>NW_027362775.1:12052500-22052500 GCF_046119375.1 Phyllobates terribilis | reverse complement strand
CATGGGATAAAACAACATCAATAAAATTTAATAAAGCATAGGATAAAACAACATAAACACAATTTAATAAAGCATAGGACAAAACAAAATAAATACAATTTAATAAAGCATAGGATAAAACAACATAAATACAATTTAATAAAGCATAGGATAAAACAACATAAATATAATTTAATAAAGCATAGGATAAAACAACATAAAAACAATTTAATAAAGCATAGGTTAAAACAACATAAATACAATTTAATAAAGTATAGGATAAAACAACATAAATACAATTTAATAAAGCATAGGTTAAAACAACATAAATACAATTTAATAAAGCATGGGATAAAACAACATCAATAAAATTTAATAAAGCATAGGATAAAACAACATAAATACAATTTAATAAAGCAAAGGATAAAACAACATAAATACAATTTAATAAAGCATAGGATAAAACAACATAAATACAATTTAATAAAGCATAGGATAAAACAACATAAATACAATTTAATAAAGCATGGGTTAAAACAACACAAATACAATTTAATAAAGTATAGGATAAAACAACATAAACACAATTTAATAAAGCATAGGATAAAACAACATAAATACAATTTAATAAAGCATAGGATAAAACAACATAAATACAATTTAATAAAGCATAGATTAAAACAACATAAATATAATTTAATAAAGTATAGGATAAAAAAACATAAACACAATTTAATAAAGCATAGGATAAAACAACATAAATACAATTTAATAAAGCATAGGATAAAACAACATAAATACAATTTAATAAAGCATAGGATAAAACAACATAAATACAATTTAATAAAGCATAGGATAAAACAACATAAATACAATTTAATAAAGCATAGATTAAAACAACATAAATACAATTTAATAAAGCATAGGTTAAAACAACATAAATACAATTTAATAAAGCATAGGATAAAACAACATAAATACAATTTAATAAAGCATAGGATAAAACAACATAAACACAATTTAATAAAGCATAGGATAAAACAACATAAATACAATTTAATAAAGCATAGGTTAAAACAACATAAATACAATTTAATAAAGCATAGGATAAAACAACATAAATACAATTTAATAAAGCATAGGATAAAACAACATAAATACAATTTAATAAAGCATAGGATAAAACAACATAAAAACAATTTAATAAAGCATAGGTTAAAACAACATAAGTACAATTTTATAAAGTATAGGATAAAACAACATAAATACAATTTAATAAAGCATAGGTTAAAACAACATAAATACAATTTAATAAAGCATGGGATAAAACAACATCAATAAAATTTAATAAAGCATAGGATAAAACAACATAAATACAATTTAATAAAGCATGGGTTAAAACAACACAAATACAATTTAATAAAGCATAGGTTAAAACAACATAAACACAATTTGATAAAGCATAGGACAAAACAAAATAAATTTAATTTAATAAAGCATAGGATAAAACAACATAAATACAATTTAATAAAGCATAGGATAAAACAACATAAATACAGTTTACTAAAGCATAGGTTAAAACAACATAAATACAATTTAATAAAGCATAGGATAAAACAACATAAATACCATTTAATAAAGCATAGGATAAAACAACATAAATACAATTTAATAAAGCATAGGTTAAAGCAACATAAATACAATTTAATAAAGCATAGGATAAAACAACATAAACACGATGTAATAAAGCATAGGTTAAAACAACATAAATACAATTTAATAAAGCATAGGATAAAACAACATAAATACAATTTAATAAAGCATAGGTTAAAACAACATAAATACAATTTAATAAAGCATGGGATAAAACAACATCAATAAAATTTAATAAAGCATAGGATAAAACAACATAAACACAATTTAATAAAGCATAGGACAAAACAAAATAAATACAATTTAATAAAGCATAGGATAAAACAACATAAATACAATTTAATAAAGCATAGGATAAAACAACATAAATACAATTTAATAAAGCATAGGATAAAACAACATAAAAACAATTTAATAAAGCATAGGTTAAAACAACATAAATACAATTTAATAAAGTATAGGATAAAACAACATAAATACAATTTAATAAAGCATAGGTTAAAACAACATAAATACAATTTAATAAAGCATGGGATAAAACAACATCAATAAAATTTAATAAAGCATAGGATAAAACAACATAAATACAATTTAATAAAGCATAGGATAAAACAACATAAATACAATTTAATAAAGCATAGGATAAAACAACATAAATACAATTTAATAAAGCATAGGATAAAACAACATAAATACAATTTAATAAAGCATGGGTTAAAACAACACAAATACAATTTAATAAAGTATAGGATAAAACAACATAAACACAATTTAATAAAGCATAGGATAAAACAACATAAATACAATTTAATAAAGCATAGGATAAAACAACATAAATACAATTTAATAAAGCATAGATTAAAACAACATAAATATAATTTAATAAAGTATAGGATAAAACAACATAAACACAATTTAATAAAGCATAGGATAAAACAACATAAATACAATTTAATAAAGCATAGGATAAAACAACATAAATACAATTTAATAAACCATAGGATAAAACAACATAAATACAATTTAATAAACCATAGGATAAAACAACATAAGCACAATTTAATAAAGCATAGGATAAAACAACATAAATACAATTTAATAAAGCATAGGATAAAACAACATAAATACAATTTAATAAAGCATAGATTAAAACAACATAAATACAATTTAATAAAGCATAGGTTAAAACAACATAAATACAATTTAATAAAGCATAGGATAAAACAACATAAATACAATTTAATAAAGCATAGGATAAAACAACATAAACACAATTTAATAAAGCATAGGATAAAACAACATAAATACAATTTAATAAAGCATAGGTTAAAACAACATAAATACAATTTAATAAAGCATAGGATAAAACAACATAAATACAATTTAATAAAGCATAGGATAAAACAACATAAATACAATTTAATAAAGCATAGGATAAAACAACATAAAAACAATTTAATAAAGCATAGGTTAAAACAACATAAGTACAATTTTATAAAGTATAGGATAAAACAACATAAATACAATTTAATAAAGCATAGGTTAAAACAACATAAATACAATTTAATAAAGCATGGGATAAAACAACATCAATAAAATTTAATAAAGCATAGGATAAAACAACATAAATACAATTTAATAAAGCATGGGTTAAAACAACACAAATACAATTTAATAAAGCATAGGTTAAAACAACATAAACACAATTTGATAAAGCATAGGACAAAACAAAATAAATTTAATTTAATAAAGCATAGGATAAAACAACATAAATACAATTTAATAAAGCATAGGATAAAACAACATAAATACAGTTTAATAAAGCATAGGTTAAAACCACATAAATACAATTTAATAAAGCATAGGATAAAACAACATAAATACCATTTAATAAAGCATAGGATAAAACAACATAAATACAATTTAATAAAGCATAGGTTAAAGCAACATAAATACAATTTAATAAAGCATAGGATAAAACAACATAAACACGATGTAATAAAGCATAGGTTAAAACAACATAAATACAGTTTAATAAAGCATAGGATAAAACAACCTAAATACAATTTAATAAAGCATAGGATAAAACAACATAAATACAATTTAATAAACATAGGATAAAACAACATAAATACAATTTAATAAACCATAGGATAAAATAACATAAGCACAATTTCATAAAGCATAGGATAAAACAACATAAATACAATTTAATAAAGCATAGGATAAAACAACATAAATACAATTTAATAAAGCATAGGATAAAACAAAATAAATACAATTTAATAAAGCATAGGATAAAACAACATAAATACAATTTAATAAAGCATAGGTTAAAACAACATAAATACAATTTAATAAAGCATAGGATAAAACAACATAAATACAATTTAATAAAGCATAGGATAAAACAACATAAACAAAATTTAATAAAGCATAGGATAAAACAACATAAATACAATTTAATAAAGCATAGGATAAAACAACATAAACACGATGTAATAAAGCATAGGTTAAAACAACATAAATACAATTTAATAAAGCATAGGATAAAACAACATAAATACAATTTAATAAAGCATAGGATAAAACAACATAAATACAATTTAATAAAGCATAGGATAAAACAACATAAATACAATTTAATAAAGCATAGATTAAAACAACATAAATACAATTTAATAAAGTATAGGATAAAACAACATAAACACAATTTAATAAAGCATAGGATAAAACAACATAAATACAATTTAATAAAGCATAGGATAAAACAAAATAAATACAATTTAATAAAGCATAGGATAAAACAACATAAATACAATTTAATAAAGCATAGGTTAAAACAACATAAATACAATTTAATAAAGCATAGGATAAAACAACATAAATACAATTTAATAAAGCATAGGATAAAACAACATAAACAAAATTTAATAAAGCATAGGATAAAACAACGTAAATACAATTTAATAAAGCATAGGATAAAAAAACATAAATACAATTTAATAAAGCATAGGTTAAAACAACATAAATACAATTTAATAAAGCATAGGATAAAACAACATAAATACAATTTAATAAAGCATAGGATAAAACAACATAAATACAATTTAATAAAGCATAGGATAAAACAACATAAACACGATGTAATAAAGCATAGGTTAAAACAACATAAATACAGTTTAATAAACCATAGGATAAAACATCATAAATACAAATTAATAAAGCATAGGATAAAACAACATAAATACAATTTAATAAAGCATAGGATAAAACAACATAAATACAATTTAATAAACCATAGGATAAAACAACATAAGCACAATTTAATAAAGCATAGGATAAAACAACATAAATACAATTTAATAAAGCATAGGATAAAACAACATAAATACAATTTAATAAAGCATAGATTAAAACAACATAAATACA
Organism: Phyllobates terribilis; assembly: GCF_046119375.1. Taxonomy (NCBI): domain Eukaryota; kingdom Metazoa; phylum Chordata; class Amphibia; order Anura; family Dendrobatidae; genus Phyllobates; species Phyllobates terribilis. Next base: position 22,047,436 of record NW_027362775.1, on the reverse strand, counting down.
ATTTAATAAAGTATAGGATAAAACAACATAAACACAATTTAATAAAGCATAGGATAAAACAACATAAATACAATTTAATAAAGCATAGGATAAAACAACATAAATACAATTTAATAAAGCATTGGATAAAACAACATAAATACAATTTAATAAAGCATAGGATAAAACAACATAAATACAATTTAATAAAGCATAGGATAAAACAACATAAACACAAATTAATAAAGCATAGGATAAAACAACATAAATACAATTTAATAAAGCATAGGTTAAAACATCATAAATACAATTTAATAAAGCATAGGATAAAACAACATAAATACAATTTAATAAAGCATAGGATAAAACAACATAAATACAATTTAATAAAGCATAGGATAAAACAACATAAAAACAATTTAATAAAGCATAGGTTAAAACAACATAAATACAATTTAATAAAGTATAGGATAAAACAACATAAATACAATTTAATAAAGCATAGGTTAAAACAACATAAATACAATTTAATAAAGCATGGGATAAAACAACATCAATAAAATTTAATAAAGCATAGGATAAAACAACATAAATACAATTTAATAAAGCATAGGATAAAACAACATAAATGCAATTTAATAAAGCATAGGATAAAACAACATAAATACAATTTAATAAAGCATAGGATAAAACAACATAAATACAATTTAATAAAGCATGGGTTAAAACAACACAAATACAATTTAATAAAGCATAGGTTAAAACAACATAAACACAATTTAATAAAGCATAGGACAAAACAAAATAAATACAATTTAATAAAGCATAGGATAAAACAAAATAAATACAATTTAATAAAGCATAGGATAAAACAACATAAATACAATTTAATAAAGCATAGGTTAAAACAACATAAATACAATTTAATAAAGCATAGGATAAAACAACATAAATACAATTTAATAAAGCATAGGATAAAACAACATAAACACAATTTAATAAAGCATAGGATAAAACAACATAAATACAATTTAATAAAGCATAGGTTAAAACAACATAAATACAATTTAATAAAGCATAGGATAAAACAACATAAATACAATTTAATAAAGCATAGGATAAAACAACATAAATACAATTTAATAAAGCATAGGATAAAACAACATAAACACGATGTAATAAAGCATAGGTTAAAACAACATAAATACAGTTTAATAAAGCATAGGATAAAACAACATAAATACAATTTAATAAAGCATAGGATAAAACAACATAAATACAATTTAATAAAGCATAGGATAAAACAACATAAATACAATTTAATAAAGCATAGATTAAAACAACATAAATACAATTTAATAAAGTATAGGATAAAACAACATAAACACAATTTAATAAAGCATAGGATAAAACAACATAAATACAATTTAATAAAGCATAGGATAAAACAAAATAAATACAATTTAATAAAGCATAGGATAAAACAACATAAATACAATTTAATAAAGCATAGGTTAAAACAACATAAATACAATTTAATAAAGCATAGGATAAAACAACATAAATACAATGTAATAAAGCATAGGATAAAACAACATAAACAAAATTTAATAAAGCATAGGATAAAACAACATAAATACAATTTAATAAAGCATAGGATAAAAAAACATAAATACAATTTAATAAAGCATAGGTTAAAACAACATAAATACAATTTAATAAAGCATAGGATAAAACAACATAAATACAATTTAATAAAGCATAGGATAAAACAACATAAATACAATTTAATAAAGCATAGGATAAAACAACATAAACACGATGTAATAAAGCATAGGTTAAAACAACATAAATACAGTTTAATAAAGCATAGGATAAAACATCATAAATACAATTTAATAAAGCATAGGATAAAACAACATAAATACAATTTAATAAAGCATAGGATAAAACAACATAAATACAATTTAATAAACCATAGGATAAAACAACATAAGCACAATTTAATAAAGCATAGGATAAAACAACATAAATACAATTTAATAAAGCATAGGATAAAACAACATAAATACAATTTAATAAAGCATAGATTAAAACAACATAAATACAATTTAATAAATTATAGGTTAAAACAACATAAACACAATTTAATAAAGCATAGGACAAAACAAAATAAATACAATTTAATAAAGCATAGGATAAAACAAAATAAATACAATTTAATAAAGCATAGGATAAAACAACATAAATACAATTTAATAAAGCATAGGTTAAAACAACATAAATACAATTTAATAAAGCATAGGATAAAACAACATAAATACAATTTAATAAAGCATAGGATAAAACAACATAAACACAATTTAATAAAGCATAGGATAAAACAACATAAATACAATTTAATAAAGCATAGGTTAAAACAACATAAATACAATTTAATAAAGCATAGGATAAAACAACATAAATACAATTTAATAAAGCATAGGATAAAACAACATAAATACAATTTAATAAAGCATAGGATAAAACAACATAAACACGATGTAATAAAGCATAGGTTAAAACAACATAAATACAGTTTAATAAAGCATAGGATAAAACAACATAAATACAATTTAATAAAGCATAGGATAAAACAACATAAATACAATTTAATAAAGCATAGGATAAAACAACATAAATACAATTTAATAAAGCATAGATTAAAACAACATAAATACAATTTAATAAAGTATAGGATAAAACAACATAAACACAATTTAATAAAGCATAGGATAAAACAACATAAATACAATTTAATAAAGCATAGGATAAAACAACATAAAAACAATTTAATAAAGCATAGGTTAAAACAACATAAATACAATTTAATAAAGTATAGGATAAAACAACATAAATACAATTTAATAAAGCATAGGTTAAAACAACATCAATAAAATTTAATAAAGCATAGGATAAAACAACATAAATACAATTTAATAAAGCATAGGATAAAACAACATAAATGCAATTTAATAAAGCATAGGATAAAACAACATAAATACAATTTAATAAAGCATAGGATAAAACAACATAAATACAATTTAATAAAGCATGGGTTAAAACAACACAAATACAATTTAATAAAGCATAGGTTAAAACAACATAAACACAATTTAATAAAGCATAGGACAAAACAAAATAAATACAATTTAATAAAGCATAGGATAAAACAAAATAAATACAATTTAATAAAGCATAGGATAAAACAACATAAATACAATTTAATAAAGCATAGGTTAAAACAACATAAATACAATTTAATAAAGCATAGGATAAAACAACATAAATACAATTTAATAAAGCATAGGATAAAACAACATAAATACAATTTAATAAAGCATAGGATAAAACAACATAAATACAATTTAATAAAGCATAGGATAAAACAACATAAACACGATGTAATAAAGCATAGGTTAAAACAACATAAATACAGTTTAATAAAGCATAGGATAAAACAACATAAATACAATTTAATAAAGCATAGGATAAAACAACATAAATACAATTTAATAAAGCATAGGATAAAACAACATAAATACAATTTAATAAACCATAGGATAAAACAACATAAGCACAATTTAATAAAGCATAGGATAAAACAAAATAAATACAATTTAATAAAGCATAGGATAAAACAACATAAATACAATTTAATAAAGCATAGATTAAAACAACATAAATACAATTTAATAAAGTATAGGATAAAACAACATAAACACAATTTAATAAAGCATAGGATAAAACAACATAAATACAATTTAATAAAGCATAGGATAAAACAACATAAATACAATTTAATAAAGCATAGGATAAAACAACATAAATACAATTTAATAAAGCATAGGTTAAAACAACATAAATACAATTTAATAAAGCATAGGATAAAACAACATAAACACAATTTAATAAAGTATAGGATAAAACAACATAAATACAATTTAATAAAGCATAGGTTAAAACAACATAAATACAATTTAATAAAGCATGGGATAAAACAACATCAATAAAATTTAATAAAGCATAGGATAAAACAACACAAATACAATTTAATAAAGCATAGGATAAAACAACATAAATGCAATTTAATAAAGCATAGGATAAGACAACATAAATACAATTTAATAAAGCATAGGATAAAACAACATAAATACAATTTAATAAAGCATGGGTTAAAACAACACAAATACAATTTAATAAAGCATAGGTTAAAACAACATAAACACAATTTAATAAAGCATAGGACAAAACAAAATAAATACAATTTAATAAAGCATAGGATAAAACAAAATAAATACAATTTAATAAAGCATAGGATAAAACAACATAAATACAATTTAATAAAGCATAGGTTAAAACAACATAAATACAATTTAATAAAGCATAGGATAAAACAACATAAATACAATTTAATAAAGCATAGGATAAAACAACATAAACACAATTTAATAAAGCATAGGATAAAACAACATAAATACAATTTAATAAAGCATAGGTTAAAACAACATAAATACAATTTAATAAAGCATAGGATAAAACAACATAAATACAATTTAATAAAGCATAGGATAAAACAACATAAATACAATTTAATAAAGCATAGGATAAAACAACATAAAAACAATTTAATAAAGCATAGGTTAAAACAACATAAATACAATTTAATAAAGTATAGGATAAAACAACATAAATACAATTTAATAAAGCATAGGTTAAAACAACATAAATACAATTTAATAAAGCATGGGATAAAACAACATCAATAAAATTTAATAAAGCATAGGATAAAACAACATAAATACAATTTAATAAAGCATAGGATAAAACAACATAAATACAATTTAATAAAGCATAGGATAAAACAACATAAAAACAATTTAATAAAGCATAGGATAAAACAACATAAATACAATTTAATAAAGCATAGGATAAAACAACATAAATACAATTTAATAAAGCATAGATTAAAACAACATAAATACAATTTAATAAAGTATAGGTTAAAACAACATAAACACAATTTAATAAAGCATAGGACAAAACAAAATAAATACAATTTAATAAAGCATAGGATAAAACAAAATAAATACAATTTAATAAAGCATAGGATAAAACAACATAAATACAATTTAATAAAGCATAGGTTAAAACAACATAAATACAATTTAATAAAGCATAGGATAAAACAACATAAATACAATTTAATAAAGCATAGGATAAAACAACATAAACACAATTTAATAAAGCATAGGATAAAACAACATAAATACAATTTAATAAAGCATAGGTTAAAACAACATAAATACAATTTAATAAAGCATAGGATAAAACAACATAAATACAATTTAATAAAGCATAGGATAAAACAACATAAATACAATTTAATAAAGCATAGGATAAAACAACATAAACACGATGTAATAAAGCATAGGTTAAAACAACATAAATACAGTTTAATAAAGCATAGGATAAAACAACATAAATACAATTTAATAAAGCATAGGATAAAACAACATAAATACAATTTAATAAAGCATAGGATAAAACAACATAAATACAATTTAATAAAGCATAGATTAAAACAACATAAATACAATTTAATAAAGTATAGGATAAAACAACATAAACACAATTTAATAAAGCATAGGATAAAACAACATAAATACAATTTAATAAAGCATAGGATAAAACAACATAAAAACAATTTAATAAAGCATAGGTTAAAACAACATAAATACAATTTAATAAAGTATAGGATAAAACAACATAAATACAATTTAATAAAGCATAGGTTAAAACAACATCAATAAAATTTAATAAAGCATAGGATAAAACAACATAAATACAATTTAATAAAACATAGGATAAAACAACATAAATGCAATTTAATAAAGCATAGGATAAAACAACATAAATACAATTTAATAAAGCATAGGATAAAACAACATAAATACAATTTAATAAAGCATGGGTTAAAACAACACAAATACAATTTAATAAAGCATAGGTTAAAACAACATAAACACAATTTAATAAAGCATAGGACAAAACAAAATAAATACAATTTAATAAAGCATAGGATAAAACAAAATAAATACAATTTAATAAAGCATAGGATAAAACAACATAAATACAATTTAATAAAGCATAGGTTAAAACAACATAAATACAATTTAATAAAGCATAGGATAAAACAACATAAATACAATTTAATAAAGCATAGGATAAAACAACATAAATACAATTTAATAAAGCATAGGATAAAACAACATAAATACAATTTAATAAAGCATAGGATAAAACAACATAAACACGATGTAATAAAGCATAGGTTAAAACAACATAAATACAGTTTAATAAAGCATAGGATAAAACAACATAAATACAATTTAATAAAGCATAGGATAAAACAACATAAATACAATTTAATAAAGCATAGGATAAAACAACATAAATACAATTTAATAAACCATAGGATAAAACAACATAAGCACAATTTAATAAAGCATAGGATAAAACAAAATAAATACAATTTAATAAAGCATAGGATAAAACAACATAAATACAATTTAATAAAGCATAGATTAAAACAACATAAATACAATTTAATAAAGTATAGGATAAAACAACATAAACACAATTTAATAAAGCATAGGATAAAACAACATAAATACAATTTAATAAAGCATAGGATAAAACAACATAAATACAATTTAATAAAGCATAGGATAAAACAACATAAATACAATTTAATAAAGCATAGGTTAAAACAACATAAATACAATTTAATAAAGCATAGGATAAAACAACATAAACACAATTTAATAAAGTATAGGATAAAACAACATAAATACAATTTAATAAAGCATAGGTTAAAACAACATAAATACAATTTAATAAAGCATGGGATAAAACAACATCAATAAAATTTAATAAAGCATAGGATAAAACAACATAAATACAATTTAATAAAGCATAGGATAAAACAACATAAATGCAATTTAATAAAGCATAGGATAAGACAACATAAATACAATTTAATAAAGCATAGGATAAAACAACATAAATACAATTTAATAAAGCATGGGTTAAAACAACACAAATACAATTTAATAAAACATAGGTTAAAACAACATAAACACAATTTAATAAAGCATAGGACAAAACAAAATAAATACAATTTAATAAAGCATAGGATAAAACAAAATAAATACAATTTAATAAAGCATAGGATAAAACAACATAAATACAATTTAATAAAGCATAGGTTAAAACAACATAAATACAATTTAATAAAGCATAGGATAAAACAACATAAATACAATTTAATAAAGCATAGGATAAAACAATATAAACACAATTTAATAAAGCATAGGATAAAACAACATAAATACAATTTAATAAAGCATAGGTTAAAACAACATAAATACAATTTAATAAAGCATAGGATAAAACAACATAAATACAATTTAATAAAGCATAGGATAAAACAACATAAATACAATTTAATAAAGCATAGGATAAAACAACATAAAAACAATTTAATAATGCATAGGTTAAAACAACATAAATACAATTTAATAAAGTATAGGATAAAACAACATAAATACAATTTAATAAAGCATAGGTTAAAACAACATAAATACAATTTAATAAAGCATGGGATAAAACAACATCAATAAAATTTAATAAAGCATAGGATAAAACAACATAAATACAATTTAATAAAGCATAGGATAAAACAACATAAATACAATTTAATAAAGCATAGGATAAAACAACATAAATACAATTTAATAAAGCATGGGTTAAAACAACACAAATACAATTTAATAAAGCATAGGTTAAAACAACATAAACACAATTTAATAAAGCATAGGACAAAACAAAATAAATACAATTTAATAAAGCATAGGATAAAACAACATAAATACAATTTAATAAAGCATGGGTTAAAACAACATAAATACAATTTAATAAAGCATAGTACAAAACAACATAAATACAATTTAATAAAGCATAGGATAAAACAACATAAATACAATTTAATAAAGCATAGGATAAAACAACATAAATACAATTTAATAAAGCATAGGATAAAACAACATAAAAACAATTTAATAAAGCATAGGTTAAAACAACATAAATACAATTTAATAAAGTATAGGATAAAACAACATACATACAATTTAATAAAGCATAGGTTAAAACAACATAAATACAATTTAATAAAGCATGGGATAAAACAACATCAATAAAATTTAATAAAGCATAGGATAAAACAACATAAATACAATTTAATAAAGCATAGGATAAAACAACATAAATACAATTTAATAAAGCATAGGATAAAACAACATAAATACAATTTAATAAAGCATCGGATAAAACAACATAAATACAATTTAATAAAGCATGGGTTAAAACAACATAAATACAATTTAATAAAGCATAGGATAAAACAACATAAATACAATTTAATAAAGCATAGGATAAAACAACATAAATACAATTTAATAAAGCATAGGATAAAACAACATAAACACGATGTAATAAAGCATAGGTTAAAACAACATAAATACAGTTTAATAAAGCATAGGATAAAACAACATAAATACAATTTAATAAAGCATAGGATAAAACAACATAAATACAATTTAATAAAGCATAGGATAAAACAACATAAATACAATTTAATAAAGCATAGATTAAAACAACATAAATACAATTTAATAAAGTATAGGATAAAACAACATAAACACAATTTAATAAAGCATAGGATAAAACAACATAAATACAATTTAATAAAGCATAGGATAAAACAACATAAAAACAATTTAATAAAGCATAGGTTAAAACAACATAAATACAATTTAATAAAGTATAGGATAAAACAACATAAATACAATTTAATAAAGCATAGGTTAAAACAACATCAATAAAATTTAATAAAGCATAGGATAAAACAACATAAATACAATTTAATAAAGCATAGGATAAAACAACATAAATACAATTTAATAAAGCATAGGATAAAACAACATAAATACAATTTAATAAAGCATAGGATAAAACAACATAAATACAATTTAATAAAGCATGGGTTAAAACAACACAAATACAATTTAATAAAGCATAGGTTAAAACAACATAAACACAATTTAATAAAGCATAGGACAAAACAAAATAAATACAATTTAATAAAGCATAGGATAAAACAACATAAATACAATTTAATAAAGCATGGGTTAAAACAACATAAATACAATTTAATAAAGCATAGTACAAAACAACATAAATACAATTTAATAAAGCATAGGATAAAACAACATAAATACAATTTAATAAAGCATAGGATAAAACAACATAAATGCAATTTAATAAAGCATAGGATAAAACAACATAAAAACAATTTAATAAAGCATAGGTTAAAACAACATAAACACAATTTAATAAAGTATAGGATAAAACAACATAAATACAATTTAATAAAGCATAGGTTAAAACAACATAAATACAATTTAATAAAGCATGGGATAAAACAACATCAATAAAATTTAATAAAGCATAGGATAAAACAACATAAATACAATTTAATAAAGCATAGGATAAAACAACATAAATACAATTTAATAAAGCATAGGATAAAACAACATAAATACAATTTAATAAAGCATAGGATAAAACAACATAAATACAATTTAATAAAGCATGGGTTAAAACAACATAAATACAATTTAATAAAGCATAGTACAAAACAACATAAATACAATTTAATAACGCATAGGATAAAACAACATAAATACAATTTAATAAAGCATAGATTAAAACAACATAAATACAATTTAATAAAGTATAGGATAAAACAACATAAACACAATTTAATAAAGCATAGGATAAAACAACATAAATACAATTTAATAAAGCATAGGATAAAACAACATAAATACAATTTAATAAAGCATAGGATAAAACAACATAAATACAATTTAATAAAGCATAGGTTAAAACAACATAAATACAATTTAATAAAGCATAAGATAAAACAACATAAATACAATTTAATAAAGCATAGGATAAAACAACATAAATACAATTTAATAAAGCATAGATTAAAACAACATAAATACAATTTAATAAAGTATAGGATAAAACAACATAAACACAATTTAATAAAGCATAGGATAAAACAACATAAATACAATTTAATAAAGCATAGGATAAAACAACATAAATACAATTTAATAAAGCATAGGATAAAACAACATAAACACAATTTAATAAAGCATAGGATAAAACAACATAAATACAATTTAATAAAGCATAGGATAAAACAACATATATACAATTTAATAAAGCATAGGTTAAAACAACATAAATACAATTTAATAAAGCATAGGATAAAACAACATAAATACAATTTAATAAAGCATAGGATAAAACAACATAAACACAAATTAATAAAGCATAGGATAAAACAACATAAATACAATTCAATAAAGCATAGGTTAAAACAACATAAATACAATTTAATAAAGCATAGGATAAAACAACATAAATACAATTTAATAAAGCATAGGATAAAACAACATAAATACAATTTAATAAAGCATAGGATAAAACAACATAAAAACAATTTAATAAAGCATAGGTTAAAACAACATAAATACAATTTAATAAAGTATAGGATAAAACAACATAAATACAATTTAATAAAGCATAGGTTAAAACAACATAAATACAATTTAATAAAGCATGGGATAAAACAACATCAATAAAATTTAATAAAGCATAGGATAAAACAACATAAATACAATTTAATAAAGCATAGGATAAAACAACATAAATGCAATTTAATAAAGCATAGGATAAAACAACATAAATACAATTTAATAAAGCATAGGATAAAACAACATAAATACAATTTAATAAAGCATGGGTTAAAACAACACAAATACAATTTAATAAAGCATAGGTTAAAACAACATAAACACAATTTAATAAAGCATAGGACAAAACAAAATAAATACAATTTAATAAAGCATAGGTTAAAACAAAATAAATACAATTTAATAAAGCATAGGATAAAACAACATAAATACAATTTAATAAAGCATATGTTAAAACAACATAAATACAATTTAATAAAGCATAGGATAAAACAACATAAATACAATTTAATAAAGCATAGGATAAAACAACATAAACACAATTTAATAAAGCATAGGATAAAACAACATAAATACAATTTAATAAAGCATAGGTTAAAACAACATAAATACAATTTAATAAAGCATAGGATAAAACAACATAAATACAATTTAATAAAGCATAGGATAAAACAACATAAATACAATTTAATAAAGCATAGGATAAAACAACATAAAAACAATTTAATAAAGCATAGGTTAAAACAACATAAATACAATTTAATAAAGTATAGGATAAAACAACATAAATACAATTTAATAAAGCATAGGTTAAAACAACATAAATACAATTTAATAAAGCATGGGATAAAACAACATCAATAAAATTTAATAAAGCATAGGATAAAACAACATAAATACAATTTAATAAAGCATAGGATAAAACAACATAAATACTATTTAATAAAGCATAGGATAAAACAACATAAATACAATTTAATAAAGCATAGGATAAAACAACATAAATACAATTTAATAAAGCATGGGTTAAAACAACACAAATACAATTTAATAAAGCATAGGTTAAAACAACATAAACACAATTTAATAAAGCATAGGACAAAACAAAATAAATACAATTTAATAAAGCATAGGATAAAACAACATAAATACAATTTAATAAAGCATGGGTTAAAACAACATAAATACAATTTAATAAAGCATAGTACAAAACAACATAAATACAATTTAATAAAGCATAGGATAAAACAACATAAATACAATTTAATAAAGCATAGGATAAAACGACATAAATACAATTTAATAAAGCATAGGATAAAACAACATAAAAACAATTTAATAAAGCATAGGTTAAAACAACATAAATACAGTTTAATAAAGTATAGGATAAAACAACATAAATACAATTTAATAAAGCATAGGATAAAACAACATAAATACAATTTAATAAAGCATAGGATAAAACAACATAAAAACAATTTAATAAAGCATAGGATAAAACAACATAAATACAATTTAATAAAGCATAGGATAAAACAACATAAATACAATTTAATAAAGCATAGGATAAAACAACATAAATACAATTTAATAAAGCATGGGTTAAAACAACACAAATACAATTTAATAAAGCATAGGTTAAAACAACATAAACACAATTTAATAAAGCATAGGACAAAACAAAATAAATACAATTTAATAAAGCATAGGATAAAACAAAATAAATACAATTTAATAAAGCATAGGATAAAACAACATAAATACAATTTAATAAAGCATATGTTAAAACAACATAAATACAATTTAATAAAGCATAGGATAAAACAACATAAATACAATTTAATAAAGCATAGGATAAAACAACATAAACACAATTTAATAAAGCATAGGATAAAACAACATAAATACAATTTAATAAAGCATAGGTTAAAACAACATAAATACAATTTAATAAAGCATAGGATAAAACAACATAAATACAATTTAATAAAGCATAGGATAAAACAACATAAATACAATTTAATAAAGCATAGGATAAAACAACATAAAAACAATTTAATAAAGCATAGGTTAAAACAACATAAATACAATTTAATAAAGTATAGGATAAAACAACATAAATACAATTTAATAAAGCATAGGTTAAAACAACATAAATACAATTTAATAAAGCATGGGATAAAACAACATCAATAAAATTTAATAAAGCATAGGATAAAACAACATAAATACAATTTAATAAAGCATAGGATAAAACAACATAAATACTATTTAATAAAGCATAGGATAAAACAACATAAATACAATTTAATAAAGCATAGGATAAAACAACATAAATACAATTTAATAAAGCATGGGTTAAAACAACACAAATACAATTTAATAAAGCATAGGTTAAAACAACATAAACACAATTTAATAAAGCATAGGACAAAACAAAATAAATACAATTTAATAAAGCATAGGATAAAACAACATAAATACAATTTAATAAAGCATGGGTTAAAACAACATAAATACAATTTAATAAAGCATAGTACAAAACAACATAAATACAATTTAATAAAGCATAGGATAAAACAACATAAATACAATTTAATAAAGCATAGGATAAAACGACATAAATACAATTTAATAAAGCATAGGATAAAACAACATAAAAACAATTTAATAAAGCATAGGTTAAAACAACATAAATACAGTTTAATAAAGTATAGGATAAAACAACATAAATACAATTTAATAAAGCATAGGATAAAACAACATAAATACAATTTAATAAAGCATAGGATAAAACAACATAAAAACAATTTAATAAAGCATAGGTTAAAACAACATAAATACAATTTAATAAAGTATAGGATAAAACAACATAAATACAATTTAATAAAGCATAGGTTAAAACAACATAAATACAATTTAATAAAGCATGGGATAAAACAACATCAATAAAATTTAATAAAGCATAGGATAAAACAACATAAATACAATTTAATAAAGCATAGGATAAAACAACATAAATACTATTTAATAAAGCATAGGATAAAACAACATAAATACAATTTAATAAAGCATAGGATAAAACAACATAAATACAATTTAATAAAGCATGGGTTAAAACAACACAAATACAATTTAATAAAGCATAGGTTAAAACAACATAAACACAATTTAATAAAGCATAGGACAAAACAAAATAAATACAATTTAATAAAGCATAGGATAAAACAACATAAATACAATTTAATAAAGCATGGGTTAAAACAACATAAATACAATTTAATAAAGCATAGTACAAAACAACATAAATACAATTTAATAAAGCATAGGATAAAACAACATAAATACAATTTAATAAAGCATAGGATAAAACGACATAAATACAATTTAATAAAGCATAGGATAAAACAACATAAAAACAATTTAATAAAGCATAGGTTAAAACAACATAAATACAATTTAATAAAGTATAGGATAAAACAACATAAATACAATTTAATAAAGCATAGGTTAAAACAACATAAATACAATTTAATAAAGCATGGGATAAAACAACATCAATAAAATTTAATAAAGCATAGGATAAAACAACATAAATACAATTTAATAAAGCATAGGATAAAACAACATAAATACAATTTAATAAAGCATAGGATAAAACAACATAAATACAATTTAATAAAGCATAGGATAAAACAACATAAATACAATTTAATAAAGCATGGGTTAAAACAACACAAATACAATTTAATAAAGCATAGGTTAAAACAACATAAACACAATTTAATAAAGCATAGGACAAAACAAAATAAATACAATTTAATAAAGCATAGGATAAAACAACATAAATACAATTTAATAAAACATAGGATAAAACAACATAAATACAATTTAATAAAGCCTAGGTTAAAACAACATAAATACAATTTAATAAAGCATAGGATAAAACAACATAAATACAATTTAATAAAGCATAGGATAAAACAACATAAACACAATTTAATAAAGCATAGAATAAAACAACATAAATACAATTTAATAAAGCATAGGATAAAACAACATAAATACAATTTAATAAAGCATGGGTTAAAACAACACAAATACAATTTAATAAAGCATAGGATAAAACAACATAAAAACAATTTAATAAAGCATAGGTTAAAACAACATAAATACAATTTAATAAAGTATAGGATAAAACAACATAAATACAATTTAATAAAGCATAGGTTAAAACAACATAAATACAATTTAATAAAGTATAGGATAAAACAACATAAATACAATTTAATAAAGCATAGGTTAAAACAACATAAATACAATTTAATAAAGCATGGGATAAAACAACATCAATAAAATTTAATAAAGCATAGGATAAAACAACATAAATACAATTTAATAAAGCATAGGATAAAACAACATAAATACAATTTAATAAAGCATAGGATAAAACAACATAAATACAATTTAATAAAGCATGGGTTAAAACAACACAAATACAATTTAATAAAGCATAGGTTAAAACAACATAAACACAATTTAATAAAGCATAGGACAAAACAAAATAAATACAATTTAATAAAGCATAGGATAAAACAACATAAATACAATTTAATAAAGCATGGGTTAAAACAACATAAATACAATTTAATAAAGCATAGTACAAAACAACATAAATACAATTTAATAAAGCATAGGATAAAACAACATAAATACAATTTAATAAAGCATAGGATAAAACAACATAAATACAATTTAATAAAGCATAGGATAAAACAACATAAAAACAATTTAATAAAGCATAGGTTAAAACAACATAAATACAATTTAATAAAGTATAGGATAAAACAACATACATACAATTTAATAAAGCATAGGTTAAAACAACATAAATACAATTTAATAAAGCATGGGATAAAACAACATCAATAAAATTTAATAAAGCATAGGATAAAACAACATAAATACAATTTAATAAAGCATAGGATAAAACAACATAAATACAATTTAATAAAGCATAGGATAAAACAACATAAATACAATTTAATAAAGCATAGGATAAAACAACATAAATACAATTTAATAAAGCATGGGTTAAAACAACATAAATACAATTTAATAAAGCATAGGATAAAACAACATAAATACAATTTAATAAAGCATAGGATAAAACAACATAAATACAATTTAATAAAGCATAGGATAAAACAACATAAACACGATGTAATAAAGCATAGGTTAAAACAACATAAATACAGTTTAATAAAGCATAGGATAAAACAACATAAATACAATTTAATAAAGCATAGGATAAAACAACATAAATACAATTTAATAAAGCATAGGATAAAACAACATAAATACAATTTAATAAAGCATAGATTAAAACAACATAAATACAATTTAATAAAGTATAGGATAAAACAACATAAACACAATTTAATAAAGCATAGGATAAAACAACAAAAATACAATTTAATAAAGCATAGGATAAAACAACATAAAAACAATTTAATAAAGCATAGGTTAAAACAACATAAATACAATTTAATAAAGTATAGGATAAAACAACATAAATACAATTTAATAAAGCATAGGTTAAAACAACATCAATAAAATTTAATAAAGCATAGGATAAAACAACATAAATACAATTTAATAAAGCATAGGATAAAACAACATAAATGCAATTTAATAAAGCATAGGATAAAACAACATAAATACAATTTAATAAAGCATGGGTTAAAACAACACAAATACAATTTAATAAAGCATAGGTTAAAACAACATAAACACAATTTAATAAAGCATAGGACAAAACAAAATAAATACAATTTAATAAAGCATAGGATAAAACAAAATAAATACAATTTAATAAAGCATAGGATAAAACAACATAAATACAATTTAATAAAGCATAGGTTAAAACAACATAAATACAATTTAATAAAGCATAGGATAAAACAACATAAATACAATTTAATAAAGCATAGGATAAAACAACATAAATACAATTTAATAAAGCATAGGATAAAACAACATAAATACAATTTAATAAAGCATAGGATAAAACAACATAAATACAATTTAATAAAGCATAGGATAAAACAACATAAATGCAATTTAATAAAGCATAGGATAAAACAACATAAATACAATTTAATAAAGCATAGGATAAAACAACATAAATACAATTTAATAAAGCATGGGTTAAAACAACACAAATACAATTTAATAAAGCATAGGTTAAAACAACATAAACACAATTTAATAAAGCATAGGACAAAACAAAATAAATACAATTTAATAAAGCATAGGATAAAACAAAATAAATACAATTTAATAAAGCATAGGATAAAACAACATAAATACAATTTAATAAAGCATAGGATAAAACAACATAAATACAATTTAATAAAGCATAGGATAAAACAACATAAACACAATTTAATAAAGCATAGGATAAAACAACATAAATACAATTTAATAAAGCATAGGTTAAAACAACATAAATACAATTTAATAAAGCATAGGATAAAACAACATAAATACAATTTAATAAAGCATAGGATAAAACAACATAAATACAATTTAATAAAGCATAGGATAAAACAACATAAAAACAATTTAATAAAGCATAGGTTAAAACAACATAAATACAATTTAATAAAGTATAGGATAAAACAACATAAATACAATTTAATAAAGCATAGGTTAAAACAACATAAATACAATTTAATAAAGCATGGGATAAAACAACATCAATAAAATTTAATAAAGCATAGGATAAAACAACATAAATACAATTTAATAAAGCATAGGATAAAACAACATAAATACAATTTAATAAAGCATAGGATAAAACAACATAAATACAATTTAATAAAGCATGGGTTAAAACAACACAAATACAATTTAATAAAGCATAGGTTAAAACAACATAAACACAATTTAATAAAGCATAGGACAAAACAAAATAAATACAATTTAATAAAGCATAGGATAAAACAACATAAATACAATTTAATAAAGCATGGGTTAAAACAACATAAATACAATTTAATAAAGCATAGTACAAAACAACATAAATACAATTTAATAAAGCATAGGATAAAACAACATAAATACAATTTAATAAAGCATAGGATAAAACAACATAAATACAATTTAATAAAGCATAGGATAAAACAACATAAAAACAATTTAATAAAGCATAGGTTAAAACAACATAAATACAATTTAATAAAGTATAGGATAAAACAACATAAATACAATTTAATAAAGCATAGGTTAAAACAACATAAATACAATTTAATAAAGCATGGGATAAAACAACATCAATAAAATTTAATAAAGCATAGGATAAAACAACATAAATACAATTTAATAAAGCATAGGATAAAACAACATAAATACAATTTAATAAAGCATAGGATAAAACAACATAAATACAATTTAATAAAGCATAGG
Organism: Phyllobates terribilis; assembly: GCF_046119375.1. NCBI lineage: Eukaryota > Metazoa > Chordata > Amphibia > Anura > Dendrobatidae > Phyllobates > Phyllobates terribilis. The sequence goes on along the minus strand of NW_027362775.1, from coordinate 22,029,275 downwards.
ATAAAACAACATAAATACAATTTAATAAAGCATGGGTTAAAACAACATAAATACAATTTAATAAAGCATAGTACAAAACAACATAAATACAATTTAATAAAGCATAGGATAAAACAACATAAATACAATTTAATAAAGCATAGATTAAAACAACATAAATACAATTTAATAAAGTATAGGATAAAACAACATAAACACAATTTAATAAAGCATAGGATAAAACAACATAAATACAATTTAATAAAGCATAGGATAAAACAACATAAATACAATTTAATAAAGCATAGGATAAAACAACATAAATACAATTTAATAAAGCATAGGTTAAAACAACATAAATACAATTTAATAAAGCATAAGATAAAACAACATAAATACAATTTAATAAAGCATAGGATAAAACAACATAAATACAATTTAATAAAGCATAGATTAAAACAACATAAATACAATTTAATAAAGTATAGGATAAAACAACATAAACACAATTTAATAAAGCATAGGATAAAACAACATAAATACAATTTAATAAAGCATAGGATAAAACAACATAAATACAATTTAATAAAGCATAGGATAAAACAACATAAACACAATTTAATAAAGCATAGGATAAAACAACATAAATACAATTTAATAAAGCATAGGATAAAACAACATATATACAATTTAATAAAGCATAGGTTAAAACAACATAAATACAATTTAATAAAGCATAGGATAAAACAACATAAATACAATTTAATAAAGCATAGGATAAAACAACATAAACACAAATTAATAAAGCATAGGATAAAACAACATAAATACAATTCAATAAAGCATAGGTTAAAACAACATAAATACAATTTAATAAAGCATAGGATAAAACAACATAAATACAATTTAATAAAGCATAGGATAAAACAACATAAATACAATTTAATAAAGCATAGGATAAAACAACATAAAAACAATTTAATAAAGCATAGGTTAAAACAACATAAATACAATTTAATAAAGTATAGGATAAAACAACATAAATACAATTTAATAAAGCATAGGTTAAAACAACATAAATACAATTTAATAAAGCATGGGATAAAACAACATCAATAAAATTTAATAAAGCATAGGATAAAACAACATAAATACAATTTAATAAAGCATAGGATAAAACAACATAAATGCAATTTAATAAAGCATAGGATAAAACAACATAAATACAATTTAATAAAGCATAGGATAAAACAACATAAATACAATTTAATAAAGCATGGGTTAAAACAACACAAATACAATTTAATAAAGCATAGGTTAAAACAACATAAACACAATTTAATAAAGCATAGGACAAAACAAAATAAATACAATTTAATAAAGCATAGGATAAAACAAAATAAATACAATTTAATAAAGCATAGGATAAAACAACATAAATACAATTTAATAAAGCATATGTTAAAACAACATAAATACAATTTAATAAAGCATAGGATAAAACAACATAAATACAATTTAATAAAGCATAGGATAAAACAACATAAACACAATTTAATAAAGCATAGGATAAAACAACATAAATACAATTTAATAAAGCATAGGTTAAAACAACATAAATACAATTTAATAAAGCATAGGATAAAACAACATAAATACAATTTAATAAAGCATAGGATAAAACAACATAAATACAATTTAATAAAGCATAGGATAAAACAACATAAAAACAATTTAATAAAGCATAGGTTAAAACAACATAAATACAATTTAATAAAGTATAGGATAAAACAACATAAATACAATTTAATAAAGCATAGGTTAAAACAACATAAATACAATTTAATAAAGCATGGGATAAAACAACATCAATAAAATTTAATAAAGCATAGGATAAAACAACATAAATACAATTTAATAAAGCATAGGATAAAACAACATAAATACTATTTAATAAAGCATAGGATAAAACAACATAAATACAATTTAATAAAGCATAGGATAAAACAACATAAATACAATTTAATAAAGCATGGGTTAAAACAACACAAATACAATTTAATAAAGCATAGGTTAAAACAACATAAACACAATTTAATAAAGCATAGGACAAAACAAAATAAATACAATTTAATAAAGCATAGGATAAAACAACATAAATACAATTTAATAAAGCATGGGTTAAAACAACATAAATACAATTTAATAAAGCATAGTACAAAACAACATAAATACAATTTAATAAAGCATAGGATAAAACAACATAAATACAATTTAATAAAGCATAGGATAAAACGACATAAATACAATTTAATAAAGCATAGGATAAAACAACATAAAAACAATTTAATAAAGCATAGGTTAAAACAACATAAATACAGTTTAATAAAGTATAGGATAAAACAACATAAATACAATTTAATAAAGCATAGGATAAAACAACATAAATACAATTTAATAAAGCATAGGATAAAACAACATAAAAACAATTTAATAAAGCATAGGATAAAACAACATAAAAACAATTTAATAAAGCATAGGTTAAAACAACATAAATACAATTTAATAAAGTATAGGATAAAACAACATAAATACAATTTAATAAAGCATAGGTTAAAACAACATAAATACAATTTAATAAAGCATGGGATAAAACAACATCAATAAAATTTAATAAAGCATAGGATAAAACAACATAAATACAATTTAATAAAGCATAGGATAAAACAACATAAATACAATTTAATAAAGCATAGGATAAAACAACATAAATACAATTTAATAAAGCATAGGATAAAACAACATAAATACAATTTAATAAAGCATGGGTTAAAACAACACAAATACAATTTAATAAAGCATAGGTTAAAACAACATAAACACAATTTAATAAAGCATAGGACAAAACAAAATAAATAAAATTTAATAAAGCATAGGATAAAACAACATAAATACAATTTAATAAAACATAGGATAAAACAACATAAATACAATTTAATAAAGCCTAGGTTAAAACAACATAAATACAATTTAATAAAGCATAGGATAAAACAACATAAATACAATTTAATAAAGCATAGGATAAAACAACATAAACACAATTTAATAAAGCATAGAATAAAACAACATAAATACAATTTAATAAAGCATAGGATAAAACAACATAAATACAATTTAATAAAGCATGGGTTAAAACAACACAAATACAATTTAATAAAGCATAGGTTAAAACAACATAAACACAATTTAATAAAGCATAGGACAAAACAAAATAAATACAATTTATTAAAGCATAGGATAAAACAACATAAATACAATTTAATAAAGCATAGGATAAACAAGATAAATACAATTTAATAAAGAATAGGTTAAAACAACATAAATACAATTTAATAAAGCATAGGATAAAACAACATAAATACAATTTAATAAAGCATAGGATAAAACAAGATAAATACAATTTAATAAAGCATAGGTTAAAACAACATAAATACAATTTAATAAAGCATAGGATAAAACAACATAAATACAATTTAATAAAGCATAGGATAAAACAACATAAACACAATTTAATAAAGCATAGGATAAAACAACATAAATACAATTTAATAAAGCATAGGTTAAAACAACATAAATACAATTTAATAAAGCATGGGTTAAAACAACACAAATACAATTTAATAAAGCATAGGTTAAAACAACATAAACACAATTTAATAAAACATAGGACAAAACAAAATAAATACAATTTAATAAAGCATAGGATAAAACAACATAAATACAATTTAATAAAGCATGGGTTAAAACAACATAAATACAATTTAATAAAGCATAGTACAAAACAACATAAATACAATTTAATAAAGCATAGGATAAAACAACATAAATACAATTTAATAAAGCATAGGATAAAACGACATAAATACAATTTAATAAAGCATAGGATAAAACAACATAAAAACAATTTAATAAAGCATAGGTTAAAACAACATAAATACAATTTAATAAAGTATAGGATAAAACAACATAAATACAATTTAATAAAGCATAGGTTAAAACAACATAAATACAATTTAATAAAGCATGGGATAAAACAACATCAATAAAATTTAATAAAGCATAGGATAAAACAACATAAATACAATTTAATAAAGCATAGGATAAAACAACATAAATACAATTTAATAAAGCATAGGATAAAACAACATAAATACAATTTAATAAAGCATAGGATAAAACAACATAAATACAATTTAATAAAGCATGGGTTAAAACAACACAAATACAATTTAATAAAGCATAGGATAAAACAACATAAATACAATTTAATAAAGCATGGGTTAAAACAACACAAATACAATTTAATAAAGCATAGGTTAAAACAACATAAACACAATTTAATAAAGCATAGGACAAAACAAAATAAATACAATTTAATAAAGCATAGGATAAAACAACATAAATACAATTTAATAAAGCATGGGTTAAAACAACATAAATACAATTTAATAAAGCATAGTACAAAACAACATAAATACAATTTAATAAAGCATAGGATAAAACAACATAAATACAATTTAATAAAGCATAGGATAAAACGACATAAATACAATTTAATAAAGCATAGGATAAAACAACATAAAAACAATTTAATAAAGCATAGGTTAAAACAACATAAATACAATTTAATAAAGTATAGGATAAAACAACATAAATACAATTTAATAAAGCATAGGTTAAAACAACATAAATACAATTTAATAAAGCATGGGATAAAACAACATCAATAAAATTTAATAAAGCATAGGATAAAACAACATAAATACAATTTAATAAAGCATAGGATAAAACAACATAAATACAATTTAATAAAGCATAGGATAAAACAACATAAATACAATTTAATAAAGCATGGGTTAAAACAACACAAATACAATTTAATAAAGCATAGGTTAAAACAACATAAACACAATTTAATAAAGCATAGGACAAAACAAAATAAATACAATTTAATAAAGCATAGGATAAAACAACATAAATACAATTTAATAAAACATAGGATAAAACAACATAAATACAATTTAATAAAGCCTAGGTTAAAACAACATAAATACAATTTAATAAAGCATAGGATAAAACAACATAAATACAATTTAATAAAGCATAGGATAAAACAACATAAACACAATTTAATAAAGCATAGAATAAAACAACATAAATACAATTTAATAAAGCATAGGATAAAACAACATAAATACAATTTAATAAAGCATGGGTTAAAACAACACAAATACAATTTAATAAAGCATAGGTTAAAACAACATAAACACAATTTAATAAAGCATAGGACAAAACAAAATAAATACAATTTATTAAAGCATAGGATAAAACAACATAAATACAATTTAATAAAGCATGGGTTAAAACAACATAAATACAATTTAATAAAGCATAGTACAAAACAACATAAATACAATTTAATAAAGCATAGGATAAAACAACATAAATACAATTTAATAAAGCATAGGATAAAACAACATAAATACAATTTAATAAAGCATAGGATAAAATAACATAGATGCAATTTAATAAAGCATAGGATAAAACAACAGAAATACAATTTAATAAAGCATGGGTTAAAACAACATAAACACAATTTAATAAAGTATAGGATAAAACAACATAAGCACAATTTAATAAAGAATAGGATAAAACAACATAAATACAATTTAATAAAGCATAGGATAAACAAGATAAATACAATTTAATAAAGAATAGGTTAAAACAACATAAATACAATTTAATAAAGCATAGGATAAAACAACATAAATACAATTTAATAAAGCATAGGATAAAACAAGATAAATACAATTTAATAAAGCATAGGTTAAAACAACATAAATACAATTTAATAAAGCATACGATAAAACAACATAAATACAATTTAATAAAGCATAGGATAAAACAACATAAACACAATTTAATAAAGCATAGGATAAAACAACATAAATACAATTTAATAAAGCATAGGTTAAAACAACATAAATACAATTTAATAAAGCATGGGTTAAAACAACACAAATAGAATTTAATAAAGCATAGGTTAAAACAACATAAACACAATTTAATAAAACATAGGACAAAACAAAATCAATACAATTTAATAAAGCATAGGATAAAACAACATAAATACAATTTAATAAAGCATGGGTTAAAACAACATAAATACAATTTAATAAAGCATAGTACAAAACAACATAAATACAATTTAATAAAGCATAGGATAAAACAACATAAATACAATTTAATAAAGCATAGGATAAAACGACATAAATACAATTTAATAAAGCATAGGATAAAACAACATAAAAACAATTTAATAAAGCATAGGTTAAAACAACATAAATACAATTTAATAAAGTATAGGATAAAACAACATAAATACAATTTAATAAAGCATAGGTTAAAACAACATAAATACAATTTAATAAAGCATGGGATAAAACAACATCAATAAAATTTAATAAAGCATAGGATAAAACAACATAAATACAATTTAATAAAGCATAGGATAAAACAACATAAATACAATTTAATAAAGCATAGGATAAAACAACATAAATACAATTTAATAAAGCATAGGATAAAACAACATAAATACAATTTAATAAAGCATGGGTTAAAACAACACAAATACAATTTAATAAAGCATAGGTTAAAACAACATAAACACAATTTAATAAAGCATAGGACAAAACAAAATAAATACAATTTAATAAAGCATAGGATAAAACAACATAAATACAATTTAATAAAACATAGGATAAAACAACATAAATACAATTTAATAAAGCCTAGGTTAAAACAACATAAATACAATTTAATAAAGCATAGGATAAAACAACATAAATACAATTTAATAAAGCATAGGATAAAACAACATAAACACAATTTAATAAAGCATAGGATAAAACAACATAAATACAATTTAATAAAGCATAGGATAAAACAACATAAATACAATTTAATAAAGCATAGGTTAAAACAACATAAATACAATTTAATAAAGCATAGGATAAAACAACATAAATACAATTTAATAAAGCATAGGATAAAACAACATAAATACAATTTAATAAAGCATAGGATAAAACAACATAAAAACAATTTAATAAAGCATAGGTTAAAACAACATAAATACAATTTAATAAAGTATAGGATAAAACAACATAAATACAATTTAATAAAGCATAGGTTAAAACAACATAAATACAATTTAATAAAGCATGGGATAAAACAACATCAATAAAATTTAATAAAGCATAGGATAAAACAACATAAATACAATTTAATAAAGCATAGGATAAAACAACATAAATACTATTTAATAAAGCATAGGATAAAACAACATAAATACAATTTAATAAAGCATAGGATAAAACAACATAAATACAATTTAATAAAGCATGGGTTAAAACAACACAAATACAATTTAATAAAGCATAGGTTAAAACAACATAAACACAATTTAATAAAGCATAGGACAAAACAAAATAAATACAATTTAATAAAGCATAGGATAAAACAACATAAATACAATTTAATAAAGCATGGGTTAAAACAACATAAATACAATTTAATAAAGCATAGTACAAAACAACATAAATACAATTTAATAAAGCATAGGATAAAACAACATAAATACAATTTAATAAAGCATAGGATAAAACGACATAAATACAATTTAATAAAGCATAGGATAAAACAACATAAAAACAATTTAATAAAGCATAGGTTAAAACAACATAAATACAATTTAATAAAGTATAGGATAAAACAACATAAATACAATTTAATAAAGCATAGGATAAAACAACATAAATACAATTTAATAAAGCATAGGATAAAACAACATAAAAACAATTTAATAAAGCATAGGTTAAAACAACATAAATGCAATTTAATAAAGTATAGGATAAAACAACATAAATACAATTTAATAAAGCATAGGTTAAAACAACATAAATACAATTTAATAAAGCATGGGATAAAACAACATCAATAAAATTTAATAAAGCATAGGATAAAACAACATAAATACAATTTAATAAAGCATAGGATAAAACAACATAAATACTATTTAATAAAGCATAGGATAAAACAACATAAATACAATTTAATAAAGCATAGGATAAAACAACATAAATACAATTTAATAAAGCATGGGTTAAAACAACACAAATACAATTTAATAAAGCATAGGTTAAAACAACATAAACACAATTTAATAAAGCATAGGACAAAACAAAATAAATACAATTTAATAAAGCATAGGATAAAACAACATAAATACAATTTAATAAAGCATGGGTTAAAACAACATAAATACAATTTAATAAAGCATAGTACAAAACAACATAAATACAATTTAATAAAGCATAGGATAAAACAACATAAATACAATTTAATAAAGCATAGGATAAAACGACATAAATACAATTTAATAAAGCATAGGATAAAACAACATAAAAACAATTTAATAAAGCATAGGTTAAAACAACATAAATACAATTTAATAAAGTATAGGATAAAACAACATAAATACAATTTAATAAAGCATAGGTTAAAACAACATAAATACAATTTAATAAAGCATGGGATAAAACAACATCAATAAAATTTAATAAAGCATAGGATAAAACAACATAAATACAATTTAATAAAGCATAGGATAAAACAACATAAATACAATTTAATAAAGCATAGGATAAAACAACATAAATACAATTTAATAAAGCGTAGGATAAAACAACATAAATACAATTTAATAAAGCATGGGTTAAAACAACACAAATACAATTTAATAAAGCATAGGTTAAAACAACATAAACACAATTTAATAAAGCATAGGACAAAACAAAATAAATACAATTTAATAAAGCATAGGATAAAACAACATAAATACAATTTAATAAAACATAGGATAAAACAACATAAATACAATTTAATAAAGCCTAGGTTAAAACAACATAAATACAATTTAATAAAGCATAGGATAAAACAACATAAATACAATTTAATAAAGCATAGGATAAAACAACATAAACACAATTTAATAAAGCATAGGATAAAACAACATAAATACAATTTAATAAAGCATAGGATAAAACAACATAAATACAATTTAATAAAGCATGGGTTAAAACAACACAAATACAATTTAATAAAGCATAGGTTAAAACAACATAAACACAATTTAATAAAGCATAGGACAAAACAAAATAAATACAATTTAATAAAGCATAGGATAAAACAACATAAATACAATTTAATAAAGCATGGGTTAAAACAACATAAATACAATTTAATAAAGCATAGTACAAAACAACATAAATACAATTTAATAAAGCATAGGATAAAACAACATAAATACAATTTAATAAAGCATAGGATAAAACAACATAAATACAATTTAATAAAGCATAGGATAAAACCACATAAATACAATTTAATAAAGCATAGGATAAAACAACATAAACACAATTTAATAAAGCATAAGATAAAACAACATAAATACAATTTAATAAAGCATAAGATAAAACAACATGAATACAATTTAATAAAGCATAGGATAAAACCACATAAATACAATTTAATAAAGCATAGGATAAAACAACATAAATACAATTTAATAAAGCATAGGATAAAATAACATAGATGCAATTTAATAAAGCATAGGATAAAACAACAGAAATACAATTTAATAAAGCATGGGTTAAAACAACATAAACACAATTTAATAAAGTATAGGATAAAACAACATAAGCACAATTTAATAAAGAATAGGATAAAACAACATAAATACAATTTAATAAAGCATAGGATAAACAAGATAAATACAATTTAATAAAGAATAGGTTAAAACAACATAAATACAATTTAATAAAGCATAGGATAAAACAACATAAATACAATTTAATAAAGCATAGGATAAAACAACATAAATACAATTTAATAAAGCATAGGTTAAAACAACATAAATACAATTTAATAAAGCATAGGATAAAACAACATAAATACAATTTAATAAAGCATAGGATAAAACAACATAAACACAATTTAATAAAGCATAGGATAAAACAACATAAATACAATTTAATAAAGCATAGGTTAAAACAACATAAATACAATTTAATAAAGCATGGGTTAAAACAACACAAATACAATTTAATAAAGCATAGGTTAAAACAACATAAACACAATTTAATAAAACATAGGACAAAACAAAATAAATACAATTTAATAAAGCATAGGATAAAACAACATAAATACAATTTAATAAAGCATGGGTTAAAACAACATAAATACAATTTAATAAAGCATAGTACAAAACAACATAAATACAATTTAATAAAGCATAGGATAAAACAACATAAATACAATTTAATAAAGCATAGGATAAAACGACATAAATACAATTTAATAAAGCATAGGATAAAACAACATAAAAACAATTTAATAAAGCATAGGTTAAAACAACATAAATACAATTTAATAAAGTATAGGATAAAACAACATAAATACAATTTAATAAAGCATAGGTTAAAACAACATAAATACAATTTAATAAAGCATGGGATAAAACAACATCAATAAAATTTAATAAAGCATAGGATAAAACAACATAAATACAATTTAATAAAGCATAGGATAAAACAACATAAATACAATTTAATAAAGCATAGGATAAAACAACATAAATACAATTTAATAAAGCATAGGATAAAACAACATAAATACAATTTAATAAAGCATGGGTTAAAACAACACAAATACAATTTAATAAAGCATAGGTTAAAACAACATAAACACAATTTAATAAAGCATAGGACAAAACAAAATAAATACAATTTAATAAAGCATAGGATAAAACAACATAAATACAATTTAATAAAACATAGGATAAAACAACATAAATACAATTTAATAAAGCCTAGGTTAAAACAACATAAATACAATTTAATAAAGCATAGGATAAAACAACATAAATACAATTTAATAAAGCATAGGATAAAACAACATAAACACAATTTAATAAAGCATAGGATAAAACAACATAAATACAATTTAATAAAGCATAGGATAAAACAACATAAATACAATTTAATAAAGCATGGGTTAAAACAACACAAATACAATTTAATAAAGCATAGGTTAAAACAACATAAACACAATTTAATAAAGCATAGGACAAAACAAAATAAATACAATTTAATAAAGCATAGGATAAAACAACATAAATACAATTTAATAAAGCATGGGTTAAAACAACATAAATACAATTTAATAAAGCATAGTACAAAACAACATAAATACAATTTAATAAAGCATAGGATAAAACAACATAAATACAATTTAATAAAGCATAGGATAAAACAACATAAATACAATTTAATAAAGCATAGGATAAAACCACATAAATACAATTTAATAAAGCATAGGATAAAACAACATAAACACAATTTAATAAAGCATAAGATAAAACAACATAAATACAATTTAATAAAGCATAAGATAAAACAACATGAATACAATTTAATAAAGCATAGGATAAAACCACATAAATACAATTTAATAAAGCATAGGATAAAACAACATAAATACAATTTAATAAAGCATAGGATAAAATAACATAGATGCAATTTAATAAAGCATAGGATAAAACAACAGAAATACAATTTAATAAAGCATGGGTTAAAACAACATAAACACAATTTAATAAAGTATAGGATAAAACAACATAAGCACAATTTAATAAATAATAGGATAAAACAACATAAATACAATTTAATAAAGCATAGGATAAACAAGATAAATAAAATTTAATAAAGAATAGGTTAAAACAACATAAATACAATTTAATAAAGCATAGGATAAAACAACATAAATACAATTTAATAAAGCATAGGATAAAACAACATAAATACAATTTAATAAAGCATAGGTTAAAACAACATAAATACAATTTAATAAAGCATAGGATAAAACAACATAAATACAATTTAATAAAGCATAGGATAAAACAACATAAACACAATTTAATAAAGCATAGGATAAAACAACATAAATACAATTTAATAAAGCATAGGTTAAAACAACATAAATACAATTTAATAAAGCATAGGATAAAACAACATAAATACAATTTAATAAAGCATAGGATAAAACAACATAAATACAATTTAATAAAGCATAGGATAAAACAACATAAAAACAATTTAATAAAGCATAGGTTAAAACAACATAAATACAATTTAATAAAGTATAGGATAAAACAACATAAATACAATTTAATAAAGCATAGGTTAAAACAACATAAATACAATTTAATAAAGCATGGGATAAAACAACATCAATAAAATTTAATAAAGCATAGGATAAAACAACATAAATACAATTTAATAAAGCATAGGATAAAACAACATAAATACAATTTAATAAAGCATAGGATAAAACAACATAAATACAATTTAATAAAGCATGGGTTAAAACAACACAAATACAATTTAATAAAGCATAGGTTAAAAAAACATAAACACAATTTAATAAAGCATAGGACAAAATAAAATAAATACAATTTAATAAAGCATAGGATAAAACAACATAAATACAATTTAATAAAGCATGGGTTAAAACAACATAAATACAATTTAATAAAGCATAGGATAAAACAACATAAATACAATTTAATAAAGCATAGGATAAAACAACATAAATACAATTTAATAAAGCATAGGATAAAACCACATAAATACAATTTAATAAAGCATAGGATAAAACAACATAAACACAATTTAATAAAGCATAAGATAAAACAACATAAATACAATTTAATAAAGCATAAGATAAAACAACATGAATACAATTTAATAAAGCATAGGATAAAACCACATAAATACAATTTAATAAAGCATAGGATAAAACAACATAAATACAATTTAATAAAGCATAGGATAAAATAACATAGATGCAATTTAATAAAGCATAGGATAAAACAACATAAATACAATTTAATAAAGCATGGGTTAAAACAACATAAACACAATTTAATAAAGTATAGGATAAAACAACATAAACACAATTTAATAAAGAATAGGATAAAGCAACATAAATACAATTTAATAAAGCATAGGATAAAACAACATAAATACAATTTAATAAAGAATAGGTTAAAACAACATAAATACAATTTAATAAAGCATAGGATAAAACAACATAAATACAATTTAATAAAGCATAGGATAAAACAACATAAATACAATTTAATAAAGCATAGGATAAAACAACATAAATACAATTTAATAAAGCATAGGATAAAACAACATTAATACAATTTAATAAAGCATGGGTTAAAACAACACAAATACAATTTAATAAAGAATAGGTTAAAACAACATAAACGCAATTTAATAAAGCATAGGTTAAAACAACATAAATACAATTTAATAAAGCATAAGATAAAACAACATGAATACAATTTAATAAAGCATAGGATAAAACCACATAAATACAATTTAATAAAGCATAGGATAAAACAACATAAATACAATTTAATAAAGCATAGGTTCAAACAACATAAATACAATTTAATAAAGAATAGGATAAAACAACATAAATACAATTTAATAAAGCATAGGATAAAACAACATAAACAAAATTTAATAAAGCATAGGATAAAACAACATAAATACAATTTAATAAAGCATAGGATAAAAAAAACATAAATACAATTTAATAAAGCATAGGTTAAAACAACATAAATACAATTTAATAAAGCATAGGATAAAACAACATAAATACAATTTAATAAAGCATAGGATAAAACAACATAAATACAATTTAATAAAGCATAGGATAAAACAACATAAATACAATTTAATAAAGCATAGGTTAAAACAACATAAATACAATTTAATAAAGTATAGGATAAAACAACATAAATACAATTTAATAAAACATAGGTTAAAACAACATAAATACAATTTAATAAAGCATAGGATAAAACAACATAAATACAATTTAGTAAAGTATAGGATAAAACAACATAAATACAATTTAATAAAGCATAGGATAAAACAACATAAATACAATTTAATAAAGCATAGGATAAAACAACATAAAAACAATTTAATAAAGCATAGGTTAAAACAACATAAATACAATTTAATAAAGTATAGGATAAAACAACATAAATACAATTTAATAAAACATAGGTTAAAACAACATAAATACAATTTAATAAAGCATAGGATAAAACAACATAAATACAATTTAATTAAGTATAGGATAAAACAACATAAAAACAATTTAATAAAGCATAGGATAAAATAACATAGATGCAATTTAATAAAGCATAGGATAAAACAACATAAATACAATTTAATAAAGCATGGGTTAAAACAACATAAACACAATTTAATAAAGTATAGGATAAAACAACATAAACACAATTTAATAAAAAATAGGATAAAACAACATAAATACAATTTAATAAAGCATAGGATAAAACAACATAAATACAATTTAAAAAAGAATAGGTTAAAACAACATAAATACAATTTAATAAAGCATAGGATAAAACAACATAAATACAATTTAATAAAGCATAGGATAAAACAACATAAATACAATTTAATAAAGCATAGGTTAAAACAACATAAATATAATTTAATAAAGCATAGGATAAAACAACATAAATACAATTTAATAAAGCATAGGATAAAACTACATAAACACAATTTAATAAAGCATAGGATAAAACAACATAAATACAATTTAATAAAGCATAGGTTAAAACAACATAAATACAATTTAATAAAGCATAGGATAAAACAACATAAATACAATTTAATAAAGCATAGGATAAAACAACATAAATACAATTTAATAAAGCATAGGATAAAACAACATAAAAACAATTTAATAAAGCATAGGTTAAAACAACATAAATACAATTTAATAAAGTATAGGATAAAACAACATAAATACAATTTAATAAAGCATAGGTTAAAACAACATAAATACAATTTAATAAAGCATAGGATAAAACAACATCAATAAAATTTAATAAAGCATAGGATAAAACTACATAAATACAATTTAATAAAGCATAGGATAAAACAACATAAATACAATTTAATAAAGCATAGGATAAAACAACATAAATACAATTTAATAAAGCATGGGTTAAAACAACACAAATACAATTTAATAAAGCATAGGTTAAAAAACATAAACACAATTTAATAAAGCATAGGACAAAATAAAATAAATACAATTTAATAAAGCATAGGATAAAACAACATAAATACAATTTAATAAAGCATGGGTTAAAACAACATAAATACAATTTAATAAAGCATAGGATAAAACAACATAAATACAATTTAATAAAGCATAGGATAAAACAACATAAATACAATTTAATAAAGCATAGGATAAAACCACATAAATACAATTTAATAAAGCATAGGATAAAACAACATGAACACAATTTAATAAAGCATAAGATAAAACAACATAAATACAATTTAATAAAGCATAAGATAAAACAACATGAATACAATTTAATAAAGCATAGGATAAAACCACATAAATACAATTTAATAAAGCATAGGATAAAACAACATAAATACAATTTAATAAAGCATAGGATAAAATAACATAGATGCAATTTAATAAAGCATAGGATAAAACAACATAAATACAATTTAATAAAGCATGGGTTAAAACAACATAAACACAATTTAATAAAGTATAGGATAAAACAACATAAACACAATTTAATAAAGAATAGTATAAAGCAACATAAATACAATTTAATAAAGCATAGGATAAAACAACATAAATACAATTTAATAAAGAATAGGTTAAAACAACATAAATACAATTTAATACAGCATAGGATAAAACAACATAAATACAATTTAATAAAGAATAGGTTAAAACAACATAAATACAATTTAATACAGCATAGGATAAAACAACATAAATACAATTTAATAAAGCATAGGATAAAATAACATAGATGCAATTTAATAAAGCATAGGATAAAACAACATAAATACAATTTAATAAAGCATGGGTTAAAACAACATAAACACAATTTAATAAAGTATAGGATAAAACAACATAAACACAATTTAATAAAAAATAGGATAAAACAACATAAATACAATTTAATAAAGCATAGGATAAAACAACATAAATACAATTTAAAAAAGAATAGGTTAAAACAACATAAATACAATTTAATAAAGCATAGGATAAAACAACATAAATACAATTTAATAAAGCATAGGATAAAACAACATAAATACAATTTAATAAAGCATAGGTTAAAACAACATAAATATAATTTAATAAAGCATAGGATAAAACAACATAAATACAATTTAATAAAGCATAGGATAAAACAACATAAACACAATTTAATAAAGCATAGGATAAAACAACATAAATACAATTTAATAAAGCATAGGTTAAAACAACATAAATACAATTTAATAAAGCATAGGATAAAACAACATAAATACAATTTAATAAAGCATAGGATAAAACAACATAAATACAATTTAATAAAGCATAGGATAAAACAACATAAAAACAATTTAATAAAGCATAGGTTAAAACAACATAAATACAATTTAATAAAGTATAGGATAAAACAACATAAATACAATTTAATAAAGCATAGGTTAAAACAACATAAATACAATTTAATAAAGCATGGGATAAAACAACATCAATAAAATTTAATAAAGCATAGGATAAAACTACATAAATACAATTTAATAAAGCATAGGATAAAACAACATAAATACAATTTAATAAAGCATAGGATAAAACAACATAAATACAATTTAATAAAGCATGGGTTAAAACAACACAAATACAATTTAATAAAGCATAGGTTAAAAAACATAAACACAATTTAATAAAGCATAGGACAAAATAAAATAAATACAATTTAATAAAGCATAGGATAAAACAACATAAATACAATTTAATAAAGCATGGGTTAAAACAACATAAATACAATTTAATAAAGCATAGGATAAAACAACATAAATACAATTTAATAAAGCATAGGATAAAACAACATAAATACAATTTAATAAAGCATAGGATAAAACCACATAAATACAATTTAATAAAGCATAGGATAAAACAACATGAACACAATTTAATAAAGCATAAGATAAAACAACATAAATACAATTTAATAAAGCATAAGATAAAACAACATGAATACAATTTAATAAAGCATAGGATAAAACCACATAAATACAATTTAATAAAGCATAGGATAAAACAACATAAATACAATTTAATAAAGCATAGGATAAAATAACATAGATGCAATTTAATAAAGCATAGGATAAAACAACATAAATACAATTTAATAAAGCATGGGTTAAAACAACATAAACACAATTTAATAAAGTATAGGATAAAACAACATAAACACAATTTAATAAAGAATAGTATAAAGCAACATAAATACAATTTAATAAAGCATAGGATAAAACAACATAAATACAATTTAATAAAGAATAGGTTAAAACAACATAAATACAATTTAATACAGCATAGGATAAAACAACATAAATACAATTTAATAAAGCATAGGATAAAACAACATATATACAATTTAATAAAGCATAGGATAAAACAACATAAATACAATTTAATAAAGCATAGGATAAAACAACATAAATACAATTTAATAAAGCATGGGTTAAAACAACACAAATACAATTTAATAAAGCATAGGTTAAAACAACATAAACGCAATTTAATAAAGCATAGGTTAAAACAACATAAATACAATTTAATAAAGCATAAGATAAAACAACATGAATACAATTTAATAAAGCATAGGATAAAACCACATAAATACAATTTAATAAAGCATAGGATAAAACAACATAAATACAATTTAATAAAGCATAGGTTCAAACAACATAAATACAATTTAATAAAGAATATGATAAAACAACATAAATACAATTTAATAAAGCATAGGATAAAACAACATAAACAAAATTTAATAAAGCATAGGATAAAACAACATAAATACAATTTAATAAAGCATAGGATAAAAAAACATAAATACAATTTAATAAAGCATAGGTTAAAACAACATAAATACAATTTAATAAAGCATAGGATAAAACAAGATATATACAATTTAATAAAGCATAGGATAAAACAACATAAATACAATTTAATAAAGCATAGGATAAAACAACATAAATACAATTTAATAAAGCATAGGTTAAAACAACATAAATACAATTTAATAAAGTATAGGATAAAACAACATAAATACAATTTAATAAAACATAGGTTAAAACAACATAAATACAATTTAATAAAGCATAGGATAAAACAACATAAATACAATTTAATAAAGTATAGGATAAAACAACATAAATACAATTTAATAAAGCATAGGATAAAACAACATAAATACAATTTAATAAAGCATAGGATAAAACAACATAAATACAATTTAATAAAGCATAGGTTAAAACAACATAAATACAATTTAATAAAGTATAGGATAAAACAACATAAATACAATTTAATAAAACATAGGTTAAAACAACATAAATACAATTTAATAAAGCATAGGATAAAACAACATAAATATAATTTAATAAAGCATAGGATAAAACAACATAAATACAATTTAATAAAGCATAGGTTAAAACAACATAAATATAATTTAATAAAGCATAGGATAAAACAACATAAATACAATTTAATAAAGCATAGGATAAAACAACATAAACACAATTTAATAAAGCATAGGATAAAACAACATAAATACAATTTAATAAAGCATAGGTTAAAACAACATAAATACAATTTAATAAAGCATAGGATAAAACAACATAAATACAATTTAATAAAGCATAGGATAAAACAACATAAATACAATTTAATAAAGCATAGGATAAAACAACATAAAAACAATTTAATAAAGCATAGGATAAAACAACATAAATACAATTTAATAAAGCATAGGTTAAAACAACATAAATATAATTTAATAAAGCATAGGATAAAACAACATAAATACAATTTAATAAAGCATAGGATAAAACAACATAAACACAATTTAATAAAGCATAGGATAAAACAACATAAATACAATTTAATAAAGCATAGGTTAAAACAACATAAATACAATTTAATAAAGCATAGGATAAAACAACATAAATACAATTTAATAAAGCATAGGATAAAACAACATAAATACAATTTAATAAAGCATAGGATAAAACAACATAAAAACAATTTAATAAAGCATAGGTTAAAACAACATAAATACAATTTAATAAAGTATAGGATAAAACAACATAAATACAATTTAATAAAGCATAGGTTAAAACAACTTAAATACAATTTAATAAAGCATGGGATAAAACAACATCAATAAAATTTAATAAAGCATAAGATAAAACAACATAAATACAATTTAATAAAGCATAGGATAAAACAACATAAATACAATTTAATAAAGCATAGGATAAAACAACATAAATACAATTTAATAAAGCATAGGATAAAACAACATAAATACAAATTAATAAAGCATGGGTTAAAACAACACAAATACAATTTAATAAAGCATAGGTTAAAACAACATAAACACAATTTAATAAAGCATAGGATAAAACAACATAAATACAATTTAATAAAGCATAGGATAAAACAACATAAATACCATTTAATAAAGCATAGGATAAAACAACATAAATACAATTTAATAAAGCATAGGTTAAAGCAACATAAATACAATTTAATAAAGCATAGGATAAAACAACATAAACACGATGTAATAAAGCATAGGTTAAAACAACATAAATACAGTTTAATAAAGCATAGGATAAAACCACATAAATACAATTTAATAAAGCATAGGATAAAACAACATAAATACAATTTAATAAAGCATAGGATAAAACAACATAAATACAATTTAATAAAGCATAGGATAAAACAACATAAATACAATTTAATAAAGCATGGGTTAAAACAACACAAATACAATTTAATAAAGCATAGGTTAAAACAACATAAACGCAATTTAATAAAGCATAGGTTAAAACAACATAAATACAATTTAATAAAGCATAAGATAAAACAACATGAATACAATTTAATAAAGCATAGGATAAAACCACATAAATACAATTTAATAAAGCATAGGATAAAACAACATAAATACAATTTAATAAAGCATAGGTTAAAACAACATAAATACAATTTAATAAAGCATATGATAAAACAACATAAATACAATTTAATAAAGCATAGGATAAAACAACATAAACAAAATTTAATAAAGCATAGGATAAAACAACATAAATACCATTTAATAAAGCATAGGATAAAACAACATAAATACAATTTAATAAAGCATAGGTTAAAGCAACATAAATACAATTTAATAAAGCATAGGATAAAACAACATAAACACGATGTAATAAAGCATAGGTTAAAACAACATAAATACAGTTTAATAAAGCATAGGATAAAACCACATAAATACAATTTAATAAAGCATAGGATAAAACAACATAAATACAATTTAATAAAGCATAGGATAAAACAACATAAATACAATTTAATAAAGCATAGGATAAAACAACATAAATACAATTTAATAAAGCATGGGTTAAAACAACACAAATACAATTTAATAAAGCATAGGTTAAAACAACATAAACGCAATTTAATAAAGCATAGGTTAAAACAACATAAATACAATTTAATAAAGCATAAGATAAAACAACATGAATACAATTTAATAAAGCATAGGATAAAACCACATAAATACAATTTAATAAAGCATAGGATAAAACAACATAAATACAATTTAATAAAGCATAGGTTAAAACAACATAAATACAATTTAATAAAGCATATGATAAAACAACATAAATACAATTTAATAAAGCATAGGATAAAACAACATAAACAAAATTTAATAAAGCATAGGATAAAACAACATAAATACAATTTATTAAAGCATAGGATAAAAAAACATAAATACAATTTAATAAAGCATAGGTTAAAACAACATAAATACAATTTAATAAAGCATAGGATAAAACAACATAAATACAATTTAATAAAGCATAGGATAAAACAACATAGATACAATTTAATAAAGCATAGGATAAAACAACATAAATACAATTTAATAAAGCATAGGTTAAAACAACATAAATACAATTTAATAAAGCATATGATAAAACAACATAAATACAATTTAATAAAGCATAGGATAAAACAACATAAACAAAATTTAATAAAGCATAGGATAAAACAACATAAATACAATTTAATAAAGCATAGGATAAAAAAACATAAATACAATTTAATAAAGCATAGGTTAAAACAACATAAATACAATTTAATAAAGCATAGGATAAAACAACATAAATACAATTTAATAAAGCATAGGATAAAACAACATAGATACAATTTAATAAAGCATAGGATAAAACAACATAAAAACAATTTAATAAAGCATAGGTTAAAACAACATAAATACAATTTAATAAAGTATAGGATAAAACAACATAAATACAATTTAATAAAGCATAGGTTAAAACAACATAAATACAATTTAAAAAAGCATCGGATAAAACAACATCAATAAAATTTAATAAAGCATAGGATAAAACAACATAAATACAATTTAATAAAGCATAGGATAAAACAACATAAATACAATTTAATAAAGCATAGGATAAAACAGCATAAATACAATTTAATAAAACATAGCATAAAACAACATAAATACAATTTAATAAAGCATGGGTTAAAACAACACAAATACAATTTAATAAAGCATAGGTTAAAACAACATAAACACAATTTAATAAAGCATAGGACAAAACAAAATAAATACAATTTAATAAAGCATAGGATAAAACAACATAAATACAATTTAATAAAGCATGGGTTAAAACAACATAAATACAATTTAATAAAGCATAGTACAAAACAACATAAATACAATTTAATAGAGCATAGGATAAAACAACATAAATACAATTTAATAAAGCATAGGATAAAACAACATAAATACAATTTAATAAAGCATAGGATAAAACAACATAAATACAATTTAATAAAGCATAGGATAAAACAACATAAATACAATTTAATAAAGCATAGGATAAAATAACATAGATTCAATTTAATAAAGCATAGGATAAAACAACATAAATACAATTTAATAAAGCATGGGTTAAAACAACATAAACACAATTTAATAAAGCAAAGGATAAAACAACATATATACAATGTAATGAAGCATAGGATAAAACAACATATATACAATTTAATAAAGCATGGGTTAAAACAACATAAATACAATTTAATAAAGCATAGGTTAAAACAACATAAATACAATTTAATAAAGCATAGGATAAAACAACATAAATACAATTTAATAAAGTATAGGATAAAACAACATAAACACAATTTAATAAAGCATAGGATAAAACAACATAAATACAATTTAATAAAGCATAGGACAAAACAACATAAATACAATTTAATAAAGCATAGGATAAAACAACATAAATACAATTTAATAAAGCATAGGTTAAAACAACATAAATATAATTTAATAAAGCATAGGATAAAACAACATAAATACAATTTAATAAAGCATAGGATAAAACAACATAAACACAATTTAATAAAGCATAGGATAAAACAACATAAATACAATTTAATAAAGCATAGGTTAAAACAACATAAATACAATTTAATAAAGCATAGGATAAAACAACATAAATACAATTTAATAAAGCATAGGATAAAACAACATAAATACAATTTAATAAAGCATAGGATAAAACAACATAAAAACAATTTAATAAAGCATAGGTTAAAACAACATAAATACAATTTAATAAATTATAGGATAAAACAACATAAATACAATTTAATAAAGCATAGGTTAAAACAACATAAATACAATTTAATAAAGCACGGGATAAAACAACATCAATAAAATTTAATAAAGCATAAGATAAAACAACATAAATACAATTTAATAAAGCATAGGATAAAACAACATAAATACAATTTAATAAAGCATAGGATAAAACAACATAAATACAATTTAATAAAGCATAGGATAAAACAACATAAATACAAATTAATAAAGCATGGGTTAAAACAACACAAATACAATTTAATAAAGCATAGGTTAAAACAACATAAACACAATTTAATAAAGCATAGGATAAAACAACATAAATACAATTTAATAAAGCATAGGATAAAACAACATAAATACCATTTAATAAAGCATAGGATAAAACAACATAAATACAATTTAATAAAGCATAGGTTAAAGCAACATAAATACAATTTAATAAAGCATAGGATAAAACAACATAAACATGATGTAATAAAGCATAGGTTAAAACAACATAAATACAGTTTAATAAAGCATAGGATAAAACCACATAAATACAATTTAATAAAGCATAGGATAAAACAACATAAATACAATTTAATAAAGCATAGGATAAAACAACATAAATACAATTTAATAAAGCATAGGATAAAACAACATAAATACAATTTAATAAAGCATGGGTTAAAACAACACAAATACAATTTAATAAAGCATAGGTTAAAACAACATAAACGCAATTTAATAAAGCATAGGTTAAAACAACATAAATACAATTTAATAAAGCATAAGATAAAACAACATGAATACAATTTAATAAAGCATAGGATAAAACCACATAAATACAATTTAATAAAGCATAGGATAAAACAACATAAATACAATTTAATAAAGCATAGGTTAAAACAACATAAATACAATTTAATAAAGCATATGATAAAACAACATAAATACAATTTATTAAAGCATAGGATAAAACAACATAAACAAAATTTAATAAAGCATAGGATAAAACAACATAAATACAATTTAATAAAGCATAGGATAAAAAAACATAAATACAATTTAATAAAGCATAGGTTAAAACAACATAAATACAATTTAATAAAGCATAGGTTAAAACAACATAAATACAATTTAATAAAGCATAGGATAAAACAACTTAGATACAATTTAATAAAGCATAGGATAAAACAACATAAAAACAATTTAATAAAGCATAGGTTAAAACAACATAAATACAATTTAATAAAGTATAGGATAAAACAACATAAATACAATTTAATAAAGCATAGGTTAAAACAACATAAATACAATTTAAAAAGCATGGGATAAAACAACATAAATACAATTTAATAAAGTATAGGATAAAACAACATAAATACAATTTAATAAAGCATAGGTTAAAACAACATAAATACAATTTAATAAAGCATAGGATAAAACAACATAAACAAAATTTAATAAAGCATAGGATAAAACAACATAAATACAATTTAATAAAGCATAGGATAAAAAAACATAAATACAATTTAATAAAGCATAGGTTAAAACAACATAAATACAATTTAATAAAGCATAGGATAAAACAACATAAATACAATTTAATAAAGCATAGGATAAAACAACATAAATACAATTTAATAAAGCATAGGATAAAACAACATAAATACAATTTAATAAAGCATAGGTTAAAACAACATAAATACAATTTAATAAAGTATAGGATAAAACAAGATAAATACAATTTAATAAAACATAGGTTAAAACAGCATAAATACAATTTAATAAAGCATAGGATAAAACAACATAAATACAATTTAATAAAGTATAGGATAAAACAACATAAATACAATTTAATAAAGCATAGGATAAAACAACATAAATACAATTTAATAAAGCATAGGTTAAAACAACATAAATACAATTTAATAAAGTATAGGATAAAACAACAAACACAATTTAATAAAGCATAGGATAAAACAACATAAATACAATTTAATAAAGCATAGGATAAAACAACATAAATACAATTTAATAAAGCATAGGTTAAAACAACATAAATACAATTTAATAAAGCATAGGATAAAACAACATAAATACAATTTAATAAAGCATAGGATAAAACAACATAAATAAAATTTAATAAAGCATAGGATAAAACAACATAAATACAATTTAATAAAGCATTGGTTAAAACAACATAAATACAATTTAATAAAGCATAGGTTAAGACAACATAAATACAATTTAATAAAACAGAGGATAAAACAACATAAATACAATTTAATAAAGCATAGGATAAAACAACATAAATACAATTTAATAAAGCATAGGATAAAACAACATAAATACAATTTAATAAAGCATAGGATAAAACAACATAAGCACAATTTAATAAAGCATAGTATAAAACAACATAAATACAATTTAATAAAGCATGGGTTAAAACAACATAAACACAATTTAATAAAGCATAGGATAAAACAACATAAATACAATTTAATAAAGCATAGGATAAAACAACATAAATACAATTTAATAAAGCATAGGATAAAACAACATAAACACAATTTAATAAAGCATAGGATAAAACAACATAAATACAATTTAATAAAGCATAGGATAAAACAACATAAATACAATTTAATAAAGCATAGGTTAAAACAACATAAATATAATTTAATAAAGCATAGGATAAAACAACATAAATACAATTTAATAAAGCATAGGATAAAACAACATAAACACAATTTAATAAAGCATAGGATAAAACAACATAAATACAATTTAATAAAGCATATGTTAAAACAACATAAATACAATTTAATAAAGCATAGGATAAAACAACATAAATAAATTTTAATAAAGCATAGGATAAAACAACATAAATACAATTTAATAAAGCATAGGATGAAACAACATAAAAACAATTTAATAAAGCATAGGTTAAAACAACATAAATACAATTTAATAAAGTATAGGATAAAACAACATAAATACAATTTAATAAAGCATAGGTTAAAACAACATAAATACAATTTAAAAAAGCATGGGATAAAACAACATCAATAAAATTTAATAAAGCATAGGATAAAACAACATAAATACAATTTAATAAAGCATAGGATAAAACAACATAAATACAATTTAATAAAGCATAGGATAAAACAACATAAATACAATTTAATAAAGCATAGGATAAAACAACATAAATACAATTTAATAAAGCATGGGTTAAAACAACACAAATACAATTTAATAAAGCATAGGTTAAAACAACATAAACACAAATTAATAAAGCATAGGACAAAACAAAATAAATACAATTTAATAAAGCATAGGATAAAACTACATAAATACAATTCAATAAAGCATGGGTTAAAACAACATAAATACAATTTAATAAAGCATAGGTTAAAACAACATAAATACAATTTAATAAAGTATAGGATAAAACAACATAAATACAATTTAATAAAGCATAGGATAAAACAACATAAAAACAATTTAATAAAGCATAAGTTAAAACAACATAAATACCATTTAATAAAGCATAAGATAAAACAACATGAATACAATTTAATAAAGCATAGGATAAAACCACATAAATACAATTTAATAAAGCATAGGATAAAACAACATAAAAACAATTTAATAAAGCATAGGTTAAAACAACATAAATACAATTTAAAAAAGCATGGGATAAAACAACATCAATAAAATTTAATAAAGCATAGGATAAAACAACATAAATACAATTTAATAAAGCATAGGATAAAACAACATAAATACAATTTAATAAAGCATAGGATAAAACAACATAAATACAATATTATAAAGCATAGGATAAAACAACATAAATACAATTTAATAAAGCATGGGTTAGAACAACACAAATACAATTTAATAAAGCATAGGTTAAAACAACATAAACACAATTTAATAAAGCATATGATAAAACAACATAAATACAATTTAATAAAGCATAGGATAAAACAACATAAATACAATTTAATAAAGCATAGGATAAAACAACATAAATACAATTTAATAAAGCATAGGTTAAAACAACATAAATATAATTTAATAAAGCATAGGATAAAACAACATAAATACAATTTAATAAAGCATAGGATAAAACAACATAAACACAATTTAATAAAGCATAGGATAAAACAACATAAATACAATTTAATAAAGCATATGTTAAAACAACATAAATACAATTTAATAAAGCATAGGATAAAACAACATAAATACATTTTAATAAAGCATAGGATAAAACAACATAAATACAATTTAATAAAGCATAGGATGAAACAACATAAAAACAATTTAATAAAGCATAGGTTAAAACAACATAAATACAATTTAATAAAGTATAGGATAAAACAACATAAATACAATTTAATAAAGCATAGGTTAAAACAACATAAATACAATTTAAAAAAGCATGGGATAAAACAACATCAATAAAATTTAATAAAGCATAGGATAAAACAACATAAATACAATTTAATAAAGCATAGGATAAAACAACATAAATACAATTTAATAAAGCATAGGATAAAACAACATAAATACAATTTAATAAAGCATAGGATAAAACAACATAAATACAATTTAATAAAGCATGGGTTAAAACAACACAAATACAATTTAATAAAGCATAGGTTAAAACAACATAAACACAAATTAATAAAGCATAAGACAAAACAAAATAAATACAATTTAATAAAGCATAGGATAAAACTACATAAATACAATTTAATAAAGCATGGGTTAAAACAACATAAATACAATTTAATAAAGCATAGGTTAAAACAACATAAATACAATTTAATAAAGTATAGGATAAAACAACATAAATACAATTTAATAAAGCATAGGATAAAACAACATAAAAACAATTTAATAAAGCATAAGTTAAAACAACATAAATACTATTTAATAAAGCATAAGATAAAACAACATGAATACAATTTAATAAAGCATAGGATAAAACCACATAAATACAATTTAATAAAGCATAGGATAAAACAACATAAAAACAATTTAATAAAGCATAGGTTAAAACAACATAAATACAATTTAATAAAGTATAGGATAAAACAACATAAATACAATTTAATAAAGCATAGGTTAAAACAACATAAATACAATTTAAAAAGCATGGGATAAAACAACATAAATACAATTTAATAAAGTATAGGATAAAACAACATAAATACAATTTAATAAAGCATAGGTTAAAACAACATAAATACAATTTAATAAAGCATAGGATAAAACAACATAAACAAAATTTAATAAAGCATAGGATAAAACAACATAAATACAATTTAATAAAGCATAGGATAAAAAAACATAAATACAATTTAATAAAGCATAGGTTAAAACAACATAAATACAATTTAATAAAGCATAGGATAAAACAACATAAATACAATTTAATAAAGCATAGGATAAAACAACATAAATACAATTTAATAAAGCATAGGATAAAACAACATAAATACAATTTAATAAAGCATAGGTTAAAACAACATAAATACAATTTAATAAAGTATAGGATAAAACAAGATAAATACAATTTAATAAAACATAGGTTAAAACAGCATAAATACAATTTAATAAAGCATAGGATAAAACAACATAAATACAATTTAATAAAGTATAGGATAAAACAACATAAATACAATTTAATAAAGCATAGGATAAAACAACATAAATACAATTTAATAAAGCATAGGTTAAAACAACATAAATACAATTTAATAAAGTATAGGATAAAACAACAAACACAATTTAATAAAGCATAGGATAAAACAACATAAATACAATTTAATAAAGCATAGGATAAAACAACATAAATACAATTTAATAAAGCATAGGTTAAAACAACATAAATACAATTTAATAAAGCATAGGATAAAACAACATAAATACAATTTAATAAAGCATAGGATAAAACAACATAAATAAAATTTAATAAAGCATAGGATAAAACAACATAAATACAATTTAATAAAGCATTGGTTAAAACAACATAAATACAATTTAATAAAGCATAGGTTAAGACAACATAAATACAATTTAATAAAACAGAGGATAAAACAACATAAATACAATTTAATAAAGCATAGGATAAAACAACATAAATACAATTTAATAAAGCATAGGATAAAACAACATAAATACAATTTAATAAAGCATAGGATAAAACAACATAAGCACAATTTAATAAAGCATAGTATAAAACAACATAAATACAATTTAATAAAGCATGGGTTAAAACAACATAAACACAATTTAATAAAGCATAGGATAAAACAACATAAATACAATTTAATAAAGCATAGGATAAAACAACATAAATACAATTTAATAAAGCATAGGATAAAACAACATAAACACAATTTAATAAAGCATAGGATAAAACAACATAAATACAATTTAATAAAGCATAGGATAAAACAACATAAATACAATTTAATAAAGCATAGGTTAAAACAACATAAATATAATTTAATAAAGCATAGGATAAAACAACATAAATACAATTTAATAAAGCATAGGATAAAACAACATAAACACAATTTAATAAAGCATAGGATAAAACAACATAAATACAATTTAATAAAGCATATGTTAAAACAACATAAATACAATTTAATAAAGCATAGGATAAAACAACATAAATAAATTTTAATAAAGCATAGGATAAAACAACATAAATACAATTTAATAAAGCATAGGATGAAACAACATAAAAACAATTTAATAAAGCATAGGTTAAAACAACATAAATACAATTTAATAAAGTATAGGATAAAACAACATAAATACAATTTAATAAAGCATAGGTTAAAACAACATAAATACAATTTAAAAAAGCATGGGATAAAACAACATCAATAAAATTTAATAAAGCATAGGATAAAACAACATAAATACAATTTAATAAAGCATAGGATAAAACAACATAAATACAATTTAATAAAGCATAGGATAAAACAACATAAATACAATTTAATAAAGCATAGGATAAAACAACATAAATACAATTTAATAAAGCATGGGTTAAAACAACACAAATACAATTTAATAAAGCATAGGTTAAAACAACATAAACACAAATTAATAAAGCATAGGACAAAACAAAATAAATACAATTTAATAAAGCATAGGATAAAACTACATAAATACAATTTAATAAAGCATGGGTTAAAACAACATAAATACAATTTAATAAAGCATAGGTTAAAACAACATAAATACAATTTAATAAAGTATAGGATAAAACAACATAAATACAATTTAATAAAGCATAGGATAAAACAACATAAAAACAATTTAATAAAGCATAAGTTAAAACAACATAAATACCATTTAATAAAGCATAAGATAAAACAACATGAATACAATTTAATAAAGCATAGGATAAAACCACATAAATACAATTTAATAAAGCATAGGATAAAACAACATAAAAACAATTTAATAAAGCATAGGTTAAAACAACATAAATACAATTTAAAAAAGCATGGGATAAAACAACATCAATAAAATTTAATAAAGCATAGGATAAAACAACATAAATACAATTTAATAAAGCATAGGATAAAACAACATAAATACAATTTAATAAAGCATAGGATAAAACAACATAAATACAATATAATAAAGCATAGGATAAAACAACATAAATACAATTTAATAAAGCATGGGTTAGAACAACACAAATACAATTTAATAAAGCATAGGTTAAAACAACATAAACACAATTTAATAAAGCATATGATAAAACAACATAAATACAATTTAATAAAGCATAGGATAAAACAACATAAATACAATTTAATAAAGCATAGGATAAAACAACATAAATACAATTTAATAAAGCATAGGTTAAAACAACATAAATATAATTTAATAAAGCATAGGATAAAACAACATAAATACAATTTAATAAAGCATAGGATAAAACAACATAAACACAATTTAATAAAGCATAGGATAAAACAACATAAATACAATTTAATAAAGCATATGTTAAAACAACATAAATACAATTTAATAAAGCATAGGATAAAACAACATAAATACATTTTAATAAAGCATAGGATAAAACAACATAAATACAATTTAATAAAGCATAGGATGAAACAACATAAAAACAATTTAATAAAGCATAGGTTAAAACAACATAAATACAATTTAATAAAGTATAGGATAAAACAACATAAATACAATTTAATAAAGCATAGGTTAAAACAACATAAATACAATTTAAAAAAGCATGGGATAAAACAACATCAATAAAATTTAATAAAGCATAGGATAAAACAACATAAATACAATTTAATAAAGCATAGGATAAAACAACATAAATACAATTTAATAAAGCATAGGATAAAACAACATAAATACAATTTAATAAAGCATAGGATAAAACAACATAAATACAATTTAATAAAGCATGGGTTAAAACAACACAAATACAATTTAATAAAGCATAGGTTAAAACAACATAAACACAAATTAATAAAGCATAAGACAAAACAAAATAAATACAATTTAATAAAGCATAGGATAAAACTACATAAATACAATTTAATAAAGCATGGGTTAAAACAACATAAATACAATTTAATAAAGCATAGGTTAAAACAACATAAATACAATTTAATAAAGTATAGGATAAAACAACATAAATACAATTTAATAAAGCATAGGATAAAACAACATAAAAACAATTTAATAAAGCATAAGTTAAAACAACATAAATACTATTTAATAAAGCATAAGATAAAACAACATGAATACAATTTAATAAAGCATAGGATAAAACCACATAAATACAATTTAATAAAGCATAGGATAAAACAACATAAAAACAATTTAATAAAGCATAGGTTAAAACAACATAAATACAATTTAAAAAAGCATGGGATAAAACAACATCAATAAAATTTAATAAAGCATAGGATAAAACAACATAAATACAATTTAATAAAGCATAGGATAAAACAACATAAATACAATTTAATAAAGCATAGGATAAAACAACATAAATACAATATAATAAAGCATAGGTTAAAACAACATAAATACAATTTAATAAAGCATAGGTTAAAACAACATAAATACAATTTAATAAAGCATAGGATAAAACAACTTAGATACAATTTAATAAAGCATAGGATAAAACAACATAAAAACAATTTAATAAAGCATAGGTTAAAACAACATAAATACAATTTAATAAAGTATAGGATAAAACAACATAAATACAATTTAATAAAGCATAGGTTAAAACAACATAAATACAATTTAAAAAAGCATGGGATAAAACAACATAAATACAATTTAATAAAGTATAGGATAAAACAACATAAATACAATTTAATAAAGCATAGGTTAAAACAACATAAATACAATTTAATAAAGCATAGGATAAAACAACATAAACAAAATTTAATAAAGCATAGGATAAAACAACATAAATACAATTTAATAAAGCATAGGATAAAAAAACATAAATACAATTTAATAAAGCATAGGTTAAAACAACATAAATACAATTTAATAAAGCATAGGATAAAACAACATAAATACAATTTAATAAAGCATAGGATAAAACAACATAAATACAATTTAATAAAGCATAGGATAAAACAACATAAATACAATTTAATAAAGCATAGGTTAAAACAACATAAATACAATTTAATAAAGTATAGGATAAAACAAGATAAATACAATTTAATAAAACATAGGTTAAAACAGCATAAATACAATTTAATAAAGCATAGGATAAAACAACATAAATACAATTTAATAAAGTATAGGATAAAACAACATAAATACAATTTAATAAAGCATAGGATAAAACAACATAAATACAATTTAATAAAGCATAGGTTAAAACAACATAAATACAATTTAATAAAGTATAGGATAAAACAACAAACACAATTTAATAAAGCATAGGATAAAACAACATAAATACAATTTAATAAAGCATAGGATAAAACAACATAAATACAATTTAATAAAGCATAGGTTAAAACAACATAAATACAATTTAATAAAGCATAGGATAAAACAACATAAATACAATTTAATAAAGCATAGGATAAAACAACATAAATAAAATTTAATAAAGCATAGGATAAAACAACATAAATACAATTTAATAAAGCATTGGTTAAAACAACATAAATACAATTTAATAAAGCATAGGTTAAGACAACATAAATACAATTTAATAAAACAGAGGATAAAACAACATAAATACAATTTAATAAAGCATAGGATAAAACAACATAAATACAATTTAATAAAGCATAGGATAAAACAACATAAATACAATTTAATAAAGCATAGGATAAAACAACATAAGCACAATTTAATAAAGCATAGTATAAAACAACATAAATACAATTTAATAAAGCATGGGTTAAAACAACATAAACACAATTTAATAAAGCATAGGATAAAACAACATAAATACAATTTAATAAAGCATAGGATAAAACAACATAAATACAATTTAATAAAGCATAGGATAAAACAACATAAACACAATTTAATAAAGCATAGGATAAAACAACATAAATACAATTTAATAAAGCATAGGATAAAACAACATAAATACAATTTAATAAAGCATAGGTTAAAACAACATAAATATAATTTAATAAAGCATAGGATAAAACAACATAAATACAATTTAATAAAGCATAGGATAAAACAACATAAACACAATTTAATAAAGCATAGGATAAAACAACATAAATACAATTTAATAAAGCATATGTTAAAACAACATAAATACAATTTAATAAAGCATAGGATAAAACAACATAAATAAATTTTAATAAAGCATAGGATAAAACAACATAAATACAATTTAATAAAGCATAGGATGAAACAACATAAAAACAATTTAATAAAGCATAGGTTAAAACAACATAAATACAATTTAATAAAGTATAGGATAAAACAACATAAATACAATTTAATAAAGCATAGGTTAAAACAACATAAATACAATTTAAAAAAGCATGGGATAAAACAACATCAATAAAATTTAATAAAGCATAGGATAAAACAACATAAATACAATTTAATAAAGCATAGGATAAAACAACATAAATACAATTTAATAAAGCATAGGATAAAACAACATAAATACAATTTAATAAAGCATAGGATAAAACAACATAAATACAATTTAATAAAGCATGGGTTAAAACAACACAAATACAATTTAATAAAGCATAGGTTAAAACAACATAAACACAAATTAATAAAGCATAGGACAAAACAAAATAAATACAATTTAATAAAGCATAGGATAAAACTACATAAATACAATTTAATAAAGCATGGGTTAAAACAACATAAATACAATTTAATAAAGCATAGGTTAAAACAACATAAATACAATTTAATAAAGTATAGGATAAAACAACATAAATACAATTTAATAAAGCATAGGATAAAACAACATAAAAACAATTTAATAAAGCATAAGTTAAAACAACATAAATACCATTTAATAAAGCATAAGATAAAACAACATGAATACAATTTAATAAAGCATAGGATAAAACCACATAAATACAATTTAATAAAGCATAGGATAAAACAACATAAAAACAATTTAATAAAGCATAGGTTAAAACAACATAAATACAATTTAAAAAAGCATGGGATAAAACAACATCAATAAAATTTAATAAAGCATAGGATAAAACAACATAAATACAATTTAATAAAGCATAGGATAAAACAACATAAATACAATTTAATAAAGCATAGGATAAAACAACATAAATACAATATAATAAAGCATAGGATAAAACAACATAAATACAATTTAATAAAGCATGGGTTAGAACAACACAAATACAATTTAATAAAGCATAGGTTAAAACAACATAAACACAATTTAATAAAGCATATGATAAAACAACATAAATACAATTTAATAAAGCATAGGATAAAACAACATAAATACAATTTAATAAAGCATAGGATAAAACAACATAAATACAATTTAATAAAGCATAGGTTAAAACAACATAAATATAATTTAATAAAGCATAGGATAAAACAACATAAATACAATTTAATAAAGCATAGGATAAAACAACATAAACACAATTTAATAAAGCATAGGATAAAACAACATAAATACAATTTAATAAAGCATATGTTAAAACAACATAAATACAATTTAATAAAGCATAGGATAAAACAACATAAATACATTTTAATAAAGCATAGGATAAAACAACATAAATACAATTTAATAAAGCATAGGATGAAACAACATAAAAACAATTTAATAAAGCATAGGTTAAAACAACATAAATACAATTTAATAAAGTATAGGATAAAACAACATAAATACAATTTAATAAAGCATAGGTTAAAACAACATAAATACAATTTAAAAAAGCATGGGATAAAACAACATCAATAAAATTTAATAAAGCATAGGATAAAACAACATAAATACAATTTAATAAAGCATAGGATAAAACAACATAAATACAATTTAATAAAGCATAGGATAAAACAACATAAATACAATTTAATAAAGCATAGGATAAAACAACATAAATACAATTTAATAAAGCATGGGTTAAAACAACACAAATACAATTTAATAAAGCATAGGTTAAAACAACATAAACACAAATTAATAAAGCATAAGACAAAACAAAATAAATACAATTTAATAAAGCATAGGATAAAACTACATAAATACAATTTAATAAAGCATGGGTTAAAACAACATAAATACAATTTAATAAAGCATAGGTTAAAACAACATAAATACAATTTAATAAAGTATAGGATAAAACAACATAAATACAATTTAATAAAGCATAGGATAAAACAACATAAAAACAATTTAATAAAGCATAAGTTAAAACAACATAAATACTATTTAATAAAGCATAAGATAAAACAACATGAATACAATTTAATAAAGCATAGGATAAAACCACATAAATACAATTTAATAAAGCATAGGATAAAACAACATAAAAACAATTTAATAAAGCATAGGTTAAAACAACATAAATACAATTTAAAAAAGCATGGGATAAAACAACATCAATAAAATTTAATAAAGCATAGGATAAAACAACATAAATACAATTTAATAAAGCATAGGATAAAACAACATAAATACAATTTAATAAAGCATAGGATAAAACAACATAAATACAATATAATAAAGCATAGGATAAAACAACATAAATACAATTTAATAAAGCATGGGTTAGAACAACACAAATACAATTTAATAAAGCATAGGTTAAAACAACATAAACACAATTTAATAAAGCATATGATAAAACAACATAAATACAATTTAATAAAGCATAGGATAAAACAACATAAATACAATTTAATAAAGCATAGGATAAAACAACATAAATACAATTTAATAAAGCATAGGTTAAAACAACATAAATATAATTTAATAAAGCATAGGATAAAACAACATAAATACAATTTAATAAAGCATAGGATAAAACAACATAAACACAATTTAATAAAGCATAGGATAAAACAACATAAATACAATTTAATAAAGCATATGTTAAAACAACATAAATACAATTTAATAAAGCATAGGATAAAACAACATAAATACATTTTAATAAAGCATAGGATAAAACAACATAAATACAATTTAATAAAGCATAGGATGAAACAACATAAAAACAATTTAATAAAGCATAGGTTAAAACAACATAAATACAATTTAATAAAGTATAGGATAAAACAACATAAATACAATTTAATAAAGCATAGGTTAAAACAACATAAATACAATTTAAAAAAGCATGGGATAAAACAACATCAATAAAATTTAATAAAGCATAGGATAAAACAACATAAATACAATTTAATAAAGCATAGGATAAAACAACATAAATACAATTTAATAAAGCATAGGATAAAACAACATAAATACAATTTAATAAAGCATAGGATAAAACAACATAAATACAATTTAATAAAGCATGGGTTAAAACAACACAAATACAATTTAATAAAGCATAGGTTAAAACAACATAAACACAAATTAATAAAGCATAGGACAAAACAAAATAAATACAATTTAATAAAGCATAGGATAAAACTACATAAATACAATTTAATAAAGCATGGGTTAAAACAACATAAATACAATTTAATAAAGCATAGGTTAAAACAACATAAATACAATTTAATAAAGTATAGGATAAAACAACATAAATACAATTTAATAAAGCATAGGATAAAACAACATAAATACAATTTAATAAAGCATAGGTTAAAACAACATAAATATAATTTAATAAAGCATAGGATAAAACAACATAAATACAATTTAATAAAGCATAGGATAAAACAACATAAACACAATTTAATAAAGCATAGGATAAAACAACATAAATACAATTTAATAAAGCATATGTTAAAACAACATAAATACAATTTAATAAAGCATAGGATAAAACAACATAAATACATTTTAATAAAGCATAGGATAAAACAACATAAATACAATTTAATAAAGCATAGGATGAAACAACATAAAAACAATTTAATAAAGCATAGGTTAAAACAACATAAATACAATTTAATAAAGTATAGGATAAAACAACATAAATACAATTTAATAAAGCATAGGTTAAAACAACATAAATACAATTTAAAAAAGCATGGGATAAAACAACATCAATAAAATTTAATAAAGCATAGGATAAAACAACATAAATACAATTTAATAAAGCATAGGATAAAACAACATAAATACAATTTAATAAAGCATAGGATAAAACAACATAAATACAATTTAATAAAGCATAGGATAAAACAACATAAATACAATTTAATAAAGCATGGGTTAAAACAACACAAATACAATTTAATAAAGCATAGGTTAAAACAACATAAACACAAATTAATAAAGCATAGGACAAAACAAAATAAATACAATTTAATAAAGCATAGGATAAAACTACATAAATACAATTTAATAAAGCATGGGTTAAAACAACATAAATACAATTTAATAAAGCATAGGTTAAAACAACATAAATACAATTTAATAAAGTATAGGATAAAACAACATAAATACAATTTAATAAAGCATAGGATAAAACAACATAAAAACAATTTAATAAAGCATAAGTTAAAACAACATAAATACTATTTAATAAAGCATAAGATAAAACAACATGAATACAATTTAATAAAGCATAGGATAAAACCACATAAATACAATTTAATAAAGCATAGGATAAAACAACATAAAAACAATTTAATAAAGCATAGGTTAAAACAACATAAATACAATTTAAAAAAGCATGGGATAAAACAACATCAATAAAATTTAATAAAGCATAGGATAAAACAACATAAATACAATTTAATAAAGCATAGGATAAAACAACATAAATACAATTTAATAAAGCATAGGATAAAACAACATAAATACAATATAATAAAGCATAGGATAAAACAACATAAATACAATTTAATAAAGCATGGGTTAGAACAACACAAATACAATTTAATAAAGCATAGGTTAAAACAACATAAACACAATTTAATAAAGCATATGATAAAACAACATAAATACAATTTAATAAAGCATAGGATAAAACAACATAAATACAATTTAATAAAGCATAGGATAAAACAACATAAATACAATTTAATAAAGCATAGGTTAAAACAACATAAATATAATTTAATAAAGCATAGGATAAAACAACATAAATACAATTTAATAAAGCATAGGATAAAACAACATAAACACAATTTAATAAAGCATAGGATAAAACAACATAAATACAATTTAATAAAGCATATGTTAAAACAACATAAATACAATTTAATAAAGCATAGGATAAAACAACATAAATACATTTTAATAAAGCATAGGATAAAACAACATAAATACAATTTAATAAAGCATAGGATGAAACAACATAAAAACAATTTAATAAAGCATAGGTTAAAACAACATAAATACAATTTAATAAAGTATAGGATAAAACAACATAAATACAATTTAATAAAGCATAGGTTAAAACAACATAAATACAATTTAAAAAAGCATGGGATAAAACAACATCAATAAAATTTAATAAAGCATAGGATAAAACAACATAAATACAATTTAATAAAGCATAGGATAAAACAACATAAATACAATTTAATAAAGCATAGGATAAAACAACATAAATACAATTTAATAAAGCATAGGATAAAACAACATAAATACAATTTAATAAAGCATGGGTTAAAACAACACAAATACAATTTAATAAAGCATAGGTTAAAACAACATAAACACAAATTAATAAAGCATAAGACAAAACAAAATAAATACAATTTAATAAAGCATAGGATAAAACTACATAAATACAATTTAATAAAGCATGGGTTAAAACAACATAAATACAATTTAATAAAGCATAGGTTAAAACAACATAAATACAATTTAATAAAGTATAGGATAAAACAACATAAATACAATTTAATAAAGCATAGGATAAAACAACATAAAAACAATTTAATAAAGCATAAGTTAAAACAACATAAATACTATTTAATAAAGCATAAGATAAAACAACATGAATACAATTTAATAAAGCATAGGATAAAACCACATAAATACAATTTAATAAAGCATAGGATAAAACAACATAAAAACAATTTAATAAAGCATAGGTTAAAACAACATAAATACAATTTAAAAAAGCATGGGATAAAACAACATCAATAAAATTTAATAAAGCATAGGATAAAACAACATAAATACAATTTAATAAAGCATAGGATAAAACAACATAAATACAATTTAATAAAGCATAGGATAAAACAACATAAATACAATATAATAAAGCATAGGATAAAACAACATAAATACAATTTAATAAAGCATGGGTTAGAACAACACAAATACAATTTAATAAAGCATAGGTTAAAACAACATAAACACAATTTAATAAAGCATATGATAAAACAACATAAATACAATTTAATAAAGCATAGGATAAAACAACATAAATACAATTTAATAAAGCATAGGATAAAACAACATAAATACAATTTAATAAAGCATAGGTTAAAACAACATAAATATAATTTAATAAAGCATAGGATAAAACAACATAAATACAATTTAATAAAGC
Source organism: Phyllobates terribilis (assembly GCF_046119375.1). Taxonomy (NCBI): domain Eukaryota; kingdom Metazoa; phylum Chordata; class Amphibia; order Anura; family Dendrobatidae; genus Phyllobates; species Phyllobates terribilis. The sequence continues at coordinate 21,989,045 of NW_027362775.1, read as the reverse complement.
ATATGTTAAAACAACATAAATACAATTTAATAAAGCATAGGATAAAACAACATAAATACATTTTAATAAAGCATAGGATAAAACAACATAAATACAATTTAATAAAGCATAGGATGAAACAACATAAAAACAATTTAATAAAGCATAGGTTAAAACAACATAAATACAATTTAATAAAGTATAGGATAAAACAACATAAATACAATTTAATAAAGCATAGGTTAAAACAACATAAATACAATTTAAAAAAGCATGGGATAAAACAACATCAATAAAATTTAATAAAGCATAGGATAAAACAACATAAATACAATTTAATAAAGCATAGGATAAAACAACATAAATACAATTTAATAAAGCATAGGATAAAACAACATAAATACAATTTAATAAAGCATAGGATAAAACAACATAAATACAATTTAATAAAGCATGGGTTAAAACAACACAAATACAATTTAATAAAGCATAGGTTAAAACAACATAAACACAAATTAATAAAGCATAGGACAAAACAAAATAAATACAATTTAATAAAGCATAGGATAAAACTACATAAATACAATTTAATAAAGCATGGGTTAAAACAACATAAATACAATTTAATAAAGCATAGGTTAAAACAACATAAATACAATTTAATAAAGTATAGGATAAAACAACATAAATACAATTTAATAAAGCATAGGATAAAACAACATAAAAACAATTTAATAAAGCATAAGTTAAAACAACATAAATACTATTTAATAAAGCATAAGATAAAACAACATGAATACAATTTAATAAAGCATAGGATAAAACCACATAAATACAATTTAATAAAGCATAGGATAAAACAACATAAAAACAATTTAATAAAGCATAGGTTAAAACAACATAAATACAATTTAAAAAAGCATTGGATAAAACAACATCAATAAAATTTAATAAAGCATAGGATAAAACAACATAAATACAATTTAATAAAGCATAGGATAAAACAACATAAATACAATTTAATAAAGCATAGGATAAAACAACATAAATACAATATAATAAAGCATAGGATAAAACAACATAAATACAATTTAATAAAGCATGGGTTAGAACAACACAAATACAATTTAATAAAGCATAGGTTAAAACAACATAAACACAATTTAATAAAGCATATGATAAAACAACATAAATACAATTTAATAAAGCATAGGATAAAACAACATAAACAAAATTTAATAAAGCATAGGATAAAACAACATAAATACAATTTAATAAAGCATAGGATAAAAAAACATAAATACAATTTAATAAAGCATAGGTTAAAACAACATAAATACAATTTAATAAAGCATAGGATAAAACAACATAAATACAATTTAATAAAGCATAGGATAAAACAACATAAATACAATTTAATAAAGCATAGGATAAAACAACATAAATACAATTTAATAAAGCATAGGTTAAAACAACATAAATACAATTTAATAAAGTATAGGATAAAACAAGATAAATACAATTTAATAAAACATAGGTTAAAACAGCATAAATACAATTTAATAAAGCATAGGATAAAACAACATAAATACAATTTAATAAAGTATAGGATAAAACAACATAAATACAATTTAATAAAGCATAGGATAAAACAACATAAATACAATTTAATAAAGCATAGGTTAAAACAACATAAATACAATTTAATAAAGTATAGGATAAAACAACAAACACAATTTAATAAAGCATAGGATAAAACAACATAAATACAATTTAATAAAGCATAGGATAAAACAACATAAATACAATTTAATAAAGCACAGGTTAAAACAACATAAATACAATTTAATAAAGCATAGGATAAAACAACATAAATACAATTTAATAAAGCATAGGATAAAACAACATAAATAAAATTTAATAAAGCATAGGATAAAACAACATAAATACAATTTAATAAAGCATTGGTTAAAACAACATAAATACAATTTAATAAAGCATAGGTTAAGACAACATAAATACAATTTAATAAAGCATAGGATAAAACAACATAAATACAATTTAAAAAAGCATTGGTTAAAACAACATAAATACAATTTAATAAAGCATAGGATAAAACAACATAAATACAATTTAATAAAGCATAGGATAAAACAACATAAGCACAATTTAATAAAGCATAGGATAAAACAACATAAATACAATTTAATAAAGCATGGGTTAAAACAACATAAACACAATTTAATAAAGCATAGGATAAAACAACATAAATACAATTTAATAAAGCATAGGATAAAACAACATAAATACAATTTAATAAAGCATAGGATAAAACAACATAAACACAATTTAATAAAGCATAGGATAAAACAACATAAATACAATTTAATAAAGCATAGGATAAAACAACATAAATACAATTTAATAAAGCATAGGTTAAAACAACATAAATATAATTTAATAAAGCATAGGATAAAACAACATAAATACAATTTAATAAAGCATAGGATAAAACAACATAAACACAATTTAATAAAGCATAGGATAAAACAACATAAATACAATTTAATAAAGCATATGTTAAAACAACATAAATACAATTTAATAAAGCATAGGATAAAACAACATAAATACATTTTAATAAAGCATAGGATAAAACAACATAAATACAATTTAATAAAGCATAGGATGAAACAACATAAAAACAATTTAATAAAGCATAGGTTAAAACAACATAAATACAATTTAATAAAGTATAGGATAAAACAACATAAATACAATTTAATAAAGCATAGGTTAAAACAACATAAATACAATTTAAAAAAGCATGGGATAAAACAACATCAATAAAATTTAATAAAGCATAGGATAAAACAACATAAATACAATTTAATAAAGCATAGGATAAAACAACATAAATACAATTTAATAAAGCATAGGATAAAACAACATAAATACAATTTAATAAAGCATAGGATAAAACAACATAAATACAATTTAATAAAGCATGGGTTAAAACAACACAAATACAATTTAATAAAGCATAGGTTAAAACAACATAAACACAAATTAATAAAGCATAGGACAAAACAAAATAAATACAATTTAATAAAGCATAGGACAAAACAAAATAAATACAATATAATAAAGCATAGGATAAAACTACATAAATACAATTTAATAAAGCATAGGTTAAAACAACATAAATACAATTTAATAAAGTATAGGATAAAACAACATAAATACAATTTAATAAAGCATAGGATAAAACAACATAAAAACAATTTAATAAAGCATAAGTTAAAACAACATAAATACTATTTAATAAAGCATAAGATAAAACAACATGAATACAATTTAATAAAGCATAGGATAAAACCACATAAATACAATTTAATAAAGCATAGGATAAAACAACATAAAAACAATTTAATAAAGCATAGGTTAAAACAACATAAATACAATTTAAAAAAGCATGGGATAAAACAACATCAATAAAATTTAATAAAGCATAGGATAAAACAACATAAATACAATTTAATAAAGCATAGGATAAAACAACATAAATACAATTTAATAAAGCATAGGATAAAACAACATAAATACAATATAATAAAGCATAGGATAAAACAACATAAATACAATTTAATAAAGCATGGGTTAGAACAACACAAATACAATTTAATAAAGCATAGGTTAAAACAACATAAACACAATTTAATAAAGCATATGATAAAACAACATAAATTCAATTTAATAAAGCATAGGATAAAACAACATAAACAAAATTTAATAAAGCATAGGATAAAACAACATAAATACAATTTAATAAAGCATAGGATAAAAAAACATAAATACAATTTAATAAAGCATAGGTTAAAACAACATAAATACAATTTAATAAAGCATAGGATAAAACAACATAAATACAATTTAATAAAGCATAGGATAAAACAACATAAATACAATTTAATAAAGCATAGGTTAAAACAACATAAATACAATTTAATAAAGTATAGGATAAAACAAGATAAATACAATTTAATAAAACATAGGTTAAAACAGCATAAATACAATTTAATAAAGCATAGGATAAAACAACATAAATACAATTTAATAAAGTATAGGATAAAACAACATAAATACAATTTAATAAAGCATAGGATAAAACAACATAAATACAATTTAATAAAGCATAGGTTAAAACAACATAAATACAATTTAATAAAGTATAGGATAAAACAACAAACACAATTTAATAAAGCATAGGATAAAACAACATAAATACAATTTAATAAAGCATAGGATAAAACAACATAAATACAATTTAATAAAGCACAGGTTAAAACAACATAAATACAATTTAATAAAGCATAGGATAAAACAACATAAATACAATTTAATAAAGTATAGGATAAAACAACATAAATAAAATTTAATAAAGCATAGGATAAAACAACATAAATACAATTTAAAAAACCATGGGATAAAACAACATCAATAAAATTTAATAAAGCATAGGATAAAACAACATAAATACAATTTAATAAAGCATAGGATAAAACAACATAAATACAATTTAATAAAGCATAGGATAAAACAACATAAATACAATTTAATAAAGCATAGGATAAAACAACATAAATACAATTTAATAAAGCATGGGTTAAAACAACACAAATACAATTTAATAAAGCATAGGTTAAAACAACATAAACACAAATTAATAAAGCATAGGACAAAACAAAATAAATACAATTTAATAAAGCATAGGATAAAACAACATAAATACAATTTAATAAAGCATGGGTTAAAACAACATAAATACAATTTAATAAAGCATGGGTTAAAACAACATAAACACAATTTAATAAAGCATAGGATAAAACAACATATATACAATGTAATAAAGCATAGGATAAAACAACATATATACAATTTAATAAAGCATAGGATAAAACAACATAAATACAATTTAATAAAGCATGGGTTAAAACAACATAAATACAATTTAATAAAGCATAGGTTAAAACAACATAAATACAATTTAATAAAGCATAGGATAAAACAACATAAATACAATTTAATAAAGTATAGGATAAAACAACATATATACAATTTAAAAAAGCATAGGATAAAACAACATAAATACAATTTAATAAAGCATGGGTTAAAACAACATAAATACAATTTAATAAAGCATAGGATAAAACAACATAAATACAATTTAATAAAGCATAGGATAAAACAACATAAAAACAATTTAATAAAGCATAGGATAAAACAACATAAAACAATTTAATAAAGCATAGGTTAAAACAACATAAATACAATTTAATAAAGTATAGGATAAAACAACATAAATACAATTTAATAAAGCATAGGTTAAAACAACATAAATACAATAAAGCATAGGATAAAACAACATAAATACAATTTAATAAAGCATAGGTTAAAACAACATAAATACAATTTAATAAAGTATAGGATAAAACAACATAAATACAATTTAATAAAGTATAGGATAAAACAACATAAACACAATTTAATAAAGCATAGGATAAAACAACATAAATACAATTTAATAAAGCATAGGACAAAACAACATAAATACAATTTAATAAAGTATAGGATAAAACAACATAAACACAATTTAATAAAGCATAGTATAAAACAACATAAATCCAATTTAATAAAGCATAGGATAAAACAACATAAATACAATTTAATAAAGCATAGGATAAAACAACATAAACACAATTTAATAAAGCATAGAATAAAACAACATAAATACAATTTAATAAAGCATAGGATAAAACAACATAAATACAATTTAATAAAGCATAGGTTAAAACAACATAAATACAATTTAATAAAGTATAGGATAAAACAACATAAATACAATTTAATAAAGCATAGGTTAAAACAACATAAATACAATTTAATAAAGCATAGGATAAAGCAACATAAATACAATTTAATAAAGCATAGGATAAAACAACATAAATACAATTTAATAAAGCATAGGATAAAACAACATAAATACAATTTAATAAAGCATGGGATAAAACAACATAAATACAATTTAATAAAGCATGGGTTAAAACAACACAAATACAATTTAATAAAGCATAGGTTAAAACAACATAAACACAATTTAATAAAGCATAGTACAAAACAACATAAATACAATTTAATAAAGCATAGGATAAAACAACATAAATACAATTTAATAAAGCATAGGATAAAACAACATAAATACAATTTAATAAAGCATAGGATAAAACAACATAAATACAATTTAATAAAGCATAGGATAAAACAACATAAACACAATTTAATAAAGCATAAGATAAAACAACATGAATACAATTTAATAAAGCATAAGATAAATCAACATGAATAGAATTTAATAAAGCATAGGATAAAACCACATAAATACAATTTAATAAAGCATAGGATAAAACAACATAAATACAATTTAATAAAGCATGGGTTAAAACAACATAAATACAATTTAATAAAGCATAGGTTAAAACAACATAAATACAATTTAATAAAGCATAGGATAAAACAACATAAATACAATTTAATAAAGTATAGGATAAAACAACATATATACAATTTAAAAAAGCATAGGATAAAACAACATAAATACAATTTAATAAAGCATGGGTTAAAACAACATAAATACAATTTAATAAAGCATAGGATAAAACAACATAAAAACAATTTAATAAAGCATAGGATAAAACAACATAAAAACAATTTAATAAAGCATAGGATAAAACAACATAAAACAATTTAATAAAGCATAGGTTAAAACAACATAAATACAATTTAATAAAGTATAGGATAAAACAACATAAATACAATTTAATAAAGCATAGGTTAAAACAACATAAATACAATAAAGCATAGGATAAAACAACATAAATACAATTTAATAAAGCATAGGTTAAAACAACATAAATACAATTTAATAAAGTATAGGATAAAACAACATAAATACAATTTAATAAAGTATAGGATAAAACAACATAAACACAATTTAATAAAGCATAGGATAAAACAACATAAATACAATTTAATAAAGCATAGGACAAAACAACATAAATACAATTTAATAAAGTATAGGATAAAACAACATAAACACAATTTAATAAAGCATAGTATAAAACAACATAAATCCAATTTAATAAAGCATAGGATAAAACAACATAAATACAATTTAATAAAGCATAGGATAAAACAACATAAACACAATTTAATAAAGCATAGAATAAAACAACATAAATACAATTTAATAAAGCATAGGATAAAACAACATAAATACAATTTAATAAAGCATAGGTTAAAACAACATAAATACAATTTAATAAAGTATAGGATAAAACAACATAAATACAATTTAATAAAGCATAGGTTAAAACAACATAAATACAATTTAATAAAGCATAGGATAAAGCAACATAAATACAATTTAATAAAGCATAGGATAAAACAACATAAATACAATTTAATAAAGCATAGGATAAAACAACATAAATACAATTTAATAAAGCATGGGATAAAACAACATAAATACAATTTAATAAAGCATGGGTTAAAACAACACAAATACAATTTAATAAAGCATAGGTTAAAACAACATAAACACAATTTAATAAAGCATAGTACAAAACAACATAAATACAATTTAATAAAGCATAGGATAAAACAACATAAATACAATTTAATAAAGCATAGGATAAAACAACATAAATACAATTTAATAAAGCATAGGATAAAACAACATAAACACAATTTAATAAAGCATAAGATAAAACAACATGAATACAATTTAATAAAGCATAAGATAAATCAACATGAATAGAATTTAATAAAGCATAGGATAAAACCACATAAATACAATTTAATAAAGCATAGGATAAAACAACATAAATACAATTTAATAAAGCATAGGATAAAATAACATAGATGCAATTTAATAAAGCATAGGATCATAGGATAAAACAACATAAATACAATTTAATAAAGCATGGGTTAAAACAACATAAACACAATTTAATAAAGCATAGGATAAAACAACATATATACAATGTAATAAAGCATAGGATAAAACAACATATATACAATTTAATAAAGCATAGGATAAAACAACATAAATACAATTTAATAAAGCATGGGTTAAAACAACATAAACACAATTTAATAAAGCATAGGATAAAACAACATATATACAATGTAATAAAGCATAGGATAAAACAACATATATACAATTTAATAAAGCATAGGATAAAACAACATAAATACAATTTAATAAAGCATGGGTTAAAACAACATAAATACAATTTAATAAAGCATAGGTTAAAACAACATAAATACAATTTAATAAAGTATAGGATAAAACAACATAAATACAATTTAATAAAGTATAGGATTAAACAACATATATACAATTTAAAAAAGCATAGGATAAAACAACATAAATACAATTTAATAAAGCATGGGTTAAAACAACATAAATACAATTTAATAAAGCATATGATAAAACAACATAAATACAATTTAATAAAGCATAGGATAAAACTACATAAAAACAATTTAATAAAGCATAGGTTAAAACAACATAAATACAATTTAATAAAGTATAGGATAAAACAACATAAATACAATTTAATAAAGCATAGGTTAAAACAACATAAATACAATTTAATAAAGCATAGGATAAAACAACATAAATACAATTTAATAAAGCATAGGTTAAAACAACATAAATACAATTTAATAAAGTATAGGATAAAACAACATAAATACAATTTAATAAAGTATAGGATAAAACAACATGAACACAATTTAATAAAGCATAGGATAAAACAACATAAATACAATTTAATAAAGCATAGGACAAAACAACATAAATATAATTTAATAAAGTATAGGATAAAACAGCATAAACACAATTTAATAAAGCATAGGATAAAACAACATAAATACAATTTAATAATGCATAGGATAAAACAACATAAATACAATTTAATAAAGCATAGGATAAAACAACATAAATACAATTTAATAAAGCATAGGATAAAACAACATAAATACAATTTAATAAAGCATAGGACAAAACAACATAAATACAATTTAATAAAGTATAGGATAAAACAACATAAACACAATTTAATAAAGCATAGTATAAAACAACATAAATCCAATTTAATAAAGCATAGGATAAAACAACATAAATACAATTTAATAAAGCATAGGATAAAACAACATAAACACAATTTAATAAAGCATAGAATAAAACAACATAAATACAATTTAATAAAGCATAGGATAAAACAACATAAATACAATTTAATAAAGCATAGGTTAAAACAACATAAATACAATTTAATAAAGTATAGGATAAAACAACATAAATACAATTTAATAAAGCATAGGTTAAAACAACATAAATACAATTTAATAAAGCATAGGATAAAGCAACATAAATACAATTTAATAAAGCATAGGATAAAACAACATAAATACAATTTAATAAAGCATAGGATAAAACAACATAAATACAATTTAATAAAGCATGGGATAAAACAACATAAATACAATTTAATAAAGCATGGGTTAAAACAACACAAATACAATTTAATAAAGCATAGGTTAAAACAACATAAACACAATTTAATAAAGCATAGTACAAAACAACATAAATACAATTTAATAAAGCATAGGATAAAACAACATAAATACAATTTAATAAAGCATAGGATAAAACAACATAAATACAATTTAATAAAGCATAGGATAAAACAACATAAATACAATTTAATAAAGCATAGGATAAAACAACATAAACACAATTTAATAAAGCATAAGATAAAACAACATAAATACAATTTAATAAAGCATAAGATAAATCAACATGAATAGAATTTAATAAAGCATAGGATAAAACCACATGAATATAATTTAATAAAGCATAGGATAAAACAACATAAATACAATTTAATAAAGCATAGGATAAAATAACATAGATGCAATTTAATAAAGCATAGGATCATAGGATAAAACAACATAAATACAATTTAATAAAGCATGGGTTAAAACAACATAAACACAATTTAATAAAGCATATGATAAAACAACATATATACAATGTAATAAAGCATAGGATAAAACAACATATATACAATTTAATAAAGCATAGGATAAAACAACATAAATACAATTTAATAAAGCATGGGTTAAAACAACATAAATACAATTTAATAAAGCATAGGTTAAAACAACATAAATACAATTTAATAAAGTATAGGATAAAACAACATAAATACAATTTAATAAAGTATAGGATAAAACAACATATATACAATTTAAAAAAGCATAGGATAAAACAACATAAATACAATTTAATAAAGCATGGGTTAAAACAACATAAATACAATTTAATAAAGCATATGATAAAACAACATAAATACAATTTAATAAAGCATAGGATAAAACTACATAAAAACAATTTAATAAAGCATAGGTTAAAACAACATAAATACAATTTAATAAAGTATAGGATAAAACAACATAAATACAATTTAATAAAGCATAGGTTAAAACAACATAAATACAATTTAATAAAGCATAGGATAAAACAACATAAATACAATTTAATAAAGCATAGGTTAAAACAACATAAATACAATTTAATAAAGTATAGGATAAAACAACATAAATACAATTTAATAAAGTATAGGATAAAACAACATGAACACAATTTAATAAAGCATAGGATAAAACAACATAAATACAATTTAATAAAGCATAGGACAAAACAACATAAATACAATTTAATAAAGTATAGGATAAAACAGCATAAACACAATTTAATAAAGCATAGGATAAAACAACATAAATACAATTTAATAATGCATAGGATAAAACAACATAAATACAATTTAATAAGGCATAGGATAAAACAACATAAATACAATTTAATAAAGCATAGGATAAAACAACATAAATACAATTTAATAAAGCATAGGATAAAACAACATAAATACAATTTAATAAAGCATAGGATAAAACAACATAAATACAATTTAATAAAGCATGGGTTAAAACAACACAAATACAATTTAATAAAGCATAGGTTAAAACAACATAAACACAATTTAATAAAGCATATGATAAAACAACATAAATACAATTTAATAAAGCATAGGATAAAACAACATAAACAAAATTTAATAAAGCATAGGATAAAACAACATAAATACAATTTAATAAAACATAGGTTAAAACAACATAAATACAATTTAATAAAGCATAGGATAAAACAACATAAATACAATTTAATAAAGTATAGGATAAAACAACATAAATACAATTTAATAAAGCATAGGATAAAACAACATAAATACAATTTAATAAAGCATAGGTTAAAACAACATAAATACAATTTAATAAAGCATAGGTTAAAACAACATAAATACAATTTAATAAAGTATAGGATAAAACAACATAAATACAATTTAATAAAGCATAGGTTAAAACAACATAAATACAATTTAAAAAAGCATGGGATAAAACAACATCAATAAAATTTAATAAAGCATAGGATAAAACAACATAAATACAATTTAATAAAGCATAGGATAAAACAACATAAATACAATTTAATAAAGGATAGGATAAAAGAACATAAATACAATTTAATAAAGCATAGGATAAAACAACATAAATACAATTTAATAAAGCATGGGTTAAAACAACACAAATACAATTTAATAAAGCATAGGTTAAAACAACATAAACACAAATTAATAAAGCATAGGACAAAACAAAATAAATACAATTTAATAAAGCATAGGATAAAACAACATAAATACAATTTAATAAAGCATGGGTTAAAACAACATAAATACAATTTAATAAAGCATAGTACAAAACAACACAAATACAATTTAATAAAGCATAGGATAAAACAACATAAATACAATTTAATAAAGCATAGGATAAAACAACATAAATACAATTTAATAAAGCATAGGTAAAACAACATAAATACAATTTAATAAAGCATAGGATAAAACAACATAAACACAATTTAATAAAGCATAAGATAAAACAACATAAATACTATTTAATAAAGCATAAGATAAAACAACATGAATACAATTTAATAAAGCATAGGATAAAACCACATAAATACAATTTAATAAAGCATAGGATAAAACAACATAAATACAATTTAATAAAGCATAGGATAAAATAACATAGATGCAATTTAATAAAGCATAGGATAAAACAACATAAATACAATTTAATAAAGCATAGGATAAAACAACATAAATACAATTTAATAAAGCATGGGTTAAAACAACATAAACACAATTTAATAAAGCATAGGATAAAACAACATATATACAATGTAATAAAGCATAGGATAAAACAACATATATACAATTTAATAAAGCATAGGATAAAACAACATAAATACAATTTAATAAAGCATGGGTTAAAACAACATAAATACAATTTAATAAAGCATAGGTTAAAACAACATAAATACAATTTAATAAAGCATAGGATAAAACAACATAAATACAATTTAATAAAGTATAGGATAAAACAACATATATACAATTTAAAAAAGCATAGGATAAAACATCATAAATACAATTTAATAAAGCATGGGTTAAAACAACATAAATACAATTTAATAAAGGATAGGATAAAACAACATAAATACAATTTAATAAAGCATAGGATAAAACAACATAAAAACAATTTAATAAAGCATAGGATAAAACAACATAAAAACAATTTAATAAAGCATAGGTTAAAACAACATAAATACAATTTAATAAAGTATAGGATAAAACAACATAAATACAATTTAATAAAGCATAGGTTAAAACAACATAAATACAATTTAATAAAGCATAGGATAAAACAACATAAATACAATTTAATAAAGCATAGGTTAAAACAACATAAATACAATTTAATAAAGTATAGGATAAAACAACATAAATACAATTTAATAAAGTATAGGATAAAACAACATAAACACAATTTAATAAAGCATAGGATAAAACAACATAAATACAATTTAATAAAGCATAGGACAAAACAACATAAATACAATTTAATAAAGTATAGGATAAAACAACATAAACACAATTTAATAAAGCATAGGATAAAACAACATAAATACAATTTAATAATGCATAGGATAAAACAACATAAATACAATTTAATAAAGCATAGGATAAAACAACATAAATACAATTTAATAAAGCATAGGATAAAACAACATAAACACAATTTAATAAAGCATAGAATAAAACAACATAAATACAATTTAATAAAGCATAGGATAAAACAACATAAATACAATTTAATAAAGCATAGGTTAAAACAACATAAATACAATTTAATAAAGTATAGGATAAAACAACATAAATACAATTTAATAAAGCATAGGTTAAAACAACATAAATATAATTTAATAAAGCATAGGATAAAGCAACATAAATACAATTTAATAAAGCATAGGATAAAACAACATAAATACAATTTAATAAAGCATAGGATAAAACAACATAAATACAATTTAATAAAGCATGGGATAAAACAACATAAATACAATTTAATAAAGCATGGGTTAAAACAACACAAATACAATTTAATAAAGCATAGGTTAAAACAACATAAACACAATTTAATAAAGCATAGTACAAAACAACATAAATACAATTTAATAAAGCATAGGATAAAACAACATAAATACAATTTAATAAAGCATAGGATAAAACAACATAAATACAATTTAATAAAGCATAGGATAAAACAACATAAATACAATTTAATAAAGCATAGGATAAAACAACATAAACACAATTTAATAAAGCATAAGATAAAACAACATAAATACAATTTAATAAAGCATAAGATAAAACAACATGAATACAATCTAATAAAGCATAGGATAAAACCACATAGATACAATTTAATAAAGCATAGGATAAAACAACATAAATACAATTTAATAAAACATAGGATAAAATAACATAGATGCAATTTAATAAAGCATAGGATCATAGGATAAAACAACATAAATACAATTTAATAAAGCATGGGTTAAAACAACATAAACACAATTTAATAAAGCATAGAATAAAACAACATAAATACAATTTAATAAAGCATAGGATAAAACAACATAAATACAATTTAATAAAGCATAGGTTAAAACAACATAAATACAATTTAATAAAGTATAGGATAAAACAACATAAATACAATTTAATAAAGCATAGGTTAAAACAACATAAATACAATTTAATAAAGCATAGGATAAAGCAACATAAATACAATTTAATAAAGCATAGGATAAAACAACATAAATACAATTTAATAAAGCATAGGATAAAACAACATAAATACAATTTAATAAAGCATGGGATAAAACAACATAAATACAATTTAATAAAGCATGGGTTAAAACAACACAAATACAATTTAATAAAGCATAGGTTAAAACAACATAAACACAATTTAATAAAGCATAGTACAAAACAACATAAATACAATTTAATAAAGCATAGGATAAAACAACATAAATACAATTTAATAAAGCATAGGATAAAACAACATAAATACAATTTAATAAAGCATAGGATAAAACAACATAAATACAATTTAATAAAGAATAGGATAAAACAACATAAACACAATTTAATAAAGCATAAGATAAAACAACATAAATACAATTTAATAAAGCATAAGATAAATCAACATGAATAGAATTTAATAAAGCATAGGATAAAACCACATAAATACAATTTAATAAAGCATAGGATAAAACAACATAAATAAAATTTAATAAAGCATAGGATAAAATAACATAGATGCAATTTAATAAAGCATAGGATCATAGGATAAAACAACATAAATACAATTTAATAAAGCATGGGTTAAAACAACATAAACACAATTTAATAAAGCATAGGATAAAACAACATATATACAATGTAATAAAGCATAGGATAAAACAACATATATACAATTTAATAAAGCATAGGATAAAACAACATAAATACAATTTAATAAAGCATGGGTTAAAACAACATAAACACAATTTAATAAAGCATAGGATAAAACAACATATATACAATGTAATAAAGCATAGGATAAAACAACATATATACAATTTAATAAAGCATAGGATAAAACAACATAAATACAATTTAATAAAGCATGGGTTAAAACAACATAAATACAATTTAATAAAGCATAGGTTAAAACAACATAAATACAATTTAATAAAGTATAGGATAAAACAACATAAATACAATTTAATAAAGTATAGGATTAAACAACATATATACAATTTAAAAAAGCATAGGATAAAACAACATAAATACAATTTAAAAAAGCATGGGTTAAAACAACATAAATACAATTTAATAAAGCATATGATAAAACAACATAAATACAATTTAATAAAGCATAGGATAAAACTACATAAAAACAATTTAATAAAGCATAGGTTAAAACAACATAAATACAATTTAATAAAGTATAGGATAAAACAACATAAATACAATTTAATAAAGCATAGCTTAAAACAACATAAATACAATTTAATAAAGCATAGGATAAAACAACATAAACACGATGTAATAAAGCATAGGTTAAAACAACATAAATACAATTTGATAAAGCATAGGATAAAACAACATAAATACAATTTAATAAAGCATAGGATAAAACAACATAAATACAATTTAATAAAGCATAGGATAAAACAACATAAACACGATGTAATAAAGCATAGGTTAAAACAACATAAATACAATTTGATAAAGCATAGGATAAAACAACATAAATACAATTTAATAAAGCATAGGATAAAACAACATTAATACAATTTAATAAAGCATAGGATAAAAGAACATAAATACAATTTAATAAAGCATAGGATAAAACAACATAAATACAATTTAATAATGCATAGGATAAAACAACATAAATACAATTTAATAAAGCATAGGATAAAACAACATAAATACAATTTAATAAAGCATAGGATAAAACAACATAAACACAATTTTATAAAGCATAGAATAAAACAACATAAATACAATTTAATAAAGCATAGGATAAAACAACATAAATACAATTTAATAAAGCATAGGTTAAAACAACATAAATACAATTTAATAAAGTATAGGATAAAACAACATAAATACAATTTAATAAAGCATAGGTTAAAACAACATAAATACAATTTAATAAAGCATAGGATAAAACAACATAAATACAATTTAAAAAAGCATAGGATAAAACAACATAAATACAATTTAATAAAGCATAGGATAAAACAACATAAATACAATTTAATAAAGCATGGGATAAAACAACATAAATACAATTTAATAAAGCATGGGTTAAAATAACACAAATACAATTTAATAAAGCATAGGTTAAAACAACATAAACACAATTTAATAAAGCATAGTACAAAACAACATAAATACAATTTAATAAAGCATAGGATAAAACAACATAAATACAATTTAATAAAGCATAGGATAAAACAACATAAATACAATTTAATAAAGCATAGGATAAAACAACATAAATACAATTTAATAAAGCATAGGATAAAACAACATAAATACAATTTAATAAAGCATGGGTTAAAACAACATAAATACAATTTTATAAAGCATAGGTTAAAACAACATAAATACAATTTAATAAAGCATAGTATAAAACAACATAAATACAATTTAATAAAGTATAGGATAAAACAACATATATACAATTTAAAAAAGCATAGAATAAAACAACATAAATACAATTTAATAAAGCATGGGTTAAAACAACATAAATACAATTTAATAAAGCATAGGATAAAACAACATAAATACAATTTAATAAAGCATAGGATAAAACAACATAAAAACAAATTAATAAAGCATAGGTTAAAACAACATAAATACAATTTAATAAAGTATAGGATAAAACAACATAAATACAATTTAATAAAGCATAGGTTAAAACAACATAAATACAATTTAATAAAGCATAGGATAAAACAACATAAATACAATTTAATAAAGCATAGGTTAAAACAACATAAATACAATTTAATAAAGTATAGGATAAAACAACATAAATACAATTTAATAAAGTATAGGATAAAACAACATAAACACAATTTAATAAAGCATAGGATAAAACAACATAAATACAATTTAATAAAGCATAGGACAAAACAACATAAATACAATTTAATAAAGTATAGAATAAAACAACATAAATACAATTTAATAATTCATAGGACAAAACAACATAAATACAATTTAATAAAGCATAGGATAAAACAACATAAATACAATTTAATAATGCATAGGATAAAACAACATAAATAAAATTTAATAAATCATAGGTTAAAACAACATAAATACAATTTAATAAAGCATAGGATAAAACAACATAAATACAATTTAATAAAGTATAGGATAAAACAACAAACACAATTTAATAAAACATATGATAAAACAACATAAATGCAATTTAATAAAGCATATGATAAAACAACATAATTACAATTTAATAAAGCATAGGTTAAAACAACATAAATACAATTTAATAAAGCATAGGATAAAACAACATAAATAAAATTTAATAAAGCATAGGATAAAACAACCTAAACACAATTTAATAAAGCATAGGATAAAACAACATAAATACAATTTAATAAAGCATAGGATAAAACAACATAAATACAATTTAATAAAGCATAGGTTAAAGCAACATAAATACAATTTAATAAAGCATAGGATAAAACAACATAAATACAATTTAATAAAGCATAGGTTAAAACAACATAAATACAATTTAATAAAGCATAGGATAAAACAACATAAATACAATTTAATAAAGCATAGGATAAAACAACATAAGCACAATTTAATAAAGCATTGGATAAAACAACATAAATACAATTTAATAAAGCATGGGTTAAAACAACATAAACACAATTTAATAAAGCATAGGATAAAACAACATAAATACAATTTAATAAAGCATAGGATAAAACAACATGAATACAATTTAATAAAGCATAGGATAAAACAACATAAACACAATTTAATAAAGCATAGGATAAAACAACATAAATACAATTTAATAAAGCATAGGATAAAACAACATAAATACAATTTAATAAAGCATAGGTTAAAACAACATTAATATAATTTAATGAAGCATAGGATAAAACAACATAAAAACAATTTAATAAAGCATAGGTTAAAATAACATAAATACAATTTAATAAAGCATAGGATAAAACAACATAAATACAATTTAATAAAGCATAGGTTAAAATAACATAAATACAATTTAATAAAGCATAGGATAAAACAACATAAATACAATTTAATAAAGCATAGGATAAAACAACATAAATACAATTTAATAAAGCATAGGATGAAACAACATGAATACAATTTAATAAAGCATAGGATGAAACAACATAAAAACAATTTAATAAAGCATAGGTTAAAACAACATAAATACAATCTAATAAAGCATAGGATAAAACAACATAAATACAATTTAATAAAGCATAGGATAAAATAACATAAGCACAATTTAATAAAGCATAGGATAAAACAACATAAATACAATTTAATAAAGCATGGGTTAAAACAACATAAACACAATTTAATAAAGCATAGGATAAAACAACATAAATACAATTTAATAAAGCATAGGATAAAACAACATAAATACAATTTAATAAAGCATAGGATAAAACAACATAAACACAATTTAATAAAGCATAGGATAAAACAACATAAATACAATTTAATAAAGCATAGGATAAAACAACATAAATACAATTTAATAAAGCATAGGTTAAAACAACATTAATATAATTTAATAAAGCATAGGATAAAACAACATAAATACAATTTAATAAAGCATAGGATAAAACAACATAAACACAATTTAATAAAGCATAGGATAAAACAACATAAATACAATTTAATAAAGCATAGGTTAAAATAACATAAATACAATTTAATAAAGCATAGGATAAAACAACATAAATACAATTTAATAAAGCATAGGATAAAACAACATGAATACAATTTAATAAAGCATAGGATGAAACAACATGAATACAATTTAATAAAGCATAGGATGAAACAACATAAAAACAATTTAATAAAGCATAGGTTAAAACAACATAAATACAATTTAATAAAGTATAGGATAAAACAACATAAATACAATTTAATAAAGCATAGGTTAAAACAACATAAATACAATTTAAAAAAGCATGGGATAAAACAACATCAATAAAATTTAATAAAGCATAGGATAAAACAACATCAATAAAATTTAATAAAGCATAGGATAAAACAACATAAATACAATTTAATAAAGCATAGGATAAAACAACATAAGCACAATTTAATAAAGCATAGGATAAAACAACATAAATACAATTTAATAAAGCATGGGTTAAAACAACATAAACACAATTTAATAAAGCATAGGATAAAACAACATAAATACAATTTAATAAAGCATAGGATAAAACAACATAAATACAATTTAATAAAGCATAGGATAAAACAACATAAACACAATTTAATAAAGCATAGGATAAAACAACATAAATACAATTTAATAAAGCATAGGATAAAACAACATAAATACAATTTAATAAAGCATAGATTAAAACAACATTAACATAATTTAATAAAGCATAGGATAAAACAACATAAATACAATTTAATAAAGCATAGGATAAAACAACATAAACACAATTTAATAAAGCATAGGATAAAACAACATAAATACAATTTAATAAAGCATAGGTTAAAATAACATAAATACAATTTAATAAAGCATAGGATAAAACAACATAAATACAATTTAATAAAGCATAGGATAAAACAACATAAATACAATTTAATAAAGCATAGGATGAAACAACATGAATACAATTTAATAAAGCATAGGATGAAACAACATAAAAACAATTTAATAAAGCATAGGTTAAAACAACATAAATACAATTTAATAAAGTATAGGATAAAACAACATAAATACAATTTAATAAAGCATAGGTTAAAACAACATAAATACAATTTAAAAAAGCATGGGAGAAAAACAACATCAATAAAATTTAAAAAAGCATAGGATAAAACAACATCAATAAAATTTAATAAAGCATAGGATAAAACAACATAAATACAATTTAATAAAGCAAAGGATAAAACAACATAAATACAATTTAATAAAGCATAGGATAAAACAACATAAATACAATTTAATAAAGCATAGGTTAAAACAACATTAATATAATTTAATAAAGCATAGGATAAAACAACATAAAAACAATTTAATAAAGCATAGGTTAAAATAACATAAATACAATTTAATAAAGCATAGGATAAAACAACATAAATACAATTTAATAAAGCATAGGTTAAAATAACATAAATACAATTTAATAAAGCATAGGATAAAACAACATAAATACAATTTAATAAAGCATAGGATAAAACAACATAAATACAATTTAATAAAGCATAGGATAAAACAACATCAATAAAATTTAATAAAGCATAGGATAAAACAACATAAATACAATTTAATAAAGCAAAGGATAAAACAACATAAATACAATTTAATAAAGCATAGGATAAAACAACATAAATACAATTTAATAAAGCATAGGTTAAAACAACATTAATATAATTTAATAAAGCATAGGATAAAACAACATAAAAACAATTTAATAAAGCATAGGTTAAAATAACATAAATACAATTTAATAAAGCATAGGATAAAACAACATAAATACAATTTAATAAAGCATAGGTTAAAATAACATAAATACAATTTAATAAAGCATAGGATAAAACAACATAAATACAATTTAATAAAGCATAGGATAAAACAACATAAATACAATTTAATAAAGCATAGGATGAAACAACATGAATACAATTTAATAAAGCATAGGATGAAACAACATAAAAACAATTTAATAAAGCATAGGTTAAAAGAACATAAATACAATTTAATAAAGCATAGGATAAAACAACATAAATACAATTTAATAAAGCATAGGATAAAATAACATAAGCACAATTTAATAAAGCATAGGATAAAACAACATAAATACAATTTAATAAAGCATGGGTTAAAACAACATAAACACAATTTAATAAAGCATAGGATAAAACAACATAAATACAATTTAATAAAGCATAGGATAAAACAACATAAATACAATTTAATAAAGCATAGGATAAAACAACATAAACACAATTTAATAAAGCATAGGATAAAACAACATAAATACAATTTAATAAAGCATAGGATAAAACAACATAAATACAATTTAATAAAGCATAGGTTAAAACAACATTAATATAATTTAATAAAGCATAGGATAAAACAACATAAATACAATTTAATAAAGCATAGGATAAAACAACATAAACACAATTTAATAAAGCATAGGATAAAACAACATAAATACAATTTAATAAAGCATAGGTTAAAATAACATAAATACAATTTAATAAAGCATAGGATAAAACAACATAAATACAATTTAATAAAGCATAGGATAAAACAACATGAATACAATTTAATAAAGCATAGGATGAAACAACATGAATACAATTTAATAAAGCATAGGATGAAACAACATAAAAACAATTTAATAAAGCATAGGTTAAAACAACATAAATACAATTTAATAATGTATAGGATAAAACAACATAAATACAATTTAATAAAGCATAGGTTAAAACAACATAAATACAATTTAAAAAAGCATGGGATAAAACAACATCAATAAAATTTAATAAAGCATAGGATAAAACAACATCAATAAAATTTAATAAAGCATAGGATAAAACAACATAAATACAATTTAATAAAGCATAGGATAAAACAACATAAGCACAATTTAATAAAGCATAGGATAAAACAACATAAATACAATTTAATAAAGCATGGGTTAAAACAACATAAACACAATTTAATAAAGCATAGGATAAAACAACATAAATACAATTTAATAAAGCATAGGATAAAACAACATAAATACAATTTAATAAAGCATAGGATAAAACAACATAAACACAATTTAATAAAGCATAGGATAAAACAACATAAATACAATTTAATAAAGCATAGGATAAAACAACATAAATACAATTTAATAAAGCATAGATTAAAACAACATTAACATAATTTAATAAAGCATAGGATAAAACAACATAAATACAATTTAATAAAGCATAGGATAAAACAACATAAACACAATTTAATAAAGCATAGGATAAAACAACATAAATACAATTTAATAAAGCATAGGTTAAAATAACATAAATACAATTTAATAAAGCATAGGATAAAACAACATAAATACAATTTAATAAAGCATAGGATAAAACAACATAAATACAATTTAATAAAGCATAGGATGAAACAACATGAATACAATTTAATAAAGCATAGGATGAAACAACATAAAAACAATTTAATAAAGCATAGGTTAAAACAACATAAATACAATTTAATAAAGTATAGGATAAAACAACATAAATACAATTTAATAAAGCATAGGTTAAAACAACATAAATACAATTTAAAAAAGCATGGGAGAAAAACAACATCAATAAAATTTAAAAAAGCATAGGATAAAACAACATCAATAAAATTTAATAAAGCATAGGATAAAACAACATAAATACAATTTAATAAAGCAAAGGATAAAACAACATAAATACAATTTAATAAAGCATAGGATAAAACAACATAAATACAATTTAATAAAGCATGGGTTAAAACAACACAAATACAATTTAATAAAGCATAGGTTAAAACAACATAAACACAATTTAATAAATCATAGGACAAAACAAAATAAATACAATTTAATAAAGCATGGGTTAAAACAACATAAATACAATTTAATAAAGCATGGGTTAAAACAACATAAATACAATTTAATAAAGCATAGTACAAAACAACATAAATACAATTTAATAAAGCATAGGATAAAACAACATAAATACAATTTAATAAAGCATAGGATAAAACAAAATAAATACAATTTAATAAAGCATAGGATAAAACAACATAAATACAATTTAATAAAGCATAGGATAAAACAACATAAACACAATTTAATAAAGCATAAGATAAAACAACATAAATACTATTTAATAAAGCATAAGATAAAACAACATGAATACAATTTAATAAAGCATAGGATAAAACCACATAAATACAATTTAATAAAGCATAGGATAAAACAACATAAATACAATTTAATAAAGGATAGGATAAAATAACATAGATGCAATTTAATAAAGCATAGGATAAAACAACATAAATACAATTTAATAAAGCATGGGTTAAAACAACATAAACACAATTTAATAAAGCATAGGATAAAACAACATATATACAATGTAATAAAGCATAGGATAAAACAACATATATACAATTTAATAAAGCATAGGATAAAACAACATAAATACAATTTAATAAAGCATGGGTTAAAACAACATAAATACAATTTAATAAAGCATAGGTTAAAACAACATAAATACAATTTAACAAAGCATAGGATAAAACAACATAAATACAATTTAATAAAGTATAGGATAAAACAACATATATACAATTTAAAAAAGCATAGGATAAAACAACATAAATACAATTTAATAAAGCATGAGTTAAAACAACATAAATACAATTTAATAAAGCATAGGATAAAACAACATAAATACAATTTAATAAAGCATGGGTTAAAACAACATAAATACAATTTAATAAAGCATAGGATAAAACAACATAAATACAATTTAATAAAGCATAGGATAAAACAACATAAAAACAATTTAATAAAGCATAGGTTAAAACAACATAAATACAATTTAATAAAGCATAGGTTAAAACAACATAAATACAATTTAATAAAGCATAGGAAAAAACAACATAAATACAATTTAATAAAGCATAGGTTAAAACAACATAAATACAATTTAATAAAGTATAGGATAAAACAACATGAACACAATTTAATAAAGCATAGGATAAAACAACATAAATACAATTTAATAAAGCATAGGACAAAACAACATAAATACAATTTAATAAAGTATAGGATAAAACAGCATAAACACAATTTAATAAAGCATAGGATAAAACAACATAAATACAATTTAATAATGCACAGGATAAAACAACATAAATACAATTTAATAAAGCATAGGATAAAACAACATAAATACAATTTAATAAAGCATAGGAGAAAACAACATAAACACAATTTAATAAAGTATAGAATAAAACAACATAAATACAATTTAATAAAGCATAGGATAAAACAACATAAATACAATTTAATAAAGCATAGGATAAAACAACATAAATACAATTTAATAAAGCATAGGTTAAAACAACATAAATACAATTTAATAAAGCATAGGATAAAACAACATAAATACAATTTAATAAAGCATAGGATAAAACAACCTAAATACAATTTAATAAAGCATAGGTTAAAACAACATAAATACAATTGAATAAAGTATAGGATAAAACAACATAAATACAATTTAATAAAGCATAGGTTAAAACAACATAAATACAATTTAATAAATCATAGGTTAAAACAACATAAATACAATTTAATAAAGTATAGGATAAAACAACAAACACAATTTAATAAAGCATATGATAAAACAACATAAATACAATTTAATAAAGCATATGATAAAACAACATAATTACAATTTAATAAAGCATAGGTTAAAACAACATAAATACAATTTAATAAAGCATAGGATAAAACAACATAAATACAATTTAATAAAGCATAGGATAAAACAACGTAAACACAATTTAATAAAGCATAGGATAAAACAACATAAATACAATTTAATAAAGCATAGGATAAAACAACATAAACACGATGTAATAAAGCATAGGTTAAAACAATATAAATACAATTTGATAAAGCATAGGATAAAACAACATAAATACAATTTAATAAAGCATAGGATAAAACAACATTAATACAATTTAATAAAGCATAGGATAAAAGAACATAAATACAATTTAATAAAGCATAGGATAAAACAACATAAATACAATTTAATAATGCATAGGATAAAACAACATAAATACAATTTAATAAAGCATAGGATAAAACAACATAAATACAATTTAATAAAGCATAGGATAAAACAACATAAACACAATTTTATAAAGCATAGAATAAAACAACATAAATATAATTTAATAAAGCATAGGATAAAACAACATAAATACAATTTAATAAAGCATAGGTTAAAACAACATAAATACAATTTAATAAAGTATAGGATAAAACAACATAAATACAATTTAATAAAGCATAGGTTAAAACAACATAAATACAATTTAATAAAGCATAGGATAAAACAACATAAATACAATTTAATAAAGCATAGGATAAAACAACATAAATACAATTTAATAAAGCATAGGATAAAGCAACATAAATACAATTTAATAAAGCATGGGATAAAACAACATAAATACAATTTAATAAAGCATGGGTTAAAATAACACAAATACAATTTAATAAAGCATAGGTTAAAACAACATAAACACAATTTAATAAAGCATAGTACAAAACAACATAAATACAATTTAATAAAGCATAGGATAAAACAACATAAATACAATTTAATAAAGCATAGGATAAAACAACATAAATACAATTTAATAAAGCATAGGATAAAACAACATAAATACAATTTAATAAAGCATAGGATAAAACAACATAAACACAATTTAATAAAGCATAAGATAAAACAACATAAATACAATTTAATAAAGCATAAGATAAAACA
The DNA here is from genome assembly GCF_046119375.1 of Phyllobates terribilis. Taxonomy (NCBI): domain Eukaryota; kingdom Metazoa; phylum Chordata; class Amphibia; order Anura; family Dendrobatidae; genus Phyllobates; species Phyllobates terribilis. The sequence continues at coordinate 21,963,099 of NW_027362775.1, read as the reverse complement.
ACATGAATACAATTTAATAAAGCATAGGATAAAACCACATAAATACAATTTAATAAAGCATAGGATAAAACAACATAAATACAATTTAATAAAGCATAGGATAAAATAACATAGATGCAATTTAATAAAGCATAGGATCATAGGATAAAACAACATAAATACAATTTAATAAAGCATGGGTTAAAACACCATAAACACAATTTAATAAAGCATAGGATAAAACAACATATATACAATGTAATAAAGCATAGGATAAAACAACATATATACAATTTAATAAAGCATAGGATAAAACAACATAAATACAATTTAATAAAGCATGGGTTAAAACAACATAAATACAATTTTATAAAGCATAGGTTAAAACAACATAAATACAATTTAATAAAGCATAGGATAAAACAACATAAATACAATTTAATAAAGTATAGGATAAAACAACATATATACAATTTAAAAAAGCATAGGATAAAACAACATAAATACAATTTAATAAAGCATGGGTTAAAACAACATAAATACAATTTAATAAAGCATAGGATAAAACAACATAAATACAATTTAATAAAGCATAGGATAAAACAACATAAAAACAAATTAATAAAGCATAGGTTAAAACAACATAAATACAATTTAATAAAGTATAGGATAAAACAACATAAATACAATTTAATAAAGCATAGGTTAAAACAACATAAATACAATTTAATAAAGCATAGGATAAAACAACATAAATACAATTTAATAAAGCATAGGTTAAAACAACATAAATACAATTTAATAAAGTATAGGATAAAACAACATAAATACAATTTAATAAAGTATAGGATAAAACAACATAAACACAATTTAATAAGCATAGGATAAAACAACATAAATACAATTTAATAAAGCATAGGACAAAACAACATAAATACAATTTAATAAAGTATAGGATAAAACAACATAAATACAATTTAATAAATCATAGGACAAAACAACATAAATACAATTTAATTAAGCATAGGATAAAACAACATAAATACAATTTAATAATGCATAGGATAAAACAACATAAATAAAATTTAATAAATCATAGGTTAAAACAACATAAATACAATTTAATAAAGCATAGGATAAAACAACATAAATACAATTTAATAAAGTATAGGATAAAACAACAAACACAATTTAATAAAACATATGATAAAACAACATAAATGCAATTTAATAAAGCATATGATAAAACAACATAATTACAATTTAATAAAGCATAGGTTAAAACAACATAAATACAATTTAATAAAGCATAGGATAAAACAACATAAATACAATTTAATAAAGCATAGGATGAAACAACATGAATACAATTTAATAAAGCATAGGATGAAACAACATAAAAACAATTTAATAAAGCATAGGTTAAAACAACATAAATACAATTTAATAAAGCATAGGATAAAACAACATAAATACAATTTAATAAAGCATAGGATAAAACAACATAAGCACAATTTAATAAAGCATAGGATAAAACAACATAAATACAATTTAATAAAGCATGGGTTAAAACAACATAAACACAATTTAATAAAGCATAGGATAAAACAACATAAATACAATTTAATAAAGCATAGGATAAAACAACATAAATACAATTTAATAAAGCATAGGATAAAACAACATAAACACAATTTAATAAAGCATAGGATAAAACAACATAAATACAATTTAATAAAGCATCGGATAAAACAACATAAATACAATTTAATAAAGCATAGGTTAAAACAACATTAATATAATTTAATAAAGCATAGGATAAAACAACATAAATACAATTTAATAAAGCATAGGATAAAACAACATAAACACAATTTAATAAAGCATAGGATAAAACAACATAAATACAATTTAATAAAGCATAGGTTAAAATAACATAAATACAATTTAATAAAGCATAGGATAAAACAACATAAATACAATTTAATAAAGCATAGGATAAAACAACATAAATACAATTTAATAAAGCATAGGATGAAACAACATGAATACAATTTAATAAAGCATAAGATGAAACAACATAAAAACAATTTAATAAAGCATAGGTTAAAACAACATAAATACAATTTAATAAAGTATAGGATAAAACAACATAAATACAATTTAATAAAGCATAGGTTAAAACAACATAAATACAATTTAAAAAAGCATGGGATAAAACAACATCAATAAAATTTAATAAAGCATAGGATAAAACAACATCAATAAAATTTAATAAAGCATAGGATAAAACAACATAAATACAATTTAATAAAGCATAGGATAAAACAACATAAGCACAATTTAATAAAGCATAGGATAAAACAACATAAATACAATTTAATAAAGCATGGGTTAAAACAACATAAACACAATTTAATAAAGCATAGGATAAAACAACATAAATACAATTTAATAAAGCATAGGATAAAACAACATAAATACAATTTAATAAAGCATAGGATAAAACAACATAAACACAATTTAATAAAGCATAGGATAAAACAACATAAATACAATTTAATAAAGCATAGGATAAAACAACATAAATACAATTTAATAAAGCATAGATTAAAACAACATTAACATAATTTAATAAAGCATAGGATAAAACAACATAAATACAATTTAATAAAGCATAGGATAAAACAACATAAACACAATTTAATAAAGCATAGGATAAAACAACATAAATACAATTTAATAAAGCATAGGTTAAAATAACATAAATACAATTTAATAAAGCATAGGATAAAACAACATAAATACAATTTAATAAAGCATAGGATAAAACAACATAAATACAATTTAATAAAGCATAGGATGAAACAACATAAAAACAATTTAATAAAGCATAGGTTAAAACAACATAAATACAATTTAATAAAGTATAGGATAAAACAACATAAATACAATTTAATAAAGCATAGGTTAAAACAACATAAATACAATTTAAAAAAGCATGGGATAAAACAACATCAATAAAATTTAAAAAAGCATAGGATAAAACAACATCAATAAAATTTAATAAAGCATAGGATAAAACAACATAAATACAATTTAATAAAGCATAGGATAAAACAACATAAATACAATTTAATAAGGCATAGGATAAAACAACAGAAATACAATTTAATAAAGCATAGGATAAAACAACATAAATACAATTTAATAAAGCATGGGTTAAAACAACATAAATACAATTTAATAAAGCATAGGTTAAAACAACATAAACACAATTTAATAAATCATAGGACAAAACAAAATAAATACAATTTAATAAAGCATGGGTTAAAACAACATAAATACAATTTAATAAAGCATGGGTTAAAACAACATAAATACAATTTAATAAAGCATAGTACAAAACAACATAAATACAATTTAATAAAGCATAGGATAAAACAACATAAATACAATTTAATAAAGCATAGGATAAAACAACATAAATACAATTTAATAAAGCATAGGATAAAACAACATAAATACAATTTAATAAAGCATAGGATAAAACAACATAAATACAATTTAATAAAGCATAGGATAAAACAACATAAACACAATTTAATAAAGCATAGGATAAAACAACATAAATACAATTTAATAAAGCATAGGATAAAACAACATAAATACAATTTAATAAAGCATAGGATAAAACAACATAAACACGATTTAATAAAGCATAGGATAAAACAACATAAATACAATTTAATAAAGCATCGGATAAAACAACATAAATACAATTTAATAAAGCATAGGTTAAAACAACATTAATATAATTTAATAAAGCATAGGATAAAACAACATAAATACAATTTAATAAAGCATAGGATAAAACAACATAAACACAATTTAATAAAGCATAGGATAAAACAACATAAATACAATTTAATAAAGCATAGGTTAAAATAACATAAATACAATTTAATAAAGCATAGGATAAAACAACATAAATACAATTTAATAAAGCATAGGATAAAACAACATAAATACAATTTAATAAAGCATAGGATGAAACAACATGAATACAATTTAATAAAGCATAGGATGAAACAACATAAAAACAATTTAATAAAGCATAGGTTAAAACAACATAAATACAATTTAATAAAGTATAGGATAAAACAACATAAATACAATTTAATAAAGCATAGGTTAAAACAACATAAATACAATTTAAAAAAGCATGGGATAAAACAACATCAATAAAATTTAATAAAGCATAGGATAAAACAACATCAATAAAATTTAATAAAGCATAGGATAAAACAACATAAATACAATTTAATAAAGCATAGGATAAAACAACATAAGCACAATTTAATAAAGCATAGGATAAAACAACATAAATACAATTTAATAAAGCATGGGTTAAAACAACATAAACACAATTTAATAAAGCATAGGATAAAACAACATGAATACAATTTAATAAAGCATAGGATAAAACAACATAAATACAATTTAATAAAGCATAGGATAAAACAACATAAACACAATTTAATAAAGCATAGGATAAAACAACATAAATACAATTTAATAAAGCATAGGATAAAACAACATAAATACAATTTAATAAAGCATAGATTAAAACAACATTAACATAATTTAATAAAGCATAGGATAAAACAACATAAATACAATTTAATAAAGCATAGGATAAAACAACATAAACACAATTTAATAAAGCATAGGATAAAACAACATAAATACAATTTAATAAAGCATAGGTTAAAATAACATAAATACAATTTAATAAAGCATAGGATAAAGCAACATAAATACAATTTAATAAAGCATAGGATAAAACAACATAAATACAATTTAATAAAGCATAGGATGAAACAACATGAATACAATTTAATAAAGCATAGGATGAAACAACATAAAAACAATTTAATAAAGCATAGGTTAAAACAACATAAATACAATTTAATAAAGTATAGGATAAAACAACATAAATACAATTTAATAAAGCATAGGTTAAAACAACATAAATACAATTTAAAAAAGCATGGGATAAAACAACATCAATAAAATTTAAAAAAGCATAGGATAAAACAACATCAATAAAATTTAATAAAGCATAGGATAAAACAACATAAATACAATTTAATAAAGCATAGGATAAAACAACATAAATACAATTTAATAAGGCATAGGATAAAACAACAGAAATACAATTTAATAAAGCATAGGATAAAACAACATAAATACAATTTAATAAAGCATGGGTTAAAACAACATAAATACAATTTAATAAAGCATAGGTTAAAACAACATAAACACAATTTAATAAATCATAGGACAAAACAAAATAAATACAATTTAATAAAGCATGGGTTAAAACAACATAAATACAATTTAATAAAGCATGGGTTAAAACAACATAAATACAATTTAATAAAGCATAGTACAAAACAACATAAATACAATTTAATAAAGCATAGGATAAAACAACATAAATACAATTTAATAAAGCATAGGATAAAACAACATAAATACAATTTAATAAAGCATAGGATAAAACAACATAAATACAATTTAATAAAGCATAGGATAAAACAACATAAACACAATTTAATAAAGCATAAGATAAAACAACATAAAAACTATTTAATAAAGCATAAGATAAAACAACATGAATACAATTTAATAAAGCATAGGATAAAACCACATAAATACAATTTAATAAAGCATAGGATAAAACAACATAAATACAATTTAATAAAGGATAGGATAAAATAACATAGATGCAATTTAATAAAGCATAGGATAAAACAACATAAATACAATTTAATAAAGCATGGGTTAAAACAACATAAACACAATTTAATAAAGCATAGGATAAAACAACATATATACAATGTAATAAAGCATAGGATAAAACAACATATATACAATTTAATAAAGCATAGGTTAAAACAACATAAATACAATTTAATAAAGCATGGGTTAAAACAACATAAATACAATTTAATAAAGCATAGGTTAAAACAACATAAATACAATTTAACAAAGCATAGGATAAAACAACATAAATACAATTTAATAAAGTATAGGATAAAACAACATATATACAATTTAAAAAAGCATACAATAAAACAACATAAATACAATTTAATAAAGCATGAGTTAAAACAACATAAATACAATTTAATAAAGCATAGGATAAAACAACATAAATACAATTTAATAAAGCATGGGTTAAAACAACATAAATACAATTTAATAAAGCATAGGATAAAACAACATAAATACAATTTAATAAAGCATAGGATAAAACAACATAAAAACAATTTAATAAAGCATAGGTTAAAACAACATAAATACAATTTAATAAAGTATAGGATAAAACAACATAAATACAATTTAATAAAGCATAGGTTAAAACAACATAAATACAATTTAATAAAGCATAGGAAAAAACAACATAAATACAATTTAATAAAGCATAGGTTAAAACAACATAAATACAATTTAATAAAGTATAGGATAAAACAACATAAATACAATTTAATAAAGTATAGGATAAAACAACATGAACACAATTTAATAAAGCATAGGATAAAACAACATAAATACAATTTAATAAAGCATAGGACAAAACAACATAAATACAATTTAATAAAGTATAGGATAAAACAGCATAAACACAATTTAATAAAGCATAGGATAAAACAACATAAATACAATTTAATAATGCACAGGATAAAACAACATAAATACAATTTAATAAAGCATAGGATAAAACAACAAAAATACAATTTAATAAAGCATAGGAGAAAACAACATAAACACAATTTAATAAAGTATAGAATAAAACAACATAAATACAATTTAATAAAGCATAGGATAAAACAACATAAATACAATTTAATAAAGCATAGGTTAAAACACCATAAATACAATTTAATAAAGTATAGGATAAAACAACATAAATACAATTTAATAAAGCATAGGTTAAAACAACATAAATACAATTTAATAAAGCATAGGATAAAACAACATAAATACAATTTAATAAAGCATAGGATAAAACAACATAAATACAATTTAATAAAGCATAGGTTAAAACAACATAAATACAATTTAATAAAGTATAGGATAAAACAACATAAATACAATTTAATAAAGCATAGGTTAAAACAACATAAATACAATTTAATAAATCATAGGTTAAAACAACATAAATACAATTTAATAAAGTATAGGATAAAACAACAAACACAATTTAATAAAGCATATGATAAAACAACATAAATACAATTTAATAAAGCATATGATAAAACAACATAATTACAATTTAATAAAGCATAGGTTAAAACAACATAAATACAATTTAATAAAGCATAGGATAAAACAACATAAATACAATTTAATAAAGCATAGGATAAAACAACCTCAACACAATTTAATAAAGCATAGGATAAAACAACATAAATACAATTTAATAAAGCATAGGATAAAACAACATAAACACGATGTAATAAAGCATAGGTTAAAACAACATAAATACAATTTGATAAAGCATAGGATAAAACAACATAAATACAATTTAATAAAGCATAGGATAAAACAAAATTAATACAATTTAATAAAGCATAGGATAAAAGAACATAAATACAATTTAATAAAGCATAGGATAAAACAACATAAATACAATTTAATAAAGCATAGGTTAAAACAACATAAATACAATTTAAAAAAGCATGGGATAAAACAACATCAATAAAATTTAAAAAAGCATAGGATAAAACAACATCAATAAAATTTAATAAAGCATAGGATAAAACAACATAAATACAATTTAATAAAGCATAGGATAAAACAACATAAATACAATTTAATAAGGCATAGGATAAAACAACAGAAATACAATTTAATAAAGCATAGGATAAAACAACATAAATACAATTTAATAAAGCATGGGTTAAAACAACATAAATACAATTTAATAAAGCATAGGTTAAAACAACATAAACACAATTTAATAAATCATAGGACAAAACAAAATAAATACAATTTAATAAAGCATGGGTTAAAACAACATAAATACAATTTAATAAAGCATGGGTTAAAACAACATAAATACAATTTAATAAAGCATAGTACAAAACAACATAAATACAATTTAATAAAGCATAGGATAAAACAACATAAATACAATTTAATAAAGCATAGGATAAAACAACATAAATACAATTTAATAAAGCATAGGATAAAACAACATAAATACAATTTAATAAAGCATAGGATAAAACAACATAAATACAATTTAATAAAGCATAGGATAAAACAACATAAACACAATTTAATAAAGCATAGGATAAAACAACATAAATACAATTTAATAAAGCATAGGATAAAACAACATAAATACAATTTAATAAAGCATAGGATAAAACAACATAAACACGATTTAATAAAGCATAGGATAAAACAACATAAATACAATTTAATAAAGCATCGGATAAAACAACATAAATACAATTTAATAAAGCATAGGTTAAAACAACATTAATATAATTTAATAAAGCATAGGATAAAACAACATAAATACAATTTAATAAAGCATAGGATAAAACAACATAAACACAATTTAATAAAGCATAGGATAAAACAACATAAATACAATTTAATAAAGCATAGGTTAAAATAACATAAATACAATTTAATAAAGCATAGGATAAAACAACATAAATACAATTTAATAAAGCATAGGATAAAACAACATAAATACAATTTAATAAAGCATAGGATGAAACAACATGAATACAATTTAATAAAGCATAGGATGAAACAACATAAAAACAATTTAATAAAGCATAGGTTAAAACAACATAAATACAATTTAATAAAGTATAGGATAAAACAACATAAATACAATTTAATAAAGCATAGGTTAAAACAACATAAATACAATTTAAAAAAGCATGGGATAAAACAACATCAATAAAATTTAATAAAGCATAGGATAAAACAACATCAATAAAATTTAATAAAGCATAGGATAAAACAACATAAATACAATTTAATAAAGCATAGGATAAAACAACATAAGCACAATTTAATAAAGCATAGGATAAAACAACATAAATACAATTTAATAAAGCATGGGTTAAAACAACATAAACACAATTTAATAAAGCATAGGATAAAACAACATGAATACAATTTAATAAAGCATAGGATAAAACAACATAAATACAATTTAATAAAGCATAGGATAAAACAACATAAACACAATTTAATAAAGCATAGGATAAAACATAAATACAATTTAATAAAGCATAGGATAAAACAACATAAATACAATTTAATAAAGCATAGATTAAAACAACATTAACATAATTTAATAAAGCATAGGATAAAACAACATAAATACAATTTAATAAAGCATAGGATAAAACAACATAAACACAATTTAATAAAGCATAGGATAAAACAACATAAATACAATTTAATAAAGCATAGGTTAAAATAACATAAATACAATTTAATAAAGCATAGGATAAAACAACATAAATACAATTTAATAAAGCATAGGATAAAACAACATAAATACAATTTAATAAAGCATAGGATGAAACAACATGAATACAATTTAATAAAGCATAGGATGAAACAACATAAAAACAATTTAATAAAGCATAGGTTAAAACAACATAAATACAATTTAATAAAGTATAGGATAAAACAACATAAATACAATTTAATAAAGCATAGGTTAAAACAACATAAATACAATTTAAAAAAGCATGGGATAAAACAACATCAATAAAATTTAAAAAAGCATAGGATAAAACAACATCAATAAAATTTAATAAAGCATAGGATAAAACAACATAAATACAATTTAATAAAGCATAGGATAAAACAACATAAATACAATTTAATAAGGCATAGGATAAAACAACAGAAATACAATTTAATAAAGCATAGGATAAAACAACATAAATACAATTTAATAAAGCATGGGTTAAAACAACATAAATACAATTTAATAAAGCATAGGATAAAACAACATAAATACAATTTAATAAAGCATAGGATAAAACAACATAAATACAATTTAATAAAGCATAGGATAAAACAACATAAACACAATTTAATAAAGCATAAGATAAAACAACATAAAAACTATTTAATAAAGCATAAGATAAAACAACATGAATACAATTTAATAAAGCATAGGATAAAACCACATAAATACAATTTAATAAAGCATAGGATAAAACAACATAAATACAATTTAATAAAGGATAGGATAAAATAACATAGATGCAATTTAATAAAGCATAGGATAAAACAACATAAATACAATTTAATAAAGCATGGGTTAAAACAACATAAACACAATTTAATAAAGCATAGGATAAAACAACATATATACAATGTAATAAAGCATAGGATAAAACAACATATATACAATTTAATAAAGCATAGGTTAAAACAACATAAATACAATTTAATAAAGCATGGGTTAAAACAACATAAATACAATTTAATAAAGCATAGGTTAAAACAACATAAATACAATTTAACAAAGCATAGGATAAAACAACATAAATACAATTTAATAAAGTATAGGATAAAACAACATATATACAATTTAAAAAAGCATACAATAAAACAACATAAATACAATTTAATAAAGCATGAGTTAAAACAACATAAATACAATTTAATAAAGCATAGGATAAAACAACATAAATACAATTTAATAAAGCATGGGTTAAAACAACATAAATACAATTTAATAAAGCATAGGATAAAACAACATAAATACAATTTAATAAAGCATAGGATAAAACAACATAAAAACAATTTAATAAAGCATAGGTTAAAACAACATAAATACAATTTAATAAAGTATAGGATAAAACAACATAAATACAATTTAATAAAGCATAGGTTAAAACAACATAAATACAATTTAATAAAGCATAGGAAAAAACAACATAAATACAATTTAATAAAGCATAGGTTAAAACAACATAAATACAATTTAATAAAGTATAGGATAAAACAACATAAATACAATTTAATAAAGTATAGGATAAAACAACATGAACACAATTTAATAAAGCATAGGATAAAACAACATAAATACAATTTAATAAAGCATAGGACAAAACAACATAAATACAATTTAATAAAGTATAGGATAAAACAGCATAAACACAATTTAATAAAGCATAGGATAAAACAACATAAATACAATTTAATAATGCACAGGATAAAACAACATAAATACAATTTAATAAAGCATAGGATAAAACAACAAAAATACAATTTAATAAAGCATAGGAGAAAACAACATAAACACAATTTAATAAAGTATAGAATAAAACAACATAAATACAATTTAATAAAGCATAGGATAAAACAACATAAATACAATTTAATAAAGCATAGGTTAAAACACCATAAATACAATTTAATAAAGTATAGGATAAAACAACATAAATACAATTTAATAAAGCATAGGTTAAAACAACATAAATACAATTTAATAAAGCATAGGATAAAACAACATAAATACAATTTAATAAAGCATAGGATAAAACAACATAAATACAATTTAATAAAGCATAGGTTAAAACAACATAAATACAATTTAATAAAGTATAGGATAAAACAACATAAATACAATTTAATAAAGCATAGGTTAAAACAACATAAATACAATTTAATAAATCATAGGTTAAAACAACATAAATACAATTTAATAAAGTATAGGATAAAACAACAAACACAATTTAATAAAGCATATGATAAAACAACATAAATACAATTTAATAAAGCATATGATAAAACAACATAATTACAATTTAATAAAGCATAGGTTAAAACAACATAAATACAATTTAATAAAGCATAGGATAAAACAACATAAATACAATTTAATAAAGCATAGGATAAAACAACCTCAACACAATTTAATAAAGCATAGGATAAAACAACATAAATACAATTTAATAAAGCATAGGATAAAACAACATAAACACGATGTAATAAAGCATAGGTTAAAACAACATAAATACAATTTGATAAAGCATAGGATAAAACAACATAAATACAATTTAATAAAGCATAGGATAAAACAAAATTAATACAATTTAATAAAGCATAGGATAAAAGAACATAAATACAATTTAATAAAGCATAGGATAAAACAACATAAATACAATTTAATAATGCATAGGATAAAACAACATAAATACAATTTAATAAAGCATAGGATAAAACAACATAAATACAATTTAATAAAGCATAGGATAAAACAACATAAACACAATTTTATAAAGCATAGAATAAAACAACATAAATACAATTTAATAAAGCATAGGATAAAACAACATAAATACAATTTAATAAAGCATAGGTTAAAACAACATAAATACAATTTAATAAAGTATAGGATAAAACAACATAAATACAATTTAATAAAGCATAGGTTAAAACAACATAAATACAATTTAATAAAGCATAGGATAAAACAACATAAATACAATTTAATAAAGCATAGGATAAAACAACATAAATACAATTTAATAAAGCATAGGATAAAACAACATAAATACAATTTAATAAAGCATGGGATAAAACAACATAAATACAATTTAATAAAGCATGGGTTAAAATAACACAAATACAATTTAATAAAGCATAGGTTAAAACAACATAAACACAATTTAATAAAGCATAGTACAAAACAACATAAATACAATTTAATAAAGCATAGGATAAAACAACATAAATACAATTTAATAAAGCATAGGATAAAACAACATAAATACAATTTAATAAAGCATAGGATAAAACAACATAAATACAATTTAATAAAGCATAGGATAAAACAACATAAACACAATTTAATAAAGCATAAGATAAAACAACATAAATACAATTTAATAAAGCATAAGATAAAACAACATGAATACAATTTAATAAAGCATAGGATAAAACCACATAAATACAATTTAATAAAGCATAGGATAAAACAACATAAATACAATTTAATAAAGCATAGGATAAAATAACATAGATGCAATTTAATAAAGCATAGGATCATAGGATAAAACAACATAAATACAATTTAATAAAGCATGGGTTAAAACAACATAAACACAATTTAATAAAGCATAGGATAAAACAACATATATACAATGTAATAAAGCATAGGATAAAACAACATATATACAATTTAATAAAGCATAGGATAAAACAACATAAATACAATTTAATAAAGCATGGGTTAAAACAACATAAATACAATTTTATAAAGCATAGGTTAAAACAACATAAATACAATTTAATAAAGCATAGGATAAAACAACATAAATACAATTTAATAAAGTATAGGATAAAACAACATATATACAATTTAAAAAAGCATAGGATAAAACAACATAAATACAATTTAATAAAGCATGGGTTAAAACAACATAAATACAATTTAATAAAGCATAGGATAAAACAACATAAATACAATTTAATAAAGCATAGGATAAAACAACATAAAAACAAATTAATAAAGCATAGGTTAAAACAACATAAATACAATTTAATAAAGTATAGGATAAAACAACATAAATACAATTTAATAAAGCATAGGTTAAAACAACATAAATACAATTTAATAAAGCATAGGATAAAACAACATAAATACAATTTAATAAAGCATAGGTTAAAACAACATAAATACAATTTAATAAAGTATAGGATAAAACAACATAAATACAATTTAATAAAGTATAGGATAAAACAACATAAACACAATTTAATAAAGCATAGGATAAAACAACATAAATACAATTTAATAAAGCATAGGACAAAACAACATAAATACAATTTAATAAAGTATAGGATAAAACAACATAAATACAATTTAATAAATCATAGGACAAAACAACATAAATACAATTTAATAAAGCATAGGATAAAACAACATAAATACAATTTAATAATGCATAGGATAAACCAACATAAATAAAATTTAATAAATCATAGGTTAAAACAACATAAATACAATTTAATAAAGCATAGGATAAAACAACATAAATACAATTTAATAAAGTATAGGATAAAACAACATAATTACAATTTAATAAAGCATAGGTTAAAACAACATAAATACAATTTAATAAAGCATAGGATAAAACAACATAAATAAAATTTAATAAAGCATAGGATAAAACAACCTAAACACAATTTAATAAAGCATAGGTTAAAGCAACATAAATACAATTTATTAAAGCATAGGATAAAACAACATAAATACAATTTAATAAAGCATAGGTTAAAACAACATAAATACAATTTAATAAAGCATAGGATAAAACAACATAAATATAATTTAATAAAGCATAGGATAAAACAACATAAATACAGTTTAATAAAGCATAGGTTAAAACAACATAAATACAATTTAATAAAGCATAGGATAAAACAGCATAAATACCATTTAATAAAGCATAGGATAAAACAACATAAATACAATTTAATAAAGCATAGGTTAAAACAACATAAATACAATTTAATAAAGTATAGGATAAAACAACATAAATACAATTTAATAAAGTATAGGATAAAACAACATAAACACAATTTAATAAAGCATAGGATAAAACAACATAAATACAATTTAATAAAGCATAGGACAAAACAACATAAATACAATTTAATAAAGTATAGGATAAAACAACATAAATACAATTTAATAAATCATAGGACAAAACAACATAAATACAATTTAATAAAGCATAGGATAAAACAACATAAATACAATTTAATAATGCATAGGATAAACCAACATAAATAAAATTTAATAAATCATAGGTTAAAACAACATAAATACAATTTAATAAAGCATAGGATAAAACAACATAAATACAATTTAATAAAGTATAGGATAAAACAACATAATTACAATTTAATAAAGCATAGGTTAAAACAACATAAATACAATTTAATAAAGCATAGGATAAAACAACATAAATAAAATTTAATAAAGCATAGGATAAAACAACCTAAACACAATTTAATAAAGCATAGGTTAAAGCAACATAAATACAATTTATTAAAGCATAGGATAAAACAACATAAATACAATTTAATAAAGCATAGGTTAAAACAACATAAATACAATTTAATAAAGCATAGGATAAAACAACATAAATATAATTTAATAAAGCATAGGATAAAACAACATAAATACAGTTTAATAAAGCATAGGTTAAAACAACATAAATACAATTTAATAAAGCATAGGATAAAACAGCATAAATACCATTTAATAAAGCATAGGATAAAACAACATAAATACAATTTAATAAAGCATAGGTTAAAACAACATAAATACAATTTAATAAAGCATAGGATAAAACAACATAAATACAATTTAATAAAGCATAGGATAAAACAACATAAATACAATTTAATAAAGCATAGGATAAAACAACATAAATACAATTTAATAAAGCATGGGATAAAACAACATAAATACAATTTAATAAAGCATGGGTTAAAATAACACAAATACAATTTAATAAAGCATAGGTTAAAACAACATAAACACAATTTAATAAAGCATAGTACAAAACAACATAAATACAATTTAATAAAGCATAGGATAAAACAACATAAATACAATTTAATAAAGCATAGGATAAAACAACATAAATACAATTTAATAAAGCATAGGATAAAACAACATAAATACAATTTAATAAAGCATAGGATAAAACAACATAAACACAATTTAATAAAGCATAAGATAAAACAACATAAATACAATTTAATAAAGCATAAGATAAAACAACATGAATACAATTTAATAAAGCATAGGATAAAACCACATAAATACAATTTAATAAAGCATAGGATAAAACAACATAAATACAATTTAATAAAGCATAGGATAAAATAACATAGATGCAATTTAATAAAGCACAGGATCATAGGATAAAACAACATAAATACAATTTAATAAAGCATGGGTTAAAACAACATAAACACAATTTAATAAAGCATAGGATAAAACAACATATATACAATGTAATAAAGCATAGGATAAAACAACATATATACAATTTAATAAAGCACAGGATAAAACAACATAAATACAATTTAATAAAGCATGGGTTAAAACAACATAAATACAATTTTATAAAGCATAGGTTAAAACAACATAAATACAATTTAATAAAGCATAGGATAAAACAACATAAATACAATTTAATAAAGTATAGGATAAAACAACATATATACAATTTAAAAAAGCATAGGATAAAACAACATAAATACAATTTAATAAAGCATGGGTTAAAACAACATAAATACAATTTAATAAAGCATAGGATAAAACAACATAAATACAATTTAATAAAGCATAGGATAAAACAACATAAAAACAAATTAATAAAGCATAGGTTAAAACAACATAAATACAATTTAATAAAGTATAGGATAAAACAACATAAATACAATTTAATAAAGCATAGGTTAAAACAACATAAATACAATTTAATAAAGCATAGGATAAAACAACATAAATACAATTTAATAAAGCATAGGTTAAAACAACATAAATACAATTTAATAAAGTATAGGATAAAACAACATAAATACAATTTAATAAAGTATAGGATAAAACAACATAAACACAATTTAATAAAGCATAGGATAAAACAACATAAATACAATTTAATAAAGCATAGGACAAAACAACATAAATACAATTTAATAAAGTATAGGATAAAACAACATAAATACAATTTAATAAATCATAGGACAAAACAACATAAATACAATTTAATAAAGCATAGGATAAAACAACATAAATACAATTTAATAATGCATAGGATAAACCAACATAAATAAAATTTAATAAATCATAGGTTAAAACAACATAAATACAATTTAATAAAGCATAGGATAAAACAACATAAATACAATTTAATAAAGTATAGGATAAAACAACAAACACAATTTAATAAAACATATGATAAAACAACATAAATGCAATTTAATAAAGCATATGATAAAACAACATAATTACAATTTAATAAAGCATAGGTTAAAACAACATAAATACAATTTAATAAAGCATAGGATAAAACAACATAAATAAAATTTAATAAAGCATAGGATAAAACAACCTAAACACAATTTAATAAAGCATAGGTTAAAGCAACATAAATACAATTTATTAAAGCATAGGATAAAACAACATAAATACAATTTAATAAAGCATAGGTTAAAACAACATAAATACAATTTAATAAAGCATAGGATAAAACAACATAAATACAATTTAATAAAGCATAGGATAAAACAACATAAATACAGTTTAATAAAGCATAGGTTAAAACAACATAAATACAATTTAATAAAGCATAGGATAAAACAGCATAAATACCATTTAATAAAGCATAGGATAAAACAACATAAATACAATTTAATAAAGCATAGGTTAAAGCAACATAAATACAATTTAATAAAGCATAGGATAAAACAACATAAACACGATGTAATAAAGCATAGGTTAAAACAACATAAATACAATTTGATAAAGCATAGGATAAAACAACATAAATACAATTTAATAAAGCATAGGATAAAACAACATTAATACAATTTAATAAAGCATAGGATAAAACAACATAAATACAATTTAATAAAGCATAGGATAAAACAACATAAATACAATTAAATAAATCATAGGTTAAAACAACATAAATACAATTTAATAAAGCATGGGATAAAACAACATCAATAAAATTTAATAAAGCATAGGATAAAACAACATAAATACAATTTAATAAAGCATAGGATAAAACAACATAAATACAATTTAATAAAGCATAGGATAAAACAACATAAATACAAATTAATAAAGCATAGGATAAAACAACATAAATACAATTTAATAAAGCATGGGTTAAAACAACACAAATACAATTTAATAAAGCATAGGTTAAAACAACATAAATACAATTTAATAAAGCATAGGACAAAACAAAAAAAATACAATTTAATAAAGCATAGGATAAAACAACATATATACAATTTAATAAAGCATGGGATAAAACAACATAAATACAATTTAATAAAGCATAGTACAAAACAACATAAATACAATTTAATAAAGCATAGGATAAAACAACATAAATACAATTTAATAAAGCATAGGATAAAACCACATAAATGCAATTTAATACAGCATAGGATAAAACCACATAAATACAATTTAATAAAGCATAGGATAAAACAACATAAATACAATGTAATAAAGCATAGGATAAAACCACATAAATACAATTTAATAAAGCATAGGATAAAACCACATAAATACAATGTAATAAAGCATAGGATAAAACAACATATATACAATTTAATAAAGCATAGGATAAAACAACATAAATACAATTTAATAAAGCATGGGTTAAAACAACATAAATACAATTTAATAAAGCATAGGTTAAAACCACATAAATACAATTTAATAAAGCATAGGATAAAACAACATAAATACAATTTAATAAAGTATAGGATAAAACAACATATATACAATTTAAAAAAGCATAGGATAAAACAACATAAATACAATTTAATAAAGCATGGGTTAAAACAACATAAATACAATTTAATAAAGCATAGGATAAAACAACATAAATACAATTTAATAAAGCATAGGATAAAACAACATAAAAACAATTTAATAAAGCATAGGTTAAAACAACATAAATACAATTTAATAAAGTATAGGATAAAACAACATAAATACAATTTAATAAAGCATAGGTTAAAACAACATAAATACAATTTAATAAAGCATAGGATAAAACAACATAAATACAATTTAATAAAGCATAGGTTAAAACAACATAAATACAATTTAATAAAGTATAGGATAAAACAACATAAATACAATTTAATAAAGTATAGGATAAAACAACATAAACACAATTTAATAAAGCATAGGATAAAACAACATAAATACAATTTAATAAAGCATAGGACAAAACAACATAAATACAATTTAATAAAGTATAGGATAAAACAACATAAACACAATTTAATAAAGCATAGGATAAAACAACATAAATACAATTTAATAATGCATAGGATAAAACAACATAAATACAATTTAATAAATCATAGGTTAAAAAAACATAAATACAATTTAATAAAGCATAGGATAAAACAACATAAATACAATTTAATAAAGCATAGGATAAAACAACATAAACACAATTTAATAAAGCATAAGATAAAACAACATAAATACAATTTAATAAAGCATAAGATAAAACAACATGAATACAATTTAATAAAGCATAGGATTAAACCACATAAATACAATTTAATAAAGCATAGGATAAAACAACATAAATACAATTTAATAAAGCATAGGATAAAACAACATAAATACAATTTAATAAAGCATAGGATAAAATAACATAGATGCAATTTAATAAAGCATAGGATCATAGGATAAAACAACATAAATACAATTTAATAAAGCATGGGTTAAAACAACATAAACACAATTTAATAAAGCATAGGATAAAACAACATATATACAATGTAATAAAGCATAGGATAAAACAACATATATACAATTTAATAAAGCATAGGATAAAACAACATAAATACAATTTAATAAAGCATGGGTTAAAACAACATAAATACAATTTTATAAAGCATAGGTTAAAACAACATAAATACAATTTAATAAAGCATAGGATAAAACAACATAAATACAATTTAATAAAGTATAGGATAAAACAACATATATACAATTTAAAAAAGCATAGGATAAAACAACATAAATACAATTTAATAAAGCATGGGTTAAAACAACATAAATACAATTTAATAAAGCATAGGATAAAACAACATAAATACAATTTAATAAAGCATAGGATAAAACAACATAAAAACAAATTAATAAAGCATAGGTTAAAACAACATAAATACAATTTAATAAAGTATAGGATAAAACAACATAAATACAATTTAATAAAGCATAGGTTAAAACAACATAAATAGAATTTAATAAAGCATAGGATAAAACAACATAAATACAATTTAATAAAGCATAGGTTAAAACAACATAAATACAATTTAATAAAGTATAGGATAAAACAACATAAATACAATTTAATAAAGTATAGGATAAAACAACATAAACACAATTTAATAAAGCATAGTATAAAACAACATAAATACAATTTAATAAAGCATAGGACAAAACAACATAAATACAATTTAATAAAGTATAGGATAAAACAACATAAATACAATTTAATAAATCATAGGACAAAACAACATAAATACAATTTAATAAAGCATAGGATAAAACAACATAAATACAATTTAATAATGCATAGGATAAAACAACATAAATAAAATTTAATAAATCATAGGTTAAAACAACATAAATACAATTTAATAAAGCATAGGATAAAACAACATAAATACAATTTAATAAAGTATAGGATAAAACAACAAACACAATTTAATAAAACATATGATAAAACAACATAAATGCAATTTAATAAAGCATATGATAAAACAACATAATTACAATTTAATAAAGCATAGGTTAAAACAACATAAATACAATTTAATAAAGCATAGGATAAAACAACCTAAACACAATTTAATAAAGCATAGGTTAAAGCAACATAAATACAATTTATTAAAGCATAGGATAAAACAACATAAATACAATTTAATAAAGCATAGGATAAAACAACATAAATACAATTTAATAAAGCATAGGATAAAACAACATAAATACAAATTAATAAAGCATAGGATAAAACAACATAAATACAATTTAATAAAGCATGGGTTAAAACAACACAAATACAATTTAATAAAGCATAGGTTAAAACAACATAAATACAATTTAATAAAGCATAGGACAAAACAAAAAAAATACAATTTAATAAAGCATAGGATAAAACAACATATATACAATTTAATAAAGCATGGGATAAAACAACATAAATACAATTTAATAAAGCATAGTACAAAACAACATAAATACAATTTAATAAAGCATAGGATAAAACAACATAAATACAATTTAATAAAGCATAGGATAAAACCACATAAATGCAATTTAATACAGCATAGGATAAAACCACATAAATACAATTTAATAAAGCATAGGATAAAACAACATAAATACAATGTAATAAAGCATAGGATAAAACCACATAAATACAATTTAATAAAGCATAGGATAAAACCACATAAATACAATGTAATAAAGCATAGGATAAAACAACATATATACAATTTAATAAAGCATAGGATAAAACAACATAAATACAATTTAATAAAGCATGGGTTAAAACAACATAAATACAATTTAATAAAGCATAGGTTAAAACCACATAAATACAATTTAATAAAGCATAGGTTAAAACCACATAAATACAATTTAATAAAGCATAGGATAAAACAACATAAATACAATTTAATAAAGTATAGGATAAAACAACATATATACAATTTAAAAAAGCATAGGATAAAACAACATAAATACAATTTAATAAAGCATGGGTTAAAACAACATAAATACAATTTAATAAAGCATAGGATAAAACAACATAAATACAATTTAATAAAGCATAGGATAAAACAACATAAAAACTATTTAATAAAGCATAGGTTAAAACAACATAAATACAATTTAATAAAGTATAGGATAAAACAACATAAATACAATTTAATAAAGCATAGGATAAAACAACATAAATACAATTTAATAAAGCATAGGTTAAAACAACATAAATACAATTTAATAAAGCATAGGTTAAAACAACATAAATACAATTTAATAAAGTATAGGATAAAACAACATAAATACAATTTAATAAAGTATAGGATAAAACAACATAAACACAATTTAATAAAGCATAGGATAAAACAACATAAATACAATTTAATAAAGCATAAGACAAAACAACATAAATACAATTTAATAAAGTATAGGATAAAACAACATAAACACAATTTAATAAAGCATAGGATAAAACAACATAAATACAATTTAATAATGCATAGGATAAAACAACATAAATACAATTTAATAAATCATAGGTTAAAAAAACATAAATACAATTTAATAAAGCATAGGATAAAACAACATAAATACAATTTAATAAAGCATAAGATAAAACAACATAAATACAATTTAATAAAGCATAAGATAAAACAACATAAATACAATTTAATAAAGCATAGGATAAAACCACATAAATACAATTTAATAAAGCATAGGATAAAACAACATAAATACAATTTAATAAAGCATAGGATAAAATAACATAGATGCAATTTAATAAAGCATAGGATCATAGGATAAAACAACATAAATACAATTTAATAAAGCATGGGTTAAAACAACATAAACACAATTTAATAAAGCATAGGATAAAACAACATATATACAATGTAATAAAGCATAGGATAAAACAACATATATACAATTTAATAAAGCATAGGATAAAACAACATAAATACAATTTAATAAAGCATGGGTTAAAACAACATAAATACAATTTTATAAAGCATAGGTTAAAACAACATAAATACAATTTAATAAAGCATAGGATAAAACAACATAAATACAATTTAATAAAGTATAGGATAAAACAACATATATACAATTTAAAAAAGCATAGGATAAAACAACATAAATACAATTTAATAAAGCATGGGTTAAAACAACATAAATACAATTTAATAAAGCATGGGTTAAAACAACATAAATACAATTTAATAAAGCATAGGATAAAACAACATAAATACAATTTAATAAAGCATAGGTTAAAACAACATAAATACAATTTAATAAAGCATAGGTTAAAACAACATAAATACAATTTAATAAAGTATAGGTTAAAACAACATAAATAGAATTTAATAAAGCATAGGATAAAACAACATAAATACAATTTAATAAAGCATAGGTTAAAACAACATAAATACAATTTAATAAAGCATAGGTTAAAACAACATAAATACAATTTAATAAAGTATAGGATAAAACAACATAAACACAATTTAATAAAGCATAGTATAAAACAACATAAATACAATTTAATAAAGCATAGGACAAAACAACATAAATACAATTTAATAAAGTATAGGATAAAACAACATAAATACAATTTAATAAATCATAGGACAAAACAACATAAATACAATTTAATAAAGCATAGGATAAAACAACATAAATACAATTTAATAATGCATAGGATAAAACAACATAAATAAAATTTAATAAATCATAGGTTAAAACAACATAAATACAATTTAATAAAGCATAGGATAAAACAACATAAATACAATTTAATAAAGTATAGGATAAAACAACAAACACAATTTAATAAAACATATGATAAAACAACATAAATGCAATTTAATAAAGCATATGATAAAACAACATAATTACAATTTAATAAAGCATAGGTTAAAACAACATAAATACAATTTAATAAAGCATAGGATAAAACAACATAAATAAAATTTAATAAAGCATAGGATAAAACAACCTAAACACAATTTAATAAAGCATAGGTTAAAGCAACATAAATACAATTTATTAAAGCATAGGATAAAACAACATAAATACAATTTAATAAAGCATAGGTTAAAACAACATAAATACAATTTAATAAAGCATAGGATAAAACAACATAAATACAATTTAATAAAGCATAGGATAAAACAACATAAATACAGTTTAATAAAGCATAGGTTAAAACAACATAAATACAATTTAATAAAGCATAGGATAAAACAGCATAAATACCATTTAATAAAGCATAGGATAAAACAACATAAATACAATTTAATAAAGCATAGGTTAAAGCAACATAAATACAATTTAATAAAGCATAGGATAAAACAACATAAACACGATGTAATAAAGCATAGGTTAAAACAACATAAATACAATTTGATAAAGCATAGGATAAAACAACATAAATACAATTTAATAAAGCATAGGATAAAACAACATTAATACAATTTAATAAAGCATAGGATAAAACAACATAAATACAATTTAATAAAGCATAGGATAAAACAACATAAATACAATTAAATAAATCATAGGTTAAAACAACATAAATACAATTTAATAAAGCATGGGATAAAACAACATCAATAAAATTTAATAAAGCATAGGATAAAACAACATAAATACAATTTAATAAAGCATAGGATAAAACAACATAAATACAATTTAATAAAGCATAGGATAAAACAACATAAATACAAATTAATAAAGCATAGGATAAAACAACATAAATACAATTTAATAAAGCATGGGTTAAAACAACACAAATACAATTTAATAAAGCATAGGTTAAAACAACATAAATACAATTTAATAAAGCATAGGACAAAACAAAAAAAATACAATTTAATAAAGCATAGGATAAAACAACATATATACAATTTAATAAAGCATGGGATAAAACAACATAAATACAATTTAATAAAGCATAGTACAAAACAACATAAATACAATTTAATAAAGCATAGGATAAAACAACATAAATACAATTTAATAAAGCATAGGATAAAACCACATAAATGCAATTTAATACAGCATAGGATAAAACCACATAAATACAATTTAATAAAGCATAGGATAAAACAACATAAATACAATGTAATAAAGCATAGGATAAAACCACATAAATACAATTTAATAAAGCATAGGATAAAACCACATAAATACAATGTAATAAAGCATAGGATAAAACAACATATATACAATTTAATAAAGCATAGGATAAAACAACATAAATACAATTTAATAAAGCATGGGTTAAAACAACATAAATACAATTTAATAAAGCATAGGTTAAAACCACATAAATACAATTTAATAAAGCATAGGATAAAACAACATAAATACAATTTAATAAAGTATAGGATAAAACAACATATATACAATTTAAAAAAGCATAGGATAAAACAACATAAATACAATTTAATAAAGCATGGGTTAAAACAACATAAATACAATTTAATAAAGCATAGGATAAAACAACATAAATACAATTTAATAAAGCATAGGATAAAACCACATAAAAACTATTTAATAAAGCATAGGTTAAAACAACATAAATACAATTTAATAAAGTATAGGATAAAACAACATAAATACAATTTAATAAAGCATAGGTTAAAACAACATAAATACAATTTAATAAAGCATAGGATAAAACAACATAAATACAATTTAATAAAGCATAGGTTAAAACAACATAAATACAATTTAATAAAGTATAGGATAAAACAACATAAATACAATTTAATAAAGTATAGGATAAAACAACATAAACACAATTTAATAAAGCATAGGATAAAACAACATAAATACAATTTAATAAAGCATAGGACAAAACAACATAAATACAATTTAATAAAGTATAGGATAAAACAACATAAACACAATTTAATAAAGCATAGGATAAAACAACATAAATACAATTTAATAATGCATAGGATAAAACAACATAAATACAATTTAATAAATCATAGGTTAAAACAACATAAATACAATTTAATAAAGCATAGGATAAAACAACATAAATACAATTTAATAAAGCATAGGATAAAACAACATAAGCACAATTTAATAAAGCATAGAATAAAACAACATAAATACAATTTAATAAAGCATAGGATAAAACAACATAAATACAATTTAATAAAGCATAGGTTAAAACAACATAAATACAATTTAATAAAGTATAGGATAAACAACATAAATACAATTTAATAAAGCATAGGTTAAAACAACATAAATACAATTTAATAAAGCATAGGATAAAACAGCATAAATACAATTTAATAAAGCATAGGATAAAACAACATAAATACAATTTAATAAAGCATAGGTTAAAACAACATAAATACAATTTAATAAAGTATAGGATAAAACAACATAAATACAATTTAATAAAGCATAGGTTAAAACAACATAAATACAATTTAATAAAGCATAGGTTAAAACAACATAAATACAATTTAATAAAGTATAGGATAAAACAACAAACACATATAATAAAACATATGATAAAACAACATAAATGCAATTTAATAAAGCATATGATAAAACAACATAATTACAATTTAATAAAGCATAGGTTAAAACAACATAAATACAATTTAATAAAGCATAGGATAAAACAACATAAATACAATTTAATAAAGCATAGGATAAAACAACCTAAACACAATTTAATAAAGCATAGGATAAAACAACATAAATACAATTTAATAAAGCATAGGATAAAACAACATAAATACAATTTAATAAAGTATAGGTTAAAGCAACATAAATACAATTTAATAAAGCATAGGATAAAACAACATAAATACAATTTAATAAAGCATAGGTTAAAACAACATAAATACAATTTAATAAAGCATAGGTTAAAACAACATAAATACAATTTAATAAATCATAGGTTAAAACAACATAAATACAATTTAATAAAGCATGGGATAAAACAACATCAATAAAATTTAATAAAGCATAGGATAAAACAACATAAATACAATTTAATAAAGCATAGGATAAAACAACATAAATACAAATTAATAAAGCATAGGATAAAACAACATAAATACAAATTAATAAAGCATAGGATAAAACAACATAAATACAATTTAATAAAGCATGGGTTAAAACAACACAAATACAATTTAATAAAGCATAGGTTACATAGTTACATAGTTTATAAGGCCGAAAAAAGACAAGCGTCCATCCAGTTCAGCCTATTTCTTGTGCACTGCAGCTATTCCGCAGCGTTGATCCAGGGGAACGCAAAAAAAAAAAAACATGCGGTATAGGCCAATTGACATCATTGAGGAAAAAATTCACTTCCCGACACCAATCTGGATTAATTAACTATCACTAAGCATAAGATGTAATTTTATTGTTCTCAAGAAAGGCGTCCAGGCCTCTCTTGAACTCATTAAGTGAGTTGGACATCACCACTTCCTCTCCCAGAGAGTTCCAGAGTCTCACGGCTCTGACCGTAAAGAATCCCCTTCTATGCTGGTGCAGGAACCTCCTTTCCTCCAGACGCATAGTGTGCCCCCTCGTCTTTGTCACCATCCTTGGTATAAACAGGTCATGGGAGAGATCTCTGTACTGCCCCCTGATGTATTTATACATGTTTATGAGGTCTCCCCTAAGCCTTCTCTTTTCCAACGTAAATAGGCCTAATTTTGACAACCTCTCTGGGTATTCTAGTCCCTCCATTCCCTTTATTACCTTAGTCGCCCTCCTTTGTACCCTCTCTAGCTCCAATATGTCTTTCCTGAGCACCGGAGCCCAGAATTGTGCACAATATTCTAAGTGCGGCCTTACCAGCGCTTTATACAGAGGAAGAACAATGTTCTCATCATATGCCCCTATTCCTCTTCTGATGCATGCCATGACTCTATTTGCCTTCGCAGCTGCTGCCTGACACTGGGCACTCCAATTTAATTTGCTATTAACCAAGACGCCCAGGTCCTTCTCCATGTCAGATTTCCCCAACGATTTCCCATTTAATATGTATGGGTGACTGCTGTTTTTCTTTCCCATGTGCATGACCTTACATTTATCGGCATTGAACCCCATTTGCCATTTTTGGGCCCAACTCCCCAATTTATCTAAATCCTCCTGTAGCTGTGCCCTATCCTCATCTGTGTTAACTACTTTACAAAGTTTAGTATCATCTGCAAATATTGCTATTTTACTATGCAACCCTTCCACTAGATCATTAATAAATATATTAAATAATATAGGGCCCAAGACAGACCCTTGAGGCACCCCGCTAGTAACCCTGACACACCCTGAGCTTACTCCATTGATAACCACCCTCTGCTTTCTATCACTCAGCCAGCTATTTACCCACTTACACACATTATCCCCCAGACCAAGCATTCTCATTTTATATACCAACCTTTTGTGTGGCACGGTATCAAACGCTTTGGAGAAGTCAAGGTATACAACATCCACTGACTCTCCACGGTCCAGCTGTGAGCTCACCTCCTCGTAGAAGGCAATCAGGTTTGTTTGGCAGGAGCGATCTCTCATGAATCCATGTTGATATGGAGTTAGACAGTTATTATCATTAAGATATTCTACAATAGCATCTCTAAGAAATCCTTCAAACAATTTACCCACAACAGACGTTAAGCTGACTGGTCTATAGTTCCCAGGGTCACTTATAGACCCCTTTTTGAATATTGGTACCACATTTGCTTGGCGCCAGTCTAGTGGGGCAGTCCCTGTCCATAAAGAGTGCTTGAATATAAGATACAGCGGTTAAAACAACATAAACACAATTTAATAAAGCATAGGACAAAACAAAATAAATACAATTTAATAAAGCATAGGATAAAACAACATATATACAATTTAATAAAGCATGGGTTAAAACAACATAAATACAATTTAATAAAGCATAGTACAAAAAAACATAAATACAATTTAATAAAGCATAGGATAAAACAACATAAATACAATTTAATAAAGCATAGGATAAAACCACATAAATACAATTTAATAAAGCATAGGATAAAACCACATGAATACAATTTAATAAAGAATAGGATAAAACAACATAAATACAATTTAATAAAGCATAAGATAAAACAACATAAATACAATTTAATAAAGCATAAGATAAAACAACATGAATACAATTTAATAAAGCATAGGATAAAACCACATAAATACAATTTAATAAAGCATAGGATAAAACAACATAAATACAATTTAATAAAGCATAGGATAAAATAACATAGATGCAATTTAATAAAGCATAGGATAAAACAACATAAATACAATTTAATAAAGCATGGGTTAAAACAACATAAACACAATTTAATAAAGCATAGGATAAAACCACATATACACAATTTAATAAAACATAGGATAAAACAACATAAATACAATTTAATAAAGCATAGGATAAAATAACATAAATACAATTTAATAAAGCATAGGATAAAACAACATAAATACAATTTAATAAAGCATGGGTTAAAACAACATAAATACAATTTAATAAATCATAGGATAAAACAACATAATATAATTTAATAAAACATAGGTTAAAACAACATAAATACAATTTAATAAAGCATAGGATAAAACAACATAAATACAATTTAATAAAGCATAGGATAAAACAACATAAATACAATTTAATGAAGCATAGGATAAAACAACATATATACAATTTAATGAAGCATGGGTTAAAACAACATAAATACAATTTAATAAAGCATAGGATAAAACAACATAAATACAATTTAATAAAGCATAGGATAAAACAACATAAATGCAGTTTAATAAAGCATAGGTTAAAACAACATAAGTACAATTTAATAAAGCATAGGATAAAACAACATAAATACCATTTAATAAAGCATGGGTTAAAACAACATAAACACAATTTAATAAAGCAGAGGATAAAACAACATAAATACAATTTAATAAAACATAGGTTAAAACAACATAAATACAATTTAATAAAGCATAGGATAAAAACACATAAATACAATTTAATAAAGCATAGGATAAAACAACATAAATACAATTTAATGAAGCATGGGTTAAAACAACATAAATACAATTTAATAAAGCATAGGACAAAACAATATAAATACAATTTAATGAAGCATAGGATAAAACAACATAAATACAATTTAATAAAGCATGGGTTAAAACAAGATAAATACAATTTAATAAAGCATAGTACAAAACAACATAAATACAATTTAATAAAGCATAGGATAAAACAACCTAAATACAATTTAATAAAGCATAGGATAAAACCACATAAATACAATTTAATAAAGCATGGGATAAAACTACATAAACACAATTTATTAAAGCATAAGATAAAATAACATAAATACAATTTAATTAAGCATAATATAAAACAACATGAATACAATTTAATAAAGCATAGGATAAAACCACATAAATACAATTTAATAAAGTATAGGATAAAACAACATATATACAATTTAAAAAAGCATAGGATAAAACAACATAAATACAATTTAATAAAGCATGGGTTAAAACAACATAAAAACTATTTAATAAAGCATAGGTTAAAACAACATAAATACAATTTAATAAAGCATAGGATAAAACAACATAAATACAATTTAATAAAGCATAGGTTAAAACAACATAAATACAATTTAATAAAGTATAGGATAAAACAACATAAATACAATTTAATAAAGTATAAGATAAAACAACATAAACACAATTTAATAAAGCATAGGATAAAACAACATAAATACAATTTAATAAAGCATAGGACAAAACAACATAAATACAATTTAATAAAGTATAGGATAAAACAACATAAACACAATTTAATAAAGCATAGGATAAAACAACATAAATACAATTTAATAATGCAGAGGATAAAACAACATAAATAAAATTTAATAAATCATAGGTTAAAACAACATAAATACAATTTAATAAAGCATAGGATAAAACAACATAAATACAATTTAATAAAGCATAGGATAAAACAACATAAGCACAATTTAATAAAGCATAGAATAAAACAACATAAATACAATTTAATAAAGCATAGGATAAAACAACATAAATACAATTTAATAAAGCATAGGTTAAAACAACATAAATACAATTTAATAAAGTATAGGATAAACAACATAAATACAATTTAATAAAGCATAGGTTAAAACAACATAAATACAATTTAATAAAGCATAGGATAAAACAGCATAAATACAATTTAATAAAGCATAGGATAAAACAACATAAATACAATTTAATAAAGCATAGGTTAAAACAACATAAATACAATTTAATAAAGTATAGGATAAAACAACATAAATACAATTTAATAAAGCATAGGTTAAAACAACATAAATACAATTTAATAAAGCATAGGTTAAAACAACATAAATACAATTTAATAAAGTATAGGATAAAACAACAAACACAATTTAATAAAACATATGATAAAACAACATAAATGCAATTTAATAAAGCATATGATAAAACAACATAATTACAATTTAATAAAGCATAGGTTAAAACAACATAAATACAATTTAATAAAGCATAGGATAAAACAACATAAATACAATTTAATAAAGCATAGGATAAAACAACCTAAACACAATTTAATAAAGCATAGGATAAAACAACATAAATACAATTTAATAAAGCATAGGTTAAAACAACATAAATACAATTTAATAAAGCATAGGTTAAAACAACATAAACACAATTTAATAAAGCATAGGATAAAACCACATATACACAATTTAATAAAACATAGGATAAAACAACATAAATACAATTTAATAAAGCATAGGATAAAAACACATAAATACAATTTAATAAAGCATAGGATAAAACAACATAAATACAATTTAATGAAGCATGGGTTAAAACAACATAAATACAATTTAATAAAGCATAGGACAAAACAACATAAATACAATTTAATAAAGCATAGGATAAAACAACATAAATACAATTTAATAAAGCATAGGACAAAACAACATAAATACAATTTAATAAAGCATAGGATAAAACAACATAAATACAATTTAATAAAGCATAGGATAAAACAACATAAATACCATTTAATAAAGCATAGGTTAAAACAACATAAATACAATTTAATAAAGAATAGGTTAAAACAACATAAATAAAATTTAATAAAGCATTGGACAAAACAACATAAATACAATTTAATAAAGCATAGGATAAAACAACATATATACAATTTAATAAAGCATAGGATAAAACAACATAAATACAATTTAATAAAGCATAGGATAAAACAACATAAATACAATTTAATAAAGCATAAGATAAAACAACAAAAATGCAATTTAATAAAGCATGGGTTACAACAACATAAATACAATTTAATAAAGCATAGGATAAAACAACATAAACACAATTTAATAAAGCATAGAATAAAACGACATAAATACAATTTAATAAAGCATACGATATAACAACATAAATACAATTTAATAAAGCATAGGATAAAACAACATAAATGCAGTTTAATAAAGCATAGGATAAAACAACATAAATACAATTTAATAAAGCATAGGATAAAACAACTTAAATACAATTTAATAAAGCATAGGATAAAACAACAAAAACACAATTTAATAAAGCATGGATGAAACAACATAAACACAATTTAATAAAGCATAGGTTAAAAAAACATAAATACAATTTAATAAAGTATAGGATAAAACAACATGAACACAATTTAACAAAGCATAGGATAAAACAACATAAATACAATTTAATAAAGCATAGGATAAAACAACATAAATACAATTTAATAAAGCATAGGTTAAAACAACATAAATACAATTTAATAAAGCATTCGATAAAACAACATAAATACAATTTAATAAAGTATAGGTTAAAACAACATAAATACAATTTAATAAAGTATAGGATAAAACAACATAAATACAATTTAATAAAGCATAGGTTAAACAACATAAATACAATTTAATAAAGCATAGGATAAAACAACATAAATACAATTTAATAAAGCATAGGATAAAACAACATAAATACAATTTAACCCCTTAAGCCCGGAGCATTTTTCGTTTTTGCATTTTCGTTTTTGCTCCCCTTGTTCCCAGAGCCATAGCGTTTTTATTTTTTGGTCAATATGGCCATGTGAGGGCTTATTTTTTGCGGGACGAGTTGTACTTTTCAACGCAATTACTAGTTTTACCATATCCTGTACGGGAAAACGGGAAAAAAATTCCAAGTGCGGTAAAATTGCAAAAAAAGTGCAATACCACAGGATTTTTTTATTTATTTTTTTACCACGTTCACTGAATGCTAGAACTGACCTGCCCTTCTTATTCTACAGGTCATTACGAGTTCATAGACACCAAACATGTATAGGTTCTTTTATACTTAAGTGGTGAAAAAAAATTCCAAAATTTGGTAAAAAAATAAATAAAAAAATAGCGCCATTTTCTAAGACCCGTAGCGTCTCCATTTTTCGTGATCTGGGGATGTTTGATGGCTTATTTTTTGCGCGCCGGGCTGACGTTTTTATTGATAACATTTGGGGTAGATCCGATGTTTTGTTCGCCCGTTATTGCATTTTATTGCAATTTTGCGGCAAACAAAAAAACGTAATTCTGGCGTTTAGAATTTTTTTCTCGTTATGCCGTTTGCCGATCGGATTAAATCTTTTTTTATATTGATAGATAAGGCGATTCTGAACGCGGCGATACCAAATATGTGTATGTGGGTTTTTTTTTTATATATTTTATTTTGAATGGGGCGAAAGGGGGGTGATTTAAACTTTTATATATATATATATTTTTTTATACTTTTAAAAACTTTTTTTTTTTACTTTTTGCATGCTTCTATAGTCTCCATAGGAGACTAGAAGCAGCAACTATCCGATCGCCTCTGCTACATACAGGGGACGAGCAGGTCCCCTGCATGCAGCAGAAATGGTCCTGTGCTATGAGCACCGACCACTAGGTTGCGCTCATAGCGACAAGATTATGACAACCACAGGCGTCTGCTGCAGACCCTGGGTTGTCATGCACGACCATCGGCGACCCGCGGTCACGTGACGGAGTCGCCGGTGGGCGGGGCTTATGACGCGCTACCCGGAAGCGCGCGTTAAATGCTGCTGTCGGAGATTGACAGCAGCATTTAACATGTTAACAGCCGCGGGTGGATCGCGATTCCACCCGCGGATGTTGCGGGCACATGTCAGCTGGAAGAATCAGCTGACATGTGCTCCGTTCAGTGAGGGCTCAGCGCAGCAGCCCTCACTGAATGGAGGGATCGCAAATATGCGTACTAATACGTCCCCGGTAAGTAAGGGGTTAATAAAGCATAGGATAAAACAACATAAATACAATTTAATAAAGCATAGGTTAAAGCAACATAAATACAATTTAATAAAGCATAGGATAAAACAACATAAAAACAATTTAATAAATCATAGGTTAAAACAACATAAATACAATTTAATAAAGCATAGGTTAAAACAACATAAATACAATTTAATAAAGGATAGGTTAAAATAACAAATACAATTTAATAAAGCATAGGATAAAACAACATAAATACAATTTAATAAAGCATAGGATAAAACAACATAAATACAGTTTAATAAAGCATAGGTTAAAACAACATAAATACAATTTAATAAAGCATAGGATAAAACAACATAAATACCATTTAATAAAGCATAGGATAAAACAACATAAATACCATTTAATAAAGCATAGGATAAAACAAAATAAATACAAATTAATAAAGCATAGGTTAAAACAACATAAATAAAATTTCATAGAGCATAGGACAAAACAACATAAATACAATTTAATAAAGCATAGGATAAAACAACATATATACAATTTAATAAAGCATAGGATAAAACAACATAAATACAATTTAATAAAGCATAGGATAAAACAACATAAATACAATTTAATAAAGCATAAGATAAACCAACATAAATGCAATTTAATAAAGCATGGGTTAAAACAACATAAATACAATTTAATAAAGCATAGGATAAAACAACATAAACACAATTTAATGAAGCATAGGATAAAACAACATACATACAATTTAATAAAGCATAAGATAAAACAACATAAATACAATTTAATAAAGCATAGGATAAAACAACATAAATACAATTTAATAAAACATAGGATAAAACAACATCAATACAATTTAATAAAGCTTAGGATAAAACAACATAAATACAATTTAATAAAGCATAGGATAAAACAACATAAATACAATTTAATAAAGCATAAGATAAAACAACATAAATGCAATTTAATAAAGCATGGTTTAAAACAACATAAATAAAATTTAATAAAGCATAGGACAAAACAACATAAATACAATTTAATAAAGCATAGGATAAAACAACATATATACAATTTAATAAAGCATAGGATAAAACAACATAAATACAATTTAATAAAGCATAGGATAAAACAACATAAATACAATTTAATAAAGCATAAGATAAAACAACATAAATGGAATTTAATAAAGCATGGGTTACAACAACATAAATACAATTTAATAAAGCATAGGATCAAACAACATAAACACAATTTAATAAAGCATAGGATAAAACGACATAAATACAATTTAATAAAGCATACAATAAAACAACATAAATACAATTTAATAAAGCATAGGATAAAACAACATAAATGCAGTTTAATAAAGCATACAATAAAACAACATAAATACAATTTATTAAAGCATAGGATAAAACAACATAAATACAATTTAATAAAGCATAGGATAAAACAACAAAAACACAATTTAATAAAGCATAGGATGAAACAACATAAATACAATTTAATAAAGCATAGGATAAAACAACATAAATGCAGTTTAATAAAGCATAGGATAAAACAACATAAATACAATTTAAAAAAGCATAGGATAAAACAACATAAACACAATTTAATAAAGCATAGGATAAAACAACATAAATACAATTTAATAAAGCATGGGTTAAAACAACATAAATACAATTTAATAAAGCATGGGTTAAAACAACATAAATACAATTTAATAAAGCATAGGATAAAACAACATAAATACAATTTAAAAAAGCATAGGATAAAACAACATAAACACAATTTAATAAAGCATAGGATAAAACAACATAAAAACTATTTAATAAAGCATGGGTTAAAAAACATAAATACAATTTAATAAAGCATAGGATAAAACAACATAAATACAATTTAATAAAGCATAGGATAAAACAACATAAACACAATTTAATAAAGCATAGGATAAAACAATATAAATACAATTTAATAAAGCATGGGTTAAAACAACATAAACACAATTTAATAAAGCATAGGTTAAAGCAACATAAATACAATTTAATAAAGCATAGGATAAAACAACATAAATACAATTTAAAAAAGCATAGGATAAAACAACATAAACACAATTTAATAAAGCATAGGATAAAACAACATAAAAACTATTTAATAAAGCATGGGTTAAAAAACATAAATACAATTTAATAAAGCATAGGATAAAACAACATAAATACAATTTAATAAAGCATAGGATAAAACAACATAAACACAATTTAATAAAGCATAGGATAAAACAATATAAATACAATTTAATAAAGCATGGGTTAAAACAACATAAACACAATTTAATAAAGCATAGGTTAAAACAACATAAATACAATTTAATAAAGCATAGGATAAAGCAACATAAATACAATTTAATAAAGCATAGGATAAAACAATATAAATACAATTTAAT
The DNA here is from genome assembly GCF_046119375.1 of Phyllobates terribilis. Classification (NCBI taxonomy): domain Eukaryota; kingdom Metazoa; phylum Chordata; class Amphibia; order Anura; family Dendrobatidae; genus Phyllobates; species Phyllobates terribilis. The sequence continues at coordinate 21,926,672 of NW_027362775.1, read as the reverse complement.
AAAGCATAGGATAAAACAACATAAATACAATTTAATAAAGCATAGGTTAAAACAACATAAATACAATTTAATAAAGTATAGGATAAAACAACATAAATACAATTTAATAAAGCATAGGTTAAAACAACATAAATACAATTAAATAAAGCATAGGATAAAACAACATAAATACAATTTAATAAAGCATAGGATAAAACAATATAAATACAATTTAATAAAGCATAGGATAAAACAACATAAATACAATTTAATAAAGCATAGGTTAAAGCAACATAAATACAATTTAATAAAGCATAGGATAAAACAACATAAAAACAATTTAATAAAGCATAGGTTAAAACAACATAAATACAATTTAATAAAGCATAGGTTAAAACAACATAAATACTATTTAATAAAGGATAGGTTAAAACAACATAAATACAATTTAATAAAGCATAGGATAAAACAACATAATTACAATTTAATAAAGCATAGGATAAAACAACATAAATACAATTTAACCCCTTAAGCCCGGAGCATTTTTCGTTTTTGCATTTTTGTTTTTGCTCCCCTTGTTCCCAGAGCCATAGCATTTTTATTTTTTGGTCAATATGGCCATGTGAGGGCTTATTTTTTGCGGGACGAGTTGTACTTTTCAACGCCATTACTAGTTTTACCATATCCTGTACGGGAAAACGGGAAAAAAATTCCAAGTGCGGTAAAATTGCAAAAAAAGTGCAATACCACAGTTTTTTTTTATTTATTTTTTTTACCACATTCACTAAATGCTAGAACTGACCTGCCCATCTTATTCTACAGGTCATTACGAGTTCATAGACACCAAACATGTATAGGTTCTTTTATACTTAAGTGGTGAAAAAAAATTCCAAAATTTGGTAAAAAAAAAATAAAAAAATAGCGCCATTTTCTAAGACCCGTAGCGTCTCCATTTTTCGTGATCTGGGGATGTTTGATGGCTTATTTTTTGCGCGCCGGGCTGACGTTTTTATTGATAACTTTTGGGGTAGATCCGATGTTTTGTTCGCCCGTTATTGCATTTTATTGCAATTTTGCGGCAAACAAAAAAACGTAATTCTGGCGTTTAGAATTTTTTTCTCGTTATGCCGTTTACCGATCGGATTAATTCTTTTTTTATATTGATAGATCGGGCGATTCTGAACGCGGGGATACCAAATATGTGTATGTGGGTTTTTTTTATATATTTTATTTTGAATGGGGCGAAAGGGGGGTGATTTAAACTTTTATATATATATTTTTTTTTTTATACTTTTAAAAACTTTTTTTTTTTACTTTTTGCATGCTTCTATAGTCTCCATAGGAGACTAGAAGCAGCAACTATCCGATCGGCTCTGCTACATACAGGGGACGAGCAGGTCCCCTGCATGCAGCAGAAATGGTCCTGTGCTATGAGCGCCGACCACCAGGTTGCGCTCATAGCGACAAGATTATGACAACCACAGGCGTCTGCTGCAGACCCTGGGTTGTCATGCACGACCATCGGCGACCCGCGGTCACGTGACGGAGTCGCCGGTGGGCGGGGCTTATGACGCGCTACCCGGAAGCGCGCGTTAAATGCTGCTGTCCGAGATTGACAGCAGCATTTAACATGTTAACAGCCGCGGGTGGATCGCGATTCCACCCGCGGCTGTTGCGGGCACATGTCAGCTGGAAGAATCAGCTGACATGTGCTCCGTTCAGTGAGGGCTCAGCGCAGCAGCCCTCACTGAATGGAGGGATCGCAAATATGCGTACTAATATGTCCCCGGTAAGTAAGGGGTTAATAAAGCATAGGATAAAACAACATAAATACAATTTAATAAAGCATAGGTTAAAGCAACATAAATACAATTTAATAAAGCATAGGATAAAACAACATAAAAACAATTTAATAAATCATAGGTTAAAACAACATAAATACAATTTAATAAAGCATAGGTTAAAACAACATAAATACAATTTAATAAAGGATAGGTTAAAATAACATAAATACAATTTAATAAAGCATAGGATAAAACAACATAAATACAATTTAATAAAGCATAGGATAAAACAACATAAATACAGTTTAATAAAGCATAGGTTAAAACAACATAAATACAATTTAATAAAACATAGGATAAAACAACATAAATACCATTTAATAAAGCATAGGATAAAACAACATAAATACCATTTAATAAAGCATAGGATAAAACAACATATATACAATTTAATAAAGCATAGGATAAAACAACATAAATACAATTTAATAAAGCATAGGATAAAACAACATAAATACAATTTAATAAAGCATAAGATAAAACAACATAAATGCAATTTAATAAAGCATGGGTTAAAACAACATAAATACAATTTAATAAAGCATAGGATAAAATAACATAAACACAATTTAATGAAGCATAGGATAAAGCAACATACATACAATTTAATAAAGCATAAGATAAAACAACATAAATACGATTTAATAAAGCATAGGATAAAACAACATAAATACAATTTAATAAAACATAGGATAAAACAACATCAATACAATTTAATAAAGCATAGGATAAAACAACATAAATACAATTTAATAAAGCATAAGATAAAACAACATAAATGCAATTTAATAAAGCATGGTTTAAAACAACATAAATACAATTTAATAAAGCATAAGATAAAACAACATAAATGCAATTTAATAAAGCATGGGTTACAACAACATAAATACAATTTAATAAAGCATAGGATAAAACAACATAAACACAATTTAATAAAGCATAGGATAAAACGACATAAATACAATTTAATAAAGCATACAATAAAACAACATAAATACAATTTAATAAAGCATAGGATAAAACAACATAAATGCAGTTTAATAAAGCATACAATAAAACAACATAAATACAATTTAATAAAGCATAGGATAAAACAACATAAATACAATTTAATAAAGCATAGGATAAAACAACAAAAACACAATTTAATAAAGCATAGGATGAAACAACATAAATACAATTTAATAAAGCATATGATAAAACAACATAAATGCAGTTTAATAAAGCATAGGATAAAACAACATAAATACAATTTAAAAAAGCATAGGATAAAACAACATAAACACAATTTAATAAAGCATAGGATAAAACAACATAAATACAATTTAATAAAACATGGGTTAAAAAAACATAAAAACTATTTAATAAAGCATGGGTTAAAACAAAATAAATACAATTTAATAAAGCATAGGATAAAACAACATAAATACAATTTAATAAAGCATAGGATAAAACAACATAAACACAATTTAATAAAGCATAGGATAAAACAATAGAAATACAATTTAATAAAGCATGGGTTAAAACAACATAAACACAATTTAATAAAGCATAGGTTAAAACTAACTTAAATACAATTTAATAAAGCATAGGATAAAGCAACATAAATACAATTTAATAAAGCATAGGATAAAACAATATAAATACAATTTAATAAAGCATAGGATAAAACAACATAAATACAATCTAATAAAGCATAGGTTAAAACAACATAAATACAATTTAATAAAGCATAAGATAAAACAACATAAATGCAATTTAATAAAGCATGGGTTAAAACAACATAAATACAATTTAATAAAGCATAGGATAAAACAACATAAACACAATTTAATGAAGCATAGGATAAAACAACATACATACAATTTAATAAAGCATAAGATAAAACAACATAAATACAATTTAATAAAGCATAGGATAAAACAACATAAATACAATTTAATAAAACATAGGATAAAACAACATCAATACAATTTAATAAAGCATAGGATAAAACAACATAAATACAATTTAATAAAGCATAGGATAAAACAACATAAATACAATTTAATAAAGCATAAGATAAAACAACATAAATGCAATTTAATAAAGCATGGTTTAAAACAACATAAATACAATTTAATAAAGCATAAGATAAAACAACATAAATGCAATTTAATAAAGCATGGGTTACAACAACATAAATACAATTTAATAAAGCATAGGATAAAACAACATAAACACAATTTAATAAAGCATAGGATAAAACGACATAAATACAATTTAATAAAGCATACAATAAAACAACATAAATACAATTTAATAAAGCATAGGATAAAACAACATAAATGCAGTTTAATAAAGCATACAATAAAACAACATAAATACAATTTAATAAAGCATAGGATAAAACAACATAAATACAATTTAATAAAGCATAGGATAAAACAACAAAAACACAATTTAATAAAGCATAGGATGAAACAACATAAATACAATTTAATAAAGCATAGGATAAAACAACATAAATGCAGTTTAATAAAGCATAGGATAAAACAACATAAATACAATTTAAAAAAGCATAGGATAAAACAACATAAACACAATTTAATAAAGCATAGGATAAAACAACATAAATACAATTTAATAAAGCATGGGTTAAAACAACATAAAAACTATTTAATAAAGCATGGGTTAAAACAAAATAAATACAATTTAATAAAGCATAGGATAAAACAACATAAATACAATTTAATAAAGCATAGGATAAAACAACATAAACACAATTTAATAAAGCATAGGATAAAACAATAGAAATACAATTTAATAAAGCATGGGTTAAAACAACATAAACACAATTTAATAAAGCATAGGTTAAAACAACATAAATACAATTTAATAAAGCATAGGATAAAGCAACATAAATACAATTTAATAAAGCATAGGATAAAACAATATAAATACAATTTAATAAAGCATAGGATAAAACAACATAAATACAATTTAATAAAGCATAGGTTAAAAAAACATAAATACAATTTAATAAAGTATAGGATAAAACAACATAAATACAATTTAATAAAGCATAGGTTAAAACAACATAAATACAATTAAATAAAGCATAGGATAAAACAACATAAATACAATTTAATAAAGCATAGGATAAAACAACATAAATACAATTTAATAAAGCATAGGATAAAACAATATAAATACAATTTAATAAAGCATAGGATAAAACAACATAAATACAATTTAATAAAGCATAGGTTAAAGCAACATAAATACAATTTAATAAAGCATAGGATAAAACAACATAAAAACAATTTAATAAAGCATAGGTTAAAACAACATAAATACAATTTAATAAAGCATAGGTTAAAACAACATAAATACTATTTAATAAAGGATAGGTTAAAACAACATAAATACAATTTAATAAAGCATAGGATAAAACAACATAAATACAATTTAATAAAGCATAGGATAAAACAACATAAATACAGTTTAATAAAGCATAGGTTAAAACAACATGAATGCAATTTAAAAAAGCATAGGATAAAACCACATAAATACCATTTAATAAAGCATAGGATAAAACAACATAAATACAATTTAATAAAGCATAGGTTAAAGCAACATAAATACAGTTTAATAAAGCAAAGGATAAAACAACATAAAAACAATTTAATAAAGCATAGATTAAAACAACATAAATACAATTTAATAAAGCATAGGTTAAAACAACATAAATGCAATTTAATAAAGGATAGGTTAAAACAACATAAATACAATTTAATAAAGCATAGGATAAAACAACATAAATAAAATTTAATAAAGCATAGGATAAAACAACATAAATACAGTTTAATAAAGCATAGGTTAAAACAACATAAATACAATTTAATAAAGCATAGGTTAAAACAACATAAATAAAATTTCATAAAGCATAGGACAAAACAACATAAATACAATTAAATAAAGCATAGGATAAAACAACATAAATACAATTTAATAAAGCATAGGATAAAACAACATGAATACAATTTAATAAAGCATAGGTTAAAACAACATAAATACAATTTAATAAAGTAAAGGATAAAACAACATAAATACAATTTAATAAAGCATAGGTTAAAACAACATAAATACAATTTAGTAAAGCATAGGATAAAACAACATAAATACAATTTAATAAAGCATAGGATAAAACAACATAAATACAATTTAATAAAGCATAGGATAAAACAACATAAATACAATTTAATAAAGCATAGGATAAAACAACATAAATACAATTCAATAAAGTATAGGTTAAAGCAACATAAATACAATTTAATAAAGCATAGGATAAAACAACATAAATACAATTTAATAAAGCATAGGTTAAAACAACATAAATACAATTTAATAAAACATAGGATAAAACAACATAAATACCATTTAATAAAGCATAGGATAAAACAACATAAATACCATTTAATAAAGCATAGGATAAAACAACATATATACAATTTAATAAAGCATAGGATAAAACAACATAAATACAATTTAATAAAGCATAGGATAAAACAACATAAATACAATTTAATAAAGCATAAGATAAAACAACATAAATGCAATTTAATAAAGCATGGGTTAAAACAACATAAATACAATTTAATAAAGCATAGGATAAAATAACATAAACACAATTTAATGAAGCATAGGATAAAGCAACATACATACAATTTAATAAAGCATAAGATAAAACAACATAAATACGATTTAATAAAGCATAGGATAAAACAACATAAATACAATTTAATAAAACATAGGATAAAACAACATCAATACAATTTAATAAAGCATAGGATAAAACAACATAAATACAATTTAATAAAGCATAAGATAAAACAACATAAATGCAATTTAATAAAGCATGGTTTAAAACAACATAAATACAATTTAATAAAGCATAAGATAAAACAACATAAATGCAATTTAATAAAGCATGGGTTACAACAACATAAATACAATTTAATAAAGCATAGGATAAAACAACATAAATACAATTTAATAAAGCATAGGATAAAACAACATAAATACAATTCAATAAAGTATAGGTTAAAGCAACATAAATACAATTTAATAAAGCATAGGATAAAACAACATAAATACAATTTAATAAAGCATAGGTTAAAACAACATAAATACAATTTAATAAAACATAGGATAAAACAACATAAATACCATTTAATAAAGCATAGGATAAAACAACATAAATACCATTTAATAAAGCATAGGATAAAACAACATATATACAATTTAATAAAGCATAGGATAAAACAACATAAATACAATTTAATAAAGCATAGGATAAAACAACATAAATACAATTTAATAAAGCATAAGATAAAACAACATAAATGCAATTTAATAAAGCATGGGTTAAAACAACATAAATACAATTTAATAAAGCATAGGATAAAATAACATAAACACAATTTAATGAAGCATAGGATAAAGCAACATACATACAATTTAATAAAGCATAAGATAAAACAACATAAATACGATTTAATAAAGCATAGGATAAAACAACATAAATACAATTTAATAAAACATAGGATAAAACAACATCAATACAATTTAATAAAGCATAGGATAAAACAACATAAATACAATTTAATAAAGCATAAGATAAAACAACATAAATGCAATTTAATAAAGCATGGTTTAAAACAACATAAATACAATTTAATAAAGCATAAGATAAAACAACATAAATGCAATTTAATAAAGCATGGGTTACAACAACATAAATACAATTTAATAAAGCATAGGATAAAACAACATAAACACAATTTAATAAAGCATAGGATAAAACGACATAAATACAATTTAATAAAGCATACAATAAAACAACATAAATACAATTTAATAAAGCATAGGATAAAACAACATAAATGCAGTTTAATAAAGCATACAATAAAACAACATAAATACAATTTAATAAAGCATAGGATAAAACAACATAAATACAATTTAATAAAGCATAGGATAAAACAACAAAAACACAATTTAATAAAGCATAGGATGAAACAACATAAATACAATTTAATAAATCATATGATAAAACAACATAAATGCAGTTTAATAAAGCATAGGATAAAACAACATAAATACAATTTAAAAAAGCATAGGATAAAACAACATAAACACAATTTAATAAAGCATAGGATAAAACAACATAAATACAATTTAATAAAACATGGGTTAAAAAAACATAAAAACTATTTAATAAAGCATGGGTTAAAACAAAATAAATACAATTTAATAAAGCATAGGATAAAACAACATAAATACAATTTAATAAAGCATAGGATAAAACAACATAAACACAATTTAATAAAGCATAGGATAAAACAATAGAAATACAATTTAATAAAGCATGGGTTAAAACAACATAAACACAATTTAATAAAGCATAGGTTAAAACTAACTTAAATACAATTTAATAAAGCATAGGATAAAGCAACATAAATACAATTTAATAAAGCATAGGATAAAACAATATAAATACAATTTAATAAAGCATAGGATAAAACAACATAAATACAATCTAATAAAGCATAGGTTAAAACAACATAAATACAATTTAATAAAGCATAAGATAAAACAACATAAATGCAATTTAATAAAGCATGGGTTAAAACAACATAAATACAATTTAATAAAGCATAGGATAAAACAACATAAACACAATTTAATGAAGCATAGGATAAAACAACATACATACAATTTAATAAAGCATAAGATAAAACAACATAAATACAATTTAATAAAGCATAGGATAAAACAACATAAATACAATTTAATAAAACATAGGATAAAACAACATCAATACAATTTAATAAAGCATAGGATAAAACAACATAAATACAATTTAATAAAGCATAGGATAAAACAACATAAATACAATTTAATAAAGCATAAGATAAAACAACATAAATGCAATTTAATAAAGCATGGTTTAAAACAACATAAATACAATTTAATAAAGCATAAGATAAAACAACATAAATGCAATTTAATAAAGCATGGGTTACAACAACATAAATACAATTTAATAAAGCATAGGATAAAACAACATAAACACAATTTAATAAAGCATAGGATAAAACGACATAAATACAATTTAATAAAGCATACAATAAAACAACATAAATACAATTTAATAAAGCATAGGATAAAACAACATAAATGCAGTTTAATAAAGCATACAATAAAACAACATAAATACAATTTAATAAAGCATAGGATAAAACAACATAAATACAATTTAATAAAGCATAGGATAAAACAACAAAAACACAATTTAATAAAGCATAGGATGAAACAACATAAATACAATTTAATAAAGCATAGGATAAAACAACATAAATGCAGTTTAATAAAGCATAGGATAAAACAACATAAATACAATTTAAAAAAGCATAGGATAAAACAACATAAACACAATTTAATAAAGCATAGGATAAAACAACATAAATACAATTTAATAAAGCATGGGTTAAAACAACATAAAAACTATTTAATAAAGCATGGGTTAAAACAAAATAAATACAATTTAATAAAGCATAGGATAAAACAACATAAATACAATTTAATAAAGCATAGGATAAAACAACATAAACACAATTTAATAAAGCATAGGATAAAACAATAGAAATACAATTTAATAAAGCATGGGTTAAAACAACATAAACACAATTTAATAAAGCATAGGTTAAAACAACATAAATACAATTTAATAAAGCATAGGATAAAGCAACATAAATACAATTTAATAAAGCATAGGATAAAACAATATAAATACAATTTAATAAAGCATAGGATAAAACAACATAAATACAATTTAATAAAGCATAGGTTAAAAAAACATAAATACAATTTAATAAAGTATAGGATAAAACAACATAAATACAATTTAATAAAGCATAGGTTAAAACAACATAAATACAATTAAATAAAGCATAGGATAAAACAACATAAATACAATTTAATAAAGCATAGGATAAAACAACATAAATACAATTTAATAAAGCATAGGATAAAACAATATAAATACAATTTAATAAAGCATAGGATAAAACAACATAAATACAATTTAATAAAGCATAGGTTAAAGCAACATAAATACAATTTAATAAAGCATAGGATAAAACAACATAAAAACAATTTAATAAAGCATAGGTTAAAACAACATAAATACAATTTAATAAAGCATAGGTTAAAACAACATAAATACTATTTAATAAAGGATAGGTTAAAACAACATAAATACAATTTAATAAAGCATAGGATAAAACAACATAAATACAATTTAATAAAGCATAGGATAAAACAACATAAATACAGTTTAATAAAGCATAGGTTAAAACAACATGAATGCAATTTAAAAAAGCATAGGATAAAACAACATAAATACCATTTAATAAAGCATAGGATAAAACAACATAAATACAATTTAATAAAGCATAGGTTAAAGCAACATAAATACAGTTTAATAAAGCAAAGGATAAAACAACATAAAAACAATTTAATAAAGCATAGATTAAAACAACATAAATACAATTTAATAAAGCATAGGTTAAAACAACATAAATACAATTTAATAAAGGATAGGTTAAAACAACATAAATACAATTTAATAAAGCATAGGATAAAACAACATAAATAAAATTTAATAAAGCATAGGATAAAACAACATAAATACAGTTTAATAAAGCATAGGTTAAAACAACATAAATACAATTTAATAAAGCATAGGTTAAAACAACATAAATAAAATTTCATAAAGCATAGGACAAAACAACATAAATACAATTAAATAAAGCATAGGATAAAACAACATAAATACAATTTAATAAAGCATAGGATAAAACAACATGAATACAATTTAATAAAGCATAGGTTAAAACAACATAAATACAATTTAATAAAGTAAAGGATAAAACAACATAAATACAATTTAATAAAGCATAGGTTAAAACAACATAAATACAATTTAGTAAAGCATAGGATAAAACAACATAAATACAATTTAATAAAGCATAGGATAAAACAACATAAAAACAATTTAATAAAGCATAGGTTAAAACAACATAAATACAATTTAATAAAGCATAGGTTAAAACAACATAAATACTATTTAATAAAGGATAGGTTAAAACAACATAAATACAATTTAATAAAGCATAGGATAAAACAACATAAATACAGTTTAATAAAGCATAGGTTAAAACAACATAAATACAATTTTAAAAAGCATAGGATAAAACAACATAAATACCATTTAATAAAGCATAGGATAAAACAACATGAATACAATTTAATAAAGTATAGGTTAAAACAACATAAATACAATTTAATAAAGGATAGGTTAAAACAACATAAATACAATTTAATAAAGCATAGGATAAAACAACATAAATAAAATTTAATAAAGCATAGGATAAAACAACATAAATACAGTTTAATAAAGCATAGGTTAAAACAACATAAATACAATTTAATAAAGCATAGGTTAAAACAACATAAATAAAATTTCATAAAGCATAGGACAAAACAACATAAATACAATTTAATAAAGCATAGGATAAAACAACATAAATACAATTTAATAAAGCATAGGATAAAACAACATGAATACAATTTAATAAAGCATAGGTTAAAACAACATAAATACAATTTAATAAAGTAAAGGATAAAACAACATAAATACAATTTAATAAAGCATAGGTTAAAACAACATAAATACAATTTAGTAAAGCATAGGATAAAACAACATAAATACAATTTAATAAAGCATAGGATAAAACAACATAAATACAATTTAATAAAGCATAGGATAAAACAACATAAATACAATTTAATAAAGCATAGGATAAAACAACATAAATACAATTCAATAAAGTATAGGTTAAAGCAACATAAAAACAATTTAATAAAGCATAGGATAAAACAACATAAATACAATTTAATAAAGCATAGGTTAAAACAACATAAATACAATTTAATGAAGCATAGGATAAAACAACATAAATACAATTTAATAAAGCATAGGATAAAGCAACATAAATACAATTTAATAAAGCATAGGATAAAACAATATAAATACAATTTAATAAAGCATAGGATAAAACAACATAAATACAATTTAATAAAGCATAGGTTAAAAAAACATAAATACAATTTAATAAAGTATAGGATAAAACAACATAAATACAATTTAATAAAGCATAGGTTAAAACAACATAAATACAATTAAATAAAGCATAGGATAAAACAACATAAATACAATTTAATAAAGCATAGGATAAAACAACATAAATACAATTTAATAAAGCATAGGATAAAACAATATAAATACAATTTAATAAAGCATAGGATAAAACAACATAAATACAATTTAATAAAGCATAGGTTAAAGCAACATAAATACAATTTAATAAAGCATAGGATAAAACAACATAAAAACAATTTAATAAAGCATAGGTTAAAACAACATAAATACAATTTAATAAAGCATAGGTTAAAACAACATAAATACTATTTAATAAAGGATAGGTTAAAACAACATAAATACAATTTAATAAAGCATAGGATAAAACAACATAAATACAATTTAATAAAGCATAGGATAAAACAACATAAATACAGTTTAATAAAGCATAGGTTAAAACAACATGAATGCAATTTAAAAAAGCATAGGATAAAACAACATAAATACCATTTAATAAAGCATAGGATAAAACAACATAAATACAATTTAATAAAGCATAGGTTAAAGCAACATAAATACAGTTTAATAAAGCAAAGGATAAAACAACATAAAAACAATTTAATAAAGCATAGATTAAAACAACATAAATACAATTTAATAAAGCATAGGTTAAAACAACATAAATACAATTTAATAAAGGATAGGTTAAAACAACATAAATACAATTTAATAAAGCATAGGATAAAACAACATAAATAAAATTTAATAAAGCATAGGATAAAACAACATAAATACAGTTTAATAAAGCATAGGTTAAAACAACATAAATACAATTTAATAAAGCATAGGTTAAAACAACATAAATAAAATTTCATAAAGCATAGGACAAAACAACATAAATACAATTAAATAAAGCATAGGATAAAACAACATAAATACAATTTAATAAAGCATAGGATAAAACAACATGAATACAATTTAATAAAGCATAGGTTAAAACAACATAAATACAATTTAATAAAGTAAAGGATAAAACAACATAAATACAATTTAATAAAGCATAGGTTAAAACAACATTAATACAATTTAGTAAAGCATAGGATAAAACAACATAAATACAATTTAATAAAGCATAGGATAAAACAACATAAATACAATTTAATAAAGCATAGGATAAAACAACATAAATACAATTTAATAAAGCATAGGATAAAACAACATAAATACAATTCAATAAAGTATAGGTTAAAGCAACATAAATACAATTTAATAAAGCATAGGATAAAACAACATAAATACAATTTAATAAAGCATAGGTTAAAACAACATAAATACAATTAAATAAAGCATAGGATAAAACAACATAAATACAATTTAATAAAGCATAGGATAAAACAACATAAATACAATTTAATAAAGCATAGGATAAAACAATATAAATACAATTTAATAAAGCATAGGATAAAACAACATAAATACAATTTAATAAAGCATAGGTTAAAGCAACATAAATACAATTTAATAAAGCATAGGATAAAACAACATAAAAACAATTTAATAAAGCATAGGTTAAAACAACATAAATACAATTTAATAAAGCATAGGTTAAAACAACATAAATACTATTTAATAAAGGATAGGTTAAAACAACATAAATACAATTTAATAAAGCATAGGATAAAACAACATAAATAGAATTTAATAAAGCATAGGATAAAACAACATAAATACAGTTTAATAAAGCATAGGTTAAAACAACATGAATACAATTTTAAAAAGCATAGGATAAAACAACATAAATACCATTTAATAAAGCATAGGATAAAACAACATAAATACAATTTAATAAAGTATAGGTTAAAACAACATAAATACAATTTAATAAAGGATAGGTTAAAACAACATAAATACAATTTAATAAAGCATAGGATAAAACAACATAAATAAAATTTAATAAAGCATAGGATAAAACAACATAAATACAGTTTAATAAAGCATAGGTTAAAACAACATAAATACAATTTAATAAAGCATAGGTTAAAACAACATAAATAAAATTTCATAAAGCATAGGACAAAACAACATAAATACAATTTAATAAAGCATAGGATAAAACAACATAAATACAATTTAATAAAGCATAGGATAAAACAACATGAATACAATTTAATAAAGCATAGGTTAAAACAACATAAATACAATTTAATAAAGTAAAGGATAAAACAACATAAATACAATTTAATAAAGCATAGGTTAAAACAACATAAATACAATTTAGTAAAGCATAGGATAAAACAACATAAATACAATTTAATAAAGCATAGGATAAAACAACATAAATACAATTTAATAAAGCATAGGATAAAACAACATAAATACAATTTAATAAAGCATAGGATAAAACAACATAAATACAATTCAATAAAGTATAGGTTAAAGCAACATAAAAACAATTTAATAAAGCATAGGATAAAACAACATAAATACAATTTAATAAAGCATAGGTTAAAACAACATAAATACAATTAAATAAAGCATATGATAAAACAACATAAATACAATTTAATAAAGCATAGGATAAAACAACATAAATACAATTTAATAAAGCATAGGATAAAACAATATAAATACAATTTAATAAAGCATAGGATAAAACAACATAAATACAATTTAATAAAGCATAGGTTAAAGCAACATAAATACAATTTAATAAAGCATAGGATAAAACAACATAAAAACAATTTAATAAAGCATAGGTTAAAACAACATAAATACAATTTAATAAAGCATAGGTTAAAACAACATAAATACTATTTAATAAAGGATAGGTTAAAACAACATAAATACAATTTAATAAAGCATAGGATAAAATAATATAAATACAATTTAATAAAGCATAGGATAAAACAACATAAATACAATTTATTAAAGCATAGGTTAAAGCAACATAAATACAATTTAATAAAGCATAGGATAAAACAACATAAAAACAATTTAAAAAAGCATAGGTTAAAAGAACATAAATACAATTTAATAAAGCATAGGTTAAAACAACATAAATACTATTTAATAAAGGATAGGTTAAAACAACATAAATACAATTTAATAAAGCATAGGATAAAACAACATAAATACAATTTAATAAAGCATAGGATAAAACAACATAAATACAGTTTAATAAAGCATAGGTTAAAACAACATAAATACAATTTAATAAAGCATAGGTTAAAACAACATAAATAAAATTTCATAAAGCATAGGACAAAACAACATAAATACAATTTAATAAAGCATAGGACAAAACAACATAAATAAAATTTAATAAAGCATAGGATAAAACAACATAAATACAGTTTAATAAAGCATAGGATAAAACAACATAAATACAATTTAATAAAGCATAGGTTAAAACAACATAAATAAAATTTCATAAAGCATAGGACAAAACAACATAAATACAATTTAATAATGCATAGGATAAAACAACATGAATACAATTTAATAAAGCATAAGTTAAAACAACATAAATACCATTTAATAAAGTATAGGATAAAACAACATAAATACAGTTTAGTAAAGCATAGGTTAAAACAACATGAATACAATTTTAAAAAGCATAGGATAAAACAACATAAATACCATTTAATAAAGCATAGGATAAAACAACATAAATACAATTTAATAAAGCATAGGTTAAAGCAACATAAATACAATTTAATAAAGCAAAGGATAAAACAACATAAAAACAATTTAATAAAGCATAGATTAAAACAACATAAATACAAATTAATAAAGCATAGGTTAAAACAACATAAATACAATTTAATAAAGGTTAGGTTAAAACAACATAAATACAATTTAATAAAGCATAGAATAAAACAACATAAATACAATTTAATAAAGCATAGGATAAAACAACATAAATACAATTTAAAAAGCATAGGATAAAACAACATAAACACAATTTAATAAAGCATAGGATAAAACAACATAAATACAATTTAATAAAGCATGGGTTAAAACAACATAAATACAATTTAATAAAGCATAGGATAAAACAACATAAATACTATTTAATAAAGCATAGGATGAAACAACATAAACACAATTTAATAAAGCATAGGATAAAACAACATAAATACAATTTAATAAAGCATGGGTTAAAACAACATAAATACAATTTAATAAAGCATGGGTTAAAACAACATAAATACAATTTAATAAAGCATAGGATAAAACAACAAAAATACAATTTAAAAAAGCATAGGATAAAACAACATAAACACAATTTAATAAAGCATAGGATAAAACAACATAAATACAATTTAATAAAGCATGGGTTAAAACAACATAAATACAATTTAATAAAGCATAGGATAAAACAACATAAATACAATTTAATAAAGCATAGGATAAAACAACATAAACACAATTTAAAAAAGCATAGGATAAAACAACATAAATGCAATTTAATAAAGCATGGGTTAAAACAACATAAATACAATTTAATAAAGCATGGGATAAAACAACATAAATGCATTTTAATAAAGCATAGGATAAAACAACATATATACAATTTAATAAAGCATAGGATAAAACAACATAAATACAATTTAATAAAGCATAGGATAAAACAACATAAATACAATTTAATAAAGCATAAGATAAAACAACATAAATGCAATTTAATAAAGCATGGTTTAAAACAACATAAATACAATTTAATAAAGCATAGGATAAAACAACATAAACACAATTTAATGAAGCATAGGATAAAACAACATAAATACAATTTAATAAAGCATACGATAAAACAACATAAATACAATTTAATAAAACATAGGATAAAACAACATAAATACAATTTAATAAAACATAGGATAAAACAACATAAATACAATTTAATAAAGCATAGGATAAAACAACATAAATACAAGTTAATAAAGCATAGGATAAAATAACATAAATACAATTTAATAAAGCATAGGATAAAACAACATAAATGCAGTTTAATAAAGCATGCAATAAAACAAGATAAATACAATTTAATAAAGCATAGGATAAAACAACATAAATACAATTTAATAAAGCATGGGTTAAAACAACATAAATACAATTTAATAAAGCATGGGTTAAAACAACATAAATACAATTTAATAAAGCATAGGATAAAACAACAAAAATACAATTTAAAAAAGCATAGGATAAAACAACATAAACACAATTTAATAAAGCATAGGATAAAACAACATAAATACAATTTAATAAAGCATGGGTTAAAACAACATAAATACAATTTAATAAAGCATAGGATAAAACAACATAAATACAATTTAATAAAGCATAGGATAAAACAACATAAACACAATTTAAAAAAGCATAGGATAAAACAACATAAATGCAATTTAATAAAGCATGGGTTAAAACAACATAAATACAATTTAATAAAGCATGGGATAAAACAACATAAATGCAATTTAATAAAGCATAGGATAAAACAACATATATACAATTTAATAAAGCATAGGATAAAACAACATAAATACAATTTAATAAAGCATAGGATAAAACAACATAAATACAATTTAATAAAGCATAGGATAAAACAACATAAAGGCAGTTTAATAAAACATGCAATAAAACAACATAAATACAATTTAATAAAGCATAGGATAAAACAACATAAATACAATTTAATAAAGCATAGGATAAAACAACATAAATACAATTTAATAAAGCATAGAATAAAACAACATAAATACAATTTAATAAAGCATAGGATAAAACAACATAAATGCAGTATAATAAAGCATACAATAAAACAACATAAATACAATTTAATAAAGCATAGGATAAAACAACATAAATACAATTTAAAAAGCATAGGATAAAACAACATAAACACAATTTAATAAAGCATAGGATAAAACAACATAAATACAATTTAATAAAGCATGGGTTAAAACAACATAAATACAATTTAATAAAGCATAGGATAAAACAACATAAATACTATTTAATAAAGCATAGGATAAAACAACATAAACACAATTTAATAAAGCATAGGATAAAACAACATAAATACAATTTAATAAAGCATGGGTTAAAACAACATAATCACAATTTAATAAAGCATGGGTTAAAACAACATAAATACAATTTAATAAAGCATAGGATAAAACAACAAAAATACAATTTAAAAAAGCATAGGATAAAACAACATAAACACAATTTAATAAAGCATAGGATAAAACAACATAAATACAATTTAATAAAGCATGGGTTAAAACAACATAAATACAATTTAATAAAGCATAGGATAAAACAACATAAATACAATTTAATAAAGCATAGGATAAAACAACATAAACACAATTTAAAAAAGCATAGGATAAAACAACATAAATACAATTTAATAAAGCATGGGTTAAAACAACATAAATACAATTTAATAAAGCATGGGATAAAACAACATAAATACAATTTAATAAAGCATAGGATAAAACAACATAAATACAATTTAATAAAGTATAGGATAAAACAACATAAACATAATTTAATAAAGCATAGGATAAAACAACATAAATACAATTTAATAAAGCATGGGTTAAAACAACATAAATACAATTTAATAAAGCATTGGGTAAAACAACGTCAATACAATTTAATAAAGCATAGGATAAAACAACATAAATACAATTTAATAAAGCATAGGACAAAACAACATAAATACAATTTAATAAAGCATAGGACAAAACAACATAAATACAATTTAATAAAGCATAGGATAAAACAACATAAATACAATTTAATAAAACATAGGATAAAACAACATAAATACAATTTAATAAAGCATAGGATAAAACAACATAAATACAATTTAATGGAGCATAGGATAAAACAACATAAATACAATTTAATGAAGCATAGGTTAAAACAACATAAATACAATTTAATAAAGCATAGGATAAAACAACATGAATACAATTTAAAAAGCATAGGATAAAACAACATAAACACAATTTAATGAAGCATAGGTTAAAACAACATAAATACAATTTAATAAAGCATGGGTTAAAACAACATAAATACAATTTAATAAAGCATAGGATAAAACAACATAAATACAATTTAATAAAGCATAGGATAAAACAACATAAACACAATTTAATAAAGCATAGGATAAAACAGCATAAATACAATTTAATAACGCATAGGATAAAACAACATAAATACAATTTAATGGAGCATAGGATAGAACAACATAAATACAATTTAATAAAGCATAGGACAAAACAACATAAATACAATTTAATAAAGCATAGGATAAAACAACATAAATACAATTTAATAAAGCATAGGATAAAACAACATAAATACAATTTAATAAAGCATAGGATAAAACAACATAAATACAATTTAATAAAGCATAGGATAAAACAACATAAATACAATTTAATGGAGCATAGGATAAAACAACATAAATACAATTTAATGAAGCATAGGTTAAAACAACATACATACAATGTAATAAAGCATAGGATAAAACAACATAAATACAATTTAATGAAGCATAGGATAAAACAACATAAATACAATTTAATAAAGCATAGGATAAAACAACATAAATACAAGTTAATAAAGCATAGGATAAAATAACATAAATACAATTTAATAAAGAATAGGATAAAACAACATAAATGCAGTTTAATAAAGCATGCAATAAAACAAGATAAATACAATTTAATAAAGCATAGGATAAAACAACATAAATACAATTTAGTAAAGCATAGGATAAAACAACATAAATACAATTTAATAAAGCATAGAATAAAACAACATAAATACAATTTAATAAAGCATAGGATAAAACAACATAAAGGCAGTTTAATAAAGCATAGAATAAAACAACATAAACACAATTTAATAAAGCATAGGATGAAACAACATAAATACAATTTAATAAAGCATAGGATAAAACAACATAAATGCAGTTTAATAAAACATGCAATAAAACAACATAAATACAATTTAATAAAGCATAGGATAAAACAACATAAATACAATTTAATAAAGCATAGGATAAAACAACATAAATACAATTTAATAAAGCATAGAATAAAACAACATAAATACAATTTAATAAAGCATAGGATAAAACAACATAAATGCAGTATAATAAAGCATACAATAAAACAACATAAATACAATTTAATAAAGCATAGGATAAAACAACATAAATACAATTTAAAAAGCATAGGATAAAACAACATAAACACAATTTAATAAAGCATAGGATAAAACAACATAAATACAATTTAATAAAGCATTGGTTAAAACAACATAAATACAATTTAATAAAGCATAGGATAAAACAACATAAATACTATTTAATAAAGCATAGGATAAAACAACATAAACACAATTTAATAAAGCATAGGATAAAACAACATAAATACAATTTAATAAAGCATGGGTTAAAACAACATAAACACAATTTAATAAAGCATGGGTTAAAACAACATAAATACAATTTAATAAAGCATAGGATAAAACAACAAAAATACAATTTAAAAAAGCATAGGATAAAACAACATAAACACAATTTAATAAAGCATAGGATAAAACAACATAAATACAATTTAATAAAGCATGGGTTAAAACAACATAAATACAATTTAATAAAGCATAGGATAAAACAACATAAATACAATTTAATAAAGCATAGGATAAAACAACATAAACACAATTTAAAAAAGCATAGGATAAAACAACATAAATACAATTTAATAAAGCATGGGTTAAAACAACATAAATACAATTTAACAAAGCATGGGATAAAACAACATAAATACAATTTAATAAAGCATAGGATAAAACAACATAAATACAATTTAATAAAGTATAGGATAAAACAACATAAACATAATTTAATAAAGCATAGGATAAAACAACATAAATACAATTTAATAAATCATAGGATAAAACAACATAAATACAATTTAATAAAGCATGGGTTAAAACAACATAAATACAATTTAATAAAGCATTGGGTAAAACAACGTCAATACAATTTAATAAAGCATAGGATAAAACAACATAAATACAATTTAATAAAGCATAGGACAAAACAACATAAATACAATTTAATAAAGCATAGAACAAAACAACATAAATACAATTTAATAAAGCATAGGATAAAACAACATAAATACAATTTAATAAAACATAGGATAAAACAACATAAATACAATTTAATAAAGCATAGGATAAAACAACATAAATACAATTTAATGGAGCATAGGATAAAACAACATAAATACAATTTAATGAAGCATAGGTTAAAACAACATAAATACAATTTAATAAAGCATAGGATAAAACAACATAAATACAATTTAAAAAGCATAGGATAAAACAACATAAACACAATTTAATGAAGCATAGGTTAAAACAACATAAATACAATTTAATAAAGCATGGGTTAAAACAACATAAATACAATTTAATAAAGCATAGGATAAAACAACATAAATACTATTTAATAAAGCATAGGATAAAACAACATAAACACAATTTAATAAAGCATAGGATAAAACAACATAAATACAATTTAATAAAGCATGGGTTAAAACAACATAAATACAATTTAATAAAGCATGGGTTAAAACAACATAAATACAATTTAATAAAGCATAGGATAAAACAACATAAATACAATTTAATAAAGCATAGGATAAAACAACATAAACACAATTTAATAAAGCATAGGATAAAACAGCATAAATACAATTTAATAACGCATAGGATAAAACAACATAAATACAATTTAATGGAGCATAGGATAGAACAACATAAATACAATTTAATAAAGCATAGGACAAAACAACATAAATACAATTTAATAAAGCATAGGATAAAACAACATAAATACAATTTAATAAAGCATAGGATAAAACAACATAAATACAATTTAATAAAGCATAGGATAAAACAACATAAATACAATTTAATAAAGCATAGGATAAAACAACATAAATACAATTTAATGGAGCATAGGATAAAACAACATAAATACAATTTAATGAAGCATAGGTTAAAACAACATACATACAATGTAATAAAGCATAGGATAAAACAACATAAATACAATTTAATGAAGCATAGGATAAAACAACATAAATACAATTTAATGAAGCATGGGTTAAAACAACATAAATACAATTTAATAAAGCATTGGATAAAACAACATAAATACAATTTAATAAAGCATAGGATAAAACAACATAAATACAATTTAATAAAGCATAGGACAAAACAACATAAATACAATTTAATAAAGCATAGGATAAAACAGCATAAATACAATTTAATAAAGCATAGGATAAAACAACATAAATACAATTTAATAAAGCATAGGATAAAACAACATAAATACAATTTAATGGAGCATAGGATAAAACAACATAAATACAATTTAATGAAGCATAGGTTAAAACAACATAAATACAATTTAATAAAGCATAGGATAAAACAACATAAATACAATTTAATGAAGCATAGGATAAAACAACATAAATACAATTTAATGAAGCATGGGTTAAAACAACATAAATACAATTTAATAAAGCATTGGATAAAACAACATAAATACAATTTAATAAAGCATAGGATAAAACAACATAAATACAATTTAATAAAGCATAGGACAAAACAACATAAATACAATTTAACCCCTTAAGCCCCGAGGGTGGTTTGCACTTTAATGACCAGGCCAATTTTTACAACTCTGACCACTGTCACTTTATGAGGTAATTACTCTGGAACGCTTGAACGGATCCCACTGATTTTCAGGCTGTTTTTTCTTGACATATTGTACTTCATGATTGTGGTAAAATTTCTTCGATATCACTTGTGTTTATTTGTGAAAAAAGTGGAAATTTGGCGAAAATTTTGAAAATTTTGCAATTTTCAAAATTTGAATTTTTATGCCTTTAAATCCGAGAGATATGTCACACAAAAGAGTTAATAAATAACATTTCCCACATGTCTACTTTACATCAGCACAATTTTGAAACCAAAATTTTTTTTTGCTAGGGAGCTATAAGGGTTAAAATTTGACCAGCGATTACTCATTTTTCCAACAAAATTTACAAAACCATTTTTTTAGGGACCACATCACATTTGAAGTCACTTTGAGAGGTCTTTATGAAGAAAATACCCAAAAGTGACACCATTCTAAAATCTGCACCCCTCAAGGTGCTCAAAACCACATTCACAAACTTTATTAACCCTTCAGGTGCTTCACAGGAATTTTTTGAATGTGGAAGAAAAAAATGAACATCTAACTTTTTTCACAAAAATGTTACCTTAGACCCAATTTTTTTTATTTTCACAGGGGTAACAAGATAAATTGGACCCCAAAATTTGTTGTGAAATTTCCCCTGGGCACGTAGATAACCAATATGTGGGGAAAAATCACTGTTTGGGCGCACGGCAGGGCTCGGAAGGGAAGGAGCGCCATTTGACTTTTTGATTGTAAAATTTGCTTGAATAATTAGCGGACGCCATGTTGTGTTTAGAGAGCCCCTGTGTGCCCAAACATTGGAGCTCCCCCACAAGTGACGCCATTTTTAAAACTAGACCCCCAAGGCACCTATATAGATGCATAGTGAGCACTTGGAACCCCCAGGTGCTTCACAAATTGATTCGTAAAAATGAAAAAGTGTTTTTTTTTTCACTTTTTCATTTTTACGAATCAATTTGTGAGGCACCTAGGGGTTCCAAGTGCTCACTATGCATCTAGATAGGTGCCTTGGGGGCTCTAGTTCCAAAATGGGGTCACTTGTGGGGGAGCTCCAATGTTTGGGCACACAGGGACTCTCCAAATGCAACATGGTATCCGCTAACAAATTGAATGGAAAATCAGCTCAAATTGTTAGCGGACACCATGTTGCGTTTGGAGAGCCCCTGTGTGCCCAAACATTGGAGCTCCCCCACAAGTGACCCCATTTTGGAAACTAGACCCCCCAAGGCACCTATCTAGATGCATAGTGAGCACTTGGAACCCCCAGGTGCTTCACAAATTGATTCGTAAAAATGAAAATGTGTTTTTTTTTTCACTTTTTCATTTTTACGAATCAATTTGTGAAGCACCTAGAGGTTCCAAGTGCTCACTATGCATCTAGATAGGTGCCTTGGTGGGTCTAGTTTCCAAAATGGGGTCACTTGTGGGGGAGCTCCAATGTTTGGGCACACAGGGACTCTTCAAATGCAACATGGTATCCGCTAACAAATTGTCGGCTCAAATTGTTAGCGGACACCATGTTGCGTTTGGAGAGCCCCTGATGTGCCTAAACAGTGGAGTTCCCCCACAAGTGACCCCATTTTGGAAACTAGACCCCCCAAGGCACCTATTTAGATGCATAGTGAGCACTTGGAACCCCCAGGTGCTTCACAAATTGATTCGTAAAAATGAAAAAGTGAAAAAAAAACACTTTTTCATTTTTATGAATCAATTTGTGAAGCACCTGGGGGTTCCAAGTGCTCATTATTCATCTAGATAGGTGCCTTGGGGGGTCTAGTTTCCAAAATGGGGTCACTTGTGGGGGAGCTCGAATGTTTGGGCACGCAGGGGCTCTCCAAACACAACATGGCGTCCGCTAACAATTTGAGCCGATTTTCCATTCAATTTGTTAGCGGATACCATGTCGCTTTTGGAGAGCTCGTGATGTGCCTAAACAGTGGAGCTCCCCCACAAGTGACCCCATTTTGGAAACTATACCCCTCAAGGATTTATTAAGGTGTATAGTGAACATTTTGAACCCAGAGGTACGACACAGAATTTGTTTACATTAGGTCATCATATTGAATAATTTGTCATTAGTCTTGAGTGCAAGTGCTCACTACTTGAGTTTGCATCGGGTACTCAGGTATGCACCATGTACAGCGTGTGCTCAAGTGACATGCTCGAGTCCCTGCTCCGCATGTTTCACGGTTATTAGACACCCAAAAAAAAACATGCGGGGATCGCTTGTGCATGGCAGGCAATCCCTGTAAAGTTTTTTTGGCCGCGAAGCCTATGGGGCAGAGACTCGAGCATGTCACTCAAATACCCATGATACTCAATGCATACCAGAGCACCTGATGCAAACTCAAGTAGCGAGCACTTGCGCTCAACACTAGTCGCCATATCGTCATCTTTTTTTCTTTTGAAAAAAATCCCAACCCCATCACAACCCTAACCCTAACCCTAACCCCAACCCCAGCCCTAACCGTAGCACAACCCTAACCCTAGCACATCCCTAACCCTAGCACAACCCTAACCCTAGCCCAATCTTCACCCAAGAGTTTATTTTTGACGCCGTTCCTCGTGCGGTATAAGCGATTAGACGACTTTATTCTTCGGGTCGATGTGATTACAGCAGTACCAGAATCATATGGGGTTTTTATGACTGACAGCTGTCACACACTAAAAGACGCATTTTTTGTAAAATCTAGAATTTGCATCGCCATATTTTGAGAGCTATAATTTTTCCAGATTTTGGCAGACAGTCATGTGATGGCTTGTTTTTTGCGGGATGAGTTGACGTTGTTATTGGTGCCATTTTCAGGCACGTGACTTTTTTTGATCGCTTTCTATTCCGATTTTTGGGAGGCAGAATAAACAAAAACCAACAATTCAGGAATTGTGTTTTTTTGTTTTTTTTTATTCTGTTCCACTTGTGGTAAAATTGATAAGGTAGCTTTATTCTTCGGGTCAGTACATTTACAGCGGTGCCACATTTATATCGGTTTTCTATGTTTTGAACTTTTACATAATAAAAGCAATTTTATAGAAAAAAATATTTTTTAGCATAGCTTTATTCTGAGAGCTATAACTTTTTTATTTTTCGACTGATGGAGCTGTATGTTGGCTAATTTTTTGCGGGACGAGATGACGTTTTCAGCGGTACCATTTTTATTTATATTTGTCTTTTTGATCGTGTGTTATTCCATTTTTTGTTTGGCGGTATGGTGATAAAGCATTGTTTTTTGCTTCGTTTTTTTCTTCTTTTTTTTACCGTGTTCTCTGAAGGGGTTAACTAGTGGGACAGTTTTATAGGTCAGGTTGTTCCGGACGCGGCGATACCAAATATGTGTACTTTTATTGTTTTTTTTGTTTTTTTTTATTATAATATTTATTGATGGGTACATTATATTTTTATTTTTTGGTGGATTATTTTTTTCTATTTATTTATTTATTTTTTGCAATTTTTTTTTATTTATTTTTTCACTTTCTGGGTGATTTTACACTTTTTTACTCTGTCCCACTCTGGGACTTTCATTTTTTTTTCTCTGATCGCCTACATGGCACAGGAATGCAGCACCATCCCTGTTTCATGCACGCTGTCAGCGCTGGACGGGGAGAAGATTGTTGGAGATGCACTGCGAATGTCCAAACAATCTTCCTGCTGCCTGGTGTCCCGGATGTTGTCATGACGACATCGGGTCATCATGGCAACACCCGGGAAGCCTTTGCAGACAGCGCTGGAAGCCGGAAGAGGAGGTGAGTATCTGCGATCGCCTCCCCTTGCCGCCACAATGCTGCGATCGACCTCAATCAACTTCGATCGCAGCATCGCGGGGGTTAATATGCTGGGAGCGGTGCAGGGCTGCTCCCTGCACATAGTATCCGGTGTCAGCTGTGACAGCCTGTGTGCGCGCGCGATCGCCATGACATACTAATACGGGTCTGGCTCTTAAGACCCAGGGCACAGACGCGAATTAGTACGTTAGATGTTGTTAAGGGGTTAATAAAGCATAGGATAAAACAACATAAATACAATTTAATAAAGCATAGGATAAAACAACATAAATACAATTTAATAAAGCATAGGATAAAACAACATAAATACAATTTAATAAAGCATAGGATAAAACAACATAAATACAATTTAATAAAGCATAGGATAAAACAACATAAATACAATTTAATAAAGCATAGGATAAAACAACATAAATACAATTTAATAAAGCATAGGTTAGAACAACATAAATACAATTTAATAAAGCATAGGTTAGAACAACATAAATACAATTTAATAAATCATAGGATAAAACTACATAAATACAATTTAATAAAGCATAGGTTAAAACAACATAAATACAATTTAATAAAGCATAGGATAAAACAGCATAAATACAATTTAATAAAGCATAGGTTAAAACAACATAAATACAATTTAATAAAGCATAGGATAAAACAACATAAATACAATTTAATAAAGCATAGGTTAAAACAACATAAATACAATTTAATAAAGCATAGGATAAAACAACATAAATACAATTTAATAAAGCATAGGATAAAACAACATAAATAACATTTAATGAAGCATAGGATAAAACAACATAAATACAATTTAATGAAGCATGGGTTAAAACAACATAAATACAATTTAATAAAGCATAGGTTAAAACAACATAAATACAATGTAATAAAGCATAGGAAAAAACAACATAAATACAATTTAATAAAGCATAGGATAAAACAACATAAATACAATTTAATAAAGCATGGGTTAAAAAAACCTAAATACAATTTAATAAAGCATAGGATAAAACAACATAAATACAATTTAATAAAGCATAGGATAAAACAACATAAATACAATTTAATAAAGCATAGGTTAGAACAACATAAATACAATTTACTAAAGCATAGGTTAGAACAACATAAATACAATTTAATAAATCATAGGATAAAACTACATAAATAGAATTTAATAAAGCATAGGTTAAAACAACATAAATACAATTTAATAAAGCATAGGATAAAACAGCATAAATACAATTTAATAAAGCATAGGTTAAAACAACATAAATACAATTTAATAAAGCATAGGATCAAACAACATAAATACAATTTAATAAAGCATAGGATAAAACAACATAAATACAATTTAATAAAGCATAGGATAAAACAACATAAATACAATTTAATAAAGCATAGGATAAAACAACATAAATACCATTTAATAAAGCATAGGATAAAACAACATAAATACAATTTAAGAAAGCATAGGTTAAAAAAACATAAATACAATTTAATAAAGCATAGGTTAAAACAACATAAATACAATTTAATAAAGCATAGGATAAAACAACATAAATACAATTTAATAAAGCATAGGATAAAACAACATAAATACAATTTAATAAAGCATAGGTTAAAACAAGATAAATACAATTTAATAAAGCATAGGTTAAAACAACACAAACAAAATTTAATAAAGCATAGGTTAAAACAACATAAATACAATTTAATAAAGCATAGGATAAAACAACATAAATACAATTTAATAAAGCATAGGTTAAAACAACACAAATACAATTTAATAAAGCATAGGATAAAACAACATAAATAAAATTTTAAAAAGCACAGGTTAAAACAACATAAATACAATTTAATAAAGCATAGGTTAAAACAACATAAATACAATTTAATAAATCATAGGATAAAACATAAATACAATTTAATAAAGCATAGGATAAAACAACATAAATACAATTTAATAAAGCATGTGTTAAAACAACATAAATACAATTTAATAAAGCAGAGGATAAAACAACATAAATACAATTTAATAAAGAATAGGATAAAACAACATAAATACAATTTAATAAAGCATAGGATAAAACAACATAAATACAATTTAATAAAGCATAGGTTAGAACAACATAAAAACAATTTAATAAAGCATAAGATAAAACAACATAAATACAATTTAATAAAGCATAGGTTATAAACAACATAAATACAATTTAATAAAGCATAGGATAAAACAACATAAATACAATTTAATAAAGCATAGGTTCAAACAACATAAATACAATTTAATAAAGCATGTGATAAAACAACATAAATACAATTTAATAAAGCATAGGGTAAAACAACATAAATACAATTTAATAAAGCATAGGATAAAACAACATAAATACAATTTAATAAAGCATAGGTTAAAACAACATAAATACAATTTAATAAAGCATAGGATAAAACAACATAAATACAATTTAATAAAGCATAGGTAAGAACAACATAAATACAATTTAATAAAGCATATGATAAAACAACATGAATACAATTTAATAAAGCATAGGTTAAAACAACATAAATACAATTTAATAAAGCATAGGTTAAAACAGCATAAATACAATTTAATAAAGCATAGGTTAAAACAACATAAATACAATTTAATAAAGCATAGGATAAAACAACATAAATACAATTTAATAAAGCATAGGATAAAACAACATAAATACAATTTAATAAAGCATAGGATAAAACAACATAAATAAAATTTTAAAAAGCACAGGTTAAAACAACATAAATACAATTTAATAAAGCATAGGTTAAAACAACATAAATACAATTTAATAAATCATAGGATAAAACATAAATACAATTTAATAAAGCATAGGATAAAACAACATAAATACAATTTAATAAAGCATGTGTTAAAACAACATAAATACAATTTAATAAAGCAGAGGATAAAACAACATAAATACAATTTAATAAAGAATAGGATAAAACAACATAAATACAATTTAATAAAGCATAGGATAAAACAACATAAATACAATTTAATAAAGCATAGGTTAGAACAACATAAAAACAATTTAATAAAGCATAAGATAAAACAACATAAATACAATTTAATAAAGCATAGGTTATAAACAACATAAATACAATTTAATAAAGCATAGGATAAAACAACATAAATACAATTTAATAAAGCATAGGTTCAAACAACATAAATACAATTTAATAAAGCATGTGATAAAACAACATAAATACAATTTAATAAAGCATAGGGTAAAACAACATAAATACAATTTAATAAAGCATAGGATAAAACAACATAAATACAATTTAATAAAGCATAGGTTAAAACAACATAAATACAATTTAATAAAGCATAGGATAAAACAACATAAATACAATTTAATAAAGCATAGGTAAGAACAACATAAATACAATTTAATAAAGCATATGATAAAACAACATGAATACAATTTAATAAAGCATAGGTTAAAACAACATAAATACAATTTAATAAAGCATAGGTTAAAACAGCATAAATACAATTTAATAAAGCATAGGTTAAAACAACATAAATACAATTTAATAAAGCATAGGATAAAACAACATAAATACAATTTAATAAAGCATAGGATAAAACAACATAAATACAATTTAATAAAGCATAGGATAAAACAACATAAATAACATTTAATGAAGCATAGGATAAAACAACATAAATACAATTTAATGAAGCATGGGTTAAAACAACATAAATACAATTTAATAAAGCATAGGATAAAACAACATAAATACAATTTAATAAAGCATAGGTTAAAACAACATAAATACAATGTAATAAAGCATAGGAAAAAACAACATAAATACAATTTAATAAAGCATAGGATAAAACAACATAAATACAATTTAATAAAGCATGGGTTAAAACAACCTAAATACAATTTAATAAAGCATAGGATAAAACAACATAAATACAATTTAATAAAGCATAGTATAAAACAACATAAATACAATTTAATAAAGCATAGGTTAGAACAACATAAATACAATTTACTAAAGCATAGGTTAGAACAACATAAATACAATTTAATAAATCATAGGATAAAACTACATAAATACAATTTAATAAAGCATAGGTTAAAACAACATAAATACAATTTAATAAAGCATAGGATAAAACAGCATAAATACAATTTAATAAAGCATAGGTTAAAACAACATAAATACAATTTAATAAAGCATAGGATAAAACAACATAAATACAATTTAATAAAGCATAGGTTAAAACAACATAAATACAATTTAATAAAGCATAGGATAAAACAACATAAACACAATTTAATAAAGCATAGGATAAAACAACATAAATAACATTTAATGAAGCATAGGATAAAACAACATAAATACAATTTAATGAAGCATGGGTTAAAACAACATAAATACAATTTAATAAAGCATAGGATAAAACAACATAAATACAATTTAATAAAGCATAGGTTAAAACAACATAAACACAATTTAATAAAGCATAGGAAAAAACAACATAAACACAATTTAATAAAGCATAGGATAAAACAACATAAATACAATTTAATAAAGCATGGGTTAAAACAACCTAAATACAATTTAATAAAGCATAGGATAAAACAACATAAATACAATTTAATAAAGCATAGGATAAAACAACATAAATACAATTTAATAAAGCATAGGATAAAACAACATAAATACAATTTAATAAAGCATAGGTTAGAACAACATAAAAACAATTTAATAAAGCATAGGATAAAACAACATAAATACAATTTAATAAAGAATAGGATAAAATAACATAAATACAATTTAATAAAGCATAGGTTAAAACAACATAAATACAATTTAATAAAGCATAGGTTAAAACAGCATAAATACAATTTAATAAAGCATAGGTTAAAAGAACATAAATACAATTTAATAAAGCATAGGATAAAACAACATAAATACAATTTAATAAAGCATAGGATAAAACAACATAAATACAATTTAATAAAGCATAGGATAAAACAACATAAATACAATTTAATAAAGCATAGGATAAAACAACATAAATACCATTTAATAAAGCATAGGATAAAACAACAAAAATACAATTTAAGAAAGCATAGGTTAAAAAAACATAAATACAATTTAATAAAGCATAGGTTAAAACAAGATAAATACAATTTAATAAAGCATACGTTAAAACAACACAAACAAAATTTAATAAAGCATAGGTTAAAACAACATAAATACAATTTAATAAAGCATAGGATAAAACAACATAAATACAATTTAATAAAGCATAGGTTAAAACAACACAAATACAATTTAATAAAGCATAGGATAAAACAACATAAATAAAATTTTAAAAAGCACAGGTTAAAACAACATAAATACAATTTAATAAAGCATAGGATAAAACAACATAAATACAATTTAATAAAGCATAGGATAAAACAGCATAAATACAATTTAATAAAGCATGGGTTAAAACAACATAAATACAATTTAATAAAGCATAGGATAAAACAACATAAATACATTTTAATGAATCATAGGATAAAACAACATAAATACAATTTAATAAAGCATAGGATAAAACAACATAAATACAATTTATTAAAGCATAGGATAAAACAACATAAATACAATTTAATAAAGCATAGGACAAAACAACATAAACACAATTTAATAAAGCATAGGATAAAACAACATAAATACAATTTAATGAAGCATGGGTTAAAACAACATAAATACAATTTAATAAAGCATAGGATAAAACAACATAACTACAATTTAATAAAGCATAGGATAAAACAACATAAACACAATTTAATGAAGCATAGGATAAAACAACATAAATACAATTTAATGAAGCATGGGTTAAAACAACATAAATACAATTTAATAAAGCATAGGATAAAACAACATAAATACTATTTAATAAAGCATAGGTTAAAACAACATAAATACAATTTAATAAATCATAGGATAAAACAACATAAATACAATTTAATAAAGCATAGGATAAAACAACATAAATACAATTTAATAAAGCATGTGTTAAAACAACATAAATACAATTTAATAAAGCAGAGGATAAAACAACATAAATACAATTTAATAAAGCATAGGATAAAACAACATAAATACAATTTAATAAAGCATAGGATAAAACAACATAAATACAATTTAATAAAGCATAGGTTAGAACAACATAAAAACAATTTAATAAAGCATAAGATAAAACAACATAAATACAATTTAATAAAGCATAGGTTATAAACAACATAAATACAATTTAATAAAGCATAGGATAAAACAACATAAATACAATTTAATAAAGCATAGGTTCAAACAACATAAATACAATTTAATAAAGCATGGGATAAAACAACATAAATACAATTTAATAAAGCATAGGGTAAAACAACATAAATACAATTTAATAAAGCATAGGATAAAACAACATAAATACAATTTAATAAAGCATAGGTTAAAACAACATAAATACAATTTAATAAAGCATAGGATAAAACAACATAAATACAATTTAATAAAGCATAGGTTAGAACAACATAAATACAATTTAATAAAGCATATGATAAAACAACATAAATACAATTTAATAAAGCATAGGTTAAAACAACATAAATACAATTTAATAAAGCATAGGTTAAAACAGCATAAATACAATTTAATAAAGCATAGGTTAAAACAACATAAATACAATTTAATAAAGCATAGGATAAAACAACATAAATACAATTTAATAAAGCATAGGATAAAACAACATAAATACAATTTAATAAAGCATAGGATAAAACAACATAAATAACATTTAATGAAGCATAGGATAAAACAACATAAATACAATTTAATGAAGCATGGGTTAAAACAACATAAATACAATTTAATAAAGCATAGGATAAAACAACATAAATACAATTTAATAAAGCATAGGTTAAAACAACATAAATACAATGTAATAAAGCATAGGAAAAAACAACATAAATACAATTTAATAAAGCATAGGATAAAACAACATAAATACAATTTAATAAAGCATGGGTTAAAACAACCTAAATACAATTTAATAAAGCATAGGATAAAACAACATAAATACAATTTAATAAAGCATAGTATAAAACAACATAAATACAATTTAATAAAGCATAGGTTAGAACAACATAAATACAATTTACTAAAGCATAGGTTAGAACAACATAAATACAATTTAATAAATCATAGGATAAAACTACATAAATACAATTTAATAAAGCATAGGTTAAAACAACATAAATACAATTTAATAAAGCATAGGATAAAACAGCATAAATACAATTTAATAAAGCATAGGTTAAAACAACATAAATACAATTTAATAAAGCATAGGATAAAACAACATAAATTCAATTTAATAAAGCATAGGTTAAAACAACATAAATACAATTTAATAAAGCATAGGATAAAACAACATAACTACAATTTAATAAAGCATAGGATAAAACAACATAAACACAATTTAATGAAGCATAGGATAAAACAACATAAATACAATTTAATGAAGCATGGGTTAAAACAACATAAATACAATTTAATAAAGCATAGGATAAAACAACATAAATACAATTTAATAAAGCATAGGATAAAACAACATAAATACAATTTAATAAAGCATGTGTTAAAACAACATAAATACAATTTAATAAAGCAGAGGATAAAACAACATAAATACAATTTAATAAAGCATAGGATAAAACAACATAAATACAATTTAATAAAGCATAGGATAAAACAACATAAATACAATTTAATAAAGCATAGGTTAGAACAACATAAAAACAATTTAATAAAGCATAAGATAAAACAACATAAATACAATTTAATAAAGCATAGGTTATAAACAACATAAATACAATTTAATAAAGCATAGGATAAAACAACATAAATACAATTTAATAAAGCATAGGTTCAAACAACATAAATACAATTTAATAAAGCATGGGATAAAACAACATAAATACAATTTAATAAAGCATAGGGTAAAACAACATAAATACAATTTAATAAAGCATAGGATAAAACAACATAAATACAATTTAATAAAGCATAGGTTAAAACAACATAAATACAATTTAATAAAGCATAGGATAAAACAACATAAATACAATTTAATAAAGCATAGGTTAGAACAACATAAATACAATTTAATAAAGCATATGATAAAACAACATAAATACAATTTAATAAAGCATAGGTTAAAACAACATAAATACAATTTAATAAAGCATAGGTTAAAACAGCATAAATACAATTTAATAAAGCATAGGTTAAAACAACATAAATACAATTTAATAAAGCATAGGATAAAACAACATAAATACAATTTAATAAAGCATAGGATAAAACAACATAAATACAATTTAATAAAGCATAGGATAAAACAACATAAATAACATTTAATGAAGCATAGGATAAAACAACATAAATACAATTTAATGAAGCATGGGTTAAAACAACATAAATACAATTTAATAAAGCATAGGATAAAACAACATAAATACAATTTAATAAAGCATAGGTTAAAACAACATAAATACAATGTAATAAAGCATAGGAAAAAACAACATAAATACAATTTAATAAAGCATAGGATAAAACAACATAAATACAATTTAATAAAGCATGGGTTAAAACAACCTAAATACAATTTAATAAAGCATAGGATAAAACAACATAAATACAATTTAATAAAGCATAGTATAAAACAACATAAATACAATTTAATAAAGCATTGGTTAGAACAACATAAATACAATTTACTAAAGCATAGGTTAGAACAACATAAATACAATTTAATAAAGCATATGATAAAACAACATAAATACAATTTAATAAAGCATAGGTTAAAACAACATAAATACAATTTAATAAAGCATAGGTTAAAACAGCATAAATACAATTTAATAAAGCATAGGTTAAAACAACATAAATACAATTTAATAAAGCATAGGATAAAACAACATAAATACAATTTAATAAAGCATAGGATAAAACAACATAAATAACATTTAATGAAGCATAGGATAAAACAACATAAATACAATTTAATGAAGCATGGGTTAAAACAACATAAATACAATTTAATAAAGCATAGGATAAAACAACATAAATACAATTTAATAAAGCATAGGTTAAAACAACATAAATACAATGTAATAAAGCATAGGAAAAAACAACATAAATACAATTTAATAAAGCATAGGATAAAACAACATAAATACAATTTAATAAAGCATGGGTTAAAACAACCTAAATACAATTTAATAAAGCATAGGATAAAACAACATAAATACAATTTAATAAAGCATAGTATAAAACAACATAAATACAATTTAATAAAGCATAGGTTAGAACAACATAAATACAATTTACTAAAGCATAGGTTAGAACAACATAAATACAATTTAATAAATCATAGGATAAAACTACATAAATACAATTTAATAAAGCATAGGTTAAAACAACATAAATACAATTTAATAAAGCATAGGATAAAACAGCATAAATACAATTTAATGAAGCATAGGTTAAAACAACATAAATACAATTTAATAAAGCATAGGTTAAAACAACATAAATACAATTTAATAAAGCATAGGTTAAAACAGCATAAATACAATTTAATAAAGCATAGGTTAAAACAACATAAATACAATTTAATAAAGCATAGGATAAAACAACATAAATACAATTTAATAAAGCATAGGATAAAACAACATAAATAACATTTAATGAAGCATAGGATAAAACAACATAAATACAATTTAATGAAGCATGGGTTAAAACAACATAAATACAATTTAATAAAGCATAGGATAAAACAACATAAATACAATTTAATAAAGCATAGGTTAAAACAACATAAATACAATGTAATAAAGCATAGGAAAAAACAACATAAATACAATTTAATAAAGCATAGGATAAAACAACATAAATACAATTTAATAAAGCATGGGTTAAAACAACCTAAATACAATTTAATAAAGCATAGGATAAAACAACATAAATACAATTTAATAAAGCATAGTATAAAACAACATAAATACAATTTAATAAAGCATAGGTTAGAACAACATAAATACAATTTACTAAAGCATAGGTTAGAACAACATAAATACAATTTAATAAATCATAGGATAAAACTACATAAATACAATTTAATAAAGCATAGGTTAAAACAACATAAATACAATTTAATAAAGCATAGGATAAAACAGCATAAATACAATTTAATAAAGCATAGGTTAAAACAACATAAATACAATTTAATAAAGCATAGGATAAAACAACATAAATACAATTTAATAAAGCATAGGTTAAAACAACATAAATACAATTTAATAAAGCATAGGATAAAACAACATAACTACAATTTAATAAAGCATAGGATAAAACAACATAAACACAATTTAATGAAGCATAGGATAAAACAACATAAATACAATTTAATGAAGCATGGGTTAAAACAACATAAATACAATTTAATAAAGCATAGGATAAAACAACATAAATACTATTTAATAAAGCATAGGTTAAAACAACATAAATACAATTTAATAAATCATAGGATAAAACAACATAAATACAATTTAATAAAGCGTAGGATAAAACAACATAAATACAATTTAATAAAGCATGTGTTAAAACAACATAAATACAATTTAATAAAGCAGAGGATAAAACAACATAAATACAATTTAATAAAGCATAGGATAAAACAACATAAATACAATTTAATAAAGCATAGGATAAAACAACATAAATACAATTTAATAAAGCATAGGTTAGAACAACATAAAAACAATTTAATAAAGCATAAGATAAAACAACATAAATACAATTTAATAAAGCATAGGTTATAAACAACATAAATACAATTTAATAAAGCATAGGATAAAACAACATAAATACAATTTAATAAAGCATAGGTTCAAACAACATAAATACAATTTAATAAAGCATAGGATAAAACAACATAAATACAATTTAATAAAGCATAGGTTAAAACAACATAAATACAATTTAATAAAGCATAGGTTAAAACAGCATAAATACAATTTAATAAAGCATAGGTTAAAACAACATAAATACAATTTAATAAAGCATAGGATAAAACAACATAAATACAATTTAATAAAGCATAGGATAAAACAACATAAATACAATTTAATAAAGCATAGGATAAAACAACATAAATAACATTTAATGAAGCATAGGATAAAACAACATAAATACAATTTAATGAAGCATGGGTTAAAACAACATAAATACAATTTAATAAAGCATAGGATAAAACAACATAAATACAATTTAATAAAGCATAGGTTAAAACAACATAAATACAATGTAATAAAGCATAGGAAAAAACAACATAAATACAATTTAATAAAGCATAGGATAAAACAACATAAATACAATTTAATAAAGCATGGGTTAAAACAACCTAAATACAATTTAATAAAGCATAGGATAAAACAACATAAATACAATTTAATAAAGCATAGTACAAAACAACATAAATACAATTTAATAAAGCATAGGTTAGAACAACATAAATACAATTTACTAAAGCATAGGTTAGAACAACATAAATACAATTTAATAAAGCATATGATAAAACAACATAAATACAATTTAATAAAGCATAGGTTAAAACAACATAAATACAATTTAATAAAGCATAGCTTAAAACAGCATAAATACAATTTAATAAAGCATAGGTTAAAACAACATAAATACAATTTAATAAAGCATAGGATAAAACAACATAAATACAATTTAATAAAGCATAGGATAAAACAACATAAATACAATTTAATAAAGCATAGGATAAAACAACATAAATAACATTTAATGAAGCATAGGATAAAACAACATAAATACAATTTAATGAAGCATAGGTTAAAACAACATAAATACAATTTAATAAAGCATAGGATAAAACAACATAAATACAATTTAATAAAGCATAGGTTAAAACAACATAAATACAATGTAATAAAGCATAGGAAAAAACAACATAAATACAATTTAATAAAGCATAGGATAAAACAACATAAATACAATTTAATAAAGCATGGGTTAAAACAACCTAAATACAATTTAATAAAGCATAGGATAAAACAACATAAATACAATTTAATAAAGCATAGTATAAAACAACATAAATACAATTTAATAAAGCATAGGTTAGAACAACATAAATACAATTTACTAAAGCATAGGTTAGAACAACATAAATACAATTTAATAAATCATAGGATAAAACTACATAAATACAATTTAATAAAGCATAGGTTAAAACAACATAAATACAATTTAATAAAGCATAGGATAAAACAGCATAAATACAATTTAATAAAGCATAGGTTAAAACAACATAAATACAATTTAATAAAGCATAGGATAAAACAACATAAATACAATTTAATAAAGCATAGGTTAAAACAACATAAATACAATTTAATAAAGCATAGGATAAAACAACATAAACACAATTTAATAAAGCATAGGATAAAACAACATAAATAACATTTAATGAAGCATAGGATAAAACAACATAAATACAATTTAATGAAGCATGGGTGAAAACAACATAAATACAATTTAATAAAGCATAGGATAAAACAACATAAATACAATTTAATAAAGCATAGGTTAAAACAACATAAACACAATTTAATAAAGCATAGGATAAAACAACATAAATACAATTTAATAAAGCATAGGATAAAACAACATAAATAC
Source organism: Phyllobates terribilis (assembly GCF_046119375.1). Taxonomy (NCBI): domain Eukaryota; kingdom Metazoa; phylum Chordata; class Amphibia; order Anura; family Dendrobatidae; genus Phyllobates; species Phyllobates terribilis. Next base: position 21,887,176 of record NW_027362775.1, on the reverse strand, counting down.
AATTTAATAAAGCATAGGATAAAACAACATAAATACAATTTAATAAAGCATAGGTTAGAACAACATAAAAACAATGTAATAAAGCATAGGATAAAACAACATAAATACAATTTAATAAAGCATAGGATAAAACAACATAAATACAATTTAATAAAGCATAGGTTAAAACAACATAAATACAATTTAATAAAGCATGGGTTAAAACAACATGAATACAATTTAATAAAGCATAGGATAAAACAACATAAATACAATTTAATAAAGCATAGGTTAAAACAACATAAATACAATTTAATAAATCATAGGATAAAACAACATAAATACAATTTAATAAAGCATAGGATAAAACAACATAAATACAATTTAATAAAGCATGTGCTAAAACAACATAAATACAATTTAATAAAGCATAGGTTAAAACAACATAAATACAATTTAATAAAGCATAGGTTAAAACAGCATAAATACAATTTAATAAAGCATAGGTTAAAAGAACATAAATACAATTTAATAAAGCATAGGATAAAACAACATAAATACAATTTAATAAAGCATAGGATAAAACAACATAAATAAAATTTAATAAAGCATAGGATAAAACAACATAAATACAATTTAATAAAGCATAGGATAAAACAACATAAATACCATTTAATAAAGCATAGGATAAAACAACATAAATACAATTTAAGAAAGCATAGGTTAAAAAAACATAAATACAATTTAATAAAGCATAGGTTAAAACAAGATAAATACAATTTAATAAAGCATAGGTTAAAACAACACAAACAAAATTTAATAAAGCATAGGTTAAAACAACATAAATACAATTTAATAAAGCATAGGATAAAACAACATAAATACAATTTAATAAAGCATAGGTTAAAACAACACAAATACAATTTAATAAAGCATAGGATAAAACAACATAAATAAAATTTTAAAAAGCACAGGTTAAAACAACATAAATACAATTTAATAAAGCATAGGATAAAACAACATAAATACAATTTAATAAAGCATAGGATAAAACAGCATAAATACAATTTAATAAAGCATGGGTTAAAACAACATAAATACAATTTAATAAAGCATAGGATAAAACAACATAAATAGAATTTAATGAATCATAGGATAAAACAACATAAATACAATTTAATAAAGCATAGGATAAAACAACATAAATACAATTTAATGAATCATAGGATAAAACAACATAAATACAATTTAATAAAGCATGGGTTAAAACAACATAAATACAATTTAATGAATCATAGGATAAAACAACATAAATACAATTTAATAAAGCATGGGTTAAAACAACATAAATACAATTTAATAAAGCATAGGATAAAACAACATAAACACAATTTAATAAAGCATAGGATAAAACAACATAAATACAATTTAATGAATCATAGGATAAAACAACATAAATACAATTTAATTAAGCATGGGTTAAAACAACATAAATACAATTTAATAAAGCATAGGATAAAACAACATAAATACAATTTAATAAAGCATAGGTTAAAACAACATAAATACAATTTAATAAATCATAGGATAAAACAACATAAATACAATTTAATAAAGCATAGGATAAAACAACATAAATACAATTTAATGAATCATAGGATAAAACAACATAAATACAATTTAATAAAGCATAGGATAAAACAACATAAATACAATTTAATAAAGCATGTGCTAAAACAACATAAATACAATTTAATAAAGCATAGGTTAAAACAACATAAATACAATTTAATAAAGCATAGGTTAAAACAGCATAAATACAATTTAATAAAGCATAGGTTAAAAGAACATAAATACAATTTAATAAAGCATAGGATAAAACAACATAAATACAATTTAATAAAGCATAGGATAAAACAACATAAATACAATTTAATAAAGCATAGGATAAAACAACATAAATACAATTTAATAAAGCATAGGATAAAACAACATAAATACCATTTAATAAAGCATAGGATAAAACAACATAAATACAATTTAAGAAAACATAGGTTAAAAAAACATAAATACAATTTAATAAAGCATAGGTTAAAACAAGATAAATACAATTTAATAAAGCATAGGTTAAAACAACACAAACAAAATTTAATAAAGCATAGGTTAAAACAACATAAATACAATTTAATAAAGCATAGGATAAAACAACATAAATACAATTTAATAAAGCATAGGTTAAAACAACACAAATACAATTTAATAAAGCATAGGATAAAACAACATAAATAAAATTTTAAAAAGCACAGGTTAAAACAACATAAATACAATTTAATAAAGCATAGGATAAAACAACATAAATACAATTTAATAAAGCATAGGATAAAACAGCATAAATACAATTTAATAAAGCATGGGTTAAAACAACATAAATACAATTTAATAAAGCATAGGATAAAACAACATAAATAGAATTTAATGAATCATAGGATAAAACAACATAAATACAATTTAATAAAGCATAGGATAAAACAACATAAATACAATTTAATAAAGCATATGATAAAACAACATAAATACAATTTAATAAAGCATAGGACAAAACAACATAAACACAATTTAATAAAGCATAGGATAAAACAACATAAATACAATTTAATGAAGCATGGGTTAAAACAACATAAATACAATTTAATAAAGCATAGGATAAAAAAACATAACTACAATTTAATAAAGCATAGGATAAAACAACATAAACACAATTTAATGAAGCATAGGATAAAACAACATAAATACAATTTAATGAAGCATGGGTTAAAACAACATAAATACAATTTAATAAAGCATAGGATAAAACAACATAAATACTATTTAATAAAGCATAGGTTAAAACAACATAAATACAATTTAATAAATCATAGGATAAAACAACATAAATACAATTTAATAAAGCATAGGATAAAACAATATAAATACAATTTAATAAAGCATGTGTTAAAACAACATAAATACAATTTAATAAAGCAGAGGATAAAACAACATAAATACAATTTAATAAAGCATAGGATAAAACAACATAAATACAATTTAATAAAGCATAGGATAAAACAACATAAATACAATTTAATAAAGCATAGGTTAGAACAACATAAAAACAATTTAATAAAGCATAAGATAAAACAACATAAATACAATTTAGTAAAGCATAGGTTATAAACAACATAAATACAATTTAATAAAGCATAGGATAAAACAACATAAATACAATTTAATAAAGCATAGGTTAAAACAACATAAATACAATTTAATAAAGCATAGGATAAAACAACATACATACAATTTAATAAAGCATAGGTTAAAACAACATAAATACAATTTAATAAAGCATAGGATAAAACAACATAAATAAAATTTAATAAAGCACAGGTAAAATCAACATAAATACAATTTAATAAATCATAGGATAAAACAACATAAATACAATTTAATAAAGCATAGGTTAGAACAACATAAATACAATTTAATAAAGCATATGATAAAACAACATAAATACAATTTAATAAAGCATAGGTTAGAACAACATAAATACAAGTTAATAAAGTATAGGATAAAACAACATAAATACAATTTAATAAAGCATAGGTTAGAACAACATAAATACAATTTAATAAAGCATATGATAAAACAACATAAATACAATTTAATAAAGCATAGGTTAGAACAACATAAATACAAGTTAATAAAGTATAGGATAAAACAACATAAACACAATTTAATAAAGCATAGAATAAAACAACATAAATACAATTTAATGAATCATAGGATAAAACAACATAAATACAATTTAATAAAGCATGGGTTAAAACAACATAAATACAGTTTAATAAAGCATAGGATAAAACAACATAAATACAATTTAATAAAGCATAGGTTAAAACAACATAAATACAATTTAATAAAGCATAGGATAAAACAACATAAATACAATTTAATAAAGCATAGGTTAAAACAACATAAATACAATTTAATAAATCATAGGATAAAAGAACATAAATACAATTTAATAAAGCATAGGATAAAACAACATAAATACAATTTAATAAAGCATGTGCTAAAACAACATAAATACAATTTAATAAAGCATAGGTTAAAACAACATAAATACAATTTAATAAAGCATAGGTTAAAACAGCATAAATACAATTTAATAAAGCATAGGTTAAAAGAACATAAATACAATTTAATAAAGCATAGGATAAAACAACATAAATACAATTTAATAAAGCATAGTATAAAACAACATAAATACAATTTAATAAAGCATAGGATAAAACAACATAAATACAATTTAATAAAGCATAGGATAAAACAACATAAATACCATTTAATAAAGCATAGGATAAAACAACATAAATACAATTTAAGAAAGCATAGGTTAAAAAAACATAAATACAATTTAATAAAGCATAGGTTAAAACAAGATAAATACAATTTAATAAAGCATAGGTTAAAACAACACAAACAAAATTTAATAAAGCATAGGTTAAAACAACATAAATACAATTTAATAAAGCATAGGATAAAACAACATAAATACAATTTAATAAAGCATAGGTTAAAACAACACAAATACAATTTAATAAAGCATAGGATAAAACAACATAAATAAAATTTTAAAAAGCACAGGTTAAAACAACATAAATACAATTTAATAAAGCATAGGATAAAACAACATAAATACAATTTAATAAAGCATAGGATAAAACAGCATAAATACAATTTAATAAAGCATGGGTTAAAACAGCATAAATACAATTTAATAAAGCATAGGATAAAACAACATAAATAGAATTTAATGAATCATAGGATAAAACAACATAAATACAATTTAATAAAGCATAGGATAAAACAACATAAATACAATTTAATAAAGCATATGATAAAACAACATAAATACAATTTAATAAAGCATAGGACAAAACAACATAAACACAATTTAATAAAGCATAGGATAAAACAACATAAATACAATTTAATGAAGCATGGGTTAAAACAACATAAATACAATTTAATAAAGCATAGGATAAAACAACATAACTACAATTTAATAAAGCATAGGATAAAACAACATAAACACAATTTAATGAAGCATAGGATAAAACAACATAAATACAATTTAATGAAGCATGGGTTAAAACAACATAAATACAATTTAATAAAGCATAGGATAAAACAACATAAATACTATTTAATAAAGCATAGGTTAAAACAACATAAATACAATTTAATAAATCATAGGATAAAACAACATAAATACAATTTAATAAAGCATAGGATAAAACAACATAAATACAATTTAATAAAGCATGTGTTAAAACAACATAAATACAATTTAATAAAGCAGAGGATAAAACAACATAAATACAATTTAATAAAGCATGTGTTAAAACAACATAAATACAATTTAATAAAGCAGAGGATAAAACAACATAAAAACAATTTAATAAAGCATAAGATAAAACAACATAAATACAATTTAATAAAGCATAGGTTATAAACAACATAAATACAATTTAATAAAGCATAGGATAAAACAACATAAATACAATTTAATAAAGCATAGGTTAAAACAACATAAATACAATTTAATAAAGCATAGGATAAAACAACATACATACAATTTAATAAAGCATAGGTTAAAACAACATAAATACAATTTAATAAAGCATAGGATAAAACAACATAAATAAAATTTAATAAAGCACAGGTAAAATCAACATAAATACAATTTAATAAATCATAGGATAAAACAACATAAATACAATTTAATAAAGCATAGGTTAGAACAACATAAATACAATTTAATAAAGCATATGATAAAACAACATAAATACAATTTAATAAAGCATAGGTTAAAACAACATAAATACAATTTAATAAAGCATAGGTTAAAACAGCATAAATACAATTTAATAAAGCATAGGTTAAAACAACATAAATACAATTTAATAAAGCATAGGATAAAACAACATAAATACAATTTAATAAAGCATAGGATAAAACAACATAAATACAATTTAATAAAGCATAGGATAAAACAACATAAATAACATTTAATGAAGCATAGGATAAAACAACATAAATACAATTTAATGAAGCATGGGTTAAAACAACATAAATACAATTTAATAAAGCATAGGATAAAACAGCATAAATACAATTTAATAAAGCATAGGTTAAAACAACATAAATACAATTTAATAAAGCATAGGATAAAACAACATAAATACAATTTAATAAAGCATAGGTTAAAACAACATAAATACAATTTAATAAAGCATAGGATAAAACAACATAAACACAATTTAATAAAGCATAGGATAAAACAACATAAATAACATTTAATGAAGCATAGGATAAAACAACATAAATACAATTTAATGAAGCATGGGTTAAAACAACATAAATACAATTTAATAAAGCATAGGATAAAACAACATAAATACAATTTAATAAAGCATAGGTTAGAACAACATAAATAAAATTTAATAAAGCATATGATAAAACAACATAAATACAATTTAATAAAGCATAGGTTAAAACAACATAAATACAATTTAATAAAGCATAGGTTAGAACAGCATAAATACAATTTAATAAAGCATAGGTTAAAACAACATAAATACAATTTAATAAAGCATAGGATAAAACAACATAAATACAATTTAATAAAGCATAGGATAAAACAACATAAATACAATTTAATAAAGCATAGGATAAAACAACATAAATACATTTTAATAAAGCATAGGATAAAACAACATAAATACAATTTAATAAAGCATAGGATAAAACAACATAAATACAATTTAATAAAGCATAGGTAAAAACAACATAAATACAATTTAATAAAGCATAGGTTAAAACAACATAAATACAATTTAATAAAGCATAGGATAAAACAACATAAATACAATTTAATAAAGCATAGGATAAAACAACATAAATACAATTTAATAAAGCATAGGTGAAAACAAGATAAATACAATTTAATAAAGCACAGGTTAAAACAACACAAACACAATTTAATAAAGCATAGGTTAAAACAACATAAATACAATTTAATAAAGCATAGGATAAAACAACATACATACAATTTAATAAAGCATAGGTTAAAACAACATAAATACAATTTAATAAAGCATAGGATAAAACAACATAAATAAAATTTAATAAAGCACAGGTTAAATCAACATAAATACAATTTAATAAAGCATAGGATAAAACAACATAAATACAATTTAATAAAGCATAGGATAAAACAACATAAATACAATTTAATAAAGCATGGGTTAAAACAACATAAATACAATTTAATAAAGCATAGGATAAAACAACATAAATACAATTTAATAAAGCATAGGATAAAACAACATAAATACAATTTAATAAAGCATAGGACAAAACAACATAAACACAATTTAATAAAGCATAGGATAAAACAACATAAATACAATTTAATGAAGCATGGGTTAAAACAACATAAATACAATTTAATAAAGCATAGGATAAAACAACATAAATACAATTTAATAAAGCATAGGTTCAAACAACATAAATACAATTTAATAAAGCATGGGATAAAACAACATAAATACAATTTAATAAAGCATAGGGTAAAACAACATAAATACAATTTAATAAAGCATAGGATAAAACAACAAAAATACAATTTAATAAAGCATAGGTTAAAACAACATAAATACAATTTAATAAAGCATAGGATAAAACAACATAAATACAATTTAATAAAGCATAGGTTAGAACAACATAAATACAATTTAATAAAGCATATGATAAAACAACATAAATACAATTTAATAAAGCATAGGTTAAAACAACATAAATACAATTTAATAAAGCATAGGTTAAAACAGCATAAATACAATTTAATAAAGCATAGGTTAAAACAACATAAATACAATTTAATAAAGCATTGGTTAAAACAACATAAATACAATTTAAAAAAGCATAGGATAAAACAACATTAATACAATTTAATAAAGCATAGGATAAAACAACATAAATACAAATTAATAAAGCATAGGATAAAACAACATAAATACAATTTAATAAAGCATAGGTTAAAACAACATAAATACAATTTAATAATGCATTGGTTAAAACAACATAAATACAATTTAATAAAGCATAGGATAAAACAACATTAATACAATTTAATAAAGCATAGGATAAAACAACATAAATACAAATTAATAAAGCATAGGATAAAACAACATAAATACAATTTAATAAAGCATAGGTTAAAACAACATAACTACAATTTAATAAAGCATAGGTTAAAACAACATAAATACAATTTAATAAAGCATAGGATAAAACAACATAAATACAATTTAATAAAGCATAGGTTAAAACAACATAAATACAATTTAATAAAGCATAGGATAAAACAACATGAATACAATTTAATAAAGCATAGGTTAGAACAACATAAATACAATTTAATAAAGCATAGGTTAGAACAACATAAATACAATTTAATAAAGCATAAAATAAAACTACATAAATACAATTTATTAAAGCATAGGTTAAAACAACATAAATACAATTTAATAAAGCATAGGATAAAACAACATAAATACAATTTAATAAAGCATAGGTTAAAACAACATAAATACAATTTAATAAAGCATAGGTTAAAAAAACATAAATACAATTTAATAAAGCATAGGATAAAACAACATAAATACAATTTAATAAAGCATAGGTTAAAACAACATAAATACAATTTAATAAAGCATAGGATAATACAACATAAATACAAGTTAAGAAAGCATAGGTTAAAACAGCATAAATACAATTTAATAAAGCATAGGTTAAAACAACATAAATACAATTTAATAAAGCATAGGATAAAACAACATAAATACAATTTAATAAAGCATAGGATAAAACAACATAAATACAATTTAATAAAGCATAGGATAAAACAACATAAATACAATTTAATAAAGCATAGGTTAAAACAACATAAATACAATTTAATAAAGCATAGGATAAAACAACATAAATACAATTTAATAAAGCATAGGTTCAAACAACATAAATACAATTTAATAAAGCATGGGATAAAACAACATAAACACAATTTAATAAAGCATAGGGTAAAACAACATAAATACAATTTAATAAAGCATAGGATAAAACAACATAAATACAATTTAATAAAGCATAGGTTATAAACAACATAAATCCAATTTAATAAAGCATAGGATAAAACAACATAAATACAATTTAATAAAGCATAGGTTCAAACAACATAAATACAATTTAATAAAGCATGGGATAAAACAACATAAATACAATTTAATAAAGCATAGGGTAAAACAACATAAATACAATTTAATAAAGCATAGGATAAAACAACATAAATAAAATTTAATAAAGCATAGGTTAGAACAACATAAATACAATTTAATAAAGCATATGATAAAACAACATAAATACAATTTAATAAAGCATAGGTTAAAACAACATAAATACAATTTAATAAAGCATAGGTTAAAACAGCATAAATACAATTTAATAAAGCATAGGTTAAAACAACATAAATACAATTTAATAAAGCATAGGATAAAACAACATAAATACAATTTAATAAAGCATAGGATAAAACAACATAAATACAATTTAATAAAGCATAGGTTAAAACAGCATGAATACAATTTAATAAACCATAGGATAAAACAACATAAATACAATTTAATAAAGCATAGGATAAAACAACATAAATACAATTTAATAAAGCATAGGATAAAACAACATAAATACAATTTAATAAAGCATAGGTTAAAACAACATAAATACAATTTAATAAAGCATAGGATAAAACATCATGAATACAATTTAATAAAGCATAGGATAAAACAACATAAATACAATTTAATAAAGCATAGGTAAGAACAACATAAATACAATTTAATAAAGCATAGGATAAAACAACATAAATACAATTTAATAAAGCATAGGTTAAAACAACATAAATATAATTTAATAAAGCATAGGTTAAAACAGCATAAATACAATTTAATAAAGCATAGGATAAAACAACATAAATACAACTTAATAAAGCATACGATAAAACAACATAAATACAATTTAATAAAGCATAGGTTAAAACAACATAATTACAATTTAATAAAGCATAGGATAAAACAACATAAATACAATTTAATAAAGCATAGGTTAGAACAACATAAATACAATTTAATAAAGCATAGGATAAAACAACATAAATACTATTTAATAAAGCATAGGTTAAAACAACATAAATACAATTTAATAAAGCATAGGATAAAACAACATAAATACTATTTAATAAAGCATAGGATAAAACAACATAAATACAATTTAATAAAGCATAGGTTAAAACAACATAATTACAATTTAATAAAGCATAGGATAAAACAACATAAATACAATTTAATAAAGCATAGGTTAGAACAACATAAATACAATTTAATAAAGCATAGGATAAAACAACATAAATACTATTTAATAAAGCATAGGTTAAAACAACATAAATACAATTTAATAAAGCATAGGTTAAAACAGCATAAATACAATTTAATAAAGCATAGGTTAGAACAACATAAATACAATTTAATAAAGCATAGGTTAGAACAACATAAATACAATTTAATAAAGCATAGGATAAAACAACATAAATACTATTTAATAAAGCATAGGTTAAAACAACATAAATACAATTTAATAAAGCATAGGTTAAAACAACATAAATACAATTTAATAAAGCATAGGTTAAAACAACATAATTACAATTTAATAAAGCATAGGATAAAACAACATAAATACAATTTAATAAAGCATAGGTTAGAACAACATAAATACAATTTAATAAAGCATAGGATAAAACAACATAAATACTATTTAATAAAGCATAGGTTAAAACAAAATAAATACAATTTAATAAAGCATAGGATAAAACAACATAAATACTATTTAATAAAGCATAGGATAAAACAACATAAATACAATTTAATAAAGCATAGGTTAAAACAACATAATTACAATTTAATAAAGCATAGGATAAAACAACATAAATACAATTTAATAAAGCATAGGTTAGAACAACATAAATACAATTTAATAAAGCATAGGATAAAACAACATAAATACTATTTAATAAAGCATAGGTTAAAACAACATAAATACAATTTAATAAAGCATAGGTTAAAACAGCATAAATACAATTTAATAAAGCATAGGTTAAAACAACATAAATACAATTTAATAAAGCATAGGATAAAACAACATAAATACAATTTAATAAAGCATAGGATAAAACAACATAAATACAATTTAATAAAGCATAGGATAAAACAACATAAATACAATTTAATAAAGCATAGGTTAAAACAACATAAATACAATTTAATAAAGCATAGGATAAAACAACATAAATACAATTTAATAAAGCATAGGTTAGAACAACATAAATACAATTTAATAAAGCATAGGTTAGAACAACATAAATACAATTTAATAAAGCATAGGATAAAACAACATAAATACAATTTAATAAAGCATAGGTTAGAACAACATAAATACAATTTAATAAAGCATAGGTTAAAACAACATAAATACAATTTAATAAAGCATAGGTTATAAACAACATAAAAACAATTTAATAAAGCATAGGATAAAACAGCATAAATACAATTTAATAAAGCATAGGTTATAAACAACATAAATACAATTTAATAAAGCATAGGATAAAACAACATAAATACAATTTAATAAAGCATAGGATAAAACAACATAAATACAATTTAATAAAGCATAGGTTCAAACAACATAAATACAATTTAATAAAGCATGGGATAAAACAACATAAATACAATTTAATAAAGCATAGGGTAAAACAACATAAATACAATTTAATAAAGCATAGGATAAAACAACATAAATAAAATTTAATAAAGCATAGGTTAGAACAACATAAATACAATTTAATAAAGCATATGATAAAACAACATAAATACAATTTAATAAAGCATAGGTTAAAACAACATAAATACAATTTAATAAAGCATAGGTTAAAACAGCATAAATACAATTTAATAAAGCATAGGTTAAAACAACATAAATACAATTTAATAAAGCATAGGATAAAACAACATAAATACAATTTAATAAAGCATAGGATAAAACAACATAAATACAATTTAATAAAGCATAGGATAAAACAACATAAATACAATTTAATAAAGCATAGGTTAAAACAACATAAATACAATTTAATAAAGCATAGGTTAGAACAACATAAATACAATTTAATAAAGCATAGGATAAAACTACATAAATACAATTTATTAAAGCATAGGTTAAAACAACATAAATACAATTTAATAAAGCATAGGATAAAACAACATAAATACAATTTAATAAAGCATAGGTTAAAACAACATAAATACAATTCAATAAAGCATAGGTTAAAACAACATAAATACAATTTAATAAAGCATAGGATAAAACAACATAAATACAATTTAATAAAGCATAGGTTAAAACAACATAAATACAATTTAATAAAGCATAGGATAAAACAACATAAATACAATTTAATAAAGCATAGGATAAAACAACATAAATACCATTTAATGAAGCATAGGATAAAACAACATAAATACAATTTAATGAAGCATGGGTTAAAACAACATAAATACAATTTAATAAAGCATAGGATAAAACAACATAAACACAATTTAATAAAGCATAGGTTAAAACAACATAAATACAATTTAATAAAGCATAGGATAAAACAACATAAATACAATTTAATAAAGCATAGGATAAAACAACATAAATACAATTTAATAAAGCATGGGTAAAAACAACATAAATACAATTTAATAAAGCATAGGATTAAACAACATAAATACAATTTAATAAAGCATAGGATAAAACAACATAAATACAATTTAATAAAGCATAGGATAAAACAACATAAATACAATTTAATAAAGCATAGGTTAGAACAACATAAATACAATTTAATAAAGCATAGGATAAAATAACATAAATACAATTTAATAAAGCATGGGTTAAAACAACATAAATACAATTTAATAAAGCATAGGATTAAACAACATAAATACAATTTAATAAAGCATAGGATAAAACAACATAAATACAATTTAATAAAGCATAGGTTAAAACAGCATGAATACAATTTAATAAACCATAGGATAAAACAACATAAATACAATTTAATAAAGCATAGGATAAAACAACATAAATACAATTTAATAAAGCATAGGATAAAACAACATAAATACAATTTAATAAAGCATAGGTTAAAACAACATAAATACAATTTAATAAAGCATAGGATAAAACATCATAAATACAATTTAATAAAGCATAGGATAAAACAACATAAATACAATTTAATAAAGCATAGGTAAGAACAACATAAATACAATTTAATAAAGCATAGGATAAAACAACATAAATACAATTTAATAAAGCATAGGTTAAAACAACATAAATATAATTTAATAAAGCATAGGTTAAAACAGCATAAATACAATTTAATAAAGCATAGGTTAAAACAACATAAATACAATTTAATAAAGCATAGGATAAAACAACATAAATACAACTTAATAAAGCATATGATAAAACAACATAAATACAATTTAATAAAGCATAGGTTAAAACAACATAAATACAATTTAATAAAGCATAGGATAAAACAACATAAATACAATTTAATAAAGCATAGTTTAAAACAACATAAATACAATTTAATAAAGCATAGTTTAAAACAACATAAATACAATTTAATAAAACATAGGTTAAAACAACATAAACACAATTTAATAAAGCATAGTTTAAAACAACATAAATACAATTTAATAAAGCATAGGATAAAACAACATAAATACAATTTAATAAAGCATAGGTTAAAACAACATAATTACAATTTAATAAAGCATAGGATAAAACAACATAAATACAATTTAATAAAGCATAGGTTAGAACAACATAAATACAATTTAATAAAGCATAGGATAAAACAACATAAATACAATTTAATAAAGCATAGGTTAAAACAACATAAATACAATTTAATAAAGCATAGGTTAAAACAGCATAAATACAATTTAATAAAGCATAGGTTAAAACAACATAAATACAATTTAATAAAGCATAGGATAAAACAACATAAATACAATTTAATAAAGCATAGGATAAAACAACATAAATACAATTTAATAAAGCATAGGATAAAACAACATAAATACAATTTAATAAAGCATAGGTTAAAACAACATAAATACAATTTAATAAAGCATAGGATAAAACAACATAAATACAATTTAATAAAGCATAGGTTAGACCAACATAAATACAATTTAATAAAGCATAATTTAGAACAACATAAATACAATTTAATAAAGCATAGGATAAAACTACATAAATACAATTTAATAAAGCATAGGTTAAAACAACATAAATACAATTTAATAAAGCATAGGATAAAACAACATAAATACAATTTAATAAAGCATAGGTTAAAACAACATAAATACAATTTAATAAAGCATAGGATAAAACAACATAAATACAATTTAATAAAGCATAGGTTAAAACAACATAAATACAATTTAATAAAGCATAGGATAAAACAACATAAATACAATGTAACAAAGCATAGGATAAAACAACATAAATACAATTTAATAAAGCATAGGTTAAAACAACATAAATACAATTTAATAAAGCATAGGTTAAAACAGCATAAATACAATTTAATAAAGCATAGATTAAAACAACATAAATACAATTTAATAAAGCATAGGATAAAACAACATAAATACAATTTAATAAAGCATAGGTTAGAACAACATAAATACAATTTAATAAAGCATAGGTTAGAACAACATAAATACAATTTAATAAAGCATAGGATAAAACAACATAAATACAATTTAATAAAGCATAGGTTAAAACAACATAAATACAATTTAATAAAGCATAGGATAAAACAACATAAATACCATTTAATGAAGCATAGGATAAAACAACATAAATACAATTTAATGAAGCATGGGTTAAAACAACATAAATACAATTTAATAAAGCATAGGATAAAACAACCTAAATACAATTTAATAAAGCATAGGATAAAACAACATAAATGCAATTTTATAAAGCATGGGTTAAAACAACATAAATACAATTTAATAAAGCATAGTACAAAACAACATAAATACAATTTAATAAAGCATAAGATAAAACAACATAAATACAATTTAATGAAGCATGGGTTAAAACAACATAAATACAATTTAATAAAGCATAGGACAAAACAACATAAATAAAATTTAATAAAGCATAGGATAAAACAACATAAATACAATTTAATAAAGCATAGGATAAAACAACATAAACACAATTTAATAAAGCATAGGATAAAACAACATAAATACAATGTAATAAAGCATACGATAAAAAACATAATACAATTTAATAAAGCATATGATAAAACAACATAAATACAATTTAATAAAGCATAGGATAAAACAACATAAATACAATTTAATAAAGCATAAGATAAAACAACATAAATACAATTTAATGAAGCATGGGTTAAAACAAAATAAATACAATTTAATAAAGCATAGGATAAAACAACATAAATACAATTTAATAAAGCATAGGATAAAACAACATGAATACAATTTAATAAAGCATAGGAGAAAACAACATAAATACAATTTAATAAAGCATAAGTTAAAACAATATAAATACAATTTAATAAAGCATAGAATAAAACAACATAAATGCAATTTAATAAAGCATAGGATAAAACAACATAAATACAATTTAATAAAGCATAGGTTAAAGCAACATAAATACAATTTAATAAAGCAGAGGATAAAACAACATAAATACAATTTAATAAAGCATAGGATAAAACAACATAAATACAATTTAATAAAGCATAAGATAAAACAACATAAATGCAAATTAATAAAGCATGGGTTAAAACAACATAAATACAATTTAATAAAGCATAGTACAAAACAACATAAATACAATTTAATAAAGCATAAGATAAAACAACATAAATACAATTTAATGAAGCATGGGTTAAAACAACATAAATACAATTTAATAAAGCATAGGACAAAACAACATAAATAAAATTTAATAAAGCATAGGATAAAACAACATAAATACAATTTAATAAATCATAGGATAAAACAACATAAATAGAATTTAATAAAGCATAGGATAAAACAACATAAATACAATTTAATAAAGCATAGGATAAAACAACATAAATACAATTTAATAAAGCATAAGTTAAAACAATATAAATACAATTTAATAAAGCATAGGATAAAACAACATAATACAATTTAATAAAGCATAAGATAAAACAACATAAATACAATTTAATAAAGCATAGGATAAAACAACATAAATACAGTTTAATAAAGCATAGGATAAAACAACATAAATACAATTCAATAAAGCATAGGATAAAACAACATAAATACAATTTAATAAAGCATGGGTTAAAACAACATAAATACAATTTATTATAGCATAGTAAAAAACAACATAAATACAATTTAATAAAGCATAGGATAAAACAACATAAATACAATTTAATAAAGCATAGGATAAAACAACATAAATACAATTTAATAAAGCATAGGTTAGAACAACATAAATACAATTTAATAAAGCATAGGTTAAAACAACATAAATACAATTTAATAAAGCATAGGTTATAAACAACATAAAAACAATTTAATAAAGCATAGGATAAAACAGCATAAATACAATTTAATAAAGCATAGGTTATAAACAACATAAATACAATTTAATAAAGCATAGGATAAAACAACATAAATACAATTTAATAAAGCATAGGATAAAACAACATAAATACAATTTAATAAAGCATAGGTTCAAACAACATAAATACAATTTAATAAAGCATGGGATAAAACAACATAAATACAATTTAATAAAGCATAGGGTAAAACAACATAAATACAATTTAATAAAGCATAGGATAAAACAACATAAATAAAATTTAATAAAGCATAGGTTAGAACAACATAAATACAATTTAATAAAGCATATGATAAAACAACATAAATACAATTTAATAAAGCATAGGTTAAAACAACATAAATACAATTTAATAAAGCAGAGGATAAAACAACATAAATACAATTTAATAAAGCATAAGTTAAAACAATATAAATACAATTTAATAAAGCATAGGATAAAACAACATAAATACAATTTAATAAAGCATAAGATAAAACAACATAAATACAATTTAATAAAGCATAGGATAAAACAACATAAATACAGTTTAATAAAGCATAGGATAAAACAACATAAATACAATTCAATAAAGCATAGGATAAAACAACATAAATACAATTTAATAAAGCATGGGTTAAAACAACATAAATACAATTTATTATAGAATAGTAAAAAACAACATAAATACAATTTAATAAAGCATAGGATAAAACAACATAAATACAATTTAATAAAGCATAAGATAAAACAACATAAATGCAATTTTATAAAGCATGGGTTAAAACAACATAAATACAATTTAATAAAGCATAGTACAAAACAACATAAATACAATTTAATAAAGCATAAGATAAAACAACATAAATACAATTTAATGAAGCATGGGTTAAAACAACATAAATACAATTTAATAAAGCATAGGACAAAACAACATAAATAAAATTTAATAAAGCATAGGATAAAACAACATAAATACAATTTAATAAAGCATAGGATAAAACAACATAAACACAATTTAATAAAGCATAGGATAAAACAACATAAATACAATGTAATAAAGCATACGATAAAACAACATAATACAATTTAATAAAGCATATGATAAAACAACATAAATACAATTTAATAAAGCATAGGATAAAACAACATAAATACAATTTAATAAAGCATAAGATAAAACAACATAAATACAATTTAATGAAGCATGGGTTAAAACAAAATAAATACAATTTAATAAAGCATAGGATAAAACAACATAAATACAATTTAATAAAGCATAGGATAAAACAACATGAATACAATTTAATAAAGCATAGGAGAAAACAACATAAATACAATTTAATAAAGCATAAGTTAAAACAATATAAATACAATTTAATAAAGCATAGGATAAAACAACATAAATGCAATTTAATAAAGCATAGGATAAAACAACATAAATACAATTTAATAAAGCATAGGTTAAAGCAACATAAATACAATTTAATAAAGCAGAGGATAAAACAACATAAATACAATTTAATAAAGCATAGGATAAAACAACATAAATACAATTTAATAAAGCATAAGATAAAACAACATAAATGCAAATTAATAAAGCATGGGTTAAAACAACATAAATACAATTTAATAAAGCATAGTACAAAACAACATAAATACAATTTAATAAAGCATAAGATAAAACAACATAAATACAATTTAATGAAGCATGGGTTAAAACAACATAAATACAATTTAATAAAGCATAGGACAAAACAACATAAATAAAATTTAATAAAGCATAGGATAAAACAACATAAATACAATTTAATAAAGCATAGGATAAAACAACATAAATAGAATTTAATAAAGCATAGGATAAAACAACATAAATACAATTTAATAAAGCATAGGATAAAACAACATAAATACAATTTAATAAAGCATAAGTTAAAACAATATAAATACAATTTAATAAAGCATAGGATAAAACAACATAATACAATTTAATAAAGCATAAGATAAAACAACATAAATACAATTTAATAAAGCATAGGATAAAACAACATAAATACAGTTTAATAAAGCATAGGATAAAACAACATAAATACAATTCAATAAAGCATAGGATAAAACAACATAAATACAATTTAATAAAGCATGGGTTAAAACAACATAAATACAATTTATTATAGCATAGTAAAAAACAACATAAATACAATTTAATAAAGCATAGGATAAAACAACATAAATACAATTAATAAAGCATAAGATAAAACAACATAAATGCAATTTTATAAAGCATGGGTTAAAACAACATAAATACAATTTAATAAAGCATAGTACAAAACAACATAAATACAATTTAATAAAGCATAAGATAAAACAACATAAATACAATTTAATGAAGCATGGGTTAAAACAACATAAATACAATTTAATAAAGCATAGGACAAAACAACATAAATAAAATTTAATAAAGCATAGGATAAAACAACATAAATACAATTTAATAAAGCATAGGATAAAACAACATAAACACAATTTAATAAAGCATAGGATAAAACAACATAAATACAATGTAATAAAGCATACGATAAAACAACATAATACAATTTAATAAAGCATAGGATAAAACAACATAAATACAATTTAATAAAGCATAGGATAAAACAACATAAATACAATTTAATAAAGCATGGGTAAAAACAACATAAATACAATTTAATAAAGCATAGGATTAAACAACATAAATACAATTTAATAAAGCATAGGATAAAACAACATAAATACAATTTAATAAAGCATAGGATAAAACAACATAAATACAATTTAATAAAGCATAGGTTAGAACAACATAAATACAATTTAATAAAGCATAGGATAAAATAACATAAATACAATTTAATAAAGCATGGGTTAAAACAACATAAATACAATTTAATAAAGCATAGGATTAAACAACATAAATACAATTTAATAAAGCATAGGATAAAACAACATAAATACAATTTAATAAAGCATAGGTTAAAACAGCATGAATACAATTTAATAAACCATAGGATAAAACAACATAAATACAATTTAATAAAGCATAGGATAAAACAACATAAATACAATTTAATAAAGCATAGGATAAAACAACATAAATACAATTTAATAAAGCATAGGTTAAAACAACATAAATACAATTTAATAAAGCATAGGATAAAACATCATAAATACAATTTAATAAAGCATAGGATAAAACAACATAAATACAATTTAATAAAGCATAGGTAAGAACAACATAAATACAATTTAATAAAGCATAGGATAAAACAACATAAATACAATTTAATAAAGCATAGGTTAAAACAACATAAATATAATTTAATAAAGCATAGGTTAAAACAGCATAAATACAATTTAATAAAGCATAGGTTAAAACAACATAAATACAATTTAATAAAGCATAGGATAAAACAACATAAATACAACTTAATAAAGCATATTATAAAACAACATAAATACAATTTAATAAAGCATAGGTTAAAACAACATAAATACAATTTAAAAAAGCATAGGATAAAACAACATAAATACAATTTAATAAAGCATAGTTTAAAACAACATAAATACAATTTAATAAAGCATAGTTTAAAACAACATAAATACAATTTAATAAAACATAGGTTAAAACAACATAAACACAATTTAATAAAGCATAGTTTAAAACAACATAAATACAATTTAATAAAGCATAGGATAAAACAACATAAATACAATTTAATAAAGCATAGGTTAAAACAACATAATTACAATTTAATAAAGCATAGGATAAAACAACATAAATACAATTTAATAAAGCATAGGTTAGAACAACATAAATACAATTTAATAAAGCATAGGATAAAACAACATAAATACAATTTAATAAAGCATAGGTTAAAACAACATAAATACAATTTAATAAAACATAGGTTAAAACAGCATAAATACAATTTAATAAAGCATAGGTTAAAACAACATAAATACAATTTAATAAAGCATAGGATAAAACAACATAAATACAATTTAATAAAGCATAGGATAAAACAACATAAATACAATTTAA
Source organism: Phyllobates terribilis (assembly GCF_046119375.1). Classification (NCBI taxonomy): domain Eukaryota; kingdom Metazoa; phylum Chordata; class Amphibia; order Anura; family Dendrobatidae; genus Phyllobates; species Phyllobates terribilis. Next base: position 21,866,217 of record NW_027362775.1, on the reverse strand, counting down.
TAAAGCATAGGATAAAACAACATAAATACAATTTAATAAAGCATAGGTTAAAACAACATAAATACAATTTAATAAAGCATAGGATAAAACAACATAAATACAATTTAATAAAGCATAGGTTAGACCAACATAAATACAATTTAATAAAGCATAATTTAGAACAACATAAATACAATTTAATAAAGCATAGGATAAAACTACATAAATACAATTTAATAAAGCATAGGTTAAAACAACATAAATACAATTTAATAAAGCATAGGATAAAACAACATAAATACAATTTAATAAAGCATAGGTTAAAACAACATAAATACAATTTAATAAAGCATAGGATAAAACAACATAAATACAATTTAATAAAGCATAGGTTAAAACAACATAAATACAATTTAATAAAGCATAGGATAAAACAACATAAATACAATTTAATAAAGCATAGGATAAAACAACATAAATACAATTTAATAAAGCATAGGTTAAAACAACATAAATACAATTTAATAAAGCATAGGTTAAAACAGCATAAATACAATTGAATAAAGCATAGATTAAAACAACATAAATACAATTTAATAAAGCATAGGATAAAACAACATAAATACAATTTAATAAAGCATAGGTTAGAACAACATAAATACAATTTAATAAAGCATAGGTTAGAACAACATAAATACAATTTAATAAAGCATAGGATAAAACAACATAAATACAATTTAATAAAGCATAGGTTAAAACAACATAAATACAATTTAATAAAGCATAGGATAAAACAACATAAATACCATTTAATGAAGCATAGGATAAAACAACATAAATACAATTTAATGAAGCATGGGTTAAAACAACATAAATACAATTTAATAAAGCATAGGATAAAACAACCTAAATACAATTTAATAAAGCATAGGATAAAACAACATAAATACAATTTAATAAAGCATAGGATAAAACAACATAAATACAATTTAATAAAGCATAGGTTAAAACAACATAAATACAATTTAATAAAGCATGGGTAAAAACAACATAAATACAATTTAATAAAGCATAGGATTAAACAACATAAATACAATTTAATAAAGCATAGGATAAAACAACATAAATACAATTTAATAAAGCATAGGATAAAACAACATAAATACAATTTAATAAAGCATAGGTTAGAACAACATAAATACAATTTAATAAAGCATAGGATAAAATAACATAAATACAATTTAATAAAGCATGGGTTAAAACAACATAAATACAATTTAATAAAGCATAGGATTAAACAACATAAATACAATTTAATAAAGCATAGGATAAAACAACATAAATACAATTTAATAAAGCATAGGTTAAAACAGCATGAATACAATTTAATAAACCATAGGATAAAACAACATAAATATAATTTAATAAAGCATAGGATAAAACAACATAAATACAATTTAATAAAGCATAGGATAAAACAACATAAATACAATTTAATAAAGCATAGGTTAAAACAACATAAATACAATTTAATAAAGCATAGGATAAAACATCATGAATACAATTTAATAAAGCATAGGATAAAACAACATAAATACAATTTAATAAAGCATAGGTAAGAACAACATAAATACAATTTAATAAAGCATAGGATAAAACAACATAAATACAATTTAATAAAGCATAGGTTAAAACAACATAAATATAATTTAATAAAGCATAGGTTAAAACAGCATAAATACAATTTAATAAAGCATAGGATAAAACAACATAAATACAACTTAATAAAGCATACGATAAAACAACATAAATACAATTTAATAAAGCATAGGTTAAAACAACATAATTACAATTTAATAAAGCATAGGATAAAACAACATAAATACAATTTAATAAAGCATAGGTTAGAACAACATAAATACAATTTAATAAAGCATAGGATAAAACAACATAAATACTATTTAATAAAGCATAGGTTAAAACAACATAAATACAATTTAATAAAGCATAGGATAAAACAACATAAATACTATTTAATAAAGCATAGGATAAAACAACATAAATACAATTTAATAAAGCATAGGTTAAAACAACATAATTACAATTTAATAAAGCATAGGATAAAACAACATAAATACAATTTAATAAAGCATAGGTTAGAACAACATAAATACAATTTAATAAAGCATAGGATAAAACAACATAAATACTATTTAATAAAGCATAGGTTAAAACAACATAAATACAATTTAATAAAGCATAGGTTAAAACAGCATAAATACAATTTAATAAAGCATAGGTTAAAACAACATAAATACAATTTAATAAAGCATAGGATAAAACAACATAAATACAATTTAATAAAGCATAGGATAAAACAACATAAATACAATTTAATAAAGCATAGGATAAAACAACATAAATACAATTTAATAAAGCATAGGTTAAAACAACATAAATACAATTTAATAAAGCATAGGATAAAACAACATAAATACAATTTAATAAAGCATAGGTTAGAACAACATAAATACAATTTAATAAAGCATAGGTTAGAACAACATAAATACAATTTAATAAAGCATAGGATAAAACAACATAAATACAATTTAATAAAGCATAGGTTAGAACAACATAAATACAATTTAATAAAGCATAGGTTAAAACAACATAAATACAATTTAATAAAGCATAGGTTATAAACAACATAAAACAATTTAATAAAGCATAGGATAAAACAGCATAAATACAATTTAATAAAGCATAGGTTATAAACAACATAAATACAATTTAATAAAGCATAGGATAAAACAACATAAATACAATTTAATAAAGCATAGGATAAAACAACATAAATACAATTTAATAAAGCATAGGTTCAAACAACATAAATACAATTTAATAAAGCATGGGATAAAACAACATAAATACAATTTAATAAAGCATAGGGTAAAACAACATAAATACAATTTAATAAAGCATAGGATAAAACAACATAAATAAAATTTAATAAAGCATAGGTTAGAACAACATAAATACAATTTAATAAAGCATATGATAAAACAACATAAATACAATTTAATAAAGCATAGGTTAAAACAACATAAATACAATTTAATAAAGCATAGGTTAAAACAGCACAAATACAATTTAATAAAGCATAGGTTAAAACAACATAAATACAATTTAATAAAGCATAGGATAAAACAACATAAATACAATTTAATAAAGCATAGGATAAAACAACATAAATACAATTTAATAAAGCATAGGATAAAACAACATAAATACAATTTAATAAAGCATAGGTTAAAACAACATAAATACAATTTAATAAAGCATAGGTTAGAACAACATAAATACAATTTAATAAAGCATAGGATAAAACTACATAAATACAATTTATTAAAGCATAGGTTAAAACAACATAAATACAATTTAATAAAGCATAGGATAAAACAACATAAATACAATTTAATAAAGCATAGGTTAAAACAACATAAATACAATTCAATAAAGCATAGGTTAAAACAACATAAATACAATTTAATAAAGCATAGGATAAAACAACATAAATACAATTTAATAAAGCATAGGTTAAAACAACATAAATACAATTTAATAAAGCATAGGATAAAACAACATAAATACAATTTAATAAAGCATAGGATAAAACAACATAAATACCATTTAATGAAGCATAGGATAAAACAACATAAATACAATTTAATGAAGCATGGGTTAAAACAACATAAATACAATTTAATAAAGCATAGGATAAAACAACATAAATACAATTTAATAAAGCATAGGTTAAAACAACATAAATACAATTTAATAAAGCATAGGATAAAACAACATAAATACAATTTAATAAAGCATAGGATAAAACAACATAAATACAATTTAATAAAGCATGGGTAAAAACAACATAAATACAATTTAATAAAGCATAGGATTAAACAACATAAATACAATTTAATAAAGCATAGGATAAAACAACATAAATACAATTTAATAAAGCATAGGATAAAACAACATAAATACAATTTAATAAAGCATAGGTTAGAACAACATAAATACAATTTAATAAAGCATAGGATAAAATAACATAAATACAATTTAATAAAGCATGGGTTAAAACAACATAAATACAATTTAATAAAGCATAGGATTAAACAACATAAATACAATTTAATAAAGCATAGGATAAAACAACATAAATACAATTTAATAAAGCATAGGTTAAAACAGCATGAATACAATTTAATAAACCATAGGATAAAACAACATAAATACAATTTAATAAAGCATAGGATAAAACAACATAAATACAATTTAATAAAGCATAGGATAAAACAACATAAATACAATTTAATAAAGCATAGGTTAAAACAACATAAATACAATTTAATAAAGCATAGGATAAAACATCATAAATACAATTTAATAAAGCATAGGATAAAACAACATAAATACAATTTAATAAAGCATAGGTAAGAACAACATAAATACAATTTAATAAAGCATAGGATAAAACAACATAAATACAATTTAATAAAGCATAGGTTAAAACAACATAAATATAATTTAATAAAGTATAGGTTAAAACAGCATAAATACAATTTAATAAAGCATAGGTTAAAACAACATAAATACAATTTAATAAAGCATAGGATAAAACAACATAAATACAACTTAATAAAGCATATGATAAAACAACATAAATACAATTTAATAAAGCATAGGTTAAAACAACATAAATACAATTTAATAAAGCATAGGATAAAACAACATAAATACAATTTAATAAAGCATAGTTTAAAACAACATAAATACAATTTAATAAAGCATAGTTTAAAACAACATAAATACAATTTAATAAAACATAGGTTAAAACAACATAAACACAATTTAATAAAGCATAATTTAAAACAACATAAATACAATTTAATAAAGCATAGGATAAAACAACATAAATACAATTTAATAAAGCATAGGTTAAAACAACATAATTACAATTTAATAAAGCATAGGATAAAACAACATAAATACAATTTAATAAAGCATAGGTTAGAACAACATAAATACAATTTAATAAAGCATAGGATAAAACAACATAAATACAATTTAATAAAGCATAGGTTAAAACAACATAAATACAATTTAATAAAGCATAGGTTAAAACAGCATAAATACAATTTAATAAAGCATAGGTTAAAACAACATAAATACAATTTAATAAAGCATATGATAAAACAACATAAATACAATTTAATAAAGCATAGGATAAAACAACATAAATACAATTTAATAAAGCATAGGATAAAACAACATAAATACAATTTAATAAAGCATAGGTTAAAACAACATAAATACAATTTAATAAAGCATAGGATAAAACAACATAAATACAATTTAATAAAGCATAGGTTAGACCAACATAAATACAATTTAATAAAGCATAATTTAGAACAACATAAATACAATTTAATAAAGCATAGGATAAAACTACATAAATACAATTTAATAAAGCATAGGTTAAAACAACATAAATACAATTTAATAAAGCATAGGATAAAACAACATAAATACAATTTAATAAAGCATAGGTTAAAACAACATAAATACAATTTAATAAAGCATAGGATAAAACAACATAAATACAATTTAATAAAGCATAGGTTAAAACAACATAAATACAATTTAATAAAGCATAGGATAAAACAACATAAATACAATTTAATAAAGCATAGGATAAAACAACATAAATACAATTTAATAAAGCATAGGTTAAAACAACATAAATACAATTTAATAAAGCATAGGTTAAAACAGCATAAATACAATTTAATAAAGCATAGATTAAAACAACATAAATACAATTTAATAAAGCATAGGATAAAACAACATAAATACAATTTAATAAAGCATAGGTTAGAACAACATAAATACAATTTAATAAAGCATAGGTTAGAACAACATAAATACAATTTAATAAAGCATAGGATAAAACAACATAAATACAATTTAATAAAGCATAGGTTAAAACAACATAAATACAATTTAATAAAGCATAGGATAAAACAACATAAATACCATTTAATGAAGCATAGGATAAAACAACATAAATACAATTTAATGAAGCATGGGTTAAAACAACATAAATACAATTTAATAAAGCATAGGTTAAAACAACATAAATACAATTTAATAAAGCATAGGTTAAAACAACATAAATACAATTTAATAAAGCATAGGTTATAAACAACATAAAAACAATTTAATAAAGCATAGGATAAAACAACATAAATACAATTTAATAAAGCATAGGTTATAAACAACATAAATCCAATTTAATAAAGCATAGGATAAAACAACATAAATACAATTTAATAAAGCATAGGTTCAAACAACATAAATACAATTTAATAAAGCATAGGTTAGAACAACATAAATACAATTTAATAAAGCATATGATAAAACAACATAAATACAATTTAATAAAGCATAGGTTAAAACAACATAAATACAATTTAATAAAGCATAGGTTAAAACAGCATAAATACAATTTAATAAAGCATAGGTTAGAACAACATAAATACAATTTAATAAAGCATATGATAAAACAACATAAATACAATTTAATAAAGCATAGGTTAAAACAACATAAATACAATTTAATAAAGCATAGGATAAAACAACATAAATACCATTTAATAAAGCATAGGATAAAACAACATAAATACAATTTATTAAAGCATAGAATAAAACAACATAAATACAATTTAATAAAGCATAGGATAAAACAACATAAATACAATTTAATAAAGCATAGGATAAAACAACATAAATACAATTTAATAAAGCATAGGTTATAAACAACATAAAAACAATTTAATAAAGCATAGGATAAAACAACATAAATACAATTTAATAAAGCATAGGTTATAAACAACATAAATCCAATTTAATAAAGCATAGGTTAAAACAACATAAATACAATTTAATAAAGCATAGGATAAAACAACATAAATACCATTTAATAAAGCATAGGATAAAACAACATAAATACAATTTAATAAAGCATAGGTTATAAACAACATAAAAACAATTTAATAAAGCATAGGATAAAACAACATAAATACAATTTAATAAAGCATAGGTTATAAACAACATAAATCCAATTTAATAAAGCATAGGTTAAAACAACATAAATACAATTTAATAAAGCATAGGTTATAAACAACATAAAACAATTTAATAAAGCATAGGATAAAACAGCATAAATACAATTTAATAAAGCATAGGTTATAAACAACATAAATACAATTTAATAAAGCATAGGATAAAACAACATAAATACAATTTAATAAAGCATAGGATAAAACAACATAAATACAATTTAATAAAGCATAGGTTCAAACAACATAAATACAATTTAATAAAGCATGGGATAAAACAACATAAATACAATTTAATAAAGCATAGGGTAAAACAACATAAATACAATTTAATAAAGCATAGGATAAAACAACATAAATAAAATTTAATAAAGCATAGGTTAGAACAACATAAATACAATTTAATAAAGCATATGATAAAACAACATAAATACAATTTAATAAAGCATAGGTTAAAACAACATAAATACAATTTAATAAAGCATAGGTTAAAACAGCACAAATACAATTTAATAAAGCATAGGTTAAAACAACATAAATACAATTTAATAAAGCATAAGATAAAACAACATAAATACAATTTAATAAAGCATAGGATAAAACAACATAAATACAATTTAATAAAGCATAGGATAAAACAACATAAATACAATTTAATAAAGCATAGGTTAAAACAACATAAATACAATTTAATAAAGCATAGGTTAGAACAACATAAATACAATTTAATAAAGCATAGGATAAAACTACATAAATACAATTTATTAAAGCATAGGTTAAAACAACATAAATACAATTTAATAAAGCATAGGATAAAACAACATAAATACAATTTAATAAAGCATAGGTTAAAACAACATAAATACAATTCAATAAAGCATAGGTTAAAACAACATAAATACAATTTAATAAAGCATAGGATAAAACAACATAAATACAATTTAATAAAGCATAGGTTAAAACAACATAAATACAATTTAATAAAGCATAGGATAAAACAACATAAATACAATTTAATAAAGCATAGGATAAAACAACATAAATACCATTTAATGAAGCATAGGATAAAACAACATAAATACAATTTAATGAAGCATGGGTTAAAACAACATAAATACAATTTAATAAAGCATAGGATAAAACAACATAAATACAATTTAATAAAGCATAGGTTAAAACAACATAAATACAATTTAATAAAGCATAGGATAAAACAACATAAATACAATTTAATAAAGCATAGGATAAAACAACATAAATACAATTTAATAAAGCATGGGTAAAAACAACATAAATACAATTTAATAAAGCATAGGATTAAACAACATAAATACAATTTAATAAAGCATAGGATAAAACAACATAAATACAATTTAATAAAGCATAGGATAAAACAACATAAATACAATTTAATAAAGCATAGGTTAGAACAACATAAATACAATTTAATAAAGCATAGGATAAAATAACATAAATACAATTTAATAAAGCATGGGTTAAAACAACATAAATACAATTTAATAAAGCATAGGATTAAACAACATAAATACAATTTAATAAAGCATAGGATAAAACAACATAAATACAATTTAATAAAGCATAGGTTAAAACAGCATGAATACAATTTAATAAACCATAGGATAAAACAACATAAATACAATTTAATAAAGCATAGGATAAAACAACATAAATACAATTTAATAAAGCATAGGATAAAACAACATAAATACAATTTAATAAAGCATAGGTTAAAACAACATAAATACAATTTAATAAAGCATAGGATAAAACATCATAAATACAATTTAATAAAGCATAGGATAAAACAACATAAATACAATTTAATAAAGCATAGGTAAGAACAACATAAATACAATTTAATAAAGCATAGGATAAAACAACATAAATACAATTTAATAAAGCATAGGTTAAAACAACATAAATATAATTTAATAAAGTATAGGTTAAAACAGCATAAATACAATTTAATAAAGCATAGGTTAAAACAACATAAATACAATTTAATAAAGCATAGGATAAAACAACATAAATACAACTTAATAAAGCATATGATAAAACAACATAAATACAATTTAATAAAGCATAGGTTAAAACAACATAAATACAATTTAATAAAGCATAGGATAAAACAACATAAATACAATTTAATAAAGCATAGTTTAAAACAACATAAATACAATTTAATAAAGCATAGTTTAAAACAACATAAATACAATTTAATAAAACATAGGTTAAAACAACATAAACACAATTTAATAAAGCATAGTTTAAAACAACATAAATACAATTTAATAAAGCATAGGATAAAACAACATAAATACAATTTAATAAAGCATAGGTTAAAACAACATAATTACAATTTAATAAAGCATAGGATAAAACAACATAAATACAATTTAATAAAGCATAGGTTAGAACAACATAAATACAATTTAATAAAGCATAGGATAAAACAACATAAATACAATTTAATAAAGCATAGGTTAAAACAACATAAATACAATTTAATAAAGCATAGGTTAAAACAGCATAAATACAATTTAATAAAGCATAGGTTAAAACAACATAAATACAATTTAATAAAGCATAGGATAAAACAACATAAATACAATTTAATAAAGCATAGGATAAAACAACATAAATACAATTTAATAAAGCATAGGATAAAACAACATAAATACAATTTAATAAAGCATAGGTTAAAACAACATAAATACAATTTAATAAAGCATAGGATAAAACAACATAAATACAATTTAATAAAGCATAGGTTAGACCAACATAAATACAATTTAATAAAGCATAATTTAGAACAACATAAATACAATTTAATAAAGCATAGGATAAAACTACATAAATACAATTTAATAAAGCATAGGTTAAAACAACATAAATACAATTTAATAAAGCATAGGATAAAACAACATAAATACAATTTAATAAAGCATAGGTTAAAACAACATAAATACAATTTAATAAAGCATAGGATAAAACAACATAAATACAATTTAATAAAGCATAGGTTAAAACAACATAAATACAATTTAATAAAGCATAGGATAAAACAACATAAATACAATTTAATAAAGCATAGGATAAAACAACATAAATACAATTTAATAAAGCATAGGTTAAAACAACATAAATACAATTTAATAAAGCATAGGTTAAAACAGCATAAATACAATTTAATAAAGCATAGATTAAAACAACATAAATACAATTTAATAAAGCATAGGATAAAACAACATAAATACAATTTAATAAAGCATAGGTTAGAACAACATAAATACAATTTAATAAAGCATAGGTTAGAACAACATAAATACAATTTAATAAAGCATAGGATAAAACAACATAAATACAATTTAATAAAGCATAGGTTAAAACAACATAAATACAATTTAATAAAGCATAGGATAAAACAACATAAATACCATTTAATGAAGCATAGGATAAAACAACATAAATACAATTTAATGAAGCATGGGTTAAAACAACATAAATACAATTTAATAAAGCATAGGTTAAAACAACATAAATACAATTTAATAAAGCATAGGTTAAAACAACATAAATACAATTTAATAAAGCATAGGTTATAAACAACATAAAAACAATTTAATAAAGCATAGGATAAAACAACATAAATACAATTTAATAAAGCATAGGTTATAAACAACATAAATCCAATTTAATAAAGCATAGGATAAAACAACATAAATACAATTTAATAAAGCATAGGTTCAAACAACATAAATACAATTTAATAAAGCATGGGATAAAACAACATAAATACAATTTAATAAAGCATAGGGTAAAACAACATAAATACAATTTAATAAAGCATAGGATAAAACAACATAAATAAAATTTAATAAAGCATAGGTTAGAACAACATAAATACAATTTAATAAAGCATATGATAAAACAACATAAATACAATTTAATAAAGCATAGGTTAAAACAACATAAATACAATTTAATAAAGCATAGGTTAAAACAGCATAAATACAATTTAATAAAGCATAGGTTAAAACAACATAAATACAATTTAATAAAGCATAGGATAAAACAACATAAATACAATTTAATAAAGCATAGGTTAAAACAACATAAATACAATTTAATAAAGCATAGGATAAAACAACATAAATACAATTTAATAAAGCATAGGTTAAAACAACATAAATACAATTTAATAAAGCATAGGATAAAACAACATAAATACAATTTAATAAAGCATAGGATAAAACAACATAAATACAATTTAATAAAGCATAGGTTAAAACAACATAAATACAATTTAATAAAGCATAGGTTAAAACAGCATAAATACAATTTAATAAAGCATAGATTAAAACAACATAAATACAATTTAATAAAGCATAGGATAAAACAACATAAATACAATTTAATAAAGCATAGGTTCAAACAACATAAATACAATTTAATAAAGCATAGGTTAGAACAACATAAATACAATTTAATAAAGCATATGATAAAACAACATAAATACAATTTAATAAAGCATAGGTTAAAACAACATAAATACAATTTAATAAAGCATAGGTTAAAACAGCATAAATACAATTTAATAAAGCATAGGTTAGAACAACATAAATACAATTTAATAAAGCATATGATAAAACAACATAAATACAATTTAATAAAGCATAGGTTAAAACAACATAAATACAATTTAATAAAGCATAGGATAAAACAACATAAATACCATTTAATAAAGCATAGGATAAAACAACATAAATACAATTTATTAAAGCATAGAATAAAACAACATAAATACAATTTAATAAAGCATAGGATAAAACAACATAAATACAATTTAATAAAGCATAGGATAAAACAACATAAATACAATTTAATAAAGCATAGGTTATAAACAACATAAAAACAATTTAATAAAGCATAGGATAAAACAACATAAATACAATTTAATAAAGCATAGGTTATAAACAACATAAATCCAATTTAATAAAGCATAGGTTAAAACAACATAAATACAATTTAATAAAGCATAGGATAAAACAACATAAATACCATTTAATAAAGCATAGGATAAAACAACATAAATACAATTTATTAAAGCATAGAATAAAACAACATAAATACAATTTAATAAAGCATAGGATAAAACAACATAAATACAATTTAATAAAGCATAGGATAAAACAACATAAATACAATTTAATAAAGCATAGGTTATAAACAACATAAAAACAATTTAATAAAGCATAGGATAAAACAACATAAATACAATTTAATAAAGCATAGGTTATAAACAACATAAATCCAATTTAATAAAGCATAGGTTAAAACAACATAAATACAATTTAATAAAGCATAGGTTATAAACAACATAAAACAATTTAATAAAGCATAGGATAAAACAGCATAAATACAATTTAATAAAGCATAGGTTATAAACAACATAAATACAATTTAATAAAGCATAGGATAAAACAACATAAATACAATTTAATAAAGCATAGGATAAAACAACATAAATACAATTTAATAAAGCATAGGTTCAAACAACATAAATACAATTTAATAAAGCATGGGATAAAACAACATAAATACAATTTAATAAAGCATAGGGTAAAACAACATAAATACAATTTAATAAAGCATAGGATAAAACAACATAAATAAAATTTAATAAAGCATAGGTTAGAACAACATAAATACAATTTAATAAAGCATATGATAAAACAACATAAATACAATTTAATAAAGCATAGGTTAAAACAACATAAATACAATTTAATAAAGCATAGGTTAAAACAGCACAAATACAATTTAATAAAGCATAGGTTAAAACAACATAAATACAATTTAATAAAGCATAAGATAAAACAACATAAATACAATTTAATAAAGCATAGGATAAAACAACATAAATACAATTTAATAAAGCATAGGATAAAACAACATAAATACAATTTAATAAAGCATAGGTTAAAACAACATAAATACAATTTAATAAAGCATAGGTTAGAACAACATAAATACAATTTAATAAAGCATAGGATAAAACTACATAAATACAATTTATTAAAGCATAGGTTAAAACAACATAAATACAATTTAATAAAGCATAGGATAAAACAACATAAATACAATTTAATAAAGCATAGGTTAAAACAACATAAATACAATTCAATAAAGCATAGGTTAAAACAACATAAATACAATTTAATAAAGCATAGGATAAAACAACATAAATACAATTTAATAAAGCATAGGTTAAAACAACATAAATACAATTTAATAAAGCATAGGATAAAACAACATAAATACAATTTAATAAAGCATAGGATAAAACAACATAAATACCATTTAATGAAGCATAGGATAAAACAACATAAATACAATTTAATGAAGCATGGGTTAAAACAACATAAATACAATTTAATAAAGCATAGGATAAAACAACATAAATACAATTTAATAAAGCATAGGTTAAAACAACATAAATACAATTTAATAAAGCATAGGATAAAACAACATAAATACAATTTAATAAAGCATAGGATAAAACAACATAAATACAATTTAATAAAGCATGGGTAAAAACAACATAAATACAATTTAATAAAGCATAGGATTAAACAACATAAATACAATTTAATAAAGCATAGGATAAAACAACATAAATACAATTTAATAAAGCATAGGATAAAACAACATAAATACAATTTAATAAAGCATAGGTTAGAACAACATAAATACAATTTAATAAAGCATAGGATAAAATAACATAAATACAATTTAATAAAGCATGGGTTAAAACAACATAAATACAATTTAATAAAGCATAGGATTAAACAACATAAATACAATTTAATAAAGCATAGGATAAAACAACATAAATACAATTTAATAAAGCATAGGTTAAAACAGCATGAATACAATTTAATAAACCATAGGATAAAACAACATAAATACAATTTAATAAAGCATAGGATAAAACAACATAAATACAATTTAATAAAGCATAGGATAAAACAACATAAATACAATTTAATAAAGCATAGGTTAAAACAACATAAATACAATTTAATAAAGCATAGGATAAAACATCATAAATACAATTTAATAAAGCATAGGATAAAACAACATAAATACAATTTAATAAAGCATAGGTAAGAACAACATAAATACAATTTAATAAAGCATAGGATAAAACAACATAAATACAATTTAATAAAGCATAGGTTAAAACAACATAAATATAATTTAATAAAGTATAGGTTAAAACAGCATAAATACAATTTAATAAAGCATAGGTTAAAACAACATAAATACAATTTAATAAAGCATAGGATAAAACAACATAAATACAACTTAATAAAGCATATGATAAAACAACATAAATACAATTTAATAAAGCATAGGTTAAAACAACATAAATACAATTTAATAAAGCATAGGATAAAACAACATAAATACAATTTAATAAAGCATAGTTTAAAACAACATAAATACAATTTAATAAAGCATAGTTTAAAACAACATAAATACAATTTAATAAAACATAGGTTAAAACAACATAAACACAATTTAATAAAGCATAGTTTAAAACAACATAAATACAATTTAATAAAGCATAGGATAAAACAACATAAATACAATTTAATAAAGCATAGGTTAAAACAACATAATTACAATTTAATAAAGCATAGGATAAAACAACATAAATACAATTTAATAAAGCATAGGTTAGAACAACATAAATACAATTTAATAAAGCATAGGATAAAACAACATAAATACAATTTAATAAAGCATAGGTTAAAACAACATAAATACAATTTAATAAAGCATAGGTTAAAACAGCATAAATACAATTTAATAAAGCATAGGTTAAAACAACATAAATACAATTTAATAAAGCATAGGATAAAACAACATAAATACAATTTAATAAAGCATAGGATAAAACAACATAAATACAATTTAATAAAGCATAGGATAAAACAACATAAATACAATTTAATAAAGCATAGGTTAAAACAACATAAATACAATTTAATAAAGCATAGGATAAAACAACATAAATACAATTTAATAAAGCATAGGTTAGACCAACATAAATACAATTTAATAAAGCATAATTTAGAACAACATAAATACAATTTAATAAAGCATAGGATAAAACTACATAAATACAATTTAATAAAGCATAGGTTAAAACAACATAAATACAATTTAATAAAGCATAGGATAAAACAACATAAATACAATTTAATAAAGCATAGGTTAAAACAACATAAATACAATTTAATAAAGCATAGGATA
Source organism: Phyllobates terribilis (assembly GCF_046119375.1). NCBI lineage: Eukaryota > Metazoa > Chordata > Amphibia > Anura > Dendrobatidae > Phyllobates > Phyllobates terribilis. The sequence continues at coordinate 21,850,708 of NW_027362775.1, read as the reverse complement.
AAACAACATAAATACAATTTAATAAAGCATAGGTTAAAACAACATAAATACAATTTAATAAAGCATAGGATAAAACAACATAAATACAATTTAATAAAGCATAGGATAAAACAACATAAATACAATTTAATAAAGCATAGGTTAAAACAACATAAATACAATTTAATAAAGCATAGGTTAAAACAGCATAAATACAATTTAATAAAGCATAGATTAAAACAACATAAATACAATTTAATAAAGCATAGGATAAAACAACATAAATACAATTTAATAAAGCATAGGTTAGAACAACATAAATACAATTTAATAAAGCATAGGTTAGAACAACATAAATACAATTTAATAAAGCATAGGATAAAACAACATAAATACAATTTAATAAAGCATAGGTTAAAACAACATAAATACAATTTAATAAAGCATAGGATAAAACAACATAAATACCATTTAATGAAGCATAGGATAAAACAACATAAATACAATTTAATGAAGCATGGGTTAAAACAACATAAATACAATTTAATAAAGCATAGGTTAAAACAACATAAATACAATTTAATAAAGCATAGGTTAAAACAACATAAATACAATTTAATAAAGCATAGGTTATAAACAACATAAAAACAATTTAATAAAGCATAGGATAAAACAACATAAATACAATTTAATAAAGCATAGGTTATAAACAACATAAATCCAATTTAATAAAGCATAGGATAAAACAACATAAATACAATTTAATAAAGCATAGGTTCAAACAACATAAATACAATTTAATAAAGCATGGGATAAAACAACATAAATACAATTTAATAAAGCATAGGGTAAAACAACATAAATACAATTTAATAAAGCATAGGATAAAACAACATAAATAAAATTTAATAAAGCATAGGTTAGAACAACATAAATACAATTTAATAAAGCATATGATAAAACAACATAAATACAATTTAATAAAGCATAGGTTAAAACAACATAAATACAATTTAATAAAGCATAGGTTAAAACAGCATAAATACAATTTAATAAAGCATAGGTTAAAACAACATAAATACAATTTAATAAAGCATAGGATAAAACAACATAAATACAATTTAATAAAGCATAGGTTAAAACAACATAAATACAATTTAATAAAGCATAGGATAAAACAACATAAATACAATTTAATAAAGCATAGGTTAAAACAACATAAATACAATTTAATAAAGCATAGGATAAAACAACATAAATACAATTTAATAAAGCATAGGATAAAACAACATAAATACAATTTAATAAAGCATAGGTTAAAACAACATAAATACAATTTAATAAAGCATAGGTTAAAACAGCATAAATACAATTTAATAAAGCATAGATTAAAACAACATAAATACAATTTAATAAAGCATAGGATAAAACAACATAAATACAATTTAATAAAGCATAGGTTAGAACAACATAAATACAATTTAATAAAGCATAGGTTAGAACAACATAAATACAATTTAATAAAGCATAGGATAAAACAACATAAATACAATTTAATAAAGCATAGGTTAAAACAACATAAATACAATTTAATAAAGCATAGGATAAAACAACATAAATACCATTTAATGAAGCATAGGATAAAACAACATAAATACAATTTAATGAAGCATGGGTTAAAACAACATAAATACAATTTAATAAAGCATAGGTTAAAACAACATAAATACAATTTAATAAAGCATAGGTTAAAACAACATAAATACAATTTAATAAAGCATAGGTTATAAACAACATAAAAACAATTTAATAAAGCATAGGATAAAACAACATAAATACAATTTAATAAAGCATAGGTTATAAACAACATAAATCCAATTTAATAAAGCATAGGATAAAACAACATAAATACAATTTAATAAAGCATAGGTTCAAACAACATAAATACAATTTAATAAAGCATGGGATAAAACAACATAAATACAATTTAATAAAGCATAGGGTAAAACAACATAAATACAATTTAATAAAGCATAGGATAAAACAACATAAATAAAATTTAATAAAGCATAGGTTAGAACAACATAAATACAATTTAATAAAGCATATGATAAAACAACATAAATACAATTTAATAAAGCATAGGTTAAAACAACATAAATACAATTTAATAAAGCATAGGTTAAAACAGCATAAATACAATTTAATAAAGCATAGGTTAAAACAACATAAATACAATTTAATAAAGCATAGGATAAAACAACATAAATACCATTTAATAAAGCATAGGATAAAACAACATAAATACAATTTATTAAAGCATAGAATAAAACAACATAAATACAATTTAATAAAGCATAGGATAAAACAACATAAATACAATTTAATAAAGCATAGGATAAAACAACATAAATACAATTTAATAAAGCATAGGTTATAAACAACATAAAAACAATTTAATAAAGCATAGGATAAAACAACATAAATACAATTTAATAAAGCATAGGTTATAAACAACATAAATCCAATTTAATAAAGCATAGGTTAAAACAACATAAATACAATTTAATAAAGCATAGGATAAAACAACATAAATACCATTTAATAAAGCATAGGATAAAACAACATAAATACAATTTATTAAAGCATAGAATAAAACAACATAAATACAATTTAATAAAGCATAGGATAAAACTACATAAATACAATTTAATAAAGCATAGGTTAAAACAACATAAATACAATTTAATAAAGCATAGGATAAAACAACATAAATACAATTTAATAAAGCATAGGATAAAACAACATAAATACAATTTAATAAAGCATAGGTTAAAACAAGATAAATACAATTTAATAAAGCATAGGTTAAAACAACACAAACAAAATTTAATAAAGCATAGGTTAAAACAACATAAATACAATTTAATAAAGCATAGGATAAAACAACATAAATACAATTTAATAAAGCATAGGTTAAAACAACACAAATACAATTTAATAAAGCATAGGATAAAACAACATAAATAAAATTTAATAAAGCACAGGTTAAAACAACATAAATACAATTTAATAAAGCATAGGATAAAACAACATAAATACAATTTAATAAAGCATAGGATAAAACAGCATAAATACAATTTAATAAAGCATGGGTTAAAACAACATAAATACAATTTAAAAAAGCATAGGATAAAACAACATAAACACAATTTAATGAAGCATAGGATAAAACAACATAAATACAATTTAATAAAGCATAGGTTCAAACAACATAAATACAATTTAATAAAGCATGGGATAAAACAACATAAATACAATTTAATAAAGCATAGGGTAAAACAACATAAATACAATTTAATAAAGCATAGGATAAAACAACATAAATACAATTTAATAAAGCATGGGTTAAAACAACATAAATACAATTTAAAAAAGCATAGGATAAAACAACATAAACACAATTTAATGAAGCATAGGATAAAACAAAATAAATACAATTTAATAAAGCATAGGTTCAAACAACATAAATACAATTTAATAAAGCATGGGATAAAACAACATAAATACAATTTAATAAAGCATAGGGTAAAACAACATAAATACAATTTAATAAAGCATAGGATAAAACAACATAAATACAATTTAATAAAGCATAGGTTAAAACAACATAAATACAATTTAATAAAGCATAGGTTATAAACAACATAAATACAATTTAATAAATCATAGGATAAAACAACATAAATACAATTTAATAAAGCATAGGATAAAACAACATAAATACAATTTAATAAAGCATAGGTTAGAACAACATAAATACAATTTAATAAAGCATAGGTTAAAACAACATAAATACAATTTAAAAAAGCATAGGTTATAAACAACATAAAAACAATTTAATAAAGCATAGGATAAAACAGCATAAATACAATTTAATAAAGCATAGGTTATAAACAACATAAATACAATTTAATAAAGCATAGGATAAAACAACATATATACAATTTAATAAAGCATAGGTTCAAACAACATAAATACAATTTAATAAAGCATGGGATAAAACAACATAAATACAATTTAATAAAGCATAGGGTAAAACAACATAAATACAATTTAATAAAGCATAGGATAAAACAACATAAATAAAATTTAATAAAGCATAGGTTAGAACAACATAAATACAATTTAATAAAGCATATGATAAAACAACATAAATACAATTTAATAAAGCATAGGTTAAAACAACATAAATACAATTTAATAAAGCATAGGTTAAAACAGCATAAATACAATTTAATAAAGCATAGGTTAAAACAACATAAATACAATTTAATAAAGCATAGGATAAAACAACATAAATACAATTTAATAAAGCATAGGTTAAAACAACATAATTACAATTTAATAAAGCATAGGATAAAACAACATAAATACAATTTAATAAAGCATAGTTTAAAACAACATAAATACAATTTAATAAAGCATAGGATAAAACAACATAAATACAATTTAATAAAGCATAGGTTAAAACAACATAATTACAATTTAATAAAGCATAGGATAAAACAACATAAATACAATTTAATAAAGCATAGGTTAGAACAACATAAATACAATTTAATAAAGCATAGGATAAAACAACATAAATACAATTTAATAAAGCATAGGTTAAAACAACATAAATACAATTTAATAAAGCATAGGTTAAAACAGCATAAATACAATTTAATAAAGCATAGGTTAAAACAACATAAATACAATTTAATAAAGCATAGGATAAAACAACATAAATACAATTTAATAAAGCATAGGATAAAACAACATAAATACAATTTAATAAAGCATAGGATAAAACAACATAAATACAATTTAATAAAGCATAGGTTAAAACAACATAAATACAATTTAATAAAGCATAGGATAAAACAACATAAATACAATTTAATAAAGCATAGGTTAGACCAACATAAATACAATTTAATAAAGCATAATTTAGAACAACATAAATACAATTTAATAAAGCATAGGATAAAACTACATAAATACAATTTAATAAAGCATAGGTTAAAACAACATAAATACAATTTAATAAAGCATAGGATAAAACAACATAAATACAATTTAATAAAGCATAGGTTAAAACAACATAAATACAATTTAATAAAGCATAGGATAAAACAACATAAATACAATTTAATAAAGCATAGGTTAAAACAACATAAATACAATTTAATAAAGCATAGGATAAAACAACATAAATACAATTTAATAAAGCATAGGATAAAACAACATAAATACAATTTAATAAAGCATAGGTTAAAACAACATAAATACAATTTAATAAAGCATAGGTTAAAACAGCATAAATACAATTTAATAAAGCATAGATTAAAACAACATAAATACAATTTAATAAAGCATAGGATAAAACAACATAAATACAATTTAATAAAGCATAGGTTAGAACAACATAAATACAATTTAATAAAGCATAGGTTAGAACAACATAAATACAATTTAATAAAGCATAGGATAAAACAACATAAATACAATTTAATAAAGCATAGGTTAAAACAACATAAATACAATTTAATAAAGCATAGGATAAAACAACATAAATACCATTTAATGAAGCATAGGATAAAACAACATAAATACAATTTAATGAAGCATGGGTTAAAACAACATAAATACAATTTAATAAAGCATAGGTTAAAACAACATAAATACAATTTAATAAAGCATAGGTTAAAACAACATAAATACAATTTAATAAAGCATAGGTTATAAACAACATAAAAACAATTTAATAAAGCATAGGATAAAACAACATAAATACAATTTAATAAAGCATAGGTTATAAACAACATAAATCCAATTTAATAAAGCATAGGATAAAACAACATAAATACAATTTAATAAAGCATAGGTTCAAACAACATAAATACAATTTAATAAAGCATGGGATAAAACAACATAAATACAATTTAATAAAGCATAGGGTAAAACAACATAAATACAATTTAATAAAGCATAGGATAAAACAACATAAATAAAATTTAATAAAGCATAGGTTAGAACAACATAAGTACAATTTAATAAAGCATATGATAAAACAACATAAATACAATTTAATAAAGCATAGGTTAAAACAACATAAATACAATTTAATAAAGCATAGGTTAAAACAGCATAAATACAATTTAATAAAGCATAGGTTAAAACAACATAAATACAATTTAATAAAGCATAGGATAAAACAACATAAATACCATTTAATAAAGCATAGGATAAAACAACATAAATACAATTTATTAAAGCATAGAATAAAACAACATAAATACAATTTAATAAAGCATAGGATAAAACAACATAAATACAATTTAATAAAGCATAGGATAAAACAACATAAATACAATTTAATAAAGCATAGGTTATAAACAACATAAAAACAATTTAATAAAGCATAGGATAAAACAACATAAATACAATTTAATAAAGCATAGGTTATAAACAACATAAATCCAATTTAATAAAGCATAGGTTAAAACAACATAAATACAATTTAATAAAGCATAGGATAAAACAACATAAATACCATTTAATAAAGCATAGGATAAAACAACATAAATACAATTTATTAAAGCATAGAATAAAACAACATAAATACAATTTAATAAAGCATAGGATAAAACTACATAAATACAATTTAATAAAGCATAGGTTAAAACAACATAAATACAATTTAATAAAGCATAGGATAAAACAACATAAATACAATTTAATAAAGCATAGGATAAAACAACATAAATACAATTTAATAAAGCATAGGTTAAAACAAGATAAATACAATTTAATAAAGCATAGGTTAAAACAACACAAACAAAATTTAATAAAGCATAGGTTAAAACAACATAAATACAATTTAATAAAGCATAGGATAAAACAACATAAATACAATTTAATAAAGCATAGGTTAAAACAACACAAATACAATTTAATAAAGCATAGGATAAAACAACATAAATAAAATTTAATAAAGCACAGGTTAAAACAACATAAATACAATTTAATAAAGCATAGGATAAAACAACATAAATACAATTTAATAAAGCATAGGATAAAACAGCATAAATACAATTTAATAAAGCATGGGTTAAAACAACATAAATACAATTTAAAAAAGCATAGGATAAAACAACATAAACACAATTTAATGAAGCATAGGATAAAACAACATAAATACAATTTAATAAAGCATAGGTTCAAACAACATAAATACAATTTAATAAAGCATGGGATAAAACAACATAAATACAATTTAATAAAGCATAGGGTAAAACAACATAAATACAATTTAATAAAGCATAGGATAAAACAACATAAATACAATTTAATAAAGCATGGGTTAAAACAACATAAATACAATTTAAAAAAGCATAGGATAAAACAACATAAACACAATTTAATGAAGCATAGGATAAAACAAAATAAATACAATTTAATAAAGCATAGGTTCAAACAACATAAATACAATTTAATAAAGCATGGGATAAAACAACATAAATACAATTTAATAAAGCATAGGGTAAAACAACATAAATACAATTTAATAAAGCATAGGATAAAACAACATAAATACAATTTAATAAAGCATAGGTTAAAACAACATAAATACAATTTAATAAAGCATAGGTTATAAACAACATAAATACAATTTAATAAATCATAGGATAAAACAACATAAATACAATTTAATAAAGCATAGGATAAAACAACATAAATACAATTTAATAAAGCATAGGTTAGAACAACATAAATACAATTTAATAAAGCATAGGTTAAAACAACATAAATACAATTTAAAAAAGCATAGGTTATAAACAACATAAAAACAATTTAATAAAGCATAGGATAAAACAGCATAAATACAATTTAATAAAGCATAGGTTATAAACAACATAAATACAATTTAATAAAGCATAGGATAAAACAACATATATACAATTTAATAAAGCATAGGTTCAAACAACATAAATACAATTTAATAAAGCATGGGATAAAACAACATAAATACAATTTAATAAAGCATAGGGTAAAACAACATAAATACAATTTAATAAAGCATAGGATAAAACAACATAAATAAAATTTAATAAAGCATAGGTTAGAACAACATAAATACAATTTAATAAAGCATATGATAAAACAACATAAATACAATTTAATAAAGCATAGGTTAAAACAACATAAATACAATTTAATAAAGCATAGGTTAAAACAGCATAAATACAATTTAATAAAGCATAGGTTAAAACAACATAAATACAATTTAATAAAGCATAGGATAAAACAACATAAATACAATTTAATAAAGCATAGGATAAAACAACATAAATACAATTTAATAAAGCATAGGATAAAACAACATAAATACAATTTAATGGAGCATAGGATAAAACAACATAAATACAATTTAATAAAGCATAGGATAAAACAACATAAATACAATTTAATAAAGCATAGGTTAAAACAACATAAATACAATTTAATAAAGCATAGGTTAGAACAACATAAATACAATTTAATAAAGCATAGGATAAAACTACATAAATACAATTTATTAAAGCATAGGTTAAAACAACATAAATACAATTTAATAAAGCATAGGATAAAACAACATAAATACAATTTAATAAAGCATAGGTTAAAACAACATAAATACAATTTAATAAAGCATAGGTTAAAACAACATAAATACAATTTAATAAAGCATAGGATAAAACAACATAAATACAATTTAATAAAGCATAGGTTAAAACAACATAAATACAATTTAATAAAGCATAGGATAAAACAACATAAATACAATTTAATAAAGCATAGGATAAAACAACATAAATACCATTTAATGAAGCATAGGATAAAACAACATAAATACAATTTAATGAAGCATGGGTTAAAACAACATAAATACAATTTAATAAAGCATAGGATAAAACAACATAAATACAATTTAATAAAGCATAGGTTAAAACAACATAAATACAATTTAATAAAGCATAGGATAAAACAACATAAATACAATTTAATAAAGCATAGGATAAAACAACATAAATACAATTTAATAAAGCATGGGTAAAAACAACATAAATACAATTTAATAAAGCATAGGATTAAACAACATAAATACAATTTAATAAAGCATAGGATAAAACAACATAAATACAATTTAATAAAGCATAGGATAAAACAACATAAATACAATTTAATAAAGCATAGGTTAGAACAACATAAATACAATTTAATAAAGCATAGGATAAAACAACATAAATACAATTTAATAAAGCATAGGTTAAAACAACATAAATACAATTTAATAAAGCATAGGATAAAACAACATAAATACCATTTAATGAAGCATAGGATAAAACAACATAAATACAATTTAATGAAGCATGGGTTAAAACAACATAAATACAATTTAATAAAGCATAGGTTAAAACAACATAAATACAATTTAATAAAGCATAGGTTAAAACAACATAAATACAATTTAATAAAGCATAGGTTATAAACAACATAAAAACAATTTAATAAAGCATAGGATAAAACAACATAAATACAATTTAATAAAGCATAGGTTATAAACAACATAAATCCAATTTAATAAAGCATAGGATAAAACAACATAAATACAATTTAATAAAGCATAGGTTCAAACAACATAAATACAATTTAATAAAGCATGGGATAAAACAACATAAATACAATTTAATAAAGCATAGGGTAAAACAACATAAATACAATTTAATAAAGCATAGGATAAAACAACATAAATAAAATTTAATAAAGCATAGGTTAGAACAACATAAATACAATTTAATAAAGCATATGATAAAACAACATAAATACAATTTAATAAAGCATAGGTTAAAACAACATAAATACAATTTAATAAAGCATAGGTTAAAACAGCATAAATACAATTTAATAAAGCATAGGTTAAAACAACATAAATACAATTTAATAAAGCATAGGATAAAACAACATAAATACCATTTAATAAAGCATAGGATAAAACAACATAAATACAATTTATTAAAGCATAGAATAAAACAACATAAATACAATTTAATAAAGCATAGGATAAAACAACATAAATACAATTTAATAAAGCATAGGATAAAACAACATAAATACAATTTAATAAAGCATAGGTTATAAACAACATAAAAACAATTTAATAAAGCATAGGATAAAACAACATAAATACAATTTAATAAAGCATAGGTTATAAACAACATAAATCCAATTTAATAAAGCATAGGTTAAAACAACATAAATACAATTTAATAAAGCATAGGATAAAACAACATAAATACCATTTAATAAAGCATAGGATAAAACAACATAAATACAATTTATTAAAGCATAGAATAAAACAACATAAATACAATTTAATAAAGCATAGGATAAAACTACATAAATACAATTTAATAAAGCATAGGTTAAAACAACATAAATACAATTTAATAAAGCATAGGATAAAACAACATAAATACAATTTAATAAAGCATAGGATAAAACAACATAAATACAATTTAATAAAGCATAGGATAAAACAACATAAATACAATTTAATGGAGCATAGGATAAAACAACATAAATACAATTTAATAAAGCATAGGATAAAACAACATAAATACAATTTAATAAAGCATAGGTTAAAACAACATAAATACAATTTAATAAAGCATAGGTTAGAACAACATAAATACAATTTAATAAAGCATAGGATAAAACTACATAAATACAATTTATTAAAGCATAGGTTAAAACAACATAAATACAATTTAATAAAGCATAGGATAAAACAACATAAATACAATTTAATAAAGCATAGGTTAAAACAACATAAATACAATTTAATAAAGCATAGGTTAAAACAACATAAATACAATTTAATAAAGCATAGGATAAAACAACATAAATACAATTTAATAAAGCATAGGTTAAAACAACATAAATACAATTTAATAAAGCATAGGATAAAACAACATAAATACAATTTAATAAAGCATAGGATAAAACAACATAAATACCATTTAATGAAGCATAGGATAAAACAACATAAATACAATTTAATGAAGCATGGGTTAAAACAACATAAATACAATTTAATAAAGCATAGGATAAAACAACATAAATACAATTTAATAAAGCATAGGTTAAAACAACATAAATACAATTTAATAAAGCATAGGATAAAACAACATAAATACAATTTAATAAAGCATAGGATAAAACAACATAAATACAATTTAATAAAGCATGGGTAAAAACAACATAAATACAATTTAATAAAGCATAGGATTAAACAACATAAATACAATTTAATAAAGCATAGGATAAAACAACATAAATACAATTTAATAAAGCATAGGATAAAACAACATAAATACAATTTAATAAAGCATAGGTTAGAACAACATAAATACAATTTAATAAAGCATAGGATAAAACAACATAAATACAATTTAATAAAGCATAGGTTAAAACAACATAAATACAATTTAATAAAGCATAGGATAAAACAACATAAATACCATTTAATGAAGCATAGGATAAAACAACATAAATACAATTTAATGAAGCATGGGTTAAAACAACATAAATACAATTTAATAAAGCATAGGTTAAAACAACATAAATACAATTTAATAAAGCATAGGTTAAAACAACATAAATACAATTTAATAAAGCATAGGTTATAAACAACATAAAAACAATTTAATAAAGCATAGGATAAAACAACATAAATACAATTTAATAAAGCATAGGTTATAAACAACATAAATCCAATTTAATAAAGCATAGGATAAAACAACATAAATACAATTTAATAAAGCATAGGTTCAAACAACATAAATACAATTTAATAAAGCATGGGATAAAACAACATAAATACAATTTAATAAAGCATAGGGTAAAACAACATAAATACAATTTAATAAAGCATAGGATAAAACAACATAAATAAAATTTAATAAAGCATAGGTTAGAACAACATAAATACAATTTAATAAAGCATATGATAAAACAACATAAATACAATTTAATAAAGCATAGGTTAAAACAACATAAATACAATTTAATAAAGCATAGGTTAAAACAGCATAAATACAATTTAATAAAGCATAGGTTAAAACAACATAAATACAATTTAATAAAGCATAGGATAAAACAACATAAATACCATTTAATAAAGCATAGGATAAAACAACATAAATACAATTTATTAAAGCATAGAATAAAACAACATAAATACAATTTAATAAAGCATAGGATAAAACAACATAAATACAATTTAATAAAGCATAGGATAAAACAACATAAATACAATTTAATAAAGCATAGGTTATAAACAACATAAAAACAATTTAATAAAGCATAGGATAAAACAACATAAATACAATTTAATAAAGCATAGGTTATAAACAACATAAATCCAATTTAATAAAGCATAGGTTAAAACAACATAAATACAATTTAATAAAGCATAGGATAAAACAACATAAATACCATTTAATAAAGCATAGGATAAAACAACATAAATACAATTTATTAAAGCATAGAATAAAACAACATAAATACAATTTAATAAAGCATAGGATAAAACTACATAAATACAATTTAATAAAGCATAGGATAAAACAACATAAATAAAATTTAATAAAGCACAGGTTAAAACAACATAAATACAATTTAATAAAGCATAGGATAAAACAGCATAAATACAATTTAATAAAGCATAGGATAAAACAGCATAAATACAATTTAATAAAGCATGGGTTAAAACAACATAAATACAATTTAAAAAAGCATAGGATAAAACAACATAAACACAATTTAATGAAGCATAGGATAAAACAACATAAATACAATTTAATAAAGCATAGGTTCAAACAACATAAATACAATTTAATAAAGCATGGGATAAAACAACATAAATACAATTTAATAAAGCATAGGGTAAAACAACATAAATACAATTTAATAAAGCATAGGATAAAACAACATAAATACAATTTAATAAAGCATAGGTTATAAACAACATAAAAACAATTTAATAAAGCATAGGATAAAACAACATAAATACAATTTAATAAAGCATAGGTTATAAACAACATAAATCCAATTTAATAAAGCATAGGTTAAAACAACATAAATACAATTTAATAAAGCATAGGATAAAACAACATAAATACCATTTAATAAAGCATAGGATAAAACAACATAAATACAATTTATTAAAGCATAGAATAAAACAACATAAATACAATTTAATAAAGCATAGGATAAAACTACATAAATACAATTTAATAAAGCATAGGTTAAAACAACATAAATACAATTTAATAAAGCATAGGATAAAACAACATAAATACAATTTAATAAAGCATAGGATAAAACAACATAAATACAATTTAATAAAGCATAGGATAAAACAACATAAATACAATTTAATGGAGCATAGGATAAAACAACATAAAAACAATTTAATAAAGCATAGGATAAAACAACATAAATACAATTTAATAAAGCATAGGTTATAAACAACATAAATCCAATTTAATAAAGCATAGGTTAAAACAACATAAATACAATTTAATAAAGCATAGGATAAAACAACATAAATACAATTTATTAAAGCATAGGTTAAAACAACATAAATACAATTTAATAAAGCATAGGATAAAACAACATAAATACAATTTAATAAAGCATAGGTTAAAACAACATAAATACAATTTAATAAAGCATAGGTTAAAACAACATAAATACAATTTAATAAAGCATAGGATAAAACAACATAAATACAATTTAATAAAGCATAGGATAAAACAACATAAATACAATTTAATAAAGCATAGGTTAAAACAACATAAATACAATTTAATAAAGCATAGGATAAAACAACATAAATACCATTTAATAAAGCATAGGTTAAAACAACATAAATACAATTTAATAAAGCATAGGATAAAACAACATAAATACAATTTAATAAAGCATAGGTTAAAACAACACAAATACAATTTAATAAAGCATAGGATAAAACAACATAAATAAAATTTAATAAAGCACAGGTTAAAACAACATAAATACAATTTAATAAAGCATAGGATAAAACAGCATAAATACAATTTAATAAAGCATAGGATAAAACAGCATAAATACAATTTAATAAAGCATGGGTTAAAACAACATAAATACAATTTAAAAAAGCATAGGATAAAACAACATAAACACAATTTAATGAAGCATAGGATAAAACAACATAAATAAAATTTAATAAAGCATAGGTTCAAACAACATAAATACAATTTAATAAAGCATGGGATAAAACAACATAAATACAATTTAATAAAGCATAGGGTAAAACAACATAAATACAATTTAATAAAGCATAGGATAAAACAACATAAATACAATTTAATAAAGCATAGGTTATAAACAACATAAAAACAATTTAATAAAGCATAGGATAAAACAACATAAATACAATTTAATAAAGCATAGGTTATAAACAACATAAATCCAATTTAATAAAGCATAGGTTAAAACAACATAAATACAATTTAATAAAGCATAGGATAAAACAACATAAATACCATTTAATAAAGCATAGGATAAAACAACATAAATACAATTTATTAAAGCATAGAATAAAACAACATAAATACAATTTAATAAAGCATAGGATAAAACTACATAAATACAATTTAATAAAGCATAGGTTAAAACAACATAAATACAATTTAATAAAGCATAGGATAAAACAACATAAATACAATTTAATAAAGCATAGGATAAAACAACATAAATACAATTTAATAAAGCATAGGATAAAACAACATAAATACAATTTAATGGAGCATAGGATAAAACAACATAAATACAATTTAATAAAGCATAGGATAAAACAACATAAATACAATTTAATAAAGCATAGGTTAAAACAACATAAATACAATTTAATAAAGCATAGGTTAGAACAACATAAATACAATTTAATAAAGCATAGGATAAAACTACATAAATACAATTTATTAAAGCATAGGTTAAAACAACATAAATACAATTTAATAAAGCATAGGATAAAACAACATAAATACAATTTAATAAAGCATAGGTTAAAACAACATAAATACAATTTAATAAAGCATAGGTTAAAACAACATAAATACAATTTAATAAAGCATAGGATAAAACAACATAAATACAATTTAATAAAGCATAGGTTAAAACAACATAAATACAATTTAATAAAGCATAGGATAAAACAACATAAATACAATTTAATAAAGCATAGGATAAAACAACATAAATACCATTTAATGAAGCATAGGATAAAACAACATAAATACAATTTAATGAAGCATGGGTTAAAACAACATAAATACAATTTAATAAAGCATAGGATAAAACAACATAAATACAATTTAATAAAGCATAGGTTAAAACAACGTAAATACAATTTAATAAAGCATAGGATAAAACAACATAAATACAATTTAATAAAGCATAGGATAAAACAACATAAATACAATTTAATAAAGCATGGGTAAAAACAACATAAATACAATTTAATAAAGCATAGGATTAAACAACATAAATACAATTTAATAAAGCATAGGATAAAACAACATAAATACAATTTAATAAAGCATAGGATAAAACAACATAAATACAATTTAATAAAGCATAGGTTAAAACAACATAAATACAATTTAATAAAGCATAGGATAAAACAACATAAATACCATTTAATGAAGCATAGGATAAAACAACATAAATACAATTTAATGAAGCATGGGTTAAAACAACATAAATACAATTTAATAAAGCATAGGTTAAAACAACATAAATACAATTTAATAAAGCATAGGTTAAAACAACATAAATACAATTTAATAAAGCATAGGTTATAAACAACATAAAAACAATTTAATAAAGCATAGGATAAAACAACATAAATACAATTTAATAAAGCATAGGTTATAAACAACATAAATCCAATTTAATAAAGCATAGGATAAAACAACATAAATACAATTTAATAAAGCATAGGTTCAAACAACATAAATACAATTTAATAAAGCATGGGATAAAACAACATAAATACAATTTAATAAAGCATAGGGTAAAACAACATAAATACAATTTAATAAAGCATAGGATAAAACAACATAAATAAAATTTAATAAAGCATAGGTTAGAACAACATAAATACAATTTAATAAAGCATATGATAAAACAACATAAATACAATTTAATAAAGCATAGGTTAAAAAAACATAAATACAATTTAATAAAGCATAGGTTAAAACAGCATAAATACAATTTAATAAAGCATAGGTTAAAACAACATAAATACAATTTAATAAAGCATAGGATAAAACAACATAAATACCATTTAATAAAGCATAGGATAAAACAACATAAATACAATTTATTAAAGCATAGAATAAAACAACATAAATACAATTTAATAAAGCATAGGATAAAACAACATAAATACAATTTAATAAAGCATAGGATAAAACAACATAAATACAATTTAATAAAGCATAGGTTATAAACAACATAAAAACAATTTAATAAAGCATAGGATAAAACAACATAAATACAATTTAATAAAGCATAGGTTATAAACAACATAAATCCAATTTAATAAAGCATAGGTTAAAACAACATAAATACAATTTAATAAAGCATAGGATAAAACAACATAAATACCATTTAATAAAGCATAGGATAAAACAACATAAATACAATTTATTAAAGCATAGAATAAAACAACATAAATACAATTTAATAAAGCATAGGATAAAACTACATAAATACAATTTAATAAAGCATAGGTTAAAACAACATAAATACAATTTAATAAAGCATAGGATAAAACAACATAAATACAATTTAATAAAGCATAGGATAAAACAACATAAATACAATTTAATAAAGCATAGGTTAAAACAAGATAAATACAATTTAATAAAGCATAGGTTAAAACAACACAAACAAAATTTAATAAAGCATAGGTTAAAACAACATAAATACAATTTAATAAAGCATAGGATAAAACAACATAAATACAATTTAATAAAGCATAGGTTAAAACAACACAAATACAATTTAATAAAGCATAGGATAAAACAACATAAATAAAATTTAATAAAGCACAGGTTAAA
Source organism: Phyllobates terribilis (assembly GCF_046119375.1). Lineage (NCBI taxonomy): Eukaryota > Metazoa > Chordata > Amphibia > Anura > Dendrobatidae > Phyllobates > Phyllobates terribilis. Next base: position 21,833,465 of record NW_027362775.1, on the reverse strand, counting down.
ACAACATAAATACAATTTAATAAAGCATAGGATAAAACAGCATAAATACAATTTAATAAAGCATAGGATAAAACAGCATAAATACAATTTAATAAAGCATGGGTTAAAACAACATAAATACAATTTAAAAAAGCATAGGATAAAACAACATAAACACAATTTAATGAAGCATAGGATAAAACAACATAAATACAATTTAATAAAGCATAGGTTCAAACAACATAAATACAATTTAATAAAGCATGGGATAAAACAACATAAATACAATTTAATAAAGCATAGGGTAAAACAACATAAATACAATTTAATAAAGCATAGGATAAAACAACATAAATACAATTTAATAAAGCATGGGTTAAAACAACATAAATACAATTTAAAAAAGCATAGGATAAAACAACATAAACACAATTTAATGAAGCATAGGATAAAACAAAATAAATACAATTTAATAAAGCATAGGTTCAAACAACATAAATACAATTTAATAAAGCATGGGATAAAACAACATAAATACAATTTAATAAAGCATAGGGTAAAACAACATAAATACAATTTAATAAAGCATAGGATAAAACAACATAAATACAATTTAATAAAGCATAGGTTAAAACAACATAAATACAATTTAATAAAGCATAGGTTATAAACAACATAAATACAATTTAATAAATCATAGGATAAAACAACATAAATACAATTTAATAAAGCATAGGATAAAACAACATAAATACAATTTAATAAAGCATAGGTTAGAACAACATAAATACAATTTAATAAAGCATAGGTTAAAACAACATAAATACAATTTAAAAAAGCATAGGTTATAAACAACATAAAAACAATTTAATAAAGCATAGGATAAAACAGCATAAATACAATTTAATAAAGCATAGGTTATAAACAACATAAATACAATTTAATAAAGCATAGGATAAAACAACATATATACAATTTAATAAAGCATAGGTTCAAACAACATAAATACAATTTAATAAAGCATGGGATAAAACAACATAAATACAATTTAATAAAGCATAGGGTAAAACAACATAAATACAATTTAATAAAGCATAGGATAAAACAACATAAATAAAATTTAATAAAGCATAGGTTAGAACAACATAAATACAATTTAATAAAGCATATGATAAAACAACATAAATACAATTTAATAAAGCATAGGTTAAAACAACATAAATACAATTTAATAAAGCATAGGTTAAAACAGCATAAATACAATTTAATAAAGCATAGGTTAAAACAACATAAATACAATTTAATAAAGCATAGGATAAAACAACATAAATACAATTTAATAAAGCATAGGATAAAACAACATAAATACAATTTAATAAAGCATAGGATAAAACAACATAAATACAATTTAATGGAGCATAGGATAAAACAACATAAATACAATTTAATAAAGCATAGGATAAAACAACATAAATACAATTTAATAAAGCATAGGTTAAAACAACATAAATACAATTTAATAAAGCATAGGTTAGAACAACATAAATACAATTTAATAAAGCATAGGATAAAACTACATAAATACAATTTATTAAAGCATAGGTTAAAACAACATAAATACAATTTAATAAAGCATAGGATAAAACAACATAAATACAATTTAATAAAGCATAGGTTAAAACAACATAAATACAATTTAATAAAGCATAGGTTAAAACAACATAAATACAATTTAATAAAGCATAGGATAAAACAACATAAATACAATTTAATAAAGCATAGGTTAAAACAACATAAATACAATTTAATAAAGCATAGGATAAAACAACATAAATACAATTTAATAAAGCATAGGATAAAACAACATAAATACCATTTAATGAAGCATAGGATAAAACAACATAAATACAATTTAATGAAGCATGGGTTAAAACAACATAAATACAATTTAATAAAGCATAGGATAAAACAACATAAATACAATTTAATAAAGCATAGGTTAAAACAACATAAATACAATTTAATAAAGCATAGGATAAAACAACATAAATACAATTTAATAAAGCATAGGATAAAACAACATAAATACAATTTAATAAAGCATGGGTAAAAACAACATAAATACAATTTAATAAAGCATAGGATTAAACAACATAAATACAATTTCATAAAGCATAGGATAAAACAACATAAATACAATTTAATAAAGCATAGGATAAAACAACATAAATACAATTTAATAAAGCATAGGTTAGAACAACATAAATACAATTTAATAAAGCATAGGATAAAATAACATAAATACAATTTAATAAAGCATGGGTTAAAACAACATAAATACAATTTAATAAAGCATAGGATTAAACAACATAAATACAATTTAATAAAGCATAGGATAAAACAACATAAATACAATTTAATAAAGCATAGGTTAAAACAGCATGAATACAATTTAATAAAGCATAGGATAAAACAACATAAATACAATTTAATAAAGCATAGGATAAAACAACATAAATACAATTTAATAAAGCATAGGATAAAACAACATAAATACAATTTAATAAAGCATAGGTTAAAACAACATAAATACAATTTAATAAAGCATAGGATAAAACATCATAAATACAATTTAATAAAGCATACGATAAAACAACATAAATACAATTTAATAAAGCATAGGTTAAAACAACATAAATACAATTTAATAAAGCATAGGATAAAACAACATAAATACAATTTAATAAAGCATAGTTTAAAACAACATAAATACAATTTAATAAAACATAGGTTAAAACAACATAAACACAATTTAATAAAGCATAGTTTAAAACAACATAAATACAATTTAATAAAGCATAGGATAAAACAACATAAATACAATTTAATAAAGCATAGGTTAAAACAACGTAATTACAATTTAATAAAGCATAGGATAAAACAACATAAATACAATTTAATAAAGCATAGGTTAGAACAACATAAATACAATTTAATAAAGCATAGGATAAAACAACATAAATACAATTTAATAAAGCATAGGTTAAAACAACATAAATACAATTTAATAAAGCATAGGTTAAAACAACATAAATACAATTTAATAAAGCATAGGTTAAAACAGCATAAATACAATTTAATGAAGCATGGGTTAAAACAACATAAATACAATTTAATAAAGCATAGGATAAAACAACATAAATACAATTTAATAAAGCATAGGTTAGAACAACATAAATACAATTTAATAAAGCATAGGATAAAATAACATAAATACAATTTAATAAAGCATGGGTTAAAACAACATAAATACAATTTAATAAAGCATAGGATTAAACAACATAAATACAATTTAATAAAGCATAGGATAAAACAACATAAATACAATTTAATAAAGCATAGGTTAAAACAGCATGAATACAATTTAATAAAGCATAGGATAAAACAACATAAATACAATTTAATAAAGCATAGGATAAAACAACATAAATACAATTTAATAAAGCATAGGATAAAACAACATAAATACAATTTAATAAAGCATAGGTTAAAACAACATAAATACAATTTAATAAAGCATAGGATAAAACATCATAAATACAATTTAATAAAGCATACGATAAAACAACATAAATACAATTTAATAAAGCATAGGTTAAAACAACATAAATACAATTTAATAAAGCATAGGATAAAACAACATAAATACAATTTAATAAAGCATAGTTTAAAACAACATAAATACAATTTAATAAAGCATAGTTTAAAACAACATAAATACAATTTAATAAAACATAGGTTAAAACAACATAAACACAATTTAATAAAGCATAGTTTAAAACAACATAAATACAATTTAATAAAGCATAGGATAAAACAACATAAATACAATTTAATAAAGCATAGGTTAGAACAACATAAATACAATTTAATAAAGCATAGGATAAAACAACATAAATACAATTTAATAAAGCATAGGTTAAAACAACATAAATACAATTTAATAAAGCATAGGTTAAAACAGCATAAATACAATTTAATAAAGCATAGGTTAAAACAACATAAATACAATTTAATAAAGCATAGGATAAAACAACATAAATACAATTTAATTAAGCATAGCATAAAACAACATAAATACAATTTAATAAAGCATAGGATAAAACAACATAAATACAATTTAATAAAGCATAGGTTAAAACAACATAAATACAATTTAATAAAGCATAGGATAAAACAACATAAATACAGTTTAATAAAGCATGGGTAAAAACAACATAAATACAATTTAATAAAGCATAGGATTAAACAACATAAATACAATTTAATAAAGCATAGGATAAAACAACATAAATACAATTTAATAAAGCATAGGATAAAACAACATAAATACAATTTAATAAAGCATAGGTTAGAACAACATAAATACAATTTAATAAAGCATAGGATAAAATAACATAAATACAATTTAATAAAGCATGGGTTAAAACAACATAAATACAATTTAATAAAGCATAGGATTAAACAACATAAATACAATTTAATAAAGCATAGGATAAAACAACATAAATACAATTTAATAAAGCATAGGTTAAAACAGCATGAATACAATTTAATAAAGCATAGGATAAAACAACATAAATACAATTTAATAAAGCATAGGATAAAACAACATAAATACAATTTAATAAAGCATAGGATAAAACAACATAAATACAATTTAATAAAGCATAGGTTAAAACAACATAAATACAATTTAATAAAGCATAGGATAAAACATCATAAATACAATTTAATAAAGCATAGGATAAAACAACATAAATACAATTTAATAAAGCATAGGTTAGAACAACATAAATACAATTTAATAAAGCATAGGATAAAACAACATAAATACAATTTAATAAAGCATAGGTTAAAACAACATAAATATAATTTAATAAAGCATAGGTTAAAACAGCAGAAATACAATTTAATAAAGCATAGGATAAAACAACATAAATACAATTTAATAAAGCATAGGTTAGAACAACATAAATACAATTTAATAAAGCATAGGATAAAACAACATAAATACAATTTAATAAAGCATAGGTTAAAACAACATAAATATAATTTAATAAAGCATAGGTTAAAACAGCATAAATACAATTTAATAAAGCATAGGTTAAAACAACATAAATACAATTTAATAAAGCATAGGATAAAACAACATAAATACAATTTAATAAAGCATACGATAAAACAACATAAATACAATTTAATAAAGCATAGGTTAAAACAACATAAATACAATTTAATAAAGCATAGGATAAAACAACATAAATACAATTTAATAAAGCATAGTTTAAAACAACATAAATACAATTTAATAAAGCATAGTTTAAAACAACATAAATACAATTTAATAAAACATAGGTTAAAACAACATAAACACAATTTAATAAAGCATAGTTTAAAACAACATAAATACAATTTAATAAAGCATAGGATAAAACAACATAAATACAATTTAATAAAGCATAGGTTTAAACAACGTAATTACAATTTAATAAAGCATAGGATAAAACAACATAAATACAATTTAATAAAGCATAGGTTAGAACAACATAAATACAATTTAATAAAGCATAGGATAAAACAACATAAATACAATTTAATAAAGCATAGGTTAAAACAACATAAATACAATTTAATAAAGCATAGGTTAAAACAGCATAAATACAATTTAATAAAGCATAGGTTAAAACAACATAAATACAATTTAATAAAGCATAGGATAAAACAACATAAATACAATTTAATTAAGCATAGCATAAAACAACATAAATACAATTTAATAAAGCATAGGATAAAACAACATAAATACAATTTAATAAAGCATAGGTTAAAACAACATAAATACAATTTAATAAAGCATAGGATAAAACAACATAAATACAGTTTAATAAAGCATGGGTAAAAACAACATAAATACAATTTAATAAAGCATAGGATTAAACAACATAAATACAATTTAATAAAGCATAGGATAAAACAACATAAATACAATTTAATAAAGCATAGGATAAAACAACATAAATACAATTTAATAAAGCATAGGTTAGAACAACATAAATACAATTTAATAAAGCATAGGATAAAATAACATAAATACAATTTAATAAAGCATGGGTTAAAACAACATAAATACAATTTAATAAAGCATAGGATAAAACAACATAAATACAATTTAATAAAGCATAGGATAAAACAACATAAATACAATTTAATAAAGCATAGGATAAAACAACATAAATACAATTTAATAAAGCATAGGTTAAAACAACATAAATACAATTTAATAAAGCATAGGATAAAACATCATAAATACAATTTAATAAAGCATAGGATAAAACAACATAAATACAATTTAATAAAGCATAGGTTAGAACAACATAAATACAATTTAATAAAGCATAGGATAAAACAACATAAATACAATTTAATAAAGCATAGGTTAAAACAACATAAATATAATTTAATAAAGCATAGGTTAAAACAGCATAAATACAATTTAATAAAGCATAGGTTAAAACAACATAAATACAATTTAATAAAGCATAGGATAAAACAACATAAATACAATTTAATAAAGCATACGATAAAACAACATAAATACAATTTAATAAAGCATAGTTTAAAACAACATAAATACAATTTAATAAAACATAGGTTAAAACAACATAAACACAATTTAATAAAGCATAGTTTAAAACAACATAAATACAATTTAATAAAGCATAGGATAAAACAACATAAATACAATTTAATAAAGCATAGGTTAAAACAACATAATTACAATTTAATAAAGCATAGGATAAAACAACATAAATACAATTTAATAAAGCATAGGTTAGAACAACATAAATACAATTTAATAAAGCATAGGATAAAACAACATAAATACAATTTAATAAAGCATAGGTTAAAACAACATAAATACAATTTAATAAAGCATAGGTTAAAACAGCATAAATACAATTTAATAAAGCATAGGTTAAAACAACATAAATACAATTTAATAAAGCATAGGATAAAACAACATAAATACAATTTAATAAAGCATAGGATAAAACAACATAAATACCATTTAATAAAGCATGGGATAAAACAACATAAATACAATTTAATAAAGCATAGGGTAAAACAACATAAATACAATTTAATAAAGCATAGGTTAAAACAAGATAAACACAATTTAATAAAGCATAGGATAAAACAACATAAATACAATTTAATAAAGCATGGGATAAAACAACATAAATACAATTTAATAAAGCATAGGGTAAAACAACATAAATACAATTTAATAAAGCATATTATAAAACAACATAAATAAAATTTAATAAAGCATAGGTTAGAACAACATAAATACAATTTAATAAAGCATATGATAAAACAACATAAATACAATTTAATAAAGCATAGGTTAAAACAACATAAATACAATTTAATAAAGCATAGGTTAAAACAGCATAAATACAATTTAATAAAGCATAGGTTAAAACAACATAAATACAATTTAATAAAGCATAGGATAAAACAACATAAATACCATTTAATAAAGCATAGGATAAAACAACATAAATACAATTTATTAAAGCATAGAATAAAACAACATAAATACAATTTAATAAAGCATAGGATAAAACAACATAAATACAATTTAATAAAGCATAGGATAAAACAACATAAATACAATTTAATAAAGCATAGGTTAAAACAACATAAATACAATTTAATAAAGCATAGGTTAGAACAACATAAATACAATTTAATAAAGCATAGGATAAAACTACATAAATACAATTTATTAAAGCATAGGTTAAAACAACATAAATACAATTTAATAAAGCATAGGATAAAACAACATAAATACAATTTAATAAAGCATAGGTTAAAACAACATAAATACAATTTAATAAAGCATAGGATAAAACAACATAAATACCATTTAATAAAGCATAGGATAAAACAACATAAATACAATTTATTAAAGCATAGAATAAAACAACATAAATACAATTTAATAAAGCATAGGATAAAACAACATAAATACAATTTAATAAAGCATAGGATAAAACAACATAAATACAATTTAATAAAGCATAGGTTAAAACAACATAAATACAATTTAATAAAGCATAGGTTAGAACAACATAAATACAATTTAATAAAGCATAGGATAAAACAACATAAATACAATTTAATAAAGCATAGGTTAAAACAACATAAATACAATTTAATAAAGCATACGATAAAACAACATAAAAACAATTTAATAAAGCATAGTTTAAAACAACATAAATACAATTTAATAAAACATAGGTTAAAACAACATAAACACAATTTAATAAAGCATAGTTTAAAACAACATAAATACAATTTAATAAAGCATAGGATAAAACAACATAAATACAATTTAATAAAGCATAGGTTAAAACAACATAATTACAATTTAATAAAGCATAGGATAAAACAACATAAATACAATTTAATAAAGCATAGGTTAGAACAACATAAATACAATTTAATAAAGCATAGGATAAAACAACATAAATACAATTTAATAAAGCATAGGTTAAAACAACATAAATACAATTTAATAAAGCATAGGTTAAAACAGCATAAATACAATTTAATAAAGCATAGGTTAAAACAACATAAATACAATTTAATAAAGCATAGGATAAAACAACATAAATACAATTTAATAAAGCATAGGATAAAACAACATAAATACCATTTAATAAAGCATGGGATAAAACAACATAAATACAATTTAATAAAGCATAGGGTAAAACAACATAAATACAATTTAATAAAGCATAGGTTAAAACAAGATAAACACAATTTAATAAAGCATAGGATAAAACAACATAAATACAATTTAATAAAGCATGGGATAAAACAACATAAATACAATTTAATAAAGCATAGGGTAAAACAACATAAATACAATTTAATAAAGCATATTATAAAACAACATAAATAAAATTTAATAAAGCATAGGTTAGAACAACATAAATACAATTTAATAAAGCATATGATAAAACAACATAAATACAATTTAATAAAGCATAGGTTAAAACAACATAAATACAATTTAATAAAGCATAGGTTAAAACAGCATAAATACAATTTAATAAAGCATAGGTTAAAACAACATAAATACAATTTAATAAAGCATAGGATAAAACAACATAAATACCATTTAATAAAGCATAGGATAAAACAACATAAATACAATTTATTAAAGCATAGAATAAAACAACATAAATACAATTTAATAAAGCATAGGATAAAACAACATAAATACAATTTAATAAAGCATAGGATAAAACAACATAAATACAATTTAATAAAGCATAGGTTAAAACAACATAAATACAATTTAATAAAGCATAGGTTAGAACAACATAAATACAATTTAATAAAGCATAGGATAAAACTACATAAATACAATTTATTAAAGCATAGGTTAAAACAACATAAATACAATTTAATAAAGCATAGGATAAAACAACATAAATACAATTTAATAAAGCATAGGTTAAAACAACATAAATACAATTTAATAAAGCATAGGATAAAACAACATAAACACAATTTAATAAAGCATAGGATAAAACAACATAAATACAATTTAATAAAGCATAGGATAAAACAACATAAATACAATTTAATAAAGCATAGGATAAAACAACATAAATACCATTTAATAAAGCATAGGATAAAACAACATAAATACAAGTTAAGAAAGCATAGGTTAAAAAAACATAAATACAATTTAATAAAGCATAGGTTAAAACAACATAAATACAATTTAATAAAGCATAGGATAAAACAACATAAATACAATTTAATAAAGCATAGGATAAAACAACATAAATACAATTTAATAAAGCATAGGTTAAAACAAGATAAATACAATTTAATAAAGCATAGGTTAAAACAACACAAACAAAATTTAATAAAGCATAGGTTAAAACAACATAAATACAATTTAATAAAGCATAGGTTAGAACAACATAAATACAATTTAATAAAGCATAGGATAAAACTACATAAATACAATTTATTAAAGCATAGGTTAAAACAACATAAATACAATTTAATAAAGCATAGGATAAAACAACATAAATACAATTTAATAAAGCATAGGTTAAAACAACATAAATACAATTTAATAAAGCATAGGATAAAACAACATAAACACAATTTAATAAAGCATAGGATAAAACAACATAAATACAATTTAATAAAGCATAGGATAAAACAACATAAATACAATTTAATAAAGCATAGGATAAAACAACATAAATACCATTTAATAAAGCATAGGATAAAACAACATAAATACAATTTAATAAAGCATAGGTTAAAACAACACAAATACAATTTAATAAAGCATAGGATAAAACAACATAAATACCATTTAATAAAGCATGGGATAAAACAACATAAATACAATTTAATAAAGCATAGGGTAAAACAACATAAATACAATTTAATAAAGCATAGGTTAAAACAAGATAAACACAATTTAATAAAGCATAGGATAAAACAACATAAATACAATTTAATAAAGCATGGGATAAAACAACATAAATACAATTTAATAAAGCATAGGGTAAAACAACATAAATACAATTTAATAAAGCATATTATAAAACAACATAAATAAAATTTAATAAAGCATAGGTTAGAACAACATAAATACAATTTAATAAAGCATATGATAAAACAACATAAATACAATTTAATAAAGCATAGGTTAAAACAACATAAATACAATTTAATAAAGCATAGGTTAAAACAGCATAAATACAATTTAATAAAGCATAGGTTAAAACAACATAAATACAATTTAATAAAGCATAGGATAAAACAACATAAATACCATTTAATAAAGCATAGGATAAAACAACATAAATACAATTTATTAAAGCATAGAATAAAACAACATAAATACAATTTAATAAAGCATAGGATAAAACAACATAAATACAATTTAATAAAGCATAGGATAAAACAACATAAATACAATTTAATAAAGCATAGGTTAAAACAACATAAATACAATTTAATAAAGCATAGGTTAGAACAACATAAATACAATTTAATAAAGCATAGGATAAAACTACATAAATACAATTTATTAAAGCATAGGTTAAAACAACATAAATACAATTTAATAAAGCATAGGATAAAACAACATAAATACAATTTAATAAAGCATAGGTTAAAACAACATAAATACAATTTAATAAAGCATAGGATAAAACAACATAAATACCATTTAATAAAGCATAGGATAAAACAACATAAATACAATTTATTAAAGCATAGAATAAAACAACATAAATACAATTTAATAAAGCATAGGATAAAACAACATAAATACAATTTAATAAAGCATAGGATAAAACAACATAAATACAATTTAATAAAGCATAGGTTAAAACAACATAAATACAATTTAATAAAGCATAGGTTAGAACAACATAAATACAATTTAATAAAGCATAGGATAAAACAACATAAATACAATTTAATAAAGCATAGGTTAAAACAACATAAATACAATTTAATAAAGCATACGATAAAACAACATAAAAACAATTTAATAAAGCATAGTTTAAAACAACATAAATACAATTTAATAAAACATAGGTTAAAACAACATAAACACAATTTAATAAAGCATAGTTTAAAACAACATAAATACAATTTAATAAAGCATAGGATAAAACAACATAAATACAATTTAATAAAGCATAGGTTAAAACAACATAATTACAATTTAATAAAGCATAGGATAAAACAACATAAATACAATTTAATAAAGCATAGGTTAGAACAACATAAATACAATTTAATAAAGCATAGGATAAAACAACATAAATACAATTTAATAAAGCATAGGTTAAAACAACATAAATACAATTTAATAAAGCATAGGTTAAAACAGCATAAATACAATTTAATAAAGCATAGGTTAAAACAACATAAATACAATTTAATAAAGCATAGGATAAAACAACATAAATACAATTTAATAAAGCATAGGATAAAACAACATAAATACCATTTAATAAAGCATGGGATAAAACAACATAAATACAATTTAATAAAGCATAGGGTAAAACAACATAAATACAATTTAATAAAGCATAGGTTAAAACAAGATAAACACAATTTAATAAAGCATAGGATAAAACAACATAAATACAATTTAATAAAGCATGGGATAAAACAACATAAATACAATTTAATAAAGCATAGGGTAAAACAACATAAATACAATTTAATAAAGCATATTATAAAACAACATAAATAAAATTTAATAAAGCATAGGTTAGAACAACATAAATACAATTTAATAAAGCATATGATAAAACAACATAAATACAATTTAATAAAGCATAGGTTAAAACAACATAAATACAATTTAATAAAGCATAGGTTAAAACAGCATAAATACAATTTAATAAAGCATAGGTTAAAACAACATAAATACAATTTAATAAAGCATAGGATAAAACAACATAAATACCATTTAATAAAGCATAGGATAAAACAACATAAATACAATTTATTAAAGCATAGAATAAAACAACATAAATACAATTTAATAAAGCATAGGATAAAACAACATAAATACAATTTAATAAAGCATAGGATAAAACAACATAAATACAATTTAATAAAGCATAGGTTAAAACAACATAAATACAATTTAATAAAGCATAGGTTAGAACAACATAAATACAATTTAATAAAGCATAGGATAAAACTACATAAATACAATTTATTAAAGCATAGGTTAAAACAACATAAATACAATTTAATAAAGCATAGGATAAAACAACATAAATACAATTTAATAAAGCATAGGTTAAAACAACATAAATACAATTTAATAAAGCATAGGATAAAACAACATAAACACAATTTAATAAAGCATAGGATAAAACAACATAAATACAATTTAATAAAGCATAGGATAAAACAACATAAATACAATTTAATAAAGCATAGGATAAAACAACATAAATACCATTTAATAAAGCATAGGATAAAACAACATAAATACAAGTTAAGAAAGCATAGGTTAAAAAAACATAAATACAATTTAATAAAGCATAGGTTAAAACAACATAAATACAATTTAATAAAGCATAGGATAAAACAACATAAATACAATTTAATAAAGCATAGGATAAAACAACATAAATACAATTTAATAAAGCATAGGTTAAAACAAGATAAATACAATTTAATAAAGCATAGGTTAAAACAACACAAACAAAATTTAATAAAGCATAGGTTAAAACAACATAAATACAATTTAATAAAGCATAGGTTAGAACAACATAAATACAATTTAATAAAGCATAGGATAAAACTACATAAATACAATTTATTAAAGCATAGGTTAAAACAACATAAATACAATTTAATAAAGCATAGGATAAAACAACATAAATACAATTTAATAAAGCATAGGTTAAAACAACATAAATACAATTTAATAAAGCATAGGATAAAACAACATAAACACAATTTAATAAAGCATAGGATAAAACAACATAAATACAATTTAATAAAGCATAGGATAAAACAACATAAATACAATTTAATAAAGCATAGGATAAAACAACATAAATACCATTTAATAAAGCATAGGATAAAACAACATAAATACAATTTAATAAAGCATAGGTTAAAACAACACAAATACAATTTAATAAAGCATAGGATAAAACAACATAAATACAATTTAATAAAGCACAGGTTAAAACAACATAAATACAATTTAATAAAGCATAGGATAAAACAACATAAATACAATTTAATAAAGCATAGGATAAAACAGCATAAATACAATTTAATAAAGCATGGGTTAAAACAACATAAATACAATTTAAAAAAGCATAGGATAAAAGAACATAAACACAATTTAATGAAGCATAGGATAAAACAACATAAATACAATTTAATAAAGCATAGGTTCAAACAACATAAATACAATTTAATAAAGCATGGGATAAAACAACATAAATACAATTTAATAAAGCATAGGGTAAAACAACATAAATACAATTTAATAAAGCATAGGATAAAACAACATAAATACAATTTAATAAAGCATAGGATAAAACAACATAAATACAATTTAATAAAGCATAGGTTAGAACAACATAAATACAATTTAATAAAGCATAGGTTAAAACAACATAAATACAATTTAAAAAAGCATAGGTTATAAACAACATAAAACAATTTAAGAAAGCATAGGATAAAACAGCATAAATACAATTTAATAAAGCATAGGTTATAAACAACATAAATACAATTTAATAAAGCATAGGATAAAACAACATAAATACAATTTTATAAAGCATAGGTTCAAACAACATAAATACAATTTAATAAAGCATGGGATAAAACAACATAAATACAATTTAATAAAGCATAGGGTAAAACAACATAAATACAATTTAATAAAGCATAGGATAAAACAACATAAATACAATTTAATAAAGCATAGGATAAAACAACATAAATACAATTTAATAAAGCATAGGATAAAACAACATAAATACAATTTAATAAAGCATAGGTTAAAACAACATAAATACAATTTAATAAAGCATAGGTTAGAACAACATAAATACAATTTAATAAAGCATAGGATAAAACTACATAAATACAATTTATTAAAGCATAGGTTAAAACAACATAAATACAATTTAATAAAGCATAGGATAAAACAACATAAATACAATTTAATAAAGCATAGGTTAAAACAACATAAATACAATTTAATAAAGCATAGGTTAAAACAACATAAATACAATTTAATAAAGCATAGGATAAAACAACATAAATACAATTTAATAAAGCATAGGTTAAAACAACATAAATACAATTTAATAAAGCATAGGATAAAACAACATAAATACAATTTAATAAAGCATAGGATAAAACAACATAAATACCATTTAATGAAGCATAGGATAAAACAACATAAATACAATTTAATGAAGCATGGGTTAAAACAACATAAATACAATTTAATAAAGCATAGGATAAAACAACATAAATACAATTTAATAAAGCATAGGTTAAAACAACATAAATACAATTTAATAAAGCATAGGATAAAACAACATAAATACAATTTAATAAAGCATAGGATAAAACAACATAAATACAATTTAATTAAGCATGGGTAAAAACAACATAAATACCATTTAATAAAGCATAGGATTAAACAACATAAATACAATTTAATAAAGCATAGGATAAAACAACATAAATACAATTTAATAAAGCATAGGTTAAAACAACATAAATACAATTTAATAAAGCATAGGATAAAACATCATAAATACAATTTAATAAAGCATAGGATAAAACAACATAAATACAATTTAATAAAGCATAGGTTAGAACAACATAAATACAATTTAATAAAGCATAGGATAAAACAACATAAATACAATTTAATAAATCATAGGTTAAAACAACATAAATATAATTTAATAAAGCATAGGTTAAAAAGCATAAATACAATTTAATAAAGCATAGGTTAAAACAACATAAGTACAATTTAATAAAGCATAGGATAAAACAACATAAATACAATTTAATAAAGCATACGATAAAACAACATAAATACAATTTAATAAAGCATAGGTTAAAACAACATAAATACAATTTAATAAAGCATAGGATAAAACAACATAAATACAATTTAATAAAGCATAGTTTAAAACAACATAAATACAATTTAATAAAGCATAGTTTAAAACAACATAAATACAATTTAATAAAACATAGGTTAAAACAACATAAACACAATTTAATAAAGCATAGTTTAAAACAACATAAATACAATTTAATAAAGCATAGGATAAAACAACATAAATACAATTTAATAAAGCATAGGTTAAAACAACATAAATACAATTTAATAAAGCATAGGTTAGAACAACATAAATACAATTTAATAAAGCATAGGATAAAACTACATAAATACAATTTATTAAAGCATAGGTTAAAACAACATAAATACAATTTAATAAAGCATAGGATAAAACAACATAAATACAATTTAATAAAGCATAGGTTAAAACAACATAAATACAATTTAATAAAGCATAGGATAAAACAACATAAACACAATTTAATAAAGCATAGGATAAAACAACATAAATACAATTTAATAAAGCATAGGATAAAACAACATAAATACAATTTAATAAAGCATAGGATAAAACAACATAAATACCATTTAATAAAGCATAGGATAAAACAACATAAATACAAGTTAAGAAAGCATAGGTTAAAAAAACATGAATACAATTTAATAAAGCATAGGTTAAAACAACATAAATACAATTTAATAAAGCATAGGATAAAACAACATAAATACAATTTAATAAAGCATAGGATAAAACAACATAAATACAATTTAATAAAGCATAGGTTAAAACAAGATAAATACAATTTAATAAAGCATAGGTTAAAACAACACAAACAAAATTTAATAAAGCATAGGTTAAAACAACATAAATACAATTTAATAAAGCATAGGTTAGAACAACATAAATACAATTTAATAAAGCATAGGATAAAACTACATAAATACAATTTATTAAAGCATAGGTTAAAACAACATAAATACAATTTAATAAAGCATAGGATAAAACAACATAAATACAATTTAATAAAGCATAGGTTAAAACAACATAAATACAATTTAATAAAGCATAGGATAAAACAACATAAACACAATTTAATAAAGCATAGGATAAAACAACATAAATACAATTTAATAAAGCATAGGGTAAAACAACATAAATACAATTTAATAAAGCATAGGTTAAAACAAGATAAACACAATTTAATAAAGCATAGGATAAAACAACATAAATACAATTTAATAAAGCATGGGATAAAACAACATGAATACAATTTAATAAAGCATAGGGTAAAACAACATAAATACAATTTAATAAAGCATAGGATAAAACAACATAAATAAAATTTAATAAAGCATAGGTTAGAACAACATAAATACAATTTAATAAAGCATATGATAAAACAACATAAATACAATTTAATAAAGCATAGGTTAAAACAACATAAATACAATTTAATAAAGCATAGGTTAAAACAGCATAAATACAATTTAATAAAGCATAGGTTAAAACAACATAAATACAATTTAATAAAGCATAGGATAAAACAACATAAATACCATTTAATAAAGCATAGGATAAAACAACATAAATACAATTTATTAAAGCATAGAATAAAACAACATAAATACAATTTAATAAAGCATAGGATAAAACAACATAAATACAATTTAATAAAGCATAGGATAAAACAACATAAATACAATTTAATAAAGCATAGGTTAAAACAACATAAATACAATTTAATAAAGCATAGGTTAGAACAACATAAATACAATTTAATAAAGCATAGGATAAAACTACATAAATACAATTTATTAAAGCATAGGTTAAAACAACATAAATACAATTTAATAAAGCATAGGATAAAACAACATAAATACAATTTAATAAAGCATAGGTTAAAACAACATAAATACAATTTAATAAAGCATAGGATAAAACAACATAAACACAATTTAATAAAGCATAGGATAAAACAACATAAATACAATTTAATAAAGCATAGGATAAAACAACATAAATACAATTTAATAAAGCATAGGATAAAACAACATAAATACCATTTAATAAAGCATAGGATAAAACAATATAAATACAAGTTAAGAAAGCATAGGTTAAAAAAACATAAATACAATTTAATAAAGCATAGGTTAAAACAACATAAATACAATTTAATAAAGCATAGGATAAAACAACATAAATACAATTTAATAAAGCATAGGATAAAACAACATAAATACAATTTAATAAAGCATAGGTTAAAACAAGATAAATACAATTTAATAAAGCATAGGTTAAAACAACACAAACAAAATTTAATAAAGCATAGGTTAAAACAACATAAATACAATTTAATAAAGCATAGGTTAGAACAACATAAATACAATTTAATAAAGCATAGGATAAAACTACATAAATACAATTTATTAAAGCATAGGTTAAAACAACATAAATACAATTTAATAAAGCATAGGATAAAACAACATAAATACAATTTAATAAAGCATAGGTTAAAACAACATAAATACAATTTAATAAAGCATAGGATAAAACAACATAAACACAATTTAATAAAGCATAGGATAAAACAACATAAATACAATTTAATAAAGCATAGGATAAAACAACATAAATACAATTTAATAAAGCATAGGTAAAACAACATAAATACCATTTAATAAAGCATAGGATAAAACAACATAAATACAATTTAATAAAGCATAGGTTAAAACAACACAAATACAATTTAATAAAGCATAGGATAAAACAACATAAATAAAATTTAATAAAGCACAGGTTAAAACAACATAAATACAATTTAATAAAGCATAGGATAAAACAACATAAATACAATTTAATAAAGCATAGGATAAAACAGCATAAATACAATTTAATAAAGCATGGGTTAAAACAACATAAATACAATTTAAAAAAGCATAGGATAAAAGAACATAAACACAATTTAATGAAGCATAGGATAAAACAACATAAATACAATTTAATAAAGCATAGGTTCAAACAACATAAATACAATTTAATAAAGCATGGGATAAAACAACATAAATACAATTTAATAAAGCATAGGGTAAAACAACATAAATACAATTTAATAAAGCATAGGATAAAACAACATAAATACAATTTAATAAAGCATGGGTTAAAACAACATAAATACAATTTAAAAAAGCATAGGATAAAACAACATAAACACAATTTAATGAAGCATAGGATAAAACAAAATAAATACAATTTAATAAAGCATAGGTTCAAACAACATAAATACAATTTAATAAAGCATGGGATAAAACAACATAAATACAATTTAATAAAGCATAGGGTAAAACAACATAAATACAATTTAATAAAGCATAGGATAAAACAACATAAATACAATTTAATAAAGCATAGGTTAAAACAACATAAATACAATTTAATAAAGCATAGGTTAGAACAACATAAATACAATTTAATAAAGCATAGGTTAAAACAACATAAATACAATTTAAAAAAGCATAGGTTATAAACAACATAAAAACAATTTAATAAAGCATAGGATAAAACAGCATAAATACAATTTAATAAAGCATAGGTTAGAACAACATAAATACAATTTAATAAAGCATAGGTTAAAACAACATAAATACAATTTAAAAAAGCATAGGTTATAAACAACATAAAAACAATTTAATAAAGCATAGGATAAAACAGCATAAATACAATTTAATAAAGCATAGGTTATAAACAACATAAATACAATTTAATAAAGCATAGGATAAAACAACATAAATACAATTTAATAAAGCATAGGTTCAAACAACATAAATACAATTTAATAAAGCATGGGATAAAACAACATAAATACAATTTAATAAAGCATAGGGTAAAACAACATAAATACAATTTAATAAAGCATAGGATAAAACAACATAAATACAATTTAATAAAGCATATGATAAAACAACATAAATACAATTTAATAAAGCATAGGATAAAACTACATAAATACAATTTATTAAAGCATAGGTTAAAACAACATAAATACAATTTAATAAAGCATAGGATAAAACAACATAAATACAATTTAATAAAGCATAGGTTAAAACAACATAAATACAATTTAATAAAGCATAGGTTAAAACAACATAAATACAATTTAATAAAGCATAGGATAAAACAACATAAATACAATTTAATAAAGCATAGGTTAAAACAACATAAATACAATTTAATAAAGCATAGGATAAAACAACATAAATACAATTTAATAAAGCATAGGATAAAACAACATAAATACCATTTAATGAAGCATAGGATAAAACAACATAAATACAATTTAATGAAGCATGGGTTAAAACAACATAAATACAATTTAATAAAGCATAGGATAAAACAACATAAATACAATTTAATAAAGCATAGGTTAAAACAACATAAATACAATTTAATAAAGCATAGGATAAAACAACATAAATACGATTTAATAAAGCATAGGATAAAACAACATAAATACAATTTAATTAAGCATGGGTAAAAACAACATAAATACCATTTAATAAAGCATAGGATTAAACAACATAAATACAATTTAATAAAGCATAGGATAAAACAACATAAATACAATTTAATAAAGCATAGGTTAAAACAACATAAATACAATTTAATAAAGCATAGGATAAAACATCATAAATACAATTTAATAAAGCATAGGATAAAACAACATAAATACAATTTAATAAAGCATAGGTTAGAACAACATAAATACAATTTAATAAAGCATAGGATAAAACAACATAAATACAATTTAATAAATCATAGGTTAAAACAACATAAATATAATTTAATAAAGCATAGGTTAAAACAGCATAAATACAATTTAATAAAGCATAGGTTAAAACAACATAAGTACAATTTAATAAAGCATAGGATAAAACAACATAAATACAATTTAATAAAGCATACGATAAAACAACATAAATACAATTTAATAAAGCATAGGTTAAAACAACATAAATACAATTTAATAAAGCATAGGATAAAACAACATAAATACAATTTAATAAAGCATAGTTTAAAACAACATAAATACAATTTAATAAAGCATAGTTTAAAACAACATAAATACAATTTAATAAAACATAGGTTAAAACAACATAAACACAATTTAATAAAGCATAGTTTAAAACAACATAAATACAATTTAATAAAGCATAGGATAAAACAACATAAATACAATTTAATAAAGCATAGGTTAAAACAACATAAATACAATTTAATAAAGCATAGGTTAGAACAACATAAATACAATTTAATAAAGCATAGGATAAAACTACATAAATACAATTTATTAAAGCATAGGTTAAAACAACATAAACACAATTTAATAAAGCATAGGATAAAACAACATAAATACAATTTAATAAAGCATAGGATAAAACAACATAAATACAATTTAATAAAGCATAGGATAAAACAACATAAATACCATTTAATAAAGCATAGGATAAAACAACATAAATACAAGTTAAGAAAGCATAGGTTAAAAAAACATAAATACAATTTAATAAAGCATAGGTTAAAACAACATAAATACAATTTAATAAAGCATAGGATAAAACAACATAAATACAATTTAATAAAGCATAGGATAAAACAACATAAATACAATTTAATAAAGCATAGGTTAAAACAAGATAAATACAATTTAATAAAGCATAGGTTAAAACAACACAAACAAAATTTAATAAAGCATAGGTTAAAACAACATAAATACAATTTAATAAAGCATAGGTTAGAACAACATAAATACAATTTAATAAAGCATAGGATAAAACTACATAAATACAATTTATTAAAGCATAGGTTAAAACAACATAAATACAATTTAATAAAGCATAGGATAAAACAACATAAATACAATTTAATAAAGCATAGGTTAAAACAACATAAATACAATTTAATAAAGCATAGGATAAAACAACATAAACACAATTTAATAAAGCATAGGATAAAACAACATAAATACAATTTAATAAAGCATAGGGTAAAACAACATAAATACAATTTAATAAAGCATAGGTTAAAACAAGATAAACACAATTTAATAAAGCATAGGATAAAACAACATAAATACAATTTAATAAAGCATGGGATAAAACAACATAAATACAATTTAATAAAGCATAGGGTAAAACAACATAAATACAATTTAATAAAGCATAGGATAAAACAACATAAATAAAATTTAATAAAGCATAGGTTAGAACAACATAAATACAATTTAATAAAGCATATGATAAAACAACATAAATACAATTTAATAAAGCATAGGTTAAAACAACATAAATACAATTTAATAAAGCATAGGTTAAAACAGCATAAATACAATTTAATAAAGCATAGGTTAAAACAACATAAATACAATTTAATAAAGCATAGGATAAAACAACATAAATACCATTTAATAAAGCATAGGATAAAACAACATAAATACAATTTATTAAAGCATAGAATAAAACAACATAAATACAATTTAATAAAGCATAGGATAAAACAACATAAATACAATTTAATAAAGCATAGGATAAAACAACATAAATACAATTTAATAAAGCATAGGTTAAAACAACATAAATACAATTTAATAAAGCATAGGTTAGAACAACATAAATACAATTTAATAAAGCATAGGATAAAACTACATAAATACAATTTATTAAAGCATAGGTTAAAACAACATAAATACAATTTAATAAAGCATAGGATAAAACAACATAAATACAATTTAATAAAGCATAGGTTAAAACAACATAAATACAATTTAATAAAGCATAGGATAAAACAACATAAACACAATTTAATAAAGCATAGGATAAAACAACATAAATACAATTTAATAAAGCATAGGATAAAACAACATAAATACAATTTAATAAAGCATAGGATAAAACAACATAAATACCATTTAATAAAGCATAGGATAAAACAATATAAATACAAGTTAAGAAAGCATAGGTTAAAAAAACATAAATACAATTTAATAAAGCATAGGTTAAAACAACATAAATACAATTTAATAAAGCATAGGATAAAACAACATAAATACAATTTAATAAAGCATAGGATAAAACAACATAAATACAATTTAATAAAGCATAGGTTAAAACAAGATAAATACAATTTAATAAAGCATAGGTTAAAACAACACAAACAAAATTTAATAAAGCATAGGTTAAAACAACATAAATACAATTTAATAAAGCATAGGTTAGAACAACATAAATACAATTTAATAAAGCATAGGATAAAACTACATAAATACAATTTATTAAAGCATAGGTTAAAACAACATAAATACAATTTAATAAAGCATAGGATAAAACAACATAAATACAATTTAATAAAGCATAGGTTAAAACAACATAAATACAATTTAATAAAGCATAGGATAAAACAACATAAACACAATTTAATAAAGCATAGGATAAAACAACATAAATACAATTTAATAAAGCATAGGATAAAACAACATAAATACAATTTAATAAAGCATAGGTAAAACAACATAAATACCATTTAATAAAGCATAGGATAAAACAACATAAATACAATTTAATAAAGCATAGGTTAAAACAACACAAATACAATTTAATAAAGCATAGGATAAAACAACATAAATAAAATTTAATAAAGCACAGGTTAAAACAACATAAATACAATTTAATAAAGCATAGGATAAAACAACATAAATACAATTTAATAAAGCATAGGATAAAACAGCATAAATACAATTTAATAAAGCATGGGTTAAAACAACATAAATACAATTTAAAAAAGCATAGGATAAAAGAACATAAACACAATTTAATGAAGCATAGGATAAAACAACATAAATACAATTTAATAAAGCATAGGTTCAAACAACATAAATACAATTTAATAAAGCATGGGATAAAACAACATAAATACAATTTAATAAAGCATAGGGTAAAACAACATAAATACAATTTAATAAAGCATAGGATAAAACAACATAAATACAATTTAATAAAGCATGGGTTAAAACAACATAAATACAATTTAAAAAAGCATAGGATAAAACAACATAAACACAATTTAATGAAGCATAGGATAAAACAAAATAAATACAATTTAATAAAGCATAGGTTCAAACAACATAAATACAATTTAATAAAGCATGGGATAAAACAACATAAATACAATTTAATAAAGCATAGGGTAAAACAACATAAATACAATTTAATAAAGCATAGGATAAAACAACATAAATACAATTTAATAAAGCATAGGTTAAAACAACATAAATACAATTTAATAAAGCATAGGTTAGAACAACATAAATACAATTTAATAAAGCATAGGTTAAAACAACATAAATACAATTTAAAAAAGCATAGGTTATAAACAACATAAAAACAATTTAATAAAGCATAGGATAAAACAGCATAAATACAATTTAATAAAGCATAGGTTAGAACAACATAAATACAATTTAATAAAGCATGGGATAAAACAACATAAATACAATTTAATAAAGCATAGGGTAAAACAACATAAATACAATTTAATAAAGCATAGGATAAAACAACATAAATACAATTTAATAAAGCATAGGTTAAAACAACATAAATACAATTTAATAAAGCATAGGTTATAAACAACATAAATACAATTTAATAAATCATAGGATAAAACAACATAAATACAATTTAATAAAGCATAGGATAAAACAACATAAATACAATTTAATAAAGCATAGGTTAGAACAACATAAATACAATTTAATAAAGCATAGGTTAAAACAACATAAATACAATTTAAAAAAGCATAGGTTATAAATAACATAAAAACAATTTAATAAAGCATAGGATAAAACAGCATAAATACAATTTAATAAAGCATAGGTTATAAACAACATAAATACAATTTAATAAAGCATAGGATAAAACAACATAAATACAATTTAATAAAGCATAGGTTCAAACAACATAAATACAATTTAATAAAGCATGGGATAAAACAACATAACTACAATTTAATAAAGCATAGGGTAAAACAACATAAATACAATTTAATAAAGCATAGGATAAAACAACATAAATAAAATTTAATAAAGCATAGGTTAGAACAACATAAATACAATTTAATAAAGCATATGATAAAACAACATAAATACAATTTAATAAAGCATAGGTTAAAACAACATAAATACAATTTAATAAAGCATAGGTTAAAACAGCATAAATACAATTTAATAAAGCATAGGTTAAAACAACATAAATACCATTTAATAAAGCATAGGTTAAAACAACATAAATACAATTTAAAAAAGCATAGGATAAAAGAACATAAACACAATTTAATGAAGCATAGGATAAAACAACATAAATACAATTTAATAAAGCATAGGTTCAAACAACATAAATACAATTTAATAAAGCATGGGATAAAACAACATAAATACAATTTAATAAAGCATAGGGTAAAACAACATAAATACAATTTAATAAAGCATAGGATAAAACAACATAAATACAATTTAATAAAGCATGGGTTAAAACAACATAAATACAATTTAAAAAAGCATAGGATAAAACAACATAAACACAATTTAATGAAGCATAGGATAAAACAAAATAAATACAATTTAATAAAGCATAGGTTCAAACAACATAAATACAATTTAATAAAGCATGGGATAGAACAACATAAATACAATTTAATAAAGCATAGGGTAAAACAACATAAATACAATTTAATAAAGCATAGGATAAAACAACATAAATACAATTTAATAAAGCATAGGTTAAAACAACATAAATACAATTTAATAAAGCATAGGTTATAAACAACATAAATACAATTTAATAAATCATAGGATAAAACAACATAAATACAATTTAATAAAGCATAGGATAAAACAACATAAATACAATTTAATAAAGCATAGGTTAGAACAACATAAATACAATTTAATAAAGCATAGGTTAAAACAACATAAATACAATTTAAAAAAGCATAGGTTATAAACAACATAAAAACAATTTAATAAAGCATAGGATAAAACAGCATAAATACAATTTAATAAAGCATAGGTTATAAACAACATAAATACAATTTAATAAAGCATAGGATAAAACAACATAAATACAATTTAATAAAGCATAGGTTCGAACAACATAAATACAATTTAATAAAGCATGGGATAAAACAACATAAATACAATTTAATAAAGCATAGGTTAAAACAACATAAATACAATTTAATAAAGCATAGGATAAAACAACATAAATAAAATTTAATAAAGCATAGGTTAGAACAACATAAATACAATTTAATAAAGCATATGATAAAACAACATAAATACAATTTAATAAAGCATAGGTTAAAACAACATAAATACAATTTAATAAAGCATAGGTTAAAACAGCATAAATACAAGTTAATAAAGCATAGGATAAAACAACATAAATACAATTTAATAAAGCATAGGATAAAACAACATAAATACAATTTAATAAAGCATAGGATAAAACAACATAAATACAATTTAATAAAGCATAGGTTAAAACAACATAAATACAATTTAATAAAGCATAGGTTAGAACAACATAAATACAATTTAATAAAGCATAGGATAAAACTACATAAATACAATTTATTAAAGCATAGGTTAAAACAACATAAATACAATTTAATAAAGCATAGGATAAAACAACATAAATACAATTTAATAAAGCATAGGTTAAAACAACATAAATACAATTTAATAAAGCATAGGTTAAAACAACATAAATACAATTTAATAAAGCATAGGATAAAACAACATAAATACAATTTAATAAAGCATAGGTTAAAACAACATAAATACAATTTAATAAAGCATATTATAAAACAACATAAATACAATTTAATAAAGCATAGGATAAAACAACATAAATACCATTTAATGAAGCATAGGATAAAACAACATAAATACAATTTAATGAAGCATGGGTTAAAACAACATAAATACAATTTAATAAAGCATAGGTTAAAACAACATAAATACAATTTAATAAAGCATAGGATAAAACAACATAAATACAATTTAATAAAGCATAGGTTCAAACAACATAAATACAATTTAATAAAGCATGGGATAAAACAACATAAATACAATTTAATAAAGCATAGGGTAAAACAACATAAATACAATTTAATAAAGCATAGGATAAAACAACATAAATAAAATTTAATAAAGCATAGGTTAGAACAACATAAATACAATTTAATAAAGCATATGATAAAACAACATAAATACAATTTAATAAAGCATAGGTTAAAACAACATAAATACAATTTAATAAAGCATAGGTTAAAACAGCATAAATACAATTTAATAAAGCATAGGTTAAAACAACATAAATACAATTTAATAAAGCATAGGATAAAACAACATAAATACAATTTAATAAAGCATAGGATAAAACAACATAAATACAATTTAATAAAGCATAGGATAAAACAACATAAATACAATTTAATAAAGCATAGGTTAAAACAACATAAATACAATTTAATAAAGCATAGGTTAGAACAACATAAATACAATTTAATAAAGCATAGGATAAAACTACATAAATACAATTTATTAAAGCATAGGTTAAAACAACATAAATACAATTTAATAAAGCATAGGATAAAACAACATAAATACAATTTAATAAAGCATAGGTTAAAACAACATAAATACAATTTAATAAAGCATAGGTTAAAACAACATAAATACAATTTAATAAAGCATAGGATAAAACAACATAAATACAATTTAATAAAGCATAGGTTAAAACAACATAAATACAATTTAATAAAGCATAGGATAAAACAACATAAATACAATTTAATAAAGCATAGGATAAAACAACATAAATACCATTTAATGAAGCATAGGATAAAACAACATAAATACAATTTAATGAAGCATGGGTTAAAACAACATAAATACAATTTAATAAAGCATAGGATAAAACAACATAAATACAATTTAATAAAGCATAGGTTAAAACAACATAAATACAATTTAATAAAGCATAGGATAAAACAACATAAATACAATTTAATAAAGCATAGGATAAAACAACATAAATACAATTTAATTAAGCATGGGTAAAAACAACATAAATAAAATTTAATAAAGCATAGGATTAAACAACATAAATACAATTTAATAAAGCATAGGATAAAACAACATAAATACAATTTAATAAAGCATAGGATAAAACAACATAAATACAATTTAATAAAGCATAGGTTAGAACAACATAAATACAATTTAATAAAGCATAGGATAAAATAACATAAATACAATTTAATAAAGCATGGGTTAAAACAACATAATTACAATTTAATAAAGCATAGGATTAAACAACATAAATACAATTTAATAAAGCATAGGATAAAACAACATAAATACAATTTAATAAAGCATAGGTTATAACAGCATGAATACAATTTAATAAAGCATAGGATAAAACAACATAAATACAATTTAATAAAGCATAGGATAAAACAACATAAATACAATTTAATAAAGCATAGGATAAAACAACATAAATACAATTTAATAAAGCATAGGTTAAAACAACATAAATACAATTTAATAAAGCATAGGATAAAACATCATAAATACAATTTAATAAAGCATAGGATAAAACAACATAAATACAATTTAATAAAGCATAGGTTAGAACAACATAAATACAATTTAATAAAGCATAGGATAAAACAACATAAATACAATTTAATAAAGCATAGGTTAAAACAACATAAATATAATTTAATAAAGCATAGGTTAAAACAGCATAAATACAATTTAATAAAGCATAGGTTAAAACAACATAAATACAATTTAATAAAGCATAGGATAAAACAACATAAATACAATTTAATAAAGCATACGATAAAACAACATAAATACAATTTAATAAAGCATAGGTTAAAACAACATAAATACAATTTAATAAAGCATAGGATAAAACAACATAAATACAATTTAATAAAGCATAGTTTAAAACAACATAAATACAATTTAATAAAGCATAGTTTAAAACAACATAAATACAATTTAATAAAACATAGGTTAAAACAACATAAACACAATTTAATAAAGCATAGTTTAAAACAACATAAATACAATTTAATAAAGCATAGGATAAAACAACATAAATACAATTTAATAAAGCATAGGTTAAAACAACATAAATACAATTTAATAAAGCATAGGTTAGAACAACATAAATACAATTTAATAAAGCATAGGATAAAACTACATAAATACAATTTATTAAAGCATAGGTTAAAACAACATAAATACAATTTAATAAAGCATAGGATAAAACAACATAAATACAATTTAATAAAGCATAGGTTAAAACAACATAAATACAATTTAATAAAGCATAGGATAAAACAACATAAACACAATTTAATAAAGCATAGGATAAAACAACATAAATACAATTTAATAAAGCATAGGATAAAACAACATAAATACAATTTAATAAAGCATAGGATAAAACAACATAAATACCATTTAATAAAGCATAGGATAAAACAACATAAATACAAGTTAAGAAAGCATAGGTTAAAAAAACATAAATACAATTTAATAAAGCATAGGTTAAAACAACATAAATACAATTTAATAAAGCATAGGATAAAACAACATAAATACAATTTAATAAAGCATAGGATAAAACAACATAAATACAATTTAATAAAGCATAGGTTAAAACAAGATAAATACAATTTAATAAAGCATAGGTTAAAACAACACAAACAAAATTTAATAAAGCATAGGTTAAAACAACATAAATACAATTTAATAAAGCATAGGTTAGAACAACATAAATACAATTTAATAAAGCATAGGATAAAACAACATAAATACAATTTAATAAAGCATAGGTTAAAACAACATAAATACAATTTAATAAAGCATAGGATAAAACAACATAAATACAATTTAATAAAGCATAGGATAAAACAACATAAATACAATTTAATTAAGCATGGGTAAAAACAACATAAATAAAATTTAATAAAGCATAGGATTAAACAACATAAATACAATTTAATAAAGCATAGGATAAAACAACATAAATACAATTTAATAAAGCATAGGATAAAACAACATAAATACAATTTAATAAAGCATAGGTTAGAACAACATAAATACAATTTAATAAAGCATAGGATAAAATAACATAAATACAATTTAATAAAGCATGGGTTAAAACAACATAATTACAATTTAATAAAGCATAGGATTAAACAACATAAATACAATTTAATAAAGCATAGGATAAAACAACATAAATACAATTTAATAAAGCATAGGTTAAAACAGCATGAATACAATTTAATAAAGCATAGGATAAAACAACATAAATACAATTTAATAAAGCATAGGATAAAACAACATAAATACAATTTAATAAAGCATAGGATAAAACAACATAAATACAATTTAATAAAGCATAGGTTAAAACAACATAAATACAATTTAATAAAGCATAGGATAAAACATCATAAATACAGTTTAATAAAGCATAGGATAAAACAACATAAATACAATTTAATAAAGCATAGGTTAGAACAACATAAATACAATTTAATAAAGCATAGGATAAAACAACATAAATACAATTTAATAAAGCATAGGTTAAAACAACATAAATATAATTTAATAAAGCATAGGTTAAAACAGCATAAATACAATTTAATAAAGCATAGGTTAAAACAACATAAATACAATTTAATAAAGCATAGGATAAAACAACATAAATACAATTTAATAAAGCATACGATAAAACAACATAAATACAATTTAATAAAGCATAGGTTAAAACAACATAAATACAATTTAATAAAGCATAGGATAAAACAACATAAATACAATTTAATAAAGCATAGTTTAAAACAACATAAATACAATTTAATAAAGCATAGTTTAAAACAACATAAATACAATTTAATAAAACATAGGTTAAAACAACATAAACACAATTTAATAAAGCATAGTTTAAAACAACATAAATACAATTTAATAAAGCATAGGATAAAACAACATAAATACAATTTAATAAAGCATAGGTTAAAACAACATAAATACAATTTAATAAAGCATAGGTTAGAACAACATAAATACAATTTAATAAAGCATAGGATAAAACTACATAAATACAATTTATTAAAGCATAGGTTAAAACAACATAAATACAATTTAATAAAGCATAGGATAAAACAACATAAATACAATTTAATAAAGCATAGGTTAAAACAACATAAATACAATTTAATAAAGCATAGGATAAAACAACATAAACACAATTTAATAAAGCATAGGATAAAACAACATAAATACAATTTAATAAAGCATAGGATAAAACAACATAAATACAATTTAATAAAGCATAGGATAAAACAACATAAATACCATTTAATAAAGCATAGGATAAAACAACATAAATACAAGTTAAGAAAGCATAGGTTAAAAAAACATAAATACAATTTAATAAAGCATAGGTTAAAACAACATAAATACAATTTAATAAAGCATAGGATAAAACATCATAAATACAATTTAATAAAGCATAGGATAAAACAACATAAATACAATTTAATAAAGCATAGGTTAAAACAAGATAAATACAATTTAATAAAGCATAGGTTAAAACAACACAAACAAAATTTAATAAAGCATAGGTTAAAACAACATAAATACAATTTAATAAAGCATAGGTTAGAACAACATAAATACAATTTAATAAAGCATAGGATAAAACTACATAAATACAATTTATTAAAGCATAGGTTAAAACAACATAAATACAATTTAATAAAGCATAGGATAAAACAACATAAATACAATTTAATAAAGCATAGGTTAAAACAACATAAATACAATTTAATAAAGCATAGGATAAAACAACATAAATACAATTTAATAAAGCATAGGTAAAAACAACATAAATACAATTTAATAAAGCATAGGATAAAACAGCATAAATACAATTTAATAAAGCATGGGTTAAAACAACATAAATACAATTGAAAAAAGCATAGGATAAAAGAACATAAACACAATTTAATGAAGCATAGGATAAAACAACATAAATACAATTTAATAAAGCATAGGTTCAAACAACATAAATACAATTTAATAAAGCATGGGATAAAACAACATAAATACAATTTAATAAAGCATAGGGTAAAACAACATAAATACAATTTAATAAAGCATAGGATAAAACAACATAAATACAATTTAATAAAGCATGGGTTAAAACAACATAAATACAATTTAAAAAAGCATAGGATAAAACAACATAAACACAATTTAATGAAGCATAGGATAAAACAAAATAAATACAATTTAATAAAGCATAGGTTCAAACAACATAAATACAATTTAATAAAGCATGGGATAAAACAACATAAATACAATTTAATAAAGCATAGGGTAAAACAACATAAATACAATTTAATAAAGCATAGGATAAAACAACATAAATACAATTTAATAAAGCATAGGTTAAAACAACATAAATACAATTTAATAAAGCATAGGTTATAAACAACATAAATACAATTTAATAAATCATAGGATAAAACAACATAAATACAATTTAATAAAGCATAGGATAAAACAACATAAATACAATTTAATAAAGCATAGGTTAGAACAACATAAATACAATTTAATAAAGCATAGGTTAAAACAACATAAATACAATTTAAAAAAGCATAGGTTATAAATAACATAAAAACAATTTAATAAAGCATAGGATAAAACAGCATAAATACAATTTAATAAAGCATAGGTTATAAACAACATAAATACAATTTAATAAAGCATAGGATAAAACAACATAAATACAATTTAATAAAGCATAGGTTCAAACAACATAAATACAATTTAATAAAGCATAGGTTAAAACAACATAAATAAAATTTAATAAAGCATAGGATAAAACAACATAAATACAATTTAATAAAGCATAGGATAAAACAACATAAATACAATTTAATAAAGCATGGGTAAAAACAACATAAATACCATTTAATAAAGCATAGGATAAAACTACATAAATACAATTTATTAAAGCATAGGTTAAAACAACATAAATACAATTTAATAAAGCATAGGATAAAACAACATAAATACAATTTAATAAAGCATAGGTTAAAACAACATAAATACAATTTAATAAAGCATAGGATAAAACAACATAAACACAATTAAATAAAGTATAGGATAAAACAACATAAATACAATTTAATAAAGCATAGGATAAAACAACATAAATACAATTTAATAAAGCATAGGATAAAACAACATAAATACAATTTAATAAAGCATAGGTTAAAACAAGATAAATACAATTTAATAAAGCATAGGTTAAAACAACACAAACAAAATTTAATAAAGCATAGGTTAAAACAACATAAATACAATTTAATAAAGCATAGGTTCAAACAACATAAATACAATTTAATAAAGCATAGGTTAAAACAACATAAATAAAATTTAATAAAGCATAGGATAAAACAACATAAATACAATTTAATAAAGCATAGGATAAAACAACATAAATACAATTTAATAAAGCATGGGTAAAAACAACATAAATACCATTTAATAAAGCATAGGATAAAACTACATAAATACAATTTATTAAAGCATAGGTTAAAACAACATAAATACAATTTAATAAAGCATAGGATAAAACAACATAAATACAATTTAATAAAGCATAGGTTAAAACAACATAAATACAATTTAATAAAGCATAGGATAAAACAACATAAACACAATTAAATAAAGTATAGGATAAAACAACATAAATACAATTTAATAAAGCATAGGATAAAACAACATAAATACAATTTAATAAAGCATAGGATAAAACAACATAAATACAATTTAATAAAGCATAGGTTAAAACAAGATAAATACAATTTAATAAAGCATAGGTTAAAACAACACAAACAAAATTTAATAAAGCATAGGTTAAAACAACATAAATACAATTTAATAAAGCAAAGGTTAGAACAACATAAATACAATTTAATAAAGCATAGGATAAAACTACATAAATACAATTTATTAAAGCATAGGTTAAAACAACATAAATACAATTTAATAAAGCATAGGATAAAACAACATAAATACAATTTAATAAAGCATAGGTTAAAACAACATAAATACAATTTAATAAAGCATAGGATAAAACAACATAAACACAATTTAATAAAGCATAGGATAAAACAACATAAATACAATTTAATAAAGCATAGGATAAAACAACATAAATACAATTTAATAAAGCATAGGATAAAACAACATAAATACCATTTAATAAAGCATAGGATAAAACAACATAAATACAATTTAATAAAGCATAGGTTAAAACAACACAAATACAATTTAATAAAGCATAGGATAAAACAACATAAATAAAATTTAATAAAGCACAGGTTAAAACAACATAAATACAATTTAATAAAGCATAGGATAAAACAACATAAATACAATTTAATAAAGCATAGGATAAAACAGCATAAATACAATTTAATAAAGCATGGGTTAAAACAACATAAATACAATTGAAAAAAGCATAGGATAAAAGAACATAAACACAATTTAATGAAGCATAGGATAAAACAACATAAATACAATTTAATAAAGCATAGGGTAAAACAACATAAATACAATTTAATAAAGCATAGGATAAAACAACATAAATACAATTTAATAAAGCATGGGTTAAAACAACATAAATACAATTTAAAAAAGCATAGGATAAAACAACATAAACACAATTTAATGAAGCATAGGATAAAACAAAATAAATACAATTTAATAAAGCATAGGTTCAAACAACATAAATACAATTTAATAAAGCATGGGATAAAACAACATAAATACAATTTAATAAAGCATAGGGTAAAACAACATAAATACAATTTAATAAAGCATAGGATAAAACAACATAAGTACAATTTAATAAAGCATAGGTTAAAACAACATAAATACAATTTAATAAAGCATAGGTTATAAACAACATAAATACAATTTAATAAATCATAGGATAAAACAACATAAATACAATTTAATAAAGCATAGGATAAAACAACATAAATACAATTTAATAAAGCATAGGTTAGAACAACATAAATACAATTTAATAAAGCATAGGTTAAAACAACATAAATACAATTTAAAAAAGCATAGGTTATAAATAACATAAAAACAATTTAATAAAGCATAGGATAAAACAGCATAAATACAATTTAATAAAGCATAGGTTATAAACAACATAAATACAATTTAATAAAGCATAGGATAAAACAACATAAATACAATTTAATAAAGCATAGGTTCAAACAACATAAATACAATTTAATAAAGCATGGGATAAAACAACATAACTACAATTTAATAAAGCATAGGGTAAAACAACATAAATACAATTTAATAAAGCATAGGATAAAACAACATAAATAAAATTTAATAAAGCATAGGTTAGAACAACATAAATACAATTTAATAAAGCATATGATAAAACAACATAAATACAATTTAATAAAGCATAGGTTAAAACAACATAAATACAATTTAATAAAGCATAGGTTAAAACAGCATAAATACAATTTAATAAAGCATAGGTTAAAACAACATAAATACCATTTAATAAAGCATAGGTTAAAACAACATAAATACAATTTAAAAAAGCATAGGATAAAAGAACATAAACACAATTTAATGAAGCATAGGATAAAACAACATAAATACAATTTAATAAAGCATAGGTTCAAACAACATAAATACAATTTAATAAAGCATGGGATAAAACAACATAAATACAATTTAATAAAGCATAGGGTAAAACAACATAAATACAATTTAATAAAGCATAGGATAAAACAACATAAATACAATTTAATAAAGCATGGGTTAAAACAACATAAATACAATTTAAAAAAGCATAGGATAAAACAACATAAACACAATTTAATGAAGCATAGGATAAAACAAAATAAATACAATTTAATAAAGCATAGGTTCAAACAACATAAATACAATTTAATAAAGCATGGGATAAAACAACATAAATACAATTTAATAAAGCATAGGGTAAAACAACATAAATACAATTTAATAAAGCATAGGATAAAACAACATAAATACAATTTAATAAAGCATAGGTTAAAACAACATAAATACAATTTAATAAAGCATAGGTTATAAACAACATAAATACAATTTAATAAATCATAGGATAAAACAACATAAATACAATTTAATAAAGCATAGGATAAAACAACATAAATACAATTTAATAAAGCATAGGTTAGAACAACATAAATACAATTTAATAAAGCATAGGTTAAAACAACATAAATACAATTTAAAAAAGCATAGGTTATAAACAACATAAAAACAATTTAATAAAGCATAGGATAAAACAGCATAAATACAATTTAATAAAGCATAGGTTATAAACAACATAAATACAATTTAATAAAGCATAGGATAAAACAACATAAATACAATTTAATAAAGCATAGGTTCGAACAACATAAATACAATTTAATAAAGCATGGGATAAAACAACATAAATACAATTTAATAAAGCATAGGGTAAAACAACATAAATACAATTTAATAAAGCATAGGTTAAAACAGCATAAATACAATTTAATAAAGCATAGGTTAAAACAACATAAATACAATTTAATAAAGCATAGGATAAAGCAACATAAATACAATTTAATAAAGCATAGGATAAAACAACATAAATACAATTTAATAAAGCATAGGATAAAACAACATAAATACAATTTAATAAAGCATAGGTTAAAACAACATAAATACAATTTAATAAAGCATAGGTTAGAACAACATAAATACAATTTAATAAAGCATAGGATAAAACTACATAAATACAATTTATTAAAGCATAGGTTAAAACAACATAAATACAATTTAATAAAGCATAGGATAAAACAACATAAATACAATTTAATAAAGCATAGGTTAAAACAACATAAATACAATTTAATAAAGCATAGGTTAAAACAACATAAATACAATTTAATAAAGCATAGGATAAAACAACATAAATACAATTTAATAAAGCATAGGTTAAAACAACATAAATACAATTTAATAAAGCATAGGATAAAACAACATAAATACAATTTAATAAAGCATAGGATAAAACAACATAAATACCATTTAATGAAGCATAGGATAAAACAACATAAATACAATTTAATGAAGCATGGGTTAAAACAACATAAATACAATTTAATAAAGCATAGGTTAAAACAACATAAATACAATTTAATAAAGCATAGGATAAAACAACATAAATACAATTTAATAAAGCATAGGTTCAAACAACATAAATACAATTTAATAAAGCATGGGATAAAACAACATAAATACAATTTAATAAAGCATAGGGTAAAACAACATAAATACAATTTAATAAAGCATAGGATAAAACAACATAAATAAAATTTAATAAAGCATAGGTTAGAACAACATAAATACAATTTAATAAAGCATATGATAAAACAACATAAATACAATTTAATAAAGCATAGGTTAAAACAACATAAATACAATTTAATAAAGCATAGGTTAAAACAGCATAAATACAATTTAATAAAGCATAGGTTAAAACAACATAAATACAATTTAATAAAGCATAGGATAAAACAACATAAATACAATTTAATAAAGCATAGGATAAAACAACATAAATACAATTTAATAAAGCATAGGATAAAACAACATAAATACAATTTAATAAAGCATAGGTTAAAACAACATAAATACAATTTAATAAAGCATAGGTTAGAACAACATAAATACAATTTAATAAAGCATAGGATAAAACTACATAAATACAATTTATTAAAGCATAGGTTAAAACAACATAAATACAATTTAATAAAGCATAGGATAAAACAACATAAATACAATTTAATAAAGCATAGGTTAAAACAACATAAATACAATTTAATAAAGCATAGGTTAAAACAACATAAATACAATTTAATAAAGCATAGGATAAAACAACATAAATACAATTTAATAAAGCATAGGTTAAAACAACATAAATACAATTTAATAAAGCATAGGATAAAACAACATAAATACAATTTAATAAAGCATAGGATAAAACAACATAAATACCATTTAATGAAGCATAGGATAAAACAACATAAATACAATTTAATGAAGCATGGGTTAAAACAACATAAATACAATTTAATAAAGCATAGGATAAAACAACATAAATACATTTTAATAAAGCATAGGTTAAAACAACATAAATACAATTTAATAAAGCATAGGATAAAACAACATAAATACAATTTAATAAAGCATAGGATAAAACAACATAAATACAATTTAATTAAGCATGGGTAAAAACAACATAAATAAAATTTAATAAAGCATAGGATTAAACAACATAAATACAATTTAATAAAGCATAGGATAAAACAACATAAATACAATTTAATAAAGCATAGGATAAAACAACATAAATACAATTTAATTAAGCATAGGTTAGAACAACATAAATACAATTTAATAAAGCATAGGATAAAATAACATAAATACAATTTAATAAAGCATGGGTTAAAACAACATAATTACAATTTAATAAAGCATAGGATTAAACAACATAAATACAATTTAATAAAGCATAGGATAAAACAACATAAATACAATTTAATAAAGCATAGGTTAAAACAGCATGAATACAATTTAATAAAGCATAGGATAAAACAACATAAATACAATTTAATAAAGCATAGGATAAAACAACATAAATACAATTTAATAAAGCATAGGATAAAACAACATAAATACAATTTAATAAAGCATAGGTTAAAACAACATAAATACAATTTAATAAAGCATAGGATAAAACATCATAAATACAATTTAATAAAGCATAGGATAAAACAACATAAATACAATTTAATAAAGCATAGGTTAGAACAACATAAATACAATTTAATAAAGCATAGGATAAAACAACATAAATACAATTTAATAAAGCATAGGTTAAAACAACATAAATATAATTTAATAAAGCATAGGTTAAAACAGCATAAATACAATTTAATAAAGCATAGGTTAAAACAACATAAATACAATTTAATAAAGCATAGGATAAAACAACATAAATACAATTTAATAAAGCATACGATAAAACAACATAAATACAATTTAATAAAGCATAGGTTAAAACAACATAAATACAATTTAATAAAGCATAGGATAAAACAACATAAATACAATTTAATAAAGCATAGTTTAAAACAACATAAATACAATTTAATAAAGCATAGTTTAAAACAACATAAATACAATTTAATAAAACATAGGTTAAAACAACATAAACACAATTTAATAAAGCATAGTTTAAAACAACATAAATACAATTTAATAAAGCATAGGATAAAACAACATAAATACAATTTAATAAAGCATAGGTTAAAACAACATAAATACAATTTAATAAAGCATAGGTTAGAACAACATAAATACAATTTAATAAAGCATAGGATAAAACTACATAAATACAATTTATTAAAGCATAGGTTAAAACAACATAAATACAATTTAATAAAGCATAGGATAAAACAACATAAATACAATTTAATAAAGCATAGGTTAAAACAACATAAATACAATTTAATAAAGCATAGGATAAAACAACATAAACACAATTTAATAAAGCATAGGATAAAACAACATAAATACAATTTAATAAAGCATAGGATAAAACAACATAAATACAATTTAATAAAGCATAGGATAAAACAACATAAATACCATTTAATAAAGCATAGGATAAAACAACATAAATACAAGTTAAGAAAGCATAGGTTAAAAAAACATAAATACAATTTAATAAAGCATAGGTTAAAACAACATAAATACAATTTAATAAAGCATAGGATAAAACAACATAAATACAATTTAATAAAGCATAGGATAAAACAACATAAATACAATTTAATAAAGCATAGGTTAAAACAAGATAAATACAATTTAATAAAGCATAGGTTAAAACAACACAAACAAAATTTAATAAAGCATAGGTTAAAACAACATAAATACAATTTAATAAAGCATAGGTTAGAACAACATAAATACAATTTAATAAAGCATAGGATAAAACTACATAAATACAATTTATTAAAGCATAGGTTAAAACAACATAAATACAATTTAATAAAGCATAGGATAAAACAACATAAATACAATTTAATAAAGCATAGGTTAAAACAACATAAATACAATTTAATAAAGCATAGGATAAAACAACATAAATACAATTTAATAAAGCATAGGTAAAAACAACATAAATACAATTTAATAAAGCATAGGATAAAACAGCATAAATACAATTTAATAAAGCATGGGTTAAAACAACATAAATACAATTGAAAAAAGCATAGGATAAAAGAACATAAACACAATTTAATGAAGCATAGGATAAAACAACATAAATACAATTTAATAAAGCATAGGTTCAAACAACATAAATACAATTTAATAAAGCATGGGATAAAACAACATAAATACAATTTAATAAAGCATAGGGTAAAACAACATAAATACAATTTAATAAAGCATAGGATAAAACAACATAAATACAATTTAATAAAGCATGGGTTAAAACAACATAAATACAATTTAAAAAAGCATAGGATAAAACAACATAAACACAATTTAATGAAGCATAGGATAAAACAAAATAAATACAATTTAATAAAGCATAGGTTCAAACAACATAAATACAATTTAATAAAGCATGGGATAAAACAACATAAATACAATTTAATAAAGCATAGGGTAAAACAACATAAATACAATTTAATAAAGCATAGGATAAAACAACATAAATACAATTTAATAAAGCATAGGTTAAAACAACATAAATACAATTTAATAAAGCATAGGTTATAAACAACATAAATACAATTTAATAAATCAAAGGATAAAACAACATAAATACAATTTAATAAAGCATAGGATAAAACAACATAAATACAATTTAATAAAGCATAGGTTAGAACAACATAAATACAATTTAATAAAGCATAGGTTAAAACAACATAAATACAATTTAAAAAAGCATAGGTTATAAATAACATAAAAACAATTTAATAAAGCATAGGATAAAACAGCATAAATACAATTTAATAAAGCATAGGTTATAAACAACATAAATACAATTTAATAAAGCATAGGATAAAACAACATAAATACAATTTAATAAAGCATAGGTTCAAACAACATAAATACAATTTAATAAAGCATGGGATAAAACAACATAAATACAATTTAATAAAGCATAGGGTAAAACAACATAAATACAATTTAATAAAGCATAGGATAAAACAACATAAATAAAATTTAATAAAGCATAGGTTAGAACAACATAAATACAATTTAATAAAGCATATGATAAAACAACATAAATACAATTTAATAAAGCATAGGTTAAAACAACAAAAATACAATTTAATAAAGCATAGGTTAAAACAGCATAAATACAATTTAATAAAGCATAGGTTAAAACAACATAAATACAATTTAATAAAGCATAGGATAAAACAACATAAATACAATTTAATAAAGCATAGGATAAAACAACATAAATACAATTTAATAAAGCATAGGATAAAACAACATAAATACAATTTAATAAAGCATAGGATAAAACAACATAAATACAATTTAATAAAGCATAGGATAAAACAACATAAATACAATTTAATAAAGCATAGGATAAAACAACATAAATACAATTTAATAAAGCATAGGTTAAAACAACATAAATACAATTTAATAAAGCATAGGTTAAAACAACATAAATACAATTTAATAAAGCATAGGATAAAACAACATAAATACAATTTAATAAAGCATAGGTTAAAACAACATAAATACAATTTAATAAAGCATAGGATAAAACAACATAAATACAGTTTAATAAAGCATAGGATAAAACAACATAAATACCATTTAATGAAGCATAGGATAAAACAACATAAATACAATTTAATGAAGCATGGGTTAAAACAACATAAATA
This sequence comes from Phyllobates terribilis, assembly GCF_046119375.1. NCBI lineage: Eukaryota > Metazoa > Chordata > Amphibia > Anura > Dendrobatidae > Phyllobates > Phyllobates terribilis. The sequence goes on along the minus strand of NW_027362775.1, from coordinate 21,791,526 downwards.
CAATTTAATAAAGCATAGGATAAAACAACATAAATACCATTTAATGAAGCATAGGATAAAACAACATAAATACAATTTAATGAAGCATGGGTTAAAACAACATAAATACAATTTAATAAAGCATAGGATAAAACAACATAAATACAATTTAATAAAGCATAGGTTAAAACAACATAAATACAATTTAATAAAGCATAGGATAAAACAACATAAATACAATTTAATAAAGCATAGGATAAAACAACATAAATACAATTTAATAAAGCATGGGTAAAAACAACATAAATACCATTTAATAAAGCATAGGATTAAACAACATAAATACAATTTAATAAAGCATAGGATAAAACAACATAAATACAATTTAATAAAGCATAGGATAAAACAACATAAATACAATTTAATAAAGCATAGGATAAAATAACATAAATACAATTTAATAAAGCATGGGTTAAAACAACATAAATACAATTTAATAAAGCATAGGATTAAACAACATAAATACAATTTAATAAAGCATAGGATAAAACAACATAAATACAATTTAATAAAGCATAGGTTAAAACAGCATGAATACAATTTAATAAAGCATAGGATAAAACAACATAAATACAATTTAATAAAGCATAAGATAAAACAACATAAATACAATTTAATAAAGCATAGGATAAAACAACATAAATACAATTTAATAAAGCATAGGTTAAAACAACATAAATACAATTTAATAAAGCATAGGATAATACATCATAAATACAATTTAATAAAGCATAGGATAAAACAACATAAATACAATTTAATAAAGCATAGGTTAGAACAACATAAATACAATTTAATAAAGCATAGGATAAAACAACATAAATACAATTTAATAAAGCATAGGTTAAAACAACATAAATATAATTTAATAAAGCATAGGTTAAAACAGCATAAATACAATTTAATAAAGCATAGGTTAAAACAACATAAATACAATTTAATAAAGCATAGGATAAAACAACATAAATACAATTTAATAAAGCATACGATAAAACAACATAAATACAATTTAATAAAGCATAGGTTAAAACAACATAAATACAATTTAATAAAGCATAGGATAAAACAACATAAATACAATTTAATAAAGCATAGTTTAAAACAACATAAATACAATTTAATAAAGCATAGGTTAAAACAACATAAATACAATTTAATAAAGCATAGGATAAAACAACATAAATACAATTTAATAAAGCATAGGTTAAAACAAAATAAATACAATTTAATAAAGCATAGGATAAAACAACATAAATACAATTTAATAAAGCATAGGATAAAACAACATAAATACCATTTAATGAAGCATAGGATAAAACAACATAAATACAATTTAATGAAGCATGGGTTAAAACAACATAAATACAATTTAATAAAGCATAGGATAAAACAACATAAATACAATTTAATAAAGCATAGGTTAAAACAACATAAATACAATTTAATAAAGCATAGGATAAAACAACATAAATACAATTTAATAAAGCATAGGATAAAACAACATAAATACAATTTAATTAAGCATGGGTAAAAACAACATAAATAAAATTTAATAAAGCATAGGATTAAACAACATAAATACAATTTAATAAAGCATAGGATAAAACAACATAAATACAATTTAATAAAGCATAGGATAAAACAACATAAATACAATTTAATAAAGCATAGGTTAGAACAACATAAATACAATTTAATAAAGCATAGGATAAAATAACATAAATACAATTTAATAAAGCATGGGTTAAAACAACATAATTACAATTTAATAAAGCATAGGATTAAACAACATAAATACAATTTAATAAAGCATAGGATAAAACAACATAAATACAATTTAATAAAGCATAGGTTAAAACAGCATGAATACAATTTAATAAAGCATAGGATAAAACAACATAAATACAATTTAATAAAGCATAGGATAAAACAACATAAATACAATTTAATAAAGCATAGGATAAAACAACATAAATACAATTTAATAAAGCATAGGTTAAAACAACATAAATACAATTTAATAAAGCATAGGATAAAACATCATAAATACAATTTAATAAAGCATAGGATAAAACAACATAAATACAATTTAATAAAGCATAGGTTAGAACAACATAAATACAATTTAATAAAGCATAGGATAAAACAACATAAATACAATTTAATAAAGCATAGGTTAAAACAACATAAGTATAATTTAATAAAGCATAGGTTAAAACAGCATAAATACAATTTAATAAAGCATAGGTTAAAACAACATAAATACAATTTAATAAAGCATAGGATAAAACAACATAAATACAATTTAATAAAGCATACGATAAAACAACATAAATACAATTTAATAAAGCATAGGTTAAAACAACATAAATACAATTTAATAAAGCATAGGATAAAACAACATAAATACAATTTAATAAAGCATAGTTTAAAACAACATAAATACAATTTAATAAAGCATAGTTTAAAACAACATAAATACAATTTAATAAAACATAGGATAACACTACATAAATACAATTTAATAAAGCATAGTTTAAAACAACATAAATACAATTTAATAAAGCATAGGATAAAACAACATAAACACAATTTAATAAAGCATAGGTTAAAACAACATAAATACAATTTAATAAATCATAGGATAAAACAACATAAACACAATTTAATAAAGCATAGGATAAAACAACATAAATACAATTTAATAAAGCATAGGATAAAACAACATAAATACAATTTAATAAAGCATAGGATAAAACAACATAAATACCATTTAATAAAGCATAGGATAAAACAACATAAATACAAGTTAAGAAAGCATAGGTTAAAAAAACATAAATACAATTTAATAAAGCATAGGTTAAAACAACATAAATACAATTTAATAAAGCATAGGATAAAACAACATAAATACAATTTAATAAAGCATAGGATAAAACAACATAAATACAATTTAATAAAGCATAGGTTAAAACAAGATAAATACAATTTAATAAAGCATAGGTTAAAACAACACAAACAAAATTTAATAAAGCATAGGTTAAAACAACATAAATACAATTTAATAAAGCATAGGTTAGAACAACATAAATACAATTTAATAAAGCATAGGATAAAACTACATAAATACAATTTATTAAAGCATAGGTTAAAACAACATAAATACAATTTAATAAAGCATAGGATAAAACAACATAAATACAATTTAATAAAGCATAGGTTAAAACAACATAAATACAATTTAATAAAGCATAGGATAAAACAACATAAACACAATTTAATAAAGCATAGGATAAAACAACATAAATACAATTTAATAAAGCATAGGATAAAACAACATAAATACAATTTAATAAAGCATAGGATAAAACAACATAAATACCATTTAATAAAGCATAGGATAAAACAACATAAATACAATTTAATAAAGCATAGGTTAAAACAACACAAATACAATTTAATAAAGCATAGGATAAAACAACATAAATAAAATTTAATAAAGCACAGGTTAAAACAACATAAATACAATTTAATAAAGCATAGGATAAAACAACATAAATACAATTTAATAAAGCATAGGATAAAACAGCATAAATACAATTTAATAAAGCATGGGTTAAAACAACATAAATACAATTGAAAAAAGCATAGGATAAAAGAACATAAACACAATTTAATGAAGCATAGGATAAAACAACATAAATACAATTTAATAAAGCATAGGTTCAAACAACATAAATACAATTTAATAAAGCATGGGATAAAACAACATAAATACAATTTAATAAAGCATAGGGTAAAACAACATAAATACAATTTAATAAAGCATAGGATAAAACAACATAAATACAGTTTAATAAAGCATGGGTTAAAACAACATAAATACAATTTAAAAAAGCATAGGATAAAACAACATAAACACAATTTAATGAAGCATAGGATAAAACAAAATAAATACAATTTAATAAAGCATAGGTTCAAACAACATAAATACAATTTAATAAAGCATGGGATAAAACAACATAAATACAATTTAATAAAGCATAGGGTAAAACAACATAAATACAATTTAATAAAGCATAGGATAAAACAACATAAATACAATTTAATAAAGCATAGGTTAAAACAACATAAATGCAATTTAATAAAGCATAGGTTATAAACAACATAAATACAATTTAATAAATCATAGGATAAAACAACATAAATACAATTTAATAAAGCATAGGATAAAACAACATAAATACAATTTAATAAAGCATAGGTTAGAACAACATAAATACAATTTAATAAAGCATAGGTTAAAACAACATAAATACAATTTAAAAAAGCATAGGTTATAAATAACATAAAAACAATTTAATAAAGCATAGGATAAAACAGCATAAATACAATTTAATAAAGCATAGGTTATAAACAACATAAATACAATTTAATAAAGCATAGGATAAAACAACATAAATACAATTTAATAAAGCATAGGTTCAAACAACATAAATACAATTTAATAAAGCATGGGATAAAACAACATAAATACAATTTAATAAAGCATAGGGTAAAACAACATAAATACAATTTAATAAAGCATAGGATAAAACAACATAAATAAAATTTAATAAAGCATAGGTTAGAACAACATAAATACAATTTAATAAAGCATATGATAAAACAACATAAATACAATTTAATAAAGCATAGGTTAAAACAACAAAAATACAATTTAATAAAGCATAGGTTAAAACAGCATAAATACAATTTAATAAAGCATAGGATAAAACAACATAAATACAATTTAATAAAGCATAGGATAAAACAACATAAATACAATTTAATAAAGCATAGGATAAAACAACATAAATACAATTTAATAAAGCATAGGTTAAAACAACATAAATACAATTTAATAAAGCATAGGTTAAAACAACATAAATACAATTTAATAAAGCATAGGATAAAACAACATAAATACAATTTAATAAAGCATAGGTTAAAACAACATAAATACAATTTAATAAAGCATAGGATAAAACAACATAAATACAATTTAATAAAGCATAGGATAAAACAACATAAATACCATTTAATGAAGCATAGGATAAAACAACATAAATACAATTTAATGAAGCATGGGTTAAAACAACATAAATACAATTTAATAAAGCATAGGATAAAACAACATAAATACAATTTAATAAAGCATAGGTTAAAACAACATAAATACAATTTAATAAAGCATAGGATAAAACAACATAAATACAATTTAATAAAGCATAGGATAAAACAACATAAATACAATTTAATAAAGCATGGGTAAAAACAACATAAATACCATTTAATAAAGCATAGGATTAAACAACATAAATACAATTTAATAAAGCATAGGATAAAACAACATAAATACAATTTAATAAAGCATAGGATAAAACAACATAAATACAATTTAATAAAGCATAGGTTAGAACAACATAAATACAATTTAATAAAGCATAGGATAAAATAACATAAATACAATTTAATAAAGCATGGGTTAAAACAACATAAATACAATTTAATAAAGCATAGGATTAAACAACATAAATACAATTTAATAAAGCATAGGATAAAACAACATAAATACAATTTAATAAAGCATAGGTTAAAACAGCATGAATACAATTTAATAAAGCATAGGATAAAACAACATAAATACAATTTAATAAAGCATAAGATAAAACAACATAAATACAATTTAATAAAGCATAGGATAAAACAACATAAATACAATTTAATAAAGCATAGGTTAAAACAACATAAATACAATTTAATAAAGCATAGGATAAAACATCATAAATACAATTTAATAAAGCATAGGATAAAACAACATAAATACAATTTAATAAAGCATAGGTTAGAACAACATAAATACAATTTAATAAAGCATAGGATAAAACAACATAAATACAATTTAATAAAGCATAGGTTAAAACAACATAAATATAATTTAATAAAGCATAGGTTAAAACAGCATAAATACAATTTAATAAAGCATAGGTTAAAACAACATAAATACAATTTAATAAAGCATAGGATAAAACAACATAAATACAATTTAATAAAGCATACGATAAAACAACATAAATACAATTTAATAAAGCATAGGTTAAAACAACATAAATACAATTTAATAAAGCATAGGATAAAACAACATAAATACAATTTAATAAAGCATAGTTTAAAACAACATAAATACAATTTAATAAAGCATAGTTTAAAACAACATAAATACAATTTAATAAAACATAGGTTAAAACAACATAAACACAATTTAATAAAGCATAGTTTAAAACAACATAAATACAATTTAATAAAGCATAGGATAAAACAACATAAATACAATTTAATAAAGCATAGGTTAAAACAACATAATTACAATTTAATAAAGCATAGGATAAAACAACATAAATACAATTTAATAAAGCATAGGTTATAAACAACATAAATACAATTTAATAAAGCATAGGATAAAACAACATAAATACAATTTAATAAAGCATAGGTTCAAGCAACATAAATACAATTTAATAAAGCATGGGATAAAACAACATAAATACAATTTAATAAAGCATAGGGTAAAACAACATAAATACAATTTAATAAAGCATAGGATAAAACAACATAAATAAAATTTAATAAAGCATAGGTTAGAACAACATAAATACAATTTAATAAAGCATATGATAAAACAACATAAATACAATTTAATAAAGCATAGGTTAAAACAACATAAATACAATTTAATAAAGCATAGGTTAAAACAGCATAAATACAATTTAATAAAGCATAGGTTAAAACAACATAAATACAATTTAATAAAGCATAGGATAAAACAACATAAATACAATTTAATAAAGCATAGGATAAAACAACATAAATACAATTTAATAAAGCATAGGATAAAACAACATAAATACAATTTAATAAAGCATAGGATAAAACAACATAAATACAATTTAATAAAGCTTGGAATAAAACAACATAAGCAATTTAATAAAGCATAGGTTAAAACAACATAAATACAATTTAATAAAGCATATGTTAGAACAACATAAATACAATTTAATAAAGCATAGGATAAAACTGCATAAATACAATTTATTAAAGCATAGGTTAAAACAACATAAATACAATTTAATAAAGCATAGGATAAAACAACATAAATACAATTTAATAAAGCATAGGTTAAAACAACATAAATACAATTTAATAAAGCATAGGTTAAAACAACATAAATACAATTTAATAAAGCATAGGATAAAACAACATAAATACAATTTAATAAAGCATAGGTTAAAACAACATAAATACAATTTAATAAAGCATAGGATAAAACAACATAAATACAATTTAATAAAGCATAGGATAAAACAACATAAATACCATTTAATGAAGCATAGGATAAAACAACATAAATACAATTTAATGAAGCATGGGTTAAAACAACATAAATACAATTTAATAAAGCATAGGATAAAACAACATAAATACAATTTAATAAAGCATAGGTTAAAACAACACAAATACAATTTAATAAAGCATAGGATAAAACAACATAAATACAATTTAATAAAGCATAGGATAAAACAACATAAATACAATTTAATAAAGCATGGGTAAAAACAACATAAATACAATTTAATAAAGCATAGGATTAAACAACATAAATACAATTTAATAAAGCATAGGATAAAACAACATAAATACAATTTAATAAAGCATAGGATAAAACAGCATAAATACAATTTAATAAAGCATAGGTTAGAACAACATAAATACAATTTAATAAAGCATAGGATAAAATAACATAAATACAATTTAATAAAGCATGGGTTAAAACAACATAAATACAATTTAATAAAGCATAGGATTAAACAACATAAATACAATTTAATAAAGCATAGGATAAAACAACATAAATACAATTTAATAAAGCATAGGTTAAAACAGCATGAATACAATTTAATAAAGCATAGGATAAAACAACATGAATACAATTTAATAAAGCATAGGATAAAACAACATAAATACAATTTAATAAAGCATAGGATAAAACAACATAAATACAATTTAATAAAGCATAGTTTAAAACAACATAAATACAATTTAATAAAGCATAGGATAAAACATCATAAATACAATTTAATAAAGCATAGGATAAAACAACATAAATACAATTTAATAAAGCATAGGTTAGAACAACATAAATACAATTTAATAAAGCATAGGATAAAACAACATAAATACAATTTAATAATTCATAGGTTAAAACAACATAAATATAATTTAATAAAGCATAGGTTAAAACAGCATAAATACAATTTAATAAAGCATAGGTTAAAACAACATAAATAGAATTTAATAAAGCATAGGATAAAACAACATAAATACAATTTAATAAAGCATACGATAAAACAACATAAATACAATTTAATAAAGCATAGGTTAAAACAACATAAATACAATTTAATAAAGCATAGGATAAAACAACATAAATACAATTTAATAAAGCATAGTTTAAAACAACATAAATACAATTTAATAAAGCATAGTTTAAAACAACATAAATACAATTTAATAAAACATAGGTTAAAACAACATAAACACAATTTAATAAAGCATAGTTTAAAACAACATAAATACAATTTAATAAAGCATAGGATAAAACAACATAAATACAATTTAATAAAGCATAGGTTAAAACAACATAATTACAATTTAATAAAGCATAGGATAAAACAACATAAATACAATTTAATAAAGCATAGGTTAGAACAACATAAATACAATTTAATAAAGCATAGGATAAAACAACATAAATACAATTTAATAAAGCATAGGTTAAAACAACATAAATACAATTTAATAAAGCATAGGTTAAAACAGCATAAATACAATTTAATAAAGCATAGGTTAAAACAACATTAATACAATTTAATAAAGCATAGGATAAAACAACATAAATACAATTTAATTAAGCATAGCATAAAACAACATAAATACAATTTAATAAAGCATAGGATAAAACAACATAAATACAATTTAATAAAGCATAGGTTAAAACAACATAAATACAATTTAATAAAGCATAGGATAAAACAACATAAATACAATTTAATAAAGCATGGGTAAAAACAACATAAATACAATTTAATAAAGCATAGGATTAAACAACATAAATACAATTTAATAAAGCATAGGATAAAACAACATAAATACAATTTAATAAAGCATAGGATAAAACAACATAAATACAATTTAATAAAGCATAGGTTAGAACAACATAAATACAATTTAATAAAGCATAGGATAAAATAACATAAATACAATTTAATAAAGCATGGGTTAAAACAACATAAATACAATTTAATAAAGCATAGGATTAAACAACATAAATACAATTTAATAAAGCATAGGATAAAACAACATAAATACAATTTAATAAAGCATAGGTTAAAACAGCATGAATACAATTTAATAAAGCATAGGATAAAACAACATAAATACAATTTAATAAAGCATAGGATAAAACAACATAAATACAATTTAATAAAGCATAGGATAAAACAACATAAATACAATTTAATAAAGCATAGGTTAAAACAACATAAATACAATTTAATAAAGCATAGGATAAAACATCATAAATACAATTTAATAAAGCATAGGATAAAACAACATAAATACAATTTAATAAAGCATAGGTTAGAACAACATAAATACAATTTAATAAAGCATAGGATAAAACAACATAAATACAATTTAATAAAGCATAGGTTAAAACAACATAAATATAATTTAATAAAGCATAGGTTAAAACAGCATAAATACAATTTAATAAAGCATAGGTTAAAACAACATAAATACAATTTAATAAAGCATAGGATAAAACAACATAAATACAATTTAATAAAGCATACGATAAAACAACATAAATACAATTTAATAAAGCATAGGTTAAAACAACATAAATACAATTTAATAAAGCATAGGATAAAACAACATAAATACAATTTAATAAAGCATAGTTTAAAACAACATAAATACAATTTAATAAAGCATAGGATAAAACAACATAAATACAATTTAATAAAGCATAGGTTAAAACAACATAAATACAATTTAATAAAGCATAGGATAAAACAACATAAATACAATTTAATAAAGCATAGGTTAGAACAACATAAATACAATTTAATAAAGCATAGGTTAGAACAACATAAATACAATTTAATAAAGCATAGGATAAAACTACATAAATACAATTTAATAAAGCATAGGTTAAAACAACATAAATACAATTTAATAAAGCATAGGATAAAACAACATAAATACAATTTAATAAAGCATAGGTTAAAACAACATAAATACAATTTAATAAAGCATAGGATAAAACAACATAAATACAATTTAATAAAGCATAGGTTAAAACAACATAAATACAATTTAATAAAGCATAGGATAAAACAACATAAATACAATTTAATAAAGCATAGGATAAAACAACATAAATACAATTTAATAAAGCATAGGATAAAACAACATAAATACAATTTAATAAAGCATAGGTTAGAACAACATAAATACAATTTAATAAAGCATAGGTTAGAACAACATAAATACAATTTAATAAAGCATAGGATAAAACAACATAAATACAATTTAATAAAGCATAGGTTAAAACAACATAAATACAATTTAATAAAGCATAGGATAAAACAACATAAATACCATTTAATGAAGCATAGGATAAAACAACATAAATACAATTTAATGAAGCATGGGTTAAAACAACATAAATACAATTTAATAAAGCATAGGATAAAACAACCTAAATACAATTTAATAAAGCATAGGATAAAACAACATAAATACAATTTAATAAAGCATAGGATAAAACAACATAAATACAATTTAATAAAGCATAGGTTAAAACAACATAAATACAATTTAATAAAGCATAGGATAAAACAACATAAATACAATTTAATAAAGCATAGGTTATAAACAACATAAATACAATTTAATAAAGCATAGGATAAAACAACATAAATACAATTTAATAAAGCATAGGATAAAACAACATAAATACAATTTAATAAAGCATAGGATAAAACAACATAAATACAATTTAATAAAGCATAGGATAAAACAACATAAATACAATTTCATAAAGCATAGGTTAGAACAACATAAATACAATTTAATAAAGCATAGGATAAAACAACATAAATACAATTTAATAAAGCATAGGATAAAACAACATAAATACAATTTAATAAAGCATAGGTTAAAACAACATAAATACAATTTAATAAAGCATAGGATAAAACAACATAAATACAATTTAATAAAGCATAGGATAAAACAACATAAATACAATTTAATAAAGCATAGGATAAAACAACATAAATACAATTTAATAAAGCATAGGATAAAACAACATAAATACAATTTAATAAAGCATAGGTTAGAACAACATAAATACAATTTAATAAAGCATAGGTTAGAACAACATAAATACAATTTAATAAAGCATAGGATAAAACAACATAAATACAATTTAATAAAGCATAGGTTAAAACAACATAAATACAATTTAATAAAGCATAGGATAAAACAACATAAATACCATTTAATGAAGCATAGGATAAAACAACATAAATACAATTTAATGAAGCATGGGTTAAAACAACATAAATACAATTTAATAAAGCATAGGATAAAACAACCTAAATACAATTTAATAAAGCATAGGATAAAACAACATAAATACAATTTAATAAAGCATAGGATAAAACAACATAAATACAATTTAATAAAGCATAGGTTAAAACAACATAAATACAATTTAATAAAGCATAGGATAAAACAACATAAATACAATTTAATAAAGCATAGGTTATAAACAACATAAATACAATTTAATAAAGCATAGGATAAAACAACATAAATACAATTTAATAAAGCATAGGATAAAACAACATAAATACAATTTAATAAAGCATAGGATAAAACAACATAAATACAATTTAATAAAGCATAGGATAAAACAACATAAATACAATTTCATAAAGCATAGGTTAGAACAACATAAATACAATTTAATAAAGCATAGGATAAAACAACATAAATACAATTTAATAAAGCATAGGATAAAACAACATAAATACAATTTAATAAAGCATAGGTTAAAACAACATAAATACAATTTAATAAAGCATAGGATAAAACAACATAAATACAATTTAATAAAGCATAGGTTAGAACAACAGAAATACAATTTAATAAAGCATAGGTTAGAACAACATAAATACAATTTAATAAAGCATAGGATAAAACAACATAAATACAATTTAATAAAGCATAGGTTAAAACAACATACATACAATTTAATAAAGCATAGGATAAAATAACATAAATACCATTTAATGAAGCATAGGATAAAACAACATAAATACAATTTAATGAAGCATGGGTTAAAACAACATAAATACAATTTAATAAAGCATAGGATAAAACAACATAAATACAATTTAATAAAGCATAGGTTAAAACAACATAAATACAATTTAATAAAGCATAGGATAAAACAACATAAATACAATTTTATAAAGCATAGGATAAAACAACATAAATACAATTTAATAAAGCATGGGTTAAAACAACATAAATACAATTTAATAAAGCATAGGATAAAACAACATAAATACAATTTAATAAAGCATAGGATAAAACAACATAAATACAATTTAATAAAGCATAGGATAAAACAACATAAATACAATTTAATAAAGCATGGGTTAAAACAACATAAATACAATTTAATAAAGCATAGGAAAAAACAACATAAATACAATTTAATAAAGCATGGGTTAAAACAACATAAATACAATTTAATAAAGCATAGGATAAAAACAACATAAATACAATTTAATAAAGCATAGGTTAGAACAACATAAATACAATTTAATAAAGCATAGGATAAAACAACATAAATACAATTTAATAAAGCATAGGTTATAAACAACATAAATACAATTTAATAAAGCATAGGATAAAACAACATAAATACAATTTAATAAAGCATAGGTTATAAACAACATAAATACAATTTAATAAAGCATAGGATAAAACAACATAAATACAATTTAATAAAGCATAGGATAAAACAACATAAATACAATTTAATAAAGCATAGGATAAAACAACATAAATACAATTTAATAAAGCATAGGATAAAACAACATAAATACAATTTAATGAAGCATGGGTTAAAACAACATAAATACAATTTAATAAACCATAGGATAAAACAACATAAATACAATTTAATAAAGCATAGGTTAAAACAACATAAATACAATTTAATAAAGCATAGGATAAAACAACATAAATACAATTTAATAAAGCATAGGATAAAACAACATAAATACAATTTAATAAAGCATGGGTTAAAACAACATAAATACAATTTAATAAAGCATAGGATAAAACAACATAAATACAATTTAATAAAGCATAGGATAAAACAACATAAATACAATTTAATAAAGCATAGGATAAAACAACATAAATACAATTTAATAAAGCATAGGATAAAACAACATAAATACAATTTAATAAAGCATAGGATAAAACAACATAAATACAATTTAATGAAGCATGGGTTAAAACAACATAAATACAATTTAATAAACCATAGGATAAAACAACATAAATACAATTTAATAAAGCATAGGTTAAAACAACATAAATACAATTTAATAAAGCATAGGATAAAACAACATAAATACAATTTAATAAAGCATAGGATAAAACAACATAAATACAATTTAATAAAGCATAGGTTAGAACAACATAAATACAATTTAATAAAGCATAGGATAAAACAACATAAATACAATTTAATAAAGCATAGGTTATAAACAACATAAATACAATTTAATAAAGCATAGGATAAAACAACATAAATACAATTTAATAAAGCATAGGTTATAAACAACATAAATACAATTTAATAAAGCATAGGATAAAACAACATAAATACAAATTAATAAAGCATAGGATAAAACAACATAAATACAATTTAATAAAGCATAGGATAAAACAACATAAATACAATTTAATAAAGCATAGGATAAAACAACATAAATACAATTTAATGAAGCATGGGTTAAAACAACATAAATACAATTTAATAAACCATAGGATAAAACAACATAAATACAATTTAATAAAGCATAGGTTAAAACAACATAAATACAATTTAATAAAGCATAGGATAAAACAACATAAATACAATTTAATAAAGCATAGGATAAAACAACATAAATACAATTTAATAAAGCATGGGTTAAAACAACATAAATACAATTTAATAAAGCATAGGATAAAACAACATAAACACAATTTAATAAAGCATAGGATAAAACAACATATATACAATTTAATAAAGCATAGGATAAAACAACATAAATACAATTTAATAAAGCATAGGATAAAACAACATAAATACAATTTAATAAAGCATAGGATAAAACAACATAAATACAATTTAATGAAGCATGGGTTAAAACAACATAAATACAATTTAATAAACCATAGGATAAAACAACATAAATACAATTTAATAAAGCATAGGTTAAAACAACATAAATACAATTTAATAAAGCATAGGATAAAACAACATAAATACAATTTAATAAAGCATGGGTTAAAACAACATAAATACAATTTAATAAAGCATAGGATAAAACAACATAAATACAGTTTAATAAAGCATAGGATAAAACAACATAAATACAATTTAATAAAGCATAGGTTAAAACAACATAAATACAATTTAATGAAGCATGGGTTAAAACAACATAAATACAATTTAATAAAGCATAGGATAAAACAACATAAATACAATTTAATAAAGCATAGGTTCAAACAACATAAATACAATTTAAAAAAGCATGGGATAAAACAACATAAATACAATTTAATAAAGCATAGGGTAAAACAACATAAATACAATTTAATAAAGCATAGGATAAAACAACATAAATAAAATTTAATAAAGCATAGGTTAGAACAACATAAATACAATTTAATAAAGCATATGATAAAACAACATAAATACAATTTAATAAAGCATAGGTTAAAACAACATAAATACAATTTAATAAAGCATAGGATAAAACAGCATAAATACAATTTAATAAAGCATAGGTTAAAACAACATAAATACAATTTAATAAAGCATAGGATAAAACAACATAAATACAATTTAATAAAGCATAGGATAAAACAACATAAATACAATTTAATAAAGCATAGGATAAAACAACATAAATACAATTTAATAAAGCATAGGATAAAACAACATAAATACAATTTAATAAAGCATAGGTTAAAACAACATCAAA
The DNA here is from genome assembly GCF_046119375.1 of Phyllobates terribilis. NCBI lineage: Eukaryota > Metazoa > Chordata > Amphibia > Anura > Dendrobatidae > Phyllobates > Phyllobates terribilis. The sequence continues at coordinate 21,776,038 of NW_027362775.1, read as the reverse complement.
AATACAATTTAATAAAGCATAGGTTAGAACAACATAAATACAATTTAATAAAGCATAGGATAAAACTACATAAATACAATTTATTAAAGCATAGGTTAAAACAACATAAATACAATTTAATAAAGCATAGGATAAAACAACATAAATACAATTTAATAAAGCATAGGTTAAAACAGCATAAATACAATTTAATAAAGCATAGGTTAAAACAACATAAATACAATTTAATAAAGCATAGGATAAAACAACATAAATACAATTTAATAAAGCATAGGTTAAAACAACATAAATACAATTTAATAAAGCATAGGATAAAACAACATAAATACAATTTAATAAAGCATAGGATAAAACAACATAAATACCATTTAATGAAGCATAGGATAAAACAACATAAATACAATTTAATGAAGCATGGGTTAAAACAACATAAATACAATTTAATAAAGCATAGGATAAAACAACATAAATACAATTTAATAAAGCATAGGTTCAAACAACATAAATACAATTTAAAAAAGCATGGGATAAAACAACATAAATACAATTTAATAAAGCATAGGGTAAAACAACATAAATACAATTTAATAAAGCATAGGATAAAACAACATAAATAAAATTTAATAAAGCATAGGTTAGAACAACATAAATACAATTTAATAAAGCATATGATAAAACAACATAAATACAATTTAATAAAGCATAGGTTAAAACAACATAAATACAATTTAATAAAGCATAGGATAAAACAGCATAAATACAATTTAATAAAGCATAGGTTAAAACAACATAAATACAATTTAATAAAGCATAGGATAAAACAACATAAATACAATTTAATAAAGCATAGGATAAAACAACATAAATACAATTTAATAAAGCATAGGATAAAACAACATAAATACAATTTAATAAAGCATAGGATAAAACAACATAAATACAATTTAATAAAGCATAGGTTAAAACAACATCAAAAATACAATTTAATAAAGCATAGGTTAGAACAACATAAATACAATTTAATAAAGCATAGGATAAAACTACATAAATACAATTTATTAAAGCATAGGTTAAAACAACATAAATACAATTTAATAAAGCATAGGATAAAACAACATAAATACAATTTAATAAAGCATAGGTTAAAACAGCATAAATACAATTTAATAAAGCATAGGTTAAAACAACATAAATACAATTTAATAAAGCATAGGATAAAACAACATAAATACAATTTAATAAAGCATAGGTTAAAACAACATAAATACAATTTAATAAAGCATAGGATAAAACAACATAAATACAATTTAATAAAGCATAGGATAAAACAACATAAATACCATTTAATGAAGCATAGGATAAAACAACATAAATACAATTTAATGAAGCATGGGTTAAAACAACATAAATACAATTTAATAAAGCATAGGATAAAACAACATAAATACAATTTAATAAAGCATAGGTTAAAACAACATAAATACAATTTAATAAAACATAGGTTAAAACAACATAAACACAATTTAATAAAGCATAGTTTAAAACAACATAAATACAATTTAATAAAGCATAGGATAAAACAACATAAATACAATTTAATAAAGCATAGGTTACAACAACATAATTACAATTTAATAAAGCATAGGATAAAACAACATAAATACAATTTAATAAAGCATAGGTTAGAACAACATAAATACAATTTAATAAAGCATAGGATAAAACAACATAAATATAATTTAATAAAGCATAGGTTAAAACAACATAAATACAATTTAATAAAGCATAGGTTAAAACAGCATAAATACAATTTAATAAAGCATAGGTTAAAACAACATAAATACAATTTAATAAAGCATAGGATAAAACAACATAAATACAATTTAATTAAGCATAGCATAAAACAACATAAATACAATTTAATAAAGCATAGGATAAAACAACATAAATACAATTTAATAAAGCATAGGTTAAAACAACATAAATACAATTTAATAAAGCATAGGATAAAACAACATAAATACAATTTAATAAAGCATAGGTTAGAACAACATAAATACAATTTAATAAAGCATAGGTTAGAACAACATAAATACAATTTAATAAAGCATAGGATAAAACTACATAAATACAATTTAATAAAGCATAGGTTAAAACAACATAAATACAATTTAATAAAGCATAGGATAAAACAACATAAATACAATTTAATAAAGCATAGGTTAAAACAACATAAATACAATTTAATAAAGCATAGGATAAAACAACATAAATACAATTTAATAAAGCATAGGTTAAAACAACATAAATACAATTTAATAAAGCATAGGATAAAACAACATAAATACAATTTAATAAAGCATAGGATAAAACAACATAAATACAATTTAATAAAGCATAGGATAAAACAACATAAATACAATTTAATAAAGCATAGGTTAGAACAACATAAATACAATTTAATAAAGCATAGGTTAGAACAACATAAATACAATTTAGTAAAGCATAGGATAAAACAACATAAATACAATTTAATAAAGCATAGGTTAAAACAACATAAATACAATTTAATAAAGCATAGGATAAAACAACATAAATACCATTTAATGAAGCATAGGATAAAACAACATAAATACAATTTAATGAAGCATGGGTTAAAACAACATAAATACAATTTAATAAAGCATAGGATAAAACAACCTAAATACAATTTAATAAAGCATAGGATAAAACAACATAAATACAATTTAATAAAGCATAGGATAAAACAACATAAATACAATTTAATAAAGCATAGGTTATAAACAACATAAATACAATTTAATAAAGCATAGGATAAAACAACATAAATACAATTTAATAAAGCATAGGTTATAAACAACATAAATACAATTTAATAAAGCATAGGATAAAACAACATAAATACAATTTAATAAAGCATAGGATAAAACAACATAAATACAATTTAATAAAGCATAGGATAAAACAACATAAATACAATTTAATAAAGCATAGGATAAAACAACATAAATACAATTTAATGAAGCATGGGTTAAAACAACATAAATACAATTTAATAAACCATAGGATAAAACAACATAAATACAATTTAATAAAGCATAGGTTAAAACAACATAAATACAATTTAATAAAGCATAGGATAAAACAACATAAATACAATTTAATAAAGCATAGGATAAAACAACATAAATACAATTTAATAAAGCATGGGTTAAAACAACATAAATACAATTTAATAAAGCATAGGATAAAACAACATAAATACAATTTAATAAAGCATAGGATAAAACAACATAAATACAATTTAATAAAGCATAGGATAAAACAACATAAATACAATTTAATAAAGCATAGGATAAAACAACATAAATACAATTTAATAAAGCATAGGATAAAACAACATAAATACAATTTAATGAAGCATGGGTTAAAACAACATAAATACAATTTAATAAACCATAGGATAAAACAACATAAATACAATTTAATAAAGCATAGGTTAAAACAACATAAATACAATTTAATAAAGCATAGGATAAAACAACATAAATACAATTTAATAAAGCATAGGATAAAACAACATAAATACAATTTAATAAAGCATAGGTTAGAACAACATAAATACAATTTAATAAAGCATAGGATAAAACAACATAAATACAATTTAATAAAGCATAGGTTATAAACAACATAAATACAATTTAATAAAGCATAGGATAAAACAACATAAATACAATTTAATAAAGCATAGGTTATAAACAACATAAATACAATTTAATAAAGCATAGGATAAAACAACATAAATACAAATTAATAAAGCATAGGATAAAACAACATAAATACAATTTAATAAAGCATAGGATAAAACAACATAAATACAATTTAATAAAGCATAGGATAAAACAACATAAATACAATTTAATGAAGCATGGGTTAAAACAACATAAATACAATTTAATAAACCATAGGATAAAACAACATAAATACAATTTAATAAAGCATAGGTTAAAACAACATAAATACAATTTAATAAAGCATAGGATAAAACAACATAAATACAATTTAATAAAGCATAGGATAAAACAACATAAATACAATTTAATAAAGCATGGGTTAAAACAACATAAATACAATTTAATAAAGCATAGGATAAAACAACATAAACACAATTTAATAAAGCATAGGATAAAACAACATATATACAATTTAATAAAGCATAGGATAAAACAACATAAATACAATTTAATAAAGCATAGGATAAAACAACATAAATACAATTTAATAAAGCATAGGATAAAACAACATAAATACAATTTAATGAAGCATGGGTTAAAACAACATAAATACAATTTAATAAACCATAGGATAAAACAACATAAATACAATTTAATAAAGCATAGGTTAAAACAACATAAATACAATTTAATAAAGCATAGGATAAAACAACATAAATACAATTTAATAAAGCATAGGATAAAACAACATAAATACAATTTAATAAAGCATGGGTTAAAACAACATAAATACAATTTAATAAAGCATAGGATAAAACAACATAAATACAGTTTAATAAAGCATAGGATAAAACAACATAAATACAATTTAATAAAGCATAGGTTAAAACAACATAAATACAATTTAATGAAGCATGGGTTAAAACAACATAAATACAATTTAATAAAGCATAGGATAAAACAACATAAATACAATTTAATAAAGCATAGGTTCAAACAACATAAATACAATTTAAAAAAGCATGGGATAAAACAACATAAATACAATTTAATAAAGCATAGGGTAAAACAACATAAATACAATTTAATAAAGCATAGGATAAAACAACATAAATAAAATTTAATAAAGCATAGGTTAGAACAACATAAATACAATTTAATAAAGCATATGATAAAACAACATAAATACAATTTAATAAAGCATAGGTTAAAACAACATAAATACAATTTAATAAAGCATAGGATAAAACAGCATAAATACAATTTAATAAAGCATAGGTTAAAACAACATAAATACAATTTAATAAAGCATAGGATAAAACAACATAAATACAATTTAATAAAGCATAGGATAAAACAACATAAATACAATTTAATAAAGCATAGGATAAAACAACATAAATACAATTTAATAAAGCATAGGATAAAACAACATAAATACAATTTAATAAAGCATAGGTTAAAACAACATCAAAAATACAATTTAATAAAGCATAGGTTAGAACAACATAAATACAATTTAATAAAGCATAGGATAAAACTACATAAATACAATTTATTAAAGCATAGGTTAAAACAACATAAATACAATTTAATAAAGCATAGGATAAAACAACATAAATACAATTTAATAAAGCATAGGTTAAAACAGCATAAATACAATTTAATAAAGCATAGGTTAAAACAACATAAATACAATTTAATAAAGCATAGGATAAAACAACATAAATACAATTTAATAAAGCATAGGTTAAAACAACATAAATACAATTTAATAAAGCATAGGATAAAACAACATAAATACAATTTAATAAAGCATAGGATAAAACAACATAAATACCATTTAATGAAGCATAGGATAAAACAACATAAATACAATTTAATGAAGCATGGGTTAAAACAACATAAATACAATTTAATAAAGCATAGGATAAAACAACATAAATACAATTTAATAAAGCATAGGTTCAAACAACATAAATACAATTTAAAAAAGCATGGGATAAAACAACATAAATACAATTTAATAAAGCATAGGGTAAAACAACATAAATACAATTTAATAAAGCATAGGATAAAACAACATAAATAAAATTTAATAAAGCATAGGTTAGAACAACATAAATACAATTTAATAAAGCATATGATAAAACAACATAAATACAATTTAATAAAGCATAGGTTAAAACAACATAAATACAATTTAATAAAGCATAGGATAAAACAGCATAAATACAATTTAATAAAGCATAGGTTAAAACAACATAAATACAATTTAATAAAGCATAGGATAAAACAACATAAATACAATTTAATAAAGCATAGGATAAAACAACATAAATACAATTTAATAAAGCATAGGATAAAACAACATAAATACAATTTAATAAAGCATAGGATAAAACAACATAAATACAATTTAATAAAGCATAGGTTAAAACAACATCAAAAATACAATTTAATAAAGCATAGGTTAGAACAACATAAATACAATTTAATAAAGCATAGGATAAAACTACATAAATACAATTTATTAAAGCATAGGTTAAAACAACATAAATACAATTTAATAAAGCATAGGATAAAACAACATAAATACAATTTAATAAAGCATAGGTTAAAACAGCATAAATACAATTTAATAAAGCATAGGTTAAAACAACATAAATACAATTTAATAAAGCATAGGATAAAACAACATAAATACAATTTAATAAAGCATAGGTTAAAACAACATAAATACAATTTAATAAAGCATAGGATAAAACAACATAAATACAATTTAATAAAGCATAGGATAAAACAACATAAATACCATTTAATGAAGCATAGGATAAAACAACATAAATACAATTTAATGAAGCATGGGTTAAAACAACATAAATACAATTTAATAAAGCATAGGATAAAACAACATAAATACAATTTAATAAAGCATAGGTTAAAACAACATAAATACAATTTAATAAAACATAGGTTAAAACAACATAAACACAATTTAATAAAGCATAGTTTAAAACAACATAAATACAATTTAATAAAGCATAGGATAAAACAACATAAATACAATTTAATAAAGCATAGGTTACAACAACATAATTACAATTTAATAAAGCATAGGATAAAACAACATAAATACAATTTAATAAAGCATAGGTTAGAACAACATAAATACAATTTAATAAAGCATAGGATAAAACAACATAAATATAATTTAATAAAGCATAGGTTAAAACAACATAAATACAATTTAATAAAGCATAGGTTAAAACAGCATAAATACAATTTAATAAAGCATAGGTTAAAACAACATAAATACAATTTAATAAAGCATAGGATAAAACAACATAAATACAATTTAATTAAGCATAGCATAAAACAACATAAATACAATTTAATAAAGCATAGGATAAAACAACATAAATACAATTTAATAAAGCATAGGTTAAAACAACATAAATACAATTTAATAAAGCATAGGATAAAACAACATAAATACAATTTAATAAAGCATAGGTTAGAACAACATAAATACAATTTAATAAAGCATAGGTTAGAACAACATAAATACAATTTAATAAAGCATAGGATAAAACTACATAAATACAATTTAATAAAGCATAGGTTAAAACAACATAAATACAATTTAATAAAGCATAGGATAAAACAACATAAATACAATTTAATAAAGCATAGGTTAAAACAACATAAATACAATTTAATAAAGCATAGGATAAAACAACATAAATACAATTTAATAAAGCATAGGTTAAAACAACATAAATACAATTTAATAAAGCATAGGATAAAACAACATAAATACAATTTAATAAAGCATAGGATAAAATAACATAAATACAATTTAATAAAGCATAGGATAAAACAACATAAATACAATTTAATAAAGCATAGGTTAGAACAACATAAATACAATTTAATAAAGCATAGGTTAGAACAACATAAATACAATTTAGTAAAGCATAGGATAAAACAACATAAATACAATTTAATAAAGCATAGGTTAAAACAACATAAATACAATTTAATAAAGCATAGGATAAAACAACATAAATACCATTTAATGAAGCATAGGATAAAACAACATAAATACAATTTAATGAAGCATGGGTTAAAACAACATAAATACAATTTAATAAAGCATAGGATAAAACAACCTAAATACAATTTAATAAAGCATAGGATAAAACAACATAAATACAATTTAATAAAGCATAGGATAAAACAACATAAATACAATTTAATAAAGCATAGGTTAAAACAACATAAATACAATTTAATAAAGCATAGGATAAAACAACATAAATACAATTTAATAAAGCATAGGTTATAAACAACATAAATACAATTTAATAAAGCATAGGATAAAACAACATAAATACAATTTAATAAAGCATAGGATAAAACAACATAAATACAATTTAATAAAGCATAGGATAAAACAACATAAATACAATTTAATAAAGCATAGGATAAAACAACATAAATACAATTTCATAAAGCATAGGTTAGAACAACATAAATACAATTTAATAAAGCATAGGATAAAACAACATAAATACAATTTAATAAAGCATAGGATAAAACAACATAAATACAATTTAATAAAGCATAGGATAAAACAACATAAATACAATTTCATAAAGCATAGGTTAGAACAACATAAATACAATTTAATAAAGCATAGGTTAAAACAACATAAATACAATTTAATAAAGCATAGGATAAAACAACATAAATACAATTTAATAAAGCATAGGTTAAAACAACATAAATACAATTTAATAAAGCATAGGATAAAACAACATAAATACAATTTAATAAAGCATAGGTTAGAACAACAGAAATACAATTTAATAAAGCATAGGTTAGAACAACATAAATACAATTTAATAAAGCATAGGATAAAACAACATAAATACAATTTAATAAAGCATAGGTTAAAACAACATAAATACAATTTAATAAAGCATAGGATAAAATAACATAAATACCATTTAATGAAGCATAGGATAAAACAACATAAATACAATTTAATAAAGCATGGGATAAAACAACATAAATACAATTTAATAAAGCATAGGGTAAAACAACATAAATACAATTTAATAAAGCATAGGATAAAACAACATAAATAAAATTTAATAAAGCATAGGTTAGAACAACATAAATACAATTTAATAAAGCATATGATAAAACAACATAAATACAATTTAATAAAGCATAGGTTAAAACAACATAAATACAATTTAATAAAGCATAGGTTAAAACAGCATAAATACAATTTAATAAAGCATAGGTTAAAACAACATAAATACAATTTAATAAAGCATAGGATAAAACAACATAAATACAATTTAATAAAGCATAGGTTAAAACAACATAAATACAATTTAATAAAGCATAGGATAAAACAACATAAATTCAATTTAATAAAGCATAGGATAAAACAACATAAATACAATTTAATAAAGCATAGGATAAAACAACATAAATACAATTTAATAAAGCATAGGATAAAACAACATAAATACAATTTAATAAAGCATAGGATAAAACAACATAAATACAATTTAATAAAGCATAGGTTAAAACAACATCAAAAATACAATTTAATAAAGCATAGGTTAGAACAACATAAATACAATTTAATAAAGCATAGGATAAAACTACATAAATACAATTTATTAAAGCATAGGTTAAAACAACATAAATACAATTTAATAAAGCATAGGATAAAACAACATAAATACAATTTAATAAAGCATAGGTTAAAACAGCATAAATACAATTTAATAAAGCATAGGTTAAAACAACATAAATACAATTTAATAAAGCATAGGATAAAACAACATAAATACAATTTAATAAAGCATAGGTTAAAACAACATAAATACAATTTAATAAAGCATAGGATAAAACAACATAAATACAATTTAATAAAGCATAGGATAAAACAACATAAATACCATTTAATGAAGCATAGGATAAAACAACATAAATACAATTTAATGAAGCATGGGTTAAAACAACATAAATACAATTTAATAAAGCATAGGATAAAACAACATAAATACAATTTAATAAAGCATAGGTTAAAACAACATAAATACAATTTAATAAAACATAGGTTAAAACAACATAAACACAATTTAATAAAGCATAGTTTAAAACAACATAAATACAATTTAATAAAGCATAGGATAAAACAACATAAATACAATTTAATAAAGCATAGGTTACAACAACATAATTACAATTTAATAAAGCATAGGATAAAACAACATAAATACAATTTAATAAAGCATAGGTTAGAACAACATAAATACAATTTAATAAAGCATAGGATAAAACAACATAAATATAATTTAATAAAGCATAGGTTAAAACAACATAAATACAATTTAATAAAGCATAGGTTAAAACAGCATAAATACAATTTAATAAAGCATAGGTTAAAACAACATAAATACAATTTAATAAAGCATAGGATAAAACAACATAAATACAATTTAATTAAGCATAGCATAAAACAACATAAATACAATTTAATAAAGCATAGGATAAAACAACATAAATACAATTTAATAAAGCATAGGTTAAAACAACATAAATACAATTTAATAAAGCATAGGATAAAACAACATAAATACAATTTAATAAAGCATAGGTTAGAACAACATAAATACAATTTAATAAAGCATAGGTTAGAACAACATAAATACAATTTAATAAAGCATAGGATAAAACTACATAAATACAATTTAATAAAGCATAGGTTAAAACAACATAAATACAATTTAATAAAGCATAGGATAAAACAACATAAATACAATTTAATAAAGCATAGGTTAAAACAACATAAATACAATTTAATAAAGCATAGGATAAAACAACATAAATACAATTTAATAAAGCATAGGTTAAAACAACATAAATACAATTTAATAAAGCATAGGATAAAACAACATAAATACAATTTAATAAAGCATAGGATAAAACAACATAAATACAATTTAATAAAGCATAGGATAAAACAACATAAATACAATTTAATAAAGCATAGGTTAGAACAACATAAATACAATTTAATAAAGCATAGGTTAGAACAACATAAATACAATTTAGTAAAGCATAGGATAAAACAACATAAATACAATTTAATAAAGCATAGGTTAAAACAACATAAATACAATTTAATAAAGCATAGGATAAAACAACATAAATACCATTTAATGAAGCATAGGATAAAACAACATAAATACAATTTAATGAAGCATGGGTTAAAACAACATAAATACAATTTAATAAAGCATAGGATAAAACAACCTAAATACAATTTAATAAAGCATAGGATAAAACAACATAAATACAATTTAATAAAGCATAGGATAAAACAACATAAATACAATTTAATAAAGCATAGGTTAAAACAACATAAATACAATTTAATAAAGCATAGGATAAAACAACATAAATACAATTTAATAAAGCATAGGTTATAAACAACATAAATACAATTTAATAAAGCATAGGATAAAACAACATAAATACAATTTAATAAAGCATAGGATAAAACAACATAAATACAATTTAATAAAGCATAGGATAAAACAACATAAATACAATTTAATAAAGCATAGGATAAAACAACATAAATACAATTTCATAAAGCATAGGTTAGAACAACATAAATACAATTTAATAAAGCATAGGATAAAACAACATAAATACAATTTAATAAAGCATAGGATAAAACAACATAAATACAATTTAATAAAGCATAGGATAAAACAACATAAATACAATTTCATAAAGCATAGGTTAGAACAACATAAATACAATTTAATAAAGCATAGGTTAAAACAACATAAATACAATTTAATAAAGCATAGGATAAAACAACATAAATACAATTTAATAAAGCATAGGTTAAAACAACATAAATACAATTTAATAAAGCATAGGATAAAACAACATAAATACAATTTAATAAAGCATAGGTTAGAACAACAGAAATACAATTTAATAAAGCATAGGTTAGAACAACATAAATACAATTTAATAAAGCATAGGATAAAACAACATAAATACAATTTAATAAAGCATAGGTTAAAACAACATAAATACAATTTAATAAAGCATAGGATAAAATAACATAAATACCATTTAATGAAGCATAGGATAAAACAACATAAATACAATTTAATGAAGCATGGGTTAAAACAACATAAATACAATTTAATAAAGCATAGGATAAAACAACATAAATACAATTTAATAAAGCATAGGTTATAAACAACATAAATACAATTTAATAAAGCATAGGATAAAACAACATAAATACAATTTAATAAAGCATAGGATAAAACAACATAAATACAATTTAATAAAGCATAGGATAAAACAACATAAATACAATTTAATAAAGCATAGGATAAAACAACATAAATACAATTTAATGAAGCATGGGTTAAAACAACATAAATACAATTTAATAAACCATAGGATAAAACAACATAAATACAATTTAATAAAGCATAGGTTAAAACAACATAAATACAATTTAATAAAGCATAGGATAAAACAACATAAATACAATTTAATAAAGCATAGGATAAAACAACATAAATACAATTTAATAAAGCATGGGTTAAAACAACATAAATACAATTTAATAAAGCATAGGATAAAACAACATAAATACAATTTAATAAAGCATAGGATAAAACAACATAAATACAATTTAATAAAGCATAGGATAAAACAACATAAATACAATTTAATAAAGCATAGGATAAAACAACATAAATACAATTTAATAAAGCATAGGATAAAACAACATAAATACAATTTAATGAAGCATGGGTTAAAACAACATAAATACAATTTAATAAACCATAGGATAAAACAACATAAATACAATTTAATAAAGCATAGGTTAAAACAACATAAATACAATTTAATAAAGCATAGGATAAAACAACATAAATACAATTTAATAAAGCATAGGATAAAACAACATAAATACAATTTAATAAAGCATAGGTTAGAACAACATAAATACAATTTAATAAAGCATAGGATAAAACAACATAAATACAATTTAATAAAGCATAGGTTATAAACAACATAAATACAATTTAATAAAGCATAGGATAAAACAACATAAATACAATTTAATAAAGCATAGGTTATAAACAACATAAATACAATTTAATAAAGCATAGGATAAAACAACATAAATACAAATTAATAAAGCATAGGATAAAACAACATAAATACAATTTAATAAAGCATAGGATAAAACAACATAAATACAATTTAATAAAGCATAGGATAAAACAACATAAATACAATTTAATGAAGCATGGGTTAAAACAACATAAATACAATTTAATAAACCATAGGATAAAACAACATAAATACAATTTAATAAAGCATAGGTTAAAACAACATAAATACAATTTAATAAAGCATAGGATAAAACAACATAAATACAATTTAATAAATCATAGGATAAAACAACATAAATACAATTTAATAAAGCATGGGTTAAAACAACATAAATACAATTTAATAAAGCATAGGATAAAACAACATAAACACAATTTAATAAAGCATAGGATAAAACAACATATATACAATTTAATAAAGCATAGGATAAAACAACATAAATACAATTTAATAAAGCATAGGATAAAACAACATAAATACAATTTAATAAAGCATAGGATAAAACAACATAAACACAATTTAATGAAGCATGGGTTAAAACAACATAAATACAATTTAATAAACCATAGGATAAAACAACATAAATACAATTTAATAAAGCATAGGTTAAAACAACATAAATACAATTTAATAAAGCATAGGATAAAACAACATAAATACAATTTAATAAAGCATAGGATAAAACAACATAAATACAATTTAATAAAGCATGGGTTAAAACAACATAAATACAATTTAATAAAGCATAGGATAAAACAACATAAATACAGTTTAATAAAGCATAGGATAAAACAACATAAATACAATTTAATAAAGCATAGGATAAAACAACATAAATACAATTTAATGAAGCATGGGTTAAAACAACATAAATACAATTTAATAAAGCATAGGATAAAACAACATAAATACAATTTAATAAAGCATAGGTTCAAACAACATAAATACAATTTAATAAAGCATGGGATAAAACAACATAAATACAATTTAATAAAGCATAGGGTAAAACAACATAAATACAATTTAATAAAGCATAGGATAAAACAACATAAATAAAATTTAATAAAGCATAGGTTAGAACAACATAAATACAATTTAATAAAGCATATGATAAAACAACATAAATACAATTTAATAAAGCATAGGTTAAAACAACATAAATACAATTTAATAAAGCATAGGTTAAAACAGCCTAAATACAATTTAATAAAGCATAGGTTAAAACAACATAAATACAATTTAATAAAGCATAGGATAAAACAACATAAATACAATTTAATAAAGCATAGGTTAAAACAACATAAATACAATTTAATAAAGCATAGGATAAAACAACATAAATTCAATTTAATAAAGCATAGGATAAAACAACATAAATACAATTTAATAAAGCATAGGATAAAACAACATAAATACAATTTAATAAAGCATAGGATAAAACAACATAAATACAATTTAATAAAGCATAGGATAAAACAACATAAATACAATTTAATAAAGCATAGGTTAAAACAACATAAATACAATTTAATAAAGCATAGGTTAGAACAACATAAATACAATTTAATAAAGCATAGGATAAAACTACATAAATACAATTTATTAAAGCATAGGTTAAAACAACATAAATACAATTTAATAAAGCATAGGATAAAACAACATAAATACAATTTAATAAAGCATAGGTTAAAACAGCATAAATACAATTTAATAAAGCATAGGTTAAAACAACATAAATACAATTTAATAAAGCATAGGATAAAACAACATAAATACAATTTAATAAAGCATAGGTTAAAACAACATAAATACAATTTAATAAAGCATAGGATAAAACAACATAAATACAATTTAATAAAGCATAGGATAAAACAACATAAATACCATTTAATGAAGCATAGGATAAAACAACATAAATACAATTTAATGAAGCATGGGTTAAAACAACATAAATGCAATTTAATAAAGCATAGGATAAAACAACATAAATACAATTTAATAAAGCATAGGTTAAAACAACATAAATACAATTTAATAAAGCATAGGATAAAACAACATAAATACAATTTAATAAAGCATAGGATAAAACAACATAAATACAATTTAATAAAGCATGGGTAAAAACAACATAAATACAATTTAATAAAGCATAGGATTAAACAACATAAATACAATTTAATAAAGCATAGGATAAAACAACATAAATACAATTTAATAAAGCATAGGATAAAACAACATAAATACAATTTAATAAAGCATAGGTTAGAACAACATAAATACAATTTAATAAAGCATAGGATAAAATAACATAAATACAATTTAATAAAGCATGGGTTAAAACAACATAAATACAATTTAATAAAGCATAGGATTAAACAACATAAATACAATTTAATAAAGCATAGGATAAAACAACATAAATACAATTTAAGAAAGCATAGGTTAAAACAGCATGAATACAATTTAATAAAGCATAGGATAAAACAACATAAATACAATTTAATAAAGCATAGGATAAAACAACATAAATACAATTTATTAAAGCATAGGATAAAACAACATAAATACAATTTAATAAAGCATAGGTTAAAACAACATAAATACAATTTAATAAAGCATAGGATAAAACATCATAAATACAATTTAATAAAGCATAGGATAAAACAACATAAATACAATTTAATAAAGCATAGGTTAGAACAACATAAATACAATTTAATAAAGCATAGGATAAAACAACATAAATACAATTTAATAAAGCATAGGTTAAAACAACATAAATATAATTTAATAAAGCATAGGTTAAAACAGCATAAATACAATTTAATAAAGCATAGGTTAAAACAACATAAATACAATTTAATAAAGCATAGGATAAAACAACATAAATACAATTTAATAAAGCATACGATAAAACAACATAAATACAATTTAATAAAGCATAGGTTAAAACAACATAAATACAATTTAATAAAGCATAGGATAAAACAACATAAATACAATTTAATAAAGCATAGTTTAAAACAACATAAATACAATTTAATAAAGCATAGTTTAAAACAACATAAATACAATTTAATAAAACATAGGTTAAAACAACATAAACACAATTTAATAAAGCATAGTTTAAAACAACATAAATACAATTTAATAAAGCATAGGATAAAACAACATAAATACAATTTAATAAAGCATAGGTTAAAACAACATAATTACAATTTAATAAAGCATAGGATAAAACAACATAAATACAATTTAATAAAGCATAGGTTAGAACAACATAAATACAATTTAATAAAGCATAGGATAAAACAACATAAATACAATTTAATAAAGCATAGGATAAAACAACATAAATACAATTTAATAAAGCATAGGATAAAACAACATAAATACAATTTAATAAAGCATAGGATAAAACAACATAAATACAATTTAATAAAGCATAGGATAAAACAACATAAATACAATTTAATGAAGCATGGGTTAAAACAACATAAATACAATTTAATAAACCATAGGATAAAACAACATAAATACAATTTAATAAAGCATAGGTTAAAACAACATAAATACAATTTAATAAAGCATAGGATAAAACAACATAAATACAATTTAATAAAGCATAGGATAAAACAACATAAATACAATTTAATAAAGCATAGGTTAGAACAACATAAATACAATTTAATAAAGCATAGGATAAAACAACATAAATACAATTTAATAAAGCATAGGTTATAAACAACATAAATACAATTTAATAAAGCATAGGATAAAACAACATAAATACAATTTAATAAAGCATAGGTTATAAACAACATAAATACAATTTAATAAAGCATAGGATAAAACAACATAAATACAAATTAATAAAGCATAGGATAAAACAACATAAATACAATTTAATAAAGCATAGGATAAAACAACATAAATACAATTTAATAAAGCATAGGATAAAACAACATAAATACAATTTAATGAAGCATGGGTTAAAACAACATAAATACAATTTAATAAACCATAGGATAAAACAACATAAATACAATTTAATAAAGCATAGGTTAAAACAACATAAATACAATTTAATAAAGCATAGGATAAAACAACATAAATACAATTTAATAAAGCATAGGATAAAACAACATAAATACAATTTAATAAAGCATAGGATAAAACAACATAAATACAATTTAATGAAGCATGGGTTAAAACAACATAAATACAATTTAATAAACCATAGGATAAAACAACATAAATACAATTTAATAAAGCATAGGTTAAAACAACATAAATACAATTTAATAAAGCATAGGATAAAACAACATAAATACAATTTAATAAAGCATAGGATAAAACAACATAAATACAATTTAATAAAGCATAGGTTAGAACAACATAAATACAATTTAATAAAGCATAGGATAAAACAACATAAATACAATTTAATAAAGCATAGGTTATAAACAACATAAATACAATTTAATAAAGCATAGGATAAAACAACATAAATACAATTTAATAAAGCATAGGTTATAAACAACATAAATACAATTTAATAAAGCATAGGATAAAACAACATAAATACAAATTAATAAAGCATAGGATAAAACAACATAAATACAATTTAATAAAGCATAGGATAAAACAACATAAATACAATTTAATAAAGCATAGGATAAAACAACATAAATACAATTTAATGAAGCATGGGTTAAAACAACATAAATACAATTTAATAAACCATAGGATAAAACAACATAAATACAATTTAATAAAGCATAGGTTAAAACAACATAAATACAATTTAATAAAGCATAGGATAAAACAACATAAATACAATTTAATAAAGCATAGGATAAAACAACATAAATACAATTTAATAAAGCATAGGATAAAACAACATAAATACAATTTAATAAAGCATAGGATAAAACAACATAAATACCATTTAATGAAGCATAGGATAAAACAACATAAATACAATTTAATGAAGCATGGGTTAAAACAACATAAATACAATTTAATAAAGCATAGGATAAAACAACATAAATACAATTTAATAAAGCATAGGTTAAAACAACATAAATACAATTTAATAAAGCATAGGATAAAACAACATAAATACAATTTAATAAAGCATAGGATAAAACAACATAAATACAATTTAATAAAGCATGGGTAAAAACAACATAAATACAATTTAATAAAGCATAGGATTAAACAACATAAATACAATTTAATAAAGCATAGGTTAAAACAACATAAATACAATTTAATAAAGCATAGGATAAAACATCATAAATACAATTTAATAAAGCATAGGATAAAACAACATAAATACAATTTAATAAAGCATAGGTTAGAACAACATAAATACAATTTAATAAAGCATAGGATAAAACAACATAAATACAATTTAATAAAGCATAGGTTAAAACAACATAAATATAATTTAATAAAGCATAGGTTAAAACAGCATAAATACAATTTAATAAAGCATAGGTTAAAACAACATAAATACAATTTAATAAAGCATAGGATAAAACAACATAAATACAATTTAATAAAGCATACGATAAAACAACATAAATACAATTTAATAAAGCATAGGTTAAAACAACATAAATACAATTTAATAAAGCATAGGATAAAACAACATAAATACAATTTAATAAAGCATAGTTTAAAACAACATAAATACAATTTAATAAAGCATAGTTTAAAACAACATAAATACAATTTAATAAAACATAGGTTAAAACAACATAAACACAATTTAATAAAGCATAGTTTAAAACAACATAAATACAATTTAATAAAGCATAGGATAAAACAACATAAATACAATTTAATAAAGCATAGGTTAATACAACATAATTACAATTTAATAAAGCATAGGATAAAACAACATAAATACAATTTAATAAAGCATAGGTTAGAACAACATAAATACAATTTAATAAAGCATAGGATAAAACAACATAAATACAATTTAATAAAGCATAGGATAAAACAACATAAATACAATTTAATAAAGCATAGGATAAAACAACATAAATACAATTTAATAAAGCATAGGATAAAACAACATAAATACAATTTAATAAAGCATAGGATAAAACAACATAAATACAATTTAATGAAGCATGGGTTAAAACAACATAAATACAATTTAATAAACCATAGGATAAAACAACATAAATACAATTTAATAAAGCATAGGTTAAAACAACATAAATACAATTTAATAAAGCATAGGATAAAACAACATAAATACAATTTAATAAAGCATAGGATAAAACAACATAAATACAATTTAATAAAGCATAGGTTAGAACAACATAAATACAATTTAATAAAGCATAGGATAAAACAACATAAATACAATTT
Organism: Phyllobates terribilis; assembly: GCF_046119375.1. Taxonomy (NCBI): domain Eukaryota; kingdom Metazoa; phylum Chordata; class Amphibia; order Anura; family Dendrobatidae; genus Phyllobates; species Phyllobates terribilis. The sequence goes on along the minus strand of NW_027362775.1, from coordinate 21,756,635 downwards.
AATAAAGCATAGGTTATAAACAACATAAATACAATTTAATAAAGCATAGGATAAAACAACATAAATACAATTTAATAAAGCATAGGTTATAAACAACATAAATACAATTTAATAAAGCATAGGATAAAACAACATAAATACAAATTAATAAAGCATAGGATAAAACAACATAAATACAATTTAATAAAGCATAGGACAAAACAACATAAATACAATTTAATAAAGCATAGGATAAAACAACATAAATACAATTTAATGAAGCATGGGTTAAAACAACATAAATACAATTTAATAAACCATAGGATAAAACAACATAAATACAATTTAATAAAGCATAGGTTAAAACAACATAAATACAATTTAATAAAGCATAGGATAAAACAACATAAATACAATTTAATAAAGCATAGGATAAAACAACATAAATACAATTTAATAAAGCATGGGTTAAAACAACATAAATACAATTTAATAAAGCATAGGATAAAACAACATAAATACAATTTAATAAAGCATAGGATAAAACAACATATATACAATTTAATAAAGCATAGGATAAAACAACATAAATACAATTTAATAAAGCATAGGATAAAACAACATAAATACAATTTAATAAAGCATAGGATAAAACAACATAAATACAATTTAATGAAGCATGGGTTAAAACAACATAAATACAATTTAATAATCCATAGGATAAAACAACATAAATACAATTTAAGAAAGCATAGGTTAAAACAACATAAATACAATTTAATAAAGCATAGGATAAAACAACATAAATACAATTTAATAAAGCATAGGATAAAACAACATAAATACAATTTAATAAAGCATGGGTTAAAACAACATAAATACAATTTAATAAAGCATAGGATAAAACAACATAAATACAGTTTAATAAAGCATAGGATAAAACAACATAAATACAATTTAATAAAGCATAGGATAAAACAACATAAATACAATTTAATAAAGCATAGGTTAGAACAACATAAATACAATTTAATAAAGCATAGGATAAAATAACATAAATACAATTTAATAAAGCATAGGATAAAACAACATAAATACAATTTAATAAAGCATAGGTTAAAACAACATAAATACAATTTAATAAAGCATAGGTTAAAACAGCATAAATACAATTTAATAAAGCATAGGTTAAAACTACATAAATACAATTTAATAAAGCATAGGATAAAACAACATAAATACAATTTAATAAAGCATGGGTTAAAACAACATAAATACAATTTAATAAAGCATAGGATAAAACAACATAAATACAATTTAATAAAGCATAGGATAAAACAACATAAATACAATTTAATAAAGCATAGGATAAAACAACATAAATACAATTTAATAAAGCATAGGATAAAACAACATAAATACAATTTAATGAAGCATGGGTTAAAACAACATAAATACAATTTAATAAACCATAGGATAAAACAACATAAATACAATTTAATAAAGCATATTTTAAAACAACATAAATACAATTTAATAAAGCATAGGATAAAACAACATAAATACAATTTAATAAAGCATAGGATAAAACAACATAAATACAATTTAATAAAGCATGGGTTAAAACAACATAAATACAATTTAATAAAGCATAGGATAAAACAACATAAATACAATTTAATAAAGCATAGGATAAAACAACATAAATACAATTTAATAAAGCATAGGATAAAACAGCATAAATACAATTTAATAAAGCATAGGGTATAAACAACATAAATACAATTTAATAAAGCATAGGATAAAACAACATAAATACAATTTAATAAAGCATAGGTTCAAACAACATAAATACAATTTAATAAAGCATGGGATAAAACAACATAAATACAATTTAATAAAGCATAGGGTAAAACAACATAAATACAATTTAATAAAGCATAGGATAAAACAACATAAATAAAATTTAATAAAGCATAGGTTAGAACAACATAAATACAATTTAATAAAGCATATGATAAAACAACATAAATACAATTTAATAAAGCATAGGTTAAAACAACATAAATACAATTTAATAAAGCATAGGTTAAAACAGCATAAATACAATTTAATAAAGCATAGGTTAAAACAACATAAATACAATTTAATAAAGCATAGGATAAAACAACATAAATACAATTTAATAAAGCATAGGTTAAAACAACATAAATACAATTTAATAAAGCATAGGATAAAACAACATAAATTCAATTTAATAAAGCATAGGATAAAACAACATAAATACAATTTAATAAAGCATAGGATAAAACAACATAAATACAATTTAATAAAGCATAGGATAAAACAACATAAATACAATTTAATAAAGCATAGGATAAAACAACATAAATACAATTTAATAAAGCATAGGTTAAAACAACATAAATACAATTTAATAAAGCATAGGTTAGAACAACATAAATACAATTTAATAAAGCATAGGATAAAACTACATAAATACAATTTATTAAAGCATAGGTTAAAACAACATAAATACAATTTAATAAAGCATAGGATAAAACAACATAAATACAATTTAATAAAGCATAGGTTAAAACAGCATAAATACAATTTAATAAAGCATAGGTTAAAACAACATAAATACAATTTAATAAAGCATAGGATAAAACAACATAAATACAATTTAATAAAGCATAGGTTAAAACAACATAAATACAATTTAATAAAGCATAGGATAAAACAACATAAATACAATTTAATAAAGCATAGGATAAAACAACATAAATACCATTTAATGAAGCATAGGATAAAACAACATAAATACAATTTAATGAAGCATGGGTTAAAACAACATAAATACAATTTAATAAAGCATAGGATAAACAACATAAATACAATTTAATAAAGCATAGGTTAAAACAACATAAATACAATTTAATAAAGCATAGGATAAAACAACATAAATACAATTTAATAAAGCATAGGATAAAACAACATAAATACAATTTAATAAAGCATGGGTAAAAACAACATAAATACAATTTAATAAAGCATAGGATTAAACAACATAAATACAATTTAATAAAGCATAGGATAAAACAACATAAATACAATTTAATAAAGCATAGGATAAAACAACATAAATACAATTTAATAAAGCATAGGTTAGAACAACATAAATACAATTTAATAAAGCATAGGATAAAATAACATAAATACAATTTAATAAAGCATGGGTTAAAACAACATAAATACAATTTAATAAAGCATAGGATTAAACAACATAAATACAATTTAATAAAGCATAGGATAAAACAACATAAATACAATTTAAGAAAGCATAGGTTAAAACAGCATGAATACAATTTAATAAAGCATAGGATAAAACAACATAAATACAATTTAATAAAGCATAGGATAAAACAACATAAATACAATTTAATAAAGCATAGGATAAAACAACATAAATACAATTTAATAAAGCATAGGTTAAAACAACATAAATACAATTTAATAAAGCATAGGATAAAACATCATAAATACAATTTAATAAAGCATAGGATAAAACAACATAAATACAATTTAATAAAGCATAGGTTAGAACAACATAAATACAATTTAATAAAGCATAGGATAAAACAACATAAATACAATTTAATAAAGCATAGGTTAAAACAACATAAATATAATTTAATAAAGCATAGGTTAAAACAGCATAAATACAATTTAATAAAGCATAGGTTAAAACAACATAAACACAATTTAATAAAGCATAGGATAAAACAACATAAATACAATTTAATAAAGCATACGATAAAACAACATAAATACAATTTAATAAAGCATAGGTTAAAACAACATAAATACAATTTAATAAAGCATAGGATAAAACAACATAAATACAATTTAATAAAGCATAGTTTAAAACAACATAAATACAATTTAATAAAGCATAGTTTAAAACAACATAAATACAATTTAATAAAACAGGTTAAAACAACATAAACACAATTTAATAAAGCATAGTTTAAAACAACATAAATACAATTTAATAAAGCATAGGATAAAACAACATAAATACAATTTAATAAAGCATAGGTTAAAACAACATAATTACAATTTAATAAAGCATAGGATAAAACAACATAAATACAATTTAATAAAGCATAGGTTAGAACAACATAAATACAATTTAATAAAGCATAGGATAAAACAACATAAATACAATTTAATAAAGCATAGGTTAAAACAACATAAATACAATTTAATAAAGCATAGGTTAAAACAGCATAAATACAATTTAATAAAGCATAGGTTAAAACAACATAAATACAATTTAATAAAGCATAGGATAAAACAACATAAATACAATTTAATTAAGCATAGGATAAAACAACATAAATACAATTTAATAAAGCATAGGATAAAACAACATAAATACAATTTAATAAAGCATAGGTTAAAACAACATAAATACAATTTAATAAAGCATAGGATAAAACAACATAAATACAATTTAATAAAGCATAGGTTAGAACAACATAAATACAATTTAATAAAGCATAGGTTAGAACAACATAAATACAATTTAATAAAGCATAGGATAAAACTACATAAATACAATTTAATAAAGCATAGGTTAAAACAACATAAATACAATTTAATAAAGCATAGGATAAAACAACATAAATACAATTTAATAAAGCATAGGTTAAAACAACATAAATACAATTTAATAAAGCATAGGATAAAACAACATAAATACAATTTAATAAAGCATAGGTTAAAACAACATAAATACAATTTAATAAAGCATAGGATAAAACAACATAAATACAATTTAATGAAGCATAGGATAAAACAACATAAATACAATTTAATAAAGCATAGGTTAAAACAACATAAATACAATTTAATAAAGCATAGGTTAAAACAGCATAAATACAATTTAATAAAGCATAGATTAAAACAACATAAATACAATTTAATAAAGCATAGGATAAAACAACATAAATACAATTTAATAAAGCATAGGTTAGAACAACATAAATACAATTTAATAAAGCATAGGTTAGAACAACATAAATACAATTTAATAAAGCATAGGATAAAACAACATAAATACAATTTAATAAAGCATAGGTTAAAACAACATAAATACAATTTAATAAAGCATAGGATAAAACAACATAAATACCATTTAATGAAGCATAGGATAAAACAACATAAATACAATTTAATGAAGCATGGGTTAAAACAACATAAATACAATTTAATAAAGCATAGGATAAAACAACCTAAATACAATTTAATAAAGCATAGGATAAAACAACATAAATACAATTTAATAAAGCATAGGATAAAACAACATAAATACAATTTAATAAAGCATAGGTTAAAACAACATAAATACAATTTAATAAAGCATAGGATAAAACAACATAAATACAATTTAATAAAGCATAGGTTATAAACAACATAAATACAATTTAATAAAGCATAGGATAAAACAACATAAATACAATTTAATAAAGCATAGGATAAAACAACATAAATACAATTTAATAAAGCATAGGATAAAACAACATAAATACAATTTAATAAAGCATAAGATAAAACAACATAAATACAATTTAATAAAGCATAGGTTAGAACAACATAAATACAATTTAATAAAGCATAGGATAAAACAACATAAATACAATTTAATAAAGCATAGGATAAAACAACATAAATACAATTTAATAAAGCATAGGTTAAAACAACATAAATACAATTTAATAAAGCATAGGATAAAACAACATAAATACAATTTAATAAAGCATAGGTTAGAACAACAGAAATACAATTTAATAAAGCATAGGTTAGAACAACATAAATACAATTTAATAAAGCATAGGATAAAACAACATAAATACAATTTAATAAAGCATAGGTTAAAACAACATAAATACAATTTAATAAAGCATAGGATAAAATAACATAAATATCATTTAATGAAGCATAGGATAAAACAACATAAATACAATTTAATGAAGCATGGGTTAAAACAACATAAATACAATTTAATAAAGCATAGGATAAAACAACATAAATACAATTTAATAAAGCATAGGTTAAAACAACATAAATACAATTTAATAAAGCATAGGATAAAACAACATAAATACAATTTTATAAAGCATAGGATAAAACAACATAAATACAATTTAATAAAGCATGGGTTAAAACAACATAAATACAATTTAATAAAGCATAGGATAAAACAACATAAATACAATTTAATAAAGCATAGGATAAAACAACATAAATACAATTTAATAAAGCATAGGATAAAACAACATAAATACAATTTAATAAAGCATGGGTTAAAACAACATAAATACAATTTAATAAAGCATAGGAAAAAACAACATAAATACAATTTAATAAAGCATGGGTTAAAACAACATAAATACAATTTAATAAAGCATAGGATAAAACAACATAAATACAATTTAATAAAGCATAGGTTAGAACAACATAAATACAATTTAATAAAGCATAGGATAAAACAACATAAATACAATTTAATAAAGCATAGGTTATAAACAACATAAATACAATTTAATAAAGCATAGGATAAAACAACATAAATACAATTTAATAAAGCATAGGTTATAAACAACATAAATACAATTTAATAAAGCATAGGATAAAACAACATAAATACAATTTAATAAAGCATAGGATAAAACAACATAAATACAATTTAATAAAGCATAGGATAAAACAACATAAATACAATTTAATAAAGCATAGGATAAAACAACATAAATACAATTTAATGAAGCATGGGTTAAAACAACATAAATACAATTTAATAAACCATAGGATAAAACAACATAAATACAATTTAATAAAGCATAGGTTAAAACAACATAAATACAATTTAATAAAGCATAGGATAAAACAACATAAATACAATTTAATAAAGCATAGGATAAAACAACATAAATACAATTTAATAAAGCATAGGATAAAACAACATAAATACAATTTAATAAAGCATAGGATAAAACAACATAAATACAATTTAATAAAGCATAGGTTAGAACAACATAAATACAATTTAATAAAGCATAGGATAAAATAACATAAATACAATTTAATAAAGCATAGGTTAAAACAACATAAATACAATTTAATAAAGCATAGGATAAAATAACATAAATACAATTTAATAAAGCATAGGTTAAAACAACATAAATACAATTTAATAAAGCATAGGTTAAAACAGCATAAATACAATTTAATAAAGCATAGGTTAAAACAACATAAATACAATTTAATAAAGCATAGGATAAAACAACATAAATACAATTTAATAAAGCATGGGTTAAAACAACATAAATACAATTTAATAAAGCATAGGATAAAACAACATAAATACAATTTAATAATGCATAGGATAAAACAACATAAATACAATTTAATAAAGCATAGGATAAAACAACATAAATACAATTTAATAAAGCATAGGTTAGAACAACAGAAATACAATTTAATAAAGCATAGGATAAAATAACATAAATACAATTTAATAAAGCATAGGTTAAAACAACACAAATACAATTTAATAAAGCATAGGTTAAAACAGCATAAATACAATTTAATAAAGCATAGGTTAAAACAACATAAATACAATTTAATAAAGCATAGGATAAAACAACATAAATACAATTTAATAAAGCATGGGTTAAAACAACATAAATACAATTTAATAAAGCATAGGATAAAACAACATAAATACAATTTAATAAAGCATAGGATAAAACAACATAAATACAATTTAATAAAGCATAGGATAAAACAACATAAATACAATTTAATAAAGCATGGGTTAAAACAACATAAATACAATTTAATAAAGCATAGGAAAAAACAACATAAATACAATTTAATAAAGCATAGGATAAAACAACATAAATACAATTTAATAAAGCATAGGATAAAACAACATAAATACAATTTAATAAAGCATAGGATAAAACAACATAAATACAATTTAATAAAGCATAGGATAAAACAACATAAATACAATTTAATAAAGCATAGGTTAAAACAACATAAATACAATTTAATAAAGCATAGGATAAAACATCATAAATACAATTTAATAAAGCATAGGATAAAACAACATAAATACAATTTAATAAAGCATAGGTTAGAACAACATAAATACAATTTAATAAAGCATAGGATAAAACAACATAAATACAATTTAATAAAGCATAGGTTAAAACAACATAAATATAATTTAATAAAGCATAGGTTAAAACAGCATAAATACAATTTAATAAAGCATAGGTTAAAACAACATAAACACAATTTAATAAAGCATAGGATAAAACAACATAAATACAATTTAATAAAGCATACGATAAAACAACATAAATACAATTTAATAAAGCATAGGTTAAAACAACATAAATACAATTTAATAAAGCATAGGATAAAACAACATAAATACAATTTAATAAAGCATAGTTTAAAACAACATAAATACAATTTAATAAAGCATAGTTTAAAACAACATAAATACAATTTAATAAAACATAGGTTAAAACAACATAAACACAATTTAATAAAGCATAGTTTAAAACAACATAAATACAATTTAATAAAGCATAGGATAAAACAACATAAATACAATTTAATAAAGCATAGGTTAAAACAACATAATTACAATTTAATAAAGCATAGGATAAAACAACATAAATACAATTTAATAAAGCATAGGTTAGAACAACATAAATACAATTTAATAAAGCATAGGATAAAACAACATAAATACAATTTAATAAAGCATAGGTTAAAACAACATAAATACAATTTAATAAAGCATAGGTTAAAACAGCATAAATACAATTTAATAAAGCATAGGTTAAAACAACATAAATACAATTTAATAAAGCATAGGATAAAACAACATAAATACAATTTAATTAAGCATAGGATAAAACAACATAAATACAATTTAATAAAGCATAGGATAAAACAACATAAATACAATTTAATAAAGCATAGGTTAAAACAACATAAATACAATTTAATAAAGCATAGGATAAAACAACATAAATACAATTTAATAAAGCATAGGTTAGAACAACATAAATACAATTTAATAAAGCATAGGTTAGAACAACATAAATACAATTTAATAAAGCATAGGATAAAACTACATAAATACAATTTAATAAAGCATAGGTTAAAACAACATAAATACAATTTAATAAAGCATAGGATAAAACAACATAAATACAATTTAATAAAGCATAGGTTAAAACAACATAAATACAATTTAATAAAGCATAGGATAAAACAACATAAATACAATTTAATAAAGCATAGGTTAAAACAACATAAATACAATTTAATAAAGCATAGGATAAAACAACATAAATACAATTTAATGAAGCATAGGATAAAACAACATAAATACAATTTAATAAAGCATAGGTTAAAACAACATAAATACAATTTAATAAAGCATAGGTTAAAACAGCATAAATACAATTTAATAAAGCATAGATTAAAACAACATAAATACAATTTAATAAAGCATAGGATAAAACAACATAAATACAATTTAATAAAGCATAGGTTAGAACAACATAAATACAATTTAATAAAGCATAGGTTAGAACAACATAAATACAATTTAATAAAGCATAGGATAAAACAACATAAATACAATTTAATAAAGCATAGGTTAAAACAACATAAATACAATTTAATAAAGCATAGGATAAAACAACATAAATACCATTTAATGAAGCATAGGATAAAACAACATAAATACAATTTAATGAAGCATGGGTTAAAACAACATAAATACAATTTAATAAAGCATAGGATAAAACAACCTAAATACAATTTAATAAAGCATAGGATAAAACAACATAAATACAATTTAATAAAGCATAGGATAAAACAACATAAATACAATTTAATAAAGCATAGGTTAAAACAACATAAATACAATTTAATAAAGCATAGGATAAAACAACATAAATACAATTTAATAAAGCATAGGTTATAAACAACATAAATACAATTTAATAAAGCATAGGATAAAACAACATAAATACAATTTAATAAAGCATAGGATAAAACAACATAAATACAATTTAATAAAGCATAGGATAAAACAACATAAATACAATTTAATAAAGCATAGGATAAAACAACATAAATACAATTTAATAAAGCATAGGTTAGAACAACATAAATACAATTTAATAAAGCATAGGATAAAACAACATAAATACAATTTAATAAAGCATAGGATAAAACAACATAAATACAATTTAATAAAGCATAGGTTAAAACAACATAAATACAATTTAATAAAGCATAGGATAAAACAACATAAATACAATTTAATAAAGCATAGGTTAGAACAACAGAAATACAGTTTAATAAAGCATAGGTTAGAACAACATAAATACAATTTAATAAAGCATAGGATAAAACAACATAAATACAATTTAATAAAGCATAGGTTAAAACAACATAAATACAATTTAATAAAGCATAGGATAAAATAACATAAATATCATTTAATGAAGCATAGGATAAAACAACATAAATACAATTTAATGAAGCATGGGTTAAAACAACATAAATACAATTTAATAAAGCATAGGATAAAACAACATAAATACAATTTAATAAAGCATAGGTTAAAACAACATAAATACAATTTAATAAAGCATAGGATAAAACAACATAAATACAATTTTATAAAGCATAGGATAAAACAACATAAATACAATTTAATAAAGCATGGGTTAAAACAACATAAATACAATTTAATAAAGCATAGGATAAAACAACATAAATACAATTTAATAAAGCATAGGATAAAACAACATAAATACAATTTAATAAAGCATAGGATAAAACAACATAAATACAATTTAATAAAGCATGGGTTAAAACAACATAAATACAATTTAATAAAGCATAGGAAAAAACAACATAAATACAATTTAATAAAGCATGGGTTAAAACAACATAAATACAATTTAATAAAGCATAGGATAAAACAACATAAATACAATTTAATAAAGCATAGGTTAGAACAACATAAATACAATTTAATAAAGCATAGGATAAAACAACATAAATACAATTTAATAAAGCATAGGTTATAAACAACATAAATACAATTTAATAAAGCATAGGATAAAACAACATAAATACAATTTAATAAAGCATAGGTTATAAACAACATAAATACAATTTAATAAAGCATAGGATAAAACAACATAAATACAATTTAATAAAGCATAGGATAAAACAACATAAATACAATTTAATAAAGCATAGGATAAAACAACATAAATACAATTTAATAAAGCATAGGATAAAACAACATAAATACAATTTAATGAAGCATGGGTTAAAACAACATAAATACAATTTAATAAACCATAGGATAAAACAACATAAATACAATTTAATAAAGCATAGGTTAAAACAACATAAATACAATTTAATAAAGCATAGGATAAAACAACATAAATACAATTTAATAAAGCATAGGATAAAACAACATAAATACAATTTAATAAAGCATAGGATAAAACAACATAAATACAATTTAATAAAGCATAGGATAAAACAACATAAATACAATTTAATAAAGCATAGGTTAGAACAACATAAATACAATTTAATAAAGCATAGGATAAAATAACATAAATACAATTTAATAAAGCATAGGTTAAAACAACATAAATACAATTTAATAAAGCATAGGATAAAATAACATAAATACAATTTAATAAAGCATAGGTTAAAACAACATAAATACAATTTAATAAAGCATAGGTTAAAACAGCATAAATACAATTTAATAAAGCATAGGTTAAAACAACATAAATACAATTTAATAAAGCATAGGATAAAACAACATAAATACAATTTAATAAAGCATGGGTTAAAACAACATAAATACAATTTAATAAAGCATAGGATAAAACAACATAAATACAATTTAATAAAGCATAGGATAAAACAACATAAATACAATTTAATAAAGCATAGGATAAAACAACATAAATACAATTTAATAAAGCATAGGTTAGAACAACATAAATACAATTTAATAAAGCATAGGATAAAATAACATAAATACAATTTAATAAAGCATAGGTTAAAACAACACAAATACAATTTAATAAAGCATAGGTTAAAACAGCATAAATACAATTTAATAAAGCATAGGTTAAAACAACATAAATACAATTTAATAAAGCATAGGATAAAACAACATAAATACAATTTAATAAAGCATGGGTTAAAACAACATAAATACAATTTAATAAAGCATAGGATAAAACAACATAAATACAATTTAATAAAGCATAGGATAAAACAACATAAATACAATTTAATAAAGCATAGGATAAAACAACATAAATACAATTTAATAAAGCATGGGTTAAAACAACATAAATACAATTTAATAAAGCATAGGAAAAAACAACATAAATACAATTTAATAAAGCATAGGATAAAACAACATAAATACAATTTAATAAAGCATAGGATAAAACAACATAAATACAATTTAATAAAGCATAGGTTAGAACAACATAAATACAATTTAATAAAGCATAGGATAAAACAACATAAATACAATTTAATAAAGCATAGGTTATAAACAACATAAATACAATTTAATAAAGCATAGGATAAAACAACATAAATACAATTTAATAAAGCATAGGATAAAACAACATAAATACAATTTAATAAAGCATAGGATAAAACAACATAAATACAAATTAATAAAGCATAGGATAAAACAACATAAATACAATTTAATGAAGCATGGGTTAAAACAACATAAATACAATTTAATAAACCATTGGATAAAACAACATAAATACAATTTAATAAAGCATAGGTTAAAACAACATAAGTACAATTTAATAAAGCATAGGATAAAACAACATAAATACAATTTAATAAAGCATAGGATAAAACAACATAAATACAATTTAATAAAGCATGGGTTAAAACAACATAAATACAATTTAATAAAGCATAGGATAAAACAACATAAATACAATTTAATAAAGCATAGGATAAAACAACATCAATACAATTTAATAAAGCATAGGATAAAACAACATAAATACAATTTAATAAAGCATAGGTTAGAACAACATAAATACAATTTAATAAAGCATAGGATAAAATAACATAAATACAATTTAATAAAGCATAGGTTATAAACAACATAAATACAATTTAATAAAGCATAGGATAAAACAACATAAATACAATTTAATAAAGCATAGGATAAAACAACATAAATACAATTTAATAAATCATAGGATAAAACAACATAAATACAATTTAATAAAGCATAGGTTAAAACAACATAAATACAATTTAATAAAGCATAGGATAAAACAACATAAATACAATTTAATAAAGCATAGGATAAAACAACATAAATACAATTTAATAAAGCATAGGTTAAAACAACATAAATACAATTTAATAAAGCATAGGTTAAAACAGCATAAATACAATTTAATAAAGCTTAGGTTAAAACAACATAAATACAATTTAATAAAGCATAGGATAAAACAACATAAATACAATTTAATAAAGCATAGGATAAAACAACATAAATACAATTTAATAAAGCATAGGATAAAACAACATAAATACAATTTAATAAAGCATAGGTTAAAACAACATAAATACAATTCAATAAAGCATAGGATAAAACAACATAAATACAATTTAATAAAGCATAGGTTAGAACAACATAAATACAATTTAATAAACCATAGGTTAGAACAACATAAATACATTTTAATAAAGCATAGGATAATACAACATAAATACAATTTAATAAAGCATAGGTTAAAACAACATAAATACAATTTAATAAAGCATAGGATAAAACAACATAAATACAATTTAATAAAGCATAGGATAAAACAACATAAATACAATTTAATAAAGCATAGGTTAAAACAACATAAATACAATTTAATAAAGCATAGGATAAAACAACATAAATACAATTTAATAAAGCATAGGTTAGAACAACATAAATACAATTTAATAAAGCATAGGTTAGAACAACATAAATACAATTTAATAAAGCATAGGATAAAACAACATAAATACAGTTTAATAAAGCATAGGTTAAAACAACATAAATACAATTTAATAAAGCATAGGATAAAACAACATAAATACAATTTAATAAAGCATAGGATAAAACAACATAAATACAATTTAATAAAGCATGGGTTAAAACAACATAAATACAATTTAATAAAGCATAGGATAAAACAACATAAATACAATTTAATAAAGCATAGGATAAAACAACATAAATACAATTTAATAAAGCATTGGATAAAACAACATAAATACAATTTAATAAAGCATAGGTTAGAACAACATAAATACAATTTAATAAAGCATAGGATAAAACAACATAAATACAATTTAATAAAGCATAGGTTATAAACAACATAAATACAATTTAATAAAGCATAGGATAAAACAACATAAATACAATGTAATAAAGCATAGGATAAAACAACATAAATACAATTTAATAAAGCATAGGATAAAACAACATAAATACAATTTAATAAAGCATAGGTTAAAACAACATAAATACAATTTAATAAAGCATAGGATAAAACAACATAAATACAATTTAATAAAGCACAGGATAAAACAACATAAATACAATTTAATAAAGCATAGGTTAAAACAGCATAAATGCAATTTAATAAAGCATAGGTTAAAACAACATAAATACAATTTAATAATGCATAGGATAAAACAACATAAATACAATTTAATAAAGCATAGGATAAAACAACATAAATACAATTTAATAAAGCATAGGATAAAACAACATAAATACAATTTAATAAAGTATAGGTTAAAACAACATAAATACAATTTAATAAAGCATAGGATAAAACAACATAAATACAATTTTATAAAGCATAGGTTAGAACAACATAAATACAATTTAATAAAGCATAGGTTAGAACAACATAAATACAATTTAATAAAGCATAGGATAAAACTACATAAATACAATTTATTAAAGCATAGGTTAAAACAACATAAATACAATTTAATAAAGCATAGGATAAAACAACATAAATACAATTTAATAAAGCATAGGTTAAAACAACATAAATACAATTTAATAAAGCATAGGATAAAACAACCAAAATACAATTTAATAAAGCATAGGATAAAACAACATAAATACCATTTAATGAAGCATAGGATAAAACAACATAAATACAATTTAATGAAGCATGGGCTAAAACAACATAAATACAATTTAATAAAGCATAGGATAAAACAACATAAAAACAATTTAATAAAGCATAGGTTATAAACAACATAAATACAATTTAATAAAGCATAGGATAAAACAACATAAATACAATTTAATAAAGCATAGGATAAAACAACATAAATACAATTTATTAAAGCATAGGATAAAACAACATAAATACAATTTAATAAAGCATAGGTTAAAACAACATAAATACAATTTAATAAAGCATAGGATAAAACAACATAAATACAATTTAATAAAGCATAGGATAAAACAACATAAATACAATTTAATAAAGCATAGGATAAAACAACATAAATACAATTTAATAAAGCATGGGTTAAAACAACATAAATACAATTTAATAAAGCATAGGAAAAAACAACATAAATACAATTTAATAAAGCATAGGATAAAACAACATAAATACAATTTAATAAAGCATAGGATAAAACAACATAAATACAATTTAATAAAGCATAGGTTAGAACAACATAAATACAATTTAATAAAGCATAGGATAAAACAACATAAATACAATGTAATAAAGCATAGGATAAAGCAACATAAATACAATTTAATAAAGCATAGGATAAAACAACATAAATACAATTTAATAAAGCATAGGTTAAAACAACATAAATACAATTTAATAAAGCATAGGATAAAACAACATAAATACAATTTAATAAAGCACAGGATAAAACAACATAAATACAATTTAATAAAGCATAGGTTAAAACAACATAAATACAATTTAATAAAGCATAGGTTAAAACAGCATAAATGCAATTTAATAAAGCATAGGTTAAAACAACATAAATACAATTTAATAATGCATAGGATAAAACAACATAAATACAATTTAATAAAGCATAGGATAAAACAACATAAATACAATTTAATAAAGCATAGGATAAAACAACATAAATACAATTTAATAAAGTATAGGTTAAAACAACATAAATACAATTTAATAAAGCATAGGATAAAACAACATAAATACAATTTTATAAAGCATAGGTTAGAACAACATAAATACAATTTAATAAAGCATAGGTTAGAACAACATAAATACAATTTAATAAAGCATAGGATAAAACTACATAAATACAATTTATTAAAGCATAGGTTAAAACAACATAAATACAATTTAATAAAGCATAGGATAAAACAACATAAATACAATTTAATAAAGCATAGGTTAAAACAACATAAATACAATTTAATAAAGCATAGGATAAAACAACCAAAATACAATTTAATAAAGCATAGGATAAAACAACATAAATACCATTTAATGAAGCATAGGATAAAACAACATAAATACAATTTAATGAAGCATGGGCTAAAACAACATAAATACAATTTAATAAAGCATAGGATAAAACAACATAAAAACAATTTAATAAAGCATAGGTTATAAACAACATAAATACAATTTAATAAAGCATAGGATAAAACAACATAAATACAATTTAATAAAGCATAGGATAAAACAACATAAATACAATTTATTAAAGCATAGGATAAAACAACATAAATACAATTTAATAAAGCATAGGTTAAAACAACATAAATACAATTTAATAAAGCATAGGTTAAAACAGCATAAATACAATTTAATAAAGCATAGATTAAAACAACATAAATACAATTTAATAAAGCATAGGATAAAACAACATAAATACAATTTAATAAAGCATAGGTTAGAACAACATAAATACAATTTAATAAAGCATAGGTTAGAACAACATAAATACAATTTAATAAAGCATAGGATAAAACAACATAAATACAATTTAATAAAGCATAGGTTAAAACAACATAAATACAATTTAATAAAGCATAGGATAAAACAACATAAATACCATTTAATGAAGCATAGGATAAAACAACATAAATACAATTTAATGAAGCATGGGTTAAAACAACATAAATACAATTTAATAAAGCATAGGATAAAACAACCTAAATACAATTTAATAAAGCATAGGATAAAACAACATAAATACAATTTAATAAAGCATAGGATAAAACAACATAAATACAATTTAATAAAGCATAGGTTAAAACAACATAAATACAATTTAATAAAGCATAGGATAAAACAACATAAATACAATTTAATAAAGCATAGGTTATAAACAACATAAATACAATTTAATAAAGCATAGGATAAAACAACATAAATACAATTTAATAAAGCATAGGATAAAACAACATAAATACAATTTAATAAAGCATAGGATAAAACAACATAAATACAATTTAATAAAGCATAGGATAAAACAACATAAATACAATTTAATAAAGCATAGGTTAGAACAACATAAATACAATTTAATAAAGCATAGGATAAAACAACATAAATACAATTTAATAAAGCATAGGATAAAACAACATAAATACAATTTAATAAAGCATAGGTTAAAACAACATAAATACAATTTAATAAAGCATAGGATAAAACAACATAAATACAATTTAATAAAGCATAGGTTAGAACAACAGAAATACAATTTAATAAAGCATAGGTTAGAACAACATAAATACAATTTAATAAAGCATAGGATAAAACAACATAAATACAATTTAATAAAGCATAGGTTAAAACAACATAAATACAATTTAATAAAGCATAGGATAAAATAACATAAATATCATTTAATGAAGCATAGGATAAAACAACATAAATACAATTTAATGAAGCATGGGTTAAAACAACATAAATACAATTTAATAAAGCATAGGATAAAACAACATAAATACAATTTAATAAAGCATAGGTTAAAACAACATAAATACAATTTAATAAAGCATAGGATAAAACAACATAAATACAATTTTATAAAGCATAGGATAAAACAACATAAATACAATTTAATAAAGCATGGGTTAAAACAACATAAATACAATTTAATAAAGCATAGGATAAAACAACATAAATACAATTTAATAAAGCATAGGATAAAACAACATAAATACAATTTAATAAAGCATGGGTTAAAACAACATAAATACAATTTAATAAAGCATAGGAAAAAACAACATAAATACAATTTAATAAAGCATGGGTTAAAACAACATAAATACAATTTAATAAAGCATAGGATAAAACAACATAAATACAATTTAATAAAGCATAGGTTAGAACAACATAAATACAATTTAATAAAGCATAGGATAAAACAACATAAATACAATTTAATAAAGCATAGGTTATAAACAACATAAATACAATTTAATAAAGCATAGGATAAAACAACATAAATACAATTTAATAAAGCATAGGTTATAAACAACATAAATACAATTTAATAAAGCATAGGATAAAACAACATAAATACAATTTAATAAAGCATAGGATAAAACAACATAAATACAATTTAATAAAGCATAGGATAAAACAACATAAATACAATTTAATAAAGCATAGGATAAAACAACATAAATACAATTTAATGAAGCATGGGTTAAAACAACATAAATACAATTTAATAAACCATAGGATAAAACAACATAAATACAATTTAATAAAGCATAGGTTAAAACAACATAAATACAATTTAATAAAGCATAGGATAAAACAACATAAATACAATTTAATAAAGCATAGGATAAAACAACATAAATACAATTTAATAAAGCATAGGATAAAACAACATAAATACAATTTAATAAAGCATAGGTTAGAACAACATAAATACAATTTAATAAAGCATAGGATAAAATAACATAAATACAATTTAATAAAGCATAGGTTAAAACAACATAAATACAATTTAATAAAGCATAGGATAAAATAACATAAATACAATTTAATAAAGCATAGGTTAAAACAACATAAATACAATTTAATAAAGCATAGGTTAAAACAGCATAAATACAATTTAATAAAGCATAGGTTAAAACAACATAAATACAATTTAATAAAGCATAGGAGAAAACAACATAAATACAATTTAATAAAGCATGGGTTAAAACAACATAAATACAATTTAATAAAGCATAGGATAAAACAACATAAATACAATTTAATAAAGCATAGGATAAAACAACATAAATACAATTTAATAAAGCATAGGATAAAACAACATAAATACAATTTAATAAAGCATAGGTTAGAACAACATAAATACAATTTAATAAAGCATAGGATAAAATAACATAAATACAATTTAATAAAGCATAGGTTAAAACAACATAAATACAATTTAATAAAGCATAGGTTAAAACAGCATAAATACAATTTAATAAAGCATAGGTTAAAACAACATAAATACAATTTAATAAAGCATAGGATAAAACAACATAAATACAATTTAATAAAGCATGGGTTAAAACAACATAAATACAATTTAATAAAGCATAGGATAAAACAACATAAATACAATTTAATAAAGCATAGGATAAAACAACATAAATACAATTTAATAAAGCATAGGATAAAACAACATAAATACAATTTAATAAAGCATGGGTTAAAACAACATAAATACAATTTAATAAAGCATAGGAAAAAACAACATAAATACAATTTAATAAAGCATAGGATAAAACAACATAAATACAATTTAATAAAGCATAGGATAAAACAACATAAATACAATTTAATAAAGCATAGGTTAGAACAACATAAATACAATTTAATAAAGCATAGGATAAAACAACATAAATACAATTTAATAAAGCATAGGTTATAAACAACATAAATACAATTTAATAAAGCATAGGATAAAACAACATAAATACAATTTAATAAAGCATAGGATAAAACAACATAAATACAATTTAATAAAGCATAGGATAAAACAACATAAATACAAATTAATAAAGCATAGGATAAAACAACATAAATACAATTTAATGAAGCATGGGTTAAAACAACATAAATACAATTTAATAAACCATAGGATAAAACAACATAAATACAATTTAATAAAGCATAGGTTAAAACAACATAAGTACAATTTAATAAAGCATAGGATAAAACAACATAAATACAATTTAATAAAGCATAGGATAAAACAACATAAATACAATTTAATAAAGCATGGGTTAAAACAACATAAATACAATTTAATAAAGCATAGGATAAAACAACATAAATACAATTTAATAAAGCATAGGATAAAACAACATCAATACAATTTAATAAAGCATAGGATAAAACAACATAAATACAATTTAATAAAGCATAGGTTAGAACAACATAAATACAATTTAATAAAGCATAGGATAAAATAACATAAATACAATTTAATAAAGCATAGGTTATAAACAACATAAATACAATTTAATAAAGCATAGGATAAAACAACATAAATACAATTTAATAAAGCATAGGATAAAACAACATAAATACAATTTAATAAATCATAGGATAAAACAACATAAATACAATTTAATAAAGCATAGGTTAAAACAACATAAATACAATTTAATAAAGCATAGGATAAAACAACATAAATACAATTTAATAAAGCATAGGATAAAACAACATAAATACAATTTAATAAAGCATAGGTTAAAACAACATAAATACAATTTAATAAAGCATAGGTTAAAACAGCATAAATACAATTTAATAAAGCTTAGGTTAAAACAACATAAATACAATTTAATAAAGCATAGGATAAAACAACATAAATACAATTTAATAAAGCATAGGATAAAACAACATAAATACAATTTAATAAAGCATAGGATAAAACAACATAAATACAATTTAATAAAGCATAGGTTAAAACAACATAAATACAATTCAATAAAGCATAGGATAAAACAACATAAATACAATTTAATAAAGCATAGGTTAGAACAACATAAATACAATTTAATAAACCATAGGTTAGAACAACATAAATACATTTTAATAAAGCATAGGATAATACAACATAAATACAATTTAATAAAGCATAGGTTAAAACAACATAAATACAATTTAATAAAGCATAGGATAAAACAACATAAATACAATTTAATAAAGCATAGGATAAAACAACATAAATACAATTTAATAAAGCATAGGTTAAAACAACATAAATACAATTTAATAAAGCATAGGTTAGAACAACATAAATACAATTTAATAAAGCGTAGGTTAGAACAACATAAATACAATTTAATAAAGCATAGGATAAAACAACATAAATACAGTTTAATAAAGCATAGGTTAAAACAACATAAATACAATTTAATAAAGCATAGGATAAAACAACATAAATACAATTTAATAAAGCATAGGATAAAACAACATAAATACAATTTAATAAAGCATGGGTTAAAACAACATAAATACAATTTAATAAAGCATAGGATAAAACAACATAAATACAATTTAATAAAGCATAGGATAAAACAACATAAATACAATTTAATAAAGCATTGGATAAAACAACATAAATACAATTTAATAAAGCATAGGTTAGAACAACATAAATACAATTTAATAAAGCATAGGATAAAACAACATAAATACAATTTAATAAAGCATAGGTTATAAACAACATAAATACAATTTAATAAAGCATAGGATAAAACAACATAAATACAATGTAATAAAGCATAGGATAAAACAACATAAATACAATTTAATAAAGCATAGGATAAAACAACATAAATACAATTTAATAAAGCATAGGTTAAAACAACATAAATACAATTTAATAAAGCATAGGATAAAACAACATAAATACAATTTAATAAAGCACAGGATAAAACAACATAAATACAATTTAATAAAGCATAGGTTAAAACAACATAAATACAATTTAATAAAGCATAGGTTAAAACAGCATAAATGCAATTTAATAAAGCATAGGTTAAAACAACATAAATACAATTTAATAATGCATAGGATAAAACAACATAAATACAATTTAATAAAGCATAGGATAAAACAACATAAATACAATTTAATAAAGCATAGGATAAAACAACATAAATACAATTTAATAAAGTATAGGTTAAAACAACATAAATACAATTTAATAAAGCATAGGATAAAACAACATAAATACAATTTTATAAAGCATAGGTTAGAACAACATAAATACAATTTAATAAAGCATAGGTTAGAACAACATAAATACAATTTAATAAAGCATAGGATAAAACTACATAAATACAATTTATTAAAGCATAGGTTAAAACAACATAAATACAATTTAATAAAGCATAGGATAAAACAACATAAATACAATTTAATAAAGCATAGGTTAAAACAACATAAATACAATTTAATAAAGCATAGGATAAAACAACCAAAATACAATTTAATAAAGCATAGGATAAAACAACATAAATACCATTTAATGAAGCATAGGATAAAACAACATAAATACAATTTAATGAAGCATGGGCTAAAACAACATAAATACAATTTAATAAAGCATAGGATAAAACAACATAAAAACAATTTAATAAAGCATAGGTTATAAACAACATAAATACAATTTAATAAAGCATAGGATAAAACAACATAAATACAATTTAATAAAGCATAGGATAAAACAACATAAATACAATTTATTAAAGCATAGGATAAAACAACATAAATACAATTTAATAAAGCATAGGTTAAAACAACATAAATACAATTTAATAAAGCATAGGATAAAACAACATAAATACAATTTAATAAAGCATAGGATAAAACAACATAAATACAATTTAATAAAGCATAGGATAAAACAACATAAATACAATTTAATAAAGCATGGGTTAAAACAACATAAATACAATTTAATAAAGCATAGGAAAAAACAACATAAATACAATTTAATAAAGCATAGGATAAAACAACATAAATACAATTTAATAAAGCATAGGATAAAACAACATAAATACAATTTAATAAAGCATAGGTTAGAACAACATAAATACAATTTAATAAAGCATAGGATAAAACAACATAAATACAATGTAATAAAGCATAGGATAAAGCAACATAAATACAATTTAATAAAGCATAGGATAAAACAACATAAATACAATTTAATAAAGCATAGGTTAAAACAACATAAATACAATTTAATAAAGCATAGGATAAAACAACATAAATACAATTTAATAAAGCACAGGATAAAACAACATAAATACAATTTAATAAAGCATAGGTTAAAACAACATAAATACAATTTAATAAAGCATAGGTTAAAACAGCATAAATGCAATTTAATAAAGCATAGGTTAAAACAACATAAATACAATTTAATAATGCATAGGATAAAACAACATAAATACAATTTAATAAAGCATAGGATAAAACAACATAAATACAATTTAATAAAGCATAGGATAAAACAACATAAATACAATTTAATAAAGTATAGGTTAAAACAACATAAATACAATTTAATAAAGCATAGGATAAAACAACATAAATACAATTTTATAAAGCATAGGTTAGAACAACATAAATACAATTTAATAAAGCATAGGTTAGAACAACATAAATACAATTTAATAAAGCATAGGATAAAACTACATAAATACAATTTATTAAAGCATAGGTTAAAACAACATAAATACAATTTAATAAAGCATAGGATAAAACAACATAAATACAATTTAATAAAGCATAGGTTAAAACAACATAAATACAATTTAATAAAGCATAGGATAAAACAACCAAAATACAATTTAATAAAGCATAGGATAAAACAACATAAATACCATTTAATGAAGCATAGGATAAAACAACATAAATACAATTTAATGAAGCATGGGCTAAAACAACATAAATACAATTTAATAAAGCATAGGATAAAACAACATAAAAACAATTTAATAAAGCATAGGTTATAAACAACATAAATACAATTTAATAAAGCATAGGATAAAACAACATAAAAACAATTTAATAAAGCATAGGTTATAAACAACATAAATACAATTTAATAAAGCATAGGATAAAACAACATAAATACAATTTAATAAAGCATAGGATAAAACAACATAAATACAATTTATTAAAGCATAGGATAAAACAACATAAATACAATTTAATAAAGCATAGGTTAAAACAACATAAATACAATTTAATAAAGCATAGGATAAAACAACATAAATACAATTTAATAAAGCATAGGATAAAACAACATAAATACAATTTAATAAAGCATAGGATAAAACAACATAAATACAATTTAATAAAGCATGGGTTAAAACAACATAAATACAATTTAATAAAGCATAGGAAAAAACAACATAAATACAATTTAATAAAGCATAGGATAAAACAACATAAATACAATTTAATAAAGCATAGGATAAAACAACATAAATACAATTTAATAAAGCATAGGTTAGAACAACATAAATACAATTTAATAAAGCATAGGATAAAACAACATAAATACAATGTAATAAAGCATAGGATAAAGCAACATAAATACAATTTAATAAAGCATAGGATAAAACAACATAAATACAATTTAATAAAGCATAGGTTAAAACAACATAAATACAATTTAATAAAGCATAGGATAAAACAACATAAATACAATTTAATAAAGCACAGGATAAAACAACATAAATACAATTTAATAAAGCATAGGTTAAAACAACATAAATACAATTTAATAAAGCATAGGTTAAAACAGCATAAATGCAATTTAATAAAGCATAGGTTAAAACAACATAAATACAATTTAATAATGCATAGGATAAAACAACATAAATACAATTTAATAAAGCATAGGATAAAACAACATAAATACAATTTAATAAAGCATAGGATAAAACAACATAAATACAATTTAATAAAGTATAGGTTAAAACAACATAAATACAATTTAATAAAGCATAGGATAAAACAACATAAATACAATTTTATAAAGCATAGGTTAGAACAACATAAATACAATTTAATAAAGCATAGGTTAGAACAACATAAATACAATTTAATAAAGCATAGGATAAAACTACATAAATACAATTTATTAAAGCATAGGTTAAAACAACATAAATACAATTTAATAAAGCATAGGATAAAACAACATAAATACAATTTAATAAAGCATAGGTTAAAACAACATAAATACAATTTAATAAAGCATAGGATAAAACAACCAAAATACAATTTAATAAAGCATAGGATAAAACAACATAAATACCATTTAATGAAGCATAGGATAAAACAACATAAATACAATTTAATGAAGCATGGGCTAAAACAACATAAATACAATTTAATAAAGCATAGGATAAAACAACATAAAAACAATTTAATAAAGCATAGGTTATAAACAACATAAATACAATTTAATAAAGCATAGGATAAAACAACATAAATACAATTTAATAAAGCATAGGATAAAACAACATAAATACAATTTATTAAAGCATAGGATAAAACAACATAAATACAATTTAATAAAGCATAGGTTAAAACAACATAAATACAATTTAATAAAGCATAGGTTAAAACAGCATAAATACAATTTAATAAAGCATAGATTAAAACAACATAAATACAATTTAATAAAGCATAGGATAAAACAACATAAATACAATTTAATAAAGCATAGGTTAGAACAACATAAATACAATTTAATAAAGCATAGGTTAGAACAACATAAATACAATTTAATAAAGCATAGGATAAAACAACATAAATACAATTTAATAAAGCATAGGTTAAAACAACATAAATACAATTTAATAAAGCATAGGATAAAACAACATAAATACCATTTAATGAAGCATAGGATAAAACAACATAAATACAATTTAATGAAGCATGGGTTAAAACAACATAAATACAATTTAATAAAGCATAGGATAAAACAACCTAAATACAATTTAATAAAGCATAGGATAAAACAACATAAATACAATTTAATAAAGCATAGGATAAAACAACATAAATACAATTTAATAAAGCATAGGTTAAAACAACATAAATACAATTTAATAAAGCATAGGATAAAACAACATAAATACAATTTAATAAAGCATAGGTTATAAACAACATAAATACAATTTAATAAAGCATAGGATAAAACAACATAAATACAATTTAATAAAGCATAGGATAAAACAACATAAATACAATTTAATAAAGCATAGGATAAAACAACATAAATACAATTTAATAAAGCATAGGATAAAACAACATAAATACAATTTAATAAAGCATAGGTTAGAACAACATAAATACAATTTAATAAAGCATAGGATAAAACAACATAAATACAATTTAATAAAGCATAGGATAAAACAACATAAATACAATTTAATAAAGCATAGGTTAAAACAACATAAATACAATTTAATAAAGCATAGGATAAAACAACATAAATACAATTTAATAAAGCATAGGTTAGAACAACAGAAATACAATTTAATAAAGCATAGGTTAGAACAACATAAATACAATTTAATAAAGCATAGGATAAAACAACATAAATACAATTTAATAAAGCATAGGTTAAAACAACATAAATACAATTTAATAAAGCATAGGATAAAATAACATAAATATCATTTAATGAAGCATAGGATAAAACAACATAAATACAATTTAATGAAGCATGGGTTAAAACAACATAAATACAATTTAATAAAGCATAGGATAAAACAACATAAATACAATTTAATAAAGCATAGGTTAAAACAACATAAATACAATTTAATAAAGCATAGGATAAAACAACATAAATACAATTTTATAAAGCATAGGATAAAACAACATAAATACAATTTAATAAAGCATGGGTTAAAACAACATAAATACAATTTAATAAAGCATAGGATAAAACAACATAAATACAATTTAATAAAGCATAGGATAAAACAACATAAATACAATTTAATAAAGCATGGGTTAAAACAACATAAATACAATTTAATAAAGCATAGGAAAAAACAACATAAATACAATTTAATAAAGCATGGGTTAAAACAACATAAATACAATTTAATAAAGCATAGGATAAAACAACATAAATACAATTTAATAAAGCATAGGTTAGAACAACATAAATACAATTTAATAAAGCATAGGATAAAACAACATAAATACAATTTAATAAAGCATAGGTTATAAACAACATAAATACAATTTAATAAAGCATAGGATAAAACAACATAAATACAATTTAATAAAGCATAGGTTATAAACAACATAAATACAATTTAATAAAGCATAGGATAAAACAACATAAATACAATTTAATAAAGCATAGGATAAAACAACATAAATACAATTTAATAAAGCATAGGATAAAACAACATAAATACAATTTAATAAAGCATAGGATAAAACAACATAAATACAATTTAATGAAGCATGGGTTAAAACAACATAAATACAATTTAATAAACCATAGGATAAAACAACATAAATACAATTTAATAAAGCATAGGTTAAAACAACATAAATACAATTTAATAAAGCATAGGATAAAACAACATAAATACAATTTAATAAAGCATAGGATAAAACAACATAAATACAATTTAATAAAGCATAGGATAAAACAACATAAATACAATTTAATAAAGCATAGGTTAGAACAACATAAATACAATTTAATAAAGCATAGGATAAAATAACATAAATACAATTTAATAAAGCATAGGTTAAAACAACATAAATACAATTTAATAAAGCATAGGATAAAATAACATAAATACAATTTAATAAAGCATAGGTTAAAACAACATAAATACAATTTAATAAAGCATAGGTTAAAACAGCATAAATACAATTTAATAAAGCATAGGTTAAAACAACATAAATACAATTTAATAAAGCATAGGAGAAAACAACATAAATACAATTTAATAAAGCATGGGTTAAAACAACATAAATACAATTTAATAAAGCATAGGATAAAACAACATAAATACAATTTAATAAAGCATAGGATAAAACAACATAAATACAATTTAATAAAGCATAGGATAAAACAACATAAATACAATTTAATAAAGCATAGGTTAGAACAACATAAATACAATTTAATAAAGCATAGGATAAAATAACATAAATACAATTTAATAAAGCATAGGTTAAAACAACATAAATACAATTTAATAAAGCATAGGTTAAAACAGCATAAATACAATTTAATAAAGCATAGGTTAAAACAACATAAATACAATTTAATAAAGCATAGGATAAAACAACATAAATACAATTTAATAAAGCATGGGTTAAAACAACATAAATACAATTTAATAAAGCATAGGATAAAACAACATAAATACAATTTAATAAAGCATAGGATAAAACAACATAAATACAATTTAATAAAGCATAGGATAAAACAACATAAATACAATTTAATAAAGCATGGGTTAAAACAACATAAATACAATTTAATAAAGCATAGGAAAAAACAACATAAATACAATTTAATAAAGCATAGGATAAAACAACATAAATACAATTTAATAAAGCATAGGATAAAACAACATAAATACAATTTAATAAAGCATAGGTTAGAACAACATAAATACAATTTAATAAAGCATAGGATAAAACAACATAAATACAATTTAATAAAGCATAGGTTATAAACAACATAAATACAATTTAATAAAGCATAGGATAAAACAACATAAATACAATTTAATAAAGCATAGGATAAAACAACATAAATACAATTTAATAAAGCATAGGATAAAACAACATAAATACAAATTAATAAAGCATAGGATAAAACAACATAAATACAATTTAATGAAGCATGGGTTAAAACAACATAAATACAATTTAATAAACCATAGGATAAAACAACATAAATACAATTTAATAAAGCATAGGTTAAAACAACATAAGTACAATTTAATAAAGCATAGGATAAAACAACATAAATACAATTTAATAAAGCATAGGATAAAACAACATAAATACAATTTAATAAAGCATGGGTTAAAACAACATAAATACAATTTAATAAAGCATAGGATAAAACAACATAAATACAATTTAATAAAGCATAGGATAAAACAACATCAATACAATTTAATAAAGCATAGGATAAAACAACATAAATACAATTTAATAAAGCATAGGTTAGAACAACATAAATACAATTTAATAAAGCATAGGATAAAATAACATAAATACAATTTAATAAAGCATAGGTTATAAACAACATAAATACAATTTAATAAAGCATAGGATAAAACAACATAAATACAATTTAATAAAGCATAGGATAAAACAACATAAATACAATTTAATAAATCATAGGATAAAACAACATAAATACAATTTAATAAAGCATAGGTTAAAACAACATAAATACAATTTAATAAAGCATAGGATAAAACAACATAAATACAATTTAATAAAGCATAGGATAAAACAACATAAATACAATTTAATAAAGCATAGGTTAAAACAACATAAATACAATTTAATAAAGCATAGGTTAAAACAGCATAAATACAATTTAATAAAGCTTAGGTTAAAACAACATAAATACAATTTAATAAAGCATAGGATAAAACAACATAAATACAATTTAATAAAGCATAGGATAAAACAACATAAATACAATTTAATAAAGCATAGGATAAAACAACATAAATACAATTTAATAAAGCATAGGTTAAAACAACATAAATACAATTCAATAAAGCATAGGATAAAACAACATAAATACAATTTAATAAAGCATAGGTTAGAACAACATAAATACAATTTAATAAACCATAGGTTAGAACAACATAAATACATTTTAATAAAGCATAGGATAATACAACATAAATACAATTTAATAAAGCATAGGTTAAAACAACATAAATACAATTTAATAAAGCATAGGATAAAACAACATAAATACAATTTAATAAAGCATAGGATAAAACAACATAAATACAATTTAATAAAGCATAGGTTAAAACAACATAAATACAATTTAATAAAGCATAGGTTAGAACAACATAAATACAATTTAATAAAGCGTAGGTTAGAACAACATAAATACAATTTAATAAAGCATAGGATAAAACAACATAAATACAGTTTAATAAAGCATAGGTTAAAACAACATAAATACAATTTAATAAAGCATAGGATAAAACAACATAAATACAATTTAATAAAGCATAGGATAAAACAACATAAATACAATTTAATAAAGCATGGGTTAAAACAACATAAATACAATTTAATAAAGCATAGGATAAAACAACATAAATACAATTTAATAAAGCATAGGATAAAACAACATAAATACAATTTAATAAAGCATTGGATAAAACAACATAAATACAATTTAATAAAGCATAGGTTAGAACAACATAAATACAATTTAATAAAGCATAGGATAAAACAACATAAATACAATTTAATAAAGCATAGGTTATAAACAACATAAATACAATTTAATAAAGCATAGGATAAAACAACATAAATACAATGTAATAAAGCATAGGATAAAACAACATAAATACAATTTAATAAAGCATAGGATAAAACAACATAAATACAATTTAATAAAGCATAGGTTAAAACAACATAAATACAATTTAATAAAGCATAGGATAAAACAACATAAATACAATTTAATAAAGCACAGGATAAAACAACATAAATACAATTTAATAAAGCATAGGTTAAAACAACATAAATACAATTTAATAAAGCATAGGTTAAAACAGCATAAATGCAATTTAATAAAGCATAGGTTAAAACAACATAAATACAATTTAATAATGCATAGGATAAAACAACATAAATACAATTTAATAAAGCATAGGATAAAACAACATAAATACAATTTAATAAAGCATAGGATAAAACAACATAAATACAATTTAATAAAGTATAGGTTAAAACAACATAAATACAATTTAATAAAGCATAGGATAAAACAACATAAATACAATTTTATAAAGCATAGGTTAGAACAACATAAATACAATTTAATAAAGCATAGGTTAGAACAACATAAATACAATTTAATAAAGCATAGGATAAAACTACATAAATACAATTTATTAAAGCATAGGTTAAAACAACATAAATACAATTTAATAAAGCATAGGATAAAACAACATAAATACAATTTAATAAAGCATAGGTTAAAACAACATAAATACAATTTAATAAAGCATAGGATAAAACAACCAAAATACAATTTAATAAAGCATAGGATAAAACAACATAAATACCATTTAATGAAGCATAGGATAAAACAACATAAATACAATTTAATGAAGCATGGGCTAAAACAACATAAATACAATTTAATAAAGCATAGGATAAAACAACATAAAAACAATTTAATAAAGCATAGGTTATAAACAACATAAATACAATTTAATAAAGCATAGGATAAAACAACATAAATACAATTTAATAAAGCATAGGATAAAACAACATAAATACAATTTATTAAAGCATAGGATAAAACAACATAAATACAATTTAATAAAGCATAGGTTAAAACAACATAAATACAATTTAATAAAGCATAGGATAAAACAACATAAATACAATTTAATAAAGCATAGGATAAAACAACATAAATACAATTTAATAAAGCATAGGATAAAACAACATAAATACAATTTAATAAAGCATGGGTTAAAACAACATAAATACAATTTAATAAAGCATAGGAAAAAACAACATAAATACAATTTAATAAAGCATAGGATAAAACAACATAAATACAATTTAATAAAGCATAGGATAAAACAACATAAATACAATTTAATAAAGCATAGGTTAGAACAACATAAATACAATTTAATAAAGCATAGGATAAAACAACATAAATACAATGTAATAAAGCATAGGATAAAGCAACATAAATACAATTTAATAAAGCATAGGATAAAACAACATAAATACAATTTAATAAAGCATAGGTTAAAACAACATAAATACAATTTAATAAAGCATAGGATAAAACAACATAAATACAATTTAATAAAGCACAGGATAAAACAACATAAATACAATTTAATAAAGCATAGGTTAAAACAACATAAATACAATTTAATAAAGCATAGGTTAAAACAGCATAAATGCAATTTAATAAAGCATAGGTTAAAACAACATAAATACAATTTAATAATGCATAGGATAAAACAACATAAATACAATTTAATAAAGCATAGGATAAAACAACATAAATACAATTTAATAAAGCATAGGATAAAACAACATAAATACAATTTAATAAAGTATAGGTTAAAACAACATAAATACAATTTAATAAAGCATAGGATAAAACAACATAAATACAATTTTATAAAGCATAGGTTAGAACAACATAAATACAATTTAATAAAGCATAGGTTAGAACAACATAAATACAATTTAATAAAGCATAGGATAAAACTACATAAATACAATTTATTAAAGCATAGGTTAAAACAACATAAATACAATTTAATAAAGCATAGGATAAAACAACATAAATACAATTTAATAAAGCATAGGTTAAAACAACATAAATACAATTTAATAAAGCATAGGATAAAACAACCAAAATACAATTTAATAAAGCATAGGATAAAACAACATAAATACCATTTAATGAAGCATAGGATAAAACAACATAAATACAATTTAATGAAGCATGGGCTAAAACAACATAAATACAATTTAATAAAGCATAGGATAAAACAACATAAAAACAATTTAATAAAGCATAGGTTATAAACAACATAAATACAATTTAATAAAGCATAGGATAAAACAACATAAATACAATTTAATAAAGCATAGGATAAAACAACATAAATACAATTTATTAAAGCATAGGATAAAACAACATAAATACAATTTAATAAAGCATAGGTTAAAACAACATAAATACAATTTAATAAAGCATAGGATAAAACAACATAAATACAATTTAATAAAGCATAGGATAAAACAACATAAATACAATTTAATAAAGCATAGGATAAAACAACATAAATACAATTTAATAAAGCATGGTTTAAAACAACATAAATACAATTTAATAAAGCATAGGAAAAAACAACATAAATACAATTTAATAAAGCATAGGATAAAACAACATAAATACAATTTAATAAAGCATAGGATAAAACAACATAAATACAATTTAATAAAGCATAGGTTAGAACAACATAAATACAATTTAATAAAGCATAGGATAAAACAACATAAATACAATTTAATAAAGCATAGGTTATAAACAACATAAATACAATTTAATAAAGCATAGGATAAAACAACATAAATACAATTTAATAAAGCATAGGATAAAACAACATAAATACAATTTAATAAAGCATAGGATAAAACAACATAAATACAATTTAATAAAGCATAGGATAAAACAACATAAATACAATTTAATGAAGCATGGGTTAAAACAACATAAATACAATTTAATAAACCATAGGATAAAACAACATAAATACAATTTAATAAAGCATAGGTTAAAACAACATAAATACAATTTAATAAAGCATAGGATAAAACAACATAAATACAATTTAATAAAGCATAGGATAAAACAACATAAATACAATTTAATAAAGCATGGGTTAAAACAACATAAATACAATTTAATAAAGCATAGGATAAAACAACATAAATACAATTTAATAAAGCATAGGATAAAACAACATAAATACAATTTAATAAAGCATAGGATAAAACAACATAAATACAATTTAATAAAGCATAGGTTAGAACAACATAATTACAATTTAATAAAGCATAGGATAAAATAACATAAATACAATTTAATAAAGCTTAGGTTATAAACAACATAAATACAATTTAATAAAGCATAGGATAAAACAACATAAATACAATTTAATAAAGCATAGGATAAAACAACATAAATACAATTTAATAAATCATAGGATAAAACAACATAAATACAATTTAATAAAGCATAGGTTAAAACAACATAAATACAATTTAATAAAGCATAGGATAAAACAACATAAATACAATTTAATAAAGCATAGGATAAAACAACATAAATACAATTTAATAAAGCATAGGTTAAAACAACATAAATACAATTTAATAAAGCATAGGTTAAAACAGCATAAATACAATTTAATAAAGCTTAGGTTAAAACAACATAAATACAATTTAATAAAGCATAGGATAAAACAACATAAATACAATTTAATAAAGCATAGGATAAAACAACATAAATACAATTTAATAAAGCATAGGATAAAACAACATAAATACAATTTAATAAAGCATAGGTTAAAACAACATAAATACAATTCAATAAAGCATAGGATAAAACAACATAAATACAATTTAATAAAGCATAGGTTAGAACAACATAAATACATTTTAATAAAGCATAGGATAATACAACATAAATACAATTTAATAAAGCATAGGTTAAAACAACATAAATACAATTTAATAAAGCATAGGATAAAACAACATAAATACAATTTAATAAAGCATAGGATAAAACAACATAAATACAATTTAATAAAGCATAGGTTAAAACAACATAAATACAATTTAATAAAGCATAGGATAAAACAACATAAATACAATTTAATAAAGCATAGGTTAGAACAACATAAATACAATTTAATAAAGCATAGGTTAGAACAACATAAATACAATTTAATAAAGCATAGGATAAAACAACATAAATACAATTTAATAAAGCATAGGTTAAAACAACATAAATACAATTTAATAAAGCATAGGATAAAACAACATAAATACAATTTAATAAAGCATAGGATAAAACAACATAAATACAATTTAATAAAGCATGGGTTAAAACAACATAAATACAATTTAATAAAGCATAGGATAAAACAACATAAATACAATTTAATAAAGCATAGGATAAACAACATAAATACAATTTAATAAAGCATAGGATAAAACAACATAAATACAAATTAATAAAGCATAGGTTAGAACAACATAAATACAATTTAATAAAGCATAGGATAAAACAACATAAATACAATTTAATAAAGCATAGGTTATAAACAACATAAATACAATTTAATAAAGCATAGGATAAAACAACATAAATACAATGTAATAAAGCATAGGATAAAACAACATAAATACAATTTAATAAAGCATAGGATAAAACAACATAAATACAATTTAATAAAGCATAGGTTAAAACAACATAAATACAATTTAATAAAGCATAGGATAAAACAACATAAATACAATTTAATAAAGCACAGGATAAAACAACATAAATACAATTTAATAAAGCATAGGATAAAACAACATAAATACAATTTAATAAAGCATAGGATAAAACAACATAAATACAATTTAATAATGCATAGGATAAAACAACATAAATACAATTTAATAAATCATAGGATAAAACAACATAAATACAATTTAATAAAGCATAGGATAAAACAACATAAATACAATTTAATAAAGCATAGGTTAAAACAACATAAATACAATTTAATAAAGCATAGGATAAAACAACATAAATGCAATTTTATAAAGCATAGGTTAGAACAACATAAATACAATTTAATAAAGCATAGGTTAGAACAACATAAATACAATTTAATAAAGCATGGGATAAAACTACATAAATACAATTTATTAAAGCATAGGTTAAAACAACATAAATACAATTTAATAAAGCATAGGATAAAACAACATAAATACAATTTAATAAAGCATAGGTTAAAACAACATAAATACAATTTAATAAAGCATAGGATAAAACAACCAAAATACAATTTAATAAAGCATAGGATAAAACAACATAAATACCATTTAATGAAGCATAGGATAAAACAACATAAATACAATTTAATGAAGCATGGGCTAAAACAACATAAATACAATTTAATAAAGCATAGGATAAAACAACATAAATACAATTTAATAAAGCATAGGTTAAAACAACATAAATACAATTTAATAAAGCATAGGATAAAACAACATAAATACAATTTAATAAAGCATAGGATAAAACAACATAAATACAATTTAATAAAGCATGGGTTAAAACAACATAAATACAATTTAATAAAGCATAGGATAAAACAACATAAATACAATTTAATAAAGCATAGGATAAAACAACATAAATACAATTTAATAAAGCATAGGATAAAACAACATAAATACAATTTAATAAAGCATAGGATAAAACAACATAAATACAATTTAATAAAGTATAGGTTAAAACAACATAAATACAATTTAATAAAGCATAGGATAAAACAACATAAATACAATTTTATAAAGCATAGGTTAGAACAACATAAATACAATTTAATAAAGCATAGGTTAGAACAACATAAATACAATTTAATAAAGCATAGGATAAAACTACATAAATACAATTTATTAAAGCATAGGTTAAAACAACATAAATACAATTTAATAAAGCATAGGATAAAACAACATAAATACAATTTAATAAAGCATAGGTTAAAACAACATAAATACAATTTAATAAAGCATAGGATAAAACAACCAAAATACAATTTAATAAAGCATAGGATAAAACAACATAAATACCATTTAATGAAGCATAGGATAAAACAACATAAATACAATTTAATGAAGCATGGGCTAAAACAACATAAATACAATTTAATAAAGCATAGGATAAAACAACATAAAAACAATTTAATAAAGCATAGGTTATAAACAACATAAATACAATTTAATAAAGCATAGGATAAAACAACATAAATACAATTTAATAAAGCATAGGATAAAACAACATAAATACATTTTAATAAAGCATAGGATAATACAACATAAATACAATTTAATAAAGCATAGGTTAAAACAACATAAATACAATTTAATAAAGCATAGGATAAAACAACATAAATACAATTTAATAAAGCATAGGATAAAACAACATAAATACAATTTAATAAAGCATAGGTTAGAACAACATAAATACAATTTAATAAAGCATAGGTTAGAACAACATAAATACAATTTAATAAAGCATAGGATAAAACAACATAAATACAATTTAATAAAGCATAGGTTAAAACAACATAAATACAATTTAATAAAGCATAGGATAAAACAACATAAATACAATTTAATAAAGCATAGGATAAAACAACATAAATACAATTTAATAAAGCATGGGTTAAAACAACATAAATACAATTTAATAAAGCATAGGATAAAACAACATAAATACAATTTAATAAAGCATAGGATAAACAACATAAATACAATTTAATAAAGCATAGGATAAAACAACATAAATACAAATTAATAAAGCATAGGTTAGAACAACATAAATACAATTTAATAAAGCATAGGATAAAACAACATAAATACAATTTAATAAAGCATAGGTTATAAACAACATAAATACAATGTAATAAAGCATAGGATAAAACAACATAAATACAATGTAATAAAGCATAGGATAAAACAACATAAATACAATTTAATAAAGCATAGGATAAAACAACATAAATACAATTTAATAAAGCATAGGTTAAAACAACATAAATACAATTTAATAAAGCATAGGATAAAACAACATAAATACAATTTAATAAAGCACAGGATAAAACAACATAAATACAATTTAATAAAGCATAGGATAAAACAACATAAATACAATTTAATAAAGCATAGGATAAAACAACATAAATACAATTTAATAATGCATAGGATAAAACAACATAAATACAATTTAATAAATCATAGGATAAAACAACATAAATACAATTTAATAAAGCATAGGATAAAACAACATAAATACAATTTAATAAAGCATAGGTTAAAACAACATAAATACAATTTAATAAAGCATAGGATAAAACAACATAAATACAATTTTATAAAGCATAGGTTAGAACAACATAAATACAATTTAATAAAGCATAGGTTAGAACAACATAAATACAATTTAATAAAGCATGGGATAAAACTACATAAATACAATTTATTAAAGCATAGGTTAAAACAACATAAATACAATTTAATAAAGCATAGGATAAAACAACATAAATACAATTTAATAAAGCATAGGTTAAAACAACATAAATACAATTTAATAAAGCATAGGATAAAACAACCAAAATACAATTTAATAAAGCATAGGATAAAACAACATAAATACCATTTAATGAAGCATAGGATAAAACAACATAAATACAATTTAATGAAGCATGGGCTAAAACAACATAAATACAATTTAATAAAGCATAGGATAAAACAACATAAATACAATTTAATAAAGCATAGGTTAAAACAACATAAATACAATTTAATAAAGCATAGGATAAAACAACATAAATACAATTTAATAAAGCATAGGATAAAACAACATAAATACAATTTAATAAAGCATAGGTTAAAACAACATAAATACAATTTAATAAAGCATAGGATAAAACAACATAAATACAATTTAATAAAGCATAGGATAAAACAACATAAATACAATTTAATAAAGCATGGGTTAAAACAACATAAATACAATTTAATAAAGCATAGGATAAAACAACATAAATACAATTTAATAAAGCATAGGATAAACAACATAAATACAATTTAATAAAGCATAGGATAAAACAACATAAATACAAATTAATAAAGCATAGGTTAGAACAACATAAATACAATTTAATAAAGCATAGGATAAAACAACATAAATACAATTTAATAAAGCATAGGTTATAAACAACATAAATACAATTTAATAAAGCATAGGATAAAACAACATAAATACAATGTAATAAAGCATAGGATAAAACAACATAAATACAATTTAATAAAGCATAGGATAAAACAACATAAATACAATTTAATAAAGCATAGGTTAAAACAACATAAATACAATTTAATAAAGCATAGGATAAAACAACATAAATACAATTTAATAAAGCACAGGATAAAACAACATAAATACAATTTAATAAAGCATAGGATAAAACAACATAAATACAATTTAATAAAGCATAGGATAAAACAACATAAATACAATTTAATAATGCATAGGATAAAACAACATAAATACAATTTAATAAATCATAGGATAAAACAACATAAATACAATTTAATAAAGCATAGGATAAAACAACATAAATACAATTTAATAAAGCATAGGTTAAAACAACATAAATACAATTTAATAAAGCATAGGATAAAACAACATAAATACAATTTTATAAAGCATAGGTTAGAACAACATAAATACAATTTAATAAAGCATAGGTTAGAACAACATAAATACAATTTAATAAAGCATGGGATAAAACTACATAAATACAATTTATTAAAGCATAGGTTAAAACAACATAAATACAATTTAATAAAGCATAGGATAAAACAACATAAATACAATTTAATAAAGCATAGGTTAAAACAACATAAATACAATTTAATAAAGCATAGGATAAAACAACCAAAATACAATTTAATAAAGCATAGGATAAAACAACATAAATACCATTTAATGAAGCATAGGATAAAACAACATAAATACAATTTAATGAAGCATGGGCTAAAACAACATAAATACAATTTAATAAAGCATAGGATAAAACAACATAAATACAATTTAATAAAGCATAGGTTAAAACAACATAAATACAATTTAATAAAGCATAGGATAAAACAACATAAATACAATTTAATAAAGCATAGGATAAAACAACATAAATACAATTTAATAAAGCATGGGTTAAAACAACATAAATACAATTTAATAAAGCATAGGATAAAACAACATAAATACAATTTAATAAAGCATAGGATAAAACAACATAAATACAATTTAATAAAGCATAG
The DNA here is from genome assembly GCF_046119375.1 of Phyllobates terribilis. Classification (NCBI taxonomy): domain Eukaryota; kingdom Metazoa; phylum Chordata; class Amphibia; order Anura; family Dendrobatidae; genus Phyllobates; species Phyllobates terribilis. Next base: position 21,716,523 of record NW_027362775.1, on the reverse strand, counting down.
GATAAAACAACATAAATACAATTTAATAAAGCATAGGATAAAACAACATAAATACAATTTAATAAAGCATAGGATAAAACAACATAAATACAATTTAATAAAACATAGGTTAAAGCAACATAAATACAATTTAATAAAGCATAGGATAAAACAACATAAATACAATTTAATAAAGCATAGGATAAAACAACATAAATACAATTTAATAAAGCATAGGATAAAACAACATAAATACAATTTAATAAAGCATAGGTTAAAACAACATAAATACAATTTAATAAAGCATAGGATAAAACAACATAAATACAATTTAATAAAGCATAGGTTAAAACAGCATAAATACAATTTAATAAAGCATAGGTTAAAACAGCATAAATACAATTTAATAAAGCATAGGTTAAAACAACATAAATACAATTTAATAAAGCATAGGATAAAACAACATAAATACAATTTAATAAAGCATAGGATAAAACAACTTAAATACAATTTAATAAAGCATAGGATAAAACAACATAAATACAATTTAATAAAGCATAGGTTAAAACAACATAAATACAATTTAATAAAGCATAGGATAAAACAACAAAAATACAATTTAATAAAGCATAGGATAAAACAACATAAATACATTTTAATAAAGCATAGGATAAAACAACATAAATACAATTTAATAAAGCATAGGTTAAAACAACATAAATACAATTTAATAAAGCATAGGATAAAACAACATAAATACAATTTAATAAAGCTTAGGATAAAACAACATAAATACAATTTAATAAAGCATGGGTTAAAACAACATAAATACAATTTAATAAAGCATAGGATAAAACAACATAAATACAATTTAATAAAGCATAGGATAAAACAACATAAATACAATTTAATAAAGCATAGGATAAAACTACATAAATACAATTTAATAAAGCATAGGTTAGAACAACATAAATACAATTTAATAAAGCATAGGATAAAACAACATAAATACAATTTAATAAAGCATAGGTTATAAACAACATGAATACAATTTAATAAAGCATAGGATAAAACAACATAAATACAATTTAATAAAGCATAGGATAAAACAACATAAATATAATTTAATAAAGCATAGGATAAAACAACATAAATACAATTTATTAAAGCATAGGTTAAAACAACATAAATACAATTTAATAAAGCATAGGATAAAACAACATAAATACACTTTAATAAAGCATAGGATAAAACAACATAAATACAATTTAATAAAGCATAGGTTAAAACAACATAAATACAATTTAATAAAGCATAGGTTAAAACAGCATAAATACAATTTAATAAAGCATAGGTTAAAACAACATAAATACAATTTAATAAAGCATAGGATAAAACAACATAAATACAATTTAATAAAGCATAGGATAAAACAACATAAATACAATTTAATAAAGCATAGGTTAAAACAACATAAATACAATTTAATAAAGCATAGGTTAAAACAGCATAAATACAATTTAATAAAGCATAGGTTAAAACAACATAAATACAATTTAATAAAGCATAGGATAAAGCAACATAAATACAATTTAATAAAGCATAGGATAAAACAACATAAATACAATTTAATAAAGCATAGGTTAAAACAACATAAATACAATTTTATAAAGCATAGGTTAAAACAACATAAATACAATTTAATAAAGCATAGGATAAAACAACATAAATACAATTTAATAAAGCATAGGTTAAAACAACATAAATTCAATTTAATAAAGCATAGGTTAAAACAACATAAATACAATTTAATAAAGCATAGGTTAAAACAGCATAAATACAATTTAATAAAGCATAGGTTAAAACAACATAAATACAATTTAATAATGCATAGGATAAAACAACATAAATACTATTTAATAAAGCATAGGATAAAACAACATAAATACAATTTAATAAAGCATAGGATAAAACAACATAAATACAATTTAATAAAGCATAGGTTAAAACAACATAAATACAATTTAATAAAGCATAGGATAAAACAACATAAATACAATTTTATAAAGCATAGGTTAGAACAACATAAATACAATTTAATAAAGCATAGGTTAAAACAACATAAATACAATTTAATAAAGCATAGGATAAAACAACATAAATACAATTTAATAAAGCATAGGATAAAACAACATAAATACAATTTAATAAAGCATGGGTTAAAACAACATAAATACAATTTAATAAAGCATAGGATAAAACAACATAAATACAATTTAATAAAGCATAGGATAAAACAACATAAATACAATTTAATAAAGCATAGGATAAAACTACATAAATACAATTTAATAAAGCATAGGTTAGAACAACATAAATACAATTTAATAAAGCATAGGATAAAACAACATAAATACAGTTTAATAAAGCATAGGTTATAAACAACATAAATACAATTTAATAAAGCATAGGATAAAACAACATAAATACAATTTAATAAAGCATAGGATAAAACAACATAAATATAATTTAATAAAGCATAGGATAAAACAACATAAATACAATTTATTAAAGCATAGGTTAAAACAACATACATACAATTTAATAAAGCATAGGATAAAACAACATAAATACACTTTAATAAAGCATAGGATAAAACAACATAAATACAATTTAATAAAGCATAGGTTAAAACAACATAAATACAATTTAATAAAGCATAGGTTAAAACAGCATAAATACAATTTAATAAAGCATAGGTTAAAACAACATAAATACAATTTAATAAAGCATAGGATAAAACAACATAAATACAATTTAATAAAGCATAGGATAAAACAACATAAATACAATTTAATAAAGCATAGGTTAAAACAACATAAATACAATTTAATAAAGCATAGGTTAAAACAACATAAATACAATTTAATAAAGCATAGGATAAAGCAACATAAATACAATTTAATAAAGCATAGGATAAAACAACATAAATACATTTTAATAAAGCATAGGTTAAAACAACATAAATACAATTTTATAAAGCATAGGTTAAAACAACATAAATACAATTTAATAAAGCATAGGATAAAACAACATAAATACAATTTAATAAAGCATAGGTTAAAACAACATAAATTTGAATTAATAAAGCATAGGTTAAAACAACATAAATACAATTTAATAAAGCATAGGTTAAAACAGCATGAATACAATTTAATAAAGCATAGGTTAAAACAACATAAATACAATTTAATAATGCATAGGATAAAACAACATAAATACAATTTAATAAAGCATAGGATAAAACAACATAAATACAATTTAATAAAGCATAGGATAAAACAACATAAATACAATTTAATAAAGCATAGGTTAAAACAACATAAATACAATTTAATAAAGCATAGGATAAAACAACATAAATACAATTTTATAAAGCATAGGTTAGAACAACATAAATACAATTTAATAAAGCATAGGTTAAAACAACATAAATACAATTTAATAAAGCATAGGATAAAACAACATAAATACAATTTAATAAAGCATAGGATAAAACAACATAAATATAATTTAATAAAGCATAGGATAAAACAACATAAATACAATTTATTAAAGCATAGGTTAAAACAACATACATACAATTTAATAAAGCATAGGATAAAACAACATAAATACACTTTAATAAAGCATAGGATAAAACAACATAAATACAATTTAATAAAGCATAGGTTAAAACAACATAAATACAATTTAATAAAGCATAGGTTAAAACAGCATAAATACAATTTAATAAAGCATAGGTTAAAACAACATAAATACAATTTAATAAAGCATAGGATAAAACAACATAAATACAATTTAATAAAGCATAGGATAAAACAACATAAATACAATTTAATAAAGCATAGGTTAAAACAACATAAATACAATTTAATAAAGCATAGGTTAAAACAACATAAATACAATTTAATAAAGCATAGGATAAAGCAACATAAATACAATTTAATAAAGCATAGGATAAAACAACATAAATACATTTTAATAAAGCATAGGTTAAAACAACATAAATACAATTTTATAAAGCATAGGTTAAAACAACATAAATACAATTTAATAAAGCATAGGATAAAACAACATAAATACAATTTAATAAAGCATAGGTTAAAACAACATAAATTTGAATTAATAAAGCATAGGTTAAAACAACATAAATACAATTTAATAAAGCATAGGTTAAAACAGCATGAATACAATTTAATAAAGCATAGGTTAAAACAACATAAATACAATTTAATAATGCATAGGATAAAACAACATAAATACAATTTAATAAAGCATAGGATAAAACAACATAAATACAATTTAATAAAGCATAGGATAAAACAACATAAATACAATTTAATAAAGCATAGGTTAAAACAACATAAATACAATTTAATAAAGCATAGGATAAAACAACATAAATACAATTTTATAAAGCATAGGTTAGAACAACATAAATACAATTTAATAAAGCATAGGTTAAAACAACATAAATACAATTTAATAAAGCATAGGATAAAACAACATAAATACAATTTAATAAAGCATAGGATAAAACAACATAAATACAATTTAATAAAGCATGACTTAAAACAACATAAATACAATTTAATAAAGCATAGGATAAAACAACATAAATACAATTTAATAAAGCATAGGATAAAACAACATAAATACAATTTAATAAAGCATAGGATAAAACTACATAAATACAATTTAATAAAGCATAGGTTAGAACAACATAAATACAATTTAATAAAGCATAGGATAAAACAACATAAATACAATTTAATAAAGCATAGGTTATAAACAACATAAATACAATTTAATAAAGCATAGGATAAAACAACATAAATACAATTTAATAAAGCATAGGATAAAACAACATAAATTTAATATAATAAAGCATAGGATAAAACAACATAAATACAATTTATTAAAGCATAGGTTAAAACAACATAAATACAATTTAATAAAGCATAGGATAAAACAACATAAATACAATTTAATAAAGCATAGGATAAAACAACATAAATACAATTTAATAAAGCATAGGTTAAAACAACATAAATACAATTTAATAAAGCATAGGTTAAAACAGCATAAATACAATTTAATAAAGCATAGGTTAAAACAACATAAATACAATTTATTAAAGCATAGGATAAAACAACATAAATACAATTTAATAAAGCATAGGATAAAACAACATAAATACAATTTAATAAAGCATAGGTTAAAACAACATAAATACAATTTAATAAAGCATAGGTTAAAACAGCATAAATACAATTTAATAAAGCATAGGTTAAAACAACATAAATACATTTTAATAAAGCATAGGATAAAGCAACATAAATACAATTTAATAAAGCATAGGATAAAACAACATAAATACAATTTAATAAAGCATAGGTTAAAACAACATAAATACAATTTTATAAAGCATAGGTTAAAACAACATAAATACAATTTAATAAAGCATAGGATAAAACAACATAAATACAATTTAATAAAGCATAGGTTAAAACAACATAAATACAATTTAATAAAGCATAGGATAAAACAACATAAATACAATTTAATAAAGCATAGGTTAAAACAACATAAATACAATTTAATAAAGCATAGGTTAAAACAGCATAAATACAATTTAATAAAGCATAGGTTAAAACAACATAAATACAATTTAATAATGCATAGGATAAAACAACATAAATACTATTTAATAAAGCATAGGATAAAACAACATAAATACAATTTAATAAAGCATAGGATAAAACAACATAAATACAATTTAATAAAGCATAGTTTAAAACAACATAAATACAATTTAATAAAGCATAGGATAAAACAACATAAATACAATTCTATAAAGCATAGGTTAGAACAACATAAATACAATTTAATAAAGCATAGGTTAGAACAACATAAATACAATTTAATAAAGCATAGGATAAAACTACATAAATACAATTTAATAAAGCATAGGTTAAAACAACATAAATACAATTTAATAAAGCATAGGATAAAACAACATAAATACAATTTAATAAAGCATAGGTTAAAACAACATAAATACAATTTAATAAAGCATAGGATAAAACAACCAAAATACAATTTAATAAAGCATAGGATAAAACAACATAAATACCATTTAATGAAGCATAGGATAAAACAACATAAATACAATTTAATGAAGCATGGGCTAAAACAACATAAATACAATTTAATAAAGCATAGGATAAAACAACATAAATACAATTTAATAAAGCATAGGTTAAAACAACATAAATACAATTTAATAAAGCATAGGATAAAACAACATAAATACAATTTAATAAAGCATAGGATAAAACAACATAAATACAATTTAATAAAGCATAGGATAAAACTACATAAATACAATTTAATAAAGCATAGGTTAGAACAACATAAATACAATTTAATAAAGCATAGGATAAAACAACATAAATACAATTTAATAAAGCATAGGTTATAAACAACATAAATACAATTTAATAAAGCATAGGATAAAACAACATAAATACAATTTAATAAAGCATAGGATAAAACAACATAAATATAATTTAATAAAGCATAGGATAAAACAACATAAATACAATTCAATAAAGCATAGGTTAAAACAACATAAATACAATTTAATAAAGCATAGGATAAAACAACATAAATACAATTTAATAAAGCATAGGATAAAACAACATAAATACAATTTAATAAAGCATAGGTTAAAACAACATAAATACAATTTAATAAAGCATAGGTTAAAACAGCATAAATACAATTTAATAAAGCATAGGTTAAAACAACATAAATACAATTTAATAAAGCATAGGATAAAACAACATAAATACAATTTAATAAAGCATAGGATAAAACAACATAAATACAATTTAATAAAGCATAGGTTAACACAACATAAATACAATTTAATAAAGCATAGGTTAAAACAACATAATACAATTTAATAAAGCATAGGATAAAACAACATAAATACAATTTAATAAAGCATAGGTTAAAACAACATTAATACAATTTAATAAAGCATAGGATAAAACAACATAAATACAATTTAATAAAGCATAGGATAAAACAACATAAATACAATTTAATAAAGCATAGGATAAAACAACATAAATACAATTTAATGAAGCATGGGCTAAAACAACATAAATACAATTTAATAAAGCATAGGATAAAACAACATAAATACAATTTAATAAAGCATAGGTTAAACAACATAAATACAATTTAATAAAGCATAGGATAAAACAACATAAATACAATTTAATAAAGCATAGGATAAAACAACATAAATACAATTTAATAAAGCATAGGTTAAAACAACATAAATACAATTTAATAAAGCATAGGATAAAACAACATAAATACAATTTAATAAAGCATAGGTTAGAACAACATAAATACAATTTAATAAAGCATAGGTTAAAACAACATAAATACAATTTAATAAAGCATAGGATAAAACAACATAAATACAATTTAATAAAGCATAGGATAAAACAACATAAATATAATTTAATAAAGCATAGGATAAAACAACATAAATACAATTTATTAAAGCATAGGTTAAAACAACATACATACAATTTAATAAAGCATAGGATAAAACAACATAAATACACTTTAATAAAGCATAGGATAAAACAACATAAATACAATTTAATAAAGCATAGGTTAAAACAACATAAATACAATTTAATAAAGCATAGGTTAAAACAGCATAAATACAATTTAATAAAGCATAGGTTAAAACAACATAAATACAATTTAATAAAGCATAGGATAAAACAACATAAATACAATTTAATAAAGCATAGGATAAAACAACATAAATACAATTTAATAAAGCATAGGTTAAAACAACATAAATACAATTTAATAAAGCATAGGTTAAAACAACATAAATACAATTTAATAAAGCATAGGATAAAGCAACATAAATACAATTTAATAAAGCATAGGATAAAACAACATAAATACATTTTAATAAAGCATAGGTTAAAACAACATAAATACAATTTTATAAAGCATAGGTTAAAACAACATAAATACAATTTAATAAAGCATAGGATAAAACAACATAAATACAATTTAATAAAGCATAGGTTAAAACAACATAAATTTGAATTAATAAAGCATAGGTTAAAACAACATAAATACAATTTAATAAAGCATAGGTTAAAACAGCATGAATACAATTTAATAAAGCATAGGTTAAAACAACATAAATACAATTTAATAATGCATAGGATAAAACAACATAAATACAATTTAATAAAGCATAGGATAAAACAACATAAATACAATTTAATAAAGCATAGGATAAAACAACATAAATACAATTTAATAAAGCATAGGTTAAAACAACATAAATACAATTTAATAAAGCATAGGATAAAACAACATAAATACAATTTTATAAAGCATAGGTTAGAACAACATAAATACAATTTAATAAAGCATAGGTTAAAACAACATAAATACAATTTAATAAAGCATAGGATAAAACAACATAAATACAATTTAATAAAGCATAGGATAAAACAACATAAATACAATTTAATAAAGCATGGGTTAAAACAACATAAATACAATTTAATAAAGCATAGGATAAAACAACATAAATACAATTTAATAAAGCATAGGATAAAACAACATAAATACAATTTAATAAAGCATAGGATAAAACTACATAAATACAATTTAATAAAGCATAGGTTAGAACAACATAAATACAATTTAATAAAGCATAGGATAAAACAACATAAATACAATTTAATAAAGCATAGGTTATAAACAACATAAATACAATTTAATAAAGCATAGGATAAAACAACATAAATACAATTTAATAAAGCATAGGATAAAACAACATAAATTTAATATAATAAAGCATAGGATAAAACAACATAAATACAATTTATTAAAGCATAGGTTAAAACAACATAAATACAATTTAATAAAGCATAGGATAAAACAACATAAATACAATTTAATAAAGCATAGGATAAAACAACATAAATACAATTTAATAAAGCATAGGTTAAAACAACATAAATACAATTTAATAAAGCATAGGTTAAAACAGCATAAATACAATTTAATAAAGCATAGGTTAAAACAACATAAATACAATTTATTAAAGCATAGGATAAAACAACATAAATACAATTTAATAAAGCATAGGATAAAACAACATAAATACAATTTAATAAAGCATAGGTTAAAACAACATAAATACAATTTAATAAAGCATAGGTTAAAACAGCATAAATACAATTTAATAAAGCATAGGTTAAAACAACATAAATACATTTTAATAAAGCATAGGATAAAGCAACATAAATACAATTTAATAAAGCATAGGATAAAACAACATAAATACAATTTAATAAAGCATAGGTTAAAACAACATAAATACAATTTTATAAAGCATAGGTTAAAACAACATAAATACAATTTAATAAAGCATAGGATAAAACAACATAAATACAATTTAATAAAGCATAGGTTAAAACAACATAAATACAATTTAATAAAGCATAGGATAAAACAACATAAATACAATTTAATAAAGCATAGGTTAAAACAACATAAATACAATTTAATAAAGCATAGGTTAAAACAGCATAAATACAATTTAATAAAGCATAGGTTAAAACAACATAAATACAATTTAATAATGCATAGGATAAAACAACATAAATACTATTTAATAAAGCATAGGATAAAACAACATAAATACAATTTAATAAAGCATAGGATAAAACAACATAAATACAATTTAATAAAGCATAGTTTAAAACAACATAAATACAATTTAATAAAGCATAGGATAAAACAACATAAATACAATTCTATAAAGCATAGGTTAGAACAACATAAATACAATTTAATAAAGCATAGGTTAGAACAACATAAATACAATTTAATAAAGCATAGGATAAAACTACATAAATACAATTTAATAAAGCATAGGTTAAAACAACATAAATACAATTTAATAAAGCATAGGATAAAACAACATAAATACAATTTAATAAAGCATAGGTTAAAACAACATAAATACAATTTAATAAAGCATAGGATAAAACAACCAAAATACAATTTAATAAAGCATAGGATAAAACAACATAAATACCATTTAATGAAGCATAGGATAAAACAACATAAATACAATTTAATGAAGCATGGGCTAAAACAACATAAATACAATTTAATAAAGCATAGGATAAAACAACATAAATACAATTTAATAAAGCATAGGTTAAAACAACATAAATACAATTTAATAAAGCATAGGATAAAACAACATAAATACAATTTAATAAAGCATAGGATAAAACAACATAAATACAATTTAATAAAGCATAGGATAAAACTACATAAATACAATTTAATAAAGCATAGGTTAGAACAACATAAATACAATTTAATAAAGCATAGGATAAAACAACATAAATACAATTTAATAAAGCATAGGTTATAAACAACATAAATACAATTTAATAAAGCATAGGATAAAACAACATAAATACAATTTAATAAAGCATAGGATAAAACAACATAAATATAATTTAATAAAGCATAGGATAAAACAACATAAATACAATTCAATAAAGCATAGGTTAAAACAACATAAATACAATTTAATAAAGCATAGGATAAAACAACATAAATACAATTTAATAAAGCATAGGATAAAACAACATAAATACAATTTAATAAAGCATAGGTTAAAACAACATAAATACAATTTAATAAAGCATAGGTTAAAACAGCATAAATACAATTTAATAAAGCATAGGTTAAAACAACATAAATACAATTTAATAAAGCATAGGATAAAACAACATAAATACAATTTAATAAAGCATAGGATAAAACAACAAAAATACAATTTAATAAAGCATAGGTTAACACAACATAAATACAATTTAATAAAGCATAGGTTAAAACAACATAATACAATTTAATAAAGCATAGGATAAAACAACATAAATACAATTTAATAAAGCATAGGTTAAAACAACATTAATACAATTTAATAAAGCATAGGATAAAACAACATAAATACAATTTAATAAAGCATAGGATAAAACAACATAAATACAATTTAATAAAGCATAGGATAAAACAACATAAATACAATTTAATGAAGCATGGGCTAAAACAACATAAATACAATTTAATAAAGCATAGGATAAAACAACATAAATACAATTTAATAAAGCATAGGTTAAACAACATAAATACAATTTAATAAAGCATAGGATAAAACAACATAAATACAATTTAATAAAGCATAGGATAAAACAACATAAATACAATTTAATAAAGCATGGGTTAAAACAACATAAATACAATTTAATAAAGCATAGGATAAAACAACATAAATACAATTTAATAAAGCATAGGATAAAACAACATAAATACAATTTAATAAAGCATAGGATAAAACAACATAAATATAATTTAATAAAGCATAGGATAAAACAACATAAATACAATTTAATAAAGCATAGGTTAAAACAACATAAATACAATTTAATAAAGCATAGGATAAAACAACATAAATACAATTTAATAAAGCATAGGATAAAACAACATAAATACAATTTAATAAAGCATAGGTTAAAACAACATAAATACAATTTAATAAAGCATAGGTTAAAACAGCATAAATACAATTTAATAAAGCATAGGTTAAAACAACATAAATACAATTTAATAAAGCATAGGATAAAACAACATAAATACAATTTAATAAAGCATAGGATAAAACAACATAAATACAATTTAATAAAGCATAGGTTAACACAACATAAATACAATTTAATAAAGCATAGGTTAAAACAACATAATACAATTTAATAAAGCATAGGATAAAACAACATAAATACAATTTAATAAAGCATAGGTTAAAACAACATTAATACAATTTAATAAAGCATAGGATAAAACAACATAAATACAATTTAATAAAGCATAGGATAAAACAACATAAATACAATTTAATAAAGCATAGGATAAAACAACATAAATACAATTTAATGAAGCATGGGCTAAAACAACATAAATACAATTTAATAAAGCATAGGATAAAACAACATAAATACAATTTAATAAAGCATAGGTTAAACAACATAAATACAATTTAATAAAGCATAGGATAAAACAACATAAATACAATTTAATAAAGCATAGGATAAAACAACATAAATACAATTTAATAAAGCATGGGTTAAAACAACATAAATACAATTTAATAAAGCATAGGATAAAACAACATAAATACAATTTAATAAAGCATAGGTTAGAACAACATAAATACAATTTAATAAAGCATAGGATAAAACAACATAAATACAATTTAATAAAGCATAGGTTATAAACAACATAAATACAATTTAATACAGCATAGGATAAAACAACATAAATACAATTTAATAAAGCATAGGATAAAACAACATAAATATAATTTAATAAAGCATAGGATAAAACAACATAAATACAATTTAATAAAGCATAGGTTAAAACAACATAAATACAATTTAATAAAGCATAGGATAAAACAACATAAATACAATTTAATAAAGCATAGGTTAAAACAACATAAATACAATTTAATAAAGCATAGGTTAAAACAGCATAAATACAATTTAATAAAGCATAGGTTAAAACAACATAAATACAATTTAATAAAGCATAGGATAAAACAACATAAATACAATTTAATAAAGCATAGGATAAAACAACATAAATACAATTTAATAAAGCATAGGTTAAAACAACATAAATACAATTTAATAAAGCATAGGTTAAAACAGCATAAATACAATTTAATAAAGCATAGGTTAAAACAACATAAATACAATTTAATAAAGCATAGGATAAAGCAACATAAATACAATTTAATAAAGCATAGGATAAAACAACATAAATACAATTTAATAAAGCATAGGTTAAAACAACATAAATACAATTTTATAAAGCATAGGTTAAAACAACATAAATACAATTTAATAAAGCATAGGATAAAACAACATAAATACAGTTTAATAAAGCATAGGTTAAAACAACATAAATACAATTTAATAAAGCATAGGATAAAACAACATAAATACAATTTAATAAAGCATAGGTTAAAACAACATAAATACAATTTAATAAAGCATAGGTTAAAACAGCATAAATGCAATTTAATAAAGCATAGGTTAAAACAACATAAATACAATTTAATAATGCATAGGATAAAACAACATAAATACAATTTAATAAAGCATAGGATAAAACAACATAAATACAATTTAATAAAGCATAGGATAAAACAACATAAATACAATTTAATAAAGCATAGGTTAAAACAACATAAATACAATTTAATAAAGCATAGGATAAAACAACATAAATACAATTTTATAAAGCATAGGTTAGAACAACATAAATACAATTTAATAAAGCATAGTGTTAGAACCTTGCTGTTAGGTTTTTTTTTCCTTTGCTGGTCACATGACCTTGTTGGCCTATTTAATCCTGCTCCGCCCTTCTGGCTTTGCTGGACTTCATTGTATATCTGCTTTCTAGCTAGCCTGTGCTCTGTATCTAACTCTGTTAGTTTGCTTGGTCTACGGACCTCTATGTTCTATCTATTTTGTTTGTTCGTCTGTCTGCTACTATTTCTGTTAGGAGGTGTCCCATATTCCTCCCAGTCCTTAGTACTTGTAGGGATTCCCTCCCCACATCTATAGGTCTCCGTACAGACTAGATTAGGACTTTAGCAGGTCTGATCGCAGGATCAGGTTCCCTGTTACATTGTAGGGATTCAGCTGAGTCCTATAGTAGGGACAGTTCTCCTCTCTTTCCTTAGCTTTGGTAGCAGAACATAACAGTAAGTCCAGCCTGCAAATTCTCTAAGGAAAGATTTTTCTGTTCCATCATGGTGTCGGTTCAGGATTTGGCTAAACACCTGCAGGGACTCTCTCTGGAAGTGGCCGAGCTCCGTCAGCACGTGAGTAACTGTCCTGGAGCATATTTCTTGGAGCCTAAGGTATGTTTGCCGGATTTATTTTTTGGTGAACATCGAGAATTTTTTTCATTTAAAAATGCTTGCTTATTGTATTTTCGTTTGAGACCCAAGTCCTCTGGGGATGAATCCCAGCGCGTAGGGTTCATAATGTCACTTTTGCGCAAAGAGCCTCAGGAGTGGGCCTTTTCTTTGCAACCTAGTGATACATGCTTCAGATCAGTGGATAGTTTTTTTTTCTGCTTTAGGACTATTATATGATGATCCTGACCGTGTGGCATCAGCTGAGACTGAGTTGAGACTTTTAAAACAAGGATCAGGTAATGTGGAAAAATATTGTACTCATTTTCGTCGTTGGTCCACTCAAACAGGGTGGAACGATTCTGCTCTGAAAAGTCTATTTCTTGCTGGGCTCAGTGAAAGGGTTAAAGACCTGCTAATTGCTTATCCTACACCTGAAGATTTGCAACAGGCTATGCAATTAGCTATACGGGTGGATAGAAGACTGCGTGCAAGGGTTAATGAGAGCAAATCCTCTGCTATGTCAGTTTCTGGTTATGAGAATGTGTGTACTAACAGTGGTGAACCGATGGAGATTGGATCGGTGGCACCTCGCTCTCAAGAAAAAGACCGTCGTTTTTCGGAAGGCTTGTGTTTCTATTGCGGAAAATCTGGTCATTTGATTAAAGGCTGTGAGCTTCGTATGAAGAAAGAAAAAAAAATGGTCAGTCACGCCCGTATTGCCTGTTTAAATTCCAAGGGTATATTTTTAGCTGCTTCCACGATTGCTCAGGAAAAATTAATGGAATTTCGGGTATTTGTTGATTGCGGGCCTACTCTGAATGTAATTGATGGGGGATTTGTGGAAAGACTCAATTTAAAACCTGAACCTTTATCATCCCCCATTGCTGTGGTTTCTGTGGATGGTTCCCCTTTGAAGAATATTACTCTCAAGGTCAGTGAATTTCCTCTCACTATTAATGGTGTTCACCATGAGAAATTGGATTTGGTAGTGTTGAATAACTTGCCTTCTCCAGTAATATTGGGTTTGCCCTGGTTAAAATTTCACAATCCTGTGCTGGATTGGTCTACCAGTGAAATTAAATCCTGGAGCCATAAATGTTATGACAAGTGTTGTAACGGGCATATTGCAGCTTTGGATAGGGGAGAATTGCCTGTTCCTATTCAGGATTTTTGGAGAGTTTTTTCTGAGAAGGAATCGCAGGTTTTGCCTCCCCATAGAGACTATGATTGCTCTATTGAATTTGTCCCTGGAGCGACTCTTCCTAAAAGTCGTTTATTTAACCTTACTATTCCTGAGAGGAAGGCTTTGGAGGAATACATACAGACAAGTTTGGCCGCCGGTCACATTAGGCCCTCTAAGTCTCCTGTGGCGGTTGGATTTTTTTTTGTAAAAAAGAAGGACGGTGGTTTACGTCCTTGTCTGGATTTTCGTGAGATTAACAAAATTACTGTACGCAATCCTTACCCACTGCCATTGATTCCTGATCTGTTTAACCAGTTAATGGGGGCCAAGTGGTTCTCTAAAATTGACCTTAAGGGGGCATACAATCTGTTGCGCATGAAGGAGGGTGACGAATGGAAGACTGCTTTTAACACTCCTGTGGGTCATTTTGAGAATCTGGTGATGCCTTTTGGTCTTACCAATGCTCCTGCATTTTTTCAGAATCTTATTAATGACATCCTTGGGCCTTTGATCGGCAAAAATGTGGTTGTGTATTTGGATGACATTTTGATTTATTCGCCGGATCTGGAGTCTCATTGGCGGAGCGTACGTGAGGTATTACAGTTATTAATGGACAATTCGCTTTTTGCCAAGCTGGAGAAATGTGAATTCGCTGTACAGAGAATTAGTTTTTTGGGTTACATTATCTCCAGCGAAGGTTTTGAGATGGATCCGGTTAAAGTTCAAGCTATACAGGAATGGCCTAGGCCTATTGGTTTGAAATCGATACAGAGGTTTTTAGGTTTCGCCAATTATTACAGAAAATTCATAAAAATTTTTTCTAGTATTGTCAAACCTCTGACCGATCTCACCAGGAAAGGTGCTGATGCGGTTCAGTGGTCTTCTGAGGCCATTGAAGCTTTTGTGTATCTCAAGGAGAGGTTCACCTCTGCTCCCATCCTTATGCAGCCTGATGTGACTAAGCCGTTTTTGGTTGAGGTTGATGCTTCCTCTGTGGGGGTTGGACCAGTATTGTCTCAGGATAACGGGGATGGATTACATCCCTGTGCCTTTTTTTCAAAAAAATTTTCAGAGACTGAACTGAATTACGATATTGGTAATCGGGAATTATTGGCTATTAAACTCGCATTTGAACACTGGCGCCACTTCTTGGAAGGTGCGGAATTTCCCGTTCAGGTTCTTACGGATCATAAAAATCTGATATATCTTGATGCTGCCAAGCGCCTGAATGCCCGTCAGGCTAGGTGGGCACTGTTTTTCTCGCGGTTTAATTTCTCCGTTACTTACATCCCTGGTACTAAGAATGTTAAGACGGATGCCTTGTCTCGCAGTTTTTCTCCCACAGTCGGTGCTGAGAAAGAGGAAAACATTTTACAAGAAGGTGTTGTGATAGCTGCTTTAGACTCCGTTTTGGAAGATGAGATTCTTAAAGCTCAGGAGAATGCCCCATCTAACACTCCTCATGGGAGGTTGTTTGTGCCTGGGACCTTTAGGAGAGATTTGTTTGTTGAGTGTCACGAATCTCGGTTGGCAGGTCATCCCGGAATCTCTGAGACCAAGAGACTGGTGGGTCGCAGTTTTTGGTGGCCTGGATGGCAGAAGGAAGTCATTAAGTGGGTGCGCCAATGTACTATATGTGCTAGATCTAAGTCCTCACATACTCCTGCTGCGGGGTTGCTTTGTCCTTTGGAGGTCCCCAGTGCTCCTTGGACACATTTGGCTATGGACTTTATAACTGACCTTCCCCCCTCTGAGGGTTTTACTGTTATCTGGGTGGTCGTGGACCGTTTTAGCAAGATGTGTCACTTTGTTCCCTTTGTCAAACTGCCCTGCGCTAAAACTCTCGCTAAGGCCTTTGTCAAGGAAATTGTCAGACTTCATGGCGTTCCTACTGACATTGTTTCTGATAGGGGTCCTCAGTTCGTGGCTCGTTTTTGGCGTGCCTTTTGTGACAGGTTGGGAATTCATTTGTCGTTTTCGTCCGGATATCATCCTGAATCTAATGGCCAGACAGAAAGGAAAAACCAGGATGTTGAGCAGTTCTTGCGTTGTTTTGTGGCAGACAATCAAGAGGGGTGGTCTGAGTTTCTGCCACTTGCTGAATTTGCTCTGAACAATCATACATCTTCTTCTGCTGGTTGTTCGCCTTTTTTTTGTTGTTCTGGGAGACATCCGTTGTTTGGGTCGTTCTCCAAGTTGGGATCTGCCGTGCCTGAGGAGGAGAATTTTTCCGGTGATTTGGAAAGAGTTTGGACGGATGTGCGTGGTAATCTTCAGGAGGCCAACAGAAAATCTAAAGACTACTTTGATAGGAAACGACAGGAGGTTTTGTTCGCTGTTGGTGACATGGTTTGGTTGTCCTCTAGGAATCTGCGGTTGAGGATTCCTTCTAAGAAAGTGGGTACCAAGTTTGTAGGACCCTTTAAGGTGCTTCAGGTTGTCAACCAATCTGCTGTTAGGTTGGAGGTTCCTACCTCCTGGAGAATTAATCCGGTATTTCATGTCTCTCTGTTAAAAAAAGCTGTTGTGTCGGATGGTGACGCCTCTGCCTCTGTTCCTCCGGTGGTGGAGGACGGGGAATATGAAATTTCTCGCATCCTTGACTCTAGACGGTATAGAGGTAGTTTGCAGTATCTTGTGGCCTGGAAAGGTTTCGGACCCGAGGATAACTCTTGGGTGAGGTCAGATGATGTTTCCGCGTCCAGACTTATCAGAGCGTTTCACAGGAGATTTCCTGATAAGCCTGGTCCTAGGGGATCCGGAGGATCCTCTTAGAAGGGGGGGTACTGTTAGAACCTTGCTGTTAGGTTTTTTTTTCCTTTGCTGGTCACATGACCTTGTTGGCCTATTTAATCCTGCTCCGCCCTTCTGGCTTTGCTGGACTTCATTGTATATCTACTTTCTAGCTAGCCTGTGCTCTGTATCTAACTCTGTTAGTTTGCTTGGTCTACGGACCTCTATGTTCTATCTATTTTGTTTGTTCGTCTGTCTGCTACTATTTCTGTTAGGAGGTGTCCCATATTCCTCCCAGTCCTTAGTACTTGTAGGGATTCCCTCCCCACATCTATAGGTCTCCGTACAGACTAGATTAGGACTTTAGCAGGTCTGATCGCAGGATCAGGTTCCCTGTTACATCGTAGGGATTCAGCTGAGTCCTATAGTAGGGACAGATCTCCTCTCTTTCCTTAGCTTTGGTAGCAGAACATAACACATAGGTTAGAACAACATAAATACAATTTAATAAAGCATAGGATAAAACTACATAAATACAATTTAATAAAGCATAGGTTAAAACAACATAAATACAATTTAATAAAGCATAGGATAAAACAACATAAATACAATTTAATAAAGCATAGGTTAAAACAAAATAAATACAATTTAATAAAGCATAGGATAAAACAACCAAAATATAATTTAATAAAGCATAGGATAAAACAACATAAATACCATTTAATGAAGCATAGGATAAAACAACATAAATACAATTTAATGAAGCATAGGTTAAAACAACATAAATACAATTTAATAAAGCATAGGATAAAACAACATAAATACAATTTAATAAAGCATAGGTTAACACAACATAAATACAATTTAATAAAGCATAGGTTAAAACAATATAAATACAATTTAATAAAGCATAGGATAAAACAACATAAATACAATTTAATAAAGCATAGGTTAAAACAACATTAATACAATTTAATAAAGCATAGGATAAAACAACATAAATACAATTTAATAAAGCATAGGATAAAACAACATAAATACAATTTAATAAAGCATAGGATAAAACAACATAAATACAATTTAATGAAGCATGGGCTAAAACAACATAAATACAATTTAATAAAGCATAGGATAAAACAACATAAATACAATTTAATAAAGCATAGGTTAAACAACATAAATACAATTTAATAAAGCATAGGATAAAACAACATAAATACAATTTAATAAAGCATAGGATAAAACAACATAAATACAATTTAATAAAGCATGGGTTAAAACAACATAAATACAATTTAATAAAGCATAGGATAAAACAACATAAATACAATTTAATAAAGCATAGGATAAAACAACATAAATACAATTTAATAAAGCATAGGATAAAACTACATAAATACAATTTAATAAAGCATGGGTTAGAACAACATAAATACAATTTAATAAAGCATAGGATAAAACAACATAAATACAATTTAATAAAGCATAGGTTATAAACAACATAAATACAATTTAATACAGCATAGGATAAAACAACATAAATACAATTTAATAAAGCATAGGATAAAACAACATAAATATAATTTAATAAAGCATAGGATAAAACAACATAAATACAATTTAATAAAGCATAGGTTAAAACAACATAAATACAATTTAATAAAGCATAGGATAAAACAACATAAATACAATTTAATAAAGCATAGGTTAAAACAACATAAATACAATTTAATAAAGCATAGGTTAAAACAGCATAAATACAATTTAATAAAGCATAGGTTAAAACAACATAAATACAATTTAATAAAGCATAGGATAAAACAACATAAATACAATTTAATAAAGCATAGGATAAAACAACATAAATACAATTTAATAAAGCATAGGTTAAAACAACATAAATACAATTTAATAAAGCATAGGTTAAAACAGCATGAATACAATTTAATAAAGCATAGGTTAAAACAACATAAATACAATTTAATAAAGCATAGGATAAAACAACATAAATACAATTTAATAAAGCATAGGATTAAACAACATAAATACAATTTAATAAAGCATAGGTTAAAACAACATAAATACAATTTAATAAAGCATAGGTTAAAACAGCATAAATACAATTTAATAAAGCATAGGTTAAAACAACATAAATACAATTTAATAAAGCATAGGATAAAACAACATAAATACAATTTAATAAAGCATAGGATAAAACAACATAAATACAATTTAATAAAGCATAGGTTAAAACAACATAAATACAATTTAATAAAGCATAGGTTAAAACAACATAAATACAATTTAATAAAGCATAGGATAAAACAACATAAATACAATTTAATAAAGCATAGGTTAAAACAACATACATACAATTTAATAAAGCATAGGATAAAACAACATAAATACAATTTAATAAAGCATAGGATAAAACAACATAAATACAATTTAATAAAGCATAGGATAAAACAACATAAATACAATTTAATAAAGCATAGGTTAAAACAACAGAAGAATTTTTAAACGACAGCGGAATTCCGAAAACAATGGAAGAGTTCCGAAGCATTTTAAACTTCAGCTGATTTCCGAGAAATGCAAGAGTTCCGAATCATTTTGAAATGTCAGCCGAAATCCGAGAAAATTGGAAGAGTTCCGAAGCATTTTTAAACTTCAGCGGAATTCCTTGAACAATGAAAGAGTTGCGAAGCATTATTAAATGTCAGCGGAAATCCAAGAACAATGGAAGCGTTCCGAAGCATTTTTAAATGTCAGCGGAATTCCTTGAACAATGAAAGAGTTGCGAAGCATTATTAAACGTCAGCAGAATTCCGAGAACAATTGAAGAGTTCCAAAGCATTTTTAAACGTCAGCGGAATTCCGAGAACAATGGAAGAGTTCCGAAGCATTTTTAAATGTCAGCTGAATTCCGAGAACAATGTAAGAGATCTGAAGCATTTTTAAACTTCAGCAGAATTCCGAGAGCAATGGAAGAGTTCCAAAGCATTTTAAAACTTCAGCAGAATTCCAAGAACAATTGAAGTGTTCCGAAGCTATTTTAAACGTCAGCGGAATTGCGAGAACAATGGAAGAGTTCTTAAGCATTTTTAAACATCAGCGGAATGCCGAGAACAATGCAAGATTTCCGAAGCATTTTTATATGTCAGCGGAATTCCGAGAACGTTGGAAGAGTACCGAAGCATTTTAAAACGTCAGCGGAATTCCGAGAACAATGGAAGAGTTCCGAAGCATTTTTAAACTTCAGCGGAATTCCGAGAACAATGGAAGAGATCCGAAGCATTTTTAAACATGAGCAGAATTCCGAGAACAATGGAAGAGATTTTAAGCATTTTTAAACTTCAGCGGAATTCCGAGAACAGTAGAAGAGTTCCGAAGCATTTTTAAACTTCACCCGAATTACGAGAACAATGGAAGAGTTCCGATGCATTTTTAAACTTCAGCAGAATTCCTAGAACAATGGAAGAGTTCCGAAGCATTTTTAAACTTCAGCGGAGTTCCGAGAACAATGGAAGAGTTCCGAAGCATTTTAAACGTCAGCGGAATTCCGAGAACAATGGAAGAGTTCTGAAGCATTTTTAAACGTCAGCGGAATTTTGAAAACAATGAAAGATTTCCGAAGCATTTTTAAACGTCAGCGGAATTCCGAGAACAATGGAAGAGTTCTGAAGCATTTTTAAACGTCAGCGGAATTTTGAAAACAATGAAAGATTTCCGAAGCATTTTTAAATGTCAGCGGAATTCTAAGAAGAATGGAAGAGTTCCGAAGCATTTTTAAACTTCAGCAGAATTCCGAGAACAATGGAAGAGTTCCGAAGCATTTTTAAACTTCAGCGGAATTTGGAGAACAATGGAAGAGTTCCGAAGCAATTTTAAATGTCAGCGGAATTCTGAGAACAATGGAAGAGTTCCGAAGCATTTTTAATCTTCAGCATAATTCCGAGAACAATGGAAGAGTTCCGAAGCATATTTAAACTTCAGCGGAATTCCGAGAACAATGGAAGAGTTCCGAAGCATTTTTAAAAGTCAGCGGAGTACCGAGAACAATAGAAGAGTTGTGAAGCATTTTTAAACTTTACCCGAATTCCGAGAACAATGGAAGAGTTCCGATGCATTTTTAAACTTCAGCAGAATTCCGAGAGCAATGGAAGAGTTCCAAAGCATTTTAAAACTTCAGCAGAATTCCGAGAACAATTGAAGAGTTCCGAAGCATTTTTAAACTTCAGCGGAATTCCAAGAATAATGGAAGAGTTCCGAAGCATTTTTAAACTTCACCGGAATTGCGAGAACAATGGAAGAGTTCTGAAGAATTTTTAAACATCAGCGGAATGCCGAGAACAATGCAAGATTTCCGAAGCATTTTTATATGTCAGCGGAATTCCTAGAACATTGGAAGAGTTCTGAAGCATTTTTAAACTTCAGCGGAATTACGAGAACAATGGAAGAGTACCGAAGCATTTTTAAACATCAGCAGAATTCTGAGAACAATGGAAGAGTTTTTAAGCATTTTTAAACTTCAGCGGAGTTCCGAGAACAATAGAAGAGTCCTGAAGAATTTTTAAATGACAGCGGAATTCCGAAAACAATGGAAGAGTTCCGAAGCATTTTTAAATGTCAGCGGAATTCTTAGAACAATGGAAGAGTTCCGAAGCATATTTAAACTTCAGCAGAATTCCGAGAACAATGGAAGAGTTTCGAAGCATTTTTAAACTTCAACAGAATTCCGAGAACAATGGAAGAGTTCTTAAGCATTTTAAAACTTCAGCCGAATTCCGAGAACAATGGAACAGTTCCAAAGCATTTTTAAGCTTCAGCGGATTTCCGAGAAATGGAAAAGTTCCAAATAATTTTGAAACATCAGCGGAAATCCGAGAACAATGGAAGAGTTCCGAAGCATTTTTAAACGTCAGCGGAAATCCG
Source organism: Phyllobates terribilis (assembly GCF_046119375.1). Taxonomy (NCBI): domain Eukaryota; kingdom Metazoa; phylum Chordata; class Amphibia; order Anura; family Dendrobatidae; genus Phyllobates; species Phyllobates terribilis. The sequence continues at coordinate 21,693,553 of NW_027362775.1, read as the reverse complement.
GGAACAATGGAACAGTTCCAAAGCATTTTTAGATGTCAGTGGAATTCCGGGAACAATGAAAGAGTTGCGAAGCATTATTAAACGTCAGCGGAATTTCGAGAACAAATGAAGAGTTCCGAAGCATTTTTAAACTTCAGCATAATTCCAAGAACAATGGAAGAGTTCCGAAGCATTTTTAAATTTCAACGGAATTCCTAGAACAATGGAAGAGTTCCGAAGCATTTTAAAACTTCAGCAGAATTCCGAGAACAATGGAAGAGTTCCGAAGCATTTTAAACTTCAGCTGATTTCCAAGAAATGGAAGAGTTCCGAAGCATTTTGAAACGTCAGCCGAAATCCGAGAAAATTGGAATAGTTCCGGAGCATTTTTAAACTACAGCGGAATTCCTTGAACAATGAAAGAGTTTCGAAGCATTATTAAATGCCAGCCTAATACCGAGAACAATGGAAGAGTTCCGAAGCATTTGTAAATGTCAGCGGAAATCCGAAAACAATGGAAGCGTTCCGAAGCATTTTTAAATGTCAGCGGAATTCCGAGAACAATGAAAGAGTTGCGAAGCATTATTAAACGTCAGCGGAATTCTGAGAACAATGGAAGAGTTCCGAAACATTTTTAAACATCAGCGGATTTCCTTCAAGAAGGAAAGAGTTCCGAAGAATTTTTAAACTTCAGCAGAATTCGAGGAACAATGGAAGAGTTCCGAAGCATTTTTAAACTTCAGCGGAATTCCGTGAACAATGGAAGAGTTCCGAAGCATTTTTAAACTTCAGCAGAATTCGGAGAACAATGGAAGAGTTCCGAAGCATTTTTAAACGTCAGCAGAATTCCGAGAACAATTGAAGAGTTCCAAAGCATTTTTAAACGTCAGCGGAATTCTGAGAAGAATGGAAGAGTTCCAAAGCATTTTTAATCTTCAGCATAATTCCGAGAACAATGGAAGAGTTCCGAAGCATATTTAAACTTCAGCGGAATTCCGAGAACAATGGAAGAGTTCTGAAGCATTTTTAAAAGTCAACGGAATACCGAGAACAATAGAAGAGTTGTGAAGCATTTTTAAACGTCAGCGGAATTCCGAGAACAATGGAAGAGTTCCGAAGCATTTTTAAACTTCACCCGAATTCCGAGAACAATGGAAGAGTTCCGATGCATTTTTAAACTTCAGCAGAATTCCTAGAACAATGGAAGAGTTCCGAAGCATTTTAAACTTCAGCGGAATTCCGAGAACACTGGAAGAGTTCCGAAGCATTTTTAAACGTCAGTGGAATTCCGAGAACAATGGAAGTGTTCTGAAGCATTTTTAAACGTCAGCGGCATTCTGAGAACAATGGAAGAGTTCCGAAGCATTTTTAAACTTCAGCAGAATTCCGAGAACAATGGACTTGACTTCTCCAAAGCGTTTGATACCGTGCCACACAAAAGGTTGGTATATAAAATGAGAATGCTTGGTCTGGGGGATAATGTGTGTAAGTGGGTAAATAGCTGGCTGAGTGATAGAAAGCAGAGGGTGGTTATCAATGGAGTAAGCTCAGGGTGTGTCAGGGTTACTAGCGGGGTGCCTCAAGGGTCTGTCTTGGGCCCTATATTATTTAATATATTTATTAATGATCTAGTGGAAGGGTTGCATAGTAAAATAGCAATATTTGCAGATGATACTAAACTTTGTAAAGTAGTTAACACAGATGAGGATAGGGCACAGCTACAGGAGGATTTAGATAAATTGGGGAGTTGGGCCAAAAAATGGCAAATGGGGTTCAATGCCGATAAATGTAAAGTCATGCACATGGGAAAGAAAAACAGCAGTCACCCATACATATTAAATGGGAAACCGTTGGGGAAATCTGACATGGAGAAGGACCTGGGCGTCTTGGTTAATAGCAAATTAAATTGGAGTGCCCAGTGTCAGGCAGCAGCTGCGAAGGCAAATAGAGTCATGGCATGCATCAGAAGAGGAATAGGGGCATATGATGAGAACATTGTTCTTCCTCTGTATAAAGCGCTGGTAAGGCCGCACTTAGAATATTGTGCACAGTTCTGGGCTCCGGTGCTCAGGAAAGACATATTGGAGCTAGAGAGGGTACAAAGGAGGACGACTAAGGTAATAAAGGGAATGGAGGGACTAGAATACCCAGAGAGGTTGTCAAAATTAGGCCTATTTACGTTGGAAAAGAGAAGGCTTAGGGGAGACCTCATAAACATGTATAAATACATCAGGGGGCAGTACAGAGATCTCTCCCATGACCTGTTTATACCAAGGATGGTGACAAAGACGAGGGGGCACACTATGCGTCTGGAGGAAAGGAGGTTCCTGCACCAGCATAGAAGGGGATTCTTTACGGTCAGAGCCGTGAGACTCTGGAACTCTCTGGGAGAGGAAGTGGTGATGTCCAACTCACTTAATGAGTTCAAGAAGGCCTGGACGCCTTTCTTGAGAACAATAAAATTACATCTTATGCTTAGTGATAGTTAATTAATCCAGATTGGTGTCGGGAAGTGAATTTTTTCCTCAATGATGTCAATTGGCCTATATCGCATGTTTTTTTTTTTTGTTTTGTTTTGTTTTTTTTTGCGTTCCCCTGGATCAACGTTGCGGAATAGCTGCAGTGCACAAGAAATAGGCTGAACTGGATGGACGCTTGTCTTTTTTCGGCCTTATAAACTATGTAACTATGAATTCCGAGAACAATGGAAGAGTTCTGAAGCATTCTTAAACTTCATCGGAATTCCGAGAACAATGGAAGAGTTCCGAAGCATTTTTAAAAGTCAGCGGAATTCCGAGAACAATAAAAGAGTTCTGAAGCATTTTTAAACTTCAGCGGAATTCCGAGAATAATGGAAGAGTTCCGAAGCATTTTTAAACTTCACCGGAATTGCGAGAACAATGGAAGAGTTCTGAAGCATTTTTAAACATCAGCGGAATGCCGAGAACAATGGAAGAGTTCCGAAGCATTTTTATATGTCTGCGGAATTCCGAGAACAATGGAAGAGTTCCGAAGCATTTTTTAACTTCACCCGAATTCCGAGAACAATGGAAGAGTTCCGAAGCATTTTTAAACTTCAGCGGAATTCCGAGAACAATGGAAGAGTTCCGAAGCATTTTTAAACGTCAGCGGAATTCCGAGAACAATGGAAGTGTTCTGAAGCATTTTTAAACGTCAGCGGAATTCTGAGAACAATGGAAGAGTTCCGAAGCATTTTTAAACTTCAGCAGAATTCCGAGAACAATGGAAGAGTTCCGAAGCATTTTTAAACTTCAGCGGAATTTGGAGAACAAAGGAAGAGTTCCGAAGCATTTTTAAACTTCAGCAGAATTCCGAGAACAATGGAAGAGTTCCGAAGCATTTTTAAACGTCAGCGGAATTCTGAGAACAATGTAAGAGTTCCGAAGCATTTTTAAACTTCAGTGGAATTCTGAGAACAATGGAAGAGTTCCAAAGCATTTTTAAATGTCAGCGGAATTCCGAGTACAATGGAAGAGTTCCGAAGCATTTTTGAATGTCAGCAGAATTCCGAGAACAATGGAAGAGTTCCAAAGCATTTTTAAATGTCAGCGGAATTCTGAAAACAATGGAAGAGTTCCAAAGCATTTTTAAACTTCAGCAGAATTCCGAGAACAATGGAAGTGTTCCGAAGCATTCTTAAACTTCATCGGAATTCCGAGAACAATGGAAGAGTTCCGAAGCATTTTTAAAAGTCAGCAGAATTCCGAGAACAATGGAAGAGTTCCGAAGCATTTTTAAACTTCAAAACTTCAGCAGATCTCCGAGAACAATGGAAGAGTTCTGAAGCATTCTTAAACTTCAGCGGAATTCCGAGAACAATGGAAGAGTTTCGAAGCATTTTTAAACTTCACTGGAATTCCGAGAACAATGGAAGGGTTCTGAAGCATATTTAAACGTCAGCGGAATTCTGAGAACAATGGAAGAGTTGTGAAGCATTTTTAAACGTCAGCGGAATTTGGAGAACAATCGAAGAGTTCCGAAGCATTTTTAAACCTCAGCGGAATTCCGAGAACAATGGAAGAGTTCCGAAGCATACTTAAACTTCAGCGGAATTCCGCGAACAATGGAAGAGTTCCGAAGCATTTTTAAAAGTCAGCAGAATACCGAGAACAATGGAAGAGTTGTGAAGCATTTTTAAATGTCAACGGAATTCCAGAACAATGGAAGAGTTCCGAAGCATTTTTAAATGTCAGCAGAATTCCGAGAACAATGGAAGAGTTCCGAAGCATTTTTATATGTCTGCAGAATTCTGAGAACAATGGAAGAGTTCCAAAGCATTTTTAAATGTCAGCGGAATTCTGAAAACAGTGGAAGAGTTCCGAAGCATTTTTAAACTTCAGCGGAATTCCGAGAACAATGGAAGAGTTCCAAAGCATTTTTAAAAGTCAGCGGAATTCCGAGAACAATAGAAGAGTTGTGAAACATTTTCAAGCGTCAGCGGAATTCCGAGAACAATGGAAGAGTTCCAAAGCATTTTTAAACTTCAGCAGAATTCCGAGAACAATGGAAGAGTTCCGAAGCATTCTTAAACTTCAGCAGAATTCCGAGAACAATGGAAGAGTTCCGAAGCATTTTTAAAAGTCAGCGGAATTCCGAGAACAATAGAAGAGTTGTGAAGCAATTTAAAGCGTCAGCGGAATTCTGAGAACAATAGAAGAGTTCTGAAGCATTTTTAAACGTCAGCGGAATTCCGAGAACAATGGAAGAGTTCTTAAGCATTTTTAAACATCAGCGGAATGCCGAGAACAATGCAAGATTTCCGAAGCATTTTTATATGTCAGCGGAATTCCGAGAACATTGGAAGAGTACCGAAGCATTTTAAAACGTCAGTGGAATTCCGAGAACAATGGAAGAGTTCCGATGCATTTTTAAACTTCAGCAGAATTCCTAGGACAATGGAAGAGTTCCGAAGCATTTTTAAACTTCAGCGGAATTCCGAGAACAATGGAAGAGTTCCGAAGCATTTTTAAACGTCAGCGGAATTCCGAGAACAATGGAAGAGTTCTGAAGCATTTTTAAACGTCAGCGGAATTTTGAAAACAATGAAAGACTTCCGAAGCATTTTTAAACGTCAGCGGAATTCTGAGAAGAATGGAAGAGTTCCGAAGCATTTTTAAACTTCAGCAGAATTCCGAGAACAATGGAAGAGTTCCGAAGCATTTTTAAAAGTCAGCAGAATACCGAGAACAATGGAAGAGTTGTGAAGCATTTTTAAATGTCAACGGAATTCCAGAACAATGGAAGAGTTCCGAAGCATTTTTAAATGTCAGCAGAATTCCGAGAACAATGGAAGAGTTCCGAAGCATTTTTATATGTCTGCAGAATTCTGAGAACAATGGAAGAGTTCCAAAGCATTTTTAAATGTCAGCGGAATTCTGAAAACAGTGGAAGAGTTCCGAAGCATTTTTAAACTTCAGCGGAATTCCGAGAACAATGGAAGAGTTCCAAAGCATTTTTAAAAGTCAGCGGAATTCCGAGAACAATAGAAGAGTTGTGAAACATTTTCAAGCGTCAGCGGAATTCCGAGAACAATGGAAGAGTTCCAAAGCATTTTTAAACTTCAGCAGAATTCCGAGAACAATGGAAGAGTTCCGAAGCATTCTTAAACTTCAGCAGAATTCCGAGAACAATGGAAGAGTTCCGAAGCATTTTTAAAAGTCAGCGGAATTCCGAGAACAATAGAAGAGTTGTGAAGCAATTTAAAGCGTCAGCGGAATTCTGAGAACAATAGAAGAGTTCCGAAGCATTTTTAAACGTCAGCGGAATTCCGAGAACAATGGAAGAGTTCTTAAGCATTTTTAAACATCAGCGGAATGCCGAGAACAATGCAAGATTTCCGAAGCATTTTTATATGTCAGCGGAATTCCGAGAACATTGGAAGAGTACCGAAGCATTTTAAAACGTCAGTGGAATTCCGAGAACAATGGAAGAGTTCCGATGCATTTTTAAACTTCAGCAGAATTCCTAGGACAATGGAAGAGTTCCGAAGCATTTTTAAACTTCAGCGGAATTCCGAGAACAATGGAAGAGTTCCGAAGCATTTTTAAACGTCAGCGGAATTCCGAGAACAATGGAAGAGTTCTGAAGCATTTTTAAACGTCAGCGGAATTTTGAAAACAATGAAAGACTTCCGAAGCATTTTTAAACTTCAGCGGAATTCCGAGAACAATGGAAGAGTTCCAAAGCATTTTTAAAAGTCAGCGGAATTCCGAGAACAATAGAAGAGTTGTGAAACATTTTCAAGCGTCAGCGGAATTCCGAGAACAATGGAAGAGTTCCAAAGCATTTTTAAACTTCAGCAGAATTCCGAGAACAATGGAAGAGTTCCGAAGCATTCTTAAACTTCAGCAGAATTCCGAGAACAATGGAAGAGTTCCGAAGCATTTTTAAAAGTCAGCGGAATTCCGAGAACAATAGAAGAGTTGTGAAGCAATTTAAAGCGTCAGCGGAATTCTGAGAACAATAGAAGAGTTCCGAAGCATTTTTAAACGTCAGCGGAATTCCGAGAACAATGGAAGAGTTCTTAAGCATTTTTAAACATCAGCGGAATGCCGAGAACAATGCAAGATTTCCGAAGCATTTTTATATGTCAGCGGAATTCCGAGAACATTGGAAGAGTACCGAAGCATTTTAAAACGTCAGTGGAATTCCGAGAACAATGGAAGAGTTCCGATGCATTTTTAAACTTCAGCAGAATTCCTAGGACAATGGAAGAGTTCCGAAGCATTTTTAAACTTCAGCGGAATTCCGAGAACAATGGAAGAGTTCCGAAGCATTTTTAAACGTCAGCGGAATTCCGAGAACAATGGAAGAGTTCTGAAGCATTTTTAAACGTCAGCGGAATTTTGAAAACAATGAAAGACTTCCGAAGCATTTTTAAACGTCAGCGGAATTCTGAGAAGAATGGAAGAGTTCCGAAGCATTTTTAAACTTCAGCAGAATTCCGAGAACAATGGAAGAGTTCCGAAGCATTTTTAAAAGTCAGCAGAATACCGAGAACAATGGAAGAGTTGTGAAGCATTTTTAAATGTCAACGGAATTCCAGAACAATGGAAGAGTTCCGAAGCATTTTTAAATGTCAGCAGAATTCCGAGAACAATGGAAGAGTTCCGAAGCATTTTTATATGTCTGCAGAATTCTGAGAACAATGGAAGAGTTCCAAAGCATTTTTAAATGTCAGCGGAATTCTGAAAACAGTGGAAGAGTTCCGAAGCATTTTTAAACTTCAGCGGAATTCCGAGAACAATGGAAGAGTTCCAAAGCATTTTTAAAAGTCAGCGGAATTCCGAGAACAATAGAAGAGTTGTGAAACATTTTCAAGCGTCAGCGGAATTCCGAGAACAATGGAAGAGTTCCAAAGCATTTTTAAACTTCAGCAGAATTCCGAGAACAATGGAAGAGTTCCGAAGCATTCTTAAACTTCAGCAGAATTCCGAGAACAATGGAAGAGTTCCGAAGCATTTTTAAAAGTCAGCGGAATTCCGAGAACAATAGAAGAGTTGTGAAGCAATTTAAAGCGTCAGCGGAATTCTGAGAACAATAGAAGAGTTCCGAAGCATTTTTAAACGTCAGCGGAATTCCGAGAACAATGGAAGAGTTCTTAAGCATTTTTAAACATCAGCGGAATGCCGAGAACAATGCAAGATTTCCGAAGCATTTTTATATGTCAGCGGAATTCCGAGAACATTGGAAGAGTACCGAAGCATTTTAAAACGTCAGTGGAATTCCGAGAACAATGGAAGAGTTCCGATGCATTTTTAAACTTCAGCAGAATTCCTAGGACAATGGAAGAGTTCCGAAGCATTTTTAAACTTCAGCGGAATTCCGAGAACAATGGAAGAGTTCCGAAGCATTTTTAAACGTCAGCGGAATTCCGAGAACAATGGAAGAGTTCTGAAGCATTTTTAAACGTCAGCGGAATTTTGAAAACAATGAAAGACTTCCGAAGCATTTTTAAACGTCAGCGGAATTCTGAGAAGAATGGAAGAGTTCCGAAGCATTTTTAAACTTCAGCAGAATTCCGAGAACAATGGAAGAGTTCCGAATCATTTTTAAACTTCATCGGAATTACGAGAACAATGGAAGAGATCCGAAGCATTTTTAAATATGAGCAGAATTCCGAGAACAATGGAAGAGATTTTAAGCATTTTTAAACGTCAGCGGAATTTTGAAAATAATGAAAGACTTCCGAAGCATTTTTAAACGTCAGCGGAATTCTGAGAAGAATGGAAGAGTTCCCAAGCATTTTTAAACTTCAGCAGAATTCCGAGAACAATCGAAGAGTTCCGATGCATTTTTAAACTTCAGCAGAATTCCTAGAACAATGGAAGAGTTCCGAAGCATTTTTAAACTTCAGCGGAATTCCGAGAACAATGGAAGATTTCCGAAGCAATTTTAAACGTCAGCGGAATTCTGAGAAGAATGGAAGAGTTGCGAAGCATTTTTAAACTTCAGCAGAATTCCGAGAACAATGGAAGAGTTCCGAAGCATTTTTAAACTTCAGCAGAATTTGTAGAACAATGGAAGAGTTCCGAAGCATTTTTAAATGTCAGCGGAATTCTGAGAACAATGGAAGAGTTCCGAAGCATTTTTAATCTTCAGCATAATTCCGAGAACAATGGAAGAGTTCCGAAGCATATTTAAACTTCAGCGGAATTCCGAGAACAATGGAAGAGTTCTGAAGCATTTTTAAAAGTCAGCGGAATACCGAGAACAACAGAAGAGTTGTGAAGCATTTTTAAACGTCAGCGGAATTCCGAGAACAATGGAAGAGTTCCGAAGCATTTTTAAACTTCACCCGAATTCCGAGAACAATGGAAGAGTTCCGATGCATTTTTAAACTTCAGCAGAATTTCTAGAACAATGGAAGAGTTCCGAAGCATTTTTAAACTTCAGCGGAATTCCGAGAACAATGGAAGAGTTCCGAAGCATTTTTAAACGTCAGCGGAATTCCGAAAACAATGGAAGTGTTCTGAAGCATTTTTAAACGTCAGCGGAATTCTGAGAATAATGGAAGAGTTCCGAAGCATTTTTAAACTTCAGCAGAATTCCGAGAACAATGTAAGAGTTCCGAAGCATTTTTAAACTTCAGCGGAATTTGGAGAACAAAGGAAGAGTTCCGAAGCATTTTTAAAAGTCAGCGGAATTCCGAGAACAATGGAAGAGTTCCGAAGCATTTTTAAACTTCAGCAGAATTCCGAGAACAATGGAAGAGTTCCGAAGCATTTTTAAACGTCAGCGGAATTCTGAGAACAATGGAAGTTTTCCGAAGCATTTTTAAACGTCAGCGGAATTCTGAGAACAATGGAAGAGTTCCGAAGCATTTTTAAACTTCAGCAGAATTCCAAGAACAATGGAAGAGTTCCGAAGCATTTTTAAACTTCAGCTGAATTTGGAGAACAAAGGAAGAGTTCCGAAGCATTTTTAAAAGTCAGCGGAATTCCGAGAACAATGGAAGAGTTCCGAAGCATTTTTAAACTTCAGCAGAATTCCGAGAACAATGGAAGAGTTGTGAAGCATTTTTAAACGTCAGCGGAATTGCGAGAACAATGGAAGAGTTCCGAAGCATTTTTAAACTTCTGCGGAATTCCGAGAACAATGGAAGAGTTCCAAAGCATTCTTAAACTTCTGCGGAATTCTGAGAACAATGTAAGAGTTCCGAAGCATTTTTAAACTTCACTGGAATTCCGAGAACAATGGAAGAGTTCCGAAGCATTTTTAAACATCAGCGGAATTCCGAGAACAATGGAAGAGTTCCGAAGCATTTTTAAAAGTCAGCGGAATAGCGACAAAAATGGAAGAGTTGTGAAGCATTTTTAAACGTCAGCGGAATTCCGAGAACAATGGAAGAGTTCCAAAGCATTTTTAAATGTCAGCGGAATTCCGAGTACAATGGAAGAGTTCCGAAGCATTTTTGAATGTCAGCAGAATTCCGAGAACAATGGAAGAGTTCCAAAGCATTTTTAAATGTCAGCGGAATTCTGAAAACAATGGAAGAGTTCCAAAGCATTTTTAAACTTCAGCAGAATTCCGAGAACAATGGAAGAGTTCCGAAGCATTCTTAAACTTCATCGGAATTCCGAGAACAATGGAAGAGTTCCGAAGCATTTTTAAAAGTCAGCGGAATTCTGAGAACAATGGAAGAGTTCCGAAGCATTTTTAAACTTCAAAACTTCAGCAGATTTCCGAGAACAATGGAAGAGTTCTGAAGCATTCTTAAACTTCAGCGGAATTTCGAGAACAATGGAAGAGTTCCGAAGCATTTTTAAACTTCACTGGAATTCCGAGAACAATGGAAGAGTTCCGAAGCATATTTAAACGTCAGCGGAATTCTTAGAACAATGGAAGAGTTGTGAAGCATTTTTAAACGTCAGCGGAATTTGGAGAACAATCGAAGAGTTCCGAAGCATTTTTAAACCTCAGCGGAATTCCGAGAACAATGGAAGAGTTCCGAAGTATATTTAAACTTCAGCGGAATTCCGCGAACAATGGAATAGTTCCGAAGCATTTTTAAAAGTCAGCAGAATACCGAGAACAATGGAAGAGTTGTGAAGCATTTTTAAACGTCAGCGGAATTCCAGAACAATGGAAGAGTTCCGAAGCATTTTTAAATGTCAGCAGAATTCCGAGAACAATGGAAGAGTTCCGATGCATTTTTAAACTTCAGCAGAATTCCTAGAACAATGGAAGAGTTCCGAAACATTTTTAAACTTCAGCGGAATTCCGAGAACAATGGAAGAGTTCCGAAGCATTTTTAAACGTCAGCGGAATTCCGAGAACAATGGAAGAGTTCTGAAGCATTTTTAAACGTCAGCGGAATTTTGAAAACAATGAAAGACTTCCGAAGCATTTTTAAACGTCAGCGGAATTCTGAGAAGAATGGAAGAGTTCCGAAGCATTTTTAAACTTCAGCAGAATTCCGAGAACAATGGAAGAGTTCCGAATCATTTTTAAAATTCAGCGGAATTACGAGAACAATGGAAGAGATCCGAAGCATTTTTAAATATGAGCAGAATTCCGAGAACAATGGAAGAGATTTTAAGCATTTTTAAACTTCAGTGGAATTCCGAGAACAATAGAAGAGTTCCGAAGCATTTTTAAACTTCAGCAGAATTCCTAGAAGAATGGAAGAGTTCCGATGCAGTTTTAAACTTCAGCGGAATTCCAAGAACAATGGAAGATTTCCGAAGCATTTTTAAACGTCAGCGGAATTCTGAGAAGAATGGAAGAGTTGCGAAGCATTTTTAAACTTCAGCAGAATTCCGAGAACAATGGAAGAGTTCCGAAGCATTTTTAAACTTCAGCAGAATTTGTAGAACAATGGAAGAGTTCCGAAGCATTTTTAAATGTCAGCGGAATTCTGAGAACAATGGAAGAGTTCCGAAGCATTTTTAAACTTCAGCGGAATTTGGAGAACAAAGGAAGAGTTCCGAAGCATATTTAAACTTCAGCGGAATTCCGAGAACAATGGAAGAGTTCTGAAGCATTTTTAAAAGTCAGCGGAATACCGAGAACAATAGAAGAGTTGTGAAGCATTTTTAAACGTCAGCGGAATTCCGAGAACAATGGAAGTGTTCTGAAGCATTTTTAAACGTAAGCGGAATTCTGAGAACAAAGGAAGAGTTCCGAAGCATTTTTAAACTTCAGCAGAATTCCGAGAACAATGTAAGAGTTCCGAAGCATTTTTAAACTTCAGCGGAATTTGGAGAACAAAGGAAGAGTTCCGAAGCATTTTTAAAAGTCAGCGGAATTCCGAGAACAATGGAAGAGTTCCGAAGCATTTTTAAACTTCAGCGGAATTTGGAGAACAAAGGAAGAGTTCCGAAGCATTTTTAAAAGTCAGCGGAATTCTGAGAACAATGGAAGAGTTCCGAAGCATTTTTAAACTTCAGCAGAATTCCGAGAACAATGGAAGAGTTGTGAAGCATTTTTAAACGTCAGCGGAATTCCGAGAACAATGGAAGAGTTCCGAAGCATTTTTAAATGTCAGCGGAATTCAGAGAACAATGGAAGAGTTCCGAAGCATTTTTAATCTTCAGCATAATTCCGAGAACAATGGAAGAGTTCCGAAGCATTTTTAAACGTCAGCGGAATTCCGAGAACAATGGAAGAGTTCTGAAGCATTTTTAAACGTCAGCGGAATTTTGAAAACAATGAAAGACTTCCGAAGCATTTTTAAACATCAGCGGAATTCTGAGAAGAATGGAAGAGTTCCGAAGCATTTTTAAAAGTCAGCGGAATTCCGAGAACAATAGAAGAGTTGTGAAGCAATTTAAAGCGTCAGCGGAATTCTGAGAACAATAGAAGAGTTCCGAAGCATTTTTAAACGTCAGCGGAATTCCGAGAACAATGGAAGAGTTCTGAAGCATTTTTAAACGTCAGCGGAATTTTGAAAACAATGAAAGACTTCCGAAGCATTTTTAAACGTCAGCGGAATTCTGAGAAGAATGGAAGAGTTCCGAAGCATTTTTAAACTTCAGCAGAATTCCGAGAACAATGGAAGAGTTCTTAAGCATTTTTAAACATCAGCGGAATGCCGAGAACAATGCAAGATTTCCGAAGCATTTTTATATGTCAGCGGAATTCCGAGAACATTGGAAGAGTACCGAAGCATTTTAAAACGTCAGCGGAATTCCGAGAACAATGGAAGAGTTCCGATGCATTTTTAAACTTCAGCAGAATTCCTAGAACAATGGAAGAGTTCCGAAGCATTTTTAAACTTCAGCGGAATTCCGAGAACAATGGAAGAGTTCCGAAGCATTTTTAAACGTCAGCGGAATTCCGAGAACAATGGAAGAGTTCTGAAGCATTTTTAAACGTCAGCGGAATTTTGAAAACAATGAAAGACTTCCGAAGCATTTTTAAACGTCAGCGGAATTCTGAGAAGAATGGAAGAGTTCCGAAGCATTTTTAAACTTCAGCAGAATTCCGAGAACAATGGAAGAGTTCCGAATCATTTTTAAAATTCAGCGGAATTACGAGAACAATGGAAGAGATCCGAAGCATTTTTAAATATGAGCAGAATTCCGAGAACAATGGAAGAGATTTTAAGCATTTTTAAACTTCAGTGGAATTCCGAGAACAATAGAAGAGTTCCGAAGCATTTTTAAACTTCAGCAGAATTCCTAGAAGAATGGAAGAGTTCCGATGCAGTTTTAAACTTCAGCGGAATTCCGAGAACAATGGAAGATTTCCGAAGCATTTTTAAACGTCAGCGGAATTCTGAGAAGAATGGAAGAGTTGCGAAGCATTTTTAAACTTCAGCAGAATTCCGAGAACAATGGAAGAGTTCCGAAGCATTTTTAAACTTCAGCAGAATTTGTAGAACAATGGAAGAGTTCCGAAGCATTTTTAAATGTCAGCGGAATTCTGAGAACAATGGAAGAGTTCCGAAGCATTTTTAATCTTCAGCATAATTCCGAGAACAATGGAAGAGTTCCGAAGCATATTTAAACTTCAGCGGAATTCCGAGAACAATGGAAGAGTTCTGAAGCATTTTTAAAAGTCAGCGGAATACCGAGAACAATAGAAGAGTTGTGAAGCATTTTTAAACGTCAGCGGAATTCCGAGAACAATGGAAGTGTTCTGAAGCATTTTTAAACGTCAGCGGAATTCTGAGAACAATGGAAGAGTTCCGAAGCATTTTTAAACTTCAGCAGAATTCCGAGAACAATGTAAGAGTTCCGAAGCATTTTTAAACTTCAGCGGAATTTGGAGAACAAAGGAAGAGTTCCGAAGCATTTTTAAAAGTCAGCGGAATTCCGAGAACAATGGAAGAGTTCCGAAGCATTTTTAAACTTCAGCGGAATTTGGAGAACAAAGGAAGAGTTCCGAAGCATTTTTAAAAGTCAGCGGAATTCTGAGAACAATGGAAGAGTTCCGAAGCATTTTTAAACTTCAGCAGAATTCCGAGAACAATGGAAGAGTTGTGAAGCATTTTTAAACGTCAGCGGAATTCCGAGAACAATGGAAGAGTTCCGAAGCATTTTTAAATGTCAGCGGAATTCTGAGAACAATGGAAGAGTTCCGAAGCATTTTTAATCTTCAGCATAATTCCGAGAACAATGGAAGAGTTCCGAAGCATTTTTAAACGTCAGCGGAATTCCGAGAACAATGGAAGAGTTCTGAAGCATTTTTAAACGTCAGCAGAATTTTGAAAACAATGAAAGACTTCCGAAGCATTTTTAAACATCAGCGGAATTCTGAGAAGAATGGAAGAGTTCCGAAGCATTTTTAAACTTCAGCAGAATTCCGAGAACAATGGAAGAGTTCCGAATCATTTTTAAACTTCAGCGGAATTACGAGAACAATGGAAGAGTTCCGATGCATTTTTAAACTTCAGCAGAATTCCTAGAAGAATGGAAGAGTTCCGAAGCATTTTTAAATATGAGCAGAATTCCGAGAACAATGGAAGAGATTTTAAGCATTTTTAAACTTCAGTGGAATTCCGAGAACAATAGAAGAGTTCCGAAGCATTTTTAAACTTCGCCCGAATTCCGAGAACAATGGAAGAGTTCCGATGCATTTTTAAACTTCAGCAGAATTCCTAGAAGAATGGAAGAGTTCCGAAGCATTTTTAAACTTCAGTGGAATTCCGAGAACAATGGAAGATTTCCGAAGCATTTTTAAACGTCAGCGGAATTCTGAGAAGAATGGAAGAGTTGCGAAGCATTTTTAAACTTCAGCAGAATTCCGAGAACAATGGAAGAGTTCCGAAGCATTTTTAAACTTCAGAATTTGTAGAACAATGGAAGAGTTCCGATGCATTTTTAAATGTCAGCGGAATTCTGAGAACAATGGAAGAGTTCCGAAGCATTTTTAATCTTCAGCATAATTCCGAGAACAATGGAAGAGTTCCGAAGCATATTTAAACTTCAGCGGAATTCCGAGAACAATGGAAGAGTTCTGAAGCATTTTTAAAAGTCAGCGGAATACCGAGAACAGTAGAAGAGTTGTGAAGCATTTTTAAACGTCAGCGGAATTCCGAGAACAATGGAAGTGTTCTAAAGCATTTTTAAACGTCAGCGGAATTCTGAGAACAATGGAAGAGTTCCAAAGCATTTTTAAACTTCAGCAGAATTCCGAGAACAATGGAAGAGTTCCGAAGCATTTTTAAACTTCAGCGGAATTTGGAGAACAAAGGAAGAATTCCAAAGCATTTTTAAAAGTCAGCGGAATTCCGAGAACAATGGAAGAGTTCCGAAGCATTTTTAAACTTCAGCAGAATTCCGAGAACAATGGAAGAGTTCCGAAGTATTTTTAAACATCAGCGGAATTCTGAGAACAATGGAAGTTTTCCGAAGCATTTTTAAACGTCAGCGGAATTCTGAGAACAATGGAAGAGTTCCGAAGCATTTTTAAACTTCAGTAGAATTCCGAGAACAATGGAAGAGTTCCGAAGCATTTTTAAACTTCAGCAGAATTCCGAGAACAATGGAAGAGTTGTGAAGCATTTTTAAACGTCAGCGGAATTCCGAGAACAATGGAAGAGTTCCGAAGCATTTTTAAACTTCTGCGGAATTCCGAGAACAATGGAAGAGTTCCAAAGCATTCTTAAACTTCTGCGGAATTCCGAGAACAATGGAAGAGTTCCAAAGCATTTTTAAATGTCAGCGGAATTCTGAAAACAATGGAAGAGTTCCGAAGCATTTTTAAACTTCAGCGGAATTCCGAGAACAATGGAAGAGTTCTGAAGCATTTTTAAATGTCAGCGGAATTTTGAAAACAATGAAAGATTTCCGAAGCATTTTTAAACTTCAGCAGAATTCCGAGAACAATAAAAGAGTTCCGAAGCATTTTTAAACTTCAGCGGAATGTGGAGAACAAAGGAAGAGTTCCGAAGCATTTTTAAAAGTCAGCGGAATTCCGAGAACAATGGAAGAGTTCCGAAGCATTTTTAAACTTCAGCAGAATTCCGAGAACAATGGAAGAGTTGTGAAGCATTTTTAAACGTCAGCGGAATTCCGAGAACAATGGAAGAGTTCCGAAGCATTTTTAAATGTCAGCGGAATTCTGAGAACAATGGAAGAGTTCCGAAGCATTTTTAATCTTCAGCATAATTCCGAGAACAATGGAAGAGTTCCGAAGCATATTTAAACTTCAGCGGAATTCCGAGAACAATGGAAGAGTTCCGAAGCATTTTTAAAAGTCAGCGGAATAGCGACAAAAATGGAAGAGTTGTGAAGCATTTTTAAACGTCAGCGGAATTCCGAGAACAATGGAAGAGTTCCGAAGCATTTTTAAACTTCAGCAGAATTCCGAGAACAATGGAAGAGTTCCGAAGCATTTTTAAACTTCATCGGAATTCCGAGAACATTGGAAGAGTTCCGAAGCATTTTTAAAAGTCAGCGGAATTCAGAGAACAATAGAAGAGTTGTGAAGCATTTTTAAGCGTCAGCGGAATTCCGAGAACAATGGAAGAGTTCCGAAGCATATTTAAATTTCAAAACTTCAGCAGATTTCCGAGAACAATGGAAGAGTTCTGAAGCATTCTTAAACTTCAACGGAATTACGAGAACAATGGAAGAGTTCCGAAGCATTTTTAAAAGTCAGGGGAATTCCGAGAACAATAGAAGAGCTGTGAAGCAATTTTAAGCGTCAGCGGAATTCCGAGAACAATGGAAGAGTTCCGAAGCATTTTTAAACTTCAGCGGAATTCCTGGAACAATGGAAGAGTTCCAAAGCATTTTTAAAAGTCAGCAGAATTCCGAGAACACTAGAAGGGTACCAAAGCATATATAAACTTCAGCGGAATTCTGAGAACAATGTAAGAGTTCCGAAGCATTTTTAAACTTCACTGGAATTCCGAGAACAATGGAAGAGTTCCGAAGCATTTTTAAACATCAGCGGAATTCCGAGAACAATGGAAGAGTTCTGAAGCATTTTTAAACGTCAGTGGAATTTTGAAAACAATGGAAGATTTCCGAAGCATTTTTGAACGTCAGCGGAATTAAGAGAACAATGGAAGAGTTGTGAAGCATTTTTAAATGTCAGCGGAATTTGGAGAACAATCGAAGAGTTCCGAAGCATTTTTAAACCTCAGCGGAATTCCGAGAACAATGGAAGAGTTCCGAAGCATACTTAAACTTCAGCGGAATTCCGCGAACAATGGAAGAGTTCCGAAGCATTTTTAAAAGTCAGCAGAATACCGAGAACAATGGAAGAGTTGTGAAGCATTTTTAAACATCAGCGGAATTCCAGAACAATGGAAGAGTTCCGAAGCATTTTTAAATGTCAGCAGAATTCCGAGAACAATGGAAGAGTTCCGAAGCATTTTTATATGTCTGCAGAATTCTGAGAACAATGGAAGAGTTCCAAAGCATTTTTAAATGTCAGCGGAATTCTGAAAACAATGGAAGAGTTCCGAAGCATTTTTAAACTTCAGCAGAATTCCGAGAACAATGGAAGAGTTCCGAAGCATTCTTGAACTTCTGCGGAATTCCGAGAACAATGGAAGAGTTCCAAAGCATTTTTAAAAGTCAGCGGAATTCCGAGAACAATAGAAGAGTTGTGAAACACTTTCAAGCTTCAGCGGAATTCCGAGAACAACGGAAGAGTTCCAAAGCATTTTTAAACTTCAGCAGAATTCCGAGAACAATGGAAGAATTCCGAAGCATTCTTAAACTTCAGCGGAATTCCGAGAACAATGGAAGAGTTCCGAAGCATTTTTAAAAGTCCGCGAAATTCCGAGAACACTGGAAGAGTTATGAAACATTTTTAAACGTCAGCGGAATTCCGAGAACAATGGAAGAGTTCCGAAGCATTTTTAAATGTCAGCGGAATTCTGAGAACAATGGAAGAGTTCCGAAGCATTTTTAAACTTCAGCGGAATTTTGAGAACAATGGAAGAGTTCCGAAGCATTTTTAAAACTCCGCGAAATTCCGAGAACAATGGAAGAGTTAGAAACATTTTTAAATGTCAGCGGAATTCCGAGAACAATGGAAGAGTTCCGAAGCATTTTTAAATGTCATCGGAATTCTGAGAACAATGGAAGGGTTCCGAAGCATTTTTAAACTTCAGCAGAATTCCGAGAACAATGGAAGAGTTTCGAAGCATATTTAAACTTCAGCGGAATTCTGAGAACAATGGAAGAGTTCCGAAGCATTTTTAAAAGTCAGGGGAATACCGAGAACAATGGAAGAGTTGTGAAGCATTTTTAAACGTCAACGGAATTCCGAGAAAAAAGGAAGAGTTCCGAAGCATTTTTATATGTCAGCGGAATTTCGAGAACAATGGAAGAGTTCCGACTCATTTTTAAACTTCAGCGGAATTACGAGAACAATGGAAGGGTTCCGAAGCATTTTTAAACATCAGCAGAATTCCGAGAACAATGGAAGAGTTTTTAACCATTTTTAAACGTCAGTGGAATTCCAAAAACAATGGAAGAGTTCCGAAGCATTTTTAAACATCAGCAGAATTCTGAGAACAATGGAAGTGTTCCAAAGCATTTTTAAACTTCAGCAGAATTCCTAGAACAATGGAAGAGTTCAGAAGCATTTTTAAACTTCAGTAGAATTCCGAGAACAATGGAAGAGTTCCGAAGCATATTTAAACTTCAGCGGAATACCGAGAACAATAGAAGAGTTGTGAAGCATTTTTAAACGTCAGCGGAATTCCGAGAACAATGGAAGAGTTCTGAAGCATTTTTAAACTTCACCCGAATTCCGAGAACAATGGAAGAGTTCGGATGCATTTTTAAACTTCAGCAGAATTCCTAGAACAATGGAAGAGTTCCGAAGCATTTTTAAACTTCAGCGGAATTCCGAGAACAATGGAAGAGTTCCGAAGCATTTTTAAAAGTCAGCGGAATTCCGAGAACAATGGAAGAGTTCCGAAGCATTTTTAAATGTCAGCGGAATTCTGAGAACAATGGAAGAGTTACGAAGCATTTTTAATCTTCAGCATAATTCCGAGAACAATGGAAGAGTTTCGAAGCATTTTTAAAAGTCAGCGGAATTCCGAGAACAATGGAAGAGTTGTGAAGCATTTTTAAACGTCAGCGGAATTCTGAGAACAATGGAAGAGTTCCGAAGCATTTTTAATCTTCAGCATAATTCCGAGAACAATGGAAGAGTTCCGAAGCATATTTAAACTTCAGCGGAATTCCGAGAACAATGGAAGAGTTCCGAAGCATTTTTAAAAGTCAGCGAAATACCGAGAAAAATGGAAGAGTTGTGAAGCATTTTTAAACGTCAGCGGAATTTTGAGAACAATGGAAGAGTTCCGAAGCATTTTTATATGTCAGCGGAATTACGAGAACAATGGAAAAGTTCCGAAGCATTTTTAAACTTCAGCGGAATTACGAGAACAATGGAAGAATTCCGAAGCATTTTTAAACATCAGCAGAATTCCGAGAACAATGGAAGAGTTTTTAAGCATTTTTAAACGTCATTGGAATTCCGAAAACAATGGAAGAGTTCCGAAGCATTTTTAAACATCAGCGGAATTCTGAGAACAATGGAAGTGTTCCAAAACATTTTTAAATGTCAGCGGAATTCCGAGAACAATGGAAAAGTTCCGAAGCATTCTTAAACTTCTGCGGAATTCCGAGAACAATGGAAGAGTTCCAAAGCATTTTTAAAAGTCAGCGGAATTCCGAGAACAATAGAAGAGTTGTGAAACATTTTCAAGCATCAGCGGAATTCTGAGAACAATGGAAGAGTTCCAAAGCATTTTTAAACTTCAGCAGAATTCCTAGAACAATGGAAGAGTTCCGAAGCATTTTTAAACTTCAGCGGAATTCCGAGAACAATGGAAGAGTTCCAAAGCATTTTTAAACGTCAGAGGAATTCCGAGAACAATGGAAGAGTTCTGAAGCATTTTTAAATGTCAGCGGAATTTTGAAAACAATGAAAGATTTCCGAAGCATTTTTAAACTTCAGCAGAATTCCGAGAACAATGGAAGAGTTCCGAAGCATTTTTAAACTTCAGCGGAATTTGGAGAACAATGGAAGAGTTCCGAAGCATTTTTAAAAGTCAGCGGAATTCCGAGAACAATGGAAGAGTTCCGAAGCATTTTTAAACTTCAGCAGAATTCCGAGAACAATGGAAGAGTTGTGAAGCATTTTTAAACGTCAGCGGAATTCCGAGAACAATGGAAGAGTTCCGAAGCATTTTTAAATGTCAGCGGAATTCTGAGAACAATGGAAGAGTTCCGAAGCATTTTTAATCTTCAGCATAATTCCGAGAACAATGGAAGAGTTCCGAAGCATATATAAACTTCAGCGGAATTCCGAGAACAATGGAAGAGTTCCGAAGCATTTTTAAAAGTCAGCAGAATAGCGACAAAAATGGAAGAGTTGTGAAGCATTTTTAAACGTCAGCAGAATTCCGAGAAAAATGGAAGAGTTCCGAAGCATTTTTAAATGTCAGCGGAATTCCGAGTACAATGGAAGAGTTCCGAAGCATTTTTGAATGTCAGCAGAATTCCGAGAACAATGGAAGAGTTCCGAAGCATACTTAAACTTCATCGGAATTCCGAGAACAATGGAAGAGTTCCGAAGCATTTTTAAAAGTCAGCGGAATTCAGAGAACAATAGAAGAGTTGTGAAGCATTTTTAAGCGTCAGCGGAATTCCGAGAACAATGGAAGAGTTCCGAAGCATATTTAAATTTCAAAACTTCAGCAGATTTCCGAGAACAATGGAAGAGTTCTGAAGCATTCTTAAACTTCAGCGGAATTACGAGAACAATGGAAGAGTTCCGAAGCATTTTTAAAAGTCAGGTGAATTCCGAGAACAATAGAAGAGCTGTGAAGCAATTTTAAGCGTCAGCGGAATTCCGAGAACAATGGAAGAGTTCCGAAGCATTTTTAAACTTCAGCGGAATTCCTGGAACAATGGAAGATTTCCGAAGCATTTTTAAAAGTCAGCAGAATTCCGAGAACACTAGAAGGGTACCAAAGCATATATAAACTTCAGCGGAATTCTGAGAACAATGTAAGAGTTCCGAAGCATTTTTAAACTTCACTGGAATTCCGAGAACAATGGAAGAGTTCCGAAGCATTTTTAAACATCAGCGGAATTCCGAGAACAATGGAAGAGTTCTGAAGCATTTTTAAACGTCAGTGGAATTTTGAAAACAATGGAAGATTTCGAAGCATTTTTGAACGTCAGCGGAATTCTGAGAACAATGGAAGAGTTGTGAAGCATTTTTAAACGTCAGCGGAATTTGGAGAACAATCGAAGAGTTCCGAAGCATTTTTAAACCTCAGCGGAATTCCGAGAACAATGGAAGAGTTCCGAAGCATACTTAAACTTCAGCGGAATTCTGCGAACAATGGAAGAGTTCCGAAGCATTTTTAAAAGTCAGCAGAATACCGAGAACAATGGAAGAGTTGTGAAGCATTTTTAAACGTCAGTGGAATTCCAGAACAATGGAAGAGTTCCGAAGCATTTTTAAATGTCAGCAGAATTCCGAGAACAATGGAAGAGTTCCGAAGCATTTTTATATGTCTGCAGAATTCTGAGAACAATGGAAGAGTTCCAAAGCATTTTTAAATGTCAGCGGAATTCTGAAAACAATGGAAGAGTTCCAAAGCATTTTTAAACTTCAGCAGAATTCTGAGAACAATGGAAAAGTTCAGAAGCATTCTTAAACTTCTGCGGAATTCCGAGAACAATGGAAGAGTTCCAAAGCATTTTTAAAAGTCAGCGGAATTCCGAGAACAATAGAAGAGTTTTGAAACATTTTCAAGCTTCAGCGGAATTCCGAGAACAACGGAAGAGTTCCAAAGCATTTTTAAACTTCAGCAGAATTCTGAGAACAATGGAAGAGTTCCGAAGCATTCTTAAACTTCAGCGGAATTCCGAGAACAATGGAAGAGTTCCGAAGCATTTTTAAAAGTCCGCGAAATTCCGAGAACAATGGAAGAGTTATGAAACATTTTTAAATGTCAGCGGAATTCCGAGAACAATGGAAGAGTTCCGAAGCATTTTTATATGTCAGCGGAATTTCGAGAACAATGGAAGAGTTCCGACGCATTTTTAAACTTCAGCGGAATTACGAGAACAATGGAAGAGTTCCAAAGCATTTTTAAACATCAGCAGAATTCCGAGAACAATGGAAGAGTTTTTAAGCATTTTTAAACGTCAGTGGAATTCCAAAAACAATGGAAGAGTTCCGAAGCATTTTTAAACATCAGCAGAATTCTGAGAACAATGGAAGTGTTCCAAAGCATTTTTAAACTTCAGCAGAATTCCTAGAACAATGGAAGAGTTCAGAAGCATTTTTAAACTTCAGTAGAATTCCGAGAACAATGGAAGAGTTCCGAAGCATATTTAAACTTCAGCGGAATACCGAGAACAATAGAAGAGTTGTGAAGCATTTTTAAACGTCAGCGGAATTCCGAGAACAATGGAAGAGTTCTGAAGCATTTTTAAACTTCACCCGAATTCCGAGAACAATGGAAGAGTTCGGATGCATTTTTAAACTTCAGCAGAATTCCTAGAACAATGGAAGAGTTCCGAAGCATTTTTAAACTTCAGCGGAATTCCGAGAACAATGGAAGAGTTCCGAAGCATTTTTAAAAGTCAGCGGAATTCCGAGAACAATGGAAGAGTTCCGAAGCATTTTTAAATGTCAGCGGAATTCTGAGAACAATGGAAGAGTTACGAAGCATTTTTAATCTTCAGCATAATTCCGAGAACAATGGAAGAGTTCCGAAGCATTTTTAAATGTCAGCAGAATTCCGAGAACAATGGAAGAGTTTTTAAGCATTTTTAAACGTCATTGGAATTCCGAAAACAATGGAAGAGTTCCGAAGCATTTTTAAACATCAGCGGAATTCTGAGAACAATGGAAGTGTTCCAAAACATTTTTAAATGTCAGCGGAATTCCGAGAACAATGGAAAAGTTCCGAAGCATTCTTAAACTTCTGCGGAATTCCGAGAACAATGGAAGAGTTCCAAAGCATTTTTAAAAGTCAGCGGAATTCCGAGAACAATAGAAGAGTTGTGAAACATTTTCAAGCATCAGCGGAATTCTGAGAACAATGGAAGAGTTCCAAAGCATTTTTAAACTTCAGCAGAATTCCTAGAACAATGGAAGAGTTCCGAAGCATTTTTAAACTTCAGCGGAATTCCGAGAACAATGGAAGAGTTCCGAAGCATTTTTAAACGTCAGAGGAATTCCGAGAACAATGGAAGAGTTCTGAAGCATTTTTAAATGTCAGCGGAATTTTGAAAACAATGAAAGATTTCCGAAGCATTTTTAAACTTCAGCAGAATTCCGAGAACAATGGAAGAGTTCCGAAGCATTTTTAAACTTCAGCGGAATTTGGAGAACAATGGAAGAGTTCCGAAGCATTTTTAAAAGTCAGCGGAATTCCGAGAACAATGGAAGAGTTCCGAAGCATTTTTAAACTTCAGCAGAATTCCGAGAACAATGGAAGAGTTGTGAAGCATTTTTAAACGTCAGCGGAATTCCGAGAACAATGGAAGAGTTCCGAAGCATTTTTAAATGTCAGCGGAATTCTGAGAACAATGGAAGAGTTCCGAAGCATTTTTAATCTTCAGCATAATTCCGAGAACAATGGAAGAGTTCAGAAGCATATATAAACTTCAGCGGAATTCCGAGAACAATGGAAGAGTTCCGAAGCATTTTTAAAAGTCAGCAGAATAGCGACAAAAATGGAAGAGTTGTGAAGCATTTTTAAACGTCAGCAGAATTCCGAGAAAAATGGAAGAGTTCCGAAGCATTTTTAAATGTCAGCGGAATTCCGAGTACAATGGAAGAGTTCCGAAGCATTTTTGAATGTCAGCAGAATTCCGAGAACAATGGAAGAGTTCCGAAGCATACTTAAACTTCATCGGAATTCCGAGAACAATGGAAGAGTTCCGAAGCATTTTTAAAAGTCAGCGGAATTCAGAGAACAATAGAAGAGTTGTGAAGCATTTTTAAGCGTCAGCGGAATTCCGAGAACAATGGAAGAGTTCCGAAGCATATTTAAATTTCAAAACTTCAGCAGATTTCCGAGAACAATGGAAGAGTTCTGAAGCATTCTTAAACTTCAGCGGAATTACGAGAACAATGGAAGAGTTCCGAAGCATTTTTAAAAGTCAGGTGAATTCCGAGAACAATAGAAGAGCTGTGAAGCAATTTTAAGCGTCAGCGGAATTCCGAGAACAATGGAAGAGTTCCGAAGCATTTTTAAACTTCAGCGGAATTCCTGGAACAATGGAAGAGTTCCGAAGCATTTTTAAAATTCAGCAGAATTCCGAGAACACTAGAAGGGTACCAAAGCATATATAAACTTCAGCGGAATTCTGAGAACAATGTAAGAGTTCCGAAGCATTTTTAAACTTCACTGGAATTCCGAGAACAATGGAAGAGTTCCGAAGCATTTTTAAACATCAGCGGAATTCCGAGAACAATGGAAGAGTTCTGAAGCATTTTTAAACGTCAGTGGAATTTTGAAAACAATGGAAGATTTCGAAGCATTTTTGAACGTCAGCGGAATTCTGAGAACAATGGAAGAGTTGTGAAGCATTTTTAAACGTCAGCGGAATTTGGAGAACAATCGAAGAGTTCCGAAGCATTTTTAAACCTCAGCGGAATTCCGAGAACAATGGAAGAGTTCCGAAGCATACTTAAACTTCAGCGGAATTCTGCGAACAATGGAAGAGTTCCGAAGCATTTTTAAAAGTCAGCAGAATACCGAGAACAATGGAAGAGTTGTGAAGCATTTTTAAACGTCAGTGGAATTCCAGAACAATGGAAGAGTTCCGAAGCATTTTTAAATGTCAGCAGAATTCCGAGAACAATGGAAGAGTTCCGAAGCTTTTTTATATGTCTGCAGAATTCTGAGAACAATGGAAGAGTTCCAAAGCATTTTTAAATGTCAGCGGAATTCTGAAAACAATGGAAGAGTTCCAAAGCATTTTTAAACTTCAGCAGAATTCTGAGAACAATGGAAAAGTTCAGAAGCATTCTTAAACTTCTGCGGAATTCCGAGAACAATGGAAGAGTTCCAAAGCATTTTTAAAAGTCAGCGGAATTCCGAGAACAATAGAAGAGTTTTGAAACATTTTCAAGCTTCAGCGGAATTCCGAGAACAACGGAAGAGTTCCAAAGCATTTTTAAACTTCAGCAGAATTCCGAGAACAATGGAAGAGTTCCGAAGCATTCTTAAACTTCAGCGGAATTCCGAGAACAATGGAAGAGTTCCGAAGCATTTTTAAAAGTCCGCGAAATTCCGAGAACAATGGAAGAGTTATGAAACATTTTTAAATGTCAGCGGAATTCCGAGAACAATGGAAGAGTTCCGAAGCATTTTTATATGTCAGCGGAATTTCGAGAACAATGGAAGAGTTCCGACGCATTTTTAAACTTCAGCGGAATTACGAGAACAATGGAAGAGTTCCAAAGCATTTTTAAACATCAGCAGAATTCCGAGAACAATGGAAGAGTTTTTAAGCATTTTTAAACGTCAGTGGAATTCCAAAAACAATGGAAGAGTTCCGAAGCATTTTTAAACATCAGCAGAATTCTGAGAACAATGGAAGTGTTCCAAAGCATTTTTAAACTTCAGCAGAATTCCTAGAACAATGGAAGAGTTCAGAAGCATTTTTAAACTTCAGTAGAATTCCGAGAACAATGGAAGAGTTCAGAAGCATATTTAAACTTCAGCGGAATACCGAGAACAATAGAAGAGTTGTGAAGCATTTTTAAACGTCAGCGGAATTCCGAGAACAATGGAAGAGTTCCGAAGCATTTTTAAACTTCACCCGAATTCCGAGAACAATGGAAGAGTTCCGATGCATTTTTAAACTTCAGCAGAATTCCTAGAACAATGGAAGAGTTCCGAAGCATTTTTAAACTTCAGCGGAATTCCGAGAACAATGGAAGAGTTCCGAAGCATTTTTAAAAGTCAGCGGAATTCCGAGAACAATGGAAGAGTTCCGAAGCATTTTTAAATGTCAGCGGAATTCTGAGAACAATGGAAGAGTTCCGAAGCATTTTTAATCTTCAGCATAATTCCGAGAACAATGGAAGAGTTCCGAAGCATTTTTAAAAGTCAGCGGAATTCTGAGAACAATGGAAGAGTTGTGAAGCATTTTTAAACGTCAGCGGAATTCTGAGAACAATGGAAGAGTTCCGAAGCATTTTTAATCTTCAGCATAATTCCGAGAACAATGGAAGAGTTCCGAAGCATATTTCAACTTCAGCGGAATTCCGAGAACAATGGAAGAGTTCCGAAGCATTTTTAAAAGTCAGCGAAATACCGAGAAAAATGGAAGAGTTGTGAAGCATTTTTAAACGTCAGCGGAATTTTGAGAACAATGGAAGAGTTCCGAAGCACTTTTAAATGTCAGCGGAATTCTGAGGACAATGGAAGAGTTCCGAAGCATTTTTAAACTTCAGCAGAATTCCGAGAACAATGGAAGGGTTCCGAAGCATGCTTAAACTTCAGCGGAATTCCGAGAACAATGGAAGAGTTCCGAAGCATTTTTAAAAGTCAGGGGAATACCGAGAACAATGGAAGAGTTGTGAAGCATTTTTAAACATCAACGGAATTCCGAGAAAAAAGGAAGAGTTCCGAAGCATTTTTATATGTCAGCGGAATTCCGAGAACAATGGAAAAGTTCCGAAGAATTTTTAAACTTCAGCGGAATTACGAGAACAATGGAAGAGTTCCGAAGCATTTTTAAACATCAGCAGAATTCCGAGAACAATGGAAGAGTTTTTAAGCATTTTTAAACGTCATTGGAATTCCGAAAACAATGGAAGAGTTCCGAAGCATTTTTAAACATCAGCGGAATTCTGAGAACAATGGAAGTGTTCCAAAACATTTTTAAATGTCAGCGGAATTCCGAGAACAATGGAAAAGTTCCAAAGCATTTTTAAACCTCAGCGGAATTCCGAGAACAATGGAAGGGTTCTGAAGTATTTTTAAATGTCAGCGGAATTCCGAGAACAATGGAAGAGTTCCGAAGCATACTTAAACTTCAGCGGAATTCCGCGAACAATGGAAGAGTTCCGAAGCATTTTTAAAAGTCAGCAGAATACCGAGAACAATGGAAGAGTTGTGAAGCATTTTTAAACATCAGCGGAATTCCAGAACAATGGAAGAGTTCCGAAGCATTTTTATATGTCTGCAGAATTCTGAGAACAATGGAAAAGTTCCAAAGCATTTTTAAATGTCAGCGGAATTCTGAAAACAATGGAAGAGTTCCGAAGAATTTTTAAACTTCAGCAGAATTCCGAGAACAATGGAAGAGTTCCGAAGCATTCTTAAACTTCTATGGAATTCCGAGAACAATGGAAGAGTTCCGAAGCATTTTTAAAAGTCAGCGGAATTCCGAGAACAATAGAAGAGTTGTGAAACATTTTTAAGCGTCAGCGGAATTCCGAGAACAATGGAAGAGTTCCAAAGCATTTTTAAACTTCAGCAGAATTCCGAGAACAATGGAAGAGTTCCGAAGCATTCTTAATCTTCAGTGGAATTCTGAGAACAATGGAAGAGTTCCGAAGAATTTTTAAACGTCAGCGGAATTCCGAGAACAATGAAAGAGTTCTGAAGCATTTTTAAATGTCAGCGGAATTTTGAAAACAAAGGAAGATTTCCGAAGCATTTTTAAACGTCAGCGGAATTCTGAGAACAATGGAAGAGTTCCGAAGCATTTTTAAACTTCAGCGGAATTTTGAGAACAATGGAAGAGTTCCGAAGCATTTTTAAAAGTCCGCGAAATTCCGAGAACAATGGAAGAGTTGTGAAGCATTTACATAGTTACATAGTTACATAGTTTATAAGGCCGAAAAAAGACAAGCGTCCATCCAGTTCAGCCTATTTCTTGTGCACTGCAGCTATTCCGCAGCGTTGATCCAGGGGAACGCAAAAAAAAACAAAACAAAACAATAAAAAAAACATGCGGTATAGGCCAATTGACATCATTGAGGAAAAAATTCACTTCCCGACACCAATCTGGATTAATTAACTATCACTAAGCATAAGATGTAATTTTATTGTTCTCAAGAAAGGCGTCCAGGCCTCTCTTGAACTCATTAAGTGAGTTGGACATCACCACTTCCTCTCCCAGAGAGTTCCAGAGTCTCACGGCTCTGACCGTAAAGAATCCCCTTCTATGCTGGTGCAGGAACCTCCTTTCCTCCAGACGTATAGTGTGCCCCCTCATCTTTGTCACCATCCTTGGTATAAACAGGTCATGGGAGAGATCTCTGTACTGCCCCCTGATGTATTTATACATGTTTATGAGGTCTCCCCTAAGCCTTCTCTTTTCCAACGTAAATAGGCCTAATTTTGACAACCTCTCTGGGTATTCTAGTCCCTCCATTCCCTTTATTACCTTAGTTGCCCTCCTTTGTACCCTCTCTAGCTCCAATATGTCTTTCCTGAGCACCGGAGCCCAGAACTGTGCACAATATTCTAAGTGCGGCCTTACCAGCGCTTTATACAGAGGAAGAACAATGTTCTCATCATATGCCCCTATTCCTCTTCTGATGCATGCCATGACTCTATTTGCCTTCGCAGCTGCTGCCTGACACTGGGCACTCCAATTTAATTTGCTATTAACCAAGACGCCCAGGTCCTTCTCCATGTCAGATTTCCCCAACGGTTTCCCATTTAATATGTATGGGTGACTGCTGTTTTTCTTTCCCATGTGCATGACCTTACATTTATCGGCATTGAACCCCATTTGCCATTTTTTGGCCCAACTCCCCAATTTATCTAAATCCTCCTGTAGCTGTGCCCTATCCTCATCTGTGTTAACTACTTTACAAAGTTTAGTATCATCTGCAAATATTGCTATTTTACTATGCAACCCTTCCACTAGATCATTAATATATATATATTAAATAATATAGGGCCCAAGACAGACCCTTGAGGCACCCCGCTAGTAACCCTGACACACCCTGAGCTTACTCCATTGATAACCACCCTCTGCTTTCTATCACTCAGCCAGCTATTTACCCACTTACACACATTATCCCCCAGACCAAGCATTCTCATTTTATATACCAACCTTTTGTGTGGCACGGTATCAAAAGCTTTGGAGAAGTCAAGGTATACAACATCCACTGACTCTCCCTGGTCCAGCTGTGAGCTCACCTCCTCGTAGAAGGCAATCAGGTTTGTTTGGCAGGAGCGATCTCTCATGAATCCATGTTGATATGGAGTTAGACAGTTATTATCATTAAGATATTCTACAATAGCATCTCTAAGAAATCCTTCAAACAATTTACCCACAACAGACGTTAAGCTGACTGGTCTATAGTTCCCAGGGTCACTTTTAGACCCCTTTTTGAATATTGGTACCACATTTGCTTGGCGCCAGTCTAGTGGGGCAGTCCCTGTCCATAAAGAGTGCTTAAATATAAGATACAGCGGTCTGTCTATCACATTACTTAATTCTTTTAGTACCCGGGGGTGTATGCCATCTGGGCCTGGTGACTTGTCTATTTTGATATTGTTTAGGCGTTTCTGAACTTCCTCCTGGGTTAGGTGGGTGATATTTAGCGGAGGGTTTACTTTATCACTTTGCATTTCCTCCGATAAATTGTTTTCTTTTGTGAAAACAGTGGAGAAGAAGCTATTGAGTAGGTTTGCTTTACCCTCATCGCCCTCTATGATTTTACCCAGGTTATTTTTCAATGGGCCAACTCCATCAGTTTTAATCCTTTTACTGTTTATATAGTTAAAGAACAGTTTGGGATTCGTTTTACTTTCCTTGGCAATTAGTCTCTCTGTCTCCTCTTTTGCTATTCTTATTTGTTTCTTACAGATTTTGTTTTTTTCCCTATAAGTTATTAGCGCTTCCTCGCTGCCTTCTTGTTTAAGTTTTCCGAAAGCCCTTTTTTTGTTTTTCATTGCCCTCTTGACTTCCTTATTTAGCCACATTGGCATCCTCCTATTCCTAGCCCTTTTATTCCCATAATGTATGTACCTTCTACAGTGACTATGTAGGACTGTTTTGAAAATTTCCCATTTTCTATCCGTGCTCTTATTACTGAAGATACTATCCCAGTCTATAAGGTGAAGGGCATCTCTTAGCTGATCAAACATTAGCTGATCAAACATCAAGCATTTTTAAACGTCAGCGGAATTCCGAGAACAATGGAAGAGTTCCGAAGCATTTTTAAACTTCAGCAGAATTCCGAGAACAATGGAAGAGTTCCGAAGCATTTTTAAAAGTCAGCGGAATTCCGAGAACAATAGAAGAGTTGTGAAACATTTTTAAGCGTCAGCGGAATTCCGAGAACAATGGAAGAGTTCCAAACCATTTTTAAACTTCAGCAGAATTCCGAGAAAAATGGAAGAGTTCAGAAGCATTCTTAAACGTCAGCGGAATTCTAAGAACAATGGAAGAGTTCCGAAGCATTTTTAAACTTCAGCGGAATTTTGAGAACAATGGAAGAGTTCCGAAGCATTTTTAAACTTCAGCGGAATTTTGAGAACAATGGAAGAGTTCCGAAGCATTTTTAAAAGTCCGCGAAATTCCGAGAACAATGGAAGAGTTGTGAAGCATTTTTAAACGTCAGCGGAATTCCGAGAACAATGGAAGAGTTCCGAAGCATTTTTAAACGTCAGCGGAATTCCGAGAACAATGGAAGAGTTATGAAACATTTTTAAATGTCAGCGGAATTCCGAGAACAATGGAAGAGTTCCGAAGCATTTTTAAATGTCAGCGGAATTCTGAGAACAATGGAAGGGTTCCGAAGCATTTTTAAACTTCAGCAGAATTCCGAGAACAATGGAAGAGTTCCGAAGCATATTTAAACTTCAGCGGAATTCTGAGAACAATGGAAGAGTTCCGAAGCATTTTTAAAAGTCAGGGGAATACCGAGAACAATGGAAGAGTTGTGAAGCATTTTTAAACGTCAACGGATTTCCGAGAAAAAAGGAAGAGTTCCGAAGCATTTTTATATGTCAGCGGAATTTCGAGAACAATGGAAGAGTTCCGACGCATTTTTAAACTTCAGCGGAATTACGAGAACAATGGAAGAGTTCCGAAGCATTTTTAAACATCAGCAGAATTCCGAGAACAATGGAAGAGTTTTTAAGCATTTTTAAACGTCAGTGGAATTCCAAAAACAATGGAAGAGTTCCGAAGCATTTTCAAACATCAGCAGAATTCTGAGAACAATGGAAGTGTTCCAAAGCATTTTTAAACTTCAGCAGAATTCCTAGAACAATGGAAGAGTTCAGAAGCATTTTTAAACTTCAGTAGAATTCCGAGAACAATGGAAGAGTTCCGAAGAATTTTTAAACTTCAGCGGAATACCGAGAACAATAGAAGAGTTGTGAAGCATTTTTAAACGTCAGCGGAATTCCGAGAACAATGGAAGAGTTCCGAAGCATTTTTAAACTTCACCCGAATTCCGAGAACAATGGAAGAGTTCGGATGCATTTTTAAACTTCAGCAGAATTCCTAGAACAATGGAAGAGTTCCGAAGCATTTTTAAACTTCAGCGGAATTCCGAGAACAATGGAAGAGTTCCGAAGCATTTTTAAAAGTCAGCGGAATTCCGAGAACAATGGAAGAGTTCCGAAGCATTTTTAAATGTCAGCGGAATTCTGAGAACAGTGGAAGAGTTCCGAAGCATTTTTAATCTTCAGCATAATTCCGAGAACAATGGAAGAGTTCCGAAGCATTTTTAAAAGTCAGCGGAATTCCGAGAACAATGGAAGAGTTGTGAAGCATTTTTAAACGTCAGCGGAGTTCTGAGAACAATGGAAGAGTTCCGAAGCATTTTTAATCTTCAGCATAATTCCGAGAACAATGGAAGAGTTCCGAAGCATATTTAAACTTCAGCGGAATTCCGAGAACAATGGAAGAGTTCCGAAGCATTTTTAAAAGTCAGCGAAATAACGAGAAAAATGGAAGAGTTGTGAAGCATTTTTAAATGTCAGCGGAATTTTGAGAACAATAGAAGAGTTCCGAAGCATTTTTAAATGTCAGCGGAATTCTGAGGACAATGGAAGAGTTCCGAAGCATTTTTAAACTTCAGCAGAATTCCGAGAACAATGGAAGGGTTCCGAAGCATGCTTAAACTTCAGCGGAATTCCGAGAACAATGGAAGAGTTCCGAAGCATTTTTAAAAGTCAGGGGAATACCGAGAACAATGGAAGAGTTGTGAAGCATTTTTAAACGTCAGCGGAATTCCAGAACAATGGAAGAGTTCCGAAGCATACTTAAACTTCAGCGGAATTCCGAGAACAATGGAAGAGTTCTGAAGCATTTTTAAACATCAACGGAATTCCGAGAAAAAAGGAAGAGTTCCGAAGCATTTTTATATGTCAGCGGAATTCCGAGAACAATGGAAATGTTCCGAAGCATTTTTAAACTTCAGCGGAATTACGAGAACAATGGAAGAGTTCCGAAGCATTTTTAAACATTAGCAGAATTCCGAGAACAATGGAAGAGTTTTTAAGCATTTTTAAACGTCATTGGAATTCCGAAAACAATGGAAGAGTTCCGAAGCATTTTTAAACATCAGCGGAATTCTGAGAACAATGGAAGTGTTCCAAAACATTTTTAAATGTCAGCGGAATTCCGAGAACAATGGAAAAGTTCCGAAGCATTTTTAAACCTCAGCGGAATTCCGAGAACAATGGAAGGGTTCTGAAGCATTTTTAAATGTCAGCGGAATTCCGAGAACAATGGAAGAGTTCCGAAGCATACTTAAACTTCAGCGGAATTCCGCGAACAATGGAAGAGTTCCGAAGCATTTTTAAAAGTCAGCAGAATACCGAGAACAATGGAAGAGTTGTGAAGCATTTTTAAATGTCAGCGGAATTCCAGAACAATGGAAGAGTTCCGAAGCATTTTTAAATGTCAGCAGAATTCCGAGAACAATGGAAGAGTTCCGAAGCATTTTTAAATGTCAGCAGAATTACGAGAACAATGGAAGAGTTTCGAAGCATTTTTATATGTCTGCAGAATTCTGAGAACAATGGAAGAGTTCCAAAGCATTTTTAAATGTCAGCGGAATGCTGAAAACAATGGAAGAGTTCCGAAGCATTTTTAAACTTCAGCAGAATTCCGAGAACAATGGAAGAGTTCCGAAGCATTCTTAAACTTCTGCGGAATTCCGAGAACAATGGAAGAGTTCCAAAGCATTTTTAAAAGTCAGCGGAATTCCGAGAACAATAGAAGAGTTGTGAAACATTTTCAAGCTTCAGCGGAATTCCGAGAACAACGGAAGAGTTCCAAAGCATTTTTAAACTTCAGCAGAATTCCGAGAACAATGGAAGAGTTCCGAAGCATTCTTAAACTTCAGCGGAATTCCGAGAACAATGGAAGAGTTCCGAAGCATTTTTAAAAGTCATCGCCCTCTATGATTTTACCCAGGTTATTTTTCAATGGGCCAACTCCATCAGTTTTAATCCTTTTACTGTTTATATAGTTAAAGAACAGTTTGGGATTCGTTTTACTTTCCTTGGCAATTAGTCTCTCTGTCTCCTCTTTTGCTATTCTTATTTGTTTCTTACAGATTTTGTTTTTTTCCCTATAAGTTATTAGCGCTTCCTCGCTGCCTTCTTGTTTAAGTTTACCGAAAGCCCTTTTTTTGTTTTTCATTGCCCTCTTGACTTCCTTATTTAGCCACATTGGCTTCCTCCTATTCCTAGCCCTTTTATTCCCATAATGTATGTACCTTCTACAGTGACTATGTAGGACTGTTTTGAAAATTTCCCATTTTCTATCCGTGCTCCTATTACTGAAGATACTATCCCAGTCTATAAGGTGAAGGGCATCTCTTAGCTGATCAAACATTAGCTGATCAAACATCAAGCATTTTTAAACGTCAGCGGAATTCCGAGAACAATGGAAGAGTTCCGAAGCATTTTTAAACTTCAGCAGAATTCCGAGAACAATGGAAGAGTTCCGAAGCATTTTTAAAAGTCAGCGGAATTCCGAGAACAATAGAAGAGTTGTGAAACATTTTTAAGCGTCAGCGGAATTCCGAGAACAATGGAAGAGTTCCAAACCATTTTTAAACTTCAGCAGAATTCCGAGAACAATGGAAGAGTTCAGAAGCATTCTTAAACGTCAGCGGAATTCTGAGAACAATGGAAGAGTTCCGAAGCATTTTTAAACTTCAGCGGAATTTTGAGAACAATGGAAGAGTTCCGAAGCATTTTTAAACTTCAGCGGAATTTTGAGAACAATGGAAGAGTTCCGAAGCATTTTTAAAAGTCCGCGAAATTCCGAGAACAATGGAGGAGTTGTGAAGCATTTTTAAACGTCAGCGGAATTCCGAGAACAATGGAAGAGTTCCGAAGCATTTTTAAATGTCAGCGGAATTCCGAGAACAATGGAAGAGTTATGAAACATTTTTAAATGTCAGCGGAATTCCGAGAACAATGGAAGAGTTCCGAAGCATTTTTAAATGTCAGCGGAATTCTGAGAACAATGGAAGGGTTCCGAAGCATTTTTAAACGTCAGCGGAATTCTGAGAACAATGGAAGAGTTCCGAAGCATTTTTAAACTTCAGCGGAATTTTGAGAACAATGGAAGAGTTCCGAAGCATTTTTAAAAGTCCGCGAAATTCCGAGAACAATGGAAGAGTTGTGAAGCATTTACATAGTTACATAGTTACATAGTTTATAAGGCCGAAAAAAGACAAGCGTCCATCCAGTTCAGCCTATTTCTTGTGCACTGCAGCTATTCCGCAGCATTGATCCAGGGGAACGCAAAAAAAAACAAAACAAAACAAAAAAAAAAACATGCGGTATAGGCCAATTGACATCATTGAGGAAAAAATTCACTTCCCGACACCAATCTGGATTAATTAACTATCACTAAGCATAAGATGTAATTTTATTGTTCTCAAGAAAGGCGTCCAGGCCTCTCTTGAACTCATTAAGTGAGTTGGACATCACCACTTCCTCTCCCAGAGAGTTCCAGAGTCTCACGGCTCTGACCGTAAAGAATCCCCTTCTATGCTGGTGCAGGAACCTCCTTTCCTCCAGACGTATAGTGTGCCCCCTCGTCTTTGTCACCATCCTTGGTATAAACAGGTCATGGGAGAGATCTCTGTACTGCCCCCTGATGTATTTATACATGTTTATGAGGTCTCCCCTAAGCCTTCTCTTTTCCAACGTAAATAGGCCTAATTTTGACAACCTCTCTGGGTATTCTAGTCCCTCCATTCCCTTTATTACCTTAGTCGCCCTCCTTTGTACCCTCTCTAGCTCCAATATGTCTTTCCTGAGCACCGGAGCCCAGAACTGTGCACAATATTCTAAGTGCGGCCTTACCAGCGCTTTATACAGAGGAAGAACAATGTTCTCATCATATGCCCCTATTCCTCTTCTGATGCATGCCATGACTCTATTTGCCTTCGCAGCTGCTGCCTGACACTGGGCACTCCAATTTAATTTGCTATTAACCAAGACGCCCAGGTCCTTCTCCATGTCAGATTTCCCCAACGGTTTCCCATTTAATATGTATGGGTGACTGCTGTTTTTCTTTCCCATGTGCATGACCTTACATTTATCGGCATTGAACCCCATTTGCCATTTTTTGGCCCAACTCTCCAATTTATCTAAATCCTCCTGTAGCTGTGCCCTATCCTCATCTGTGTTAACTACTTTACAAAGTTTAGTATCAACTGCAAATATTGCTATTTTACTATGCAACCCTTCCACTAGATCATTAATATATATATTAAATAATATAGGGCCCAAGACAGACCCTTGAGGCACCCCGCTAGTAACCCTGACACACCCTGAGCTTACTCCATTGATAACCACCCTCTGCTTTCTATCACTCAGCCAGCTATTTACCCACTTACACACATTATCCCCCAGACCAAGCATTCTCATTTTATATACCAACCTTTTGTGTGGCACGGTATCAAAAGCTTTGGAGAAGTCAAGGTATACAACATCCACTGACTCTCCCTGGTCCAGCTGTGAGCTCACCTCCTCGTAGAAGGCAATCAGGTTTGTTTGGCAGGAGCGATCTCTCATGAATCCATGTTGATATGGAGTTAGACAGTTATTATCATTAAGATATTCTACAATAGCATCTCTAAGAAATCCTTCAAACAATTTACCCACAACAGACGTTAAGCTGACTGGTCTATAGTTCCCAGGGTCACTTTTAGACCCCTTTTTGAATATTGGTACCACATTTGCTTGGCGCCAGTCTAGTGGGGCAGTCCCTGTCCATAAAGAGTGATTAAATATAAGATACAGCGGTCTGTCTATCACATTACTTAATTCTTTTAGTACCCGGGGGTGTATGCCATCTGGGCCTGGTGACTTGTCTATTTTGATATTATTTAGGCGTTTCTGAACTTCCTCCTGGGTTAGGTGGGTGATATTTAGCGGAGGGTTTACTTTATCACTTTGCATTTCCTCCGATAAATTGTTTTCTTTTGTGAAAACAGTGGAGAAGAAGCTATTGAGTAGGTTTGCTTTACCCTCATCGCCCTCTATGATTTTACCCAGGTTATTTTTCAATGGGCCAACTCCATCAGTTTTAATCCTTTTACTGTTTATATAGTTAAAGAACAGTTTGGGATTCGTTTTACTTTCCTTGGCAATTAGTCTCTCTGTCTCCTCTTTTGCTATTCTTATTTGTTTCTTACAGATTTTGTTTTTTTCCCTATAAGTTATTAGCGCTTCCTCGCTGCCTTCTTGTTTAAGTTTACCGAAAGCCCTTTTTTTGTTTTTCATTGCCCTCTTGACTTCCTTATTTAGCCACATTGGCTTCCTCCTATTCCTAGCCCTTTTATTCCCATAAGGTATGTACCTTCTACAGTGACTATGTAGGACTGTTTTGAAAATTTCCCATTTTCTATCCGTGCTCCTATTACTGAAGATACTATCCCAGTCTATAAGGTGAAGGCCATCTCTTAGCTGATCAAACATTAGCTGATCAAACATCAAGCATTTTTAAACGTCAGCGGAATTCCGAGAACAATGGAAGAGTTCCGAAGCATTTTTAAACGTCAGCGGAATTCCGAGAACAATGGAAGAGTTCTGAAACATTTTTAAATGTCAGCGGAATTCCGAGAACAATGGAAGAGTTCCGAAGCATTTTTAAATGTCAGCGGAATTCTGAGAACAATGGAAGAGTTCCGAAGCATTTTTAAACTTCAGCAGAATTCCGAGAACAATGGAAGAGTTCCGAAGCATACTTAAACTTCAGCGGAATTCTGAGAACAATGGAAGAGTTCCGAAGCATTTTTAAAAGTCAGGGGAATACCGAGAACAATGGAAGAGTTGTGAAGCATTTTTAAACGTCAGCGGAATTCCAGAACAATGGAAGAGTTCCAAAGCATACTTAAACTACAGCGGAATTCCGAGAACAATGGAAAAGTTCTGAAACATTTTTAAACATCAACGGAATTCTGAGAAAAAAGGAAGAGTTCCGAAGCATTTTTATATGTCAGCGGAATTTCGAGAACAATGGAAGAGTTCCGACGCATTTTTAAACTTCAGCGTAATTACGAGAACAATGGAAGAGTTCCGAAGCATTTTTAAACATCAGCAGAATTCCGAGAACAATGGAAGAGTTTTTAAGCATTTTTAAACGTCAGTGGAATTCCTAGAACAATGAAAGAGTTCAGAAGCATTTTTAAACATCAGCGAAATGCCGAGAACAATGCAAGATTTCCGAAGCATTTTTATATGTCAGCGGAATTCCGAGAACATTGGAAGAGTACCGAAGCATTTTTAAACTTCAGCAGAATTCCTAGAACAATGGAAGAGTTCCGAAGCATTTTTAAACTTCAGCGGAATTCCGAGAACAATGGAAGAGTTCCGAAGCATTTTTAAAAGTCAGCGGAATTCCGAGAACAATGGAAGAGTTGTGAAGCATTTTTAAACGTCAGCGGAATTCTGAGAACAATGGAAGAGTTCCGAAGCATTTTTAATCTTCAGCATAATTCCGAGAACAATGGAAGAGTTCCGAAGCATATTTAAACTTCAGCGGAATTCCGAGAACAATGGAAGAGTTCCGAAGCATTTTTAAAAGTCAGCGAAATACCGAGAAAAATGGAAGAGTTGTGAAGCATTTTTAAACGTCAGCGGAATTTTGAGAACAATGGAAGAGTTCCGAAGCATTTTTAAATGTCAGCGGAATTCTGAGGACAATGGAAGAGTTCCGAAGCATTTTTAAACTTCAGCAGAATTCCGAGAACAATGGAAGGGTTCCGAAGCATGCTTAAACTTCAGCGGAATTCCGAGAACAATGGAAGAGTTCCGAAGCATTTTTAAAAGTCAGGGGAATACCGAGAACAATGGAAGAGTTGTGAAGCATTTTTAAACGTCAGCGGAATTCCAGAACAATGGAAGAGTTCCGAAGCATACTTAAACTTCAGCGGAATTCCGAGAACAATGGAAGAGTTCTGAAGCATTTTTAAACATCAACGGAATTCCAAGAAAAAAGGAAGAGTTCCGAAGCATTTTTATATGTCAGCGGAATTCCGAGAACAATGGAAAAGTTCCGAAGCATTTTTAAACTTCAGCGGAATTACGAGAACAATGGAAGAGTTCCGAAGCATTTTTAAACATCAGCGGAATTCTGAGAACAATGGAAGTGTTCCAAAACATTTTTAAATGTCAGCGGAATTCCGAGAACAATGGAAAAGTTCCGAAGCATTTTTAAACCTCAGCGGAATTCCGAGAACAATGGAAGGGTTCTGAAGTATTTTTAAATGTCAGCGGAATTCCGAGAACAATGGAAGAGTTCCGAAGCATACTTAAACTTCAGCGGAATTCCGCGAACAATGGAAGAGTTCCGAAGCATTTTTAAAAGTCAGCAGAATACCGAGAACAATGGAAGAGTTGTGACGCATTTTTAAACATCAGCGGAATTCCAGAACAATGGAAGAGTTCCGAAGCATTTTTATATGTCTGCAGAATTCTGAGAACAATGGAAAAGTTCCAAAGCATTTTTAAATGTCAGCGGAATTCTGAAAACAATGGAAGAGTTCCGAAGAATTTTTAAACTTCAGCAGAATTCCGAGAACAATGGAAGAGTTCCGAAGCATTCTTAAACTTCTATGGAATTCCGAGAACAATGGAAGAGTTCCGAAGCATTTTTAAAAGTCAGCGGAATTCCGAGAACAATAGAAGAGTTGTGAAACATTTTTAAGCGTCAGCGGAATTCCGAGAACAATGGAAGAGTTCCAAAGCATTTTTAAACTTCAGCAGAATTCCGAGAACAATGGAAGAGTTCCGAAGCATTCTTAAACTTCAGTGGAATTCTGAGAACAATGGAAGAGTTCCGAAGCATTTTTATACGTCAGCGGAATTCCGAGAACAATGAAAGAGTTCTGAAGCATTTTTAAATGTCAGCGGAATTTTGAAAACAAAGGAAGATTTCCGAAGCATTTTTAAACGTCAGCGGAATTCTGAGAACAATGGAAGAGTTCCGAAGCATTTTTAAACTTCAGCGGAATTTTGAGAACAATGGAAGAGTTCCGAAGCATTTTTAAAAGTCCGCGAAATTCCGAGAACAATGGAAGAGTTGTGAAGCATTTACATAGTTACATAGTTACATAGTTTATAAGGCCGAAAAAAGACAAGCGTCCATCCAGTTCAGCCTATTTCTTGTGCACTGCAGCTATTCCGCAGCGTTGATCCAGGGGAACGCAAAAAAAAAACAAAACAAAACAAAAAAAAAAACATGCGGTATAGGCCAATTGACATCATTGAGGAAAAAATTCACTTCCCGACACCAATCTGGATTAATTAACTATCACTAAGCATAAGATGTAATTTTATTGTTCTCAAGAAAGGCGTCCAGGCCTCTCTTGAACTCATTAAGTGAGTTGGACATCACCACTTCCTCTTCCAGAGAGTTCCAGAGTCTCACGGCTCTGACCGTAAAGAATCCCCTTCTATGCTGGTGCAGGAACCTCCTTTCCTCCAGACGCATAGTGTGCCCCCTCGTCTTTGTAACCATCCTTGGTATAAACAGGTCATGGGAGAGATCTCTGTACTGCCCCCTGATGTATTTATACATGTTTATGAGGTCTCCCCTAAGCCTTCTCTTTTCCAACGTAAATAGGCCTAATTTTGACAACCTCTCTGGGTATTCTAGTCCCTCCATTCCCTTTATTACCTTAGTCGCCCTCCTTTGTACCCTCTCTAGCTCCAATATGTCTTTCCTGAGCACCGGAGCCCAGAACTGTGCACAATATTCTAAGTGTGGCCTTACCAGCGCTTTATACAGAGGAAGAACAATGTTCTCATCATATGCCCCTATTCCTCTTCTGATGCATGCCATGACTCTATTTGCCTTCGCAGCTGCTGCCTGACACTGGGCACTCCAATTTAATTTGCTATTAACCAAGACGCCCAGGTCCTTCTCCATGTCAGATTTCCCCAACGGTTTCCCATTTAATATGTATGGGTGACTGCTGTTTTTCTTTCCCATGTGCATGACCTTACATTTATCGGCATTGAACCCCATTTGCCATTTTTTGGCCCAACTCCCCAATTTATCTAAATCCTCCTGTAGCTGTGCCCTATCCTCATCTGTGTTAACTACTTTACAAAGTTTAGTATCATCTGCAAATATTGCTATTTTACTATGCAACCCTTCCACTAGATCATTAATACATATATTAAATAATATAGGGCCCAAGACAGACCCTTGAGGCACCCCGCTAGTAACCCTGACACACCCTGAGCTTACTCCATTGATAACCACCCTCTGCTTTCTATCACTCAGCCAGCTATTTACCCACTTACACACATTATCCCCCAGACCAAGCATTCTCATTTTATATACCAACCTTTTGTGTGGCACGGTATCAAAAGCTTTGGAGAAGTCAAGGTATACAACATCCACTGACTCTCCCTGGTCCAGCTGTGAGCTCACCTCCTCGTAGAAGGCAATCAGGTTTGTTTGGCAGGAGCGATCTCTCATGAATCCATGTTGATATGGAGTTAGACAGTTATTATCATTAAGATATTCTACAATAGCATCTCTAAGAAATCCTTCAAACAATTTACCCACAACAGACGTTAAGCTGACTGGTCTATAGTTCCCAGGGTCACTTTTAGACCCCTTTTTGAATATTGGTACCACATTTGCTTGGCGCCAGTCTAGTGGGGCAGTCCCTGTCCATAAAGAGTGCTTAAATATAAGATACAGCGGTCTGTCTATCACATTACTTAATTCTTTTAGTACCCGGGGGTGTATGCCATCTGGGCCTGGTGACTTGTCTATTTTGATATTATTTAGGCGTTTCTGAACTTCCTCCTGGGTTAGGTGGGTGATATTTAGCGGAGGGTTTACTTTATCACTTTGCATTTCCTCCGATAAATTGTTTTCTTTTTTGAAAACAGTGGAGAAGAAGCTATTGAGTAGGTTTGCTTTACCCTCATCGCCCTCTATGATTTTACCCAGGTTATTTTTCAATGGGCCAACTCCATCAGTTTTAATCCTTTTACTGTTTATATAGTTAAAGAACAGTTTGGGATTCGTTTTACTTTCCTTGGCAATTAGTCTCTCTGTCTCCTCTTTTGCTATTCTTATTTGTTTCTTACAGATTTTGTTTTTTTCCCTATAAGTTATTAGCGCTTCCTCGCTGCCTTCTTGTTTAAGTTTTCCGAAAGCCCTTTTTTTGTTTTTCATTGCCCTCTTGACTTCCTTATTTAGCCACATTGGCTTCCTCCTATTCCTAACCCTTTTATTCCCATAATGTATGTACCTTCTACAGTGACTATGTAGGACTGTTTTGAAAATTTCCCATTTTCTATCCGTGCTCCTATTACTGAAGATACTATCCCAGTCTATAAGGTGAAGGGCATCTCTTAGCTGATCAAACATTAGCTGATCAAACATCAAGCATTTTTAAACGTCAGCGGAATTCCGAGAACAATGGAAGAGTTCCGAAGCATTTTTAAACTTCAGCAGAATTCCGAGAACAATGGAAGAGTTCCGAAGCATTTTTAAAAGTCAGCGGAATTCCGAGAACAATAGAAGAGTTGTGAAACATTTTTAAGCGTCAGCGGAATTCCGAGAACAATGGAAGAGTTCCAAACCATTTTTAAACTTCAGCAGAATTCCGAGAACAATGGAAGAGTTCAGAAGCATTCTTAAACGTCAGCGGAATTCTAAGAACAATGGAAGAGTTCCGAAGCATTTTTAAACTTCAGCGGAATTTTGAGAACAATGGAAGAGTTCCGAAGCATTTTTAAAAGTCCGCGAAATTCCGAGAACAATGGAAGAGTTGTGAAGCATTTTTAAACGTCAGTGGAATTCCGAGAACAATGGAAGAGTTCCGAAGCATTTTTAAACGTCAGCGGAATTCCGAGAACAATGGAAGAGTTATGAAACATTTTTAAATGTCAGCGGAATTCTGAGAACAATGGAAGAGTTCCGAA
The DNA here is from genome assembly GCF_046119375.1 of Phyllobates terribilis. NCBI lineage: Eukaryota > Metazoa > Chordata > Amphibia > Anura > Dendrobatidae > Phyllobates > Phyllobates terribilis. The sequence goes on along the minus strand of NW_027362775.1, from coordinate 21,651,237 downwards.
GCATTTTTAAAAGTCAGGGGAATACCGAGAACAATGGAAGAGTTGTGAAGCATTTTTAAACGTCAACGGAATTCCGAGAAAAAAGGAAGAGTTCCGAAGCATTTTTATATGTCAGCGGAATTTCGAGAACAATGGAAGAGTTCCGACGCATTTTTAAACTTCAGCGGAATTACGAGAACAATGGAAGAGTTCCGAAGCATTTTTAAACATCAGCAGAATTCCGAGAACAATGGAAGAGTTTTTAAGCATTTTTAAACGTCAGTGGAATTCCGAAAACAATGGAAGAGTTCCGAAGCATTCTTAAACTTCATCGGAATTCCGAGAACAATGGAAGAGTTCCGAAGCATTTTTAAAAGTCAGCGGAATTCAGAGAACAATAGAAGAGTTGTGAAGCATTTTTAAGCGTCAGCGGAATTCCGAGATCAATGGAAGAGTTCCGAAGCATTTTTACATTTCAAAACTTCAGCAGATTTCCGAGAACAATGGAAGAGTTCTGAAGCATTCTTAAACTTCAGCGGAATTACGAGAACAATGGAAGAGTTCCGAAGTATTTCTAAAAGTCAGGGGAATTCCGAGAACAATAGAAGAGCTGTGAAGCAATTTTAAGAGTCAGCGGAATTCCGAGAACAATGGAAGAGTTCCGAAGCATTTTTAAACTTCAGCGGAATTCCTGGAACAATGGAAGAGTTCCGAAGCATTTTTAAAAGTCAGCAGAATTCCAAGAACACTAGAAGGGTACCAAAGCATATATAAACTTCAGCGGAATTCTGAGAACACTGTAAGCGTTCCGAAGCATTTTTAAACTTCACTGGAATTCCGAGAACAATGGAAGAGTTCCGAAGCATTTTTAAACATCAGCGGAATTCCGAGAACAATGGAAGAGTTCTGAAGCATTTTTAAACGTCAGTGGAATTTTGAAAACAATGGAAGATTTCCGAAGCATTTTTGAACGTCAGCGGAATTCTGAGAACAATGGAAGAGTTGTGAAGCATTTTTAAACGTCAGCGGAATTTGGAGAACAATCGAAGAGTTCCGAAGCATTTTTAAACCTCAGCGGAATTCCGAGAACAATGGAAGAGTTCCGAAGCATACTCAAACTTCAGCGTAATTCCGCTAACAATGGAAGAGTTCTGAAGCATTTTTAAAAGTCAGCAGAATACCGAGAACAATGGAAGAGTTGTGAAGCATTTTTAAACGTCAGCGGAATTCCAGAACAATGGAAGAGTTCCGAAGCATTTTTAAATGTCAGCAGAATTCCGAGAACAATGGAAGAGTTTCGAAGCATTTTTATATGTCTGCAGAATTCTGAGAACAATGGAAGAGTTCCAAAGCATTTTTAAATGTCAGCGGAATTCTGAAAACAATGGAAGAGTTCCGAAGCATTTTTAAACTTCAGCAGAATTCCGAGAACAATGGAAGAGTTCCGAAGCATTCTTAAACTTCTGCGGAATTCCGAGAACAATGGAAGAGTTCCAAAGCATTTTTAAAAGTCAGCGGAATTCCGAGAACAATAGAAGAGTTGTGAAACATTTTCAAGCTTCAGCGGAATTCCGAGAACAACGGAAGAGTTCCAAAGCATTTTTAAACTTCAGCAGAATTCCGAGAACAATGGAAGAGTTCCGAAGCATTCTTAAACTTCAGCGGAATTCCGAGAACAATGGAAGAGTTCCGAAGCATTTTTAAAAGTCAGCGGAATTCCGAGAACAATGCAAGATTTCCGAAGCATTTTTATATGTCAGCGGAATTCCAAGAACATTGGGATAGTACCGAAGCATTTTTAAACTTCAGCAGAATTCCTAGAACAATGGAAGAGTTCCGAAGCATTTTTAAACTTCAGCGGAATTCCGAGAACAATGGAAGAGTTCCGAAGCATTTTTAAAGGTCAGCGGAATTCCGAGAACAATAGAAGAGTTGTGAAACATTTTTAAGCGTCAGCGGAATTCCGAGAACAATGGAAGAGTTCCAAACCATTTTTAAACTTCAGCAGAATTCCGAGAACAATGGAAGAGTTCCGAAGCATTCTTAAACTTCTGCGGAATTCCGAGAACAATGGAAGAGTTCCAAAGCATTTTTAAAAGTCAGCGGAATTCCGAGAACAATAGAAGAGTTGTGAAACATTTTCAAGCTTCAGCGGAATTCCGAGAACAACGGAAGAGTTCCAAAGCATTTTTAAACTTCAGCAGAATTCCGAGAACAATGGAAGAGTTCCGAAGCATTCTTAAACTTCAGCGGAATTCCGAGAACAATGGAAGAGTTCCGAAGCATTTTTAAAAGTCAGCGGAATTCCGAGAACAATGCAAGATTTCCGAAGCATTTTTATATGTCAGCGGAATTCCAAGAACATTGGGATAGTACCGAAGCATTTTTAAACTTCAGCAGAATTCCTAGAACAATGGAAGAGTTCCGAAGCATTTTTAAACTTCAGCGGAATTCCGAGAACAATGGAAGAGTTCCGAAGCATTTTTAAAGGTCAGCGGAATTCCGAGAACAATAGAAGAGTTGTGAAACATTTTTAAGCGTCAGCGGAATTCCGAGAACAATGGAAGAGTTCCAAACCATTTTTAAACTTCAGCAGAATTCCGAGAACAATGGAAGAGTTCAGAAGCATTCTTAAACGTCAGCGGAATTCTGAGAACAATGGAAGAGTTCCAAAGCATTTTTAAACTTCAGCGGAATTTTGAGAACAATGGAAGAGTTCCGAAGCATTTTTAAACTTCAGCAGAATTTTGAGAACAATGGAAGAGTTCCGAAGCATTTTTAAAAGTCCGCGAAATTCCGAGAACAATGGAAGAGTTGTGAAGCATTTTTAAATGTCAGCGGAATTCCGAGAACAATGGAAGAGTTCCGAAGCATTTTTAAACGTCAGCGAAATTCCGAGAACAATGGAAGAGTTATGAAACATTTTTAAATGTCAGCGGAATTCCGAGAACAATGGAAGAGTTCCGAAGCATTTTTAAATGTCAGCGGAATTCTGAGAACAATGGAAGGGTTCCGAAGCATTTTTAAACTTCAGCTTAATTCCGAGAACAATGGAAGAGTTCCGAAGCATATTTAAACTTCAGCGGAATTCTGAGAACAATGGAAGAGTTCCGAAGCATTTTTAAAAGTCAGGGGAATACCGAGAACAATGGAAGAGTTGTGAAGCATTTTTAAACGTCAACGGAATTCCGAGAAAAAAGGAAGAGTTCCGAAGCATTTTTATATGTCAGCGCAATTTCGAGAACAATGGAAGAGTTCCGACGCATTTTTAAACTTCAGCGGAATTACGAGAACAATGGAAGAGTTCCGAAGCATTTTTAAACATCAGCAGAATTCCGAGAACAATGGAAGAGTTTTTAAGCATTTTTAAACGTCAGTGGAATTCCAAAAACAATGGAAGAGTTCCGAAGCATTTTTAAACATCAGCAGAATTCTGAGAACAATGGAAGTGTTCCAAAGCATTTTTAAACTTCAGCAGAATTCCTAGAACAATGGAAGAGTTCAGAAGCATTTTTAAACTTCAGTAGAATTCCGAGAACAATGGAAGAGTTCCGAAGCATATTTAAACTTCAGCGGAATACCGAGAACAATAGAAGAGTTGTGAAGCATTTTTAAACGTCAGCGGAATTCCGAGAACAATGGAAGAGTTCCGAAGCATTTTTAAACTTCACCCGAATTCCGAGAACAATGGAAGAGTTCGGATGCATTTTTAAACTTCAGCAGAATTCCTAGAACAATGGAAGAGTTCCGAAGCATTTTTAAACTTCAGCGGAATTCCGAGAACAATGGAAGAGTTCCGAAGCATTTTTAAAAGTCAGCGGAATTCCGAGAACAATGGAAGAGTTCCGAAGCATTTTTAAATGTCAGCGGAATTCTGAGAACAATGGAAGAGTTCCGAAGCATTTTTAATCTTCAGCATAATTCCGAGAACAATGGAAGAGTTCCGAAGCATTTTTAAAAGTCAGCGGAATTCCGAGAACAATGGAAGAGTTGTGAAGCATTTTTAAACGTCAGCGGAGTTCTGAGAACAATGGAAGAGTTCCGAAGCATTTTTAATCTTCAGCATAATTCCGAGAACAATGGAAGAGTTCCGAAGCATTTTTAAAAGTCAGCGAAATAACGAGAAAAATGGAAGAGTTGTGAAGCATTTTTAAATGTCAGCGGAATTTTGAGAACAATGGAAGAGTTCCGAAGCATTTTTAAATGTCAGCGGAATTCTGAGGACAATGGAAGAGTTCCGAAGCATTTTTAAACTTCAGCAGAATTCCGAGAACAATGGAAGGGTTCCGAAGCATGCTTAAACTTCAGCGGAATTCCGAGAACAATGGAAGAGTTCCGAAGCATTTTTAAAAGTCAGGGGAATACCGAGAACAATGGAAGAGTTGTGAAGCATTTTTAAACGTCAGCGGAATTCCAGAACAATGGAAGAGTTCCGAAGCATACTTAAACTTCAGCGGAATTCTGAGAACAATGGAAGAATTCTGAAGCATTTTTAAACATCAACGGAATTCCGAGAAAAAAGGAAGAGTTCCGAAGCATTTTTATATGTCAGCGGAATTCCGAGAACAATGGAAATGTTCCGAAGCATTTTTAAACTTCAGCGGAATTCCGAGAACAATGGAAGAGTTCCGAAGCATTTTTAAACGTCAGCGGAATTCCGAGAACAATGGAAGAGTTCGGATGCATTTTTAAACTTCAGCAGAATTCCTAGAACAATGGAAGAGTTCCGAAGCATTTTTAAACTTCAGCGGAATTCCGAGAACAATGGAAGAGTTCCGAAGCATTTTTAAAAGTCAGCGGAATTCCGAGAACAATGGAAGAGTTCCGAAGCATTTTTAAATGTCAGCGGAATTCTGAGAACAATGGAAGAGTTCCGAAGCATTTTTAATCTTCAGCATAATTCCGAGAACAATGGAAGAGTTCCGAAGCATTTTTAAAAGTCAGCGGAATTCCGAGAACAATGGAAGAGTTGTGAAGCATTTTTAAACGTCAGCGGAGTTCTGAGAACAATGGAAGAGTTCCGAAGCATTTTTAATCTTCAGCATAATTCCGAGAACAATGGAAGAGTTCCGAAGCATTTTTAAAAGTCAGCGAAATAACGAGAAAAATGGAAGAGTTGTGAAGCATTTTTAAATGTCAGCGGAATTTTGAGAACAATGGAAGAGTTCCGAAGCATTTTTAAATGTCAGCGGAATTCTGAGGACAATGGAAGAGTTCCGAAGCATTTTTAAACTTCAGCAGAATTCCGAGAACAATGGAAGGGTTCCGAAGCATGCTTAAACTTCAGCGGAATTCCGAGAACAATGGAAGAGTTCCGAAGCATTTTTAAAAGTCAGGGGAATACCGAGAACAATGGAAGAGTTGTGAAGCATTTTTAAACGTCAGCGGAATTCCAGAACAATGGAAGAGTTCCGAAGCATACTTAAACTTCAGCGGAATTCTGAGAACAATGGAAGAATTCTGAAGCATTTTTAAACATCAACGGAATTCCGAGAAAAAAGGAAGAGTTCCGAAGCATTTTTATATGTCAGCGGAATTCCGAGAACAATGGAAATGTTCCGAAGCATTTTTAAACTTCAGCGGAATTACGAGAACAATGGAAGAGTTCCGAAGCATTTTTAAACATTAGCAGAATTCCGAGAACAATGGAAGAGTTTTTAAGCATTTTTAAACGTCATTGGAATTCCGAGAACAATGGAAGAGTTTTTAAGCATTTTTAAACGTCATTGGAATTCCGAAAACAATGGAAGAGTTCCGAAGCATTTTTAAACATCAGCGGAATTCTGAGAACAATGGAAGAATTCTGAAGCATTTTTAAACATCAACGGAATTCCGAGAAAAAAGGAAGAGTTCCGAAGCATTTTTATATGTCAGCGGAATTCCGAGAACAATGGAAATGTTCCGAAGCATTTTTAAACTTCAGCGGAATTCCGAGAACAATGGAAGAGTTCCGAAGCATTTTTAAACGTCAGCGGAATTCCGAGAACAATGGAAGAGTTCGGATGCATTTTTAAACTTCAGCAGAATTCCTAGAACAATGGAAGAGTTCCGAAGCATTTTTAAACTTCAGCGGAATTCCGAGAACAATGGAAGAGTTCCGAAGCATTTTTAAAAGTCAGCGGAATTCCGAGAACAATGGAAGAGTTCCGAAGCATTTTTAAATGTCAGCGGAATTCTGAGAACAATGGAAGAGTTCCGAAGCATTTTTAATCTTCAGCATAATTCCGAGAACAATGGAAGAGTTCCGAAGCATTTTTAAAAGTCAGCGGAATTCCGAGAACAATGGAAGAGTTGTGAAGCATTTTTAAACGTCAGCGGAGTTCTGAGAACAATGGAAGAGTTCCGAAGCATTTTTAATCTTCAGCATAATTCCGAGAACAATGGAAGAGTTCCGAAGCATTTTTAAAAGTCAGCGAAATAACGAGAAAAATGGAAGAGTTGTGAAGCATTTTTAAATGTCAGCGGAATTTTGAGAACAATGGAAGAGTTCCGAAGCATTTTTAAATGTCAGCGGAATTCTGAGGACAATGGAAGAGTTCCGAAGCATTTTTAAACTTCAGCAGAATTCCGAGAACAATGGAAGGGTTCCGAAGCATGCTTAAACTTCAGCGGAATTCCGAGAACAATGGAAGAGTTCCGAAGCATTTTTAAAAGTCAGGGGAATACCGAGAACAATGGAAGAGTTGTGAAGCATTTTTAAACGTCAGCGGAATTCCAGAACAATGGAAGAGTTCCGAAGCATACTTAAACTTCAGCGGAATTCTGAGAACAATGGAAGAATTCTGAAGCATTTTTAAACATCAACGGAATTCCGAGAAAAAAGGAAGAGTTCCGAAGCATTTTTATATGTCAGCGGAATTCCGAGAACAATGGAAATGTTCCGAAGCATTTTTAAACTTCAGCGGAATTACGAGAACAATGGAAGAGTTCCGAAGCATTTTTAAACATTAGCAGAATTCCGAGAACAATGGAAGAGTTTTTAAGCATTTTTAAACGTCATTGGAATTCCGAGAACAATGGAAGAGTTTTTAAGCATTTTTAAACGTCATTGGAATTCCGAAAACAATGGAAGAGTTCCGAAGCATTTTTAAACATCAGCGGAATTCTGAGAACAATGGAAGTGTTCCAAAACATTTTTAAATGTCAGCGGAATTCCGAGAACAATGGAAAAGTTCCGAAGCATTTTTAAACCTCAGCGGAATTCCGAGAACAATGGAAGGGTTCTGAAGCATTTTTAAATGTCAGCGGAATTCCGAGAACAATGGAAGAGTTCCGAAGCATACTTAAACTTCAGCGGAATTCCGCGAACAATGGAAGAGTTCCGAAGCATTTTTAAAAGTCAGCAGAATACCGAGAACAATGGAAGAGTTGTGAAGCATTTTTAAACGTCAGCGGAATTCCAGAACAATGGAAGAGTTCCGAAGCATTTTTAAATGTCAGCAGAATTCCGAGAACAATGGAAGAGTTCCGAAGCATTTTTAAATGTCAGCAGAATTACGAGAACAATGGAAGAGTTTCGAAGCATTTTTATATGTCTGCAGAATTCTGAGAACAATGGAAGAGTTCCAAAGCATTTTTAAATGTCAGCGGAATTCTGAAAACAATGGAAGAGTTCCGAAGCATTTTTAAACTTCAGCAGAATTCCGAGAACAATGGAAGAGTTCCGAAGCATTCTTAAACTTCTGCGGAATTCCGAGAACAATGGAAGAGTTCCAAAGCATTTTTAAAAGTCAGCGGAATTCCGAGAACAATAGAAGAGTTGTGAAACATTTTCAAGCTTCAGCGGAATTCCGAGAACAACGGAAGAGTTCCAAAGCATTTTTAAACTTCAGCAGAATTCCGAGAACAATGGAAGAGTTCCGAAGCATTCTTAAACTTCAGCGGAATTCCGAGAACAATGGAAGAGTTCCGAAGCATTTTTAAAAGTCATCGCCCTCTATGATTTTACCCAGGTTATTTTTCAATGGGCCAACTCCATCAGTTTTAATCCTTTTACTGTTTATATAGTTAAAGAACAGTTTGGGATTCGTTTTACTTTCCTTGGCAATTAGTCTCTCTGTCTCCTCTTTTGCTATTCTTATTTGTTTCTTACAGATTTTGTTTTTTTCCCTATAAGTTATTAGCGCTTCCTCGCTGCCTTCTTGTTTAAGTTTACCGAAAGCCCTTTTTTTGTTTTTCATTGCCCTCTTGACTTCCTTATTTAGCCACATTGGCTTCCTCCTATTCCTAGCCCTTTTATTCCCATAAGGTATGTACCTTCTACAGTGACTATGTAGGACTGTTTTGAAAATTTCCCATTTTCTATCCGTGCTCCTATTACTGAAGATACTATCCCAGTCTATAAGGTGAAGGGCATCTCTTAGCTGATCAAACATTAGCTGATCAAACATCAAGCATTTTTAAACGTCAGCGGAATTCCGAGAACAATGGAAGAGTTCCGAAGCATTTTTAAACTTCAGCAGAATTCCGAGAACAATGGCAGAGTTCCGAAGCATTTTTAAAAGTCAGCAGAATTCCGAGAACAATAGAAGAGTTGTGAAACATTTTTAAGCGTCAGCGGAATTCCGAGAACAATGGAAGAGTTCCAAACCATTTTTAAACTTCAGCAGAATTCCGAGAACAATGGAAGAGTTCAGAAGCATTCTTAAAGTCAGCGGAATTCTGAGAACAATGGAAGAGTTCCGAAGCATTTTTAAACTTCAGCGGAATTTTGAGAACAATGGAAGAGTTCCGAAGCATTTTTAAACTTCAGCGGAATTTTGAGAACAATGGAAGAGTTCCGAAGCATTTTTAAAAGTCCGCGAAATTCCGAGAACAATGGAAGAGTTGTGAAGCATTTTTAAACGTCAGCGGAATTCCGAGAACAATGGAAGAGTTCCGAAGCATTTTTAAACGTCAGCGGAATTCCGAGAACAATGGAAGAGTTATGAAACATTTTTAAATGTCAGCGGAATTCCGAGAACAATGGAAGAGTTCCGAAGCATTTTTAAATGTCAGCGGAATTCTGAGAACAATGGAAGGGTTCCGAAGCATTTTTAAACTTCAGCAGAATTCCGAGAACAATGGAAGAGTTCCGAAGCATATTTAAACTTCAGCGGAATTCTGAGAACAATGGAAGAGTTCCGAAGCATTTTTAAAAGTCAGGGGAATACCGAGAACAATGGAAGAGATGTGAAGCATTTTTAAACGTCAACGGAATTCCGAGAAAAAAGGAAGAGTTCCGAAGCATTTTTATATGTCAGCGGAATTTCGAGAACAATGGAAGAGTTCCGACGCATTTTTAAACTTCAGCGGAATTACGAGAACAATGGAAGAGTTCCGAAGCATTTTTAAACATCAGCAGAATTCCGAGAACAATGGAAGAGTTTTTAAGCATTTTTAAACGTCAGTGGAATTCCGAAAACAATGGAGGAGTTCCGAAGCATTCTTAAACTTCATCGGAATTCCGAGAACAATGGAAGAGTTCCGAAGCATTTTTAAAAGTCAGCGGAATTCCGAGAACAATAGAAGAGTTGTGAAACATTTTCAAGCTTCAGCGGAATTCCGAGAACAACGGAAGAGTTCCAAAGCATTTTTAAACTTCAGCAGAATTCCGAGAACAATGGAAGAGTTCCGAAGCATTCTTAAACTTCAGCGGAATTCCGAGAACAATGGAAGAGTTCCGAAGCACTTTTAAAAGTCAGCGGAATTACGAGAACAATAGAAGAGTTGTGAAGCAATTTTAAGCGTCAGCGGAATTCCGAGAACAATAGAAAAGTTCCGAAGCATTTTTAAATGTCAGCGGAATTCCGAGAACAATGCAAGATTTCCGAAGCATTTTTATATGTCAGCGGAATTCCAAGAACATTGGAAGAGTACCGAAGCATTTTTAAACTTCAGCAGAATTCCTAGAACAATGGAAGAGTTCCGAAGCATTTTTAAACTTCAGCGGAATTCCGAGAACAATGGAAGAGTTCCGAAGCATTTTTAAAAGTCAGCGGAATTCCGAGAACAATAGAAGAGTTGTGAAACATTTTTAAGCGTCAGCGGAATTCCGAGAACAATGGAAGAGTTCCAAACCATTTTTAAACTTCAGCAGAATTCCGAGAACAATGGAAGAGTTCAGAAGCATTCTTAAACGTCAGCGGAATTCTGAGAACAATGGAAGAGTTCCAAAGCATTTTTAAACTTCAGCGGAATTTTGAGAACAATGGAAGAGTTCCGAAGCATTTTTAAACTTCAGCAGAATTTTGAGAACAATGGAAGAGTTCCGAAGCATTTTTAAAAGTCCGCGAAATTCCGAGAACAATGGAAGAGTTGTGAAGCATTTTTAAATGTCAGCGGAATTCCGAGAACAATGGAAGAGTTCCGAAGCATTTTTAAACGTCAGCGAAATTCCGAGAACAATGGAAGAGTTATGAAACATTTTTAAATGTCAGCGGAATTCCGAGAACAATGGAAGAGTTCCGAAGCATTTTTAAATGTCAGCGGAATTCTGAGAACAATGGAAGGGTTCCGAAGCATTTTTAAATTTCAGCAGAATTCCGAGAACAATGGAAGAGTTCCGAAGCATATTTAAACTTCAGCGGAATTCTGAGAACAATGGAAGAGTTCCGAAGCATTTTTAAAAGTCAGGGGAATACCGAGAACAATGGAAGAGTTGTGAAGCATTTTTAAACGTCAACGGAATTCCGAGAAAAAAGGAAGAGTTCCGAAGCATTTTTATATGTCAGCGGAATTTCGAGAACAATGGAAGAGTTCCGACGCATTTTTAAACTTCAGCGGAATTACGAGAACAATGGAAGAGTTCCGAAGCATTTTTAAACATCAGCAGAATTCCGAGAACAATGGAAGAGTTTTTAAGTATTTTTAAACGTCAGTGGAATTCCAAAAACAATGGAAGAGTTCCGAAGCATTTTTAAACATCAGCAGAATTCTGAGAACAATGGAAGTGTTCCAAAGCATTTTTAAACTTCAGCAGAATTCCTAGAACAATGGAAGAGTTCAGAAGCATTTTTAAACTTCAGTAGAATTCCGAGAACAATGGAAGAGTTCCGAAGCATATTTAAACTTCAGCGGAATACCGAGAACAATAGAAGAGTTGTGAAGCATTTTTAAACGTCAGCGGAATTCCGAGAACAATGGAAGAGTTCCGAAGCATTTTTAAACTTCACCCGAATTCCGAGAACAATGGAAGAGTTCGGATGCATTTTTAAAATACAGCAGAATTCCTAGAACAATGGAAGAGTTCCGAAGCATTTTTAAACTTCAGCGGAATTCCGAGAACAATGGAAGAGTTCCGAAGCATTTTTAAAAGTCAGCGGAATTCCGAGAACAATGGAAGAGTTCCGAAGCATTTTTAAATGTCAGCGGAATTCTGAGAACAATGGAAGAGTTCCGAAGCATTTTTAATCTTCAGCATAATTCCGAGAACAATGGAAGAGTTCCGAAGCATTTTTAAAAGTCAGCGGAATTCCGAGAACAATGGAAGAGTTGTGAAGCATTTTTAAACGTCAGCGGAGTTCTGAGAACAATGGAAGAGTTCCGAAGCATTTTTAATCTTCAGCATAATTCCGAGAACAATGGAAGAGTTCCGAAGCATTTTTAAAAGTCAGCGAAATAACGAGAAAAGTGGAAGAGTTGTGAAGCATTTTTAAATGTCAGCGGAATTTTGAGAACAATGGAAGAGTTCCGAAGCATTCTTAAACTTCAGCGGAATTCCGAGAACAATGGAAGAGTTCCGAAGCATTTTTAAAAGTCAGCGGAATTACGAGAACAATAGAAGAGTTGTGAAGCAATTTTAAGCGTCAGCGGAATTCCGAGAACAATAGAAAAGTTCCGAAGCATTTTTAAATGTCAGCGGAATTCCGAGAAAAATGCAAGATTTCCGAAGCATTTTTATATGTCAGCGGAATTCCAAGAACATTGGAAGAGTACCGAAGCATTTTTAAACTTCAGCAGAATTCCTAGAACAATGGAAGAGTTCCGAAGCATTTTTAAACTTCAGCGGAATTCCGAGAACAATGGAAGAGTTCCGAAGCATTTTTAAAAGTCAGCGGAATTCCGAGAACAATAGAAGAGTTGTGAAACATTTTTAAGCGTCAGCGGAATTCCGAGAACAATGGAAGAGTTCCAAACCATATTTAAACTTCAGCAGAATTCCGAGAACAATGGAAGAGTTCAGAAGCATTCTTAAACGTCAGCGGAATTCTGAGAACAATGGAAGAGTTCCAAAGCATTTTTAAACTTCAGTGGAATTTTGAGAACAATGGAAGAGTTCCGAAGCATTTTTAAACTTCAGCAGAATTTTGAGAACAATGGAAGAGTTCCGAAGCATTTTTAAAAGTCCGCGAAATTCCGAGAACAATGGAAGAGTTGTGAAGCATTTTTAAATGTCAGCGGAATTCCGAGAACAATGGAAGAGTTCCAAAGCATTTTTAAACGTCAGCGAAATTCCGAGAACAATGGAAGAGTTATGAAACATTTTTAAATGTCAGCGGAATTCCGAGAACAATGGAAGAGTTCCGAAGCATTTTTAAATGTCAGCGGAATTCTGAGAACAATGGAAGGGTTCCGAAGCATTTTTAAACTTCAGCAGAATTCCGAGAACAATGGAAGAGTTCCGAAGCATATTTAAACTTCAGCGGAATTCTGAGAACAATGGAAGAGTTCCGAAGCATTTTTAAAAGTCAGGGGAATACCGAGAACAATGGAAGAGTTGTGAAGCATTTTTAAACGTCAACGGAATTCCGAGAAAAAAGGAAGAGTTCCGAAGCATTTTTATATGTCAGCGGAATTTCGAGAACAATGGAAGAGTTCCGACGCATTTTTAAACTTCAGCGGAATTACGAGAACAATGGAAGAGTTCCGAAGCATTTTTAAACATCAGCAGAATTCCGAGAACAATGGAAGAGTTTTTAAGCATTTTTAAACGTCAGTGGAATTCCAAAAACAATGGAAGAGTTCCGAAGCATTTTTAAACATCAGCAGAATTCTGAGAACAATGGAAGTGTTCCAAAGCATTTTTAAACTTCAGCAGAATTCCTAGAACAATGGAAGAGTTCAGAAGCATTTTTAAACTTCAGTAGAATTCCGAGAACAATGGAAGAGTTCCGAAGCATATTTAAACTTCAGCGGAATACCGAGAACAATAGAAGAGTTGTGAAGCATTTTTAAACGTCAGCGGAATTCCGAGAACAATGGAAGAGTTCCGAAGCATTTTTAAACTTCACCCGAATTCCGAGAACAATGGAAGAGTTCGGATGCATTTTTAAACTTCAGCAGAATTCCGAGAACAATGGAAGAGTTCCGAAGCATATTTAAACTTCAGCGGAATTCTGAGAACAATGGAAGAGTTCCGAAGCATTTTTAAAAGTCAGGGGAATACCGAGAACAATGGAAGAGTTGTGAAGCATTTTTAAACGTCAACGGAATTCCGAGAAAAAAGGAAGAGTTCCGAAGCATTTTTATATGTCAGCGGAATTTCGAGAACAATGGAAGAGTTCCGACGCATTTTTAAACTTCAGCGGAATTACGAGAACAATGGAAGAGTTCCGAAGCATTTTTAAACATCAGCAGAATTCCGAGAACAATGGAAGAGTTTTTAAGTATTTTTAAACGTCAGTGGAATTCCAAAAACAATGGAAGAGTTCCGAAGCATTTTTAAACATCAGCAGAATTCTGAGAACAATGGAAGTGTTCCAAAGCATTTTTAAACTTCAGCAGAATTCCTAGAACAATGGAAGAGTTCAGAAGCATTTTTAAACTTCAGTAGAATTCCGAGAACAATGGAAGAGTTCCGAAGCATATTTAAACTTCAGCGGAATACCGAGAACAATAGATGAGTTGTGAAGCATTTTTAAACGTCAGCGGAATTCCGAGAACAATGGAAGAGTTCCGAAGCATTTTTAAACTTCACCCGAATTCCGAGAACAATGGAAGAGTTCGGATGCATTTTTAAAATACAGCAGAATTCCTAGAACAATGGAAGAGTTCCGAAGCATTTTTAAACTTCAGCGGAATTCCGAGAACAATGGAAGAGTTCCGAAGCATTTTTAAAAGTCAGCGGAATTCCGAGAACAATGGAAGAGTTCCGAAGCATTTTTAAATGTCAGCGGAATTCTGAGAACAATGGAAGAGTTCCGAAGCATTTTTAATCTTCAGCATAATTCCGAGAACAATGGAAGAGTTCCGAAGCATTTTTAAAAGTCAGCGGAATTCCGAGAACAATGGAAGAGTTGTGAAGCATTTTTAAACGTCAGCGGAGTTCTGAGAACAATGGAAGAGTTCCGAAGCATTTTTAATCTTCAGCATAATTCCGAGAACAATGGAAGAGTTCCGAAGCATTTTTAAAAGTCAGCGAAATAACGAGAAAAGTGGAAGAGTTGTGAAGCATTTTTAAATGTCAGCGGAATTTTGAGAACAATGGAAGAGTTCCGAAGCATTCTTAAACTTCAGCGGAATTCCGAGAACAATGGAAGAGTTCCGAAGCATTTTTAAAAGTCAGCGGAATTACGAGAACAATAGAAGAGTTGTGAAGCAATTTTAAGCGTCAGCGGAATTCCGAGAACAATAGAAAAGTTCCGAAGCATTTTTAAATGTCAGCGGAATTCCGAGAAAAATGCAAGATTTCCGAAGCATTTTTATATGTCAGCGGAATTCCAAGAACATTGGAAGAGTACCGAAGCATTTTTAAACTTCAGCAGAATTCCTAGAACAATGGAAGAGTTCCGAAGCATTTTTAAACTTCAGCGGAATTCCGAGAACAATGGAAGAGTTCCGAAGCATTTTTAAAAGTCAGCGGAATTCCGAGAACAATAGAAGAGTTGTGAAACATTTTTAAGCGTCAGCGGAATTCCGAGAACAATGGAAGAGTTCCAAACCATATTTAAACTTCAGCAGAATTCCGAGAACAATGGAAGAGTTCAGAAGCATTCTTAAACGTCAGCGGAATTCTGAGAACAATGGAAGAGTTCCAAAGCATTTTTAAACTTCAGTGGAATTTTGAGAACAATGGAAGAGTTCCGAAGCATTTTTAAACTTCAGCAGAATTTTGAGAACAATGGAAGAGTTCCGAAGCATTTTTAAAAGTCCGCGAAATTCCGAGAACAATGGAAGAGTTGTGAAGCATTTTTAAATGTCAGCGGAATTCCGAGAACAATGGAAGAGTTCCAAAGCATTTTTAAACGTCAGCGAAATTCCGAGAACAATGGAAGAGTTATGAAACATTTTTAAATGTCAGCGGAATTCCGAGAACAATGGAAGAGTTCCGAAGCATTTTTAAATGTCAGCGGAATTCTGAGAACAATGGAAGGGTTCCGAAGCATTTTTAAACTTCAGCAGAATTCCGAGAACAATGGAAGAGTTCCGAAGCATATTTAAACTTCAGCGGAATTCTGAGAACAATGGAAGAGTTCCGAAGCATTTTTAAAAGTCAGGGGAATACCGAGAACAATGGAAGAGTTGTGAAGCATTTTTAAACGTCAACGGAATTCCGAGAAAAAAGGAAGAGTTCCGAAGCATTTTTATATGTCAGCGGAATTTCGAGAACAATGGAAGAGTTCCGACGCATTTTTAAACTTCAGCGGAATTACGAGAACAATGGAAGAGTTCCGAAGCATTTTTAAACATCAGCAGAATTCCGAGAACAATGGAAGAGTTTTTAAGCATTTTTAAACGTCAGTGGAATTCCAAAAACAATGGAAGAGTTCCGAAGCATTTTTAAACATCAGCAGAATTCTGAGAACAATGGAAGTGTTCCAAAGCATTTTTAAACTTCAGCAGAATTCCTAGAACAATGGAAGAGTTCAGAAGCATTTTTAAACTTCAGTAGAATTCCGAGAACAATGGAAGAGTTCCGAAGCATATTTAAACTTCAGCGGAATACCGAGAACAATAGAAGAGTTGTGAAGCATTTTTAAACGTCAGCGGAATTCCGAGAACAATGGAAGAGTTCCGAAGCATTTTTAAACTTCACCCGAATTCCGAGAACAATGGAAGAGTTCGGATGCATTTTTAAACTTCAGCAGAATTCCTAGAACAATGGAAGAGTTCCGAAGCATTTTTAAACTTCAGCGGAATTCCGAGAACAATGGAAGAGTTCCGAAGCATTTTTAAAAGTCAGCGGAATTCCGAGAACAATGGAAGAGTTCCGAAGCATTTTTAAATGTCAGCGGAATTCTGAGAACAATGGAAGAGTTCCGAAGCATTTTTAATCTTCAGCATAATTCCGAGAACAATGGAAGAGTTCCGAAGCATTTTTAAAAGTCAGCGGAATTCCGAGAACAATGGAAGAGTTGTGAAGCATTTTTAAACGTCAGCGGAGTTCTGAGAACAATGGAAGAGTTCCGAAGCATTTTTAATCTTCAGCATAATTCCGAGAACAATGGAAGAGTTCCGAAGCATTTTTAAAAGTCAGCGAAATAACGAGAAAAGTGGAAGAGTTGTGAAGCATTTTTAAATGTCAGCGGAATTTTGAGAACAATGGAAGAGTTCCGAAGCATTTTTAAATGTCAGCGGAATTCTGAGGACAATGGAAGAGTTCCGAAGCATTTTTAAACTTCAGCGGAATTCCGAGAACAATGGAAGGGTTCCGAAGCATGCTTAAACTTCAGCGGAATTCCGAGAACAATGGAAGAGTTCCGAAGCATTTTTAAAAGTCAGGGGAATACCGAGAACAATGGAAGAGTTGTGAAGCATTTTTAAACGTCAGCGGAATTCCAGAACAATGGAAGAGTTCCGAAGCATACTTAAACTTCAGCGGAATTCTGAGAACAATGGAAGAATTCTGAAGCATTTTTAAACATCAACGGAATTCCGAGAAAAAAGGAAGAGTTCCGAAGCATTTTTATATGTCAGCGGAATTCCGAGAACAATGGAAATGTTCCGAAGCATTTTTAAACTTCAGCGGAATTACGAGAACAATGGAAGAGTTCCGAAGCATTTTTAAACATTAGCAGAATTCCGAGAACAATGGAAGAGTTTTTAAGCATTTTTAAACGTCATTGGAATTCCGAAAACAATGGAAGAGTTCCGAAGCATTTTTAAACATCAGCAGAATTCTGAGAACAATGGAAGTGTTCCAAAACATTTTTAAATGTCAGCGGAATTCCGAGAACAATGGAAAAGTTCCGAAGCATTTTTAAACCTCAGCGGAATTCCGAGAACAATGGAAGGGTTCTGAAGCATTTTTAAATGTCAGCGGAATTCCGAGAACAATGGAAGAGTTCCAAAGCATACTTAAACTTCAGCGGAATTCCGCGAACAATGGAAGAGTTCCGAAGCATTTTTAAATGTCAGCAGAATTACGAGAACAATGGAAGAGTTTCGAAGCATTTTTATATGTCTGCAGAATTCTGAGAACAATGGAAGAGTTCCAAAGCATTTTTAAATGTCAGCGGAATTCTGAAAACAATGGAAGAGTTCCGAAGCATTTTTAAACTTCAGCAGAATTCCGAGAACAATGGAAGAGTTCCGAAGCATTCTTAAACTTCTGCGGAATTCCGAGAACAATGGAAGAGTTCCAAAGCATTTTTAAAAGTCAGCGGAATTCCGAGAACAATAGAAGAGTTGTGAAACATTTTCAAGCTTCAGCGGAATTCCGAGAACAACGGAAGAGTTCCAAAGCATTTTTAAACTTCAGCAGAATTCCGAGAACAATGGAAGAGTTCCGAAGCATTCTTAAACTTCAGCGGAATTCCGAGAACAATGGAAGAGTTCCGAAGCATTTTTAAAAGTCATCGCCCTCTATGATTTTACCCAGGTTATTTTTCAATGGGCCAACTCCATCAGTTTTAATCCTTTTACTGTTTATATAGTTAAAGAACAGTTTGGGATTCGTTTTACTTTCCTTGGCAATTAGTCTCTCTGTCTCCTCTTTTGCTATTCTTATTTGTTTCTTACAGATTTTGTTTTTTTCCCTATAAGTTATTAGCGCTTCCTCGCTGCCTTCTTGTTTAAGTTTACCGAAAGCCCTTTTTTTGTTTTTCATTGCCCTCTTGACTTCCTTATTTAGCCACATTGGCTTCCTCCTATTCCTAGCCCTTTTATTCCCATAAGGTATGTACCTTCTACAGTGACTATGTAGGACTGTTTTGAAAATTTCCCATTTTCTATCCGTGCTCCTATTACTGAAGATACTATCCCAGTCTATAAGGTGAAGGGCATCTCTTAGCTGATCAAACATTAGCTGATCAAACATCAAGCATTTTTAAACGTCAGCGGAATTCCGAGAACAATGGAAGAGTTCCGAAGCATTTTTAAACTTCAGCAGAATTCCGAGAACAATGGAAGAGTTCCGAAGCATTTTTAAAAGTCAGCGGAATTCCGAGAACAATAGAAGAGTTGTGAAACATTTTTAAGCGTCAGCGGAATTCCGAGAACAATGGAAGAGTTCCAAACCATTTTTAAACTTCAGCAGAATTCCGAGAACAATGGAAGAGTTCAGAAGCATTCTTAAACGTCAGCGGAATTCTGAGAACAATGGAAGAGTTCCGAAGCATTTTTAAACTTCAGCGGAATTTTGAGAACAATGGAAGAGTTCCGAAGCATTTTTAAACTTCAGCGGAATTTTGAGAACAATGGAAGAGTTCCGAAGCATTTTTAAAAGTCCGCGAAATTCCGAGAACAATGGAAGAGTTGTGAAGCATTTTTAAACGTCAGCGGAATTCCGAGAACAATGGAAGAGTTCCGAAGCATTTTTAAACGTCAGCGGAATTCCGAGAACAATGGAAGAGTTATGAAACATTTTTAAATGTCAGCGGAATTCCGAGAACAATGGAAGAGTTCTGAAGCATTTTTAAATGTCAGCGGAATTCTGAGAACAATGGAAGGGTTCCGAAGCATTTTTAAACTTCAGCAGAATTCCGAGAACAATGGAAGAGTTCCGAAGCATATTTAAACTTCAGCGGAATTCTGAGAACAATGGAAGAGTACCGAAGCATTTTTAAAAGTCAGGGGAATACCGAGAACAATGGAAGAGATGTGAAGCATTTTTAAACGTCAACGGAATTCCGAGAAAAAAGGAAGAGTTCCGAAGCATTTTTATATGTCAGCGGAATTTCGAGAACAATGGAAGAGTTCCGACGCATTTTTAAACTTCAGCGGAATTACGAGAACAATGGAAGAGTTCCGAAGCATTTTTAAACATCAGCAGAATTCCGAGAACAATGGAAGAGTTTTTAAGCATTTTTAAACGTCAGTGGAATTCCGAAAACAATGGAGGAGTTCCGAAGCATTCTTAAACTTTATCGGAATTCCGAGAACAATGGAAGAGTTCCGAAGCATTTTTAAAAGTCAGCGGAATTCAGAGAACAATAGAAGAGTTTTGAAGCATTTTTAAGCGTCAGCGGAATTCCGAGATCAATGGAAGAGTTCCGAAGCATTTTTAAATTTCAAAACTTCAGCAGATTTCCGAGAACAATGGAAGAGTTCTGAAGCATTCTTAAACTTCAGCGGAATTACGAGAACAATGGAAGAGTTCCGAAGCATTTCTAAAAGTCAGGGGAATTCCGAGAACAATAGAAGAGCTGTGAAGCAATTTTAAGCGTCAGCGGAATTCCGAGAACAATGGAAGAGATCCGAAGCATTTTTAAACTTCAGCGGAATACCTGGAACAATGGAAGAGTTCCGAAGCATTTTTAAAAGTCAGCAGAATTCCGAGAACACTAGAAGGGTACCAAAGCATATATAAACTTCAGCGGAATTCTGAGAACACTGTAAGAGTTCCGAAGCATTTTTAAACTTCACTGGAATTCCGAGAACAATGGAAGAGTTCCGAAGCATTTTTAAACATCAGCGGAATTCCGAGAACAATGGAAGAGTTCTGAAGCATTTTTAAACGTCAGTGGAATTTTGAAAACAATGGAAGATTTCCGAAGCATTTTTGAACGTCAGCGGAATTCTGAGAACAATGGAAGTGTTGTGAAGCATTTTTAAACGTCAGCGGAATTTGGAGAACAATCGAAGAGTTACGAAGCATTTTTAAACCTCAGCGGAATTCCGAGAACAATGGAAGAGTTCCGAAGCATTTTTAAAAGTCAGCAGAATACCGAGAACAATGGAAGAGTTGTGAAGCATTTTTAAACGTCAGCGGAATTCCAGAACAATGGAAGAGTTCCGAAGCATTTTTAAATGTCAGCAGAATTCCGAGAACAATGGAAGAGTTTCGAAGCATTTTTATATGTCTGCAGAATTCTGAGAACAATGGAAGAGTTCCAAAGCATTTTTAAATGTCAGTGGAATTCTGAAAACAATGGAAGAGTTCCGAAGCATTTTTAAACTTCAGCAGAATTCCGAGAACAATGGAAGTGTTCCGAAGCATTCTTAAACTTCTGCGGAATTCCGAGAACAATGGAAGAGTTCCAAAGCATTTTTGAAAGTCAGCGGAATTCCGAGAACAATAGAAGAGTTGTGAAACATTTTCAAGCTTCAGCGGAATTCCGAGAACAACGGAAGAGTTCCAAAGCATTTTTAAACTTCAGCAGAATTCCGAGAACAATGGAAGAGTTCCGAAGCATTCTTAAACTTCAGCGGAATTCCGAGAACAATGGAAGAGTTCCGAAGCATTTTTAAAAGTCAGCGGAATTCCGAGAACAATAGAAGAGTTGTGAAGCAATTTTAAGCGTCAGCGGAATTCCGAGAACAATAGAAAAGTTCCGAAGCATTTTTAAATGTCAGCGGAATTCCGAGAACAATGGAAGAGTTCTTAAGCATTTTTAAACATCAGCGGAATGCCGAGAACAATGCAAGATTTCCGAAGCATTTTTATATGTCAGCGGAATTCCAAGAACATTGGAAGAGTACCGAAGCATTTTTAAACTTCAGCAGAATTCCTAGAACAATGGAAGAGTTCCGAAGCATTTTTAAACTTCAGCGGAATTCCGAGAACAATGGAAGAGTTCCGAATCATTTTTAAAAGTCAGCGGAATTCCGAGAACAATAGAAGAGTTGTGAAACATTTTTAAGCGTCAGCGGAATTCCGAAAACAATGGAAGAGTTCCAAACCATTTTTAAACTTCAGCAGAATTCCGAGAACAATGGAAGAGTTCAGAAGCAATCTTAAACGTCAGCGGAATTCTGAGAACAATGGAAGAGTTCCGAAGCATTTTTAAACTTCAGCGGAATTTTGAGAACAATGGAAGAGTTCCGAAGCATTTTTAAACTTCAGCGGAATTTTGAGAACAATGGAAGAGTTCCGAAGCATTTTTAAAAGTCCGCGAAATTCCGAGAACAATGGAAGAGTTGTGAAGCATTTTTAAATGTCAGCGGAATTCCGAGAACAATGGAAGAGTTCCGAAGCATTTTTAAACGTCAGCGGAATTCCGAGAACAATGGAAGAGTTATGAAACATTTTTAAATGTCAGCGGAATTCCGAGAACAATGGAAGAGTTCCGAAGCATTTTTAAATGTCAGCGGAATTCTGAGAGCAATGGAAGGGTTCCGAAGCATTTTTAAACTTCAGCAGAATTCCGAGAACAATGGAAGAGTTCCGAAGCATATTTAAACTTCAGCGGAATTCTGAGAAAAATGGAAGAGTTCCAAAGCATTTTTAAAAGTCAGGGGAATACCGAGAACAATGGAAGAGTTGTGAAGCATTTTTAAACGTCAACGGAATTCCGAGAAAAAAGGAAGAGTTCCGAAGCATTTTTATATGTCAGCGGAATTTCGAGAACAATGGAAGAGTTCCGACGCATTTTTAAACTTCAGCGGAATTACGAGAAAAATGGAATAGTTCCGAAGCATTTTTAAACATCAGCAGAATTCCGAGAACAATGGAAGAGTTTTTAAGCATTTTTAAACGTCAGTGGAATTCCAAAAACAATGGAAGAGTTCCGAAGCATTTTTAAACATCAGCAGAATTCTGAGAACAATGGAAGTGTTCCAAAGCATTTTTAAACTTCAGCAGAATTCCTAGAACAATGGAAGAGTTCCGAAGCATATTTAAACTTCAGCGGAATACCGAGAACAATAGAAGAGTTGTGAAGCATTTTTAAACGTCAGCGGAATTCCGAGAACAATGGAAGAGTTCCGAAGCATTTTTAAACTTCACCCGAATTCCGAGAACAATGGAAGAGTTCGGATGCATTTTTAAACTTCAGCAGAATTCCTAGAAGAATGGAAGAGTTCCGAAGCATTTTTAAACTTCAGCGGAATTCCGAGAACAATGGAAGAGTTCCGAAGCATTTTTAAAAGTCAGCGGAATTCCGAGAACAATGGAAGAGTTCCGAAGCATTTTTAAATGTCAGCGGAATTCTGAGAACAATGGAAGAGTTCCGAAGCATTTTTAAAAGTCAGGGGAATACCGAGAACAATGGAAGAGTTGTGAAGCATTTTTAAACGTCAACGGAATTCCGATAAAAAAGGAAGAGTTCCGAAGCATTTTTATATGTCAGCGGAATTTCGAGAACAATGGAAGAGTTCCGACGCATTTTTAAACTTCAGCGGAATTACGAGAACAATGGAAGAGTTCCGAAGCATTTCTAAACATCAGCAGAATTCCGAGAACAATGGAAGAGTTTTTAAGCATTTTTAAACGTCAGTGGAATTCCAAAAACAATGGAAGAGTTCCGAAGCATTTTTAAACATCAGCAGAACTCTGAGAACAATGGAAGTGTTCCAAAGCATTTTTAAACTTCAGCAGAATTCCTAGAACAATGGAAGAGTTCAGAAGCATTTTTAAACTTCAGTAGAATTCCGAGAACAATGGAAGAGTTCCGAAGCATATTTAAACTTCAGCGGAATACCGAGAACAATAGAAGAGTTGTGAAGCATTTTTAAACGTCAGCGGAATTCCGAGAACAATGGAAGAGTTCCGAAACATTTTTAAACTTCACCCGAATTCCGAGAACAATGGAAGAGTTCGGATGCATTTTTAAACTTCAGCAGAATTCCTAGAACAATGGAAGAGTTCGGAAGCATTTTTAAACTTCAGCGGAATTCCGAGAACAATGGAAGAGTTCCGAAGCATTTTTAAAAGTCAGCGGAATTCCGAGAACAATGGAAGAGTTCCGAAGCATTTTTAAATGTCAGCGGAATTCTGAGAACAATGGAAGAGTTCCGAATCATTTTTAATCTTCAGCATAATTCCGAGAACAATGGAAGAGTTCCGAAGCATTTTTAAAAGTCAGCGGAATTCCGAGAACAATGGAAGAGTTGTGAAGCATTTTTAAACGTCAGCGGAGTTCTGAGAACAATGGAAGAGTTCCAAAGCATTTTTAATCTTCAGCATAATTCCGAGAACAATGGAAGAGTTCCGAAGCATATTTAAACTTCAGCGGAATTCCGAGAACAATGGAAGAGTTCCGAAGCATTTTTAAAAGTCAGCAGAATACCGAGAACAATGGAAGAGTTGTGAAGCATTTTTAAACATCAGCGGAATTCCAGAACAATGGAAGAGTTCCGAAGCATTTTTATATGTCTGCAGAATTCTGAGAACAATGGAAAAGTTCCAAAGCATTTTTAAATGTCAGCGGAATTCTGAAAACAATGGAAGAGTTCCGAAGAATTTTTAAACTTCAGCAGAATTCCGAGAACAATGGAAGAGTTCCGAAGCATTCTTAAACTTCTATGGAATTCCGAGAACAATGGAAGAGTTCCGAAGCATTTTTAAACATCAGCAGAATTCCGAGAACAATGGAAGAGTTTTTAAGCATTTTTAAACGTCAGTGGAATTCCGAGAACAATGGAAGAGTTGTGAAGCATTTTCAAACGTCAGCGTAGTTCTGAGAACAATGGAAGAGTTCCGAAGCATTTTTAATCTTCAGCATAATTCCGAGAACAATGGAAGAGTTCCGAAGCATTTTTAAAAGTCAGCGAAATAACGAGAAAAGTGGAAGAGTTGTGAAGCATTTTTAAATGTCAGCGGAATTTTGAGAACAATGGAAGAGTTCCGAAGCATTCTTAAACTTCAGCGGAATTCCGAGAACAATGGAAGAGTTCCGAAGCATTTTTAAAAGTCAGCGGAATTACGAGAACAATAGAAGAGTTGTGAAGCAATTTTAAGCGTCAGCGGAATTCCGAGAACAATAGAAAAGTTCCGAAGCATTTTTAAATGTCAGCGGAATTCCGAGAAAAATGCAAGATTTCCGAAGCATTTTTATATGTCAGCGGAATTCCAAGAACATTGGAAGAGTACCGAAGCATTTTTAAACTTCAGCAGAATTCCTAGAACAATGGAAGAGTTCCGAAGCATTTTTAAACTTCAGCGGAATTCCGAGAACAATGGAAGAGTTCCGAAGCATTTTTAAAAGTCAGCGGAATTCCGAGAACAATAGAAGAGTTGTGAAACATTTTTAAGCGTCAGCGGAATTCCGAGAACAATGGAAGAGTTCCAAACCATTTTTAAACTTCAGCAGAATTCCGAGAACAATGGAAGAGTTCAGAAGCATTCTTAAACGTCAGCGGAATTCTGAGAACAATGGAAGAGTTCCAAAGCATTTTTAAACTTCAGCGGAATTTTGAGAACAATGGAAGAGTTCCGAAGCATTTTTAAAAGTCCGCGAAATTCCGAGAACAATGGAAGAGTTGTGAAGCATTTTTAAATGTCAGCGGAATTCCGAGAACAATGGAAGAGTTCCAAAGCATTTTTAAACGTCAGCGAAATTCCGAGAACAATGGAAGAGTTATGAAACATTTTTAAATGTCAGCGGAATTCCGAGAACAATGGAAGAGTTCCGAAGCATTTTTAAATGTCAGCGGAATTCTGAGAACAATGGAAGGGTTCCGAAGCATTTTTAAACTTCAGCAGAATTCCGAGAACAATGGAAGAGTTCCGAAGCATATTTAAACTTCAGCGGAATTCTGAGAACAATGGAAGAGTTCCGAAGCATTTTTAAAAGTCAGGGGAATACCGAGAACAATGGAAGAGTTGTGAAGCATTTTTAAACGTCAACGGAATTCCGAGAAAAAAGGAAGAGTTCCGAAGCATTTTTATATGTCAGCGGAATTTCGAGAACAATGGAAGAGTTCCGACGCATTTTTAAACTTCAGCGGAATTACGAGAACAATGGAAGAGTTCCGAAGCATTTTTAAACATCAGCAGAATTCCGAGAACAATGGAAGAGTTTTTAAGCATTTTTAAACGTCAGTGGAATTCCAAAAACAATGGAAGAGTTCCGAAGCATTTTTAAACATCAGCAGAATTCTGAGAACAATGGAAGTGTTCCAAAGCATTTTTAAACTTCAGCAGAATTCCTAGAACAATGGAAGAGTTCAGAAGCATTTTTAAACTTCAGTAGAATTCCGAGAACAATGGAAGAGTTCCGAAGCATATTTAAACTTCAGCGGAATACCGAGAACAATATAAGAGTTGTGAAGCATTTTTAAACGTCAGAGGAATTCCGAGAACAATGGAAGAGTTCCGAAGCATTTTTAAACTTCACCCGAATTCCGAGAACAATGGAAGAGTTCGGATGCATTTTTAAACTTCAGCAGAATTCCTAGAACAATGGAAGAGTTCCGAAGCATTTTTAAACTTCAGCGGAATTCCGAGAACAATGGAAGAGTTCCGAAGCATTTTTAAAAGTCAGCGGAATTCCGAGAACAATGGAAGAGTTCCGAAGCATTTTTAAATGTCAGCGGAATTCTGAGAACAATGGAAGAGTTCCGAAGCATTTTTAATCTTCAGCATAATTCCGAGAACAATGGAAGAGTTCCGAAGCATTTTTAAAAGTCAGCGGAATTCCGAGAACAATGGAAGAGTTGTGAAGCATTTTTAAAAGTCAGCAGAATACCGAGAACAATGGAAGAGTTGTGAAGCATTTTTAAACATCAGCGGAATTCCAGAACAATGGAAGAGTTCCGAAGCATTTTTATATGTCTGCAGAATTCTGAGAACAATGGAAAAGTTCCAAAGCATTTTTAAATGTCAGCGGAATTCTGAAAACAATGGAAGAGTTCCGAAGAATTTTTAAACTTCAGCAGAATTCCGAGAACAATGGAAGAGTTCCGAAGCATTCTTAAACTTCTATGGAATTCCGAGAACAATGGAAGAGTTCCGAAGCATTTTTAAACATCAGCAGAATTCCGAGAACAATGGAAGAGTTTTTAAGCATTTTTAAACGTCAGTGGAATTCCGAGAACAATGGAAGAGTTGTGAAGCATTTTTAAACGTCAGCGGAGTTCTGAGAACAATGGAAGAGTTCCGAAGCATTTTTAATCTTCAGCATAATTCCGAGAACAATGGAAGAGTTCCGAAGCATTTTTAAAAGTCAGCGAAATAACGAGAAAAGTGGAAGAGTTGTGAAGCATTTTTAAATGTCAGCGGAATTTTGAGAACAATGGAAGAGTTCCGAAGCATTCTTAAACTTCAGCGGAATTCCGAGAACAATGGAAGAGTTCCGAAGCATTTTTAAAAGTCAGCGGAATTACGAGAACAATAGAAGAGTTGTGAAGCAATTTTAAGCGTCAGCGGAATTCCGAGAACAATAGAAAAGTTCCGAAGCATTTTTAAATGTCAGCGGAATTCCGAGAAAAATGCAAGATTTCCGAAGCATTTTTATATGTCAGCGGAATTCCAAGAACATTGGAAGAGTACCGAAGCATTTTTAAACTTCAGCAGAATTCCTAGAACAATGGAAGAGTTCCGAAGCATTTTTAAACTTCAGCGGAATTCCGAGAACAATGGAAGAGTTCCGAAGCATTTTTAAAAGTCAGCGGAATTCCGAGAACAATAGAAGAGTTGTGAAACATTTTTAAGCGTCAGCGGAATTCCGAGAACAATGGAAGAGTTCCAAACCATTTTTAAACTTCAGCAGAATTCCGAGAACAATGGAAGAGTTCAGAAGCATTCTTAAACGTCAGCGGAATTCTGAGAACAATGGAAGAGTTCCAAAGCATTTTTAAACTTCAGCGGAATTTTGAGAACAATGGAAGAGTTCCGAAGCATTTTTAAACTTCAGCAGAATTTTGAGAACAATGGAAGAGTTCCGAAGCATTTTTAAAAGTCCGCGAAATTCCGAGAACAATGGAAGAGTTGTGAAGCATTTTTAAATGTCAGCGGAATTCCGAGAACAATGGAAGAGTTCCAAAGCATTTTTAAACGTCAGCGAAATTCCGAGAACAATGGAAGAGTTATGAAACATTTTTAAATGTCAGCGGAATTCCGAGAACAATGGAAGAGTTCCGAAGCATTTTTAAATGTCAGCGGAATTCTGAGAACAATGGAAGGGTTCCGAAGCATTTTTAAACTTCAGCAGAATTCCGAGAACAATGGAAGAGTTCCGAAGCATATTTAAACTTCAGCGGAATTCTGAGAACAATGGAAGAGTTCCGAAGCATTTTTAAAAGTCAGGGGAATACCGAGAACAATGGAAGAGTTGTGAAGCATTTTTAAACGTCAACGGAATTCCGAGAAAAAAGGAAGAGTTCCGAAGCATTTTTATATGTCAGCGGAATTTCGAGAACAATGGAAGAGTTCCGACGCATTTTTAAACTTCAGCGGAATTACGAGAACAATGGAAGAGTTCCGAAGCATTTTTAAACATCAGCAGAATTCCGAGAACAATGGAAGAGTTTTTAAGCATTTTTAAACGTCAGTGGAATTCCAAAAACAATGGAAGAGTTCCGAAGCATTTTTAAACATCAGCAGAATTCTGAGAACAATGGAAGTGTTCCAAAGCATTTTTAAACTTCAGCAGAATTCCTAGAACAATGGAAGAGTTCAGAAGCATTTTTAAACTTCAGTAGAATTCCGAGAACAATGGAAGAGTTCCGAAGCATATTTAAACTTCAGCGGAATACCGAGAACAATATAAGAGTTGTGAAGCATTTTTAAACGTCAGCGGAATTCCGAGAACAATGGAAGAGTTCCGAAGCATTTTTAAACTTCACCCGAATTCCGAGAGCAATGGAAGAGTTCGGATGCATTTTTAAACTTCAGCAGAATTCCTAGAACAATGGAAGAGTTCCGAAGCATTTTTAAACTTCAGCGGAATTCCGAGAACAATGGAAGAGTTCCGAAGCATTTTTAAAAGTCAGCGGAATTCCGAGAACAATGGAAGAGTTCCGAAGCATTTTTAAATGTCAGCGGAATTCTGAGAACAATGGAAGAGTTCCGAAGCATTTTTAATCTTCAGCATAATTCCGAGAACAATGGAAGAGTTCCGAAGCATTTTTAAAAGTCAGCGGAATTCCGAGAACAATGGAAGAGTTGTGAAGCATTTTTAAACGTCAGCGGAGTTCTGAGAACAATGGAAGAGTTCCGAAGCATTTTTAATCTTCAGCATAATTCCGAGAACAATGGAAGAGTTCCGAAGCATTTTTAAAAGTCAGCGAAATAACGAGAAAAGTGGAAGAGTTGTGAAGCATTTTTAAATGTCAGCGGAATTTTGAGAACAATGGAAGAGTTCCGAAGCATTTTTAAAAGTCAGCGAAATAACGAGAAAAGTGGAAGAGTTGTGAAGCATTTTTAAATGTCAGCGGAATTTTGAGAACAATGGAAGAGTTCCGAAGCATTTTTAAATGTCAGCGGAATTCTGAGGACAATGGAAGAGTTCCGAAGCATTTTTAAACTTCAGCAGAATTCCGAGAACAATGGAAGTGTTCCGAAGCATGCTTAAACTTCAGCGGAATTCCGAGAACAATGGAAGAGTTCCGAAGCATTTTTAAAAGTCAGGGGAATACCGAAAACAATGGAAGAGTTGTGAAGCATTTTTAAACGTCAGCGGAATTCCAGAACAATGGAAGAGTTCCGAAGCATACTTAAACTTCAGCGGAATTCTGAGAACAATGGAAGAATTCTGAAGCATTTTTAAACATCAACGGAATTCCGAGAAAAAAGGAAGAGTTCCGAAGCATTTTTATATGTCAGCGGAATTCCGAGAACAATGGAAATGTTCCGAAGCATTTTTAAACTTCCGCGGAATTACGAGAACAATGGAAGAGTTCCGAAGCATTTTTAAACATCAGCGGAATTCTGAGAACAATGGAAGTGTTCCAAAACATTTTTAAATGTCAGCGGAATTCCGAGAACAATGGAAAAGTTCCGAAGCATTTTTAAACCTCAGCGGAATTCCGAGAACAATGGAAGGGTTCTGAAGCATTTTTAAATGTCAGCGGAATTCCGAGAACAATGGAAGAGTTCCGAAGCATACTTAAACTTCAGCGGAATTCCGCGAACAATGGAAGAGTTCCGAAGCATTTTTAAATGTCAGCAGAATTACGAGAACAATGGAAGAGTTTCGAAGCATTTTTATATGTCTGCAGAATTCTGAGAACAATGGAAGAGTTCCAAAGCATTTTTAAATGTCAGCGGAATTCTGAAAACAATGGAAGAGTTCCGAAGCATTTTTAAACTTCAGCAGAATTCCGAGAACAATGGAAGAGTTCCGAAGCATTCTTAAACTTCTGCGGAATTCCGAGAACAATGGAAGAGTTCCAAAGCATTTTTAAAAGTCAGCGGAATTCCGAGAACAATAGAATAGTTGTGAAACATTTTCAAGCTTCAGCGGAATTCTGAGAACAACGGAAGAGTTCCAAAGCATTTTTAAACTTCAGCAGAATTCCGAGAACAATGGAAGAGTTCCGAAGCATTCTTAAACTTCAGCGGAATTCCGAGAACAATGGAAGAGTTCCGAAGCATTTTTAAAAGTCATGGCCCTCTATGATTTTACCCAGGTTATTTTTCAATGGGCCAACTCCATCAGTTTTAATCCTTTTACTGTTTATATAGTTAAAGAACAGTTTGGGATTCGTTTTACTTTCCTTGGCAATTAGTCTCTCTGTCTCCTCTTTTGCTATTCTTATTTGTTTCTTACAGATTTTGTTTTTTTCCCTATAAGTTATTAGCGCTTCCTCGCTGCCTTCTTGTTTAAGTTTACCGAAAGCCCTTTTTTTGTTTTTCATTGCCCTCTTGACTTCCTTATTTAGCCACATTGGCTTCCTCCTATTCCTAGCCCTTTTATTCCCATAAGGTATGTACCTTCTACAGTGACTATGTAGGACTGTTTTGAAAATTTCCCATTTTCTATCCGTGCTCCTATTACTGAAGATACTATCCCAGTCTATAAGGTGAAGGGCATCTCTTAGCTGATCAAACATTAGCTGATCAAACATCAAGCATTTTTAAACGTCAGCGGAATTCCGAGAACAATGGAAGAGTTCCGAAGCATTTTTAAACTTCAGCAGAATTCCGAGAACAATGGAAGAGTTCCGAAGCATTTTTAAAAGTCAGCGGAATTCCGAGAACAATAGAAGAGTTGTGAAACATTTTTAAGCGTCAGCGGAATTCCGAGAACAATGGAAGAGTTCCAAACCATTTTTAAACTTCAGCAGAATTCCGAGAACAATGGAAGAGTTCAGAAGCATTCTTAAACGTCAGCGGAATTCTGAGAACAATGGAAGAGTTCCGAAGCATTTTTAAACTTCAGCGGAATTTTGAGAACAATGGAAGAGTTCCGAAGCATTTTTAAACGTCAGCGGAATTCCGAGAACAATGGAAGAGTTCCGAAGCATTTTTAAACGTCAGCGGAATTCCGAGAACAATGGAAGAGTTATGAAACATTTTTAAATGTCAGCGGAATTCCGAGAACAATGGAAGAGTTCCGAAGCATTTTTAAATGTCAGCGGAATTCTGAGAACAATGGAAGGGTTCCGAAGCATTTTTAAACTTCAGCAGAATTCCGAGAACAATGGAAGAGTTCCGAAGCATATTTAAACTTCAGCGGAATTCTGAGAACAATGGAAGAGTACCGAAGCATTTTTAAAAGTCAGGGGAATACCGAGAACAATGGAAGAGATGTGAAGCATTTTTAAACGTCAACGGAATTCCGAGAAAAAAGGAAGAGTTCCGAAGCATTTTTATATGTCAGCGGAATTTCGAGAACAATGGAAGAGTTCCGACGCATTTTTAAACTTCAGCGGAATTACGAGAACAATGGAAGAGTTCCGAAGCATTTTTAAACATCAGCAGAATTCCGAGAACAATGGAAGAGTTTTTAAGCATTTTTAAACGTCAGTGGAATTCCAAAAACAATGGAGGAGTTCCGAAGCATTCTTAAACTTCATCGGAATTCCGAGAACAATGGAAGAGTTCCGAAGCATTTTTAAAAGTCAGCGGAATTCAGAGAACAATAGAAGAGTTGTGAAGCATTTTTAAGAGTCAGCGGAATTCCGAGATCAATGGAAGAGTTCCGAAGCATTTTTAAATTTCAAAACTTCAGCAGATTTCCGAGAACAATGGAAGAGTTCTGAAGCATTCATAAACTTCAGCGGAATTACGAGAACAATGGAAGAGTTCCGAAGCATTTCTAAAAGTCAGGGGAATTCCGAGAACAATAGAAGAGCTGTGAAGCAATTTTAAGCGTCAGCGGAATTCCGAGAACAATGGAAGAGATCCGAAGCATTTTTAAACTTCAGCGGAATACCTGGAACAATGGAAGAGTTCCGAAGCATTTTTAAAAGTCAGCAGAATTCCGAGAACACTAGAAGGGTACCAAAGCATATATAAACTTCAGCGGAATTCTGAGAACACTGTAAGAGTTCCGAAGCATTTTTAAACTTCACTGGAATTCCGAGAACAATGGAAGAGTTCCGAAGCATTTTTAAACATCAGCGGAATTCCGAGAACAATGGAAGAGTTCTGAAGCATTTTTAAACGTCAGTGGAATTTTGAAAACAATGGAAGATTTCCGAAGCATTTTTGAACGTCAGCGGAATTCTGAGAACAATGGAAGTGTTGTGAAGCATTTTTAAACGTCAGCGGAATTTGGAGAACAATCGAAGAGTTACGAAGCATTTTTAAACCTCAGCGGAATTCCGAGAACAATGGAAGAGTTCCGAAGCATTTTTAAAAGTCAGCAGAATACCGAGAACAATGGAAGAGTTGTGAAGCATTTTTAAACGTCAGCGGAATTCCAGAACAATGGAAGAGTTCCGAAGCATTTTTAAATGTCAGCAGAATTCCGAGAACAATGGAAGAGTTTCGAAGCATTTTTATATGTCTGCAGAATTCTGAGAACAATGGAAGAGTTCCAAAGCATTTTTAAATGTCAGTGGAATTCTGAAAACAATGGAAGAGTTCCGAAGCATTTTTAAACTTCAGCAGAATTCCGAGAACAATGGAAGTGTTCCGAAGCATTCTTAAACTTCTGCGGAATTCCGAGAACAATGGAAGAGTTCCAAAGCATTTTTGAAAGTCAGCGGAATTCCGAGAACAATAGAAGAGTTGTGAAACATTTTCAAGCTTCAGCGGAATTCCGAGAACAACGGAAGAGTTCCAAAGCATTTTTAAACTTCAGCAGAATTCCGAGAACAATGGAAGAGTTCCGTAGCATTCTTAAACTTCAGCGGAATTCCGAGAACAATGGAAGAGTTCCGAAGCATTTTTAAAAGTCAGCGGAATTCCGAGAACAATAGAAGAGTTGTGAAGCAATTTTAAGCGTCAGCGGAATTCCGAGAACAATAGAAAAGTTCCGAAGCATTTTTAAATGTCAGCGGAATTCCGAGAACAATGGAAGAGTTCTTAAGCATTTTTAAACATCAGCGGAATGCCGAGAACAATGCAAGATTTCCGAAGCATTTTTATATGTCAGCGGAATTCCAAGAACATTGGAAGAGTACCGAAGCATTTTTAAACTTCAGCAGAATTCCTAGAACAATGGAAGAGTTCCGAAGCATTTTTAAACTTCAGCGGAATTCCGAGAACAATGGAAGAGTTCCGAATCATTTTTAAAAGTCAGCGGAATTCCGAGAACAATAGAAGAGTTGTGAAACATTTTTAAGCGTCAGCGGAATTCCGAAAACAATGGAAGAGTTCCAAACCATTTTTAAACTTCAGCAGAATTCCGAGAACAATGGAAGAGTTCAGAAGCAATCTTAAACGTCAGCGGAATTCTGAGAACAATGGAAGAGTTCCGAAGCATTTTTAAACTTCAGCGGAATTTTGAGAACAATGGAAGAGTTCCGAAGCATTTTTAAACTTCAGCGGAATTTTGAGAACAATGGAAGAGTTCCGAAGCATTTTTAAAAGTCCGCGAAATTCCGAGAACAATGGAAGAGTTGTGAAGCATTTTTAAATGTCAGCGGAATTCCGAGAACAATGGAAGAGTTCCGAAGCATTTTTAAACGTCAGCGGAATTCCGAGAACAATGGAAGAGTTATGAAACATTTTTAAATGTCAGCGGAATTCCGAGAACAATGGAAGAGTTCCGAAGCATTTTTAAATGTCAGCGGAATTCTGAGAGCAATGGAAGGGTTCGGAAGCATTTTTAAACTTCAGCAGAATTCCGAGAACAATGGAAGAGTTCCGAAGCATATTTAAACTTCAGCGGAATTCTGAGAAAAATGGAAGAGTTCCAAAGCATTTTTAAAAGTCAGGGGAATACCGAGAACAATGGAAGAGTTGTGAAGCATTTTTAAACGTCAACGGAATTCCGAGAAAAAAGGAAGAGTTCCGAAGCATTTTTATATGTCAGCGGAATTTCGAGAACAATGGAAGAGTTCCGACGCATTTTTAAACTTCAGCGGAATTACGAGAAAAATGGAATAGTTCCGAAGCATTTTTAAACATCAGCAGAATTCCGAGAACAATGGAAGAGTTTTTAAGCATTTTTAAACGTCAGTGGAATTCCAAAAACAATGGAAGAGTTCCGAAGCATTTTTAAACATCAGCAGAATTCTGAGAACAATGGAAGTGTTCCAAAGCATTTTTAAACTTCAGCAGAATTCCTAGAACAATGGAAGAGTTCAGAAGCATTTTTAAACTTCAGTAGAATTCCGAGAACAATGGAAGAGTTCCGAAGCATATTTAAACTTCAGCGGAATACCGAGAACAATAGAAGAGTTGTGAAGCATTTTTAAACGTCAGCGGAATTCCGAGAACAATGGAAGAGTTCCGAAGCATTTTTAAACTTCACCCGAATTCCGAGAACAATGGAAGAGTTCGGATGCATTTTTAAACTTCAGCAGAATTCCTAGAAGAATGGAAGAGTTCCGAAGCATTTTTAAACTTCAGCGGAATTCCGAGAACAATGGAAGAGTTCCGAAGCATTTTTAAAAGTCAGCGGAATTCCGAGAACAATGGAAGAGTTCCGAAGCATATTTAAACTTCAGCGGAATTCTGAGAACAATGGAAGAGTTCTTAAGCATTTTTAAACATCAGCGGAATGCCGAGAACAATGCAAGGTTTCCGAAGCATTTTTATATGTCAGCGGAATTCCGAGAACATTGGAAGAGTACCGAAGCATTTTTAAACTTCAGCAGAATTCCTAGAACAATGGAAGAGTTCCGAACATTTTTAAACTTCAGCGGAATTCCGAGAACAATGGAAGAGTTCCGAAGCATTTTTAAAGGTCAGCGGAATTCAGAGAATAATGGAAGAGTTCAGAAGCATTCTTAAACGTCAGCGGAATTCTGAGAACAATGGAAGAGTTCCGAAGCATTTTTAAAAGTCCGCGAAATTCCGAGAACAATGGAAGAGTTGTGAAGCATTTTTAAACGTCAGCGGAATTCCGAGAACAATGGAAGAGTTCCGAAGCATTTTTAAACGTCAGCGGAATTCCGAGAACAATGGAAGAGTTATGAAACATTTTTAAATGTCAGCGGAATTCCGAGAACAATGGAAGAGTTCCGAAGCATTTTGAAATGTCAGCGGAATTCTGAGAACAATGGAAGGGTTCGGAACCATTTTTAAACTTCAGCAGAATTCCGAGAACAATGGAAGAGTTCCGAAGCATATTTAAACTTCAGCGGAATTCTGAGAACAATGGAAGAGTTCCGAAGCATTTTTAAAAGTCAGGGGAATACCGAGAACAATGGAAGAGTTGTGAAGCATTTTTAAACGTCAACGGAATTCCGATAAAAAAGGAAGAGTTCCGAAGCATTTTTATATGTCAGCGGAATTTCGAGAACAATGGAAGAGTTCCGACGCATTTTTAAACTTCAGCGGAATTACGAGAACAATGGAAGAGTTCCGAAGCATTTCTAAACATCAGCAGAATTCCGAGAACAATGGAAGAGTTTTTAAGCATTTTTAAACGTCAGTGGAATTCCAAAAACAATGGAAGAGTTCCGAAGCATTTTTAAACATCAGCAGAACTCTGAGAACAATGGAAGTGTTCCAAAGCATTTTTAAACTTCAGCAGAATTCCTAGAACAATGGAAGAGTTCAGAAGCATTTTTAAACTTCAGTAGAATTCCGAGAACAATGGAAGAGTTCCGAAGCATATTTAAACTTCAGCGGAATACCGAGAACAATAGAAGAGTTGTGAAGCATTTTTAAACGTCAGCGGAATTCCGAGAACAATGGAAGAGTTCCGAAGCATTTTTAAACTTCACCCGAATTCCGAGAACAAGTGAAGAGTTCGGATGCATTTTTAAACTTCAGCAGAATTCCTAGAACAATGGAAGAGTTCCGAAGCATTTTTAAACTTCAGCGGAATTCCGAGAACAATGGAAGAGTTCCGAAGCATTTTTAAAAGTCAGCGGAATTCCGAGAACAATGGAAGAGTTCCGAAGCATTTTTAAATGTCAGCGGAATTCTGAGAACAATGGAAGAGTTCCGAATCATTTTTAATCTTCAGCATAATTCCGAGAACAATGGAAGAGTTCCGAAGCATTTTTAAAAGTCAGCGGAATTCCGAGAACAATGGAAGAGTTGTGAAGCATTTTTAAACGTCAGCGGAGTTCTGAGAACAATGGAAGAGTTCCAAAGCATTTTTAATCTTCAGCATAATTCCGAGAACAATGGAAGAGTTCCGAAGCATATTTAAACTTCAGCGGAATTCCGAGAACAATGGAAGAGTTCCGAAGCATTTTTAAAAGTCAGCAGAATACCGAGAACAATGGAAGAGTTGTGAAGCATTTTTAAACATCAGCGGAATTCCAGAACAATGGAAGAGTTCCGAAGCATTTTTATATGTCTGCAGAATTCTGAGAACAATGGAAAAGTTCCAAAGCATTTTTAAATGTCAGCGGAATTCTGAAAACAATGGAAGAGTTCCGAAGAATTTTTAAACTTCAGCAGAATTCCGAGAACAATGGAAGAGTTCCGAAGCATTCTTAAACTTCTATGGAATTCCGAGAACAATGGAAGAGTTCCGAAGCATTTTTAAACATCAGCAGAATTCCGAGAACAATGGAAGAGTTTTTAAGCATTTTTAAACGTCAGTGGAATTCCGAGAACAATGGAAGAGTTCTTAAGCATTTTTAAACATCAGCGGAATGCCGAGAACAATGCAAGGTTTCCGAAGCATTTTTATATGTCAGCGGAATTCCGAGAACATTGGAAGAGTACCGAAGCATTTTTAAACTTCAGCAAAATTCCTAGAACAATGGAAGAGTTCCGAACATTTTTAAACTTCAGCGGAATTCCGAGAACAATGGAAGAGTTCCGAAGCATTTTTAAAGGTCAGCGGAATTCAGAGAATAATGGAAGAGTTCAGAAGCATTCTTAAACGTCAGCGGAATTCTGAGAACAATGGAAGAGTTCCGAAGCATTTTTAAAAGTCCGCGAAATTCCGAGAACAATAGAAGAGTTGTGAAGCAATTTTAAGCGTCAGCGGAATTCCGAGAACAATAGAAGTGTTCCGAAGCATTTTTAAACGTCAGCGGAATTCCGAGAACAATGGAAGAGTTCTTAAGCATTTTTAAACATCAGCGGAATGCCGAGAACAATGCAAGATTTCCGAAGCATTTTTATATGTCAGCGGAATTCCGAGAACATTGGAAGAGTACCGAAGCATTTTTAAACTTCAGCAGAATTCCTAGAACAATGGAAAAGTTCCGAAGCATTTTTAAACTTCAGCGGAATTCCGAGAATAATAGAAGAGTTGTGAAACATTTTTAAGCGTCAGCGGAATTCCGAGTACAATAGAAGAGTTGTGAAACATTTTTAAGCGTCAGCGGAATTCCGAGAACAATGGAAGAGTTCCAAACCATTTTTAAACTTCAGCAGAATTCCGAGAACAATGGAAGAGTTCAGAAGCATTCTTAAACGTCAGCGGAATTCTGAGAACGATGGAAGAGTTCCGAAGCATTTTTAAACTTCAGCGGAATTTTGAGAACAATGGAAGAGTTCCGAAGCATTTTTAAACTTCAGCGGAATTTTGAGAACAATGGAAGAGTTCCGAAGCATTTTTAAAAGTCCGCGAAATTCCGAGAACAATGGAAGAGTTGTGAAGCATTTTTAAACGTCAGCGGAATTCCGAGAACAATGGAAGAGTTCCGAAGCATTTTTAAACGTCAGCGGAATTCCGAGAACAATGGAAGAGTTATGAAACATTTTTAAATGTCAGCAGAATTCCGAGAACAATGGAAGAGTTCCGAAGCATTTTTAAATGTCAGCGGAATTTTGAGAACAATGGAAGGGTTCCGAAGCATTTTTAAACTTCAGCAGAATTCCGAGAACAATGGAAGAGTTCCGAAGCATTTTTAAAAGTCAGGGGAATACCGAGAACAATGGAAGAGTTCCGAAGCATTTTTAAAAGTCAGGGGAATACCGAGAACAATGGAAGAGTTGTGAAGCATTTTTAAACGTCAACGGAATTCCGATAAAAAAGGAAGAGTTCCGAAGCATTTTTATATGTCAGCGGAATTTCGAGAACAATGGAAGAGTTCCGACGCATTTTTAAACTTCAGCGGAATTACGAGAACAATGGAAGCGTTCCGAAGCATTTCTAAACATCAGCAGAATTCCGAGAACAATGGAAGAGTTTTTAAGCATTTTTAAACGTCAGTGGAATTCCAAAAACAATGGAAGAGTTCCGAAGCATTTTTAAACATCAGCAGAACTCTGAGAACAATGGAAGTGTTCCAAAGCATTTTTAAACTTCAGCAGAATTCCTAGAACAATGGAAGAGTTCAGAAGCATTTTTAAACTTCAGTAGAATTCCGAGAACAATGGAAGAGTTCCGAAGCATATTTAAACTTCAGCGGAATACCAAGAACAATAGAAGAGTTGTG
The DNA here is from genome assembly GCF_046119375.1 of Phyllobates terribilis. NCBI lineage: Eukaryota > Metazoa > Chordata > Amphibia > Anura > Dendrobatidae > Phyllobates > Phyllobates terribilis. The sequence continues at coordinate 21,613,383 of NW_027362775.1, read as the reverse complement.
AAGCATTTTTAAACGTCAGCGGAATTCCGAGAACAATGGAAGAGTTCCGAAGCATTTTTAAACTTCACCCGAATTCCGAGAACAATGGAAGAGTTCGGATGCATTTTTAAACTTCAGCAGAATTCCTAGAACAATGGAAGAGTTCCGAAGCATTTTTAAACTTCAGCGGAATTCCGAGAACAATGGAAGAGTTCCGAAGCATTTTTAAAAGTCAGCGGAATTCCGAGAACAATGGAAGAGTTCCGAAGCATTTTTAAATGTCAGCGGAATTCTGAGAACAATGGAAGAGTTCCGAATCATTTTTAATCTTCAGCATAATTCCGAGAACAATGGAAGAGTTCCGAAGCATTTTTAAAAGTCAGCGGAATTCCGAGAACAATGGAAGAGTTGTGAAGCATTTTTAAACGTCAGCGGAGTTCTGAGAACAATGGAAGAGTTCCGAAGCATTTTTAATCTTCAGCATAATTCCGAGAACAATGGAAGAGTTCCGAAGCATATTTAAACTTCAGCGGAATTCCGAGAACAATGGAAGAGTTCCGAAGCATTTTTAAAAGTCAGCAGAATACCGAGAACAATGGAAGAGTTGTGAAGCATTTTTAAACATCAGCGGAATTCCAGAACAATGGAAGAGTTCCGAAGCATTTTTATATGTCTGCAGAATTCTGAGAACAATGGAAAAGTTCCAAAGCATTTTTAAATGTCAGCGGAATTCTGAAAACAATGGAAGAGTTACGAAGAATTTTTAAACTTCAGCAGAATTCCGAGAACAATGGAAGAGTTCCGAAGCATTCTTAAACTTCTATGGAATTCCGAGAACAATGGAAGAGTTCCGAAGCATTTTTAAACATCAGCAGAATTCCGAGAACAATGGAAGAGTTTTTAAGCATTTTTAAACGTCAGTGGAATTCCGAGAACAATGGAAGAGTTCTTAAGCATTTTTAAACATCAGCGGAATGCCGAGAACAATGCAAGGTTTCCGAAGCATTTTTATATGTCAGCGGAATTCCGAGAACATTGGAAGAGTACCGAAGCATTTTTAAACTTCAGCAGAATTCCTAGAACAATGGAAGAGTTCCGAACATTTTTAAACTTCAGCGGAATTCCGAGAACAATGGAAGAGTTCCGAAGCATTTTTAAAGGTCAGCGGAATTCAGAGAATAATGGAAGAGTTCAGAAGCATTCTTAAACGTCAGCGGAATTCTGAGAACAATGGAAGAGTTCCGAAGCATTTTTAAAAGTCCGCGAAATTCCGAGAACAATGGAAGAGTTGTGAAGCATTTTTAAACGTCAGCGGAATTCCGAGAACAATGGAAGAGTTCCGAAGCATTTTTAAACGTCAGCGGAATTCCGAGAACAATGGAAGAGTTATGAAACATTTTTAAATGTCAGCGGAATTCCGAGAACAATGGAAGAGTTCCGAAGCATTTTTAAATGTCAGCGGAATTCTGAGAACAATGGAAGGGTTCGGAACCATTTTTAAACTTCAGCAGAATTCCGAGAACAATGGAAGAGTTCCGAAGCATATTTAAACTTCAGCGGAATTCTGAGAACAATGGAAGAGTTCCGAAGCATTTTTAAAAGTCAGGGGAATACCGAGAACAATGGAAGAGTTGTGAAGCATTTTTAAACGTCAACGGAATTCCGAGAAAAAAGGAAGAGTTCCGAAGCATTTTTATATGTCAGCGGAATTTCGAGAACAATGGAAGAGTTCCGACGCATTTTTAAACTTCAGCGGAATTACGAGAACAATGGAAGAGTTCCGAAGCATTTTTAAACATCAGCAGAATTCCGAGAACAATGGAAGAGTTTTTAAGCATTTTTAATTGTCAGTGGAATTCCGAAAACAATGGAAGAGTTCCGAAGCATTTTTAAACATCAGCAGAATTCTGAGAACAATGGAAGTGTTCCAAAGCATTTTTAAACTTCAGCAGAATTCCTAGAACAATGGAAGAGTTCAGAAGCATTTTTAAACTTCAGTAGAATTCCGAGAACAATGGAAGAGTTCCGAAGCATATTTAAACTTCAGCGGAATACCGAGAACAATAGAAGAGTTGTGAAGCATTTTTAAACGTCAGCGGAATTCCGAGAACAATGGAAGAGTTCCGAAGCATTTTTAAACTTCACCCGAATTCCGAGAACAATGGATGAGTTCGGATGCATTTTTAAACTTCAGCGGAATTCCGAGAACAATGGAAGAGTTCCGAAGCATTTTTAAACGTCAGCGGAATTCTGAGAACAATGGAAGAGTTCCGAAGCATTTTTAATCTTCAGCATAATTCCGAGAACAATGGAAGAGTTCCGAAGCATATTTAAACTTCAGCGGAATTCCGAAAACAATGGAAGAGTTCCGAAGCATTTTTAAATGTCAGCGAAATACCGAGAAAAATGGAAGAGTTGTGAAGCATTTTTAAACGTCAGCGGAATTTTGAGAACAATGGAAGAGATCCGAAGCATTTTTAAATGTCAGCGGAATTCTGAGGACAATGGAAGAGTTCTGAAGCATTTTTAAACTTCAGCAGAATTCCGAGAACAATGGAAGGGTTCCGAAGCATGCTTAAACTTCAGCGGAATTCCGAGAACAATGGAAGAGTTCCGAAGCATTTTTAAAAGTCAGGGGAATACCGAGAACAATGGAAGAGTTGTGAAGCATTTTTAAACGTCAGCGGAATTCCAGAACAATGGAAGAGTTCCGAAGCATACTTAAACTTCAGCGGAATTCCGCGAACAATGGAAGAGTTCTGAAGCATTTTTAAACATCAACGGAATTCCGAGAAAAAAGGAAGAGTTCCGAAGCATTTTTATATGTCAGCGGAATTCCGAGAACAATGGAAAAGTTCCGAAGCATTTTTAAACTTCTGCGGAATTACGAGAACAATGGAAGAGTTCCGAAGCATTTTTAAACATCAGCAGAATTCCGAGAACAATGGAAGAGTTTTTAAGCATTTTTAAACGTCATTGGAATTCCGAAAACAATGGAAGAGTTCCGAAGCATTTTTAAACATCAGCGGAATTCTGAGAACAATGGAAGTGGTCCAAAACATTTTTAAATGTCAGCGGAATTCCGAGAACAATGGAAAAGTTCTGAAGCATTTTTAAACCTCAGCGGAATTCCGAGAACAATGGAAGGGTTCTGAAGCATTTTTAAATGTCAGCGGAATTCCGAGAACAATGGAAGAGTTCCGAAGCATACTTAAACTTCAGCGGAATTCCGCGAACAATGGAAGAGTTCCGAAGCATTTTTAAAAGTCAGCAGAATACCGAGAACAATGGAAGAGTTGTGAAGCATTTTTAAACATCAGCGGAATTCCAGAACAATGGAAGAGTTCCGAAGCATTTTTATATGTCTGCAGAATTCTGAGAACAATGGAAAAGTTCCGAAGCATTTTTAAAAGTCAGCGGAATTCCGAGAACAATGGAAGAGTTCCGAAGCATTTTTAAATGTCAGCGGAATTCTGAGAACAATGGAAGAGTTCCGAATCATTTTTAATCTTCAGCATAATTCCGAGAACAATGGAAGAGTTCCGAAGCATTTTTAAAAGTCAGCGGAATTCCGAGAACAATGGAAGAGTTGTGAAGCATTTTTAAACGTCAGCGGAGTTCTGAGAACAATGGAAGAGTTCCGAAGCATTTTTAATCTTCAGCATAATTCCGAGAACAATGGAAGAGTTCCGAAGCATATTTAAACTTCAGCGGAATTCCGAGAACAATGGAAGAGTTCCGAAGCATTTTTAAAAGTCAGCAGAATACCGAGAACAATGGAAGAGTTGTGAAGCATTTTTAAACATCAGCGGAATTCCAGAACAATGGAAGAGTTCCGAAGCATTTTTATATGTCTGCAGAATTCTGAGAACAATGGAAAAGTTCCAAAGCATTTTTAAATGTCAGCGGAATTCTGAAAACAATGGAAGAGTTACGAAGAATTTTTAAACTTCAGCAGAATTCCGAGAACAATGGAAGAGTTCCGAAGCATTCTTAAACTTCTATGGAATTCCGAGAACAATGGAAGAGTTCCGAAGCATTTTTAAACATCAGCAGAATTCCGAGAACAATGGAAGAGTTTTTAAGCATTTTTAAACGTCAGTGGAATTCCGAGAACAATGGAAGAGTTCTTAAGCATTTTTAAACATCAGCGGAATGCCGAGAACAATGCAAGGTTTCCGAAGCATTTTTATATGTCAGCGGAATTCCGAGAACATTGGAAGAGTACCGAAGCATTTTTAAACTTCAGCAGAATTCCTAGAACAATGGAAGAGTTCCGAACATTTTTAAACTTCAGCGGAATTCCGAGAACAATGGAAGAGTTCCGAAGCATTTTTAAAGGTCAGCGGAATTCAGAGAATAATGGAAGAGTTCAGAAGCATTCTTAAACGTCAGCGGAATTCTGAGAACAATGGAAGAGTTCCGAAGCATTTTTAAAAGTCCGCGAAATTCCGAGAACAATGGAAGAGTTGTGAAGCATTTTTAAACGTCAGCGGAATTCCGAGAACAATGGAAGAGTTCCGAAGCATTTTTAAACGTCAGCGGAATTCCGAGAACAATGGAAGAGTTATGAAACATTTTTAAATGTCAGCGGAATTCCGAGAACAATGGAAGAGTTCCGAAGCATTTTTAAATGTCAGCGGAATTCTGAGAACAATGGAAGGGTTCGGAACCATTTTTAAACTTCAGCAGAATTCCGAGAACAATGGAAGAGTTCCGAAGCATATTTAAACTTCAGCGGAATTCTGAGAACAATGGAAGAGTTCCGAAGCATTTTTAAAAGTCAGGGGAATACCGAGAACAATGGAAGAGTTGTGAAGCATTTTTAAACGTCAACGGAATTCCGAGAAAAAAGGAAGAGTTCCGAAGCATTTTTATATGTCAGCGGAATTTCGAGAACAATGGAAGAGTTCCGACGCATTTTTAAACTTCAGCGGAATTACGAGAACAATGGAAGAGTTCCGAAGCATTTTTAAACATCAGCAGAATTCCGAGAACAATGGAAGAGTTTTTAAGCATTTTTAATTGTCAGTGGAATTCCGAAAACAATGGAAGAGTTCCGAAGCATTTTTAAACATCAGCAGAATTCTGAGAACAATGGAAGTGTTCCAAAGCATTTTTAAACTTCAGCAGAATTCCTAGAACAATGGAAGAGTTCAGAAGCATTTTTAAACTTCAGTAGAATTCCGAGAACAATGGAAGAGTTCCGAAGCATATTTAAACTTCAGCGGAATACCGAGAACAATAGAAGAGTTGTGAAGCATTTTTAAACGTCAGCGGAATTCCGAGAACAATGGAAGAGTTCCGAAGCATTTTTAAACTTCACCCGAATTCCGAGAACAATGGATGAGTTCGGATGCATTTTTAAACTTCAGCGGAATTCCGAGAACAATGGAAGAGTTCCGAAGCATTTTTAAACGTCAGCGGAATTCTGAGAACAATGGAAGAGTTCCGAAGCATTTTTAATCTTCAGCATAATTCCGAGAACAATGGAAGAGTTCCGAAGCATATTTAAACTTCAGCGGAATTCCGAAAACAATGGAAGAGTTCCGAAGCATTTTTAAATGTCAGCGAAATACCGAGAAAAATGGAAGAGTTGTGAAGCATTTTTAAACGTCAGCGGAATTTTGAGAACAATGGAAGAGATCCGAAGCATTTTTAAATGTCAGCGGAATTCTGAGGACAATGGAAGAGTTCTGAAGCATTTTTAAACTTCAGCAGAATTCCGAGAACAATGGAAGGGTTCCGAAGCATGCTTAAACTTCAGCGGAATTCCGAGAACAATGGAAGAGTTCCGAAGCATTTTTAAAAGTCAGGGGAATACCGAGAACAATGGAAGAGTTGTGAAGCATTTTTAAACGTCAGCGGAATTCCAGAACAATGGAAGAGTTCCGAAGCATACTTAAACTTCAGCGGAATTCCGCGAACAATGGAAGAGTTCTGAAGCATTTTTAAACATCAACGGAATTCCGAGAAAAAAGGAAGAGTTCCGAAGCATTTTTATATGTCAGCGGAATTCCGAGAACAATGGAAAAGTTCCGAAGCATTTTTAAACTTCTGCGGAATTACGAGAACAATGGAAGAGTTCCGAAGCATTTTTAAACATCAGCAGAATTCCGAGAACAATGGAAGAGTTTTTAAGCATTTTTAAACGTCATTGGAATTCCGAAAACAATGGAAGAGTTCCGAAGCATTTTTAAACATCAGCGGAATTCTGAGAACAATGGAAGTGGTCCAAAACATTTTTAAATGTCAGCGGAATTCCGAGAACAATGGAAAAGTTCTGAAGCATTTTTAAACCTCAGCGGAATTCCGAGAACAATGGAAGGGTTCTGAAGCATTTTTAAATGTCAGCGGAATTCCGAGAACAATGGAAGAGTTCCGAAGCATACTTAAACTTCAGCGGAATTCCGCGAACAATGGAAGAGTTCCGAAGCATTTTTAAAAGTCAGCAGAATACCGAGAACAATGGAAGAGTTGTGAAGCATTTTTAAACATCAGCGGAATTCCAGAACAATGGAAGAGTTCCGAAGCATTTTTATATGTCTGCAGAATTCTGAGAACAATGGAAAAGTTCCGAAGCATTTTTAAAAGTCAGCGGAATTCCGAGAACAATGGAAGAGTTCCGAAGCATTTTTAAATGTCAGCGGAATTCTGAGAACAATGGAAGAGTTCCGAATCATTTTTAATCTTCAGCATAATTCCGAGAACAATGGAAGAGTTCCGAAGCATTTTTAAAAGTCAGCGGAATTCCGAGAACAATGGAAGAGTTGTGAAGCATTTTTAAACGTCAGCGGAGTTCTGAGAACAATGGAAGAGTTCCGAAGCATTTTTAATCTTCAGCATAATTCCGAGAACAATGGAAGAGTTCCGAAGCATATTTAAACTTCAGCGGAATTCCGAGAACAATGGAAGAGTTCCGAAGCATTTTTAAAAGTCAGCAGAATACCGAGAACAATGGAAGAGTTGTGAAGCATTTTTAAACATCAGCGGAATTCCAGAACAATGGAAGAGTTCCGAAGCATTTTTATATGTCTGCAGAATTCTGAGAACAATGGAAAAGTTCCAAAGCATTTTTAAATGTCAGCGGAATTCTGAAAACAATGGAAGAGTTACGAAGAATTTTTAAACTTCAGCAGAATTCCGAGAACAATGGAAGAGTTCCGAAGCATTCTTAAACTTCTATGGAATTCCGAGAACAATGGAAGAGTTCCGAAGCATTTTTAAACATCAGCAGAATTCCGAGAACAATGGAAGAGTTTTTAAGCATTTTTAAACGTCAGTGGAATTCCGAGAACAATGGAAGAGTTCTTAAGCATTTTTAAACATCAGCGGAATGCCGAGAACAATGCAAGGTTTCCGAAGCATTTTTATATGTCAGCGGAATTCCGAGAACATTGGAAGAGTACCGAAGCATTTTTAAACTTCAGCAGAATTCCTAGAACAATGGAAGAGTTCCGAACATTTTTAAACTTCAGCGGAATTCCGAGAACAATGGAAGAGTTCCGAAGCATTTTTAAAGGTCAGCGGAATTCAGAGAATAATGGAAGAGTTCAGAAGCATTCTTAAACGTCAGCGGAATTCTGAGAACAATGGAAGAGTTCCGAAGCATTTTTAAAAGTCCGCGAAATTCCGAGAACAATGGAAGAGTTGTGAAGCATTTTTAAACGTCAGCGGAATTCCGAGAACAATGGAAGAGTTCCGAAGCATTTTTAAACGTCAGCGGAATTCCGAGAACAATGGAAGAGTTATGAAACATTTTTAAATGTCAGCGGAATTCCGAGAACAATGGAAGAGTTCCGAAGCATTTTTAAATGTCAGCGGAATTCTGAGAACAATGGAAGGGTTCGGAACCATTTTTAAACTTCAGCAGAATTCCGAGAACAATGGAAGAGTTCCGAAGCATATTTAAACTTCAGCGGAATTCTGAGAACAATGGAAGAGTTCCGAAGCATTTTTAAAAGTCAGGGGAATACCGAGAACAATGGAAGAGTTGTGAAGCATTTTTAAACGTCAACGGAATTCCGAGAAAAAAGGAAGAGTTCCGAAGCATTTTTATATGTCAGCGGAATTTCGAGAACAATGGAAGAGTTCCGACGCATTTTTAAACTTCAGCGGAATTACGAGAACAATGGAAGAGTTCCGAAGCATTTTTAAACATCAGCAGAATTCCGAGAACAATGGAAGAGTTTTTAAGCATTTTTAATTGTCAGTGGAATTCCGAAAACAATGGAAGAGTTCCGAAGCATTTTTAAACATCAGCAGAATTCTGAGAACAATGGAAGTGTTCCAAAGCATTTTTAAACTTCAGCAGAATTCCTAGAACAATGGAAGAGTTCAGAAGCATTTTTAAACTTCAGTAGAATTCCGAGAACAATGGAAGAGTTCCGAAGCATATTTAAACTTCAGCGGAATACCGAGAACAATAGAAGAGTTGTGAAGCATTTTTAAACGTCAGCGGAATTCCGAGAACAATGGAAGAGTTCCGAAGCATTTTTAAACTTCACCCGAATTCCGAGAACAATGGATGAGTTCGGATGCATTTTTAAACTTCAGCGGAATTCCGAGAACAATGGAAGAGTTCCGAAGCATTTTTAAACGTCAGCGGAATTCTGAGAACAATGGAAGAGTTCCGAAGCATTTTTAATCTTCAGCATAATTCCGAGAACAATGGAAGAGTTCCGAAGCATATTTAAACTTCAGCGGAATTCCGAAAACAATGGAAGAGTTCCGAAGCATTTTTAAATGTCAGCGAAATACCGAGAAAAATGGAAGAGTTGTGAAGCATTTTTAAACGTCAGCGGAATTTTGAGAACAATGGAAGAGATCCGAAGCATTTTTAAATGTCAGCGGAATTCTGAGGACAATGGAAGAGTTCTGAAGCATTTTTAAACTTCAGCAGAATTCCGAGAACAATGGAAGGGTTCCGAAGCATGCTTAAACTTCAGCGGAATTCCGAGAACAATGGAAGAGTTCCGAAGCATTTTTAAAAGTCAGGGGAATACCGAGAACAATGGAAGAGTTGTGAAGCATTTTTAAACGTCAGCGGAATTCCAGAACAATGGAAGAGTTCCGAAGCATACTTAAACTTCAGCGGAATTCCGCGAACAATGGAAGAGTTCTGAAGCATTTTTAAACATCAACGGAATTCCGAGAAAAAAGGAAGAGTTCCGAAGCATTTTTATATGTCAGCGGAATTCCGAGAACAATGGAAAAGTTCCGAAGCATTTTTAAACTTCTGCAGAATTACGAGAACAATGGAAGAGTTCCGAAGCATTTTTAAACATCAGCAGAATTCCGAGAACAATGGAAGAGTTTTTAAGCATTTTTAAACGTCATTGGAATTCCGAAAACAATGGAAGAGTTCCGAAGCATTTTTAAACATCAGCGGAATTCTGAGAACAATGGAAGTGGTCCAAAACATTTTTAAATGTCAGCGGAATTCCGAGAACAATGGAAAAGTTCTGAAGCATTTTTAAACCTCAGCGGAATTCCGAGAACAATGGAAGGGTTCTGAAGCATTTTTAAATGTCAGCGGAATTCCGAGAACAATGGAAGAGTTCCGAAGCATACTTAAACTTCAGCGGAATTCCGCGAACAATGGAAGAGTTCCGAAGCATTTTTAAAAGTCAGCAGAATACCGAGAACAATGGAAGAGTTGTGAAGCATTTTTAAACATCAGCGGAATTCCAGAACAATGGAAGAGTTCCGAAGCATTTTTATATGTCTGCAGAATTCTGAGAACAATGGAAAAGTTCCAAAGCATTTTTAAATGTCAGCGGAATTCTGAAAACAATGGAAGAGTTCCGAAGAATTTTTAAACTTCAGCAGAATTCCGAGAACAATGGAAGAGTTCCGAAGCATTCTTAAACTTCAGTGGAATTCCGAGAACAATGGAAGAGTTCCGAAGCATTTTTAAACGTCAGCGGATTTCCGAGAACAATGAAAGAGTTCTGAAGCATTTTTAAATGTCAGCGGAATTTTGAAAACAAAGGAAGATTTCCTAAGCATTTTTAAACGTCAGCGAAATTCTGAGAACAATGGAAGAGTTCCGAAGCATTTTTAAATGTCAGCGGAATTCTGAGAACAATGGAAGAGTTCCGAAGCATTTTTAAACTTCAGCAGAATTCAGAGAACAATGGAAGAGTTCCGAAGCATACTTAAACTTCAGCGGAATTCTGAGAACAATGGAAGAGTTCCGAAGCATTTTTAAAAGTCAGGGGTATACCGAGAACAATGGAAGAGTTGTGAAGCATTTTTAAACGTCAGCGGAATTCCAGAACAATGGAAGAGTTCCAAAGCATACTTAAACTACAGCGGAATTCCGAGAACAATGGAAGAGTTCTGAAACATTTTTAAACATCAACGGAATTCTGAGAAAAAAGGAAGAGTTCCGAAGCATTTTTATATGTCAGCGGAATTTCGAGAACAATTTAAGAGTTCCGACGCATTTTTAAACTTCAGCGGAATTACGAGAACAATGGAAGAGTTCCGAAGCATTTTTAAACATCAGCAGAGTTCCGAGAACAATGGAAGAGTTTTTAAGCATTTTTAAACGTCAGTGGAATTCCGAAAACAATGGAAGAGTTCCGAAGCATTTTTAAACATCAGCGGAATTCTGAGAACAATGGAAGTGTTCCAAAGCATTTTTAAACTTCACCCGAATTCGGAGAACAATGGAAGAGTTCCGATGCATTTTTAAACTTCAGCAGAATTCCTAGAACAATGGAAGAGTTCCGAAGCATTTTTAAACTTCAGCGGAATTCCGAAAACAATGGAAGAGTTCCGAAGCATTTTTAAACGTCAGCGGAATTCCGAGAACAATGGAAGAGTTCCGAAGCATTTTTAATCTTCAGCATAATTCCGAGAACAATGGAAGAGTTCCAAAGCATTTTTAAAAGTCAGCGGAATTCCGAGAACAATGGAAGAGTTGTGAAGCATTTTTAAACGTCAGCGGAATTCTGAGAACAATGGAAGAGTTCCGAAGCATTTTTAATCTTCAGCATAATTCCGAGAACAATGGAAGAGTTCCGAAGCATATTTAAACTTCAGCGGAATTCCGAGAACAATGGAAGAGTTCCGAAGCATTTTTAAAAGTCAGAGGAATACCGAGAAAAATGGAAGAGTTGTGAAGCATTTTTAAACGTCAGCGGAATTCCGAGAACAATGGAAGAGTTCCGAATAGTGTTGAGCGATACCTTCCGATATCAGGAAATATCGTATCGGATTGGATCGGGCCGATACCCAAAAAGTATCGGATATCGCCGATTCCGATACCGGAAACCAATGCAAGTCAATGGGACACAAATATCGGAATGAAAATAAACCCTTTCTTTCCTTGTAGGTTAATTCTACATGAAGGAAAACAACTAAGAATAATGTAGAATGACATGAAAAGCCGGCAATTCATCAGCGGCATTCACCGGTACCCGACAATTTACAACAGAAAGAATAGAGCTTCACACATAGATTAGGTAGATAGAACCATGTCAGTCACATATATATGAATTACAGTGACAGTGTTGCTTACTGTACTTGTCATTTAGTGTAAAGGATTTATTTAAAAAAATATTAGTGTTTTCGTGCACCGTCTCTTTAAAAAAGCCGGCCGGCAATTCAGCAGCGGTACCCGACAATTTATAACAGACAGAATAGAGCTTCACACATAGATTAGATAGATAGAAACATGTCAGTCACATATATATGAAGTACAGTGACAGTGTTGCTTACTGTACTTGTCATTTAGTGTAAAGGATTTATTTAAAAAAATATTAGTGTTTTCGTGCACCGTCTCTTTAAGAAAGCCGGCCGGCAATTCAGCATCTGTACCCGACAATTTAGAATAGAAAGAATAGAGAATCACACATAGATTAGATAGATAGAAACATGTCAGTCACATATATATGAAGTACAGTGACAGTGTTGATTACTGTACTTGTCATTTAGTGTTAAAATAAAGGATTTATTTAAAAAAAAATTGGCGTGGGGTTCCCCTTAATTTTAGGCTCTAGCAGAGGTTAAGCAGACAGCTGGGGCAAATGTTTGAAGCCTGGGAAGGGGGTAATACCCACGGAGCTTCCCAGGCAACTAATATCAGCCCCCAGCTGAATACCTAGCCTTTACTAGCTATTAAAATGGGGGACCCCCCCAAAAAATAACGTGGGGTCCCCCCTAATTTAATAGCTAGCAAAGGCTAGGCAGACAGCTGGGGGCTGATTTTAATAGCCCAGGAAGGGTGCCATGAATATTGGCCCCCTCCCAGGCTAGAAACACCAGCCGTCAGCCGCCCCAGAAATGGCGCATGCATAGGATGCGCCAATTCTGGCACTTAGCCTCGCTCTTCCCACTGCCCTGTAGCGGTGGCAGTGGGGTAATAGGGCTGGGGTTGATGTCAGCTTATAATGCCAGCTGACATCAAGCCCAGGTTAGTAATGGAGAGGCGTCTATAAGACACCCCCATTACTAACCCCATAGTCAAAGTTAAAGAAAAACACAAACACCCAGAATAAAGTCCTTTAATTGAAATAAACACACAATTCTTTATTGTTCTAAATTAAACCATACTTACAGTCACGCCCATTCCAGCTGAAGCCAACGATCTCCTGCAATAAAAGAAAAATAATAAAGCAACCTCATCCTTACCTTTCCATGGTTCCCACGACAGCTTCAGCTCTGCTACATCGAGATGACAGGCTGGAACGCAGCAGAATGCTGCCATCCAGCCTGTCATCCCGCAGACACTGAGAAGCGCAGGCATGCTTGCGCTCCTCAGTGTCTCTCTGTGACGTCATCCAGATGAGCCGAGTTCATGTCCAATGAACTCGGCTCACCTCATGCACGTCACTGACAGCGTGGGAAAATTCTCACGCTGAAGTGCTGAATGCAGGAGAATTTTCCCACGCTGTCAGTGACGTGCATGAGGTGAGCTGAGTTCATTGGACATGACCTCGGCTCATCTTTATGCCGTCACAGCCAGACACTGAGGAGTGGAAGCATGCCTGCGCTTCTCAGTGTCTGCGGGATGACAGGCTGAATGGCAGTGTTCTGCTGCGGTCCAGCCTGTCATCTCGATGTAGCAGAGCTGGAGCTGTTCTGGGAACCATGGAAAGGTAAGGATGAGGTTGCTTTATTATTTTACTTTTATTGCAGGAGATCGTTGGCTTCAGCTGGAATGGGCGTGATGGTAAGTATGGTTTAATTTAGAACAATAAAGAATTGTGTGTTTATTTCAATTAAAGGACTTTATTCTGGGTGTTGTGTTTTTTTAAATACTTTACTAGAAATTCATGGTGGTCATGTCTAATATTGGCGTGACCCCATGAATTTCGGGCTTAGGGCCAGCTGATAATGCCAAGCTGGCCTTAACCCCTTTATTACCCAGTGAGCCACCGCACCAGGGCCCTGGATGAGTTGGGTACAGCGCCAGAAGATGGCGCTTCTATGAACGCGCCATTTTCCGGGGTGGCTGCGGACTGCAATTTGCAGCGGGGGTGGCCCAGAAAGCTTGGGTCTCCCTGCGCTGCGGCATCCAGCCCCCAGCTGCCTAGTTGTACCTGGCTGGGCACAAAAATAGGGCGAAGCCCCACGCATTTTTTTTTTAAATTATTTCATGAAATTCATGGAATAATTAAGAAAAAAAGGGCTTCCCTATATTGCTGTGTCCAACCAGGTACAAATAGGCAGCTGGTGGTTGGGGGCAGCCCATTCCTGCCTGCTGTACCTGGCTGGACACAAATATAGTGCGAAGCCCCACGTCAATTTTTTTTTAATTATTTCATGAAATAATTTTTTAAAAAAAGGGCTTCCCTATATTGTTGTGTCTGGCCAGGTACAAATAGGCAGCTGGTGGTTGGGGGCAGCCTGTTCCTGCCTGCTGTACCTGGCTGGACACAAATATAGGGCGAAGCCCCACATGAATTTTTTTTAAAATAAATCCTTTATTTTAACACTAAATGACATTTGAGGAGTTAATAAAGATGCAGTCCCTAAATTATTATTTATTTTTTAATTAATTTTTCCCAAAACTTTTGACGTGGGCTTCGCCATATTTTTGTATGCCAGCCAGGTACAGCATCCAGCTTCTATGAATGCGTCATTTTCCGGGGTGGCTGCGGACTGCAATTTTCAGCGGGGGGGGCAGAAAGGTTGGGCCTCCCTGCGCTGCAGATTCCATCCCCCAGCTGCCTAGTTTTACCTGGCTGGACACAAAAATAGGGAGAAGCTTCACGTATTTTTTTTTTTAAATTATTTCATGAAATTCATGAAATAATTAAGAAAACAGGGCTTCCCTATATTGTTGTGTCCAACCAGGTACAAATAGGCAGCTGGTGGTTGGGGGCAGCCCGTTCCTGCCTGCTGTACCTGGCTGGACATAAATATAGTGCGAAGCCCCACGTCAATTTTTTTTAAATCATTTCAGGAAATTCATGAAATAATTAAAAAAAATTGATGTGGGGCTTCGCCCTATATTTGTGTCCAGTCAGGTACAGCAGGCAGGAACGGGCTGCCCCCAACCACCAGCTGCCTATTTGTACCTAGCCAGACACAACAATATAGGGAAGCCCTTTTTTTCTTAATTATTCCATGAATTTCATGAAATAATTAAAAAAAAAATACGTGGGGCTTCACCCTATTTTTGTGTCCAGCCAGGTACAACAAGGCAGCTGGGGGCTGGAATCCGCAGCGCAGGGAGGCCCAAGCTTTCTGGGCCTCACCCGCTGCAAATTGCAGTCCGCAGCCTCCCCAGAAAATGGCGCGTTCATAGAAGCGGTGGCTCACTGGGTAATAAAGGGGTTAAGGCCAGCTTGGCATTATCAGCTGGCCCTAAGCCCGAAATTCATGGAGTCACGCCAATATTAGACAGGACCACCATGAATTTCTAGTAAAGTATTTAAAAAAAACACAAACACCCAGAAAAAAGTCCTTTAATTGAAATAAACACACAATTCTTTATTGTTCTAAATTAAACCATACTTACAGTCACGCTCATTCCAGCTGAAGCCAACGATCTCCTGCAATAAAAGTACGACAGCTTCAGCTCTGCTACATCTGCGCTTCTCAGTGTCTGCGGGATGACAGGCTGGATGGCAGCGTTCTGCTGCGGTCCAGCCTGTCATCTCGATGTAGCAGAGCTGAAGCTGTCGTGGGAACCATGGAAAGGTAAGGATGAGGTTGCTTTATTATTTTTCTTTTATTGCAGGAGATCGTTGGCTTCAGCTGGAATGGGCGTGGTGGTAAGTATGGTTTAATTTAGAACAATAAAGAATTGTGTCTTTATTTCAATTAAAGGACTTTTTTCTGGGTGTTTGTGTTTTTTTTAAATACTTTACTAGAAATTCATGGCGGTCATGTCTAATATTGGCGTGACCCCATGAATTTCGGGCTTAGGGCCAACTGATAATGCCAAGCTGGCCTTAACCCCTTTATTACCCAGTGAGCCACCGCACCAGGGCCCTGGATGAGTTGGGTACAGCGCCAGAAGATGGCGCTTCTATGAACGCACCATTTTCCGGGGTGGCTGCGGACTGCAATTTGCAGCGCTTGGGGCCCAGAAAGCTTGGGCCTCCCTGCGCTGCGGATTCCAGCCCCCAGCTGCCTTGTTGTACCTGGCTGGACACAAAAATAGGGCGAAGCCCCACGTATTTTTTTTTTAAATTATTTCATGAAATTCATGGAATAATTAAGAAAAAAAGGGCTTCCCTATATTGTTGTGTCCGGCTAGGTACAAATAGGCAGCTGGTGGTTGGGGGCAGCCCGTTCCTGCCTGCTGTACCTGACTGGACACAAATATAATGCGAAGCCCCACATAATTTTTTTTTAATTATTTCATGAATTTCCTGAAATAATTAAAAAAAAATTGACATGGGGCTTTGCACTATATTTGTGTCCAGCCAGGTACAGCAGGCAGGAACGGGCTGCCACCAACCACCAGCTGCCTATTTGTACCTGGTTGGACACAACAATATAGGGAAGCCCTTTTTTTCTTAATTATTCCATGAATTTCATGAAATAATTAAAAAAAAAAAAACGTGGAGCTTCTCCCTATTTTTGTGTCCAGCCAGGTACAACTAGGCAGCTGGGGGATGGAATCTGCAGCGCAGGGAGGCCCAAGCTTTCTGCCCCCCCCTCCGCTGAAAACTGCAGTCCGCAGACGCCCCAGAAAATGGCGCATTCATAGAAGCTGGATGCTGTACCTGGCTGGCATACAAAAATATGGCGAAGCCCACGTCAAAAGTTTTGGGAAAAATTAATTAAAAAATAAATAATAATTTAGGGACTGCATCTTTATTAACTCCTCAAATGTCATTTAGTGTTAAAATAAAGGATTTATTTAAAAAAAAAAATGGCGTGGGATCCCCCATAATTTTAGTCTCTAGCGGAGGTTAAGCATACGGCTGGGGCAGATGTTTGAAGCCTGGGAAGGGGGCAAAACCCACAGAGCTTCCCAGGCTACTAATATCTGCCCCCAGCTGAATACCTAGCCTTTACTAGCTATTAAAATGGGGGACCCCCCCAAAAAAATGACGTGGGGTCCCCCCTATTTTAATAGCTAGCAAAGGCTAGGCAGACAGCTGGGGGCTGATATTAATAGCCCAGGAAGGGTGCCATAAATAATGGCCCCCTCCCAGGCTAGAAACACCAGCCGTCAGCCGCCCCAGAAATGGCGCATCCATAGGATGCGCCAATTCTGGCACTTAGCCTCGCTCTTCCACGCTGCCCTGGTGCGGTGGCAGGGGGTAATAGTGGTGGGGTTCATGTCAGCGCCAGCTGCCATGAAGCCCAGGTTAGTAATGATGGGCGTCTATAAGACACCCCCATTACTAACCTACAAAGTGTTAAAAAGAAAACACACACTACACCCAGAAAAAAATAATTTATTTGAAATAAAACACACCATTTTATTTAATTCTTAGTTTACTAAAAATAATAGTTACCTGTCCACGTTCCTGCGCTGATCTCCCATGCACAGCTGTCACATCTGGAGATGGTGACAGCTGTGCATGGCTGCTGTTAGCTCACGCTGCCGGGAACAAGTCCGCTCTCGGCAGCGGGAGCCACTGACTGAGGTCACCGGAGTGCATTCAGGCAGCGCAGCTCCGGAGACCTCCTTTACGGCACTGCTGTACCGTGGGAATTTCTCACGATACAGCGGGGCCGTAAAGCAGCTAACCGGAGCAGCGCTGCCTGAACTCCGGTGAACCCTTACGGCCCCGTCATTCTAGAGGCGGCAGCGGTTCAGAGCGGTCACATTCTATGTGGCTGCTCTGAACTGGAGATCTTCGTGGGACACTCGTGGACTACTCCGGAGGGGTAAGGATAAGGTTGTGGTTTATTATTTTATATTTTATTACAGGAGATCGATGGCTTTGGGGAATTAGGTGTCTAGGTGAGTATAGGTGTAGTTTTTTATTTTTTACTTTATTTTAGGTGGCGATCGGCGGGGACAGGTAATGTATGAACTAATTTATTGTAGGCAACCACTGGCCACCAATGACATGTATCTAACATTTATTGGGGACACAGTAGGGCAATTTAAATACCTGGATCAGGCTGATGGGAACTACTGCTCCCATCAAGCTGATCCTGCTGGCATGAGTGGACAGGGGACAGACATAGGCCGATGGGAGTAGTAGTGTCACATCGGCCTATGTCTGCCTGCACGCACAGACACCGCGCACACCCGCACAAACATCGCACAGACACCGCACAGATACCCCGCACACACACACCCCGCACAGACACCGCACACACACCCCGCACACACACCCCGCACACACACCCCGCACACACACACCCCGCACACACACCCACACACACACTAATCATGACGGGTCTGGGAGGTGAGGCTGACCTGTGCGGCCGTGGGAAAGTTCATGTGAGTTCATGCAGTCAAGCATGAACTCACATGAACCCTCTGAGGGCAACGCGGCGACTTCAAATGAACAGCTGATCGGCATCACCTGATACCTCAGCTGTTCATTTGAAATAACCGGCGGGAAAGCACAGCACAGAACGGGAAAGCCGGCGGTGAAGTCTTTTCACTGCCGGCTTCCCCGCCCGGGTCCTTCGCTCCCCGCTCCTTGGAGCTGCGCTCCCCGCCCGGTCCTAATTTACGATTGGGATTGGAGGTGGCGAGGGGAGCGGAGGATCGGGGTGGGAGGCTGCAGGGAAGCAGTATGGGGCTGTGTGATTGTTTAAAAGCCGGCGGCTTTTTACCGCGCGCCGGCTTTTAAACAATCAGGAGAATTCTCCCCCGCTGGGATGGCATTCTGATGACAGGCTGGATCGCGCTGCCATCCAACTTGTCATCCTTCACAGTCACTGCAGAGCGCAGGCATTATGGGAACTTCCAATTCCGGTATTCGATATTGTAAAAGTATCGGAATTAAGTATCGGAATTCCGATACCGCGAATATCGGCCGATACCCGATATTACAGTATTGGAATGCTCAACACTAGTTCCGAAGCATTTTTAAATGTCAGCGGAATTCCGAGAACAATGGAAGAGTTCCGAAGCATTTTTAAATGTCAGCAGAATTCCAAGAACAATGGAAGAGTTCCAAAGCATTTTTAAATGTCAGCGGAATTCTGAAAACAATGGAAGAGTTCCGAAGCATTTTTAAACTTCAGCAGAATTCCGAGAAAAATGAAAGAGTTCCGAAGTATTTTTAAAAGTCAGCGGAATTCCGAGAACAATAGAAGAGTTGTGAAGCATTTTTAAGCGTCAGCAGAATTCCGAGAACAATGGAAGAGTTCCGAAGCATTTTTAAACTTCAAAACTTCAGCAGATTTCCGAGAACAATGGAAGAGTTCTGAAGCATTCTTAAACTTCAGCGGAATTCCGAGAACAATGGAAGAGTTCCGAAGCATTTTTAAAAGTCAGGGGAATTCCGAGAAGAATAGAAGAGTTGTGAAGCAATTTTAAGCATCAGCGGAATTCTGAGAACAATGTAAGAGTTCCGAAGCATTTTTAAACTTCACTGGAATTCCGAGAACAATGGAAGAGTTCCGAAGCATTTTTAAGCATCAGCGGGATTCCGAGAACTATGGAAGAGTTCTGAAGCATTTTTAAACGTCAGCGGAATTTTGAAAACAATGGAAGATTTCCGAAGCATTTTTAAACGTCAGCGGAATTCTGAGATCAATGGAAGAGTTGTGAAGCATTTTTAGACGTCAGCGGAATTTGGAGAACAATCGAAGAGTTCCGAAGCATTTTTAAAAGTCAGCGGAATTCCGAGAACAATGGAAGAGTTCCGAAGCATTTTTAAACCTCAGTGGAATTCCGAGAACAATGGAACAGTTCTGAAGCATTTTTAAATGTCAGCGGAATTCCGAGAACAATGGAAGAGCTCCGAAGCATACTTAAACTTCAGCGGAATTCCGAGAACAATGGAAGAGTTCCGAAACATTTTTAAAAGTCAGCAGAATACCGAGAACAATGGAAGAGTTGTGAAGCATTTTTAAACGTCAGCGGAATTCCAGAACAATGGAAGAGTTCCGAAGCATTTTTAAATGTCAGCGGAATTCCGAGAACAATGGAAGAGTTCCGAAGCATTTTTATATGTCTGCAGTATTCTGAGAACAATGGAAGAGTTCCAAAGCATTTTTAAATGTCAGCGGAATTCTGAAAACAATGGAAGAGTTCCGAAGCATTTTTAAACTTCAGCAGAATTCCGAGAACAATGGAAGAGTTCCGAAGCATTCTTAAACTTCTGCGGAATTCCGAGAACAATGGAAGAGTTCCGAAGCATTTTTAAAAGTCAGCGGAATTCCGAGAACAATAGAAGAGTTGTGAAGCATTTTTAAGCGTCAGCCGAATTCCGAGAACAATGGAAGAGTTCCAAAGCATTTTTAAACTTCAGCAGAATTCCGAGAACAATGGAAGAGTTCCGAAGCATTCTTAAACTTCAGCGGAATTCCGAGAACAATGGAAGAGTTCCGAAGCATTTTTTAAAGTCAGCGGAATTTCCGAGAACAATAGAAGAGTTGTGAAGCAATTTTAAGCGTCAGCGGAATTCCAAGAACAATGGAAGAGTTCCGAAGCATTTTTCAACATCAGCGGAATTCTGAGAACAATGGAAGAGTTCTGAAGCATTTTTAAACGTCAGCGGAATTTTGAAAACAATGGAAGATTTCCGAAGCATTTTTAAACGTCAGCGGAATTCTGAGAACAATGGAAGAGTTCCGAGGCATTTTTAAACTTCAGCGGAAATTTGAGAACAATGGAAGAGTTCCGAAGCATTTTTAAAAGTCCGCGAAATTCCGAGAACAATGGAAGAGTTGTGAAGCATTTTTAAACGTCAGCGGAATTCCGAGAACAATGGAAGAGTTCCGAAGCATTTTTAAACGTCAGCGGAATTCAGAGAACAATGGAAGAGTTCTGAAGCATTTTTAAATGTCACCTGAATTCCGAGAACAATGGAAGATTTCCGAAGCATTTTTAAATGTCAGCGGAATTCTGAGAACAATGGAAGAGTTCTGAAGCATTTTTAAACTTCAGCAGAATTCCGAGAACAATGGAAGAGTTCCGAAGCATACTTAAACTTCAGCGGAATTCCGAGAACAATGGAAGAGTTCCGAAGCATTTTTAAAAGTCAGGGGAATACCGAGAACAATGGAAGAGTTGTGAAGCATTTTTAAACATCAGCGGAATTCCAGAACAATGGAAGAGTTCCGAAGCATACTTAAACTTCAGCGGAATTCCGAGAACAATGGAAGAGTTCTGAAGCATTTTTAAACATCAACGGAATTCCGAGAAAAAAGGAAGAGTTCCGAAGCATTTTTATATGCCAGCGGAAATCCGAGAACAATGGAAGAGTTCCGAAGCATTTTTAAACTTTAGCGGAATTACGAGAACAATGGAACAGTTTCGAAGCATTTTTAAACTTCAGCGGAATTACGAGAACAATGGAAGAGTTCCGAAGCATTTTTAAACATCAGCAGAATTCCGAGAACAATGGAAGAGTTTTCAAGCATTTTTAAACGTCAGTGGAATTCCGAAAACAATGGAAGAGTTCCGAAGCATTTTTAAACATCAGCGGAATTCCGAGAACAATGGAAGAGTTCCGATGCATTTTTAAACTTCAGCAGAATTCCTACAACAATGGAAGAGTTCCGAAGCATTTTTAAACTTCAGCGGAATTCCGAGAACAATGGAAGAGTTCCGAAGCATTTTTAAACATCAGCGGAATTCCGAGAACAATGGAAGAGTTCCGAAGCATTTTCAAATGTCAGCGGAATTCCGAGAACAATGGAAGAGTTCCGAAGCATTTTTAAATGTCAGCGGAATTCCGAGAACAATGGAAGAGTTCCGAAGCATTTTTATATGTCTGCAGTATTCTGAGAACAATGGAAGAGTTCCAAAGCATTTTTAAATGTCAGCGGAATTCTGAAAACAATGGAAGAGTTCCGAAGCATTTTTAAACTTCAGCAGAATTCCGAGAACAATGGAAGAGTTCCGAAGCATTCTTAAACTTCTGCGGAATTCCGAGAACAATGGAAGAGTTCCGAAGCATTTTTAAAAGTCAGCGGAATTCCGAGAACAATAGAAGAGTTGTGAAGCATTTTTAAGCGTCAGCCGATTTCCGAGAACAATGGAAGGGTTCCAAAGCATTTTTAAACTTCAGCAGAATTCCGAGAACAATGGAAGAGTTCCGAAGCATTCTTAAACTTCAGCGGAATTCCGAGAACAATGGAAGAGTTCCGAAGCATTTTTTAAAGTCAGCGGAATTTCCGAGAACAATAGAAGAGTTGTGAAGCAATTTTAAGCGTCAGCGGAATTCCAAGAACAATGGAAGAAATCCGAAGCATTTTTCAACATCAGCGGAATTCTGAGAACAATGGAAGAGTTCTGAAGCATTTTTAAACGTCAGCGGAATTTTGAAAACAATGGAAGATTTCCGAAGCATTTTTAAACGTCAGCGGAATTCTGAGAACAATGGAAGAGTTCCGAGGCATTTTTAAACTTCAGCGGAAATTTGAGAACAATGGAAGAGTTCCGAAGCATTTTTAAAAGTCCGCGAAATTCCGAGAACAATGGAAGAGTTGTGAAGCATTTTTAAACGTCAGCGGAATTCCGAGAACAATGGAAGAGTTCCGAAGCATTTTTAAACGTCAGCGGAATTCAGAGAACAATGGAAGAGTTCTGAAGCATTTTTAAATGTCACCTGAATTCCAAGAACAATGGAAGAGTTCCGAAGCATTTTTAAATGTCAGCGGAATTCTGAGAACAATGGAAGAGTTCTGAAGCATTTTTAAACTTCAGCAGAATTCCGAGAACAATGGAAGAGTTCCGAAGCATACTTAAACTTCAGCGGAATTCCGAGAACAATGGAAGAGTTCCGAAGCATTTTTAAAAGTCAGGGGAATACCGAGAACAATGGAAGAGTTGTGAAGCATTTTTAAACATCAGCGGAATTCCAGAACAATGGAATAGTTCCGAAGCATACTTAAACTTCAGCGGAATTCCGAGAACAATGGAAGAGTTCTGAAGCATTTTTAAACATCAACGGAATTCCGAGAAAAAAGGAAGAGTTCCGAAGCATTTTTATATGTCAGCGGAAATCCGAGAACAATGGAAGAGTTCCGAAGCATTTTTAAACTTTAGCGGAATTACGAGAAAAATGGAAGAGTTCCGAAGCATTTTTAAACTTCAGCGGAATTACGAGAACAATGGAAGAGTTCCGAAGCATTTTTAAACATCAGCAGAATTCCGAGAACAATGGAAGAGTTTTCAAGCATTTTTAAACGTCAGTGGAATTCCGAAAACAATGGAAGAGTTCCGAAGCATTTTTAAACATCAGCGGAATTCCGAGAACAATGGAAGAGTTCCGATGCATTTTTAAACTTCAGCAGAATTCCTACAACAATGGAAGAGTTCCGAAGCATTTTTAAACTTCAGCGGAATTCCGAGAACAATGGAAGAGTTCCGAAGCATTTTTAAACGTCAGTGGAATTCCGAGAACAATGGAAGAGTTCCGAAGCATTTTTAAATGTCAGCGGAATTCTGAGAACAATGGAAGAGTTCCGAAGCATTTTTAATCTTCAGCATAATTCCGAGAACAATGGAAGAGTTCCGAAGCATTTTTAAAAGTCAGCGGAATTCCGAGAACAATGGAAGAGTTGTGAAGCATTTTTAAACGTCAGCGGAATTCTGAGAACAATGGAAGAGTTCCGAAGCATTTTTAATCTTCAGCATAATTCCGAGAACAATGGAAGAGTTCCGAAGCATATTTAAACTTCAGTGGAATTCCGAGAACAATGGAAGAGTTCCGAAGCATTTTTAAAAGTCAGCGGAATACCGAGAAAAATGGAAGAGTTGTGAAGCATTTTTAAACGTCAGTGGAATTCCGAGAACAATGGAAGAGTTCCGAAGCATTTTTAAATGTCAGCGGAATTCCGAGAACAATGGAAGAGTTCCGAAGCATTTTTAAATGTAAGCAGAATTCCAAGAACAATGGAAGAGTTGCAAAGCATTTTTAAATGTCAGCGGAATTCTGAAAACAATGGAAGAGTTCCGAAGCATTTTTAAACTTCAGTAGAATTCCGAGAAAAATGGAAGAGTTCCAAAGTATTTTTAAAAGTCAGCGGAATTCCGAGAACAATAGAAGAGTTGTGAAGCATTTTTAAGCGTCAGCGGAATTCCGAGAACAATGGAAGAGTTCCGAAGCATTTTTAAACTTCAAAACTTCAGCAGATTTCCGAGAACAATGGAAGAGTTCTGAAGCATTCTTAAACTTCAGCGGAATTCCGAGAACAATGGAAGAGTTCTGAAGCATTTTTAAAAGTCAGGGGAATTCCGAGAACAATAGAAGAGTTGTGAAGCAATTTTAAGCGTCAGCGGAATTCTGAGAACAATGTAAGAGTTTTGAAGCATTTTTAAACTTCACTGGAATTCCGCGAACAATGGAAGAGTTCCGAAGCATTTTTAAACATCAGCGGAATTCCGAGAACAATGGAAGAGTTCTGAAGCATTTTTAAACGTCAGCAGAATTTTGAAAACAATGGAAGATTTCGGAAGCATTTTTAAACGTCAGCGGAATTCTGAGAACAATGGAAGAGTTGTGAAGCATTTTTAAACGTCAGCGGAATTTGGAGAACAATCGAAGAGTTAAGAAGCATTTTTAAAAGTCAGCGGAATTCCGAGAACAATGGAAGAGTTGTGAAGCATTTTTAAACGTCAGCGGAATTCCGAAAACAATGGAAGAGTTCCGAAGCATTTTTAAACCTCAGCGGAATTCCGAGAACAATGGAAGAGTTCTGAAGCATTTTTAAATGTCAGCGGAATTCCGAGAACAATGGAAGAGTTGTGAAGTATTTTTAAATGTCAGCAGAATACCGAGAACAATGGAAGAGTTGTGAAGCATTTTTAAACGTCAGCGGAATTCCAGAACAATGGAAGAGTTCCGAAGCATTTTTAAATGTCAGCGGAATTCCGAGAACAATGGAAGAGTTCCAAAGCATTTCTATATGTCTGCAGAATTCTGAGAACAATGGAAGAGTTCCGAAGCATTTTTAAACTTCAGCAGAATTCCGAGAACAATGGAAGAGTTCCGAAGCATTCTTAAACTTCAGCGGAATTCCGAGAACAATGGAAGAGTTCCGAAGCATTTTTAAAAGTCAGCGGAATTCCGAGAACAATAGAAGAGTTGTGAAGCATTTTTAAGCGTCAGCGGAATTCCGAGAACAATGGAAGAGTTCCAAAGCATTTTTAAACTTCAGCAGAATTCCGAGAACAATGGAAGAGTTCCGAAGCATTCTTAAACTTCAGCGGAATTCCGAGAACAATGGAAGAGTTCCGAAGCATTTTTTAAAGTCAGCGGAAATTCCGAGAACAATAGAAGAGTTATGAAGCAATTTTAAGCGTCAACGGAATTCCGAGAACAATGGAAGAGTTCCGAAGCATTTTTCAACATCAGCGGAATTCCGAGAACAATGGAAGAGTTCTGAAGCATTTTTAAACGTCAGCGGAATTTTGAAAACAATGGAAGATTTCTGAAGCATTTTTAAACGTCAGCGGAATTTTGAAAACAATGGAAGATTTCCGAAGCATTTTTAAAAGTCAGCGGAATACCGAGAAAAATGGAAGAGTTGTGAAGCATTTTTAAACATCAGCGGAATTCCGAGAACAATGGAAGAGTTCCGAAGCATTTTTAAATGTCAGCGGAATTCCGAGAACAATGGAAGAGTTCTGAAGCATTTTTAAATGTCAGCAGAATTCCAAGAACAAGGGAAGAGTTCCAAAGCATTTTTAAATGTCAGCAGAATACCGAGAACAATGGAAGAGTTGTGAAGCATTTTTAAACGTCAGCGGAATTCCAGAACAATGGAAGAGTTCCGAAGCATTTTTAAATGTCAGCGGAATTCCGAGAACAATGGAAGAGTTCCAAAGCATTTTTATATGTCTGCAGAATTCTGAGAACAATGGAAGAGTTCCGAAGCATTTTTAAACTTCAGCAGAATTCCGAGAACAATGGAAGAGTTCCGAAGCATTCTTAAACTTCTGCGGAATTCCGAGAACAATGGAAGAGTTCCGAAGCATTTTTAAAAGTCAGCGGAATTCCGAGAACAATAGAAGAGTTGTGAAGCATTTTTAAGCGTCAGCGGAATTCCGAGAACAATGTAAGAGTTCCAAAGCATTTTTAAACTTCAGCAGAATTCCGAGAACAATGGAAGAGTTCCGAAGCATTCTTAAACTTCAGCGGAATTCCGAGAACAATGGAAGAGTTCTGAAGCATTTTTTAAAGTCAGCGGAATTTCCGAGAACAATAGAAGAGTTGTGAAGCAATTTTAAGCGTCAGCGGAATTCCGAGAACAATGGAAGAGTTCCGAAGCATTTTTCAACATCAGCGGAATTCCGAGAACAATGGAAGAGTTCAGAAGCATTTTTAAACGTCAGCGGAATTTTGAAAACAATGGAAGATTTCCGAAGCATTTTTAAACGTCAGCGGAATTCTGAGAACAATGGAAGAGTTCCGAGGCATTTTTAAACTTCAGCGGAATTTTGAGAACAATGGAAGAGTTCCGAAGCATTTTTAAAAGTCGGCAAAATTCCGAGAAGAATGGAAGAGTTCCGAAGCATTTTTAAACTTCAGCAGAATTCCGAGAAAAATGGACGAGTTCCGATGTATTTTTAAAAGTCAGCGGAATTCAGAGAACAATGGAAGAGTTCTGAAGCATTTTTAAACGTCAGCGGAATTCAGAGAACAATGGAAGAGTTCTGAAGCATTTTTAAATGTCACCGGAATTCCGAGAACAATGGAAGAGTTCCGAAGCATTTTTAAATGTCAGCAGAATTCTGAGAACAATGGAAGAGTTCTGAAGCATTTTTAAACTTCAGCAGAATTCCGAGAACAATGGAAGAGTTCCGAAGCATACTTAAACTTCAGCAAAATTCCGAGAACAATGGAAGAGTTCCGAAGCATTTTTAAATGTCAGCAGAATTCCAAGAACAAGGGAAGAGTTCCAAAGCATTTTTAAATGTCAGCGGAATTCTGAAAACAATGGAAGAGTTCCGAAGCATTTTTAAACTTCAGCAGAATTCCGAGAAAAATGGAAGAGTTCCGAAGTATTTTTAAAAGTCAGCGGAATTCCGAGAACAATAGAAGAGTTGTGAAGCATTTTTAAGCGTCAGCGGAATTCCGAGAACAATGGAAGAGTTCCGAAGCATTTTTAAACTTCAAAACTTCAGCAGATTTCCGAGAACAATAGAAGAGTTCTGAAGCATTCTTAAACTTCAGCGGAATTCCGAGAACAATGGAAGAGTTCCGAAGCATTTTTAAAAGTCAGGGGAATTCGAGAACAATAGAAGAGTTGTGAAGCAATTTTAAGCGTCAGCGGAATTCTGAGAATAATGTAAGAGTTCCGAAGCATTTTTAAACTTCACTGGAATTCCGAGAACAATGGAAGTGTTCCGAAGCATTTTTAAACATCAGCGGAATTCCGAGAACAATGGAAGAGTTCTGAAGCATTTTTAAACGTATACGGAATTTTGAAAACAATGGAAGATTTCCGAAGCATTTTTAAACGTCAGCGAAATTCTGAGAACAATGGAAGAGTTGTGAAGCATTTTTAAACGTCAGCGGAATTTGTAGAACAATCGAAGAGTTCCGAAGCATTTTTAAAAGTCCGCGGAATTCCGAGAACAATGGAAGAGTTGTGAAGCATTTTTAAACGTCAGCGGAATTCCGAGAACAATGGAAGGGTTCCGAAGCATTTTTAAACCTCAGCGGAATTCCGAGAACAATGGAAGAGTTCTGAAGCATTTTAAAATGTCAGCGGAATTCCGAGAACAATGGAAGAGTTGTGAAGCATACTTAAACTTCAGCGGAATTCCGAGAACAATGGAAGAGTTCCGAAGCATTTTTAAAAGTCAGCAGAATACCGAGAACAATGGAAGAGTTCCGAAGCATTCTTAAACTTCTGCGGAATTCCGAGAACAATGGAAGAGTTCCGAAGCATTTTTAAAAGTCAGCGGAATTCCGAGAACAATAGAAGAGTTGTGAAGCATTTTTAAGCGTCAGCGGAATTCCGAGAACAATGGAAGAGTTCCAAAGCATTTTTAAACTTCAGCAGAATTCCGAGAATAATGGAAGAGTTCCGAAGCATTCTTAAACTTCAGCGGAATTACGAGAACAATGGAAGAGTTCCGAAGCAATTTTTAAAGTCAGCGGAATTTCCGAGAACAATAGAAGAGTTGTGAAGCAATTTTAAGCGTCAGCGGAATTCCGAGAACAATGGAAGAGTTCCGAAGCATTTTTCAACATCAGCGGAATTCCGAGAACAATGGAAGAGTTCAGAAGCATTTTTAAACGTCAGCGGAATTTTGAAAACAATGGAAGATTTCCGAAGCATTTTTAAACGTCAGCGGAATTCTGAGAACAATGGAAGAGTTCCGAGGCATTTTTAAACTTCAGCGGAATTTTGAGAACAATGGAAGAGTTCCGAAGCATTTTTAAAAGTCGGCAAAATTCCGAGAACAATGGAAGAGTTCCGAAGCATTTTTAAACTTCAGCAGAATTCCGAGAAAAATGGACGAGTTCCGATGTATTTTTAAAAGTCAGCGGAATTCAGAGAACAATGGAAGAGTTCTGAAGCATTTTTAAACGTCAGCGGAATTCAGAGAACAATGGAAGAGTTCTGAAGCATTTTTAAATGTCACCGGAATTCCGAGAACAATGGAAGAGTTCCGAAGCATTTTTAAATGTCAGCAGAATTCTGAGAACAATGGAAGAGTTCTGAAGCATTTTTAAACTTCAGCAGAATTCCGAGAACAATGGAAGAGTTCCGAAGCATACTTAAACTTCAGCAAAATTCCGAGAACAATGGAAGAGTTCCGAAGCATTTTTAAATGTCAGCAGAATTCCAAGAACAAGGGAAGAGTTCCAAAGCATTTTTAAATGTCAGCGGAATTCTGAAAACAATGGAAGAGTTCCGAAGCATTTTTAAACTTCAGCAGAATTCCGAGAAAAATGGAAGAGTTCCGAAGTATTTTTAAAAGTCAGCGGAATTCCGAGAACAATAGAAGAGTTGTGAAGCATTTTTAAGCGTCAGCGGAATTCCGAGAACAATGGAAGAGTTCCGAAGCATTTTTAAACTTCAAAACTTCAGCAGATTTCCGAGAACAATGGAAGAGTTCTGAAGCATTCTTAAACTTCAGCGGAATTCCGAGAACAATGGAAGAGTTCCGAAGCATTTTTAAAAGTCAGGGGAATTCGAGAACAATAGAAGAGTTGTGAAGCAATTTTAAGCGTCAGCGGAATTCTGAGAATAATGTAAGAGTTCCGAAGCATTTTTAAACTTCACTGGAATTCCGAGAACAATGGAAGTGTTCCGAAGCATTTTTAAACATCAGCGGAATTCCGAGAACAATGGAAGAGTTCTGAAGCATTTTTAAACGTATACGGAATTTTGAAAACAATGGAAGATTTCCGAAGCATTTTTAAACGTCAGCGAAATTCTGAGAACAATGGAAGAGTTGTGAAGCATTTTTAAACGTCAGCGGAATTTGTAGAACAATCGAAGAGTTCCGAAGCATTTTTAAAAGTCCGCGGAATTCCGAGAACAATGGAAGAGTTGTGAAGCATTTTTAAACGTCAGCGGAATTCCGAGAACAATGGAAGGGTTCCGAAGCATTTTTAAACCTCAGCGGAATTCCGAGAACAATGGAAGAGTTCTGAAGCATTTTAAAATGTCAGCGGAATTCCGAGAACAATGGAAGAGTTGTGAAGCATACTTAAACTTCAGCGGAATTCCGAGAACAATGGAAGAGTTCCGAAGCATTTTTAAAAGTCAGCAGAATACCGAGAACAATGGAAGAGTTCCGAAGCATTCTTAAACTTCTGCGGAATTCCGAGAACAATGGAAGAGTTCCGAAGCATTTTTAAAAGTCAGCGGAATTCCGAGAACAATAGAAGAGTTGTGAAGCATTTTTAAGCGTCAGCGGAATTCCGAGAACAATGGAAGAGTTCCAAAGCATTTTTAAACTTCAGCAGAATTCCGAGAATAATGGAAGAGTTCCGAAGCATTCTTAAACTTCAGCGGAATTACGAGAACAATGGAAGAGTTCCGAAGCAATTTTTAAAGTCAGCGGAATTTCCGAGAACAATAGAAGAGTTGTGAAGCAATTTTAAGCGTCAATGGAATTCCGAGAACAATGGAAGAGTTCCGAAGCATTTTTCAACATCAGCGGAATTCCGAGAACAATGGAAGAGTTCTGAAGCATTTTTAAACGTCAGCGGAATTTTGAAAACAATGGAAGATTTCCGAAGCATTTTTAAACGTCAGCGGAATTTTGATAACAATGGAAGATTTCCGAAGCATTTTTAAAAGTCAGCGGAATACCGAGAAAAATGGAAGAGTTGTGAAGCATTTTTAAACATCAGCGGAATTCCGAGAACAATGGAAGAGTTCCGAAGCATTTTTAAATGTCAGCGGAATTCCGAGAACAATGGAAGAGTTCCGAAGCATTTTTAAATGTCAGCAGAATTCCAAGAACAAGGGAAGAGTTCCAAAGCATTTTTAAATGTCAGCGGAATTCTGAAAACAATGGAAGAGTTCCGAAGCATTTTTAAACTTCAGCAGAATTCCGAGAAAAATGGAAGAGTTCCGAAGTATTTTTAAAAGTCAGCGGAATTCCGAGAACAATAGAAGAGTTGTGAAGCGTTTTTAAGCGTCAGCGGAATTCCGAGAACAATGGAAGAGTTCCGAAGCATTTTTAAACTTCAAAACTTCAGCAGATTTCCGAGAACAATGGAAGAGTTCTGAAGCATTCTTAAACTTCAACGGAATTCCGAGAACAATGGAAGAGTTCCGAAGCATTTTTATATGTCTGCAGAATTCTGAGAACAATGGAAGAGTTCCGAAGCATTCTTAAACTTCTGCGGAATTCCGAGAACAATGGAAGAGTTCCGAAGCATTTTTAAAAGTCAGCGGAATTCCGAGAACAATAGAAGAGTTGTGAAGCATTTTTAAGCGTCAGCGGAATTCCGAGAACAATGGAAGAGTTCCAAAGCATTTTTAAACTTCAGCAGAATTCCGAGAACAATGGAAGAGTTCCGAAGCATTCTTAAACTTCAGCGGAATTCTGAGAACAAAAGAAGAGTTCCGAAGCATTTTTTAAAGTCAGCGGAATTTCCAAGAACAATAGAAGAGTTGTGAAGCAATTTTAAGCGTCAGCGGAATTCCGAGAACAATGGAAGAGTTCCGAAACATTTTTCAACATCAGCGGAATTCCGAGAACAATGGAAGAGTTCAGAAGCATTTTTAAACGTCAGCGGAATTTTGAAAACAATGGAAGATTTCCGAAGCATTTTTAAACGTCAGCGGAATTCTGAGAACAATGGAAGAGTTCCGAGGCATTTTTAAACTTCAGCGGAATTTTGAGAACAATGGAAGAGTTCCGAAGCATTTTTAAAAGTCGGCAAAATTCCGAGAACAATGGAAGAGTTCCGAAGCATTTTTAAACTTCAGCAGAATTCCGAGAAAAATGGACGAGTTCCGATGTATTTTTAAAAGTCAGCGGAATTCCGAGAACAATAGAAGAGTTGTGAAGCATTTTTAAGCGTCAGCGCAATTCCGAGAACAATGGAAGAGTTCCGAAGCATTTTTAAACTTCAAAACTTCAGCAGATTTCCGAGAACAATGGAAGAGTTCTGAAGCATTCTTAACCTCCAGCGGAATTCCGAGAACAATGGAAGAGTTCCGAAGCATTTTTAAACGTCAGCGGAATTCAGAGAACAATGGAAGAGTTCTGAAGCATTTTTAAATGTCACCGGAATTCCGAGAACAATGGAAGAGTTCCGAAGCATTTTTAAATGTCAGCAGAATTCTGAGAACAAGGAATAGTTCTGAAGCATTTTTAAACTTCAGCAGAGTTCCGAGAACAATGGAAGAGTTCCGAAGCATTTTTAAATGTCAGCAGAATTCCAAGAACAAGGGAAGAGTTCCAAAGCATTTTTAAATGTCAGCGGAATTCTGAAAACAATGGAAGAGTTCCGAAGCATTTTTAAACTTCAGCAGAATTCCGAGAAAAATGGAAGAGTTCCGAAGTATTTTTAAAAGTCAGCGGAATTCCGAGAACAATAGAAGAGTTGTGAAGCATTTTTAAGCGTCAGCGCAATTCCGAGAACAATGGAAGAGTTCCGAAGCATTTTTAAACTTCAAAACTTCAGCAGATTTCCGAGAACAATGGAAGAGTTCTGAAGCATTTTTAAACTTCAGCGGAATTCCGAGAACAATGGAAGAGTTCCGAAGCATTTTTAAAAGTCAGGGGAATTCCGAGAACAATCGAAGAGTTGTGAAGCAATTTTAAGCGTCAGCGTAATTCTGAGAACAATGTAAGAGTTCCGAAGCATTTTTAAACTTCACTGGAATTCCGAGAACAATGGAAGAGTTCCGAAGCATTTTTAAACATCAGCGGAATTCCGAGAACAATGGAAGAGTTCTGAAGC
This sequence comes from Phyllobates terribilis, assembly GCF_046119375.1. Taxonomy (NCBI): domain Eukaryota; kingdom Metazoa; phylum Chordata; class Amphibia; order Anura; family Dendrobatidae; genus Phyllobates; species Phyllobates terribilis. Next base: position 21,581,455 of record NW_027362775.1, on the reverse strand, counting down.
ATTTTTAAACGTATACGGAATTTTGAAAACAATGGAAGATTTCCGAAGCATTTTTAAACGTCAGCGAAATTCTGAGAACAATGGAAGAGTTGTGAAGCATTTTTAAACGTCAGCGGAATTTGGAGAACAATCGAAGAGTTCCGAAGCATTTTTAAAAGTCCGCGGAATTCCGAGAACAATGGAAGAGTTGTGAAGCATTTTTAAACGTCAGCGGAATTCCGAGAACAATGGAAGGGTTCCGAAGCATTTTTAAACCTCAGCGGAATTCCGAGAACAATGGAAGAGTTCTGAAGCATTTTTAAATGTCAGCGGAATTCCGAGAACAATGGAAGAGTTGTGAAGCATACTTAAACTTCAGCAGAATTCCGAGAACAATGGAAGAGTTCCGAAGCATTTTTAAAAGTCAGCAGAATACCGAGAACAATGGAAGAGTTCCGAAGCATTCTTAAACTTCAGCGGAATTCCGAGAACAATGGAAGAGTTCCGAAGCAATTTTTAAAGTCAGCGGAATTTCCGAGAACAATAGAAGAGTTGTGAAGCAATTTTAAGCGTCAATGGAATTCCGAGAACAATGGAAGAGTTCCGAAGCATTTTTCAACATCAGCGGAATTCCGAGAACAATGGAAGAGTTCTGAAGCATTTTTAAACATCAGCGGAATTTTGAAAACAATGGAAGATTTCCGAAGCATTTTTAAACGTCAGCGGAATTTTGAAAACAATGGAAGATTTCCGAAGCATTTTTAAAAGTCAGCGGAATACCGAGAAAAATGGAAGAGTTGTGAAGCATTTTTAAACATCAGCGGAATTCCGAGAACAATGGAAGAGTTCCGAAGCATTTTTAAATGTCAGCGGAATTCCGAGAACAATGGAAGAGTTCCGAAGCATTTTTAAATGTCAGCAGAATTCCAAGAACAAGGGAAGAGTTCCAAAGCATTTTTAAATGTCAGCGGAATTCTGAAAACAATGGAAGAGTTTCGAAGCATTTTTAAACTTCAGCAGAATTCAGAGAAAAATGGAAGAGTTCCGAAGTATTTTTAAAAGTCAGCGGAATTCCGAGAACAATAGAAGAGTTCTGAAGCATTCTTAAACTTCAGCGGAATTCCGAGAACAATGGAAGAGTTCCGAAGTATTTTTAAAAGTCAGCGGAATTCCGAGAACAATAGAAGAGTTCTGAAGCATTCTTAAACTTCAGCAGATTTCCGAGAACAATGGAAGAGTACTGAAGCATTCTTAAACTTCAGCGGAATTCCGAGAACAATGGAAGAGTTCCGAAGCATTTTTAAACATCAGCGGAATTCCGAGAACAATGGAAGAGTTCTGAAGCATTTTTAAACGTATACGGAATTTTGAAAACAATGGAAGATTTCCGAAGCATTTTTAAACGTCAGCGGAATTCTGAGAACAATGGAAGAGTTGTGAAGCATTTTTAAACGTCAGCGGAATTTGGAGAACAATGGAAGAGTTCCGAAGCATTTTTAAAAGTCAGCGGAATTCCGAGAACAATGGAAGAGTTGTGAAGCATTTTTAAACGTCAGCGGAATTCCGAGAACAATCGAAGAGTTCCGAAGCATTTTTAAACCTCAGCGGAATTCCGAGAACAATGGAAGAGTTCTGAAGCATTTTTAAATGTCAGCAGAATTCCGAGAACAATGGAAGAGCTCCGAAGCATACTTAAACTTCAGCGGAATTCCGAGAACAATGGAAGAGTTCCGAAGCATTTTTAAAAGTCAGCAGAATACCGAGAACAATGGAAGAGTTGTGAAGCATTTTTAAAAGTCAGCGGAATTCCAGAACAATGGAAGAGTTCCGAAGCATTTTTAAAAGTCAGCGGAATTCCGAGAACAATGGAAGAGTTCCGAAGCATTTTTATATGTCTGCAGAATTCTGAGAACAATGGAAGAGTTCCGAAGCATTTTTAAACTTCAGCAGAATTCCGAGAACAATGGAAGAGTTCCGAAGCATTTTTCAACATCAGCGGAATTCCGAGAACAATGGAAGAGTTCAGAAGCATTTTTAAACGTCAGCGGAATTCTGAGAACAATGGAAGAGTTCCGAGGCATTTTTAAACTTCAGCGGAATTTTGAGAACAATGGAAGAGTTCCGAAGCATTTTTAAAAGTCGGCAAAATTCCGAGAACAATGGAAGAGTTCCGAAGCATTTTTAAACTTCAGCAGAATTCCGAGAAAAATGGACGAGTTCCGATGTATTTTTAAAAGTCAGCGGAATTCCGAGAACAATAGAAGAGTTGTGAAGCATTTTTAAGCGTCAGCGCAATTCCGAGAACAATGGAAGAGTTCCGAAGCATTTTTAAACTTCAAAACTTCAGCAGATTTCCGAGAACAATGGAAGAGTTCTGAAGCATTCTTAACCTCCAGCGGAATTCCGAGAACAATGGAAGAGTTCCGAAGCATTTTTAAACGTCAGCGGAATTCAGAGAACAATGGAAGAGTTCTGAAGCATTTTTAAATGTCACCGGAATTCCGAGAACAATGGAAGAGTTCCGAAGCATTTTTAAATGTCAGCAGAATTCTGAGAACAATGGAAGAGTTCTGAAGCATTTTTAAACTTCAGCAGAATACCGAGAACAATGGAAGAGTTCCGAAGCATACTTAAACTTCAGAAAAATTCCGAGAACAATGGAAGAGTTCTGAAGCATTTTTAAAAGTCAGGGGAATACCGAGAACAATGGAAGAGTTGTGAAGCATTTTTAAACATCAGCGGAATTCCAGAACAATGGAAGAGTTCCGAAGCATACTTAAACTTCAGCGGAATTCCGAGAACAATGGAAGAGTTCTGAAGCATTTTTAAACATCAACGGAATTCCGAGAAAAAAGGAAGAGTTCCGAAGCATTTTTAAAAGTCAGGGGAATTCCGAGAACAATAGAAGAGTTGTGAAGCAATTTTAAGCGTCAGCGGAATTCCGAGAACAATGTAAGAGTTCCGAAGCATTTTTAAACTTCACTGGAATTCCGAGAACAATGGAAGAGTTCCGAAGCATTTTTAAACATCAGCGGAATTACGAGAACAATGGAAGAGTTCTGAAGAATTTTTAAACGTCAGCGGAATTTTGAAAACAATGGAAGATTTCTGAAGCATTTTTAAACGTCAGCGGAATTCTGAGAACAATGGAAGAGTTGTGAAGCATTTTTAAACGTCAGCGGAATTTGGAGAACAATCGAAGAGTTCCGAAGCATTTTTAAAAGTCAGTGGAATTCCGAGAACAATGGAAGAGTTGTGAAGCATTTTTAAACGTCAGCGGAATTCCGAGAACAATGGAAGAGTTGTGAAGCATTTTTAAACGTCAGCGGAATTCCGAGAACAATGGAAGAGTTCCGAAGCATTTTTAAACCTCAGCGGAATTCCAAGAACAATGGAAGAGTTCTGAAGCATTTTTAAATGTCAGCGGAATTCTGAGAACAATGGAAGAGTTCCGAAGCATTTTTAAACCTCAGCGTAATTCCGAGAACAAAGGAAGAGTTCTGAAGCATTTTTAAATGTCAGCGGAATTCTGAGAACAATGGAAGAGTTCCGAAGCATTTTTAAACGTCAGCGGAATTCTGAGAACAATGGAAGAGTTCCGAAGCATTTTTAAACTTCAAAACTTCAGCAGATTTCCGAGAACAATGGAAGAGTTTTGAAGCATTCTTAACCTCCAGCGGAATTCCGAGAACAATGGAAGAGTTCCGAAGCATTTTTAAACGTCAGCGGAATTCAGAGAACAATGGAAGAGTTCTGAAGCATTTTTAAATGTCACCGGAATTCCGAGAACAATGGAAGAGTTCCGAAGCATTTTTAAATGTCAGCAGAATTCTGAGAACAATGGAAGAGTTCTGAAGCATTTTTAAACTTCAGCAGAATACCGAGAACAATGGAAGAGTTCCGAAGCATACTTAAACTTCAGCAAAATTCCGAGAACAATGGAAGAGTTCCGAAGCATTTTTAAAAGTCAGGGGAATACCGAGAACAATGGAAGAGTTGTGAAGCATTTTTAAACATCAGCGGAATTCCAGAACAATGGAAGAGTTCCGAAGCATACTTAAACTTCAGCGGAATTCCGAGAACAATGGAAGAGTTCTGAAGCATTTTTAAACATCAACGGAATTCCGAGAAAAAAGGAAGAGTTCCGAAGCATTTTTAAAAGTCAGGGGAATTCCGAGAACAATAGAAGAGTTGTGAAGCAATTTTAAGCGTCAGCGGAATTCCGAGAACAATGTAAGAGTTCCGAAGCATTTTTAAACTTCACTGGAATTCCGAGAACAATGGAAGAGTTCGGAAGCATTTTTAAACATCAGCGGAATTACGAGAACAATGGAAGAGTTCTGAAGAATTTTTAAACGTCAGCGGAATTTTGAAAACAATGGAAGATTTCTGAAGCATTTTTAAACGTCAGCGGAATTCTGAGAACAATGGAAGAGTTGTGAAGCATTTTTAAACGTCAGCGGAATTTGGAGAACAATCGAAGAGTTCCGAAGCATTTTTAAAAGTCAGCGGAATTCCGAGAACAATGGAAGAGTTGTGAAGCATTTTTAAACGTCAGCGGAATTCCGAGAACAATGGAAGAGTTGTGAAGCATTTTTAAACGTCAGCGGAATTCCGAGAACAATGGAAGAGTTCCGAAGCATTTTTAAACCTCAGCGGAATTCCAAGAACAATGGAAGAGTTCTGAAGCATTTTTAAAAGTCAGCGGAATTCCGAGAACAATAGAAGAGTTGTGAAGCATTTTTAAGCGTCAGCGCAATTCCGAGAACAATGGAAGAGTTCCGAAGCATTTTTAAACTTCAAAACTTCAGCAGATTTCCGAGAACAATGGAAGAGTTCTGAAGCATTCTTAACCTCCAGCGGAATTCCGAGAACAATGGAAGAGTTCCGAAGCATTTTTAAACGTCAGCGGAATTCAGAGAACAATGGAAGAGTTCTGAAGCATTTTTAAATGTCACCGGAATTCCGAGAACAATGGAAGAGTTCCGAAGCATTTTTAAATGTCAGCAGAATTCTGAGAACAAGGAATAGTTCTGAAGCATTTTTAAACTTCAGCAGAATTCCGAGAACAATGGAAGAGTTCCGAAGCATTTTTAAATGTCAGCAGAATTCCAAGAACAAGGGAAGAGTTCCAAAGCATTTTTAAATGTCAGCGGAATTCTGAAAACAATGGAAGAGTTCCGAAGCATTTTTAAACTTCAGCAGAATTACGAGAAAAATGGAAGAGTTCCGAAGTATTTTTAAAAGTCAGCGGAATTCCGAGAACAATAGAAGAGTTGTGAAGCATTTTTAAGCGTCAGCGCAATTCCGAGAACAATGGAAGAGTTCCGAAGCATTTTTAAACTTCAAAACTTCAGCAGATTTCCGAGAACAATGGAAGAGTTCTGAAGCATTTTTAAACTTCATCCGAATTCCGAGAACAATGGAAGAGTTCCGAAGCATTTTTAAAAGTCAGGGGAATTCCGAGAACAATCGAAGAGTTGTGAAGCAATTTTAAGCGTCAGCGTAATTCTGAGAACAATGTAAGAGTTCCGAAGCATTTTTAAACTTCACTGGAATTCCGAGAACAATGGAAGAGTTCCGAAGCATTTTTAAACATCAGCGGAATTCCGAGAACAATGGAAGAGTTCTGAAGCATTTTTAAACGTATACGGAATTTTGAAAACAATGGAAGATTTCCGAAGCATTTTTAAACGTCAGCGAAATTCTGAGAACAATGGAAGAGTTGTGAAGCATTTTTAAACGTCAGCGGAATTTGGAGAACAATCGAAGAGTTCCGAAGCATTTTTAAAAGTCCGCGGAATTCCGAGAACAATGGAAGAGTTGTGAAGCATTTTTAAACGTCAGCGGAATTCCGAGAACAATGGAAGGGTTCCGAAGCATTTTTAAACCTCAGCGGAATTCCGAGAACAATGGAAGAGTTCTGAAGCATTTTTAAATGTCAGCGGAATTCCGAGAACAATGGAAGAGTTGTGAAGCATACTTAAACTTCAGCAGAATTCCGAGAACAATGGAAGAGTTCCGAAGCATTTTTAAAAGTCAGCAGAATACCGAGAACAATGGAAGAGTTCCGAAGCATTCTTAAACTTCAGCGGAATTCCGAGAACAATGGAAGAGTTCCGAAGCAATTTTTAAAGTCAGCGGAATTTCCGAGAACAATAGAAGAGTTGTGAAGCAATTTTAAGCGTCAATGGAATTCCGAGAACAATGGAAGAGTTCCGAAGCATTTTTCAACATCAGCGGAATTCCGAGAACAATGGAAGAGTTCTGAAGCATTTTTAAACATCAGCGGAATTTTGAAAACAATGGAAGATTTCCGAAGCATTTTTAAACGTCAGCGGAATTTTGAAAACAATGGAAGATTTCCGAAGCATTTTTAAAAGTCAGCGGAATACCGAGAAAAATGGAAGAGTTGTGAAGCATTTTTAAACATCAGCGGAATTCCGAGAACAATGGAAGAGTTCCGAAGCATTTTTAAATGTCAGCGGAATTCCGAGAACAATGGAAGAGTTCCGAAGCATTTTTAAATGTCAGCAGAATTCCAAGAACAAGGGAAGAGTTCCAAAGCATTTTTAAATGTCAGCGGAATTCTGAAAACAATGGAAGAGTTTCGAAGCATTTTTAAACTTCAGCAGAATTCAGAGAAAAATGGAAGAGTTCCGAAGTATTTTTAAAAATCAGCGGAATTCCGAGAACAATAGAAGAGTTCTGAAGCATTCTTAAACTTCAGCGGAATTCCGAGAACAATGGAAGAGTTCCGAAGTATTTTTAAAAGTCAGCGGAATTCCGAGAACAATAGAAGAGTTCTGAAGCATTCTTAAACTTCAGCAGATTTCCGAGAACAATGGAAGAGTACTGAAGCATTCTTAAACTTCAGCGGAATTCCGAGAACAATGGAAGAGTTCCGAAGCATTTTTAAACATCAGCGGAATTCCGAGAACAATGGAAGAGTTCTGAAGCATTTTTAAACGTATACGGAATTTTGAAAACAATGGAAGATTTCCGAAGCATTTTTAAACGTCAGCGGAATTCTGAGAACAATGGAAGAGTTGTGAAGCATTTTTAAACGTCAGCGGAATTTGGAGAACAATGGAAGAGTTCCGAAGCATTTTTAAAAGTCAGCGGAATTCCGAGAACAATGGAAGAGTTGTGAAGCATTTTTAAACGTCAGCGGAATTCCGAGAACAATCGAAGAGTTCCGAAGCATTTTTAAACCTCAGCGGAATTCCGAGAACAATGGAAGAGTTCTGAAGCATTTTTAAATGTCAGCAGAATTCCGAGAACAATGGAAGAGCTCCGAAGCATACTTAAACTTCAGCGGAATTCCGAGAACAATGGAAGAGTTCCGAAGCATTTTTAAAAGTCAGCAGAATACCGAGAACAATGGAAGAGTTGTGAAGCATTTTTAAAAGTCAGCGGAATTCCAGAACAATGGAAGAGTTCCGAAGCATTTTTAAATGTCAGCGGAATTCCGAGAACAATGGAAGAGTTCCGAAGCATTTTTATATGTCTGCAGAATTCTGAGAACAATGGAAGAGTTCCGAAGCATTTTTAAACTTCAGCAGAATTCCGAGAACAATGGAAGAGTTCCGAAGCATTTTTCAACATCAGCGGAATTCCGAGAACAATGGAAGAGTTCAGAAGCATTTTTAAACGTCAGCGGAATTCTGAGAACAATGGAAGAGTTCCGAGGCATTTTTAAACTTCAGCGGAATTTTGAGAACAATGGAAGAGTTCCGAAGCATTTTTAAAAGTCGGCAAAATTCCGAGAACAATGGAAGAGTTCCGAAGCATTTTTAAACTTCAGCAGAATTCCGAGAAAAATGGACGAGTTCCGATGTATTTTTAAAAGTCAGCGGAATTCCGAGAACAATAGAAGAGTTGTGAAGCATTTTTAAGCGTCAGCGCAATTCCGAGAACAATGGAAGAGTTCCGAAGCATTTTTAAACTTCAAAACTTCAGCAGATTTCCGAGAACAATGGAAGAGTTCTGAAGCATTCTTAACCTCCAGCGGAATTCCGAGAACAATGAAAGAGTTCCGAAGCATTTTTAAACGTCAGCGGAATTCAGAGAACAATGGAAGAGTTCTGAAGCATTTTTAAATGTCACCGGAATTCCGAGAACAATGGAAGAGTTCCGAAGCATTTTTAAATGTCAGCAGAATTCTGAGAACAATGGAAGAGTTCTGAAGCATTTTTAAACTTCAGCAGAATACCGAGAACAATGGAAGAGTTCCGAAGCATACTTAAACTTCAGAAAAATTCCGAGAACAATGGAAGAGTTCCGAAGCATTTTTAAAAGTCAGGGGAATACCGAGAACAATGGAAGAGTTGTGAAGCATTTTTAAACATCAGCGGAATTCCAGAACAATGGAAGAGTTCCGAAGCATACTTAAACTTCAGCGGAATTCCGAGAACAATGGAAGAGTTCTGAAGCATTTTTAAACATCAACGGAATTCCGAGAAAAAAGGAAGAGTTCCGAAGCATTTTTAAAAGTCAGGGGAATTCCGAGAACATTAGAAGAGTTGTGAAGCAATTTTAAGCGTCAGCGGAATTCCGAGAACAATGTAAGAGTTCCGAAGCATTTTTAAACTTCACTGGAATTCCGAGAACAATGGAAGAGTTCCGAAGCATTTTTAAACATCAGCGGAATTACGAGAACAATGGAAGAGTTCTGAAGCATTTTTAAACGTCAGCGGAATTTTGAAAACAATGGAAGATTTCTGAAGCATTTTTAAACGTCAGCGGAATTTGTAGAACAATCGAAGAGTTCCGAAGCATTTTTAAATGTCAGCGCAATTCCGAGAACAATGGAAGAGTTCCGAAGCATTTTTAAACTTCAAAACTTCAGCAGATTTCCGAGAACAATGGAAGAGTTCTGAAGCATTTTTAAACTTCATCCGAATTCCGAGAACAATGGAAGAGTTCCGAAGCATTTTTAAAAGTCAGGGGAATTCCGAGAACAATCGAAGAGTTGTGAAGCAATTTTAAGCGTCAGCGTAATTCTGAGAACAATGTAAGAGTTCCGAAGCATTTTTAAACTTCACTGGAATTCCGAGAACAATGGAAGAGTTCCGAAGCATTTTTAAACATCAGCGGAATTCCGAGAACAATGGAAGAGTTCTGAAGCATTTTTAAACGTATACGGAATTTTGAAAACAATGGAAGATTTCCGAAGCATTTTTAAACGTCAGCGAAATTCTGAGAACAATGGAAGAGTTGTGAAGCATTTTTAAACGTCAGCGGAATTTGGAGAACAATCGAAGAGTTCCGAAGCATTTTTAAAAGTCCGCGGAATTCCGAGAACAATGGAAGAGTTGTGAAGCATTTTTAAACGTCAGCGGAATTCCGAGAACAATGGAAGGGTTCCGAAGCATTTTTAAACCTCAGCGGAATTCCGAGAACAATGGAAGAGTTCTGAAGCATTTTTAAATGTCAGCGGAATTCCGAGAACAATGGAAGAGTTGTGAAGCATACTTAAACTTCAGCAGAATTCCGAGAACAATGGAAGAGTTCCGAAGCATTTTTAAAAGTCAGCAGAATACCGAGAACAATGGAAGAGTTCCGAAGCATTCTTAAACTTCAGCGGAATTCCGAGAACAATGGAAGAGTTCCGAAGCAATTTTTAAAGTCAGCGGAATTTCCGAGAACAATAGAAGAGTTGTGAAGCAATTTTAAGCGTCAATGGAATTCCGAGAACAATGGAAGAGTTCCGAAGCATTTTTCAACATCAGCGGAATTCCGAGAACAATGGAAGAGTTCTGAAGCATTTTTAAACATCAGCGGAATTTTGAAAACAATGGAAGATTTCCGAAGCATTTTTAAACGTCAGCGGAATTTTGAAAACAATGGAAGATTTCCGAAGCATTTTTAAAAGTCAGCGGAATACCGAGAAAAATGGAAGAGTTGTGAAGCATTTTTAAACATCAGCGGAATTCCGAGAACAATGGAAGAGTTCCGAAGCATTTTTAAAAGTCAGCGGAATTCCGAGAACAATGGAAGAGTTCCGAAGCATTTTTAAATGTCAGCAGAATTCCAAGAACAAGGGAAGAGTTCCAAAGCATTTTTAAATGTCAGCGGAATTCTGAAAACAATGGAAGAGTTTCGAAGCATTTTTAAACTTCAGCAGAATTCAGAGAAAAATGGAAGAGTTCCGAAGTATTTTTAAAAATCAGCGGAATTCCGAGAACAATAGAAGAGTTCTGAAGCATTCTTAAACTTCAGCGGAATTCCGAGAACAATGGAAGAGTTCCGAAGTATTTTTAAAAGTCAGCGGAATTCCGAGAACAATAGAAGAGTTCTGAAGCATTCTTAAACTTCAGCAGATTTCCGAGAACAATGGAAGAGTACTGAAGCATTCTTAAACTTCAGCGGAATTCCGAGAACAATGGAAGAGTTCCGAAGCATTTTTAAACATCAGCGGAATTCCGAGAACAATGGAAGAGTTCTGAAGCATTTTTAAACGTATACGGAATTTTGAAAACAATGGAAGATTTCCGAAGCATTTTTAAACGTCAGCGGAATTCTGAGAACAATGGAAGAGTTGTGAAGCATTTTTAAACGTCAGCGGAATTTGGAGAACAATGGAAGAGTTCCGAAGCATTTTTAAAAGTCAGCGGAATTCCGAGAACAATGGAAGAGTTGTGAAGCATTTTTAAACGTCAGCGGAATTCCGAGAACAATCGAAGAGTTCCGAAGCATTTTTAAACCTCAGCGGAATTCCGAGAACAATGGAAGAGTTCTGAAGCATTTTTAAATGTCAGCAGAATTCCGAGAACAATGGAAGAGCTCCGAAGCATACTTAAACTTCAGCGGAATTCCGAGAACAATGGAAGAGTTCCGAAGCATTTTTAAAAGTCAGCAGAATACCGAGAACAATGGAAGAGTTGTGAAGCATTTTTAAAAGTCAGCGGAATTCCAGAACAATGGAAGAGTTCCGAAGCATTTTTAAATGTCAGCGGAATTCCGAGAACAATGGAAGAGTTCCGAAGCATTTTTATATGTCTGCAGAATTCTGAGAACAATGGAAGAGTTCCGAAGCATTTTTAAACTTCAGCAGAATTCCGAGAACAATGGAAGAGTTCCGAAGCATTTTTCAACATCAGCGGAATTCCGAGAACAATGGAAGAGTTCAGAAGCATTTTTAAACGTCAGCGGAATTCTGAGAACAATGGAAGAGTTCCGAGGCATTTTTAAACTTCAGCGGAATTTTGAGAACAATGGAAGAGTTCCGAAGCATTTTTAAAAGTCGGCAAAATTCCGAGAACAATGGAAGAGTTCCGAAGCATTTTTAAACTTCAGCAGAATTCCGAGAAAAATGGACGAGTTCCGATGTATTTTTAAAAGTCAGCGGAATTCCGAGAACAATAGAAGAGTTGTGAAGCATTTTTAAGCGTCAGCGCAATTCCGAGAACAATGGAAGAGTTCCGAAGCATTTTTAAACTTCAAAACTTCAGCAGATTTCCGAGAACAATGGAAGAGTTCTGAAGCATTCTTAACCTCCAGCGGAATTCCGAGAACAATGGAAGAGTTCCGAAGCATTTTTAAACGTCAGCGGAATTCAGAGAACAATGGAAGAGTTCTGAAGCATTTTTAAATGTCACCGGAATTCCGAGAACAATGGAAGAGTTCCGAAGCATTTTTAAATGTCAGCAGAATTCTGAGAACAATGGAAGAGTTCTGAAGCATTTTTAAACTTCAGCAGAATACCGAGAACAATGGAAGAGTTCCGAAGCATACTTAAACTTCAGAAAAATTCCGAGAACAATGGAAGAGTTCCGAAGCATTTTTAAAAGTCAGGGGAATACCGAGAACAATGGAAGAGTTGTGAAGCATTTTTAAACATCAGCGGAATTCCAGAACAATGGAAGAGTTCCGAAGCATACTTAAACTTCAGCGGAATTCCGAGAACAATGGAAGAGTTCTGAAGCATTTTTAAACATCAACGGAATTCCGAGAAAAAAGGAAGAGTTCCGAAGCATTTTTAAAAGTCAGGGGAATTCCGAGAACAATAGAAGAGTTGTGAAGCAATTTTAAGCGTCAGCGGAATTCCGAGAACAATGTAAGAGTTCCGAAGCATTTTTAAACTTCACTGGAATTCCGAGAACAATGGAAGAGTTCCGAAGCATTTTTAAACATCAGCGGAATTACGAGAACAATGGAAGAGTTCTGAAGAATTTTTAAACGTCAGCGGAATTTTGAAAACAATGGAAGATTTCTGAAGCATTTTTAAACGTCAGCGGAATTCTGAGAACAATGGAAGAGTTGTGAAGCATTTTTAAACGTCAGCGGAATTTGGAGAACAATCGAAGAGTTCCGAAGCATTTTTAAAAGTCAGTGGAATTCCGAGAACAATGGAAGAGTTGTGAAGCATTTTTAAACGTCAGCGGAATTCCGAGAACAATGGAAGAGTTGTGAAGCATTTTTAAACGTCAGCGGAATTCCGAGAACAATGGAAGAGTTCCGAAGCATTTTTAAACCTCAGCGGAATTCCAAGAACAATGGAAGAGTTCTGAAGCATTTTTAAATGTCAGCGGAATTCTGAGAACAATGGAAGAGTTCCGAAGCATTTTTAAACCTCAGCGTAATTCCGAGAACAAAGGAAGAGTTCTGAAGCATTTTTAAATGTCAGCGGAATTCTGAGAACAATGGAAGAGTTCCGAAGCATTTTTAAACGTCAGCGGAATTCTGAGAACAATGGAAGAGTTCCGAAGCATTTTTAAACTTCAAAACTTCAGCAGATTTCCGAGAACAATGGAAGAGTTCTGAAGCATTCTTAACCTCCAGCGGAATTCCGAGAACAATGGAAGAGTTCCGAAGCATTTTTAAACGTCAGCGGAATTCAGAGAACAATGGAAGAGTTCTGAAGCATTTTTAAATGTCACCGGAATTCCGAGAACAATGGAAGAGTTCCGAAGCATTTTTAAATGTCAGCAGAATTCTGAGAACAATGGAAGAGTTCTGAAGCATTTTTAAACTTCAGCAGAATACCGAGAACAATGGAAGAGTTCCGAAGCATACTTAAACTTCAGCAAAATTCCGAGAACAATGGAAGAGTTCCGAAGCATTTTTAAAAGTCAGGGGAATACCGAGAACAATGGAAGAGTTGTGAAGCATTTTTAAACATCAGCGGAATTCCAGAACAATGGAAGAGTTCCGAAGCATACTTAAACTTCAGCGGAATTCCGAGAACAATGGAAGAGTTCTGAAGCATTTTTAAACATCAACGGAATTCCGAGAAAAAAGGAAGAGTTCCGAAGCATTTTTAAAAGTCAGGGGAATTCCGAGAACAATAGAAGAGTTGTGGAGCAATTTTAAGCGTCAGCGGAATTCCGAGAACAATGTAAGAGTTCCGAAGCATTTTTAAACTTCACTGGAATTCCGAGAACAATGGAAGAGTTCCGAAGCATTTTTAAACATCAGCGGAATTACGAGAACAATGGAAGAGTTCTGAAGAATTTTTAAACGTCAGCGGAATTTTGAAAACAATGGAAGATTTCTGAAGCATTTTTAAACGTCAGCGGAATTCTGAGAACAATGGAAGAGTTGTGAAGCATTTTTAAACGTCAGCGGAATTTGGAGAACAATCGAAGAGTTCCGAAGCATTTTTAAAAGTCAGCGGAATTCCGAGAACAATGGAAGAGTTGTGAAGCATTTTTAAACGTCAGCGGAATTCCGAGAACAATGGAAGAGTTGTGAAGCATTTTTAAACGTCAGCGGAATTCCGAGAACAATGGAAGAGTTCCGAAGCATTTTTAAACCTCAGCGGAATTCCAAGAACAAAGGAAGAGTTCTGAAGCATTTTTAAATGTCAGCGGAATTCTGAGAACAATGGAAGAGTTCCGAAGCATTTTTAAACCTCAGCGGAATTCCGAGAACAAAGGAAGAGTTCTGAAGCATTTTTAAATGTCAGCGGAATTCTGAGAACAATGGAAGAGTTCCGAAGCATTTTTAAACATCAGCGGAATTCCAGAACAATGGAAGAGTTCCGAAGCATTTTTAAATGTCAGCGGAATTCCGAGAACAATGGAAGAGTTCCGAAGCATTTTTATATGTCTGCAGAATTCTGAGAACAATGGAAGAGTTCCAAAGCATTTTTAAATGTCAGCGGAATTCTGAAAACAATGGAAGAGTTCCGAAGCATTTTTAAACTTCAGCAGAATTCCGAGAACAATGGAAGAGTTCCGAACCATTTTTCAACATCAGCGGAATTCCGAGAACAATGGAAGAGTTCTGAAGCATTTTTAAACGTCAGCGGAATTTTGAAAACAATGGAAGATTTCCGAAGCATTTTTAAACGTCAGCGGAATTCTGAGAACAATGGAAGAGTTCCGAGGCATTTTTAAACTTCAGCGTAATTTTGAGAACAATGGAAGAGTTCCGAAGCATTTTTAAAAGTCGGCAAAATTCCGAGAACAATGGAAGAGTTCCGAAGCATTTTTAAACTTCAGCAGAATTCCGAGAAAAATGGACGAGTTCCGATGTATTTTTAAAAGTCAGCGGAATTCCGAGAACAATAGAAGAGTTGTGTAGCATTTTTAAGCGTCAGCGCAATTCCGAGAACAATGGAAGAGTTCCGAAGCATTTTTAAACTTCAAAACTTCAGCAGATTTCCGAGAACAATGGAAGAGTTCTGAAGCATTCTTAACCTCCAGCGGAATTCCGAGAACAATGGAAGAGTTCCGAAGCATTTTTAAACGTCAGCGGAATTCAGAGAACAATGGAAGAGTTCTGAAGCATTTTTAAATGTCACCGGAATTCCGAGAACAATGGAAGAGTTCCGAAGCATTTTTAAACGTCAGCGGAATTTTGAAAACAATGGAAGATTTCCGAAGCATTTTTAAACTTCAGCGGAATTCTGAGAACAATGGAAGAGTTCCGAGACATTTTTAAACTTCAGCGGAATTTTGAGAACAATGGAAGAGTTCCGATGCATTTTTAAAAGTCCGCAAAATTCCGAGAACAATGGAAGAGTTGTGAAGCATTTTTAAACGTCAGCGGAATTCCGAGAACAATGGAAGAGTTCTGAAGCATTTTTAAACGTCAGCGGAATTCAGAGAACAATGGAAGAGTTCTGAAGCATTTTTAAATGTCAGCGGAATTCCGAGAACAATGGAAGAGTTCCGAAGCATTTTTAAATGTCAGCGGAATTCTGAGAACAATGGAAGAGTTCTGAAGCATTTTTAAACTTCAGCAGAATTCCGAGAACAATGGAAGAGTTCCGAAGCATACTTAAACTTCAGCAAAATTCCGAGAACAATGGAAGAGTTCCAAAGCATTTTTAAAAGTCAGGGGAATACCGAGAACAATGGAAGAGTAGTGAAGCATTTTTAAACATCAGCGGAATTCCAGAACAATGGAAGAGTTCCGAAGCATACTTAAACTTCAGCGGAATTCCGAGAACAATGGAAGAGTTCTGAAGCATTTTTAAACATCAACGGAATTCCGAGAAAAAAGGAAGAGTTCCGAAGCATTTTTAAAAGTCAGGGGAATTCCGAGAACAATAGAAGAGTTGTGAAGCAATTTTAAGCGTCAGCGGAATTCTGAGAACAATGTAAGAGTTCCGAAGCAATTTTAAACTTCACTGGAATTCCGAGAACAATGGAAGAGTTCCGAAGCATTTTTAAACATCAGCGGAATTCTGAGAACAATGGAAGAGTTCTGAAGAATTTTTAAACGTCAGCGGAATTTTGAAAACAATGGAAGATTTCTGAAGCATTTTTAAACGTCAGCGGAATTCTGAGAACAATGGAAGAGTTGTGAAGCATTTTTAAACGTCAGCGGAATTTGGAGAACAATCGAAGAGTTCCGAAGCATTTTTAAAAGTCAGCGGAATTCCGAGAACAATGGAAGAGTTGTGAAGCATTTTTAAACGTCAGCGGAATTCCGAGAACAATGGAAGAGTTCCGAAGCATTTTTTATCCTCAGCGGAATTCCGAGAACAATGGAAGAGTTCTGAAGCATTTTTAAATGTCAGCGGAATTCTGAGAACAATGGAAGAGTTCCGAAGCATTTTTAAACATCAGCGGAATTCCAGAACAATGGAAGAGTTCCGAAGCATTTTTAAATGTCAGCGGAATTCCGAGAACAATGGAAGAGTTCCGAAGCATTTTTATATGTCTGCAGAATTCTGAGAACAATGGAAGAGTTCCAAAGCATTTTTAAATGTCAGCGGATTTCTGAAAACAATGGAAGAGTTCCGAAGCATTTTTAAACTTCAGCAGAATTCCGAGAACAATGGAAGAGTTCCGAAGCATTCTTAAACTTCTGCGGAATTCCGAGAACAATGGAAGAGTTCCGAAGCATTTTTAAAAGTCAGCGGAATTCCGAGAACAATGGAAGAGTTCCGAACCATTTTTCAACATCAGCGGAATTCCGAGAACAATGGAAGAGTTCTGAAGCATTTTTAAACGTCAGCGGAATTTTGAAAACAATGGAAGATTTCCGAAGCATTTTTAAACGTCAGCGGAATTCTGAGAACAATGGAAGAGTTCCGAGGCATTTTTAAACTTCAGCGGAATTTTGAGAACAATGGAAGAGTTCCGAAGCATTTTTAAAAGTCGGCAAAATTCCGAGAACAATGGAAGAGTTCCGAAGCATTTTTAAACTTCAGCAGAATTCCGAGAAAAATGGACGAGTTCCGATGTATTTTTAAAAGTCAGCGGAATTCCGAGGACAATAGAAGAGTTGTGTAGCATTTTTAAGCGTCAGCGCAATTCCGAGAACAATGGAAGAGTTCCGAAGCATTTTTAAACTTCAAAACTTCAGCAGATTTCCGAGAGCAATGGAAGAGTTCTGAAGCATTCTTAACCTCCAGCGGAATTCCGAGAACAATGGAAGAGTTCCGAAGCATTTTTAAACGTCAGCGGAATTCAGAGAACAATGGAAGAGTTCTGAAGCATTTTTAAATGTCACCGGAATTCCGAGAACAATGGAAGAGTTCCGAAGCATTTTTAAACGTCAGCGGAATTTTGAAAACAATGGAAGATTTCCGAAGCATTTTTAAACGTCAGCGGAATTCTGAGAACAATGGAAGAGTTCCGAGACATTTTTAAACTTCAGCGGAATTTTGAGAAAAATGGAAGAGTTCCGATGCATTTTTAAAAGTCCGCAAAATTCCGAGAACAATGGAAGAGTTGTGAAGCATTTTTAAACGTCAGCGGAATTCCGAGAACAATGGAAGAGTTCTGAAGCATTTTTAAACGTCAGCGGAATTCAGAGAACAATGGAAGAGTTCTGAAGCATTTTTAAATGTCAGCGGAATTCCGAGAACAATGGAAGAGTTCCGAAGCATTTTTAAATGTCAGCGGAATTCTGAGAACAATGGAAGAGTTCTGAAGCATTTTTAAACTTCAGCAGAATTCCGAGAACAATGGAAGAGTTCCGAAGCATACTTAAACTTCAGCAAAATTCCGAGAACAATGGAAGAGTTCCAAAGCATTTTTAAAAGTCAGGGGAATACCGAGAACAATGGAAGAGTTGTGAAGCATTTTTAAACATCAGCGGAATTCCAGAACCAAGGAAGAGTTCCGAAGCATACTTAAACTTCAGCGGAATTCCGAGAACAATGGAAGAGTTCTGAAGCATTTTTAAACATCAACGGAATTCCGAGAAAAAAGGAAGAGTTCCGAAGCATTTTTAAAAGTCAGGGGAATTCCGAGAACAATAGAAGAGTTGTGAAGCAATTTTAAGAGTCAGCGGAATTCTGAGAACAATGTAAGAGTTCCGAAGCAATTTTAAACTTCACTGGAATTCCGAGAACAATGGAAGAGTTCCGAAGCATTTTTAAACATCAGCGGAATTCTGAGAACAATGGAAGAGTTCTGAAGAATTTTTAAACGTCAGCGGAATTTTGAAAACAATGGAAGATTTCTGAAGCATTTTTAAACGTCAGCGGAATTCTGAGAACAATGGAAGAGTTGTGAAGCATTTTTAAACGTCAGCGGAATTTGGAGAACAATCGAAGAGTTCCGAAGCATTTTTAAAAGTCAGCGGAATTCCGAGAACAATGGAAGAGTTGTGAAGCATTTTTAAACGTCAGCGGAATTCCGAGAACAATGGAAGAGTTCCGAAGCATTTTTAAACCTCAGCGTAATTCCGAGAACAATGGAAGAGTTCCGAAGCATTTTTAAACATCAGCGGAATTCTGAGAACAATGGAAGAGTTCTGAAGAATTTTTAAACGTCAGCGGAATTTTGAAAACAATGGAAGATTTCTGAAGCATTTTTAAACGTCAGCGGAATTCTGAGAACAATGGAAGAGTTGTGAAGCATTTTTAAACGTCAGCGGAATTTGGAGAACAATCGAAGAGTTCCGAAGCATTTTTAAAAGTCAGCGGAATTCCGAGAACAATGGAAGAGTTGTGAAGCATTTTTAAACGTCAGCGGAATTCCGAGAACAATGGAAGAGTTCCGAAGCATTTTTAAACCTCAGCGGAATTCCGAGAACAATGGAAGAGTTCTGAAGCATTTTTAAATGTCAGCGGAATTCTGAGAACAATGGAAGAGTTCCGAAGCATTTTTAAACCTCAGCGGAATTCCGAGAACAATGGAAGAGTTCCGAAGCATTTTTAAAAGTCAGCGGAATTCCGAGAACAATGGAAGAGTTGTGAAGCATTTTTAAACGTCAGCGGAATTCCGAGAACAATGGAAGAGTTCCGAAGCATTTTTAAACCTCAGCGGAATTCCGAGAACAATGGAAGAGTTCTGAAGCATTTTTAAATGTCAGCGGAATTCTGAGAACAATGGAAGAGTTCCGAAGCATTTTTAAACCTCAGCGGAATTCCGAGAACAATGGAAGAGTTCTGAAGCATTTTTAAATGTCAGCGGAATTCTGAGAACAATGGAAGAGTTCCGAAGCATTTTTAAACATCAGCGGAATTCCAGAACAATGGAAGAGTTCCGAAGCATTTTTAAATGTCAGCAGAATTCCGAGAACAATGGAAGAGTTCCGAAGCATTTTTATATGTCTGCAGAATTCTGAGAACAATGGAAGAGTTCCAAAGCATTTTTAAATGTCAGCGGAATTCTGAAAACAATGGAAGAGTTCCGAAGTATTTTTAAACTTCAGCAGAATTCCGAGAACAATGTAAGAGTTCCGAAGCATTCTTAAACTTCTGCGGAATTCCGAGAACAATGGAAGAGTTCCGAAGCATTTTTAAAAGTCAGCGGAATTCCGAGAACAATAGAAGAGTTGTGAAGCATTTTTAAGCGTCAGCGGAATTCCGAGAACAATGGAAGAGTTCCAAAGCATTTTTAAACTTCAGCAGAATTCCGAGAACAATGGAAGAGTTCCGAAGCATTCTTAAACTTCTGCGGAATTCCGAGAACAATGGAAGAGTTCCGAAGCATTTTTTAAAGTCAGCGGAATTTCCAAGAACAATAGAAGAGTTGTGAAGCAATTTTAAGCGTCAGCGGAATTCCGAGAACAATGGAAGAGTTCCGAAGCAATTTTCAACATCAGCGGAATTCCGAGAACAATGGAAGAGTTCTGAACCATTTTTAAA
This sequence comes from Phyllobates terribilis, assembly GCF_046119375.1. Lineage (NCBI taxonomy): Eukaryota > Metazoa > Chordata > Amphibia > Anura > Dendrobatidae > Phyllobates > Phyllobates terribilis. Next base: position 21,561,972 of record NW_027362775.1, on the reverse strand, counting down.
CGTCAGCGGAATTTTGAAAACAATGGAAGATTTCCAAAGCATTTTTAAACGTCAGCGGAATTTTGAAAACAATGGAAGATTTAAGAAGCATTTTTAAAAGTCAGCGGAATACCGAGAAAAATGGAAGAGTTATGAAGCATTTTTAAACGTCAGCGGAATTCCGAGAACAATGGAAGAGTTCCGAAGCATTTTTAAATGTCAGCGGAATTCTGAAAACAATGGAAGAGTTCCGAAGCATTTTTAAACTTCAGCAGAATTCCGAGAAAAATGGAAGAGTTCCGAAGTATTTTTAAAAGTCAGCGGAATTCCGAGAACAATAGAAGAGTTGTGAAGCATTTTTAAGCGTCAGCGGAATTCCGAGAACAATGGAAGAGTTCCGAAGCATTTTTAAACTTCAAAACTTCAGCAGATTTCCGAGAACAATGGAAGAGTTCTGAAGCATTCTTAAACTTCAGCAGAATTCCGAGAACAATGGAAGAGTTCCGAAGCATTTTTAAAAGTCAGGGGAATGCCGAGAACAATAGAAGAGTTGTGAAGCAATTTTAAGCGTCAGCGGAATTCTGAGAACAATGTAAGAGTTCCGAAGCATTTTTAAACTTCACTGGAATTCCGAGAACAATGTAAGAGTTCCGAAGCATTTTTAAACATCAGCGGAATTCCGAGAACAATGGAAGAGTTCTGAAGCATTTTTAAATGTCAGCGGAATTCCGAGAACAATGGAAGAGCTCCGAAGCATACGTAAACTTCACCGAAATTCCGAGAACAATGGAAGAGTTCCGAAGCATTTTTAAAAGTCAGCAGAATACCGAGAACAATGGAAGAGTTGTGAAGTATTTTTAAACGTCAGCGGAATTCCAGAACAATGGAAGTGTTCCGAAGCATTTTTAAATGTCAGCGGAATTACGAGAACAATGGAAGAGTTCCGAAGCATTTTTATATGTCTGCAGAATTCTGAGAACAATGGAAGAGTTCCAAAGCATTTTTAAATGTCAGCGGAATTCTGAAAACAATGGAAGAGTTCCGAAGCATTTTTAAACTTTAGCAGAATTCTGTGGAACAATGGAAGAGTTCCGAAGCATTCTTAAACTTCTGCGGAATTCCGAGAACAATGGAAGAGTTCCGAAGCATTTTTAAAAGTCAGCGGAATTCCGAGAACCATAGAAGAGTTGTGAAGCATTTTTAAGCGTCAGCCGAATTCCGAGAACAATGGAAGAGTTCCAAAGCATTTTTAAACTTCAGCAGAATTCCGAGAACATTGGAAGAGTTCCGAAGCATTCTTAAACTTCAGCGGAATTCCGAGAACAATGGAAGAGTTCCGAAGCATTTTTTAAAGTCAGCGGAATTTCCGAGAACAATAGAAGAGTTGTGAAGCAATTTTAAGCGTCAGCGGAATTCCAAGAACAATGGAAGAGTTCCGAAGCATTTTTCAACATCAGCGGAATTCTGAGAACAATGGAAGAGTTCTGAAGCATTTTTAAACGTCAGCGGAATTTTGAAAACAATGGAAGATTTCCGAAGCATTTTTAAACGTCAGCGGAATTCTGAGAACAATGGAAGAGTTCCGAGGCATTTTTAAACTTCAGCGGAATTTTGAGAACAATGGAAGAGTTTCGAAGCATTTTTAAAAGTCCGCAAAATTCCGAGAACAATGGAAGAGTTGTGAAGCATTTTTAAACGTCAGCGGAATTCCGAGAACAATGGAAGAGTTCTGAAGCATTTTTAAACGTCAGCGGAATTCAGAGAACAATGGAAGAGTTCTGAAGCATTTTTAAATGTCAGCGGAATTCCGAGAACAATGGAAGAGTTCCGAAGCATTTTTAAATGTCAGCGGAATTCTGAGAACAATGGAAGAGTTCTGAAGCATTTTTAAACTTCAGCAGAATTCCGAGAACAATGGAAGAGTTCCAAAGCATACTTAAACTTCAGCGGAATTCCGAGAACAATGGAAGAGTTCCGAAGCATTTTTAAAAGTCAGGGGAATACCGAGAACAATGGAAGAGTTGTGAAGCATTTTTAAACGTCAGCGGAATTCCAGAACAATGGAAGAGTTCCGAAGCATACTTAAACTTCTGTGGAATTCCGAGAACAATGGAAGAGTTCCGAAGCATTTTTTAAAGTCAGCGGAATTTCCAAGAACAATAGAAGAGTTACGAAGCATTTTTATATGTCAGCGGAATTCCGAGAAAACTGGAAGAGTTCCGAATCATTTTTAAACTTCAGCGGAATTCCGAGAACAATGGAAGAGTTCTGAAGCATTTTTAAACGTCAGCGGAATTTTGAAAACAATGGAAGATTTCCAAAGCATTTTTAAACGTCAGCGGAATTTTGAAAACAATGGAAGATTTAAGAAGCATTTTTAAAAGTCAGCGGAATACCGAGAAAAATGGAAGAGTTGTGAAGCATTTTTAAACGTCAGCGGAATTCCGAGAACAATGGAAGAGTTCCAAAGCATTTTTAAATGTCAGCGGAATTCTGAAAACAATGGAAGAGTTCCGAAGCATTTTTAAACTTCAGCAGAATTCCGAGAAAAATGGAAGAGTTCCGAAGTATTTTTAAAAGTCAGCGGAATTCCGAGAACAATAGAAGAGTTGTGAAGCATTTTTAAGCGTCAGCGGAATTCCGATAACAATGGAAGAGTTCCGAAGCATTTTTAAACTTCAAAACTTCAGCAGATTTCCGAGAACAATGGAAGAGTTCTGAAGCATTCTTAAACTTCAGCAGAATTCCGAGAACAATGGAAGAGTTCCGAAGCATTTTTAAAAGTCAGGGGAATGCCGAGAACAATAGAAGAGTTGTGAAGCAATTTTAAGCGTCAGCGGAATTCTGAGAACAATGTAAGAGTTCCGAAGCATTTTTAAACTTCACTGGAATTCCGAGAACAATGTAAGAGTTCCGAAGCATTTTTAAACATCAGCGGAATTCCGAGAACAATGGAAGAGTTCTGAAGCATTTTTAAATGTCAGCGGAATTCCGAGAACAATGGAAGAGCTCCGAAGCATACGTAAACTTCACCGGAATTCCGAGAACAATGGAAGAGTTCCGAAGCATTTTTAAAAGTCAGCAGAATACCGAGAACAATGGAAGAGTTGTGAAGTATTTTTAAACGTCAGCGGAATTCCAGAACAATGGAAGTGTTCCGAAGCATTTTTAAATGTCAGCGGAATTACGAGAACAATGGAAGAGTTCCGAAGCATTTTTATATGTCTGCAGAATTCTGAGAACAATGGAAGAGTTCCAAAGCATTTTTAAATGTCAGCGGAATTCTGAAAACAATGGAAGAGTTCCGAAGCATTTTTAAACTTCAGCAGAATTCCGTGGAACAATGGAAGAGTTCCGAAGCATTCTTAAACTTCTGCGGAATTCCGAGAACAATGGAAGAGTTCCGAAGCATTTTTAAAAGTCAGCGGAATTCCGAGAACCATAGAAGAGTTGTGAAGCAATTTTAAGCGTCAGCCGAATTCCGAGAACAATGGAAGAGTTCCAAAGCATTTTTAAACTTCAGCAGAATTCCGAGAACATTGGAAGAGTTCCGAAGCATTCTTAAACTTCAGCGGAATTCCGAGAACAATGGAAGAGTTCCGAAGCATTTTTTAAAGTCAGCGGAATTTCCAAGAACAATAGAAGAGTTGTGAAGCAATTTTAAGCGTCAGCGGAATTCCAAGAACAATGGAAGAGTTCCGAAGCATTTTTCAACATCAGCGGAATTCTGAGAACAATGGAAGAGTTCTGAAGCATTTTTAAACGTCAGCGGAATTTTGAAAACAATGGAAGATTTCCGAAGCATTTTTAAACGTCAGCGGAATTCTGAGAACAATGGAAGAGTTCCGAGGCATTTTTAAACTTCAGCGGAATTTTGAGAACAATGGAAGAGTTTCGAAGCATTTTTAAAAGTCCGCAAAATTCCGAGAACAATGGAAGAGTTGTGAAGCATTTTTAAACGTCAGCGGAATTCCGAGAACAATGGAAGAGTTCTGAAGCATTTTTAAACGTCAGCGGAATTCAGAGAACAATGGAAGAGTTCTGAAGCATTTTTAAATGTCAGCGGAATTCCGAGAACAATGGAAGAGTTCCGAAGCATTTTTAAATGTCAGCGGAATTCTGAGAAAAATGGAAGAGTTCTGAAGCATTTTTAAACTTCAGCAGAATTCCGAGAACAATGGAAGAGTTCCAAAGCATACTTAAACTTCAGCGGAATTCCGAGAACAATGGAAGAGTTCCGAAGCATTTTTAAAAGTCAGGGGAATACCGAGAACAATGGAAGAGTTGTGAAGCATTTTTAAACGTCAGCGGAATTCCAGAACAATGGAAGAGTTCCGAAGCATACTTAAACTTCAGCGGAATTCCGAGAACAATGGAAGAGTTCTGAAGCATTTTTAAACATCAACGGAATTCCGAGAAAAAAGGAAGAGTTACGAAGCATTTTTATATGTCAGCGGAATTCCGAGAAAACTGGAAGAGTTCCGAAGCATTTTTAAACTTCAGCGGAATTACGAGAACAATGGAAGAGTTCCGAAGCATTTTTAAACTTCAGCGGAATTACGAGAACAATGGAAGAGTTCCGAAGCATATTTAAACTTCAACGGAATACCGAGAACAATAGAAGAGTTGTGAAGCATTTTTAAAAGTCAGCGGAAATCCGAGAACAATGGAAGAGTTCCGAAGCATTTTTAAACTTCACCCGAATTCCGAGAACAATGAAAGAGTTCCGAAGCATTTTTAAAAGTCAGCGGAATTCCGAGAACAATGGAAGAGTTCCGAAGCATTTTTAATCTTCAGCATAATTCCGAGAACAATGGAAGAGTTCCGAAGAATATTTAAACTTCAGCGGAATTCCGAGAGCAATGGAAGAGTTCCGAAGCATTTTTAAAAGTCAGCGGAATACCGAGAAAAATGGAAGAGTTGTGAAGCATTTTTAAACGTCAGTGGAATTCCGAGAACAATGGAAGAGTTCCGAAGCATTTTTAAATGTCAGCGGAATTCCGAGAACAATGGAAGAGATCCGAAGCATTTTTAAATGTGAGCAGAATTCCAAGAACAATGGAAGAGTTCCAAAGCATTTTTAAATGTCAGCGGAATTCTGAAAACAATGGAAGAGTTCCGAAGCATTTTTAAACTTTAGCAGAATTCCGAGAAAAATGGAAGAGTTCCGAAGTATTTTTAAAAGTCAGCGGAATTCCGAGAACAATAGAAGAGTTGTGAAGCATTTTTAAGCGTCAGCGGAATTCCGAGAACAATGGAAGAGTTCCGAAGCATTTTTAAACATCAGCGGAATTTAGAGAACAATGGAAGAGTTCTGAATAATTTTTAAACGTCAGCAGAATTTTGAAAACAATGTAAGAGTTCCGAAGCATTTTTAAACATCAGCGGAATTCCGAGAACAATGGAAGAGTTCTGAAGCATTTTTAAATGTCAGCGGAATTCCGAGAACAATGGAAGAGCTCCGAAGCATACGTAAACTTCACCGGAATTCCGAGAACAATGGAAGAGTTCCGAAGCATTTTTAAAAGTCAGCAGAATACCGAGAACAATGGAAGAGTTGTGAAGTATTTTTAAACGTCAGCGGAATTCCAGAACAATGGAAGTGTTCCGAAGTATTTTTAAATGTCAGCGGAATTACGAGAACAATGGCAGAGTTCTGAAGCATTTTTATATGTCTGCAGAATTCTGAGAACAATGGAAGAGTTCCAAAGCATTTTTAAATGTCAGCGGAATTCTGAAAACAATGGAAGAGTTCCGAAGCATTTTTAAACTTCAGCAGAATTCCGTGGAACAATGGAAGAGTTCCGAAGCATTCTTAAACTTCTGCGGAATTCCGAGAACAATGGAAGAGTTCCGAAACATTTTTAAAAGTCAGCGGAATTCCGAGAACCATAGAAGAGTTGTGAAGCATTTTTAAGCGTCAGCCGAATTCCGAGAACAATGGAAGAGTTCCAAAGCATTTTTAAACTTCAGCAGAATTCCGAGAACATTGGAAGAGTTCCGAAGCATTCTTAAACTTCAGCGGAATTCCGAGAACAATGGAAGAGTTCCGAAGCATTTTTTAAAGTCAGCGGAATTTCCGAGAACAATAGAAGAGTTGTGAAGCAATTTTAAGCGTCAGCGGAATTCCAAGAACAATGGAAGAGTTCCGAAGCATTTTTCAACATCAGCGGAATTCTGAGAACAATGGAAGAGTTCTGAAGCATTTATAAACGTCAGCGGAATTTTGAAAACAATGGAAGATTTCCGAAGCATTTTTAAACGTCAGCGGAATTCTGAGAACAATGGAAGAGTTCCGAGGCATTTTTAAGCTTCAGCGGAATTTTGAGAACAATGGAAGAGTTCCGAAGCATTTTTAAAAGTCCGCAAAATTCCGAGAACAATGGAAGAGTTGTGAAGCATTTTTAAACGTCAGCGGAATTCCGAGAACAATGGAAGAGTTCTGAAGCATTTTTAAACGTCAGCGGAATTCAGAGAACAATGGAAGAGTTCTGAAGCATTTTTAAATGTCAGCGGAATTCCGAGAACAATGGAAGAGTTCCGAAGCATTTTTAAATGTCAGCGGAATTCTGAGAACAATGGAAGAGTTCTGAAGCATTTTTAAACTTCAGCAGAATTCCGAGAACAATGGAAGAGTTCCAAAGCATACTTAAACTTCAGCAGAATTCCGAGAACAATGGAAGAGTTCCGAAGCATTTTTAAAAGTCAGCGGAATTCCGAGAACAATGGAAGAGTTGTGAAGCATTTTTAAACGTCAGCGGAATTCTGAGAGCAATGGAAGAGTTCCGAAGCATTTTTAAACGTCAGCGGAAATCCGAGAACAATGGAAGAGTTCCGAAGCATTTTTAAACTTCACCCGAATTCCGAGAACAATGGAAGAGTTCCGAAGCATTTTTAAAAGTCAGCGGAATTCCGAGAACAATGGAAGAGTTGTGAAGCATTTTTAAACGTCAGCGGAATTCTGAGAGCAATGGAAGAGTTCCGAAGCATTTTTAATCTTCAGCATAATTCCGAGAACAATGGAAGAGTTCCGAAGAATATTTAAACTTCAGCGGAATTCCGAGAACAATGGAAGAGTTCCGAAGCATTTTTAAAAGTCAGCGGAATACCGAGAAAAATGGAAGAGTTGTGAAGCATTTTTAAACGTCAGTGGAATTCTGAGAACAATGGAAGAGTTCCGAAGCATTTTTAAATGTCAGCGGAATTCCGAGAACAATGGAAGAGTTCCGAAGCATTTTTAAATGTGAGCAGAATTCCAAGAACAATGGAAGAGTTCCAAAGCATTTTTAAATGTCAGCGGAATTCTGAAAACAATGGAAGAGTTCCGAAGCATTTTTAAACTTTAGCAGAATTCCGAGAAAAATGGAAGAGTTCCGAAGTATTTTTAAAAGTCAGCGGAATTCCGAGAATAATAGAAGAGTTGTGAAGCATTTTTAAGCATCAGCGGAATTCCGAGAACAATGGAAGAGTTCCGAAGCATTTTTAAACATCAGCGGAATTCCAAGAACAATGGAAGAGTTCTGAAGAATTTTTAAACGTCAGCGGAATTTTGAAAACAATGGAAGATTTCTGAAGCATTTTTAAACGTCAGCGGAATTCTGAGAACAATGGAAGAGTTGTGAAGCATTTTTAAACGTCAGCGGAATTTGGAGAACAATCGAAGAGTTCCGAAGCATTTTTAAAAGTCAGCGGAATTCCGAGAACAATGGAAGAGTTGTGAAGCATTTTTAAACGTCAGCGGAATTCCGAGAACAATGGAAGAGTTCCGAAGCATTTTTAAACCTCAGCGGAATTCCGAGAACAATGGAAGAGTTGTGAAGCATTTTTAAACGTCAGCGGAATTCCGAGAACAATGGAAGAGTTCTGAAGCATTTTTAAACGTCAGCGGAATTCAGAGAACAATGGAAGAGTTCTGAAGCATTTTTAAATGTCAGCGGAATTCCGAGAACAATGGAAGAGTTCCGAAGCATTTTTAAATGTCAGCGGAATTCTGAGAAAAATGGAAGAGTTCTGAAGCATTTTTAAACTTCAGCAGAATTCCGAGAACAATGGAAGAGTTCCAAAGCATACTTAAACTTCAGCGGAATTCCGAGAACAATGGAAGAGTTCCGAAGCATTTTTAAAAGTCAGGGGAATACCGAGAACAATGGAAGAGTTGTGAAGCATTTTTAAACGTCAGCGGAATTCCAGAACAATGGAAGAGTTCCGAAGCATACTTAAACTTCAGCGGAATTCCGAGAACAATGGAAGAGTTCTGAAGCATTTTTAAACATCAACGGAATTCCGAGAAAAAAGGAAGAGTTACGAAGCATTTTTATATGTCAGCGGAATTCCGAGAAAACTGGAAGAGTTCCGAAGCATTTTTAAACTTCAGCGGAATTACGAGAACAATGGAAGAGTTCCGAAGCATTTTTAAACTTCAGCGGAATTACGAGAACAATGGAAGAGTTCCGAAGCATATTTAAACTTCAACGGAATACCGAGAACAATAGAAGAGTTGTGAAGCATTTTTAAAAGTCAGCGGAAATCCGAGAACAATGGAAGAGTTCCGAAGCATTTTTAAACTTCACCCGAATTCCGAGAACAATGAAAGAGTTCCGAAGCATTTTTAAAAGTCAGCGGAATTCCGAGAACAATGGAAGAGTTCCGAAGCATTTTTAATCTTCAGCATAATTCCGAGAACAATGGAAGAGTTCCGAAGAATATTTAAACTTCAGCGGAATTCCGAGAGCAATGGAAGAGTTCCGAAGCATTTTTAAAAGTCAGCGGAATACCGAGAAAAATGGAAGAGTTGTGAAGCATTTTTAAACGTCAGTGGAATTCCGAGAACAATGGAAGAGTTCCGAAGCATTTTTAAATGTCAGCGGAATTCCGAGAACAATGGAAGAGATCCGAAGCATTTTTAAATGTGAGCAGAATTCCAAGAACAATGGAAGAGTTCCAAAGCATTTTTAAATGTCAGCGGAATTCTGAAAACAATGGAAGAGTTCCGAAGCATTTTTAAACTTTAGCAGAATTCCGAGAAAAATGGAAGAGTTCCGAAGTATTTTTAAAAGTCAGCGGAATTCCGAGAACAATAGAAGAGTTGTGAAGCATTTTTAAGCGTCAGCGGAATTCCGAGAACAATGGAAGAGTTCCGAAGCATTTTTAAACATCAGCGGAATTTAGAGAACAATGGAAGAGTTCTGAATAATTTTTAAACGTCAGCAGAATTTTGAAAACAATGTAAGAGTTCCGAAGCATTTTTAAACATCAGCGGAATTCCGAGAACAATGGAAGAGTTCTGAAGCATTTTTAAATGTCAGCGGAATTCCGAGAACAATGGAAGAGCTCCGAAGCATACGTAAACTTCACCGGAATTCCGAGAACAATGGAAGAGTTCCGAAGCATTTTTAAAAGTCAGCAGAATACCGAGAACAATGGAAGAGTTGTGAAGTATTTTTAAACGTCAGCGGAATTCCAGAACAATGGAAGTGTTCCGAAGTATTTTTAAATGTCAGCGGAATTACGAGAACAATGGCAGAGTTCTGAAGCATTTTTATATGTCTGCAGAATTCTGAGAACAATGGAAGAGTTCCAAAGCATTTTTAAATGTCAGCGGAATTCTGAAAACAATGGAAGAGTTCCGAAGCATTTTTAAACTTCAGCAGAATTCCGTGGAACAATGGAAGAGTTCCGAAGCATTCTTAAACTTCTGCGGAATTCCGAGAACAATGGAAGAGTTCCGAAACATTTTTAAAAGTCAGCGGAATTCCGAGAACCATAGAAGAGTTGTGAAGCATTTTTAAGCGTCAGCCGAATTCCGAGAACAATGGAAGAGTTCCAAAGCATTTTTAAACTTCAGCAGAATTCCGAGAACATTGGAAGAGTTCCGAAGCATTCTTAAACTTCAGCGGAATTCCGAGAACAATGGAAGAGTTCCGAAGCATTTTTTAAAGTCAGCGGAATTTCCGAGAACAATAGAAGAGTTGTGAAGCAATTTTAAGCGTCAGCGGAATTCCAAGAACAATGGAAGAGTTCCGAAGCATTTTTCAACATCAGCGGAATTCTGAGAACAATGGAAGAGTTCTGAAGCATTTATAAACGTCAGCGGAATTTTGAAAACAATGGAAGATTTCCGAAGCATTTTTAAACGTCAGCGGAATTCTGAGAACAATGGAAGAGTTCCGAGGCATTTTTAAGCTTCAGCGGAATTTTGAGAACAATGGAAGAGTTCCGAAGCATTTTTAAAAGTCCGCAAAATTCCGAGAACAATGGAAGAGTTGTGAAGCATTTTTAAACGTCAGCGGAATTCCGAGAACAATGGAAGAGTTCTGAAGCATTTTTAAACGTCAGCGGAATTCAGAGAACAATGGAAGAGTTCTGAAGCATTTTTAAATGTCAGCGGAATTCCGAGAACAATGGAAGAGTTCCGAAGCATTTTTAAATGTCAGCGGAATTCTGAGAACAATGGAAGAGTTCTGAAGCATTTTTAAACTTCAGCAGAATTCCGAGAACAATGGAAGAGTTCCAAAGCATACTTAAACTTCAGCAGAATTCCGAGAACAATGGAAGAGTTCCGAAGCATTTTTAAAAGTCAGCGGAATTCCGAGAACAATGGAAGAGTTGTGAAGCATTTTTAAACGTCAGCGGAATTCTGAGAGCAATGGAAGAGTTCCGAAGCATTTTTAAACGTCAGCGGAAATCCGAGAACAATGGAAGAGTTCCGAAGCATTTTTAAACTTCACCCGAATTCCGAGAACAATGGAAGAGTTCCGAAGCATTTTTAAAAGTCAGCGGAATTCCGAGAACAATGGAAGAGTTGTGAAGCATTTTTAAACGTCAGCGGAATTCTGAGAGCAATGGAAGAGTTCCGAAGCATTTTTAATCTTCAGCATAATTCCGAGAACAATGGAAGAGTTCCGAAGAATATTTAAACTTCAGCGGAATTCCGAGAACAATGGAAGAGTTCCGAAGCATTTTTAAAAGTCAGCGGAATACCGAGAAAAATGGAAGAGTTGTGAAGCATTTTTAAACGTCAGTGGAATTCTGAGAACAATGGAAGAGTTCCGAAGCATTTTTAAATGTCAGCGGAATTCCGAGAACAATGGAAGAGTTCCGAAGCATTTTTAAATGTGAGCAGAATTCCAAGAACAATGGAAGAGTTCCAAAGCATTTTTAAATGTCAGCGGAATTCTGAAAACAATGGAAGAGTTCCGAAGCATTTTTAAACTTTAGCAGAATTCCGAGAAAAATGGAAGAGTTCCGAAGTATTTTTAAAAGTCAGCGGAATTCCGAGAATAATAGAAGAGTTGTGAAGCATTTTTAAGCATCAGCGGAATTCCGAGAACAATGGAAGAGTTCCGAAGCATTTTTAAACATCAGCGGAATTCCAAGAACAATGGAAGAGTTCTGAAGAATTTTTAAACGTCAGCGGAATTTTGAAAACAATGGAAGATTTCTGAAGCATTTTTAAACGTCAGCGGAATTCTGAGAACAATGGAAGAGTTGTGAAGCATTTTTAAACGTCAGCGGAATTTGGAGAACAATCGAAGAGTTCCGAAGCATTTTTAAAAGTCAGCGGAATTCCGAGAACAATGGAAGAGTTGTGAAGCATTTTTAAACGTCAGCGGAATTCCGAGAACAATGGAAGAGTTCCGAAGCATTTTTAAACCTCAGCGGAATTCCGAGAACAATGGAAGAGTTCTGAAGCATTTTTAAATGTCAGCGGAATTCTGAGAACAATGGAAGAGTTCCGAAGCATTTTTAAACCTCAGCGGAATTCCGAGAACAATGGAAGAGTTCTGAAGCATTTTTAAATGTCAGCGGAATTCTGAGAACAATGGAAGAGTTCCGAAGCATTTTTAAACATCAGCGGAATTCCAGAACAATGGAAGAGTTCCGAAGCATTTTTAAATGTCAGCGGAATTCCGAGAACAATGGAAGAGTTCCGAAGCATTTTTATATGTCTGCAGAATTCTGAGAACAATGGAAGAGTTCCAAAGCATTTTTAAATGTCAGCGGAATTCTGAAAACAATGGAAGAGTTCCGAAGCATTTTTAAACTTCAGCAGAATTCCGAGAACAATGGAAGAGTTCCGAAGCATTCTTAAACTTCTGCGGAATTCCGAGAACAATGGAAGAGTTCCGAAGCATTTTTAAAAGTCAGCGGAATTCCGAGAACAATGGAAGAGTTCCGAAGCATTTTTCAACATCAGCGGAATTCCGAGAACAATGGAAGAGTTCTGAAGCATTTTTAAACGTCAGCGGAATTTTGAAAACAATGGAAGATTTCCGAAGCATTTTTAAACGTCAGCGGAATTCTGAGAACAATGGAAGAGTTCCGAGGCATTTTTAAACTTCAGCGGAATTTTGAGAACAATGGAAGAGTTCCGAAGCATTTTTTAAAGTCAGCGGAATTTCCGAGAACAATAGAAGAGTTGTGAAGCAATTTTAAGCGTCAGCGGAATTCCGAGAACAATGGAAGAGTTCCAAAGCATTTTTCAACATCAGCGGAATTCCGAGAACAATGGAAGAGTTCTGAAGCATTTTTAAACGTCAGCGGAATTTTGAAAACAATGGAAGATTTCCAAAGCATTTTTAAACGTCAGGGGAATTTTGAAAACAATGGAAGATTCCGAAGCATTTTTAAAAGTCAGCGGAATACCGAGAAAAATGGAAGAGTTGTGAAGCATTTTTAAACGTCAGCGGAATTCCGAGAACAATGGAAGAGTTCCGAAGCATTTTTAAATGTCAGCGGAATTCTGAAAACAATGGAAGAGTTCCGAAGCATTTTTAAACTTTAGCAGAATTCCGAGAAAAATGGAAGAGTTCCGAAGTATTTTTAAAAGTCAGCGGAATTCCGAGAATAATAGAAGAGTTGTGAAGCATTTTTAAGCATCAGCGGAATTCCGAGAACAATGGAAGAGTTCCGAAGCATTTTTAAACATCAGCGGAATTCCAAGAACAATGGAAGAGTTCTGAAGAATTTTTAAACGTCAGCGGAATTTTGAAAACAATGGAAGATTTCTGAAGCATTTTTAAACGTCAGCGGAATTCTGAGAACAATGGAAGAGTTGTGAAGCATTTTTAAACGTCAGCGGAATTTGGAGAACAATCGAAGAGTTCCGAAGCATTTTTAAAAGTCAGCGGAATTCCGAGAACAATGGAAGAGTTGTGAAGCATTTTTAAACGTCAGCGGAATTCCGAGAACAATGGAAGAGTTCCGAAGCATTTTTAAACCTCAGCGGAATTCCGAGAACAATGGAAGAGTTCTGAAGCATTTTTAAATGTCAGCGGAATTCTGAGAACAATGGAAGAGTTCCGAAGCATTTTTAAACCTCAGCGGAATTCCGAGAACAATGGAAGAGTTCTGAAGCATTTTTAAATGTCAGCGGAATTCTGAGAACAATGGAAGAGTTCCGAAGCATTTTTAAACATCAGCGGAATTCCAGAACAATGGAAGAGTTCCGAAGCATTTTTAAATGTCAGCGGAATTCCGAGAACAATGGAAGAGTTCCGAAGCATTTTTATATGTCTGCAGAATTCTGAGAACAATGGAAGAGTTCCAAAGCATTTTTAAATGTCAGCGGAATTCTGAAAACAATGGAAGAGTTCCGAAGCATTTTTAAACTTCAGCAGAATTCCGAGAACAATGGAAGAGTTCCGAAGCATTCTTAAACTTCTGCGGAATTCCGAGAACAATGGAAGAGTTCCGAAGCATTTTTAAAAGTCAGCGGAATTCCGAGAACAATGGAAGAGTTCCGAAGCATTTTTCAACATCAGCGGAATTCCGAGAACAATGGAAGAGTTCTGAAGCATTTTTAAACGTCAGCGGAATTTTGAAAACAATGGAAGATTTCCGAAGCATTTTTAAACGTCAGCGGAATTCTGAGAACAATGGAAGAGTTCCGAGGCATTTTTAAACTTCAGCGGAATTTTGAGAACAATGGAAGAGTTCCGAAGCATTTTTTAAAGTCAGCGGAATTTCCGAGAACAATAGAAGAGTTGTGAAGCAATTTTAAGCGTCAGCGGAATTCCGAGAACAATGGAAGAGTTCCAAAGCATTTTTCAACATCAGCGGAATTCCGAGAACAATGGAAGAGTTCTGAAGCATTTTTAAACGTCAGCGGAATTTTGAAAACAATGGAAGATTTCCAAAGCATTTTTAAACGTCAGGGGAATTTTGAAAACAATGGAAGATTCCGAAGCATTTTTAAAAGTCAGCGGAATACCGAGAAAAATGGAAGAGTTGTGAAGCATTTTTAAACGTCAGCGGAATTCCGAGAACAATGGAAGAGTTCCGAAGCATTTTTAAATGTCAGCGGAATTCTGAAAACAATGGAAGAGTTCCGAAGCATTTTTAAACTTCAGCAGAATTCCGAGAAAAATGGAAGAGTTCCGAAGTATTTTTAATAGTCAGCGGAATTCCGAGAACAATAGAAGAGTTGTGAAGCATTTTTAAGCGTCAGCGGAATTCCGAGAACAATGGAAGAGTTCCGAAGCACTTTTAAACTTCAAAACTTCAGCAGATTTCCGAGAACAATGGAAGAGTTCTGAAGCATTCTTAAACTTCAGCGGAATTCCGAGAACAATGGAAGAGTTCCGAAGCATTTTTAAAAGTCAGGGGAATGCCGAGAACAATAGAAGAGTTGTGAAGCAATTTTAAGCGTCAGCGGAATTCTGAGAACAATGGAAGAGCTCCGAAGCATACGTAAACTTCACCGGAATTCCGAGAACAATGGAAGAGTTCCGAAGCATTTTTAAAAGTCAGCAGAATACCAAGAACAATGGAAGAGTTGTGAAGTATTTTTAAACGTCAGCGGAATTCCAGAACAATGGAAGTGTTCCGAAGCATTTTTAAATGTCAGCGGAATTACGAGAACAATGGAAGAGTTCCAAAGCATTTTTAAATGTCAGCGGAATTCTGAAAACAATGGAAGAGTTCCGAAGCATTTTTAAACTTCAGCAGAATTCCGAGGAACAATGGAAGAGTTCCGAAGCATTCTTAAACTTCTGCGGAATTCCGAGAACAATGGAAGAGTTCCGAAGCATTTCTAAAAGTCAGCGGAATTCCGAGAACCATAGAAGAGTTGTGAAGCATTTTTAAGCGTCAGCCGAATTCCGAGAACAATGGAAGAGTTCCAAAGCATTTTTAAACTTCAGCAGAATTCCGAGAACATTGGAAGAGTTCCGAAGCATTCTTAAACTTCAGCGTAATTCTGAGAACAATGGAAGAGTTCCGAAGCATTTTTTAAAGTCAGCGGAATTTCCTAGAACAATAGAAGAGTTGTGAAGCAATTTTAAGCGTCAGCGGAATTCCAAGAACAATGGAAGAGTTCCGAAGCATTTTTCAACATCAGCGGAATTCTGAGACCAATGGAAGAGTTCTGAAGCATTTTCAAACGTCAGTGGAATTTTGAAAACAATGGAAGATTTCCGAAGCATTTTTAAACGTCAGCGGAATTCTGAGAACAATGGAAGAGTTCCGAAGCATTTTTAAAAGTCCGCAAAATTCCGAGAACAATGGAAGAGTTGTGAAGCATTTTTAAACGTCAGCGGAATTCCGAGAACAATGGAAGAGTTCTGAAGCATTTTTAAACGTCAGCGGAATTCAGAGAACAATGGAAGAGTTCTGAAGCATTTTTAAATGTCAGCGGAATTCCGAGAACAATGGAAGAGTTCCGAAGCATTTTTAAATGTCAGCGGAATTCTGAGAACAATGGAAGAGTTCTGAAGCATTTTTAAACTTCAGCAGAATTCCGAGAACAATGGAAGAGTTCCAAAGCATACTTAAACTTCAGCGGAATTCCGAGAACAATGGAAGAGTTCCGAAGCATTTTTAAAAGTCAGGGGAATACCGAGAACAATGGAAGAGTTGTGAAGCATTTTTAAACGTCAGCGGAATTCCAGAACAATGGAAGAGTTCCGAAGCATACTTAAACTTCAGCGGAATTCCGAGAACAATGGAAGATTTCTGAAGCATTTTTAAACATCACCGGAATTCCGAGAAAAAAGGAAGAGTTCCGAAGCATTTTTATATGTCAGCGGAATTCCGAGAAAACTGGAAGAGTTCCGAAGCATTTTTAAACTTCAGCGGAATTACGAGAACAATGGAAGAGTTCCGAAGCATTTTTAAACTTCAGCGGAATTACGAGAACAATGGAAGAGTTCCGAAGCATATTTAAACTTCAGCGGAATACCGAGAACAATAGAAGAGTTGTGAAGCATTTTTAAACGTCAGCGGAAATCCGAGAACAATGGAAGAGTTCCGAAGCATTTTTAAACTTCACCCGAATTCCGAGAACAATGGAAGAGTTCCGAAGCATTTTTAAAAGTCAGCGGAATTCCGAGAACAATGGAAGAGTTGTGAAGCATTTTTAAACGTCAGCGGAATTCTGAGAGCAATGGAAGAGTTCCGAAGCATTTTTAATCTTCAGCATAATTCCGAGAACAATGGAAGAGTTCCGAAGAATATTTAAACTTCAGCGGAATTCCGAGAACAATGGAAGAGTTCCGAAGCATTTTTAAAAGTCAGCGGAATACCGAGAAAAATGGAAGAGTTGTGAAGCATTTTTAAACGTCAGTGGAATTCCGAGAACAATGGAAGAGTTCCGAAGCATTTTTAAATGTCAGCGGAATTCCGAGAACAATGGAAGAGTTCCGAAGCATTTTTAAATGTCAGCAGAATTCCAAGAACAATGGAACAGTTCCAAAGCATTTTTAAATGTCAGCGGATTTCTGAAAACAATGGAAGAGTTCCGAAGCATTTTTAAACTTTAGCAGAATTCCGAGAAAAATGGAAGAGTTCCGAAGTATTTTTAAAAGTCAGCGGAATTCCGAGAACAATAGAAGAGTTGTGAAGCATTTTTAAGCGTCAGCGGAATTTCGAGAACAATGGAAGTGTTCCGAAGCATTTTTAAACTTCAAAACTTCAGCAGATTTCCGAGAACAATGGAAGAGTTCTGAAGCATTCTTAAACTTCAGCGGAATTCCGAGAACAATGGAAGAGTTCCGAAGCATTTTTAAAAGTCAGGGGAATTCGGAGAACAATAGAAGAGTTGTGAAGCAATTTTAAGCGTCAGCGGAATTCTGAGAACAATGTAAGAGTTCCGAAACATTTTTAAACTTCACTGGAATTCCGAGAACAATGGAAGAGTTCCGATACATTTTTAAACATCAGCGGAATTCCGAGAACAATGGAAGAGTTCTGAAGCATTTTTAAACGTCAGCGGAATTTTGAAAACAATGGAAGATTTCTGAAGCATTTTTAAACGTCAGCGGAATTCTGAGAACAATGGAAGAGTTGTGAAGCATTTTTAAAGGTCAGCGGAATTTGGAGAACAATCGAAGAGTTCCGAAGCATTTTTAAAAGTCAGCGGAATTCCGAGAACAATGGAAGAGTTGTGAAGCATTTTTAAACGTCAGCGGAATTTTGAGAACAATGGAAGAGTTCCGAAGCATTTTTAAACCTCAGCGGAATTCCGAGAACAATGGAAGAGTTCTGAAGCATTTTTGAATGTCAGCGGAATTCCGAGAACAATGGAAGAGCTCCGAAGCATACTTAAACTTCAGCGGAATTCCGAGAACAATGGAAGATTTCCGAAGCATTTTTAAAAGTCAGCAGAATACCGAGAACAATGGAAGAGTTGTGAAGCATTTTTAAACATCAGCGGAATTCCAGAACAATCGAAGAGTTCCGAAGCATTTTTAAATGTCAGCGGAATACCGAGAACAATGGAAGAGTTCCGAAGCATTTTTATATGTCTGCAGAATTCTGAGAACAATGGAAGAGTTCCAAAGCATTTTTAAATGTCAGCGGAATTCTGAAAACAATGGAAGAGTTCCGAAGCATTTTTAAACTTCAGCAGAATTCCGAGAACAATGGAAGAGTTCCGAAGCATTCTTAAACTTCTGCGGAATGCCGAGAACAATGGAAGAGTTCCGAAGCATTTTTAAAAGTCAGCGGAATTCCGAGAACAATAGAAGAGTTGTGAAGCATTTTTAAGCGTCAGCGGAATTCCGAGAACAATGGAAGAGTTCCAAAGCATTTTTAAACTTCAGCAGAATTCCGAGAAAAATGGAAGAGTTCCGAAACATTCTTAAACTTCAGCGGAATTCCGAGAACAATGGAAGAGTTCCGAAGCATTTTTTAAAGTCAGCGGAATTTCCGAGAACAATAGAAGAGTTGTGAAGCAATTTTAAGCGTCAGCGGAATTCCGAGAACAATGGAAGAGTTCCGAAGCATTTTTCAACATCAGCGGAATTCCGAGAACAATGGAAGGGTTCTGAAGCATTTTTAAACGTTAGCGGAATTTCGAAAACAATGGAAGATTTCCGAAGCATTTTTAAACGTCTGCGGAATTTTGAAAACAATGGAAGATTTCCGAAGCATTTTTAAAAGTCAGCGGAATACAGAGAAAAATGGAAGAGTTGTGAAGCATTTTTAAACGTCAGCGGAATTCCGAGAACAATGGAAGAGTTCCGAAGCATTTTTAAACTTCAGCGGAATTACGAGAACAATGGAAGAGTTCCGAAGCATTTTTAAACTTCAGCGGAATTCCGAGAACAATGGAAGAGTTCCGAAGCATTTTTTAAAGTCAGGGGAATGCCGAGAACAATAGAAGAGTTGTGAAGCAATTTTAAGCGTCAGCGGAATTCTGAGAACAATGTAAGAGTTCCGAAGCATTTTTAAACTTCACTGGAATTCCGAGAACAATGGAAGAGTTCCGAAGCATTTTTAAAAGTCAGCAGAATACCAAGAACAATGGAAGAGTTGTGAAGTATTTTTAAACGTCAGCGGAATTCCAGAACAATGGAAGTGTTCCGAAGCATTTTTAAATGTCAGCGGAATTACGAGAACAATGGAAGAGTTCCGAAGCATTTTTATATGTCTGCAGAATTCTGAGAACAATGGAAGAGTTCCAAAGCATTTTTAAATGTCAGCGGAATTCTGAAAACAATGGAAGAGTTCCGAAGCATTTTTAAACTTCAGCAGAATTCCGTGGAACAATGGAAGAGTTCCGAAGCGTTCTTAAACTTCTGCGGAATTCCGAGAACAATGGAAGAGTTCCGAAGCATTTTTAAAAGTCAGCGGAATTCCGAGAACAATAGAAGAGTTGTGAAGCATTTTTAAGCGTCAGCCGAATTCCGAGAACAATGGAAGAGTTCCAAAGCATTTTTAAACTTCAGCAGAATTCCGAGAACATTGGAAGAGTTCCGAAGCATTCTTAAACTTCAGCGGAATTCCGAGAACAATGGAAGAGTTCCGAAGCATTTTTTAAAGTCAGCGGAATTTCCAAGAACAATAGAAGAGTTGTGAAGCAATTTTAAGCGTCAGCGGAATTCCAAGAACAATGGAAGAGTTCCGAAGCATTTTTCAACATCAGCGGAATTCTGAGAACAATGGAAGAGTTCTGAAGCATTTTTAAACGTCAGCGGAATTTTGAAAACAATGGAAGATTTCCGAAGCATTTTTAAACATCAGCGGAATTCTGAGAACAATGGAAGAGTTCCGAGGCATTTTTAAACTTCAGCGGAATTTTGAGAACAATGGAAGAGTTCCGAAGCATTTTTAAAAGTCCGCAAAATTCCGAG
This sequence comes from Phyllobates terribilis, assembly GCF_046119375.1. NCBI lineage: Eukaryota > Metazoa > Chordata > Amphibia > Anura > Dendrobatidae > Phyllobates > Phyllobates terribilis. Next base: position 21,542,419 of record NW_027362775.1, on the reverse strand, counting down.
AACAATGGAAGAGTTGTGAAGCATTTTTAAACGTCAGCGGAATTCCGAGAACAATGGAAGAGTTCTGAAGCATTTTTACACGTCAGCGGAATTCAGAGAACAATGGAAGAGTTCTGAAGCATTTTTAAATGTCAGCGGAATTCCGAGAACAATGGAAGAGTTCCGAAGCATTTTTAAATGTCAGCGGAATTCTGAGAACAATGGAAGAGTTCTGAAGCATTTTTAAACTTCAGCAGAATTCCTAGAACAATGGAAGAGTTGTGAAGTATTTTTAAACGTCAGCGGAATTCCAGAACAATGGAAGTGTTCCGAAGCATTTTTAAATGTCAGCGGAATTACGAGAACAATGGAAGAGTTCCGAAGCATTTTTATATGTCTGCAGAATTCTGAGAACAATGGAAGAGTTCCAAAGCATTTTTAAATGTCAGCGGAATTCTGAAAACAATGGAAGAGTTCCGAAGCATTTTTAAACTTCAGCAGAATTCCGTGGAACAATGGAAGAGTTCCGAAGCATTCTTAAACTTCTGCGGAATTCCGAGAACAATGGAAGAGTTCCGAAGCATTTTTAAAAGTCAGCGGAATTCCGAGAACAATAGAAGAGTTGTGAAGCATTTTTAAGCGTCAGCCGAATTCCGAGAACAATGGAAGAGTTCCAAAGCATTTTTAAACTTCAGCAGAATTCCGAGAACATTGGAAGAGTTCCGAAGCATTCTTAAACTTCAGCGGAAATCCGAGAACAATGGAAGAGTTCCGAAGCATTTTTTAAAGTCAGCGGAATTTCCGAGAACAATAGAAGAGTTGTGAAGCAATTTTAAGCGTCAGCGGAATTCCAAGAACAATGGAAGAGTTCCGAAGCATTTTTCAACATCAGCGGAATTCTGAGAACAATGGAAGAGTTCTGAAGCATTTTTAAACGTCAGCGGAATTTTGAAAACAATGGAAGATTTCCGAAGCATTTTAAACATCAGCGGAATTCTGAGAACAATGGAAGAGTTCCGAGGCATTTTTAAACTTCAGCGGAATTTTGAGAACAATGGAAGAGTTCCGAAGCATTTTTAAAAGTCCGCAAAATTCCGAGAACAATGGAAGAGTTGTGAAGCATTTTTAAACGTCAGCGGAATTCCGAGAACAATGGAAGAGTTCTGAAGCATTTTTACACGTCAGCGGAATTCAGAGAACAATGGAAGAGTTCTGAAGCATTTTTAAATGTCAGCGGAATTCCGAGAACAATGGAAGAGTTCCGAAGCATTTTTAAATGTCAGCGGAATTCTGAGAACAATGGAAGAGTTCTGAAGCATTTTTAAACTTCAGCAGAATTCCGAGAACAATGTAAGAGTTCCGAAGCATACTTAAACTTCAGCGGAATTCCGAGAACAATGGAAGAGTTCCGAAGCATTTTTATAAGTCAGGGGAATACCGAGAACAATGGAAGAGTTGTGAAGCATTTTTAAACGTCAGCGGAATTCCAGAACAATGGAAGAGTTCCGAAGCATACGTAAACTTCAGCGGAATTCCGAGAACAATGGAAGAGTTCTGAAGCATTTTTAAACATCAACGGAATTCCGAGAAAAAAGGAAGAGTTCCGAAGCATTTTTATATGTCAGCGGAATTCCGAGAAATCTGGAAGAGTTCCGAAGCATTTTTAAACTTCAGCGGAATTACGAGAACAATGGAAGAGTTCCGAAGCATTTTTAAACTTCAACGGAATTACGAGAACAATGGAAGAGTTCCGAAGCAAATTTAAACTTCAGCGGAATACCGAGAACAATAGAAGAGTTGTGAAGCATTTTTAAACGTCAGCGGAAATCCGAGAACAATGGAAGAGTTCCGAAGCATTTTTAAACTTCACCCGAATTCCTACAACAATGGAAGAGTTCCGAAGCATTTTTAAACTTCAGCGGAATTCCGAGAACAATGGAAGAGTTCCGAAGCATTTTTAAACATCAGCGGAATTCCGAGAACAATGGAAGAGTTCCGAAGCATTTTTAAATGTCAGCGGAATTCTGAGAACAATGGAAGAGTTCCGAAGCATTTTTAAACTTCAGCATAATTCCGAGAACAATGGAAGAGTTCCAAAGCATTTTTAAAAGTCAGCGGAATTCCGAGAACAATGGAAGAGTTGTGAAGCATTTTTAAACGTCAGCGGAATTCTGAGAGCAATGGAAGACTTCCGAAGCATTTTTAATCTTCAGCATAATTCCGAGAACAATGGAAGAGTTCCGAAGAATATTTAAACTTCAGCGGAATTCCGAGAACAATGGAAGAGTTCCGAAGCATTTTTAAAAGTCAGCGGAATTCCTAGAACAATGGAAGAGTTCTGAAGCATTTTTAAATGTCAGCGGAATTCTGAGAACAATGGAAGAGTTCCGAAGCATTTTTAAACCTCAGCGGAATTCCGAGAACAATGGAAGAGTTCTGAAGCATTTTTAAATGTCAGCGGAATTCTGAGAACAATGGAAGAGTTCCGAAGCATTTTTAAACATCAGCGGAATTCCAGAACAATGGAAGAGTTCCGAAGCATTTTTAAATGTCAGCGGAATTCCGAGAACAATGGAAGAGTTCCGAAGCATTTTTATATGTCTGCAGAATTCTGAGAACAATGGAAGAGTTCCAAAGCATTTTTAAATGTCAGCGGAATTCTGAAAACAATGGAAGAGTTCCGAAGCATTTTTAAACTTCAGCAGAATTCCGAGAACAATGGAAGAGTTCCGAAGCATTCTTAAACTTCTGCGGAATTCCGAGAACAATGGAAGAGTTCCGAAGCATTTTTAAAAGTCAGCGGAATTCCGAGAACAATGGAAGAGTTCCGAAGCATTTTTCAACATCAGCGGAATTCCGAGAACAATGGAAGAGTTCTGAAGCATTTTTAAACGTCAGCGGAATTTTGAAAACAATGGAAGATTTCCGAAGCATTTTTAAACGTCAGCGGAATTCTGAGAACAATGGAAGAGTTCCGAGGCATTTTTAAACTTCAGCGGAATTTTGAGAACAATGGAAGAGTTCCGAAGCATTTTTTAAAGTCAGCGGAATTTCCGAGAACAATAGAAGAGTTGTGAAGCAATTTTAAGCGTCAGCGGAATTCCGAGAACAATGGAAGAGTTCCAAAGCATTTTTCAACATCAGCGGAATTCCGAGAACAATGGAAGAGTTCTGAAGCATTTTTAAACGTCAGCGGAATTTTGAAAACAATGGAAGATTTCCAAAGCATTTTTAAACGTCAGGGGAATTTTGAAAACAATGGAAGATTCCGAAGCATTTTTAAAAGTCAGCGGAATACCGAGAAAAATGGAAGAGTTGTGAAGCATTTTTAAACGTCAGCGGAATTCCGAGAACAATGGAAGAGTTCCGAAGCATTTTTAAATGTCAGCGGAATTCTGAAAACAATGGAAGAGTTCCGAAGCATTTTTAAACTTCAGCAGAATTCCGAGAAAAATGGAAGAGTTCCGAAGTATTTTTAATAGTCAGCGGAATTCCGAGAACAATAGAAGAGTTGTGAAGCATTTTTAAGCGTCAGCGGAATTCCGAGAACAATGGAAGAGTTCCGAAGCACTTTTAAACTTCAAAACTTCAGCAGATTTCCGAGAACAATGGAAGAGTTCTGAAGCATTCTTAAACTTCAGCGGAATTCCGAGAACAATGGAAGAGTTCCGAAGCATTTTTAAAAGTCAGGGGAATGCCGAGAACAATAGAAGAGTTGTGAAGCATTTTTAAGCGTCAGCCGAATTCCAAGAACAATGGAAGAGTTCCAAAGCATTTTTAAACTTCAGCAGAATTCCGAGAACATTGGAAGAGTTCCGAAGCATTCTTAAACTTCAGCGTAATTCTGAGAACAATGGAAGAGTTCCGAAGCATTTTTTAAAGTCAGCGGAATTTCCTAGAACAATAGAAGAGTTGTGAAGCAATTTTAAGCGTCAGCGGAATTCCAAGAACAATGGAAGAGTTCCGAAGCATTTTTCAACATCAGCGGAATTCTGAGACCAATGGAAGAGTTCTGAAGCATTTTCAAACGTCAGTGGAATTTTGAAAACAATGGAAGATTTCCGAAGCATTTTTAAACGTCAGCGGAATTCTGAGAACAATGGAAGAGTTCCGAAGCATTTTTAAAAGTCCGCAAAATTCCGAGAACAATGGAAGAGTTGTGAAGCATTTTTAAACGTCAGCGGAATTCCGAGAACAATGGAAGAGTTCTGAAGCATTTTTAAACGTCAGCGGAATTCAGAGAACAATGGAAGAGATCTGAAGCATTTTTAAATGTCAGCGGAATTCCGAGAACAATGGAAGAGTTCCGAAGCATTTTTAAATGTCAGCGGAATTCTGAGAACAATGGAAGAGTTCTGAAGCATTTTTAAACTTCAGCAGAATTCCGAGAACAATGGAAGAGTTCCAAAGCATACTTAAACTTCAGCGGAATTCCGAGAACAATGGAAGAGTTCCGAAGCATTTTTAAAAGTCAGGGGAATACCGAGAACAATGGAAGAGTTGTGAAGCATTTTTAAACGTCAGCGGAATTCCAGAACAATGGAAGAGTTCCGAAGCATACTTAAACTTCAGCGGAATTCCGAGAACAATGGAAGATTTCTGAAGCATTTTTAAACATCAACGGAATTCCGAGAAAAAAGGAAGAGTTCCGAAGCATTTTTATATGTCAGCGGAATTCCGAGAAAACTGGAAGAGTTCCGAAGCATTTTTAAACTTCAGCGGAATTACGAGAACAATGGAAGAGTTCCGAAGCATTTTTAAACTTCAGCGGAATTACGAGAACAATGGAAGAGTTCCGAAGCATATTTAAACTTCAGCGGAATACCGAGAACAATAGAAGAGTTGTGAAGCATTTTTAAACGTCAGCGGAAATCCGAGAACAATGGAAGAGTTCCGAAGCATTTTTAAACTTCACCCGAATTCCGAGAACAATGGAAGAGTTCCGAAGCATTTTTAAAAGTCAGCGGAATTCCGAGAACAATGGAAGAGTTGTGAAGCATTTTTAAACGTCAGCGGAATTCTGAGAGCAATGGAAGAGTTCCGAAGCATTTTTAATCTTCAGCATAATTCCGAGAACAATGGAAGAGTTCCGAAGAATATTTAAACTTCAGCGGAATTCCGAGAACAATGGAAGAGTTCCGAAGCATTTTTAAAAGTCAGCGGAATACCGAGAAAAATGGAAGAGTTGTGAAGCATTTTTAAACGTCAGTGGAATTCCGAGAACAATGGAAGAGTTCCGAAGCATTTTTAAATGTCAGCGGAATTCCGAGAACAATGGAAGAGTTCCGAAGCATTTTTAAATGTCAGCAGAATTCCAAGAACAATGGAACAGTTCCAAAGCATTTTTAAATGTCAGCGGATTTCTGAAAACAATGGAAGAGTTCCGAAGCATTTTTAAACTTTAGCAGAATTCCGAGAAAAATGGAAGAGTTCCGAAGTATTTTTAAAAGTCAGCGGAATTCCGAGAACAATAGAAGAGTTGTGAAGCATTTTTAAGCGTCAGCGGAATTTCGAGAACAATGGAAGTGTTCCGAAGCATTTTTAAACTTCAAAACTTCAGCAGATTTCCGAGAACAATGGAAGAGTTCTGAAGCATTCTTAAACTTCAGCGGAATTCCGAGAACAATGGAAGAGTTCCGAAGCATTTTTAAAAGTCAGGGGAATTCGGAGAACAATAGAAGAGTTGTGAAGCAATTTTAAGCGTCAGCGGAATTCTGAGAACAATGTAAGAGTTCCGAAACATTTTTAAACTTCACTGGAATTCCGAGAACAATGGAAGAGTTCCGATACATTTTTAAACATCAGCGGAATTCCGAGAACAATGGAAGAGTTCTGAAGCATTTTTAAACGTCAGCGGAATTTTGAAAACAATGGAAGATTTCTGAAGCATTTTTAAACGTCAGCGGAATTCTGAGAACAATGGAAGAGTTGTGAAGCATTTTTAAAGGTCAGCGGAATTTGGAGAACAATCGAAGAGTTCCGAAGCATTTTTAAAAGTCAGCGGAATTCCGAGAACAATGGAAGAGTTGTGAAGCATTTTTAAACGTCAGCGGAATTTTGAGAACAATGGAAGAGTTCCGAAGCATTTTTAAACCTCAGCGGAATTCCGAGAACAATGGAAGAGTTCTGAAGCATTTTTGAATGTCAGCGGAATTCCGAGAACAATGGAAGAGCTCCGAAGCATACTTAAACTTCAGCGGAATTCCGAGAACAATGGAAGATTTCCGAAGCATTTTTAAAAGTCAGCAGAATACCGAGAACAATGGAAGAGTTGTGAAGCATTTTTAAACATCAGCGGAATTCCAGAACAATCGAAGAGTTCCGAAGCATTTTTAAATGTCAGCGGAATACCGAGAACAATGGAAGAGTTCCGAAGCATTTTTATATGTCTGCAGAATTCTGAGAACAATGGAAGAGTTCCAAAGCATTTTTAAATGTCAGCGGAATTCTGAAAACAATGGAAGAGTTCCGAAGCATTTTTAAACTTCAGCAGAATTCCGAGAACAATGGAAGAGTTCCGAAGCATTCTTAAACTTCTGCGGAATGCCGAGAACAATGGAAGAGTTCCGAAGCATTTTTAAAAGTCAGCGGAATTCCGAGAACAATAGAAGAGTTGTGAAGCATTTTTAAGCGTCAGCGGAATTCCGAGAACAATGGAAGAGTTCCAAAGCATTTTTAAACTTCAGCAGAATTCCGAGAAAAATGGAAGAGTTCCGAAACATTCTTAAACTTCAGCGGAATTCCGAGAACAATGGAAGAGTTCCGAAGCATTTTTTAAAGTCAGCGGAATTTCCGAGAACAATAGAAGAGTTGTGAAGCAATTTTAAGCGTCAGCGGAATTCCGAGAACAATGGAAGAGTTCCGAAGCATTTTTCAACATCAGCGGAATTCCGAGAACAATGGAAGGGTTCTGAAGCATTTTTAAACGTTAGCGGAATTTCGAAAACAATGGAAGATTTCCGAAGCATTTTTAAACGTCTGCGGAATTTTGAAAACAATGGAAGATTTCCGAAGCATTTTTAAAAGTCAGCGGAATACAGAGAAAAATGGAAGAGTTGTGAAGCATTTTTAAACGTCAGCGGAATTCCGAGAACAATGGAAGAGTTCCGAAGCATTTTTAAACTTCAGCGGAATTACGAGAACAATGGAAGAGTTCCGAAGCATTTTTAAACTTCAGCGGAATTCCGAGAACAATGGAAGAGTTCCGAAGCATTTTTTAAAGTCAGGGGAATGCCGAGAACAATAGAAGAGTTGTGAAGCAATTTTAAGCGTCAGCGGAATTCTGAGAACAATGTAAGAGTTCCGAAGCATTTTTAAACTTCACTGGAATTCCGAGAACAATGGAAGAGTTCCGAAGCATTTTTAAAAGTCAGCAGAATACCAAGAACAATGGAAGAGTTGTGAAGTATTTTTAAACGTCAGCGGAATTCCAGAACAATGGAAGTGTTCCGAAGCATTTTTAAATGTCAGCGGAATTACGAGAACAATGGAAGAGTTCCGAAGCATTTTTATATGTCTGCAGAATTCTGAGAACAATGGAAGAGTTCCAAAGCATTTTTAAATGTCAGCGGAATTCTGAAAACAATGGAAGAGTTCCGAAGCATTTTTAAACTTCAGCAGAATTCCGTGGAACAATGGAAGAGTTCCGAAGCGTTCTTAAACTTCTGCGGAATTCCGAGAACAATGGAAGAGTTCCGAAGCATTTTTAAAAGTCAGCGGAATTCCGAGAACAATAGAAGAGTTGTGAAGCATTTTTAAGCGTCAGCCGAATTCCGAGAACAATGGAAGAGTTCCAAAGCATTTTTAAACTTCAGCAGAATTCCGAGAACATTGGAAGAGTTCCGAAGCATTCTTAAACTTCAGCGGAATTCCGAGAACAATGGAAGAGTTCCGAAGCATTTTTTAAAGTCAGCGGAATTTCCAAGAACAATAGAAGAGTTGTGAAGCAATTTTAAGCGTCAGCGGAATTCCAAGAACAATGGAAGAGTTCCGAAGCATTTTTCAACATCAGCGGAATTCTGAGAACAATGGAAGAGTTCTGAAGCATTTTTAAACGTCAGCGGAATTTTGAAAACAATGGAAGATTTCCGAAGCATTTTTAAACATCAGCGGAATTCTGAGAACAATGGAAGAGTTCCGAGGCATTTTTAAACTTCAGCGGAATTTTGAGAACAATGGAAGAGTTCCGAAGCATTTTTAAAAGTCCGCAAAATTCCGAGAACAATGGAAGAGTTGTGAAGCATTTTTAAACGTCAGCGGAATTCCGAGAACAATGGAAGAGTTCTGAAGCATTTTTACACGTCAGCGGAATTCAGAGAACAATGGAAGAGTTCTGAAGCATTTTTAAATGTCAGCGGAATTCCGAGAACAATGGAAGAGTTCCGAAGCATTTTTAAATGTCAGCGGAATTCTGAGAACAATGGAAGAGTTCTGAAGCATTTTTAAACTTCAGCAGAATTCCTAGAACAATGGAAGAGTTGTGAAGTATTTTTAAACGTCAGCGGAATTCCAGAACAATGGAAGTGTTCCGAAGCATTTTTAAATGTCAGCGGAATTACGAGAACAATGGAAGAGTTCCGAAGCATTTTTATATGTCTGCAGAATTCTGAGAACAATGGAAGAGTTCCAAAGCATTTTTAAATGTCAGCGGAATTCTGAAAACAATGGAAGAGTTCCGAAGCATTTTTAAACTTCAGCAGAATTCCGTGGAACAATGGAAGAGTTCCGAAGCATTCTTAAACTTCTGCGGAATTCCGAGAACAATGGAAGAGTTCCGAAGCATTTTTAAAAGTCAGCGGAATTCCGAGAACAATAGAAGAGTTGTGAAGCATTTTTAAGCGTCAGCCGAATTCCGAGAACAATGGAAGAGTTCCAAAGCATTTTTAAACTTCAGCAGAATTCCGAGAACATTGGAAGAGTTCCGAAGCATTCTTAAACTTCAGCGGAAATCCGAGAACAATGGAAGAGTTCCGAAGCATTTTTTAAAGTCAGCGGAATTTCCGAGAACAATAGAAGAGTTGTGAAGCAATTTTAAGCGTCAGCGGAATTCCAAGAACAATGGAAGAGTTCCGAAGCATTTTTCAACATCAGCGGAATTCTGAGAACAATGGAAGAGTTCTGAAGCATTTTTAAACGTCAGCGGAATTTTGAAAACAATGGAAGATTTCCGAAGCATTTTAAACATCAGCGGAATTCTGAGAACAATGGAAGAGTTCCGAGGCATTTTTAAACTTCAGCGGAATTTTGAGAACAATGGAAGAGTTCCGAAGCATTTTTAAAAGTCCGCAAAATTCCGAGAACAATGGAAGAGTTGTGAAGCATTTTTAAACGTCAGCGGAATTCCGAGAACAATGGAAGAGTTCTGAAGCATTTTTACACGTCAGCGGAATTCAGAGAACAATGGAAGAGTTCTGAAGCATTTTTAAATGTCAGCGGAATTCCGAGAACAATGGAAGAGTTCCGAAGCATTTTTAAATGTCAGCGGAATTCTGAGAACAATGGAAGAGTTCTGAAGCATTTTTAAACTTCAGCAGAATTCCGAGAACAATGTAAGAGTTCCGAAGCATACTTAAACTTCAGCGGAATTCCGAGAACAATGGAAGAGTTCCGAAGCATTTTTATAAGTCAGGGGAATACCGAGAACAATGGAAGAGTTGTGAAGCATTTTTAAACGTCAGCGGAATTCCAGAACAATGGAAGAGTTCCGAAGCATACGTAAACTTCAGCGGAATTCCGAGAACAATGGAAGAGTTCTGAAGCATTTTTAAACATCAACGGAATTCCGAGAAAAAAGGAAGAGTTCCGAAGCATTTTTATATGTCAGCGGAATTCCGAGAAATCTGGAAGAGTTCCGAAGCATTTTTAAACTTCAGCGGAATTCCGAGAACAATGGAAGAGTTCCGAAGCATTTTTAAACATCAGCGGAATTCCGAGAACAATGGAAGAGTTCCGAAGCATTTTTAAATGTCAGCGGAATTCTGAGAACAATGGAAGAGTTCCGAAGCATTTTTAAACTTCAGCATAATTCCGAGAACAATGGAAGAGTTCCAAAGCATTTTTAAAAGTCAGCGGAATTCCGAGAACAATGGAAGAGTTGTGAAGCATTTTTAAACGTCAGCGGAATTCTGAGAGCAATGGAAGACTTCCGAAGCATTTTTAATCTTCAGCATAATTCCGAGAACAATGGAAGAGTTCCGAAGAATATTTAAACTTCAGCGGAATTCCGAGAACAATGGAAGAGTTCCGAAGCATTTTTAAAAGTCAGCGGAATTCCTAGAACAATGGAAGAGTTCCGAAGCATTTTTAAATGTCAGCCGAATTCCAAGAACAATGGAAGAGTTCCAAAGCATTTTTAAATGTCAGCGGAATTCTGAAAACAATGGAAGAGTTCTGAAACATTTTTAAACTTCAGCAGAATTCCGAGAAAAATGGAAGAGTTCCGAAGTATTTTTAAAAGTCAGCGGAATTCCGAGAACAATAGAAGAGTTGTGAAGCATTTTTAAGCGTCAGCGGAATTCCGAGAACAATGGAAGAGTTCCGAAGCATTTTTAAACATCAGCGGAATTACGAGAACAATGGAAGAGTTCCGAAGCATTTTTAAACTTCAGCGGAATTCCGAGAACAATGGAAGAGTTCCGAAGCATTTTTAAAAGTCAGGGGAATGCCGAGAACAATAGAAGAGTTGTGAAGCAATTTTAAGCGTCAGCGGAATTCTGAGAACAATGTAAGAGTTCCGAAGCATTTTTAAACTTCACTGGAATTCCGAGAACAATGTAAGAGTTCCGAAGCATTTTTAAACATCAGCGGAATTCCGAGAACAATGGAAGAGTTCTGAAGCATTTTTAAATGTCAGCGGAATTCCGAGAACAATGGAAGAGCTCCGAAGCATACGTAAACTTCACCGGAATTCCGAGAACAATGGAAGAGTTCCGAAGCATTTTTAAAAGTCAGCAGAATACCGAGAACAATGGAAGAGTTGTGAAGTATTTTTAAACGTCAGCGGAATTCCAGAACAATGGAAGTGTTCCGAAGCATTTTTAAATGTCAGCGGAATTACGAGAACAATGGAAGAGTTCCGAAGCATTTTTATATGTCTGCAGAATTCTGAGAACAATGGAAGAGTTCCGAAGCATTCTTAAACTTCTGCGGAATTCCGAGAACAATGGAAGAGTTCCGAAGCATTTTTAAAAGTCAGCGGAATTCCGAGAACAATAGAAGAGTTGTGAAGCGTTTTTAAGCGTCAGCCGAATTACGAGAACAATGGAAGAGTTCCAAAGCATTTTTAAACTTCAGCAGAATTCCGAGAACATTGGAAGAGTTCCGAAGCATTCTTAAACTTCAGCGGAATTCCGAGAACAATGGAAGAGTTCCGAAGCATTTTTTAAAGTCAGCGGAATTTCCGAGAACAATAGAAGAGTTGTGAAGCAATTTTAAGCGTCAGCGGAATTCCAAGAACAATGGAAGAGTTCCGAAGCATTTTTCAACATCAGCGGAATTCTGAGAACAATGGAAGAGTTCTGAAGCATTTTTAAACGTCAGCGGAATTTTGAAAACAATGGAAGATTTCCGAAGCATTTTTAAACATCAGCGGAATTCTGAGAACAATGGAAGAGTTCCGAGGCATTTTTAAACTTCAGCGGAATTTTGAGAACAATGGAAGAGTTCCGAAAGCATTTTTAATCTTCAGCATAATTCCGAGAACAATGGAAGAGTTCCGAAGAATATTTAAACTTCAGCGGAATTCCGAGAACAATGGAAGAGTTCCGAAGCATTTTTAAAAGTCAGCGGAATACCGAGAAAAATGGAAGAGTTGTGAAGCATTTTTAAACGTCAGTGGAATTCTGAGAACAATGGAAGAGTTCCGAAGCATTTTTAAATGTCAGCGGAATTCCGAGAACAATGGAAGAGTTCCGAAGCATTTTTAAATGTGAGCAGAATTCCAAGAACAATGGAAGAGTTCCAAAGCATTTTTAAATGTCAGCGGAATTCTGAAAACAATGGAAGAGTTCCGAAGCATTTTTAAACTTTAGCAGAATTCCGAGAAAAATGGAAGAGTTCCGAAGTATTTTTAAAAGTCAGCGGAATTCCGAGAATAATAGAAGAGTTGTGAAGCATTTTTAAGCATCAGCGGAATTCCGAGAACAATGGAAGAGTTCCGAAGCATTTTTAAACATCAGCGGAATTCCGAGAACAATGGAAGAGTTCTGAAGAATTTTTAAACGTCAGCGGAATTTTGAAAACAATGGAAGATTTCTGAAGCATTTTTAAACGTCAGCGGAATTCTGAGAACAATGGAAGAGTTGTGAAGCATTTTTAAACGTCAGCGGAATTTGGAGAACAATCGAAGAGTTCCGAAGCATTTTTAAAAGTCAGCGGAATTCCGAGAACAATGGAAGAGTTGTGAAGCATTTTTAAACGTCAGCGGAATTCCGAGAACAATGGAAGAGTTCCGAAGCATTTTTAAACCTCAGCGGAATTCCGAGAACAATGGAAGAGTTCTGAAGCATTTTTAAATGTCAGCGGAATTCTGAGAACAATGGAAGAGTTCCGAAGCATTTTTAAACCTCAGCGGAATTCCGAGAACAATGGAAGAGTTCTGAAGCATTTTTAAATGTCAGCGGAATTCTGAGAACAATGGAAGAGTTCCGAAGCATTTTTAAACATCAGCGGAATTCCAGAACAATGGAAGAGTTCCGAAGCATTTTTAAATGTCAGCGGAATTCCGAGAACAATGGAAGAGTTCCGAAGCATTTTTATATGTCTGCAGAATTCTGAGAACAATGGAAGAGTTCCAAAGCATTTTTAAATGTCAGCGGAATTCTGAAAACAATGGAAGAGTTCCGAAGCATTTTTAAACTTCAGCAGAATTCCGAGAACAATGGAAGAGTTCCGAAGCATTCTTAAACTTCTGCGGAATTCCGAGAACAATGGAAGAGTTCCGAAGCATTTTTAAAAGTCAGCGGAATTCCGAGAACAATGGAAGAGTTCCGAAGCATTTTTCAACATCAGCGGAATTCCGAGAACAACGGAAGAGTTCTGAAGCATTTTTAAACGTCAGCGGAATTTTGAAAACAATGGAAGATTTCCGAAGCATTTTTAAACGTCAGCGGAATTCTGAGAACAATGGAAGAGTTCCGAGGCATTTTTAAACTTCAGCGGAATTTTGAGAACAATGGAAGAGTTCCGAAGCATTTTTTAAAGTCAGCGGAATTTCCGAGAACAATCGAAGAGTTGTGAAGCAATTTTAAGCGTCAGCGGAATTCCGAGAACAATGGAAGAGTTCCAAAGCATTTTTCAACATCAGCGGAATTCCGAGAACAATGGAAGAGTTCTGAAGCATTTTTAAACGTCAGCGGAATTTTGAAAACAATGGAAGATTTCCAAAGCATTTTTAAACGTCAGGGGAATTTTGAAAACAATGGAAGATTTCCGAAGCATTTTTAAAAGTCAGCGGAATACCGAGAAAAATGGAAGAGTTGTGAAGCATTTTTAAACGTCAGCGGAATTCCGAGAACAATGGAAGAGTTCCGAAGCATTTTTAAATGTCAGCGGAATTCTGAAAACAATGGAAGAGTTCCGAAGCATTTTTAAACTTCAGCAGAATTCCGAGAAAAATGGAAGAGTTCCGAAGTATTTTTAATAGTCAGCGGAATTCCGAGAACAATAGAAGAGTTGTGAAGCATTTTTAAGCGTCAGCGGAATTCCGAGAACAATGGAAGAGTTCCGAAGCACTTTTAAACTTCAAAACTTCAGCAGATTTCCGAGAACAATGGAAGAGTTCTGAAGCATTCTTAAACTTCAGCGGAATTCCGAGAACAATGGAAGAGTTCCGAAGCATTTTTAAAAGTCAGGGGAATGCCGAGAACAATAGAAGAGTTGTGAAGCAATTTTAAGCGTCAGCGGAATTCTGAGAACAATGTAAGAGTTCCGAAGCATTTTTAAACTTCACTGGAATTCCGAGAACAATGTAAGAGTTCCGAAGCATTTTTAAACATCAGCGGAATTCCGAGAACAATGGAAGAGTTCTGAAGCATTTTTAAATGTCAGCGGAATTCCGAGAACAATGGAAGAGCTCCGAAGCATACGTAAACTTCACCGGAATTCCGAGAACAATGGAAGAGTTCCGAAGCATTTTTAAAAGTCAGCAGAATACCAAGAACAATGGAAGAGTTGTGAAGTATTTTTAAACGTCAGCGGAATTCCAGAACAATGGAAGTGTTCCGAAGCATTTTTAAATGTCAGCGGAATTACGAGAACAATGGAAGAGTTCCAAAGCATTTTTAAATGTCAGCGGAATTCTGAAAACAATGGAAGAGTTCCGAAGCATTTTTAAACTTCAGCAGAATTCCGAGGAACAATGGAAGAGTTCCGAAGCATTCTTAAACTTCTGCGGAATTCCGAGAACAATGGAAGAGTTCCGAAGCATTTCTAAAAGTCAGCGGAATTCCGAGAACCATAGAAGAGTTGTGAAGCATTTTTAAGCGTCAGCCGAATTCCGAGAACAATGGAAGAGTTCCAAAGCATTTTTAAACTTCAGCAGAATTCCGAGAACATTGGAAGAGTTCCGAAGCATTCTTAAACTTCAGCGGAATTCTGAGAACAATGGAAGAGTTCCGAAGCATTTTTTAAAGTCAGCGGAATTTCCTAGAACAATAGAAGAGTTGTGAAGCAATTTTAAGCGTCAGCGGAATTCCAAGAACAATGGAAGAGTTCCGAAGCATTTTTCAACATCAGCGGAATTCTGAGACCAATGGAAGAGTTCTGAAGCATTTTTAAACGTCAGTGGAATTTTGAAAACAATGGAAGATTTCCGAAGCATTTTTAAACGTCAGCGGAATTCTGAGAACAATGGAAGAGTTCCGAAGCATTTTTAAAAGTCCGCAAAATTCCGAGAACAATGGAAGAGTTGTGAAGCATTTTTAAACGTCAGCGGAATTCCGAGAACAATGGAAGAGTTCTGAAGCATTTTTAAACGTCAGCGGAATTCAGAGAACAATGGAAGAGTTCTGAAGCATTTTTAAATGTCAGCGGAATTCCGAGAACAATGGAAGAGTTCCGAAGCATTTTTAAATGTCAGCGGAATTCTGAGAACAATGGAAGAGTTCTGAAGCATTTTTAAACTTCAGCAGAATTCCGAGAACAATGGAAGAGTTCCAAAGCATACTTAAACTTCAGCGGAATTCCGAGAACAATGGAAGAGTTCCGAAGCATTTTTAAAAGTCAGGGGAATACCGAGAACAATGGAAGAGTTGTGAAGCATTTTTAAACGTCAGCGGAATTCCAGAACAATGGAAGAGTTCCGAAGCATACTTAAACTTCAGCGGAATTCCGAGAACAATGGAAGATTTCTGAAGCATTTTTAAACATCAACGGAATTCCGAGAAAAAAGGAAGAGTTCCGAAGCATTTTTATATGTCAGCGGAATTCCGAGAAAACTGGAAGAGTTCCGAAGCATTTTTAAACTTCAGCGGAATTACGAGAACAATGGAAGAGTTCCGAAGCATTTTTAAACTTCAGCGGAATTACGAGAACAATGGAAGAGTTCCGAAGCATATTTAAACTTCAGCGGAATACCGAGAACAATAGAAGAGTTGTGAAGCATTTTTAAACGTCAGCGGAAATCCGAGAACAATGGAAGAGTTCCGAAGCATTTTTAAATGTCAGCGGAATTCTGAGAACAATGGAAGAGTTCTGAAGCATTTTTAAACTTCAGCAGAATTCCGAGAACAATGGAAGAGTTCCAAAGCATACTTAAACTTCAGCGGAATTCCGAGAACAATGGAAGAGTTCCGAAGCATTTTTAAAAGTCAGGGGAATACCGAGAACAATGGAAGAGTTGTGAAGCATTTTTAAACGTCAGCGGAATTCCAGAACAATGGAAGAGTTCCGAAGCATACTTAAACTTCAGCGGAATTCCGAGAACAATGGAAGATTTCTGAAGCATTTTTAAACATCAACGGAATTCCGAGAAAAAAGGAAGAGTTCCGAAGCATTTTTATATGTCAGCGGAATTCCGAGAAAACTGGAAGAGTTCCGAAGCATTTTTAAACTTCAGCGGAATTACGAGAACAATGGAAGAGTTCCGAAGCATTTTTAAACTTCAGCGGAATTACGAGAACAATGGAAGAGTTCCGAAGCATATTTAAACTTCAGCGGAATACCGAGAACAATAGAAGAGTTGTGAAGCATTTTTAAACGTCAGCGGAAATCCGAGAACAATGGAAGAGTTCCGAAGCATTTTTAAACTTCACCCGAATTCCGAGAACAATGGAAGAGTTCCGAAGCATTTTTAAAAGTCAGCGGAATTCCGAGAACAATGGAAGAGTTGTGAAGCATTTTTAAACGTCAGCGGAATTCTGAGAGCAATGGAAGAGTTCCGAAGCATTTTTAATCTTCAGCATAATTCCGAGAACAATGGAAGAGTTCCGAAGAATATTTAAACTTCAGCGGAATTCC
Source organism: Phyllobates terribilis (assembly GCF_046119375.1). NCBI lineage: Eukaryota > Metazoa > Chordata > Amphibia > Anura > Dendrobatidae > Phyllobates > Phyllobates terribilis. The sequence continues at coordinate 21,525,985 of NW_027362775.1, read as the reverse complement.
GAGAACAATGGAAGAGTTCCGAAGCATTTTTAAAAGTCAGCGGAATACCGAGAAAAATGGAAGAGTTGTGAAGCATTTTTAAACGTCAGTGGAATTCCGAGAACAATGGAAGAGTTCCGAAGCATTTTTAAATGTCAGCGGAATTCCGAGAACAATGGAAGAGTTCCGAAGCATTTTTAAATGTCAGCAGAATTCCAAGAACAATGGAACAGTTCCAAAGCATTTTTAAATGTCAGCGGATTTCTGAAAACAATGGAAGAGTTCCGAAGCATTTTTAAACTTTAGCAGAATTCCGAGAAAAATGGAAGAGTTCCGAAGTATTTTTAAAAGTCAGCGGAATTCCGAGAACAATAGAAGAGTTGTGAAGCATTTTTAAGCGTCAGCGGAATTTCGAGAACAATGGAAGTGTTCCGAAGCATTTTTAAACTTCAAAACTTCAGCAGATTTCCGAGAACAATGGAAGAGTTCTGAAGCATTCTTAAACTTCAGCGGAATTCCGAGAACAATGGAAGAGTTCCGAAGCATTTTTAAAAGTCAGGGGAATTCGGAGAACAATAGAAGAGTTGTGAAGCAATTTTAAGCGTCAGCGGAATTCTGAGAACAATGTAAGAGTTCCGAAACATTTTTAAACTTCACTGGAATTCCGAGAACAATGGAAGAGTTCCGATACATTTTTAAACATCAGAGGAATTCCGAGAACAATGGAAGAGTTCTGAAGCATTTTTAAACGTCAGCGGAATTTTGAAAACAATGGAAGATTTCTGAAGCATTTTTAAACGTCAGCGGAATTCTGAGAACAATGGAAGAGTTGTGAAGCATTTTTAAAGGTCAGCGGAATTTGGAGAACAATCGAAGAGTTCCGAAGCATTTTTAAAAGTCAGCGGAATTCCGAGAACAATGGAAGAGTTGTGAAGCATTTTTAAACGTCAGCGGAATTTTGAGAACAATGGAAGAGTTCCGAAGCATTTTTAAACCTCAGCGGAATTCCGAGAACAATGGAAGAGTTCTGAAGCATTTTTGAATGTCAGCGGAATTCCGAGAACAATGGAAGAGCTCCGAAGCATACTTAAACTTCAGCGGAATTCCGAGAACAATGGAAGATTTCCGAAGCATTTTTAAAAGTCAGCAGAATACCGAGAACAATGGAAGAGTTGTGAAGCATTTTTAAACATCAGCGGAATTCCAGAACAATCGAAGAGTTCCGAAGCATTTTTAAATGTCAGCGGAATACCGAGAACAATGGAAGAGTTCCGAAGCATTTTTATATGTCTGCAGAATTCTGAGAACAATGGAAGAGTTCCAAAGCATTTTTAAATGTCAGCGGAATTCTGAAAACAATGGAAGAGTTCCGAAGCATTTTTAAACTTCAGCAGAATTCCGAGAACAATGGAAGAGTTCCGAAGCATTCTTAAACTTCTGCGGAATGCCGAGAACAATGGAAGAGTTCCGAAGCATTTTTAAAAGTCAGCGGAATTCCGAGAACAATAGAAGAGTTGTGAAGCATTTTTAAGCGTCAGCGGAATTCCGAGAACAATGGAAGAGTTCCAAAGCATTTTTAAACTTCAGCAGAATTCCGAGAAAAATGGAAGAGTTCCGAAACATTCTTAAACTTCAGCGGAATTCCGAGAACAATGGAAGAGTTCCGAAGCATTTTTTAAAGTCAGCGGAATTTCCGAGAACAATAGAAGAGTTGTGAAGCAATTTTAAGCGTCAGCGGAATTCCGAGAACAATGGAAGAGTTCCGAAGCATTTTTCAACATCAGCGGAATTCCGAGAACAATGGAAGGGTTCTGAAGCATTTTTAAACGTTAGCGGAATTTCGAAAACAATGGAAGATTTCCGAAGCATTTTTAAACGTCTGCGGAATTTTGAAAACAATGGAAGATTTCCGAAGCATTTTTAAAAGTCAGCGGAATACAGAGAAAAATGGAAGAGTTGTGAAGCATTTTTAAACGTCAGCGGAATTCCGAGAACAATGGAAGAGTTCCGAAGCATTTTTAAACTTCAGCGGAATTACGAGAACAATGGAAGAGTTCCGAAGCATTTTTAAACTTCAGCGGAATTCCGAGAACAATGGAAGAGTTCCGAAGCATTTTTTAAAGTCAGGGGAATGCCGAGAACAATAGAAGAGTTGTGAAGCAATTTTAAGCGTCAGCGGAATTCTGAGAACAATGTAAGAGTTCGAAGCATTTTTAAACTTCACTGGAATTCCGAGAACAATGGAAGAGTTCCGAAGCATTTTTAAAAGTCAGCAGAATACCAAGAACAATGGAAGAGTTGTGAAGTATTTTTAAACGTCAGCGGAATTCCAGAACAATGGAAGTGTTCCGAAGCATTTTTAAATGTCAGCGGAATTACGAGAACAATGGAAGAGTTCCGAAGCATTTTTATATGTCTGCAGAATTCTGAGAACAATGGAAGAGTTCCAAAGCATTTTTAAATGTCAGCGGAATTCTGAAAACAATGGAAGAGTTCCGAAGCATTTTTAAACTTCAGCAGAATTCCGTGGAACAATGGAAGAGTTCCGAAGCGTTCTTAAACTTCTGCGGAATTCCGAGAACAATGGAAGAGTTCCGAAGCATTTTTAAAAGTCAGCGGAATTCCGAGAACAATAGAAGAGTTGTGAAGCATTTTTAAGCGTCAGCCGAATTCCGAGAACAATGGAAGAGTTCCAAAGCATTTTTAAACTTCAGCAGAATTCCGAGAACATTGGAAGAGTTCCGAAGCATTCTTAAACTTCAGCGGAATTCCGAGAACAATGGAAGAGTTCCGAAGCATTTTTTAAAGTCAGCGGAATTTCCGAGAACAATAGAAGAGTTGTGAAGCAATTTTAAGCGTCAGCGGAATTCCAAGAACAATGGAAGAGTTCCGAAGCATTTTTCAACATCAGCGGAATTCTGAGAACAATGGAAGAGTTCTGAAGCATTTTTAAACGTCAGCGGAATTTTGAAAACAATGGAAGATTTCCGAAGCATTTTTAAACATCAGCGGAATTCTGAGAACAATGGAAGAGTTCCGAGGCATTTTTAAACTTCAGCGGAATTTTGAGAACAATGGAAGAGTTCCGAAGCATTTTTAAAAGTCCGCAAAATTCCGAGAACAATGGAAGAGTTGTGAAGCATTTTTAAACGTCAGCGGAATTCCGAGAACAATGGAAGAGTTCTGAAGCATTTTTACACGTCAGCGGAATTCAGAGAACAATGGAAGAGTTCTGAAGCATTTTTAAATGTCAGCGGAATTCCGAGAACAATGGAAGAGTTCCGAAGCATTTTTAAATGTCAGCGGAATTCTGAGAACAATGGAAGAGTTCTGAAGCATTTTTAAACTTCAGCAGAATTCCTAGAACAATGGAAGAGTTGTGAAGTATTTTTAAACGTCAGCGGAATTCCAGAACAATGGAAGTGTTCCGAAGCATTTTTAAATGTCAGCGGAATTACGAGAACAATGGAAGAGTTCCGAAGCATTTTTATATGTCTGCAGAATTCTGAGAACAATGGAAGAGTTCCAAAGCATTTTTAAATGTCAGCGGAATTCTGAAAACAATGGAAGAGTTCCGAAGCATTTTTAAACTTCAGCAGAATTCCGTGGAACAATGGAAGAGTTCCGAAGCATTCTTAAACTTCGGCGGAATTCCGAGAACAATGGAAGAGTTCCGAAGCATTTTTAAAAGTCAGCGGAATTCCGAGAACAATAGAAGAGTTGTGAAGCATTTTTAAGCGTCAGCCGAATTCCGAGAACAATGGAAGAGTTCCAAAGCATTTTTAAACTTCAGCAGAATTCCGAGAACATTGGAAGAGTTCCGAAGCATTCTTAAACTTCAGCGGAAATCCGAGAACAATGGAAGAGTTCCGAAGCATTTTTTAAAGTCAGCGGAATTTCCGAGAACAATAGAAGAGTTGTGAAGCAATTTTAAGCGTCAGCGGAATTCCAAGAACAATGGAAGAGTTCCGAAGCATTTTTCAACATCAGCGGAATTCTGAGAACAATGGAAGAGTTCTGAAGCATTTTTAAACGTCAGCGGAATTTTGAAAACAATGGAAGATTTCCGAAGCATTTTAAACATCAGCGGAATTCTGAGAACAATGGAAGAGTTCCGAGGCATTTTTAAACTTCAGCGGAATATTGAGAACAATGGAAGAGTTCCGAAGCATTTTTAAAAGTCCGCAAAATTCCGAGAACAATGGAAGAGTTGTGAAGCATTTTTAAACGTCAGCGGAATTCCGAGAACAATGGAAGAGTTCTGAAGCATTTTTACACGTCAGCGGAATTCAGAGAACAACGGAAGAGTTCTGAAGCATTTTTAAATGTCAGCGGAATTCCGAGAACAATGGAAGAGTTCCGAAGCATTTTTAAATGTCAGCGGAATTCTGAGAACAATGGAAGAGTTCTGAAGCATTTTTAAACTTCAGCAGAATTCCGAGAACAATGTAAGAGTTCCGAAGCATACTTAAACTTCAGCGGAATTCCGAGAACAATGGAAGAGTTCCGAAGCATTTTTATAAGTCAGGGGAATACCGAGAACAATGGAAGAGTTGTGAAGCATTTTTAAACGTCAGCGGAATTCCAGAACAATGGAAGAGTTCCGAAGCATACGTAAACTTCAGCGGAATTCCGAGAACAATGGAAGAGTTCTGAAGCATTTTTAAACATCAACGGAATTCCGAGAAAAAAGGAAGAGTTCCGAATCATTTTTAAAAGTCAGCGGAATTCCGAGAACAATAGAAGAGTTGTGAAGCATTTTTAAGCGTCAGCGGAATTCCGAGAACAATGGAAGAGTTCCGAAGCATTTTTAAACATCAGCGGAATTACGAGAACAATGGAAGAGTTCCGAAGCATTTTTAAACTTCAGCGGAATTCCGAGAACAATGGAAGAGTTCCGAAGCATTTTTAAAAGTCAGGGGAATGCCGAGAACAATAGAAGAGTTGTGAAGCAATTTTAAGCGTCAGCGGAATTCTGAGAACAATGTAAGAGTTCCGAAGCATTTTTAAACTTCACTGGAATTCCGAGAACAATGTAAGAGTTCCGAAGCATTTTTAAACATCAGCGGAATTCCGAGAACAATGGAAGAGTTCTGAAGCATTTTTAAATGTCAGCGGAATTCCGAGAACAATGGAAGAGCTCCGAAGCATACGTAAACTTCACCGGAATTCCGAGAACAATGGAAGAGTTCCGAAGCATTTTTAAAAGTCAGCAGAATACCGAGAACAATGGAAGAGTTGTGAAGTATTTTTAAACGTCAGCGGAATTCCAGAACAATGGAAGTGTTCCGAAGCATTTTTAAATGTCAGCGGAATTACGAGAACAATGGAAGAGTTCCGAAGCATTTTTATATGTCTGCAGAATTCTGAGAACAATGGAAGAGTTCCAAAGCATTTTTAAATGTCAGCGGAATTCTGAAAACAATGGAAGAGTTCCGAAGCATTTTTAAACTTCAGCAGAATTCCGTGGAACAATGGAAGAGTTCCGAAGCATTCTTAAACTTCTGCGGAATTCCGAGAACAATGGAAGAGTTCCGAAGCATTTTTAAAAGTCAGCGGAATTCCGAGAACAATAGAAGAGTTGTGAAGCGTTTTTAAGCGTCAGCCGAATTACGAGAACAATGGAAGAGTTCCAAAGCATTTTTAAACTTCAGCAGAATTCCGAGAACATTGGAAGAGTTCCGAAGCATTCTTAAACTTCAGCGGAATTCCGAGAACAATGGAAGAGTTCCGAAGCATTTTTTAAAGTCAGCGGAATTTCCGAGAACAATAGAAGAGTTGTGAAGCAATTTTAAGCGTCAGCGGAATTCCAAGAACAATGGAAGAGTTCCGAAGCATTTTTCAACATCAGCGGAATTCTGAGAACAATGGAAGAGTTCTGAAGCATTTTTAAACGTCAGCGGAATTTTGAAAACAATGGAAGATTTCCGAAGCATTTTTAAACATCAGCGGAATTCTGAGAACAATGGAAGAGTTCCGAGGCATTTTTAAACTTCAGCGGAATTTTGAGAACAATGGAAGAGTTCCGAAGCATTTTTAAAAGTCCGCAAAATTCCGAGAACAATGGAAGAGTTGTGAAGCATTTTTAAACGTCAGCGGAATTCCGAGAACAATGGAAGAGTTCTGAAGCATTTTTAAATGTCAGCGGAATTCCGAGAACAATGGAAGAGTTCCGAAGCATTTTTAAATGTCAGCGGAATTCTGAGAACAATGGAAGAGTTCTGAAGCATTTTTAAACTTCAGCAGAATTCCGAGAACAATGAAAGAGTTGTGAAGTATTTTTAAACGTCAGCGGAATTCCAGAACAATGGAAGTGTTCCGAAGCATTTTTAAATGTCAGCGGAATTACGAGAACAATGGAAGAGTTCCGAAGCATTTTTATATGTCTGCAGAATTCTGAGAACAATGGAAGAGTTCCAAAGCATTTTTAAATGTCAGCGGAATTCTGAAAACAATGGAAGAGTTCCGAAGCATTTTTAAACTTCAGCAGAATTCCGTGGAACAATGGAAGAGTTCCGAAGCATTCTTAAACTTCTGCGGAATTCCGAGAACAATGGAAGAGTTCCGAAGCATTTTTGAAAGTCAGCGGAATTCCGAGAACAATAGAAGAGTTGTGAAGCATTTTTAAGCGTCAGCCGCATTCCGAGAACAATGGAAGAGTTCCAAAGCATTTTTAAACTTCAGCAGAATTCCGAGAACATTGGAAGAGTTCCGAAGCATTCTTAAACTTCAGCGGAATTCCGAGAACAATGGAAGAGTTCCAAAGCATTTTTAAACTTCAGCAGAATTCCGAGAACATTGGAAGAGTTCCGAAGCATTCTTAAACTTCAGCGGAATTCCGAGAACAATGGAAGAGTTCCGAAGCATTTTTTAAAGTCAGCGGAATTTCCGAGAACAATAGAAGAGTTGTGAAGCAATTTTAAGCGTCAGCGGAATTGCAAGAACAATGGAAGAGTTCCGAAGCATTTTTCAACATCAGCGGAATTCTGAGAACAATGGAAGAGTTCTGAAGCATTTTTAAACGTCAGCGGAATTTTGAAAACAATGGAAGATTTCCGAAGCATTTTTAAACATCAGCGGAATTCTGAGAACAATGGAAGAGTTCCGAGGCATTTTTAAACTTCAGCGGAATTTTGAGAACAATGGAAGAGTTCCGAAGCATTTTTAAAAGTCCGCAAAATTCCGAGAACAATGGAAGAGTTGTGAAGCATTTTTAAACGTCAGCGGAATTCCGAGAACAATGGAAGAGTTCTGAAGCATTTTTACACGTCAGCGGAATTCAGAGAACAATGGAAGAGTTCTGAAGCATTTTTAAATGTCAGCGGAATTCCGAGAACAATGGAAGAGTTCCGAAGCATTTTTAAATGTCAGCGGAATTCCGAGAACAATGGAAGAGTTCCGAAGAATATTTAAACTTCAGCGGAATTCCGAGAACAATGGAAGAGTTCCGAAGCATTTTTAAAAGTCAGCGGAATTCCTAGAACAATGGAAGAGTTCCGAAGCATTTTTAAATGTCAGCGGAATTCCAAGAACAATGGAAGAGTTCCAAAGCATTTTTAAATGTCAGCGGAATTCTGAAAACAATGGAAGAGTTCTGAAGCATTTTTAAACTTCAGCAGAATTCCGAGAAAAATGGAAGAGTTCCGAAGTATTTTTAAAAGTCAGCGGAATTCCGAGAACAATAGAAGAGTTGTGAAGCATTTTTAAGCGTCAGCGGAATTCCGAGAACAATGGAAGAGTTCTGAAGCATTTTTACACGTCAGCGGAATTCAGAGAACAATGGAAGAGTTCTGAAGCATTTTTAAATGTCAGCGGAATTCCGAGAACAATGGAAGAGTTCCGAAGCATTTTTAAATGTCAGCGGAATTCTGAGAACAATGGAAGAGTTCTGAAGCATTTTTAAACTTCAGCAGAATTCCGAGAACAATGTAAGAGTTCCGAAGCATACTTAAACTTCAGCGGAATTCCGAGAACAATGGAAGAGTTCCGAAGCATTTTTATAAGTCAGGGGAATACCGAGAACAATGGAAGAGTTGTGAAGCATTTTTAAACGTCAGCGGAATTCCAGAACAATGGAAGAGTTCCGAAGCATACGTAAACTTCAGCGGAATTCCGAGAACAATGGAAGAGTTCTGAAGCATTTTTAAACATCAACGGAATTCCGAGAAAAAAGGAAGAGTTCCGAAGCATTTTTATATGTCAGCGGAATTCCGAGAAATCTGGAAGAGTTCCGAAGCATTTTTAAACTTCAGCGGAATTACGAGAACAATGGAAGAGTTCCGAAGCATTTTTAAACTTCAACGGAATTACGAGAACAATGGAAGAGTTCCGAAGCAAATTTAAACTTCAGAGGAATACCGAGAACTATAGAAGAGTTGTGAAGCATTTTTAAACGTCAGCGGAAATCCGAGAACAATGGAAGAGTTCCGAAGCATTTTTAAACTTCACCCGAATTCCGAGAACAATGGAAGAGTTCCGATGCATTTTTAAACTTCAGCAGAATTCCTACAACAATGGAAGAGTTCCGAAGCATTTTTAAACTTCAGCGGAATTCCGAGAACAATGGAAGAGTTCCGAAGCATTTTTAAAAGTCAGCAGAATACCAAGAACAATGGAAGAGTTGTGAAGTATTTTTAAACGTCAGCGGAATTCCAGAACAATGGAAGTGTTCCGAAGCATTTTTAAATGTCAGCGGAATTACGAGAACAATGGAAGAGTTCCGAAGCATTTTTATATGTCTGCAGAATTCTGAGAACAATGGAAGAGTTCCAAAGCATTTTTAAATGTCAGCGGAATTCTGAAAACAATGGAAGAGTTCCGAAGCATTTTTAAACTTCAGCAGAATTCCGTGGAACAATGGAAGAGTTCCGAAGCGTTCTTAAACTTCTGCGGAATTCCGAGAACAATGGAAGAGTTCCGAAGCATTTTTAAAAGTCAGCGGAATTCCGAGAACAATAGAAGAGTTGTGAAGCATTTTTAAGCGTCAGCCGAATTCCGAGAACAATGGAAGAGTTCCAAAGCATTTTTAAACTTCAGCAGAATTCCGAGAACATTGGAAGAGTTCCGAAGCATTCTTAAACTTCAGCGGAATTCCGAGAACAATGGAAGAGTTCCGAAGCATTTTTTAAAGTCAGCGGAATTTCCGAGAACAATAGAAGAGTTGTGAAGCAATTTTAAGCGTCAGCGGAATTCCAAGAACAATGGAAGAGTTCCGAAGCATTTTTCAACATCAGCGGAATTCTGAGAACAATGGAAGAGTTCTGAAGCATTTTTAAACGTCAGCGGAATTTTGAAAACAATGGAAGATTTCCGAAGCATTTTTAAACATCAGCGGAATTCTGAGAACAATGGAAGAGTTCCGAGGCATTTTTAAACTTCAGCGGAATTTTGAGAACAATGGAAGAGTTCCGAAGCATTTTTAAAAGTCCGCAAAATTCCGAGAACAATGGAAGAGTTGTGAAGCATTTTTAAACGTCAGCGGAATTCCGAGAACAATGGAAGAGTTCTGAAGCATTTTTACACGTCAGCGGAATTCAGAGAACAATGGAAGAGTTCTGAAGCATTTTTAAATGTCAGCGGAATTCCGAGAACAATGGAAGAGTTCCGAAGCATTTTTAAATGTCAGCGGAATTCTGAGAACAATGGAAGAGTTCTGAAGCATTTTTAAACTTCAGCAGAATTCCTAGAACAATGGAAGAGTTGTGAAGTATTTTTAAACGTCAGCGGAATTCCAGAACAATGGAAGTGTTCCGAAGCATTTTTAAATGTCAGCGGAATTACGAGAACAATGGAAGAGTTCCGAAGCATTTTTATATGTCTGCAGAATGCTGAGAACAATGGAAGAGTTCCAAAGCATTTTTAAATGTCAGCGGAATTCTGAAAACAATGGAAGAGTTCCGAAGCATTTTTAAACTTCAGCAGAATTCCGTGGAACAATGGAAGAGTTCCGAAGCATTCTTAAACTTCGGCGGAATTCCGAGAACAATGGAAGAGTTCCGAAGCATTTTTAAAAGTCAGCGGAATTCCGAGAACAATAGAAGAGTTGTGAAGCATTTTTAAGCGTCAGCCGAATTCCGAGAACAATGGAAGAGTTCCAAAGCATTTTTAAACTTCAGCAGAATTCCGAGAACATTGGAAGAGTTCCGAAGCATTCTTAAACTTCAGCGGAAATCCGAGAACAATGGAAGAGTTCCGAAGCATTTTTTAAAGTCAGCGGAATTTCCGAGAACAATAGAAGAGTTGTGAAGCAATTTTAAGCGTCAGCGGAATTCCAAGAACAATGGAAGAGTTCCGAAGCATTTTTCAACATCAGCGGAATTCTGAGAACAATGGAAGAGTTCTGAAGCATTTTTAAACGTCAGCGGAATTTTGAAAACAATGGAAGATTTCCGAAGCATTTTAAACATCAGCGGAATTCTGAGAACAATGGAAGAGTTCCGAGGCATTTTTAAACTTCAGCGGAATATTGAGAACAATGGAAGAGTTCCGAAGCATTTTTAAAAGTCCGCAAAATTCCGAGAACAATGGAAGAGTTGTGAAGCATTTTTAAACGTCAGCGGAATTCCGAGAACAATGGAAGAGTTCTGAAGCATTTTTACACGTCAGCGGAATTCAGAGAACAACGGAAGAGTTCTGAAGCATTTTTAAATGTCAGCGGAATTCCGAGAACAATGGAAGAGTTCCGAAGCATTTTTAAATGTCAGCGGAATTCTGAGAACAATGGAAGAGTTCTGAAGCATTTTTAAACTTCAGCAGAATTCCGAGAACAATGTAAGAGTTCCGAAGCATACTTAAACTTCAGCGGAATTCCGAGAACAATGGAAGAGTTCCGAAGCATTTTTATAAGTCAGGGGAATACCGAGAACAATGGAAGAGTTGTGAAGCATTTTTAAACGTCAGCGGAATTCCAGAACAATGGAAGAGTTCCGAAGCATACGTAAACTTCAGCGGAATTCCGAGAACAATGGAAGAGTTCTGAAGCATTTTTAAACATCAACGGAATTCCGAGAAAAAAGGAAGAGTTCCGAAGCATTTTTAAAAGTCAGCGGAATTCCGAGAACAATAGAAGAGTTGTGAAGCATTTTTAAGCGTCAGCGGAATTCCGAGAACAATGGAAGAGTTCCGAAGCATTTTTAAACATCAGCGGAATTACGAGAACAATGGAAGAGTTCCGAAGCATTTTTAAACTTCAGCGGAATTCCGAGAACAATGGAAGAGTTCCGAAGCATTTTTAAAAGTCAGGGGAATGCCGAGAACAATAGAAGAGTTGTGAAGCAATTTTAAGCGTCAGCAGAATTCTGAGAACAATGTAAGAGTTCCGAAGCATTTTTAAACTTCACTGGAATTCCGAGAACAATGTAAGAGTTCCGAAGCATTTTTAAACATCAGCGGAATTCCGAGAACAATGGAAGAGTTCTGAAGCATTTTTAAATGTCAGCGGAATTCCGAGAACAATGGAAGAGCTCCGAAGCATACGTAAACTTCACCGGAATTCCGAGAACAATGGAAGAGTTCCGAAGCATTTTTAAAAGTCAGCAGAATACCGAGAACAATGGAAGAGTTGTGAAGTATTTTTAAACGTCAGCGGAATTCCAGAACAATGGAAGTGTTCCGAAGCATTTTTAAATGTCAGCGGAATTACGAGAACAATGGAAGAGTTGCGAAGCATTTTTATATGTCTGCAGAATTCTGAGAACAATGGAAGAGTTCCAAAGCATTTTTAAATGTCAGCGGAATTCTGAAAACAATGGAAGAGTTCCGAAGCATTTTTAAACTTCAGCAGAATTCCGTGGAACAATGGAAGAGTTCCGAAGCATTCTTAAACTTCTGCGGAATTCCGAGAACAATGGAAGAGTTCCGAAGCATTTTTAAAAGTCAGCGGAATTCCGAGAACAATAGAAGAGTTGTGAAGCGTTTTTAAGCGTCAGCCGAATTACGAGAACAATGGAAGAGTTCCAAAGCATTTTTAAACTTCAGCAGAATTCCGAGAACATTGGAAGAGTTCCGAAGCATTCTTAAACTTCAGCGGAATTCCGAGAACAATGGAAGAGTTCCGAAGCATTTTTTAAAGTCAGCAGAATTTCCGAGAACAATAGAAGAGTTGTGAAGCAATTTTAAGCGTCAGCGGAATTCCAAGAACAATGGAAGAGTTCCGAAGCATTTTTCAACATCAGCGGAATTCTGAGAACAATGGAAGAGTTCTGAAGCATTTTTAAACGTCAGCGGAATTTTGAAAACAATGGAAGATTTCCGAAGCATTTTTAAACATCAGCGGAATTCTGAGAACAATGGAAGAGTTCCGAGGCATTTTTAAACTTCAGCGGAATTTTGAGAACAATGGAAGAGTTCCGAAGCATTTTTAAAAGTCCGCAAAATTCCGAGAACAATGGAAGAGTTGTGAAGCATTTTTAAACGTCAGCGGAATTCCGAGAACAATGGAAGAGTTCTGAAGCATTTTTAAATGTCAGCGGAATTCCGAGAACAATGGAAGAGTTCCGAAGCATTTTTAAATGTCAGCGGAATTCTGAGAACAATGGAAGAGTTCTGAAGCATTTTTAAACTTCAGCAGAATTCCGAGAACAATGAAAGAGTTGTGAAGTATTTTTAAACGTCAGCGGAATTCCAGAACAATGGAAGTGTTCCGAAGCATTTTTAAATGTCAGCGGAATTACGAGAACAATGGAAGAGTTCCGAAGCATTTTTATATGTCTGCAGAATTCTGAGAACAATGGAAGAGTTCCAAAGCATTTTTAAATGTCAGCGGAATTCTGAAAACAATGGAAGAGTTCCGAAGCATTTTTAAACTTCAGCAGAATTCCGTGGAACAATGGAAGAGTTCCGAAGCATTCTTAAACTTCTGCGGAATTCCGAGAACAATGTAAGAGTTCCGAAGCATTTTTGAAAGTCAGCGGAATTCCGAGAACAATAGAAGAGTTGTGAAGCATTTTTAAGCGTCAGCCGAATTCCGAGAACAATGGAAGAGTTCCAAAGCATTTTTAAACTTCAGCAGAATTCCGAGAACATTGGAAGAGTTCCGAAGCATTCTTAAACTTCAGCGGAATTCCGAGAACAATGGAAGAGTTCCAAAGCATTTTTAAACTTCAGCAGAATTCCGAGAACATTGGAAGAGTTCCGAAGCATTCTTAAACTTCAGCGGAATTCCGAGAACAATGGAAGAGTTCCGAAGCATTTTTTAAAGTCAGCGGAATTTCCGAGAACAATAGAAGAGTTGTGAAGCAATTTTAAGCGTCAGCGGAATTGCAAGAACAATGGAAGAGTTCCGAAGCATTTTTCAACATCAGCGGAATTCTGAGAACAATGGAAGAGTTCTGAAGCATTTTTAAACGTCAGCGGAATTTTGAAAACAATGGAAGATTTCCGAAGCATTTTTAAACATCAGCGGAATTCTGAGAACAATGGAAGAGTTCCGAGGCATTTTTAAACTTCAGCGGAATTTTGAGAACAATGGAAGAGTTCCGAAGCATTTTTAAAAGTCCGCAAAATTCCGAGAACAATGGAAGAGTTGTGAAGCATTTTTAAACGTCAGCGGAATTCCGAGAACAATGGAAGAGTTCTGAAGCATTTTTACACGTCAGCGGAATTCAGAGAACAATGGAAGAGTTCTGAAGCATTTTTAAATGTCAGCGGAATTCCGAGAACAATGGAAGAGTTCCGAAGCATTTTTAAATGTCAGCGGAATTCCGAGAACAATGGAAGAGTTCCGAAGAATATTTAAACTTCAGCGGAATTCCGAGAACAATGGAAGAGTTCCGAAGCATTTTTAAAAGTCAGCGGAATTCCTAGAACAATGGAAGAGTTCCGAAGCATTTTTAAATGTCAGCGGAATTCCAAGAACAATGGAAGAGTTCCAAAGCATTTTTAAATGTCAGCGGAATTCTGAAAACAATGGAAGAGTTCTGAAGCATTTTTAAACTTCAGCAGAATTCCGAGAAAAATGGAAGAGTTCCGAAGTATTTTTAAAAGTCAGCGGAATTCCGAGAACAATAGAAGAGTTGTGAAGCATTTTTAAGCGTCAGCGGAATTCCGAGAACAATGGAAGAGTTCTGAAGCATTTTTACACGTCAGCGGAATTCAGAGAACAATGGAAGAGTTCTGAAGCATTTTTAAATGTCAGCGGAATTCCGAGAACAATGGAAGAGTTCCGAAGCATTTTTAAATGTCAGCGGAATTCTGAGAACAATGGAAGAGTTCTGAAGCATTTTTAAACTTCAGCAGAATTCCGAGAACAATGTAAGAGTTCCGAAGCATACTTAAACTTCAGCGGAATTCCGAGAACAATGGAAGAGTTCCGAAGCATTTTTATAAGTCAGGGGAATACCGAGAACAATGGAAGAGTTGTGAAGCATTTTTAAACGTCAGCGGAATTCCAGAACAATGGAAGAGTTCCGAAGCATACGTAAACTTCAGCGGAATTCCGAGAACAATGGAAGAGTTCTGAAGCATTTTTAAACATCAACGGAATTCCGAGAAAAAAGGAAGAGTTCCGAAGCATTTTTATATGTCAGCGGAATTCCGAGAAATCTGGAAGAGTTCCGAAGCATTTTTAAACTTCAGCGGAATTACGAGAACAATGGAAGAGTTCCGAAGCATTTTTAAACTTCAACGGAATTACGAGAACAATGGAAGAGTTCCGAAGCAAATTTAAACTTCAGAGGAATACCGAGAACTATAGAAGAGTTGTGAAGCATTTTTAAACGTCAGCGGAAATCCGAGAACAATGGAAGAGTTCCGAAGCATTTTTAAACTTCACCCGAATTCCGAGAACAATGGAAGAGTTCCGATGCATTTTTAAACTTCAGCAGAATTCCTACAACAATGGAAGAGTTCCGAAGCATTTTTAAACTTCAGCGGAATTCCGAGAACAATGGAAGAGTTCCGAAGCATTTTTAAACATCAGCGGAATTCCGAGAACAATGGAAGAGTTCCGAAGCATTTTTAAATGTCAGCGGAATTCTGAGAACAATGGAAGAGTTCCGAAGCATTTTTAAACTTCAGCATAATTCCGAGAACAATGGAAGAGTTCCAAAGCTTTTTTAAAAGTCAGCGGAATTCTGAGAACAATGGAAGAGTTGTGAAGCATTTTTAAACGTCAGCGGAATTCTGAGAGCAATGGAAGACTTCCGAAGCATTTTTAATCTTCAGCATAATTCCGAGAACAATGGAAGAGTTCCGAAGAATATTTAAACTTCAGCGGAATTCCGAGAACAATGGAAGAGTTCCGAAGCATTTTTAAAAGTCAGCGGAATTCCTAGAACAATGTAAGAGTTCCGAAGCATTTTTAAATGTCAGCGGAATTCCAAGAACAATGGAAGAGTTCCAAAGCATTTTTAAATGTCAGCGGAATTCTGAAAACAATGGAAGAGTTCTGAAGCATTTTTAAACTTCAGCAGAATTCCGAGAAAAATGGAAGAGTTCCGAAGTATTTTTAAAAGTCAGCGGAATTCCGAGAACAATAGAAGAGTTGTGAAGCATTTTTAAGCGTCAGCGGAATTCCGAGAACAATGGAAGAGTTCCGAAGCATTTTTAAACATCAGCGGAATTACGAGAACAATGGAAGAGTTCCGAAGCATTTTTAAACTTCAGCGGAATTCCGAGAACAATGGAAGAGTTCCGAAGCATTTTTAAAAGTCAGGGGAATGCCGAGAACAATAGAAGAGTTGTGAAGCAATTTTAAGCGTCAGCGGAATTCTGAGAACAATGTAAGAGTTCCGAAGCATTTTTAAACTTCACTGGAATTCCGAGAACAATGTAAGAGTTCCGAAGCATTTTTAAACATCAGCGGAATTCCGAGAACAATGGAAGAGTTCTGAAGCATTTTTAAATGTCAGCGGAATTCCGAGAACAATGGAAGAGCTCCGAAGCCTACGTAAACTTCACCGGAATTCCGAGAACAATGGAAGAGTTCCGAAGCAATTTTAAAAGTCAGCAGAATACCGAGAACAATGGAAGAGTTGTGCAGTATTTTTAAACGTCAGTGGAATTCCAGAACAATGGAAGTGTTCCGAAGCATTTTTAAATGTCAGCGGAATTACGAGAACAATGGAAGAGTTCCGAAGCATTTTTATATGTCTGCAGAATTCTGAGAACAATGGAAGAGTTCCAAAGCATTTTTAAATGTCAGCGGAATTCTGAAAACAATGGAAGAGTTCCGAAGCATTTTTAAACTTCAGCAGAATTCCGTGGAACAATGGAAGAGTTCCGAAGCATTCTTAAACTTCTGCGGAATTCCGAGAACAATGGAAGAGTTCCGAAGCATTTTTAAAAGTCAGCGGAATTCCGAGAACAATAGAAGAGTTGTGAAGCATTTTTAAGCGTCAGCCGAATTCCGAGAACAATGGAAGAGTTCCAAAGCATTTTTAAACTTCAGCAGAATTCCGAGAACATTGGAAGAGTTCCGAAGCATTCTTAAACTTCAGCGGAATTCCGAGAACAATGGAAGAGTTCCGAAGCATTTTTTAAAGTCAGCGGAATTTCCGAGAACAATAGAAGAGTTGTGAAGCAATTTTAAGCGTCAGCGGAATTCCAAGAACAATGGAAGAGTTCCGAAGCATTTTTCAACATCAGCGGAATTCTGAGAACAATGGAAGAGTTCTGAAGCATTTTTAAACGTCAGCGGAATTTTGAAAACAATGGAAGATTTCCGAAGCATTTTTAAACATCAGCGGAATTCTGAGAACAATGGAAGAGTTCCGAGGCATTTTTAAACTTCAGCGGAATTTTGAGAACAATGGAAGAGTTCCGAAGCATTTTTAAAAGTCCGCAAAATTCCGAGAACAATGGAAGAGTTGTGAAGCATTTTTAAACGTCAGCGGAATTCCGAGAACAATGGAAGAGTTCTGAAGCATTTTTACACGTCAGCGGAATTCAGAGAACAATGGAAGAGTTCTGAAGCATTTTTAAATGTCAGCGGAATTCCGAGAACAATGGAAGAGTTCCGAAGCATTTTTAAATGTCAGCGGAATTCTGAGAACAATGGAAGAGTTCTGAAGCATTTTTAAACTTCAGCAGAATTCCGAGAACAATGTAAGAGTTCCGAAGCATACTTAAACTTCAGCGGAATTCCGAGAACAATGGAAGAGTTCCGAAGCATTTTTATAAGTCAGGGGAATACCGAGAACAATGGAAGAGTTGTGAAGCATTTTTAAACGTCAGCGGAATTCCAGAACAATGGAAGAGTTCCGAAGCATACGTAAACTTCAGCGGAATTCCGAGAACAATGGAAGAGTTCTGAAGCATTTTTAAACATCAACGGAATTCCGAGAAAAAAGGAAGAGTTCCGAAGCATTTTTATATGTCAGCGGAATTCCGAGAAATCTGGAAGAGTTCCGAAGCATTTTTAAACTTCAGCGGAATTACGAGAACAATGGAAGAGTTCCGAAGCATTTTTAAACTTCAACGGAATTACGAGAACAATGGAAGAGTTCCGAAGCAAATTTAAACTTCAGCGGAATACCGAGAACAATAGAAGAGTTGTGAAGCATTTCTAAACGTCAGCGGAAATCCGAGAACAATGGAAGAGTTCCGAAGCATTTTTAAACTTCACCCGAATTCCGAGAACAATGGAAGAGTTCCGATGCATTTTTAAACTTCAGCAGAATTCCTACAACAATGGAAGAGTTCCGAAGCATTTTTAAACTTCAGCGGAATTCCGAGAACAATGGAAGAGTTCCGAAGCATTTTTAAACATCAGCGGAATTCCGAGAACAATGGAAGAGTTCCGAAGCATTTTTAAATGTCAGCGGAATTCTGAGAACAATGGAAGAGTTCCGAAGCATTTTTAAACTTCAGTATAATTCCGAGAACAATGGAAGAGTTCCAAAGCATTTTTAAAAGTCAGCGGAATTCCGAGAACAATGGAAGAGTTGTGTAGCATTTTTAAACGTCAGCGGAATTCTGAGAGCAATGGAAGACTTCCGAAGCATTTTTAATCTTCAGCATAATTCCGAGAACAATGGAAGAGTTCCGAAGAATATTTAAACTTCAGCGGAATTCCGAGAACAATGGAAGAGTTCCGAAGCATTTTTAAAAGTCAGCGGAATTCCTAGAACAATGGAAGAGTTCTGAAGCATTTTTAAATGTCAGCGGAATTCCAAGAACAATGGAAGAGTTCCAAAGCATTTTTAAATGTCTGCGGAATTCTGAAAACAATGGAAGAGTTCTGAAGCATTTTTAAACTTCAGCAGAATTCCGAGAAAAATGGAAGAGTTCCGAAGTGTTTTTAAAAGTCAGCGGAATTCCGAGAACAACAGAAGAGTTGTGAAGCATTTTTAAGCGTCAGCGGAATTCCGAGAACAATGGAAGAGTTCCGAAGCATTTTTAAACATCAGCGGAATTCCGAGAACAATGGAAGAGTTCTGAAGCATTTTTAAACGTTAGCGGAATTTTGAAAACAATGGAAGATTTCTGAAGCATTTTTAAACGTCAGCGGAATTCTGAGAACAATGGAAGAGTTGTGAAGCATTTTTAAAGGTCAGCGGAATTTGGAGAACAATCGAAGAGTTCCGAAGCATTTTTAAAAGTCAGCGGAATTCCGAGAACAATGGAAGAGTTGTGAAGCATTTTTAAACGTCAGCGGAATTCCGAGAACAATGGAAGAGTTCAGAAGCATTTTTAAACCTCAGCGGAATTCCGAGAACAATGGAAGAGTTCCGAAGCATTTTTAAAAGTCAGCAACATACCGAGAACAATGGAAGAGTTGTGAAGCATTTTTAAACATCAGCGGAATTCCAGAACAATCGAAGAGTTCCGAAGCATTTTTAAATGTCAGCGGAATTCCGAGAACAATGGAAGAGTTCCGAAGCATTTTTAAACTTCAGCGGAATTACGAGAACAATGGAAGAGTTCCGAAGCATTTTTAAACTTCAACGGAATTACGAGAACAATGGAAGAGTTCCGAAGCAAATTTAAACTTCAGCGGAATACCGAGAACAATAGAAGAGTTGTGAAGCATTTTTAAACGTCAGCGGAAATCCGAGAACAATGGAAGAGTTCCGAAGCATTTTTAAACTTCACCCGAATTCCGAGAACAATGGAAGAGTTCCGATGCATTTTTAAACTTCAGCAGAATTCCTACAACAATGGAAGAGTTCCGAAGCATTTTTAAACTTCAGCGGAATTCCGAGAACAATGGAAGAGTTCCGAAGCATTTTTAAACATCAGCGGAATTCCGAGAACAATGGAAGAGTTCCGAAGCATTTTTCAACATCAGCGGAATTCTGAGAACAATGGAAGAGTTCTGAAGCATTTTTAAACGTCAGCGGAATTTTGAAAACAATGGAAGATTTCCGAAGCATTTTTAAACATCAGCGGAATTCTGAGAACAATGGAAGAGTTCCGAGGCATTTTTAAACTTCAGCGGAATTTTGAGAACAATGGAAGAGTTCCGAAGCATTTTTAAAAGTCCGCAAAATTCCGAGAACAATGGAAGAGTTGTGAAGCATTTTTAAACGTCAGCGGAATTCCGAGAACAATGGAAGAGTTCTGAAGCATTTTTAAATGTCAGCGGAATTCCGAGAACAATGGAAGAGTTCCGAAGCATTTTTAAATGTCAGCGGAATTCTGAGAACAATGGAAGAGTTCTGAAGCATTTTTAAACTTCAGCAGAATTCCGAGAACAATGAAAGAGTTGTGAAGTATTTTTAAACGTCAGCGGAATTCCAGAACAATGGAAGTGTTCCGAAGCATTTTTAAATGTCAGCGGAATTACGAGAACAATGGAAGAGTTCCGAAGCATTTTTATATGTCTGCAGAATTCTGAGAACAATGGAAGAGTTCCAAAGCATTTTTAAATGTCAGCGGAATTCTGAAAACAATGGAAGAGTTCCGAAGCATTTTTAAACTTCAGCAGAATTCCGTGGAACAATGGAAGAGTTCCGAAGCATTCTTAAACTTCTGCGGAATTCCGAGAACAATGTAAGAGTTCCGAAGCATTTTTGAAAGTCAGCGGAATTCCGAGAACAATAGAAGAGTTGTGAAGCATTTTTAAGCGTCAGCCGAATTCCGAGAACAATGGAAGAGTTCCAAAGCATTTTTAAACTTCAGCAGAATTCCGAGAACATTGGAAGAGTTCCGAAGCATTCTTAAACTTCAGCGGAATTCCGAGAACAATGGAAGAGTTCCAAAGCATTTTTAAACTTCAGCAGAATTCCGAGAACATTGGAAGAGTTCCGAAGCATTCTTAAACTTCAGCGGAATTCCGAGAACAATGGAAGAGTTCCGAAGCATTTTTTAAAGTCAGCGGAATTTCCGAGAACAATAGAAGAGTTGTGAAGCAATTTTAAGCGTCAGCGGAATTGCAAGAACAATGGAAGAGTTCCGAAGCATTTTTCAACATCAGCGGAATTCTGAGAACAATGGAAGAGTTCTGAAGCATTTTTAAACGTCAGCGGAATTTTGAAAACAATGGAAGATTTCCGAAGCATTTTTAAACATCAGCGGAATTCTGAGAACAATGGAAGAGTTCCGAGGCATTTTTAAACTTCAGCGGAATTTTGAGAACAATGGAAGAGTTCCGAAGCATTTTTAAAAGTCCGCAAAATTCCGAGAACAATGGAAGAGTTGTGAAGCATTTTTAAACGTCAGCGGAATTCCGAGAACAATGGAAGAGTTCTGAAGCATTTTTACACGTCAGCGGAATTCAGAGAACAATGGAAGAGTTCTGAAGCATTTTTAAATGTCAGCGGAATTCCGAGAACAATGGAAGAGTTCCGAAGCATTTTTAAATGTCAGCGGAATTCCGAGAACAATGGAAGAGTTCCGAAGAATATTTAAACTTCAGCGGAATTCCGAGAACAATGGAAGAGTTCCGAAGCATTTTTAAAAGTCAGCGGAATTCCTAGAACAATGGAAGAGTTCCGAAGCATTTTTAAATGTCAGCGGAATTCCAAGAACAATGGAAGAGTTCCAAAGCATTTTTAAATGTCAGCGGAATTCTGAAAACAATGGAAGAGTTCTGAAGCATTTTTAAACTTCAGCAGAATTCCGAGAAAAATGGAAGAGTTCCGAAGTATTTTTAAAAGTCAGCGGAATTCCGAGAACAATAGAAGAGTTGTGAAGCATTTTTAAGCGTCAGCGGAATTCCGAGAACAATGGAAGAGTTCTGAAGCATTTTTACACGTCAGCGGAATTCAGAGAACAATGGAAGAGTTCTGAAGCATTTTTAAATGTCAGCGGAATTCCGAGAACAATGGAAGAGTTCCGAAGCATTTTTAAATGTCAGCGGAATTCTGAGAACAATGGAAGAGTTCTGAAGCATTTTTAAACTTCAGCAGAATTCCGAGAACAATGTAAGAGTTCCGAAGCATACTTAAACTTCAGCGGAATTCCGAGAACAATGGAAGAGTTCCGAAGCATTTTTATAAGTCAGGGGAATACCGAGAACAATGGAAGAGTTGTGAAGCATTTTTAAACGTCAGCGGAATTCCAGAACAATGGAAGAGTTCCGAAGCATACGTAAACTTCAGCGGAATTCCGAGAACAATGGAAGAGTTCTGAAGCATTTTTAAACATCAACGGAATTCCGAGAAAAAAGGAAGAGTTCCGAAGCATTTTTATATGTCAGCGGAATTCCGAGAAATCTGGAAGAGTTCCGAAGCATTTTTAAACTTCAGCGGAATTACGAGAACAATGGAAGAGTTCCGAAGCATTTTTAAACTTCAACGGAATTACGAGAACAATGGAAGAGTTCCGAAGCAAATTTAAACTTCAGAGGAATACCGAGAACTATAGAAGAGTTGTGAAGCATTTTTAAACGTCAGCGGAAATCCGAGAACAATGGAAGAGTTCCGAAGCATTTTTAAACTTCACCCGAATTCCGAGAACAATGGAAGAGTTCCGATGCATTTTTAAACTTCAGCAGAATTCCTACAACAATGGAAGAGTTCCGAAGCATTTTTAAACTTCAGCGGAATTCCGAGAACAATGGAAGAGTTCCGAAGCATTTTTAAACATCAGCGGAATTCCGAGAACAATGGAAGAGTTCCGAAGCATTTTTAAATGTCAGCGGAATTCTGAGAACAATGGAAGAGTTCCGAAGCATTTTTAAACTTCAGCATAATTCCGAGAACAATGGAAGAGTTCCAAAGCTTTTTTAAAAGTCAGCGGAATTCTGAGAACAATGGAAGAGTTGTGAAGCATTTTTAAACGTCAGCGGAATTCTGAGAGCAATGGAAGACTTCCGAAGCATTTTTAATCTTCAGCATAATTCCGAGAACAATGGAAGAGTTCCGAAGAATATTTAAACTTCAGCGGAATTCCGAGAACAATGGAAGAGTTCCGAAGCATTTTTAAAAGTCAGCGGAATTCCTAGAACAATGTAAGAGTTCCGAAGCATTTTTAAATGTCAGCGGAATTCCAAGAACAATGGAAGAGTTCCAAAGCATTTTTAAATGTCAGCGGAATTCTGAAAACAATGGAAGAGTTCTGAAGCATTTTTAAACTTCAGCAGAATTCCGAGAAAAATGGAAGAGTTCCGAAGTATTTTTAAAAGTCAGCGGAATTCCGAGAACAATAGAAGAGTTGTGAAGCATTTTTAAGCGTCAGCGGAATTCCGAGAACAATGGAAGAGTTCCGAAGCATTTTTAAACATCAGCGGAATTACGAGAACAATGGAAGAGTTCCGAAGCATTTTTAAACTTCAGCGGAATTCCGAGAACAATGGAAGAGTTCCGAAGCATTTTTAAAAGTCAGGGGAATGCCGAGAACAATAGAAGAGTTGTGAAGCAATTTTAAGCGTCAGCGGAATTCTGAGAACAATGTAAGAGTTCCGAAGCATTTTTAAACTTCACTGGAATTCCGAGAACAATGTAAGAGTTCCGAAGCATTTTTAAACATCAGCGGAATTCCGAGAACAATGGAAGAGTTCTGAAGCATTTTTAAATGTCAGCGGAATTCCGAGAACAATGGAAGAGCTCCGAAGCCTACGTAAACTTCACCGGAATTCCGAGAACAATGGAAGAGTTCCGAAGCAATTTTAAAAGTCAGCAGAATACCGAGAACAATGGAAGAGTTGTGCAGTATTTTTAAACGTCAGTGGAATTCCAGAACAATGGAAGTGTTCCGAAGCATTTTTAAATGTCAGCGGAATTACGAGAACAATGGAAGAGTTCCGAAGCATTTTTATATGTCTGCAGAATTCTGAGAACAATGGAAGAGTTCCAAAGCATTTTTAAATGTCAGCGGAATTCTGAAAACAATGGAAGAGTTCCGAAGCATTTTTAAACTTCAGCAGAATTCCGTGGAACAATGGAAGAGTTCCGAAGCATTCTTAAACTTCTGCGGAATTCCGAGAACAATGGAAGAGTTCCGAAGCATTTTTAAAAGTCAGCGGAATTCCGAGAACAATAGAAGAGTTGTGAAGCATTTTTAAGCGTCAGCCGAATTCCGAGAACAATGGAAGAGTTCCAAAGCATTTTTAAACTTCAGCAGAATTCCGAGAACATTGGAAGAGTTCCGAAGCATTCTTAAACTTCAGCGGAATTCCGAGAACAATGGAAGAGTTCCGAAGCATTTTTTAAAGTCAGCGGAATTTCCGAGAACAATAGAAGAGTTGTGAAGCAATTTTAAGCGTCAGCGGAATTCCAAGAACAATGGAAGAGTTCCGAAGCATTTTTCAACATCAGCGGAATTCTGAGAACAATGGAAGAGTTCTGAAGCATTTTTAAACGTCAGCGGAATTTTGAAAACAATGGAAGATTTCCGAAGCATTTTTAAACATCAGCGGAATTCTGAGAACAATGGAAG
Source organism: Phyllobates terribilis (assembly GCF_046119375.1). Taxonomy (NCBI): domain Eukaryota; kingdom Metazoa; phylum Chordata; class Amphibia; order Anura; family Dendrobatidae; genus Phyllobates; species Phyllobates terribilis. The sequence goes on along the minus strand of NW_027362775.1, from coordinate 21,502,246 downwards.
AGTTCCGAGGCATTTTTAAACTTCAGCGGAATTTTGAGAACAATGGAAGAGTTCCGAAGCATTTTTAAAAGTCCGCAAAATTCCGAGAACAATGGAAGAGTTGTGAAGCATTTTTAAACGTCAGCGGAATTCCGAGAACAATGGAAGAGTTCTGAAGCATTTTTACACGTCAGCGGAATTCAGAGAACAATGGAAGAGTTCTGAAGCATTTTTAAATGTCAGCGGAATTCCGAGAACAATGGAAGAGTTCCGAAGCATTTTTAAATGTCAGCGGAATTCTGAGAACAATGGAAGAGTTCTGAAGCATTTTTAAACTTCAGCAGAATTCCGAGAACAATGTAAGAGTTCCGAAGCATACTTAAACTTCAGCGGAATTCCGAGAACAATGGAAGAGTTCCGAAGCATTTTTATAAGTCAGGGGAATACCGAGAACAATGGAAGAGTTGTGAAGCATTTTTAAACGTCAGCGGAATTCCAGAACAATGGAAGAGTTCCGAAGCATACGTAAACTTCAGCGGAATTCCGAGAACAATGGAAGAGTTCTGAAGCATTTTTAAACATCAACGGAATTCCGAGAAAAAAGGAAGAGTTCCGAAGCATTTTTATATGTCAGCGGAATTCCGAGAAATCTGGAAGAGTTCCGAAGCATTTTTAAACTTCAGCGGAATTACGAGAACAATGGAAGAGTTCCGAAGCATTTTTAAACTTCAACGGAATTACGAGAACAATGGAAGAGTTCCGAAGCAAATTTAAACTTCAGCGGAATACCGAGAACAATAGAAGAGTTGTGAAGCATTTCTAAACGTCAGCGGAAATCCGAGAACAATGGAAGAGTTCCGAAGCATTTTTAAACTTCACCCGAATTCCGAGAACAATGGAAGAGTTCCGATGCATTTTTAAACTTCAGCAGAATTCCTACAACAATGGAAGAGTTCCGAAGCATTTTTAAACTTCAGCGGAATTCCGAGAACAATGGAAGAGTTCCGAAGCATTTTTAAACATCAGCGGAATTCCGAGAACAATGGAAGAGTTCCGAAGCATTTTTAAATGTCAGCGGAATTCTGAGAACAATGGAAGAGTTCCGAAGCATTTTTAAACTTCAGTATAATTCCGAGAACAATGGAAGAGTTCCAAAGCATTTTTAAAAGTCAGCGGAATTCCGAGAACAATGGAAGAGTTGTGTAGCATTTTTAAACGTCAGCGGAATTCTGAGAGCAATGGAAGACTTCCGAAGCATTTTTAATCTTCAGCATAATTCCGAGAACAATGGAAGAGTTCCGAAGAATATTTAAACTTCAGCGGAATTCCGAGAACAATGGAAGAGTTCCGAAGCATTTTTAAAAGTCAGCGGAATTCCTAGAACAATGGAAGAGTTCTGAAGCATTTTTAAATGTCAGCGGAATTCCAAGAACAATGGAAGAGTTCCAAAGCATTTTTAAATGTCTGCGGAATTCTGAAAACAATGGAAGAGTTCTGAAGCATTTTTAAACTTCAGCAGAATTCCGAGAAAAATGGAAGAGTTCCGAAGTGTTTTTAAAAGTCAGCGGAATTCCGAGAACAACAGAAGAGTTGTGAAGCATTTTTAAGCGTCAGCGGAATTCCGAGAACAATGGAAGAGTTCCGAAGCATTTTTAAACATCAGCGGAATTCCGAGAACAATGGAAGAGTTCTGAAGCATTTTTAAACGTTAGCGGAATTTTGAAAACAATGGAAGATTTCTGAAGCATTTTTAAACGTCAGCGGAATTCTGAGAACAATGGAAGAGTTGTGAAGCATTTTTAAAGGTCAGCGGAATTTGGAGAACAATCGAAGAGTTCCGAAGCATTTTTAAAAGTCAGCGGAATTCCGAGAACAATGGAAGAGTTGTGAAGCATTTTTAAACGTCAGCGGAATTCCGAGAACAATGGAAGAGTTCAGAAGCATTTTTAAACCTCAGCGGAATTCCGAGAACAATGGAAGAGTTCCGAAGCATTTTTAAAAGTCAGCAACATACCGAGAACAATGGAAGAGTTGTGAAGCATTTTTAAACATCAGCGGAATTCCAGAACAATCGAAGAGTTCCGAAGCATTTTTAAATGTCAGCGGAATTCCGAGAACAATGGAAGAGTTCCGAAGCATTTTTAAACTTCAGCGGAATTACGAGAACAATGGAAGAGTTCCGAAGCATTTTTAAACTTCAACGGAATTACGAGAACAATGGAAGAGTTCCGAAGCAAATTTAAACTTCAGCGGAATACCGAGAACAATAGAAGAGTTGTGAAGCATTTTTAAACGTCAGCGGAAATCCGAGAACAATGGAAGAGTTCCGAAGCATTTTTAAACTTCACCCGAATTCCGAGAACAATGGAAGAGTTCCGATGCATTTTTAAACTTCAGCAGAATTCCTACAACAATGGAAGAGTTCCGAAGCATTTTTAAACTTCAGCGGAATTCCGAGAACAATGGAAGAGTTCCGAAGCATTTTTAAACATCAGCGGAATTCCGAGAACAATGGAAGAGTTCCGAAGCATTTTTAAATGTCAGCGGAATTCTGAGAACAATGGAAGAGTTCCGAAGCATTTTTAAACTTCAGCATAATTCCGAGAACAATGGAAGAGTTCCAAAGCATTTTTTAAAAGTCAGCGGAATTCCGAGAACAATGGAAGAGTTGTGAAGCATTTTTAAACGTCAGCGGAATTCTGAGAGCAATGGAAGACTTCCGAAGCATTTTTAATCTTCAGCATAATTCCGAGAACAATGGAAGAGTTCCGAAGAATATTTAAACTTCAGCGGAATTCCGAGAACAATGGAAGAGTTCCGAAGCATTTTTAAAAGTCAGCGGAATTCCTAGAACAATGGAAGAGTTCCGAAGCATTTTTAAATGTCAGCGGAATTCCAAGAACAATGGAAGAGTTCCAAAGCATTTTTAAATGTCTGCGGAATTCTGAAAACAATGGAAGAGTTCTGAAGCATTTTTAAACTTCAGCAGAATTCCGAGAAAAATGGAAGAGTTCCGAAGCATTTTTAAACATCAGCGGAATTCCGAGAACAATGGAAGAGTTCCGAAGAATTTTTAAAAGTCAGCGGAATTCCGAGAACAATGGAAGAGTTGTGAAGCATTTTTAAACGTCAGCGGAATTCCGAGAACAATGGAAGAGTTCCGAAGCATTTTTAAACCTCAGCGGAATTCCGAGAACAATGGAAGAGTTCCGAAGCATTTTTAAAAGTCAGCAACATACCGAGAACAATGGAAGAGTTGTGAAGCATTTTTAAACATCAGCGGAATTCCAGAACAATCGAAGAGTTCCGAAGCATTTTTAAACATCAGCGGAATTCCGAGAACAATGGAAGAGTTCCGAAGAATTTTTAAATGTCAGCGAAATTCTGAGAACAATGGAAGAGTTCCGAAGCATTTTTAAACTTCAGCATAATTCCGAGAACAATGGAAGAGTTCCAAAGCATTTTTAAATATCAGCGGAATTCCGAGAACAATGGAAGAGTTCCGAAGCATTTTTAAACATCAGCGGAATTCCGAGAACAATGGAAGAGTTCCGAAGAATTTTTAAATGTCAGCGAAATTCTGAGAACAATGGAAGAGTTCCGAAGCATTTTTAAACTTCAGCATAATTCCGAGAACAATGGAAGAGTTCCAAAGCATTTTTAAAAGTCAGCGGAATTCCGAGAACAATGGAAGAGTTGTGAAGCATTTTTAAACGTCAGCGGAATTCTGAGAGCAATGGAAGACTTCCGAAGCATTTTTAATCTTCAGCATAATTCCGAGAACAATGGAAGAGTTCCGAAGAATATTTAATCTTCAGCGGAATTCCGAGAACAATGGAAGAGTTCCGAAGCATTTTTAAAAGTCAGCGGAATTCCTAGAACAATGGAAGAGTTCTGAAGCATTTTTAAATGTCAGCGGAATTCCAAGAACAATGGAAGAGTTCCAAAGCATTTTTAAATGTCAGCGGAATTCTGAAAACAATGGAAGAGTTCTGAAGCATTTTTAAACTTCAGCAGAATTCCGAGAAAAATGGAAGAGTTCCGAAGTATTTTTAAAAGTCAGCGGAATTCCGAGAACAATAGAAGAGTTGTGAAGCATTTTTAAGCGTCAGCGGAATTCCGAGAACAATGGAAGAGTTCCGAAGCATTTTTAAACATCAGCGGAATTACGAGAACAATGGAAGAGTTCCGAAGCATTTTTAAACTTCAGCGGAATTCCGAGAACAATGGAAGAGTTCCGAAGCATTTTTAAAAGTCAGGGCAATGCCGAGAACAATAGAAGAGTTGTGAAGCAATTTTAAGCGTCAGAGGAATTCTGAGAACAATGTAAGAGTTCCGAAGCATTTTTAAACTTCACTGGAATTCCGAGAACAATGTAAGAGTTCCGAAGCATTTTTAAACATCAGCGGAATTCCGAGAACAATGGAAGAGTTCTGAAGCATTTTTAAATGTCAGCGGAATTCCGAGAACAATGGAAGAGCTCCGAAGCATACGTAAACTTCACCGGAATTCCGAGAACAATGGAAGAGTTCCGAAGCATTTTTAAAAGTCAGCAGAATACCGAGAACAATGGAAGAGTTGTGAAGTATTTTTAAACGTCAGCGGAATTCCAGAACAATGGAAGTGTTCCGAAGCATTTTTATATGTCTGCAGAATTCTGAGAACAATGGAAGAGTTCCAAAGCATTTTTAAATGTCAGCGGAATTCTGAAAACAATGGAAGAGTTCCGAAGCATTTTTAAACTTCAGCAGAATTCCGTGGAACAATGGAAGAGTTCCGAAGCATTCTTAAACTTCTGCGGAATTCCGAGAACAATGGAAGAGTTCCGAAGTATTTTTAAAAGTCAGCGGAATTCCGAGAACAATAGAAGAGTTGTGAAGCATTTTTAAGCGTCAGCCGAATTCCGAGAACAATGGAAGAGTTCCAAAGCATTTTTAAACTTCAGCAGAATTCCGAGAACATTGGAAGAGTTCCGAAGCATTCTTAAACTTCAGCGGAATTCCGAGAACAATGGAAGAGTTCCGAAGCATTTTTTAAAGTCAGCGGAATTTCCGAGAACAATAGAAGAGTTGTGAAGCAATTTTAAGCGTCAGCGGAATTCCAAGAACAATGGAAGAGTTTCGAAGCATTTTTCAACATCAGCGGAATTCTGAGAACAATGGAAGAGTTCTGAAGCATTTTTAAACGTCAGCGGAATTTTGAAAACAATGGAAGATTACCGAAGCATTTTTAAACATCAGCGGAATTCTGAGAACAATGGAAGAGTTCCGAGGCATTTTTAAACTTCAGCGGAATTTTGAGAACAATGGAAGAGTTCCGATGCATTTTTAAACTTCAGCAGAATTCCTACAACAATGGAAGAGTTCCGAAGCATTTTTAAACTTCAGCGGAATTCCGAGAACAATGGAAGAGTTCCGAAGCATTTTTAAACATCAGCGGAATTCCGAGAACAATGGAAGAGTTCCGAAGCATTTTTAAATGTCAGCGGAATTCTGAGAACAATGGAAGAGTTCCGAAGCATTTTTAAACTTCAGCATAATTCCGAGAACAATGGAAGAGTTCCAAAGCTTTTTTAAAAGTCAGCGGAATTCTGAGAACAATGGAAGAGTTGTGAAGCATTTTTAAACGTCAGCGGAATTCTGAGAGCAATGGAAGACTTCCGAAGCATTTTTAATCTTCAGCATAATTCCGAGAACAATGGAAGAGTTCCGAAGAATATTTAAACTTCAGCGGAATTCCGAGAACAATGGAAGAGTTCCGAAGCATTTTTAAAAGTCAGCGGAATTCCTAGAACAATGTAAGAGTTCCGAAGCATTTTTAAATGTCAGCGGAATTCCAAGAACAATGGAAGAGTTCCAAAGCATTTTTAAATGTCAGCGGAATTCTGAAAACAATGGAAGAGTTCTGAAGCATTTTTAAACTTCAGCAGAATTCCGAGAAAAATGGAAGAGTTCCGAAGTATTTTTAAAAGTCAGCGGAATTCCGAGAACAATAGAAGAGTTGTGAAGCATTTTTAAGCGTCAGCGGAATTCCGAGAACAATGGAAGAGTTCCGAAGCATTTTTAAACATCAGCGGAATTACGAGAACAATGGAAGAGTTCCGAAGCATTTTTAAACTTCAGCGGAATTCCGAGAACAATGGAAGAGTTCCGAAGCATTTTTAAAAGTCAGGGCAATGCCGAGAACAATAGAAGAGTTGTGAAGCAATTTTAAGCGTCAGCGGAATTCTGAGAACAATGTAAGAGTTCCGAAGCATTTTTAAACTTCACTGGAATTCCGAGAACAATGTAAGAGTTCCGAAGCATTTTTAAACATCAGCGGAATTCCGAGAACAATGGAAGAGTTCTGAAGCATTTTTAAATGTCAGCGGAATTCCGAGAACAATGGAAGAGCTCCGAAGCCTACGTAAACTTCACCGGAATTCCGAGAACAATGGAAGAGTTCCGAAGCAATTTTAAAAGTCAGCAGAATACCGAGAACAATGGAAGAGTTGTGCAGTATTTTTAAACGTCAGTGGAATTCCAGAACAATGGAAGTGTTCCGAAGCATTTTTAAATGTCAGCGGAATTACGAGAACAATGGAAGAGTTCCGAAGCATTTTTATATGTCTGCAGAATTCTGAGAACAATGGAAGAGTTCCAAAGCATTTTTAAATGTCAGCGGAATTCTGAAAACAATGGAAGAGTTCCGAAGCATTTTTAAACTTCAGCAGAATTCCGTGGAACAATGGAAGAGTTCCGAAGCATTCTTAAACTTCTGCGGAATTCCGAGAACAATGGAAGAGTTCCGAAGCATTTTTAAAAGTCAGCGGAATTCCGAGAACAATAGAAGAGTTGTGAAGCATTTTTAAGCGTCAGCCGAATTCCGAGAACAATGGAAGAGTTCCAAAGCATTTTTAAACTTCAGCAGAATTCCGAGAACATTGGAAGAGTTCCGAAGCATTCTTAAACTTCAGCGGAATTCCGAGAACAATGGAAGAGTTCCGAAGCATTTTTTAAAGTCAGCGGAATTTCCGAGAACAATAGAAGAGTTGTGAAGCAATTTTAAGCGTCAGCGGAATTCCAAGAACAATGGAAGAGTTCCGAAGCATTTTTCAACATCAGCGGAATTCTGAGAACAATGGAAGAGTTCTGAAGCATTTTTAAACGTCAGCGGAATTTTGAAAACAATGGAAGATTTCCGAAGCATTTTTAAACATCAGCGGAATTCTGAGAACAATGGAAGAGTTCCGAGGCATTTTTAAACTTCAGCGGAATTTTGAGAACAATGGAAGAGTTCCGAAGCATTTTTAAAAGTCCGCAAAATTCCGAGAACAATGGAAGAGTTGTGAAGCATTTTTAAACGTCAGCGGAATTCCGAGAACAATGGAAGAGTTCTGAAGCATTTTTACACGTCAGCGGAATTCAGAGAACAATGGAAGAGTTCTGAAGCATTTTTAAATGTCAGCGGAATTCCGAGAACAATGGAAGAGTTCCGAAGCATTTTTAAATGTCAGCGGAATTCTGAGAACAATGGAAGAGTTCTGAAGCATTTTTAAACTTCAGCAGAATTCCGAGAACAATGTAAGAGTTCCGAAGCATACTTAAACTTCAGCGGAATTCCGAGAACAATGGAAGAGTTCCGAAGCATTTTTATAAGTCAGGGGAATACCGAGAACAATGGAAGAGTTGTGAAGCATTTTTAAACGTCAGCGGAATTCCAGAACAATGGAAGAGTTCCGAAGCATACGTAAACTTCAGCGGAATTCCGAGAACAATGGAAGAGTTCTGAAGCATTTTTAAACATCAACGGAATTCCGAGAAAAAAGGAAGAGTTCCGAAGCATTTTTATATGTCAGCGGAATTCCGAGAAATCTGGAAGAGTTCCGAAGCATTTTTAAACTTCAGCGGAATTACGAGAACAATGGAAGAGTTCCGAAGCATTTTTAAACTTCAACGGAATTACGAGAACAATGGAAGAGTTCCGAAGCAAATTTAAACTTCAGCGGAATACCGAGAACAATAGAAGAGTTGTGAAGCATTTCTAAACGTCAGCGGAAATCCGAGAACAATGGAAGAGTTCCGAAGCATTTTTAAACTTCACCCGAATTCCGAGAACAATGGAAGAGTTCCGATGCATTTTTAAACTTCAGCAGAATTCCTACAACAATGGAAGAGTTCCGAAGCATTTTTAAACTTCAGCGGAATTCCGAGAACAATGGAAGAGTTCCGAAGCATTTTTAAACATCAGCGGAATTCCGAGAACAATGGAAGAGTTCCGAAGCATTTTTAAATGTCAGCGGAATTCTGAGAACAATGGAAGAGTTCCGAAGCATTTTTAAACTTCAGTATAATTCCGAGAACAATGGAAGAGTTCCAAAGCATTTTTAAAAGTCAGCGGAATTCCGAGAACAATGGAAGAGTTGTGTAGCATTTTTAAACGTCAGCGGAATTCTGAGAGCAATGGAAGACTTCCGAAGCATTTTTAATCTTCAGCATAATTCCGAGAACAATGGAAGAGTTCCGAAGAATATTTAAACTTCAGCGGAATTCCGAGAACAATGGAAGAGTTCCGAAGCATTTTTAAAAGTCAGCGGAATTCCTAGAACAATGGAAGAGTTCTGAAGCATTTTTAAATGTCAGCGGAATTCCAAGAACAATGGAAGAGTTCCAAAGCATTTTTAAATGTCTGCGGAATTCTGAAAACAATGGAAGAGTTCTGAAGCATTTTTAAACTTCAGCAGAATTCCGAGAAAAATGGAAGAGTTCCGAAGTGTTTTTAAAAGTCAGCGGAATTCCGAGAACAACAGAAGAGTTGTGAAGCATTTTTAAGCGTCAGCGGAATTCCGAGAACAATGGAAGAGTTCCGAAGCATTTTTAAACATCAGCGGAATTCCGAGAACAATGGAAGAGTTCTGAAGCATTTTTAAACGTTAGCGGAATTTTGAAAACAATGGAAGATTTCTGAAGCATTTTTAAACGTCAGCGGAATTCTGAGAACAATGGAAGAGTTGTGAAGCATTTTTAAAGGTCAGCGGAATTTGGAGAACAATCGAAGAGTTCCGAAGCATTTTTAAAAGTCAGCGGAATTCCGAGAACAATGGAAGAGTTGTGAAGCATTTTTAAACGTCAGCGGAATTCCGAGAACAATGGAAGAGTTCAGAAGCATTTTTAAACCTCAGCGGAATTCCGAGAACAATGGAAGAGTTCCGAAGCATTTTTAAAAGTCAGCAACATACCGAGAACAATGGAAGAGTTGTGAAGCATTTTTAAACATCAGCGGAATTCCAGAACAATCGAAGAGTTCCGAAGCATTTTTAAATGTCAGCGGAATTCCGAGAACAATGGAAGAGTTCCGAAGCATTTTTAAACTTCAGCGGAATTACGAGAACAATGGAAGAGTTCCGAAGCATTTTTAAACTTCAACGGAATTACGAGAACAATGGAAGAGTTCCGAAGCAAATTTAAACTTCAGCGGAATACCGAGAACAATAGAAGAGTTGTGAAGCATTTTTAAACGTCAGCGGAAATCCGAGAACAATGGAAGAGTTCCGAAGCATTTTTAAACTTCACCCGAATTCCGAGAACAATGGAAGAGTTCCGATGCATTTTTAAACTTCAGCAGAATTCCTACAACAATGGAAGAGTTCCGAAGCATTTTTAAACTTCAGCGGAATTCCGAGAACAATGGAAGAGTTCCGAAGCATTTTTAAACATCAGCGGAATTCCGAGAACAATGGAAGAGTTCCGAAGCATTTTTCAACATCAGCGGAATTCTGAGAACAATGGAAGAGTTCTGAAGCATTTTTAAACGTCAGCGGAATTTTGAAAACAATGGAAGATTTCCGAAGCATTTTTAAACATCAGCGGAATTCTGAGAACAATGGAAGAGTTCCGAGGCATTTTTAAACTTCAGCGGAATTTTGAGAACAATGGAAGAGTTCCGAAGCATTTTTAAAAGTCCGCAAAATTCCGAGAACAATGGAAGAGTTGTGAAGCATTTTTAAACGTCAGCGGAATTCCGAGAACAATGGAAGAGTTCTGAAGCATTTTTAAATGTCAGCGGAATTCCGAGAACAATGGAAGAGTTCCGAAGCATTTTTAAATGTCAGCGGAATTCTGAGAACAATGGAAGAGTTCTGAAGCATTTTTAAACTTCAGCAGAATTCCGAGAACAATGAAAGAGTTGTGAAGTATTTTTAAACGTCAGCGGAATTCCAGAACAATGGAAGTGTTCCGAAGCATTTTTAAATGTCAGCGGAATTACGAGAACAATGGAAGAGTTCCGAAGCATTTTTATATGTCTGCAGAATTCTGAGAACAATGGAAGAGTTCCAAAGCATTTTTAAATGTCAGCGGAATTCTGAAAACAATGGAAGAGTTCCGAAGCATTTTTAAACTTCAGCAGAATTCCGTGGAACAATGGAAGAGTTCCGAAGCATTCTTAAACTTCTGCGGAATTCCGAGAACAATGTAAGAGTTCCGAAGCATTTTTGAAAGTCAGCGGAATTCCGAGAACAATAGAAGAGTTGTGAAGCATTTTTAAGCGTCAGCCGAATTCCGAGAACAATGGAAGAGTTCCAAAGCATTTTTAAACTTCAGCAGAATTCCGAGAACATTGGAAGAGTTCCGAAGCATTCTTAAACTTCAGCGGAATTCCGAGAACAATGGAAGAGTTCCAAAGCATTTTTAAACTTCAGCAGAATTCCGAGAACATTGGAAGAGTTCCGAAGCATTCTTAAACTTCAGCGGAATTCCGAGAACAATGGAAGAGTTCCGAAGCATTTTTTAAAGTCAGCGGAATTTCCGAGAACAATAGAAGAGTTGTGAAGCAATTTTAAGCGTCAGCGGAATTGCAAGAACAATGGAAGAGTTCCGAAGCATTTTTCAACATCAGCGGAATTCTGAGAACAATGGAAGAGTTCTGAAGCATTTTTAAACGTCAGCGGAATTTTGAAAACAATGGAAGATTTCCGAAGCATTTTTAAACATCAGCGGAATTCTGAGAACAATGGAAGAGTTCCGAGGCATTTTTAAACTTCAGCGGAATTTTGAGAACAATGGAAGAGTTCCGAAGCATTTTTAAAAGTCCGCAAAATTCCGAGAACAATGGAAGAGTTGTGAAGCATTTTTAAACGTCAGCGGAATTCCGAGAACAATGGAAGAGTTCTGAAGCATTTTTACACGTCAGCGGAATTCAGAGAACAATGGAAGAGTTCTGAAGCATTTTTAAATGTCAGCGGAATTCCGAGAACAATGGAAGAGTTCCGAAGCATTTTTAAATGTCAGCGGAATTCCGAGAACAATGGAAGAGTTCCGAAGAATATTTAAACTTCAGCGGAATTCCGAGAACAATGGAAGAGTTCCGAAGCATTTTTAAAAGTCAGCGGAATTCCTAGAACAATGGAAGAGTTCCGAAGCATTTTTAAATGTCAGCGGAATTCCAAGAACAATGGAAGAGTTCCAAAGCATTTTTAAATGTCAGCGGAATTCTGAAAACAATGGAAGAGTTCTGAAGCATTTTTAAACTTCAGCAGAATTCCGAGAAAAATGGAAGAGTTCCGAAGTATTTTTAAAAGTCAGCGGAATTCCGAGAACAATAGAAGAGTTGTGAAGCATTTTTAAGCGTCAGCGGAATTCCGAGAACAATGGAAGAGTTCTGAAGCATTTTTACACGTCAGCGGAATTCAGAGAACAATGGAAGAGTTCTGAAGCATTTTTAAATGTCAGCGGAATTCCGAGAACAATGGAAGAGTTCCGAAGCATTTTTAAATGTCAGCGGAATTCTGAGAACAATGGAAGAGTTCTGAAGCATTTTTAAACTTCAGCAGAATTCCGAGAACAATGTAAGAGTTCCGAAGCATACTTAAACTTCAGCGGAATTCCGAGAACAATGGAAGAGTTCCGAAGCATTTTTATAAGTCAGGGGAATACCGAGAACAATGGAAGAGTTGTGAAGCATTTTTAAACGTCAGCGGAATTCCAGAACAATGGAAGAGTTCCGAAGCATACGTAAACTTCAGCGGAATTCCGAGAACAATGGAAGAGTTCTGAAGCATTTTTAAACATCAACGGAATTCCGAGAAAAAAGGAAGAGTTCCGAAGCATTTTTATATGTCAGCGGAATTCCGAGAAATCTGGAAGAGTTCCGAAGCATTTTTAAACTTCAGCGGAATTACGAGAACAATGGAAGAGTTCCGAAGCATTTTTAAACTTCAACGGAATTACGAGAACAATGGAAGAGTTCCGAAGCAAATTTAAACTTCAGAGGAATACCGAGAACTATAGAAGAGTTGTGAAGCATTTTTAAACGTCAGCGGAAATCCGAGAACAATGGAAGAGTTCCGAAGCATTTTTAAACTTCACCCGAATTCCGAGAACAATGGAAGAGTTCCGATGCATTTTTAAACTTCAGCAGAATTCCTACAACAATGGAAGAGTTCCGAAGCATTTTTAAACTTCAGCGGAATTCCGAGAACAATGGAAGAGTTCCGAAGCATTTTTAAACATCAGCGGAATTCCGAGAACAATGGAAGAGTTCCGAAGCATTTTTAAATGTCAGCGGAATTCTGAGAACAATGGAAGAGTTCCGAAGCATTTTTAAACTTCAGCATAATTCCGAGAACAATGGAAGAGTTCCAAAGCTTTTTTAAAAGTCAGCGGAATTCTGAGAACAATGGAAGAGTTGTGAAGCATTTTTAAACGTCAGCGGAATTCTGAGAGCAATGGAAGACTTCCGAAGCATTTTTAATCTTCAGCATAATTCCGAGAACAATGGAAGAGTTCCGAAGAATATTTAAACTTCAGCGGAATTCCGAGAACAATGGAAGAGTTCCGAAGCATTTTTAAAAGTCAGCGGAATTCCTAGAACAATGTAAGAGTTCCGAAGCATTTTTAAATGTCAGCGGAATTCCAAGAACAATGGAAGAGTTCCAAAGCATTTTTAAATGTCAGCGGAATTCTGAAAACAATGGAAGAGTTCTGAAGCATTTTTAAACTTCAGCAGAATTCCGAGAAAAATGGAAGAGTTCCGAAGTATTTTTAAAAGTCAGCGGAATTCCGAGAACAATAGAAGAGTTGTGAAGCATTTTTAAGCGTCAGCGGAATTCCGAGAACAATGGAAGAGTTCCGAAGCATTTTTAAACATCAGCGGAATTACGAGAACAATGGAAGAGTTCCGAAGCATTTTTAAACTTCAGCGGAATTCCGAGAACAATGGAAGAGTTCCGAAGCATTTTTAAAAGTCAGGGGAATGCCGAGAACAATAGAAGAGTTGTGAAGCAATTTTAAGCGTCAGCGGAATTCTGAGAACAATGTAAGAGTTCCGAAGCATTTTTAAACTTCACTGGAATTCCGAGAACAATGTAAGAGTTCCGAAGCATTTTTAAACATCAGCGGAATTCCGAGAACAATGGAAGAGTTCTGAAGCATTTTTAAATGTCAGCGGAATTCCGAGAACAATGGAAGAGCTCCGAAGCCTACGTAAACTTCACCGGAATTCCGAGAACAATGGAAGAGTTCCGAAGCAATTTTAAAAGTCAGCAGAATACCGAGAACAATGGAAGAGTTGTGCAGTATTTTTAAACGTCAGTGGAATTCCAGAACAATGGAAGTGTTCCGAAGCATTTTTAAATGTCAGCGGAATTACGAGAACAATGGAAGAGTTCCGAAGCATTTTTATATGTCTGCAGAATTCTGAGAACAATGGAAGAGTTCCAAAGCATTTTTAAATGTCAGCGGAATTCTGAAAACAATGGAAGAGTTCCGAAGCATTTTTAAACTTCAGCAGAATTCCGTGGAACAATGGAAGAGTTCCGAAGCATTCTTAAACTTCTGCGGAATTCCGAGAACAATGGAAGAGTTCCGAAGCATTTTTAAAAGTCAGCGGAATTCCGAGAACAATAGAAGAGTTGTGAAGCATTTTTAAGCGTCAGCCGAATTCCGAGAACAATGGAAGAGTTCCAAAGCATTTTTAAACTTCAGCAGAATTCCGAGAACATTGGAAGAGTTCCGAAGCATTCTTAAACTTCAGCGGAATTCCGAGAACAATGGAAGAGTTCCGAAGCATTTTTTAAAGTCAGCGGAATTTCCGAGAACAATAGAAGAGTTGTGAAGCAATTTTAAGCGTCAGCGGAATTCCAAGAACAATGGAAGAGTTCCGAAGCATTTTTCAACATCAGCGGAATTCTGAGAACAATGGAAGAGTTCTGAAGCATTTTTAAACGTCAGCGGAATTTTGAAAACAATGGAAGATTTCCGAAGCATTTTTAAACATCAGCGGAATTCTGAGAACAATGGAAGAGTTCCGAGGCATTTTTAAACTTCAGCGGAATTTTGAGAACAATGGAAGAGTTCCGAAGCATTTTTAAAAGTCCGCAAAATTCCGAGAACAATGGAAGAGTTGTGAAGCATTTTTAAACGTCAGCGGAATTCCGAGAACAATGGAAGAGTTCTGAAGCATTTTTACACGTCAGCGGAATTCAGAGAACAATGGAAGAGTTCTGAAGCATTTTTAAATGTCAGCGGAATTCCGAGAACAATGGAAGAGTTCCGAAGCATTTTTAAATGTCAGCGGAATTCTGAGAACAATGGAAGAGTTCTGAAGCATTTTTAAACTTCAGCAGAATTCCGAGAACAATGTAAGAGTTCCGAAGCATACTTAAACTTCAGCGGAATTCCGAGAACAATGGAAGAGTTCCGAAGCATTTTTATAAGTCAGGGGAATACCGAGAACAATGGAAGAGTTGTGAAGCATTTTTAAACGTCAGCGGAATTCCAGAACAATGGAAGAGTTCCGAAGCATACGTAAACTTCAGCGGAATTCCGAGAACAATGGAAGAGTTCTGAAGCATTTTTAAACATCAACGGAATTCCGAGAAAAAAGGAAGAGTTCCGAAGCATTTTTATATGTCAGCGGAATTCCGAGAAATCTGGAAGAGTTCCGAAGCATTTTTAAACTTCAGCGGAATTACGAGAACAATGGAAGAGTTCCGAAGCATTTTTAAACTTCAACGGAATTACGAGAACAATGGAAGAGTTCCGAAGCAAATTTAAACTTCAGCGGAATACCGAGAACAATAGAAGAGTTGTGAAGCATTTCTAAACGTCAGCGGAAATCCGAGAACAATGGAAGAGTTCCGAAGCATTTTTAAACTTCACCCGAATTCCGAGAACAATGGAAGAGTTCCGATGCATTTTTAAACTTCAGCAGAATTCCTACAACAATGGAAGAGTTCCGAAGCATTTTTAAACTTCAGCGGAATTCCGAGAACAATGGAAGAGTTCCGAAGCATTTTTAAACATCAGCGGAATTCCGAGAACAATGGAAGAGTTCCGAAGCATTTTTAAATGTCAGCGGAATTCTGAGAACAATGGAAGAGTTCCGAAGCATTTTTAAACTTCAGTATAATTCCGAGAACAATGGAAGAGTTCCAAAGCATTTTTAAAAGTCAGCGGAATTCCGAGAACAATGGAAGAGTTGTGTAGCATTTTTAAACGTCAGCGGAATTCTGAGAGCAATGGAAGACTTCCGAAGCATTTTTAATCTTCAGCATAATTCCGAGAACAATGGAAGAGTTCCGAAGAATATTTAAACTTCAGCGGAATTCCGAGAACAATGGAAGAGTTCCGAAGCATTTTTAAAAGTCAGCGGAATTCCTAGAACAATGGAAGAGTTCTGAAGCATTTTTAAATGTCAGCGGAATTCCAAGAACAATGGAAGAGTTCCAAAGCATTTTTAAATGTCTGCGGAATTCTGAAAACAATGGAAGAGTTCTGAAGCATTTTTAAACTTCAGCAGAATTCCGAGAAAAATGGAAGAGTTCCGAAGTGTTTTTAAAAGTCAGCGGAATTCCGAGAACAACAGAAGAGTTGTGAAGCATTTTTAAGCGTCAGCGGAATTCCGAGAACAATGGAAGAGTTCCGAAGCATTTTTAAACATCAGCGGAATTCCGAGAACAATGGAAGAGTTCTGAAGCATTTTTAAACGTTAGCGGAATTTTGAAAACAATGGAAGATTTCTGAAGCATTT
This sequence comes from Phyllobates terribilis, assembly GCF_046119375.1. Classification (NCBI taxonomy): domain Eukaryota; kingdom Metazoa; phylum Chordata; class Amphibia; order Anura; family Dendrobatidae; genus Phyllobates; species Phyllobates terribilis. Next base: position 21,486,259 of record NW_027362775.1, on the reverse strand, counting down.
TTAAACGTCAGCGGAATTCTGAGAACAATGGAAGAGTTGTGAAGCATTTTTAAAGGTCAGCGGAATTTGGAGAACAATCGAAGAGTTCCGAAGCATTTTTAAAAGTCAGCGGAATTCCGAGAACAATGGAAGAGTTGTGAAGCATTTTTAAACGTCAGCGGAATTCCGAGAACAATGGAAGAGTTCAGAAGCATTTTTAAACCTCAGCGGAATTCCGAGAACAATGGAAGAGTTCCGAAGCATTTTTAAAAGTCAGCAACATACCGAGAACAATGGAAGAGTTGTGAAGCATTTTTAAACATCAGCGGAATTCCAGAACAATCGAAGAGTTCCGAAGCATTTTTAAATGTCAGCGGAATTCCGAGAACAATGGAAGAGTTCCGAAGCATTTTTAAACTTCAGCGGAATTACGAGAACAATGGAAGAGTTCCGAAGCATTTTTAAACTTCAACGGAATTACGAGAACAATGGAAGAGTTCCGAAGCAAATTTAAACTTCAGCGGAATACCGAGAACAATAGAAGAGTTGTGAAGCATTTTTAAACGTCAGCGGAAATCCGAGAACAATGGAAGAGTTCCGAAGCATTTTTAAACTTCACCCGAATTCCGAGAACAATGGAAGAGTTCCGATGCATTTTTAAACTTCAGCAGAATTCCTACAACAATGGAAGAGTTCCGAAGCATTTTTAAACTTCAGCGGAATTCCGAGAACAATGGAAGAGTTCCGAAGCATTTTTAAACATCAGCGGAATTCCGAGAACAATGGAAGAGTTCCGAAGCATTTTTAAATGTCAGCGGAATTCTGAGAACAATGGAAGAGTTCCGAAGCATTTTTAAACTTCAGCATAATTCCGAGAACAATGGAAGAGTTCCAAAGCATTTTTTAAAAGTCAGCGGAATTCCGAGAACAATGGAAGAGTTGTGAAGCATTTTTAAACGTCAGCGGAATTCTGAGAGCAATGGAAGACTTCCGAAGCATTTTTAATCTTCAGCATAATTCCGAGAACAATGGAAGAGTTCCGAAGAATATTTAAACTTCAGCGGAATTCCGAGAACAATGGAAGAGTTCCGAAGCATTTTTAAAAGTCAGCGGAATTCCTAGAACAATGGAAGAGTTCCGAAGCATTTTTAAATGTCAGCGGAATTCCAAGAACAATGGAAGAGTTCCAAAGCATTTTTAAATGTCTGCGGAATTCTGAAAACAATGGAAGAGTTCTGAAGCATTTTTAAACTTCAGCAGAATTCCGAGAAAAATGGAAGAGTTCCGAAGCATTTTTAAACATCAGCGGAATTCCGAGAACAATGGAAGAGTTCCGAAGAATTTTTAAAAGTCAGCGGAATTCCGAGAACAATGGAAGAGTTGTGAAGCATTTTTAAACGTCAGCGGAATTCCGAGAACAATGGAAGAGTTCCGAAGCATTTTTAAACCTCAGCGGAATTCCGAGAACAATGGAAGAGTTCCGAAGCATTTTTAAAAGTCAGCAACATACCGAGAACAATGGAAGAGTTGTGAAGCATTTTTAAACATCAGCGGAATTCCAGAACAATCGAAGAGTTCCGAAGCATTTTTAAACATCAGCGGAATTCCGAGAACAATGGAAGAGTTCCGAAGAATTTTTAAATGTCAGCGAAATTCTGAGAACAATGGAAGAGTTCCGAAGCATTTTTAAACTTCAGCATAATTCCGAGAACAATGGAAGAGTTCCAAAGCATTTTTAAATATCAGCGGAATTCCGAGAACAATGGAAGAGTTCCGAAGCATTTTTAAACATCAGCGGAATTCCGAGAACAATGGAAGAGTTCCGAAGAATTTTTAAATGTCAGCGAAATTCTGAGAACAATGGAAGAGTTCCGAAGCATTTTTAAACTTCAGCATAATTCCGAGAACAATGGAAGAGTTCCAAAGCATTTTTAAAAGTCAGCGGAATTCCGAGAACAATGGAAGAGTTGTGAAGCATTTTTAAACGTCAGCGGAATTCTGAGAGCAATGGAAGACTTCCGAAGCATTTTTAATCTTCAGCATAATTCCGAGAACAATGGAAGAGTTCCGAAGAATATTTAATCTTCAGCGGAATTCCGAGAACAATGGAAGAGTTCCGAAGCATTTTTAAAAGTCAGCGGAATTCCTAGAACAATGGAAGAGTTCTGAAGCATTTTTAAATGTCAGCGGAATTCCAAGAACAATGGAAGAGTTCCAAAGCATTTTTAAATGTCAGCGGAATTCTGAAAACAATGGAAGAGTTCTGAAGCATTTTTAAACTTCAGCAGAATTCCGAGAAAAATGGAAGAGTTCCGAAGTATTTTTAAAAGTCAGCGGAATTCCGAGAACAATAGAAGAGTTGTGAAGCATTTTTAAGCGTCAGCGGAATTCCGAGAACAATGGAAGAGTTCCGAAGCATTTTTAAACATCAGCGGAATTACGAGAACAATGGAAGAGTTCCGAAGCATTTTTAAACTTCAGCGGAATTCCGAGAACAATGGAAGAGTTCCGAAGCATTTTTAAAAGTCAGGGCAATGCCGAGAACAATAGAAGAGTTGTGAAGCAATTTTAAGCGTCAGAGGAATTCTGAGAACAATGTAAGAGTTCCGAAGCATTTTTAAACTTCACTGGAATTCCGAGAACAATGTAAGAGTTCCGAAGCATTTTTAAACATCAGCGGAATTCCGAGAACAATGGAAGAGTTCTGAAGCATTTTTAAATGTCAGCGGAATTCCGAGAACAATGGAAGAGCTCCGAAGCATACGTAAACTTCACCGGAATTCCGAGAACAATGGAAGAGTTCCGAAGCATTTTTAAAAGTCAGCAGAATACCGAGAACAATGGAAGAGTTGTGAAGTATTTTTAAACGTCAGCGGAATTCCAGAACAATGGAAGTGTTCCGAAGCATTTTTATATGTCTGCAGAATTCTGAGAACAATGGAAGAGTTCCAAAGCATTTTTAAATGTCAGCGGAATTCTGAAAACAATGGAAGAGTTCCGAAGCATTTTTAAACTTCAGCAGAATTCCGTGGAACAATGGAAGAGTTCCGAAGCATTCTTAAACTTCTGCGGAATTCCGAGAACAATGGAAGAGTTCCGAAGTATTTTTAAAAGTCAGCGGAATTCCGAGAACAATAGAAGAGTTGTGAAGCATTTTTAAGCGTCAGCCGAATTCCGAGAACAATGGAAGAGTTCCAAAGCATTTTTAAACTTCAGCAGAATTCCGAGAACATTGGAAGAGTTCCGAAGCATTCTTAAACTTCAGCGGAATTCCGAGAACAATGGAAGAGTTCCGAAGCATTTTTTAAAGTCAGCGGAATTTCCGAGAACAATAGAAGAGTTGTGAAGCAATTTTAAGCGTCAGCGGAATTCCAAGAACAATGGAAGAGTTTCGAAGCATTTTTCAACATCAGCGGAATTCTGAGAACAATGGAAGAGTTCTGAAGCATTTTTAAACGTCAGCGGAATTTTGAAAACAATGGAAGATTACCGAAGCATTTTTAAACATCAGCGGAATTCTGAGAACAATGGAAGAGTTCCGAGGCATTTTTAAACTTCAGCGGAATTTTGAGAACAATGGAAGAGTTCCGATGCATTTTTAAACTTCAGCAGAATTCCTACAACAATGGAAGAGTTCCGAAGCATTTTTAAACTTCAGCGGAATTCCGAGAACAATGGAAGAGTTCCGAAGCATTTTTAAACATCAGCGGAATTCCGAGAACAATGGAAGAGTTCCGAAGCATTTTTAAATGTCAGCGGAATTCTGAGAACAATGGAAGAGTTCCGAAGCATTTTTAAACTTCAGCATAATTCCGAGAACAATGGAAGAGTTCCAAAGCTTTTTTAAAAGTCAGCGGAATTCTGAGAACAATGGAAGAGTTGTGAAGCATTTTTAAACGTCAGCGGAATTCTGAGAGCAATGGAAGACTTCCGAAGCATTTTTAATCTTCAGCATAATTCCGAGAACAATGGAAGAGTTCCGAAGAATATTTAAACTTCAGCGGAATTCCGAGAACAATGGAAGAGTTCCGAAGCATTTTTAAAAGTCAGCGGAATTCCTAGAACAATGTAAGAGTTCCGAAGCATTTTTAAATGTCAGCGGAATTCCAAGAACAATGGAAGAGTTCCAAAGCATTTTTAAATGTCAGCGGAATTCTGAAAACAATGGAAGAGTTCTGAAGCATTTTTAAACTTCAGCAGAATTCCGAGAAAAATGGAAGAGTTCCGAAGTATTTTTAAAAGTCAGCGGAATTCCGAGAACAATAGAAGAGTTGTGAAGCATTTTTAAGCGTCAGCGGAATTCCGAGAACAATGGAAGAGTTCCGAAGCATTTTTAAACATCAGCGGAATTACGAGAACAATGGAAGAGTTCCGAAGCATTTTTAAACTTCAGCGGAATTCCGAGAACAATGGAAGAGTTCCGAAGCATTTTTAAAAGTCAGGGCAATGCCGAGAACAATAGAAGAGTTGTGAAGCAATTTTAAGCGTCAGCGGAATTCTGAGAACAATGTAAGAGTTCCGAAGCATTTTTAAACTTCACTGGAATTCCGAGAACAATGTAAGAGTTCCGAAGCATTTTTAAACATCAGCGGAATTCCGAGAACAATGGAAGAGTTCTGAAGCATTTTTAAATGTCAGCGGAATTCCGAGAACAATGGAAGAGCTCCGAAGCCTACGTAAACTTCACCGGAATTCCGAGAACAATGGAAGAGTTCCGAAGCAATTTTAAAAGTCAGCAGAATACCGAGAACAATGGAAGAGTTGTGCAGTATTTTTAAACGTCAGTGGAATTCCAGAACAATGGAAGTGTTCCGAAGCATTTTTAAATGTCAGCGGAATTACGAGAACAATGGAAGAGTTCCGAAGCATTTTTATATGTCTGCAGAATTCTGAGAACAATGGAAGAGTTCCAAAGCATTTTTAAATGTCAGCGGAATTCTGAAAACAATGGAAGAGTTCCGAAGCATTTTTAAACTTCAGCAGAATTCCGTGGAACAATGGAAGAGTTCCGAAGCATTCTTAAACTTCTGCGGAATTCCGAGAACAATGGAAGAGTTCCGAAGCATTTTTAAAAGTCAGCGGAATTCCGAGAACAATAGAAGAGTTGTGAAGCATTTTTAAGCGTCAGCCGAATTCCGAGAACAATGGAAGAGTTCCAAAGCATTTTTAAACTTCAGCAGAATTCCGAGAACATTGGAAGAGTTCCGAAGCATTCTTAAACTTCAGCGGAATTCCGAGAACAATGGAAGAGTTCCGAAGCATTTTTTAAAGTCAGCGGAATTTCCGAGAACAATAGAAGAGTTGTGAAGCAATTTTAAGCGTCAGCGGAATTCCAAGAACAATGGAAGAGTTCCGAAGCATTTTTCAACATCAGCGGAATTCTGAGAACAATGGAAGAGTTCTGAAGCATTTTTAAACGTCAGCGGAATTTTGAAAACAATGGAAGATTTCCGAAGCATTTTTAAACATCAGCGGAATTCTGAGAACAATGGAAGAGTTCCGAGGCATTTTTAAACTTCAGCGGAATTTTGAGAACAATGGAAGAGTTCCGAAGCATTTTTAAAAGTCCGCAAAATTCCGAGAACAATGGAAGAGTTGTGAAGCATTTTTAAACGTCAGCGGAATTCCGAGAACAATGGAAGAGTTCTGAAGCATTTTTACACGTCAGCGGAATTCAGAGAACAATGGAAGAGTTCTGAAGCATTTTTAAATGTCAGCGGAATTCCGAGAACAATGGAAGAGTTCCGAAGCATTTTTAAATGTCAGCGGAATTCTGAGAACAATGGAAGAGTTCTGAAGCATTTTTAAACTTCAGCAGAATTCCGAGAACAATGTAAGAGTTCCGAAGCATACTTAAACTTCAGCGGAATTCCGAGAACAATGGAAGAGTTCCGAAGCATTTTTATAAGTCAGGGGAATACCGAGAACAATGGAAGAGTTGTGAAGCATTTTTAAACGTCAGCGGAATTCCAGAACAATGGAAGAGTTCCGAAGCATACGTAAACTTCAGCGGAATTCCGAGAACAATGGAAGAGTTCTGAAGCATTTTTAAACATCAACGGAATTCCGAGAAAAAAGGAAGAGTTCCGAAGCATTTTTATATGTCAGCGGAATTCCGAGAAATCTGGAAGAGTTCCGAAGCATTTTTAAACTTCAGCGGAATTACGAGAACAATGGAAGAGTTCCGAAGCATTTTTAAACTTCAACGGAATTACGAGAACAATGGAAGAGTTCCGAAGCAAATTTAAACTTCAGCGGAATACCGAGAACAATAGAAGAGTTGTGAAGCATTTCTAAACGTCAGCGGAAATCCGAGAACAATGGAAGAGTTCCGAAGCATTTTTAAACTTCACCCGAATTCCGAGAACAATGGAAGAGTTCCGATGCATTTTTAAACTTCAGCAGAATTCCTACAACAATGGAAGAGTTCCGAAGCATTTTTAAACTTCAGCGGAATTCCGAGAACAATGGAAGAGTTCCGAAGCATTTTTAAACATCAGCGGAATTCCGAGAACAATGGAAGAGTTCCGAAGCATTTTTAAATGTCAGCGGAATTCTGAGAACAATGGAAGAGTTCCGAAGCATTTTTAAACTTCAGTATAATTCCGAGAACAATGGAAGAGTTCCAAAGCATTTTTAAAAGTCAGCGGAATTCCGAGAACAATGGAAGAGTTGTGAAGCATTTTTAAACGTCAGCGGAATTCTGAGAGCAATGGAAGACTTCCGAAGCATTTTTAATCTTCAGCATAATTCCGAGAACAATGGAAGAGTTCCGAAGAATATTTAAACTTCAGCGGAATTCCGAGAACAATGGAAGAGTTCCGAAGCATTTTTAAAAGTCAGCGGAATTCCTAGAACAATGGAAGAGTTCTGAAGCATTTTTAAATGTCAGCGGAATTCCAAGAACAATGGAAGAGTTCCAAAGCATTTTTAAATGTCTGCGGAATTCTGAAAACAATGGAAGAGTTCTGAAGCATTTTTAAACTTCAGCAGAATTCCGAGAAAAATGGAAGAGTTCCGAAGTGTTTTTAAAAGTCAGCGGAATTCCGAGAACAACAGAAGAGTTGTGAAGCATTTTTAAGCGTCAGCGGAATTCCGAGAACAATGGAAGAGTTCCGAAGCATTTTTAAACATCAGCGGAATTCCGAGAACAATGGAAGAGTTCTGAAGCATTTTTAAACGTTAGCGGAATTTTGAAAACAATGGAAGATTTCTGAAGCATTTTTAAACGTCAGCGGAATTCTGAGAACAATGGAAGAGTTGTGAAGCATTTTTAAAGGTCAGCGGAATTTGGAGAACAATCGAAGAGTTCCGAAGCATTTTTAAAAGTCAGCGGAATTCCGAGAACAATGGAAGAGTTGTGAAGCATTTTTAAACGTCAGCGGAATTCCGAGAACAATGGAAGAGTTCAGAAGCATTTTTAAACCTCAGCGGAATTCCGAGAACAATGGAAGAGTTCCGAAGCATTTTTAAAAGTCAGCAACATACCGAGAACAATGGAAGAGTTGTGAAGCATTTTTAAACATCAGCGGAATTCCAGAACAATCGAAGAGTTCCGAAGCATTTTTAAATGTCAGCGGAATTCCGAGAACAATGGAAGAGTTCCGAAGCATTTTTAAACTTCAGCGGAATTACGAGAACAATGGAAGAGTTCCGAAGCATTTTTAAACTTCAACGGAATTACGAGAACAATGGAAGAGTTCCGAAGCAAATTTAAACTTCAGCGGAATACCGAGAACAATAGAAGAGTTGTGAAGCATTTTTAAACGTCAGCGGAAATCCGAGAACAATGGAAGAGTTCCGAAGCATTTTTAAACTTCACCCGAATTCCGAGAACAATGGAAGAGTTCCGATGCATTTTTAAACTTCAGCAGAATTCCTACAACAATGGAAGAGTTCCGAAGCATTTTTAAACTTCAGCGGAATTCCGAGAACAATGGAAGAGTTCCGAAGCATTTTTAAACATCAGCGGAATTCCGAGAACAATGGAAGAGTTCCGAAGCATTTTTAAATGTCAGCGGAATTCTGAGAACAATGGAAGAGTTCCGAAGCATTTTTAAACTTCAGCATAATTCCGAGAACAATGGAAGAGTTCCAAAGCATTTTTTAAAAGTCAGCGGAATTCCGAGAACAATGGAAGAGTTGTGAAGCATTTTTAAACGTCAGCGGAATTCTGAGAGCAATGGAAGACTTCCGAAGCATTTTTAATCTTCAGCATAATTCCGAGAACAATGGAAGAGTTCCGAAGAATATTTAAACTTCAGCGGAATTCCGAGAACAATGGAAGAGTTCCGAAGCATTTTTAAAAGTCAGCGGAATTCCTAGAACAATGGAAGAGTTCCGAAGCATTTTTAAATGTCAGCGGAATTCCAAGAACAATGGAAGAGTTCCAAAGCATTTTTAAATGTCTGCGGAATTCTGAAAACAATGGAAGAGTTCTGAAGCATTTTTAAACTTCAGCAGAATTCCGAGAAAAATGGAAGAGTTCCGAAGCATTTTTAAACATCAGCGGAATTCCGAGAACAATGGAAGAGTTCCGAAGAATTTTTAAAAGTCAGCGGAATTCCGAGAACAATGGAAGAGTTGTGAAGCATTTTTAAACGTCAGCGGAATTCCGAGAACAATGGAAGAGTTCCGAAGCATTTTTAAACCTCAGCGGAATTCCGAGAACAATGGAAGAGTTCCGAAGCATTTTTAAAAGTCAGCAACATACCGAGAACAATGGAAGAGTTGTGAAGCATTTTTAAACATCAGCGGAATTCCAGAACAATCGAAGAGTTCCGAAGCATTTTTAAATGTCAGCGGAATTCCGAGAACAATGGAAGAGTTCCGAAGCATTTTTATATGTCTGCAGAATTCTGAGAACAATGGAAGAGTTCCAAAGCATTTTTAAATATCAGCGGAATTCCGAGAACAATGGAAGAGTTCCGAAGCATTTTTAAACATCAGCGGAATTCCGAGAACAATGGAAGAGTTCCGAAGAATTTTTAAATGTCAGCGAAATTCTGAGAACAATGGAAGAGTTCCGAAGCATTTTTAAACTTCAGCATAATTCCGAGAACAATGGAAGAGTTCCAAAGCATTTTTAAAAGTCAGCGGAATTCCGAGAACAATGGAAGAGTTGTGAAGCATTTTTAAACGTCAGCGGAATTCTGAGAGCAATGGAAGACTTCCGAAGCATTTTTAATCTTCAGCATAATTCCGAGAACAATGGAAGAGTTCCGAAGAATATTTAATCTTCAGCGGAATTCCGAGAACAATGGAAGAGTTCCGAAGCATTTTTAAAAGTCAGCGGAATTCCTAGAACAATGGAAGAGTTCTGAAGCATTTTTAAATGTCAGCGGAATTCCAAGAACAATGGAAGAGTTCCAAAGCATTTTTAAATGTCAGCGGAATTCTGAAAACAATGGAAGAGTTCTGAAGCATTTTTAAACTTCAGCAGAATTCCGAGAAAAATGGAAGAGTTCCGAAGTATTTTTAAAAGTCAGCGGAATTCCGAGAACAATAGAAGAGTTGTGAAGCATTTTTAAGCGTCAGCGGAATTCCGAGAACAATGGAAGAGTTCCGAAGCATTTTTAAACATCAGCGGAATTACGAGAACAATGGAAGAGTTCCGAAGCATTTTTAAACTTCAGCGGAATTCCGAGAACAATGGAAGAGTTCCGAAGCATTTTTAAAAGTCAGGGCAATGCCGAGAACAATAGAAGAGTTGTGAAGCAATTTTAAGCGTCAGAGGAATTCTGAGAACAATGTAAGAGTTCCGAAGCATTTTTAAACTTCACTGGAATTCCGAGAACAATGTAAGAGTTCCGAAGCATTTTTAAACATCAGCGGAATTCCGAGAACAATGGAAGAGTTCTGAAGCATTTTTAAATGTCAGCGGAATTCCGAGAACAATGGAAGAGCTCCGAAGCATACGTAAACTTCACCGGAATTCCGAGAACAATGGAAGAGTTCCGAAGCATTTTTAAAAGTCAGCAGAATACCGAGAACAATGGAAGAGTTGTGAAGTATTTTTAAACGTCAGCGGAATTCCAGAACAATGGAAGTGTTCCGAAGCATTTTTAAATGTCAGCGGAATTACGAGAACAATGGAAGAGTTCCGAAGCATTTTTATATGTCTGCAGAATTCTGAGAACAATGGAAGAGTTCCAAAGCATTTTTAAATGTCAGCGGAATTCTGAAAACAATGGAAGAGTTCCGAAGCATTTTTAAACTTCAGCAGAATTCCGTGGAACAATGGAAGAGTTCCGAAGCATTCTTAAACTTCTGCGGAATTCCGAGAACAATGGAAGAGTTCCGAAGTATTTTTAAAAGTCAGCGGAATTCCGAGAACAATAGAAGAGTTGTGAAGCATTTTTAAGCGTCAGCCGAATTCCGAGAACAATGGAAGAGTTCCAAAGCATTTTTAAACTTCAGCAGAATTCCGAGAACATTGGAAGAGTTCCGAAGCATTCTTAAACTTCAGCGGAATTCCGAGAACAATGGAAGAGTTCCGAAGCATTTTTTAAAGTCAGCGGAATTTCCGAGAACAATAGAAGAGTTGTGAAGCAATTTTAAGCGTCAGCGGAATTCCAAGAACAATGGAAGAGTTTCGAAGCATTTTTCAACATCAGCGGAATTCTGAGAACAATGGAAGAGTTCTGAAGCATTTTTAAACGTCAGCGGAATTTTGAAAACAATGGAAGATTACCGAAGCATTTTTAAACATCAGCGGAATTCTGAGAACAATGGAAGAGTTCCGAGGCATTTTTAAACTTCAGCGGAATTTTGAGAACAATGGAAGAGTTCCGAAGCATTTTTAAAAGTCCGCAAAATTCCGAGAACAATGGAAGAGTTGTGAAGCATTTTTAAACGTCAGCGGAATTCCGAGAACAATGGAAGAGTTCTGAAGCATTTTTACACGTCAGCGGAATTCAGAGAACAATGGAAGAGTTCTGAAGCATTTTTAAATGTCAGCGGAATTCCGAGAACAATGGAAGAGTTCCGAAGCATTTTTAAATTTCAGCGGAATTCTGAGAACAATGGAAGAGTTCTGAAGCATTTTTAAACTTCAGCAGAATTCCAGAACAATGGAAGAGTTCCGAAGCATACGTAAACTTCAGCGGAATTCCGAGAACAATGGAAGAGTTCTGAAGCATTTTTAAACATCAACGGAATTCCGAGAAAAAAGGAAGAGTTCCAAAGCATTTTTATATGTCAGCGGAATTCCGAGAAATCTGGAAGAGTTCCGAAGCATTTTTAAACTTCAGCGGAATTACGAGAACAATGGAAGAGTTCCGAAGCATTTTTAAACTTCAACGGTATTACGAGAACAATGGAAGAGTTCCGAAGCAAATTTAAACTTCAGCGGAATACCGAGAACAATAGAAGAGTTGTGAAGCATTTTTAAATGTCAGCGGAATTCCGAGAACAATGGAAGAGCTCCGAAGCATACGTAAACTTCACCGGAATTCCGAGAACAATGGAAGAGTTCCGAAGCATTTTTAAACATCAGCGGAATTCCGAGAACAATGGAAGAGTTCTGAAGCATTTTTAAACGTTAGCGGAATTTTGAAAACAATGGAAGATTTCTGAAGCATTTTTAAACGTCAGCGGAATTCAGAGAACAATGGAAGAGTTCTGAAGCATTTTTAAATGTCAGCGGAATTCCGAGAACAATGGAAGAGTTCCGAAGCATTTTTAAATTTCAGCGGAATTCTGAGAACAATGGAAGAGTTCTGAAGCATTTTTAAACTTCAGCAGAATTCCAGAACAATGGAAGAGTTCCGAAGCATACGTAAACTTCAGCGGAATTCCGAGAACAATGGAAGAGTTCTGAAGCATTTTTAAACATCAACGGAATTCCGAGAAAAAAGGAAGAGTTCCAAAGCATTTTTATATGTCAGCGGAATTCCGAGAAATCTGGAAGAGTTCCGAAGCATTTTTAAACTTCAGCGGAATTACGAGAACAATGGAAGAGTTCCGAAGCATTTTTAAACTTCAACGGTATTACGAGAACAATGGAAGAGTTCCGAAGCAAATTTAAACTTCAGCGGAATACCGAGAACAATAGAAGAGTTGTGAAGCATTTTTAAATGTCAGCGGAATTCCGAGAACAATGGAAGAGCTCCGAAGCATACGTAAACTTCACCGGAATTCCGAGAACAATGGAAGAGTTCCGAAGCATTTTTAAACATCAGCGGAATTCCGAGAACAATGGAAGAGTTCTGAAGCATTTTTAAACGTTAGCGGAATTTTGAAAACAATGGAAGATTTCTGAAGCATTTTTAAACGTCAGCGGAATTCTGAGAACAATGGAAGAGTTGTGAAGCATTTTTAAAGGTCAGCGGAATTTGGAGAACAATCGAAGAGTTCCGAAGCATTTTTAAAAGTCAGCGGAATTCCGAGAACAATGGAAGAGTTGTGAAGCATTTTTAAACGTCAGCGGAATTCCGAGAACAATGGAAGAGTTCCGAAGCATTTTTAAACCTCAGCGGAATTCCGAGAACAATGGAAGAGTTCCGAAGCATTTTTAAAAGTCAGCAACATACCGAGAACAATGGAAGAGTTGTGAAGCATTTTTAAACATCAGCGGAATTCCAGAACAATCGAAGAGTTCCGAAGCATTTTTAAATGTCAGCGGAATTCCGAGAACAATGGAAGAGTTCCGAAGCATTTTTATATGTCTGCAGAATTCTGAGAACAATGGAAGAGTTCCAAAGCATTTTTAAATGTCAGCGGAATTCTGAAAACAATGGAAGAGTTCCTAAGCATTTTTAAACTTCAGCAGAATTCCGAGAACAATGGAAGAGTTCCGAAGCATTTTTAAACTTCTGCGGAATTCCAAGAACAATGGAAGAGTTCCGAAGCATTTTTAAAAGTCAGCGGAATTCCGAGAACAATAGAAGAGTTGTGAAGCATTTTTAAGCGTCAGCGGAATTCCGAGAACAATGGAAGAGTTCCAAAGCATTTTTAAACTTCAGCAGAATTCCGAGAACAATGGAAGAGTTCCGAAGCATTCTTAAACTTCAGCGGAATTCCGAGAACAATGGAAGAGTTCCGAAGCATTTTTTAAAGTCAGCGGAATTTCCGAGAACAATAGAAGAGTTTTGAAGCAATTTTAAGCATCAGCGGAATTCCGAGAACAATGGAAGAGTTCCGAAGCATTTTTCAACATCAGCGGAATTCCGAGAACAATGGAAGAGTTCTGAAGCATTTTTAAACGTCAGCGGAATTTTGTAAACAATGGAAGAGTTCCGAAGCATTTTTAAAAGTCAGCGGAATTCCGAGAACAATAGAAGAGTTGTGAAGCATTTTTAAGCGTCAGCGGAATTCCGAGAACAATGGAAGAGTTCCAAAGCATTTTTAAACTTCAGCAGAATTCCGAGAACAATGGAAGAGTTCCGAAGCATTCTTAAACTTCAGCGGAATTCCGAGAACAATGGAAGAGTTCCGAAGCATTTTTTAAAGTCAGCGGAATTTCCGAGAACAATAGAAGAGTTTTGAAGCAATTTTAAGCGTCAGCGGAATTCCGAGAACAATGGAAGAGTTCCGAAGCATTTTTAAACATCAGCGGAATTACGAGAACAATGGAAGAGTTCCGAAGCATTTTTAAACTTCAGCGGAATTCCGAGAACAATGGAAGAGTTCCGAAGCATTTTTAAAAGTCAGGGCAATGCCGAGAACAATAGAAGAGTTGTGAAGCAATTTTAAGCGTCAGAGGAATTCTGAGAACAATGTAAGAGTTCCGAAGCATTTTTAAACTTCACTGGAATTCCGAGAACAATGTAAGAGTTCCGAAGCATTTTTAAACATCAGCGGAATTCCGAGAACAATGGAAGAGTTCTGAAGCATTTTTAAATGTCAGCGGAATTCCGAGAACAATGGAAGAGCTCCGAAGCATACGTAAACTTCACCGGAATTCCGAGAACAATGGAAGAGTTCCGAAGCATTTTTAAACATCAGCGGAATTCCGAGAACAATGGAAGAGTTCTGAAGCATTTTTAAACGTTAGCGGAATTTTGAAAACAATGGAAGATTTCTGAAGCATTTTTAAACGTCAGCGGAATTCTGAGAACAATGGAAGAGTTGTGAAGCATTTTTAAAGGACAGCGGAATTTGGAGAACAATCGAAGAGTTCCGAAGCATTTTTAAAAGTCAGCGGAATTCCGAGAACAATGGAAGAGTTGTGAAGCATTTTTAAACGTCAGCGGAATTCCGAGAACAATGGAAGAGTTCCGAAGCATTTTTAAACCTCAGCGGAATTCCAAGAACAATGGAAGAGTTCCGAAGCATTTTTAAAAGTCAGCAACATACCGAGAACAATGGAAGAGTTGTGAAGCATTTTTAAACATCAGCGGAATTCCAGAACAATGGAAGAGTTCCGAAGCATTTTTAAATGTCAGCGGAATTCCGAGAACAATGGAAGAGTTCCGAAGCATTTTTATATGTCTGCAGAATTCTGAGAACAATGGAAGAGTTCCAAAGCATTTTTAAATGTCAGCGGAATTCTGAAAACAATGGAAGAGTTCCTAAGCATTTTTAAACTTCAGCAGAATTCCGAGAACAATGGAAGAGTTCCGAAGCATTTTTAAACTTCTGCGGAATTCCGAGAACAATGGAAGAGTTCCGAAGCATTTTTAAAAGTCAGCGGAATTCCGAGAACAATAGAAGAGTTGTGAAGCATTTTTAAGCGTCAGCGGAATTCCGAGAACAATGGAAGAGTTCCAAAGCATTTTTAAACTTCAGCAGAATTCCGAGAACAATGGAAGAGTTCCGAAGCATTCTTAAACTTCAGCGGAATTCCGAGAACAATGGAAGAGTTCCGAAGCATTTTTTAAAGTCAGCGGAATTTCCGAGAACAATAGAAGAGTTTTGAAGCAATTTTAAGCGTCAGCGGAATTCCGAGAACAATGGAAGAGTTCCGAAGCATTTTTCAACATCAGCGGAATTCCGAGAACAATGGAAGAGTTCTGAAGCATTTTTAAACGTCAGCGGAATTTTGAAAACAATGGAAGAGTTCCGAAGCATTTTTAAAAGTCAGCGGAATTCCGAGAACAATAGAAGAGTTGTGAAGCATTTTTAAGCGTCAGCGGAATTCCGAGAACAATGGAAGAGTTCCAAAGCATTTTTAAACTTCAGCAGAATTCCGAGAACAATGGAAGAGTTCCGAAGCATTCTTAAACTTCAGCGGAATTCCGAGAACAATGGAAGAGTTCCGAAGCATTTTTTAAAGTCAGCGGAATTTCCGAGAACAATAGAAGAGTTTTGAAGCAATTTTAAGCGTCAGCGGAATTCCGAGAACAATGGAAGAGTTCCGAAGCATTTTTCAACATCAGCGGAATTCCGAGAACAATGGAAGAGTTCTGAAGCATTTTTAAACGTCAGCGGAACTTTGAAAACAATGGAAGATTTCCGAAGCATTTTTAAAAGTCAGCGGAATACCGAGAAAAATGGAAGAGTTGTGAAGCATTTTTAAACGTCAGCGAAATTCCGAGAACAATGGAAGAGTTCCGAAGCATTTTTAAACTTCAGCGGAATTACGAGAACAATGGAAGAGTTCCGAAGCATTTTTAAACATCAGCGGAATTCCGAGAACAATGGAAGAGTTCTGAAGCATTTTTAAATGTCAGCGGAATTCCGAGAACAATGGAAGAGCTCCGAAGCATACGTAAACTTCACCGGAATTCCGAGAACAATGGAAGAGTTCCGAAGCATTTTTAAAAGTCAGCAGAATACCGAGAACAATGGAAGAGTTGTGAAGTATTTTTAAACTTCAGCAGAATTCCGAGAACAATGTAAGAGTTCCGAAGCATACTTAAACTTCAGCGGAATTCCGAGAACAATGGAAGAGTTCCGAAGCATTTTTATAAGTCAGGGGAATACCGAGAACAATGGAAGAGTTGTGAAGCATTTTTAAACGTCAGCGGAATTCCAGAACAATGGAAGAGTTCCGAAGCATACGTAAACTTCAGCGGAATTCCGAGAACAATGGAAGAGTTCTGAAGCATTTTTAAACATCAACGGAATTCCGAGAAAAAAGGAAGAGTTCCGAAGAATTTTTATATGTCAGCGGAATTCCGAGAAATCTGGAAGAGTTCCGAAGCATTTTTAAACTTCAGCGGAATTACGAGAACAATGGAAGAGTTCCGAAGCATTTTTAAACTTCAACGGAATTACGAGAACAATGGAAGAGTTCCGAAGCAAATTTAAACTTCAGCGGAATACCGAGAACAATAGAAGAGTTGTGAAGCATTTTTAAACGTCAGCGGAAATCCGAGAACAATGGAAGAGTTCCGAAGCATTTTTAAACTTCACCCGAATTCCGAGAACAATGGAAGAGTTCTGATGCATTTTTAAACTTCAGCAGAATTCCTACAACAATGGAAGAGTTCCGAAGCATTTTTAAACTTCAGCGGAATTCCGAGAACAATGGAAGAGTTCCGAAGCATTTTTAAACATCAGCGGAATTCCGAGAACAATGGAAGAGTTCCGAAGCATTTTTAAATGTCAGCGAAATTCTGAGAACAATGGAAGAGTTCCGAAGCATTTTTAAACTTCAGCATAATTCCGAGAACAATGGAAGAGTTCCAAAGCATTTTTAAAAGTCAGCGGAATTCCGAGAACAATGGAAGAGTTGTGAAGCATTTTTAAACGTCAGCGGAATTCTGAGAGCAATGGAAGACTTCCGAAGCATTTTTAATCTTCAGCATAAATCCGAGAACAATGGAAGAGTTCCGAAGAATATTTAAACTTCAGCGGAATTCCGAGAACAATGGAAGAGTTCCGAAGCATTTTTAAAAGTCAGCGGAATTCCTAGAACAATGGAAGAGTTCTGAAGCATTTTTAAATGTCAGCGGAATTCCAAGAACAATGGAAGAGTTCCAAAGCATTTTTAAATGTCAGCGGAATTCTGAAAACAATGGAAGAGTTCTGAAGCATTTTTAAACTTCAGCAGAATTCCGAGAAAAATGGAAGAGTTCCGAAGTATTTTTAAAAGTCAGCGGAATTCCGAGAACAATAGAAGAGTTGTGAAGCATTTTTAAGCGTCAGCGGAATTCCGAGAACAATGGAAGAGTTCCGAAGCATTTTTAAACATCAGCGGAATTACGAGAACAATGGAAGAGTTCCGAAGCATTTTTAAACTTCAGCGGAATTCCGAGAACAATGGAAGAGTTCCGAAGCATTTTTAAAAGTCAGGGCAATGCCGAGAACAATAGAAGAGTTGTGAAGCAATTTTAAGCGTCAGAGGAATTCTGAGAACAATGTAAGAGTTCCGAAGCATTTTTAAACTTCACTGGAATTCCGAGAACAATGTAAGAGTTCCGAAGCATTTTTAAACATCAGCGGAATTCCGAGAACAATGGAAGAGTTCTGAAGCATTTTTAAATGTCAGCGGAATTCCGAGAACAATGGAAGAGCTCCGAAGCATACGTAAACTTCACCGGAATTCCGAGAACAATGGAAGAGTTCCGAAGCATTTTTAAAAGTCAGCAGAATACCGAGAACAATGGAAGAGTTGTGAAGTATTTTTAAACGTCAGCGGAATTCCAGAACAATGGAAGTGTTCCGAAGCATTTTTAAATGTCAGCGGAATTACGAGAACAATGGAAGAGTTCCGAAGCATTTTTATATGTCTGCAGAATTCTGAGAACAATGGAAGAGTTCCAAAGCATTTTTAAATGTCAGCGGAATTCTGAAAACAATGGAAGAGTTCCGAAGCATTTTTAAACTTCAGCAGAATTCCGTGGAACAATGGAAGAGTTCCGAAGCATTCTTAAACTTCTGCGGAATTCCGAGAACAATGGAAGAGTTCCGAAGCATTTTAAAAAGTCAGCGGAATTCCGAGAACAATAGAAGAGTTGTGAAGCATTTTTAAGCGTCAGCCGAATTCCGAGAACAATGGAAGAGTTCCAAAGCATTTTTAAACTTCAGCAGAATTCCGAGAACATTGGAAGAGTTCCGAAGCATTCTTAAACTTCAGCGGAATTCCGAGAACAATGGAAGAGTTCCGAAGCATTTTTTAAAGTCAGCGGAATTTCCGAGAACAATAGAAGAGTTGTGAAGCAATTTTAAGCGTCAGCGGAATTCCAAGAACAATGGAAGAGTTCCGAAGCATTTTTCAACATCAGCGGAATTCTGAGAACAATGGAAGAGTTCTGAAGCATTTTTAAACGTCAGCGGAATTTTGAAAACAATGGAAGATTACCGAAGCATTTTTAAACATCAGCGGAATTCTGAGAACAATGGAAGAGTTCCGAGGCATTTTTAAACTTCAGCGGAATTTTGAGAACAATGGAAGAGTTCCGAAGCATTTTTAAAAGTCCGCAAAATTCCGAGAACAATGGAAGAGTTGTGAAGCATTTTTAAACGTCAGCGGAATTCCGAGAACAATGGAAGAGTTCTGAAGCATTTTTACACGTCAGCGGAATTCAGAGAACAATGGAAGAGTTCTGAAGCATTTTTAAATGTCAGCGGAATTCCGAGAACAATGGAAGAGTTCCGAAGCATTTTTAAATTTCAGCGGAATTCTGAGAACAATGGAAGAGTTCTGAAGCATTTTTAAACTTCAGCAGAATTCCGAGAACAATGTAAGAGTTCCGAAGCATACTTAAACTTCAGCGGAATTCCGAGAACAATGGAAGAGTTCCGAAGCATTTTTATAAGTCAGGGGAATACCGAGAACAATGGAAGAGTTGTGAAGCATTTTTAAACGTCAGCGGAATTCCAGAACAATGGAAGAGTTCCGAAGCATACGTAAACTTCAGCGGAATTCCGAGAACAATGGAAGAGTTCTGAAGCATTTTTAAACATCAACGGAATTCCGAGAAAAAAGGAAGAGTTCCAAAGCATTTTTATATGTCAGCGGAATTCCGAGAAATCTGGAAGAGTTCTGAAGCATTTTTAAACTTCAGCGGAATTACGAGAACAATGGAAGAGTTCCGAAGCATTTTTAAACTTCAACGGTATTACGAGAACAATGGAAGAGTTCCGAAGTAAAATTAAAACTTCAGCGGAATACCGAGAACAATAGAAGAGTTGTGAAGCATTTTTAAACGTCAGCGGAAATCCGAGAACAATGGAAGAGTTCCGAAGCATTTTTAAACATCAGCGGAATTTTGAGAACAATGGAAGAGTTCCGAAGCATTTTTAAACTTCAGCATAATTCCGAGAACAATGGAAGAGTTCCAAAGCATTTTTAAAAGTCAGCGGAATTCCGAGAACAATGGAAGAGTTGTGAAGCATTTTTAAACGTCAGCGGAATTCTGAGAGCAATGGAAGACTTCCGAAGCATTTTTAATCTTCAGCATAATTCCGAGAACAATGGAAGAGTTCCGAAGAATATTTAAACTTCAGCGGAATTCCGAGAACAGTGGAAGAGTTCCGAATCATTTTTAAAAGTCAGCGGAATTCCTAGAACAATGGAAGAGTTCCGAAGCATTTTTAAATGTCAGCGGAATTCCAAGAACAATGGAAGAGTTCCAAAGCATTTTTAAATCTCAGCGGAATTCTGAAAACAATGGAAGAGTTCTGAAGCATTTTTAAACTTCAGCAGAATTCCGAGAAAAATGGAAGAGTTCCGAAGTATTTTTAAAAGTCAGTGGAATTCCGAGAACAATAGAAGAGTTGTGAAGCATTTTTCAGCGTCAGCAGAATTCCGAGAACAATGGAAGAGTTCCGAAGCATTTTTAAACATCAGCGGAATTCCGAGAACAATGGAAGAGTTCTGAAGCATTTTTAAACGTTAGCGGAATTTTGAAAACAATGGAAGATTTCTGAAGCATTTTTAAACGTCAGCGGAATTCTGAGAACAATGGAAGAGTTGTGAAGCATTTTTAAAGGTCAGCGGAATTTGGAGAACAATCGAAGAGTTCCGAGGCATTTTTAAAAGTCAGCGGAATTCCGAGAACAATGGAAGAGTTGTGAAGCATTTTTAAACGTCAGCGGAATTCCGAGAACAATGGAAGAGTTCCGAAGCATTTTTAAACCTCAGCGGAATTCCGAGAACAATGGAAGAGTTCCGAAGCATTTTTAAAAGTCAGCAACATACCGAGAACAATGGAAGAGTTGTGAAGCATTTTTAAACATCAGCGGAATTCCAGAACAATCGAAGAGTTCCGAAGCATTTTTAAATGTCAGCGGAATTCCGAGAACAATGGAAGAGTTCCGAAGCATTTTTATATGTCTGCAGAATTCTGAGAACAATGGAAGAGTTCCAAAGCATTTTTAAATGTCTGCGGAATTCTGAAAACAATGGAAGAGTTCCTAAGCATTTTTAAACTTCAGCAGAATTCCGAGAACAATGGAAGAGTTCCGAAGCATTTTTAAACTTCTGCGGAATTCCGAGAACAATGGAAGAGTTCCGAAGCATTTTTAAAAGTCAGCGGAATTCCGAGAACAATAGAAGAGTTGTGAAGCATTTTTAAGCGTCAGCGGAATTCCGAGAACAATGGAAGAGTTCCAAAGCATTTTTAAACTTCAGCAGAATTCCGAGAACAATGGAAGAGTTCCGAAGCATTCTTAAACTTCAGCGGAATTCCGAGAACAATGGAAGAGTTCCGAAGCATTTTTTAAAGTCAGCGGAATTTCCGAGAACAATAGAAGAGTTTTGAAGCAATTTTAAGCGTCAGCGGAATTCCGAGAACAATGGAAGAGTTCCGAAGCATTTTTCAACATCAGCGGAATTCCGAGAACAATGGAAGAGTTCTGAAGCATTTTTAAACGTCAGCGGAACTTTGAAAACAATGGAAGATTTCCGAAGCATTTTTAAAAGTCAGCGGAATACCGAGAAAAATGGAAGAGTTGTGAAGCATTTTTAAACGTCAGCGAAATTTCGAGAACAATGGAAGAGTTCCGAAGCATTTTTAAACTTCAGCGGAATTACGAGAACAATGGAAGAGTTCCGAAGCATTTTTAAACATCAGCGGAATTCCGAGAACAATGGAAGAGTTCTGAAGCATTTTTAAATGTCAGCGGAATTCCGAGAACAATGGAAGAGCTCCGAAGCATACGTAAACTTCACCGGAATTCCGAGAACAATGGAAGAGTTCCGAAGCATTTTTAAAAGTCAGCAGAATACCGAGAACAATGGAAGAGTTGTGAAGTATTTTTAAACGTCAGCGGAATTCCAGAACAATGGAAGTGTTCCGAAGCATTTTTAAATGTCAGCGGAATTACGAGAACAATGGAAGAGTTCCGAAGCATTTTTATATGTCTGCTTAATTCTGAGAACAATGGAAGAGTTCCAAAGCATTTTTAAATGTCAGCGGAATTCTGAAAACAATGGAAGAGTTCCGAAGCATTTTTAAACTTCAGCAGAATTCTGTGGAACAATGGAAGAGTTCCGAAGCATTCTTAAACTTCTGCGGAATTCCGAGAACAATGGAAGAGTTCCGAAGCATTTTTAAAAGTCAGCGGAATTCCGAGAACAATAGAAGAGTTGTGAAGCATTTTTAAGCGTCAGCCGAATTCCGAGAACAATGGAAGAGTTCCAAAGCATTTTTAAACTTCAGCAGAATTCCGAGAACATTGGAAGAGTTCCGAAGCATTCTTAAACTTCAGCGGAATTCCGAGAACAATGGAAGAGTTCCGAAGCATTTTTTAAAGTCAGCGGAATTTCCGAGAACAATAGAAGAGTTGTGAAGCAATTTTAAGCGTCAGCGGAATTCCAAGAACAATGGAAGAGTTCCGAAGCATTTTTCAACATCAGCGGAATTCTGAGAACAATGGAAGAGTTCTGAAGCATTTTTAAACGTCAGCGGAATTTTGAAAACAATGGAAGATTACCGAAGCATTTTTAAACATCAGCGGAATTCTGAGAACAATGGAAGAGTTCCGAGGCATTTTTAAACTTCAGCGGAATTTTGAGAACAATGGAAGAGTTCCGAAGCATTTTTAAAAGTCCGCAAAATTCCGAGAACAATGGAAGAGTTGTGAAGCATTTTTAAACGTCAGCGGAATTCCGAGAACAATGGAAGAGTTCTGAAGCATTTTTACACATCAGCGGAATTCAGAGAACAATGGAAGAGTTCTGAAGCATTTTTAAATGTCAGCGGAATTCCGAGAACAATGGAAGAGTTCCGAAGCATTTTTAAATTTCAGCGGAATTCTGAGAACAATGGAAGAGTTCTGAAGCATTTTTAAACTTCAGCAGAATTCCGAGAACAATGTAAGAGTTCCGAAGCATACTTAAACTTCAGCGGAATTCCGAGAACAATGGAAGAGTTCCGAAGCATTTTTATAAGTCAGGGGAATACCGAGAACAATGGAAGAGTTGTGAATCATTTTTAAACGTCAGCGGAATTCCAGAACAATGGAAGAGTTCCGAAGCATACGTAAACTTCAGCGGAATTCCGAGAACAATGGAAGAGTTCTGAAGCATTTTTAAACATCAACGGAATTCCGAGAAAAAAGGAAGAGTTCCAAAGCATTTTTATATGTCAGCGGAATTCCGAGAAATCTGGAAGAGTTCCGAAGCATTTTTAAACTTCAGCGGAATTACGAGAACAATGGAAGAGTTCCGAAGCATTTTTAAACTTCAACGGTATTACGAGAACAATGGAAGAGTTCCGAAGCAAATTTAAACTTCAGCGGAATACCGAGAACAATAGAAGAGTTGTGAAGCATTTTTAAACGTCAGCGGAAATCCGAGAACAATGGAAGAGTTCCGAAGCATTTTTAAACTTCAGCGGAATTCCGAGAACAATGGAAGAGTTCCGAAGCATTTTTAAACATCAGCGGAATTCCGAGAACAATGGAAGAGTTCCGAAGCATTTTTAAATGTCAGCGGAATTCTGAGAACAATGGAAGAGTTCCGAAGCATTTTTAAACTTCAGCATAATTCCGAGAACAATGGAAGAGTTCCAAAGCATTTTTAAAAGTCAGCGGAATTCCGAGAACAATGGAAGAGTTGTGAAGCATTTTTAAACGTCAGCGGAATTCTGAGAGCAATGGAAGACTTCCGAAGCATTTTTAATCTTCAGCATAATTCCGAGAACAATGGAAGAGTTCCGAAGAATATTTAAACTTCAGCGGAATTCCGAGAACAGTGGAAGAGTTCCGAAGCATTTTTAAAAGTCAGCGGAATTCCTAGAACAATGGAAGAGTTCCGAAGCATTTTTAAATGTCAGCGGAATTCCAAGAACAATGGAAGAGTTCCAAAGCATTTTTAAATGTCAGCGGAATTCTGAAAACAATGGAAGAGTTCTGAAGCATTTTTAAACTTCAGCAGAATTCCGAGAAAAATGGAAGAGTTCCGAAGTATTTTTAAAAGTCAGTGGAATTCTGAGAACAATAGAAGAGTTGTGAAGCATTTTTAAGCGTCAGCAGAATTCCGAGAACAATGGAACAGTTCCGAAGCATTTTTAAACATCAGCGGAATTCCGAGAACAATGGAAGAGTTCTGAAGCATTTTTAAACGTTAGCGGAATTTTGAAAACAATGGAAGATTTCGGAAGCATTTTTAAACGTCAGCGGAATTCTGAGAACAATGGAAGAGTTGTGAAGCATTTTTAAAGGTCAGCGGAATTTGGAGAACAATCGAAGAGTTCCGAAGCATTTTTAAAAGTCAGCGGAATTCCGAGAACAATGGAAGAGTTGTGAAGCATTTTTAAACGTCAGCGGAATTCCGAGAACAATGGAAGTGTTCCGAAGCATTTTTAAACCTCAGCGGAATTCCGAGAACAATGGAAGAGTTCCGAAGCATTTTTAAAAGTCAGCAACATACCGAGAACAATGGAAGAGTTGTGAAGCATTTTTAAACATCAGCGGAATTCCAGAACAATCGAAGAGTTCCGAAGCATTTTTAAATGTCAGCGGAATTCCGAGAACAATGGAAGAGTTCCGTAGCATTTTTATATGTCTGCAGAATTCTGAGAACAATGGAAGAGTTCCAAAGCATTTTTAAATGTCAGCGGAATTCTGAAAACAATGGAAGAGTTCCTAAACATTTTTAAACTTCAGCAGAATTCCGAGAACAATGGAAGAGTTCCGAAGCATTTTTAAACTTCTGCGGAATTCCGAGAACAATGGAAGAGTTCCGAAGCATTTTTAAAAGTCAGCGGAATTCCGAGAACAATAGAAGAGTTGTGAAGCATTTTTAAGCGTCAGCGGAATTCCGAGAACAATGGAAGAGTTCCAAAGCATTTTTAAACTTCAGCAGAATTCCGAGAACAATGGAAGAGTTCCGAAGCATTCTTAAACTTCAGCGGAATTCCGAGAACAATGGAAGAGTTCCGAAGCATTTTTTAAAGTCAGCGGAATTTCCGAGAACAATAGAAGAGTTTTGAAGCAATTTTAAGCGTCAGCGGAATTCCGAGAACAATGGAAGAGTTCCGAAGCATTTTTCAACATCAGCGGAATTCCGAGAACAATGGAAGAGTTCTGAAGCATTTTTAAACGTCAGCGGAATTTTGAAAACAATGGAAGAGTTCCGAAGCATTTTTAAAAGTCAGCGGAATTCCGAGAACAATAGAAGAGTTGTGAAGCATTTTTAAGCGTCAGCGGAATTCCGAGAACAATGGAAGAGTTCCAAAGCATTTTTAAACTTCAGCAGAATTCCGAGAACAATGGAAGAGTTCCGAAGCATTCTTAAACTTCAGCGGAATTCCGAGAACAATGGAAGAGTTCCGAAGCATTTTTTAAAGTCAGCGGAATTTCCGAGAACAATAGAAGAGTTTTGAAGCAATTTTAAGCGTCAGCGGAATTCCGAGAACAATGGAAGAGTTCCGAAGCATTTTTCAACATCAGCGGAATTCCGAGAACAATGGAAGAGTTCTGAAGCATTTTTAAACGTCAGCGGAACTTTGAAAACAATGGAAGATTTCCAAAGCATTTTTAAAAGTCAGCGGAATACCGAGAAAAATGGAAGAGTTGTGAAGCATTTTTAAACGTCAGCGGAATTCCGAGAACAATGGAAGAGTTCCGAAGCATTTTTAAACTTCAGCGGAATTACGAGAACAATGGAAGAGTTCCGAAGCATTTTTAAACATCAGCGGAATTCCGAGAACAATGGAAGAGTTCTGAAGCATTTTTAAATGTCAGCGGAATTCCGAGAACAATGGAAGAGCTCCGAAGCATACGTAAACTTCACCGGAATTCCGAGAACAATGGAAGAGTTCCGAAGCATTTTTAAAAGTCAGCAGAATACCGAGAACAATGGAAGAGTTGTGAAGTATTTTTAAACGTCAGCGGAATTCCAGAACAATGGAAGTGTTCCGAAGCATTTTTAAATGTCAGCGGAATTACGAGAACAATGGAAGAGTTCCGAAGCATTTTTATATGTCTGCTTAATTCTGAGAACAATGGAAGAGTTCCAAAGCATTTTTAAATGTCAGCGGAATTCTGAAAACAATGGAAGAGTTCCGAAGCATTTTTAAACTTCAGCAGAATTCCGTGGAACAATGGAAGAGTTCCGAAGCATTCTTAAACTTCTGCGGAATTCCGAGAACAATGGAAGAGTTCCGAAGCATTTTTAAAAGTCAGCGGAATTCCGAGAACAATAGAAGAGTTGTGAAGCATTTTTAAGCGTCAGCCGAATTCCGAGAACAATGGAAGAGTTCCAAAGCATTTTTAAACTTCAGCAGAATTCCGAGAACATTGGAAGAGTTCCGAAGCATTCTTAAACTTCAGCGGAATTCCGAGAACAATGGAAGAGTTCCGAAGCATTTTTTAAAGTCAGCGGAATTTCCGAGAACAATAGAAGAGTTGTGAAGCAATTTTAAGCGTCAGCGGAATTCCAAGAACAATGGAAGAGTTCCGAAGCATTTTTCAACATCAGCGGAATTCTGAGAACAATGGAAGAGTTCTGAAGCATTTTTAAACGTCAGCGGAATTTTGAAAACAATGGAAGATTACCGAAGCATTTTTAAACATCAGCGGAATTCTGAGAACAATGGAAGAGTTCCGAGGCATTTTTAAACTTCAGCGGAATTTTGAGAACAATGGAAGAGTTCCGAAGCATTTTTAAAAGTCCGCAAAATTCCGAGAACAATGGAAGAGTTGTGAAGCATTTTTAAACGTCAGCGGAATTCCGAGAACAATGGAAGAGTTCTGAAGCATTTTTACACGTCAGCGGAATTCAGAGAACAATGGAAGAGTTCTGAAGCATTTTTAAACGTCAGCGGAATTCTGAGAGCAATGGAAGACTTCCGAAGCATTTTTAATCTTCAGCATAATTCCGAGAACAATGGAAGAGTTCCGAAGAATATTTAAACTTCAGCGGAATTCCGAGAACAGTGGAAGAGTTCCGAAGCATTTTTAAAAGTCAGCGGAATTCCTAGAACAATGGAAGAGTTCCGAAGCATTTTTAAATGTCAGCGGAATTCCAAGAACAATGGAAGAGTTCCAAAGCATTTTTAAATGTCAGCGGAATTCTGAAAACAATGGAAGAGTTCTGAAGCATTTTTTAAAGTCAGCGGAATTTCCGAGAACAATAGAAGAGTTGTGAAGCAATTTTAAGCGTCAGCGGAATTCCAAGAACAATGGAAGAGTTCCGAAGCATTTTTCAACATCAGCGGAATTCTGAGAACAATGGAAGAGTTCTGAAGCATTTTTAAACGTCAGCGGAATTTTGAAAACAATGGAAGATTACCGAAGCATTTTTAAACATCAGCGGAATTCTGAGAACAATGGAAGAGTTCCGAGGCATTTTTAAACTTCAGCGGAATTTTGAGAACAATGGAAGAGTTCCGAAGCATTTTTAAAAGTCCGCAAAATTCCGAGAACAATGGAAGAGTTGTGAAGCATTTTTAAACGTCAGCGGAATTCCGAGAACAATGGAAGAGTTCTGAAGCATTTTTACACATCAGCGGAATTCAGAGAACAATGGAAGAGTTCTGAAGCATTTTTAAATGTCAGCGGAATTCCGAGAACAATGGAAGAGTTCCGAAGCATTTTTAAATTTCAGCGGAATTCTGAGAACAATGGAAGAGTTCTGAAGCATTTTTAAACTTCAGCAGAATTCCGAGAACAATGTAAGAGTTCCGAAGCATACTTAAACTTCAGCGGAATTCCGAGAACAATGGAAGAGTTCCGAAGCATTTTTATAAGTCAGGGGAATACCGAGAACAATGGAAGAGTTGTGAAGCATTTTTAAACGTCAGCGGAATTCCAGAACAATGGAAGAGTTCCGAAGCATACGTAAACTTCAGCGGAATTCCGAGAACAATGGAAGAGTTCTGAAGCATTTTTAAACATCAACGGAATTCCGAGAAAAAAGGAAGAGTTCCAAAGCATTTTTATATGTCAGCGGAATTCCGAGAAATCTGGAAGAGTTCCGAAGCATTTTTAAACTTCAGCGGAATTACGAGAACAATGGAAGAGTTCCGAAGCATTTTTAAACTTCAACGGTATTACGAGAACAATGGAAGAGTTCCGAAGCAAATTTAAACTTCAGCGGAATACCGAGAACAATAGAAGAGTTGTGAAGCATTTTTAAACGTCAGCGGAAATCCGAGAACAATGGAAGAGTTCCGAAGCATTTTTAAACTTCAGCGGAATTCCGAGAACAATGGAAGAGTTCCGAAGCATTTTTAAACATCAGCGGAATTCCGAGAACAATGGAAGAGTTCCGAAGCATTTTTAAATGTCAGCGGAATTCTGAGAACAATGGAAGAGTTCCGAAGCATTTTTAAACTTCAGCATAATTCCGAGAACAATGGAAGAGTTCCAAAGCATTTTTAAAAGTCAGCGGAATTCCGAGAACAATGGAAGAGTTGTGAAGCATTTTTAAACGTCAGCGGAATTCTGAGAGCAATGGAAGACTTCCGAAGCATTTTTAATCTTCAGCATAATTCCGAGAACAATGGAAGAGTTCCGAAGAATATTTAAACTTCAGCGGAATTCCGAGAACAGTGGAAGAGTTCCGAAGCATTTTTAAAAGTCAGCGGAATTCCTAGAACAATGGAAGAGTTCCGAAGCATTTTTAAATGTCAGCGGAATTCCAAGAACAATGGAAGAGTTCCAAAGCATTTTTAAATGTCAGCGGAATTCTGAAAACAATGGAAGAGTTCTGAAGCATTTTTAAACTTCAGCAGAATTCCGAGAAAAATGGAAGAGTTCCGAAGTATTTTTAAAAGTCAGTGGAATTCTGAGAACAATAGAAGAGTTGTGAAGCATTTTTAAGCGTCAGCAGAATTCCGAGAACAATGGAACAGTTCCGAAGCATTTTTAAACATCAGCGGAATTCCGAGAACAATGGAAGAGTTCTGAAGCATTTTTAAACGTTAGCGGAATTTTGAAAACAATGGAAGATTTCGGAAGCATTTTTAAACGTCAGCGGAATTCTGAGAACAATGGAAGAGTTGTGAAGCATTTTTAAAGGTCAGCGGAATTTGGAGAACAATCGAAGAGTTCCGAAGCATTTTTAAAAGTCAGCGGAATTCCGAGAACAATGGAAGAGTTGTGAAGCATTTTTAAACGTCAGCGGAATTCCGAGAACAATGGAAGTGTTCCGAAGCATTTTTAAACCTCAGCGGAATTCCGAGAACAATGGAAGAGTTGTGAAGCATTTTTAAACATCAGCGGAATTCCAGAACAATCGAAGAGTTCCGAAGCATTTTTAAATGTCAGCGGAATTCCGAGAACAATGGAAGAGTTCCGAAGCATTTTTATATGTCTGCAGAATTCTGAGAACAATGGAAGAGTTCCAAAGCATTTTTAAATGTCAGCGGAATTCTGAAAACAATGGAAGAGTTCCTAAACATTTTTAAACTTCAGCAGAATTCCGAGAACAATGGAAGAGTTCCGAAGCATTTTTAAACTTCTGCGGAATTCCGAGAACAATGGAAGAGTTCCGAAGCATTTTTAAAAGTCAGCGGAATTCCGAGAACAATAGAAGAGTTGTGAAGCATTTTTAAGCGTCAGCGGAATTCCGAGAACAATGGAAGAGTTCCAAAGCATTTTTAAACTTCAGCAGAATTCCGAGAACAATGGAAGAGTTCCGAAGCATTCTTAAACTTCAGCGGAATTCCGAGAACAATGGAAGAGTTCCGAAGCATTTTTTAAAGTCAGCGGAATTTCCGAGAACAATAGAAGAGTTTTGAAGCAATTTTAAGCGTCAGCGGAATTCCGAGAACAATGGAAGAGTTCCGAAGCATTTTTCAACATCAGCGGAATTCCGAGAACAATGGAAGAGTTCTGAAGCATTTTTAAACGTCAGCGGAATTTTGAAAACAATGGAAGAGTTCCGAAGCATTTTTAAAAGTCAGCGGAATTCCGAGAACAATAGAAGAGTTGTGAAGCATTTTTAAGCGTCAGCGGAATTCCGAGAACAATGGAAGAGTTCCAAAGCATTTTTAAACTTCAGCAGAATTCCGAGAACAATGGAAGAGTTCCGAAGCATTCTTAAACTTCAGCGGAATTCCGAGAACAATGGAAGAGTTCCGAAGCATTTTTTAAAGTCAGCGGAATTTCCGAGAACAATAGAAGAGTTTTGAAGCAATTTTAAGCGTCAGCGGAATTCCGAGAACAATGGAAGAGTTCCGAAGCATTTTTCAACATCAGCGGAATACCGAGAAAAATGGAAGAGTTGTGAAGCATTTTTAAACGTCAGCGGAATTCCGAGAACAATGGAAGAGTTCCGAAGCATTTTTAAACTTCAGCGGAATTACGAGAACAATGGAAGAGTTCCGAAGCATTTTTAAACATCAGCGGAATTCCGAGAACAATGGAAGAGTTCTGAAGCATTTTTAAATGTCAGCGGAATTCCGAGAACAATGGAAGAGCTCCGAAGCATACGTAAACTTCACCGGAATTCCGAGAACAATGGAAGAGTTCCGAAGCATTTTTAAAAGTCAGCAGAATACCGAGAACAATGGAAGAGTTGTGAAGTATTTTTAAACGTCAGCGGAATTCCAGATCAATGGAAGTGTTCCGAAGCATTTTTAAATGTCAGCGGAATTACGAGAACAATGGAAGAGTTCCGAAGCATTTTTATATGTCTGCTTAATTCTGAGAACAATGGAAGAGTTCCAAAGCATTTTTAAATGTCAGCGGAATTCTGAAAACAATGGAAGAGTTCCGAAGCATTTTTAAACTTCAGCAGAATTCCGTGGAACAATGGAAGAGTTCCGAAGCATTCTTAAACTTCTGCGGAATTCCGAGAACAATGGAAGAGTTCCGAAGCATTTTTAAAAGTCAGCGGAATTCCGAGAACAATAGAAGAGTTGTGAAGCATTTTTAAGCGTCAGCCGAATTCCGAGAACAATGGAAGAGTTCCAAAGCATTTTTAAACTTCAGCAGAATTCCGAGAACATTGGAAGAGTTCCGAAGCATTCTTAAACTTCAGCGGAATTCCGAGAACAATGGAAGAGTTCCGAAGCATTTTTTAAAGTCAGCGGAATTTCCGAGAACAATAGAAGAGTTGTGAAGCAATTTTAAGCGTCAGCGGAATTCCAAGAACAATGGAAGAGTTCCGAAGCATTTTTCAACATCAGCGGAATTCTGAGAACAATGGAAGAGTTCTGAAGCATTTTTAAACGTCAGCGGAATTTTGAAAACAATGGAAGATTACCGAAGCATTTTTAAACATCAGCGGAATTCTGAGAACAATGGAAGAGTTCCGAGGCATTTTTAAACTTCAGCGGAATTTTGAGAACAATGGAAGAGTTCCGAAGCATTTTTAAAAGTCCGCAAAATTCCGAGAACAATGGAAGAGTTGTGAAGCATTTTTAAACGTCAGCGGAATTCCGAGAACAATGGAAGAGTTCTGAAGCATTTTTACACGTCAGCGGAATTCAGAGAACAATGGAAGAGTTCTGAAGCATTTTTAAACGTCAGCGGAATTCTGAGAGCAATGGAAGACTTCCGAAGCATTTTTAATCTTCAGCATAATTCCGAGAACAATGGAAGAGTTCCGAAGAATATTTAAACTTCAGCGGAATTCCGAGAACAGTGGAAGAGTTCCGAAGCATTTTTAAAAGTCAGCGGAATTCCTAGAACAATGGAAGAGTTCCGAAGCATTTTTAAATGTCAGCGGAATTCCAAGAACAATGGAAGAGTTCCAAAGCATTTTTAAATGTCAGCGGAATTCTGAAAACAATGGAAGAGTTCTGAAGCATTTTTAAACTTCAGCAGAATTCCGAGAAAAATGGAAGAGTTCCGAAGTATTTTTAAAAGTCAGTGGAATTCTGAGAACAATAGAAGAGTTGTGAAGCATTTTTAAGCGTCAGCAGAATTCCGAGAACAATGGAACAGTTCCGAAGCATTTTTAAACATCAGCGGAATTCCGAGAACAATGGAAGAGTTCTGAAGCATTTTTAAACGTTAGCGGAATTTTGAAAACAATGGAAGATTTCTGAAGCATTTTTAAACGTCAGCGGAATTCTGAGAACAATGGAAGAGTTGTGAAGCATTTTTAAAGGTCAGCGGAATTTGGAGAACAATCGAAGAGTTCCGAAGCATTTTTAAAAGTCAGCGGAATTCCGAGAACAATGGAAGAGTTGTGAAGCATTTTTAAACGTCAGCGGAATTCCGAGAACAATGGAAGTGTTCCGAAGCATTTTTAAACCTCAGCGGAATTCCGAGAACAATGGAAGAGTTCCGAAGCATTTTTAAAAGTCAGCAACATACCGAGAACAATGGAAGAGTTGTGAAGCATTTTTAAACATCAGCGGAATTCCAGAACAATCGAAGAGTTCCGAAGCATTTTTAAATGTCAGCGGAATTCCGAGAACAATGGAAGAGTTCCGAAGCATTTTTATATGTCTGCAGAATTCTGAGAACAATGGAAGAGTTCCAAAGCATTTTTAAATGTCAGCGGAATTCTGAAAACAATGGAAGAGTTCCTAAACATTTTTAAACTTCAGCAGAATTCCGAGAACAATGGAAGAGTTCCGAAGCATTTTTAAACTTCTGCGGAATTCCGAGAACAATGGAAGAGTTCCGAAGCATTTTTAAAAGTCAGCGGAATTCCGAGAACAATAGAAGAGTTGTGAAGCATTTTTAAGCGTCAGCGGAATTCCGAGAACAATGGAAGAGTTCCAAAGCATTTTTAAACTTCAGCAGAATTCCGAGAACAATGGAAGAGTTCCGAAGCATTCTTAAACTTCAGCGGAATTCCGAGAACAATGGAAGAGTTCCGAAGCATTTTTTAAAGTCAGCGGAATTTCCGAGAACAATAGAAGAGTTTTGAAGCAATTTTAAGCGTCAGCGGAATTCCGAGAACAATGGAAGAGTTCCGAAGCATTTTTCAACATCAGCGGAATTCCGAGAACAATGGAAGAGTTCTGAAGCATTTTTAAACGTCAGCGGAATTTTGAAAACAATGGAAGAGTTCCGAAGCATTTTTAAAAGTCAGCGGAATTCCGACAACAATAGAAGAGTTGTGAAGCATTTTTAAGCGTCAGCGGAATTCCGAGAACAATGGAAGAGTTCCAAAGCATTTTTAAACTTCAGCAGAATTCCGAGAACAATGGAAGAGTTCCGAAGCATTCTTAAACTTCAGCGGAATTCCGAGAACAATGGAAGAGTTCCGAAGCATTTTTTAAAGTCAGCGGAATTTCCGAGAACAATAGAAGAGTTTTGAAGCAATTTTAAGCGTCAGCGGAATTCCGAGAACAATGGAAGAGTTCCGAAGCATTTTTCAACATCAGCGGAATTCCGAGAACAATGGAAGAGTTCTGAAGCATTTTTAAACGTCAGCGGAACTTTGAAAACAATGGAAGATTTCCGAAGCATTTTTAAAAGTCAGCGGAATACCGAGAAAAATGGAAGAGTTGTGAAGCATTTTTAAACGTCAGCGGAATTCCGAGAACAATGGAAGAGTTCCGAAGCATTTTTAAACTTCAGCGGAATTACGAGAACAATGGAAGAGTTCCGAAGCATTTTTAAACATCAGCGGAATTCCGAGAACAATGGAAGAGTTCTGAAGCATTTTTAAATGTCAGCGGAATTCCGAGAACAATGGAAGAGCTCCGAAGCATACGTAAACTTCACCGGAATTCCGAGAACAATGGAAGAGTTCCGAAGCATTTTTAAAAGTCAGCAGAATACCGAGAACAATGGAAGAGTTGTGAAGTATTTTTAAACGTCAGCGGAATTCCAGAACAATGGAAGTGTTCCGAAGCATTTTTAAATGTCAGCGGAATTACGAGAACAATGGAAGAGTTCCGAAGCATTTTTATATGTCTGCTTAATTCTGAGAACAATGGAAGAGTTCCAAAGCATTTTTAAATGTCAGCGGAATTCTGAAAACAATGGAAGAGTTCCGAAGCATTTTTAAACTTCAGCAGAATTCCGTGGAACAATGGAAGAGTTCCGAAGCATTCTTAAACTTCTGCGGAATTCCGAGAACAATGGAAGAGTTCCGAAGCATTTTTAAAAGTCAGCGGAATTCCGAGAACAATAGAAGAGTTGTGAAGCATTTTTAAGCGTCAGCCGAATTCCGAGAACAATGGAAGAGTTCCAAAGCATTTTTAAACTTCAGCAGAATTCCGAGAACATTGGAAGAGTTCCGAAGCATTCTTAAACTTCAGCGGAATTCCGAGAACAATGTAAGAGTTCCGAAGCATTTTTTAAAGTCAGCGGAATTTCCGAGAACAATAGAAGAGTTGTGAAGCAATTTTAAGCGTCAGCGGAATTCCAAGAACAATGGAAGAGTTCCGAAGCATTTTTCAACATCAGCGGAATTCTGAGAACAATGGAAGAGTTCTGAAGCATTTTTAAACGTCAGCGGAATTTTGAAAACAATGGAAGATTACCGAAGCATTTTTAAACATCAGCGGAATTCTGAGAACAATGGAAGAGTTCCGAGGCATTTTTAAACTTCAGCGGAATTTTGAGAACAATGGAAGAGTTCCGAAGCATTTTTAAAAGTCCGAAAAATTCCGAGAACAATGGAAGAGTTGTGAAGCATTTTTAAACGTCAGCGGAATTCCGAGAACAATGGAAGAGTTCTGAAGCATTTTTACACGTCAGCGGAATTCAGAGAACAATGGAAGAGTTCTGAAGCATTTTTAAATGTCAGCGGAATTCCGAGAACAATGTAAGAGTTCCGAAGCATACTTAAACTTCAGCGGAATTCCGAGAACAATGTAAGAGTTCCGAAGCATACTTAAACTTCAGCGGAATTCCGAGAACAATGGAAGAGTTCCGAAGCATTTTTATAAGTCAGGGGAATACCAAGAACAATGGAAGAGTTGTGAAGCATTTTTAAACGTCAGCGGAATTCCAGAACAATGGAAGAGTTCCGAAGCATACGTAAACTTCAGCGGAATTCCGAGAACAATGGAAGAGTTCTGAAGCATTTTTAAACATCAACGGAATTCCGAGAAAAAAGGAAGAGTTCCAAAGCATTTTTATATGTCAGCGGAATTCCGAGAAATCTGGAAGAGTTCCGAAGCATTTTTAAACTTCAGCGGAATTACGAGAACAATGGAAGAGTTCCGAAGCATTTTTAAACTTCAACGGTATTACGAGAACAATGGAAGAGTTCCGAAGCAAATTTAAACTTCAGCGGAATACCGAGAACAATAGAAGAGTTGTGAAGCATTTTTAAACGTCAGCGGAAATCCGAGAACAATGGAAGAGTTCCGAAGCATTTTTAAACTTCAGCGGAATTCCGAGAACAATGGAAGAGTTCCGAAGCATTTTTAAACATCAGCGGAATTCCGAGAACAATGGAAGAGTTCCGAAGCATTTTTAAATGTCAGCGGAATTCTGAGAACAATGGAAGAGTTCCGAAGCATTTTTAAACTTCAGCATAATTCCGAGAACAATGGAAGAGTTCCAAAGCATTTTTAAAAGTCAGCGGAATTCCGAGAACAATGGAAGAGTTGTGAAGCATTTTTAAACGTCAGCGGAATTCTGAGAGCAATGGAAGACTTCCGAAGCATTTTTAATCTTCAGCATAATTCCGAGAACAATGGAAGAGTTCCGAAGAATATTTAAACTTCAGCGGAATTCCGAGAACATTGGAAGAGTTCCGAAGCATTCTTAAACTTCAGCGGAATTCCGAGAACAATGGAAGAGTTCCGAAGCATTTTTAAACTTCAGCATAATTCCGAGAACAATGGAAGAGTTCCAAAGCATTTTTAAACTTCAGCAGAATTCCGAGAACATTGGAAGAGTTCCGAAGCATTCTTAAACTTCAGCGGAATTCCGAGAACAATGGAAGAGTTCCGAAGCATTTTTTAAAGTCAGCGGAATTTCCGAGAACAATAGAAGAGTTGTGAAGCAATTTTAAGCGTCAGCGGAATTCCAAGAACAATGGAAGAGTTCCGAAGCATTTTTCAACATCAGCGGAATTCTGAGAACAATGGAAGAGTTCTGAAGCATTTTTAAACGTCAGCGGAATTTTGAAAACAATGGAAGATTACCGAAGCATTTTTAAACATCAGCGGAATTCTGAGAACAATGGAAGAGTTCCGAGGCATTTTTAAACTTCAGCGGAATTTTGAGAACAATGGAAGAGTTCCGAAGCATTTTTAAAAGTCCGCAAAATTCCGAGAACAATGGAAGAGTTGTGAAGCATTTTTAAACGTCAGCGGAATTCCGAGAACAATGGAAGAGTTCTGAAGCATTTTTACACGTCAGCGGAATTCAGAGAACAATGGAAGAGTTCTGAAGCATTTTTAAACGTCAGCGGAATTCTGAGAGCAATGGAAGACTTCCGAAGCATTTTTAATCTTCAGCATAATTCCGAGAACAATGGAAGAGTTCCGAAGAATATTTAAACTTCAGCGGAATTCCGAGAACAGTGGAAGAGTTCCGAAGCATTTTTAAAAGTCAGCGGAATTCCTAGAACAATGGAAGAGTTCCGAAGCATTTTTAAATGTCAGCGGAATTCCAAGAACAATGGAAGAGTTCCAAAGCATTTTTAAATGTCAGCGGAATTCTGAAAACAATGGAAGAGTTCTGAAGCATTTTTAAACTTCAGCAGAATTCCGAGAAAAATGGAAGAGTTCCGAAGTATTTTTAAAAGTCAGTGGAATTCTGAGAACAATAGAAGAGTTGTGAAGCATTTTTAAGCGTCAGCAGAATTCCGAGAACAATGGAACAGTTCCGAAGCATTTTTAAACATCAGCGGAATTCCGAGAACAATGGAAGAGTTCTGAAGCATTTTTAAACGTTAGCGGAATTTTGAAAACAATGGAAGATTTCTGAAGCATTTTTAAACGTCAGCGGAATTCTGAGAACAATGGAAGAGTTGTGAAGCATTTTTAAAGGTCAGCGGAATTTGGAGAACAATCGAAGAGTTCCGAAGCATTTTTAAAAGTCAGCGGAATTCCGAGAACAATGGAAGAGTTGTGAAGCATTTTTAAACGTCAGCGGAATTCCGAGAACAATGGAAGTGTTCCGAAGCATTTTTAAACCTCAGCGGAATTCCGAGAACAATGGAAGAGTTCCGAAGCATTTTTAAAAGTCAGCAACATACCGAGAACAATGGAAGAGTTGTGAAGCATTTTTAAACATCAGCGGAATTCCAGAACAATCGAAGAGTTCCGAAGCATTTTTAAATGTCAGCGGAATTCCGAGAACAATGGAAGAGTTCCGAAGCATTTTTATATGTCTGCAGAATTCTGAGAACAATGGAAGAGTTCCAAAGCATTTTTAAATGTCAGCGGAATTCTGAAAACAATGGAAGAGTTCCTAAACATTTTTAAACTTCAGCAGAATTCCGAGAACAATGGAAGAGTTCCGAAGCATTTTTAAACTTCTGCGGAATTCCGAGAACAATGGAAGAGTTCCGAAGCATTTTTAAAAGTCAGCGGAATTCCGAGAACAATAGAAGAGTTGTGAAGCATTTTTAAGCGTCAGCGGAATTCCGAGAACAATGGAAGAGTTCCAAAGCATTTTTAAACTTCAGCAGAATTCCGAGAACAATGGAAGAGTTCCGAAGCATTCTTAAACTTCAGCGGAATTCCGAGAACAATGGAAGAGTTCCGAAGCATTTTTTAAAGTCAGCGGAATTTCCGAGAACAATAGAAGAGTTTTGAAGCAATTTTAAGCGTCAGCGGAATTCCGAGAACAATGGAAGAGTTCCGAAGCATTTTTCAACATCAGCGGAATTCCGAGAACAATGGAAGAGTTCTGAAGCATTTTTAAACGTCAGCGGAATTTTGAAAACAATGGAAGAGTTCCGAAGCATTTTTAAAAGTCAGCGGAATTCCGACAACAATAGAAGAGTTGTGAAGCATTTTTAAGCGTCAGCGGAATTCCGAGAACAATGGAAGAGTTCCAAAGCATTTTTAAACTTCAGCAGAATTCCGAGAACAATGGAAGAGTTCCGAAGCATTCTTAAACTTCAGCGGAATTCCGAGAACAATGGAAGAGTTCCGAAGCATTTTTTAAAGTCAGCGGAATTTCCGAGAACAATAGAAGAGTTTTGAAGCAATTTTAAGCGTCAGCGGAATTCCGAGAACAATGGAAGAGTTCCGAAGCATTTTTCAACATCAGCGGAATTCCGAGAACAATGGAAGAGTTCTGAAGCATTTTTAAACGTCAGCGGAACTTTGAAAACAATGGAAGATTTCCGAAGCATTTTTAAAAGTCAGCGGAATACCGAGAAAAATGGAAGAGTTGTGAAGCATTTTTAAACGTCAGCGGAATTCCGAGAACAATGGAAGAGTTCCGAAGCATTTTTAAACTTCAGCGGAATTACGAGAACAATGGAAGAGTTCCGAAGCATTTTTAAACATCAGCGGAATTCCGAGAACAATGGAAGAGTTCTGAAGCATTTTTAAATGTCAGCGGAATTCCGAGAACAATGGAAGAGCTCCGAAGCATACGTAAACTTCACCGGAATTCCGAGAACAATGGAAGAGTTCCGAAGCATTTTTAAAAGTCAGCAGAATACCGAGAACAATGGAAGAGTTGTGAAGTATTTTTAAACGTCAGCGGAATTCCAGAACAATGGAAGTGTTCCGAAGCATTTTTAAATGTCAGCGGAATTACGAGAACAATGGAAGAGTTCCGAAGCATTTTTATATGTCTGCTTAATTCTGAGAACAATGGAAGAGTTCCAAAGCATTTTTAAATGTCAGCGGAATTCTGAAAACAATGGAAGAGTTCCGAAGCATTTTTAAACTTCAGCAGAATTCCGTGGAACAATGGAAGAGTTCCGAAGCATTCTTAAACTTCTGCGGAATTCCGAGAACAATGGAAGAGTTCCGAAGCATTTTTAAAAGTCAGCGGAATTCCGAGAACAATAGAAGAGTTGTGAAGCATTTTTAAGCGTCAGCCGAATTCCGAGAACAATGGAAGAGTTCCAAAGCATTTTTAAACTTCAGCAGAATTCCGAGAACATTGGAAGAGTTCCGAAGCATTCTTAAACTTCAGCGGAATTCCGAGAACAATGTAAGAGTTCCGAAGCATTTTTTAAAGTCAGCGGAATTTCCGAGAACAATAGAAGAGTTGTGAAGCAATTTTAAGCGTCAGCGGAATTCCAAGAACAATGGAAGAGTTCCGAAGCATTTTTCAACATCAGCGGAATTCTGAGAACAATGGAAGAGTTCTGAAGCATTTTTAAACGTCAGCGGAATTTTGAAAACAATGGAAGATTACCGAAGCATTTTTAAACATCAGCGGAATTCTGAGAACAATGGAAGAGTTCCGAGGCATTTTTAAACTTCAGCGGAATTTTGAGAACAATGGAAGAGTTCCGAAGCATTTTTAAAAGTCCGAAAAATTCCGAGAACAATGGAAGAGTTGTGAAGCATTTTTAAACGTCAGCGGAATTCCGAGAACAATGGAAGAGTTCTGAAGCATTTTTACACGTCAGCGGAATTCAGAGAACAATGGAAGAGTTCTGAAGCATTTTTAAATGTCAGCGGAATTCCGAGAACAATGTAAGAGTTCCGAAGCATACTTAAACTTCAGCGGAATTCCGAGAACAATGTAAGAGTTCCGAAGCATACTTAAACTTCAGCGGAATTCCGAGAACAATGGAAGAGTTCCGAAGCATTTTTATAAGTCAGGGGAATACCAAGAACAATGGAAGAGTTGTGAAGCATTTTTAAACGTCAGCGGAATTCCAGAACAATGGAAGAGTTCCGAAGCATACGTAAACTTCAGCGGAATTCCGAGAACAATGGAAGAGTTCCGAAGCATTTTTAAACTTCAGCGGAATTCCGAGAACAATGGAAGAGTTCCGAAGCATTTTTAAACATCAGCGGAATTCCGAGAACAATGGAAGAGTTCCGAAGCATTTTTAAATGTCAGCGGAATTCTGAGAACAATGGAAGAGTTCCGAAGCATTTTTAAACTTCAGCATAATTCCGAGAACAATGGAAGAGTTCCAAAGCATTTTTAAAAGTCAGCGGAATTCCGAGAACAATGGAAGAGTTGTGAAGCATTTTTAAACGTCAGCGGAATTCTGAGAGCAATGGAAGACTTCCGAAGCATTTTTAATCTTCAGCATAATTCCGAGAACAATGGAAGAGTTCCGAAGAATATTTAAACTTCAGCGGAATTCCGAGAACAGTGGAAGAGTTCCGAAGCATTTTTAAAAGTCAGCGGAATTCCTAGAACAATGGAAGAGTTCCGAAGCATTTTTAAATGTCAGCGGAATTCCAAGAACAATGGAAGAGTTCCAAAGCATTTTTAAATGTCAGCGGAATTCTGAAAACAATGGAAGAGTTCTGAAGCATTTTTAAACTTCAGCAGAATTCCGAGAAAAATGGAAGAGTTCCGAAGTATTTTTAAAAGTCAGTGGAATTCCGAGAACAATAGAAGAGTTGTGAAGCATTTTTAAGCGTCAGCAGAATTCCGAGAACAATGGAAGAGTTCCGAAGCATTTTTAAACATCAGCGGAATTCCGAGAACAATGGAAGATTTCTGAAGCATTTTTAAACGTTAGCGGAATTTTGAAAACAATGGAAGATTTCTGAAGCATTTTTAAACGTCAGCGGAATTCTGAGAACAATGGAAGAGTTGTGAAGCATTTTTAAAGGTCAGCGGAATTTGGAGAACAATCGAAGAGTTCCGAAGCATTTTTAAAAGTCAGCGGAATTCCGAGAACAATGGAAGAGTTGTGAAGCATTTTTAAACGTCAGCGGAATTCCGAGAACAATGGAAGAGTTCCGAAGCATTTTTAAACCTCAGCGGAATTCCAGAACAATCGAAGAGTTCCGAAGAATTTTTAAATGTCAGCGGAATTCCGAGAACAATGGAAGAGTTCCGAAGCATTTTTAAATGTCAGCGGAATTCTGAAAACAATGGAAGAGTTCCTAAGCATTTTTAAACTTCAGCAGAATTCCGAGAACAATGGAAGAGTTCCGAAGCATTTTTAAACCTCTGCGGAATTCCGAGAACAATGGAAGAGTTCCGAAGCATTTTTAAAAGTCAGCGGAATTCTGAGAACAATAGAAGAGTTGTGAAGCATTTTTAAGCGTCAGCGGAATTCCGAGAACAATGGAAGAGTTCCAAAGCATTTTTAAACTTCAGCAGAATTCCGAGAACTATGGAAGAGTTCCGAAGCATTCTTAAACTTCAGCGGAATTCCGAGAACAATGGAAGAGTTCCGAAGCATTTTTTAAAGTCAGCGGAATTTCCGAGAACAATAGAAGAGTTTTGAAGCAATTTTAAGCGTCAGCGGAATTCCGAGAACAATGGAAGAGTTCCGAAGCATTTTTCAACATCAGCGGAATTCCGAGAACAATGGAAGAGTTCTGAAGCATTTTTAAACGTCAGCGGAATTTTGAAAACAATGGAAGAGTTCCGAAGCATTTTTAAAAGTCAGCGGAATTCCGAGAACAATAGAAGAGTTGTGAAGCATTTTTAAGCGTCAGCGGAATTCCGAGAACAATGGAAGAGTTCCAAAGCATTTTTAAACTT
This sequence comes from Phyllobates terribilis, assembly GCF_046119375.1. Lineage (NCBI taxonomy): Eukaryota > Metazoa > Chordata > Amphibia > Anura > Dendrobatidae > Phyllobates > Phyllobates terribilis. Next base: position 21,445,525 of record NW_027362775.1, on the reverse strand, counting down.
CAGCAGAATTCCGAGAACAATGGAAGAGTTCCAAAGCATTCTTAAACTTCAGCGGAATTCCGAGAACAATGGAAGAGTTCCGAAGCATTTTTTAAAGTCAGCGGAATTTCCGAGAACAATAGAAGAGTTTTGAAGCAATTTTAAGCGTCAGCGGAATTCCGAGAACAATGGAAGAGTTCCGAAGCATTTTTCAACATCAGCGGAATTCCGAGAACAATGAAAGAGTTCTGAAGCATTTTTAATCGTCAGCGGAACTTTGAAAACAATGGAAGATTTCCGAAGCATTTTTAAAAGTCAGCGGAATACCGAGAAAAATGGAAGAGTTGTGAAGCATTTTTAAACGTCAGCGGAATTCCGAGAACAATGGAAGAGTTCCGAAGCATTTTTAAACTTCAGCGGAATTACGAGAACAATGGAAGAGTTCCGAAGCATATTTAAACTTCAGCGGAATACCGAGAACAATAGAAGAGTTGTGAAGCATTTTTAAACGGCAGCGGAAATCCGAGAACAATGGAAGAGTTCCGAAGCATTTTTAAACTTCACCCAAATTCCGAGAACAATGGAAGAGTTCCGATGCATTTTTAAACTTCAGCAGAATTCCTACAACAATGGAAGAGTTCCGAAGCATTTTTAAACTTCAGCGGAATTCCGAGAACAATGGAAGAGTTCCGAAGCATTTTTAAACGTCAGCGGAATTCCGAGAACAATGGAAGAGTTCCGAAGCATTTTTAAATGTCAGCGGAATTCTGAGAACAATGGAAGAGTTCCGAAGCATTTTTAAACTTCAGCATAATTCCGAGAACAATGGAAGAGTTCCGAAGCATTTTTAAAAGTCAGCGGAATTCCGAGAACAATGGAAGAGTTGTGAAGCATTTTTAAACGTCAGCGGAATACTGAGAGCAATGGAAGAGTTCCGATGCATTTTTAATCTTCAGCATAATTCCGAGAACAATGGAAGAGTTCCGAAGTATATTTAAACTTCAGCGGAATTCCGAGAACAATGGAAGAGTTCCGAAGCATTTTTAAAAGTCAGCGGAATACCGAGAAAAATGGAAGAGTTGTGAAGCATTTTTAAACGTCAGTGGAATTCCGAGAACAATGGAAGAGTTCCGAAGCATTTTTAAATGTCAGCGGAATTCCGAGAACAATGGAAGAGTTCCGAAGCATTTTTAAACCTCAGCGGAATTCCGAGAACAATGGAAGAGTTCCGAAGCATTTTTAAAAGTCAGCAACATACCGAGAACAATGGAAGAGTTGTGAAGCATTTTTAAACATCAGCGGAATTCCAGAACAATCGAAGAGTTCCGAAGAATTTTTAAATGTCAGCGGAATTCCGAGAACAATGGAAGAGTTCCGAAGCATTTTTAAATGTCAGCGGAATTCTGAAAACAATGGAAGAGTTCCTAAGCATTTTTAAACTTCAGCAGAATTCCGAGAACAATGGAAGAGTTCCGAAGCATTTTTAAACCTCTGCGGAATTCCGAGAACAATGGAAGAGTTCCGAAGCATTTTTAAAAGTCAGCGGAATTCTGAGAACAATAGAAGAGTTGTGAAGCATTTTTAAGCGTCAGCGGAATTCCGAGAACAATGGAAGAGTTCCAAAGCATTTTTAAACTTCAGCAGAATTCCGAGAACTATGGAAGAGTTCCGAAGCATTCTTAAACTTCAGCGGAATTCCGAGAACAATGGAAGAGTTCCGAAGCATTTTTTAAAGTCAGCGGAATTTCCGAGAACAATAGAAGAGTTTTGAAGCAATTTTAAGCGTCAGCGGAATTCCGAGAACAATGGAAGAGTTCCGAAGCATTTTTCAACATCAGCGGAATTCCGAGAACAATGGAAGAGTTCTGAAGCATTTTTAAACGTCAGCGGAATTTTGAAAACAATGGAAGAGTTCCGAAGCATTTTTAAAAGTCAGCGGAATTCCGAGAACAATAGAAGAGTTGTGAAGCATTTTTAAGCGTCAGCGGAATTCCGAGAACAATGGAAGAGTTCCAAAGCATTTTTAAACTTCAGCAGAATTCCGAGAACAATGGAAGAGTTCCAAAGCATTCTTAAACTTCAGCGGAATTCCGAGAACAATGGAAGAGTTCCGAAGCATTTTTTAAAGTCAGCGGAATTTCCGAGAACAATAGAAGAGTTTTGAAGCAATTTTAAGCGTCAGCGGAATTCCGAGAACAATGGAAGAGTTCCGAAGCATTTTTCAACATCAGCGGAATTCCGAGAACAATGAAAGAGTTCTGAAGCATTTTTAATCGTCAGCGGAACTTTGAAAACAATGGAAGATTTCCGAAGCATTTTTAAAAGTCAGCGGAATACCGAGAAAAATGGAAGAGTTGTGAAGCATTTTTAAACGTCAGCGGAATTCCGAGAACAATGGAAGAGTTCCGAAGCATTTTTAAACTTCAGCGGAATTACGAGAACAATGGAAGAGTTCCGAAGCATATTTAAACTTCAGCGGAATACCGAGAACAATAGAAGAGTTGTGAAGCATTTTTAAACGGCAGCGGAAATCCGAGAACAATGGAAGAGTTCCGAAGCATTTTTAAACTTCACCCAAATTCCGAGAACAATGGAAGAGTTCCGATGCATTTTTAAACTTCAGCAGAATTCCTACAACAATGGAAGAGTTCCGAAGCATTTTTAAACTTCAGCGGAATTCCGAGAACAATGGAAGAGTTCCGAAGCATTTTTAAACGTCAGCGGAATTCCGAGAACAATGGAAGAGTTCCGAAGCATTTTTAAATGTCAGCGGAATTCTGAGAACAATGGAAGAGTTCCGAAGCATTTTTAAACTTCAGCATAATTCCGAGAACAATGGAAGAGTTCCGAAGCATTTTTAAAAGTCAGCGGAATTCCGAGAACAATGGAAGAGTTGTGAAGCATTTTTAAACGTCAGCGGAATACTGAGAGCAATGGAAGAGTTCCGATGCATTTTTAATCTTCAGCATAATTCCGAGAACAATGGAAGAGTTCCGAAGTATATTTAAACTTCAGCGGAATTCCGAGAACAATGGAAGAGTTCCGAAGCATTTTTAAAAGTCAGCGGAATACCGAGAAAAATGGAAGAGTTGTGAAGCATTTTTAAACGTCAGTGGAATTCCGAGAACAATGGAAGAGTTCCGAAGCATTTTTAAATGTCAGCGGAATTCCGAGAACAATGGAAGAGTTCCGAAGCATTTTTAAACTTCAGCAGAATTCCGAGAAAAATGGAAGAGTTCCGAAGTATTTTTAAAAGTCAGTGGAATTCCGAGAACAATAGAAGAGTTGTGAAGCATTTTTAAGCGTCAGCGGAATTCCGAGAACAATGGAAGAGTTCCGAAGCATTTTTAAACTTCAAAACTTCAGCAGATTTCCGAGAACAATGGAAGAGTTCTGAAGCATTCTTAAACTTAAGCGGAATTCCGAGAACAATGGAAGAGTTCCGAAGCATTTTTAAAAGTCAGGGGAATTCCGAGAACAATAGAAGAGTTGTGAAGCAATTTTAAGCGTCAGCGGAATTCTGAGAACAATGTAAGAGTTCCGAAGCATTTTTAAACTTCTGCGGAATTCCGAGAACAATGGAAGAGTTCCGAAGCATTTTTAAAAGTCAGCGGAATTCCGAGAACAATAGAAGAGTTGTGAAGCATTTTTAAGCGTCAGCGGAATTCCGAGAACAATGGAAGAGTTCCAAAGCATTTATAAACTTCAGCAGAATTCCGAGAACTATGGAAGAGTTCCGAAGCATTCTTAAACTTCAGCGGAATTCTGAGAACAATGGAAGAGTTCCGAAGCATTTTTTAAAGTCAGCGGAATTTCCGAGAACAATAGAAGAGTTTTGAAGCAATTTTAAGCGTCAGCGGAATTCCGAGAACAATGGAAGAGTTCCGAAGCATTTTTCAACATCAGCGGAATTCCGAGAACAATGGAAGAGTTCTGAAGCATTTTTAAACGTCAGCGGAATTTTGAAAACAATGGAAGAGTTCCGAAGCATTTTTAAAAGTCAGCGGAATTCCGAGAACAATAGAAGAGTTGTGAAGCATTTTTAAGCGTCAGCGGAATTCCGAGAACAATGGAAGAGTTCCAAAGCATTTTTAAACTTCAGCGGAATTACGAGAACAATGGAAGAGTTCCGAAGCATTTTTAAACATCAGCGGAATTCCGAGAACAATGGAAGAGTTCTGAAGCATTTTTAAATGTCAGCGGAATTCCGAGAACAATGGAAGAGCTCCGAAGCATACGTAAACTTCACCGGAATTCCGAGAACAATGGAAGAGTTCCGAAGCATTTTTAAAAGTCAGCAGAATACCGAGAACAATGGAAGAGTTGTGAAGTATTTTTAAACGTCAGCGGAATTCCAGAACAATGGAAGTGTTCCGAAGCATTTTTAAATGTCAGCGGAATTACGAGAACAATGGAAGAGTTCCGAAGCATTTTTATATGTCTGCTTAATTCTGAGAACAATGGAAGAGTTCCAAAGCATTTTTAAATGTCAGCGGAATTCTGAAAACAATGGAAGAGTTCCGAAGCATTTTTAAACTTCAGCAGAATTCCGTGGAACAATGGAAGAGTTCCGAAGCATTCTTAAACTTCTGCGGAATTCCGAGAACAATGGAAGAGTTCCGAAGCATTTTTAAAAGTCAGCGGAATTCCGAGAACAATAGAAGAGTTGTGAAGCATTTTTAAGCGTCAGCCGAATTCCGAGAACAATGGAAGAGTTCCAAAGCATTTTTAAACTTCAGCAGAATTCCGAGAACATTGGAAGAGTTCCGAAGCATTCTTAAACTTCAGCGGAATTCCGAGAACAATGGAAGAGTTCCGAAGCATTTTTTAAAGTCAGCGGAATTTCCGAGAACAATAGAAGAGTTGTGAAGCAATTTTAAGCGTCAGCGGAATTCCAAGAACAATGGAAGAGTTCCGAAGCATTTTTCAACATCAGCGGAATTCTGAGAACAATGGAAGAGTTCTGAAGCATTTTTAAACGTCAGCGGAATTTTGAAAACAATGGAAGATTACCGAAGCATTTTTAAACATCAGCGGAATTCTGAGAACAATGGAAGAGTTCCGAGGCATTTTTAAACTTCAGCGGAATTTTGAGAACAATGGAAGAGTTCCGAAGCATTTTTAAAAGTCCGCAAAATTCCGAGAACAATGGAAGAGTTGTGAAGCATTTTTAAACGTCAGCGGAATTCCGAGAACAATGGAAGAGTTCTGAAGCATTTTTACACGTCAGCGGAATTCAGAGAACAATGGAAGAGTTCTGAAGCATTTTTAAACGTCAGCGGAATTCTGAGAGCAATGGAAGACTTCCGAAGCATTTTTAATCTTCAGCATAATTCCGAGAACAATGGAAGAGTTCCGAAGAATATTTAAACTTCAGCGGAATTCCGAGAACAGTGGAAGAGTTCCGAAGCATTTTTAAAAGTCAGCGGAATTCCTAGAACAATGGAAGAGTTCCGAAGCATTTTTAAATGTCAGCGGAATTCCAAGAACAATGGAAGAGTTCCAAAGCATTTTTAAATGTCAGCGGAATTCTGAAAACAATGGAAGAGTTCTGAAGCATTTTTAAACTTCAGCAGAATTCCGAGAAAAATGGAAGAGTTCCGAAGTATTTTTAAAAGTCAGTGGAATTCTGAGAACAATAGAAGAGTTGTGAAGCATTTTTAAGCGTCAGCAGAATTCCGAGAACAATGGAACAGTTCCGAAGCATTTTTAAACATCAGCGGAATTCCGAGAACAATGGAAGAGTTCTGAAGCATTTTTAAACGTTAGCGGAATTTTGAAAACAATGGAAGATTTCTGAAGCATTTTTAAACGTCAGCGGAATTCTGAGAACAATGGAAGAGTTGTGAAGCATTTTTAAAGGTCAGCGGAATTTGGAGAACAATCGAAGAGTTCCGAAGCATTTTTAAAAGTCAGCGGAATTCCGAGAACAATGGAAGAGTTGTGAAGCATTTTTAAACGTCAGCGGAATTCCGAGAACAATGGAAGTGTTCCGAAGCATTTTTAAACCTCAGCGGAATTCCGAGAACAATGGAAGAGTTCCGAAGCATTTTTAAAAGTCAGCAACATACCGAGAACAATGGAAGAGTTGTGAAGCATTTTTAAACATCAGCGGAATTCCAGAACAATCGAAGAGTTCCGAAGCATTTTTAAATGTCAGCGGAATTCCGAGAACAATGGAAGAGTTCCGAAGCATTTTTATATGTCTGCAGAATTCTGAGAACAATGGAAGAGTTCCAAAGCATTTTTAAATGTCAGCGGAATTCTGAAAACAATGGAAGAGTTCCTAAACATTTTTAAACTTCAGCAGAATTCCGAGAACAATGGAAGAGTTCCGAAGCATTTTTAAACTTCTGCGGAATTCCGAGAACAATGGAAGAGTTCCGAAGCATTTTTAAAAGTCAGCGGAATTCCGAGAACAATAGAAGAGTTGTGAAGCATTTTTAAGCGTCAGCGGAATTCCGAGAACAATGGAAGAGTTCCAAAGCATTTTTAAACTTCAGCAGAATTCCGAGAACAATGGAAGAGTTCCGAAGCATTCTTAAACTTCAGCGGAATTCCGAGAACAATGGAAGAGTTCCGAAGCATTTTTTAAAGTCAGCGGAATTTCCGAGAACAATAGAAGAGTTTTGAAGCAATTTTAAGCGTCAGCGGAATTCCGAGAACAATGGAAGAGTTCCGAAGCATTTTTCAACATCAGCGGAATTCCGAGAACAATGGAAGAGTTCTGAAGCATTTTTAAACGTCAGCGGAATTTTGAAAACAATGGAAGAGTTCCGAAGCATTTTTAAAAGTCAGCGGAATTCCGAGAACAATAGAAGAGTTGTGAAGCATTTTTAAGCGTCAGCGGAATTCCGAGAACAATGGAAGAGTTCCAAAGCATTTTTAAACTTCAGCAGAATTCCGAGAACAATGGAAGAGTTCCGAAGCATTCTTAAACTTCAGCGGAATTCCGAGAACAATGGAAGAGTTCCGAAGCATTTTTTAAAGTCAGCGGAATTTCCGAGAACAATAGAAGAGTTTTGAAGCAATTTTAAGCGTCAGCGGAATTCCGAGAACAATGGAAGAGTTCCGAAGCATTTTTCAACATCAGCGGAATTCCGAGAACAATGGAAGAGTTCTGAAGCATTTTTAAACGTCAGCGGAACTTTGAAAACAATGGAAGATTTCCGAAGCATTTTTAAAAGTCAGCGGAATACCGAGAAAAATGGAAGAGTTGTGAAGCATTTTTAAACGTCAGCGGAATTCCGAGAACAATGGAAGAGTTCCGAAGCATTTTTAAACTTCAGCGGAATTACGAGAACAATGGAAGAGTTCCGAAGCATTTTTAAACATCAGCGGAATTCCGAGAACAATGGAAGAGTTCTGAAGCATTTTTAAATGTCAGCGGAATTCCGAGAACAATGGAAGAGCTCCGAAGCATACGTAAACTTCACCGGAATTCCGAGAACAATGGAAGAGTTCCGAAGCATTTTTAAAAGTCAGCAGAATACCGAGAACAATGGAAGAGTTGTGAAGTATTTTTAAACGTCAGCGGAATTCCAGAACAATGGAAGTGTTCCGAAGCATTTTTAAATGTCAGCGGAATTACGAGAACAATGGAAGAGTTCCGAAGCATTTTTATATGTCTGCTTAATTCTGAGAACAATGGAAGAGTTCCAAAGCATTTTTAAATGTCAGCGGAATTCTGAAAACAATGGAAGAGTTCCGAAGCATTTTTAAACTTCAGCAGAATTCCGTGGAACAATGGAAGAGTTCCGAAGCATTCTTAAACTTCTGCGGAATTCCGAGAACAATGGAAGAGTTCCGAAGCATTTTTAAAAGTCAGCGGAATTCCGAGAACAATAGAAGAGTTGTGAAGCATTTTTAAGCGTCAGCCGAATTCCGAGAACAATGGAAGAGTTCCAAAGCATTTTTAAACTTCAGCAGAATTCCGAGAACATTGGAAGAGTTCCGAAGCATTCTTAAACTTCAGCGGAATTCCGAGAACAATGTAAGAGTTCCGAAGCATTTTTTAAAGTCAGCGGAATTTCCGAGAACAATAGAAGAGTTGTGAAGCAATTTTAAGCGTCAGCGGAATTCCAAGAACAATGGAAGAGTTCCGAAGCATTTTTCAACATCAGCGGAATTCTGAGAACAATGGAAGAGTTCTGAAGCATTTTTAAACGTCAGCGGAATTTTGAAAACAATGGAAGATTACCGAAGCATTTTTAAACATCAGCGGAATTCTGAGAACAATGGAAGAGTTCCGAGGCATTTTTAAACTTCAGCGGAATTTTGAGAACAATGGAAGAGTTCCGAAGCATTTTTAAAAGTCCGAAAAATTCCGAGAACAATGGAAGAGTTGTGAAGCATTTTTAAACGTCAGCGGAATTCCGAGAACAATGGAAGAGTTCTGAAGCATTTTTACACGTCAGCGGAATTCAGAGAACAATGGAAGAGTTCTGAAGCATTTTTAAATGTCAGCGGAATTCCGAGAACAATGGAAGAGTTCCGAAGCATTTTTAAATTTCAGCGGAATTCTGAGAACAATGGAAGAGTTCTGAAGCATTTTTAAACTTCAGCAGAATTCCGAGAATAATGTAAGAGTTCCGAAGCATACTTAAACTTCAGCGGAATTCCGAGAACAATGGAAGAGTTCCGAAGCATTTTTATAAGTCAGGGGAATACCAAGAACAATGGAAGAGTTGTGAAGCACTTTTAAACGTCAGCGGAATTCCAGAACAATGGAAGAGTTCCGAAGCATACGTAAACTTCAGCGGAATTCCGAGAACAATGGAAGAGTTCTGAAGCATTTTTAAACATCAACGGAATTCCGAGAAAAAAGGAAGAGTTCCAAAGCATTTTTATATGTCAGCGGAATTCCGAGAAATCTGGAAGAGTTCCGAAGCATTTTTAAACTTCAGCGGAATTACGAGAACAATGGAAGAGTTCCGAAGCATTTTTAAACTTCAACGGTATTACGAGAACAATGGAAGAGTTCCGAAGCAAATTTAAACTTCAGCGGAATACCGAGAACAATAGAAGAGTTGTGAAGCATTTTTAAACGTCAGCGGAAATCCGAGAATAATGGAAGAGTTCCGAAGCATTTTTAAACTTCAGCGGAATTCCGAGAACAATGGAAGAGTTCCGAAGCATTTTTAAACATCAGCGGAATTCCGAGAACAATGGAAGAGTTCCGAAGCATTTTTAAATGTCAGCGGAATTCTGAGAACAATGGAAGAGTTCCGAAGCATTTTTAAACTTCAGCATAATTCCGAGAACAATGGAAGAGTTCCAAAGCATTTTTAAAAGTCAGCGGAATTCCGAGAACAATGGAAGAGTTGTGAAGCATTTTTAAACGTCAGCGGAATTCTGAGAGCAATGGAAGACTTCCGAAGCATTTTTAATCTTCAGCATAATTCCGAGAACAATGGAAGAGTTCCGAAGAATATTTAAACTTCAGCGGAATTCCGAGAACAGTGGAAGAGTTCCGAAGCATTTTTAAAAGTCAGCGGAATTCCTAGAACAATGGAAGAGTTCCGAAGCATTTTTAAATGTCAGCGGAATTCCAAGAACAATGGAAGAGTTCCAAAGCATTTTTAAATGTCAGCGGAATTCTGAAAACAATGGAAGAGTTCTGAAGCATTTTTAAACTTCAGCAGAATTCCGAGAAAAATGGAAGAGTTCCGAAGTATTTTTAAAAGTCAGTGGAATTCCGAGAACAATAGAAGAGTTGTGAAGCATTTTTAAGCGTCAGCAGAATTCCGAGAACAATGGAAGAGTTCCGAAGCATTTTTAAACATCAGCGGAATTCCGAGAACAATGGAAGAGTTCTGAAGCATTTTTAAACGTTAGCGGAATTTTGAAAACAATGGAAGATTTCTGAAGCATTTTTAAACGTCAGCGGAATTCTGAGAACAATGGAAGAGTTGTGAAGCATTTTTAAAGGTCAGCGGAATTTGGAGAACAATCGAAGAGTTCCGAAGCATTTTTAAAAGTCAGCGGAATTCCGAGAACAATGGAAGAGTTGTGAAGCATTTTTAAACGTCAGCGGAATTCCGAGAACAATGGAAGAGTTCCGAAGCATTTTTAAACCTCAGCGGAATTCCGAGAACAATGGAAGAGTTCCGAAGCATTTTTAAAAGTCAGCAACATACCGAGAACAATGGAAGAGTTGTGAAGCATTTTTAAACATCAGCGGAATTCCAGAACAATCGAAGAGTTCCGAAGAATTTTTAAATGTCAGCGGAATTCCGAGAACAATGGAAGAGTTCCGAAGCATTTTTAAATGTCAGCGGAATTCTGAAAACAATGGAAGAGTTCCTAAGCATTTTTAAACTTCAGCAGAATTCCGAGAACAATGGAAGAGTTCCGAAGCATTTTTAAACCTCTGCGGAATTCCGAGAACAATGGAAGAGTTCCGAAGCATTTTTAAAAGTCAGCGGAATTCTGAGAACAATAGAAGAGTTGTGAAGCATTTTTAAGCGTCAGCGGAATTCCGAGAACAATGGAAGAGTTCCAAAGCATTTTTAAACTTCAGCAGAATTCCGAGAACTATGGAAGAGTTCCGAAGCATTCTTAAACTTCAGCGGAATTCCGAGAACAATGGAAGAGTTCCGAAGCATTTTTTAAAGTCAGCGGAATTTCCGAGAACAATAGAAGAGTTTTGAAGCAATTTTAAGCGTCAGCGGAATTCCGAGAACAATGGAAGAGTTCCGAAGCATTTTTCAACATCAGCGGAATTCCGAGAACAATGGAAGAGTTCTGAAGCATTTTTAAACGTCAGCGGAATTTTGAAAACAATGGAAGAGTTCCGAAGCATTTTTAAAAGTCAGCGGAATTCCGAGAACAATAGAAGAGTTGTGAAGCATTTTTAAGCGTCAGCGGAATTCCGAGAACAATGGAAGAGTTCCAAAGCATTTTTAAACTTCAGCAGAATTCCGAGAACAATGGAAGAGTTCCAAAGCATTCTTAAACTTCAGCGGAATTCCGAGAACAATGGAAGAGTTCCGAAGCATTTTTTAAAGTCAGCGGAATTTCCGAGAACAATAGAAGAGTTTTGAAGCAATTTTAAGCGTCAGCGGAATTCCGAGAACAATGGAAGAGTTCCGAAGCATTTTTCAACATCAGCGGAATTCCGAGAACAATGAAAGAGTTCTGAAGCATTTTTAATCGTCAGCGGAACTTTGAAAACAATGGAAGATTTCCGAAGCATTTTTAAAAGTCAGCGGAATACCGAGAAAAATGGAAGAGTTGTGAAGCATTTTTAAACGTCAGCGGAATTCCGAGAACAATGGAAGAGTTCCGAAGCATTTTTAAACTTCAGCGGAATTACGAGAACAATGGAAGAGTTCCGAAGCATATTTAAACTTCAGCGGAATACCGAGAACAATAGAAGAGTTGTGAAGCATTTTTAAACGGCAGCGGAAATCCGAGAACAATGGAAGAGTTCCGAAGCATTTTTAAACTTCACCCAAATTCCGAGAACAATGGAAGAGTTCCGATGCATTTTTAAACTTCAGCAGAATTCCTACAACAATGGAAGAGTTCCGAAGCATTTTTAAACTTCAGCGGAATTCCGAGAACAATGGAAGAGTTCCGAAGCATTTTTAAACGTCAGCGGAATTCCGAGAACAATGGAAGAGTTCCGAAGCATTTTTAAATGTCAGCGGAATTCTGAGAACAATGGAAGAGTTCCGAAGCATTTTTAAACTTCAGCATAATTCCGAGAACAATGGAAGAGTTCCGAAGCATTTTTAAAAGTCAGCGGAATTCCGAGAACAATGGAAGAGTTGTGAAGCATTTTTAAACGTCAGCGGAATACTGAGAGCAATGGAAGAGTTCCGATGCATTTTTAATCTTCAGCATAATTCCGAGAACAATGGAAGAGTTCCGAAGTATATTTAAACTTCAGCGGAATTCCGAGAACAATGGAAGAGTTCCGAAGCATTTTTAAAAGTCAGCGGAATTACGAGAACAATGGAAGTGTTCCGAAGCATTTTTAAATGTCAGCGGAATTACGAGAACAATGGAAGAGTTCCGAAGCATTTTTATATGTCTGCTTAATTCTGAGAACAATGGAAGAGTTCCAAAGCATTTTTAAATGTCAGCGGAATTCTGAAAACAATGGAAGAGTTCCGAAGCATTTTTAAACTTCAGCAGAATTCCGTGGAACAATGGAAGAGTTCCGAAGCATTCTTAAACTTCTGCGGAATTCCGAGAACAATGGAAGAGTTCCGAAGCATTTTTAAAAGTCAGCGGAATTCCGAGAACAATAGAAGAGTTGTGAAGCATTTTTAAGCGTCAGCCGAATTCCGAGAACAATGGAAGAGTTCCAAAGCATTTTTAAACTTCAGCAGAATTCCGAGAACATTGGAAGAGTTCCGAAGCATTCTTAAACTTCAGCGGAATTCCGAGAACAATGTAAGAGTTCCGAAGCATTTTTTAAAGTCAGCGGAATTTCCGAGAACAATAGAAGAGTTGTGAAGCAATTTTAAGCGTCAGCGGAATTCCAAGAACAATGGAAGAGTTCCGAAGCATTTTTCAACATCAGCGGAATTCTGAGAACAATGGAAGAGTTCTGAAGCATTTTTAAACGTCAGCGGAATTTTGAAAACAATGGAAGATTACCGAAGCATTTTTAAACATCAGCGGAATTCTGAGAACAATGGAAGAGTTCCGAGGCATTTTTAAACTTCAGCGGAATTTTGAGAACAATGGAAGAGTTCCGAAGCATTTTTAAAAGTCCGAAAAATTCCGAGAACAATGGAAGAGTTGTGAAGCATTTTTAAACGTCAGCGGAATTCCGAGAACAATGGAAGAGTTCTGAAGCATTTTTACACGTCAGCGGAATTCAGAGAACAATGGAAGAGTTCTGAAGCATTTTTAAATGTCAGCGGAATTCCGAGAACAATGGAAGAGTTCCGAAGCATTTTTAAATTTCAGCGGAATTCTGAGAACAATGGAAGAGTTCTGAAGCATTTTTAAACTTCAGCAGAATTCCGAGAACAATGTAAGAGTTCCGAAGCATACTTAAACTTCAGCGGAATTCCGAGAACAATGGAAGAGTTCCGAAGCATTTTTATAAGTCAGGGGAATACCAAGAACAATGGAAGAGTTGTGAAGCATTTTTAAACGTCAGCGGAATTCCAGAACAATGGAAGAGTTCCGAAGCATACGTAAACTTCAGCGGAATTCCGAGAACAATGGAAGAGTTCTGAAGCATTTTTAAACATCAACGGAATTCCGAGAAAAAAGGAAGAGTTCCAAAGCATTTTTATATGTCAGCGGAATTCCGAGAAATCTGGAAGAGTTCCGAAGCATTTTTAAACTTCAGCGGAATTACGAGAACAATGGAAGAGTTCCGAAGCATTTTTAAACTTCAACGGTATTACGAGAACAATGGAAGAGTTCCGAAGCAAATTTAAACTTCAGCGGAATACCGAGAACAATAGAAGAGTTGTGAAGCATTTTTAAACGTCAGCGGAAATCCGAGAACAATGGAAGAGTTCCGAAGCATTTTTAAACTTCAGCGGAATTCCGAGAACAATGGAAGAGTTCCGAAGCATTTTTAAACATCAGCGGAATTCCGAGAACAATGGAAGAGTTCCGAAGCATTTTTAAATGTCAGCGGAATTCTGAGAACAATGGAAGAGTTCCGAAGCATTTTTAAACTTCAGCATAATTCCGAGAACAATGGAAGAGTTCCAAAGCATTTTTAAAAGTCAGCGGAATTCCGAGAACAATGGAAGAGTTGTGAAGCATTTTTAAACGTCAGCGGAATTCTGAGAGCAATGGAAGACTTCCGAAGCATTTTTAATCTTCAGCATAATTCCGAGAACAATGGAAGAGTTCCGAAGAATATTTAAACTTCAGCGGAATTCCGAGAACAGTGGAAGAGTTCCGAAGCATTTTTAAAAGTCAGCGGAATTCCTAGAACAATGGAAGAGTTCCGAAGCATTTTTAAATGTCAGCGGAATTCCAAGAACAATGGAAGAGTTCCAAAGCATTTTTAAATGTCAGCGGAATTCTGAAAACAATGGAAGAGTTCTGAAGCATTTTTAAACTTCAGCAGAATTCCGAGAAAAATGGAAGAGTTCCGAAGTATTTTTAAAAGTCAGTGGAATTCCGAGAACAATAGAAGAGTTGTGAAGCATTTTTAAGCGTCAGCAGAATTCCGAGAACAATGGAAGAGTTCCGAAGCATTTTTAAACATCAGCGGAATTCCGAGAACAATGGAAGAGTTCTGAAGCATTTTTAAACGTTAGCGGAATTTTGAAAACAATGGAAGATTTCTGAAGCATTTTTAAACTTCAGCGGAATTCTGAGAACAATGGAAGAGTTGTGAAGCATTTTTAAAGGTCAGCGGAATTTGGAGAACAATCGAAGAGTTCCGAAGCATTTTTAAAAGTCAGCGGAATTCCGAGAACAATGGAAGAGTTGTGAAGCATTTTTAAACGTCAGCGGAATTCCGAGAACAATGGAAGAGTTCCGAAGCATTTTTAAACCTCAGCGGAATTCCGAGAACAATGGAAGAGTTCCGAAGCATTTTTAAAAGTCAGCAACATACCGAGAACAATGGAAGAGTTGTGAAGCATTTTTAAACATCAGCGGAATTCCAGAACAATCGAAGAGTTCCGAAGAATTTTTAAATGTCAGCGGAATTCCGAGAACAATGGAAGAGTTCCGAAGCATTTTTAAATGTCAGCGGAATTCTGAAAACAATGGAAGAGTTCCTAAGCATTTTTAAACTTCAGCAGAATTCCGAGAACAATGGAAGAGTTCCGAAGCATTTTTAAACCTCTGCGGAATTCCGAGAACAATGGAAGAGTTCCGAAGCATTTTTAAAAGTCAGCGGAATTCTGAGAACAATAGAAGAGTTGTGAAGCATTTTTAAGCGTCAGCGGAATTCCGAGAACAATGGAAGAGTTCCAAAGCATTTTTAAACTTCAGCAGAATTCCGAGAACTATGGAAGAGTTCCGAAGCATTCTTAAACTTCAGCGGAATTCCGAGAACAATGGAAGAGTTCCGAAGCATTTTTTAAAGTCAGCGGAATTTCCGAGAACAATAGAAGAGTTTTGAAGCAATTTTAAGCGTCAGCGGAATTCCGAGAACAATGGAAGAGTTCCGAAGCATTTTTCAACATCAGCGGAATTCCGAGAACAATGGAAGAGTTCTGAAGCATTTTTAAACGTCAGCGGAATTTTGAAAACAATGGAAGAGTTCCGAAGCATTTTTAAAAGTCAGCGGAATTCCGAGAACAATAGAAGAGTTGTGAAGCATTTTTAAGCGTCAGCGGAATTCCGAGAACAATGGAATAGTTCCAAAGCATTTTTAAACTTCAGCAGAATTCCGAGAACAATGGAAGAGTTCCAAAGCATTCTTAAACTTCAGCGGAATTCCGAGAACAATGGAAGAGTTCCGAAGCATTTTTTAAAGTCAGCGGAATTTCCGAGAACAATAGAAGAGTTTTGAAGCAATTTTAAGCGTCAGCGGAATTCCGAGAACAATGGAAGAGTTCCGAAGCATTTTTCAACATCAGCGGAATTCCGAGAACAATGAAAGAGTTCTGAAGCATTTTTAATCGTCAGCGGAACTTTGAAAACAATGGAAGATTTCCGAAGCATTTTTAAAAGTCAGCGGAATACCGAGAAAAATGGAAGAGTTGTGAAGCATTTTTAAACGTCAGCGGAATTCCGAGAACAATGGAAGAGTTCCGAAGCATTTTTAAACTTCAGCGGAATTACGAGAACAATGGAAGAGTTCCGAAGCATATTTAAACTTCAGCGGAATACCGAGAACAATAGAAGAGTTGTGAAGCATTTTTAAACGGCAGCGGAAATCCGAGAACAATGGAAGAGTTCCGAAGCATTTTTAAACTTCACCCAAATTCCGAGAACAATGGAAGAGTTCCGATGCATTTTTAAACTTCAGCAGAATTCCTACAACAATGGAAGAGTTCCGAAGCATTTTTAAACTTCAGCGGAATTCCGAGAACAATGGAAGAGTTCCGAAGCATTTTTAAACGTCAGCGGAATTCCGAGAACAATGGAAGAGTTCCGAAGCATTTTTAAATGTCAGCGGAATTCTGAGAACAATGGAAGAGTTCCGAAGCATTTTTAAACTTCAGCATAATTCCGAGAACAATGGAAGAGTTCCGAAGCATTTTTAAAAGTCAGCGGAATTCCGAGAACAATGGAAGAGTTGTGAAGCATTTTTAAACGTCAGCGGAATACTGAGAGCAATGGAAGAGTTCCGATGCATTTTTAATCTTCAGCATAATTCCGAGAACAATGGAAGAGTTCCGAAGTATATTTAAACTTCAGCGGAATTCCGAGAACAATGGAAGAGTTCCGAAGCATTTTTAAAAGTCAGCGGAATACCGAGAAAAATGGAAGAGTTGTGAAGCATTTTTAAACGTCAGTGGAATTCCGAGAACAATGGAAGAGTTCCGAAGCATTTTTAAACTTCAGCAGAATTCCGAGAAAAATGGAAGAGTTCCGAAGTATTTTTAAAAGTCAGTGGAATTCCGAGAACAATAGAAGAGTTGTGAAGCATTTTTAAGCGTCAGCGGAATTCCGAGAACAATGGAAGAGTTCCGAAGCATTTTTAAACTTCAAAACTTCAGCAGATTTCCGAGAACAATGGAAGAGTTCTGAAGCATTCTTAAACTTAAGCGGAATTCCGAGAACAATGGAAGAGTTCCGAAGCATTTTTAAAAGTCAGGGGAATTCCGAGAACAATAGAAGAGTTGTGAAGCAATTTTAAGCGTCAGCGGAATTCTGAGAACAATGTAAGAGTTCCGAAGCATTTTTAAACTTCTGCGGAATTCCGAGAACAATGGAAGAGTTCCAAAGCATTTTTAAACTTCAGCAGAATTCCGAGAACTATGGAAGAGTTCCGAAGCATTCTTAAACTTCAGCGGAATTCCGAGAACAATGGAAGAGTTCCGAAGCATTTTTTAAAGTCAGCGGAATTTCCGAGAACAATAGAAGAGTTTTGAAGCAATTTTAAGCGTCAGCGGAATTCCGAGAACAATGGAAGAGTTCCGAAGCATTTTTCAACATCAGCGGAATTCCGAGAACAATGGAAGAGTTCTGAAGCATTTTTAAACGTCAGCGGAATTTTGAAAACAATGGAAGAGTTCCGAAGCATTTTTAAAAGTCAGCGGAATTCCGAGAACAATAGAAGAGTTGTGAAGCATTTTTAAGCGTCAGCGGAATTCCGAGAACAATGGAAGAGTTCCAAAGCATTTTTAAACTTCAGCGGAATTACGAGAACAATGGAAGAGTTCCGAAGCATTTTTAAACATCAGCGGAATTCCGAGAACAATGGAAGAGTTCTGAAGCATTTTTAAATGTCAGCGGAATTCCGAGAACAATGGAAGAGCTCCGAAGCATACGTAAACTTCACCGGAATTCCGAGAACAATGGAAGAGTTCCGAAGCATTTTTAAAAGTCAGCAGAATACCGAGAACAATGGAAGAGTTGTGAAGTATTTTTAAACGTCAGCGGAATTCCAGAACAATGGAAGTGTTCCGAAGCATTTTTAAATGTCAGCGGAATTACGAGAACAATGGAAGAGTTCCGAAGCATTTTTATATGTCTGCTTAATTCTGAGAACAATGGAAGAGTTCCAAAGCATTTTTAAATGTCAGCGGAATTCTGAAAACAATGGAAGAGTTCCGAAGCATTTTTAAACTTCAGCAGAATTCCGTGGAACAATGGAAGAGTTCCGAAGCATTCTTAAACTTCTGCGGAATTCCGAGAACAATGGAAGAGTTCCGAAGCATTTTTAAAAGTCAGCGGAATTCCGAGAACAATAGAAGAGTTGTGAAGCATTTTTAAGCGTCAGCCGAATTCCGAGAACAATGGAAGAGTTCCAAAGCATTTTTAAACTTCAGCAGAATTCCGAGAACATTGGAAGAGTTCCGAAGCATTCTTAAACTTCAGCGGAATTCCGAGAACAATGGAAGAGTTCCGAAGCATTTTTTAAAGTCAGCGGAATTTCCGAGAACAATAGAAGAGTTGTGAAGCAATTTTAAGCGTCAGCGGAATTCCAAGAACAATGGAAGAGTTCCGAAGCATTTTTCAACATCAGCGGAATTCTGAGAACAATGGAAGAGTTCTGAAGCATTTTTAAACGTCAGCGGAATTTTGAAAACAATGGAAGATTACCGAAGCATTTTTAAACATCAGCGGAATTCTGAGAACAATGGAAGAGTTCCGAGGCATTTTTAAACTTCAGCGGAATTTTGAGAACAATGGAAGAGTTCCGAAGCATTTTTAAAAGTCCGAAAAATTCCGAGAACAATGGAAGAGTTGTGAAGCATTTTTAAACGTCAGCGGAATTCCGAGAACAATGGAAGAGTTCTGAAGCATTTTTACACGTCAGCGGAATTCAGAGAACAATGGAAGAGTTCTGAAGCATTTTTAAATGTCAGCGGAATTCCGAGAACAATGGAAGAGTTCCGAAGCATTTTTAAATTTCAGCGGAATTCTGAGAACAATGGAAGAGTTCTGAAGCATTTTTAAACTTCAGCAGAATTCCGAGAATAATGTAAGAGTTCCGAAGCATACTTAAACTTCAGCGGAATTCCGAGAACAATGGAAGAGTTCCGAAGCATTTTTATAAGTCAGGGGAATACCAAGAACAATGGAAGAGTTGTGAAGCACTTTTAAACGTCAGCGGAATTCCAGAACAATGGAAGAGTTCCGAAGCATACGTAAACTTCAGCGGAATTCCGAGAACAATGGAAGAGTTCTGAAGCATTTTTAAACATCAACGGAATTCCGAGAAAAAAGGAAGAGTTCCAAAGCATTTTTATATGTCAGCGGAATTCCGAGAAATCTGGAAGAGTTCCGAAGCATTTTTAAACTTCAGCGGAATTACGAGAACAATGGAAGAGTTCCGAAGCATTTTTAAACTTCAACGGTATTACGAGAACAATGGAAGAGTTCCGAAGCAAATTTAAACTTCAGCGGAATACCGAGAACAATAGAAGAGTTGTGAAGCATTTTTAAACGTCAGCGGAAATCCGAGAATAATGGAAGAGTTCCGAAGCATTTTTAAACTTCAGCGGAATTCCGAGAACAATGGAAGAGTTCCGAAGCATTTTTAAACATCAGCGGAATTCCGAGAACAATGGAAGAGTTCCGAAGCATTTTTAAATGTCAGCGGAATTCTGAGAACAATGGAAGAGTTCCGAAGCATTTTTAAACTTCAGCATAATTCCGAGAACAATGGAAGAGTTCCAAAGCATTTTTAAAAGTCAGCGGAATTCCGAGAACAATGGAAGAGTTGTGAAGCATTTTTAAACGTCAGCGGAATTCTGAGAGCAATGGAAGACTTCCGAAGCATTTTTAATCTTCAGCATAATTCCGAGAACAATGGAAGAGTTCCGAAGAATATTTAAACTTCAGCGGAATTCCGAGAACAGTGGAAGAGTTCCGAAGCATTTTTAAAAGTCAGCGGAATTCCTAGAACAATGGAAGAGTTCCGAAGCATTTTTAAATGTCAGCGGAATTCCAAGAACAATGGAAGAGTTCCAAAGCATTTTTAAATGTCAGCGGAATTCTGAAAACAATGGAAGAGTTCTGAAGCATTTTTAAACTTCAGCAGAATTCCGAGAAAAATGGAAGAGTTCCGAAGTATTTTTAAAAGTCAGTGGAATTCCGAGAACAATAGAAGAGTTGTGAAGCATTTTTAAGCGTCAGCAGAATTCCGAGAACAATGGAAGAGTTCCGAAGCATTTTTAAACATCAGCGGAATTCCGAGAACAATGGAAGAGTTCTGAAGCATTTTTAAACGTTAGCGGAATTTTGAAAACAATGGAAGATTTCTGAAGCATTTTTAAACGTCAGCGGAATTCTGAGAACAATGGAAGAGTTGTGAAGCATTTTTAAAGGTCAGCGGAATTTGGAGAACAATCGAAGAGTTCCGAAGCATTTTTAAAAGTCAGCGGAATTCCGAGAACAATGGAAGAGTTGTGAAGCATTTTTAAACGTCAGCGGAATTCCGAGAACAATGGAAGAGTTCCGAAGCATTTTTAAACCTCAGCGGAATTCCGAGAACAATGGAAGAGTTCCGAAGCATTTTTAAAAGTCAGCAACATACCGAGAACAATGGAAGAGTTGTGAAGCATTTTTAAACATCAGCGGAATTCCAGAACAATCGAAGAGTTCCGAAGAATTTTTAAATGTCAGCGGAATTCCGAGAACAATGGAAGAGTTCCGAAGCATTTTTAAATGTCAGCGGAATTCTGAAAACAATGGAAGAGTTCCTAAGCATTTTTAAACTTCAGCAGAATTCCGAGAACAATGGAAGAGTTCCGAAGCATTTTTAAACCTCTGCGGAATTCCGAGAACAATGGAAGAGTTCCGAAGCATTTTTAAAAGTCAGCGGAATTCTGAGAACAATAGAAGAGTTGTGAAGCATTTTTAAGCGTCAGCGGAATTCCGAGAACAATGGAAGAGTTCCAAAGCATTTTTAAACTTCAGCAGAATTCCGAGAACTATGGAAGAGTTCCGAAGCATTCTTAAACTTCAGCGGAATTCCGAGAACAATGGAAGAGTTCCGAAGCATTTTTTAAAGTCAGCGGAATTTCCGAGAACAATAGAAGAGTTTTGAAGCAATTTTAAGCGTCAGCGGAATTCCGAGAACAATGGAAGAGTTCCGAAGCATTTTTCAACATCAGCGGAATTCCGAGAACAATGGAAGAGTTCTGAAGCATTTTTAAACGTCAGCGGAATTTTGAAAACAATGGAAGAGTTCCGAAGCATTTTTAAAAGTCAGCGGAATTCCGAGAACAATAGAAGAGTTGTGAAGCATTTTTAAGCGTCAGCGGAATTCCGAGAACAATGGAAGAGTTCCAAAGCATTTTTAAACTTCAGCAGAATTCCGAGAACAATGGAAGAGTTCCAAAGCATTCTTAAACTTCAGCGGAATTCCGAGAACAATGGAAGAGTTCCGAAGCATTTTTTAAAGTCAGCGGAATTTCCGAGAACAATAGAAGAGTTTTGAAGCAATTTTAAGCGTCAGCGGAATTCCGAGAACAATGGAAGAGTTCCGAAGCATTTTTCAACATCAGCGGAATTCCGAGAACAATGAAAGAGTTCTGAAGCATTTTTAATCGTCAGCGGAACTTTGAAAACAATGGAAGATTTCCGAAGCATTTTTAAAAGTCAGCGGAATACCGAGAAAAATGGAAGAGTTGTGAAGCATTTTTAAACGTCAGCGGAATTCCGAGAACAATGGAAGAGTTCCGAAGCATTTTTAAACTTCAGCGGAATTACGAGAACAATGGAAGAGTTCCGAAGCATATTTAAACTTCAGCGGAATACCGAGAACAATAGAAGAGTTGTGAAGCATTTTTAAACGGCAGCGGAAATCCGAGAACAATGGAAGAGTTCCGAAGCATTTTTAAACTTCACCCAAATTCCGAGAACAATGGAAGAGTTCCGATGCATTTTTAAACTTCAGCAGAATTCCTACAACAATGGAAGAGTTCCGAAGCATTTTTAAACTTCAGCGGAATTCCGAGAACAATGGAAGAGTTCCGAAGCATTTTTAAACGTCAGCGGAATTCCGAGAACAATGGAAGAGTTCCGAAGCATTTTTAAATGTCAGCGGAATTCTGAGAACAATGGAAGAGTTCCGAAGCATTTTTAAACTTCAGCATAATTCCGAGAACAATGGAAGAGTTCCGAAGCATTTTTAAAAGTCAGCGGAATTCCGAGAACAATGGAAGAGTTGTGAAGCATTTTTAAACGTCAGCGGAATACTGAGAGCAATGGAAGAGTTCCGATGCATTTTTAATCTTCAGCATAATTCCGAGAACAATGGAAGAGTTCCGAAGTATATTTAAACTTCAGCGGAATTCCGAGAACAATGGAAGAGTTCCGAAGCATTTTTAAAAGTCAGCGGAATTACGAGAACAATGGAAGTGTTCCGAAGCATTTTTAAATGTCAGCGGAATTACGAGAACAATGGAAGAGTTCCGAAGCATTTTTATATGTCTGCTTAATTCTGAGAACAATGGAAGAGTTCCAAAGCATTTTTAAATGTCAGCGGAATTCTGAAAACAATGGAAGAGTTCCGAAGCATTTTTAAACTTCAGCAGAATTCCGTGGAACAATGGAAGAGTTCCGAAGCATTCTTAAACTTCTGCGGAATTCCGAGAACAATGGAAGAGTTCCGAAGCATTTTTAAAAGTCAGCGGAATTCCGAGAACAATAGAAGAGTTGTGAAGCATTTTTAAGCGTCAGCCGAATTCCGAGAACAATGGAAGAGTTCCAAAGCATTTTTAAACTTCAGCAGAATTCCGAGAACATTGGAAGAGTTCCGAAGCATTCTTAAACTTCAGCGGAATTCCGAGAACAATGTAAGAGTTCCGAAGCATTTTTTAAAGTCAGCGGAATTTCCGAGAACAATAGAAGAGTTGTGAAGCAATTTTAAGCGTCAGCGGAATTCCAAGAACAATGGAAGAGTTCCGAAGCATTTTTCAACATCAGCGGAATTCTGAGAACAATGGAAGAGTTCTGAAGCATTTTTAAACGTCAGCGGAATTTTGAAAACAATGGAAGATTACCGAAGCATTTTTAAACATCAGCGGAATTCTGAGAACAATGGAAGAGTTCCGAGGCATTTTTAAACTTCAGCGGAATTTTGAGAACAATGGAAGAGTTCCGAAGCATTTTTAAAAGTCCGAAAAATTCCGAGAACAATGGAAGAGTTGTGAAGCATTTTTAAACGTCAGCGGAATTCCGAGAACAATGGAAGAGTTCTGAAGCATTTTTACACGTCAGCGGAATTCAGAGAACAATGGAAGAGTTCTGAAGCATTTTTAAATGTCAGCGGAATTCCGAGAACAATGGAAGAGTTCCGAAGCATTTTTAAATTTCAGCGGAATTCTGAGAACAATGGAAGAGTTCTGAAGCATTTTTAAACTTCAGCAGAATTCCGAGAACAATGTAAGAGTTCCGAAGCATACTTAAACTTCAGCGGAATTCCGAGAACAATGGAAGAGTTCCGAAGCATTTTTATAAGTCAGGGGAATACCAAGAACAATGGAAGAGTTGTGAAGCATTTTTAAACGTCAGCGGAATTCCAGAACAATGGAAGAGTTCCGAAGCATACGTAAACTTCAGCGGAATTCCGAGAACAATGGAAGAGTTCTGAAGCATTTTTAAACATCAACGGAATTCCGAGAAAAAAGGAAGAGTTCCAAAGCATTTTTATATGTCAGCGGAATTCCGAGAAATCTGGAAGAGTTCCGAAGCATTTTTAAACTTCAGCGGAATTACGAGAACAATGGAAGAGTTCCGAAGCATTTTTAAACTTCAACGGTATTACGAGAACAATGGAAGAGTTCCGAAGCAAATTTAAACTTCAGCGGAATACCGAGAACAATAGAAGAGTTGTGAAGCATTTTTAAACGTCAGCGGAAATCCGAGAACAATGGAAGAGTTCCGAAGCATTTTTAAACTTCAGCGGAATTCCGAGAACAATGGAAGAGTTCCGAAGCATTTTTAAACATCAGCGGAATTCCGAGAACAATGGAAGAGTTCCGAAGCATTTTTAAATGTCAGCGGAATTCTGAGAACAATGGAAGAGTTCCGAAGCATTTTTAAACTTCAGCATAATTCCGAGAACAATGGAAGAGTTCCAAAGCATTTTTAAAAGTCAGCGGAATTCCGAGAACAATGGAAGAGTTGTGAAGCATTTTTAAACGTCAGCGGAATTCTGAGAGCAATGGAAGACTTCCGAAGCATTTTTAATCTTCAGCATAATTCCGAGAACAATGGAAGAGTTCCGAAGAATATTTAAACTTCAGCGGAATTCCGAGAACAGTGGAAGAGTTCCGAAGCATTTTTAAAAGTCAGCGGAATTCCTAGAACAATGGAAGAGTTCCGAAGCATTTTTAAATGTCAGCGGAATTCCAAGAACAATGGAAGAGTTCCAAAGCATTTTTAAATGTCAGCGGAATTCTGAAAACAATGGAAGAGTTCTGAAGCATTTTTAAACTTCAGCAGAATTCCGAGAAAAATGGAAGAGTTCCGAAGTATTTTTAAAAGTCAGTGGAATTCCGAGAACAATAGAAGAGTTGTGAAGCATTTTTAAGCGTCAGCAGAATTCCGAGAACAATGGAAGAGTTCCGAAGCATTTTTAAACATCAGCGGAATTCCGAGAACAATGGAAGAGTTCTGAAGCATTTTTAAACGTTAGCGGAATTTTGAAAACAATGGAAGATTTCTGAAGCATTTTTAAACTTCAGCGGAATTCTGAGAACAATGGAAGAGTTGTGAAGCATTTTTAAAGGTCAGCGGAATTTGGAGAACAATCGAAGAGTTCCGAAGCATTTTTAAAAGTCAGCGGAATTCCGAGAACAATGGAAGAGTTGTGAAGCATTTTTAAACGTCAGCGGAATTCCGAGAACAATGGAAGAGTTCCGAAGCATTTTTAAACCTCAGCGGAATTCCGAGAACAATGGAAGAGTTCCGAAGCATTTTTAAAAGTCAGCAACATACCGAGAACAATGGAAGAGTTGTGAAGCATTTTTAAACATCAGCGGAATTCCAGAACAATCGAAGAGTTCCGAAGAATTTTTAAATGTCAGCGGAATTCCGAGAACAATGGAAGAGTTCCGAAGCATTTTTAAATGTCAGCGGAATTCTGAAAACAATGGAAGAGTTCCTAAGCATTTTTAAACTTCAGCAGAATTCCGAGAACAATGGAAGAGTTCCGAAGCATTTTTAAACCTCTGCGGAATTCCGAGAACAATGGAAGAGTTCCGAAGCATTTTTAAAAGTCAGCGGAATTCTGAGAACAATAGAAGAGTTGTGAAGCATTTTTAAGCGTCAGCGGAATTCCGAGAACAATGGAAGAGTTCCAAAGCATTTTTAAACTTCAGCAGAATTCCGAGAACTATGGAAGAGTTCCGAAGCATTCTTAAACTTCAGCGGAATTCCGAGAACAATGGAAGAGTTCCGAAGCATTTTTTAAAGTCAGCGGAATTTCCGAGAACAATAGAAGAGTTTTGAAGCAATTTTAAGCGTCAGCGGAATTCCGAGAACAATGGAAGAGTTCCGAAGCATTTTTCAACATCAGCGGAATTCCGAGAACAATGGAAGAGTTCTGAAGCATTTTTAAACGTCAGCGGAATTTTGAAAACAATGGAAGAGTTCCGAAGCATTTTTAAAAGTCAGCGGAATTCCGAGAACAATAGAAGAGTTGTGAAGCATTTTTAAGCGTCAGCGGAATTCCGAGAACAATGGAATAGTTCCAAAGCATTTTTAAACTTCAGCAGAATTCCGAGAACAATGGAAGAGTTCCAAAGCATTCTTAAACTTCAGCGGAATTCCGAGAACAATGGAAGAGTTCCGAAGCATTTTTTAAAGTCAGCGGAATTTCCGAGAACAATAGAAGAGTTTTGAAGCAATTTTAAGCGTCAGCGGAATTCCGAGAACAATGGAAGAGTTCCGAAGCATTTTTCAACATCAGCGGAATTCCGAGAACAATGAAAGAGTTCTGAAGCATTTTTAATCGTCAGCGGAACTTTGAAAACAATGGAAGATTTCCGAAGCATTTTTAAAAGTCAGCGGAATACCGAGAAAAATGGAAGAGTTGTGAAGCATTTTTAAACGTCAGCGGAATTCCGAGAACAATGGAAGAGTTCCGAAGCATTTTTAAACTTCAGCGGAATTACGAGAACAATGGAAGAGTTCCGAAGCATATTTAAACTTCAGCGGAATACCGAGAACAATAGAAGAGTTGTGAAGCATTTTTAAACGGCAGCGGAAATCCGAGAACAATGGAAGAGTTCCGAAGCATTTTTAAACTTCACCCAAATTCCGAGAACAATGGAAGAGTTCCGATGCATTTTTAAACTTCAGCAGAATTCCTACAACAATGGAAGAGTTCCGAAGCATTTTTAAACTTCAGCGGAATTCCGAGAACAATGGAAGAGTTCCGAAGCATTTTTAAACGTCAGCGGAATTCCGAGAACAATGGAAGAGTTCCGAAGCATTTTTAAATGTCAGCGGAATTCTGAGAACAATGGAAGAGTTCCGAAGCATTTTTAAACTTCAGCATAATTCCGAGAACAATGGAAGAGTTCCGAAGCATTTTTAAAAGTCAGCGGAATTCCGAGAACAATGGAAGAGTTGTGAAGCATTTTTAAACGTCAGCGGAATACTGAGAGCAATGGAAGAGTTCCGATGCATTTTTAATCTTCAGCATAATTCCGAGAACAATGGAAGAGTTCCGAAGTATATTTAAACTTCAGCGGAATTCCGAGAACAATGGAAGAGTTCCGAAGCATTTTTAAAAGTCAGCGGAATACCGAGAAAAATGGAAGAGTTGTGAAGCATTTTTAAACGTCAGTGGAATTCCGAGAACAATGGAAGAGTTCCGAAGCATTTTTAAACTTCAGCAGAATTCCGAGAAAAATGGAAGAGTTCCGAAGTATTTTTAAAAGTCAGTGGAATTCCGAGAACAATAGAAGAGTTGTGAAGCATTTTTAAGCGTCAGCGGAATTCCGAGAACAATGGAAGAGTTCCGAAGCATTTTTAAACTTCAAAACTTCAGCAGATTTCCGAGAACAATGGAAGAGTTCTGAAGCATTCTTAAACTTAAGCGGAATTCCGAGAACAATGGAAGAGTTCCGAAGCATTTTTAAAAGTCAGGGGAATTCCGAGAACAATAGAAGAGTTGTGAAGCAATTTTAAGCGTCAGCGGAATTCTGAGAACAATGTAAGAGTTCCGAAGCATTTTTAAACTTCTGCGGAATTCCGAGAACAATGGAAGAGTTCCGAAGCATTTTTAAAAGTCAGCGGAATTCCGAGAACAATAGAAGAGTTGTGAAGCATTTTTAAGCGTCAGCGGAATTCCGAGAACAATGGAAGAGTTCCAAAGCATTTTTAAACTTCAGCAGAATTCCGAGAACTATGGAAGAGTTCCGAAGCATTCTTAAACTTCAGCGGAATTCCGAGAACAATGGAAGAGTTCCGAAGCATTTTTTAAAGTCAGCGGAATTTCCGAGAACAATAGAAGAGTTTTGAAGCAATTTTAAGCGTCAGCGGAATTCCGAGAACAATGGAAGAGTTCCGAAGCATTTTTCAACATCAGCGGAATTCCGAGAACAATGGAAGAGTTCTGAAGCATTTTTAAACGTCAGCGGAATTTTGAAAACAATGGAAGAGTTCCGAAGCATTTTTAAAAGTCAGCGGAATTCCGAGAACAATAGAAGAGTTGTGAAGCATTTTTAAGCGTCAGCGGAATTCCGAGAACAATGGAAGAGTTCCAAAGCATTTTTAAACTTCAGCGGAATTACGAGAACAATGGAAGAGTTCCGAAGCATTTTTAAACATCAGCGGAATTCCGAGAACAATGGAAGAGTTCTGAAGCATTTTTAAATGTCAGCGGAATTCCGAGAACAATGGAAGAGCTCCGAAGCATACGTAAACTTCACCGGAATTCCGAGAACAATGGAAGAGTTCCGAAGCATTTTTAAAAGTCAGCAGAATACCGAGAACAATGGAAGAGTTGTGAAGTATTTTTAAACGTCAGCGGAATTCCAGAACAATGGAAGTGTTCCGAAGCATTTTTAAATGTCAGCGGAATTACGAGAACAATGGAAGAGTTCCGAAGCATTTTTATATGTCTGCTTAATTCTGAGAACAATGGAAGAGTTCCAAAGCATTTTTAAATGTCAGCGGAATTCTGAAAACAATGGAAGAGTTCCGAAGCATTTTTAAACTTCAGCAGAATTCCGTGGAACAATGGAAGAGTTCCGAAGCATTCTTAAACTTCTGCGGAATTCCGAGAACAATGGAAGAGTTCCGAAGCATTTTTAAAAGTCAGCGGAATTCCGAGAACAATAGAAGAGTTGTGAAGCATTTTTAAGCGTCAGCCGAATTCCGAGAACAATGGAAGAGTTCCAAAGCATTTTTAAACTTCAGCAGAATTCCGAGAACATTGGAAGAGTTCCGAAGCATTCTTAAACTTCAGCGGAATTCCGAGAACAATGGAAGAGTTCCGAAGCATTTTTTAAAGTCAGCGGAATTTCCGAGAACAATAGAAGAGTTGTGAAGCAATTTTAAGCGTCAGCGGAATTCCAAGAACAATGGAAGAGTTCCGAAGCATTTTTCAACATCAGCGGAATTCTGAGAACAATGGAAGAGTTCTGAAGCATTTTTAAACGTCAGCGGAATTTTGAAAACAATGGAAGATTACCGAAGCATTTTTAAACATCAGCGGAATTCTGAGAACAATGGAAGAGTTCCGAGGCATTTTTAAACTTCAGCGGAATTTTGAGAACAATGGAAGAGTTCCGAAGCATTTTTAAAAGTCCGCAAAATTCCGAGAACAATGGAAGAGTTGTGAAGCATTTTTAAACGTCAGCGGAATTCCGAGAACAATGGAAGAGTTCTGAAGCATTTTT
Organism: Phyllobates terribilis; assembly: GCF_046119375.1. Taxonomy (NCBI): domain Eukaryota; kingdom Metazoa; phylum Chordata; class Amphibia; order Anura; family Dendrobatidae; genus Phyllobates; species Phyllobates terribilis. The sequence goes on along the minus strand of NW_027362775.1, from coordinate 21,417,122 downwards.
ACACGTCAGCGGAATTCAGAGAACAATGGAAGAGTTCTGAAGCATTTTTAAACGTCAGCGGAATTCTGAGAGCAATGGAAGACTTCCGAAGCATTTTTAATCTTCAGCATAATTCCGAGAACAATGGAAGAGTTCCGAAGAATATTTAAACTTCAGCGGAATTCCGAGAACAGTGGAAGAGTTCCGAAGCATTTTTAAAAGTCAGCGGAATTCCTAGAACAATGGAAGAGTTCCGAAGCATTTTTAAATGTCAGCGGAATTCCAAGAACAATGGAAGAGTTCCAAAGCATTTTTAAATGTCAGCGGAATTCTGAAAACAATGGAAGAGTTCTGAAGCATTTTTAAACTTCAGCAGAATTCCGAGAAAAATGGAAGAGTTCCGAAGTATTTTTAAAAGTCAGTGGAATTCTGAGAACAATAGAAGAGTTGTGAAGCATTTTTAAGCGTCAGCAGAATTCCGAGAACAATGGAACAGTTCCGAAGCATTTTTAAACATCAGCGGAATTCCGAGAACAATGGAAGAGTTCTGAAGCATTTTTAAACGTTAGCGGAATTTTGAAAACAATGGAAGATTTCTGAAGCATTTTTAAACGTCAGCGGAATTCTGAGAACAATGGAAGAGTTGTGAAGCATTTTTAAAGGTCAGCGGAATTTGGAGAACAATCGAAGAGTTCCGAAGCATTTTTAAAAGTCAGCGGAATTCCGAGAACAATGGAAGAGTTGTGAAGCATTTTTAAACGTCAGCGGAATTCCGAGAACAATGGAAGTGTTCCGAAGCATTTTTAAACCTCAGCGGAATTCCGAGAACAATGGAAGAGTTCCGAAGCATTTTTAAAAGTCAGCAACATACCGAGAACAATGGAAGAGTTGTGAAGCATTTTTAAACATCAGCGGAATTCCAGAACAATCGAAGAGTTCCGAAGCATTTTTAAATGTCAGCGGAATTCCGAGAACAATGGAAGAGTTCCGAAGCATTTTTATATGTCTGCAGAATTCTGAGAACAATGGAAGAGTTCCAAAGCATTTTTAAATGTCAGCGGAATTCTGAAAACAATGGAAGAGTTCCTAAACATTTTTAAACTTCAGCAGAATTCCGAGAACAATGGAAGAGTTCCGAAGCATTTTTAAACTTCTGCGGAATTCCGAGAACAATGGAAGAGTTCCGAAGCATTTTTAAAAGTCAGCGGAATTCCGAGAACAATAGAAGAGTTGTGAAGCATTTTTAAGCGTCAGCGGAATTCCGAGAACAATGGAAGAGTTCCAAAGCATTTTTAAACTTCAGCAGAATTCCGAGAACAATGGAAGAGTTCCGAAGCATTCTTAAACTTCAGCGGAATTCCGAGAACAATGGAAGAGTTCCGAAGCATTTTTTAAAGTCAGCGGAATTTCCGAGAACAATAGAAGAGTTTTGAAGCAATTTTAAGCGTCAGCGGAATTCCGAGAACAATGGAAGAGTTCCGAAGCATTTTTCAACATCAGCGGAATTCCGAGAACAATGGAAGAGTTCTGAAGCATTTTTAAACGTCAGCGGAATTTTGAAAACAATGGAAGAGTTCCGAAGCATTTTTAAAAGTCAGCGGAATTCCGAGAACAATAGAAGAGTTGTGAAGCATTTTTAAGCGTCAGCGGAATTCCGAGAACAATGGAAGAGTTCCAAAGCATTTTTAAACTTCAGCAGAATTCCGAGAACAATGGAAGAGTTCCGAAGCATTCTTAAACTTCAGCGGAATTCCGAGAACAATGGAAGAGTTCGGAAGCATTTTTTAAAGTCAGCGGAATTTCCGAGAACAATAGAAGAGTTTTGAAGCAATTTTAAGCGTCAGCGGAATTCCGAGAACAATGGAAGAGTTCCGAAGCATTTTTCAACATCAGCGGAATTCCGAGAACAATGGAAGAGTTCTGAAGCATTTTTAAACGTCAGCGGAACTTTGAAAACAATGGAAGATTTCCGAAGCATTTTTAAAAGTCAGCGGAATACCGAGAAAAATGGAAGAGTTGTGAAGCATTTTTAAACGTCAGCGGAATTCCGAGAACAATGGAAGAGTTCCGAAGCATTTTTAAACTTCAGCGGAATTACGAGAACAATGGAAGAGTTCCGAAGCATTTTTAAACATCAGCGGAATTCCGAGAACAATGGAAGAGTTCTGAAGCATTTTTAAATGTCAGCGGAATTCCGAGAACAATGGAAGAGCTCCGAAGCATACGTAAACTTCACCGGAATTCCGAGAACAATGGAAGAGTTCCGAAGCATTTTTAAAAGTCAGCAGAATACCGAGAACAATGGAAGAGTTGTGAAGTATTTTTAAACGTCAGCGGAATTCCAGAACAATGGAAGTGTTCCGAAGCATTTTTAAATGTCAGCGGAATTACGAGAACAATGGAAGAGTTCCGAAGCATTTTTATATGTCTGCTTAATTCTGAGAACAATGGAAGAGTTCCAAAGCATTTTTAAATGTCAGCGGAATTCTGAAAACAATGGAAGAGTTCCGAAGCATTTTTAAACTTCAGCAGAATTCCGTGGAACAATGGAAGAGTTCCGAAGCATTCTTAAACTTCTGCGGAATTCCGAGAACAATGGAAGAGTTCCGAAGCATTTTTAAAAGTCAGCGGAATTCCGAGAACAATAGAAGAGTTGTGAAGCATTTTTAAGCGTCAGCCGAATTCCGAGAACAATGGAAGAGTTCCAAAGCATTTTTAAACTTCAGCAGAATTCCGAGAACATTGGAAGAGTTCCGAAGCATTCTTAAACTTCAGCGGAATTCCGAGAACAATGTAAGAGTTCCGAAGCATTTTTTAAAGTCAGCGGAATTTCCGAGAACAATAGAAGAGTTGTGAAGCAATTTTAAGCGTCAGCGGAATTCCAAGAACAATGGAAGAGTTCCGAAGCATTTTTCAACATCAGCGGAATTCTGAGAACAATGGAAGAGTTCTGAAGCATTTTTAAACGTCAGCGGAATTTTGAAAACAATGGAAGATTACCGAAGCATTTTTAAACATCAGCGGAATTCTGAGAACAATGGAAGAGTTCCGAGGCATTTTTAAACTTCAGCGGAATTTTGAGAACAATGGAAGAGTTCCGAAGCATTTTTAAAAGTCCGAAAAATTCCGAGAACAATGGAAGAGTTGTGAAGCATTTTTAAACGTCAGCGGAATTCCGAGAACAATGGAAGAGTTCTGAAGCATTTTTACACGTCAGCGGAATTCAGAGAACAATGGAAGAGTTCTGAAGCATTTTTAAATGTCAGCGGAATTCCGAGAACAATGGAAGAGTTCCGAAGCATTTTTAAATTTCAGCGGAATTCTGAGAACAATGGAAGAGTTCTGAAGCATTTTTAAACTTCAGCAGAATTCCGAGAACAATGTAAGAGTTCCGAAGCATACTTAAACTTCAGCGGAATTCCGAGAACAATGGAAGAGTTCCGAAGCATTTTTATAAGTCAGGGGAATACCAAGAACAATGGAAGAGTTGTGAAGCATTTTTAAACGTCAGCGGAATTCCAGAACAATGGAAGAGTTCCGAAGCATACGTAAACTTCAGCGGAATTCCGAGAACAATGGAAGAGTTCTGAAGCATTTTTAAACATCAACGGAATTCCGAGAAAAAAGGAAGAGTTCCAAAGCATTTTTATATGTCAGCGGAATTCCGAGAAATCTGGAAGAGTTCCGAAGCATTTTTAAACTTCAGCGGAATTACGAGAACAATGGAAGAGTTCCGAAGCATTTTTAAACTTCAACGGTATTACGAGAACAATGGAAGAGTTCCGAAGCAAATTTAAACTTCAGCGGAATACCGAGAACAATAGAAGAGTTGTGAAGCATTTTTAAACGTCAGCGGAAATCCGAGAACAATGGAAGAGTTCCGAAGCATTTTTAAACTTCAGCGGAATTCCGAGAACAATGGAAGAGTTCCGAAGCATTTTTAAACATCAGCGGAATTCCGAGAACAATGGAAGAGTTCCGAAGCATTTTTAAATGTCAGCGGAATTCTGAGAACAATGGAAGAGTTCCGAAGCATTTTTAAACTTCAGCATAATTCCGAGAACAATGGAAGAGTTCCAAAGCATTTTTAAAAGTCAGCGGAATTCCGAGAACAATGGAAGAGTTGTGAAGCATTTTTAAACGTCAGCGGAATTCTGAGAGCAATGGAAGACTTCCGAAGCATTTTTAATCTTCAGCATAATTCCGAGAACAATGGAAGAGTTCCGAAGAATATTTAAACTTCAGCGGAATTCCGAGAACAGTGGAAGAGTTCCGAAGCATTTTTAAAAGTCAGCGGAATTCCTAGAACAATGGAAGAGTTCCGAAGCATTTTTAAATGTCAGCGGAATTCCAAGAACAATGGAAGAGTTCCAAAGCATTTTTAAATGTCAGCGGAATTCTGAAAACAATGGAAGAGTTCTGAAGCATTTTTAAACTTCAGCAGAATTCCGAGAAAAATGGAAGAGTTCCGAAGTATTTTTAAAAGTCAGTGGAATTCCGAGAACAATAGAAGAGTTGTGAAGCATTTTTAAGCGTCAGCAGAATTCCGAGAACAATGGAAGAGTTCCGAAGCATTTTTAAACATCAGCGGAATTCCGAGAACAATGGAAGAGTTCTGAAGCATTTTTAAACGTTAGCGGAATTTTGAAAACAATGGAAGATTTCTGAAGCATTTTTAAACGTCAGCGGAATTCTGAGAACAATGGAAGAGTTGTGAAGCATTTTTAAAGGTCAGCGGAATTTGGAGAACAATCGAAGAGTTCCGAAGCATTTTTAAAAGTCAGCGGAATTCCGAGAACAATGGAAGAGTTGTGAAGCATTTTTAAACGTCAGCGGAATTCCGAGAACAATGGAAGAGTTCCGAAGCATTTTTAAACCTCAGCGGAATTCCGAGAACAATGGAAGAGTTCCGAAGCATTTTTAAAAGTCAGCAACATACCGAGAACAATGGAAGAGTTGTGAAGCATTTTTAAACATCAGCGGAATTCCAGAACAATCGAAGAGTTCCGAAGAATTTTTAAATGTCAGCGGAATTCCGAGAACAATGGAAGAGTTCCGAAGCATTTTTAAATGTCAGCGGAATTCTGAAAACAATGGAAGAGTTCCTAAGCATTTTTAAACTTCAGCAGAATTCCGAGAACAATGGAAGAGTTCCGAAGCATTTTTAAACCTCTGCGGAATTCCGAGAACAATGGAAGAGTTCCGAAGCATTTTTAAAAGTCAGCGGAATTCTGAGAACAATAGAAGAGTTGTGAAGCATTTTTAAGCGTCAGCGGAATTCCGAGAACAATGGAAGAGTTCCAAAGCATTTTTAAACTTCAGCAGAATTCCGAGAACTATGGAAGAGTTCCGAAGCATTCTTAAACTTCAGCGGAATTCCGAGAACAATGGAAGAGTTCCGAAGCATTTTTTAAAGTCAGCGGAATTTCCGAGAACAATAGAAGAGTTTTGAAGCAATTTTAAGCGTCAGCGGAATTCCGAGAACAATGGAAGAGTTCCGAAGCATTTTTCAACATCAGCGGAATTCCGAGAACAATGGAAGAGTTCTGAAGCATTTTTAAACGTCAGCGGAATTTTGAAAACAATGGAAGAGTTCCGAAGCATTTTTAAAAGTCAGCGGAATTCCGAGAACAATAGAAGAGTTGTGAAGCATTTTTAAGCGTCAGCGGAATTCCGAGAACAATGGAAGAGTTCCAAAGCATTTTTAAACTTCAGCAGAATTCCGAGAACAATGGAAGAGTTCCAAAGCATTCTTAAACTTCAGCGGAATTCCGAGAACAATGGAAGAGTTCCGAAGCATTTTTTAAAGTCAGCGGAATTTCCGAGAACAATAGAAGAGTTTTGAAGCAATTTTAAGCGTCAGCAGAATTCCGAGAACAATGGAAGAGTTCCGAAGCATTTTTCAACATCAGCGGAATTCCGAGAACAATGAAAGAGTTCTGAAGCATTTTTAATCGTCAGCGGAACTTTGAAAACAATGGAAGATTTCCGAAGCATTTTTAAAAGTCAGCGGAATACCGAGAAAAATGGAAGAGTTGTGAAGCATTTTTAAACGTCAGCGGAATTCCGAGAACAATGGAAGAGTTCCGAAGCATTTTTAAACTTCAGCGGAATTACGAGAACAATGGAAGAGTTCCGAAGCATATTTAAACTTCAGCGGAATACCGAGAACAATAGAAGAGTTGTGAAGCATTTTTAAACGGCAGCGGAAATCCGAGAACAATGGAAGAGTTCCGAAGCATTTTTAAACTTCACCCAAATTCCGAGAACAATGGAAGAGTTCCGATGCATTTTTAAACTTCAGCGGAATTCCGAGAACAATGGAAGAGTTCCGAAGCATTTTTAAACGTCAGCGGAATTCCGAGAACAATGGAAGAGTTCCGAAGCATTTTTAAATGTCAGCGGAATTCTGAGAACAATGGAAGAGTTCCGAAGCATTTTTAAACTTCAGCATAATTCCGAGAACAATGGAAGAGTTCCGAAGCATTTTTAAAAGTCAGCGGAATTCCGAGAACAATGGAAGAGTTGTGAAGCATTTTTAAACGTCAGCGGAATACTGAGAGCAATGGAAGAGTTCCGATGCATTTTTAATCTTCAGCATAATTCCGAGAACAATGGAAGAGTTCCGAAGTATATTTAAACTTCAGCGGAATTCCGAGAACAATGGAAGAGTTCCGAAGCATTTTTAAAAGTCAGCGGAATACCGAGAAAAATGGAAGAGTTGTGAAGCATTTTTAAACGTCAGTGGAATTCCGAGAACAATGGAAGAGTTCCGAAGCATTTTTAAATGTCAGCGGAATTCCGAGAACAATGGAAGAGTTCCGAAGCATTTTTAAACTTCAGCAGAATTCCGAGAAAAATGGAAGAGTTCCGAAGTATTTTTAAAAGTCAGTGGAATTCCGAGAACAATAGAAGAGTTGTGAAGCATTTTTAAGCGTCAGCGGAATTCCGAGAACAATGGAAGAGTTCCGAAGCATTTTTAAACTTCAAAACTTCAGCAGATTTCCGAGAACAATGGAAGAGTTCTGAAGCATTCTTAAACTTAAGCGGAATTCCGAGAACAATGGAAGAGTTCCGAAGCATTTTTAAAAGTCAGGGGAATTCCGAGAACAATAGAAGAGTTGTGAAGCAATTTTAAGCGTCAGCGGAATTCTGAGAACAATGTAAGAGTTCCGAAGCATTTTTAAACTTCTGCGGAATTCCGAGAACAATGGAAGAGTTCCGAAGCATTTTTAAAAGTCAGCGGAATTCCGAGAACAATAGAAGAGTTGTGAAGCATTTTTAAGCGTCAGCGGAATTCCGAGAACAATGGAAGAGTTCCAAAGCATTTTTAAACTTCAGCAGAATTCCGAGAACTATGGAAGAGTTCCGAAGCATTCTTAAACTTCAGCGGAATTCCGAGAACAATGGAAGAGTTCCGAAGCATTTTTTAAAGTCAGCGGAATTTCCGAGAACAATAGAAGAGTTCCAAAGCATTTTTAAACTTCAGCGGAATTACGAGAACAATGGAAGAGTTCCGAAGCATTTTTAAACATCAGCGGAATTCCGAGAACAATGGAAGAGTTCTGAAGCATTTTTAAATGTCAGCGGAATTCCGAGAACAATGGAAGAGCTCCGAAGCATACGTAAACTTCACCGGAATTCCGAGAACAATGGAAGAGTTCCGAAGCATTTTTAAAAGTCAGCAGAATACCGAGAACGATGGAAGAGTTGTGACGTATTTTTAAACGTCAGCGGAATTCCAGAACAATGGAAGTGTTCCGAAGCATTTTTAAATGTCAGCGGAATTACGAGAACAATGGAAGAGTTCCGAAGCATTTTTATATGTCTGCTTAATTCTGAGAACAATGGAAGAGTTCCAAAGCATTTTTAAATGTCAGCGGAATTCTGAAAACAATGGAAGAGTTCCGAAGCATTTTTAAACTTCAGCAGAATTCCGTGGAACAATGGAAGAGTTCCGAAGCATTCTTAAACTTCTGCGGAATTCCGAGAACAATGGAAGAGTTCCGAAGCATTTTTAAAAGTCAGCGGAATTCCGAGAACAATAGAAGAGTTGTGAAGCATTTTTAAGCGTCAGCCGAATTCCGAGAACAATGGAAGAGTTCCAAAGCATTTTTAAACTTCAGCAGAATTCCGAGAACATTGGAAGAGTTCCGAAGCATTCTTAAACTTCAGCGGAATTCCGAGAACAATGGAAGAGTTCCGAAGCATTTTTTAAAGTCAGCGGAATTTCCGAGAACAATAGAAGAGTTGTGAAGCAATTTTAAGCGTCAGCGGAATTCCAAGAACAATGGAAGAGTTCCGAAGCATTTTTCAACATCAGCGGAATTCTGAGAACAATGGAAGAGTTCTGAAGCATTTTTAAACGTCAGCGGAATTTTGAAAACAATGGAAGATTACCGAAGCATTTTTAAACATCAGCGGAATTCTGAGAACAATGGAAGAGTTCCGAGGCATTTTTAAACTTCAGCGGAATTTTGAGAACAATGGAAGAGTTCCGAAGCATTTTTAAAAGTCCGCAAAATTCCGAGAACAATGGAAGAGTTGTGAAGCATTTTTAAACGTCAGCGGAATTCCGAGAACAATGGAAGAGTTCTGAAGCATTTTTACACGTCAGCGGAATTCAGAGAACAATGGAAGAGTTCTGAAGCATTTTTAAACGTCAGCGGAATTCTGAGAGCAATGGAAGACTTCCGAAGCATTTTTAATCTTCAGCATAATTCCGAGAACAATGGAAGAGTTCCGAAGAATATTTAAACTTCAGCGGAATTCCGAGAACAGTGGAAGAGTTCCGAAGCATTTTTAAAAGTCAGCGGAATTCCTAGAACAATGGAAGAGTTCCGAAGCATTTTTAAATGTCAGCGGAATTCCAAGAACAATGGAAGAGTTCCAAAGCATTTTTAAATGTCAGCGGAATTCTGAAAACAATGGAAGAGTTCTGAAGCATTTTTAAACTTCAGCAGAATTCCGAGAAAAATGGAAGAGTTCCGAAGTATTTTTAAAAGTCAGTGGAATTCTGAGAACAATAGAAGAGTTGTGAAGCATTTTTAAGCGTCAGCAGAATTCCGAGAACAATGGAACAGTTCCGAAGCATTTTTAAACATCAGCGGAATTCCGAGAACAATGGAAGAGTTCTGAAGCATTTTTAAACGTTAGCGGAATTTTGAAAACAATGGAAGATTTCTGAAGCATTTTTAAACGTCAGCGGAATTCTGAGAACAATGGAAGAGTTGTGAAGCATTTTTAAAGGTCAGCGGAATTTGGAGAACAATCGAAGAGTTCCGAAGCATTTTTAAAAGTCAGCGGAATTCCGAGAACAATGGAAGAGTTGTGAAGCATTTTTAAACGTCAGCGGAATTCCGAGAACAATGGAAGTGTTCCGAAGCATTTTTAAACCTCAGCGGAATTCCGAGAACAATGGAAGAGTTCCGAAGCATTTTTAAAAGTCAGCAACATACCGAGAACAATGGAAGAGTTGTGAAGCATTTTTAAACATCAGCGGAATTCCAGAACAATCGAAGAGTTCCGAAGCATTTTTAAATGTCAGCGGAATTCTGAAAACAATGGAAGAGTTCCTAAGCATTTTTAAACTTCAGCAGAATTCCGAGAACAATGGAAGAGTTCCAAAGCATTTTTAAACCTCTGCGGAATTCCGAGAACAATGGAAGAGTTCCGAAGCATTTTTAAAAGTCAGCGGAATTCTGAGAACAATAGAAGAGTTGTGAAGCATTTTTAAGCGTCAGCGGAATTCCGAGAACAATGGAAGAGTTCCAAAGCATTTTTAAACTTCAGCAGAATTCCGAGAACTATGGAAGAGTTCCGAAGCATTCTTAAACTTCAGCGGAATTCCGAGAACAATGGAAGAGTTCCGAAGCATTTTTTAAAGTCAGCGGAATTTCCGAGAACAATAGAAGAGTTTTGAAGCAATTTTAAGCGTCAGCGGAATTCCGAGAACAATGGAAGAGTTCCGAAGCATTTTTCAACATCAGCGGAATTCCGAGAACAATGGAAGAGTTCTGAAGCATTTTTAAACGTCAGCGGAATTTTGAAAACAATGGAAGAGTTCCGAAGCATTTTTAAAAGTCAGCGGAATTCCGAGAACAATAGAAGAGTTGTGAAGCATTTTTAAGCGTCAGCGGAATTCCGAGAACAATGGAAGAGTTCCAAAGCATTTTTAAACTTCAGCAGAATTCCGAGAACAATGGAAGAGTTCCAAAGCATTCTTAAACTTCAGCGGAATTCCGAGAACAATGGAAGAGTTCCGAAGCATTTTTTAAAGTCAGCGGAATTTCCGAGAACAATAGAAGAGTTTTGAAGCAATTTTAAGCGTCAGCGGAATTCCGAGAACAATGGAAGAGTTCCGAAGCATTTTTCAACATCAGCGGAATTCCGAGAACAATGGAAGAGTTCTGAAGCATTTTTAATCGTCAGCGGAACTTTGAAAACAATGGAAGATTTCCGAAGCATTTTTAAAAGTCAGCGGAATACCGAGAAAAATGGAAGAGTTGTGAAGCATTTTTAAACGTCAGCGGAATTCCGAGAACAATGGAAGAGTTCCGAAGCATTTTTAAACTTCAGCGGAATTACGAGAACAATGGAAGAGTTCCGAAGCATATTTAAACTTCAGCGGAATACCGAGAACAATAGAAGAGTTGTGAAGCATTTTTAAACGGCAGCGGAAATCCGAGAACAATGGAAGAGTTCCGAAGCATTTTTAAACTTCACCCAAATTCCGAGAACAATGGAAGAGTTCCGATGCATTTTTAAACTTCAGCAGAATTCCTACAACAATGGAAGAGTTCCGAAGCATTTTTAAACTTCAGCGGAATTCCGAGAACAATGGAAGAGTTCCGAAGCATTTTTAAACGTCAGCGGAATTCCGAGAACAATGGAAGAGTTCCGAAGCATTTTTAAATGTCAGCGGAATTCTGAGAACAATGGAAGAGTTCCGAAGCATTTTTAAACTTCAGCATAATTCCGAGAACAATGGAAGAGTTCCGAAGCATTTTTAAAAGTCAGCGGAATTCCGAGAACAATGGAAGAGTTGTGAAGCATTTTTAAACGTCAGCGGAATACTGAGAGCAATGGAAGAGTTCCGATGCATTTTTAATCTTCAGCATAATTCCGAGAACAATGGAAGAGTTCCGAAGTATATTTAAACTTCAGCGGAATTCCGAGAACAATGGAAGAGTTCCGAAGCATTTTTAAAAGTCAGCGGAATACCGAGAAAAATGGAAGAGTTGTGAAGCATTTTTAAACGTCAGTGGAATTCCGAGAACAATGGAAGAGTTCCGAAGCATTTTTAAATGTCAGCGGAATTCCGAGAACAATGGAAGAGTTCCGAAGCATTTTTAAACTTCAGCAGAATTCCGAGAAAAATGGAAGAGTTCCGAAGTATTTTTAAAAGTCAGTGGAATTCCGAGAACAATAGAAGAGTTGTGAAGCATTTTTAAGCGTCAGCGGAATTCCGAGAACAATGGAAGAGTTCCGAAGCATTTTTAAACTTCAAAACTTCAGCAGATTTCCGAGAACAATGGAAGAGTTCTGAAGCATTCTTAAACTTAAGCGGAATTCCGAGAACAATGGAAGAGTTCCGAAGCATTTTTAAAAGTCAGGGGAATTCCGAGAACAATAGAAGAGTTGTGAAGCAATTTTAAGCGTCAGCGGAATTCTGAGAACAATGTAAGAGTTCCGAAGCATTTTTAAACTTCTGCGGAATTCCGAGAACAATGGAAGCGTTCCGAAGCATTTTTAAAAGTCAGCGGAATTCCGAGAACAATAGAAGAGTTGTGAAGCATTTTTAAGCGTCAGCGGAATTCCGAGAACAATGGAAGAGTTCCAAAGCATTTTTAAACTTCAGCAGAATTCCGAGAACTATGGAAGAGTTCCGAAGCATTCTTAAACTTCAGCGGAATTCCGCGAACAATGGAAGAGTTCCGAAGCATTTTTTAAAGTCAGCGGAATTTCCGAGAACAATAGAAGAGTTTTGAAGCAATTTTAAGCGTCAGCGGAATTCCGAGAACAATGGAAGAGTTCCGAAGCATTTTTCAACATCAGCGGAATTCCGAGAACAATGGAAGAGTTCTGAAGCATTTTTAAACGTCAGCGGAATTTTGAAAACAATGGAAGAGTTCCGAAGCATTTTTAAAAGTCAGCGGAATTCCGAGAACAATAGAAGAGTTGTGAAGCATTTTTAAGCGTCAGCGGAATTCCGAGAACAATGGAAGAGTTCCAAAGCATTTTTAAACTTCAGCAGAATTCCGAGAACAATGGAAGAGTTCCAAAGCATTCTTAAACTTCAGCGGAATTCCGAGAACAATGGAAGAGTTCCGAAGCATTTTTTAAAGTCAGCGGAATTTCCGAGAACAATAGAAGAGTTTTGAAGCAATTTTAAGCGTCAGCGGAATTCCGAGAACAATGGAAGAGTTCCGAAGCATTTTTCAACATCAGCGGAATTCCGAGAACAATGGAAGAGTTCTGAAGCATTTTTAAACGTCAGCGGAACTTTGAAAACAATGGAAGATTTCCGAAGCATTTTTAAAAGTCAGCGGAATACCGAGAAAAATGGAAGAGTTGTGAAGCATTTTTAAACGTCAGCGGAATTCCGAGAACAATGGAAGAGTTCCGAAGCATTTTTAAACTTCAGCGGAATTACGAGAACAATGGAAGAGTTCCGAAGCATATTTAAACTTCAGCGGAATACCGAGAACAATAGAAGAGTTGTGAAGCATTTTTAAACGGCAGCGGAAATCCGAGAACAATGGAAGAGTTCCGAAGCATTTTTAAACTTCACCCAAATTCCGAGAACAATGGAAGAGTTCCGATGCATTTTTAAACTTCAGCAGAATTCCTACAACAATGGAAGAGTTCCGAAGCATTTTTAAACTTCAGCGGAATTCCGAGAACAATGGAAGAGTTCCGAAGCATTTTTAAACGTCAGCGGAATTCCGAGAACAATGGAAGAGTTCCGAAGCATTTTTAAATGTCAGCGGAATTCTGAGAACAATGGAAGAGTTCCGAAGCATTTTTAAACTTCAGCATAATTCCGAGAACAATGGAAGAGTTCCGAAGCATTTTTAAAAGTCAGCGGAATTCCGAGAACAATGGAACAGTTGTGAAGCATTTTTAAACGTCAGCGGAATACTGAGAGCAATGGAAGAGTTCCGATGCATTTTTAATCTTCAGCATAATTCCGAGAACAATGGAAGAGTTCCGAAGTATATTTAAACTTCAGCGGAATTCCGAGAACAATGGAAGAGTTCCGAAGGATTTTTAAAAGTCAGCGGAATACCGAGAAAAATGGAAGAGTTGTGAAGCATTTTTAAACGTCAGTGGAATTCCGAGAACAATGGAAGAGTTCCGAAGCATTTTTAAATGTCAGCGGAATTCCGAGAACAATGGAAGAGTTCCGAAGCATTTTTAAATGTCAGCAGAATTCCGAGAAAAATGGAAGAGTTCCGAAGTATTTTTAAAAGTCAGTGGAATTCCGAGAACAATAGAAGAGTTGTGAAGCATTTTTAAGCGTCAGCGGAATTCCGAGAACAATGGAAGAGTTCCGAAGCATTTTTAAACTTCAAAACTTCAGCAGATTTCCGAGAACAATGGAAGAGTTCTGAAGCATTCTTAAACTTAAGCGGAATTCCGAGAACAATGGAAGAGTTCCGAAGCATTTTTAAAAGTCAGGGTAATTCCGAGAACAATAGAAGAGTTGTGAAGCAATTTTAAGCGTCAGCGGAATTCTGAGAACAATGTAAGAGTTCCGAAGCATTTTTAAACTTCACTGGAATTCCGAGAACAATGGAAGAGTTCCGAAGCATTTTTAAACATCAGCGGAATTCCGAGAACAATGGAAGAGTTCCGAACCATTTTTAAACCTCAGCGGAATTCCGAGAACAATGGAAGAGTTCTGAAGCATTTTTGAATGTCAGCGGAATTCCGAGAACAATGGAAGTGCTCCGAAGCATACTGAAACTTCAGCGGAATTCCGAGAACAATGGAAGAGTTCCGAAGCATTTTTAAAAGTCAGCAGAATACCGAGAACAATGGAAGAGTTGTGAAGCATTTTTAAACATCAGCGGAATTCCAGAACAATCGAAGAGTTCCGAAGCATTTTTAAATGTCAGCGGAATTCCGAGAACAATGGAAGAGTTCCGAAGCATTTTTATATGTCTTCAGAATTCTGAGAACAATGGAAGAGTTCCAAAGCATTTTAAAATGTCAGCGGAATTCTGAAAACAATGGAAGAGTTCCGAAGCATTTTTAAACTTCAGCAGAATTCCGAGAACAATGGAAGAGTTCCGAAGCATTCCTAAACTTCTGCGGAATTCCGAGAACAATGGAAGAGTTCAGAAGCATTTTTTAAAGTCAGCGGAATTTCCGAGAACAATAGAAGAGTTGTGAAGCAATTTTAAGCATCAGCGGAATTCCAAGAACAATGGAAGAGTTCCGAATCATTTTTCAACATCAGCGGAATTCTGAGAACAATGGAAGAGTTCTGAAGCATTTTTAAATGTCAGCGGAATTTTGAAAACAATGGAAGATTTCCGAAGCATTTTTAAACGTCAGCGGAATTCTGAGAACAATGGAAGAGTTCCGAGGCATTTTTAAACTTCAGTGGAATTTTGAGAACAATGGAAGAGTTCCGAAGCATTTTTAAAAGTCCGCAAAATTCCGAGAACAATGGAAGAGTTGTGAAGCATTTTTAAACGTCAGCGGAATTCCGAGAACAATGGAAGAGTTCTGAAGCATTTTTAAACGTCAGCGGAATTCAGAGAACAATGGAAGAGTTCTGAAGCATTTTTAAATGTCAGCGGAATTCCGAGAACAATGGAAGAGTTCCGAAGCATATTTAAACTTCACCCAAATTCCGAGAACAATGGAAGAGTTCCGATGCATTTTTAAACTTCAGCAGAATTCCTACAACAATGGAAGAGTTCCGAAGCATTTATAATCTTCAGCATAATTCCGAGAACAATGGAAGAGTTCCGAAGCATTTTTAAAAGTCAGCGGAATTCCGAGAACAATGGAAGAGTTGTGAAGCATTTTTAAACGTGAGAGGAATTCTGAGAGCAATGGAAGAGTTCCGAAGCATTTTTAATCTTCAGCATAATTCCGAGAACAATGGAAGAGTTCCGAAGAATATTTAAACTTCAGCGGAATTCCGAGAACAATGGAAGAGTTCCGAAGCATTTTTAAAAGTCAGCGGAATACCGAGAAAAATGGAAGAGTTGTGAAGCATTTTTAAACGTCAGTGGAATTCCGAGAACAATGGAAGAGTTCCGAAGCATTTTTAAATGTCAGCGGAATTCCGAGAACAATGGAAGAGTTCCGAAGCATTTTTAAATGTCAGCAGAATTCCAAGAACAATGAAAGAGTTCCAAAGCATTTTTAAATGTCAGCGGAATTCTGAAAACAATGGAAGAGTTCCGAAGCATTTTTAAACTTCAGCAGAATTCCGAGAAAAATGGAAGAGTTCCGAAGTATTTTTAAAAGTCAGCGGAATTCCGAGAACAATAGAAGAGTTGTGAAGCATTTTTAAGCGTCAGCGGAATTCCGAGAACAATGGAAGAGTTCCGAAGCATTTTTAAACTTCAAAACTTCAGCAGATTTCCGAGAACAATGGAAGAGTTCTGAAGCATTTTTAAACATCAGCGGAATTCCGAGAACAATGGAAGAGTTCTGAAGCATTTTTAAACGTCAGCGGAATTTTGAAAACAATGGAAGATTTCTGAAGCATTTTTAAACGTCAGCGGAATTCTGAGAACAATGGAAGAGTTGTGAAGCATTTTTAAAGGTCAGCGGAATTTGGAGAACAATTGAAGAGTTCCGAAGCATTTTTAAAAGTCAGCAACATACCGAGAACAATGGAAGAGTTGTGAAGCATTTTTAAACATCAGCGGAATTCCAGAACAATCGAAGAGTTTCGAAGCATTTTTAAATGTCAGCGGAATTCCGAGAACAATGGAAGAGTTCCAAAGCATTTTTATATGTCTGCAGAATTCTGAGAAAAATGGAAGAGTTCCAAAGCATTTTTAAATGTCAGCGGAATTCTAAAAACAATGGAAGAGTTCCGAAGCATTTTTAAACTTCAGCAGAATTCCGAGAACAATGGAAGAGTTCCGAAGCATTCTTAAACTTCAGCGGAATTCCGAGAACAATGGAAGAGTTCCGAAGAATATTTAAACTTCAGCGGAATTCCGAGAACAATGGAAGAGTTCCGAAGCATTTTTAAAAGTCAGCGGAATACCGAGAAAAATGGAAGAGTTGTGAAGCATTTTTAAACGTCAGTGGAATTCCGAGAACAATGGAAGAGTTCCGAAGCATTTTTAAATGTCAGCGGAATTCCGAGAACAATGGAAGTGCTCCGAAGCATACTGAAACTTCAGCGGAATTCCGAGAACAATGGAAGAGTTCCGAAGCATTTTTAAAAGTCAGCAGAATACCGAGAACAATGGAAGAGTTGTGAAGCATTTTTAAACATCAGCGGAATTCCAGAACAATCGAAGAGTTCCGAAGCATTTTTAAATGTAAGCGGAATTCCGAGAACAATGGAAGAGTTCCGAAGCATTTTTATATGTCTGCAGAATTCTGAGAACAATGGAAGAGTTCCAAAGCATTTTTAAATGTCAGCGGAATTCTGAAAACAATGGAAGAGTTCCGAAGCATTTTTAAACTTCAGCAGAATTCCGAGAACAATGGAAGAGTTCCGAAGCATTCTTAAACTTCTGCGGAATTCCGAGAACAATGGAAGAGTTCAGAAGCATTTTTAAAAGTCAGCGGAATTCTGAGAACAATAGAAGAGTTGTGAAGCATTTTTAAGCGTCAGCGGAATTCCGAGAACAATGGAAGAGTTCCAAAGCATTTTTAAACTTCAGCAGAATTCCGAGAACAATGGAAGAGTTCCGAAGCATTTTTTAAATTCAGCGGAATTTCCGAGAACAATAGAAGAGTTGTGAAGCAATTTTAAGCGTCAGCGGAATTCCGAGAACAATGGAAGAGTTCCAAAGCATTTTTCAACATCAGCGGAATTCCGAGAACAATGGAAGAGTTCTGAAGCATTTTTAAACGTCAGCGGAATTTTGAAAACAATGGAAGATTTCCGAAGCATTTTTAAACGTCAGCGGAATTTTGAAAACAATGGAAGATTTCCGAAGCATTTTTAAAAGTCAGCGGAATACCGAGAAAAATGGAAGAGTTGTGAAGCATTTTTAAACGTCAGCGGAATTCCGAGAACAATGGAAGAGTTCCAAAGCATTTTTAAACTTCAGCAGAATTCCGAGAACATTGGAAGAGTTCCGAAGCATTCTTAAACTTCAGCGGAATTCCGAGAACAATGGAAGAGTTCCGAAGCATTTTTTAAAGTCAGCGGAATTTCCGAGAACAATAGAAGAGTTGTGAAGCAATTTTAAGCGTCAGCGGAATTCCAAGAACAATGGAAGAGTTCCGAAGCATTTTTCAACATCAGCGGAATTCTGAGAACAATGGAAGAGTTCTGAAGCATTTTTAAACGTCAGCGGAATTTTGAAAACAATGGAAGATTTCCGAAGCATTTTTAAACGTCAGCGGAATTCTGAGAACAATGGAAGAGTTCCGAGGCATTTTTAAACTTCAGTGGAATTTTGAGAACAATGGAAGAGTTCCGAAGCATTTTTAAAAGTCCGCAAAATTCCGAGAACAATGGAAGAGTTGTGAAGCATTTTTAAACGTCAGCGGAATTCCGAGAACAATGGAAGAGTTCTGAAGCATTTTTAAACGTCAGCGGAATTCAGAGAACAATGGAAGAGTTCTAAAGCATTTTTAAATGTCAGCGGAATTCCGAGAACAATGGAAGAGTTCCGAAGCATTTTTAAACTTCACCCAAATTCCGAGAACAATGGAAGAGTTCCGATGCATTTTTAAACTTCAGCAGAATTCCTACAACAATGGAATAGTTCCGAAGCATTTATAATCTTCAGCATAATTCCGAGAACAATGGAAGAGTTCCGAACCATTTTTAAAAGTCAGCGGAATTCCGAGAACAATGGAAGAATTGTGAAGCATTTTTAAACGTCAGAGGAATTCTGAGAGCAATGGAAGAGTTCCGAAGCATTTTTAATCTTAAGCATAATTCCGAGAACAATGGAAGAGTTCCGAAGAATATTTAAACTTCAGCGGAATTCCGAGAGCAATGGAAGAGTTCCGAAGCATTTTTAAAAGTCAGCGGAATACCGAGAAAAATGGAAGAGTTGTGAAACATTTTTAAACGTCAGTGGAATTCCGAGAACAATGGAAGAGTTCCGAAGCATTTTTAAATGACAGCGGAATTCCGAGAACAATGGAAGAGTTCCGAAGCATTTTTAAATGTCAGCAGAATTCCAAGAACAATGGAAGAGTTCCAAAGCATTTTTAAATGTCAGCGGAATTCTGAAAACAATGGAAGAGTTCCGAAGCATTTTTAAACTTCAGCAGAATTCCGAGAAAAATGGAAGAGTTCCGAAGTATTTTTAAAAGTCAGCGGAATTCCGAGAACAATAGAAGAGTTGTGAAGCATTTTTAAGCGTCAGCGGAATTCCGAGAACAATGGAACAGTTTCGAAGCATTTTTAAACTTCAAAACTTCAGCAGATTTCCGAGAACAATGGAAGAGTTCTGAAGCATTTTTAAACATCAGCGGAATTCCGAGAACAATGGAAGAGTTCTGAAGCATTTTTAAACGTCAGCGGAATTTTGAAAACAATGGAAGATTTCTGAAGCATTTTTAAACGTCAGCGGAATTCTGAGAACAATGGAAGAGTTGTGAAGCATTTTTAAAGGTCAGCGGAATTTGGAGAACAATCGAAGAGTTCCGAAGCATTTTTAAAAGTCAGCAACATACCGAGAACAATGGAAGAGTTGTGAAGCATTTTTAAACATCAGCGGAATTCCAGAACAATCGAAGAGTTCCGAAGCATTTTTAAATGTCAGCGGAATTCCGAGAACAATGGAAGAGTTCCGAAGCATTTTTATATGTCTGCAGAATTCTGAGAAAAATGGAAGAGTTCCAAAGCATTTTTAAATGTCAGCGGAATTCTGAAAACAATGGAAGAGTTCCGAAGCATTTTTAAACTTCAGCAGAATTCCGAGAACAATGGAAGAGTTCCGAAGCATTCTTAAACTTCTGCGGAATTCCGAGAAAAATGGAAGAGTTCCGAAGCATTTTTAAACATCAGCGGAATTCCGAGAACAATGGAAGAGTTCTGAAGCATTTTTAAATGTCAGCGGAATTCCGAGAACAATGGAAGAGCTCCGAAGCATACGTAAACTTCACCGGAATTCCGAGAACAATGGAAGAGTTCCGAAGCATTTTTAAAAGTCAGCAGAATACCGAGAACGATGGAAGAGTTGTGACGTATTTTTAAACGTCAGCGGAATTCCAGAACAATGGAAGTGTTCCGAAGCATTTTTAAATGTCAGCGGAATTACGAGAACAATGGAAGAGTTCCGAAGCATTTTTATATGTCTGCTTAATTCTGAGAACAATGGAAGAGTTCCAAAGCATTTTTAAATGTCAGCGGAATTCTGAAAACAATGGAAGAGTTCCGAAGCATTTTTAAACTTCAGCAGAATTCCGTGGAACAATGGAAGAGTTCCGAAGCATTCTTAAACTTCTGCGGAATTCCGAGAACAATGGAAGAGTTCCGAAGCATTTTTAAAAGTCAGCGGAATTCCGAGAACAATAGAAGAGTTGTGAAGCATTTTTAAGCGTCAGCCGAATTCCGAGAACAATGGAAGAGTTCCAAAGCATTTTTAAACTTCAGCAGAATTCCGAGAACATTGGAAGAGTTCCGAAGCATTCTTAAACTTCAGCGGAATTCCGAGAACAATGGAAGAGTTCCGAAGCATTTTTTAAAGTCAGCGGAATTTCCGAGAACAATAGAAGAGTTGTGAAGCAATTTTAAGCGTCAGCGGAATTCCAAGAACAATGGAAGAGTTCCGAAGCATTTTTCAACATCAGCGGAATTCTGAGAACAATGGAAGAGTTCTGAAGCATTTTTAAACGTCAGCGGAATTTTGAAAACAATGGAAGATTACCGAAGCATTTTTAAACATCAGCGGAATTCTGAGAACAATGGAAGAGTTCCGAGGCATTTTTAAACTTCAGCGGAATTTTGAGAACAATGGAAGAGTTCCGAAGCATTTTTAAAAGTCCGCAAAATTCCGAGAACAATGGAAGAGTTGTGAAGCATTTTTAAACGTCAGCGGAATTCCGAGAACAATGGAAGAGTTCTGAAGCATTTTTACACGTCAGCGGAATTCAGAGAACAATGGAAGAGTTCTGAAGCATTTTTAAACGTCAGCGGAATTCTGAGAGCAATGGAAGACTTCCGAAGCATTTTTAATCTTCAGCATAATTCCGAGAACAATGGAAGAGTTCCGAAGAATATTTAAACTTCAGCGGAATTCCGAGAACAGTGGAAGAGTTCCGAAGCATTTTTAAAAGTCAGCGGAATTCCTAGAACAATGGAAGAGTTCCGAAGCATTTTTAAATGTCAGCGGAATTCCAAGAACAATGGAAGAGTTCCAAAGCATTTTTAAATGTCAGCGGAATTCTGAAAACAATGGAAGAGTTCTGAAGCATTTTTAAACTTCAGCAGAATTCCGAGAAAAATGGAAGAGTTCCGAAGTATTTTTAAAAGTCAGTGGAATTCTGAGAACAATAGAAGAGTTGTGAAGCATTTTTAAGCGTCAGCAGAATTCCGAGAACAATGGAACAGTTCCGAAGCATTTTTAAACATCAGCGGAATTCCGAGAACAATGGAAGAGTTCTGAAGCATTTTTAAACGTTAGCGGAATTTTGAAAACAATGGAAGATTTCTGAAGCATTTTTAAACGTCAGCGGAATTCTGAGAACAATGGAAGAGTTGTGAAGCATTTTTAAAGGTCAGCGGAATTTGGAGAACAATCGAAGAGTTCCGAAGCATTTTTAAAAGTCAGCGGAATTCCGAGAACAATGGAAGAGTTGTGAAGCATTTTTAAACGTCAGCGGAATTCCGAGAACAATGGAAGTGTTCCGAAGCATTTTTAAACCTCAGCGGAATTCCGAGAACAATGGAAGAGTTCCGAAGCATTTTTAAAAGTCAGCAACATACCGAGAACAATGGAAGAGTTGTGAAGCATTTTTAAACATCAGCGGAATTCCAGAACAATCGAAGAGTTCCGAAGCATTTTTAAATGTCAGCGGAATTCTGAAAACAATGGAAGAGTTCCTAAGCATTTTTAAACTTCAGCAGAATTCCGAGAACAATGGAAGAGTTCCAAAGCATTTTTAAACCTCTGCGGAATTCCGAGAACAATGGAAGAGTTCCGAAGCATTTTTAAAAGTCAGCGGAATTCTGAGAACAATAGAAGAGTTGTGAAGCATTTTTAAGCGTCAGCGGAATTCCGAGAACAATGGAAGAGTTCCAAAGCATTTTTAAACTTCAGCAGAATTCCGAGAACTATGGAAGAGTTCCGAAGCATTCTTAAACTTCAGCGGAATTCCGAGAACAATGGAAGAGTTCCGAAGCATTTTTTAAAGTCAGCGGAATTTCCGAGAACAATAGAAGAGTTTTGAAGCAATTTTAAGCGTCAGCGGAATTCCGAGAACAATGGAAGAGTTCCGAAGCATTTTTCAACATCAGCGGAATTCCGAGAACAATGGAAGAGTTCTGAAGCATTTTTAAACGTCAGCGGAATTTTGAAAACAATGGAAGAGTTCCGAAGCATTTTTAAAAGTCAGCGGAATTCCGAGAACAATAGAAGAGTTGTGAAGCATTTTTAAGCGTCAGCGGAATTCCGAGAACAATGGAAGAGTTCCAAAGCATTTTTAAACTTCAGCAGAATTCCGAGAACAATGGAAGAGTTCCAAAGCATTCTTAAACTTCAGCGGAATTCCGAGAACAATGGAAGAGTTCCGAAGCATTTTTTAAAGTCAGCGGAATTTCCGAGAACAATAGAAGAGTTTTGAAGCAATTTTAAGCGTCAGCGGAATTCCGAGAACAATGGAAGAGTTCCGAAGCATTTTTCAACATCAGCGGAATTCCGAGAACAATGGAAGAGTTCTGAAGCATTTTTAATCGTCAGCGGAACTTTGAAAACAATGGAAGATTTCCGAAGCATTTTTAAAAGTCAGCGGAATACCGAGAAAAATGGAAGAGTTGTGAAGCATTTTTAAACGTCAGCGGAATTCCGAGAACAATGGAAGAGTTCCGAAGCATTTTTAAACTTCAGCGGAATTACGAGAACAATGGAAGAGTTCCGAAGCATATTTAAACTTCAGCGGAATACCGAGAACAATAGAAGAGTTGTGAAGCATTTTTAAACGGCAGCGGAAATCCGAGAACAATGGAAGAGTTCCGAAGCATTTTTAAACTTCACCCAAATTCCGAGAACAATGGAAGAGTTCCGATGCATTTTTAAACTTCAGCAGAATTCCTACAACAATGGAAGAGTTCCGAAGCATTTTTAAACTTCAGCGGAATTCCGAGAACAATGGAAGAGTTCCGAAGCATTTTTAAACGTCAGCGGAATTCCGAGAACAATGGAAGAGTTCCGAAGCATTTTTAAATGTCAGCGGAATTCTGAGAACAATGGAAGAGTTCCGAAGCATTTTTAAACTTCAGCATAATTCCGAGAACAATGGAAGAGTTCCGAAGCATTTTTAAAAGTCAGCGGAATTCCGAGAACAATGGAAGAGTTGTGAAGCATTTTTAAACGTCAGCGGAATACTGAGAGCAATGGAAGAGTTCCGATGCATTTTTAATCTTCAGCATAATTCCGAGAACAATGGAAGAGTTCCGAAGTATATTTAAACTTCAGCGGAATTCCGAGAACAATGGAAGAGTTCCGAAGCATTTTTAAAAGTCAGCGGAATACCGAGAAAAATGGAAGAGTTGTGAAGCATTTTTAAACGTCAGTGGAATTCCGAGAACAATGGAAGAGTTCCGAAGCATTTTTAAATGTCAGCGGAATTCCGAGAACAATGGAAGAGTTCCGAAGCATTTTTAAACTTCAGCAGAATTCCGAGAAAAATGGAAGAGTTCCGAAGTATTTTTAAAAGTCAGTGGAATTCCGAGAACAATAGAAGAGTTGTGAAGCATTTTTAAGCGTCAGCGGAATTCCGAGAACAATGGAAGAGTTCCGAAGCATTTTTAAACTTCAAAACTTCAGCAGATTTCCGAGAACAATGGAAGAGTTCTGAAGCATTCTTAAACTTAAGCGGAATTCCGAGAACAATGGAAGAGTTCCGAAGCATTTTTAAAAGTCAGGGGAATTCCGAGAACAATAGAAGAGTTGTGAAGCAATTTTAAGCGTCAGCGGAATTCTGAGAACAATGTAAGAGTTCCGAAGCATTTTTAAACTTCTGCGGAATTCCGAGAACAATGGAAGCGTTCCGAAGCATTTTTAAAAGTCAGCGGAATTCCGAGAACAATAGAAGAGTTGTGAAGCATTTTTAAGCGTCAGCGGAATTCCGAGAACAATGGAAGAGTTCCAAAGCATTTTTAAACTTCAGCAGAATTCCGAGAACTATGGAAGAGTTCCGAAGCATTCTTAAACTTCAGCGGAATTCCGCGAACAATGGAAGAGTTCCGAAGCATTTTTTAAAGTCAGCGGAATTTCCGAGAACAATAGAAGAGTTTTGAAGCAATTTTAAGCGTCAGCGGAATTCCGAGAACAATGGAAGAGTTCCGAAGCATTTTTCAACATCAGCGGAATTCCGAGAACAATGGAAGAGTTCTGAAGCATTTTTAAACGTCAGCGGAATTTTGAAAACAATGGAAGAGTTCCGAAGCATTTTTAAAAGTCAGCGGAATTCCGAGAACAATAGAAGAGTTGTGAAGCATTTTTAAGCGTCAGCGGAATTCCGAGAACAATGGAAGAGTTCCAAAGCATTTTTAAACTTCAGCAGAATTCCGAGAACAATGGAAGAGTTCCAAAGCATTCTTAAACTTCAGCGGAATTCCGAGAACAATGGAAGAGTTCCGAAGCATTTTTTAAAGTCAGCGGAATTTCCGAGAACAATAGAAGAGTTTTGAAGCAATTTTAAGCGTCAGCGGAATTCCGAGAACAATGGAAGAGTTCCAAAGCATTTTTAAACTTCAGCAGAATTCCGAGAACAATGGAAGAGTTCCAAAGCATTCTTAAACTTCAGCGGAATTCCGAGAACAATGGAAGAGTTCCGAAGCATTTTTTAAAGTCAGCGGAATTTCCGAGAACAATAGAAGAGTTTTGAAGCAATTTTAAGCGTCAGCGGAATTCTGAGAACAATGGAAGAGTTGTGAAGCATTTTTAAAGGTCAGCGGAATTTGGAGAACAATCGAAGAGTTCCGAAGCATTTTTAAAAGTCAGCGGAATTCCGAGAACAATGGAAGAGTTGTGAAGCATTTTTAAACGTCAGCGGAATTCCGAGAACAATGGAAGTGTTCCGAAGCATTTTTAAACCTCAGCGGAATTCCGAGAACAATGGAAGAGTTCCGAAGCATTTTTAAAAGTCAGCAACATACCGAGAACAATGGAAGAGTTGTGAAGCATTTTTAAACATCAGCGGAATTCCAGAACAATCGAAGAGTTCCGAAGCATTTTTAAATGTCAGCGGAATTCTGAAAACAATGGAAGAGTTCCTAAGCATTTTTAAACTTCAGCAGAATTCCGAGAACAATGGAAGAGTTCCAAAGCATTTTTAAACCTCTGCGGAATTCCGAGAACAATGGAAGAGTTCCGAAGCATTTTTAAAAGTCAGCGGAATTCTGAGAACAATAGAAGAGTTGTGAAGCATTTTTAAGCGTCAGCGGAATTCCGAGAACAATGGAAGAGTTCCAAAGCATTTTTAAACTTCAGCAGAATTCCGAGAACTATGGAAGAGTTCCGAAGCATTCTTAAACTTCAGCGGAATTCCGAGAACAATGGAAGAGTTCCGAAGCATTTTTTAAAGTCAGCGGAATTTCCGAGAACAATAGAAGAGTTTTGAAGCAATTTTAAGCGTCAGCGGAATTCCGAGAACAATGGAAGAGTTCCGAAGCATTTTTCAACATCAGCGGAATTCCGAGAACAATGGAAGAGTTCTGAAGCATTTTTAAACGTCAGCGGAATTTTGAAAACAATGGAAGAGTTCCGAAGCATTTTTAAAAGTCAGCGGAATTCCGAGAACAATAGAAGAGTTGTGAAGCATTTTTAAGCGTCAGCGGAATTCCGAGAACAATGGAAGAGTTCCAAAGCATTTTTAAACTTCAGCAGAATTCCGAGAACAATGGAAGAGTTCCAAAGCATTCTTAAACTTCAGCGGAATTCCGAGAACAATGGAAGAGTTCCGAAGCATTTTTTAAAGTCAGCGGAATTTCCGAGAACAATAGAAGAGTTTTGAAGCAATTTTAAGCGTCAGCGGAATTCCGAGAACAATGGAAGAGTTCCGAAGCATTTTTCAACATCAGCGGAATTCCGAGAACAATGGAAGAGTTCTGAAGCATTTTTAATCGTCAGCGGAACTTTGAAAACAATGGAAGATTTCCGAAGCATTTTTAAAAGTCAGCGGAATACCGAGAAAAATGGAAGAGTTGTGAAGCATTTTTAAACGTCAGCGGAATTCCGAGAACAATGGAAGAGTTCCGAAGCATTTTTAAACTTCAGCGGAATTACGAGAACAATGGAAGAGTTCCGAAGCATATTTAAACTTCAGCGGAATACCGAGAACAATAGAAGAGTTGTGAAGCATTTTTAAACGGCAGCGGAAATCCGAGAACAATGGAAGAGTTCCGAAGCATTTTTAAACTTCACCCAAATTCCGAGAACAATGGAAGAGTTCCGATGCATTTTTAAACTTCAGCAGAATTCCTACAACAATGGAAGAGTTCCGAAGCATTTTTAAACTTCAGCGGAATTCCGAGAACAATGGAAGAGTTCCGAAGCATTTTTAAACGTCAGCGGAATTCCGAGAACAATGGAAGAGTTCCGAAGCATTTTTAAATGTCAGCGGAATTCTGAGAACAATGGAAGAGTTCCGAAGCATTTTTAAACTTCAGCATAATTCCGAGAACAATGGAAGAGTTCCGAAGCATTTTTAAAAGTCAGCGGAATTCCGAGAACAATGGAAGAGTTGTGAAGCATTTTTAAACGTCAGCGGAATACTGAGAGCAATGGAAGAGTTCCGATGCATTTTTAATCTTCAGCATAATTCCGAGAACAATGGAAGAGTTCCGAAGTATATTTAAACTTCAGCGGAATTCCGAGAACAATGGAAGAGTTCCGAAGCATTTTTAAAAGTCAGCGGAATACCGAGAAAAATGGAAGAGTTGTGAAGCATTTTTAAACGTCAGTGGAATTCCGAGAACAATGGAAGAGTTCCGAAGCATTTTTAAATGTCAGCGGAATTCCGAGAACAATGGAAGAGTTCCGAAGCATTTTTAAACTTCAGCAGAATTCCGAGAAAAATGGAAGAGTTCCGAAGTATTTTTAAAAGTCAGTGGAATTCCGAGAACAATAGAAGAGTTGTGAAGCATTTTTAAGCGTCAGCGGAATTCCGAGAACAATGGAAGAGTTCCGAAGCATTTTTAAACTTCAAAACTTCAGCAGATTTCCGAGAACAATGGAAGAGTTCTGAAGCATTCTTAAACTTAAGCGGAATTCCGAGAACAATGGAAGAGTTCCGAAGCATTTTTAAAAGTCAGGGGAATTCCGAGAACAATAGAAGAGTTGTGAAGCAATTTTAAGCGTCAGCGGAATTCTGAGAACAATGTAAGAGTTCCGAAGCATTTTTAAACTTCTGCGGAATTCCGAGAACAATGGAAGCGTTCCGAAGCATTTTTAAAAGTCAGCGGAATTCCGAGAACAATAGAAGAGTTGTGAAGCATTTTTAAGCGTCAGCGGAATTCCGAGAACAATGGAAGAGTTCCAAAGCATTTTTAAACTTCAGCAGAATTCCGAGAACTATGGAAGAGTTCCGAAGCATTCTTAAACTTCAGCGGAATTCCGCGAACAATGGAAGAGTTCCGAAGCATTTTTTAAAGTCAGCGGAATTTCCGAGAACAATAGAAGAGTTTTGAAGCAATTTTAAGCGTCAGCGGAATTCCGAGAACAATGGAAGAGTTCCGAAGCATTTTTCAACATCAGCGGAATTCCGAGAACAATGGAAGAGTTCTGAAGCATTTTTAAACGTCAGCGGAATTTTGAAAACAATGGAAGAGTTCCGAAGCATTTTTAAAAGTCAGCGGAATTCCGAGAACAATAGAAGAGTTGTGAAGCATTTTTAAGCGTCAGCGGAATTCCGAGAACAATGGAAGAGTTCCAAAGCATTTTTAAACTTCAGCAGAATTCCGAGAACAATGGAAGAGTTCCAAAGCATTCTTAAACTTCAGCGGAATTCCGAGAACAATGGAAGAGTTCCGAAGCATTTTTTAAAGTCAGCGGAATTTCCGAGAACAATAGAAGAGTTTTGAAGCAATTTTAAGCGTCAGCGGAATTCCGAGAACAATGGAAGAGTTCCGAAGCATTTTTCAACATCAGCGGAATTCCGAGAACAATGGAAGAGTTCTGAAGCATTTTTAAACGTCAGCGGAACTTTGAAAACAATGGAAGATTTCCGAAGCATTTTTAAAAGTCAGCGGAATACCGAGAAAAATGGAAGAGTTGTGAAGCATTTTTAAACGTCAGCGGAATTCCGAGAACAATGGAAGAGTTCCGAAGCATTTTTAAACTTCAGCGGAATTACGAGAACAATGGAAGAGTTCCGAAGCATATTTAAACTTCAGCGGAATACCGAGAACAATAGAAGAGTTGTGAAGCATTTTTAAACGGCAGCGGAAATCCGAGAACAATGGAAGAGTTCCGAAGCATTTTTAAACTTCACCCAAATTCCGAGAACAATGGAAGAGTTCCGATGCATTTTTAAACTTCAGCAGAATTCCTACAACAATGGAAGAGTTCCGAAGCATTTTTAAACTTCAGCGGAATTCCGAGAACAATGGAAGAGTTCCGAAGCATTTTTAAACGTCAGCGGAATTCCGAGAACAATGGAAGAGTTCCGAAGCATTTTTAAATGTCAGCGGAATTCTGAGAACAATGGAAGAGTTCCGAAGCATTTTTAAACTTCAGCATAATTCCGAGAACAATGGAAGAGTTCCGAAGCATTTTTAAAAGTCAGCGGAATTCCGAGAACAATGGAACAGTTGTGAAGCATTTTTAAACGTCAGCGGAATACTGAGAGCAATGGAAGAGTTCCGATGCATTTTTAATCTTCAGCATAATTCCGAGAACAATGGAAGAGTTCCGAAGTATATTTAAACTTCAGCGGAATTCCGAGAACAATGGAAGAGTTCCGAAGGATTTTTAAAAGTCAGCGGAATACCGAGAAAAATGGAAGAGTTGTGAAGCATTTTTAAACGTCAGTGGAATTCCGAGAACAATGGAAGAGTTCCGAAGCATTTTTAAATGTCAGCGGAATTCCGAGAACAATGGAAGAGTTCCGAAGCATTTTTAAACTTCAGCAGAATTCCGAGAAAAATGGAAGAGTTCCGAAGTATTTTTAAAAGTCAGTGGAATTCCGAGAACAATAGAAGAGTTGTGAAGCATTTTTAAGCGTCAGCGGAATTCCGAGAACAATGGAAGAGTTCCGAAGCATTTTTAAACTTCAAAACTTCAGCAGATTTCCGAGAACAATGGAAGAGTTCTGAAGCATTCTTAAACTTAAGCGGAATTCCGAGAACAATGGAAGAGTTCCGAAGCATTTTTAAAAGTCAGGGTAATTCCGAGAACAATAGAAGAGTTGTGAAGCAATTTTAAGCGTCAGCGGAATTCTGAGAACAATGTAAGAGTTCCGAAGCATTTTTAAACTTCACTGGAATTCCGAGAACAATGGAAGAGTTCCGAAGCATTTTTAAACATCAGCGGAATTCCGAGAACAATGGAAGAGTTCCGAACCATTTTTAAACCTCAGCGGAATTCCGAGAACAATGGAAGAGTTCTGAAGCATTTTTGAATGTCAGCGGAATTCCGAGAACAATGGAAGTGCTCCGAAGCATACTGAAACTTCAGCGGAATTCCGAGAACAATGGAAGAGTTCCGAAGCATTTTTAAAAGTCAGCAGAATACCGAGAACAATGGAAGAGTTGTGAAGCATTTTTAAACATCAGCGGAATTCCAGAACAATCGAAGAGTTCCGAAGCATTTTTAAATGTCAGCGGAATTCCGAGAACAATGGAAGAGTTCCGAAGCATTTTTATATGTCTTCAGAATTCTGAGAACAATGGAAGAGTTCCAAAGCATTTTAAAATGTCAGCGGAATTCTGAAAACAATGGAAGAGTTCCGAAGCATTTTTAAACTTCAGCAGAATTCCGAGAACAATGGAAGAGTTCCGAAGCATTCCTAAACTTCTGCGGAATTCCGAGAACAATGGAAGAGTTCAGAAGCATTTTTTAAAGTCAGCGGAATTTCCGAGAACAATAGAAGAGTTGTGAAGCAATTTTAAGCATCAGCGGAATTCCAAGAACAATGGAAGAGTTCCGAATCATTTTTCAACATCAGCGGAATTCTGAGAACAATGGAAGAGTTCTGAAGCATTTTTAAATGTCAGCGGAATTTTGAAAACAATGGAAGATTTCCGAAGCATTTTTAAACGTCAGCGGAATTCTGAGAACAATGGAAGAGTTCCGAGGCATTTTTAAACTTCAGTGGAATTTTGAGAACAATGGAAGAGTTCCGAAGCATTTTTAAAAGTCCGCAAAATTCCGAGAACAATGGAAGAGTTGTGAAGCATTTTTAAACGTCAGCGGAATTCCGAGAACAATGGAAGAGTTCTGAAGCATTTTTAAACGTCAGCGGAATTCAGAGAACAATGGAAGAGTTCTGAAGCATTTTTAAATGTCAGCGGAATTCCGAGAACAATGGAAGAGTTCCGAAGCATATTTAAACTTCACCCAAATTCCGAGAACAATGGAAGAGTTCCGATGCATTTTTAAACTTCAGCAGAATTCCTACAACAATGGAAGAGTTCCGAAGCATTTATAATCTTCAGCATAATTCCGAGAACAATGGAAGAGTTCCGAAGCATTTTTAAAAGTCAGCGGAATTCCGAGAACAATGGAAGAGTTGTGAAGCATTTTTAAACGTGAGAGGAATTCTGAGAGCAATGGAAGAGTTCCGAAGCATTTTTAATCTTCAGCATAATTCCGAGAACAATGGAAGAGTTCCGAAGAATATTTAAACTTCAGCGGAATTCCGAGAACAATGGAAGAGTTCCGAAGCATTTTTAAAAGTCAGCGGAATACCGAGAAAAATGGAAGAGTTGTGAAGCATTTTTAAACGTCAGTGGAATTCCGAGAACAATGGAAGAGTTCCGAAGCATTTTTAAATGTCAGCGGAATTCCGAGAACAATGGAAGAGTTCCGAAGCATTTTTAAATGTCAGCAGAATTCCAAGAACAATGAAAGAGTTCCAAAGCATTTTTAAATGTCAGCGGAATTCTGAAAACAATGGAAGAGTTCCGAAGCATTTTTAAACTTCAGCAGAATTCCGAGAAAAATGGAAGAGTTCCGAAGTATTTTTAAAAGTCAGCGGAATTCCGAGAACAATAGAAGAGTTGTGAAGCATTTTTAAGCGTCAGCGGAATTCCGAGAACAATGGAAGAGTTCCGAAGCATTTTTAAACTTCAAAACTTCAGCAGATTTCCGAGAACAATGGAAGAGTTCTGAAGCATTTTTAAACATCAGCGGAATTCCGAGAACAATGGAAGAGTTCTGAAGCATTTTTAAACGTCAGCGGAATTTTGAAAACAATGGAAGATTTCTGAAGCATTTTTAAACGTCAGCGGAATTCTGAGAACAATGGAAGAGTTGTGAAGCATTTTTAAAGGTCAGCGGAATTTGGAGAACAATTGAAGAGTTCCGAAGCATTTTTAAAAGTCAGCAACATACCGAGAACAATGGAAGAGTTGTGAAGCATTTTTAAACATCAGCGGAATTCCAGAACAATCGAAGAGTTTCGAAGCATTTTTAAATGTCAGCGGAATTCCGAGAACAATGGAAGAGTTCCAAAGCATTTTTATATGTCTGCAGAATTCTGAGAAAAATGGAAGAGTTCCAAAGCATTTTTAAATGTCAGCGGAATTCTAAAAACAATGGAAGAGTTCCGAAGCATTTTTAAACTTCAGCAGAATTCCGAGAACAATGGAAGAGTTCCGAAGCATTCTTAAACTTCAGCGGAATTCCGAGAACAATGGAAGAGTTCCGAAGAATATTTAAACTTCAGCGGAATTCCGAGAACAATGGAAGAGTTCCGAAGCATTTTTAAAAGTCAGCGGAATACCGAGAAAAATGGAAGAGTTGTGAAGCATTTTTAAACGTCAGTGGAATTCCGAGAACAATGGAAGAGTTCCGAAGCATTTTTAAATGTCAGCGGAATTCCGAGAACAATGGAAGTGCTCCGAAGCATACTGAAACTTCAGCGGAATTCCGAGAACAATGGAAGAGTTCCGAAGCATTTTTAAAAGTCAGCAGAATACCGAGAACAATGGAAGAGTTGTGAAGCATTTTTAAACATCAGCGGAATTCCAGAACAATCGAAGAGTTCCGAAGCATTTTTAAATGTAAGCGGAATTCCGAGAACAATGGAAGAGTTCCGAAGCATTTTTATATGTCTGCAGAATTCTGAGAACAATGGAAGAGTTCCAAAGCATTTTTAAATGTCAGCGGAATTCTGAAAACAATGGAAGAGTTCCGAAGCATTTTTAAACTTCAGCAGAATTCCGAGAACAATGGAAGAGTTCCGAAGCATTCTTAAACTTCTGCGGAATTCCGAGAACAATGGAAGAGTTCAGAAGCATTTTTAAAAGTCAGCGGAATTCTGAGAACAATAGAAGAGTTGTGAAGCATTTTTAAGCGTCAGCGGAATTCCGAGAACAATGGAAGAGTTCCAAAGCATTTTTAAACTTCAGCAGAATTCCGAGAACAATGGAAGAGTTCCGAAGCATTTTTTAAATTCAGCGGAATTTCCGAGAACAATAGAAGAGTTGTGAAGCAATTTTAAGCGTCAGCGGAATTCCGAGAACAATGGAAGAGTTCCAAAGCATTTTTCAACATCAGCGGAATTCCGAGAACAATGGAAGAGTTCTGAAGCATTTTTAAACGTCAGCGGAATTTTGAAAACAATGGAAGATTTCCGAAGCATTTTTAAACGTCAGCGGAATTTTGAAAACAATGGAAGATTTCCGAAGCATTTTTAAAAGTCAGCGGAATACCGAGAAAAATGGAAGAGTTGTGAAGCATTTTTAAACGTCAGCGGAATTCCGAGAACAATGGAAGAGTTCCAAAGCATTTTTAAACTTCAGCAGAATTCCGAGAACATTGGAAGAGTTCCGAAGCATTCTTAAACTTCAGCGGAATTCCGAGAACAATGGAAGAGTTCCGAAGCATTTTTTAAAGTCAGCGGAATTTCCGAGAACAATAGAAGAGTTGTGAAGCAATTTTAAGCGTCAGCGGAATTCCAAGAACAATGGAAGAGTTCCGAAGCATTTTTCAACATCAGCGGAATTCTGAGAACAATGGAAGAGTTCTGAAGCATTTTTAAACGTCAGCGGAATTTTGAAAACAATGGAAGATTTCCGAAGCATTTTTAAACGTCAGCGGAATTCTGAGAACAATGGAAGAGTTCCGAGGCATTTTTAAACTTCAGTGGAATTTTGAGAACAATGGAAGAGTTCCGAAGCATTTTTAAAAGTCCGCAAAATTCCGAGAACAATGGAAGAGTTGTGAAGCATTTTTAAACGTCAGCGGAATTCCGAGAACAATGGAAGAGTTCTGAAGCATTTTTAAACGTCAGCGGAATTCAGAGAACAATGGAAGAGTTCTGAAGCATTTTTAAATGTCAGCGGAATTCCGAGAACAATGGAAGAGTTCCGAAGCATTTTTAAACTTCACCCAAATTCCGAGAACAATGGAAGAGTTCCGATGCATTTTTAAACTTCAGCAGAATTCCTACAACAATGGAATAGTTCCGAAGCATTTATAATCTTCAGCATAATTCCGAGAACAATGGAAGAGTTCCGAACCATTTTTAAAAGTCAGCGGAATTCCGAGAACAATGGAAGAATTGTGAAGCATTTTTAAACGTCAGAGGAATTCTGAGAGCAATGGAAGAGTTCCGAAGCATTTTTAATCTTAAGCATAATTCCGAGAACAATGGAAGAGTTCCGAAGAATATTTAAACTTCAGCGGAATTCCGAGAGCAATGGAAGAGTTCCGAAGCATTTTTAAAAGTCAGCGGAATACCGAGAAAAATGGAAGAGTTGTGAAACATTTTTAAACGTCAGTGGAATTCCGAGAACAATGGAAGAGTTCCGAAGCATTTTTAAATGACAGCGGAATTCCGAGAACAATGGAAGAGTTCCGAAGCATTTTTAAATGTCAGCAGAATTCCAAGAACAATGGAAGAGTTCCAAAGCATTTTTAAATGTCAGCGGAATTCTGAAAACAATGGAAGAGTTCCGAAGCATTTTTAAACTTCAGCAGAATTCCGAGAAAAATGGAAGAGTTCCGAAGTATTTTTAAAAGTCAGCGGAATTCCGAGAACAATAGAAGAGTTGTGAAGCATTTTTAAGCGTCAGCGGAATTCCGAGAACAATGGAACAGTTTCGAAGCATTTTTAAACTTCAAAACTTCAGCAGATTTCCGAGAACAATGGAAGAGTTCTGAAGCATTTTTAAACATCAGCGGAATTCCGAGAACAATGGAAGAGTTCTGAAGCATTTTTAAACGTCAGCGGAATTTTGAAAACAATGGAAGATTTCTGAAGCATTTTTAAACGTCAGCGGAATTCTGAGAACAATGGAAGAGTTGTGAAGCATTTTTAAAGGTCAGCGGAATTTGGAGAACAATCGAAGAGTTCCGAAGCATTTTTAAAAGTCAGCAACATACCGAGAACAATGGAAGAGTTGTGAAGCATTTTTAAACATCAGCGGAATTCCAGAACAATCGAAGAGTTCCGAAGCATTTTTAAATGTCAGCGGAATTCCGAGAACAATGGAAGAGTTCCGAAGCATTTTTATATGTCTGCAGAATTCTGAGAAAAATGGAAGAGTTCCAAAGCATTTTTAAATGTCAGCGGAATTCTGAAAACAATGGAAGAGTTCCGAAGCATTTTTAAACTTCAGCAGAATTCCTACAACAATGGAAGAGTTCCGAAGCATTTATAATCTTCAGCATAATTCCGAGAACAATGGAAGAGTTCCGAAGCATTTTTAAAAGTCAGCGGAATTCCGAGAACAATGGAAGAGTTGTGAAGCATTTTTAAACGTGAGAGGAATTCTGAGAGCAATGGAAGAGTTCCGAAGCATTTTTAATCTTCAGCATAATTCCGAGAACAATGGAAGAGTTCCGAAGAATATTTAAACTTCAGCGGAATTCCGAGAACAATGGAAGAGTTCCGAAGCATTTTTAAAAGTCAGCGGAATACCGAGAAAAATGGAAGAGTTGTGAAGCATTTTTAAACGTCAGTGGAATTCCGAGAACAATGGAAGAGTTCCGAAGCATTTTTAAATGTCAGCGGAATTCCGAGAACAATGGAAGAGTTCCGAAGCATTTTTAAATGTCAGCAGAATTCCAAGAACAATGAAAGAGTTCCAAAGCATTTTTAAATGTCAGCGGAATTCTGAAAACAATGGAAGAGTTCCGAAGCATTTTTAAACTTCAGCAGAATTCCGAGAAAAATGGAAGAGTTCCGAAGTATTTTTAAAAGTCAGCGGAATTCCGAGAACAATAGAAGAGTTGTGAAGCATTTTTAAGCGTCAGCGGAATTCCGAGAACAATGGAAGAGTTCCGAAGCATTTTTAAACTTCAAAACTTCAGCAGATTTCCGAGAACAATGGAAGAGTTCTGAAGCATTTTTAAACATCAGCGGAATTCCGAGAACAATGGAAGAGTTCTGAAGCATTTTTAAACGTCAGCGGAATTTTGAAAACAATGGAAGATTTCTGAAGCATTTTTAAACGTCAGCGGAATTCTGAGAACAATGGAAGAGTTGTGAAGCATTTTTAAAGGTCAGCGGAATTTGGAGAACAATTGAAGAGTTCCGAAGCATTTTTAAAAGTCAGCAACATACCGAGAACAATGGAAGAGTTGTGAAGCATTTTTAAACATCAGCGGAATTCCAGAACAATCGAAGAGTTTCGAAGCATTTTTAAATGTCAGCGGAATTCCGAGAACAATGGAAGAGTTCCAAAGCATTTTTATATGTCTGCAGAATTCTGAGAAAAATGGAAGAGTTCCAAAGCATTTTTAAATGTCAGCGGAATTCTAAAAACAATGGAAGAGTTCCGAAGCATTTTTAAACTTCAGCAGAATTCCGAGAACAATGGAAGAGTTCCGAAGCATTCTTAAACTTCAGCGGAATTCCGAGAACAATGGAAGAGTTCCGAAGAATATTTAAACTTCAGCGGAATTCCGAGAACAATGGAAGAGTTCCGAAGCATTTTTAAAAGTCAGCGGAATACCGAGAAAAATGGAAGAGTTGTGAAGCATTTTTAAACGTCAGTGGAATTCCGAGAACAATGGAAGAGTTCCGAAGCATTTTTAAATGTCAGCGGAATTCCGAGAACAATGGAAGTGCTCCGAAGCATACTGAAACTTCAGCGGAATTCCGAGAACAATGGAAGAGTTCCGAAGCATTTTTAAAAGTCAGCAGAATACCGAGAACAATGGAAGAGTTGTGAAGCATTTTTAAACATCAGCGGAATTCCAGAACAATCGAAGAGTTCCGAAGCATTTTTAAATGTAAGCGGAATTCCGAGAACAATGGAAGAGTTCCGAAGCATTTTTATATGTCTGCAGAATTCTGAGAACAATGGAAGAGTTCCAAAGCATTTTTAAATGTCAGCGGAATTCTGAAAACAATGGAAGAGTTCCGAAGCATTTTTAAACTTCAGCAGAATTCCGAGAACAATGGAAGAGTTCCGAAGCATTCTTAAACTTCTGCGGAATTCCGAGAACAATGGAAGAGTTCAGAAGCATTTTTAAAAGTCAGCGGAATTCTGAGAACAATAGAAGAGTTGTGAAGCATTTTTAAGCGTCAGCGGAATTCCGAGAACAATGGAAGAGTTCCAAAGCATTTTTAAACTTCAGCAGAATTCCGAGAACAATGGAAGAGTTCCGAAGCATTTTTTAAATTCAGCGGAATTTCCGAGAACAATAGAAGAGTTGTGAAGCAATTTTAAGCGTCAGCGGAATTCCGAGAACAATGGAAGAGTTCCAAAGCATTTTTCAACATCAGCGGAATTCCGAGAACAATGGAAGAGTTCTGAAGCATTTTTAAACGTCAGCGGAATTTTGAAAACAATGGAAGATTTCCGAAGCATTTTTAAACGTCAGCGGAATTTTGAAAACAATGGAAGATTTCCGAAGCATTTTTAAAAGTCAGCGGAATACCGAGAAAAATGGAAGAGTTGTGAAGCATTTTTAAACGTCAGCGGAATTCCGAGAACAATGGAAGAGTTCCAAAGCATTTTTAAACTTCAGCAGAATTCCGAGAACATTGGAAGAGTTCCGAAGCATTCTTAAACTTCAGCGGAATTCCGAGAACAATGGAAGAGTTCCGAAGCATTTTTTAAAGTCAGCGGAATTTCCGAGAACAATAGAAGAGTTGTGAAGCAATTTTAAGCGTCAGCGGAATTCCAAGAACAATGGAAGAGTTCCGAAGCATTTTTCAACATCAGCGGAATTCTGAGAACAATGGAAGAGTTCTGAAGCATTTTTAAACGTCAGCGGAATTTTGAAAACAATGGAAGATTTCCGAAGCATTTTTAAACGTCAGCGGAATTCTGAGAACAATGGAAGAGTTCCGAGGCATTTTTAAACTTCAGTGGAATTTTGAGAACAATGGAAGAGTTCCGAAGCATTTTTAAAAGTCCGCAAAATTCCGAGAACAATGGAAGAGTTGTGAAGCATTTTTAAACGTCAGCGGAATTCCGAGAACAATGGAAGAGTTCTGAAGCATTTTTAAACGTCAGCGGAATTCAGAGAACAATGGAAGAGTTCTGAAGCATTTTTAAATGTCAGCGGAATTCCGAGAACAATGGAAGAGTTCCGAAGCATTTTTAAACTTCACCCAAATTCCGAGAACAATGGAAGAGTTCCGATGCATTTTTAAACTTCAGCAGAATTCCTACAACAATGGAATAGTTCCGAAGCATTTATAATCTTCAGCATAATTCCGAGAACAATGGAAGAGTTCCGAACCATTTTTAAAAGTCAGCGGAATTCCGAGAACAATGGAAGAATTGTGAAGCATTTTTAAACGTCAGAGGAATTCTGAGAGCAATGGAAGAGTTCCGAAGCATTTTTAATCTTAAGCATAATTCCGAGAACAATGGAAGAGTTCCGAAGAATATTTAAACTTCAGCGGAATTCCGAGAGCAATGGAAGAGTTCCGAAGCATTTTTAAAAGTCAGCGGAATACCGAGAAAAATGGAAGAGTTGTGAAACATTTTTAAACGTCAGTGGAATTCCGAGAACAATGGAAGAGTTCCGAAGCATTTTTAAATGACAGCGGAATTCCGAGAACAATGGAAGAGTTCCGAAGCATTTTTAAATGTCAGCAGAATTCCAAGAACAATGGAAGAGTTCCAAAGCATTTTTAAATGTCAGCGGAATTCTGAAAACAATGGAAGAGTTCCGAAGCATTTTTAAACTTCAGCAGAATTCCGAGAAAAATGGAAGAGTTCCGAAGTATTTTTAAAAGTCAGCGGAATTCCGAGAACAATAGAAGAGTTGTGAAGCATTTTTAAGCGTCAGCGGAATTCCGAGAACAATGGAACAGTTTCGAAGCATTTTTAAACTTCAAAACTTCAGCAGATTTCCGAGAACAATGGAAGAGTTCTGAAGCATTTTTAAACATCAGCGGAATTCCGAGAACAATGGAAGAGTTCTGAAGCATTTTTAAACGTCAGCGGAATTTTGAAAACAATGGAAGATTTCTGAAGCATTTTTAAACGTCAGCGGAATTCTGAGAACAATGGAAGAGTTGTGAAGCATTTTTAAAGGTCAGCGGAATTTGGAGAACAATCGAAGAGTTCCGAAGCATTTTTAAAAGTCAGCAACATACCGAGAACAATGGAAGAGTTGTGAAGCATTTTTAAACATCAGCGGAATTCCAGAACAATCGAAGAGTTCCGAAGCATTTTTAAATGTCAGCGGAATTCCGAGAACAATGGAAGAGTTCCGAAGCATTTTTATATGTCTGCAGAATTCTGAGAAAAATGGAAGAGTTCCAAAGCATTTTTAAATGTCAGCGGAATTCTGAAAACAATGGAAGAGTTCCGAAGCATTTTTAAACTTCAGCAGAATTCCGAGAACAATGGAAGAGTTCCGAAGCATTCTTAAACTTCTGCGGAATTCCGAGAAAAATGGAAGAGTTCCGAAGCATTTTTAAAAGTCAGCGGAATTCCGAGAACAATAGAAGAGTTGTGAAGCATTTTTAAGCGTCAGCGGAATTCCGAGAACAATGGAAGAGTTCCGAAGAATATTTAAACTTCAGCGGAATTCCGAGAACAATGGAAGAGTTCCGAAGCATTTTTAAAAGTCAGCGGAATACCGAGAAAAATGGAAGAGTTGTGCAGCATTTTTAAACGTCAGTGGAATTCCGAGAACAATGGAAGAGTTCCGAAGCATTTTTAAACGTCAGCGGAATTCCGAGAACAATGGAAGAGTTCCGAAGCATTTTTAAATGTCAGCGGAATTCTGAAAACAATGGAAGAGTTCCGAAGCATTTTTAAACTTCAGCAGAATTCCGAGAAAAATGGAAGAGTTCCGAAGTATTTTTAAAAGTCAGCGGAATTCCGAGAACAATAGAAGAGTTGTGAAGCATTTTTAAGCGTCATCGGAATTCCGAGAACAATGGAAGAATTCCGAAGCATTTTTAAACTTCAAAACTTCAGCAGATTTCCGAGAACAATGGAAGAGTTCTGAAGCATTCTTAAACTTCAGCGGAATTCCGAGAACAATGGAAGAGTTCCGAAGCATTTTTAAAAGTCAGGGGAATTCCAAGAACAATAGAAGAGTTGTGAAGCAATTTTAAGCGTCAGCGGAATTCTGAGAACAATGTAAGAGTTCCGAAGCATTTTTAAACTTCACTGGAATTCCGAGAACAATGGAAGAGTTCCGAAGCATTTTTAAACATCAGCGGAATTCCGAGAACAATGGAAGAGTTCTGAAGCATTTTTAAACGTCAGCGGAATTTTGAAAACAATGGAAGATTTCTGAAGCATTTTTAAACGTCAGCGGAATTCTGAGAACAATGGAAGAGTTGTGAAGCATTTTTAAAGGTCAGCGGAATTTGGAGAACAATCGAAGAGTTCCGAAGCATTTTTAAAAGTCAGCGGAATTCCGAGAACAATGGAAGAGTTGTGAAGCATTTTTAAATGTCAGCGGAATTCCGAGAACAATGGAAGAGTTCCGAAGCATTTTTAAACCTCAGCGGAATTCCGAGAACAATGGAAGAGTTCTGAAGCATTTTTGAATGTCAGCGGAATTCCGAGAACAATGGAAGTGCTCCGAAGCATACTTAAACTTCAGCGGAATTCCGAGAACAATGGATGAGTTCCGAAGCATCTTTAAAAGTCAGCAGAATACTGAGAACAATGGAAGAGTTGTGAAGCATTTTTAAACATCAGCGGAATTCCGAGAACAATGGAAAAGTTCCGAAGCATTTTTATATGTCTGCAGAATTCTGAGAACAATGGAAGAGTTCCAAAGCATTTTTAAATGTCAGCGGAATTCTGAAAACAATGGAAGAGTTCCGAAGCATTTTTAAACTTCAGCAGAATTCCGAGAACAATGGAAGAGTTCCGAAGCATTCTTAAACTTCTGCGGAATTCCGAGAACAATGGAAGAGTTCCGAAGCATTTTTAAAAGTCAGCGGAATTCCGAGAACAATAGAAGAGTTGTGAAGCATTTTTAAGCGTCAGCGGAATTCCGAGAACAATGGAAGAGTTCTAAAGCATTTTTAAACTTCAGCAGAATTCCGAGAACAATGGAAGAGTTCCGAAGCATTCTTAAACTTCAGCGGAATTCTGAGAACAATGGAAGAGTTCCGAAGCATTTTTTAAAGTCAGCGGAATTTCCGAGAACAATAGAAGAGTTGTGAAGCAATTTTAAGCGTCAGCGGAATTCCGAGAACAATGGAAGAGTTCCGAAGCATTTTTCAACATCAGCGGAATTCTGAGAACAATGGAAGAGTTCTGAAGCATTTTTAAACGTCAGCGGAATTTTGAAAACAATGGAAGATTTCCGAAGCATTTTTAAACGTCAGCGGAATTTTGAAAACAATTGAAGATTTCCGAAGCATTTTTAAAAGTCAGCGGAATACCGAGAAAAATGGAAGAGTTGTGAAGCATTTTTAAACGTCAGCGGAATTCCGAGAACAATGGAAGAGTTCCGAAGCATTTTTAAAAGTCAGCGGAATTCCGAGAACAATAGAAGAGTTGTGAAGCATTTTTAAGCGTCAGCCGAATTCCGAGAACAATGGAAGAGTTCCAAAGCATTTTTAAACTTCAGCAGAATTCCGAGAACAATGGAAGAGTTCCGAAGCATTTTTTAAATTCAGCGGAATTTCCGAGAACAATAGAAGAGTTGTGAAGCAATTTTAAGCGTCAGCGGAATTCCGAGAACAATGGAAGAGTTCCAAAGCATTTTTCAACATCAGCGGAATTCCGAGAACAATGGAAGAGTTCTGAAGCATTTTTAAACGTCAGCGGAATTTTGAAAACAATGGAAGATTTCCGAAGCATTTTTAAACGTCAGCGGAATTTTGAAAACAATGGAAGATTTCCGAAGCATTTTTAAAAGTCAGCGGAATACCGAGAAAAATGGAAGAGTTGTGAAGCATTTTTAAACGTCAGCGGAATTCCGAGAACAATGGAAGAGTTCCAAAGCATTTTTAAACTTCAGCAGAATTCCGAGAACATTGGAAGAGTTCCGAAGCATTCTTAAACTTCAGCGGAATTCCGAGAACAATGGAAGAGTTCCGAAGCATTTTTTAAAGTCAGCGGAATTTCCGAGAACAATAGAAGAGTTGTGAAGCAATTTTAAGCGTCAGCGGAATTCCAAGAACAATGGAAGAGTTCCGAAGCATTTTTCAACATCAGCGGAATTCTGAGAACAATGGAAGAGTTCTGAAGCATTTTTAAACGTCAGCGGAATTTTGAAAACAATGGAAGATTTCCGAAGCATTTTTAAACGTCAGCGGAATTCTGAGAACAATGGAAGAGTTCCGAGGCATTTTTAAACTTCAGTGGAATTTTGAGAACAATGGAAGAGTTCCGAAGCATTTTTAAAAGTCCGCAAAATTCCGAGAACAATGGAAGAGTTGTGAAGCATTTTTAAACGTCAGCGGAATTCCGAGAACAATGGAAGAGTTCTGAAGCATTTTTAAACGTCAGCGGAATTCAGAGAACAATGGAAGAGTTCTGAAGCATTTTTAAATGTCAGCGGAATTCCGAGAACAATGGAAGAGTTCCGTAGCATATTTAATCTTCAGCGGAATACCGAGAACAATAGAAGAGTTGTGAAGCATTTTTAAACGTCAGCGGAAATCCGAGAACAATGGAAGAGTTCCGAAGCATTTTTAAACTTCACCCAAATTCCGAGAACAATGGAAGAGTTCCGATGCATTTTTAAACTTCAGCAGAATTCCTACAACAATGGAATAGTTCCGAAGCATTTATAATCTTCAGCATAATTCCGAGAACAATGGAAGAGTTCCGAACCATTTTTAAAAGTCAGCGGAATTCCGAGAACAATGGAAGAATTGTGAAGCATTTTTAAACGTCAGAGGAATTCTGAGAGCAATGGAAGAGTTCCGAAGCATTTTTAATCTTCAGCATAATTCCGAGAACAATGGAAGAGTTCCGAAGAATATT
This sequence comes from Phyllobates terribilis, assembly GCF_046119375.1. Lineage (NCBI taxonomy): Eukaryota > Metazoa > Chordata > Amphibia > Anura > Dendrobatidae > Phyllobates > Phyllobates terribilis. The sequence goes on along the minus strand of NW_027362775.1, from coordinate 21,375,256 downwards.
TAAACTTCAGCGGAATTCCGAGAGCAATGGAAGAGTTCCGAAGCATTTTTAAAAGTCAGCGGAATACCGAGAAAAATGGAAGAGTTGTGAAGCATTTTTAAACGTCAGTGGAATTCCGAGAACAATGGAAGAGTTCCGAAGCATTTTTAAATGACAGCGGAATTCCGAGAACAATGGAAGAGTTCCGAAGCATTTTTAAATGTCAGCAGAATTCCAAGAACAATGGAAGAGTTCCAAAGCATTTTTAAATGTCAGCGGAATTCTGAAAACAATGGAAGAGTTCCGAAGCATTTTTAAACTTCAGCAGAATTCCGAGAAAAATGGAAGAGTTCCGAAGTATTTTTAAAAGTCAGCGGAATTCCGAGAACAATAGAAGAGTTGTGAAGCATTTTTAAGCGTCAGCGGAATTCCGAGAACAATGGAACAGTTTCGAAGCATTTTTAAACTTCAAAACTTCAGCAGATTTCCGAGAACAATGGAAGAGTTCTGAAGCATTTTTAAACATCAGCGGAATTCCGAGAACAATGGAAGAGTTCTGAAGCATTTTTAAACGTCAGCGGAATTTTGAAAACAATGGAAGATTTCTGAAGCATTTTTAAACGTCAGCGGAATTCTGAGAACAATGGAAGAGTTGTGAAGCATTTTTAAAGGTCAGCGGAATTTGGAGAACAATCGAAGAGTTCCGAAGCATTTTTAAAAGTCAGCAACATACCGAGAACAATGGAAGAGTTGTGAAGCATTTTTAAACATCAGCGGAATTCCAGAACAATCGAAGAGTTCCGAAGCATTTTTAAATGTCAGCGGAATTCCGAGAACAATGGAAGAGTTCCGAAGCATTTTTATATGTCTGCAGAATTCTGAGAAAAATGGAAGAGTTCCAAAGCATTTTTAAATGTCAGCGGAATTCTGAAAACAATGGAAGAGTTCCGAAGCATTTTTAAACTTCAGCAGAATTCCGAGAACAATGGAAGAGTTCCGAAGCATTCTTAAACTTCTGCGGAATTCCGAGAAAAATGGAAGAGTTCCGAAGCATTTTTAAAAGTCAGCGGAATTCCGAGAACAATAGAAGAGTTGTGAAGCATTTTTAAGCGTCAGCGGAATTCCGAGAACAATGGAAGAGTTCCGAAGAATATTTAAACTTCAGCGGAATTCCGAGAACAATGGAAGAGTTCCGAAGCATTTTTAAAAGTCAGCGGAATACCGAGAAAAATGGAAGAGTTGTGCAGCATTTTTAAACGTCAGTGGAATTCCGAGAACAATGGAAGAGTTCCGAAGCATTTTTAAACGTCAGCGGAATTCCGAGAACAATGGAAGAGTTCCGAAGCATTTTTAAATGTCAGCGGAATTCTGAAAACAATGGAAGAGTTCCGAAGCATTTTTAAACTTCAGCAGAATTCCGAGAAAAATGGAAGAGTTCCGAAGTATTTTTAAAAGTCAGCGGAATTGCGAGAACAATAGAAGAGTTGTGAAGCATTTTTAAGCGTCATCGGAATTCCGAGAACAATGGAAGAATTCCGAAGCATTTTTAAACTTCAAAACTTCAGCAGATTTCCGAGAACAATGGAAGAGTTCTGAAGCATTCTTAAACTTCAGCGGAATTCCGAGAACAATGGAAGAGTTCCGAAGCATTTTTAAAAGTCAGGGGAATTCCGAGAACAATAGAAGAGTTGTGAAGCAATTTTAAGCGTCAGCGGAATTCTGAGAACAATGTAAGAGTTCCGAAGCATTTTTAAACTTCACTGGAATTCCGAGAACAATGGAAGAGTTCCGAAGCATTTTTAAACATCAGCGGAATTCCGAGAACAATGGAAGAGTTCTGAAGCATTTTTAAACGTCAGCGGAATTTTGAAAACAATGGAAGATTTCTGAAGCATTTTTAAACGTCAGCGGAATTCTGAGAACAATGGAAGAGTTGTGAAGCATTTTTAAAGGTCAGCGGAATTTGGAGAACAATCGAAGAGTTCCGAAGCATTTTTAAAAGTCAGCGGAATTCCGAGAACAATGGAAGGGTTGTGAAGCATTTTTAAACGTCAGCGGAATTCCGAGAACAATGGAAGAGTTCCGAAGCATTTTTAAACCTCAGCGGAATTCCGAGAACAATGGAAGAGTTCTGAAGCATTTTTGAATGTCAGCGGAATTCCGAGAACAATGGAAGTGCTCCGAAGCATACTTAAACTTCAGCGGAATTCCGAGAACAATGGATGAGTTCCGAAGCATCTTTAAAAGTCAGCAGAATACCGAGAACAATGGAAGAGTTGTGAAGCATTTTTAAACATCAGCGGAATTCCGAGAACAATGGAAAAGTTCCGAAGCATTTTTATATGTCTGCAGAATTCTGAGAACAATGGAAGAGTTCCAAAGCATTTTTAAATGTCAGCGGAATTCTGAAAACAATGGAAGAGTTCCGAAGCATTTTTAAACTTCAGCAGAATTCCGAGAACAATGGAAGAGTTCCGAAGCATTCTTAAACTTCTGCGGAATTCCGAGAACAATGGAAGAGTTCCGAAGCATTTTTAAAAGTCAGCGGAATTCCGAGAACAATAGAAGAGTTGTGAAGCATTTTTAAGCGTCAGCGGAATTCCGAGAACAATGGAAGAGTTCCAAAGCATTTTTAAACTTCAGCAGAATTCCGAGAACAATGGAAGAGTTCCGAAGCATTCTTAAACTTCAGCGGAATTCTGAGAACAATGGAAGAGTTCCGAAGCATTTTTTAAAGTCAGCGGAATTTCCGAGAACAATAGAAGAGTTGTGAAGCAATTTTAAGCGTCAGCGGAATTCCGAGAACAATGGAAGAGTTCCGAAGCATTTTTCAACATCAGCGGAATTCTGAGAACAATGGAAGAGTTCTGAAGCATTTTTAAACGTCAGCGGAATTTTGAAAACAATGGAAGATTTCCGAAGCATTTTTAAACGTCAGCGGAATTTTGAAAACAATTGAAGATTTCCGAAGCATTTTTAAAAGTCAGCGGAATACCGAGAAAAATGGAAGAGTTGTGAAGCATTTTTAAACGTCAGCGGAATTCCGAGAACAATGGAAGAGTTCCGAAGCATTTTTAAAAGTCAGCGGAATTCCGAGAACAATAGAAGAGTTGTGAAGCATTTTTAAGCGTCAGCCGAATTCCGAGAACAATGGAAGAGTTCCAAATCATTTTTAAACTTCAGCAGAATTCCGAGAACATTGGAAGAGTTCCGAAGCATTCTTAAACTTCAGCGGAATTCCGAGAACAATGGAAGAGTTCCGAAGCATTTTTTAAAGTCAGCGGAATTTCCGAGAACAATAGAAGAGTTGTGAAGCAATTTTAAGCGTCAGCGGAATTCCAAGAACAATGGAAGAGTTCCGAAGCATTTTTCAACATCAGCGGAATTCTGAGAACAATGGAAGAGTTCTGAAGCATTTTTAAACGTCAGCGGAATTTTGAAAACAATGGAAGATTTCCGAAGCATTTTTAAATGTCAGCGGAATTCTGAGAACAATGGAAGAGTTCCGAGGCATTTTTAAACTTCAGCGGAATTTTGAGAACAATGGAAGAGTTCCGAAGCATTTTTAAAAGTCCGCAAAATTCCGAGAACAATGGAAGAGTTGTGAAGCATTTTTAAACGTCAGCGGAATTCCGAGAACAATGGAAAAGTTCTGAAGCATTTTTAAACGTCAGCGGAATTCAGAGAACAATGGAAGAGTTCTGAAGCATTTTTAAATGTCAGCGGAATTCCGAGAACAATGGAAGAGTTCCGAAGCATATTTAAACTTCAGCGGAATACCGAGAACAATAGAAGAGTTGTGTAGCATTTTTAAACGTCAGCGGAAATCCGAGAACAATGGAAGAGTTCCGAAGCATTTTTAAACTTCACCCAAATTCCGAGAACAATGGAAGAGTTCCGATGCATTTTTAAACTTCAGCAGAATTCCTACAACAATGGAAGAGTTCCGAAGCATTTATAATCTTCAGCATAATTCCGAGAACAATGGAAGAGTTCCGAACCATTTTTAAAAGTCAGCGGAATTCCGAGAACAATGGAAGAGTTGTGAAGCATTTTTAAACGTCAGCGGAATTCTGACAGCAATGGAAGAGTTCCGAAGCATTTTTAATCTTCAGCATAATTCCGAGAACAATGGAAGAGTTCCGAAGAATATTTAAACTTCAGCGGAATTCCGAGAACAATGGAAGAGTTCCGAAGCATTTTTAAAAGTCAGCGGAATACCGAGAAAAATGGAAGAGTTGTGAAGCATTTTTAAACGTCAGTGGAATTCCGAGAACAATGGAAGAGTTCTGAAGCATTTTTAAATGTCAGCGGAATTCCGAGAACAATGGAAGAGTTCCGAAGCATTTTTAAATGTCAGCAGAATTCCAAGAACAATGGAAGAGTTCCAAAGCATTTTTAAATGTCAGCGGAATTCTGAAAACAATGGAAGAGTTCTGAAGCATTTTTAAACTTCAGCAGAATTCCGAGAAAAATGGAAGAGTTCCGAAGTATTTTTAAAAGTCAGCGGAATTCCGTGAACAATAGAAGAGTTGTGAAGCATTTTTAAGCGTCAGCGGAATTCCGAGAACAATGGAAGAGTTCTGAAGCATTTTTAAACTTCAAAACTTCAGCAGATTTCCGAGAACAATGGAAGAGTTCTGAAGCATTTTTAAACATCAGCGGAATTCCGAGAACAATGGAAGAGTTCTGAAGCATTTTTAAACGTCAGCGGAATTTTGAAAACAATGGAAGATTTCTGAAGCATTTTTAAACGTCAGCGGAATTCTGAGAACAATGGAAGAGTTGTGAAGCATTTTTAAAGGTCAGCGGAATTTGGAGAACAATCGAAGAGTTCCGAAGCATTTTTAAAAGTCAGCGGAATTCCGAGAACAATGGAAGAGTTGTGAAGCTTTTTTAAACGTCAGCGGAATTCCGAGAACAATGGAAGAGTTCCGAAGCATTTTTAAACTTCAGCGGAATTCCGAGAACAATGGAAGAGTTCTGAAGCATTTTTGAATGTCAGCGGAATTCCGAGAACAATGGAAGAGCTCCGAAGCATACTTAAACTTCAGCGGAATTCCGAGAACAATGGAACAGTCCTGAAGCATTTTTAAAAGTCAGCAGAATACCGAGAACAATGGAAGAGTTGTGAAGCATTTTTAAACATCAGCGGAATTCCAGAACAATCGAAGAGTTCCGAAGCATTTTTAAATGTCAGCGGAATTACGAGAACAATGGAAGAGTTCCGAAGCATTTTTATATGTCTGCAGAATTCTGAGAACAATGGAAGAGTTCCAAAGCATTTTTAAATGTGAGCGGAATTCTGAAAACAATGGAAGAGTTCCGAAGCATTTTTAAACTTCAGCAGAATTCCGAGAACAATGGAAGAGTTCCGAAGCATTTTTAAACATCAGCGGAATTCCGAGAACAATGGAAGAGTTCTGAAGCATTTTTAAACGTCAGCGGAATTTTGAAAACAATGGAAGATTTCTGAAGCATTTTTAAACGTCAGCGGAATTCTGAGAACAATGGAAGAGTTGTGAAGCATTTATAAAGGTCAGCGGAATTTGGTGAACAATCGAAGAGTTCCGAAGCATTTTTAAAAGTCAGCGGAATTCCGAGAACAATGGAAGAGTTCCGAAGCATTTTTAAACCTCAGCGGAATTCCGAGAACAATGGAAGAGTTCCGAAGCATTTTTAAACCTCAGCGGAATTCCGAGAACAATGGAAGAGTTCTGAAGCATTTTTGAATGTCAGCGGAATTCCGAGAACAATGGAAGAGCTCCGAAGCATACTTAAACTTCAGCGGAATTCCGAGAACAATGGAACAGTTCCGAAGCATTTTTAAATGTCAGCAGAATACCGAGAACAATGGAAGAGTTGTGAAGCATTTTTAAACATCAGCGGAATTCCGAGAACAATGGAAAAGTTCCGAAGCATTTTTATATGTCTGCAGAATTCTGAGAACAATGGAAGAGTTCCAAAGCATTTTTAAATGTCAGCGGAATTCTGAAAACATTGGAAGAGTTCCGAAGCATTTTTAAACTTCAGCAGAATTCCGAGAACAATGGAAGAGTTCCGAAGCATTCTTAAACTTCAGCGGAATTCCGAGAACAATGGATGAGTTCCGAAGCATTTTTTAAAGTCAGCGGAATTTCCGAGAACAATAGAAGAGTTGTGAAGCAATTTTAAGCGTCAGCGGAATTCCGAGATCAATGGAAGAGTTCCAAAGCATTTTTAAACTTCAGCAGAATTCCGAGAACAATGGAAGAGTTCCGAAGCATTCTTAAACTTCAGCGGAATTCCGAGAACAATGGATGAGTTCCGAAGCATTTTTTAAAGTCAGCGGAATTTCCGACAACAATAGAAGAGTTGTGAAGCAATTTTAAGCGTCAGCGGAATTCCGAGAACAATGGAAGAGTTCCGAAGCATTTTTCAACATCAGCGGAATTCCGAGAACAATGGAAGAGTTCTGAAGCATTTTTAAACGTCAGCGGAATTTTGAAAACAATGGAAGATTTCCGAAGCATTTTTAAACGTCAGCGGAATTTTGAAAACAATTGAAGATTTCCGAAGCATTTTTAAAAGTCAGCGGAATACCGAGAAAAATGGACGAGTTGTGAAGCATTTTTAAACGTCAGCGGAATTCCGAGAACAATGGAAGAGTTCCGAAGCATTTTTAAAAGTCAGCGGAATTCCGAGAACAATAGAATAGTTGTGAAGCATTTTTAAGCGTCAGCCGAATTCCGAGAACAATGGAAGAGTTCCAAAGCATTTTTAAACTTCAGCAGAATTCCGAGAACATTGGAAGAGTTCCGAAGCATTCTTAAACTTCAGCGGAATTCCGAGAACAATGGAAGAGTTCCGAAGCATTTTTTAAAGTCAGCAGAATTTCCGAGAACAATAGAAGAGTTGTGAAGCAATTTTAAGCGTCAGCGGAATTCCAAGAACAATGGAAGAGTTCCGAAGCATTTTTCAACATCAGCGGAATTCTGAGAACAATGGAAGATTTCCGAAGCATTTTTAAACGTCAGCGGAATTCTGAGAACAATGGAAGAGTTCCGAGGCATTTTTAAACTTCAGCGGAATTTTGAGAACAATGGAAGAGTTCCGAAGCATTTTTAAAAGTCCGCAAAATTCCGAGAACAATGGAAGAGTTGTGAAGCATTTTTAAACGTCAGCGGAATTCCGAGAACAATGGAAGAGTTCTGAAGCATTTTTAAACGTCAGCGGAATTCAGAGAACAATGGAAGAGTTCTGAAGCATTTTTAAATGTCAGCGGAATTCCGAGAACAATGGAAGAGTTCCGAAGCATATTTAAACTTCAGCGGAATACCGAGAACAATAGAAGAGTTGTGTAGCATTTTTAAACGTCAGCGGAAATCCGAGAACAATGGAAGAGTTCCGAAGCATTTATAATCTTCAGCATAATTCCGAGAACAATGGAAGAGTTCCGAACCATTTTTAAAAGTCAGCGGAATTCCGAGAACAATGGAAGAGTTGTGAAGCATTTTTAAACGTCAGCGGAATTCTGAGAGCAATGGAAGAGTTCCGAAGCATTTTTAATCTTCAGCATAATTCCGAGAACAATGGAAGAGTTCCGAAGAATATTTAAACTTCAGCGGAATTCCGAGAACAATGGAAGAGTTCCGAAGCATTTTTAAAAGTCAGCGGAATACCGAGAAAAATGGAAGAGTTGTGAAGCATTTTTAAACGTCAGTGGAATTCCGAGAACAATGGAAGAGTTCCGAAGCATTTTTAAATGTCAGCGGAATTCCGAGAACAATGGAAGAGTTCCGAAGCATTTTTAAATGTCAGCAGAATTCCAAGAACAATGGAAGAGTTCCAAAGCATTTTTAAATGTCAGCGGAATTCTGAAAACAATGGAAGAGTTCCTAAGCATTTTTAAACTTCAGCAGAATTCCGAGAAAAATGGAAGAGTTCCGAAGTATTTTTAAAAATCAGCGGAATTCCGAGAACAATAGAAGAGTTGTGAAGCATTTTTAAGCGTCAGCGGAATTCCGAGAACAATGGAAGAGTTCCGAAGCATTTTTAAACTTCAAAACTTCAGCAGATTTCCGAGAACAATGGAAGAGTTCTGAAGCATTTTTAAACATCAGCGGAATTCCGAGAACAATGGAAGAGTTCTGAAGCATTTTTAAACGTCAGCGGAATTTTGAATACAATGGAAGATTTCTGAAGCATTTTTAAACGTCAGCGGAATTCTGAGAACAATGGAAGAGTTTTGAAGCATTTTTAAAGGTCAGCGGAATTTGGAGAACAATCGAAGAGTTCCGAAGCATTTTTAAAAGTCAGCGGAATTCCGAGAACAATGGAAGAGTTGTGAAGCTTTTTTAAACGTCAGCGGAATTCCGAGAACAATGGAAGAGTTCCGAAGCATTTTTAAACCTCAGCGGAATTCCGAGAACAAGGGAAGAGTTCTGAAGCATTTTTGAATGTCAGCGGAATTCCGAGAACAATGGAAGAGCTCCGAAGCATACTTAAACTAAAGCGGAATTCCGAGAACAATGGAACAGTTCCGAAGCATTTTTAAAAGTCAGCAGAATACCGAGAACAATGGAAGAGTTCTGAAGCATTTTTAAACTTCAGCAGAATTCCGAGAGCAATGGAAGAGTTCCGAAGCATTTTTAAATGTCAGCGGAATTACGAGAACAATGGAAGAGTTCCGAAGCATTTTTATATGTCTGCAGAATTCTGAGAACAATGGAAGAGTTCCAAAGCATTTTTAAATGTCAGCGGAATTCTGAAAACAATGGAAGAGTTCCGAAGCATTTTTAAACTTCAGCAGAATTCCGAGAACAATGGAAGAGTTCCGAAGCATTTTTAAACATCAGCGGAATTCCGAGAACAATGGAAGAGTTCTGAAGCATTTTTAAACGTCAGCGGAATTTTGAAAACAATGGAAGATTTCTGAAGCATTTTTAAACGTCAGCGGAATTCTGAGAACAATGGAAGAGTTGTGAAGCATTTATAAAGGTCAGCGGAATTTGGAGAACAATGGAAGAGTTCCGAAGCATTTTTAAAAGTCAGCGGAATTCCTAGAACAATGGAAGAGTTCCGAAGCATTTTTAAACCTCAGCGGAATTCCGAGAACAATGGAAGAGTTCCGAAGCATTTTTAAACCTCAGCGGAATTCCGAGAACAATGGAAGAGTTCTGAAGCATTTTTGAATGTCATCGGAATTCCGAGAACAATGGAAGAGCTCCGAAGCATACGTAAACTTCAGCGGAATTCCGAGAACAATGGAACAGTTCCGAAGCATTTTTAAAAGTCAGCAGAATACCGAGAACAATGGAAGAGTTGTGAAGCATTTTTAAACATCAGCGGAATTCCAGAACAATCTAAGAGTTCCGAAGCATTTTTAAATGTCAGCGGAATTCCGAGAACAATGGAAGAGTTCCGAAGCATTTTTATATGTCTGCAGAATTCTGAGAACAATGGAAGATTTCCAAAGCATTTTTAAACGTCAGCAGAATTCCGAGAACAATGGAAGAGTTCCGAAGCATTTTTAAACGCCAGCGGAATTTTGAAAACAATGGAAGATTTCCGAAGCATTTTTAAACGTCAGCGGAATTTTGAAAACAATGGAAGATTTCCGAAGCATTTTTAAACGTCAGCGGAATTTTGAAAACAATGGAAGATTTCCAAAGCATTTTTAAAAGTCAGCGGAATACCGAGAAAAATGGAAGAGTTGTGAAGCATTTTTAAACGTCAGCAGAATTCCGAGAACAATGGAAGAGTTCCGAAGCATTTTTAAAAGTCAGCAGAATTCCGAGAACAATAGAAGAATTGTGAAGCATTTTTAAGCGTCAGCCGAATTCCGAGAACAATGGAAGAGTTCCAAAGCATTTTTAAACTTCAGCAGAATTCCGAGAACATTGGAAGAGTTCCGAAGCATTCTTAAACTTCAGCGGAATTCCGAGAACAATGGAAGAGTTCCGAAGCATTTTTAAATGTCAGCAGAATTCCAAGAACAATGGAAGAGTTCCAAAGCATTTTTAAATGTCAGCGGAATTCTGAAAACAATGGAAGAGTTCCGAAGCATTTTTAAACTTCAGCAGAATTCCGAGAAAAATGGAAGAGTTCCGAAGTATTTTTAAAAATCAGCGGAATTCCGAGAACAATAGAAGAGTTGTGAAGCATTTTTAAGCGTCAGCGGAATTCCGAGAACAATGGAAGAGTTCCGAAGCATTTTTAAACTTCAAAACTTCAGCAGATTTCCGAGAACAATGGAAGAGTTCTGAAGCATTTTTAAACCTCAGCGGAATTCCGAGAACAATGGAAGAGCTCTGAAGCATTTTTGAATGTCAGCGGAATTCCGAGAACAATGGAAGAGCTCCGAAGCATACTTAAACTTCAGCGGAATTCCGAGAACAATGGAACAGTTCCGAAGCATTTTTAAAAGTCAGCAGAATACCGAGAACAATGGAAGAGTTGTGAAGCATTTTTAAACATCAGCGGAATTCCAGAACAATCGAAGAGTTCCGAAGCATTTTTAAATGTCAGCGGAATTACGAGAACAATCGAAGAGTTCCGAAGCATTTTTATATGTCTGCAGAATTCTGAGAACAATGGAAGAGTTCCAAAGCATTTTTAAATGTCAGCGGAATTCTGAAAACAATGGAAGAGTTCCGAAGCATTTTTAAACTTCAGCAGAATTCCGAGAACAATGGAAGAGTTCCGAAGCATTTTTAAACATCAGCGGAATTCCGAGAACAATGGAACAGTTCCGAAGCATTTTTAAAAGTCAGCAGAATACCGAGAACAATGGAAGAGTTGTGAAGCATTTTTAAACATCAGCGGAATTCCAGAACAATCTAAGAGTTCCGAAGCATTTTTAAATGTCAGCGGAATTCCGAGAACAATGGAAGAGTTCCGAAGCATTTTTATATGTCTGCAGAATTCTGAGAACAATGGAAGATTTCCAAAGCATTTTTAAACGTCAGCAGAATTCCGAGAACAATGGAAGAGTTCCGAAGCATTTTTAAACGTCAGCGGAATTTTGAAAACAATGGAAGATTTCCGAAGCATTTTTAAACGTCAGCGGAATTTTGAAAACAATGGAAGATTTCCGAAGCATTTTTAAACGTCAGCGGAATTTTGAAAACAATGGAAGATTTCCAAAGCATTTTTAAAAGTCAGCGGAATACCGAGAAAAATGGAAGAGTTGTGAAGCATTTTTAAACGTCAGCAGAATTCCGAGAACAATGGAAGAGTTCCGAAGCATTTTTAAAAGTCAGCGGAATTCCGAGAACAATAGAAGAATTGTGAAGCATTTTTAAGCGTCAGCCGAATTCCGAGAACAATGGAAGAGTTCCAAAGCATTTTTAAACTTCAGCAGAATTCCGAGAACATTGGAAGAGTTCCGAAGCATTCTTAAACTTCAGCGGAATTCCGAGAACAATGGAAGAGTTCCGAAGCATTTTTAAATGTCAGCAGAATTCCAAGAACAATGGAAGAGTTCCAAAGCATTTTTAAATGTCAGCGGAATTCTGAAAACAATGGAAGAGTTCCGAAGCATTTTTAAACTTCAGCAGAATTCCGAGAAAAATGGAAGAGTTCCGAAGTATTTTTAAAAATCAGCGGAATTCCGAGAACAATAGAAGAGTTGTGAAGCATTTTTAAGCGTCAGCGGAATTCCGAGAACAATGGAAGAGTTCCGAAGCATTTTTAAACTTCAAAACTTCAGCAGATTTCCGAGAACAATGGAAGAGTTCTGAAGCATTTTTAAACCTCAGCGGAATTCCGAGAACAATGGAAGAGCTCTGAAGCATTTTTGAATGTCAGCGGAATTCCGAGAACAATGGAAGAGCTCCGAAGCATACTTAAACTTCAGCGGAATTCCGAGAACAATGGAACAGTTCCGAAGCATTTTTAAAAGTCAGCAGAATACCGAGAACAATGGAAGAGTTGTGAAGCATTTTTAAACATCAGCGGAATTCCAGAACAATCGAAGAGTTCCGAAGCATTTTTAAATGTCAGCGGAATTACGAGAACAATCGAAGAGTTCCGAAGCATTTTTATATGTCTGCAGAATTCTGAGAACAATGGAAGAGTTCCAAAGCATTTTTAAATGTCAGCGGAATTCTGAAAACAATGGAAGAGTTCCGAAGCATTTTTAAACTTCAGCAGAATTCCGAGAACAATGGAAGAGTTCCGAAGCATTTTTAAACATCAGCGGAATTCCGAGAACAATGGAAGAGTTGTGAAGCATTTTTAAACGTCAGTGGAATTCCGAGAACAATGGAAGAGTTCCGAAGCATTTTTAAATGTCAGCGGAATTCCGAGAACAATGGAAGAGTTCCGAAGCATTTTTAAATGTCAGCAGAATTCCAAGAACAATGGAAGAGTTCCAAAGCATTTTTAAATGTCAGCGGAATTCTGAAAACAATGGAAGAGTTCCTAAGCATTTTTAAACTTCAGCAGAATTCCGAGAAAAATGGAAGAGTTCCGAAGTATTTTTAAAAATCAGCGGAATTCCGAGAACAATAGAAGAGTTGTGAAGCATTTTTAAGCGTCAGCGGAATTCCGAGAACAATGGAAGAGTTCTGAAGCATTTTTAAACGTCAGCGGAATTTTGAATACAATGGAAGATTTCTGAAGCATTTTTAAACGTCAGCGGAATTCTGAGAACAATGGAAGAGTTTTGAAGCATTTTTAAAGGTCAGCGGAATTTGGAGAACAATCGAAGAGTTCCGAAGCATTTTTAAAAGTCAGCGGAATTCCGAGAACAATGGAAGAGTTGTGAAGCTTTTTTAAACGTCAGCGGAATTCCGAGAACAATGGAAGAGTTCCGAAGCATTTTTAAACCTCAGCGGAATTCCGAGAACAAGGGAAGAGTTCTGAAGCATTTTTGAATGTCAGCGGAATTCCGAGAACAATGGAAGAGCTCCGAAGCATACTTAAACTAAAGCGGAATTCCGAGAACAATGGAACAGTTCCGAAGCATTTTTAAAAGTCAGCAGAATACCGAGAACAATGGAAGAGTTCTGAAGCATTTTTAAACTTCAGCAGAATTCCGAGAGCAATGGAAGAGTTCCGAAGCATTTTTAAATGTCAGCGGAATTACGAGAACAATGGAAGAGTTCCGAAGCATTTTTATATGTCTGCAGAATTCTGAGAACAATGGAAGAGTTCCAAAGCATTTTTAAATGTCAGCGGAATTCTGAAAACAATGGAAGAGTTCCGAAGCATTTTTAAACTTCAGCAGAATTCCGAGAACAATGGAAGAGTTCCGAAGCATTTTTAAACATCAGCGGAATTCCGAGAACAATGGAAGAGTTCTGAAGCATTTTTAAACGTCAGCGGAATTTTGAAAACAATGGAAGATTTCTGAAGCATTTTTAAACGTCAGCGGAATTCTGAGAACAATGGAAGAGTTGTGAAGCATTTATAAAGGTCAGCGGAATTTGGAGAACAATGGAAGAGTTCCGAAGCATTTTTAAAAGTCAGCGGAATTCCTAGAACAATGGAAGAGTTCCGAAGCATTTTTAAACCTCAGCGGAATTCCGAGAACAATGGAAGAGTTCCGAAGCATTTTTAAACCTCAGCGGAATTCCGAGAACAATGGAAGAGTTCTGAAGCATTTTTGAATGTCATCGGAATTCCGAGAACAATGGAAGAGCTCCGAAGCATACGTAAACTTCAGCGGAATTCCGAGAACAATGGAACAGTTCCGAAGCATTTTTAAAAGTCAGCAGAATACCGAGAACAATGGAAGAGTTGTGAAGCATTTTTAAACATCAGCGGAATTCCAGAACAATCTAAGAGTTCCGAAGCATTTTTAAATGTCAGCGGAATTCCGAGAACAATGGAAGAGTTCCGAAGCATTTTTATATGTCTGCAGAATTCTGAGAACAATGGAAGATTTCCAAAGCATTTTTAAACGTCAGCAGAATTCCGAGAACAATGGAAGAGTTCCGAAGCATTCTTAAACTTCTTCGGAATTCCGAGAACAATGGAAGAGTTCCGAAGCATTTTTCAACATCAGCGGAATTCCGAGAACAATGGAAGAGTTCTGAAGCATTTTTAAACGTCAGCGGAATTTTGAAAACAATGGAAGATTTCCGAAGCATTTTTAAACGTCAGCGGAATTTTGAAAACAATGGAAGATTTCCGAAGCATTTTTAAACGTCAGCGGAATTTTGAAAACAATGGAAGATTTCCAAAGCATTTTTAAAAGTCAGCAGAATACCGAGAACAATGGAAGAGTTGTGAAGCATTTTTAAACATCAGCGGAATTCCAGAACAATCGAAGAGTTCCGAAGCATTTTTAAATGTCAGCGGAATTACGAGAACAATGGAAGAGTTCCGAAGCATTTTTATATGTCTGCAGAATTCTGAGAACAATGGAAGAGTTCCAAAGCATTTTTAAATGTCAGCGGAATTCTGAAAACAATGGAAGAGTTCCGAAGCATTTTTAAACTTCAGCAGAATTCCGAGAACAATGGAAGAGTTCCGAAGCATTTTTAAACATCAGCGGAATTCCGAGAACAATGGAAGAGTTCTGAAGCATTTTTAAACGTCAGCGGAATTTTGAAAACAATGGAAGATTTCTGAAGCATTTTTAAACGTCAGCGGAATTCTGAGAACAATGGAAGAGATGTGAAGCATTTATAAAGGTCAGCGGAATTTGGAGAACAATCGAAGAGTTCCGAAGCATTTTTAAAAGTCAGCGGAATTCCGAGAACAATGGAAGAGTTCCGAAGCATTTTTAAACCTCAGCGGAATTCCGAGAACAATGGAAGAGTTCCGAAGCATTTTTAAACCTCAGCGGAATTCCGAGAACAATGGAAGAGCTCCGAAGCATACTTAAACTTCAGCGGAATTCCGAGAACAATGGAACAGTTCCGAAGCATTTTTAAAAGTCAGCAGAATACCGAGAACAATGGAAGAGTTGTGAAGCATTTTTAAACATCAGCGGAATTCCAGAACAATCGAAGAGTTCCGAAGCATTTTTAAATGTCAGCGGAATTCCGAGAACAATGGAAGAGTTCCGAAGCATTTTTATATGTCTGCAGAACTCTGAGAACAATGGAAGATTTCCAAAGCATTTTTAAATGTCAGCGGAATTCTGAAAACAATGGAAGAGTTCCGAAGCATTTTTAAACTTCAGCAGAATTCCGAGAACAATGGAAGAGTTCCGAAGCATTCTTAAACTTCTTCGGAATTCCGAGAACAATGGAAGAGTTCCGAAGCATTTTTCAACATCAGCGGAATTCCGAGAACAATGGAAGAGTTCTGAAGCATTTTTAAACGTCAGCGGAATTTTGAAAACAATGGAAGATTTCCGAAGCATTTTTAAACGTCAGCGGAATTTTGAAAACAATGGAAGATTTCCGATGCATTTTTAAACGTCAGCGGAATTTTGAAAACAATGGAAGATTTCCAAAGCATTTTTAAAAGTCAGCGGAATACCGAGAAAAATGCAAGAGTTGTGAAGCATTTTTAAACGTCAGCGGAATTCCGAGAACAATGGAAGAGTTCCGAAGCATTTTTAAAAGTCAGCGGAATTCCGAGAACAATAGAAGAGTTGTGAAGCATTTTTAAGCGTCAGCCGAATTCCGAGAACAATGGAAGAGTTCCAAAGCATTTTTAAACTTCAGCAGAATTCCGAGAACATTGGAAGAGTTCCGAAGCATTCTTAAACTTCAGCGGAATTCCGAGAACAATGGAAGAGTTCCGAAGCATTTTTTAAAGTCAGCGGAATTTCCGAGAACAATAGAAGAGTTGTGAAGCAATTTTAAGCGTCAGCGGAATTCCAAGAACAATGGAAGAGTTCCGAAGCATTTTTCAACATCAGCGGAATTCTGAGAACAATGGAAGAGTTCTGAAGCATTTTTAAACGACAGCGGAATTTTGAAAACAATGGAAGATTTCCGAAGCATTTTTAAACGTCAGCGGAATTCTGAGAACAATGGAAGAGTTCCGAGGCATTTTTAAACTTCAGCGGAATTTTGAGAACAATGGAAGAGTTCCGAAGCATTTTTAAAAGTCCGCAAAATTCCGAGAACAATGGAAGAGTTGTGAAGCATTTTTAAACGTCAGCGGAATTCCGAGAGCAATGGAAGAGTTCCGAAGCATATGTAAACTTCAGCGGAATACCGAGAACAATAGAAGAGTTGTGAAGCATTTTTAAACGTCTGCGGAAATCCGAGAACAATGGAAGAGTTCCGAAGCATTTTTGAATGTCACCGGAATTCCGAGAACAATGGAAGAGCTCCGAAGCATACTTAAACTTCAGCGGAATTCCGAGAACAATGGAACAGTTCCGAAGCATTTTTAAAAGTCAGCAGAATACCGAGAACAATGGAAGAGTTGTGAAGCATTTTTAAACATCAGCGGAATTCCAGAACAATCGAAGAGTTCCGAAGCATTTTTAAATGTCAGCGGAATTACGAGAACAATGGAAGAGTTCCGAAGCATTTTTATATGTCTGCAGAATTCTGAGAACAATGGAAGAGTTCCAAAGCATTTTTAAATGTCAGCGGAATTCTGAAAACAATGGAAGAGTTCCGAAGCATTTTTAAACTTCAGCAGAATTCCGAGAACAATGGAAGAGTTCCGAAGCATTCTTAAACTTCTTCGGAATTCCGAGAACAATGGAAGAGTTCCGAAGCATTTTTCAACATCAGCGGAATTCCGAGAACAATGGAAGAGTTCTGAAGCATTTTTAAACGTCAGCGGAATTTTGAAAACAATGGAAGATTTCCGAAGCATTTTAAAACGTCAGCGGAATTTTGAAAACAATGGAAGATTTCCGATGCATTTTTAAACGTCAGCGGAATTTTGAAAACAATGGAAGATTTCCAAAGCATTTTTAAAAGTCAGCGGAATACCGAGAAAAATGCAAGAGTTGTGAAGCATTTTTAAACGTCAGCGGAATTCCGAGAACAATGGAAGAGTTCCGAAGCATTTTTAAAAGTCAGCGGAATTCCGAGAACAATAGAAGAGTTGTGAAGCATTTTTAAGCGTCAGCCGAATTCCGAGAACAATGGAAGAGTTCCAAAGCATTTTTAAACTTCAGCAGAATTCCGAGAACATTGGAAGAGTTCCGAAGCATTCTTAAACTTCAGCGGAATTCCGAGAACAATGGAAGAGTTCCGAAGCATTTTTTAAAGTCAGCGGAATTTCCGAGAACAATAGAAGAGTTGTGAAGCAATTTTAAGCGTCAGCGGAATTCCAAGAACAATGGAAGAGTTCCGAAGCATTTTTCAACATCAGCGGAATTCTGAGAACAATGGAAGAGTTCTGAAGCATTTTTAAACGACAGCGGAATTTTGAAAACAATGGAAGATTTCCGAAGCATTTTTAAACGTCAGCGGAATTCTGAGAACAATGGAAGAGTTCCGAGGCATTTTTAAACTTCAGCGGAATTTTGAGAACAATGGAAGAGTTCCGAAGCATTTTTAAAAGTCCGCAAAATTCCGAGAACAATGGAAGAGTTGTGAAGCATTTTTAAACGTCAGCGGAATTCCGAGAACAATGGAAGAGTTCCGAAGCATATGTAAACTTCAGCGGAATACCGAGAACAATAGAAGAGTTGTGAAGCATTTTTAAACGTCTGCGGAAATCCGAGAACAATGGAAGAGTTCCGAAGCATTTTTGAATGTCACCGGAATTCCGAGAACAATGGAAGAGCTCCGAAGCATACTTAAACTTCAGCGGAATTCCGAGAACAATGGAACAGTTCCGAAGCATTTTTAAAAGTCAGCAGAATACCGAGAACAATGGAAGAGTTGTGAAGCATTTTTAAACATCAGCGGAATTCCAGAACAATCGAAGAGTTCCGAAGCATTTTTAAATGTCAGCGGAATTACGAGAACAATGGAAGAGTTCCGAAGCATTTTTATATGTCTGCAGAATTCTGAGAACAATGGAAGAGTTCCAAAGCATTTTTAAATGTCAGCGGAATTCTGAAAACAATGGAAGAGTTCCGAAGCATTTTTAAACTTCAGCAGAATTCCGAGAACAATGGAAGAGTTCCGAAGCATTTTTAAACATCAGCGGAATTCCGAGAACAATGGAAGAGTTCTGAAGCATTTTTAAACGTCAGCGGAATTTTGAAAACAATGGAAGATTTCTGAAGCATTTTTAAACGTCAGTGGAATTCTGAGAACAATGGAAGAGTTGTGAAGCATTTATAAAGGTCAGCGGAATTTGGAGAACAATCGAAGAGTTCCGAAGCATTTTTAAAAGTCAGCGGAATTCCGAGAACAATGGAAGAGTTCCGAAGCATTTTTAAACCTCAGCGGAATTCCGAGAACAATGGAAGAGTTCCGAAGCATTTTTAAACCTCAGCGGAATTCCGAGAACAATGGAAGAGCTCCGAAGCATACTTAAACTTCAGCGGAATTCCGAGAACAATGGAACAGTTCCGAAGCATTTTTAAAAGTCAGCAGAATACCGAGAACAATGGAAGAGTTGTGAAGCATTTTTAAACATCAGCGGAATTCCAGAACAATCGAAGAGTTCCGAAGCATTTTTAAATGTCAGCGGAATTCCGAGAACAATGGAAGAGTTCCGAAGCATTTTTATATGTCTGCAGAATTCTGAGAACAATGGAAGATTTTCAAAGCATTTTTAAATGTCAGCGGAATTCTGAAAACAATGGAAGAGTTCCGAAGCATTTTTAAACTTCAGCAGAATTCCGAGAACAATGGAAGAGTTCCGAAGCATTCTTAAACTTCTTCGGAATTCCGAGAACAATGGAAGAGTTCCGAAGCATTTTTCAACATTAGCGGAATTCCGAGAACAATGGAAGAGTTCTGAAGCATTTTTAAACGTCAGCGGAATTTTGAAAACAATGGAAGATTTCCGAAGCATTTTTAAACGTCAGCGGAATTTTGAAAACAATGGAAGATTTCCGAAGCATTTTTAAACGTCAGCGGAATACCGAGAAAAATGGAAGAGTTGTGAAGCATTTTTAAACGTCAGCGGAATTCCGAGAACAATGGAAGAGTTCCGAAGCATTTTTAAAAGTCAGCGGAATTCCGAGAACAATAGAAGAGTTGTGAAGCATTTTTAAGCGTCAGCCGAATTCCGAGAACAATGGAAGAGTTCCAAAGCATTTTTAAACTTCAGCAGAATTCCGAGAACATTGGAAGAGTTCCGAAGCATTCTTAAACTTCAGCGGAATTCCGAGAACAATGAAAGAGTTCCGAAGCATTTTTTAAAGTCAGCGGAATTTCCGAGAACAATAGAAGAGTTGTGAAGCAATTTTAAGCGTCAGCGGAATTCCAAGAACAATGGAAGAGTTCCGAAGCATTTTTCAACATCAGCGGAATTCTGAGAACAATGGAAGAGTTCTGAAGCATTTTTAAACGACAGCGGAATTTTGAAAACAATGGAAGATTTCCGAAGCATTTTTAAACGTCAGCGGAATTCTGAGAACAATGGAAGAGTTCCGAGGCATTTTTAAACTTCAGCGGAATTTTGAGAACAATGGAAGAGTTCCGAAGCATTTTTAAAAGTCCGCAAAATTCCGAGAACAATGGAAGAGTTGTGAAGCATTTTTAAACGTCAGCGGAATTCCGAGAACAATGGAAGAGTTCCGAAGCATATGTAAACTTCAGCGGAATACCGAGAACAATAGAAGAGTTGTGAAGCATTTTTAAACGTCAGCGGAAATCTGAGAACAATGGAAGAGTTCCGAAGCATTTTTAAACTTCACCCAAATTCCGAGAACAATGGAAGAGTTCCGATGCATTTTTAAACTTCAGCAGAATTCCTACAACAATGGAAGAGTTTCGAAGCATTTATAATCTTCAGCATAATTCCGAGAACAATGGAAGAGTTCCGAACCATTTTTAAAGTCAGCGGAATTCTGAGAACAATGGAAGAGTTGTGAAGCATTTTTAAACGTCATCGGAATTCTGAGAGCAATGGAAGAGTTCCGAAGCATTTTTAATCTTCAGCATAATTCCGAGTACCATTGAAGAGTTCCGAAGAATATTTAAACTTCAGCGGAATTCCGAGAACAATGGAAGAGTTCCGAAGCATTTTTAAAAGTCTGCGGAATACCGAGAAAAATGGAAGAGTTGTGAAGCATTTTTAAACGTCAGTGGAATTCCGAGAACAATGGAAGAGTTCCGAAGCATTTTTAAATGTCAGCGGAATTCCGAGAACAATGGAAGAGTTCCGAAGCATTTTTAAATGTCAGCAGAATTCCAAGAACAATGGAAGAGTTCCAAAGCATTTTTAAATGTCAGCGGAATTCTGAAAACAATGGAAGAGTTCCGAAGCATTTTTAAACTTCAGCAGAATTTCGAGAAAAATGGAAGAGTTCCGAAGTATTTTTAAAAGTCAGCGGAATTCCGAGAACAATAGAAGAGTTGTGAAGCATTTTTAAGCGTCAGCGGAATTCCGAGAACAATGGAAGAGTTCCGAAGCATTTTTAAACTTCAAAACTTCAGCAGATTTCCGAGAACAATGGAAGAGTTCTGAAGCATTTTTAAACATCAGCGGAATTCCGAGAACAATGGAAGAGTTCTGAAGCATTTTTAAACGTCAGCGGAATTTTGAAAACAATGGAAGATTTCTGAAGCATTTTTAAAAGTCAGGGGAAATCCGAGAACAATAGAAGAGTTGTGAAGCAATTTTAAGCGTCAGCGGAATTCTGAGAACAATGGAAGAGTTCCGAAGCATTCTTAAACTTCAGCGGAATTCCGAGAACAATGGAAGAGTTCCGAAGCATTTTTTAAAGTCAGCGGAATTTCCGAGAACAATAGAAGAGTTGTGAATCAATTTTAAGCGTCAGCGGAATTCCGAGAACAATGGAAGAGTTCCGAAGCATTTTTAAACTTCACCCGAATTCCGAGAACAATGGAAGAGTTCCGATGCATTTTTAAACTTCAGCAGAATTCCTACAACAATGGAAGAGTTCCGAAGCATTTTTAAACTTCAGCGGAATTCCGAGAACAATGGAAGAGTTCCGAAGCATTTTTAAACGTCAGCGGAATTCCGAGAACAATGGAAGAGTTCCGAAGCATTTTTAAATGTCAGTGGAATTCTGAGAACAATGGAAGAGTTCCGAAGCATTTTTAAACTTCAGCATAATTCCGAGAACAATGGAAGAGTTCCGAAGCATTTTTAAAAGTCAGCGGAATTCCGAGAACAATGGAAGAGTTGTGAAGCATTTTTAAAAGTCAGCGGAATTCTGAGAGCAATGGAAGAGTTCCAAAGCATTTTTAATCTTCAGCATAATTCCGAGAACAATGGAAGAGTTCCGAAGAATATTTAAACTTCAGCGGAATTCCGAGAACAATGGAAGAGTTCCGAAGCATTTTTAAATGTCAGCGGAATTCCGAGAACAATGGAAGAGTTCCGAAGCATTTTTAAATGTCAGCGGAATTCTGAAAACAATGGAAGAGTTCCGAAGCATTTTTAAACTTCAGCAGAATTCCGAGAAAAATGGAAGAGTTCCGAAGTATTTTTAAAAGTCAGCGGAATTCCGAGAACAATAGAAGAGTTGTGAAGCATTTTTAAGCGTCAGCGGAATTCCGAGAACAATGGAAGAGTTCCGAAGCATTTTTAAACTTCAAAACTTCAGCAGATTTCCGAGAAAAATTGAAGAGTTCTGAAGCATTCTTAAACTTCAGCGGAATTCCGAGAACAATGGAAGAGTTCCGAAGCATTTTTAAAAGTCAGGGGAATTCCGAGAACAATAGAAGAGTTGTGAAGCAATTTTAAGCGTCAGCGGAATTCTGAGAACAATGTAAGAGTTCCGAAGCATTTTTAAACTTCACTGGAATTCCGAGAACAATGGAAGAGTTCCGAAGCATTTTTAAACATCAGCGGAATTCCGAGAACAATGGAAGAGTTGTGAAGCATTTTTAAACGTCAGCGGAATTTTGAAAACAATGGAAGATTTCTGAAGCATTTTTAAACATCAGCGGAATTCTGAGAACAATGGAAGAGTTGTGAAGCATTTTTAAAGGTCAGCGGAATTTGGAGAACAATCGAAGAGTTCCGAAGCATTTTTAAAAGTCAGCGGAATTCCGAGAACAATGGAAGAGTTGTGAAGCATTTTTAAACGTCAGCGGAATTCCGAGAATAATGGAAGAGTTCCGAAGCATTTTTAAACCTTAGCGGAATTCTGAGAACAATGGAAGAGTTCTGAAGCATTTTTGAATGTCAGCGAAATTCCGAGAACAATGGAAGTGCTCCGAAGCATACTTAAACTTCAGCGGAATTCCGAGAACAATGGAAGAGTTCCGAAGCATTTTTAAAAGTCAGCAGAATACCGAGAACAATGGAAGAGTTGTGAAGCATTTTTAAACATCAGCTGAATTCCAGAACAATCGAAGAGTTCCGAAGCATTTTTAAATGTCAGCGGAATTCCGAGAACAATGGAAGAGTTCCGAAGCATTTTTATATGTCTGCAGAATTCTGAGAACAATGGAAGAGTTCCAAAGCATTTTTAAATGTCAACGGAATTCTGAAAACAATGGAAGAGTTCCGAAGCATTTTTAAACTTCAGCAGAATTCTGAGAACAATGGAAGAGTTCCGAAGCATTCTTAAACTTCTGCGGAATTCCGAGAACAATGGAAGAGTTCCGAAGCATTTTTAAAAGTCAGCGGAATTCCGAGAACAATAGAAGAGTTGTGAAGCATTTTTAAGCGTCAGCGGAATTCCGAGAACAATGGAAGAGTTCCAAAGCATTTTTAAACTTCAGCAGAATTCCGAGAACAATGGAAGAGTTCCGAAGCATTCTTAAACTTCAGCGGAATTCCGAGAACAATGGAAGAGTTCCGGAGCATTTTTTAAAGTCAGCGGAATTTCCGAGAACAATAGAAGAGTTGTGAAGCAATTTTAAGCGTCAGCGGAATTCCGAGAACAATGGAAGAGTTCCGAAGCATTTTTCAACATCAGCGGAATTCCGAGAACAATGGAAGAGTTCTGAAGCATTTTTAAACGTCAGCGGAATTTTGAAAACAATGGAAGATTTCCGAAGCATTTTTAAACGTCAGCGGAATTTTGAAAACATCGGAAGATTTCCGAAGCATTTTTAAAAGTCAGCGGAATTTCCGAGAACAATAGAAGAGTTGTGAAGCAATTTTAAGCGTCAGCGGAATTCCGAGAACAATGGAAGAGTTCCGAAGCATTTTTCAACATCAGCGGAATTCCGAGAACAATGGAAGAGTTCTGAAGCATTTTTAAACTTCAGCGGAATTCCGAGAACAATGGAAGAGTTCCGAAGCATTTTTAAACTTCAGCGGAATTACGAGAACAATGGAAGAGTTCCGAAGCATATTTAAACTTCAGCGGAATACCGAGAACAATAGAAGAGTTGTGAAGCATTTTTAAACGTCAGCGGAAATCCGAGAACAATGGAAGAGTTCCGAAGCATTTTTATATGTCTGCAGAATTCTGAGAACAATGGAAGATTTCCAAAGCATTTTTAAATGTCAGCGGAATTCTGAAAACAATGGAAGAGTTCCGAAGCATTTTTAAACTTCAGCAGAATTCCGAGAACAATGGAAGAGTTCCGAAGCATTCTTAAACTTCTTCGGAATTCCGAGAACAATGGAAGAGTTCCGAAGCATTTTTCAACATCAGCGGAATTCCGAGAAAAATGGAAGAGTTCTGAAGCATTTTTAAACGTCAGCGGAATTTTGAAAACAATGGAAGATTTCTGAAGCATTTTTAAACGTCAGCGGAATTTTGAAAACAATGGAAGATTTCCGAAGCATTTTTAAACGTCAGCGGAATTTTGAAAACAATGGAAGATTTCCAAAGCATTTTTAAAAGTCAGCGGAATACCGAGAAAAATGGAAGAGTTGTGAAGCATTTTTAAACGTCAGCGGAATTCCGAGAACAATGGAAGAGTTCCGAAGCATTTTTAAAAGTCAGCGGAATTCCGAGAACAATAGAAGAGTTGTGAAGCATTTTTAAGCGTCAGCCGAATTCCGAGAACAATGGAAGAGTTCCGAAGCATTCTTAAACTTCAGCGGAATTCCGAGAACAATGAAAGAGTTCCGAAGCATTTTTTAAAGTCAGCGGAATTTCCGAGAACAATAGAAGAGTTGTGAAGCAATTTTAAGCGTCAGCGGAATTCCAAGAACAATGGAAGAGTTCCGAAGCATTTTTCAACATCAGCGGAATTCTGAGAACAATGGAAGAGTTCTGAAGCATTTTTAAACGACAGCGGAATTTTGAAAACAATGGAAGATTTCCGAAGCATTTTTAAACGTCAGCGGAATTCTGAGAACAATGGAAGAGTTCCGAGGCATTTTTAAACTTCAGCGGAATTTTGAGAACAATGGAAGAGTTCCGAAGCATTTTTAAAAGTCCGCAAAATTCCGAGAACAATGGAAGAGTTGTGAAGCATTTTTAAACGTCAGCGGAATTCCGAGAACAATGGAAGAGTTCCGAAGCATATGTAAACTTCAGCGGAATACCGAGAACAATAGAAGAGTTGTGAAGCATTTTTAAACGTCAGCGGAAATCCGAGAACAATGGAAGAGTTCCGAAGCATTTTTAAACTTCACCCAAATTCCGAGAACAATGGAAGAGTTCCGATGCATTTTTAAACTTCAGCAGAATTCCTACAACAATGGAAGAGTTTCGAAGCATTTATAATCTTCAGCATAATTCCGAGAACAATGGAAGAGTTCCGAACCATTTTTAAAGTCAGCGGAATTCCGAGAACAATGGAAGAGTTGTGAAGCATTTTTAAACGTCAGCGGAATTCTGAGAGCAATGGAAGAGTTCCGAAGCATTTTTAATCTTCAGCATAATTCCGAGAACCATTGAAGAGTTCCGAAGAATATTTAAACTTCAGCGGAATTCCGAGAACAATGGAAGAGTTCCGAAGCATTTTTAAAAGTCAGCGGAATACCGAGAAAAATGGAAGAGTTGTGAAGCATTTTTAAACGTCAGTGGAATTCCGAGAACAATGGAAGAGTTCCGAAGCATTTTTAAATGTCAGCGGAATTCCGAGAACAATGGAAGAGTTCCGAAGCATTTTTAAATGTCAGCAGAATTCCAAGAACAATGGAAGAGTTCCAAAGCATTTTTAAATGTCAGCGGAATTCTGAAAACAATGGAAGAGTTCCGAAGCATTTTTAAACTTCAGCAGAATTTCGAGAAAAATGGAAGAGTTCCGAAGTATTTTTAAAAGTCAGCGGAATTCCGAGAACAATAGAAGAGTTGTGAAGCATTTTTAAGCGTCAGCGGAATTCCGAGAACAATGGAAGAGTTCCGAAGCATTTTTAAACTTCAAAACTTCAGCAGATTTCCGAGAACAATGGAAGAGTTCTGAAGCATTTTTAAACATCAGCGGAATTCCGAGAACAATGGAAGAGTTCTGAAGCATTTTTAAACGTCAGCGGAATTTTGAAAACAATGGAAGATTTCTGAAGCATTTTTAAAAGTCAGGGGAAATCCGAGAACAATAGAAGAGTTGTGAAGCAATTTTAAGCGTCAGCGGAATTCTGAGAACAATGGAAGAGTTCCGAAGCATTCTTAAACTTCAGCGGAATTCCGAGAACAATGGAAGAGTTCCGAAGCATTTTTTAAAGTCAGCGGAATTTCCGAGAACAATAGAAGAGTTGTGAATCAATTTTAAGCGTCAGCGGAATTCCGAGAACAATGGAAGAGTTCCGAAGCATTTTTAAACTTCACCCGAATTCCGAGAACAATGGAAGAGTTCCGATGCATTTTTAAACTTCAGCAGAATTCCTACAACAATGGAAGAGTTCCGAAGCATTTTTAAACTTCAGCGGAATTCCGAGAACAATGGAAGAGTTCCGAAGCATTTTTAAACGTCAGCGGAATTCCGAGAACAATGGAAGAGTTCCGAAGCATTTTTAAATGTCAGTGGAATTCTGAGAACAATGGAAGAGTTCCGAAGCATTTTTAAACTTCAGCATAATTCCGAGAACAATGGAAGAGTTCCGAAGCATTTTTAAAAGTCAGCGGAATTCCGAGAACAATGGAAGAGTTGTGAAGCATTTTTAAACGTCAGCGGAATTCTGAGAGCAATGGAAGAGTTCCAAAGCATTTTTAATCTTCAGCATAATTCCGAGAACAATGGAAGAGTTCCGAAGAATATTTAAACTTCAGCGGAATTCCGAGAACAATGGAAGAGTTCCGAAGCATTTTTAAATGTCAGCGGAATTCCGAGAACAATGGAAGAGTTCCGAAGCATTTTTAAATGTCAGCGGAATTCTGAAAACAATGGAAGAGTTCCGAAGCATTTTTAAACTTCAGCAGAATTCCGAGAAAAATGGAAGAGTTCCGAAGTATTTTTAAAAGTCAGCGGAATTCCGAGAACAATAGAAGAGTTGTGAAGCATTTTTAAGCGTCAGCGGAATTCCGAGAACAATGGAAGAGTTCCGAAGCATTTTTAAATGTCAGTGGAATTCTGAGAACAATGGAAGAGTTCCGAAGCATTTTTAAACTTCAGCATAATTCCGAGAACAATGGAAGAGTTCCGAAGCATTTTTAAAAGTCAGCGGAATTCCGAGAACAATAGAAGAGTTGTGAAGCATTTTTAAACGTCAGCGGAATTCTGAGAGCAATGGAAGAGTTCCGAAGCATTTTTAAATGTCAGTGGAATTCTGAGAACAATGGAAGAGTTCCGAAGCATTTTTAAATGTCAGTGGAATTCTGAGAACAATGGAAGAGTTCCGAAGCATTTTTAAACTTCAGCATAATTCCGAGAACAATGGAAGAGTTCCGAAGCATTTTTAAAAGTCAGCGGAATTCCGAGAACAATGGAAGAGTTGTGAAGCATTTTTAAACGTCAGCGGAATTCTGAGAGCAATGGAAGAGTTCCGAAGCATTTTTAATCTTCAGCATAATTCCGAGAACAATGGAAGAGTTCCGAAGAATATTTAAACTTCAGAGGAATTCCGAGAACAATGGAAGAGTTCCGAAGCATTTTTAAATGTCAGCGGAATTCCGAGAACAATGGAAGAGTTCCGAAGCATTTTTAAATGTCAGCGGAATTCTGAAAACAATGGAAGAGTTCCGAAGCATTTTTAAACTTCAGCAGAATTCCGAGAAAAATGGAAGAGTTCCGAAGTATTTTTAAAAGTCAGCGGAATTCCGAGAACAATAGAAGAGTTGTGAAGCATTTTTAAGCGTCAGCGGAATTCCGAGAACAATGGAAGAGTTCCGAAGCATTTTTAAACTTCAAAACTTCAGCAGATTTCCGAGAAAAATTGAAGAGTTCTGAAGCATTCTTAAACTTCAGCGGAATTCCGAGAACAATGGAAGAGTTCCGAAGCATTTTTAAAAGTCAGGGGAATTCCGAGAACAATAGAAGAGTTGTGAAGCAATTTTAAGCGTCAGCGGAATTCTGAGAACAATGTAAGAGTTCCGAAGCATTTTTAAACTTCACTGGAATTCCGAGAACAATGGAAGAGTTCCGAAGCATTTTTAAACATCAGCGGAATTCCGAGAACAATGGAAGAGTTGTGAAGCATTTTTAAACGTCAGCGGAATTTTGAAAACAATGGAAGATTTCTGAAGCATTTTTAAACATCAGCGGAATTCTGAGAACAATGGAAGAGTTGTGAAGCATTTTTCAAGGTCAGCGGAATTTGGAGAACAATCGAAGAGTTCCGAAGCATTTTTAAAAGTCAGCGGAATTCCGAGAACAATGGAAGAGTTGTGAAGCATTTTTAAACGTCAGCGGAATTCCGAGAATAATGGAAGAGTTCCGAAGCATTTTTAAACCTTAGCGGAATTCTGAGAACAATGGAAGAGTTCTGAAGCATTTTTGAATGTCAGCGGAATTCCGAGAACAATGGAAGTGCTCCGAAGCATACTTAAACTTCAGCGGAATTCCGAGAACAATGGAAGAGTTCCGAAGCATTTTTAAAAGTCAGCAGAATACCGAGAACAATGGAAGAGTTGTGAAGCATTTTTAAACATCAGCGGAATTCCAGAACAATCGAAGAGTTCCGAAGCATTTTTAAATGTCAGCGGAATTCCGAGAACAATGGAAGAGTTCCGAAGCATTTTTATATGTCTGCAGAATTCTGAGAACAATGGAAGAGTTCCGAAGCATTTTTAAAAGTCAGGGGAATTCCGAGAACAATAGAAGAGTTGTGAAGCAATTTTAAGCGTCAGCGGAATTCTGAGAACAATGGAAGAGTTCCGAGGCATTTTTAAACTTCAGCGGAATTTTGAGAACAATGGAAGAGTTCCGAAGCATTTTTAAAAGTCCGCAAAATTCCGAGAACAATGGAAGAGTTGTGAAGCATTTTTAAACGTCAGCGGAATTCCGAGAACAATGGAAGAGTTCCGAAGCATATGTAAACTTCAGCGGAATACCGAGAACAATAGAAGAGTTGTGAAGCATTTTTAAACGTCAGCGGAAATCCGAGAACAATGGAAGAGTTCCGAAGCATTTTTAAACTTCACCCAAATTCCGAGAACAATGGAAGAGTTCCGATGCATTTTTAAACTTCAGCAGAATTCCTACAACAATGGAAGAGTTTCGAAGCATTTATAATCTTCAGCATAATTCCGAGAACAATGGAAGAGTTCCGAACCATTTTTAAAGTCAGCGGAATTCCGAGAACAATGGAAGAGTTGTGAAGCATTTTTAAACGTCAGCGGAATTCTGAGAGCAATGGAAGAGTTCCGAAGCATTTTTAATCTTCAGCATAATTCCGAGAACCATTGAAGAGTTCCGAAGAATATTTAAACTTCAGCGGAATTCCGAGAACAATGGAAGAGTTCCGAAGCATTTTTAAAAGTCAGCGGAATACCGAGAAAAATGGAAGAGTTGTGAAGCATTTTTAAACGTCAGTGGAATTCCGAGAACAATGGAAGAGTTCCGAAGCATTTTTAAATGTCAGCGGAATTCCGAGAACAATGGAAGAGTTCCGAAGCATTTTTAAATGTCAGCAGAATTCCAAGAACAATGGAAGAGTTCCAAAGCATTTTTAAATGTCAGCGGAATTCTGAAAACAATGGAAGAGTTCCGAAGCATTTTTAAACTTCAGCAGAATTTCGAGAAAAATGGAAGAGTTCCGAAGTATTTTTAAAAGTCAGCGGAATTCCGAGAACAATAGAAGAGTTGTGAAGCATTTTTAAGCGTCAGCGGAATTCCGAGAACAATGGAAGAGTTCCGAAGCATTTTTAAACTTCAAAACTTCAGCAGATTTCCGAGAACAATGGAAGAGTTCTGAAGCATTTTTAAACATCAGCGGAATTCCGAGAACAATGGAAGAGTTCTGAAGCATTTTTAAACGTCAGCGGAATTTTGAAAACAATGGAAGATTTCTGAAGCATTTTTAAAAGTCAGGGGAAATCCGAGAACAATAGAAGAGTTGTGAAGCAATTTTAAGCGTCAGCGGAATTCTGAGAACAATGGAAGAGTTCCGAAGCATTCTTAAACTTCAGCGGAATTCCGAGAACAATGGAAGAGTTCCGAAGCATTTTTTAAAGTCAGCGGAATTTCCGAGAACAATAGAAGAGTTGTGAATCAATTTTAAGCGTCAGCGGAATTCCGAGAACAATGGAAGAGTTCCGAAGCATTTTTAAACTTCACCCGAATTCCGAGAACAATGGAAGAGTTCCGATGCATTTTTAAACTTCAGCAGAATTCCTACAACAATGGAAGAGTTCCGAAGCATTTTTAATCTTCAGCATAATTCCGAGAACAATGGAAGAGTTCCGAAGAATATTTAAACTTCAGCGGAATTCCGAGAACAATGGAAGAGTTCCGAAGCATTTTTAAATGTCAGCGGAATTCCGAGAACAATGGAAGAGTTCCGAAGCATTTTTAAATGTCAGCGGAATTCTGAAAACAATGGAAGAGTTCCGAAGCATTTTTAAACTTCAGCAGAATTCCGAGAAAAATGGAAGAGTTCCGAAGTATTTTTAAAAGTCAGCGGAATTCCGAGAACAATAGAAGAGTTGTGAAGCATTTTTAAGCGTCAGCGGAATTCCGAGAACAATGGAAGAGTTCCGAAGCATTTTTAAATGTCAGTGGAATTCTGAGAACAATGGAAGAGTTCCGAAGCATTTTTAAACTTCAGCATAATTCCGAGAACAATGGAAGAGTTCCGAAGCATTTTTAAAAGTCAGCGGAATTCCGAGAACAATAGAAGAGTTGTGAAGCATTTTTAAACGTCAGCGGAATTCTGAGAGCAATGGAAGAGTTCCGAAGCATTTTTAAATGTCAGTGGAATTCTGAGAACAATGGAAGAGTTCCGAAGCATTTTTAAATGTCAGTGGAATTCTGAGAACAATGGAAGAGTTCCGAAGCATTTTTAAACTTCAGCATAATTCCGAGAACAATGGAAGAGTTCCGAAGCATTTTTAAAAGTCAGCGGAATTCCGAGAACAATGGAAGAGTTGTGAAGCATTTTTAAACGTCAGCGGAATTCTGAGAGCAATGGAAGAGTTCCGAAGCATTTTTAATCTTCAGCATAATTCCGAGAACAATGGAAGAGTTCCGAAGAATATTTAAACTTCAGCGGAATTCCGAGAACAATGGAAGAGTTCCGAAGCATTTTTAAATGTCAGCGGAATTCCGAGAACAATGGAAGAGTTCCGAAGCATTTTTAAATGTCAGCGGAATTCTGAAAACAATGGAAGAGTTCCGAAGCATTTTTAAACTTCAGCAGAATTCCGAGAAAAATGGAAGAGTTCCGAAGTATTTTTAAAAGTCAGCGGAATTCCGAGAACAATAGAAGAGTTGTGAAGCATTTTTAAGCGTCAGCGGAATTCCGAGAACAATGGAAGAGTTCCGAAGCATTTTTAAACTTCAAAACTTCAGCAGATTTCCGAGAAAAATTGAAGAGTTCTGAAGCATTCTTAAACTTCAGCGGAATTCCGAGAACAATGGAAGAGTTCCGAAGCATTTTTAAAAGTCAGGGGAATTCCGAGAACAATAGAAGAGTTGTGAAGCAATTTTAAGCGTCAGCGGAATTCTGAGAACAATGTAAGAGTTCCGAAGCATTTTTAAACTTCACTGGAATTCCGAGAACAATGGAAGAGTTCCGAAGCATTTTTAAACATCAGCGGAATTCCGAGAACAATGGAAGAGTTGTGAAGCATTTTTAAACGTCAGCGGAATTTTGAAAACAATGGAAGATTTCTGAAGCATTTTTAAACATCAGCGGAATTCTGAGAACAATGGAAGAGTTGTGAAGCATTTTTCAAGGTCAGCGGAATTTGGAGAACAATCGAAGAGTTCCGAAGCATTTTTAAAAGTCAGCGGAATTCCGAGAACAATGGAAGAGTTGTGAAGCATTTTTAAACGTCAGCGGAATTCCGAGAATAATGGAAGAGTTCCGAAGCATTTTTAAACCTTAGCGGAATTCTGAGAACAATGGAAGAGTTCTGAAGCATTTTTGAATGTCAGCGGAATTCCGAGAACAATGGAAGTGCTCCGAAGCATACTTAAACTTCAGCGGAATTCCGAGAACAATGGAAGAGTTCCGAAGCATTTTTAAAAGTCAGCAGAATACCGAGAACAATGGAAGAGTTGTGAAGCATTTTTAAACATCAGCGGAATTCCAGAACAATCGAAGAGTTCCGAAGCATTTTTAAATGTCAGCGGAATTCCGAGAACAATGGAAGAGTTCCGAAGCATTTTTATATGTCTGCAGAATTCTGAGAACAATGGAAGAGTTCCAAAGCATTTTTAAATGTCAGCGAAATTCTGAAAACAATGGAAGAGTTCCGAAGCATTTTTAAACTTCAGCAGAATTCTGAGAACAATGGAAGAGTTCCGAAGCATTCTTAAACTTCTGCGGAATTCCGAGAACAATGGAAGAGTTCCGAAGCATTTTTAAATGTCAGCGGAATTCCGAGAACAATGGAAGAGTTCCGAAGCATTTTTAAATGTCAGCGGAATTCTGAAAACAATGGAAGAGTTCCGAAGCATTTTTAAACTTCAGCAGAATTCCGAGAAAAATGGAAGAGTTCCGAAGTATTTTTAAAAGTCAGCGGAATTCCGAGAACAATAGAAGAGTTGTGAAGCATTTTTAAGCGTCAGCGGAATTCCGAGAACAATGGAAGAGTTCCGAAGCATTTTTAAACTTCAAAACTTCAGCAGATTTCCGAGAAAAATTGAAGAGTTCTGAAGCATTCTTAAACTTCAGCGGAATTCCGAGAACAATGGAAGAGTTCCGAAGCATTTTTAAAAGTCAGGGGAATTCCGAGAACAATAGAAGAGTTGTGAAGCAATTTTAAGCGTCAGCGGAATTCTGAGAACAATGTAAGAGTTCCGAAGCATTTTTAAACTTCACTGGAATTCCGAGAACAATGGAAGAGTTCCGAAGCATTTTTAAACATCAGCGGAATTCCGAGAACAATGGAAGAGTTGTGAAGCATTTTTAAACGTCAGCGGAATTTTGAAAACAATGGAAGATTTCTGAAGCATTTTTAAACATCAGCGGAATTCTGAGAACAATGGAAGAGTTGTGAAGCATTTTTAAAGGTCAGCGGAATTTGGAGAACAATCGAAGAGTTCCGAAGCATTTTTAAAAGTCAGCGGAATTCCGAGAACAATGGAAGAGTTGTGAAGCATTTTTAAACGTCAGCGGAATTCCGAGAATAATGGAAGAGTTCCGAAGCATTTTTAAACCTTAGCGGAATTCTGAGAACAATGGAAGAGTTCTGAAGCATTTTTGAATGTCAGCGGAATTCCGAGAACAATGGAAGTGCTCCGAAGCATACTTAAACTTCAGCGGAATTCCGAGAACAATGGAAGAGTTCCGAAGCATTTTTAAAAGTCAGCAGAATACCGAGAACAATGGAAGAGTTGTGAAGCATTTTTAAACATCAGCTGAATTCCAGAACAATCGAAGAGTTCCGAAGCATTTTTAAATGTCAGCGGAATTCCGAGAACAATGGAAGAGTTCCGAAGCATTTTTATATGTCTGCAGAATTCTGAGAACAATGGAAGAGTTCCAAAGCATTTTTAAATGTCAGCGGAATTCTGAAAACAATGGAAGAGTTCCGAAGCATTTTTAAACTTCAGCAGAATTCTGAGAACAATGGAAGAGTTCCGAAGCATTCTTACACTTCTGCGGAATTCCGAGAACAATGGAAGAGTTCCGAAGCATTTTTAAAAGTCAGCGGCATTCCGAGAACAATAGAAGAGTTGTGAAGCATTTTTAAGCGTCAGCGGAATTCCGAGAACAATGGAAGAGTTCCAAAGCATTTTTAAACTTCAGCAGAATTCCGAGAACAATGGAAGAGTTCCGAAGCATTCTTAAACTTCAGCGGAATTCCGAGAACAATGGAAGAGTTCCGGAGCATTTTTTAAAGTCAGCGGAATTTCCGAGAACAATAGAAGAGTTGTGAAGCAATTTTAAGCGTCAGCGGAATTCCGAGAACAATGGAAGAGTTCCGAAGCATTTTTCAACATCAGCGGAATTCCGAGAACAATGGAAGAGTTCTGAAGCATTTTTAAACGTCAGCGGAATTTTGAAAACAATGGAAGATTTCCGAAGCATTTTTAAACGTCAGCGGAATTTTGAAAACATCGGAAGATTTCCGAAGCATTTTTAAAAGTCAGCGGAATTTCCGAGAACAATAGAAGAGTTGTGAAGCAATTTTAAGCGTCAGCGGAATTCCGAGAACAATGGAAGAGTTCCGAAGCATTTTTCAACATCAGCGGAATTCCGAGAACAATGGAAGAGTTCTGAAGCATTTTTAAACTTCAGCGGAATTCCGAGAACAATGGAAGAGTTCCGAAGCATTTTTAAACTTCAGCGGAATTACGAGAAAAATGGAAGAGTTCCGAAACATTTTTAAATGTCAGCGGAATTCCGAGAACAATGGAAGAGTTCCGAAGCATTTTTAAATGTCAGCGGAATTCTGAAAACAATGGAAGAGTTCCGAAGCATTTTTAAACTTCAGCAGAATTCCGAGAAAAATGGAAGAGTTCCAAAGTATTTTTAAAAGTCAGCGGAATTCCGAGAACAATAGAAGAGTTGTGAAGCATTTTTAAGCGTCAGCGGAATTCCGAGAACAATATAAGAGTTCCGAAGCATTTTTAAACTTCAAAACTTCAGTAGATTTCCGAGAACAATGGAAGAGTTCTGAAGAATTCTTAAACTTCAGCAGAATTCCGAGAAAAATGGAAGAGTTCCGAAGTATTTTTAAAAGTCAGGGGAATTCCGAGAACAATAGAAGAGTTGTGAAGCAATTTTAAGCGTCAGCGGAATTCTGAGAACAATGGAAGAGTTCCGAAGCATTCTTAAACTTCAGCGGAATTCCGAGAACAATGGAAGAGTTCCGAAGCATTTTTTAAAGTCAGCGGAATTTCCGAGAACAATAGAAGAGTTCCGATGCATTTTTAAACTTCAGCAGAATTCCTACAACAATGGAAGAGTTCCGAAGCATTTTTAAACTTCAGCGGAATTCCGAGAACAATGGAAGAGTTCCGAAGCATTTTTAAACGTCAGCGGAATTCCGAGAACAATGGAAGAGTTCCGAAGCATTTTTAAATGTCAGTGGAATTCTGAGAACAATGGAAGAGTTCCGAAGCATTTTTAAATGTCAGTGGAATTCTGAGAACAATGGAAGAGTTCCGAAGCATTTTTAAACTTCAGCATAATTCCGAGAACAATGGAAGAGTTCCGAAGCATTTTTAAAAGTCAGCGGAATTCCGAGAAAAATGGAAGAGTTGTGAAGCATTTTTAAACGTCAGCGGAATTCTGAGAGCAATGGAAGAGTTCCGAAGCATTTTTAATCTTCAGCATAATTACGAGAACAATGGAAGAGTTCCGAAGAATATTTAAACTTCAGCGGAATTCTGAGAACAATGGAAGAGTTCCGAAGCATTTTTAAAAGTCAGCGGAATACCGAGAAAAATGGAAGAGTTGTGAAGCATTTTTAAACGTCAGTGGAATTCCGAGAACAATGGAAGAGTTCCGAAGCATTTTTAAATGTCAGCGGAATTCCGAGAACAATGGAAGAGTTCCGAAGCATTTTTAAACTTCAGCAGAATTCCGAGAAAAATGGAAGAGTTCCGAAGTATTTTTAAAAGTCAGCGGAATTCCGAGAACAATAGAAGAGTTGTGAAGCATTTTTAAGCGTCAGCGGAATTCCGAGAACAATGGAAGAGTCCCGAAGCATTTTTAAACTTCAAAACTTCAGCAGATTTCCGAGAACAATGGAAGAGTTCTGAAGCATTCTTAAACTTCAGCGGAATTCCGAGAACAATGGAAGAGTTCCGAAGCATTCTTAAACTTCAGCGGAATTCCGAGAACAATGGAAGAGTTCCGAAGCATTTTTTAAAGTCAGCGGAATTTCCGAGAACAATAGAAGAGTTGTGAATCAATTTTAAGCGTCAGCGGAATTCCGAGAACAATGGAAGAGTTCCGAAGCATTTTTAAACTTCACCCGAATTCCGAGAACAATGGAAGAGTTCCGATGCATTTTTAAACTTCAGCAGAATTCCTACAACAATGGAAGAGTTCCGAAGCATTTTTAAACTTCAGCGGAATTCCGAGAACAATGGAAGAGTTCCGAAGCATTTTTAAACGTCAGCGGAATTCCGAGAACAATGGAAGAGTTCCGAAGCATTTTTAAATGTCAGTGGAATTCTGAGAACAATGGAAGAGTTCCGAAGCATTTTTAAACTTCAGCATAATTCCGAGAACAATGGAAGAGTTCCGAAGCATTTTTAAAAGTCAGCGGAATTCCGAGAACAATGGAAGAGTTGTGAAGCATTTTTAAACGTCAGCGGAATTCTGAGAGCAATGGAAGAGTTCCGAAGCATTTTTAATCTTCAGCATAATTCCGAGAACAATGGAAGAGTTCCGAAGAATATTTAAACTTCAGCGGAATTCCGAGAACAATGGAAGAGTTCCGAAGCATTTTTAAATGTCAGCGGAATTCCGAGAACAATGGAAGAGTTCCGAAGCATTTTTAAACTTCAAAACTTCAGCAGATTTCCGAGAACAATGGAAGAGTTCTGAAGCATTTTTAAACATCAGCGGAATTCCGAGAACAATGGAAGAGTTCTGAAGCATTTTTAAACGTCAGCGGAATTTTGAAAACAATGGAAGATTTCTGAAGCATTTTTAAAAGTCAGGGGAAATCCGAGAACAACAGAAGAGTTGTGAAGCAATTTTAAGCGTCAGCGGAATTCTGAGAACAATGGAAGAGTTCCGAAGCATTCTTAAACTTCAGCGGAATTCCGAGAACAATGGAAGAGTTCCGAAGCATTTTTTAAAGTCAGCGGAATTTCCGAGTACAATAGAAGAGTTGTGAATCAATTTTAAGCGTCAGCGGAATTCCGAGAACAATGGAAGAGTTCCGAAGCATTTTTAAACTTCACCCGAATTCCGAGAACAATGGAAGAGTTCCGATGCATTTTTAAACTTCAGCAGAATTCCTACAACAATGGAAGAGTTCCGAAGCATTTTTAAACTTCAGCGGAATTCCGAGAACAATGGAAGAGTTCCGAAGCATTTTTAAACGTCAGCGGAATTCCGAGAACAATGGAAGAGTTCCGAAGCATTTTTAAATGTCAGTGGAATTCTGAGAACAATGGAAGAGTTCCGAAGCATTTTTAAACTTCAGCATAATTCCGAGAACAATGGAAGAGTTCCGAAGCATTTTTAAAAGTCAGCGGAATTCCGAGAACAATGGAAGAGTTGTGAAGCATTTTTAAACGTCAGCGGAATTCTGAGAGCAATGGAAGAGTTCCAAAGCATTTTTAATCTTCAGCATAATTCCGAGAACAATGGAAGAGTTCCGAAGAATATTTAAACTTCAGCGGAATTCCGAGAACAATGGAAGAGTTCCGAAGCATTTTTAAATGTCAGCGGAATTCCGAGAACAATGGAAGAGTTCCGAAGCATTTTTAAATGTCAGCGGAATTCTGAAAACAATGGAAGAGTTCCGAAGCATTTTTAAACTTCAGGAGAATTCCGAGAAAAATGGAAGAGTTCCGAAGTATTTTTAAAAGTCAGCGGAATTCCGAGAACAATAGAAGAGTTGTGAAGCATTTTTAAGCGTCAGCGGAATTCCGAGAACAATGGAAGAGTTCCGAAGCATTTTTAAATGTCAGTGGAATTCTGAGAACAATGGAAGAGTTCCGAAGCATTTTTAAACTTCAGCATAATTCCGAGAACAATGGAAGAGTTCCGAAGCATTTTTAAAAGTCAGCGGAATTCCGAGAACAATGGAAGAGTTGTGAAGCATTTTTAAACGTCAGCGGAATTCTGAGAGCAATGGAAGCGTTCCGAAGCATTTTTAAATGTCAGTGGAATTCTGAGAACAATGGAAGAGTTCCGAAGCATTTTTAAATGTCAGTGGAATTCTGAGAACAATGGAAGAGTTCCGAAGCATTTTTAAACTTCAGCATAATTCCGAGAACAATGGAAGAGTTCCGAAGCATTTTTAAAAGTCAGCGGAATTCCGAGAACAATGGAAGAGTTGTGAAGCATTTTTAAACGTCAGCGGAATTCTGAGAGCAATGGAAGAGTTCCGAAGCATTTTTAATCTTCAGCATAATTCCGAGAACAATGGAAGAGTTCCGAAGAATATTTAAACTTCAGCGGAATTCCAAGAACAATGGAAGAGTTCCGAAGCATTTTTAAATGTCAGCGGAATTCCGAGAACAATGGAAGAGTTCCGAAGCATTTTTAAATGTCAGCGGAATTCTGAAAACAATGGAAGAGTTCCGAAGCATTTTTAAACTTCAGCAGAATTCCGAGAAAAATGGAAGAGTTCCGAAGTATTTTTAAAAGTCAGCGGAATTCCGAGAACAATAGAAGAGTTGTGAAGCATTTTTAAGCGTCAGCGGAATTCCGAGAACAATGGAAGAGTTCCGAAGCATTTTTAAACTTCAAAACTTCAGCAGATTTCCGAGAAAAATTGAAGAGTTCTGAAGCATTCTTAAACTTCAGCGGAATTCCGAGAACAATGGAAGAGTTCCGAAGCATTTTTAAAAGTCAGGGGAATTCCGAGAACAATAGAAGAGTTGTGAAGCAATTTTAAGCGTCAGCGGAATTCTGAGAACAATGTAAGAGTTCCGAAGCATTTTTAAACTTCACTGGAATTCCGAGAACAATGGAAGAGTTCCGAAGCATTTTTAAACATCAGCGGAATTCCGAGAACAATGGAAGAGTTGTGAAGCATTTTTAAACGTCAGCGGAATTTTGAAAACAATGGAAGATTTCTGAAGCATTTTTAAACATCAGCGGAATTCTGAGAACAATGGAAGAGTTGTGAAGCATTTTTAAAGGTCAGCGGAATTTGGAGAACAATCGAAGAGTTCCGAAGCATTTTTAAAAGTCAGCGGAATTCCGAGAACAATGGAAGAGTTGTGAAGCATTTTTAAACGTCAGCGGAATTCCGAGAATAATGGAAGAGTTCCGAAGCATTTTTAAACCTTAGCGGAATTCTGAGAACAATGGAAGAGTTCTGAAGCATTTTTGAATGTCAGCGGAATTCCGAGAACAATGGAAGTGCTCCGAAGCATACTTAAACTTCAGCGGAATTCCGAGAACAATGGAAGAGTTCCGAAGCATTTTTAAAAGTCAGCAGAATACCGAGAACAATGGAAGAGTTGTGAAGCATTTTTAAACATCAGCGGAATTCCAGAACAATCGAAGAGTTCCGAAGCATTTTTAAATGTCAGCGGAATTCCGAGAACAATGGAAGAGTTCCGAAGCATTTTTATATGTCTGCAGAATTCTGAGAACAATGGAAGAGTTCCAAAGCATTTTTAAATGTCAGCGGAATTCTGAAAACAATGGAAGAGTTCCGAAGCATTTTTAAACTTCAGCAGAATTCTGAGAACAATGGAAGAGTTCCGAAGCATTCTTAAACTTCTGCGGAATTCCGAGAACAATGGAAGAGTTCCGAAGCATTTTTAAATGTCAGCGGAATTCCGAGAACAATGGAAGAGTTCCGAAGCATTTTTAAATGTCAGCGGAATTCTGAAAACAATGGAAGAGTTCCGAAGCATTTTTAAACTTCAGCAGAATTCCGAGAAAAATGGAAGAGTTCCGAAGTATTTTTAAAAGTCAGCGGAATTCCGAGAACAATAGAAGAGTTGTGAAGCATTTTTAAGCGTCAGCGGAATTCCGAGAACAATGGAAGAGTTCCGAAGCATTTTTAAACTTCAAAACTTCAGCAGATTTCCGAGAAAAATTGAAGAGTTCTGAAGCATTCTTAAACTTCAGCGGAATTCCGAGAACAATGGAAGAGTTCCGAAGCATTTTTAAAAGTCAGGGGAATTCCAAGAACAATAGAAGAGTTGTGAAGCAATTTTAAGCGTCAGCGGAATTCTGAGAACAATGTAAGAGTTCCGAAGCATTTTTAAACTTCACTGGAATTCCGAGAACAATGGAAGAGTTCCGAAGCATTTTTAAACATCAGCGGAATTCCGAGAACAATGGAAGAGTTGTGAAGCATTTTTAAACGTCAGCGGAATTTTGAAAACAATGGAAGATTTCTGAAGCATTTTTAAACATCAGCGGAATTCTGAGAACAATGGAAGAGTTGTGAAGCATTTTTAAAGGTCAGCGGAATTTGGAGAACAATCGAAGAGTTCCGAAGCATTTTTAAAAGTCAGCGGAATTCCGAGAACAATGGAAGAGTTGTGAAGCATTTTTAAACGTCAGCGGAATTCCGAGAATAATGGAAGAGTTCCGAAGCATTTTTAAACCTTAGCGGAATTCTGAGAACAATGGAAGAGTTCTGAAGCATTTTTGAATGTCAGCGGAATTCCGAGAACAATGGAAGTGCTCCGAAGCATACTTAAACTTCAGCGGAATTCCGAGAACAATGGAAGAGTTCCGAAGCATTTTTAAAAGTCAGCAGAATACCGAGAACAATGGAAGAGTTGTGAAGCATTTTTAAACATCAGCTGAATTCCAGAACAATCGAAGAGTTCCGAAGCATTTTTAAATGTCAGCGGAATTCCGAGAACAATGGAAGAGTTCCGAAGCATTTTTATATGTCTGCAGAATTCTGAGAACAATGGAAGAGTTCCAAAGCATTTTTAAATGTCAGCGGAATTCTGAAAACAATGGAAGAGTTCCGAAGCATTTTTAAACTTCAGCAGAATTCTGAGAACAATGGAAGAGTTCCGAAGCATTCTTAAACTTCTGCGGAATTCCGAGAACAATGGAAGAGTTCCGAAGCATTTTTAAAAGTCAGCGGAATTCCGAGAACAATGGAAGAGTTGTGAAGCATTTTTAAACATCAGCGGAATTCCAGAACAATCGAAGAGTTCCGAAGCATTTTTAAATGTCAGCGGAATTCCGAGAACAATGGAAGAGTTCCGAAGCATTTTTATATGTCTGCAGAATTCTGAGAACAATGGAAGAGTTCCAAAGCATTTTTAAATGTCAGCGGAATTCTGAAAACAATGGAAGAGTTCCGAAGCATTTTTAAACTTCAGCAGAATTCTGAGAACAATGGAAGAGTTCCGAAGCATTCTTAAACTTCTGCGGAATTCCGAGAACAATGGAAGAGTTCCGAAGCATTTTTAAATGTCAGCGGAATTCCGAGAACAATGGAAGAGTTCCGAAGCATTTTTAAATGTCAGCGGAATTCTGAAAACAATGGAAGAGTTCCGAAGCATTTTTAAACTTCAGCAGAATTCCGAGAAAAATGGAAGAGTTCCGAAGTATTTTTAAAAGTCAGCGGAATTCCGAGAACAATAGAAGAGTTGTGAAGCATTTTTAAGCGTCAGCGGAATTCCGAGAACAATGGAAGAGTTCCGAAGCATTTTTAAACTTCAAAACTTCAGCAGATTTCCGAGAAAAATTGAAGAGTTCTGAAGCATTCTTAAACGTCAGGGGAATTCCGAGAACAATGGAAGAGTTCCGAAGCATTTTTAAAAGTCAGGGGAATTCCAAGAACAATAGAAGATTTGTGAAGCAATTTTAAGCGTCAGCGGAATTCTGAGAACAATGTAAGAGTTCCGAAGCATTTTTAAACTTCACTGGAATTCCGAGAACAATGGAAGAGTTCCGAAGCATTTTTAAACATCAGCGGAATTCCGAGAACAATGGAAGAGTTGTGAAGCATTTTTAAACGTCAGCGGAATTTTGAAAACAATGGAAGATTTCTGAAGCATTTTTAAACATCAGCGGAATTCTGAGAACAATGGAAGAGTTGTGAAGCATTTTTAAAGGTCAGCGGAATTTGGAGAACAATCGAAGAGTTCCGAAGCATTTTTAAAAGTCAGCGGAATTCCGAGAACAATGGAAGAGTTGTGAAGCATTTTTAAACGTCAGCGGAATTCCGAGAATAATGGAAGAGTTCCGAAGCATTTTTAAACCTTAGCGGAATTCTGAGAACAATGGAAGAGTTCTGAAGCATTTTTGAATGTCAGCGGAATTCCGAGAACAATGGAAGTGCTCCGAAGCATACTTAAACTTCAGCGGAATTCCGAGAACAATGGAAGAGTTCCGAAGCATTTTTAAAAGTCAGCAGAATACCGAGAACAATGGAAGAGTTGTGAAGCATTTTTAAACATCAGCTGAATTCCAGAACAATCGAAGAGTTCCGAAGCATTTTTAAATGTCAGCGGAATTCCGAGAACAATGGAAGAGTTCCGAAGCATTTTTATATGTCTGCAGAATTCTGAGAACAATGGAAGAGTTCCAAAGCATTTTTAAATGTCAGCGGAATTCTGAAAACAATGGAAGAGTTCCGAAGCATTTTTAAACTTCAGCAGAATTCTGAGAACAATGGAAGAGTTCCGAAGCATTCTTAAACTTCTGCGGAATTCCGAGAACAATGGAAGAGTTCCGAAGCATTTTTAAATGTCAGCGGAATTCCGAGAACAATGGAAGAGTTCCGAAGCATTTTTATATGTCTGCAGAATTCTGAGAACAATGGAAGAGTTCCAAAGCATTTTTAAATGTCAGCGGAATTCTGAAAACAATGGAAGAGTTCCGAAGCATTTTTAAACTTCAGCAGAATTCTGAGAACAATGGAAGAGTTCCGAAGCATTCTTAAACTTCTGCGGAATTCCGAGAACAATGGAAGAGTTCCGAAGCATTTTTAAAAGTCAGCGGAATTCCGAGAACAATAGAAGAGTTGTGAAGCATTTTTAAGCGTCAGCGGAATTCCGAGAACAATGGAAGAGTTCCAAAGCATTTTTAAACTTCAGCAGAATTCCGAGAACAATGGAAGAGTTCCGAAGCATTCTTAAACTTCAGCGGAATTCCGAGAACAATGGAAGAGTTCCGGAGCATTTTTTAAAGTCAGCGGAATT
This sequence comes from Phyllobates terribilis, assembly GCF_046119375.1. NCBI lineage: Eukaryota > Metazoa > Chordata > Amphibia > Anura > Dendrobatidae > Phyllobates > Phyllobates terribilis. The sequence goes on along the minus strand of NW_027362775.1, from coordinate 21,333,098 downwards.
TCCGAGAACAATAGAAGAGTTGTGAAGCAATTTTAAGCGTCAGCGGAATTCCGAGAACAATGGAAGAGTTCCGAAGCATTTTTCAACATCAGCGGAATTCCGAGAACAATGGAAGAGTTCTGAAGCATTTTTAAACGTCAGCGGAATTTTGAAAACAATGGAAGATTTCCGAAGCATTTTTAAACGTCAGCGGAATTTTGAAAACATCGGAAGATTTCCGAAGCATTTTTAAAAGTCAGCGGAATTTCCGAGAACAATAGAAGAGTTGTGAAGCAATTTTAAGCGTCAGCGGAATTCCGAGAACAATGGAAGAGTTCCGATGCATTTTTAAACTTCAGCAGAATTCCTACAACAATGGAAGAGTTCCGAAGCATTTTTAAACTTCAGCGGAATTCCGAGAACAATGGAAGAGTTCCGAAGCATTTTTAAACGTCAGCGGAATTCCGAGAACAATGGAAGAGTTCCGAAGCATTTTTAAATGTCAGCGGAATTCTGAGAACAATGGAAGAGTTCCGAAGCATTTTTAAAAGTCAGCGGAATTCCGAGAACAATGGAAGAGTTGTGAAGCATTTTTAAACGTCAGCGGAATTCTGAGAGCAATGGAAGAGTTCCGAAGCATTTTTAATCTTCAGCATAATCCCGAGAACAATGGAAGAGTTCCGAAGAATATGTAAACTTCAGCGGAATACCGAGAACAATGGAAGAGTTCCGAAGCATTTTTAAAAGTCAGCAGAATACCGAGAAAAATGGAAGAGTTCCGAAACATTTTTAAATGTCAGCGGAATTCCGAGAACAATGGAAGAGTTCCGAAGCATTTTTAAATGTCAGCGGAATTCTGAAAACAATGGAAGAGTTCCGAAGCATTTTTAAACTTCAGCAGAATTCCGAGAAAAATGGAAGAGTTCCAAAGTATTTTTAAAAGTCAGCGGAATTCCGAGAACAATAGAAGAGTTGTGAAGCATTTTTAAGCGTCAGCGGAATTCCGAGAACAATGGAAGAGTTCCGAAGCATTTTTAAACTTCAAAACTTCAGTAGATTTCCGAGAACAATGGAAGAGTTCTGAAGCATTCTTAAACTTCAGCAGAATTCCGAGAAAAATGGAAGAGTTCCGAAGTATTTTTAAAAGTCAGGGGAATTCCGAGAACAATAGAAGAGTTGTGAAGCAATTTTAAGCGTCAGCGGAATTCTGAGAACAATGGAAGAGTTCCGAAGCATTCTTAAACTTCAGCGGAATTCCGAGAACAATGGAAGAGTTCCGAAGCATTTTTTAAAGTCAGCGGAATTTCCGAGAACAATAGAAGAGTTGTGAATCAATTTTAAGGGTCAGCGGAATTCCGAGAACAATGGAAGAGTTCCGAAGCATTTTTAAACTTCACCCGAATTCCGAGAACAATGGAAGAGTTCCGATGCATTTTTAAACTTCAGCAGAATTCCTACAACAATGGAAGAGTTCCGAAGCATTTTTAAACTTCAGCGGAATTCCGAGAACAATGGAAGAGTTCCGAAGCATTTTTAAACGTCAGCGGAATTCCGAGAACAATGGAAGAGTTCCGAAGCATTTTTAAATGTCAGTGGAATTCTGAGAACAATGGAAGAGTTCCGAAGCATTTTTAAATGTCAGTGGAATTCTGAGAACAATGGAAGAGTTCCGAAGCATTTTTAAACTTCAGCATAATTCCGAGAACAATGGAAGAGTTCCGAAGCATTTTTAAAAGTCAGCGGAATTCCGAGAAAAATGGAAGAGTTGTGAAGCATTTTTAAACGTCAGCGGAATTCTGAGAGCAATGGAAGAGTTCCGAAGCATTTTTAATCTTCAGCATAATTACGAGAACAATGGAAGAGTTCCGAAGAATATTTAAACTTCAGCGGAATTCTGAGAACAATGGAAGAGTTCCGAAGCATTTTTAAAAGTCAGCGGAATACCGAGAAAAATGGAAGAGTTGTGAAGCATTTTTAAACGTCAGTGGAATTCCGAGAACAATGGAAGAGTTCCGAAGCATTTTTAAATGTCAGCGGAATTCCGAGAACAATGGAAGAGTTCCGAAGCATTTTTAAACTTCAGCAGAATTCCGAGAAAAATGGAAGAGTTCCGAAGTATTTTTAAAAGTCAGCGGAATTCCGAGAACAATAGAAGAGTTGTGAAGCATTTTTAAGCGTCAGCGGAATTCCGAGAACAATGGAAGAGTCCCGAAGCATTTTTAAACTTCAAAACTTCAGCAGATTTCCGAGAACAATGGAAGAGTTCTGAAGCATTCTTAAACTTCAGCGGAATTCCGAGAACAATGGAAGAGTTCCGAAGCATTCTTAAACTTCAGCGGAATTCCGAGAACAATGGAAGAGTTCCGAAGCATTTTTTAAAGTCAGCGGAATTTCCGAGAACAATAGAAGAGTTGTGAATCAATTTTAAGCGTCAGCGGAATTCCGAGAACAATGGAAGAGTTCCGAAGCATTTTTAAACTTCACCCGAATTCCGAGAACAATGGAAGAGTTCCGATGCATTTTTAAACTTCAGCAGAATTCCTACAACAATGGAAGAGTTCCGAAGCATTTTTAAACTTCAGCGGAATTCCGAGAACAATGGAAGAGTTCCGAAGCATTTTTAAACGTCAGCGGAATTCCGAGAATAATGGAAGAGTTCTGAAGCATTTTTGAATGTCAGCGGAATTCCGAGAACAATGGAAGTGCTCCGAAGCATACTTAAACTTCAGCGGAATTCCGAGAACAATGGAAGAGTTGTGAAGCATTTTTAAACATCAGCTGAATTCCAGAACAATCGAAGAGTTCCGAAGCATTTTTAAATGTCAGCGGAATTCCGAGAACAATGGAAGAGTTCCGAAGCATTTTTATATGTCTGCAGAATTCTGAGAACAATGGAAGAGTTCCAAAGCATTTTTAAATGTCAGCGGAATTCTGAAAACAATGGAAGAGTTCCGAAGCATTTTTAAACTTCAGCAGAATTCTGAGAACAATGGAAGAGTTCCGAAGCATTCTTAAACTTCTGCGGAATTCCGAGAACAATGGAAGAGTTCCGAAGCATTTTTAAAAGTCAGCGGAATTCCGAGAACAATAGAAGAGTTGTGAAGCATTTTTAAGCGTCAGCGGAATTCCGAGAACAATGGAAGAGTTCCAAAGCATTTTTAAACTTCAGCAGAATTCCGAGAACAATGGAAGAGTTCCGAAGCATTCTTAAACTTCAGCGGAATTCCGAGAACAATGGAAGAGTTCCGGAGCATTTTTTAAAGTCAGCGGAATTTCCGAGAACAATAGAAAAGTTGTGAAGCAATTTTAAGCGTCAGCGGAATTCCGAGAACAATGGAAGAGTTCCGAAGCATTTTTCAACATCAGCGGAATTCCGAGAACAATGGAAGAGTTCTGAAGCATTTTTAAACGTCAGCGGAATTTTGAAAACAATGGAAGATTTCCGAAGCATTTTTAAACGTCAGCGGAATTTTGAAAACATCGGAAGATTTCCGAAGCATTTTTAAAAGTCAGCGGAATTTCCGAGAACAATAGAAGAGTTGTGAAGCAATTTTAAGCGTCAGCGGAATTCCGAGAACAATGGAAGAGTTCCGATGCATTTTTAAACTTCAGCAGAATTCCTACAACAATGGAAGAGTTCCGAAGCATTTTTAAACTTCAGCGGAATTCCGAGAACAATGGAAGAGTTCCGAAGCATTTTTAAACGTCAGCGGAATTCCGAGAACAATGGAAGAGTTCCGAAGCATTTTTAAATGTCAGCGGAATTCTGAGAACAATGGAAGAGTTCCGAAGCATTTTTAAAAGTCAGCGGAATTCCGAGAACAATGGAAGAGTTGTGAAGCATTTTTAAACGTCAGCGGAATTCTGAGAGCAATGGAAGAGTTCCGAAGCATTTTTAATCTTCAGCATAATTCCGAGAACAATGGAAGAGTTCCGAAGAATATGTAAACTTCAGCGGAATACCGAGAACAATGGAAGAGTTCCGAAGCATTTTTAAAAGTCAGCAGAATACCGAGAAAAATGGAAGAGTTCCGAAACATTTTTAAATGTCAGCGGAATTCCGAGAACAATGGAAGAGTTCCGAAGCATTTTTAAATGTCAGCGGAATTCTGATAACAATGGAAGAGTTCCGAAGCATTTTTAAACTTCAGCAGAATTCCGAGAAAAATGGAAGAGTTCCAAAGTATTTTTAAAAGTCAGCGGAATTCCGAGAACAATAGAAGAGTTGTGAAGCATTTTTAAGCGTCAGCGGAATTCCGAGAACAATGGAAGAGTTCCGAAGCATTTTTAAACTTCAAAACTTCAGTAGATTTCCGAGAACAATGGAAGAGTTCTGAAGCATTCTTAAACTTCAGCAGAATTCCGAGAAAAATGGAAGAGTTCCGAAGTATTTTTAAAAGTCAGGGGAATTCCGAGAACAATAGAAGAGTTGTGAAGCAATTTTAAGCGTCAGCGGAATTCTGAGAACAATGGAAGAGTTCCGAAGCATTCTTAAACTTCAGCGGAATTCCGAGAACAATGGAAGAGTTCCGAAGCATTTTTTAAAGTCAGCGGAATTTCCGAGAACAATAGAAGAGTTGTGAATCAATTTTAAGGGTCAGCGGAATTCCGAGAACAATGGAAGAGTTCCGAAGCATTTTTAAACTTCACCCGAATTCCGAGAACAATGGAAGAGTTCCGATGCATTTTTAAACTTCAGCAGAATTCCTACAACAATGGAAGAGTTCCGAAGCATTTTTAAACTTCAGCGGAATTCCGAGAACAATGGAAGAGTTCCGAAGCATTTTTAAACGTCAGCGGAATTCCGAGAACAATGGAAGAGTTCCGAAGCATTTTTAAATGTCAGTGGAATTCTGAGAACAATGGAAGAGTTCCGAAGCATTTTTAAATGTCAGTGGAATTCTGAGAACAATGGAAGAGTTCCGAAGCATTTTTAAACTTCAGCATAATTCCGAGAACAATGGAAGAGTTCCGAAGCATTTTTAAAAGTCAGCGGAATTCCGAGAAAAATGGAAGAGTTGTGAAGCATTTTTAAACGTCAGCGGAATTCTGAGAGCAATGGAAGAGTTCCGAAGCATTTTTAATCTTCAGCATAATTACGAGAACAATGGAAGAGTTCCGAAGAATATTTAAACTTCAGCGGAATTCTGAGAACAATGGAAGAGTTCCGAAGCATTTTTAAAAGTCAGCGGAATACCGAGAAAAATGGAAGAGTTGTGAAGCATTTTTAAACGTCAGTGGAATTCCGAGAACAATGGAAGAGTTCCGAAGCATTTTTAAATGTCAGCGGAATTCCGAGAACAATGGAAGAGTTCCGAAGCATTTTTAAACTTCAGCAGAATTCCGAGAAAAATGGAAGAGTTCCGAAGTATTTTTAAAAGTCAGCGGAATTCCGAGAACAATAGAAGAGTTGTGAAGCATTTTTAAGCGTCAGCGGAATTCCGAGAACAATGGAAGAGTCCCGAAGCATTTTTAAACTTCAAAACTTCAGCAGATTTCCGAGAACAATGGAAGAGTTCTGAAGCATTCTTAAACTTCAGCGGAATTCCGAGAACAATGGAAGAGTTCCGAAGCATTCTTAAACTTCAGCGGAATTCCGAGAACAATGGAAGAGTTCCGAAGCATTTTTTAAAGTCAGCGGAATTTCCGAGAACAATAGAAGAGTTGTGAATCAATTTTAAGCGTCAGCGGAATTCCGAGAACAATGGAAGAGTTCCGAAGCATTTTTAAACTTCACCCGAATTCCGAGAACAATGGAAGAGTTCCGATGCATTTTTAAACTTCAGCAGAATTCCTACAACAATGGAAGAGTTCCGAAGCATTTTTAAACTTCAGCGGAATTCCGAGAACAATGGAAGAGTTCCGAAGCATTTTTAAACGTCAGCGGAATTCCGAGAACAATGGAAGAGTTCCGAAGCATTTTTAAATGTCAGTGGAATTCTGAGAACAATGGAAGAGTTCCGAAGCATTTTTAAACTTCAGCATAATTCCGAGAACAATGGAAGAGTTCCGAAGCATTTTTAAAAGTCAGCGGAATTCCGAGAACAATGGAAGAGTTGTGAAGCATTTTTAAACGTCAGCGGAATTCTGAGAGCAATGGAAGAGTTCCGAAGCATTTTTAATCTTCAGCATAATTCCGAGAACAATGGAAGAGTTCCGAAGAATATTTAAACTTCAGCGGAATTCCGAGAACAATGGAAGAGTTCCGAAGCATTTTTAAATGTCAGCGGAATTCCGAGAACAATGGAAGAGTTCCGAAGCATTTTTAAATGTCAGCGGAATTCTGAAAACAATGGAAGAGTTCCGAAGCATTTTTAAACTTCAGCAGAATTCCGAGAAAAATGGAAGAGTTCCGAAGTATTTTTAAAAGTCAGCGGAATTCCGAGAACAATAGAAGAGTTGTGAAGCATTTTTAAGCGTCAGCGGAATTCCGAGAACAATGGAAGAGTTCCGAAGCATTTTTAAACTTCAAAACTTCAGCAGATTTCCGAGAAAAATTGAAGAGTTCTGAAGCATTCTTAAACTTCAGCGGAATTCCGAGAACAATGGAAGAGTTCCGAAGCATTTTTAAAAGTCAGGGGAATTCCGAGAACAATAGAAGAGTTGTGAAGCAATTTTAAGCGTCAGCGGAATTCTGAGAACAATGTAAGAGTTCCGAAGCATTTTTAAACTTCACTGGAATTCCGAGAACAATGGAAGAGTTCCGAAGCATTTTTAAACATCAGCGGAATTCCAAGAACAATGGAAGAGTTGTGAAGCATTTTTAAACGTCAGCGGAATTTTGAAAACAATGGAAGATTTCTGAAGCATTTTTAAACATCAGCGGAATTCTGAGAACAATGGAAGAGTTGTGAAGCATTTTTAAAGGTCAGCGGAATTTGGAGAACAATCGAAGAGTTCCGAAGCATTTTTAAAAGTCAGCGGAATTCCGAGAACAATGGAAGAGTTGTGAAGCATTTTTAAACGTCAGCGGAATTCCGAGAATAATGGAAGAGTTCCGAAGCATTTTTAAACCTTAGCGGAATTCTGAGAACAATGGAAGAGTTCTGAAGCATTTTTGAATGTCAGCGGAATTCCGAGAACAATGGAAGTGCTCCGAAGCATACTTAAACTTCAGCGGAATTCCGAGAACAATGGAAGAGTTCCGAAGCATTTTTAAAAGTCAGCAGAATACCGAGAACAATGGAAGAGTTGTGAAGCATTTTTAAACATCAGCGGAATTCCAGAACAATCGAAGAGTTCCGAAGCATTTTTAAATGTCAGCGGAATTCCGAGAACAATGGAAGAGTTCCGAAGCATTTTTATATGTCTGCAGAATTCTGAGAACAATGGAAGAGTTCCAAAGCATTTTTAAATGTCAGCGGAATTCTGAAAACAATGGAAGAGTTCCGAAGCATTTTTAAACTTCAGCAGAATTCTGAGAACAATGGAAGAGTTCCGAAGCATTCTTAAACTTCTGCGGAATTCCGAGAACAATGGAAGAGTTCCGAAGCATTTTTAAATGTCAGCGGAATTCCGAGAACAATGGAAGAGTTCCGAAGCATTTTTAAATGTCAGCGGAATTCTGAAAACAATTGAAGAGTTCCGAAGCATTTTTAAACTTCAGCAGAATTCCGAGAAAAATGGAAGAGTTCCGAATTATTTTTAAAAGTCAGCGGAATTCCGAGAACAATAGAAGAGTTGTGAAGCATTTTTAAGCGTCAGCGGAATTCCGAGAACAATGGAAGAGTTCCGAAGCATTTTTAAACTTCAAAACTTCAGCAGATTTCCGAGAAAAATTGAAGAGTTCTGAAGCATTCTTAAACTTCAGCGGAATTCCGAGAACAATGGAAGAGTTCCGAAGCATTTTTAAAAGTCAGGGGAATTCCGAGAACAATAGAAGAGTTGTGAAGCAATTTTAAGCGTCAGCGGAATTCTGAGAACAATGTAAGAGTTCCGAAGCATTTTTAAACTTCACTGGAATTCCGAGAACAATGGAAGAGTTCCAAAGCATTTTTAAACATCAGCGGAATTCCGAGAACAATGGAAGAGTTGTGAAGCATTTTTAAACGTCAGCGGAATTTTGAAAACAATGGAAGATTTCTGAAGCATTTTTAAACATCAGCGGAATTCTGAGAACAATGGAAGAGTTGTGAAGCATTTTTAAAGGTCAGCGGAATTTGGAGAACAATCGAAGAGTTCCGAAGCATTTTTAAAAGTCAGCGGAATTCCGAGAACAATGGAAGAGTTGTGAAGCATTTTTAAACGTCAGCGGAATTCCGAGAATAATGGAAGAGTTCCGAAGCATTTTTAAACCTTAGCGGAATTCTGAGAACAATGGAAGAGTTCTGAAGCATTTTTGAATGTCAGCGGAATTCCGAGAACAATGGAAGTGCTCCGAAGCATACTTAAACTTCAGCGGAATTCCGAGAACAATGGAAGAGTTCCGAAGCATTTTTAAAAGTCAGCAGAATACCGAGAACAATGGAAGAGTTGTGAAGCATTTTTAAACATCAGCGGAATTCCAGAACAATCGAAGAGTTCCGAAGCATTTTTAAATGTCAGCGGAATTCCGAGAACAATGGAAGAGTTCCGAAGCATTTTTATATGTCTGCAGAATTCTGAGAACAATGGAAGAGTTCCAAAGCATTTTTAAATGTCAGCGGAATTCTGAAAACAATGGAAGAGTTCCGAAGCATTTTTAAACTTCAGCAGAATTCTGAGAACAATGGAAGAGTTCCGAAGCATTCTTAAACTTCTGCGGAATTCCGAGAACAATGGAAGAGTTCCGAAGCATTTTTAAAAGTCAGCGGAATTCCGAGAACAATAGAAGAGTTGTGAAGCATTTTTAAGCGTCAGCGGAATTCCGAGAACAATGGAAGAGTTCCAAAGCATTTTTAAACTTCAGCAGAATTCCGAGAACAATGGAAGAGTTCCCAAGCATTCTTAAACTTCAGCGGAATTCCGAGAACAATGGAAGAGTTCCGGAGCATTTTTTAAAGTCAGCGGAATTTCCGAGAACAATAGAAGAGTTGTGAAGCAATTTTAAGCGTCAGCGGAATTCCGAGAACAATGGAAGAGTTCCGAAGCATTTTTCAACATCAGCGGAATTCCGAGAACAATGGAAGAGTTCTGAAGCATTTTTAAACGTCAGCGGAATTTTGAAAACAATGGAAGATTTCCGAAGCATTTTTAAACGTCAGCGGAATTTTGAAAACATCGGAAGATTTCCGAAGCATTTTTAAAAGTCAGCGGAATTTCTGAGAACAATAGAAGAGTTGTGAAGCAATTTTAAGCGTCAGCGGAATTCCGAGAACAATGGAAGAGTTCCGAAGCATTTTTCAACATCAGCGGAATTCCGAGAACAATGGAAGAGTTCTGAAGCATTTTTAAACTTCAGCGGAATTCCGAGAACAATGGAAGAGTTCCGAAGCATTTTTAAACTTCAGCGGAATTACGAGAACAATGGAAGAGTTCCGAAGCATATTTAAACTTCAGCGGAATACCGAGAACAATAGAAGAGTTGTGAAGCATTTTTAAACGTCAGCGGAAATCCGAGAACAATGGAAGAGTTCCGAAGCATTTTTAAACTTCACCCGAATTCCGAGAACAATGGAAGAGTTCCGATGCATTTTTAAACTTCAGCAGAATTCCTACAACAATGGAAGAGTTCCGAAGCATTTTTAAACTTCAGCGGAATTCCGAGAACAATGGAAGAGTTCCGAAGCATTTTTAAACGTCAGCGGAATTCCGAGAACAATGGAAGAGTTCCGAAGCATTTTTAAATGTCAGCGGAATTCTGAGAACAATGGAAGAGTTCCGAAGCATTTTTAACAGTCAGCGGAATTCCGAGAACAATGGAAGAGTTGTGAAGCATTTTTAAACGTCAGCGGAATTCTGAGAGCAATGGAAGAGTTCCGAAGCATTTTTAATCTTCAGCATAATTCCGAGAACAATGGAAGAGTTCCGAAGAATATGTAAACTTCAGCGGAATTCCGAGAACAATGGAAGAGTTCCGAAGCATTTTTAAAAGTCAGCAGAATACCGAGAAAAATGGAAGAGTTCCGAAGCATTTTTAAATGTCAGCGGAATTCCGAGAACAATGGAAGAGTTCCGAAGCATTTTTAAATGTCAGCGGAATTCTGAAAACAATGGAAGAGTTCCGAAGCATTTTTAAACTTCAGCAGAATTCCAAGAAAAATGGAAGAGTTCCGAAGTATTTTTAAAAGTCAGCGGAATTCCGAGAACAATAGAAGAGTTGTGAAGCATTTTTAAGCGTCAGCGGAATTCCGAGAACAATGGAAGAGTTCCGAAGCATTTTTAAACTTCAAAACTTCAGTAGATTTCCGAGAACAATGGAAGAGTTCTGAAGCATTCTTAAGCTTCAGCAGAATTCCGAGAAAAATGGAAGAGTTCCGAAGTATTTTTAAAAGTCAGGGGAATTCCGAGAACAATAGAAGAGTTGTGAAGCAATTTTAAGCGTCAGCGGAATTCTGAGAACAATGGAAGAGTTCCGAAGCATTCTTAAACTTCAGCGGAATTCCGAGAACAATGGAAGAGTTCCGAAGCATTTTTTAAAGTCAGCGGAATTTCCGAGAACAATAGAAGAGTTGTGAATCAATTTTAAGGGTCAGCGGAATTCCGAGAACAATGGAAGAGTTCCGAAGCATTTTTAAACTTCACCCGAATTCCGAGAACAATGGAAGAGTTCCGATGCATTTTTAAACTTCAGCAGAATTCCTACAACAATGGAAGAGTTCCGAAGCATTTTTAAACTTCAGCGGAATTCCGAGAACAATGGAAGAGTTCCGAAGCATTTTTAAACGTCAGCGGAATTCCGAGAACAATGGAAGAGTTCCGAAGCATTTTTAAATGTCAGTGGAATTCTGAGAACAATGGAAGAGTTCCGAAGCATTTTTAAATGTCAGTGGAATTCTGAGAACAATGGAAGAGTTCCGAAGCATTTTTAAACTTCAGCATAATTCCGAGAACAATGGAAGAGTTCCGAAGCATTTTTAAAAGTCAGCGGAATTCCGAGAAAAATGGAAGAGTTGTGAAGCATTTTTAAACGTCAGCGGAATTCTGAGAGCAATGGAAGAGTTCCGAAGCATTTTTAATCTTCAGCATAATTCCGAGAACAATGGAAGAGTTCCGAAGAATATTTAAACTTCAGCGGAATTCTGAGAACAATGGAAGAGTTCCGAAGCATTTTTAAATGTCAGCGGAATTCCGAGAACAATGGAAGTGCTCCGAAGCATACTTAAACTTCAGCGGAATTCCGAGAACAATGGAAGAGTTCCGAAGCATTTTTAAAAGTCAGCAGAATACCGAGAAAAATGGAAGAGTTGTGAAGCATTTTTAAACGTCAGCGGAATTTTGAAAACAATGGAAGTTTCTGAAGCAATTTTAAACGTCAGCGGAATTCTGAGAACAATGGAAGAGTTGTGAAGCATTTTTAAAGGTCAGCGGAATTTGGAGAACAATCGAAGAGTTCCGAAGCATTTTTAAAAGTCAGCGGAATTCCGAGAACAATGGAAGAGTTGTGAAGCATTTTTAAACGTCAGCGGAATTCCGAGAATAATGGAAGAGTTCCGAAGCATTTTTAAACCTCAGCGGAATTCTGAGAACAATGGAAGAGTTCTGAAGCATTTTTGAATGTCAGCGGAATTCCGAGAACAATGGAAGTGCTCCGAAGCATACTTAAACTTCAGCGGAATTCCGAGAACAATGGAAGAGTTCCGAAGCATTTTTAAAAGTCAGCAGAATACCGCGAACAATGGAAGAGTTGTGAAGCATTTTTAAACATCAGCGGAATTCCAGAACAATCGAAGAGTTCCGAAGCATTTTTAAATGTCAGCGGAATTCCGAGAACAATGGAAGAGTTCCGAAGCATTTTTATATGTCTGCAGAATTCTGAGAACAATGGAAGAGTTCCAAAGCATTTTTAAATGTCAGCGGAATTCTGAAAGCAATGGAAGTGCTCCGAAGCATTTTTAAACTTCAGCAGAATTCCGAGAACAATGGAAGAGTTGTGAAGCATTCTTAAACTTCTGCGGAATTCCGAGAACAATGGAAGAGTTCCGAAGCATTTTTAAAAGTCAGCGGAATTCCGAGAACAATAGAAGAGTTGTGAAGCATTTTTAAGCGTCAGCGGAATTCCGAGAACAATGGAAGAGTTCCAAAGCATTTTTAAACTTCAGCAGAATTCCGAGAACAATGGAAGAGTTCCGAAGCATTCTTAAACTTCAGCGGAATTCCGAGAACAATGGAAGAGTTCCGGAGCATTTTTTAAAGTCAGCGGAATTTCCGAGAACAATAGAAGAGTTGTGAAGCAATTTTAAGCGTCAGCGGAATTCCGAGAACAATGGAAGAGTTCCGAAGCATTTTTCAACATCAGCGGAATTCCGAGAACAATGGAAGAGTTCCGAAGCATTTTTAAACTTCAGCGGAATTACGAGAACAATGGAAGAGTTCCGAAGCATATTTAAACTTCAGCGGAATACCGAGAACAATAGAAGAGTTGTGAAGCATTTTTAAACGTCAGCGGAAATCCGAGAACAATGGAAGAGTTCCGAAGCATTTTTAAACTTCACCCGAATTCCGAGAACAATGGAAGAGTTCCGATGCATTTTTAAACTTCAGCAGAATTCCTACAACAATGGAAGAGTTCCGAAGCATTTTTAAACTTCAGCGGAATTCCGAGAACAATGGAAGAGTTCCGAAGCATTTTTAAACGTCAGCAGAATTCCGAGAACAATGGAAGAGTTCCGAAGCATTTTTAAATGTCAGCGGAATTCTGAGAACAATGGAAGAGTGCCGAAGCATTTTTAAAAGTCAGCGGAATTCCGAGAACAATGGAAGAGTTGTGAAGCATTTTTAAACGTCAGCGGAATTCTGAGAGCAATGGAAGAGTTCCGAAGCATTTTTAATCTTCAGCATAATTCCGAGAACAATGGAAGTGTTCCGAAGAATATGTAAACTTCAGCGGAATTCCGAGAACAATGGAAGAGTTCCGAAGCATTTTTAAAAGTCAGCGGAATACCGAGAAAAATGGAAGAGTTCCGAAGCATTTTTAAATGTCAGCGGAATTCCGAGAACAATGGAAGAGTTCCGAAGCATTTTTAAATGTCAGCGGAATTCTGAAAACAATGGAAGAGTTCCGAAGCATTTTTAAACTTCAGCAGAATTCCGAGAAAAATGGAAGAGTTCCGAAGTATTTTTAAACGTCAGCGGAATTCCGAGAACAATGGAAGAGTTCCGAAGCATTTTTAAACTTCAAAACTTCAGCAGATTTCCGAGAACAATGGAAGAGTTCTGAAGCATTCTTAAACTTCAGCGGAATTCCGAGAACAATGAAAGTGTTCCGAAGCATTTTTAAAAGTCAGGGGAATTCCGAGAACAATAGAAGAGTTGTGAAGCAATTTTAAGCGTCAGTGGAATTCTGAGAACAATGGAAGAGTTCCGAAGCATTCTTAAACTTCAGCGGAATTCCGAGAACAATGGAAGAGTTCCGAAGCATTTTTTAAAGTCAGCGGAATTTCCGAGAACAATAGAAGAGTTGTGAATCAATTTTAAGCGTCAGCGGAATTCCGAGAACAATGGAAGAGTTCCGAAGCATTTTTAAACTTCACCCAAATTCCGAGAACAATGGAAGAGTTCCGATGCATTTTTAAACTTCAGCAGAATTCCTACAACAATGGAAGAGTTCCGAAGCATTTTTAAACTTCAGCGGAATTCCGAGAACAATGGAAGAGTTCCGAAGCATTTTTAAACGTCAGCGGAATTCCGAGAACAATGGAAGAGTTCCGAAGCATTTTTAAATGTCAGTGGAATTCTGAGAACAATGCAAGAGTTCCGAAGCATTTTTAAAAGTCAGCGGAATTCCGAGAACAATGGAAGAGTTGTGAAGCATTTTTAAACGTCAGCGGAATTCTGAGAGCAATGGAAGAGTTCCGAAGCATTTTTAATCTTCAGCATAATTCTGAGAACAATGGAAGAGTTCCGAAGAATATTTAAACTTCAGCGGAATTCCGAGAACAATGGAAGAGTTCCGAAGCATTTTTAAAAGTCAGCGGAATACCGAGAAAAATGGAAGAGTTGTGAAGCATTTTTAAACGTCAGCGGAATTCTGAGAGCAATGGAAGAGTTCCGAAGCATTTTTAATCTTCAGCATAATTCTGAGAACAATGGAAGAGTTCCGAAGAATATTTAAACTTCAGCGGAATTCCGAGAACAATGGAAGAGTTCCGAAGCATTTTTAAAAGTCAGCGGAATACCGAGAAAAATGGAAGAGTTGTGAAGCATTTTTAAACTTCAGTGGAATTCCGAGAACAATGGAAGAGTTGTGAAGCATTTTTAAATGTCAGCGGAATTCCGAGAACAATGGAAGAGTTCCGAAGCATTTTTAAATGTCAGCGGAATTCTGAAAACAATGGAAGAGTTCCGAAGCATTTTTAAACTTCAGCAGAATTCCGAGAAAAATGGAAGAGTTCCGAAGTATTTTTAAAAGTCAGCGGAATTCCGAGAACAATAGAAGAGTTGCGAAGCATTTTTAAGCGTCAGCGGAATTCCGAGAACAATGGAAGAGTTCCGAAGCATTTTTAAACTTCAAAACTTCAGCAGATTTCCGAGAACAATGGAAGAGTTCTGAAGCATTCTTAAACTTCAGTGGAATTCCGAGAACATTGGAAGAGTTCCGAAGCATTTTTAAAAGTCAGGGGAATTCCGAGAACAATAGAAGTGTTGTGAAGCAATTTTAAGCGTCAGCGGAATTCTGAGAACAATGTAAGAGTTCCGAAGCATTTTTAAACTTCAAAACTTCAGTAGATTTCCGAGAACAATGGAAGAGTTCTGAAGCATTCTTAAGCTTCAGCAGAATTCCGAGAAAAATGGAAGAGTTCCGAAGTATTTTTAAAAGTCAGGGGAATTCCGAGAACAATAGAAGAGTTGTGAAGCAATTTTAAGCGTCAGCGGAATTCTGAGAACAATGGAAGAGTTCCGAAGCATTCTTAAACTTCAGCGGAATTCCGAGAACAATGGAAGAGTTCCGAAGCATTTTTTAAAGTCAGCGGAATTTCCGAGAACAATAGAAGAGTTGTGAATCAATTTTAAGGGTCAGCGGAATTCCGAGAACAATGGAAGAGTTCCGAAGCATTTTTAAACTTCACCCGAATTCCGAGAACAATGGAAGAGTTCCGATGCATTTTTAAACTTCAGCAGAATTCCTACAACAATGGAAGAGTTCCGAAGCATTTTTAAACTTCAGCGGAATTCCGAGAACAATGGAAGAGTTCCGAAGCATTTTTAAACGTCAGCGGAATTCCGAGAACAATGGAAGAGTTCCGAAGCATTTTTAAATGTCAGTGGAATTCTGAGAACAATGGAAGAGTTCCGAAGCATTTTTAAATGTCAGTGGAATTCTGAGAACAATGGAAGAGTTCCGAAGCATTTTTAAACTTCAGCATAATTCCGAGAACAATGGAAGAGTTCCGAAGCATTTTTAAAAGTCAGCGGAATTCCGAGAAAAATGGAAGAGTTGTGAAGCATTTTTAAACGTCAGCGGAATTCTGAGAGCAATGGAAGAGTTCCGAAGCATTTTTAATCTTCAGCATAATTCCGAGAACAATGGAAGAGTTCCGAAGAATATTTAAACTTCAGCGGAATTCTGAGAACAATGGAAGAGTTCCGAAGCATTTTTAAATGTCAGCGGAATTCCGAGAACAATGGAAGTGCTCCGAAGCATACTTAAACTTCAGCGGAATTCCGAGAACAATGGAAGAGTTCCGAAGCATTTTTAAAAGTCAGCAGAATACCGAGAAAAATGGAAGAGTTGTGAAGCATTTTTAAACGTCAGCGGAATTTTGAAAACAATGGAAGTTTCTGAAGCAATTTTAAACGTCAGCGGAATTCTGAGAACAATGGAAGAGTTGTGAAGCATTTTTAAAGGTCAGCGGAATTTGGAGAACAATCGAAGAGTTCCGAAGCATTTTTAAAAGTCAGCGGAATTCCGAGAACAATGGAAGAGTTGTGAAGCATTTTTAAACGTCAGCGGAATTCCGAGAATAATGGAAGAGTTCCGAAGCATTTTTAAACCTCAGCGGAATTCTGAGAACAATGGAAGAGTTCTGAAGCATTTTTGAATGTCAGCGGAATTCCGAGAACAATGGAAGTGCTCCGAAGCATACTTAAACTTCAGCGGAATTCCGAGAACAATGGAAGAGTTCCGAAGCATTTTTAAAAGTCAGCAGAATACCGAGAACAATGGAAGAGTTGTGAAGCATTTTTAAACATCAGCGGAATTCCAGAACAATCGAAGAGTTCCGAAGCATTTTTAAATGTCAGCGGAATTCCGAGAACAATGGAAGAGTTCCGAAGCATTTTTATATGTCTGCAGAATTCTGAGAACAATGGAAGAGTTCCAAAGCATTTTTAAATGTCAGCGGAATTCTGAAAGCAATGGAAGTGCTCCGAAGCATTTTTAAACTTCAGCAGAATTCCGAGAACAATGGAAGAGTTGTGAAGCATTCTTAAACTTCTGCGGAATTCCGAGAACAATGGAAGAGTTCCGAAGCATTTTTAAAAGTCAGCGGAATTCCGAGAACAATAGAAGAGTTGTGAAGCATTTTTAAGCGTTAGCGGAATTCCGAGAACAATGGAAGAGTTCCAAAGCATTTTTAAACTTCAGCAGAATTCCGAGAACAATGGAAGAGTTCCGAAGCATTCTTAAACTTCAGCGGAATTCCGAGAACAATGGAAGAGTTCCGGAGCATTTTTTAAAGTCAGCGGAATTTCCGAGAACAATAGAAGAGTTGTGAAGCAATTTTAAGCGTCAGCGGAATTCCGAGAACAATGGAAGAGTTCCGAAGCATTTTTCAACATCAGCGGAATTCCGAGAACAATGGAAGAGTTCCGAAGCATTTTTAAACTTCAGCGGAATTACGAGAACAATGGAAGAGTTCCGAAGCATATTTAAACTTCAGCGGAATACCGAGAACAATAGAAGAGTTGTGAAGCATTTTTAAACGTCAGCGGAAATCCGAGAACAATGGAAGAGTTCCGAAGCATTTTTAAACTTCACCCGAATTCCGAGAACAATGGAAGAGTTCCGATGCATTTTTAAACTTCAGCAGAATTCCTACAACAATGGAAGAGTTCCGAAGCATTTTTAAACTTCAGCGGAATTCCGAGAACAATGGAAGAGTTCCGAAGCATTTTTAAACGTCAGCAGAATTCCGAGAACAATGGAAGAGTTCCGAAGCATTTTTAAATGTCAGCGGAATTCTGAGAACAATGGAAGAGTGCCGAAGCATTTTTAAAAGTCAGCGGAATTCCGAGAACAATGGAAGAGTTGTGAAGCATTTTTAAACGTCAGCGGAATTCTGAGAGCAATGGAAGAGTTCCGAAGCATTTTTAATCTTCAGCATAATTCCGAGAACAATGGAAGTGTTCCGAAGAATATGTAAACTTCAGCGGAATTCCGAGAACAATGGAAGAGTTCCGAAGCATTTTTAAAAGTCAGCGGAATACCGAGAAAAATGGAAGAGTTCCGAAGCATTTTTAAATGTCAGCGGAATTCCGAGAACAATGGAAGAGTTCCGAAGCATTTTTAAATGTCAGCGGAATTCTGAAAACAATGGAAGAGTTCCGAAGCATTTTTAAACTTCAGCAGAATTCCGAGAAAAATGGAAGAGTTCCGAAGTATTTTTAAACGTCAGCGGAATTCCGAGAACAATGGAAGAGTTCCGAAGCATTTTTAAACTTCAAAACTTCAGCAGATTTCCGAGAACAATGGAAGAGTTCTGAAGCATTCTTAAACTTCAGCGGAATTCCGAGAACAATGAAAGTGTTCCGAAGCATTTTTAAAAGTCAGGGGAATTCCGAGAACAATAGAAGAGTTGTGAAGCAATTTTAAGCGTCAGTGGAATTCTGAGAACAATGGAAGAGTTCCGAAGCATTCTTAAACTTCAGCGGAATTCCGAGAACAATGGAAGAGTTCCGAAGCATTTTTTAAAGTCAGCGGAATTTCCGAGAACAATAGAAGAGTTGTGAATCAATTTTAAGCGTCAGCGGAATTCCGAGAACAATGGAAGAGTTCCGAAGCATTTTTAAACTTCACCCAAATTCCGAGAACAATGGAAGAGTTCCGATGCATTTTTAAACTTCAGCAGAATTCCTACAACAATGGAAGAGTTCCGAAGCATTTTTAAACTTCAGCGGAATTCCGAGAACAATGGAAGAGTTCCGAAGCATTTTTAAACGTCAGCGGAATTCCGAGAACAATGGAAGAGTTCCGAAGCATTTTTAAATGTCAGTGGAATTCTGAGAACAATGCAAGAGTTCCGAAGCATTTTTAAAAGTCAGCGGAATTCCGAGAACAATGGAAGAGTTGTGAAGCATTTTTAAACGTCAGCGGAATTCTGAGAGCAATGGAAGAGTTCCGAAGCATTTTTAATCTTCAGCATAATTCTGAGAACAATGGAAGAGTTCCGAAGAATATTTAAACTTCAGCGGAATTCCGAGAACAATGGAAGAGTTCCGAAGCATTTTTAAAAGTCAGCGGAATACCGAGAAAAATGGAAGAGTTGTGAAGCATTTTTAAACGTCAGCGGAATTCTGAGAGCAATGGAAGAGTTCCGAAGCATTTTTAATCTTCAGCATAATTCTGAGAACAATGGAAGAGTTCCGAAGAATATTTAAACTTCAGCGGAATTCCGAGAACAATGGAAGAGTTCCGAAGCATTTTTAAAAGTCAGCGGAATACCGAGAAAAATGGAAGAGTTGTGAAGCATTTTTAAACTTCAGTGGAATTCCGAGAACAATGGAAGAGTTGTGAAGCATTTTTAAATGTCAGCGGAATTCCGAGAACAATGGAAGAGTTCCGAAGCATTTTTAAATGTCAGCGGAATTCTGAAAACAATGGAAGAGTTCCGAAGCATTTTTAAACTTCAGCAGAATTCCGAGAAAAATGGAAGAGTTCCGAAGTATTTTTAAAAGTCAGCGGAATTCCGAGAACAATAGAAGAGTTGCGAAGCATTTTTAAGCGTCAGCGGAATTCCGAGAACAATGGAAGAGTTCCGAAGCATTTTTAAACTTCAAAACTTCAGCAGATTTCCGAGAACAATGGAAGAGTTCTGAAGCATTCTTAAACTTCAGCGGAATTCCGAGAACATTGGAAGAGTTCCGAAGCATTTTTAAAAGTCAGGGGAATTCCGAGAACAATAGAAGTGTTGTGAAGCAATTTTAAGCGTCAGCGGAATTCTGAGAACAATGTAAGAGTTCCGAAGCATTTTTAAACTTCAAAACTTCAGTAGATTTCCGAGAACAATGGAAGAGTTCTGAAGCATTCTTAAGCTTCAGCAGAATTCCGAGAAAAATGGAAGAGTTCCGAAGTATTTTTAAAAGTCAGGGGAATTCCGAGAACAATAGAAGAGTTGTGAAGCAATTTTAAGCGTCAGCGGAATTCTGAGAACAATGGAAGAGTTCCGAAGCATTCTTAAACTTCAGCGGAATTCCGAGAACAATGGAAGAGTTCCGAAGCATTTTTTAAAGTCAGCGGAATTTCCGAGAACAATAGAAGAGTTGTGAATCAATTTTAAGGGTCAGCGGAATTCCGAGAACAATGGAAGAGTTCCGAAGCATTTTTAAACTTCACCCGAATTCCGAGAACAATGGAAGAGTTCCGATGCATTTTTAAACTTCAGCAGAATTCCTACAACAATGGAAGAGTTCCGAAGCATTTTTAAACTTCAGCGGAATTCCGAGAACAATGGAAGAGTTCCGAAGCATTTTTAAACGTCAGCGGAATTCCGAGAACAATGGAAGAGTTCCGAAGCATTTTTAAATGTCAGTGGAATTCTGAGAACAATGGAAGAGTTCCGAAGCATTTTTAAATGTCAGTGGAATTCTGAGAACAATGGAAGAGTTCCGAAGCATTTTTAAACTTCAGCATAATTCCGAGAACAATGGAAGAGTTCCGAAGCATTTTTAAAAGTCAGCGGAATTCCGAGAAAAATGGAAGAGTTGTGAAGCATTTTTAAACGTCAGCGGAATTCTGAGAGCAATGGAAGAGTTCCGAAGCATTTTTAATCTTCAGCATAATTCCGAGAACAATGGAAGAGTTCCGAAGAATATTTAAACTTCAGCGGAATTCTGAGAACAATGGAAGAGTTCCGAAGCATTTTTAAATGTCAGCGGAATTCCGAGAACAATGGAAGTGCTCCGAAGCATACTTAAACTTCAGCGGAATTCCGAGAACAATGGAAGAGTTCCGAAGCATTTTTAAAAGTCAGCAGAATACCGAGAAAAATGGAAGAGTTGTGAAGCATTTTTAAACGTCAGCGGAATTTTGAAAACAATGGAAGTTTCTGAAGCAATTTTAAACGTCAGCGGAATTCTGAGAACAATGGAAGAGTTGTGAAGCATTTTTAAAGGTCAGCGGAATTTGGAGAACAATCGAAGAGTTCCGAAGCATTTTTAAAAGTCAGCGGAATTCCGAGAACAATGGAAGAGTTGTGAAGCATTTTTAAACGTCAGCGGAATTCCGAGAATAATGGAAGAGTTCCGAAGCATTTTTAAACCTCAGCGGAATTCTGAGAACAATGGAAGAGTTCTGAAGCATTTTTGAATGTCAGCGGAATTCCGAGAACAATGGAAGTGCTCCGAAGCATACTTAAACTTCAGCGGAATTCCGAGAACAATGGAAGAGTTCCGAAGCATTTTTAAAAGTCAGCAGAATACCGAGAACAATGGAAGAGTTGTGAAGCATTTTTAAACATCAGCGGAATTCCAGAACAATCGAAGAGTTCCGAAGCATTTTTAAATGTCAGCGGAATTCCGAGAACAATGGAAGAGTTCCGAAGCATTTTTATATGTCTGCAGAATTCTGAGAACAATGGAAGAGTTCCAAAGCATTTTTAAATGTCAGCGGAATTCTGAAAGCAATGGAAGTGTTCCGAAGCATTTTTAAACTTCAGCAGAATTCCGAGAACAATGGAAGAGTTGTGAAGCATTCTTAAACTTCTGCGGAATTCCGAGAACAATGGAAGAGTTCCGAAGCATTTTTAAAAGTCAGCGGAATTCCGAGAACAATAGAAGAGTTGTGAAGCATTTTTAAGCGTCAGCGGAATTCCGAGAACAATGGAAGAGTTCCAAAGCATTTTTAAACTTCAGCAGAATTCCGAGAACAATGGAAGAGTTCCGAAGCATTCTTAAACTTCAGCGGAATTCCGAGAACAATGGAAGAGTTCCGGAGCATTTTTTAAAGTCAGCGGAATTTCCGAGAACAATAGAAGAGTTGTGAAGCAATTTTAAGCGTCAGCGGAATTCCGAGAACAATGGAAGAGTTCCGAAGCATTTTTCAACATCAGCGGAATTCCGAGAACAATGGAAGAGTTCCGAAGCATTTTTAAACTTCAGCGGAATTACGAGAACAATGGAAGAGTTCCGAAGCATATTTAAACTTCAGCGGAATACCGAGAACAATAGAAGAGTTGTGAAGCATTTTTAAACGTCAGCGGAAATCCGAGAACAATGGAAGAGTTCCGAAGCATTTTTAAACTTCACCCGAATTCCGAGAACAATGGAAGAGTTCCGATGCATTTTTAAACTTCAGCAGAATTCCTACAACAATGGAAGAGTTCCGAAGCATTTTTAAACTTCAGCGGAATTCCGAGAACAATGGAAGAGTTCCGAAGCATTTTTAAACGTCAGCAGAATTCCGAGAACAATGGAAGAGTTCCGAAGCATTTTTAAATGTCAGCGGAATTCTGAGAACAATGGAAGAGTGCCGAAGCATTTTTAAAAGTCAGCGGAATTCCGAGAACAATGGAAGAGTTGTGAAGCATTTTTAAACGTCAGCGGAATTCTGAGAGCAATGGAAGAGTTCCGAAGCATTTTTAATCTTCAGCATAATTCCGAGAACAATGGAAGTGTTCCGAAGAATATGTAAACTTCAGCGGAATTCCGAGAACAATGGAAGAGTTCCGAAGCATTTTTAAAAGTCAGCGGAATACCGAGAAAAATGGAAGAGTTCCGAAGCATTTTTAAATGTCAGCGGAATTCCGAGAACAATGGAAGAGTTCCGAAGCATTTTTAAATGTCAGCGGAATTCTGAAAACAATGGAAGAGTTCCGAAGCATTTTTAAACTTCAGCAGAATTCCGAGAAAAATGGAAGAGTTCCGAAGTATTTTTAAACGTCAGCGGAATTCCGAGAACAATGGAAGAGTTCCGAAGCATTTTTAAACTTCAAAACTTCAGCAGATTTCCGAGAACAATGGAAGAGTTCTGAAGCATTCTTAAACTTCAGCGGAATTCCGAGAACAATGAAAGTGTTCCGAAGCATTTTTAAAAGTCAGGGGAATTCCGAGAACAATAGAAGAGTTGTGAAGCAATTTTAAGCGTCAGTGGAATTCTGAGAACAATGGAAGAGTTCCGAAGCATTCTTAAACTTCAGCGGAATTCCGAGAACAATGGAAGAGTTCCGAAGCATTTTTTAAAGTCAGCGGAATTTCCGAGAACAATAGAAGAGTTGTGAATCAATTTTAAGCGTCAGCGGAATTCCGAGAACAATGGAAGAGTTCCGAAGCATTTTTAAACTTCACCCAAATTCCGAGAACAATGGAAGAGTTCCGATGCATTTTTAAACTTCAGCAGAATTCCTACAACAATGGAAGAGTTCCGAAGCATTTTTAAACTTCAGCGGAATTCCGAGAACAATGGAAGAGTTCCGAAGCATTTTTAAACGTCAGCGGAATTCCGAGAACAATGGAAGAGTTCCGAAGCATTTTTAAATGTCAGTGGAATTCTGAGAACAATGCAAGAGTTCCGAAGCATTTTTAAAAGTCAGCGGAATTCCGAGAACAATGGAAGAGTTGTGAAGCATTTTTAAACGTCAGCGGAATTCTGAGAGCAATGGAAGAGTTCCGAAGCATTTTTAATCTTCAGCATAATTCTGAGAACAATGGAAGAGTTCCGAAGAATATTTAAACTTCAGCGGAATTCCGAGAACAATGGAAGAGTTCCGAAGCATTTTTAAAAGTCAGCGGAATACCGAGAAAAATGGAAGAGTTGTGAAGCATTTTTAAACGTCAGCGGAATTCTGAGAGCAATGGAAGAGTTCCGAAGCATTTTTAATCTTCAGCATAATTCTGAGAACAATGGAAGAGTTCCGAAGAATATTTAAACTTCAGCGGAATTCCGAGAACAATGGAAGAGTTCCGAAGCATTTTTAAAAGTCAGCGGAATACCGAGAAAAATGGAAGAGTTGTGAAGCATTTTTAAACTTCAGTGGAATTCCGAGAACAATGGAAGAGTTGTGAAGCATTTTTAAATGTCAGCGGAATTCCGAGAACAATGGAAGAGTTCCGAAGCATTTTTAAATGTCAGCGGAATTCTGAAAACAATGGAAGAGTTCCGAAGCATTTTTAAACTTCAGCAGAATTCCGAGAAAAATGGAAGAGTTCCGAAGTATTTTTAAAAGTCAGCGGAATTCCGAGAACAATAGAAGAGTTGCGAAGCATTTTTAAGCGTCAGCGGAATTCCGAGAACAATGGAAGAGTTCCGAAGCATTTTTAAACTTCAAAACTTCAGCAGATTTCCGAGAACAATGGAAGAGTTCTGAAGCATTCTTAAACTTCAGCGGAATTCCGAGAACATTGGAAGAGTTCCGAAGCATTTTTAAAAGTCAGGGGAATTCCGAGAACAATAGAAGTGTTGTGAAGCAATTTTAAGCGTCAGCGGAATTCTGAGAACAATGTAAGAGTTCCGAAGCATTTTTAAACTTCACTGGAATTCCGAGAACAATGGAAGAGTTCCGAAGCATTTTTAAACATCAGCGGAATTCCGAGAACAATGGAAGAGTTGTGAAGCATTTTTAAATGTCAGCGGAATTCCGAGAACAATGGAAGAGTTCCGAAGCATTTTTAAATGTCAGCAGAATTCCAAGAACAATGTAAGAGTTCCAAAGCATTTTTAAATGTCAGCGGAATTCTGAAAACAATGGAAGAGTTCCGAAGCATTTTTAAACTTCAGCAGAATTTCCTAGAAAAATGGAAGAGTTCCGAAGTATTTTTAAAAGTCAGCGGAATTCCGAGAACAATAGAAGAGTTGTGAAGCATTTTTAAGCGTCAGCGGAATTCCGAGAACAATGGAAGAGTTCCGAAGCATTTTTAAACTTCAAAACTTCAGCAGATTTCCGAGA
Source organism: Phyllobates terribilis (assembly GCF_046119375.1). Lineage (NCBI taxonomy): Eukaryota > Metazoa > Chordata > Amphibia > Anura > Dendrobatidae > Phyllobates > Phyllobates terribilis. The sequence goes on along the minus strand of NW_027362775.1, from coordinate 21,308,943 downwards.
ACAATGGAAGAGTTCTGAAGCATTTTTAAATGTCAGCGGAATTCCGAGAACAATGGAAGAGTTCCGAAGCATTTTTAAATGTCAGCAGAATTCCAAGAACAATGTAAGAGTTCCAAAGCATTTTTAAATGTCAGCGGAATTCTGAAAACAATGGAAGAGTTCCGAAGCATTTTTAAACTTCAGCAGAATTCCGAGAAAAATGGAAGAGTTCCGAAGTATTTTTAAAAGTCAGCGGAATTCCGAGAACAATAGAAGAGTTGTGAAGCATTTTTAAGCGTCAGCGGAATTCCGAGAACAATGGAAGAGTTCCGAAGCATTTTTAAACTTCAAAACTTCAGCAGATTTCCGAGAACAATGGAAGAGTTCTGAAGCATTTTTAAACATCAGCGGAATTCCGAGAACAATGGAAGAGTTCTGAAGCATTTTTAAACGTCAGCGGAATTTTGAAAACAATGGAAGATTTCTGAAGCATTTTTAAATGTCAGCGGAATTCTGAGAACAATGGAAGAGTTGTGAAGCATTTTTAAAGGTCAGCGGAATTTGGAGAACAATTGAAGAGTTCCGAAGCATTTTTAAAAGTTAGCGGAATTCCGAGAACAATGGAAGAGTTGTGAAGCATTTTTAAACGTCAGCGGAATTCCGAGAACAATGGAAGAGTTCCCAAGCATTTTTAAACCCCAGCAGAATTCCGAGAACAATGGAAGAGTTCTGAAGCATTTTTGAATGTCAGCGGAATTCCGAGAACAATGGAAGAGCTCCGAAGCATACTTAAACTTCAGCGGAATTCCGAGAACAATGGAACAGTTCCGAAGCATTTTTAAAAGTCAGCAGAATTCCGAGAACAATGGAAGAGCTGTGAAGCATTTTTAAACATCAGCGGAATTCCAGAACAATCGAAGAGTTCCGAAGCATTTTTAAATGTCAGCGGAATTCCGAGAACAATGGAAGAGTTCCGAAGCATTTTTATATGTCTGCAGAATTCTGAGAACAATGGAAGAGTTCCAAAGCATTTTTAAATGTCAGCGGAATTCTGAAAACAATGGAAGAGTTCCGAAGCATTTTTAAACTTCAGCAGAATTCCGAGAACAATGGAAGAGTTCCGAAGCATTTTTAAACATCAGCGGAATTCCGAGAACAATGGAAGAGTTCTGAAGCATTTTTAAACGTCAGCGGAATTTTGAAAACAATGGAAGATTTCTGAAGCATTTTTAAACGTCAGCGGAATTCTGAGAACAATGGAAGAGTTGTGAAGCATTTTTAAAGGTCAGCGGAATTTGGAGAACAATCGAAGAGTTCCGAAGCATTTTTAAAAGTCAGCAGAATTCCGAGAACAATGGAAGAGTTGTGAAGCATTTTTAAACATCAGCGGAATTCCAGAACAATCGAAGAGTTCCGAAGCATTTTTAAATGTCAGCGGAATTCCGAGAACAATGGAAGAGTTCCAATGCATTTTTATATGTCTGCAGAATTCTGAGAACAATGGAAGAGTTCCAAAGCATTTTTAAATGTCAGCGGAATTCTGAAAACAATGGAAGAGTTCCGAAGCATTTTTAAACTTCAGCAGAATTCCGAGAACAATGGAAGAGTTCCGAAGCATTCTTAAACTTCTGCGGACTTCCGAGAACAATGGAAGAGTTCCGAAGCATTTTTAAGCGTCAGCGGAATTCCGAGAACAATGGAAGAGTTCCAAAGCATTTTTAAACTTCAGCAGAATTCCGAGAACAATGGAAGATTTCCGAAGCATTCTTAAACTTCAGCAGAATTCCGAGAACAATGGAAGAGTTCCGAAGCATTTTTTAAAGTCAGCGGAATTTCCGAGAACAATAGAAGAGTTGTGAAGCAATTTTAAGTGTCACCGGAATTCCGAGAACAATGGAAGAGTTCCGAAGCATTTTTCAACATCAGCGAAATTCCGAGAACAATGGAAGAGTTCTGAAGCATTTTTAAACGTCAGCGGAATTTTGAAAACAATGGAAGATTTCCGAAGCATTTTTAAACGTCAGCGGAATTTTGAAAACAATGGAAGATTTCCGAAGCATTTTTAAAAGTCAGCGGAATACCGAGAAAAATGGAAGAGTTGTGAAGCATTTTTAAACGTCAGCGGAATTCCGAGAACAATGGAAGAGTTCCGAAGCATTTTTAAATGTCAGCGGAATTCCGAGAACAATGGAAGAGTTCCGAAGCATTTTTAAATGTCAGCAGAATTCCAAGAACAAGGGAAGAGTACCAAAGCATTTTTAAATGTCAGCGGAATTCTGAAAACAATGGAAGAGTTCCGAAGCATTTTTAAACTTCAGCAGAATTCCGAGAAAAATGGAAGAGTTCCGAAGTATTTTTAAAAGTCAGCGGAATTCCGAGAACAATAGAAGAGTTGTGAAGCATTTTTAAGCGTCAGCGGAATTCCGAGAACAATGGAAGAGTTCCGAATCATTTTTAAACTTCAAAACTTCAGCAGATTTCCGAGAACAATGGAAGAGTTCTGAAGCATTCTTAAACTTCAGCGGAATTCCGAGAACAATGGAAGAGTTCCGAAGCATTTTTAAAAGTCAGGGGAATTCCGAGAACAATAGAAGAGTTGTGAAGCAATTTTAAGCGTCAGCGGAATTCTGAGAACAATGTAAGAGTTCCGAAGCATTTTTAAACTTCACTGGAATTCCGAGAACAATGGAAGAGTTCCGAAGCATTTTTAAACATCAGCGGAATTCCGAGAACAATGGAAGAGTTCTGAAGCATTTTTAAACGTCAGCGGAATTTTGAAAATAATGGAAGATTTCCGAAGCATTTTTAAACGTCAGCGGAATTCTGAGAACAATGGAAGAGTTGTGAAGCATTTTTAAACGTCAGCGGAATTTGGAGAACAATCGAAGAGTTCCGAAGCATTTTTAAAAGTCAGCGGAATTCCGAGAACAATGGAAGAGTTGTGAAGCATTTTTAAACGTCAGCAGAATTCCGAGAACAATGGAAGGGTTCCGAAGCATTTTTAAATCTCAGCGGAATTCCGAGAACAATGGAAGAGCTCCGTAGCATACTTAAACTTCAGCGGAATTCCGAGAACAATGGAAGAGTTCTGAAGCATTTTTAAAAGTCAGCAGAATACCGAGAACAATGGAAGAGTTGTGAAGCATTTTTAAACGTCAGCGGAATTCCAGAACAATGGAAGAGTTCCGAAGCATTTTTAAAAGTCAGCGGAATTCCGAGAACAATGGAAGAGTTGTGAAGCATTTTTAAACGTCAGCGGAATTCCGAGAACAATGGAAGAGTTCCGAAGCATTTTTAAACCCCAGCAGAATTCCGAGAACAATGGAAGAGTTCTGAAGCATTTTTGAATGTCAGCGGAATTCCGAGAACAATGGAAGAGCTCCGAAGCATACTTAAACTTCAGCGGAATTCCGAGAACAATGGAACAGTTCCGAAGCATTTTTAAAAGTCAGCAGAATTCCGAGAACAATGGAAGAGCTGTGAAGCATTTTTAAACATCAGCGGAATTCCAGAACAATCGAAGAGTTCCGAAGCATTTTTAAATGTCAGCGGAATTCCGAGAACAATGGAAGAGTTCCGAAGCATTTTTATATGTCTGCAGAATTCTGAGAACAATGGAAGAGTTCCAAAGCATTTTTAAATGTCAGCGGAATTCTGAAAACAATGGAAGAGTTCCGAAGCATTTTTAATCTTCAGCATAATTCCGAGAACAATGGAAGTGTTCCGAAGAATATGTAAACTTCAGCGGAATTCCGAGAACAGTGGAAGAGTTCCGAAGCATTTTTAAAAGTCAGCGGAATACCGAGAAAAATGGAAGAGTTCCGAAGCATTTTTAAATGTCAGCGGAATTCCGAGAACAATGGAAGAGTTCCGAAGCATTTTTAAATGTCAGCGGAATTCTGAAAACAATGGAAGAGTTCCGAAGCATTTTTAAACTTCAGCAGAATTCCGAGAAAAATGGAAGAGTTCCGAAGTATTTTTAAACGTCAGCGGAATTCCGAGAACAATGGAAGAGTTCCGAAGCATTTTTAAACTTCAAAACTTCAGCAGATTTCCGAGAACAATGGAAGAGTTCTGAAGCATTCTTAAACTTCAGCGGAATTCCGAGAACAATGGAAGTGTTCCGAAGCATTTTTAAAAGTCAGGGGAATTCCGAGAACAATAGAAGAGTTGTGAAGCAATTTTAAGCGTCAGCGGAATTCTGAGAACAATGGAAGAGTTCCGAAGCATTCTTAAACTTCAGCGGAATTCCGAGAACAATGGAAGAGTTCCGAAGCATTTTTTAAAGTCAGCGGAATTTCCGAGAACAATAGAAGAGTTGTGAATCAATTTTAAGCGTCAGCGGAATTCCGAGAACAATGGAAGAGTTCCGAAGCATTTTTAAACTTCACCCAAATTCCGAGAACAATGGAAGAGTTCCGATGCATTTTTAAACTTCAGCAGAATTCCTACAACAATGGAAGAGTTCCGAAGCATTTTTAAACTTCAGCGGAATTCCGAGAACAATGGAAGAGTTCCGAAGCATTTTTAAACGTCAGCGGAATTCCGAGAACAATGGAAGAGTTCCGAAGCATTTTTAAATGTCAGTGGAATTCTGAGAACAATGCAAGAGTTCCGAAGCATTTTTAAACTTCAGCATAATTCCGAGAACAATGGAAGAGTTCCGAAGCATTTTTAAAAGTCAGCGGAATTCCGAGAACAATGGAAGAGTTGTGAAGCATTTTTAAACGTCAGCGGAATTCTGAGAGCAATGGAAGAGTTCCGAAGCATTTTTAATCTTCAGCATAATTCTGAGAACAATGGAAGAGTTCCGAAGAATATTTAAACTTCAGCGGAATTCCGAGAACAATGGAAGAGTTCCGAAGCATTTTTAAAAGTCAGCGGAATACCGAGAAAAATGGAAGAGTTGTGAAGCATTTTTAAACTTCAGTGGAATTCCGAGAACAATGGAAGAGTTGTGAAGCATTTTTAAATGTCAGCGGAATTCCGAGAACAATGGAAGAGTTCCGAAGCATTTTTAAATGTCAGCGGAATTCTGAAAACAATGGAAGAGTTCCGAAGCATTTTTAAACTTCAGCAGAATTCCGAGAAAAATGGAAGAGTTCCGAAGTATTTTTAAAAGTCAGCGGAATTCCGAGAACAATAGAAGAGTTGCGAAGCATTTTTAAGCGTCAGCGGAATTCCGAGAACAATGGAAGAGTTCCGAAGCATTTTTAAACTTCAAAACTTCAGCAGATTTCCGAGAACAATGGAAGAGTTCTGAAGCATTCTTAAACTTCAGCGGAATTCCGAGAACAATGGAAGAGTTCCGAAGCATTTTTAAAAGTCAGGGGAATTCCGAGAACAATAGAAGAGTTGTGAAGCAATTTTAAGCGTCAGCGGAATTCTGAGAACAATGTAAGAGTTCCGAAGCATTTTTAAACTTCACTGGAATTCCGAGAACAATGGAAGAGTTCCGAAGCATTTTTAAACATCAGCGGAATTCCGAGAACAATGGAAGAGTTCTGAAGCATTTTTAAACGTCAGCGGAATTTTGAAAATAATGGAAGATTTCCGAAGCATTTTTAAACGTCAGCGGAATTCTGAGAACAATGGAAGAGTTGTGAAGCATTTTTAAACGTCAGCGGAATTTGGAGAACAATCGAAGAGTTCCGAAGCATTTTTAAAAGTCAGCGGAATTCCGAGAACAATGGAAGAGTTGTGAAGCATTTTTAAACGTCAGCAGAATTCCGAGAACAATGGAAGGGTTCCGAAGCATTTTTAAATCTCAGCGGAATTCCGAGAACAATGGAAGAGCTCCGTAGCATACTTAAACTTCAGCGGAATTCCGAGAACAATGGAAGAGTTCTGAAGCATTTTTAAAAGTCAGCAGAATACCGAGAACAATGGAAGAGTTGTGAAGCATTTTTAAACGTCAGCGGAATTCCAGAACAATGGAAGAGTTCCGAAGCATTTTTAAAAGTCAGCGGAATTCCGAGAACAATGGAAGAGTTGTGAAGCATTTTTAAACGTCAGCGGAATTCCGAGAACAATGGAAGAGTTCCGAAGCATTTTTAAACCCCAGCAGAATTCCGAGAACAATGGAAGAGTTCTGAAGCATTTTTGAATGTCAGCGGAATTCCGAGAACAATGGAAGAGCTCCGAAGCATACTTAAACTTCAGCGGAATTCCGAGAACAATGGAACAGTTCCGAAGCATTTTTAAAAGTCAGCAGAATTCCGAGAACAATGGAAGAGCTGTGAAGCATTTTTAAACATCAGCGGAATTCCAGAACAATCGAAGAGTTCCGAAGCATTTTTAAATGTCAGCGGAATTCCGAGAACAATGGAAGAGTTCCGAAGCATTTTTATATGTCTGCAGAATTCTGAGAACAATGGAAGAGTTCCAAAGCATTTTTAAATGTCAGCGGAATTCTGAAAACAATGGAAGAGTTCCGAAGCATTTTTAATCTTCAGCATAATTCCGAGAACAATGGAAGTGTTCCGAAGAATATGTAAACTTCAGCGGAATTCCGAGAACAATGGAAGAGTTCCGAAGCATTTTTAAAAGTCAGCGGAATACCGAGAAAAATGGAAGAGTTCCGAAGCATTTTTAAATGTCAGCGGAATTCCGAGAACAATGGAAGAGTTCCGAAGCATTTTTAAATGTCAGCGGAATTCTGAAAACAATGGAAGAGTTCCGAAGCATTTTTAAACTTCAGCAGAATTCCGAGAAAAATGGAAGAGTTCCGAAGTATTTTTAAACGTCAGCGGAATTCCGAGAACAATGGAAGAGTTCCGAAGCATTTTTAAACTTCAAAACTTCAGCAGATTTCCGAGAAAAATGGAAGAGTTCTGAAGCATTCTTAAACTTCAGCGGAATTCCGAGAACAATGGAAGTGTTCCGAAGCATTTTTAAAAGTCAGGGGAATTCCGAGAACAATAGAAGAGTTGTGAAGCAATTTTAAGCGTCAGCGGAATTCTGAGAACAATGGAAGAGTTCCGAAGCATTCTTAAACTTCAGCGGAATTCCGAGAACAATGGAAGAGTTCTGAAGCATTTTTTAAAGTCAGCGGAATTTCCGAGAACAATAGAAGAGTTGTGAATCAATTTTAAGCGTCAGCGGAATTCCGAGAACAATGGAAGAGTTCCGAAGCATTTTTAAACTTCACCCAAATTCCGAGAACAATGGAAGAGTTCCGATGCATTTTTAAACTTCAGCAGAATTCCTACAACAATGGAAGAGTTCCGAAGCATTTTTAAACTTCAGCGGAATTCCGAGAACAATGGAAGAGTTCCGAAGCATTTTTAAACGTCAGCGGAATTCCGAGAACAATGGAAGAGTTCCGAAGCATTTTTAAATGTCAGTGGAATTCTGAGAACAATGCAAGAGTTCCGAAGCATTTTTAAACTTCAGCATAATTCCGAGAACAATGGAAGAGTTCCGAAGCATTTTTAAAAGTCAGCGGAATTCCGAGAACAATGGAAGAGTTGTGAAGCATTTTTAAACGTCAGCGGAATTCTGAGAGCAATGGAAGAGTTCCGAAGCATTTTTAATCTTCAGCATAATTCTGAGAACAATGGAAGAGTTCCGAAGAATATTTAAACTTCAGCGGAATTCCGAGAACAATGGAAGAGTTCCGAAGCATTTTTAAAAGTCAGCGGAATACCGAGAAAAATGGAAGAGTTGTGAAGCATTTTTAAACTTCAGTGGAATTCCGAGAACAATGGAAGAGTTGTGAAGCATTTTTAAATGTCAGCGGAATTCCGAGAACAATGGAAGAGTTCCGAAGCATTTTTAAATGTCAGCGGAATTCTGAAAACAATGGAAGAGTTCCGAAGCATTTTTAAACTTCAGCAGAATTCCGAGAAAAATGGAAGAGTTCCGAAGTATTTTTAAAAGTCAGCGGAATTCCGAGAACAATAGAAGAGTTGCGAAGCATTTTTAAGCGTCAGCGGAATTCCGAGAACAATGGAAGAGTTCCGAAGCATTTTTAAACTTCAAAACTTCAGCAGATTTCCGAGAACAATGGAAGAGTTCTGAAGCATTCTTAAACTTCAGCGGAATTCCGAGAACATTGGAAGAGTTCCGAAGCATTTTTAAAAGTCAGGGGAATTCCGAGAACAATAGAAGTGTTGTGAAGCAATTTTAAGCGTCAGCGGAATTCTGAGAACAATGTAAGAGTTCCGAAGCATTTTTAAACTTCACTGGAATTCCGAGAACAATGGAAGAGTTCCGAAGCATTTTTAAACATCAGCGGAATTCCGAGAACAATGGAAGAGTTGTGAAGCATTTTTAAATGTCAGCGGAATTCCGAGAACAATGGAAGAGTTCCGAAGCATTTTTAAATGTCAGCAGAATTCCAAGAACAATGTAAGAGTTCCAAAGCATTTTTAAATGTCAGCGGAATTCTGAAAACAATGGAAGAGTTCCGAAGCATTTTTAAACTTCAGCAGAATTTCCTAGAAAAATGGAAGAGTTCCGAAGTATTTTTAAAAGTCAGCGGAATTCCGAGAACAATAGAAGAGTTGTGAAGCATTTTTAAGCGTCAGCGGAATTCCGAGAACAATGGAAGAGTTCCGAAGCATTTTTAAACTTCAAAACTTCAGCAGATTTCCGAGAACAATGGAAGAGTTCTGAAGCATTTTTAAATGTCAGCGGAATTCCGAGAACAATGGAAGAGTTCCGAAGCATTTTTAAATGTCAGCAGAATTCCAAGAACAATGTAAGAGTTCCAAAGCATTTTTAAATGTCAGCGGAATTCTGAAAACAATGGAAGAGTTCCGAAGCATTTTTAAACTTCAGCAGAATTCCGAGAAAAATGGAAGAGTTCCGAAGTATTTTTAAAAGTCAGCGGAATTCCGAGAACAATAGAAGAGTTGTGAAGCATTTTTAAGCGTCAGCGGAATTCCGAGAACAATGGAAGAGTTCCGAAGCATTTTTAAACTTCAAAACTTCAGCAGATTTCCGAGAACAATGGAAGAGTTCTGAAGCATTTTTAAACATCAGCGGAATTCCGAGAACAATGGAAGAGTTCTGAAGCATTTTTAAACGTCAGCGGAATTTTGAAAACAATGGAAGATTTCTGAAGCATTTTTAAATGTCAGCGGAATTCTGAGAACAATGGAAGAGTTGTGAAGCATTTTTAAAGGTCAGCGGAATTTGGAGAACAATCGAAGAGTTCCGAAGCATTTTTAAAAGTCAGCGGAATTCCGAGAACAATGGAAGAGTTGTGAAGCATTTTTAAACGTCAGCGGAATTCCGAGAACAATGGAAGAGTTCCGAAGCATTTTTAAACCCCAGCAGAATTCCGAGAACAATGGAAGAGTTCTGAAGCATTTTTGAATGTCAGCGGAATTCCGAGAACAATGGAAGAGCTCCGAAGCATACTTAAACTTCAGCGGATTTCCGAGAACAATGGAACAGTTCCGAAGCATTTTTAAAAGTCAGCAGAATTCCGAGGACAATGGAAGAGCTGTGAAGCATTTTTAAACATCAGCGGAATTCCGAGAACAATGGAAGAGTTCCGAAGCATTTTTATATGTCTGCAGAATTCTGAGAACAATGGAAGAGTTCCAAAGCATTTTTAAATGTCAGCGGAATTCTGAAAACAATGGAAGAGTTCCGAAGCATTTTTAAACTTCAGCAGAATTCCGAGAACAATGGAAGAGTTCCGAAGCATTTTTAAACATCAGCGGAATTCCGAGAACAATGGAAGAGTTCTGAAGCATTTTTAAACGTCAGCGGAATTTTGAAAACAATGGAAGATTTCTGAAGCATTTTTAAACGTCAGCGGAATTTTGAGAACAATGGAAGAGTTGTGAAGCATTTTTAAAGGTCAGCGGAATTTGGAGAACAATCGAAGAGTTCCGAAGCATTTTTAAAAGTCAGCGGAATTCCGAGAACAATGGAAGAGTTGTGAAGCATTTTTAAACGTCAGCGGAATTCCGAGAACAATGGAAGAGTTCCGAAGCATTTTTAAACCTCAGCGGAATTCCGAGAACAATGGAAGAGTTCTGAAGCATTTTTGAATGTCAGCGGAATTCCGAGAACAATGGAAGAGCTCCGAAGCATACTTAAACTTCAGCGGAATTCCGCGAACAATGGAACAGTTCCGAAGCATTTTTAAAAGTCAGCAGAATACCGAGAACAATGGAAGAGTTGTGAAGCATTTTTAAACATCAGCGGAATTCCAGAACAATCGAAGAGTTCCGAAGCATTTTTAAATGTCAGCGGAATTCCGAGAACAATGGAAGAGTTCCAAAGCATTTTTATATGTCTGCAGAATTCTGAGAACAATGGAAGAGTTCCAAAGCATTTTTAAATGTCAGCGGAATTCTGAAAACAATGGAAGAGTTCCGAAGCATTTTTAAACTTCAGCAGAATTCCGAGAACAATGGAAGAGTTCCGAAGCATTCTTAAACTTCTGCGGACTTCCGAGAACAATGGAAGAGTTCCGAAGCATTTTTAAGCGTCAGCGGAATTCCGAGAACAATGGAAGAGTTCCAAAGCATTTTTAAACTTCAGCAGAATTCCGAGAACAATGGAAGATTTCCGAAGCATTCTTAAACTTCAGCAGAATTCCGAGAACAATGGAAGAGTTCCGAAGCATTTTTTAAAGTCAGCGGAATTTCCGAGAACAATAGAAGAGTTGTGAAGCAATTTTAAGTGTCACCGGAATTCCGAGAACAATGGAAGAGTTCTGAAGCATTTTTAAACGTCAGCGGAATTTTGAAAACAATGGAAGATTTCCGAAGCATTTTTAAACGTCAGCGGAATTTTGAAAACAATGGAAGATTTCCGAAGCATTTTTAAAAGTCAGCGGAATACCGAGAAAAATGGAAGAGTTGTGAAGCATTTTTAAACGTCAGCGGAATTCCGAGAACAATGGAAGAGTTCCGAAGCATTTTTAAATGTCAGCGGAATTCCGAGAACAATGGAAGAGTTCCGAAGCATTTTTAAATGTCAGCAGAATTCCAAGAACAAGGGAAGAGTACCAAAGCATTTTTAAATGTCAGCGGAATTCTGAAAACAATGGAAGAGTTCCGAAGCATTTTTAAACTTCAGCAGAATTCCGAGAAAAATGGAAGAGTTCCGAAGTATTTTTAAAAGTCAGCGGAATTCCGAGAACAATAGAAGAGTTGTGAAGCATTTTTAAGCGTCAGCGGAATTCCGAGAACAATGGAAGAGTTCCGAATCATTTTTAAACTTCAAAACTTCAGCAGATTTCCGAGAACAATGGAAGAGTTCTGAAGCATTCTTAAACTTCAGCGGAATTCCGAGAACAATGGAAGAGTTCCGAAGCATTTTTAAAAGTCAGGGGAATTCCGAGAACAATAGAAGAGTTGTGAAGCAATTTTAAGCGTCAGCGGAATTCTGAGAACAATGTAAGAGTTCCGAAGCATTTTTAAACTTCACTGGAATTCCGAGAACAATGGAAGAGTTCCGAAGCATTTTTAAACATCAGCGGAATTCCGAGAACAATGGAAGAGTTCTGAAGCATTTTTAAACGTCAGCGGAATTTTGAAAATAATGGAAGATTTCCGAAGCATTTTTAAACGTCAGCGGAATTCTGAGAACAATCGAAGAGTTGTGAAGCATTTTTAAACGTCAGCGGAATTTGGAGAACAATCGAAGAGTTCCGAAGCATTTTTAAAAGTCAGCGGAATTCCGAGAACAATGGAAGAGTTGTGAAGCATTTTTAAACGTCAGCAGAATTCCGAGAACAATGGAAGGGTTCCGAAGCATTTTTAAATCTCAGCGGAATTCAGAGAACAATGGAAGAGCTCCGTAGCATACTTAAACTTCAGCGGAATTCCGAGAACAATGGAAGAGTTCTGAAGCATTTTTAAAAGTCAGCAGAATACCGAGAACAATGGAAGAGTTGTGAAGCATTTTTAAACGTCAGCGGAATTCCAGAACAATGGAAGAGTTCCGAAGCATTTTTAAAAGTCAGCGGAATTCCGAGAACAATGGAAGAGTTGTGAAGCATTTTTAAACGTCAGCGGAATTCCGAGAACAATGGAAGAGTTCCGAAGCATTTTTAAACCCCAGCAGAATTCCGAGAACAATGGAAGAGTTCTGAAGCATTTTTGAATGTCAGCGGAATTCCGAGAACAATGGAAGAGCTCCGAAGCATACTTAAACTTCAGCGGAATTCCGAGAACAATGGAACAGTTCCGAAGCATTTTTAAAAGTCAGCAGAATTCCGAGAACAATGGAAGAGCTGTGAAGCATTTTTAAACATCAGCGGAATTCCAGAACAATCGAAGAGTTCCGAAGCATTTTTAAATGTCAGCGGAATTCCGAGAACAATGGAAGAGTTCCGAAGCATTTTTATATGTCTGCAGAATTCTGAGAACAATGGAAGAGTTCCAAAGCATTTTTAAATGTCAGCGGAATTCTGAAAACAATGGAAGAGTTCCGAAGCATTTTTAAACTTCAGCAGAATTCCGAGAACAATGGAAGAGTTCCGAAGCATTTTTAAACATCAGCGGAATTCCGAGAACAATGGAAGAGTTCTGAAGCATTTTTAAACGTCAGCGGAATATTGAAAACAATGGAAGATTTCTGAAGCATTTTTAAACGTCAGCGGAATTCTGAGAACAATGGAAGAGTTGTGAAGCATTTTTAAAGGTCAGCGGAATTTGGAGAACAATCGAAGAGTTCCGAAGCATTTTTAAAAGTCAGCGGAATTCCGAGAACAATGGAAGAGTTGTGAAGCATTTTTAAACGTCAGCGGAATTCCGAGAACAATGGAAGAGTTCCGAAGCATTTTTAAACCTCAGCGGAATTCCGAGAACAATGGAAGAGTTCTGAAGCATTTTTGAATGTCAGCGGAATTCCGAGAACAATGGAAGAGCTCCGAAGCATACTTAAACTTCAGCGGAATTCCGAGAACAATGGAACAGTTCCGAAGCATTTTTAAAAGTCAGCAGAATACCGAGAACAATGGAAGAGTTGTGAAGCATTTTTAAACGTCAGCGGAATTCCAGAACAATGGAAGAGTTCCGAAGCATTTTTAAAAGTCAGCGGAATTCCGAGAACAATGGAAGAGTTGTGAAGCATTTTTAAACGTCAGCAGAATTCCGAGAACAATGGAAGGGTTCCGAAGCATTTTTAAATCTCAGCGGAATTCAGAGAACAATGGAAGAGCTCCGTAGCATACTTAAACTTCAGCGGAATTCCGAGAACAATGGAAGAGTTCTGAAGCATTTTTAAAAGTCAGCAGAATACCGAGAACAATGGAAGAGTTGTGAAGCATTTTTAAACGTCAGCGGAATTCCAGAACAATGGAAGAGTTCCGAAGCATTTTTAAAAGTCAGCGGAATTCCGAGAACAATGGAAGAGTTGTGAAGCATTTTTAAACGTCAGCGGAATTCCGAGAACAATGGAAGAGTTCCGAAGCATTTTTAAACCCCAGCAGAATTCCGAGAACAATGGAAGAGTTCTGAAGCATTTTTGAATGTCAGCGGAATTCCGAGAACAATGGAAGAGCTCCGAAGCATACTTAAACTTCAGCGGAATTCCGAGAACAATGGAACAGTTCCGAAGCATTTTTAAAAGTCAGCAGAATTCCGAGAACAATGGAAGAGCTGTGAAGCATTTTTAAACATCAGCGGAATTCCAGAACAATCGAAGAGTTCCGAAGCATTTTTAAATGTCAGCGGAATTCCGAGAACAATGGAAGAGTTCCGAAGCATTTTTATATGTCTGCAGAATTCTGAGAACAATGGAAGAGTTCCAAAGCATTTTTAAATGTCAGCGGAATTCTGAAAACAATGGAAGAGTTCCGAAGCATTTTTAAACTTCAGCAGAATTCCGAGAACAATGGAAGAGTTCCGAAGCATTTTTAAACATCAGCGGAATTCCGAGAACAATGGAAGAGTTCTGAAGCATTTTTAAACGTCAGCGGAATATTGAAAACAATGGAAGATTTCTGAAGCATTTTTAAACGTCAGCGGAATTCTGAGAACAATGGAAGAGTTGTGAAGCATTTTTAAAGGTCAGCGGAATTTGGAGAACAATCGAAGAGTTCCGAAGCATTTTTAAAAGTCAGCGGAATTCCGAGAACAATGGAAGAGTTGTGAAGCATTTTTAAACGTCAGCGGAATTCCGAGAACAATGGAAGAGTTCCGAAGCATTTTTAAACCTCAGCGGAATTCCGAGAACAATGGAAGAGTTCTGAAGCATTTTTGAATGTCAGCGGAATTCCGAGAACAATGGAAGAGCTCCGAAGCATACTTAAACTTCAGCGGAATTCCGAGAACAATGGAACAGTTCCGAAGCATTTTTAAAAGTCAGCAGAATACCGAGAACAATGGAAGAGTTGTGAAGCATTTTTAAACATCAGCGGAATTCCAGAACAATCGAAGAGTTCCGAAGCATTTTTAAATGTCAGCGGAATTCCGAGAACAATGGAAGAGTTCCAAAGCATTTTTATATGTCTGCAGAATTCTGAGAACAATGGAAGAGTTCCGAATCATTTTTAAACTTCAAAACTTCAGCAGATTTCCGAGAACAATGGAAGAGTTCTGAAGCATTCTTAAACTTCAGCGGAATTCCGAGAACAATGGAAGAGTTCCGAAGCATTTTTAAAAGTCAGGGGAATTCCGAGAACAATAGAAGAGTTGTGAAGCAATTTTAAGCGTCAGCGGAATTCTGAGAACAATGTAAGAGTTCCGAAGCATTTTTAAACTTCACTGGAATTCCGAGAACAATGGAAGAGTTCCGAAGCATTTTTAAACATCAGCGGAATTCCGAGAACAATGGAAGAGTTCTGAAGCATTTTTAAACGTCAGCGGAATTTTGAAAATAATGGAAGATTTCCGAAGCATTTTTAAACGTCAGCGGAATTCTGAGAACAATGGAAGAGTTGTGAAGCATTTTTAAACGTCAGCGGAATTTGGAGAACAGTCGAAGAGTTCCAAAGCATTTTTAAAAGTCAGCGGAATTCCGAGAACAATGGAAGATTTGTGAAGCATTTTTAAACGTCAGCAGAATTCCGAGAACAATGGAAGGGTTCCGAAGCATTTTTAAATCTCAGCGGAATTCCGAGAACAATGGAAGAGCTCCGTAGCATACTTAAACTTCAGCGGAATTCCGAGAACAATGGAAGAGTTCTGAAGCATTTTTAAAAGTCAGCAGAATACCGAGAACAATGGAAGAGTTGTGAAGCATTTTTAAACGTCAGCGGAATTCCAGAACAATGGAAGAGTTCCGAAGCATTTTTAAAAGTCAGCGGAATTCCGAGAACAATGGAAGAGTTGTGAAGCATTTTTAAACGTCAGCGGAATTCCGAGAACAATGGAAGAGTTCCGAAGCATTTTTAAACCCCAGCAGAATTCCGAGAACAATGGAAGAGTTCTGAAGCATTTTTGAATGTCAGCGGAATTCCGAGAACAATGGAAGAGCTCCGAAGCATACTTAAACTTCAGCGGAATTCCGAGAACAATGGAACAGTTCCGAAGCATTTTTAAAAGTCAGCAGAATTCCGAGAACAATGGAAGAGCTGTGAAGCATTTTTAAACATCAGCGGAATTCCAGAACAAACGAAGAGTTCCGAAGCATTTTTAAATGTCAGCGGAATTCCGAGAACAATGGAAGAGTTCCGAAGCATTTTTATATGTCTGCAGAATTCTGAGAACAATGGAAGAGTTCCAAAGCATTTTTAAATGTCAGCGGAATTCTGAAAACAATGGAAGAGTTCCGAAGCATTTTTAAACTTCAGCAGAATTCCGAGAACAATGGAAGAGTTCCGAAGCATTTTTAAACATCAGCGGAATTCCGAGAACAATGGAAGAGTTCTGAAGCATTTTTAAACGTCAGCGGAATTTTGAAAACAATGGAAGATTTCTGAAGCATTTTTAAACGTCAGCGGAATTCTGAGAACAATGGAAGAGTTGTGAAGCATTTTTAAAGGTCAGCGGAATTTGGAGAACAATCGAAGAGTTCCGAAGCATTTTTAAAAGTCAGCGGAATTCCGAGAACAATGGAAGAGTTGTGAAGCATTTTTAAACGTCAGCGGAATTCCGAGAACAATGGAAGAGTTCCGAAGCATTTTTAAACCTCAGCGGAATTCCGAGAACAATGGAAGAGTTCTGAAGCATTTTTGAATGTCAGCGGAATTCCGAGAACAATGGAAGAGCTCCGAAGCATACTTAAACTTCAGCGGAATTCCGAGAACAATGGAACAGTTCCGAAGCATTTTTAAAAGTCAGCAGAATACCGAGAACAATGGAAGAGTTGTGAAGCATTTTTAAACATCAGCGGAATTCCAGAACAATCGAAGAGTTCCGAAGCATTTTTAAATGTCAGCGGAATTCCGAGAACAATGGAAGAGTTCCAAAGCATTTTTATATGTCTGCAGAATTCTGAGAACAATGGAAGAGTTCCAAAGCATTTTTAAATGTCAGCGGAATTCTGAAAACAATGGAAGAGTTCCGAAGCATTTTTAAACTTCAGCAGAATTCCGAGAACAATGGAAGAGTTCCGAAGCATTCTTAAACTTCTGCGGACTTCCGAGAACAATGGAAGAGTTCCGAAGCATTTTTAAGCGTCAGCGGAATTCCGAGAACAATGGAAGAGTTCCAAAGCATTTTTAAACTTCAGCAGAATTCCGAGAACAATGGAAGATTTCCGAAGCATTCTTAAACTTCAGCAGAATTCCGAGAACAATGGAAGAGTTCCGAAGCATTTTTTAAAGTCAGCGGAATTTCCGAGAACAATAGAAGAGTTGTGAAGCAATTTTAAGTGTCACCGGAATTCCGAGAACAATGGAAGAGTTCCGAAGCATTTTTCAACATCAGCGGAATTCCGAGAACAATGGAAGAGTTCTGAAGCATTTTTAAACGTCAGCGGAATTTTGAAAACAATGGAAGATTTCCGAAGCATTTTTAAACGTCAGCGGAATTTTGAAAACAATGGAAGATTTCCGAAGCATTTTTAAAAGTCAGCGGAATACCGAGAAAAATGGAAGAGTTGTGAAGCATTTTTAAACGTCAGCGGAATTCCGAGAACAATGGAAGAGTTCCGAAGCATTTTTAAATGTCAGCGGAATTCCGAGAACAATGGAAGCGTTCCGAAGCATTTTTAAATGTCAGCAGAATTCCAAGAACAAGGGAAGAGTACCAAAGCATTTTTAAATGTCAGCGGAATTCTGAAAACAATGGAAGAGTTCCGAAGCATTTTTAAACTTCAGCAGAATTCCGAGAAAAATGGAAGAGTTCCGAAGTATTTTTAAAAGTCAGCGGAATTCCGAGAACAATAGAAGAGTTGTGAAGCAATTTTAAGCGTCAGCGGAATTCTGAGAACAATGGAAGAGTTCCGAAGCATTTTTAAACTTCAAAACTTCAGCAGATTTCCGAGAACAATGGAAGAGTTCTGAAGCATTCTTAAACTTCAGCGGAATTCCGAGAACAATGGAAGAGTTCCGAAGCATTTTTAAAAGTCAGGGGAATTCCGAGAACAATAGAAGAGTTGTGAAGCAATTTTAAGCGTCAGCGGAATTCTGAGAACAATGTAAGAGTTCCGAAGCATTTTTAAACTTCACTGGAATTCCGAGAACAATGGAAGAGTTCCGAAGCATTTTTAAACATCAGCGGAATTCCGAGAACAATGGAAGAGTTCTGAAGCATTTTTAAACGTCAGCGGAATTTTGAAAATAATGGAAGATTTCCGAAGCATTTTTAAACGTCAGCGGAATTCTGAGAACAATCGAAGAGTTGTGAAGCATTTTTAAACGTCAGCGGAATTTGGAGAACAATCGAAGAGTTCCGAAGCATTTTTAAAAGTCAGCGGAATTCCGAGAACAATGGAAGAGTTGTGAAGCATTTTTAAACGTCAGCAGAATTCCGAGAACAATGGAAGGGTTCCGAAGCATTTTTAAATCTCAGCGGAATTCAGAGAACAATGGAAGAGCTCCGTAGCATACTTAAACTTCAGCGGAATTCCGAGAACAATGGAAGAGTTCTGAAGCATTTTTAAAAGTCAGCAGAATACCGAGAACAATGGAAGAGTTGTGAAGCATTTTTAAACGTCAGCGGAATTCCAGAACAATGGAAGAGTTCCGAAGCATTTTTAAAAGTCAGCGGAATTCCGAGAACAATGGAAGAGTTGTGAAGCATTTTTAAACGTCAGCGGAATTCCGAGAACAATGGAAGAGTTCCGAAGCATTTTTAAACCCCAGCAGAATTCCGAGAACAATGGAAGAGTTCTGAAGCATTTTTGAATGTCAGCGGAATTCCGAGAACAATGGAAGAGCTCCGAAGCATACTTAAACTTCAGCGGAATTCCGAGAACAATGGAACAGTTCCGAAGCATTTTTAAAAGTCAGCAGAATTCCGAGAACAATGGAAGAGCTGTGAAGCATTTTTAAACATCAGCGGAATTCCAGAACAATCGAAGAGTTCCGAAGCATTTTTAAATGTCAGCGGAATTCCGAGAACAATGGAAGAGTTCCGAAGCATTTTTATATGTCTGCAGAATTCTGAGAACAATGGAAGAGTTCCAAAGCATTTTTAAATGTCAGCGGAATTCTGAAAACAATGGAAGAGTTCCGAAGCATTTTTAAACTTCAGCAGAATTCCGAGAACAATGGAAGAGTTCCGAAGCATTTTTAAACATCAGCGGAATTCCGAGAACAATGGAAGAGTTCTGAAGCATTTTTAAACGTCAGCGGAATATTGAAAACAATGGAAGATTTCTGAAGCATTTTTAAACGTCAGCGGAATTCTGAGAACAATGGAAGAGTTGTGAAGCATTTTTAAAGGTCAGCGGAATTTGGAGAACAATCGAAGAGTTCCGAAGCATTTTTAAAAGTCAGCGGAATTCCGAGAACAATGGAAGAGTTGTGAAGCATTTTTAAACGTCAGCGGAATTCCGAGAACAATGGAAGAGTTCCGAAGCATTTTTAAACCTCAGCGGAATTCCGAGAACAATGGAAGAGTTCTGAAGCATTTTTGAATGTCAGCGGAATTCCGAGAACAATGGAAGAGCTCCGAAGCATACTTAAACTTCAGCGGAATTCCGAGAACAATGGAACAGTTCCGAAGCATTTTTAAAAGTCAGCAGAATACCGAGAACAATGGAAGAGTTGTGAAGCATTTTTAAACATCAGCGGAATTCCAGAACAATCGAAGAGTTCCGAAGCATTTTTAAATGTCAGCGGAATTCCGAGAACAATGGAAGAGTTCCAAAGCATTTTTATATGTCTGCAGAATTCTGAGAACAATGGAAGAGTTCCGAATCATTTTTAAACTTCAAAACTTCAGCAGATTTCCGAGAACAATGGAAGAGTTCTGAAGCATTCTTAAACTTCAGCGGAATTCCGAGAACAATGGAAGAGTTCCGAAGCATTTTTAAAAGTCAGGGGAATTCCGAGAACAATAGAAGAGTTGTGAAGCAATTTTAAGCGTCAGCGGAATTCTGAGAACAATGTAAGAGTTCCGAAGCATTTTTAAACTTCACTGGAATTCCGAGAACAATGGAAGAGTTCCGAAGCATTTTTAAACATCAGCGGAATTCCGAGAACAATGGAAGAGTTCTGAAGCATTTTTAAACGTCAGCGGAATTTTGAAAATAATGGAAGATTTCCGAAGCATTTTTAAACGTCAGCGGAATTCTGAGAACAATGGAAGAGTTGTGAAGCATTTTTAAACGTCAGCGGAATTTGGAGAACAGTCGAAGAGTTCCAAAGCATTTTTAAAAGTCAGCGGAATTCCGAGAACAATGGAAGATTTGTGAAGCATTTTTAAACGTCAGCAGAATTCCGAGAACAATGGAAGGGTTCCGAAGCATTTTTAAATCTCAGCGGAATTCCGAGAACAATGGAAGAGCTCCGTAGCATACTTAAACTTCAGCGGAATTCCGAGAACAATGGAAGAGTTCTGAAGCATTTTTAAAAGTCAGCAGAATACCGAGAACAATGGAAGAGTTGTGAAGCATTTTTAAACGTCAGCGGAATTCCAGAACAATGGAAGAGTTCCGAAGCATTTTTAAAAGTCAGCGGAATTCCGAGAACAATGGAAGAGTTGTGAAGCATTTTTAAACGTCAGCGGAATTCCGAGAACAATGGAAGAGTTCCGAAGCATTTTTAAACCCCAGCAGAATTCCGAGAACAATGGAAGAGTTCTGAAGCATTTTTGAATGTCAGCGGAATTCCGAGAACAATGGAAGAGCTCCGAAGCATACTTAAACTTCAGCGGAATTCCGAGAACAATGGAACAGTTCCGAAGCATTTTTAAAAGTCAGCAGAATTCCGAGAACAATGGAAGAGCTGTGAAGCATTTTTAAACATCAGCGGAATTCCAGAACAAACGAAGAGTTCCGAAGCATTTTTAAATGTCAGCGGAATTCCGAGAACAATGGAAGAGTTCCGAAGCATTTTTATATGTCTGCAGAATTCTGAGAACAATGGAAGAGTTCCAAAGCATTTTTAAATGTCAGCGGAATTCTGAAAACAATGGAAGAGTTCCGAAGCATTTTTAAACTTCAGCAGAATTCCGAGAACAATGGAAGAGTTCCGAAGCATTTTTAAACATCAGCGGAATTCCGAGAACAATGGAAGAGTTCTGAAGCATTTTTAAACGTCAGCGGAATTTTGAAAACAATGGAAGATTTCTGAAGCATTTTTAAACGTCAGCGGAATTCTGAGAACAATGGAAGAGTTGTGAAGCATTTTTAAAGGTCAGCGGAATTTGGAGAACAATCGAAGAGTTCCGAAGCATTTTTAAAAGTCAGCGGAATTCCGAGAACAATGGAAGAGTTGTGAAGCATTTTTAAACGTCAGCGGAATTCCGAGAACAATGGAAGAGTTCCGAAGCATTTTTAAACCTCAGCGGAATTCCGAGAACAATGGAAGAGTTCTGAAGCATTTTTGAATGTCAGCGGAATTCCGAGAACAATGGAAGAGCTCCGAAGCATACTTAAACTTCAGCGGAATTCCGAGAACAATGGAACAGTTCCGAAGCATTTTTAAAAGTCAGCAGAATACCGAGAACAATGGAAGAGTTGTGAAGCATTTTTAAACATCAGCGGAATTCCAGAACAATCGAAGAGTTCCGAAGCATTTTTAAATGTCAGCGGAATTCCGAGAACAATGGAAGAGTTCCAAAGCATTTTTATATGTCTGCAGAATTCTGAGAACAATGGAAGAGTTCCAAAGCATTTTTAAATGTCAGCGGAATTCTGAAAACAATGGAAGAGTTCCGAAGCATTTTTAAACTTCAGCAGAATTCCGAGAACAATGGAAGAGTTCCGAAGCATTCTTAAACTTCTGCGGACTTCCGAGAACAATGGAAGAGTTCCGAAGCATTTTTAAGCGTCAGCGGAATTCCGAGAACAATGGAAGAGTTCCAAAGCATTTTTAAACTTCAGCAGAATTCCGAGAACAATGGAAGATTTCCGAAGCATTCTTAAACTTCAGCAGAATTCCGAGAACAATGGAAGAGTTCCGAAGCATTTTTTAAAGTCAGCGGAATTTCCGAGAACAATAGAAGAGTTGTGAAGCAATTTTAAGTGTCACCGGAATTCCGAGAACAATGGAAGAGTTCCGAAGCATTTTTCAACATCAGCGGAATTCCGAGAACAATGGAAGAGTTCTGAAGCATTTTTAAACGTCAGCGGAATTTTGAAAACAATGGAAGATTTCCGAAGCATTTTTAAACGTCAGCGGAATTTTGAAAACAATGGAAGATTTCCGAAGCATTTTTAAAAGTCAGCGGAATACCGAGAAAAATGGAAGAGTTGTGAAGCATTTTTAAACGTCAGCGGAATTCCGAGAACAATGGAAGAGTTCCGAAGCATTTTTAAATGTCAGCGGAATTCCGAGAACAATGGAAGCGTTCCGAAGCATTTTTAAATGTCAGCAGAATTCCAAGAACAAGGGAAGAGTACCAAAGCATTTTTAAATGTCAGCGGAATTCTGAAAACATTGGAAGAGTTCCGAAGCATTTTTAAACTTCAGCAGAATTCCGAGAAAAATGGAAGAGTTCCGAAGTATTTTTAAAAGTCAGCGGAATTCCGAGAACAATAGAAGAGTTGTGAAGCATTTTTAAGCGTCAGCGGAATTCCGAGAACAATGGAAGAGTTCCGAAGCATTTTTAAACTTCAAAACTTCAGCAGATTTCCGAGAACAATGGAAGAGTTCTGAAGCATTCTTAAACTTCAGCGGAATTCCGAGAACAATGGAAGAGTTCCGAAGCATTTTTAAAAGTCAGGGGAATTCCGAGAACAATAGAAGAGTTGTGAAGCAATTTTAAGCGTCAGCGGAATTCTGAGAACAATGTAAGAGTTCCGAAGCATTTTTAAACTTCACTGGAATTCCGAGAACAATGGAAGAGTTCCGAAGCATTTTTAAACATCAGCGGAATTCCGAGAACAATGGAAGAGTTCTGAAGCATTTTTAAACGTCAGCGGAATTTTGAAAATAATGGAAGATTTCCGAAGCATTTTTAAACGTCAGCGGAATTCTGAGAACAATGGAAGAGTTGTGAAGCATTTTTAAACCTCAGCGGAATTTGGAGAACAATCGAAGAGTTCCGAAGCATTTTTAAAAGTCAGCGGAATTCCGAGAACAATGGAAGAGTTGTGAAGCATTTTTAAACGTCAGCAGAATTCCGAGAACAATGGAAGGGTTCCGAAGCATTTTTAAATCTCAGCGGAATTCCGAGAACAATGGAAGAGCTCCGTAGCATACTTAAACTTCAGCGGAATTCCGAGAACAATGGAAGAGTTCTGAAGCATTTTTAAAAGTCAGCAGAATACCGAGAACAATGGAAGAGTTGTGAAGCATTTTTAAACGTCAGCGGAATTCCAGAACAATGGAAGAGTTCCGAAGCATTTTTAAATGTCAGCGGAATTCCGAGAACAATGGAAGAGTTCCGAAGCATTTTTATATGTCTGCAGAATTCTGAGAACAATGGAAGAGTTCCAAAGCATTTTTAAATGTCAGCGGAATTCTGAAAACAATGAAAGAGTTCCGAAGCATTTTTAAACTTCAGCAGAATTCCGAGAACAATGGAAGGGTTCCGAAGCATTCTTAAACTTCTGCGGAATTCCGAGAACAATGGAAGAGTTCCGAAGCATTTTTAAAAGTCAGCGGAATACCGAGAAAAATGGAAGAGTTGTGAAGCATTTTTAAACGTCAGTGGAATTCCGAGAACAATGGAAGAGTTGTGAAGCATTTTTAAATGTCAGCGGAATTCCGAGAACAATGGAAGAGTTCCGAAGCATTTTTAAATGTCAGCGGAATTCTGAAAACAATGGAAGAGTTCCGAAGCATTTTTAAACTTCAGCAGAATTCCGAGAAAAATGGAAGAGTTCCGAAGTATTTTTAAAAGTCAGCGGAATTCCGAGAACAATAGAAGAGTTGTGAAGCATTTTTAAGCGTCAGCGGAATTCCGAGAACAATGGAAGAGTTCCGAAGCATTTTTAAACTTCAAAACTTCAGCAGATTTCCGAGAACAATGGAAGAGTTCTGAAGCATTCTTAAACTTCAGCGGAATTCCGAGAACATTGGAAGAGTTCCGAAGCATTTTTAAAAGTCAGGGGAATTCCGAGAACAATAGAAGTGTTGTGAAGCAATTTTAAGCGTCAGCAGAATTCTGAGAACAATGTAAGAGTTCCGAAGCATTTTTAAACTTCACTGGAATTCCGAGAACAATGGAAGAGTTCCGAAGCATTTTTAAACATCAGCGGAATTCCGAGAACAATGGAAGAGTTCTGAAGCATTTTTAAATGTCAGCGGAATTTTGAAAATAATGGAAGATTTCCGAAGCATTTTTAAACGTCAGCGGAATTCTGAGAACAATGGAAGAGTTGTGAAGCATTTTTAAACCTCAGCGGAATTTGGAGAACAATCGAAGAGTTCCGAAGCATTTTTAAAAGTCAGCGGAATTCCGAGAACAATGGAAGAGTTGTGAAGCATTTTTAAACGTCAGCAGAATTCCGAGAACAATGGAAGGGTTCCGAAGCATTTTTAAATCTCAGCGGAATTCCGAGAACAATGGAAGAGCTCCGTAGCATACTTAAACTTCAGCGGAATTCCGAGAACAATGGAAGCGTTCTGAAGCATTTTTAAAAGTCAGCAGAATACCGAGAAAAATGGAAGAGTTGTGAAGCATTTTTAAACGTCAGCGGAATTCCAGAACAATGGAAGAGTTCCGAAGCATTTTTAAATGTCAGCGGAATTCCGAGAACAATGGAAGAGTTCCGAAGCATTTTTATATGTCTGCAGAATTCTGAGAACAATGGAAGAGTTCCAAAGCATTTTTAAATGTCAGCGGAATTCTGAAAACAATGAAAGAGTTCCGAAGCATTTTTAAACTTCAGCAGAATTCCGAGAACAATGGAAGGGTTCCGAAGCATTCTTAAACTTCTGCGGAATTCCGAGAACAATGGAAGAGTTCCGAAGCATTTTTAAAAGTCAGCGGAATACCGAGAAAAATGGAAGAGTTGTGAAGCATTTTTAAACGTCAGTGGAATTCCGAGAACAATGGAAGAGTTGTGAAGCATTTTTAAATGTCAGCGGAATTCCGAGAACAATGGAAGAGTTCCGAAGCATTTTTAAATGTCAGCGGAATTCTGAAAACAATGGAAGAGTTCCGAAGCATTTTTAAACTTCAGCAGAATTCCGAGAAAAATGGAAGAGTTCCGAAGTATTTTTAAAAGTCAACGGAATTCCGAGAACAATAGAAGAGTTGTGAAGCATTTTTAAGCGTCAGCGGAATTCCGAGAACAATGGAAGAGTTCCGAAGCATTTTTAAACTTCAAAACTTCAGCAGATTTCCGAGAACAATGGAAGAGTTCTGAAGCATTCTTAAACTTCAGCGGAATTCCGAGAACATTGGAAGAGTTCCGAAGCATTTTTAAAAGTCAGGGGAATTCCGAGAACAATAGAAGTGTTGTGAAGCAATTTTAAGCGTCAGCGGAATTCTGAGAACAATGTAAGAGTTCCGAAGCATTTTTAAACTTCACTGGAATTCCGAGAACAATGGAAGAGTTCCGAAGCATTTTTAAACATCAGCGGAATTCCGAGAACAATGGAAGAGTTGTGAAGCATTTTTAAATGTCAGCGGAATTCCGAGAACAATGGAAGAGTTCCGAAGCATTTTTAAATGTCAGCAGAATTCCAAGAACAATGTAAGAGTTCCAAAGCATTTTTAAATGTCAGCGGAATTCCGAGAACAATGGAAGAGTTCCGAAGCATTTTTAAACTTCAAAACATCAGCAGATTTCCGAGAACAATGGAAGAGTTCTGAAGCATTCTTAAACTTCAGCGGAATTCCGAGAACATTGGAAGAGTTCCGAAGTATTTTTAAAAGTCAGCGGAATTCCGAGAACAATAGAAGAGTTGTGAAGCATTTTTAAGCGTCAGCGGAATTCCGAGAACAATGGAAGAGTTCCGAAGCATTTTTAAACTTCAAAACTTCAGCAGATTTCCGAGAACAATGGAAGAGTTCTGAAGCATTTTTAAATGTCAGCGGAATTCCGAGAACAATGGAAGAGTTCCGAAGCATTTTTAAATGTCAGCAGAATTCCAAGAACAATGTAAGAGTTCCAAAGCATTTTTAAATGTCAGCGGAATTCTGAAAACAATGGAAGAGTTCCGAAGCATTTTTAAACTTCAGCAGAATTCCGAGAAAAATGGAAGAGTTCCGAAGCATTTTTAAAAGTCAGCGGAATTCCGAGAACAATAGAAGAGTTGTGAAGCATTTTTAAGCGTCAGCGGAATTCCGAGAACAATGGAAGAGTTCCAAAGCATTTTTAAACTTCAGCAGAATTCCGAGAACAATGGAAGAGTTCCGAAGCATTTTTCAACATCAGCGGAATTCCGAGAACAATGGAAGCGTTCTGAAGCATTTTTAAACGTCAGCGGAATTTTGAAAACAATGGAAGATTTCCGAAGCATTTTTAAACGTCAGCGGAATTCTAAGAACAATGGAAGAGTTCCGAGGCATTTTTAAACTTCAGCGGAATTTTGAGAACAATGGAATAGTTCCGAAGCATTTTTAAAAGTCCGCGAAATTCCGAGAACTATGGAAGAGTTGTGAAGCATTTTTAAATGTCAGCGGAATTCCGAGAACAATGGAAGAGTTCCGAAGCATTTTTAAATGTGAGCAGAATTCCAAGAACAATGGAAGAGTTCCAAAGCATTTTTAAATGTCAGCGGAATTCTGAAAACAATGGAAGAGTTCCGAAGCATTTTTAAACTTCAGCAGAATTCCGAGAAAAATGGACGAGTTCTGAAGTATTTTTAAAAGTCAGCGGAATTCCGAGAACAATAGAAGAGTTGTGAATCATTTTTAAGCGTCAGCGGAATTCCGAGAACAATGGAAGAGTTCCGAACCATTTTTAAACTTCAAAACTTCAGCAGATTTCGGAGAATAATGGAAGAGTTCTGAAGCATTCTTAACCTTCAGCGGAATTCCGAGAACAATGGAAGCGTTCCGAAGCATTTTTAAAAGTCAGGGGAATTCCGAGAACAATAGAAGAGTTGTGAAGCAATTTTAAGCGTCAGCGGAATTCTGAGAACAATGTAAGAGTTCCGAAGCATTTTTAAACATCAGCGGAATTACGAGAACAATGGAAGAGTTCTGAAGCATTTTTAAACGTCAGCGGAATTCTGAGAACAATGGAAGAGTTGTGAAGCATTTTTAAACGTCAGGGGAATTTGGAGAACAATGGAAGAGTTCCGAAGCATTTTTAAAAGTCAGCGGAATTCCGAGAACAATGGAAGAGTTCCGAAGCATTTTTAAACCTCAGCGGAATTCCGAGAACAATGGAAGAGTTCTAAAGCATTTTTAAATGTCAGCGGAATTCTGAGAACAATGGAAGAGCTCCGAAGCATACTTAAACTTCAGCGGAATTCCGAGAACAATGGAAGAGTTCCGAAGCATTTTTTAAAGTCAGCGGAATTTCCGAGAACAATAGAAGAGTTGTGAATCAATTTTAAGCATCAGCGGAATTCCGAGAACACTGGAAGAGTTCCGAAGCATTTTTAAACTTCACCCGAATTCCGAGAACAATGGAAGAGTTCCGATGCATTTTTAAACTTCAGCAGAATTCCTACAACAATGGAAGAGTTCCGAAGCATTTTTAAACTTCAGCGGAATTCCGAGAACAATGGAAGAGTTCCGAAGCATTTTTAAACGTCAGCGGAATTCCGAGAACAATGGAAGAGTTCCGAAGCATTTTTAAATGTCAGTAGAATTCTGAGAACAATGGAAGAGTTCCAAAGCATTTTTAAACTTCAGCATAATTCCGAGAACAATGGAAGAGTTCCGAAGCATTTTTAAAAGTCAGCGGAATTCCGAGAACAATGGAAGAGTTGTGAAGCATTTTTAAACGTCAGCGGAATTCTGAGAGCAATGGAAGAGTTCCGAAGCATTTTTAATCTTCAGCATAATTCCGAGAACAATGGAAGAGTTCCGAAGAATATTTAAACTTCAGCGGAATTCCGAGAACAATGGAAGAGTTCCGAAGCATTTTTAAAAGTCAGCGGAATACCGAGAAAAATGGAAGAGTTGTGAAGCATTTTTAAACGTCAGTGGAATTCCGAGAACAATGGAAGAGTTCCGAAGCATTTTTAAATGTCAGCGGAATTCCGAGAACAATGGAAGTGCTCCGAAGCATACTTAAACTTCAGCGGAATTCCGAGAACAATGGAAGAGTTCCGAAGCATTTTTAAAAGTCAGCAGAATACCGAGAACAATGGAAGAGTTGTGAAGCATTTTTAAACATCAGCGGAATTCCAGAACAATCGAAGAGTTCCGAAGCATTTTTAAAAGTCCGCGAAATTCCGAGAACAATGGAAGAGTTGTGAAGCATTTTTAAATGTCAGCGGAATTCCGAGAACAATGGAAGAGTTCCGAAGCATTTTTAAATGTCAGCAGAATTCCAAGAACAATGGAAGAGTTCCAAAGCATTTTTAAATGTCAGCGGAATTCTGAAAACAATGGAAGAGTTCCGAAGCATTTTTAAACTTCAGCAGAATTCCGAGAAAAATGGACGAGTTCTGAAGTATTTTTAAAAGTCAGCGGAATTCCGAGAACAATAGAAGAGTTGTGAAGCATTTTTAAGCGTCAGCGGAATTCCGAGAACAATGGAAGAGTTCCGAACCATTTTTAAACTTCAAAACTTCAGCAGATTTCGGAGAACAATGGAAGAGT
This sequence comes from Phyllobates terribilis, assembly GCF_046119375.1. Taxonomy (NCBI): domain Eukaryota; kingdom Metazoa; phylum Chordata; class Amphibia; order Anura; family Dendrobatidae; genus Phyllobates; species Phyllobates terribilis. The sequence goes on along the minus strand of NW_027362775.1, from coordinate 21,280,816 downwards.
TCTGAAGCATTCTTAACCTTCAGCAGAATTCCGAGAACAATGGAAGAGTTCCGAAGCATTTTTAAAAGTCAGGGGAATTCCGAGAACAATAGAAGAGTTGTGAAGCAATTTTAAGCGTCAGCGGAATTCTGAGAACAATGTAAGAGTTGCGAAGCATTTTTAAACTTCACTGGAATTCCGAGAACAATGGAAGAGTTCCGAAGCATTTTTAAAAGTCAGCGGAATTCCGAGAACAATGGAAGAGTTCCAAAGCATTTTTAAACCTCAGCAGAATTCCGAGAACAATGGAAGAGTTCTAAAGCATTTTTAAATGTCAGCGGAATTCTGAGAACAATGGAAGAGCTCCGAAGCATACTTAAACTTCAGCGGAATTCCGAGAACAATGGAAGAGTTCCGAAGCATTTTTAAAAGTCAGCAGAATACCGAGAACAATAGAAGAGTTGTGAAGCAATTTTAAGCGTCAGCGGAATTCCTAGAACAATGAAAGAGTTCCGAAGCATTTTTCAACATCAGCGGAATTCCGAGAACAATGGAAGAGTTCTGAAGCCTTTTTAAACGTCAGCGGAATTTTGAAAACAATGGAAGATTTCCAAAGCATTTTTAAACGTCAGCGGAATACCGAGAAAAATGGAAGAGTTGTGAAGCATTTTTAAACGTCAGCGGAATTCCGAGAACAATGGAAGAGTTCCGAAGCATTTTTAAAAGTCAGCGGAATTCCGAGAACAATAGAAGAGTTGTGAAGCATCTTTAAGCGTCAGCCAAATTCCGAGAACAATGGAAGAGTTCCAAAGCATTTTTAAACTTCAGCAGAATTCCGAGAACAATGGAAGAGTTCCGAAGCATACTTAAACTTCAGCGGAATTCCGAGAACAATGGAAGAGTTCCGAAGCATTTTTAAAAGTCAGGGGAATACCGAGAACAATGGAAGAGTTGTGAAGCATTTTTAAACGTCAGCGGAATTCCAGAACAATGGAAGAGTTCCGAAGCATACTTAAACTTCAGCGGAATTCCGAGAACAATGGAAGAGTTCCGAAGCATACTTAAACTTCAGCGGAATTCCGAGAACAATGGAAGAGTTCCGAAGCATACTTAAACTTCAGCGGAATTCCGAGAACAATGGAAGAGTTCCGAAGCATTTTTAAAAGTCAGGGGAATACCGAGAACAATGGAAGAGTTCTGAAGCATTTTTAAACATCAACGGAATTCCGAGAAAAAAGGAAGAGTTCCGAAGCATTTTTATATGTCAGCGGAATTCCGAGAACAATGGAAGAGTTCCGAAGCATATTTAAACTTCAGCGGAATACCGAGAACAATGGGAGAGTTCCGAAGCATTTTTAAAAGTCAGCGGAATTCCGAGAACAATGGAAGAGTTGTGAAGCATTTTTAAACGTCAGCGGAATTCTGAGAGCAATGGAAGAGTTCCGAAGCATTTTTAATCTTCAGCATAATTCCGAGAACAATGGAAGAGTTCCGAAGAATATTTAAACTTCAGCGGAATTCCGAGAACAATGGAAGAGTTCCGAAGCATTTTTAAAAGTCAGTGGAATACTATGAAAAATGGAAGAGTTGTGAAGCATTTTTAAACGTCAGTGGAATTCCGAGAACAATGGAAGAGTTCCGAAGCATTTTTAAATGTCAGCGGAATTCCGAGAACAATGGAAGAGTTCCGAAGCATTTTTAAATGTCAGCGGAATTCCGAGAACAATGGAAGAGTTCCAAAGCATTTTTAAATGTCAGCGGAATTCTGAAAACAATGGAAGAGTTCCGAAGCATTTTTAAACTTCAGCAGAATTCCGAGAAAAATGGAAGAGTTCCGAAGTATTTTTAAAAGTCAGCGGAATTCCGAGAACAATAGAAGAGTTGTGAAGCATTTTTAAGCGTCAGCGGAATTCCGAGAACAATGGAAGAGTTCCGAAGCATTTTTAAATGTCAGCGGAATTCCGAGAACAATGGAAGAGTTCCAAAGCATTTTTAAATGTCAGCGGAATTCTGAAAACAATGGAAGAGTTCCGAAGCATTTTTAAACTTCAGCAGAATTCCGAGAAAAATGGAAGAGTTCCGAAGTATTTTTAAAAGTCAGCGGAATTCCGAGAACAATAGAAGAGTTGTGAAGCATTTTTAAGCGTCAGCGGAATTCCGAGAACAATGGAAGAGTTCCGAAGCATTTTTAAACTTCAAAACTTCAGCAGATTTCCGAGAACAATGGAAGAGTTCTGAAGCATTCTTAAACTTCAGCGGAATTCCGAGAACAATGGAAGAGTTCCGAAGCATTTTTAAAAGTCAGGGGAATTCCGAGAACAATAGAAGAGTTGTGAAGCAATTTTAGGCGTCAGCGGAATTCTGAGAACAATGTAAGAGTTCCGAAGCATTTTTAAACTTCACTGGAATTCCGAGAACAATGGAAGAGTTCCGAAGCATTTTTAAACTTCACTGGAATTCCGAGAACAATGGAAGAGTTCTGAAGCATTTTTAAACGTCAGCGGAATTTTGAAAACAATGGAAGATTTCCGAAGCATTTTTAAACGTCAGCGGAATTCTGAGAACAATGGAAGAGTTGTGAAACATTTTTAAACGTCAGCGGAATTTGGAGAACAATCGAAGAGTTCCGAAGCATTTTTAAAAGTCAGCGGAATTCCGAGAACAATGGAAGAGTTGTGAAGCATTTTTAAACGTCAGCGGAATTCCGAGAACAATGGAAGGGTTCCGAAGCATTTATAAACCTCAGCGGAATTCCGAGAACAATGGAAGAGTTCTGAAGCATTTTTAAAAGTCAGCAGAATACCGAGAACAATGGAAGAGTTGTGAAGCATTTTTAAACGTCAGCGGAATTCCAGAACAATGGAAGAGTTCCGAAGCATTTTTAAATGTCAGCGGAATTCCGAGAACAATGGAAGAGTTCCGAAGCATTTTTATATGTCTGCAGAATTCTGAGAACAATGGAAGAGTTCCAAAGCATTTTTAAATGTCAGCGGAATTCTGAAAACAATGGAAGAGTTCCGAAGCATTTTTAAACTTCAGCAGAATTCCGAGAACAATGGAAGAGTTCCGAAGCATTTTTCAACATCAGCGGAATTCCGAGAACAATGGAAGAGTTCTGAAGCATTTTTAAACGTCAGCGGAATTTTGAAAACAATGGAAGATTTCCGAAGCATTTTTAAACGTCAGTGGAATTCTAAGAACAATGGAAGAGTTCCGAGGCATTTTTAAACTTCAGCGGAATTTTGAGAACAATGGAAGAGTTGTGAAGCATTTTTAAAAGTCCGCGAAATTCCGAGAACAATGGAAGAGTTGTGAAGCATTTTTAAAAGTCCGCGAAATTCCGAGAACAATGGAAGAGTTGTGAAGCATTTTTAAATGTCAGCGGAATTCCGAGAACAATGGAAGAGTTCCGAAGCATATTTAAATGTCATCAGAATTCCAAGAACAATGGAAGAGTTCCAAAGCATTTTTAAATGTCAGCGGAATTCTGAAAACAATGGAAGAGTTCCGAAGCATTTTTAAACCTCAGCGGAATTCCGAGAACAATGGAAGAGTTCTAAAGCATTTTTAAATGTCAGCGGAATTCTGAGAACAATGGAAGAGCTCCGAAGCATACTTAAACTTCAGCGGAATTCCGAGAACAATGGAAGAGTTCCGAAGCATTTTTTAAAGTCAGCGGAATTTCCGAGAACAATAGAAGAGTTGTGAATCAATTTTAAGCGTCAGCGGAATTCCGAGAACACTGGAAGAGTTCCGAAGCATTTTTAAACTTCACCCGAATTCCGAGAACAATGGAAGAGTTCCGATGCATTTTTAAACTTCAGCAGAATTCCTACAACAATGGAAGAGTTCCGAAGCATTTTTAAACTTCAGCGGAATTCCGAGAACAATGGAAGAGTTCCGAAGCATTTTTAAACGTCAGCGGAATTCCGAGAACAATGGAAGAGTTCCGAAGCATTTTTAAATGTCAGTAGAATTCTGAGAACAATGGAAGAGTTCCAAAGCATTTTTAAACTTCAGCATAATTCCGAGAACAATGGAAGAGTTCCGAAGCATTTTTAAAAGTCAGCGGAATTCCGAGAACAATGGAAGAGTTGTGAAGCATTTTTAAACGTCAGCGGAATTCTGAGAGCAATGGAAGAGTTCCGAAGCATTTTTAATCTTCAGCATAATTCCGAGAACAATGGAAGATTTCCGAAGAATATTTAAACTTCAGCGGAATTCCGAGAACAATGGAAGAGTTCCGAAGCATTTTTAAAAGTCAGCGGAATACCGAGAAAAATGGAAGAGTTGTGAAGCATTTTTAAACGTCAGTGGAATTCCGAGAACAATGGAAGAGTTCCGAAGCATTTTTAAATGTCAGCGGAATTCCGAGAACAATGGAAGTGCTCCGAAGCATACTTAAACTTCAGCGGAATTCCGAGAACAATGGAAGAGTTCCGAAGCATTTTTAAAAGTCAGCAGAATACCGAGAACAATGGAAGAGTTGTGAAGCATTTTTAAACATCAGCGGAATTCCAGAACAATCGAAGAGTTCCGAAGCATTTTTAAAAGTCCGCGAAATTCCGAGAACAATGGAAGAGTTGTGAAGCATTTTTAAATGTCAGCGGAATTCCGAGAACAATGGAAGAGTTCCGAAGCATTTTTAAATGTCAGCAGAATTCCAAGAACAATGGAAGAGTTCCAAAGCATTTTTAAATGTCAGCGGAATTCTGAAAACAATGGAAAAGTTCCGAAGCATTTTTAAACTTCAGCAGAATTCCGAGAAAAATGGACGAGTTCTGAAGTATTTTTAAAAGTCAGCGGAATTCCGAGAACAATAGAAGAGTTGTGAAGCATTTTTAAGCGTCAGCGGAATTCCGAGAACAATGGAAGAGTTCCGAAGCATTTTTAAATGTCAGCGGAATTCTGAAAACAATGGAAGAGTTCCGAAGCATTTTTAAACTTCAGCAGAATTCCGAGAAAAATGGAAGAGTTCCGAAGTATTTTTAAAAGTCAGCGGAATTCCGAGAACAATAGAAGAGTTGTGAAGCATTTTTAAGCGTCAGCGGAATTCCGAGAACAATGGAAGAGTTCCGAAGCATTTTTAAACTTCAAAACTTCAGCAGATTTCCGAGAACAATGGAAGAGTTCTGAAGCATTCTTAAACTTCAGCGGAATTCCGAGAACATTGGAAGAGTTCCGAAGCATTTTTAAAAGTCAGGGGAATTCCGAGAACAATAGAAGTGTTGTGAAGCAATTTTAAGCGTCAGCAGAATTCTGAGAACAATGTAAGAGTTCCGAAGCATTTTTAAACTTCACTGGAATTCCGAGAACAATGGAAGAGTTCCGAAGCATTTTTATACATCAGCGGAATTCCGAGAACAATGGAAGAGTTCTGAAGCATTTTTAAACGTCAGCGGAATTTTGAAAATAATGGAAGATTTCCGAAGCATTTTTAAACGTCAGCGGAATTCTGAGAACAATGGAAGAGTTGTGAAGCATTTTTAAACCTCAGCGGAATTTGGAGAACAATCGAAGAGTTCCGAAGCATTTTTAAAAGTCAGCGGAATTCCGAGAACAATGGAAGAGTTGTGAAGCATTTTTAAACGTCAGCAGAATTCCGAGAACAATGGAAGGGTTCCGAAGCATTTTTAAATCTCAGCGGAATTCCGAGAACAATGGAACAGCTCCGTAGCATACTTAAACTTCAGCGGAATTCCGAGAACAATGGAAGAGTTCTGAAGCATTTTTAAAAGTCAGCAGAATACCGAGAACAATGGAAGAGTTGTGAAGCATTTTTAAACGTCAGCGGAATTCCAGAACAATGGAAGAGTTCCGAAGCATTTTTAAATGTCAGCGGAATTCCGAGAACAATGGAAGAGTTCCGAAGCATTTTTATATGTCTGCAGAATTCTGAGAACAATGGAAGAGTTCCAAAGCATTTTTAAATGTCAGCGGAATTCTGAAAACAATGAAAGAGTTCCGAAGCATTTTTAAACTTCAGCAGAATTCCGAGAACAATGGAAGGGTTCCGAAGCATTCTTAAACTTCTGCGGAATTCCGAGAACAATGGAAGAGTTCCGAAGCATTTTTAAAAGTCAGCGGAATACCGAGAAAAATGGAAGAGTTGTGAAGCATTTTTAAACGTCAGTGGAATTCCGAGAACAATGGAAGAGTTGTGAAGCATTTTTAAATGTCAGCGGAATTCCGAGAACAATGGAAGAGTTCCGAAGCATTTTTAAATGTCAGCGGAATTCTGAAAACAATGGAAGAGTTCCGAAGCATTTTTAAACTTCAGCAGAATTCCGAGAAAAATGGAAGAGTTCCGAAGTATTTTTAAAAGTCAGCGGAATTCCGAGAACAATAGAAGAGTTGTGAAGCATTTTTAAGCGTCAGCGGAATTCCGAGAACAATGGAAGAGTTCCGAAGCATTTTTAAACTTCAAAACTTCAGCAGATTTCCGAGAACAATGGAAGAGTTCTGAAGCATTCTTAAACTTCAGCGGAATTCCGAGAACATTGGAAGAGTTCCGAAGCATTTTTAAAAGTCAGGGGAATTCCGAGAACAATAGAAGTGTTGTGAAGCAATTTTAAGCGTCAGCGGAATTCTGAGAACAATGTAAGAGTTCCGAAGCATTTTTAAACTTCACTGGAATTCCGAGAACAATGGAAGAGTTCCGAAGCATTTTTAAACATCAGCGGAATTCCGAGAACAATGGAAGAGTTGTGAAGCATTTTTAAATGTCAGCGGAATTCCGAGAACAATGGAAGAGTTCCGAAGCATTTTTAAATGTCAGCAGAATTCCAAGAACAATGTAAGAGTTCCAAAGCATTTTTAAATGTCAGCGGAATTCTGAAAACAATGGAAGAGTTCCGAAGCATTTTTAAACTTCAGCAGAATTTCCTAGAAAAATGGAAGAGTTCCGAAGTATTTTTAAAAGTCAGCGGAATTCCGAGAACAATAGAAGAGTTGTGAAGCATTTTTAAGCGTCAGCGGAATTCCGAGAACAATGGAAGAGTTCCGAAGCATTTTTAAACTTCAAAACTTCAGCAGATTTCCGAGAACAATGGAAGAGTTCTGAAGCATTTTTAAATGTCAGCGGAATTCCGAGAACAATGGAAGAGTTCCGAAGCATTTTTAAATGTCAGCAGAATTCCAAGAACAATGTAAGAGTTCCAAAGCATTTTTAAATGTCAGCGGAATTCTGAAAACAATGGAAGAGTTCCGAAGCATTTTTAAACTTCAGCAGAATTCCGAGAAAAATGGAAGAGTTCCGAAGCATTTTTAAAAGTCAGCGGAATTCCGAGAACAATAGAAGAGTTGTGAAGCATTTTTAAGCGTCAGCGGAATTCCGAGAACAATGGAAGAGTTCCAAAGCATTTTTAAACTTCAGCAGAATTCCGAGAACAATGGAAGAGTTCCGAAGCATTTTTCAACATCAGCGGAATTCCGAGAACAATGGAAGCGTTCTGAAGCATTTTTAAACGTCAGCGGAATTTTGAAAACAATGGAAGATTTCCGAAGCATTTTTAAACGTCAGCGGAATTCTAAGAACAATGGAAGAGTTCCGAGGCATTTTTAAACTTCAGCGGAATTTTGAGAACAATGGAATAGTTCCGAAGCATTTTTAAAAGTCCGCGAAATTCCGAGAACTATGGAAGAGTTGTGAAGCATTTTTAAATGTCAGCGGAATTCCGAGAACAATGGAAGAGTTCCGAAGCATTTTTAAATGTGAGCAGAATTCCAAGAACAATGGAAGAGTTCCAAAGCATTTTTAAATGTCAGCGGAATTCTGAAAACAATGGAAGAGTTCCGAAGCATTTTTAAACTTCAGCAGAATTCCGAGAAAAATGGACGAGTTCTGAAGTATTTTTAAAAGTCAGCGGAATTCCGAGAACAATAGAAGAGTTGTGAATCATTTTTAAGCGTCAGCGGAATTCCGAGAACAATGGAAGAGTTCCGAACCATTTTTAAACTTCAAAACTTCAGCAGATTTCGGAGAACAATGGAAGAGTTCTGAAGCATTCTTAACCTTCAGCGGAATTCCGAGAACAATGGAAGCGTTCCGAAGCATTTTTAAAAGTCAGGGGAATTCCGAGAACAATAGAAGAGTTGTGAAGCAATTTTAAGCGTCAGCGGAATTCTGAGAACAATGTAAGAGTTCCGAAGCATTTTTAAACTTCACTGGAATTCCGAGAACAATGGAAGAGTTCCGAAGCATTTTTAAACATCAGCGGAATTACGAGAACAATGGAAGAGTTCTGAAGCATTTTTAAACGTCAGCGGAATTCTGAGAACAATGGAAGAGTTGTGAAGCATTTTTAAACGTCAGGGGAATTTGGAGAACAATGGAAGAGTTCCGAAGCATTTTTAAAAGTCAGCGGAATTCCGAGAACAATGGAAGAGTTCCGAAGCATTTTTAAACCTCAGCGGAATTCCGAGAACAATGGAAGAGTTCTAAAGCATTTTTAAATGTCAGCGGAATTCTGAGAACAATGGAAGAGCTCCGAAGCATACTTAAACTTCAGCGGAATTCCGAGAACAATGGAAGAGTTCCGAAGCATTTTTTAAAGTCAGCGGAATTTCCGAGAACAATAGAAGAGTTGTGAATCAATTTTAAGCGTCAGCGGAATTCCGAGAACACTGGAAGAGTTCCGAAGCATTTTTAAACTTCACCCGAATTCCGAGAACAATGGAAGAGTTCCGATGCATTTTTAAACTTCAGCAGAATTCCTACAACAATGGAAGAGTTCCGAAGCATTTTTAAACTTCAGCGGAATTCCGAGAACAATGGAAGAGTTCCGAAGCATTTTTAAACGTCAGCGGAATTCCGAGAACAATGGAAGAGTTCCGAAGCATTTTTAAATGTCAGTAGAATTCTGAGAACAATGGAAGAGTTCCAAAGCATTTTTAAACTTCAGCATAATTCCGAGAACAATGGAAGAGTTCCGAAGCATTTTTAAAAGTCAGCGGAATTCCGAGAACAATGGAAGAGTTGTGAAGCATTTTTAAACGTCAGCGGAATTCTGAGAGCAATGGAAGAGTTCCGAAGCATTTTTAATCTTCAGCATAATTCCGAGAACAATGGAAGAGTTCCGAAGAATATTTAAACTTCAGCGGAATTCCGAGAACAATGGAAGAGTTCCGAAGCATTTTTAAAAGTCAGCGGAATACCGAGAAAAATGGAAGAGTTGTGAAGCATTTTTAAACGTCAGTGGAATTCCGAGAACAATGGAAGAGTTCCGAAGCATTTTTAAATGTCAGCGGAATTCCGAGAACAATGGAAGTGCTCCGAAGCATACTTAAACTTCAGCGGAATTCCGAGAACAATGGAAGAGTTCCGAAGCATTTTTAAAAGTCAGCAGAATACCGAGAACAATGGAAGAGTTGTGAAGCATTTTTAAACATCAGCGGAATTCCAGAACAATCGAATAGTTCCGAAGCATTTTTAAAAGTCCGCGAAATTCCGAGAACAATGGAAGAGTTGTGAAGCATTTTTAAATGTCAGCGGAATTCCGAGAACAATGGAAGAGTTCCGAAGCATTTTTAAATGTCAGCAGAATTCCAAGAACAATGGAAGAGTTCCAAAGCATTTTTAAATGTCAGCAGAATTCTGAAAACAATGGAAGAGTTCCGAAGCATTTTTAAACTTCAGCAGAATTCCGAGAAAAATGGACGAGTTCTGAAGTATTTTTAAAAGTCAGCGGAATTCCGAGAACAATAGAAGAGTTGTGAAGCATTTTTAAGCGTCAGCGGAATTCCGAGAACAATGGAAGAGTTCCGAACCATTTTTAAACTTCAAAACTTCAGCAGATTTCGGAGAACAATGGAAGAGTTCTGAAGCATTCTTAACCTTCAGCGGAATTCCGAGAACAATGGAAGAGTTCCGAAGCATTTTTAAACTTCACTGGAATTCCGAGAACAATGGAAGAGTTCCGAAGCATTTTTAAAAGTCAGCGGAATTCCGAGAACAATGGAAGAGTTCCAAAGCATTTTTAAACCTCAGCAGAATTCCGAGAACAATGGAAGAGTTCTAAAGCATTTTTAAATGTCAGCGGAATTCTGAGAACAATGGAAGAGCTCCGAAGCATACTTAAACTTCAGCGGAATTCCGAGAACAATGGAAGAGTTCCGAAGCATTTTTAAAAGTCAGCAGAATACCGAGAACAATAGAAGAGTTGTGAAGCAATTTTAAGCGTCAGCGGAATTCCTAGAACAATGAAAGAGTTCCGAAGCATTTTTCAACATCAGCGGAATTCCGAGAACAATGGAAGAGTTCTGAAGCCTTTTTAAACGTCAGCGGAATTTTGAAAACAATGGAAGATTTCCAAAGCATTTTTAAACGTCAGCGGAATACCGAGAAAAATGGAAGAGTTGTGAAGCATTTTTAAACGTCAGCGGAATTCCGAGAACAATGGAAGAGTTCCGAAGCATTTTTAAAAGTCAGCGGAATTCCGAGAACAATAGAAGAGTTGTGAAGCATCTTTAAGCGTCAGCCAAATTCCGAGAACAATGGAAGAGTTCCAAAGCATTTTTAAACTTCAGCAGAATTCCGAGAACAATGGAAGAGTTCCGAAGCATACTTAAACTTCAGCGGAATTCCGAGAACAATGGAAGAGTTCCGAAGCATTTTTAAAAGTCAGGGGAATACCGAGAACAATGGAAGAGTTGTGAAGCATTTTTAAACGTCAGCGGAATTCCAGAACAATGGAAGAGTTCCGAAGCATACTTAAACTTCAGCGGAATTCCGAGAACAATGGAAGAGTTCCGAAGCATACTTAAACTTCAGCGGAATTCCGAGAACAATGGAAGAGTTCCGAAGCATACTTAAACTTCAGCGGAATTCCGAGAACAATGGAAGAGTTCCGAAGCATTTTTAAAAGTCAGGGGAATACCGAGAACAATGGAAGAGTTCTGAAGCATTTTTAAACATCAACGGAATTCCGAGAAAAAAGGAAGAGTTCCGAAGCATTTTTATATGTCAGCGGAATTCCGAGAACAATGGAAGAGTTCCGAAGCATATTTAAACTTCAGCGGAATACCGAGAACAATGGGAGAGTTCCGAAGCATTTTTAAAAGTCAGCGGAATTCCGAGAACAATGGAAGAGTTGTGAAGCATTTTTAAACGTCAGCGGAATTCTGAGAGCAATGGAAGAGTTCCGAAGCATTTTTAATCTTCAGCATAATTCCGAGAACAATGGAAGAGTTCCGAAGAATATTTAAACTTCAGCGGAATTCCGAGAACAATGGAAGAGTTCCGAAGCATTTTTAAAAGTCAGTGGAATACTGAGAAAAATGGAAGAGTTGTGAAGCATTTTTAAACGTCAGTGGAATTCCGAGAACAATGGAAGAGTTCCGAAGCATTTTTAAATGTCAGCGGAATTCCGAGAACAATGGAAGAGTTCCGAAGCATTTTTAAATGTCAGCGGAATTCCGAGAACAATGGAAGAGTTCCAAAGCATTTTTAAATGTCAGCGGAATTCTGAAAACAATGGAAGAGTTCCGAAGCATTTTTAAACTTCAGCAGAATTCCGAGAAAAATGGAAGAGTTCCGAAGTATTTTTAAAAGTCAGCGGAATTCCGAGAACAATAGAAGAGTTATGAAGCATTTTTAAGCGTCAGCGGAATTCCGAGAACAATGGAAGAGTTCCGAAGCATTTTTAAACTTCAAAACTTCAGCAGATTTCCGAGAACAATGGAAGAGTTCCGAAGCATTTTTAAAAGTCAGGGGAATTCCGAGAACAATAGAAGAGTTGTGAAGCAATTTTAGGCGTCAGCGGAATTCTGAGAACAATGTAAGAGTTCCGAAGCATTTTTAAACTTCACTGGAATTCCGAGAACAATGGAAGAGTTCCGAAGCATTTTTAAACTTCACTGGAATTCCGAGAACAATGGAAGAGTTCTGAAGCATTTTTAAACGTCAGCGGAATTGTGAAAAAAATGGAAGATTTCCGAAGCATTTTTAAACGTCAGCGGAATTCTGAGAACAATGGAAGAGTTGTTAAACATTTTTAAACGTCAGCGGAATTTGGAGAACAATCGAAGAGTTCCGAAGCATTTTTAAAAGTCAGCGGAATTCCGAGAACAATGGAAGAGTTGTGAAGCATTTTTAAACGTCAGCGGAATTCCGAGAACAATGGAAGGGTTCCGAAGCATTTATAAACCTCAGCGGAATTCCGAGAACAATGGAAGAGTTCTGAAGCATTTTTAAAAGTCAGCAGAATACCGAGAACAATGGAAGAGTTGTGAAGCATTTTTAAACGTCAGCGGAATTCCAGAACAATGGAAGAGTTCCGAAGCATTTTTAAATGTCAGCGGAATTCCGAGAACAATGGAAGAGTTCCGAAGCATTTTTATATGTCTGCAGAATTCTGAGAACAATGGAAGAGTTCCAAAGCATTTTTAAATGTCAGCGGAATTCTGAAAACAATGGAAGAGTTCCGAAGCATTTTTAAACTTCAGCAGAATTCCGAGAACAATGGAAGAGTTCCGAAGCATTTTTCAACATCAGCGGAATTCCGAGAACAATGGAAGAGTTCTGAAGCATTTTTAAACGTCAGCGGAATTTTGAAAACAATGGAAGATTTCCGAAGCATTTTTAAACGTCAGTGGAATTCTAAGAACAATGGAAGAGTTCCGAGGCATTTTTAAACTTCAGCGGAATTTTGAGAACAATGGAAGAGTTGTGAAGCATTTTTAAAAGTCCGCGAAATTCCGAGAACAATGGAAGAGTTGTGAAGCATTTTTAAATGTCAGCGGAATTCCGAGAACAATGGAAGAGTTCCGAAGCATTTTTAAATGTCATCAGAATTCCAAGAACAATGGAAGAGTTCCAAAGCATTTTTAAATGTCAGCGGAATTCTGAAAACAATGGAAGAGTTCCGAAGCATTTTTAAACCTCAGCGGAATTCCGAGAACAATGGAAGAGTTCTAAAGCATTTTTAAATGTCAGCGGAATTCTGAGAACAATGGAAGAGCTCCGAAGCATACTTAAACTTCAGCGGAATTCCGAGAACAATGGAAGAGTTCCGAAGCATTTTTTAAAGTCAGCGGAATTTCCGAGAACAATAGAAGAGTTGTGAATCAATTTTAAGCGTCAGCGGAATTCCGAGAACACTGGAAGAGTTCCGAAGCATTTTTAAACTTCACCCGAATTCCGAGAACAATGGAAGAGTTCCGATGCATTTTTAAACTTCAGCAGAATTCCTACAACAATGGAAGAGTTCCGAAGCATTTTTAAACTTCAGCGGAATTCCGAGAACAATGGAAGAGTTCCGAAGCATTTTTAAACGTCAGCGGAATTCCGAGAACAATGGAAGAGTTCCGAAGCATTTTTAAATGTCAGTAGAATTCTGAGAACAATGGAAGAGTTCCAAAGCATTTTTAAACTTCAGCATAATTCCGAGAACAATGGAAGAGTTCCGAAGCATTTTTAAAAGTCAGCGGAATTCCGAGAACAATGGAAGAGTTGTGAAGCATTTTTAAACGTCAGCGGAATTCTGAGAGCAATGGAAGAGTTCCGAAGCATTTTTAATCTTCAGCATAATTCCGAGAACAATGGAAGATTTCCGAAGAATATTTAAACTTCAGCGGAATTCCGAGAACAATGGAAGAGTTCCGAAGCATTTTTAAAAGTCAGCGGAATACCGAGAAAAATGGAAGAGTTGTGAAGCATTTTTAAACGTCAGTGGAATTCCGAGAACAATGGAAGAGTTCCGAAGCATTTTTAAATGTCAGCGGAATTCCGAGAACAATGGAAGTGCTCCGAAGCATACTTAAACTTCAGCGGAATTCCGAGAACAATGGAAGAGTTCCGAAGCATTTTTAAAAGTCAGCAGAATACCGAGAACAATGGAAGAGTTGTGAAGCATTTTTAAACATCAGCGGAATTCCAGAACAATCGAAGAGTTCCGAAGCATTTTTAAAAGTCCGCGAAATTCCGAGAACAATGGAAGAGTTGTGAAGCATTTTTAAATGTCAGCGGAATTCCGAGAACAATGGAAGAGTTCCGAAGCATTTTTAAATGTCAGCAGAATTCCAAGAACAATGGAAGAGTTCCAAAGCATTTTTAAATGTCAGCGGAATTCTGAAAACAATGGAAGAGTTCCGAAGCATTTTTAAACTTCAGCAGAATTCCGAGAAAAATGGACGAGTTCTGAAGTATTTTTAAAAGTCAGCGGAATTCCGAGAACAATAGAAGAGTTGTGAAGCATTTTTAAGCGTCAGCGGAATTCCGAGAACAATGGAAGAGTTCCGAACCATTTTTAAACTTCAAAACTTCAGCAGATTTCGGAGAACAATGGAAGAGTTCTGAAGCATTCTTAACCTTCAGCGGAATTCCGAGAACAATGGAAGAGTTCCGAAGCATTTTTAAAAGTCAGGGGAATTCCGAGAACAATAGAAGAGTTGTGAAGCAATTTTAAGCGTCAGCGGAATTCTGAGAACAATGTAAGAGTTGCGAAGCATTTTTAAACTTCACTGGAATTCCGAGAACAATGGAAGAGTTCCGAAGCATTTTTAAACATCAGCGGAATTACGAGAACAATGGAAGAGTTCTGAAGCATTTTTAAACGTCAGCGGAATTCTGAGAACAATGGAAGAGTTGTGAAGCATTTTTAAACGTCAGGGGAATTTGGAGAACAATGGAAGAGTTCCGAAGCATTTTTAAAAGTCAGCGGAATTCCGAGAACAATGGAAGAGTTCCGAAGCATTTTTAAACCTCAGCAGAATTCCGAGAACAATGGAAGAGTTCTAAAGCATTTTTAAATGTCAGCGGAATTCTGAGAACAATGGAAGAGCTCCGAAGCATACTTAAACTTCAGCGGAATTCCGAGAACAATGGAAGAGTTCCGAAGCATTTTTAAAAGTCAGCAGAATACCGAGAACAATAGAAGAGTTGTGAAGCAATTTTAAGCGTCAGCGGAATTCCTAGAACAATGAAAGAGTTCCGAAGCATTTTTCAACATCAGCGGAATTCCGAGAACAATGGAAGAGTTCTGAAGCCTTTTTAAACGTCAGCGGAATTTTGAAAACAATGGAAGATTTCCAAAGCATTTTTAAACGTCAGCGGAATACCGAGAAAAATGGAAGAGTTGTGAAGCATTTTTAAACGTCAGCGGAATTCCGAGAACAATGGAAGAGTTCCGAAGCATTTTTAAAAGTCAGCGGAATTCCGAGAACAATAGAAGAGTTGTGAAGCATCTTTAAGCGTCAGCCAAATTCCGAGAACAATGGAAGAGTTCCAAAGCATTTTTAAACTTCAGCAGAATTCCGAGAACAATGGAAGAGTTCCGAAGCATACTTAAACTTCAGCGGAATTCCGAGAACAATGGAAGAGTTCCGAAGCATTTTTAAAAGTCAGGGGAATACCGAGAACAATGGAAGAGTTGTGAAGCATTTTTAAACGTCAGCGGAATTCCAGAACAATGGAAGAGTTCCGAAGCATACTTAAACTTCAGCGGAATTCCGAGAACAATGGAAGAGTTCCGAAGCATACTTAAACTTCAGCGGAATTCCGAGAACAATGGAAGAGTTCCGAAGCATACTTAAACTTCAGCGGAATTCCGAGAACAATGGAAGAGTTCCGAAGCATTTTTAAAAGTCAGGGGAATACCGAGAACAATGGAAGAGTTCTGAAGCATTTTTAAACATCAACGGAATTCCGAGAAAAAAGGAAGAGTTCCGAAGCATTTTTATATGTCAGCGGAATTCCGAGAACAATGGAAGAGTTCCGAAGCATATTTAAACTTCAGCGGAATACCGAGAACAATGGAAGAGTTCCGAAGCATTTTTAAAAGTCAGCGGAATTCCGAGAACAATGGAAGAGTTGTGAAGCATTTTTAAACGTCAGCGGAATTCTGAGAGCAATGGAAGAGTTCCGAAGCATTTTTAATCTTCAGCATAATTCCGAGAACAATGGAAGAGTTCCGAAGAATATTTAAACTTCAGCGGAATTCCGAGAACAATGGAAGAGTTCCGAAGCATTTTTAAAAGTCAGTGGAATACTGAGAAAAATGGAAGAGTTGTGAAGCATTTTTAAACGTCAGTGGAATTCCGAGAACAATGGAAGAGTTCCGAAGCATTTTTAAATGTCAGCGGAATTCCGAGAACAATGGAAGAGTTCCGAAGCATTTTTAAATGTCAGCGGAATTCCGAGAACAATGGAAGAGTTCCAAAGCATTTTTAAATGTCAGCGGAATTCTGAAAACAATGGAAGAGTTCCGAAGCATTTTTAAACTTCAGCAGAATTCCGAGAAAAATGGAAGAGTTCCGAAGTATTTTTAAAAGTCAGCGGAATTCCGAGAACAATAGAAGAGTTGTGAAGCATTTTTAAGCGTCAGCGGAATTCCGAGAACAATGGAAGAGTTCCGAAGCATTTTTAAACTTCAAAACTTCAGCAGATTTCCGAGAACAATGGAAGAGTTCTGAAGCATTCTTAAACTTCAGCGGAATTCCGAGAACAATGGAAGAGTTCCGAAGCATTTTTAAAAGTCAGGGGAATTCCGAGAACAATAGAAGAGTTGTGAAGCAATTTTAGGCGTCAGCGGAATTCTGAGAACAATGTAAGAGTTCCGAAGCATTTTTAAACTTCACTGGAATTCCGAGAACAATGGAAGAGTTCCGAAGCATTTTTAAACTTCACTGGAATTCCGAGAACAATGGAAGAGTTCTGAAGCATTTTTAAACGTCAGCGGAATTTTGAAAACAATGGAAGATTTCCGAAGCATTTTTAAACGTCAGCGGAATTCTGAGAACAATGGAAGAGTTGTGAAACATTTTTAAACGTCAGCGGAATTTGGAGAACAATCGAAGAGTTCCGAAGCATTTTTAAAAGTCAGCGGAATTCCGAGAACAATGGAAGGGTTCCGAAGCATTTATAAACCTCAGCGGAATTCCGAGAACAATGGAAGAGTTCTGAAGCATTTTTAAAAGTCAGCAGAATACCGAGAACAATGGAAGAGTTGTGAAGCATTTTTAAACGTCAGCGGAATTCCAGAACAATGGAAGAGTTCCGAAGCATTTTTAAATGTCAGCGGAATTCCGAGAACAATGGAAGTGTTCCGAAGCATTTTTATATGTCTGCAGAATTCTGAGAACAATGGAAGAGTTCCAAAGCATTTTTAAATGTCAGCGGAATTCTGAAAAAAAAATGGAAGAGTTCCGAAGCATTTTTAAACTTCAGCAGAATTCCGAGAACAATGGAAGAGTTCCGAAGCATTTTTCAACATCAGCGGAATTCCGAGAACAATGGAAGAGTTCTGAAGCATTTTTAAACGTCAGCGGAATTTTGAAAACAATGGAAGATTTCCGAAGCATTTTTAAACGTCAGTGGAATTCTAAGAACAATGGAAGAGTTCCGAGGCATTTTTAAACTTCAGCGGAATTTTGAGAACAATGGAAGAGTTGTGAAGCATTTTTAAAAGTCCGCGAAATTCCGAGAACAATGGAAGAGTTGTGAAGCATTTTTAAATGTCAGCGGAATTCCGAGAACAATGGAAGAGTTCCGAAGCATTTTTAAATGTCATCAGAATTCCAAGAACAATGGAAGAGTTCCAAAGCATTTTTAAATGTCAGCGGAATTCTGAAAACAATGGAAGAGTTCCGAAGCATTTTTAAACTTCAGCAGAATTCCGAGAAAAATGGACGAGTTCTGAAGTATTTTTAAAAGTCAGCGGAATTCCGAGAACAATAGAAGAGTTGTGAAGCATTTTTAAGCATCAGCGGAATTCCGAGAACAATGGAAGAGTTCCGAAGCATTTTTAAACTTCAAAACTTCAGCAGATTTCCGAGAACAATGGAAGAGTTCTGAAGCATTCTTAACCTTCAGCGGAATTCCGAGAACAATGGAAGAGTTCCGAAGCATTTTTAAAAGTCAGGGGAATTCCGAGAACAATAGAAGAGTTGTGAAGCAATTTTAAGCGTCAGCGGAATTCTGAGAACAATGGAAGAGTTCCGAAGCATTTTTAAACATCAGCGGAATTACGTGAACAATGGAAGAGTTCTGAAGCATTTTTAAACGTCAGCGGAATTCTGAGAACAATGGAAGAGTTGTGAAGCAATTATAAACGTCAGCGGAATTTGGAGAACAATGGAAGAGTTCCGAAGCATTTTTAAAAGTCAGCGGAATTCCGAAAACAATGGAAGAGTTCCGAAGCATTTTTAAACCTCAGCGGAATTCCGAGAACAATGGAAGAGTTCTGAAGCATTTTTAAATGTCAGCGGAATTCTGAGAACAATGGAATAGCTCCGAAGCATACTTGAACTTCAGCGGAATTCCGAGAACAATGGAAGAGTTCCGAAGCATTTTTAAAAGTCAGCAGAATACCGAGAACAATGGAAGAGTTGTGAAGCATTTTTAAACATCAGCGGAATTCCAGAACAATCGAAGAGTTCCGAAGCATTTTTAAATGTCAGCGGAATTCCGAGAACAATGGAAGAGTTCCGAAGCATTTTTATATGTCTGCAGAATTCTGAGAACAATGGACGAGTTCCAAAGCATTTTTAAATGTCAGCGGAATTCTGAAAACAATGGAAGAGTTCCGAAGCATGTTTAAACTTCAGCAGAATTCCGAGAACAATGGAAGAGTTCCGAAGCATTCTTAAACTTCTGCGGAATTCCGAGAACAATGGAAGAGTTCCGAAGCATTTTTAAAAGTCAGCGGAATTCCGAGAACAATAGAAGAGTTGTGAAGCATTTTTAAGCGTCAGCGGAATTCCGAGAACAATGGAAGAGTTCCAAAGCATTTTTAAACTTCAGCAGAATTCCGAGAACAATGGAAGAGTTCCGAAGCATTCTTAAACTTCAGCGGAATTCCGAGAACAATGGAAGAGTTCCGAAGCATTTTTCAACATCAGCGGAATTCCGAGAACAATGGAAGAGTTCTGAAGCATTTTTAAACGTCAGCGGAATTTTGAAAACAATGGAAGATTTCCAAAGCATTTTTAAACGTCAGCGGAATTTTGAAAACAATGGAAGATTTCCGAAGCATTTTTAAAAGTCAGCGGAATACCGAGAAAAATGGAAGAGTTGTGAAGCATTTTTAAACGTCAGCGGAATTCCGAGAACAATGGAAGAGTTCCGAAGCATTTTTAAAAGTCAGCTGAATTCCGAGAACAATAGAAGAGTTGTGAAGCATTTTTAAGCGTCAGCCGAATTCCGAGAACAATGGAAGAGTTCCAAAGCATTTTTAAACTTCAGCAGAATTCCGAGAACATTGGAAGAGTTCCGAAGCATTCTTAAACTTCAGCGGAATTCCGAGAACAATGGAAGACTTCCGAAGCATTTTTTAAAGTCAGCGGAATTTCCGAGAACAATAGAAGAGTTGTGAAGCAATTTTAAGCGTCAGCGGAATTCCAAGAACAATGGAAGAGTTCCGAAGCATTTTTCAACATCAGCGGAATTCTGAGAACAATGGAAGAGTTCTGAAGCATTTTTAAACTTCAGCAGAATTCCGAGAACAATGGAAGAGTTCCGAAGCATACTTAAACTTCAGCGGAATTCCGAGAACAATGGAAGAGTTCCGAAGCATTTTTAAAAGTCAGGGGAATACCGAGAACAATGGAAGAGTTGTGAAGCATTTTTAAACGTCAGCGGAATTCCAGAACAATGGAAGAGTTCCGAAGCATACTTAAACTTCAGCGGAATTCCGAGAACAATGGAAGAGTTCTGAAGCATTTTTAAACATCAACGGAATTCCGAGAAAAAAGGAAGAGTTCCGAAGCATTTTTATATGTCAGCGGAATTCCGAGAACAATGGAAGAGTTCCGAAGCATATTTAAACTTCAGCGGAATACCGAGAACAATAGAAGAGTTGTGAAGCATTTTTAAACGTCAGCGGAAATCCGAGAACAATGGAAGAGTTCCGATGCATTTTTAAACTTCAGCATAATTCCTACAACAATGGAAGAGTTCCGAAGCATTTTTAAACTTCAGCGGAATTGCGAGAACAATGGAAGAGTTCCGAAGCATTTTTAAACGTCAGCGGAATTCCGAGAACAATGGAAGAGTTCCAAAGCATTTTTAAATGTCAGCGGAATTCTGAGAACAATGGAAGAGTTCCGAAGCATTTTTAATCTTCAGCATAATTCCGAGAACAATGGAAGAGTTCCGAAGCATTTTTAAAAGTCAGCGGAATTCCGAGAACAATGGAAGAGTTGTGAAGCATTTTTAAACGTCAGCGGAATTCTGAGAGCAATGGAAGAGTTCCGAAGCATTTTTAATCTTCAGCATAATTCCGAGAACAATGGAAGAGTTCCGAAGAATATTTAAACTTCAGCGGAATTCCGAGAACAATGGAAGAGTTCCGAAGCATTTTTAAAAGTCAGCGGAATACTGAGAAAAATGGAAGAGTTGTGAAGCATTTTTAAACGTCAGTGGAATTCCGAGAACAATGGAAGAGTTCCGAAGCATTTTTAAATGTCAGCGGAATTCCGAGAACAATGGAAGAGTTCCGAAGCATTTTTAAATGTCAGCAGAATTCCAAGAACAATGGAAGAGTTCCAAAGCATTTTTAAATGTCAGCGGAATTCTGAAAACAATGGAAGAGTTCCGAAGCATTTTTAAACTTCAGCAGAATTCCGAGAAAAATGGAAGAGTTCCGAAGTATTTTTAAAAGTCAGCGGAATTCCGAGAACAATAGAAGAGTTGTGAAGCATTTTTAAGCGTTAGCGGAATTCCGAGAACAATGGAAGAGTTCCGAAGCATTTTTAAACTTCAAAACTTCAGCAGATTTCCGAGAACAATGGAAGAGTTCTGAAGCATTCTTAAACTTCAGCGGAATTCCGAGAACAATGGAAGAGTTCCGAAGCATTTTTAAAAGTCAGGGGAATTCCGAGAACAATAGAAGAGTTGTGAAGCAATTTTAAGCGTCAGCGGAATTCTGAGAACAATGTAAGAGTTCCGAAGCATTTTTAAACTTCACTGGAATTCCGAAAACAATGGAAGAGTTCCGAAGCATTTTTAAACGTCAGCGGAATTCCGAGAACAATGGAAGAGTTCCGAAGCATTTTTAAATGTCAGCGGAATTCTGAGAACAATGGAAGAGTTCCGAAGCATTTTTAATCTTCAGCATAATTCCGAGAACAATGGAAGAGTTCCGAAGCATTTTTAAAAGTCAGCGGAATTCCGAGAACAATGGAAGAGTTGTGAAGCATTTTTAAACGTCAGCGGAATTCTGAGAGTAATGGAAGAGTTCCGAAGCATTTTTAATCTTCAGCATAATTCCGAGAACAATGGAAGAGTTCCGAAGAATATATAAACTTCAGCGGAATTCCGAGAACAATGGAAGAGTTCCGAAGCATTTTTAAAAGTCAGCGGAATACTGAGAAAAATGGAAGAGTTGTGAAGCATTTTTAAACATCAGTGGAATTCCGAGAACAATGGAAGAGTTCCGAAGCATTTTTAAATGTCAGCAGAATTCCAAGAACAATGGAAGAGTTCCAAAGCATTTTTAAATGTCAGCGGAATTCTGAAAACAATGGAAGAGTTCCGAAGCATTTTTAAATTTCAGCAGAATTCCGAGAAAAATGGAAGAGTTCCGAAGTATTTTTAAAAGTCAGCGGAATTCCGAGAACAATAGAAGAGTTGTGAAGCATTTTTAAGCGTCAGCGGAATTCCGAGAACAATGGAAGAGTTCCAAAGCATTTTTAAACTTCAAAACTTCAGCAGATTTCCGAGAACAATGGAAGAGTTCTGAAGCATTCTTAAACTTCAGCGGAATTCCGAGAACAATGGAAGAGTTCCGAAGCATTTTTAAAAGTCAGGGGAATTCCGAGAACAATAGAAGAGTTGTGAAGCAATTTTAAGCGTCAGCGGAATTCTGAGAACAATGTAAGAGTTCCGAAGCATTTTTAAACTTCACTGGAATTCCGAGAACAATGGAAGAGTTCCGAAGCATTTTTAAACATCAGCGGAATTCCGAGAACAATGGAAGAGTTCTGAAGCATTTTTAAACGTCAGCGGAATTTTGAAAACAATGGAAGATTTCTGAAGCATTTTTAAACGTCAGCGGAATTCTGAGAACAATGGAAGAGTTGTGAAGCATTTTTAAAGGTCAGCGGAATTTGGAGAACAATCGAAGAGATCCTAAGCATTTTTAAAAGTCAGCGGAATTCCGAGAACAATGGAAGAGTTGTGAAGCATTTTTAAAAGTCAGCGGAATTCCGAGAACAATGGAAGAGTTGTGAAGCATTTTTAAACGTCAGCGGAATTCTGAGAGCAATGGAAGAGTTCCGAAGCATTTTTAATCTTCAGCATAATTCCGAGAACAATGGAAGAGTTCCGAAGAATATATAAACTTCAGCGGAATTCCGAGAACAATGGAAGAGTTCCGAAGCATTTTTAAAAGTCAGCGGAATACTGAGAAAAATGGAAGAGTTGTGAAGCATTTTTATACGTCAGTGGAATTCCGAGAACAATGGAAGAGTTCCGAAGCATTTTTAAATGTCAGCAGAATTCCAAGCACAATGGAAGAGTTCCAAAGCATTTTTAAATGTCAGCGGAATTCTGAAAACAATGGAAGAGTTCCGAAGCATTTTTAAACTTCAGCAGAATTCCGAGAAAAATGGAAGAGTTCCGAAGTATTTTTAAAAGTCAGCGGAATTCCGAGAACAATAGAAGAGTTGTGAAGCATTTTTAAGCGTCAGCGGAATTCCGAGAACAATGGAAGAGTTGCGAAGCATTTTTAAACTTCAAAACTTCAGCAGATTTCCGAGAACAATGGAAGAGTTCTGAAGCATTCTTAAACTTCAGCGGAATTCCGAGAACAATGGAAGAGTTCCGAAGCATTTTTAAAAGTCAGGGGAATTCCGAGAACAATAGAAGAGTTGTGAAGCAATTTTAAGCGTCAGCGGAATTCTGAGAACAATGTAAGAGTTCCGAAGCAATTTTAAACTTCACTGGAATTCCGAGAACAATGGAAGAGTTCCGAAGCAGTTTAAACATCAGCGGAACTCCGAGAACAATGGAAG
Source organism: Phyllobates terribilis (assembly GCF_046119375.1). Classification (NCBI taxonomy): domain Eukaryota; kingdom Metazoa; phylum Chordata; class Amphibia; order Anura; family Dendrobatidae; genus Phyllobates; species Phyllobates terribilis. The sequence goes on along the minus strand of NW_027362775.1, from coordinate 21,257,887 downwards.
AGTTCTGAAGTATTTTTAAACGTCAGCGGAATTTTGAAAACAATGGAAGATTTCTGAAGCATTTTTAAACGTCAGCGGAATTCTGAGAACAATGGAAGAGTTGTGAAGCATTTTTAAAGGTCAGCGGAATTTGGAGAACAATCGAAGAGTTCCTAAGCATTTTTAAAAGTCAGCGGAATTCCGAGAACAATGGAAGAGTTGTGAAGCATTTTTAAACGTCAGCGGAATTCCGAGAACAATGGAAGAGTTCCGAAGCATTTTTAAACCTCAGCGGAATTCCGAGAACAATGGAAGAGTTCTGAAGCATTTTTGAATGTCAGCGGAATTCCGAGAACAATGGAAGAGCTCCGAAGCATACTTAAACTTCAGCGGAATTCCGAGAACAATGGAACAGTTCCGAAGCATTTTTAAAAGTCAGCAGAATACCGAGAACAATGGAAGAGTTGTGAAGCATTTTTAAACATCAGCAAAATTCCAGAACAATCGAAGAGTTCCGAACAATTTTTAAATGTCAGCGGAATTCCGAGAACAATGGAAGAGTTCCGAAGCATTTTTATATGTCTGCAGAATTCTGAGAACAATGGAAGAGTTCCAAAGCATTTTTAAATGTCAGCGGAATTCTGAAAACAATGGAAGAGTTCCGAAGCATTTTTAAACTTCAGCAGAATTCCGAGAACAATGGAAGAGTTCCGAAGCATTTTTAAACATCAGCGGAATTCCGAGAACAATGGAAGAGTTCTGAAGCATTTTTAAACGTCAGCGGAATTTTGAAAACAATGGAAGATTTCTGAAGCATTTTTAAACGTCAGCGGAATTCTGAGAACAATGGAAGAGTTGTGAAGCATTTTTAAAGGTCAGCGGAATTTGGAGAACAATGGAAGAGTTCCGAAGCATTTTTAAACATCAGCGGAATACCGAGAACAATGGAAGAGTTGTGAAGCATTTTTAAACGTCAGCGGAATTTTGAAAACAATGGAAGATTTCCGAAGCATTTTTAAACTTCAGCGGAATTTTGAAAACAATGGAAGAGTTCCGAAGCATTTTTAAAAGTCCGCGAAATTCCGAGAACAATGGAAGAGTTGTGAAGCATTTTTAAATGTCAGCGGAATTCCGAGAACAATGGAAGAGTTCCGAAGCATTTTTAAATGTCAGCAGAATTCCAAGAACTATGGAAGAGTTCCAAAGCATTTTTAAATGTCAGCGGAATTCTGAAAACAATGGAAGAGTTCCGAAGCATTTTTAAACTTCAGCAGAATTCCGAGAAAGATGGACGAGTTCCGAAACATTTTTAAAAGTCAGGGGAATTCCGAGAACAATAGAAGAGTTGTGAAGCAATTTTAAGCGTCAGCGGAATTCTGAGAACAATGTAAGAGTTCTGAAGCATTTTTAAACTTCACTGGAATTCCGAGAACAATGGAAGAGTTCCGAAGCATTTTTAAACTTCAGCAGAATTCCGAGAAAAATGGAAGAGTTCCGAAGTATTTTTAAAAGTCAGCGGAATTCCGAGAACAATAGAAGAGTTGTGAAGCATTTTTAAGCGTCAGCGGAATTCCGAGAACAATGGAAGAGTTCCGAAGGATTTTTAAACTTCAAAACTTCAGCAGATTTCCGAGAACAATGGAAGAGTTCTGAAGCATTCTTAAACTTCAGCGGAATTCCGAGAACAATGGAAGAGTTCCGAAGCATTTTTAAAAGTCAGGGGAATTCCGAGAACAATAGAAGAGTTGTGAAGCAATTTTAAGCGTCAGCGGAATTCTGAGAACAATGTAAGAGTTCCGAAGCAATTTTAAACTTCACTGGAATTCCGAGAACAATGGAAGAGTTCCGAAGCATTTTTAAACATCAGCGGAACTCCGAGAACAATGGAAGAGTTCTGAAGTATTTTTAAACGTCAGCGGAATTTTGAAAACAATGGAAGATTTCTGAAGCATTTTTAAACGTCAGCGGAATTCTGAGAACAATGGAAGAGTTGTGAAGCATTTTTAAAGGTCAGCGGAATTTGGAGAACAATCGAAGAGTTCCTAAGCATTTTTAAAAGTCAGCGGAATTCCGAGAACAATGGAAGAGTTGTGAAGCATTTTTAAACGTCAGCGGAATTCCGAGAACAATGGAAGAGTTCCGAAGCATTTTTAAACCTCAGCGGAATTCCGAGAACAATGGAAGAGTTCTGAAGCATTTTTGAATGTCAGCGGAATTCCGAGAACAATGGAAGAGCTCCGAAGCATACTTAAACTTCAGCGGAATTCCGAGAACAATGGAACAGTTCCGAAGCATTTTTAAAAGTCAGCAGAATACCGAGAACAATGGAAGAGTTGTGAAGCATTTTTAAACATCAGCGGAATTCCAGAACAATCGAAGAGTTCCGAACAATTTTTAAATGTCAGCGGAATTCCGAGAACAATGGAAGAGTTCCGAAGCATTTTTATATGTCTGCAGAATTCTGAGAACAATGGAAGAGTTCCAAAGCATTTTTAATTGTCAGCGGAATTCTGAAAACAATGGAAGAGTTCCGAAGCATTTTTAAACTTCAGCAGAATTCCGAGAACAATGGAAGAGTTCCGAAGCATTTTTAAACATCAGCGGAATTCCGAGAACAATGGAAGAGTTCTGAAGCATTTTTAAACGTCAGCGGAATTTTGAAAACAATGGAAGATTTCTGAAGCATTTTTAAACGTTAGCGGAATTCTGAGAACAATGGAAGAGTTGTGAAGCATTTTTAAAGGTCAGCGGAATTTGGAGAACAATGGAAGAGTTCCGAAGCATTTTTAAACATCAGCGGAATACCGAGAACAATGGAAGAGTTGTGAAGCATTTTTAAACGTCAGCGGAATTTTGAAAACAATGGAAGATTTCCGAAGCATTTTTAAACTTCAGCGGAATTTTGAAAACAATGGAAGAGTTCCGAAGCATTTTTAAAAGTCCGCGAAATTCCGAGAACAATGGAAGAGTTGTGAAGCATTTTTAAATGTCAGCGGAATTCCGAGAACAATGGAAGAGTTCCGAAGCATTTTTAAATGTCAGCAGAATTCCAAGAACTATGGAAGAGTTCCAAAGCATTTTTAAATGTCAGCGGAATTCTGAAAACAATGGAAGAGTTCCGAAGCATTTTTAAACTTCAGCAGAATTCCGAGAAAGATGGACGAGTTCCGAAACATTTTTAAAAGTCAGGGGAATTCCGAGAACAATAGAAGAGTTGTGAAGCAATTTTAAGCGTCAGCGGAATTCTGAGAACAATGTAAGAGTTCTGAAGCATTTTTAAACTTCACTGGAATTCCGAGAACAATGGAAGAGTTCCGAAGCATTTTTAAACATCAGCGGAATTCCGAGAACAATGGAAGAGTTCTGAAGCATTTTTAAACGTCAGCGGAATTCTGAGAACAATGGAAGAGTTGTGAAGCATTTTTAAACATCAGCGGAATTCCGAGAACAATGGAAGAGTTCTGAAGCATTTTTAAATGTCTGCAGAATTCTGAGAGCAATGGACGAGTTCCAAAGCATTTTTAAATGTCAGCGGAATTCTGAAAACAATGGAAGAGTTCCGAAGCATTTTTAAACTTCAGCGGAATTCCGAGAACAATGGAAGAGTTCTGAAGCATTTTTAAATGTCAGCGGAATTCCGAGAACAATGGAAGAGTTCCGAAGCATTTTTATATGTCTGCAGAATTCTGAGAACAATGGACGAGTTCCAAAGCATTTTTAAATGTCAGCGGAATTCTGAAAACAATGGAAGAGTTCCGAAGCATTTTTAAACTTCAGCAGAATTCCGAGAACAATGGAAGAGTTCCAAAGCATTTTTAAAAGTCAGCGGAATTCCGAGAACAATGGAAGAGTTGTGAAACATTTTTAAACGTCAGCGGAATTTGGAGAACAATCGAAGAGTTCCGAAGCATTTTTAAAAGTCAGCGGAATTCCGAGAACAATGGAAGAGTTGTGAAGCATTTTTAAACGTCAGCGGAATTCCGAGAACAATGGAAGGGTTCCGAAGCATTTATAAACCTCAGCGGAATTCCGAGAACAATGGAAGAGTTCTGAAGCATTTTTAAAAGTCAGCAGAATACCGAGAACAATGGAAGAGTTGTGAAGCATTTTTAAACGTCAGCGGAATTCCAGAACAATGGAAGAGTTCCGAAGCATTTTTAAATGTCAGCGGAATTCCGAGAACAATGGAAGTGTTCCGAAGCATTTTTATATGTCTGCAGAATTCTGAGAACAATGGAAGAGTTCCAAAGCATTTTTAAATGTCAGCGGAATTCTGAAAACAATGGAAGAGTTCCGAAGCATTTTTAAACTTCAGCAGAATTCCGAGAACAATGGAAGAGTTCCGAAGCATTTTTCAACATCAGCGGAATTCCGAGAACAATGGAAGAGTTCTGAAGCATTTTTAAACGTCAGCGGAATTTTGAAAACAATGGAAGATTTCCGAAGCATTTTTAAACGTCAGTGGAATTCTAAGAACAATGGAAGAGTTCCGAGGCATTTTTAAACTTCAGCGGAATTTTGAGAACAATGGAAGAGTTGTGAAGCATTTTTAAAAGTCCGCGAAATTCCGAGAACAATGGAAGAGTTGTGAAGCATTTTTAAATGTCAGCGGAATTCCGAGAACAATGGAAGAGTTCCGAAGCATTTTTAAATGTCATCAGAATTCCAAGAACAATGGAAGAGTTCCAAAGCATTTTTAAATGTCAGCGGAATTCTGAAAACAATGGAAGAGTTCCGAAGCATTTTTAAACTTCAGCAGAATTCCGAGAACAATGGAAGAGTTCAAAAGCATTTTTAAAAGTCAGCGGAATTCCGAGAACAATGGAAGAGTTGTGAAACATTTTTAAACGTCAGCGGAATTTGGAGAACAATCGAAGAGTTCCGAAGCATTTTTAAAAGTCAGCGGAATTCCGAGAACAATGGAAGAGTTGTGAAGCATTTTTAAACGTCAGCGGAATTCCGAGAACAATGGAAGGGTTCCGAAGCATTTATAAACCTCAGCGGAATTCCGAGAACAATGGAAGAGTTCTGAAGCATTTTTAAAAGTCAGCAGAATACCGAGAACAATGGAAGAGTTGTGAAGCATTTTTAAACGTCAGCGGAATTCCAGAACAATGGAAGAGTTCCGAAGCATTTTTAAATGTCAGCGGAATTCCGAGAACAATGGAAGTGTTCCGAAGCATTTTTATATGTCTGCAGAATTCTGAGAACAATGGAAGAGTTCCAAAGCATTTTTAAATGTCAGCGGAATTCTGAAAACAATGGAAGAGTTCCGAAGCATTTTTAAACTTCAGCAGAATTCCGAGAACAATGGAAGAGTTCCGAAGCATTTTTCAACATCAGCGGAATTCCGAGAACAATGGAAGAGTTCTGAAGCATTTTTAAACGTCAGCGGAATTTTGAAAACAATGGAAGATTTCCGAAGCATTTTTAAACGTCAGTGGAATTCTAAGAACAATGGAAGAGTTCCGAGGCATTTTTAAACTTCAGCGGAATTTTGAGAACAATGGAAGAGTTGTGAAGCATTTTTAAAAGTCCGCGAAATTCCGAGAACAATGGAAGAGTTGTGAAGCATTTTTAAATGTCAGCGGAATTCCGAGAACAATGGAAGAGTTCCGAAGCATTTTTAAATGTCATCAGAATTCCAAGAACAATGGAAGAGTTCCAAAGCATTTTTAAATGTCAGCGGAATTCTGAAAACAATGGAAGAGTTCCGAAGCATTTTTAAACTTCAGCAGAATTCCGAGAAAAATGGACGAGTTCTGAAGTATTTTTAAAAGTCAGCGGAATTCCGAGAACAATAGAAGAGTTGTGAAGCATTTTTAAGCATCAGCGGAATTCCGAGAACAATGGAAGAGTTCCGAAGCATTTTTAAACTTCAAAACTTCAGCAGATTTCCGAGAACAATGGAAGAGTTCTGAAGCATTCTTAACCTTCAGCGGAATTCCGAGAACAATGGAAGAGTTCCGAAGCATTTTTAAAAGTCAGGGGAATTCCGAGAACAATAGAAGAGTTGTGAAGCAATTTTAAGCGTCAGCGGAATTCTGAGAACAATGGAAGAGTTCCGAAGCATTTTTAAACATCAGCGGAATTACGTGAACAATGGAAGAGTTCTGAAGCATTTTTAAACGTCAGCGGAATTCTGAGAACAATGGAAGAGTTGTGAAGCAATTATAAACGTCAGCGGAATTTGGAGAACAATGGAAGAGTTCCGAAGCATTTTTAAAAGTCAGCGGAATTCCGAAAACAATGGAAGAGTTCCGAAGCATTTTTAAACCTCAGCGGAATTCCGAGAACAATGGAAGAGTTCTGAAGCATTTTTAAATGTCAGCGGAATTCTGAGAACAATGGAATAGCTCCGAAGCATACTTGAACTTCAGCGGAATTCCGAGAACAATGGAAGAGTTCCGAAGCATTTTTAAAAGTCAGCAGAATACCGAGAACAATGGAAGAGTTGTGAAGCATTTTTAAACATCAGCGGAATTCCAGAACAATCGAAGAGATCCGAAGCATTTTTAAATGTCAGCGGAATTCCGAGAACAATGGAAGAGTTCCGAAGCATTTTTATATGTCTGCAGAATTCTGAGAACAATGGACGAGTTCCAAAGCATTTTTAAATGTCAGCGGAATTCTGAAAACAATGGAAGAGTTCCGAAGCATGTTTAAACTTCAGCAGAATTCCGAGAACAATGGAAGAGTTCCGAAGCATTCTTAAACTTCTGCGGAATTCCGAGAACAATGGAAGAGTTCCGAAGCATTTTTAAAAGTCAGCGGAATTCCGAGAACAATAGAAGAGTTGTGAAGCATTTTTAAGCGTCAGCGGAATTCCGAGAACAATGGAAGAGTTCCAAAGCATTTTTAAACTTCAGCAGAATTCCGAGAACAATGGAAGAGTTCCGAAGCATTCTTAAACTTCAGCGGAATTCCGAGAACAATGGAAGAGTTCCGAAGCATTTTTTAAAGTCAACGGAATTTCCGAGAACAATAGAAGAGTTGTGAAGCAATTTTAAGCGTCAGCTGAATTCCGAGAACAATGAAAGAGTTCCGAAGCATTTTTCAACATCAGCGGAATTCCGAGAACAATGGAAGAGTTCTGAAGCATTTTTAAACGTCAGCGGAATTTTGAAAACAATGGAAGATTTCCAAAGCATTTTTAAACGTCAGCGGAATTTTGAAAACAATGGAAGATTTCCGAAGCATTTTTAAAAGTCAGCGGAATACCGAGAAAAATGGAAGAGTTGTGAAGCATTTTTAAACGTCAGCGGAATTCCGAGAACAATGGAAGAGTTCCGAAGCATTTTTAAAAGTCAGCTGAATTCCGAGAACAATAGAAGAGTTGTGAAGCATTTTTAAGCGTCAGCCGAATTCCGAGAACAATGGAAGAGTTCCAAAGCATTTTTAAACTTCAGCAGAATTCCGAGAACATTGGAAGAGTTCCGAAGCATTCTTAAACTTCAGCGGAATTCCGAGAACAATGGAAGACTTCCGAAGCATTTTTTAAAGTCAGCGGAATTTCCGAGAACAATAGAAGAGTTGTGAAGCAATTTTAAGCGTCAGCGGAATTCCAAGAACAATGGAAGAGTTCCGAAGCATTTTTCAACATCAGCGGAATTCTGAGAACAATGGAAGAGTTCTGAAGCATTTTTAAACTTCAGCAGAATTCCGAGAACAATGGAAGAGTTCCGAAGCATACTTAAACTTCAGCGGAATTCCGAGAACAATGGAAGAGTTCCGAAGCATTTTTAAAAGTCAGGGGAATACCGAGAACAATGGAAGAGTTGTGAAGCATTTTTAAACGTCAGCGGAATTCCAGAACAATGGAAGAGTTCCGAAGCATACTTAAACTTCAGCGGAATTCCGAGAACAATGGAAGAGTTCTGAAGCATTTTTAAACATCAACGGAATTCCGAGAAAAAAGGAAGAGTTCCGAAGCATTTTTATATGTCAGCGGAATTCCGAGAACAATGGAAGAGTTCCGAAGCATATTTAAACTTCAGCGGAATACCGAGAACAATAGAAGAGTTGTGAAGCATTTTTAAACGTCAGCGGAAATCCGAGAACAATGGAAGAGTTCCGATGCATTTTTAAACTTCAGCATAATTCCTACAACAATGGAAGAGTTCCGAAGCATTTTTAAACTTCAGCGGAATTGCGAGAACAATGGAAGAGTTCCGAAGCATTTTTAAACGTCAGCGGAATTCCGAGAACAATGGAAGAGTTCCAAAGCATTTTTAAATGTCAGCGGAATTCTGAGAACAATGGAAGAGTTCCGAAGCATTTTTAATCTTCAGCATAATTCCGAGAACAATGGAAGAGTTCCGAAGCATTTTTAAAAGTCAGCGGAATTCCGAGAACAATGGAAGAGTTGTGAAGCATTTTTAAACGTCAGCGGAATTCTGAGAGCAATGGAAGAGTTCCGAAGCATTTTTAATCTTCAGCATAATTCCGAGAACAATGGAAGAGTTCCGAAGAATATTTAAACTTCAGCGGAATTCCGAGAACAATGGAAGAGTTCCGAAGCATTTTTAAAAGTCAGCGGAATACTGAGAAAAATGGAAGAGTTGTGAAGCATTTTTAAACGTCAGTGGAATTCCGAGAACAATGGAAGAGTTCCGAAGCATTTTTAAATGTCAGCGGAATTCCGAGAACAATGGAAGAGTTCCGAAGCATTTTTAAATGTCAGCAGAATTCCAAGAACAATGGAAGAGTTCCAAAGCATTTTTAAATGTCAGCGGAATTCTGAAAACAATGGAAGAGTTCCGAAGCATTTTTAAACTTCAGCAGAATTCCGAGAAAAATGGAAGAGTTCCGAAGTATTTTTAAAAGTCAGCGGAATTCCGAGAACAATAGAAGAGTTGTGAAGCATTTTTAAGCGTTAGCGGAATTCCGAGAACAATGGAAGAGTTCCGAAGCATTTTTAAAAGTCAGGGGAATTCCGAGAACAATAGAAGAGTTGTGAAGCAATTTTAAGCGTCAGCGGAATTCTGAGAACAATGTAAGAGTTCCGAAGCATTTTTAAACTTCACTGGAATTCCGAAAACAATGGAAGAGTTCCGAAGCATTTTTAAACGTCAGCGGAATTCCGAGAACAATGGAAGAGTTCCGAAGCATTTTTAAATGTCAGCGGAATTCTGAGAACAATGGAAGAGTTCCGAAGCATTTTTAATCTTCAGCATAATTCCGAGAACAATGGAAGAGTTCCGAAGCATTTTTAAAAGTCAGCGGAATTCCGAGAACAATGGAAGAGTTGTGAAGCATTTTTAAACGTCAGCGGAATTCTGAGAGTAATGGAAGAGTTCCGAAGCATTTTTAATCTTCAGCATAATTCCGAGAACAATGGAAGAGTTCCGAAGAATATATAAACTTCAGCGGAATTCCGAGAACAATGGAAGAGTTCCGAAGCATTTTTAAAAGTCAGCGGAATACTGAGAAAAATGGAAGAGTTGTGAAGCATTTTTAAACATCAGTGGAATTCCGAGAACAATGGAAGAGTTCCGAAGCATTTTTAAATGTCAGCAGAATTCCAAGAACAATGGAAGAGTACCAAAGCATTTTTAAATGTCAGCGGAATTCTGAAAACAATGGAAGAGTTCCGAAGCATTTTTAAATTTCAGCAGAATTCCGAGAAAAATGGAAGAGTTCCGAAGTATTTTTAAAAGTCAGCGGAATTCCGAGAACAATAGAAGAGTTGTGAAGCATTTTTAAGCGTCAGCGGAATTCCGAGAACAATGGAAGAGTTCCAAAGCATTTTTAAACTTCAAAACTTCAGCAGATTTCCGAGAACAATGGAAGAGTTCTGAAGCATTCTTAAACTTCAGCGGAATTCCGAGAACAATGGAAGAGTTCCGAAGCATTTTTAAAAGTCAGGGGAATTCCGAGAACAATAGAAGAGTTGTGAAGCAATTTTAAGCGTCAGCGGAATTCTGAGAACAATGTAAGAGTTCCGAAGCATTTTTAAACTTCACTGGAATTCCGAGAACAATGGAAGAGTTCCGAAGCATTTTTAAACATCAGCGGAATTCCGAGAACAATGGAAGAGTTCTGAAGCATTTTTAAACGTCAGCGGAATTTTGAAAACAATGGAAGATTTCTGAAGCATTTTTAAACGTCAGCGGAATTCTGAGAACAATGGAAGAGTTGTGAAGCATTTTTAAAGGTCAGCGGAATTTGGAGAACAATCGAAGAGATCCTAAGCATTTTTAAAAGTCAGCGGAATTCCGAGAACAATGGAAGAGTTGTGAAGCATTTTTAAAAGTCAGCGGAATTCCGAGAACAATGGAAGAGTTGTGAAGCATTTTTAAACGTCAGCGGAATTCTGAGAGCAATGGAAGAGTTCCGAAGCATTTTTAATCTTCAGCATAATTCCGAGAACAATGGAAGAGTTCCGAAGAATATATAAACTTCAGCGGAATTCCGAGAACAATGGAAGAGTTCCGAAGCATTTTTAAAAGTCAGCGGAATACTGAGAAAAATGGAAGAGTTGTGAAGCATTTTTATACGTCAGTGGAATTCCGAGAACAATGGAAGAGTTCCGAAGCATTTTTAAATGTCAGCAGAATTCCAAGCACAATGGAAGAGTTCCAAAGCATTTTTAAATGTCAGCGGAATTCTGAAAACAATGGAAGAGTTCCGAAGCATTTTTAAACTTCAGCAGAATTCCGAGAAAAATGGAAGAGTTCCGAAGTATTTTTAAAAGTCAGCGGAATTCCGAGAACAATAGAAGAGTTGTGAAGCATTTTTAAGCGTCAGCGGAATTCCGAGAACAATGGAAGAGTTGCGAAGCATTTTTAAACTTCAAAACTTCAGCAGATTTCCGAGAACAATGGAAGAGTTCTGAAGCATACTTAAACTTCAGCGGAATTCCGAGAACAATGGAACAGTTCCGAAGCATTTTTGAATGTCAGCGGAATTCCGAGAACAATGGAAGAGCTCCGAAGCATACTTAAACTTCAGCGGAATTCCGAGAACAATGGAACAGTTCCGAAGCATTTTTAAAAGTCAGCAGAATACCGAGAACAATGGAAGAGTTGTGAAGCATTTTTAAACATCAGCGGAATTCCAGAACAATCGAAGAGTTCCGAACAATTTTTAAATGTCAGCGGAATTCCGAGAACAATGGAAGAGTTCCGAAGCATTTTTATATGTCTGCAGAATTCTGAGAACAATGGAAGAGTTCCAAAGCATTTTTAAATGTCAGCGGAATTCTGAAAACAATGGAAGAGTTCCGAAGCATTTTTAAACTTCAGCAGAATTCCGAGAACAATGGAAGAGTTCCGAAGCATTTTTAAACATCAGCGGAATTCCGAGAACAATGGAAGAGTTCTGAAGCATTTTTAAACGTCAGCGGAATTTTGAAAACAATGGAAGATTTCTGAAGCATTTTTAAACGTCAGCGGAATTCTGAGAACAATGGAAGAGTTGTGAAGCATTTTTAAAGGTCAGCGGAATTTGGAGAACAATGGAAGAGTTCCGAAGCATTTTTAAACATCAGCGGAATACCGAGAACAATGGAAGAGTTGTGAAGCATTTTTAAACGTCAGCGGAATTTTGAAAACAATGGAAGATTTCCGAAGCATTTTTAAACTTCAGCGGAATTTTGAAAACAATGGAAGAGTTCCGAAGCATTTTTAAAAGTCCGCGAAATTCCGAGAACAATGGAAGAGTTGTGAAGCATTTTTAAATGTCAGCGGAATTCCGAGAACAATGGAAGAGTTCCGAAGCATTTTTAAATGTCAGCAGAATTCCAAGAACTATGGAAGAGTTCCAAAGCATTTTTAAATGTCAGCGGAATTCTGAAAACAATGGAAGAGTTCCGAAGCATTTTTAAACTTCAGCAGAATTCCGAGAAAGATGGACGAGTTCCGAAACATTTTTAAAAGTCAGGGGAATTCCGAGAACAATAGAAGAGTTGTGAAGCAATTTTAAGCGTCAGCGGAATTCTGAGAACAATGTAAGAGTTCTGAAGCATTTTTAAACTTCACTGGAATTCCGAGAACAATGGAAGAGTTCCGAAGCATTTTTAAACTTCAGCAGAATTCCGAGAAAAATGGAAGAGTTCCGAAGTATTTTTAAAAGTCAGCGGAATTCCGAGAACAATAGAAGAGTTGTGAAGCATTTTTAAGCGTCAGCGGAATTCCGAGAACAATGGAAGAGTTCCGAAGGATTTTTAAACTTCAAAACTTCAGCAGATTTCCGAGAACAATGGAAGAGTTCTGAAGCATTCTTAAACTTCAGCGGAATTCCGAGAACAATGGAAGAGTTCCGAAGCATTTTTAAAAGTCAGGGGAATTCCGAGAACAATAGAAGAGTTGTGAAGCAATTTTAAGCGTCAGCGGAATTCTGAGAACAATGTAAGAGTTCCGAAGCAATTTTAAACTTCACTGGAATTCCGAGAACAATGGAAGAGTTCCGAAGCATTTTTAAACATCAGCGGAACTCCGAGAACAATGGAAGAGTTCTGAAGTATTTTTAAACGTCAGCGGAATTTTGAAAACAATGGTAGATTTCTGAAGCATTTTTAAACGTCAGCGGAATTCTGAGAACAATGGAAGAGTTGTGAAGCATTTTTAAAGGTCAGCGGAATTTGGAGAACAATCGAAGAGTTCCTAAGCATTTTTAAAAGTCAGCGGAATTCCGAGAACAATGGAAGAGTTGTGAAGCATTTTTAAACGTCAGCGGAATTCCGAGAACAATGGAAGAGTTCCGAAGCATTTTTAAACCTCAGCGGAATTCCGAGAACAATGGAAGAGTTCTGAAGCATTTTTGAATGTCAGCGGAATTCCGAGAACAATGGAAGAGCTCCGAAGAATACTTAAACTTCAGCGGAATTCCGAGAACAATGGAACAGTTCCGAAGCATTTTTAAAAGTCAGCAGAATACCGAGAACAATGGAAGAGTTGTGAAGCATTTTTAAACATCAGCGGAATTCCAGAACAATCGAAGAGTTCCGAACAATTTTTAAATGTCAGCGGAATTCCGAGAACAATGGAAGAGTTCCGAAGCATTTTTATATGTCTGCAGAATTCTGAGAACAATGGAAGAGTTCCAAAGCATTTTTAAATGTCAGCGGAATTCTGAAAACAATGGAAGAGTTCCGAAGCATTTTTAAACTTCAGCAGAATTCCGAGAACAATGGAAGAGTTCCGAAGCATTTTTAAACATCAGCGGAATTCCGAGAACAATGGAAGAGTTCTGAAGCATTTTTAAACGTCAGCGGAATTTTGAAAACAATGGAAGATTTCTGAAGCATTTTTAAACGTCAGCGGAATTCTGAGAACAATGGAAGAGTTGTGAAGCATTTTTAAAGGTCAGCGGAATTTGGAGAACAATGGAAGAGTTCCGAAGCATTTTTAAACATCAGCGGAATACCGAGAACAATGGAAGAGTTGTGAAGCATTTTTAAACGTCAGCGGAATTTTGAAAACAATGGAAGATTTCCGAAGCATTTTTAAACTTCAGCGGAATTTTGAAAACAATGGAAGAGTTCCGAAGCATTTTTAAAAGTCCGCGAAATTCCGAGAACAATGGAAGAGTTGTGAAGCATTTTTAAATGTCAGCGGAATTCCGAGAACAATGGAAGAGTTCCGAAGCATTTTTAAATGTCAGCAGAATTCCAAGAACTATGGAAGAGTTCCAAAGCATTTTTAAATGTCAGCGGAATTCTGAAAACAATGGAAGAGTTCCGAAGCATTTTTAAACTTCAGCAGAATTCCGAGAAAGATGGACGTGTTCCGAAACATTTTTAAAAGTCAGGGGAATTCCGAGAACAATAGAAGAGTTGTGAAGCAATTTTAAGCGTCAGCGGAATTCTGAGAACAATGTAAGAGTTCTGAAGCATTTTTAAACTTCACTGGAATTCCGAGAACAATGGAAGAGTTCCGAAGCATTTTTAAACATCAGCGGAATTCCGAGAACAATGGAAGAGTTCTGAAGCATTTTTAAACGTCAGCGGAATTCTGAGAACAATGGAAGAGTTGTGAAGCATTTTTAAACATCAGCGGAATTCCGAGAACAATGGAAGAGTTCTGAAGCATTTTTAAATGTCTGCAGAATTCTGAGAGCAATGGACGAGTTCCAAAGCATTTTTAAATGTCAGCGGAATTCTGAAAACAATGGAAGAGTTCCGAAGCATTTTTAAACTTCAGCGGAATTCCGAGAACAATGGAAGAGTTCTGAAGCATTTTTAAATGTCAGCGGAATTCCGAGAACAATGGAAGAGTTCCGAAGCATTTTTATATGTCTGCAGAATTCTGAGAACAATGGACGAGTTCCAAAGCATTTTTAAATGTCAGCGGAATTCTGAAAACAATGGAAGAGTTCCGAAGCATTTTTAAACTTCAGCAGAATTCCGAGAACAATGGAAGAGTTCCAAAGCATTTTTAAACGTCAGCGGAATTTTGAAAACAATGGAAGATTTCCGAAGCATTTTTAAAAGTCAGTGGAATACCGAGAAAAATGGAAGAGTTGTGAAGCATTTTTAAACGTCAGCGGAATTCCGAGAACAATGGAAGAGTTCCGAAGCATTTTTAAAAGTCAGCGGAATTCCGAGAACAATAGAAGAGTTGTGAAGCATTTTTAAGCGTCAGCCGAATTCCGAGAACAATGGAAGAGTTCCAAAGCATTTTTAAACTTCAGCAGAATTCCGAGAACATTGGAAGAGTTCCGAAGCATTCTTAAACTTCAGCGGAATTTCGAGAACAATGGAAGAGTTCCGAAGCATTTTTTAAAGTCAGCGGAATTTCCGAGAACAATAGAAGAGTTGTGAAGCAATTTTAAGCGTCAGTGGAATTCCAAGAACAATAGAAGAGTTCCGAAGCATTTTTCAACATCAGCGGAATTCTGAGAACAATGGAAGAGTTCTGAAGCATTTTTAAATGTCAGCGGAATTCTGAGAACAATGTAAGAGTTCTGAAGCATTTTTAAACTTCAGCAGAATTCCGAGAACAATGGAAGAGTTCCGAAGCATACTTAAACTTCAGCGGAATTCCGAGAACAATGGAAGAGTTCCGAAGCATTTTTAAAAGTCAGGGGAATACCGGGAACAATGGAAGAGTTGTGAAGCATTTTTAAACGTCAGCGGAATTCCAGAACAATGGAAGAGTTCCGAAGCATACTTAAACTTCAGCGGAATTCCGAGAACAATGGAAGAGTTCTGAAGCATTTTTAAACATCAACGGAATTCCGAGAAAAAAGGAAGAGTTCCGAAGCATTTTTATATGTCAGCGGAATTCCGAGAACAATGGAAGAGTTCCGAAGCATATTTAAACATCAGCGGAATACCGAGAACAATAGAAGAGTTGTGAAGCATTTTTAAACGTCAGCGGAAATCCGAGAACAATGGAAGAGTTCTGATGCATTTTTAAACTTCAGCATAATTCCTACAACAATGGAAGAGTTCCGAAGCATTTTTAAACTTCAGCGGAATTGCGAGAACAATGGAAGAGTTCCGAAGCATTTTTAAACGTCAGCGGAATTCCGAGAACAATGGAAGAGTTCCAAAGCATTTTTAAATGTCAGCGGAATTCTGAGAACAATGGAAGAGTTCCGAAGCATTTTTAATCTTCAGCATAATTCCGAGAACAATGGAAGAGTTCCGAAGCATTTTTAAAAGTCAGCGGAATTCCGAGAACAATGGAAGAGTTGTGAAGCATTTTTAAACGTCAGCGGAATTCTGAGAGCAATGGAAGAGTTCCGAAGCATTTTTAATCTTCAGCATAATTCCGAGAACAATGGAAGAGTTCCGAAGAATATTTAAACTTCAGCGGAATTCCGAGAACAATGGAAGAGTTCCGAAGCATTTTTAAAAGTCAGCGGAATACTGAGAAAAATGGAAGAGTTGTGAAGCATTTTTAAACGTCAGTGGAATTCCGAGAACAATGGAAGAGTTCCGAAGCATTTTTAAATGTCAGCGGAATTCCGAGAACAATGGAAGAGTTCCGAAGCATTTTTAAATGTCAGCAGAATTCCAAGAACAATGGAAGAGTTCCAAAGCATTTTTAAATGTCAGCGGAATTCTGAAAACAATGGAAGAGTTCCGAAGCATTTTTAAACTTCAGCAGAATTCCGAGAAAAATGGAAGAGTTCCGAAGTATTTTTAAAAGTCAGCGGAATTCCGAGAACAATAGAAGAGTTGTGAAGCATTTTTAAGCGTCAGCGGAATTCCGAGAACAATGGAAGAGTTCCGAAGCATTTTTAAACTTCAAAACTTCAGCAGATTTCCGAGAACAATGGAAGAGTTCTGAAGCATTCTTAAACTTCAGCGGAATTCCGAGAACAATGGAAGAGTTCCGAAGCATTTTTAAAAGTCAGGGGAATTCCGAGAACAATAGAAGAGTTGTGAAGCAATTTTAAGCGTCAGCGGAATTCTGAGAACAATGTAAGAGTTCCGAAGCATTTTTAAACTTCACTGGAATTCCGAGAACAATGGAAGAGTTCCGAAGCATTTTTAAACGTCAGCGGAATTCCGAGAACAATGGAAGAGTTCCGAAGCATTTTTAAATGTCAGCGGAATTCTGAGAACAATGGAAGAGTTCCGAAGCATTTTTAATCTTCAGCATAATTCCGAGAACAATGGAAGAGTTCCAAAGCATTTTTAAAAGTCAGCGGAATTCCGAGAACAATGGAAGAGTTGTGAAGCATTTTTAAACGTCAGCGGAATTCTGAGAGCAATGGAAGAGTTCCGAAGCATTTTTAATCTTCAGCATAATTCCGAGAACAATGGAAGAGTTCCGAAGAATATATAAACTTCAGCGGAATTCCGAGAACAATGGAAGAGTTCCGAAGCATTTTTAAAAGTCAGCGGAATACTGAGAAAAATGGAAGAGTTGTGAAGCATTTTTAAAAGTCAGGGGAATTCCGAGAACAATAGAAGAGTTGTGAAGCAATTTTAAGCGTCAGCGGAATTCTGAGAACAATGTAAGAGTTCCGAAGCATTTTTAAACTTCACTGGAATTCCGAGAACAATGGAAGAGTTCCGAAGCATTTTTAAACGTCAGCGGAATTCCGAGAACAATGGAAGAGTTCCGAAGCATTTTTAAAAGTCAGCGGAATTCTGAGAACAATGGAAGAGTTCCGAAGCATTTTTAATCTTCAGCATAATTCCGAGAACAATGGAAGAGTTCCGAAGCATTTTTAAAAGTCAGCGGAATTCCGAGAACAATGGAAGAGTTGTGAAGCATTTTTAAACGTCAGCGGAATTCTGAGAGCAATGGAAGAGTTCCGAAGCATTTTTAATCTTCAGCATAATTCCGAGAACAATGGAAGAGTTCCGAAGAATATATAAACTTCAGCGGAATTCCGAGAACAATGGAAGAGTTCCGAAGCATTTTTAAAAGTCAGCGGAATACTGAGAAAAATGGAAGAGTTGTGAAGCATTTTTAAACGTCAGTGGAATTCCGAGAACAATGGAAGAGTTCCGAAGCATTTTTAAATGTCAGCAGAATTCCAAGAACAATGGAAGAGTTCCAAAGCATTTTTAAATGTCAGCGGAATTCTGAAAACAATGGAAGAGTTCCGAAGCATTTTTAAACTTCAGCAGAATTCCGAGAAAAATGGAAGAGTTCCGAAGTATTTTTAAAAGTCAGTGGAATTCCGAGAACAATAGAAGAGTTGTGAAGCATTTTTAAGCGTCAGCGGAATTCCGAGAACAATGGAAGAGTTCCGAAGCATTTTTAAACTTCAAAACTTCAGCAGATTTCCGAGAACAATGGAAGAGTTCTGAAGCATTCTTAAACTTCAGCGGAATTCCGAGAACAATGGAAGAGTTCCGAAGCATTTTTAAAAGTCAGGGGAATTCCGAGAACAATAGAAGAGTTGTGAAGCAATTTTAAGCGTCAGCGGAATTCTGAGAACAATGTAAGAGTTCCGAAGCATTTTTAAACTTCACTGGAATTCCGAGAACAATGGAAGAGTTCCGAAGCATTTTTAAACATCAGCGGAATTCCGAGAACAATGGAAGAGTTCTGAAGCATTTTTAAACGTCAGCGGAATTTTGAAAACAATGGAAGATTTCTGAAGCATTTCTAAACGTCAGCGGAATTCTGAGAACAATGGAAGAGTTGTGAAGCATTTTTAAAGGTCAGCGGAATTTGGAGAACAATCGAAGAGTTCCTAAGCATTTTTAAAAGTCAGCAGAATTCCGAGAACAATGGAAGAGTTGTGAAGCATTTTTAAACGTCAGCGGAATTCCGAGAACAATGGAAGAGTTCCGAAGCATTTTTAAACCTCAGCGGAATTCCGAGAACAATGGAAGAGTTCTGAAGCATTTTTGAATGTCAGCAGAATTCCGAGAACAATGGAAGAGCTCCGAAGCATACTTAAACTTCAGCGGAATTCCGAGAACAATGGAACAGTTCCGAAGCATTTTTAAAAGTCAGCAGAATACCGAGAACAATGGAAGAGTTGTGAAGCATTTTTAAACATCAGCGGAATTCCAGAACAATCGAAGAGTTCCGAACCATTTTTAAATGTCAGCGGAATTCCGAGAACAATGGAAGAGTTCCGAAGCATTTTTATATGTCTGCAGAATTCTGAGAACAATGGAAGAGTTCCAAAGCATTTTTAAATGTCAGCGGAATTCTGAAAACAATGGAAGAGTTCCGAAGCATTTTTAAACTTCAGCAGAATTCCGAGAACAATGGAAGAGTTCCGAAGCATTTTTAAACATCAGCGGAATTCCGAGAACAATCGAAGAGTTCCAAAGCATTTTTAAACGTCAGCGGAATTTTGAAAACAATGGAAGATTTCCGAAGCATTTTTAAACTTCAGCGGAATTTTGAGAACAATGGAAGAGTTCCGAAGCATTTTTAAAAGTCCGCGAAATTCCGAGAACAATGGAAGAGTTGTGAAGCATTTTTAAATGTCAGCGGAATTCCGAGAACAATGTAAGAGTTCCGAAGCATTTTTAAATGTCAGCAGAATTCCAAGAACAATGGAAGAGTTCCAAAGCATTTTTAAATGTCAGCGGAATTCTGAAAACAATGGAAGAGTTCCGAAGCATTTTTAAACTTCAGCAGAATTCCGAGAAAAATGGACTTGTTCCGAAGCATTTTTAAAAGTCAGGGGAATTCCGAGAACAATAGAAGAGTTGTGAAGCAATTTTAAGCGTCAGCGGAATTCTGAGAACAATGTAAGAGTTCCGAAGCATTTTTAAACTTCACTGGAATTCCGAGAACAATGGAAGAGTTCCGAAGCATTTTTAAACATCAGCGGAATTCCGAGAACAATGGAAGAGTTCTGAAGCATTTTTAAACGTCAGCGGAATTCTGAGAACAATGGAAGAGTTGTGAAGCATTTTTAAACGTCAGCGGAATTTGGAGAACAATCGAAGAGTTCCGAAGCATTTTTAAAAGTCAGCGGAATTCCGAGAACAATGGAAGAGTTGTGAAGCATTTTTAAACATCAGCGGAATTCCAGAACAATCGAAGAGTTCCGAAGCATTTTTAAATGTCAGCGGAATTCCGAGAACAATAGAAGAGTTGTGAAGCATTTTTAAGCGTCAGCGGAATTCTGAGAACAATGGAAGAGTTCCAAAGCATTTTTAAACTTCAGCAGAATTCTGAGAACAATGGAAGAGTTCCGAAGCATTCTTAAACTTCAGCGGAATACCGAGAACAATGGAAGAGTTCCGAAGCATTTTTTAATGTCAACGGAATTTCCGAGAACAATAGAAGAGTTGTGAAGCAATTTTAAGCGTCAGCGGAATTCCGAGAACAATGAAAGAGTTCCGAAGCATTTTTAAACATCAGCGGAATACCGAGAACAATGGAAGAGTTCTGAAGCATTTTTAAACGTCAGCGGAATTTTGAAAACAATGGAAGATTTCTGAAGCATTTTTAAACGTCAGTGGAATTCTGAGAACAATGGAAGAGTTGTGAAGCATTTTTAAAGGTCAGCGGAATTTGGAGAACAATCGAAGAGTTCCAAAGCATTTTTAAACGTCAGCGGAATTTTGAAAACAATGGAAGATTTCCGAAGCATTTTTAAACTTCAGCGGAATTTTGAGAACAATGGAAGAGTTCCGAAGCATTTTTAAAAGTCCGCGAAATTCCGAAAACAATGGAAGAGTTGTGAAGCATTTTTAAATGTCAGCGGAATTCCGAGAACAATGGAAGAGTTCCGAAGCATTTTTAAATGTCAGCAGAATTCCAAGAACAATGGAAGAGTTCCAAAGCATTTTTAAATGTCAGCGGAATTCTGAAAACAATGGAAGAGTTCCGAAGCATTTTTAAAAGTCAGGGGAATTCCGAGAACAATAGAAGAGTTGTGAAGCAATTTTAAGCGTCAGCGGAATTCTGAGAACAATGTAAGAGTTCCGAAGCATTTTTAAACTTCACTGGAATTCCGAGAACAATGGAAGAGTTCCGAAGCATTTTTAAACATCAGCGGAATTCCGAGAACAATGGAAGAGTTCTGAAGCATTTTTAAACGTCAGCGGAATTCCGAGAACAATGGAAGAGTTCCGAAGCATTTTTAAACTTCAAAACTTCAGCAGATTTCCGAGAACAATGGAAGAGTTCTGAAGCATTCTTAAACTTCAGCGGAATTCCGAGAACAATGGAAGAGTTCCGAAGCATTTTTAAAAGTCAGGGGAATTCCGAGAACAATAGAAGAGTTGTGAAGCAATTTTAAGCGTCAGCGGAATTCTGAGAACAATGTAAGAGTTCCGAAGCATTTTTAAACTTCACTGGAATTCCGAGAACAATGGAAGAGTTCCGAAGCATTTTTAAACATCAGCGGAATTCCGAGAACAATGGAAGAGTTCTGAAGCATTTTTAAACGTCAGCGGAATTTTGAAAACAATGGAAGATTTCTGAAGCATTTCTAAACGTCAGCGGAATTCTGAGAACAATGGAAGAGTTGTGAAGCATTTTTAAAGGTCAGCGGAATTTGGAGAACAATCGAAGAGTTCCTAAGCATTTTTAAAAGTCAGCAGAATTCCGAGAACAATGGAAGAGTTGTGAAGCATTTTTAAACGTCAGCGGAATTCCGAGAACAATGGAAGAGTTCCGAAGCATTTTTAAACCTCAGCGGAATTCCGAGAACAATGGAAGAGTTCTGAAGCATTTTTGAATGTCAGCGGAATTCCGAGAACAATGGAAGAGCTCCGAAGCATACTTAAACTTCAGCGGAATTCCGAGAACAATGGAACAGTTCCGAAGCATTTTTAAAAGTCAGCAGAATACCGAGAACAATGGAAGAGTTGTGAAGCATTTTTAAACATCAGCGGAATTCCAGAACAATCGAAGAGTTCCGAACCATTTTTAAATGTCAGCGGAATTCCGAGAACAATGGAAGAGTTCCGAAGCATTTTTATATGTCTGCAGAATTCTGAGAACAATGGAAGAGTTCCAAAGCATTTTTAAATGTCAGCGGAATTCTGAAAACAATGGAAGAGTTCCGAAGCATTTTTAAACTTCAGCAGAATTCCGAGAACAATGGAAGAGTTCCGAAGCATTTTTAAACATCAGCGGAATTCCGAGAACAATCGAAGAGTTCCAAAGCATTTTTAAACGTCAGCGGAATTTTGAAAACAATGGAAGATTTCCGAAGCATTTTTAAACTTCAGCGGAATTTTGAGAACAATGGAAGAGTTCCGAAGCATTTTTAAAAGTCCGCGAAATTCCGAGAACAATGGAAGAGTTGTGAAGCATTTTTAAATGTCAGCGGAATTCCGAGAACAATGGAAGAGTTCCGAAGCATTTTTAAATGTCAGCAGAATTCCAAGAACAATGGAAGAGTTCCAAAGCATTTTTAAATGTCAGCGGAATTCTGAAAACAATGGAAGAGTTCCGAAGCATTTTTAAACTTCAGCAGAATTCCGAGAAAAATGGACTTGTTCCGAAGCATTTTTAAAAGTCAGGGGAATTCCGAGAACAATAGAAGAGTTGTGAAGCAATTTTAAGCGTCAGCGGAATTCTGAGAACAATGTAAGAGTTCCGAAGCATTTTTAAACTTCACTGGAATTCCGAGAACAATGGAAGAGTTCCGAAGCATTTTTAAACATCAGCGGAATTCCGAGAACAATGGAAGAGTTCTGAAGCATTTTTAAACGTCAGCGGAATTCTGAGAACAATGGAAGAGTTGTGAAGCATTTTTAAACGTCAGCGGAATTTGGAGAACAATCGAAGAGTTCCGAAGCATTTTTAAAAGTCAGCGGAATTCCGAGAACAATGGAAGAGTTGTGAAGCATTTTTAAACATCAGCGGAATTCCAGAACAATCGAAGAGTTCCGAAGCATTTTTAAATGTCAGCGGAATTCCGAGAACAATAGAAGAGTTGTGAAGCATTTTTAAGCGTCAGCGGAATTCTGAGAACAATGGAAGAGTTCCAAAGCATTTTTAAACTTCAGCAGAATTCTGAGAACAATGGAAGAGTTCCGAAGCATTCTTAAACTTCAGCGGAATACCGAGAACAATGGAAGAGTTCCGAAGCATTTTTTAATGTCAACGGAATTTCCGAGAACAATAGAAGAGTTGTGAAGCAATTTTAAGCGTCAGCGGAATTCCGAGAACAATGAAAGAGTTCCGAAGCATTTTTCAACATCAGCGGAATTCCGAGAACAATGGAAGAGTTCTGAAGCATTTTTAAACGTCAGCGGAATTTTGAAAACAATGGAAGATTTCCAAAGCATTTTTAAACGTCAGCGGAATTTTGAAAACAATGGAAGATTTCCGAAGCATTTTTAAAAGTCAGCGGAATACCGAGAAAAATGGAAGAGTTGTGAAGCATTTTTAAACGTCAGCGGAATTCCGAAAACAATGGAAGAGTTCCGAAGCATTTTTAAAAGTCAGCGGACTTCCGAGAACAATAGAAGAGTTGTGAAGCATTTTTAAGTGTCAGCCGAATTCCGAGAACAATGGAAGAGTTCCAAAGCATTTTTAAACTTCAGCAGAATTCCGAGAACATTGGAAGAGTTCCGAAGCATTCTTAAACTTCAGCGGAATTCCGAGAACAATGGAAGAGTTCCGAAGCATTTTTTAAAGTCAGCGGAATTTCCGAGAACAATAGAAGAGTTGTGAAGCAATTTTAAGCGTCAGCGGAATTCCAAGAACAATGGAAGAGTTCCGAAGCATTTTTCAACATCAGCAGAATTCTGAGAACAATGGAAGAGTTCTGAAGCATTTTTAAATGTCAGCGGAATTCTGAGAACAATGGAAGAGTTCTGAAGCATTTTTAAACTTCAGCAGAATTCCGAGAACAATGGAAGAGTTCCGAAGCATACTTAAACTTCAGCGGAATTCCGAGAACAATGGAAGAGTTCCGAAGCATTTTTAAAAGTCAGGGGAATACCGAGAACAATGGAAGAGTTGTGAAGCATTTTTAAACGTCAGCGGAATTCCAGAACAATGGAAGAGTTCCGAAGCATACTTAAACTTCAGCGGAATTCCGAGAACAATGGAAGAGTTCTGAAGCATTTTTAAACATCAACGGAATTCCGAGAAAAAAGAAAGAGTTCCGAAGCATTTTTATATGTCAGCGGAATTCCGAGAACAATGGAAGAGTTCCGAAGCATATTTAAACTTCAGCGGAATACCGAGAACAATAGAAGAGTTGTGAAGCATTTTTAAACGTCAGCGGAAATCCGAGAACAATGGAAGAGTTCCGAAGCATTTTTAAACTTCACCCAAATTCCGAGAACAATGGAAGAGTTCCCATGCATTTTTAAACTTCAGCAGAATTCCTACAACAATGGAAGAGTTCCGAAGCATTTTTAAACGTCAGCGGAATTCCGAGAACAATGGAAGAGTTCCGAAGCATTTTTAAACCTCAGCGGAATTCCGAGAGCAATGGAAGAGTTCTGAAGCATTTTTGAATGTCAGCGGAATTCCGAGAACAATGGAAGAGCTCCGAAGCATACTTAAACTTCAGCGGAATTCCGAGAACAATGGAACAGTTCCGAAGCATTTTTAAAAGTCAGCAGAATACCGAGAACAATGGAAGAGTTGTGAAGCATTTTTAAACATCAGCGGAATTCCAGAACAATCGAAGAGTTCCGAACCATTTTTAAATGTCAGCGGAATTCCGAGAACAATGGAAGAGTTCCGAAGCATTTTTATATGTCTGCAGAATTCTGAGAACAATGGAAGAGTTCCAAAGCATTTTTAAATGTCAGCGGAATTCTGAAAACAATGGAAGAGTTCCGAAGCATTTTTAAACTTCAGCAGAATTCCGAGAACAATGGAAGAGTTCCGAAGCATTTTCAAACATCAGCGGAATTCCGAGAACAATGGAAGAGTTCTGAAGCATTTTTAAACGTCAGCGGAATTTTGAAAACAATGGAAGATTTCTGAAGCATTTTTAAACGTCAGCGGAATTCTGAGAACAATGGAAGAGTTGTGAAGCATTTTTAAAGGTCAGCGGAATTTGGAGAACAATCGAAGAGTTCCAAAGCATTTTTAAACGTCAGCGGAATTTTGAAAACAATGGAAGATTTCCGAAGCATTTTTAAACTTCAGCGGAATTTTGAGAACAATGGAAGAGTTCCGAAGCATTTTTAAAAGTCCGCGAAATTCCGAAAACAATGGAAGAGTTGTGAAGCATTTTTAAATGTCAGCGGAATTCCGAGAACAATGGAAGAGTTCCGAAGCATTTTTAAATGTCAGCAGAATTCCAAGAACAATGGAAGAGTTCCAAAGCATTTTTAAATGTCAGCGGAATTCTGAAAACAATGGAAGAGTTCCGAAGCATTTTTAAACTTCAGCAGAATTCCGAGAAAAATGGACGAGTTCCGAAGCATTTTTAAAAGTCAGGGGAATTCCGAGAACAATAGAAGAGTTGTGAAGCAATTTTAAGCGTCAGCGGAATTCTGAGAACAATGTAAGAGTTCCGAAGCATTTTTAAACTTCACTGGAATTCCGAGAACAATGGAAGAGTTCCGAAGCATTTTTAAACATCAGCGGAATTCCGAGAACAATGGAAGAGTTCTGAAGCATTTTTAAACGTCAGCGGAATTCTGAGAACAATGGAAGAGTTGTGAAGCATTTTTAAACGTCAGCGGAATTTGGAGAACAATCGAAGAGTTCCGAAGCATTTTTAAAAGTCAGCGGAATTCCGAGAACAATGGAAGAGTTGTGAAGCATTTTTAAACATCAGCGGAATTCCAGAACAATCGAAGAGTTCCGAAGCATTTTTAAATGTCAGCGGAATTCCGAGAACAATAGAAGAGTTGTGAAGCATTTTTAAGCGTCAGCGGAATTCTGAGAACAATGGAAGAGTTCCAAAGCATTTTTAAACTTCAGCAGAATTCTGAGAACAATGGAAGAGTTCCGAAGCATTCTTAAACTTCAGCGGAATACCGAGAACAATGGAAGAGTTCCGAAGCATTTTTTAATGTCAACGGAATTTCCGAGAACAATAGAAGAGTTGTGAAGCAATTTTAAGCGTCAGCGGAATTCCGAGAACAATGAAAGAGTTCCGAAGCATTTTTCAACATCAGCGGAATTCCGAGAACAATGGAAGAGTTCTGAAGCATTTTTAAACGTCAGCGGAATTTTGAAAACAATGGAAGATTTCCAAAGCATTTTTAAACGTCAGCGGAATTTTGAAAACAATGGAAGATTTCCGAAGCATTTTTAAAAGTCAGCGGAATACCGAGAAAAATGGAAGAGTTGTGAAGCATTTTTAAACGTCAGCGGAATTCCGAAAACAATGGAAGAGTTCCGAAGCATTTTTAAAAGTCAGCGGAATTCCGAGAACAATAGAAGAGTTGTGAAGCATTTTTAAGTGTCAGCCGAATTCCGAGAACAATGGAAGAGTTCCAAAGCATTTTTAAACTTCAGCAGAATTCCGAGAACATTGGAATAGTTCCGAAGCATTCTTAAACTTCAGCGGAATTCCGAGAACAATGGAAGAGTTCCGAAGCATTTTTTAAAGTCAGCGGAATTTCCGAGAACAATAGAAGAGTTGTGAAGCAATTTTAAGCGTCAGCGGAATTCCAAGAACAATGGAAGAGTTCCGAAGCTTTTTTCAACATCAGTGGAATTCTGAGAACAATGGAAGAGTTCTGAAGCATTTTTAAATGTCAGCGGAATTCTGAGAACAATGGAAGAGTTCTGAAGCATTTTTAAACTTCAGCAGAATTCCGAGAACAATGGAAGAGTTCCGAAGCATACTTAAACTTCAGCGGAATTCCGAGAACAATGTAAGAGTTCCGAAGCATTTTTAAAAGTCAGGGGAATACCGAGAACAATGGAAGAGTTGTGAAGCATTTTTAAACGTCAGCGGAATTCCAGAACAATGGAAGAGTTCCGAAGCATACTTAAACTTCAGCGGAATTCCGAGAACAATGGAAGAGTTCTGAAGCATTTTTAAACATCAACGGAATTCCGAGAAAAAAGGAAGAGTTCCGAAGCATTTTTATATGTCAGCGGAATTCCGAGAACAATGGAAGAGTTCCGAAGCATATTTAAACTTCAGCGGAATACCGAGAACAATAGAAGAGATGTGAAGCATTTTTAAACGTCAGCGGAAATCCGAGAACAATGGAAGAGTTCCGAAGCATTTTTAAACTTCACCCAAATTCCGAGAACAATGGAAGAGTTCCCATGCATTTTTAAACTTCAGCAGAATTCCTACAACAATGGAAGAGTTCCGAAGCATTTTTAAACTTCAGCGGAATTCCGAGAACAATGGAAGAGTTCCGAAGCATTTTTAAACGTCAGCGGAATTCCGAGAACAATGGAAGAGTTCCGAAGCATTTTTAAATGTCAGCGGAATTCTGAGAACAATGGAAGAGTTCCGAAGCATTTTTAATCTTCAGCATAATTCCGAGAACAATGGAAGAGTTCCGAAGCATTTTTAAAAGTCAGCGGAATTCCAAGAACAATGGAAGAGTTGTGAAGCATTTTTAAACTTCAGCAGAATTACGAGAAAAATGGAAGAGTTCTGAAGTATTTTTAAAAGTCAGCGGAATTCCGAGAACAATAGAAGAGTT
This sequence comes from Phyllobates terribilis, assembly GCF_046119375.1. Classification (NCBI taxonomy): domain Eukaryota; kingdom Metazoa; phylum Chordata; class Amphibia; order Anura; family Dendrobatidae; genus Phyllobates; species Phyllobates terribilis. The sequence continues at coordinate 21,230,976 of NW_027362775.1, read as the reverse complement.
GTGAAGCATTTTTAAGCGTCAGCGGAATTCCGAGAACAATGGAAGAGTTCCGAAGCATTTTTAAAATTCAAAACTTCAGCAGATTTCCGAGAACAATGGAAGAGTTCTGAAGCATTCTTAAACTTCAGCGGAATTCCGAGAACAATGGAAGAGTTCCGAAGCATTTTTAAAAGTCAGCAGAATACCGAGAACAATGGAAGAGTTGTGAAGCATTTTTAAACATCAGCGGAATTCCAGAACAATCGAAGAGTTCCGAACCATTTTTAAATGTCAGCGGAATTCCGAGAACAATGGAAGAGTTCCGAACCATTTTTATATGTCTGCAGAATTCTGAGAACAATGGAAGAGTTCCGAAGCATTTTTAAACGTCAGCGGAATTTTGAAAACAATGGAAGATTTCTGAAGGATTTTTAAGCGTCAGCGGAATTCCGAGAACAATGGAAGAGTTCCGAAGCATTTTTAAAATTCAAAACTTCAGCAGATTTCCGAGAACAATGGAAGAGTTCTGAAGCATTCTTAAACTTCAGCGGAATTCCGAGAACAATGGAAGAGTTCCGAAGCATTTTTAAAAGTCAGGGGAATTCCGAGAACAATAGAAGAGTTGTGAAGCAATTTTAAGCGTCAGCGGAATTCTGAGAACAATGTAAGAGTTCCGAAGCATTTTTAAACTTCACTGGAATTCCGAGAACAATGGAAGAGTTTCGAAGCATTTTTAAACATCAGCGGAATTCCGAGAACAATGGAAGAGTTCTGAAGCATTTTTAAACGTCAGCGGAATTTTGAAAACAATGGAAGATTTCTGAAGCATTTTTAAACGTCAGCGGAATTCTGAGAACAATGGAAGAGTTGTGAAGCATTTTTAAAGGTCAGCGGAATTTGGAGAACAATCGAAGAGTTCCGAAGCATTTTTAAAAGTCAGCGGAATTCCGAGAACAATGGAAGAGTTGTGAAGCATTTTTAAACGTCAGCGGAATTCCGAGAACAATGGAAGAGTTCCGAAGCATTTTTAAACCTCAGCGGAATTCCGAGAACAATGGAAGAGTTCTGAAGCATTTTTGAATGTCAGCGGAATTCCGAGAACAATGGAAGAGCTCCGAAGCATACTTAAACTTCAGCGGAATTCCGAGAACAATGGAACAGTTCCGAAGCATTTTTAAAAGTCAGCAGAATACCGAGAACAATGGAAGAGTTGTGAAGCATTTTTAAACATCAGCGGAATTCCAAAACAATCGAAGAGTTCCGAAGCATTTTTAAATGTCAGCGGAATTCCGAGAACAATGGAAGATTTCCGAAGCATTTTTAAAAGTCAGCGGAATACCGAGAAAAATGGAAGAGTTGTGAAGCATTTTTAAACATCAGCGGAATTCCGAGAACAATGGAAGAGTTCCGAAGCATTTTTAAAAGTCAGCGGAATTCCGAGAACAATAGAAGAGTTGTGAAGCATTTTTAAGCGTCAGCCGAATTCCGAGAACAATAGAAGAGTTCCAAAGCATTTTTAAACTTCAGCAGAATTCCGAGAACATTGGAAGAGTTCCGAAGCATTCTTAAACTTCAGCGGAATTCCGAGAACAATGGAAGAGTTCCGAAGCATTTTTTAAAGTCAGCGGAATTTCCGAGAACAATAGAAGAGTTGTGAAGCAATTTTAAGCGTCAGCGGAATTCCAAGAACAATGGAAGAGTTCCGAAGCATTTTTCAACATCAGCGGAATTCTGAGAACAATGGAAGAGTTCTGAAGCATTTTTAAATGTCAGCGGAATTCTGAGAACAATGGAAGAGTTCTGAAGCACTTTTAAACTTCAGCAGAATTCCGAGAACAATGGAAGAGTTCCGAAGCATTTTTAAATGTCAGCGGAATTCCGAGAACAATGGAAGATTTCCGAAGCATTTTTAAAAGTCAGCGGAATACCGAGAAAAATGGAAGAGTTGTGAAGCATTTTTAAACATCAGCGGAATTCCGAGAACAATGGAAGAGTTCCGAAGCATTTTTAAAAGTCAGCGGAATTCCGAGAACAATAGAAGAGTTGTGAAGCATTTTTAAGCGTCAGCCGAATTCCGAGAACAATAGAAGAGTTCCAAAGCATTTTTAAACTTCAGCAGAATTCCGAGAACATTGGAAGAGTTCCGAAGCATTCTTAAACTTCAGCGGAATTCCGAGAACAATGGAAGAGTTCCGAAGCATTTTTTAAAGTCAGCGGAATTTCCGAGAACAATAGAAGAGTTGTGAAGCAATTTTAAGCGTCAGCGGAATTCCAAGAACAATGGAAGAGTTCCGAAGCATTTTTCAACATCAGCGGAATTCTGAGAACAATGGAAGAGTTCTGAAGCATTTTTAAATGTCAGCGGAATTCTGAGAACAATGGAAGAGTTCTGAAGCACTTTTAAACTTCAGCAGAATTCCGAGAACAATGGAAGAGTTCCGAAGCATACTTAAACTTCAGCGGAATTCCGAGAACAATGGAAGAGTTCCGAAGCAATTTTAAAAGTCAGGGGAATACCGACAACAATGGAAGAGTTGTGAAGCATTTTTAAACGTCAGCGGAATTCCAGAACAATGGAAGAGTTCCGAAGCATACTTAAACTTCAGCGGAATTCCGAGAACAATGGAAGAGTTCTGAAGCATTTTTAAACATCAACGGAATTCCGAGAAAAAAGGAAGAGTTCCGAAGCATTTTTATATGTCAGCGGAATTCCGAGAACAATGGAAGAGTTCCGAAGCATATTTAAACTTCAGCGGAATACCGAGAACAATAGAAGAGTTGTGAAGCATTTTTAAACGTCAGCGGAAATCCGAGAACAATGGAAGAGTTCCGAAGCATTTTTAAATGTCAGCGGAATTCTGAGAACAATGGAAGAGTTCCGAAGCATTTTTAATCTTCAGCATAATTCTGAGAACAATGGAAGAGTTCCGAAGCATTTTTAAAAGTCAGCGGAATTCCAAGAACAATGGAAGAGTTGTGAAGCATTTTTAAACGTCAGCGGAATTCTGAGAGCAATGGAAGAGTTCCGAAGCATTTTTAATCTTCAGCATAATTCCGAGAAAAATGGAAGAGTTCCGAAGAATATTTAAACTTCAGCGGAATTCCGAAAACAATGGAAGAGTTCCGAAGCATTTTTAAAAGTCAGCGGAATACTGAGAAAAATGGAAGAGTTGTGAAGCATTTTTAAACGTCAGTGGAATTCCGAGAACAATGGAAGAGTTCCGAAGCATTTTTAAATGTCAGCGGAATTCCGAGAACAATGGAAGAGTTCCGAAGCATTTTTAAATGTCAGCAGAATTCCAAGAACAATGGAAGAGTTCCAAAGCATTTTTAAATGTCAGCGGAATTCTGAAAACAATGGAAGAGTTCCGAAGCATTTTTAAACTTCAGCAGAATTACGAGAAAAATGGAAGAGTTCCGAAGTATTTTTAAAAGTCAGCGGAATTCCGAGAACAATAGAAGAGTTGTGAAGCATTTTTAAGCGTCAGCGGAATTCCGAGAACAATGGAAGAGTTCCGAAGCATTTTTAAAATTCAAAACTTCAGCAGATTTCCGAGAACAATGGAAGAGTTCTGAAGCATTCTTAAACTTCAGCGGAATTCCGAGAACAATGGAAGAGTTGCGAAGCATTTTTAAAAGTGAGGGGAATTCCGAGAACAATAGAAGAGTTGTGAAGCAATTTTAAGCGTCAGCGGAATTCTGAGAACAATGTAAGAGTTCCGAAGCATTTTTAAACTTCACTGGAATTCCGAGAACAATGGAAGAGTTCCGAAGCATTTTTAATCATCAGCGGAATTCCGAGAACAATGGAAGAGTTCTGAAGCATTTTTAAACGTCAGCGGAATTTTGAAAACAATGGAAGATTTCTGAAGCATTTTTAAACGTCAGCGGAATTCTGAGAACAATGGAAGAGTTGTGAAGCATTTTTAAAGGTCAGCGGAATTTGGAGAACAATCGAAGAGTTCCGAAGCATTTTTAAAAGTCAGCGGAATTCCGAGAACAATGGAAGAGTTGTGAAGCATTTTTAAACGTCAGCGGAATTCCGAGAACAATGGAAGAGTTCCGAAGCATTTTTAAACCTCAGCGGAATTCCGAGAACAATGGAAGAGTTCTGAAGCATTTTTGAATGTCAGCGGAATTCCGAGAACAATGGAAGAGCTCCGAAGCATACTTAAACTTCAGCGGAATTCCTACAACAATGGAAGAGTTCCGAAGCATTTTTAAACTTCAGCGGAATTCCGAGAACAATGGAAGAGTTCCGAAGCATTTTTAAACGTCAGCGGAATTCCGAGAACAATGGAAGAGTTCCGAAGCATTTTTAAATGTCAGCGGAATTCTGAGAACAATGGAAGAGTTCCGAAGCATTTTTAATCTTCAGCATAATTCCGAGAACAATGGAAGAGTTCCGAAGCATTTTTAAAAGTCAGCGGAATTCCAAGAACAATGGAAGAGTTGTGAAGCATTTTTAAACTTCAGCAGAATTACGAGAAAAATGGAAGAGTTCTGAAGTATTTTTAAAAGTCAGCGGAATTCCGAGAACAATAGAAGAGTTGTGAAGCATTTTTAAGCGTCAGCGGAATTCCGAGAACAATGGAAGAGTTCCGAAGCATTTTTAAAATTCAAAACTTCAGCAGATTTCCGAGAACAATGGAAGAGTTCTGAAGCATTCTTAAACTTCAGCGGAATTCCGAGAACAATGGAAGAGTTCCGAAGCATTTTTAAAAGTCAGCAGAATACCGAGAACAATGGAAGAGTTGTGAAGCATTTTTAAACATCAGCGGAATTCCAGAACAATCGAAGAGTTCCGAACCATTTTTAAATGTCAGCGGAATTCCGAGAACAATGGAAGAGTTCCGAACCATTTTTATATGTCTGCAGAATTCTGAGAACAATGGAAGAGTTCCAAAGCATTTTTAAATGTCAGCGGAATTCTGAAAACAATGGAAGAGTTCCGAAGCATTTTTAAACTTCAGCAGAATTCCGAGAACAATGGAAGAGTTCCGAAGCATTTTTAAACGTCAGCGGAATTTTGAAAACAATGGAAGATTTCTGAAGCATTTTTAAGCGTCAGCGGAATTCCGAGAACAATGGAAGAGTTCCGAAGCATTTTTAAAATTCAAAACTTCAGCAGATTTCCGAGAACAATGGAAGAGTTCTGAAGCATTCTTAAACTTCAGCGGAATTCCGAGAACAATGGAAGAGTTCCGAAGCATTTTTAAAAGTCAGGGGAATTCCGAGAACAATAGAAGAGTTGTGAAGCAATTTTAAGCGTCAGCGGAATTCTGAGAACAATGTAAGAGTTCCGAAGCATTTTTAAACTTCACTGGAATTCCGAGAACAATGGAAGAGTTTCGAAGCATTTTTAAACATCAGCGGAATTCCGAGAACAATGGAAGAGTTCTGAAGCATTTTTAAACGTCAGCGGAATTTTGAAAACAATGGAAGATTTCTGAAGCATTTTTAAACGTCAGCGGAATTCTGAGAACAATGGAAGAGTTGTGAAGCATTTTTAAAGGTCAGCGGAATTTGGAGAACAATCGAAGAGTTCCGAAGCATTTTTAAAAGTCAGCGGAATTCCGAGAACAATGGAAGAGTTGTGAAGCATTTTTAAACGTCAGCGGAATTCCGAGAACAATGGAAGAGTTCCGAAGCATTTTTAAACCTCAGCGGAATTCCGAGAACAATGGAAGAGTTCTGAAGCATTTTTGAATGTCAGCGGAATTCCGAGAACAATGGAAGAGCTCCGAAGCATACTTAAACTTCAGCGGAATTCCGAGAACAATGGAACAGTTCCGAAGCATTTTTAAAAGTCAGCAGAATACCGAGAACAATGGAAGAGTTGTGAAGCATTTTTAAACATCAGCGGAATTCCAAAACAATCGAAGAGTTCCGAAGCATTTTTAAATGTCAGCGGAATTCCGAGAACAATGGAAGATTTCCGAAGCATTTTTAAAAGTCAGCGGAATACCGAGAAAAATGGAAGAGTTGTGAAGCATTTTTAAACATCAGCGGAATTCCGAGAACAATGGAAGAGTTCCGAAGCATTTTTAAAAGTCAGCGGAATTCCGAGAACAATAGAAGAGTTGTGAAGCATTTTTAAGCGTCAGCCGAATTCCGAGAACAATAGAAGAGTTCCAAAGCATTTTTAAACTTCAGCAGAATTCCGAGAACATTGGAAGAGTTCCGAAGCATTCTTAAACTTCAGCGGAATTCCGAGAACAATGGAAGAGTTCCGAAGCATTTTTTAAAGTCAGCGGAATTTCCGAGAACAATAGAAGAGTTGTGAAGCAATTTTAAGCGTCAGCGGAATTCCAAGAACAATGGAAGAGTTCCGAAGCATTTTTCAACATCAGCGGAATTCTGAGAACAATGGAAGAGTTCTGAAGCATTTTTAAATGTCAGCGGAATTCTGAGAACAATGGAAGAGTTCTGAAGCACTTTTAAACTTCAGCAGAATTCCGAGAACAATGGAAGAGTTCCGAAGCATTTTTAAATGTCAGCGGAATTCCGAGAACAATGGAAGATTTCCGAAGCATTTTTAAAAGTCAGCGGAATACCGAGAAAAATGGAAGAGTTGTGAAGCATTTTTAAACATCAGCGGAATTCCGAGAACAATGGAAGAGTTCCGAAGCATTTTTAAAAGTCAGCGGAATTCCGAGAACAATAGAAGAGTTGTGAAGCATTTTTAAGCGTCAGCCGAATTCCGAGAACAATAGAAGAGTTCCAAAGCATTTTTAAACTTCAGCAGAATTCCGAGAACATTGGAAGAGTTCCGAAGCATTCTTAAACTTCAGCGGAATTCCGAGAACAATGGAAGAGTTCCGAAGCATTTTTTAAAGTCAGCGGAATTTCCGAGAACAATAGAAGAGTTGTGAAGCAATTTTAAGCGTCAGCGGAATTCCAAGAACAATGGAAGAGTTCCGAAGCATTTTTCAACATCAGCGGAATTCTGAGAACAATGGAAGAGTTCTGAAGAATTTTTAAATGTCAGCGGAATTCTGAGAACAATGGAAGAGTTCTGAAGCACTTTTAAACTTCAGCAGAATTCCGAGAACAATGGAAGAGTTCCGAAGCATACTTAAACTTCAGCGGAATTCCGAGAACAATGGAAGAGTTCCGAAGCAATTTTAAAAGTCAGGGGAATACCGACAACAATGGAAGAGTTGTGAAGCATTTTTAAACGTCAGCGGAATTCCAGAACAATGGAAGAGTTCCGAAGCATACTTAAACTTCAGCGGAATTCCGAGAACAATGGAAGAGTTCTGAAGCATTTTTAAACATCAACGGAATTCCGAGAAAAAAGGAAGAGTTCCGAAGCATTTTTATATGTCAGCGGAATTCCGAGAACAATGGAAGAGTTCCGAAGCATATTTAAACTTCAGCGGAATACCGAGAACAATAGAAGAGTTGTGAAGCATTTTTAAACGTCAGCGGAAATCCGAGAACAATGGAAGAGTTCCGAAGCATTTTTAAATGTCAGCGGAATTCTGAGAACAATGGAAGAGTTCCGAAGCATTTTTAAAAGTCAGCGGAATTCCAAGAACAATGGAAGAGTTGTGAAGCATTTTTAAACGTCAGCGGAATTCTGAGAGCAATGGAAGAGTTCCGAAGCATTTTTAATCTTCAGCATAATTCCGAGAACAATGGAAGAGTTCCGAAGAATATTTAAAATTCAGCGGAATTCCGAAAACAATGGAAGAGTTCCGAAGCATTTTTAAAAGTCAGCGGAATACTGAGAAAAATGGAAGAGTTGTGAAGCATTTTTAAACGTCAGTGGAATTCCGAGAACAATGGAAGAGTTCCGAAGCATTTTTAAATGTCAGCGGAATTCCGAGAACAATGGAAGAGTTCCGAAGCATTTTTAAATGTCAGCAGAATTCCAAGAACAATGGAAGAGTTCCAAAGCATTTTTAAATGTCAGCGGAATTCTGAAAACAATGGAAGAGTTCCGAAGCATTTTTAAACTTCAGCAGAATTACGAGAAAAATGGAAGAGTTCCGAAGTATTTTTAAAAGTCAGCGGAATTCCGAGAACAATAGAAGAGTTGTGAAGCATTTTTAAGCGTCAGCGGAATTCCGAGAACAATGGAAGAGTTCCGAAGCATTTTTAAAATTCAAAACTTCAGCAGATTTCCGAGAACAATGGAAGAGTTCTGAAGCATTCTTAAACTTCAGCGGAATTCCGAGAACAATGGAAGAGTTGCGAAGCATTTTTAAAAGTGAGGGGAATTCCGAGAACAATAGAAGAGTTGTGAAGCAATTTTAAGCGTCAGCGGAATTCTGAGAACAATGTAAGAGTTCCGAAGCATTTTTAAACTTCACTGGAATTCCGAGAACAATGGAAGAGTTCCGAAGCATTTTTAATCATCAGCGGAATTCCGAGAACAATGGAAGAGTTCTGAAGCATTTTTAAACGTCAGCGGAATTTTGAAAACAATGGAAGATTTCTGAAGCATTTTTAAACGTCAGCGGAATTCTGAGAACAATGGAAGAGTTGTGAAGCATTTTTAAAGGTCAGCGGAATTTGGAGAACAATCGAAGAGTTCCGAAGCATTTTTAAAAGTCAGCGGAATTCCGAGAACAATGGAAGAGTTGTGAAGCATTTTTAAACGTCAGCGGAATTCCGAGAACAATGGAAGAGTTCCGAAGCATTTTTAAACCTCAGCGGAATTCCGAGAACAATGGAAGAGTTCTGAAGCATTTTTGAATGTCAGCGGAATTCCGAGAACAATGGAAGAGCTCCGAAGCATACTTAAACTTCAGCGGAATTCCGAGAACAATGGAACAGTTCCGAAGCATTTTTAAAAGTCAGCAGAATACCGAGAACAATGGAAGAGTTGTGAAGCATTTTTAAACATCAGCGGAATTCCAGAACAATCGAAGAGTTCCGAACCATTTTTAAATGTCAGCGGAATTCCGAGAACAATGGAAGAGTTCCGAACCATTTTTATATGTCTGCAGAATTCTGAGAACAATGGAAGAGTTCCAAAGCATTTTTAAATGTCAGCGGAATTCTGAAAACAATGGAAGAGTTCCGAAGCATTTTTAAACTTCAGCAGAATTCCGAGAACAATGGAAGAGTTCCGAAGCATTTTTAAACATCAGCGGAATTCCGAGAACAATGGAAGAGTTCTGAAGCATTTTTAAACGTCAGCGGAATTTTGAAAACAATGGAAGATTTCTGAAGCATTTTTAAGCGTCAGCGGAATTCCGAGAACAATGGAAGAGTTCCGAAGCATTTTTAAAATTCAAAAACTTCAGCAGATTTCCGAGAACAATGGAAGAGTTCTGAAGCATTCTTAAACTTCAGCGGAATTCCGAGAACAATGGAAGAGTTCCGAAGCATTTTTAAAAGTCAGGGGAATTCCGAGAACAATTGAAGAGTTGTGAAGCAATTTTAAGCGTCAGCGGAATTCTGAGAACAATGTAAGAGTTCCGTAGCATTTTTAAACTTCACTGGAATTCCGAGAACAATGGAAGAGTTCCGAAGCATTTTTAAACATCAGCGGAATTCCGAGAACAATGGAAGAGTTCTGAAGCATTTTTAAACGTCAGCGGAATTTTGAAAACAATGGAAGATTTCTGAAGCATTTTTAAACGTCAGCGGAATTCTGAGAACAATGGAAGAGTTGTGAAGCATTTTTAAAGGTCAGCGGAATTTGGAGAACAATCGAAGAGTTCCGAAGCATTTTTAAACGTCAGCGGAATTCCGAGAACAATGGAAGAGTTCCGAAGCATTTTTAAACCTCAGCGGAATTCCGAGAACAATGGAAGAGTTCTGAAGCATTTTTGAATGTCAGCGGAATTCCGAGAACAATGGAAGAGCTCCGAAGCATACTTAAACTTCAGCGGAATTCCGAGAACAATGGAACAGTTCCGAAGCATTTTTAAAAGTCAGCAGAATACCGAGAACAATGGAAGAGTTGTGAAGCATTTTTAAACATCAGCGGAATTCCAGAACAATCGAAGAGTTCCGAAGCATTTTTAAATGTCAGCGGAATTCCGAGAACAATGGAAGATTTCCGAAGCATTTTTAAAAGTCAGCGGAATACCGAGAAAAATGGAAGAGTTGCGAAGCATTTTTAAACATCAGCGGAATTCCGAGAAAAATGGAAGAGTTCCGAAGCATTTTTAAAAGTCAGCGGAATTCCGAGAACAATAGAAGAGTTGTGAAGCATTTTTAAGCGTCAGCCGAATTCCGAGAACAATAGAAGAGTTCCAAAGCATTTTTAAACTTCAGCAGAATTCCGAGAACATTGGAAGAGTTCCGAAGCATTCTTAAACTTCAGCGGAATTCCGAGAACAATGGAAGAGTTCCGAAGCATTTTTTAAAGTCAGCGGAATTTCCGAGAACAATAGAAGAGTTGTGAAGCAATTTTAAGCGTCAGCGGAATTCCAAGAACAATGGAAGAGTTCCGAAGCATTTTTCAACATCAGCGGAATTCTGAGAACAATGGAAGAGTTCTGAAGCATTTTTAAATGTCAGCGGAATTCTGAGAACAATGGAAGAGTTCTGAAGCACTTTTAAACTTCAGCAGAATTCCGAGAACAATGGAAGAGTTCCGAAGCATACTTAAACTTCAGCGGAATTCCGAGAACAATGGAAGAGTTCCGAAGCAATTTTAAAAGTCAGGGGAATACCGACAACAATGGAAGAGTTGTGAAGCATTTTTAAACGTCAGCGGAATTCCAGAACAATGGAAGAGTTCCGAAGCATACTTAAACTTCAGCGGAATTCCGAGAACAATGGAAGAGTTCTGAAGCATTTTTAAACATCAACGGAATTCCGAGAAAAAAGGAAGAGTTCCGAAGCATTTTTATATGTCAGCGGAATTCCGAGAACAATGGAAGAGTTCCGAAGCATATTTAAACTTCAGCGGAATACCGAGAACAATAGAAGAGTTGTGAAGCATTTTTAAACGTCAGCGGAAATCCGAGAACAATGGAAGAGTTCCGAAGCATTTTTAAACTTCACCCAAATTCCGAGAACAATGGAAGAGTTCCGATGCATTTTTAAACTTCAGCAGAATTCCTACAACAATGGAAGAGTTCCGAAGCATTTTTAAACTTCAGCGGAATTCCGAGAACAATGGAAGAGTTCCGAAGCATTTTTAAACGTCAGCGGAATTCCGAGAACAATGGAAGAGTTCCGAAGCATTTTTAAATGTCAGCGGAATTCTGAGAACAATGGAAGAGTTCCGAAGCATTTTTAATCTTCAGCATAATTCTGAGAACAATGGAAGAGTTCCGAAGCATTTTTAAAAGTCAGCGGAATTCCAAGAACAATGGAAGAGTTGTGAAGCATTTTTAAACGTCAGCGGAATTCTGAGAGCAATGGAAGAGTTCCGAAGCATTTTTAATCTTCAGCAAAATTCCGAGAACAATGGAAGAGTTCCGAAGAATATTTAAACTTCAGCGGAATTCCGAGAACAATGGAAGAGTTCCGAAGCATTTTTAAAAGTCAGCGGAATACTGAGAAAAATGGAAGAGTTGTGAAGCATTTTTAAACGTCAGTGGAATTCCGAGAACAATGGAAGAGTTCCGAAGCATTTTTAAATGTCAGCGGAATTCCGAGAACAATGGAAGAGTTCCGAAGCATTTTTAAATGTCAGCAGAATTCCAAGAACAATGGAAGAGTTCCAAAGCATTTTTAAATGTCAGCGGAATTCTGAAAACAATGGAAGAGTTCCGAAGCATTTTTAAACTTCAGCAGAATTACGAGAAAAATGGAAGAGTTCCGAAGTATTTTTAAAAGTCAGCGGAATTCCGAGAACAATAGAAGAGTTGTGAAGCATTTTTAAGCGTCAGCGGAATTCCGAGAACAATGGAAGAGTTCCGAAGCATTTTTAAAATTCAAAACTTCAGCAGATTTCCGAGAACAATGGAAGAGTTCTGAAGCATTCTTAAACTTCAGCGGAATTCCGAGAACAATGGAAGAGTTGCAAAGCATTTTTAAAAGTGAGGGGAATTCCGAGAACAATAGAAGAGTTGTGAAGCAATTTTAAGCGTCAGCGGAATTCTGAGAACAATGTAAGAGTTCCGAAGCATTTTTAAACTTCACTGGAATTCCGAGAACAATGGAAGAGTTCCGAAGCATTTTTAAACATCAGCGGAATTCCGAGAACAATGGAAGAGTTCTGAAGCATTTTTAAACGTCAGCGGAATTTTGAAAACAATGGAAGATTTCTGAAGCATTTTTAAATGTCAGCGGAATTCTGAGAACAATGGAAGAGTTGTGAAGCATTTTTAAAGGTCAGCGGAATTTGGAGAACAATCGAAGAGTTCCGAAGCATTTTTAAAAGTCAGCGGAATTCCGAGAACAATGGAAGAGTTGTGAAGCATTTTTAAACGTCAGCGGAATTCCGAGAACAATGGAAGAGTTCCGAAGCATTTTTAAACCTCAGCGGAATTCCGAGAACAATGGAAGAGTTCTGAAGCATTTTTGAATGTCAGCGGAATTCCGAGAACAATGGAAGAGCTCCGAAGCATACTTAAACTTCAGCGGAATTCCGAGAACAATGGAACAGTTCCGAAGCATTTTTAAAAGTCAGCAGAATACCGAGAACAATGGAAGAGTTGTGAAGCATTTTTAAACATCAGCGGAATTCCAGAACAATCGAAGAGTTCCGAACCATTTTTAAATGTCAGCGGAATTCCGAGAACAATGGAAGAGTTCCGAACCATTTTTATATGTCTGCAGAATTCTGAGAACAATGGAAGAGTTCCAAAGCATTTTTAAATGTCAGCGGAATTCTGAAAACAATGGAAGAGTTCCGAAGCATTTTTAAACTACAGCAGAATTCCGAGAACAATGGAAGAGTTCCGAAGCATTTTTAAACATCAGCGGAATTCCGAGAACAATGGAAGAGTTCTGAAGCATTTTTAAACGTCAGCGGAATTTTGAAAACAATGGAAGATTTCTGAAGCATTTTTAAGCGTCAGCGGAATTCCGAGAACAATGGAAGAGTTCCGAAGCATTTTTAAAATTCAAAACTTCAGCAGATTTCCGAGAACAATGGAAGAGTTCTGAAGCATTCTTAAACTTCAGCGGAATTCCGAGAACAATGGAAGAGTTGAGAAGCATTTTTAAGCGTCAGCCGAATTCCGAGAACAATGGAAGAGTTCCAAAGCATTTTTAAACTTCAGCAGAATTCCGAGAACATTGGAAGAGTTCCGAAGCATTCTTAAACTTCAGCGGAATTCCGAGAACAATGGAAGAGTTCCGAAGCATTTTTTAAAGTCAGCGGAATTTCCGAGAACAATAGAAGAGTTGTGAAGCAATTTTAAGCGTCAGCGGAATTTCAAGAACAATGGAAGAGTTCCGAAGCATTTTTCAACATCAGCGGAATTCTGAGAACAATGGAAGAGTTCTGAAGCATTTTTAAATGTCAGCGGAATTCTGAGAACAATGGAAGAGTTCTGAAGCACTTTTAAACTTCAGCAGAATTCCGAGAACAATGGAAGAGTTCCGAAGCATACTTAAACTTCAGCGGAATTCCGAGAACAATGGAAGAGTTCCGAAGCATTTTTAAAAGTCAGGGGAATACCGACAACAATGGAAGAGTTGTGAAGCATTTTTAAACGTCAGCGGAATTCCAGAACAATGGAAGAGTTCCGAAGCATACTTAAACTTCAGCGGAATTCCGAGAACAATGGAAGAGTTCTGAAGCATTTTTAAACATCAACGGAATTCCGAGAAAAAAGGAAGAGTTCCGAAGCATTTTTATATGTCAGCGGAATTCCGAGAACAATGGAAGAGTTCCGAAGCATATTTAAACTTCAGCGGAATACCTAGAACAATAGAAGAGTTGTGAAGCATTTTTAAACGTCAGCGGAAATCCGAGAACAATGGAAGAGTTCCGAAGCATTTTTAAACTTCACCCAAATTCCGAGAACAATGGAAGAGTTCCGATGCATTTTTAAACTTCAGCAGAATTCCTACAACAATGGAAGAGTTCCGAAGCATTTTTAAACTTCAGCGGAATTCCGAGAACAATGGAAGAGTTCCGAAGCATTTTTAAACGTCAGCGGAATTCCGAGAACAATGGAAGAGTTCCGAAGCATTTTTAAATGTCAGCGGAATTCTGAGAACAATGGAAGAGTTCCGAAGCATTTTTAATCTTCAGCATAATTCCGAGAACAATGGAAGAGTTCCGAAGCATTTTTAAAAGTCAGCGGAATTCCAAGAACAATGGAAGAGTTGTGAAGCATTTTTAAACGTCAGCGGAATTCTGAGAGCAATGGAAGAGTTCCGAAGCATTTTTAATCTTCAGCATAATTCCGAGAACAATGGAAGAGTTCCGAAGAATATTTAAACTTCAGCGGAATTCCGAGAACAATGGAAGAGTTCCGAAGCATTTTTAAAAGTCAGCGGAATACTGAGAAAAATGGAAGAGTTGTGAAGCATTTTTAAACGTCAGTGGAATTCCGAGAACAATTGAAGAGTTCCGAAGCATTTTTAAATGTCAGCGGAATTCCGAGAACAATGGAAGAGTTCCGAAGCATTTTTAAATGTCAGCAGAATTCCAAGAACAATGGAAGAGTTCCAAAGCATTTTTAAATGTCAGCGGAATTCTGAAAACAATGGAAGAGTTCCGAAGTATTTTTAAAAGTCAGCGGAATTCCGAGAACAATAGAAGAGTTGTGAAGCATTTTTAAGCGTCAGCGGAATTCCGAGAACAATGGAAGAGTTCCGAAGCATTTTTAAAATTCAAAACTTCAGCAGATTTCCGAGAACAATGGAAGAGTTCTGAAGCATTCTTAAACTTCAGCGGAATTCCGAGAACAATGGAAGAGTTGCGAAGCATTTTTAAAAGTCAGGGGAATTCCGAGAACAATAGAAGAGTTGTGAAGCAATTTTAAGCGTCAGCGGAATTCTGAGAACAATGTAAGAGTTCCGAAGCATTTTTAAACTTCACTGGAATTTCGAGAACAATGGAAGAGTTCCGAAGCATTTTTAAACATCAGCGGAATTCCGAGAACAATGGAAGAGTTCTGAAGCATTTTTAAACGTCAGCGGAATTTTGAAAACAATGGAAGATTTCTGAATCATTTTTAAACGTCAGCGGAATTCTGAGAACAATGGAAGAGTTGTGAAGCATTTTTAAAGGTCAGCGGAATTTGGAGAACAATCGAAGAGTTCCGAAGCATTTTTAAAAGTCAGCGGAATTCCGAGAACAATGGAAGAGTTGTGAAGCATTTTTAAACGTCAGCGGAATTCCGAGAACAATGGAAGAGTTCCGAAGCATTTTTAAACCTCAGCGGAATTCCGAGAACAATGGAAGAGTTCTGAAGCATTTTTGAATGTCAGCGGAATTCCGAGAACAATGGAAGAGCTCCGAAGCATACTTAAACTTCAGCGGAATTCCGAGAACAATGGAACAGTTCCGAAGCATTTTTAAAAGTCAGCAGAATACCGAGAACAATGGAAGAGTTGTGAAGCATTTTTAAACATCAGCGGAATTCCACAACAATCGAAGAGTTCCGAACCATTTTTAAATGTCAGCGGAATTCCGAGAACAATGGAAGAGTTCCGAACCATTTTTATATGTCTGCAGAATTCTGAGAACAATGGAAGAGTTCCAAAGCATTTTTAAATGTCAGCGGAATTCTGAAAACAATGGAAGAGTTCCGAAGCATTTTTAAACTTCAGCAGAATTCCGAGAACAATGGAAGAGTTCCAAAGCATTTTTAAACATCAGCGGAATTCCGAGAACAATGGAAGAGTTCTGAAGCATTTTTAAACGTCAGCGGAATTTTGAAAACAATGGAAGATTTCTGAAGCATTTTTAAGCGTCAGCGGAATTCCGAGAACAATGGAAGAGTTCCGAAGCATTTTTAAAATTCAAAACTTCAGCAGATTTCCGAGAACAATGGAAGAGTTCTGAAGCATTTTTGAATGTCAGCGGAATTCCGAGAACAATGGAAGAGTTCCGAAGCACACTTAAACTTCAGCGGAATTCCGAGAACAATGGAAGAGTTCTGAAGCATTTTTAAACATCAACGGAATTCGGAGAATAAAGGAAGAGTTCCGAAGCATTTTTGTATGTCAGCGGAATTCCGAGAACAATGGAAGAGTTCCGAAGCATATTTAAACTTCAGCGGAATACCGAGAACAATAGAAGAGTTGTGAAGCATTTTTAAACGTCAGCGTAAATCCGAGAACAATGGAAGAGTTCCGAAGCATTTTTAAACTTCACCCAAATTCCGAGAACAATGGAAGAGTTCCGATGCATTTTTAAACTTCAGCAGAATTCCTACAACAATGGAAGAGTTCCGAAGCATTTTTAATCTTCAGCATAATTCCGAGAACAATGGAAGAGTTCCGAAGCATTTTTAAACGTCAGCGGAATTCCAAGAAAAATGGAAGAGTTGTGAAGCATTTTTAAACGTCAGCGGAATTCTGAGAGCAATGGAAGAGTTCCGAAGCATTTTTAATCTTCAGCATAATTCCGAGAACAATGGAAGAGTTCCGAAGAATATTTAAACTTCAGCGGAATTCCGAGAACAATGGAAGAGTTCCGAAGCATTTTTAAAAGTCAGCGGAATACTGAGAAAAATGGAAGAGTTGTGAAGCATTTTTAAACGTCAGTGGAATTCCGAGAACAATGGAAGAGTTCCGAAGCATTTTTAAATGTCAGCGGAATTCCGAGAACAATGGAAGAGTTCCGAAGCATTTTTAAATGTCAGCAGAATTCCAAGAACAATGGAAGAGTTCCAAAGCATTTTTAAATGTCAGCGGAATTCTGAAAACAATGGAAGAGTTCCGAAGCATTTTTAAACTTCAGCAGAATTCCGAGAACAATGGAAGAGTTCTGAAGCATTTTTAAACGTCAGCGGAATTTTGAAAACAATGGAAGATTTCTGAAGCATTTTTAAACGTCAGCAGAATTCTGAGAACAACGGAAGAGTTGTGAAGCATTTTTAAAGGTCAGCGGAATTTGGAGAACAATCGAAGAGTTCCGAAGCATTTTTAAACCTCAGCGGAATTCCGAGAACAATGGAAGAGTTCTGAAGCATTTTTGAATGTCAGCGGAATTCCGAGAACAATGGAAGAGCTCCGAAGCATACTTAAACTTCAGCGGAATTCCGAGAACAATGGAACAGTTCCGAAGCATTTTTAAAAGTCAGCAGAATACCGAGAACAATGGAAGAGTTGTGAAGCATTTTTAAACATCAGCGGAATTCCAGAACAATCGAAGAGTTCCGAACCATTTTTAAATGTCAGCGGAATTCCGAGAACAATGGAAGAGTTCCGAACCATTTTTATATGTCTGCAGAATTCTGAGAACAATGGAAGAGTTCCAAAGCATTTTTAAATGTCAGCGGAATTGTGAAAACAATGGAAGAGGTCCGAAGCATTTTTAAACATCAGCAGAATTCCGAGAACAATGGAAGAGTTCCGAAGCATTTTTAAACATCAGCGGAATTCCGAGAACAATGGAAGAGTTCTGAAGCATTTTTAAACGTCAGGGGAATTTTGAAAACAATGGAAAATTTCTGAAGCATTTTTAAGCGTCAGCGGAATTCCGAGAACAAAGGAAGAGTTCCGAAGCATTTTTAAAATTCAAAACTTCAGCAGATTTCCGAGAACAATGGAAGAGTTCTGAAGCATTCTTAAACTTCAGCGGAATTCCGAGAACAATGGAAGAGTTCCGAAGCATTTTTAAAAGTCAGGGGAATTCCGAGAACAATAGAAGAGTTGTGAAGCAATTTTAAGCGTCAGCGGAATTCTGAGAACAATGTAAGAGTTCCGAAGCATTTTTAAACTTCACTGGAATTCCGAGAGCAATGGAAGAGTTCCGAAGCATTTTTAAACATCAGCGGAATTCCGAGAACAATGGAAGATTTCTGAAGCATTTTTAAACGTCAGCGGAATTCTGAGAACAATGGAAGAGTTGTGAAGCATTTTTAAAGGTCAGCGGAATTTGGAGAACAATCGAAGAGTTCCGAAGCATTTTTAAAAGTCAGCGGAATTCCGAGAACAATGGAAGAGTTGTGAAGCATTTTTAAACGTCAGCGGAATTCCGAGAACAATGGAAGAGTTCCGAAGCATTTTTAAACCTCAGCGGAATTCCGAGAACAATGGAAGAGTTCTGAAGCATTTTTGAATGTCAGCGGAATTCCGAGAACAATGGAAGAGCTCCGAAGCATACTAAAACTTCAGCGGAATTCCGAGAACAATGGAACAGTTCCGAAGCATTTTTAAAAGTCAGCAGAATACCGAGAACAATGGAAGAGTTGTGAAGCATTTTTAAACATCAGCGGAATTCCAGAACAATCGAAGAGTTCCGAACCATTTTTAAATGTCAGCGGAATTCCGAGAACAATGGAAGAGTTCCGAACCATTTTTATATGTCTGCAGAATTCTGAGAACAATGGAAGAGTTCCAAAGCATTTTTAAATGTCAGCGGAATTCTGAAAACAATGGAAGAGTTCCGAAGCATTTTTAAACTTCAGCAGAATTCCGAGAACAATGGAAGAGTTCCGAAGCATTTTTAAACATCAGCGGAATTCCGAGAACAATGGAAGAGTTCTGAAGCATTTTTAAACGTCAGCGGAATTTTGAAAACAATGGAAAATTTCTGAAGCATTTTTAAGCGTCAGCGGAATTCCGAGAACAATGGAAGAGTTCCGAAGCATTTTTAAAATTCAAAACTTCAGCAGATTTCCGAGAAAAATGGAAGAGTTCTGAAGCATTCTTAAACTTCAGCGGAATTCCGAGAACAATGGAAGAGTTCCGAAGCATTTTTAAAAGTCAGGGGAATTCCGAGAACAATAGAAGAGTTGTGAAGCAATTTTAAGCATCAGCGGAATTCTGAGAACAATGTAAGAGTTCCGAAGCATTTTTAAACTTCACTGGAATTCCGAGAACAATGGAAGAGTTCCGAAGCATTTTTAAACATCAGCGGAATTCCGAGAACAATGGAAGAGTTCTGAAGCATTTTTAAACGTCAGCGGAATTTTGAAAACAATGGAAGAATTCTGAAGCATTTTTAAACATCAGCGGAATTCTGAGAACAATGGAAGAGTAGTGAAGCATTTTTAAAGGTCAGCGGAATTTGGAGAACAATCGAAGAGTTCCGAAGCATTTTTAAAAGTCAGCAGAATACCGAGAACAATGGAAGAGTTGTGAAGCATTTTTAAACATCAGCGGAATTCCAGAACAATCGAAGAGTTCCGAACCATTTTTAAATGTCAGCGGAATTCCGACAACAATGGAAGAGTTCCGAACCATTTTTATATGTCTGCAGAATTCTGAGAACAATGGAAGAGTTCCAAAGCATTTTTAAATGTCAGCGGAATTCTGAAAACAATGGAAGAGTTCCGAAGCATTTTTAAACTTCAGCAGAATTCCGAGAACAATGGAAGAGTTCCGAAGCATTTTTAAACATCAGCGGAATTCCGAGAACAATGGAAGAGTAGTGAAGCATTTTTAAAGGTCAGCGGAATTTGGAGAACAATCGAAGAGTTCCGAAGCATTTTTAAAAGTCAGCGGAATTCCGAGAACAATGGAAGAGTTGTGAAGCATTTTTAAACGGCAGCGGAATTCCGAGAACAATGGAAGAGTTCCGAAGCATTTTTAAACCTCAGCGGAATTCCGAGAACAATGGAAGAGTTCTGAAGCATTTTTGAATGTCAGCGGAATTCCGAGAACAATGGAAGAGCTCCGAAGCATACTTAAACTTCAGCGGAATTCTGAGAACAATGGAACAGTTCCGAAGCATTTTTAAAAGTCAGCAGAATACCGAGAACAATGGAAGAGTTGTGAAGCATTTTTAAACATCAGCGGAATTCCAGAACAATCGAAGAGTTCCGAACCATTTTTAAATGTCAGCGGAATTCCGAGAACAATGGAAGAGTTCCGAACCATTTTTATATGTCTGCAGAATTCTGAGAACAATGGAAGAGTTCCAAAGCATTTTTAAATGTCAGCGGAATTCTGAAAACAATGGAAGAGTTCCGAAGCATTTTTAAACTTCAGCAGAATTCCGAGAACAATGGAAGAGTTCCGAAGCATTTTTAAACATCAGCGGAATTCCGAGAACAATGGAAGAGTTCTGAAGCATTTTTAAACGTCAGGGGAATTTTGAAAACAATGGAAAATTTCTGAAGCATTTTTAAGCGTCAGCGGAATTCCGAGAACAATGGAAGAGTTCCGAAGCATTTTTAAAATTCAAAACTTCAGCAGATTTCCGAGAACAATGGAAGAGTTCTGAAGCATTCTTAAACTTCAGCGGAATTCCGAGAACAATGGAAGAGTTCCGAAGCATTTTTAAAAGTCAGGGGAATTCCGAGAACAATAGAAGAGTTCTGAAGCAATTTTAAGCGTCAGCGGAATTCTGAGAACAATGTAAGAGTTCCGAAGCATTTTTAAACTTCACTGGAATTCCGAGAACAATGGAAGAGTTCCGAAGCATTTTTAAACATCAGCGGAATTCCGAGAACAATGGAAGATTTCTGAAGCATTTTTAAACGTCAGCGGAATTCTGAGAACAATGGAAGAGTTGTGAAGCATTTTTAAAGGTCAGCGGAATTTGGAGAACAATCGAAGAGTTCCGAAGCATTTTTAAAAGTCAGCGGAATTCCGAGAACAATGGAAGAGTTGTGAAGCATTTTTAAACGTCAGCGGAATTCCGAGAACAATGGAAGAGTTCCGAAGCATTTTTAAACCTCAGTGGAATTCCGAGAACAATGGAAGAGTTCTGAAGCATTTTTGAATGTCAGCGGAATTCCGAGAACAATGGAAGAGCTCCGAAGCATACTAAAACTTCAGCGGAATTCCGAGAACAATGGAACAGTTCCGAAGCATTTTTAAAAGTCAGCAGAATACCGAGAACAATGGAAGAGTTGTGAAGCATTTTTAAACATCAGCGGAATTCCAGAACAATCGAAGAGTTCCGAACCATTTTTAAATGTCAGCGGAATTCCGAGAACAATGGAAGAGTTCCGAACCATTTTTATATGTCTGCAGAATTCTGAGAACAATGGAAGAGTTCCAAAGCATTTTTAAATGTCAGCGGAATTCTGAAAACAATGGAAGAGTTCCGAAGCATTTTTAAACTTCAGCAGAATTCCGAGAACAATGGAAGAGTTCCGAAGCATTTTTAAACATCAGCGGAATTCCGAGAACAATGGAAGAGTTCTGAAGCATTTTTAAACGTCAGCGGAATTTTGAAAACAATGGAAAATTTCTGAAGCATTTTTAAGCGTCAGCATAATTCCGAGAACAATGGAAGAGTTCCGAAGCATTTTTAAAATTCAAAACTTCAGCAGATTTCCGAGAAAAATGGAAGAGTTCTGAAGCATTCTTAAACTTCAGCGGAATTCCGAGAACAATGGAAGAGTTCCGAAGCATTTTTAAAAGTCAGGGGAATTCCGAGAACAATAGAAGAGTTGTGAAGCAATTTTAAGCATCAGCGGAATTCTGAGAACAATGTAAGAGTTCCGAAGCATTTTTAAACTTCACTGGAATTCCGAGAACAATGGAAGAGTTCCGAAGCATTTTTAAACATCAGCGGAATTCCGAGAACAATGGAAGAGTTCTGAAGCATTTTTAAACGTCAGCGGAATTTTGAAAACAATGGAAGAATTCTGAAGCATTTT
Source organism: Phyllobates terribilis (assembly GCF_046119375.1). Lineage (NCBI taxonomy): Eukaryota > Metazoa > Chordata > Amphibia > Anura > Dendrobatidae > Phyllobates > Phyllobates terribilis. The sequence goes on along the minus strand of NW_027362775.1, from coordinate 21,209,392 downwards.
TAAACGTCAGCGGAATTCTGAGAACAATGGAAGAGTAGTGAAGCATTTTTAAAGGTCAGCGGAATTTGGAGAACAATCGAAGAGTTCCGAAGCATTTTTAAAAGTCAGCAGAATACCGAGAACAATGGAAGAGTTGTGAAGCATTTTTAAACATCAGCGGAATTCCAGAACAATCGAAGAGTTCCGAACCATTTTTAAATGTCAGCGGAATTCCGAGAACAATGGAAGAGTTCCGAACCATTTTTATATGTCTGCAGAATTCTGAGAACAATGGAAGAGTTCCAAAGCATTTTTAAATGTCAGCGGAATTCTGAAAACAATGGAAGAGTTCCGAAGCATTTTTAAACTTCAGCAGAATTCCGAGAACAATGGAAGAGTTCCGAAGCATTTTTAAACATCAGCGGAATTCCGAGAACAATGGAAGAGTAGTGAAGCATTTTTAAAGGTCAGCGGAATTTGGAGAACAATCGAAGAGTTCCGAAGCATTTTTAAAAGTCAGCGGAATTCCGAGAACAATGGAAGAGTTGTGAAGCATTTTTAAACGGCAGCGGAATTCCGAGAACAATGGAAGAGTTCCGAAGCATTTTTAAACCTCAGCGGAATTCCGAGAACAATGGAAGAGTTCTGAAGCATTTTTGAATGTCAGCGGAATTCCGAGAACAATGGAAGAGCTCCGAAGCATACTTAAACTTCAGCGGAATTCTGAGAACAATGGAACAGTTCCGAAGCATTTTTAAAAGTCAGCAGAATACCGAGAACAATGGAAGAGTTGTGAAGCATTTTTAAACATCAGCGGAATTCCAGAACAATCGAAGAGTTCCAAACCATTTTTAAATGTCAGCGGAATTCCGAGAACAATGGAAGAGTTCCGAACCATTTTTATATGTCTGCAGAATTCTGAGAACAATGGAAGAGTTCCAAAGCATTTTTAAATGTCAGCGGAATTGTGAAAACAATGGAAGAGTTCCGAAGCATTTTTAAACTTCAGCAGAATTCCGAGAACAATGGAAGAGTTCCGAAGCATTTTTAAACATCAGCGGAATTCCGAGAACAATGGAAGAGTTCTGAAGCATTTTTAAACGTCAGGGGAATTTTGAAAACAATGGAAAATTTCTGAAGCATTTTTAAGCGTCAGCGGAATTCCGAGAACAATGGAAGAGTTCCGAAGCATTTTTAAAATTCAAAACTTCAGCAGATTTCCGAGAACAATGGAAGAGTTCTGAAGCATTCTTAAACTTCAGCGGAATTCCGAGAACAATGGAAGAGTTCCGAAGCATTTTTAAAAGTCAGGGGAATTCCGAGAACAATAGAAGAGTTCTGAAGCAATTTTAAGCGTCAGCGGAATTCTGAGAACAATGTAAGAGTTCCGAAGCATTTTTAAACTTCACTGGAATTCCGAGAACAATGGAAGAGTTCCGAAGCATTTTTAAACATCAGCGGAATTCCGAGAACAATGGAAGATTTCTGAAGCATTTTTAAACGTCAGCGGAATTCTGAGAACAATGGAAGAGTTGTGAAGCATTTTTAAAGGTCAGCGGAATTTGGAGAACAATCGAAGAGTTCCGAAGCATTTTTAAAAGTCAGCGGAATTCCGAGAACAATGGAAGAGTTGTGAAGCATTTTTAAACGTCAGCGGAATTCCGAGAACAATGGAAGAGTTCCGAAGCATTTTTAAACCTCAGCGGAATTCCGAGAACAATGGAAGAGTTCTGAAGCATTTTTGAATGTCAGCGGAATTCCGAGAACAATGGAAGAGCTCCGAAGCATACTAAAACTTCAGCGGAATTCCGAGAACAATGGAACAGTTCCGAAGCATTTTTAAAAGTCAGCAGAATACCGAGAACAATGGAAGAGTTGTGAAGCATTTTTAAACATCAGCGGAATTCCAGAACAATCGAAGAGTTCCGAACCATTTTTAAATGTCAGCGGAATTCCGAGAACAATGGAAGAGTTCCGAACCATTTTTATATGTCTGCAGAATTCTGAGAACAATGGAAGAGTTCCAAAGCATTTTTAAATGTCAGCGGAATTCTGAAAACAATGGAAGAGTTCCGAAGCATTTTTAAACTTCAGCAGAATTCCGAGAACAATGGAAGAGTTCCGAAGCATTTTTAAACATCAGCGGAATTCCGAGAACAATGGAAGATTTCTGAAGCATTTTTAAACGTCAGCGGAATTCTGAGAACAATGGAAGAGTTGTGAAGCATTTTTAAAGGTCAGCGGAATTTGGAGAACAATCGAAGAGTTCCGAAGCATTTTTAAAAGTCAGCGGAATTCCGAGAACAATGGAAGAGTTGTGAAGCATTTTTAAACGTCAGCGGAATTCCGAGAACAATGGAAGAGTTCCGAAGCATTTTTAAACCTCAGCGGAATTCCGAGAACAATGGAAGAGTTCTGAAGCATTTTTGAATGTCAGCGGAATTCCGAGAACAATGGAAGAGCTCCGAAGCATACTAAAACTTCAGCGGAATTCCGAGAACAATGGAACAGTTCCGAAGCATTTTTAAAAGTCAGCAGAATACCGAGAACAATGGAAGAGTTGTGAAGCATTTTTAAACATCAGCGGAATTCCAGAACAATCGAAGAGTTCCGAACCATTTTTAAATGTCAGCGGAATTCCGAGAACAATGGAAGAGTTCCGAACCATTTTTATATGTCTGCAGAATTCTGAGAACAATGGAAGAGTTCCAAAGCATTTTTAAATGTCAGCGGAATTCTGAAAACAATGGAAGAGTTCCGAAGCATTTTTAAACTTCAGCAGAATTCCGAGAACAATGGAAGAGTTCCGAAGCATTTTTAAACATCAGCGGAATTCCGAGAACAATGGAAGAGTTCTGAAGCATTTTTAAACGTCAGCGGAATTTTGAAAACAATGGAAAATTTCTGAAGCATTTTTAAGCGTCAGCGGAATTCCGAGAACAATGGAAGAGTTCCGAAGCATTTTTAAAATTCAAAACTTCAGCAGATTTCCGAGAAAAATGGAAGAGTTCTGAAGCATTCTTAAACTTCAGCGGAATTCCGAGAACAATGGAAGAGTTCCGAAGCATTTTTAAAAGTCAGGGGAATTCCGAGAACAATAGAAGAGTTGTGAAGCAATTTTAAGCATCAGCGGAATTCTGAGAACAATGTAAGAGTTCCGAAGCATTTTTAAACTTCACTGGAATTCCGAGAACAATGGAAGAGTTCCGAAGCATTTTTAAACATCAGCGGAATTCCGAGAACAATGGAAGAGTTCTGAAGCATTTTTAAACGTCAGCGGAATTTTGAAAACAATGGAAGAATTCTGAAGCATTTTTAAACGTCAGCGGAATTCTGAGAACAATGGAAGAGTAGTGAAGCATTTTTAAAGGTCAGCGGAATTTGGAGAACAATCGAAGAGTTCCGAAGCATTTTTAAAAGTCAGCAGAATACCGAGAACAATGGAAGAGTTGTGAAGCATTTTTAAACATCAGCGGAATTCCAGAACAATCGAAGAGTTCCGAACCATTTTTAAATGTCAGCGGAATTCCGAGAACAATGGAAGAGTTCCGAACCATTTTTATATGTCTGCAGAATTCTGAGAACAATGGAAGAGTTCCAAAGCATTTTTAAATGTCAGCGGAATTCTGAAAACAATGGAAGAGTTCCGAAGCATTTTTAAACTTCAGCAGAATTCCGAGAACAATGGAAGAGTTCCGAAGCATTTTTAAACATCAGCGGAATTCCGAGAACAATGGAAGAGTAGTGAAGCATTTTTAAAGGTCAGCGGAATTTGGAGAACAATCGAAGAGTTCCGAAGCATTTTTAAAAGTCAGCGGAATTCCGAGAACAATGGAAGAGTTGTGAAGCATTTTTAAACGGCTGCGGAATTCCGAGAACAATGGAAGAGATCCGAAGCATTTTTAAACCTCAGCGGAATTCCGAGAACAATGGAAGAGTTCTGAAGCATTTTTGAATGTCAGCGGAATTCCGAGAACAATGGAAGAGCTCCGAAGCATACTTAAACTTCAGCGGAATTCTGAGAACAATGGAACAGTTCCGAAGCATTTTTAAAAGTCAGCAGAATACCGAGAACAATGGAAGAGTTGTGAAGCATTTTTAAACATCAGCGGAATTCCAGAACAATCGAAGAGTTCCGAACCATTTTTAAATGTCAGCGGAATTCCGAGAACAATGGAAGAGTTCCGAACCATTTTTATATGTCTGCAGAATTCTGAGAACAATGGAAGAGTTCCAAAGCATTTTTAAATGTCAGCGGAATTGTGAAAACAATGGAAGAGTTCCGAAGCATTTTTAAACTTCAGCAGAATTCCGAGAACAATGGAAGAGTTCCGAAGCATTTTTAAACATCAGCGGAATTCCGAGAACAATGGAAGAGTTCTGAAGCATTTTTAAACGTCAGGGGAATTTTGAAAACAATGGAAAATTTCTGAAGCATTTTTAAGCGTCAGCGGAATTCCGAGAACAATGGAAGAGTTCCGAAGCATTTTTAAAATTCAAAACTTCAGCAGATTTCCGAGAACAATGGAAGAGTTCTGAAGCATTCTTAAACTTCAGCGGAATTCCGAGAACAATGGAAGAGTTCCGAAGCATTTTTAAAAGTCAGGGGAATTCCGAGAACAATAGAAGAGTTCTGAAGCAATTTTAAGCGTCAGCGGAATTCTGAGAACAATGTAAGAGTTCCGAAGCATTTTTAAACTTCACTGGAATTCCGAGAACAATGGAAGAGTTCCGAAGCATTTTTAAACATCAGCGGAATTCCGAGAACAATGGAAGATTTCTGAAGCATTTTTAAACGTCAGCGGAATTCTGAGAACAATGGAAGAGTTGTGAAGCATTTTTAAAGGTCAGCGGAATTTGGAGAACAATCGAAGAGTTCCGAAGCATTTTTAAAAGTCAGCGGAATTCCGAGAACAATGGAAGAGTTGTGAAGCATTTTTAAACGTCAGCGGAATTCCGAGAACAATGGAAGAGTTCCGAAGCATTTTTAAACCTCAGCGGAATTCCGAGAACAATGGAAGAGTTCTGAAGCATTTTTGAATGTCAGCGGAATTCCGAGAACAATGGAAGAGCTCCGAAGCATACTAAAACTTCAGCGGAATTCCGAGAACAATGGAACAGTTCCGAAGCATTTTTAAAAGTCAGCAGAATACCGAGAACAATGGAAGAGTTGTGAAGCATTTTTAAACATCAGCGGAATTCCAGAACAATCGAAGAGTTCCGAACCATTTTTAAATGTCAGCGGAATTCCGAGAACAATGGAAGAGTTCCGAACCATTTTTATATGTCTGCAGAATTCTGAGAACAATGGAAGAGTTCCGAAGCATTTTTAAAAGTCAGGGGAATTCCGAGAACAATAGAAGAGTTGTGAAGCAATTTTAAGCATCAGCGGAATTCTGAGAACAATGTAAGAGTTCCGAAGCATTTTTAAACTTCACTGGAATTCCGAGAACAATGGAAGAGTTCCGAAGCATTTTTAAACATCAGCGGAATTCCGAGAACAATGGAAGAGTTCTGAAGCATTTTTAAACGTCAGCGGAATTTTGAAAACAATGGAAGAATTCTGAAGCATTTTTAAACGTCAGCGGAATTCTGAGAACAATGGAAGAGTAGTGAAGCATTTTTAAAGGTCAGCGGAATTTGGAGAACAATCGAAGAGTTCCGAAGCATTTTTAAAAGTCAGCAGAATACCGAGAACAATGGAAGAGTTGTGAAGCATTTTTAAACATCAGCGGAATTCCAGAACAATCGAAGAGTTCCGAACCATTTTTAAATGTCAGCGGAATTCCGAGAACAATGGAAGAGTTCCGAACCATTTTTATATGTCTGCAGAATTCTGAGAACAATGGAAGAGTTCCAAAGCATTTTTAAATGTCAGCGGAATTCTGAAAACAATGGAAGAGTTCCGAAGCATTTTTAAACTTCAGCAGAATTCCGAGAACAATGGAAGAGTTCCGAAGCATTTTTAAACATCAGCGGAATTCCGAGAACAATGGAAGAGTTCTGAAGCATTTTTAAACGTCAGCGGAATTTTGAAAACAATGGAAAATTTCTGAAGCATTTTTAAGCGTCAGCGGAATTCCGAGAACAATGGAAGAGTTCCGAAGCATTTTTAAAATTCAAAACTTCAGCAGATTTCCGAGAAAAATGGAAGAGTTCTGAAGCATTCTTAAACTTCAGCGGAATTCCGAGAACAATGGAAGAGTTCCGAAGCATTTTTAAAAGTCAGGGGAATTCCGAGAACAATAGAAGTGTTGTGAAGCAATTTTAAGCGTCAGCGGAATTCTGAGAACAATGTAAGAGTTCCGAAGCATTTTTAAACTTCACTGGAATTCCGAGAACAATGGAAGAGTTCCGAAGCATTTTTAAACATCAGCGGAATTCCGAGAACAATGGAAGAGTTCTGAAGCATTTTTAAACGTCAGCGGAATTTTGAAAACAATGGAAGAATTCTGAAGCATTTTTAAACGTCAGCGGAATTCTGAGAACAATGGAAGAGTAGTGAAGCATTTTTAAAGGTCAGCGGAATTTGGAGAACAATCGAAGAGTTCCGAAGCATTTTTAAAAGTCAGCAGAATACCGAGAACAATGGAAGAGTTGTGAAGCATTTTTAAACATCAGCGGAATTCCAGAACAATTGAAGAGTTCCGAACCATTTTTAAATGTCAGCGGAATTCCGAGAACAATGGAAGAGTTCCGAACCATTTTTATATGTCTGCAGAATTCTGAGAACAATGGAAGAGTTCCAAAGCATTTTTAAATGTCAGCGGAATTCTGAAAACAATGGAAGAGTTCCGAAGCATTTTTAAACTTCAGCAGAATTCCGAGAACAATGGAAGAGTTCCGAAGCATTTTTAAACATCAGCGGAATTCCGAGAACAATGGAAGAGTTCTGAAGCATTTTTAAACGTCAGCGGAATTTTGAAAACAATGGAAAATTTCTGAAGCATTTTTAAGCGTCAGCGGAATTCCGAGAACAATGGAAGAGTTCCGAAGCATTTTTAAAATTCAAAACTTCAGCAGATTTCCGAGAAAAATGGAAGAGTTCTGAAGCATTCTTAAACTTCAGCGGAATTCCGAGAACAATGGAAGAGTTCCGAAGCATTTTTAAAAGTCAGGGGAATTCCGAGAACAATAGAAGTGTTGTGAAGCAATTTTAAGCGTCAGCGGAATTCTGAGAACAATGTAAGAGTTCCGAAGCATTTTTAAACTTCACTGGAATTCCGAGAACAATGGAAGAGTTCCGAAGCATTTTTAAACATCAGCGGAATTCCGAGAACAATGGAAGAGTTCTGAAGCATTTTTAAACGTCAGCGGAATTCTGAGAACAATGGAAGAGTAGTGAAGCATTTTTAAAGGTCAGCGGAATTTGGAAAACAATCGAAGAGTTCCGAAGCATTTTTAAAAGTCAGCAGAATACCGAGAACAATGGAAGAGTTGTGAAGCATTTTTAAACATCAGCAGAATTCCAGAACAATCGAAGAGTTCCGAACCATTTTTAAATGTCAGCGGAATTCCGAGAACAATGGAAGAGTTCCGAACCATTTTTATATGTCTGCAGAATTCTGAGAACAATGGAAGAGTTCCAAAGCATTTTTAAATGTCAGCGGAATTCTGAAAACAATGGAAGAGTTCCGAAGCATTTTTAAACTTCAGCAGAATTCCGAGAACAATGGAAGAGTTCCGAAGCATTTTTAAACATCAGCGGAATTCCGAGAACAATGGAAGAGTTCTGAAGCATTTTTAAACGTCAGCGGAATTTTGAAAACAATGGAAAATTTCTGAAGCATTTTTAAGCGTCAGCGGAATTCCGAGAACAATGGAAGAGTTCCGAAGCATTTTTAAAATTCAAAACTTCAGCAGATTTCCGAGAAAAATGGAAGAGTTCTGAAGCATTCTTAAACTTCAGCGGAATTCCGAGAACAATGGAAGAGTTCCGAAGCATTTTTATATGTCTGCAGAATTCTGAGAACAATGGAAGAGTTCCAAAGCATTTTTAAATGTCAGCGGAATTTTGAAAACAATGGAAGATTTCTGAAGCATTTTTAAACGTCAGCGGAATTCTGAGAACAATGGACGAGTTCCGAAGCATTTTTAAACATCAGCGGAATTCCGAGAACAATGGAAGAGTTCTGAAGCATTTTTAAACGTCAGCGGAATTTTGAAAACAATGGAAGATTTCTGAAGCATTTTTAAACGTCAGCGGAATTCTGAGAACAATGGAAGAGTTGTGAAGCATTTTTAAAGGTCAGCGGAATTTGGAGAACAATCGAAGAGTTCCGAAGCATTTTTAAAAGTCAGCGGAATTCCGAGAACAATGGAAGAGTTGTGAAGCATTTTTAAACATCAGCGGAATTCCGAGAACAATGGAAGAGTTCCGAAGCATTTTTAAACCTCAGCGGAATTCCGAGAACAATGGAAGAGTTCTGAAGCATTTTTGAATGTCAGCGGAATTCCGAGAACAATGGAAGAGCTCCGAAGCATACTTAAACTTCAGCGGAATTCCGAGAACAATGGAACAGTTCCGAAGCATTTTTAAAAGTCAGCAGAATACCGAGAACAATGGAAGAGTTGTGAAGCATTTTTAAACATCAGCGGAATTCCAGAACAATCGAAGAGTTCCGAAGCATTTTTAAATGTCAGCGGAATTCCGAGAACAATGGAAGAGTTCCGAAGCATTTTTATATGTCTGCAGAATTCTGAGAACAATGGAAGAGTTCCAAAGCATTTTTAAATGTCAGCGGAATTCTGAAAACAATGGAAGAGTTCCGAAGCATTTTTAAACTTCAGCAGAATTCCGAGAACAATGGAAGAGTTCCGAAGCATTCTTAAACTTCTGCGGAATTCCGAGAACAATGGAAGAGTTCCGAAGCATTTTTAAAAGTCAGCGGAATTCCGAGAACAATAGAAGAGTTGTGAAGCATTTTTAAGCGTCAGCGGAATTCCGAGAACAATGGAAGAGTTCCAAAGCATTTTTAAACTTAAGCAGAATTCCGAGAACAATGGAAGAGTTCCGAAGCATTCTTAAACTTCAGCGGAATTCCGAGAACAATGGAAGAGTTCCGAAGCATTTTTTAAAGTCAGCGGAATTTCCGAGAACAATAGAAGAGTTGTGAAGCAATTTTAAGCGTCAGCGGAATTCCGAGAACAATGGAAGCGTTCCGAAGCATTTTTCAACATCAGCGGAATTCCGAGAACAATGGAAGAGTTCTGAAGCATTTTTAAACGTCAGCGGAATTTTGAAAACAATGGAAGATTTCCAAAGCATTTTTAAACGTCAGCGGAATTCTGAGAACAATGGAAGAGTTCCGAGGCATTTTTAAACTTCAGCGGAATTTTGAGAACAAAGGAAGAGTTCTGAAGCATTTTTAAAAGTCCGCAAAATTCCGAGAACAATGGAAGAGTTGTGAAGCATTTTTAAACGTCAGCGGAATTCCGAGAACAATGGAAGAGTTCTGAAGCATTTTTAAACCTCAGCGGAATTCCGAGAACAATGGAAGAGTTCTGAAGCATTTTTGAATGTCAGCGGAATTCTGAGAACAATGGAAGAGTTCCGAAGCATTTTTAATCTTCAGCATAATTCCGAGAACAATGGAAGAGTTCCGAAGCATTTTTAAAAGTCAGCGGAATTCCGAGAACAATGAAAGAGTTGTGAAGCATTTTTAAACGTCAGCGGAATTCTGAGAGCAATGCAAGAGTTCCGAAGCATTTTTAAACCTCAGCGGAATTCCGAGAACAATGGAAGAGTTCTGAAGCATTTTTGAATGTCAGCGGAATTCCGAGAACAATGGAAGAGCTCCAAAGCATTCTTAAACTTCAGCGGAATTCCGAGAACAATGGAAGAGTTCCGAAGCATTTTTTAAAGTCAGCGGAATTTCCGAGAACAATAGAAGAGTTGTGAAGCAATTTTAAGCGTCAGCGGAATTCCGAGAACAATGGAAGCGTTCCGAAGCATTTTTCAACATCAGCGGAATTCCGAGAACAATGGAAGAGTTCTGAAGCATTTTTAAACGTCAGCGGAATTTTGAAAACAATGGAAGATTTCCAAAGCATTTTTAAACGTCAGCGGAATTCTGAGAACAATGGAAGAGTTCCGAGGCATTTTTAAACTTCAGCGGAATTTTGAGAACAAAGGAAGAGTTCTGAAGCATTTTTAAAAGTCCGCAAAATTCCGAGAACAATGGAAGAGTTGTGAAGCATTTTTAAACGTCAGCGGAATTCCGAGAACAATGGAAGAGTTCTGAAGCATTTTTAAACCTCAGCGGAATTCCGAGAACAATGGAAGAGTTCTGAAGCATTTTTGAATGTCAGCGGAATTCTGAGAACAATGGAAGAGTTCCGAAGCATTTTTAATCTTCAGCATAATTCCGAGAACAATGGAAGAGTTCCGAAGCATTTTTAAAAGTCAGCGGAATTCCGAGAACAATGAAAGAGTTGTGAAGCATTTTTAAACGTCAGCGGAATTCTGAGAGCAATGCAAGAGTTCCGAAGCATTTTTAAACCTCAGCGGAATTCCGAGAACAATGGAAGAGTTCTGAAGCATTTTTGAATGTCAGCGGAATTCCGAGAACAATGGAAGAGCTCCAAAGCATACTTAAACTTCAGCGGAATTCCGAGAACAATGGAACAGTTCCGAAGCATTTTTAAAAGTCAGCAGAATACCGAGAACAATGGAAGAGTTCCGAAGCATTTTTATATGTCTGCAGAATTCTGAGAACAATGGAAGAGTTCCAAAGCATTTTTAAATGTCAGCGGAATTCCGAGAACAATGGAAGAGTTCTGAAGCATTTTTAAACGTCAGCGGAATTTTGAAAACAATGGAAGATTTCTGAAGCATTTTTAAACGTCAGCGGAATTCTGAGAACAATGGAAGAGTTGTGAAGCATTTTTAAAGGTCAGCGGAATTTGGAGAACAATCGAAGAGTTCCGAAGCATTTTTAAAAGTCAGCGGAATTCCGAGAACAATGGAAGAGTTGTGAAGCATTTTTAAACCTCAGCGGAACTCCGAGAACAATGGAAGAGTTCTGAAGCATTTTTGAATGTCAGCGGAATTCCGAGAACAATGGAAGAGCTCCGAAGCATACTTAAACTTCAGCGGAATTCCGAGAACAATGGAAGAGTTCTGAAGCATTTTTAAACGTCAGAGGAATTTTGAAAACAATGGAAGATTTCCAAAGCATTTTTAAACGTCAGCGGAATTTTGAAAACAATGGAAGATTTCCGAAGCATTTTTAAAAGTCAGCGGAATACCGAGAAAAATGGAAGAGTTGTGAAGCATTTTTAAACGTCAGTGGAATTCCGAGAACAATGGAAGAGTTCCGAAGCATTTTTAAAAGTCAGCGGAATTCCGAGAACAATAGAAGAGTTGTGAAGCATTTTTAAGCGTCAGCCGAATTCCGAGAACAATGGAAGAGTTCCAAAGCATTTTTAAACTTCAGCAGAATTCCGAGAACATTGGAAGAGTTCCGAAGCATTCTTAAACTTCAGCGGAATTCCGAGAACAATGGAAGAGTTCCGAAGCATTTTTTAAAGTCAGCGGAATTTCCGAGAACAATAGAAGAGTTGTGAAGCAATTTTAAGCGTCAGCGGAATTCCAAGAACAATGGAAGAGTTCCGAAGCATTTTTCAACATCAGCGGAATTCTGAGAACAATGGAAGAGTTCTGAAGCATTTTTAAACGTCAGCGGAATTTTGAAAACAATGGAAGATTTCCGAAGCATTTTTAAACGTCAGCGGAATTCTGAGAACAATGGAAGAGTTCCGAGGCATTTTTAAACTTCAGCGGAATTTTGAGAACAATGGAAGAGTTCCGAAGCATTTTTAAAAGTCCGCAAAATTCCGAGAACAATGGAAGAGTTGTGAAGCATTTTTAAACGTCAGCGGAATTCCGAGAACAATGGAAGAGTTCTGAAGCATTTTTAAACGTCAGCGGAATTCAGAGAACAATGGAAGAGTTCTGAAGCATTTTTAAATGTCAGCGGAATTCCGAGAACAATGGAAGAGATCCGAAGCATTTTTAAATGTCAGCGGAATTCTGAGAACAATGGAAGAGTTCTGAAGCATTTTTAAACTTCAGCAGAATTCCGAGAACAATGGAAGAGTTCCGAAGCATACTTAAACTTCAGCGGAATTCCGAGAACAATGGAAGAGTTCCGAAGCATTTTTAAAAGTCAGGGGAATACCGAGAACAATGGAAGAGTTGTGAAGCATTTTTATATGTCTGCAGAATTCCGAGAACAATGGAAGAGCTCCGAAGCATACTTAAACTTCAGCGGAATTCCGAGAACAATGGAACAGTTCCGAAACATTTTTAAAAGTCAGCAGAATACCGAGAACAATGGAAGAGTTGTGAAGCATTTTTAAACATCAGCGGAATTCCAGAACAATCGAAGAGTTCCAAACCATTTTTAAATGTCAGCGGAATTCCGAGAACAATGGAAGAGTTCCGAAGCATTTTTATATGTCTGCAGAATTCTGAGAACAATGGAAGAGTTCCAAAGCATTTTTAAATGTCAGCGGAATTCTGAAAACAATGGAAGAGTTCCGAAGCATTTTTAAACTTCAGCAGAATTCCGAGAACAATGGAAGAGTTCCGAAGCATTTTTAAACAGCCGCGGAATTCCGAGAACAATGGAAGAGTTCTGAAGCATTTTTAAACGTCAGCGGAATTTTGAAAACAATGGAAGATTTCTGAAGCATTTTTAAACGTCAGCAGAATTCTGAGAACAATGGAAGAGTTGTGAAGCATTTTTAAAGGTCAGCGGAATTTGGAGAACAATCGAAGAGTTCCGAAGCATTTTTAAAAGTCAGCGGAATTCCGAGAACAATGGAAGAGTTGTGAAGCATTTTTAAACGTCAGCGGAATTCCGAGAACAATGGAAGAGTTCCGAAGCATTTTTAAACCTCAGCAGAATTCCGAGAACAATGGAAGATTTCTGAAGCATTTTTGAATGTCAGCGGAATTCCGAGAACAATGGAAGAGCTCCGAAGCATACTTAAACTTCAGCGGAATTCCGAGAACAATGGAAGAGTTCTGAAGCATTTTTAAACGTCAGCGGAATTTTGAAAACAATGGAAGATTTCCAAAGCATTTTTAAACGTCAGCGGAATTTTGAAAACAATGGAAGATTTCCGAAGCATTTTTAAAAGTCAGCGGAATACCGAGAAAAATGGAAGAGTTGTGAAGCATTTTTAAACGTCAGTGGAATTCCGAGAACAATGGAAGAGTTCCGAAGCATTTTTCAACATCAGCGGAATTCTGAGAACAATGGAAGAGTTCTGAAGCATTTTTAAACGTCAGCGGAATTTTGAAAACAATGGAAGATTTCCGAAGCATTTTTAAACGTCAGCGGAATTCTGAGAACAATGGAAGAGTTCCGAGGCATTTTTAAACTTCAGCGGAATTTTGAGAACAATGGAAGAGTTCCGAAGCATTTTTAAAAGTCCGCAAAATTCCGAGAACAATGGAAGAGTTGTGAAGCATTTTTAAACGTCAGCGGAATTCCGAGAACAATGGAAGAGTTCTGAAGCATTTTTAAACGTCAGCGGAATTCAGAGAACAATGGAAGAGTTCTGAAGCATTTTTAAATGTCAGCGGAATTCCGAGAACAATGGAAGAGATCCGAAGCATTTTTAAATGTCAGCGGAATTCTGAGAACAATGGAAGAGTTCTGAAGCATTTTTAAACTTCAGCAGAATTCCGAGAACAATGGAAGAGTTCCGAAGCATACTTAAACTTCAGCGGAATTCCGAGAACAATGGAAGAGTTCCGAAGCATTTTTAAACGTCAGCGGAATTTTGAAAACAATGGAAAATTTCTGAAGCATTTTTAAGCGTCAGCGGAATTCCGAGAACAATGGAAGAGTTCCGAAGCATTTTTAAAATTCAAAACTTCAGCAGATTTCCGAGAAAAATGGAAGAGTTCTGAAGCATTCTTAAACTTCAGCGGAATTCCGAGAACAATGGAAGAGTTCCGAAGCATTTTTAAAAGTCAGGGGAATTCCGAGAACAATAGAAGTGTTGTGAAGCAATTTTAAGCGTCAGCGGAATTCTGAGAACAATGTAAGAGTTCCGAAGCATTTTTAAACTTCACTGGAATTCCGAGAACAATGGAAGAGTTCCGAAGCATTTTTAAACATCAGCGGAATTCCGAGAACAATGGAAGAGTTCTGAAGCATTTTTAAACGTCAGCGGAATTTTGAAAACAATGGAAGAATTCTGAAGCATTTTTAAACGTCAGCGGAATTCTGAGAACAATGGAAGAGTAGTGAAGCATTTTTAAAGGTCAGCGGAATTTGGAGAACAATCGAAGAGTTCCGAAGCATTTTTAAAAGTCAGCAGAATACCGAGAACAATGGAAGAGTTGTGAAGCATTTTTAAACATCAGCGGAATTCCAGAACAATCGAAGAGTTCCGAACCATTTTTAAATGTCAGCGGAATTCCGAGAACAATGGAAGAGTTCCGAACCATTTTTATATGTCTGCAGAATTCTGAGAACAATGGAAGAGTTCCAAAGCATTTTTAAATGTCAGCGGAATTCTGAAAACAATGGAAGAGTTCCGAAGCATTTTTAAACTTCAGCAGAATTCCGAGAACAATGGAAGAGTTCCGAAGCATTTTTAAACATCAGCGGAATTCCGAGAACAATGGAAGAGTTCTGAAGCATTTTTAAACGTCAGCGGAATTTTGAAAACAATGGAAAATTTCTGAAGCATTTTTAAGCGTCAGCGGAATTCCGAGAACAATGGAAGAGTTCCGAAGCATTTTTAAAATTCAAAACTTCAGCAGATTTCCGAGAAAAATGGAAGAGTTCTGAAGCATTCTTAAACTTCAGCGGAATTCCGAGAACAATGGAAGAGTTCCGAAGCATTTTTAAAAGTCAGGGGAATTCCGAGAACAATAGAAGTGTTGTGAAGCAATTTTAAGCGTCAGCGGAATTCTGAGAACAATGTAAGAGTTCCGAAGCATTTTTAAACTTCACTGGAATTCCGAGAACAATGGAAGAGTTCCGAAGCATTTTTAAACATCAGCGGAATTCCGAGAACAATGGAAGAGTTCTGAAGCATTTTTAAACGTCAGCGGAATTTTGAAAACAATGGAAGAATTCTGAAGCATTTTTAAACGTCAGCGGAATTCTGAGAACAATGGAAGAGTAGTGAAGCATTTTTAAAGGTCAGCGGAATTTGGAGAACAATCGAAGAGTTCCGAAGCATTTTTAAAAGTCAGCAGAATACCGAGAACAATGGAAGAGTTGTGAAGCATTTTTAAACATCAGCGGAATTCCAGAACAATCGAAGAGTTCCGAACCATTTTTAAATGTCAGCGGAATTCCGAGAACAATGGAAGAGTTCCGAACCATTTTTATATGTCTGCAGAATTCTGAGAACAATGGAAGAGTTCCAAAGCATTTTTAAATGTCAGCGGAATTCTGAAAACAATGGAAGAGTTCCGAAGCATTTTTAAACTTCAGCAGAATTCCGAGAACAATGGAAGAGTTCCGAAGCATTTTTAAACATCAGCGGAATTCCGAGAACAATGGAAGAGTTCTGAAGCATTTTTAAACGTCAGCGGAATTTTGAAAACAATGGAAAATTTCTGAAGCATTTTTAAGCGTCAGCGGAATTCCGAGAACAATGGAAGAGTTCCGAAGCATTTTTAAAATTCAAAACTTCAGCAGATTTCCGAGAAAAATGGAAGAGTTCTGAAGCATTCTTAAACTTCAGCGGAATTCCGAGAACAATGGAAGAGTTCCGAAGCATTTTTATATGTCTGCAGAATTCTGAGAACAATGGAAGAGTTCCAAAGCATTTTTAAATGTCAGCGGAATTCTGAAAACAATGGAAGAGTTCCGAAGCATTTTTAAACTTCAGCAGAATTCCGAGAACAATGGACGAGTTCCGAAGCATTTTTAAACATCAGCGGAATTCCGAGAACAATGGAAGAGTTCTGAAGCATTTTTAAACGTCAGCGGAATTTTGAAAACAATGGAAGATTTCTGAAGCATTTTTAAACGTCAGCGGAATTCTGAGAACAATGGAAGAGTTGTGAAGCATTTTTAAAGGTCAGCGGAATTTGGAGAACAATCGAAGAGTTCCGAAGCATTTTTAAAAGTCAGCGGAATTCCGAGAACAATGGAAGAGTTGTGAAGCATTTTTAAACGTCAGCGGAATTCCGAGAACAATGGAAGAGTTCCGAAGCATTTTTAAACCTCAGCGGAATTCCGAGAACAATGGAAGAGTTCTGAAGCATTTTTGAATGTCAGCGGAATTCCGAGAACAATGGAAGAGCTCCGAAGCATACTTAAACTTCAGCGGAATTCCGAGAACAATGGAACAGTTCCGAAGCATTTTTAAAAGTCAGCAGAATACCGAGAACAATGGAAGAGTTGTGAAGCATTTTTAAACATCAGCGGAATTCCAGAACAATCGAAGAGTTCCGAAGCATTTTTAAATGTCAGCGGAATTCCGAGAACAATGGAAGAGTTCCGAAGCATTCTTAAACTTCTGCGGAATTCCGAGAACAATGGAAGAGTTCCGAAGCATTTTTAAAAGTCAGCGGAATTCCGAGAACAATAGAAGAGTTGTGAAGCATTTTTAAGCGTCAGCGGAATTCCGAGAACAATGGAAGAGTTCCAAAGCATTTTTAAACTTAAGCAGAATTCCGAGAACAATGGAAGAGTTCCGAAGCATTCTTAAACTTCAGCGGAATTCCGAGAACAATGGAAGAGTTCCGAAGCATTTTTTAAAGTCAGCGGAATTTCCGAGAACAATAGAAGAGTTGTGAAGCAATTTTAAGCGTCAGCGGAATTCCGAGAACAATGGAAGCGTTCCGAAGCATTTTTCAACATCAGCGGAATTCCGAGAACAATGGAAGAGTTCTGAAGCATTTTTAAACGTCAGCGGAATTTTGAAAACAATGGAAGATTTCCAAAGCATTTTTAAACGTCAGCGGAATTTTGAAAACAATGGAAGATTTCCGAAGCATTTTTAAAAGTCAGCGGAATACCGAGAAAAATGGAAGAGTTGTGAAGCATTTTTAAACGTCAGCGGAATTCCGAGAACAATGGAAGAGTTCCGAAGCATTTTTAAAAGTCAGCGGAATTCCGAGAACAATAGAAGAGTTGTGAAGCATTTTTAAGCGTCAGCCGAATTCCGAGAACAATGGAAGAGTTCCAAAGCATTTTTAAACTTCAGCAGAATTCCGAGAACATTGGAAGAGTTCCGAAGCATTCTTAAACTTCAGCGGAATTCCGAGAACAATGGAAGAGTTCCGAAGCATTTTTTAAAGTCAGCGGAATTTCCGAGAACAATAGAAGAGTTGCAAAGCAATTTTAAGCGTCAGCGGAATTCCAAGAAGAATGGAAGAGTTCCGAAGCATTTTTCAACATCAGCGGAATTTTGAAAACAATGGAAGATTTCCGAAGCATTTTTAAACGTCAGCGGAATTCTGAGAACAATGGAAGAGTTCCGAGGCATTTTTAAACTTCAGCGGAATTTTGAGAACAAAGGAAGAGTTCTGAAGCATTTTTAAAAGTCCGCAAAATTCCGAGAACAATGGAAGAGTTGTGAAGCATTTTTAAACGTCAGCGGAATTCCGAGAACAATGGAAGAGTTCTGAAGCATTTTTAAACCTCAGCGGAATTCCAAGAACAATGGAAGAGTTCTGAAGCATTTTTGAATGTCAGCGGAATTCTGAGAACAATGGAAGAGTTCCGAAGCATTTTTAATCTTCAGCATAATTCCGAGAACAATGGAAGAGTTCCGAAGCATTTTTAAAAGTCAGCGGAATTCCGAGAACAATGAAAGAGTTGTGAAGCATTTTTAAACGTCAGCGGAATTCTGAGAGCAATGGAAGAGTTCCGAAGCATTTTTAAACCTCAGCGGAATTCCGAGAACAATGGAAGAGTTCTGAAGCATTTTTGAATGTCAGCGGAATTCCGAGAACAATGGAAGAGCTCCGAAGCATACTTAAACTTCAGCGGAATTCCGAGAACAATGGAACAGTTCCGAAGCATTTTTAAAAGTCAGCAGAATACCGAGAACAATGGAAGAGTTCCGAAGCATTTTTATATGTCTGCAGAATTCTGAGAACAATGGAAGAGTTCCAAAGCATTTTTAAATGTCAGCGGAATTCCGAGAACAATGGAAGAGTTCTGAAGCATTTTTAAACGTCAGCGGAATTTTGAAAACAATGGAAGATTTCTGAAGCATTTTTAAACGTCAGCGGAATTCTGAGAACAATGGAAGAGTTGTGAAGCATTTTTAAAGGTCAGCGGAATTTGGAGAACAATCGAAGAGTTCCGAAGCATTTTTAAAAGTCAGCGGAATTCCGAGAACAATGGAAGAGTTGTGAAGCATTTTTAAACCTCAGCGGAATTCCGAGAACAATGGAAGAGTTCTGAAGCATTTTTGAATGTCAGCGGAATTCCGAGAACAATGGAAGAGCTCCGAAGCATACTTAAACTTCAGCGGAATTCCGAGAACAATGGAAGAGTTCTGAAGCATTTTTAAACGTCAGAGGAATTTTGAAAACAATGGAAGATTTCCAAAGCATTTTTAAACGTCAGCGGAATTTTGAAAACAATGGAAGATTTCCGAAGCATTTTTAAAAGTCAGCGGAATATCGAGAAAAATGGAAGAGTTGTGAAGCATTTTTAAACGTCAGTGGAATTCCGAGAACAATGGAAGAGTTCCGAAGCATTTTTAAAAGTCAGCGGAATTCCGAGAACAATAGAAGAGTTGTGAAGCATTTTTAAGCGTCAGCCGGATTCCGAGAACAATGGAAGAGTTCCAAAGCATTTTTAAACTTCAGCAGAATTCCGAGAACATTGGAAGAGTTCCGAAGCATTCTTAAACTTCAGCGGAATTCCGAGAACAATGGAAGAGTTCCGAAGCATTTTTTAAAGTCAGCGGAATTTCCGAGAACAATAGAAGAGTTGTGAAGCAATTTTAAGCGTCAGCGGAATTCCAAGAACAATGGAAGAGTTCCGAAGCATTTTTCAACATCAGCGGAATTCTGAGAACAATGGAAGAGTTCTGAAGCATTTTTAAACGTCAGCGGAATTTTGAAAACAATGGAAGATTTCCGAAGCATTTTTAAACGTCAGCGGAATTCTGAGAACAATGGAAGAGTTCCGAGGCATTTTTAAACTTCAGCGGAATTTTGAGAACAATGGAAGAGTTCCGAAGCATTTTTAAAAGTCCGCAAAATTCCGAGAACAATGGAAGAGTTGTGAAGCATTTTTAAACGTCAGCGGAATTCCGAGAACAATGGAAGAGTTCTGAAGCATTTTTAAACGTCAGCGGAATTCAGAGAACAATGGAAGAGTTCTGAAGCATTTTTAAATGTCAGCGGAATTCCGAGAACAATGGAAGAGATCCGAAGCATTTTTAAATGTCAGCGGAATTCTGAGAACAATGGAAGAGTTCTGAAGCATTTTTAAACTTCAGCAGAATTCCGAGAACAATGGAAGAGTTCCGAAGCATACTTAAACTTCAGCGGAATTCCGAGAACAATGGAAGAGTTCCGAAGCATTTTTAAAAGTCAGGGGAATACCGAGAACAATGGAAGAGTTGTGAAGCATTTTTATATGTCTGCAGAATTCCGAGAACAATGGAAGAGCTCCGAAGCATACTTAAACTTCAGCGGAATTCCGAGAACAATGGAACAGTTCCGAAGCATTTTTAAAAGTCAGCAGAATACCGAGAACAATGGAAGAGTTGTGAAGCATTTTTAAACATCAGCGGAATTCCAGAACAATCGAAGAGTTCCGAACCATTTTTAAATGTCAGCGGAATTCCGAGAACAATGGAAGAGTTCCGAAGCATTTTTATATGTCTGCAGAATTCTGAGAACAATGGAAGAGTTCCAAAGCATTTTTAAATGTCAGCGGAATTCTGAAAACAATGAAAGAGTTCCGAAGCATTTTTAAACTTCAGCAGAATTCCGAGAACAATGGAAGAGTTCCGAAGCATTTTTAAACAGCCGCGGAATTCCGAGAACAATGGAAGAGTTCTGAAGCATTTTTAAACGTCAGCGGAATTTTGAAAACAATGGAAGATTTCTGAAGCATTTTTAAACGTCAGCGGAATTCTGAGAACAATGGAAGAGTTGTGAAGCATTTTTAAAGGTCAGCGGAATTTGGAGAACAATCGAAGAGTTCCGAAGCATTTTTAAAAGTCAGCGGAATTCCGAGAACAATGGAAGAGTTGTGAAGCATTTTTAAACGTCAGCGGAATTCCGAGAACAATGGAAGAGTTCCGAAGCATTTTTAAACCTCAGCAGAATTCCGAGAACAATGGAAGATTTCTGAAGCATTTTTGAATGTCAGCGGAATTCCGAGAACAATGGAAGAGCTCCGAAGCATACTTAAACTTCAGCGGATTTCCGAGAACAATGGAAGAGTTCTGAAGCATTTTTAAACGTCAGCGGAATTTTGAAAACAATGGAAGATTTCCAAAGCATTTTTAAACGTCAGCGGAATTTTGAAAACAATGGAAGATTTCCGAAGCATTTTTAAAAGTCAGCGGAATACCGAGAAAAATGGAAGAGTTGTGAAGCATTTTTAAACGTCAGTGGAATTCCGAGAACAATGGAAGAGTTCCGAAGCATTTTTAAAAGTCAGCGGAATTCCGAGAACAATAGAAGAGTTGTGAAGCATTTTTAAGCGTCAGCCGAATTCCGAGAACAATGGAAGAGTTCCAAAGCATTTTTAAACTTCAGCAGAATTCCGAGAACATTGGAAGAGTTCCGAAGCATTCTTAAACTTCAGCGGAATTCCGAGAACAATGGAAGAGTTCCGAAGCATTTTTTAAAGTCAGCGGAATTTCCGAGAACAATAGAAGAGTTGTGAAGCAATTTTAAGCGTCAGCGGAATTCCAAGAACAATGGAAGAGTTCCGAAGCATTTTTCAACATCAGCGGAATTCTGAGAACAATGGAAGAGTTCTGAAGCATTTTTAAACGTCAGCGGAATTTTGAAAACAATGGAAGATTTCCGAAGCATTTTTAAACGTCAGCGGAATTCTGAGAACAATGGAAGAGTTCCGAGGCATTTTTAAACTTCAGCGGAATTTTGAGAACAATGGAAGAGTTCCGAAGCATTTTTAAAAGTCCGCAAAATTCCGAGAACAATGGAAGAGTTGTGAAGCATTTTTAAACGTCAGCGGAATTCCGAGAACAATGGAAGAGTTCTGAAGCATTTTTAAACGTCAGCGGAATTCAGAGAACAATGGAAGAGTTCTGAAGCATTTTTAAATGTCAGCGGAATTCCGAGAACAATGGAAGAGATCCGAAGCATTTTTAAATGTCAGCGGAATTCTGAGAACAATGGAAGAGTTCTGAAGCATTTTTAAACTTCAGCAGAATTCCGAGAACAATGGAAGAGTTCCGAAGCATACTTAAACTTCAGCGGAATTCCGAGAACAATGGAAGAGTTCCGAAGCATTTTTAAAAGTCAGGGGAATACCGAGAACAATGGAAGAGTTGTGAAGCATTTTTATATGTCTGCAGAATTCTGAGAACAATGGAAGAGTTCCAAAGCATTTTTAAATGTCAGCGGAATTCTGAAAACAATGGAAGAGTTCCGAAGCATTTTTAAACTTCAGCAGAATTCCGAGAACAATGGAAGAGTTCCGAAGCATTCTTAAACTTCTGCGGAATTCCGAGAACAATGGAAGAGTTCCGAAGCATTTTTAAAAGTCAGCGGAATTCCGAGAACAATAGAAGAGTTGTGAAGCATTTTTAAGCGTCAGCGGAATTCCGAGAACAATGGAAGAGTTCCAAAGCATTTTTAAACTTAAGCAGAATTCCGAGAACAATGGAAGAGTTCCGAAGCATTCTTAAACTTCAGCGGAATTCCGAGAACAATGGAAGAGTTCCGAAGCATTTTTTAAAGTCAGCGGAATTTCCGAGAACAATAGAAGAGTTGTGAAGCAATTTTAAGCGTCAGCGGAATTCCGAGAACAATGGAAGAGTTCCGAAGCATTTTTCAACATCAGCGGAATTCCGAGAACAATGGAAGAGTTCTGAAGCATTTTTAAACGTCAGCGGAATTTTGAAAACAATGGAAGATTTCCAAAGCATTTTTAAACGTCAGCAGAATTTTGAAAACAATGGAAGATTTCCGAAGCATTTTTAAAAGTCAGCGGAATACCGAGAAAAATGGAAGAGTTGTGAACCATTTTTAAACGTCAGCGGAATTCCGAGAACAATGGAAGAGTTCCGAAGCATTTTTAAAAGTCAGCGGAATTCCGAGAACAATAGAAGAGTTGTGAAGCATTTTTAAGCGTCAGCCGAATTCCGAGAACAATGGAAGAGTTCCAAAGCATTTTTAAACTTCAGCAGAATTCCGAGAACATTGGAAGAGTTCCGAAGCATTCTTAAACTTCAGCGGAATTCCGAGAACAATGGAAGAGTTCCGAAGCATTTTTTAACGTCAGCGGAATTCAGAGAACAATGGAAGAGTTCTGAAGCATTTTTAAATGTCAGCGGAATTCCGAGAACAATGGAAGAGATTCAAAGCATTTTTAAATGTGAGCGGAATTCTGAGAACAATGGAAGAGTTCTGAAGCATTTTTAAACTTCAGCAGAATTCCGAGAACAATGGAAGAGTTCCGAAGCATACTTAAACTTCAGCGAAATTCCGAGAACAATGGAAGAGTTCCGAAGCATTTTTAAAAGTCAGGGGAATACCGAGAACAATGGAAGAGTTGTGAAGCATTTTTAAACGTCAGCGGAATTCCAGAACAATGGAAGAGTTCCGAAGCATACTTAAACTTCAGCGGAATTCCGAGAACAATGGAAGAGTTCTGAAGCATTTTTAAACATCAACGGAATTCCGAGAAAAAAGGAAGAGTTCCGAAACATTTTTATATGTCAGCGGAATTCCGAGAACAATGGAAGAGTTCCGAAGCATATTTAAACTTCAGCGGAATACCGAGAACAATAGAAGAGTTGTGAAGCATTTTTAAACGTCAGCGGAAATCCGAGAACAATGGAAGAGTTCCGAAGCATTTTTAATCTTCAGCATAATTCCGAGAACAATGGAAGAGTTCCGAAGCATTTTTAAAAGTCAGCGGAATTCCGAGAACAATGGAAGAGTTGTGAAGCATTTTTAAACGTCAGCGGAATTCTGAGAGCAATGGAAGAGTTCCGAAGCATTTTTAATCTTCAGCATAATTCCGCGAACAATGGAAGAGTTCCGAAGAATATTTAAACTTCAGCGGAATTCCGAGAACAATGGAAGAGTTCCGAAGCATTTTTAAAAGTCAGCGGAATACTGAGAAAAATGGAAGAGTTGTGAAGCATTTTTAAACGTCAGTGGAATTCCGAGAACAATGGAAGAGTTCCGAAGCATTTTTAAATGTCAGTGGAATTCCGAAAACAATGGAAGAGTTCCGAAGCATTTTTAAATGTCAGCAGAATTCCAAGAACAATGGAAGAGTTCCAAAGCATTTTTAAATGTCAGCGGAATTCTGAAAACAATGGAAGAGTTCCGAAGCATTTTTAAACTTCAGCAGAATTCCGAGAAAAATGGAAGAGTTCCGAAGTATTTTTAAAAGTCAGCGGAATTCCGACAACAATAGAAGAGTTGTGAAGCATTTTTAAGCGTCAGCGGAATTCCGAGAACAATGGAAGAGTTCCGAAGCATTTTTAAACTTCAAAACTTCAGCAGATTTCCGAGAACAATGGAAGAGTTCTGAAGCATTCTTAAAATTCAGCGGAATTCCGAGAACAATGGAAGAGTTCCGAAGCATTTTTAAAAGTCAGGGGAATTCCGAGAACAATAGAAGAGTTGTGAAGCAATTTTAAGCGTCAGCGGAATTCTGAGAACAATGTAAGAGTTCCGAAGCATTTTTAAACGTCACTGGAATTCCGAGAACAATGGAAGAGTTCCGAAGCATTTTTAAACATCAGCGGAATTCCGAGAACAATGGAAGAGTTCTGAAGCATTTTTAAACGTCAGCGGAATTTTGAAAACAATGGAAGATTTCTGAAGCATTTTTAAACGTCAGCAGAATTCTGAGAACAATGGAAGAGTTGTGAAGCATTTTTAAAGGTCAGCAGAATTTGGAGAACAATCGAAGAGTTCCGAAGCATTTTTAAAAGTCAGCGGAATTCCGAGAACAATGGAAGAGTTGTGAAGCATTTTTAAACGTCAGCGGAATTCCGAGAACAATGGAAGAGTTCCGAAGCATTTTTAAACCTCAGCGGAATTCCGAGAACAATGGAAGAGTTCTGAAGCATTTTTGAATGTCAGCGGAATTCTGAGAACAATGGAAGAGCTCCGAAGCATACTTAAACTTCAGCGGAATTCCGAGAACAATGGAACAGTTCCGAAGCTTTTTTAAAAGTCAGCAGAATACCGAGAACAATGGAAGAGTTGTGAAGCATTTTTAAACATCAGCGGAATTCCAGAACAATCGAAGAGTTCCGAACCATTTTTAAATGTCAGCGGAATTCCGAGAACAATGGAAGAGTTCCGAAGCATTTTTATATGTCTGCAGAATTCTGAGAACAATGGAAGAGTTCCAAAGCATTTTTAAATGTCAGCGGAATTCTGAAAACAATGGAAGAGTTCCGAAGATTTTTAAACTTCAGCAGAATTCCGAGAACAATGGAAGAGTTCCGAAGCATTTTTAAAAATCAGCGGAATTCCGAGAACAATGAAAGAGTTCTGAAGCATTTTTAAACGTCAGCGGAATTTTGAAAACAATGGAAGATTTCTGAAGCATTTTTAAACGTCAGCGGAATTCTGAGAACAATGGAAGAGTTGTGAAGCATTTTTAAACGTCAGCGGAATTCCGAGAACAATGGAAGAGTTCCGAAGCATTTTTAAACCTCAGCGGAATTCCGAGAACAATGGAAGAGTTCTGAAGCATTTTTGAATGTCAGCGGAATTCCGAGAACAATGGAAGAGCTCCGAAGCATACTAAAACTTCAGCGGAATTCCGAGAACAATGGAAGAGTTCCGAAGCATTTTTAAAAGTCAGCGGAATTCCGAGAACAATAGAAGAGTTGTGAAGCATTTTTAAGCGTCAGCGGAATTCCGAGAACAATGGAAGAGTTCCAAAGCATTTTTAAACTTCAGCAGAATTCCGAGAACAATGGAAGAGTTCCGAAGCATTCTTAAACTTCAGCGGAATTCCGAGAACAATGGAAGAGTTCCGAAGCATTTTTTAAAGTCAGCGGAATTTCCGAGAACAATAGAAGAGTTGTGAAGCAATTTTAAGCGTCAGCGGAATTCCGAGAACAATGGAAGAGTTCCGAAGCATTTTTCAACATCAGCGGAATTCCGAGAACAATGGAAGAGTTCTGAAGCATTTTTAAACGTCAGCGGAATTTTGAAAACAATGGAAGATTTCCAAAGCATTTTTAAACGTCAGCGGAATTTTGAAAACAATGGAAGATTTCCGAAGCATTTTTAAAAGTCAGCGGAATACCGAGAAAAATGGAAGAGTTGTGAAGCATTTTTAAACGTCAGTGGAATTCCGAGAACAATGGAAGAGTTCCGAAGCATTTTTAAAAGTCAGCGGAATTCCGAGAACAATAGAAGAGTTGTGAAGCATTTTTAAACGTCAGCGGAATTCCGAGAACAATGGAAGAGTTCCGAAGCATTTTTAAACCTCAGCGGAATTCCGAGAACAATGGAAGAGTTCTGAAGCATTTTTGAATGTCAGCGGAATTCCGAGAACAATGGAAGAGCTCCGAAGCATACTTAAACTTCAGCGGAATTCCGAGAACAATGGAACAGTTCCGAAGCATTTTTAAAAGTCAGCAGAATACCGAGAACAATGGAAGAGTTGTGAAGCATTTTTAAACATCAGCGGAATTCCAGAACAATCGAAGAGTTCCGAACCATTTTTAAATGTCAGCGGAATTCCGAGAACAATGGAAGAGTTCCGAAGCATTTTTATATGTCTGCAGAATTCTGAGAACAATGGAAGAGTTCCAAAGCATTTTTAAATGTCAGCGGAATTCTGAAAACAATGGAAGAGTTCCGAAGCATTTTTAAACTTCAGCAGAATTCCGAGAACAATGGAAGAGTTCCGAACCATTTTTAAAAATCAGCGGAATTCCGAGAACAATGAAAGAGTTCTGAAGCATTTTTAAACGTCAGCGGAATTTGGAAAACAATGGAAGATTTCTGAAGCATTTTTAAACGTCAGCGGAATTCTGAGAACAATGGAAGAGTTGTGAAGCATTTTTAAACGTCAGCGGAATTCCGAGAACAATGGAAGAATTCCGAAGCATTTTTAAACCTCAGCGGAATTCCGAGAACAATGGAAGAGTTCTGAAGCATTTTTGAATGTCAGCGGAATTCCGAGAACAATGGAAGAGCTCCGAAGCATACTAAAACTTCAGCGGAATTCCGAGAACAATGGAAGAGTTCCGAAGCATTTTTAAAAGTCAGCGGAATTCCGAGAACAATAGAAGAGTTGTGAAGCATTTTTAAGCGTCAGCGGAATTCCGAGAACAATGGAAGAGTTCCAAAGCATTTTTAAACTTCAGCAGAATTCCGAGAACAATGGAAGAGTTCCGAAGCATTCTTAAACTTCAGCGGAATTCCGAGAACAATGGAAGAGTTCCGAAGCATTTTTTAAAGTCAGCGGAATTTCCGAGAACAATAGAAGAGTTGTGAAGCAATTTTAAGCGTCAGCGGAATTCCGAGAACAATGGAAGAGTTCCGAAGCATTTTTCAACATCAGCGGAATTCCGAGAACAATGGAAGAGTTCTGAAGCATTTTTAAACTTCAGCGGAATTTTGAAAACAATGGAAGATTTCCAAAGCATTTTTAAACGTCAGCGGAATTTTGAAAACAATGGAAGATTTCCGAAGCATTTTTAAAAGTCAGCGGAATACCGAGAAAAATGGAAGAGTTGTGAACCATTTTTAAACGTCAGCGGAATTCCGAGAACAATGGAAGAGTTCCGAAGCATTTTTAAAAGTCAGCGGAATTCCGAGAACAATAGAAGAGTTGTGAAGCATTTTTAAGCGTCAGCCGAATTCCGAGAACAATGGAAGAGTTCCAAAGCATTTTTAAACTTCAGCAGAATTCCGAGAACATTGGAAGAGTTCCGAAGCATTCTTAAACTTCAGCGGAATTCCGAGAACAATGGAAGAGTTCCGAAGCATTTTTTAACGTCAGCGGAATTCAGAGAACAATGGAAGAGTTCTGAAGCATTTTTAAATGTCAGCGGAATTCCGAGAACAATGGAAGAGATTCAAAGCATTTTTAAATGTCAGCGGAATTCTGAGAACAATGGAAGAGTTCTGAAGCATTTTTAAACTTCAGCAGAATTCCGAGAACAATGGAAGAGTTCCGAAGCATACTTAAACTTCAGCGAAATTCCGAGAACAATGGAAGAGTTCCGAAGCATTTTTAAAAGTCAGGGGAATACCGAGAACAATGGAAGAGTTGTGAAGCATTTTTAAACGTCAGCGGAATTCCAGAACAATGGAAGAGTTCCGAAGCATACTTAAACTTCAGCGGAATTCCGAGAACAATGGAAGAGTTCTGAAGCATTTTTAAACATCAACGGAATTCCGAGAAAAAAGGAAGAGTTCCGAAACATTTTTATATGTCAGCGGAATTCCGAGAACAATGGAAGAGTTCCGAAGCATATTTAAACTTCAGCGGAATACCGAGAACAATAGAAGAGTTGTGAAGCATTTTTAAACGTCAGCGGAAATCCGAGAACAATGGAAGAGTTCCGAAGCATTTTTAATCTTCAGCATAATTCCGAGAACAATGGAAGAGTTCCGAAGCATTTTTAAAAGTCAGCGGAATTCCGAGAACAATGGAAGAGTTGTGAAGCATTTTTAAACGTCAGCGGAATTCTGAGAGCAATGGAAGAGTTCCGAAGCATTTTTAATCTTCAGCATAATTCCGCGAACAATGGAAGAGTTCCGAAGAATATTTAAACTTCAGCGGAATTCCGAGAACAATGGAAGAGTTCCGAAGCATTTTTAAAAGTCAGCGGAATACTGAGAAAAATGGAAGAGTTGTGAAGCATTTTTAAACGTCAGTGGAATTCCGAGAACAATGGAAGAGTTCCGAAGCATTTTTAAATGTCAGTGGAATTCCGAAAACAATGGAAGAGTTCCGAAGCATTTTTAAATGTCAGCAGAATTCCAAGAACAATGGAAGAGTTCCAAAGCATTTTTAAATGTCAGCGGAATTCTGAAAACAATGGAAGAGTTCCGAAGCATTTTTAAACTTCAGCAGAATTCCGAGAAAAATGGAGGAGTTCCGAAGTATTTTTAAAAGTCAGCGGAATTCCGACAACAATAGAAGAGTTGTGAAGCATTTTTAAGCGTCAGCGGAATTCCGAGAACAATGGAAGAGTTCCGAAGCATTTTTAAACTTCAAAACTTCAGCAGATTTCCGAGAACAATGGAAGAGTTCTGAAGCATTCTTAAAATTCAGCGGAATTCCGAGAACAATGGAAGAGTTCCGAAGCATTTTTAAAAGTCAGGGGAATTCCGAGAACAATAGAAGAGTTGTGAAGCAATTTTAAGCGTCAGCGGAATTCTGAGAACAATGTAAGAGTTCCGAAGCATTTTTAAACGTCACTGGAATTCCGAGAACAATGGAAGAGTTCCGAAGCATTTTTAAACATCAGCGGAATTCCGAGAACAATGGAAGAGTTCTGAAGCATTTTTAAACGTCAGCGGAATTTTGAAAACAATGGAAGATTTCTGAAGCATTTTTAAACGTCAGCAGAATTCTGAGAACAATGGAAGAGTTGTGAAGCATTTTTAAAGGTCAGCAGAATTTGGAGAACAATCAAAGAGTTCCGAAGCATTTTTAAAAGTCAGCGGAATTCCGAGAACAATGGAAGAGTTGTGAAGCATTTTTAAACGTCAGCGGAATTCCGAGAACAATGGAAGAGTTCCGAAGCATTTTTAAACCTCAGCGGAATTCCGAGAACAATGGAAGAGTTCTGAAGCATTTTTGAATGTCAGCGGAATTCTGAGAACAATGGAAGAGCTCCGAAGCATACTTAAACTTCAGCGGAATTCCGAGAACAATGGAACAGTTCCGAAGCTTTTTTAAAAGTCAGCAGAATACCGAGAACAATGGAAGAGTTGTGAAGCATTTTTAAACATCAGCGGAATTCCAGAACAATCGAAGAGTTCCGAACCATTTTTAAATGTCAGCGGAATTCCGAGAACAATGGAAGAGTTCCGAAGCATTTTTATATGTCTGCAGAATTCTGAGAACAATGGAAGAGTTCCAAAGCATTTTTAAATGTCAGCGGAATTCTGAAAACAATGGAAGAGTTCCGAAGATTTTTAAACTTCAGCAGAATTCCGAGAACAATGGAAGAGTTCCGAAGCATTTTTAAAAATCAGCGGAATTCCGAGAACAATGAAAGAGTTCTGAAGCATTTTTAAACGTCAGCGGAATTTTGAAAACAATGGAAGATTTCTGAAGCATTTTTAAACGTCAGCGGAATTCTGAGAACAATGGAAGAGTTGTGAAGCATTTTTAAACGTCAGCGGAATTCCGAGAACAATGGAAGAGTTCCGAAGCATTTTTAAACCTCAGCGGAATTCCGAGAACAATGGAAGAGTTCTGAAGCATTTTTGAATGTCAGCGGAATTCCGAGAACAATGGAAGAGCTCCGAAGCATACTAAAACTTCAGCGGAATTCCGAGAACAATGGAAGAGTTCCGAAGCATTTTTAAAAGTCAGCGGAATTCCGAGAACAATAGAAGAGTTGTGAAGCATTTTTAAGCGTCAGCGGAATTCCGAGAACAATGGAAGAGTTCCAAAGCATTTTTAAACTTCAGCAGAATTCCGAGAACAATGGAAGAGTTCCGAAGCATTCTTAAACTTCAGCGGAATTCCGAGAACAATGGAAGAGTTCCGAAGCATTTTTTAAAGTCAGCGGAATTTCCGAGAACAATAGAAGAGTTGTGAAGCAATTTTAAGCGTCAGCGGAATTCCGAGAACAATGGAAGAGTTCCGAAGCATTTTTCAACATCATCGGAATTCCGAGAACAATGGAAGAGTTCTGAAGCATTTTTAAACTTCAGCGGAATTTTGAAAACAATGGAAGATTTCCAAAGCATTTTTAAACGTCAGCGGAATTTTGAAAACAATGGAAGATTTCCGAAGCATTTTTAAAAGTCAGCGGAATACCGAGAAAAATGGAAGAGTTGTGAACCATTTTTAAACGTCAGCGGAATTCCGAGAACAATGGAAGAGTTCCGAAGCATTTTTAAAAGTCAGCGGAATTCCGAGAACAATAGAAGAGTTGTGAAGCATTTTTAAGCGTCAGCCGAATTCCGAGAACAATGGAAGAGTTCCAAAGCATTTTTAAACTTCAGCAGAATTCCGAGAACATTGGAAGAGTTCCGAAGCATTCTTAAACTTCAGCGGAATTCCGAGAACAATGGAAGAGTTCCGAAGCATTTTTTAACGTCAGCGGAATTCAGAGAACAATGGAAGAGTTCTGAAGCATTTTTAAATGTCAGCGGAATTCCGAGAACAATGGAAGAGATTCAAAGCATTTTTAAATGTCAGCGGAATTCTGAGAACAATGGAAGAGTTCTGAAGCATTTTTAAACTTCAGCAGAATTCCGAGAACAATGGAAGAGTTCCGAAGCATACTTAAACTTCAGCGAAATTCCGAGAACAATGGAAGAGTTCCGAAGCATTTTTAAAAGTCAGGGGAATACCGAGAACAATGGAAGAGTTGTGAAGCATTTTTAAACGTCAGCGGAATTCCAGAACAATGGAAGAGTTCCGAAGCATACTTAAACTTCAGCGGAATTCCGAGAACAATGGAAGAGTTCTGAAGCATTTTTAAACATCAACGGAATTCCGAGAAAAAAGGAAGAGTTCCGAAACATTTTTATATGTCAGCGGAATTCCGAGAACAATGGAAGAGTTCCGAAGCATATTTAAACTTCAGCGGAATACCGAGAACAATAGAAGAGTTGTGAAGCATTTTTAAACGTCAGCGGAAATCCGAGAACAATGGAAGAGTTCCGAAGCATTTTTAATCTTCAGCATAATTCCGAGAACAATGGAAGAGTTCCGAAGCATTTTTAAAAGTCAGCGGAATTCCGAGAACAATGGAAGAGTTGTGAAGCATTTTTAAACATCAGCGGAATTCTGAGAGCAATGGAAGAGTTCCGAAGCATTTTTAATCTTCAGCATAATTCCGCGAACAATGGAAGAGTTCCGAAGAATATTTAAACTTCAGCGGAATTCCGAGAACAATGGAAGAGTTCCGAAGCATTTTTAAAAGTCAGCGGAATACTGAGAAAAATGGAAGAGTTGTGAAGCATTTTTAAACGTCAGTGGAATTCCGAGAACAATGGAAGAGTTCCGAAGCATTTTTAAATGTCAGTGGAATTCCGAAAACAATGGAAGAGTTCCGAAGCATTTTTAAATGTCAGCAGAATTCCAAGAACAATGGAAGAGTTCCAAAGCATTTTTAAATGTCAGCGGAATTCTGAAAACAATGGAAGAGTTCCGAAGCATTTTTAAACTTCAGCAGAATTCCGAGAAAAATGGAGGAGTTCCGAAGTATTTTTAAAAGTCAGCGGAATTCCGACAACAATAGAAGAGTTGTGAAGCATTTTTAAGCGTCAGCGGAATTCCGAGAACAATGGAAGAGTTCCGAAGCATTTTTAAACTTCAAAACTTCAGCAGATTTCCGAGAACAATGGAAGAGTTCTGAAGCATTCTTAAAATTCAGCGGAATTCCGAGAACAATGGAAGAGTTCCGAAGCATTTTTAAAAGTCAGGGGAATTCCGAGAACAATAGAAGAGTTGTGAAGCAATTTTAAGCGTCAGCGGAATTCTGAGAACAATGTAAGAGTTCCGAAGCATTTTTAAACGTCACTGGAATTCCGAGAACAATGGAAGAGTTCCGAAGCATTTTTAAACATCAGCGGAATTCCGAGAACAATGGAAGAGTTCTGAAGCATTTTTAAACGTCAGCGGAATTTTGAAAACAATGGAAGATTTCTGAAGCATTTTTAAACGTCAGCAGAATTCTGAGAACAATGGAAGAGTTGTGAAGCATTTTTAAAGGTCAGCAGAATTTGGAGAACAATCGAAGAGTTCCGAAGCATTTTTAAAAGTCAGCGGAATTCCGAGAACAATGGAAGAGTTGTGAAGCATTTTTAAACGTCAGCGGAATTCCGAGAACAATGGAAGAGTTCCGAAGCATTTTTAAACCTCAGCGGAATTCCGAGAACAATGGAAGAGTTCTGAAGCATTTTTGAATGTCAGCGGAATTCTGAGAACAATGGAAGAGCTCCGAAGCATACTTAAACTTCAGCGGAATTCCGAGAACAATGGAACAGTTCCGAAGCTTTTTTAAAAGTCAGCAGAATACCGAGAACAATGGAAGAGTTGTGAAGCATTTTTAAACATCAGCGGAATTCCAGAACAATCGAAGAGTTCCGAACCATTTTTAAATGTCAGCGGAATTCCGAGAACAATGGAAGAGTTCCGAAGCATTTTTATATGTCTGCAGAATTCTGAGAACAATGGAAGAGTTCCAAAGCATTTTTAAATGTCAGCGGAATTCTGAAAACAATGGAAGAGTTCCGAAGATTTTTAAACTTCAGCAGAATTCCGAGAACAATGGAAGAGTTCCGAAGCATTTTTAAAAATCAGCGGAATTCCGAGAACAATGAAAGAGTTCTGAAGCATTTTTAAACGTCAGCGGAATTTTGAAAACAATGGAAGATTTCTGAAGCATTTTTAAACGTCAGCGGAATTCTGAGAACAATGGAAGAGTTGTGAAGCATTTTTAAACGTCAGCGGAATTCCGAGAACAATGGAAGAGTTCCGAAGCATTTTTAAACCTCAGCGGAATTCCGAGAACAATGGAAGAGTTCTGAAGCATTTTTGAATGTCAGCGGAATTCCGAGAACAATGGAAGAGCTCCGAAGCATACTAAAACTTCAGCGGAATTCCGAGAACAATGGAAGAGTTCCGAAGCATTTTTAAAAGTCAGCGGAATTCCGAGAACAATAGAAGAGTTGTGAAACATTTTTAAGCGTCAGCGGAATTCCGAGAACAATGGAAGAGTTCCAAAGCATTTTTAAACTTCAGCAGAATTCCGAGAACAATGGAAGAGTTCCGAAGCATTCTTAAACTTCAGCGGAATTCCGAGAACAATGGAAGAGTTCCGAAGCATTTTTCAACATCAGCGGAATTCCGAGAACAATGGAAGAGTTCTGAAGCATTTTTAAACGTCAGCGGAATTTTGAAAACAATGGAAGATTTCCAAAGCATTTTTAAACGTCAGCGGAATTTTGAAAACAATGGAAGATTTCCGAAGCATTTTTAAAAGTCAGCGGAATACCGAGAAAAATGGAAGAGTTGTGAAGCATTTTTAAACGTCAGTGGAATTCCGAGAACAATGGAAGAGTTCCGAAGCATTTTTAAAAGTCAGCGGAATTCCGAGAACAATAGAAGAGTTGTGAAGCATTTTTAAACGTCAGCGGAATTCCGAGAACAATGGAAGAGTTCCGAAGCATTTTTAAACCTCAGCGGAATTCCGAGAACAATGGAAGAGTTCTGAAGCATTTTTGAATGTCAGCGGAATTCCGAGAACAATGGAAGAGCTCCGAAGCATACTTAAACTTCAGCGGAATTCCGAGAACAATGGAACAGTTCCGAAGCATTTTTAAAAGTCAGCAGAATACCGAGAACAATGGAAGAGTTGTGAAGCATTTTTAAACATCAGCGGAATTCCAGAACAATCGAAGAGTTCCGAACCATTTTTAAATGTCAGCGGAATTCCGAGAACAATGGAAGAGTTCCGAAGCATTTTTATATGTCTGCAGAATTCTGAGAACAATGGAAGAGTTCCAAAGCATTTTTAAATGTCAGCGGAATTCTGAAAACAATGGAAGAGTTCCGAAGCATTTTTAAACTTCAGCAGAATTCCGAGAACAATGGAAGAGTTCCGAAGCATTTTTAAAAATCAGCGGAATTCCGAGAACAATGAAAGAGTTCTGAAGCATTTTTAAACGTCAGCGGAATTTGGAAAACAATGGAAGATTTCTGAAGCATTTTTAAACGTCAGCGGAATTCTGAGAACAATGGAAGAGTTGTGAAGCATTTTTAAACGTCAGCGGAATTCCGAGAACAATGGAAGAATTCCGAAGCATTTTTAAACCTCAGCGGAATTCCGAGAACAATGGAAGAGTTCTGAAGCATTTTTGAATGTCAGCGGAATTCCGAGAACAATGGAAGAGCTCCGAAGCATACTAAAACTTCAGCGGAATTCCGAGAACAATGGAAGAGTTCCGAAGCATTTTTAAAAGTCAGCGGAATTCCGAGAACAATAGAAGAGTTGTGAAGCATTTTTAAGCGTCAGCGGAATTCCGAGAACAATGGAAGAGTTCCAAAGCATTTTTAAACTTCAGCAGAATTCCGAGAACAATGGAAGAGTTCCGAAGCATTCTTAAACTTCAGCGGAATTCCGAGAACAATGGAAGAGTTCCGAAGCATTTTTTAAAGTCAGCGGAATTTCCGAGAACAATAGAAGAGTTGTGAAGCAATTTTAAGCGTCAGCGGAATTTCGAGAACAATGGAAGAGTTCCGAAGCATTTTTCAACATCAGCGGAATTCCGAGAACAATGGAAGAGTTCTGAAGCATTTTTAAACTTCAGCGGAATTTTGAAAACAATGGAAGATTTCCAAAGCATTTTTAAACGTCAGCGGAATTTTGAAAACAATGGAAGATTTCCGAAGCATTTTTAAAAGTCAGCGGAATACCGAGAAAAATGGAAGAGTTGTGAACCATTTTTAAACGTCAGCGGAATTCCGAGAACAATGGAAGAGTTCCGAAGCATTTTTAAAAGTCAGCGGAATTCCGAGAACAATAGAAGAGTTGTGAAGCATTTTTAAGCGTCAGCCGAATTCCGAGAACAATGGAAGAGTTCCAAAGCATTTTTAAACTTCAGCAGAATTCCGAGAACATTGGAAGAGTTCCGAAGCATTCTTAAACTTCAGCGGAATTCCGAGAACAATGGAAGAGTTCCGAAGCATTTTTTAACGTCAGCGGAATTCAGAGAACAATGGAAGAGTTCTGAAGCATTTTTAAATGTCAGCGGAATTCCGAGAACAATGGAAGAGATTCAAAGCATTTTTAAATGTCAGCGGAATTCTGAGAACAATGGAAGAGTTCTGAAGCATTTTTAAACTTCAGCAGAATTCCGAGAACAATGGAAGAGTTCCGAAGCATACTTAAACTTCAGCGAAATTCCGAGAACAATGGAAGAGTTCCGAAGCATTTTTAAAAGTCAGGGGAATACCGAGAACAATGGAAGAGTTGTGAAGCATTTTTAAACGTCAGCGGAATTCCAGAACAATGGAAGAGTTCCGAAGCATACTTAAACTTCAGCGGAATTCCGAGAACAATGGAAGAGTTCTGAAGCATTTTTAAACATCAACGGAATTCCGAGAAAAAAGGAAGAGTTCCGAAACATTTTTATATGTCAGCGGAATTCCGAGAACAATGGAAGAGTTCCGAAGCATATTTAAACTTCAGCGGAATACCGAGAACAATAGAAGAGTTGTGAAGCATTTTTAAACGTCAGCGGAAATCCGAGAACAATGGAAGAGTTCCGAAGCATTTTTAATCTTCAGCATAATTCCGAGAACAATGGAAGAGTTCCGAAGCATTTTTAAAAGTCAGCGGAATTCCGAGAACAATGGAAGAGTTGTGAAGCATTTTTAAACGTCAGCGGAATTCTGAGAGCAATGGAAGAGTTCCGAAGCATTTTTAATCTTCAGCATAATTCCGCGAACAATGGAAGAGTTCCGAAGAATATTTAAACTTCAGCGGAATTCCGAGAACAATGGAAGAGTTGTGAAGCATTTTTAAACATCAGCGGAATTCCAGAACAATCGAAGAGTTCCGAACCATTTTTAAATGTCAGCGGAATTCCGAGAACAATGGAAGAGTTCCGAAGCATTTTTATATGTCTGCAGAATTCTGAGAACAATGGAAGAGTTCCAAAGCATTTTTAAATGTCAGCGGAATTCTGAAAACAATGGAAGAGTTCCGAAGATTTTTAAACTTCAGCAGAATTCCGAGAACAATGGAAGAGTTCCGAAGCATTTTTAAAAATCAGCGGAATTCCGAGAACAATGAAAGAGTTCTGAAGCATTTTTAAACGTCAGCGGAATTTTGAAAACAATGGAAGATTTCTGAAGCATTTTTAAACGTCAGCGGAATTCTGAGAACAATGGAAGAGTTGTGAAACATTTTTAAACGTCAGCGGAATTCCGAGAACAATGGAAGAGTTCCGAAGCATTTTTAAACCTCAGCGGAATTCCGAGAACAATGGAAGAGTTCTGAAGCATTTTTGAATGTCAGCGGAATTCCGAGAACAATGGAAGAGCTCCGAAGCATACTAAAACTTCAGCGGAATTCCGAGAACAATGGAAGAGTTCCGAAGCATTTTTAAAAGTCAGCGGAATTCCGAGAACAATAGAAGAGTTGTGAAACATTTTTAAGCGTCAGCGGAATTCCGAGAACAATGGAAGAGTTCCAAAGCATTTTTAAACTTCAGCAGAATTCCGAGAACAATGGAAGAGTTCCGAAGCATTCTTAAACTTCAGCGGAATTCCGAGAACAATGGAAGAGTTCCGAAGCATTTTTCAACATCAGCGGAATTCCGAGAACAATGGAAGAGTTCTGAAGCATTTTTAAACGTCAGCGGAATTTTGAAAACAATGGAAGATTTCCAAAGCATTTTTAAACGTCAGCGGAATTTTGAAAACAATGGAAGATTTCCGAAGCATTTTTAAAAGTCAGCGGAATACCGAGAAAAATGGAAGAGTTGTGAAGCATTTTTAAACGTCAGTGGAATTCCGAGAACAATGGAAGAGTTCCGAAGCATTTTTAAAAGTCAGCGGAATTCCGAGAACAATAGAAGAGTTGTGAAGCATTTTTAAACGTCAGCGGAATTCCGAGAACAATGGAAGAGTTCCGAAGCATTTTTAAACCTCAGCGGAATTCCGAGAACAATGGAAGAGTTCTGAAGCATTTTTGAATGTCAGCGGAATTCCGAGAACAATGGAAGAGCTCCGAAGCATACTTAAACTTCAGCGGAATTCCGAGAACAATGGAACAGTTCCGAAGCATTTTTAAAAGTCAGCAGAATACCGAGAACAATGGAAGAGTTGTGAAGCATTTTTAAACATCAGCGGAATTCCAGAACAATCGAAGAGTTCCGAACCATTTTTAAATGTCAGCGGAATTCCGAGAACAATGGAAGAGTTCCGAAGCATTTTTATATGTCTGCAGAATTCTGAGAACAATGGAAGAGTTCCAAAGCATTTTTAAATGTCAGCGGAATTCTGAAAACAATGGAAGAGTTCCGAAGCATTTTTAAACTTCAGCAGAATTCCGAGAACAATGGAAGAGTTCCGAAGCATTTTTAAAAATCAGCGGAATTCCGAGAACAATGAAAGAGTTCTGAAGCATTTTTAAACGTCAGCGGAATTTGGAAAACAATGGAAGATTTCTGAAGCATTTTTAAACGTCAGCGGAATTCTGAGAACAATGGAAGAGTTGTGAAGCATTTTTAAACGTCAGCGGAATTCCGAGAACAATGGAAGAATTCCGAAGCATTTTTAAACCTCAGCGGAATTCCGAGAACAATGGAAGAGCTCCGAAGCATACTAAAACTTCAGCGGAATTCCGAGAACAATGGAAGAGTTCCGAAGCATTTTTAAAAGTCAGCGGAATTCCGAGAACAATAGAAGAGTTGTGAAGCATTTTTAAGCGTCAGCGGAATTCCGAGAACAATGGAAGAGTTCCAAAGCATTTTTAAACTTCAGCAGAATTCCGAGAACAATGGAAGAGTTCCGAAGCATTCTTAAACTTCAGCGGAATTCCGAGAACAATGGAAGAGTTCCGAAGCATTTTTTAAAGTCAGCGGAATTTCCGAGAACAATAGAAGAGTTGTGAAGCAATTTTAAGCGTCAGCGGAATTCCGAGAACAATGGAAGAGTTCCGAAGCATTTTTCAACATCAGCGGAATTCCGAGAACAATGGAAGAGTTCTGAAGCATTTTTAAACTTCAGCGGAATTTTGAAAACAATGGAAGATTTCCAAAGCATTTTTAAACGTCAGCGGAATTTTGAAAACAATGGAAGATTTCCGAAGCATTTTTAAAAGTCAGCGGAATACCGAGAAAAATGGAAGAGTTGTGAACCATTTTTAAACGTCAGCGGAATTCCGAGAACAATGGAAGAGTTCCGAAGCATTTTTAAAAGTCAGCGGAATTCCGAGAACAATAGAAGAGTTGTGAAGCATTTTTAAGCGTCAGCCGAATTCCGAGAACAATGGAAGAGTTCCAAAGCATTTTTAAACTTCAGCAGAATTCCGAGAACATTGGAAGAGTTCCGAAGCATTCTTAAACTTCAGCGGAATTCCGAGAACAATGGAAGAGTTCCGAAGCATTTTTTAAGGTCAGCGGAATTCAGAGAACAATGGAAGAGTTCTGAAGCATTTTTAAATGTCAGCGGAATTCCGAGAACAATGGAAGAGATTCAAAGCATTTTTAAATGTCAGCGGAATTCTGAGAACAATGGAAGAGTTCTGAAGCATTTTTAAACTTCAGCAGAATTCCGAGAACAATGGAAGAGTTCCGAAGCATACTTAAACTTCAGCGAAATTCCGAGAACAATGGAAGAGTTCCGAAGCATTTTTAAAAGTCAGGGGAATACCGAGAACAATGGAAGAGTTGTGAAGCATTTTTAAACGTCAGCGGAATTCCAGAACAATGGAAGAGTTCCGAAGCATACTTAAACTTCAGCGGAATTCCGAGAACAATGGAAGAGTTCTGAAGCATTTTTAAACATCAACGGAATTCCGAGAAAAAAGGAAGAGTTCCGAAACATTTTTATATGTCAGCGGAATTCCGAGAACAATGGAAGAGTTCCGAAGCATATTTAAACTTCAGCGGAATACCGAGAACAATAGAAGAGTTGTGAAGCATTTTTAAACGTCAGCGGAAATCCGAGAACAATGGAAGAGTTCCGAAGCATTTTTAATCTTCAGCATAATTCCGAGAACAATGGAAGAGTTCCGAAGCATTTTTAAAAGTCAGCGGAATTCCGAGAACAATGGAAGAGTTGTGAAGCATTTTTAAACGTCAGCGGAATTCTGAGAGCAATGGAAGAGTTCCGAAGCATTTTTAATCTTCAGCATAATTCCGCGAACAATGGAAGAGTTCCGAAGAATATTTAAACTTCAGCGGAATTCCGAGAACAATGGAAGAGTTCCGAAGCATTTTTAAAAGTCAGCGGAATACTGAGAAAAATGGAAGAGTTGTGAAGCATTTTTAAACGTCAGTGGAATTCCGAGAACAATGGAAGAGTTCCGAAGCATTTTTAAATGTCAGTGGAATTCCGAAAACAATGGAAGAGTTCCGAAGCATTTTTAAATGTCAGCAGAATTCCAAGAACAATGGAAGAGTTCCAAAGCATTTTTAAATGTCAGCGGAATTCTGAAAACAATGGAAGAGTTCCGAAGCATTTTTAAACTTCAGCAGAATTCCGAGAAAAATGGAAGAGTTCCGAAGTATTTTTAAAAGTCAGCGGAATTCCGACAACAATAGAAGAGTTGTGAAGCATTTTTAAGCGTCAGCGGAATTCCGAGAACAATGGAAGAGTTCCAAAGCATTTTTAAACTTCAGCAGAATTCCGAGAACATTGGAAGAGTTCCGAAGCATTCTTAAACTTCAGCGGAATTCCGAGAACAATGGAAGAGTTCCGAAGCATTTTTTAACGTCAGCGGAATTCAGAGAACAATGGAAGAGTTCTGAAGCATTTTTAAATGTCAGCGGAATTCCGAGAACAATGGAAGAGATTCAAAGCATTTTTAAATGTCAGCGGAATTCTGAGAACAATGGAAGAGTTCTGAAGCATTTTTAAACTTCAGCAGAATTCCGAGAACAATGGAAGAGTTCCGAAGCATACTTAAACTTCAGCGAAATTCCGAGAACAATGGAAGAGTTCCGAAGCATTTTTAAAAGTCAGGGGAATACCGAGAACAATGGAAGAGTTGTGAAGCATTTTTAAACGTCAGCGGAATTCCAGAACAATGGAAGAGTTCCGAAGCATACTTAAACTTCAGCGGAATTCCGAGAACAATGGAAGAGTTCTGAAGCATTTTTAAACATCAACGGAATTCCGAGAAAAAAGGAAGAGTTCCGAAACATTTTTATATGTCAGCGGAATTCCGAGAACAATGGAAGAGTTCCGAAGCATATTTAAACTTCAGCGGAATACCGAGAACAATAGAAGAGTTGTGAAGCATTTTTAAACGTCAGCGGAAATCCGAGAACAATGGAAGAGTTCCGAAGCATTTTTAATCTTCAGCATAATTCCGAGAACAATGGAAGAGTTCCGAAGCATTTTTAAAAGTCAGCGGAATTCCGAGAACAATGGAAGAGTTGTGAAGCATTTTTAAACGTCAGCGGAATTCTGAGAGCAATGGAAGAGTTCCGAAGCATTTTTAATCTTCAGCATAATTCCGCGAACAATGGAAGAGTTCCGAAGAATATTTAAACTTCAGCGGAATTCCGAGAACAATGGAAGAGTTCCGAAGCATTTTTAAAAGTCAGCGGAATACTGAGAAAAATGGAAGAGTTGTGAAGCATTTTTAAACGTCAGTGGAATTCCGAGAACAATGGAAGAGTTCCGAAGCATTTTTAAATGTCAGTGGAATTCCGAAAACAATGGAAGAGTTCCGAAGCATTTTTAAATGTCAGCAGAATTCCAAGAACAATGGAAGAGTTCCAAAGCATTTTTAAATGTCAGCGGAATTCTGAAAACAATGGAAGAGTTCCGAAGCATTTTTAAACTTCAGCAGAATTCCGAGAAAAATGGAAGAGTTCCGAAGTATTTTTAAAAGTCAGCGGAATTCCGACAACAATAGAAGAGTTGTGAAGCATTTTTAAGCGTCAGCGGAATTCCGAGAACAATGGAAGAGTTCCGAAGCATTTTTAAACTTCAAAACTTCAGCAGATTTCCGAGAACAATGGAAGAGTTCTGAAGCATTCTTAAAATTCAGCGGAATTCCGAGAACAATGGAAGAGTTCCGAAGCATTTTTAAAAGTCAGGGGAATTCCGAGAACAATAGAAGAGTTGTGAAGCAATTTTAAGCGTCAGCGGAATTCTGAGAACAATGTAAGAGTTCCGAAGCATTTTTAAACGTCACTGGAATTCCGAGAACAATGGAAGAGTTCCGAAGCATTTTTAAACATCAGCGGAATTCCGAGAACAATGGAAGAGTTCTGAAGCATTTTTAAACGTCAGCGGAATTTTGAAAACAATGGAAGATTTCTGAAGCATTTTTAAACGTCAGCAGAATTCTGAGAACAATGGAAGAGTTGTGAAGCATTTTTAAAGGTCAGCAGAATTTGGAGAACAATCGAAGAGTTCCGAAGCATTTTTAAAAGTCAGCGGAATTCCGAGAACAATGGAAGAGTTGTGAAGCATTTTTAAACGTCAGCGGAATTCCGAGAACAATGGAAGAGTTCCGAAGCATTTTTAAACCTCAGCGGAATTCCGAGAACAATGGAAGAGTTCTGAAGCATTTTTGAATGTCAGCGGAATTCTGAGAACAATGGAAGAGCTCCGAAGCATACTTAAACTTCAGCGGAATTCCGAGAACAATGGAACAGTTCCGAAGCTTTTTTAAAAGTCAGCAGAATACCGAGAACAATGGAAGAGTTGTGAAGCATTTTTAAACATCAGCGGAATTCCAGAACAATCGAAGAGTTCCGAACCATTTTTAAATGTCAGCGGAATTCCGAGAACAATGGAAGAGTTCCGAAGCATTTTTATATGTCTGCAGAATTCTGAGAACAATGGAAGAGTTCCAAAGCATTTTTAAATGTCAGCGGAATTCTGAAAACAATGGAAGAGTTCCGAAGCATTTTTAAACTTCAGCAGAATTCCGAGAACAATGGAAGAGTTCCGAAGCATTTTTAAAAATCAGCGGAATTCCGAGAACAATGAAAGAGTTCTGAAGCATTTTTAAACGTCAGCGGAATTTGGAAAACAATGGAAGATTTCTGAAGCATTTTTAAACGTCAGCGGAATTCTGAGAACAATGGAAGAGTTGTGAAGCATTTTTAAACGTCAGCGGAATTCCGAGAACAATGGAAGAATTCCGAAGCATTTTTAAACCTCAGCGGAATTCCGAGAACAATGGAAGAGTTCTGAAGCATTTTTGAATGTCAGCGGAATTCCGAGAACAATGGAAGAGCTCCGAAGCATACTAAAACTTCAGCGGAATTCCAAGAACAATGGAAGAGTTCCGAAGCATTTTTAAAAGTCAGCGGAATTCCGAGAACAATAGAAGAGTTGTGAAGCATTTTTAAGCGTCAGCGGAATTCCGAGAACAATGGAAGAGTTCCAAAGCATTTTTAAACTTCAGCAGAATTCCGAGAACAATGGAAGAGTTCCGAAGCATTCTTAAACTTCAGCGGAATTCCGAGAACAATGGAAGAGTTCCGAAGCATTTTTTAAAGTCAGCGGAATTTCCGAGAACAATAGAAGAGTTGTGAAGCAATTTTAAGCGTCAGCGGAATTCCGAGAACAATGGAAGAGTTCCGAAGCATTTTTCAACATCAGCGGAATTCCGAGAACAATGGAAGAGTTCTGAAGCATTTTTAAACTTCAGCGGAATTTTGAAAACAATGGAAGATTTCCAAAGCATTTTTAAACGTCAGCGGAATTTTGAAAACAATGGAAGATTTCCGAAGCATTTTTAAAAGTCAGCGGAATACCGAGAAAAATGGAAGAGTTGTGAACCATTTTTAAACGTCAGCGGAATTCCGAGAACAATGGAAGAGTTCCGAAGCATTTTTAAAAGTCAGCGGAATTCCGAGAACAATAGAAGAGTTGTGAAGCATTTTTAAGCGTCAGCCGAATTCCGAGAACAATGGAAGAGTTCCAAAGCATTTTTAAACTTCAGCAGAATTCCGAGAACATTGGAAGAGTTCCGAAGCATTCTTAAACTTCAGCGGAATTCCGAGAACAATGGAAGAGTTCCGAAGCATTTTTTAACGTCAGCGGAATTCAGAGAACAATGGAAGAGTTCTGAAGCATTTTTAAATGTCAGCGGAATTCCGAGAACAATGGAAGAGATTCAAAGCATTTTTAAATGTCAGCGGAATTCTGAGAACAATGGAAGAGTTCTGAAGCATTTTTAAACTTCAGCAGAATTCCGAGAACAATGGAAGAGTTCCGAAGCATACTTAAACTTCAGCGAAATTCCGAGAACAATGGAAGAGTTCCGAAGCATTTTTAAAAGTCAGGGGAATACCGAGAACAATGGAAGAGTTGTGAAGCATTTTTAAACGTCAGCGGAATTCCAGAACAATGGAAGAGTTCCGAAGCATACTTAAACTTCAGCGGAATTCCGAGAACAATGGAAGAGTTCTGAAGCATTTTTAAACATCAACGGAATTCCGAGAAAAAAGGAAGAGTTCCGAAACATTTTTATATGTCAGCGGAATTCCGAGAACAATGGAAGAGTTCCGAAGCATATTTAAACTTCAGCGGAATACCGAGAACAATAGAAGAGTTGTGAAGCATTTTTAAACGTCAGCGGAAATCCGAGAACAATGGAAGAGTTCCGAAGCATTTTTAATCTTCAGCATAATTCCGAGAACAATGGAAGAGTTCCGAAGCATTTTTAAAAGTCAGCGGAATTCCGAGAACAATGGAAGAGTTGTGAAGCATTTTTAAACGTCAGCGGAATTCTGAGAGCAATGGAAGAGTTCCGAAGCATTTTTAATCTTCAGCATAATTCCGCGAACAATGGAAGAGTTCCGAAGAATATTTAAACTTCAGCGGAATTCCGAGAACAATGGAAGAGTTCCGAAGCATTTTTAAAAGTCAGCGGAATACTGAGAAAAATGGAAGAGTTGTGAAGCATTTTTAAACGTCAGTGGAATTCCGAGAACAATGGAAGAGTTCCGAAGCATTTTTAAATGTCAGTGGAATTCCGAAAACAATGGAAGAGTTCCGAAGCATTTTTAAATGTCAGCAGAATTCCAAGAACAATGGAAGAGTTCCAAAGCATTTTTAAATGTCAGCGGAATTCTGAAAACAATGGAAGAGTTCCGAAGCATTTTTAAACTTCAGCAGAATTCCGAGAAAAATGGAAGAGTTCCGAAGTATTTTTAAAAGTCAGCGGAATTTCCGAGAACAATAGAAGAGTTGTGAAGCAATTTTAAGCGTCAGCGGAATTCCAAGAACAATGGAAGAGTTCCGAAGCATTTTTCAACATCAGCGGAATTCTGAGAACAATGGAAGAGTTCTGAAGCATTTTTAAACGTCAGCGGAATTTTGAAAACAATGGAAGATTTCCGAAGCATTTTTAAACGTCAGCGGAATTCTGAGAACAATGGAAGAGTTCCGAGGCATTTTTAAACTTCAGCGGAATTTTGAGAACAATGGAAGAGTTCCGAAGCATTTTTAAAAGTCCGCAAAATTCCGAGAACAATGGAAGAGTTGTGAA
Source organism: Phyllobates terribilis (assembly GCF_046119375.1). Lineage (NCBI taxonomy): Eukaryota > Metazoa > Chordata > Amphibia > Anura > Dendrobatidae > Phyllobates > Phyllobates terribilis. The sequence goes on along the minus strand of NW_027362775.1, from coordinate 21,164,872 downwards.
GCATTTTTAAACGTCAGCGGAATTCCGAGAACAATGGAAGAGTTCTGAAGCATTTTTAAACGTCAGCGGAATTCATAGAACAATGGAAGAGTTCTGAAGCATTTTTAAATGTCAGCGGAATTCCGAGAACAATGGAAGAGATCCGAAGCATTTTTAAATGTCAGCGGAATTCTGAGAACAATGGAAGAGTTCTGAAGCATTTTTAAACTTCAGCAGAATTCCGAGAACAATGGAAGAGTTCCGAAGCATACTTAAACTTCAGCGGAATTCCGAGAACAATGGAAGAGTTCCGAAGCATTTTTAAAAGTCAGGGGAATACCGAGAACAATGGAAGAGTTGTGAAGCATTTTTATATGTCTGCAGAATTCTGAGAACAATGGAAGAGTTCCAAAGCATTTTTAAATGTCAGCGGAATTCTGAAAACAATGGAAGAGTTCCGAAGCATTTTTAAACTTCAGCAGAATTCCGAGAACAATGGAAGAGTTCCGAAGCATTCTTAAACTTCTGCGGAATTCCGAGAACAATGGAAGAGTTCCGAAGCATTTTTAAAAGTCAGCGGAATTCCGAGAACAATAGAAGAGTTGTGAAGCATTTTTAAGCGTCAGCGGAATTCCGAGAACAATGGAAGAGTTCCAAAGCATTTTTAAACTTAAGCAGAATTCCGAGAACAATGGAAGAGTTCCGAAGCATTCTTAAACTTCAGCGGAATTCCGAGAACAATGGAAGAGTTCCGAAGCATTTTTTAAAGTCAGCGGAATTTCCGAGAACAATAGAAGAGTTGTGAAGCAATTTTAAGCGTCAGCGGAATTCCGAGAACAATGGAAGAGTTCCGAAGCATTTTTCAACATCAGCGGAATTCCGAGAACAATGGAAGAGTTCTGAAGCATTTTTAAACGTCAGCGGAATTTTGAAAACAATGGAAGATTTCCAAAGCATTTTTAAACGTCAGCAGAATTTTGAAAACAATGGAAGATTTCCGAAGCATTTTTAAAAGTCAGCGGAATACCGAGAAAAATGGAAGAGTTGTGAACCATTTTTAAACGTCAGCGGAATTCCGAGAACAATGGAAGAGTTCCGAAGCATTTTTAAAAGTCAGCGGAATTCCGAGAACAATAGAAGAGTTGTGAAGCATTTTTAAGCGTCAGCCGAATTCCGAGAACAATGGAAGAGTTCCAAAGCATTTTTAAACTTCAGCAGAATTCCGAGAACATTGGAAGAGTTCCGAAGCATTCTTAAACTTCAGCGGAATTCCGAGAACAATGGAAGAGTTCCGAAGCATTTTTTAACGTCAGCGGAATTCAGAGAACAATGGAAGAGTTCTGAAGCATTTTTAAATGTCAGCGGAATTCCGAGAACAATGGAAGAGATTCAAAGCATTTTTAAACATCAACGGAATTCCGAGAAAAAAGGAAGAGTTCCGAAGCATTTTTATATGTCAGCGGAATTCCGAGAACAATGGAAGAGTTCCGAAGCATATTTAAACTTCAGCGGAATACCGAGAACAATAGAAGAGTTGTGAAGCATTTTTAAACGTCAGCGGAAATCCGAGAACAATGGAAGAGTTCCGAAGCATTTTTAATCTTCAGCATAATTCCGAGAACAATGGAAGAGTTCCGAAGCATTTTTAAAAGTCAGCGGAATTCCGAGAACAATGGAAGAGTTGTGAAGCATTTTTAAACGTCAGCGGAATTCTGAGAGCAATGGAAGAGTTCCGAAGCATTTTTAATCTTCAGCATAATTCCGAGAACAATGGAAGAGTTCCGAAGAATATTTAAACTTCAGCGGAATTCCGAGAACAATGGAAGAGTTCCGAAGCATTTTTAAAAGTCAGCGGAATACTGAGAAAAATGGAAGAGTTGTGAAGCATTTTTAAACGTCAGTGGAATTCCGAGAACAATGGAAGAGTTCCGAAGCATTTTTAAATGTCAGTGGAATTCCGAAAACAATGGAAGAGTTCCGAAGCATTTTTAAATGTCAGCAGAATTCCAAGAACAATGGAAGAGTTCCAAAGCATTTTTAAATGTCAGCGGAATTCTGAAAACAATGGAAGAGTTCCGAAGCATTTTTAAACTTCAGCAGAATTCCGAGAAAAATGGAAGAGTTCCGAAGTATTTTTAAAAGTCAGCGGAATTCCGACAACAATAGAAGAGTTGTGAAGCATTTTTAAGCGTCAGCGGAATTCCGAGAACAATGGAAGAGTTCCGAAGCATTTTTAAACTTCAAAACTTCAGCAGATTTCCGAGAACAATGGAAGAGTTCTGAAGCATTCTTAAACTTCAGCGGAATTCCGAGAACAATGGAAGAGTTCCGAAGCATTTTTAAAAGTCAGGGGAATTCCGAGAACAATAGAAGAGTTGTGAAGCAATTTTAAGCGTCAGCGGAATTCTGAGAACAATGTAAGAGTTCCGAAGCATTTTTAAACGTCACTGGAATTCCGAGAACAATGGAAGAGTTCCGAAGCATTTTTAAACATCAGCGGAATTCCGAGAACAATGGAAGAGTTCTGAAGCATTTTTAAACGTCAGCGGAATTTTGAAAACAATGGAAGATTTCTGAAGCATTTTTAAACGTCAGCAGAATTCTGAGAACAATGGAAGAGTTGTGAAGCATTTTTAAAGGTCAGCAGAATTTGGAGAACAATCGAAGAGTTCCGAAGCATTTTTAAAAGTCAGCGGAATTCCGAGAACAATGGAAGAGTTGTGAAGCATTTTTAAACGTCAGCGGAATTCCGAGAACAATGGAAGAGTTCCGAAGCATTTTTAAACCTCAGCGGAATTCCGAGAACAATGGAAGAGTTCTGAAGCATTTTTGAATGTCAGCGGAATTCCGAGAAAAATGGAAGAGCTCCGAAGCATACTTAAACTTCAGCGGAATTCCGAGAACAATGGAACAGTTCCGAAGCTTTTTTAAAAGTCAGCAGAATACCGAGAACAATGGAAGAGTTGTGAAGCATTTTTAAACATCAGCGGAATTCCAGAACAATCGAAGAGTTCCGAACCATTTTTAAATGTCAGCGGAATTCCGAGAACAATGGAAGAGTTCCGAAGCATTTTTATATGTCTGCAGAATTCTGAGAACAATGGAAGAGTTCCAAAGCATTTTTAAATGTCAGCGGAATTCTGAAAACAATGGAAGAGTTCCGAAGCATTTTTAAACTTCAGCAGAATTCCGAGAACAATGGAAGAGTTCCGAAGCATTTTTAAAAATCAGCGGAATTCCGAGAACAATGAAAGAGTTCTGAAGCATTTTTAAACGTCAGCGGAATTTTGAAAACAATGGAAGATTTCTGAAGCATTTTTAAACGTCAGCGGAATTCTGAGAACAATGGAAGAGTTGTGAAGCATTTTTAAACGTCAGCGGAATTCCGAGAACAATGGAAGAGTTCCGAAGCATTTTTAAACCTCAGCGGAATTCCGAGAACAATGGAAGAGTTCTGAAGCATTTTTGAATGTCAGCGGAATTCCGAGAACAATGGAAGAGCTCCGAAGCATACTAAAACTTCAGCGGAATTCCGAGAACAATGGAAGAGTTCCGAAGCATTTTTAAAAGTCAGCGGAATTCCGAGAACAATAGAAGAGTTGTGAAGCATTTTTAAGCGTCAGCGGAATTCCGAGAACAATGGAAGAGTTCCAAAGCATTTTTAAACTTCAGCAGAATTCCGAGAACAATGGAAGAGTTCCGAAGCATTCTTAAACTTCAGCGGAATTCCGAGAACAATGGAAGAGTTCCGAAGCATTTTTTAAAGTCAGCGGAATTTCCGAGAACAATAGAAGAGTTGTGAAGCAATTTTAAGCGTCAGCGGAATTCCGAGAACAATGGAAGAGTTCCGAAGCATTTTTCAACATCAGCGGAATTCCGAGAACAATGGAAGAGTTCTGAAGCATTTTTAAACGTCAGCGGAATTTTGAAAACAATGGAAGATTTCCAAAGCATTTTTAAACGTCAGCGGAATTTTGAAAACAATGGAAGATTTCCGAAGCATTTTTAAAAGTCAGCGGAATACCGAGAAAAATGGAAGAGTTGTGAAGCATTTTTAAACGTCAGTGGAATTCCGAGAACAATGGAAGAGTTCCGAAGCATTTTTAAAAGTCAGCGGAATTCCGAGAACAATAGAAGAGTTGTGAAGCATTTTTAAACGTCAGCGGAATTCCGAGAACAATGGAAGAGTTCCGAAGCATTTTTAAACCTCAGCGGAATTCCGAGAACAATGGAAGAGTTCTGAAGCATTTTTGAATGTCAGCGGAATTCCGAGAACAATGGAAGAGCTCCGAAGCATACTTAAACTTCAGCGGAATTCCGAGAACAATGGAACAGTTCCGAAGCATTTTTAAAAGTCAGCAGAATACCGAGAACAATGGAAGAGTTGTGAAGCATTTTTAAACATCAGCGGAATTCCAGAACAATCGAAGAGTTCCGAACCATTTTTAAATGTCAGCGGAATTCCGAGAACAATGGAAGAGTTCCGAAGCATTTTTATATGTCTGCAGAATTCTGAGAACAATGGAAGAGTTACAAAGCATTTTTAAATGTCAGCGGAATTCTGAAAACAATGGAAGAGTTCCGAAGCATTTTTAAACTTCAGCAGAATTCCGAGAACAATGGAAGAGTTCCGAAGCATTTTTAAAAATCAGCGGAATTCCGAGAACAATGAAAGAGTTCTGAAGCATTTTTAAACGTCAGCGGAATTTGGAAAACAATGGAAGATTTCTGAAGCATTTTTAAACGTCAGCAGAATTCTGAGAACAATGGAAGAGTTGTGAAGCATTTTTAAACGTCAGCGGAATTCCGAGAACAATGGAAGAATTCCGAAGCATTTTTAAACCTCAGCGGAATTCCGAGAACAATGGAAGAGTTCTGAAGCATTTTTGAATGTCAGCGGAATTCCGAGAACAATGGAAGAGCTCCGAAGCATACTAAAACTTCAGCGGAATTCCGAGAACAATGGAAGAGTTCCGAAGCATTTTTAAAAGTCAGCGGAATTCCGAGAACAATAGAAGAGTTGTGAAGCATTTTTAAGCGTCAGCGGAATTCCGAGAACAATGGAAGAGTTCCAAAGCATTTTTAAACTTCAGCAGAATTCCGAGAACAATGGAAGAGTTCCGAAGCATTCTTAAACTTCAGCGGAATTCCGAGAACAATGGAAGAGTTCCGAAGCATTTTTTAAAGTCAGCGGAATTTCCGAGAACAATAGAAGAGTTGTGAAGCAATTTTAAGCGTCAGCGGAATTCCGAAAACAATGGAAGAGTTCCGAAGCATTTTTCAACATCAGCGGAATTCCGAGAACAATGGAAGAGTTCTGAAGCATTTTTAAACTTCAGCGGAATTTTGAAAACAATGGAAGATTTCCAAAGCATTTTTAAACGTCAGCGGAATTTTGAAAACAATGGAAGATTTCCGAAGCATTTTTAAAAGTCAGCGGAATACCGAGAAAAATGGAAGAGTTGTGAAGCATTTTTAAACGTCAGTGGAATTCCGAGAACAATGGAAGAGTTCCGAAGCATTTTTAAAAGTCAGCGGAATTCCGAGAACAATAGAAGAGTTGTGAAGCATTTTTAAGAGTCAGCCGAATTCCGAGAACAATGGAAGAGTTCCAAAGCATTTTTAAACTTCAGCAGAATTCCGAGAACATTGGAAGAGTTCCAAAGCATTCTTAAACTTCAGCGGAATTCCGAGTACAATGGAAGAGTTCCGAAGCATTTTTTAAAGTCAGCGGAATTTCCGAGAACAATAGAAGAGTTGTGAAGCAATTTTAAGCGTCAGCGGAATTCCAAGAACAATGGAAGAGTTCCGAAGCATTTTTAAACGTCAGCGGAATTCAGAGAACAATGGAAGAGTTCTGAAGCATTTTTAAACGTCAGCGGAATTTTGAAAACAATGGAAGATTTCCAAAGCATTTTTAAACGTCAGCGGAATTTTGAAAACAATGGAAGATTTCCGAAGCATTTTTAAAAGTCAGCGGAATACCGAGAAAAATGGAAGAGTTGTGAAGCATTTTTAAACGTCAGTGGAATTCCGAGAACAATGGAAGAGTTCCAAAGCATTTTTAAACTTCAGAAGAATTCCGAGAACATTGGAAGAGTTCCGAAGCATTCTTAAACTTCAGCGGAATTCCGAGAACAATGGAAGAGTTCCGTAGCATTTTTTAAAGTCAGCGGAATTTCCGAGAACAATAGAAGAGTTGTGAAGCAATTTTAAGCGTCAGCGGAATTCCGAGAACAATGGAAGAGTTCCGAAGCATTTTTCAACATCAGCGGAATTCCGAGAACAATGGAAGAGTTCTGAAGCATTTTTAAACGTCAGCGGAATTTTGAAAACAATGGAAGATTTCCGAAGCATTTTTAAAAGTCAGCGGAATACCGAGAAAAATGGAAGAGTTGTGAACCATTTTTAAACGTCAGCGGAATTCCGAGAACAATGGAAGAGTTCCGAAGCATTTTTAAAAGTCAGCGGAATTCCGAGAACAATAGAAGAGTTGTGAAGCATTTTTAAGCGTCAGCCGAATTCCGAGAACAATGGAAGAGTTCCAAAGCATTTTTAAACTTCAGCAGAATTCCGAGAACATTGGAAGAGTTCCGAAGCATTCTTAAACTTCAGCGGAATTCCGAGAACAATGGAAGAGTTCCGAAGCATTTTTTAAAGTCAGCGGAATTTCCGAGAACAATAGAAGAGTTGTGTAGCAATTTTAAGCGTCAGCGGAATTCCAAGAACAATGGAAGAGTTCTGAAGCATTTTTAAACTTCAGCGGAATTCAGAGAACAATGGAAGAGTTCTGAAGCATTTTTAAATGTCAGCGGAATTCCGAGAACAATGGAAGAGATTCGAAGCATTTTTAAATGTCAGCGGAATTCTGAGAACAATGGAAGAGTTCTGAAGCATTTTTAAACTTCAGCAGAATTCCGAGAACAATGGAAGAATTCCGAAGCATACTTAAACTTCAGCGGAATTCCGAGAACAATGGAAGAGTTCCGAAGCATTTTTAAAAGTCAGGGGAATACCGAGAACAATGGAAGAGTTGTGAAGCATTTTTAAACGTCAGCGGAATTCCAGAACAATGGAAGAGTTCCGAAGCATACTTAAACTTCAGCGGAATTCCGAGAACAATGGAAGAGTTCTGAAGCATTTTTAAACATCAACGGAATTCCGAGAAAAAAGGAAGAGTTCCGAAGCATTTTTATATGTCAGCGGAATTCCGAGAACAATGGAAGAGTTCCGAAGCATATTTAAACTTCAGCGGAATACCGAGAACAATAGAAGAGTTGTGAAGCATTTTTAAACGTCAGCGGAAATCCGAGAACAATGGAAGAGTTCCGAAGCATTTTTAAACTTCACCCAAATTCCGAGAACAATGGAAGAGTTCCGAAGCATTTTTAAACTTCAGCGGAATTCCGAGAACAATGGAAGAGTTCCGAAGCATTTTTAAACGTCAGCGGAATTCCGAGAACAATGGAAGAGTTCCGAAGCATTTTTAAATGTCAGCGGAATTCTGAGAACAATGGAAGAGCTCCGAAGCATTTTTAATCTTCAGCATAATTCCGAGAACAATGGAAGAGTTCCGAAGCATTTTTAAAAGTCAGCGGAATTCCGAGAACAATGGAAGAGTTGTGAAGCATTTTTAAACGTCAGCGGAATTCTGAGAGCAATGGAAGAGTTCCGAAGCATTTTTAATCTTCAGCATAATTCCGAGAACAATGGAAGAGTTCCGAAGAATATTTAAACTTCAGCGGAATTCCGAGAACAATGGAAGAGTTCCGAAGCATTTTTAAAAGTCAGCGGAATACTGAGAAAAATGGAAGAGTTGTGAAGCATTTTTAAACGTCAGTGGAATTCCGAGAACAATGGAAGAGTTCCGAAGCATTTTTAAATGTCAGCGGAATTCCGAGAACAATGGAAGAGTTCCGAAGCATTTTTAAATGTCCGCAGAATTCCAAGAACAATGGAAGAGTTCCAAAGCATTTTTAAATGTCAGCGGAATTCTGAAAACAATGGAAGAGTTCCGAAGCATTTTTAAACTTCAGCAGAATTCCGAGAAAAATGGAAGAGTTCCGAAGCATTTTTAAAAGTCAGGGGAATTCCGAGAACAATAGAAGAGTTGTGAAGCAATTTTAAGCGTCAGCGGAATTCTGAGAACAATGTAAGAGTTCCGAAGCATTTTTAAACTTCACTGGAATTCCGAGAACAATGGAAGAGTTCCGAAGCATTTTTAAACATCAGCGGAATTCCGAGAACAATGGAAGAGTTCTGAAGCATTTTTGAATGTCAGCGGAATTCCGAGAACAATGGAAGAGCTCCGAAGCATACTTAAACTTCAGCGGAATTCCAAGAACAATGGAAGAGTTCCGAAGCATTTTTAAAAGTCAGCGGAATTCCGAGAACAATAGAAGAGTTGTGAAGCATTTTTAAGCGTCAGCGGAATTCCAAGAACAATGGAAGAGTTCCAAAGCATTTTTAAACTTCAGCAGAATTCCGAGAACAATGGAAGAGTTCCGAAGCATTCTTAAACTTCAGCGGAATTCCGAGAACAATGGAAGAGTTCCAAAGCATTTTTAAACTTAAGCAGAATTCCGAGAACAATGGAAGAGTTCCGAAGCATTCTTAAACTTCAGCGGAATTCCGAGAACAATGGAAGAGTTCCGTAGCATTTTTTAAAGTCAGCGGAATTTCCGAGAACAATAGAAGAGTTGTGAAGCAATTTTAAGCGTCAGCGGAATTCCGAGAACAATGGAAGAGTTCCGAAGCATTTTTCAACATCAGCGGAATTCCGAGAACAATGGAAGAGTTCTGAAGCATTTTTAAACGTCAGCGGAATTTTGAAAACAATGGAAGATTTCCGAAGCATTTTTAAAAGTCAGCGGAATACCGAGAAAAATGGAAGAGTTGTGAACCATTTTTAAACGTCAGCGGAATTCCGAGAACAATGGAAGAGTCCCGAAGCATTTTTAAAAGTCAGCGGAATTCCGAGAACAATAGAAGAGTTGTGAAGCATTTTTAAGCGTCAGCCGAATTCCGAGAACAATGGAAGAGTTCCAAAGCATTTTTAAACTTCAGCAGAATTCCGAGAACATTGGAAGAGTTCCGAAGCATTCTTAAACTTCAGCGGAATTCCGAGAACAATGGAAGAGTTCCGAAGCATTTTTTAAAGTCAGCGGAATTTCCGAGAACAATAGAAGAGTTGTGTAGCAATTTTAAGCGTCAGCGGAATTCCAAGAACAATGGAAGAGTTCTGAAGCATTTTTAAACGTCAGCGGAATTCAGAGAACAATGGAAGAGTTCTGAAGCATTTTTAAATGTCAGCGGAATTCCGAGAACAATGGAAGAGATTCGAAGCATTTTTAAATGTCAGCGGAATTCTGAGAACAATGGAAGAGTTCCGAAGCATACTTAAACTTCAGCGGAATTCCGAGAACAATGGAAGAGTTCTGAAGCATTTTTAAACATCAACGGAATTCCGAGAAAAAAGGAAGAGTTCCGAAGCATTTTTATATGTCAGCGGAATTCCGAGAACAATGGAAGAGTTCCGAAGCATATTTAAACTTCAGCGGAATACCGAGAACAATAGAAGAGTTGTGAAGCATTTTTAAACGTCAGCGGAAATCCGAGAACAATGGAAGAGTTCCGAAGCATTTTTAAACTTCACCCAAATTCCGAGAACAATGGAAGAGTTCCGAAGCATTTTTAAACTTCAGCGGAATTCCGAGAACAATGGAAGAGTTCCGAAGCATTTTTAAACGTCAGCGGAATTCCGAGAACAATGGAAGAGTTCCGAAGCATTTTTAAACCTCAGCGGAATTCCGAGAACAATGGAAGAGTTCTGAAGCATTTTTGAATGTCAGCGGAATTCCGAGAACAATGGAAGAGCTCCGAAGCATACTTAAACTTCAGCGGAATTCCAAGAACAATGGAAGAGTTCCGAAGCATTTTTAAAAGTCAGCGGAATTCCGAGAACAATAGAAGAGTTGTGAAGCATTTTTAAACGTCAGCGGAATTTTGAAAACAATGGAAGATTTCCGAAGCATTTTTAAAAGTCAGCGGAATACCGAGAAAAATGGAAGAGTTGTGAACCATTTTTAAACGTCAGCGGAATTCCGAGAACAATGGAAGAGTCCCGAAGCATTTTTAAAAGTCAGCGGAATTCCGAGAACAATAGAAGAGTTGTGAAGCATTTTTAAGCGTCAGCCGAATTCCGAGAACAATGGAAGAGTTCCAAAGCATTTTTAAACTTCAGCAGAATTCCGAGAACATTGGAAGAGTTCCGAAGCATTCTTAAACTTCAGCGGAATTCCGAGAACAATGGAAGAGTTCCGAAGCATTTTTTAAAGTCAGCGGAATTTCCGAGAACAATAGAAGAGTTGTGTAGCAATTTTAAGCGTCAGCGGAATTCCAAGAACAATGGAAGAGTTCTGAAGCATTTTTAAACGTCAGCGGAATTCAGAGAACAATGGAAGAGTTCTGAAGCATTTTTAAATGTCAGCGGAATTCCGAGAACAATGGAAGAGATTCGAAGCATTTTTAAATGTCAGCGGAATTCTGAGAACAATGGAAGAGTTCCGAAGCATACTTAAACTTCAGCGGAATTCCGAGAACAATGGAAGAGTTCTGAAGCATTTTTAAACATCAACGGAATTCCGAGAAAAAAGGAAGAGTTCCGAAGCATTTTTATATGTCAGCGGAATTCCGAGAACAATGGAAGAGTTCCGAAGCATATTTAAACTTCAGCGGAATACCGAGAACAATAGAAGAGTTGTGAAGCATTTTTAAACGTCAGCGGAAATCCGAGAACAATGGAAGAGTTCCGAAGCATTTTTAAACTTCACCCAAATTCCGAGAACAATGGAAGAGTTCCGAAGCATTTTTAAACTTCAGCGGAATTCCGAGAACAATGGAAGAGTTCCGAAGCATTTTTAAACGTCAGCGGAATTCCGAGAACAATGGAAGAGTTCCGAAGCATTTTTAAACCTCAGCGGAATTCCGAGAACAATGGAAGAGTTCTGAAGCATTTTTGAATGTCAGCGGAATTCCGAGAACAATGGAAGAGCTCCGAAGCATACTTAAACTTCAGCGGAATTCCAAGAACAATGGAAGAGTTCCGAAGCATTTTTAAAAGTCAGCGGAATTCCGAGAACAATAGAAGAGTTGTGAAGCATTTTTAAGCGTCAGCGGAATTCCGAGAACAATGGAAGAGTTCCAAAGCATTTTTAAACTTCAGCAGAATTCCGAGAACAATGGAAGAGTTCCGAAGCATTCTTAAACTTCAGCGGAATTCCGAGAACAATGGAAGAGTTCCAAAGCATTTTTAAACTTAAGCAGAATTCCGAGAACAATGGAAGAGTTCCGAAGCATTCTTAAACTTCAGCGGAAATCCGAGAACAATGGAAGAGTTCCGAAGCATTTTTAAACTTCACCCAAATTCCGAGAACAATGGAAGAGTTCCGAAGCATTTTTAAACTTCAGCGGAATTCCGAGAACAATGGAAGAGTTCCGAAGCATTTTTAAACGTCAGCGGAATTCCGAGAACAATGGAAGAGTTCCGAAGCATTTTTAAATGTCAGCGGAATTCTGAGAACAATGGAAGAGCTCCGAAGCATTTTTAATCTTCAGCATAATTCCGAGAACAATGGAAGAGTTCCGAAGCATTTTTAAAAGTCAGCGGAATTCCGAGAACAATGGAAGAGTTGTGAAGCATTTTTAAACGTCAGCGGAATTCTGAGAGCAATGGAAGAGTTCCGAAGCATTTTTAATCTTCAGCATAATTCCGAGAACAATGGAAGAGTTCCGAAGAATATTTAAACTTCAGCGGAATTCCGAGAACAATGGAAGAGTTCCGAAGCATTTTTAAAAGTCAGCGGAATACTGAGAAAAATGGAAGAGTTGTGAAGCATTTTTAAACGTCAGTGGAATTCCGAGAACAATGGAAGAGTTCCGAAGCATTTTTAAATGTCAGCGGAATTCCGAGAACAATGGAAGAGTTCCGAAGCATTTTTAAATGTCCGCAGAATTCCAAGAACAATGGAAGAGTTCCAAAGCATTTTTAAATGTCAGCGGAATTCTGAAAACAATGGAAGAGTTCCGAAGCATTTTTAAACTTCAGCAGAATTCCGAGAAAAATGGAAGAGTTCCGAAGCATTTTTAAAAGTCAGGGGAATTCCGAGAACAATAGAAGAGTTGTGAAGCAATTTTAAGCGTCAGCGGAATTCTGAGAACAATGTAAGAGTTCCGAAGCATTTTTAAACTTCACTGGAATTCCGAGAACAATGGAAGAGTTCCGAAGCATTTTTAAACATCAGCGGAATTCCGAGAACAATGGAAGAGTTCTGAAGCATTTTTAAAGGTCAGCGGAATTTGGAGAACAATCGAAGAGTTCCGAAGCATTTTTAAAAGTCAGCGGAATTCCGAGAACAATGGAAGAGTTGTGAAGCATTTTTAAACGTCAGCGGAATTCCGAGAACAATGGAAGAGTTCCGAAGCATTTTTAAACCTGTGCGGAATTCCGAGAACAATGGAAGAGTTCTGAAGCATTTTTGAATGTCAGCGGAATTCCGAGAACAATGGAAGAGCTCCGAAGCATACTTAAACTTCAGCGGAATTCCGAGAACAATGGAACAGTTCCGAAGCATTTTTAAAAGTCAGCAGAATACCGAGAACAATGGAAGAGTTGTGAAGCATTTTTAAACATCAGCGGAATTCCAGAACAATCGAAGAGTTCCGAAGCATTTTTAAATGTCAGCGGAATTCCGAGAACAATGGAAGAGTTTCGAAGCATTTTTATATGTCTGCAGAATTCTGAGAACAATGGAAGAGTTCCAAAGCATTTTTAAATGTCAGCGGAATTCTGAAAACAATGGAAGAGTTCCGAAGCATTTTTAAACTTCAGCAGAATTCCGAGAACAATGGAAGAGTTCCGAAGCATTTTTAAACATCAGCGGAATTCCGAGAACAATGGAAGAGTTCTGAAGCATTTTTAAACGTCAGCGGAATTTTGAAAACAATGGAAGATTTCTGAAGCATTTTTAAACGTCAGCGGAATTCTGAGAACAATGGAAGAGTTGTGAAGCATTTTTAAAGGTCAGCGGAATTTGGAGAACAATCGAAGAGTTCCGAAGCATTTTTAAAAGTCAGCGGAATTCCGAGAACAATGGAAGAGTTGTGAAGCATTTTTAAACGTCAGCGGAATTCCGAGAACAATGGAAGAGTTCCGAAGCATTTTTAAACCTCAGCGGAATTCCGAGAACAATGGAAGAGTTCTGAAGCATTTTTGAATGTCAGCGGAATTCCGAGAACAATGGAAGAGCTCCGAAGCATACTTAAACTTCAGCGGAATTCCAAGAACAATGGAAGAGTTCCGAAGCATTTTTAAAAGTCAGCGGAATTCCGAGAACAATAGAAGAGTTGTGAAGCATTTTTAAGTGTCAGCGGAATTCCGAGAACAATGGAAGAGTTCCAAAGCATTTCTAAACTTCAGCAGAATTCCGAGAACAATGGAAGAGTTCCGAAGCATTCTTAAACTTCAGCGGAATTCCGAGAACAATGGAAGAGTTCCGAAGCATTTTTTAAAGTCAGCGGAATTTCCGAGAACAATAGAAGAGTTGTGAAGCAATTTTAAGCGTCAGCGGAAATCCGAGAACAATGGAAGAGTTCCGAAGCATTTTTTAACTTCACCCAAATTCCGAGAACAATGGAAGAGTTCCGATGCATTTTTAAACTTCAGCAGAATTCCTACAACAATGGAAGAGTTCCGAAGCATTTTTAAACTTCAGCGGAATTCCGAGAACAATGGAAGAGTTCCGAAGCATTTTTAAACGTCAGCAGAATTCCGAGAACAGTGGAAGAGTTGTGAAGCATTTTTAAATGTCAGCGGAATTCTGAGAACAATGGAAGAGTTCCGAAGCATTTTTAATCTTCAGCATAATTCCGAGAACAATGGAAGAGTTCCCAAGCATTTTTAAAAGTCAGCGGAATTCCGAGAACAGTGGAAGAGTTGTGAAGCATTTTTAAACGTCAGCGGAATTCTGAGAGCAATGGAAGAGTTCCGAAGCATTTTTAATCTTCAGCATAATTCCGAGAACAATGGAAGAGTTCCGAAGAATATTTAAACTTCAGCGGAATTCCGAGAACAATGGAAGAGTTCCGAAGCATTTTTAAAAGTCAGCGGAATACCGAGAAAAATGGAAGAGTTGTGAAGCATTTTTAAACGTCAGTGGAATTCCGAGAACAATGGAAGAGTTCCGAAGCATTTTTAAATGTCAGCGGAATTCCGAGAACAATGGAAGAGTTCCGAAGCATTTTTAAATGTCAGCAGAATTCCAAGAACAATGGAAGAGTTCCAAAGCATTTTTAAATGTCAGCGGAATTTTGAAAACAATGGAAGAGTTCCGAAGCATTTTTAAACTTCAGCAGAATTCCGAGAAAAATGGAAGAGTTCCGAAGTATTTTTAAAAGTCAGCGGAATTCCGATAACAATAGAAGAGTTGTGAAGCATTTTTAAGCGTCAGCGGAATTCCGAGAACAATGGAAGAGTTCCGAAGCATTTTTAAACTTGAAAACTTCAGCAGATTTCCGAGAAAAATGGAAGAGTTCTGAAGCATTCTTAAACTTCAGCGGAATTCCGAGAACAATGGAAAAGTTCCGAAGCATTTTTAAAAGTCAGGGGAATTCCGAGAACAATAGAAGAGTTGTTAAGCAATTTTAAGCGTCAGCGGAATTCTGAGAACAATCTAAGAGTTTCGAAGCATTTTTAAACTTCCCTGGAATTCCGAGAACAATGGAAGAGTTCCGAAGCATTTTTAAACGTCAGCGGAATTTTGAAAACAATGGAAGATTTCTGAAGCATTTTTAAATGTCAGCGGAATTCTGAGAACAATGGAAGAGTTGTGAAGCATTTTTAAAGGTCAGCGGAATTTGGAGAACAATCGAAGAGTTCCGAAGCATTTTTAAAAGTCAGCGGAATTCCGAGAACAATGGAAGAGTTGTGAAGCATTTTTAAACGTCAGCGGAATTCCGAGAACAATGGAAGAGTTCCGAGGCATTTTTAAACCTCAGCGGAATTCCAAGAACAATGGAAGAGTTCTGAAGCATTTTTGAATGTCAGCGGAATTCCGAGAACAATGGAAGAGCTCCGAAGCATACTTAAACTTCAGCGGAATTCCGAGAACAATGAAACAGTTCCGAAGCATTTTTAAAAGTCAGCAGAATACCGAGAACAATGGAAGAGTTGTGAAGCATTTTTAAACATCAGCGGAATTCCAGAACAATCGAAGAGTTCCGAAGCATTTTTAAATGTCAGCGGAATTCCGAGAACAATGGAAGAGTTCCGAAGCATTTTTATATGTCTGCAGAATTCTGAGAACAATGGAAGAGTTCCAAAGCATTTTTAAATGTCAGCGGAATTCTGAAAACAATGGAAGAGTTCCGAAGCATTTTTAAACTTCAGCAGAATTCCGAGAACAATGGAAGAGTTCCGAAGCATTTTTAAACATCAGCAGAATTCCGAGAACAATGGAAGAGTTCTGAAGCATTTTTAAACGTCAGCGGAATTTTGAAAACAATGGAAGATTTCTGATGCATTTTTAAACGTCAGCGGAATTCTGAGAACAATGGAAGAGTTGTGAAGCATTTTTAAAGGTCAGCGGAATTTGGAGAACAATCGAAGAGTTCCGAAGCATTTTTAAAAGTCAGCGGAATTCCGAGAACAATGGAAGAGTTCCGAAGCATTTTTAAACTTCAGCAGAATTCCGAGAACAATGGAAGAGTCCCGAAGCATTCTTAAACTTCAGCGGAATTCCGAGAACAATGGAAGAGTTCCGAAACATTTTTAAAAGTCAGCGGAATTCCGAGAACAATAGAAGAGTTCCGAAGCATTTTTAAATGTCAGGGAAATTCCGCGAACAATGGAAGAGTTCTGAAGCATTTTTAAACGTCAGCGGATTTTTGAAAACAATGAAAGATTTCCGAAGCATTTTTAAACGTCAGCGGAATTCTGAGAAAAATGGAAGAGTTCCGAAGCATTTTTAAACTTCAGCGGAATTTGGAGAACAATCGAAGAGTTCCGAAGCATTTTTAAAGGTCAGTGGAATTCCGAGAACAATGGAAGAGTTGTGAAGCATTTTTAAACGTCAGCGGAATTCCGAGAACAATGGAAGAGTTGCAAAGCATTATTAAACGTCAGCGGAATTCCGAGAACAATGGAAGAGTTCCGAAGCATTTTTAAACTTCAGCATAATTCCGAGAACAATGGAAGAGTTCTGAATCATTTTTAAATTTCAACGAAATTCCAAGAACAATGGAAGAGTTCCGAAGCATTTTAAAACTTCAGCAGAATTCCAAGAACAATGGAAGAGTCCTGAAGCATTTTAAACTTCAGCTGATTTCCGAGAAATGGAAGAGTTCCGAAGCATTTTGAAACGTTAGCCGAAATCCGAGAACAATGGAAGAGTTCCGAAGCATTTTTAAACTTCAGCGGAATTGCTTGAACAATGAAAGTGTTGCGAAGCATTACTAAATGTCATCGTAATACCAAGAACAATGGAAGAGTTCCGAAGCATTTTTAAATGTCAGCGGAAATCCGAGAACAATGTAAGCGTTCCGAAGCATTTTTAAATGTCAGCTGAATTCCGAGAACAATGAAAGAGTTGCGAAGCATTATTAAACGTCAGCGGAATTCTGAGAACAATGGAAGAGTTCCAAAACATTTTTAAACATCAGCGGATTTCCTTCAAGAATGAAAGAGTTCCGTAGGATTTTTAAACTTCAGCAGAATTTGAGGAACAATGGAAGAGTTCCAAAGCATTTTTAAACTTCAGCAGAAATCCGGGAACAATGGAAGAGTTTCAAAGCATTTTTAAACTTCAGCAGAATTCGGAGAACAATAGAAGAGTTCCGAAGCATTTTTAAACGTCAGCAGAATTCCGAGAACAATTGAAGAGTTCCAAAGCATTTTTAAACTTCAGCGGAATTCCGAGAACAATGGAAGAGTTCCGAAGCATTTTTAAATGTCAGCAGAATTCCGAGAACAATGTAAGAGTTCCAAAGCATTTTAAAACTTCAGCAGAATTCCAAGAACAATTGAAGTGTTCCGAAGCATTTTTAAACGTAAGCGGAATTGCGAGAACAATGGAAGAGTTCTAAAGCATTTTTAAACATCAGCGGAATGCCGAGAGCAATGCAAGATTTCCGAAGCATTTTTATATGTCAGCAAGATTTCGAGAACAATGGAAGAGTACCGAAGCATTTTAAAACGTCAGCGGAATTCCGAGAACAATGGAAAAGTTCCGAAGCATTTTTAAACTTCAGCATAATTCCGAGAACAATGGAAGAGTTCTGAATCATTTTTAAATTTCAACGAAATTCCAAGAACAATGGAAGAGTTCCGAAGCATTTTAAAACTTCAGCAGAATTCCAAGAACAATGGAAGAGTCCTGAAGCATTTTAAACTTCAGCTGATTTCCGAGAAATGGAAGAGTTCCGAAGCATTTTGAAACGTTAGCCGAAATCCGAGAACAATGGAAGAGTTCCGAAGCATTTTTAAACTTCAGCGGAATTGCTTGAACAATGAAAGTGTTGCGAAGCATTACTAAATGTCATCGTAATACCAAGAACAATGGAAGAGTTCCGAAGCATTTTTAAATGTCAGCGGAAATCCGAGAACAATGTAAGCGTTCCGAAGCATTTTTAAATGTCAGCTGAATTCCGAGAACAATGAAAGAGTTGCGAAGCATTATTAAACGTCAGCGGAATTCTGAGAACAATGGAAGAGTTCCAAAACATTTTTAAACATCAGCGGATTTCCTTCAAGAATGAAAGAGTTCCGTAGGATTTTTAAACTTCAGCAGAATTTGAGGAACAATGGAAGAGTTCCAAAGCATTTTTAAACTTCAGCAGAAATCCGGGAACAATGGAAGAGTTTCAAAGCATTTTTAAACTTCAGCAGAATTCGGAGAACAATAGAAGAGTTCCGAAGCATTTTTAAACGTCAGCAGAATTCCGAGAACAATTGAAGAGTTCCAAAGCATTTTTAAACTTCAGCGGAATTCCGAGAACAATGGAAGAGTTCCGAAGCATTTTTAAATGTCAGCAGAATTCCGAGAACAATGTAAGAGTTCCAAAGCATTTTAAAACTTCAGCAGAATTCCAAGAACAATTGAAGTGTTCCGAAGCATTTTTAAACGTAAGCGGAATTGCGAGAACAATGGAAGAGTTCTAAAGCATTTTTAAACATCAGCGGAATGCCGAGAGCAATGCAAGATTTCCGAAGCATTTTTATATGTCAGCAAGATTTCGAGAACAATGGAAGAGTACCGAAGCATTTTAAAACGTCAGCGGAATTCCGAGAACAATGGAAAAGTTCCGAAGCATTTTTAAACTTCAGCATAATTCCGAGAACAATGGAAGAGTTCCGAAGCATTTTAAAACTTCAGCAGAATTCCAAGAACAATGGAAGAGTCCTGAAGCATTTTAAACTTCAGCTGATTTCCGAGAAATGGAAGATTTCCGAAGCATTTTGAAACGTCAGCGGAAATTCGAGAACAATGGAAGCGTTCCGAAGCATTTTTAAATGTCAGCTGAATTCCGAGAACAACGAAAGAGTTGCGAAGCATTATTAAACGTCAGCGGAATTATGAGAACAATGGAAGAGTTCCGAAGCATTTTTAAACTTCAGCGGAATTCCTTGAACAATGAAAGTGTTGCGAAGCATTACTAAATGTCATCGTAATACCAAGAACAATGGAAGAGTTCCGAAGCATTTTTAAATGTCAGCGGATTTTTGAAAACAATGGAAGATTTCCAAAGCATTTTTAAACGTCAGCGGTATTCTGAGAAAAATGGAAGAGTTCCGAAGCATTTTTAAAGGTCAGCGGAATTCCGAGAACAATGGAAGAGTTGCAAAGCATTATTAAACGTCAGCGGAATTCCGAGAACAATGGAAGAGTTCCGAAGCATTTTGAAACTTCAGCATAATTCCGAGAACAATGGAAGCGTTCCAAAGCATTTTTAAATGTCAGCTGAATTCCGAGAACAATGAAAGAGTTGCAAAGCATTATTAAACGTCAGCGGAATTATGAGAACAATGGAAAAGTTCCGAAACATTTTTAAACATCAGCGGATTTCCTTCAAGAATGAAAGAGTTCCGAAGAATTTTTAAACTTCAGCAGAATTTGAGGAACAATGGAAGAGTTCCAAAGCATTTTTAAACTTCAGCAGAAATCCGGGAACAATGGAAGAGTTTCAAAGCATTTTTAAACTTCAGCAGAATTCGGAGAACAATAGAAGAGTTCCGAAGCATTTTTAAATGTCAGAAGAATTCCGAGAACAATGTAAGAGTTCCAAAGCATTTTTAAACTTCAGCGGAATTCCGAGAACAATGTAAGAGTTCCAAAGCATTTTAAAACTTCAGTAGAATTAAAAAGAACAATTGAAGTGTTTCGAAGCATTTTTAAACGTCAGCGGAACTGCGAGAACAATGGAAGAGTTCTAAAGCATTTTTAAACATCAGCGGAATGCCGAGAACAATGCAAGATTTCCGAAGCATTTTTATATGTCAGCGGAATTCTGAGAACAATGGAAGAGTACCGAAGCATTTTAAAAAGTCAGTGGAATTCCGAGAACAATGGAAGAGTTCCGAAGCATTTTTAAACTTCAGCGGAATTACGAGAACAATGGAAGAGTTCCGAAGCATTTTTAAATATGAGCAGAATTCCGAGAACAATGCAAGAGATTTTAAGCATTTTTAAACTTCAGCGGAATTCCGAGAACAATAGAAGAGTTCCGAAGCATTTTTAAACTTCACCCGAATTCTGAGAACAATGTAAGAGTTCCGAAGCATTTTTAAAAGTCAGCGGAATTCCGAGAACAATGGAAGAGTTGTGAATCATTTTTAAACTTCAGCGGAATTCTGAGAACAATGGAAGAGTTCCGAAGCATTTTTAAATGTCAGCGGAATTCCGAGAAATATGGAAGAGTTCCGAAGCATTTTTAAATGTCAGCGGAATTCTGAAAACAATAGAAGAGTTCCGAAGCATTTTTAAACTTCAGCAGAATTCCGAGAACAATGGGAGAGTTCCGAAGCATTCTTAACCTTCAGCGGAATTCCGAGAACAATGGAAGAGTTCCGAAGCATTTTTAAAAGTCAGCGGAATTCCGAGAACAATAGAAGAGTTGTGAAGCATTTTTAAGCGTCAGCAGAATTCCGAGAACAATGGAAGAATTCCGAAGCATTTTTAAACTTCAAAACTTCAGCAGAATTCCGAGAACAATGGAAGAGTTCCGAAGCATTCTTAAACTTCAGCGGAATTCCGAGAACAATGGAAGAGTTCCGAAGCATTTTTAAAAGTCAGCGGAATTCCGAGAACAAAAGAAGAGTTGTGAAGCAATTTTAAGCGTCAGCGGAATTCCGAGAACAATGGAAGAGTTCCGGAGCATTTTTAAACTTCAGCGGAATTCCTGGAACTATGGAAGAGTTCCGAAGCATTTTTAAAAGTCAGCAGAATTCTGAGAATAATAGAAGGGTACCAAAGCATGTTTAAACTTCAGCGGAATTCTGAGAACAATGTAAGAGTTCCGAAGCATTTTTAAACTTCACCGGAATTCCGAGAACAATGTAAGCGTTCCGAAGCATTTTTAAATGTCAGCTGAATTCCGAGAACAATGAAAGAGTTGCGAAGCATTATTAAACGTCAGCGGAATTCTGAGAACAATGGAAGAGTTCCGAAACATTTTTAAACATCAGCGGATTTCCTTCAAGAATGAAAGAGTTCCGTAGGATTTTTAAACTTCAGCAGAATTTGAGGAACAATGGAAGAGTTCCAAAGCATTTTTAAACTTCAGCAGAAATCCGGGAACAATGGAAGAGTTTCAAAGCATTTTTAAACTTCAGCAGAATTCGGAGAACAATAGAAGAGTTCCGAAGCATTTTTAAACGTCAGCAGAATTCCGAGAACAATTGAAGAGTTCCAAAGCATTTTTAAACTTCAGCGGAATTCCGAGAACAATGGAAGAGTTCCGAAGCATTTTTACATGTCAGCAGAATTCCGAGAACAATGTAAGAGTTCCAAAGCATTTTAAAACTTCAGCAGAATTCCAAGAACAATTGAAGTGTTCTGAAGCATTTTTAAACGTAAGCGGAATTGCGAGAACAATGGAAGAGTTCTAAAGCATTTTTAAACATCAGCGGAATGCTGAGAGCAATGCAAGATTTCCGAAACATTTTTATATGTCAGCGAAAATCCGAGAACAATGGAAGAGTACCGAAGCATTTTAAAACGTCAGCGGAATTCCGAGAACAATGGAAGAGTTCCGAAGCATTTTTAAACTTCAGCGGAATTACGAGAACAATGGAAGAGTTCCGAAGCATTTTTAAACATGAGCAGAATTCCGAGAACAATGGAAGAGATTTTAAGCATTTTTAAACTTCAGCGGAATTCCGAGAACAATAGAAGAGTTCCGAAGCATTTTCAAACTTCACCCGAATTCTGAGAACAATGGAAGAGTTCCGAAGCATTTTTAAATGTCAGCGGAATTCCGAGAACAATGGAAGAGTTGTGAAGCATTTTTAAACGTCAGCAGAATTATGAGAACAATGGAAGAGTTCCGAAGCATTTTTAAACGTCAGCGGAATTCTGAGTTCAATGGAATAGTTCTGAAGAATTTTTAAATGTTAGCGGGATTCCGAGAACAATGGAAGAGTTCCGAAGAATTTTTAAATGTTAGCGGGATTCCGAGAACAATGGAAGAGTTCCGAAGCATTTTTAAATGTCAGCGGAAATCTAAAAACAATGGAAGAGTTCCGAAGCATTTTTAATCTTCAAAATAATTCCGAGAACAATGGAAGAGTTCCGAAGCATATTTAAACTTCAGCGGAATTCCGAGAACAATGGAAGAGTTCCGAAGCATTTTTAAAAGTCAGCGGAATACCGAGAACAATGGAAGAGTTTTGAAGCATTTTTAAACGTCAGCAGAATTCCGAGAACAATGGAAGAGGTCCGAAGCATTTTTAAATGTCAGCGGAATTCCGAGAAATATGGAAGAGTTCCGAAGCATTTTTAAATGTCAGCAGAATTCCGAGAACAATGGAAGAGTTCCAAAGCATTTTTAAATGTCAGCGGAATTCTGAAAACAATGGAAGAGTTCCGAAGCATTTTTAAACTTCAGCAGAATTCCGAGAACAATGGAAGAGTTCCGAAGCATTCTTAAACTTCAGCGGAATTCCGAGAACAATGGAAGAGTTCCGAAACATTTTTAAAAGTCAGCGGAATTCCGAGAACAATAGAAGAGTTCCGAAGCATTTTTAAATGTCAGGGAAATTCCGCGAACAATGGAAGAGTTCTGAAGCATTTTTAAACGTCAGCGGATTTTTGAAAACAATGAAAGATTTCCGAAGCATTTTTAAACGTCAGCGGAATTCTGAGAAAAATGGAAGAGTTCCGAAGCATTTTTAAACTTCAGCGGAATTTGGAGAACAATCGAAGAGTTCCGAAGCATTTTTAAAGGTCAGCGGAATTCCGAGAACAATGGAAGAGTTGTGAAGCATTTTTAAACGTCAGCGGAATTCCGAGAACAATGGAAGAGTTGCAAAGCATTATTAAACGTCAGCGGAATTCCGAGAACAATGGAAGAGTTCCGAAGCATTTTTAAACTTCAGCATAATTCCGAGAACAATGGAAGAGTTCTGAATCATTTTTAAATTTCAACGAAATTCCAAGAACAATGGAAGAGTTCCGAAGCATTTTAAAACTTCAGCAGAATTCCAAGAACAATGGAAGAGTCCTGAAGCATTTTAAACTTCAGCTGATTTCCGAGAAATGGAAGAGTTCCGAAGCATTTTGAAACGTCAGCCGAAATCCGAGAACAATGGAAGAGTTCCGAAGCATTTTTAAACTTCAGCGGAATTGCTTGAACAATGAAAGTGTTGCGAAGCATTACTAAATGTCATCGTAATACCAAGAACAATGGAAGAGTTCCGAAGCATTTTTATATGTCAGCAAGATTTCGAGAACAATGGAAGAGTACCGAAGCATTTTAAAACGTCAGCGGAATTCCGAGAACAATGGAAAAGTTCCGAAGCATTTTTAAACTTCAGCATAATTCCGAGAACAATGGAAGAGTTCCGAAGCATTTTTAAATTTCAACGGAATTCCGAGAACAATGGAAGAGTTCCGAAGCATTTTAAAACTTCAGCAGAATTCCAAGAACAATGGAAGAGTCCTGAAGCATTTTAAACTTCAGCTGGTTTCCGAGAAATGGAAGAGTTCCGAAGCATTTTGAAACGTCAGCGGAAATTCGAGAACAATGGAAGCGTTCCGAAGCATTTTTAAATGTCAGCTGAATTCCGAGAACAACGAAAGAGTTGCGAAGCATTATTAAACGTCAGCGGAATTATGAGAACAATGGAAGAGTTCCGAAACATTTTTAAACATCAGCGGATTTCCTTCAAGAATGAAAGAGTTCCGAAGAATTTTTAAACTTCAGCAGAATTTGAGGAACAATGGAAGAGTTCCAAAGCATTTTTAAACTTCACCAGAAATCCGGGAAAAATGGAAGAGTTTCAAAGCATTTTTAAACTTCAGCAGAATTCGGAGAACAATAGAAGAGTTCCGAAGCATTTTTAAATGTCAGAAGAATTCCGAGAACAATTGAAGAGTTAAAAAGCATTTTTAATCTTCAGCGGAATTCCGAGAACAATGTAAGAGTTCCAAAGCATTTTAAAACTTCAGTAGAATTAAAAAGAACAATTGAAGTGTTTCGAAGCATTTTTAAACGTCAGCGTAATTGCGAGAACAATGGAAGAGTTCTAAAGCATTTTTAAACATCAGCGGAATGCCGAGAACAATGCAATATTTCCGAAGCATTTTTATATGTCAGCGGAATTCCGAGAACAATGGAAGAGTTCCGAAGCATTTTTAAACTTCAGGGGAATTACGAGAACAATGGAAGAGTTCCGAAGCATTTTTAAATATGAGCAGAATTCCGAGAACAATGCAAGAGATTTTAAGCATTTTTAAACTTCAGCGGAATTCCGAGAACAATAGAAGAGTTCCGAAGCATTTTTAAACTTCACCCGAATTCTGAGAACAATAGAAGAGTTCCGAAGCATTTTTAAATGTCAGCGGAATTCCGAGAAATATGGAAGAGTTCCGAATCATTTTTAAATGTCAGCGGAATTCTGAAAACAATGGAAGAGTTCCGAAGCATTTTTAAACTTCAGCAGAATTCCGAGAACAATGGGAGAGTTCCGAAGCATTCTTAACCTTCAGCGGAATTCCGAGAACAATGGAAGAGTTCCGAAGCATTTTTAAAAGTCAGCTCAATTCCGAGAACAATAGAAGAGTTGTGAAGCATTTTTAAGCGTCAGCGGAATTCCGAGAACAATGGAAGAGTTCCGAAGCATTTTTAAAAGTCAGCGGAATTCCGAGAACAAAAGAAGAGTTGTGAAGCAATTTTAAGCGTCAGCGGAATTCCGAGAACAATGGAAGAGTTCCGAAGCAGTTTTAAACTTCAGCGGAATTCCTGGAACAATGGAAGAGTTCCGAAGCATTTTTAAAAGTCAGCAGAATTCTGAGAATAATAGAAGGGTACCAAAGCATGTTTAAACTTCAGCGGAATTCTGAGAACAATGTAAGAGTTCCGAAGCATTTTTAAACTTCACCGGAATTCCGAGAACAATGGAAGAGTTCCGAAGCATTTTTAAATGTCAGCGGAATTCCGAGAACAATGGAAGAGTTGTGAAGCATTTTTAAACGTCAGCGGAATTCCGAGAACAATGGAAGAGTTGCAAAGCATTATTAAACGTCAGCAGAATTCCGAGAACAATGGAAGAGTTCCGAAGCATTTTTAAACTTCAGCATAATTCCAAGAACAATGGAAGAGTTCCGAAGCATTTTTAAATTTCAACGGAATTCCGAGAACAATGGAAGAGTTCCGAAGCATTTTAAAACTTCAGCAGAATTCCAAGAACAATGGAAGAGTCCTGAAGCATTTTAAACTTCAGCTGATTTCCGAGAAATGGAAGAGTTCCGAAGCATTTTGAAACGTCAGCCGAAATCCGAGAACAATGGAAGAGTTCTGAAGCATTTTTAAACTTCAGCGGAATTCCTTGAACAATGAAAGTGTTGCGAAGCATTACTAAATGTCATCGGAATACCAAAAACAATGGAAGAGTTCCGAAGCATTTTTAAATGTCAGCGGAATTCCGAGAACAATGTAAGCGTTCCGAAGCATTTTTAAATGTCAGCTGAATTCCGAGAACAATGAAAGAGTTGCGAAGCATTATTAAACGTCAGCGGAATTCTGAGAACAATGGAAGAGTTCCGAAACGTTTTTAAACATCAGCGGATTTCCTTCAAGAATGAAAGAGTTCCGTAGGATTTTTAAACTTCAGCAGAATTTGAGGAACAATGGAAGAGTTCCAAAGCATTTTTAAACTTCAGCAGAAATCCGGGAACAATGGAAGAGTTTCAAAGCATTTTTAAACTTCAGCAGAATTCGGAGAACAATAGAAGAGTTCCGAAGCATTTTTAAACGTCAGCAGAATTCCGAGAACAATTGAAGAGTTCCAAAGCATTTTTAAACTTCAGCGGAATTCCAAGAACAATTGAAGTGTTCCGAAGCATTTTTAAACGTAAGCGGAATTGCGAGAACAATGGAAGAGTTCTAAAGCATTTTTAAACATCAGCGGAATGCCGAGAGCAATGCAAGATTTCCGAAGCATTTTTATATGTCAGCGGAATTCCGAGAACAATGGAAGAGTACCGAAGCATTTTAAAACGTCAGCGGAATTCCGAGAACAATGGAAGAGTTCCGAAGCATTTTTAAACTTCAGCGGAATTACGAGAACAATGGAAGAGTTCCGAAGCATTTTTAAACATGAGCAGAATTCCGAGAACAATGGAAGAGATTTTAAGCCTTTTTAAACTTCATCGGAATTCCGAGAACAATAGAAGAGTTCCGAAGCATTTTCAAACTTCACCCGAATTCTGAGAACAATGGAAGAGTTCCGAAGCATTTTTAAACTTCAGCGGAATTTGGAGAACAATCGGAGGGTTCCGAAGCATTTTTAAAGGTCAGCGGAATTCCGAGAACAATGGAAGAGTTGTGAAGCATTTTTAAACGTCAGCGGAATTCCGAGAACAATGGAAGAGTTGCAAAGCATTATTAAGCGTCAGCGGAATTCCGAGAACAATGGAAAAGTTCCGAAGCATTTTTAAACTTCAGCATAATTCCGAGAACAATGGAAGAGTTCCGAAGCATTTTTAAATTTCAACGGAATTCCGAAAACAATGGAAGAGTTCCGAAGCATTTTAAAACTTCAGCAGAATTCCAAGAACAATGGAAGAGTCCTGAAGCATTTTAAACTTCAGCTGATTTCCGAGAAATGGAAGAGTTCCGAAGTATTTTGAAACGTCAGCGGAAATTCGAGAACAATGGAAGCGTTCCGAAGCATTTTTAAATGTCAGCTGAATTCCGAGAACAACGAAAGAGTTGCGAAGCATTATTAAACGTCAGCGGAATTATGAGAACAATGGAAGAGTTCCGAAACATTTTTAAACATCAGCGGATTTCCTTCAAGAATGAAAGAGTTCCGAAGAATTTTTAAACTTCAGCAGAATTTGAGGAACAATGGAAGAGTTCCAAAGCATTTTTAAACTTCAGCAGAAATCCGGGAACAATGGAAGAGTTTCAAAGCATTTTTAAACTTCAGCAGAATTCGGAGAACAATAGAAGAGTTCCGAAGCAGTTTTAAATGTCAGAAGAATTCCGAGAACAATTGAAGAGTTCCAAAGCATTTTTAAACTTCAGCGGAATTCCGAGAACAATGTAAGAGTTCCAAAGCATTTTAAAACTTCAGTAGAATTAAAAAGAACAATTGAAGTGTTTCGAAGCATTTTTAAATGTCAGCGTAATTGCGAGAACAATGGAAGAGTTCTAAAGCATTTTTAAACATCAGCGGAATGCCGAGAACAATGCAAGATTTCCGAAGCATTTTTATATGTCAGCGGAATTCCGAGAACAATGGAAGAGTACCGAAGCATTTTAAAAAGTCAGCGGAATTCCGAGAACAATGGAAGAGTTCCGAAGCATTTTTAAACTTCAGCGGAATTACGAGAACAATGGAAGAGTTCCCAAGCATTTTTAAATATGAGCAGAATTCCGAGAACAATGCAAGAGATTTTAAGCATTTTTAAACTTCAGCGGAATTCCGAGAACAATAGAAGAGTTCCGAAGCATTTTTAAACTTCACCCGAATTCTGAGAACAATGGAAGAGTTCCGAAGCATTTTTAAAAGTCAGCGGAATTCCGAGAACAATGGAAGAGTTGTGAATCATTTTTAAACTTCAGCGGAATTCCGAGAACAATAGAAGAGTTCCGAAGCATTTTTAAATGTCAGCGGAATTCCGAGAAATATGGAAGAGTTCCAAATCATTTTTAAATGTCAGCGGAATTCTGAAAACAATGGAAGAGTTCCGAAGCATTTTTAAACTTCAGCAGAATTCCGAGAACAATGGGAGAGTTCCGAAGCATTCTTAACCTTCAGCGGAATTCCAAGAACAATGGAAGAGTTCCGAAGCATTTTTAAAAGTCAGCGGAATTCCGAGAACAATAGAAGAGTTGTGAAGCATTTTTAAGCGTCAGCGGAATTCCGAGAACAATGAAAGAATTCCGAAGAATTTTTAAACTTCAAAACTTCAGCAGAATTCCGAGAACAATGGAAGAGTTCCGAAGCATTCTTAAACTTCAGCGGAATTCCGAGAACAATGGAAGAATTCCGAAGCATTTTTAAAAGTCAGCGGAATTCCGAGAACAAAAGAAGAGTTGTGAAGCAATTTTAAGGGTCAGCGGAATTCCGAGAAAAATGGAAGAGTTCCGAAGCATTTTTAAACTTCAGCGGAATTCCTGGAACAATGGAAGAGTTCCGAAGCATTTTTAAAAGTCAGCAGAATTCTGAGAATAATAGAAGGGTACCAAAGCATGTTTAAACTTCAGCGGAATTCTGAGAACAATGTAAGAGTTCCGAAGCATTTTTAAACTTCACCGGAATTCCGAGAACAATGGAAGAGTTCCGAAGCATTTTTAAATGTCAGCGGAATTCCGAGAACAATGGAAGAGTTGTGAAGCATTTTTAAACGTCAGCGGAATTCCGAGAACAATGGAAGAGTTGCAAAGCATTATTAAACGTCAGCAGAATTCCGAGAACAATGGAAGAGTTCCGAAGCATTTTTAAACTTCAGCATAATTCCAAGAACAATGGAAGAGTTCCGAAGCATTTTTAAATTTCAACGGAATTCCGAGAACAATGGAAGAGTTCCGAAGCATTTTAAAACTTCAGCAGAATTCCAAGAACAATGGAAGAGTCCTGAAGCATTTTAAACTTCAGCTGATTTCCGAGAAATGGAAGAGTTCCGAAGCATTTTGAAACGTCAGCCGAAATCCGAGAACAATGGAAGAGTTCTGAAGCATTTTTAAACTTCAGCGGAATTCCTTGAACAATGAAAGTGTTGCGAAGCATTACTAAATGTCATCGGAATACCAAAAACAATGGAAGAGTTCCGAAGCATTTTTAAATGTCAGCGGAATTCCGAGAACAATGTAAGCGTTCCGAAGCATTTTTAAATGTCAGCTGAATTCCGAGAACAATGAAAGAGTTGCGAAGCATTATTAAACGTCAGCGGAATTCTGAGAACAATGGAAGAGTTCCGAAACGTTTTTAAACATCAGCGGATTTCCTTCAAGAATGAAAGAGTTCCGTAGGATTTTTAAACTTCAGCAGAATTTGAGGAACAATGGAAGAGTTCCAAAGCATTTTTAAACTTCAGCAGAAATCCGGGAACAATGGAAGAGTTTCAAAGCATTTTTAAACTTCAGCAGAATTCGGAGAACAATAGAAGAGTTCCGAAGCATTTTTAAACGTCAGCAGAATTCCGAGAACAATTGAAGAGTTCCAAAGCATTTTTAAACTTCAGCGGAATTCCAAGAACAATTGAAGTGTTCCGAAGCATTTTTAAACGTAAGCGGAATTGCGAGAACAATGGAAGAGTTCTAAAGCATTTTTAAACATCAGCGGAATGCCGAGAGCAATGCAAGATTTCCGAAGCATTTTTATATGTCAGCGGAATTCCGAGAACAATGGAAGAGTACCGAAGCATTTTAAAACGTCAGCGGAATTCCGAGAACAATGGAAGAGTTCCGAAGCATTTTTAAACTTCAGCGGAATTACGAGAACAATGGAAGAGTTCCGAAGCATTTTTAAACATGAGCAGAATTCCGAGAACAATGGAAGAGATTTTAAGCCTTTTTAAACTTCAACGAAATTCCAAGAACAATGGAAGAGTTCCGAAGCATTTTAAAACTTCAGCAGAATTCCAAGAACAATGGAAGAGTCCTGAAGCATTTTAAACTTCAGCTGATTTCCGAGAAATGGAAGAGTTCCGAAGCATTTTGAAACGTCAGCCGAAATCCGAGAACAATGGAAGAGTTCTGAAGCATTTTTAAACTTCAGCGGAATTCCTTGATTAATGAAAGTGTTGCGAAGCATTACTAAATGTCATCGGAATACCAAGAACAATGGAAGAGTTCCGAAGCATTTTTAAATGTCAGCGGAAATCCGAGAACAATGTAAGCGTTCCGAAGCATTTTTAAATGTCAGCTGAATTCCGAGAACAATGAAAGAGTTGAGAAGCATTATTAAACGTCAGCGGAATTCTGAGAACAATGGAAGAGTTCCGAAACGTTTTTAAATGTCAGCAGAATTCCGAGAACAATGTAAGAGTTCCAAAGCATTTTAAAACTTCAGCAGAATTCCAAGAACAATTGAAGTGTTCCGAAGCATTTTTAAACGTAAGCGGAATTGCGAGAACAATGGAAGAGTTCTAAAGCATTTTTAAACATCAGCGTAATGCCGAGAGCAATGCAAGATTTCCGAAGCATTTTTATATGTCAGCGGAATTCCGAGAACAATGGAAGAGTACCGAAGCATTTTAAAACGTCAGCGGAATTCCGAGAACAATGGAAGAGTTCCGAAGCATTTTTAAACTTCAGCGGAATTACGAGAACAATGGAAGAGTTCCGAAACATTTTTAAACTTCAGCGGAATTTGGAGAACAATGGAAGAGTTCCGAAGCATTTTTAAAAGTCAGCGGAATTCCGAGAACAATGGAAGAGTTGTGAAGCATTTTTAAACGTCAGCAGAATTCCGAGAACAATGGAAGAGTTCCGAAGCATTTTTAAACGTCAGCGGAATTCTGAGATCAATGGAATAGTTCTGAAGAATTTTTAAATGTTAGCGGGATTCCGAGAACAATGGAAGAGTTCCGAAGCATTTTTAAATTTCAACGGAATTCCGAGAACAATGGAAGAGTTCCGAAGCATTTTTAAACTTCAGCGGAATTACGAGAACAATGGAAGAGTTCCGAAGCATTTTTAAACATGAGCAGAATTCCGAGAATAATGGAAGAGATTTTAAGCATTTTCAAACTTCACCCGAATTCTGAAAACAATGGAAGAGTTCCGAAGCATTTTTAAACTTCAGCGGAATTTGGAGAACAATCGGAGAGTTCCGAAGCATTTTTAAAGGTCAGCGGAATTCCGAGAACAATGGAAGAGTTGTGAAGCATTTTTAAACGTCAGCGGAATTCCGAGAACAATGGAAGAGTTGCAAAGCATTATTAAGCGTCAGCGGAATTTCGAGAGCAATGGAAAAGTTTCGAAGCATTTTTAAACTTCAACATAATTCCGAGAACAATGTAAGAGTTCCGAAGCATTTTTAAATTTCAACGGAATTCCGAGAACAATGGAAGAGTTCCGAAGCATTTTAAAGCTTCAGCAGAATTCCAAGAACAATGGAAGAGTCCTGAAGCATTTTAATCTTCAGCTGATTTCCGAGAAATGGAAGAGTTCCGAAGCATTTTGAAACGTTAGCGGAAATTCGAGAACAATGGAAGCGTTCCGAAGCATTTTTAAATGTCAGCTGAATTCCGAGAACAACGAAAGAGTTGCGAAGCATTATTAAACGTCAGCGGAATTATGAGAACAATGGAAGAGTTCCGAAACATTTTTAAACATCAGCGGATTTCCTTCAAGAATGAAAGAGTTCCGAAGAATTTTTAAACTTCAGCAGAATTTGAGGAACAATGGAAGAGTTCCAAAGCATTTTTAAACTTCAGCAGAAATCCGGGAACAATGGAAGAGTTTCAAAGCATTTTTAAACTTCAGCAGAATACGGAGAACAATAGAAGAGTTCCGAAGCATTTTTAAATGTCAGAAGAATTCCGAGAACAATTGAAGAGTTCCAAAGCATTTTTAAACTTCAGCGGAATTCCGAGAACAATGTAAGAGTTCCAAAGCATTTTAAAACTTCAGTAGAATTAAAAAGAACAATTGAAGTGTTTCGAAGCATTTTTAAACGTCAGCGTAATTGCGAGAACAATGGAAGAGTTCTAAAGCATTTTTAAACATCAGCGGAATGCCGAGAACAATGCAAGATTTCCGAAGCATTTTTATATGTCAGCGGAGTTCCGAGAACAATGGAAGAGTACCGAAGCATTTTAAAAAGGCAGCGGAATTCCGAGAACAATGGAAGAGTTCCGAAGCATTTTTAAACTTCAGCGGAATTACGAGAACAATGGAAGAGTTCCGAAGCATTTTTAAATATGAGCAGAATTCCGAGAACAATGCAAGAGATTTTAAGCATTTTTAAACTTCAGCGGAATTCCGAGAACAATAGAAGAGTTCCGAAGCATTTTGAAATGTCAGCGGAATTCCGAGAAATATGGAAGAGTTCCGAATCATTTTTAAATGTCAGCGGAATTCTGAAAACAATGGAAGAGTTCCGAAGCATTTTTAAACTTCAGCAGAATTCCGAGAACAATGGGAGAGTTCTGAAGCATTCTTAACCTTCAGCGGAATTCCGAGAACAATGGAAGAGTTCCGAAGCATTTTTAATAGTCAGCGGAATGCCGAGAACAATAGAAGAGTTGTGAAGCATTTTTAAGCGTCAGCGGAATTCCGAGAACAATGGAAGAATTCCGACGAATTTTTAAACTTCAAAACTTTAGCAGAATTCCGAGAACAATGGAAGAGTTCCGAAGCATTCTTAAACTTCAGCGGAATTCCGAGAACAATGGAAGAGTTCCGAAGCATTTTTAAAAGTCAGCGGAATTCCGAGAACAAAAGAAGAGTTGTGAAGCAATTTTAAGCGTCAGCGGAATTCCGAGAACAATGGAAGAGTTCCGAAGCATTTTTAAACTTCAGCGGAATTCCTGGAACAATGGAAGAGTTCTGAAGCATTTTTAAAAGTCAGCGGAATTCCGAGAACAATGGAAGAGTTGTGAAGCATTTTTAAACGTCAGCAGAATTCCGAGAACAATGGAAGAGTTCCGAAGCATTTTTAAACGTCAGCGGAATTCTGAGATCAATGGAATAGTTCTGAAGAATTTTTAAATGTTAGCGGGATTCCGAGAACAATGGAAGAGTTCCGAAGTATTTTTAAATGTCAACGGAAATCTGAAAACAATGGAAGAGTTCCGAAGCATTTTTAATCTTCAAAATAATTCCGAGAACAATGGAAGAGTTCCGAAGCATATTTAAACTTCAGCGGAATTCCGAGAACAATGTAAGAGTTCCGAAGCATTTTTAAACTTCACCGGAATTCCGAGAACAATGGAAGAGTTCCGAAGCATTTTTAAACATCAGGGGAATTCCGCGAACAATCGAAGAGTTCTGAAGCATTTTTAAACGTCAGCGGAATTTGGAGAACAATCGGAGAGTTCCGAAGCATTTTTAAATGTCAGCGGAATTTGGAGAACAATCGGAGAGTTCCGAAGCATTTTTAAATGTCAGCGGAATTCCGAGAACAATGGAAGAGTTGTGAAGCACTTAAAACTTCAGCGGAATTCCGAGAACAATGGAAGAGTTCCGAAGCATTTTTAAACGTCAGCAGAATTCCGAGAACAATGGAAGAGTTCCGAAGCATTTTTAAACGTCAGCAGAATTCCGAGAACAATGGAAGAGTTCCGAAGCATTTTTAAACTTCAGCGGAATTACGAGAACAATGGAAGAGTTCCGAAGCATTTTTAAACATGAGCAGAATTCCGAGAACAATGGAAGAGATTTTAAGCATTTTTAAACTTCAGCGGAATTCCGAGAACAATGGAAGAGTTCCGAAGCATTTTTAAACTTCAGCAGAATTCCGAGAACAATGGAAGAGTTCCGAAGCATTTTTAAACTTCAGCGGAATTTGGAGAACAATGGAAGAGTTCCGAAGCATTTTTAAAAGTCAGCGGAATTCCGAGAACAATGGAAGAGTTGTGAAGCATTTTTAAACGTCAGCAGAATTCCGAGAACAATGGAAGAGTTCCGAAGCATTTTTAAACGTCAGCGGAATTCTGAGAACAATGGAAGAGTTCCGAAACATTTTTAAACATCGGCGGATTTCCTTCAAGAATGAAAGAGTTCCGAAGAATTTTTAAACTTCAGCAGAATTTGAGGAACAATGGAAGAGTTCCAAAGCATTTTTAAACTTCAGTAGAAATCCGGGAACAATGGAAGAGTTTCAAAGCATTTTTAAACTTCAGCAGAATTCCGAGAACAATGGAAGAGATTTTAAGCATTTTTAAACTTCAGCGGAATTCCGAGAACAATGGAAGAGTTCTGAAGCATTTTTAATCTTCAAAATAATTCCGAGAACAATGGAAGAGTTCCGAAGCATATTTAAACTTCAGCGGAATTCCGAGAACAATGGAAGAGTTCCGAAGCATTTTTAAACGTCAGCAGAATTCCGAGAACAATGGAAGAGTTCCGAAGCATTTTTAAATGTCAGCGGAAATCTGAAAACAATGGAAGAGTTCCGAAGCATTTTTAATCTTCAAAATAATTCCGAGAACAATGGAAGAGTTCCGAAGCATATTTAAACTTCAGCGGAATTCCGAGAACAATGGAAGAGTTCCGAAGCATTTTTAAACGTCAGCAGAATTCCGAGAACAATGGAAGAGTTCCGAAGCATTTTTAAACGTCAGCAGAATTCCGAGAACAATGGAAGAGTTCCGAAGCATTTTTAAACTTCAGCAGAATTCCGAGAACAATGGAAGAGTTCCGAAGCATTTTTAAACTTCAGCGGAATTTGGAGTACAATGGAAGAGTTCCAAAGCATTTTTAAAAGTCAGCGGAATTCCGAGAACAATGGAAGAGTTGTGAAGTATTTTTAAACGTCAGCAGAATTCCGAGAACAATGGAAGAGTTCCGAAGCATTTTTAAACGTCAGCGGAATTCTGAGATCAATGGAATAGTTCTGAAGAATTTTTAAATGTTAGCGGGATTCCGAGAACAATGGAAGAGTTCCGAAGCATTTTTAAATGTCAGCGGAAATCTGAAAACAATGGAAGAGTTCCGAAGCATTTTTAATCTTCAAAATAATTCCGAGAACAATGGAAGAGTTACGAAGCATATTTAAACTTCAGCGGAATTCCGAGAACAATGTAAGAGTTCCGAAGCATTTTTAAAAGTCAGCGGAATACCGAGAACAATAGAAGAGTTTTGAAGCATTTTTAAACGTCAGCGGAATTGCGAGAACAATGGAAGAGTTCTAAAGCATTTTTAAACATCAGCGTAATGCCGAGAGCAATGCAAGATTTCCGAAGCATTTTTATATGTCAGCGGAATTCCGAGAACAATGGAAGAGTACCGAAGCATTTTAAAACGTCAGCGGAATTGCGAGAACAATGGAAGAGTTCTAAAGCATTTTTAAACATCAGCGTAATGCCGAGAGCAATGCAAGATTTCCGAAGCATTTTTATATGTCAGCGGAATTCCGAGAACAATGGAAGAGTACCGAAGCATTTTAAAACGTCAGCGGAATTCCGAGAACAATGGAAGAGTTCCGAAGCATTTTTAAACTTCAGCGGAATTACGAGAACAATGGAAGAGTTCCGAAACATTTTTAAACTTCAGCGGAATTTGGAGAACAATGGAAGAGTTCCGAAGCATTTTTAAAAGTCAGCGGAATTCCGAGAACAATGGAAGAGTTGTGAAGCATTTTTAAACGTCAGCAGAATTCCGAGAACAATGGAAGAGTTCCGAAGCATTTTTAAACGTCAGCGGAATTCTGAGATCAATGGAATAGTTCTGAAGAATTTTTAAATGTTAGCGGGATTCCGAGAACAATGGAAGAGTTCCGAAGCATTTTTAAATTTCAACGGAATTCCGAGAACAATGGAAGAGTTCCGAAGCATTTTTAAACTTCAGCGGAATTACGAGAACAATGGAAGAGTTCCGAAGCATTTTTAAATATGAGCAGAATTCCGAGAACAATGCAAGAGATTTTAAGCATTTTTAAACTTCAGCGGAATTCCGAGAACAATAGAAGAGTTCCGAAGCATTTTGAAATGTCAGCGGAATTCCGAGAAATATGGAAGAGTTCCGAATCATTTTTAAATGTCAGCGGAATTCTGAAAACAATGGAAGAGTTCCGAAGCATTTTTAAACTTCAGCAGAATTCCGAGAACAATGGGAGAGTTCTGAAGCATTCTTAACCTTCAGCGGAATTCCGAGAACAATGGAAGAGTTCCGAAGCATTTTTAATAGTCAGCGGAATACCGAGAACAATAGAAGAGTTGTGAAGCATTTTTAAGCGTCAGCGGAATTCCGAGAACAATGGAAGAATTCCGACGAATTTTTAAACTTCAAAACTTTAGCAGAATTCCGAGAACAATGGAAGAGTTCCGAAGCATTCTTAAACTTCAGCGGAATTCCGAGAACAATGGAAGAGTTCCGAAGCATTTTTAAAAGTCAGCGGAATTCCGAGAACAAAAGAAGAGTTGTGAAGCAATTTTAAGCGTCAGCGGAATTCCGAGAACAATGGAAGAGTTCCGAAGCATTTTTAAACTTCAGCGGAATTCCTGGAACAATGGAAGAGTTCTGAAGCATTTTTAAAAGTCAGCGGAATTCCGAGAACAATGGAAGAGTTGTGAAGCATTTTTAAACGTCAGCAGAATTCCGAGAACAATGGAAGAGTTCCGAAGCATTTTTAAACGTCAGCGGAATTCTGAGATCAATGGAATAGTTCTGAAGAATTTTTAAATGTTAGCGGGATTCCGAGAACAATGGAAGAGTTCCGAAGTATTTTTAAATGTCAACGGAAATCTGAAAACAATGGAAGAGTTCCGAAGCATTTTTAATCTTCAAAATAATTCCGAGAACAATGGAAGAGTTCCGAAGCATATTTAAACTTCAGCGGAATTCCGAGAACAATGTAAGAGTTCCGAAGCATTTTTAAACTTCACCGGAATTCCGAGAACAATGGAAGAGTTCCGAAGCATTTTTAAACATCAGGGGAATTCCGCGAACAATCGAAGAGTTCTGAAGCATTTTTAAACGTCAGCGGAATTTGGAGAACAATCGGAGAGTTCCGAAGCATTTTTAAATGTCAGCGGAATTTGGAGAACAATCGGAGAGTTCCGAAGCATTTTTAAATGTCAGCGGAATTCCGAGAACAATGGAAGAGTTGTGAAGCACTTAAAACTTCAGCGGAATTCCGAGAACAATGGAAGAGTTCCGAAGCATTTTTAAACGTCAGCAGAATTCCGAGAACAATGGAAGAGTTCCGAAGCATTTTTAAACGTCAGCAGAATTCCGAGAACAATGGAAGAGTTCCGAAGCATTTTTAAACTTCAGCGGAATTACGAGAACAATGGAAGAGTTCCGAAGCATTTTTAAACATGAGCAGAATTCCGAGAACAATGGAAGAGATTTTAAGCATTTTTAAACTTCAGCGGAATTCCGAGAACAATGGAAGAGTTCCGAAGCATTTTTAAACTTCAGCAGAATTCCGAGAACAATGGAAGAGTTC
This sequence comes from Phyllobates terribilis, assembly GCF_046119375.1. NCBI lineage: Eukaryota > Metazoa > Chordata > Amphibia > Anura > Dendrobatidae > Phyllobates > Phyllobates terribilis. Next base: position 21,128,052 of record NW_027362775.1, on the reverse strand, counting down.
CGAAGCATTTTTAAACTTCAGCGGAATTTGGAGAACAATGGAAGAGTTCCGAAGCATTTTTAAAAGTCAGCGGAATTCCGAGAACAATGGAAGAGTTGTGAAGCATTTTTAAACGTCAGCAGAATTCCGAGAACAATGGAAGAGTTCCGAAGCATTTTTAAACGTCAGCGGAATTCTGAGAACAATGGAAGAGTTCCGAAACATTTTTAAACATCGGCGGATTTCCTTCAAGAATGAAAGAGTTCCGAAGAATTTTTAAACTTCAGCAGAATTTGAGGAACAATGGAAGAGTTCCAAAGCATTTTTAAACTTCAGTAGAAATCCGGGAACAATGGAAGAGTTTCAAAGCATTTTTAAACTTCAGCAGAATTCCGAGAACAATGGAAGAGATTTTAAGCATTTTTAAACTTCAGCGGAATTCCGAGAACAATGGAAGAGTTCTGAAGCATTTTTAAACTTCAGCAGAATTCCGAGAACAATGGAAGAGTTCCGAAGCATTTTTAAACGTCAGCAGAATTCCGAGAACAATGGAAGAGTTCCGAAGCATTTTTAAACGTCAGCAGAATTCCGAGAACAATGGAAGAGTTCCGAAGCATTTTTAAACTTCAGCAGAATTCCGAGAACAATGGAAGAGTTCCGAAGCATTTTTAAACTTCAGCGGAATTTGGAGAGCAATGGAAGAGTTCCGAAGCATTTTTAAAAGTCAGTGGAATTCCGAGAACAATGGAAGAGTTGTGAAGCATTTTTAAACGTCAGCAGAATTCCGAGAACAATGGAAGAGTTCCGAAGCATTTTTAAACGTCAGCGGAATTCTGAGATCAATGGAATAGTTCTGAAGAATTTTTAAATGTTAGCGGGATTCCGAGAACAATGGAAGAGTTCCGAAGCATTTTTAAATGTCAGCGGAAATCTGAAAACAATGGAAGAGTTCCGAAGCATTTTTAATCTTCAAAATAATTCCGAGAACAATGGAAGAGTTCCGAAGCATATTTAAACTTCAGCGGAATTCCGAGAACAATGGAAGAGTTCCGAAGCATTTTTAAACGTCAGCAGAATTCCGAGAACAATGGAAGAGTTCCGAAGCATTTTTAAACGTCAGCAGAATTCCGAGAACAATGGAAGAGTTCCGAAGCATTTTTAAACTTCAGCAGAATTCCGAGAACAATGGAAGAGTTCCGAAGCATTTTTAAACTTCAGCGGAATTTGGAGTACAATGGAAGAGTTCCAAAGCATTTTTAAAAGTCAGCGGAATTCCGAGAACAATGGAAGAGTTGTGAAGTATTTTTAAACGTCAGCAGAATTCCGAGAACAATGGAAGAGTTCCGAAGCATTTTTAAACGTCAGCGGAATTCTGAGATCAATGGAATAGTTCTGAAGAATTTTTAAATGTTAGCGGGATTCCGAGAACAATGGAAGAGTTCCGAAGCATTTTTAAATGTCAGCGGAAATCTGAAAACAATGGAAGAGTTCCGAAGCATTTTTAATCTTCAAAATAATTCCGAGAACAATGGAAGAGTTCCGAAGCATATTTAAACTTCAGCGGAATTCCGAGAACAATGGAAGAGTTCCGAAGCATTTTTAAACGTCAGCAGAATTCCGAGAACAATGGAAGAGTTCCGAAGCATTTTTAAACGTCAGCAGAATTCCGAGAACAATGGAAGAGTTCCGAAGCATTTTTAAACTTCAGCAGAATTCCGAGAACAATGGAAGAGTTCCGAAGCATTTTTAAACTTCAGCGGAATTTGGAGTACAATGGAAGAGTTCCAAAGCATTTTTAAAAGTCAGCGGAATTCCGAGAACAATGGAAGAGTTGTGAAGTATTTTTAAACGTCAGCAGAATTCCGAGAACAATGGAAGAGTTCCGAAGCATTTTTAAACGTCAGCGGAATTCTGAGATCAATGGAATAGTTCTGAAGAATTTTTAAATGTTAGCGGGATTCCGAGAACAATGGAAGAGTTCCGAAGCATTTTTAAATGTCAGCGGAAATCTGAAAACAATGGAAGAGTTCCGAAGCATTTTTAATCTTCAAAATAATTCCGAGAACAATGGAAGAGTTACGAAGCATATTTAAACTTCAGCGGAATTCCGAGAACAATGTAAGAGTTCCGAAGCATTTTTAAAAGTCAGCGGAATACCGAGAACAATAGAAGAGTTTTGAAGCATTTTTAAACGTCAGCGGAATTGCGAGAACAATGGAAGAGTTCTAAAGCATTTTTAAACATCAGCGTAATGCCGAGAGCAATGCAAGATTTCCGAAGCATTTTTATATGTCAGCGGAATTCCGAGAACAATGGAAGAGTACCGAAGCATTTTAAAACGTCAGCGGAATTGCGAGAACAATGGAAGAGTTCTAAAGCATTTTTAAACATCAGCGTAATGCCGAGAGCAATGCAAGATTTCCGAAGCATTTTTATATGTCAGCGGAATTCCGAGAACAATGGAAGAGTACCGAAGCATTTTAAAACGTCAGCGGAATTCCGAGAACAATGGAAGAGTTCCGAAGCATTTTTAAACTTCAGCGGAATTACGAGAACAATGGAAGAGTTCCGAAACATTTTTAAACTTCAGCGGAATTTGGAGAACAATGGAAGAGTTCCGAAGCATTTTTAAAAGTCAGCGGAATTCCGAGAACAATGGAAGAGTTGTGAAGCATTTTTAAACGTCAGCAGAATTCCGAGAACAATGGAAGAGTTCCGAAGCATTTTTAAACGTCAGCGGAATTCTGAGATCAATGGAATAGTTCTGAAGAATTTTTAAATGTTAGCGGGATTCCGAGAACAATGGAAGAGTTCCGAAGCATTTTTAAATTTCAACGGAATTCCGAGAACAATGGAAGAGTTCCGAAGCATTTTTAAACTTCAGCGGAATTACGAGAACAATGGAAGAGTTCCGAAGCATTTTTAAATATGAGCAGAATTCCGAGAACAATGCAAGAGATTTTAAGCATTTTTAAACTTCAGCGGAATTCCGAGAACAATAGAAGAGTTCCGAAGCATTTTGAAATGTCAGCGGAATTCCGAGAAATATGGAAGAGTTCCGAATCATTTTTAAATGTCAGCGGAATTCTGAAAACAATGGAAGAGTTCCGAAGCATTTTTAAACTTCAGCAGAATTCCGAGAACAATGGGAGAGTTCTGAAGCATTCTTAACCTTCAGCGGAATTCCGAGAACAATGGAAGAGTTCCGAAGCATTTTTAATAGTCAGCGGAATACCGAGAACAATAGAAGAGTTGTGAAGCATTTTTAAGCGTCAGCGGAATTCCGAGAACAATGGAAGAATTCCGACGAATTTTTAAACTTCAAAACTTTAGCAGAATTCCGAGAACAATGGAAGAGTTCCGAAGCATTCTTAAACTTCAGCGGAATTCCGAGAACAATGGAAGAGTTCCGAAGCATTTTTAAAAGTCAGCGGAATTCCGAGAACAAAAGAAGAGTTGTGAAGCAATTTTAAGCGTCAGCGGAATTCCGAGAACAATGGAAGAGTTCCGAAGCATTTTTAAACTTCAGCGGAATTCCTGGAACAATGGAAGAGTTCTGAAGCATTTTTAAAAGTCAGCGGAATTCCGAGAACAATGGAAGAGTTGTGAAGCATTTTTAAACGTCAGCAGAATTCCGAGAACAATGGAAGAGTTCCGAAGCATTTTTAAACGTCAGCGGAATTCTGAGATCAATGGAATAGTTCTGAAGAATTTTTAAATGTTAGCGGGATTCCGAGAACAATGGAAGAGTTCCGAAGTATTTTTAAATGTCAACGGAAATCTGAAAACAATGGAAGAGTTCCGAAGCATTTTTAATCTTCAAAATAATTCCGAGAACAATGGAAGAGTTCCGAAGCATATTTAAACTTCAGCGGAATTCCGAGAACAATGTAAGAGTTCCGAAGCATTTTTAAACTTCACCGGAATTCCGAGAACAATGGAAGAGTTCCGAAGCATTTTTAAACATCAGGGGAATTCCGCGAACAATCGAAGAGTTCTGAAGCATTTTTAAACGTCAGCGGAATTTGGAGAACAATCGGAGAGTTCCGAAGCATTTTTAAATGTCAGCGGAATTTGGAGAACAATCGGAGAGTTCCGAAGCATTTTTAAATGTCAGCGGAATTCCGAGAACAATGGAAGAGTTGTGAAGCACTTAAAACTTCAGCGGAATTCCGAGAACAATGGAAGAGTTCCGAAGCATTTTTAAACGTCAGCAGAATTCCGAGAACAATGGAAGAGTTCCGAAGCATTTTTAAACGTCAGCAGAATTCCGAGAACAATGGAAGAGTTCCGAAGCATTTTTAAACTTCAGCGGAATTACGAGAACAATGGAAGAGTTCCGAAGCATTTTTAAACATGAGCAGAATTCCGAGAACAATGGAAGAGATTTTAAGCATTTTTAAACTTCAGCGGAATTCCGAGAACAATGGAAGAGTTCCGAAGCATTTTTAAACTTCAGCAGAATTCCGAGAACAATGGAAGAGTTCCGAAGCATTTTTAAACTTCAGCGGAATTTGGAGAACAATGGAAGAGTTCCGAAGCATTTTTAAAAGTCAGCGGAATTCCGAGAACAATGGAAGAGTTGTGAAGCATTTTTAAACGTCAGCAGAATTCCGAGAACAATGGAAGAGTTCCGAAGCATTTTTAAACGTCAGCGGAATTCTGAGAACAATGGAAGAGTTCCGAAACATTTTTAAACATCGGCGGATTTCCTTCAAGAATGAAAGAGTTCCGAAGAATTTTTAAACTTCAGCAGAATTTGAGGAACAATGGAAGAGTTCCAAAGCATTTTTAAACTTCAGTAGAAATCCGGGAACAATGGAAGAGTTTCAAAGCATTTTTAAACTTCAGCAGAATTCCGAGAACAATGGAAGAGATTTTAAGCATTTTTAAACTTCAGCGGAATTCCGAGAACAATGGAAGAGTTCTGAAGCATTTTTAAACTTCAGCAGAATTCCGAGAACAATGGAAGAGTTCCGAAGCATTTTTAAACGTCAGCAGAATTCCGAGAACAATGGAAGAGTTCCGAAGCATTTTTAAACGTCAGCAGAATTCCGAGAACAATGGAAGAGTTCCGAAGCATTTTTAAACTTCAGCAGAATTCCGAGAACAATGGAAGAGTTCCGAAGCATTTTTAAACTTCAGCGGAATTTGGAGAGCAATGGAAGAGTTCCGAAGCATTTTTAAAAGTCAGTGGAATTCCGAGAACAATGGAAGAGTTGTGAAGCATTTTTAAACGTCAGCAGAATTCCGAGAACAATGGAAGAGTTCCGAAGCATTTTTAAACGTCAGCGGAATTCTGAGATCAATGGAATAGTTCTGAAGAATTTTTAAATGTTAGCGGGATTCCGAGAACAATGGAAGAGTTCCGAAGCATTTTTAAATGTCAGCGGAAATCTGAAAACAATGGAAGAGTTCCGAAGCATTTTTAATCTTCAAAATAATTCCGAGAACAATGGAAGAGTTCCGAAGCATATTTAAACTTCAGCGGAATTCCGAGAACAATGGAAGAGTTCCGAAGCATTTTTAAACGTCAGCAGAATTCCGAGAACAATGGAAGAGTTCCGAAGCATTTTTAAACGTCAGCAGAATTCCGAGAACAATGGAAGAGTTCCGAAGCATTTTTAAACTTCAGCAGAATTCCGAGAACAATGGAAGAGTTCCGAAGCATTTTTAAACTTCAGCGGAATTTGGAGTACAATGGAAGAGTTCCAAAGCATTTTTAAAAGTCAGCGGAATTCCGAGAACAATGGAAGAGTTGTGAAGTATTTTTAAACGTCAGCAGAATTCCGAGAACAATGGAAGAGTTCCGAAGCATTTTTAAACGTCAGCGGAATTCTGAGATCAATGGAATAGTTCTGAAGAATTTTTAAATGTTAGCGGGATTCCGAGAACAATGGAAGAGTTCCGAAGCATTTTTAAATGTCAGCGGAAATCTGAAAACAATGGAAGAGTTCCGAAGCATTTTTAATCTTCAAAATAATTCCGAGAACAATGGAAGAGTTACGAAGCATATTTAAACTTCAGCGGAATTCCGAGAACAATGTAAGAGTTCCGAAGCATTTTTAAAAGTCAGCGGAATACCGAGAACAATAGAAGAGTTTTGAAGCATTTTTAAACGTCAGCGGAATTCCGAGAACAATGGAAGAGGTCCGAAGCATTTTTAAATGTCAGCGGAATTCCGAGAAATATGGAAGAGTTCCGAAGCATTTTTAAACTTCAGCAGAATTCCGAGAACAATGGAAGAGTTCCAAAGCATTCTTAAACTTCAGCGGAATTCCTAGAACAATGGAAGAGTTCCGAAGCATTTTTAAAAGTCAGCAGAATTCCGAGAATAATAGAAGGGTGCCAAAGCATGTTTAAACTTCAGCGGAATTCTGAGAACAATGTAAGAGTTCCGAAGCATTTTTAAACTTCACCGGAATTCCGAGAACAATGGAAGAGTTCCGAAGCATTTTTAAACGTCAGGGGAATTCCGCGAACAATCGAAGAGTTCTGAAGCATTTTTAAACGTCAGTGGATTTTTGAAAACAATGGAAGATTTCCGAAGCATTTTTAAACCTCAGCGGAATTCTGAGAAAAATGGAAGAGTTCCGAAGCATTTTTAAACCTCAGCGGAATTCTGAGAAAAATGGAAGAGTTCCGAAGCATTTTTAAACTTCAGCGGAATTTGGAGAACAATCGGAGAGTTCCGAAGCATTTTTAAATGTCAGCGGAATTCCGAGAACAATGGAAGAGTTGTGAAGCATTTTTAAACGTCAGCGGAATTCCGAGAACAATGGAAGAGTTCCGAAGCATTTTTAAACGTCAGCAGAATTCCGAGAACAATGGAAGAGTTCCGAAGCATTTTTAAACGTCAGCAGAATTCCGAGAACAATGGAAGAGTTCCGAAGCATTTTTAAACTTCAGCAGAATTCCGAGAACAATGGAAGAGTTCCGAAGCATTTTTAAACTTCAGCGGAATTACGAGAACAATGGAAGAGTTCCGAAGCATTTTTAAACATGAGCAGAATTCCGAGAACAATGGAAGAGATTTTAAGCATTTTTAAACTTCAGCGGAATTCCGAGAACAATAGAACAGTTCCGAAGCATTTTCAAACTTCACCCGAATTCTGAGAACAATGGAAGAGTTCCGAAGCATTTTTAAAAGTTAGCGGAATTCCGAGAACAATGGAAGAGTTCCGAAGCATTTTTAAACGTCAGCAGAATTCCGAGAACAATGGAAGAGTTCCGAAGCATTTTTAAACGTCAGCAGAATTCCGAGAACAATGGAAGAGTTCCGAAGCATTTTTAAACTTCAGCAGAATTCCGAGAACAATGGAAGAGTTCCGAAGCATTTTTAAACTTCAGCGGAAATTGGAGAACAATGGAAGAGTTCCGAAGCATTTTTAAAAGTCAGCGGAATTCCGAGAACAATGGAAGAGTTGTGAAGCATTTTTAAACGTCAGCAGAATTCCGAGAACAATGGAAGAGTTCCGAAGCATTTTTAAACGTCAGCGGAATTCTGAGATCAATGGAATAGTTCTAAAGAATTTTTAAATGTTAGCGGGATTCCGAGAACAATGGAAGAGTTCCAAAGCATTTTTAAATGTCAGCGGTAATCTGAAAACAATGGAAGAGTTCCGAAGCATTTTTAATCTTCAAAATAATTCCGAGAACAATGGAAGAGTTCCGAAGCATCTTTAAACTTCAGCGGAATTCCGAGAACAATGGAAGAGTTCCGAAGCATTCTTAAACTTCAGCGGAATTCCGAAAACAATGGAAGAGTTCCGAAGCATTTTTAAAAGTCAGCGGAATTCCGAGAACAATAGAAGAGTTGTGAAGCAATTTTAAGCGTCAGCCGAATTCCGAGAACAATGGAAGAGTTCCGAAGCATTTTTAAACTTCAGCGGAATTCCTGGAACAATGGAAGAGTTCCGAAGCATTTTTAAACTTCAGCAGAATTTGAGGAACAATGGAAGAGTTCCAAAGCATTTTTAAACTTCAGTAGAAATCCGGGAACAATGGAAGAGCTTCAAAGCATTTTTAAACTTCAGCAGAATTCGGAGAACAATTGAAGAGTTCCAAAGCATTTTTAAACTTCAGCGAAATTCCGAGAACAATGGAAGAGTTCCGAAGCATTTTTAAATGTCAGCAGAATTCCGAGAACAATGTAAGAGTTCCAAAGCATTTTAAAACTTCAGCAGAATTCCAAGAACAATTGAAGTGTTCCGAAGCATTTTTAAACGTAAGCGGAATTGCGAGAAAAATGGAAGAGTTCTAAAGCATTTTTAAACATCAGCGGAATGCCGAGAGCAATGCAAGATTTCCGAAGCATTTTTATATGTCAGCGGAATTCCGAGAACAATGGAAGAGTACCGAAGTATTTTAAAACGTCAGCGGAATTCCGAGAACAATGGAAGAGTTCCGAAGCATTTTTAAACTTCAGCGGAATTACGAGAACAATGGAAGAGTTCCGAAGCATTTTTAAACATGAGCAGAATTCCGAGAACAATGGAAGAGATTTTAAGCATTTTTAAACTTCAGCGGAAATCCGAGAACAATAGAAGAGTTCCGAAGCATTTTCAAACTTCACCCGAATTCTGAGAACAATGGAAGAGTTCCGAAGCATTTTTAAAAGTTAGCGGAATTCCGAGAACAATGGAAGAGTTGTGAAGCATTTTTAAACGTCAGCGGAATTCCGAGAACAATGGAAGAGTTCCGAAGCATTTTTAAACGTCAGCAGAATTCCGAGAACAATGGAAGAGTTCCGAAGCATTTTTAAACGTCAGCAGAATTCCGAGAACAATGGAAGAGTTCCGAAGCATTTTAAAACTTCAGCAGAATTCCGAGAACAATGGAAGAGTTCCGAAGCATTTTTAAACTTCAGCGGAATTTGGAGAACAATGGAAGAGTTCCGAAGCATTTTTAAAAGTCAGCGGAATTCCGAGAACAATGGAAGAGTTGTGAAGCATTTTTAAACGTCAGCAGAATTCCGAGAACAATGGAAGAGCTCCGAAGCATTTTTAAACGTCAGCGGAATTCTGAGATCAATGGAATAGTTCTGAAGAATTTTTAAATGTTAGCGGGATTCCGAGAACAATGGAAGAGTTCCGAAGCATTTTTAAATGTCAGCGGAAATCTGAAAACAATGGAAGAGTTCCGAAGCATTTTTAATCTTCAAAATAATTCCGAGAACAATGGAAGAGTTCCGAAGCATATTTAAACTTCAGCGGAATTCCGAGAACAATGTAAGAGTTCCGAAGCATTTTTAAAAGTCAGCGGAATACCGAGAAAAATAGAAGAGTTTTGAAGCATTTTTAAACGTCAGCGGAATTCCGAGAACAATGGAAGAGGTCCGAAGCATTTTTAAACTTCAGCGGAATTTGGAGAACAATCGGAGAGTTCCGAAGCATTTTTAAATGTCAGCGGAATTCCGAGAACAATGGAAGAGTTGTGAAGCATTTTTAAACGTCAGCGGAATTCCGAGAACAATGGAAGAGTTCCGAAGCATTTTTAAACGTCAGCAGAATTCCGAGAACAATGGAAGAGTTCGGAAGCATTTTTAAACGTCAGCAGAATTCCGAGAACAATGGAAGAGTTCCGAAGCATTTTTAAACTTCAGCAGAATTCCGAGAACAATGGAAGAGTTCCGAAGCATTTTTAAACTTCAGCGGAATTACGAGAACAATGGAAGAGTTCCGAAGCATTTTTAAACATGAGCAGAATTCCGAGAACAATGGAAGAGATTTTAAGCATTTTTAAACTTCAGCGGAATTCCGAGAACAATAGAAGAGTTCCGAAGCATTTTTAAACTTCAGCGGAATTTGGAAAACAATGGAAGAGTTCCGAAGCATTTTTAAAAGTCAGCGGAATTCCGAGAACAATGGAAGAGTTGTGAAGCATTTTTAAACGTCAGCAGAATTCCAAGAACAATGGAAGAGTTCCGAAGCATTTTTAATCTTCAAAATAATTCAGAGAACAATGGAAGAGTTCCGAAGCATATTTAAACTTCAGCGGAATTCCGAGAACAATGGAAGAGTTCCGAAGCATTTTTAAAAGTCAGCGGAATACCGAGAACAATAGAAGAGTTTTGAAGCATTTTTAAACGTCAGCGGAATTCCGAGAACAATGGAAGAGGTCCGAAGCATTTTTAAATGTCAGCGGAATTCCGAGAAATATGGAAGAGTTCCGAAGCATTTTTAAATGTCAGCAGAATTCCGAGAACAATGGAAGAGTTCCAAAGCATTTTTAAATGTTAGCGGAATTCTGAAAACAATGGAAGAGTTCCGAAGCATTTTTAAAAGTCAGCGGAATTCCGAGAACAATAGAAGAGTTGTGAAGCAATTTTAAGCGTCAGCGGAATTCCGAGAACAATGGAAGAGTTCCGAAGCATTTTTAAACGTCAGCAGAATTCCGAGAACAATGGAAGAGTTCCGAAGCATTTTTAAACGTCAGCAGAATTCCGAGAACAATGGAAGAGTTCCGAAGCATTTTTAAACTTCAGCAGAATTCCGAGAACAATGGAAGAGTTCCGAAGCATTTTTAAACTTCAGCGGAATTACGAGAACAATGGAAGAGTTCCGAAGCATTTTTAAACATGAGCAGAATTCCGAGAACAATGGAAGAGATTTTAAGCATTTTTAAACTTCAGCGGAATTCCGAGAACAATAGAACAGTTCCGAAGCATTTTCAAACTTCACCCGAATTCTGAGAACAATGGAAGAGTTCCGAAGCATTTTTAAAAGTTAGCGGAATTCCGAGAACAATGGAAGAGTTCCGAAGCATTTTTAAACGTCAGCAGAATTCCGAGAACAATGGAAGAGTTCCGAAGCATTTTTAAACGTCAGCAGAATTCCGAGAACAATGGAAGAGTTCTGAAGCATTTTTAAACTTCAGCAGAATTCCGAGAACAATGGAAGAGTTCCGAAGCATTTTTAAACTTCAGCGGAAATTGGAGAACAATGGAAGAGTTCCGAAGCATTTTTAAAAGTCAGCGGAATTCCGAGAACAATGGAAGAGTTGTGAAGCATTTTTAAACGTCAGCAGAATTCCGAGAACAATGGAAGAGTTCCGAAGCATTTTTAAACGTCAGCGGAATTCTGAGATCAATGGAATAGTTCTAAAGAATTTTTAAATGTTAGCGGGATTCCGAGAACAATGGAAGAGTTCCAAAGCATTTTTAAATGTCAGCGGTAATCTGAAAACAATGGAAGAGTTCCGAAGCATTTTTAATCTTCAAAATAATTCCGAGAACAATGGAAGAGTTCCGAAGCATCTTTAAACTTCAGCGGAATTCCGAGAACAATGGAAGAGTTCCGAAGCATTCTTAAACTTCAGCGGAATTCCGAAAACAATGGAAGAGTTCCGAAGCATTTTTAAACCTCAGCGGAATTCTGAGATAAATGGAAGAGTTCCGAAGCATTTTTAAACTTCAGCGGAATTTGGAGAACAATCGGAGAGTTCCGAAGCATTTTTAAATGTCAGCGGAATTCCGAGAACAATGGAAGAGTTGTGAAGCATTTTTAAACGTCAGCGGAATTCCGAGAACAATGGAAGAGTTCCGAAGCATTTTTAAACGTCAGCAGAATTCCGAGAACAATGGAAGAGTTCCGAAGCATTTTTAAACGTCAGCAGAATTCCGAGAACAATGGAAGAGTTCCGAAGCATTTTTAAACTTCAGCAGAATTCCGAGAACAATGGAAGAGTTCCGAAGCATTTTTAAACTTCAGCGGAATTACGAGAACAATGGAAGAGTTCCGAAGCATTTTTAAACATGAGCAGAATTCCGAGAACAATGGAAGAGATTTTAAGCATTTTTAAACTTCAGCGGAATTCCGAGAACAATAGAACAGTTCCGAAGCATTTTCAAACTTCACCCGAATTCTGAGAACAATGGAAGAGTTCCGAAGCATTTTTAAAAGTTAGCGGAATTCCGAGAACAATGGAAGAGTTCCGAAGCATTTTTAAACGTCAGCAGAATTCCGAGAACAATGGAAGAGTTCCGAAGCATTTTTAAACGTCAGCAGAATTCCGAGAACAATGGAAGAGTTCCGAAGCATTTTTAAACTTCAGCAGAATTCCGAGAACAATGGAAGAGTTCCGAAGCATTTTTAAACTTCAGCGGAAATTGGAGAACAATGGAAGAGTTCCGAAGCATTTTTAAAAGTCAGCGGAATTCCGAGAACAATGGAAGAGTTGTGAAGCATTTTTAAACGTCAGCAGAATTCCGAGAACAATGGAAGAGTTCCGAAGCATTTTTAAACGTCAGCGGAATTCTGAGATCAATGGAATAGTTCTAAAGAATTTTTAAATGTTAGCGGGATTCCGAGAACAATGGAAGAGTTCCAAAGCATTTTTAAATGTCAGCGGTAATCTGAAAACAATGGAAGAGTTCCGAAGCATTTTCAATCTTCAAAATAATTCCGAGAACAATGGAAGAGTTCCGAAGCATCTTTAAACTTCAGCGGAATTCCGAGAACAATGGAAGAGTTCCGAAGCATTCTTAAACTTCAGCGGAATTCCGAAAACAATGGAAGAGTTCCGAAGCATTTTTAAAAGTCAGCGGAATTCCGAGAACAATAGAAGAGTTGTGAAGCAATTTTAAGCGTCAGCCGAATTCCGAGAACAATGGAAGAGTTCCGAAGCATTTTTAAACTTCAGCGGAATTCCTGGAACAATGGAAGAGTTCCGAAGCATTTTTAAACTTCAGTAGAATTCGGAGAACAATTGAAGAGTTCCAAAGCATTTTTAAACTTCAGCGAAATTCCGAGAACAATGGAAGAGTTCCGAAGCATTTTTAAATGTCAGCAGAATTCCGAGAACAATGTAAGAGTTCCAAAGCATTTTAAAACTTCAGCAGAATTCCAAGAACAATTGAAGTGTTCCGAAGCATTTTTAAACGTAAGCGGAATTGCGAGAAAAATGGAAGAGTTCTAAAGCATTTTTAAACATCAGCGGAATGCCGAGAGCAATGCAAGATTTCCGAAGCATTTTTATATGTCAGCGGAATTCCGAGAACAATGGAAGAGTACCGAAGTATTTTAAAACGTCAGCGGAATTCCGAGAACAATGGAAGAGTTCCGAAGCATTTTTAAACTTCAGCGGAATTACGAGAACAATGGAAGAGTTCCGAAGCATTTTTAAACATGAGCAGAATTCCGAGAACAATGGAAGAGATTTTAAGCATTTTTAAACTTCAGCGGAATTCCGAGAACAATAGAAGAGTTCCGAAGCATTTTCAAACTTCACCCGAATTCTGAGAACAATGGAAGAGTTCCGAAGCATTTTTAAAAGTTAGCGGAATTCCGAGAACAATGGAAGAGTTGTGAAGCATTTTTAAACGTCAGCGGAATTCCGAGAACAATGGAAGAGTTCCGAAGCATTTTTAAACGTCAGCAGAATTCCGAGAACAATGGAAGAGTTCCGAAGCATTTTTAAACGTCAGCAGAATTCCGAGAACAATGGAAGAGTTCCGAAGCATTTTTAAACTTCAGCAGAATTCCGAGAACAATGGAAGAGTTCCGAAGCATTTTTAAACTTCAGCGGAATTTGGAGAACAATGGAAGAGTTCCGAAGCATTTTTAAAAGTCAGCGGAATTCCGAGAACAATGGAAGAGTTGTGAAGCATTTTTAAACGTCAGCAGAATTCCGAGAACAATGGAAGAGCTCCGAAGCATTTTTAAACGTCAGCGGAATTCTGAGATCAATGGAATAGTTCTGAAGAATTTTTAAATGTTAGCGGGATTCCGAGAACAATGGAAGAGTTCCGAAGCATTTTTAAATGTCAGCGGAAATCTGAAAACAATGGAAGAGTTCCGAAGCATTTTTAATCTTCAAAATAATTCCGAGAACAATGGAAGAGTTCCGAAGCATATTTAAACTTCAGCGGAATTCCGAGAACAATGTAAGAGTTCCGAAGCATTTTTAAAAGTCAGCGGAATACCGAGAAAAATAGAAGAGTTTTGAAGCATTTTTAAACGTCAGCGGAATTCCGAGAACAATGGAAGAGGTCCGAAGCATTTTTAAACTTCAGCGGAATTTGGAGAACAATCGGAGAGTTCCGAAGCATTTTTAAATGTCAGCGGAATTCCGAGAACAATGGAAGAGTTGTGAAGCATTTTTAAATGTCAGCAGAATTCCGAGAACAATGGAAGAGTTCCAAAGCATTTTTAAATGTTAGCGGAATTCTGAAAACAATGGAAGAGTTCCGAAGCATTTTTAAAAGTCAGCGGAATTCCGAGAACAATAGAAGAGTTGTGAAGCAATTTTAAGCGTCAGCGGAATTCCGAGAACAATGGAAGAGTTCCGAAGCATTTTTAAACTTCAGCGGAATTCCTGGAACAATGGAAGAGTTCCGAAGCATTTTTAAAAGTCAGCAGAATTCCGAGAATAATAGAAGGGTGCCAAAGCATGTTTAAACTTCAGCGGAATTCTGAGAACAATGTAAGAGTTCCGAAGCATTTTTAAACGTCAGGGGAATTCCGCGAACAATCGAAGAGTTCTGAAGCATTTTTAAACGTCAGTGGATTTTTGAAAGCAATGGAAGATTTCCGAAGCATTTTTAAACCTCAGCGGAATTCTGAGAAAAATGGAAGAGTTCCGAAGCATTTTTAAACTTCAGCGGAATTTGGAGAACAATCGGAGAGTTCCGAAGCATTTTTAAAGGTCAGCGGAATTCCGAGAACAATGGAAGAGTTGTGAAGCATTTTTAAAGGTCAGCGGAATTCCGAGAACAATGGAAGAGTTGTGAAGCATTTTTAAACTTCAGCAGAATTCCGAGAACAATAAAAGAGTTCCGAAGCATTTTTAATCTTCAAAATAATTCCGAGAACAATGGAAGAGTTACGAAGCATATTTAAACTTCAGCGGAATTCCGAGAACAATGTAAGAGTTCCGAAGCATTTTTAAAAGTCAGCGGAATACCGAGAACAATAGAAGAGTTTTGAAGCATTTTTAAACGTCAGCGGAATTCCGAGAACAATGGAAGAGGTCCGAAGCATTTTTAAATGTCAGCGGAATTCCGAGAAATATGGAAGAGTTCCGAAGCATTTTTAAACTTCAGCAGAATTCCGAGAACAATGGAAGAGTTCCAAAGCATTCTTAAACTTCAGCGGAATTCCTAGAACAATGGAAGAGTTCCGAAGCATTTTTAAAAGTCAGCAGAATTCCGAGAATAATAGAAGGGTGCCAAAGCATGTTTAAACTTCAGCGGAATTCTGAGAACAATGTAAGAGTTCCGAAGCATTTTTAAACTTCACCGGAATTCCGAGAACAATGGAAGAGTTCCGAAGCATTTTTAAACGTCAGGGGAATTCCGCGAACAATCGAAGAGTTCTGAAGCATTTTTAAACGTCAGTGGATTTTTGAAAACAATGGAAGATTTCCGAAGCATTTTTAAACCTCAGCGGAATTCTGAGAAAAATGGAAGAGTTCCGAAGCATTTTTAAACTTCAGCGGAATTTGGAGAACAATCGGAGAGTTCCGAAGCATTTTTAAATGTCAGCGGAATTCCGAGAACAATGGAAGAGTTGTGAAGCATTTTTAAACGTCAGCGGAATTCCGAGAACAATGGAAGAGTTCCGAAGCATTTTTAAACGTCAGCAGAATTCCGAGAACAATGGAAGAGTTCCGAAGCATTTTTAAACGTCAGCAGAATTCCGAGAACAATGGAAGAGTTCCGAAGCATTTTTAAACTTCAGCAGAATTCCGAGAACAATGGAAGAGTTCCGAAGCATTTTTAAACTTCAGCGGAATTACGAGAACAATGGAAGAGTTCCGAAGCATTTTTAAACATGAGCAGAATTCCGAGAACAATGGAAGAGATTTTAAGCATTTTTAAACTTCAGCGGAATTCCGAGAACAATAGAAGAGTTCCGAAGCATTTTCAAACTTCACCCGAATTCTGAGAACAATGGAAGAGTTCCGAAGCATTTTTAAAAGTTAGCGGAATTCCGAGAACAATGGAAGAGTTCCGAAGCATTTTTAAACGTCAGCAGAATTCCGAGAACAATGGAAGAGTTCCGAAGCATTTTTAAACGTCAGCAGAATTCCGAGAACAATGGAAGAGTTCCGAAGCATTTTTAAACTTCAGCAGAATTCCGAGAACAATGGAAGAGTTCCGAAGCATTTTTAAACTTCAGCGGAAATTGGAGAACAATGGAAGAGTTCCGAAGCATTTTTAAAAGTCAGCAGAATTCCGAGAACAATGGAAGAGTTGTGAAGCATTTTTAAACGTCAGCAGAATTCCGAGAACAATGGAAGAGTTCCGAAGCATTTTTAAACGTCAGCGGAATTCTGAGATCAATGGAATAGTTTTAAAGAATTTTTAAATGTTAGCGGGATTCCGAGAACAATGGAAGAGTTCCGAAGCATTTTTAAATGTCAGCGGAAATCTGAAAACAATGGAAGAGTTCCGAAGCATTTTTAATCTTCAAAATAATTCCGAGAACAATGGAAGAGTTCCGAAGCATCTTTAAACTTCAGCGGAATTCCGAGAACAATGGAAGAGTTCCGAAGCATTCTTAAACTTCAGCGGAATTCCGAAAACAATGGAAGAGTTCCGAAGCATTTTTAAAAGTCAGCGGAATTCCGAGAACAATAGAAGAGTTGTGAAGCAATTTTAAGCGTCAGCCGAATTCCGAGAACAATGGAAGAGTTCCGAAGCATTTTTAAACTTCAGCGGAATTCCTGGAACAATGGAAGAGTTCCGAAGCATTTTTAAACTTCAGCAGAATTTGAGGAACAATGGAAGAGTTCCAAAGCATTTTTAAACTTCAGTAGAAATCCGGGAACAATGGAAGAGCTTCAAAGCATTTTTAAACTTCAGCAGAATTCGGAGAACAATTGAAGAGTTCCAAAGCATTTTTAAACTTCAGCGAAATTCCGAGAACAATGGAAGAGTTCCGAAGCATTTTTAAATGTCAGCAGAATTCCGAGAACAATGTAAGAGTTCCAAAGCATTTTAAAACTTCAGCAGAATTCCAAGAACAATTGAAGTGTTCCGAAGCATTTTTAAACGTAAGCGGAATTGCGAGAAAAATGGAAGAGTTCTAAAGCATTTTTAAACATCAGCGGAATGCCGAGAGCAATGCAAGATTTCCGAAGCATTTTTATATGTCAGCGGAATTCCGAGAACAATGGAAGAGTACCGAAGTATTTTAAAACGTCAGCAGAATTCCGAGAACAATGGAAGAGTTCCGAAGCATTTTTAAACTTCAGCGGAATTACGAGAACAATGGAAGAGTTCCGAAGCATTTTTAAACATGAGCAGAATTCCGAGAACAATGGAAGAGATTTTAAGCATTTTTAAACTTCAGCGGAATTCCGAGAACAATAGAAGAGTTCCGAAGCATTTTCAAACTTCACCCGAATTCTGAGAACAATGGAAGAGTTCCGAAGCATTTTTAAACGTCAGCAGAATTCCGAGAACAATGGAAGAGTTCCGAAGCATTTTTAAACTTCAGCAGAATTCCGAGAACAATGGAAGAGTTCCGAAGCATTTTTAAACTTCAGCGGAATTTGGAGAACAATGGAAGAGTTCCGAAGCATTTTTAAAAGTCAGCGGAATTCCGAGAACAATGGAAGAGTTGTGAAGCATTTTTAAACGTCAGCAGAATTCCGAGAACAATGGAAGAGCTCCGAAGCATTTTTAAACGTCAGCGGAATTCTGAGATCAATGGAATAGTTCTGAAGAATTTTTAAATGTTAGCGGGATTCCGAGAACAATGGAAGAGTTCCGAAGCATTTTTAAATGTCAGCGGAAATCTGAAAACAATGGAAGAGTTCCGAAGCATTTTTAATCTTCAAAATAATTCCGAGAACAATGGAAGAGTTCCGAAGCATATTTAAACTTCAGCGGAATTCCGAGAACAATGTAAGAGTTCCGAAGCATTTTTAAAAGTCAGCGGAATACCGAGAAAAATAGAAGAGTTTTGAAGCATTTTTAAACGTCAGCGGAATTCCGAGAACAATGGAAGAGGTCCGAAGCATTTTTAAACTTCAGCGGAATTTGGAGAACAATCGGAGAGTTCCGAAGCATTTTTAAATGTCAGCGGAATTCCGAGAACAATGGAAGAGTTGTGAAGCATTTTTAAACGTCAGCGGAATTCTGAGAACAATGGAAGAGTTCCGAAGCATTTTTAAACGTCAGCAGAATTCCGAGAACAATGGAAGAGTTCGGAAGCATTTTTAAACGTCAGCAGAATTCCGAGAACAATGGAAGAGTTCCGAAACATTTTTAAACTTCAGCAGAATTCCGAGAACAATGGAAGAGTTCCGAAGCATTTTTAAACTTCAGCGGAATTACGAGAACAATGGAAGAGTTCCGAAGCATTTTTAAACATGAGCAGAATTCCGAGAACAATGGAAGAGATTTTAAGCATTTTTAAACTTCAGCGGAATTCCGAGAACAATAGAAGAGTTCCGAAGCATTTTTAAACTTCAGCGGAATTTGGAAAACAATGGAAGAGTTCCGAAGCATTTTTAAAAGTCAGCGGAATTCCGAGAACAATGGAAGAGTTGTGAAGCATTTTTAAACGTCAGCAGAATTCCAAGAACAATGGAAGAGTTCCGAAGCATTTTTAATCCTCAAAATAATTCAGAGAACAATGGAAGAGTTCCGAAGCATTTTTAAACTTCAGCAGAATTCCGAGAACAATGGAAGAGTTCCGAAGCATTTTTAAACTTCAGCGGAATTACGAGAACAATGGAAGAGTTCCGAAGCATTTTTAAACATGAGCAGAATTCCGAGAACAATGGAAGAGATTTTAAGCATTTTTAAACTTCAGCGGAATTCCGAGAACAATAGAAGAGTTCCGAAGCATTTTCAAACTTCACCCGAATTCTGAGAACAATGGAAGAGTTCCGAAGCATTTTTAAAAGTTAGCGGAATTCCGAGAACAATGGAAGAGTTCCGAAGCATTTTTAAACGTCAGCAGAATTCCGAGAACAATGGAAGAGTTCCGAAGCATTTTTAAACGTCAGCAGAATTCCGAGAACAATGGAAGAGTTCCGAAGCATTTTTAAACTTCAGCAGAATTCCGAGAACAATGGAAGAGTTCCGAAGCATTTTTAAACTTCAGCGGAAATTGGAGAACAATGGAAGAGTTCCGAAGCATTTTTAAAAGTCAGCGGAATTCCGAGAACAATGGAAGAGTTGTGAAGCATTTTTAAACGTCAGCAGAATTCCGAGAACAATGGAAGAGTTCCGAAGCATTTTTAAACGTCAGCGGAATTCTGAGATCAATGGAATAGTTCTAAAGAATTTTTAAATGTTAGCGGGATTCCGAGAACAATGGAAGAGTTCCGAAGCATTTTTAAATGTCAGCGGAAATCTGAAAACAATGGAAGAGTTCCGAAGCATTTTTAATCTTCAAAATAATTCCGAGAACAATGGAAGAGTTCCGAAGCATCTTTAAACTTCAGCGGAATTCCGAGAACAATGGAAGAGTTCCGAAGCATTCTTAAACTTCAGCGGAATTCCGAAAACAATGGAAGAGTTCCGAAGCATTTTTAAAAGTCAGCGGAATTCCGAGAACAATAGAAGAGTTGTGAAGCAATTTTAAGCGTCAGCCGAATTCCGAGAACAATGGAAGAGTTCCGAAGCATTTTTAAACTTCAGCGGAATTCCTGGAACAATGGAAGAGTTCCGAAGCATTTTTAAACTTCAGCAGAATTTGAGGAACAATGGAAGAGTTCCAAAGCATTTTTAAACTTCAGTAGAAATCCGGGAACAATGGAAGAGCTTCAAAGCATTTTTAAACTTCAGCAGAATTCGGAGAACAATTGAAGAGTTCCAAAGCATTTTTAAACTTCAGCGAAATTCCGAGAACAATGGAAGAGTTCCGAAGCATTTTTAAATGTCAGCAGAATTCCGAGAACAATGTAAGAGTTCCAAAGCATTTTAAAACTTCAGCAGAATTCCAAGAACAATTGAAGTGTTCCGAAGCATTTTTAAACGTAAGCGGAATTGCGAGAAAAATGGAAGAGTTCTAAAGCATTTTTAAACATCAGCGGAATGCCGAGAGCAATGCAAGATTTCCGAAGCATTTTTATATGTCAGCGGAATTCCGAGAACAATGGAAGAGTACCGAAGTATTTTAAAACGTCAGCGGAATTCCGAGAACAATGGAAGAGTTCCGAAGCATTTTTAAACTTCAGCGGAATTACGAGAACAATGGAAGAGTTCCGAAGCATTTTTAAACATGAGCAGAATTCCGAGAACAATGGAAGAGATTTTAAGCATTTTTAAACTTCAGCGGAATTCCGAGAACAATATAAGAGTTCCGAAGCATTTTCAAACTTCACCCGAATTCTGAGAACAATGGAAGAGTTCCGAAGCATTTTTAAAAGTTAGCGGAATTCCGAGAACAATGGAAGAGTTGTGAAGCATTTTTAAACGTCAGCGGAATTCCGAGAACAATGGAAGAGTTCCGAAGCATTTTTAAACGTCAGCAGAATTCCGAGAACAATGGAAGAGTTCCGAAGCATTTTTAAACGTCAGCAGAATTCCGAGAACAATGGAAGAGTTCCGAAGCATTTTTAAACTTCAGCAGAATTCCGAGAACAATGGAAGAGTTCCGAAGCATTTTTAAACTTCAGCGGAATTTGGAGAACAATGGAAGAGTTCCGAAGCATTTTTAAAAGTCAGCGGAATTCCGAGAACAATGGAAGAGTTGTGAAGCATTTTTAAACGTCAGCAGAATTCCGAGAACAATGGAAGAGCTCCGAAGCATTTTTAAACGTCAGCGGAATTCTGAGATCAATGGAATAGTTCTGAAGAATTTTTAAATGTTAGCGGGATTCCGAGAACAATGGAAGAGTTCCGAAGCATTTTTAAATGTCAGCGGAAATCTGAAAACAATGGAAGAGTTCCGAAGCATTTTTAATCTTCAAAATAATTCCGAGAACAATGGAAGAGTTCCGAAGCATATTTAAACTTCAGCGGAATTCCGAGAACAATGTAAGAGTTCCGAAGCATTTTTAAAAGTCAGCGGAATACCGAGAAAAATAGAAGAGTTTTGAAGCATTTTTAAACGTCAGCGGAATTCCGAGAACAATGGAAGAGGTCCGAAGCATTTTTAAACTTCAGCGGAATTTTTAGAACAATCGGAGAGTTCCGAAGCATTTTTAAATGTCAGCGGAATTCCGAGAACAATGGAAGAGTTGTGAAGCATTTTTAAACGTCAGCGGAATTCCGAGAACAATGGAAGAGTTCCGAAGCATTTTTAAACGTCAGCAGAATTCCGAGAACAATGGAAGAGTTCGGAAGCATTTTTAAACGTCAGCAGAATTCCGAGAACAATGGAAGAGTTCCGAAGCATTTTTAAACTTCAGCAGAATTCCGAGAACAATGGAAGAGTTCCGAAGCATTTTTAAACTTCAGCGGAATTACGAGAACAATGGAAGAGTTCCGAAGCATTTTTAAACATGAGCAGAATTCCGAGAACAATGGAAGAGATTTTAAGCATTTTTAAACTTCAGCGGAATTCCGAGAACAATAGAAGAGTTCCGAAGCATTTTTAAACTTCAGCGGAATTTGGAAAACAATGGAAGAGTTCCGAAGCATTTTTAAAAGTCAGCGGAATTCCGAGAACAATGGAAGAGTTGTGAAGCATTTTTAAACGTCAGCAGAATTCCAAGAACAATGGAAGAGTTCCGAAGCATTTTTAATCTTCAAAATAATTCAGAGAACAATGGAAGAGTTCCGAAGCATATTTAAACTTCAGCGGAATTCCGAGAACAATGGAAGAGTTCCGAAGCATTTTTAAAAGTCAGCGGAATACCGAGAACAATAGAAGAGTTTTGAAGCATTTTTAAACGTCAGCGGAATTCCGAGAACAATGGAAGAGGTCCGAAGCATTTTTAAATGTCAGCGGAATTCCGAGAAATATGGAAGAGTTCCGAAGCATTTTTAAATGTCAGCAGAATTCCGAGAACAATGGAAGAGTTCCAAAGCATTTTTAAATGTTAGCGGAATTCTTAAAACAATGGAAGAGTTCCGAAGCATTTTTAAACTTCAGCAGAATTCCGAGAACAATGGAAGAGTTCAGAAGCATTCTTAAACTTCAGCGGAATTCCGAGAGCAATGGAAGAGTTCCGAAGCATTTTTAAAAGTCAGCGGAATTCCGAGAACAATAGAAGAGTTGTGAAGCAATTTTATGCGTCAGCGGAATTCCGAGAACAATGGAAGAGTTCCGAAGCATTTTTAAACTTCAGCGGAATTCCTGGAACAATGGAAGAGTTCCGAAGCATTTTTAAAAGTCAGCAGAATTCCGAGAATAATAGAAGGGTGCCAAAGCATGTTTAAACTTCAGCGGAATTCTGAGAACAATGTAAGAGTTCCGAAGCATTTTTAAACGTCAGGGGAATTCCGCGAACAATCGAAGAGTTCTGAAGCATTTTTAAACGTCAGTGGATTTTTGAAAGCAATGGAAGATTTCCGAAGCATTTTTAAACCTCAGCGGAATTCTGAGAAAAATGGAAGAGTTCCGAAGCATTTTTAAACTTCAGCGGAATTTGGAGAACAATCGGAGAGTTCCGAAGCATTTTTAAAGGTCAGCGGAATTCCGAGAACAATGGAAGAGTTGTGAAGCATTTTTAAACGTCAGCGGAATTCCGAGAACAATGGAAAAGTTGCAAAGCATTATTAAACGTCAGCGGAATTCCGAGAACAATGGAAGAGTTCCAAAGCATTTTTAAATGTCAGCGGAATTCTGAAAACAATGGAAGAGTTCCGAAGCATTTTTAAACTTCAGCAGAATTCCGAGAACAATGGAAGAGTTCCGAAGCATTCTTAAACTTCAGCGGAATTCCGAGAACAATGGAAGAGTTCCGAAGCATTTTTAAAAGTCAGCG
This sequence comes from Phyllobates terribilis, assembly GCF_046119375.1. Taxonomy (NCBI): domain Eukaryota; kingdom Metazoa; phylum Chordata; class Amphibia; order Anura; family Dendrobatidae; genus Phyllobates; species Phyllobates terribilis. The sequence goes on along the minus strand of NW_027362775.1, from coordinate 21,105,237 downwards.
GAATTCCGAGAACAATAGAAGAGTTGTGAAGCAATTTTAAGCGTCAGCGGAATTCCGAGAACAATGGAAGAGTTCCGAAGCATTTTTAAACTTCAGCGGAATTCCTGGAACAATGAAAGAGTTCCGAAGCATTTTTAAAAGTCAGCAGAATTCCGAGAATAATAGAAGGTTGCCAAAGCATGTTTAAACTTCAGCGGAATTCTGAGAACAATATAAGAGTTCCGAAGCATTTTTAAACTTCACCGGAATTCCGAGAACAATGGAAGAGTTCCGAAGCATTTTTAAACGTCAGGGGAATTCCGCGAACAATCGAAGAGTTCTGAAGCATTTTTAAACGTCAGCGGATTTTTGAAAACAATGGAAGATTTCCGAAGCATTTTTAAACCTCAGCGGAATTCTGAGAAAAATGGAAGAGTTCCGAAGCATTTTTAAACTTCAGCGGAATTTGGAGAACAATCGGAGAGTTCCGAAGCATTTTTAAATGTCAGCGGAATTCCGAGAACAATGGAAGAGTTGTGAAGCATTTGTAAACGTTAGCGGAATTCCGAGAACAATGGAAGAGTTCCGAAGCATTTTTAAACGTCAGCAGAATTCCGAGAACAATGGAAGAGTTCGGAAGCATTTTTAAACGTCAGCAGAATTCCGAGAACAATGGAAGAGTTCCGAAGCATTTTTAAACTTCAGCAGAATTCCGAGAACAATGGAAGAGTTCCGAAGCATTTTTAAACTTCAGCGGAATTACGAGAACAATGGAAGAGTTCCGAAGCATTTTTAAACATGAGCAGAATTCCGAGAACAATGGAAGAGATTTTAAGCATTTTTAAACTTCAGCGGAATTCCGAGAACAATAGAAGAGTTCCGAAGCATTTTCAAACTTCACCCGAATTCTGAGAACAATGGAAGAGTTCCGAAGCATTTTTAAACTTCAGCAGAATTCCGAGAACAATGGAAGAGTTCCGAAGCATTTTTAAACTTCAGCGGAATTTGGAAAACAATGGAAGAGTTCCGAAGCATTTTTAAAAGTCAGCGGAATTCCGAGAACAATGGAAGAGTTGTGAAGTATTTTTAAACGTCAGCAGAATTCCGAGAACAATGGAAGAGTTCCGAAGCATTTTTAAACGTCAGCGGAATTCTGAGATCAATGGAATAGTTCTGAAGAATTTTTAAATGTTAGCGGGATTCCGAGAACAATGGAAGAGTTCCGAAGCATTTTTAAATGTCAGCGGAAATCTTAAAACAATGGAAGAGTTCCGAAGCATTTTTAATCTTCAAAATAATTCAGAGAACAATGGAAGAGTTCCAAAGCATATTTAAACTTCAGCGGAATTCCGAGAACAATGGAAGAGTTCCGAAGCATTTTTAAAAGTCAGCGGAATACCGAGAACAATAGAAGAGTTTTGAAGCATTTTTAAACGTCAGCGGAATTCCGAGAACAATGGAAGAGGTCCGAAGCATTTTTAAATGTCAGCGGAATTCCGAGAAATATGGAAGAGTTCCGAAGCATTTTTAAATGTCAGCAGAATTCCGAGAACAATGGAAGAGTTCCAAAGCATTTTTAAATGTCAGCGGAATTCTGAAAACAATGGAAGAGTTCCGAAGCATTTTTAAACTTCAGCAGAATTCCGAGAACAATGGAAGAGTTCAGAAGCATTCTTAAACTTCAGCGGAATTCCGAGAACAATGGAAGAGTTCCGAAGCATTTTTAAACTTCAGCGGAATTCCTGGAACAATGGAAGAGTTCCGAAGCATTTTTAAAAGTCAGCAGAATTCCGAGAATAATAGAAGGGTGCCAAAGCATGTTTAAACTTCAGCGGAATTCTGAGAACAATGTAAGAGTTCCGAAGCATTTTTAAACTTCACCGGAATTCCGCGAACAATCGAAGAGTTCTGAAGCATTTTTAAAAGTCAGCAGAATTCCGAGAATAATAGAAGGTTGCCAAAGCATGTTTAAACTTCAGCGGAATTCTGAGAACAATATAAGAGTTCCGAAGCATTTTTAAACTTCACCGGAATTCCGAGAACAATGGAAGAGTTCCGAAGCATTTTTAAACGTCAGGGGAATTCCGCGAACAATCGAAGAGTTCTGAAGCATTTTTAAACGTCAGCGGATTTTTGAAAACAATGGAAGATTTCCGAAGCATTTTTAAACCTCAGCGGAATTCTGAGAAAAATGGAAGAGTTCCGAAGCATTTTTAAACTTCAGCGGAATTTGGAGAACAATCGGAGAGTTCCGAAGCATTTTTAAATGTCAGCGGAATTCCGAGAACAATGGAAGAGTTGTGAAGCATTTTTAAACGTTAGCGGAATTCCGAGAACAATGGAAGAGTTCCGAAGCATTTTTAAACGTCAGCAGAATTCCGAGAACAATGGAAGAGTTCGGAAGCATTTTTAAACGTCAGCAGAATTCCGAGAACAATGGAAGAGTTCCGAAGCATTTTTAAACTTCAGCAGAATTCCGAGAACAATGGAAGAGTTCCGAAGCATTTTTAAACTTCAGCGGAATTACGAGAACAATGGAAGAGTTCCGAAGCATTTTTAAACATGAGCAGAATTCCGAGAACAATGGAAGAGATTTTAAGCATTTTTAAACTTCAGCGGAATTCCGAGAACAATAGAAGAGTTCCGAAGCATTTTCAAACTTCACCCGAATTCTGAGAACAATGGAAGAGTTCCGAAGCATTTTTAAACTTCAGCAGAATTCCGAGAACAATGGAAGAGTTCCGAAGCATTTTTAAACTTCAGCGGAATTTGGAAAACAATGGAAGAGTTCCGAAGCATTTTTAAAAGTCAGCGGAATTCCGAGAACAATGGAAGAGTTGTGAAGTATTTTTAAACGTCAGCAGAATTCCGAGAACAATGGAAGAGTTCCGAAGCATTTTTAAACGTCAGCGGAATTCTGAGATCAATGGAATAGTTCTGAAGAATTTTTAAATGTTAGCGGGATTCCGAGAACAATGGAAGAGTTCCGAAGCATTTTTAAATGTCAGCGGAAATCTGAAAACAATGGAAGAGTTCCGAAGCATTTTTAATCTTCAAAATAATTCAGAGAACAATGGAAGAGTTCCAAAGCATATTTAAACTTCAGCGGAATTCCGAGAACAATGGAAGAGTTCCGAAGCATTTTTAAAAGTCAGCGGAATACCGAGAACAATAGAAGAGTTTTGAAGCATTTTTAAACGTCAGCGGAATACCGAGAACAATGGAAGAGGTCCGAAGCATTTTTAAATGTCAGCGGAATTCCGAGAAATATGGAAGAGTTCCGAAGCATTTTTAAATGTCAGCAGAATTCCGAGAAACAATGGAAGAGTTCCAAAGCATTTTTAAATGTCAGCGGAATTCTGAAAACAATGGAAGAGTTCCGAAGCATTTTTAAACTTCAGCAGAATTCCGAGAACAATAGAAGAGTTCAGAAGCATTCTTAAACTTCAGCGGAATTCCGAGAACAATGGAAGAGTTCCGAAGCATTTTTAAACTTCAGCGGAATTCCTGGAACAATGGAAGAGTTCCGAAGCATTTTTAAAAGTCAGCAGAATTCCGAGAATAATAGAAGGGTGCCAAAGCATGTTTAAACTTCAGCGGAATTCTGAGAACAATGTAAGAGTTCCGAAGCATTTTTAAACTTCACCGGAATTCCGCGAACAATCGAAGAGTTCTGAAGCATTTTTAAACGTCAGCGGATTTTTGAAAGCAATGGAAGATTTCCGAAGCATTTTTAAACCTCAGCGGAATTCTGAGAAAAATGGAAGAGTTCCGAAGCATTTTTAAACTTCAGCGGAATTTGGAGAAAAATCGGAGAGTTCCGAAGCATTTTTAAAGGTCAGCGGAATTCCGAGAACAATGGAAGAGTTCCGAAGCATTTTTAAAAGTCAGCGGAATTCCGAGAACAATAGAAGAGTTGTGAAGCAATTTTAAGCGTCAGCGGAATTCCGAGAACAATGGAAGAGTTCCGAAGCATTTTTAAACTTCAGCGGAATTCCTGGAACAATGAAAGAGTTCCGAAGCATTTTTAAAAGTCAGCAGAATTCCGAGAATAATAGAAGGGTGCCAAAGCATGTTTAAACTTCAGCGGAATTCTGAGAACAATGTAAGAGTTCCGAAGCATTTTTAATCTTCACCGGAATTCCGAGAACAATGGAAGAGTTCCGAAGCATTTTTAAACGTCAGGGGAATTCCGCGAACAATCGAAGTGTTCTGAAGCATTTTTAAACGTCAGCGGATTTTTGAAAACAATGGAAGATTTCCGAAGCATTTTTAAACCTCAGCGGAATTCTGAGAAAAATGGAAGAGTTCCGAAGCATTTTCAAACTTCACCCGAATTCTGAGAACAATGGAAGAGTTCCGAAGCATTTTTAAACTTCAGCAGAATTCCGAGAACAATGGAAGAGTTACGAAGCATTTTTAAACTTCAGCGGAATTCCGAGAACAATGGAAGAGTTGTGAAGCATTTTTAAACATGAGCAGAATTCCGAGAACAATGGAAGAGATTTTAAGCATTTTTAAACTTCAGCGGAATTCCGAGAACAATAGAAGAGTTCCGAAGCATTTTCAAACTTCACCCGAATTCTGAGAACAATGGAAGAGTTCCGAAGCATTTTTAAACTTCAGCAGAATTCCGAGAACAATGGAAGAGTTACGAAGCATTTTTAAACTTCAGCGGAATTCCGAGAACAATGGAAGAGTTGTGAAGCATTTTTAAACGTCAGCAGAATTCCGAGAACAATGGAAGAGTTCCGAAGCATTTTTAAACGTCAGCGGAATTCTGAGATCAATGGAATAGTTCTGAAGAATTTTTAAATGTTAGCGGGATTCCGAGAACAATGGAAGAGTTCCGAAGCATTTTTAAATGTCAGCGGAAATCTGAAAACAATGGAAGAGTTCCGAAGCATTTTTAATCTTCAAAATAATTCAGAGAACAATGGAAGAGTTCCGAAGCATATTTAAACTTCAGCGGAATTCCGAGAACAATGGAAGAGTTCCGAAGCATTTTTAAAAGTCAGCGGAATACCGAGAACAATAGAAGAGTTTTGAAGCATTTTTAAACGTCAGCGGAATTCCGAGAACAATGGAAGAGGTCCGAAGCATTTTTAAATGTCAGCGGAATTCCGAGAAATATGGAAGAGTTCCGAAGCATTTTTAAATGTCAGCAGAATTCCGAGAACAATGGAAGAGTTCCAAAGCATTTTTAAATGTCAGCGGAATTCTGAAAACAATGGAAGAGTTCCGAAGCATTTTTAAACTTCAGCGGAATTCCGAGAACAATGGAAGAGTTCAGAAGCATTCTTAAACTTCAGCGGAATTCCGAGAACAATGGAAGAGTTCCGAAGCATTTTTAAAAGTCAGCGGAATTCCGAGAACAATAGAAGAGTTGTGAAGCAATTTTAAGCGTCAGCGGAATTCCGAGAACAATGGAAGAGTTCCGAAGCATTTTTAAACTTCAGCGGAATTCCTGGAACAATGGAAGAGTTCCGAAGCATTTTTAAAACTCAGCAGAATTCCGAGAATAATAGAAGGGTGCCAAAGCATGTTTAAACTTCAGCGGAATTCTGAGAACAATGTAAGAGTTCCGAAGCATTTTTAAACTTCACCGGAATTCCGAGAACAATGGAAGAGTTCCGAAGCATTTTTAAACGTCAGGGGAATTCCGCGAACAATCAAAGAGTTCTGAAGCATTTTTAAACGTCAGCGGATTTTTGAAAGCAATGGAAGATTTCCGAAGCATTTTTAAACCTCAGCGGAATTCTGAGAAAAATGGAAGAGTTCCGAAGCATTTTTAAACTTCAGCGGAATTTGGAGAACAATCGGAGAGTTCCGAAGCATTTTTAAAGGTCAGCGGAATTCCGAGAACAATGGAAGAGTTGTGAAGCATTTTTAAACGTCAGCGGAATTCCGAGAACAATGGAAGAGTTGCAAAGCATTATTAAACGTCAGCGGAATTCCGAGAACAATGGAAGAGTTCCGAAGCATTTTTAAACTTCAGCATAATTCCGAGAACAATGGAAGAGTTCCGAAGCATTTTTAAATTTCAAAGGAATTCCGAGAAGAATGGAAGAGTTCCAAAGCATTTTAAAACTTCAGCAGAATTCCAAGAACAATGGAAGAGTCCTGAAGCATTTTAAACTTCAGCTGATTTCCGAGAAATGGAAGAGTTCCGAAGCATTTTGAAACGTCAGCGGAAATCCGAGAACAATGGAAGCGTTCCGAAGCATTTTTAAACGTCAGCTGAATTCCGAGAACAATGAAAGAGTTGCGAAGCATTATTAAACGTCAGCGGAATTCTGAGAACAATGGAAGAGTTCCGAAACATTTTTAAACATCGGCGGATTTCCTTCAAGAATGAAAGAGTTCCGAAGAATTTTTAAACTTCAGCAGAATTTGAGGAACAATGGAAGAGTTCCAAAGCATTTTTAAACTTCAGTAGAAATCCGGGAACAATGGAAGAGTTTCAAAGCATTTTTAAACTTCAGCAGAATTCGGAGAACAATTGAAGAGTTCCAAAGCATTTTTAAACTTCAGCGGAATTCCGAGAACAATGGAAGAGTTCCGAAGCATTTTTAAATGTCAGCAGAATTCCGAGAACAATGTAAGAGTTCCAAAGCATTTTAAAACTTCAGCAGAATTCCAAGAACAATTGAAGTGTTCCGAAGCATTTTTAAACGTAAGCGGAATTGCGAGAACAATGGAAGAGTTCTAAAGCATTTTTAAACATCAGCGGAATGCCGAGAGCAATGCAAGATTTCCGAAGCATTTTTATATGTCAGCGGAATTCCCAGAACAATGGAAGAGTACCGAAGCATTTTAAAACGTCAGCGGAATTCCGAGAACAATGGAAGAGTTCCGAAGCATTTTTAAACTTCAGCGGAATTACGAGAACAATGGAAGAGTTCCGAAGCATTTTTAAACATGAGCAGAATTCCGAGAACAATGGAAGAGATTTTAAGCATTTTTAAACTTCAGCGGAATTCCGAGAACAATAGAAGAGTTCCGAAGCATTTTCAAACTTCACCCGAATTCTGAGAACAATGGAAGAGTTCCGAAGCATTTTTAAAAGTTAGCGGAATTCCGAGAACAATGGAAGAGTTGTGAAGCATTTTTAAACGTCAGCGGAATTCCGAGAACAATGGAAGAGTTCCGAAGCATTTTTAAACGTCAGCGGAATTCTGAGATCAATGGAATAGTTCTGAAGAATTTTTAAATGTTAGCGGGATTCCGAGAACAATGGAAGAGTTCCGAACCATTTTCAAACTTCACCCGAATTCTGAAAACAATGGAAGAGTTCCGAAGCATTTTTAAATGTCAGCGGAAATCTGAAAACAATGGAAGAGTTCCGAAGCATTTTTAATCTTCAAAATAATTCCGAGAACAATGGAAGAGTTCCGAAGCATATTTAAACTTCAGCGGAATTCCGAGAACAATGTAAGAGTTCCGAAGCATTTTTAAAAGTCAGCGGAATACCGAGAACAATAGAAGAGTTTTGAAGCATTTTTAAACGTCAGCGGAATACCGAGAACAATGGAAGAGGTCCGAAGCATTTTTAAATGTCAGCGGAATTCTGAGAAATATGGAAGAGTTCCGAGCATTTTTAAATGTCAGCAGAATTCCGAGAACAATGGAAGAGTTCCAAAGCATTTTTAAATGTCAGCGGAATTCTGAAAACAATGGAAGAGTTCCGAAGCATTTTTAAACTTCAGCAGAATTCCGAGAACAATGGAAGAGTTCCGAAGCATTCTTAAACTTCAGCGGAATTCCGAGAACAATGGAAGAGTTCCGAAGCATTTTTAAAAGTCAGCGGAATTCCGAGAACAATAGAAGAGTTGTGAAGCAATTTTAAGCGTCAGCGGAATTCCGAGAACAATGGAAGAGTTCCGAAGCATTTTTAAACTTCAGCGGAATTCCTGGAACAATGGAAGAGTTCCGAAGCATTTTTAAAAGTCAGCAGAATTCCGAGAATAATAGAAGGGTGCCAAAGCATGTTTAAACTTCAGCGGAATTCTGAGAACAATGTAAGAGTTCCGAAGCATTTTTAAACTTCACCGGAATTCCGAGAACAATGGAAGAGTTCCGAAGCATTTTTAAACGTCAGGGGAATTCCGCGAACAATCGAAGAGTTCTGAAGCATTTTTAAACGTCAGCGGATTTTTGAAAACAATGGAAGATTTCCGAAGCATTTTTAAACCTCAGCGGAATTCTGAGAAAAATGGAAGAGTTCCGAAGCATTTTTAAACTTCAGCGGAATTTGGAGAACAATCGGAGAGTTCCGAAGCATTTTTAAACTTCAGCAGAATTCCGAGAACAATAGAAGAGTTCCGAAGCATTTTCAAACTTCACCCGAATTCTGAGAACAATGGAAGAGTTCCGAAGCATTTTTAAAAGTTAGCGGAATTCCGAGAACAATGGAAGAGTTGTGAAGCATTTTTAAACGTCAGCGGAATTCCGAGAACAATGGAAGAGTTCCGAAGCATTTTTAAACGTCAGCAGAATTCCGAGAACAATGGAAGAGTTCCGAAGCATTTTTAAACTTCAGCAGAATTCCGAGAACAATGGAAGAGTTCCGAAGCATTTTTAAACTTCAGCGGAATTTGGAGAACAATGGAAAAGTTCCGAAGCATTTTTAAAAGTCAGCGGAATTCCGAGAACAATGGAAGAGTTGTGAAGCATTTTTAAACGTCAGCAGAATTCCGAGAACAATGGAAGAGTTCCGAAGCATTTTTAAACGTCAGCGGAATGCCGAGAACAATGCAAGATTTCTGAAGCATTTTTATATGTCAGCGGAATTCCGAGAACAATGGAAGAGTTCCGAAGCATTTTTCAATGTCAGCGGAAATCTGAAAACAATGGAAGAGTTCCGAAGCATTTTTAATCTTCAAAATAATTTCGAGAACAATGGAAGAGTTCCGAAGCATATTTAAACTTCAGCGGAATTCCGAGAACAATGGAAGAGTTCCGAAGCATTTTTAAAAGTCAGCGGAATACCGAGAACAATAGAAGAGTTTTGAAGCATTTTTAAACGTCAGCGGAATTCCGAGAACAATGGAAGAGTTCCAAAGCATTTTTAAATGTCAGCGGAATTCTGAAAACAATGGAAGAGTTCCGAAGCATTTTTAAACTTCAGCAGAATTCCGAGAACAATGGAAGAGTTCCGAAGCATTCTTAAACTTCAGCGGAATTCCGAGAACAATGGAAGAGTTCCGAAGCATTTTTAAAAGTCAGCGGAATTCCGAGAACAATAGAAGAGTTGTGAAGCAATTTTAAGCGTCAGCGGAATTCCGAGAACAATGGAAGAGTTCCGAAGCATTTTTAAACTTCAGCGGAATTCCTGGAACAATGGAAGAGTTCCGAAGCATTTTTAAAAGTCAGCAGAATTCCGAGAATAATAGAAGGGTGCCAAAGCATGTTTAAACTTCAGCGGAATTCCTGGAACAATGTAAGAGTTCCGAAGCATTTTTAAACTTCACCGGAATTCCGAGAACAATGGAAGAGTTCCGAAGCATTTTTAAACGTCAGGGGAATTCCGCGAACAATCGAAGAGTTCTGAAGCATTTTTAAACGTCAGCGGATTTTTGAAAACAATGGAAGATTTCCGAAGCATTTTTAAACCTCAGCGGAATTCTGAGAAAAATGGAAGAGTTCCGAAGCATTTTTAAACTTCAGCGGAATTTGGAGAACAATCGGAGAGTTCCGAAGCATTTTTAAATGTCAGCGGAATTCCGAGAACAATGGAAGAGTTGAGAAGCATTTTTAAACGTCAGCGGAATTCCGAGAACAATGGAAGAGTTCCGAAGCATTTTTAAACGTCAGCAGAATTCCGAGAACAATGGAAGAGTTCCGAAGCATTTTAAAACGTCAGCAGAATTCCGAGAACAATGGAAGAGTTCCGAAGCATTTTTAAACTTCAGCAGAATTCCGAGAACAATGGAAGAGTTCCGAAGCATTTTTAAACTTCAGCGGAATTACGAGAACAATGGAAGAGTTCCGAAGCATTTTTAAACATGAGCAGAATTCCGAGAACAATGGAAGAGTTCCGAAGCATTTTTAAAAGTTAGCGGAATTCCGAGAACAATGGAAGAGTTCCGAAGCATTTTTAAACGTCAGCAGAATTCCGAGAACAATGGAAGAGTTCCGAAGCATTTTTAAACGTCAGCAGAATTCCGAGAACAATGGAAGAGTTCCGAAGCATTTTTAAACTTCAGCAGAATTCCGAGAACAATGGAAGAGTTTCGAAGCATTTTTAAACTTCAGCGGAATTTGGAGAACAATGGAAAAGTTCCGAAGCATTTTTAAAAGTCAGCGGAATTCCGAGAACAATGGAAGAGTTGTGAAGCATTTTTAAACGTCAGCAGAATTCCGAGAACAATGGAAGAGTTCCGAAGCATTTTTAAACGTCAGCGGAATGCCGAGAACAATGCAAGATTTCTGAAGCATTTTTATATGTCAGCGGAATTCCGAGAACAATGGAAGAGTTCCGAAGCATTTTTAAATGTCAGCGGAAATCTGAAAACAATGGAAGAGTTCCGAAGCATTTTTAATCTTCAAAATAATTTCGAGAACAATGGAAGAGTTCCGAAGCATATTTAAACTTCAGCGGAATTCCGAGAACAATGGAAGAGTTCCGAAGCATTTTTAAAAGTCAGCGGAATACCGAGAACAATAGAAGAGTTTTGAAGCATTTTTAAACGTCAGCGGAATTCCGAGAACAATGGAAGAGTTCCAAAGCATTTTTAAATGTCAGCGGAATTCTGAAAACAATGGAAGAGTTCCGAAGCATTTTTAAACTTCAGCAGAATTCCGAGAACAATGGAAGAGTTCCGAAGCATTCTTAAACTTCAGCGGAATTCCGAGAACAATGGAAGAGTTCCGAAGCATTTTTAAACTTCAGCGGAATTCCTGGAACAATGAAAGAGTTCCGAAGCATTTTTAAAAGTCAGCAGAATTCCGAGAATAATAGAAGGTTGCCAAAGCATGTTTAAACATCAGCGGAATTCTGAGAACAATATAAGAGTTCCGAAGCATTTTTAAACTTCACCGGAATTCCGAGAACAATGGAAGAGTTCCGAAGCATTTTTAAACGTCAGGGGAATTCCGCGAACAATCGAAGAGTTCTGAAGCATTTTTAAACGTCAGCGGATTTTTGAAAGCAATGGAAGATTTCCGAAGCATTTTTAAACCTCAGCGGAATTCTGAGAAAAATGGAAGAGTTCCGAAGCATTTTTAAACTTCAGCGGAATTTGGAGAACAATCGGAGAGTTCCGAAGCATTTTTAAAGGTCAGCGGAATTCCGAGAACAATGGAAGAGTTGTGAAGCATTTTTAAACGTCAGCGGAATTCCGAGAACAATGGAAGAGTTGCAAAGCATTATTAAACGTCAGCGGAATTCCGAGAACAATGGAAGAGTTCCGAAGCATTTTTAAACTTCAGCATAATTCCGAGAACAATGGAAGAGTTCCGAAGCATTTTTAAATTTCAAAGGAATTCCGAGAAGAATGGAAGAGTTCCAAAGCATTTTAAAACTTCAGCAGAATTCCAAGAACAATGGAAGAGTCCTGAAGCATTTTAAACTTCAGCTGATTTCCGAGAAATGGAAGAGTTCCGAAGCATTTTGAAACGTCAGCGGAAATCCGAGAACAATGGAAGCGTTCCGAAGCATTTTTAAACGTCAGCTGAATTCCGAGAACAATGAAAGAGTTGCGAAGCATTATTAAACGTCAGCGGAATTCTGAGAACAATGGAAGAGTTCCGAAACATTTTTAAACATCGGCGGATTTCCTTCAAGAATGAAAGAGTTCCGAAGAATTTTTAAACTTCAGCAGAATTTGAGGAACAATGGAAGAGTTCCAAAGCATTTTTAAACTTCAGTAGAAATCCGGGAACAATGGAAGAGTTTCAAAGCATTTTTAAACTTCAGCAGAATTCCGAGAACAATGTAAGAGTTCCAAAGCATTTTAAAACTTCAGCAGAATTCCAAGAACAATTGAAGTGTTCCGAAGCATTTTTAAACGTAAGCGGAATTGCGAGAACAATGGAAGAGTTCTAAAGCATTTTTAAACCTCAGCGGAATTCTGAGAAAAATGGAAGAGTTCCGAAGCATTTTTAAACTTCAGCAGAATTCCGAGAACAATGGAAGAGTTCCGAAGCATTTTTAAACTTCAGCGGAATTACGGGAACAATGGAAGAGTTCCGAAGCATTTTTAAACATGAGCAGAATTCCGAGAACAATGGAAGAGATTTTAAGCATTTTTAAACTTCAGCGGAATTCCGAGAACAATAGAAGAGTTCCGAAGCATTTTCAAACTTCACCCGAATTCTGAGAACAATGGAAGAGTTCCGAAGCATTTTTAAAAGTTAGCGGAATTACGAGAACAATGGAAGAGTTGTGAAGCATTTTTAAACGTCAGCGGAATTCCGAGAACAATGGAAGAGTTCCGAAGCATTTTTAAACGTCAGCAGAATTCCGAGAACAATGGAAGAGTTCCGAAGCATTTTTAAACGTCAGCAGAATTCCGAGAACAATGGAAGAGTTCCGAAGCATTTTTAAACTTCAGCAGAATTCCGAGAACAATGGAAGAGTTCCGAAGCATTTTTAAACTTCAGCGGAATTTGGAGAACAATGGAAAAGTTCCGAAGCATTTTTAAAAGTCAGCGGAATTCCGAGAACAATGGAAGAGTTGTGAAGCATTTTTAAACGTCAGCAGAATTCCGAGAACAATGGAAGAGTTCCGAAGCATTTTTAAACGTCAGCGGAATGCCGAGAACAATGCAAGATTTCTGAAGCATTTTTATATGTCAGCGGAATTCCGAGAACAATGGAAGAGTTCCGAAGCATTTTTAAATGTCAGCGGAAATCTGAAAACAATGGAAGAGTTCCGAAGCATTTTTAATCTTCAAAATAATTTCGAGAACAATGGAAGAGTTCCGAAGCATATTTAAACTTCAGCGGAATTCCGAGAACAATGGAAGAGTTCCGAAGCATTTTTAAAAGTCAGCGGAATACCGAGAACAATAGAAGAGTTTTGAAGCATTTTTAAACGTCAGCGGAATTCCGAGAACAATGGAAGAGTTCCAAAGCGTTTTTAAATGTCAGCGGAATTCTGAAAACAATGGAAGAGTTCCGAAGCATTTTTAAACTTCAGCAGAATTCCGAGAACAATGGAAGAGTTCCGAAGCATTCTTAAACTTCAGCGGAATTCCGAGAACAATGGAAGAGTTCCGAAGCATTTTTAAAAGTCAGCGGAATACCGAGAACAATAGAAGAGTTTTGAAGCATTTTTAAACGTCAGCGGAATTCCGAGAACAATGGAAGAGTTCCAAAGCATTTTTAAATGTCAGCGGAATTCTGAAAACAATGGAAGAGTTCCGAAGCATTTTTAAACTTCAGCAGAATTCCGAGAACAATGGAAGAGTTCCGAAGCATTCTTAAACTTCAGCGGAATTCCGAGAACAATGGAAGAGTTCCGAAGCATTTTTAAAAGTCAGCGGAATTCCGAGAACAATAGAAGAGTTGTGAAGCAATTTTAAGCGTCAGCGGAATTCCGAGAACAATGGAAGAGTTCCGAAGCATTTTTAAACTTCAGCGGAATTCCTGGAACAATGGAAGAGTTCCGAAGCATTTTTAAAAGTCAGCAGAATTCCGAGAATAATAGAAGGGTGCCAAAGCATGTTTAAACTTCAGCGGAATTCTGAGAACAATGTAAGAGTTCCGAAGCATTTTTAAACTTCACCGGAATTCCGAGAACAATGGAAGAGTTCCGAAGCATTTTTAAACGTCAGGGGAATTCCGCGAACAATCGAAGAGTTCTGAAGCATTTTTAAACGTCAGCGGATTTTTGAAAACAATGGAAGATTTCCGAAGCATTTTTAAACCTCAGCGGAATTCTGAGAAAAATGGAAGAGTTCCAAAGCATTTTTAAACTTCAGCGGAATTTGGAGAACAATCGGAGAGTTCCGAAGCATTTTTAAATGTCAGCGGAATTCCGAGAACAATGGAAGAGTTGAGAAGCATTTTTAAACGTCAGCGGAATTCCGAGAACAATGGAAGAGTTCCGAAGCATTTTTAAACGTCAGCAGAATTCCGAGAACAATGGAAGAGTTCCGAAGCATTTTAAAACGTCAGCAGAATTCCGAGAACAATGGAAGAGTTCCGAAGCATTTTTAAACTTCAGCGGAATTTGGAGAACAATCGGAGAGTTCCGAAGCATTTTTAAAGGTCAGCGGAATTCCGAGAACAATGGAAGAGTTGCAAAGCATTATTAAACGTCAGCGGAATTCCGAGAACAATGGAAGAGTTCCGAAGCATTTTTAAACTTCAGCATAATTCCGAGAACAATGGAAGAGTTCCGAAGCATTTTTAAATTTCAAAGGAATTCCGAGAAGAATGGAAGAGTTCCAAAGCATTTTAAACTTCAGCAGAATTCCAAGAACAATGGAAGAGTCCTGAAGCATTTTAAACTTCAGCTGATTTCCGAGAAATGGAAGAGTTCCGAAGCATTTTGAAACGTCAGCGGAAATCCGAGAACAATGGAAGCGTTCCGAAGCATTTTTAAACGTCAGCTGAATTCCGAGAACAATGAAAGAGTTGCGAAGCATTATTAAACGTCAGCGGAATTCTGAGAACAATGGAAGAGTTCCGAAACATTTTTAAACATCGGCGGATTTCCTTCAAGAATGAAAGAGTTCCGAAGAATTTTTAAACTTCACCAGAATTTGAGGAACAATGGAAGAGTTCCAAAGCATTTTTAAACTTCAGTAGAAATCCGGGAACAATGGAAGAGTTTCAAAGCATTTTTAAACTTCAGCAGAATTCCGAGAACAATGTAAGAGTTCCAAAGCATTTTAAAACTTCAGCAGAATTCCAAGAACAATTGAAGTGTTCCGAAGCATTTTTAAACGTAAGCGGAATTGCGAGAACAATGGAAGAGTTCTAAAGCATTTTTAAACCTCAGCGGAATTCTGAGAAAAATGGAAGAGTTCCGAAGCATTTTTAAACTTCAGCAGAATTCCGAGAACAATGGAAGAGTTCCGAAGCATTTTTAAACTTCAGCGGAATTACGAGAACAATGGAAGAGTTCCGAAGCATTTTTAAACATGAGCAGAATTCCGAGAACAATGGAAGAGATTTTAAGCATTTTTAAACTTCAGCGGAATTCCGAGAACAATAGAAGAGTTCCGAAGCATTTTCAAACTTCACCCGAATTCTGAGAACAATGGAAGAGTTCCGAAGCATTTTTAAAAGTTAGCGGAATTCCGAGAACAATGGAAGAGTTGTGAAGCATTTTTAAACGTCAGCGGAATTCCGAGAACAATGGAAGAGTTCCGAAGCATTTTTAAACGTCAGCAGAATTCCGAGAACAATGGAAGAGTTCCGAAGCATTTTTAAACGTCAGCAGAATTCCGAGAACAATGGAAGAGTTCCGAAGCATTTTTAAACTTCAGCAGAATTCCGAGAACAATGGAAGAGTTCCGAAGCATTTTTAAACTTCAGCGGAATTTGGAGAACAATGGAAAAGTTCCGAAGCATTTTTAAAAGTCAGCGGAATTCCGAGAACAATGGAAGAGTTGTGAAGCATTTTTAAACGTCAGCAGAATTCCGAGAACAATGGAAGAGTTCCGAAGCATTTTTAAACGTCAGCGGAATGCCGAGAACAATGCAAGATTTCTGAAGCATTTTTATATGTCAGCGGAATTCCGAGAACAATGGAAGAGTTCCGAAGCATTTTTAAATGTCAGCGGAAATCTGAAAACAATGGAAGAGTTCCGAAGCATTTTTAATCTTCAAAATAATTTCGAGAACAATGGAAGAGTTCCGAAGCATATTTAAACTTCAGCGGAATTCCGAGAA
This sequence comes from Phyllobates terribilis, assembly GCF_046119375.1. Taxonomy (NCBI): domain Eukaryota; kingdom Metazoa; phylum Chordata; class Amphibia; order Anura; family Dendrobatidae; genus Phyllobates; species Phyllobates terribilis. Next base: position 21,089,408 of record NW_027362775.1, on the reverse strand, counting down.
CAATGGAAGAGTTCCGAAGCATTTTTAAAAGTCAGCGGAATACCGAGAACAATAGAAGAGTTTTGAAGCATTTTTAAACGTCAGCGGAATTCCGAGAACAATGGAAGAGTTCCAAAGCGTTTTTAAATGTCAGCGGAATTCTGAAAACAATGGAAGAGTTCCGAAGCATTTTTAAACTTCAGCAGAATTCCGAGAACAATGGAAGAGTTCCGAAGCATTCTTAAACTTCAGCGGAATTCCGAGAACAATGGAAGAGTTCCGAAGCATTTTTAAAAGTCAGCGGAATACCGAGAACAATAGAAGAGTTTTGAAGCATTTTTAAACGTCAGCGGAATTCCGAGAACAATGGAAGAGTTCCAAAGCATTTTTAAATGTCAGCGGAATTCTGAAAACAATGGAAGAGTTCCGAAGCATTTTTAAACTTCAGCAGAATTCCGAGAACAATGGAAGAGTTCCGAAGCATTCTTAAACTTCAGCGGAATTCCGAGAACAATGGAAGAGTTCCGAAGCATTTTTAAAAGTCAGCGGAATTCCGAGAACAATAGAAGAGTTGTGAAGCAATTTTAAGCGTCAGCGGAATTCCGAGAACAATGGAAGAGTTCCGAAGCATTTTTAAACTTCAGCGGAATTCCTGGAACAATGGAAGAGTTCCGAAGCATTTTTAAAAGTCAGCAGAATTCCGAGAATAATAGAAGGGTGCCAAAGCATGTTTAAACTTCAGCGGAATTCTGAGAACAATGTAAGAGTTCCGAAGCATTTTTAAACTTCACCGGAATTCCGAGAACAATGGAAGAGTTCCGAAGCATTTTTAAACGTCAGGGGAATTCCGCGAACAATCGAAGAGTTCTGAAGCATTTTTAAACGTCAGCGGATTTTTGAAAACAATGGAAGATTTCCGAAGCATTTTTAAACCTCAGCGGAATTCTGAGAAAAATGGAAGAGTTCCAAAGCATTTTTAAACTTCAGCGGAATTTGGAGAACAATCGGAGAGTTCCGAAGCATTTTTAAATGTCAGCGGAATTCCGAGAACAATGGAAGAGTTGAGAAGCATTTTTAAACGTCAGCGGAATTCCGAGAACAATGGAAGAGTTCCGAAGCATTTTTAAACGTCAGCAGAATTCCGAGAACAATGGAAGAGTTCCGAAGCATTTTAAAACGTCAGCAGAATTCCGAGAACAATGGAAGAGTTCCGAAGCATTTTTAAACTTCAGCGGAATTTGGAGAACAATCGGAGAGTTCCGAAGCATTTTTAAAGGTCAGCGGAATTCCGAGAACAATGGAAGAGTTGCAAAGCATTATTAAACGTCAGCGGAATTCCGAGAACAATGGAAGAGTTCCGAAGCATTTTTAAATTTCAAAGGAATTCCGAGAAGAATGGAAGAGTTCCAAAGCATTTTAAAACTTCAGCAGAATTCCAAGAACAATGGAAGAGTCCTGAAGCATTTTAAACTTCAGCTGATTTCCGAGAAATGGAAGAGTTCCGAAGCATTTTGAAACGTCAGCGGAAATCCGAGAACAATGGAAGCGTTCCGAAGCATTTTTAAACGTCAGCTGAATTCCGAGAACAATGAAAGAGTTGCGAAGCATTATTAAACGTCAGCGGAATTCTGAGAACAATGGAAGAGTTCCGAAACATTTTTAAACATCGGCGGATTTCCTTCAAGAATGAAAGAGTTCCGAAGAATTTTTAAACTTCAGCAGAATTTGAGGAACAATGGAAGAGTTCCAAAGCATTTTTAAACTTCAGTAGAAATCCGGGAACAATGGAAGAGTTTCAAAGCATTTTTAAACTTCAGCAGAATTCCGAGAACAATGTAAGAGTTCCAAAGCATTTTAAAACTTCAGCAGAATTCCAAGAACAATTGAAGTGTTCCGAAGCATTTTTAAACGTAAGCGGAATTGCGAGAACAATGGAAGAGTTCTAAAGCATTTTTAAACCTCAGCGGAATTCTGAGAAAAATGGAAGAGTTCCGAAGCATTTTTAAACTTCAGCAGAATTCCGAGAACAATGGAAGAGTTCCGGAGCATTTTTAAACTTCAGCGGAATTACGAGAACAATGGAAGAGTTCCGAAGCATTTTTAAACATGAGCAGAATTCCGAGAACAATGGAAGAGATTTTAAGCATTTTTAAACTTCAGCGGAATTCCGAGAACAATAGAAGAGTTCCGAAGCATTTTCAAACTTCACCCGAATTCTGAGAACAATGGAAGAGTTCCGAAGCATTTTTAAAAGTTAGCGGAATTCCGAGAACAATGGAAGAGTTGTGAAGCATTTTTAAACGTCAGCGGAATTCCGAGAACAATGGAAGAGTTCCGAAGCATTTTTAAACGTCAGCAGAATTCCGAGAACAATGGAAGAGTTCCGAAGCATTTTTAAACGTCAGCAGAATTCCGAGAACAATGGAAGAGTTCCGAAGCATTTTTAAACTTCAGCAGAATTCCGAGAACAATGGAAGAGTTCCGAAGCATTTTTAAACTTCAGCGGAATTTGGAGAACAATGGAAAAGTTCCGAAGCATTTTTAAAAGTCAGCGGAATTCCGAGAACAATGGAAGAGTTGTGAAGCATTTTTAAACGTCAGCAGAATTCCGAGAACAATGGAAGAGTTCCGAAGCATTTTTAAACGTCAGCGGAATGCCGAGAACAATGCAAGATTTCTGAAGCATTTTTATATGTCAGCGGAATTCCGAGAACAATGGAAGAGTTCCGAAGCATTTTTAAATGTCAGCGGAAATCTGAAAACAATGGAAGAGTTCCGAAGCATTTTTAATCTTCAAAATAATTTCGAGAACAATGGAAGAGTTCCGAAGCATATTTAAACTTCAGCGGAATTCCGAGAACAATGGAAGAGTTCCGAAGCATTTTTAAAAGTCAGCGGAATACCGAGAACAATAGAAGAGTTTTGAAGCATTTTTAAACGTCAGCGGAATTCCGAGAACAATGGAAGAGTTCCAAAGCGTTTTTAAATGTCAGCGGAATTCTGAAAACAATGGAAGAGTTCCGAAGCATTTTTAAACTTCAGCAGAATTCCGAGAACAATGGAAGAGTTCCGAAGCATTCTTAAACTTCAGCGGAATTCCGAGAACAATGGAAGAGTTCCGAAGCATTTTTAAAAGTCAGCGGAATACCGAGAACAATAGAAGAGTTTTGAAGCATTTTTAAACGTCAGCGGAATTCCGAGAACAATGGAAGAGTTCCAAAGCATTTTTAAATGTCAGCGGAATTCTGAAAACAATGGAAGAGTTCCGAAGCATTTTTAAACTTCAGCAGAATTCCGAGAACAATGGAAGAGTTCCGAAGCATTCTTAAACTTCAGCGGAATTCCGAGAACAATGGAAGAGTTCCGAAGCATTTTTAAAAGTCAGCGGAATTCCGAGAACAATAGAAGAGTTGTGAAGCAATTTTAAGCGTCAGCGGAATTCCGAGAACAATGGAAGAGTTCCGAAGCATTTTTAAACTTCAGCGGAATTCCTGGAACAATGGAAGAGTTCCGAAGCATTTTTAAAAGTCAGCAGAATTCCGAGAATAATAGAAGGGTGCCAAAGCATGTTTAAACTTCAGCGGAATTCTGAGAACAATGTAAGAGTTCCGAAGCATTTTTAAACTTCACCGGAATTCCGAGAACAATGGAAGAGTTCCGAAGCATTTTTAAACGTCAGGGGAATTCCGCGAACAATCGAAGAGTTCTGAAGCATTTTTAAACGTCAGCGGATTTTTGAAAACAATGGAAGATTTCCGAAGCATTTTTAAACCTCAGCGGAATTCTGAGAAAAATGGAAGAGTTCCGAAGCATTTTTAAACTTCAGCGGAATTTGGAGAACAATCGGAGAGTTCCGAAGCATTTTTAAATGTCAGCGGAATTCCGAGAACAATGGAAGAGTTGAGAAGCATTTTTAAACGTCAGCGGAATTCCGAGAACAATGGAAGAGTTCCGAAGCATTTTTAAACGTCAGCAGAATTCCGAGAACAATGGAAGAGTTCCGAAGCATTTTAAAACGTCAGCAGAATTCCGAGAACAATGGAAGAGTTCCGAAGCATTTTTAAACTTCAGCAGAATTCCGAGAACAATGGAAGAGTTCCGAAGCATTTTTAAACTTCAGCGGAATTACGAGAACAATGGAAGAGTTCCGAAGCATTTTTAAACATGAGCAGAATTCCGAGAACAATGGAAGAGATTTTAAGCATTTTTAAACTTCAGCGGAATTCCGAGAACAATAGAAGAGTTCCGAAGCATTTTCAAACTTCACCCAAATTCTGAGAACAATGGAAGAGTTCCGAAGCATTTTTAAAAGTTAGCGGAATTCCGAGAACAATGGAAGAGTTGTGAAGCATTTTTAAACGTCAGCGGAATTCCGAGAACAATGGAAGAGTTCCGAAGCATTTTTAAACGTCAGCAGAATTCCGAGAACAATGGAAGAGTTCCGAAGCATTTTTAAACGTCAGCAGAATTCCGAGAACAATGGAAGAGTTCCGAAGCATTTTTAAACTTCAGCAGAATTCCGAGAACAATGGAAGAGTTTCGAAGCATTTTTAAACTTCAGCGGAATTTGGAGAACAATGGAAAAGTTCCGAAGCATTTTTAAAAGTCAGCGGAATTCCGAGAACAATGGAAGAGTTGTGAAGCATTTTTAAACGTCAGCAGAATTCCGAGAACAATGGAAGAGTTCCGAAGCATTTTTAAACGTCAGCGGAATGCCGAGAACAATGCAAGATTTCTGAAGCATTTTTATATGTCAGCGGAATTCCGAGAACAATGGAAGAGTTCCGAAGCATTTTTAAATGTCAGCGGAAATCTGAAAACAATGGAAGAGTTCCAAAGCATTTTTAATCTTCAAAATAATTTCGAGAACAATGGAAGAGTTCCGAAGCATATTTAAACTTCAGCGGAATTCCGAGAACAATGGAAGAGTTCCGAAGCATTTTTAAAAGTCAGCGGAATACCGAGAACAATAGAAGAGTTTTGAAGCATTTTTAAACGTCAGCGGAATTCCGAGAACAATGGAAGAGTTCCAAAGCATTTTTAAATGTCAGCGGAATTCTGAAAACAATGGAAGAGTTCCGAAGCATTTTTAAACTTCAGCAGAATTCCGAGAACAATGGAAGAGTTCCGAAGCATTCTTAAACTTCAGCGGAATTCCGAGAACAATGGAAGAGTTCCGAAGCATTTTTAAAAGTCAGCGGAATTCCGAGAACAATAGAAGAGTTGTGAAGCAATTTTAAGCGTCAGCGGAATTCCGAGAACAATGGAAGAGTTCCGAAGCATTTTTAAACTTCAGCGGAATTCCTGGAACAATGGAAGAGTTCCGAAGCATTTTTAAACGTCAGGGGAATTCCGCGAACAATCGAAGAGTTCTGAAGCATTTTTAAACGTCAGCGGATTTTTGAAAGCAATGGAAGATTTCCGAAGCATTTTTAAACCTCAGCGGAATTCTGAGAAAAATGGAAGAGTTCCGAAGCATTTTTAAACTTCAGCGGAATTTGGAGAACAATCGGAGAGTTCCGAAGCATTTTTAAAGGTCAGCGGAATTCCGAGAACAATGGAAGAGTTCCGAAGCATTTTTAAAAGTCAGCGGAATTCCGAGAACAATAGAAGAGTTGTGAAGCAATTTTAAGCGTCAGCGGAATTCCGAGAACAATGGAAGAGTTCCGAAGCATTTTTAAACTTCAGCGGAATTCCTGGAACAATGAAAGAGTTCCGAAGCATTTTTAAAAGTCAGCAGAATTCCGAGAATAATAGAAGGGTGCCAAAGCATGTTTAAACTTCAGCGGAATTCTGAGAACAATGTAAGAGTTCCGAAGCATTTTTAATCTTCACCGGAATTCCGAGAACAATGGAAGAGTTCCGAAGCATTTTTAAACGTCAGGGGAATTCCGCGAACAATCGAAGTGTTCTGAAGCATTTTTAAACGTCAGCGGATTTTTGAAAACAATGGAAGATTTCCGAAGCATTTTTAAACCTCAGCGGAATTCTGAGAAAAATGGAAGAGTTCCGAAGCATTTTCAAACTTCACCCGAATTCTGAGAACAATGGAAGAGTTCCGAAGCATTTTTAAACTTCAGCAGAATTCCGAGAACAATGGAAGAGTTACGAAGCATTTTTAAACTTCAGCGGAATTCCGAGAACAATGGAAGAGTTGTGAAGCATTTTTAAACATGAGCAGAATTCCGAGAACAATGGAAGAGATTTTAAGCATTTTTAAACTTCAGCGGAATTCCGAGAACAATAGAAGAGTTCCGAAGCATTTTCAAACTTCACCCGAATTCTGAGAACAATGGAAGAGTTCCGAAGCATTTTTAAACTTCAGCAGAATTCCGAGAACAATGGAAGAGTTACGAAGCATTTTTAAACTTCAGCGGAATTCCGAGAACAATGGAAGAGTTGTGAAGCATTTTTAAACGTCAGCAGAATTCCGAGAACAATGGAAGAGTTCCGAAGCATTTTTAAACGTCAGCGGAATTCTGAGATCAATGGAATAGTTCTGAAGAATTTTTAAATGTTAGCGGGATTCCGAGAACAATGGAAGAGTTCCGAAGCATTTTTAAATGTCAGCGGAAATCTGAAAACAATGGAAGAGTTCCGAAGCATTTTTAATCTTCAAAATAATTCAGAGAACAATGGAAGAGTTCCGAAGCATATTTAAACTTCAGCGGAATTCCGAGAACAATGGAAGAGGTCCGAAGCATTTTTAAATGTCAGCGGAATTCCGAGAACAATGGAAGAGTTCCAAAGCATTTTTAAATGTCAGCGGAATTCTGAAAACAATGGAAGAGTTCAGAAGCATTCTTAAACTTCAGCGGAATTCCGAGAACAATGGAAGAGTTCCGAAGCATTTTTAAAAGTCAGCGGAATTCCGAGAACAATAGAAGAGTTGTGAAGCAATTTTAAGCGTCAGCGGAATTCCGAGAACAATGGAAGAGTTCCGAAGCATTTTTAAACTTCAGCGGAATTCCTGGAACAATGGAAGAGTTCCGAAGCATTTTTAAAACTCAGCAGAATTCCGAGAATAATAGAAGGGTGCCAAAGCATGTTTAAACTTCAGCGGAATTCTGAGAACAATGTAAGAGTTCCGAAGCATTTTTAAACTTCACCGGAATTCCGAGAACAATGGAAGAGTTCCGAAGCATTTTTAAACGTCAGGGGAATTCCGCGAACAATCGAAGAGTTCTGAAGCATTTTTAAACGTCAGCGGATTTTTGAAAGCAATGGAAGATTTCCGAAGCATTTTTAAACCTCAGCGGAATTCTGAGAAAAATGGAAGAGTTCCGAAGCATTTTTAAACTTCAGCGGAATTTGGAGAACAATCGGAGAGTTCCGAAGCATTTTTAAAGGTCAGCGGAATTCCGAGAACAATGGAAGAGTTGTGAAGCATTTTTAAACGTCAGCGGAATTTCGAGAGCAATGGAAGAGTTGCAAAGCATTATTAAACGTCAGCGGAATTCCGAGAACAATGGAAGAGTTCCGAAGCATTTTTAAACTTCAGCATAATTCCGAGAACAATGGAAGAGTTCCGAAGCATTTTTAAATTTCAAAGGAATTCCGAGAAGAATGGAAGAGTTCCAAAGCATTTTAAAACTTCAGCAGAATTCCAAGAACAATGGAAGAGTCCTGAAGCATTTTAAACTTCAGCTGATTTCCGAGAAATGGAAGAGTTCCGAAGCATTTTGAAACGTCAGCGGAAATCCGAGAACAATGGAAGCGTTCCGAAGCATTTTTAAATGTCAGCTGAATTCCGAGAACAATGAAAGAGTTGCGAAGCATTATTAAACGTCAGCGGAATTCTGAGAACAATGGAAGAGTTCCGAAACATTTTTAAACATCGGCGGATTTCCTTCAAGAATGAAAGAGTTCCGAAGAATTTTTAAACTTCAGCAGAATTTGAGGAACAATGGAAGAGTTCCAAAGCATTTTTAAACTTCAGTAGAAATCCGGGAACAATGGAAGAGTTTCAAAGCATTTTTAAACTTCAGCAGAATTCGGAGAACAATTGAAGAGTTCCAAAGCATTTTTAAACTTCAGCGGAATTCCGAGAACAATGGAAGAGTTCCGAAGCATTTTTAAATGTCAGCAGAATTCCGAGAACAATGTAAGAGTTCCAAAGCATTTTAAAACTTCAGCAGAATTCCAAGAACAATTGAAGTGTTCCGAAGCATTTTTAAACGTAAGCGGAATTGCGAGAACAATGGAAGAGTTCTAAAGCATTTTTAAACATCAGCGGAATGCCGAGAGCAATGCAAGATTTCCGAAGCATTTTTATATGTCAGCGGAATTCCCAGAACAATGGAAGAGTACCGAAGCATTTTAAAACGTCAGCGGAATTCCGAGAACAATGGAAGAGTTCCGAAGCATTTTTAAACTTCAGCGGAATTCCGAGAACAATGGAAGAGTTCCGAAGCATTTTTAAACTTCAGCGGAATTCCTGGAACAATGAAAGAGTTCCGAAGCATTTTTAAAAGTCAGCAGAATTCCGAGAATAATAGAAGGGTGCCAAAGCATGTTTAAACTTCAGCGGAATTCTGAGAACAATGTAAGAGTTCCGAAGCATTTTTAATCTTCACCGGAATTCCGAGAACAATGGAAGAGTTCCGAAGCATTTTTAAACGTCAGGGGAATTCCGCGAACAATCGAAGTGTTCTGAAGCATTTTTAAACGTCAGCGGATTTTTGAAAACAATGGAAGATTTCCGAAGCATTTTTAAACCTCAGCGGAATTCTGAGAAAAATGGAAGAGTTCCGAAGCATTTTCAAACTTCACCCGAATTCTGAGAACAATGGAAGAGTTCCGAAGCATTTTTAAACTTCAGCAGAATTCCGAGAACAATGGAAGAGTTACGAAGCATTTTTAAACTTCAGCGGAATTCCGAGAACAATGGAAGAGTTGTGAAGCATTTTTAAACATGAGCAGAATTCCGAGAACAATGGAAGAGATTTTAAGCATTTTTAAACTTCAGCGGAATTCCGAGAACAATAGAAGAGTTCCGAAGCATTTTCAAACTTCACCCGAATTCTGAGAACAATGGAAGAGTTCCGAAGCATTTTTAAACTTCAGCAGAATTCCGAGAACAATGGAAGAGTTACGAAGCATTTTTAAACTTCAGCGGAATTCCGAGAACAATGGAAGAGTTGTGAAGCATTTTTAAACGTCAGCAGAATTCCGAGAACAATGGAAGAGTTCCGAAGCATTTTTAAACGTCAGCGGAATTCTGAGATCAATGGAATAGTTCTGAAGAATTTTTAAATGTTAGCGGGATTCCGAGAACAATGGAAGAGTTCCGAAGCATTTTTAAATGTCAGCGGAAATCTGAAAACAATGGAAGAGTTCCGAAGCATTTTTAATCTTCAAAATAATTCAGAGAACAATGGAAGAGTTCCGAAGCATATTTAAACTTCAGCGGAATTCCGAGAACAATGGAAGAGGTCCGAAGCATTTTTAAATGTCAGCGGAATTCCGAGAACAATGGAAGAGTTCCAAAGCATTTTTAAATGTCAGCGGAATTCTGAAAACAATGGAAGAGTTCAGAAGCATTCTTAAACTTCAGCGGAATTCCGAGAACAATGGAAGAGTTCCGAAGCATTTTTAAAAGTCAGCGGAATTCCGAGAACAATAGAAGAGTTGTGAAGCAATTTTAAGCGTCAGCGGAATTCCGAGAACAATGGAAGAGTTCCGAAGCATTTTTAAACTTCAGCGGAATTCCTGGAACAATGGAAGAGTTCCGAAGCATTTTTAAAACTCAGCAGAATTCCGAGAATAATAGAAGGGTGCCAAAGCATGTTTAAACTTCAGCGGAATTCTGAGAACAATGTAAGAGTTCCGAAGCATTTTTAAACTTCACCGGAATTCCGAGAACAATGGAAGAGTTCCGAAGCATTTTTAAACGTCAGGGGAATTCCGCGAACAATCGAAGAGTTCTGAAGCATTTTTAAACGTCAGCGGATTTTTGAAAGCAATGGAAGATTTCCGAAGCATTTTTAAACCTCAGCGGAATTCTGAGAAAAATGGAAGAGTTCCGAAGCATTTTTAAACTTCAGCGGAATTTGGAGAACAATCGGAGAGTTCCGAAGCATTTTTAAAGGTCAGCGGAATTCCGAGAACAATGGAAGAGTTGTGAAGCATTTTTAAACGTCAGCGGAATTTCGAGAGCAATGGAAGAGTTGCAAAGCATTATTAAACGTCAGCGGAATTCCGAGAACAATGGAAGAGTTCCGAAGCATTTTTAAACTTCAGCATAATTCCGAGAACAATGGAAGAGTTCCGAAGCATTTTTAAATTTCAAAGGAATTCCGAGAAGAATGGAAGAGTTCCAAAGCATTTTAAAACTTCAGCAGAATTCCAAGAACAATGGAAGAGTCCTGAAGCATTTTAAACTTCAGCTGATTTCCGAGAAATGGAAGAGTTCCGAAGCATTTTGAAACGTCAGCGGAAATCCGAGAACAATGGAAGCGTTCCGAAGCATTTTTAAATGTCAGCTGAATTCCGAGAACAATGAAAGAGTTGCGAAGCATTATTAAACGTCAGCGGAATTCTGAGAACAATGGAAGAGTTCCGAAACATTTTTAAACATCGGCGGATTTCCTTCAAGAATGAAAGAGTTCCGAAGAATTTTTAAACTTCAGCAGAATTTGAGGAACAATGGAAGAGTTCCAAAGCATTTTTAAACTTCAGTAGAAATCCGGGAACAATGGAAGAGTTTCAAAGCATTTTTAAACTTCAGCAGAATTCGGAGAACAATTGAAGAGTTCCAAAGCATTTTTAAACTTCAGCGGAATTCCGAGAACAATGGAAGAGTTCCGAAGCATTTTTAAATGTCAGCAGAATTCCGAGAACAATGTAAGAGTTCCAAAGCATTTTAAAACTTCAGCAGAATTCCAAGAACAATTGAAGTGTTCCGAAGCATTTTTAAACGTAAGCGGAATTGCGAGAACAATGGAAGAGTTCTAAAGCATTTTTAAACATCAGCGGAATGCCGAGAGCAATGCAAGATTTCCGAAGCATTTTTATATGTCAGCGGAATTCCCAGAACAATGGAAGAGTACCGAAGCATTTTAAAACGTCAGCGGAATTCCGAGAACAATGGAAGAGTTCCGAAGCATTTTTAAACTTCAGCGGAATTACGAGAACAATGGAAGAGTTCCGAAGCATTTTTAAACATGAGCAGAATTCCGAGAACAATGGAAGAGATTTTAAGCATTTTTAAACTTCAGCGGAATTCCGAGAACAATAGAAGTGTTCCGAAGCATTTTTAAACGTAAGCGGAATTGCGAGAACAATGGAAGAGTTCCGAAGCATTTTTAAAAGTTAGCGGAATTCCGAGAACAATGGAAGAGTTGTGAAGCATTTTTAAACGTCAGCGGAATTCCGAGAACAATGGAAGAGTTCCGAAGCATTTTTAAACGTCAGCAGAATTCCGAGAACAATGGAAGAGTTCCGAAACATTTTTAAACTTCAGCAGAATTCCGAGAACAATGGAAGAGTTCCGAAGCATTTTTAAACTTCAGCGGAATTTGGAGAACAATGGAAGAGTTCCGAAGCATTTTTAAAAGTCAGCAGAATTCCGAGAACAATGGAAGAGTTGTGAAGCATTTTTAAACGTCAGCAGAATTCCGAGAACAATGGAAGAGTTCCGAAGCATTTTTAAACGTCAGCGGAATTCTGAGATCAATGGAATAGTTCTGAAGAATTTTTAAATGTTAGCGGGATTCCGAGAACAATGGAAGAGTTCCGAACCATTTTCAAACTTCACCCGAATTCTGAGAACAATGGAAGAGTTCCGAAGCATTTTTAAATGTCAGCGGAAATCTGAAAACAATGGAAGAGTTCCGAAGCATTTTTAATCTTCAAAATAATTCCGAGAACAATGGAAGTGTTCCGAAGCATATTTAAACTTCAGCGGAATTCCGAGAACAATGTAAGAGTTCCGAAGCATTTTTAAAAGTCAGCGGAATACCGAGAACAATAGAAGAGTTTTGAAGCATTTTTAAACGTCAGCGGAATACCGAGAACAATGGAAGAGGTCCGAAGCATTTTTAAATGTCAGCGGAATTCTGAGAAATATGGAAGAGTTCCGAGCATTTTTAAATGTCAGCAGAATTCCGAGAACAATGGAAGAGTTCCAAAGCATTTTTAAATGTCAGCGGAATTCTGAAAACAATGGAAGAGTTCCGAAGCATTTTTAAACTTCAGCAGAATTCCGAGAACAATGGAAGAGTTCCGAAGCATTCTTAAACTTCAGCGGAATTCCGAGAACAATGGAAGAGTTCCGAAGCATTTTTAAAAGTCAGCGGAATTCCGAGAACAATAGAAGAGTTGTGAAGCAATTTTAAGCGTCAGCGGAATTCCGAGAACAATGGAAGAGTTCCGAAGCATTTTTAAACTTCAGCGGAATTCCTGGAACAATGGAAGAGTTCCGAAGCATTTTTAAAAGTCAGCAGAATTCCGAGAATAATAGAAGGGTGCCAAAGCATGTTTAAACTTCAGCGGAATTCTGAGAACAATGTAAGAGTTCCGAAGCATTTTTAAACTTCACCGGAATTCCGAGAACAATGGAAGAGTTCCGAAGCATTTTTAAACGTCAGGGGAATTCCGCGAACAATCGAAGAGTTCTGAAGCATTTTTAAACGTCAGCGGATTTTTGAAAACAATGGAAGATTTCCGAAGCATTTTTAAACCTCAGCGGAATTCTGAGAAAAATGGAAGAGTTCCGAAGCATTTTTAAACTTCAGCGGAATTTGGAGAACAATCGGAGAGTTCCGAAGCATTTTTAAATGTCAGCGGAATTCCGAGAACAATGGAAGAGTTGAGAAGCATTTTTAAACGTCAGCGGAATTCCGAGAACAATGGAAGAGTTCCGAAGCATTTTTAAACGTCAGCAGAATTCCGAGAACAATGGAAGAGTTCCGAAGCATTTTTAAACGTCAGCAGAATTCCGAGAACAATGGAAGAGTTCCGAAGCATTTTTAAACTTCAGCAGAATTCCGAGAACAATGGAAGAGTTCCGAAGCATTTTTAAACTTCAGCGGAATTACGAGAACAATGGAAGAGTTCCGAAGCATTTTTAAACATGAGCAGAATTCCGAGAACAATGGAAGAGATTTTAAGCATTTTTAAACTTCAGCGGAATTCCGAGAACAATAGAAGAGTTCCGAAGCATTTTCAAACTTCACCCGAATTCTGAGAACAATGGAAGAGTTCCGAAGCATTTTTAAAAGTTAGCGGAATTCCGAGAACAATGGAAGAGTTGTGAAGCATTTTTAAACGTCAGCGGAATTCCGAGAACAATGGAAGAGTTCCGAAGCATTTTTAAACGTCAGCAGAATTCCGAGAACAATGGAAGAGTTCCGAAACATTTTTAAACTTCAGCAGAATTCCGAGAACAATGGAAGAGTTCCGAAGCATTTTTAAACTTCAGCGGAATTTGGAGAACAATGGAAGAGTTCCGAAGCATTTTTAAAAGTCAGCAGAATTCCGAGAACAATGGAAGAGTTGTGAAGCATTTTTAAACGTCAGCAGAATTCCGAGAACAATGGAAGAGTTCCGAAGCATTTTTAAACGTCAGCGGAATTCTGAGATCAATGGAATAGTTCTGAAGAATTTTTAAATGTTAGCGGGATTCCGAGAACAATGGAAGAGTTCCGAACCATTTTCAAACTTCACCCGAATTCTGAGAACAATGGAAGAGTTCCGAAGCATTTTTAAATGTCAGCGGAAATCTGAAAACAATGGAAGAGTTCCGAAGCATTTTTAATCTTCAAAATAATTCCGAGAACAATGGAAGTGTTCCGAAGCATATTTAAACTTCAGCGGAATTCCGAGAACAATGTAAGAGTTCCGAAGCATTTTTAAAAGTCAGCGGAATACCGAGAACAATAGAAGAGTTTTGAAGCATTTTTAAACGTCAGCGGAATACCGAGAACAATGGAAGAGGTCCGAAGCATTTTTAAATGTCAGCGGAATTCTGAGAAATATGGAAGAGTTCCGAGCATTTTTAAATGTCAGCAGAATTCCGAGAACAATGGAAGAGTTCCAAAGCATTTTTAAATGTCAGCGGAATTCTGAAAACAATGGAAGAGTTCCGAAGCATTTTTAAACTTCAGCAGAATTCCGAGAACAATGGAAGAGTTCCGAAGCATTCTTAAACTTCAGCGGAATTCCGAGAACAATGGAAGAGTTCCGAAGCATTTTTAAAAGTCAGCGGAATTCCGAGAACAATAGAAGAGTTGTGAAGCAATTTTAAGCGTCAGCGGAATTCCGAGAACAATGGAAGAGTTCCGAAGCATTTTTAAACTTCAGCGGAATTCCTGGAACAATGGAAGAGTTCCGAAGCATTTTTAAAAGTCAGCAGAATTCCGAGAATAATAGAAGGGTGCCAAAGCATGTTTAAACTTCAGCGGAATTCTGAGAACAATGTAAGAGTTCCGAAGCATTTTTAAACTTCACCGGAATTCCGAGAACAATGGAAGAGTTCCGAAGCATTTTTAAACGTCAGGGGAATTCCGCGAACAATCGAAGAGTTCTGAAGCATTTTTAAACGTCAGCGGATTTTTGAAAACAATGGAAGATTTCCGAAGCATTTTTAAACCTCAGCGGAATTCTGAGAAAAATGGAAGAGTTCCGAAGCATTTTTAAACTTCAGCGGAATTTGGAGAACAATCGGAGAGTTCCGAAGCATTTTTAAATGTCAGCGGAATTCCGAGAACAATGGAAGAGTTGAGAAGCATTTTTAAACGTCAGCGGAATTCCAAGAACAATGGAAGAGTTCCGAAGCATTTTTAAACGTCAGCAGAATTCCGAGAACAATGGAAGAGTTCCGAAGCATTTTTAAACGTCAGCAGAATTCCGAGAACAATGGAAGAGTTCCGAAGCATTTTTAAACTTCAGCAGAATTCCGAGAACAATGGAAGAGTTCCGAAGCATTTTTAAACTTCAGCGGAATTACGAGAACAATGGAAGAGTTCCGAAGCATTTTTAAACATGAGCAGAATTCCGAGAACAATGGAAGAGATTTTAAGCATTTTTAAACTTCAGCGGAATTCCGAGAACAATAGAAGAGTTCCGAAGCATTTTCAAACTTCACCCGAATTCTGAGAACAATGGAAGAGTTCCGAAGCATTTTTAAAAGTTAGCGGAATTCCGAGAACAATGGAAGAGTTGTGAAGCATTTTTAAACGTCAGCGGAATTCCGAGAACAATGGAAGAGTTCCGAAGCATTTTTAAACGTCAGCAGAATTCCGAGAACAATGGAAGAGTTCCGAAACATTTTTAAACTTCAGCAGAATTCCGAGAACAATGGAAGAGTTCCGAAGCATTTTTAAACTTCAGCGGAATTTGGAGAACAATGGAAGAGTTCCGAAGCATTTTTAAAAGTCAGCAGAATTCCGAGAACAATGGAAGAGTTGTGAAGCATTTTTAAACGTCAGCAGAATTCCGAGAACAATGGAAGAGTTCCGAAGCATTTTTAAACGTCAGCGGAATTCTGAGATCAATGGAATAGTTCTGAAGAATTTTTAAATGTTAGCGGGATTCCGAGAACAATGGAAGAGTTCCGAACCATTTTCAAACTTCACCCGAATTCTGAGAACAATGGAAGAGTTCCGAAGCATTTTTAAATGTCAGCGGAAATCTGAAAACAATGGAAGAGTTCCGAAGCATTTTTAATCTTCAAAATAATTCCGAGAACAATGGAAGTGTTCCGAAGCATATTTAAACTTCAGCGGAATTCCGAGAACAATGTAAGAGTTCCGAAGCATTTTTAAAAGTCAGCGGAATACCGAGAACAATAGAAGAGTTTTGAAGCATTTTTAAACGTCAGCGGAATACCGAGAACAATGGAAGAGGTCCGAAGCATTTTTAAATGTCAGCGGAATTCTGAGAAATATGGAAGAGTTCCGAGCATTTTTAAATGTCAGCAGAATTCCGAGAACAATGGAAGAGTTCCAAAGCATTTTTAAATGTCAGCGGAATTCTGAAAACAATGGAAGAGTTCCGAAGCATTTTTAAACTTCAGCAGAATTCCGAGAACAATGGAAGAGTTCCGAAGCATTCTTAAACTTCAGCGGAATTCCGAGAACAATGGAAGAGTTCCGAAGCATTTTTAAAAGTCAGCGGAATTCCGAGAACAATAGAAGAGTTGTGAAGCAATTTTAAGCGTCAGCGGAATTCCGAGAACAATGGAAGAGTTCCGAAGCATTTTTAAACTTCAGCGGAATTCCTGGAACAATGGAAGAGTTCCGAAGCATTTTTAAAAGTCAGCAGAATTCCGAGAATAATAGAAGGGTGCCAAAGCATGTTTAAACTTCAGCGGAATTCTGAGAACAATGTAAGAGTTCCGAAGCATTTTTAAACTTCACCGGAATTCCGAGAACAATGGAAGAGTTCCGAAGCATTTTTAAACGTCAGGGGAATTCCGCGAACAATCGAAGAGTTCTGAAGCATTTTTAAACGTCAGCGGATTTTTGAAAACAATGGAAGATTTCCGAAGCATTTTTAAACCTCAGCGGAATTCTGAGAAAAATGGAAGAGTTCCGAAGCATTTTTAAACTTCAGCGGAATTTGGAGAACAATCGGAGAGTTCCGAAGCATTTTTAAATGTCAGCGGAATTCCGAGAACAATGGAAGAGTTGAGAAGCATTTTTAAACGTCAGCGGAATTCCGAGAACAATGGAAGAGTTCCGAAGCATTTTTAAACGTCAGCAGAATTCCGAGAACAATGGAAGAGTTCCGAAGCATTTTTAAACGTCAGCAGAATTCCGAGAACAATGGAAGAGTTCCGAAGCATTTTTAAACTTCAGCAGAATTCCGAGAACAATGAAAGAGTTCCGAAGCATTTTTAAACTTCAGCGGAATTACGAGAACAATGGAAGAGTTCCGAAGCATTTTTAAACATGAGCAGAATTCCGAGAACAATGGAAGAGATTTTAAGCATTTTTAAACTTCAGCGGAATTCCGAGAACAATAGAAGAGTTCCGAAGCATTTTCAAACTTCACCCGAATTCTGAGAACAATGGAAGAGTTCCGAAGCATTTTTAAAAGTTAGCGGAATTCCGAGAACAATGGAAGAGTTGTGAAGCATTTTTAAACGTCAGCGGAATTCCGAGAACAATGGAAGAGTTCCGAAGCATTTTTAAAGGTCAGCAGAATTCCGAGAACAATGGAAGAGTTCCGAAGCATTTTTAAACGTCAGCAGAATTCCGAGAACAATGGAAGAGTTCCGAAGCATTTTTAAACTTCAGCAGAATTCCGAGAACAATGGAAGAGTTCCGAAGCATTTTTAAAAGTCAGCGGAATTCCGAGAACAATGGAAGAGTTGTGAAGCATTTTTAAACGTCAGCAGAATTCCGAGAACAATGGAAGAGTTCCGAAGCATTTTTAAACGTCAGCGGAATGCCGAGAACAATGCAAGATTTCTGAAGCATTTTTATATGTCAGCGGAATTCCGAGAACAATGGAAGAGTTCCGAAGCATTTTTAAATGTCAGCGGAAATCTGAAAACAATGGAAGAGTTCCGAAGCATTTTTAATCTTCAAAATAATTTCGAGAACAATGGAAGAGTTCCGAAGCATATTTAAACTTCAGCGGAATTCCGAGAACAATGGAAGAGTTCCGAAGCATTTTTAAAAGTCAGCGGAATACCGAGAACAATAGAAGAGTTTTGAAGCATTTTTAAACGTCAGCGGAATTCCGAGAACAATGGAAGAGTTCCAAAGCATTTTTAAATGTCAGCGGAATTCTGAAAACAATGGAAGAGTTCCGAAGCATTTTTAAACTTCAGCAGAATTCCGAGAACAATGGAAGAGTTCCGAAGCATTCTTAAACTTCAGCGGAATTCCGAGAACAATGGAAGAGTTCCGAAGCATTTTTAAAAGTCAGCGGAATTCCGAGAACAATAGAAGAGTTGTGAAGCAATTTTAAGCGTCAGCGGAATTCCGAGAACAATGGAAGAGTTCCGAAGCATTTTTAAACTTCAGCGGAATTCCTGGAACAATGGAAGAGTTCCGAAGCATTTTTAAAAGTCAGCAGAATTCCGAGAATAATAGAAGGGTGCCAAAGCATGTTTAAACTTCAGCGGAATTCTGAGAACAATGTAAGAGTTCCTAAGCATTTTTAAACTTCACCGGAATTCCGAGAACAATGGAAGAGTTCCGAAGCATTTTTAAACGTCAGGGGAATTCCGCGAACAATCGAAGAGTTCTGAAGCATTTTTAAACGTCAGCGGATTTTTGAAAACAATGGAAGATTTCCGAAGCATTTTTAAACCTCAGCGGAATTCTGAGAAAAATGGAAGAGTTCCGAAGCATTTTTAAACTTCAGCGGAATTTGGAGAACAATCGGAGAGTTCCGAAGCATTTTTAAATGTCAGCGGAATTCCGAGAACAATGGAAGAGTTGAGAAGCATTTTTAAACGTCAGCGGAATTCCGAGAACAATGGAAGAGTTCCGAAGCATTTTTAAACGTCAGCAGAATTCCGAGAACAATGGAAGAGTTCCGAAGCATTTTTAAACGTCAGCAGAATTCCGAGAACAATGGAAGAGTTCCGAAGCATTTTTAAACTTCAGCAGAATTCCGAGAACAATGGAAGCGTTCCGAAGCATTTTTAAACTTCAGCGGAATTACGAGAACAATGGAAGAGTTCCGAAGCATTTTTAAACATGAGCAGAATTCCGAGAACAATGGAAGAGATTTTAAGCATTTTTAAACTTCAGCGGAATTCCGAGAACAATGTAAGAGTTCCGAAGCATTTTTAAAAGTCAGCGGAATTCCGAGAACAATAGAAGAGTTGTGAAGCAATTTTAAGCGTCAGCGGAATTCCGAGAACAATGGAAGAGTTCCGAAGCATTTTTAAACTTCAGCGGAATTCCTGGAACAATGGAAGAGTTCCGAAGCATTTTTAAAAGTCAGCAGAATTCCGAGAATAATAGAAGGGTGCCAAAGCATGTTTAAACTTCAGCGGAATTCTGAGAACAATGTAAGAGTTCCGAAGCATTTTTAAACTTCACCGGAATTCCGAGAACAATGGAAGAGTTCCGAAGCATTTTTAAACGTCAGGGGAATTCCGCGAACAATCGAAGAGTTCTGAAGCATTTTTAAACGTCAGCGGATTTTTGAAAGCAATGGAAGATTTCCGAAGCATTTTTAAACCTCAGCGGAATTCTGAGAAAAATGGAAGAGTTCCGAAGCATTTTTAAACTTCAGCGGAATTTGGAGAACAATCGGAGAGTTCCGAAGCATTTTTAAAGGTCAGCGGAATTCCGAGAACAATGGAAGAGTTCCGAAGCATTTTTAAAAGTCAGCGGAATTCCGAGAACAATAGAAGAGTTGTGAAGCAATTTTAAGCGTCAGCGGAATTCCGAGAACAATGGAAGAGTTCCGAAGCATTTTTAAACTTCAGCGGAATTCCTGGAACAATGGAAGAGTTCCGAAGCATTTTTAAAACTCAGCAGAATTCCGAGAATAATAGAAGGGTGCCAAAGCATGTTTAAACTTCAGCGGAATTCTGAGAACAATGTAAGAGTTCCGAAGCATTTTTAAACTTCACCGGAATTCCGAGAACAATGGAAGAGTTCCGAAGCATTTTTAAACGTCAGGGGAATTCCGCGAACAATCGAAGAGTTCTGAAGCATTTTTAAACGTCAGCGGATTTTTGAAAGCAATGGAAGATTTCCGAAGCATTTTTAAACCTCAGCGGAATTCTGAGAAAAATGGAAGAGTTCCGAAGCATTTTTAAACTTCAGCGGAATTTGGAGAACAATCGGAGAGTTCCGAAGCATTTTTAAATGTCAGCGGAATTCCGAGAACAATGGAAGAGTTGAGAAGCATTTTTAAACGTCAGCGGAATTCCGAGAACAATGGAAGAGTTCCGAAGCATTTTTAAACGTCAGCAGAATTCCGAGAACAATGGAAGAGTTCCGAAGCATTTTTAAACGTCAGCAGAATTCCGAGAACAATGGAAGAGTTCCGAAGCATTTTTAAACTTCAGCAGAATTCCGAGAACAATGGAAGAGTTCCGAAGCATTTTTAAACTTCAGCGGAATTACGAGAACAATGGAAGAGTTCCGAAGCATTTTTAAACATGAGCAGAATTCCGAGAACAATGGAAGAGATTTTAAGCATTTTTAAACTTCAGCGGAATTCCGAGAACAATAGAAGAGTTCCGAAGCATTTTCAAACTTCACCCGAATTCTGAGAACAATGGAAGAGTTCCGAAGCATTTTTAAAAGTTAGCGGAATTCCGAGAACAATGGAAGAGTTGTGAAGCATTTTTAAACGTCAGCGGAATTCCGAGAACAATGGAAGAGTTCCGAAGCATTTTTAAAGGTCAGCAGAATTCCGAGAACAATGGAAGAGTTCCGAAGCATTTTTAAACGTCAGCAGAATTCCGAGAACAATGGAAGAGTTCCGAAGCATTTTTAAACTTCAGCAGAATTCCGAGAACAATGGAAGAGTTCCGAAGCATTTTTAAAAGTCAGCGGAATTCCGAGAACAATGGAAGAGTTGTGAAGCATTTTTAAACGTCAGCAGAATTCCGAGAACAATGGAAGAGTTCCGAAGCATTTTTAAACGTCAGCGGAATGCCGAGAACAATGCAAGATTTCTGAAGCATTTTTATATGTCAGCGGAATTCCGAGAACAATGGAAGAGTTCCGAAGCATTTTTAAATGTCAGCGGAAATCTGAAAACAATGGAAGAGTTCCGAAGCATTTTTAATCTTCAAAATAATTTCGAGAACAATGGAAGAGTTCCGAAGCATATTTAAACTTCAGCGGAATTCCGAGAACAATGGAAGAGTTCCGAAGCATTTTTAAAAGTCAGCGGAATACCGAGAACAATAGAAGAGTTTTGAAGCATTTTTAAACGTCAGCGGAATTCCGAGAACAATGGAAGAGTTCCAAAGCATTTTTAAATGTCAGCGGAATTCTGAAAACAATGGAAGAGTTCCGAAGCATTTCTAAACTTCAGCAGAATTCCGAGAACAATGGAAGAGTTCCGAAGCATTCTTAAACTTCAGCGGAATTCCGAGAACAATGGAAGAGTTCCGAAGCATTTTTAAAAGTCAGCGGAATTCCGAGAACAATAGAAGAGTTGTGAAGCAATTTTAAGCGTCAGCGGAATTCCGAGAACAATGGAAGAGTTCCGAAGCATTTTTAAACTTCAGCGGAATTCCTGGAACAATGGAAGAGTTCCGAAGCATTTTTAAAAGTCAGCAGAATTCCGAGAATAATAGAAGGGTGCCAAAGCATGTTTAAACTTCAGCGGAATTCTGAGAACAATGTAAGAGTTCCGAAGCATTTTTAAACTTCACCGGAATTCCGAGAACAATGGAAGAGTTCCGAAGCATTTTTAAACGTCAGGGGAATTCCGCGAACAATCGAAGAGTTCTGAAGCATTTTTAAACGTCAGCGGATTTTTGAAAGCAATGGAAGATTTCCGAAGCATTTTTAAACCTCAGCGGAATTCTGAGAAAAATGGAAGAGTTCCGAAGCATTTTTAAACTTCAGCGGAATTTGGAGAACAATCGGAGAGTTCCGAAGCATTTTTAAAGGTCAGCGGAATTCCGAGAACAATGGAAGAGTTCCGAAGCATTTTTAAAAGTCAGCGGAATTCCGAGAACAATAGAAGAGTTGTGAAGCAATTTTAAGCGTCAGCGGAATTCCGAGAACAATGGAAGAGTTCCGAAGCATTTTTAAACTTCAGCGGAATTCCTGGAACAATGAAAGAGTTCCGAAGCATTTTTAAAAGTCAGCAGAATTCCGAGAATAATAGAAGGGTGCCAAAGCATGTTTAAACTTCAGCGGAATTCTGAGAACAATGTAAGAGTTCCGAAGCATTTTTAATCTTCACCGGAATTCCGAGAACAATGGAAGAGTTCCGAAGCATTTTTAAACGTCAGGGGAATTCCGCGAACAATCGAAGTGTTCTGAAGCATTTTTAAACGTCAGCGGATTTTTGAAAACAATGGAAGATTTCCGAAGCATTTTTAAACCTCAGCAGAATTCTGAGAAAAATGGAAGAGTTCCGAAGCATTTTCAAACTTCACCCGAATTCTGAGAACAATGGAAGAGTTCCGAAGCATTTTTAAACTTCAGCAGAATTCCGAGAACAATGGAAGAGTTACGAAGCATTTTTAAACTTCAGCGGAATTCCGAGAACAATGGAAGAGTTGTGAAGCATTTTTAAACATGAGCAGAATTCCGAGAACAATGGAAGAGATTTTAAGCATTTTTAAACTTCAGCGGAATTCCGAGAACAATAGAAGAGTTCCGAAGCATTTTCAAACTTCACCCGAATTCTGAGAACAATGGAAGAGTTCCGAAGCATTTTTAAACTTCAGCAGAATTCCGAGAACAATGGAAGAGTTACGAAGCATTTTTAAACTTCAGCGGAATTCCGAGAACAATGGAAGAGTTGTGAAGCATTTTTAAACGTCAGCAGAATTCCGAGAACAATGGAAGAGTTCCGAAGCATTTTTAAACGTCAGCGGAATTCTGAGATCAATGGAATAGTTCTGAAGAATTTTTAAATGTTAGCGGGATTCCGAGAACAATGGAAGAGTTCCGAAGCATTTTTAAATGTCAGCGGAAATCTGAAAACAATGGAAGAGTTCCGAAGCATTTTTAATCTTCAAAATAATTCAGAGAACAATGGAAGAGTTCCGAAGCATATTTAAACTTCAGCGGAATTCCGAGAACAATGGAAGAGTTCCGAAGCATTTTTAAAAGTCAGCGGAATACCGAGAACAATAGAAGAGTTTTGAAGCATTTTTAAACGTCAGCGGAATTCCGAGAACAATGGAAGAGGTCCGAAGCATTTTTAAATGTCAGCGGAATTCCGAGAAATATGGAAGAGTTCCGAAGCATTTTTAAATGTCAGCAGAATTCCGAGAACAATGGAAGAGTTCCAAAGCATTTTTAAATGTCAGCGGAATTCTGAAAACAATGGAAGAGTTCCGAAGCATTTTTAAACGTCAGGGGAATTCCGCGAACAATCGAAGTGTTCTGAAGCATTTTTAAACGTCAGCGGATTTTTGAAAACAATGGAAGATTTCCGAAGCATTTTTAAACCTCAGCAGAATTCTGAGAAAAATGGAAGAGTTCCGAAGCATTTTCAAACTTCACCCGAATTCTGAGAACAATGGAAGAGTTCCGAAGCATTTTTAAACTTCAGCAGAATTCCGAGAACAATGGAAGAGTTACGAAGCATTTTTAAACTTCAGCGGAATTCCGAGAACAATGGAAGAGTTGTGAAGCATTTTTAAACATGAGCAGAATTCCGAGAACAATGGAAGAGATTTTAAGCATTTTTAAACTTCAGCGGAATTCCGAGAACAATAGAAGAGTTCCGAAGCATTTTCAAACTTCACCCGAATTCTGAGAACAATGGAAGAGTTCCGAAGCATTTTTAAACTTCAGCAGAATTCCGAGAACAATGGAAGAGTTACGAAGCATTTTTAAACTTCAGCGGAATTCCGAGAACAATGGAAGAGTTGTGAAGCATTTTTAAACGTCAGCAGAATTCCGAGAACAATGGAAGAGTTCCGAAGCATTTTTAAACGTCAGCGGAATTCTGAGATCAATGGAATAGTTCTGAAGAATTTTTAAATGTTAGCGGGATTCCGAGAACAATGGAAGAGTTCCGAAGCATTTTTAAATGTCAGCGGAAATCTGAAAACAATGGAAGAGTTCCGAAGCATTTTTAATCTTCAAAATAATTCAGAGAACAATGGAAGAGTTCCGAAGCATATTTAAACTTCAGCGGAATTCCGAGAACAATGGAAGAGTTCCGAAGCATTTTTAAAAGTCAGCGGAATACCGAGAACAATAGAAGAGTTTTGAAGCATTTTTAAACGTCAGCGGAATTCCGAGAACAATGGAAGAGGTCCGAAGCATTTTTAAATGTCAGCGGAATTCCGAGAAATATGGAAGAGTTCCGAAGCATTTTTAAATGTCAGCAGAATTCCGAGAACAATGGAAGAGTTCCAAAGCATTTTTAAATGTCAGCGGAATTCTGAAAACAATGGAAGAGTTCCGAAGCATTTTTAAACTTCAGCGGAATTCCGAGAACAATGGAAGAGTTCAGAAGCATTCTTAAACTTCAGCGGAATTCCGAGAACAATGGAAGAGTTCCGAAGCATTTTTAAAAGTCAGCGGAATTCCGAGAACAATAGAAGAGTTGTGAAGCAATTTTAAGCGTCAGCGGAATTCCGAGAACAATGGAAGAGTTCCGAAGCATTTTTAAACGTCAGGGGAATTCCGCGAACAATCGAAGAGTTCTGAAGCATTTTTAAACGTCAGCGGATTTTTGAAAGCAATGGAAGATTTCCGAAGCATTTTTAAACCTCAGCGGAATTCTGAGAAAAATGGAAGAGTTCCGAAGCATTTTTAAACTTCAGCGGAATTTGGAGAACAATCGGAGAGTTCCGAAGCATTTTTAAAGGTCAGCGGAATTCCGAGAACAATGGAAGAGTTCCGAAGCATTTTTAAAAGTCAGCGGAATTCCGAGAACAATAGAAGAGTTGTGAAGCAATTTTAAGCGTCAGCGGAATTCCGAGAACAATGGAAGAGTTCCGAAGCATTTTTAAACTTCAGCGGAATTCCTGGAACAATGAAAGAGTTCCGAAGCATTTTTAAAAGTCAGCAGAATTCCGAGAATAATAGAAGGGTGCCAAAGCATGTTTAAACTTCAGCGGAATTCTGAGAACAATGTAAGAGTTCCGAAGCATTTTTAATCTTCACCGGAATTCCGAGAACAATGGAAGAGTTCCGAAGCATTTTTAAACGTCAGGGGAATTCCGCGAACAATCGAAGTGTTCTGAAGCATTTTTAAACGTCAGCGGATTTTTGAAAACAATGGAAGATTTCCGAAGCATTTTTAAACCTCAGCGGAATTCTGAGAAAAATGGAAGAGTTCCGAAGCATTTTCAAACTTCACCCGAATTCTGAGAACAATGGAAGAGTTCCGAAGCATTTTTAAACTTCAGCAGAATTCCGAGAACAATGGAAGAGTTACGAAGCATTTTTAAACTTCAGCGGAATTCCGAGAACAATGGAATAGTTGTGAAGCATTTTTAAACATGAGCAGAATTCCGAGAACAATGGAAGAGATTTTAAGCATTTTTAAACTTCAGCGGAATTCCGAGAACAATAGAAGAGTTCCGAAGCATTTTCAAACTTCACCCGAATTCTGAGAACAATGGAAGAGTTGTGAAGCATTTTTAAACGTCAGCAGAATTCCGAGAACAATGGAAGAGTTCCGAAGCATTTTTAAACGTCAGCGGAATTCTGAGATCAATGGAATAGTTCTGAAGAATTTTTAAATGTTAGCGGGATTCCGAGAACAATGGAAGAGTTCCGAAGCATTTTTAAATGTCAGCGGAAATCTGAAAACAATGGAAGAGTTCCGAAGCATTTTTAATCTTCAAAATAATTCAGAGAACAATGGAAGAGTTCCGAAGCATATTTAAACTTCAGCGGAATTCCGAGAACAATGGAAGAGTTCCGAAGCATTTTTAAAAGTCAGCGGAATACCGAGAACAATAGAAGAGTTTTGAAGCATTTTTAAACGTCAGCGGAATTCCGAGAACAATGGAAGAGGTCCGAAGCATTTTTAAATGTCTGCGGAATTCCGAGAAATATGGAAGAGTTCCGAAGCATTTTTAAATGTCAGCAGAATTCCGAGAACAATGGAAGAGTTCCAAAGCATTTTTAAATGTCAGCGGAATTCTGAAAACAATGGAAGAGTTCCGAAGCATTTTTAAACTTCAGCGGAATTCCGAGAACAATGGAAGAGTTCAGAAGCATTCTTAAACTTCAGCGGAATTCCGAGAACAATGGAAGAGTTCCGAAGCATTTTTAAAAGTCAGCGGAATTCCGAGAACAATAGAAGAGTTGTGAAGCAATTTTAAGCGTCAGCGGAATTCCGAGAACAATGGAAGAGTTCCGAAGCATTTTTAAACTTCAGCGGAATTCCTGGAACAATGGAAGAGTTCCGAAGCATTTTTAAAACTCAGCAGAATTCCGAGAATAATAGAAGGGTGCCAAAGCATGTTTAAACTTCAGCGGAATTCTGAGAACAATGTAAGAGTTCCGAAGCATTTTTAAACTTCACCGGAATTCCGAGAACAATGGAAGAGTTCCGAAGCATTTTTAAACGTCAGGGGAATTCCGCGAACAATCGAAGAGTTCTGAAGCATTTTTAAACGTCAGCGGATTTTTGAAAGCAATGGAAGATTTCCGAAGCATTTTTAAACCTCAGCGGAATTCTGAGAAAAATGGAAGAGTTCCGAAGCATTTTTAAACGTCAGGGGAATTCCGCGAACAATCGAAGTGTTCTGAAGCATTTTTAAACGTCAGCGGATTTTTGAAAACAATGGAAGATTTCCGAAGCATTTTTAAACCTCAGCGGAATTCTGAGAAAAATGGAAGAGTTCCGAAGCATTTTCAAACTTCACCCGAATTCTGAGAACAATGGAAGAGTTCCGAAGCATTTTTAAACTTCAGCAGAATTCCGAGAACAATGGAAGAGTTACGAAGCATTTTTAAACTTCAGCGGAATTCCGAGAACAATGGAAGAGTTGTGAAGCATTTTTAAACATGAGCAGAATTCCGAGAACAATGGAAGAGATTTTAAGCATTTTTAAACTTCAGCGGAATTCCGAGAACAATATAAGAGTTCCGAAGCATTTTCAAACTTCACCCGAATTCTGAGAACAATGGAAGAGTTCCGAAGCATTTTTAAACTTCAGCAGAATTCCGAGAACAATGGAAGAGTTACGAAGCATTTTTAAACTTCAGCGGAATTCCGAGAACAATGGAAGAGTTGTGAAGCATTTTTAAACGTCAGCAGAATTCCGAGAACAATGGAAGAGTTCCGAAGCATTTTTAAACGTCAGCGGAATTCTGAGATCAATGGAATAGTTCTGAAGAATTTTTAAATGTTAGCGGGATTCCGAGAACAATGGAAGAGTTCCGAAGCATTTTTAAATGTCAGCGGAAATCTGAAAACAATGGAAGAGTTCCGAAGCATTTTTAATCTTCAAAATAATTCAGAGAACAATGGAAGAGTTCCGAAGCATATTTAAACTTCAGCGGAATTCCGAGAACAATGGAAGAGTTCCGAAGCATTTTTAAAAGTCAGCGGAATACCGAGAACAATAGAAGAGTTTTGAAGCATTTTTAAACGTCAGCGGAATTCCGAGAACAATGGAAGAGGTCCGAAGCATTTTTAAATGTCAGCGGAATTCCGAGAAATATGGAAGAGTTCCGAAGCATTTTTAAATGTCAGCAGAATTCCGAGAACAATGGAAGAGTTCCAAAGCATTTTTAAATGTCAGCGGAATTCTGAAAACAATGGAAGAGTTCCGAAGCATTTTTAAACTTTAGCGGAATTCCGAGAACAATGGAAGAGTTCAGAAGCATTCTTAAACTTCAGCGGAATTCCGAGAACAATGGAAGAGTTCCGAAGCATTTTTAAAAGTCAGCGGAATTCCGAGAACAATAGAAGAGTTGTGAAGCAATTTTAAGCGTCAGCGGAATTCCGAGAACCATGGAAGAGTTCCGAAGCATTTTTAAACTTCAGCGGAATTCCTGGAACAATGGAAGAGTTCCGAAGCATTTTTAAAACTCAGCAGAATTCCGAGAATAATAGAAGGGTGCCAAAGCATGTTTAAACTTCAGCGGAATTCTGAGAACAATGTAAGAGTTCCGAAGCATTTTTAAACTTCACCGGAATTCCGAGAACAATGGAAGAGTTCCGAAGCATTTTTAAACGTCAGCGGAATTCTGAGAAAAATGGAAGAGTTCCGAAGCATTTTTAAACTTCAGCGGAATTTGGAGAACAATCGGAGAGTTCCGAAGCATTTTTAAAGGTCAGCGGAATTCCGAGAACAATGGAAGAGTTCCGAAGCATTTTTAAAAGTCAGCGGAATTCCGAGAACAATAGAAGAGTTGTGAAGCAATTTTAAGCGTCAGCGGAATTCCGAGAACAATGGAAGAGTTCCGAAGCATTTTTAAACTTCAGCGGAATTCCGAGAACAATGGAAGAGTTCCGAAGCATTTTTAAATGTCAGGGGAATTCCGCGAACAATCGAAGAGTTCTGAAGCATTTTTAAACGTCAGCGGATTTTTGAAAGCAATGGAAGATTTCCGAAGCATTTTTAAACCTCAGCGGAATTCTGAGAAAAATGGAAGAGTTCCGAAGCATTTTTAAACTTCAGCGGAATTTGGAGAACAATCGGAGAGTTCCGAAGCATTTTTAAAGGTCAGCGGAATTCCGAGAACAATGGAAGAGTTGTGAAGCATTTTTAAACGTCAGCGGAATTCCGAGAGCAATGGAAGAGTTGCAAAGCATTATTAAACGTCAGCGGAATTCCGAGAACAATGGAAGAGTTCCGAAGCATTTTTAACCTTCACCGGAATTCCGAGAACAATGGAAGAGTTCCGAAGCATTTTTAAATGTCAGGGGAATTCCGCGAACAATCGAAGAGTTCTGAAGCATTTTTAAACGTCAGCGGATTTTTGAAAGCAATGGAAGATTTCCGAAGCATTTTTAAACCTCAGCGGAATTCTGAGAAAAATGGAAGAGTTCCGAAGCATTTTTAAACTTCAGCGGAATTTGGAGAACAATCGGAGAGTTCCGAAGCATTTTTAAAGGTCAGCGGAATTCCGAGAACAATGGAAGAGATTTTAAGCATTTTTAAACGTCAGCGGATTTTTGAAAGCAATGGAAGATTTCCGAAGCATTTTTAAACCTCAGCGGAATTCTGAGAAAAATGGAAGAGTTCCGAAGCATTTTCAAACTTCACCCGAATTCTGAGAACAATGGAAGAGTTCCGAAGCATTTTTAAACTTCAGCAGAATTCCGAGAACAATGGAAGAGTTACGAAGCATTTTTAAACTTCAGCGGAATTCCGAGAACAATGGAAGAGTTGTGAAGCATTTTTAAACATGAGCAGAATTCCGAGAACAATGGAAGAGATTTTAAGCATTTTTAAACTTCAGCGGAATTCCGAGAACAATAGAAGAGTTCCGAAGCATTTTCAAACTTCACCCGAATTCTGAGAACAATGGAAGAGTTCCGAAGCATTTTTAAACTTCAGCAGAATTCCGAGAACAATGGAAGAGTTACGAAGCATTTTTAAACTTCAGCGGAATTCCGAGAACAATGGAAGAGTTGTGAAGCATTTTTAAACGTCAGCAGAATTCCGAGAACAATGGAAGAGTTCCGAAGCATTTTTAAACGTCAGCGGAATTCTGAGATCAATGGAATAGTTCTGAAGAATTTTTAAATGTTAGCGGGATTCCGAGAACAATGGAAGAGTTCCGAAGCATTTTTAAATGTCAGCGGAAATCTGAAAACAATGGAAGAGTTCCGAAGCATTTTTAATCTTCAAAATAATTCAGAGAACAATGGAAGAGTTCCGAAGCATATTTAAACTTCAGCGGAATTCCGAGAACAATGGAAGAGTTCCGAAGCATTTTTAAAAGTCAGCGGAATACCGAGAACAATAGAAGAGTTTTGAAGCATTTTTAAACGTCAGCGGAATTCCGAGAACAATGGAAGAGGTCCGAAGCATTTTTAAATGTCAGCGGAATTCCGAGAACAATGGAAGAGTTCCAAAGCATTTTTAAATGTCAGCGGAATTCTGAAAACAATGGAAGAGTTCCGAAGCATTTTTAAACTTCAGCGGAATTCCGAGAACAATGGAAGAGTTCAGAAGCATTCTTAAACTTCAGCGGAATTCCGAGAACAATGGAAGAGTTCCGAAGCATTTTTAAAAGTCAGCGGAATTCCGAGAACAATAGAAGAGTTGTGAAGCAATTTTAAGCGTCAGCGGAATTCCGAGAACAATGGAAGAGTTCCGAAGCATTTTTAAACTTCAGCGGAATTCCTGGAACAATGGAAGAGTTCCGAAGCATTTTTAAAACTCAGCAGAATTCCGAGAATAATAGAAGGGTGCCAAAGCATGTTTAAACTTCAGCGGAATTCTGAGAACAATGTAAGAGTTCCGAAGCATTTTTAAACTTCACCGGAATTCCGAGAACAATGGAAGAGTTCCGAAGCATTTTTAAACGTCAGGGGAATTCCGCGAACAATCGAAGAGTTCTGAAGCATTTTTAAACGTCAGCGGATTTTTGAAAGCAATGGAAGATTTCCGAAGCATTTTTAAACCTCAGCGGAATTCTGAGAAAAATGGAAGAGTTCCGAAGCATTTTTAAACTTCAGCGGAATTTGGAGAACAATCGGAGAGTTCCGAAGCATTTTTAAAGGTCAGCGGAATTCCGAGAACAATGGAAGAGTTGTGAAGCATTTTTAAACGTCAGCGGAATTCCGAGAGCAATGGAAGAGTTGCAAAGCATTGTTAAACGTCAGCGGAATTCCGAGAACAATGGAAGAGTTCCGAAGCATTTTTAAACTTCAGCATAATTCCGAGAACAATGGAAGAGTTCCGAAGCATTTTTAAATTTCAAAGGAATTCCGAGAAGAATGGAAGAGTTCCAAAGCATTTTAAAACTTCAGCAGAATTCCAAGAACAATGGAAGAGTCCTGAAGCATTTTAAACTTCAGCTGATTTCCGAGAAATGGAAGAGTTCCGAAGCATTTTGAAACGTCAGCGGAAATCCGAGAACAATGGAAGCGTTCCGAAGCATTTTTAAATGTCAGCTGAATTCCGAGAACAATGAAAGAGTTGCGAAGCATTATTAAACGTCAGCGGAATTCTGAGAACAATGGAAGAGTTCCGAAACATTTTTAAACATCGGCGGATTTCCTTCAAGAATGAAAGAGTTCCGAAGAATTTTTAAACTTCAGCAGAATTTGAGGAACAATGGAAGAGTTCCAAAGCATTTTTAAACTTCAGTAGAAATCCGGGAACAATGGAAGAGTTTCAAAGCATTTTTAAACTTCAGCAGAATTCGGAGAACAATTGAAGAGTTCCAAAGCATTTTTAAACTTCAGCGGAATTCCGAGAACAATGGAAGAGTTCCGAAGCATTTTTAAATGTCAGCAGAATTCCGAGAACAATGTAAGAGTTCCAAAGCATTTTAAAACTTCAGCAGAATTCCAAGAACAATTGAAGTGTTCCGAAGCATTTTTAAACGTAAGCGGAATTGCGAGAACAATGGAAGAGTTCTAAAGCATTTTTAAACATCAGCGGAATGCCGAGAGCAATGCAAGATTTCCGAAGCATTTTTATATGTCAGCGGAATTCCCAGAACAATGGAAGAGTACCGAAGCATTTTAAAACGTCAGCGGAATTCCGAGAACAATGGAAGAGTTCCGAAGCATTTTTAAACTTCAGCGGAATTACGAGAACAATGGAAGAGTTCCGAAGCATTTTTAAACATGAGCAGAATTCCGAGAACAATGGAAGAGATTTTAAGCATTTTTAAACTTCAGCGGAATTCCGAGAACAATAGAAGAGTTCCGAAGCATTTTCAAACTTCACCCGAATTCTGAGAACAATGGAAGAGTTCCGAAGCATTTTTAAAAGTTAGCGGAATTCCGAGAACAATGGAAGAGTTGTGAAGCATTTTTAAACTTCAGCAGAATTCCGAGAACAATGGAAGAGTTGTGAAGCATTTTCAAACTTCACCCGAATTCTGAGAACAATGGAAGAGTTCCGAAGCATTTTTAAACGTCAGCAGAATTCCGAGAACAATGGAAGAGTTCCGAAACATTTTTAAACTTCAGCAGAATTCCGAGAACAATGGAAGAGTTCCGAAGCATTTTTAAACTTCAGCGGAATTTGGAGAACAATGGAAGAGTTCCGAAGCATTTTTAAAAGTAAGCAGAATTCCGAGAACAATGGAAGAGTTGTGAAGCATTTTTAAACGTCAGCAGAATTCCGAGAACAATGGAAGAGTTCCGAAGCATTTTTAAACGTCAGCGGAATTCTGAGATCAATGGAATAGTTCTGAAGAATTTTTAAATGTTAGCGGGATTCCGAGAACATTGGAAGAGTTCCGAACCATTTTCAAACTTCACCCGAATTCTGAGAACAATGGAAGAGTTCCGAAGCATTTTTAAATGTCAGCGGAAATCTGTAAACAATGGAAGAGTTCCGAAGCATTTTTAATCTTCAAAATAATTCCGAGAACAATGGAAGAGTTCCGAAGCATATTTAAACTTCAGCGGAATTCCGAGAACAATGTAAGAGTTCCGAAGCATTTTTAAAAGTCAGCGGAATACCGAGAACAATAGAAGAGTTTTGAAGCATTTTTAAACGTCAGCGGAATACCGAGAACAATGGAAGAGGTCCGAAGCATTTTTAAATGTCAGCGGAATTCTGAGAAATATGGAAGAGTTCCGAGCATTTTTAAATGTCAGCAGAATTCCGAGAACAATGGAAGAGTTCCAAAGCATTTTTAAATGTCAGCGGAATTCTGAAAACAATGGAAGAGTTCCGAAGCATTTTTAAACTTCAGCAGAATTCCGAGAACAATGGAAGAGTTCCGAAGCATTCTTAAACTTCAGCGGAATTCCGAGAACAATGGAAGAGTTCCGAAGCATTTTGAAAAGTCAGCGGAATTCCGAGAACAATAGAAGAGTTGTGAAGCAATTTTAAGCGTCAGCGGAATTCCGAGAACAATGGAAGAGTTCCGAAGCATTTTTAAACTTCAGCGGAATTCCTGGAACAATGGAAGAGTTCCGAAGCATTTTTAAAAGTCAGCAGAATTCCGAGAATAATAGAAGGGTGCCAAAGCATGTTTAAACTTCAGCGGAATTCTGAGAACAATGTAAGAGTTCCGAAGCATTTTTAAACGTCAGGGGAATTCCGCGAACAATCAAAGAGTTCTGAAGCATTTTTAAACGTCAGCGGATTTTTGAAAGCAATGGAAGATTTCCGAAGCATTTTTAAACCTCAGCGGAATTCTGAGAAAAATGGAAGAGTTCCGAAGCATTTTTAAACTTCAGCGGAATTTGGAGAACAATCGGAGAGTTCCGAAGCATTTTTAAAGGTCAGCGGAATTCCGAGAACAATGGAAGAGTTGTGAAGCATTTTTAAACGTCAGCGGAATTCCGAGAGCAATGGAAGAGTTGCAAAGCATTATTAAACGTCAGCGGAATTCCGAGAACAATGGAAGAGTTCCGAAGCATTTTTAAACTTCACCGGAATTCCGAGAACAATGGAAGAGTTCCGAAGCATTTTTAAATGTCAGGGGAATTCCGCGAACAATCGAAGAGTTCTGAAGCATTTTTAAACGTCAGCGGATTTTTGAAAGCAATGGAAGATTTCCGAAGCATTTTTAAACCTCAGCGGAATTCTGAGAAAAATGGAAGAGTTCCGAAGCATTTTTAAACTTCAGCGGAATTTGGAGAACAATCGGAGAGTTCCGAAGCATTTTTAAAGGTCAGCGGAATTCCGAGAACAATGGAAGAGTTCCGAAGCATTTTTAAAAGTCAGCGGAATTCCGAGAACAATAGAAGAGTTGTGAAGCAATTTTAAGCGTCAGCGGAATTCC
The DNA here is from genome assembly GCF_046119375.1 of Phyllobates terribilis. Classification (NCBI taxonomy): domain Eukaryota; kingdom Metazoa; phylum Chordata; class Amphibia; order Anura; family Dendrobatidae; genus Phyllobates; species Phyllobates terribilis. The sequence goes on along the minus strand of NW_027362775.1, from coordinate 21,055,962 downwards.
GAGAACAATGGAAGAGTTCCGAAGCATTTTTAAACTTCAGCGGAATTCCTGGAACAATGAAAGAGTTCCGAAGCATTTTTAAAAGTCAGCAGAATTCCGAGAATAATAGAAGGGTGCCAAAGCATGTTTAAACTTCAGCGGAATTCTGAGAACAATGTAAGAGTTCCGAAGCATTTTTAATCTTCACCGGAATTCCGAGAACAATGGAAGAGTTCCGAAGCATTTTTAAACGTCAGGGGAATTCCGCGAACAATCGAAGTGTTCTGAAGCATTTTTAAACGTCAGCGGATTTTTGAAAACAATGGAAGATTTCCGAAGCATTTTTAAACCTCAGCGGAATTCTGAGAAAAATGGAAGAGTTCCGAAGCATTTTCAAACTTCACCCGAATTCTGAGAACAATGGAAGAGTTCCGAAGCATTTTTAAACTTCAGCAGAATTCCGAGAACAATGGAAGAGTTACGAAGCATTTTTAAACTTCAGCGGAATTCCGAGAACAATGGAAGAGTTGTGAAGCATTTTTAAACATGAGCAGAATTCCGAGAACAATGGAAGAGATTTTAAGCATTTTTAAACTTCAGCGGAATTCCGAGAACAATAGAAGAGTTCCGAAGCATTTTCAAACTTCACCCGAATTCTGAGAACAATGGAAGAGTTCCGAAGCATTTTTAAACTTCAGCAGAATTCCGAGAACAATGGAAGAGTTACGAAGCATTTTTAAACTTCAGCGGAATTCCGAGAACAATGGAAGAGTTGTGAAGCATTTTTAAACGTCAGCAGAATTCCGAGAACAATGGAAGAGTTCCGAAGCATTTTTAAACGTCAGCGGAATTCTGAGATCAATGGAATAGTTCTGAAGAATTTTTAAATGTTAGCGGGATTCCGAGAACAATGGAAGAGTTCCGAAGCATTTTTAAATGTCAGCGGAAATCTGAAAACAATGGAAGAGTTCCGAAGCATTTTTAATCTTCAAAATAATTCAGAGAACAATGGAAGAGTTCCGAAGCATATTTAAACTTCAGCGGAATTCCGAGAACAATGGAAGAGTTCCGAAGCATTTTTAAAAGTCAGCGGAATACCGAGAACAATAGAAGAGTTTTGAAGCATTTTTAAACGTCAGCGGAATTCCGAGAACAATGGAAGAGGTCCGAAGCATTTTTAAATGTCAGCGGAATTCCGAGAAATATGGAAGAGTTCCGAAGCATTTTTAAATGTCAGCAGAATTCCGAGAACAATGGAAGAGTTCCAAAGCATTTTTAAATGTCAGCGGAATTCTGAAAACAATGGAAGAGTTCCGAAGCATTTTTAAACTTCAGCGGAATTCCGAGAACAATGGAAGAGTTCAGAAGCATTCTTAAACTTCAGCGGAATTCCGAGAACAATGGAAGAGTTCTGAAGCATTTTTAAAAGTCAGCGGAATTCCGAGAACAATAGAAGAGTTGTGAAGCAATTTTAAGCGTCAGCGGAATTCCGAGAACAATGGAAGAGTTCCGAAGCATTTTTAAACTTCAGCGGAATTCCTGGAACAATGGAAGAGTTCCGAAGCATTTTTAAAACTCAGCAGAATTCCGAGAATAATAGAAGGGTGCCAAAGCATGTTTAAACTTCAGCGGAATTCTGAGAACAATGTAAGAGTTCCGAAGCATTTTTAAACTTCACCGGAATTCCGAGAACAATGGAAGAGTTCCGAAGCATTTTTAAACGTCAGGGGAATTCCGCGAACAATCGAAGAGTTCTGAAGCATTTTTAAACGTCAGCGGATTTTTGAAAGCAATGGAAGATTTCCGAAGCATTTTTAAACCTCAGCGGAATTCTGAGAAAAATGGAAGAGTTCCGAAGCATTTTTAAACTTCAGCGGAATTTGGAGAACAATCGGAGAGTTCCGAAGCATTTTTAAAGGTCAGCGGAATTCCGAGAACAATGGAAGAGTTGTGAAGCATTTTTAAACGTCAGCGGAATTCCGAGAGCAATGGAAGAGTTGCAAAGCATTGTTAAACGTCAGCGGAATTCCGAGAACAATGGAAGAGTTCCGAAGCATTTTTAAACTTCAGCATAATTCCGAGAACAATGGAAGAGTTCCGAAGCATTTTTAAATTTCAAAGGAATTCCGAGAAGAATGGAAGAGTTCCAAAGCATTTTAAAACTTCAGCAGAATTCCAAGAACAATGGAAGAGTCCTGAAGCATTTTAAACTTCAGCTGATTTCCGAGAAATGGAAGAGTTCCGAAGCATTTTGAAACGTCAGCGGAAATCCGAGAACAATGGAAGCGTTCCGAAGCATTTTTAAATGTCAGCTGAATTCCGAGAACAATGAAAGAGTTGCGAAGCATTATTAAACGTCAGCGGAATTCTGAGAACAATGGAAGAGTTCCGAAACATTTTTAAACATCGGCGGATTTCCTTCAAGAATGAAAGAGTTCCGAAGAATTTTTAAACTTCAGCAGAATTTGAGGAACAATGGAAGAGTTCCAAAGCATTTTTAAACTTCAGTAGAAATCCGGGAACAATGGAAGAGTTTCAAAGCATTTTTAAACTTCAGCAGAATTCGGAGAACAATTGAAGAGTTCCAAAGCATTTTTAAACTTCAGCGGAATTCCGAGAACAATGGAAGAGTTCCGAAGCATTTTTAAATGTCAGCAGAATTCCGAGAACAATGTAAGAGTTCCAAAGCATTTTAAAACTTCAGCAGAATTCCAAGAACAATTGAAGTGTTCCGAAGCATTTTTAAACGTAAGCGGAATTGCGAGAACAATGGAAGAGTTCTAAAGCATTTTTAAACATCAGCGGAATGCCGAGAGCAATGCAAGATTTCCGAAGCATTTTTATATGTCAGCGGAATTCCCAGAACAATGGAAGAGTACCGAAGCATTTTAAAACGTCAGCGGAATTCCGAGAACAATGGAAGAGTTCCGAAGCATTTTTAAACTTCAGCGGAATTACGAGAACAATGGAAGAGTTCCGAAGCATTTTTAAACATGAGCAGAATTCCGAGAACAATGGAAGAGATTTTAAGCATTTTTAAACTTCAGCGGAATTCCGAGAACAATAGAAGAGTTCCGAAGCATTTTCAAACTTCACCCGAATTCTGAGAACAATGGAAGAGTTCCGAAGCATTTTTAAAAGTTAGCGGAATTCCGAGAACAATGGAAGAGTTGTGAAGCATTTTTAAACTTCAGCAGAATTCCGAGAACAATGGAAGAGTTGTGAAGCATTTTCAAACTTCACCCGAATTCTGAGAACAATGGAAGAGTTCCGAAGCATTTTTAAACGTCAGCAGAATTCCGAGAACAATGGAAGAGTTCCGAAACATTTTTAAACTTCAGCAGAATTCCGAGAACAATGGAAGAGTTCCGAAGCATTTTTAAACTTCAGCGGAATTTGGAGAACAATGGAAGAGTTCCGAAGCATTTTTAAAAGTCAGCAGAATTCCGAGAACAATGGAAGAGTTGTGAAGCATTTTTAAACGTCAGCAGAATTCCGAGAACAATGGAAGAGTTCCGAAGCATTTTTAAACGTCAGCGGAATTCTGAGATCAATGGAATAGTTCTGAAGAATTTTTAAATGTTAGCGGGATTCCGAGAACAATGGAAGAGTTCCGAACCATTTTCAAACTTCACCCGAATTCTGAGAACAATGGAAGAGTTCCGAAGCATTTTTAAATGTCAGCGGAAATCTGTAAACAATGGAAGAGTTCCGAAGCATTTTTAATCTTCAAAATAATTCCGAGAACAATGGAAGAGTTCCGAAGCATATTTAAACTTCAGCGGAATTCCGAGAACAATGTAAGAGTTCCGAAGCATTTTTAAAAGTCAGCGGAATACCGAGAACAATAGAAGAGTTTTGAAGCATTTTTAAACGTCAGCGGAATACCGAGAACAATGGAAGAGGTCCGAAGCATTTTTAAATGTCAGCGGAATTCTGAGAAATATGGAAGAGTTCCGAGCATTTTTAAATGTCAGCAGAATTCCGAGAACAATGGAAGAGTTCCAAAGCATTTTTAAATGTCAGCGGAATTCTGAAAACAATGGAAGAGTTCCGAAGCATTTTTAAACTTCAGCAGAATTCCGAGAACAATGGAAGAGTTCCGAAGCATTCTTAAACTTCAGCGGAATTCCGAGAACAATGGAAGAGTTCCGAAGCATTTTGAAAAGTCAGCGGAATTCCGAGAACAATAGAAGAGTTGTGAAGCAATTTTAAGCGTCAGCGGAATTCCGAGAACAATGGAAGAGTTCCGAAGCATTTTTAAACTTCAGCGGAATTCCTGGAACAATGGAAGAGTTCCGAAGCATTTTTAAAAGTCAGCAGAATTCCGAGAATAATAGAAGGGTGCCAAAGCATGTTTAAACTTCAGCGGAATTCTGAGAACAATGTAAGAGTTCCGAAGCATTTTTAAACTTCACCGGAATTCCGAGAACAATGGAAGAGTTCCGAAGCATTTTTAAACGTCAGGGGAATTCCGCGAACAATCAAAGAGTTCTGAAGCATTTTTAAACGTCAGCGGATTTTTGAAAACAATGGAAGATTTCCGAAGCATTTTTAAACCTCAGCGGAATTCTGAGAAAAATGGAAGAGTTCCGAAGCATTTTTAAACTTCAGCGGAATTTGGAGAACAATCGGAGAGTTCCGAAGCATTTTTAAATGTCAGCGGAATTCCGAGAACAATGGAAGAGTTGAGAAGCATTTTTAAACGTCAGCGGAATTCTGAGAACAATGGAAGAGTTCCGAAGCATTTTTAAACGTCAGCAGAATTCCGAGAACAATGGAAGAGTTCCGAAGCATTTTTAAACGTCAGCAGAATTCCGAGAACAATGGAAGAGTTCCGAAGCATTTTTAAACTTCAGCAGAATTCCGAGAACAATGGAAGAGTTCCGAAGCATTTTTAAACTTCAGCGGAATTACGAGAACAATGGAAGAGTTCCGAAGCATTTTTAAACATGAGCAGAATTCCGAGAACAATGGAAGAGATTTTAAGCATTTTTAAACTTCAGCGGAATTCCGAGAACAATAGAAGAGTTCCGAAGCATTTTCAAACTTCACCCGAATTCTGAGAACAATGGAAGAGTTCCGAAGCATTTTTAAAAGTTAGCGGAATTCCGAGAACAATGGAAGAGTTGTGAAGCATTTTTAAACGTCAGCGGAATTCCGAGAACAATGGAAGAGTTCCGAAGCATTTTTAAACGTCAGCAGAATTCCGAGAACAATGGAAGAGTTCCGAAGCATTTTTAAACGTCAGCAGAATTCCGAGAACAATGGAAGAGTTCCGAAGCATTTTTAAACTTCAGCAGAATTCCGAGAACAATGGAAGAGTTCCGAAGCATTTTTAAAAGTCAGCGGAATTCCGAGAACAATGGAAGAGTTGTGAAGCATTTTTAAACGTCAGCAGAATTCCGAGAACAATGGAAGAGTTCCGAAGCATTTTTAAACGTCAGCGGAATGCCGAGAACAATGCAAGATTTCTGAAGCATTTTTATATGTCAGCGGAATTCCGAGAACAATGGAAGAGTTCCGAAGCATTTTTAAATGTCAGCGGAAATCTGAAAACAATGGAAGAGTTCCGAAGCATTTTTAATCTTCAAAATAATTTCGAGAACAATGGAAGAGTTCCGAAGCATATTTAAACTTCAGCGGAATTCCGAGAACAATGGAAGAGTTCCGAAGCATTTTTAAAAGTCAGCGGAATACCGAGAACAATAGAAGAGTTTTGAAGCATTTTTAAACGTCAGCGGAATTCCGAGAACAATGGAAGAGTTCCAAAGCATTTTTAAATGTCAGCGGAATTCTGAAAACAATGGAAGAGTTCCGAAGCATTTTTAAACTTCAGCAGAATTCCGAGAACAATGGAAGAGTTCCGAAGCATTCTTAAACTTCAGCGGAATTCCGAGAACAATGGAAGAGTTCCGAAGCATTTTTAAAAGACAGCGGAATTCCGAGAACAATAGAAGAGTTGTGAAGCAATTTTAAGCGTCAGCGGAATTCCGAGAACAATGGAAGAGTTCCGAAGCATTTTTAAACTTCAGCGGAATTCCTGGAACAATGGAAGAGTTCCGAAGCATTTTTAAAAGTCAGCAGAATTCCGAGAATAATAGAAGGGTGCCAAAGCATGTTTAAACTTCAGCGGAATTCTGAGAACAATGTAAGAGTTCCGAAGCATTTTTAAACTTCACCGGAATTCCGAGAACAATGGAAGAGTTCCGAAGCATTTTTAAACGTCAGGGGAATTCCGCGAACAATCGAAGAGTTCTGAAGCATTTTTAAACGTCAGCGGATTTTTGAAAACAATGGAAGATTTCCGAAGCATTTTTAAACCTCAGCGGAATTCTGAGAAAAATGGAAGAGTTCCGAAGCATTTTTAAACTTCAGCGGAATTTGGAGAACAATCGGAGAGTTCCGAAGCATTTTTAAATGTCAGCGGAATTCCGAGAACAATGGAAGAGTTGAGAAGCATTTTTAAACGTCAGCGGAATTCCGAGAACAATGGAAGAGTTCCGAAGCATTTTTAAACGTCAGCAGAATTCCGAGAACAATGGAAGAGTTCCGAAGCATTTTTAAACGTCAGCAGAATTCCGAGAACAATGGAAGAGTTCCGAAGCATTTTTAAACTTCAGCAGAATTCCGAGAACAATGGAAGAGTTCCGAAGCATTTTTAAACTTCAGCGGAATTACAAGAACAATGGAAGAGTTCCGAAGCATTTTTAAACATGAGCAGAATTCCGAGAACAATGGAAGAGATTTTAAGCATTTTTTAACTTCAGCGGAATTCCGAGAACAATAGAAGAGTTCCGAAGCATTTTCAAACTTCACCCGAATTCTGAGAACAATGGAAGAGTTCCGAAGCATTTTTAAAAGTTAGCGGAATTCCGAGAACAATGGAAGAGTTGTGAAGCATTTTTAAACGTCAGCGGAATTCCGAGAACAATGGAAGAGTTCCGAAGCATTTTTAAACGTCAGCAGAATTCCGAGAACAATGGAAGAGTTCCGAAGCATTTTTAAACGTCAGCAGAATTCCGAGAACAATGGAAGAGTTCCGAAGCATTTTTAAACTTCAGCAGAATTCCGAGAACAATGGAAGAGTTCCGAAGCATTTTTAAACTTCAGCGGAATTTGGAGAACAATGGAAAAGTTCCGAAGCATTTTTAAAAGTCAGCGGAATTCCGAGAACAATGGAAGAGTTGTGAAGCATTTTTAAACGTCAGCAGAATTCCGAGAACAATGGAAGAGTTCCGAAGCATTTTTAAACGTCAGCGGAATGCCGAGAACAATGCAAGATTTCTGAAGCATTTTTATATGTCAGCGGAATTCCGAGAACAATGGAAGAGTTCCGAAGCATTTTTAAATGTCAGCGGAAATCTGAAAACAATGGAAGAGTTCCGAAGCATATTTTAATCTTCAAAATAATTTCGAGAACAATGGAAGAGTTCCGAAGCATATTTAAACTTCAGCGGAATTCCGAGAACAATGGAAGAGTTCCGAAGCATTTTTAAAAGTCAGCGGAATACCGAGAACAATAGAAGAGTTTTGAAGCATTTTTAAACGTCAGCGGAATTCCGAGAACAATGGAAGAGTTCCAAAGCATTTTTAAATGTCAGCGGAATTCTGAAAACAATGGAAGAGTTGTGAAGCAATTTTAAGCGTCAGCGGAATTCTGAGAACAATGTAAGAGTTCCGAAGCATTTTTAATCTTCACCGGAATTCCGAGAACAATGGAAGAGTTCCGAAGCATTTTTAAACGTCAGGGGAATTCCGCGAACAATCAAAGTGTTCTGAAGCATTTTTAAACGTCAGCGGATTTTTGAAAACAATGGAAGATTTCCGAAGCATTTTTAAACCTCAGCGGAATTCTGAGAAAAATGGTAGAGTTCCGAAGCATTTTCAAACTTCACCCGAATTCTGAGAACAATGGAAGAGTTCCGAAGCATTTTTAAACTTCAGCAGAATTCCGAGAACAATGGAAGAGTTACGAAGCATTTTTAAACTTCAGCGGAATTCCGAGAACAATGGAAGAGTTGTGAAGCATTTTTAAACATGAGCAGAATTCCGAGAACAATGGAAGAGATTTTAAGCATTTTTAAACTTCAGCGTAATTCCGAGAACAATAGAAGAGTTCCGAAGCATTTTCAAACTTCACCCGAATTCTGAGAACAATGGAAGAGTTCCGAAGCATTTTTAAACTTCAGCAGAATTCCGAGAACAATGGAAGAGTTACGAAGCATTTTTAAACTTCAGCGGAATTCCGAGAACAATGGAAGAGTTGTGAAGCATTTTTAAACGTCAGCAGAATTCCGAGAACAATGGAAGAGTTCCGAAGCATTTTTAAACGTCAGCGGAATTCTGAGATCAATGGAATAGTTCTGAAGAATTTTTAAATGTTAGCGGGATTCCGAGAACAATGGAAGAGTTCCGAAGCATTTTTAAATGTCAGCGGAAATCTGAAAACAATGGAAGAGTTCCGAAGCATTTTTAATCTTCAAAATAATTCAGAGAACAATGGAAGAGTTCCGAAGCATATTTAAACTTCAGCGGAATTCCGAGAACAATGGAAGAGTTCCGAAGCATTTTTAAAAGTCAGCGGAATACCGAGAACAATAGAAGAGTTTTGAAGCATTTTTAAACGTCAGCGGAATTCCGAGAACAATGGAAGAGGTCCGAAGCATTTTTAAATGTCAGCGGAATTCCGAGAAATATGGAAGAGTTCCGAAGCATTTTTAAATGTCAGCAGAATTCCGAGAACAATGGAAGAGTTCCAAAGCATTTTTAAATGTCAGCGGAATTCTGAAAACAATGGAAGAGTTCCGAAGCATTTTTAAACTTCAGCGGAATTCCGAGAACAATGGAAGAGTTCAGAAGCATTCTTAAACTTCAGCGGAATTCCGAGAACAATGGAAGAGTTCCGAAGCATTTTTAAAAGTCAGCGGAATTCCGAGAACAATAGAAGAGTTGTGAAGCAATTTTAAGCGTCAGCGGAATTCCGAGAACAATGGAAGAGTTCCGAAGCATTTTTAAACTTCAGCGGAATTCCTGGAACAATGGAAGAGTTCCGAAGCATTTTTAAAATTCAGCAGTATTCCGAGAATAATAGAAGGGTGCCAAAGCATGTTTAAACTTCAGCGGAATTCTGAGAACAATGTAAGAGTTCCGAAGCATTTTTAAACTTCACCGGAATTCCGAGAACAATGGAAGAGTTCCGAAGCATTTTTAAACGTCAGGGGAATTCCGTGAACAATCGAAGAGTTCTGAAGCATTTTTAAACGTCAGCGGATTTTTGAAAGCAATGGAAGATTTCCGAAGCATTTTTAAACCTCAGCGGAATTCTGAGAAAAATGGAAGAGTTCCGAAGCATTTTTAAACTTCAGCGGAATTTGGAGAACAATCGGAGAGTTCCGAAGCATTTTTAAAGGTCAGCGGAATTCCGAGAACAATGGAAGAGTTGTGAAGCATTTTTAAACGTCAGCGGAATTCCGAGAGCAATGGAAGAGTTGCAAAGCATTATTAAACGTCAGCGGAATTCCGAGAACAATGGAAGAGTTCCGAAGCATTTTTAAACTTCAGCATAATTCCGAGAACAATGGAAGAGTTCCGAAGCATTTTTAAATTTCAAAGGAATTCCGAGAAGAATGGAAGAGTTCCAAAGCATTTTAAAACTTCAGCAGAATTCCAAGAACAATGGAAGAGTCCTGAAGCATTTTAAACTTCAGCTGATTTCCGAGAAATGGAAGAGTTCCGAAGCATTTTGAAACGTCAGCGGAAATCCGAGAACAATGGAAGCGTTCCGAAGCATTTTTAAATGTCAGCTGAATTCCGAGAACAATGAAAGAGTTGCGAAGCATTATTAAACGTCAGCGGAATTCTGAGAACAATGGAAGAGTTCCGAAACATTTTTAAACATCGGCGGATTTCCTTCAAGAATGAAAGAGTTCCGAAGAATTTTTAAACTTCAGCAGAATTTGAGGAACAATGGAAGAGTTCCAAAGCATTTTTAAACTTCAGTAGAAATCCGGGAACAATGGAAGAGTTTCAAAGCATTTTTAAACTTCAGCAGAATTCGGAGAACAATTGAAGAGTTCCAAAGCATTTTTAAACTTCAGCGGAATTCCGAGAACAATGGAAGAGTTCCGAAGCATTTTTAAATGTCAGCAGAATTCCGAGAACAATGTAAGAGTTCCAAAGCATTTTAAAACTTCAGCAGAATTCCAAGAACAATTGAAGTGTTCCGAAGCATTTTTAAACGTAAGCGGAATTGCGAGAACAATGGAAGAGTTCTAAAGCATTTTTAAACATCAGCGGAATGCCGAGAGCAATGCAAGATTTCCGAAGCATTTTTATATGTCAGCGGAATTCCCAGAACAATGGAAGAGTACCGAAGCATTTTAAAACGTCAGCGGAATTCCGAGAACAATGGAAGAGTTCCGAAGCATTTTTAATCTTCAGCGGAATTACGAGAACAATGGAAGAGTTCCGAAGCATTTTTAAACATGAGCAGAATTCCGAGAACAATGGAAGAGATTTTAAGCATTTTTAAACTTCAGCGGAATTCCGAGAACAATAGAAGAGTTCCGAAGCATTTTCAAACTTCACCCGAATTCTGAGAACAATGGAAGAGTTCCGAAGCATTTTTAAAAGTTAGCGGAATTCCGAGAACAATGGAAGAGTTGTGAAGCATTTTTAAACGTCAGCGGAATTCCGAGAACAATGGAAGAGTTCCGAAGCATTTTTAAACGTCAGCAGAATTCCGAGAACAATGGAAGAGTTCCGAAACATTTTTAAACTTCAGCAGAATTCCGAGAACAATGGAAGAGTTCCGAAGCATTTTTAAACTTCAGCGGAATTTGGAGAACAATGGAAGAGTTCCGAAGCATTTTTAAAAGTCAGCAGAATTCCGAGAACAATGGAAGAGTTGTGAAGCATTTTTAAACGTCAGCAGAATTCCGAGAACAATGGAAGAGTTCCGAAGCATTTTTAAACGTCAGCGGAATTCTGAGATCAATGGAATAGTTCTGAAGAATTTTTAAATGTTAGCGGGATTCCGAGAACAATGGAAGAGTTCCGAACCATTTTCAAACTTCACCCGAATTCTGAGAACAATGGAAGAGTTCCGAAGCATTTTTAAAAGTCAGCAGAATTCCGAGAACAATGGAAGAGTTGTGAAGCATTTTTAAACGTCAGCAGAATTCCGAGAACAATGGAAGAGTTCCGAAGCATTTTTAAACGTCAGCGGAATTCTGAGATCAATGGAATAGTTCTGAAGAATTTTTAAATGTTAGCGGGATTCCGAGAACAATGGAAGAGTTCCGAACCATTTTCAAACTTCACCCGAATTCTGAGAACAATGGAAGAGTTCCGAAGCATTTTTAAAAGTCAGCGGAATACCGAGAACAATAGAAGAGTTTTGAAGCATTTTTAAACGTCAGCGGAATACCGAGAACAATGGAAGAGGTCCGAAGCATTTTTAAATGTCAGCGGAATTCTGAGAAATATGGAAGAGTTCCGAGCATTTTTAAATGTCAGCAGAATTCCGAGAACAATGGAAGAGTTCCAAAGCATTTTTAAATGTCAGCGGAATTCTGAAAACAATGGAAGAGTTCCGAAGCATTTTTAAACTTCAGCAGAATTCCGAGAACAATGGAAGAGTTCCGAAGCATTCTTAAACTTCAGCGGAATTCCGAGAACAATGGAAGAGTTCCGAAGCATTTTTAAAAGTCAGCGGAATTCCGAGAACAATAGAAGAGTTGTGAAGCAATTTTAAGCGTCAGCGGAATTCCGAGAACAATGGAAGAGTTCCGAAGCATTTTTAAACGTCAGCGGAATTCTGAGATCAATGGAATAGTTCTGAAGAATTTTTAAATGTTAGCGGGATTCCGAGAACAATGGAAGAGTTCCGAACCATTTTCAAACTTCACCCGAATTCTGAGAACAATGGAAGAGTTCCGAAGCATTTTTAAATGTCAGCGGAAATCTGAAAACAATGGAAGAGTTCCGAAGCATTTTTAATCTTCAAAATAATTCCGAGAACAATGGAAGAGTTCCGAAGCATATTTAAACTTCAGCGGAATTCCGAGAACAATGTAAGAGTTCCGAAGCATTTTTAAAAGTCAGCGGAATACCGAGAACAATAGAAGAGTTTTGAAGCATTTTTAAACGTCAGCGGAATACCGAGAACAATAGAAGAGGTCCGAAGCATTTTTAAATGTCAGCGGAATTCTGAGAAATATGGAAGAGTTCCGAGCATTTTTAAATGTCAGCAGAATTCCGAGAACAATGGAAGAGTTCCAAAGCATTTTTAAATGTCAGCGGAATTCTGAAAACAATGGAAGAGTTCCGAAGCATTTTTAAACTTCAGCAGAATTCCGAGAACAATGGAAGAGTTCCGAAGCATTCTTAAACTTCAGCGGAATTCCGAGAACAATGGAAGAGTTCCGAAGCATTTTTAAAAGTCAGCGGAATTCCGAGAACAATAGAAGAGTTGTGAAGCAATTTTAAGCGTCAGCGGAATTCCGAGAACAATGGAAGAGTTCCGAAGCATTTTTAAACTTCAGCGGAATTCCTGGAACAATGGAAGAGTTCCGAAGCATTTTTAAAAGTCAGCAGAATTCCGAGAATAATAGAAGGGTGCCAAAGCATGTTTAAACTTCAGCGGAATTCTGAGAACAATGTAAGAGTTCCGAAGCATTTTTAAACTTCACCTGAAATCCGAGAACAATGGAAGAGTTCCGAAGCATTTTTAAACGTCAGGGGAATTCCGCGAACAATCGAAGAGTTCTGAAGCATTTTTAAACGTCAGCGGATTTTTGAAAACAATGGAAGATTTCCGAAGCATTTTTAAACCTCAGCGGAATTCTGAGAAAAATGGAAGAGTTCCGAAGCATTTTTAAACTTCAGCGGAATTTGGAGAACAATCGGAGAGTTCCGAAGCATTTTTAAATGTCAGCGGAATTCCGAGAACAATGGAAGAGTTGAGAAGCATTTTTAAACGTCAGCGGAATTCCGAGAACAATGGAAGAGTTCCGAAGCATTTTTAAACGTCAGCAGAATTCCGAGAACAATGGAAGAGTTCCGAAGCATTTTTAAACGTCAGCAGAATTCCGAGAACAATGGAAGAGTTCCGAAGCATTTTTAAACTTCAGCAGAATTCCGAGAACAATGGAAGAGTTCCGAAGCATTTTTAAACTTCAGCGGAATTACGAGAACAATGGAAGAGTTCCGAAGCATTTTTGAACATGAGCAGAATTCCGAGAACAATGGAAGAGATTTTAAGCATTTTTAAACTTCAGCGGAATTCCGAGAACAATAGAAGAGTTCCGAAGCATTTTCAAACTTCACCCGAATTCTGAGAACAATGGAAGAGTTCCGAAGCATTTTTAAAAGTTAGCGGAATTCCGAGAACAATGGAAGAGTTGTGAAGCATTTTTAAACGTCAGCGGAATTCCGAGAACAATGGAAGAGTTCCGAAGCATTTTTAAACGTCAGCAGAATTCCGAGAACAATGGAAGAGTTCCGAAGCATTTTTAAACGTCAGCAGAATTCCGAGAACAATGGATGAGTTCCGAAGCATTTTTAAACTTCAGCAGAATTCCGAGAACAATGGAAGAGTTCCGAAGCATTTTTAAAAGTCAGCGGAATTCCGAGAACAATGGAAGAGTTGTGAAGCATTTTTAAACGTCAGCAGAATTCCGAGAACAATGGAAGAGTTCCGAAGCATTTTTAAACGTCAGCGGAATGCCGAGAACAATGCAAGATTTCTGAAGCATTTTTATATGTCAGCGGAATTCCGAGAACAATGGAAGAGTTCCGAAGCATTTTTAAATGTCAGCGGAAATCTGAAAACAATGGAAGAGTTCCGAAGCATTTTTAATCTTCAAAATAATTTCGAGAACAATGGAAGAGTTCCGAAGCATATTTAAACTTCAGCGGAATTCCGAGAACAATGGAAGAGTTCCGAAGCATTTTTAAAAGTCAGCGGAATACCGAGAACAATAGAAGAGTTTTGAAGCATTTTTAAACGTCAGCGGAATTCCGAGAACAATGGAAGAGTTCCAAAGCATTTTTAAATGTCAGCGGAATTCTGAAAACAATGGAAGAGTTCCGAAGCATTTTTAAACTTCAACAGAATTCCGAGAACAATGGAAGAGTTCCGAAGCATTCTTAAAAGTCAGCGGAATTCCGAGAACAATAGAAGAGTTGTGATGCAATTTTAAGCGTCAGCGGAATTCCGAGAACAATGGAAGAGTTCCGAAGCATTTTTAAACTTCAGCGGAATTCCTGGAACAATGGAAGAGTTCCGAAGCATTTTTAAAAGTCAGCAGAATTCCGAGAATAATAGAAGGGTGCCAAAGCATGTTTAAACTTCAGCGGAATTCTGAGAACAATGTAAGAGTTCCGAAGCATTTTTAAACTTCACCGGAATTCCGAGAACAATGGAAGAGTTCCGAAGCATTTTTAAACGTCAGGGGAATTCCGCGAACAATCGAAGAGTTCTGAAGCATTTTTAAACGTCAGCGGATTTTTGAAAACAATGGAAGATTTCCGAAGCATTTTTAAACCTCAGCGGAATTCTGAGAAAAATGGAAGAGTTCCGAAGCATTTTTAAACGTCAGCAGAATTCCGAGAACAATGGAAGAGTTCCGAAGCATTTTTAAACTTCAGCAGAATTCCGAGAACAATGGAAGAGTTCCGAAGCATTTTTAAACTTCAGCGGAATTACGAGAACAATGGAAGAGTTCCGAAGCATTTTTAAACATGAGCAGAATTCCGAGAACAATGGAAGAGATTTTAAGCATTTTTAAACTTCAGCGGAATTCCGAGAACAATAGAAGAGTTCCGAAGCATTTTCAAACTTCACCCGAATTCTGAGAACAATGGAAGAGTTCCGAAGCATTTTTAAAAGTTAGCGGAATTCCGAGAACAATGGAAGAGTTGTGAAGCATTTTTAAACGTCAGCGGAATTCCGAGAACAATGGAAGAGTTCCGAAGCATTTTTAAACGTCAGCAGAATTCCGAGAACAATGGAAGAGTTCCGAAGCATTTTTAAACTTCAGCAGAATTCCGAGAACAATGGAAGAGTTCCGAAGCATTTTTAAACTTCAGCGGAATTACGAGAACAATGGAAGAGTTCCGAAGCATTTTTAAACATGAGCAGAATTCCGAGAACAATGGAAGAGATTTTAAGCATTTTTAAACTTCAGCGGAATTCCGAGAACAATAGAAGAGTTCCGAAGCATTTTCAAACTTCACCCGAATTCTGAGAACAATGGAAGAGTTCCGAAGCATTTTTAAAAGTTAGCGGAATTCCGAGAACAATGGAAGAGTTGTGAAGCATTTTTAAACGTCAGGGGAATTCCGCGAACAATCGAAGTGTTCTGAAGCATTTTTAAACGTCAGCGGATTTTTGAAAACAATGGAAGATTTCCGAAGCATTTTTAAACCTCAGCGGAATTCTGAGAAAAATGGAAGAGTTCCGAAGCATTTTCAAACTTCACCCGAATTCTGAGAACAATGGAAGAGTTCCGAAGCATTTTTAAACTTCAGCAGAATTCCGAGAACAATGGAAGAGTTCCGAAGCATTTTTAAACTTCAGCAGAATTCCGAGAACAATGGAAGAGTTCCGAAGCATTTTTAAACGTCAGCAGAATTCCGAGAACAATGGAAGAGTTCCGAAGCATTTTTAAACGTCAGCAGAATTCCGAGAACAATGGAAGAGTTCCGAAGCATTTTTAAACTTCAGCAGAATTCCGAGAACAATGGAAGAGTTCCGTAGCATTTTTAAACTTCAGCGGAATTTGGAGAACAATGGAAAAGTTCCGAAGCATTTTTAAAAGTCAGCGGAATTCCGAGAACAATGGAAGAGTTGTGAAGCATTTTTAAACGTCAGCAGAATTCCGAGAACAATGGAAGAGTTCCGAAGCATTTTTAAACGTCAGCGGAATGCCGAGAACAATGCAAGATTTCTGAAGCATTTTTATATGTCAGCGGAATTCCGAGAACAATGGAAGAGTTCCGAAGCATTTTTAAATGTCAGCGGAAATCTGAAAACAATGGAAGAGTTCCGAAGCATTTTTAATCTTCAAAATAATTTCGAGAACAATGGAAGAGTTCCGAAGCATATTTAAACTTCAGCGGAATTCCGAGAACAATGGAAGAGTTCCGAAGCATTTTTAAAAGTCAGCGGAATACCGAGAACAATAGAAGAGTTTTGAAGCATTTTTAAACGTCAGCGGAATTCCGAGAACAATGGAAGAGTTCCAAAGCATTTTTAAATGTCAGCGGAATTCTGAAAACAATGGAAGAGTTCCGAAGCATTTTTAAACTTCAGCAGAATTCCGAGAACAATGGAAGAGTTCCGAAGCATTCTTAAACTTCAGCGGAATTCCGAGAACAATGGAAGAGTTCCGAAGCATTTTTAAAAGTCAGCGGAATTCCGAGAACAATAGAAGAGTTGTGAAGCAATTTTAAGCGTCAGAGGAATTCCGAGAACAATGGAAGAGTTCCGAAGCATTTTTAAACTTCAGCGGAATTCCTGGAACAATGGAAGAGTTCCGAAGCATTTTTAAAAGTCAGCAGAATTCCGAGAATAATAGAAGGGTGCCAAAGCATGTTTAAACTTCAGCGGAATTCTGAGAACAATGTAAGAGTTCCGAAGCATTTTTAAACTTCACCGGAATTCCGAGAACAATGGAAGAGTTCCAAAGCATTTTTAAATGTCAGCGGAATTCTGAAAACAATGGAAGAGTTCCGAAGCATTTTTAAACTTCAGCAGAATTCCGAGAACAATGGAAGAGTTCCGAAGCATTCTTAAACTTCAGCGGAATTCCGAGAACAATGGAAGAGTTCCGAAGCATTTTTAAAAGTCAGCGGAATTCCGAGAACAATCGAAGAGTTCTGAAGCATTTTTAAACGTCAGCGGATTTTTGAAAACAATGGAAGATTTCCGAAGCATTTTTAAACCTCAGCGGAATTCTGAGAAAAATGGAAGAGTTCTGAAGCATTTTTAAACTTCAGCGGAATTTGGAGAACAATCGGAGAGTTCCGAAGCATTTTTAAATGTCAGCGGAATTCCGAGAACAATGGAAGAGTTGTGAAGCATTTTTAAACGTCAGCGGAATTCCGAGAACAATGGAAGAGTTCCGAAGCATTTTTAAACGTCAGCAGAATTCCGAGAACAATGGAAGAGTTCCGAAGCATTTTTAAACGTCAGCAGAATTCCGAGAACAATGGAAGAGTTCCGAAGCATTTTTAAACTTCAGCAGAATTCCGAGAACAATGGAAGAGTTCCGAAGCATTTTTAAACTTCAGCGGTATTACGAGAACAATGGAAGAGTTCCGAAGCATTTTTAAACATGAGCAGAATTCCGAGAACAATGGAAGAGATTTTAAGCATTTTTAAACTTCAGCGGAATTCCGAGAAAAATAGAAGAGTTCCGAAGCATTTTCAAACTTCACCCGAATTCTGAGAACAATGGAAGAGTTCCGAAGCATTTTTAAACTTCAGCGGAATTCCTGGAACAATGAAAGAGTTCCGAAGCATTTTTAAAAGTCAGCAGAATTCCGAGAATAATAGAAGGGTGCCAAAGCATGTTTAAACTTCAGCGGAATTCTGAGAACAATGTAAGAGTTCCGAAGCATTTTTAATCTTCACTGGAATTCCGAGAACAATGGAAGAGTTCCGAAGCATTTTTAAACGTCAGGGGAATTCCGCGAACAATCGAAGTGTTCTGAAGCATTTTTAAACGTCAGCGGATTTTTGAAAACAATGGAAGATTTCCGAAGCATTTTTAAACCTCAGCGGAATTCTGAGAAAAATGGAAGAGTTCCGAAGCATTTTCAAACTTCACCCGAATTCTGAGAACAATGGAAGAGTTCCGAAGCATTTTTAAACTTCAGCAGAATTCCGAGAACAATGGAAGAGTTACGAAGCATTTTTAAACTTCAGCGGAATTCCGAGAACAATGGAAGAGTTGTGAAGCATTTTTAAACATGAGCAGAATTCCGAGAACAATGGAAGAGATTTTAAGCATTTTTAAACTTCAGCGGAATTCCGAGAACAATAGAAGAGTTCCGAAGCATTTTAAACTTCACCCGAATTCTGAGAACAATGGAAGAGTTCCGAAGCATTTTTAAACTTCAGCAGAATTCCGAGAACAATGGAAGAGTTACGAAGCATTTTTAAACTTCAGCGGAATTCCGAGAACAATGGAAGAGTTCCGAAGCATTTTAAACTTCACCCGAATTCTGAGAACAATGGAAGAGTTCCGAAGCATTTTTAAACTTCAGCGGAATTCCTGGAACAATGAAAGAGTTCCGAAGCATTTTTAAAAGTCAGCAGAATTCCGAGAATAATAGAAGGGTGCCAAAGCATGTTTAAACTTCAGCGGAATTCTGAGAACAATGTAAGAGTTCCGAAGCATTTTTAATCTTCACCGGAATTCCGAGAACAATGGAAGAGTTCCGAAGCATTTTTAAACGTCAGGGGAATTCCGCGAACAATCGAAGTGTTCTGAAGCATTTTTAAACGTCAGCGGATTTTTGAAAACAATGGAAGATTTCCGAAGCATTTTTAAACCTCAGCGGAATTCTGAGAAAAATGGAAGAGTTCCGAAGCATTTTCAAACTTCACCCGAATTCTGAGAACAATGGAAGAGTTCCGAAGCATTTTTAAACTTCAGCAGAATTCCGAGAACAATGGAAGAGTTCCGAAGCATTTTTAAACTTCAGCAGAATTCCGAGAACAATGGAAGAGTTCCGAAGCATTTTTAAACGTCAGCAGAATTCCGAGAACAATGGAAGAGTTCCGAAGCATTTTTAAACTTCAGCGGAATTACGAGAACAATGGAAGAGTTCCGAAGCATTTTTAAACATGAGCAGAATTCCGAGAACAATGGAAGAGATTTTAAGCATTTTTAAACTTCAGCGGAATTCCGAGAACAATAGAAGAGTTCCGAAGCATTTTCAAACTTCACCCGAATTCTGAGAACAATGGAAGAGTTCCGAAGCATTTTTAAAAGTTAGCGGAATTCCGAGAACAATGGAAGAGTTGTGAAGCATTTTTAAACGTCAGCGGAATTCCGAGAACAATGGAAGAGTTCCGAAGCATTTTTAAACGTCAGCAGAATTCCGAGAACAATGGAAGAGTTCCGAAGCATTTTTAAACTTCAGCAGAATTCCGAGAACAATGGAAGAGTTCCGAAGCATTTTTAAACTTCAGCGGAATTACGAGAACAATGGAAGAGTTCCGAAGCATTTTTAAACATGAGCAGAATTCCGAGAACAATGGAAGAGATTTTAAGCATTTTTAAACTTCAGCGGAATTCCGAGAACAATAGAAGAGTTCCGAAGCATTTTCAAACTTCACCCGAATTCTGAGAACAATGGAAGAGTTCCGAAGCATTTTTAAAAGTTAGCGGAATTCCGAGAACAATGGAAGAGTTGTGAAGCATTTTTAAACGTCAGGGGAATTCCGCGAACAATCGAAGTGTTCTGAAGCATTTTTAAACGTCAGCGGATTTTTGAAAACAATGGAAGATTTCCGAAGCATTTTTAAACCTCAGCGGAATTCTGAGAAAAATGGAAGAGTTCCGAAGCATTTTCAAACTTCACCCGAATTCTGAGAACAATGGAAGAGTTCCGAAGCATTTTTAAACTTCAGCAGAATTCCGAGAACAATGGAAGAGTTCCGAAGCATTTTTAAACTTCAGCAGAATTCCGAGAACAATGGAAGAGTTCCGAAGCATTTTTAAACGTCAGCAGAATTCCGAGAACAATGGAAGAGTTCCGAAGCATTTTTAAACGTCAGCAGAATTCCGAGAACAATGGAAGAGTTCCGAAGCATTTTTAAACTTCAGCAGAATTCCGAGAACAATGGAAGAGTTCCGTATCATTTTTAAACTTCAGCGGAATTTGGAGAACAATGGAAAAGTTCCGAAGCATTTTTAAAAGTCAGCGGAATTCCGAGAACAATGGAAGAGTTGTGAAGCATTTTTAAACGTCAGCAGAATTCCGAGAACAATGGAAGAGTTCCGAAGCATTTTTAAACGTCAGCGGAATGCCGAGAACAATGCAAGATTTCTGAAGCATTTTTATATGTCAGCGGAATTCCGAGAACAATGGAAGAGTTCCGAAGCATTTTTAAATGTCAGCGGAAATCTGAAAACAATGGAAGAGTTCCGAAGCATTTTTAATCTTCAAAATAATTTCGAGAACAATGGAAGAGTTCCGAAGCATATTTAAACTTCAGCGGAATTCCGAGAACAATGGAAGAGTTCCGAAGCATTTTTAAAAGTCAGCGGAATACCGAGAACAATAGAAGAGTTTTGAAGCATTTTTAAACGTCAGCGGAATTCCGAGAACAATGGAAGAGTTCCAAAGCATTTTTAAATGTCAGCGGAATTCTGAAAACAATGGAAGAGTTCCGAAGCATTTTTAAACTTCAGCAGAATTCCGAGAACAATGGAAGAGTTCCGAAGCATTCTTAAACTTCAGCGGAATTCCGAGAACAATGGAAGAGTTCCGAAGCATTTTTAAAAGTCAGCGGAATTCCGAGAACAATAGAAGAGTTGTGAAGCAATTTTAAGCGTCAGAGGAATTCCGAGAACAATGGAAGAGTTCCGAAGCATTTTTAAACTTCAGCGGAATTCCTGGAACAATGGAAGAGTTCCGAAGCATTTTTAAAAGTCAGCAGAATTCCGAGAACAATGGAAGAGTTCCGAAGCATTTTTAAAAGTCAGCAGAATTCCGAGAACAATGGAAGAGTTCCGAAGCATTTTTAAAAGTCAGCAGAATTCCGAGAATAATAGAAGGGTGCCAAAGCATGTTTAAACTTCAGCGGAATTCTGAGAACAATGTAAGAGTTCCGAAGCATTTTTAAACTTCACCGGAATTCCGAGAACAATGGAAGAGTTCCGAAGCATTTTTAAACGTCAGGGGAATTCCGCGAACAATCGAAGAGTTCTGAAGCATTTTTAAACGTCAGCGGATTTTTGAAAACAATGGAAGATTTCCGAAGCATTTTTAAACCTCAGCGGAATTCTGAGAAAAATGGAAGAGTTCTGAAGCATTTTTAAACTTCAGCGGAATTTGGAGAACAATCGGAGAGTTCCGAAGCATTTTTAAATGTCAGCGGAATTCCGAGAACAATGGAAGAGTTGTGAAGCATTTTTAAACGTCAGCGGAATTCCGAGAACAATGGAAGAGTTCCGAAGCATTTTTAAACGTCAGCAGAATTCCGAGAACAATGGAAGAGTTCCGAAGCATTTTTAAACGTCAGCAGAATTCCGAGAACAATGGAAGAGTTCCGAAGCATTTTTAAACTTCAGCAGAATTCCGAGAACAATGGAAGAGTTCCGAAGCATTTTTAAACTTCAGCGGTATTACGAGAACAATGGAAGAGTTCCGAAGCATTTTTAAACATGAGCAGAATTCCGAGAACAATGGAAGAGATTTTAAGCATTTTTAAACTTCAGCGGAATTCCGAGAAAAATAGAAGAGTTCCGAAGCATTTTCAAACTTCACCCGAATTCTGAGAACAATGGAAGAGTTCCGAAGCATTTTTAAACTTCAGCGGAATTCCTGGAACAATGAAAGAGTTCCGAAGCATTTTTAAAAGTCAGCAGAATTCCGAGAATAATAGAAGGGTGCCAAAGCATGTTTAAACTTCAGCGGAATTCTGAGAACAATGTAAGAGTTCCGAAGCATTTTTAATCTTCACTGGAATTCCGAGAACAATGGAAGAGTTCCGAAGCATTTTTAAACGTCAGGGGAATTCCGCGAACAATCGAAGTGTTCTGAAGCATTTTTAAACGTCAGCGGATTTTTGAAAACAATGGAAGATTTCCGAAGCATTTTTAAACCTCAGCGGAATTCTGAGAAAAATGGAAGAGTTCCGAAGCATTTTCAAACTTCACCCGAATTCTGAGAACAATGGAAGAGTTCCGAAGCATTTTTAAACTTCAGCAGAATTCCGAGAACAATGGAAGAGTTACGAAGCATTTTTAAACTTCAGCGGAATTCCGAGAACAATGGAAGAGTTGTGAAGCATTTTTAAACATGAGCAGAATTCCGAGAACAATGGAAGAGATTTTAAGCATTTTTAAACTTCACCGGAATTCCGAGAACAATGGAAGAGTTCCGAAGCATTTTTAAACGTCAGGGGAATTCCGCGAACAATCGAAGAGTTCTGAAGCATTTTTAAACGTCAGCGGATTTTTGAAAACAATGGAAGATTTCCGAAGCATTTTTAAACCTCAGCGGAATTCTGAGAAAAATGGAAGAGTTCTGAAGCATTTTTAAACTTCAGCGGAATTTGGAGAACAATCGGAGAGTTCCGAAGCATTTTTAAATGTCAGCGGAATTCCGAGAACAATGGAAGAGTTGTGAAGCATTTTTAAACGTCAGCGGAATTCCGAGAACAATGGAAGAGTTCCGAAGCATTTTTAAACGTCAGCAGAATTCCGAGAACAATGGAAGAGTTCCGAAGCATTTTTAAACGTCAGCAGAATTCCGAGAACAATGGAAGAGTTCCGAAGCATTTTTAAACTTCAGCAGAATTCCGAGAACAATGGAAGAGTTCCGAAGCATTTTTAAACTTCAGCGGTATTACGAGAACAATGGAAGAGTTCCGAAGCATTTTTAAACATGAGCAGAATTCCGAGAACAATGGAAGAGATTTTAAGCATTTTTAAACTTCAGCGGAATTCCGAGAAAAATAGAAGAGTTCCGAAGCATTTTCAAACTTCACCCGAATTCTGAGAACAATGGAAGAGTTCCGAAGCATTTTTAAACTTCAGCGGAATTCCTGGAACAATGAAAGAGTTCCGAAGCATTTTTAAAAGTCAGCAGAATTCCGAGAATAATAGAAGGGTGCCAAAGCATGTTTAAACTTCAGCGGAATTCTGAGAACAATGTAAGAGTTCCGAAGCATTTTTAATCTTCACCGGAATTCCGAGAACAATGGAAGAGTTCCGAAGCATTTTTAAACTTCAGCGGAATTTGGAGAACAATCGGAGAGTTCCGAAGCATTTTTAAATGTCAGCGGAATTCCGAGAACAATGGAAGAGTTGAGAAGCATTTTTAAACGTCAGCGGAATTCCGAGAACAATGGAAGAGTTCCGAAGCATTTTTAAACGTCAGCAGAATTCCGAGAACAATGGAAGAGTTCCGAAGCATTTTTAAACTTCAGCAGAATTCCGAGAACAATGGAAGAGTTCCGAAGCATTTTTAAACTTCAGCGGAATTACGAGAACAATGGAAGAGTTCCGAAGCATTTTTGAACATGAGCAGAATTCCGAGAACAATGGAAGAGATTTTAAGCATTTTTAAACTTCAGCGGAATTCCGAGAACAATAGAAGAGTTCCGAAGCATTTTTAAAAGTCATCGGAATTCCGAGAACAATGGAAGAGTTGTGAAGCATTTTTAAACGTCAGCAGAATTCCGAGAACAATGGAAGAGTTCCGAAGCATTTTTAAACGTCAGCGGAATGCCGAGAACAATGCAAGATTTCTGAAGCATTTTTATATGTCAGCGGAATTCCGAGAACAATGGAAGAGTTCCGAAGCATTTTTAAACGTCAGCAGAATTCCGAGAACAATGGAAGAGTTCCGAAGCATTTTTAAACTTCAGCAGAATTTGGAGAACAATCGGAGAGTTCCGAAGCATTTTTAAATGTCAGCGGAATTCCGAGAACAATGGAAGAGTTGAGAAGCATTTTTAAACGTCAGCGGAATTCCGAGAACAATGGAAGAGTTCCGAAGCATTTTTAAACGTCAGCAGAATTCCGAGAACAATGGAAGAGTTCCGAAGCATTTTTAAACGTCAGCAGAATTCCGAGAACAATGGAAGAGTTCCGAAGCATTTTTAAACTTCAGCAGAATTCCGAGAACAATGGAAGAGTTCCGAAGCATTTTTAAAAGTCAGCGGAATTCCGAGAACAATGGAAGAGTTGTGAAGCATTTTTAAACGTCAGCAGAATTCCGAGAACAATGGAAGAGTTCCGAAGCATTTTTAAACGTCAGCGGAATGCCGAGAACAATGCAAGATTTCTGAAGCATTTTTATATGTCAGCGGAATTCCGAGAACAATGGAAGAGTTCCGAAGCATTTTTAAATGTCAGCGGAAATCTGAAAACAATGGAAGAGTTCCGAAGCATTTTTAATCTTCAAAATAATTTCGAGAACAATGGAAGAGTTCCGAAGCATATTTAAACTTCAGCGGAATTCCGAGAACAATGGAAGAGTTCCGAAGCATTTTTAAAAGTCAGCGGAATACCGAGAACAATAGAAGAGTTTTGAAGCATTTTTAAACGTCAGCGGAATTCCGAGAACAATGGAAGAGTTCCAAAGCATTTTTAAATGTCAGCGGAATTCTGAAAACAATGGAAGAGTTCCGAAGCATTTTTAAACTTCAGCAGAATTCCGAGAACAATGGAAGAGTTCCGAAGCATTCTTAAACTTCAGCGGAATTCCGAGAACAATGGAAGAGTTCCGAAGCATTTTTAAAAGTCAGCGGAATTCCGAGAACAATAGAAGAGTTGTGAAGCAATTTTAAGCGTCAGCGGAATTCCGAGAACAATGGAAGAGTTCCGAAGCATTTTTAAACTTCAGCGGAATTCCTGGAACAATGGAAGAGTTCCGAAGCATTTTTAAAAGTCAGCAGAATTCCGAGAATAATAGAAGGGTGCCAAAGCATGTTTAAACTTCAGCGGAATTCTGAGAACAATGTAAGAGTTCCGAAGCATTTTTAAACTTCACCGGAATTCCGAGAACAATGGAAGAGTTCCGAAGCATTTTTAAACGTCAGGGGAATTCCGCGAACAATCGAAGAGTTCTGAAGCATTTTTAAACGTCAGCGGATTTTTGAAAACAATGGAAGATTTCCGAAGCATTTTTAAACCTCAGCGGAATTCTGAGAAAAATGGAAGAGTTCCGAAGCATTTTTAAACGTCAGCAGAATTCCGAGAACAATGGAAGAGTTCCGAAGCATTTTTAAACTTCAGCAGAATTCCGAGAACAATGGAAGAGTTCCGAAGCATTTTTAAACTTCAGCAGAATTCCGAGAACAATGGAAGAGTTCCGAAGCATTTTTAAACGTCAGCGGAATTCCGAGAACAATGGAAGAGTTCCGAAGCATTTTTAAACGTCAGCAGAATTCCGAGAACAATGGAAGAGTTCCGAAGCATTTTTAAACTTCAGCAGAATTCCGAGAACAATGGAAGAGTTCCGAAGCATTTTTAAACTTCAGCGGAATTACGAGAACAATGGAAGAGTTCCGAAGCATTTTTAAACATGAGCAGAATTCCGAGAACAATGGAAGAGATTTTAAGCATTTTTAAACTTCAGCGGGATTCCGAGAACAATAGAAGAGTTCCGAAGCATTTTCAAACTTCACCCGAATTCTGAGAACAATGGAAGAGTTCCGAAGCATTTTTAAAAGTTAGCGGAATTCCGAGAACAATGGAAGAGTTGTGAAGCATTTTTAAACGTCAGGGGAATTCCGCGAACAATCGAAGTGTTCTGAAGCATTTTTAAACGTCAGCGGATTTTTGAAAACAATGGAAGATTTCCGAAGCATTTTTAAACCTCAGCGGAATTCTGAGAAAAATGGAAGAGTTCCGAAGCATTTTCAAACTTCACCCGAATTCTGAGAACAATGGAAGAGTTCCGAAGCATTTTTAAACTTCAGCAGAATTCCGAGAACAATGGAAGAGTTCCGAAGCATTTTTAAACTTCAGCAGAATTCCGAGAACAATGGAAGAGTTCCGAAGCATTTTTAAACGTCAGCAGAATTCCGAGAACAATGGAAGAGTTCCGAAGCATTTTTAAACGTCAGCAGAATTCCGAGAACAATGGAAGAGTTCCGAAGGATTTTTAAACTTCAGCAGAATTCCGAGAACAATGGAAGAGTTCCGTAGCATTTTTAAACTTCAGCGGAATTTGGAGAACAATGGAAAAGTTCCGAAGCATTTTTAAAAGTCAGCGGAATTCCGAGAACAATGGAAGAGTTGTGAAGCATTTTTAAACGTCAGCAGAATTCCGAGAACAATGGAAGAGTTCCGAAGCATTTTTAAACGTCAGCGGAATGCCGAGAACAATGCAAGATTTCTGAAGCATTTTTATATGTCAGCGGAATTCCGAGAACAATGGAAGAGTTCCGAAGCATTTTTAAATGTCAGCGGAAATCTGAAAACAATGGAAGAGTTCCGAAGCATTTTTAATATTCAAAATAATTTCGAGAACAATGGAAGAGTTCCGAAGCATATTTAAACTTCAGCGGAATTCCGAGAACAATGGAAGAGTTCCGAAGCATTTTTAAAAGTCAGCGGAATAACGAGAACAATAGAAGAGTTTTGAAGCATTTTTAAACGTCAGCGGAATTCCGAGAACAATGGAAGAGTTCCAAAGCATTTTTAAATGTCAGCGGAATTCTGAAAACAATGGAAGAGTTCCGAAGCATTTTTAAACTTCAGCAGAATTCCGAGAACAATGGAAGAGTTCCGAAGCATTCTTAAACTTCAGCGGAATTCCGAGAACAATGGAAGAGTTCCGAAGCATTTTTAAAAGTCAGCGGAATTCCGAGAACAATAGAAGAGTTGTGAAGCAATTTTAAGCGTCAGAGGAATTCCGAGAACAATGGAAGAGTTCCGAAGCATTTTTAAACTTCAGCGGAATTCCTGGAACAATGGAAGAGTTCCGAAGCATTTTTAAAAGTCAGCAGAATTCCGAGAATAATAGAAGGGTGCCAAAGCATGTTTAAACTTCAGCGGAATTCTGAGAACAATGTAAGAGTTCCGAAGCATTTTTAAACTTCACCGGAATTCCGAGAACAATGGAAGAGTTCCGAAGCATTTTTAAACGTCAGGGGAATTCCGCGAACAATCGAAGAGTTCTGAAGCATTTTTAAACGTCAGCGGATTTTTGAAAACAATGGAAGATTTCCGAAGCATTTTTAAACCTCAGCGGAATTCTGAGAAAAATGGAAGAGTTCTGAAGCATTTTTAAACTTCAGCGGAATTTGGAGAACAATCGGAGAGTTCCGAAGCATTTTTAAATGTCAGCGGAATTCCGAGAACAATGGAAGAGTTGTGAAGCATTTTTAAACGTCAGCGGAATTCCGAGAACAATGGAAGAGTTCCGAAGCATTTTTAAACGTCAGCAGAATTCCGAGAACAATGGAAGAGTTCCGAAGCATTTTTAAACGTCAGCAGAATTCCGAGAACAATGGAAGAGTTCCGAAGCATTTTTAAACTTCAGCAGAATTCCGAGAACAATGGAAGAGTTCCGAAGCATTTTTAAACTTCAGCGGTATTACGAGAACAATGGAAGAGTTCCGAAGCATTTTTAAACATGAGCAGAATTCCGAGAACAATGGAAGAGATTTTAAGCATTTTTAAACTTCAGCGGAATTCCGAGAAAAATAGAAGAGTTCCGAAGCATTTTCAAACTTCACCCGAATTCTGAGAACAATGGAAGAGTTCCGAAGCATTTTTAAACTTCAGCGGAATTCCTGGAACAATGAAAGAGTTCCGAAGCATTTTTAAAAGTCAGCAGAATTCCGAGAATAATAGAAGGGTGCCAAAGCATGTTTAAACTTCAGCGGAATTCTGAGAACAATGTAAGAGTTCCGAAGCATTTTTAATCTTCACTGGAATTCCGAGAACAATGGAAGAGTTCCGAAGCATTTTTAAACGTCAGGGGAATTCCGCGAACAATCGAAGTGTTCTGAAGCATTTTTAAACGTCAGCGGATTTTTGAAAACAATGGAAGATTTCCGAAGCATTTTTAAACCTCAGCGGAATTCTGAGAAAAATGGAAGAGTTCCGAAGCATTTTCAAACTTCACCCGAATTCTGAGAACAATGGAAGAGTTCCGAAGCATTTTTAAACTTCAGCAGAATTCCGAGAACAATGGAAGAGTTACGAAGCATTTTTAAACTTCAGCGGAATTCCGAGAACAATGGAAGAGTTGTGAAGCATTTTTAAACATGAGCAGAATTCCGAGAACAATGGAAGAGATTTTAAGCATTTTTAAACTTCAGCGGAATTCCGAGAACAATAGAAGAGTTCCGAAGCATTTTAAACTTCACCCGAATTCTGAGAACAATGGAAGAGTTCCGAAGCATTTTTAAACTTCAGCAGAATTCCGAGAACAATGGAAGAGTTACGAAGCATTTTTAAACTTCAGCGGAATTCCGAGAACAATGGAAGAGTTCCGAAGCATTTTAAACTTCACCCGAATTCTGAGAACAATGGAAGAGTTCCGAAGCATTTTTAAACTTCAGCGGAATTCCTGGAACAATGAAAGAGTTCCGAAGCATTTTTAAAAGTCAGCAGAATTCCGAGAATAATAGAAGGGTGCCAAAGCATGTTTAAACTTCAGCGGAATTCTGAGAACAATGTAAGAGTTCCGAAGCATTTTTAATCTTCACCGGAATTCCGAGAACAATGGAAGAGTTCCGAAGCATTTTTAAACGTCAGGGGAATTCCGCGAACAATCGAAGTGTTCTAAAGCATTTTTAAACGTCAGCGGATTTTTGAAAACAATGGAAGATTTCCGAAGCATTTTTAAACCTCAGCGGAATTCTGAGAAAAATGGAAGAGTTCCGAAGCATTTTCAAACTTCACCCGAATTCTGAGAACAATGGAAGAGTTCCGAAGCATTTTTAAACTTCAGCAGAATTCCGAGAACAATGGAAGAGTTCCGAAGCATTTTTAAACGTCAGCAGAATTCCGAGAACAATGGAAGAGTTCCGAAGCATTTTTAAACGTCAGCAGAATTCCGAGAACAATGGAAGAGTTCCGAAGCATTTTTAAACTTCAGCAGAATTCCGAGAACAATGGAAGAGTTCCGAAGCATTTTTAAACTTCAGCGGAATTTGGAGAACAATGGAAAAGTTCCGAAGCATTTTTAAAAGTCAGCGGAATTCCGAGAACAATGGAAGAGTTGTGAAGCATTTTTAAACGTCAGCAGAATTCCGAGAACAATGGAAGAGTTCCGAAGCATTTTTAAACGTCAGCGGAATGCCGAGAACAATGCAAGACTTCTGAAGCATTTTTATATGTCAGCGGAATTCCGAGAACAATGGAAGAGTTCCGAAGCATTTTTAAATGTCAGCGGAAATCTGAAAACAATGGAAGAGTTCCGAAGCATTTTTAATCTTCAAAATAATTTCGAGAACAATGGAAGAGTTCCGAAGCATATTTAAACTCCAGCGGAATTCCGAGAACAATGGAAGAGTTCCGAAGCATTTTTAAAAGTCAGCGGAATACCGAGAACAATAGAAGAGTTTTGAAGCATTTTTAAACGTCAGCGGAATTCCGAGAACAATGGAAGAGTTCCAAAGCATTTTTAAATGTCAGCGGAATTCTGAAAACAATGGAAGAGTTCCGAAGCATTTTTAAACTTCAGCAGAATTCCGAGAACAATGGAAGAGTTCCGAAGCATTCTTAAACTTCAGCGGAATTCCGAGAACAATGGAAGAGTTCCGAAGCATTTTTAAAAGTCAGCGGAATTCCGAGAACAATAGAAGAGTTGTGAAGCAATTTTAAGCGTCAGAGGAATTCCGAGAACAATGGAAGAGTTCCGAAGCATTTTTAAACTTCAGCGGAATTCCTGGAACAATGGAAGAGTTCCGAAGCATTTTTAAAAGTCAGCAGAATTCCGAGAATAATAGAAGGGTGCCAAAGCATGTTTAAACTTCAGCGGAATTCTGAGAACAATGTAAGAGTTCCGAAGCATTTTTAAACTTCACCGGAATTCCGAGAACAATGGAAGAGTTCCGAAGCATTTTTAAACGTCAGGGGAATTCCGCGAACAATCGAAGAGTTCTGAAGCATTTTTAAACGTCAGCGGATTTTTGAAAACAATGGAAGATTTCCGAAGCATTTTTAAACCTCAGCGGAATTCTGAGAAAAATGGAAGAGTTCTGAAGCATTTTTAAACTTCAGCGGAATTTGGAGAACAATCGGAGAGTTCCGAAGCATTTTTAAATGTCAGCGGAATTCCGAGAACAATGGAAGAGTTGTGAAGCATTTTTAAACGTCAGCGGAATTCCGAGAACAATGGAAGAGTTCCGAAGCATTTTTAAACGTCAGCAGAATTCCGAGAACAATGGAAGAGTTCCGAAGCATTTTTAAACGTCAGCAGAATTCCGAGAACAATGGAAGAGTTCCGAAGCATTTTTAAACTTCAGCAGAATTCCGAGAACAATGGAAGAGTTCCGAAGCATTTTTAAACTTCAGCGGTATTACGAGAACAATGGAAGAGTTCCGAAGCATTTTTAAACATGAGCAGAATTCCGAGAACAATGGAAGAGATTTTAAGCATTTTTAAACTTCAGCGGAATTCCGAGAAAAATAGAAGAGTTCCGAAGCATTTTCAAACTTCACCCGAATTCTGAGAACAATGGAAGAGTTCCGAAGCATTTTTAAACTTCAGCGGAATTCCTGGAACAATGAAAGAGTTCCGAAGCATTTTTAAAAGTCAGCAGAATTCCGAGAATAATAGAAGGGTGCCAAAGCATGTTTAAACTTCAGCGGAATTCTGAGAACAATGTAAGAGTTCCGAAGCATTTTTAATCTTCACCGGAATTCCGAGAACAATGGAAGAGTTCCGAAGCATTTTTAAACTTCAGCGGAATTTGGAGAACAATCGGAGAGTTCCGAAGCATTTTTAAATGTCAGCGGAATTCCGAGAACAATGGAAGAGTTGAGAAGCATTTTTAAACGTCAGCGGAATTCCGAGAACAATGGAAGAGTTCCGAAGCATTTTTAAACGTCAGCAGAATTCCGAGAACAATGGAAGAGTTCCGAAGCATTTTTAAACTTCAGCAGAATTCCGAGAACAATGGAAGAGTTCCGAAGCATTTTTAAACTTCAGCGGAATTACGAGAACAATGGAAGAGTTCCGAAGCATTTTTGAACATGAGCAGAATTCCGAGAACAATGGAAGAGATTTTAAGCATTTTTAAACTTCAGCGGAATTCCGAGAACAATAGAAGAGTTCCGAAGCATTTTCAAACTTCACCCGAATTCTGAGAACAATGGAAGAGTTCCGAAGCATTTTTAAAAGTTAGCGGAATTCCGAGAACAATGGAAGAGTTGTGAAGCATTTTTAAACGTCAGCGGAATTCCGAGAACAATGGAAGAGTTCCGAAGCATTTTTAAACGTCAGCAGAATTCCGAGAACAATGGAAGAGTTCCGAAGCATTTTTAAACGTCAGCAGAATTCCGAGAACAATGGAAGAGTTCCGAAGCATTTTTAAACTTCAGCAGAATTCCGAGAACAATGGAAGAGTTCCGAAGCATTTTTAAAAGTCATCGGAATTCCGAGAACAATGGAAGAGTTGTGAAGCATTTTTAAACGTCAGCAGAATTCCGAGAACAATGGAAGAGTTCCGAAGCATTTTTAAACGTCAGCGGAATGCCGAGAACAATGCAAGATTTCTGAAGCATTTTTATATGTCAGCGGAATTCCGAGAACAATGGAAGAGTTCCGAAGCATTTTTAAACGTCAGCAGAATTCCGAGAACAATGGAAGAGTTCCGAAGCATTTTTAAACTTCAGCAGAATTTGGAGAACAATCGGAGAGTTCCGAAGCATTTTTAAATGTCAGCGGAATTCCGAGAACAATGGAAGAGTTGAGAAGCATTTTTAAACGTCAGCGGAATTCCGAGAACAATGGAAGAGTTCCGAAGCATTTTTAAACGTCAGCAGAATTCCGAGAACAATGGAAGAGTTCCGAAGCATTTTTAAACGTCAGCAGAATTCCGAGAACAATGGAAGAGTTCCGAAGCATTTTTAAACTTCAGCAGAATTCCGAGAACAATGGAAGAGTTCCGAAGCATTTTTAAAAGTCAGCGGAATTCCGAGAACAATGGAAGAGTTGTGAAGCATTTTTAAACGTCAGCAGAATTCCGAGAACAATGGAAGAGTTCCGAAGCATTTTTAAACGTCAGCGGAATGCCGAGAACAATGCAAGATTTCTGAAGCATTTTTATATGTCAGCGGAATTCCGAGAACAATGGAAGAGTTCCGAAGCATTTTTAAATGTCAGCGGAAATCTGAAAACAAATGGAAGAGTTCCGAAGCATTTTTAATCTTCAAAATAATTTCGAGAACAATGGAAGAGTTCCGAAGCATATTTAAACTTCAGCGGAATTCCGAGAACAATGGAAGAGTTCCGAAGCATTTTTAAAAGTCAGCGGAATACCGAGAACAATAGAAGAGTTTTGAAGCATTTTTAAACGTCAGCGGAATTCCGAGAACAATGGAAGAGTTCCAAAGCATTTTTAAATGTCAGCGGAATTCTGAAAACAATGGAAGAGTTCCGAAGCATTTTTAAACTTCAGCAGAATTCCGAGAACAATGGAAGAGTTCCGAAGCATTCTTAAACTTCAGCGGAATTCCGAGAACAATGGAAGAGTTCCGAAGCATTTTTAAAAGTCAGCGGAATTCCGAGAACAATAGAAGAGTTGTGAAGCAATTTTAAGCGTCAGCGGAATTCCGAGAACAATGGAAGAGTTCCGAAGCATTTTTAAACTTCAGCGGAATTCCTGGAACAATGGAAGAGTTCCGAAGCATTTTTAAAAGTCAGCAGAATTCCGAGAATAATAGAAGGGTGCCAAAGCATGTTTAAACTTCAGCGGAATTCTGAGAACAATGTAAGAGTTCCGAAGCATTTTTAAACTTCACCGGAATTCCGAGAACAATGGAAGAGTTCCGAAGCATTTTTAAACGTCAGGGGAATTCCGCGAACAATCGAAGAGTTCTGAAGCATTTTTAAACGTCAGCGGATTTTTGAAAACAATGGAAGATTTCCGAAGCATTTTTAAACCTCAGCGGAATTCTGAGAAAAATGGAAGAGTTCCGAAGCATTTTTAAACTTCAGCGGAATTTGGAGAACAATCGGAGAGTTCCGAAGCATTTTTAAATGTCAGCGGAATTCCGAGAACAATGGAAGAGTTGAGAAGCATTTTTAAACGTCAGCGGAATTCCGAGAACAATGGAAGAGTTCCGAAGCATTTTTAAACGTCAGCAGAATTCCGAGAACAATGGAAGAGTTCCGAAGCATTTTTAAACGTCAGCAGAATTCCGAGAACAAGGGAAGAGTTCCGAAGCATTTTTAAACTTCAGCAGAATTCCGAGAACAATGGAAGAGTTCCGAAGCATTTTTAAACTTCAGCGGAATTACGAGAACAATGGAAGAGTTCCGAAGCATTTTTAAACATGAGCAGAATTCCGAGAACAATGGAAGAGATTTTAAGCATTTTTAAACTTCAGCGGAATTCCGAGAACAATAGAAGAGTTCCGAAGCATTTTCAAACTTCACCCGAACTCTGAGAACAATGGAAGAGTTCCGAAGCATTTTTAAACGTCAGCGGAATTCCGAGAACAATGGAAGAGTTCCGAAGCATTTTTAAACGTCAGCAGAATTCCGAGAACAATGGAAGAGTTCCGAAGCATTTTTAAACGTCAGCAGAATTCCGAGAACAATGGAAGAGTTCCGAAGCATTTTTAAACTTCAGCGGTATTACGAGAACAATGGAAGAGTTCCGAAGCATTTTTAAACATGAGCAGAATTCCGAGAACAATGGAAGAGATTTTAAGCATTTTTAAACTTCAGCGGAATTCCGAGAAAAATAGAAGAGTTCCGAAGCATTTTCAAACTTCACCCGAATTCTGAGAACAATGGAAGAGTTCCGAAGCATTTTTAAACTTCAGCGGAATTCCTGGAACAATGAAAGAGTTCCGAAGCATTTTTAAAAGTCAGCAGAATTCCGAGAATAATAGAAGGGTGCCAAAGCATGTTTAAACTTCAGCGGAATTCTGAGAACAATGTAAGAGTTCCGAAGCATTTTTAATCTTCACTGGAATTCCGAGAACAATGGAAGAGTTCCGAAGCATTTTTAAACGTCAGGGGAATTCCGCGAACAATCGAAGTGTTCTGAAGCATTTTTAAACGTCAGCGGATTTTTGAAAACAATGGAAGATTTCCGAAGCATTTTTAAACCTCAGCGGAATTCTGAGAAAAATGGAAGAGTTCCGAAGCATTTTCAAACTTCACCCGAATTCTGAGAACAATGGAAGAGTTCCGAAGCATTTTTAAACTTCAGCGGAATTCCGAGAACAATGGAAGAGTTGAGAAGCATTTTTAAACGTCAGCGGAATTCCGAGAACAATGGAAGAGTTCCGAAGCATTTTTAAACGTCAGCAGAATTCCGAGAACAATGGAAGAGTTCCGAAGCATTTTTAAACGTCAGCAGAATTCCGAGAACAATGGAAGAGTTCCGAAGCATTTTTAAACTTCAGCAGAATTCCGAGAACAATGGAAGAGTTCCGAAGCATTTTTAAAAGTCAGCGGAATTCCGAGAACAATGGAAGAGTTGTGAAGCATTTTTAAACGTCAGCAGAATTCCGAGAACAATGGAAGAGTTCCGAAGCATTTTTAAACGTCAGCGGAATGCCGAGAACAATGCAAGATTTCTGAAGCATTTTTATATGTCAGCGGAATTCCGAGAACAATGGAAGAGTTCCGAAGCATTTTTAAATGTCAGCGGAAATCTGAAAACAAATGGAAGAGTTCCGAAGCATTTTTAATCTTCAAAATAATTTCGAGAACAATGGAAGAGTTCCGAAGCATATTTAAACTTCAGCGGAATTCCGAGAACAATGGAAGAGTTCCGAAGCATTTTTAAAAGTCAGCGGAATACCGAGAACAATAGAAGAGTTTTGAAGCATTTTTAAACGTCAGCGGAATTCCGAGAACAATGGAAGAGTTCCAAAGCATTTTTAAATGTCAGCGGAATTCTGAAAACAATGGAAGAGTTCCGAAGCATTTTTAAACTTCAGCAGAATTCCGAGAACAATGGAAGAGTTCCGAAGCATTCTTAAACTTCAGCGGAATTCCGAGAACAATGGAAGAGTTCCGAAGCATTTTTAAAAGTCAGCGGAATTCCGAGAACAATAGAAGAGTTGTGAAGCAATTTTAAGCGTCAGCGGAATTCCGAGAACAATGGAAGAGTTCCGAAGCATTTTTAAACTTCAGCGGAATTCCTGGAACAATGGAAGAGTTCCGAAGCATTTTTAAAAGTCAGCAGAATTCCGAGAATAATAGAAGGGTGCCAAAGCATGTTTAAACTTCAGCGGAATTCTGAGAACAATGTAAGAGTTCCGAAGCATTTTTAAACTTCACCGGAATTCCGAGAACAATGGAAGAGTTCCGAAGCATTTTTAAACGTCAGGGGAATTCCGCGAACAATCGAAGAGTTCTGAAGCATTTTTAAACGTCAGCGGATTTTTGAAAACAATGGAAGATTTCCGAAGCATTTTTAAACCTCAGCGGAATTCTGAGAAAAATGGAAGAGTTCCGAAGCATTTTTAAACTTCAGCGGAATTTGGAGAACAATCGGAGAGTTCCGAAGCATTTTTAAATGTCAGCGGAATTCCGAGAACAATGGAAGAGTTGAGAAGCATTTTTAAACGTCAGCGGAATTCCGAGAACAATGGAAGAGTTCCGAAGCATTTTTAAACGTCAGCAGAATTCCGAGAACAATGGAAGAGTTCCGAAGCATTTTTAAACGTCAGCAGAATTCCGAGAACAAGGGAAGAGTTCCGAAGCATTTTTAAACTTCAGCAGAATTCCGAGAACAATGGAAGAGTTCCGAAGCATTTTTAAACTTCAGCGGAATTACGAGAACAATGGAAGAGTTCCGAAGCATTTTTAAACATGAGCAGAATTCCGAGAACAATGGAAGAGATTTTAAGCATTTTTAAACTTCAGCGGAATTCCGAGAACAATAGAAGAGTTCCGAAGCATTTTCAAACTTCACCCGAACTCTGAGAACAATGGAAGAGTTCCGAAGCATTTTTAAACGTCAGCGGAATTCCGAGAACAATGGAAGAGTTCCGAAGCATTTTTAAACGTCAGCAGAATTCCGAGAACAATGGAAGAGTTCCGAAGCATTTTTAAACGTCAGCAGAATTCCGAGAACAATGGAAGAGTTCCGAAGCATTTTTAAACTTCAGCGGTATTACGAGAACAATGGAAGAGTTCCGAAGCATTTTTAAACATGAGCAGAATTCCGAGAACAATGGAAGAGATTTTAAGCATTTTTAAACTTCAGCGGAATTCCGAGAAAAATAGAAGAGTTCCGAAGCATTTTCAAACTTCACCCGAATTCTGAGAACAATGGAAGAGTTCCGAAGCATTTTTAAACTTCAGCGGAATTCCTGGAACAATGAAAGAGTTCCGAAGCATTTTTAAAAGTCAGCAGAATTCCGAGAATAATAGAAGGGTGCCAAAGCATGTTTAAACTTCAGCGGAATTCTGAGAACAATGTAAGAGTTCCGAAGCATTTTTAATCTTCACTGGAATTCCGAGAACAATGGAAGAGTTCCGAAGCATTTTTAAACGTCAGGGGAATTCCGCGAACAATCGAAGTGTTCTGAAGCATTTTTAAACGTCAGCGGATTTTTGAAAACAATGGAAGATTTCCGAAGCATTTTTAAACCTCAGCGGAATTCTGAGAAAAATGGAAGAGTTCCGAAGCATTTTCAAACTTCACCCGAATTCTGAGAACAATGGAAGAGTTCCGAAGCATTTTTAAACTTCAGCAGAATTCCGAGAACAATGGAAGAGTTACGAAGCATTTTTAAACTTCAGCGGAATTCCGAGAACAATGGAAGAGTTGTGAAGCATTTTTAAACATGAGCAGAATTCCGAGAACAATGGAAGAGATTTTAAGCATTTTTAAACTTCAGCGGAATTCTGAGAACAATGGAAGAGTTCCGAAGCATTTTAAACTTCACCCGAATTCTGAGAACAATGGAAGAGTTCCGAAGCATTTTTAAACTTCAGCGGAATTCCTGGAACAATGAAAGAGTTCCGAAGCATTTTTAAAAGTCAGCAGAATTCCGAGAATAATAGAAGGGTGCCAAAGCATGTTTAAACTTCAGCGGAATTCTGAGAACAATGTAAGAGTTCCGAAGCATTTTTAATCTTCAAAATAATTCCGAGAACAATGGAAGAGTTCCGAAGCATATTTAAACTTCAGCGGAATTCCGAGAACAATGGAAGAGTTCCGAAGCATTTTTAAAAGTCAGCGGAATACCGAGAACAATAGAAGAGTTTTGAAGCATTTTTAAACGTCAGCGGAATTCCGAGAACAATGGAAGAGGTCCGAAGCATTTTTAAATGTCAGCGGAATTCCGAGAAATATGGAAGAGTTCCGAAGCATTTTTAAATGTCAGCAGAATTCCGAGAACAATGGAAGAGTTCCAAAGCATTTTTAAATGTCAGCGGAATTCTGAAAACAATGGAAGAGTTCCAAAGCATTTTTAAACTTCAGCAGAATTCCGAGAACAATGGAAGAGTTCCGAAGCATTCTTAAACCTCAGCGGAATTCCGAGAACAATGGAAGAGTTCCGAAGCATTTTTAAACTTCAGCATAATTCCGAGAACAATGGAAGAGTTCCGAAGCATTTTTAAACGTCAGCGGAATCCTGAGATCAATGGAATAGTTCTGAAGAATTTTTAAATGTTAGCGGGATTCCGAGAACAATGGAAGAGTTCCGAAGCATTTTTAAATGTCAGCGGAAATCTGAAAACAATGGAAGAGTTCCGAAGCATTTTTAATCTTCAAAATAATTCCGAGAACAATGGAAGAGTTCCGAAGCATATTTAAACTTCAGCGGAATTCCGAGAACAATGGAAGAGTTCCGAAGCATTTTTAAAAGTCAGCGGAATACCGAGAACAATAGAAGAGTTTTGAAGCATTTTTAAACGTCAGCGGAATTCCGAGAACAATTGAAGAGGTCCGAAGCATGTTTAAATGACAGCGGAATTCCGAGAAATATGGAAGAGTTCCGAGCATTTTTAAATGTCAGCAGAATTCCGAGAACAATGGAAGAGTTCCAAAGCATTTTTAAATGTCAGCGGAATTCTGAAAACAATGGAAGAGTTCCGAAGCATTTTTAAACTTCAGCAGAATTCCGAGAACAATGGAAGAGTTCCGAAGCATTCTTAAACTTCAGCGGAATTCCGAGAACAATGGAAGAGTTCCGAAGCATTTTTAAAAGTCAGCGGAATTCCGAGAACAATAGAAGAGTTGTGAAGCAATTTTAAGCGTCAGAGGAATTCCGAGAACAATGGAAGAGTTCCGAAGTATTTTTAAACTTCAGCGGAATTCCTGGAACAATGGAAGAGTTCCGAAGCATTTTTAAAAGTCAGCAGAATTCCGAGAATAATAGAAGGGTGCCAAAGCATGTTTAAACTTCAGCGGAATTCTGAGAACAATGTAAGAGTTCCGAAGCATTTTTAAACTTCACCGGAATTCCGAGAACAATGGAAGAGTTCCGAAGCATTTTTAAACGTCAGGGGAATTCCGCGAACAATCGAAGAGTTCTGAAGCATTTTTAAACGTCAGCGGATTTTTGAAAACAATGGAAGATTTCCGAAGCATTTTTAAACCTCAGCGGAATTCTGAGAAAAATGGAAGAGTTCTGAAGCATTTTTAAACTTCAGCGGAATTTGGAGAACAATCGGAGAGTTCCGAAGCATTTTTAAATGTCAGCGGAATTCCGAGAAAAATGGAAGAGTTGTGAAGCATTTTTAAACGTCAGCGGAATTCCGAGAACAATGGAAGAGTTCCGAAGCATTTTTAAACGTCAGCAGAATTCCGAGAACAATGGAAGAGTTCCGAAGCATTTTTAAACTTCAGCAGAATTCCGAGAACAATGGAAGAGTTCCGAAGCATTTTTAAACTTCAGCGGTATTACGAGAACAATGGAAGAGTTCCGAAGCATTTTTAAACATGAGCAGAATTCCGAGAACAATGGAAGAGATTTTAAGCATTTTTAAACTTCAGCGGAATTCCGAGAAAAATAGAAGAGTTCCGAAGCATTTTCAAACTTCACCCGAATTCTGAGAACAATGGAAGAGTTCCGAAGCATTTTTAAACTTCAGCGGAATTCCTGGAACAATGAAAAAGTTCCGAAGCATTTTTAAAAGTCAGCAGAATTCCGAGAATAATAGAAGGGTGCCAAAGCATGTTTAAACTTCAGCGGAATTCTGAGAACAATGTAAGAGTTCCGAAGCATTTTTAATCTTCACCGGAATTCCGAGAACAATGGAAGAGTTCCGAAGCATTTTTAAACGTCAGGGGAATTCCGCGAACAATCGAAGTGTTCTGAAGCATTTTTAAACGTCAGCGGATTTTTGAAAACAATGGAAGATTTCCGAAGCATTTTTAAACCTCAGCGGAATTCTGAGAAAAATGGAAGAGTTCCGAAGCATTTTCAAACTTCACCCGAATTCTGAGAACAATGGAAGAGTTCCGAAGCATTTTTAAACTTCAGCAGAACTCCGAGAACAATGGAAGAGTTCCGAAGCATTTTTAAACTTCAGCAGAATTCCGAGAACAATGGAAGAGTTCCGAAGCATTTTTAAACGTCAGCAGAATTCCGAGAACAATGGAAGAGTTCCGAAGCATTTTTAAACGTCAGCAGAATTCCGAGAACAATGGAAGAGTTCCGAAGCATTTTTAAACTTCAGCAGAATTCCGAGAACAATGGAAGAGTTCCGAAGCATTTTTAAACTTCAGCGGAATTTGGAGAACAATGGAAAAGTTCCGAAGCATTTTTAAAAGTCAGCGGAATTCCGAGAACAATGGAAGAGTTGTGAAGCATTTTTAAACGTCAGCAGAATTCCGAGAACAATGGAAGAGTTCCGAAGCATTTTTAAACGTCAGCGGAATGCCGAGAACAATGCAAGATTTCTGAAGCATTTTTATATGTCAGCGGAATTCCGAGAACAATGGAAGAGTTCCGAAGCATTTTTAAATGTCAACGGAAATCTGAAAACAATGGAAGAGTTCCGAAGCATTTTTAATCTTCAAAATAATTTCGAGAACAATGGAAGAGTTCCGAAGCATATTTAAACTTCAGCGGAATTCCGAGAACAATGGAAGAGTTCCGAAGCATTTTTAAAAGTCAGCGGAATACCGAGAACAATAGAAGAGTTTTGAAGCATTTTTAAACGTCAGCGGAATTCCGAGAACAATGGAAGAGTTCCAAAGCATTTTTAAATGTCAGCGGAATTCTGAAAACAATGGAAGAGTTCCGAAGCATTTTTAAAAGTCAGCGGAATTCCGAGAACAATAGAAGAGTTGTGAAGCAATTTTAAGCGTCAGAGGAATTCCGAGAACAATGGAAGAGTTCCGAAGCATTTTTAAACTTCAGCGGAATTCCTGGAACAATGGAAGAGTTCCGAAGCATTTTTAAAAGTCAGCAGAATTCCGAGAATAATAGAAGGGTGCCAAAGCATGTTTAAACTTCAGCGGAATTCTGAGAACAATGTAAGAGTTCCGAAGCATTTTTAAACTTCACCGGAATTCCGAGAACAATGGAAGAGTTCCGAAGCATTTTTAAACGTCAGGGGAATTCCGCGAACAATCGAAGAGTTCTGAAGCATTTTTAAACGTCAGCGGATTTTTGAAAACAATGGAAGATTTCCGAAGCATTTTTAAACCTCAGCGGAATTCTGAGAAAAATGGAAGAGTTCTGAAGCATTTTTAAACTTCAGCGGAATTTGGAGAACAATCGGAGAGTTCCGAAGCATTTTTAAATGTCAGCGGAATTCCGAGAACAATGGAAGAGTTGTGAAGCATTTTTAAACGTCAGCGGAATTCCGAGAACAATGGAAGAGTTCCGAAGCATTTTTAAACGTCAGCAGAATTCCGAGAACAATGGAAGAGTTCCGAAGCATTTTTAAACGTCAGCAGAATTCCGAGAACAATGGAAGAGTTCCGAAGCATTTTTAAACTTCAGCAGAATTCCGAGAACAATGGAAGAGTTCCGAAGCATTTTTAAACTTCAGCGGTATTACGAGAACAATGGAAGAGTTCCGAAGCATTTTTAAACATGAGCAGAATTCCGAGAACAATGGAAGAGATTTTAAGCATTTTTAAACTTCAGCGGAATTCCGAGAAAAATAGAAGAGTTCCGAAGCATTTTCAAACTTCACCCGAATTCTGAGAACAATGGAAGAGTTCCGAAGCATTTTTAAACTTCAGCGGAATTCCTGGAACAATGAAAGAGTTCCGAAGCATTTTTAAAAGTCAGCAGAATTCCGAGAATAATAGAAGGGTGCCAAAGCATGTTTAAACTTCAGCGGAATTCTGAGAACAATGTAAGAGTTCCGAAGCATTTTTAATCTTCACTGGAATTCCGAGAACAATGGAAGAGTTCCGAAGCATTTTTAAACGTCATGGGAATTCCGCGAACAATCGAAGTGTTCTGAAGCATTTTTAAACGTCAGCGGATTTTTGAAAACAATGGAAGATTTCCGAAGCATTTTTAAACCTCAGCGGAATTCTGAGAAAAATGGAAGAGTTCCGAAGCATTTTCAAACTTCACCCGAATTCTGAGAACAATGGAAGAGTTCCGAAGCATTTTTAAACTTCAGCAGAATTCCGAGAACAATGGAAGAGTTACGAAGCATTTTTAAACTTCAGCGGAATTCCGAGAACAATGGAAGAGTT
This sequence comes from Phyllobates terribilis, assembly GCF_046119375.1. NCBI lineage: Eukaryota > Metazoa > Chordata > Amphibia > Anura > Dendrobatidae > Phyllobates > Phyllobates terribilis. Next base: position 21,014,453 of record NW_027362775.1, on the reverse strand, counting down.
GTGAAGCATTTTTAAACATGAGCAGAATTCCGAGAACAATGGAAGAGATTTTAAGCATTTTTAAACTTCAGCGGAATTCTGAGAACAATGGAAGAGTTCCGAAGCATTTTAAACTTCACCCGAATTCTGAGAACAATGGAAGAGTTCCGAAGCATTTTTAAACTTCAGCGGAATTCCTGGAACAATGAAAGAGTTCCGAAGCATTTTTAAAAGTCAGCAGAATTCCGAGAATAATAGAAGGGTGCCAAAGCATGTTTAAACTTCAGCGGAATTCTGAGAACAATGTAAGAGTTCCGAAGCATTTTTAATCTTCAAAATAATTCCGAGAACAATGGAAGAGTTCCGAAGCATATTTAAACTTCAGCGGAATTCCGAGAACAATGGAAGAGTTCCGAAGCATTTTTAAAAGTCAGCGGAATACCGAGAACAATAGAAGAGTTTTGAAGCATTTTTAAACGTCAGCGGAATTCCGAGAACAATGGAAGAGGTCCGAAGCATTTTTAAATGTCAGCGGAATTCCGAGAAATATGGAAGAGTTCCGAAGCATTTTTAAATGTCAGCAGAATTCCGAGAACAATGGAAGAGTTCCAAAGCATTTTTAAATGTCAGCGGAATTCTGAAAACAATGGAAGAGTTCCAAAGCATTTTTAAACTTCAGCAGAATTCCGAGAACAATGGAAGAGTTCCGAAGCATTCTTAAACCTCAGCGGAATTCCGAGAACAATGGAAGAGTTCCGAAGCATTTTTAAACTTCAGCATAATTCCGAGAACAATGGAAGAGTTCCGAAGCATTTTTAAACGTCAGCGGAATCCTGAGATCAATGGAATAGTTCTGAAGAATTTTTAAATGTTAGCGGGATTCCGAGAACAATGGAAGAGTTCCGAAGCATTTTTAAATGTCAGCGGAAATCTGAAAACAATGGAAGAGTTCCGAAGCATTTTTAATCTTCAAAATAATTCCGAGAACAATGGAAGAGTTCCGAAGCATATTTAAACTTCAGCGGAATTCCGAGAACAATGGAAGAGTTCCGAAGCATTTTTAAAAGTCAGCGGAATACCGAGAACAATAGAAGAGTTTTGAAGCATTTTTAAACGTCAGCGGAATTCCGAGAACAATTGAAGAGGTCCGAAGCATGTTTAAATGACAGCGGAATTCCGAGAAATATGGAAGAGTTCCGAGCATTTTTAAATGTCAGCAGAATTCCGAGAACAATGGAAGAGTTCCAAAGCATTTTTAAATGTCAGCGGAATTCTGAAAACAATGGAAGAGTTCCGAAGCATTTTTAAACTTCAGCAGAATTCCGAGAACAATGGAAGAGTTCCGAAGCATTCTTAAACTTCAGCGGAATTCCGAGAACAATGGAAGAGTTCCGAAGCATTTTTAAAAGTCAGCGGAATTCCGAGAACAATAGAAGAGTTGTGAAGCAATTTTAAGCGTCAGCGGAATTCCGAGAACAATGGAAGAGTTCCGAAGCATTTTTAAACTTCAGCGGAATTCCTGGAACAATGGAAGAGTTCCGAAGCATTTTTAAAAGTCAGCAGAATTCCGAGAATAATAGAAGGGTGCCAAAGCATGTTTAAACTTCAGCAGAATTCTGAGAACAATGTAAGAGTTCCGAAGCATTTTTAAACTTCACTGGTATTCCGAGAACAATGGAAGAGTTCCGAAGCATTTTTAAACGTCAGGGGAATTCCGCGAACAATCGAAGAGTTCTGAAGCATTTTTAAACGTCAGCGGATTTTTGAAAACAATGGAAGATTTCCGAAGCATTTTTAAACCTCAGCGGAATTCTGAGAAAAATGGAAGAGTTCCGAAGCATTTTTAAACTTCAGCGGAATTTGGAGAACAATCGGAGAGTTCCGAAGCATTTTTAAATGTCAGCGGAATTCCGAGAACAATGGAAGAGTTGTGAAGCATTTTTAAACGTCAGCGGAATTCCGAGAACAATGGAAGAGTTCCGAAGCATTTTTAAACGTCAGCAGAATTCCGAGAACAATGGAAGAGTTCCGAAGCATTTTTAAACGTCAGCAGAATTCCGAGAACAATGGAAGAGTTCCGAAGCATTTTTAAACTTCAGCAGAATTCAGAGAACAATGGAAGAGTTCCGAAGCATTTTTAAACTTCAAAATAATTCCGAGAACAATGGAAGTGTTCAGAAGCATTCTTAAACTTCAGCGGAATTCCGAGAACAATGGAAGAGTTCCGAAGCATTTTTAAAAGTCAGCGGAATTCCGAGAACAATAGAAGAGTTGTGAAGCAATTTTAAGCGTCAGCGGAATTCCGAGAACAATGGAAGAGTTCCGAAGCATTTTTAAACTTCAGCGGAATTCCTGGAACAATGGAAGAGTTCCGAAGCATTTTTAAAAGTCAGCAGAATTCCGAGAATAATAGAAGGGTGCCAAAGCATGTTTAAACTTCAGCGGAATTCTGAGAACAATGTAAGAGTTCCGAAGCATTTTTAAACTTCACCGGAATTCCGAGAACAATGGAAGAGTTCCGAAGCATTTTTAAACGTCAGGGGAATTCCGCGAACAATCGAAGAGTTCTGAAGCATTTTTAAACGTCAGCGGATTTTTGAAAGCAATGGAAGATTTCCGAAGCATTTTTAAACCTCAGCGGAATTCTGAGAAAAATGGAAGAGTTCCGAAGCATTTTTAAACTTCAGCGGAATTTGGAGAACAATCGGAGAGTTCCGAAGCATTTTTAAAGGTCAGCGGAATTCCGAGAACAATGGAAGAGTTGTGAAGCATTTTTAAACGTCAGCAGAATTCCGAGAACAATGGAAGAGTTGCAAAGCATTATTAAACGTCAGCGGAATTCCGAGAACAATGGAAGAGTTCCAAAGCATTTTTAAATGTCAGCGGAATTCTGAAAACAATGGAAGAGTTCCGAAGCATTTTTAAACTTCAGCAGAATTCCGAGAACAATGGAAGAGTTCCGAAGCATTCTTAAACTTCAGCGGAATTCCGAGAACAAAGGAAGAGTTCCGAAGCATTTTTAAAAGTCAGCGGAATTCCGAGAACAATAGAAGAGTTGTGAAGCAATTTTAAGCGTCAGCGGAATTCCGAGAACAATGGAAGAGTTCCGAAGCATTTTTAAACTTCAGCGGAATTCCTGGAACAATGAAAGAGTTCCGAAGCATTTTTAAAAGTCAGCAGAATTCCGAGAATAATAGAAGGGTGCCAAAGCATGTTTAAACTTCAGCGGAATTCTGAGAACAATGTAAGAGTTCCGAAGCATTTTTAAACTTCACCGGAATTCCGAGAACATTGGAAGAGTTCCGAAGCATTTTTAAATGTCAGGGGAATTCCGCGAACAATCGAAGAGTTCTGATGCATTTTTAAACGTCAGCGGATTTTTGAAAACAATGGAAGATTTCCGAAGCATTTTTAAACCTCAGCGGAATTCTGAGAAAAATGGAAGAGTTCCGAAGCATTTTTAAACTTCAGCGGAATTTGGAGAACAATCGGAGAGTTCCGAATCATTTTTAAATGTCAGCGGAATTCCGAGAACAATGGAAGAGTTGTGAAGCATTTTTAAACGTCAGCGGAATTCCGAGAACAATGGAAGAGTTCCGAAGCATTTTTAAACGTCAGCAGAATTCCGAGTACAATGGAAGAGTTCCGAAGCATTTTTAAACTTCAGCAGAATTCCGAGAACAATGGAAGAGTTCCGAAGCATTTTTAAACTTCAGCGGAATTACGAGAACAATGGAAGAGTTCCGAAGCATTTTTAAACATGAGCAGAATTCCGAGAACAATGGAAGAGATTTTAAGCATTTTTAAACTTCATCGGAATTCCGAGAACAATAGAAGAGTTCCGAAGCATTTTCAAACTTCACCCGAATTCTGAGAAAAATGGAAGAGTTCCGAAGCATTTTTAAACTTCAGCAGAATTCCGAGAACAATGGAAGAGTTCCGAAGCATTTTTAAACTTCAGCGGAATTTGGAAAACAATGGAAGAGTTCCGAAGCATTTTTAAAAGTCAGCGGAATTCCGAGAACAATGGAAGTGTTGTGAAGCATTTTTAAACGTCAGCAGAATTCCGAGAACAATGGAAGAGTTCCGAAGCATTTTTAAACGTCAGCGGAATTCTGAGATCAACGGAATAGTTCTGAAGAATTTTTAAATGTTAGCGGGATTCCGAGAACAATGGAAGAGTTCCGAAGCATTTTTAAATGTCAGCGGAAATCTGAAAACAATGGAAGAGTTCCGAAGCATTTTTAATCTTCAAAATAATTCAGAGAACAATGGAAGAGTTCCGAAGCATTTTTAAAAGTCAGCGGAATACCGAGAACAATAGAATAGTTTTGAAGCATTTTTAAACGTCAGCGGAATTCCGAGAACAATGGAAGAGGTCCGAAGCATTTTTAAATGTCAGCGGAATTCCGAGAAATATGGAAGAGGTCCGAAGCATTTTTAAATGTCAGCAGAATTCCGAGAACAATGGAAGAGTTCCGAAGCATTTTTAAACTTCAGCAGAATTCCGAGAACAATGGAAGAGTTCAGAAGCATTCTTAAACTTCAGCGGAATTCCGAGAACAATGGAAGAGTTCCGAAGCATTTTTAAAAGTCAGCGGAATTCCGAGAACAATAGAAGAGTTGTGAAGCAATTTTAAGCGTCAGCGGAATTCCGAGAACAATGGAAGAGTTCCGAAGCATTTTTAAACTTCAGCGGAATTCCTGGAACAATGGAAGAGTTCCGAAGCATTTTTAAAAGTCAGCAGAATGCCGAGAATAATAGAAGGGTGCCAAAGCATGTTTAAACTTCAGCGGAATTCTGAGAACAATGTAAGAGTTCCGAAGCATTTTTAAACTTCACCGGAATTCCGAGAACAATGGAAGAGTTCCGAAGCATTTTTAAATGTCAGGGGAATTCCGCGAACAATCGAAGAGTTCTGAAGCATTTTTAAACGTCAGCGGATTTTTGAAAGCAATGGAAGACTTCCGAAGCATTTTTAAACCTCAGCGGAATTCTGAGAAAAATGGAAGAGTTCCGAAGCATTTTTAAAGGTCAGCGGAATTCCGAGAACAATGGAAGAGTTGTGAAGCATTTTTAAACGTCAGCGGAATTCCGAGAACAATGGAAGAGTTGCAAAGCATTATTAAACGTCAGCGGAATTCCGAGAACAATGGAAGAGTTCCGAAGCATTTTTAAACTTCAGCATAATTCCGAGAACAATGGAAGAGTTCCGAAGCATTTTTAAATTTCAAAGGAATTCCGAGAACGATGGAAGAGTTCCAAAGCATTTTAAAACTTCAGCAGAATTCCAAGAACAATGGAAGAGTCCTGAAGCATTTTAAACTTCAGCTGATTTCCGAGAAATGGAAGAGTTCCGAAGCATTTTGAAACGTCAGCGGAAATCCGAGAACAATGGAAGCGTTCCGAAGCATTTTTAAATGTCAGCTGAATTCCGAGAACAATGAAAGAGTTGCGAAGCATTATTAAACGTCAGCGGAATTCTGAGAACAATGGAAGAGTTCCGAAACATTTTTAAACATCGGCGGATTTCCTTCAAGAATGAAAGAGTTCCGAAGAATTTTTAAACTTCAGCAGAATTTGAGGAACAATGGAAGAGTTCCAAAGCATTTTTAAACTTCAGTAGAAATCCGGGAACAATGGAAGAGTTTCAAAGCATTTTTAAACTTCAGCAGAATTCGGAGAACAATTGAAGAGTTCCAAAGCATTTTTAAACTTCAGCGGAATTCCGAGAACAATGGAAGAGTTCAGAAGCATTTTTAAATGTCAGCAGAATTCCGAGAACAATGTAAGAGTTCCAAAGCATTTTTAAACTTCAGCGGAATTCCGAGAACAATGGAAGAGTTCCGAAGCATTTTTAAAAGTCAGCGGAATTCCGAGAACAATAGAAGAGTTGTGAAGCAATTTTAAGCGTCAGAGGAATTCCGAGAACAATGGAAGAGTTCCGAAGCATTTTTAAACTTCAGCGGAATTCCTGGAACAATGGAAGAGTTCCGAAGCATTTTTAAAAGTCAGCAGAATTCCGAGAATAATAGAAGGGTGCCAAAGCATGTTTAAACTTCAGCGGAATTCTGAGAACAATGTAAGAGTTCCGAAGCATTTTTAAACTTCACCGGAATTCCGAGAACAATGGAAGAGTTCCGAAGCATTTTTAAACGTCAGGGGAATTCCGCGAACAATCGAAGAGTTCTGAAGCATTTTTAAACGTCAGCGGATTTTTGAAAACAATGGAAGATTTCCGAAGCATTTTTAAACCTCAGCGGAATTCTGAGAAAAATGGAAGAGTTCTGAAGCATTTTTAAACTTCAGCGGAATTTGGAGAACAATCGGAGAGTTCCGAAGCATTTTTAAATGTCAGCGGAATTCCGAGAAAAATGGAAGAGTTGTGAAGCATTTTTAAACGTCAGCGGAATTCCGAGAACAATGGAAGAGTTCCGAAGCATTTTTAAACGTCAGCAGAATTCCGAGAACAATGGAAGAGTTCCGAAGCATTTTTAAACTTCAGCAGAATTCCGAGAACAATGGAAGAGTTCCGAAGCATTTTTAAACTTCAGCGGTATTACGAGAACAATGGAAGAGTTCCGAAGCATTTTTAAACATGAGCAGAATTCCGAGAACAATGGAAGAGATTTTAAGCATTTTTAAACTTCAGCGGAATTCCGAGAAAAATAGAAGAGTTCCGAAGCATTTTCAAACTTCACCCGAATTCTGAGAACAATGGAAGAGTTCCGAAGCATTTTTAAACTTCAGCGGAATTCCTGGAACAATGAAAAAGTTCCGAAGCATTTTTAAAAGTCAGCAGAATTCCGAGAATAATAGAAGGGTGCCAAAGCATGTTTAAACTTCAGCGGAATTCTGAGAACAATGTAAGAGTTCCGAAGCATTTTTAATCTTCACCGGAATTCCGAGAACAATGGAAGAGTTCCGAAGCATTTTTAAACGTCAGGGGAATTCCGCGAACAATCGAAGTGTTCTGAAGCATTTTTAAACGTCAGCGGATTTTTGAAAACAATGGAAGATTTCCGAAGCATTTTTAAACCTCAGCGGAATTCTGAGAAAAATGGAAGAGTTCCGAAGCATTTTCAAACTTCACCCGAATTCTGAGAACAATGGAAGAGTTCCGAAGCATTTTTAAACTTCAGCAGAACTCCGAGAACAATGGAAGAGTTCCGAAGCATTTTTAAACTTCAGCAGAATTCCGAGAACAATGGAAGAGTTCCGAAGCATTTTTAAACGTCAGCAGAATTCCGAGAACAATGGAAGAGTTCCGAAGCATTTTTAAACGTCAGCAGAATTCCGAGAACAATGGAAGAGTTCCGAAGCATTTTTAAACTTCAGCAGAATTCCGAGAACAATGGAAGAGTTCCGAAGCATTTTTAAACTTCAGCGGAATTTGGAGAACAATGGAAAAGTTCCGAAGCATTTTTAAAAGTCAGCGGAATTCCGAGAACAATGGAAGAGTTGTGAAGCATTTTTAAACGTCAGCAGAATTCCGAGAACAATGGAAGAGTTCCGAAGCATTTTTAAACGTCAGCGGAATGCCGAGAACAATGCAAGATTTCTGAAGCATTTTTATATGTCAGCGGAATTCCGAGAACAATGGAAGAGTTCCGAAGCATTTTTAAATGTCAGCGGAAATCTGAAAACAATGGAAGAGTTCCGAAGCATTTTTAATCTTCAAAATAATTTCGAGAACAATGGAAGAGTTCCGAAGCATATTTAAACTTCAGCGGAATTCCGAGAACAATGGAAGAGTTCCGAAGCATTTTTAAAAGTCAGCGGAATACCGAGAACAATAGAAGAGTTTTGAAGCATTTTTAAACGTCAGCGGAATTCCGAGAACAATGGAAGAGTTCCAAAGCATTTTTAAATGTCAGCGGAATTCTGAAAACAATGGAAGAGTTCCGAAGCATTTTTAAAAGTCAGCGGAATTCCGAGAACAATAGAAGAGTTGTGAAGCAATTTTAAGCGTCAGAGGAATTCCGAGAACAATGGAAGAGTTCCGAAGCATTTTTAAACTTCAGCGGAATTCCTGGAACAATGGAAGAGTTCCGAAGCATTTTTAAAAGTCAGCAGAATTCCGAGAATAATAGAAGGGTGCCAAAGCATGTTTAAACTTCAGCGGAATTCTGAGAACAATGTAAGAGTTCCGAAGCATTTTTAAACTTCACCGGAATTCCGAGAACAATGGAAGAGTTCCGAAGCATTTTTAAACGTTAGGGGAATTCCGCGAACAATCGAAGAGTTCTGAAGCATTTTTAAACGTCAGCGGATTTTTGAAAACAATGGAAGATTTCCGAAGCATTTTTAAACCTCAGCGGAATTCTGAGAAAAATGGAAGAGTTCTGAAGCATTTTTAAACTTCAGCGGAATTTGGAGAACAATCGGAGAGTTCCGAAGCATTTTTAAATGTCAGCGGAATTCCGAGAACAATGGAAGAGTTGTGAAGCATTTTTAAACGTCAGCGGAATTCCGAGAACAATGGAAGAGTTCCGAAGCATTTTTAAACGTCAGCAGAATTCCGAGAACAATGGAAGAGTTCCGAAGCATTTTTAAACGTCAGCAGAATTCCGAGAACAATGGAAGAGTTCCGAAGCATTTTTAAACTTCAGCAGAATTCCGAGAACAATGGAAGAGTTCCGAAGCATTTTTAAACTTCAGCGGTATTACGAGAACAATGGAAGAGTTCCGAAGCATTTTTAAACATGAGCAGAATTCCGAGAACAATGGAAGAGATTTTAAGCATTTTTAAACTTCAGCGGAATTCCGAGAAAAATAGAAGAGTTCCGAAGCATTTTCAAACTTCACCCGAATTCTGAGAACAATGGAAGAGTTCCGAAGCATTTTTAAACTTCAGCGGAATTCCTGGAACAATGAAAGAGTTCCGAAGCATTTTTAAAAGTCAGCAGAATTCCGAGAATAATAGAAGGGTGCCAAAGCATGTTTAAACTTCAGCGGAATTCTGAGAACAATGTAAGAGTTCCGAAGCATTTTTAATCTTCACTGGAATTCCGAGAACAATGGAAGAGTTCCGAAGCATTTTTAAACGTCAGGGGAATTCCGCGAACAATCGAAGTGTTCTGAAGCATTTTTAAACGTCAGCGGATTTTTGAAAACAATGGAAGATTTCCGAAGCATTTTTAAACCTCAGCGGAATTCTGAGAAAAATGGAAGAGTTCCGAAGCATTTTCAAACTTCACCCGAATTCTGAGAACAATGGAAGAGTTCCGAAGCATTTTTAAACTTCAGCAGAATTCCGAGAACAATGGAAGAGTTACGAAGCATTTTTAAACTTCAGCGGAATTCCGAGAACAATGGAAGAGTTGTGAAGCATTTTTAAACATGAGCAGAATTCCGAGAACAATGGAAGAGATTTTAAGCATTTTTAAACTTCAGCGGAATTCCGAGAACAATAGAAGAGTTCCGAAGCATTTTAAACTTCACCCGAATTCTGAGAACAATGGAAGAGTTCCGAAGCATTTTTAAACTTCAGCAGAATTCCGAGAACAATGGAAGAGTTACGAAGCATTTTTAAACTTCAGCGGAATTCCGAGAACAATGGAAGAGTTCCGAAGCATTTTAAACTTCACCCGAATTCTGAGAACAATGGAAGAGTTCCGAAGCATTTTTAAACTTCAGCGGAATTCCTGGAACAATGAAAGAGTTCCGAAGCATTTTTAAAAGTCAGCAGAATTCCGAGAATAATAGAAGGGTGCCAAAGCATGTTTAAACTTCAGCGGAATTCTGAGAACAATGTAAGAGTTCCGAAGCATTTTTAATCTTCAAAATAATTCCGAGAACAATGGAAGAGTTCCGAAGCATATTTAAACTTCAGCGGAATTCCGAGAACAATGGAAGAGTTCCGAAGCATTTTTAAAAGTCAGCGGAATACCGAGAACAATAGAAGAGTTTTGAAGCATTTTTAAACGTCAGCGGAATTCCGAGAACAATGGAAGAGGTCCGAAGCATTTTTAAATGTCAGCGGAATTCCGAGAAATATGGAAGAGTTCCGAAGCATTTTTAAATGTCAGCAGAATTCCGAGAACAATGGAAGAGTTCCAAAGCATTTTTAAATGTCAGCGGAATTCTGAAAACAATGGAAGAGTTCCAAAGCATTTTTAAACTTCAGCAGAATTCCGAGAACAATGGAAGAGTTCCGAAGCATTCTTAAACCTCAGCGGAATTCCGAGAACAATGGAAGAGTTCCGAAGCATTTTTAAACTTCAGCATAATTCCGAGAACAATGGAAGAGTTCCGAAGCATTTTTAAACGTCAGCGGAATCCTGAGATCAATGGAATAGTTCTGAAGAATTTTTAAATGTTAGCGGGATTCCGAGAACAATGGAAGAGTTCCGAAGCATTTTTAAATGTCAGCGGAAATCTGAAAACAATGGAAGAGTTCCGAAGCATTTTTAATCTTCAAAATAATTCCGAGAACAATGGAAGAGTTCCGAAGCATATTTAAACTTCAGCGGAATTCCGAGAACAATGGAAGAGTTCCGAAGCATTTTTAAAAGTCAGCGGAATACCGAGAACAATAGAAGAGTTTTGAAGCATTTTTAAACGTCAGCGGAATTCCGAGAACAATTGAAGAGGTCCGAAGCATGTTTAAATGACAGCGGAATTCCGAGAAATATGGAAGAGTTCCGAGCATTTTTAAATGTCAGCAGAATTCCGAGAACAATGGAAGAGTTCCAAAGCATTTTTAAATGTCAGCGGAATTCTGAAAACAATGGAAGAGTTCCGAAGCATTTTTAAACTTCAGCAGAATTCCGAGAACAATGGAAGAGTTCCGAAGCATTCTTAAACTTCAGCGGAATTCCGAGAACAATGGAAGAGTTCCGAAGCATTTTTAAAAGTCAGCGGAATTCCGAGAACAATAGAAGAGTTGTGAAGCAATTTTAAGCGTCAGCGGAATTCCGAGAACAATGGAAGAGTTCCGAAGCATTTTTAAACTTCAGCGGAATTCCTGGAACAATGGAAGAGTTCCGAAGCATTTTTAAAAGTCAGCAGAATTCCGAGAATAATAGAAGGGTGCCAAAGCATGTTTAAACTTCAGCAGAATTCTGAGAACAATGTAAGAGTTCCGAAGCATTTTTAAACTTCACTGGTATTCCGAGAACAATGGAAGAGTTCCGAAGCATTTTTAAACGTCAGGGGAATTCCGCGAACAATCGAAGAGTTCTGAAGCATTTTTAAACGTCAGCGGATTTTTGAAAACAATGGAAGATTTCCGAAGCATTTTTAAACCTCAGCGGAATTCTGAGAAAAATGGAAGAGTTCCGAAGCATTTTTAAACTTCAGCGGAATTTGGAGAACAATCGGAGAGTTCCGAAGCATTTTTAAATGTCAGCGGAATTCCGAGAACAATGGAAGAGTTGTGAAGCATTTTTAAACGTCAGCGGAATTCCGAGAACAATGGAAGAGTTCCGAAGCATTTTTAAACGTCAGCAGAATTCCGAGAACAATGGAAGAGTTCCGAAGCATTTTTAAACGTCAGCAGAATTCCGAGAACAATGGAAGAGTTCCGAAGCATTTTTAAACTTCAGCAGAATTCAGAGAACAATGGAAGAGTTCCGAAGCATTTTTAAACTTCAAAATAATTCCGAGAACAATGGAAGTGTTCAGAAGCATTCTTAAACTTCAGCGGAATTCCGAGAACAATGGAAGAGTTCCGAAGCATTTTTAAAAGTCAGCGGAATTCCGAGAACAATAGAAGAGTTGTGAAGCAATTTTAAGCGTCAGCGGAATTCCGAGAACAATGGAAGAGTTCCGAAGCATTTTTAAACTTCAGCGGAATTCCTGGAACAATGGAAGAGTTCCGAAGCATTTTTAAAAGTCAGCAGAATTCCGAGAATAATAGAAGGGTGCCAAAGCATGTTTAAACTTCAGCGGAATTCTGAGAACAATGTAAGAGTTCCGAAGCATTTTTAAACTTCACCGGAATTCCGAGAACAATGGAAGAGTTCCGAAGCATTTTTAAACGTCAGGGGAATTCCGCGAACAATCGAAGAGTTCTGAAGCATTTTTAAACGTCAGCGGATTTTTGAAAGCAATGGAAGATTTCCGAAGCATTTTTAAACCTCAGCGGAATTCTGAGAAAAATGGAAGAGTTCCGAAGCATTTTTAAACTTCAGCGGAATTTGGAGAACAATCGGAGAGTTCCGAAGCATTTTTAAAGGTCAGCGGAATTCCGAGAACAATGGAAGAGTTGTGAAGCATTTTTAAACGTCAGCAGAATTCCGAGAACAATGGAAGAGTTGCAAAGCATTATTAAACGTCAGCGGAATTCCGAGAACAATGGAAGAGTTCCAAAGCATTTTTAAATGTCAGCGGAATTCTGAAAACAATGGAAGAGTTCCGAAGCATTTTTAAACTTCAGCAGAATTCCGAGAACAATGGAAGAGTTCCGAAGCATTCTTAAACTTCAGCGGAATTCCGAGAACAAAGGAAGAGTTCCGAAGCATTTTTAAAAGTCAGCGGAATTCCGAGAACAATAGAAGAGTTGTGAAGCAATTTTAAGCGTCAGCGGAATTCCGAGAACAATGGAAGAGTTCCGAAGCATTTTTAAACTTCAGCGGAATTCCTGGAACAATGAAAGAGTTCCGAAGCATTTTTAAAAGTCAGCAGAATTCCGAGAATAATAGAAGGGTGCCAAAGCATGTTTAAACTTCAGCGGAATTCTGAGAACAATGTAAGAGTTCCGAAGCATTTTTAAACTTTACCGGAATTCCGAGAACATTGGAAGAGTTCCGAAGCATTTTTAAACGTCAGGGGAATTCCGCGAACAATCGAAGAGTTCTGATGCATTTTTAAACGTCAGCGGATTTTTGAAAACAATGGAAGATTTCCGAAGCATTTTTAAACCTCAGCGGAATTCTGAGAAAAATGGAAGAGTTCCGAAGCATTTTTAAACTTCAGCGGAATTTGGAGAACAATCGGAGAGTTCCGAATCATTTTTAAATGTCAGCGGAATTCCGAGAACAATGGAAGAGTTGTGAAGCATTTTTAAACGTCAGCGGAATTCCGAGAACAATGGAAGAGTTCCGAAGCATTTTTAAACGTCAGCAGAATTCCGAGTACAATGGAAGAGTTCCGAAGCATTTTTAAACTTCAGCAGAATTCCGAGAACAATGGAAGAGTTCCGAAGCATTTTTAAACTTCAGCGGAATTACGAGAACAATGGAAGAGTTCCGAAGCATTTTTAAACATGAGCAGAATTCCGAGAACAATGGAAGAGATTTTAAGCATTTTTAAACTTCATCGGAATTCCGAGAACAATAGAAGAGTTCCGAAGCATTTTCAAACTTCACCCGAATTCTGAGAAAAATGGAAGAGTTCCGAAGCATTTTTAAACTTCAGCAGAATTCCGAGAACAATGGAAGAGTTCCGAAGCATTTTTAAACTTCAGCGGAATTTGGAAAACAATGGAAGAGTTCCGAAGCATTTTTAAAAGTCAGCGGAATTCCGAGAACAATGGAAGTGTTGTGAAGCATTTTTAAACGTCAGCAGAATTCCGAGAACAATGGAAGAGTTCCGAAGCATTTTTAAACGTCAGCGGAATTCTGAGATCAACGGAATAGTTCTGAAGAATTTTTAAATGTTAGCGGGATTCCGAGAACAATGGAAGAGTTCCGAAGCATTTTTAAATGTCAGCGGAAATCTGAAAACAATGGAAGAGTTCCGAAGCATTTTTAATCTTCAAAATAATTCAGAGAACAATGGAAGAGTTCCGAAGCATTTTTAAAAGTCAGCGGAATACCGAGAACAATAGAATAGTTTTGAAGCATTTTTAAACGTCAGCGGAATTCCGAGAACAATGGAAGAGGTCCGAAGCATTTTTAAATGTCAGCGGAATTCCGAGAAATATGGAAGAGGTCCGAAGCATTTTTAAATGTCAGCAGAATTCCGAGAACAATGGAAGAGTTCCGAAGCATTTTTAAACTTCAGCAGAATTCCGAGAACAATGGAAGAGTTCAGAAGCATTCTTAAACTTCAGCGGAATTCCGAGAACAATGGAAGAGTTCCGAAGCATTTTTAAAAGTCAGCGGAATTCCGAGAACAATAGAAGAGTTGTGAAGCAATTTTAAGCATCAGCGGAATTCCGAGAACAATGGAAGAGTTCCGAAGCATTTTTAAACTTCAGCGGAATTCCTGGAACAATGGAAGAGTTCCGAAGCATTTTTAAAAGTCAGCAGAATGCCGAGAATAATAGAAGGGTGCCAAAGCATGTTTAAACTTCAGCGGAATTCTGAGAACAATGTAAGAGTTCCGAAGCATTTTTAAACTTCACCGGAATTCCGAGAACAATGGAAGAGTTCCGAAGCATTTTTAAATGTCAGGGGAATTCCGCGAACAATCGAAGAGCTCTGAAGCATTTTTAAACGTCAGCGGATTTTTGAAAGCAATGGAAGACTTCCGAAGCATTTTTAAACCTCAGCGGAATTCTGAGAAAAATGGAAGAGTTCCGAAGCATTTTTAAAGGTCAGCGGAATTCCGAGAACAATGGAAGAGTTGTGAAGCATTTTTAAACGTCAGCGGAATTCCGAGAACAATGGAAGAGTTGCAAAGCATTATTAAACGTCAGCGGAATTCCGAGAACAATGGAAGAGTTCCGAAGCATTTTTAAACTTCAGCATAATTCCGAGAACAATGGAAGAGTTCCGAAGCATTTTTAAATTTCAAAGGAATTCCGAGAACGATGGAAGAGTTCCAAAGCATTTTAAAACTTCAGCAGAATTCCAAGAACAATGGAAGAGTCCTGAAGCATTTTAAACTTCAGCTGATTTCCGAGAAATGGAAGAGTTCCGAAGCATTTTGAAACGTCAGCGGAAATCCGAGAACAATGGAAGCGTTCCGAAGCATTTTTAAATGTCAGCTGAATTCCGAGAACAATGAAAGAGTTGCGAAGCATTATTAAACGTCAGCGGAATTCTGAGAACAATGGAAGAGTTCCGAAACATTTTTAAACATCGGCGGATTTCCTTCAAGAATGAAAGAGTTCCGAAGAATTTTTAAACTTCAGCAGAATTTGAGGAACAATGGAAGAGTTCCAAAGCATTTTTAAACTTCAGTAGAAATCCGGGAACAATGGAAGAGTTTCAAAGCATTTTTAAACTTCAGCAGAATTCGGAGAACAATTGAAGAGTTCCAAAGCATTTTTAAACTTCAGCGGAATTCCGAGAACAATGGAAGAGTTCAGAAGCATTTTTAAATGTCAGCAGAATTCCGAGAACAATGTAAGAGTTCCAAAGCATTTTAAAACTTCAGCAGAATTCCAAGAACAATTGAAGTGTTCCGAAGCATTTTTAAACGTAAGCGGAATTGCGAGAAAAATGGAAGAGTTCTAAAGCATTTTTAAACATCAGCGGAATGACGAGAGCAATGCAAGATTTCCGAAGCATTTTTATATGTCAGCGGAATTCCGAGAACAATGGAAGAGTTCCGAAGCATTTTAAACTTCAGCGGAATTTGGAGAACAATGGAAGAGTTCCGAAGCATTTTTAAAAGTCAGCAGAATTCCGAGAACAATGGAAGAGTTGTGAAGCATTTTTAAACGTCAGCAGAATTCCGAGAACAATGGAAGAGTTCCAAAGCATTTTTAAACGTCAGCGGAATTCTGAGATCAATGGAATAGTTCTGAAGAATTTTTAAATGTTAGCGGGATTCCGAGAACAATGGAAGAGTTCCGAACCATTTTCAAACTTCACCCGAATTCTGAGAACAATGGAAGAGTTCCGAAGCATTTTTAAACTTCAGCAGAATTCCGAGAACAATGGAAGAGTTCCGAAGCATTTTTAAACTTCAGCGGAATTTGGAGAACAATGGAAGAGTTCCGAAGCATTTTTAAAAGTCAGCGGAATTCCGAGAACAATGGAAGAGTTGTGAAGCATTTTTAAACGTCAGCAGAATTCCGAGAACAATGGAAGAGTTCCGAAGCATTTTTAAACGTCAGCGGAATTCTGAGATCAATGGAATAGTTCTGAAGAATTTTTAAATGTTAGCGGGATTCCGAGAACAATGGAAGAGTTCCGAACCATTTTCAAACTTCACCCGAATTCTGAGAACAATGGAAGAGTTCCGAAGCATTTTTAAACTTCAGCAGAATTCCGAGAACAATGGAAGAGTTCCGAAGCATTTTTAAACTTCAGCGGAATTTGGAGAACAATGGAAGAGTTCCGAAGCATTTTTAAAAGTCAGCGGAATTCCGAGAACAATGGAAGAGTTGTGAAGCATTTTTAAACGTCAGCAGAATTCCGAGAACAATGGAAGAGTTCCGAAGCATTTTTAAACGTCAGCGGAATTCTGAGATCAATGGAATAGTTCTGAAGAATTTTTAAATGTTAGCGGGATTCCGAGAACAATGGAAGAGTTCCGAAGCATTTTTAAATGTCAGCGGAAATCTGAAAACAATGGAAGAGTTCCGAAGCATTTTTAATCTTCAAAATAATTCCGAGAACAATGGAAGAGTTCCGAAGCATATTTAAACTTCAGCGGAATTCCGAGAACAATGGAAGAGTTCCGAAGCATTTTTAAAAGTCAGCGGAATACCGAGAACAATAGAAGAGTTTTGAAGCATTTTTAAACGTCAGCGGAATTCCGAGAACAATGGAAGAGGTCCGAAGCATTTTTAAACTTCACCGGAATTCCGAGAACAATGGAAGAGTTCCGAAGCATTTTTAAACGTCAGGGGAATTCCGCGAACAATCGAAGAGTTCTGAAGCATTTTTAAATGTCAGCGGATTTTTGAAAACAATGGAAGATTTCCGAAATATTTTTAAACGTCAGCGGAATTCCGAGAACAATGGAAGAGGTCCGAAGCATTTTTAAATGTCAGCGGAATTCCGAGAAATATGGAAGAGTTCCGAAGCATTTTTAAATGTCAGCAGAATTCCGAGAACAATGGAAGAGTTCCAAAGCATTTTTAAATGTCAGCGGAATTCTGAAAACAATGGAAGAGTTCCAAAGCATTTTTAAACTTCAGCAGAATTCCGAGAACAATGGAAGAGTTCCGAAGCATTCTTAAACCTCAGCGGAATTCCGAGAACAATGGAAGAGTTCCGAAGCATTTTTAAACTTCAGCATAATTCCGAGAACAATGGAAGAGTTCCGAAGCATTTTTAAATGTCAGCGGAATCCTGAGATCAATGGAATAGTTCTGAAGAATTTTTAAATGTTAGCGGGATTCCGAGAACAATGGAAGAGTTCCGAAGCATTTTTAATTGTCAGCGGAAATCTGAAAACAATGGAAGAGTTCCGAAGCATTTTTAATCTTCAAAATAATTCCGAGAATAATGGAAGAGTTCCGAAGCATATTTAAACTTCAGCGGAATTCCGAGAACAATGGAAGAGTTCCGAAGCATTTTTAAAAGTCAGCGGAATACCGAGAACAATAGAAGAGTTTTGAAGCATTTTTAAACGTCAGCGGAATTCCGAGAACAATTGAAGAGGTCCGAAGCATGTTTAAATGTCAGCGGAATTCCGAGAAATATGGAAGAGTTCCGAGCATTTTTAAATGTCAGCAGAATTCCGAGAACAATGGAAGAGTTCCAAAGCATTTTTAAATGTCAGCGGAATTCTGAAAACAATGGAAGAGTTCCGAAGCATTTTTAAACTTCAGCAGAATTCCGAGAACAATGGAAGAGTTCCGAAGCATTCTTAAACTTCAGCGGAATTCCGAGAACAATGGAAGAGTTCCGAAGCATTTTTAAAAGTCAGCGGAATTCCGAGAACAATAGAAGAGTTGTGAAGCAATTTTAAGCGTCAGCGGAATTCCGAGAACAATGGAAGAGTTCCGAAGCATTTTTAAACTTCAGCGGAATTCCTGGAACAATGGAAGAGTTCCAAAGCATTTTTAAAAGTCAGCAGAATTCCGAGAATAATAGAAGGGTGCCAAAGCATGTTTAAACTTCAGCAGAATTCTGAGAACAATGTAAGAGTTCCGAAGCATTTTTAAACTTCACTGGTATTCCGAGAACAATGGAAGAGTTCCGAAGCATTTTTAAACGTCAGGGGAATTCCGCGAACAATCGAAGAGTTCTGAAGCATTTTTAAACGTCAGCGGATTTTTGAAAACAATGGAAGATTTCCGAAGCATTTTTAAACCTCAGCGGAATTCTGAGAAAAATGGAAGAGTTCCGAAGCATTTTTAAACTTCAGCGGAATTTGGAGAACAATCGGAGAGTTCCGAAGCATTTTTAAATGTCAGCGGAATTCCGAGAACAATGGAAGAGTTGTGAAGCATTTTTAAACGTCAGCGGAATTCCGAGAACAATGGAAGAGTTCCGAAACATTTTTAAACGTCAGCAGAATTCCGAGAACAATGGAAGAGTTCCGAAGCATTTTTAAACGTCAGCAGAATTCCGAGAACAATGGAAGAGTTCCGAAGCATTTTTAAACTTCAGCAGAATTCAGAGAACAATGGAAGAGTTCCGAAGCATTTTTAAACTTCAGCGGAATTTGGAGAACAATGGAAGAGTTCCGAAGCATTTTTAAAAGTCAGCGGAATTCCGAGAACAATGGAAGAGTTGTGAAGCATTTTTAAACGTCAGCAGAATTCCGAGAACAATGGAAGAGTTCCGAAGCATTTTTAAACGTCAGCGGAATATTGAGTTCAATGGAATAGTTCTGAAGAATTTTTAAATGTTAGCGGGATTCCGAGAACAATGGAAGAGTTCCGAAGCATTTTTAATCTTCAAAATAATTCAGAGAACAATGGAAGAGTTCCGAAGCATATTGAAACTTCAGCGGAATTCCGAGAACAATGGAAGAGTTCCGAAGCATTTTTAAAAGTCAGCGGAATACCGAGAACAATAGAAGAGTTTTGAAGCATTTTTAAACGTCAGCGGAATTCCGAGAACAATGGAAGAGGTCCGAAGCATTTTTAAATGTCAGCGGAATTCCGAGAAATATGGAAGAGTTCCGAAGCATTTTTAAATGTCAGCAGAATTCCGAGAACAATGGAAGAGTTCCAAAGCATTTTTAAATGTCAGCGGAATTCTGAAAACAATGGAAGAGTTCCGAAGCATTTTTAAACTTCAGCAGAATTCCGAGAACAATGGAAGAGTTCCGAAGCATTTTTAAACTTCAGCGGAATTCCTGGAACAATGGAAGAGTTCCAAAGCATTTTTAAAAGTCAGCAGAATTCCGAGAATAATAGAAGGGTGCCAAAGCATGTTTAAACTTCAGCGGAATTCTGAGAACAATGTAAGAGTTCCGAAGCATTTTTAAACGTCAGCAGAATTCCGAGAACAATGGAAGAGTTACGAAGCATTTTTAAACGTCAGCGGAATTCTGAGATCAATGGAATAGTTCTGAAGAATTTTTAAATGTTAGCGGGATTCCGAGAACAATGGAAGAGTTCCGAAGCATTTTTAAATGTCAGCGGAAATCTGAAAACAATGGAAGAGTTCCGAAGCATTTTTAATCTTCAAAATAATTCCGAGAACAATGGAAGAGTTCCGAAGCATATTTAAACTTCAGCGGAATTCCGAGAACAATGGAAGAGTTCCGAAGCATTTTTAAAAGTCAGCGGAATACCGAGAACAATAGAAGAGTTTTGAAGCATTTTTAAACGTCAGCGGAATTCCGAGAACAATGGAAGAGGTCCGAAGCATTTTTAAATGTCAGCGGAATTCTGAGAAATATGGAAGAGTTCCGAAGCATTTTTAAATGTCAGCAGAATTCCGAGAACAATGGAAGAGTTCCAAAGCATTTTTAAATGTCAGCGGAATTCTGAAAACAATGGAAGAGTTCCAAAGCATTTTTAAACTTCAGCAGAATTCCGAGAACAATGGAAGAGTTCCGAAGCATTCTTAAACTTCAGCGGAATTCCGAGAACAATGGAAGAGTTCCGAAGCATTTTTTAACTTCAGCATAATTCCGAGAACAATGGAAGAGTTCCGAAGCATTTTTAAACGTCAGCGGAATTCTGAGATCAATGGAATAGTTCTGAAGAATTTTTAAATGTTAGCGGGATTCCGAGAACATAGGAAGAGTTCCGAAGCATTTTTAAATGTCAGCGGAAATCTGAAAACAATGGAAGAGTTCCGAAGCATTTTTAATCTTCAAAATAATTCCGAGAACAATGGAAGAGTTCCGAAGCATATTTAAACTTCAGCGGAATTCCGAGAACAATGGAAGAGTTCCGAAGCATTTTTAAAAGTCAGCGGAATACCGAGAACAATAGAAGAGTTTTGAAGCATTTTTAAACGTCAGCGGAATTCCGAGAACAATGGAAGAGTTCCGAAGCATTTTTAAATGTCAGCAGAATTCCGAGAACAATGGAAGAGTTCCAAAGCATTTTTAAATGTCAGCGGAATTCTGAAAACAATGGAAGAGTTCCGAAGCATTTTTAAACTTCAAAATAATTCCGAGAACAATGGAAGAGTTCAGAAGCATTCTTAAACTTCAGCGGAATTCCGAGAACAATGGAAGAGTTCCGAAGCATTTTTAAAAGTCAGCGGAATTCCGAGAACAATAGAAGAGTTGTGAAGCAATTTTAAGCGTCAGCGGAATTCCGAGAACAATGGAAGAGTTCCGAAGCATTTTTAAACTTCAGCGGAATTCCTGGAACAATGGAAGAGTTCCGAAGCATTTTTAAAAGTCAGCAGAATTCCGAGAATAATAGAAGGGTGCCAAAGCATGTTTAAACTTCAGCGGAATTCTGAGAACAATGTAAGAGTTCCGAAGCATTTTTAAACTTCACCGGAATTCCGAGAACAATGGAAGAGTTCCGAAGCATTTTTAAACGTCAGGGGAATTCCGCGAACAATCGAAGAGTTCTGAAGCATTTTTAAATGTCAGCGGATTTTTGAAAACAATGGAAGATTTCCGAAATATTTTTAAACGTCAGCGGAATTCCGAGAACAATGGAAGAGGTCCGAAGCATTTTTAAATGTCAGCGGAATTCCGAGAAATATGGAAGAGTTCCGAAGCATTTTTAAATGTCAGCAGAATTCCGAGAACAATGGAAGAGTTCCAAAGCATTTTTAAATGTCAGCGGAATTCTGAAAACAATGGAAGAGTTCCAAAGCATTTTTAAACTTCAGCAGAATTCCGAGAACAATGGAAGAGTTCCGAAGCATTCTTAAACCTCAGCGGAATTCCGAGAACAATGGAAGAGTTCCGAAGCATTTTTAAACTTCAGCATAATTCCGAGAACAATGGAAGAGTTCCGAAGCATTTTTAAACGTCAGCGGAATCCTGAGATCAATGGAATAGTTCTGAAGAATTTTTAAATGTTAGCGGGATTCCGAGAACAATGGAAGAGTTCCGAAGCATTTTTAAATGTCAGCGGAAATCTGAAAACAATGGAAGAGTTCCGAAGCATTTTTAATCTTCAAAATAATTCCGAGAACAATGGAAGAGTTCCGAAGCATATTTAAACTTCAGCGGAATTCCGAGAACAATGGAAGAGTTCCGAAGCATTTTTAAAAGTCAGCGGAATACCGAGAACAATAGAAGAGTTTTGAAGCATTTTTAAACGTCAGCGGAATTCCGAGAACAATTGAAGAGGTCCGAAGCATGTTTAAATGTCAGCGGAATTCCGAGAAATATGGAAGAGTTCCGAGCATTTTTTAAATGTCAGCAGAATTCCGAGAACAATGGAAGAGTTCCAAAGCATTTTTAAATGTCAGCGGAAATCTGAAAACAATGGAAGAGTTCCGAAGCATTTTTAAACTTCAGCAGAATTCCGAGAACAATGGAAGAGTTCCGAAGCATTCTTAAACTTCAGCGGAATTCCGAGAACAATGGAAGAGTTCCGAAGCATTTTTAAACTTCAGCGGAATTCCTGGAACAATGGAAGAGTTCCGAAGCATTTTTAAAAGTCAGCAGAATTCCGAGAATAATAGAAGGGTGCCAAAGCATGTTTAAACTTCAGCAGAATTCTGAGAACAATGTAAGAGTTCCGAAGCATTTTTAAACTTCACTGGTATTCCGAGAACAATGGAAGAGTTCCGAAGCATTTTTAAACGTCAGGGGAATTCCGCGAACAATCGAAGAGTTCTGAAGCATTTTTAAACGTCAGCGGATTTTTGAAAACAATGGAAGATTTCCGAAGCATTTTTAAACCTCAGCAGAATTCTGAGAAAAATGGAAGAGTTCCGAAGCATTTTTAAACTTCAGCGGAATTTGGAGAACAATCGGAGAGTTCCGAAGCATTTTTAAATGTCAGCGGAATTCCGAGAACAATGGAAGAGTTGTGAAGCATTTTTAAACGTCAGCGGAATTCCGAGAACAATGGAAGAGTTCCGAAGCATTTTTAAACGTCAGCAGAATTCCGAGAACAATGGAAGAGTTCCGAAGCATTTTTAAACGTCAGCAGAATTCCGAGAACAATGGAAGAGTTCCGAAGCATTTTTAAACTTCAGCAGAATTCAGAGAAAAATGGAAGAGTTCCGAAGCATTTTTAAACTTCAGCGGAATTTGGAGAACAATGGAAGAGTTCCGAAGCATTTTTAAAAGTCAGCGGAATTCCGAGAACAATGGAAGAGTTGTGAAGCATTTTTAAACGTCAGCAGAATTCCGAGAACAATGGAAGAGTTCCGAAGCATTTTTAAACGTCAGCGGAATATTGAGTTCAATGGAATAGTTCTGAAGAATTTTTAAATGTTAGCGGGATTCCGAGAACAATGGAAGAGTTCCGAAGCATTTTTAATCTTCAAAATAATTCAGAGAACAATGGAAGAGTTCCGAAGCATATTGAAACTTCAGCGGAATTCCGAGAACAATGGAAGAGTTCCGAAGCATTTTTAAAAGTCAGCGGAATACCGAGAACAATAGAAGAGTTTTGAAGCATTTTTAAACGTCAGCGGAATTCCGAGAACAATGGAAGAGGTCCGAAGCATTTTTAAATGTCAGCGGAATTCCGAGAAATATGGAAGAGTTCCGAAGCATTTTTAAATGTCAGCAGAATTCCGAGAACAATGGAAGAGTTCCAAAGCATTTTTAAATGTCAGCAGAATTCTGAAAACAATGGAAGAGTTCCGAAGCATTTTTAAACTTCAGCAGAATTCCGAGAACAATGGAAGAGTTCCGAAGCATTTTTAAACTTCAGCGGAATTCCTGGAACAATGGAAGAGTTCCGAAGCATTTTTAAAAGTCAGCAGAATTCCGAGAATAATAGAAGGGTGCCAAAGCATGTTTAAACTTCAGCGGAATTCTGAGAACAATGTAAGAGTTCCGAAGCATTTTTAAACTTCACCGGAATTCCGAGAACAATGGAAGAGTTCCGAAGCATTTTTAAACGTCAGGGGAATTCCGCGAACAATCGAAGAGTTCTGAAGCATTTTTAAACGTCAGCGGATTTTTGAAAGCAATGGAAGATTTCCGAAGCATTTTTAAACCTCAGCGGAATTCTGAGAAAAATGGAAGAGTTCCGAAGCATTTTTAAACTTCAGCGGAATTTGGAGAACAATGGAAGAGTTGTGAAGCATTTTTAAACGTCAGCGGAATTCCGAGAACAATGGAAGAGTTGCAAAGCATTATTAAACGTCAGCGGAATTCCGAGAACAATGGAAGAGTTCCGAAGCATTTTTAAACTTCAGCATAATTCCGAGAACAATGGAAGAGTTCCGAAGTATTTTTAAATTTCAAAGGAATTCCGAGAACGATGGAAGAGTTCCAAAGCATTTTAAAACTTCAGCAGAATTCCAAGAACAATGGAAGAGTCCTGAAGCATTTTAAACTTCAGCTGATTTCCGAGAAATGGAAGAGTTCCGAAGCATTTTGAAACGTCAGCGGAAATCCGAGAACAATGGAAGCGTTCCGAAGCATTTTTAAATGTCAGCTGAATTCCGAGAACAATGAAAGAGTTGCGAAGCATTATTAAACGTCAGCGGAATTCTGAGAACAATGGAAGAGTTCCGAAACATTTTTAAACATCGGCGGATATCCTTCAAGAATGAAAGAGTTCCGAAGAATTTTTAAACTTCAGCAGAATTTGAGGAACAATGGAAGAGTTCCAAAGCATTTTTAAACTTCAGTAGAAATCCGGGAACAATGGAAGAGTTTCAAAGCATTTTTAAACTTCAGCAGAATTCGGAGAACAATTGAAGAGTTCCAAAGCATTTTTAAACTTCAGCGGAATTCCGAGAACAATGGAAGAGTTCAGAAGCATTTTTAAATGTCAGCAGAATTCCGAGAACAATGTAAGAGTTCCAAAGCATTTTAAAACTTCAGCAGAATTCCAAGAACAATTGAAGTGTTCCGAAGCATTTTTAAATGTAAGCGGAATTGCGAGAAAAATGGAA
Organism: Phyllobates terribilis; assembly: GCF_046119375.1. Classification (NCBI taxonomy): domain Eukaryota; kingdom Metazoa; phylum Chordata; class Amphibia; order Anura; family Dendrobatidae; genus Phyllobates; species Phyllobates terribilis. The sequence goes on along the minus strand of NW_027362775.1, from coordinate 20,990,219 downwards.
GAGTTCTAAAGCATTTTTAAACATCAGCGGAATGCCGAGAGCAATGCAAGATTTCCGAAGCATTTTTATATGTCAGCGGAATTCCGAGAACAATGGAAGAGTTCCGAAGCATTTTAAACTTCAGCGGAATTTGGAGAACAATGGAAGAGTTCCGAAGCATTTTTAAAAGTCAGCAGAATTCCGAGAACAATGGAAGAGTTGTGAAGCATTTTTAAACGTCAGCAGAATTCCGAGAACAATGGAAGAGTTCCGAAGCATTTTTAAACGTCAGCGGAATTCTGAGATCAATGGAATAGTTCTGAAGAATTTTTAAATGTTAGCGGGATTCCGAGAACAATGGAAGAGTTCCGAACCATTTTCAAAGTTCACCCGAATTCTGAGAACAATGGAAGAGTTCCGAAGCATTTTTAAACTTCAGCAGAATTCCGAGAACAATGGAAGAGATCCGAAGCATTTTTAAACTTCAGCGGAATTTGGAGAACAATGGAAGAGTTCCGAAGCATTTTTAAAAGTCAGCGGAATTCTGAGAACAATGGAAGAGTTGTGAAGCATTTTTAAACGTCAGCAGAATTCCGAGAACAATGGAAGAGTTCCGAAGCATTTTTAAACGTCAGCGGAATTCTGAGATCAATGGAATAGTTCTGAAGAATTTTTAAATGTTAGCGGGATTCCGAGAGCAATGGAAGAGTTCCGAAGCATTTTTAAATGTCAGCGGAAATCTGAAAACAATGGAAGAGTTCCGAAGCATTTTTAAAAGTCAGCAGAATTCCGAGAATAATAGAAGGGTGCCAAAGCATGTTTAAACTTCAGCGGAATTCTGAGAACAATGTAAGAGTTCCGAAGCATTTTTAAACTTCACTGGTATTCCGAGAACAATGGAAGAGTTCCGAAGCATTTTTAAACGTCAGGGGAATTCCGCGAACAATCGAAGAGTTCTGAAGCATTTTTAAACGTCAGCGGATTTTTGAAAACAATGGAAGATTTCCGAAGCATTTTTAAACCTCAGCGGAATTCTGAGAAAAATGGAAGAGTTCCGAAGCATTTTTAAACTTCAGCGGAATTTGGAGAACAATCGGAGAGTTCCGAAGCATTTTTAAATGTCAGCGGAATTCCGAGAACAATGGAAGAGTTGTGAAGCATTTTTAAACGTCAGCGGAATTCCGAGAACAATGGAAGAGTTCCGAAGCATTTTTAAACGTCAGCAGAATTCCGAGAACAATGGAAGAGTTCCGAAGCATTTTTAAACGTCAGCAGAATTCCGAGAACAATGGAAGAGTTCCGAAGCATTTTTAAACTTCAGCAGAATTCAGAGAACAATGGAAGAGTTCCGAAGCATTTTTAAACTTCAGCGGAATTTGGAGAACAATGGAAGAGTTCCGAAGCATTTTTAAAAGTCAGCGGAATTCCGAGAACAATGGAAGAGTTGTGAAGCATTTTTAAACGTCAGCAGAATTCCGAGAACAATGGAAGAGTTCCGAAGCATTTTTAAACGTCAGCGGAATTCTGAGATCAATGGAATAGTTCTGAAGAATTTTTAAATGTTAGCGGGATTCCGAGAACAATGGAAGAGTTGTGAAGCATTTTTAAACGTCAGCGGAATTCCGAGAACAATGGAAGAGTTCCGAAGCATTTTTAAACGTCAGCAGAATTCCGAGTACAATGGAAGAGTTCCGAAGCATTTTTAAACTTCAGCAGAATTCCGAGAACAATGGAAGAGTTCCGAAGCATTTTTAAACTTCAGCGGAATTACGAGAACAATGGAAGAGTTCCGAAGCATTTTTAAACATGAGCAGAATTCCGAGAACAATGGAAGAGATTTTAAGCATTTTTAAACTTCATCGGAATTCCGAGAACAATAGAAGAGTTCCGAAGCATTTTCAAACTTCACCCGAATTCTGAGAAAAATGGAAGAGTTCCGAAGCATTTTTAAACTTCAGCAGAATTCCGAGAACAATGGAAGAGTTCCGAAGCATTTTTAAACTTCAGCGGAATTTGGAAAACAATGGAAGAGTTCCGAAGCATTTTTAAAAGTCAGCGGAATTCCGAGAACAATGGAAGTGTTGTGAAGCATTTTTAAACGTCAGCAGAATTCCGAGAACAATGGAAGAGTTCCGAAGCATTTTTAAACGTCAGCGGAATTCTGAGATCAACGGAATAGTTCTGAAGAATTTTTAAATGTTAGCGGGATTCCGAGAACAATGGAAGAGTTCCGAAGAATTTTTAAATGTCAGCGGAAATCTGAAAACAATGGAAGAGTTCCGAAGCATTTTTAATCTTCAAAATAATTCAGAGAACAATGGAAGAGTTCCGAAGCATTTTTAAAAGTCAGCGGAATACCGAGAACAATAGAATAGTTTTGAAGCATTTTTAAACGTCAGCGGAATTCCGAGAACAATGGAAGAGGTCCGAAGCATTTTTAAATGTCAGCGGAATTCCGAGAAATATGGAAGAGTTCCGAAGCATTTTTAAATGTCAGCAGAATTCCGAGAACAATGGAAGAGTTCCAAAGCATTTTTAAATGTCAGCGGAATTCTGAAAACAATGGAAGAGTTCCGAAGCATTTTTAAACTTCAGCAGAATTCCGAGAACAATGGAAGAGTTCAGAAGCATTCTTAAACTTCAGCGGAATTCCGAGAACAATGGAAGAGTTCCGAAGCATTTTTAAAAGTCAGCGGAATTCCGAGAACAATAGAAGAGTTGTGAAGCAATTTTAAGCGTCAGCGGAATTCCGAGAACAATGGAAGAGTTCCGAAGCATTTTTAAACTTCAGCGGAATTCCTGGAACAATGGAAGAGTTCCGAAGCATTTTTAAAAGTCAGCAGAATGCCGAGAATAATAGAAGGGTGCCAAAGCATGTTTAAACTTCAGCGGAATTCTGAGAACAATGTAAGAGTTCCGAAGCATTTTTAAACTTCACCGGAATTCCGAGAACAATGGAAGAGTTCCGAAGCATTTTTAAATGTCAGGGGAATTCCGCGAACAATCGAAGAGTTCTGAAGCATTTTTAAACGTCAGCGGATTTTTGAAAGCAATGGAAGACTTCCGAAGCATTTTTAAACCTCAGCGGAATTCTGAGAAAAATGGAAGAGTTCCGAAGCATTTTTAAACTTCAGCGGAATTTGGAGAACAATCGGAGAGTTCCGAAGCATTTTTAAAGGTCAGCGGAATTCCGAGAACAATGGAAGAGTTGTGAAGCATTTTTAAACGTCAGCGGAATTCCGAGAACAATGGAAGAGTTGCAAAGCATTATTAAACGTCAGCGGAATTCCGAGAACAATGGAAGAGTTCCGAAGCATTTTTAAACTTCAGCATAATTCCGAGAACAATGGAAGAGTTCCGAAGCATTTTTAAATTTCAAAGGAATTCCGAGAACGATGGAAGAGTTCCAAAGCATTTTAAAACTTCAGCAGAATTCCAAGAACAATGGAAGAGTCCTGAAGCATTTTAAACTTCAGCTGATTTCCGAGAAATGGAAGAGTTCCGAAGCATTTTGAAACGTCAGCGGAAATCCGAGAACAATGGAAGCGTTCCGAAGCATTTTTAAATGTCAGCTGAATTCCGAGAACAATGAAAGAGTTGCGAAGCATTATTAAACGTCAGCGGAATTCTGAGAACAATGGAAGAGTTCCGAAACATTTTTAAACATCGGCGGATTTCCTTCAAGAATGAAAGAGTTCCGAAGAATTTTTAAACTTCAGCAGAATTTGAGGAACAATGGAAGAGTTCCAAAGCATTTTTAAACTTCAGTAGAAATCCGGGAACAATGGAAGAGTTTCAAAGCATTTTTAAACTTCAGCAGAATTCGGAGAACAATTGAAGAGTTCCAAAGCATTTTTAAACTTCAGCGGAATTCCGAGAACAATGGAAGAGTTCAGAAGCATTTTTAAATGTCAGCAGAATTCCGAGAACAATGTAAGAGTTCCAAAGCATTTTAAAACTTCAGCAGAATTCCAAGAACAATTGAAGTGTTCCGAAGCATTTTTAAACGTAAGCGGAATTGCGAGAAAAATGGAAGAGTTCTAAAGCATTTTTAAACATCAGCGGAATGCCGAGAGCAATGCAAGATTTCCGAAGCATTTTTATATGTCAGCGGAATTCCGAGAACAATGGAAGAGTTCCGAAGCATTTTAAACTTCAGCGGAATTTGGAGAACAATGGAAGAGTTCCGAAGCATTTTTAAAAGTCAGCAGAATTCCGAGAACAATGGAAGAGTTGTGAAGCATTTTTAAACGTCAGCAGAATTTCGAGAACAATGGAAGAGTTCCGAAGCATTTTTAAACGTCAGCGGAATTCTGAGATCAATGGAATAGTTCTGAAGAATTTTTAAATGTTAGCGGGATTCCGAGAACAATGGAAGAGTTCCGAACCATTTTCAAACTTCACCCGAATTCTGAGAACAATGGAAGAGTTCCGAAGCATTTTTAAACTTCAGCAGAATTCCGAGAACAATGGAAGAGTTCCGAAGCATTTTTAAACTTCAGCGGAATTTGGAGAACAATGGAAGAGTTCCGAAGCATTTTTAAAAGTCAGCGGAATTCCGAGAACAATGGAAGAGTTGTGAAGCATTTTTAAACATCAGCAGAATTCCGAGAACAATGGAAGAGTTCCGAAGCATTTTTAAACGTCAGCGGAATTCTGAGATCAATGGAATAGTTCTGAAGAATTTTTAAATGTTAGCGGGATTCCGAGAACAATGGAAGAGTTCCGAACCATTTTCAAACTTCACCCGAATTCTGAGAACAATGGAAGAGTTCCGAAGCATTTTTAAACTTCAGCAGAATTCCGAGAACAATGGAAGAGTTCCGAAGCATTTTTAAACTTCAGCGGAATTTGGAGAACAATGGAAGAGTTCCGAAGCATTTTTAAAAGTCAGCGGAATTCCGAGAACAATGGAAGAGTTGTGAAGCATTTTTAAACGTCAGCAGAATTCCGAGAACAATGGAAGAGTTCCGAAGCATTTTTAAACGTCAGCGGAATTCTGAGATCAATGGAATAGTTCTGAAGAATTTTTAAATGTTAGCGGGATTCCGAGAACAATGGAAGAGTTCCGAAGCATTTTTAAATGTCAGCGGAAATCTGAAAACAATGGAAGAGTTCCGAAGCATTTTTAATCTTCAAAATAATTCCGAGAACAATGGAAGAGTTCCGAAGCATATTTAAACTTCAGCGGAATTCCGAGAACAATGGAAGAGTTCCGAAGCATTTTTAAAAGTCAGCGGAATACCGAGAACAATAGAAGAGTTTTGAAGCATTTTTAAACGTCAGCGGAATTCCGAGAACAATGGAAGAGGTCCGAAGCATTTTTAAATGTCAGCGGAATTCCGAGAAATATGGAAGAGTTCCGAAGCATTTTTAAATGTCAGCAGAATTCCGAGAACAATGGAAGAGTTCCAAAGCATTTTTAAATGTCAGCGGAATTCTGAAAACAATGGAAGAGTTCCAAAGCATTTTTAAACTTCAGCAGAATTCCGAGAACAATGGAAGAGTTCCGAAGCATTCTTAAACTTCAGCGGAATTCCGAGAACAATGGAAGAGTTCCGAAGCATTTTTTAACTTCAGCATAATTCCGAGAACAATGGAAGAGTTCCGAAGCATTTTTAAACGTCAGCGGAATTCTGAGATCAATGGAATAGTTCTGAAGAATTTTTAAATGTTAGCGGGATTCCGAGAACATAGGAAGAGTTCCGAAGCATTTTTAAATGTCAGCGGAAATCTGAAAACAATGGAAGAGTTCCGAAGCATTTTTAATCTTCAAAATAATTCCGAGAACAATGGAAGAGTTCCGAAGCATATTTAAACTTCAGCGGAATTCCGAGAACAATGGAAGAGTTCCGAAGCATTTTTAAAAGTCAGCGGAATACCGAGAACAATAGAAGAGTTTTGAAGCATTTTTAAACGTCAGCGGAATTCCGAGAACAATGGAAGAGTTCCGAAGCATTTTTAAATGTCAGCAGAATTCCGAGAACAATGGAAGAGTTCCAAAGCATTTTTAAATGTCAGCGGAATTCTGAAAACAATGGAAGAGTTCCGAAGCATTTTTAAACTTCAAAATAATTCCGAGAACAATGGAAGAGTTCAGAAGCATTCTTAAACTTCAGCGGAATTCCGAGAACAATGGAAGAGTTCCGAAGCATTTTTAAAAGTCAGCGGAATTCCGAGTACAATAGAAGAGTTGTGAAGCAATTTTAAGCGTCAGCGGAATTCCGAGAACAATGGAAGAGTTCCGAAGCATTTTTAAACTTCAGCGGAATTCCTGGAACAATGGAAGAGTTCCGAAGCATTTTTAAAAGTCAGCAGAATTCCGAGAATAATAGAAGGGTGCCAAAGCATGTTTAAACTTCAGCGGAATTCTGAGAACAATGTAAGAGTTCCGAAGCATTTTTAAACTTCACCGGAATTCCGAGAACAATGGAAGAGTTCCGAAGCATTTTTAAACGTCAGGGGAATTCCGCGAACAATCGAAGAGTTCTGAAGCATTTTTAAATGTCAGCGGATTTTTGAAAACAATGGAAGATTTCCGAAATATTTTTAAACCTCAGCGGAATTCCGAGAACAATGGAAGAGTTCCGAAGCATTTTTAAACTTCAGCAGAATTCAGAGAACAATGGAAGAGTTCCGAAGCATTTTTAAACTTCAGCGGAATTTGGAGAACAATGGAAGAGTTCCGAAGCATTTTTAAAAGTCAGCGGAATTCCGAGAACAATGGAAGAGTTGTGAAGCATTTTTAAACGTCAGCAGAATTCCGAGAACAATGGAAGAGTTCCGAAGCATTTTTAAACGTCAGCGGAATATTGAGTTCAATGGAATAGTTCTGAAGAATTTTTAAATGTTAGCGGGATTCCGAGAACAATGGAAGAGTTCCGAAGCATTTTTAAATGTCAGCGGAAATCTGAAAACAATGGAAGAGTTCCGAAGCATTTTTAATCTTCAAAATAATTCCGAGAACAATGGAAGAGTTCCGAAGCATATTTAAACTTCAGCGGAATTCCGAGAACAATGGAAGAGTTCCGAAGCATTTTTAAAAGTCAGCGGAATACCGAGAACAATAGAAGAGTTTTGAAGCATTTTTAAACGTCAGCGGAATTCCGAGAACAATGGAAGAGGTCCGAAGCATTTTTAAATGTCAGCGGAATTCCGAGAAATATGGAAGAGTTCCGAAGCATTTTTAAATGTCAGCAGAATTCCGAGAACAATGGAAGAGTTCCAAAGCATTTTTAAATGTCAGCGGAATTCTGAAAACAATGGAAGAGTTCCAAAGCATTTTTAAACTTCAGCAGAATTCCGAGAACAATGGAAGAGTTCAGAAGCATTCTTAAACTTCAGCGGAATTCCGAGAACAATGGAAGAGTTCCGAAGCATTTTTAAACTTCAGCATAATTCCGAGAACAATGGAAGAGTTCCGAAGCATTTTTAAATTTCAAAGGAATTCCGAGAACGATGGAAGAGTTCCAAAGCATTTTAAAACTTCAGCAGAATTCCAAGAACAATGGAAGAGTCCTGAAGCATTTTAAACTTCAGCTGATTTCCGAGAAATGGAAGAGTTCCGAAGCATTTTAAAACGTCAGCGGAAATCCGAGAACAATGGAAGCGTTCCGAAGCATTTTTAAATGTCAGCTGAATTCCGAGAACAATGAAAGAGTTGCGAAGCATTATTAAACGTCAGCGGAATTCTGAGAACAATGGAAGAGTTCCGAAACATTTTTAAACATCGGCGGATTTCCTTCAAGAATGAAAGAGTTCCGAAGAATTTTTAAACTTCAGCAGAATTTGAGGAACAATGGAAGAGTTCCAAAGCATTTTTAAACTTCAGTAGAAATCCGGGAACAATGGAAGAGTTTCAAAGCATTTTTAAACTTCAGCAGAATTCGGAGAACAATTGAAGAGTTCCAAAGCATTTTTAAACTTCAGCGGAATTCCGAGAACAATGGAAGAGTTCAGAAGCATTTTTAAATGTCAGCAGAATTCCGAGAACAATGTAAGAGTTCCAAAGCATTTTAAAACTTCAGCAGAATTCCAAGAACAATTGAAGTGTTCCGAAGCATTTTTAAACGTAAGCGGAATTGCGAGAAAAATGGAAGAGTTCTAAAGCATTTTTAAACATCAGCGGAATGCCGAGAGCAATGCAAGATTTCCGAAGCATTTTTATATGTCAGCGGAATTCCGAGAACAATGGAAGAGTTCCGAAGCATTTTAAACTTCAGCGGAATTTGGAGAACAATGGAAGAGTTCCGAAGCATTTTTAAAAGTCAGCAGAATTCCGAGAACAATGGAAGAGTTGTGAAGCATTTTTAAACGTCAGCAGAATTCCGAGAACAATGGAAGAGTTCCGAAGCATTTTTAAACGTCAGCGGAATTCTGAGATCAATGGAATAGTTCTGAAGAATTTTTAAATGTTAGCGGGATTCCGAGAACAATGGAAGAGTTCCGAACCATTTTCAAACTTCACCCGAATTCTGAGAACAATGGAAGAGTTCCGAAGCATTTTTAAACTTCAGCAGAATTCCGAGAACAATGGAAGAGTTCCGAAGCATTTTTAAACTTCAGCGGAATTTGGAGAACAATGGAAGAGTTCCGAAGCATTTTTAAAAGTCAGCGGAATTCCGAGAACAATGGAAGAGTTGTGAAGCATTTTTAAACGTCAGCAGAATTCCGAGAACAATGGAAGAGTTCCGAAGCATTTTTATACGTCAGCGGAATTCTGAGATCAATGGAATAGTTCTGAAGAATTTTTAAATGTTAGCGGGATTCCGAGAACAATGGAAGAGTTCCGAACCATTTTCAAACTTCACCCGAATTCTGAGAACAATGGAAGAGTTCCGAAGCATTTTTAAACTTCAGCAGAATTCAGAGAACAATGGAAGAGTTCCGAAGCATTTTTAAACTTCAGCGGAATTTGGAGAACAATGGAAGAGTTCCGAAGCATTTTTAAAAGTCAGCGGAATTCCGAGAACAATGGAAGAGTTGTGAAGCATTTTTAAACGTCAGCAGAATTCCGAGAACAATGGAAGAGTTCCGAAGCATTTTTAAACGTCAGCGGAATTCTGAGATCAATGGAATAGTTCTGAAGAATTTTTAAATGTTAGCGGGATTCCGAGAACAATGGAAGAGTTCCGAAGCATTTTTAAATGTCAGCGGAAATCTGAAAACAATGGAAGAGTTCCGAAGCATTTTTAATCTTCAAAATAATTCCGAGAACAATGGAAGAGTTCCGAAGCATATTTAAACTTCAGCGGAATTCCGAGAACAATGGAAGAGTTCCGAAGCATTTTTAAAAGTCAGCGGAATACCGAGAACAATAGAAGAGTTTTGAAGCATTTTTAAACGTCAGCGGAATTCCGAGAACAATGGAAGAGGTCCGAAGCATTTTTAAATGTAAGCGGAATTCCGAGAAATATGGAAGAGTTCCGAAGCATTTTTAAATGTCAGCAGAATTCCGAGAACAATGGAAGAGTTCCAAAGCATTTTTAAATGTCAGCGGAATTCTGAAAACAATGGAAGAGTTCCGAAGCATTTTTAAACTTCAAAATAATTCCGAGAACAATGGAAGAGTTCAGAAGCATTCTTAAACTTCAGCGGAATTCCGAGAACAATGGAAGAGTTCCGAAGCATTTTTAAAAGTCAGCGGAATTCCGAGAATAATAGAAGGGTGCCAAAGCATGTTTAAACTTCAGCGGAATTCTGAGAACAATGTAAGAGTTCCGAAGCATTTTTAAACTTCACCGGAATTCCGAGAACAATGGAAGAGTTCCGAAGCATTTTTAAACGTCAGGGGAATTCCGCGAACAATCGAAGAGTTCTGAAGCATTTTTAAATGTCAGCGGATTTTTGAAAACAATGGAAGATTTCCGAAATATTTTTAAACCTCAGCGGAATTCCGAGAACAATGGAAGAGTTCCGAAGCATTTTTAAACGTCAGCAGAATTCCGAGAACAATGGAAGAGTTCCGAAGCATTTTTAAACGTCAGCGGAATATTGAGTTCAATGGAATAGTTCTGAAGAATTTTTAAATGTTAGCGGGATTCCGAGAACAATGGAAGAGTTCCGAAGCATTTTTAATCTTCAAAATAATTCCGAGAACAATGGAAGAGTTCCGAAGCATATTTAAACTTCAGCGGAATTCCGAGAACAATGGAAGAGTTCCGAAGCATTTTTAAAAGTCAGCGGAATACCGAGAACAATAGAAGAGTTTTGAAGCATTTTTAAACGTCAGCGGAATTCCGAGAACAATGGAAGAGGTCCGAAGCATTTTTAAATGTCAGCGGAATTCCGAGAAATATGGAAGAGTTCCGAAGCATTTTTAAATGTCAGCAGAATTCCGAGAACAATGGAAGAGTTCCAAAGCATTTTTAAATGTCAGCGGAATTCTGAAAACAATGGAAGAGTTCCAAAGCATTTTTAAACTTCAGCAGAATTCCGAGAACAATGGAAGAGTTCAGAAGCATTCTTAAACTTCAGCGGAATTCCGAGAACAATGGAAGAGTTCCGAAGCATTTTTAAACTTCAGCATAATTCCGAGAACAATGGAAGAGTTCCGAAGCATTTTTAAACGTCAGCGGAATTCTGAGATCAATGGAATAGTTCTGAAGAATTTTTAAATGTTAGCGGGATTCCGAGAACAATGGAAGAGTTCCGAAGCATTTTTAAATGTCAGCGGAAATCTGAAAACAATGGAAGAGTTCCGAAGCATTTTTAATCTTCAAAATAATTCCGAGAACAATGGAAGAGTTCCGAAGCATATTTAAACTTCAGCGGAATTCCGAGAACAATGGAAGAGTTCCGAAGCATTTTTAAAAGTCAGCGGAATACCGAGAACAATAGAAGAGTTTTGAAGCATTTTTAAACGTCAGCGGAATTCCGAGAACAATGGAAGAGGTCCGAAGCATTTTTAAATGTCAGCGGAATTCCGAGAAATATGGAAGAGTTCCGAAGCATTTTTAAATGTCAGCAGAATTCCGAGAACAATGGAAGAGTTCCAAAGCATTTTTAAATGTCAGCGGAATTCTGAAAACAATGGAAGAGTTCCGAAGCATTTTTAAACTTCAGCAGAATTCCGAGAACAATGGAAGAGTTCAGAAGCATTCTTAAACTTCAGCGGAATTCCGAGAACAATGGAAGAGTTCCGAAGCATTTTTAAAAGTCAGCGGAATTCCGAGAACAATAGAAGAGTTGTGAAGCAATTTTAAGCGTCAGCGGAATTCCGAGAACAATGGAAGAGTTCCGAAGCATTTTTAAACTTCAGCGGAATTCCTGGAACAATGGAAGAGTTCCGAAGCATTTTTAAAAGTCAGCAGAATGCCGAGAATAATAGAAGGGTGCCAAAGCATGTTTAAACTTCAGCGGAATTCTGAGAACAATGTAAGAGTTCCGAAGCATTTTTAAACTTCACCGGAATTCCGAGAACAATGGAAGAGTTCCGAAGCATTTTTAAATGTCAGGGGAATTCCGCGAACAATCGAAGAGTTCTGAAGCATTTTTAAACGTCAGCGGATTTTTGAAAGCAATGGAAGACTTCCGAAGCATTTTTAAACCTCAGCGGAATTCTGAGAAAAATGGAAGAGTTCCGAAGCATTTTTAAACTTCAGCGGAATTTGGAGAACAATCGGAGAGTTCCGAAGCATTTTTAAAGGTCAGCGGAATTCCGAGAACAATGGAAGAGTTGTGAAGCATTTTTAAACGTCAGCGGAATTCCGAGAACAATGGAAGAGTTGCAAAGCATTATTAAACGTCAGCGGAATTCCGAGAACAATGGAAGAGTTCCGAAGCATTTTTAAACTTCAGCATAATTCCGAGAACAATGGAAGAGTTCCGAAGCATTTTTAAATTTCAAAGGAATTCCGAGAATGATGGAAGAGTTCCAAAGCATTTTAAAACTTCAGCAGAATTCCAAGAACAATGGAAGAGTCCTGAAGCATTTTAAACTTCAGCTGATTTCCGAGAAATGGAAGAGTTCCGAAGCATTTTGAAACGTCAGCGGAAATCCGAGAACAATGGAAGCGTTCCGAAGCATTTTTAAATGTCAGCTGAATTCCGAGAACAATGAAAGAGTTGCGAAGCATTATTAAACGTCAGCGGAATTCTGAGAACAATGGAAGAGTTCCGAAACATTTTTAAACATCGGCGGATTTCCTTCAAGAATGAAAGAGTTCCGAAGAATTTTTAAACTTCAGCAGAATTTGAGGAACAATGGAAGAGTTCCAAAGCATTTTTAAACTTCAGTAGAAATCCGGGAACAATGGAAGAGTTTCAAAGCATTTTTAAACTTCAGCAGAATTCGGAGAACAATTGAAGAGTTCCAAAGCATTTTTAAACTTCAGCGGAATTCCGAGAACAATGGAAGAGTTCAGAAGCATTTTTAAATGTCAGCAGAATTCCGAGAACAATGTAAGAGTTCCAAAGCATTTTAAAACTTCAGCAGAATTCCAAGAACAATTGAAGTGTTCCGAAGCATTTTTAAACGTAAGCGGAATTGCGAGAAAAATGGAAGAGTTCTAAAGCATTTTTAAACATCAGCGGAATGCCGAGAGCAATGCAAGATTTCCGAAGCATTTTTATATGTCAGCGGAATTCCGAGAACAATGGAAGAGTTCCGAAGCATTTTAAACTTCAGCGGAATTTGGAGAACAATGGAAGAGTTCCGAAGCATTTTTAAAAGTCAGCAGAATTCCGAGAACAATGGAAGAGTTGTGAAGCATTTTTAAACGTCAGCAGAATTCCGAGAACAATGGAAGAGTTCCGAAGCATTTTTAAACGTCAGCGGAATTCTGAGATCAATGGAATAGTTCTGAAGAATTTTTAAATGTTAGCGGGATTCCGAGAACAATGGAAGAGTTCCGAACCATTTTCAAACTTCACCCGAATTCTGAGAACAATGGAAGAGTTCCGAAGCATTTTTAAACTTCAGCAGAATTCCGAGAACAATGGAAGAGTTCCGAAGCATTTTTAAACTTCAGCGGAATTTGGAGAACAATGGAAGAGTTCCGAAGCATTTTTAAAAGTCAGCGGAATTCCGAGAACAATGGAAGAGTTGTGAAGCATTTTTAAACATCAGCAGAATTCCGAGAACAATGGAAGAGTTCCGAAGCATTTTTAAACGTCAGCGGAATTCTGAGATCAATGGAATAGTTCTGAAGAATTTTTAAATGTTAGCGGGATTCCGAGAACAATGGAAGAGTTCCGAACCATTTTCAAACTTCACCCGAATTCTGAGAACAATGGAAGAGTTCCGAAGCATTTTTAAACTTCAGCAGAATTCCGAGAACAATGGAAGAGTTCCGAAGCATTTTTAAACTTCAGCGGAATTTGGAGAACAATGGAAGAGTTCCGAAGCATTTTTAAAAGTCAGCGGAATTCCGAGAACAATGGAAGAGTTGTGAAGCATTTTTAAACGTCAGCAGAATTCCGAGAACAATGGAAGAGTTCCGAAGCATTTTTAAACGTCAGCGGAATTCTGAGATCAATGGAATAGTTCTGAAGAATTTTTAAATGTTAGCGGGATTCCGAGAACAATGGAAGAGTTCCGAAGCATTTTTAAATGTCAGCGGAAATCTGAAAACAATGGAAGAGTTCCGAAGCATTTTTAATCTTCAAAATAATTCCGAGAACAATGGAAGAGTTCCGAAGCATATTTAAACTTCAGCGGAATTCCGAGAACAATGGAAGAGTTCCGAAGCATTTTTAAAAGTCAGCGGAATACCGAGAACAATAGAAGAGTTTTGAAGCATTTTTAAACGTCAGCGGAATTCCGAGAACAATGGAAGAGGTCCGAAGCATTTTTAAATGTCAGCGGAATTCCGAGAAATATGGAAGAGTTCCGAAGCATTTTTAAATGTCAGCAGAATTCCGAGAACAATGGAAGAGTTCCAAAGCATTTTTAAATGTCAGCGGAATTCTGAAAACAATGGAAGAGTTCCAAAGCATTTTTAAACTTCAGCAGAATTCCGAGAACAATGGAAGAGTTCCGAAGCATTCTTAAACTTCAGCGGAATTCCGAGAACAATGGAAGAGTTCCGAAGCATTTTTTAACTTCAGCATAATTCCGAGAACAATGGAAGAGTTCCGAAGCATTTTTAAACGTCAGCGGAATTCTGAGATCAATGGAATAGTTCTGAAGAATTTTTAAATGTTAGCGGGATTCCGAGAACATAGGAAGAGTTCCGAAGCATTTTTAAATGTCAGCGGAAATCTGAAAACAATGGAAGAGTTCCGAAGCATTTTTAATCTTCAAAATAATTCCGAGAACAATGGAAGAGTTCCGAAGCATATTTAAACTTCAGCGGAATTCCGAGAACAATGGAAGAGTTCCGAAGCATTTTTAAAAGTCAGCGGAATACCGAGAACAATAGAAGAGTTTTGAAGCATTTTTAAACGTCAGCGGAATTCCGAGAACAATGGAAGAGTTCCGAAGCATTTTTAAATGTCAGCAGAATTCCGAGAACAATGGAAGAGTTCCAAAGCATTTTTAAATGTCAGCGGAATTCTGAAAACAATGGAAGAGTTCCGAAGCATTTTTAAACTTCAAAATAATTCCGAGAACAATGGAAGAGTTCAGAAGCATTCTTAAACTTCAGCGGAATTCCGAGAACAATGGAAGAGTTCCGAAGCATTTTTAAAAGTCAGCGGAATTCCGAGTACAATAGAAGAGTTGTGAAGCAATTTTAAGCGTCAGCGGAATTCCGAGAACAATGGAAGAGTTCCGAAGCATTTTTAAACTTCAGCGGAATTCCTGGAACAATGGAAGAGTTCCGAGGCATTTTTAAAAGTCAGCAGAATTCCGAGAATAATAGAAGGGTGCCAAAGCATGTTTAAACTTCAGCGGAATTCTGAGAACAATGTAAGAGTTCCGAAGCATTTTTAAACTTCACCGGAATTCCGAGAACAATGGAAGAGTTCCGAAGCATTTTTAAACGTCAGGGGAATTCCGCGAACAATCGAAGAGTTCTGAAGCATTTTTAAATGTCAGCGGATTTTTGAAAACAATGGAAGATTTCCGAAATATTTTTAAACCTCAGCGGAATTCCGAGAACAATGGAAGAGTTCCGAAGCATTTTTAAACTTCAGCAGAATTCAGAGAACAATGGAAGAGTTCCGAAGCATTTTTAAACTTCAGCGGAATTTGGAGAACAATGGAAGAGTTCCGAAGCATTTTTAAAAGTCAGCGGAATTCCGAGAACAATGGAAGAGTTGTGAAGCATTTTTAAACGTCAGCAGAATTCCGAGAACAATGGAAGAGTTCCGAAGCATTTTTAAACGTCAGCGGAATATTGAGTTCAATGGAATAGTTCTGAAGAATTTTTAAATGTTAGCGGGATTCCGAGAACAATGGAAGAGTTCCGAAGCATTTTTAAATGTCAGCGGAAATCTGAAAACAATGGAAGAGTTCCGAAGCATTTTTAATCTTCAAAATAATTCCGAGAACAATGGAAGAGTTCCGAAGCATATTTAAACTTCAGCGGAATTCCGAGAACAATGGAAGAGTTCCGAAGCATTTTTAAAAGTCAGCGGAATACCGAGAACAATAGAAGAGTTTTGAAGCATTTTTAAACGTCAGCGGAATTCCGAGAACAATGGAAGAGGTCCGAAGCATTTTTAAATGTCAGCTGAATTCCGAGAAATATGGAAGAGTTCCGAAGCATTTTTAAATGTCAGCAGAATTCCGAGAACAATGGAAGAGTTCCAAAGCATTTTTAAATGTCAGCGGAATTCTGAAAACAATGGAAGAGTTCCAAAGCATTTTTAAACTTCAGCAGAATTCCGAGAACAATGGAAGAGTTCAGAAGCATTCTTAAACTTCAGCGGAATTCCGAGAACAATGGAAGAGTTCCGAAGCATTTTTAAACTTCAGCATAATTCCGAGAACAATGGAAGAGTTCCGAAGCATTTTTAAATTTCAAAGGAATTCCGAGAACGATGGAAGAGTCCTGAAGCATTTTAAACTTCAGCTGATTTCCGAGAAATGGAAGAGTTCCGAAGCATTTTAAAACGTCAGCGGAAATCCGAGAACAATGGAAGCGTTCCGAAGCATTTTTAAATGTCAGCTGAATTCCGAGAACAATGAAAGAGTTGCGAAGCATTATTAAACGTCAGCGGAATTCTGAGAACAATGGAAGAGTTCCGAAACATTTTTAAACATCGGCGGATTTCCTTCAAGAATGAAAGAGTTCCGAAGAATTTTTAAACTTCAGCAGAATTTGAGGAACAATGGAAGAGTTCCAAAGCATTTTTAAACTTCAGTAGAAATCCGGGAACAATGGAAGAGTTTCAAAGCATTTTTAAACTTCAGCAGAATTCGGAGAACAATTGAAGAGTTCCAAAGCATTTTTAAACTTCAGCGGAATTCCGAGAACAATGGAAGAGTTCAGAAGCATTTTTAAATGTCAGCAGAATTCCGAGAACAATGTAAGAGTTCCAAAGCATTTTAAAACTTCAGCAGAATTCCAAGAACAATTGAAGTGTTCCGAAGCATTTTTAAACGTAAGCGGAATTGCGAGAAAAATGGAAGAGTTCTAAAGCATTTTTAAACATCAGCGGAATGCCGAGAGCAATGCAAGATTTCCGAAGCATTTTTATATGTCAGCGGAATTCCGAGAACAATGGAAGAGTTCCGAAGCATTTTAAACTTCAGCGGAATTTGGAGAACAATGGAAGAGTTCCGAAGCATTTTTAAAAGTCAGCAGAATTCCGAGAACAATGGAAGAGTTGTGAAGCATTTTTAAACGTCAGCAGAATTCCGAGAACAATGGAAGAGTTCCGAAGCATTTTTAAACGTCAGCGGAATTCTGAGATCAATGGAATAGTTCTGAAGAATTTTTAAATGTTAGCGGGATTCCGAGAACAATGGAAGAGTTCCGAACCATTTTCAAACTTCACCCGAATTCTGAGAACAATGGAAGAGTTCCGAAGCATTTTTAAACTTCAGCAGAATTCCGAGAACAATGGAAGAGTTCCGAAGCATTTTTAAACTTCAGCGGAATTTGGAGAACAATGGAAGAGTTCCGAAGCATTTTTAAAAGTCAGCGGAATTCCGAGAACAATGGAAGAGTTGTGAAGCATTTTTAAACGTCAGCAGAATTCCGAGAACAATGGAAGAGTTCCGAAGCATTTTTATACGTCAGCGGAATTCTGAGATCAATGGAATAGTTCTGAAGAATTTTTAAATGTTAGCGGGATTCCGAGAACAATGGAAGAGTTCCGAACCATTTTCAAACTTCACCCGAATTCTGAGAACAATGGAAGAGTTCCGAAGCATTTTTAAACTTCAGCAGAATTCAGAGAACAATGGAAGAGTTCCGAAGCATTTTTAAACTTCAGCGGAATTTGGAGAACAATGGAAGAGTTCCGAAGCATTATTAAAAGTCAGCGGAATTCCGAGAACAATGGAAGAGTTGTGAAGCATTTTTAAACGTCAGCAGAATTCCGAGAACAATGGAAGAGTTCCGAAGCATTTTTAAACGTCAGCGGAATTCTGAGATCAATGGAATAGTTCTGAAGAATTTTTAAATGTTAGCGGGATTCCGAGAACAATGGAAGAGTTCCGAAGCATTTTTAAATGTCAGCGGAAATCTGAAAACAATGGAAGAGTTCCGAAGCATTTTTAATCTTCAAAATAATTCCGAGAACAATGGAAGAGTTCCGAAGCATATTTAAACTTCAGCGGAATTCCGAGAACAATGGAAGAGTTCCGAAGCATTTTTAAAAGTCAGCGGAATACCGAGAACAATAGAAGAGTTTTGAAGCATTTTTAAACGTCAGCGGAATTCCGAGAACAATGGAAGAGGTCCGAAGCATTTTTAAATGTCAGCGGAATTCCGAGAAATATGGAAGAGTTCCGAAGCATTTTTAAATGTCAGCAGAATTCCGAGAACAATGGAAGAGTTCCAAAGCATTTTTAAATGTCAGCGGAATTCTGAAAACAATGGAAGAGTTCCGAAGCATTTTTAAACTTCAAAATAATTCCGAGAACAATGGAAGAGTTCAGAAGCATTCTTAAACTTCAGCGGAATTCCGAGAACAATGGAAGAGTTCCGAAGCATTTTTAAAAGTCAGCGGAATTCCGAGAATAATAGAAGGGTGCCAAAGCATGTTTAAACTTCAGCGGAATTCTGAGAACAATGTAAGAGTTCCGAAGCATTTTTAAACTTCACCGGAATTCCGAGAACAATGGAAGAGTTCCGAAGCATTTTTAAACGTCAGGGGAATTCCGCGAACAATCGAAGAGTTCTGAAGCATTTTTAAATGTCAGCGGATTTTTGAAAACAATGGAAGATTTCCGAAATATTTTTAAACCTCAGCGGAATTCCGAGAACAATGGAAGAGTTCCGAAGCATTTTTAAACGTCAGCAGAATTCCGAGAACAATGGAAGAGTTCCGAAGCATTTTTAAACGTCAGCGGAATATTGAGTTCAATGGAATAGTTCTGAAGAATTTTTAAATGTTAGCGGGATTCCGAGAACAATGGAAGAGTTCCGAAGCATTTTTAATCTTCAAAATAATTCCGAGAACAATGGAAGAGTTCCGAAGCATATTTAAACTTCAGCGGAATTCCGAGAACAATGGAAGAGTTCCGAAGCATTTTTAAAAGTCAGCGGAATACCGAGAACAATAGAAGAGTTTTGAAGCATTTTTAAACGTCAGCGGAATTCCGAGAACAATGGAAGAGGTCCGAAGCATTTTTAAATGTCAGCGGAATTCCGAGAAATATGGAAGAGTTCCGAAGCATTTTTAAATGTCAGCAGAATTCCGAGAACAATGGAAGAGTTCCAAAGCATTTTTAAATGTCAGCGGAATTCTGAAAACAATGGAAGAGTTCCAAAGCATTTTTAAACTTCAGCAGAATTCCGAGAACAATGGAAGAGTTCAGAAGCATTCTTAAACTTCAGCGGAATTCCGAGAACAATGGAAGAGTTCCGAAGCATTTTTAAACTTCAGCATAATTCCGAGAACAATGGAAGAGTTCCGAAGCATTTTTAAACGTCAGCGGAATTCTGAGATCAATGGAATAGTTCTGAAGAATTTTTAAATGTTAGCGGGATTCCGAGAACAATGGAAGAGTTCCGAAGCATTTTTAAATGTCAGCGGAAATCTGAAAACAATGGAAGAGTTCCGAAGCATTTTTAATCTTCAAAATAATTCCGAGAACAATGGAAGAGTTCCGAAGCATATTTAAACTTCAGCGGAATTCCGAGAACAATGGAAGAGTTCCGAAGCATTTTTAAAAGTCAGCGGAATACCGAGAACAATAGAAGAGTTTTGAAGCATTTTTAAACGTCAGCGGAATTCCGAGAACAATGGAAGAGGTCCGAAGCATTTTTAAATGTCAGCGGAATTCCGAGAAATATGGAAGAGTTCCGAAGCATTTTTAAATGTCAGCAGAATTCCGAGAACAATGGAAGAGTTCCAAAGCATTTTTAAATGTCAGCGGAATTCTGAAAACAATGGAAGAGTTCCGAAGCATTTTTAAACTTCAGCAGAATTCCGAGAACAATGGAAGAGTTCAGAAGCATTCTTAAACTTCAGCGGAATTCCGAGAACAATGGAAGAGTTCCGAAGCATTTTTAAAAGTCAGCGGAATTCCGAGAACAATAGAAGAGTTGTGAAGCAATTTTAAGCGTCAGCGGAATTCCGAGAACAATGGAAGAGTTCCGAAGCATTTTTAAACTTCAGCGGAATTCCTGGAACAATGGAAGAGTTCCGAAGCATTTTTAAAAGTCAGCAGAATGCCGAGAATAATAGAAGGGTGCCAAAGCATGTTTAAACTTCAGCGGAATTCTGAGAACAATGTAAGAGTTCCGAAGCATTTTTAAACTTCACCGGAATTCCGAGAACAATGGAAGAGTTCCGAAGCATTTTTAAATGTCAGGGGAATTCCGCGAACAATCGAAGAGTTCTGAAGCATTTTTAAACGTCAGCGGATTTTTGAAAGCAATGGAAGACTTCCGAAGCATTTTTAAACCTCAGCGGAATTCTGAGAAAAATGGAAGAGTTCCGAAGCATTTTTAAACTTCAGCGGAATTTGGAGAACAATCGGAGAGTTCCGAAGCATTTTTAAAGGTCAGCGGAATTCCGAGAACAATGGAAGAGTTGTGAAGCATTTTTAAACGTCAGCGGAATTCCGAGAACAATGGAAGAGTTGCAAAGCATTATTAAACGTCAGCGGAATTCCGAGAACAATGGAAGAGTTCCGAAGCATTTTTAAACTTCAGCATAATTCCGAGAACAATGGAAGAGTTCCGAAGCATTTTTAAATTTCAAAGGAATTCCGAGAACGATGGAAGAGTTCCAAAGCATTTTAAAACTTCAGCAGAATTCCAAGAACAATGGAAGAGTCCTGAAGCATTTTAAACTTCAGCTGATTTCCGAGAAATGGAAGAGTTCCGAAGCATTTTGAAACGTCAGCGGAAATCCGAGAACAATGGAAGCGTTCCGAAGCATTTTTAAATGTCAGCTGAATTCCGAGAACAATGAAAGAGTTGCGAAGCATTATTAAACGTCAGCGGAATTCTGAGAACAATGGAAGAGTTCCGAAACATTTTTAAACATCGGCGGATTTCCTTCAAGAATGAAAGAGTTCCGAAGAATTTTTAAACTTCAGCAGAATTTGAGGAACAATGGAAGAGTTCCAAAGCATTTTTAAACTTCAGTAGAAATCCGGGAACAATGGAAGAGTTTCAAAGCATTTTTAAACTTCAGCAGAATTCGGAGAACAATTGAAGAGTTCCAAAGCATTTTTAAACTTCAGCGGAATTCCGAGAACAATGGAAGAGTTCAGAAGCATTTTTAAATGTCAGCAGAATTCCGAGAACAATGTAAGAGTTCCAAAGCATTTTAAAACTTCAGCAGAATTCCAAGAACAATTGAAGTGTTCCGAAGCATTTTTAAACGTAAGCGGAATTGCGAGAAAAATGGAAGAGTTCTAAAGCATTTTTAAACATCAGCGGAATGCCGAGAGCAATGCAAGATTTCCGAAGCATTTTTATATGTCAGCGGAATTCCGAGAACAATGGAAGAGTTCCGAAGCATTTTAAACTTCAGCGGAATTTGGAGAACAATGGAAGAGTTCCGAAGCATTTTTAAAAGTCAGCAGAATTCCGAGAACAATGGAAGAGTTGTGAAGCATTTTTAAACGTCAGCAGAATTCCGAGAACAATGGAAGAGTTCCGAAGCATTTTTAAACGTCAGCGGAATTCTGAGATCAATGGAATAGTTCTGAAGAATTTTTAAATGTTAGCGGGATTCCGAGAACAATGGAAGAGTTCCGAACCATTTTCAAACTTCACCCGAATTCTGAGAACAATGGAAGAGTTCCGAAGCATTTTTAAACTTCAGCAGAATTCCGAGAACAATGGAAGAGTTCCGAAGCATTTTTAAACTTCAGCGGAATTTGGAGAACAATGGAAGAGTTCCGAAGCATTTTTAAAAGTCAGCGGAATTCCGAGAACAATGGAAGAGTTGTGAAGCATTTTTAAACGTCAGCAGAATTCCGAGAACAATGGAAGAGTTCCGAAGCATTTTTAAACGTCAGCGGAATTCTGAGATCAATGGAATAGTTCTGAAGAATTTTTAAATGTTAGCGGGATTCCGAGAACAATGGAAGAGTTCCGAAGCATTTTTAAATGTCAGCGGAAATCTGAAAACAATGGAAGAGTTCCGAAGCATTTTTAATCTTCAAAATAATTCCGAGAACAATGGAAGAGTTCCGAAGCATATTTAAACTTCAGCGGAATTCCGAGAACAATGGAAGAGTTCCGAAGCATTTTTAAAAGTCAGCGGAATACCGAGAACAATAGAAGAGTTTTTTAGCATTTTTAAACGTCAGCGGAATTCCGAGAACAATGGAAGAGGTCCGAAGCATTTTTAAATGTCAGCGGAATTCCGAGAAATATGGAAGAGTTCCGAAGCATTTTTAAATGTCAGCAGAATTCCGAGAACAATGGAAGAGTTCCAAAGCATTTTTAAATGTCAGCGGAATTCTGAAAACAATGGAAGAGTTCCAAAGCATTTTTAAACTTCAGCAGAATTCCGAGAACAATGGAAGAGTTCCGAAGCATTCTTAAACTTCAGCGGAATTCCGTGAACAATGGAAGAGTTCCGAAGCATTTTTTAACTTCAGCATAATTCCGAGAACAATGGAAGAGTTCCGAAGCATTTTTAAACGTCAGCGGAATTCTGAGATCAATGGAATAGTTCTGAAGAATTTTTAAATGTTAGCGGGATTCCGAGAACATAGGAAGAGTTCCGAAGCATTTTTAAATGTCAGCGGAAATCTGAAAACAATGGAAGAGTTCCGAAGCATTTTTAATCTTCAAAATAATTCCGAGAACAATGGAAGAGTTCCGAAGCATATTTAAACTTCAGCAGAATTCCGAGAACAATGGAAGAGTTCCGAAGCATTTTTAAAAGTCAGCGGAATACCGAGAACAATAGAAGAGTTTTGAAGCATTTTTAAACGTCAGCGGAATTCCGAGAACAATGGAAGAGTTCCGAAGCATTTTTAAATGTCAGCAGAATTCCGAGAACAATGGAAGAGTTCCAAAGCATTTTTAAATGTCAGCGGAATTCTGAAAACAATGGAAGAGTTCCGAAGCATTTTTAAACTTCAAAATAATTCCGAGAACAATGGAAGTGTTCAGAAGCATTCTTAAACTTCAGCGGAATTCCGAGAACAATGGAAGAGTTCCGAAGCATTTTTAAAAGTCAGCGGAATTCCGAGAACAATAGAAGAGTTGTGAAGCAATTTTAAGCGTCAGCGGAATTCCGAGAACAATGGAAGAGTTCCGAAGCATTTTTAAACTTCAGCGGAATTCCTGGAACAATGGAAGAGTTCCGAAGCATTTTTAAAAGTCAGCAGAATTCCGAGAAAAATAGAAGGGTGCCAAAGCATGTTTAAACTTCAGCGGAATTCTGAGAACAATGTAAGAGTTCCGAAGCATTTTTAAACTTCACCGGAATTCCGAGAACAATGGAAGAGTTCCGAAGCATTTTTAAACGTCAGGGGAATTCCGCGAACAATCGAAGAGTTCTGAAGCATTATTAAATGTCAGCGGATTTTTGAAAACAATGGAAGATTTCCGAAATATTTTTAAACCTCAGCGGAATTCCGAGAACAATGGAAGAGTTCCGAAGCATTTTTAAACGTCAGCAGAATTCCGAGAACAATGGAAGAGTTCCGAAGCATTTTTAAACTTCAGCAGAATTCAGAGAACAATGGAAGAGTTCCGAAGCATTTTTAAACTTCAGCGGAATTTGGAGAACAATGGAAGAGTTCCGAAGCATTTTTAAAAGTCAGCGGAATTCCGAGAACAATGGAAGAGTTGTGAAGCATTTTTAAACGTCAGCAGAATTCCGAGAACAATGGAAGAGTTCCGAAGCATTTTTAAAAGTCAGCGGAATACCGAGAACAATAGAAGAGTTTTGAAGCATTTTTAAACGTCAGCGGAATTCCGAGAACAATGGAAGAGGTCCGAAGCATTTTTAAATGTCAGCGGAATTCCGAGAAATATGGAAGAGTTCCGAAGCATTTTTAAATGTCAGCAGAATTCCGAGAACAATGGAAGAGTTCCAAAGCATTTTTAAATGTCAGCGGAATTCTGAAAACAATGGAAGAGTTCCAAAGCATTTTTAAACTTCAGCAGAATTCCGAGAACAATGGAAGAGTTCAGAAGCATTCTTAAACTTCAGCGGAATTCCGAGAACAATGGAAGAGTTCCGAAGCATTTTTAAACTTCAGCATAATTCCGAGAACAATGGAAGAGTTCCGAAGCATTTTTAAACGTCAGCGGAATTCTGAGATCAATGGAATAGTTCTGAAGAATTTTTAAATGTTAGCGGGATTCCGAGAACAATGGAAGAGTTCCGAAGCATTTTTAAATGTCAGCGGAAATCTGAAAACAATGGAAGAGTTCCGAAGCATTTTTAATCTTCAAAATAATTCCGAGAACAATGGAAGAGTTCCGAAGCATATTTAAACTTCAGCGGAATTCCGAGAACAATGGAAGAGTTCCGAAGCATTTTTAAAAGTCAGCGGAATACCGAGAACAATAGAAGAGTTTTGAAGCATTTTTAAACGTCAGCGGAATTCCGAGAACAATGGAAGAGGTCCGAAGCATTTTTAAATGTCAGCGGAATTCCGAGAAATATGGAAGAGTTCCGAAGCATTTTTAAATGTCAGCAGAATTCCGAGAACAATGGAAGAGTTCCAAAGCATTTTTAAATGTCAGCGGAATTCTGAAAACAATGGAAGAGTTCCGAAGCATTTTTAAACTTCAGCAGAATTCCGAGAACAATGGAAGAGTTCAGAAGCATTCTTAAACTTCAGCGGAATTCCGAGAACAATGGAAGAGTTCCGAAGCATTTTTAAAAGTCAGCGGAATTCCGAGAACAATAGAAGAGTTGTGAAGCAATTTTAAGCGTCAGCGGAATTCCGAGAACAATGGAAGAGTTCCGAAGCATTTTTAAACTTCAGCGGAATTCCTGGAACAATGGAAGAGTTCCGAAGCATTTTTAAAAGTCAGCAGAATGCCGAGAATAATAGAAGGGTGCCAAAGCATGTTTAAACTTCAGCGGAATTCTGAGAACAATGTAAGAGTTCCGAAGCATTTTTAAACTTCACCGGAATTCCGAGAACAATGGAAGAGTTCCGAAGCATTTTTAAATGTCAGGGGAATTCCGCGAACAATCGAAGAGTTCTGAAGCATTTTTAAACGTCAGCGGATTTTTGAAAGCAATGGAAGACTTCCGAAGCATTTTTAAACCTCAGCGGAATTCTGAGAAAAATGGAAGAGTTCCGAAGCATTTTTAAACTTCAGCGGAATTTGGAGAACAATCGGAGAGTTCCGAAGCATTTTTAAAGGTCAGCGGAATTCCGAGAACAATGGAAGAGTTGTGAAGCATTTTTAAACGTCAGCGGAATTCCGAGAACAATGGAAGAGTTGCAAAGCATTATTAAACGTCAGCGGAATTCCGAGAACAATGGAAGAGTTCCGAAGCATTTTTAAACTTCAGCATAATTCCGAGAACAATGGAAGAGTTCCGAAGCATTTTTAAATTTCAAAGGAATTCCGAGAACGATGGAAGAGTTCCAAAGCATTTTAAAACTTCAGCAGAATTCCAAGAACAATGGAAGAGTCCTGAAGCATTTTAAACTTCAGCTGATTTCCGAGAAATGGAAGAGTTCCGAAGCATTTTGAAACGTCAGCGGAAATCCGAGAACAATGGAAGCGTTCCGAAGCATTTTTAAATGTCAGCTGAATTCCGAGAACAATGAAAGAGTTGCGAAGCATTATTAAACGTCAGCGGAATTCTGAGAACAATGGAAGAGTTCCGAAACATTTTTAAACATCGGCGGATTTCCTTCAAGAATGAAAGAGTTCCGAAGAATTTTTAAACTTCAGCAGAATTTGAGGAACAATGGAAGAGTTCCAAAGCATTTTTAAACTTCAGTAGAAATCCGGGAACAATGGAAGAGTTTCAAAGCATTTTTAAACTTCAGCAGAATTCGGAGAACAATTGAAGAGTTCCAAAGCATTTTTAAACTTCAGCAGAATTCCGAGAACAATGGAAGAGTTCAGAAGCATTCTTAAACTTCAGCGGAATTCCGAGAACAATGGAAGAGTTCCGAAGCATTTTTAAACTTCAGCATAATTCCGAGAACAATGGAAGAGTTCCGAAGCATTTTTAAACGTCAGCGGAATTCTGAGATCAATGGAATAGTTCTGAAGAATTTTTAAATGTTAGCGGGATTCCGAGAACAATGGAAGAGTTCCGAAGCATTTTTAAATGTCAGCGGAAATCTGAAAACAATGGAAGAGTTCCGAAGCATTTTTAATCTTCAAAATAATTCCGAGAACAATGGAAGAGTTCCGAAGCATATTTAAACTTCAGCGGAATTCCGAGAACAATGGAAGAGTTCCGAAGCATTTTTAAAAGTCAGCGGAATACCGAGAACAATAGAAGAGTTTTGAAGCATTTTTAAACGTCAGCGGAATTCCGAGAACAATGGAAGAGGTCCGAAGCATTTTTAAATGTCAGCGGAATTCCGAGAAATATGGAAGAGTTCCGAAGCATTTTTAAATGTCAGCAGAATTCCGAGAACAATGGAAGAGTTCCAAAGCATTTTTAAATGTCAGCGGAATTCTGAAAACAATGGAAGAGTTCCGAAGCATTTTTAAACTTCAGCAGAATTCCGAGAACAATGGAAGAGTTCAGAAGCATTCTTAAACTTCAGCGGAATTCCGAGAACAATGGAAGAGTTCCGAAGCATTTTTAAAAGTCAGCGGAATTCCGAGAACAATAGAAGAGTTGTGAAGCAATTTTAAGCGTCAGCGGAATTCCGAGAACAATGGAAGAGTTCCGAAGCATTTTTAAACTTCAGCGGAATTCCTGGAACAATGGAAGAGTTCCGAAGCATTTTTAAAAGTCAGCAGAATGCCGAGAATAATAGAAGGGTGCCAAAGCATGTTTAAACTTCAGCGGAATTCTGAGAACAATGTAAGAGTTCCGAAGCATTTTTAAACTTCACCGGAATTCCGAGAACAATGGAAGAGTTCCGAAGCATTTTTAAATGTCAGGGGAATTCCGCGAACAATCGAAGAGTTCTGAAGCATTTTTAAACGTCAGCGGATTTTTGAAAGCAATGGAAGACTTCCGAAGCATTTTTAAACCTCAGCGGAATTCTGAGAAAAATGGAAGAGTTCCGAAGCATTTTTAAACTTCAGCGGAATTTGGAGAACAATCGGAGAGTTCCGAAGCATTTTTAAAGGTCAGCGGAATTCCGAGAACAATGGAAGAGTTGTGAAGCATTTTTAAACGTCAGCGGAATTCCGAGAACAATGGAAGAGTTGCAAAGCATTATTAAACGTCAGCGGAATTCCGAGAACAATGGAAGAGTTCCGAAGCATTTTTAAACTTCAGCATAATTCCGAGAACAATGGAAGAGTTCCGAAGCATTTTTAAATTTCAAAGGAATTCCGAGAACGATGGAAGAGTTCCAAAGCATTTTAAAACTTCAGCAGAATTCCAAGAACAATGGAAGAGTCCTGAAGCATTTTAAACTTCAGCTGATTTCCGAGAAATGGAAGAGTTCCGAAGCATTTTGAAACGTCAGCGGAAATCCGAGAACAATGGAAGCGTTCCGAAGCATTTTTAAATGTCAGCTGAATTCCGAGAACAATGAAAGAGTTGCGAAGCATTATTAAACGTCAGCGGAATTCTGAGAACAATGGAAGAGTTCCGAAACATTTTTAAACATCGGCGGATTTCCTTCAAGAATGAAAGAGTTCCGAAGAATTTTTAAACTTCAGCAGAATTTGAGGAACAATGGAAGAGTTCCAAAGCATTTTTAAACTTCAGTAGAAATCCGGGAACAATGGAAGAGTTTCAAAGCATTTTTAAACTTCAGCAGAATTCGGAGAACAATTGAAGAGTTCCAAAGCATTTTTAAACTTCAGCGGAATTCCGAGAACAATGGAAGAGTTCAGAAGCATTTTTAAATGTCAGCAGAATTCCGAGAACAATGTAAGAGTTCCAAAGCATTTTAAAACTTCAGCAGAATTCCAAGAACAATTGAAGTGTTCCGAAGCATTTTTAAACGTAAGCGGAATTGCGAGAAAAATGGAAGAGTTCTAAAGCATTTTTAAACATCAGCGGAATGCCGAGAGCAATGCAAGATTTCCGAAGCATTTTTATATGTCAGCGGAATTCCGAGAACAATGGAAGAGTTCCGAAGCATTTTAAACTTCAGCGGAATTTGGAGAACAATGGAAGAGTTCCGAAGCATTTTTAAAAGTCAGCAGAATTCCGAGAACAATGGAAGAGTTGTGAAGCATTTTTAAACGTCAGCAGAATTCCGAGAACAATGGAAGAGTTCCGAAGCATTTTTAAACGTCAGCGGAATTCTGAGATCAATGGAATAGTTCTGAAGAATTTTTAAATGTTAGCGGGATTCCGAGAACAATGGAAGAGTTCCGAACCATTTTCAAACTTCACCCGAATTCTGAGAACAATGGAAGAGTTCCGAAGCATTTTTAAACTTCAGCAGAATTCCGAGAACAATGGAAGAGTTCCGAAGCATTTTTAAACTTCAGCGGAATTTGGAGAACAATGGAAGAGTTCCGAAGCATTTTTAAAAGTCAGCGGAATTCCGAGAACAATGGAAGAGTTGTGAAGCATTTTTAAACGTCAGCAGAATTCCGAGAACAATGGAAGAGTTCCGAAGCATTTTTAAACGTCAGCGGAATTCTGAGATCAATGGAATAGTTCTGAAGAATTTTTAAATGTTAGCGGGATTCCGAGAACAATGGAAGAGTTCCGAAGCATTTTTAAATGTCAGCGGAAATCTGAAAACAATGGAAGAGTTCCGAAGCATTTTTAATCTTCAAAATAATTCCGAGAACAATGGAAGAGTTCCGAAGCATATTTAAACTTCAGCGGAATTCCGAGAACAATGGAAGAGTTCCGAAGCATTTTTAAAAGTCAGCGGAATACCGAGAACAATAGAAGAGTTTTGAAGCATTTTTAAACGTCAGCGGAATTCCGAGAACAATGGAAGAGGTCCGAAGCATTTTTAAATGTCAGCGGAATTCCGAGAAATATGGAAGAGTTCCGAAGCATTTTTAAATGTCAGCAGAATTCCGAGAACAATGGAAGAGTTCCAAAGCATTTTTAAATGTCAGCGGAATTCTGAAAACAATGGAAGAGTTCCAAAGCATTTTTAAACTTCAGCAGAATTCCGAGAACAATGGAAGAGTTCCGAAGCATTCTTAAACTTCAGCGGAATTCCGTGAACAATGGAAGAGTTCCGAAGCATTTTTTAACTTCAGCATAATTCCGAGAACAATGGAAGAGTTCCGAAGCATTTTTAAACGTCAGCGGAATTCTGAGATCAATGGAATAGTTCTGAAGAATTTTTAAATGTTAGCGGGATTCCGAGAACATAGGAAGAGTTCCGAAGCATTTTTAAATGTCAGCGGAAATTTGAAAACAATGGAAGAGTTCCGAAGCATTTTTAATCTTCAAAATAATTCCGAGAACAATGGAAGAGTTCCGAAGCATATTTAAACTTCAGCAGAATTCCGAGAACAATGGAAGAGTTCCGAAGCATTTTTAAAAGTCAGCGGAATACCGAGAACAATAGAAGAGTTTTGAAGCATTTTTAAACGTCAGCGGAATTCCGAGAACAATGGAAGAGTTCCGAAGCATTTTTAAATGTCAGCAGAATTCCGAGAACAATGGAAGAGTTCCAAAGCATTTTTAAATGTCAGCGGAATTCTGAAAACAATGGAAGAGTTCCGAAGCATTTTTAAACTTCAAAATAATTCCGAGAACAATGGAAGTGTTCAGAAGCATTCTTAAACTTCAGCGGAATTCCGAGAACAATGGAAGAGTTCCGAAGCATTTTTAAAAGTCAGCGGAATTCCGAGAACAATAGAAGAGTTGTGAAGCAATTTTAAGCGTCAGCGGAATTCCGAGAACAATGGAAGAGTTCCGAAGCATTTTTAAACTTCAGCGGAATTCCTGGAACAATGGAAGAGTTCCGAAGCATTTTTAAAAGTCAGCAGAATTCCGAGAAAAATAGAAGGGTGCCAAAGCATGTTTAAACTTCAGCGGAATTCTGAGAACAATGTAAGAGTTCCGAAGCATTTTTAAACTTCACCGGAATTCCGAGAACAATGGAAGAGTTCCGAAGCATTTTTAAACGTCAGGGGAATTCCGCGAACAATCGAAGAGTTCTGAAGCATTTTTAAATGTCAGCGGATTTTTGAAAACAATGGAAGATTTCCGAAATATTTTTAAACCTCAGCGGAATTCCGAGAACAATGGAAGAGTTCCGAAGCATTTTTAAACGTCAGCAGAATTCCGAGAACAATGGAAGAGTTCCGAAGCATTTTTAAACTTCAGCAGAATTCAGAGAACAATGGAAGAGTTCCGAAGCATTTTTAAACTTCAGCGGAATTTGGAGAACAATGGAAGAGTTCCGAAGCATTTTTAAAAGTCAGCGGAATTCCGAGAACAATGGAAGAGTTGTGAAGCATTTTTAAACGTCAGCAGAATTCCGAGAACAATGGAAGAGTTCCGAAGCATTTTTAAACGTCAGCGGAATATTGAGTTCAATGGAATAGTTCTGAAGAATTTTTAAATGTTAGCGGGATTCCGAGAACAATGGAAGAGTTCCGAAGCATTTTTAAATGTCAGCGGAAATCTGAAAACAATGGAAGAGTTCCGAAGCATTTTTAATCTTCAAAATAATTCCGAGAACAATGGAAGAGTTCCGAAGCATATTTAAACTTCAGCGGAATTCCGAGAACAATGGAAGAGTTCCGAAGCATTTTTAAAAGTCAGCGGAATACCGAGAACAATAGAAGAGTTTTGAAGCTTTTTTAAACGTCAGCGGAATTCCGAGAACAATGGAAGAGGTCCGAAGCATTTTTAAATGTCAGCGGAATTCCGAGAAATATGGAAGAGTTCCGAAGCATTTTTAAATGTCAGCAGAATTCCGAGAACAATGGAAGAGTTCCAAAGCATTTTTAAATGTCAGCGGAATTCTGAAAACAATGGAAGAGTTCCAAAGCATTTTTAAACTTCAGCAGAATTCCGAGAACAATGGAAGAGTTCCGAAGCATTCTTAAACTTCAGCGGAATTCCGAGAACAATGGAAGAGTTCCGAAGCATTTTTAAACTTCAGCATAATTCCGAGAACAATGGAAGAGTTCCGAAGCATTTTTAAACGTCAGCGGAATTCTGAGATCAATGGAATAGTTCTGAAGAATTTTTAAATGTTAGCGGGATTCCGAGAACAATGGAAGAGTTCCGAAGCATATTTAAACTTCAGCGGAATTCCGAGAACAATGGAAGAGTTCCGAAGCATTTTTAAAAGTCAGCGGAATACCGAGAACAATAAAAGAGTTTTGAAGCATTTTTAAACGTCAGCGGAATTCCGAGAACAAAGGAAGAGGTCCGAAGCATTTTTAAATGTCAGCGAAATTCCGAGAAATATGGAAGAGTTCCGAAGCATTTTTAAACCTCAGCGGAATTCTGAGAAAAATGGAAGAGTTCCGAAGCATTTTTAAACTTCAGCGGAATTTGGAGAACAATCGGAGAGTTCCGAAGCATTTTTAAAGGTCAGCGGAATTCCGAGAACAATGGAAGAGTTGTGAAGCATTTTTAAACGTCAGCAGAATTCCGAGAACAATGGAAGAGTTGCAAAGCATTATTAAACGTCAGCGGAATTCCGAGAACAATGGAAGAGTTCCAAAGCATTTTTAAATGTCAGCGGAATTCTGAAAACAATGGAAGAGTTCCGAAGCATTTTTAAACTTCAGCAGAATTCCGAGAACAATGGAAGAGTTCCGAAGCATTCTTAAACTTCAGCGGAATTCCGAGAACAATGGAAGAGTTCCGAAGCATTTTTAAAAGTCAGCGGAATTCCGAGAACAATAGAAGAGTTGTGAAGCAATTTTAAGCGTCAGCGGAATTCCGAGAACAATGGAAGAGTTCCGAAGCATTTTTAAACTTCAGCGGAATTCCTGGAACAATGAAAGAGTTCCGAAGCATTTTTAAAAGTCAGCAGAATTCCGAGAATAATAGAAGGGTGCCAAAGCATGTTTAAACTTCAGCGGAATTCTGAGAACAATGTAAGAGTTCCGAAGCATTTTTAAACTTCACCGGAATTCCGAGAACATTGGAAGAGTTCCGAAGCATTTTTAAACGTCAGGGGAATTCCGCGAACAATCGAAGAGTTCTGATGCATTTTTAAACGTCAGCGGATTTTTGAAAACAATGGAAGATTTCCGAAGCATTTTTAAACCTCAGCGGAATTCTGAGAAAAATGGAAGAGTTCCGAAGCATTTTTAAACTTCAGCGGAATTTGGAGAACAATCGGAGAGTTCCGAAGCATTTTTAAATGTCAGCGGAATTCCGAGAACAATGGAAGAGTTGTGAAGCATTTTTAAACGTCAGCGGAATTCCGAGAACAATGGAAGAGTTCCGAAGCATTTTTAAACGTCAGCAGAATTCCGAGTACAATGGAAGAGTTCCGAAGCATTTTTAAACTTCAGCAGAATTCCGAGAACAATGGAAGAGTTCCGAAGCATTTTTAAACTTCAGCGGAATTACGAGAACAATGGAAGAGTTCCGAAGCATTTTTAAACATGAGCAGAATTCCGAGAACAATGGAAGAGATTTTAAGCATTTTTAAACTTCATCGGAATTCCGAGAACAATAGAAGAGTTCCGAAGCATTTTCAAACTTCACCCGAATTCTGAGAAAAATGGAAGAGTTCCGAAGCATTTTTAAACTTCAGCAGAATTCCGAGAACAATGGAAGAGTTCCGAAGCATTTTTAAACTTCAGCGGAATTTGGAAAACAATGGAAGAGTTCCGAAGCATTTTTAATCTTCAAAATAATTCAGAGAACAATGGAAGAGTTCCGAAGCATATTTAAACTTCAGCGGAATTCCGAGAACAATGGAAGAGTTCCGAAGCATTTTTAAAAGTCAGCGGAATACCGAGAACAATAGAAGAGTTTTGAAGCATTTTTAAACGTCAGCGGAATTCCGAGAACAATGGAAGAGGTCCGAAGCATTTTTAAATGTCAGCGGAATTCCGAGAAATATGGAAGAGTTCCGAAGCATTTTTAAATGTCAGCAGAATTCCGAGAACAATGGAAGAGTTCCAAAGCATTTTTAAATGTCAGCGGAATTCTGAAAACAATGGAAGAGTTCCGAAGCATTTTTAAACTTCAGCGGAATTCCGAGAACAATGGAAGAGTTCAGAAGCATTCTTAAACTTCAGCGGAATTCCGAGAACAATGGAAGAGTTCCGAAGCATTTTTAAAAGTCAGCGGAATTCCGAGAACAATAGAAGAGTTTTGAAGCATTTTTAAACGTCAGCGGAATTCCGAGAACAATGGAAGAGGTCCGAAGCATTTTTAAATGTCAGCGGAATTCCGAGAAATATGGAAGAGTTCCGAAGCATTTTTAAATGTCAGCAGAATTCCGAGAACAATGGAAGAGTTCCAAAGCATTTTTAAATGTCAGCGGAATTCTGAAAACAATGGAAGAGTTCCGAAGCATTTTTAAACTTCAGCAGAATTCCGAGAACAATGGAAGAGTTCAGAAGCATTCTTAAACTTCAGCGGAATTCCGAGAACAATGGAAGAGTTCCGAAGCATTTTTAAAAGTCAGCGGAATTCCGAGAACAATAGAAGAGTTGTGAAGCAATTTTAAGCGTCAGCGGAATTCCGAGAACAATGGAAGAGTTCCGAAGCATTTTTAAACTTCAGCGGAATTCCTGGAACAATGGAAGAGTTCCGAAGCATTTTTAAAAGTCAGCAGAATGCCGAGAATAATAGAAGGGTGCCAAAGCATGTTTAAACTTCAGCGGAATTCTGAGAACAATGTAAGAGTTCCGAAGCATTTTTAAACTTCACCGGAATTCCGAGAACAATGGAAGAGTTCCGAAGCATTTTTAAATGTCAGGGGAATTCCGCGAACAATCGAAGAGTTCTGAAGCATTTTTAAACGTCAGCGGATTTTTGAAAGCAATGGAAGACTTCCGAAGCATTTTTAAACCTCAGCGGAATTCTGAGAAAAATGGAAGAGTTCCGAAGCATTTTTAAACTTCAGCGGAATTTGGAGAACAATCGGAGAGTTCCGAAGCATTTTTAAAGGTCAGCGGAATTCCGAGAACAATGGAAGAGTTGTGAAGCATTTTTAAACGTCAGCGGAATTCCGAGAACAATGGAAGAGTTGCAAAGCATTATTAAACGTCAGCGGAATTCCGAGAACAATGGAAGAGTTCCGAAGCATTTTTAAACTTCAGCATAATTCCGAGAACAATGGAAGAGTTCCGAAGCATTTTTAAATTTCAAAGGAATTCCGAGAACGATGGAAGAGTTCCAAAGCATTTTAAAACTTCAGCAGAATTCCAAGAACAATGGAAGAGTCCTGAAGCATTTTAAACTTCAGCTGATTTCCGAGAAATGGAAGAGTTCCGAAGCATTTTGAAACGTCAGCGGAAATCCGAGAACAATGGAAGCGTTCCGAAGCATTTTTAAATGTCAGCTGAATTCCGAGAACAATGAAAGAGTTGCGAAGCATTATTAAACGTCAGCGGAATTCTGAGAACAATGGAAGAGTTCCGAAACATTTTTAAACATCGGCGGATTTCCTTCAAGAATGAAAGAGTTCCGAAGAATTTTTAAACTTCAGCAGAATTTGAGGAACAATGGAAGAGTTCCAAAGCATTTTTAAACTTCAGTAGAAATCCGGGAACAATGGAAGAGTTTCAAAGCATTTTTAAACTTCAGCAGAATTCGGAGAACAATTGAAGAGTTCCAAAGCATTTTTAAACTTCAGCGGAATTCCGAGAACAATGGAAGAGTTCAGAAGCATTTTTAAATGTCAGCAGAATTCCGAGAACAATGTAAGAGTTCCAAAGCATTTTAAAACTTCAGCAGAATTCCAAGAACAATTGAAGTGTTCCGAAGCATTTTTAAACGTAAGCGGAATTGCGAGAAAAATGGAAGAGTTCTAAAGCATTTTTAAACATCAGCGGAATGCCGAGAGCAATGCAAGATTTCCGAAGCATTTTTATATGTCAGCGGAATTCCGAGAACAATGGAAGAGTTCCGAAGCATTTTAAACTTCAGCGGAATTTGGAGAACAATGGAAGAGTTCCGAAGCATTTTTAAAAGTCAGCAGAATTCCGAGAACAATGGAAGAGTTGTGAAGCATTTTTAAACGTCAGCAGAATTCCGAGAACAATGGAAGAGTTCCGAAGCATTTTTAAACGTCAGCGGAATTCTGAGATCAATGGAATAGTTCTGAAGAATTTTTAAATGCTAGCGGGATTCCGAGAACAATGGAAGAGTTCCGAACCATTTTCAAACTTCACCCGAATTCTGAGAACAATGGAAGAGTTCCGAAGCATTTTTAAACTTCAGCAGAATTCCGAGAACAATGGAAGAGTTCCGAAGCATTTTTAAACTTCAGCGGAATTTGGAGAACAATGGAAGAGTTCCGAAGCATTTTTAAACTTCAGCAGAATTCCGAGAACAATGGAAGAGTTCCGAAGCATTTTTAAACTTCAGCGGAATTTGGAGAACAATGGAAGAGTTCCGAAGCATTTTTAAAAGTCAGCGGAATTCCGAGAACAATGGAAGAGCTGTGAAGCATTTTTAAACGTCAGCAGAATTCCGAGAACAATGGAAGAGTTCCGAAGCATTTTTAAACGTCAGCGGAATTCTGAGATCAATGGAATAGTTCTGAAGAATTTTTAAATGTTAGCGGGATTCCGAGAACAATGGAAGAGTTCCGAACCATTTTCAAACTTCACCCGAATTCTGAGAACAATGGAAGAGTTCCGAAGCATTTTTAAACTTCAGCAGAATTCCGAGAACAATGGAAGAGTTCCGAAGCATTTTTAAACTTCAGCGGAATTTGGAGAACAATGGAAGAGTTCCGAAGCATTTTTAAAAGTCAGCGGAATTCCGAGAACAATGGAAGAGTTGTGAAGCATTTTTAAACGTCAGCAGAATTCCGAGAACAATGGAAGAGTTCCGAAGCATTTTTAAACGTCAGCGGAATTCTGAGATCAATGGAATAGTTCTGAAGAATTTTTAAATGTTAGCGGGATTCCGAGAACAATGGAAGAGTTCCGAAGCATTTTTAAATGTCAGCGGAAATCTGAAAACAATGGAGAAGTTCCAAAGCATTTTTAATCTTCAAAATAATTCCGAGAACAATGGAAGAGTTCCGAAGCATATTTAAACTTCAGCGGAATTCCGAGAACAATGGAAGAGTTCCGAAGCATTTTTAAAAGTCAGCGGAATACCGAGAACAATAGAAGAGTTTTGAAGCATTTTTAAACGTCAGCGGAATTCCGAGAACAATGGAAGAGGTCCGAAGCATTTTTAAATGTCAGCGGAATTCCGAGAAATATGGAAGAGTTCCGAAGCATTTTTAAATGTCAGCAGAATTCCGAGAACAATGGAAGAGTTCCAAAGCATTTTTAAATGTCAGCGGAATTCTGAAAACAATGGAAGAGTTCCAAAGCATTTTTAAACTTCAGCAGAATTCCGAGAACAATGGAAGAGTTCCGAAGCATTCTTAAACTTCAGCGGAATTCCGAGAACAATGGAAGAGTTCCGAAGCATTTTTAAACTTCAGCATAATTCCGAGAACAATGGAAGAGTTCCGAAGCATTTTTAAACGTCAGCGGAATTCTGAGATCAATGGAATAGTTCTGAAGAATTTTTAAATGTTAGCGGGATTCCGAGAACAATGGAAGAGTTCCGAAGCATTTTTAAATGTCAGCGGAAATCTGAAAACAATGGAAGAGTTCCGAAGCATTTTTAAATGTCAGCAGAATTCCGAGAACAATGGAAGAGTTCCAAAGCATTTTTAAATGTCAGCGGAATTCTGAAAACAATGGAAGAGTTCCGAAGCATTTTTATACTTCAAAATAATTCCGAGAACAATGGAAGAGTTCAGAAGCATTCTTAAACTTCAGCGGAATTCCGAGAACAATGGAAGAGTTCCGAAGCATTTTTAAAAGTCAGCGGAATTCCGAGAACAATAGAAGAGTTGTGAAGCAATTTTAAGCGTCAGCGGAATTCCGAGAACAATGGAAGAGTTCCGAAGCATTTTTAAACTTCAGCGGAATTCCTGGAACAATGGAAGAGTTCCGAAGCATTTTTAAAAGTCAGCAGAATTCCGAGAATAATAGAAGGGTGCCAAAGCATGTTTAAACTTCAGCGGAATTCTGAGAACAATGTAAGAGTTCCGAAGCATTTTTAAACTTCACCGGAATTCCGAGAACAATGGAAGAGTTCCGAAGCATTTTTAAACGTCAGGGGAATTCCGCGAACAATCGAAGAGTTCTGAAGCATTTTTAAATGTCAGCGGATTTTTGAAAACAATGGAAGATTTCCGAAATATTTTTAAACCTCAGCGGAATTCCGAGAACAATGGAAGAGTTCCGAAGCATTTTTAAACGTCAGCGGAATTCCGAGAACAATGGAAGAGTTGTGAAGCATTTTTAAACGTCAGCAGAATTCCGAGAACAATGGAAGAGTTCCGAAGCATTTTTAAACTTCAGCGGAATTCCGAGAACAATGGAAGAGTTCAGAAGCATTCTTAAACTTCAGCGGAATTCCGAGAACAATGGAAGAGTTCCGAAGCATTTTTAAAAGTCAGCGGAATTCCGAGAACAATAGAAGAGTTTTGAAGCATTTTTAAACGTCAGCGGAATTCCGAGAACAATGGAAGAGGTCCGAAGCATTTTTAAATGTCAGCGGAATTCCGAGAAATATGGAAGAGTTCCGAAGCATTTTTAAATGTCAGCAGAATTCCGAGAACAATGGAAGAGTTCCAAAGCATTTTTAAATGTCAGCGGAATTCTGAAAACAATGGAAGAGTTCCGAAGCATTTTTAAACTTCAGCAGAATTCCGAGAACAATGGAAGAGTTCAGAAGCATTCTTAAACTTCAGCGGAATTCCGAGAACAATGGAAGAGTTCCGAAGCATTTTTAAAAGTCAGCGGAATTCCGAGAACAATAGAAGAGTTGTGAAGCAATTTTAAGCGTCAGCGGAATTCCGAGAACAATGGAAGAGTTCCGAAGCATTTTTAAACTTCAGCGGAATTCCTGGAACAATGGAAGAGTTCCGAAGCATTTTTAAAAGTCAGCAGAATGCCGAGAATAATAGAAGGGTGCCAAAGCATGTTTAAACTTCAGCGGAATTCTGAGAACAATGTAAGAGTTCCGAAGCATTTTTAAACTTCACCGGAATTCCGAGAACAATGGAAGAGTTCCGAAGCATTTTTAAATGTCAGGGGAATTCCGCGAACAATCGAAGAGTTCTGAAGCATTTTTAAACGTCAGCGGATTTTTGAAAGCAATGGAAGACTTCCGAAGCATTTTTAAACCTCAGCGGAATTCTGAGAAAAATGGAAGAGTTCCGAAGCATTTTTAAACTTCAGCGGAATTTGGAGAACAATCGGAGAGTTCCGAAGCATTTTTAAAGGTCAGCGGAATTCCGAGAACAATGGAAGAGTTGTGAAGCATTTTTAAACGTCAGCGGAATTCCGAGAACAATGGAAGAGTTGCAAAGCATTATTAAACGTCAGCGGAATTCCGAGAACAATGGAAGAGTTCCGAAGCATTTTTAAACTTCAGCATAATTCCGAGAACAATGGAAGAGTTCCGAAGCATTTTTAAATTTCAAAGGAATTCCGAGAACGATGGAAGAGTTCCAAAGCATTTTAAAACTTCAGCAGAATTCCAAGAACAATGGAAGAGTCCTGAAGCATTTTAAACTTCAGCTGATTTCCGAGAAATGGAAGAGTTCCGAAGCATTTTGAAACGTCAGCGGAAATCCGAGAACAATGGAAGCGTTCCGAAGCATTTTTAAATGTCAGCTGAATTCCGAGAACAATGAAAGAGTTGCGAAGCATTATTAAACGTCAGCGGAATTCTGAGAACAATGGAAGAGTTCCGAAACATTTTTAAACATCGGCGGATTTCCTTCAAGAATGAAAGAGTTCCGAAGAATTTTTAAACTTCAGCAGAATTTGAGGAACAATGGAAGAGTTCCAAAGCATTTTTAAACTTCAGTAGAAATCCGGGAACAATGGAAGAGTTTCAAAGCATTTTTAAACTTCAGCAGAATTCGGAGAACAATTGAAGAGTTCCAAAGCATTTTTAAACTTCAGCGGAATTCCGAGAACAATGGAAGAGTTCAGAAGCATTTTTAAATGTCAGCAGAATTCCGAGAACAATGTAAGAGTTCCAAAGCATTTTAAAACTTCAGCAGAATTCCAAGAACAATTGAAGTGTTCCGAAGCATTTTTAAACGTAAGCGGAATTGCGAGAAAAATGGAAGAGTTCTAAAGCATTTTTAAACATCAGCGGAATGCCGAGAGCAATGCAAGATTTCCGAAGCATTTTTATATGTCAGCGGAATTCCGAGAACAATGGAAGAGTTCCGAAGCATTTTAAACTTCAGCGGAATTTGGAGAACAATGGAAGAGTTCCGAAGCATTTTTAAAAGTCAGCAGAATTCCGAGAACAATGGAAGAGTTGTGAAGCATTTTTAAACGTCAGCAGAATTCCGAGAACAATGGAAGAGTTCCGAAGCATTTTTAAACGTCAGCGGAATTCTGAGATCAATGGAATAGTTCTGAAGAATTTTTAAATGTTAGCGGGATTCCGAGAACAATGGAAGAGTTCCGAACCATTTTCAAACTTCACCCGAATTCTGAGAACAATGGAAGAGTTCCGAAGCATTTTTAAACTTCAGCAGAATTCCGAGAACAATGGAAGAGTTCCGAAGCATTTTTAAACTTCAGCGGAATTTGGAGAACAATGGAAGAGTTCCGAAGCATTTTTAAAAGTCAGCGGAATTCCGAGAACAATGGAAGAGTTGTGAAGCATTTTTAAACGTCAGCAGAATTCCGAGAACAATGGAAGAGTTCCGAAGCATTTTTAAACGTCAGCGGAATTCTGAGATCAATGGAATAGTTCTGAAGAATTTTTAAATGTTAGCGGGATTCCGAGAACAATGGAAGAGTTCCGAACCATTTTCAAACTTCACCCGAATTCTGAGAACAATGGAAGAGTTCCGAAGCATTTTTAAACTTCAGCAGAATTCCGAGAACAATGGAAGAGTTCCGAAGCATTTTTAAACTTCAGCGGAATTTGGAGAACAATGGAAGAGTTCCGAAGCATTTTTAAAAGTCAGCGGAATTCCGAGAACAATGGA
Source organism: Phyllobates terribilis (assembly GCF_046119375.1). Classification (NCBI taxonomy): domain Eukaryota; kingdom Metazoa; phylum Chordata; class Amphibia; order Anura; family Dendrobatidae; genus Phyllobates; species Phyllobates terribilis. The sequence goes on along the minus strand of NW_027362775.1, from coordinate 20,950,468 downwards.
AGAGTTGTGAAGCATTTTTAAACGTCAGCAGAATTCCGAGAACAATGGAAGAGTTCCGAAGCATTTTTAAACGTCAGCGGAATTCTGAGATCAATGGAATAGTTCTGAAGAATTTTTAAATGTTAGCGGGATTCCGAGAACAATGGAAGAGTTCCGAAGCATTTTTAAATGTCAGCGGAAATCTGAAAACAATGGAAGAGTTCCGAAGCATTTTTAATCTTCAAAATAATTCCGAGAACAATGGAAGAGTTCCGAAGCATATTTAAACTTCAGCGGAATTCCGAGAACAATAGAAGAGTTCCGAAGCATTTTCAAACTTCACCCGAATTCTGAGAACAATGGAAGAGTTCCGAAGCATTTTTAAACTTCAGCAGAATTCCGAGAACAATGGAAGAGTTCCGAAGCATTTTTAAACTTCATCGGAATTTGGAAAACAATGGAAGAGTTCCGAAGCATTTTTAAAAGTCAGCGGAATTCCGAGAACAATGGAAGAGTTGTGAAGCATTTTTAAACGTCAGCAGAATTCCGAGAACAATGGAAGAGTTCCGAAGCATTTTTAAACGTCAGCGGAATTCTGAGATCAACGGAATAGTTCTGAAGAATTTTTAAATGTTAGCGGGATTCCGAGAACAATGGAAGAGTTCCGAAGCATTTTTAAATGTCAGCGGAAATCTGAAAACAATGGAAGAGTTCCGAAGCATTTTTAATCTTCAAAATAATTCAGAGAACAATGGAAGAGTTCCGAAGCATATTTAAACTTCAGCGGAATTCCGAGAACAATGGAAGCGTTCCGAAGCATTTTTAAAAGTCAGCGGAATACCGAGAACAATGGAAGAGGTCCGAAGCATTTTTAAATGTCAGCGGAATTCCGAGAAATATGGAAGAGTTCCGAAGCATTTTTAAATGTCAGCAGAATTCCGAGAACAATGGAAGAGTTCCAAAGCATTTATAAATGTCAGCGGAATTCTGAAAACAATGGAAGAGTTCCGAAGCATTTTTAAACTTCAGCAGAATTCCGAGAACAATGGAAGAGTTCAGAAGCATTCTTAAACTTCAGCGGAATTCCGAGAACAATGGAAGAGTTCCGAAGCATTTTTAAAAGTCAGCGGAATTCCGAGAACAATAGAAGAGTTGTGAAGCAATTTTAAGCGTCAGCGGAATTCCGAGAACAATGGAAGAGTTCCGAAGCATTTTTAAACTTCAGCGGAATTCCTGGAACAATGGAAGAGTTCCGAAGCATTTTTAAAAGTCAGCAGAATTCCGAGAATAATAGAAGGGTGCCAAAGCATGTTTAAACTTCAGCGGAATTCTGAGAACAATGTAAGAGTTCCGAAGCATTTTTAAACTTCACCGGAATTCCGAGAACAATGGAAGAGTTCCGAAGCATTTTTAAACGTCAGGGGAATTCCGCGAACAATCGAAGAGTTCTGAAGCATTTTTAAACGTCAGCGGATTTTTGAAAGCAATGGAATATTTCCGAAGCATTTTTAAACCTCAGCGGAATTCTGAGAAAAATGGAAGAGTTCCGAAGCATTTTTAAACTTCAGCGGAATTTGGAGAACAATCGGAGAGTTCCGAAGCATTTTTAAAGGTCAGCGGAATTCCGAGAACAATGGAAGAGTTGTGAAGCATTTTTAAACGTCAGCAGAATTCCGAGAACAATGGAAGAGTTGCAAAGCATTATTAAACGTCAGCGGAATTCCGAGAACAATGGAAGAGTTCCAAAGCATTTTTAAATGTCAGCGGAATTCTGAAAACAATGGAAGAGTTCCGAAGCATTTTTAAACTTCAGCAGAATTCCGAGAACAATAAAAGAGTTCCGAAGCATTCTTAAACTTCAGCGGAATTCCGAGAACAATGGAAGAGTTCCGAAGCATTTTTAAAAGTCAGCGGAATTCCGAGAACAATAGAAGAGTTGTGAAGCAATTTTAAGCGTCAGCGGAATTCCGAGAACAATGGAAGAGTTCCGAAGCATTTTTAAACTTCAGCGGAATTCCTGGAACAATGAAAGAGTTCCGAAGCATTTTTAAAAGTCAGCAGAATTCCGAGAATAATAGAAGGGTGCCAAAGCATGTTTAAACTTCAGCGGAATTCTGAGAACAATGTAAGAGTTCCGAAGCATTTTTAAACTTCACCGGAATTCCGAGAACAATGGAAGAGTTCCGAAGCATTTTTAAACGTCAGGGGAATTCCGCGAACAATCGAAGAGTTCTGATGCATTTTTAAACGTCAGCGGATTTTTGAAAACAATGGAAGATTTCCGAAGCATTTTTAAACCTCAGCGGAATTCTGAGAAAAATGGAAGAGTTCCGAAGCATTTTTAAACTTCAGCGGAATTTGGAGAACAATCGGAGAGTTCCGAAGCATTTTTAAATGTCAGCGGAATTCCGAGAACAATGGAAGAGTTGTGAAGCATTTTTAAACGTCAGCGAAATTCCGAGAACAATGGAAGAGTTCCGAAGCATTTTTAAACGTCAGCAGAATTCCGAGTACAATGGAAGAGTTCCGAAGCATTTTTAAACTTCAGCAGAATTCCGAGAACAATGGAAGAGTTCCGAAGCATTTTTAAACTTCAGCGGAATTACGAGAACAATGGAAGAGTTCCGAAGCATTTTTAAACATGAGCAGAATTCCGAGAACAATGGAAGAGATTTTAAGCATTTTTAAACTTCATCGGAATTCCGAGAACAATAGAAGAGTTCCGAAGCATTTTCAAACTTCACCCGAATTCTGAGAACAATGGAAGAGTTCCGAAGCATTTTTAAACTTCAGCAGAATTCCGAGAACAATGGAAGAGTTCCGAAGCATTTTTAAACTTCATCGGAATTTGGAAAACAATGGAAGAGTTCCGAAGCATTTTTAAAAGTCAGCGGAATTCCGAGAACAATGGAAGAGTTGTGAAGCATTTTTAAACGTCAGCAGAATTCCGAGAACAATGGAAGAGTTCCGAAGCATTTTTAAACGTCAGCGGAATTCTGAGATCAACGGAATAGTTCTGAAGAATTTTTAAATGTTAGCGGGATTCCGAGAACAATGGAAGAGTTCCGAAGCATTTTTAAATGTCAGCGGAAATCTGAAAACAATGGAAGAGTTCCGAAGCATTTTTAATCTTCAAAATAATTCCGAGAACAATGGAAGAGTTCCGAAGCATATTTAAACTTCAGCGGAATTCCGAGAACAATGGAAGAGTTCCGAAGCATTTTTAAAAGTCAGCGGAATACCGAGAACAATAGAAGAGTTTTGAAGCATTTTTAAACGTCAGCGGAATTCCGAGAACAATGGAAGAGGTCCGAAGCATTTTTAAATGTCAGCGGAATTCCGAGAAATATGGAAGAGTTCCGAAGCATTTTTAAATGTCAGCAGAATTCCGAGAACAATGGAAGAGTTCCAAAGCATTTTTAAATGTCAGCGGAATTCTGAAAACAATGGAAGAGTTCCGAAGCATTTTTAAACTTCAGCAGAATTCCGAGAACAATGGAAGAGTTCAGAAGCATTCTTAAACTTCAGCGGAATTCCGAGAACAATGGAAGAGTTCCGAAGCATTTTTAAAAGTCAGCGGAATTCCGAGAACAATAGAAGAGTTGTGAAGCAATTTTAAGCGTCAGCGGAATTCCGAGAACAATGGAAGAGTTCCGAAGCATTTTTAAACTTCAGCGGAATTCCTGGAACAATGGAAGAGTTCCGAAGCATTTTTAAAAGTCAGCAGAATTCCGAGAATAATAGAAGGGTGCCAAAGCATGTTTAAACTTCAGCGGAATTCTGAGAACAATGTAAGAGTTCCGAAGCATTTTTAAACTTCACCGGAATTCCGAGAACAATGGAAGAGTTCCGAAGCATTTTTAAACGTCAGGGGAATTCCGCGAACAATCGAAGAGTTCTGAAGCATTTTTAAACGTCAGCGGATTTTTGAAAGCAATGGAAGATTTCCGAAGCATTTTTAAACCTCAGCGGAATTCTGAGAAAAATGGAAGAGTTCCGAAGCATTTTTAAACTTCAGCGGAATTTGGAGAACAATCGGAGAGTTCCGAAGCATTTTTAAAGGTCAGCGGAATTCCGAGAACAATGGAAGAGTTGTGAAGCATTTTTAAACGTCAGCGGAATTCCGAGAACAATGGAAGAGTTGCAAAGCATTATTAAACGTCAGCGGAATTCCGAGAACAATGGAAGAGTTCCGAAGCATTTTTAAACTTCAGCATAATTCCGAGAACAATGGAAGAGTTCCGAAGCATTTTTAAATTTCAAAGGAATTCCGAGAACGATGGAAGAGTTCCAAAGCATTTTAAAACTTCAGCAGAATTCCAAGAACAATGGAAGAGTCCTGAAGCATTTTAAACTTCAGCTGATTTCCGAGAAATGGAAGAGTTCCGAAGCATTTTGAAACGTCAGCGGAAATCCGAGAACAATGGAAGCGTTCCGAAGCATTTTTAAATGTCAGCTGAATTCCGAGAACAATGAAAGAGTTGCGAAGCATTATTAAACGTCAGCGGAATTCTGAGAACAATGGAAGAGTTCCGAAGCATTTTTAAAAGTCAGCGGAATACCGAGAACAATAGAAGAGTTTTGAAGCATTTTTAAACGTCAGCGGAATTCCGAGAACAATGGAAGAGGTCCGAAGCATTTTTAAATGTCAGCGGAATTCCGAGAAATATGGAAGAGTTCCGAAGCATTTTTAAATGTCAGCAGAATTCCGAGAACAATGGAAGAGTTCCAAAGCATTTTTAAATGTCAGCGGAATTCTGAAAACAATGGAAGAGTTCCGAAGCATTTTTAAACTTCAAAATAATTCCGAGAACAATGGAAGAGTTCAGAAGCATTCTTAAACTTCAGCGGAATTCCGAGAACAATGGAAGAGTTCCGAAGCATTTTTAAAAGTCAGCGGAATTCCGAGAACAATAGAAGAGTTGTGAAGCAATTTTAAGCGTCAGCGGAATTCCGAGAACAATGGAAGAGTTCCGAAGCATTTTTAAACTTCAGCGGAATTCCTGGAACAATGGAAGAGTTCCGAAGCATTTTTAAATGTCAGCAGAATTCCGAGAATAATAGAAGGGTGCCAAAGCATGTTTAAACTTCAGCGGAATTCTGAGAACAATGTAAGAGTTCCGAAGCATTTTTAAACTTCACCGGAATTCCGAGAACAATGGAAGAGTTCCGAAGCATTTTTAAACGTCAAGGGAATTCCGCGAACAATCGAAGAGTTCTGAAGCATTTTTAAACGTCAGCGGATTTTTGAAAGCAATGGAAGATTTCCGAAGCATTTTTAAACCTCAGCGGAATTCTGAGAAAAATGGAAGAGTTCCGAAGCATTTTTAAACTTCAGCGGAATTTGGAGAACAATCGGAGAGTTCCGAAGCATTTTTAAAGGTCAGCGGAATTCCGAGAACAATGGAAGAGTTGTGAAGCATTTTTAAACGTCAGCAGAATTCCGAGAACAATGGAAGAGTTGCAAAGCATTATTAAACGTCAGCGGAATTCCGAGAACAATGGAAGAGTTCCAAAGCATTTTTAAATGTCAGCGGAATTCTGAAAACAATGGAAGAGTTCCGAAGCATTTTTAAACTTCAGCAGAATTCCGAGAACAATGGAAGAGTTCCGAAGCATTCTTAAACTTCAGCGGAATTCCGAGAACAATGGAAGAGTTCCGAAGCATTTTTAAAAGTCAGCGGAATTCCGAGAACAATAGAAGAGTTGTGAAGCAATTTTAAGCGTCAGCGGAATTCCGAGAACAATGGAAGAGTTCCGAAGCATTTTTAAACTTCAGCGGAATTTGGAGAACAATCGGAGAGTTCCGAAGCATTTTTAAAGGTCAGCGGAATTCCGAGAACAATGGAAGAGTTGTGAAGCATTTTTAAACGTCAGCGGAATTCCGAGAACAATGGAAGAGTTGCAAAGCATTATTAAACGTCAGCGGAATTCCGAGAACAATGGAAGAGTTCCGAAGCATTTTTAAACTTCAGCATAATTCCGAGAACAATGGAAGAGTTCCGAAGCATTTTTAAATTTCAAAGGAATTCCGAGAACGATGGAAGAGTTCCAAAGCATTTTAAAACTTCAGCAGAATTCCAAGAACAATGGAAGAGTCCTGAAGCATTTTAAACTTCAGCTGATTTCCGAGAAATGGAAGAGTTCCGAAGCATTTTGAAACGTCAGCGGAAATCCGAGAACAATGGAAGCGTTCCGAAGCATTTTTAAATGTCAGCTGAATTCCGAGAACAATGAAAGAGTTGCGAAGCATTATTAAACGTCAGCGGAATTCTGAGAACAATGGAAGAGTTCCGAAGCATTTTTAAAAGTCAGCGGAATACCGAGAACAATAGAAGAGTTTTGAAGCATTTTTAAACGTCAGCGGAATTCCGAGAACAATGGAAGAGGTCCGAAGCATTTTTAAATGTCAGCGGAATTCCGAGAAATATGGAAGAGTTCCGAAGCATTTTTAAATGTCAGCAGAATTCCGAGAACAATGGAAGAGTTCCAAAGCATTTTTAAATGTCAGCGGATTTTTGAAAACAATGGAAGATTTCCGAAATATTTTTAAACCTCAGCGGAATTCCGAGAACAATGGAAGAGTTCCGAAGCATTTTTAAACGTCAGCAGAATTCCGAGAACAATGGAAGAGTTCCGAAGCATTTTTAAACTTCAACAGAATTCAGAGAACAATGGAAGAGTTCCGAAGCATTTTTAAACTTCAGCGGAATTTGGAGAACAATGGAAGAGTTCCGAAGCATTTTTAAAAGTCAGCGGAATTCCGAGAACAATGGAAGAGTTGTGAAGCATTTTTAAACGTCAGCAGAATTCCGAGAACAATGGAAGAGTTCCGAAGCATTTTTAAACGTCAGCGGAATATTGAGTTCAATGGAATAGTTCTGAAGAATTTTTAAATGTTAGCGGGATTCCGAGAACAATGGAAGAGTTCCGAAGCATTTTTAAATGTCAGCGGAAATCTGAAAACAATGGAAGAGTTCCGAAGCATTTTTAATCTTCAAAATAATTCCGAGAACAATGGAAGAGTTCCGAAGCATATTTAAACTTCAGCGGAATTCCGAGAACAATGGAAGAGTTCCGAAGCATTTTTAAAAGTCAGCGGAATACCGAGAACAATAGAAGAGTTTTGAAGGATTTTTAAACGTCAGCGGAATTCCGAGAACAATGGAAGAGGTCCGAAGCATTTTTAAATGTCAGCGGAATTCCGAGAAATATGGAAGAGTTCCGAAGCATTTTTAAATGTCAGCAGAATTCCGAGAACAATGGAAGAGTTCCAAAGCATTTTTAAATGTCAGCGGAATTCTGAAAACAATGGAAGAGTTCCGAAGCATTTTTAAACTTCAAAATAATTCCGAGAACAATGGAAGAGTTCAGAAGCATTCTTAAACTTCAGCGGAATTCCGAGAACAATGGAAGAGTTCCGAAGCATTTTTAAAAGTCAGCGGAATTCCGAGAACAATAGAAGAGTTGTGAAGCAATTTTAAGCGTCAGCGGAATTCCGAGAACAATGGAAGAGTTCCGAAGCATTTTTAAACTTCAGCGGAATTCTGAGAACAATGTAAGAGTTCCGAAGCATTTTTAAACTTCACCGGAATTCCGAGAACAATGGAAGAGTTCCGAAGCATTTTTAAACGTCAGGGGAATTCCGCGAACAATCGAAGAGTTCTGAAGCATTTTTAAACGTCAGCGGATTTTTGAAAGCAATGGAAGATTTCCGAAGCATTTTTAAACCTCAGCGGAATTCTGAGAAAAATGGAAGAGTTCCGAAGCATTTTTAAACTTCAGCGGAATTTGGAGAACAATCGGAGAGTTCCGAAGCATTTTTAAAGGTCAGCGGAATTCCGAGAACAATGGAAGAGTTGTGAAGCATTTTTAAACGTCAGCAGAATTCCGAGAACAATGGAAGAGTTGCAAAGCATTATTAAACGTCAGCGGAATTCCGAGAACAATGGAAGAGTTCCAAAGCATTTTTAAATGTCAGCGGAATTCTGAAAACAATGGAAGAGTTCCGAAGCATTTTTAAACTTCAGCAGAATTCCGAGAACAATGGAAGAGTTCCGAAGCATTCTTAAACTTCAGCGGAATTCCGAGAACAATGGAAGAGTTCCGAAGCATTTTTAAAAGTCAGCGGAATTCCGAGAACAATAGAAGAGTTGTGAAGCAATTTTAAGCGTCAGCGGAATTCCGAGAACAATGGAAGAGTTCCGAAGCATTTTTAAACTTCAGCGGAATTCCTGGAACAATGAAAGAGTTCCGAAGCATTTTTAAAAGTCAGCAGAATTCCGAGAATAATAGAAGGGTGCCAAAGCATGTTTAAACTTCAGCGGAATTCTGAGAACAATGTAAGAGTTCCGAAGCATTTTTAAACTTCACCGGAATTCCGAGAACAATGGAAGAGTTCCGAAGCATTTTTAAACGTCAGGGGAATTCCGCGAACAATCGAAGAGTTCTGATGCATTTTTAAACGTCAGCGGATTTTTGAAAACAATGGAAGATTTCCGAAGCATTTTTAAACCTCAGCGGAATTCTGAGAAAAATGGAAGAGTTCCGAAGCATTTTTAAACTTCAGCGGAATTTGGAGAACAATCGGAGAGTTCCGAAGCATTTTTAAATGACAGCGGAATTCCGAGAACAATGGAAGAGTTGTGAAGCATTTTTAAACGTCAGCGGAATTCCGAGAACAATGGAAGAGTTCCGAAGCATTTTTAAACGTCAGCAGAATTCCGAGTACAATGGAAGAGTTCCGAAGCATTTTTAAACTTCAGCAGAATTCCGAGAACAATGGAAGAGTTCCGAAGCATTTTTAAACTTCAGCGGAATTACGAGAACAATGGAAGAGTTCCGAAGCATTTTTAAACATGAGCAGAATTCCGAGAACAATGGAAGAGATTTTAAGCATTTTTAAACTTCATCGGAATTCCGAGAACAATAGAAGAGTTCCGAAGCATTTTCAAACTTCACCCGAATTCTGAGAACAATGGAAGAGTTCCGAAGCATTTTTAAACTTCAGCAGAATTCCGAGAACAATGGAAGAGTTCCGAAGCATTTTTAAACTTCATCGGAATTTGGAAAACAATGGAAGAGTTCCGAAGCATTTTTAAAAGTCAGCGGAATTCCGAGAACAATGGAAGAGTTGTGAAGCATTTTTAAACGTCAGCAGAATTCCGAGAACAATGGAAGAGTTCCGAAGCATTTTTAAACGTCAGCGGAATTCTGAGATCAACGGAATAGTTCTGAAGAATTTTTAAATGTTAGCGGGATTCCGAGAACAATGGAAGAGTTCCGAAGCATTTTTAAATGTCAGCGGAAATCTGAAAACAATGGAAGAGTTCCGAAGCATTTTTAATCTTCAAAATAATTCAGAGAACAATGGAAGAGTTCCGAAGCATATTTAAACTTCAGCGGAATTCCGAGAACAATGGAAGAGTTCCGAAGCATTTTTAAAAGTCAGCGGAATACCGAGAACAATAGAAGAGTTTTGAAGCATTTTTAAACGTCAGCGGAATTCCGAGAACAATGGAAGAGGTCCGAAGCATTTTTAAATGTCTGCGGAATTCCGAGAAATATGGAAGAGTTCCGAAGCATTTTTAAATGTCAGCAGAATTCCGAGAACAATGGAAGAGTTCCAAAGCATTTATAAATGTCAGCGGAATTCTGAAAACAATGGAAGAGTTCCGAAGCATTTTTAAACTTCAGCAGAATTCCGAGAACAATGGAAGAGTTCAGAAGCATTCTTAAACTTCAGCGGAATTCCGAGAACAATGGAAGAGTTCCGAAGCATTTTTAAAAGTCAGCGGAATTCCGAGAACAATAGAAGAGTTGTGAAGCAATTTTAAGCGTCAGCGGAATTCCGAGAACAATGGAAGAGTTCCGAAGCATTTTTAAACTTCAGCGGAATTCCTGGAACAATGGAAGAGTTCCGAAGCATTTTTAAAAGTCAGCAGAATTCCGAGAATAATAGAAGGGTGCCAAAGCATGTTTAAACTTCAGCGGAATTCTGAGAACAATGTAAGAGTTCCGAAGCATTTTTAAACTTCACCGGAATTCCGAGAACAATGGAAGAGTTCCGAAGCATTTTTAAACGTCAGGGGAATTCCGCGAACAATCGAAGAGTTCTGAAGCATTTTTAAACGTCAGCGGATTTTTGAAAGCAATGGAAGATTTCCGAAGCATTTTTAAACCTCAGCGGAATTCTGAGAAAAATGGAAGAGTTCCGAAGCATTTTTAAACTTCAGCGGAATTTGGAGAACAATCGGAGTGTTCCGAAGCATTTTTAAAGGTCAGCGGAATTCCGAGAACAATGGAAGAGTTGTGAAGCATTTTTAAACGTCAGCAGAATTCCGAGAACAATGGAAGAGTTGCAAAGCATTATTAAACGTCAGCGGAATTCCGAGAACAATGGAAGAGTTCCAAAGCATTTTTAAATGTCAGCGGAATTCTGAAAACAATGGAAGAGTTCCGAAGCATTTTTAAACTTCAGCAGAATTCCGAGAACAATAAAAGAGTTCCGAAGCATTCTTAAACTTCAGCGGAATTCCGAGAACAATGGAAGAGTTCCGAAGCATTTTTAAAAGTCAGCGGAATTCCGAGAACAATAGAAGAGTTGTGAAGCAATTTTAAGCGTCAGCGGAATTCCGAGAACAATGGAAGAGTTCCGAAGCATTTTTAAACTTCAGCGGAATTCCTGGAACAATGAAAGAGTTCCGAAGCATTTTTAAAAGTCAGCAGAATTCCGAGAATAATAGAAGGGTGCCAAAGCATGTTTAAACTTCAGCGGAATTCTGAGAACAATGTAAGAGTTCCGAAGCATTTTTAAACTTCACCGGAATTCCGAGAACAATGGAAGAGTTCCGAAGCATTTTTAAACGTCAGGGGAATTCCGCGAACAATCGAAGAGTTCTGATGCATTTTTAAACGTCAGCGGATTTTTGAAAACAATGGAAGATTTCCGAAGCATTTTTAAACCTCAGCGGAATTCTGAGAAAAATGGAAGAGTTCCGAAGCATTTTTAAACTTCAGCGGAATTTGGAGAACAATCGGAGAGTTCCGAAGCATTTTTAAATGACAGCGGAATTCCGAGAACAATGGAAGAGTTGTGAAGCATTTTTAAACGTCAGCGGAATTCCGAGAACAATGGAAGAGTTCCGAAGCATTTTTAAACGTCAGCAGAATTCCGAGTACAATGGAAGAGTTCCGAAGCATTTTTAAACTTCAGCAGAATTCCGAGAACAATGGAAGAGTTCCGAAGCATTTTTAAACTTCAGCGGAATTACGAGAACAATGGAAGAGTTCCGAAGCATTTTTAAACATGAGCAGAATTCCGAGAACAATGGAAGAGATTTTAAGCATTTTTAAACTTCATCGGAATTCCGAGAACAATAGAAGAGTTCCGAAGCATTTTCAAACTTCACCCGAATTCTGAGAACAATGGAAGAGTTCCGAAGCATTTTTAAACTTCAGCAGAATTCCGAGAACAATGGAAGAGTTCCGAAGCATTTTTAAACTTCATCGGAATTTGGAAAACAATGGAAGAGTTCCGAAGCATTTTTAAAAGTCAGCGGAATTCCGAGAACAATGGAAGAGTTGTGAAGCATTTTTAAACGTCAGCAGAATTCCGAGAACAATGGAAGAGTTCCGAAGCATTTTTAAACGTCAGCGGAATTCTGAGATCAACGGAATAGTTCTGAAGAATTTTTAAATGTTAGCGGGATTCCGAGAACAATGGAAGAGTTCCGAAGCATTTTTAAATGTCAGCGGAAATCTGAAAACAATGGAAGAGTTCCGAAGCATTTTTAATCTTCAAAATAATTCAGAGAACAATGGAAGAGTTCCGAAGCATATTTAAACTTCAGCGGAATTCCGAGAACAATGGAAGAGTTCCGAAGCATTTTTAAAAGTCAGCGGAATACCGAGAACAATAGAAGAGTTTTGAAGCATTTTTAAACGTCAGCGGAATTCCGAGAACAATGGAAGAGGTCCGAAGCATTTTTAAATGTCTGCGGAATTCCGAGAAATATGGAAGAGTTCCGAAGCATTTTTAAATGTCAGCAGAATTCCGAGAACAATGGAAGAGTTCCAAAGCATTTATAAATGTCAGCGGAATTCTGAAAACAATGGAAGAGTTCCGAAGCATTTTTAAACTTCAGCAGAATTCCGAGAACAATGGAAGAGTTCAGAAGCATTCTTAAACTTCAGCGGAATTCCGAGAACAATGGAAGAGTTCCGAAGCATTTTTAAAAGTCAGCGGAATTCCGAGAACAATAGAAGAGTTGTGAAGCAATTTTAAGCGTCAGCGGAATTCCGAGAACAATGGAAGAGTTCCGAAGCATTTTTAAACTTCAGCGGAATTCCTGGAACAATGGAAGAGTTCCGAAGCATTTTTAAAAGTCAGCAGAATTCCGAGAATAATAGAAGGGTGCCAAAGCATGTTTAAACTTCAGCGGAATTCTGAGAACAATGTAAGAGTTCCGAAGCATTTTTAAACTTCACCGGAATTCCGAGAACAATGGAAGAGTTCCGAAGCATTTTTAAACGTCAGGGGAATTCCGCGAACAATCGAAGAGTTCTGAAGCATTTTTAAACGTCAGCGGATTTTTGAAAGCAATGGAAGATTTCCGAAGCATTTTTAAACCTCAGCGGAATTCTGAGAAAAATGGAAGAGTTCCGAAGCATTTTTAAACTTCAGCGGAATTTGGAGAACAATCGGAGAGTTCCGAAGCATTTTTAAAGGTCAGCGGAATTCCGAGAACAATGGAAGAGTTGTGAAGCATTTTTAAACGTCAGCAGAATTCCGAGAACAATGGAAGAGTTGCAAAGCATTATTAAACGTCAGCGGAATTCCGAGAACAATGGAAGAGTTCCAAAGCATTTTTAAATGTCAGCGGAATTCTGAAAACAATGGAAGAGTTCCGAAGCATTTTTAAACTTCAGCAGAATTCCGAGAACAATAAAAGAGTTCCGAAGCATTCTTAAACTTCAGCGGAATTCCGAGAACAATGGAAGAGTTCCGAAGCATTTTTAAAAGTCAGCGGAATTCCGAGAACAATAGAAGAGTTGTGAAGCAATTTTAAGCGTCAGCGGAATTCCGAGAACAATGGAAGAGTTCCGAAGCATTTTTAAACTTCAGCGGAATTCCTGGAACAATGAAAGAGTTCCGAAGCATTTTTAAAAGTCAGCAGAATTCCGAGAATAATAGAAGGGTGCCAAAGCATGTTTAAACTTCAGCGGAATTCTGAGAACAATGTAAGAGTTCCGAAGCATTTTTAAACTTCACCGGAATTCCGAGAACAATGGAAGAGTTCCGAAGCATTTTTAAACGTCAGGGGAATTCCGCGAACAATCGAAGAGTTCTGATGCATTTTTAAACGTCAGCGGATTTTTGAAAACAATGGAAGATTTCCGAAGCATTTTTAAACCTCAGCGGAATTCTGAGAAAAATGGAAGAGTTCCGAAGCATTTTTAAACTTCAGCGGAATTTGGAGAACAATCGGAGAGTTCCGAAGCATTTTTAAACATGAGCAGAATTCCGAGAACAATGGAAGAGTTCCGAAGCATTTTTAAACGTCAGCAGAATTCCGAGTACAATGGAAGAGTTCCGAAGCATTTTTAAACTTCAGCAGAATTCCGAGAACAATGGAAGAGTTCCGAAGCATTTTTAAACTTCAGCGGAATTACGAGAACAATGGAAGAGATTTTAAGCATTTTTAAACTTCATCGGAATTCCGAGAACAATAGAAGAGTTCCGAAGCATTTTCAAACTTCACCCGAATTCTGAGAACAATGGAAGAGTTCCGAAGCATTTTTAAACTTCAGCAGAATTCCGAGAACAATGGAAGAGTTCCGAAGCATTCTTAAACTTCAGCGGAATTCCGAGAACAATGGAAGAGTTCCGAAGCATTTTTAAAAGTCAGCGGAATTCCGAGAACAATAGAAGAGTTGTGAAGCAATTTTAAGCGTCAGCGGAATTCCGAGAACAATGGAAGAGTTCCGAAGCATTTTTAAACTTCAGCGGAATTTGGAGAACAATCGGAGAGTTCCGAAGCATTTTTAAAGGTCAGCGGAATTCCGAGAACAATGGAAGAGTTGTGAAGCATTTTTAAACGTCAGCGGAATTCCGAGAACAATGGAAGAGTTGCAAAGCATTATTAAACGTCAGCGGAATTCCGAGAACAATGGAAGAGTTCCGAAGCATTTTTAAACTTCAGCATAATTCCGAGAACAATGGAAGAGTTCCGAAGCATTTTTAAATTTCAAAGGAATTCCGAGAACGATGGAAGAGTTCCAAAGCATTTTAAAACTTCAGCAGAATTCCAAGAACAATGGAAGAGTCCTGAAGCATTTTAAACTTCAGCTGATTTCCGAGAAATGGAAGAGTTCCGAAGCATTTTGAAACGTCAGCGAAATCCGAGAACAATGGAAGCGTTCCGAAGCATTTTTAAATGTCAGCTGAATTCCGAGAACAATGAAAGAGTTGCGAAGCATTATTAAACGTCAGCGGAATTCTGAGAACAATGGAAGAGTTCCGAAGCATTTTTAAAAGTCAGCGGAATACCGAGAACAATAGAAGAGTTTTGAAGCATTTTTAAACGTCAGCGGAATTCCGAGAACAATGGAAGAGGTCCGAAGCATTTTTAAATGTCAGCGGAATTCCGAGAAATATGGAAGAGTTCCGAAGCATTTTTAAATGTCAGCAGAATTCCGAGAACAATGGAAGAGTTCCAAAGCATTTTTAAATGTCAGCGGATTTTTGAAAACAATGGAAGATTTCCGAAATATTTTTAAACCTCAGCGGAATTCCGAGAACAATGGAAGAGTTCCGAAGCATTTTTAAACGTCAGCAGAATTCCGAGAACAATGGAAGAGTTCCGAAGCATTTTTAAACTTCAACAGAATTCAGAGAACAATGGAAGAGTTCCGAAGCATTTTTAAACTTCAGCGGAATTTGGAGAACAATGGAAGAGTTCCGAAGCATTTTTAAAAGTCAGCGGAATTCCGAGAACAATGGAAGAGTTGTGAAGCATTTTTAAACGTCAGCAGAATTCCGAGAACAATGGAAGAGTTCCGAAGCATTTTTAAACGTCAGCGGAATATTGAGTTCAATGGAATAGTTCTGAAGAATTTTTAAATGTTAGCGGGATTCCGAGAACAATGGAAGAGTTCCGAAGCATTTTTAAATGTCAGCGGAAATCTGAAAACAATGGAAGAGTTCCGAAGCATTTTTAATCTTCAAAATAATTCCGAGAACAATGGAAGAGTTCCGAAGCATATTTAAACTTCAGCGGAATTCCGAGAACAATGGAAGAGTTCCGAAGCATTTTTAAAAGTCAGCGGAATACCGAGAACAATAGAAGAGTTTTGAAGCATTTTTAAACGTCAGCGGAATTCCGAGAACAATGGAAGAGGTCCGAAGCATTTTTAAATGTCAGCGGAATTCCGAGAAATATGGAAGAGTTCCGAAGCATTTTTAAATGTCAGCAGAATTCCGAGAACAATGGAAGAGTTCCAAAGCATTTTTAAATGTCAGCGGAATTCTGAAAACAATGGAAGAGTTCCGAAGCATTTTTAAACTTCAAAATAATTCCGAGAACAATGGAAGAGTTCAGAAGCATTCTTAAACTTCAGCGGAATTCCGAGAACAATGGAAGAGTTCCGAAGCATTTTTAAAAGTCAGCGGAATTCCGAGAACAATAGAAGAGTTGTGAAGCAATTTTAAGCGTCAGCGGAATTCCGAGAACAATGGAAGAGTTCCGAAGCATTTTTAAACTTCAGCGGAATTCTGAGAACAATGTAAGAGTTCCGAAGCATTTTTAAACTTCACCGGAATTCCGAGAACAATGGAAGAGTTCCGAAGCATTTTTAAACGTCAGGGGAATTCCGCGAACAATCGAAGAGTTCTGAAGCATTTTTAAACGTCAGCGGATTTTTGAAAGCAATGGAAGATTTCCGAAGCATTTTTAAACCTCAGCGGAATTCTGAGAAAAATGGAAGAGTTCCGAAGCATTTTTAAACTTCAGCGGAATTTGGAGAACAATCGGAGAGTTCCGAAGCATTTTTAAAGGTCAGCGGAATTCCGAGAACAATGGAAGAGTTGTGAAGCATTTTTAAACGTCAGCAGAATTCCGAGAACAATGGAAGAGTTGCAAAGCATTATTAAACGTCAGCGGAATTCCGAGAACAATGGAAGAGTTCCAAAGCATTTTTAAATGTCAGCGGAATTCTGAAAACAATGGAAGAGTTCCGAAGCATTTTTAAACTTCAGCAGAATTCCGAGAACAAAGGAAGAGTTCCGAAGCATTCTTAAACTTCAGCGGAATTCCGAGAACAATGGAAGAGTTCCGAAGCATTTTTAAAAGTCAGCGGAATTCCGAGAACAATAGAAGAGTTGTGAAGCAATTTTAAGCGTCAGCGGAATTCCGAGAACAATGGAAGAGTTCCGAAGCATTTTTAAACTTCAGCGGAATTCCTGGAACAATGAAAGAGTTCCGAAGCATTTTTAAAAGTCAGCAGAATTCCGAGAATAATAGAAGGGTGCCAAAGCATGTTTAAACTTCAGCGGAATTCTGAGAACAATGTAAGAGTTCCGAAGCATTTTTAAACTTCACCGGAATTCCGAGAACAATGGAAGAGTTCCGAAGCATTTTTAAACGTCAGGGGAATTCCGCGAACAATCGAAGAGTTCTGATGCATTTTTAAACGTCAGCGGATTTTTGAAAACAATGGAAGATTTCCGAAGCATTTTTAAACCTCAGCGGAATTCTGAGAAAAATGGAAGAGTTCCGAAGCATTTTTAAACTTCAGCGGAATTTGGAGAACAATCGGAGAGTTCCGAAGCATTTTTAAATGACAGCGGAATTCCGAGAACAATGGAAGAGTTGTGAAGCATTTTTAAACGTCAGCGGAATTCCGAGAACAATGGAAGAGTTCCGAAGCATTTTTAAACGTCAGCAGAATTCCGAGTACAATGGAAGAGTTCCGAAGCATTTTTAAACTTCAGCAGAATTCCGAGAACAATGGAAGAGTTCCGAAGCATTTTTAAACTTCAGCGGAATTACGAGAACAATGGAAGAGTTCCGAAGCATTTTTAAACATGAGCAGAATTCCGAGAACAATGGAAGAGATTTTAAGCATTTTTAAACTTCATCGGAATTCCGAGAACAATAGAAGAGTTCCGAAGCATTTTCAAACTTCACCCGAATTCTGAGAACAATGGAAGAGTTCCGAAGCATTTTTAAACTTCAGCAGAATTCCGAGAACAATGGAAGAGTTCCGAAGCATTTTTAAACTTCATCGGAATTTGGAAAACAATGGAAGAGTTCCGAAGCATTTTTAAAAGTCAGCGGAATTCCGAGAACAATGGAAGAGTTGTGAAGCATTTTTAAACGTCAGCAGAATTCCGAGAACAATGGAAGAGTTCCGAAGCATTTTTAAACGTCAGCGGAATTCTGAGATCAACGGAATAGTTCTGAAGAATTTTTAAATGTTAGCGGGATTCCGAGAACAATGGAAGAGTTCCGAAGCATTTTTAAATGTCAGCGGAAATCTGAAAACAATGGAAGAGTTCCGAAGCATTTTTAATCTTCAAAATAATTCAGAGAACAATGGAAGAGTTCCGAAGCATATTTAAACTTCAGCGGAATTCCGAGAACAATGGAAGAGTTCCGAAGCATTTTTAAAAGTCAGCGGAATACCGAGAACAATAGAAGAGTTTTGAAGCATTTTTAAACGTCAGCGGAATTCCGAGAACAATGGAAGAGGTCCGAAGCATTTTTAAATGTCTGCGGAATTCCGAGAAATATGGAAGAGTTCCGAAGCATTTTTAAATGTCAGCAGAATTCCGAGAACAATGGAAGAGTTCCAAAGCATTTATAAATGTCAGCGGAATTCTGAAAACAATGGAAGAGTTCCGAAGCATTTTTAAACTTCAGCAGAATTCCGAGAACAATGGAAGAGTTCAGAAGCATTCTTAAACTTCAGCGGAATTCCGAGAACAATGGAAGAGTTCCGAAGCATTTTTAAAAGTCAGCGGAATTCCGAGAACAATAGAAGAGTTGTGAAGCAATTTTAAGCGTCAGCGGAATTCCGAGAACAATGGAAGAGTTCCGAAGCATTTTTAAACTTCAGCGGAATTCCTGGAACAATGGAAGAGTTCCGAAGCATTTTTAAAAGTCAGCAGAATTCCGAGAATAATAGAAGGGTGCCAAAGCATGTTTAAACTTCAGCGGAATTCTGAGAACAATGTAAGAGTTCCGAAGCATTTTTAAACTTCACCGGAATTCCGAGAACAATGGAAGAGTTCCGAAGCATTTTTAAACGTCAGGGGAATTCCGCGAACAATCGAAGAGTTCTGAAGCATTTTTAAACGTCAGCGGATTTTTGAAAGCAATGGAAGATTTCCGAAGCATTTTTAAACCTCAGCGGAATTCTGAGAAAAATGGAAGAGTTCCGAAGCATTTTTAAACTTCAGCGGAATTTGGAGAACAATCGGAGAGTTCCGAAGCATTTTTAAAGGTCAGCGGAATTCCGAGAACAATGGAAGAGTTGTGAAGCATTTTTAAACGTCAGCAGAATTCCGAGAACAATGGAAGAGTTGCAAAGCATTATTAAACGTCAGCGGAATTCCGAGAACAATGGAAGAGTTCCAAAGCATTTTTAAATGTCAGCGGAATTCTGAAAACAATGGAAGAGTTCCGAAGCATTTTTAAACTTCAGCAGAATTCCGAGAACAATAAAAGAGTTCCGAAGCATTCTTAAACTTCAGCGGAATTCCGAGAACAATGGAAGAGTTCCGAAGCATTTTTAAAAGTCAGCGGAATTCCGAGAACAATAGAAGAGTTGTGAAGCAATTTTAAGCGTCAGCGGAATTCCGAGAACAATGGAAGAGTTCCGAAGCATTTTTAAACTTCAGCGGAATTCCTGGAACAATGAAAGAGTTCCGAAGCATTTTTAAAAGTCAGCAGAATTCCGAGAATAATAGAAGGGTGCCAAAGCATGTTTAAACTTCAGCGGAATTCTGAGAACAATGTAAGAGTTCCGAAGCATTTTTAAACTTCACCGGAATTCCGAGAACAATGGAAGAGTTCCGAAGCATTTTTAAACGTCAGGGGAATTCCGCGAACAATCGAAGAGTTCTGATGCATTTTTAAACGTCAGCGGATTTTTGAAAACAATGGAAGATTTCCGAAGCATTTTTAAACCTCAGCGGAATTCTGAGAAAAATGGAAGAGTTCCGAAGCATTTTTAAACTTCAGCGGAATTTGGAGAACAATCGGAGAGTTCCGAAGCATTTTTAAATGACAGCGGAATTCCGAGAACAATGGAAGAGTTGTGAAGCATTTTTAAACGTCAGCGGAATTCCGAGAACAATGGAAGAGTTCCGAAGCATTTTTAAACGTCAGCAGAATTCCGAGTACAATGGAAGAGTTCCGAAGCATTTTTAAACTTCAGCAGAATTCCGAGAACAATGGAAGAGTTCCGAAGCATTTTTAAACTTCAGCGGAATTACGAGAACAATGGAAGAGTTCCGAAGCATTTTTAAACATGAGCAGAATTCCGAGAACAATGGAAGAGATTTTAAGCATTTTTAAACTTCATCGGAATTCCGAGAACAATAGAAGAGTTCCGAAGCATTTTCAAACTTCACCCGAATTCTGAGAACAATGGAAGAGTTCCGAAGCATTTTTAAACTTCAGCAGAATTCCGAGAACAATGGAAGAGTTCCGAAGCATTTTTAAACTTCATCGGAATTTGGAAAACAATGGAAGAGTTCCGAAGCATTTTTAAAAGTCAGCGGAATTCCGAGAACAATGGAAGAGTTGTGAAGCATTTTTAAACGTCAGCAGAATTCCGAGAACAATGGAAGAGTTCCGAAGCATTTTTAAACGTCAGCGGAATTCTGAGATCAACGGAATAGTTCTGAAGAATTTTTAAATGTTAGCGGGATTCCGAGAACAATGGAAGAGTTCCGAAGCATTTTTAAATGTCAGCGGAAATCTGAAAACAATGGAAGAGTTCCGAAGCATTTTTAATCTTCAAAATAATTCAGAGAACAATGGAAGAGTTCCGAAGCATATTTAAACTTCAGCGGAATTCCGAGAACAATGGAAGAGTTCCGAAGCATTTTTAAAAGTCAGCGGAATACCGAGAACAATAGAAGAGTTTTGAAGCATTTTTAAACGTCAGCGGAATTCCGAGAACAATGGAAGAGGTCCGAAGCATTTTTAAATGTCTGCGGAATTCCGAGAAATATGGAAGAGTTCCGAAGCATTTTTAAATGTCAGCAGAATTCCGAGAACAATGGAAGAGTTCCAAAGCATTTATAAATGTCAGCGGAATTCTGAAAACAATGGAAGAGTTCCGAAGCATTTTTAAACTTCAGCAGAATTCCGAGAACAATGGAAGAGTTCAGAAGCATTCTTAAACTTCAGCGGAATTCCGAGAACAATGGAAGAGTTCCGAAGCATTTTTAAAAGTCAGCGGAATTCCGAGAACAATAGAAGAGTTGTGAAGCAATTTTAAGCGTCAGCGGAATTCCGAGAACAATGGAAGAGTTCCGAAGCATTTTTAAACTTCAGCGGAATTCCTGGAACAATGGAAGAGTTCCGAAGCATTTTTAAAAGTCAGCAGAATTCCGAGAATAATAGAAGGGTGCCAAAGCATGTTTAAACTTCAGCGGAATTCTGAGAACAATGTAAGAGTTCCGAAGCATTTTTAAACTTCACCGGAATTCCGAGAACAATGGAAGAGTTCCGAAGCATTTTTAAACGTCAGGGGAATTCCGCGAACAATCGAAGAGTTCTGAAGCATTTTTAAACGTCAGCGGATTTTTGAAAGCAATGGAAGATTTCCGAAGCATTTTTAAACCTCAGCGGAATTCTGAGAAAAATGGAAGAGTTCCGAAGCATTTTTAAACTTCAGCGGAATTTGGAGAACAATCGGAGAGTTCCGAAGCATTTTTAAAGGTCAGCGGAATTCCGAGAACAATGGAAGAGTTGTGAAGCATTTTTAAACGTCAGCAGAATTCCGAGAACAATGGAAGAGTTGCAAAGCATTATTAAACGTCAGCGGAATTCCGAGAACAATGGAAGAGTTCCAAAGCATTTTTAAATGTCAGCGGAATTCTGAAAACAATGGAAGAGTTCTGAAGCATTTTTAAACTTCAGCAGAATTCCGAGAACAATAAAAGAGTTCCGAAGCATTCTTAAACTTCAGCGGAATTCCGAGAACAATGGAAGAGTTCCGAAGCATTTTTAAAAGTCAGCGGAATTCCGAGAACAATAGAAGAGTTGTGAAGCAATTTTAAGCGTCAGCGGAATTCCGAGAACAATGGAAGAGTTCCGAAGCATTTTTAAACTTCAGCGGAATTCCTGGAACAATGAAAGAGTTCCGAAGCATTTTTAAAAGTCAGCAGAATTCCGAGAATAATAGAAGGGTGCCAAAGCATGTTTAAACTTCAGCGGAATTCTGAGAACAATGTAAGAGTTCCGAAGCATTTTTAAACTTCACCGGAATTCCGAGAACAATGGAAGAGTTCCGAAGCATTTTTAAACGTCAGGGGAATTCCGCGAACAATCGAAGAGTTCTGATGCATTTTTAAACGTCAGCGGATTTTTGAAAACAATGGAAGATTTCCGAAGCATTTTTAAACCTCAGCGGAATTCTGAGAAAAATGGAAGAGTTCCGAAGCATTTTTAAACTTCAGCGGAATTTGGAGAACAATCGGAGAGTTCCGAAGCATTTTTAAACATGAGCAGAATTCCGAGAACAATGGAAGAGTTCCGAAGCATTTTTAAACGTCAGCAGAATTCCGAGTACAATGGAAGAGTTCCGAAGCATTTTTAAACTTCAGCAGAATTCCGAGAACAATGGAAGAGTTCCGAAGCATTTTTAAACTTCAGCGGAATTACGAGAACAATGGAAGAGATTTTAAGCATTTTTAAACTTCATCGGAATTCCGAGAACAATAGAAGAGTTCCGAAGCATTTTCAAACTTCACCCGAATTCTGAGAACAATGGAAGAGTTCCGAAGCATTTTTAAACTTCAGCAGAATTTCGAGAACAATGGAAGAGTTCCGAAGCATTTTTAAACTTCATCGGAATTTGGAAAACAATGGAAGAGTTCCGAAGCATTTTTAAAAGTCAGCGGAATTCCGAGAACAATGGAAGAGTTGTGAAGCATTTTTAAACGTCAGCAGAATTCCGAGAACAATGGAAGAGTTCCGAAGCATTTTTAAACGTCAGCGGAATTCTGAGATCAACGGAATAGTTCTGAAGAATTTTTAAATGTTAGCGGGATTCCGAGAACAATGGAAGAGTTCCGAAGCATTTTTAAATGTCAGCGGAAATCTGAAAACAATGGAAGAGTTCCGAAGCATTTTTAATCTTCAAAATAATTCAGAGAACAATGGAAGAGTTCCGAAGCATATTTAAACTTCAGCGGAATTCCGAGAACAATGGAAGAGTTCCGAAGCATTTTTAAAAGTCAGCAGAATTCCGAGAATAATAGAAGGGTGCCAAAGCATGTTTAAACTTCAGCGGAATTCTGAGAACAATGTAAGAGTTCCGAAGCATTTTTAAACTTCACCGGAATTCCGAGAACAATGGAAGAGTTCCGAAGCATTTTTAAACGTCAGGGGAATTCCGCGAACAATCGAAGAGTTCTGAAGCATTTTTAAATGTCAGCGGATTTTTGAAAACAATGGAAGATTTCCGAAATATTTTTAAACCTCAGCGGAATTCCGAGAACAATGGAAGAGTTCCGAAGCATTTTTAAACGTCAGCAGAATTCCGAGAACAATGGAAGAGTTCCGAAGCATTTTTAAACTTCAACAGAATTCAGAGAACAATGGAAGAGTTCCGAAGCATTTTTAAACTTCAGCGGAATTTGGAGAACAATGGAAGAGTTCCGAAGCATTTTTAAAAGTCAGCGGAATTCCGAGAACAATGGAAGAGTTGTGAAGCATTTTTAAACGTCAGCAGAATTCCGAGAACAATGGAAGAGTTCCGAAGCATTTTTAAACGTCAGCGGAATATTGAGTTCAATGGAATAGTTCTGAAGAATTTTTAAATGTTAGCGGGATTCCGAGAACAATGGAAGAGTTCCGAAGCATTTTTAAATGTCAGCGGAAATCTGAAAACAATGGAAGAGTTCCGAAGCATTTTTAATCTTCAAAATAATTCCGAGAACAATGGAAGAGTTCCGAAGCATATTTAAACTTCAGCGGAATTCCGAGAACAATGGAAGAGTTCCGAAGCATTTTTAAAAGTCAGCGGAATACCGAGAACAATAGAAGAGTTTTGAAGCATTTTTAAACGTCAGCGGAATTCCGAGAACAATGGAAGAGGTCCGAAGCATTTTTAAATGTCAGCGGAATTCCGAGAAATATGGAAGAGTTCCAAAGCATTTTTAAATGTCAGCAGAATTCCGAGAACAATGGAAGAGTTCCAAAGCATTTTTAAATGTCAGCGGAATTCTGAAAACAATGGAAGAGTTCCGAAGCATTTTTAAACTTCAAAATAATTCCGAGAACAATGGAAGAGTTCAGAAGCATTCTTAAACTTCAGCGGAATTCCGAGAACAATGGAAGAGTTCCGAAGCATTTTTAAAAGTCAGCGGAATTCCGAGAACAATAGAAGAGTTGTGAAGCAATTTTAAGCGTCAGCGGAATTCCGAGAACAATGGAAGAGTTCCGAAGCATTTTTAAACTTCAGCGGAATTCTGAGAACAATGTAAGAGTTCCGAAGCATTTTTAAACTTCACCGGAATTCCGAGAACAATGGAAGAGTTCCGAAGCATTTTTAAACGTCAGGGGAATTCCGCGAACAATCGAAGAGTTCTGAAGCATTTTTAAACGTCAGCGGATTTTTGAAAGCAATGGAAGATTTCCGAAGCATTTTTAAACCTCAGCGGAATTCTGAGAAAAATGGAAGAGTTCCGAAGCATTTTTAAACTTCAGCGGAATTTGGAGAACAATCGGAGAGTTCCGAAGCATTTTTAAAGGTCAGCGGAATTCCGAGAACAATGGAAGAGTTGTGAAGCATTTTTAAACGTCAGCAGAATTCCGAGAACAATGGAAGAGTTGCAAAGCATTATTAAACGTCAGCGGAATTCCGAGAACAATGGAAGAGTTCCAAAGCATTTTTAAATGTCAGCGGAATTCTGAAAACAATGGAAGAGTTCCGAAGCATTTTTAAACTTCAGCAGAATTCCGAGAACAATGGAAGAGTTCCGAAGCATTCTTAAACTTCAGCGGAATTCCGAGAACAATGGAAGAGTTCCGAAGCATTTTTAAATTTCAAAGGAATTCCGAGAACGATGGAAGAGTTCCAAAGCATTTTAAAACTTCAGCAGAATTCCAAGAACAATGGAAGAGTCCTGAAGCATTTTAAACTTCAGCTGATTTCCGAGAAATGGAAGAGTTCCGAAGCATTTTGAAACGTCAGCGGAAATCCGAGAACAATGGAAGCGTTCCGAAGCATTTTTAAATGTCAGCTGAATTCCGAGAACAATGAAAGAGTTGCGAAGCATTATTAAACGTCAGCGGAATTCTGAGAACAATGGAAGAGTTCCGAAGCATTTTTAAAAGTCAGCGGAATACCGAGAACAATAGAAGAGTTTTGAAGCATTTTTAAACGTCAGCGGAATTCCGAGAACAATGGAAGAGGTCCGAAGCATTTTTAAATGTCAGCGGAATTCCGAGAAATATGGAAGAGTTCCGAAGCATTTTTAAATGTCAGCAGAATTCCGAGAACAATGGAAGAGTTCCAAAGCATTTTTAAATGTCAGCGGAATTCTGAAAACAATGGAAGAGTTCCGAAGCATTTTTAAACTTCAAAATAATTCCGAGAACAATGGAAGAGTTCAGAAGCATTCTTAAACTTCAGCGGAATTCCGAGAACAATGGAAGAGTTCCGAAGCATTTTTAAAAGTCAGCGGAATTCCGAGAACAATAGAAGAGTTGTGAAGCAATTTTAAGCGTCAGCGGAATTCCGAGAACAATGGAAGAGTTCCGAAGCATTTTTAAACTTCAGCGGAATTCCTGGAACAATGGAAGAGTTCCGAAGCATTTTTAAATGTCAGCAGAATTCGGAGAATAATAGAAGGGTGCCAAAGCATGTTTAAACTTCAGCGGAATTCTGAGAACAATGTAAGAGTTCCGAAGCATTTTTAAACTTCACCGGAATTCCGAGAACAATGGAAGAGTTCCGAAGCATTTTTAAACGTCAAGGGAATTCCGCGAACAATCGAAGAGTTCTGAAGCATTTTTAAACGTCAGCGGATTTTTGAAAGCAATGGAAGATTTCCGAAGCATTTTTAAACCTCAGCGGAATTCTGAGAAAAATGGAAGAGTTCCGAAGCATTTTTAAACTTCAGCGGAATTTGGAGAACAATCGGAGAGTTCCGAAGCATTTTTAAAGGTCAGCGGAATTCCGAGAACAATGGAAGAGTTGTGAAGCATTTTTAAACGTCAGCAGAATTCCGAGAACAATGGAAGAGTTGCAAAGCATTATTAAACGTCAGCGGAATTCCGAGAACAATGGAAGAGTTCCAAAGCATTTTTAAATGTCAGCGGAATTCTGAAAACAATGGAAGAGTTCCGAAGCATTTTTAAACTTCAGCAGAATTCCGAGAACAATGGAAGAGTTCCGAAGCATTCTTAAACTTCAGCGGAATTCCGAGAACAATGGAAGAGTTCCGAAGCATTTTTAAAAGTCAGCGGAATTCCGAGAACAATAGAAGAGTTGTGAAGCAATTTTAAGCGTCAGCGGAATTCCGAGAACAATGGAAGAGTTCCGAAGCATTTTTAAACTTCAGCGGAATTTGGAGAACAATCGGAGAGTTCCGAAGCATTTTTAAAGGTCAGCGGAATTCCGAGAACAATGGAAGAGTTGTGAAGCATTTTTAAACGTCAGCGGAATTCCGAGAACAATGGAAGAGTTGCAAAGCATTATTAAACGTCAGCGGAATAAGAGAACAATGGAAGAGTTCCGAAGCATTTTTAAACTTCAGCATAATTCCGAGAACAATGGAAGAGTTCCGAAGCATTTTTAAATTTCAAAGGAATTCCGAGAACGATGGAAGAGTTCCAAAGCATTTTAAAACTTCAGCAGAATTCCAAGAACAATGGAAGAGTCCTGAAGCATTTTAAACTTCAGCTGATTTCCGAGAAATGGAAGAGTTCCGAAGCATTTTGAAACGTCAGCGGAAATCCGAGAACAATGGAAGCGTTCCGAAGCATTTTTAAATGTCAGCTGAATTCCGAGAACAATGAAAGAGTTGCGAAGCATTATTAAACGTCAGCGGAATTCTGAGAACAATGGAAGAGTTCCGAAGCATTTTTAAAAGTCAGCGGAATACCGAGAACAATAGAAGAGTTTTGAAGCATTTTTAAACGTCAGCGGAATTCCGAGAACAATGGAAGAGGTCCGAAGCATTTTTAAATGTCAGCGGAATTCCGAGAAATATGGAAGAGTTCCGAAGCATTTTTAAATGTCAGCAGAATTCCGAGAACAATGGAAGAGTTCCAAAGCATTTTTAAATGTCAGCGGAATTCTGAAAACAATGGAAGAGTTCCGAAGCATTTTTAAACTTCAAAATAATTCCGAGAACAATGGAAGAGTTCAGAAGCATTCTTAAACTTCAGCGGAATTCCGAGAACAATGGAAGAGTTCCGAAGCATTTTTAAAAGTCAGCGGAATACCGAGAACAATAGAAGAGTTTTGAAGCATTTTTAAACGTCAGCGGAATTCCGAGAACAATGGAAGAGGTCCGAAGCATTTTTAAATGTCAGCGGAATTCCGAGAAATATGGAAGAGTTCCGAAGCATTTTTAAATGTCAGCAGAATTCCGAGAACAATGGAAGAGTTCCAAAGCATTTTTAAATGTCAGCGGAATTCTGAAAACAATGGAAGAGTTCCGAAGCATTTTTAAACTTCAAAATAATTCCGAGAACAATGGAAGAGTTCAGAAGCATTCTTAAACTTCAGCGGAATTCCGAGAACAATGGAAGAGTTCCGAAGCATTTTTAAAAGTCAGCGGAATTCCGAGAACAATAGAAGAGTTGTGAAGCAATTTTAAGCGTCAGCGGAATTCCGAGAACAATGGAAGAGTTCCGAAGCATTTTTAAACTTCAGCGGAATTCTGAGAACAATGTAAGAGTTCCGAAGCATTTTTAAACTTCACCGGAATTCCGAGAACAATGGAAGAGTTCCGAAGCATTTTTAAACGTCAGGGGAATTCCGCGAACAATCGAAGAGTTCTGAAGCATTTTTAAACGTCAGCGGATTTTTGAAAGCAATGGAAGATTTCCGAAGCATTTTTAAACTTCAGCGGAATTCCTGGAACAATGGAAGAGTTCCGAAGCATTTTTAAATGTCAGCAGAATTCGGAGAATAATAGAAGGGTGCCAAAGCATGTTTAAACTTCAGCGGAATTCTGAGAACAATGTAAGAGTTCCGAAGCATTTTTAAACTTCACCGGAATTCCGAGAACAATGGAAGAGTTCCGAAGCATTTTTAAACGTCAAGGGAATTCCGCGAACAATCGAAGAGTTCTGAAGCATTTTTAAACGTCAGCGGATTTTTGAAAGCAATGGAAGATTTCCGAAGCATTTTTAAACCTCAGCGGAATTCTGAGAAAAATGGAAGAGTTCCGAAGCATTTTTAAACTTCAGCGGAATTTGGAGAACAATCGGAGAGTTCCGAAGCATTTTTAAAGGTCAGCGGAATTCCGAGAACAATGGAAGAGTTGTGAAGCATTTTTAAACGTCAGCAGAATTCCGAGAACAATGGAAGAGTTGCAAAGCATTATTAAACGTCAGCGGAATTCCGAGAACAATGGAAGAGTTCCAAAGCATTTTTAAATGTCAGCGGAATTCTGAAAACAATGGAAGAGTTCCGAAGCATTTTTAAACTTCAGCAGAATTCCGAGAACAATGGAAGAGTTCCGAAGCATTCTTAAACTTCAGCGGAATTCCGAGAAATATGGAAGAGTTCCGAAGCATTTTTAAATGTCAGCAGAATTCCGAGAACAATGGAAGAGTTCCAAAGCATTTTTAAATGTCAGCGGAATTCTGAAAACAATGGAAGAGTTCCGAAGCATTTTTAAACTTCAAAATAATTCCGAGAACAATGGAAGAGTTCAGAAGCATTCTTAAACTTCAGCGGAATTCCGAGAACAATGGAAGAGTTCCGAAGCATTTTTAAAAGTCAGCGGAATTCCGAGAACAATAGAAGAGTTGTGAAACAATTTTAAGCGTCAGCGGAATTCCGAGAACAATGGAAGAGTTCCGAAGCATTTTTAAACTTCAGCGGAATTCCTGGAACAATGGAAGAGTTCCGAAGCATTTTTAAAATCAGCAGAATTCCGAGAATAATAGAAGGGTGCCAAAGCATGTTTAAACTTCAGCGGAATTCTGAGAACAATGTAAGAGTTCCGAAGCATTTTTAAACTTCACCGGAATTCCGAGAACAATGGAAGAGTTCCGAAGCATTTTTAAACGTCAGGGGAATTCCGCGAACAATCGAAGAGTTCTGAAGCATTTTTAAATGTCAGCGGATTTTTGAAAACAATGGAAGATTTCCGAAATATTTTTAAACCTCAGCGGAATTCCGAGAACAATGGAAGAGTTCCGAAGCATTTTTAAACGTCAGCAGAATTCCGAGAACAATGGAAGAGTTCCGAAGCATTTTTAAACTTCAACAGAATTAAGAGAACAATGGAAGAGTTCCGAAGCATTTTTAAACTTCAGCGGAATTTGGAGAACAATGGAAGAGTTCCGAAGCATTTTTAAAAGTCAGCGGAATTCCGAGAACAATGGAAGAGTTGTGAAGCATTTTTAAACGTCAGCAGAATTCCGAGAACAATGGAAGAGTTCCAAAGCATTTTTAATCTTCAAAATAATTCCGAGAACAATGGAAGAGTTCCGAAGCATATTTAAACTTCAGCGGAATTCCGAGAACAATGGAAGAGTTCCGAAGCATTTTTAAAAGTCAGCGGAATATCGAGAACAATAGAAGAGTTTTGAAGCATTTTTAAACGTCAGCGGAATTCCGAGAACAATGGAAGAGGTCCGAAGCATTTTTAAATGTCAGCGGAAATCTGAAAACAATGGAAGAGTTCCGAAGCATTTTTAATCTTCAAAATAATTCCGAGAACAATGGAAGAGTTCCGAAGCATATTTAAACTTCAGCGGAATTCCGAGAACAATGGAAGAGTTCCGAAGCATTTTTAAAAGTCAGCGGAATATCGAGAACAATAGAAGAGTTTTGAAGCATTTTTAAACGTCAGCGGAATTCCGAGAACAATGGAAGAGGTCCGAAGCATTTTTAAATGTCAGCGGAATTCCGAGAAATATGGAAGAGTTCCGAAGCATTTTTAAATGTCAGCAGAATTCCGAGAACAATGGAAGAGTTCCAAAGCATTTTTAAATGTCAGCGGAATTCTGAAAACAATGGAAGAGTTCCGAAGCATTTTTAAACTTCAAAATAATTCCGAGAACAATGGAAGAGTTCAGAAGCATTCTTAAACTTCAGCGGAATTCCGAGAACAATGGAAGAGTTCCGAAGCATTTTTAAAAGTCAGCGGAATTCCGAGAACAATAGAAGAGTTGTGAAGCAATTTTAAGCGTCAGCGGAATTCCGAGAACAATGGAAGAGTTCCGAAGCATTTTTAAACTTCACCGGAATTCCGAGAACAATGGAAGAGTTCCGAAGCATTTTTAAACGTCAGGGGAATTCCGCGAACAATCGAAGAGTTCTGAAGCATTTTTAAATGTCAGCGGATTTTTGAAAGCAATGGAAGATTTCCGAAGCATTTTTAAACCTCAGCGGAATTCTGAGAAAAATGGAAGAGTTCCGAAGCATTTTTAAACTTCAGCGGAATTTGGAGAACAATCGGAGAGTTCCGAAGCATTTTTAAAGGTCAGCGGAATTCCGAGAACAATGGAAGAGTTGTGAAGCATTTTTAAACGTCAGCAGAATTCCGAGAACAATGGAAGAGTTGCAAAGCATTATTAAACGTCAGCGGAATTCCGAGAACAATGGAAGAGTTCCAAAGCATTTTTAAATGTCAGCGGAATTCTGAAAACAATGGAAGAGTTCCGAAGCATTTTTAAACTTCAGCAGAATTCCGAGAACAATGGAAGAGTTCCGAAGCATTCTTAAACTTCAGCGGAATTCCGAGAACAATGGAAGAGTTCCGAAGCATTTTTAAAAGTCAGCGGAATTCCGAGAACAATAGAAGAGTTGTGAAGCAATTTTAAGCGTCAGCGGAATTCCGAGAACAATGGAAGAGTTCCGAAGCATTTTTAAACTTCAGCGGAATTCCTGGAACAATGAAAGAGTTCCGAAGCATTTTTAAAAGTCAGCAGAATTCCGAGAATAATAGAAGGGTGCCAAAGCATGTTTAAACTTCAGCGGAATTCTGAGAACAATGTAAGAGTTCCGAAGCATTTTTAAACTTCACCGGAATTCCGAGAACAATGGAAGAGTTCCGAAGCATTTTTAAACGTCAGGGGAATTCCGCGAACAATCGAAGAGTTCTGATGCATTTTTAAACGTCAGCGGATTTTTGAAAACAATGGAAGATTTCCGAAGCATTTTTAAACCTCAGCGGAATTCTGAGAAAAATGGAAGAGTTCCGAAGCATTTTTAAACTTCAGCGGAATTTGGAGAACAATCGGAGAGTTCCGAAGCATTTTTAAATGTCAGCGGAATTCCGAGAACAATGGAAGAGTTGTGAAGCATTTTTAAACGTCAGCGGAATTCCGAGAACAATGGAAGAGTTCCGAAGCATTTTTAAACGTCAGCAGAATTCCGAGTACAATGGAAGAGTTCCGAAGCATTTTTAAACTTCAGCAGAATTCCGAGAACAATGGAAGAGTTCCGAAGCATTTTTAAACTTCAGCGGAATTACGAGAACAATGGAAGAGTTCCGAAGCATTTTTAAACATGAGCAGAATTCCGAGAACAATGGAAGAGATTTTAAGCATTTTTAAACTTCATCGGAATTCCGAGAACAATAGAAGAGTTCCGAAGCATTTTCAAACTTCACCCGAATTCTGAGAACAATGGAAGAGTTCCGAAGCATTTTTAAACTTCAGCAGAATTCCGAGAACAATGGAAGAGTTCCGAAGCATTTTTAAACTTCATCGGAATTTGGAAAACAATGGAAGAGTTCCGAAGCATTTTTAAAAGTCAGCAGAATTCCGAGAACAATGGAAGAGTTACGAAGCATTTTTAAACGTCAGCGGAATTCTGAGATCAACGGAATAGTTCTGAAGAATTTTTAAATGTTAGCGGGATTCCGAGAACAATGGAAGAGTTCCGAAGCATTTTTAAATGTCAGCGGAAATCTGAAAACAATGGAAGAGTTCCGAAGCATTTTTAATCTTCAAAATAATTCAGAGAACAATGGAAGAGTTCCGAAGCATATTTAAACTTCAGCGGAATTCCGAGAACAATGGAAGAGTTCCGAAGCATTTTTAAAAGTCAGCGGAATACCGAGAACAATAGAAGAGTTTTGAAGCATTTTTAAACGTCAGCGGAATTCCGAGAACAATGGAAGAGGTCCGAAGCATTTTTAAATGTCAGCGGAATTCCGAGAAATATGGAAGAGTTCCGAAGCATTTTTAAACTTCAGCAGAATTCCGAGAACAATGGAAGAGTTCAGAAGCATTCTTAAACTTCAGCGGAATTCCGAGAACAATGGAAGAGTTCCGAAGCATTTTTAAAAGTCAGCGGAATTCCGAGAACAATAGAAGAGTTGTGAAGCAATTTTAAGCGTCAGCGGAATTCCGAGAACAATGGAAGAGTTCCGAAGCATTTTTAAACTTCAGCGGAATTCCTGGAACAATGGAAGAGTTCCGAAGCATTTTTAAAAGTCAGCAGAATTCCGAGAATAATAGAAGGGTGCCAAAGCATGTTTAAACTTCAGCGGAATTCTGAGAACAATGTAAGAGTTCCGAAGCATTTTTAAACTTCACCGGAATTCCGAGAACAATGGAAGAGTTCCGAAGCATTTTTAAACGTCAGGGGAATTCCGCGAACAATCGAAGAGTTCTGAAGCATTTTTAAACGTCAGCGGATTTTTGAAAGCAATGGAAGATTTCCGAAGCATTTTTAAACCTCAGCGGAATTCTGAGAAAAATGGAAGAGTTCCGAAGCATTTTTAAACTTCAGCGGAATTTGGAGAACAATCGGAGAGTTCCGAAGCATTTTTAAAGGTCAGCGGAATTCCGAGAACAATGGAAGAGTTGTGAAGCATTTTTAAACGTCAGCAGAATTCCGAGAACAATGGAAGAGTTGCAAAGCATTATTAAACGTCAGCGGAATTCCGAGAACAATGGAAGAGTTCCAAAGCATTTTTAAATGTCAGCGGAATTCTGAAAACAATGGAAGAGTTCCGAAGCATTTTTAAACTTCAGCAGAATTCCGAGAACAATAAAAGAGTTCCGAAGCATTCTTAAACTTCAGCGGAATTCCGAGAACAATGGAAGAGTTCCGAAGCATTTTTAAAAGTCAGCGGAATTCCGAGAACAATAGAAGAGTTGTGAAGCAATTTTAAGCGTCAGCGGAATTCCGAGAACAATGGAAGAGTTCCGAAGCATTTTTAAACTTCAGCGGAATTCCTGGAACAATGAAAGAGTTCCGAAGCATTTTTAAAAGTCAGCAGAATTCCGAGAATAATAGAAGGGTGCCAAAGCATGTTTAAACTTCAGCGGAATTCTGAGAACAATGTAAGAGTTCCGAAGCATTTTTAAACTTCACCGGAATTCCGAGAACAATGGAAGAGTTCCGAAGCATTTTTAAACGTCAGGGGAATTCCGCGAACAATCGAAGAGTTCTGATGCATTTTTAAACGTCAGCGGATTTTTGAAAACAATGGAAGATTTCCGAAGCATTTTTAAACCTCAGCGGAATTCTGAGAAAAATGGAAGAGTTCCGAAGCATTTTTAAACTTCAGCGGAATTTGGAGAACAATCGGAGAGTTCCGAAGCATTTTTAAATGTCAGCGGAATTCCGAGAACAATGGAAGAGTTGTGAAGCATTTTTAAACGTCAGCGAAATTCCGAGAACAATGGAAGAGTTCCGAAGCATTTTTAAACGTCAGCAGAATTCCGAGTACAATGGAAGAGTTCCGAAGCATTTTTAAACTTCAGCAGAATTCCGAGAACAATGGAAGAGTTCCGAAGCATTTTTAAACTTCAGCGGAATTACGAGAACAATGGAAGAGTTCCGAAGCATTTTTAAACATGAGCAGAATTCCGAGAACAATGGAAGAGATTTTAAGCATTTTTAAACTTCATCGGAATTCCGAGAACAATAGAAGAGTTCCGAAGCATTTTCAAACTTCACCCGAATTCTGAGAACAATGGAAGAGTTCCGAAGCATTTTTAAACTTCAGCAGAATTTCGAGAACAATGGAAGAGTTCCGAAGCATTTTTAAACTTCATCGGAATTTGGAAAACAATGGAAGAGTTCCGAAGCATTTTTAAAAGTCAGCGGAATTCCGAGAACAATGGAAGAGTTGTGAAGCATTTTTAAACGTCAGCAGAATTCCGAGAACAATGGAAGAGTTCCGAAGCATTTTTAAACGTCAGCGGAATTCTGAGATCAACGGAATAGTTCTGAAGAATTTTTAAATGTTAGCGGGATTCCGAGAACAATGGAAGAGTTCCGAAGCATTTTTAAATGTCAGCGGAAATCTGAAAACAATGGAAGAGTTCCGAAGCATTTTTAATCTTCAAAATAATTCAGAGAACAATGGAAGAGTTCCGAAGCATATTTAAACTTCAGCGGAATTCCGAGAACAATGGAAGAGTTCCGAAGCATTTTTAAAAGTCAGCAGAATTCCGAGAATAATAGAAGGGTGCCAAAGCATGTTTAAACTTCAGCGGAATTCTGAGAACAATGTAAGAGTTCCGAAGCATTTTTAAACTTCACCGGAATTCCGAGAACAATGGAAGAGTTCCGAAGCATTTTTAAACGTCAGCGGAATTCCGCGAACAATCGAAGAGTTCTGAAGCATTTTTAAATGTCAGCGGATTTTTGAAAACAATGGAAGATTTCCGAAATATTTTTAAACCTCAGCGGAATTCCGAGAACAATGGAAGAGTTCCGAAGCATTTTTAAACGTCAGCAGAATTCCGAGAACAATGGAAGAGTTCCGAAGCATTTTTAAACTTCAACAGAATTCAGAGAACAATGGAAGAGTTCCGAAGCATTTTTAAACTTCAGCGGAATTTGGAGAACAATGGAAGAGTTCCGAAGCATTTTTAAAAGTCAGCGGAATTCCGAGAACAATGGAAGAGTTGTGAAGCATTTTTAAACGTCAGCAGAATTCCGAGAACAATGGAAGAGTTCCGAAGCATTTTTAAACGTCAGCGGAATATTGAGTTCAATGGAATAGTTCTGAAGAATTTTTAAATGTTAGCGGGATTCCGAGAACAATGGAAGAGTTCCGAAGCATTTTTAAATGTCAGCGGAAATCTGAAAACAATGGAAGAGTTCCGAAGCATTTTTAATCTTCAAAATAATTCCGAGAACAATGGAAGAGTTCCGAAGCATATTTAAACTTCAGCGGAATTCCGAGAACAATGGAAGAGTTCGAAGCATTTTTAAAAGTCAGCGGAATACCGAGAACAATAGAAGAGTTTTGAAGCATTTTTAAACGTCAGCGGAATTCCGAGAACAATGGAAGAGGTCCGAAGCATTTTTAAATGTCAGCGGAATTCCGAGAAATATGGAAGAGTTCCGAAGCATTTTTAAATGTCAGCAGAATTCCGAGAACAATGGAAGAGTTCCAAAGCATTTTTAAATGTCAGCGGAATTCTGAAAACAATGGAAGAGTTCCGAAGCATTTTTAAACTTCAAAATAATTCCGAGAACAATGGAAGAGTTCAGAAGCATTCTTAAACTTCAGCGGAATTCCGAGAACAATGGAAGAGTTCCGAAGCATTTTTAAAAGTCAGCGGAATTCCGAGAACAATAGAAGAGTTGTGAAGCAATTTTAAGCGTCAGCGGAATTCCGAGAACAATGGAAGAGTTCCGAAGCATTTTTAAACTTCAGCGGAATTCTGAGAACAATGTAAGAGTTCCGAAGCATTTTTAAACTTCACCGGAATTCCGAGAACAATGGAAGAGTTCCGAAGCATTTTTAAACGTCAGGGGAATTCCGCGAACAATCGAAGAGTTCTGAAGCATTTTTAAACGTCAGCGGATTTTTGAAAGCAATGGAAGATTTCCGAAGCATTTTTAAACCTCAGCGGAATTCTGAGAAAAATGGAAGAGTTCCGAAGCATTTTTAAACTTCAGCGGAATTTGGAGAACAATCGGAGAGTTCCGAAGCATTTTTAAAGGTCAGCGGAATTCCGAGAACAATGGAAGAGTTGTGAAGCATTTTTAAACGTCAGCAGAATTCCGAGAACAATGGAAGAGTTGCAAAGCATTATTAAACGTCAGCGGAATTCCGAGAACAATGGAAGAGTTCCAAAGCATTTTTAAATGTCAGCGGAATTCTGAAAACAATGGAAGAGTTCCGAAGCATTTTTAAACTTCAGCAGAATTCCGAGAACAATGGAAGAGTTCCGAAGCATTCTTAAACTTCAGCGGAATTCCGAGAACAATGGAAGAGTTCCGAAGCATTTTTAAAAGTCAGCGGAATTCCGAGAACAATAGAAGAGTTGTGAAGCAATTTTAAGCGTCAGCGGAATTCCGAGAACAATGGAAGAGTTCCGAAGCATTTTTAAACTTCAGCGGAATTCCTGGAACAATGAAAGAGTTCCGAAGCATTTTTAAAAGTCAGCAGAATTCCGAGAATAATAGAAGGGTGCCAAAGCATGTTTAAACTTCAGCGGAATTCTGAGAACAATGTAAGAGTTCCGAAGCATTTTTAAACTTCACCGGAATTCCGAGAACAAGGGAAGAGTTCCGAAGCATTTTTAAACGTCAGGGGAATTCCGCGAACAATCGAAGAGTTCTGATGCATTTTTAAACGTCAGCGGATTTTTGAAAACAATGGAAGATTTCCGAAGCATTTTTAAACCTCAGCGGAATTCTGAGAAAAATGGAAGAGTTCCGAAGCATTTTTAAACTTCAGCGGAATTTGGAGAACAATCGGAGAGTTCCGAAGCATTTTTAAATGTCAGCGGAATTCCGAGAACAATGGAAGAGTTGTGAAGCATTTTTAAACGTCAGCGGAATTCCGAGAACAATGGAAGAGTTCCGAAGCATTTTTAAACGTCAGCAGAATTCCGAGTACAATGGAAGAGTTCCGAAGCATTTTTAAACTTCAGCAGAATTCCGAGAACAATGGAAGAGTTCCGAAGCATTTTTAAACTTCAGCGGAATTACGAGAACAATGGAAGAGTTCCGAAGCATTTTTAAACATGAGCAGAATTCCGAGAACAATGGAAGAGATTTTAAGCATTTTTAAACTTCATCGGAATTCCGAGAACAATAGAAGAGTTCCGAAGCATTTTCAAACTTCACCCGAATTCTGAGAACAATGGAAGAGTTCCGAAGCATTTTTAAACTTCAGCAGAATTCCGAGAACAATGGAAGAGTTCCGAAGCATTTTTAAACTTCATCGGAATTTGGAAAACAATGGAAGAGTTCCGAAGCATTTTTAAAAGTCAGCGGAATTCCGAGAACAATGGAAGAGTTGTGAAGCATTTTTAAACGTCAGCAGAATTCCGAGAACAATGGAAGAGTTCCGAAGCATTTTTAAACGTCAGCGGAATTCTGAGATCAACGGAATAGTTCTGAAGAATTTTTAAAAGTTAGCGGGATTCCGAGAACAATGGAAGAGTTCCGAAGCATTTTTAAATGTCAGCGGAAATCTGAAAACAATGGAAGAGTTCCGAAGCATTTTTAATCTTCAAAATAATTCAGAGAACAATGGAAGAGTTCCGAAGCATATTTAAACTTCAGCGGAATTCCGAGAACAATGGAAGAGTTCCGAAGCATTTTTAAAAGTCAGCGGAATACCGAGAACAATAGAAGAGTTTTGAAGCATTTTTAAACGTCAGCGGAATTCCGAGAACAATGGAAGAGGTCCGAAGCATTTTTAAATGTCAGCGGAATTCCGAGAAATATGGAAGAGTTCCGAAGCATTTTTAAATGTCAGCAGAATTCCGAGAACAATGGAAGAGTTCCAAAGCATTTTTAAATGTCAGCGGAATTCTGAAAACAATGGAAGAGTTCCGAAGCATTTTTAAACTTCAGCAGAATTCCGAGAACAATGGAAGAGTTCAGAAGCATTCTTAAACTTCAGCGGAATTCCGAGAGCAATGGAAGAGTTCCGAAGCATTTTTAAAAGTCAGCGGAATTCCGAGAACAATAGAAGAGTTGTGAAGCAATTTTAAGCGTCAGCGGAATTCCGAGAACAATGGAAGAGTTCCGAAGCATTTTTAAACTTCAGCGGAATTCCTGGAACAATGGAAGAGTTCCGAAGCATTTTTAAAAGTCAGCAGAATTCCGAGAATAATAGAAGGGTGCCAAAGCATGTTTAAACTTCAGCGGAATTCTGAGAACAATGTAAGAGTTCCGAAGCATTTTTAAACTTCACCGGAATTCCGAGAACAATGGAAGAGTTCCGAAGCATTTTTAAACGTCAGGGGAATTCCGCGAACAATCGAAGAGTTCTGAAGCATTTTTAAACGTCAGCGGATTTTTGAAAGCAATGGAAGATTTCCGAAGCATTTTTAAACCTCAGCGGAATTCTGAGAAAAATGGAAGAGTTCCGAAGCATTTTTAAACTTCAGCGGAATTTGGAGAACAATCGGAGAGTTCCGAAGCATTTTTAAAGGTCAGCGGAATTCCGAGAACAATGGAAGAGTTGTGAAGCATTTTTAAACGTCAGCGGAATTCCGAGAACAATGGAAGAGTTGCAAAGCATTATTAAACGTCAGCGGAATTCCGAGAACAATGGAAGAGTTCCGAAGCATTTTTAAACTTCAGCATAATTCCGAGAACAATGGAAGAGTTCCGAAGCATTTTTAAATTTCAAAGGAATTCCGAGAACGATGGAAGAGTTCCAAAGCATTTTAAAACTTCAGCAGAATTCCAAGAACAATGGAAGAGTCCTGAAGCATTTTAAACTTCAGCTGATTTCCGAGAAATGGAAGAGTTCCGAAGCATTTTGAAACGTCAGCGGAAATCCGAGAACAATGGAAGCGTTCCGAAGCATTTTTAAATGTCAGCTGAATTCCGAGAACAATGAAAGAGTTGCGAAGCATTATTAAACGTCAGCGGAATTCTGAGAACAATGGAAGAGTTCCGAATCATTTTTAAAAGTCAGCGGAATACCGAGAACAATAGAAGAGTTTTGAAGCATTTTTAAACGTCAGCGGAATTCCGAGAACAATGGAAGAGGTCCGAAGCATTTTTAAATGTCAGCGGAATTCCGAGAAATATGGAAGAGTTCCGAAGCATTTTTAAATGTCAGCAGAATTCCGAGAACAATGGAAGAGTTCCAAAGCATTTTTAAATGTCAGCGGAATTCTGAAAACAATGGAAGAGTTCCGAAGCATTTTTAAACTTCAAAATAATTCCGAGAACAATGGAAGAGTTCAGAAGCATTCTTAAACTTCAGTGGAATTCCGAGAACAATGGAAGAGTTCCGAAGCATTTTTAAAAGTCAGCGGAATTCCGAGAACAATAGAAGAGTTGTGAAGCAATTTTAAGCGTCAGCGGAATTCCGAGAACAATGGAAGAGTTCCGAAGCATTTTTAAACTTCAGCGGAATTCCTGGAACAATGGAAGAGTTCCGAAGCATTTTTAAATGTCAGCAGAATTCCGAGAATAATAGAAGGGTGCCAAAGCATGTTTAAACTTCAGCGGAATTCTGAGAACAATGTAAGAGTTCCGAAGCATTTTTAAACTTCACCGGAATTCCGAGAACAATGGAAGAGTTCCGAAGCATTTTTAAACGTCAAGGGAATTCCGCGAACAATCGAAGAGTTCTGAAGCATTTTTAAACGTCAGCGGATTTTTGAAAGCAATGGAAGATTTCCGAAGCATTTTTAAACCTCAGCGGAATTCTGAGAAAAATGGAAGAGTTCCGAAGCATTTTTAAACTTCAGCGGAATTTGGAGAACAATCGGAGAGTTCCGAAGCATTTTTAAAGGTCAGCGGAATTCCGAGAACAATGGAAGAGTTGTGAAGCATTTTTAAACGTCAGCAGAATTCCGAGAACAATGGAAGAGTTGCAAAGCATTATTAAACGTCAGCGGAATTCCGAGAACAATGGAAGAGTTCCAAAGCATTTTTAAATGTCAGCGGAATTCTGAAAACAATGGAAGAGTTCCGAAGCATTTTTAAACTTCAGCAGAATTCCGAGAACAATGGAAGAGTTCCGAAGCATTCTTAAACTTCAGCGGAATTCCGAGAACAATGGAAGAGTTCCGAAGCATTTTTAAAAGTCAGCGGATTTCCGAGAACAATAGAAGAGTTGTGAAGCAATTTTAAGCGTCAGCGGAATTCCGAGAACAATGGAAGAGTTCCGAAGCATTTTTAAACTTCAGCGGAATTTGGAGAACAATCGGAGAGTTCCGAAGCATTTTTAAAGGTCAGCGGAATTCCGAGAACAATGGAAGAGTTGTGAAGCATTTTTAAACGTCAGCGGAATTCCGAGAACAATGGAAGAGTTGCAAAGCATTATTAAACGTCAGCGGAATTCCGAGAACAATGGAAGAGTTCCGAAGCATTTTTAAACTTCAGCATAATTCCGAGAACAATGGAAGAGTTCCGAAGCATTTTTAAATTTCAAAGGAATTCCGAGAACGGTGGAAGAGT
Organism: Phyllobates terribilis; assembly: GCF_046119375.1. NCBI lineage: Eukaryota > Metazoa > Chordata > Amphibia > Anura > Dendrobatidae > Phyllobates > Phyllobates terribilis. The sequence continues at coordinate 20,910,697 of NW_027362775.1, read as the reverse complement.
TCCAAGGCATTTTAAAACTTCAAAATAATTCCGAGAACAATGGAAGAGTTCAGAAGCATTCTTAAACTTCAGCGGAATTCCGAGAACAATGGAAGAGTTCCGAAGCATTTTTAAAAGTCAGCGGAATTCCGAGAACAATAGAAGAGTTGTGAAACAATTTTAAGCGTCAGCGGAATTCCGAGAACAATGGAAGAGTTCCGAAGCATTTTTAAACTTCAGCGGAATTCCTGGAACAATGGAAGAGTTCCGAAGCATTTTTAAAATTCAAAGGAATTCCGAGAACGATGGAAGAGTTCCGAAGCATTTTTAAAAGTCAGCAGAATTCCGAGAATAATAGAAGGGTGCCAAAGCATGTTTAAACTTCAGCGGAATTCTGAGAACAATGTAAGAGTTCCGAAGCATTTTTAAACTTCACCGGAATTCCGAGAACAATGGAAGAGTTCCGAAGCATTTTTAAACGTCAGGGGAATTCCGCGAACAATCGAAGAGTTCTGAAGCATTTTTAAACGTCAGCGGATTTTTGAAAGCAATGGAAGATTTCCAAAGCATTTTTAAACCTCAGCGGAATTCTGAGAAAAATGGAAGAGTACCGAAGCATTTTTAAACTTCAGCGGAATTTGGAGAACAATCGGAGAGTTCCGAAGCATTTTTAAAGGTCAGCGGAATTCCGAGAACAATGGAAGAGTTGTGAAGCATTTTTAAACGTCAGCAGAATTCCGAGAACAATGGAAGAGTTGCAAAGCATTATTAAACGTCAGCGGAATTCCGAGAACAATGGAAGAGTTCCAAAGCATTTTTAAATGTCAGCGGAATTCTGAAAACAATGGAAGAGTTCCGAAGCATTTTTAAACTTCAGCAGAATTCCGAGAACAATGGAAGAGTTCCGAAGCATTCTTAAACTTCAGCGGAATTCCGAGAACAATGGAAGAGTTCCGAAGCATTTTTAAACTTCACCGGAATTCCGAGAACAATGGAAGAGTTCCGAAGCATTTTTAAACGTCAGGGGAATTCCGCGAACAATCGAAGAGTTCTGATGCATTTTTAAACGTCAGCGGATTTTTGAAAACAATGGAAGATTTCCGAAGCATTTTTAAACCTCAGCGGAATTCTGAGAAAAATGGAAGAGTTCCGAAGCATTTTTAAACTTCAGCGGAATTTGGAGAACAATCGGAGAGTTCCGAAGCATTTTTAAATGTCAGCGGAATTCCGAGAACAATGGAAGAGTTGTGAAGCATTTTTAAACGTCAGCGGAATTCCGAGAGCAATGGAAGAGTTCCGAAGCATTTTTAAACGTCAGCAGAATTCCGAGTACAATGGAAGAGTTCCGAAGCATTTTTAAACTTCAGCAGAATTCCGAGAACAATGGAAGAGTTCCGAAGCATTTTTAAACTTCAGCGGAATTACGAGAACAATGGAAGAGTTCCGAAGCATTTTTAAACATGAGCAGAATTCCGAGAACAATGGAAGAGATTTTAAGCATTTTTAAACTTCATCGGAATTCCGAGAACAATAGAAGAGTTCCGAAGCATTTTCAAACTTCACCCGAATTCTGAGAACAATGGAAGAGTTCCGAAGCATTTTTAAACTTCAGCAGAATTCCGAGTACAATAGAAGAGTTCCGAAGCATTTTTAAACTTCATCGGAATTTGGAAAACAATGGAAGAGTTCCGAAGCATTTTTAAAAGTCAGCGGAATTCCGAGAACAATGGAAGAGTTGTGAAGCATTTTTAAACGTCAGCAGAATTCCGAGAACAATGGAAGAGTTCCGAAGCATTTTTAAACGTCAGCGGAATTCTGAGATCAACGGAATAGTTCTGAAGAATTTTTAAATGTTAGCGGGATTCCGAGAACAATGGAAGAGTTCCGAAGCATTTTTAAATGTCAGCGGAAATCTGAAAACAATGGAAGAGTTCCGAAGCATTTTTAATCTTCAAAATAATTCAGAGAACAATGGAAGAGTTCCGAAGCATATTTAAACTTCAGCGGAATTCCGAGAACAATGGAAGAGTTCCGAAGCATTTTTAAAAGTCAGCGGAATACCGAGAACAATAGAAGAGTTTTGAAGCATTTTTAAACGTCAGCGGAATTCCGAGAACAATGGAAGAGGTCCGAAGCATTTTTAAATGTCAGCGGAATTCCGAGAAATATGGAAGAGTTCCGAAGCATTTTTAAATGTCAGCAGAATTCCGAGAACAATGGAAGAGTTCCAAAGCATTTTTAAATGTCAGCGGAATTCTGAAAACAATGGAAGAGTTCCGAAGCATTTTCAAACTTCACCCGAATTCTGAGAACAATGGAAGAGTTCCGAAGCATTTTTAAACTTCAGCAGAATTCCGAGAACAATGGAAGAGTTCCGAAGCATTTTTAAACTTCATCGGAATTTGGAAAACAATGGAAGAGTTCCGAAGCATTTTTAAAAGTCAGCGGAATTCCGAGAACAATGGAAGAGTTGTGAAGCATTTTTAAACGTCAGCAGAATTCCGAGAACAATGGAAGAGTTCCGAAGCATTTTTAAACGTCAGCGGAATTCTGAGATCAACGGAATAGTTCTGAAGAATTTTTAAATGTTAGCGGGATTCCGAGAACAATGGAAGAGTTCCGAAGCATTTTTAAATGTCAGCGGAAATCTGAAAACAATGGAAGAGTTCCGAAGCATTTTTAATCTTCAAAATAATTCAGAGAACAATGGAAGAGTTCCGAAGCATATTTAAACTTCAGCGGAATTCCGAGAACAATGGAAGAGTTCCGAAGCATTTTTAAAAGTCAGCGGAATACCGAGAACAATAGAAGAGTTTTGAAGCATTTTTAAACGTCAGCGGAATTCCGAGAACAATGGAAGAGGTCCGAAGCATTTTTAAATGTCAGCGGAATTCCGAGAAATATGGAAGAGTTCCGAAGCATTTTTAAATGTCAGCAGAATTCCGAGAACAATGGAAGAGTTCCAAAGCATTTTTAAATGTCAGCGGAATTCTGAAAACAATGGAAGAGTTCCGAAGCATTTTTAAACTTCAGCAGAATTCCGAGAACAATGGAAGAGTTCAGAAGCATTCTTAAACTTCAGCGGAATTCCGAGAACAATGGAAGAGTTCCGAAGCATTTTTAAAAGTCAGCGGAATTCCGAGAACAATAGAAGAGTTGTGAAGCAATTTTAAGCGTCAGCGGAATTCCGAGAACAATGGAAGAGTTCCGAAGCATTTTTAAACTTCAGCGGAATTCCTGGAACAATGGAAGAGTTCCGAAGCATTTTTAAAAGTCAGCAGAATTCCGAGAATAATAGAAGGGTGCCAAAGCATGTTTAAACTTCAGCGGAATTCTGAGAACAATGTAAGAGTTCCGAAGCATTTTTAAACTTCACCGGAATTCCGAGAACAATGGAAGAGTTCCGAAGCATTTTTAAACGTCAGGGGAATTCCGCGAACAATCGAAGAGTTCTGAAGCATTTTTAAACGTCAGCGGATTTTTGAAAGCAATGGAAGATTTCCGAAGCATTTTTAAACCTCAGCGGAATTCTGAGAAAAATGGAAGAGTTCCGAAGCATTTTTAAACTTCAGCGGAATTTGGAGAACAATCGGAGAGTTCCGAAGCATTTTTAAAGGTCAGCGGAATTCCGAGAACAATGGAAGAGTTGTGAAGCATTTTTAAACGTCAGCGGAATTCCGAGAACAATGGAAGAGTTGCAAAGCATTATTAAACGTCAGCGGAATTCCGAGAACAATGGAAGAGTTCCGAAGCATTTTTAAACTTCAGCATAATTCCGAGAACAATGGAAGAGTTCCGAAGCATTTTTAAATTTCAAAGGAATTCCGAGAACGATGGAAGAGTTCCAAAGCATTTTAAAACTTCAGCAGAATTCCAAGAACAATGGAAGAGTCCTGAAGCATTTTAAACTTCAGCTGATTTCCGAGAAATGGAAGAGTTCCGAAGCATTTTGAAACGTCAGCGGAAATCCGAGAACAATGGAAGCGTTCCGAAGCATTTTTAAATGTCAGCTGAATTCCGAGAACAATGAAAGAGTTGCGAAGCATTATTAAACGTCAGCGGAATTCTGAGAACAATGGAAGAGTTCCGAATCATTTTTAAAAGTCAGCGGAATACCGAGAACAATAGAAGAGTTTTGAAGCATTTTTAAACGTCAGCGGAATTCCGAGAACAATGGAAGAGGTCCGAAGCATTTTTAAATGTCAGCGGTATTCCGAGAAATATGGAAGAGTTCCGAAGCATTTTTAAATGTCAGCAGAATTCCGAGAACAATGGAAGAGTTCCAAAGCATTTTTAAATGTCAGCGGAATTCTGAAAACAATGGAAGAGTTCCGAAGCATTTTTAAACTTCAAAATAATTCCGAGAACAATGGAAGAGTTCAGAAGCATTCTTAAACTTCAGCGGAATTCCGAGAACAATGGAAGAGTTCCGAAGCATTTTTAAAAGTCAGCGGAATTCCGAGAACAATAGAAGAGTTGTGAAGCAATTTTAAGCGTCAGCAGAATTCCGAGAACAATGGAAGAGTTCCAAAGCATTTTTAAACTTCAGCGGAATTCCTGGAACAATGGAAGAGTTCCGAAGCATTTTTAAATGTCAGCAGAATTCCGAGAATAATAGAAGGGTGCCAAAGCATGTTTAAACTTCAGCGGAATTCTGAGAACAATGTAAGAGTTCCGAAGCATTTTTAAACTTCACCGGAATTCCGAGAACAATGGAAGAGTTCCGAAGCATTTTTAAACGTCAAGGGAATTCCGCAAACAATCGAAGAGTTCTGAAGCATTTTTAAACGTCAGCGGATTTTTGAAAGCAATGGAAGATTTCCGAAGCATTTTTAAACCTCAGCGGAATTCTGAGAAAAATGGAAGAGTTCCGAAGCATTTTTAAACTTCAGCGGAATTTGGAGAACAATCGGAGAGTTCCGAAGCATTTTTAAAGGTCAGCGGAATTCCGAGAACAATGGAAGAGTTGTGAAGCATTTTTAAACGTCAGCAGAATTCCGAGAACAATGGAAGAGTTGCAAAGCATTATTAAACGTCAGCGGAATTCCGAGAACAATGGAAGAGTTCCAAAGCATTTTTAAATGTCAGCGGAATTCTGAAAACAATGGAAGAGTTCCGAAGCATTTTTAAACTTCAGCAGAATTCCGAGAACAATGGAAGAGTTCCGAAGCATTCTTAAACTTCAGCGGGATTCCGAGAACAATGGAAGAGTTCCGAAGCATTTTTAAAAGTCAGCGGAATTCCGAGAACAATAGAAGAGTTGTGAAGCAATTTTAAGCGTCAGCGGAATTCCGAGAACAATGGAAGAGTTCCGAAGCATTTTTAAACTTCAGCGGAATTTGGAGAACAATCGGAGAGTTCCGAAGCATTTTTAAAGGTCAGCGGAATTCCGAGAACAATGGAAGAGTTGTGAAGCATTTTTAAACGTCAGCGGAATTCCGAGAACAATGGAAGAGTTGCAAAGCATTATTAAACGTCAGCGGAATTCCGAGAACAATGGAAGAGTTCCGAAGCATTTTTAAACTTCAGCATAATTCCGAGAACAATGGAAGAGTTCCGAAGCATTTTTAAATTTCAAAGGAATTCCGAGAACGATGGAAGAGTTCCAAGGCATTTTAAAACTTCAGCAGAATTCCAAGAACAATGGAAGAGTCCTGAAGCATTTTAAACTTCAGCTGATTTCCGAGAAATGGAAGAGTTCCGAAGCATTTTGAAACGTCAGCGGAAATCCGAGAACAATGGAAGCGTTCCGAAGCATTTTTAAATGTCAGCTGAATTCCGAGAACAATGAAAGAGTTGCGAAGCATTATTAAACGTCAGCGGAATTCTGAGAACAATGGAAGAGTTCCGAAGCATTTTTAAAAGTCAGCGGAATACCGAGAACAATAGAAGAGTTTTGAAGCATTTTTAAACGTCAGCGGAATTCCGAGAACAATGGAAGAGGTCCGAAGCATTTTTAAATGTCAGCGGAATTCCGAGAAATATGGAAGAGTTCCGAAGCATTTTTAAATGTCAGCAGAATTCCGAGAACAATGGAAGAGTTCCAAAGCATTTTTAAATGTCAGCGGAATTCTGAAAACAATGGAAGAGTTCCGAAGCATTTTTAAACTTCAAAATAATTCCGAGAACAATGGAAGAGTTCAGAAGCATTCTTAAACTTCAGCGGAATTAGGAGAACAATGGAAGAGTTCCGAAGCATTTTTAAAAGTCAGCGGAATTCCGAGAACAATAGAAGAGTTGTGAAACAATTTTAAGCGTCAGCGGAATTCCGAGAACAATGGAAGAGTTCCGAAGCATTTTTAAATTTCAAAGGAATTCCGAGAACGATGGAAGAGTTCCAAAGCATTTTAAAACTTCAGCAGAATTCCAAGAACAATGGAAGAGTCCTGAAGCATTTTAAACTTCAGCTGATTTCCGAGAAATGGAAGAGTTCCGAAGCATTTTGAAACGTCAGCGGAAATCCGAGAACAATGGAAGCGTTCCGAAGCATTTTTAAATGTCAGCTGAATTCCGAGAACAATGAAAGAGTTGCGAAGCATTATTAAACGTCAGCGGAATTCTGAGAACAATGGAAGAGTTCCGAAGCATTTTTAAAAGTCAGCGGAATACCGAGAACAATAGAAGAGTTTTGAAGCATTTTTAAACGTCAGCGGAATTCCGAGAACAATGGAAGAGGTCCGAAGCATTTTTAAATGTCAGCGGAATTCCGAGAAATATGGAAGAGTTCCGAAGCATTTTTAAATGTCAGCAGAATTCCGAGAACAATGGAAGAGTTCCAAAGCATTTTTAAATGTCAGCGGAATTCTGAAAACAATGGAAGAGTTCCGAAGCATTTTTAAACTTCAAAATAATTCCGAGAACAATGGAAGAGTTCAGAAGCATTCTTAAACTTCAGCGGAATTCCGAGAACAATGGAAGAGTTCCGAAGCATTTTTAAAAGTCAGCGGAATTCCGAGAACAATAGAAGAGTTGTGAAACAATTTTAAGCGTCAGCGGAATTCCGAGAACAATGGAAGAGTTCCGAAGCATTTTTAAACTTCAGCGGAATTCCTGGAACAATGGAAGAGTTCCGAAGCATTTTTAAAATTCAAAGGAATTCCGAGAACGATGGAAGAGTTCCGAAGCATTTTTAAAAGTCAGCAGAATTCCGAGAATAATAGAAGGGTGCCAAAGCATGTTTAAACTTCAGCGGAATTCTGAGAACAATGTAAGAGTTCCGAAGCATTTTTAAACTTCACCGGAATTCCGAGAACAATGGAAGAGTTCCGAAGCATTTTTAAACGTCAGGGGAATTCCGCGAACAATCGAAGAGTTCTGAAGCATTTTTAAACGTCAGCGGATTTTTGAAAGCAATGGAAGATTTCCAAAGCATTTTTAAACCTCAGCGGAATTCTGAGAAAAATGGAAGAGTACCGAAGCATTTTTAAACTTCAGCGGAATTTGGAGAACAATCGGAGAGTTCCGAAGCATTTTTAAAGGTCAGCGGAATTCCGAGAACAATGGAAGAGTTGTGAAGCATTTTTAAACGTCAGCAGAATTCCGAGAACAATGGAAGAGTTGCAAAGCATTATTAAACGTCAGCGGAATTCCGAGAACAATGGAAGAGTTCCAAAGCATTTTTAAATGTCAGCGGAATTCTGAAAACAATGGAAGAGTTCCGAAGCATTTTTAAACTTCAGCAGAATTCCGAGAACAATGGAAGAGTTCCGAAGCATTCTTAAACTTCAGCGGAATTCCGAGAACAATGGAAGAGTTCCGAAGCATTTTTAAAAGTCAGCGGAATTCCGAGAACAATAGAAGAGTTGTGAAGCAATTTTAAACGTCAGCGGAATTCCGAGAACAATGGAAGAGTTCCGAAGCATTTTTAAACTTCAGCGGAATTCCTGGAACAATGAAAGAGTTCCGAAGCATTTTTAAAAGTCAGCAGAATATAGAGAATAATAGAAGGGTGCCAAAGCATGTTTAAACTTCAGCGGAATTCTGAGAACAATGTAAGAGTTCCGAAGCATTTTTAAACTTCACCGGAATTCCGAGAACAATGGAAGAGTTCCGAAGCATTTTTAAACGTCAGGGGAATTCCGCGAACAATCGAAGAGTTCTGATGCATTTTTAAACGTCAGCGGATTTTTGAAAACAATGGAAGATTTCCGAAGCATTTTTAAACCTCAGCGGAATTCTGAGAAAAATGGAAGAGTTCCGAAGCATTTTTAAACTTCAGCGGAATTTGGAGAACAATCGGAGAGTTCCGAAGCATTTTTAAATGTCAGCGGAATTCCGAGAACAATGGAAGAGTTGTGAAGCATTTTTAAACGTCAGCGGAATTCCGAGAACAATGGAAGAGTTCCGAAGCATTTTTAAACGTCAGAAGAATTCCGAGTACAATGGAAGAGTTCCGAAGCATTTTTAAACTTCAGCAGAATTCCGAGAACAATGGAAGAGTTCCGAAGCATTTTTAAACTTCAGCGGAATTACGAGAACAATGGAAGAGTTCCGAAGCATTTTTAAACATGAGCAGAATTCCGAGAACAATGGAAGAGATTTTAAGCATTTTTAAACTTCATCGGAATTCCGAGAACAATAGAAGAGTTCCGAAGCATTTTCAAACTTCACCCGAATTCTGAGAACAATGGAAGAGTTCCGAAGCATTTTTAAACTTCAGCAGAATTCCGAGAACAATAGAAGAGTTCCGAAGCATTTTTAAACTTCATCGGAATTTGGAAAACAATGGAAGAGTTCCGAAGCATTTTTAAAAGTCAGCGGAATTCCGAGAACAATGGAAGAGTTGTGAAGCATTTTTAAACGTCAGCAGAATTCCGAGAACAATGGAAGAGTTCCGAAGCATTTTTAAACGTCAGCGGAATTCTGAGATCAACGGAATAGTTCTGAAGAATTTTTAAATGTTAGCGGGATTCCGAGAACAATGGAAGAGTTCCGAAGCATTTTTAAATGTCAGCGGAAATCTGAAAACAATGGAAGAGTTCCGAAGCATTTTTAATCTTCAAAATAATTCAGAGAACAATGGAAGAGTTCCGAAGCATATTTAAACTTCAGCGGAATTCCGAGAACAATGGAAGAGTTCCGAAGCATTTTTAAAAGTCAGCGGAATACCGAGAACAATAGAAGAGTTTTGAAGCATTTTTAAACGTCAGCGGAATTCCGAGAACAATGGAAGAGGTCCGAAGCATTTTTAAACTTCAGCAGAATTCCGAGAACAATGGAAGAGTTCAGAAGCATTCTTAAACTTCAGCGGAATTCCGAGAACAATGGAAGAGTTCCGAAGCATTTTTAAAAGTCAGCGGAATTCCGAGAACAATAGAAGAGTTGTGAAGCAATTTTAAGCGTCAGCGGAATTCCGAGAACAATGGAAGAGTTCCGAAGCATTTTTAAACTTCAGCGGAATTCCTGGAACAATGGAAGAGTTCCGAAGCATTTTTAAAAGTCAGCAGAATTCCGAGAATAATAGAAGGGTGCCAAAGCATGTTTAAACTTCAGCGGAATTCTGAGAACAATGTAAGAGTTCCGAAGCATTTTTAAACTTCACCGGAATTCCGAGAACAATGGAAGAGTTCCGAAGCATTTTTAAACGTCAGGGGAATTCCGCGAACAATCGAAGAGTTCTGAAGCATTTTTAAACGTCAGCGGATTTTTGAAAGCAATGGAAGATTTCCGAAGCATTTTTAAACCTCAGCGGAATTCTGAGAAAAATGGAAGAGTTCCGAAGCATTTTTAAACTTCAGCGGAATTTGGAGAACAATCGGAGAGTTCCGAAGCATTTTTAAAGGTCAGCGGAATTCCGAGAACAATGGAAGAGTTGTGAAGCATTTTTAAACGTCAGCGGAATTCCGAGAACAATGGAAGAGTTGTAAAGCATTATTAAACGTCAGCGGAATTCCGAGAACAATGGAAGAGTTCCGAAGCATTTTTAAACTTCAGCATAATTCCGAGAACAATGGAAGAGTTCCGAAGCATTTTTAAATTTCAAAGGAATTCCGAGAACGATGGAAGAGTTCCAAAGCATTTTAAAACTTCAGCAGAATTCCAAGAACAATGGAAGAGTCCTGAAGCATTTTAAACTTCAGCTGATTTCCGAGAAATGGAAGAGTTCCGAAGCATTTTGAAACGTCAGCGGAAATCCGAGAACAATGGAAGCGTTCCGAGGCATTTTTAAATGTCAGCTGAATTCCGAGAACAATGAAAGAGTTGCGAAGCATTATTAAACGTCAGCGGAATTCTGAGAACAATGGAATAGTTCCGAAGCATTTTTAAACGTCAGGGGAATTCCGCGAACAATCGAAGAGTTCCGAAGCATTTTTAAACTTCAGCGGAATTTGGAGAACAATAGGAGAGTTCCGAAGCATTTTTAAAGGTCAGCGGAATTCCGAGAACAATGGAAGAGTTGTGAAGCATTTTTAAACGTCAGCAGAATTCCGAGAACAATGGAAGAGTTGCAAAGCATTATTAAACGTCAGCGGAATTCCGAGAACAATGGAAGAGTTCCAAAGCATTTTTAAATGTCAGCGGAATTCTGAAAACAATGGAAGAGTTCCGAAGCATTTTTAAACTTCAGCAGAATTCCGAGAACAATGGAAGAGTTCCGAAGCATTCTTAAACTTCAGCGGAATTCCGAGAACAATGGAAGAGTTCCGAAGCATTTTTAAAAGTCAGAGGAATTCCGAGAACAATAGAAGATTTGTGAAGCAATTTTAAGCGTCAGCGGAATTCCGAGAACAATGGAAGAGTTCCGAAGCATTTTTAAACTTCAGCGGAATTCCTGGAACAATGAAAGAGTTCCGAAGCATTTTTAAAAGTCAGCAGAATTCCGAGAATAATAGAAGGGTGCCAAAGCATGTTTAAACTTCAGCGGAATTCTGAGAACAATGTAAGAGTTCCGAAGCATTTTTAAACTTCACCGGAATTCCGAGAACAATGGAAGAGTTCCGAAGCATTTTTAAACGTCAGGGGAATTCCGCGAACAATCGAAGAGTTCTGATGCATTTTTAAACGTCAGCGGATTTTTGAAAACAATGGAAGATTTCCGAAGCATTTTTAAACCTCAGCGGAATTCTGAGAAAAATGGAAGAGTTCCGAAGCATTTTTAAACTTCAGCGGAATTTGGAGAACAATCGGAGAGTTCCGAAGCATTTTTAAATGTCAGCGGAATTCCGAGAACAATGGAAGAGTTGTGAAGCATTTTTAAACGTCAGCGGAATTCCGAGAACAATGGAAGAGTTCCGAAGCATTTTTAAAAGTTAGTGAAATTCCGAGAACAATGGAAGAGTTGTGAAGCATTTTTAAACGTCAGCGGATTTTTGAAAACAATGGAAGATTTCCGAAGCATTTTTAAATGTCAGCGGAATTCTGAGAAAAATGGAAGAGTTCCGAAGCATTTTTAAACTTCAGCGGAATTTGGAGAACAATCGGAGTGTTCCTAAGCATTTTTAAAGGCCAGTGGAATTCCGAGAACAATGGAAGAGTTGTGAAGCATTTTTAAACGTCAGCGGAATTCCAAGAACAATGGAAGAGTTGCAAAGCATTATTAAACGTCAGCGGAATTCCGAGAACAATGGAAGAGTTCCGAAGCATTTTTAAACTTCAGCATAATTCCGAGAACAATGGAAGAGTTCCGAAGCATTTTTAAACGTCAGCGGAATTCTGAGATCAATGGAATAGTTCTGAAGAATTTTTAAATGTTAGCGGGATTCCGAGAACAATGGAAGAGTTCCGAAGCATTTTTAAATGTCAGCGGAAATCTGAAAACAATGGAAGAGTTCCGAAGCATTTTTAATCTTCAAAATAATTCCAAGAACAATGGAAGAGTTCCGAAGCATATTTAAACTTCAGCGGAATTCCGAGAACAATGGAAGAGTTCCGAAGCATTTTTAAAAGTCAGCGGAATTCCGAGAACAATAGAAGAGTTTTGAAGCATTTTTAAACGTCAGCGGAATTCCGAGAACAATTGAAGAGGTCCGAAGCATGTTTAAATGTCAGCGGAATTCCGAAAAATATGGAAGAGTTCCGAGCATTTTTAAATGTCAGCTGAATTCCGAGAACAATGAAAGAGTTGCGAAGCATTATTAAACGTCAGCGGAATTCTGAGAACAATGGAAGAGTTCCGAAACATTTTTAAACATCGACGGATTTCCTTCAAGAATGAAAGAGTTCCGAAGAATTTTTAAACTTCAGCAGAATTTGAGGAACAATGGAAGAGTTCCAAAGCATTTTTAAACTTCAGTAGAAATCCGGGAACAATGGAAGAGTTTCAAAGCATTTTTAAACTTCAGCAGAATTCGGAGAACAATTGAAGAGTTCCAAAGCATTTTTAAACTTCAGCGGAATTCCGAGAACAATGGAAGAGTTCCGAAGCATTTTTAAATGTCAGCAGAATTCCGAGAACAATGTAAGAGTTCCAAAGCATTTTAAAACTTCAGCAGAATTCCATGAACAATTGAAGTGTTCCGAAGCATTTTTAAACGTAAGCGGAATTGCGAGAAAAATGGAAGAGTTCTAAAGCATTTTTAAACATCAGCGGAATGCCGAGAGCAATGCAAGATTTCCGAAGTATTTTTATATGTCAGCGGAATTCCGAGAACAATGGAAGAGTACCGAAGCATTTTAAAACGTCAGCGGAATTCCGAGAACAATGGAAGAGTTCCGAAGCATTTTTAAACTTCAGCGGAATTACGAGAACAATGGAAGAGTTCCGAAGCATTTTTAAACGTCAGCAGAATTCCGAGAACAATGGAAGAGTTCGGAAGCATTTTTAAACGTCAGCAGAATTCCGAGAACAATGGAAGAGTTCCGAAGCATTTTTAAACTTCAGCAGAATTCCGAGAACAATGGAAGAGTTCCGAAGCATTTTTAAACTTCAGCGGAATTACGAGAACAATGGAAGAGTTCCGAAGCATTTTTAAACATGAGCAGAATTCCGAGAACAATGGAAGAGATTTTAAGCATTTTTAAACTTCAGCGGAATTCCGAGAACAATAGAAGAGTTCCGAAGCATTTTCAAACTTCACCCGAATTCTGAGAACAATGGAAGAGTTCCGAAGCATTTTTAAACTTCAGCGGAATTTGGAAAACAATGGAAGAGTTCCGAAGCATTTTTAAAAGTCAGCGGAATTCCGAGAACAATGGAAGAGTTGTGAAGCATTTTTAAACGTCAGCAGAATTCCGAGAACAATGGAAGAGTTCCGAAGTATTTTTAAACGTCAGCGGAATATTGAGTTCAATGGAATAGTTCTGAAGAATTTTTAAATGTTAGCGGGATTCCGAGAACAATGGAAGAGTTCCGAAGCATTTTTAAATGTCAGCGGAAATCTGAAAACAATGGAAGAGTTCCGAAGCATTTTTAATCTTCAAAATAATTCCGAGAACAATGGAAGAGTTCCGAAGCATATTTAAACTTCAGCGGAATTCCGTGAACAATGGAAGAGTTCCGAAGCATTTTTAAAATTCAGCGGAATACCGAGAACAATAGAAGAGTTTTGAAGCATTTTTAAACGTCAGCGGAATTCCGAGAACAATGGAAGAGGTCCGAAGCATTTTTAAATGTCAGCGGAATTCCGAGAAATATGGAAGAGTTCCGAAGCATTTTTAAATGTCAGCAGAATTCCGAGAACAATGGAAGAGTTCCAAAGCATTTTTAAATGTCAGCGGAATTCTGAAAACAATGGAAGAGTTCCAAAGCATTTTTAAACTTCAGCAGAATTCCGAGAACAATGGAAGAGTTGCAAAGCATTATTAAACGTCAGCGGAATTCCGAGAACAATGGAAGAGTTCCAAAGCATTTTTAAATGTCAGCGGAATTCTGAAAACATTGGAAGAGTTCCGAAGCATTTTTAAACTTCAGCAGAATTCCGAGAACAATGAAAGAGTTCCGAAGCATTTTTAAACTTCAGCATAATTCCGAGAACAATGGAAGAGTTCCGAAGCATTTTTAAACGTCAGCGGAATTCTGAGATCAATGGAATAGTTCTGAAGAATTTTTAAATGTTAGCGGGATTCCGAGAACAATGGAAGAGTTCCGAAGCATTTTTAAATGTCAGCGGAAATCTGAAAACAATGGAAGAGTTCCGAAGCATTTTTAATCTTCAAAATAATTCCGAGAACAATGGAAGAGTTCCGAAGCATATTTAAACTTCAGCGGAATTCCGAGAACAATGGAAGAGTTCCGAAGCATTTTTAAAAGTCAGCGGAATACCGAGAACAATAGAAGAGTTTTGAAGCATTTTTAAACGTCAGCGGAATTCCGAGAACAATGGAAGAGGTCCGAAGCATTTTTAAATGTCAGCGGAATTCCGAGAAATATGGAAGAGTTCCGAAGCATTTTTAAATGTCAGCAGAATTCCGAGAACAATGGAAGAGTTCCAAAGCATTTTTAAATGTCAGCGGAATTCTGAAAACAATGGAAGAGTTCCGAAGCATTTTTAAACTTCAGCAGAATTCCGAGAACAATGGAAGAGTTCAGAAGCATTCTTAAACTTCAGCGGAATTCCGAGAACAATGGAAGAGTTCCGAAGCATTTTTAAAAGTCAGCGGAATTCCGAGAACAATAGAAGAGTTGTGAAGCAATTTTAAGCGTCAGCGGAATTCCGAGAACAATGGAAGAGTTCCGAAGCATTTTTAAACTTCAGCGGAATTCCTGGAACAATGGAAGAGTTCCGAAGCATTTTTAAAAGTCAGCAGAATTCCGAGAATAATAGAAGGGTGCCAAAGCATGTTTAAACTTCAGCGGAATTCTGAGAACAATGTAAGAGTTCCGAAGCATTTTTAAACTTCACCGGAATTCCGAGAACAATGGAAGAGTTCCGAAGCATTTTTAAACGTCAGGGGAATTCCGCGAACAATCGAAGAGTTCTGAAGCATTTTTAAACGTCAGCGGATTTTTGAAAGCAATGGAAGATTTCCGAAGCATTTTTAAACCTCAGCGGAATTCTGAGAAAAATGGAAGAGTTCCGAAGCATTTTTAAACTTCAGCGGAATTTGGAGAACAATCGGAGAGTTCCGAAGCATTTTTAAAGGTCAGCGGAATTCCGAGAACAATGGAAGAGTTGTGAAGCATTTTTAAACGTCAGCAGAATTCCGAGAACAATGGAAGAGTTGCAAAGCATTATTAAACGTCAGTGGAATTCCGAGAACAATGGAAGAGTTCCAAAGCATTTTTAAATGTCAGCGGAATTCTGAAAACAATGGAAGAGTTCCGAAGCATTTTTAAACTTCAGCAGAATTCCGAGAACAATGGAAGAGTTCCGAAGCATTCTTAAACTTCAGCGGAATTCCGAGAACAATGGAAGAGTTCCGAAGCATTTTTAAAAGTCAGCGGAATTCCGAGAACAATGGAAGAGTTGTGAAGCAATTTTAAGCGTCAGCGGAATTCCGAGAACAATGGAAGAGTTCCGAAGCATTTTTAAACTTCAGCGGAATTCCTGGAACAATGAAAGAGTTCCGAAGCATTTTTAAAAGTCAGCAGAATTCCGAGAATAATAGAAGGGTGCCAAAGCATGTTTAAACTTCAGCGGAATTCTGAGAACAATGTAAGAGTTACGAAGCATTTTTAAACTTCACCGGAATTCCGAGAACAATGGAAGAGTTCCGAAGCATTTTTAAACGTCAGGGGAATTCCACGAACAATCGAAGAGTTCTGATGCATTTTTAAACGTCAGCGGATTTTTGAAAACAATGGAAGATTTCCGAAGCATTTTTAAACCTCAGCGGAATTCTGAGAAAAATGGAAGAGTTCCGAAGCATTTTTAAACTTCAGCGGAATTTGGAGAACAATCGGAGAGTTCCGAAGCATTTTTAAATGTCAGCGGAATTCCGAGAACAATGGAAGAGTTGTGAAGCATTTTTAAACGTCAGCGGAATTCCGAGAACAATGGAAGAGTTCCGAAGCATTTTTAAATGTCAGCAGAATTCCGAGAACAATGGAAGAGTTCGGAAGCATTTTTAAACGTCAGCAGAATTCCGAGAACAATGGAAGAGTTCCGAAGCATTTTTAAACTTCAGCAGAATTCCGAGAACAATGGAAGAGTTCCGAAGCATTTTTAAACTTCAGCGGAATTACGAGAACAATGGAAGAGTTCCGAAGCATTTTTAAACATGAGCAGAATTCCGAGAACAATGGAAGAGATTTTAAGCATTTTTAAACTTCAGCGGAATTCCGAGAACAATAGAAGAGTTCCGAAGCATTTTCAAACTTCACCCGAATTCTGAGAACAATGGAAGAGTTCCGAAGAATTTTTAAACTTCAGCAGAATTCCGAGAACAATGGAAGAGTTCCGAAGCATTTTTAAACTTCAGCGGAATTTGGAAAACAATGGAAGAGTTCCGAAGCATTTTTAAAAGTCAGCGGAATTCCGAGAACAATGGAAGAGTTGTGAAGCATTTTTAAACGTCAGCAGAATTCCGAGAACAATGGAAGAGTTCCGAAGCATTTTTAAACGTCAGCGGAATTCTGAGATCAACGGAATAGTTCTGAAGAATTTTTAAATGTTAGCGGGATTCCGAGAACAATGGAAGAGTTCCGAAGCATTTTTAAATGTCAGCGGAAATCTGAAAACAATGGAAGAGTTCCGAAGCATTTTTAATCTTCAAAATAATTCAGAGAACAATGGAAGAGTTCCGAAGCATATTTAAACTTCAGCGGAATTCCGAGAACAATGGAAGAGGTCCGAAGCATTTTTAAATGTCAGCGGAATTCCGAGAAATATGGAAGAGTTCCGAAGCATTTTTAAATGTCAGCGGAATTCTGAAAACAATGGAAGAGTTCCGAAGCATTTTTAAACTTCAGCAGAATTCCGAGAACAATGGAAGAGTTCAGAAGCATTCTTAAACTTCAGCGGAATTCCTGGAACAATGGAAGAGTTCCGAAGCATTTTTAAAAGTCAGCAGAATTCCGAGAATAATAGAAGGGTGCCAAAGCATGTTTAAACTTCAGCGGAATTCTGAGAACAATGTAAGAGTTCCGAAGCATTTTTAAACTTCACCGGAATTCCGAGAACAATGGAAGAGTTCCGAAGCATTTTTAAACGTCAGGGGAATTCCACGAACAATCGAAGAGTTCTGATGCATTTTTAAACGTCAGCGGATTTTTGAAAACAATGGAAGATTTCCGAAGCATTTTTAAACCTCAGCGGAATTCTGAGAAAAATGGAAGAGTTCCGAAGCATTTTTAAACTTCAGCGGAATTTGGAGAACAATCGGAGAGTTCCGAAGCATTTTTAAATGTCAGCGGAATTCCGAGAACAATGGAAGAGTTGTGAAGCATTTTTAAACGTCAGCGGAATTCCGAGAACAATGGAAGAGTTCCGAAGCATTTTTAAATGTCAGCAGAATTCCGAGAACAATGGAAGAGTTCGGAAGCATTTTTAAACGTCAGCAGAATTCCGAGAACAATGGAAGAGTTCCGAAGCATTTTTAAACTTCAGCAGAATTCCGAGAACAATGGAAGAGTTCCGAAGCATTTTTAAACTTCAGCGGAATTACGAGAACAATGGAAGAGTTCCGAAGCATTTTTAAACATGAGCAGAATTCCGAGAACAATGGAAGAGATTTTAAGCATTTTTAAACTTCAGCGGAATTCCGAGAACAATAGAAGAGTTCCGAAGCATTTTCAAACTTCACCCGAATTCTGAGAACAATGGAAGAGTTCCGAAGAATTTTTAAACTTCAGCAGAATTCCGAGAACAATGGAAGAGTTCCGAAGCATTTTTAAACTTCAGCGGAATTTGGAAAACAATGGAAGAGTTCCGAAGCATTTTTAAAAGTCAGCGGAATTCCGAGAACAATGGAAGAGTTGTGAAGCATTTTTAAACGTCAGCAGAATTCCGAGAACAATGGAAGAGTTCCGAAGCATTTTTAAACGTCAGCGGAATTCTGAGATCAACGGAATAGTTCTGAAGAATTTTTAAATGTTAGCGGGATTCCGAGAACAATGGAAGAGTTCCGAAGCATTTTTAAATGTCAGCGGAAATCTGAAAACAATGGAAGAGTTCCGAAGCATTTTTAATCTTCAAAATAATTCAGAGAACAATGGAAGAGTTCCGAAGCATATTTAAACTTCAGCGGAATTCCGAGAACAATGGAAGAGGTCCGAAGCATTTTTAAATGTCAGCGGAATTCCGAGAAATATGGAAGAGTTCCGAAGCATTTTTAAATGTCAGCAGAATTCCGAGAACAATGGAAGAGTTCCGAAGCATTTTTAAATGTCAGCGGAATTCTGAAAACAATGGAAGAGTTCCGAAGCATTTTTAAACTTCAGCAGAATTCCGAGAACAATGGAAGAGTTCAGAAGCATTCTTAAACTTCAGCGGAATTCCTGGAACAATGGAAGAGTTCCGAAGCATTTTTAAAAGTCAGCAGAATTCCGAGAATAATAGAAGGGTGCCAAAGCATGTTTAAACTTCAGCGGAATTCTGAGAACAATGTAAGAGTTCCGAAGCATTTTTAAACTTCAACGGAATTCCGAGAACAATGGAAGAGTTCCGAAGCATTTTTAAACGTCAGGGGAATTCCGCGAACAATCGAAGAGTTCTGAAGCATTTTTAAACGTCAGCGGATTTTGGAAAACAATGGAAGAGTTCCGAAGCATTTTTAAACTTCAGCGGAATTTGGAAAACAATGGAAGAGTTCCGAAGCATTTTTAAAAGTCAGCGGAATTCCGAGAACAATGGAAGAGTTGTGAAGCATTTTTAAACGTCAGCAGAATTCCGAGAACAATGGAAGAGTTCCGAAGCATTTTTAAACGTCAGCGGAATTCTGAGATCAACGGAATAGTTCTGAAGAATTTTTAAATGTTAGCGGGATTCCGAGAACAATGGAAGAGTTCCGAAGCATTTTTAAATGTCAGCGGAAATCTGAAAACAATGGAAGAGTTCCGAAGCATTTTTAATCTTCAAAATAATTCAGAGAACAATGGAAGAGTTCCGAAGCATATTTAAACTTCAGCGGAATTCCGAGAACAATGGAAGAGGTCCGAAGCATTTTTAAATGTCAGCGGAATTCCGAGAAATATGGAAGAGTTCCGAAGCATTTTTAAATGTCAGCAGAATTCCGAGAACAATGGAAGAGTTCCGAAGCATTTTTAAATGTCAGCGGAATTCTGAAAACAATGGAAGAGTTCCGAAGCATTTTTAAACTTCAGCAGAATTCCGAGAACAATGGAAGAGTTCAGAAGCATTCTTAAACTTCAGCGGAATTCCTGGAACAATGGAAGAGTTCCGAAGCATTTTTAAAAGTCAGCAGAATTCCGAGAATAATAGAAGGGTGCCAAAGCATGTTTAAACTTCAGCGGAATTCTGAGAACAATGTAAGAGTTCCGAAGCATTTTTAAACTTCAACGGAATTCCGAGAACAATGGAAGAGTTCCGAAGCATTTTTAAACGTCAGGGGAATTCCGCGAACAATCGAAGAGTTCTGAAGCATTTTTAAACGTCAGCGGATTTTTGAAAGCAATGGAAGATTTCCGAAGCATTTTTAAACCTCAGCGGAATTCTGAGAAAAATGGAAGAGTTCCGAAGCATTTTTAAACTTCAGCGGAATTTGGAGAACAATCGGAGAGTTCCGAAGCATTTTTAAAGGTCAGCGGAATTCCGAGAACAATGGAAGAGTTGTGAAGCATTTTTAAACGTCAGCGGAATTCCGAGAACAATGGAAGAGTTGCAAAGCATTATTAAACGTCAGCGGAATTCCGAGAACAATGGAAGAGTTCCGAAGCATTTTTAAACTTCAGCATAATTCCGAGAACAATGGAAGAGTTCCGAAGCATTTTTAAATTTCAAAGGAATTCCGAGAACAATGGAAGAGTTCCAAAGCATTTTAAAACTTCAGCAGAATTCCAAGAACAATGGAAGAGTCCTGAAGCATTTTAAACTTCAGCTGATTTCCGAGAAATGGAAGAGTTCCGAAGCATTTTGAAACATCAGCGGAAATCCGAGAACAATGGAAGCGTTCCGAAGCATTTTTAAATGTCAGCTGAATTCCGAGAACAATGAAAGAGTTGCGAAGCATTATTAAACGTCAGCGGAATTCTGAGAACAATGGAAGAGTTCCGAAACATTTTTAAACATCGACGGATTTCCTTCAAGAATGAAAGAGTTCCGAAGAATTTTTAAACTTCAGCAGAATTTGAGGAACAATGGAAGAGTTCCAAAGCATTTTTAAACTTCAGTAGAAATCCGGGAACAATGGAAGAGTTTCAAAGCATTTTTAAACTTCAGCAGAATTCGGAGAACAATTGAAGAGTTCCAAAGCATTTTTAAACTTCAGCGGAATTCCGAGAACAATGGAAGAGTTCCGAAGCATTTTTAAATGTCAGCAGAATTCCGAGAACAATGTAAGAGTTCCAAAGCATTTTAAAACTTCAGCAGAATTCCATGAACAATTGAAGTGTTCCGAAGCATTTTTAAACGTAAGCGGAATTGCGAGAAAAATGGAAGAGTTCTAAAGCATTTTTAAACATCAGCGGAATGCCGAGAGCAATGCAAGATTTCCGAAGTATTTTTATATGTCAGCGGAATTCCGAGAACAATGGAAGAGTACCGAAGCATTTTAAAACGTCAGCGGAATTCCGAGAACAATGGAAGAGTTCCGAAGCATTTTTAAACTTCAGCGGAATTACGAGAACAATGGAAGAGTTCCGAAGCATTTTTAAACGTCAGCAGAATTCCGAGAACAATGGAAGAGTTCGGAAGCATTTTTAAACGTCAGCAGAATTCCGAGAACAATGGAAGAGTTCCGAAGCATTTTTAAACTTCAGCAGAATTCCGAGAACAATGGAAGAGTTCCGAAGCATTTTTAAACTTCAGCGGAATTACGAGAACAATGGAAGAGTTCCGAAGCATTTTTAAACATGAGCAGAATTCCGAGAACAATGGAAGAGATTTTAAGCATTTTTAAACTTCAGCGGAATTCCGAGAACAATAGAAGAGTTCTGAAGCATTTTCAAACTTCACCCGAATTCTGAGAACAATGGAAGAGTTCCGAAGCATTTTTAAACTTCAGCAGAATTCCGAGAACAATGGAAGAGTTCCGAAGCATTTTTAAACTTCAGCGGAATTTGGAAAACAATGGAAGAGTTCCGAAGCATTTTTAAAAGTCAGCGGAATTCCGAGAACAATGGAAGAGTTGTGAAGCATTTTTAAACGTCAGCAGAATTCCAAGAACAATGGAAGAGTTCCGAAGCATTTTTAAACGTCAGCGGAATTCTGAGATCAACGGAATAGTTCTGAAGAATTTTTAAATGTTAGCGGGATTCCGAGAACAATGGAAGAGTTCCGAAGCATTTTTAAATGTCAGCGGAAATCTGAAAACAATGGAAGAGTTCCGAAGCATTTTTAATCTTCAAAATAATTCAGAGAACAATGGAAGAGTTCCGAAGCATATTTAAACTTCAGCGGAATTCCGAGAACAATGGAAGAGGTCCGAAGCATTTTTAAATGTCAGCGGAATTCCGAGAAATATGGAAGAGTTCCGAAGCATTTTTAAACGTCAGCGGAATTCTGAGATCAACGGAATAGTTCTGAAGAATTTTTAAATGTTAGCGGGATTCCGAGAACAATGGAAGAGTTCCGAAGCATTTTTAAATGTCAGCGGAAATCTGAAAACAATGGAAGAGTTCCGAAGCATTTTTAATCTTCAAAATAATTCAGAGAACAATGGAAGAGTTCCGAAGCATATTTAAACTTCAGCGGAATTCCGAGAACAATGGAAGAGGTCCGAAGCATTTTTAAATGTCAGCGGAATTCCGAGAAATATGGAAGAGTTCCGAAGCATTTTTAAATGTCAGCAGAATTCCGAGAACAATGGAAGAGTTCCAAAGCATTTTTAAATGTCAGCGGAATTCTGAAAACAATGGAAGAGTTCCGAAGCATTTTTAAACTTCAGCAGAATTCCGAGAACAATGGAAGAGTTCAGAAGCATTCTTAAACTTCAGCGGAATTCCTGGAACAATGGAAGAGTTCCGAAGCATTTTTAAAAGTCAGCAGAATTCCGAGAATAATAGAAGGGTGCCAAAGCATGTTTAAACTTCAGCGGAATTCTGAGAACAATGTAAGAGTTCCGAAGCATTTTTAAACTTCAACGGAATTCCGAGAACAATGGAAGAGTTCCGAAGCATTTTTAAACGTCAGGGGAATTCCGCGAACAATCGAAGAGTTCTGAAGCATTTTTAAACGTCAGCGGATTTTTGAAAGCAATGGAAGATTTCCGAAGCATTTTTAAACCTCAGCGGAATTCTGAGAAAAATGGAAGAGTTCCGAAGCATTTTTAAACTTCAGCGGAATTTGGAGAACAATCGGAGAGTTCCGAAGCATTTTTAAAGGTCAGCGGAATTCCGAGAACAATGGAAGAGTTGTGAAGCATTTTTAAACGTCAGCGGAATTCCGAGAACAATGGAAGAGTTGCAAAGCATTATTAAACGTCAGCGGAATTCCGAGAACAATGGAAGAGTTCCGAAGCATTTTTAAACTTCAGCATAATTCCGAGAACAATGGAAGAGTTCCGAAGCATTTTTAAATTTCAAAGGAATTCCGAGAACAATGGAAGAGTTCCAAAGCATTTTAAAACTTCAGCAGAATTGCAAGAACAATGGAAGAGTCCTGAAGCATTTTAAACTTCAGCTGATTTCCGAGAAATGGAAGAGTTCCGAAGCATTTTGAAACATCAGCGGAAATCCGAGAACAATGGAAGCGTTCCGAAGCATTTTTAAATGTCAGCTGAATTCCGAGAACAATGAAAGAGTTGCGAAGCATTATTAAACGTCAGCGGAATTCTGAGAACAATGGAAGAGTTCCGAAACATTTTTAAACATCGGCGGATTTCCTTCAAGAATGAAAGAGTTCCGAAGAAATTTTAAACTTCAGCAGAATTTGAGGAACAATGGAAGAGTTCCAAAGCATTTGTAAACTTCAGTAGAAATCCGGGAACAATGGAAGAGTTTCAAAGCATTTTTAAACTTCAGCAGAATTCGGAGAACAATTGAAGAGTTCCAAAGCATTTTTAAACTTCAGCGGAATTCCGAGAACAATGGAAGAGTTCCGAAGCATTTTTAAATGTCAGCAGAATTCCGAGAACAATGTAAGAGTTCCAAAGCATTTTAAAACTTCAGCAGAATTCCATGAACAATTGAAGTGTTCCGAAGCATTTTTAAACGTAAGCGGAATTGCGAGAAAAATGGAAGAGTTCTAAAGCATTTTTAAACATCAGCGGAATGCCGAGAGCAATGCAAGATTTCCGAAGTATTTTTATATGTCAGCGGAATTCCGAGAACAATGGAAGAGTACCGAAGCATTTTAAAACGTCAGCGGAATTCCGAGAACAATGGAAGAGTTCCGAAGCATTTTTAAACTTCAGCGGAATTACGAGAACAATGGAAGAGTTCCGAAGCATTTTTAAACATGAGCAGAATTCCGAGAACAATGGAAGAGATTTTAAGCATTTTTAAACTTCAGCGGAATTCCGAGAACAATAGAAGAGTTCCGAAGCATTTTCAAACTTCACCCGAATTCTGAGAACAATGGAAGAGTTCCGAAGCATTTTTAAAAGTTAGCAGAATTCCGAGAACAATGGAAGAGTTGTGAAGCATTTTTAAACGTCAGCGGAATTCCGAGAACAATGGAAGAGTTCCGAAGCATTTTTAAACGTCAGCAGAATTCCGAGAACAATGGAAGAGTTCCGAAGCATTTTTAAACTTCAGCGGAATTTGGAGAACAATGGAAGAGTTCCGAAGCATTTTTAAAAGTCAGCGGAATTCCGAGAACAATGGAAGAGTTGTGAAGCATTTTTAAACGTCAGCGGAATTCCGAGAACAATGGAAGAGTTCCGAAGCATTTTTAAACGTCAGCAGAATTCCGAGAACAATGGAAGAGTTCCGAAGCATTTTTAAACTTCAGCAGAATTCCGAGAACAATGGAAGAGTTCCGAAGCATTTTTAAACTTCAGCGGAATTTGGAGAACAATGGACGAGTTCCGAAGCATTTTTAAAAGTCAGCGGAATTCCGAGAACAATGGAAGAGTTGTGAAGCATTTTTAAACGTCAGCAGAATTCCGAGAACAATGGAAGAGTTCCGAAGCATTTTTAAACGTCAGCGGAATTCTGAGATCAATGGAATAGTTCTGAAGAATTTTTAAATGTTAGCGGGATTCCGAGAACAATGGAAGAGTTCCGAAGCATTTTTAAATGTCAGCGGAAATCTGAAAACAATGGAAGAGTTCCGAAGCATTTTTAATCTTCAAAATAATTCCGAGAACAATGGAAGAGTTCCGAAGCATATTTAAACTTCAGCGGAATTCCGAGAACAATGTAAGAGTTCCGAAGCATTTTTAAAAGTCAGCAGAATACCGAGAACAATAGAAGAGTTTTGAAGCATTTTTAAACGTCAGCGGAATTCCGAGAACAATGGAAGAGGTCCGAAGCATTTTTAAATGTCAGCGGAATTCCGAGAAATATGGAAGAGTTCCGAGCATTTTTAAATGTCAGCAGAATTCCGAGAACAATGGAAGAGTTCCAAAGCATTTTTAAATGTCAGCGGAATTCTGAAAACAATGGAAGAGTTCCGAAGCATTTTTAAACTTCAGCAGAATTCCGAGAACAATGGAAGAGTTCCGAAGCATTCTTAAACTTCAGCGGAATTCCGAGAACAATGGAAGAGTTCCGAAGCATTTTTAAAAGTCAGCGGAATTCCGAGAACAATAGAAGAGTTGTGAAGCAATTTTAAGCGTCAGCGGAATTCCGAGAACAATGGAAGAGTTCCGAAGCATTTTTAAACTTCAGCGGAATTCCTGGAACAATGGAAGAGTTCCGAAGCATTTTTAAAAGTCAGCAGAATTCCGAGAATAATAGAAGGGTGCCAAAGCATGTTTAAACTTCAGCGGAATTCTGATAACAATGTAAGATTTCCGAAGCATTTTTAAACTTCACCGGAATTCCGAGAACAATGAAAGAGTTGCGAAGCATTATTAAACGTCAGCGGAATTCTGAGAACAATGGAAGAGTTCCGAAACATTTTTAAACATCGGCGGATTTCCTTCAAGAATGAAAGAGTTCCGAAGAATTTTTAAACTTCAGCAGAATTTGAGGAACAATGGAAGAGTTCCAAAGCATTTTTAAACTTCAGTAGAAATCCGGGAACAATGGAAGAGTTTCAAAGCATTTTAAAACTTCAGCAGAATTCCATGAACAATTGAAGTGTTCCGAAGCATTTTTAAACGTAAGCGGAATTGCGAGAAAAATGGAAGAGTTCTAAAGCATTTTTAAACATCAGCGGAATGCCGAGAGCAATGCAAGATTTCCGAAGCATTTTTATATGTCAGCGGAATTCCGAGAACAATGGAAGAGTACCGAAGCATTTTAAAACGTCAGCGGAATTCCGAGAACAATGGAAGAGTTCCGAAGCATTTTTAAACTTCAGCGGAATTACGAGAACAATGGAAGAGTTCCGAAGCATTTTCAAACTTCACCCGAATTCTGAGAACAATGGAAGAGTTCCGAAGCATTTTTAAAAGTTAGCGGAATTCCGAGAACAATGGAAGAGTTGTGAAGCATTTTTAAACGTCAGCGGAATTCCGAGAACAATGGAAGAGTTCCGAAGCATTTTTAAACGTCAGCAGAATTCCGAGAACAATGGAAGAGTTCCGAAGCATTTTTAAACGTCAGCAGAAATCCGAGAACAATGGAAGAGTTCCGAAGCATTTTTAAACTTCAGCAGAATTCCGAGAACAATGGAAGAGTTCCGAAGCATTTTTAAACTTCAGCGGAATTTGGAGAACAATGGAAGAGTTCCGAAGCATTTTTAAAAGTCAGCAGAATTCCGAGAACAATGGAAGAGTTGTGAAGCATTTTTAAACGTCAGCAGAATTCCGAGAACAATGGAAGAGTTCCGAAGCATTTTTAAACGTCAGCGGAATTCTGAGATCAATGGAATAGTTCTGAAGAATTTTTAAATGTTAGCGGGATTCCGAGAACAATGGAAGAGTTCCGAACCATTTTCAAACTTCACCCGAATTCTGAGAACAATGGAAGAGTTCCGAAGCATTTTTAAAAGTTAGCGGAATTCCGAGAACAATGGAAGAGTTGTGAAGCATTTTTAAACGTCAGCGGAATTCCGAGAACAATGGAAGAGTTCCGAAGCATTTTTAAACATCAGCAGAATTCCGAGAACAATGGAAGAGTTCCGAAGCATTTTTAAACTTCAGCAGAATTCCGAGAACAATGGAAGAGTTCCGAAGCATTTTTAAACTTCAGCGGAATTTGGAGAACAATGGAAGAGTTCCGAAGCATTTTTAAAAGTCAGCGGAATTCCGAGAACAATGGAAGAGTTGTGAAGCATTTTTAAACGTCAGCAGAATTCCGAGAACAATGGAAGAGTTCCGAAGCATTTTTAAACGTCAGCGGAATTCTGAGATCAATGGAATAGTTCTGAAGAATTTTTAAATGTTAGCGGGATTCCGAGAACAATGGAAGAGTTCCGAAGCATTTTTAAATGTCAGCGGAAATCTGAAAACAATGGAAGAGTTCCGAAGCATTTTTAATCTTCAAAATAATTCCGAGAACAATGGAAGAGTTCCGAAGCATATTTAAACTTCAGCGGAATTCCGAGAACAATGTAAGAGCCGAAGCATTTTTAAAAGTCAGCAGAATACCGAGAACAATAGAAGAGTTTTGAAGCATTTTTAAACGTCAGCGGAATTCCGAGAACAATGGAAGAGGTCCGAAGCATTTTTAAATGTCAGCGGAATTCCGAGAAATATGGAAGAGTTCCGAGCATTTTTAAATGTCAGCAGAATTCCGAGAACAATGGAAGAGTTCCAAAGCATTTTTAAATGTCAGCGGAATTCTGAAAACAATGGAAGAGTTCCGAAGCATTTTTAAACTTCAGCAGAATTCCGAGAACAATGGAAGAGTTCCGAAGCATTCTTAAACTTCAGCGGAATTCCGAGAACAATGGAAGAGTTCCGAAGCATTTTTAAAAGTCAGCGGAATTCCGAGAACAATAGAAGAGTTGTGAAGCAATTTTAAGCGTCAGCGGAATTCCGAGAACAATGGAAGAGTTCCGAAGCATTTTTAAACTTCAGCGGAATTCCTGGAACAATGGAAGAGTTCCGAAGCATTTTTAAAAGTCAGCAGAATTCCGAGAATAATAGAAGGGTGCCAAAGCATGTTTAAACTTCAGCGGAATTCTGAGAACAATGTAAGAGTTCCGAAGCATTTTTAAACTTCACCGGAATTCCGAGAACAATGAAAGAGTTGCGAAGCATTATTAAACGTCAGCGGAATTCTGAGAACAATGGAAGAGTTCCGAAACATTTTTAAACATCGGCGGATTTCCTTCAAGAATGAAAGAGTTCCGAAGAATTTTTAAACTTCAGCAGAATTTGAGGAACAATGGAAGAGTTCCGAAGCATTTTTAAATGTCAGCAGAATTCCGAGAACAATGTAAGAGTTCCAAAGCATTTTAAAACTTCAGCAGAATTCCATGAACAATTGAAGTGTTCCGAAGCATTTTTAAACGTAAGCGGAATTGCGAGAAAAATGGAAGAGTTCTAAAGCATTTTTAAACATCAGCGGAATGCCGAGAGCAATGCAAGATTTCCGAAGCATTTTTATATGTCAGCGGAATTCCGAGAACAATGGAAGAGTACCGAAGCATTTTAAAACGTCAGCGGAATTCCGAGAACAATGGAAGAGTTCCGAAGCATTTTTAAACTTCAGCGGAATTACGAGAACAATGGAAGAGTTCCGAAGCATTTTTAAACATGAGCAGAATTCCGAGAACAATGGAAGAGATTTTAAGCATTTTTAAACTTCAGCGGAATTCCGAGAACAATAGAAGAGTTCCGAAGCATTTTCAAACTTCACCCGAATTCTGAGAACAACGGAAGAGTTCCGAAGCATTTTTAAAAGTTAGCGGAATTCCGAGAACAATGGAAGAGTTGTGAAGCATTTTTAAACGTCAGCGGAATTCCGAGAACAATGGAAGAGTTCCGAAGCATTTTTAAACGTCAGCAGAATTCCGAGAACAATGGAAGAGTTCCGAAGCATTTTTAAACTTCAGCAGAATTCCGAGAACAATGGAAGAGTTCCGAAGCATTTTTAAACTTCAGCGGAATTTGGAGAACAATGGAAGAGTTCCGAAGCATTTTTAAAAGTCAGCGGAATTCCGAGAACAATGGAAGAGTTGTGAAGCATTTTTAAACGTCAGCAGAATTCCGAGAACAATGGAAGAGTTCCGAAGCATTTTTAAACGTCAGCGGAATTCTGAGATCAATGGAATAGTTCTGAAGAATTTTTAAATGTTAGCGGGATTCCGAGAACAATGGAAGAGTTCCGAAGCATTTTTAAATGTCAGCGGAAATCTGAAAACAATGGAAGAGTTCCGAAGCATTTTTAAACGTCAGCAGAATTCCGAGAACAATGGAAGAGTTCCGAAGCATTTTTAAACTTCAGCAGAATTCCGAGAACAATGGAAGAGTTCCGAAGCATTTTTAAACTTCAGCGGAATTTGGAGAACAATGGAAGAGTTCCGAAGCATTTTTAAAAGTCAGCGGAATTCCGAGAACAATGGAAGAGTTGTGAAGCATTTTTAAACGTCAGCAGAATTCCGAGAACAATGGAAGAGTTCCGAAGCATTTTTAAACGTCAGCGGAATTCTGAGATCAATGGAATAGTTCTGAAGAATTTTTAAATGTTAGCGGGATTCCGAGAACAATGGAAGAGTTCCGAACCATTTTCAAACTTCACCCGAATTCTGAGAACAATGGAAGAGTTCCGAAGCATTTTTAAAAGTTAGCGGAATTCCGAGAACAATGGAAGAGTTGTGAAGCATTTTTAAACGTCAGCGGAATTCCGAGAACAATGGAAGAGTTCCGAAGCATTTTTAAACGTCATCAGAATTCCGAGAACAATGGAAGAGTTCCGAAGCATTTTTAAACTTCAGCAGAATTCCGAGAACAATGGAAGAGTTCCGAAGCATTTTTAAACTTCAGCGGAATTTGGAGAACAATGGAAGAGTTCCGAAGCATTTTTAAAAGTCAGCGGAATTCCGAGAACAATGGAAGAGTTCCGAAGCATTTTTAAACGTCAGCAGAATTCCGAGAACAATGGAAGAGTTCCGAAGCATTTTTAAACTTCAGCAGAATTCCGAGAACAATGGAAGAGTTCCGAAGCATTTTTAAACTTCAGCGGAATTTGGAGAACAATGGAAGAGTTCCGAAGCATTTTTAAAAGTCAGCGGAATTCCGAGAACAATGGAAGAGTTGTGAAGCATTTTTAAACATCAGCAGAATTCCGAGAACAATGGAAGAGTTCCGAAGCATTTTTAAACGTCAGCGGAATTCTGAGATCAATGGAATAGTTCTGAAGAATTTTTAAATGTTAGCGGGATTCCGAGAACAATGGAAGAGTTCCGAAGCATTTTTAAATGTCAGCGGAAATCTGAAAACAATGGAAGAGTTCCGAAGCATTTTTAATCTTCAAAATAATTCCGAGAACAATGGAAGAGTTCCGAAGCATATTTAAACTTCAGCGGAATTCCGAGAACAATGTAAGAGTTCCGAAGCATTTTTAAAAGTCAGCAGAATACCGAGAACAATAGAAGAGTTTTGAAGCATTTTTAAACGTCAGCGGAATTCCGAGAACAATGGAAGAGGTCCGAAGCATTTTTAAATGTCAGCGGAATTCCGAGAAATATGGAAGAGTTCCGAGCATTTTTAAATGTCAGCAGAATTCCGAGAACAATGGAAGAGTTCCAAAGCATTTTTAAATGTCAGCGGAATTCTGAAAACAATGGAAGAGTTCCGAAGCATTTTTAAACTTCAGCAGAATTCCGAGAACAATGGAAGAGTTCCGAAGCATTCTTAAACTTCAGCGGAATTCCGAGAACAATGGAAGAGTTCCGAAGCATTTTTAAAAGTCAGCGGAATTCCGAGAACAATAGAAGAGTTGTGAAGCAATTTTAAGCGTCAGCGGAATTCCGAGAACAATGGAAGAGTTCCAAAGCATTTTTAAACTTCAGCGGAATTCCTGGAACAATGGAAGAGTTCCGAAGCATTTTTAAAAGTCAGCAGAATTCCGAGAATAATAGAAGGGTGCCAAAGCATGTTTAAACTTCAGCGGAATTCTGAGAACAATGTAAGAGTTCCGAAGCATTTTTAAACTTCACCGGAATTCCGAGAACAATGAAAGAGTTGCGAAGCATTATTAAACGTCAGCGGAATTCTGAGAACAATGGAAGAGTTCCGAAACATTTTTAAACATCGGCGGATTTCCTTCAAGAATGAAAGAGTTCCGAAGAATTTTTAAACTTCAGCAGAATTTGAGGAACAATGGAAGAGTTCCAAAGCATTTTTAAACTTCAGTAGAAATCCGGGAACAATGGAAGAGTTTCAAAGCATTTTTAAACTTCAGCAGAATTCGGAGAACAATTGAAGAGTTCCAAAGCATTTTTAAACTTCAGCGGAATTCCGAGAACAATGGAAGAGTTCCGAAGCATTTTTAAATGTCAGCAGAATTCCGAGAACAATGTAAGAGTTCCAAAGCATTTTAAAACTTCAGCAGAATTCCATGAACAATTGAAGTGTTCCGAAGCATTTTTAAACGTAAGCGGAATTGCGAGAAAAATGGAAGAGTTCTAAAGCATTTTTAAACATCAGCGGAATGCCGAGAGCAATGCAAGATTTCCGAAGCATTTTTATATGTCAGCGGAATTCCGAGAACAATGGAAGAGTACCGAAGCATTTTAAAACGTCAGCGGAATTCCGAGAACAATGGAAGAGTTCCGAAGCATTTTTAAACTTCAGCGGAATTACGAGAACAATGGAAGAGTTCCGAAGCATTTTTAAACATGAGCAGAATTCCGAGAACAATGGAAGAGATTTTAAGCATTTTTAAACTTCAGCGGAATTCCGAGAACAATAGAAGAGTTCCGAAGCATTTTCAAACTTCACCCGAATTCTGAGAACAACGGAAGAGTTCCGAAGCATTTTTAAAAGTTAGCGGAATTCCGAGAACAATGGAAGAGTTCCGAAGCATTTTTAAACTTCAGCGGAATTTGGAGAACAATGGAAGAGTTCCGAAGCATTTTTAAAAGTCAGCAGAATTCCGAGAACAATGGAAGAGTTGTGAAGCATTTTTAAACGTCAGCAGAATTCCGAGAACAATGGAAGAGTTCCGAAGCATTTTTAAACGTCAGCGGAATTCTGAGATCAATGGAATAGTTCTGAAGAATTTTTAAATGTTAGCGGGATTCCGAGAACAATGGAAGAGTTCCGAACCATTTTCAAACTTCACCCGAATTCTGAGAACAATGGAAGAGTTCCGAAGCATTTTTAAAAGTTAGCGGAATTCCGAGAACAATGGAAGAGTTGTGAAGCATTTTTAAACGTCAGCGGAATTCCGAGAACAATGGAAGAGTTCCGAAGCATTTTTAAACGTCAGCAGAATTCCGAGAACAATGGAAGAGTTCCGAAGCATTTTTAAACTTCAGCGGAATTTGGAGAACAATGGAAGAGTTCCGAAGCATTTTTAAAAGTCAGCGGAATTCCGAGAACAATGGAAGAGTTGTGAAGCATTTTTAAACGTCAGCAGAATTCCGAGAACAATGTAAGAGTTCCGAAGCATTTTTAAACGTCAGCGGAATTCTGAGATCAATGGAATAGTTCTGAAGAATTTTTAAATGTTAGCGGGATTCCGAGAACAATGGAAGAGTTCCGAAGCATTTTTAAATGTCAGCGGAAATCTGAAAACAATGGAAGAGTTCCGAAGCATTTTTAAACGTCAGCAGAATTCCGAGAACAATGGAAGAGTTCCGAAGCATTTTTAAACTTCAGCAGAATTCCGAGAACAATGGAAGAGTTCCGAAGCATTTTTAAACTTCAGCGGAATTTGGAGAACAATGGAAGAGTTCCGAAGCATTTTTAAAAGTCAGCGGAATTCCGAGAACAATGGAAGAGTTGTGAAGCATTTTTAAACGTCAGCAGAATTCCGAGAACAATGGAAGAGTTCCGAAGCATTTTTAAACGTCAGCGGAATTCTGAGATCAATGGAATAGTTCTGAAGAATTTTTAAATGTTAGCGGGATTCCGAGAACAATGGAAGAGTTCCGAAGCATTTTTAAATGTCAGCGGAAATCTGAAAACAATGGAAGAGTTCCGAAGCATTTTTAATCTTCAAAATAATTCCGAGAACAATGGAAGAGTTCCGAAGCATATTTAAACTTCAGCGGAATTCCGAGAACAATGTAAGAGTTCCGAAGCATTTTTAGAAGTCAGCAGAATACCGAGAACAATAGAAGAGTTTTGAAGCATTTTTAAACGTCAGCGGAATTCCGAGAACAATGGAAGAGGTCCGAAGCATTTTTAAATGTCAGCGGAATTCCGAGAAATATGGAAGAGTTCCGAGCATTTTTAAATGTCAGCAGAATTCCGAGAACAATGGAAGAGTTCCAAAGCATTTTTAAATGTCAGCGGAATTCTGAAAACAATGGAAGAGTTCCGAAGCATTTTTAAACTTCAGCAGAATTCCGAGAACAATGGAAGAGTTCCGAAGCATTCTTAAACTTCAGCGGAATTCCGAGAACAATGGAAGAGTTCCGAAGCATTTTTAAAAGTCAGCGGAATTCCGAGAACAATAGAAGAGTTGTGAAGCAATTTTAAGCGTCAGCGGAATTCCGAGAACAATGGAAGAGTTCCAAAGCATTTTTAAACTTCAGCGGAATTCCTGGAACAATGGAAGAGTTCCGAAGCATTTTTAAAAGTCAGCAGAATTCCGAGAATAATAGAAGGGTGCCAAAGCATGTTTAAACTTCAGCGGAATTCTGAGAACAATGTAAGAGTTCCGAAGCATTTTTAAACTTCACCGGAATTCCGAGAACAATGAAAGAGTTGCGAAGCATAATTAAACGTCAGCGGAATTCTGAGAACAATGGAAGAGTTCCGAAACATTTTTAAACATCGGCGGATTTCCTTCAAGAATGAAAGAGTTCCGAAGAATTTTTAAACTTCAGCAGAATTTGAGGAACAATGGAAGAGTTCCAAAGCATTTTTAAACTTCAGTAGAAATCCGGGAACAATGGAAGAGTTTCAAAGCATTTTTAAACTTCAGCAGAATTCGGAGAACAATTGAAGAGTTCCAAAGCATTTTTAAACTTCAGCGGAATTCCGAGAACAATGGAAGAGTTCCGAAGCATTTTTAAATGTCAGCAGAATTCCGAGAACAATGTAAGAGTTCCAAAGCATTTTAAAACTTCAGCAGAATTCCATGAACAATTGAAGTGTTCCGAAGCATTTTTAAACGTAAGCGGAATTGCGAGAAAAATGGAAGAGTTCTAAAGCATTTTTAAACATCAGCGGAATGCCGAGAGCAATGCAAGATTTCCGAAGCATTTTTATATGTCAGCGGAATTCCGAGAACAATGGAAGAGTACCGAAGCATTTTAAAACGTCAGCGGAATTCCGAGAACAATGGAAGAGTTCCGAAGCATTTTTAAACTTCAGCGGAATTACGAGAACAATGGAAGAGTTCCGAAGCATTTTTAAACATGAGCAGAATTCCGAGAACAATGGAAGAGATTTTAAGCATTTTTAAACTTCAGCGGAATTCCGAGAACAATAGAAGAGTTCCGAAGCATTTTCAAACTTCACCCGAATTCTGAGAACAACGGAAGAGTTCCGAAACATTTTTAAAAGTTAGCGGAATTCCGAGAACAATGGAAGAGTTGTGAAGCATTTTTAAACGTCAGCGGAATTCCGAGAACAATGGAAGAGTTCCGAAGCATTTTTAAACGTCAGCAGAATTCCGAGAACAATGGAAGAGTTCCGAAGCATTTTTAAACGTCAGCAGAATTCCGAGAACAATGGAAGAGTTCCGAAGCATTTTTAAACTTCAGCAGAATTCCGAGAACAATGGAAGAGTTCCGAAGCATTTTTAAACTTCAGCGGAATTTGGAGAACAATGGAAGAGTTCCGAAGCATTTTTAAAAGTCAGCAGAATTCCGAGAACAATGGAAGAGTTGTGAAGCATTTTTAAACGTCAGCAGAATTCCGAGAACAATGGAAGAGTTCCGAAGCATTTTTAAACGTCAGCGGAATTCTGAGATCAATGGAATAGTTCTGAAGAATTTTTAAATGTTAGCGGGATTCCGAGAACAATGGAAGAGTTCCGAACCATTTTCAAACTTCACCCGAATTCTGAGAACAATGGAAGAGTTCCGAAGCATTTTTAAAAGTTAGCGGATTTCCGAGAACAATGGAAGAGTTGTGAAGCATTTTTAAACGTCAGCGGAATTCCGAGAACAATGGAAGAGTTCCGAAGCATTTTTAAACGTCAGCAGAATTCCGAGAACAATGGAAGAGTTCCGAAGCATTTTTAAACTTCAGCAGAATTCCGAGAACAATGGAAGAGTTCCGAAGCATTTTTAAACTTCAGCGGAATTTGGAGAACAATGGAAGAGTTCCGAAGCATTTTTAAAAGTCAGCGGAATTCCGAGAACAATGGAAGAGTTGTGAAGCATTTTTAAACGTCAGCAGAATTCCGAGAACAATGGAAGAGTTCCGAAGCATTTTTAAACGTCAGCGGAATTCTGAGATCAATGGAATAGTTCTGAAGAATTTTTAAATGTTAGCGGGATTCCGAGAACAATGGAAGAGTTCCGAAGCATTTTTAAATGTCAGCGGAAATCTGAAAACAATGGAAGAGTTCCGAAGCATTTTTAATCTTCAAAATAATTCCGAGAACAATGGAAGAGTTCCGAAGCATATATAAACTTCAGCGGAATTCCGAGAACAATGTAAGAGTTCCGAAGCATTTTTAAAAGTCAGCAGAATACCGAGAACAATAGAAGAGTTTTGAAGCATTTTTAAACGTCAGCGGAATTCCGAGAACAATGGAAGAGGTCCGAAGCATTTTTAAATGTCAGCGGAATTCCGAGAAATATGGAAGAGTTCCGAGCATTTTTAAATGTCAGCAGAATTCCGAGAACAATGGAAGAGTTCCAAAGCATTTTTAAATGTCAGCGGAATTCTGAAAACAATGGAAGAGTTCCGAAGCATTTTTAAACTTCAGCAGAATTCCGAGAACAATGGAAGAGTTCCGAAGCATTCTTAAACTTCAGCGGAATTCCGAGAACAATGGAAGAGTTCCGAAGCATTT
Source organism: Phyllobates terribilis (assembly GCF_046119375.1). Taxonomy (NCBI): domain Eukaryota; kingdom Metazoa; phylum Chordata; class Amphibia; order Anura; family Dendrobatidae; genus Phyllobates; species Phyllobates terribilis. Next base: position 20,875,578 of record NW_027362775.1, on the reverse strand, counting down.
TTAAAAGTCAGCGGAATTCCGAGAACAATAGAAGAGTTGTGAAGCAATTTTAAGCGTCAGCGGAATTCCGAGAACAATGGAAGAGTTCCAAAGCATTTTTAAACTTCAGCGGAATTCCTGGAACAATGGAAGAGTTCCGAAGCATTTTTAAAAGTCAGCAGAATTCCGAGAATAATAGAAGGGTGCCAAAGCATGTTTAAACTTCAGCGGAATTCTGAGAACAATGTAAGAGTTCCGAAGCATTTTTAAACTTCACCGGAATTCCGAGAACAATGAAAGAGTTGCGAAGCATTATTAAACGTCAGCGGAATTCTGAGAACAATGGAAGAGTTCCGAAACATTTTTAAACATCGGCGGATTTCCTTCAAGAATGAAAGAGTTCCGAAGAATTTTTAAACTTCAGCAGAATTTGAGGAACAATGGAAGAGTTCCAAAGCATTTTTAAACTTCAGTAGAAATCCGGGAACAATGGAAGATTTTCAAAGCATTTTTAAACTTCAGCAGAATTCGGAGAACAATTGAAGAGTTCCAAAGCATTTTTAAACTTCAGCGGAATTCCGAGAACAATGGAAGAGTTCCGAAGCATTTTTAAATGTCAGCAGAATTCCGAGAACAATGTAAGAGTTCCAAAGCATTTTAAAACTTCAGCAGAATTCCATGAACAATTGAAGTGTTCCGAAGCATTTTTAAACGTAAGCGGAATTGCGAGAAAAATGGAAGAGTTCTAAAGCATTTTTAAACATCAGCGGAATGCCGAGAGCAATGCAAGATTTCCGAAGCATTTTTATATGTCAGCGGAATTCCGAGAACAATGGAAGAGTACCGAAGCATTTTAAAACGTCAGCGGAATTCCGAGAACAATGGAAGAGTTCCGAAGCATTTTTAAACTTCAGCGGAATTACGAGAACAATGGAAGAGTTCCGAAGCATTTTTAAACATGAGCAGAAGTCCGAGAACAATGGAAGAGATTTTAAGCATTTTTAAACTTCAGCGGAATTCCGAGAACAATAGAAGAGTTCCGAAGCATTTTCAAACTTCACCCGAATTCTGAGAACAATGGAAGAGTTCCGAAGCATTTTTAAAAGTCAGCGGAATTCCGAGAACAATAGAAGAGTTGTGAAGCAATTTTAAGCGTCAGCGGAATTCCGAGAACAATGGAAGAGTTCCGAAGCATTTTTAAACTTCAGCGGAATTCCTGGAACAATGGAAGAGTTCCGAAGCATTTTTAAAAGTCAGCAGAATTCCGAGAATAATAGAAGGGTGCCAAAGCATGTTTAAACTTCAGCGGAATTCTGAGAACAATGTAAGAGTTCCGAAGCATTTTTAAACTTCACCGGAATTCCGAGAACAATGGAAGAGTTCCGAAGCATTTTTAAACGTCAGGGGAATTCCGCGAACAATCGAAGAGTTCTGAAGCAATTTTAAACGTCAGCGGATTTTTGAAAACAATGGAAGATTTCCGAAGCATTTTTAAACCTCAGCGGAATTCTGAGAAAAATGGAAGAGTTCCGAAGCATTTTTAAACTTCAGCGGAATTTGGAGAACAATCGGAGAGTTCCGAAGCATTTTTAAATGTCAGCGGAATTCCGAGAACAATGGAAGAGTTGTGAAGCATTTTTAAACGTCAGCGGAATTCCGAGAACAATGGAAGAGTTCCGAAGCATTTTTAAACGTCAGCAGAATTCCGAGAACAATGGAAGAGTCCCGAAGCATTTTTAAACGTCAGCAGAATTCCGAGAACAATGGAAGAGTTCCGAAGCATTTTTAAACTTCAGCAGAATTCCGAGAACAATGGAAGAGTTCCGAAGCATTTTTAAACTTCAGCGGAATTACGAGAACAATGGAAGAGTTCCGAAGCATTTTTAAACATGAGCAGAATTCCGAGAACAATGGAAGAGATTTTAAGCATTTTTAAACTTCAGCGGAATTCCGAGGACAATAGAAGAGTTCCGAAGCATTTTCAAACTTCACCCGAATTCTGAGAACAATGGAAGAGTTCCGAAGCATTTTTAAAAGTTAGCGGAATTCCGAGAACAATGGAAGAGTTGTGAAGCATTTTTAAACGTCAGCGGAATTCCGAGAACAATGGAAGAGTTCCGAAGCATTTTTAAACGTCAGCAGAATTCCGAGAACAATGGAAGAGTTCTGAAGCATTTTTAAACGTCAGCAGAATTCCGAGAACAATGGAAGAGTTCCGAAGCATTTTTAAACTTCAGCAGAATTCCGAGAACAATGGAAGAGTTCCGAAGCATTTTTAAACTTCAGCGGAATTTGGAGAACAATGGAAAAGTTCCGAAGCATTTTTAAAAGTCAGCGGAATTCCGAGAACAATGGAAGAGTTGTGAAGCATTTTTAAACGTCAGCAGAATTCCGAGAACAATGGAAGAGTTCCGAAGCATTTTTAAACGTCAGCGGAATGCCGAGAAAAATGCAAGATTTCTGAAGCATTTTTATATGTCAGCGGAATTCCGAGAACAATGGAAGAGTTCCGAAGCATTTTTAAATGTCAGCGGAAATCTGAAAACAATGGAAGAGTTCCGAAGCATTTTTAATCTTCAAAATAATTCCGAGAACAATGGAAGAGTTCCGAAGCATATTTAAACTTCAGCGGAATTCCGAGAACAATGGAAGAGTTCCAAAGCATTTTTAAAAGTCAGCGGAATACCGAGAACAATAGAAGAGTTTTGAAGCATTTTTAAACGTCAGCGGAATTCCGAGAACAATGGAAGAGTTCCAAAGCATTTTTAAATGTCAGCGGAATTCTGAAAACAATGGAAGAGTTGTGAAGCAATTTTAAGCGTCAGCGGAATTCCGAGAACAATGGAAGAATTCCGAAGCATTTTTAAACGTCAGCGGAATTCCGAGAACAATGGAAGAGTTCCGAAGCATTTTTAAACGTCAGCAGAATTCCGAGAACAATGGAAGAGTTCCGAAGCATTTTTAAACTTCAGCAGAATTCCGAGAACAATGGAAGAGTTCCGAAGCATTTTTAAACTTCAGCGGAATTTGGAGAACAATGGAAGAGTTCCGAAGCATTTTTAAAAGTCAGCGGAATTCCGAGAACAATGGAAGAGTTGTGAAGCATTTTTAAACGTCAGCAGAATTCCGAGAACAATGGAAGAGTTCCGAAGCATTTTTAAACGTCAGCGGAATTCTGAGATCAATGGAATAGTTCTGAAGAATTTTTAAATGTTAGCGGGATTCCGAGAACAATGGAAGAGTTCCGAAGCATTTTTAAATGTCAGCGGAAATCTGAAAACAATGGAAGAGTTCCGAAGCATTTTTAATCTTCAAAATAATTCCGAGAACAATGGAAGAGTTCCGAAGCATATTTAAACTTCAGCGGAATTCCGAGAACAATGTAAGAGTTCCGAAGCATTTTTAAAAGTCAGCAGAATACCGAGAACAATAGAAGAGTTTTGAAGCATTTTTAAACGTCAGCGGAATTCCGAGAACAATGGAAGAGGTCCGAAGCATTTTTAAATGTCAGCGGAATTCCGAGAAATATGGAAGAGTTCCGAGCATTTTTAAATGTCAGCAGAATTCCGAGAACAATGGAAGAGTTCCAAAGCATTTTTAAATGTCAGCGGAATTCTGAAAACAATGGAAGAGTTCCGAAGCATTTTTAAACTTCAGCAGAATTCCGAGAACAATGGAAGAGTTCCGAAGCATTCTTAAACTTCAGCGGAATTCCGAGAACAATGGAAGAGTTCCGAAGCATTTTTAAAAGTCAGCGGAATTCCGAGAACAATAGAAGAGTTGTGAAGCAATTTTAAGCGTCAGCGGAATTCCGAGAACAATGGAAGAGTTCCAAAGCATTTTTAAACTTCAGCGGAATTCCTGGAACAATGGAAGAGTTCCGAAGCATTTTTAAAAGTCAGCAGAATTCCGAGAATAATAGAAGGGTGCCAAAGCATGTTTAAACTTCAGCGGAATTCTGAGAACAATGTAAGAGTTCCGAAGCATTTTTAAACTTCACCGGAATTCCGATAACAATGAAAGAGTTGCGAAGCATTATTAAACGTCAGCGGAATTCTGAGAACAATGGAAGAGTTCCGAAACATTTTTAAACATCGGCGGATTTCCTTCAAGAATGAAAGAGTTCCGAAGAATTTTTAAACTTCAGCAGAATTTGAGGAACAATGGAAGAGTTCCAAAGCATTTTTAAACTTCAGTAGAAATCCGGGAACAATGGAAGAGTTTCAAAGCATTTTTAAACTTCAGCAGAATTCGGAGAACAATTGAAGAGTTCCAAAGCATTTTTAAACTTCAGCGGAATTCCGAGAACAATGGAAGAGTTCCGAAGCATTTTTAAATGTCAGCAGAATTCCGAGAACAATGTAAGAGTTCCAAAGCATTTTAAAACTTCAGCAGAATTCCATGAACAATTGAAGTGTTCCAAAGCATTTTTAAACGTTAGCGGAATTGCGAGAAAAATGGAAGAGTTCTAAAGCATTTTTAAACATCAGCGGAATGCCGAGAGCAATGCAAGATTTCCGAAGCATTTTTATATGTCAGCGGAATTCCGAGAACAATGGAAGAGTACCGAAGCATTTTAAAACGTCAGCGGAATTCCGAGAACAATGGAAGAGTTCCGAAGCATTTTTAAACTTCAGCGGAATTACGAGAACAATGGAAGAGTTCCGAAGCATTTTTAAACATGAGCAGAATTCCGAGAACAATGGAAGAGATTTTAAGCATTTTTAAACTTCAGCGGAATTCCGAGAACAATAGAAGAGTTCCGAAGCATTTTCAAACTTCACCCGAATTCTGAGAACAATGGAAGAGTTCCGAAGCATTTTTAAACTTCAGCAGAATTCCGAGAACAATGGAAGAGTTCCGAAGCATTTTTAAACTTCAGCGGAATTTGGAGAACAATGGAAGAGTTCCGAAGCATTTTTAAACGTCAGCAGAATTCCGAGAACAATGGAAGAGTTCCGAAGCATTTTTAAACGTCAGTGGAATTCTGAGATCAATGGAATAGTTCTGAAGAATTTTTAAATGTTAGCGGGATTCCGAGAACAATGGAAGAGTTCCGAAGCATTTTTAAATGTCAGCGGAAATCTGAAAACAATGGAAGAGTTCCGAAGCATTTTTAATCTTCAAAATAATTCCGAGAACAATGGAAGAGTTCCGAAGCATATTTAAACTTCAGCGGAATTCCGAGAACAATGTAAGAGTTCCGAAGCATTTTTAAAAGTCAGCAGAATACCGAGAACAATAGAAGAGTTTTGAAGCATTTTTAAACGTCAGCGGAATTCCGAGAACAATGGAAGAGGTCCGAAGCATTTTTAAATGTCAGCGGAATTCCGAGAAATATGGAAGAGTTCCGAGCATTTTTAAATGTCAGCAGAATTCCGAGAACAATGGAAGAGTTCCAAAGCATTTTTAAATGTCAGCGGAATTCTGAAAACAATGGAAGAGTTCCGAAGCATTTTTAAACTTCAGCAGAATTCCGAGAACAATGGAAGAGTTCCGAAGCATTCTTAAACTTCAGCGGAATTCCGAGAACAATGGAAGAGTTCCGAAGCATTTTTAAAAGTCAGCGGAATTCCGAGAACAATAGAAGAGTTGTGAAGCAATTTTAAGCGTCAGCGGAATTCCGAGAACAATGGAAGAGTTCCGAAGCATTTTTAAACTTCAGCGGAATTCCTGGAACAATGGAAGAGTTCCGAAGCATTTTTAAAAGTCAGCAGAATTCCGAGAATAATAGAAGGGTGCCAAAGCATGTTTAAACTTCAGCGGAATTCTGAGAACAATGTAAGAGTTCCGAAGCATTTTTAAAAGTCAGCGGAATTCCGAGAACAATAGAAGAGTTGCGAAGCATTATTAAACGTCAGCGGAATTCTGAGAACAATGGAAGAGTTCCGAAACATTTTTAAACATCGGCGGATTTCCTTCAAGAATGAAAGAGTTCCGAAGAATTTTTAAACTTCAGCAGAATTTGAGGAACAATGGAAGAGTTCCGAAGCATTTTTAAACGTAAGCGGAATTGCGAGAAAAATGGAAGAATTCTAAAGCATTTTTAAACATCAGCGGAATGCCGAGAGCAATGCAAGATTTCCGAAGCATTTTTATATGTCAGCGGAATTCCGAGAACAATGGAAGAGTACCGAAGCATTTTAAAACGTCAGCGGAATTCCGAGAACAATGGAAGAGTTCCGAAGCATTTTTAAACTTCAGCGGAATTACGAGAACAATGGAAGAGTTCCGAAGCATTTTTATACATGAGCAGAATTCCGAGAACAATGGAAGAGATTTTAAGCATTTTTAAACTTCAGCGGAATTCCGAGAACAATAGAAGAGTTCCGAAGCATTTTCAAACTTCACCCGAATTCTGAGAACAATGGAAGAGTTCCGAAGCATTTTTAAAAGTTAGCGGAATTCCGAGAACAATGGAAGAGTTGTGAAGCATTTTTAAACGTCAGCGGAATTCCGAGAACAATGGAAGAGTTCCGAAGCATTTTTAAACGTCAGCAGAATTCCGAGAACAATGGAAGAGTTCCGAAGCATTTTTAAACGTCAGCAGAATTCCGAGAACAATGGAAGAGTTCCGAAGCATTTTTATATGTCAGCGGAATTCCGAGAACAATGGAAGAGTACCGAAGCATTTTAAAACGTCAGCGGAATTCCTTGAACAATGGAAGAGTTCCGAAGCATTTTTAAACTTCAGCGGAATTACGAGAACAATGGAAGAGTTCCGAAGCATTTTTAAACATGAGCAGAATTCCGAGAACAATGGAAGAGATTTTAAGCATTTTTAAACTTCAGCGGAATTCCGAGAACAATAGAAGAGTTCCGAAGCATTTTCAAACTTCACCCGAATTCTGAGAACAATGGAAGAGTTCCGAAGCATTTTTAAACTTCAGCAGAATTCCGAGAACAATGGAAGAGTTCCGAAGCATTTTTAAACTTCAGCGGAATTTGGAGAACAATGGAAGAGTTCCGAAGCATTTTTAAAAGTCAGCGGAATTCCGAGAACAATGGAAGAGTTGTGAAGCATTTTTAAACGTCAGCAGAATTCCGAGAACAATGGAAGAGTTCCGAAGCATTTTTAAACGTCAGCGGAATTCTGAGATCAATGGAATAGTTCTGAAGAATTTTTAAATGTTAGCGGGATTCCGAGAACAATGGAAGAGTTCCGAAGCATTTTTAAATGTCAGCGGAAATCTGAAAACAATGGAAGAGTTCCGAAGCATTTTTAATCTTCAAAATAATTCCGAGAACAATGGAAGAGTTCCGAAGCATATTTAAACTTCAGCGGAATTCCGAGAACAATGGAAGAGTTCCAAAGCATTTTTAAAAGTCAGCGGAATACCGAGAACAATAGAAGAGTTTTGAAGCATTTTTAAACGTCAGCGGAATTCCGAGAACAATGGAAGAGTTCCAAAGCATTTTTAAATGTCAGCGGAATTCTGAAAACAATGGAAGAGTTGTGAAGCAATTTTAAGCGTCAGCGGAATTCCGAGAACAATGGAAGAATTCCGAAGCATTTTTAAACGTCAGCGGAATTCCGAGAACAATGGAAGAGTTCCGAAGCATTTTTAAACGTCAGCAGAATTCCGAGAACAATGGAAGAGTTCCGAAGCATTTTTAAACTTCAGCAGAATTCCGAGAACAATGGAAGAGTTCCGAAGCATTTTTAAACTTCAGCGGAATTTGGAGAACAATGGAAGAGTTCCGAAGCATTTTTAAAAGTCAGCGGAATTCCGAGAACAATAGAAGAGTTGCGAAGCATTATTAAACGTCAGCGGAATTCTGAGAACAATGGAAGAGTTCCGAAACATTTTTAAACATCGGCGGATTTCCTTCAAGAATGAAAGAGTTCCGAAGAATTTTTAAACTTCAGCAGAATTTGAGGAACAATGGAAGAGTTCCGAAGCATTTTTAAACGTAAGCGGAATTGCGAGAAAAATGGAAGAATTCTAAAGCATTTTTAAACATCAGCGGAATGCCGAGAGCAATGCAAGATTTCCGAAGCATTTTTATATGTCAGCGGAATTCCGAGAACAATGGAAGAGTACCGAAGCATTTTAAAACGTCAGCGGAATTCCGAGAACAATGGAAGAGTTCCGAAGCATTTTTAAACTTCAGCGGAATTACGAGAACAATGGAAGAGTTCCGAAGCATTTTTAAACATGAGCAGAATTCCGAGAACAATGGAAGAGATTTTAAGCATTTTTAAACTTCAGCGGAATTCCGAGAACAATAGAAGAGTTCCGAAGCATTTTCAAACTTCACCCGAATTCTGAGAACAATGGAAGAGTTCCGAAGCATTTTTAAAAGTTAGCGGAATTCCGAGAACAATGGAAGAGTTGTGAAGCATTTTTAAACGTCAGCGGAATTCCGAGAACAATGGAAGAGTTCCGAAGCATTTTTAAACGTCAGCAGAATTCCGAGAACAATGGAAGAGTTCCGAAGCATTTTTAAACGTCAGCAGAATTCCGAGAACAATGGAAGAGTTCCGAAGCATTTTTATATGTCAGCGGAATTCCGAGAACAATGGAAGAGTACCGAAGCATTTTAAAACGTCAGCGGAATTCCTTGAACAATGGAAGAGTTCCGAAGCATTTTTAAACTTCAGCGGAATTACGAGAACAATGGAAGAGTTCCGAAGCATTTTTAAACATGAGCAGAATTCCGAGAACAATGGAAGAGATTTTAAGCATTTTTAAACTTCAGCGGAATTCCGAGAACAATAGAAGAGTTCCGAAGCATTTTCAAACTTCACCCGAATTCTGAGAACAATGGAAGAGTTCCGAAGCATTTTTAAACTTCAGCAGAATTCCGAGAACAATGGAAGAGTTCCGAAGCATTTTTAAACTTCAGCGGAATTTGGAGAACAATGGAAGAGTTCCGAAGCATTTTTAAAAGTCAGCGGAATTCCGAGAACAATGGAAGAGTTGTGAAGCATTTTTAAACGTCAGCAGAATTCCGAGAACAATGGAAGAGTTCCGAAGCATTTTTAAACGTCAGCGGAATTCTGAGATCAATGGAATAGTTCTGAAGAATTTTTAAATGTTAGCGGGATTCCGAGAACAATGGAAGAGTTCCGAAGCATTTTTAAATGTCAGCGGAAATCTGAAAACAATGGAAGAGTTCCGAAGCATTTTTAATCTTCAAAATAATTCCGAGAACAATGGAAGAGTTCCGAAGCATATTTAAACTTCAGCGGAATTCCGAGAACAATGGAAGAGTTCCAAAGCATTTTTAAAAGTCAGCGGAATACCGAGAACAATAGAAGAGTTTTGAAGCATTTTTAAACGTCAGCGGAATTCCGAGAACAATGGAAGAGTTCCAAAGCATTTTTAAATGTCAGCGGAATTCTGAAAACAATGGAAGAGTTGTGAAGCAATTTTAAGCGTCAGCGGAATTCCGAGAACAATGGAAGAATTCCGAAGCATTTTTAAACGTCAGCGGAATTCCGAGAACAATGGAAGAGTTCCGAAGCATTTTTAAACGTCAGCAGAATTCCGAGAACAATGGAAGAGTTCCGAAGCATTTTTAAACTTCAGCAGAATTCCGAGAACAATGGAAGAGTTCCGAAGCATTTTTAAACTTCAGCGGAATTTGGAGAACAATGGAAGAGTTCCGAAGCATTTTTAAAAGTCAGCGGAATTCCGAGAACAATGGAAGAGTTGTGAAGCATTTTTAAACGTCAGCAGAATTCCGAGAACAATGGAAGAGTTCCGAAGCATTTTTAAACGTCAGCGGAATTCTGAGATCAATGGAATAGTTCTGAAGAATTTTTAAATGTTAGCGGGATTCCGAGAACAATGGAAGAGTTCCGAAGCATTTTTAAATGTCAGCGGAAATCTGAAAACAATGGAAGAGTTCCGAAGCATTTTTAATCTTCAAAATAATTCCGAGAACAATGGAAGAGTTCCGAAGCATATTTAAACTTCAGCGGAATTCCGAGAACAATGTAAGAGTTCCGAAGCATTTTTAAAAGTCAGCAGAATACCGAGAACAATAGAAGAGTTTTGAAGCATTTTTAAACGTCAGCGGAATTCCGAGAACAATGGAAGAGGTCCGAAGCATTTTTAAATGTCAGCGGAATTCCGAGAAATATGGAAGAGTTCCGAGCATTTTTAAATGTCAGCAGAATTCCGAGAACAATGGAAGAGTTCCAAAGCATTTTTAAATGTCAGCGGAATTCTGAAAACAATGGAAGAGTTCCGAAGCATTTTTAAACTTCAGCAGAATTCCGAGAACAATGGAAGAGTTCCGAAGCATTCTTAAACTTCAGCGGAATTCCGAGAACAATGGAAGAGTTCCGAAGCATTTTTAAAAGTCAGCGGAATTCCGAGAACAATAGAAGAGTTGTGAAGCAATTTTAAGCGTCAGCGGAATTCCGAGAACAATGGAAGAGTTCCAAAGCATTTTTAAACTTCAGCGGAATTCCTGGAACAATGGAAGAGTTCCGAAGCATTTTTAAAAGTCAGCAGAATTCCGAGAATAATAGAAGGGTGCCAAAGCATGTTTAAACTTCAGCGGAATTCTGAGAACAATGTAAGAGTTCCGAAGCATTTTTAAACTTCACCGGAATTCCGATAACAATGAAAGAGTTGCGAAGCATTATTAAACGTCAGCGGAATTCTGAGAACAATGGAAGAGTTCCGAAACATTTTTAAACATCGGCGGATTTCCTTCAAGAATGAAAGAGTTCCGAAGAATTTTTAAACTTCAGCAGAATTTGAGGAACAATGGAAGAGTTCCAAAGCATTTTTAAACTTCAGTAGAAATCCGGGAACAATGGAAGAGTTTCAAAGCATTTTTAAACTTCAGCAGAATTCGGAGAACAATTGAAGAGTTCCAAAGCATTTTTAAACTTCAGCGGAATTCCGAGAACAATGGAAGAGTTCCGAAGCATTTTTAAATGTCAGCAGAATTCCGAGAACAATGTAAGAGTTCCAAAGCATTTTAAAACTTCAGCAGAATTCCATGAACAATTGAAGTGTTCCAAAGCATTTTTAAACGTTAGCGGAATTGCGAGAAAAATGGAAGAGTTCTAAAGCATTTTTAAACATCAGCGGAATGCCGAGAGCAATGCAAGATTTCCGAAGCATTTTTATATGTCAGCGGAATTCCGAGAACAATGGAAGAGTACCGAAGCATTTTAAAACGTCAGCGGAATTCCGAGAACAATGGAAGAGTTCCGAAGCATTTTTAAACTTCAGCGGAATTACGAGAACAATGGAAGAGTTCCGAAGCATTTTTAAACATGAGCAGAATTCCGAGAACAATGGAAGAGATTTTAAGCATTTTTAAACTTCAGCGGAATTCCGAGGACAATAGAAGAGTTCCGAAGCATTTTCAAACTTCACCCGAATTCTGAGAACAATGGAAGAGTTCCGAAGCATTTTTAAAAGTTAGCGGAATTCCGAGAACAATGGAAGAGTTGTGAAGCATTTTTAAACGTCAGCGGAATTCCGAGAACAATGGAAGAGTTCCGAAGCATTTTTAAACGTCAGCAGAATTCCGAGAACAATGGAAGAGTTCTGAAGCATTTTTAAACGTCAGCAGAATTCCGAGAACAATGGAAGAGTTCCGAAGCATTTTTAAACTTCAGCGGAATTTGGAGAACAATGGAAAAGTTCCGAAGCATTTTTAAAAGTCAGCGGAATTCCGAGAACAATGGAAGAGTTGTGAAGCATTTTTAAACGTCAGCAGAATTCCGAGAACAATGGAAGAGTTCCGAAGCATTTTTAAACGTCAGCGGAATGCCGAGAAAAATGCAAGATTTCTGAAGCATTTTTATATGTCAGCGGAATTCCGAGAACAATGGAAGAGTTCCGAAGCATTTTTAAATGTCAGCGGAAATCTGAAAACAATGGAAGAGTTCCGAAGCATTTTTAATCTTCAAAATAATTCCGAGAACAATGGAAGAGTTCCGAAGCATATTTAAACTTCAGCGGAATTCCGAGAACAATGGAAGAGTTCCAAAGCATTTTTAAAAGTCAGCGGAATACCGAGAACAATAGAAGAGTTTTGAAGCATTTTTAAACGTCAGCGGAATTCCGAGAACAATGGAAGAGTTCCAAAGCATTTTTAAATGTCAGCGGAATTCTGAAAACAATGGAAGAGTTGTGAAGCAATTTTAAGCGTCAGCGGAATTCCGAGAACAATGGAAGAATTCCGAAGCATTTTTAAACGTCAGCGGAATTCCGAGAACAATGGAAGAGTTCCGAAGCATTTTTAAACTTCAGCAGAATTCCGAGAACAATGGAAGAGTTCCGAAGCATTTTTAAACTTCAGCGGAATTTGGAGAACAATGGAAGAGTTCCGAAGCATTTTTAAAAGTCAGCGGAATTCCGAGAACAATGGAAGAGTTGTGAAGCATTTTTAAACGTCAGCAGAATTCCGAGAACAATGGAAGAGTTCCGAAGCATTTTTAAACGTCAGCGGAATTCTGAGATCAATGGAATAGTTCTGAAGAATTTTTAAATGTTAGCGGGATTCCGAGAACAATGGAAGAGTTCCGAAGCATTTTTAAATGTCAGCGGAAATCTGAAAACAATGGAAGAGTTCCGAAGCATTTTTAATCTTCAAAATAATTCCGAGAACAATGGAAGAGTTCCGAAGCATATTTAAACTTCAGCGGAATTCCGAGAACAATGTAAGAGTTCCGAAGCATTTTTAAAAGTCAGCAGAATACCGAGAACAATAGAAGAGTTTTGAAGCATTTTTAAACGTCAGCGGAATTCCGAGAACAATGGAAGAGGTCCGAAGCATTTTTAAATGTCAGCGGAATTCCGAGAAATATGGAAGAGTTCCGAGCATTTTTAAATGTCAGCAGAATTCCGAGAACAATGGAAGAGTTCCAAAGCATTTTTAAATGTCAGCGGAATTCTGAAAACAATGGAAGAGTTCCGAAGCATTTTTAAACTTCAGCAGAATTCCGAGAACAATGGAAGAGTTCCGAAGCATTCTTAAACTTCAGCGGAATTCCGAGAACAATGGAAGAGTTCCGAAGCATTTTTAAAAGTCAGCGGAATTCCGAGAACAATAGAAGAGTTGTGAAGCAATTTTAAGCGTCAGCGGAATTCCGAGAACAATGGAAGAGTTCCAAAGCATTTTTAAACTTCAGCGGAATTCCTGGAACAATGGAAGAGTTCCGAAGCATTTTTAAAAGTCAGCAGAATTCCGAGAATAATAGAAGGGTGCCAAAGCATGTTTAAACTTCAGCGGAATTCTGAGAACAATGTAAGAGTTCCGAAGCATTTTTAAACTTCACCGGAATTCCGATAACAATGAAAGAGTTGCGAAGCATTATTAAACGTCAGCGGAATTCTGAGAACAATGGAAGAGTTCCGAAACATTTTTAAACATCGGCGGATTTCCTTCAAGAATGAAAGAGTTCCGAAGAATTTTTAAACTTCAGCAGAATTTGAGGAACAATGGAAGAGTTCCAAAGCATTTTTAAACTTCAGTAGAAATCCGGGAACAATGGAAGAGTTTCAAAGCATTTTTAAACTTCAGCAGAATTCGGAGAACAATTGAAGAGTTCCAAAGCATTTTTAAACTTCAGCGGAATTCCGAGAACAATGGAAGAGTTCCGAAGCATTTTTAAATGTCAGCAGAATTCCGAGAACAATGTAAGAGTTCCAAAGCATTTTAAAACTTCAGCAGAATTCCATGAACAATTGAAGTGTTCCAAAGCATTTTTAAACGTTAGCGGAATTGCGAGAAAAATGGAAGAGTTCTAAAGCATTTTTAAACATCAGCGGAATGCCGAGAGCAATGCAAGATTTCCGAAGCATTTTTATATGTCAGCGGAATTCCGAGAACAATGGAAGAGTACCGAAGCATTTTAAAACGTCAGCGGAATTCCGAGAACAATGGAAGAGTTCCGAAGCATTTTTAAACTTCAGCGGAATTACGAGAACAATGGAAGAGTTCCGAAGCATTTTTAAACATGAGCAGAATTCCGAGAACAATGGAAGAGATTTTAAGCATTTTTAAACTTCAGCGGAATTCCGAGAACAATAGAAGAGTTCCGAAGCATTTTCAAACTTCACCCGAATTCTGAGAACAATGGAAGAGTTCCGAAGCATTTTTAAACTTCAGCAGAATTCCGAGAACAATGGAAGAGTTCCGAAGCATTTTTAAACTTCAGCGGAATTTGGAGAACAATGGAAGAGTTCCGAAGCATTTTTAAACGTCAGCAGAATTCCGAGAACAATGGAAGAGTTCCGAAGCATTTTTAAACGTCAGTGGAATTCTGAGATCAATGGAATAGTTCTGAAGAATTTTTAAATGTTAGCGGGATTCCGAGAACAATGGAAGAGTTCCGAAGCATTTTTAAATGTCAGCGGAAATCTGAAAACAATGGAAGAGTTCCGAAGCATTTTTAATCTTCAAAATAATTCTGAGAACAATGGAAGAGTTCCGAAGCATATTTAAACTTCAGCGGAATTCCGAGAACAATGTAAGAGTTCCGAAGCATTTTTAAAAGTCAGCAGAATACCGAGAACAATAGAAGAGTTTTGAAGCATTTTTAAACGTCAGCGGAATTCCGAGAACAATGGAAGAGGTCCGAAGCATTTTTAAATGTCAGCGGAATTCCGAGAAATATGGAAGAGTTCCGAGCATTTTTAAATGTCAGCAGAATTCCGAGAACAATGGAAGAGTTCCAAAGCATTTTTAAATGTCAGCGGAATTCTGAAAACAATGGAAGAGTTCCGAAGCATTTTTAAACTTCAGCAGAATTCCGAGAACAATGGAAGAGTTCCGAAGCATTCTTAAACTTCAGCGGAATTCCGAGAACAATGGAAGAGTTCCGAAGCATTTTTAAAAGTCAGCGGAATTCCGAGAACAATAGAAGAGTTGTGAAGCAATTTTAAGCGTCAGCGGAATTCCGAGAACAATGGAAGAGTTCCGAAGCATTTTTAAACTTCAGCGGAATTCCTGGAACAATGGAAGAGTTCCGAAGCATTTTTAAAAGTCAGCAGAATTCCGAGAATAATAGAAGGGTGCCAAAGCATGTTTAAACTTCAGCGGAATTCTGAGAACAATGTAAGAGTTCCGAAGCATTTTTAAAAGTCAGCGGAATTCCGAGAACAATAGAAGAGTTGCGAAGCATTATTAAACGTCAGCGGAATTCTGAGAACAATGGAAGAGTTCCGAAACATTTTTAAACATCGGCGGATTTCCTTCAAGAATGAAAGAGTTCCGAAGAATTTTTAAACTTCAGCAGAATTTGAGGAACAATGGAAGAGTTCCGAAGCATTTTTAAACGTAAGCGGAATTGCGAGAAAAATGGAAGAATTCTAAAGCATTTTTAAACATCAGCGGAATGCCGAGAGCAATGCAAGATTTCCGAAGCATTTTTATATGTCAGCGGAATTCCGAGAACAATGGAAGAGTACCGAAGCATTTTAAAACGTCAGCGGAATTCCGAGAACAATGGAAGAGTTCCGAAGCATTTTTAAACTTCAGCGGAATTACGAGAACAATGGAAGAGTTCCGAAGCATTTTTAAACATGAGCAGAATTCCGAGAACAATGGAAGAGATTTTAAGCATTTTTAAACTTCAGCGGAATTCCGAGAACAATAGAAGAGTTCCGAAGCATTTTCAAACTTCACCCGAATTCTGAGAACAATGGAAGAGTTCCGAAGCATTTTTAAAAGTTAGCGGAATTCCGAGAACAATGGAAGAGTTGTGAAGCATTTTTAAACGTCAGCGGAATTCCGAGAACAATGGAAGAGTTCCGAAGCATTTTTAAACGTCAGCAGAATTCCGAGAACAATGGAAGAGTTCCGAAGCATTTTTAAACGTCAGCAGAATTCCGAGAACAATGGAAGAGTTCCGAAGCATTTTTATATGTCAGCGGAATTCCGAGAACAATGGAAGAGTACCGAAGCATTTTAAAACGTCAGCGGAATTCCTTGAACAATGGAAGAGTTCCGAAGCATTTTTAAACTTCAGCGGAATTACGAGAACAATGGAAGAGTTCCGAAGCATTTTTAAACATGAGCAGAATTCCGAGAACAATGGAAGAGATTTTAAGCATTTTTAAACTTCAGCGGAATTCCGAGAACAATAGAAGAGTTCCGAAGCATTTTCAAACTTCACCCGAATTCTGAGAACAATGGAAGAGTTCCGAAGCATTTTTAAACTTCAGCAGAATTCCGAGAACAATGGAAGAGTTCCGAAGCATTTTTAAACTTCAGCGGAATTTGGAGAACAATGGAAGAGTTCCGAAGCATTTTTAAAAGTCAGCGGAATTCCGAGAACAATGGAAGAGTTGTGAAGCATTTTTAAACGTCAGCAGAATTCCGAGAACAATGGAAGAGTTCCGAAGCATTTTTAAACGTCAGCGGAATTCTGAGATCAATGGAATAGTTCTGAAGAATTTTTAAATGTTAGCGGGATTCCGAGAACAATGGAAGAGTTCCGAAGCATTTTTAAATGTCAGCGGAAATCTGAAAACAATGGAAGAGTTCCGAAGCATTTTTAATCTTCAAAATAATTCCGAGAACAATGGAAGAGTTCCGAAGCATATTTAAACTTCAGCGGAATTCCGAGAACAATGGAAGAGTTCCAAAGCATTTTTAAAAGTCAGCGGAATACCGAGAACAATAGAAGAGTTTTGAAGCATTTTTAAACGTCAGCGGAATTCCGAGAACAATGGAAGAGTTCCAAAGCATTTTTAAATGTCAGCGGAATTCTGAAAACAATGGAAGAGTTGTGAAGCAATTTTAAGCGTCAGCGGAATTCCGAGAACAATGGAAGAATTCCGAAGCATTTTTAAACGTCAGCGGAATTCCGAGAACAATGGAAGAGTTCCGAAGCATTTTTAAACGTCAGCAGAATTCCGAGAACAATGGAAGAGTTCCGAAGCATTTTTAAACTTCAGCAGAATTCCGAGAACAATGGAAGAGTTCCGAAGCATTTTTAAACTTCAGCGGAATTTGGAGAACAATGGAAGAGTTCCGAAGCATTTTTAAAAGTCAGCGGAATTCCGAGAACAATGGAAGAGTTGTGAAGCATTTTTAAACGTCAGCAGAATTCCGAGAACAATGGAAGAGTTCCGAAGCATTTTTAAACGTCAGCGGAATTCTGAGATCAATGGAATAGTTCTGAAGAATTTTTAAATGTTAGCGGGATTCCGAGAACAATGGAAGAGTTCCGAAGCATTTTTAAATGTCAGCGGAAATCTGAAAACAATGGAAGAGTTCCGAAGCATTTTTAATCTTCAAAATAATTCCGAGAACAATGGAAGAGTTCCGAAGCATATTTAAACTTCAGCGGAATTCCGAGAACAATGTAAGAGTTCCGAAGCATTTTTAAAAGTCAGCAGAATACCGAGAACAATAGAAGAGTTTTGAAGCATTTTTAAACGTCAGCGGAATTCCGAGAACAATGGAAGAGGTCCGAAGCATTTTTAAATGTCAGCGGAATTCCGAGAAATATGGAAGAGTTCCGAGCATTTTTAAATGTCAGCAGAATTCCGAGAACAATGGAAGAGTTCCAAAGCATTTTTAAATGTCAGCGGAATTCTGAAAACAATGGAAGAGTTCCGAAGCATTTTTAAACTTCAGCAGAATTCCGAGAACAATGGAAGAGTTCCGAAGCATTCTTAAACTTCAGCGGAATTCCGAGAACAATGGAAGAGTTCCGAAGCATTTTTAAAAGTCAGCGGAATTCCGAGAACAATAGAAGAGTTGTGAAGCAATTTTAAGCGTCAGCGGAATTCCGAGAACAATGGAAGAGTTCCAAAGCATTTTTAAACTTCAGCGGAATTCCTGGAACAATGGAAGAGTTCCGAAGCATTTTTAAAAGTCAGCAGAATTCCGAGAATAATAGAAGGGTGCCAAAGCATGTTTAAACTTCAGCGGAATTCTGAGAACAATGTAAGAGTTCCGAAGCATTTTTAAACTTCACCGGAATTCCGATAACAATGAAAGAGTTGCGAAGCATTATTAAACGTCAGCGGAATTCTGAGAACAATGGAAGAGTTCCGAAACATTTTTAAACATCGGCGGATTTCCTTCAAGAATGAAAGAGTTCCGAAGAATTTTTAAACTTCAGCAGAATTTGAGGAACAATGGAAGAGTTCCAAAGCATTTTTAAACTTCAGTAGAAATCCGGGAACAATGGAAGAGTTTCAAAGCATTTTTAAACTTCAGCAGAATTCGGAGAACAATTGAAGAGTTCCAAAGCATTTTTAAACTTCAGCGGAATTCCGAGAACAATGGAAGAGTTCCGAAGCATTTTTAAATGTCAGCAGAATTCCGAGAACAATGTAAGAGTTCCAAAGCATTTTAAAACTTCAGCAGAATTCCATGAACAATTGAAGTGTTCCAAAGCATTTTTAAACGTTAGCGGAATTGCGAGAAAAATGGAAGAGTTCTAAAGCATTTTTAAACATCAGCGGAATGCCGAGAGCAATGCAAGATTTCCGAAGCATTTTTATATGTCAGCGGAATTCCGAGAACAATGGAAGAGTACCGAAGCATTTTAAAACGTCAGCGGAATTCCGAGAACAATGGAAGAGTTCCGAAGCATTTTTAAACTTCAGCGGAATTACGAGAACAATGGAAGAGTTCCGAAGCATTTTTAAACATGAGCAGAATTCCGAGAACAATGGAAGAGATTTTAAGCATTTTTAAACTTCAGCGGAATTCCGAGGACAATAGAAGAGTTCCGAAGCATTTTCAAACTTCACCCGAATTCTGAGAACAATGGAAGAGTTCCGAAGCATTTTTAAAAGTTAGCGGAATTCCGAGAACAATGGAAGAGTTGTGAAGCATTTTTAAACGTCAGCGGAATTCCGAGAACAATGGAAGAGTTCCGAAGCATTTTTAAACGTCAGCAGAATTCCGAGAACAATGGAAGAGTTCTGAAGCATTTTTAAACGTCAGCAGAATTCCGAGAACAATGGAAGAGTTCCGAAGCATTTTTAAACTTCAGCAGAATTCCGAGAACAATGGAAGAGTTCCGAAGCATTTTTAAACTTCAGCGGAATTTGGAGAACAATGGAAAAGTTCCGAAGCATTTTTAAAAGTCAGCGGAATTCCGAGAACAATGGAAGAGTTGTGAAGCATTTTTAAACGTCAGCAGAATTCCGAGAACAATGGAAGAGTTCCGAAGCATTTTTAAACGTCAGCGGAATGCCGAGAAAAATGCAAGATTTCTGAAGCATTTTTATATGTCAGCGGAATTCCGAGAACAATGGAAGAGTTCCGAAGCATTTTTAAATGTCAGCGGAAATCTGAAAACAATGGAAGAGTTCCGAAGCATTTTTAATCTTCAAAATAATTCCGAGAACAATGGAAGAGTTCCGAAGCATATTTAAACTTCAGCGGAATTCCGAGAACAATGGAAGAGTTCCAAAGCATTTTTAAAAGTCAGCGGAATACCGAGAACAATAGAAGAGTTTTGAAGCATTTTTAAACGTCAGCGGAATTCCGAGAACAATGGAAGAGTTCCAAAGCATTTTTAAATGTCAGCGGAATTCTGAAAACAATGGAAGAGTTGTGAAGCAATTTTAAGCGTCAGCGGAATTCCGAGAACAATGGAAGAATTCCGAAGCATTTTTAAACGTCAGCGGAATTCCGAGAACAATGGAAGAGTTCCGAAGCATTTTTAAACGTCAGCAGAATTCCGAGAACAATGGAAGAGTTCCGAAGCATTTTTAAACTTCAGCAGAATTCCGAGAACAATGGAAGAGTTCCGAAGCATTTTTAAACTTCAGCGGAATTTGGAGAACAATGGAAGAGTTCCGAAGCATTTTTAAAAGTCAGCGGAATTCCGAGAACAATGGAAGAGTTGTGAAGCATTTTTAAACGTCAGCAGAATTCCGAGAACAATGGAAGAGTTCCGAAGCATTTTTAAACGTCAGCGGAATTCTGAGATCAATGGAATAGTTCTGAAGAATTTTTAAATGTTAGCGGGATTCCGAGAACAATGGAAGAGTTCCGAAGCATTTTTAAATGTCAGCGGAAATCTGAAAACAATGGAAGAGTTCCGAAGCATTTTTAATCTTCAAAATAATTCCGAGAACAATGGAAGAGTTCCGAAGCATATTTAAACTTCAGCGGAATTCCGAGAACAATGTAAGAGTTCCGAAGCATTTTTAAAAGTCAGCAGAATACCGAGAACAATAGAAGAGTTTTGAAGCATTTTTAAACGTCAGCGGAATTCCGAGAACAATGGAAGAGGTCCGAAGCATTTTTAAATGTCAGCGGAATTCCGAGAAATATGGAAGAGTTCCGAGCATTTTTAAATGTCAGCAGAATTCCGAGAACAATGGAAGAGTTCCAAAGCATTTTTAAATGTCAGCGGAATTCTGAAAACAATGGAAGAGTTCCGAAGCATTTTTAAACTTCAGCAGAATTCCGAGAACAATGGAAGAGTTCCGAAGCATTCTTAAACTTCAGCGGAATTCCGAGAACAATGGAAGAGTTCCGAAGCATTTTTAAAAGTCAGCGGAATTCCGAGAACAATAGAAGAGTTGTGAAGCAATTTTAAGCGTCAGCGGAATTCCGAGAACAATGGAAGAGTTCCAAAGCATTTTTAAACTTCAGCGGAATTCCTGGAACAATGGAAGAGTTCCGAAGCATTTTTAAAAGTCAGCAGAATTCCGAGAATAATAGAAGGGTGCCAAAGCATGTTTAAACTTCAGCGGAATTCTGAGAACAATGTAAGAGTTCCGAAGCATTTTTAAACTTCACCGGAATTCCGATAACAATGAAAGAGTTGCGAAGCATTATTAAACGTCAGCGGAATTCTGAGAACAATGGAAGAGTTCCGAAACATTTTTAAACATCGGCGGATTTCCTTCAAGAATGAAAGAGTTCCGAAGAATTTTTAAACTTCAGCAGAATTTGAGGAACAATGGAAGAGTTCCAAAGCATTTTTAAACTTCAGTAGAAATCCGGGAACAATGGAAGAGTTTCAAAGCATTTTTAAACTTCAGCAGAATTCGGAGAACAATTGAAGAGTTCCAAAGCATTTTTAAACTTCAGCGGAATTCCGAGAACAATGGAAGAGTTCCGAAGCATTTTTAAATGTCAGCAGAATTCCGAGAACAATGTAAGAGTTCCAAAGCATTTTAAAACTTCAGCAGAATTCCATGAACAATTGAAGTGTTCCAAAGCATTTTTAAACGTTAGCGGAATTGCGAGAAAAATGGAAGAGTTCTAAAGCATTTTTAAACATCAGCGGAATGCCGAGAGCAATGCAAGATTTCCGAAGCATTTTTATATGTCAGCGGAATTCCGAGAACAATGGAAGAGTACCGAAGCATTTTAAAACGTCAGCGGAATTCCGAGAACAATGGAAGAGTTCCGAAGCATTTTTAAACTTCAGCGGAATTACGAGAACAATGGAAGAGTTCCGAAGCATTTTTAAACATGAGCAGAATTCCGAGAACAATGGAAGAGATTTTAAGCATTTTTAAACTTCAGCGGAATTCCGAGAACAATAGAAGAGTTCCGAAGCATTTTCAAACTTCACCCGAATTCTGAGAACAATGGAAGAGTTCCGAAGCATTTTTAAACTTCAGCAGAATTCCGAGAACAATGGAAGAGTTCCGAAGCATTTTTAAACTTCAGCGGAATTTGGAGAACAATGGAAGAGTTCCGAAGCATTTTTAAAAGTCAGCGGAATTCCGAGAACAATGGAAGAGTTGTGAAGCATTTTTAAACGTCAGCAGAATTCCGAGAACAATGGAAGAGTTCCGAAGCATTTTTAAACGTCAGCGGAATTCTGAGATCAATGGAATAGTTCTGAAGAATTTTTAAATGTTAGCGGGATTCCGAGAACAATGGAAGAGTTTCGAAGCATTTTTAAATGTCAGCGGAAATCTGAAAACAATGGAAGAGTTCCGAAGCATTTTTAATCTTCAAAATAATTCCGAGAACAATGGAAGAGTTCCGAAGCATATTTAAACTTCAGCGGAATTCCGAGAACAATGTAAGAGTTCCGAAGCATTTTTAAAAGTCAGCAGAATACCGAGAACAATAGAAGAGTTTTGAAGCATTTTTAAACGTCAGCGGAATTCCGAGAACAATGGAAGAGGTCCGAAGCATTTTTAAATGTCAGCGGAATTCCGAGAAATATGGAAGAGTTCCGAGCATTTTTAAATGTCAGCAGAATTCCGAGAACAATGGAAGAGTTCCAAAGCATTTTTAAATGTCAGCGGAATTCTGAAAACAATGGAAGAGTTCCGAAGCATTTTTAAACTTCAGCAGAATTCCGAGAACAATGGAAGAGTTCCGAAGCATTCTTAAACTTCAGCGGAATTCCGAGAACAATGGAAGAGTTCCGAAGCATTTTTAAAAGTCAGCGGAATTCCGAGAACAATAGAAGAGTTGTGAAGCAATTTTAAGCGTCAGCGGAATTCCGAGAACAATGGAAGAGTTCCGAAGCATTTTTAAACTTCAGCGGAATTCCTGGAACAATGGAAGAGTTCCGAAGCATTTTTAAAAGTCAGCAGAATTCCGAGAATAATAGAAGGGTGCCAAAGCATGTTTAAACTTCAGCGGAATTCTGAGAACAATGTAAGAGTTCCGAAGCATTTTTAAAAGTCAGCGGAATTCCGAGAACAATAGAAGAGTTGCGAAGCATTATTAAACGTCAGCGGAATTCTGAGAACAATGGAAGAGTTCCGAAACATTTTTAAACATCGGCGGATTTCCTTCAAGAATGAAAGAGTTCCGAAGAATTTTTAAACTTCAGCAGAATTTGAGGAACAATGGAAGAGTTCCGAAGCATTTTTAAACGTAAGCGGAATTGCGAGAAAAATGGAAGAATTCTAAAGCATTTTTAAACATCAGCGGAATGCCGAGAGCAATGCAAGATTTCCGAAGCATTTTTATATGTCAGCGGAATTCCGAGAACAATGGAAGAGTACCGAAGCATTTTAAAACGTCAGCGGAATTCCGAGAACAATGGAAGAGTTCCGAAGCATTTTTAAACTTCAGCGGAATTACGAGAACAATGGAAGAGTTCCGAAGCATTTTTAAACATGAGCAGAATTCCGAGAACAATGGAAGAGATTTTAAGCATTTTTAAACTTCAGCGGAATTCCGAGAACAATAGAAGAGTTCCGAAGCATTTTCAAACTTCACCCGAATTCTGAGAACAATGGAAGAGTTCCGAAGCATTTTTAAAAGTTAGCGGAATTCCGAGAACAATGGAAGAGTTGTGAAGCATTTTTAAACGTCAGCGGAATTCCGAGAACAATGGAAGAGTTCCGAAGCATTTTTAAACGTCAGCAGAATTCCGAGAACAATGGAAGAGTTCCGAAGCATTTTTAAACGTCAGCAGAATTCCGAGAACAATGGAAGAGTTCCGAAGCATTTTTATATGTCAGCGGAATTCCGAGAACAATGGAAGAGTACCGAAGCATTTTAAAACGTCAGCGGAATTCCGAGAACAATGGAAGAGTTCCGAAGCATTTTTAAACTTCAGCGGAATTACGAGAACAATGGAAGAGTTCCGAAGCATTTTTAAACATGAGCAGAATTCCGAGAACAATGGAAGAGATTTTAAGCATTTTTAAACTTCAGCGGAATTCCGAGAACAATAGAAGAGTTCCGAAGCATTTTCAAACTTCACCCGAATTCTGAGAACAATGGAAGAGTTCCGAAGCATTTTTAAACTTCAGCAGAATTCCGAGAACAATGGAAGAGTTCCGAAGCATTTTTAAACTTCAGCGGAATTTGGAGAACAATGGAAGAGTTCCGAAGCATTTTTAAAAGTCAGCGGAATTCCGAGAACAATGGAAGAGTTGTGAAGCATTTTTAAACGTCAGCAGAATTCCGAGAACAATGGAAGAGTTCCGAAGCATTTTTAAACGTCAGCGGAATTCTGAGATCAATGGAATAGTTCTGAAGAATTTTTAAATGTTAGCGGGATTCCGAGAACAATGGAAGAGTTCCGAAGCATTTTTAAATGTCAGCGGAAATCTGAAAACAATGGAAGAGTTCCGAAGCATTTTTAATCTTCAAAATAATTCCGAGAACAATGGAAGAGTTCCGAAGCATATTTAAACTTCAGCGGAATTCCGAGAACAATGGAAGAGTTCCAAAGCATTTTTAAAAGTCAGCGGAATACCGAGAACAATAGAAGAGTTTTGAAGCATTTTTAAACGTCAGCGGAATTCCGAGAACAATGGAAGAGTTCCAAAGCATTTTTAAATGTCAGCGGAATTCTGAAAACAATGGAAGAGTTATGAAGCAATTTTAAGCGTCAGCGGAATTCCGAGAACAATGGAAGAATTCCGAAGCATTTTTAAACGTCAGCGGAATTCCGAGAACAATGGAAGAGTTCCGAAGCATTTTTAAACGTCAGCAGAATTCCGAGAACAATGGAAGAGTTCCGAAGCATTTTTAAACTTCAGCAGAATTCCGAGAACAATGGAAGAGTTCCGAAGCATTTTTAAACTTCAGCGGAATTTGGAGAACAATGGAAGAGTTCCGAAGCATTTTTAAAAGTCAGCGGAATTCCGAGAACAATGGAAGAGTTGTGAAGCATTTTTAAACGTCAGCAGAATTCCGAGAACAATGGAAGAGTTCCGAAGCATTTTTAAACGTCAGCGGAATTCTGAGATCAATGGAATAGTTCTGAAGAATTTTTAAATGTTAGCGGAATTCTGAAAACAATGGAAGAGTTGTGAAGCAATTTTAAGCGTCAGCGGAATTCCGAGAACAATGGAAGAATTCCGAAGCATTTTTAAACGTCAGCGGAATTCCGAGAACAATGGAAGAGTTCCGAAGCATTTTTAAACGTCAGCAGAATTCCGAGAACAATGGAAGAGTTCCGAAGCATTTTTAAACTTCAGCAGAATTCCGAGAACAATGGAAGAGTTCCGAAGCATTTTTAAACTTCAGCGGAATTTGGAGAACAATGGAAGAGTTCCGAAGCATTTTTAAAAGTCAGCGGAATTCCGAGAACAATGGAAGAGTTGTGAAGCATTTTTAAACGTCAGCAGAATTCCGAGAACAATGGAAGAGTTCCGAAGCATTTTTAAACGTCAGCGGAATTCTGAGATCAATGGAATAGTTCTGAAGAATTTTTAAATGTTAGCGGGATTCCGAGAACAATGGAAGAGTTCCGAAGCATTTTTAAATGTCAGCGGAAATCTGAAAACAATGGAAGAGTTCCGAAGCATTTTTAATCTTCAAAATAATTCCGAGAACAATGGAAGAGTTCCGAAGCATATTTAAACTTCAGCGGAATTCCGAGAACAATGTAAGAGTTCCGAAGCATTTTTAAAAGTCAGCAGAATACCGAGAACAATAGAAGAGTTTTGAAGCATTTTTAAACGTCAGCGGAATTCCGAGAACAATGGAAGAGGTCCGAAGCATTTTTAAATGTCAGCGGAATTCCGAGAAATATGGAAGAGTTCCGAGCATTTTTAAATGTCAGCAGAATTCCGAGAACAATGGAAGAGTTCCAAAGCATTTTTAAATGTCAGCGGAATTCTGAAAACAATGGAAGAGTTCCGAAGCATTTTTAAACTTCAGCAGAATTCCGAGAACAATGGAAGAGTTCCGAAGCATTCTTAAACTTCAGCGGAATTCCGAGAACAATGGAAGAGTTCCGAAGCATTTTTAAAAGTCAGCGGAATTCCGAGAACAATAGAAGAGTTGTGAAGCAATTTTAAGCGTCAGCGGAATTCCGAGAACAATGGAAGAGTTCCAAAGCATTTTTAAACTTCAGCGGAATTCCTGGAACAATGGAAGAGTTCCGAAGCATTTTTAAAAGTCAGCAGAATTCCGAGAATAATAGAAGGGTGCCAAAGCATGTTTAAACTTCAGCGGAATTCTGAGAACAATGTAAGAGTTCCGAAGCATTTTTAAACTTCACCGGAATTCCGATAACAATGAAAGAGTTGCGAAGCATTATTAAACGTCAGCGGAATTCTGAGAACAATGGAAGAGTTCCGAAACATTTTTAAACATCGGCGGATTTCCTTCAAGAATGAAAGAGTTCCGAAGAATTTTTAAACTTCAGCAGAATTTGAGGAACAATGGAAGAGTTCCGAAGCATTTTTAAACGTAAGCGGAATTGCGAGAAAAATGGAAGAATTCTAAAGCATTTTTAAACATCAGCGGAATGCCGAGAGCAATGCAAGATTTCCGAAGCATTTTTATATGTCAGCGGAATTCCGAGAACAATGGAAGAGTACCGAAGCATTTTAAAACGTCAGCGGAATTCCGAGAACAATGGAAGAGTTCCGAAGCATTTTTAAACTTCAGCGGAATTACGAGAACAATGGAAGAGTTCCGAAGCATTTTTAAACATGAGCAGAATTCCGAGAACAATGGAAGAGATTTTAAGCATTTTTAAACTTCAGCGGAATTCCGAGAACAATAGAAGAGTTCCGAAGCATTTTCAAACTTCACCCGAATTCTGAGAACAATGGAAGAGTTCCGAAGCATTTTTAAAAGTTAGCGGAATTCCGAGAACAATGGAAGAGTTGTGAAGCATTTTTAAACGTCAGCGGAATTCCGAGAACAATGGAAGAGTTCCGAAGCATTTTTAAACGTCAGCAGAATTCCGAGAACAATGGAAGAGTTCCGAAGCATTTTTAAACGTCAGCAGAATTCCGAGAACAATGGAAGAGTTCCGAAGCATTTTTATATGTCAGCGGAATTCCGAGAACAATGGAAGAGTACCGAAGCATTTTAAAACGTCAGCGGAATTCCGAGAACAATGGAAGAGTTCCGAAGCATTTTTAAACTTCAGCGGAATTACGAGAACAATGGAAGAGTTCCGAAGCATTTTTAAACATGAGCAGAATTCCGAGAACAATGGAAGAGATTTTAAGCATTTTTAAACTTCAGCGGAATTCCGAGAACAATAGAAGAGTTCCGAAGCATTTTCAAACTTCACCCGAATTCTGAGAACAATGGAAGAGTTCCGAAGCATTTTTAAACTTCAGCAGAATTCCGAGAACAATGGAAGAGTTCCGAAGCATTTTTAAACTTCAGCGGAATTTGGAGAACAATGGAAGAGTTCCGAAGCATTTTTAAAAGTCAGCGGAATTCCGAGAACAATGGAAGAGTTGTGAAGCATTTTTAAACGTCAGCAGAATTCCGAGAACAATGGAAGAGTTCCGAAGCATTTTTAAACGTCAGCGGAATTCTGAGATCAATGGAATAGTTCTGAAGAATTTTTAAATGTTAGCGGGATTCCGAGAACAATGGAAGAGTTCCGAAGCATTTTTAAATGTCAGCGGAAATCTGAAAACAATGGAAGAGTTCCGAAGCATTTTTAATCTTCAAAATAATTCCGAGAACAATGGAAGAGTTCCGAAGCATATTTAAACTTCAGCGGAATTCCGAGAACAATGGAAGAGTTCCAAAGCATTTTTAAAAGTCAGCGGAATACCGAGAACAATAGAAGAGTTTTGAAGCATTTTTAAACGTCAGCGGAATTCCGAGAACAATGGAAGAGTTCCAAAGCATTTTTAAATGTCAGCGGAATTCTGAAAACAATGGAAGAGTTGTGAAGCAATTTTAAGCGTCAGCGGAATTCCGAGAACAATGGAAGAATTCCGAAGCATTTTTAAACGTCAGCGGAATTCCGAGAACAATGGAAGAGTTCCGAAGCATTTTTAAACGTCAGCAGAATTCCGAGAACAATGGAAGAGTTCCGAAGCATTTTTAAACTTCAGCAGAATTCCGAGAACAATGGAAGAGTTCCGAAGCATTTTTAAACTTCAGCGGAATTTGGAGAACAATGGAAGAGTTCCGAAGCATTTTTAAAAGTCAGCGGAATTCCGAGAACAATGGAAGAGTTGTGAAGCATTTTTAAACGTCAGCAGAATTCCGAGAACAATGGAAGAGTTCCGAAGCATTTTTAAACGTCAGCGGAATTCTGAGATCAATGGAATAGTTCTGAAGAATTTTTAAATGTTAGCGGGATTCCGAGAACAATGGAAGAGTTCCGAAGCATTTTTAAATGTCAGCGGAAATCTGAAAACAATGGAAGAGTTCCGAAGCATTTTTAATCTTCAAAATAATTCCGAGAACAATGGAAGAGTTCCGAAGCATATTTAAACTTCAGCGGAATTCCGAGAACAATGTAAGAGTTCCGAAGCATTTTTAAAAGTCAGCAGAATACCGAGAACAATAGAAGAGTTTTGAAGCATTTTTAAACGTCAGCGGAATTCCGAGAACAATGGAAGAGGTCCGAAGCATTTTTAAATGTCAGCGGAATTCCGAGAAATATGGAAGAGTTCCGAGCATTTTTAAATGTCAGCAGAATTCCGAGAACAATGGAAGAGTTCCAAAGCATTTTTAAATGTCAGCGGAATTCTGAAAACAATGGAAGAGTTCCGAAGCATTTTTAAACTTCAGCAGAATTCCGAGAACAATGGAAGAGTTCCGAAGCATTCTTAAACTTCAGCGGAATTCCGAGAACAATGGAAGAGTTCCGAAGCATTTTTAAAAGTCAGCGGAATTCCGAGAACAATAGAAGAGTTGTGAAGCAATTTTAAGCGTCAGCGGAATTCCGAGAACAATGGAAGAGTTCCAAAGCATTTTTAAACTTCAGCGGAATTCCTGGAACAATGGAAGAGTTCCGAAGCATTTTTAAAAGTCAGCAGAATTCCGAGAATAATAGAAGGGTGCCAAAGCATGTTTAAACTTCAGCGGAATTCTGAGAACAATGTAAGAGTTCCGAAGCATTTTTAAACTTCACCGGAATTCCGATAACAATGAAAGAGTTGCGAAGCATTATTAAACGTCAGCGGAATTCTGAGAACAATGGAAGAGTTCCGAAACATTTTTAAACATCGGCGGATTTCCTTCAAGAATGAAAGAGTTCCGAAGAATTTTTAAACTTCAGCAGAATTTGAGGAACAATGGAAGAGTTCCAAAGCATTTTTAAACTTCAGTAGAAATCCGGGAACAATGGAAGAGTTTCAAAGCATTTTTAAACTTCAGCAGAATTCGGAGAACAATTGAAGAGTTCCAAAGCATTTTTAAACTTCAGCGGAATTCCGAGAACAATGGAAGAGTTCCGAAGCATTTTTAAATGTCAGCAGAATTCCGAGAACAATGTAAGAGTTCCAAAGCATTTTAAAACTTCAGCAGAATTCCATGAACAATTGAAGTGTTCCAAAGCATTTTTAAACGTTAGCGGAATTGCGAGAAAAATGGAAGAGTTCTAAAGCATTTTTAAACATCAGCGGAATGCCGAGAGCAATGCAAGATTTCCGAAGCATTTTTATATGTCAGCGGAATTCCGAGAACAATGGAAGAGTACCGAAGCATTTTAAAACGTCAGCGGAATTCCGAGAACAATGGAAGAGTTCCGAAGCATTTTTAAACTTCAGCGGAATTACGAGAACAATGGAAGAGTTCCGAAGCATTTTTAAACATGAGCAGAATTCCGAGAACAATGGAAGAGATTTTAAGCATTTTTAAACTTCAGCGGAATTCCGAGAACAATAGAAGAGTTCCGAAGCATTTTCAAACTTCACCCGAATTCTGAGAACAATGGAAGAGTTCCGAAGCATTTTTAAACTTCAGCAGAATTCCGAGAACAATGGAAGAGTTCCGAAGCATTTTTAAACTTCAGCGGAATTTGGAGAACAATGGAAGAGTTCCGAAGCATTTTTAAAAGTCAGCGGAATTCCGAGAACAATGGAAGAGTTGTGAAGCATTTTTAAACGTCAGCAGAATTCCGAGAACAATGGAAGAGTTCCGAAGCATTTTTAAACGTCAGCGGAATTCTGAGATCAATGGAATAGTTCTGAAGAATTTTTAAATGTTAGCGGGATTCCGAGAACAATGGAAGAGTTCCGAAGCATTTTTAAATGTCAGCGGAAATCTGAAAACAATGGAAGAGTTCCGAAGCATTTTTAATCTTCAAAATAATTCCGAGAACAATGGAAGAGTTCCGAAGCATATTTAAACTTCAGCGGAATTCCGAGAACAATGTAAGAGTTCCGAAGCATTTTTAAAAGTCAGCAGAATACCGAGAACAATAGAAGAGTTTTGAAGCATTTTTAAACGTCAGCGGAATTCCGAGAACAATGGAAGAGGTCCGAAGCATTTTTAAATGTCAGCGGAATTCCGAGAAATATGGAAGAGTTCCGAGCATTTTTAAATGTCAGCAGAATTCCGAGAACAATGGAAGAGTTCCAAAGCATTTTTAAATGTCAGCGGAATTCTGAAAACAATGGAAGAGTTCCGAAGCATTTTTAAACTTCAGCAGAATTCCGAGAACAATGGAAGAGTTCCGAAGCATTCTTAAACTTCAGCGGAATTCCGAGAACAATGGAAGAGTTCCGAAGCATTTTTAAAAGTCAGCGGAATTCCGAGAACAATAGAAGAGTTGTGAAGCAATTTTAAGCGTCAGCGGAATTCCGAGAACAATGGAAGAGTTCCGAAGCATTTTTAAACTTCAGCGGAATTCCTGGAACAATGGAAGAGTTCCGAAGCATTTTTAAAAGTCAGCAGAATTCCGAGAATAATAGAAGGGTGCCAAAGCATGTTTAAACTTCAGCGGAATTCTGAGAACAATGTAAGAGTTCCGAAGCATTTTTAAAAGTCAGCGGAATTCCGAGAACAATAGAAGAGTTGCGAAGCATTATTAAACGTCAGCGGAATTCTGAGAACAATGGAAGAGTTCCGAAACATTTTTAAACATCGGCGGATTTCCTTCAAGAATGAAAGAGTTCCGAAGAATTTTTAAACTTCAGCAGAATTTGAGGAACAATGGAAGAGTTCCGAAGCATTTTTAAACGTAAGCGGAATTGCGAGAAAAATGGAAGAATTCTAAAGCATTTTTAAACATCAGCGGAATGCCGAGAGCAATGCAAGATTTCCGAAGCATTTTTATATGTCAGCGGAATTCCGAGAACAATGGAAGAGTACCGAAGCATTTTAAAACGTCAGCGGAATTCCGAGAACAATGGAAGAGTTCCGAAGCATTTTTAAACTTCAGCGGAATTACGAGAACAATGGAAGAGTTCCGAAGCATTTTTAAACATGAGCAGAATTCCGAGAACAATGGAAGAGATTTTAAGCATTTTTAAACTTCAGCGGAATTCCGAGAACAATAGAAGAGTTCCGAAGCATTTTCAAACTTCACCCGAATTCTGAGAACAATGGAAGAGTTCCGAAGCATTTTTAAAAGTTAGCGGAATTCCGAGAACAATGGAAGAGTTGTGAAGCATTTTTAAACGTCAGCGGAATTCCGAGAACAATGGAAGAGTTCCGAAGCATTTTTAAACGTCAGCAGAATTCCGAGAACAATGGAAGAGTTCCGAAGCATTTTTAAACGTCAGCAGAATTCCGAGAACAATGGAAGAGTTCCGAAGCATTTTTATATGTCAGCGGAATTCCGAGAACAATGGAAGAGTACCGAAGCATTTTAAAACGTCAGCGGAATTCCGAGAACAATGGAAGAGTTCCGAAGCATTTTTAAACTTCAGCGGAATTACGAGAACAATGGAAGAGTTCCGAAGCATTTTTAAACATGAGCAGAATTCCGAGAACAATGGAAGAGATTTTAAGCATTTTTAAACTTCAGCGGAATTCCGAGAACAATAGAAGAGTTCCGAAGCATTTTCAAACTTCACCCGAATTCTGAGAACAATGGAAGAGTTCCGAAGCATTTTTAAACTTCAGCAGAATTCCGAGAACAATGGAAGAGTTCCGAAGCATTTTTAAACTTCAGCGGAATTTGGAGAACAATGGAAGAGTTCCGAAGCATTTTTAAAAGTCAGCGGAATTCCGAGAACAATGGAAGAGTTGTGAAGCATTTTTAAACGTCAGCAGAATTCCGAGAACAATGGAAGAGTTCCGAAGCATTTTTAAACGTCAGCGGAATTCTGAGATCAATGGAATAGTTCTGAAGAATTTTTAAATGTTAGCGGGATTCCGAGAACAATGGAAGAGTTCCGAAGCATTTTTAAATGTCAGCGGAAATCTGAAAACAATGGAAGAGTTCCGAAGCATTTTTAATCTTCAAAATAATTCCGAGAACAATGGAAGAGTTCCGAAGCATATTTAAACTTCAGCGGAATTCCGAGAACAATGTAAGAGTTCCGAAGCATTTTTAAAAGTCAGCAGAATACCGAGAACAATAGAAGAGTTTTGAAGCATTTTTAAACGTCAGCGGAATTCCGAGAACAATGGAAGAGGTCCGAAGCATTTTTAAATGTCAGCGGAATTCCGAGAAATATGGAAGAGTTCCGAGCATTTTTAAATGTCAGCAGAATTCCGAGAACAATGGAAGAGTTCCAAAGCATTTTTAAATGTCAGCGGAATTCTGAAAACAATGGAAGAGTTCCGAAGCATTTTTAAACTTCAGCAGAATTCCGAGAACAATGGAAGAGTTCCGAAGCATTCTTAAACTTCAGCGGAATTCCGAGAACAATGGAAGAGTTCCGAAGCATTTTTAAAAGTCAGCGGAATTCCGAGAACAATAGAAGAGTTGTGAAGCAATTTTAAGCGTCAGCGGAATTCCGAGAACAATGGAAGAGTTCCGAAGCATTTTTAAACTTCAGCGGAATTCCTGGAACAATGGAAGAGTTCCGAAGCATTTTTAAAAGTCAGCAGAATTCCGAGAATAATAGAAGGGTGCCAAAGCATGTTTAAACTTCAGCGGAATTCTGAGAACAATGTAAGAGTTCCGAAGCATTTTTAAAAGTCAGCGGAATTCCGAGAACAATAGAAGAGTTGCGAAGCATTATTAAACGTCAGCGGAATTCTGAGAACAATGGAAGAGTTCCGAAACATTTTTAAACATCGGCGGATTTCCTTCAAGAATGAAAGAGTTCCGAAGAATTTTTAAACTTCAGCAGAATTTGAGGAACAATGGAAGAGTTCCGAAGCATTTTTAAACGTAAGCGGAATTGCGAGAAAAATGGAAGAATTCTAAAGCATTTTTAAACATCAGCGGAATGCCGAGAGCAATGCAAGATTTCCGAAGCATTTTTATATGTCAGCGGAATTCCGAGAACAATGGAAGAGTACCGAAGCATTTTAAAACGTCAGCGGAATTCCGAGAACAATGGAAGAGTTCCGAAGCATTTTTAAACTTCAGCGGAATTACGAGAACAATGGAAGAGTTCCGAAGCATTTTTAAACATGAGCAGAATTCCGAGAACAATGGAAGAGATTTTAAGCATTTTTAAACTTCAGCGGAATTCCGAGAACAATAGAAGAGTTCCGAAGCATTTTCAAACTTCACCCGAATTCTGAGAACAATGGAAGAGTTCCGAAGCATTTTTAAAAGTTAGCGGAATTCCGAGAACAATGGAAGAGTTGTGAAGCATTTTTAAACGTCAGCGGAATTCCGAGAACAATGGAAGAGTTCCGAAGCATTTTTAAACGTCAGCAGAATTCCGAGAACAATGGAAGAGTTCCGAAGCATTTTTAAACGTCAGCAGAATTCCGAGAACAATGGAAGAGTTCCGAAGCATTTTTAAACTTCAGCAGAATTCCGAGAACAATGGAAGAGTTCCGAAGCATTTTTAAACTTCAGCGGAATTTGGAGAACAATGGAAGAGTTCCGAAGCATTTTTAAAAGTCAGCAGAATTCCGAGAACAATGGAAGAGTTGTGAAGCATTTTTAAACGTCAGCAGAATTCCGAGAACAATGGAAGAGTTCCGAAGCATTTTTAAACGTCAGCGGAATTCTGAGATCAATGGAATAGTTCTGAAGAATTTTTAAATGTTAGCGGGATTCCGAGAACAATGGAAGAGTTCCGAACCATTTTCAAACTTCACCCGAATTCTGAGAACAATGGAAGAGTTCCGAAGCATTTTTAAAAGTTAGCGGAATTCCGAGAACAATGGAAGAGTTGTGAAGCATTTTTAAACGTCAGCGGAATTCCGAGAACAATGGAAGAGTTCCGAAGCATTTTTAAACGTCAGCAGAATTCCGAGAACAATGGAAGAGTTCCGAAGCATTTTTAAACTTCAGCAGAATTCCGAGAACAATGGAAGAGTTCCGAAGCATTTTTAAACTTCAGCGGAATTTGGAGAACAATGGAAGAGTTCCGAAGCATTTTTAAAAGTCAGCGGAATTCCGAGAACAATGGAAGAGTTGTGAAGCATTTTTAAACGTCAGCAGAATTCCGAGAACAATGGAAGAGTTCCGAAGCATTTTTAAACGTCAGCGGAATTCTGAGATCAATGGAATAGTTCTGAAGAATTTTTAAATGTTAGCGGGATTCCGAGAACAATGGAAGAGTTCCGAAGCATTTTTAAATGTCAGCGGAAATCTGAAAACAATGGAAGAGTTCCGAAGCATTTTTAATCTTCAAAATAATTCCGAGAACAATGGAAGAGTTCCGAAGCATATTTAAACTTCAGCGGAATTCCGAGAACAATGTAAGAGTTCCGAAGCATTTTTAAAAGTCAGCAGAATACCGAGAACAATAGAAGAGTTTTGAAGCATTTTTAAACGTCAGCGGAATTCCGAGAACAATGGAAGAGGTCCGAAGCATTTTTAAATGTCAGCGGAATTCCAAGAAAAATGGAAGAGTTCCGAGCATTTTTAAATGTCAGCAGAATTCCGAGAACAATGGAAGAGTTCCAAAGCATTTTTAAATGTCAGCGGAATTCTGAAAACAATGGAAGAGTTGTGAAGCATTTTTAAACTTCAGCAGAATTCCGAGAACAATGGAAGAGTTCCGAAGCATTCTTAAACTTCAGCGGAATTCCGAGAACAATGGAAGAGTTCCGAAGCATTTTTAAAAGTCAGCGGAATTCCGAGAACAATAGAAGAGTTGTGAAGCAATTTTAAGCGTCAGCGGAATTCCGAGAACAATGGAAGAGTTCCGAAGCATTTTTAAACTTCAGCGGAATTCCTGGAACAATGGAAGAGTTCCGAAGCATTTTTAAAAGTCAGCAGAATTCCGAGAATAATAGAAGGGTGCCAAAGCATGTTTAAACTTCAGCGGAATTCTGAGAACAATGTAAGAGTTCCGAAGCATTTTTAAACTTCACCGGAATTCCGAGAACAATGAAAGAGTTGCGAAGCATTATTAAACGTCAGCGGAATTCTGAGAACAATGGAAGAGTTCCGAAACATTTTTAAACATCGGCGGATTTCCTTCAAGAATGAAAGAGTTCCGAAGAATTTTTAAACTTCAGCAGAATTTGAGGAACAATGGAAGAGTTCCAAAGCATTTTTAAACTTCAGTAGAAATCCGGGAACAATGGAAGAGTTTCAAAGCATTTTTAAACTTCAGCAGAATTCGGAGAACAATTGAAGAGTTCCAAAGCATTTTTAAACTTCAGCGGAATTCCGAGAACAATGGAAGAGTTCCGAAGCATTTTTAAATGTCAGCAGAATTCCGAGAACAATGTAAGAGTTCCAAAGCATTTTAAAACTTCAGCAGAATTCCATGAACAATTGAAGTGTTCCGAAGCATTTTTAAACGTAAGCGGAATTGCGAGAAAAATGGAAGAGTTCTAAAGCATTTTTAAACATCAGCGGAATGCCGAGAGCAATGCAAGATTTCCGAAGCATTTTTATATGTCAGCGGAATTCCGAGAACAATGGAAGAGTACCGAAGCATTTTAAAACGTCAGCGGAATTCCGAGAACAATGGAAGAGTTCCGAAGCATTTTTAAACTTCAGCGGAATTACGAGAACAATAGAAGAGTTCCGAAGCATTTTCAAACTTCACCCGAATTCTGAGAACAATGGAAGAGTTCCGAAGCATTTTTAAAAGTCAGCGGAATTCTGAGAACAATAGAAGAGTTGTGAAGCAATTTTAAGCGTTAGCGGAATTCCGAGAACAATGGAAGAGTTCCGAAGCATTTTTAAACTTCAGCGGAATTCCTGGAACAATGGAAGAGTTCCGAAGCATTTTTAAAAGTCAGCAGAATTCCGAGAATAATAGAAGGGTGCCAAAGCATGTTTAAACTTCAGCGGAATTCTGAGAACAATGTAAGAGTTCTGAAGCATTTTTAAACTTCACCGGAATTCCGAGAACAATGGAAGAGTTCCGAAGCATTTTTAAACGTCAGGGGAATTCCGCGAACAATCGAAGAGTTCTGAAGCATTTTTAAACGTCAGCGGATTTTTGAAAACAATGGAAGATTTCCGAAGCATTTTTAAACCTCAGCGGAATTCTGAGAAAAATGGAAGAGTTCCGAAGCATTTTTAAACTTCAGCGGAATTTGGAGAACAATCGGAGAGTTCCGAAGCATTTTTAAATGTCAGCGGAATTCCGAGAACAATGGAAGAGTTGTGAAGCATTTTTAAACGTCAGCGGAATTCCGAGAACAATGGAAGAGTTCCGAAGCATTTTTAAACGTCAGCAGAATTCCGAGAACAATGGAAGAGTCCCGAAGCATTTTTAAACGTCAGCAGAATTCCGAGAACAATGGAAGAGTTCCGAAGCATTTTTAAACTTCTGCAGAATTCCGAGAACAATGGAAGAGTTCCGAAGCATTTTTAAACTTCAGCGGAATTACGAGAACAATGGAAGAGTTCCGAAGCATTTTTAAACATGAGCAGAATTCCGAGAACAATGGAAGAGATTTTAAGCATTTTTAAACTTCAGCGGAATTCCGAGAACAATAGAAGAGTTCCGAAGCATTTTCAAACTTCACCCGAATTCTGAGAACAATGGAAGAGTTCCGAAGCATTTTTAAAAGTTAGCGGAATTCCGAGAACAATGGAAGAGTTGTGAAGCATTTTTAAACGTCAGCGGAATTCCGAGAACAATGGAAGAGTTCCGAAGCATTTTTAAACGTCAGCAGAATTCCGAGAACAATGGAAGAGTTCCGAAGCATTTTTAAACGTCAGCAGAATTCCGAGAACAATGGAAGAGTTCCGAAGCATTTTTAAACTTCAGCAGAATTCCGAGAACAATGGAAGAGTTCCGAAGCATTTTTAAACTTCAGCGGAATTTGGAGAACAATGGAAAAGTTCCGAAGCATTTTTAAAAGTCAGCGGAATTCCGAGAACAATGGAAGAGTTGTGAAGCATTTTTAAACGTCAGCAGAATTCCGAGAACAATGGAAGAGTTCCGAAGCATTTTTAAACGTCAGCGGAATGCCGAGAAAAATGCAAGATTTCTGAAGCATTTTTATATGTCAGCGGAATTCCGAGAACAATGGAAGAGTTCCGAAGCATTTTTAAATGTCAGCGGAAATCTGAAAACAATGGAAGAGTTCCGAAGCATTTTTAATCTTCAAAATAATTCCGAGAACAATGGAAGAGTTCCGAAGCATATTTAAACTTCAGCGGAATTCCGAGAACAATGGAAGAGTTCCAAAGCATTTTTAAAAGTCAGCGGAATACCGAGAACAATAGAAGAGTTTTGAAGCATTTTTAAACGTCAGCGGAATTCCGAGAACAATGGAAGAGTTCCAAAGCATTTTTAAATGTCAGCGGAATTCTGAAAACAATGGAAGAGTTGTGAAGCAATTTTAAGCGTCAGCGGAATTCCGAGAACAATGGAAGAATTCCGAAGCATTTTTAAAAGTCAGC
Organism: Phyllobates terribilis; assembly: GCF_046119375.1. NCBI lineage: Eukaryota > Metazoa > Chordata > Amphibia > Anura > Dendrobatidae > Phyllobates > Phyllobates terribilis. The sequence goes on along the minus strand of NW_027362775.1, from coordinate 20,838,143 downwards.
GGAATTCCGAGAACAATAGAAGAGTTGTGAAGCAATTTTAAGCATCAGCGGAATTCCGAGAACAATGGAAGAGTTCCGAAGCATTTTTAAAATTCAGCGGAATTCCTGGAACAATGGAAGAGTTCCGAAGCATTTTTAAAAGTCAGCAGAATTCCGAGAATAATAGAAGGGTGCCAAAGCATGTTTAAACTTCAGCGGAATTCTGAGAACAATGTAAGAGTTCCGAAGCATTTTTAAACTTCACCGGAATTCCGAGAACAATTTAAGAGTTCCGAAGCATTTTTAAACGTCAGGGGAATTCCGCGAACAATCGAAGAGTTCTGAAGCATTTTTAAACGTCAGCGGATTTTTGAAAACAATGGAAGATTTCCGAAGCATTTTTAAACCTCAGCGGAATTCTGAGAAAGATGGAAGAGTTCCGAAGCATTTTTAAACTTCAGCGGAATTTGGAGAACAATCGGAGAGTTCCGAAGCATTTTTAAATGTCAGCGGAATTCCGAGAACAATGGAAGAGTTGTGAAGCATTTTTAAACGTCAGCGGAATTCCGAGAACAATGGAAGAGTTCCGAAGCATTTTTAAACGTCAGCAGAATTCCGAGAACAATGGAAGAGTTCCAAAGCATTTTTAAACGTCAGCAGAATTCCGAGAACAATGGAAGAGTTCCGAAGCATTTTTAAACTTCAGCAGAATTCCGAGAACAATGGTAGAGTTCCGAAGCATTTTTAAACTTCAGCGGAATTTGGAGAACAATGGAAGAGTTCCGAAGCATTTTTAAAAGTCAGCGGAATTCCTAGAACAATGGAAGAGTTGTGAAGCATTTTTAAACGTCAGCAGAATTCCGAGAACAATGGAAGAGTTCCGAAGCATTTTTAAACGTCAGCGGAATTCTGAGATCAATGGAATAGTTCTGAAGAATTTTTAAATGTTAGCGGGTTTCCGAGAACAATGGAAGAGTTCCGAAGCATTTTTAAATGTCAGCGGAAATCTGAAAACAATGGAAGAGTTCCGAAGCATTTTTAATCTTCAAAATAATTCCGAGAACAATGGAAGAGTTCCGAAGCATATTTAAACTTCAGCGGAATTCCGAGAACAATAGAAGAGTTCCGAAGCATTTTTAAAAGTCAGCGGAATACCGAGAACAATTGAAGAGTTTTGAAGCATTTTTAAACGTCAGCGGAATTCCGAGAACAATGGAAGAGGTCCGAAGCATTTTTAAATGTCAGCGGAATTCCGAGAAATATGGAAGAGTTCCGAAGCATTTTTAAATGTCAGCAGAATTCCGAGAACAATGGAAGAGTTCCGAAGCATTCTTAAACTTCAGCGGAATTCCGAGAACAATGGAAGAGTTCCGAAGCATTTTTAAACCTCAGCGGAATTCTGAGAAAAATGGAAGAGTTCTGAAGCATTTTTAAACTTCAGCGGAATTTGGAGAACAATCGGAGAGTTCCGAAGCATTTTTAAATGTCAGCGGAATTCCGAGAACAATGGAAGAGTTGTGAAGCATTTTTAAACGTCAGCGGAATTCCGAGAACAATGGAAGAGTTCCGAAGCATTTTTAAACGTCAGCAGAATTCCGAGAACAATGGAAGAGTTCCGAAGCATTTTTAAACGTCAGCAGAATTCCGAGAACAATGGAAGAGTTCCGAAGCATTTTTAAACTTCAGCAGAATTCCGAGAACAATGGAAGAGATTTTAAGCATTTTTAAACTTCAGCGGAATTCCGAGAAAAATAGAAGAGTTCCGAAGCATTTTCAAACTTCACCCGAATTCTGAGAACAATGGAAGAGTTCCGAAGCATTTTTAAAAGTTAGCGAAATTCCGAGAACAATGGAAGAGTTGTGAAGCATTTTTAAATGTCAGCGGATTTTTGAAAACAATGGAAGATTTCCGAAGGATTTTTAAATGTCAGCAGAATTCTGAGAAAAATGGAAGAGTTCCGAAGCATTTTTAAACGTCAGCGGAATTCCAAGAACAATGGAAGAGTTGCAAAGCATTATTAAACGTCAGTGGAATTCCGAGAACAATGGAAGAGTTCCGAAGCATTTTTAAACTTCAGCATAATTCCGAGAACAATGGAAGAGTTCCGAAGCATTTTTAAACGTCAGCGGAATTCTGAGATGAATGGAATAGTTCTGAAGAATTTTTAAATGTTAGCGGGATTCCGAGAACAATGGAAGAGTTCCGAAGCATATTTAAATGTCAGCGGAAATCTGAAAACAATGGAAGAGTTCCGAAGCATTTTTAATCTTCAAAATAATTCCGAGAACAATGGAAGAGTTCCGAAGCATATTTAAACTTCAGCGGAATTCCGAGAACAATGGAAGAGTTCCGAAGCATTTTTAAAAATCAGCGGAATACCGAGAACAATAGAAGAGTTTTGAAGCATTTTTAAACGTCAGCGGAATTCCGAGAACAATTGAAGAGGTCCGAAGCATGTTTAAATGTCAGCGGAATTCCGAGAAATATGGAAGAGTTCCGAGCATTTTTAAATGTCAGCAGAATTCCGAGAACAATGGAAGAGTTCCAAAGCATTTTTAAATGTCAGCGGAATTCTGAAAACAATGGAAGAGTTCCGAAGCATTTTTAAACTTCAGCAGAATTCCGAGAACAATGGAAGAGTTCCGAAGCATTCTTAAACTTCAGCGGAATTCCGAGAACAATGGAAGAGTTCCGAAGCATTTTTAAAAGTCAGCGGAATTCCGAGAACAATAGAAGAGTTGTGAAGCAATTTTAAGCGTCAGCGGAATTCCGAGAACAATGGAAGAGTTACGAAGCATTTTTAAACTTCAGCGGAATTCCTGGAACAATGGAAGAGTTCCGAAGCATTTTTAAAAGTCAGTAGAATTCCGAGAATAATAGAAGGGTGCCAAAGCATGTTTAAACTTCAGCGGAATTCTGAGAACAATGTAAGAGTTCCGAAGCATTTTTAAACTTCACTGGTATTCCGAGAACAATGGAAGAGTTCCGAAGCATTTTTAAACGTCAGGGGAATTCCGCGAACAATGGAAGAGTTCCGAAGCATTTTTAAACTTCAGCGGAATTTGGAGAACAATGGAAGAGTTCCGAAGCATTTTTAAACGTCAGCAGAATTCCGAGAACAATGGAAGAGTTCCGAAGCATTTTTAAACTTCAGCAGAATTCCGAGAACAATGGAAGAGTTCCGAAGCATTTTTAAACTTCAGCGGAATTTGGAGAACAATGGAAGAGTTCCGAAGCATTTTTAAAAGTCAGCAGAATTCCGAGAACAATGGAAGAGTTGTGAAGCATTTTTAAACGTCAGCAGAATTCCGAGAACAATGGAAGAGTTCCGAAGCATTTTTAAACGTCAGCGGAATTCTGAGTTCAATGGAATAGTTCTGAAGAATTTTTAAATGTTAGCGGGATTTCGAGAACAATGGAAGAGTTCCGAAGCATTTTTAAATGTCAGCGGAAATCTGAAAACAATGGAAGAGTTCCGAAGCATTTTTAATCTTCAAAATAATTCCGAGAACAATGGAAGAGTTCCGAAGCATATTTAAATTTCAGCGGAATTCCGAGAACAATGGAAGAGTTCCGAAGCATTTTTAAAAGTCAGCGGAATACCGAGAACAATAGAAGAGTTTTGAAGCATTTTTAAACGTCAGCGGAATTCCGAGAACAATGGAAGAGTTCCGAAGCATTTTTAAACTTCAGCAGAATTCCGAGAACAATGGAAGAGTTCCGAAGCATTTTTAAACTTCAGCGGAATTTGGAGAACAATGGAAGAGTTCCGAAGCATTTTTAAAAGTCAGCAGAATTCCGAGAACAATGGAAGAGTTGTGAAGCATTTTTAAACGTCAGCAGAATTCCGAGAACAATGGAAGAGTTCCGAAGCATTTTTAAACGTCAGCGGAATTCTGAGATCAATGGAATAGTTCTGAAGAATTTTTAAATGTTAGCGGGATTCCGAGAACAATGGAAGAGTTCCGAACCATTTTCAAACTTCACCCGAATTCTGAGAACAATGGAAGAGTTCCGAAGCATTTTTAAAAGTTAGCGGAATTCCGAGAACAATGGAAGAGTTGTGAAGCATTTTTAAATGTCAGCGGAATTCCGAGAAATATGGAAGAGTTCCGAAGCATTTTTAAATGTCAGCAGAATTCCGAGAACAATGGAAGAGTTCCAAAGCATTTTTAAATGTCAGCGGAATTCTGAAAACAATGGAAGAGTTCCAAAGCATTTTTAAACTTCAGCGGAATTCCGAGAACAATGGAAGAGTTCCGAAGCATTTTTAAAAGTCAGCGGAATTCCGAGAACAATAGAAGAGTTGTGAAGCAATTTTAAGCGTCAGCGGAATTCCGAGAACAATGGAAGAGTTCCGAAGCATTTTTAAACTTCAGCGGAATTCCTGGAACAATGGAAGAGTTCCGAAGCATTTTTAAAAGTCAGCAGAATTCCGAGAATAATAGAAGGGTGCCAAAGCATGTTTAAACTTCAGCGGAATTCTGAGAACAATGTAAGAGTTCCGAAGCATTTTTAAACTTCACCGGAATTCCGAGAACAATGGAAGAGTTCCGAAGCATTTTTAAACGTCAGGGGAATTCCGCGAACAATCGAAGAGTTCTGAAGCATTTTTAAACGTCAGCGGATTTTTGAAAGCAATGGAAGATTTCCGAAGCATTTTTAAACCTCAGCGGAATTCTGAGAAAAATGGAAGAGTTCCGAAGCATTTTTAAACTTCAGCGGAATTTGGAGAACAATCGGAGAGTTCCGAAGCATTTTTAAAGGTCAGCGGAATTCCGAGAACAATGGAAGAGTTGTGAAGCATTTTTAAACGTCAGCGGAATTCCGAGAACAATGGAAGAGTTGCAAAGCATTATTAAACGTCAGCGGAATTCCGAGAACAATGGAAGAGTTCCGAAGCATTTTTAAACTTCAGCAGAATTCCGAGAACAATGGAAGAGTTCCGAAGCATTTTTAAACTTCAGCAGAATTCCGAGAACAATGGAAGAGATTTTAAGCATTTTTAAACTTCAGCGGAATTCCGAGAAAAATAGAAGAGTTCCGAAGCAATTTCAAACTTCACCCGAATTCTGAGAACAATGGAAGAGTTCCGAAGCATTTTTAAAAGTTAGCGAAATTCCGAGAACAATGGAAGAGTTGTGAAGCATTTTTAAACGTCAGCGGATTTTTGAAAACAATGGAAGATTTCCGAAGGATTTTTAAATGTCAGCGGAATTCTGAGAAAAATGGAAGAGTTCCGAAGCATTTTTAAACTTCAGCGGAATTTGGAGAACAATCGGAGTGTTCCGAAGCATTTTTAAAGGCCAGTGGAATTCCGAGAACAATGGAAGAGTTGTGAAGCATTTTTAAACGTCAGCAGAATTCCAAGAACAATGGAAGAGTTGCAAAGCATTATTAAACGTCAGCGGAATTCCGAGAACAATGGAAGAGTTCCGAAGCATTTTTAAAAGTCAGCGGAATACCGAGAACAATAGAAGAGTTTTGAAGCATTTTTAAACGTCAGCGGAATTCCGAGAACAATGGAAGAGTTGCAAAGCATTATTAAACGTCAGCGGAATTCCGAGAACAATGGAAGAGTTCCAAAGCATTTTTAAATGTCAGCGGAATTCTGAAAACAATGGAAGAGTTCCGAAGCATTTTTAAACTTCAGCAGAATTTCGAGAACAATGGAAGAGTTCCGAAGCATTCTTAAACTTCAGCGGAATTCCGAGAACAATGGAAGAGTTCTGAAGCATTTTTAAAAGTCAGCGGAATTCCGAGAACAATAGAAGAGTTGTGAAGCAATTTTAAGCGTCAGCGGAATTCCGAGAACAATGGAAGAGTTCCGAAGCATTTTTAAACTTCAGCGGAATTCCTGGAACAATGAAAGAGTTCCGAAGCATTTTTAAAAGTCAGCAGAATTCCGAGAATAATAGAAGGGTGCCAAAGCATGTTTAAACTTCAGCGGAATTCTGAGAACAATGTAAGAGTTCCGAAGCATTTTTAAACTTCACCGGAATTCCGAGAACAATGGAAGAGTTCCGAAGCATTTTTAAACGTCAGGGGAATTCCGCGAACAATCGAAGAGTTCTGAAGCATTTTTAAATGTCAGCGGATTTTTGAAAACAATGGAAGATTTCCGAAGCATTTTTAAACCTCAGCGGAATTCTGAGAAAAATGGAAGAGTTCCGAAGCATTTTTAAACTTCAGCGGAATTTGGAGAACAATCGGAGAGTTCCGAAGCATTTTTAAATGTCAGCGGAATTCCGAGAACAATGGAAGAGTTGTGAAGCATTTTTAAACGTCAGCGGAATTCCGAGAACAATGGAAGAGTTCCGAAGCATTTTTAAACGTCAGCAGAATTCCGAGAACAATGGAAGAGTTCCGAAGCATTTTTAAACGTCAGCAGAATTCCGAGAACAATGGAAGAGTTCCGAAGCATTTTTAAACTTCAGTAGAATTCCGAGAACAATGGAAGAGTTCCGAAGCATTTTTAAACTTCAGCGGAATTTGGAGAACAATGGAAGAGTTCCGAAGCATTTTTAAAAGTCAGCAGAATTCCGAGAACAATGGAAGAGTTGTGAAGCATTTTTAAACATCAGCAGAATTCCGAGAACAATGGAAGAGTTCCGAAGCATTTTTAAACGTCAGCGGAATTCTGAGAACAATGGAAGAGTTGCGAACCATTTTCAAACTTCACCCGAATTCTGAGAACAATGGAAGAGTTCCGAAGCATTTTTAAAAGTTAGCGGAATTCCGAGAACAATGGAAGAGTTGTGAAGCATTTTTAAACGTCAGCGGAATTCCGAGAACAATGGAAGAGTTCCGAAGCATTTTTAAACGTCAGCAGAATTCCGAGAACAATGGAAGAGTTCCGAAGCATTTTTAAACTTCAGCAGAATTCCGAGAACAATGGAAGAGTTCCGAAGCATTTTTAAACTTCAGCGGAATTTGGAGAACAATGGAAGAGTTCTGAAGCATTTTTAAAAGTCAGCGGAATTCCGAGAACAATGGAAGAGTTGTGAATCATTTTTAAACGTCAGCAGAATTCCGAGAACAATGGAAGAGTTCCGAAGCATTTTTAAACGTCAGCGGAATTCTGAGATCAATGGAATAGTTCTGAAGAATTTTTAAATGTTAGCGGGATTCCGAGAACAATGGAAGAGTTCCGAAGCATTTTTAAATGTCAGCGGAAATCTGAAAACAATGGAAGAGTTCCGAAGCATTTTTAATCTTCAAAATAATTCCGAGAACAATGGAAGAGTTCCGAAGCATATTTAAACTTCAGCGGAATTCCGAGAACAATGGAAGAGTTCCGAAGCATTTTTAAAAGTCAGCGGAATACTGAGAACAATAGAAGAGTTTTGAAGCATTTTTAAACGTCAGCGGAATTCCGTGAACAATGGAAGAGGTCCGAAGCATTTTTAAATGTCAGCAGAATTCCGAGAACAATGGAAGAGTTCCAAAGCATTTTTAAATGTCAGCGGAATTCTGAAAACAATGGAAGAGTTCCGAAGCATTTTTAAACTTCAGCAGAATTCCGAGAACAATGGAAGAGTTCAGAAGCATTCTTAAACTTCAGCGGAATTCCGAGAACAATGGAAGAGTTCCGAAGCATTTTTAAAAGTCAGCGGAATTCCGAGAACAATAGAAGAGTTGTGAAGCAATTTTAAGCGTCAGCGGAATTCCGAGAACAATGGAAGAGTTCCGAAGCATTTTTAAACTTCAGCGGAATTCCTGGAACAATGGAAGAGTTCCGAAGCATTTTTAAAAGTCAGCAGAATTCCGAGAATAATAGAAGGGTGCCAAAGCATGTTTAAACTTCAGCGGAATTCTGAGAACAATGTAAGAGTTCCGAAGCATTTTTAAACTTCACCGGAATTCCGAGAACAATGGAAGAGTTCCGAAGCATTTTTAAACGTCAGGGGAATTCCGCGAACAATCGAAGAGTTCTGAAGCATTTTTAAACGTCAGCGGATTTTTGAAAGCAATGGAAGATTTCCGAAGCATTTTTAAACCTCAGCGGAATTCTGAGAAAAATGGAAGAGTTCCGAAGCATTTTTAAACTTCAGCGGAATTTGGAGAACAATCGGAGAGTTCCGAAGCATTTTTAAAGGTCAGCGGAATTCCGAGAACAATGGAAGAGTTGTGAAGCATTTTTAAACGTCAGCGGAATTCCGAGAACAATGGAAGAGTTGCAAAGCATTATTAAACGTCAGCGGAATTCCGAGAACAATGGAAGAGTTCCGAAGCATTTTTAAACTTCAGCAGAATTCCGAGAACAATGGAAGAGTTCCGAAGCATTTTTAAATTTCAGCAGAATTCCGAGAACAATGGAAGAGATTTTAAGCATTTTTAAACTTCAGCGGAATTCCGAGAAAAATAGAAGAGTTCCGAAGCAATTTCAAACTTCACCCGAATTCTGAGAACAATGGAAGAGTTCCGAAGCATTTTTAAAAGTTAGCGAAATTCCGAGAACAATGGAAGAGTTGTGAAGCATTTTTAAACGTCATCGGATTTTTGAAAACAATGGAAGATTTCCGAAGGATTTTTAAATGTCAGCGGAATTCTGAGAAAAATGGAAGAGTTCCGAAGCATTTTTAAACTTCAGCGGAATTTGGAGAACAATCGGAGTGTTCCGAAGCATTTTTAAAGGCCAGTGGAATTCCGAGAACAATGGAAGAGTTGTGAAGCATTTTTAAACGTCAGCAGAATTCCAAGAACAATGGAAGAGTTGCAAAGCATTATTAAACGTCAGCGGAATTCCGAGAACAATGGAAGAGTTCCGAAGCATTTTTAAAAGTCAGCGGAATACCGAGAACAATAGAAGAGTTTTGAAGCATTTTTAAATGTCAGCGGAATTCTGAAAACAATGGAAGAGTTCCGAAGCATTCTTAAACTTCAGCGGAATTCCGAGAACAATGGAAGAGTTCTGAAGCATTTTTAAAAGTCAGCGGAATTCCGAGAACAATAGAAGAGTTGTGAAGCAATTTTAAGCGTCAGCGGAATTCCGAGAACAATGGAAGAGTTCCGAAGCATTTTTAAACTTCAGCGGAATTCCTGGAACAATGAAAGAGTTCCGAAGCATTTTTAAAAGTCAGCAGAATTCCGAGAATAATAGAAGGGTGCCAAAGCATGTTTAAACTTCAGCGGAATTCTGAGAACAATGTAAGAGTTCCGAAGCATTTTTAAACTTCACCGGAATTCCGAGAACAATGGAAGAGTTCCGAAGCATTTTTAAACGTCAGGGGAATTCCGCGAACAATCGAAGAGTTCTGAAGCATTTTTAAATGTCAGCGGAATTCTGAGAACAATGGAAGAGTTGCGAACCATTTTCAAACTTCACCCGAATTCTGAGAACAATGGAAGAGTTCCGAAGCATTTTTAAAAGTTAGCGGAATTCCGAGAACAATGGAAGAGTTGTGAAGCATTTTTAAACGTCAGCGGAATTCCGAGAACAATGGAAGAGTTGTGAAGCATTTTTAAACGTCAGCAGAATTCCGAGAACAATGGAAGAGTTCCGAAGCATTTTTAAACGTCAGCGGAATTCTGAGATCAATGGAATAGTTCTGAAGAATTTTTAAATGTTAGCGGGATTCCGAGAACAATGGAAGAGTTCCGAAGCATTTTTAAATGTCAGCGGAAATCTGAAAACAATGGAAGAGTTCCGAAGCATTTTTAATCTTCAAAATAATTCCGACAACAATGGAAGAGTTCCGAAGCATATTTAAACTTCAGCGGAATTCCGAGAACAATGTAAGAGTTCCGAAGCATTTTTAAAAGTCAGCGGAAGACCGAGAACAATAGAAGAGTTTTGAAGCATTTTTAAACGTCAGCGGAATTCCGAGAACAATGGAAGAGGTCCGAAGCATTTTTAAATGTCAGCAGAATTCCGAGAAATATGGAAGAGTTCCGAGCATTTTTAAATGTCAGCAGAATTCCGAGAACAATGGAAGAGTTCCAAAGCATTTTTAAATGTCAGCGGAATTCTGAAAACAATGGAAGAGTTCCGAAGCATTTTTAAACTTCAGCAGAATTCCGAGAACAATGGAAGAGTTCCGAAGCATTCTTAAACTTCAGCGGAATTCCGAGAACAATGGAAGAGTTCCGAAGCATTTTTAAAAGTCAGCGGAATTCCGAGAACAATAGAAGAGTTGTGAAGCAATTTTAAGCGTCAGCGGAATTCCGAGAACAATGGAAGAGTTCCGAAGCATTTTTAAACTTCACCGGAATTCCGAGAACAATGGAAGAGTTCCGAAGCATTTTTAAACTTCAGCGGAATTCCTGGAACAATGAAAGAGTTCCGAAGCATTTTTAAAAGTCAGCAGAATTCCGAGAATAATAGAAGGGTGCCAAAGCATGTTTAAACTTCAGCGGAATTCTGAGAACAATGTAAGAGTTCCGAAGCATTTTTAAACTTCACCGGAATTCCGAGAACAATGGAAGAGTTCCGAAGCATTTTTAAACGTCAGGGGAATTCCGCGAACAATCGAAGAGTTCTGAAGCATTTTTAAATGTCAGCGGATTTTTGAAAACAATGGAAGATTTCCGAAGCATTTTTAAACCTCAGCGGAATTCTGAGAAAAATGGAAGAGTTCCGAAGCATTTTTAAACTTCAGCGGAATTTGGAGAACAATCGGAGAGTTCCGAAGCATTTTTAAATGTCAGCGGAATTCCGAGAACAATGGAAGAGTTGTGAAGCATTTTTAAACGTCAGCGGAATTCCGAGAACAATGGAAGAGTTCCGAAGCATTTTTAAACGTCAGCAGAATTCCGAGAACAATGGAAGAGTTCCGAAGCATTTTTAAACGTCAGCAGAATTCCGAGAACAATGGAAGAGTTCCGAAGCATTTTTAAACTTCAGTAGAATTCCGAGAACAATGGAAGAGTTCCGAAGCATTTTTAAACTTCAGCGGAATTTGGAGAACAATGGAAGAGTTCCGAAGCATTTTTAAAAGTCAGCAGAATTCCGAGAACAATGGAAGAGTTGTGAAGCATTTTTAAACATCAGCAGAATTCCGAGAACAATGGAAGAGTTCCGAAGCATTTTTAAACGTCAGCGGAATTCTGAGAACAATGGAAGAGTTGCGAACCATTTTCAAACTTCACCCGAATTCTGAGAACAATGGAAGAGTTCCGAAGCATTTTTAAAAGTTAGCGGAATTCCGAGAACAATGGAAGAGTTGTGAAGCATTTTTAAACGTCAGCGGAATTCCGAGAACAATGGAAGAGTTCCGAAGCATTTTTAAACGTCAGCGGAATGCCGAGAACAATGCAAGATTTCTGAAGCATTTTTATATGTCAGCGGAATTCCGAGAACAATGGAAGAGTTCCGAAGCATTTTTAAATGTCAGCGGAAATCTGAAAACAATGGAAGAGTTCCGAAGCATTTTTAATCTTCAAAATAATTCCGAGAACAATGGAAGAGTTCCGAAGCATATTTAAACTTCAGCGGAATTCCGAGAACAATGGAAGAGTTCCGAAGCATTTTTAAAAGTCAGCGGAATACCGAGAACAATAGAAGAGTTTTGAAGCATTTTTAAACGTCAGCGGAATTCCGAGAACAATGGAAGAGTTCCAAAGCATTTTTAAATGTCAGCGGAATTCTGAAAACAATGGAAGAGTTCCGAAGCATTTTTAAACTTCAGCAGAATTCCGAGAACAATGGAAGAGTTCCGAAGCATTCTTAAACTTCAGCGGAATTCCGAGAACAATGGAAGAATTCCGAAGCATTTTTAAAAGTCAGCGGAATTCCGAGAACAATAGAAGAGTTGTGAAGCAATTTTAAGCGTCAGCGGAATTCCGAGGACAATGGAAGAGTTCCGAAGCATTTTTAAACTTCAGCGGAATTCCTGGAACAATGGAAGAGTTCCGAAGCATTTTTAAAAGTCAGCAGAATTCCGAGAATAATAGAAGGGTGCCAAAGCATGTTTAAACTTCAGCGGAATTCTGAGAACAATGTAAGAGTTCCGAAGCATTTTTAAACTTCACCGGAATTCCGAGAACAATGGAAGAGTTCCGAAGCATTTTTAAACGTCAGGGGAATTCCGCGAACAATCGAAGAGTTCTGAAGCATTTTTAAATGTCAGCGGATTTTTGAAAACAATGGAAGATTTCCGAAGCATTTTTAAACCTCAGCGGAATTCTGAGAAAGATGGAAGAGTTCCGAAGCATTTTTAAACTTCAGCGGAATTTGGAGAACAATCGGAGAGTTCCGAAGCATTTTTAAATGTCAGCGGAATTCCGAGAACAATGGAAGAGTTGTGAAGCATTTTTAAACGTCAGCGGAATTCCGAGAACAATGGAAGAGTTCCGAAGCATTTTTCAACGTCAGCAGAATTCCGAGAACAATGGAAGAGTTCCGAAGCATTTTTAAACTTCAGCAGAATTCCGAGAACAATGGAAGAGTTCCGAAGCATTTTTAAACGTCAGCAGAATTCTGAGAACAATGGAAGAGTTCGGAAGCATTTTTAAACGTCAGTAGAATTCCGAGAACAATGGAAGAGTTCCGAAGCATTTTTAAACTTCAGCAGAATTCCGAGAACAATGGAAGAGTTCCGAAGCATTTTTAAACTTCAGCGGAATTAAGAGAACAATGGAAGAGTTCCGAAGCATTTTTAAACATGAACAGAATTCCGAGAACAATGGAAGAGATTTTAAGCATTTTTAAACTTCAGCGGAATTCCGAGAACAATAGAAGAGTTCCGAAGCATTTTCAAACTTCACCCGAATTCTGAGAACAATGGAAGAGTTCCGAAGCATTTTTAAACTTCAGCAGAATTCCGAGAACAATGGAAGAGTTCCGAAGCATTTTTAAACTTCAGCGGAATTTGGAAAACAATGGAAGAGTTCCGAAGCATTTTTAAAAGTCAGCGGAATTCCGAGAACAATGGAAGAGTTGTGAAGCATTTTTAAACGTCAGCAGAATTCCGAGAACAATGGAAGAGTTCCGAAGCATTTTTAAACTTCAGCGGAATTTGGAAAACAATGGAAGAGTTCCGAAGCATTTTTAAAAGTCAGCGGAATTCCGAGAACAATGGAAGAGTTGTGAAGCATTTTTAAACGTCAGCAGAATTCCGAGAACAATGGAAGAGTTCCGAAGCATTTTTAAACGTCAGCGGAATTCTGAGATCAACGGAATAGTTCTGAAGAATTTTTAAATGTTAGCGGGATTCCGAGAACAATGGAAGAGTTCCGAAGCATTTTTAAATGTCAGCGGAAATCTGAAAACAATGGAAGAGTTCCGAAGCATTTTTAATCTTCAAAATAATTCAGAGAACAATGGAAGAGTTCCGCAGCATATTTAAACTTCAGCGGAATTCCGAGAACAATGGAAGAGTTCCGAAGCATTTTTAAAAGTCAGCGGAATACCGAGAACAATAGAAGAGTTTTGAAGCATTTTTAAACGTCAGCGGAATTCCGAGAACAATGGAAGAGGTCCGAAGCATTTTTAAATGTCAGCGGAATTCCGAGAAATATGGAAGAGTTCCGAAGCATTTTTAAATGTCAGCAGAATTCCGAGAACAATGGAAGAGTTCCAAAGCATTTTTAAATGTCAGCGGAATTCTGAAAACAATGGAAGAGTTCCGAAGCATTTTTAAACTTCAGCAGAATTCCGAGAACAATGGAAGAGTTCAGAAGCATTCTTAAACTTCAGCGGAATTCCGAGAACAATGGAAGAGTTCCGAAGCATTTTTAAAAGTCAGCGGAATTCCGAGAACAATAGAAGAGTTGTGAAGCAATGTTAAGCGTCAGCGGAATTCCGAGAACAATGGAAGAGTTCCGAAGCATTTTTAAACTTCAGCGGAATTCCTGGAACAATGGAAGAGTTCCGAAGCATTTTTAAAAGTCAGCAGAATTCCGAGAATAATAGAAGGGTGCCAAAGCATGTTTAAACTTCAGCGGAATTCCAAGAACAATGGAAGAGTCCTGAAGCATTTTAAACTTCAGCTGATTTCCGAGAAATGGAAGAGTTCCGAAGCATTTTGAAACGTCAGCGGAAATCCGAGAACAATGGAAGCATTCCGAAGCATTTTTAAATGTCAGCTGAATTCCGAGAACAATGAAAGAGTTGCGAAGCATTATTAAACGTCAGCGGAATTCTGAGAACAATGGAAGAGTTCCGAAACATTTTTAAACATCGGCGGATTTCCTTCAAGAATGAAAGAGTTCCGAAGAATTTTTAAACTTCAGCAGAATTTGAGGAACAATGGAAGAGTTCCAAAGCATTTTTAAACTTCAGTAGAAATCCGGGAACAATGGAAGAGTTTCAAAGCATTTTTAAACTTCAGCAGAATTCGGAGAATAATTGAAGAGTTCCAAAGCATTTTTAAACTTCAGCGGAATTCCGAGAACAATGGAAGAGTTCCGAAGCATTTTTAAATGTCAGCAGAATTCCGAGAACAATGTAAGAGTTCCAAAGCATTTTAAAACTTCAGCAGAATTCCAAGAACAATTGAAGTGTTCCGAAGCATTTTTAAACGTAAGCGGAATTGCGAGAAAAATGGAAGAGTTCTAAAGCATTTTTAAACATCAGCGGAATGCCGAGAGCAATGCAAGATTTCCGAAGCATTTTTATATGTCAGCGGAATTCCGAGAACAATGGAAGAGTACCGAAGCATTTTAAAACGTCATCGGAATTCCGAGAACAATGGAAGAGTTCCGAAGCATTTTTAAACTTCATCGGAATTACGAGAACAATGGAAGAGTTCCGAAGCATTTTTAAACATGAGCAGAATTCCGAGAACAATGGAAGAGATTTTAAGCATTTTTAAACTTCAGCGGAATTCCGAGAACAATAGAAGAGTTCCGAAGCATTTTCATACTTCACCCGAATTCTGAGAAAAATGTAAGAGTTCCGAAGCATTTTTAAAAGTTAGCGGAATTCCGAGAACAATGGAAGAGTTGTGAAGCATTTTTAAACGTCAGCGGAATTCCGAGAACAATGGAAGAGTTCCGAAGCATTTTTAAACGTCAGCAGAATTCCGAGAACAATGGAAGAGTTCCGAAGCATTTTTAAACGTCAGCAGAATTCCGAGAACAATGGAAGAGTTCCGAAGCATTTTTAAACTTCAGTAGAATTCCGAGAACAATGGAAGAGTTCCGAAGCATTTTTAAACTTCAGCGGAATTTGGAGAACAATGGAAGAGTTGCGAACCATTTTCAAACTTCACCCGAATTCTGAGAACAATGGAAGAGTTCCGAAGCATTTTTAAAAGTTAGCGGAATTCCGAGAACAATGGAAGAGTTGTGAAGCATTTTTAAACGTCAGCGGAATTCCGAGAACAATGGAAGAGTTCCGTAGCATTTTTAAACGTCAGCAGAATTCCGAGAACAATGGAAGAGTTCCGATGCATTTTTAAACTTCAGCAGAATTCCGAGAACAATGGAAGAGTTCCGAAGCATTTTTAAACTTCAGCGGAATTTGGAGAACAATGGAAGAGTTCCGAAGCATTTTTAAAAGTCAGCGGAATTCCGAGAACAATGGAAGAGTTGTGAAGCATTTTTAAACGTCAGCAGAATTCCGAGAACAATGGAAGAGTTCCGAAGCATTTTTAAACGTCAGCGGAATTCTGAGATCAATGGAATAGTTCTGAAGAATTTTTAAATGTTAGCGGGATTCCGAGAACAATGGAAGAGTTCCGAAGCATTTTTAAATGTCAGCGGAAATCTGAAAACAATGGAAGAGTTCCGAAGCATTTTTAATCTTCAAAATAATTCCGAGAACAATGGAAGATTTCCGAAGCATATTTAAACTTCAGCGGAATTCCGAGAACAATGGAAGAGTTCCGAAGCATTTTTAAAAGTCAGCGGAATTCCGAGAACAATAGAAGAGTTGTGAAGCAATTTTAAGCGTCAGCGGAATTCCGAGAACAATGGAAGAGTTCCGAAGCATTTTTAAACTTCACCGGAATTCCGAGAACAATGGAAGAGTTCCGAAGCATTTTTAAACGTCAGGGGAATTCCGCGAACAATCGAAGAGTTCTGAAGCATTTTTAAACGTCAGCGGATTTTTGAAAACAATGGAAGATTTCCGAAGCATTTTTAAACCTCAGCAGAATTCTGAGAAAAATGGAAGAGTTCCGAAGCATTTTTAAACTTCAGCGGAATTTGGAGAACAATCGGAGAGTTCCGAAGCATTTTTAAATGTCAGCGGAATTCCGAGAACAATGGAAGAGTTGTGAAGCATTTTTAAACGTCAGCGGAATTCCGAGAACAATGGAAGAGTTCCGAAGCATTTTTAAACGTCAGCAGAATTCCGAGAACAATGGAAGAGTTCCGAAGCATTTTTAAACGTCAGCAGAATTCCGAGAACAATGGAAGAGTTCCGAAGCATTTTTAAACTTCAGCAGATTTCCGAGAACAATGGAAGAGTTCCGAAGCATTTTTAAACTTCAGCGGAATTACGAGAACAATGGAAGAGTTCCGAAGCATTTTTAAACATGAGCAGAATTCCGAGAACAATGGAAGAGATTTTAAGCATTTTTAAACTTCAGCGGAATTCCGAGAACAATAGAAGAGTTCCGAAGCATTTTCAAACTTCACCCGAATTCTGAGAACAATGGAAGAGTTCCGAAGCATTTTTAAAAGTTAGCGGAATTCCGAGAACAATGGAAGAGTTGTGAAGCATTTTTAAACGTCAGCGGAATTCCGAGAACAATGGAAGAGTTCCGAAGCATTTTTAAACGTCAGCATTATTCCGAGAACAATGGAAGAGTTCCGAAGCATTTTTAAACGTCAGCAGAATTCCGAGAACAATGGAAGAGTTCCGAAGCATTTTTAAACTTCAGCAGAATTCCGAGAACAATGGAAGAGTTCCGAAGCATTTTTAAACTTCAGCGGAATTTGGAGAACAATGGAAAAGTTCCGAAGCATTTTTAAAAGTCAGCGGAATTCCGAGAACAATGGAAGAGTTGTGAAGCATTTTTAAACGTCAGCAGAATTCCGAGAACAATGGAAGAGTTCTGAAGCATTTTTAAACGTCAGCGGAATGCCGAGAACAATGCAAGATTTCTGAAGCATTTTTATATGTCAGCGGAATTCCGAGAACAATGGAAGAGTTCCGAAGCATTTTTAAATGTCAGCGGAAATCTGAAAACAATGGAAGAGTTCCGAAGCATTTTTAATCTTCAAAATAATTCCGAGAACAATGGAAGAGTTCCGAAGCATATGTAAACTTCAGCGGAATTCCGAGAACAATGGAAGAGTTCCGAAGCATTCTTAAACTTCAGCGGAATTCCGAGAACAATGGAAGAATTCCGAAGCATTTTTAAAAGTCAGCGGAATTCCGAGAACAATAGAAGAGTTGTGAAGCAATTTTAAGCGTCAGCAGAATTCCGAGAACAATGGAAGAGTTCCGAAGCATTTTTAAACTTCAGCGGAATTCCTGGAACAATGGAAGAGTTCCGAAGCATTTTTAAAAGTCAGCAGAATTCCGAGAATAATAGAAGGGTGCCAAAGCATGTTTAAACTTCAGCGGAATTCTGAGAACAATGTAAGAGTTCCGAAGCATTTTTAAACTTCACCGGAATTCCGAGAACAATGGAAGAGTTCCGAAGCATTTTTAAACGTCAGGGGAATTCCGCGAACAATCGAAGAGTTCTGAAGCATTTTTAAATGTCAGCGGATTTTTGAAAACAATGGAAGATTTCCGAAGCATTTTTAAACCTCAGCGGAATTCTGAGAAAGATGGAAGAGTTCCGAAGCATTTTTAAACTTCAGCGGAATTTGGAGAACAATCGGAGAGTTCCGAAGCATTTTTAAATGTCAGCGGAATTCCGAGAACAATGGAAGAGTTGTGAAGCATTTTTAAACGTCAGCGGAATTCCGAGAACAATGGAAGAGTTCCGAAGCATTTTTAAACGTCAGCAGAATTCCGAGAACAATGGAAGAGTTCCGAAGCATTTTTAAACGTCAGCAGAATTCCGAGAACAATGGAAGAGTTCCGAAGCATTTTTAAACATCAGCAGAATTCCGAGAACAATGGTAGAGTTCCGAAGCATTTTTAAACTTCAGCGGAATTTGGAGAACAATGGAAGAGTTCCGAAGCATTTTTAAAAGTCAGCGGAATTCCGAGAACAATGGAAGAGTTGTGAAGCATTTTTAAACGTCAGCAGAATTCCGAGAACAATGGAAGAGTTCCGAAGCATTTTTAAACGTCAGCGGAATTCTGAGATCAATGGAATAGTTCTGAAGAATTTTTAAATGTTAGCGGGATTCCGAGAACAATGGAAGAGTTCCGAAGCATTTTTAAATGTCAGCGGAAATCTGAAAACAATGGAAGAGTTCCGAAGCATTTTTAATCTTCAAAATAATTCCGAGAACAATGGAAGAGTTCCGAAGCATTTTTAAAAGTCAGCGGAATACCGAGAACAATTGAAGAGTTTTGAAGCATTTTTAAACGTCAGCGGAATTCCGAGAACAATGGAAGAGGTCCGAAGCATTTTTAAATGTCAGCGGAATTCCGAGAAATATGGAAGAGTTCCGAAGCATTTTTAAATGTCAGCAGAATTCCGAGAACAATGGAAGAGTTCCAAAGCATTTTTAAATGTCAGCGGAATTCTGAAAACAATGGAAGAGTTCCGAAGCATTTTTAAACTTTAGCAGAATTCCGAGAACAATGGAAGAGTTCCGAAGCATTCTTAAACTTCAGCGGAATTCCGAGAACAATGGAAGAGTTCCGAAGCATTTTTAAAAGTCAGCGGAATTCCGAGAACAATAGAAGAGTTGTGAAGCAATTTTAAGCGTCAGCGGAATTCCGAGAACAATGGAAGAGTTCCGAAGCATTTTTAAACTTCAGCGGAATTCCTGGAACAATGGAAGAGTTCCGAAGCATTTTTAAAAGTCAGCAGAATTCCGAGAATAATAGAAGGGTGCCAAAGCATGTTTAAACTTCAGCGGAATTCTGAGAACAATGTAAGAGTTCCGAAGCATTTTTAAACTTCACCGGAATTCCGAGAACAATGGAAGAGTTCCGAAGCATTTTTAAACGTCAGGGGAATTCGGCGAACAATCGAAGAGTTCTGAAGCATTTTTAAACGTCAGCGGATTTTTGAAAACAATGGAAGATTTCCGAAGCATTTTTAAACCTCAGCGGAATTCTGAGAAAAATGGAAGAGTTCTGAAGCATTTTTAAACTTCAGCGGAATTTGGAGAACAATCGGAGAGTTCCGAAGCATTTTTAAATGTCAGCGGAATTCCGAGAACAATGGAAGAGTTGTGAAGCATTTTTAAACGTCAGCAGAATTCCGAGAACAATGGAAGAGTTCCGAAGCATTTTTAAACGTCAGCAGAATTCCGAGAACAATGGAAGAGTTCCGAAGCATTTTTAAACTTCAGCAGAATTCCGAGAACAATGGAAGAGTTCCGAAGCATTTTTAAACTTCAGCGGAATTTGGAGAACAATGGAAAAGTTCCGAAGCATTTTTAAAAGTCAGCGGAATTCCGAGAACAATGGAAGAGTTGTGAAGCATTTTTAAACGTCAGCAGAATTCCGAGAACAATGGAAGAGTTCCGAAGCATTTTTTAACGTCAGCGGAATGCCGAGAACAATGCAAGATTTCTGAAGCATTTTTATATGTCAGCGGAATTCCGAGAACAATGGAAGAGTTCCGAAGCATTTTTAAATGTCAGCGGAAATCTGAAAACAATGGAAGAGTTCCGAAGCATTTTTAATCTTCAAAATAATTCCGAGAACAATGGAAGATTTCCGAAGCATTCTTAAACTTCAGCAGAATTCCGAGAACAATGGTAGAGTTCCGAAGCATTTTTAAACTTCAGCGGAATTTGGAGAACAATGTAAGAGTTCCGAAGCATTTTTAAAAGTCAGCGGAATTCCGAGAACAATGGAAGAGTTGTGAAGCATTTTTAAACGTCAGCAGAATTCCGAGAACAATGGAAGAGTTCCGAAGCATTTTTAAACGTCAGCGGAATTCTGAGATCAATGGAATAGTTCTGAAGAATTTTTAAATGTTAGCGGGATTCCGAGAACAATGGAAGAGTTCCGAAGCATTTTTAAATGTCAGCGGAAATCTGAAAACAATGGAAGAGTTCCGAAGCATTTTTAATCTTCAAAATAATTCCGAGAACAATGGAAGAGTTCCGAAGCATTTTTAAAAGTCAGCGGAATACCGAGAACAATTGAAGAGTTTTGAAGCATTTTTAAACGTCAGCGGAATTCCGAGAACAATGGAAGAGGTCCGAAGCATTTTTAAATGTCAGCGGAATTCCGAGAAATATGGAAGAGTTCCGAAGCATTTTTAAATGTCAGCAGAATTCCGAGAACAATGGAAGAGTTCCAAAGCATTTTTAAATGTCAGCGGAATTCTGAAAACAATGGAAGAGTTCCGAAGCATTTTTAAACTTTAGCAGAATTCCGAGAACAATGGAAGAGTTCCGAAGCATTCTTAAACTTCAGCGGAATTCCGAGAACAATGGAAGAGTTCCGAAGCATTTTTAAAAGTCAGCGGAATTCCGAGAACAATAGAAGAGTTGTGAAGCAATTTTAAGCGTCAGCGGAATTCCGAGAACAATGGAAGAGTTCCGAAGCATTTTTAAACTTCAGCGGAATTCCTGGAACAATGGAAGAGTTACGAAGCATTTTTAAAAGTCAGCAGAATTCCGAGAATAATAGAAGGGTGCCAAAGCATGTTTAAACTTCAGCGGAATTCTGAGAACAATGTAAGAGTTCCGAAGCATTTTTAAACTTCACCGGAATTCCGAGAACAATGGAAGAGTTCCGAAGCATTTTTAAACGTCAGGGGAATTCCGCGAACAATCGAAGAGTTCTGAAGCATTTTTAAACGTCAGCGGATTTTTGAAAACAATGGAAGATTTCCGAAGCATTTTTAAACCTCAGCGGAATTCTGAGAAAAATGGAAGAGTTCTGAAGCATTTTTAAACTTCAGCGGAATTTGGAGAACAATCGGAGAGTTCCGAAGCATTTTTAAATGTCAGCGGAATTCCGAGAACAATGGAAGAGTTGTGAAGCATTTTTAAACGTCAGCGGAATTCCGAGAACAATGGAAGAGTTCCGAAGCATTTTTAAACTTCAGCGGAATTTGGAGAACAATCGGAGAGTTCCGAAGCATTTTTAAATGTCAGCGGAATTCCGAGAACAATGGAAGAGTTGTGAAGCATTTTTAAACGTCAGCGGAATTCCGAGAACAATGGAAGAGTTCCGAAGCATTTTTAAACGTCAGCAGAATTCCGAGAACAATGGAAGAGTTCCGAAGCATTTTTAAACGTCAGCAGAATTCCGAGAACAATGGAAGAGTTCCGAAGCATTTTTAAACGTCAGCAGAATTCCGAGAACAATGGAAGAGTTCCGAAGCATTTTTAAACTTCAGCAGAATTCCGAGAAAAATAGAAGAGTTCCGAAGCATTTTCAAACTTCACCCGAATTCTGAGAACAATGGAAGAGTTCCGAAGCATTTTTAAAAGTTAGCGGAATTCCGAGAACAATGGAAGAGTTGTGAAGCATTTTTAAACGTCAGCGGAATTCCGAGCACAATGGAAGAGTTCCGAAGCATTTTTAAACGTCAGCAGAATTCCGAGAACAATGGAAGAGTTCCGAAGCATTTTTAAACGTCAGCAGAATTCCGAGAACAATGGAAGAGTTCCGAAGCATTTTTAAACTTCAGCAGAATTCCGAGAACAATGGAAGAGTTCTGAAGCATTTTTAAACTTCAGCGGAATTTGGAGAACAATGGAAAAGTTCCGAAGCATTTTTAAAAGTCAGCGGAATTCCGAGAACAATGGAAGAGTTGTGAAGCATTTTTAAACGTCAGCAGAATTCTGAGAACAATGGAAGAGTTCGGAAGCATTTTTAAACGTCAGTAGAATTCCGAGAACAATGGAAGAGTTCCGAAGCATTTTTAAACTTCAGCAGAATTCCGAGAACAATGGAAGAGTTCCGAAGCATTTTTAAACTTCAACGGAATTAAGAGAACAATGGAAGAGTTCCGAAGCATTTTTAAACATGAACAGAATTCCGAGAACAATGGAAGAGATTTTAAGCATTTTTAAACTTCAGCGGAATTCCGAGAACAATAGAAGAGTTCCGAAGCATTTTCAAACTTCAGCAGAATTCCGAGAACAATGGAAGAGTTCCGAAGCATTTTTAAACTTCAGCGGAATTTGGAAAACAATGGAAGAGTTCCGAAGCATTTTTAAAAGTCAGCGGAATTCCGAGAACAATGGAAGAGTTGTGAAGCATTTTTAAACGTCAGGAGAATTCCGAGAACAATGGAAGAGTTCCGAAGCATTTTTAAACGTCAGCGGAATTCTGAGATCAACGGAATAGTTCTGAAGAATTTTTAAATGTTAGCGGGATTCCGAGAACAATGGAAGAGTTCCGAAGCATTTTTAAATGTCAGCGGAAATCTGAAAACAATGGAAGAGTTCCGAAGCATTTTTAATCTTCAAAATAATTCCGAGAACAATGGAAGAGTTCCGAAGCATATTTAAACTTCAGCGGAATTCCGAGAACAATGGAAGAGTTCCGAAGCATTTTTAAATGTCAGCGGAATTCCGAGAACAATGGAAGAGGTCCGAAGCATTTTTAAATGTCAGCGGAATTCCGAGAAATATGGAAGCGTTCCGAAGCATTTTTAAATGTCAGCAGAATTCCGAGAACAATGGAAGAGTTCCAAAGCATTTTTAAATGTCAGCGGAATTCTGAAAACAATGGAAGAGTTCCGAAGCATTTTTAAACTTCAGCAGAATTCCGAGAACAATGGAAGAGTTCAGAAGCATTCTTAAACTTCAGCGGAATTCCGAGAACAATGGAAGAGTTCCGAAGCATTTTTAAAAGTCAGCGGAATTCCGAGAACAATAGAAGAGTTGTGAAGCAATTTTAAGCGTCAGCGGAATTCCGAGAACAATGGAAGAGTTCCGAAGCATTTTTAAACTTCAGCGGAATTCCTGGAACAATGGAATAGTTCCGAAGCATTTTTAAAAGTCAGCAGAATTCCGAGAATAATAGAATGGTGCCAAAGCATGTTTAAACTTCAGCGGAATTCCAAGAACAATGGAAGAGTCCTGAAGCATTTTAAACTTCAGCTGATTTCCGAGAAATGGAAGAGTTCCGAAGCATTTTGAAACGTCAGCGGAAATCCGAGAACAATGGAAGCGTTCCGAAGCATTTTTAAATGTCAGCTGAATTCCGATAACAATGAAAGAGTTGCGAAGCATTATTAAACGTCAGCGGAATTCTGAGAACAATGGAAGAGTTCCGAAACATTTTTAAACATCGGCGGATTTCCTTCAAGAATGAAAGAGTTCCGAAGAATTTTTAAACTTCAGCAGAATTTGAGGAACAATGGAAGAGTTCCAAAGCATTTTTAAACTTCAGTAGAAATCCGGGAACAATGGAAGAGTTTCAAAGCATTTTTAAACTTCAGCAGAATTCGGAGAACAATTGAAGAGTTCCAAAGCATTTTTAAACTTCAGCGGAATTCCGAGAACAATGGAAGAGTTCCGAACCATTTTTAAATGTCAGCAGAATTCCAAGAACAATTGAAGTGTTCCGAAGCATTTTTAAACGTAAGCGGAATTGCGAGAAAAATGGAAGAGTTCTAAAGCATTTTTAAACATCAGCGGAATGCCGAGAGCAATGCAAGATTTCCGAAGCATTTTTATATGTCAGCGGAATTCCGAGAACAATGGAAGAGTACCGAAGCATTTTAAAACGTCAGCGGAATTCCGAGAACAATGGAAGAGTTCCGAAGCATTTTTAAACTTCAGCGGAATTACGAGAACAATGGAAGAGTTCCGAAGCATTTTTAAACATGAGCAGAATTCCGAGAACAATGGAAGAGATTTTAAGCATTTTTAAACTTCAGCGGAATTCCGAGAACAATAGAAGAGTTCCGAAGCATTTTCAAACTTCACCCGAATTCTGAGAAAAATGTAAGAGTTCCGAAGCATTTTTAAAAGTTAGCGGAATTCCGAGAACAATGGAAGAGTTGTGAAGCATTTTTAAACGTCAGCGGAATTCCGAGAACAATGGAAGAGTTCCGAAGCATTTTTAAACGTCAGCAGAATTCCGAGAACAATGGAAGAGTTCCGAAGCATTTTTAAACGTCAGCAGAATTCCGAGAACAATGGAAGAGTTCCGAAGCATTTTTAAACTTCAGTAGAATTCCGAGAACAATGGAAGAGTTCCGAAGCATTTTTAAACTTCAGCGGAATTTGGAGAACAATGGAAGAGTTGCGAACCATTTTCAAACTTCACCCGAATTCTGAGAACAATGGAAGAGTTCCGAAGCATTTTTAAAAGTTAGCGGAATTCCGAGAACAATGGAAGAGTTGTGAAGCATTTTTAAACGTCAGCGGAATTCCGAGAACAATGGAAGAGTTCCGAAGCATTTTTAAACGTCAGCAGAATTCCGAGAACAATGGAAGAGTTCCGAAGCATTTTTAAACTTCAGCAGAATTCCGAGAACAATGGAAGAGTTCCGAAGCATTTTTAAACTTCAGCGGAATTTGGAGAACAATGGAAGAGTTCCGAAGCATTTTTAAAAGTCAGCGGAATTCCGAGAACAATGGAAGAGTTGTGAAGCATTTTTAAACGTCAGCAGAATTCCGAGAACAATGGAAGAGTTCCGAAGCATTTTTAAACGTCAGCGGAATTCTGAGATCAATGGAATAGTTCTGAAGAATTTTTAAATGTTAGCGGGATTCCGAGAACAATGGAAGAGTTCCGAAGCATTTTTAAATGTCAGCGGAAATCTGAAAACAATGGAAGAGTTCCGAAGCATTTTTAATCTTCAAAATAATTCCGAGAACAATGGAAGATTTCCGAAGCATATTTAAACTTCAGCGGAATTCCGAGAACAATGTAAGAGTTCCGAAGCATTTTTAAAAGTCAGCGGAATACCGAGAACAAAAGAAGAGTTTTGAAGCATTTTTAAACGTCAGCGGAATTCCGAGAACAATGGAAGAGGTCCGAAGCATTTTTAAATGTCAGCAGAATTCCGAGAAATATGGAAGAGTTCCGAGCATTTTTAAATGTCAGCAGAATTCCGAGAACAATGGAAGAGTTCCAAAGCATTTTTAAATGTCAGCGGAATTCTGAAAACAATGGAAGAGTTCCGAAGCATTTTTAAACTTCAGCAGAATTCCGAGAACAATGGAAGAGTTCCGAAGCATTCTTAAACTTCAGCGGAATTCCGAGAACAATGGAAGAGTTCCGAAGCATTTTTAAAAGTCAGCGGAATTCCGAGAACAATAGAAGAGTTGTGAAGCAATTTTAAGCGTCAGCGGAATTCCGAGAACAATGGAAGAGTTCCGAAGCATTTTTAAACTTCACCGGAATTCCGAGAACAATGGAAGAGTTCCGAAGCATTTTTAAACGTCAGGGGAATTCCGCGAACAATCGAAGAGATCTGAAGCATTTTTAAACGTCAGCGGATTTTTGAAAACAATGGAAGATTTCCGAAGCATTTTTAAACCTCAGCAGAATTCTGAGAAAAATGGAAGAGTTCCGAAGCATTTTTAAACTTCAGCGGAATTTGGAGAACAATCGGAGAGTTCCGAAGCATTTTTAAATGTCAGCGGAATTCCGAGAACAATGGAAGAGTTGTGAAGCATTTTTAAACGTCAGCGGAATTCCGAGAACAATGGAAGAGTTCCGAAGCATTTTTAAACGTCAGCAGAATTCCGAGAACAATGGAAGAGTTCCGAAGCATTTTTAAACGTCAGCAGAATTCCGAGAACAATGGAAGAGTTCCGAAGCATTTTTAAACTTCAGCAGATTTCCGAGAACAATGGAAGAGTTCCGAAGCATTTTTAAACTTCAGCGGAATTACGAGAACAATGGAAGAGTTCCGAAGCATTTTTAAACATGAGCAGAATTCCGAGAACAATGGAAGAGATTTTAAGCATTTTTAAACTTCAGCGGAATTCCGAGAACAATAGAAGAGTTCCGAAGCATTTTCAAACTTCACCCGAATTCTGAGAACAATGGAAGAGTTCCGAAGCATTTTTAAAAGTTAGCGGAATTCCGAGAACAATGGAAGAGTTGTGAAGCATTTTTAAACGTCAGCGGAATTCCGAGAACAATGGAAGAGTTCCGAAGCATTTTTAAACGTCAGCAGAATTCCGAGAACAATGGAAGAGTTCCGAAGCATTTTTAAACGTCAGCAGAATTCCGAGAACAATGGAAGAGATTTTAAGCATTTTTAAACTTCAGCGGAATTCCGAGAACAATAGAAGAGTTCCGAAGCATTTTCAAACTTCACCCGAATTCTGAGAAAAATGTAAGAGTTCCGAAGCATTTTTAAAAGTTAGCGTAATTCCGAGAACAATGGAAGAGTTGTGAAGCATTTTTAAACGTCAGCGGAATTCCGAGAACAATGGAAGAGTTCCGAAGCATTTTTAAACGTCAGCAGAATTCCGAGAACAATGGAAGAGTTCCGAAGCATTTTTAAACGTCAGCAGAATTCCGAGAACAATGGAAGAGTTCCGAAGCATTTTTAAACTTCAGTAGAATTCCGAGAACAATGAAAGAGTTCCGAAGCATTTTTAAACTTCAGCGGAATTTGGAGAACAATGGAAGAGTTGCGAACCATTTTCAAACTTCACCCGAATTCTGAGAACAATGGAAGAGTTCCGAAGCATTTTTAAAAGTTAGCGGAATTCCGAGAACAATGGAAGAGTTGTGAAGCATTTTTAAACGTCAGCGGAATTCCGAGAACAATGGAAGAGTTCCGAAGCATTTTTAAACGTCAGCAGAATTCCGAGAACAATGGAAGAGTTCCGAAGCATTTTTAAACTTCAGCAGAATTCCGAGAACAATGGAAGAGTTCCGAAGCATTTTTAAACTTCAGCGGAATTTGGAGAACAATGGAAGAGTTCCGAAGCATTTTTAAAAGTCAGCGGAATTCCGAGAACAATGGAAGAGTTGTGAAGCATTTTTAAACGTCAGCAGAATTCCGAGAACAATGGAAGAGTTCCGAAGCATTTTTAAACGTCAGCGGAATTCTGAGATCAATGGAATAGTTCTGAAGAATTTTTAAATGTTAGCGGGATTCCGAGAACAATGGAAGAGTTCCGAAGCATTTTTAAATGTCAGCGGAAATCTGAAAACAATGGAAGAGTTCCGAAGCATTTTTAATCTTCAAAATAATTCCGAGAACAATGGAAGATTTCCGAAGCATATTTAAACTTCAGCGGAATTCCGAGAACAATGTAAGAGTTCCGAAGCATTTTTAAAAGTCAGCGGAATACCGAGAACAATAGAAGAGTTTTGAAGCATTTTTAAACGTCAGCGGAATTCCGAGAACAATGGAAGAGGTCCGAAGCATTTTTAAATGTCAGCAGAATTCCGAGAAATATGGAAGAGTTCCGAGCATTTTTAAATGTCAGCAGAATTCCGAGAACAAAGGAAGAGTTCCAAAGCATTTTTAAATGTCAGCGGAATTCTGAAAACAATGGAAGAGTTCCGAAGCATTTTTAAACTTCAGCAGAATTCCGAGAACAATGGAAGAGTTCCGAAGCATTCTTAAACTTCAGCGGAATTCCGAGAACAATGGAAGAGTTCCGAAGCATTTTTAAAAGTCAGCGGAATTCCGAGAACAATAGAAGAGTTGTGAAGCAATTTTAAGCGTCAGCGGAATTCCGAGAACAATGGAAGAGTTCCGAAGCATTTTTAAACTTCACCGGAATTCCGAGAACAATGGAAGAGTTCCGAAGCATTTTTAAACGTCAGGGGAATTCCGCGAACAATCGAAGAGTTCTGAAGCATTTTTAAACGTCAGCGGATTTTTGAAAACAATGGAAGATTTCCGAAGCATTTTTAAACCTCAGCAGAATTCTGAGAAAAATGGAAGAGTTCCGAAGCATTTTTAAACTTCAGCGGAATTTGGAGAACAATCGGAGAGTTCCGAAGCATTTTTAAATGTCAGCGGAATTCCGAGAACAATGGAAGAGTTGTGAAGCATTTTTAAACGTCAGCGGAATTCCGAGAACAATGGAAGAGTTCCGAAGCATTTTTAAACGTCAGCAGAATTCCGAGAACAATGGAAGAGTTCCGAAGCATTTTTAAACGTCAGCAGAATTCCGAGAACAATGGAAGAGTTCCGAAGCATTTTTAAACTTCAGCAGATTTCCGAGAACAATGGAAGAGTTCCGAAGCATTTTTAAACTTCAGCGGAATTCCGAGAACAATGGAAGAGTTCCGAAGCATTTTTAAACGTCAGCAGAATTCCGAGAACAATGGAAGAGTTCCGAAGCATTTTTAAACGTCAGCAGAATTCCGAGAACAATGGAAGAGATTTTAAGCATTTTTAAACTTCAGCGGAATTCCGAGAACAATAGAAGAGTTCCGAAGCATTTTCAAACTTCACCCGAATTCTGAGAAAAATGTAAGAGTTCCGAAGCATTTTTAAAAGTTAGCGGAATTCCGAGAACAATGGAAGAGTTGTGAAGCATTTTTAAACGTCAGCGGAATTCCGAGAACAATGGAAGAGTTCCGAAGCATTTTTAAACGTCAGCAGAATTCCGAGAACAATGGAAGAGTTCCGAAGCATTTTTAAACGTCAGCAGAATTCCGAGAACAATGGAAGAGTTCCGAAGCATTTTTAAACTTCAGTAGAATTCCGAGAACAATGAAAGAGTTCCGAAGCATTTTTAAACTTCAGCGGAATTTGGAGAACAATGGAAGAGTTGCGAACCATTTTCAAACTTCACCCGAATTCTGAGAACAATGGAAGAGTTCCGAAGCATTTTTAAAAGTTAGCGGAATTCCGAGAACAATGGAAGAGTTGTGAAGCATTTTTAAACGTCAGCGGAATTCCGAGAACAATGGAAGAGTTCCGAAGCATTTTTAAACGTCAGCAGAATTCCGAGAACAATGGAAGAGTTCCGAAGCATTATTAAACGTCAGCGGAATTCTGAGAACAATGGAAGAGTTGTGAAGCAATTTTAAGCGTCAGCGGAATTCCGAGAACAATGGAAGAGTTCCGAAGCATTTTTAAACTTCAGCGGAATTCCTGGAACAATGGAATAGTTCCGAAGCATTTTTAAAAGTCAGCAGAATTCCGAGAATAATAGAATGGTGCCAAAGCATGTTTAAACTTCAGCGGAATTCCAAGAACAATGGAAGAGTCCTGAAGCATTTTAAACTTCAGCTGATTTCCGAGAAATGGAAGAGTTCCGAAGCATTTTGAAACGTCAGCGGAAATCCGAGAACAATGGAAGCGTTCCGAAGCATTTTTAAATGTCAGCTGAATTCCGATAACAATGAAAGAGTTGCGAAGCATTATTAAACGTCAGCGGAATTCTGAGAACAATGGAAGAGTTCCGAAACATTTTTAAACATCGGCGGATTTCCTTCAAGAATGAAAGAGTTCCGAAGAATTTTTAAACTTCAGCAGAATTTGAGGAACAATGGAAGAGTTCCAAAGCATTTTTAAACTTCAGTAGAAATCCGGGAACAATGGAAGAGTTTCAAAGCATTTTTAAACTTCAGCAGAATTCGGAGAACAATTGAAGAGTTCCAAAGCATTTTTAAACTTCAGCGGAATTCCGAGAACAATGGAAGAGTTCCGAAGCATTTTTAAATGTCAGCAGAATTCCGAGAACAATGTAAGAGTTCCAAAGCATTTTAAAACTTCAGCAGAATTCCAAGAACAATTGAAGTGTTCCGAAGCATTTTTAAACGTAAGCGGAATTGCGAGAAAAATGGAAGAGTTCTAAAGCATTTTTAAACATCAGCGGAATGCCGAGAGCAATGCAAGATTTCCGAAGCATTTTTATATGTCAGCGGAATTCCGAGAACAATGGAAGAGTACCGAAGCATTTTAAAACGTCAGCGGAATTCCGAGAACAATGGAAGAGTTCCGAAGCATTTTTAAACTTCAGCGGAATTACGAGAACAATGGAAGAGTTCCGAAGCATTTTTAAACATGAGCAGAATTCCGAGAACAATGGAAGAGATTTTAAGCATTTTTAAACTTCAGCGGAATTCCGAGAACAATAGAAGAGTTCCGAAGCATTTTCAAACTTCACCCGAATTCTGAGAAAAATGTAAGAGTTCCGAAGCATTTTTAAAAGTTAGCGGAATTCCGAGAACAATGGAAGAGTTGTGAAGCATTTTTAAACGTCAGCGGAATTCCGAGAACAATGGAAGAGTTCCGAAGCATTTTTAAACGTCAGCAGAATTCCGAGAACAATGGAAGAGTTCCGAAGCATTTTTAAACGTCAGCAGAATTCCGAGAACAATGGAAGAGTTCCGAAGCATTTTTAAACTTCAGTAGAATTCCGAGAACAATGGAAGAGTTCCGAAGCATTTTTAAACTTCAGCGGAATTTGGAGAACAATGGAAGAGTTGCGAACCATTTTCAAACTTCACCCGAATTCTGAGAACAATGGAAGAGTTCCGAAGCATTTTTAAAAGTTAGCGGAATTCCGAGAACAATGGAAGAGTTGTGAAGCATTTTTAAACGTCAGCGGAATTCCGAGAACAATGGAAGAGTTCCGAAGCATTTTTAAACGTCAGCAGAATTCCGAGAACAATGGAAGAGTTCCGAAGCATTTTTAAACTTCAGCAGAATTCCGAGAACAATGGAAGAGTTCCGAAGCATTTTTAAACTTCAGCGGAATTTGGAGAACAATGGAAGAGTTCCGAAGCATTTTTAAAAGTCAGCGGAATTCCGAGAACAATGGAAGAGTTGTGAAGCATTTTTAAACGTCAGCAGAATTCCGAGAACAATGGAAGAGTTCCGAAGCATTTTTAAACGTCAGCGGAATTCTGAGATCAATGGAATAGTTCTGAAGAATTTTTAAATGTTAGCGGGATTCCGAGAACAATGGAAGAGTTCCGAAGCATTTTTAAATGTCAGCGGAAATCTGAAAACAATGGAAGAGTTCCGAAGCATTTTTAATCTTCAAAATAATTCCGAGAACAATGGAAGATTTCCGAAGCATATTTAAACTTCAGCGGAATTCCGAGAACAATGTAAGAGTTCCGAAGCATTTTTAAAAGTCAGCGGAATACCGAGAACAAAAGAAGAGTTTTGAAGCATTTTTAAACGTCAGCGGAATTCCGAGAACAATGGAAGAGGTCCGAAGCATTTTTAAATGTCAGCAGAATTCCGAGAAATATGGAAGAGTTCCGAGCATTTTTAAATGTCAGCAGAATTCCGAGAACAATGGAAGAGTTCCAAAGCATTTTTAAATGTCAGCGGAATTCTGAAAACAATGGAAGAGTTCCGAAGCATTTTTAAACTTCAGCAGAATTCCGAGAACAATGGAAGAGTTCCGAAGCATTCTTAAACTTCAGCGGAATTCCGAGAACAATGGAAGAGTTCCGAAGCATTTTTAAAAGTCAGCGGAATTCCGAGAACAATAGAAGAGTTGTGAAGCAATTTTAAGCGTCAGCGGAATTCCGAGAACAATGGAAGAGTTCCGAAGCATTTTTAAACTTCACCGGAATTCCGAGAACAATGGAAGAGTTCCGAAGCATTTTTAAACGTCAGGGGAATTCCGCGAACAATCGAAGAGTTCTGAAGCATTTTTAAACGTCAGCGGATTTTTGAAAACAATGGAAGATTTCCGAAGCATTTTTAAACCTCAGCAGAATTCTGAGAAAAATGGAAGAGTTCCGAAGCATTTTTAAACTTCAGCGGAATTTGGAGAACAATCGGAGAGTTCCGAAGCATTTTTAAATGTCAGCGGAATTCCGAGAACAATGGAAGAGTTGTGAAGCATTTTTAAACGTCAGCGGAATTCCGAGAACAATGGAAGAGTTCCGAAGCATTTTTAAACGTCAGCAGAATTCCGAGAACAATGGAAGAGTTCCGAAGCATTTTTAAACGTCAGCAGAATTCCGAGAACAATGGAAGAGTTCCGAAGCATTTTTAAACTTCAGCAGATTTCCGAGAACAATGGAAGAGTTCCGAAGCATTTTTAAACTTCAGCGGAATTACGAGAACAATGGAAGAGTTCCGAAGCATTTTTAAACATGAGCAGAATTCCGAGAACAATGGAAGAGATTTTAAGCATTTTTAAACTTCAGCGGAATTCCGAGAACAATAGAAGAGTTCCGAAGCATTTTCAAACTTCACCCGAATTCTGAGAACAATGGAAGAGTTCCGAAGCATTTTTAAAAGTTAGCGGAATTCCGAGAACAATGGAAGAGTTGTGAAGCATTTTTAAACGTCAGCGGAATTCCGAGAACAATGGAAGAGTTCCGAAGCATTTTTAAACGTCAGCAGAATTCCGAGAACAATGGAAGAGTTCCGAAGCATTTTTAAACGTCAGCAGAATTCCGAGAACAATGGAAGAGATTTTAAGCATTTTTAAACTTCAGCGGAATTCCGAGAACAATAGAAGAGTTCCGAAGCATTTTCAAACTTCACCCGAATTCTGAGAAAAATGTAAGAGTTCCGAAGCATTTTTAAAAGTTAGCGTAATTCCGAGAACAATGGAAGAGTTGTGAAGCATTTTTAAACGTCAGCGGAATTCCGAGAACAATGGAAGAGTTCCGAAGCATTTTTAAACGTCAGCAGAATTCCGAGAACAATGGAAGAGTTCCGAAGCATTTTTAAACGTCAGCAGAATTCCGAGAACAATGGAAGAGTTCCGAAGCATTTTTAAACTTCAGTAGAATTCCGAGAACAATGAAAGAGTTCCGAAGCATTTTTAAACTTCAGCGGAATTTGGAGAACAATGGAAGAGTTGCGAACCATTTTCAAACTTCACCCGAATTCTGAGAACAATGGAAGAGTTCCGAAGCATTTTTAAAAGTTAGCGGAATTCCGAGAACAATGGAAGAGTTGTGAAGCATTTTTAAACGTCAGCGGAATTCCGAGAACAATGGAAGAGTTCCGAAGCATTTTTAAACGTCAGCAGAATTCCGAGAACAATGGAAGAGTTCCGAAGCATTTTTAAACTTCAGCAGAATTCCGAGAACAATGGAAGAGTTCCGAAGCATTTTTAAACTTCAGCGGAATTTGGAGAACAATGGAAGAGTTCCGAAGCATTTTTAAAAGTCAGCGGAATTCTGAGATCAATGGAATAGTTCTGAAGAATTTTTAAATGTTAGCGGGATTCCGAGAACAATGGAAGAGTTCCGAAGCATTTTTAAATGTCAGCGGAAATCTGAAAACAATGGAAGAGTTCCGAAGCATTTTTAATCTTCAAAATAATTCCGAGAACAATGGAAGATTTCCGAAGCATATTTAAACTTCAGCGGAATTCCGAGAACAATGTAAGAGTTCCGAAGCATTTTTAAAAGTCAGCGGAATACCGAGAACAATAGAAGAGTTTTGAAGCATTTTTAAACGTCAGCGGAATTCCGAGAACAATGGAAGAGGTCCGAAGCATTTTTAAATGTCAGCAGAATTCCGAGAAATATGGAAGAGTTCCGAGCATTTTTAAATGTCAGCAGAATTCCGAGAACAATGGAAGAGTTCCAAAGCATTTTTAAATGTCAGCGGAATTCTGAAAACAATGGAAGAGTTCCGAAGCATTTTTAAACTTCAGCAGAATTCCGAGAACAATGGAAGAGTTCCGAAGCATTCTTAAACTTCAGCGGAATTCCGAGAACAATGGAAGAGTTCCGAAGCATTTTTAAAAGTCAGCGGAATTCCGAGAACAATAGAAGAGTTGTGAAGCAATTTTAAGCGTCAGCGGAATTCCGAGAACAATAGAAGAGTTCCGAAGCATTTTCAAACTTCACCCGAATTCTGAGAAAAATGTAAGAGTTCCGAAGCATTTTTAAAAGTTAGCGTAATTCCGAGAACAATGGAAGAGTTGTGAAGCATTTTTAAACGTCAGCGGAATTCCGAGAACAATGGAAGAGTTCCGAAGCATTTTTAAACGTCAGCAGAATTCCGAGAACAATGGAAGAGTTCCGAAGCATTTTTAAACGTCAGCAGAATTCCGAGAACAATGGAAGAGTTCCGAAGCATTTTTAAACTTCAGTAGAATTCCGAGAACAATGAAAGAGTTCCGAAGCATTTTTAAACTTCAGCGGAATTTGGAGAACAATGGAAGAGTTGCGAACCATTTTCAAACTTCACCCGAATTCTGAGAACAATGGAAGAGTTCCGAAGCATTTTTAAAAGTTAGCGGAATTCCGAGAACAATGGAAGAGTTGTGAAGCATTTTTAAACGTCAGCGGAATTCCGAGAACAATGGAAGAGTTCCGAAGCATTTTTAAACGTCAGCAGAATTCCGAGAACAATGGAAGAGTTCCGAAGCATTTTTAAACTTCAGCAGAATTCCGAGAACAATGGAAGAGTTCCGAAGCATTTTTAAACTTCAGCGGAATTTGGAGAACAATGGAAGAGTTCCGAAGCATTTTTAAAAGTCAGCGGAATTCTGAGATCAATGGAATAGTTCTGAAGAATTTTTAAATGTTAGCGGGATTCCGAGAACAATGGAAGAGTTCCGAAGCATTTTTAAATGTCAGCGGAAATCTGAAAACAATGGAAGAGTTCCGAAGCATTTTTAATCTTCAAAATAATTCCGAGAACAATGGAAGATTTCCGAAGCATATTTAAACTTCAGCGGAATTCCGAGAACAATGTAAGAGTTCCGAAGCATTTTTAAAAGTCAGCGGAATACCAAGAACAATAGAAGAGTTTTGAAGCATTTTTAAACGTCAGCGGAATTCCGAGAACAATGGAAGAGGTCCGAAGCATTTTTAAATGTCAGCAGAATTCCGAGAAATATGGAAGAGTTCCGAGCATTTTTAAATGTCAGCAGAATTCCGAGAACAATGGAAGAGTTCCAAAGCATTTTTAAATGTCAGCGGAATTCTGAAAACAATGGAAGAGTTCCGAAGCATTTTTAAACTTCAGCAGAATTCCGAGAACAATGAAAGAGTTCCGAAGCATTCTTAAACTTCAGCGGAATTCCGAGAACAATGGAAGAGTTCCGAAGCATTTTTAAAAGTCAGCGGAATTCCGAGAACAATAGAAGAGTTGTGAAGCAATTTTAAGCGTCAGCGGAATTCCGAGAACAATGGAAGAGTTCCGAAGCATTTTTAAACTTCACCGGAATTCCGAGAACAATGGAAGAGTTCCGAAGCATTTTTAAACGTCAGGGGAATTCCGCGAACAATCGAAGAGTTCTGAAGCATTTTTAAACGTCAGCGGATTTTTGAAAACAATGGAAGATTTCCGAAGCATTTTTAAACCTCAGCAGAATTCTGAGAAAAATGGAAGAGTTCCGAAGCATTTTTAAACTTCAGCGGAATTTGGAGAACAATCGGAGAGTTCCGAAGCATTTTTAAATGTCAGCGGAATTCCGAGAACAATGGAAGAGTTGTGAAGCATTTTTAAACGTCAGCGGAATTCCGAGAACAATGGAAGAGTTCCGAAGCATTTTTAAACGTCAGCAGAATTCCGAGAACAATGGAAGAGTTCCGAAGCATTTTTAAACGTCAGCAGAATTCCGAGAACAATGGAAGAGTTCCGAAGCATTTTTAAACTTCAGCAGATTTCCGAGAACAATGGAAGAGTTCCGAAGCATTTTTAAACTTCAGCGGAATTCCGAGAACAATGGAAGAGTTCCGAAGCATTTTTAAACGTCAGCAGAATTCCGAGAACAATGGAAGAGTTCCGAAGCATTTTTAAACGTCAGCAGAATTCCGAGAACAATGGAAGAGATTTTAAGCATTTTTAAACTTCAGCGGAATTCCGAGAACAATAGAAGAGTTCCGAAGCATTTTCAAACTTCACCCGAATTCTGAGAAAAATGTAAGAGTTCCGAAGCATTTTTAAAAGTTAGCGGAATTCCGAGAACAATGGAAGAGTTGTGAAGCATTTTTAAACGTCAGCGGAATTCCGAGAACAATGGAAGAGTTCCGAAGCATTTTTAAACGTCAGCAGAATTCCGAGAACAATGGAAGAGTTCTGAAGAATTTTTAAATGTTAGCGGGATTCCGAGAACAATGGAAGAGTTCCGAAGCATTTTTAAACGTCAGCAGAATTCCGAGAACAATGGAAGAGTTCCGAAGCATTTTTAAACGTCAGCAGAATTCCGAGAACAATGGAAGAGTTCCGAAGCATTTTTAAACTTCAGTAGAATTCCGAGAACAATGAAAGAGTTCCGAAGCATTTTTAAACTTCAGCGGAATTTGGAGAACAATGGAAGAGTTGCGAACCATTTTCAAACTTCACCCGAATTCTGAGAACAATGGAAGAGTTCCGAAGCATTTTTAAAAGTTAGCGGAATTCCGAGAACAATGGAAGAGTTGTGAAGCATTTTTAAACGTCAGCGGAATTCCGAGAACAATGGAAGAGTTCCGAAGCATTTTTAAACGTCAGCAGAATTCCGAGAACAATGGAAGAGTTCCGAAGCATTTTTAAACTTCAGCAGAATTCCGAGAACAATGGAAGAGTTCCGAAGCATTTTTAAACTTCAGCGGAATTTGGAGAACAATGGAAGAGTTCCGAAGCATTTTTAAAAGTCAGCGGAATTCTGAGATCAATGGAATAGTTCTGAAGAATTTTTAAATGTTAGCGGGATTCCGAGAACAATGGAAGAGTTCCGAAGCATTTTTAAATGTCAGCGGAAATCTGAAAACAATGGAAGAGTTCCGAAGCATTTTTAATCTTCAAAATAATTCCGAGAACAATGGAAGATTTCCGAAGCATATTTAAACTTCAGCGGAATTCCGAGAACAATGTAAGAGTTCCGAAGCATTTTTAAAAGTCAGCGGAATACCGAGAACAATAGAAGAGTTTTGAAGCATTTTTAAACGTCAGCGGAATTCCGAGAACAATGGAAGAGGTCCGAAGCATTTTTAAATGTCAGCAGAATTCCGAGAAATATGGAAGAGTTCCGAGCATTTTTAAATGTCAGCAGAATTCCGAGAACAATGGAAGAGTTCCAAAGCATTTTTAAATGTCAGCGGAATTCTGAAAACAATGGAAGAGTTCCGAAGCATTTTTAAACTTCAGCAGAATTCCGAGAACAATGGAAGAGTTCCGAAGCATTCTTAAACTTCAGCGGAATTCCGAGAACAATGGAAGAGTTCCGAAGCATTTTTAAAAGTCAGCGGAATTCCGAGAACAATAGAAGAGTTGTGAAGCAATTTTAAGCGTCAGCGGAATTCCGAGAACAATAGAAGAGTTCCGAAGCATTTTCAAACTTCACCCGAATTCTGAGAAAAATGTAAGAGTTCCGAAGCATTTTTAAAAGTTAGCGTAATTCCGAGAACAATGGAAGAGTTGTGAAGCATTTTTAAACGTCAGCGGAATTCCGAGAACAATGGAAGAGTTCCGAAGCATTTTTAAACGTCAGCAGAATTCCGAGAACAATGGAAGAGTTCCGAAGCATTTTTAAACGTCAGCAGAATTCCGAGAACAATGGAAGAGTTCCGAAGCATTTTTAAACTTCAGTAGAATTCCGAGAACAATGAAAGAGTTCCGAAGCATTTTTAAACTTCAGCGGAATTTGGAGAACAATGGAAGAGTTGCGAACCATTTTCAAACTTCACCCGAATTCTGAGAACAATGGAAGAGTTCCGAAGCATTCTTAAACTTCAGCGGAATTCCGAGAACAATGGAAGAGTTCCGAAGCATTTTTAAAAGTCAGCGGAATTCCGAGAACAATAGAAGAGTTGTGAAGCAATTTTAAGCGTCAGCGGAATTCCGAGAACAATGGAAGAGTTCCGAAGCATTTTTAAACTTCACCGGAATTCCGAGAACAATGGAAGAGTTCCGAAGCATTTTTAAACGTCAGGGGAATTCCGCGAACAATCGAAGAGTTCTGAAGCATTTTTAAACGTCAGCGGATTTTTGAAAACAATGGAAGATTTCCGAAGCATTTTTAAACCTCAGCAGAATTCTGAGAAAAATGGAAGAGTTCCGAAGCATTTTTAAACTTCAGCGGAATTCCGAGAACAATAGAAGAGTTCCGAAGCATTTTCAAACTTCACCCGAATTCTGAGAACAATGGAAGAGTTCCGAAGCATTTTTAAAAGTTAGCGGAATTCCGAGAACAATGGAAGAGTTGTGAAGCATTTTTAAACGTCAGCGGAATTCCGAGAACAATGGAAGAGTTCCGAAGCATTTTTAAACGTCAGCAGAATTCCGAGAACAATGGAAGAGTTCCGAAGCATTTTTAAACGTCAGCGGAATTCTGAGATCAATGGAATAGTTCTGAAGAATTTTTAAATGTTAGCGGGATTCCGAGAACAATGGAAGAGTTCCGAAGCATTTTTAAATGTCAGCGGAAATCTGAAAACAATGGAAGAGTTCCGAAGCATTTTTAATCTTCAAAATAATTCCGAGAACAATGGAAGATTTCCGAAGCATATTTAAACTTCAGCGGAATTCCGAGAACAATGTAAGAGTTCCGAAGCATTTTTAAAAGTCAGCGGAATACCGAGAACAATAGAAGAGTTTTGAAGCATTTTTAAACGTCAGCGGAATTCCGAGAACAATGGAAGAGGTCCGAAGCATTTTTAAATGTCAGCAGAATTCCGAGAAATATGGAAGAGTTCCGAGCATTTTTAAATGTCAGCAGAATTCCGAAAACAATGGAAGAGTTCCAAAGCATTTTTAAATGTCAGCGGAATTCTGAAAACAATGGAAGAGTTCCGAAGCATTTTTAAACTTCAGCAGAATTCCGAGAACAATGGAAGAGTTCCGAAGCATTCTTAAACTTCAGCGGAATTCCGAGAACAATGGAAGAGTTCCGAAGCATTTTTAAAAGTCAGCGGAATTCCGAGAACAATAGAAGAGTTGTGAAGCAATTTTAAGCGTCAGCGGAATTCCGAGAACAATGGAAGAGTTCCGAAGCATTTTTAAACTTCACCGGAATTCCGAGAACAATGGAAGAGTTCCGAAGCATTTTTAAACGTCAGGGGAATTCCGCGAACAATCGAAGAGTTCTGAAGCATTTTTAAACGTCAGCGGATTTTTGAAAACAATGGAAGATTTCCGAAGCATTTTTAAACCTCAGCAGAATTCTGAGAAAAATGGAAGAGTTCCGAAGCATTTTTAAACTTCAGCGGAATTACGAGAACAATGGAAGAGTTCCGAAGCATTTTTAAACATGAGCAGAATTCCGAGAACAATGGAAGAGATTTTAAGCATTTTTAAACTTCAGCGGAATTCCGAGAACAATAGAAGAGTTCCGAAGCATTTTCAAACTTCACCCGAATTCTGAGAACAATGGAAGAGTTCCGAAGCATTTTTAAAAGTTAGCGGAATTCCGAGAACAATGGAAGAGTTGTGAAGCATTTTTAAACGTCAGCGGAATTCCGAGAACAATGGAAGAGTTCCGAAGCATTTTTAAACGTCAGCAGAATTCCGAGAACAATGGAAGAGTTCCGAAGCATTTTTAAACGTCAGCAGAATTCCGAGAACAATGGAAGAGTTCCGAAGCATTTTTAAACTTCAGCAGAATTCCGAGAACAATGGAAGAGTTCCGAAGCATTTTTAAACTTCAGCGGAATTTGGAGAACAATGGAAAAGTTCCGAAGCATTTTTAAAAGTCAGCGGAATTCCGAGAACAATGGAAGAGTTGTGAAGCATTTTTAAACGTCAGCAGAATTCCGAGAACAATGAAAGAGTTCCGAAGCATTTTTAAATGTCAGCGGAAATCTGAAAACAATGGAAGAGTTCCGAAGCATTTTTAATCTTCAAAATAATTCCGAGAACAATGGAAGAGTTCCGAAGCATATTTAAACTTCAGCGGAATTCCAAGAACAATGGAAGAGTTCCGAAGCATTCTTAAACTTCAGCGGAATTCCGAGAACAATGGAAGAATTCCGAAGCATTTTTAAAAGTCAGCGGAATTCCGAGAACAATAGAAGAGTTGTGAAGCAATTTTAAGCGTCAGCGGAATTCCGAGAACAATGGAAGAGTTCCGAAGCATTTTTAAACTTCAGCGGAATTCCTGGAACAATGGAAGAGTTCCGAAGCATTTTTAAAAGTCAGCAGAATTCCGAGAATAATAGAAGGGTGCCAAAGCATGTTTAAACTTCAGCGGAATTCTGAGAACAATGTAAGAGTTCCGAAGCATTTTTAAACTTCACCGGAATTCCGAGAACAATGGAAGAGTTCCGAAACATTTTTAAACGTCAGGGGAATTCCGCGAACAATCAAAGAGTTCTGAAGCATTTTTAAATGTCAGCGGATTTTTGAAAACAATGGAAGATTTCCGAAGCATTTTTAAACCTCAGCGGAATTCTGAGAAAGATGGAAGAGTTCCGAAGCATTTTTAAACTTCAGCGGAATTTGGAGAACAATCGGAGAGTTCC
Organism: Phyllobates terribilis; assembly: GCF_046119375.1. Taxonomy (NCBI): domain Eukaryota; kingdom Metazoa; phylum Chordata; class Amphibia; order Anura; family Dendrobatidae; genus Phyllobates; species Phyllobates terribilis. Next base: position 20,797,953 of record NW_027362775.1, on the reverse strand, counting down.
GAAGCATTTTTAAATGTCAGCGGAATTCCGAGAACAATGGAAGAGTTGTGAAGCATTTTTAAACGTCAGCGGAATTCCGAGAACAATGGAAGAGTTCCGAAGCATTTTTAAACGTCAGCAGAATTCCGAGAACAATGGAAGAGTTCTGAAGCATTTTTAAACGTCAGCAGAATTCCGAGAACAATGGAAGAGTTCCGAAGCATTTTTAAACTTCAGCAGAATTCCGAGAACAATGGTAGAGTTCCGAAGCATTTTTAAACTTCAGCGGAATTTGGAGAACAATGGAAGAGTTCCGAAGCATTTTTAAAAGTCAGCGGAATTCCGAGAACAATGGAAGAGTTGTGAAGCATTTTTAAACGTCAGCAGAATTCCGAGAACAATGGAAGAGTTCCGAAGCATTTTTAAACGTCAGCGGAATTCTGAGATCAATGGAATAGTTCTGAAGAATTTTTAAATGTTAGCGGGATTCCGAGAACAATGGAAGAGTTCCGAAGCATTTTTAAATGTCAGCGGAAATCTGAAAACAATGGAAGAGTTCCGAAGCATTTTTAATCTTCAAAATAATTCCGAGAACAATGGAAGAGTTCCGAAGCATTTTTAAAAGTCAGCGGAATACCGAGAACAATTGAAGAGTTTTGAAGCATTTTTAAACGTCAGCGGAATTCCGAGAACAATGGAAGAGGTCCGAAGCATTTTTAAATGTCAGCGGAATTCCGAGAAATATGGAAGAGTTCCGAAGCATTTTTAAATGTCAGCAGAATTCCGAGAACAATGGAAGAGTTCCAAAGCATTTTTAAATGTCAGCGGAATTCTGAAAACAATGGAAGAGTTCCGAAGCATTTTTAAACTTTAGCAGAATTCCGAGAACAATGGAAGAGTTCCGAAGCATTCTTAAACTTCAGCGGAATTCCGAGAACAATGCAAGATTTCTGAAGCATTTTTATATGTCAGCGGAATTCCGAGAACAATGGAAGAGTTCCGAAGCATTTTTAAATGTCAGCGGAAATCTGAAAACAATGGAAGAGTTCCGAAGCATTTTTAATCTTCAAAATAATTCCGAGAACAATGGAAGAGTTCCGAAGCATATTTAAACTTCAGCGGAATTCCGAGAACAATGGAAGAGTTCCGAAGCATTTTTAAAAGTCAGCGGAATACCAAGAACAATAGAAGAGTTTTGAAGCATTTTTAAACGTCAGCGGAATTCCGAGAACAATGGAAGAGTTCCAAAGCATTTTTAAATGTCAGCGGAATTCTGAAAACAATGGAAGAGTTCCGAAGCATTTTTAAACTTCAGCAGAATTCCGAGAACAATGGAAGAGTTCCGAACCATTCTTAAACTTCAACGGAATTCCGAGAACAATGGAAGAGTTCCGAAGCATTTTTAAAAGTCAGCGGAATTCCGAGAACAATAGAAGAGTTGTGAAGCAATTTTAAGCGTCAGCGGAATTCCGAGAACAATGGAAGAGTTCCGAAGCATTTTTAAACTTCAGCGGAATTCCTGGAACAATGGAAGAGTTCCGAAGCATTTTTAAAAGTCAGCAGAATTCCGAGAATAATAGAAGGGTGCCAAAGCATGTTTAAACTTCAGCGGAATTCTGAGAACAATGTAAGAGTTCCGAATCATTTTTAAACTTCACCGGAATTCCGAGAACAATGGAAGAGTTCCGAAGCATTTTTAAACGTCAGGGGAATTCCGCGAACAATCGAAGAGTTCTGAAGCATTTTTAAATGTCAGCGGATTTTTGAAAACAATGGAAGATTTCCGAAGCATTTTTAAACCTCAGCGGAATTCTGAGAAAGATGGAAGAGTTCCGAAGCATTTTTAAACTTCAGCGGAATTTGGAGAACAATCGGAGAGTTCCGAAGCATTTTTAAATGTCAGCAGAATTCCGAGAACAATGGAAGAGTTGTGAAGCATTTTTAAACGTCAGCGGAATTCCGAGAACAATGGAAGAGTTGCGAAGCATTTTTAAACGTCAGCAGAATTCCGAGAACAATGGAAGAGTTCCGAAGCATTTTTAAACGTCAGCAGAATTCCGAGATCAATGGAAGAGTTCCGAAGCATTTTTAAACTTCAGCAGAATTCCGAGAACAATGGAAGAGTTCCGAAGCATTTTTAAACTTCAGCGGAATTTGGAGAACAATGGAAGAGTTCCGAAGCATTTTTAAAAGTCAGCGGAATTCCGAGAACAATGGAAGAGTTGTGAAGCATTTTTAAACGTCAGCAGAATTCCGAGAACAATGGAAGAGTTCCGAAGCATTTTTAAACGTCAGCGGAATTCTGAGATCAATGGAATAGTTCTGAAGAATTTTTAAATGTTAGCGGGATTCCGAGAACATTGGAAGAGTTCCGAAGCATTTTTAAATGTCAGCGGAAATCTGAAAACAATGGAAGAGTTCCGAAGCATTTTTAATCTTCAAAATAATTCCGAGAACAATGGAAGAGTTCCGAAGCATATTTAAACTTCAGCGGAATTCCGAGAACAATGGAAGAGTTCCGAAGCATTTTTAAAAGTCAGCGGAATACCGAGAACAATAGAAGAGTTTTGAAGCATTTTTAAACGTCAGCGGAATTCCGAGAACAATGGAAGAGGTCCGAAGCATTTTTAAATGTCAGCGGAATTCCGAGAAATATGGAAGAGTTCCGAAGCATTTTTAAATGTCAGCAGAATTCCGAGAACAATGGAAGAGTTCCAAAGCATTTTTAAATGTCAGCGGAATTCTGAAAACAATGGAAGAGTTCCGAAGCATTTTTAAACTTCAGCAGAATTCCGAGAACAATGGAAGAGTTCCGAAGCATTCTTAAACTTCAGCGGAATTCCGAGAACAATGGAAGAGTTCCGAAGCATTTTTAAAAGTCAGCGGAATTCCGAGAACAATAGAAGAGTTGTGAAGCAATTTTAAGCGTCAGCGGAATTCCGAGAACAATGGAAGAGTTCCGAAGCATTTTTAAACTTCAGCGGAATTCCTGGAACAATGGAAGAGTTCCGAAGCATTTTTAAAAGTCAGCAGAATTCCGAGAATAATAGAAGGGTGCCAAAGCATGTTTAAACTTCAGCGGAATTCTGAGAACAATGTAAGAGTTCCGAAGCATTTTTAAACTTCACCGGAATTCCGAGAACAATGGAAGAGTTCCGAAGCATTTTTAAACGTCAGGGGAATTCCGCGAACAATCGAAGAGTTCTGAAGCATTTTTAAATGTCAGCGGATTTTTGAAAACAATGGAAGATTTCCGAAGCATTTTTAAACCTCAGCGGAATTCTGAGAAAGATGGAAGAGTTCCGAAGCATTTTTAAACTTCAGCGGAATTTGGAGAACAATCGGAGAGTTCCGAAGCATTTTTAAATGTCAGCGGAATTCCGAGAACAATGGAAGAGTTGTGAAGCATTTTTAAATGTCAGCGGAATTCCGAGAACAATGGAAGAGTTCCGAAGCATTTTTAAACGTCAGCAGAATTCCGAGAACAATGTAAGAGTTCCAAAGCATTTTAAAACTTCAGCAGAATTCCAAGAACAATTGAAGTGTTCCGAAGCATTTTTAAACGTAAGCAGAATTCCGAGAACAATGGAAGAGTTCCGAAGCATTTTTAAACGTCAGCAGAATTCCGAGAACAATGGAAGAGTTCCGAAGCATTTTTAAACTTCAGCAGAATTCCGAGAACAATGGAAGAGTTCCGAAGCATTTTTAAACTTCAGCGGAATTTGGAGAACAATGGAAGAGTTCCGAAGCATTTTTAAAAGTCAGCAGAATTCCGAGAACAATGCAAGAGTTGTGAAGCATTTTTAAACGTCAGCAGAATTCCGAGAACAATGGAAGAGTTCCGAAGCATTTTTAAACGTCAGCGGAATTCTGAGATCAATGGAATAGTTCTGAAGAATTTTTAAATGTTAGCGGGATTCCGAGAACAATGGAAGAGTTCCGAAGCATTTTTAAATGTCAGCGGAAATCTGAAAACAATGGAAGAGTTCCGAAGCATTTTTAATCTTCAAAATAATACCGAGAACAATGGAAGAGTTCCGAAGCATATTTAAACTTCAGCGGAATTCCGAGAACAATGTAAGAGTTCCGAAGCATTTTTAAAAGTCAGCGGAATACCGAGAACAATATAAGAGTTTTGAAGCATTTTTAAACGTCAGCGGAATTCCGAGAACAATGGAAGAGGTCCGAAGCATTTTTAAATGTCAGCGGAATTCCGAGAAATATGGAAGAGTTCTGAGCATTTTTAAATGTCAGCAGAATTCCGAGAACAATGGAAGAGTTCCAAAGCATTTTTAAATGTCAGCGGAATTCTGAAAACAATGGAAGAGTTCCGAAGCATTTTTAAACTTCAGCAGAATTCCGAGAACAATGGAAGAGTTCCGAAGCATTCTTAAACTTCAGCGGAATTCCGAGAACAATGGAAGAGTTCCGAAGCATTTTTAAAAGTCAGCGGAATTCCGAGAACAATAGAAGAGTTGTGAAGCAATTTTAAGCGTCAGCGGAATTCCGAGAACAATGGAAGAGTTCCGAAGCATTTTTAAACTTCAGCGGAATTCCTGGAACAATGGAAGAGTTCCGAAGCATTTTTAAAAGTCAGCAGAATTCTGAGAATAATAGAAGGGTGCCAAAGCATGTTTAAACTTCAGCGGAATTCTGAGAACAATGTAAGAGTTCCGAAAAATTTTTAAACTTCACCGGAATTCCGAGAACAATGGAAGAGTTCCGAAGCATTTTTAAACGTCAGGGGAATTCCGCGAACAATCGAAGAGTTCTGAAGCATTTTTAAATGTCAGCAGATTTTTGAAAACAATGGAAGATTTCCGAAGCATTTTTAAACCTCAGCGGAATTCTGAGAAAGATGGAAGAGTTCCGAAGCATTTTTAAACTTCAGCGGAATTTGGAGAACAATCGGAGAGTTCCGAAGCATTTTTAAACGTCAGCAGAATTCCGAGAACAATGGAAGAGTTCCGAAGCATTTTTAAACGTCAGCAGAATTCCGAGAACAATGGAAGAGTTCCGAAGCATTTTTAAACTTCAGCAGAATTCCGAGAACAATGGAAGAGTTCCGAAGCATTTTTAAACTTCAGCGGAATTTGGAGAACAATGTAAGAGTTCCGAAGCATTTTTAAAAGTCAGCGGAATTCCGAGAACAATGGAAGAGTTGTGAAGCATTTTTAAACGTCAGCAGAATTCCGAGAACAATGGAAGAGTTCCGAAGCATTTTTAAACGTCAGCGGAATTCCTGGAACAATGGAAGAGTTCCGAAGCATTTTTAAAAGTCAGCAGAATTCCGAGAATAATAGAAGGGTGCCAAAGCATGTTTAAACTTCAGCGGAATTCTGAGAACAATGTAAGAGTTCCGAAGCATTTTTAAACTTCACCGGAATTCCGAGAACAATGGAAGAGTTCCGAAGCATTTTTAAACGTCAGGGGAATTCCGCGAACAATGGAAGAGTTGTGAAGCATTTTTAAACGTCAGCGGAATTCCGAGAACAATGGAAGAGTTGCAAAGCATTATTAAACGTCAGCGGAATTCCGAGAACAATGGAAGAGTTCCGAAGCATTTTTAAACTTCAGCATAATTCCGAGAACAATGGAAGAGTTCCGAAACATTTTTAAACATCGGCGGATTTCCTTCAAGAATGAAAGAGTTCCGAAGAATTTTTAAACTTCAGCAGAATTTGAGGAACAATGGAAGAGTTCCAAAGCATTTTTAAACTTCAGTAGAAATCCGGGAACAATGGAAGAGTTTCAAAGCATTTTTAAACTTCAGCAGAATTCGGAGAACAATTGAAGAGTTCCAAAGCATTTTTAAACTTCAGCGGAATTCCGAGAACAATGGAAGAGTTCCGAAGCATTTTTAAATGTCAGCAGAATTCCGAGAACAATGTAAGAGTTCCAAAGCATTTTAAAACTTCAGCAGAATTCCAAGAACAATTGAAGTGTTCCGAAGCATTTTTAAACGTAAGCGGAATTGCGAGAAAAATGGAAGAGTTCTAAAGCATTTTTAAACATCAGCGGAATGCCGAGAGCAATGCAAGATTTCCGAAGCATTTTTATATGTCAGCGGAATTCCGAGAACAATGGAAGAGTACCGAAGCATTTTAAAACGTCAGCGGAATTCAGAGAACAATGGAAGAGTTCCGAAGCATTTTTAAACCTCAGCGGAATTCTGAGAAAGATGGAAGAGTTCCGAAGCATTTTTAAACTTCAGCGGAATTTGGAGAACAATCGGAGAGTTCCGAAGCATTTTTAAACGTCAGCAGAATTCCGAGAACAATGGAAGAGTTCCGAAGCATTTTTAAACGTCAGCAGAATTCCGAGAACAATGGAAGAGTTCCGAAGCATTTTTAAACTTCAGCAGAATTCCGAGAACAATGGAAGAGTTCCGAAGCATTTTTAAACTTCAGCGGAATTTGGAGAACAATGTAAGAGTTCCGAAGCATTTTTAAAAGTCAGCGGAATTCCGAGAACAATGGAAGAGTTGTGAAGCATTTTTAAACGTCAGCAGAATTCCGAGAACAATGGAAGAGTTCCGAAGCATTTTTAAACGTCAGCGGAATTCCTGGAACAATGGAAGAGTTCCGAAGCATTTTTAAAAGTCAGCAGAATTCCGAGAATAATAGAAGGGTGCCAAAGCATGTTTAAACTTCAGCGGAATTCTGAGAACAATGTAAGAGTTCCGAAGCATTTTTAAACTTCACCGGAATTCCGAGAACAATGGAAGAGTTCCGAAGCATTTTTAAACGTCAGGGGAATTCCGCGAACAATCGAAGAGTTCTGAAGCATTTTTAAATGTCAGCGGATTTTTGAAAACAATGGAAGATTTCCGAAGCATTTTTAAACCTCAGCGGAATTCTGAGAAAGATGGAAGAGTTCCGAAGCATTTTTAAACTTCAGCGGAATTTGGAGAACAATCGGAGAGTTCCGAAGCATTTTTAAATGTCAGCGGAATTCCGAGAACAATGGAAGAGTTGTGAAGCATTTTTAAATGTCAGCGGAATTCCGAGAACAATGGAAGAGTTCCGAAGCATTTTTAAACGTCAGCAGAATTCCGAGAACAATGTAAGAGTTCCAAAGCATTTTAAAACTTCAGCAGAATTCCAAGAACAATTGAAGTGTTCCGAAGCATTTTTAAACGTAAGCAGAATTCCGAGAACAATGGAAGAGTTCCGAAGCATTTTTAAACGTCAGCAGAATTCCGAGAACAATGGAAGAGTTCCGAAGCATTTTTAAACTTCAGCAGAATTCCGAGAACAATGGAAGAGTTCCGAAGCATTTTTAAACTTCAGCGGAATTTGGAGAACAATGGAAGAGTTCCGAAGCATTTTTAAAAGTCAGCAGAATTCCGAGAACAATGCAAGAGTTGTGAAGCATTTTTAAACGTCAGCAGAATTCCGAGAACAATGGAAGAGTTCCGAAGCATTTTTAAACGTCAGCGGAATTCTGAGATCAATGGAATAGTTCTGAAGAATTTTTAAATGTTAGCGGGATTCCGAGAACAATGGAAGAGTTCCGAAGCATTTTTAAATGTCAGCGGAAATCTGAAAACAATGGAAGAGTTCCGAAGCATTTTTAATCTTCAAAATAATACCGAGAACAATGGAAGAGTTCCGAAGCATATTTAAACTTCAGCGGAATTCCGAGAACAATGTAAGAGTTCCGAAGCATTTTTAAAAGTCAGCGGAATACCGAGAACAATATAAGAGTTTTGAAGCATTTTTAAACGTCAGCGGAATTCCGAGAACAATGGAAGAGGTCCGAAGCATTTTTAAATGTCAGCGGAATTCCGAGAAATATGGAAGAGTTCTGAGCATTTTTAAATGTCAGCAGAATTCCGAGAACAATGGAAGAGTTCCAAAGCATTTTTAAATGTCAGCGGAATTCTGAAAACAATGGAAGAGTTCCGAAGCATTTTTAAACTTCAGCAGAATTCCGAGAACAATGGAAGAGTTCCGAAGCATTCTTAAACTTCAGCGGAATTCCGAGAACAATGGAAGAGTTCCGAAGCATTTTTAAAAGTCAGCGGAATTCCGAGAACAATAGAAGAGTTGTGAAGCAATTTTAAGCGTCAGCGGAATTCCGAGAACAATGGAAGAGTTCCGAAGCATTTTTAAACTTCAGCGGAATTCCTGGAACAATGGAAGAGTTCCGAAGCATTTTTAAAAGTCAGCAGAATTCTGAGAATAATAGAAGGGTGCCAAAGCATGTTTAAACTTCAGCGGAATTCTGAGAACAATGTAAGAGTTCCGAAAAATTTTTAAACTTCACCGGAATTCCGAGAACAATGGAAGAGTTCCGAAGCATTTTTAAACGTCAGGGGAATTCCGCGAACAATCGAAGAGTTCTGAAGCATTTTTAAATGTCAGCAGATTTTTGAAAACAATGGAAGATTTCCGAAGCATTTTTAAACCTCAGCGGAATTCTGAGAAAGATGGAAGAGTTCCGAAGCATTTTTAAACTTCAGCGGAATTTGGAGAACAATCGGAGAGTTCCGAAGCATTTTTAAACGTCAGCAGAATTCCGAGAACAATGGAAGAGTTCCGAAGCATTTTTAAACGTCAGCAGAATTCCGAGAACAATGGAAGAGTTCCGAAGCATTTTTAAACTTCAGCAGAATTCCGAGAACAATGGAAGAGTTCCGAAGCATTTTTAAACTTCAGCGGAATTTGGAGAACAATGTAAGAGTTCCGAAGCATTTTTAAAAGTCAGCGGAATTCCGAGAACAATGGAAGAGTTGTGAAGCATTTTTAAACGTCAGCAGAATTCCGAGAACAATGGAAGAGTTCCGAAGCATTTTTAAACGTCAGCGGAATTCCTGGAACAATGGAAGAGTTCCGAAGCATTTTTAAAAGTCAGCAGAATTCCGAGAATAATAGAAGGGTGCCAAAGCATGTTTAAACTTCAGCGGAATTCTGAGAACAATGTAAGAGTTCCGAAGCATTTTTAAACTTCACCGGAATTCCGAGAACAATGGAAGAGTTCCGAAGCATTTTTAAACGTCAGGGGAATTCCGCGAACAATGGAAGAGTTGTGAAGCATTTTTAAACGTCAGCGGAATTCCGAGAACAATGGAAGAGTTGCAAAGCATTATTAAACGTCAGCGGAATTCCGAGAACAATGGAAGAGTTCCGAAGCATTTTTAAACTTCAGCATAATTCCGAGAACAATGGAAGAGTTCCGAAACATTTTTAAACATCGGCGGATTTCCTTCAAGAATGAAAGAGTTCCGAAGAATTTTTAAACTTCAGCAGAATTTGAGGAACAATGGAAGAGTTCCAAAGCATTTTTAAACTTCAGTAGAAATCCGGGAACAATGGAAGAGTTTCAAAGCATTTTTAAACTTCAGCAGAATTCGGAGAACAATTGAAGAGTTCCAAAGCATTTTTAAACTTCAGCGGAATTCCGAGAACAATGGAAGAGTTCCGAAGCATTTTTAAATGTCAGCAGAATTCCGAGAACAATGTAAGAGTTCCAAAGCATTTTAAAACTTCAGCAGAATTCCAAGAACAATTGAAGTGTTCCGAAGCATTTTTAAACGTAAGCGGAATTGCGAGAAAAATGGAAGAGTTCTAAAGCATTTTTAAACATCAGCGGAATGCCGAGAGCAATGCAAGATTTCCGAAGCATTTTTATATGTCAGCGGAATTCCGAGAACAATGGAAGAGTACCGAAGCATTTTAAAACGTCAGCGGAATTCAGAGAACAATGGAAGAGTTCCGAAGCATTTTTAAACCTCAGCGGAATTCTGAGAAAGATGGAAGAGTTCCGAAGCATTTTTAAACTTCAGCGGAATTTGGAGAACAATCGGAGAGTTCCGAAGCATTTTTAAACGTCAGCAGAATTCCGAGAACAATGGAAGAGTTCCGAAGCATTTTTAAACGTCAGCAGAATTCCGAGAACAATGGAAGAGTTCCGAAGCATTTTTAAACTTCAGCAGAATTCCGAGAACAATGGAAGAGTTCCGAAGCATTTTTAAACTTCAGCGGAATTTGGAGAACAATGTAAGAGTTCCGAAGCATTTTTAAAAGTCAGCGGAATTCCGAGAACAATGGAAGAGTTGTGAAGCATTTTTAAACGTCAGCAGAATTCCGAGAACAATGGAAGAGTTCCGAAGCATTTTTAAACGTCAGCGGAATTCCTGGAACAATGGAAGAGTTCCGAAGCATTTTTAAAAGTCAGCAGAATTCCGAGAATAATAGAAGGGTGCCAAAGCATGTTTAAACTTCAGCGGAATTCTGAGAACAATGTAAGAGTTCCGAAGCATTTTTAAACTTCACCGGAATTCCGAGAACAATGGAAGAGTTCCGAAGCATTTTTAAACGTCAGGGGAATTCCGCGAACAATGGAAGAGTTGTGAAGCATTTTTAAACGTCAGCGGAATTCCGAGAACAATGGAAGAGTTGCAAAGCATTATTAAACGTCAGCGGAATTCCGAGAACAATGGAAGAGTTCCGAAGCATTTTTAAACTTCAGCATAATTCCGAGAACAATGGAAGAGTTCCGAAACATTTTTAAACATCGGCGGATTTCCTTCAAGAATGAAAGAGTTCCGAAGAATTTTTAAACTTCAGCAGAATTTGAGGAACAATGGAAGAGTTCCAAAGCATTTTTAAACTTCAGTAGAAATCCGGGAACAATGGAAGAGTTTCAAAGCATTTTTAAACTTCAGCAGAATTCGGAGAACAATTGAAGAGTTCCAAAGCATTTTTAAACTTCAGCGGAATTCCGAGAACAATGGAAGAGTTCCGAAGCATTTTTAAATGTCAGCAGAATTCCGAGAACAATGTAAGAGTTCCAAAGCATTTTAAAACTTCAGCAGAATTCCAAGAACAATTGAAGTGTTCCGAAGCATTTTTAAACGTAAGCGGAATTGCGAGAAAAATGGAAGAGTTCTAAAGCATTTTTAAACATCAGCGGAATGCCGAGAGCAATGCAAGATTTCCGAAGCATTTTTATATGTCAGCGGAATTCCGAGAACAATGGAAGAGTACCGAAGCATTTTAAAACGTCAGCGGAATTCAGAGAACAATGGAAGAGTTCCGAAGCATTTTTAAACTTCAGCGGAATTACGAGAACAATGGAAGAGTTCCGAAGCATTTTTAAACATGAGCAGAATTCCGAGAACAATGGAAGAGATTTTAAGCATTTTTAAACTTCAGCGGAATTCCGAGAACAATAGAAGAGTTCCGAAGCATTTTCAAACTTCACCCGAATTCTGAGAACAATGGAAGAGTTCCGAAGCATTTTTAAAAGTTAGCGGAATTCCGAGAACAATGGAAGAGTTGTGAAGCATTTTTAAACGTCAGCGGAATTCCGAGAACAATGGAAGAGTTCCGAAGCATTTTTAAACGTCAGCAGAATTCCGAGAACAATGGAAGAGTTCCGAAGCATTTTTAAACGTCAGCAGAATTCCGAGAACAATGGAAGAGTTCCGAAGCATTTTTAAACGTCAGCAGAATTCCGAGAACAATGGAAGAGTTCCGAAGCATTTTTAAACTTCAGCGGAATTTGGAGAACAATGGAAGAGTTCCGAAGCATTTTTAAAAGTCAGCAGAATTCCGAGAACAATGCAAGAGTTGTGAAGCATTTTTAAACGTCAGCAGAATTCCGAGAACAATGGAAGAGTTCCGAAGCATTTTTAAACGTCAGCGGAATTCTGAGATCAATGGAATAGTTCTGAAGAATTTTTAAATGTTAGCGGGATTCCGAGAACAATGGAAGAGTTCCGAACCATTTTCAAACTTCACCCGAATTCTGAGAACAATGGAAGAGTTCCGAAGCATTTTTAAAAGTTAGCGGAATTCCGAGAACAATGGAAGAGTTGTGAAGCATTTTTAAACGTCAGCGGAATTCCGAGAACAATGGAAGAGGTCCGAAGCATTTTTAAATGTCAGCGGAATTCCGAGAAATATGGAAGAGTTCTGAGCATTTTTAAATGTCAGCAGAATTCCGAGAACAATGGAAGAGTTCCAAAGCATTTTTAAATGTCAGCGGAATTCTGAAAACAATGGAAGAGTTCCGAAGCATTTTTAAACTTCAGCAGAATTCCGAGAACAATGGAAGAGTTCCGAAGCATTCTTAAACTTCAGCGGAATTCCGAGAACAATGGAAGAGTTCCGAAGCATTTTTAAAAGTCAGCGGAATTCCGAGAACAATAGAAGAGTTGTGAAGCAATTTTAAGCGTCAGCGGAATTCCGAGAACAATGGAAGAGTTCCGAAGCATTTTTAAACTTCAGCGGAATTCCTGGAACAATGGAAGAGTTCCGAAGCATTTTTAAAAGTCAGCAGAATTCTGAGAATAATAGAAGGGTGCCAAAGCATGTTTAAACTTCAGCGGAATTCTGAGAACAATGTAAGAGTTCCGAAAAATTTTTAAACTTCACCGGAATTCCGAGAACAATGGAAGAGTTCCGAAGCATTTTTAAACGTCAGGGGAATTCCGCGAACAATCGAAGAGTTCTGAAGCATTTTTAAATGTCAGCAGATTTTTGAAAACAATGGAAGATTTCCGAAGCATTTTTAAACCTCAGCGGAATTCTGAGAAAGATGGAAGAGTTCCGAAGCATTTTTAAACTTCAGCGGAATTTGGAGAACAATCGGAGAGTTCCGAAGCATTTTTAAACGTCAGCAGAATTCCGAGAACAATGGAAGAGTTCCGAAGCATTTTTAAACGTCAGCAGAATTCCGAGAACAATGGAAGAGTTCCGAAGCATTTTTAAACTTCAGCAGAATTCCGAGAACAATGGAAGAGTTCCGAAGCATTTTTAAACTTCAGCGGAATTTGGAGAACAATGTAAGAGTTCCGAAGCATTTTTAAAAGTCAGCGGAATTCCGAGAACAATGGAAGAGTTGTGAAGCATTTTTAAACGTCAGCAGAATTCCGAGAACAATGGAAGAGTTCCGAAGCATTTTTAAACGTCAGCGGAATTCCTGGAACAATGGAAGAGTTCCGAAGCATTTTTAAAAGTCAGCAGAATTCCGAGAATAATAGAAGGGTGCCAAAGCATGTTTAAACTTCAGCGGAATTCTGAGAACAATGTAAGAGTTCCGAAGCATTTTTAAACTTCACCGGAATTCCGAGAACAATGGAAGAGTTCCGAAGCATTTTTAAACGTCAGGGGAATTCCGCGAACAATGGAAGAGTTGTGAAGCATTTTTAAACGTCAGCGGAATTCCGAGAACAATGGAAGAGTTGCAAAGCATTATTAAACGTCAGCGGAATTCCGAGAACAATGGAAGAGTTCCGAAGCATTTTTAAACTTCAGCATAATTCCGAGAACAATGGAAGAGTTCCGAAACATTTTTAAACATCGGCGGATTTCCTTCAAGAATGAAAGAGTTCCGAAGAATTTTTAAACTTCAGCAGAATTTGAGGAACAATGGAAGAGTTCCAAAGCATTTTTAAACTTCAGTAGAAATCCGGGAACAATGGAAGAGTTTCAAAGCATTTTTAAACTTCAGCAGAATTCGGAGAACAATTGAAGAGTTCCAAAGCATTTTTAAACTTCAGCGGAATTCCGAGAACAATGGAAGAGTTCCGAAGCATTTTTAAATGTCAGCAGAATTCCGAGAACAATGTAAGAGTTCCAAAGCATTTTAAAACTTCAGCAGAATTCCAAGAACAATTGAAGTGTTCCGAAGCATTTTTAAACGTAAGCGGAATTGCGAGAAAAATGGAAGAGTTCTAAAGCATTTTTAAACATCAGCGGAATGCCGAGAGCAATGCAAGATTTCCGAAGCATTTTTATATGTCAGCGGAATTCCGAGAACAATGGAAGAGTACCGAAGCATTTTAAAACGTCAGCGGAATTCAGAGAACAATGGAAGAGTTCCGAAGCATTTTTAAACGTCAGCGGAATTCCTGGAACAATGGAAGAGTTCCGAAGCATTTTTAAAAGTCAGCAGAATTCCGAGAATAATAGAAGGGTGCCAAAGCATGTTTAAACTTCAGCGGAATTCTGAGAACAATGTAAGAGTTCCGAAGCATTTTTAAACTTCACCGGAATTCCGAGAACAATGGAAGAGTTCCGAAGCATTTTTAAACGTCAGGGGAATTCCGCGAACAATGGAAGAGTTGTGAAGCATTTTTAAACGTCAGCGGAATTCCGAGAACAATGGAAGAGTTGCAAAGCATTATTAAACGTCAGCGGAATTCCGAGAACAATGGAAGAGTTCCGAAGCATTTTTAAACTTCAGCATAATTCCGAGAACAATGGAAGAGTTCCGAAACATTTTTAAACATCGGCGGATTTCCTTCAAGAATGAAAGAGTTCCGAAGAATTTTTAAACTTCAGCAGAATTTGAGGAACAATGGAAGAGTTCCAAAGCATTTTTAAACTTCAGTAGAAATCCGGGAACAATGGAAGAGTTTCAAAGCATTTTTAAACTTCAGCAGAATTCGGAGAACAATTGAAGAGTTCCAAAGCATTTTTAAACTTCAGCGGAATTCCGAGAACAATGGAAGAGTTCCGAAGCATTTTTAAATGTCAGCAGAATTCCGAGAACAATGTAAGAGTTCCAAAGCATTTTAAAACTTCAGCAGAATTCCAAGAACAATTGAAGTGTTCCGAAGCATTTTTAAACGTAAGCGGAATTGCGAGAAAAATGGAAGAGTTCTAAAGCATTTTTAAACATCAGCGGAATGCCGAGAGCAATGCAAGATTTCCGAAGCATTTTTATATGTCAGCGGAATTCCGAGAACAATGGAAGAGTACCGAAGCATTTTAAAACGTCAGCGGAATTCAGAGAACAATGGAAGAGTTCCGAAGCATTTTTAAACTTCAGCGGAATTACGAGAACAATGGAAGAGTTCCGAAGCATTTTTAAACATGAGCAGAATTCCGAGAACAATGGAAGAGATTTTAAGCATTTTTAAACTTCAGCGGAATTCCGAGAACAATAGAAGAGTTCCGAAGCATTTTCAAACTTCACCCGAATTCTGAGAACAATGGAAGAGTTCCGAAGCATTTTTAAAAGTTAGCGGAATTCCGAGAACAATGGAAGAGTTGTGAAGCATTTTTAAACGTCAGCGGAATTCCGAGAACAATGGAAGAGTTCCGAAGCATTTTTAAACGTCAGCAGAATTCCGAGAACAATGGAAGAGTTCCGAAGCATTTTTAAACGTCAGCAGAATTCCGAGAACAATGGAAGAGTTCCGAAGCATTTTTAAACGTCAGCAGAATTCCGAGAACAATGGAAGAGTTCCGAAGCATTTTTAAACTTCAGCGGAATTTGGAGAACAATGGAAGAGTTCCGAAGCATTTTTAAAAGTCAGCAGAATTCCGAGAACAATGCAAGAGTTGTGAAGCATTTTTAAACGTCAGCAGAATTCCGAGAACAATGGAAGAGTTCCGAAGCATTTTTAAACGTCAGCGGAATTCTGAGATCAATGGAATAGTTCTGAAGAATTTTTAAATGTTAGCGGGATTCCGAGAACAATGGAAGAGTTCCGAACCATTTTCAAACTTCACCCGAATTCTGAGAACAATGGAAGAGTTCCGAAGCATTTTTAAAAGTTAGCGGAATTCCGAGAACAATGGAAGAGTTGTGAAGCATTTTTAAACTTCAGCGGAATTCCGAGAACAATGGAAGAGTTCCGAAGCATTTTTAAACGTCAGCAGAATTCCGAGAACAATGGAAGAGTTCCGAAGCATTTTTAAACGTCAGCAGAATTCCGAGAACAATGGAAGAGTTCCGAAGCATTTTTAAACGTCAGCAGAATTCCGAGAACAATGGAAGAGTTCCGAAGCATTTTTAAACGTCAGCGGAATTCTGAGATCAATGGAATAGTTCTGTAGAATTTTTAAATGTTAGCGGGATTCCGAGAACAATGGAAGAGTTCCGAAGCATTTTTAAATGTCAGCGGAAATCTGAAAACAATGGAAGAGTTCCGAAGCATTTTTAATCTTCAAAATAATTCCGAGAGCAATGGAAGAGTTCCGAAGCATATTTAAACTTCAGCGGAATTCCGAGAACAATGTAAGAGTTCCGAAGCATTTTTAAAAGTCAGCGGAATACCGAGAACAATAGAAGAGTTTTGAAGCATTTTTAAACGTCAGCGGAATTCCGAGAACAATGGAAGAGGTCCGAAGCATTTTTAAATGTCAGCGGAATTCCGAGAAATATGGAAGAGTTCCGAGCATTTTTAAATGTCAGCAGAATTCCGAGAACAATGGAAGAGTTCCAAAGCATTTTTAAATGTCAGCGGAATTCTGAAAACAATGGAAGAGTTCCGAAGCATTTTTAAACTACAGCAGAATTCCGAGAACAATGGAAGAGTTCCGAAGCATTCTTAAACTTCAGCGGAATTCCGAAAACAATGGAAGAGTTCCGAAGCATTTTTAAAAGTCAGCAGAATTCCGAGAATAATAGAAGGGTGCCAAAGCATGTTTAAACTTCAGCGGAATTCTGAGAACAATGTAAGAGTTCCGAAGCATTTTTAAACTTCACTGGAATTCCGAGAACAATGGAAGAGTTCCGAAGCATTTTTAAACGTCAGGGGAATTCCGCGAACAATCGAAGAGTTCTGAAGCATTTTTAAACGTCAGCGGATTTTTGAAAACAATGGAAGATTTCCGAAGCATTTTTAAACCTCAGCGGAATTCTGAGAAAAATGGAAGAGTTCCGAAGCATTTTTAAACTTCAGCGGAATTTGGAGAACAATCGGAGAGTTCCGAAGCATTTTTAAATGTCAGCGGAATTCCGAGAACAATGGAAGAGTTGTGAAGCATTTTTAAATGTCAGCGGAATTCCGAGAACAATGGAAGAGTTCCGAAGCATTTTTAAACGTCAGCAGAATTCCGAGAACAATGGAAGAGATCCGAAGCATTTTTAAACGTCAGCAGAATTCCGAGAACAATGGAAGAGTTCCAAAGCATTTTTAAACTTCAGCAGAATTCCGAGAACAATGGAAGAGTTCCGAAGCATTTTTAAACTTCAGGGGAATTACGAGAACAATGGAAGAGTTCCGAAGCATTTTTAAACATGAGCAGAATTCCGAGAACAATGGAAGAGATTTTAAGCATTTTTAAACTTCAGCGGAATTCCGAGAACAATAGAAGAGTTCCGAAGCATTTTCAAACTTCACCCGAATTCTGAGAACAATGGAAGAGTTCCGAAGCATTTTTAAAAGTTAGCGGAATTCCGAGAACAATGGTAGAGTTGTGAAGCATTTTTAAACGTCAGCGGAATTCCGAGAACAATGGAAGAGTTCCGAAGCATTTTTAAACGTCAGCAGAATTCCGAGAACAATGGAAGAGTTCCGAAGCATTTTTAAACGTCAGCAGAATTCCGAGAACAATGGAAGAGTTCCGAAGCATTTTTAATCTTCAAAATAATTCCGAGAACAATGGAAGAGTTCCGAAGCATATTTAAACTTCAGCGGAATTCCGAGAACAATGGAAGAGTTCCGAAGCATTTTTAAAAGTCAGCGGAATACCGAGAACAATAGAAGAGTTTTGAAGCATTTTTAAACGTCAGCGGAATTCCGAGAACAATGGAAGAGTTCCAAAGCATTTTTAAATGTCAGCGGAATTCTGAAAACAATGGAAGAGTTCCAAAGCATTTTTAAACTTCAGCAGAATTCCGAGAACAATGGAAGAGTTCCGAAGCATTCTTAAACTTCAGCGGAATTCCGAGAACAATGGAAGAATTCCGAAGCATTTTTAAAAGTCAGCGGAATTCCGAGAACAATAGAAGAGTTGTGAAGCAATTTTAAGCGTCAGCGGAATTCCGAGAACAATGGAAGAGTTCCGAAGCATTTTTAAACTTCAGCGGAATTCCTGGAACAATGGAAGAGTTCCGAAGCATTTTTAAAAGTCAGCAGAATTCCGAGAATAATAGAAGGGTGCCAAAGCATGTTTAAACTTCAGCGGAATTCTGAGAACAATGTAAGAGTTCCGAAGCATTTTTAAACTTCACCGGAATTCCGAGAACAATGGAAGAGTTGTGAAGCATTTTTAAACGTCAGCAGAATTCCGAGAACAATGGAAGAGTTCCGAAGCATTTTTAAACGTCAGCGGAATTCTGAGATCAATGGAATAGTTCTGAAGAATTTTTAAATGTTAGCGGGATTCCGAGAACAATGGAAGAGTTCCGAACCATTTTCAAACTTCACCCGAATTCTGAGAACAATGGAAGAGTTCCGAAGCATTTTTAAAAGTTAGCGGAATTCCGAGAACAATGGAAGAGTTGTGAAGCATTTTTAAACTTCAGCGGAATTCCGAGAACAATGGAAGAGTTCCGAAGCATTTTTAAACGTCAGCAGAATTCCGAGAACAATGGAAGAGTTCCGAAGCATTTTTAAACGTCAGCAGAATTCCGAGAACAATGGAAGAGTTCCGAAGCATTTTTAAACGTCAGCAGAATTCCGAGAACAATGGAAGAGTTCCGAAGCATTTTTAAACGTCAGCGGAATTCTGAGATCAATGGAATAGTTCTGTAGAATTTTTAAATGTTAGCGGGATTCCGAGAACAATGGAAGAGTTCCGAAGCATTTTTAAATGTCAGCGGAAATCTGAAAACAATGGAAGAGTTCCGAAGCATTTTTAATCTTCAAAATAATTCCGAGAACAATGGAAGAGTTCCGAAGCATATTTAAACTTCAGCGGAATTCCGAGAACAATGTAAGAGTTCCGAAGCATTTTTAAAAGTCAGCGGAATACCGAGAACAATAGAAGAGTTTTGAAGCATTTTTAAACGTCAGCGGAATTCCGAGAACAATGGAAGAGGTCCGAAGCATTTTTAAATGTCAGCGGAATTCCGAGAAATATGGAAGAGTTCCGAGCATTTTTAAATGTCAGCAGAATTCCGAGAACAATGGAAGAGTTCCAAAGCATTTTTAAATGTCAGCGGAATTCTGAAAACAATGGAAGAGTTCCGAAGCATTTTTAAACTACAGCAGAATTCCGAGAACAATGGAAGAGTTCCGAAGCATTCTTAAACTTCAGCGGAATTCCGAAAACAATGGAAGAGTTCCGAAGCATTTTTAAAAGTCAGCAGAATTCCGAGAATAATAGAAGGGTGCCAAAGCATGTTTAAACTTCAGCGGAATTCTGAGAACAATGTAAGAGTTCCGAAGCATTTTTAAACTTCACTGGAATTCCGAGAACAATGGAAGAGTTCCGAAGCATTTTTAAACGTCAGGGGAATTCCGCGAACAATCGAAGAGTTCTGAAGCATTTTTAAACGTCAGCGGATTTTTGAAAACAATGGAAGATTTCCGAAGCATTTTTAAACCTCAGCGGAATTCTGAGAAAAATGGAAGAGTTCCGAAGCATTTTTAAACTTCAGCGGAATTTGGAGAACAATCGGAGAGTTCCGAAGCATTTTTAAATGTCAGCGGAATTCCGAGAACAATGGAAGAGTTGTGAAGCATTTTTAAATGTCAGCGGAATTCCGAGAACAATGGAAGAGTTCCGAAGCATTTTTAAACGTCAGCAGAATTCCGAGAACAATGGAAGAGATCCGAAGCATTTTTAAACGTCAGCAGAATTCCGAGAACAATGGAAGAGTTCCAAAGCATTTTTAAACTTCAGCAGAATTCCGAGAACAATGGAAGAGTTCCGAAGCATTTTTAAACTTCAGGGGAATTACGAGAACAATGGAAGAGTTCCGAAGCATTT
The DNA here is from genome assembly GCF_046119375.1 of Phyllobates terribilis. NCBI lineage: Eukaryota > Metazoa > Chordata > Amphibia > Anura > Dendrobatidae > Phyllobates > Phyllobates terribilis. The sequence continues at coordinate 20,778,349 of NW_027362775.1, read as the reverse complement.
TTAAACATGAGCAGAATTCCGAGAACAATGGAAGAGATTTTAAGCATTTTTAAACTTCAGCGGAATTCCGAGAACAATAGAAGAGTTCCGAAGCATTTTCAAACTTCACCCGAATTCTGAGAACAATGGAAGAGTTCCGAAGCATTTTTAAAAGTTAGCGGAATTCCGAGAACAATGGTAGAGTTGTGAAGCATTTTTAAACGTCAGCGGAATTCCGAGAACAATGGAAGAGTTCCGAAGCATTTTTAAACGTCAGCAGAATTCCGAGAACAATGGAAGAGTTCCGAAGCATTTTTAAACGTCAGCAGAATTCCGAGAACAATGGAAGAGTTCCGAAGCATTTTTAATCTTCAAAATAATTCCGAGAACAATGGAAGAGTTCCGAAGCATATTTAAACTTCAGCGGAATTCCGAGAACAATGGAAGAGTTCCGAAGCATTTTTAAAAGTCAGCGGAATACCGAGAACAATAGAAGAGTTTTGAAGCATTTTTAAACGTCAGCGGAATTCCGAGAACAATGGAAGAGTTCCAAAGCATTTTTAAATGTCAGCGGAATTCTGAAAACAATGGAAGAGTTCCAAAGCATTTTTAAACTTCAGCAGAATTCCGAGAACAATGGAAGAGTTCCGAAGCATTCTTAAACTTCAGCGGAATTCCGAGAACAATGGAAGAATTCCGAAGCATTTTTAAAAGTCAGCGGAATTCCGAGAACAATAGAAGAGTTGTGAAGCAATTTTAAGCGTCAGCGGAATTCCGAGAACAATGGAAGAGTTCCGAAGCATTTTTAAACTTCAGCGGAATTCCTGGAACAATGGAAGAGTTCCGAAGCATTTTTAAAAGTCAGCAGAATTCCGAGAATAATAGAAGGGTGCCAAAGCATGTTTAAACTTCAGCGGAATTCTGAGAACAATGTAAGAGTTCCGAAGCATTTTTAAACTTCACCGGAATTCCGAGAACAATGGAAGAGTTCCGAAGCATTTTTAAACGTCAGGGGAATTCCGCGAACAATCGAAGTGTTCTGAAGCATTTTTAAATGTCAGCGGATTTTTGAAAACAATGGAAGATTTCCGAAGCATTTTTAAACCTCAGCGGAATTCTGAGAAAGATGGAAGAGTTCCGAAGCATTTTTAAACTTCAGCGGAATTTGGAGAACAATCGGAGAGTTCCGAAGCATTTTTAAAAGTTAGCGGAATTCCGAGAACAATGGAAGAGTTGTGAAGCATTTTTAAACGTCAGCGGAATTCCGAGAACAATGGAAGAGTTCCGAAGCATTTTTAAACGTCAGCAGAATTCCGAGAACAATGGAAGAGTTCAGAAGCATTTTTAAACGTCAGCAGAATTCCGAGAACAATGGAAGAGTTCCGAAGCATTTTTAATCTTCAAAATAATTCCGAGAACAATGGAAGAGTTCCGAAGCATATTTAAACTTCAGCGGAATTCCGAGAACAATGGAAGAGTTCCGAAGCATTTTTAAAAGTCAGCGGAATACCGAGAACAATAGAAGAGTTTTGAAGCATTTTTAAACGTCAGCGGAATTCCGAGAACAATGGAAGAGTTCCAAAGCATTTTTAAATGTCAGCGGAATTCTGAAAACAATGGAAGAGTTCCGAAGCATTTTTAAACCTCAGCGGAATTCTGAGAAAGATGGAAGAGTTCCGAAACATTTTTAAACTTCAGCGGAATTTGGAGAACAATCGGAGAGTTCCGAAGCATTTTTAAATGTCAGCGGAATTCCGAGAACAATGGAAGAGTTGTGAAGCATTTTTAAACGTCAGCGGAATTCCGAGAACAATGGAAGAGTTCCGAAGCATTTTTAAACGTCAGCAGAATTCCGAGAAAAACGGAAGAGTTCCGAAGCATTTTTAAACGTCAGCAGAATTCCGAGAACAATGGAAGAGTTCCGAAGCATTTTTAAACTTCAGCAGAATTCCGAGAACAATGGTAGAGTTCCGAAGCATTTTTAAACTTCAGCGGAATTTGGAGAACAATGGAAGAGTTCCGAAGCATTTTTAAAAGTCAGCGGAATTCCGAGAACAATGGAAGAGTTGTGAAGCATTTTTAAACGTCAGCAGAATTCCGAGAAAAATGGAAGAGTTCCGAAGCATTTTTAAACGTCAGTGGAATTCTGAGATCAATGGAATAGTTCTGAAGAATTTTTAAATGTTAGCGGGATTCCGAGAACAATGGAAGAGTTCCGAAGCATTTTTAAATGTCAGCGGAAATCTGAAAACAATGGAAGAGTTCCGAAGCATTTTTAATCTTCAAAATAATTCCGAGAACAATGGAAGAGTTCCGAAGCATATTTAAACTTCAGCGGAATTCCGAGAACAATGGAAGAGTTCCGAAGCATTTTTAAAAGTCCGCGGAATACCGAGAACAATAGAAGAGTTTTGAAGCATTTTTAAACGTCAGCGGAATTCCGAGAACAATGGAAGAGTTCCAAAGCATTTTTAAATGTCAGCGGAATTCTGAAAAAAATGGAAGAGTTCCGAAGCATTTTTAAACTTCAGCAGAATTCCGAGAACAATGGAAGAGTTCCGAAGCATTTTTAAAAGTCAGCGGAATTCCGAGAACAATGGAAGAGTTGTGAAGCATTTTTAAACGTCAGCAGAATTCCGAGAACAATGGAAGAGTTCCGAAGCATTTTTAAACGTCAGCGGAATTCTGAGATCAATGGAATAGTTCTGAAGAATTTTTAAATGTCAGCGGAAATCTGAAAACAATGGAAGAGTTCCGAAGCATTTTTAATCTTCAAAATAATTCCGAGAACAATGGAAGAGTTCCGAAGCATTTTTAAAAGTCAGCGGAATACCGAGAACAATTGAAGAGTTTTGAAGCATTTTTAAACGTCAGCGGAATTCCGAGAACAATGGAAGAGGTCCGAAGCATTTTTAAATGTCAGCGGAATTCCGAGAAATATGGAAGAGTTCCGAAGCATTTTTAAATGTCAGCAGAATTCCGAGAACAATGGAAGAGTTCCAAAGCATTTTTAAATGTCAGCGGAATTCTGAAAACAATGGAAGAGTTCCGAAGCATTTTTAAACTTCAGCAGAATTCCGAGAACAATGGAAGAGTTCCGAAGCATTCTTAAACTTCAGCGGAATTCCGAGAACAATGGAAGAGTTCCGAAGCATTTTTAAACGTCAGCGGAATACCGAGAACAATAGAAGAGTTTTGAAGCATTTTTAAACGTCAGCAGAATTCCGAGAACAATGGAAGAGGTCCGAAGCATTTTTAAATGTCAGCGGAATTCCGAGAAATATGGAAGAGTTCCGAGCATTTTTAAATGTCAGCAGAATTCCGAGAACAATGGAAGAGTTCCAAAGCATTTTTAAATGTCAGCGGAATCCTGAAAACAATGGAAGAGTTCCGAAGCATTTTTAAACTACAGCAGAATTCCGAGAACAATGGAAGAGTTCCGAAGCATTCTTAAACTTCAGCGGAATTCCGAGAACAATGGAAGAGTTCCGAAGCATTTTTAAAAGTCAGCAGAATTCCGAGAATAATAGAAGGGTGCCAAAGCATGTTTAAACTTCAGCGGAATTCTGAGAACAATGTAAGAGTTCCGAAGCATTTTTAAACTTCACCGGAATTCCGAGAACAATGGAAGAGTTCCGAAGCATTTTTAAACGTCAGGGGAATTCCGCGAACAATCGAAGAGTTCTGAAGCATTTTTAAACGTCAGCGGATTTTTGAAAACAATGGAAGATTTCCGAAGCATTTTTAAACCTCAGCGGAATTCTGAGAAAAATGGAAGAGTTCCGAAGCATTTTTAAACTTCAGCGGAATTTGGAGAACAATCGGAGAGTTCCGAAGCATTTTTAAATGTCAGCGGAATTCCGAGAACAATGGAAGAGTTGTGAAGCATTTTTAAACGTCAGCGGAATTCCGAGAACAATGGAAGAGTTCCGAAGCATTTTTAAACGTCAGCAGAATTCCGAGAACAATGGAAGAGTTCCGAAGCATTTTTAAACGTCAGCAGAATTCCGAGAACAATGGAAGAGTTCCGAAGCATTTTTAAACTTCAGCAGAATTCCGAGAACAATGGAAGAGTTCCGAAGCATTTTTAAACTTCAGGGGAATTACGAGAACAATGGAAGAGTTCCGAAGCATTTTTAAACCTCAGCGGAATTCTGAGAAAGATGGAAGAGTTCCGAAACATTTTTAAACTTCAGCGGAATTTGGAGAACAATCGGAGAGTTCCGAAGCATTTTTAAATGTCAGCGGAATTCCGAGAACAATGGAAGAGTTGTGAAGCATTTTTAAACGTCAGCGGAATTCCGAGAACAATGGAAGAGTTCCGAAGCATTTTTAAACGTCAGCAGAATTCCGAGAAAAATGGAAGAGTTCCGAAGCATTTTTAAACGTCAGCAGAATTCCGAGAACAATGGAAGAGTTCCGAAGCATTTTTAAACTTCAGCAGAATTCCGAGAACAATGGTAGAGTTCCGAAGCATTTTTAAACTTCAGCGGAATTTGGAGAACAATGGAAGAGTTCCGAAGCATTTTTAAAAGTCAGCGGAATTCCGAGAACAATGGAAGAGTTGTGAAGCATTTTTAAACGTCAGCAGAATTCCGAGAACAATGGAAGAGTTCCGAAGCATTTTTAAACGTCAGCGGAATTCTGAGATCAATGGAATAGTTCTGAAGAATTTTTAAATGTTAGCGGGATTCCGAGAACAATGGAAGAGTTCCGAAGCATTTTTAAATGTCAGCGGAAATCTGAAAACAATGGAAGAGTTCCGAAGCATTTTTAATCTTCAAAATAATTCCGAGAACAATGGTAGAGTTCCGAAGCATATTTAAACTTCAGCGGAATTCCGAGAACAATGGAAGAGTTCCGAAGCATTTTTAAAAGTCAGCGGAATACCGAGAACAATAGAAGAGTTTTGAAGCATTTTTAAACGTCAGCGGAATTCCGAGAACAATGGAAGAGTTCCAAAGCATTTTTAAATGTCAGCGGAATTCTGAAAACAATGGAAGAGTTCCGAAGCATTTTTAAAAGTCAGCGGAATTCCGAGAACAATAGAAGAGTTGTGAAGCAATTTTAAGCGTCAGCGGAATTCCGAGAACAATGGAAGAGTTCCGAAGCATTTTTAAACTTCAGCGGAATTCCTGGAACAATGGAAGAGTTCCGAAGCATTTTTAAAAGTCAGCAGAATTCCGAGAATAATAGAAGGGTGCCAAAGCATGTTTAAACTTCAGCGGAATTCTGAGAACAATGTAAGAGTTCCGAAGCATTTTTAAACTTCACCGGAATTCCGAGAACAATGGAAGAGTTCCGAAGCATTTTTAAACGTCAGGGGAATTCCGCGAACAATCGAAGAGTTCTGAAGCATTTTTAAACGTCAGCGGATTTTTGAAAACAATGGAAGATTTCCGAAGCATTTTTAAACCTCAGCGGAATTCTGAGAAAAATGGATGAGTTCTGAAGCATTTTTAAACTTCAGCGGAATTTGGAGAACAATCGGAGAGTTCCGAAGCATTTTTAAATGTCAGCGGAATTCCGAGAACAATGGAAGAGTTGTGAAGCATTTTTAAACGTCAGCGGAATTCCGAGAACAATGGAAGAGTTCCGAAGCATTTTTAAACGTCAGCAGAATTCCGAGAACAATGGAAGAGTTCCGAAGCATTTTTAAACGTCAGCAGAATTCCGAGAACAATGGAAGAGTTGTGAAGCATTTTTAAACGTCAGCAGAATTCCGAGAAAAATGGAAGAGTTCCGAAGCATTTTTAAACGTCAGTGGAATTCTGAGATCAATGGAATAGTTCTGAAGAATTTTTAAATGTTAGCGGGATTCCGAGAACAATGGAAGAGTTCCGAAGCATTTTTAAATGTCAGCGGAAATCTGAAAACAATGGAAGAGTTCCGAAGCATTTTTAATCTTCAAAATAATTCCGAGAACAATGGAAGAGTTCTGAAGCATATTTAAACTTCAGCGGAATTCCGAGAACAATGGAAGAGTTCCGAAGCATTTTTAAAAGTCCGCGGAATACCGAGAACAATAGAAGAGTTTTGAAGCATTTTTAAACGTCAGCGGAATTCCGAGAACAATGGAAGAGTTCCAAAGCATTTTTAAATGTCAGCGGAATTCTGAAAAAAATGGAAGAGTTCCGAAGCATTTTTAAACTTCAGCAGAATTCCGAGAACAATGGAAGAGTTCCGAAGCATTTTTAAAAGTCAGCGGAATTCCGAGAACAATGGAAGAGTTGTGAAGCATTTTTAAACGTCAGCAGAATTCCGAGAACAATGGAAGAGTTCCGAAGCATTTTTAAACGTCAGCGGAATTCTGAGATCAATGGAATAGTTCTGAAGAATTTTTAAATGTCAGCGGAAATCTGAAAACAATGGAAGAGTTCCGAAGCATTTTTAATCTTCAAAATAATTCCGAGAACAATGGAAGAGTTCCGAAGCATTTTTAAAAGTCAGCGGAATACCGAGAACAATTGAAGAGTTTTGAAGCATTTTTAAACGTCAGCGGAATTCCGAGAACAATGGAAGAGGTCCGAAGCATTTTTAAATGTCAGCGGAATTCCGAGAAATATGGAAGAGTTCCGAAGCATTTTTAAATGTCAGCAGAATTCCGAGAACAATGGAAGAGTTCCAAAGCATTTTTAAATGTCAGCGGAATTCTGAAAACAATGGAAGAGTTCCGAAGCATTTTTAAACTTCAGCAGAATTCCGAGAACAATGGAAGAGTTCCGAAGCATTCTTAAACTTCAGCGGAATTCCGAGAACAATGGAAGAGTTCCGAAGCATTTTTAAACGTCAGCGGAATACCGAGAACAATAGAAGAGTTTTGAAGCATTTTTAAACGTCAGCAGAATTCCGAGAACAATGGAAGAGGTCCGAAGCATTTTTAAATGTCAGCGGAATTCCGAGAAATATGGAAGAGTTCCGAGCATTTTTAAATGTCAGCAGAATTCCGAGAACAATGGAAGAGTTCCAAAGCATTTTTAAATGTCAGCGGAATCCTGAAAACAATGGAAGAGTTCCGAAGCATTTTTAAACTACAGCAGAATTCCGAGAACAATGGAAGAGTTCCGAAGCATTCTTAAACTTCAGCGGAATTCCGAGAACAATGGAAGAGTTCCGAAGCATTTTTAAAAGTCAGCAGAATTCCGAGAATAATAGAAGGGTGCCAAAGCATGTTTAAACTTCAGCGGAATTCTGAGAACAATGTAAGAGTTCCGAAGCATTTTTAAACTTCACCGGAATTCCGAGAACAATGGAAGAGTTCCGAAGCATTTTTAAACGTCAGGGGAATTCCGCGAACAATCGAAGAGTTCTGAAGCATTTTTAAACGTCAGCGGATTTTTGAAAACAATGGAAGATTTCCGAAGCATTTTTAAACCTCAGCGGAATTCTGAGAAAAATGGAAGAGTTCCGAAGCATTTTTAAACTTCAGCGGAATTTGGAGAACAATCGGAGAGTTCCGAAGCATTTTTAAATGTCAGCGGAATTCCGAGAACAATGGAAGAGTTGTGAAGCATTTTTAAACGTCAGCGGAATTCCGAGAACAATGGAAGAGTTCCGAAGCATTTTTAAACGTCAGCAGAATTCCGAGAACAATGGAAGAGTTCCGAAGCATTTTTAAACGTCAGCAGAATTCCGAGAACAATGGAAGAGTTCCGAAGCATTTTTAAACTTCAGCAGAATTCCGAGAACAATGGAAGAGTTCCGAAGCATTTTTAAACTTCAGGGGAATTACGAGAACAATGGAAGAGTTCCGAAGCATTTTTAAACCTCAGCGGAATTCTGAGAAAGATGGAAGAGTTCCGAAACATTTTTAAACTTCAGCGGAATTTGGAGAACAATCGGAGAGTTCCGAAGCATTTTTAAATGTCAGCGGAATTCCGAGAACAATGGAAGAGTTGTGAAGCATTTTTAAACGTCAGCGGAATTCCGAGAACAATGGAAGAGTTCCGAAGCATTTTTAAACGTCAGCAGAATTCCGAGAAAAATGGAAGAGTTCCGAAGCATTTTTAAACGTCAGCAGAATTCCGAGAACAATGGAAGAGTTCCGAAGCATTTTTAAACTTCAGCAGAATTCCGAGAACAATGGTAGAGTTCCGAAGCATTTTTAAACTTCAGCGGAATTTGGAGAACAATGGAAGAGTTCCGAAGCATTTTTAAAAGTCAGCGGAATTCCGAGAACAATGGAAGAGTTGTGAAGCATTTTTAAACGTCAGCAGAATTCCGAGAACAATGGAAGAGTTCCGAAGCATTTTTAAACGTCAGCGGAATTCTGAGATCAATGGAATAGTTCTGAAGAATTTTTAAATGTTAGCGGGATTCCGAGAACAATGGAAGAGTTCCGAAGCATTTTTAAATGTCAGCGGAAATCTGAAAACAATGGAAGAGTTCCGAAGCATTTTTAATCTTCAAAATAATTCCGAGAACAATGGAAGAGTTCCGAAGCATATTTAAACTTCAGCGGAATTCCGAGAACAATGGAAGAGTTCCGAAGCATTTTTAAAAGTCAGCGGAATACCGAGAACAATAGAAGAGTTTTGAAGCATTTTTAAACGTCAGCGGAATTCCGAGAACAATGGAAGAGTTCCAAAGCATTTTTAAATGTCAGCGGAATTCTGAAAACAATGGAAGAGTTCCGAAGCATTTTTAAAAGTCAGCGGAATTCCGAGAACAATAGAAGAGTTGTGAAGCAATTTTAAGCGTCAGCGGAATTCCGAGAACAATGGAAGAGTTCCGAAGCATTTTTAAACTTCAGCGGAATTCCTGGAACAATGGAAGAGTTCCGAAGCATTTTTAAAAGTCAGCAGAATTCCGAGAATAATAGAAGGGTGCCAAAGCATGTTTAAACTTCAGCGGAATTCTGAGAACAATGTAAGAGTTCCGAAGCATTTTTAAACTTCACCGGAATTCCGAGAACAATGGAAGAGTTCCGAAGCATTTTTAAACGTCAGGGGAATTCCGCGAACAATCGAAGAGTTCTGAAGCATTTTTAAACGTCAGCGGATTTTTGAAAACAATGGAAGATTTCCGAAGCATTTTTAAACCTCAGCGGAATTCTGAGAAAAATGGATGAGTTCTGAAGCATTTTTAAACTTCAGCGGAATTTGGAGAACAATCGGAGAGTTCCGAAGCATTTTTAAATGTCAGCGGAATTCCGAGAACAATGGAAGAGTTGTGAAGCATTTTTAAACGTCAGCGGAATTCCGAGAACAATGGAAGAGTTCCGAAGCATTTTTAAACGTCAGCAGAATTCCGAGAACAATGGAAGAGTTCCGAAGCATTTTTAAACGTCAGCAGAATTCCGAGAACAATGGAAGAGTTCCGAAGCATTTTTAAACTTCAGCAGAATTCCGAGAACAATGGAAGAGTTCCGAAGCATTTTTAAACTTCAGCGGTATTACGAGAACAATGGAAGAGTTCCGAAGCATTTTTAAACATGAGCAGAATTCCGAGAACAATGGAAGAGATTTTAAGCATTTTTAAACTTCAGCGGAATTCCGAGAAAAATAGAAGAGTTCCGAAGCATTTTCAAACTTCACCCGAATTCTGAGAACAATGGAAGAGTTCCGAAGCATTTTTAAAAGTTAGCGGAATTCCGAGAACAATGGAAGAGTTGTGAAGCATTTTTAAACGTCAGCAGAATTCCGAGAACAATGGAAGAGTTCCGAAGCATTTTTAAACGTCAGCAGAATTCCGAGAACAATGGAAGAGTTCCGAAGCATTTTTAAAAGTCAGCGGAATACCGAGAACAATAGAAGAGTTTTGAAGCATTTTTAAACTTCAGCAGAATTCCGAGAACAATGGAAGAGGTCCGAAGCATTTTTAAATGTCAGCGGAATTCCGAGAAATATGGAAGAGTTCCGAGCATTTTTAAATGTCAGCAGAATTCCGAGAACAATGGAAGAGTTCCAAAGCATTTTTAAATGTCAGCGGAATCCTGAAAACAATGGAAGAGTTCCGAAGCATTTTTAAACTACAGCAGAATTCCGAGAACAATGGAAGAGTTCCGAAGCATTCTTAAACTTCAGCGGAATTCCGAGAACAATGGAAGAGTTCCGAAGCATTTTTAAAAGTCAGCAGAATTCCGAGAATAATAGAAGGGTGCCAAAGCATGTTTAAACTTCAGCGGAATTCTGAGAACAATGTAAGAGTTCCGAAGCATTTTTAAACTTCACCGGAATTCCGAGAACAATGGAAGAGTTCCGAAGCATTTTTAAACGTCAGGGGAATTCCGAGAACAATGGAAGAGTTCCGAAGCATTTTTAAACGTCAGCAGAATTCCGAGAACAATGGAAGAGTTCCGAAGCATTTTTAAACGTCAGCAGAATTCCGAGAACAATGGAAGAGTTCCGAAGCATTTTTAATCTTCAAAATAATTCCGAGAACAATGGAAGAGTTCCGAAGCATATTTAAACTTCAGCGGAATTCCGAGAACAATGGAAGAGTTCCGAAGCATTTTTAAAAGTCAGCGGAATACCGAGAACAATAGAAGAGTTTTGAAGCATTTTTAAACGTCAGCGGAATTCCGAGAACAATGGAAGAGTTCCAAAGCATTTTTAAATGTCAGCGGAATTCTGAAAACAATGGAAGAGTTCCAAAGCATTTTTAAACTTCAGCAGAATTCCGAGAACAATGGAAGAGTTCCGAAGCATTCTTAAACTTCAGCGGTATTACGAGAACAATGGAAGAGTTCCGAAGCATTTTTAAACATGAGCAGAATTCCGAGAACAATGGAAGAGATTTTAAGCATTTTTAAACTTCAGCGGAATTCCGAGAACAATGGAAGAGTTCCGAAGCATTTTTAAACGTCAGGGGAATTCCGCGAACAATCGAAGAGTTCTGAAGCATTTTTAAACGTCAGCGGATTTTTGAAAACAATGGAAGATTTCCGAAGCATTTTTAAACCTCAGCGGAATTCTGAGAAAAATGGATGAGTTCTGAAGCATTTTTAAACTTCAGCGGAATTTGGAGAACAATCGGAGAGTTCCGAAGCATTTTTAAATGTCAGCGGAATTCCGAGAACAATGGAAGAGTTGTGAAGCATTTTTAAACGTCAGCGGAATTCCGAGAACAATGGAAGAGTTCCGAAGCATTTTTAAACGTCAGCAGAATTCCGAGAACAATGGAAGAGTTCCGAAGCATTTTTAAACGTCAGCAGAATTCCGAGAACAATGGAAGAGTTGTGAAGCATTTTTAAACGTCAGCAGAATTCCGAGAAAAATGGAAGAGTTCCGAAGCATTTTTAAACGTCAGTGGAATTCTGAGATCAATGGAATAGTTCTGAAGAATTTTTAAATGTTAGCGGGATTCCGAGAACAATGGAAGAGTTCCGAAGCATTTTTAAATGTCAGCGGAAATCTGAAAACAATGGAAGAGTTCCGAAGCATTTTTAATCTTCAAAATAATTCCGAGAACAATGGAAGAGTTCTGAAGCATATTTAAACTTCAGCGGAATTCCGAGAACAATGGAAGAGTTCCGAAGCATTTTTAAAAGTCCGCGGAATACCGAGAACAATAGAAGAGTTTTGAAGCATTTTTAAACGTCAGCGGAATTCCGAGAACAATGGAAGAGTTCCAAAGCATTTTTAAATGTCAGCGGAATTCTGAAAAAAATGGAAGAGTTCCGAAGCATTTTTAAACTTCAGCAGAATTCCGAGAACAATGGAAGAGTTCCGAAGCATTTTTAAAAGTCAGCGGAATTCCGAGAACAATGGAAGAGTTGTGAAGCATTTTTAAACGTCAGCAGAATTCCGAGAACAATGGAAGAGTTCCGAAGCATTTTTAAACGTCAGCGGAATTCTGAGATCAATGGAATAGTTCTGAAGAATTTTTAAATGTCAGCGGAAATCTGAAAACAATGGAAGAGTTCCGAAGCATTTTTAATCTTCAAAATAATTCCGAGAACAATGGAAGAGTTCCGAAGCATTTTTAAAAGTCAGCGGAATACCGAGAACAATTGAAGAGTTTTGAAGCATTTTTAAACGTCAGCGGAATTCCGAGAACAATGGAAGAGGTCCGAAGCATTTTTAAATGTCAGCGGAATTCCGAGAAATATGGAAGAGTTCCGAAGCATTTTTAAATGTCAGCAGAATTCCGAGAACAATGGAAGAGTTCCAAAGCATTTTTAAATGTCAGCGGAATTCTGAAAACAATGGAAGAGTTCCGAAGCATTTTTAAACTTCAGCAGAATTCCGAGAACAATGGAAGAGTTCCGAAGCATTCTTAAACTTCAGCGGAATTCCGAGAACAATGGAAGAGTTCCGAAGCATTTTTAAACGTCAGCGGAATACCGAGAACAATAGAAGAGTTTTGAAGCATTTTTAAACGTCAGCAGAATTCCGAGAACAATGGAAGAGGTCCGAAGCATTTTTAAATGTCAGCGGAATTCCGAGAAATATGGAAGAGTTCCGAGCATTTTTAAATGTCAGCAGAATTCCGAGAACAATGGAAGAGTTCCAAAGCATTTTTAAATGTCAGCGGAATCCTGAAAACAATGGAAGAGTTCCGAAGCATTTTTAAACTACAGCAGAATTCCGAGAACAATGGAAGAGTTCCGAAGCATTCTTAAACTTCAGCGGAATTCCGAGAACAATGGAAGAGTTCCGAAGCATTTTTAAAAGTCAGCAGAATTCCGAGAATAATAGAAGGGTGCCAAAGCATGTTTAAACTTCAGCGGAATTCTGAGAACAATGTAAGAGTTCCGAAGCATTTTTAAACTTCACCGGAATTCCGAGAACAATGGAAGAGTTCCGAAGCATTTTTAAACGTCAGGGGAATTCCGCGAACAATCGAAGAGTTCTGAAGCATTTTTAAACGTCAGCGGATTTTTGAAAACAATGGAAGATTTCCGAAGCATTTTTAAACCTCAGCGGAATTCTGAGAAAAATGGAAGAGTTCCGAAGCATTTTTAAACTTCAGCGGAATTTGGAGAACAATCGGAGAGTTCCGAAGCATTTTTAAATGTCAGCGGAATTCCGAGAACAATGGAAGAGTTGTGAAGCATTTTTAAACGTCAGCGGAATTCCGAGAACAATGGAAGAGTTCCGAAGCATTTTTAAACGTCAGCAGAATTCCGAGAACAATGGAAGAGTTCCGAAGCATTTTTAAACGTCAGCAGAATTCCGAGAACAATGGAAGAGTTCCGAAGCATTTTTAAACTTCAGCAGAATTCCGAGAACAATGGAAGAGTTCCGAAGCATTTTTAAACTTCAGGGGAATTACGAGAACAATGGAAGAGTTCCGAAGCATTTTTAAACCTCAGCGGAATTCTGAGAAAGATGGAAGAGTTCCGAAACATTTTTAAACTTCAGCGGAATTTGGAGAACAATCGGAGAGTTCCGAAGCATTTTTAAATGTCAGCGGAATTCCGAGAACAATGGAAGAGTTGTGAAGCATTTTTAAACGTCAGCGGAATTCCGAGAACAATGGAAGAGTTCCGAAGCATTTTTAAACGTCAGCAGAATTCCGAGAAAAATGGAAGAGTTCCGAAGCATTTTTAAACGTCAGCAGAATTCCGAGAACAATGGAAGAGTTCCGAAGCATTTTTAAACTTCAGCAGAATTCCGAGAACAATGGTAGAGTTCCGAAGCATTTTTAAACTTCAGCGGAATTTGGAGAACAATGGAAGAGTTCCGAAGCATTTTTAAAAGTCAGCGGAATTCCGAGAACAATGGAAGAGTTGTGAAGCATTTTTAAACGTCAGCAGAATTCCGAGAACAATGGAAGAGTTCCGAAGCATTTTTAAACGTCAGCGGAATTCTGAGATCAATGGAATAGTTCTGAAGAATTTTTAAATGTTAGCGGGATTCCGAGAACAATGGAAGAGTTCCGAAGCATTTTTAAATGTCAGCGGAAATCTGAAAACAATGGAAGAGTTCCGAAGCATTTTTAATCTTCAAAATAATTCCGAGAACAATGGAAGAGTTCCGAAGCATATTTAAACTTCAGCGGAATTCCGAGAACAATGGAAGAGTTCCGAAGCATTTTTAAAAGTCAGCGGAATACCGAGAACAATAGAAGAGTTTTGAAGCATTTTTAAACGTCAGCGGAATTCCGAGAACAATGGAAGAGTTCCAAAGCATTTTTAAATGTCAGCGGAATTCTGAAAACAATGGAAGAGTTCCGAAGCATTTTTAAAAGTCAGCGGAATTCCGAGAACAATAGAAGAGTTGTGAAGCAATTTTAAGCGTCAGCGGAATTCCGAGAACAATGGAAGAGTTCCGAAGCATTTTTAAACTTCAGCGGAATTCCTGGAACAATGGAAGAGTTCCGAAGCATTTTTAAAAGTCAGCAGAATTCCGAGAATAATAGAAGGGTGCCAAAGCATGTTTAAACTTCAGCGGAATTCTGAGAACAATGTAAGAGTTCCGAAGCATTTTTAAACTTCACCGGAATTCCGAGAACAATGGAAGAGTTCCGAAGCATTTTTAAACGTCAGGGGAATTCCGCGAACAATCGAAGAGTTCTGAAGCATTTTTAAACGTCAGCGGATTTTTGAAAACAATGGAAGATTTCCGAAGCATTTTTAAACCTCAGCGGAATTCTGAGAAAAATGGATGAGTTCTGAAGCATTTTTAAACTTCAGCGGAATTTGGAGAACAATCGGAGAGTTCCGAAGCATTTTTAAATGTCAGCGGAATTCCGAGAACAATGGAAGAGTTGTGAAGCATTTTTAAACGTCAGCGGAATTCCGAGAACAATGGAAGAGTTCCGAAGCATTTTTAAACGTCAGCAGAATTCCGAGAACAATGGAAGAGTTCCGAAGCATTTTTAAACGTCAGCAGAATTCCGAGAACAATGGAAGAGTTCCGAAGCATTTTTAAACTTCAGCAGAATTCCGAGAACAATGGAAGAGTTCCGAAGCATTTTTAAACTTCAGCGGTATTACGAGAACAATGGAAGAGTTCCGAAGCATTTTTAAACATGAGCAGAATTCCGAGAACAATGGAAGAGATTTTAAGCATTTTTAAACTTCAGCGGAATTCCGAGAAAAATAGAAGAGTTCCGAAGCATTTTCAAACTTCACCCGAATTCTGAGAACAATGGAAGAGTTCCGAAGCATTTTTAAAAGTTAGCGGAATTCCGAGAACAATGGAAGAGTTGTGAAGCATTTTTAAACGTCAGCAGAATTCCGAGAACAATGGAAGAGTTCCGAAGCATTTTTAAACGTCAGCAGAATTCCGAGAACAATGGAAGAGTTCCGAAGCATTTTTAAAAGTCAGCGGAATACCGAGAACAATAGAAGAGTTTTGAAGCATTTTTAAACTTCAGCAGAATTCCGAGAACAATGGAAGAGGTCCGAAGCATTTTTAAATGTCAGCGGAATTCCGAGAAATATGGAAGAGTTCCGAGCATTTTTAAATGTCAGCAGAATTCCGAGAACAATGGAAGAGTTCCAAAGCATTTTTAAATGTCAGCGGAATCCTGAAAACAATGGAAGAGTTCCGAAGCATTTTTAAACTACAGCAGAATTCCGAGAACAATGGAAGAGTTCCGAAGCATTCTTAAACTTCAGCGGAATTCCGAGAACAATGGAAGAGTTCCGAAGCATTTTTAAAAGTCAGCAGAATTCCGAGAATAATAGAAGGGTGCCAAAGCATGTTTAAACTTCAGCGGAATTCTGAGAACAATGTAAGAGTTCCGAAGCATTTTTAAACTTCACCGGAATTCCGAGAACAATGGAAGAGTTCCGAAGCATTTTTAAACGTCAGGGGAATTCCGAGAACAATGGAAGAGTTCCGAAGCATTTTTAAACGTCAGCAGAATTCCGAGAACAATGGAAGAGTTCCGAAGCATTTTTAAACGTCAGCAGAATTCCGAGAACAATGGAAGAGTTCCGAAGCATTTTTAATCTTCAAAATAATTCCGAGAACAATGGAAGAGTTCCGAAGCATATTTAAACTTCAGCGGAATTCCGAGAACAATGGAAGAGTTCCGAAGCATTTTTAAAAGTCAGCGGAATACCGAGAACAATAGAAGAGTTTTGAAGCATTTTTAAACGTCAGCGGAATTCCGAGAACAATGGAAGAGTTCCAAAGCATTTTTAAATGTCAGCGGAATTCTGAAAACAATGGAAGAGTTCCAAAGCATTTTTAAACTTCAGCAGAATTCCGAGAACAATGGAAGAGTTCCGAAGCATTCTTAAACTTCAGCGGTATTACGAGAACAATGGAAGAGTTCCGAAGCATTTTTAAACATGAGCAGAATTCCGAGAACAATGGAAGAGATTTTAAGCATTTTTAAACTTCAGCGGAATTCCGAGAAAAATAGAAGAGTTCCGAAGCATTTTCAAACTTCACCCGAATTCTGAGAACAATTGAAGAGTTCCGAAGCATTTTTAAAAGTCAGCGGAATTCCGAGAACAATGGAAGAGTTGTGAAGCATTTTTAAACGTCAGCGGAATTCCGAGAACAATGGAAGAGTTCCGAAGCATTTTTAAACGTCAGCAGAATTCCGAGAACAATGGAAGAGTTCCGAAGCATTTTTAAACGTCAGCAGAATTCCGAGAACAATGGAAGAGTTCCGAAGCATTTTTAAACTTCAGCAGAATTCCGAGAACAATGGAAGAGTTCCGAAGCATTTTTAAACTTCAGCGGAATTTGGAGAACAATGGAAAAGTTCCGAAGCATTTTTAAAAGTCAGCGGAATTCCGAGAACAATGGAAGAGTTGTGAAGCATTTTTAAACGTCAGCAGAATTCCGAGAACAATGGAAGAGTTCCGAAGCATTTTTAAACGTCAGCGGAATGCCGAGAACAATGCAAGATTTCTGAAGCATTTTTATATGTCAGCGGAATTCCGAGAACAATGGAAGAGTTCCGAAGCATTTTTAAATGTCAGCGGAAATCTGAAAACAATGGAAGAGTTCCGAAGCATTTTTAATCTTCAAAATAATTCCGAGAACAATGGAAGAGTTCCGAAGCATATTTAAACTTCAGCGGAATTCCGAGAACAATGTAAGAGTTCCGAAGCATTTTTAAAAGTCAGCGGAATACCGAGAACAATAGAAGAGTTTTGAAGCATTTTTAAACGTCAGCGGAATTCCGAGAACAATGGAAGAGGTCCGAAGCATTTTTAAATGTCAGCGGAATTCCGAGAAATATGGAAGAGTTCCGAGCATTTTTAAATGTCAGCAGAATTCCGAGAACAATGGAAGAGTTCCAAAGCATTTTTAAATGTCAGCGGAATTCTGAAAACAATGGAAGAGTTCCGAAGCATTTTTAAATTTCAGCAGAATTCCGAGAACAATGGAAGAGTTCCGAAGCATTTTTAAAAGTCAGCAGAATTCCGAGAATAATAGAAGGGTGCCAAAGCATGTTTAAACTTCAGCGGAATTCTGAGAACAATGTATGAGTTCCGAAGCATTTTTAAACTTCACCGGAATTCCGAGAACAATGGAAGAGTTCCGAAGCATTTTTAAACGTCAGGGGAATTCCGCGAACAATCGAAGAGTTCTGAAGCATTTTTAAACGTCAGCGGATTTTTGAAAACAATGGAAGATTTCCGAAGCATTTTTAAACCTCAGCGGAATTCTGAGAAAAATGGAAGAGTTCCGAAGCATTTTTAAACTTCAGCGGAATTTGGAGAACAATCGGAGAGTTCCGAAGCATTTTTAAATGTCAGCGGAATTCCGAGAACAATGGAAGAGTTTTGAAGCATTTTTAAACGTCAGCGGAATTCCGAGAACAATGGAAGAGTTCCGAAGCATTTTTAAACGTCAGCAGAATTCCGAGAACAATGGAAGAGTTCCGAATCATTTTTAAACGTCAGCAGAATTCCGAGAACAATGGAAGAGTTCCGAAGCATTTTTAAACTTCAGCAGAATTCCGAGAACAATGGAAGAGTTCCGAAGCATTTTTAAACATGAGCAGAATTCCGAGAACAATGGAAGAGATTTTAAGCATTTTTAAACTTCAGCGGAATTCCGAGAACAATAGAAGAGTTCCGAAGCATTTTCAAACTTCACCCGAATTCTGAGAACAATGGAAGAGTTCCGAAGCATTTTTAAAAGTTAGCGGAATTCCGAGAACAATGGAAGAGTTGTGAAGCATTTTTAAACGTCAGCGGAATTCCGAGAACAATGGATGAGTTCCGAAGCATTTTTAAACGTCAGCAGAATTCCGAGAACAATGGAAGAGTTCCGAAGCATTTTTAAACGTCAGCAGAATTCCGAGAACAATGGAAGAGTTCCGAAGCATTTTTAATCTTCAAAATAATTCCGAGAACAATGGAAGAGTTCCGAAGCATATTTAAACTTCAGCGGAATTCCGAGAACAATGGAAGAGTTCCGAAGCATTTTTAAAAGTCAGCGGAATACCGAGAACAATAGAAGAGTTTTGAAGCATTTTTAAACGTCAGCAGAATTCCGAGAACAATGGAAGAGGTCCGAAGCATTTTTAAATGTCAGCGGAATTCCGAGAAATATGGAAGAGTTCCGAGCATTTTTAAATGTCAGCAGAATTCCGAGAACAATGGAAGAGTTCCAAAGCATTTTTAAATGTCAGCGGAATCCTGAAAACAATGGAAGAGTTCCGAAGCATTTTTAAACTACAGCAGAATTCCGAGAACAATGGAAGAGTTCCGAAGCATTCTTAAACTTCAGCGGAATTCCGAGAACAATGGAAGAGTTCCGAAGCATTTTTAAAAGTCAGCAGAATTCCGAGAATAATAGAAGGGTGCCAAAGCATGTTTAAACTTCAGCGGAATTCTGAGAACAATGTAAGAGTTCCGAAGCATTTTTAAACTTCACCGGAATTCCGAGAACAATGGAAGAGTTCCGAAGCATTTTTAAACGTCAGGGGAATTCCGCGAACAATCGAAGAGTTCTGAAGCATTTTTAAACGTCAGCGGATTTTTGAAAACAATGGAAGATTTCCGAAGCATTTTTAAACCTCAGCGGAATTCTGAGAAAAATGGAAGAGTTCCGAAGCATTTTTAAACGTCAGCAGAATTCCGAGAACAATGGAAGAGTTCCGAAGCATTTTTAAACTTCAGCAGAATTCCGAGAACAATGGTAGAGTTCCGAAGCATTTTTAAACTTCAGCGGAATTTGGAGAACAATGGAAGAGTTCCGAAGCATTTTTAAAAGTCAGCGGAATTCCGAGAACAATGGAAGAGTTGTGAAGCATTTTTAAACGTCAGCAGAATTCCGAGAACAATGGAAGAGTTCCGAAGCATTTTTAAACGTCAGCGGAATTCTGAGATCAATGGAATAGTTCTGAAGAATTTTTAAATGTTAGCGGGATTCCGAGAACAATGGAAGAGTTCCGAAGCATTTTTAAATGTCAGCGGAAATCTGAAAACAATGGAAGAGTTCCGAAGCATTTTTAATCTTCAAAATAATTCCGAGAACAATGGAAGAGTTCCGAAGCATATTTAAACTTCAGCGGAATTCCGAGAACAATGGAAGAGTTCCGAAGCATTTTTAAAAGTCAGCGGAATACCGAGAACAATAGAAGAGTTTTGAAGCATTTTTAAACGTCAGCGGAATTCCGAGAACAATGGAAGAGTTCCAAAGCATTTTTAAATGTCAGCGGAATTCTGAAAACAATGGAAGAGTTGTGAAGCATTTTTAAACGTCAGCGGAATTCCGAGAACAATGGAAGAGTTCCGAAGCATTTTTAAACGTCAGCAGAATTCCGAGAAAAATGGAAGAGTTCCGAAGCATTTTTAAACGTCAGCAGAATTCCGAGAACAATGGAAGAGTTCCGAAGCATTTTTAAACTTCAGCAGAATTCCGAGAACAATGGTAGAGTTCCGAAGCATTTTTAAACTTCAGCGGAATTTGGAGAACAATGGAAGAGTTCCGAAGCATTTTTAAAAGTCAGCGGAATTCCGAGAACAATGGAAGAGTTGTGAAGCATTTTTAAACGTCAGCAGAATTCCGAGAACAATGGAAGAGTTCCGAAGCATTTTTAAACGTCAGCGGAATTCTGAGATCAATGGAATAGTTCTGAAGAATTTTTAAATGTCAGCGGAAATCTGAAAACAATGGAAGAGTTCCGAAGCATTTTTAATCTTCAAAATAATTCCGAGAACAATGGAAGAGTTCCGAAGCATTTTTAAAAGTCAGCGGAATACCGAGAACAATTGAAGAGTTTTGAAGCATTTTTAAACGTCAGCGGAATTCCGAGAACAATGGAAAAGGTCCGAAGCATTTTTAAATGTCAGCGGAATTCCGAGAAATATGGAAGAGTTCCGAAGCATTTTTAAATGTCAGCAGAATTCCGAGAACAATGGAAGAGTTCCAAAGCATTTTTAAATGTCAGCGGAATTCTGAAAACAATGTAAGAGTTCCGAAGCATTTTTAAACTTCAGCAGAATTCCGAGAACAATGGAAGAGTTCCGAAGCATTCTTAAACTTCAGCGGAATTCCGAGAACAATGGAAGAGTTCCGAAGCATTTTTAAACGTCAGCAGAATTCCGAGAACAATGGAAGAGTTCCGAAGCATTTTTAAACGTCAGCGGAATGCCGAGAACAATGCAAGATTTCTGAAGCATTTTTATATGTCAGCGGAATTCCGAGAACAATGGAAGAGTTCCGAAGCATTTTTAAATGTCAGCGGAAATCTGAAAACAATGGAAGAGTTCCGAAGCATTTTTAATCTTCAAAATAATTCCGAGAACAATGGAAGAGTTCCGAAGCATATTTAAACTTCAGCGGAATTCCGAGAACAATGTAAGAGTTCCGAAGCATTTTTAAAAGTCAGCGGAATACCGAGAACAATAGAAGAGTTTTGAAGCATTTTTAAACGTCAGCGGAATTCCGAGAACAATGGAAGAGGTCCGAAGCATTTTTAAATGTCAGCGGAATTCCGAGAAATATGGAAGAGTTCCGAGCATTTTTAAATGTCAGCAGAATTCCGAGAACAATGGAAGAGTTCCAAAGCATTTTTAAATGTCAGCGGAATTCTGAAAACAATGGAAGAGTTACGAAGCATTTTTAAACTTCAGCAGAATTCCGAGAACAATGGAAGAGTTCCGAAGCATTTTTAAAAGTCAGCAGAATTCCGAGAATAATAGAAGGGTGCCAAAGCATGTTTAAACTTCAGCGGAATTCTGAGAACAATGTAAGAGTTCCGAAGCATTTTTAAACTTCACCGGAATTCCGAGAACAATGGAAGAGTTCCGAAGCATTTTTAAACGTCAGGGGAATTCCGCGAACAATCAAAGAGTTCTGAAGCATTTTTAAACGTCAGCGGATTTTTGAAAACAATGGAAGATTTCCGAAGCATTTTTAAACCTCAGCGGAATACTGAGAAAAATGGAAGAGTTCCGAAGCATTTTTAAACTTCAGCGGAATTTGGAGAACAATCGGAGAGTTCCGAAGCATTTTTAAATGTCAGCGGAATTCCGAGAACAATGGAAGAGTTGTGAAGCATTTTTAAACGTCAGCGGAATTCCGAGAAAAATGGAAGAGTTCCGAAGCATTTTTAAACGTCAGCAGAATTCCGAGAACAATGGAAGAGTTCCGAAGCATTTTTAAACGTCAGCAGAATTCCGAGAACAATGGAAGAGTTCCGAAGCATTTTTAAACTTCAGCAGAATTCCGAGAACAATGGAAGAGTTCCGAAGCATTTTTAAACATGAGCAGAATTCCGAGAACAATGGAAGAGATTTTAAGCATTTTTAAACTTCAGCGGAATTCCGAGAACAATAGAAGAGTTCCGAAGCATTTTCAAACTTCACCCGAATTCTGAGAACAATGGAAGAGTTCCGAAGCATTTTTAAAAGTTAGCGGAATTCCGAGAACAATGGAAGAGTTGTGAAGCATTTTTAAACGTCAGCGGAATTCCGAGAACAATGGAAGAGTTCCGAAGCATTTTTAAACGTCAGCAGAATTCCGAGAACAATGGAAGAGTTCCGAAGCATTTTTAATCTTCAAAATAATTCCGAGAACAATGGAAGAGTTCCGAAGCATATTTAAACTTCAGCGGAATTCCGAGAACAATGGAAGAGTTCCGAGCATTTTTAAATGTCAGCAGAATTCCGAGAACAATGGAAGTGTTCCAAAGCATTTTTAAATGTCAGCGGAATCCTGAAAACAATGGAAGAGTTCCGAAGCATTTTTAAACTACAGCAGAATTCCGAGAACAATGGAAGAGTTCCGAAGCATTCTTAAACTTCAGCGGAATTCCGAGAACAATGGAAGAGTTCCGAAGCATTTTTAAAAGTCAGCAGAATTCCGAGAATAATAGAAGGGTGCCAAAGCATGTTTAAACTTCAGCGGAATTCTGAGAACAATGTAGGAGTTCCGAAGCATTTTTAAACTTCACCGGAATTCCGAGAACAATGGAAGAGTTCCGAAGCATTTTTAAACGTCAGGGGAATTCCGCGAACAATCGAAGAGTTCTGAAGCATTTTTAAACGTCAGCGGATTTTTGAAAACAATGGAAGATTTCCGAAGCATTTTTAAACCTCAGCGGAATTCTGAGAAAAATGGAAGAGTTCCGAAGCATTTTTAAACTTCAGCGGAATTTGGAGAACAATCGGAGAGTTCCGAAGCATTTTTAAATGTCAGCGGAATTCCGAGAACAATGGAAGAGTTGTGAAGCATTTTTAAACGTCAGCGGAATTCCGAGAACAATGGAAGAGTTCCAAAGCATTTTTAAACGTCAGCAGAATTCCGAGAACAATGGAAGAGTTCCGAAGCATTTTTAAACGTCAGCAGAATTCCGAGAACAATGGAAGAGTTCCGAAGCATTTTTAAACTTCAGCAGAATTCCGAGAACAATGGAAGAGTTCCGAAGCATTTTTAAACTTCAGGGGAATTACGAGAACAATGGAAGAGTTCCGAAGCATTTTTAAACCTCAGCGGAATTCTGAGAAAGATGGAAGAGTTCCGAAACATTTTTAAACTTCAGCGGAATTTGGAGAACAATCGGAGAGTTCCGAAGCATTTTTAAATGTCAGCGGAATTCCGAGAACAATGGAAGAGTTGTGAAGCATTTTTAAACGTCAGCGGAATTCCGAGAACAATGGAAGAGTTCCGAAGCATTTTTAAACGTCAGCAGAATTCCGAGAAAAATGGAAGAGTTCCGAAGCATTTTTAAACGTCAGCAGAATTCCGAGAACAATGGAAGAGTTCCGAAGCATTTTTAAACTTCAGCAGAATTCCGAGAACAATGG
Source organism: Phyllobates terribilis (assembly GCF_046119375.1). Classification (NCBI taxonomy): domain Eukaryota; kingdom Metazoa; phylum Chordata; class Amphibia; order Anura; family Dendrobatidae; genus Phyllobates; species Phyllobates terribilis. The sequence goes on along the minus strand of NW_027362775.1, from coordinate 20,755,248 downwards.
TAGAGTTCCGAAGCATTTTTAAACTTCAGCGGAATTTGGAGAACAATGGAAGAGTTCCGAAGCATTTTTAAAAGTCAGCGGAATTCCGAGAACAATGGAAGAGTTGTGAAGCATTTTTAAACGTCAGCAGAATTCCGAGAACAATGGAAGAGTTCCGAAGCATTTTTAAACGTCAGCGGAATTCTGAGATCAATGGAATAGTTCTGAAGAATTTTTAAATGTTAGCGGGATTCCGAGAACAATGGAAGAGTTCCGAAGCATTTTTAAATGTCAGCGGAAATCTGAAAACAATGGAAGAGTTCCGAAGCATTTTTAATCTTCAAAATAATTCCGAGAACAATGGAAGAGTTCCGAAGCATATTTAAACTTCAGCGGAATTCCGAGAACAATGGAAGAGTTCCAAAGCATTTTTAAATGTCAGCGGAATTCTGAGATCAATGGAATAGTTCTGAAGAATTTTTAAATGTCAGCGGAAATCTTAAAACAATGGAAGAGTTCCGAAGCATTTTTAATCTTCAAAATAATTCCGAGAACAATGGAAGAGTTCCGAAGCATTTTTAAAAGTCAGCGGAATACCGAGAACAATTGAAGAGTTTTGAAGCATTTTTAAACGTCAGCGGAATTCCGAGAACAATGGAAGAGTTTTGAAGCATTTTTAAATGTCAGCGGAATTCCGAGAAATATGGAAGAGTTCCGAAGCATTTTTAAATGTCAGCAGAATTCTGAGAACAATGGAAGAGTTCCAAAGCATTTTTAAATGTCAGCGGAATTCTGAAAACAATGGAAGAGTTCCGAAGCATTTTTAAACTTCAGCAGAATTCCGAGAACAATGGAAGAGTTCCGAAGCATTCTTAAACTTCAGCAGAATTCCGAGAACAATGGAAGAGTTCCGAAGCATTTTTAAAAGTCAGCGGAATTCCGAGAACAATAGAAGAGTTGTGAAGCAATTTTAAGCGTCAGCGGAATTCCGAGAACAATGGAAGAGTTCCGAAGCATTTTTTAACTTCAGCGGAATTCCTGGAACAATGGAAGAGTTCCGAAGCATTTTTAAAAGTCAGCAGAATTCCGAGAATAATAGAAGGGTGCCAAAGCATGTTTAAACTTCAGCGGAATTCTGAGAACAATGTAAGAGTTCCGAAGCATTTTTAAACTTCACCGGAATTCCGAGAACAATGGAAGAGTTCCGAAGCATTTTTAAACGTCAGGGGAATTCCGCGAACAATCGAAGAGTTCTGAAGCATTTTTAAACGTCAGCGGATTTTTGAAAACAATGGAAGATTTCCGAAGCATTTTTAAACCTCAGCGGAATTCTGAGAAAAATGGAAGAGTTCTGAAGCATTTTTAAACTTCAGCGGAATTTGGAGAACAATCGGAGAGTTCCGAAGCATTTTTAAATGTCAGCGGAATTCCGAGAACAATGGAAGAGTTGTGAAGCATTTTTAAACGTCAGCGGAATTCCGAGAACAATGGAAGAGTTCCGAAGCATTTTTAAACGTCAGCAGAATTCCGAGAACAATGGAAGAGTTCCGAAGCATTTTTAAACGTCAGCAGAATTCCGAGAACAATGGAAGAGTTCCGAAGCATTTTTAAACTTCAGCAGAATTCCGAGAACAATGGAAGAGTTCCGAAGCATTTTTAAACTTCAGCGGTATTACGAGAACAATGGAAGAGTTCCGAAGCATTTTTAAACATGAGCAGAATTCCGAGAACAATGGAAGAGATTTTAAGCATTTTTAAACTTCAGCGGAATTCCGAGAAAAATAGAAGAGTTCCGAAGCATTTTCAAACTTCACCCGAATTCTGAGAACAATGGAAGAGTTCCGAAGCATTTTTAAAAGTTAGCGGAATTCCGAGAACAATGGAAGAGTTGTGAAGCATTTTTAAACGTCAGCGGAATTCCGAGAACAATGGAAGAGTTCCGAAGCATTTTTAAACGTCAGCAGAATTCCGAGAACAATGGAAGAGTTCCGAAGCATTTTTAAACGTCAGCAGAATTCCGAGAACAATGGAAGAGTCCCGAAGCATTTTTAAACTTCAGCAGAATTCCGAGAACAATGGAAGAGTTCCGAAGCATTTTTAAACTTTAGCGGAATTTGGAGAACAATGGAAAAGTTCCGAAGCATTTTTAAAAGTCAGCGGAATTCCGAGAACAATGGAAGAGTTGTGAAGCATTTTTAAACGTCAGCAGAATTCCGAGAACAATGGAAGAGTTCCGAAGCATTTTTAAACTTCAGCAGAATTCCGAGAACAATGGAAGAGTTCCGAAGCATTTTTAAACATGAGCAGAATTCCGAGAACAATGGAAGAGATTTTAAGCATTTTTAAACTTCAGCGGAATTCCGAGAACAATAGAAGAGTTCCGAAGCATTTTCAAACTTCACCCGAATTCTGAGAACAATGGAAGAGTTCCGAAGCATTTTTAAAAGTTAGCGGAATTCCGAGAACAATGGAAGAGTTGTGAAGCATTTTTAAACGTCAGCGGAATTCCGAGAACAATGGAAGAGTTCCGAAGCATTTTTAAACGTCAGCAGAATTCCGAGAACAATGGAAGAGTTCCGAAGCATTTTTAATCTTCAAAATAATTCCGAGAACAATGGAAGAGTTCCGAAGCATATTTAAACTTCAGCGGAATTCCGAGAACAATGGAAGAGTTCCGAAGCATTTTTAAAAGTCAGCGGAATACCGAGAACAATAGAAGAGTTTTGAAGCATTTTTAAACGTCAGCAGAATTCCGAGAACAATGGAAGAGGTCCGAAGCATTTTTAAATGTCAGCGGAATTCCGAGAAATATGGAAGAGTTCCGAGCATTTTTAAATGTCAGCAGAATTCCGAGAACAATGGAAGAGTTCCAAAGCATTTTTAAATGTCAGCGGAATCCTGAAAACAATGGAAGAGTTCCGAAGCATTTTTAAACTACAGCAGAATTCCGAGAACAATGGAAGAGTTCCGAAGCATTCTTAAACTTCAGCGGAATTCCGAGAACAATGGAAGAGTTCCGAAGCATTTTTAAAAGTCAGCAGAATTCCGAGAATAATAGAAGGGTGCCAAAGCATGTTTAAACTTCAGCGGAATTCTGAGAACAATGTAAGAGTTCCGAATCATTTTTAAACTTCACCGGAATTCCGAGAACAATGGAAGAGTTCCGAAGCATTTTTAAACGTCAGGGGAATTCCGCGAACAATCGAAGAGTTCTGAAGCATTTTTAAACGTCAGCGGATTTTTGAAAACAATGGAAGATTTCCGAAGCATTTTTAAACCTCAGCGGAATTCTGAGAAAAATGGAAGAGTTCCGAAGCATTTTTAAACTTCAGCGGAATATGGAGAACAATCGGAGAGTTCCGAAGCATTTTTAAATGTCAGCGGAATTCCGAGAACAATGGAAGAGTTGTGAAGCATTTTTAAACGTCAGCGGAATTCCGAGAACAATGGAAGAGTTCCGAAGCATTTTTAAACGTCCGCAGAATTCCGAGAACAATGGAAGAGTTCCGAAGCATTTTTAAACGTCAGCAGAATTCCGAGAACAATGGAAGAGTTCCGAAGCATTTTTAAACTTCAGCAGAATTCCGAGAACAATGGAAGAGTTCCGAAGCATTTTTAAACTTCAGGGGAATTACGAGAACAATGGAAGAGTTCCGAAGCATTTTTAAACATGAGCAGAATTCCGAGAACAATGGAAGAGATTTTAAGCATTTTTAAACTTCAGCGGAATTCCGAGAACAATAGAAGAGTTCCGAAGCATTTTCAAACTTCACCCGAATTCTGAGAACAATGGAAGAGTTCCGAAGCATTTTTAAAAGTTAGCGGAATTCCGAGAACAATGGAAGAGTTGTGAAGCATTTTTAAACGTCAGCGGAATTCCGAGAACAATGGAAGAGTTCCGAAGCATTTTTAAACGTCAGCAGAATTCCGAGAACAATGGAAGAGTTCCGAAGCATTTTTAAACGTCAGCAGAATTCCGAGTACAATGGAAGAGTTCCGAAGCATTTTTAATCTTCAAAATAATTCCGAGAACAATGGAAGAGTTCCGAAGCATTTTTAAACTTCAGCAGAATTCCGAGAACAATGGAAGAGTTCCGAAGCATTTTTAAACTTCAGGGGAATTACGAGAACAATGGAAGAGTTCCGAAGCATTTTTAAACCTCAGCGGAATTCTGAGAAAGATGGAAGAGTTCCGAAACATTTTTAAACTTCAGCGGAATTTGGAGAACAATCGGAGAGTTCCGAAGCATTTTTAAATGTCAGCGGAATTCCGAGAACAATGGAAGAGTTGTGAAGCATTTTTAAACGTCAGCGGAATTCCGAGAACAATGGAAGAGTTCCGAAGCATTTTTAAACGTCAGCAGAATTCCGAGAAAAATGGAAGAGTTCCGAAGCATTTTTAAACGTCAGCAGAATTCCGAGAACAATGGAAGAGTTCCGAAGCATTTTTAAACTTCAGCAGAATTCCGAGAACAATGGTAGAGTTCCGAAGCATTTTTAAACTTCAGCGGAATTTGGAGAACAATGGAAGAGTTCCGAAGCATTTTTAAAAGTCAGCGGAATTCCGAGAACAATGGAAGAGTTGTGAAGCATTCTTAAACGTCAGCAGAATTCCGAGAACAATGGAAGAGTTCCGGAGCATTTTTAAACGTCAGCGGAATTCTGAGATTAATGGAATAGTTCTGAAGAATTTTTAAATGTTAGCGGGATTCCGAGAACAATGGAAGAGTTCCGAAGCATTTTTAAATGTCAGCGGAAATCTGAAAACAATGGAAGAGTTCCGAAGCATTTTTAATCTTCAAAATAATTCCGAGAACAATGGAAGAGTTGCGAAGCATATTTAAACTTCAGCGGAATTCCGAGAACAATGGAAGAGTTCCGAAGCATTTTTAAAAGTCAGCGGAATACCGAGAACAATAGAAGAGTTTTGAAGCATTTTTAAACGTCAGCGGAATTCCGAGAACAATGGAAGAGTTCCAAAGCATTTTTAAATGTCAGCGGAATTCTGAAAACAATGGAAGAGTTCCGAAGCATTTTTAAACTTCAGCAGAATTCCGAGAACAATGGAAGAGTTCCGAAGCATTTTTAAAAGTCAGCGGAATTCCGAGAACAATGGAAGAGTTGTGAAGCATTTTTAAACGTCAGCAGAATTCCGAGAACAATGGAAGAGTTCCGAAGCATTTTTAAACGTCAGCGGAATTCTGAGATCAATGGAATAGTTCTGAAGAATTTTTAAATGTCAGCGGAAATCTTAAAACAATGGAAGAGTTCCGAAGCATTTTTAATCTTCAAAATAATTCCGAGAACAATGGAAGAGTTCCGAAGCATTTTTAAAAGTCAGCGGAATACCGAGAACAATTGAAGAGTTTTGAAGCATTTTTAAACGTCAGCGGAATTCCGAGAACAATGGAAGAGGTCCGAAGCATTTTTAAATGTCAGCGGAATTCCGAGAAATATGGAAGAGTTCCGAAGCATTTTTAAATGTCAGCAGAATTCTGAAAACAATGGAAGAGTTCCGAAGCATTTTTAAACTTCAGCGGAATTCCTGGAACAATGGAAGAGTTCCGAAGCATTTTTAAAAGTCAGCAGAATTCCGAGAATAATAGAAGGGTGCCAAAGCATGTTTAAACTTCAGCGGAATTCTGAGAACAATGTAAGAGTTCCGAAGCATTTTTAAACTTCACCGGAATTCCGAGAACAATGGAAGAGTTCCGAAGCATTTTTAAACGTCAGGGGAATTCCGCGAACAATCGAAGAGTTCTGAAGCATTTTTAAACGTCAGCGGATTTTTGAAAACAATGGAAGATTTCCGAAGCATTTTTAAACCTCAGCGGAATTCTGAGAAAAATGGAAGAGTTCTGAAGCATTTTTAAACTTCAGCGGAATTTGGAGAACAATCGGAGAGTTCCGAAGCATTTTTAAATGTCAGCGGAATTCCGAGAACAATGGAAGAGTTGTGAAGCATTTTTAAACGTCAGCGGAATTCCGAGAACAATGGAAGAGTTCCGAAGCATTTTTAAACGTCAGCAGAATTCCGAGAACAATGGAAGAGTTCCGAAGCATTTTTAAACGTCAGCAGAATTCCGAGAACAATGGAAGAGTTCCGAAGCATTTTTAAACTTCAGCAGAATTCCGAGAACAATGGAAGAGTTCCGAAGCATTTTTAAACTTCAGCGGTATTACGAGAACAATGGAAGAGTTCCGAAGCATTTTTAAACATGAGCAGAATTCCGAGAACAATGGAAGAGATTTTAAGCATTTTTAAACTTCAGCGGAATTCCGAGAAAAATAGAAGAGTTCCGAAGCATTTTCAAACTTCACCCGAATTCTGAGAACAATGGAAGAGTTCCGAAGCATTTTTAAAAGTTAGCGGAATTCCGAGAACAATGGAAGAGTTGTGAAGCATTTTTAAACGTCAGCGGAATTCCGAGAACAATGGAAGAGTTCCGAAGCATTTTTAAACGTCAGCAGAATTCCGAGAACAATGGAAGAGTTCCGAAGCATTTTTAAACGTCAGCAGAATTCCGAGAACAATGGAAGAGTTCCGAAGCATTTTTAAACGTCAGCAGAATTCCGAGAACAATGGAAGAGTCCCGAAGCATTTTTAAACTTCAGCAGAATTCCGAGAACAATGGAAGAGTTCCGAAGCATTTTTAAACTTTAGCGGAATTTGGAGAACAATGGAAAAGTTCCGAAGCATTTTTAAAAGTCAGCGGAATTCCGAGAACAATGGAAGAGTTGTGAAGCATTTTTAAACGTCAGCAGAATTCCGAGAACAATGGAAGAGTTCCGAAGCATTTTTAAACTTCAGCAGAATTCCGAGAACAATGGAAGAGTTCCGAAGCATTTTTAAACATGAGCAGAATTCCGAGAACAATGGAAGAGATTTTAAGCATTTTTAAACTTCAGCGGAATTCCGAGAACAATAGAAGAGTTCCGAAGCATTTTCAAACTTCACCCGAATTCTGAGAACAATGGAAGAGTTCCGAAGCATTTTTAAAAGTTAGCGGAATTCCGAGAACAATGGAAGAGTTGTGAAGCATTTTTAAACGTCAGCGGAATTCCGAGAACAATGGAAGAGTTCCGAAGCATTTTTAAACGTCAGCAGAATTCCGAGAACAATGGAAGAGTTCCGAAGCATTTTTAAACGTCAGCAGAATTCCGAGAACAATGGAAGAGTTCCGAAGCATTTTTAATCTTCAAAATAATTCCGAGAACAATGGAAGAGTTCCGAAGCATATTTAAACTTCAGCGGAATTCCGAGAACAATGGAAGAGTTCCGAAGCATTTTTAAAAGTCAGCGGAATACCGAGAACAATAGAAGAGTTTTGAAGCATTTTTAAACGTCAGCAGAATTCCGAGAACAATGGAAGAGGTCCGAAGCATTTTTAAATGTCAGCGGAATTCCGAGAAATATGGAAGAGTTCCGAGCATTTTTAAATGTCAGCAGAATTCCGAGAACAATGGAAGAGTTCCAAAGCATTTTTAAATGTCAGCGGAATCCTGAAAACAATGGAAGAGTTCCGAAGCATTTTTAAACTACAGCAGAATTCCGAGAACAATGGAAGAGTTCCGAAGCATTCTTAAACTTCAGCGGAATTCCGAGAACAATGGAAGAGTTCCGAAGCATTTTTAAAAGTCAGCAGAATTCCGAGAATAATAGAAGGGTGCCAAAGCATGTTTAAACTTCAGCGGAATTCTGAGAACAATGTAAGAGTTCCGAAGCATTTTTAAACTTCACCGGAATTCCGAGAACAATGGAAGAGTTCCGAAGCATTTTTAAACGTCAGGGGAATTCCGCGAACAATCGAAGAGTTCTGAAGCATTTTTAAACGTCAGCGGATTTTTGAAAACAATGGAAGATTTCCGAAGCATTTTTAAACCTCAGCGGAATTCTGAGAAAAATGGAAGAGTTCCGAAGCATTTTTAAACTTCAGCGGAATATGGAGAACAATCGGAGAGTTCCGAAGCATTTTTAAATGTCAGCGGAATTCCGAGAACAATGGAAGAGTTGTGAAGCATTTTTAAACGTCAGCGGAATTCCGAGAACAATGGAAGAGTTCCGAAGCATTTTTAAACGTCCGCAGAATTCCGAGAACAATGGAAGAGTTCCGAAGCATTTTTAAACGTCAGCAGAATTCCGAGAACAATGGAAGAGTTCCGAAGCATTTTTAAACTTCAGCAGAATTCCGAGAACAATGGAAGAGTTCCGAAGCATTTTTAAACTTCAGGGGAATTACGAGAACAATGGAAGAGTTCCGAAGCATTTTTAAACATGAGCAGAATTCCGAGAACAATGGAAGAGATTTTAAGCATTTTTAAACTTCAGCGGAATTCCGAGAACAATAGAAGAGTTCCGAAGCATTTTCAAACTTCACCCGAATTCTGAGAACAATGGAAGAGTTCCGAAGCATTTTTAAAAGTTAGCGGAATTCCGAGAACAATGGAAGAGTTGTGAAGCATTTTTAAACGTCAGCGGAATTCCGAGAACAATGGAAGAGTTCCGAAGCATTTTTAAACGTCAGCAGAATTCCGAGAACAATGGAAGAGTTCCGAAGCATTTTTAAACGTCAGCAGAATTCCGAGTACAATGGAAGAGTTCCGAAGCATTTTTAATCTTCAAAATAATTCCGAGAACAATGGAAGAGTTCCGAAGCATTTTTAAACTTCAGCAGAATTCCGAGAACAATGGAAGAGTTCCGAAGCATTTTTAAACTTCAGGGGAATTACGAGAACAATGGAAGAGTTCCGAAGCATTTTTAAACCTCAGCGGAATTCTGAGAAAGATGGAAGAGTTCCGAAACATTTTTAAACTTCAGCGGAATTTGGACAACAATCGGAGAGTTCCGAAGCATTTTTAAATGTCAGCGGAATTCCGAGAACAATGGAAGAGTTGTGAAGCATTTTTAAACGTCAGCGGAATTCCGAGAACAATGGAAGAGTTCCGAAGCATTTTTAAACGTCAGCAGAATTCCGAGAAAAATGGAAGAGTTCCGAAGCATTTTTAAACGTCAGCAGAATTCCGAGAACAATGGAAGAGTTCCGAAGCATTTTTAAACTTCAGCAGAATTCCGAGAACAATGGTAGAGTTCCGAAGCATTTTTAAACTTCAGCGGAATTTGGAGAACAATGGAAGAGTTCCGAAGCATTTTTAAAAGTCAGCGGAATTCCGAGAACAATGGAAGAGTTGTGAAGCATTCTTAAACGTCAGCAGAATTCCGAGAACAATGGAAGAGTTCCGAAGCATTTTTAAACGTCAGCGGAATTCTGAGATTAATGGAATAGTTCTGAAGAATTTTTAAATGTTAGCGGGATTCCGAGAACAATGGAAGAGTTCCGAAGCATTTTTAAATGTCAGCGGAAATCTGAAAACAATGGAAGAGTTCCGAAGCATTTTTAATCTTCAAAATAATTCCGAGAACAATGGAAGATTTGCGAAGCATATTTAAACTTCAGCGGAATTCCGAGAACAATGGAAGAGTTCCGAAGCATTTTTAAAAGTCAGCGGAATACCGAGAACAATAGAAGAGTTTTGAAGCATTTTTAAACGTCAGCGGAATTCCGAGAACAATGGAAGAGTTCCAAAGCATTTTTAAATGTCAGCGGAATTCTGAAAACAATGGAAGAGTTCCGAAGCATTTTTAAACTTCAGCAGAATTCCGAGAACAATGGAAGAGTTCCGAAGCATTTTTAAAAGTCAGCGGAATTCCGAGAACAATGGAAGAGTTGTGAAGCATTTTTAAACGTCAGCAGAATTCCGAGAACAATGGAAGAGTTCCGAAGCATTTTTAAACGTCAGCGGAATTCTGAGATCAATGGAATAGTTCTGAAGAATTTTTAAATGTCAGCGGAAATCTTAAAACAATGGAAGAGTTCCGAAGCATTTTTAATCTTCAAAATAATTCCGAGAACAATGGAAGAGTTCCGAAGCATTTTTAAAAGTCAGCGGAATACCGAGAACAATTGAAGAGTTTTGAAGCATTTTTAAACGTCAGCGGAATTCCGAGAACAATGGAAGAGGTCCGAAGCATTTTTAAATGTCAGCGGAATTCCGAGAAATATGGAAGAGTTCCGAAGCATTTTTAAATGTCAGCAGAATTCTGAAAACAATGGAAGAGTTCCGAAGCATTTTTAAACTTCAGCGGAATTCCTGGAACAATGGAAGAGTTCCGAAGCATTTTTAAAAGTCAGCAGAATTCCGAGAATAATAAGAATAATAGAAGGGTGCCAAAGCATGTTTAAACTTCAGCGGAATTCTGAGAACAATGTAAGAGTTCCGAAGCATTTTTAAACTTCACCAGAATTCCGAGAACAATGGAAGAGTTCCGAAGCATTTTTAAACGTCAGGGGAATTCCGCGAACAATCGAAGAGTTCTGAAGCATTTTTAAACGTCAGCGGATTTTTGAAAACAATGGAAGATTTCCGAAGCATTTTTAAACCTCAGCGGAATTCTGAGAAAAATGGAAGAGTTCTGAAGCATTTTTAAACTTCAGCGGAATTTGGAGAACAATCGGAGAGTTCCGAAGCATTTTTAAATGTCAGCGGAATTCCGAGAACAATGGAAGAGTTGTGAAGCATTTTTAAACGTCAGCGGAATTCCGAGAACAATGGAAGAGTTCCGAAGCATTTTTAAACGTCAGCAGAATTCCGAGAACAATGGAAGAGTTCCGAAGCATTTTTAAACGTCAGCAGAATTCCGAGAACAATGGAAGAGTTCCGAAGCATTTTTAAACTTCAGCAGAATTCCGAGAACAATGGAAGAGTTCCGAAGCATTTTTAAACTTCAGCGGTATTACGAGAACAATGGAAGAGTTCCGAAGCATTTTTTAACATGAGCAGAATTCCGAGAACAATGGAAGAGATTTTAAGCATTTTTAAACTTCAGCGGAATTCCGAGAAAAATAGAAGAGTTCCGAAGCATTTTCAAACTTCACCCGAATTCTGAGAACAATGGAAGAGTTCCGAAGCATTTTTAAAAGTTAGCGGAATTCCGAGAACAATGGAAGAGTTGTGAAGCATTTTTAAACGTCAGCGGAATTCCGAGAACAATGGAAGAGTTCCGAAGCATTTTTAAACGTCAGCAGAATTCCGAGAACAATGGAAGAGTTCCGAAGCATTTTTAAACGTCAGCAGAATTCCGAGAACAATGGAAGAGTCCCGAAGCATTTTTAAACTTCAGCAGAATTCCGAGAACAATGGAAGAGTTCCGAAGCATTTTTAAACTTTAGCGGAATTTGGAGAACAATGGAAAAGTTCCGAAGCATTTTTAAAAGTCAGCGGAATTCCGAGAACAATGGAAGAGTTGTGAAGCATTTTTAAACGTCAGCAGAATTCCGAGAACAATGGAAGAGTTCCGAAGCATTTTTAAACTTCAGCAGAATTCCGAGAACAATGGAAGAGTTCCGAAGCATTTTTAAACATGAGCAGAATTCCGAGAACAATGGAAGAGATTTTAAGCATTTTTAAACTTCAGCGGAATTCCGAGAACAATAGAAGAGTTCCGAAGCATTTTCAAACTTCACCCGAATTCTGAGAACAATGGAAGAGTTCCGAAGCATTTTTAAAAGTTAGCGGAATTCCGAGAACAATGGAAGAGTTGTGAAGCATTTTTAAACGTCAGCGGAATTCCGAGAACAATGGAAGAGTTCCGAAGCATTTTTAAACGTCAGCAGAATTCCGAGAACAATGGAAGAGTTCCGAAGCATTTTTAAACGTCAGCAGAATTCCGAGAACAATGGAAGAGTTCCGAAGCATTTTTAATCTTCAAAATAATTCCGAGAACAATGGAAGAGTTCCGAAGCATATTTAAACTTCAGCGGAATTCCGAGAACAATGGAAGAGTTCCGAAGCATTTTTAAAAGTCAGCGGAATACCGAGAACAATAGAAGAGTTTTGAAGCATTTTTAAATGTCAGCGGAATCCTGAAAACAATGGAAGAGTTCCGAAGCATTTTTAAACTACAGCAGAATTCCGAGAACAATGGAAGAGTTCCGAAGCATTCTTAAACTTCAGCGGAATTCCGAGAACAATGGAAGAGTTCCGAAGCATTTTTAAAAGTCAGCAGAATTCCGAGAATAATAGAAGGGTGCCAAAGCATGTTTAAACTTCAGCGGAATTCTGAGAACAATGTAAGAGTTCCGAAGCATTTTTAAACTTCACCGGAATTCCGAGAACAATGGAAGAGTTCCGAAGCATTTTTAAACGTCAGGGGAATTCCGCGAACAATCGAAGAGTTCTGAAGCATTTTTAAACGTCAGCGGATTTTTGAAAACAATGGAAGATTTCCGAAGCATTTTTAAACCTCAGCGGAATTCTGAGAAAAATGGAAGAGTTCCGAAGCATTTTTAAACTTCAGCGGAATATGGAGAACAATCGGAGAGTTCCGAAGCATTTTTAAATGTCAGCGGAATTCCGAGAACAATGGAAGAGTTGTGAAGCATTTTTAAACGTCAGCGGAATTCCGAGAACAATGGAAGAGTTCCGAAGCATTTTTAAACGTCCGCAGAATTCCGAGAACATTGGAAGAGTTCCGAAGCATTTTTAAACGTCAGCAGAATTCCGAGAACAATGGAAGAGTTCCGAAGCATTTTTAAACTTCAGCAGAATTCCGAGAACAATGGAAGAGTTCCGAAGCATTTTTAAACTTCAGGGGAATTACGAGAACAATGGAAGAGTTCCGAAGCATTTTTAAACATGAGCAGAATTCCGAGAACAATGGAAGAGATTTTAAGCATTTTTAAACTTCAGCGGAATTCCGAGAACAATAGAAGAGTTCCGAAGCATTTTCAAACTTCACCCGAATTCTGAGAACAATGGAAGAGTTCCGAAGCATTTTTAAAAGTTAGCGGAATTCCGAGAACAATGGAAGAGTTGTGAAGCATTTTTAAACGTCAGCGGAATTCCGAGAACAATGGAATAGTTCCGAAGCATTTTTAAACGTCAGCAGAATTCCGAGAACAATGGAAGAGTTCCGAAGCATTTTTAAACGTCAGCAGAATTCCGAGTACAATGGAAGAGTTCCGAAGCATTTTTAATCTTCAAAATAATTCCGAGAACAATGGAAGAGTTCCGAAGCATTTTTAAACTTCAGCAGAATTCCGAGAACAATGGAAGAGTTCCGAAGCATTTTTAAACTTCAGGGGAATTACGAGAACAATGGAAGAGTTCCGAAGCATTTTTAAACCTCAGCGGAATTCTGAGAAAGATGGAAGAGTTCCGAAACATTTTTAAACTTCAGCGGAATTTGGAGAACAATCGGAGAGTTCCGAAGCATTTTTAAATGTCAGCGGAATTCCGAGAACAATGGAAGAGTTGTGAAGCATTTTTAAACGTCAGCGGAATTCCGAGAACAATGGAAGAGTTCCGAAGCATTTTTAAACGTCAGCAGAATTCCGAGAAAAATGGAAGAGTTCCGAAGCATTTTTAAACGTCAGCAGAATTCCGAGAACAATGGAAGAGTTCCGAAGCATTTTTAAACTTCAGCAGAATTCCGAGAACAATGGTAGAGTTCCGAAGCATTTTTAAACTTCAGCGGAATTTGGAGAACAATGGAAGAGTTCCGAAGCATTTTTAAAAGTCAGCGGAATTCCGAGAACAATGGAAGAGTTGTGAAGCATTCTTAAACGTCAGCAGAATTCCGAGAACAATGGAAGAGTTCCGAAGCATTTTTAAACGTCAGCGGAATTCTGAGATCAATGGAATAGTTCTGAAGAATTTTTAAATGTTAGCGGGATTCCGAGAACAATGGAAGAGTTCCGAAGCATTTTTAAATGTCAGCGGAAATCTGAAAACAATGGAAGAGTTCCGAAGCATTTTTAATCTTCAAAATAATTCCGAGAACAATGGAAGAGTTCCGAAGCATATTTAAACTTCAGCGGAATTCCGAGAACAATGGAAGAGTTCCGAAGCATTTTTAAAAGTCAGCGGAATACCGAGAACAATAGAAGAGTTTTGAAGCATTTTTAAACGTCAGCGGAATTCCGAGAACAATGGAAGAGTTCCAAAGCATTTTTAAATGTCAGCGGAATTCTGAAAACAATGGAAGAGTTCCGAAGCATTTTTAAACTTCAGCAGAATTCCGAGAACAATGGAAGAGTTCCGAAGCATTTTTAAAAGTCAGCGGAATTCCGAGAACAATGGAAGAGTTGTGAAGCATTTTTAAACGTCAGCAGAATTCCGAGAACAATGGAAGAGTTCCGAAGCATTTTTAAACGTCAGCGGAATTCTGAGATCAATGGAATAGTTCTGAAGAATTTTTAAATGTCAGCGGAAATCTTAAAACAATGGAAGAGTTCCGAAGCATTTTTAAAAGTCAGCGGAATACCGAGAACAATTGAAGAGTTTTGAAGCATTTTTAAACGTCAGCGGAATTCCGAGAACAATGGAAGAGGTCCGAAGCATTTTTAAATGTCAGCGGAATTCCGAGAAATATGGAAGAGTTCCGAAGCATTTTTAAATGTCAGCAGAATTCCGAGAACAATGGAAGAGTTCCAAAGCATTTTTAAATGTCAGCGGAATTCTGAAAACAATGGAAGAGTTCCGAAGCATTTTTAAACTTCAGCGGAATTCCTGGAACAATGGAAGAGTTCCGAAGCATTTTTAAAAGTCAGCAGAATTCCGAGAATAATAGAAGGGTGCCAAAGCATGTTTAAACTTCAGCGGAATTCTGAGAACAATGTAAGAGTTCCGAAGCATTTTTAAACTTCACCGGAATTCCGAGAACAATGGAAGAGTTCCGAAGCATTTTTAAACGTCAGGGGAATTCCGCGAACAATCGAAGAGTTCTGAAGCATTTTTAAACGTCAGCGGATTTTTGAAAACAATGGAAGATTTCCGAAGCATTTTTAAACCTCAGCGGAATTCTGAGAAAAATGGAAGAGTTCTGAAGCATTTTTAAACTTCAGCGGAATTTGGAGAACAATCGGAGAGTTCCGAAGCATTTTTAAATGTCAGCGGAATTCCGAGAACAATGGAAGAGTTGTGAAGCATTTTTAAACGTCAGCGGAATTCCGAGAACAATGGAAGAGTTCCGAAGCATTTTTAAACGTCAGCAGAATTCCGAGAACAATGGAAGAGTTCCGAAGCATTTTTAAACGTCAGCAGAATTCCGAGAACAATGGAAGAGTTCCGAAGCATTTTTAAACTTCAGCAGAATTCCGAGAACAATGGAAGAGTTCCGAAGCATTTTTAAACTTCAGCGGTATTACGAGAACAATGGAAGAGTTCCGAAGCATTTTTAAACATGAGCAGAATTCCGAGAACAATGGAAGAGATTTTAAGCATTTTTAAACTTCAGCGGAATTCCGAGAAAAATAGAAGAGTTCCGAAGCATTTTCAAACTTCACCCGAATTCTGAGAACAATGGAAGAGTTCCGAAGCATTTTTAAAAGTTAGCGGAATTCCGAGAACAATGGAAGAGTTGTGAAGCATTTTTAAACGTCAGCGGAATTCCGAGAACAATGGAAGAGTTCCGAAGCATTTTTAAACGTCAGCAGAATTCCGAGAACAATGGAAGAGTTCCGAAGCATTTTTAAACGTCAGCAGAATTCCGAGAACAATGGAAGAGTTCCGAAGCATTTTTAATCTTCAAAATAATTCCGAGAACAATGGAAGAGTTCCGAAGCATATTTAAACTTCAGCGGAATTCCGAGAACAATGGAAGAGTTCCGAAGCATTTTTAAAAGTCAGCGGAATACCGAGAACAATAGAAGAGTTTTGAAGCATTTTTAAACGTCAGCAGAATTCCGAGAACAATGGAAGAGGTCCGAAGCATTTTTAAATGTCAGCGGAATTCCGAGAAATATGGAAGAGTTCCGAGCATTTTTAAATGTCAGCAGAATTCCGAGAACAATGGAAGAGTTCCAAAGCATTTTTAAATGTCAGCGGAATCCTGAAAACAATGGAAGAGTTCCGAAGCATTTTTAAACTACAGCAGAATTCCGAGAACAATGGAAGAGTTCCGAAGCATTCTTAAACTTCAGCGGAATTCCGAGAACAATGGAAGAGTTCCGAAGCATTTTTAAAAGTCAGCAGAATTCCGAGAATAATAGAAGGGTGCCAAAGCATGTTTAAACTTCAGCGGAATTCTGAGAACAATGTAAGAGTTCCGAAGCATTTTTAAACTTCACCGGAATTCCGAGAACAATGGAAGAGTTCCGAAGCATTTTTAAACGTCAGGGGAATTCCGCGAACAATCGAAGAGTTCTGAAGCATTTTTAAACGTCAGCGGATTTTTGAAAACAATGGAAGATTTCCGAAGCATTTTTAAACCTCAGCGGAATTCTGAGAAAAATGGAAGAGTTCCGAAGCATTTTTAAACTTCAGCGGAATATGGAGAACAATCGGAGAGTTCCGAAGCATTTTTAAATGTCAGCGGAATTCCGAGAACAATGGAAGAGTTGTGAAGCATTTTTAAACGTCAGCGGAATTCCGAGAACAATGGAAGAGTTCCGAAGCATTTTTAAACGTCCGCAGAATTCCGAGAACAATGGAAGAGTTCCGAAGCATTTTTAAACGTCAGCAGAATTCCGAGAACAATGGAAGAGTTCCGAAGCATTTTTAAACTTCAGCAGAATTCCGAGAACAATGGAAGAGTTCCGAAGCATTTTTAAACTTCAGGGGAATTACGAGAACAATGGAAGAGTTCCGAAGCATTTTTAAACATGAGCAGAATTCCGAGAACAATGGAAGAGATTTTAAGCATTTTTAAACTTCAGCGGAATTCCGAGAACAATAGAAGAGTTCCGAAGCATTTTCAAACTTCACCCGAATTCTGAGAACAATGGAAGAGTTCCGAAGCATTTTTAAAAGTTAGCGGAATTCCGAGAACAATGGAAGAGTTGTGAAGCATTTTTAAACGTCAGCGGAATTCCGAGAACAATGGAAGAGTTCCGAAGCATTTTTAAACGTCAGCAGAATTCCGAGAACAATGGAAGAGTTCCGAAGCATTTTTAAACGTCAGCAGAATTCCGAGTACAATGGAAGAGTTCCGAAGCATTTTTAATCTTCAAAATAATTCCGAGAACAATGGAAGAGTTCCGAAGCATTTTTAAACTTCAGCAGAATTCCGAGAACAATGGAAGAGTTCCGAAGCATTTTTAAACTTCAGGGGAATTACGAGAACAATGGAAGAGTTCCGAAGCATTTTTAAACCTCAGCGGAATTCTGAGAAAGATGGAAGAGTTCCGAAACATTTTTAAACTTCAGCGGAATTTGGAGAACAATCGGAGAGTTCCGAAGCATTTTTAAATGTCAGCGGAATTCCGAGAACAATGGAAGAGTTGTGAAGCATTTTTAAACGTCAGCGGAATTCCGAGAACAATGGAAGAGTTCCGAAGCATTTTTAAACGTCAGCAGAATTCCGAGAAAAATGGAAGAGTTCCGAAGCATTTTTAAACGTCAGCAGAATTCCGAGAACAATGGAAGAGTTCCGAAGCATTTTTAAACTTCAGCAGAATTCCGAGAACAATGGTAGAGTTCCGAAGCATTTTTAAACTTCAGCGGAATTTGGAGAACAATGGAAGAGTTCCGAAGCATTTTTAAAAGTCAGCGGAATTCCGAGAACAATGGAAGAGTTGTGAAGCATTCTTAAACGTCAGCAGAATTCCGAGAACAATGGAAGAGTTCCGAAGCATTTTTAAACGTCAGCGGAATTCTGAGATTAATGGAATAGTTCTGAAGAATTTTTAAATGTTAGCGGGATTCCGAGAACAATGGAAGAGTTCCGAAGCATTTTTAAATGTCAGCGGAAATCTGAAAACAATGGAAGAGTTCCGAAGCATTTTTAATCTTCAAAATAATTCCGAGAACAATGGAAGATTTGCGAAGCATATTTAAACTTCAGCGGAATTCCGAGAACAATGGAAGAGTTCCGAAGCATTTTTAAAAGTCAGCGGAATACCGAGAACAATAGAAGAGTTTTGAAGCATTTTTAAACGTCAGCGGAATTCCGAGAACAATGGAAGAGTTCCAAAGCATTTTTAAATGTCAGCGGAATTCTGAAAACAATGGAAGAGTTCCGAAGCATTTTTAAACTTCAGCAGAATTCCGAGAACAATGGAAGAGTTCCGAAGCATTTTTAAAAGTCAGCGGAATTCCGAGAACAATGGAAGAGTTGTGAAGCATTTTTAAACGTCAGCAGAATTCCGAGAACAATGGAAGAGTTCCGAAGCATTTTTAAACGTCAGCGGAATTCTGAGATCAATGGAATAGTTCTGAAGAATTTTTAAATGTCAGCGGAAATCTTAAAACAATGGAAGAGTTCCGAAGCATTTTTAATCTTCAAAATAATTCCGAGAACAATGGAAGAGTTCCGAAGCATTTTTAAAAGTCAGCGGAATACCGAGAACAATTGAAGAGTTTTGAAGCATTTTTAAACGTCAGCGGAATTCCGAGAACAATGGAAGAGGTCCGAAGCATTTTTAAATGTCAGCGGAATTCCGAGAAATATGGAAGAGTTCCGAAGCATTTTTAAATGTCAGCAGAATTCTGAAAACAATGGAAGAGTTCCGAAGCATTTTTAAACTTCAGCGGAATTCCTGGAACAATGGAAGAGTTCCGAAGCATTTTTAAAAGTCAGCAGAATTCCGAGAATAATAGAAGGGTGCCAAAGCATGTTTAAACTTCAGCGGAATTCTGAGAACAATGTAAGAGTTCCGAAGCATTTTTAAACTTCACCGGAATTCCGAGAACAATGGAAGAGTTCCGAAGCATTTTTAAACGTCAGGGGAATTCCGCGAACAATCGAAGAGTTCTGAAGCATTTTTAAACGTCAGCGGATTTTTGAAAACAATGGAAGATTTCCGAAGCATTTTTAAACCTCAGCGGAATTCTGAGAAAAATGGAAGAGTTCTGAAGCATTTTTAAACTTCAGCGGAATTTGGAGAACAATCGGAGAGTTCCGAAGCATTTTTAAATGTCAGCGGAATTCCGAGAACAATGGAAGAGTTGTGAAGCATTTTTAAACGTCAGCGGAATTCCGAGAACAATGGAAGAGTTCCGAAGCATTTTTAAACGTCAGCAGAATTCCGAGAACAATGGAAGAGTTCCGAAGCATTTTTAAACGTCAGCAGAATTCCGAGAACAATGGAAGAGTTCCGAAGCATTTTTAAACTTCAGCAGAATTCCGAGAACAATGGAAGAGTTCCGAAGCATTTTTAAACTTCAGCGGTATTACGAGAACAATGGAAGAGTTCCGAAGCATTTTTTAACATGAGCAGAATTCCGAGAACAATGGAAGAGATTTTAAGCATTTTTAAACTTCAGCGGAATTCCGAGAAAAATAGAAGAGTTCCGAAGCATTTTCAAACTTCACCCGAATTCTGAGAACAATGGAAGAGTTCCGAAGCATTTTTAAAAGTTAGCGGAATTCCGAGAACAATGGAAGAGTTGTGAAGCATTTTTAAACGTCAGCGGAATTCCGAGAACAATGGAAGAGTTCCGAAGCATTTTTAAACGTCAGCAGAATTCCGAGAACAATGGAAGAGTTCCGAAGCATTTTTAAACGTCAGCAGAATTCCGAGAACAATGGAAGAGTCCCGAAGCATTTTTAAACTTCAGCAGAATTCCGAGAACAATGGAAGAGTTCCGAAGCATTTTTAAACTTTAGCGGAATTTGGAGAACAATGGAAAAGTTCCGAAGCATTTTTAAAAGTCAGCGGAATTCCGAGAACAATGGAAGAGTTGTGAAGCATTTTTAAACGTCAGCAGAATTCCGAGAACAATGGAAGAGTTCCGAAGCATTTTTAAACTTCAGCAGAATTCCGAGAACAATGGAAGAGTTCCGAAGCATTTTTAAACATGAGCAGAATTCCGAGAACAATGGAAGAGATTTTAAGCATTTTTAAACTTCAGCGGAATTCCGAGAACAATAGAAGAGTTCCGAAGCATTTTCAAACTTCACCCGAATTCTGAGAACAATGGAAGAGTTCCGAAGCATTTTTAAAAGTTAGCGGAATTCCGAGAACAATGGAAGAGTTGTGAAGCATTTTTAAACGTCAGCGGAATTCCGAGAACAATGGAAGAGTTCCGAAGCATTTTTAAACGTCAGCAGAATTCCGAGAACAATGGAAGAGTTCCGAAGCATTTTTAAACGTCAGCAGAATTCCGAGAACAATGGAAGAGTTCCGAAGCATTTTTAATCTTCAAAATAATTCCGAGAACAATGGAAGAGTTCCGAAGCATATTTAAACTTCAGCGGAATTCCGAGAACAATGGAAGAGTTCCGAAGCATTTTTAAAAGTCAGCGGAATACCGAGAACAATAGAAGAGTTTTGAAGCATTTTTAAACGTCAGCAGAATTCCGAGAACAATGGAAGAGGTCCGAAGCATTTTTAAATGTCAGCGGAATTCCGAGAAATATGGAAGAGTTCCGAGCATTTTTAAATGTCAGCAGAATTCCGAGAACAATGGAAGAGTTCCAAAGCATTTTTAAATGTCAGCGGAATCCTGAAAACAATGGAAGAGTTCCGAAGCATTTTTAAACTACAGCAGAATTCCGAGAACAATGGAAGAGTTCCGAAGCATTCTTAAACTTCAGCGGAATTCCGAGAACAATGGAAGAGTTCCGAAGCATTTTTAAAAGTCAGCAGAATTCCGAGAATAATAGAAGGGTGCCAAAGCATGTTTAAACTTCAGCGGAATTCTGAGAACAATGTAAGAGTTCCGAAGCATTTTTAAACTTCACCGGAATTCCGAGAACAATGGAAGAGTTCCGAAGCATTTTTAAACGTCAGGGGAATTCCGCGAACAATCGAAGAGTTCTGAAGCATTTTTAAACGTCAGCGGATTTTTGAAAACAATGGAAGATTTCCGAAGCATTTTTAAACCTCAGCGGAATTCTGAGAAAAATGGAAGAGTTCCGAAGCATTTTTAAACTTCAGCGGAATATGGAGAACAATCGGAGAGTTCCGAAGCATTTTTAAATGTCAGCGGAATTCCGAGAACAATGGAAGAGTTGTGAAGCATTTTTAAACGTCAACGGAATTCCGAGAACAATGGAAGAGTTCCGAAGCATTTTTAAACGTCCGCAGAATTCCGAGAACATTGGAAGAGTTCCGAAGCATTTTTAAACGTCAGCAGAATTCCGAGAACAATGGAAGAGATCCGAAGCATTTTTAAACTTCAGCAGAATTCCGAGAACAATGGAAGAGTTCCGAAGCATTTTTAAACTTCAGGGGAATTACGAGAACAATGGAAGAGTTCCGAAGCATTTTTAAACATGAGCAGAATTCCGAGAACAATGGAAGAGATTTTAAGCATTTTTAAACTTCAGCGGAATTCCGAGAACAATAGAAGAGTTCCGAAGCATTTTCAAACTTCACCCGAATTCTGAGAACAATGGAAGAGTTCCGAAGCATTTTTAAAAGTTAGCGGAATTCCGAGAACAATGGAAGAGTTGTGAAGCATTTTTAAACGTCAGCGGAATTCCGAGAACAATGGAATAGTTCCGAAGCATTTTTAAACGTCAGCAGAATTCCGAGAACAATGGAAGAGTTCCGAAGCATTTTTAAACGTCAGCAGAATTCCGAGTACAATGGAAGAGTTCCGAAGCATTTTTAATCTTCAAAATAATTCCGAGAACAATGGAAGAGTTCCGAAGCATTTTTAAACTTCAGCAGAATTCCGAGAACAATGGAAGAGTTCCGAAGCATTTTTAAACTTCAGGGGAATTACGAGAACAATGGAAGAGTTCCGAAGCATTTTTAAACCTCAGCGGAATTCTGAGAAAGATGGAAGAGTTCCGAAACATTTTTAAACTTCAGCGGAATTTGGAGAACAATCGGAGAGTTCCGAAGCATTTTTAAATGTCAGCGGAATTCCGAGAACAATGGAAGAGTTGTGAAGCATTTTTAAACGTCAGCGGAATTCCGAGAACAATGGAAGAGTTCCGAAGCATTTTTAAACGTCAGCAGAATTCCGAGAAAAATGGAAGAGTTCCGAAGCATTTTTAAACGTCAGCAGAATTCCGAGAACAATGGAAGAGTTCCGAAGCATTTTTAAACTTCAGCAGAATTCCGAGAACAATGGCAGAGTTCCGAAGCATTTTTAAACTTCAGCGGAATTTGGAGAACAATGGAAGAGTTCCGAAGCATTTTTAAAAGTCAGCGGAATTCCGAGAACAATGGAAGAGTTGTGAAGCATTCTTAAACGTCAGCAGAATTCCGAGAACAATGGAAGAGTTCCGAAGCATTTTTAA
This sequence comes from Phyllobates terribilis, assembly GCF_046119375.1. NCBI lineage: Eukaryota > Metazoa > Chordata > Amphibia > Anura > Dendrobatidae > Phyllobates > Phyllobates terribilis. The sequence continues at coordinate 20,733,073 of NW_027362775.1, read as the reverse complement.
ACGTCAGCGGAATTCTGAGATCAATGGAATAGTTCTGAAGAATTTTTAAATGTTAGCGGGATTCCGAGAACAATGGAAGAGTTCCGAAGCATTTTTAAATGTCAGCGGAAATCTGAAAACAATGGAAGAGTTCCGAAGCATTTTTAATCTTCAAAATAATTCCGAGAACAATGGAAGAGTTCCGAAGCATATTTAAACTTCAGCGGAATTCCGAGAACAATGGAAGAGTTCCGAAGCATTTTTAAAAGTCAGCGGAATACCGAGAACAATAGAAGAGTTTTGAAGCATTTTTAAACGTCAGCGGAATTCCGAGAACAATGGAAGAGTTCCAAAGCATTTTTAAATGTCAGCGGAATTCTGAAAACAATGGAAGAGTTCCGAAGCATTTTTAAACTTCAGCAGAATTCCGAGAACAATGGAAGAGTTCCGAAGCATTTTTAAAAGTCAGCGGAATTCCGAGAACAATGGAAGAGTTGTGAAGCATTTTTAAACGTCAGCAGAATTCCGAGAACAATGGAAGAGTTCCGAAGCATTTTTAAACGTCAGCGGAATTCTGAGATCAATGGAATAGTTCTGAAGAATTTTTAAATGTCAGCGGAAATCTTAAAACAATGGAAGAGTTCCGAAGCATTTTTAAAAGTCAGCGGAATACCGAGAACAATTGAAGAGTTTTGAAGCATTTTTAAACGTCAGCGGAATTCCGAGAACAATGGAAGAGGTCCGAAGCATTTTTAAATGTCAGCGGAATTCCGAGAAATATGGAAGAGTTCCGAAGCATTTTTAAATGTCAGCAGAATTCCGAGAACAATGGAAGAGTTCCAAAGCATTTTTAAATGTCAGCGGAATTCTGAAAACAATGGAAGAGTTCCGAAGCATTTTTAAACTTCAGCGGAATTCCTGGAACAATGGAAGAGTTCCGAAGCATTTTTAAAAGTCAGCAGAATTCCGAGAATAATAGAAGGGTGCCAAAGCATGTTTAAACTTCAGCGGAATTCTGAGAACAATGTAAGAGTTCCGAAGCATTTTTAAACTTCACCGGAATTCCGAGAACAATGGAAGAGTTCCGAAGCATTTTTAAACGTCAGGGGAATTCCGCGAACAATCGAAGAGTTCTGAAGCATTTTTAAACGTCAGCGGATTTTTGAAAACAATGGAAGATTTCCGAAGCATTTTTAAACCTCAGCGGAATTCTGAGAAAAATGGAAGAGTTCTGAAGCATTTTTAAACTTCAGCGGAATTTGGAGAACAATCGGAGAGTTCCGAAGCATTTTTAAATGTCAGCGGAATTCCGAGAACAATGGAAGAGTTGTGAAGCATTTTTAAACGTCAGCGGAATTCCGAGAACAATGGAAGAGTTCCGAAGCATTTTTAAACGTCAGCAGAATTCCGAGAACAATGGAAGAGTTCCGAAGCATTTTTAAACGTCAGCAGAATTCCGAGAACAATGGAAGAGTTCTGAAGCATTTTTAAACTTCAGCGGAATTTGGAGAACAATCGGAGAGTTCCGAAGCATTTTTAAACTTCAGCGGTATTACGAGAACAATGGAAGAGTTCCGAAGCATTTTTAAACATGAGCAGAATTCCGAGAACAATGGAAGAGATTTTAAGCATTTTTAAACTTCAGCGGAATTCCGAGAAAAATAGAAGAGTTCCGAAGCATTTTCAAACTTCACCCGAATTCTGAGAACAATGGAAGAGTTCCGAAGCATTTTTAAAAGTTAGCGGAATTCCGAGAACAATGGAAGAGTTGTGAAGCATTTTTAAACGTCAGCGGAATTCCGAGAACAATGGAAGAGTTCCGAAGCATTTTTAAACGTCAGCAGAATTCCGAGAACAATGGAAGAGTTCCGAAGCATTTTTAAACGTCAGCAGAATTCCGAGAACAATGGAAGAGTCCCGAAGCATTTTTAAACTTCAGCAGAATTCCGAGAACAATGGAAGAGTTCCGAAGCATTTTTAAACTTTAGCGGAATTTGGAGAACAATGGAAAAGTTCCGAAGCATTTTTAAAAGTCAGCGGAATTCCGAGAACAATGGAAGAGTTGTGAAGCATTTTTAAACGTCAGCAGAATTCCGAGAACAATGGAAGAGTTCCGAAGCATTTTTAAACTTCAGCAGAATTCCGAGAACAATGGAAGAGTTCCGAAGCATTTTTAAACATGAGCAGAATTCCGAGAACAATGGAAGAGATTTTAAGCATTTTTAAACTTCAGCGGAATTCCGAGAACAATAGAAGAGTTCCGAAGCATTTTCAAACTTCACCCGAATTCTGAGAACAATGGAAGAGTTCCGAAGCATTTTTAAAAGTTAGCGGAATTCCGAGAACAATGGAAGAGTTGTGAAGCATTTTTAAACGTCAGCGGAATTCCGAGAACAATGGAAGAGTTCCGAAGCATTTTTAAACGTCAGCAGAATTCCGAGAACAATGGAAGAGTTCCGAAGCATTTTTAAACGTCAGCAGAATTCCGAGAACAATGGAAGAGTTCCGAAGCATTTTTAATCTTCAAAATAATTCCGAGAACAATGGAAGAGTTCCGAAGCATATTTAAACTTCAGCGGAATTCCGAGAACAATGGAAGAGTTCCGAAGCATTTTTAAAAGTCAGCGGAATACCGAGAACAATAGAAGAGTTTTGAAGCATTTTTAAACGTCAGCAGAATTCCGAGAACAATGGAAGAGGTCCGAAGCATTTTTAAATGTCAGCGGAATTCCGAGAAATATGGAAGAGTTCCGAGCATTTTTAAATGTCAGCAGAATTCCGAGAACAATGGAAGAGTTCCAAAGCATTTTTAAATGTCAGCGGAATCCTGAAAACAATGGAAGAGTTCCGAAGCATTTTTAAACTACAGCAGAATTCCGAGAACAATGGAAGAGTTCCGAAGCATTCTTAAACTTCAGCGGAATTCCGAGAACAATGGAAGAGTTCCGAAGCATTTTTAAAAGTCAGCAGAATTCCGAGAATAATAGAAGGGTGCCAAAGCATGTTTAAACTTCAGCGGAATTCTGAGAACAATGTAAGAGTTCCGAAGCATTTTTAAACTTCACCGGAATTCCGAGAACAATGGAAGAGTTCCGAAGCATTTTTAAACGTCAGGGGAATTCCGCGAACAATCGAAGAGTTCTGAAGCATTTTTAAACGTCAGCGGATTTTTGAAAACAATGGAAGATTTCCGAAGCATTTTTAAACCTCAGCGGAATTCTGAGAAAAATGGAAGAGTTCTGAAGCATTTTTAAACTTCAGCGGAATTTGGAGAACAATCGGAGAGTTCCGAAGCATTTTTAAATGTCAGCGGAATTCCGAGAACAATGGAAGAGTTGTGAAGCATTTTTAAACGTCAGCGGAATTCCGAGAACAATGGAAGAGTTCCGAAGCATTTTTAAACGTCAGCAGAATTCCGAGAACAATGGAAGAGTTCCGAAGCATTTTTAAACGTCAGCAGAATTCCGAGAACAATGGAAGAGTTCCGAAGCATTTTTAAACTTCAGCAGAATTCCGAGAACAATGGAAGAGTTCCGAAGCATTTTTAAACTTCAGCGGTATTACGAGAACAATGGAAGAGTTCCGAAGCATTTTTAAACATGAGCAGAATTCCGAGAACAATGGAAGAGATTTTAAGCATTTTTAAACTTCAGCGGAATTCCGAGAAAAATAGAAGAGTTCCGAAGCATTTTCAAACTTCACCCGAATTCTGAGAACAATGGAAGAGTTCCGAAGCATTTTTAAAAGTTAGCGGAATTCCGAGAACAATGGAAGAGTTGTGAAGCATTTTTAAACGTCAGCGGAATTCCGAGAACAATGGAAGAGTTCCGAAGCATTTTTAAACGTCAGCAGAATTCCGAGAACAATGGAAGAGTTCCGAAGCATTTTTAAACGTCAGCAGAATTCCGAGAACAATGGAAGAGTCCCGAAGCATTTTTAAACTTCAGCAGAATTCCGAGAACAATGGAAGAGTTCCGAAGCATTTTTAAACTTTAGCGGAATTTGGAGAACAATGGAAAAGTTCCGAAGCATTTTTAAAAGTCAGCGGAATTCCGAGAACAATGGAAGAGTTGTGAAGCATTTTTAAACGTCAGCAGAATTCCGAGAACAATGGAAGAGTTCCGAAGCATTTTTAAACTTCAGCAGAATTCCGAGAACAATGGAAGAGTTCCGAAGCATTTTTAAACATGAGCAGAATTCCGAGAACAATGGAAGAGATTTTAAGCATTTTTAAACTTCAGCGGAATTCCGAGAACAATAGAAGAGTTCCGAAGCATTTTCAAACTTCACCCGAATTCTGAGAACAATGGAAGAGTTCCGAAGCATTTTTAAAAGTTAGCGGAATTCCGAGAACAATGGAAGAGTTGTGAAGCATTTTTAAACGTCAGCGGAATTCCGAGAACAATGGAAGAGTTCCGAAGCATTTTTAAACGTCAGCAGAATTCCGAGAACAATGGAAGAGTTCCGAAGCATTTTTAAACGTCAGCAGAATTCCGAGAACAATGGAAGAGTTCCGAAGCATTTTTAATCTTCAAAATAATTCCGAGAACAATGGAAGAGTTCCGAAGCATATTTAAACTTCAGCGGAATTCCGAGAACAATGGAAGAGTTCCGAAGCATTTTTAAAAGTCAGCGGAATACCGAGAACAATAGAAGAGTTTTGAAGCATTTTTAAACGTCAGCAGAATTCCGAGAACAATGGAAGAGGTCCGAAGCATTTTTAAATGTCAGCGGAATTCCGAGAAATATGGAAGAGTTCCGAGCATTTTTAAATGTCAGCAGAATTCCGAGAACAATGGAAGAGTTCCAAAGCATTTTTAAATGTCAGCGGAATCCTGAAAACAATGGAAGAGTTCCGAAGCATTTTTAAACTACAGCAGAATTCCGAGAACAATGGAAGAGTTCCGAAGCATTCTTAAACTTCAGCGGAATTCCGAGAACAATGGAAGAGTTCCGAAGCATTTTTAAAAGTCAGCAGAATTCCGAGAATAATAGAAGGGTGCCAAAGCATGTTTAAACTTCAGCGGAATTCTGAGAACAATGTAAGAGTTCCGAAGCATTTTTAAACTTCACCGGAATTCCGAGAACAATGGAAGAGTTCCGAAGCATTTTTAAACGTCAGGGGAATTCCGCGAACAATCGAAGAGTTCTGAAGCATTTTTAAACGTCAGCGGATTTTTGAAAACAATGGAAGATTTCCGAAGCATTTTTAAACCTCAGCGGAATTCTGAGAAAAATGGAAGAGTTCCGAAGCATTTTTAAACTTCAGCGGAATATGGAGAACAATCGGAGAGTTCCGAAGCATTTTTAAATGTCAGCGGAATTCCGAGAACAATGGAAGAGTTGTGAAGCATTTTTAAACGTCAGCGGAATTCCGAGAACAATGGAAGAGTTCCGAAGCATTTTTAAACGTCCGCAGAATTCCGAGAACAATGGAAGAGTTCCGAAGCATTTTTAAACGTCAGCAGAATTCCGAGAACAATGGAAGAGTTCCGAAGCATTTTTAAACTTCAGCAGAATTCCGAGAACAATGGAAGAGTTCCGAAGCATTTTTAAACTTCAGGGGAATTACGAGAACAATGGAAGAGTTCCGAAGCATTTTTAAACATGAGCAGAATTCCGAGAACAATGGAAGAGATTTTAAGCATTTTTAAACTTCAGCGGAATTCCGAGAACAATAGAAGAGTTCCGAAGCATTTTCAAACTTCACCCGAATTCTGAGAACAATGGAAGAGTTCCGAAGCATTTTTAAAAGTTAGCGGAATTCCGAGAACAATGGAAGAGTTGTGAAGCATTTTTAAACGTCAGCGGAATTCCGAGAACAATGGAAGAGTTCCGAAGCATTTTTAAACGTCAGCAGAATTCCGAGAACAATGGAAGAGTTCCGAAGCATTTTTAAACGTCAGCAGAATTCCGAGTACAATGGAAGAGTTCCGAAGCATTTTTAATCTTCAAAATAATTCCGAGAACAATGGAAGAGTTCCGAAGCATTTTTAAACTTCAGCAGAATTCCGAGAACAATGGAAGAGTTCCGAAGCATTTTTAAACTTCAGGGGAATTACGAGAACAATGGAAGAGTTCCGAAGCATTTTTAAACCTCAGCGGAATTCTGAGAAAGATGGAAGAGTTCCGAAACATTTTTAAACTTCAGCGGAATTTGGAGAACAATCGGAGAGTTCCGAAGCATTTTTAAATGTCAGCGGAATTCCGAGAACAATGGAAGAGTTGTGAAGCATTTTTAAACGTCAGCGGAATTCCGAGAACAATGGAAGAGTTCCGAAGCATTTTTAAACGTCAGCAGAATTCCGAGAAAAATGGAAGAGTTCCGAAGCATTTTTAAACGTCAGCAGAATTCCGAGAACAATGGAAGAGTTCCGAAGCATTTTTAAACTTCAGCAGAATTCCGAGAACAATGGTAGAGTTCCGAAGCATTTTTAAACTTCAGCGGAATTTGGAGAACAATGGAAGAGTTCCGAAGCATTTTTAAAAGTCAGCGGAATTCCGAGAACAATGGAAGAGTTGTGAAGCATTCTTAAACGTCAGCAGAATTCCGAGAACAATGGAAGAGTTCCGAAGCATTTTTAAACGTCAGCGGAATTCTGAGATCAATGGAATAGTTCTGAAGAATTTTTAAATGTTAGCGGGATTCCGAGAACAATGGAAGAGTTCCGAAGCATTTTTAAATGTCAGCGGAAATCTGAAAACAATGGAAGAGTTCCGAAGCATTTTTAATCTTCAAAATAATTCCGAGAACAATGGAAGAGTTCCGAAGCATATTTAAACTTCAGCGGAATTCCGAGAACAATGGAAGAGTTCCGAAGCATTTTTAAAAGTCAGCGGAATACCGAGAACAATAGAAGAGTTTTGAAGCATTTTTAAACGTCAGCGGAATTCCGAGAACAATGGAAGAGTTCCAAAGCATTTTTAAATGTCAGCGGAATTCTGAAAACAATGGAAGAGTTCCGAAGCATTTTTAAACTTCAGCAGAATTCCGAGAACAATGGAAGAGTTCCGAAGCATTTTTAAAAGTCAGCGGAATTCCGAGAACAATGGAAGAGTTGTGAAGCATTTTTAAACGTCAGCAGAATTCCGAGAACAATGGAAGAGTTCCGAAGCATTTTTAAACGTCAGCGGAATTCTGAGATCAATGGAATAGTTCTGAAGAATTTTTAAATGTCAGCGGAAATCTTAAAACAATGGAAGAGTTCCGAAGCATTTTTAATCTTCAAAATAATTCCGAGAACAATGGAAGAGTTCCGAAGCATTTTTAAAAGTCAGCGGAATACCGAGAACAATTGAAGAGTTTTGAAGCATTTTTAAACGTCAGCGGAATTCCGAGAACAATGGAAGAGGTCCGAAGCATTTTTAAATGTCAGCGGAATTCCGAGAAATATGGAAGAGTTCCGAAGCATTTTTAAATGTCAGCAGAATTCCGAGAACAATGGAAGAGTTCCAAAGCATTTTTAAATGTCAGCGGAATTCTGAAAACAATGGAAGAGTTCCGAAGCATTTTTAAACTTCAGCGGAATTCCTGGAACAATGGAAGAGTTCCGAAGCATTTTTAAAAGTCAGCAGAATTCCGAGAATAATAGAAGGGTGCCAAAGCATGTTTAAACTTCAGCGGAATTCTGAGAACAATGTAAGAGTTCCGAAGCATTTTTAAACTTCACCGGAATTCCGAGAACAATGGAAGAGTTCCGAAGCATTTTTAAACGTCAGGGGAATTCCGCGAACAATCGAAGAGTTCTGAAGCATTTTTAAACGTCAGCGGATTTTTGAAAACAATGGAAGATTTCCGAAGCATTTTTAAACCTCAGCGGAATTCTGAGAAAAATGGAAGAGTTCTGAACCATTTTTAAACTTCAGCGGAATTTGGAGAACAATCGGAGAGTTCCGAAGCATTTTTAAATGTCAGCGGAATTCCGAGAACAATGGAAGAGTTGTGAAGCATTTTTAAACGTCAGCGGAATTCCGAGAACAATGGAAGAGTTCCGAAGCATTTTTAAACGTCAGCAGAATTCCGAGAACAATGGAAGAGTTCCGAAGCATTTTTAAACGTCAGCAGAATTCCGAGAACAATGGAAGAGTTCCGAAGGATTTTTAAACTTCAGCAGAATTCCGAGAACAATGGAAGAGTTCCGAAGCATTTTTAAACTTCAGCGGTATTACGAGAACAATGGAAGAGTTCCGAAGCATTTTTAAACATGAGCAGAATTCCGAGAACAATGGAAGAGATTTTAAGCATTTTTAAACTTCAGCGGAATTCCGAGAAAAATAGAAGAGTTCCGAAGCATTTTCAAACTTCACCCGAATTCTGAGAACAATGGAAGAGTTCCGAAGCATTTTTAAAAGTTAGCGGAATTCCGAGAACAATGGAAGAGTTGTGAAGCATTTTTAAACGTCAGCGGAATTCCGAGAACAATGGAAGAGTTCCGAAGCATTTTTAAACGTCAGCAGAATTCCGAGAACAATGGAAGAGTTCCGAAGCATTTTTAAACGTCAGCAGAATTCCGAGAACAATGGAAGAGTTCCGAAGCATTTTTAAACTTCAGCAGAATTCCGAGAACAATGGAAGAGTTCCGAAGCATTTTTAAACTTTAGCGGAATTTGGAGAACAATGGAAAAGTTCCGAAGCATTTTTAAAAGTCAGCGGAATTCCGAGAACAATGGAAGAGTTGTGAAGCATTTTTAAACGTCAGCAGAATTCCGAGAACAATGGAAGAGTTCCGAAGCATTTTTAAACTTCAGCAGAATTCCGAGAACAATGGAAGAGTTCCGAAGCATTTTTAAACATGAGCAGAATTCCGAGAACAATGGAAGAGATTTTAAGCATTTTTAAACTTCAGCGGAATTCCGAGAACAATAGAAGAGTTCCGAAGCATTTTCAAACTTCACCCGAATTCTGAGAACAATGGAAGAGTTCCGAAGCATTTTTAAAAGTTAGCGGAATTCCGAGAACAATGGAAGAGTTGTGAAGCATTTTTAAACGTCAGCGGAATTCCGAGAACAATGGAAGAGTTCCGAAGCATTTTTAAACGTCAGCAGAATTCCGAGAACAATGGAAGAGTTCCGAAGCATTTTTAAACGTCAGCAGAATTCCGAGAACAATGGAAGAGTTCCGAAGCATTTTTAATCTTCAAAATAATTCCGAGAACAATGGAAGAGTTCCGAAGCATATTTAAACTTCAGCGGAATTCCGAGAACAATGGAAGAGTTCCGAAGCATTTTTAAAAGTCAGCGGAATACCGAGAACAATAGAAGAGTTTTGAAGCATTTTTAAACGTCAGCAGAATTCCGAGAACAATGGAAGAGGTCCAAAGCATTTTTAAATGTCAGCGGAATTCCGAGAAATATGGAAGAGTTCCGAGCATTTTTAAATGTCAGCAGAATTCCGAGAACAATGGAAGAGTTCCAAAGCATTTTTAAATGTCAGCGGAATCCTGAAAACAATGGAAGAGTTCCGAAGCATTTTTAAACTACAGCAGAATTCCGAGAACAATGGAAGAGTTCCGAAGCATTCTTAAACTTCAGCGGAATTCCGAGAACAATGGAAGAGTTCCGAAGCATTTTTAAAAGTCAGCAGAATTCCGAGAATAATAGAAGGGTGCCAAAGCATGTTTAAACTTCAGCGGAATTCTGAGAACAATGTAAGAGTTCCGAAGCATTTTTAAACTTCACCGGAATTCCGAGAACAATGGAAGAGTTCCGAAGCATTTTTAAACGTCAGGGGAATTCCGCGAACAATCGAAGAGTTCTGAAGCATTTTTAAACGTCAGCGGATTTTTGAAAACAATGGAAGATTTCCGAAGCATTTTTAAACCTCAGCGGAATTCTGAGAAAAATGGAAGAGTTCCGAAGCATTTTTAAACTTCAGCGGAATTTGGAGAACAATCGGAGAGTTCCGAAGCATTTTTAAATGTCAGCGGAATTCCGAGAACAATGGAAGAGTTGTGAAGCATTTTTAAACGTCAGCGGAATTCCGAGAACAATGGAAGAGTTCCGAAGCATTTTTAAACGTCCGCAGAATTCCGAGAACAATGGAAGAGTTCCGAAGCATTTTTAAACGTCAGCAGAATTCCGAGAACAATGGAAGAGTTCCGAAGCATTTTTAAACTTCAGCAGAATTCCGAGAACAATGGAAGAGTTCCGAAGCATTTTTAAACTTCAGGGGAATTACGAGAACAATGGAAGAGTTCCGAAGCATTTTTAAACATGAGCAGAATTCCGAGAACAATGGAAGAGATTTTAAGCATTTTTAAACTTCAGCGGAATTCCGAGAACAATAGAAGAGTTCCGAAGCATTTTCAAACTTCACCCGAATTCTGAGAACAATGGAAGAGTTCCGAAGCATTTTTAAAAGTTAGCGGAATTTCGAGAACAATGGAAGAGTTGTGAAGCATTTTTAAACGTCAGCGGAATTCCGAGAACAATGGAAGAGTTCCGAAGCATTTTTAAACGTCAGCAGAATTCCGAGAACAATGGAAGAGTTCCGAAGCATTTTTAAACGTCAGCAGAATTCCGAGAACAATGGAAGAGTTCCGAAGCATTTTTAATCTTCAAAATAATTCCGAGAACAATGGAAGAGTTCCGAAGCATATTTAAACTTCAGCGGAATTCCGAGAACAATGGAAGAGTTCCGAAGCATTTTTAAAAGTCAGCGGAATACCGAGAACAATAGAAGAGTTTTGAAGCATTTTTAAACGTCAGCGGAATTCCGAGAACAATGGAAGAGTTCCAAAGCATTTTTAAATGTCAGCGGAATTCTGAAAACAATGGAAGAGTTGCGAAGCATTTTTAAACTTCAGCAGAATTCCGAGAACAATGGAAGAGTTCCGAAGCATTCTTAAACTTCAGCGGAATTCCGAGAACAATGGAAGAATTCCGAAGCATTTTTAAAAGTCAGCGGAATTCCGAGAACAATAGAAGAGTTGTGAAGCAATTTTAAGCGTCAGCGGAATTCCGAGAACAATGGAAGAGTTCCGAAGCATTTTTAAACTTCAGCGGAATTCCTGGAACAATGGAAGAGTTCCGAAGCATTTTTAAAAGTCAGCAGAATTCCGAGAATAATAGAAGGGTGCCAAAGCATGTTTAAACTTCAGCGGAATTCTGAGAACAATGTAAGAGTTCCGAAGCATTTTTAAACTTCACCGGAATTCCGAGAACAATGGAAGAGTTCCGAAGCATTTTTAAACGTCAGGGGAATTCCGCGAACAATCGAAGTGTTCTGAAGCATTTTTAAATGTCAGCGGATTTTTGAAAACAATGGAAGATTTCCGAAGCATTTTTAAACCTCAGCGGAATTCTGAGAAAGATGGAAGAGTTCCGAAGCATTTTTAAACTTCAGCGGAATTTGGAGAACAATCGGAGAGTTCCGAAGCATTTTTAAAAGTTAGCGGAATTCCGAGAACAATGGAAGAGTTGTGAAGCATTTTTAAACGTCAGCGGAATTCCGAGAACAATGGAAGAGTTCCGAAGCATTTTTAAACGTCAGCAGAATTCCGAGAACAATGGAAGAGTTCCGAAGCATTTTTAAACGTCAGCAGAATTCCGAGAACAATGGAAGAGTTCCGAAGCATTTTTAATCTTCAAAATAATTCCGAGAACAATGGAAGAGTTCCGAAGCATATTTAAACTTCAGCGGAATTCCGAGAACAATGGAAGAGTTCCGAAGCATTTTTAAAAGTCAGCGGAATACCGAGAACAATAGAAGAGTTTTGAAGCATTTTTAAACGTCAGCGGAATTCCGAGAACAATGGAAGAGTTCCAAAGCATTTTTAAATGTCAGCGGAATTCTGAAAACAATGGAAGAGTTCCGAAGCATTTTTAAACTTCAGCAGAATTCCGAGAACAATGGAAGAGTTCCGAAGCATTCTTAAACTTCAGCGGAATTCCGAGAACAATGGAAGAATTCCGAAGCATTTTTAAAAGTCAGCGGAATTCCGAGAACAATAGAAGAGTTGTGAAGCAATTTTAAGCGTCAGCGGAATCCCGAGAACAATGGAAGAGTTCCGAAGCATTTTTAAACTACAGCAGAATTCCGAGAACAATGGAAGAGTTCCGAAGCATTTTTAAAAGTCAGCAGAATTCCGAGAATAATAGAAGGGTGCCAAAGCATGTTTAAACTTCAGCGGAATTCTGAGAACAATGTAAGAGTTCCGAAGCATTTTTAAACTTCACCGGAATTCCGAGAACAATGGAAGAGTTCCGAAGCATTTTTAAACGTCAGGGGAATTCCGCGAACAATCGAAGAGTTCTGAAGCATTTTTAAACGTCAGCGGATTTTTGAAAACAATGGAAGATTTCCGAAGCATTTTTAAACCTCAGCGGAATTCTGAGAAAAATGGAAGAGTTCCGAAGCATTTTTAAACTTCAGCGGAATTTGGAGAACAATCGGAGAGTTCCGAAGCATTTTTAAATGTCAGCGGAATTCCGAGAACAATGGAAGAGTTGTGAAGCATTTTTAAACGTCAGCGGAATTCCGAGAACAATGGAAGAGTTCCGAAGCATTTTTAAACGTCAGCAGAATTCCGAGAACAATGGAAGAGTTCCGAAGCATTTTTAAACGTCAGCAGAATTCCGAGAACAATGGAAGAGTTCCGAAGCATTTTTAAATGTCAGCGGAATTCCGAGAACAATGGAAGAGTTGTGAAGCATTTTTAAACGTCAGCGGAATTCCGAGAACAATGGAAGAGTTCCGAAGCATTTTTAAACGTCAGCAGAATTCCGAGAAAAATGGAAGAGTTCCGAAGCATTTTTAAACGTCAGCAGAATTCCGAGAACAATGGAAGAGTTCCGAAGCATTTTTAAACTTCAGCAGAATTCCGAGAACAATGGTAGAGTTCCGAAGCATTTTTACACTTCAGCGGAATTTGGAGAACAATGGAAGAGTTCCGAAGCATTTTTAAAAGTCAGCGGAATTCCGAGAACAATGGAAGAGTTCCGAAGCATTTTTAAAAGTCAGCGGAATACCGAGAACAATAGAAGAGTTTTGAAGCATTTTTAAACGTCAGCAGAATTCCGAGAACAATGGAAGAGGTCCGAAGCATTTTTAAATGTCAGCGGAATTCCGAGAAATATGGAAGAGTTCCGAGCATTTTTAAATGTCAGCAGAATTCCGAGAACAATGGAAGAGTTCCAAAGCATTTTTAAATGTCAGCGGAATCCTGAAAACAATGGAAGAGTTCCGAAGCATTTTTAAACTACAGCAGAATTCCGAGAACAATGGAAGAGTTCCGAAGCATTCTTAAACTTCAGCGGAATTCCGAGAACAATGGAAGAGTTCCGAAGCATTTTTAAAAGTCAGCAGAATTCCGAGAATAATAGAAGGGTGCCAAAGCATGTTTAAACTTCAGCGGAATTCTGAGAACAATGTAAGAGTTCCGAAGCATTTTTAAACTTCACCGGAATTCCGAGAACAATGGAAGAGTTCCGAAGCATTTTTAAACGTCAGGGGAATTCCGCGAACAATCGAAGAGTTCTGAAGCATTTTTAAACGTCAGCGGATTTTTGAAAACAATGGAAGATTTCCGAAGCATTTTTAAACCTCAGCGGAATTCTGAGAAAAATGGAAGAGTTCCGAAGCATTTTTAAACTTCAGCGGAATTTGGAGAACAATCGGAGAGTTCCGAAGCATTTTTAAATGTCAGCGGAATTCCGAGAACAATGGAAGAGTTGTGAAGCATTTTTAAACGTCAGCGGAATTCCGAGAACAATGGAAGAGTTCCGAAGCATTTTTAAACGTCCGCAGAATTCCGAGAACAATGGAAGAGTTCCGAAGCATTTTTAAACGTCAGCAGAATTCCGAGAACAATGGAAGAGTTCCGAAGCATTTTTAAACTTCAGCAGAATTCCGAGAACAATGGAAGAGTTCCGAAGCATTTTTAAACTTCAGGGGAATTACGAGAACAATGGAAGAGTTCCGAAGCATTTTTAAACATGAGCAGAATTCCGAGAACAATGGAAGAGATTTTAAGCATTTTTAAACTTCAGCGGAATTCCGAGAACAATAGAAGAGTTCCGAAGCATTTTCAAACTTCACCCGAATTCTGAGAACAATGGAAGAGTTCCGAAGCATTTTTAAAAGTTAGCGGAATTCCGAGAACAATGGAAGAGTTGTGAAGCATTTTTAAACGTCAGCGGAATTCCGAGAACAATGGAAGAGTTCCGAAGCATTTTTAAACGTCAGCAGAATTCCGAGAACAATGGAAAAGTTCCGAAGCATTTTTAAACGTCAGCAGAATTCCGAGAACAATGGAAGAGTTCCGAAGCATTTTTAATCTTCAAAATAATTCCGAGAACAATGGAAGAGTTCCGAAGCATATTTAAACTTCAGCGGAATTCCGAGAACAATGGAAGAGTTCCGAAGCATTTTTAAAAGTCAGCGGAATACCGAGAACAATAGAAGAGTTTTGAAGCATTTTTAAACGTCAGCGGAATTCCGAGAACAATGGAAGAGTTCCAAAGCATTTTTAAATGTCAGCGGAATTCTGAAAACAATGGAAGAGTTGCGAAGCATTTTTAAACTTCAGCAGAATTCCGAGAACAATGGAAGAGTTCCGAAGCATTCTTAAACTTCAGCGGAATTCCGAGAACAATGGAAGAATTCCGAAGCATTTTTAAAAGTCAGCGGAATTCCGAGAACAATAGAAGAGTTGTGAAGCAATTTTAAGCGTCAGCGGAATTCCGAGAACAATGGAAGAGTTCCGAAGCATTTTTAAACTTCAGCGGAATTCCTGGAACAATGGAAGAGTTCCGAAGCATTTTTAAAAGTCAGCAGAATTCCGAGAATAATAGAAGGGTGCCAAAGCATGTTTAAACTTCAGCGGAATTCTGAGAACAATGTAAGAGTTCCGAAGCATTTTTAAACTTCACCGGAATTCCGAGAACAATGGAAGAGTTCCGAAGCATTTTTAAACGTCAGGGGAATTCCGCGAACAATCGAAGTGTTCTGAAGCATTTTTAAATGTCAGCGGATTTTTGAAAACAATGGAAGATTTCCGAAGCATTTTTAAACCTCAGCGGAATTCTGAGAAAGATGGAAGAGTTCCGAAGCATTTTTAAACTTCAGCGGAATTTGGAGAACAATCGGAGAGTTCCGAAGCATTTTTAAAAGTTAGCGGAATTCCGAGAACAATGGAAGAGTTGTGAAGCATTTTTAAACGTCAGCGGAATTCCGAGAACAATGGAAGAGTTCCGAAGCATTTTTAAACGTCAGCAGAATTCCGAGAACAATGGAAGAGTTCCGAAGCATTTTTAAACGTCAGCAGAATTCCGAGAACAATGGAAGAGTTCCGAAGCATTTTTAATCTTCAAAATAATTCCGAGAACAATGGAAGAGTTCCGAAGCATATTTAAACTTCAGCGGAATTCCGAGAACAATGGAAGAGTTCCGAAGCATTTTTAAAAGTCAGCGGAATACCGAGAACAATAGAAGAGTTTTGAAGCATTTTTAAACGTCAGCGGAATTCCGAGAACAATGGAAGAGTTCTGAAGCATTTTTAAATGTCAGCGGAATTCTGAAAACAATGGAAGAGTTCCGAAGCATTTTTAAACTTCAGCAGAATTCCGAGAACAATGGAAGAGTTCCGAAGCATTCTTAAACTTCAGCGGAATTCCGAGAACAATGGAAGAATTCCGAAGCATTTTTAAAAGTCAGCGGAATTCCGAGAACAATAGAAGAGTTGTGAAGCAATTTTAAGCGTCAGCGGAATTCCGAGAACAATGGAAGAGTTCCGAAGCATTTTTAAACTACAGCAGAATTCCGAGAACAATGGAAGAGTTCCGAAGCATTTTTAAAAGTCAGCAGAATTCCGAGAATAATAGAAGGGTGCCAAAGCATGTTTAAACTTCAGCGGAATTCCGAGAACAATGGAAGAGTTCCGAAGCATTTTTAAACGTCAGGGGAATTCCGCGAACAATCGAAGAGTTCTGAAGCATTTTTAAACGTCAGCGGATTTTTGAAAACAATGGAAGATTTCCGAAGCATTTTTAAACCTCAGCGGAATTCTGAGAAAAATGGAAGAGTTCCGAAGCATTTTTAAACTTCAGCGGAATTTGGAGAACAATCGGAGAGTTCCGAAGCATTTTTAAATGTCAGCGGAATTCCGAGAACAATGGAAGAGTTGTGAAGCATTTTTAAACGTCAGCGGAATTCCGAGAACAATGGAAGAGTTCCGAAGCATTTTTAAACGTCAGCAGAATTCCGAGAACAATGGAAGAGTTCCGAAGCATTTTTAAACGTCAGCAGAATTCCGAGAACAATGGAAGAGTTCCGAAGCATTTTTAAATGTCAGCGGAATTCCGAGAACAATGGAAGAGTTGTGAAGCATTTTTAAACGTCAGCGGAATTCCGAGAACAATGGAAGAGTTCCGAAGCATTTTTAAACGTCAGCAGAATTCCGAGAAAAATGGAAGAGTTCCGAAGCATTTTTAAACGTCAGCAGAATTCCGAGAACAATGGAAGAGTTCCGAAGCATTTTTAAACTTCAGCAGAATTCCGAGAACAATGGTAGAGTTCCGAAGCATTTTTAAACTTCAGCGGAATTTGGAGAACAATGGAAGAGTTCCGAAGCATTTTTAAAAGTCAGCGGAATTCCGAGAACAATGGAAGAGTTGTGAAGCATTTTTAAACGTCAGCAGAATTCCGAGAACAATGGAAGAGTTCCGAAGCATTTTTAAACGTCAGCGGAATTCTGAGATCAATGGAATAGTTCTGAAGAATTTTTAAATGTTAGCGGGATTCCGAGAACAATGGAAGAGATCCGAAGCATTTTTAAATGTCAGCGGAAATCTGAAAACAATGGAAGAGTTCCGAAGCATTTTTAATCTTCAAAATAATTCCGAGAACAATGGAAGAGTTCCGAAGCATATTTAAACTTCAGCGGAATTCCGAGAACAATGGAAGAGTTCCGAAGCATTTTTAAAAGTCAGCGGAATACCGAGAACAATAGAAGAGTTTTGAAGCATTTTTAAACGTCAGCGGAATTCCGAGAACAATGGAAGAGTTCCAAAGCATTTTTAAATGTCAGCGGAATTCTGAAAACAATGGAAGAGTTCCGAAGCATTTTTAAACTTCAGCAGAATTCCGAGAACAATGGAAGAGTTCCGAAGCATTTTTAAAAGTCAGCGGAATTCCGAGAACAATGGAAGAGTTGTGAAGCATTTTTAAACGTCAGCAGAATTCCGAGAACAATGGAAGAGTTCCGAAGCATTTTTAAACGTCAGCGGAATTCTGAGATCAATGGAATAGTTCTGAAGAATTTTTAAATGTCAGCGGAAATCTGAAAACAATGGAAGAGTTCCGAAGCATTTTTAATCTTCAAAATAATTCCGAGAACAATGGAAGAGTTCCGAAGCATTTTTAAAAGTCAGCGGAATACCGAGAACAATTGAAGAGTTTTGAAGCATTTTTAAACGTCAGCGGAATTCCGAGAACAATGGAAGAGGTCCGAAGCATTTTTAAATGTCAGCGGAATTCCGAGAAATATGGAAGAGTTCCGAAGCATTTTTAAATGTCAGCAGAATTCCGAGAACAATGGGAGAGTTCCCAAGCATTTTTAAACGTCAGCGGAATTCCGAGAACAATGGAAGAGTTCCAAAGCATTTTTAAATGTCAGCGGAATCCTGAAAACAATGGAAGAGTTCCGAAGCATTTTTAAACTACAGCAGAATTCCGAGAACAATGGAAGAGTTCCGAAGCATTCTTAAACTTCAGCGGAATTCCGAGAACAATGGAAGAGTTCCGAAGCATTTTCAAACTTCACCCGAATTCTGAGAACAATGGAAGAGTTCCGAAGCATTTTTAAAAGTTAGCGGAATTCCGAGAACAATGGAAGAGTTGTGAAGCATTTTTAAACGTCAGCGGAATTCCGAGAACAATGGAAGAGTTCCGAAGCATTTTTAAACGTCAGCAGAATTCCGAGAACAATGGAAAAGTTCCGAAGCATTTTTAAACGTCAGCAGAATTCCGAGAACAATGGAAGAGTTCCGAAGCATTTTTAAAAGTCAGCAGAATTCCGAGAATAATAGAAGGGTGCCAAAGCATGTTTAAACTTCAGCGGAATTCTGAGAACAATGTAAGAGTTCCGAAGCATTTTTAAATGTCAGCGGAATCCTGAAAACAATGGAAGAGTTCCGAAGCATTTTTAAACTACAGCAGAATTCCGAGAACAATGGAAGAGTTCCGAAGCATTCTTAAACTTCAGCGGAATTCCGAGAACAATGGAAGAGTTCCGAAGCATTTTTAAAAGTCAGCAGAATTCCGAGAATAATAGAAGGGTGCCAAAGCATGTTTAAACTTCAGCGGAATTCTGAGAACAATGTAAGAGTTCCGAAGCATTTTTAAACTTCACCGGAATTCCGAGAACAATGGAAGAGTTCCGAAGCATTTTTAAACGTCAGGGGAATTCCGCGAACAATCGAAGAGTTCTGAAGCATTTTTAAACGTCAGCGGATTTTTGAAAACAATGGAAGATTTCCGAAGCATTTTTAAACCTCAGCGGAATTCTGAGAAAAATGGAAGAGTTCCGAAGCATTTTTAAACTTCAGCGGAATTTGGAGAACAATCGGAGAGTTCCGAAGCATTTTTAAATGTCAGCGGAATTCCGAGAACAATGGAAGAGTTGTGAAGCATTTTTAAACGTCAGCGGAATTCCGAGAACAATGGAAGAGTTCCGAAGCATTTTTAAACGTCCGCAGAATTCCGAGAACAATGGAAGAGTTCCGAAGCATTTTTAAACGTCAGCAGAATTCCGAGAACAATGGAAGAGTTCCGAAGCATTTTTAAACTTCAGCAGAATTCCGAGAACAATGGAAGAGTTCCGAAGCATTTTTAAACTTCAGGGGAATTACGAGAACAATGGAAGAGTTCCGAAGCATTTTTAAACATGAGCAGAATTCCGAGAACAATGGAAGAGATTTTAAGCATTTTTAAACTTCAGCGGAATTCCGAGAACAATAGAAGAGTTCCGAAGCATTTTCAAACTTCACCCGAATTCTGAGAACAATGGAAGAGTTCCGAAGCATTTTTAAAAGTTAGCGGAATTCCGAGAACAATGGAAGAGTTGTGAAGCATTTTTAAACGTCAGCGGAATTCCGAGAACAATGGAAGAGTTCCGAAGCATTTTTAAACGTCAGCAGAATTCCGAGAACAATGGAAAAGTTCCGAAGCATTTTTAAACGTCAGCAGAATTCCGAGAACAATGGAAGAGTTCCGAAGCATTTTTAATCTTCAAAATAATTCCGAGAACAATGGAAGAGTTCCGAAGCATATTTAAACTTCAGCGGAATTCCGAGAACAATGGAAGAGTTCCGAAGCATTTTTAAAAGTCAGCGGAATACCGAGAACAATAGAAGAGTTTTGAAGCATTTTTAAACGTCAGCGGAATTCCGAGAACAATGGAAGAGTTCCAAAGCATTTTTAAATGTCAGCGGAATTCTGAAAACAATGGAAGAGTTGCGAAGCATTTTTAAACTTCAGCAGAATTCCGAGAACAATGGAAGAGTTCCGAAGCATTCTTAAACTTCAGCGGAATTCCGAGAACAATGGAAGAATTCCGAAGCATTTTTAAAAGTCAGCGGAATTCCGAGAACAATAGAAGAGTTGTGAAGCAATTTTAAGCGTCAGCGGAATTCCGAGAACAATGGAAGAGTTCCGAAGCATTTTTAAACTTCAGCGGAATTCCTGGAACAATGGAAGAGTTCCAAAGCATTTTTAAAAGTCAGCAGAATTCCGAGAATAATAGAAGGGTGCCAAAGCATGTTTAAACTTCAGCGGAATTCTGAGAACAATGTAAGAGTTCCGAAGCATTTTTAAACTTCACCGGAATTCCGAGAACAATGGAAGAGTTCCGAAGCATTTTTAAACGTCAGGGGAATTCCGCGAACAATCGAAGTGTTCTGAAGCATTTTTAAATGTCAGCGGATTTTTGAAAACAATGGAAGATTTCCGAAGCATTTTTAAACCTCAGCGGAATTCTGAGAAAGATGGAAGAGTTCCGAAGCATTTTTAAACTTCAGCGGAATTTGGAGAACAATCGGAGAGTTCCGAAGCATTTTTAAAAGTTAGCGGAATTCCGAGAACAATGGAAGAGTTGTGAAGCATTTTTAAACGTCAGCGGAATTCCGAGAACAATGGAAGAGTTCCGAAGCATTTTTAAACGTCAGCAGAATTCCGAGAACAATGGAAGAGTTCCGAAGCATTTTTAAACGTCAGCAGAATTCCGAGAACAATGGAAGAGTTCCGAAGCATTTTTAATCTTCAAAATAATTCCGAGAACAATGGAAGAGTTCCGAAGCATATTTAAACTTCAGCGGAATTCCGAGAACAATGGAAGAGTTCCGAAGCATTTTTAAAAGTCAGCGGAATACCGAGAACAAGAGAAGAGTTTTGAAGCATTTTTAAACGTCAGCGGAATTCCGAGAACAATGGAAGAGTTCCAAAGCATTTTTAAATGTCAGCGGAATCCTGAAAACAATGGAAGAGTTCCGAAGCATTTTTAAACTACAGCAGAATTCCGTGAACAATGGAAGAGTTCCGAAGCATTCTTAAACTTCAGCGGAATTCCGAGAACAATGGAAGAGTTCCGAAGCATTTTCAAACTTCACCCGAATTCTGAGAACAATGGAAGAGTTCCGAAGCATTTTTAAAAGTTAGCGGAATTCCGAGAACAATGGAAGAGTTGTGAAGCATTTTTAAACGTCAGCGGAATTCCGAGAACAATGGAAGAGTTCCGAAGCATTTTTAAACGTCAGCAGAATTCCGAGAACAATGGAAAAGTTCCGAAGCATTTTTAAACGTCAGCAGAATTCCGAGAACAATGGAAGAGTTCCGAAGCATTTTTAAAAGTCAGCAGAATTCCGAGAATAATAGAAGGGTGCCAAAGCATGTTTAAACTTCAGCGGAATTCTGAGAACAATGTAAGAGTTCCGAAGCATTTTTAAATGTCAGCGGAATCCTGAAAACAATGGAAGAGATCCGAAGCATTTTTAAACTACAGCAGAATTCCGAGAACAATGGAAGAGTTCCGAAGCATTCTTAAACTTCAGCGGAATTCCGAGAACAATGGAAGAGTTCCGAAGCATTTTTAAAAGTCAGCAGAATTCCGAGAATAATAGAAGGGTGCCAAAGCATGTTTAAACTTCAGCGGAATTCTGAGAACAATGTAAGAGTTCCGAAGCATTTTTAAACTTCACCGGAATTCCGAGAACAATGGAAGAGTTCCGAAGCATTTTTAAACGTCAGGGGAATTCCGCGAACAATCGAAGAGTTCTGAAGCATTTTTAAACGTCAGCGGATTTTTGAAAACAATGGAAGATTTCCGAAGCATTTTTAAACCTCAGCGGAATTCTGAGAAAAATGGAAGAGTTCCGAAGCATTTTTAAACTTCAGCGGAATTTGGAGAACAATCGGAGAGTTCCGAAGCATTTTTAAATGTCAGCGGAATTCCGAGAACAATGGAAGAGTTGTGAAGCATTTTTAAACGTCAGCGGAATTCCGAGAACAATGGAAGAGTTCCGAAGCATTTTTAAACGTCCGCAGAATTCCGAGAACAATGGAAGAGTTCCGAAGCATTTTTAAACGTCAGCAGAATTCCGAGAACAATGGAAGAGTTCCGAAGCATTTTTAAACTTCAGCAGAATTCCGAGAACAATGGAAGAGTTCCGAAGCATTTTTAAACTTCAGGGGAATTACGAGAACAATGGAAGAGTTCCGAAGCATTTTTAAACATGAGCAGAATTCCGAGAACAATGGAAGAGATTTTAAGCATTTTTAAACTTCAGCGGAATTCCGAGAACAATAGAAGAGTTCCGAAGCATTTTCAAACTTCACCCGAATTCTGAGAACAATGGAAGAGTTCCGAAGCATTTTTAAAAGTTAGCGGAATTCCGAGAACAATGGAAGAGTTGTGAAGCATTTTTAAACGTCAGCGGAATTCCGAGAACAATGGAAGAGTTCCGAAGCATTTTTAAAAGTCAGCGGAATTCCGAGAACAATAGAAGAGTTGTGAAGCAATTTTAAGCGTCAGCGGAATTCCGAGAACAATGGAAGAGTTCCGAAGCATTTTTAAACTTCAGCGGAATTCCTGGAACAATGGAAGAGTTCCGAAGCATTTTTAAAAGTCAGCAGAATTCCGAGAATAATAGAAGGGTGCCAAAGCATGTTTAAACTTCAGCGGAATTCTGAGAACAATGTAAGAGTTCCGAAGCATTTTTAAACTTCACCGGAATTCCGAGAACAATGGAAGAGTTCCGAAGCATTTTTAAACGTCAGGGGAATTCCGCGAACAATCGAAGTGTTCTGAAGCATTTTTAAATGTCAGCGGATTTTTGAAAACAATGGAAGATTTCCGAAGCATTTTTAAACCTCAGCGGAATTCTGAGAAAGATGGAAGAGTTCCGAAGCATTTTTAAACTTCAGCGGAATTTGGAGAACAATCGGAGAGTTCCGAAGCATTTTTAAAAGTTAGCGGAATTCCGAGAACAATGGAAGAGTTGTGAAGCATTTTTAAACGTCAGCGGAATTCCGAGAACAATGGAAGAGTTCCGAAGCATTTTTAAACGTCAGCAGAATTCCGAGAACAATGGAAGAGTTCCGAAGCATTTTTAAACGTCAGCAGAATTCCGAGAACAATGGAAGAGTTCCGAAGCATTTTTAATCTTCAAAATAATTCCGAGAACAATGGAAGAGTTCCGAAGCATATTTAAACTTCAGCGGAATTCCGAGAACAATGGAAGAGTTCCGAAGCATTTTTAAAAGTCAGCGGAATACCGAGAACAAGAGAAGAGTTTTGAAGCATTTTTAAACGTCAGCGGAATTCCGAGAACAATGGAAGAGTTCCAAAGCATTTTTAAATGTCAGCGGAATTCTGAAAACAATGGATGAGTTCCGAAGCATTTTTAAACTTCAGCAGAATTCCGAGAACAATGGAAGAGTTCCGAAGCATTCTTAAACTTCAGCGGAATTCCGAGAACAATGGAAGAATTCCGAAGCATTTTTAAAAGTCAGCGGAATTCCGAGAACAATAGAAGAGTTGTGAAGCAATTTTAAGCGTCAGCGGAATTCCGAGAACAATGGAAGAGTTCCGAAGCATTTTTAAACTACAGCAGAATTCCGAGAACAATGGAAGAGTTCCGAAGCATTTTTAAAAGTCAGCAGAATTCCGAGAATAATAGAAGGGTGCCAAAGCATGTTTAAACTTCAGCGGAATTCTGAGAACAATGTAAGAGTTCCGAAGCATTTTTAAACTTCACCGGAATTCCGAGAACAATGGAAGAGTTCCGAAGCATTTTTAAACGTCAGGGGAATTCCGCGAACAATCGAAGAGTTCTGAAGCATTTTTAAACGTCAGCGGATTTTTGAAAACAATGGAAGATTTCCGAAGCATTTTTAAACCTCAGCGGAATTCTGAGAAAAATGGAAGAGTTCCGAAGCATTTTTAAACTTCAGCGGAATTTGGAGAACAATCGGAGAGTTCCGAAGCATTTTTAAATGTCAGCGGAATTCCGAGAACAATGGAAGAGTTGTGAAGCATTTTTAAACGTCAGCGGAATTCCGAGAACAATGGAAGAGTTCCGAAGCATTTTTAAACGTCAGCAGAATTCCGAGAACAATGGAAGAGTTCCGAAGCATTTTTAAACGTCAGCAGAATTCCGAGAACAATGGAAGAGTTCCGAAGCATTTTTAAATGTCAGCGGAATTCCGAGAACAATGGAAGAGTTGTGAAGCATTTTTAAACGTCAGCGGAATTCCGAGAACAATGGAAGAGTTCCGAAGCATTTTTAAACGTCAGCAGAAATCCGAGAAAAATGGAAGAGTTCCGAAGCATTTTTAAACGTCAGCAGAATTCCGAGAACAATGGAAGAGTTCCGAAGCATTTTTAAACTTCAGCAGAATTCCGAGAACAATGGTAGAGTTCCGAAGCATTTTTAAACTTCAGCGGAATTTGGAGAACAATGGAAGAGTTCCGAAGCATTTTTAAAAGTCAGCGGAATTCCGAGAACAATGGAAGAGATGTGAAGCATTTTTAAACGTCAGCAGAATTCCGAGAACAATGGAAGAGTTCCGAAGCATTTTTAAACGTCAGCGGAATTCTGAGATCAATGGAATAGTTCTGAAGAATTTTTAAATGTTAGCGGGATTCCGAGAACAATGGAAGAGTTCCGAAGCATTTTTAAATGTCAGCGGAAATCTGAAAACAATGGAAGAGTTCCGAAGCATTTTTAATCTTCAAAATAATTCCGAGAACAATGGAAGAGTTCCGAAGCATATTTAAACTTCAGCGGAATTCCGAGAACAATGGAAGAGTTCCGAAGCATTTTTAAAAGTCAGCGGAATACCGAGAACAATAGAAGAGTTTTGAAGCATTTTTAAACGTCAGCGGAATTCCGAGAACAATGGAAGAGTTCCAAAGCATTTTTAAATGTCAGCGGAATTCTGAAAACAATGGAAGAGTTCCGAAGCATTTTTAAACTTCAGCAGAATTCCGAGAACAATGGAAGAGTTCCGAAGCATTTTTAAAAGTCAGCGGAATTCCGAGAACAATGGAAGAGTTGTGAAGCATTTTTAAACGTCAGCAGAATTCCGAGAACAATGGAAGAGTTCCGAAGCATTTTTAAACGTCAGCGGAATTCTGAGATCAATGGAATAGTTCTGAAGAATTTTTAAATGTCAGCGGAAATCTGAAAACAATGGAAGAGTTCCGAAGCATTTTTAATCTTCAAAATAATTCCGAGAACAATGGAAGAGTTCCGAAGCATTTTTAAAAGTCAGCGGAATACCGAGAACAATTGAAGAGTTTTGAAGCATTTTTAAACGTCAGCGGAATTCCGAGAACAATGGAAGAGGTCCGAAGCATTTTTAAATGTCAGCGGAATTCCGAGAAATATGGAAGAGTTCCGAAGCATTTTTAAATGTCAGCAGAATTCCGAGAACAATGGGAGAGTTCCCAAGCATTTTTAAACGTCAGCGGAATTCCGAGAACAATGGAAGAGTTCCAAAGCATTTTTAAATGTCAGCGGAATCCTGAAAACAATGGAAGAGTTCCGAAGCATTTTTAAACTACAGCAGAATTCCGAGAACAATGGAAGAGTTCCGAAGCATTCTTAAACTTCAGCGGAATTCCGAGAACAATGGAAGAGTTCCGAAGCATTTTTAAAAGTCAGCAGAATTCCGAGAATAATAGAAGGGTGCCAAAGCATGTTTAAACTTCAGCGGAATTCTGAGAACAATGTAAGAGTTCCGAAGCATTTTTAAACTTCACCGGAATTCCGAGAACAATGGAAGAATTCCGAAGCATTTTTAAACGTCAGGGGAATTCCGCGAACAATCGAAGAGTTCTGAAGCATTTTTAAACGTCAGCGGATTTTTGAAAACAATGGAAGATTTCCGAAGCATTTTTAAACCTCAGCGGAATTCTGAGAAAAATGGAAGAGTTCCGAAGCATTTTTAAACTTCAGCGGAATTTGGAGAACAATCGGAGAGTTCCGAAGCATTTTTAAATGTCAGCGGAATTCCGAGAACAATGGAAGAGTTGTGAAGCATTTTTAAACGTCAGCGGAATTCCGAGAACAATGGAAGAGTTCCGAAGCATTTTTAAACGTCCGCAGAATTCCGAGAACAATGGAAGAGTTCCGAAGCATTTTTAAACGTCAGCAGAATTCCGAGAACAATGGAAGAGTTCCGTAGCATTTTTAAACTTCAGCAGAATTCCGAGAACAATGGAAGAGTTCCGAAGCATTTTTAAACTTCAGGGGAATTACGAGAACAATGGAAGAGTTCCGAAGCATTTTTAAACATGAGCAGAATTCCGAGAACAATGGAAGAGATTTTAAGCATTTTTAAACTTCAGCGGAATTCCGAGAACAATAGAAGAGTTCCGAAGCATTTTCAAACTTCACCCGAATTCTGAGAACAATGGAAGAGTTCCGAAGCATTTTTAAAAGTTAGCGGAATTCCGAGAACAATGGAAGAGTTGTGAAGCATTTTTAAACGTCAGCGGAATTCCGAGAACAATGGAAGAGTTCCGAAGCATTTTTAAACGTCAGCAGAATTCCGAGAACAATGGAAGAGTTCCGAAGCATTTTTAAACGTCAGCAGAATTCCGAGAACAATGGAAGAGTTCCGAAGCATTTTTAATCTTCAAAATAATTCCGAGAACAATGGAAGAGTTCCGAAGCATATTTAAACTTCAGCGGAATTCCGAGAACAATGGAAGAGTTCCGAAGCATTTTTAAAAGTCAGCGGAATACCGAGAACAATAGAAGAGTTTTGAAGCATTTTTAAACGTCAGCGGAATTCCGAGAACAATGGAAGAGTTCCAAAGCATTTTTAAATGTCAGCGGAATTCTGAAAACAATGGAAGAGTTCCGAAGCATTTTTAAACTTCAGCGGAATTTGGAGAACAATCGGAGAGTTCCGAAGCATTTTTAAAAGTTAGCGGAATTCCGAGAACAATGGAAGAGTTGTGAAGCATTTTTAAACGTCAGCGGAATTCCGAGAACAATGGAAGAGTTCCGAAGCATTTTTAAACGTCAGCAGAATTCCGAGAACAATGGAAGAGTTCCGAAGCATTTTTAAACGTCAGCAGAATTCCGAGAACAATGGAAGAGTTCCGAAGCATTTTTAATCTTCAAAATAATTCCGAGAACAATGGAAGAGTTCCGAAGCATACTTAAACTTCAGCGGAATTCCGAGAACAATGGAAGAGTTCCGAAGCATTTTTAAAAGTCAGCGGAATACCGAGAACAAGAGAAGAGTTTTGAAGCATTTTTAAACGTCAGCGGAATTCCGAGAACAATGGAAGAGTTCCAAAGCATTTTTAAATGTCAGCGGAATTCTGAAAACAATGGATGAGTTCCGAAGCATTTTTAAACTTCAGCAGAATTCCGAGAACAATGGAAGAGTTCCGAAGCATTCTTAAACTTCAGCGGAATTCCGAGAACAATGGAAGAATTCCGAAGCATTTTTAAAAGTCAGCGGAATTCCGAGAACAATAGAAGAGTTGTGAAGCAATTTTAAGCGTCAGCGGAATTCCGAGAACAATGGAAGAGTTCCGAAGCATTTTTAAACTACAGCAGAATTCCGAGAACAATGGAAGAGTTCCGAAGCATTTTTAAAAGTCAGCAGAATTCCGAGAATAATAGAAGGGTGCCAAAGCATGTTTAAACTTCAGCGGAATTCTGAGAACAATGTAAGAGTTCCGAAGCATTTTTAAACTTCACCGGAATTCCGAGAACAATGGAAGAGTTCCGAAGCATTTTTAAACGTCCGCAGAATTCCGAGAACAATGGAAGAGTTCCGAAGCATTTTTAAACGTCAGCAGAATTCCGAGAACAATGGAAGAGTTCCGTAGCATTTTTAAACTTCAGCAGAATTCCGAGAACAATGGAAGAGTTCCGAAGCATTTTTAAACTTCAGGGGAATTACGAGAACAATGGAAGAGTTCCGAAGCATTTTTAAACATGAGCAGAATTCCGAGAACAATGGAAGAGATTTTAAGCATTTTTAAACTTCAGCGGAATTCCGAGAACAATAGAAGAGTTCCGAAGCATTTTCAAACTTCACCCGAATTCTGAGAACAATGGAAGAGTTCCGAAGCATTTTTAAAAGTTAGCGGAATTCCGAGAACAATGGAAGAGTTGTGAAGCATTTTTAAACGTCAGCGGAATTCCGAGAACAATGGAAGAGTTCCGAAGCATTTTTAAACGTCAGCAGAATTCCGAGAACAATGGAAGAGTTCCGAAGCATTTTTAAACGTCAGCAGAATTCCGAGAACAATGGAAGAGTTCCGAAGCATTTTTAATCTTCAAAATAATTCCGAGAACAATGGAAGAGTTCCGAAGCATATTTAAACTTCAGCGGAATTCCGAGAACAATGGAAGAGTTCCGAAGCATTTTTAAAAGTCAGCGGAATACCGAGAACAATAGAAGAGTTTTGAAGCATTTTTAAACGTCAGCGGAATTCCGAGAACAATGGAAGAGTTCCAAAGCATTTTTAAATGTCAGCGGAATTCTGAAAACAATGGAAGAGTTCCGAAGCATTTTTAAACTTCAGCGGAATTTGGAGAACAATCGGAGAGTTCCGAAGCATTTTTAAAAGTTAGCGGAATTCCGAGAACAATGGAAGAGTTGTGAAGCATTTTTAAACGTCAGCGGAATTCCGAGAACAATGGAAGAGTTCCGAAGCATTTTTAAACGTCAGCAGAATTCCGAGAACAATGGAAGAGTTCCGAAGCATTTTTAAACGTCAGCAGAATTCCGAGAACAATGGAAGAGTTCCGAAGCATTTTTAATCTTCAAAATAATTCCGAGAACAATGGAAGAGTTCCGAAGCATACTTAAACTTCAGCGGAATTCCGAGAACAATGGAAGAGTTCCGAAGCATTTTTAAAAGTCAGCGGAATACCGAGAACAAGAGAAGAGTTTTGAAGCATTTTTAAACGTCAGCGGAATTCCGAGAACAATGGAAGAGTTCCAAAGCATTTTTAAATGTCAGCGGAATTCTGAAAACAATGGATGAGTTCCGAAGCATTTTTAAACTTCAGCAGAATTCCGAGAACAATGGAAGAGTTCCGAAGCATTCTTAAACTTCAGCGGAATTCCGAGAACAATGGAAGAATTCCGAAGCATTTTTAAAAGTCAGCGGAATTCCGAGAACAATAGAAGAGTTGTGAAGCAATTTTAAGCGTCAGCGGAATTCCGAGAACAATGGAAGAGTTCCGAAGCATTTTTAAACTACAGCAGAATTCCGAGAACAATGGAAGAGTTCCGAAGCATTTTTAAAAGTCAGCAGAATTCCGAGAATAATAGAAGGGTGCCAAAGCATGTTTAAACTTCAGCGGAATTCTGAGAACAATGTAAGAGTTCCGAAGCATTTTTAAACTTCACCGGAATTCCGAGAACAATGGAAGAGTTCCGAAGCATTTTTAAACGTCAGGGGAATTCCGCGAACAATCGAAGAGTTCTGAAGCATTTTTAAACGTCAGCGGATTTTTGAAAACAATGGAAGATTTCCGAAGCATTTTTAAACCTCAGCGGAATTCTGAGAAAAATGGAAGAGTTCCGAAGCATTTTTAAACTTCAGCGGAATTTGGAGAACAATCGGAGAGTTCCGAAGCATTTTTAAATGTCAGCGGAATTCCGAGAACAATGGAAGAGTTGTGAAGCATTTTTAAACGTCAGCGGAATTCCGAGAACAATGGAAGAGTTCCGAAGCATTTTTAAACGTCAGCAGAATTCCGAGAACAATGGAAGAGTTCCGAAGCATTTTTAAACGTCAGCAGAATTCCGAGAACAATGGAAGAGTTCCGAAGCATTTTTAAATGTCAGCGGAATTCCGAGAACAATGGAAGAGTTGTGAAGCATTTTTAAACGTCAGCGGAATTCCGAGAACAATGGAAGAGTTCCGAAGCATTTTTAAACGTCAGCAGAAATCCGAGAAAAATGGAAGAGTTCCGAAGCATTTTTAAACGTCAGCAGAATTCCGAGAACAATGGAAGAGTTCCGAAGCATTTTTAAACTTCAGCAGAATTCCGAGAACAATGGTAGAGTTCCGAAGCATTTTTAAACTTCAGCGGAATTTGGAGAACAATGGAAGAGTTCCGAAGCATTTTTAAAAGTCAGCGGAATTCCGAGAACAATGGAAGAGTTGTGAAGCATTTTTAAACGTCAGCAGAATTCCGAGAACAATGGAAGAGTTCCGAAGCATTTTTAAATGTCAGCGGAATTCTGAGATCAATGGAATAGTTCTGAAGAATTTTTAAATGTTAGCGGGATTCCGAGAACAATGGAAGAGTTCCGAAGCATTTTTAAATGTCAGCGGAAATCTGAAAACAATGGAAGAGTTCCGAAGCATTTTTAATCTTCAAAATAATTCCGAGAACAATGGAAGAGTTCCGAAGCATATTTAAACTTCAGCGGAATTCCGAGAACAATGGAAGAGTTCCGAAGCATTTTTAAAAGTCAGCGGAATACCGAGAACAATAGAAGAGTTTTGAAGCATTTTTAAACGTCAGCGGAATTCCGAGAACAATGGAAGAGTTCCAAAGCATTTTTAAATGTCAGCGGAATTCTGAAAACAATGGAAGAGTTCCGAAGCATTTTTAAACTTCAGCAGAATTCCGAGAACAATGGAAGAGTTCCGAAGCATTTTTAAAAGTCAGCGGAATTCCGAGAACAATGGAAGAGTTGTGAAGCATTTTTAAACGTCAGCAGAATTCCGAGAACAATGGAAGAGTTCCGAAGCATTTTTAAACGTCAGCGGAATTCTGAGATCAATGGAATAGTTCTGAAGAATTTTTAAATGTCAGCGGAAATCTGAAAACAATGGAAGAGTTCCGAAGCATTTTTAATCTTCAAAATAATTCCGAGAACAATGGAAGAGTTCCGAAGCATTTTTAAAAGTCAGCGGAATACCGAGAACAATTGAAGAGTTTTGAAGCATTTTTAAACGTCAGCGGAATTCCGAGAACAATGGAAGAGGTCCGAAGCATTTTTAAATGTCAGCGGAATTCCGAGAAATATGGAAGAGTTCCGAAGCATTTTTAAATGTCAGCAGAATTCCGAGAACAATGGGAGAGTTCCCAAGCATTTTTAAACGTCAGCGGAATTCCGAGAACAATGGAAGAGTTCCAAAGCATTTTTAAATGTCAGCGGAATCCTGAAAACAATGGAAGAGTTCCGAAGCATTTTTAAACTACAGCAGAATTCCGAGAACAATGGAAGAGTTCCGAAGCATTCTTAAACTTCAGCGGAATTCCGAGAACAATGGAAGAGTTCCGAAGCATTTTTAAAAGTCAGCAGAATTCCGAGAATAATAGAAGGGTGCCAAAGCATGTTTAAACTTCAGCGGAATTCTGAGAACAATGTAAGAGTTCCGAAGCATTTTTAAACTTCACCGGAATTCCGAGAACAATGGAAGAGTTCCGAAGCATTTTTAAACGTCAGGGGAATTCCGCGAACAATCGAAGAGTTCTGAAGCATTTTTAAACGTCAGCGGATTTTTGAAAACAATGGAAGATTTCCGAAGCATTTTTAAACCTCAGCGGAATTCTGAGAAAAATGGAAGAGTTCCGAAGCATTTTTAAACTTCAGCGGAATTTGGAGAACAATCGGAGAGTTCCGAAGCATTTTTAAATGTCAGCGGAATTCCGAGAACAATGGAAGAGTTGTGAAGCATTTTTAAACGTCAGCGGAATTCCGAGAACAATGGAAGAGTTCCGAAGCATTTTTAAACGTCCGCAGAATTCCGAGAACAATGGAAGAGTTCCGAAGCATTTTTAAACTTCAGCAGAATTCCGAGAACAATGGTAGAGTTCCGAAGCATTTTTAAACTTCAGCGGAATTTGGAGAACAATGGAAGAGTTCCGAAGCATTTTTAAAAGTCAGCGGAATTCCGAGAACAATGGAAGAGTTGTGAAGCATTTTTAAACGTCAGCAGAATTCCGAGAACAATGGAAGAGTTCCGAAGCATTTTTAAACGTCAGCGGAATTCTGAGATCAATGGAATAGTTCTGAAGAATTTTTAAATGTTAGCGGGATTCCGAGAACAATGGAAGAGTTCCGAAGCATTTTTAAATGTCAGCGGAAATCTGAAAACAATGGAAGAGTTCCGAAGCATTTTTAATCTTCAAAATAATTCCGAGA
This sequence comes from Phyllobates terribilis, assembly GCF_046119375.1. Lineage (NCBI taxonomy): Eukaryota > Metazoa > Chordata > Amphibia > Anura > Dendrobatidae > Phyllobates > Phyllobates terribilis. Next base: position 20,701,452 of record NW_027362775.1, on the reverse strand, counting down.
ACAATGGAAGAGTTCCGAAGCATATTTAAACTTCAGCGGAATTCCGAGAACAATGGAAGAGTTCCGAAGCATTTTTAAAAGTCAGCGGAATACCGAGAACAATAGAAGAGTTTTGAAGCATTTTTAAACGTCAGCGGAATTCCGAGAACAATGGAAGAGTTCCAAAGCATTTTTAAATGTCAGCGGAATTCTGAAAACAATGGAAGAGTTCCGAAGCATTTTTAAACTTCAGCAGAATTCCGAGAACAATGGAAGAGTTCCGAAGCATTTTTAAAAGTCAGCGGAATTCCGAGAACAATGGAAGAGTTGTGAAGCATTTTTAAACGTCAGCAGAATTCCGAGAACAATGGAAGAGTTCCGAAGCATTTTTAAACGTCAGCGGAATTCTGAGATCAATGGAATAGTTCTGAAGAATTTTTAAATGTCAGCGGAAATCTGAAAACAATGGAAGAGTTCCGAAGCATTTTTAATCTTCAAAATAATTCCGAGAACAATGGAAGAGTTCCGAAGCATTTTTAAAAGTCAGCGGAATACCGAGAACAATTGAAGAGTTTTGAAGCATTTTTAAACGTCAGCGGAATTCCGAGAACAATGGAAGAGGTCCGAAGCATTTTTAAATGTCAGCGGAATTCCGAGAAATATGGAAGAGTTCCGAAGCATTTTTAAATGTCAGCAGAATTCCGAGAACAATGGGTGAGTTCCCAAGCATTTTTAAACGTCAGCGGAATTCCGAGAACAATGGAAGAGTTCCAAAGCATTTTTAAATGTCAGCGGAATCCTGAAAACAATGGAAGAGTTCCGAAGCATTTTTAAACTACAGCAGAATTCCGAGAACAATGGAAGAGTTCCGAAGCATTCTTAAACTTCAGCGGAATTCCGAGAACAATGGAAGAGTTCCGAAGCATTTTTAAAAGTCAGCAGAATTCCGAGAATAATAGAAGGGTGCCAAAGCATGTTTAAACTTCAGCGGAATTCTGAGAACAATGTAAGAGTTCCGAAGCATTTTTAAACTTCACCGGAATTCCGAGAACAATGGAAGAGTTCCGAAGCATTTTTAAACGTCAGGGGAATTCCGCGAACAATCGAAGAGTTCTGAAGCATTTTTAAACGTCAGCGGATTTTTGAAAACAATGGAAGATTTCCGAAGCATTTTTAAACCTCAGCGGAATTCTGAGAAAAATGGAAGAGTTCCGAAGCATTTTTAAACTTCAGCGGAATTTGGAGAACAATCGGAGAGTTCCGAAGCATTTTTAAATGTCAGCGGAATTCCGAGAACAATGGAAGAGTTGTGAAGCATTTTTAAACGTCAGCGGAATTCCGAGAACAATGGAAGAGTTCCGAAGCATTTTTAAACGTCCGCAGAATTCCGAGAACAATGGAAGAGTTCCGAAGCATTTTTAAACGTCAGCAGAATTCCGAGAACAATGGAAGAGTTCCGTAGCATTTTTAAACTTCAGCAGAATTCCGAGAACAATGGAAGAGTTCCGAAGCATTTTTAAACTTCAGGGGAATTACGAGAACAATGGAAGAGTTCCGAAGCATTTTTAAACATGAGCAGAATTCCGAGAACAATGGAAGAGATTTTAAGCATTTTTAAACTTCAGCGGAATTCCGAGAACAATAGAAGAGTTCCGAAGCATTTTCAAACTTCACCCGAATTCTGAGAACAATGGAAGAGTTCCGAAGCATTTTTAAAAGTTAGCGGAATTCCGAGAACAATGGAAGAGTTGTGAAGCATTTTTAAACGTCAGCGGAATTCCGAGAACAATGGAAGAGTTCCGAAGCATTTTTAAACGTCAGCAGAATTCCGAGAACAATGGAAGAGTTCCGAAGCATTTTTAAACGTCAGCAGAATTCCGAGAACAATGGAAGAGTTCCGAAGCATTTTTAATCTTCAAAATAATTCCGAGAACAATGGAAGAGTTCCGAAGCATATTTAAACTTCAGCGGAATTCCGAGAACAATGGAAGAGTTCCGAAGCATTTTTAAAAGTCAGCGGAATACCGAGAACAATAGAAGAGTTTTGAAGCATTTTTAAACGTCAGCGGAATTCCGAGAACAATGGAAGAGTTCCAAAGCATTTTTAAATGTCAGCGGAATTCTGAAAACAATGGAAGAGTTCCGAAGCATTTTTAAACTTCAGCGGAATTTGGAGAACAATCGGAGAGTTCCGAAGCATTTTTAAAAGTTAGCGGAATTCCGAGAACAATGGAAGAGTTGTGAAGCATTTTTAAACGTCAGCGGAATTCCGAGAACAATGGAAGAGTTCCGAAGCATTTTTAAACGTCAGCAGAATTCCGAGAACAATGGAAGAGTTCCGAAGCATTTTTAAACGTCAGCAGAATTCCGAGAACAATGGAAGAGTTCCGAAGCATTTTTAATCTTCAAAATAATTCCGAGAACAATGGAAGAGTTCCGAAGCATACTTAAACTTCAGCGGAATTCCGAGAACAATGGAAGAGTTCCGAAGCATTTTTAAAAGTCAGCGGAATACCGAGAACAAGAGAAGAGTTTTGAAGCATTTTTAAACGTCAGCGGAATTCCGAGAACAATGGAAGAGTTCCAAAGCATTTTTAAATGTCAGCGGAATTCTGAAAACAATGGATGAGTTCCGAAGCATTTTTAAACTTCAGCAGAATTCCGAGAACAATGGAAGAGTTCCGAAGCATTCTTAAACTTCAGCGGAATTCCGAGAACAATGGAAGAATTCCGAAGCATTTTTAAAAGTCAGCGGAATTCCGAGAACAATAGAAGAGTTGTGAAGCAATTTTAAGCGTCAGCGGAATTCCGAGAACAATGGAAGAGTTCCGAAGCATTTTTAAACTACAGCAGAATTCCGAGAACAATGGAAGAGTTCCGAAGCATTTTTAAAAGTCAGCAGAATTCCGAGAATAATAGAAGGGTGCCAAAGCATGTTTAAACTTCAGCGGAATTCTGAGAACAATGTAAGAGTTCCGAAGCATTTTTAAACTTCACCGGAATTCCGAGAACAATGGAAGAGTTCCGAAGCATTTTTAAACGTCAGGGGAATTCCGCGAACAATCGAAGAGTTCTGAAGCATTTTTAAACGTCAGCGGATTTTTGAAAACAATGGAAGATTTCCGAAGCATTTTTAAACCTCAGCGGAATTCTGAGAAAAATGGAAGAGTTCCGAAGCATTTTTAAACTTCAGCGGAATTTGGAGAACAATCGGAGAGTTCCGAAGCATTTTTAAATGTCAGCGGAATTCCGAGAACAATGGAAGAGTTGTGAAGCATTTTTAAACGTCAGCGGAATTCCGAGAACAATGGAAGAGTTCCGAAGCATTTTTAAACGTCAGCAGAATTCCGAGAACAATGGAAGAGTTCCGAAGCATTTTTAAACGTCAGCAGAATTCCGAGAACAATGGAAGAGTTCCGAAGCATTTTTAAATGTCAGCGGAATTCCGAGAACAATGGAAGAGTTGTGAAGCATTTTTAAACGTCAGCGGAATTCCGAGAACAATGGAAGAGTTCCGAAGCATTTTTAAACGTCAGCAGAAATCCGAGAAAAATGGAAGAGTTCCGAAGCATTTTTAAACGTCAGCAGAATTCCGAGAACAATGGAAGAGTTCCGAAGCATTTTTAAACTTCAGCAGAATTCCGAGAACAATGGTAGAGTTCCGAAGCATTTTTAAACTTCAGCGGAATTTGGAGAACAATGGAAGAGTTCCGAAGCATTTTTAAAAGTCAGCGGAATTCCGAGAACAATGGAAGAGTTGTGAAGCATTTTTAAACGTCAGCAGAATTCCGAGAACAATGGAAGAGTTCCGAAGCATTTTTAAACGTCAGCGGAATTCTGAGATCAATGGAATAGTTCTGAAGAATTTTTAAATGTTAGCGGGATTCCGAGAACAATGGAAGAGTTCCGAAGCATTTTTAAATGTCAGCGGAAATCTGAAAACAATGGAAGAGTTCCGAAGCATTTTTAATCTTCAAAATAATTCCGAGAACAATGGAAGAGTTCCGAAGCATATTTAAACTTCAGCGGAATTCCGAGAACAATGGAAGAGTTCCGAAGCATTTTTAAAAGTCAGCGGAATACCGAGAACAATAGAAGAGTTTTGAAGCATTTTTAAACGTCAGCGGAATTCCGAGAACAATGGAAGAGTTCCAAAGCATTTTTAAATGTCAGCGGAATTCTGAAAACAATGGAAGAGTTCCGAAGCATTTTTAAACTTCAGCAGAATTCCGAGAACAATGGAAGAGTTCCGAAGCATTTTTAAAAGTCAGCGGAATTCCGAGAACAATGGAAGAGTTGTGAAGCATTTTTAAACGTCAGCAGAATTCCGAGAACAATGGAAGAGTTCCGAAGCATTTTTAAACGTCAGCGGAATTCTGAGATCAATGGAATAGTTCTGAAGAATTTTTAAATGTCAGCGGAAATCTGAAAACAATGGAAGAGTTCCGAAGCATTTTTAATCTTCAAAATAATTCCGAGAACAATGGAAGAGTTCCGAAGCATTTTTAAAAGTCAGCGGAATACCGAGAACAATTGAAGAGTTTTGAAGCATTTTTAAACGTCAGCGGAATTCCGAGAACAATGGAAGAGGTCCGAAGCATTTTTAAATGTCAGCGGAATTCCGAGAAATATGGAAGAGTTCCGAAGCATTTTTAAATGTCAGCAGAATTCCGAGAACAATGGGAGAGTTCCCAAGCATTTTTAAACGTCAGCGGAATTCCGAGAACAATGGAAGAGTTCCAAAGCATTTTTAAATGTCAGCGGAATCCTGAAAACAATGGAAGAGTTCCGAAGCATTTTTAAACTACAGCAGAATTCCGAGAACAATGGAAGAGTTCCGAAGCATTCTTAAACTTCAGCGGAATTCCGAGAACAATGGAAGAGTTCCGAAGCATTTTTAAAAGTCAGCAGAATTCCGAGAATAATAGAAGGGTGCCAAAGCATGTTTAAACTTCAGCGGAATTCTGAGAACAATGTAAGAGTTCCGAAGCATTTTTAAACTTCACCGGAATTCCGAGAACAATGGAAGAGTTCCGAAGCATTTTTAAACGTCAGGGGAATTCCGCGAACAATCGAAGAGTTCTGAAGCATTTTTAAACGTCAGCGGATTTTTGAAAACAATGGAAGATTTCCGAAGCATTTTTAAACCTCAGCGGAATTCTGAGAAAAATGGAAGAGTTCCGAAGCATTTTTAAACTTCAGCGGAATTTGGAGAACAATCGGAGAGTTCCGAAGCATTTTTAAATGTCAGCGGAATTCCGAGAACAATGGAAGAGTTGTGAAGCATTTTTAAACGTCAGCGGAATTCCGAGAACAATGGAAGAGTTCCGAAGCATTTTTAAACGTCCGCAGAATTCCGAGAACAATGGAAGAGTTCCGAAGCATTTTTAAACGTCAGCAGAATTCCGAGAACAATGGAAGAGTTCCGTAGCATTTTTAAACTTCAGCAGAATTCCGAGAACAATGGAAGAGTTCCGAAGCATTTTTAAACTTCAGGGGAATTACGAGAACAATGGAAGAGTTCCGAAGCATTTTTAAACATGAGCAGAATTCCGAGAACAATGGAAGAGATTTTAAGCATTTTTAAACTTCAGCGGAATTCCGAGAACAATAGAAGAGTTCCGAAGCATTTTCAAACTTCACCCGAATTCTGAGAACAATGGAAGAGTTCCGAAGCATTTTTAAAAGTTAGCGGAATTCCGAGAACAATGGAAGAGTTGTGAAGCATTTTTAAACGTCAGCGGAATTCCGAGAACAATGGAAGAGTTCCGAAGCATTTTTAAACGTCAGCAGAATTCCGAGAACAATGGAAGAGTTCCGAAGCATTTTTAAACGTCAGCAGAATTCCGAGAACAATGGAAGAGTTCCGAAGCATTTTTAATCTTCAAAATAATTCCGAGAACAATGGAAGAGTTCCGAAGCATATTTAAACTTCAGCGGAATTCCGAGAACAATGGAAGAGTTCCGAAGCATTTTTAAAAGTCAGCGGAATACCGAGAACAATAGAAGAGTTTTGAAGCATTTTTAAACGTCAGCGGAATTCCGAGAACAATGGAAGAGTTCCAAAGCATTTTTAAATGTCAGCGGAATTCTGAAAACAATGGAAGAGTTCCGAAGCATTTTTAAACTTCAGCAGAATTCCGAGAACAATGGAAGAGTTCCGAAGCATTCTTAAACTTCAGCGGAATTCCGAGAACAATGGAAGAATTCCGAAGCATTTTTAAAAGTCAGCGGAATTCCGAGAACAATAGAAGAGTTGTGAAGCAATTTTAAGCGTCAGCGGAATTCCGAGAACAATGGAAGAGTTCCGAAGCATTTTTAAACTTCAGCGGAATTCCTGGAACAATGGAAGAGTTCCGAAGCATTTTTAAAAGTCAGCAGAATTCCGAGAATAATAGAAGGGTGCCAAAGCATGTTTAAACTTCAGCGGAATTCTGAGAACAATGTAAGAGTTCCGAAGCATTTTTAAACTTCACCGGAATTCCGAGAACAATGGAAGAGTTCCGAAGCATTTTTAAACGTCAGGGGAATTCCGCGAACAATCGAAGTGTTCTGAAGCATTTTTAAATGTCAGCGGATTTTTGAAAACAATGGAAGATTTCCGAAGCATTTTTAAACCTCAGCGGAATTCTGAGAAAGATGGAAGAGTTCCGAAGCATTTTTAAACTTCAGCGGAATTTGGAGAACAATCGGAGAGTTCCGAAGCATTTTTAAAAGTTAGCGGAATTCCGAGAACAATGGAAGAGTTGTGAAGCATTTTTAAACGTCAGCGGAATTCCGAGAACAATGGAAGAGTTCCGAAGCATTTTTAAACGTCAGCAGAATTCCGAGAACAATGGAAGAGTTCCGAAGCATTTTTAAACGTCAGCAGAATTCCGAGAACAATGGAAGAGTTCCGAAGCATTTTTAATCTTCAAAATAATTCCGAGAACAATGGAAGAGTTCCGAAGCATATTTAAACTTCAGCGGAATTCCGAGAACAATGGAAGAGTTCCGAAGCATTTTTAAAAGTCAGCGGAATACCGAGAACAATAGAAGAGTTTTGAAGCATTTTTAAACGTCAGCGGAATTCCGAGAACAATGGAAGAGTTCCAAAGCATTTTTAAATGTCAGCGGAATTCTGAAAACAATGGAAGAGTTCCGAAGCATTTTTAAACTTCAGCAGAATTCCGAGAACAATGGAAGAGTTCCGAAGCATTCTTAAACTTCAGCGGAATTCCGAGAACAATGGAAGAATTCCGAAGCATTTTTAAAAGTCAGCGGAATTCCGAGAACAATAGAAGAGTTGTGAAGCAATTTTAAGCGTCAGCGGAATTCCGAGAACAATGGAAGAGTTCCGAAGCATTTTTAAACTACAGCAGAATTCCGAGAACAATGGAAGAGTTCCGAAGCATTTTTAAAAGTCAGCAGAATTCCGAGAATAATAGAAGGGTGCCAAAGCATGTTTAAACTTCAGCGGAATTCTGAGAACAATGTAAGAGTTCCGAAGCATTTTTAAACTTCACCGGAATTCCGAGAACAATGGAAGAGTTCCGAAGCATTTTTAAACGTCAGGGGAATTCCGCGAACAATCGAAGAGTTCTGAAGCATTTTTAAACGTCAGCGGATTTTTGAAAACAATGGAAGATTTCCGAAGCATTTTTAAACCTCAGCGGAATTCTGAGAAAAATGGAAGAGTTCCGAAGCATTTTTAAACTTCAGCGGAATTTGGAGAACAATCGGAGAGTTCCGAAGCATTTTTAAATGTCAGCGGAATTCCGAGAACAATGGAAGAGTTGTGAAGCATTTTTAAACGTCAGCGGAATTCCGAGAACAATGGAAGAGTTCCGAAGCATTTTTAAACGTCAGCAGAATTCCGAGAACAATGGAAGAGTTCCGAAGCATTTTTAAACGTCAGCAGAATTCCGAGAACAATGGAAGAGTTCCGAAGCATTTTTAAACTTCAGCAGAATTCCGAGAACAATGGAAGAGTTCCGAAGCATTTTTAAACTTCAGGGGAATTACGAGAACAATGGAAGAGTTCCGAAGCATTTTTAAACCTCAGCGGAATTCTGAGAAAGATGGAAGAGTTCCGAAACATTTTTAAACTTCAGCGGAATTTGGAGAACAATCGGAGAGTTCCGAAGCATTTTTAAATGTCAGCGGAATTCCGAGAACAATGGAAGAGTTGTGAAGCATTTTTAAACGTCAGCGGAATTCCGAGAACAATGGAAGAGTTCCGAAGCATTTTTAAACGTCAGCAGAATTCCGAGAACAATGGAAGAGTTCCGAAGCATTTTTAAACTTCAGCAGAATTCCGAGAACAATGGTAGAGTTCCGAAGCATTTTTAAACTTCAGCGGAATTTGGAGAACAATGGAAGAGTTCCGAAGCATTTTTAAAAGTCAGCGGAATTCCGAGAACAATGGAAGAGTTGTGAAGCATTTTTAAACGTCAGCAGAATTCCGAGAACAATGGAAGAGTTCCGAAGCATTTTTAAACGTCAGCGGAATTCTGAGATCAATGGAATAGTTCTGAAGAATTTTTAAATGTTAGCGGGATTCCGAGAACAATGGAAGAGTTCCGAAGCATTTTTAAATGTCAGCGGAAATCTGAAAACAATGGAAGAGTTCCGAAGCATTTTTAATCTTCAAAATAATTCCGAGAACAATGGAAGAGTTCCGAAGCATATTTAAACTTCAGCGGAATTCCGAGAACAATGGAAGAGTTCCGAAGCATTTTTAAAAGTCAGCGGAATACCGAGAACAATAGAAGAGTTTTGAAGCATTTTTAAACGTCAGCGGAATTCCGAGAACAATGGAAGAGTTCCAAAGCATTTTTAAATGTCAGCGGAATTCTGAAAACAATGGAAGAGTTCCGAAGCATTTTTAAACTTCAGCAGAATTCCGAGAACAATGGAAGAGTTCCGAAGCATTTTTAAAAGTCAGCGGAATTCCGAGAACAATGGAAGAGTTGTGAAGCATTTTTAAACGTCAGCAGAATTCCGAGAACAATGGAAGAGTTCCGAAGCATTTTTAAACGTCAGCGGAATTCTGAGATCAATGGAATAGTTCTGAAGAATTTTTAAATGTCAGCGGAAATCTGAAAACAATGGAAGAGTTCCGAAGCATTTTTAATCTTCAAAATAATTCCGAGAACAATGGAAGAGTTCCGAAGCATTTTTAAAAGTCAGCGGAATACCGAGAACAATTGAAGAGTTTTGAAGCATTTTTAAACGTCAGCGGAATTCCGAGAACAATGGAAGAGGTCCGAAGCATTTTTAAATGTCAGCGGAATTCCGAGAAATATGGAAGAGTTCCGAAGCATTTTTAAATGTCAGCAGAATTCCGAGAACAATGGGAGAGTTCCAAAGCATTTTTAACTGTCAGCGGAATTCTGAAAACAATGGAAGAGTTCCGAAGCATTTTTAAACTTCAGCAGAATTCCGAGAACAATGGAAGAGTTCCGAAGCATTCTTAAACTTCAGCGGAATTCCGAGAACAATGGAAGAGTTCCGAAGCATTTTTAAACTTCAGCGGAATTCCTGGAACAATGGAAGAGTTCCGAAGCATTTTTAAAAGTCAGCAGAATTCCGAGAATAATAGAAGGGTGCCAAAGCATGTTTAAACTTCAGCGGAATTCTGAGAACAATGTAAGAGTTCCGAAGCATTTTTAAACTTCACCGGAATTCCGAGAACAATGGAAGAGTTCCGAAGCATTTTTAAACGTCAGGGGAATTCCGCGAACAATCGAAGAGTTCTGAAGCATTTTTAAACGTCAGCGGATTTTTGAAAACAATGGAAGATTTCCGAAGCATTTTTAAACCTCAGCGGAATTCTGAGAAAAATGGAAGAGTTCTGAAGCATTTTTAAACTTCAGCGGAATTTGGAGAACAATCGGAGAGTTCCGAAGCATTTTTAAATGTCAGCGGAATTCCGAGAACAATGGAAGAGTTCCGAAGCATTTTTAAACGTCAGCGGAATTCTGAGATCAATGGAATAGTTCTGAAGAATTTTTAAATGTCAGCGGAAATCTGAAAACAATGGAAGAGTTCCGAAGCATTTTTAATCTTCAAAATAATTCCGAGAACAATGGAAGAGTTCCGAAGCATTTTTAAAAGTCAGCGGAATACCGAGAACAATTGAAGAGTTTTGAAGCATTTTTAAACGTCAGCGGAATTCCGAGAACAATGGAAGAGGTCCGAAGCATTTTTAAATGTCAGCGGAATTCCGAGAAATATGGAAGAGTTCCGAAGCATTTTTAAATGTCAGCAGAATTCCGAGAACAATGGGAGAGTTCCCAAGCATTTTTAAACGTCAGCGGAATTCCGAGAACAATGGAAGAGTTCCAAAGCATTTTTAAATGTCAGCGGAATCCTGAAAACAATGGAAGAGTTCCGAAGCATTTTTAAACTACAGCAGAATTCCGAGAACAATGGAAGAGTTCCGAAGCATTCTTAAACTTCAGCGGAATTCCGAGAACAATGGAAGAGTTCCGAAGCATTTTTAAAAGTCAGCAGAATTCCGAGAATAATAGAAGGGTGCCAAAGCATGTTTAAACTTCAGCGGAATTCTGAGAACAATGTAAGAGTTCCGAAGCATTTTTAAACTTCACCGGAATTCCGAGAACAATGGAAGAGTTCCGAAGCATTTTTAAACGTCAGGGGAATTCCGCGAACAATCGAAGAGTTCTGAAGCATTTTTAAACGTCAGCGGATTTTTGAAAACAATGGAAGATTTCCGAAGCATTTTTAAACCTCAGCGGAATTCTGAGAAAAATGGAAGAGTTCCGAAGCATTTTTAAACTTCAGCGGAATTTGGAGAACAATCGGAGAGTTCCGAAGCATTTTTAAATGTCAGCGGAATTCCGAGAACAATGGAAGAGTTGTGAAGCATTTTTAAACGTCAGCGGAATTCCGAGAAAAATGGAAGAGTTCCGAAGCATTTTTAAACGTCCGCAGAATTCCGAGAACAATGGAAGAGTTCCGAAGCATTTTTAAACGTCAGCAGAATTCCGAGAACAATGGAAGAGTTCCGTAGCATTTTTAAACTTCAGCAGAATTCCGAGAACAATGGAAGAGTTCCGAAGCATTTTTAAACTTCAGGGGAATTACGAGAACAATGGAAGAGTTCCGAAGCATTTTTAAACATGAACAGAATTCCGAGAACAATGGAAGAGATTTTAAGCATTTTTAAACTTCAGCGGAATTCCGAGAACAATAGAAGAGTTCCGAAGCATTTTCAAACTTCACCCGAATTCTGAGAACAATGGAAGAGTTCCGAAGCATTTTTAAAAGTTAGCGGAATTCCGAGAACAATGGAAGAGTTGTGAAGCATTTTTAAACGTCAGCGGAATTCCGAGAACAATGGAAGAGTTCCGAAGCATTTTTAAACGTCAGCAGAATTCCGAGAACAATGGAAGAGTTCCGAAGCATTTTTAAACGTCAGCAGAATTCCGAGAACAATGGAAGAGTTCCGAAGCATTTTTAATCTTCAAAATAATTCCGAGAACAATGGAAGAGTTCCGAAGCATATTTAAACTTCAGCGGAATTCCGAGAACAATGGAAGAGTTCCGAAGCATTTTTAAAAGTCAGCGGAATACCGAGAACAATAGAAGAGTTTTGAAGCATTTTTAAACGTCAGCGGAATTCCGAGAACAATGGAAGAGTTCCAAAGCATTTTTAAATGTCAGCGGAATTCTGAAAACAATGGAAGAGTTCCGAAGCATTTTTAAACTTCAGCAGAATTCCGAGAACAATGGAAGAGTTCCGAAGCATTCTTAAACTTCAGCGGAATTCCGAGAACAATGGAAGAATTCCGAAGCATTTTTAAAAGTCAGCGGAATTCCGAGAACAATAGAAGAGTTGTGAAGCAATTTTAAGCGTCAGCGGAATTCCGAGAACAATGGAAGAGTTCCGAAGCATTTTTAAACTTCAGCGGAATTCCTGGAACAATGGAAGAGTTCCGAAGCATTTTTAAAAGTCAGCAGAATTCCGAGAATAATAGAAGGGTGCCAAAGCATGTTTAAACTTCAGCGGAATTCTGAGAACAATGTAAGAGTTCCGAAGCATTTTTAAACTTCACCGGAATTCCGAGAACAATGGAAGAGTTCCGAAGCATTTTTAAACGTCAGGGGAATTCCGCGAACAATCGAAGTGTTCTGAAGCATTTTTAAATGTCAGCGGATTTTTGAAAACAATGGAAGATTTCCGAAGCATTTTTAAACCTCAGCGGAATTCTGAGAAAGATGGAAGAGTTCCGAAGCATTTTTAAACTTCAGCGGAATTTGGAGAACAATCGGAGAGTTCCGAAGCATTTTTAAAAGTTAGCGGAATTCCGAGAACAATGGAAGAGTTGTGAAGCATTTTTAAACGTCAGCGGAATTCCGAGAACAATGGAAGAGTTCCGAAGCATTTTTAAACGTCAGCAGAATTCCGAGAACAATGGAAGAGTTCCGAAGCATTTTTAAACGTCAGCAGAATTCCGAGAACAATGGAAGAGTTCCGAAGCATTTTTAATCTTCAAAATAATTCCGAGAACAATGGAAGAGTTCCGAAGCATATTTAAACTTCAGCGGAATTCCGAGAACAATGGAAGAGTTCCGAAGCATTTTTAAAAGTCAGCGGAATACCGAGAACAATAGAAGAGTTTTGAAGCATTTTTAAACGTCAGCGGAATTCCGAGAACAATGGAAGAGTTCCAAAGCATTTTTAAATGTCAGCGGAATTCTGAAAACAATGGAAGAGTTCCGAAGCATTTTTAAACTTCAGCAGAATTCCGAGAACAATGGAAGAGTTCCGAAGCATTCTTAAACTTCAGCGGAATTCCGAGAACAATGGAAGAATTCCGAAGCATTTTTAAAAGTCAGCGGAATTCCGAGAACAATAGAAGAGTTGTGAAGCAATTTTAAGCGTCAGCGGAATTCCGAGAACAATGGAAGAGTTCCGAAGCATTTTTAAACTACAGCAGAATTCCGAGAACAATGGAAGAGTTCCGAAGCATTTTTAAAAGTCAGCAGAATTCCGAGAATAATAGAAGGGTGCCAAAGCATGTTTAAACTTCAGCGGAATTCTGAGAACAATGTAAGAGTTCCGAAGCATTTTTAAACTTCACCGGAATTCCGAGAACAATGGAAGAGTTCCGAAGCATTTTTAAACGTCAGGGGAATTCCGCGAACAATCGAAGAGTTCTGAAGCATTTTTAAACGTCAGCGGATTTTTGAAAACAATGGAAGATTTCCGAAGCATTTTTAAACCTCAGCGGAATTCTGAGAAAAATGGAAGAGTTCCGAAGCATTTTTAAACTTCAGCGGAATTTGGAGAACAATCGGAGAGTTCCGAAGCATTTTTAAATGTCAGCGGAATTCCGAGAACAATGGAAGAGTTGTGAAGCATCTTTAAACGTCAGCGGAATTCCGAGAACAATGGAAGAGTTCCGAAGCATTTTTAAACGTCAGCAGAATTCCGAGAACAATGGAAGAGTTCCGAAGCATTTTTAAACGTCAGCAGAATTCCGAGAACAATGGAAGAGTTCCGAAGCATTTTTAAACTTCAGCAGAATTCCGAGAACAATGGAAGAGTTCCGAAGCATTTTTAAACTTCAGGGGAATTACGAGAACAATGGAAGAGTTCCGAAGCATTTTTAAACCTCAGCGGAATTCTGAGAAAGATGGAAGAGTTCCGAAACATTTTTAAACTTCAGCGGAATTTGGAGAACAATCGGAGAGTTCCGAAGCATTTTTAAATGTCAGCGGAATTCCGAGAACAATGGAAGAGTTGTGAAGCATTTTTAAACGTCAGCGGAATTCCGAGAACAATGGAAGAGTTCCGAAGCATTTTTAAACGTCAGCAGAATTCCGAGAAAAATGGAAGAGTTCCGAAGCATTTTTAAACGTCAGCAGAATTCCGAGAACAATGGAAGAGTTCCGAAGCATTTTTAAACTTCAGCAGAATTCCGAGAACAATGGTAGAGTTCCGAAGCATTTTTAAACTTCAGCGGAATTTGGAGAACAATGGAAGAGTTCCGAAGCATTTTTAAAAGTCAGCGGAATTCCGAGAACAATGGAAGAGTTGTGAAGCATTTTTAAACGTCAGCAGAATTCCGAGAACAATGGAAGAGTTCCGAAGCATTTTTAAACGTCAGCGGAATTCTGAGATCAATGGAATAGTTCTGAAGAATTTTTAAATGTTAGCGGGATTCCGAGAACAATGGAAGAGTTCCGAAGCATTTTTAAATGTCAGCGGAAATCTGAAAACAATGGAAGAGTTCCGAAGCATTTTTAATCTTCAAAATAATTCCGAGAACAATGGAAGAGTTCCGAAGCATATTTAAACTTCAGCGGAATTCCGAGAACAATGGAAGAGTTCCGAAGCATTTTTAAAAGTCAGCGGAATACCGAGAACAATAGAAGAGTTTTGAAGCATTTTTAAACGTCAGCGGAATTCCGAGAACAATGGAAGAGTTCCAAAGCATTTTTAAATGTCAGCGGAATTCTGAAAACAATGGAAGAGTTCCGAAGCATTTTTAAACTTCAGCAGAATTCCGAGAACAATGGAAGAGTTCCGAAGCATTTTTAAAAGTCAGCGGAATTCCGAGAACAATGGAAGAGTTGTGAAGCATTTTTAAACGTCAGCAGAATTCCGAGAACAATGGAAGAGTTCCGAAGCATTTTTAAACGTCAGCGGAATTCTGAGATCAATGGAATAGTTCTGAAGAATTTTTAAATGTCAGCGGAAATCTGAAAACAATGGAAGAGTTCCGAAGCATTTTTAATCTTCAAAATAATTCCGAGAACAATGGAAGAGTTCCGAAGCATTTTTAAAAGTCAGCGGAATACCGAGAACAATTGAAGAGTTTTGAAGCATTTTTAAACGTCAGCGGAATTCCGAGAACAATGGAAGAGGTCCGAAGCATTTTTAAATGTCAGCGGAATTCCGAGAAATATGGAAGAGTTCCGAAGCATTTTTAAATGTCAGCAGAATTCCGAGAACAATGGGAGAGTTCCAAAGCATTTTTAACTGTCAGCGGAATTCTGAAAACAATGGAAGAGTTCCGAAGCATTTTTAAACTTCAGCAGAATTCCGAGAACAATGGAAGAGTTCCGAAGCATTCTTAAACTTCAGCGGAATTCCGAGAACAATGGAAGAGTTCCGAAGCATTTTTAAACTTCAGCGGAATTCCTGGAACAATGGAAGAGTTCCGAAGCATTTTTAAAAGTCAGCAGAATTCCGAGAATAATAGAAGGGTGCCAAAGCATGTTTAAACTTCAGCGGAATTCTGAGAACAATGTAAGAGTTCCGAAGCATTTTTAAACTTCACCGGAATTCCGAGAACAATGGAAGAGTTCCGAAGCATTTTTAAACGTCAGGGGAATTCCGCGAACAATCGAAGAGTTCTGAAGCATTTTTAAACGTCAGCGGATTTTTGAAAACAATGGAAGATTTCCGAAGCATTTTTAAACCTCAGCGGAATTCTGAGAAAAATGGAAGAGTTCTGAAGCATTTTTAAACTTCAGCGGAATTTGGAGAACAATCGGAGAGTTCCGAAGCATTTTTAAATGTCAGCGGAATTCCGAGAACAATGGAAGAGTTGTGAAGCATTTTTAAACGTCAGCGGAATTCCGAGAACAATGGAAGAGTTCCGAAGCATTTTTAAACGTCAGCAGAATTCCGAGAACAATGGAAGAGTTCCGAAGCATTTTTAAACGTCAGCAGAATTCCGAGAACAATGGAAGAGTTCCGAAGCATTTTTAAACTTCAGCAGAATTCCGAGAACAATGGAAGAGTTCCGAAGCATTTTTAAACTTCAGCGGTATTACGAGAACAATGGAAGAGTTCCGAAGCATTTTTAAACATGAGCAGAATTCCGAGAACAATGGAAGAGATTTTAAGCATTTTTAAACTTCAGCGGAATTCCGAGAAAAATAGAAGAGTTCCGAAGCATTTTCAAACTTCACCCGAATTCTGAGAACAATGGAAGAGTTCCGAAGCATTTTTAAAAGTTAGCGGAATTCCGAGAACAATGGAAGAGTTGTGAAGCATTTTTAAACGTCAGCGGAATTCCGAGAACAATGGAAGAGTTCCGAAGCATTTTTAAACGTCAGCAGAATTCCGAGAACAATGGAAGAGTTCCGAAGCATTTTTAAACGTCAGCAGAATTCCGAGAACAATGGAAGAGTTCCGAAGCATTTTTAAACTTCAGCAGAATTCCGAGAACAATGGAAGAGTTCCGAAGCATTTTTAAACTTCAGCGGAATTTGGAGAACAATGGAAAAGTTCCGAAGCATTTTTAAAAGTCAGCGGAATTCCGAGAACAATGGAAGAGTTGTGAAGCATTTTTAAACGTCAGCAGAATTCCGAGAACAATGGAAGAGTTCCGAAGCATTTTTAAACGTCAGCGGAATGCCGAGAACAATGCAAGATTTCTGAAGCATTTTTATATGTCAGCGGAATTCCGAGAACAATGGAAGAGTTCCGAAGCATTTTTAAATGTCAGCGGAAATCTGAAAACAATGGAAGAGTTCCGAAGCATTTTTAATCTTCAAAATAATTCCGAGAACAATGGAAGAGTTCCGAAGCATATTTAAACTTCAGCGGAATTCCGAGAACAATGTAAGAGTTCCGAAGCATTTTTAAAAGTCAGCGGAATACCGAGAACAATAGAAGAGTTTTGAAGCATTTTTAAACGTCAGCGGAATTCCGAGAACAATGGAAGAGTTCCAAAGCATTTTTAAATGTCAGCGGAATTCTGAAAACAATGGAAGAGTTCCGAAGCATTTTTAAACTTCAGCAGAATTCCGAGAACAATGGAAGAGTTCCGAAGCATTTTTAAAAGTCAGCAGAATTCCGAGAATAATAGAAGGGTGCCAAAGCATGTTTAAACTTCAGCGGAATTCTGAGAACAATGTAAGAGTTCCGAAGCATTTTTAAACTTCACCGGAATTCCGAGAACAATGGAAGAGTTCCGAAGCATTTTTAAACGTCAGGGGAATTCCGCGAACAATCGAAGAGTTCTGAAGCATTTTTAAACGTCAGCGGATTTTTGAAAACAATGGAAGATTTCCGAAGCATTTTTAAACCTCAGCGGAATTCTGAGAAAAATGGAAGAGTTCCGAAGCATTTTTAAACTTCAGCGGAATTTGGAGAACAATCGGAGAGTTCCGAAGCATTTTTAAACGTCAGCGGAATTCCGAGAACAATGGAAGAGTTCCGAAGCATTTTTAAACGTCAGCAGAATTCCGAGAACAATGGAAGAGTTCCCAAGCATTTTTAAACGTCAGCAGAATTCCGAGAACAATGGAAGAGTTCCGAAGCATTTTTAAACTTCAGCAGAATTCCGAGAACAATGGAAGAGTTCCGAAGCATTTTTAAACATGAGCAGAATTCCGAGAACAATGGAAGAGATTTTAAGCATTTTTAAACTTCAGCGGAATTCCGAGAACAATAGAAGAGTTCCGAAGCATTTTCAAACTTCACCCGAATTCTGAGAACAATGGAAGAGTTCCGAAGCATTTTTAAAAGTTAGCGGAATTCCGAGAACAATGGAAGAGTTGTGAAGCATTTTTAAACGTCAGCGGAATTCCGAGAACAATGGAAGAGTTCCGAAGCATTTTTAAACGTCAGCAGAATTCCGAGAACAATGGAAGAGTTCCGAAGCATTTTTAAACGTCAGCAGAATTCCGAGAACAATGGAAGAGTTCCGAAGCATTTTTAATCTTCAAAATAATTCCGAGAACAATGGAAGAGTTCCGAAGCATATTTAAACTTCAGCGGAATTCCGAGAACAATGGAAGAGTTCCGAAGCATTTTTAAAAGTCAGCGGAATACCGAGAACAATAGAAGAGTTTTGAAGCATTTTTAAACGTCAGCAGAATTCCGAGAACAATGGAAGAGGTCCGAAGCATTTTTAAATGTCAGCGGAATTCCGAGAAATATGGAAGAGTTCCGAGCATTTTTAAATGTCAGCAGAATTCCGAGAACAATGGAAGAGTTCCAAAGCATTTTTAAATGTCAGCGGAATCCTAAAAACAATGGAAGAGTTCCGAAGCATTTTTAAACTACAGCAGAATTCCGAGAACAATGGAAGAGTTCCGAAGCATTCTTAAACTTCAGCGGAATTCCGAGAACAATGGAAGAGTTCCGAAGCATTTTTAAAAGTCAGCAGAATTCCGAGAATAATAGAAGGGTGCCAAAGCATGTTTAAACTTCAGCGGAATTCTGAGAACAATGTAAGAGTTCCGAAGCATTTTTAAACTTCACCGGAATTCCGAGAACAATGGAAGAGTTCCGAAGCATTTTTAAACGTCAGGGGAATTCCGCGAACAATCGAAGAGTTCTGAAGCATTTTTAAACGTCAGCGGATTTTTGAAAACAATGGAAGATTTCCGAAGAATTTTTAAACCTCAGCGGAATTCTGAGAAAAATGGAAGAGTTCCGAAGCATTTTTAAACTTCAGCGGAATTTGGAGAACAATCGGAGAGTTCCGAAGCATTTTTAAATGTCAGCGGAATTCCGAGAACAATGGAAGAGTTGTGAAGCATTTTTAAACGTCAGCGGAATTCCGAGAACAATGGAAGAGTTCCGAAGCATTTTTAAACGTCAGCAGAATTCCGAGAACAATGGAAGAGTTCCGAAGCATTTTTAAACGTCAGCAGAATTCCGAGAACAATGGAAGAGTTCCGAAGCATTTTTAAACTTCCGCAGAATTCCGAGAACAATGGAAGAGTTCCGAAGCATTTTTAAACTTCAGGGGAATTACGAGAACAATGGAAGAGTTCCGAAGCATTTTTAAACATGAGCAGAATTCCGAGAACAATGGAAGAGATTTTAAGCATTTTTAAACTTCAGCGGAATTCCGAGAACAATAGAAGAGTTCCGAAGCATTTTCAAACTTCACCCGAATTCTGAGAACAATGGAAGAGTTCCGAAGCATTTTTAAAAGTTAGCGGAATTCCGAGAACAATGGAAGAGTTGAGAAGCATTTTTAAACGTCAGCGGAATTCCGAGAACAATGGAAGAGTTCCGAAGCATTCTTAAACTTCAGCGGAATTCCGAGAACAATGGAAGAATTCCGAAGCATTTTTAAAAGTCAGCGGAATTCCGAGAACAATAGAAGAGTTGTGAAGCAATTTTAAGCGTCAGCGGAATTCCGAGAACAATGGAAGAGTTCCGAAGCATTTTTAAACTTCAGCGGAATTCCTGGAACAATGGAAGAGTTCCGAAGCATTTTTAAAAGTCAGCAGAATTCCGAGAATAATAGAAGGGTGCCAAAGCATGTTTAAACTTCAGCGGAATTCTGAGAACAATGTAAGAGTTCCGAAGCATTTTTAAACTTCACCGGAATTCCGAGAACAATGGAAGAGTTCCGAAGCATTTTTAAACGTCAGGGGAATTCCGCGAACAATCGAAGTGTTCTGAAGCATTTTTAAATGTTAGCGGATTTTTGAAAACAATGGAAGATTTCCGAAGCATTTTTAAACCTCAGCTGAATTCTGAGAAAGATGGAAGAGTTCCGAAGCATTTTTAAACTTCAGCGGAATTTGGAGAACAATCGGAGAGTTCCGAAGCATTTTTAAAAGTTAGCGGAATTCCGAGAACAATGGAAGAGTTGTGAAGCATTTTTAAACGTCAGCGGAATTCCGAGAACAATGGAAGAGTTCCGAAGCATTTTTAAACGTCAGCAGAATTCCGAGAACAATGGAAGAGTTCCGAAGCATTTTTAAACGTCAGCAGAATTCCGAGAACAATGGAAGAGTTCCGAAGCATTTTTAATCTTCAAAATAATTCCGAGAACAATGGAAGAGTTCCGAAGCATATTTAAACTTCAGCGGAATTCCGAGAACAATGGAAGAGTTCCGAAGCATTTTTAAAAGTCAGCGGAATACCGAGAACAATAGAAGAGTTTTGAAGCATTTTTAAACGTCAGCGGAATTCCGAGAACAATGGAAGAGTTCCAAAGCATTTTTAAATGTCAGCGGAATTCTGAAAACAATGGAAGAGTTCCGAAGCATTTTTAAACTTCAGCAGAATTCCGAGAACAATGGAAGAGTTCCGAAGCATTCTTAAACTTCAGCGGAATTCCGAGAACAATGGAAGAATTCCGAAGCATTTTTAAAAGTCAGCGGAATTCCGAGAACAATAGAAGAGTTGTGAAGCAATTTTAAGCGTCAGCGGAATTCCGAGAACAATGGAAGAGTTCCGAAGCATTTTTAAACTACAGCAGAATTCCGAGAACAATGGAAGAGTTCCGAAGCATTTTTAAAAGTCAGCAGAATTCCGAGAATAATAGAAGGGTGCCAAAGCATGTTTAAACTTCAGCGGAATTCTGAGAACAATGTAAGAGTTCCGAAGCATTTTTAAACTTCACCGGAATTCCGAGAACAATGGAAGAGTTCCGAAGCATTTTTAAACGTCAGGGGAATTCCGCGAACAATCGAAGAGTTCTGAAGCATTTTTAAACGTCAGCGGATTTTTGAAAACAATGGAAGATTTCCGAAGCATTTTTAAACCTCAGCGGAATTCTGAGAAAAATGGAAGAGTTCCGAAGCATTTTTAAACTTCAGCGGAATTTGGAGAACAATCGGAGAGTTCCTAAGCATTTTTAAATGTCAGCGGAATTCCGAGAACAATGGAAGAGTTGTGAAGCATTTTTAAACGTCAGCGGAATTCCGAGAACAATGGAAGAGTTCCGAAGCATTTTTAAACGTCAGCAGAATTCCGAGAACAATGGAAGAGTTCCGAAGCATTTTTAAACGTCAGCAGAATTCCGAGAAAAATGGAAGAGGTCCGAAGCATTTTTAAATGTCAGCGGAATTCCGAGAAATATGGAAGAGTTCCGAAGCATTTTTAAATGTCAGCAGAATTCCGAGAACAATGGGAGAGTTCCAAAGCATTTTTAAATGTCAGCGGAATTCTGAAAACAATGGAAGAGTTCCGAAGCATTTTTAAACTTCAGCAGAATTCCGAGAACAATGGAAGAGTTCCGAAGCATTCTTAAACTTCAGCGGAATTCCGAGAACAATGGAAGAGTTCCGAAGCATTTTTAAAAGTCAGCGGAATTCCGAGAACAATAGAAGAGTTGTGAAGCAATTTTAAGCGTCAGCGGAATTCCGAGAACAATGGAAGAGTTCCGAAGCATTTTTAAACTTCAGCGGAATTCCTGGAACAATGGAAGAGTTCCGAAGCATTTTTAAAAGTCAGCAGAATTCCGAGAATAATAGAAGGGTGCCAAAGCATGTTTAAACTTCAGCGGAATTCTGAGAACAATGTAAGAGTTCCGAAGCATTTTTAAACTTCACCGGAATTCCGAGAACAATGGAAGAGTTCCGAAGCATTTTTAAACGTCAGGGGAATTCCGCGAACAATCGAAGAGTTCTGAAGCATTTTTAAACGTCAGCGGATTTTTGAAAACAATGGAAGATTTCCGAAGCATTTTTAAACCTCAGCGGAATTCTGAGAAAAATGGAAGAGTTCTGAAGCATTTTTAAACTTCAGCGGAATTTGGAGAACAATCGGAGAGTTCCGAAGCATTTTTAAATGTCAGCGGAATTCCGAGAACAATGGAAGAGTTGTGAAGCATTTTTAAACGTCAGCGGAATTCCGAGAACAATGGAAGAGTTCCGAAGCATTTTTAAACGTCAGCAGAATTCCGAGAACAATGGAAGAGTTCCGAAGCATTTTTAAACGTCAGCAGAATTCCGAGAACAATGGAAGAGTTCCGAAGCATTTTTAAACTTCAGCAGAATTCCGAGAACAATGGAAGAGTTCCGAAGCATTTTTAAACTTCAGCGGTATTACGAGAACAATGGAAGAGTTCCGAAGCATTTTTAAACATGAGCAGAATTCCGAGAACAATGGAAGAGATTTTAAGCATTTTTAAACTTCAGCGGAATTCCGAGAAAAATAGAAGAGTTCCGAAGCATTTTCAAACTTCACCCGAATTCTGAGAACAATGGAAGAGTTCCGAAGCATTTTTAAAAGTTAGCGGAATTCCGAGAACAATGGAAGAGTTGTGAAGCATTTTTAAACGTCAGCGGAATTCCGAGAACAATGGAAGAGTTCCGAAGCATTTTTAAACGTCAGCAGAATTCCGAGAACAATGGAAGAGTTCCGAAGCATTTTTAAACGTCAGCAGAATTCCGAGAACAATGGAAGAGTTCCGAAGCATTTTTAAACTTCAGCAGAATTCCGAGAACAATGGAAGAGTTCCGAAGCATTTTTAAACTTCAGCGGAATTTGGAGAACAATGGAAAAGTTCCGAAGCATTTTTAAAAGTCAGCGGAATTCCGAGAACAATGGAAGAGTTGTGAAGCATTTTTAAACGTCAGCAGAATTCCGAGAACAATGGAAGAGTTCCGAAGCATTTTTAAACGTCAGCGGAATGCCGAGAACAATGCAAGATTTCTGAAGCATTTTTATATGTCAGCGGAATTCCGAGAACAATGGAAGAGTTCCGAAGCATTTTTAAATGTCAGCGGAAATCTGAAAACAATGGAAGAGTTCCGAAGCATTTTTAATCTTCAAAATAATTCCGAGAACAATGGAAGAGTTCCGAAGCATATTTAAACTTCAGCGGAATTCCGAGAACAATGTAAGAGTTCCGAAGCATTTTTAAAAGTCAGCGGAATACCGAGAACAATAGAAGAGTTTTGAAGCATTTTTAAACGTCAGCGGAATTCCGAGAACAATGGAAGAGGTCCGAAGCATTTTTAAATGTCAGCGGAATTCCGAGAAATATGGAAGAGTTCCGAGCATTTTTAAATGTCAGCAGAATTCCGAGAACAATGGAAGAGTTCCAAAGCATTTTTAAATGTCAGCGGAATTCTGAAAACAATGGAAGAGTTCCGAAGCATTTTTAAACTTCAGCAGAATTCCGAGAACAATGGAAGAGTTCCGAAGCATTTTTAAAAGTCAGCAGAATTCCGAGAATAATAGAAGGGTGCCAAAGCATGTTTAAACTTCAGCGGAATTCTGAGAACAATGTAAGAGTTCCGAAGCATTTTTAAACTTCACCGGAATTCCGAGAACAATGGAAGAGTTCCGAAGCATTTTTAAACGTCAGGGGAATTCCGCGAACAATCGAAGAGTTCTGAAGCATTTTTAAACGTCAGCGGATTTTTGAAAACAATGGAAGATTTCCGAAGCATTTTTAAACCTCAGCGGAATTCTGAGAAAAATGGAAGAGTTCCGAAGCATTTTTAAACTTCAGCGGAATTTGGAGAACAATCGGAGAGTTCCGAAGCATTTTTAAATGTCAGCGGAATTCCGAGAACAATGGAAGAGTTGTGAAGCATTTTTAAACGTCAGCGGAATTCCGAGAACAATGGAAGAGTTCCGAAGCATTTTTAAACGTCAGCAGAATTCCGAGAACAATGGAAGAGTTCCGAAGCATTTTTAAACGTCAGCAGAATTCCGAGAACAATGGAAGAGTTCCGAAGCATTTTTAATCTTCAAAATAATTCCGAGAACAATGGAAGAGTTCCGAAGCATATTTAAACTTCAGCGGAATTCCGAGAACAATGGAAGAGTTCCGAAGCATTTTTAAAAGTCAGCGGAATACCGAGAACAATAGAAGAGTTTTGAAGCATTTTTAAACGTCAGCAGAATTCCGAGAACAATGGAAGAGGTCCGAAGCATTTTTAAATGTCAGCGGAATTCCGAGAAATATGGAAGAGTTCCGAGCATTTTTAAATGTCAGCAGAATTCCGAGAACAATGGAAGAGTTCCAAAGCATTTTTAAATGTCAGCGGAATCCTAAAAACAATGGAAGAGTTCCGAAGCATTTTTAAACTACAGCAGAATTCCGAGAACAATGGAAGAGTTCCGAAGCATTCTTAAACTTCAGCGGAATTCCGAGAACAATGGAAGAGTTCCGAAGCATTTTTAAAAGTCAGCAGAATTCCGAGAATAATAGAAGGGTGCCAAAGCATGTTTAAACTTCAGCGGAATTCTGAGAACAATGTAAGAGTTCCGAAGCATTTTTAAACTTCACCGGAATTCCGAGAACAATGGAAGAGTTCCGAAGCATTTTTAAACGTCAGGGGAATTCCGCGAACAATCGAAGAGTTCTGAAGCATTTTTAAACGTCAGCGGATTTTTGAAAACAATGGAAGATTTCCGAAGAATTTTTAAACCTCAGCGGAATTCTGAGAAAAATGGAAGAGTTCCGAAGCATTTTTAAACTTCAGCGGAATTTGGAGAACAATCGGAGAGTTCCGAAGCATTTTTAAATGTCAGCGGAATTCCGAGAACATTGGAAGAGTTGTGAAGCATTTTTAAACGTCAGCGGAATTCCGAGAACAATGGAAGAGTTCCGAAGCATTTTTAAACGTCAGCAGAATTCCGAGAACAATGGAAGAGTTCCGAAGCATTTTTAAACGTCAGCAGAATTCCGAGAACAATGGAAGAGTTCCGAAGCATTTTTAAACTTCACCGGAATTCCGAGAACAATGGAAGAGTTCCGAAGCATTTTTAAACTTCAGGGGAATTACGAGAACAATGGAAGAGTTCCGAAGCATTTTTAAACATGAGCAGAATTCCGAGAACAATGGAAGAGATTTTAAGCATTTTTAAACTTCAGCGGAATTCCGAGAACAATAGAAGAGTTCCGAAGCATTTTCAAACTTCACCCGAATTCTGAGAACAATGGAAGAGTTCCGAAGCATTTTTAAAAGTTAGCGGAATTCCGAGAACAATGGAAGAGTTGAGAAGCATTTTTAAACGTCAGCGGAATTCCGAGAACAATGGAAGAGTTCCGAAGCATTCTTAAACTTCAGCGGAATTCCGAGAACAATGGAAGAATTCCGAAGCATTTTTAAAAGTCAGCGGAATTCCGAGAACAATAGAAGAGTTGTGAAGCAATTTTAAGCGTCAGCGGAATTCCGAGAACAATGGAAGAGTTCCGAAGCATTTTTAAACTTCAGCGGAATTCCTGGAACAATGGAAGAGTTCCGAAGCATTTTTAAAAGTCAGCAGAATTCCGAGAATAATAGAAGGGTGCCAAAGCATGTTTAAACTTCAGCGGAATTCTGAGAACAATGTAAGAGTTCCGAAGCATTTTTAAACTTCACCGGAATTCCGAGAACAATGGAAGAGTTCCGAAGCATTTTTAAACGTCAGGGGAATTCCGCGAACAATCGAAGTGTTCTGAAGCATTTTTAAATGTTAGCGGATTTTTGAAAACAATGGAAGATTTCCGAAGCATTTTTAAACCTCAGCTGAATTCTGAGAAAGATGGAAGAGTTCCGAAGCATTTTTAAACTTCAGCGGAATTTGGAGAACAATCGGAGAGTTCCGAAGCATTTTTAAAAGTTAGCGGAATTCCGAGAACAATGGAAGAGTTGTGAAGCATTTTTAAACGTCAGCGGAATTCCGAGAACAATGGAAGAGTTCCGAAGCATTTTTAAACGTCAGCAGAATTCCGAGAACAATGGAAGAGTTCCGAAGCATTTTTAAACGTCAGCAGAATTCCGAGAACAATGGAAGAGTTCCGAAGCATTTTTAATCTTCAAAATAATTCCGAGAACAATGGAAGAGTTCCGAAGCATATTTAAACTTCAGCGGAATTCCGAGAACAATGGAAGAGTTCCGAAGCATTTTTAAAAGTCAGCGGAATACCGAGAACAATAGAAGAGTTTTGAAGCATTTTTAAACGTCAGCGGAATTCCGAGAACAATGGAAGAGTTCCAAAGCATTTTTAAATGTCAGCGGAATTCTGAAAACAATGGAAGAGTTCCGAAGCATTTTTAAACTTCAGCAGAATTCCGAGAACAATGGAAGAGTTCCGAAGCATTCTTAAACTTCAGCGGAATTCCGAGAACAATGGAAGAATTCCGAAGCATTTTTAAAAGTCAGCGGAATTCCGAGAACAATAGAAGAGTTGTGAAGCAATTTTAAGCGTCAGCGGAATTCCGAGAACAATGGAAGAGTTCCGAAGCATTTTTAAACTACAGCAGAATTCCGAGAACAATGGAAGAGTTCCGAAGCATTTTTAAAAGTCAGCAGAATTCCGAGAATAATAGAAGGGTGCCAAAGCATGTTTAAACTTCAGCGGAATTCTGAGAACAATGTAAGAGTTCCGAAGCATTTTTAAACTTCACCGGAATTCCGAGAACAATGGAAGAGTTCCGAAGCATTTTTAAACGTCAGGGGAATTCCGCGAACAATCGAAGAGTTCTGAAGCATTTTTAAACGTCAGCGGATTTTTGAAAACAATGGAAGATTTCCGAAGCATTTTTAAACCTCAGCGGAATTCTGAGAAAAATGGAAGAGTTCCGAAGCATTTTTAAACTTCAGCGGAATTTGGAGAACAATCGGAGAGTTCCTAAGCATTTTTAAATGTCAGCGGAATTCCGAGAACAATGGAAGAGTTGTGAAGCATTTTTAAACGTCAGCGGAATTCCGAGAACAATGGAAGAGTTCCGAAGCATTTTTAAACGTCAGCAGAATTCCGAGAACAATGGAAGAGTTCCGAAGCATTTTTAAACGTCAGCAGAATTCCGAGAAAAATGGAAGAGGTCCGAAGCATTTTTAAACTTCAGCGGAATTCCGAGAAAAATAGAAGAGTTCCGAAGCATTTTCAAACTTCACCCGAATTCTGAGAACAATGGAAGAGTTCCGAAGCATTTTTAAAAGTTAGCGGAATTCCGAGAACAATGGAAGAGTTGTGAAGCATTTTTAAACGTCAGCGGAATTCCGAGAACAATGGAAGAGTTCCGAAGCATTTTTAAACGTCAGCAGAATTCCGAGAACAATGGAAGAGTTCCGAAGCATTTTTAAACGTCAGCAGAATTCCGAGAACAATGGAAGAGTTCCGAAGCATTTTTAAACTTCAGCAGAATTCCGAGAACAATGGAAGAGTTCCGAAGCATTTTTAAACTTCAGCGGAATTTGGAGAACAATGGAAAAGTTCCGAAGCATTTTTAAAAGTCAGCGGAATTCCGAGAACAATGGAAGAGTTGTGAAGCATTTTTAAACGTCAGCAGAATTCCGAGAACAATGGAAGAGTTCCGAAGCATTTTTAAACGTCAGCGGAATGCCGAGAACAATGCAAGATTTCTGAAGCATTTTTATATGTCAGCGGAATTCCGAGAACAATGGAAGAGTTCCGAAGCATTTTTAAATGTCAGCGGAAATCTGAAAACAATGGAAGAGTTCCGAAGCATTTTTAATCTTCAAAATAATTCCGAGAACAATGGAAGAGTTCCGAAGCATATTTAAACTTCAGCGGAATTCCGAGAACAATGTAAGAGTTCCGAAGCATTTTTAAAAGTCAGCGGAATACCGAGAACAATAGAAGAGTTTTGAAGCATTTTTAAACGTCAGCGGAATTCCGAGAACAATGGAAGAGGTCCGAAGCATTTTTAAATGTCAGCGGAATTCCGAGAAATATGGAAGAGTTCCGAGCATTTTTAAATGTCAGCAGAATTCCGAGAACAATGGAAGAGTTCCAAAGCATTTTTAAATGTCAGCGGAATTCTGAAAACAATGGAAGAGTTCCGAAGCATTTTTAAACTTCAGCAGAATTCCGAGAACAATGGAAGAGTTCCGAAGCATTTTTAAAAGTCAGCAGAATTCCGAGAATAATAGAAGGGTGCCAAAGCATGTTTAAACTTCAGCGGAATTCTGAGAACAATGTAAGAGTTCCGAAGCATTTTTAAACTTCACCGGAATTCCGAGAACAATGGAAGAGTTCCGAAGCATTTTTAAACGTCAGGGGAATTCCGCGAACAATCGAAGAGTTCTGAAGCATTTTTAAACGTCAGCGGATTTTTGAAAACAATGGAAGATTTCCGAAGCATTTTTAAACCTCAGCGGAATTCTGAGAAAAATGGAAGAGTTCCGAAGCATTTTTAAACTTCAGCGGAATTTGGAGAACAATCGGAGAGTTCCGAAGCATTTTTAAACGTCAGCGGAATTCCGAGAACAATGGAAGAGTTCCGAAGCATTTTTAAACGTCAGCAGAATTCCGAGAACAATGGAAGAGTTCCGAAGCATTTTTAAACGTCAGCAGAATTCCGAGAACAATGGAAGAGTTCCGAAGCATTTTTAAACTTCAGCAGAATTCCGAGAACAATGGAAGAGTTCCGAAGCATTTTTAAACATGAGCAGAATTCCGAGAACAATGGAAGAGATTTTAAGCATTTTTAAACTTCAGCGGAATTCCGAGAACAATAGAAGAGTTCCGAAGCATTTTCAAACTTCACCCGAATTCTGAGAACAATGGAAGAGTTCCGAAGCATTTTTAAAAGTTAGCGGAATTCCGAGAACAATGGAAGAGTTGTGAAGCATTTTTAAACGTCAGCGGAATTCCGAGAACAATGGAAGAGTTCCGAAGCATTTTTAAACGTCAGCAGAATTCCGAGAACAATGGAAGAGTTCCGAAGCATTTTTAAACGTCAGCAGAATTCCGAGAACAATGGAAGAGTTCCGAAGCATTTTTAATCTTCAAAATAATTCCGAGAACAATGGAAGAGTTCCGAAGCATATTTAAACTTCAGCGGAATTCCGACAACAATGGAAGAGTTCCGAAGCATTTTTAAAAGTCAGCGGAATACCGAGAACAATAGAAGAGTTTTGAAGCATTTTTAAACGTCAGCAGAATTCCGAGAACAATGGAAGAGGTCCGAAGCATTTTTAAATGTCAGCGGAATTCCGAGAAATATGGAAGAGTTCCGAGCATTTTTAAATGTCAGCAGAATTCCGAGAACAATGGAAGAGTTCCAAAGCATTTTTAAATGTCAGCGGAATCCTAAAAACAATGGAAGAGTTCCGAAGCATTTTTAAACTACAGCAGAATTCCGAGAACAATGGAAGAGTTCCGAAGCATTCTTAAACTTCAGCGGAATTCCGAGAACAATGGAAGAGTTCCGAAGCATTTTTAAAAGTCAGCAGAATTCCGAGAATAATAGAAGGGTGCCAAAGCATGTTTAAACTTCAGCGGAATTCTGAGAACAATGTAAGAGTTCCGAAGCATTTTTAAACTTCACCGGAATTCCGAGAACAATGGAAGAGTTCCGAAGCATTTTTAAACGTCAGGGGAATTCCGCGAACAATCGAAGAGTTCTGAAGCATTTTTAAACGTCAGCGGATTTTTGAAAACAATGGAAGATTTCCGAAGAATTTTTAAACCTCAGCGGAATTCTGAGAAAAATGGAAGAGTTCCGAAGCATTTTTAAACTTCAGCGGAATTTGGAGAACAATCGGAGAGTTCCGAAGCATTTTTAAATGTCAGCGGAATTCCGAGAACATTGGAAGAGTTGTGAAGCATTTTTAAACGTCAGCGGAATTCCGAGAACAATGGAAGAGTTCCGAAGCATTTTTAAACGTCAGCAGAATTCCGAGAACAATGGAAGAGTTCCGAAGCATTTTTAAACGTCAGCAGAATTCCGAGAACAATGGAAGAGTTCCGAAGCATTTTTAAACTTCAGCAGAATTCCGAGAACAATGGAAGAGTTCCGAAGCATTTTTAAACTTCAGGGGAATTACGAGAACAATGGAAGAGTTCCGAAGCATTTTTAAACATGAGCAGAATTCCGAGAACAATGGAAGAGATTTTAAGCATTTTTAAACTTCAGCGGAATTCCGAGAACAATAGAAGAGTTCCGAAGCATTTTCAAACTTCACCCGAATTCTGAGAACAATGGAAGAGTTCCGAAGCATTTTTAAAAGTTAGCGGAATTCCGAGAACAATGGAAGAGTTGAGAAGCATTTTTAAACGTCAGCGGAATTCCGAGAACAATGGAAGAGTTCCGAAGCATTCTTAAACTTCAGCGGAATTCCGAGAACAATGGAAGAATTCCGAAGCATTTTTAAAAGTCAGCGGAATTCCGAGAACAATAGAAGAGTTGTGAAGCAATTTTAAGCGTCAGCGGAATTCCGAGAACAATGGAAGAGTTCCGAAGCATTTTTAAACTTCAGCGGAATTCCTGGAACAATGGAAGAGTTCCGAAGCATTTTTAAAAGTCAGCAGAATTCCGAGAATAATAGAAGGGTGCCAAAGCATGTTTAAACTTCAGCGGAATTCTGAGAACAATGTAAGAGTTCCGAAGCATTTTTAAACTTCACCGGAATTCCGAGAACAATGGAAGAGTTCCGAAGCATTTTTAAACGTCAGGGGAATTCCGCGAACAATCGAAGTGTTCTGAAGCATTTTTAAATGTTAGCGGATTTTTGAAAACAATGGAAGATTTCCGAAGCATTTTTAAACCTCAGCTGAATTCTGAGAAAGATGGAAGAGTTCCGAAGCATTTTTAAACTTCAGCGGAATTTGGAGAACAATCGGAGAGTTCCGAAGCATTTTTAAAAGTTAGCGGAATTCCGAGAACAATGGAAGAGTTGTGAAGCATTTTTAAACGTCAGCGGAATTCCGAGAACAATGGAAGAGTTCCGAAGCATTTTTAAACGTCAGCAGAATTCCGAGAACAATGGAAGAGTTCCGAAGCATTTTTAAACGTCAGCAGAATTCCGAGAACAATGGAAGAGTTCCGAAGCATTTTTAATCTTCAAAATAATTCCGAGAACAATGGAAGAGTTCCGAAGCATATTTAAACTTCAGCGGAATTCCGAGAACAATGGAAGAGTTCCGAAGCATTTTTAAAAGTCAGCGGAATACCGAGAACAATAGAAGAGTTTTGAAGCATTTTTAAACGTCAGCGGAATTCCGAGAACAATGGAAGAGTTCCAAAGCATTTTTAAATGTCAGCGGAATTCTGAAAACAATGGAAGAGTTCCGAAGCATTTTTAAACTTCAGCAGAATTCCGAGAACAATGGAAGAGTTCCGAAGCATTCTTAAACTTCAGCGGAATTCCGAGAACAATGGAAGAATTCCGAAGCATTTTTAAAAGTCAGCGGAATTCCGAGAACAATAGAAGAGTTGTGAAGCAATTTTAAGCGTCAGCGGAATTCCGAGAACAATGGAAGAGTTCCGAAGCATTTTTAAACTACAGCAGAATTCCGAGAACAATGGAAGAGTTCCGAAGCATTTTTAAAAGTCAGCAGAATTCCGAGAATAATAGAAGGGTGCCAAAGCATGTTTAAACTTCAGCGGAATTCTGAGAACAATGTAAGAGTTCCGAAGCATTTTTAAACTTCACCGGAATTCCGAGAACAATGGAAGAGTTCCGAAGCATTTTTAAACGTCAGGGGAATTCCGCGAACAATCGAAGAGTTCTGAAGCATTTTTAAACGTCAGCGGATTTTTGAAAACAATGGAAGATTTCCGAAGCATTTTTAAACCTCAGCGGAATTCTGAGAAAAATGGAAGAGTTCCGAAGCATTTTTAAACTTCAGCGGAATTTGGAGAACAATCGGAGAGTTCCTAAGCATTTTTAAATGTCAGCGGAATTCCGAGAACAATGGAAGAGTTGTGAAGCATTTTTAAACGTCAGCGGAATTCCGAGAACAATGGAAGAGTTCCGAAGCATTTTTAAACGTCAGCAGAATTCCGAGAACAATGGAAGAGTTCCGAAGCATTTTTAAACGTCAGCAGAATTCCGAGAAAAATGGAAGAGGTCCGAAGCATTTTTAAATGTCAGCGGAATTCCGAGAAATATGGAAGAGTTCCGAAGCATTTTTAAATGTCAGCAGAATTCCGAGAACAATGGGAGAGTTCCAAAGCATTTTTAAATGTCAGCGGAATTCTGAAAACAATGGAAGAGTTCCGAAGCATTTTTAAACTTCAGCAGAATTCCGAGAACAATGGAAGAGTTCCGAAGCATTCTTAAACTTCAGCGGAATTCCGAGAACAATGGAAGAGTTCCGAAGCATTTTTAAAAGTCAGCGGAATTCCGAGAACAATAGAAGAGTTGTGAAGCAATTTTAAGCGTCAGCGGAATTCCGAGAACAATGGAAGAGTTCCGAAGCATTTTTAAACTTCAGCGGAATTCCTGGAACAATGGAAGAGTTCCGAAGCATTTTTAAAAGTCAGCAGAATTCCGAGAATAATAGAAGGGTGCCAAAGCATGTTTAAACTTCAGCGGAATTCTGAGAACAATGTAAGAGTTCCGAAGCATTTTTAAACTTCACCGGAATTCCGAGAACAATGGAAGAGTTCCGAAGCATTTTTAAACGTCAGGGGAATTCCGCGAACAATCGAAGAGTTCTGAAGCATTTTTAAACGTCAGCGGATTTTTGAAAACAATGGAAGATTTCCGAAGCATTTTTAAACCTCAGCGGAATTCTGAGAAAAATGGAAGAGTTCTGAAGCATTTTTAAACTTCAGCGGAATTTGGAGAACAATCGGAGAGTTCCGAAGGATTTTTAAATGTCAGCGGAATTCCGAGAACAATGGAAGAGTTGTGAAGCATTTTTAAACGTCAGCGGAATTCCGAGAACAATGGAAGAGTTCCGAAGCATTTTTAAACGTCAGCAGAATTCCGAGAACAATGGAAGAGTTCCGAAGCATTTTTAAACGTCAGCAGAATTCCGAGAACAATGGAAGAGTTCCGAAGCATTTTTAAACTTCAGCAGAATTCCGAGAACAATGGAAGAGTTCCGAAGCATTTTTAAACTTCAGCAGAATTCCGAGAACAATGGAAGAGTTCCGAAGCATTTTTAAACTTCAGGGGAATTACGAGAACAATGGAAGAGTTCCGAAGCATTTTTAAACATGAGCAGAATTCCGAGAACAATGGAAGAGATTTTAAGCATTTTTAAACTTCAGCGGAATTCCGAGAACAATAGAAGAGTTCCGAAGCATTTTCAAACTTCACCCGAATTCTGAGAACAATGGAAGAGTTCCGAAGCATTTTTAAAAGTTAGCGGAATTCCGAGAACAATGGAAGAGTTCCGAAGCATTTTTAAAAGTCAGCAGAATTCCGAGAATAATAGAAGGGTGCCAAAGCATGTTTAAACTTCAGCGGAATTCTGAGAACAATGTAAGAGTTCCGAAGCATTTTTAAACTTCACCGGAATTCCGAGAACAATGGAAGAGTTCCGAAGCATTTTTAAACGTCAGGGGAATTCCGCGAACAATCGAAGAGTTCTGAAGCATTTTTAAACGTCAGCGGATTTTTGAAAACAATGGAAGATTTCCGAAGCATTTTTAAACCTCAGCGGAATTCTGAGAAAAATGGAAGAGTTCCGAAGCATTTTTAAACTTCAGCGGAATTTGGAGAACAATCGGAGAGTTCCTAAGCATTTTTAAATGTCAGCGGAATTCCGAGAACAATGGAAGAGTTGTGAAGCATTTTTAAACGTCAGCGGAATTCCGAGAACAATGGAAGAGTTCCGAAGCATTTTTAAACGTCAGCAGAATTCCGAGAACAATGGAAGAGTTCCGAAGCATTTTTAAACGTCAGCAGAATTCCGAGAAAAATGGAAGAGGTCCGAAGCATTTTTAAATGTCAGCGGAATTCCGAGAAATATGGAAGAGTTCCGAAGCATTTTTAAATGTCAGCAGAATTCCGAGAACAATGGGAGAGTTCCAAAGCATTTTTAAATGTCAGCGGAATTCTGAAAACAATGGAAGAGTTCCGAAGCATTTTTAAACTTCAGCAGAATTCCGAGAACAATGGAAGAGTTCCGAAGCATTCTTAAACTTCAGCGGAATTCCGAGAACAATGGAAGAGTTCCGAAGCATTTTTAAAAGTCAGCGGAATTCCGAGAACAATAGAAGAGTTGTGAAGCAATTTTAAGCGTCAGCGGAATTCCGAGAACAATGGAAGAGTTCCGAAGCATTTTTAAACTTCAGCGGAATTCCTGGAACAATGGAAGAGTTCCGAAGCATTTTTAAAAGTCAGCAGAATTCCGAGAATAATAGAAGGGTGCCAAAGCATGTTTAAACTTCAGCGGAATTCTGAGAACAATGTAAGAGTTCCGAAGCATTTTTAAACTTCACCGGAATTCCGAGAACAATGGAAGAGTTCCGAAGCATTTTTAAACGTCAGGGGAATTCCGCGAACAATCGAAGAGTTCTGAAGCATTTTTAAACGTCAGCGGATTTTTGAAAACAATGGAAGATTTCCGAAGCATTTTTAAACCTCAGCGGAATTCTGAGAAAAATGGAAGAGTTCTGAAGCATTTTTAAACTTCAGCGGAATTTGGAGAACAATCGGAGAGTTCCGAAGCATTTTTAAATGTCAGCGGAATTCCGAGAACAATGGAAGAGTTGTGAAGCATTTTTAAACGTCAGCGGAATTCCGAGAACAATGGAAGAGTTCCGAAGCATTTTTAAACGTCAGCAGAATTCCGAGAACAATGGAAGAGTTCCGAAGCATTTTTAAACGTCAGCAGAATTCCGAGAACAATGGAAGAGTTCCGAAGCATTTTTAAACTTCAGCAGAATTCCGAGAACAATGGAAGAGTTCCGAAGCATTTTTAAACTTCAGCGGTATTACGAGAACAATGGAAGAGTTCCGAAGCATTTTTAAACATGAGCAGAATTCCGAGAACAATGGAAGAGATTTTAAGCATTTTTAAACTTCAGCGGAATTCCGAGAAAAATAGAAGAGTTCCGAAGCATTTTCAAACTTCACCCGAATTCTGAGAACAATGGAAGAGTTCCGAAGCATTTTTAAAAGTTAGCGGAATTCCGAGAACAATGGAAGAGTTGTGAAGCATTTTTAAACGTCAGCGGAATTCCGAGAACAATGGAAGAGTTCCGAAGCATTTTTAAACGTCAGCAGAATTCCGAGAACAATGGAAGAGTTCCGAAGCATTTTTAAACGTCAGCAGAATTCCGAGAACAATGGAAGAGTTCCGAAGCATTTTTAAACTTCAGCAGAATTCCGAGAACAATGGAAGAGTTCCGAAGCATTTTTAAACTTCAGCGGAATTTGGAGAACAATGGAAAAGTTCCGAAGCATTTTTAAAAGTCAGCGGAATTCCGAGAACAATGGAAGAGTTGTGAAGCATTTTTAAACGTCAGCAGAATTCCGAGAACAATGGAAGAGTTCCGAAGCATTTTTAAACGTCAGCGGAATGCCGAGAACAATGCAAGATTTCTGAAGCATTTTTATATGTCAGCGGAATTCCGAGAACAATGGAAGAGTTCCGAAGCATTTTTAAATGTCAGCGGAAATCTGAACACAATGGAAGAGTTCCGAAGCATTTTTAATCTTCAAAATAATTCCGAGAACAATGGAAGAGTTCCGAAGCATATTTAAACTTCAGCGGAATTCCGAGAACAATGTAAGAGTTCCGAAGCATTTTTAAAAGTCAGCGGAATACCGAGAACAATAGAAGAGTTTTGAAGCATTTTTAAACGTCAGCGGAATTCCGAGAACAATGGAAGAGGTCCGAAGCATTTTTAAATGTCAGCGGAATTCCGAGAAATATGGAAGAGTTCCGAGCATTTTTAAATGTCAGCAGAATTCCGAGAACAATGGAAGAGTTCCAAAGCATTTTTAAATGTCAGCGGAATTCTGAAAACAATGGAAGAGTTCCGAAGCATTTTTAAACTTCAGCAGAATTCCGAGAACAATGGAAGAGTTCCGAAGCATTTTTAAAAGTCAGCAGAATTCCGAGAATAATAGAAGGGTGCCAAAGCATGTTTAAACTTCAGCGGAATTCTGAGAACAATGTAAGAGTTCCGAAGCATTTTTAAGCTTCACCGGAATTCCGAGAACAATGGAAGAGTTCCGAAGCATTTTTAAACGTCAGGGGAATTCCGCGAACAATCGAAGAGTTCTGAAGCATTTTTAAACGTCAGCGGATTTTTGAAAACAATGGAAGATTTCCGAAGCATTTTTAAACCTCAGCGGAATTCTGAGAAAAATGGAAGAGTTCCGAAGCATTTTTAAACTTCAGCGGAATTTGGAGAACAATCGGAGAGTTCCGAAGCATTTTTAAATGTCAGCGGAATTCCGAGAACAATGGAAGAGTTGTGAAGCATTTTTAAACGTCAGCGGAATTCCGAGAACAATGGAAGAGTTCCGAAGCATTTTTAAACGTCAGCAGAATTCCGAGAACAATGGAAGAGTTCCGAAGCATTTTTAAACGTCAGCAGAATTCCGAGAACAATGGAAGAGTTCCGAAGCATTTTTAAACTTCAGCAGAATTCCGAGAACAATGGAAGAGTTCCGAAGCATTTTTAAACATGAGCAGAATTCCGAGAACAATGGAAGAGATTTTAAGCATTTTTAAACTTCAGCGGAATTCCGAGAACAATAGAAGAGTTGCGAAGCATTTTCAAACTTCACCCGAATTCTGAGAACAATGGAAGAGTTCCGAAGCATTTTTAAAAGTTAGCGGAATTCCGAGAACAATGGAAGAGTTGTGAAGCATTTTTAAACGTCAGCGGAATTCCGAGAACAATGGAAGAGTTCCGAAGCATTTTTAAACGTCAGCAGAATTCCGAGAACAATGTAAGAGTTCCGAAGCATTTTTAAACGTCAGCAGAATTCCGAGAACAATGGAAGAGTTCCGAAGCATTTTTAAACTTCAGCAGAATTCCGAGAACAATGGAAGAGTTCCGAAGCATTTTTAATCTTCAAAATAATTCCGAGAACAATGGAAGAGTTCCGAAGCATATTTAAACTTCAGCGGAATTCCGAGAACAATGGAAGAGTTCCGAAGCATTTTTAAAAGTCAGCGGAATACCGAGAACAATAGAAGAGTTTTGAAGCATTTTTAAACGTCAGCAGAATTCCGAGAACAATGGAAGAGGTCCGAAGCATTTTTAAATGTCAGCGGAATTCCGAGAAATATGGAAGAGTTCCGAGCATTTTTAAATGTCAGCAGAATTCCGAGAACAATGGAAGAGTTCCAAAGCATTTTTAAATGTCAGCGGAATCCTGAAAACAATGGAAGAGTTCCGAAGCATTTTTAAACTACAGCAGAATTCCGAGAACAATGGAAGAGTTCCGAAGCATTCTTAAACTTCAGCGGAATTCCGAGAACAATGGAAGAGTTCCGAAGCATTTTTAAAAGTCAGCAGAATTCCGAGAATAATAGAAGGGTGCCAAAGCATGTTTAAACTTCAGCGGAATTCTGAGAACAATGTAAGAGTTCCGAAGCATTTTTAAACTTCACCGGAATTCCGAGAACAATGGAAGAGTTCCGAAGCATTTTTAAACGTCAGGGGAATTCCGCGAACAATCGAAGAGTTCTGAAGCATTTTTAAACGTCAGCGGATTTTTGAAAACAATGGAAGATTTCCGAAGCATTTTTAAACCTCAGCGGAATTCTGAGAAAAATGGAAGAGTTCCGAAGCATTTTTAAACTTCAGCGGAATTTGGAGAACAATCGGAGAGTTCCGAAGCATTTTTAAAAGTCAGCGGAATTCCGAGAACAATGGAAGAGTTGTGAAGCATTTTTAAACGTCAGCGGAATTCCGAGAACAATGGAAGAGTTCCGAAGCATTTTTAAACGTCAGCAGAATTCCGAGAACAATGGAAGAGTTCCGAAGCATTTTTAAACGTCAGCAGAATTCCGAGAACAATGGAAGAGTTCCGAAGCATTTTTAAACGTCAGCAGAATTCCGAGAACAATGGAAGAGTTCCGAAGCATTTTTAAACTTCAGCAGAATTCCGAGAACAATGGAAGAGTTCCGAAGCATTTTTAAACTTCAGCGGTATTACGAGAACAATGGAAGAGTTCCGAAGCATTTTTAAACATGAGCAGAATTCCGAGAACAATGGAAGAGATTTTAAGCATTTTTAAACTTCAGCGGAATTCCGAGAAAAATAGAAGAGTTCCGAAGCATTTTCAAACTTCACCCGAATTCTGAGAACAATGGAAGAGTTCCGAAGCATTTTTAAAAGTTAGCGGAATTCCGAGAACAATGGAAGAGTTGTGAAGCATTTTTAAACGTCAGCGGAATTCCGAGAACAATGGAAGAGTTCCGAAGCATTTTTAAACGTCAGCAGAATTCCGAGAACAATGGAAGAGTTCCGAAGCATTTTTAAACGTCAGCAGAATTCCGAGAACAATGGAAGAGTTCCGAAGCATTTTTAAACTTCAGCAGAATTCCGAGAACAATGGAAGAGTTCCGAAGCATTTTTAAACTTCAGCGGAATTTGGAGAACAATGGAAAAGTTCCGAAGCATTTTTAAAAGTCAGCGGAATTCCGAGAACAATGGAAGAGTTGTGAAGCATTTTTAAACGTCAGCAGAATTCCGAGAACAATGGAAGAGTTCCGAAGCATTTTTAAACGTCAGCGGAATGCCGAGAACAATGCAAGATTTCTGAAGCATTTTTATATGTCAGCGGAATTCCGAGAACAATGGAAGAGTTCCGAAGCATTTTTAAATGTCAGCGGAAATCTGAAAACAATGGAAGAGTTCCGAAGCATTTTTAATCTTCAAAATAATTCCGAGAACAATGGAAGAGTTCCGAAGCATATTTAAACTTCAGCGGAATTCCGAGAACAATGTAAGAGTTCCGAAGCATTTTTAAAAGTCAGCGGAATACCGAGAACAATAGAAGAGTTTTGAAGCATTTTTAAACGTCAGCGGAATTCCGAGAACAATGGAAGAGGTCCGAAGCATTTTTAAATGTCAGCGGAATTCCGAGAAATATGGAAGAGTTCCGAGCATTTTTAAATGTCAGCAGAATTCCGAGAACAATGGAAGAGTTCCAAAGCATTTTTAAATGTCAGCGGAATTCTGAAAACAATGGAAGAGTTCCGAAGCATTTTTAAACTTCAGCAGAATTCCGAGAACAATGGAAGAGTTCCGAAGCATTTTTAAAAGTCAGCAGAATTCCGAGAATAATAGAAGGGTGCCAAAGCATGTTTAAACTTCAGCGGAATTCTGAGAACAATGTAAGAGTTCCGAAGCATTTTTAAACTTCACCGGAATTCCGAGAACAATGGAAGAGTTCCGAAGCATTTTTAAACGTCAGGGGAATTCCGCGAACAATCGAAGAGTTCTGAAGCATTTTTAAACGTCAGCGGATTTTTGAAAACAATGGAAGATTTCCGAAGCATTTTTAAACCTCAGCGGAATTCTGAGAAAAATGGAAGAGTTCCGAAGCATTTTTAAACTTCAGCGGAATTTGGAGAACAATCGGAGAGTTCCGAAGCATTTTTAAATGTCAGCGGAATTCCGAGAACAATGGAAGAGTTGTGAAGCATTTTTAAACGTCAGCGGAATTCCGAGAACAATGGAAGAGTTCCGAAGCATTTTTAAACATCAGCAGAATTCCGAGAACAATGGAAGAGTTCCGAAGCATTTTTAAACGTCAGCAGAATTCCGAGAACAATGGAAGAGTTCCGAAGCATTTTTAAACTTCAGCAGAATTCCGAGAACAATGGAAGAGTTCCGAAGCATTTTTAAACTTCAGGGGAATTACGAGAACAATGGAAGAGTTCCGAAGCATTTTTAAACATGAGCAGAATTCCGAGAACAATGGAAGAGATTTTAAGCATTTTTAAACTTCAGCGGAATTCCGAGAACAATAGAAGAGTTCCGAAGCATTTTCAAACTTCACCCGAATTCTGAGAACAATGGAAGAGTTCCGAAGCATTTTTAAAAGTTAGCGGAATTCCGAGAACAATGGAAGAGTTGAGAAGCATTTTTAAACGTCAGCGGAATTCCGAGAACAATGGAAGAGTTCCGAAGCATTTTTAAACGTCAGCAGAATTCCGAGAACAATGGAAGAGTTCCGAAGAATTTTTAAACGTCAGCAGAATTCCGAGAACAATGGAAGAGTTCCGAAGCATTTTTAATCTTCAAAATAATTCCGAGAACAATGGAAGCGTTCCGAAGCATATTTAAACTTCAGCGGAATTCCGAGAACAATGGAAGAGTTCCGAAGCATTTTTAAAAGTCAGCAGAATACCGAGAACAATAGAAGAGTTTTGAAGCATTTTTAAACGTCAGCGGAATTCCGAGAACAATGGAAGAGTTCCAAAGCATTTTTAAATGTCAGCGGAATTCTGAAAACAATGGAAGAGTTCCGAAGCATTTTTAAACTTCAGCAGAATTCCGAGAACAATGGAAGAGTTCCGAAGCATTCTTAAACTTCAGCGGAATTCCGAGAACAATGGAAGAATTCCGAAGCATTTTTAAAAGTCAGCGGAATTCCGAGAACAATAGAAGAGTTGTGAAGCAATTTTAAGCGTCAGCGGAATTCCGAGAACAATGGAAGAGTTCCGAAGCATTTTTAAACTTCAGCGGAATTCCTGGAACAATGGAAGAGTTCCGAAGCATTTTTAAAAGTCAGCAGAATTCCGAGAATAATAGAAGGGTGCCAAAGCATGTTTAAACTTCAGCGGAATTCTGAGAACAATGTAAGAGTTCCGAAGCATTTTTAAACTTCACCGGAATTCCGAGAACAATGGAAGAGTTCCGAAGCATTTTTAAACGTCAGGGGAATTCCGCGAACAATCGAAGTGTTCTGAAGCATTTTTAAATGTCAGCGGATTTTTGAAAACAATGGAAGATTTCCGAAGCATTTTTAAACCTCAGCGGAATTCTGAGAAAGATGGAAGAGTTCCGAAGCATTTTTAAACTTCAGCGGAATTTGGAGAACAATCGGAGAGTTCCGAAGCATTTTTAAAAGTTAGCGGAATTCCGAGAACAATGGAAGAGTTGTGAAGCATTTTTAAACGTCAGCGGAATTCCGAGAACAATGGAAGAGTTCCGAAGCATTTTTAAACGTCAGCAGAATTCCGAGAACAATGGAAGAGTTCCGAAGCATTTTTAAACGTCAGCAGAATTCCGAGAACAATGGAAGAGTTCCGAAGCATTTTTAATCTTCAAAATAATTCCGAGAACAATGGAAGAGTTCCGAAGCATATTTAAACTTCAGCGGAATTCCGAGAACAATGGAAGAGTTCCGAAGCATTTTTAATCTTCAAAATAATTCCGAGAACAATGGAAGAGTTCCGAAGCATATTTAAACTTCAGCGGAATTCCGAGAACAATGGAAGAGTTCCGAAGCATTTTTAAAAGTCAGCGGAATACCGAGAACAATAGAAGAGTTTTGAAGCATTTTTAAACGTCAGCGGAATTCCGAGAACAATGGAAGAGTTCCAAAGCATTTTTAAATGTCAGCGGAATTCTGAAAACAATGGAAGAGTTCCGAAGCATTTTTAAACTTCAGCAGAATTCCGAGAACAATGGAAGAGTTCCGAAGCATTCTTAAACTTCAGCGGAATTCCGAGAACAATGGAAGAATTCCGAAGCATTTTTAAAAGTCAGCGGAATTCCGAGAACAATAGAAGAGTTGTGAAGCAATTTTAAGCGTCAGCGGAATTCCGAGAACAAAGGAAGAGTTCCGAAGCATTTTTAAAATTCAGCGGAATTCCTGGAACAATGGAAGAGTTCCGAAGCATTTTTAAAAGTCAGCAGAATTCCGAGAATAATAGAAGGGTGCCAAAGCATGTTTAAACTTCAGCGGAATTCTGAGAACAATGTAAGAGTTTCGAAGCATTTTTAAACTTCACCGGAATTCCGAGAACAATGGAAGAGTTCCGAAGCATTTTTAAACGTCAGGGGAATTCCGCGAACAATCGAAGAGTTCTGAAGCATTTTTAAATGTCAGTGGATTTTTGAAAACAATGGAAGATTTCCGAAGCATTTTTAAACCTCAGCGGAATTCTGAGAAAGATGGAAGAGTTCCGAAGCATTTTTAAACTTCAGCGGAATTTGGAGAACAATCGGAGAGTTCCGAAGCATTTTTAAATGTCAGCGGAATTCCGAGAACAATGGAAGAGTTGTGAAGCATTTTTAAACGTCAGCGGAATTCCGAGAACAATGGAAGAGTTCCGAAGCATTTTTAAACGTCAGCAGAATTCCGAGAAAAATGGAAGAGTTCCGAAGCATTTTTAAACGTCAGCAGAATTCCGAGAACAATGGAAGAGTTCCGAAGCATTTTTAAACTTCAGCAGAATTCCGAGAACAATGGTAGAGTTCCGAAGCATTTTTAAACTTCAGCGGAATTTGGAGAACAATGGAAGAGTTCCGAAGCATTTTTAAAAGTCAGCGGAATTCCGAGAACAATGGAAGAGTTGTGAAGCATTTTTAAATGTCAGCAGAATTCCGAGAACAATGGAAGAGTTCCGAAGCATTTTTAAACGTCAGCGGAATTCTGAGATCAATGGAATAGTTCTGAAGAATTTTTAAATGTTAGCGGGATTCCGAGAACAATGGAAGAGTTCCGAAGCATTTTTAAATGTCAGCGGAAATCTGAAAACAATGGAAGAGTTCCGAAGCATTTTTAATCTTCAAAATAATTCCGAGAACAATGGAAGAGTTCCGAAGCATATTTAAACTTCAGCGGAATTCCGAGAACAATGGAAGAGTTCCGAAGCATTTTTAAAAGTCAGCGGAATTCCGAGAACAATGGAATAGTTCTGAAGAATTTTTAAATGTCAGCGGAAATCTGAAAACAATGGAAGAGTTCCGAAGCATTTTTAATCTTCAAAATAATTCCGAGAACAATGGAAGAGTTCCGAAGCATTTTTAAAAGTCAGCGGAATACCGAGAACAATTGAAGAGTTTTGAAGCATTTTTAAACGTCAGCGGAATTCCGAGAACAATGGAAGAGGTCCGAAGCATTTTTAAATGTCAGCGGAATTCCGAGAAATATGGAAGAGTTCCGAAGCATTTTTAAATGTCAGCAGAATTCCGAGAACAATGGAAGAGTTCCAAAGCATTTTTAAATGTCAGCGGAATTCTGAAAACAATGGAAGAGTTCCGAAGCATTTTTAAACTTCAGCAGAATTCCGAGAACAATGGAAGAGTTCCGAAGCATATTTAAACTTCAGCGGAATTCCGAGAACAATGGAAGAGTTCCGAAGCATTTTTAAAAGTCAGCGGAATACCGAGAACAATAGAAGAGTTTTGAAGCATTTTTAAACGTCAGCGGAATTCCGAGAACAATGGAAGAGTTCCAAAGCATTTTTAAATGTCAGCGGAATTCTGAAAACAATGGAAGAGTTCCGAAGCATTTTTAAACTTCAGCAGAATTCCGAGAACAATGGAAGAGTTCCGAAGCATTCTTAAACTTCAGCGGAATTCCGAGAACAATGGAAGAATTCCGAAGCATTTTTAAAAGTCAGCGGAATTCCGAGAACAATAGAAGAGTTGTGAAGCAATTTTAAGCGTCAGCGGAATTCCGAGAACAATGGAAGAGTTCCGAAGCATTTTTAAACTTCAGCGGAATTCCTGGAACAATGGAAGAGTTCCGAAGCATTTTTAAAAGCCAGCAGAATTCCGAGAATAATAGAAGGGTGCCAAAGCATGTTTAAACTTCAGCGGAATTCTGAGAACAATGTAAGAGTTCCGAAGCATTTTTAAACTTCACCGGAATTCCGAGAACAATGGAAGAGTTCCGAAGCATTTTTAAACGTCAGGGGAATTCCGCGAACAATCGAAGTGTTCTGAAGCATTTTTAAATGTCAGCGGATTTTTGAAAACAATGGAAGATTTCCGAAGCATTTTTAAACCTCAGCGGAATTCTGAGAAAGATGGAAGAGTTCCGAAGCATTTTTAAACTTCAGCGGAATTTGGAGAACAATCGGAGAGTTCCGAAGCATTTTTAAAAGTTAGCGGAATTCCGAGAACAATGGAAGAGTTGTGAAGCATTTTTAAACGTCAGCGGAATTCCGAGAACAATGGAAGAGTTCCGAAGCATTTTTAAACGTCAGCAGAATTCCGAGAACAATGGAAGAGTTCCGAAGCATTTTTAAACGTCAGCAGAATTCCGAGAACAATGGAAGAGTTCCGAAGCATTTTTAATCTTCAAAATAATTCCGAGAACAATGGAAGAGTTCCGAAGCATATTTAAACTTCAGCGGAATTCCGAGAACAATGGAAGAGTTCCGAAGCATTTTTAAAAGTCAGCGGAATACCGAGAACAATAGAAGAGTTTTGAAGCATTTTTAAACGTCAGCGGAATTCCGAGAACAATGGAAGAGTTCCAAAGCATTTTTAAATGTCAGCGGAATTCTGAAAACAATGGAAGAGTTCCGAAGCATTTTTAAACTTCAGCAGAATTCCGAGAAC
This sequence comes from Phyllobates terribilis, assembly GCF_046119375.1. Classification (NCBI taxonomy): domain Eukaryota; kingdom Metazoa; phylum Chordata; class Amphibia; order Anura; family Dendrobatidae; genus Phyllobates; species Phyllobates terribilis. The sequence goes on along the minus strand of NW_027362775.1, from coordinate 20,657,603 downwards.
AATGGAAGAGTTCCGAAGCATTCTTAAACTTCAGCGGAATTCCGAGAACAATGGAAGAATTCCGAAGCATTTTTAAAAGTCAGCGGAATTCCGAGAACAATAGAAGAGTTGTGAAGCAATTTTAAGCGTCAGCGGAATTCCGAGAACAAAGGAAGAGTTCCGAAGCATTTTTAAACTTCAGCGGAATTCCTGGAACAATGGAAGAGTTCCGAAGCATTTTTAAAAGTCAGCAGAATTCCGAGAATAATAGAAGGGTGCCAAAGCATGTTTAAACTTCAGCGGAATTCTGAGAACAATGTAAGAGTTCCGAAGCATTTTTAAACTTCACCGGAATTCCGAGAACAATGGAAGAGTTCCGAAGCATTTTTAAACGTCAGGGGAATTCCGCGAACAATCGAAGAGTTCTGAAGCATTTTTAAATGTCAGTGGATTTTTGAAAACAATGGAAGATTTCCGAAGCATTTTTAAACCTCAGCGGAATTCTGAGAAAGATGGAAGAGTTCCGAAGCATTTTTAAACTTCAGCGGAATTTGGAGAACAATCGGAGAGTTCCGAAGCATTTTTAAATGTCAGCGGAATTCCGAGAACAATGGAAGAGTTGTGAAGCATTTTTAAACGTCAGCGGAATTCCGAGAACAATGGAAGAGTTCCGAAGCATTTTTAAACGTCAGCAGAATTCCGAGAAAAATGGAAGAGTTCCGAAGCATTTTTAAACGTCAGCAGAATTCCGAGAACAATGGAAGAGTTCCGAAGCATTTTTAAACTTCAGCAGAATTCCGAGAACAATGGTAGAGTTCCGAAGCATTTTTAAACTTCAGCGGAATTTGGAGAACAATGGAAGAGTTCCGAAGCATTTTTAAAAGTCAGCGGAATTCCGAGAACAATGGAAGAGTTGTGAAGCATTTTTAAACGTCAGCAGAATTCCGAGAACAATGGAAGAGTTCCGAAGCATTTTTAAACGTCAGCGGAATTCTGAGATCAATGGAATAGTTCTGAAGAATTTTTAAATGTTAGCGGGATTCCGAGAACAATGGAAGAGTTCCGAAGCATTTTTAAATGTCAGCGGAAATCTGAAAACAATGGAAGAGTTCCGAAGCATTTTTAATCTTCAAAATAATTCCGAGAACAATGGAAGAGTTCCGAAGCATATTTAAACTTCAGCGGAATTCCGAGAACAATGGAAGAGTTCCGAAGCATTTTTAAAAGTCAGCGGAATACCGAGAACAATAGAAGAGTTTTGAAGCATTTTTAAACGTCAGCGGAATTCCGAGAACAATGGAAGAGTTCCAAAGCATTTTTAAATGTCAGCGGAATTCTGAAAACAATGGAAGAGTTCCGAAGCATTTTTAAACTTCAGCAGAATTCCGAGAACAATGGAAGAGTTCCGAAGCATTTTTAAAAGTCAGCGGAATTCCGAGAACAATGGAAGAGTTGTGAAGCATTTTTAAACGTCAGCAGAATTCCGAGAACAATGGAAGAGTTCCGAAGCATTTTTAAACGTCAGCGGAATTCTGAGATCAATGGAATAGTTCTGAAGAATTTTTAAATGTCAGCGGAAATCTGAAAACAATGGAAGAGTTCCGAAGCATTTTTAATCTTCAAAATAATTCCGAGAACAATGGAAGAGTTCCGAAGCATTTTTAAAAGTCAGCGGAATACCGAGAACAATTGAAGAGTTTTGAAGCATTTTTAAACGTCAGCGGAATTCCGAGAACAATGGAAGAGGTCCGAAGCATTTTTAAATGTCAGCGGAATTCCGAGAAATATGGAAGAGTTCCGAAGCATTTTTAAATGTCAGCAGAATTCCGAGAACAATGGAAGAGTTCCAAAGCATTTTTAAATGTCAGCGGAATTCTGAAAACAATGGAAGAGTTCCGAAGCATTTTTAAACTTCAGCAGAATTCCGAGAACAATGGAAGAGTTCCGAAGCATTCTTAAACTTCAGCGGAATTCCGAGAACAATGGAAGAGTTCCGAAGCATTTTTGAAAGTCAGCGGAATTCCGAGAACAATAGAAGAGTTGTGAAGCAATTTTAAGCGTCAGCGGAATTCCGAGAACAATGGAAGAGTTCCGAAGCATTTTTAAACTTCAGCGGAATTCCTGGAACAATGGAAGAGTTCCGAAGCATTTTTAAAAGTCAGCAGAATTCCGAGAATAATAGAAGGGTGCCAAAGCATGTTTAAACTTCAGCGGAATTCTGAGAACAATGTAAGAGTTCCGAAGCATTTTTAAACTTCACCGGAATTCCGAGAACAATGGAAGAGTTCCGAAGCATTTTTAAACGTCAGGGGAATTCCGCGAACAATCGAAGAGTTCTGAAGCATTTTTAAACGTCAGCGGATTTTTGAAAACAATGGAAGATTTCCAAAGCATTTTTAAACCTCAGCGGAATTCTGAGAAAAATGGAAGAGTTCTGAAGCATTTTTAAACTTCAGCGGAATTTGGAGAACAATCGGAGAGTTCCGAAGCATTTTTAAATGTCAGCGGAATTCCGAGAACAATGGAAGAGTTGTGAAGCATTTTTAAACGTCAGCGGAATTCCGAGAACAATGGAAGAGTTCCGAAGCATTTTTAAACGTCAGCAGAATTCCGAGAACAATGGAAGAGTTCCGAAGCATTTTTAAACGTCAGCAGAATTCCGAGAACAATGGAAGAGTTCCGAAGCATTTTTAAACTTCAGCAGAATTCCGAGAACAATGGAAGAGTTCCGAAGCATTTTTAAACTTCAGCGGTATTACGAGAACAATGGAAGAGTTCCGAAGCATTTTTAAACATGAGCAGAATTCCGAGAACAATGGAAGAGATTTTAAGCATTTTTAAACTTCAGCGGAATGCCGAGAAAAATAGAAGAGTTCCGAAGCATTTTCAAACTTCACCCGAATTCTGAGAACAATGGAAGAGTTCCGAAGCATTTTTAAAAGTTAGCGGAATTCCGAGAACAATGGAAGAGTTGTGAAGCATTTTTAAACGTCAGCGGAATTCCGAGAACAATGGAAGAGTTCCGAAGCATTTTTAAACGTCAGCAGAATTCCGAGAACAATGGAAGAGTTCCGAAGCATTTTTAAACGTCAGCAGAATTCCGAGAACAATGGAAGAGTTCCGAAGCATTTTTAAACTTCAGCAGAATTCCGAGAACAATGGAAGAGTTCCGAAGCATTTTTAAACTTCAGCGGAATTTGGAGAACAATGGAAAAGTTCCGAAGCATTTTTAAAAGTCAGCGGAATTCCGAGAACAATGGAAGAGTTGTGAAGCATTTTTAAACGTCAGCAGAATTCCGAGAACAATGGAAGAGTTCCGAAGCATTTTTAAACGTCAGCGGAATGCCGAGAACAATGCAAGATTTCTGAAGCATTTTTATATGTCAGCGGAATTCCGAGAACAATGGAAGAGTTCCGAAGCATTTTTAAATGTCAGCGGAAATCTGAAAACAATGGAAGAGTTCCGAAGCATTTTTAATCTTCAAAATAATTCCGAGAGCAATGGAAGAGTTCCGAAGCATATTTAAACTTCAGCGGAATTCCGAGAACAATGTAAGAGTTCCGAAGCATTTTTAAAAGTCAGCGGAATACCGAGAACAATAGAAGAGTTTTGAAGCATTTTTAAACGTCAGCGGAATTCCGAGAACAATGGAAGAGGTCCGAAGCATTTTTAAATGTCAGCGGAATTCCGAGAAATATGGAAGAGTTCCGAGCATTTTTAAATGTCAGCAGAATTCCGAGAACAATGGAAGAGTTATAAAGCATTTTTAAATGTCAGCGGAATTCTGAAAACAATGGAAGAGTTCCGAAGCATTTTTAAACTTCACCGGAATTCCGAGAACAATGGAAGAGTTCCGAAGCATTTTTAAACATCAGGGGAATTCCGCGAACAATCGAAGAGTTCTGAAGCATTTTTAAACGTCAGCGGATTTTTGAAAACAATGGAAGATTTCCGAAGCATTTTTAAACCTCAGCGGAATTCTGAGAAAAATGGAAGAGTTCCGAAGCATTTTTAAACTTCAGCGGAATTTGGAGAACAATTGGAGAGTTCCGAAGCATTTTTAAATGTCAGCGGAATTCCGAGAACAATGGAAGAGTTGTGAAGCATTTTTAAACGTCAGCGGAATTCCGAGAACAATGGAAGAGTTCCGAAGCATTTTTAAACGTCAGCAGAATTCCGAGAACAATGGAAGAGTTCCGAAGCATTTTTAAACGTCAGCAGAATTCCGAGAACAATGGAAGAGTTCCGAAGCATTTTTAAACTTCAGCAGAATTCCGAGAACAATTGAAGAGTTCCGAAGCATTTTTAAACATGAGCAGAATTCCGAGAACAATGGAAGAGATTTTAAGCATTTTTAAACTTCAGCGGAATTCCGAGAACAATAGAAGAGTTCCGAAGCATTTTCAAACTTCACCCGAATTCTGAGAACAATGGAAGAGTTCCGAAGCATTTTTAAAAGTTAGCGGAATTCCGAGAACAATGGAAGAGTTGTGAAGCATTTTTAAACGTCAGCGGAATTCCGAGAACAATGGAAGAGTTCCGAAGCATTTTTAAACGTCAGCAGAATTCCGAGAACAATGGAAGAGTTCTAAAGCATTTTTAAACGTCAGCAGAATTCCGAGAACAATGGAAGAGTTCCGAAGCATTTTTAATCTTCAAAATAATTCCGAGAACAATGGAAGAGTTCCGAAGCATATTTAAACTTCAGCGGAATTCCGAGAACAATGGAAGAGTTCCGAAGCATTTTTAAAAGTCAGCGGAATACCGAGAACAATAGAAGAGTTTTGAAGCATTTTTAAATGTCAGCGGAATTCCGAGAACAATGGAAGAGTTCCAAAGCATTTTTAAATGTCAGCGGAATTCTGAAAACAATGGAAGAGTTCCGAAGCATTTTTAAACTTCAGCAGAATTCCGAGAACAATGGAAGAGTTCCGAAGCATTCTTAAACTTCAGCGGAATTCCGAGAACAATGGAAGAATTCCGAAGCATTTTTAAAAGTCAGCGGAATTCCGATTACAATAGAAGAGTTGTGAAGCAATTTTAAGCGTCAGCGGAATTCCGAGAACAATGGAAGAGTTCCGAAGCATTTTTAAACTTCAGCGGAATTCCTGGAACAATGGAAGAGTTCCGAAGCATTTTTAAAAGTCAGCAGAATTCCGAGAATAATAGAAGGGTGCCAAAGCATGTTTAAACTTCAGCGGAATTCTGAGAACAATGTAAGAGTTCCGAAGCATTTTTAAACTTCACCGGAATTCCGAGAACAATGGAAGAGTTCCGAAGCATTTTTAAACGTCAGGGGAATTCCGCGAACAATCGAAGTGTTCTGAAGCATTTTTAAATGTCAGCGGATTTTTGAAAACAATGGAAGATTTCCGAAGCATTTTTAAACCTCAGCGGAATTCTGAGAAAGATGGAAGAGTTCCGAAGCATTTTTAATCTTCAAAATAATTCCGAGAACAATGGAAGAGTTCCGAAGCATATTTAAACTTCAGCGGAATTCCGAGAACAATGGAAGAGTTCCGAAGCATTTTTAAAAGTCAGCAGAATACCGAGAACAATAGAAGAGTTTTGAAGCATTTTTAAACGTCAGCGGAATTCCGAGAACAATGGAAGAGTTCCAAAGCATTTTTAAATGTCAGCGGAATTCTGAAAACAATGGAAGAGTTCCGAAGCATTTTTAAACTTCAGCAGAATTCCGAGAACAATGGAAGAGTTCCGAAGCATTCTTAAACTTCAGCGGAATTCCGAGAACAATGGAAGAATTCCGAAGCATTTTTAAAAGTCAGCGGAATTCCGAGAACAATAGAAGAGTTGTGAAGCAATTTTAAGCGTCAGCGGAATTCCGAGAACAATGGAAGAGTTCCGAAGCATTTTTAAACTTCAGCGGAATTCCTGGAACAATGGAAGAGTTCCGAAGCATTTTTAAAAGTCAGCAGAATTCCGAGAATAATAGAAGGGTGCCAAAGCATGTTTAAACTTCAGCGGAATTCTGAGAACAATGTAAGAGTTCCGAAGCATTTTTAAACTTCACCGGAATTCCGAGAACAATGGAAGAGTTCCGAAGCATTTTTAAACGTCAGGGGAATTCCGCGAACAATCGAAGTGTTCTGAAGCATTTTTAAATGTCAGCGGATTTTTGAAAACAATGGAAGATTTCCGAAGCATTTTTAAACCTCAGCGGAATTCTGAGAAAGATGGAAGAGTTCCGAAGCATTTTTAAACTTCAGCGGAATTTGGAGAACAATCGGAGAGTTCCGAAGCATTTTTAAAAGTTAGCGGAATTCCGAGAACAATGGAAGAGTTGTGAAGCATTTTTAAACGTCAGCGGAATTCCGAGAACAATGGAAGAGTTCCGAAGCATTTTTAAACGTCAGCAGAATTCCGAGAACAATGGAAGAGTTCCGAAGCATTTTTAAACGTCAGCAGAATTCCGAGAACAATGGAAGAGTTCCGAAGCATTTTTAAACGTCAGCAGAATTCCGAGAACAATGGAAGAGTTCCGAAGCATTTTTAAACGTCAGCGGAATTCTGAGATCAATGGAATAGTTCTGAAGAATTTTTAAATGTTAGCGGGATTCCGAGAACAATGGAAGAGTTCCGAAGCATTTTTAAATGTCAGCGGAAATCTGAAAACAATGGAAGAGTTCCGAAGCATTTTTAATCTTCAAAATAATTCCGAGAACAATGGAAGAGTTCCGAAGCATATTTAAACTTCAGCGGAATTCCGAGAACAATGGAAGAGTTCCGAAGCATTTTTAAAAGTCAGCGGAATTCCGAGAACAATGGAATAGTTCTGAAGAATTTTTAAATGTCAGCGGAAATCTGAAAACAATGGAAGAGTTCCGAAGCATTTTTAATCTTCAAAATAATTCCGAGAACAATGGAAGAGTTCCGAAGCATTTTTAAAAGTCAGCGGAATACCGAGAACAATTGAAGAGTTTTGAAGCATTTTTAAACGTCAGCGGAATTCCGAGAACAATGGAAGAGGTCCGAAGCATTTTTAAATGTCAGCGGAATTCCGAGAAATATGGAAGAGTTCCGAAGCATTTTTAAATGTCAGCAGAATTCCGAGAACAATGGAAGAGTTCCAAAGCATTTTTAAATGTCAGCGGAATTCTGAAAACAATGGAAGAGTTCCGAAGCATTTTTAAACTTCAGCAGAATTCCGAGAACAATGGAAGAGTTCCGAAGCATATTTAAACTTCAGCGGAATTCCGAGAACAATGGAAGAGTTCCGAAGCATTTTTAAAAGTCAGCGGAATACCGAGAACAATAGAAGAGTTTTGAAGCATTTTTAAACGTCAGCGGAATTCCGAGAACAATGGAAGAGTTCCAAAGCATTTTTAAATGTCAGCGGAATTCTGAAAACAATGGAAGAGTTCCGAAGCATTTTTAAACTTCAGCAGAATTCCGAGAACAATGGAAGAGTTCCGAAGCATTCTTAAACTTCAGCGGAATTCCGAGAACAATGGAAGAATTCCGAAGCATTTTTAAAAGTCAGCGGAATTCCGAGAACAATAGAAGAGTTGTGAAGCAATTTTAAGCGTCAGCGGAATTCCGAGAACAATGGAAGAGTTCCGAAGCATTTTTAAACTTCAGCGGAATTCCTGGAACAATGGAAGAGTTCCGAAGCATTTTTAAAAGCCAGCAGAATTCCGAGAATAATAGAAGGGTGCCAAAGCATGTTTAAACTTCAGCGGAATTCTGAGAACAATGTAAGAGTTCCGAAGCATTTTTAAACTTCACCGGAATTCCGAGAACAATGGAAGAGTTCCGAAGCATTTTTAAACGTCAGGGGAATTCCGCGAACAATCGAAGTGTTCTGAAGCATTTTTAAATGTCAGCGGATTTTTGAAAACAATGGAAGATTTCCGAAGCATTTTTAAACCTCAGCGGAATTCTGAGAAAGATGGAAGAGTTCCGAAGCATTTTTAAACTTCAGCGGAATTTGGAGAACAATCGGAGAGTTCCGAAGCATTTTTAAAAGTTAGCGGAATTCCGAGAACAATGGAAGAGTTGTGAAGCATTTTTAAACGTCAGCGGAATTCCGAGAACAATGGAAGAGTTCCGAAGCATTTTTAAACGTCAGCAGAATTCCGAGAACAATGGAAGAGTTCCGAAGCATTTTTAAACGTCAGCAGAATTCCGAGAACAATGGAAGAGTTCCGAAGCATTTTTAATCTTCAAAATAATTCCGAGAACAATGGAAGAGTTCCGAAGCATATTTAAACTTCAGCGGAATTCCGAGAACAATGGAAGAGTTCCGAAGCATTTTTAAAAGTCAGCGGAATACCGAGAACAATAGAAGAGTTTTGAAGCATTTTTAAACGTCAGCGGAATTCCGAGAACAATGGAAGAGTTCCAAAGCATTTTTAAATGTCAGCGGAATTCTGAAAACAATGGAAGAGTTCCGAAGCATTTTTAAACTTCAGCAGAATTCCGAGAACAATGGAAGAGTTCCGAAGCATTCTTAAACTTCAGCGGAATTCCGAGAACAATGGAAGAATTCCGAAGCATTTTTAAAAGTCAGCGGAATTCCGAGAACAATAGAAGAGTTGTGAAGCAATTTTAAGCGTCAGCGGAATTCCGAGAACAAAGGAAGAGTTCCGAAGCATTTTTAAACTTCAGCGGAATTCCTGGAACAATGGAAGAGTTCCGAAGCATTTTTAAAAGTCAGCAGAATTCCGAGAATAATAGAAGGGTGCCAAAGCATGTTTAAACTTCAGCGGAATTCTGAGAACAATGTAAGAGTTCCGAAGCATTTTTAAACTTCACCGGAATTCCGAGAACAATGGAAGAGTTCCGAAGCATTTTTAAACGTCAGGGGAATTCCGCGAACAATCGAAGAGTTCTGAAGCATTTTTAAATGTCAGTGGATTTTTGAAAACAATGGAAGATTTCCGAAGCATTTTTAAACCTCAGCGGAATTCTGAGAAAGATGGAAGAGTTCCGAAGCATTTTTAAACTTCAGCGGAATTTGGAGAACAATCGGAGAGTTCCGAAGCATTTTTAAATGTCAGCGGAATTCCGAGAACAATGGAAGAGTTGTGAAGCATTTTTAAACGTCAGCGGAATTCCGAGAACAATGGAAGAGTTCCGAAGCATTTTTAAACGTCAGCAGAATTCCGAGAAAAATGGAAGAGTTCCGAAGCATTTTTAAACGTCAGCAGAATTCCGAGAACAATGGAAGAGTTCCGAAGCATTTTTAAACTTCAGCAGAATTCCGAGAACAATGGTAGAGTTCCGAAGCATTTTTAAACTTCAGCGGAATTTGGAGAACAATGGAAGAGTTCCGAAGCATTTTTAAAAGTCAGCGGAATTCCGAGAACAATGGAAGAGTTGTGAAGCATTTTTAAACGTCAGCAGAATTCCGAGAACAATGGAAGAGTTCCGAAGCATTTTTAAACGTCAGCGGAATTCTGAGATCAATGGAATAGTTCTGAAGAATTTTTAAATGTTAGCGGGATTCCGAGAACAATGGAAGAGTTCCGAAGCATTTTTAAATGTCAGCGGAAATCTGAAAACAATGGAAGAGTTCCGAAGCATTTTTAATCTTCAAAATAATTCCGAGAACAATGGAAGAGTTCCGAAGCATATTTAAACTTCAGCGGAATTCCGAGAACAATGGAAGAGTTCCGAAGCATTTTTAAAAGTCAGCGGAATACCGAGAACAATAGAAGAGTTTTGAAGCATTTTTAAACGTCAGCGGAATTCCGAGAACAATGGAAGAGTTCCAAAGCATTTTTAAATGTCAGCGGAATTCTGAAAACAATGGAAGAGTTCCGAAGCATTTTTAAACTTCAGCAGAATTCCGAGAACAATGGAAGAGTTCCGAAGCATTTTTAAAAGTCAGCGGAATTCCGAGAACAATGGAAGAGTTGTGAAGCATTTTTAAACGTCAGCAGAATTCCGAGAACAATGGAAGAGTTCCGAAGCATTTTTAAACGTCAGCGGAATTCTGAGATCAATGGAATAGTTCTGAAGAATTTTTAAATGTCAGCGGAAATCTGAAAACAATGGAAGAGTTCCGAAGCATTTTTAATCTTCAAAATAATTCCGAGAACAATGGAAGAGTTCCGAAGCATTTTTAAAAGTCAGCGGAATACCGAGAACAATTGAAGAGTTTTGAAGCATTTTTAAACGTCAGCGGAATTCCGAGAACAATGGAAGAGGTCCGAAGCATTTTTAAATGTCAGCGGAATTCCGAGAAATATGGAAGAGTTCCGAAGCATTTTTAAATGTCAGCAGAATTCCGAGAACAATGGAAGAGTTCCAAAGCATTTTTAAATGTCAGCGGAATTCTGAAAACAATGGAAGAGTTCCGAAGCATTTTTAAACTTCAGCAGAATTCCGAGAACAATGGAAGAGTTCCGAAGCATTCTTAAACTTCAGCGGAATTCCGAGAACAATGGAAGAGTTCCGAAGCATTTTTGAAAGTCAGCGGAATTCCGAGAACAATAGAAGAGTTGTGAAGCAATTTTAAGCGTCAGCGGAATTCCGAGAACAATGGAAGAGTTCCGAAGCATTTTTAAACTTCAGCGGAATTCCTGGAACAATGGAAGAGTTCCGAAGCATTTTTAAAAGTCAGCAGAATTCCGAGAATAATAGAAGGGTGCCAAAGCATGTTTAAACTTCAGCGGAATTCTGAGAACAATGTAAGAGTTCCGAAGCATTTTTAAACTTCACCGGAATTCCGAGAACAATGGAAGAGTTCCGAAGCATTTTTAAACGTCAGGGGAATTCCGCGAACAATCGAAGAGTTCTGAAGCATTTTTAAACGTCAGCGGATTTTTGAAAACAATGGAAGATTTCCAAAGCATTTTTAAACCTCAGCGGAATTCTGAGAAAAATGGAAGAGTTCTGAAGCATTTTTAAACTTCAGCGGAATTTGGAGAACAATCGGAGAGTTCCGAAGCATTTTTAAATGTCAGCGGAATTCCGAGAACAATGGAAGAGTTGTGAAGCATTTTTAAACGTCAGCGGAATTCCGAGAACAATGGAAGAGTTCCGAAGCATTTTTAAACGTCAGCAGAATTCCGAGAACAATGGAAGAGTTCCGAAGCATTTTTAAACGTCAGCAGAATTCCGAGAACAATGGAAGAGTTCCGAAGCATTTTTAAACTTCAGCAGAATTCCGAGAACAATGGAAGAGTTCCGAAGCATTTTTAAACTTCAGCGGTATTACGAGAACAATGGAAGAGTTCCGAAGCATTTTTAAACATGAGCAGAATTCCGAGAACAATGGAAGAGATTTTAAGCATTTTTAAACTTCAGCGGAATGCCGAGAAAAATAGAAGAGTTCCGAAGCATTTTCAAACTTCACCCGAATTCTGAGAACAATGGAAGAGTTCCGAAGCATTTTTAAAAGTTAGCGGAATTCCGAGAACAATGGAAGAGTTGTGAAGCATTTTTAAACGTCAGCGGAATTCCGAGAACAATGGAAGAGTTCCGAAGCATTTTTAAACGTCAGCAGAATTCCGAGAACAATGGAAGAGTTCCGAAGCATTTTTAAACGTCAGCAGAATTCCGAGAACAATGGAAGAGTTCCGAAGCATTTTTAAACTTCAGCAGAATTCCGAGAACAATGGAAGAGTTCCGAAGCATTTTTAAACTTCAGCGGAATTTGGAGAACAATGGAAAAGTTCCGAAGCATTTTTAAAAGTCAGCGGAATTCCGAGAACAATGGAAGAGTTGTGAAGCATTTTTAAACGTCAGCAGAATTCCGAGAACAATGGAAGAGTTCCGAAGCATTTTTAAACGTCAGCGGAATGCCGAGAACAATGCAAGATTTCTGAAGCATTTTTATATGTCAGCGGAATTCCGAGAACAATGGAAGAGTTCCGAAGCATTTTTAAATGTCAGCGGAAATCTGAAAACAATGGAAGAGTTCCGAAGCATTTTTAATCTTCAAAATAATTCCGAGAGCAATGGAAGAGTTCCGAAGCATATTTAAACTTCAGCGGAATTCCGAGAACAATGTAAGAGTTCCGAAGCATTTTTAAAAGTCAGCGGAATACCGAGAACAATAGAAGAGTTTTGAAGCATTTTTAAACGTCAGCGGAATTCCGAGAACAATGGAAGAGGTCCGAAGCATTTTTAAATGTCAGCGGAATTCCGAGAAATATGGAAGAGTTCCGAGCATTTTTAAATGTCAGCAGAATTCCGAGAACAATGGAAGAGTTATAAAGCATTTTTAAATGTCAGCGGAATTCTGAAAACAATGGAAGAGTTCCGAAGCATTTTTAAACTTCACCGGAATTCCGAGAACAATGGAAGAGTTCCGAAGCATTTTTAAACATCAGGGGAATTCCGCGAACAATCGAAGAGTTCTGAAGCATTTTTAAACGTCAGCGGATTTTTGAAAACAATGGAAGATTTCCGAAGCATTTTTAAACCTCAGCGGAATTCTGAGAAAAATGGAAGAGTTCCGAAGCATTTTTAAACTTCAGCGGAATTTGGAGAACAATTGGAGAGTTCCGAAGCATTTTTAAATGTCAGCGGAATTCCGAGAACAATGGAAGAGTTGTGAAGCATTTTTAAACGTCAGCGGAATTCCGAGAACAATGGAAGAGTTCCGAAGCATTTTTAAACGTCAGCAGAATTCCGAGAACAATGGAAGAGTTCCGAAGCATTTTTAAACGTCAGCAGAATTCCGAGAACAATGGAAGAGTTCCGAAGCATTTTTAAACTTCAGCAGAATTCCGAGAACAATTGAAGAGTTCCGAAGCATTTTTAAACATGAGCAGAATTCCGAGAACAATGGAAGAGATTTTAAGCATTTTTAAACTTCAGCGGAATTCCGAGAACAATAGAAGAGTTCCGAAGCATTTTCAAACTTCACCCGAATTCTGAGAACAATGGAAGAGTTCCGAAGCATTTTTAAAAGTTAGCGGAATTCCGAGAACAATGGAAGAGTTGTGAAGCATTTTTAAACGTCAGCGGAATTCCGAGAACAATGGAAGAGTTCCGAAGCATTTTTAAACGTCAGCAGAATTCCGAGAACAATGGAAGAGTTCTAAAGCATTTTTAAACGTCAGCAGAATTCCGAGAACAATGGAAGAGTTCCGAAGCATTTTTAATCTTCAAAATAATTCCGAGAACAATGGAAGAGTTCCGAAGCATATTTAAACTTCAGCGGAATTCCGAGAACAATGGAAGAGTTCCGAAGCATTTTTAAAAGTCAGCGGAATACCGAGAACAATAGAAGAGTTTTGAAGCATTTTTAAATGTCAGCGGAATTCCGAGAACAATGGAAGAGTTCCAAAGCATTTTTAAATGTCAGCGGAATTCTGAAAACAATGGAAGAGTTCCGAAGCATTTTTAAACTTCAGCAGAATTCCGAGAACAATGGAAGAGTTCCGAAGCATTCTTAAACTTCAGCGGAATTCCGAGAACAATGGAAGAATTCCGAAGCATTTTTAAAAGTCAGCGGAATTCCGATTACAATAGAAGAGTTGTGAAGCAATTTTAAGCGTCAGCGGAATTCCGAGAACAATGGAAGAGTTCCGAAGCATTTTTAAACTTCAGCGGAATTCCTGGAACAATGGAAGAGTTCCGAAGCATTTTTAAAAGTCAGCAGAATTCCGAGAATAATAGAAGGGTGCCAAAGCATGTTTAAACTTCAGCGGAATTCTGAGAACAATGTAAGAGTTCCGAAGCATTTTTAAACTTCACCGGAATTCCGAGAACAATGGAAGAGTTCCGAAGCATTTTTAAACGTCAGGGGAATTCCGCGAACAATCGAAGTGTTCTGAAGCATTTTTAAATGTCAGCGGATTTTTGAAAACAATGGAAGATTTCCGAAGCATTTTTAAACCTCAGCGGAATTCTGAGAAAGATGGAAGAGTTCCGAAGCATTTTTAATCTTCAAAATAATTCCGAGAACAATGGAAGAGTTCCGAAGCATATTTAAACTTCAGCGGAATTCCGAGAACAATGGAAGAGTTCCGAAGCATTTTTAATCTTCAAAATAATTCCGAGAACAATGGAAGAGTTCCGAAGCATATTTAAACTTCAGCGGAATTCCGAGAACAATGGAAGAGTTCCGAAGCATTTTTAAAAGTCAGCGGAATACCGAGAACAATAGAAGAGTTTTGAAGCATTTTTAAACGTCAGCGGAATTCCGAGAACAATGGAAGAGTTCCAAAGCATTTTTAAATGTCAGCGGAATTCTGAAAACAATGGAAGAGTTCCGAAGCATTTTTAAACTTCAGCAGAATTCCGAGAACAATGGAAGAGTTCCGAAGCATTCTTAAACTTCAGCGGAATTCCGAGAACAATGGAAGAATTCCGAAGCATTTTTAAAAGTCAGCGGAATTCCGAGAACAATAGAAGAGTTGTGAAGCAATTTTAAGCGTCAGCGGAATTCCGAGAACAAAGGAAGAGTTCCGAAGCATTTTTAAAATTCAGCGGAATTCCTGGAACAATGGAAGAGTTCCGAAGCATTTTTAAAAGTCAGCAGAATTCCGAGAATAATAGAAGGGTGCCAAAGCATGTTTAAACTTCAGCGGAATTCTGAGAACAATGTAAGAGTTTCGAAGCATTTTTAAACTTCACCGGAATTCCGAGAACAATGGAAGAGTTCCGAAGCATTTTTAAACGTCAGGGGAATTCCGCGAACAATCGAAGAGTTCTGAAGCATTTTTAAATGTCAGTGGATTTTTGAAAACAATGGAAGATTTCCGAAGCATTTTTAAACCTCAGCGGAATTCTGAGAAAGATGGAAGAGTTCCGAAGCATTTTTAAACTTCAGCGGAATTTGGAGAACAATCGGAGAGTTCCGAAGCATTTTTAAATGTCAGCGGAATTCCGAGAACAATGGAAGAGTTGTGAAGCATTTTTAAACGTCAGCGGAATTCCGAGAACAATGGAAGAGTTCCGAAGCATTTTTAAACGTCAGCAGAATTCTGAGAAAGATGGAAGAGTTCCGAAGCATTTTTAAACTTCAGCGGAATTTGGAGAACAATCGGAGAGTTCCGAAGCATTTTTAAATGTCAGCGGAATTCCGAGAACAATGGAAGAGTTGTGAAGCATTTTTAAACGTCAGCGGAATTCCGAGAACAATGGAAGAGTTCCGAAGCATTTTTAAACGTCAGCAGAATTCCGAGAAAAATGGAAGAGTTCCGAAGCATTTTTAAACGTCAGCAGAATTCCGAGAACAATGGAAGAGTTCCGAAGCATTTTTAAACTTCAGCGGAATTTGGAGAACAATGGAAGAGTTCCGAAGCATTTTTAAAAGTCAGCGGAATTCCGAGAACAATGGAAGAGTTGTGAAGCATTTTTAAATGTCAGCAGAATTCCGAGAACAATGGAAGAGTTCCGAAGCATTTTTAAACGTCAGCGGAATTCTGAGATCAATGGAATAGTTCTGAAGAATTTTTAAATGTTAGCGGGATTCCGAGAACAATGGAAGAGTTCCGAAGCATTTTTAAATGTCAGCGGAAATCTGAAAACAATGGAAGAGTTCCGAAGCATTTTTAATCTTCAAAATAATTCCGAGAACAATGGAAGAGTTCCGAAGCATATTTAAACTTCAGCGGAATTCCGAGAACAATGGAAGAGTTCCGAAGCATTTTTAAAAGTCAGCGGAATTCCGAGAACAATGGAATAGTTCTGAAGAATTTTTAAATGTCAGCGGAAATCTGAAAACAATGGAAGAGTTCCGAAGCATTTTTAATCTTCAAAATAATTCCGAGAACAATGGAAGAGTTCCGAAGCATTTTTAAAAGTCAGCGGAATACCGAGAACAATTGAAGAGTTTTGAAGCATTTTTAAACGTCAGCGGAATTCCGAGAACAATGGAAGAGGTCCGAAGCATTTTTAAATGTCAGCGGAATTCCGAGAAATATGGAAGAGTTCCGAAGCATTTTTAAATGTCAGCAGATTTCCGAGAACAATGGAAGAGTTCCAAAGCATTTTTAAATGTCAGCGGAATTCTGAAAACAATGGAAGAGTTCCGAAGCATTTTTAAACTTCAGCAGAATTCCGAGAACAATGGAAGAGTTCCGAAGCATATTTAAACTTCAGCGGAATTCCGAGAACAATGGAAGAGTTCCGAAGCATTTTTAAAAGTCAGCGGAATACCGAGAACAATAGAAGAGTTTTGAAGCATTTTTAAACGTCAGGGGAATTCCGCGAACAATCGAAGTGTTCTGAAGCATTTTTAAATGTCAGCGGATTTTTGAAAACAATGGAAGATTTCCGAAGCATTTTTAAACCTCAGCGGAATTCTGAGAAAGATGGAAGAGTTCCGAAGCATTTTTAAACTTCAGCGGAATTTGGAGAACAATCGGAGAGTTCCGAAGCATTTTTAAAAGTTAGCGGAATTCCGAGAACAATGGAAGAGTTGTGAAGCATTTTTAAACGTCAGCGGAATTCCGAGAACAATGGAAGAGTTCCGAAGCATTTTTAAACGTCAGCAGAATTCCGAGAACAATGGAAGAGTTCCGAAGCATTTTTAAACGTCAGCAGAATTCCGAGAACAATGGAAGAGTTCCGAAGCATTTTTAATCTTCAAAATAATTCCGAGAACAATGGAAGAGTTCCGAAGCATATTTAAACTTCAGCGGAATTCCGAGAACAATGGAAGAGTTCCGAAGCATTTTTAAAAGTCAGCGGAATACCGAGAACAATAGAAGAGTTTTGAAGGATTTTTAAACGTCAGCGGAATTCCGAGAACAATGGAAGAGTTCCAAAGCATTTTTAAATGTCAGCGGAATTCTGAAAACAATGGAAGAGTTCCGAAGCATTTTTAAACTTCAGCAGAATTCCGAGAACAATGGAAGAGTTCCGAAGCATTCTTAAACTTCAGCGGAATTCCGAGAACAATGGAAGAATTCCGAAGCATTTTTAAAAGTCAGCGGAATTCCGAGAACAATAGAAGAGTTGTGAAGCAATTTTAAGCGTCAGCGGAATTCCGAGAACAAAGGAAGAGTTCCGAAGCATTTTTAAACTTCAGCGGAATTCCTGGAACAATGGAAGAGTTCCGAAGCATTTTTAAAAGTCAGCAGAATTCCGAGAATAATAGAAGGGTGCCAAAGCATGTTTAAACTTCAGCGGAATTCTGAGAACAATGTAAGAGTTCCGAAGCATTTTTAAACTTCACCGGAATTCCGAGAACAATGGAAGAGTTCCGAAGCATTTTTAAACGTCAGGGGAATTCCGCGAACAATCGAAGAGTTCTGAAGCATTTTTAAATGTCAGTGGATTTTTGAAAACAATGGAAGATTTCCGAAGCATTTTTAAACCTCAGCGGAATTCTGAGAAAGATGGAAGAGTTCCGAAGCATTTTTAAACTTCAGCGGAATTTGGAGAACAATCGGAGAGTTCCGAAGCATTTTTAAATGTCAGCGGAATTCCGAGAACAATGGAAGAGTTGTGAAGCATTTTTAAACGTCAGCGGAATTCCGAGAACAATGGAAGAGTTCCGAAGCATTTTTAAACGTCAGCAGAATTCCGAGAAAAATGGAAGAGTTCCGAAGCATTTTTAAACGTCAGCAGAATTCCGAGAACAATGGAAGAGTTCCGAAGCATTTTTAAACTTCAGCAGAATTCCGAGAACAATGGTAGAGTTCCGAAGCATTTTTAAACTTCAGCGGAATTTGGAGAACAATGGAAGAGTTCCGAAGCATTTTTAAAAGTCAGCGGAATTCCGAGAACAATGGAAGAGTTGTGAAGCATTTTTAAACGTCAGCAGAATTCCGAGAACAATGGAAGAGTTCCGAAGCATTTTTAAACGTCAGCGGAATTCTGAGATCAATGGAATAGTTCTGAAGAATTTTTAAATGTTAGCGGGATTCCGAGAACAATGGAAGAGTTCCGAAGCATTTTTAAATGTCAGCGGAAATCTGAAAACAATGGAAGAGTTCCGAAGCATTTTTAATCTTCAAAATAATTCCGAGAACAATGGAAGAGTTCCGAAGCATATTTAAACTTCAGCGGAATTCCGAGAACAATGGAAGAGTTCCGAAGCATTTTTAAAAGTCAGCGGAATACCGAGAACAATAGAAGAGTTTTGAAGCATTTTTAAACGTCAGCGGAATTCCGAGAACAATGGAAGAGTTCCAAAGCATTTTTAAATGTCAGCGGAATTCTGAAAACAATGGAAGAGTTCCGAAGCATTTTTAAACTTCAGCAGAATTCCGAGAACAATGGAAGAGTTCCGAAGCATTTTTAAAAGTCAGCGGAATTCCGAGAACAATGGAAGAGTTGTGAAGCATTTTTAAACGTCAGCAGAATTCCGAGAACAATGGAAGAGTTCCGAAGCATTTTTAAACGTCAGCGGAATTCTGAGATCAATGGAATAGTTCTGAAGAATTTTTAAATGTCAGCGGAAATCTGAAAACAATGGAAGAGTTCCGAAGCATTTTTAATCTTCAAAATAATTCCGAGAACAATGGAAGAGTTCCGAAGCATTTTTAAAAGTCAGCGGAATACCGAGAACAATTGAAGAGTTTTGAAGCATTTTTAAACGTCAGCGGAATTCCGAGAACAATGGAAGAGGTCCGAAGCATTTTTAAATGTCAGCGGAATTCCGAGAAATATGGAAGAGTTCCGAAGCATTTTTAAATGTCAGCAGAATTCCGAGAACAATGGAAGAGTTCCAAAGCATTTTTAAATGTCAGCGGAATTCTGAAAACAATGGAAGAGTTCCGAAGCATTTTTAAACTTCAGCAGAATTCCGAGAACAATGGAAGAGTTCCGAAGCATTCTTAAACTTCAGCGGAATTCCGAGAACAATGGAAGAGTTCCGAAGCATTTTTGAAAGTCAGCGGAATTCCGAGAACAATAGAAGAGTTGTGAAGCAATTTTAAGCGTCAGCGGAATTCCGAGAACAATGGAAGAGTTCCGAAGCATTTTTAAACTTCAGCGGAATTCCTGGAACAATGGAAGAGTTCCGAAGCATTTTTAAAAGTCAGCAGAATTCCGAGAATAATAGAAGGGTGCCAAAGCATGTTTAAACTTCAGCGGAATTCTGAGAACAATGTAAGAGTTCCGAAGCATTTTTAAACTTCACCGGAATTCCGAGAACAATGGAAGAGTTCCAAAGCATTTTTAAACGTCAGGGGAATTCCGCGAACAATCGAAGAGTTCTGAAGCATTTTTAAACGTCAGCGGATTTTTGAAAACAATGGAAGATTTCCAAAGCATTTTTAAACCTCAGCGGAATTCTGAGAAAAATGGAAGAGTTCTGAAGCATTTTTAAACTTCAGCGGAATTTGGAGAACAATCGGAGAGTTCCGAAGCATTTTTAAATGTCAGCGGAATTCCGAGAACAATGGAAGAGTTGTGAAGCATTTTTAAACGTCAGCGGAATTCCGAGAACAATGGAAGAGTTCCGAAGCATTTTTAAACGTCAGCAGAATTCCGAGAACAATGGAAGAGTTCCGAAGCATTTTTAAACGTCAGCAGAATTCCGAGAACAATGGAAGAGTTCCGAAGCATTTTTAAACTTCAGCAGAATTCCGAGAACAATGGAAGAGTTCCGAAGCATTTTTAAACTTCAGCGGTATTACGAGAACAATGGAAGAGTTCCGAAGCATTTTTAAACATGAGCAGAATTCCGAGAACAATGGAAGAGATTTTAAGCATTTTTAAACTTCAGCGGAATGCCGAGAAAAATAGAAGAGTTCCGAAGCATTTTCAAACTTCACCCGAATTCTGAGAACAATGGAAGAGTTCCGAAGCATTTTTAAAAGTTAGCGGAATTCCGAGAACAATGGAAGAGTTGTGAAGCATTTTTAAACGTCAGCGGAATTCCGAGAACAATGGAAGAGTTCCGAAGCATTTTTAAACGTCAGCAGAATTCCGAGAACAATGGAAGAGTTCCGAAGCATTTTTAAACGTCAGCAGAATTCCGAGAACAATGGAAGAGTTCCGAAGCATTTTTAAACTTCAGCAGAATTCCGAGAACAATGGAAGAGTTCCGAAGCATTTTTAAACTTCAGCGGAATTTGGAGAACAATGGAAAAGTTCCGAAGCATTTTTAAAAGTCAGCGGAATTCCGAGAACAATGGAAGAGTTGTGAAGCATTTTTAAACGTCAGCAGAATTCCGAGAACAATGGAAGAGTTCCGAAGCATTTTTAAACGTCAGCGGAATGCCGAGAACAATGCAAGATTTCTGAAGCATTTTTATATGTCAGCGGAATTCCGAGAACAATGGAAGAGTTCCGAAGCATTTTTAAATGTCAGCGGAAATCTGAAAACAATGGAAGAGTTCCGAAGCATTTTTAATCTTCAAAATAATTCCGAGAGCAATGGAAGAGTTCCGAAGCATATTTAAACTTCAGCGGAATTCCGAGAACAATGTAAGAGTTCCGAAGCATTTTTAAAAGTCAGCGGAATACCGAGAACAATAGAAGAGTTTTGAAGCATTTTTAAACGTCAGCGGAATTCCGAGAACAATGGAAGAGGTCCGAAGCATTTTTAAATGTCAGCGGAATTCCGAGAAATATGGAAGAGTTCCGAGCATTTTTAAATGTCAGCAGAATTCCGAGAACAATGGAAGAGTTATAAAGCATTTTTAAATGTCAGCGGAATTCTGAAAACAATGGAAGAGTTCCGAAGCATTTTTAAACTTCACCGGAATTCCGAGAACAATGGAAGAGTTCCGAAGCATTTTTAAACATCAGGGGAATTCCGCGAACAATCGAAGAGTTCTGAAGCATTTTTAAACGTCAGCGGATTTTTGAAAACAATGGAAGATTTCCGAAGCATTTTTAAACCTCAGCGGAATTCTGAGAAAAATGGAAGAGTTCCGAAGCATTTTTAAACTTCAGCGGAAATTGGAGAACAATTGGAGAGTTCCGAAGCATTTTTAAATGTCAGCGGAATTCCGAGAACAATGGAAGAGTTGTGAAGCATTTTTAAACGTCAGCGGAATTCCGAGAACAATGGAAGAGTTCCGAAGCATTTTTAAACGTCAGCAGAATTCCGAGAAAAATGGAAGAGTTCCGAAGCATTTTTAAACGTCAGCAGAATTCCGAGAACAATGGAAGAGTTCCGAAGCATTTTTAAACTTCAGCAGAATTCCGAGAACAATGGTAGAGTTCCGAAGCATTTTTAAACTTCAGCGGAATTTGGAGAACAATGGAAGAGTTCCGAAGCATTTTTAAAAGTCAGCGGAATTCCGAGAACAATGGAAGAGTTGTGAAGCATTTTTAAACGTCAGCAGAATTCCGAGAACAATGGAAGAGTTCCGAAGCATTTTTAAACGTCAGCGGAATTCTGAGATCAATGGAATAGTTCTGAAGAATTTTTAAATGTTAGCGGGATTCCGAGAACAATGGAAGAGTTCCGAAGCATTTTTAAATGTCAGCGGAAATCTGAAAACAATGGAAGAGTTCCGAAGCATTTTTAATCTTCAAAATAATTCCGAGAACAATGGAAGAGTTCCGAAGCATATTTAAACTTCAGCGGAATTCCGAGAACAATGGAAGAGTTCCGAAGCATTTTTAAAAGTCAGCGGAATACCGAAAACAATAGAAGAGTTTTGAAGCATTTTTAAACGTCAGCGGAATTCCGAGAACAATGGAAGAGTTCCAAAGCATTTTTAAATGTCAGCGGAATTCTGAAAAC
The DNA here is from genome assembly GCF_046119375.1 of Phyllobates terribilis. Lineage (NCBI taxonomy): Eukaryota > Metazoa > Chordata > Amphibia > Anura > Dendrobatidae > Phyllobates > Phyllobates terribilis. The sequence continues at coordinate 20,636,046 of NW_027362775.1, read as the reverse complement.
AATGGAAGAGTTCCGAAGCATTTTTAAACTTCAGCAGAATTCCGAGAACAATGGAAGAGTTCCGAAGCATTTTTAAAAGTCAGCGGAATTCCGAGAACAATGGAAGAGTTGTGAAGCATTTTTAAACGTCAGCAGAATTCCGAGAACAATGGAAGAGTTCCGAAGCATTTTTAAACGTCAGCGGAATTCTGAGATCAATGGAATAGTTCTGAAGAATTTTTAAATGTCAGCGGAAATCTGAAAACAATGGAAGAGTTCCGAAGCATTTTTAATCTTCAAAATAATTCCGAGAACAATGGAAGAGTTCCGAAGCATTTTTAAAAGTCAGCGGAATACCGAGAACAATTGAAGAGTTTTGAAGCATTTTTAAACGTCAGCGGAATTCCGAGAACAATGGAAGAGGTCCGAAGCATTTTTAAATGTCAGCGGAATTCCGAGAAATATGGAAGAGTTCCGAAGCATTTTTAAATGTCAGCAGAATTCCGAGAACAATGGAAGAGTTCCAAAGCATTTTTAAATGTCAGCGGAATTCTGAAAACAATGGAAGAGTTCCGAAGCATTTTTAAACTTCAGCAGAATTCCGAGAACAATGGAAGAGTTCCGAAGCATTCTTAAACTTCAGCGGAATTCCGAGAACAATGGAAGAGTTCCGAAGCATTTTTGAAAGTCAGCGGAATTCCGAGAACAATAGAAGAGTTGTGAAGCAATTTTAAGCGTCAGCGGAATTCCGAGAACAATGGAAGAGTTCCGAAGCATTTTTAAACTTCAGCGGAATTCCTGGAACAATGGAAGAGTTCCGAAGCATTTTTAAAAGTCAGCAGAATTCCGAGAATAATAGAAGGGTGCCAAAGCATGTTTAAACTTCAGCGGAATTCTGAGAACAATGTAAGAGTTCCGAAGCATTTTTAAACTTCACCGGAATTCCGAGAACAATGGAAGAGTTCCAAAGCATTTTTAAACGTCAGGGGAATTCCGCGAACAATCGAAGAGTTCTGAAGCATTTTTAAACGTCAGCGGATTTTTGAAAACAATGGAAGATTTCCAAAGCATTTTTAAACCTCAGCGGAATTCTGAGAAAAATGGAAGAGTTCTGAAGCATTTTTAAACTTCAGCGGAATTTGGAGAACAATCGGAGAGTTCCGAAGCATTTTTAAATGTCAGCGGAATTCCGAGAACAATGGAAGAGTTGTGAAGCATTTTTAAACGTCAGCGGAATTCCGAGAACAATGGAAGAGTTCCGAAGCATTTTTAAACGTCAGCAGAATTCCGAGAACAATGGAAGAGTTCCGAAGCATTTTTAAACGTCAGCAGAATTCCGAGAACAATGGAAGAGTTCCGAAGCATTTTTAAACTTCAGCAGAATTCCGAGAACAATGGAAGAGTTCCGAAGCATTTTTAAACTTCAGCGGTATTACGAGAACAATGGAAGAGTTCCGAAGCATTTTTAAACATGAGCAGAATTCCGAGAACAATGGAAGAGATTTTAAGCATTTTTAAACTTCAGCGGAATGCCGAGAAAAATAGAAGAGTTCCGAAGCATTTTCAAACTTCACCCGAATTCTGAGAACAATGGAAGAGTTCCGAAGCATTTTTAAAAGTTAGCGGAATTCCGAGAACAATGGAAGAGTTGTGAAGCATTTTTAAACGTCAGCGGAATTCCGAGAACAATGGAAGAGTTCCGAAGCATTTTTAAACGTCAGCAGAATTCCGAGAACAATGGAAGAGTTCCGAAGCATTTTTAAACGTCAGCAGAATTCCGAGAACAATGGAAGAGTTCCGAAGCATTTTTAAACTTCAGCAGAATTCCGAGAACAATGGAAGAGTTCCGAAGCATTTTTAAACTTCAGCGGAATTTGGAGAACAATGGAAAAGTTCCGAAGCATTTTTAAAAGTCAGCGGAATTCCGAGAACAATGGAAGAGTTGTGAAGCATTTTTAAACGTCAGCAGAATTCCGAGAACAATGGAAGAGTTCCGAAGCATTTTTAAACGTCAGCGGAATGCCGAGAACAATGCAAGATTTCTGAAGCATTTTTATATGTCAGCGGAATTCCGAGAACAATGGAAGAGTTCCGAAGCATTTTTAAATGTCAGCGGAAATCTGAAAACAATGGAAGAGTTCCGAAGCATTTTTAATCTTCAAAATAATTCCGAGAGCAATGGAAGAGTTCCGAAGCATATTTAAACTTCAGCGGAATTCCGAGAACAATGTAAGAGTTCCGAAGCATTTTTAAAAGTCAGCGGAATACCGAGAACAATAGAAGAGTTTTGAAGCATTTTTAAACGTCAGCGGAATTCCGAGAACAATGGAAGAGGTCCGAAGCATTTTTAAATGTCAGCGGAATTCCGAGAAATATGGAAGAGTTCCGAGCATTTTTAAATGTCAGCAGAATTCCGAGAACAATGGAAGAGTTATAAAGCATTTTTAAATGTCAGCGGAATTCTGAAAACAATGGAAGAGTTCCGAAGCATTTTTAAACTTCACCGGAATTCCGAGAACAATGGAAGAGTTCCGAAGCATTTTTAAACATCAGGGGAATTCCGCGAACAATCGAAGAGTTCTGAAGCATTTTTAAACGTCAGCGGATTTTTGAAAACAATGGAAGATTTCCGAAGCATTTTTAAACCTCAGCGGAATTCTGAGAAAAATGGAAGAGTTCCGAAGCATTTTTAAACTTCAGCGGAATTTGGAGAACAATTGGAGAGTTCCGAAGCATTTTTAAATGTCAGCGGAATTCCGAGAACAATGGAAGAGTTGTGAAGCATTTTTAAACGTCAGCGGAATTCCGAGAACAATGGAAGAGTTCCGAAGCATTTTTAAACGTCAGCAGAATTCCGAGAACAATGGAAGAGTTCCGAAGCATTTTTAAACGTCAGCAGAATTCCGAGAACAATGGAAGAGTTCCGAAGCATTTTTAAACTTCAGCAGAATTCCGAGAACAATTGAAGAGTTCCGAAGCATTTTTAAACATGAGCAGAATTCCGAGAACAATGGAAGAGATTTTAAGCATTTTTAAACTTCAGCGGAATTCCGAGAACAATAGAAGAGTTCCGAAGCATTTTCAAACTTCACCCGAATTCTGAGAACAATGGAAGAGTTCCGAAGCATTTTTAAAAGTTAGCGGAATTCCGAGAACAATGGAAGAGTTGTGAAGCATTTTTAAACGTAAGCGGAATTCCGAGAACAATGGAAGAGTTCCGAAGCATTTTTAAACGTCAGCAGAATTCCGAGAACAATGGAAGAGTTCTAAAGCATTTTTAAACGTCAGCAGAATTCCGAGAACAATGGAAGAGTTCCGAAGCATTTTTAATCTTCAAAATAATTCCGAGAACAATGGAAGAGTTCCGAAGCATATTTAAACTTCAGAGGAATTCCGAGAACAATGGAAGAGTTCCGAAGCATTTTTAAAAGTCAGCGGAATACCGAGAACAATAGAAGAGTTTTGAAGCATTTTTAAACGTCAGCGGAATTCCGAGAACAATGGAAGAGTTCCAAAGCATTTTTAAATGTCAGCGGAATTCTGAAAACAATGGAAGAGTTCCGAAGCATTTTTAAACTTCAGCAGAATTCCGAGAACAATGGAAGAGTTCCGAAGCATTCTTAAACTTCAGCGGAATTCCGAGAACAATGGAAGAATTCCGAAGCATTTTTAAAAGTCAGCGGAATTCCGATTACAATAGAAGAGTTGTGAAGCAATTTTAAGCGTCAGCGGAATTCCGAGAACAATGGAAGAGTTCCGAAGCATTTTTAAACTTCAGCGGAATTCCTGGAACAATGGAAGAGTTCCGAAGCATTTTTAAAAGTCAGCAGAATTCCGAGAATAATAGAAGGGTGCCAAAGCATGTTTAAACTTCAGCGGAATTCTGAGAACAATGTAAGAGTTCCGAAGCATTTTTAAACTTCACCGGAATTCCGAGAACAATGGAAGAGTTCCGAAGCATTTTTAAACGTCAGGGGAATTCCGCGAACAATCGAAGTGTTCTGAAGCATTTTTAAATGTCAGCGGATTTTTGAAAACAATGGAAGATTTCCGAAGCATTTTTAAACCTCAGCGGAATTCTGAGAAAGATGGAAGAGTTCCGAAGCATTTTTAAACTTCAGCGGAATTTGGAGAACAATCGGAGAGTTCCGAAGCATTTTTAAAAGTTAGCGGAATTCCGAGAACAATGGAATAGTTGTGAAGCATTTTTAAACGTCAGCGGAATTCCGAGAACAATGGAAGAGTTCCGAAGCATTTTTAAACGTCAGCAGAATTCCGAGAACAATGGAAGAGTTCCGAAGCATTTTTAAACGTCAGCAGAATTCCGAGAACAATGGAAGAGTTCCGAAGCATTTTTAATCTTCAAAATAATTCCGAGAACAATGGAATAGTTCCGAAGCATATTTAAACTTCAGCGGAATTCCGAGAACAATGGAAGAGTTCCGAAGCATTTTTAAACTTCAGCGGAATTTGGAGAACAATGGAAAAGTTCCGAAGCATTTTTAAAAGTCAGCGGAATTCCGAGAATAATAGAAGGGTGCCAAAGCATGTTTAAACTTCAGCGGAATTCTGAGAACAATGTAAGAGTTCCGAAGCATTTTTAAACTTCACCGGAATTCCGAGAACAATGGAAGAGTTCCGAAGCATTTTTAAACGTCAGGGGAATTCCGCGAACAATCGAAGTGTTCTGAAGCATTTTTAAATGTCAGCGGATTTTTGAAAACAATGGAAGATTTCCGAAGCATTTTTAAACCTCAGCGGAATTCTGAGAAAGATGGAAGAGTTCCGAAGCATTTTTAAACTTCAGCGGAATTTGGAGAACAATCGGAGAGTTCCGAAGCATTTTTAAAAGTTAGCGGAATTCCGAGAACAATGGAAGAGTTGTGAAGCATTTTTAAACGTCAGCGGAATTCCGAGAACAATGGAAGAGTTCCGAAGCATTTTTAAACGTCAGCAGAATTCCGAGAACAATGGAAGAGTTCCGAAGCATTTTTAAACGTCAGCAGAATTCCGAGAACAATGGAAGAGTTCCGAAGCATTTTTAATCTTCAAAATAATTCCGAGAACAATGGAATAGTTCCGAAGCATATTTAAACTTCAGCGGAATTCCGAGAACAATGGAAGAGTTCCGAAGCATTTTTAAAAGTCAGCGGAATACCGAGAACAATAGAAGAGTTTTGAAGCATTTTTAAACGTCAGCGGAATTCCGAGAACAATGGAAGAGTTCCAAAGCATTTTTAAATGTCAGCGGAATTCTGAAAACAATGGAAGAGTTCCGAAGCATTTTTAAACTTCAGCAGAATTCCGAGAACAATGGAAGAGTTCCGAAGCATTTTTAAACTTCAGCGGAATTTGGAGAACAATGGAAAAGTTCCGAAGCATTTTTAAAAGTCAGCGGAATTCCGAGAACAATGGAAGAGTTGTGAAGCATTTTTAAACGTCAGCAGAATTCCGAGAACAATGGAAGAGTTCCGAAGCATTTTTAAACGTCAGCGGAATGCCGAGAACAATGCAAGATTTCTGAAGCATTTTTATATGTCAGCGGAATTCCGAGAACAATGGAAGAGTTCCGAAGCATTTTTAAATGTCAGCGGAAATCTGAAAACAATGGAAGAGTTCCGAAGCATTTTTAATCTTCAAAATAATTCCGAGAGCAATGGAAGAGTTCCGAAGCATATTTAAACTTCAGCGGAATTCCGAGAACAATGGAAGAGTTCCGAAGCATTTTTAAAAGTCAGCGGAATACCGAGAACAATAGAAGAGTTTTGAAGCATTTTTAAACGTCAGCGGAATTCCGAGAACAATGGAAGAGGTCCGAAGCATTTTTAAATGTCAGCGGAATTCCGAGAAATATGGAAGAGTTCCGAGCATTTTTAAATGTCAGCAGAATTCCGAGAACAATGGAAGAGTTCCAAAGCATTTTTAAATGTCAGCGGAATTCTGAAAACAATGGAAGAGTTCCGAAGCATTTTTAAACTTCAGCAGAATTCCGAGAACAATGGAAGAGTTCCGAAGCATTTTTAAAAGTCAGCAGAATTCCGAGAATAATAGAAGGGTGCCAAAGCATGTTTAAACTTCAGCGGAATTCTGAGAACAATGTAAGAGTTCCGAAGCATTTTTAAACTTCACCGGAATTCCGAGAACAATGGAAGAGTTCCGAAGCATTTTTAAACGTCAGGGGAATTCCGCGAACAATCGAAGAGTTCTGAAGCATTTTTAAACGTCAGCGGATTTTTGAAAACAATGGAAGATTTCCGAAGCATTTTTAAACCTCAGCGGAATTCTGAGAAAAATGGAAGAGTTCCGAAGCATTTTTAAACTTCAGCGGAATTTGGAGAACAATTGGAGAGTTCCGAAGCATTTTTAAATGTCAGCGGAATTCCGAGAACAATGGAAGAGTTGTGAAGCATTTTTAAACGTCAGCGGAATTCCGAGAACAATGGAAGAGTTCCGAAGCATTTTTAAACGTCAGCAGAATTCCGAGAACAATGGAAGAGTTCCGAAGCATTTTTAAACGTCAGCAGAATTCCGAGAACAATGGAAGAGTTCCGAAGCATTTTTAAACTTCAGCAGAATTCCGAGAACAATGGAAGAGTTCCGAAGCATTTTTAAACATGAGCAGAATTCCGAGAACAATGGAAGAGATTTTAAGCATTTTTAAACTTCAGCGGAATTCCGAGAACAATAGAAGAGTTCCGAAGCATTTTCAAACTTCACCCGAATTCTGAGAACAATGGAAGAGTTCCGAAGCATTTTTAAAAGTTAGCGGAATTCCGAGAACAATGGAAGAGTTGTGAAGCATTTTTAAACGTCAGCGGAATTCCGAGAACAATGGAAGAGTTCCGAAGCATTTTTAAACGTCAGCAGAATTCCGAGAACAATGGAAGAGTTCCGAAGCATTTTTAAACGTCAGCAGAATTCCGAGAACAATGGAAGAGTTCCGAAGCATTTTTAATCTTCAAAATAATTCCGAGAACAATGGAAGAGTTCCGAAGCATATTTAAACTTCAGCGGAATTCCGAGAACAATGGAAGAGTTCCGAAGCATTTTTAAAAGTCAGCGGAATACCGAGAACAATAGAAGAGTTTTGAAGCATTTTTAAACGTCAGCGGAATTCCGAGAACAATGGAAGAGTTCCAAAGCATTTTTAAATGTCAGCGGAATTCTGAAAACAATGGAAGAGTTCCGAAGCATTTTTAAACTTCAGCAGAATTCCGATAACAATGGAAGAGTTCCGAAGCATTCTTAAACTTCAGCGGAATTCCGAGAACAATGGAAGAATTCCGAAGCATTTTTAAAAGTCAGCGAAATTCCGAGAACAATAGAAGAGTTGTGAAACAATTTTAAGCGTCAGCGGAATTCCGAGAACAATGGAAGAGTTCCGAAGCATTTTTAAACTTCAGCGGAATTCCTGGAACAATGGAAGAGTTCCGAAGCATTTTTAAAAGTCAGCAGAATTCCGAGAATAATAGAAGGGTGCCAAAGCATGTTTAAACTTCAGCGGAATTCTGAGAACAATGTAAGAGTTCCGAAGCATTTTTAAACTTCACCGGAATTCCGAGAACAATGGAAGAGTTCCGAAGCATTTTTAAACGTCAGGGGAATTCCGCGAACAATCGAAGTGTTCTGAAGCATTTTTAAATGTCAGCGGATTTTTGAAAACAATGGAAGATTTCCGAAGCATTTTTAAACCTCAGCGGAATTCTGAGAAAGATGGAAGAGTTCCGAAGCATTTTTAAACTTCAGCGGAATTTGGAGAACAATCGGAGAGTTCCGAAGCATTTTTAAAAGTTAGCGGAATTCCGAGAACAATGGAAGAGTTGTGAAGCATTTTTAAACGTCAGCGGAATTCCGAGAACAATGGAAGAGTTCCGAAGCATTTTTAAACGTCAGCAGAATTCCGAGAACAATGGAAGAGTTCCGAAGCATTTTTAAACGTCAGCAGAATTCCGAGAACAATGGAAGAGTTCCGAAGCATTTTTAATCTTCAAAATAATTCCGAGAACAATGGAATAGTTCCGAAGCATATTTAAACTTCAGCGGAATTCCGAGAACAATGGAAGAGTTCCGAAGCATTTTTAAAAGTCAGCGGAATACCGAGAACAATAGAAGAGTTTTGAAGCATTTTTAAACGTCAGCGGAATTCCGAGAACAATGGAAGAGTTCCAAAGCATTTTTAAATGTCAGCGGAATTCTGAAAACAATGGAAGAGTTCCGAAGCATTTTTAAACTTCAGCAGAATTCCGAGAACAATGGAAGAGTTCCGAAGCATTCTTAAACTTCAGCGGAATTCCGAGAACAATGGAAGAATTCCGAAGCATTTTTAAAAGTCAGCGGAATTCCGAGAACAATAGAAGAGTTGTGAAGCAATTTTAAGCGTCAGCGGAATTCCGAGAACAATGGAAGAGTTCCGAAGCATTTTTAAACTTCAGCGGAATTCCTGGAACAATGGAAGAGTTCCGAAGCATTTTTAAAAGTCAGCAGAATTCCGAGAATAATAGAAGGGTGCCAAAGCATGTTTAAACTTCAGCGGAATTCTGAGAACAATGTAAGAGTTCCGAAGCATTTTTAAACTTCACCGGAATTCCGAGAACAATGGAAGAGTTCCGAAGCATTTTTAAACGTCAGGGGAATTCCGCGAACAATCGAAGAGTTCTGAAGCATTTTTAAATGTCAGCGGATTTTTGAAAACAATGGAAGATCTCCGAAGCATTTTTAAACCTCAGCGGAATTCTGAGAAAGATGGAAGAGTTCCGAAGCATTTTTAAACTTCAGCGGAATTTGGAGAACAATCGGAGAGTTCCGAAGCATTTTTAAATGTCAGCGGAATTCCGAGAACAATGGAAGAGTTGTGAAGCATTTTTAAACGTCAGCGGAATTCCGAGAACAATGGAAGAGTTCCGAAGCATTTTTAAACGTCAGCAGAATTCCGAGAAAAATGGAAGAGTTCCGAAGCATTTTTAAACGTCAGCAGAATTCCGAGAAAAATGGAAGAGTTCCGAAGCATTTTTAAACTTCAGCGGAATTTGGAGAACAATGGAAGAGTTCCGAAGCATTTTTAAAAGTCAGCGGAATTCCGAGAACAATGGAAGAGTTGTGAAGCATTTTTAAACGTCAGCAGAATTCCGAGAACAATGGAAGAGTTCCGAAGCATTTTTAAACGTCAGCGGAATTCTGAGATCAATGGAATAGTTCTGAAGAATTTTTAAATGTTAGCGGGATTCCGAGAACAATGGAAGAGTTCCGAAGCATTTTTAAATGTCAGCGGAAATCTGAAAACAATGGAAGAGTTCCGAAGCATTTTTAATCTTCAAAATAATTCCGAGAACAATGGAAGAGTTCCGAAGCATATTTAAACTTCAGCGGAATTCCGAGAACAATGGAAGAGTTCCGAAGCATTTTTAAAAGTCAGCGGAATACCGAGAACAATAGAAGAGTTTTGAAGCATTTTTAAACGTCAGCGGAATTCCGAGAACAATGGAAGAGTTCCAAAGCATTTTTAAATGTCAGCGGAATTCTGAAAACAATGGAAGAGTTCCGAAGCATTTTTAAACTTCAGCAGAATTCCGAGAACAATGGAAGTGTTCCGAAGCATTTTTAAAAGTCAGCGGAATTCCGAGAACAATGGAAGAGTTGTGAAGCATTTTTAAACGTCAGCAGAATTCCGAGAACAATGGAAGAGTTCCGAAGCATTTTTAAACGTCAGCGGAATTCTGAGATCAATGGAATAGTTCTGAAGAATTTTTAAATGTTAGCGGGATTCCGAGAACAATGGAAGAGTTCCGAAGCATTTTTAAATGTCAGCGGAAATCTGAAAACAATGGAAGAGTTCCGAAGCATTTTTAATCTTCAAAATAATTCCGAGAACAATGGAAGAGTTCCGAAGCATATTTAAACTTCAGCGGAATTCCGAGAACAATGTAAGAGTTCCGAAGCATTTTTAAAAGTCAGCGGAATACCGAGAACAATAGAAGAGTTTTGAAGTATTTTTAAACGTCAGCGGAATTCCGAGAACAATGGAAGAGGTCCGAAGCATTTTTAAATGTCAGCGGAATTCCGAGAAATATTGAAGAGTTCCGAGCATTTTTAAATGTCAGCAGAATTCCGAGAACAATGGAAGAGTTCCAAAGCATTTTTAAATGTCAGCGGAATTCTGAAAACAATGGAAGAGTTCCGAAGCATTTTTAAAAGTCAGCAGAATTCCGAGAATAATAGAAGGGTGCCAAAGCATGTTTAAACTTCAGCGGAATTCTGAGAACAATGTAAGAGTTCCGAAGCATTTTTAAACTTCACCGGAATTCCGAGAACAATGGAAGAGTTCCGAAGCATTTTTAAACGTCAGGGGAATTCCGCGAACAATCGAAGAGTTCTGAAGCATTTTTAAACGTCAGCGGATTTTTGAAAACAATGGAAGATTTCCGAAGCATTTTTAAACCTCAGCGGAATTCTGAGAAAAATGGAAGAGTTCCGAAGCATTTTTAAACTTCAGCGGAATTTGGAGAACAATCGGAGAGTTCCGAAGCATTTTTAAATGTCAGCGGAATTCCGAGAACAATGGAAGAGTTGTGAAGCATTTTTAAACGTCAGCGGAATTCCGAGAACAATGGAAGAGTTCCGAAGCATTTTTAAACGTCAGCAGAATTCCGAGAACAATGGAAGAGTTCCGAAGCATTTTTAAACGTCAGCAGAATTCCGAGAACAATGGAAGAGTTCCGAAGCATTTTTAAACTTCAGCAGAATTCCGAGAACAATGGAAGAGTTCCGAAGCATTTTTAAACATGAGCAGAATTCCGAGAACAATGGAAGAGATTTTAAGCATTTTTAAACTTCAGCGGAATTCCGAGAACAATAGAAGAGTTCCGAAGCATTTTCAAACTTCACCCGAATTCTGAGAACAATGGAAGAGTTCCGAAGCATTTTTAAAAGTTAGCGGAATTTCGAGAACAATGGAAGAGTTGTGAAGCATTTTTAAACGTCAGCGGAATTCCGAGAACAATGGAAGAGTTCCGAAGCATTTTTAAACGTCAGCAGAATTCCGAGAACAATGGAAGAGTTCCGAAGCATTTTTAAACGTCAGCAGAATTCCGAGAACAATGGAAGAGTTCCGAAGCATTTTTAAACTTCAGCGGAATTCCGAGAACAATGGAAGAGTTCCGAAGCATTTTTAAACGTCAGGGGAATTCCGCGAACAATCGAAGTGTTCTGAAGCATTTTTAAATGTCAGCGGATTTTTGAAAACAATGGAAGATTTCCGAAGCATTTTTAAACCTCAGCGGAATTCTGAGAAAGATGGAAGAGTTCCGAAGCATTTTTAAACTTCAGCGGAATTTGGAGAACAATCGGAGAGTTCCGAAGCATTTTTAAAAGTTAGCGGAATTCCGAGAACAATGGAAGAGTTGTGAAGCATTTTTAAACGTCAGCGGAATTCCGAGAACAATGGAAGAGTTCTGAAGCATTTTTAAACGTCAGCAGAATTCCGAGAACAATGGAAGAGTTCCGAAGCATTTTTAAACGTCAGCAGAATTCCGAGAACAATGGAAGAGTTCCGAAGCATTTTTAATCTTCAAAATAATTCCGAGAACAATGGAAGAGTTCCGAAGCATATTTAAACTTCAGCGGAATTCCGAGAACAATGGAAGAGTTCCGAAGCATTTTTAAAAGTCAGCGGAATACCGAGAACAATAGAAGAGTTTTGAAGCATTTTTAAACTTCAGCGGAATTCCGAGAACAATGGAAGAGTTCCAAAGCATTTTTAAATGTCAGCGGAATTCTGAAAACAATGGAAGAGTTCCGAAGCATTTTTAAACTTCAGCAGAATTCCGAGAACAATGGAAGAGTTCCGAAGCATTCTTAAACTTCAGCGGAATTCCGAGAACAATGGAAGAATTCCGAAGCATTTTTAAAAGTCAGCGGAATTCCGAGAACAATAGAAGAGTTGTGAAGCAATTTTAAGCGTCAGCGGAATTCCGAGAACAATGGAAGAGTTCCGAAGCATTTTTAAACTTCAGCGGAATTCCTGGAACAATGGAAGAGTTCCGAAGCATTTTTAAAAGTCAGCAGAATTCCGAGAATAATAGAAGGGTGCCAAAGCATGTTTAAACTTCAGCGGAATTCTGAGAACAATGTAAGAGTTCCGAAGCATTTTTAAACTTCACCGGAATTCCGAGAACAATGGAAGAGTTCCGAAGCATTTTTAAACGTCAGGGGAATTCCGCGAACAATCGAAGAGTTCTGAAGCATTTTTAAATGTCAGCGGATTTTTTAAAACAATGGAAGATTTCCGAAGCATTTTTAAACCTCAGCGGAATTCTGAGAAAGATGGAAGAGTTCCGAAGCATTTTTAAACTTCAGCGGAATTTGGAGAACAATCGGAGAGTTCCGAAGCATTTTTAAATGTCAGCGGAATTCCGAGAACAATGGAAGAGTTGTGAAGCATTTTTAAACGTCAGCGGAATTCCGAGAACAATGGAAGAGTTCCGAAGCATTTTTAAACGTCAGCAGAATTCCGAGAAAAATGGAAGAGTTCCGAAGCATTTTTAAACGTCAGCAGAATTCCGAGAAAAATGGAAGAGTTCCGAAGCATTTTTAAACGTCAGCAGAATTCCGAGAACAATGGAAGAGTTCCGAAGCATTTTTAAACGTCAGCAGAATTCCGAGAACAATGGAAGAGTTCCGAAGCATTTTTAAACGTCAGCGGAATTCTGAGATCAATGGAATAGTTCTGAAGAATTTTTAAATGTTAGCGGGATTCCGAGAACAATGGAAGAGTTCCGAAGCATTTTTAAATGTCAGCGGAAATCTGAAAACAATGGAAGAGTTCCGAAGCATTTTTAATCTTCAAAATAATTCCGAGAACAATGGAAGAGTTCCGAAGCATATTTAAACTTCAGCGGAATTCCGAGAACAATGGAAGAGTTCCGAAGCATTTTTAAAAGTCAGCGGAATACCGAGAACAATAGAAGAGTTTTGAAGCATTTTTAAACGTCAGCGGAATTCCGAGAACAATGGAAGAGTTCCAAAGCATTTTTAAATGTCAGCGGAATTCTGAAAACAATGGAAGAGTTCCGAAGCATTTTTAAACTTCAGCAGAATTCCGAGAACAATGGAAGAGTTCCGAAGCATTTTTAAACGTCAGGGGAATTCCGCGAACAATCGAAGTGTTCTGAAGCATTTTTAAATGTCAGCGGATTTTTGAAAACAATGGAAGATTTCCGAAGCATTTTTAAACCTCAGCGGAATTCTGAGAAAGATGGAAGAGTTCCGAAGCATTTTTAAACTTCAGCGGAATTTGGAGAACAATCGGAGAGTTCCGAAGCATTTTTAAAAGTTAGCGGAATTCCGAGAACAATGGAAGAGTTGTGAAGCATTTTTAAACGTCAGCGGAATTCCGAGAACAATGGAAGAGTTCCGAAGCATTTTTAAACGTCAGCAGAATTCCGAGAACAATGGAAGAGTTCCGAAGCATTTTTAAACGTCAGCAGAATTCCGAGAACAATGGAAGAGTTCCGAAGCATTTTTAATCTTCAAAATAATTCCGAGAACAATGGAAGAGTTCCGAAGCATATTTAAACTTCAGCGGAATTCCGAGAACAATGGAAGAGTTCCGAAGCATTTTTAAAAGTCAGCGGAATACCGAGAACAATAGAAGAGTTTTGAAGCATTTTTAAACTTCAGCGGAATTCCGAGAACAATGGAAGAGTTCCAAAGCATTTTTAAATGTCAGCGGAATTCTGAAAACAATGGAAGAGTTCCGAAGCATTTTTAAACTTCAGCAGAATTCCGAGAACAATGGAAGAGTTCCGAAGCATTCTTAAACTTCAGCGGAATTCCGAGAACAATGGAAGAATTCCGAAGCATTTTTAAAAGTCAGCGGAATTCCGAGAACAATAGAAGAGTTGTGAAGCAATTTTAAGCGTCAGCGGAATTCCGAGAACAATGGAAGAGTTCCGAAGCATTTTTAAACTTCAGCGGAATTCCTGGAACAATGGAAGAGTTCCGAAGCATTTTTAAAAGTCAGCAGAATTCCGAGAATAATAGAAGGGTGCCAAAGCATGTTTAAACTTCAGCGGAATTCTGAGAACAATGTAAGAGTTCCGAAGCATTTTTAAACTTCACCGGAATTCCGAGAACAATGGAAGAGTTCCGAAGCATTTTTAAACGTCAGGGGAATTCCGCGAACAATCGAAGAGTTCTGAAGCATTTTTAAATGTCAGCGGATTTTTTAAAACAATGGAAGATTTCCGAAGCATTTTTAAACCTCAGCGGAATTCTGAGAAAGATGGAAGAGTTCCGAAGCATTTTTAAACTTCAGCGGAATTTGGAGAACAATCGGAGAGTTCCGAAGCATTTTTAAATGTCAGCGGAATTCCGAGAACAATGGAAGAGTTGTGAAGCATTTTTAAACGTCAGCGGAATTCCGAGAACAATGGAAGAGTTCCGAAGCATTTTTAAACGTCAGCAGAATTCCGAGAAAAATGGAAGAGTTCCGAAGCATTTTTAAACGTCAGCAGAATTCCGAGAAAAATGGAAGAGTTCCGAAGCATTTTTAAACGTCAGCAGAATTCCGAGAACAATGGAAGAGTTCCGAAGCATTTTTAAACTTCAGCAGAATTCCGAGAACAATGGTAGAGTTCCGAAGCATTTTTAAACTTCAGCGGAATTTGGAGAACAATGGAAGAGTTCCGAAGCATTTTTAAAAGTCAGCGGAATTCCGAGAACAATGGAAGAGTTGTGAAGCATTTTTAAACGTCAGCAGAATTCCGAGAACAATGGAAGAGTTCCGAAGCATTTTTAAACGTCAGCGGAATTCTGAGATCAATGGAATAGTTCTGAAGAATTTTTAAATGTTAGCGGGATTCCGAGAACAATGGAAGAGTTCCGAAGCATTTTTAAATGTCAGCGGAAATCTGAAAACAATGGAAGAGTTCCGAAGCATTTTTAATCTTCAAAATAATTCCGAGAACAATGGAAGAGTTCCGAAGCATATTTAAACTTCAGCGGAATTCCGAGAACAATGGAAGAGTTCCGAAGCATTTTTAAAAGTCAGCGGAATACCGAGAACAATAGAAGAGTTTTGAAGCATTTTTAAACGTCAGCGGAATTCCGAGAACAATGGAAGAGTTCCAAAGCATTTTTAAATGTCAGCGGAATTCTGAAAACAATGGAAGAGTTCCGAAGCATTTTTAAACTTCAGCAGAATTCCGAGAACAATGGAAGAGTTCCGAAGCATTTTTAAAAGTCAGCGGAATTCCGAGAACAATGGAAGAGTTGTGAAGCATTTTTAAACGTCAGCAGAATTCCGAGAACAATGGAAGAGTTCCGAAGCATTTTTAAACGTCAGCGGAATTCTGAGATCAATGGAATAGTTCTGAAGAATTTTTAAATGTTAGCGGGATTCCGAGAACAATGGAAGAGTTCCGAAGCATTTTTAAATGTCAGCGGAAATCTGAAAACAATGGAAGAGTTCCGAAGCATTTTTAATCTTCAAAATTATTCCGAGAACAATGGAAGAGTTCCGAAGCATTTTTAAAAGTCAGCGGAATACCGAGAACAATTGAAGAGTTTTGAAGCATTTTTAAACGTCAGCGGAATTCCGAGAACAATGGAAGAGGTCCGAAGCATTTTTAAATGTCAGCGGAATTCCGAGAAATATGGAAGAGTTCCGAAGCATTTTTAAATGTTAGCAGAATTCCGAGAACAATGGAAGAGTTCCAAAGCATTTTTAAATGTCAGCGGAATTCTGAAAACAATGGAAGAGTTCCGAAGCATTTTTAAACTTCAGCAGAATTCCGAGAACAATGGAAGAGTTCCGAAGCATTCTTAAACTTCAGCGGAATTCCGAGAACAATGGAAGAGTTCCGAAGCATTTTTAAAAGTCAGCGGAATTCCGAGAACAATAGAAGAGTTGTGAAGCAATTTTAAGCGTCAGCGGAATTCCGAGAACAATGGAAGAGTTCCGAAGCATTTTTAAACTTCAGCGGAATTCCTGGAACAATGGAAGAGTTCCGAAGCATTTTTAAAAGTCAGCAGAATTCCGAGAATAATAGAAGGGTGCCAAAGCATGTTTAAACTTCAGCGGAATTCTGAGAACAATGTAAGAGTTCCGAAGCATTTTTAAACTTCACCGGAATTCCGAGAACAATGTAAGAGTTCCGAAGCATTTTTAAACGTCAGGGGAATTCCGCGAACAATCGAAGAGTTCTGAAGCATTTTTAAACGTCAGCGGATTTTTGAAAACAATGGAAGATTTCCAAAGCATTTTTAAACCTCAGCGGAATTCTGAGAAAAATGGAAGAGTTCTGAAGCATTTTTAAACATGAGCAGAATTCCGAGAACAATGGAAGAGATTTTAAGCATTTTTAAACTTCAGCGGAATTCCGAGAAAAATAGAAGAGTTCCGAAGCATTTTCAAACTTCACCCGAATTCTGAGAACAATGGAAGAGTTCCGAAGCATTTTTAAAAGTTAGCGGAATTCCGAGAACAATGGAAGAGTTGTGAAGCATTTTTAAACGTCAGCGGAATTCCGAGAACAATGGAAGAGTTCCGAAGCATTTTTAAACGTCAGCAGAATTCCGAGAACAATGGAAGAGTTCCGAAGCATTTTTAAACGTCAGCAGAATTCTGAGAACAATGGAAGAGTTCCGAAGCATTTTTAAACTTCAGCAGAATTCCGAGAACAATGGAAGAGTTCCGAAGCATTTTTAAACTTCAGCGGAATTTGGAGAACAATGGAAAAGTTCCGAAGCATTTTTAAAAGTCAGCGGAATTCCGAGAACAATGGAAGAGTTGTGAAGCATTTTTAAACGTCAGCAGAATTCCGAGAACAATGGAAGAGTTCCGAAGCATTTTTAATCGTCAGCGGAATGCCGAGAACAATGCAAGATTTCTGAAGCATTTTTATATGTCAGCGGAATTCCGAGAACAATGGAAGAGTTCCGAAGCATTTTTAAATGTCAGCGGAAATCTGAAAACAATGGAAGAGTTCCGAAGCATTTTTAATCTTCAAAATAATTCCGAGAACAATGGAAGAGTTCCGAAGCATATTTAAACTTCAGCGGAATTCCGAGAACAATGGAAGAGTTCCGAAGCATTTTTAAAAGTCAGCGGAATACCGAGAACAATAGAAGAGTTTTGAAGCATTTTTAAACGTCAGCGGAATTCCGAGAACAATGGAAGAGTTCCAAAGCATTTTTAAATGTCAGCGGAATTCTGAAAACAATGGAAGAGTTCCGAAGCATTTTTAAACTTCAGCAGAATTCCGAGAACAATGGAAGAGTTCCGAAGCATTCTTAAACTTCAGCGGAATTCCGAGAACAATGGAAGAGTTCCGAAGCATTTTTAAAAGTCAGCGGAATTCCGAGAACAATAGAAGAGTTGTGAAGCAATTTTAAGCATCAGCGGAATTCCGAGAACAATGGAAGAGTTCCGAAGCATTTTTAAACTTCAGCGGAATTCCTGGAACAATGGAAGAGTTCCGAAGCATTTTTAAAAGTCAGCAGAATTCCGAGAATAATAGAAGGGTGCCAAAGCATGTTTAAACTTCAGCGGAATTCTGAGAACAATGTAAGAGTTCCGAAGCATTTTTAAACTTCACCGGAATTCCGAGAACAATGGAAGAGTTCCGAAGCATTTTTAAACGTCAGGGGAATTCCGGGAACAATCGAAGAGTTCTGAAGCATTTTTAAATGTCAGCGGATTTTTGAAAACAATGGAAGATTTCCGAAGCATTTTTAAACCTCAGCGGAATTCTGAGAAAGATGGAAGAGTTCCGAAGCATTTTTAAACTTCAGCGGAATTTGGAGAACAATCGGAGAGTTCCGAAGCATTTTTAAAAGTTAGCGGAATTCCGAGAACAATGGAAGAGTTGTGAAGCATTTTTAAACGTCAGCGGAATTCCGAGAACAATGGAAGAGTTCCGAAGCATTTTTAAACGTCAGCAGAATTCCGAGAACAATGGAAGAGTTCCGAAGCATTTTTAAACGTCAGCAGAATTCCGAGAACAATGGAAGAGTTCCGAAGCATTTTTAATCTTCAAAATAATTCCGAGAACAATGGAAGAGTTCCGAAGCATATTTAAACTTCAGCGGAATTCCGAGAACAATGGAAGAGTTCCGAAGCATTTTTAAAAGTCAGCGGAATACCGAGAACAATAGAAGAGTTTTGAAGCATTTTTAAACTTCAGCGGAATTCCGAGAACAATGGAAGAGTTCCAAAGCATTTTTAAATGTCAGCGGAATTCTGAAAACAATGGAAGAGTTCCGAAGCATTTTTAAACTTCAGCAGAATTCCGAGAACAATGGAAGAGTTCCGAAGCATTCTTAAACTTCAGCGGAATTCCGAGAACAATGGAAGAATTCCGAAGCATTTTTAAAAGTCAGCGGAATTCCGAGAACAATAGAAGAGTTGTGAAGCAATTTTAAGCGTCAGCGGAATTCCGAGAACAATGGAAGAGTTCCGAAGCATTTTTAAACTTCAGCGGAATTCCTGGAACAATGGAAGAGTTCCGAAGCATTTTTAAAAGTCAGCAGAATTCCGAGAATAATAGAAGGGTGCCAAAGCATGTTTAAACTTCAGCGGAATTCTGAGAACAATGTAAGAGTTCCGAAGCATTTTTAAACTTCACCGGAATTCCGAGAACAATGGAAGAGTTCCGAAGCATTTTTAAACGTCAGGGGAATTCCGCGAACAATCGAAGAGTTCTGAAGCATTTTTAAATGTCAGCGGATTTTTTAAAACAATGGAAGATTTCCGAAGCATTTTTAAACCTCAGCGGAATTCTGAGAAAGATGGAAGAGTTCCGAAGCATTTTTAAACTTCAGCGGAATTTGGAGAACAATCGGAGAGTTCCGAAGCATTTTTAAATGTCAGCGGAATTCCGAGAACAATGGAAGAGTTGTGAAGCATTTTTAAACGTCAGCGGAATTCCGAGAACAATGGAAGAGTTCCGAAGCATTTTTAAACGTCAGCAGAATTCCGAGAAAAATGGAAGAGTTCCGAAGCATTTTTAAACGTCAGCAGAATTCCGAGAAAAATGGAAGAGTTCCGAAGCATTTTTAAACGTCAGCAGAATTCCGAGAACAATGGAAGAGTTCCGAAGCATTTTTAAACTTCAGCAGAATTCCGAGAACAATGGTAGAGTTCCGAAGCATTTTTAAACTTCAGCGGAATTTGGAGAACAATGGAAGAGTTCCGAAGCATTTTTAAAAGTCAGCGGAATTCCGAGAACAATGGAAGAGTTGTGAAGCATTTTTAAACGTCAGCAGAATTCCGAGAACAATGGAAGAGTTCCGAAGCATTTTTAAACGTCAGCGGAATTCTGAGATCAATGGAATAGTTCTGAAGAATTTTTAAATGTTAGCGGGATTCCGAGAACAATGGAAGAGTTCCGAAGCATTTTTAAATGTCAGCGGAAATCTGAAAACAATGGAAGAGTTCCGAAGCATTTTTAATCTTCAAAATAATTCCGAGAACAATGGAAGAGTTCCGAAGCATATTTAAACTTCAGCGGAATTCCGAGAACAATGGAAGAGTTCCGAAGCATTTTTAAAAGTCAGCGGAATACCGAGAACAATAGAAGAGTTTTGAAGCATTTTTAAACGTCAGCGGAATTCCGAGAACAATGGAAGAGTTCCAAAGCATTTTTAAATGTCAGCGGAATTCTGAAAACAATGGAAGAGTTCCGAAGCATTTTTAAACTTCAGCAGAATTCCGAGAACAATGGAAGAGTTCCGAAGCATTTTTAAAAGTCAGCGGAATTCCGAGAACAATGGAAGAGTTGTGAAGCATTTTTAAACGTCAGCAGAATTCCGAGAACAATGGAAGAGTTCCGAAGCATTTTTAAACGTCAGCGGAATTCTGAGATCAATGGAATAGTTCTGAAGAATTTTTAAATGTTAGCGGGATTCCGAGAACAATGGAAGAGTTCCGAAGCATTTTTAAATGTCAGCGGAAATCTGAAAACAATGGAAGAGTTCCGAAGGATTTTTAATCTTCAAAATTATTCCGAGAACAATGGAAGAGTTCCGAAGCATTTTTAAAAGTCAGCGGAATACCGAGAACAATTGAAGAGTTTTGAAGCATTTTTAAACGTCAGCGGAATTCCGAGAACAATGGAAGAGGTCCGAAGCATTTTTAAATGTCAGCGGAATTCCGAGAAATATGGAAGAGTTCCGAAGCATTTTTAAATGTTAGCAGAATTCCGAGAACAATGGAAGAGTTCCAAAGCATTTTTAAATGTCAGCGGAATTCTGAAAACAATGGAAGAGTTCCGAAGCATTTTTAAACTTCAGCAGAATTCCGAGAACAATGGAAGAGTTCCGAAGCATTCTTAAACTTCAGCGGAATTCCGAGAACAATGGAAGAGTTCCGAAGCATTTTTAAAAGTCAGCGGAATTCCGAGAACAATAGAAGAGTTGTGAAGCAATTTTAAGCGTCAGCGGAATTCCGAGAACAATGGAAGAGTTCCGAAGCATTTTTAAACTTCAGCGGAATTCCTGGAACAATGGAAGAGTTCCGAAGCATTTTTAAAAGTCAGCAGAATTCCGAGAATAATAGAAGGGTGCCAAAGCATGTTTAAACTTCAGCGGAATTCTGAGAACAATGTAAGAGTTCCGAAGCATTTTTAAACTTCACCGGAATTCCGAGAACAATGGAAGAGTTCCGAAGCATTTTTAAACGTCAGGGGAATTCCGCGAACAATCGAAGAGTTCTGAAGCATTTTTAAACGTCAGCGGATTTTTGAAAACAATGGAAGATTTCCAAAGCATTTTTAAACCTCAGCGGAATTCTGAGAAAAATGGAAGAGTTCTGAAGCATTTTTAAACATGAGCAGAATTCCGAGAACAATGGAAGAGATTTTAAGCATTTTTAAACTTCAGCGGAATTCCGAGAAAAATAGAAGAGTTCCGAAGCATTTTCAAACTTCACCCGAATTCTGAGAACAATGGAAGAGTTCCGAAGCATTTTTAAAAGTTAGCGGAATTCCGAGAACAATGGAAGAGTTGTGAAGCATTTTTAAACGTCAGCGGAATTCCGAGAACAATGGAAGAGTTCCGAAGCATTTTTAAACGTCAGCAGAATTCCGAGAACAATGGAAGAGTTCCGAAGCATTTTTAAACGTCAGCAGAATTCCGAGAACAATGGAAGAGTTCCGAAGCATTTTTAAACTTCAGCAGAATTCCGAGAACAATGGAAGAGTTCCGAAGCATTTTTAAACTTCAGCGGAATTTGGAGAACAATGGAAAAGTTCCGAAGCATTTTTAAAAGTCAGCAGAATTCCGAGAATAATAGAAGGGTGCCAAAGCATGTTTAAACTTCAGCGGAATTCTGAGAACAATGTAAGAGTTCCGAAGCATTTTTAAACTTCACCGGAATTCCGAGAACAATGGAAGAGTTCCGAAGCATTTTTAAACGTCAGGGGAATTCCGGGAACAATCGAAGAGTTCTGAAGCATTTTTAAATGTCAGCGGATTTTTGAAAACAATGGAAGATTTCCGAAGCATTTTTAAACCTCAGCGGAATTCTGAGAAAGATGGAAGAGTTCCGAAGCATTTTTAAACTTCAGCGGAATTTGGAGAACAATCGGAGAGTTCCGAAGCATTTTTAAATGTCAGCGGAATTCCGAGAACAATGGAAGAGTTGTGAAGCATTTTTAAACGTCAGCGGAATTCCGAGAACAATGGAAGAGTTCCGAAGCATTTTTAAACGTCAGCAGAATTCCGAGAACAATGGAAGAGTTCCGAAGCATTTTTAAACGTCAGCAGAATTCCGAGAACAATGGAAGAGTTCCGAAGCATTTTTAAACTTCAGCAGAATTCCGAGAACAATGGAAGAGTTCCGAAGCATTTTTAAACTTCAGCGGAATTTGGAGAACAATGGAAGAGTTCCGAAGCATTTTTAAAAGTCAGCGGAATTCCGAGAACAATGGAAGAGTTGTGAAACATTTTTAAACGTCAGCAGAATTCCGAGAGCAATGGAAGAGTTCCGAAGCATTTTTAAACGTCAGCGGAATTCTGAGATCAATGGAATAGTTCTGAAAAATTTTTAAAAGTTAGCGGGATTCCGAGAACAATGGAAGAGTTCCGAAGCATTTTTAAATGTCAGCGGAAATCTGAAAACAATGGAAGAGTTCCGAAGCATTTTTAATCTTCAAAATAATTCCGAGAACAATGGAAGAGTTCCGAAGCATTTTTAAAAGTCAGCGGAATACCGAGAACAATTGAAGAGTTTTGAAGCATTTTTAAACGTCAGCGGAATTCCGAGAACAATGGAAGAGGTCCGAAGCATTTTTTAATGTCAGCGGAATTCCGAGAACAATGGAAGAGTTCCGAAGCATTTTTAAAAGTCAGCGGAATTCCGAGAACAATAGAAGAGTTGTGAAGCAATTTTAAGCGTCAGCGGAATTCCGAGAACAATGGAAGAGTTCCGAAGCATTTTTAAACTTCAGCGGAATTCCTGGAACAATGGAAGAGTTCCGAAGCAATTTTAAAAGTCAGCAGAATTCCGAGAATAATAGAAGGGTGCCAAAGCATGTTTAAACTTCAGCGGAATTCTGAGAACAATGTAAGAGTTCCGAAGCATTTTTAAACTTCACCGGAATTCCGAGAACAATGGAAGAGTTCCGAAGCATTTTTAAACATCAGGGGAATTCCGCGAACAATTGAAGAGTTCTGAAGCATTTTTAAACGTCAGCGGATTTTTGAAAACAATGGAAGATTTCCGAAGCATTTTTAAACCTCAGCGGAATTCTGAGAAAAATGGAAGAGTTCTGAAGCATTTTTAAACTTCAGCGGAATTTGGAGAACAATCGGAGAGTTCCGAAGCATTTTTAAATGTCAGCGGAATTCCGAGAACAATGGAAGAGTTGTGAAGCATTTTTAAACGTCAGCGGAATTCCGAGAACAATGGAAGAGTTCCGAAGCATTTTTAAACGTCAGCGGAATTCCGAGAACAATGGAAGAGTTCCGAAGCATTTTTAAAAGTCAGCGGAATACCGAGAACAATAGAAGAGTTTTGAAGCATTTTTAAACGTCAGCGGAATTCCGAGAACAATGGAAGAGTTCCAAAGCATTTTTAAATGTCAGCGGAATTCTGAAAACAATGGAAGAGTTCCGAAGCATTTTTAAACTTCAGCAGAATTCCGAGAACAATGGAAGAGTTCCGAAGCATTTTTAAACTTCAGCAGAATTCCGAGAACAATGGAAGAGTTCCGAAGCATTTTTAAACTTCAGCGGAATTTGGAGAACAATGGAAGAGTTCCGAAGCATTTTTAAAAGTCAGCGGAATTCCGAGAACAATGGAAGAGTTGTGAAACATTTTTAAACGTCAGCAGAATTCCGAGAGCAATGGAAGAGTTCCGAAGCATTTTTAAACGTCAGCGGAATTCTGAGATCAATGGAATAGTTCTGAAAAATTTTTAAATGTTAGCGGGATTCCGAGAACAATGGAAGAGTTCCGAAGCATTTTTAAATGTCAGCGGAAATCTGAAAACAATGGAAGAGTTCCGAAGCATTTTTAATCTTCAAAATAATTCCGAGAACAATGGAAGAGTTCCGAAGCATTTTTAAAAGTCAGCGGAATACCGAGAACAATTGAAGAGTTTTGAAGCATTTTTAAACGTCAGCGGAATTCCGAGAACAATGGAAGAGGTCCGAAGCATTTTTAAATGTCAGCGGAATTCCGAGAACAATGGAAGAGTTCCGAAGCATTTTTAAAAGTCAGCGGAATTCCGAGAACAATAGAAGAGTTGTGAAGCAATTTTAAGCGTCAGCGGAATTCCGAGAACAATGGAAGAGTTCCGAAGCATTTTTAAACTTCAGCGGAATTCCTGGAACAATGGAAGAATTCCGAAGCAATTTTAAAAGTCAGCAGAATTCCGAGAATAATAGAAGGGTGCCAAAGCATGTTTAAACTTCAGCGGAATTCTGAGAACAATGTAAGAGTTCCGAAGCATTTTTAAACTTCACCGGAATTCCGAGAACAATGGAAGAGTTCCGAAGCATTTTTAAACATCAGGGGAATTCCGCGAACAATTGAAGAGTTCTGAAGCATTTTTAAACGTCAGCGGATTTTTTAAAACAATGGAAGATTTCCGAAGCATTTTTAAACCTCAGCGGAATTCTGAGAAAAATGGAAGAGTTCTGAAGCATTTTTAAACTTCAGCGGAATTTGGAGAACAATCGGAGAGTTCCGAAGCATTTTTAAATGTCAGCGGAATTCCGAGAACAATGGAAGAGTTGTGACGCATTTTTAAACGTCAGCGGAATTCCGAGAACAATGGAAGAGTTCCGAAGCATTTTTAAACGTCAGCAGAATTCCGAGAACAATGGAAGAGTTCCGAAGCATTTTTAAACGTCAGCAGAATTCCGAGAACAATGGAAGAGTTCCGAAGCATTTTTAAACTTCAGCAGAATTCCGAGAACAATGGAAGAGTTCCGAAGCATTTTTAAACTTCAGCGGTATTACGAGAACAATGGAAGAGTTCCGAAGCATTTTTAAACATGAGCAGAATTCCGAGAACAATGGAAGAGATTTTAAGCATTTTTAAACTTCAGCGGAATTCCGAGAAAAATAGAAGAGTTCCGAAGCATTTCCAAACTTCACCCGAATTCTGAGAACAATGGAAGAGTTCCGAAGCATTTTTAAAAGTTAGCGGAATTCCGAGAACAATGGAAGAGTTGTGAAGCATTTTTAAACGTCAGCGGAATTCCGAGAACAATGGAAGAGTTCCAAAGCATTTTTAAACGTCAGCAGAATTCCGAGAACAATGGAAGAGTTCCGAAGCATTTTTAAACGTCAGCAGAATTCCGAGAACAATGGAAGAGTTCCGAAGCATTTTTAATCTTCAAAATAATTCCGAGAACAATGGAAGAGTTCCGAAGCATATTTAAACTTCAGCGGAATTCCGAGAACAATGGAAGAGTTCCGAAGCATTTTTAAAAGTCAGCGGAATACCGAGAACAATAGAAGAGTTTTGAAGCATTTTTAAACGTCAGCGGAATTCCGAGAACAATGGAAGAGTTCCAAAGCATTTTTAAATGTCAGCGGAATTCTGAAAACAATGGAAGAGTTCCGAAGCATTTTTAAACTTCAGCAGAATTCCGAGAACAATGGAAGAGTTCCGAAGCATTTTTAAACTTCAGCGGAATTTGGAGAACAATGGAAAAGTTCCGAAGCATTTTTAAAAGTCAGCGGAATTCCGAGAACAATGGAAGAGTTGTGAAGCATTTTTAAACTTCAGCAGAATTCCGAGAACAATGGAAGAGTTCCGAAGCATTTTTAAACGTCAGCGGAATGCCGAGAACAATGCAAGATTTCTGAAGCATTTTTATATGTCAGCGGAATTCCGAGAACAATGGAAGAGTTCCGAAGCATTTTTAAATGTCAGCGGAAATCTGAAAACAATGGAAGAGTTCCGAAGCATTTTTAATCTTCAAAATAATTCCGAGAACAATGGAAGAGTTCCGAAGCATATTTAAACTTCAGCGGAATTCCGAGAACAATGGAAGAGTTCCGAAGCATTTTTAAAAGTCAGCGGAATACCGAGAACAATAGAAGAGTTTTGAAGCATTTTTAAACGTCAGCGGAATTCCGAGAACAATGGAAGAGTTCCAAAGCATTTTTAAATGTCAGCGGAACTCTGAAAACAATGGAAGAGTTCCGAAGCATTTTTAAACTTCAGCAGAATTCCGAGAACAATGGAAGAGTTCCGAAGCATTCTTAAACTTCAGCGGAATTCCGAGAACAATGGAAGAGTTCCGAAGCATTTTTAAAAGTCAGCGGAATTCCGAGAACAATAGAAGAGTTGTGAAGCAATTTTAAGCGTCAGCGGAATTCCGAGAACAATGGAAGAGTTCCGAAGCATTTTTAAACTTCAGCGGAATTCCTGGAACAATGGAAGAGTTCCGAAGCATTTTTAAAAGTCAGCAGAATTCCGAGAATAATAGAAGGGTGCCAAAGCATGTTTAAACTTCAGCGGAATTCTGAGAACAATGTAAGAGTTCCGAAGCATTTTTAAACTTCACCGGAATTCCGAGAACAATGGAAGAGTTCCGAAGCATTTTTAAACGTCAGGGGAATTCCGCGAACAATCGAAGAGTTCTGAAGCATTTTTAAATGTCAGCGGATTTTTGAAAACAATGGAAGATTTCCGAAGCATTTTTAAACCTCAGCGGAATTCTGAGAAAGATGGAAGAGTTCCGAAGCATTTTTAAACTTCAGCGGAATTTGGAGAACAATCGGAGAGTTCCGAAGCATTTTTAAATGTCAGCGGAATTCCGAGAACAATGGAAGAGTTGTGAAGCATTTTTAAACGTCAGCAGAATTCCGAGAACAATGGAAGAGTTCCGAAGCATTTTTAAATGTCAGCGGAAATCTGAAAACAATGGAAGAGTTCCGAAGCATTTTTAATCTTCAAAATAATTCCGAGAACAATGGAAGAGTTCCGAAGCATATTTAAACTTCAGCGGAATTCCGAGAACAATGGAAGAGTTCCGAAGCATTTTTAAAAGTCAGCGGAATACCGAGAACAATAGAAGAGTTTTGAAGCATTTTTAAACGTCAGCGGAATTCCGAGAACAATGGAAGAGGTCCGAAGCATTTTTAAATGTCAGCGGAATTCCGAGAAATATGGAAGAGTTCCGAAGCATTTTTAAATGTCAGCAGAATTCCGAGAACAATGGAAGAGTTCCAAAGCATTTTTAAATGTCAGCGGAATTCTGAAAACAATGGAAGAGTTCCGAAGCATTTTTAAACTTCAGCAGAATTCCGAGAACAATGGAAGAGTTCCGAAGCATTCTTAAACTTCAGCGGAATTCCGAGAACAATGGAAGAGTTCCGTAGCATTTTTAAAAGTCAGCGGAATTCCGAGAACAATAGAAGAGTTGTGAAGCAATTTTAAGCGTCAGCGGAATTCCGAGAACAATGGAAGAGTTCCGAAGCATTTTTAAACTTCAGCGGAATTCCTGGAACAATGGAAGAGTTCCGAAGCATTTTTAAAAGTCAGCAGAATTCCGAGAATAATAGAAGGGTGCCAAAGCATGTTTAAACTTCAGCGGAATTCTGAGAACAATGTAAGAGTTCCGAAGCATTTTTAAACTTCACCGGAATTCCGAGAACAATGGAAGAGTTCCGAAGCATTTTTAAACGTCAGGGGAATTCCGCGAACAATCGAAGAGTTCTGAAGCATTTTTAAACGTCAGCGGATTTTTGAAAACAATGGAAGATTTCCGAAGCATTTTTAAACCTCAGCGGAATTCTGAGAAAAATGGAAGAGTTCTGAAGCATTTTTAAACTTCAGCGGAATTTGGAGAACAATCGGAGAGTTCCGAAGCATTTTTAAATGTCAGCGGAATTCCGAGAACAATGGAAGAGTTGTGAAGCATTTTTAAACGTCAGCGGAATTCCGAGAACAATGGAAGAGTTCCGAAGCATTTTTAAACGTCAGCAGAATTCCGAGAACAATGGAAGAGTTCCGAAGCATTTTTAAACGTCAGCAGAATTCCGAGAACAATGGAAGAGTTCCGAAGCATTTTTAAACTTCAGCAGAATTCCGAGAACAATGGAAGAGTTCCGAAGCATTTTTAAACTTCAGCGGTATTACGAGAACAATGGAAGAGTTCCGAAGCATTTTTAAACATGAGCATAATTCCGAGAACAATGGAAGAGATTTTAAGCATTTTTAAACTTCAGCGGAATTCCGAGAAAAATAGAAGAGTTCCGAAGCATTTTCAAACTTCACCCGAATTCCGAGAAATATGGAAGAGTTCCGAAGCATTTTTAAACGTCAGCAGAATTCCGAGAACAATGGAAGAGTTCCGAAGCATTTTTAAACTTCAGCAGAATTCCGAGAACAATGGAAGAGTTCCGAAGCATTTTTAAACTTCAGCGGAATTTGGAGAACAATGGAAGAGTTCCGAAGCATTTTTAAAAGTCAGCGGAATTCCGAGAACAATGGAAGAGTTGTGAAACATTTTTAAACGTCAGCAGAATTCCGAGAGCAATGGAAGAGTTCCGAAGCATTTTTAAACGTCAGCGGAATTCTGAGATCAATGGAATAGTTCTGAAAAATTTTTAAATGTTAGCGGGATTCCGAGAACAATGGAAGAGTTCCGAAGCATTTTTAAATGTCAGCGGAAATCTGAAAACAATGGAAGAGTTCCGAAGCATTTTTAATCTTCAAAATAATTCCGAGAACAATGGAAGAGTTCCGAAGCATTTTTAAAAGTCAGCGGAATACCGAGAACAATTGAAGAGTTTTGAAGCATTTTTAAACGTCAGCGGAATTCCGAGAACAATGGAAGAGGTCCGAAGCATTTTTTAATGTCAGCGGAATTCCGAGAACAATGGAAGAGTTCCGAAGCATTTTTAAAAGTCAGCGGAATTCCGAGAACAATAGAAGAGTTGTGAAGCAATTTTAAGCGTCAGCGGAATTCCGAGAACAATGGAAGAGTTCCGAAGCATTTTTAAACTTCAGCGGAATTCCTGGAACAATGGAAGAGTTCCGAAGCAATTTTAAAAGTCAGCAGAATTCCGAGAATAATAGAAGGGTGCCAAAGCATGTTTAAACTTCAGCGGAATTCTGAGAACAATGTAAGAGTTCCGAAGCATTTTTAAACTTCACCGGAATTCCGAGAACAATGGAAGAGTTCCGAAGCATTTTTAAACATCAGGGGAATTCCGCGAACAATTGAAGAGTTCTGAAGCATTTTTAAACGTCAGCGGATTTTTGAAAACAATGGAAGATTTCCGAAGCATTTTTAAACCTCAGCGGAATTCTGAGAAAAATGGAAGAGTTCTGAAGCATTTTTAAACTTCAGCGGAATTTGGAGAACAATCGGAGAGTTCCGAAGCATTTTTAAATGTCAGCGGAATTCCGAGAACAATGGAAGAGTTGTGAAGCATTTTTAAACGTCAGCGGAATTCCGAGAACAATGGAAGAGTTCCGAAGCATTTTTAAACGTCAGCGGAATTCCGAGAACAATGGAAGAGTTCCGAAGCATTTTTAAAAGTCAGCGGAATACCGAGAACAATAGAAGAGTTTTGAAGCATTTTTAAACGTCAGCGGAATTCCGAGAACAATGGAAGAGTTCCAAAGCATTTTTAAATGTCAGCGGAATTCTGAAAACAATGGAAGAGTTCCGAAGCATTTTTAAACTTCAGCAGAATTCCGAGAACAATGGAAGAGTTCCGAAGCATTTTTAAACTTCAGCAGAATTCCGAGAACAATGGAAGAGTTCCGAAGCATTTTTAAACTTCAGCGGAATTTGGAGAACAATGGAAGAGTTCCGAAGCATTTTTAAAAGTCAGCGGAATTCCGAGAACAATGGAAGAGTTGTGAAACATTTTTAAACGTCAGCAGAATTCCGAGAGCAATGGAAGAGTTCCGAAGCATTTTTAAACGTCAGCGGAATTCTGAGATCAATGGAATAGTTCTGAAAAATTTTTAAATGTTAGCGGGATTCCGAGAACAATGGAAGAGTTCCGAAGCATTTTTAAATGTCAGCGGAAATCTGAAAACAATGGAAGAGTTCCGAAGCATTTTTAATCTTCAAAATAATTCCGAGAACAATGGAAGAGTTCCGAAGCATTTTTAAAAGTCAGCGGAATACCGAGAACAATTGAAGAGTTTTGAAGCATTTTTAAACGTCAGCGGAATTCCGAGAACAATGGAAGAGGTCCGAAGCATTTTTAAATGTCAGCGGAATTCCGAGAACAATGGAAGAGTTCCGAAGCATTTTTAAAAGTCAGCGGAATTCCGAGAACAATAGAAGAGTTGTGAAGCAATTTTAAGCGTCAGCGGAATTCCGAGAACAATGGAAGAGTTCCGAAGCATTTTTAAACTTCAGCGGAATTCCTGGAACAATGGAAGAATTCCGAAGCAATTTTAAAAGTCAGCAGAATTCCGAGAATAATAGAAGGGTGCCAAAGCATGTTTAAACTTCAGCGGAATTCTGAGAACAATGTAAGAGTTCCGAAGCATTTTTAAACTTCACCGGAATTCCGAGAACAATGGAAGAGTTCCGAAGCATTTTTAAACATCAGGGGAATTCCGCGAACAATTGAAGAGTTCTGAAGCATTTTTAAACGTCAGCGGATTTTTGAAAACAATGGAAGATTTCCGAAGCATTTTTAAACCTCAGCGGAATTCTGAGAAAAATGGAAGAGTTCTGAAGCATTTTTAAACTTCAGCGGAATTTGGAGAACAATCGGAGAGTTCCGAAGCATTTTTAAATGTCAGCGGAATTCCGAGAACAATGGAAGAGTTGTGAAGCATTTTTAAACGTCAGCGGAATTCCGAGAACAATGGAAGAGTTCCGAAGCATTTTTAAACGTCAGCAGAATTCCGAGAACAATGGAAGAGTTCCGAAGCATTTTTAAACGTCAGCAGAATTCCGAGAACAATGGAAGAGTTCCGAAGCATTTTTAAACTTCAGCAGAATTCCGAGAACAATGGAAGAGTTCCGAAGCATTTTTAAACTTCAGCGGTATTACGAGAACAATGGAAGAGTTCCGAAGCATTTTTAAACATGAGCAGAATTCCGAGAACAATGGAAGAGATTTTAAGCATTTTTAAACTTCAGCGGAATTCCGAGAAAAATAGAAGAGTTCCGAAGCATTTCCAAACTTCACCCGAATTCTGAGAACAATGGAAGAGTTCCGAAGCATTTTTAAAAGTTAGCGGAATTCCGAGAACAATGGAAGAGTTGTGAAGCATTTTTAAACGTCAGCGGAATTCCGAGAACAATGGAAGAGTTCCAAAGCATTTTTAAACGTCAGCAGAATTCCGAGAACAATGGAAGAGTTCCGAAGCATTTTTAAACGTCAGCAGAATTCCGAGAACAATGGAAGAGTTCCGAAGCATTTTTAATCTTCAAAATAATTCCGAGAACAATGGAAGAGTTCCGAAGCATATTTAAACTTCAGCGGAATTCCGAGAACAATGGAAGAGTTCCGAAGCATTTTTAAAAGTCAGCGGAATACCGAGAACAATAGAAGAGTTTTGAAGCATTTTTAAACGTCAGCGGAATTCCGAGAACAATGGAAGAGTTCCAAAGCATTTTTAAATGTCAGCGGAATTCTGAAAACAATGGAAGAGTTCCGAAGCATTTTTAAACTTCAGCAGAATTCCGAGAACAATGGAAGAGTTCCGAAGCATTTTTAAACTTCAGCGGTATTACGAGAACAATGGAAGAGTTCCGAAGCATTTTTAAACATGAGCAGAATTCCGAGAACAATGGAAGAGATTTTAAGCATTTTTAAACTTCAGCGGAATTCCGAGAAAAATAGAAGAGTTCCGAAGCATTTCCAAACTTCACCCGAATTCTGAGAACAATGGAAGAGTTCCGAAGCATTTTTAAAAGTTAGCGGAATTCCGAGAACAATGGAAGAGTTGTGAAGCATTTTTAAACGTCAGCGGAATTCCGAGAACAATGGAAGAGTTCCAAAGCATTTTTAAACGTCAGCAGAATTCCGAGAACAATGGAAGAGTTCCGAAGCATTTTTAAACGTCAGCAGAATTCCGAGAACAATGGAAGAGTTCCGAAGCATTTTTAATCTTCAAAATAATTCCGAGAACAATGGAAGAGTTCCGAAGCATATTTAAACTTCAGCGGAATTCCGAGAACAATGGAAGAGTTCCGAAGCATTTTTAAAAGTCAGCGGAATACCGAGAACAATAGAAGAGTTTTGAAGCATTTTTAAACGTCAGCGGAATTCCGAGAACAATGGAAGAGTTCCAAAGCATTTTTAAATGTCAGCGGAATTCTGAAAACAATGGAAGAGTTCCGAAGCATTTTTAAACTTCAGCAGAATTCCGAGAACAATGGAAGAGTTCCGAAGCATTCTTAAACTTCAGCGGAATTCCGAGAACAATGGAAGAGTTCCGAAGCATTTTTAAAAGTCAGCGGAATTCCGAGAACAATAGAAGAGTTGTGAAGCAATTTTAAGCGTCAGCGGAATTCCGAGAACAATGGAAGAGTTCCGAAGCATTTTTAAACTTCAGCGGAATTCCTGGAACAATGGAAGAGTTCCGAAGCATTTTTAAAAGTCAGCAGAATTCCGAGAATAATAGAAGGGTGCCAAAGCATGTTTAAACTTCAGCGGAATTCTGAGAACAATGTAAGAGTTCCGAAGCATTTTTAAACTTCACCGGAATTCCGAGAACAATGGAAGAGTTCCGAAGCATTTTTAAACGTCAGGGGAATTCCGCGAACAATCGAAGAGTTCTGAAGCATTTTTAAATGTCAGCGGATTTTTGAAAACAATGGAAGATTTCCGAAGCATTTTTAAACCTCAGCGGAATTCTGAGAAAGATGGAAGAGTTCCGAAGCATTTTTAAACTTCAGCGGAATTTGGAGAACAATCGGAGAGTTCCGAAGCATTTTTAAATGTCAGCGGAATTCCGAGAACAATGGAAGAGTTGTGAAGCATTTTTAAACGTCAGCGGAATTCCGAGAACAATGGAAGAGTTCCGAAGCATTTTTAAACGTCAGCAGAATTCCGAGAACAATGGAAGAGTTCCGAAGCATTTTTAATCGTCAGCAGAATTCCGAGAACAATGGAAGAGTTCCGAAGCATTTTTAAACTTCAGCAGAATTCCGAGAACAATGGAAGAGTTGTGAAGCATTTTTAAACGTCAGCAGAATTCCGAGAACAATGGAAGAGTTCCGAAGCATTTTTAAACGTCAGCGGAATGCCGAGAACAATGCAAGATTTCTGAAGCATTTTTATATGTCAGCGGAATTCCGAGAACAATGGAAGAGTTCCGAAGCATTTTTAAATGTCAGCGGAAATCTGAAAACAATGGAAGAGTTCCGAAGCATTTTTAATCTTCAAAATAATTCCGAGAACAATGGAAGAGTTCCGAAGCATATTTAAACTTCAGCGGAATTCCGAGAACAATGGAAGAGTTCCGAAGCATTTTTAAAAGTCAGCGGAATACCGAGAACAATAGAAGAGTTTTGAAGCATTTTTAAACGTCAGCGGAATTCCGAGAACAATGGAAGAGTTCCAAAGCATTTTTAAATGTCAGCGGAACTCTGAAAACAATGGAAGAGTTCCGAAGCATTTTTAAACTTCAGCAGAATTCCGAGAACAATGGAAGAGTTCCGAAGCATTCTTAAACTTCAGCGGAATTCCGAGAACAATGGAAGAGTTCCGAAGCATTTTTAAAAGTCAGCGGAATTCCGAGAACAATAGAAGAGTTGTGAAGCAATTTTAAGCGTCAGCGGAATTCCGAGAACAATGGAAGAGTTCCGAAGCATTTTTAAACTTCAGCGGAATTCCTGGAACAATGGAAGAGTTCCGAAGCATTTTTAAAAGTCAGCAGAATTCCGAGAATAATAGAAGGGTGCCAAAGCATGTTTAAACTTCAGCGGAATTCTGAGAACAATGTAAGAGTTCCGAAGCATTTTTAAACTTCACCGGAATTCCGAGAACAATGGAAGAGTTCCGAAGCATTTTTAAACGTCAGGGGAATTCCGCAAACAATCGAAGAGTTCTGAAGCATTTTTAAATGTCAGCGGATTTTTGAAAACAATGGAAGATTTCCGAAGCATTTTTAAACCTCAGCGGAATTCTGAGAAAGATGGAAGAGTTCCGAAGCATTTTTAAACTTCAGCGGAATTTGGAGAACAATCGGAGAGTTCCGAAGCATTTTTAAATGTCAGCGGAATTCCGAGAACAATGGAAGAGTTGTGAAGCATTTTTAAACGTCAGCGGAATTCCGAGAACAATGGAAGAGTTCCGAAGCATTTTTAAACGTCAGCAGAATTCCGAGAACAATGGAAGAGTTCCGAAGCATTTTTAAATGTCAGCGGAAATCTGAAAACAATGGAAGAGTTCCGAAGCATTTTTAATCTTCAAAATAATTCCGAGAACAATGGAAGAGTTCCGAAGCATATTTAAACTTCAGCGGAATTCCGAGAACAATGGAAGAGTTCCGAAGCATTTTTAAAAGTCAGCGGAATACCGAGAACAATAGAAGAGTTTTGAAGCATTTTTAAACGTCAGCGGAATTCCGAGAACAATGGAAGAGGTCCGAAGCATTTTTAAATGTCAGCGGAATTCCGAGAAATATGGAAGAGTTCCGAAGCATTTTTAAATGTCAGCAGAATTCCGAGAACAATGGAAGAGTTCCAAAGCATTTTTAAATGTCAGCGGAATTCTGAAAACAATGGAAGAGTTCCGAAGCATTTTTAAACTTCAGCAGAATTCCGAGAACAATGGAAGAGTTCCGAAGCATTCTTAAACTTCAGCGGAATTCCGAGAACAATGGAAGAGTTCCGTAGCATTTTTAAAAGTCAGCGGAATTCCGAGAACAATAGAAGAGTTGTGAAGCAATTTTAAGCGTCAGCGGAATTCCGAGAACAATGGAAGAGTTCCGAAGCATTTTTAAACTTCAGCGGAATTCCTGGAACAATGGAAGAGTTCCGAAGCATTTTTAAAAGTCAGCAGAATTCCGAGAATAATAGAAGGGTGCCAAAGCATGTTTAAACTTCAGCGGAATTCTGAGAACAATGTAAGAGTTCCGAAGCATTTTTAAACTTCACCGGAATTCCGAGAACAATGGAAGAGTTCCGAAGCATTTTTAAACGTCAGGGGAATTCCGCGAACAATCGAAGAGTTCTGAAGCATTTTTAAACGTCAGCGGATTTTTGAAAACAATGGAAGATTTCCGAAGCATTTTTAAACCTCAGCGGAATTCTGAGAAAAATGGAAGAGTTCTGAAGCATTTTTAAACTTCAGCGGAATTTGGAGAACAATCGGAGAGTTCCGAAGCATTTTTAAATGTCAGCGGAATTCCGAGAACAATGGAAGAGTTGTGAAGCATTTTTAAACGTCAGCGGAATTCCGAGAACAATGGAAGAGTTCCGAAGCATTTTTAAACGTCAGCAGAATTCCGAGAACAATGGAAGAGTTCCGAAGCATTTTTAAACGTCAGCAGAATTCCGAGAACAATGGAAGAGTTCCGAAGCATTTTTAAACTTCAGCAGAATTCCGAGAACAATGGAAGAGTTCCGAAGCATTTTTAAACTTCAGCGGTATTACGAGAACAATGGAAGAGTTCCGAAGCATTTTTAAACATGAGCATAATTCCGAGAACAATGGAAGAGATTTTAAGCATTTTTAAACTTCAGCGGAATTCCGAGAAAAATAGAAGAGTTCCGAAGCATTTTCAAACTTCACCCGAATTCTGAGAACAATGGAAGAGTTCCGAAGCATTTTTAAAAGTTAGCGAAATTCCGAGAACAATGGAAGAGGTCCGAAGCATTTTTAAATGTCAGCGGAATTCCGAGAAATATGGAAGAGTTCCGAAGCATTTTTAAATGTCAGCAGAATTCCGAGAACAATGGAAGAGTTCCAAAGCATTTTTAAATGTCAGCGGAATTCTGAAAACAATGGAAGAGTTCCAAAGCATTTTTAAACTTCAGCATAATTCCGAGAACAATGGAAGAGTTCCGAAGCATTTTTAAACGTCAGCGGAATTCTGAGATCAATGGAATAGTTCTGAAGAATTTTTAAATGTTAGCGGGATTCCGAGAACAATGGAAGAGTTCCGAAGCATTTTTAAATGTCAGCGGAAATCTGAAAACAATGGAAGAGTTCCGAAGCATTTTTAATCTTCAAAATAATTCCGAGAACAATGGAAGAGTTCCGAAGCATATTTAAACTTCAGCGGAATTCCGAGAACAATGGAAGAGTTCCGAAGCATTTTTAATCTTCAAAATAATTCCGAGAACAATGGAAGAGTTCCGAAGCATATTTAAACTTCAGCGGAATTCCGAGAACAATGGAAGAGTTCCGAAGCATTTTTAAAAGTCAGCGGAATACCGAGAACAATAGAAGAGTTTTGAAGCATTTTTAAACGTCAGCGGAATTCCGAGAACAATTGAAGAGGTCCGAAGCATGTTTAAATGTCAGCGGAATTCCGAGAAATATGGAAGAGTTCCGAGCATTTTTAAATGTCAGCAGAATTCCGAGAACAATGGAAGAGTTCCAAAGCATTTTTAAATGTCAGCGGAATTCTGAAAACAATGGAAGAGTTCCGAAGCATTTTTAAACTTCAGCAGAATTCCGAGAACAATGGAAGAGTTCCAAAGCATTCTTAAACTTCAGCGGAATTCCGAGAACAATGGAAGAGTTCCGAAGCATTTTTAAAAGTCAGCGGAATTCCGAGAACAATAGAAGAGTTGTGAAGCAATTTTAAGCGTCAGCGGAATTCCGAGAACAATGGAAGAGTTCCGAAGCATTTATAAACTTCAGCGGAATTCCTGGAACAATGGAAGAGTTCCGAAGCATTTTTAAAAGTCAGCAGAATTCCGAGAATAATAGAAGGTTGCCAAAGCATGTTTAAACTTCAGCGGAATTCTGAGAACAATGTTAGAGTTCCGAAGCATTTTTAAACTTCACTGGTATTCCGAGAACAATGGAAGAGTTCCGAAGCATTTTTAAACGTCAGGGGAATTCCGCGAACAATCGAAGAGTTCTGAAGCATTTTTAAACGTCAGCGGATTTTTGAAAACAATGGAAGATTTCCGAAGCATTTTTAAACCTCAGCGGAATTCTGAGAAAAATGGAAGAGTTCCGAAGCATTTTTAAACTTCAGCGGAATTTGGAGAACAATCGGAGAGTTCCGAAGCATTTTTAAACGTCAGCAGAATTCCGAGAACAATGGAAGAGTTCCGAAGCATTTTTAAACGTCAGCGGAATTCTGAAAACAATGGAAGAGTTCCGAAGCATTTTTAAACTTCAGCAGAATTCCGAGAACAATGGAAGAGTTCCGAAGCATTCTTAAACTTCAGCGGAATTCCGAGAACAATGGAAGAGTTGCGTAGCATTTTTAAAAGTCAGCGGAATTCCGAGAACAATAGAAGAGTTGTGAAGCAATTTTAAGCGTCAGCGGAATTCCGAGAACAATGGAAGAGTTCCGAAGCATTTTTAAACTTCAGCAGAATTCCGAGAACAATGGAAGAGTTCCGAAGCATTCTTAAACTTCAGCGGAATTCCGAGAACAATGGAAGAGTTGCGTAGCATTTTTAAAAGTCAGCGGAATTCCGAGAACAATAGAAGAGTTGTGAAGCAATTTTAAGCGTCAGCGGAATTCCGAGAACAATGGAAGAGTTCCGAAGCATTTTTAAACTTCAGCGGAATTCCTGGAACAATGGAAGAGTTCCGAAGCATTTTTAAAAGTCAGCAGAATTCCGAGAATAATAGAAGGGTGCCAAAGCATGTTTAAACTTCAGCGGAATTCTGAGAACAATGTAAGAGTTCCGAAGCATTTTTAAACTTCACCGGAATTCCGAGAACAATGGAAGAGTTCCGAAGCATTTTTAAACGTCAGGGGAATTCCGCGAACAATCGAAGAGTTCTGAAGCATTTTTAAACGTCAGCGGATTTTTGAAAACAATGGAAGATTTCCGAAGCATTTTTAAACCTCAGCGGAATTCTGAGAAAAATGGAAGAGTTCTGAAGCATTTTTAAACTTCAGCGGAATTTGGAGAACAATCGGAGAGTTCCGAAGCATTTTTAAATGTCAGCGGAATTCCGAGAACAATGGAAGAGTTGTGAAGCATTTTTAAACGTCAGCGGAATTCCGAGAACAATGGAAGAGTTCCGAAGCATTTTTAAACGTCAGCAGAATTCCGAGAACAATGGAAGAGTTCCGAAGCATTTTTAAACGTCAGCAGAATTCCGAGAACAATGGAAGAGTTCCGAAGCATTTT
This sequence comes from Phyllobates terribilis, assembly GCF_046119375.1. Taxonomy (NCBI): domain Eukaryota; kingdom Metazoa; phylum Chordata; class Amphibia; order Anura; family Dendrobatidae; genus Phyllobates; species Phyllobates terribilis. The sequence continues at coordinate 20,598,345 of NW_027362775.1, read as the reverse complement.
TAAACTTCAGCAGAATTCCGAGAACAATGGAAGAGTTCCGAAGCATTTTTAAACTTCAGCGGTATTACGAGAACAATGGAAGAGTTCCGAAGCATTTTTAAACATGAGCATAATTCCGAGAACAATGGAAGAGATTTTAAGCATTTTTAAACTTCAGCGGAATTCCGAGAAAAATAGAAGAGTTCCGAAGCATTTTCAAACTTCACCCGAATTCTGAGAACAATGGAAGAGTTCCGAAGCATTTTTAAAAGTTAGCGAAATTCCGAGAACAATGGAAGAGGTCCGAAGCATTTTTAAATGTCAGCGGAATTCCGAGAAATATGGAAGAGTTCCGAAGCATTTTTAAATGTCAGCAGAATTCCGAGAACAATGGAAGAGTTCCAAAGCATTTTTAAATGTCAGCGGAATTCTGAAAACAATGGAAGAGTTCCAAAGCATTTTTAAACTTCAGCATAATTCCGAGAACAATGGAAGAGTTCCGAAGCATTTTTAAACGTCAGCGGAATTCTGAGATCAATGGAATAGTTCTGAAGAATTTTTAAATGTTAGCGGGATTCCGAGAACAATGGAAGAGTTCCGAAGCATTTTTAAATGTCAGCGGAAATCTGAAAACAATGGAAGAGTTCCGAAGCATTTTTAATCTTCAAAATAATTCCGAGAACAATGGAAGAGTTCCGAAGCATATTTAAACTTCAGCGGAATTCCGAGAACAATGGAAGAGTTCCGAAGCATTTTTAATCTTCAAAATAATTCCGAGAACAATGGAAGAGTTCCGAAGCATATTTAAACTTCAGCGGAATTCCGAGAACAATGGAAGAGTTCCGAAGCATTTTTAAAAGTCAGCGGAATACCGAGAACAATAGAAGAGTTTTGAAGCATTTCTAAACGTCAGCGGAATTCCGAGAACAATTGAAGAGGTCCGAAGCATGTTTAAATGTCAGCGGAATTCCGAGAAATATGGAAGAGTTCCGAGCATTTTTAAATGTCAGCAGAATTCCGAGAACAATGGAAGAGTTCCAAAGCATTTTTAAATGTCAGCGGAATTCTGAAAACAATGGAAGAGTTCCGAAGCATTTTTAAACTTCAGCAGAATTCCGAGAACAATGGAAGAGTTCCAAAGCATTCTTAAACTTCAGCGGAATTCCGAGAACAATGGAAGAGTTCCGAAGCATTTTTAAAAGTCAGCGGAATTCCGAGAACAATAGAAGAGTTGTGAAGCAATTTTAAGCGTCAGCGGAATTCCGAGAACAATGGAAGAGTTCCGAAGCATTTATAAACTTCAGCGGAATTCCTGGAACAATGGAAGAGTTCCGAAGCATTTTTAAAAGTCAGCAGAATTCCGAGAATAATAGAAGGTTGCCAAAGCATGTTTAAACTTCAGCGGAATTCTGAGAACAATGTTAGAGTTCCGAAGCATTTTTAAACTTCACTGGTATTCCGAGAACAATGGAAGAGTTCCGAAGCATTTTTAAACGTCAGGGGAATTCCGCGAACAATCGAAGAGTTCTGAAGCATTTTTAAACGTCAGCGGATTTTTGAAAACAATGGAAGATTTCCGAAGCATTTTTAAACCTCAGCGGAATTCTGAGAAAAATGGAAGAGTTCCGAAGCATTTTTAAACTTCAGCGGAATTTGGAGAACAATCGGAGAGTTCCGAAGCATTTTTAAACGTCAGCAGAATTCCGAGAACAATGGAAGAGTTCCGAAGCATTTTTAAACGTCAGCAGAATTCCGAGAACAATGGAAGAGTTCCGAAGCATTTTTAAACTTCAGCAGAATTCCGAGAACAATGGAAGAGTTCCGAAGCATTTTTAAACTTCAGCGGAATTTGGAGAACAATGGAAGAGTTCCGATGCATTTTTAAAAGTCAGCGGAATTCCGAGAACAATGGAAGAGTTGTGAAGCATTTTTAAACGTCAGCAGAATTCCGAGAACAATGGAAGAGTTCCGAAGCATTTTTAAACGTCAGCGGAATTCTGAGTTCAATGGAATAGTTCTGAAGAATTTTTAAATGTTAGCGGGATTCCGAGAACAATGGAAGAGTTCCGAAGCATTTTTAAATGTCAGCGGAAATCTGAAAACAATGGAAGAGTTCCGAAGCATTTTTAATCTTCAAAATAATTCCGAGAACAATGGAAGAGTTCCGAAGCATTTTTAAAAGTCAGCGGAATACCAAGAACAATAGAAGAGTTTTGAAGCATTTTTAAACGTCAGCGGAATTCCGAGAACAATGGAAGAGGTCCGAAGCATTTTTAAATGTCAGCGGAATTCCGAGAAATATGGAAGAGTTCCGAAGCATTTTTAAATGTCAGCAGAATTCCGAGAACAATGGAAGAGTTCCAAAGCATTTTTAAATGTCAGCGGAATTCTGAAAACAATGGAAGAGTTCCAAAGCATTTTTAAACTTCAGCATAATTCCGAGAACAATGGAAGAGTTCCGAAGCATTTTTAAACGTCAGCGGAATTCTGAGATCAATGGAATAGTTCTGAAGAATTTTTAAATGTTAGCGGGATTCCGAGAACAATGGAAGAGTTCCGAAGCATTTTTAAATGTCAGCGGAAATCTGAAAACAATGGAAGAGTTCCGAAGCATTTTTAATCTTCAAAATAATTCCGAGAACAATGGAAGAGTTCCGAAGCATATTTAAACTTCAGCGGAATTCCGAGAACAATGGAAGAGTTCCGAAGCATTTTTAAAAGTCAGCGGAATACCGAGAACAATGGAAGAGTTGTGAAGCATTTTTAAACGTCAGCAGAATTCCGAGAACAATGGAAGAGTTCCGAAGCATTTTTAAACGTCAGCGGAATTCTGAGTTCAATGGAATAGTTCTGAAGAATTTTTAAATGTTAGCGGGATTCCGAGAACAATGGAAGAGTTCCGAAGCATTTTTAAATGTCAGCGGAAATCTGAAAACAATGGAAGAGTTACGAAGCATTTTTAATCTTCAAAATAATTCCGAGAACAATGGAAGAGTTCCGAAGCATATTTAAACTTCAGCGGAATTCCGAGAACAATGGTAGAGTTCCGAAGCATTTTTAAAAGTCAGCGGAATACCAAGAACAATAGAAGAGTTTTGAAGCATTTTTAAACGTCAGCGGAATTCCGAGAACAATGGAAGAGGTCCGAAGCATTTTTAAATGTCAGCGGAATTCCGAGAAATATGGAAGAGTTCCGAAGCATTTTTAAATGTCAGCAGAATTCCGAGAACAATGGAAGAGTTCCAAAGCATTTTTAAATGTCAGCGGAATTCTGAAAACAATGGAAGAGTTCCAAAGCATTTTTAAACTTCAGCATAATTCCGAGAACAATGGAAGAGTTCCGAAGCATTTTTAAACGTCAGCGGAATTCTGAGATCAATGGAATAGTTCTGAAGAATTTTTAAATGTTAGCGGGATTCCGAGAACAATGGAAGAGTTCCGAAGCATTTTTAAATGTCAGCGGAAATCTGAAAACAATGGAAGAGTTCCGAAGCATTTTTAATCTTCAAAATAATTCCGAGAACAATGGAAGAGTTCCGAAGCATATTTAAACTTCAGCGGAATTCCGAGAACAATGGAAGAGTTCCGAAGCATTTTTAAAAGTCAGCGGAATACCGAGAACAATAGAAGAGTTGTGAAGCAATTTTAAGCGTCAGCGGAATTCCGAGAACAAAGGAAGAGTTCCGAAGCATTTTTAAACTTCAGCGGAATTCCTGGAACAATGGAAGAGTTCCGAAGCATTTTTAAAAGTCAGCAGAATTCCGAGAATAATAGAAGGGTGCCAAAGCATGTTTAAACTTCAGCGGAATTCTGAGAACAATGTAAGAGTTCCAAAGCATTTTTAAACTTCACTGGTATTCCGAGAACAATGGAAGAGTTCCGAAGCATTTTTAAACGTCAGGGGAATTCCGCGAACAATCGAAGAGTTCTGAAGCATTTTTAAACGTCAGCGGATTTTTTGAAAACAATGGAAGATTTCCGAAGCATTTTTAAACCTCAGCGGAATTCTGTGAAAAATGGAAGAGTTCCGAAGCATTTTTAAACTTAAGCGGAATTTGGAGAACAATCGGAGAGTTCCGAAGCATTTTTAAATGTCAGCGGAATTCCGAGAACAATGGAAGAGTTGTGAAGCATTTTTAAACGTCAGCGGAATTCCGAGAACAATGGAAGAGTTCCGAAGCATTTTTAAACGTCAGCAGAATTCCGAGAACAATGGAAGAGTTCCGAAGCATTTTTAAACGTCAGCAGAATTCCGAGAACAATGGAAGAGTTCCGAAGCATTTTTAAACTTCAGCAGAATTCCGAGAACAATGGAAGAGTTGTGAAGCATTTTTAAACGTCAGCAGAATTCCGAGAACAATGGAATAGTTCCGAAGCATTTTTAAACGTCAGCGGAATTCTGAGTTCAATGGAATAGTTCTGAAGAATTTTTAAATGTTAGCGGGATTCCGAGAACAATGGAAGAGTTCCGAAGCATTTTTAAATGTCAGCGGAAATCTGAAAACAATGGAAGAGTTCCGAAGCATTTTTAATCTTCAAAATAATTCCGAGAACAATGGAAGAGTTCCGAAGCATATTTAAACTTCAGCGGAATTCTGAGAACAATGGAAGAGTTCCGAAGCATTTTTAAAAGTCAGCGGAATACCGAGAACAATAGAAGAGTTTTGAAGCATTTTTAAACGTCAGCGGAATTCCGAGAACAATGGAAGAGGTCCGAAGCATTTTTAAATGTCAGCGGAATTCCGAGAAATATGGAAGAGTTCCGAAGCATTTTTAAATGTCAGCAGAATTCCGAGAACAATGGAAGAGTTCCAAAGCATTTTTAAATGTCAGCGGAATTCTGAAAACAATGGAAGAGTTCCAAAGCATTTTTAAACTTCAGCAGAATTCCGAGAACAATGGAAGAGTTCCGAAGCATTCTTAAACTTCAGCGGAATTCCAAGAACAATGGAGGAGTTCCGAAGCATTTTTAAAAGTCAGCGGAATTCCGAGAACAATAGAAGAGATGTGAAGCAATTTTAAGCGTCAGCGGAATTCCGAGAACAAAGGAAGAGTTCCGAAGCATTTTTAAACTTCAGCGGAATTCCTGGAACAATGGAAGAGTTCCGAAGCATTTTTAAAAGTCAGCAGAATTCCGAGAATAATAGAAGGGTGCCAAAGCATGTTTAAACTTCAGCGGAATTCTGAGAACAATGTAAGAGTTCCGAAGCATTTTTAAACTTCACTGGTATTCCGAGAACAATGGAAGAGTTCCGAAGCATTTTTAAACGTCAGGGGAATTCCGCGAACAATCGAAGAGTTCTGAAGCATTTTTAAACGTCAGCGGATTTTTGAAAACAATGGAAGATTTCCGAAGCATTTTTAAACCTCAGCGGAATTCTGTGAAAAATGGAAGAGTTCCGAAGCATTTTTAAACTTCAGCGGAATTTGGAGAACAATCGGAGAGTTCCGAAGCATTTTTAAATGTCAGCGGAATTCCGAGAACAATGGAAGAGTTGTGAAGCATTTTTAAACGTCAGCGGAATTCCGAGAACAATGGAAGAGTTCCGAAGCATTTTTAAACGTCAGCAGAATTCCGAGAACAATGGAAGAGTTCCGAAGCATTTTTAAACGTCAGCAGAATTCCGAGAACAATGGAAGAGTTCCGAAGCATTTTTAAACTTCAGCAGAATTCCGAGAACAATGGAAGAGTTCCGAAGCATTTTTAAACTTCAGCGGAATTTGGAGAACAATGGAAGAGTTCCGATGCATTTTTAAAAGTCAGCGGAATTCCGAGAACAATGGAAGAGTTGTGAAGCATTTTTAAACGTCAGCAGAATTCCGAGAACAATGGAAGAGTTCCGAAGCATTTTTAAACGTCAGCGGAATTCTGAGTTCAATGGAATAGTTCTGAAGAATTTTTAAATGTTAGCGGGATTCCGAGAACAATGGAAGAGTTCCGAAGCATTTTTAAATGTCAGCGGAAATCTGAAAACAATGGAAGAGTTCCGAAGCATTTTTAATCTTCAAAATAATTCCGAGAACAATGGAAGAGTTCCGAAGCATATTTAAACTTCAGCGGAATTCCGAGAACAATGGTAGAGTTCCGAAGCATTTTTAAAAGTCAGCGGAATACCAAGAACAATAGAAGAGTTTTGAAGCATTTTTAAACGTCAGCGGAATTCCGAGAACAATGGAAGAGGTCCGAAGCATTTTTAAATGTCAGCGGAATTCCGAGAAATATGGAAGAGTTCCGAAGCATTTTTAAATGTCAGCAGAATTCCGAGAACAATGGAAGAGTTCCAAAGCATTTTTAAATGTCAGCGGAATTCTGAAAACAATGGAAGAGTTCCAAAGCATTTTTAAACTTCAGCATAATTCCGAGAACAATGGAAGAGTTCCGAAGCATTTTTAAACGTCAGCGGAATTCTGAGATCAATGGAATAGTTCTGAAGAATTTTTAAATGTTAGCGGGATTCCGAGAACAATGGAAGAGTTCCGAAGCATTTTTAAATGTCAGCGGAAATCTGAAAACAATGGAAGAGTTCCGAAGCATTTTTAATCTTCAAAATAATTCCGAGAACAATGGAAGAGTTCCGAAGCATATTTAAACTTCAGCGGAATTCCGAGAACAATGGAAGAGTTCCGAAGCATTTTTAAAAGTCAGCGGAATACCGAGAACAATAGAAGAGTTTTGAAGCATTTTTAAACGTCAGCGGAATTCCGAGAACAATTGAAGAGGTCCGAAGCATGTTTAAATGTCAGCGGAATTCCGAGAAATATGGAAGAGTTCCGAGCATTTTTAAATGTCAGCAGAATTCCGAGAACAATGGAAGAGTTCCAAAGCATTTTTGAATGTCAGCGGAATTCTGAAAACAATGGAAGAGTTCCGAAGCATTTTTAAACTTCAGCAGAATTCCGAGAACAATGGAAGAGTTCCGAAGCATTCTTAAACTTCAGCGGAATTCCAAGAACAATGGAAGAGTTCCGAAGCATTTTTAAAAGTCAGCGGAATTCCGAGAACAATAGAAGAGTTGTGAAGCAATTTTAAGCGTCAGCGGAATTCCGAGAACAAAGGAAGAGTTCCGAAGCATTTTTAAACTTCAGCGGAATTCCTGGAACAATGGAAGAGTTCCGAAGCATTTTTAAAAGTCAGCAGATTTCCGAGAATAATAGAAGGGTGCCAAAGCATGTTTAAACTTCAGCGGAATTCTGAGAACAATGTAAGAGTTCCGAAGCATTTTTAAACTTCACTGGTATTCCGAGAACAATGGAAGAGTTCCGAAGCATTTTTAAACGTCAGGGGAATTCCGCGAACAATCGAAGAGTTCTGAAGCATTTTTAAACGTCAGCGGATTTTTGAAAACAATGGAAGATTTCCGAAGCATTTTTAAACCTCAGCGGAATTCTGTGAAAAATGGAAGAGTTCCGAAGCATTTTTAAACTTCAGCGGAATTTGGAGAACAATCGGAGAGTTCCGAAGCATTTTTAAATGTCAGCGGAATTCCGAGAACAATGGAAGAGTTGTGAAGCATTTTTAAACGTCAGCGGAATTCCGAGAACAATGGAAGAGTTCCGAAGCATTTTTAAACGTCAGCAGAATTCCGAGAACAATGGAAGAGTTCCGAAGCATTTTTAAACGTCAGCAGAATTCCGAGAACAATGGAAGAGTTCCGAAGCATTTTTAAACTTCAGCAGAATTCCGAGAACAATGGAAGAGTTGTGAAGCATTTTTAAACGTCAGCAGAATTCCGAGAACAATGGAATAGTTCCGAAGCATTTTTAAACGTCAGCGGAATTCTGAGTTCAATGGAATAGTTCTGAAGAATTTTTAAATGTTAGCGGGATTCCGAGAACAATGGAAGAGTTCCGAAGCATTTTTAAATGTCAGCGGAAATCTGAAAACAATGGAAGAGTTCCGAAGCATTTTTAATCTTCAAAATAATTCCGAGGACAATGGAAGAGTTCCGAAGCATATTTAAACTTCAGCGGAATTCTGAGAACAATGGAAGAGTTCCGAAGCATTTTTAAAAGTCAGCGGAATACCGAGAACAATAGAAGAGTTTTGAAGCATTTTTAAACGTCAGCAGAATTCCGAGAACAATGGAAGAGGTCCGAAGCATTTTTAAATGTCAGCGGAATTCCGAGAAATATGGAAGAGTTCCGAAGCATTTTTAAATGTCAGCAGAATTCCGAGAACAATGGAAGAGTTCCAAAGCATTTTTAAATGTCAGCGGAATTCTGAAAACAATGGAAGAGTTCCAAAGCATTTTTAAACTTCAGCAGAATTCCGAGAACAATGGAAGAGTTCCGAAGCATTCTTAAACTTCAGCGGAATTCCAAGAACAATGGAGGAGTTCCGAAGCATTTTTAAAAGTCAGCGGAATTCCGAGAACAATAGAAGAGATGTGAAGCAATTTTAAGCGTCAGCGGAATTCCGAGAACAAAGGAAGAGTTCCGAAGCATTTTTAAACTTCAGCGGAATTCCTGGAACAATGGAAGAGTTCCGAAGCATTTTTAAAAGTCAGCAGAATTCCGAGAATAATAGAAGGGTGCCAAAGCATGTTTAAACTTCAGCGGAATTCTGAGAACAATGTAAGAGTTCCGAAGCATTTTTAAACTTCACTGGTATTCCGAGAACAATGGAAGAGTTCCGAAGCATTTTTAAACGTCAGGGGAATTCCGCGAACAATCGAAGAGTTCTGAAGCATTTTTAAACGTCAGCGGATTTTTGAAAACAATGGAAGATTTCCGAAGCATTTTTAAACCTCAGCGGAATTCTGTGAAAAATGGAAGAGTTCCGAAGCATTTTTAAACTTCAGCGGAATTTGGAGAACAATCGGAGAGTTCCGAAGCATTTTTAAATGTCAGCGGAATTCCGAGAACAATGGAAGAGTTGTGAAGCATTTTTAAACGTCAGCGGAATTCCGAGAACAATGGAAGAGTTCCGAAGCATTTTTAAACGTCAGCAGAATTCCGAGAACAATGGAAGAGTTCCGAAGCATTTTTAAACTTCAGCAGAATTCCGAGAACAATGGAAGAGTTCCGAAGCATTTTTAAACTTCAGCGGAATTTGGAGAACAATGGAAGAGTTCCGATGCATTTTTAAAAGTCAGCGGAATTCCGAGAACAATGGAAGAGTTGTGAAGCATTTTTAAACGTCAGCAGAATTCCGAGAACAATGGAAGAGTTCCGAAGCATTTTTAAACGTCAGCGGAATTCTGAGTTCAATGGAATAGTTCTGAAGAATTTTTAAATGTTAGCGGGATTCCGAGAACAATGGAAGAGTTCCGAAGCATTTTTAAATGTCAGCGGAAATCTGAAAACAATGGAAGAGTTCCGAAGCATTTTTAATCTTCAAAATAATTCCGAGAACAATGGAAGAGTTCCGAAGCATATTTAAACTTCAGCGGAATTCCGAGAACAATGGTAGAGTTCCGAAGCATTTTTAAAAGTCAGCGGAATACCAAGAACAATAGAAGAGTTTTGAAGCATTTTTAAACGTCAGCGGAATTCCGAGAACAATGGAAGAGGTCCGAAGCATTTTTAAATGTCAGCGGAATTCCGAGAAATATGGAAGAGTTCCGAAGCATTTTTAAATGTCAGCAGAATTCCGAGAACAATGGAAGAGTTCCAAAGCATTTTTAAATGTCAGCGGAATTCTGAAAACAATGGAAGAGTTCCAAAGCATTTTTAAACTTCAGCATAATTCCGAGAACAATGGAAGAGTTCCGAAGCATTTTTAAACTTCAGCGGAATTCCTGGAACAATGGAAGAGTTCCGAAGCATTTTTAAAAGTCAGCAGAATTCCGAGAATAATAGAAGGGTGCCAAAGCATGTTTAAACTTCAGCGGAATTCTGAGAACAATGTAAGAGTTCCGAAGCATTTTTAAACTTCACTGGTATTCCGAGAACAATGGAAGAGTTCCGAAGCATTTTTAAACGTCAGGGGAATTCCGCGAACAATCGAAGAGTTCTGAAGCATTTTTAAACGTCAGCGGATTTTTGAAAACAATGGAAGATTTCCGAAGCATTTTTAAACCTCAGCGGAATTCTGTGAAAAATGGAAGAGTTCCGAAGCATTTTTAAACTTCAGCGGAATTTGGAGAACAATCGGAGAGTTCCGAAGCATTTTTAAATGTCAGCGGAATTCCGAGAACAATGGAAGAGTTGTGAAGCATTTTTAAACGTCAGCGGAATTCCGAGAACAATGGAAGAGTTCCGAAGCATTTTTAAACGTCAGCAGAATTCCGAGAACAATGGAAGAGTTCCGAAGCATTTTTAAACGTCAGCAGAATTCCGAGAACAATGGAAGAGTTCCGAAGCATTTTTAAACTTCAGCAGAATTCCGAGAACAATGGAAGAGTTCCGAAGCATTTTTAAACTTCAGCGGAATTTGGAGAACAATGGAAGAGTTCCGATGCATTTTTAAAAGTCAGCGGAATTCCGAGAACAATGGAAGAGTTGTGAAGCATTTTTAAACGTCAGCAGAATTCCGAGAACAATGGAAGAGTTCCGAAGCATTTTTAAACGTCAGCGGAATTCTGAGTTCAATGGAATAGTTCTGAAGAATTTTTAAATGTTAGCGGGATTCCGAGAACAATGGAAGAGTTCCGAAGCATTTTTAAATGTCAGCGGAAATCTGAAAACAATGGAAGAGTTCCGAAGCATTTTTAATCTTCAAAATAATTCCGAGAACAATGGAAGAGTTCCGAAGCATATTTAAACTTCAGCGGAATTCCGAGAACAATGGTAGAGTTCCGAAGCATTTTTAAAAGTCAGCGGAATACCAAGAACAATAGAAGAGTTTTGAAGCATTTTTAAACGTCAGCGGAATTCCGAGAACAATGGAAGAGGTCCGAAGCATTTTTAAATGTCAGCGGAATTCCGAGAAATATGGAAGAGTTCCGAAGCATTTTTAAATGTCAGCAGAATTCCGAGAACAATGGAAGAGTTCCAAAGCATTTTTAAATGTCAGCGGAATTCTGAAAACAATGGAAGAGTTCCAAAGCATTTTTAAACTTCAGCATAATTCCGAGAACAATGGAAGAGTTCCGAAGCATTTTTAAACGTCAGCGGAATTCTGAGATCAATGGAATAGTTCTGAAGAATTTTTAAATGTTAGCGGGATTCCGAGAACAATGGAAGAGTTCCGAAGCATTTTTAAATGTCAGCGGAAATCTGAAAACAATGGAAGAGTTCCGAAGCATTTTTAATCTTCAAAATAATTCCGAGAACAATGGAAGAGTTCCGAAGCATATTTAAACTTCAGCGGAATTCCGAGAACAATGGAAGAGTTCCGAAGCATTTTTAAAAGTCAGCGGAATACCGAGAACAATAGAAGAGTTTTGAAGCATTTTTAAACGTCAGCGGAATTCCGAGAACAATTGAAGAGGTCCGAAGCATGTTTAAATGTCAGCGGAATTCCGAGAAATATGGAAGAGTTCCGAGCATTTTTAAATGTCAGCAGAATTCCGAGAACAATGGAAGAGTTCCAAAGCATTTTTGAATGTCAGCGGAATTCTGAAAACAATGGAAGAGTTCCGAAGCATTTTTAAACTTCAGCAGAATTCCGAGAACAATGGAAGAGTTCCGAAGCATTCTTAAACTTCAGCGGAATTCCAAGAACAATGGAAGAGTTCCGAAGCATTTTTAAAAGTCAGCGGAATTCCGAGAACAATAGAAGAGTTGTGAAGCAATTTTAAGCGTCAGCGGAATTCCGAGAACAAAGGAAGAGTTCCGAAGCATTTTTAAACTTCAGCGGAATTCCTGGAACAATGGAAGAGTTCCGAAGCATTTTTAAAAGTCAGCAGATTTCCGAGAATAATAGAAGGGTGCCAAAGCATGTTTAAACTTCAGCGGAATTCTGAGAACAATGTAAGAGTTCCGAAGCATTTTTAAACTTCACTGGTATTCCGAGAACAATGGAAGAGTTCCGAAGCATTTTTAAACGTCAGGGGAATTCCGCGAACAATCGAAGAGTTCTGAAGCATTTTTAAACGTCAGCGGATTTTTGAAAACAATGGAAGATTTCCGAAGCATTTTTAAACCTCAGCGGAATTCTGTGAAAAATGGAAGAGTTCCGAAGCATTTTTAAACTTCAGCGGAATTTGGAGAACAATCGGAGAGTTCCGAAGCATTTTTAAATGTCAGCGGAATTCCGAGAACAATGGAAGAGTTGTGAAGCATTTTTAAACGTCAGCGGAATTCCGAGAACAATGGAAGAGTTCCGAAGCATTTTTAAACGTCAGCAGAATTCCGAGAACAATGGAAGAGTTCCGAAGCATTTTTAAACGTCAGCAGAATTCCGAGAACAATGGAAGAGTTCCGAAGCATTTTTAAACTTCAGCAGAATTCCGAGAACAATGGAAGAGTTGTGAAGCATTTTTAAACGTCAGCAGAATTCCGAGAACAATGGAATAGTTCCGAAGCATTTTTAAACGTCAGCGGAATTCTGAGTTCAATGGAATAGTTCTGAAGAATTTTTAAATGTTAGCGGGATTCCGAGAACAATGGAAGAGTTCCGAAGCATTTTTAAATGTCAGCGGAAATCTGAAAACAATGGAAGAGTTCCGAAGCATTTTTAATCTTCAAAATAATTCCGAGGACAATGGAAGAGTTCCGAAGCATATTTAAACTTCAGCGGAATTCTGAGAACAATGGAAGAGTTCCGAAGCATTTTTAAAAGTCAGCGGAATACCGAGAACAATAGAAGAGTTTTGAAGCATTTTTAAACGTCAGCAGAATTCCGAGAACAATGGAAGAGGTCCGAAGCATTTTTAAATGTCAGCGGAATTCCGAGAAATATGGAAGAGTTCCGAAGCATTTTTAAATGTCAGCAGAATTCCGAGAACAATGGAAGAGTTCCAAAGCATTTTTAAATGTCAGCGGAATTCTGAAAACAATGGAAGAGTTCCAAAGCATTTTTAAACTTCAGCAGAATTCCGAGAACAATGGAAGAGTTCCGAAGCATTCTTAAACTTCAGCGGAATTCCAAGAACAATGGAGGAGTTCCGAAGCATTTTTAAAAGTCAGCGGAATTCCGAGAACAATAGAAGAGATGTGAAGCAATTTTAAGCGTCAGCGGAATTCCGAGAACAAAGGAAGAGTTCCGAAGCATTTTTAAACTTCAGCGGAATTCCTGGAACAATGGAAGAGTTCCGAAGCATTTTTAAAAGTCAGCAGAATTCCGAGAATAATAGAAGGGTGCCAAAGCATGTTTAAACTTCAGCGGAATTCTGAGAACAATGTAAGAGTTCCGAAGCATTTTTAAACTTCACTGGTATTCCGAGAACAATGGAAGAGTTCCGAAGCATTTTTAAACGTCAGGGGAATTCCGCGAACAATCGAAGAGTTCTGAAGCATTTTTAAACGTCAGCGGATTTTTGAAAACAATGGAAGATTTCCGAAGCATTTTTAAACCTCAGCGGAATTCTGTGAAAAATGGAAGAGTTCCGAAGCATTTTTAAACTTCAGCGGAATTTGGAGAACAATCGGAGAGTTCCGAAGCATTTTTAAATGTCAGCGGAATTCCGAGAACAATGGAAGAGTTGTGAAGCATTTTTAAACGTCAGCGGAATTCCGAGAACAATGGAAGAGTTCCGAAGCATTTTTAAACGTCAGCAGAATTCCGAGAACAATGGAAGAGTTCCGAAGCATTTTTAAACGTCAGCAGAATTCCGAGAACAATGGAAGAGTTCCGAAGCATTTTTAAACTTCAGCAGAATTCCGAGAACAATGGAAGAGTTCCGAAGCATTTTTAAACTTCAGCGGAATTTGGAGAACAATGGAAGAGTTCCGATGCATTTTTAAAAGTCAGCGGAATTCCGAGAACAATGGAAGAGTTGTGAAGCATTTTTAAACGTCAGCAGAATTCCGAGAACAATGGAAGAGTTCCGAAGCATTTTTAAACGTCAGCGGAATTCTGAGTTCAATGGAATAGTTCTGAAGAATTTTTAAATGTTAGCGGGATTCCGAGAACAATGGAAGAGTTCCGAAGCATTTTTAAATGTCAGCGGAAATCTGAAAACAATGGAAGAGTTCCGAAGCATTTTTAATCTTCAAAATAATTCCGAGAACAATGGAAGAGTTCCGAAGCATATTTAAACTTCAGCGGAATTCCGAGAACAATGGTAGAGTTCCGAAGCATTTTTAAAAGTCAGCGGAATACCAAGAACAATAGAAGAGTTTTGAAGCATTTTTAAACGTCAGCGGAATTCCGAGAACAATGGAAGAGGTCCGAAGCATTTTTAAATGTCAGCGGAATTCCGAGAAATATGGAAGAGTTCCGAAGCATTTTTAAATGTCAGCAGAATTCCGAGAACAATGGAAGAGTTCCAAAGCATTTTTAAATGTCAGCGGAATTCTGAAAACAATGGAAGAGTTCCAAAGCATTTTTAAACTTCAGCATAATTCCGAGAACAATGGAAGAGTTCCGAAGCATTTTTAAACGTCAGCGGAATTCTGAGATCAATGGAATAGTTCTGAAGAATTTTTAAATGTTAGCGGGATTCCGAGAACAATGGAAGAGTTCCGAAGCATTTTTAAATGTCAGCGGAAATCTGAAAACAATGGAAGAGTTCCGAAGCATTTTTAATCTTCAAAATAATTCCGAGAACAATGGAAGAGTTCCGAAGCATATTTAAACTTCAGCGGAATTCCGAGAACAATGGAAGAGTTCCGAAGCATTTTTAAAAGTCAGCGGAATACCGAGAACAATAGAAGAGTTTTGAAGCATTTTTAAACGTCAGCGGAATTCCGAGAACAATTGAAGAGGTCCGAAGCATGTTTAAATGTCAGCGGAATTCCGAGAAATATGGAAGAGTTCCGAGCATTTTTAAATGTCAGCAGAATTCCGAGAACAATGGAAGAGTTCCAAAGCATTTTTGAATGTCAGCGGAATTCTGAAAACAATGGAAGAGTTCCGAAGCATTTTTAAACTTCAGCAGAATTCCGAGAACAATGGAAGAGTTCCGAAGCATTCTTAAACTTCAGCGGAATTCCAAGAACAATGGAAGAGTTCCGAAGCATTTTTAAAAGTCAGCGGAATTCCGAGAACAATAGAAGAGTTGTGAAGCAATTTTAAGCGTCAGCGGAATTCCGAGAACAAAGGAAGAGTTCCGAAGCATTTTTAAACTTCAGCGGAATTCCTGGAACAATGGAAGAGTTCCGAAGCATTTTTAAAAGTCAGCAGATTTCCGAGAATAATAGAAGGGTGCCAAAGCATGTTTAAACTTCAGCGGAATTCTGAGAACAATGTAAGAGTTCCGAAGCATTTTTAAACTTCACTGGTATTCCGAGAACAATGGAAGAGTTCCGAAGCATTTTTAAACGTCAGGGGAATTCCGCGAACAATCGAAGAGTTCTGAAGCATTTTTAAACGTCAGCGGATTTTTGAAAACAATGGAAGATTTCCGAAGCATTTTTAAACCTCAGCGGAATTCTGTGAAAAATGGAAGAGTTCCGAAGCATTTTTAAACTTCAGCGGAATTTGGAGAACAATCGGAGAGTTCCGAAGCATTTTTAAATGTCAGCGGAATTCCGAGAACAATGGAAGAGTTGTGAAGCATTTTTAAACGTCAGCGGAATTCCGAGAACAATGGAAGAGTTCCGAAGCATTTTTAAACGTCAGCAGAATTCCGAGAACAATGGAAGAGTTCCGAAGCATTTTTAAACGTCAGCAGAATTCCGAGAACAATGGAAGAGTTCCGAAGCATTTTTAAACTTCAGCAGAATTCCGAGAACAATGGAAGAGTTGTGAAGCATTTTTAAACGTCAGCAGAATTCCGAGAACAATGGAATAGTTCCGAAGCATTTTTAAACGTCAGCGGAATTCTGAGTTCAATGGAATAGTTCTGAAGAATTTTTAAATGTTAGTGGGATTCCGAGAACAATGGAAGAGTTCCGAAGCATTTTTAAATGTCAGCGGAAATCTGAAAACAATGGAAGAGTTCCGAAGCATTTTTAATCTTCAAAATAATTCCGAGGACAATGGAAGAGTTCCGAAGCATATTTAAACTTCAGCGGAATTCTGAGAACAATGGAAGAGTTCCGAAGCATTTTTAAAAGTCAGCGGAATACCGAGAACAATAGAAGAGTTTTGAAGCATTTTTAAACGTCAGCAGAATTCCGAGAACAATGGAAGAGGTCCGAAGCATTTTTAAATGTCAGCGGAATTCCGAGAAATATGGAAGAGTTCCGAAGCATTTTTAAATGTCAGCAGAATTCCGAGAACAATGGAAGAGTTCCAAAGCATTTTTAAATGTCAGCGGAATTCTGAAAACAATGGAAGAGTTCCAAAGCATTTTTAAACTTCAGCAGAATTCCGAGAACAATGGAAGAGTTCCGAAGCATTCTTAAACTTCAGCGGAATTCCAAGAACAATGGAGGAGTTCCGAAGCATTTTTAAAAGTCAGCGGAATTCCGAGAACAATAGAAGAGATGTGAAGCAATTTTAAGCGTCAGCGGAATTCCGAGAACAAAGGAAGAGTTCCGAAGCATTTTTAAACTTCAGCGGAATTCCTGGAACAATGGAAGAGTTCCGAAGCATTTTTAAAAGTCAGCAGAATTCCGAGAATAATAGAAGGGTGCCAAAGCATGTTTAAACTTCAGCGGAATTCTGAGAACAATGTAAGAGTTCCGAAGCATTTTTAAACTTCACTGGTATTCCGAGAACAATGGAAGAGTTCCGAAGCATTTTTAAACGTCAGGGGAATTCCGCGAACAATCGAAGAGTTCTGAAGCATTTTTAAACGTCAGCGGATTTTTGAAAACAATGGAAGATTTCCGAAGCATTTTTAAACCTCAGCGGAATTCTGTGAAAAATGGAAGAGTTCCGAAGCATTTTTAAACTTCAGCGGAATTTGGAGAACAATCGGAGAGTTCCGAAGCATTTTTAAATGTCAGCGGAATTCCGAGAACAATGGAAGAGTTGTGAAGCATTTTTAAACGTCAGCGGAATTCCGAGAACAATGGAAGAGTTCCGAAGCATTTTTAAACGTCAGCAGAATTCCGAGAACAATGGAAGAGTTCCGAAGCATTTTTAAACGTCAGCAGAATTCCGAGAACAATGGAAGAGTTCCGAAGCATTTTTAAACTTCAGCAGAATTCCGAGAACAATGGAAGAGTTCCGAAGCATTTTTAAACTTCAGCGGAATTTGGAGAACAATGGAAGAGTTCCGATGCATTTTTAAAAGTCAGCGGAATTCCGAGAACAATGGAAGAGTTGTGAAGCATTTTTAAACGTCAGCAGAATTCCGAGAACAATGGAAGAGTTCCGAAGCATTTTTAAACGTCAGCGGAATTCTGAGTTCAATGGAATAGTTCTGAAGAATTTTTAAATGTTAGCGGGATTCCGAGAACAATGGAAGAGTTCCGAAGCATTTTTAAATGTCAGCGGAAATCTGAAAACAATGGAAGAGTTCCGAAGCATTTTTAATCTTCAAAATAATTCCGAGAACAATGGAAGAGTTCCGAAGCATATTTAAACTTCAGCGGAATTCCGAGAACAATGGTAGAGTTCCGAAGCATTTTTAAAAGTCAGCGGAATACCAAGAACAATAGAAGAGTTTTGAAGCATTTTTAAACGTCAGCGGAATTCCGAGAACAATGGAAGAGGTCCGAAGCATTTTTAAATGTCAGCGGAATTCCGAGAAATATGGAAGAGTTCCGAAGCATTTTTAAATGTCAGCAGAATTCCGAGAACAATGGAAGAGTTCCAAAGCATTTTTAAATGTCAGCGGAATTCTGAAAACAATGGAAGAGTTCCAAAGCATTTTTAAACTTCAGCATAATTCCGAGAACAATGGAAGAGTTCCGAAGCATTTTTAAACGTCAGCGGAATTCTGAGATCAATGGAATAGTTCTGAAGAATTTTTAAATGTTAGCGGGATTCCGAGAACAATGGAAGAGTTCCGAAG
Source organism: Phyllobates terribilis (assembly GCF_046119375.1). Taxonomy (NCBI): domain Eukaryota; kingdom Metazoa; phylum Chordata; class Amphibia; order Anura; family Dendrobatidae; genus Phyllobates; species Phyllobates terribilis. Next base: position 20,580,469 of record NW_027362775.1, on the reverse strand, counting down.
CATTTTTAAATGTCAGCGGAAATCTGAAAACAATGGAAGAGTTCCGAAGCATTTTTAATCTTCAAAATAATTCCGAGAACAATGGAAGAGTTCCGAAGCATATTTAAACTTCAGCGGAATTCCGAGAACAATGGAAGAGTTCCGAAGCATTTTTAAAAGTCAGCGGAATACCGAGAACAATAGAAGAGTTTTGAAGCATTTTTAAACGTCAGCGGAATTCCGAGAACAATTGAAGAGGTCCGAAGCATGTTTAAATGTCAGCGGAATTCCGAGAAATATGGAAGAGTTCCGAGCATTTTTAAATGTCAGCAGAATTCCGAGAACAATGGAAGAGTTCCAAAGCATTTTTGAATGTCAGCGGAATTCTGAAAACAATGGAAGAGTTCCGAAGCATTTTTAAACTTCAGCAGAATTCCGAGAACAATGGAAGAGTTCCGAAGCATTCTTAAACTTCAGCGGAATTCCAAGAACAATGGAAGAGTTCCGAAGCATTTTTAAAAGTCAGCGGAATTCCGAGAACAATAGAAGAGTTGTGAAGCAATTTTAAGCGTCAGCGGAATTCCGAGAACAAAGGAAGAGTTCCGAAGCATTTTTAAACTTCAGCGGAATTCCTGGAACAATGGAAGAGTTCCGAAGCATTTTTAAAAGTCAGCAGATTTCCGAGAATAATAGAAGGGTGCCAAAGCATGTTTAAACTTCAGCGGAATTCTGAGAACAATGTAAGAGTTCCGAAGCATTTTTAAACTTCACTGGTATTCCGAGAACAATGGAAGAGTTCCGAAGCATTTTTAAACGTCAGGGGAATTCCGCGAACAATCGAAGAGTTCTGAAGCATTTTTAAACGTCAGCGGATTTTTGAAAACAATGGAAGATTTCCGAAGCATTTTTAAACCTCAGCGGAATTCTGTGAAAAATGGAAGAGTTCCGAAGCATTTTTAAACTTCAGCGGAATTTGGAGAACAATCGGAGAGTTCCGAAGCATTTTTAAATGTCAGCGGAATTCCGAGAACAATGGAAGAGTTGTGAAGCATTTTTAAACGTCAGCGGAATTCCGAGAACAATGGAAGAGTTCCGAAGCATTTTTAAACGTCAGCAGAATTCCGAGAACAATGGAAGAGTTCCGAAGCATTTTTAAACGTCAGCAGAATTCCGAGAACAATGGAAGAGTTCCGAAGCATTTTTAAACTTCAGCAGAATTCCGAGAACAATGGAAGAGTTGTGAAGCATTTTTAAACGTCAGCAGAATTCCGAGAACAATGGAATAGTTCCGAAGCATTTTTAAACGTCAGCGGAATTCTGAGTTCAATGGAATAGTTCTGAAGAATTTTTAAATGTTAGCGGGATTCCGAGAACAATGGAAGAGTTCCGAAGCATTTTTAAATGTCAGCGGAAATCTGAAAACAATGGAAGAGTTCCGAAGCATTTTTAATCTTCAAAATAATTCCGAGGACAATGGAAGAGTTCCGAAGCATATTTAAACTTCAGCGGAATTCTGAGAACAATGGAAGAGTTCCGAAGCATTTTTAAAAGTCAGCGGAATACCGAGAACAATAGAAGAGTTTTGAAGCATTTTTAAACGTCAGCAGAATTCCGAGAACAATGGAAGAGGTCCGAAGCATTTTTAAATGTCAGCGGAATTCCGAGAAATATGGAAGAGTTCCGAAGCATTTTTAAATGTCAGCAGAATTCCGAGAACAATGGAAGAGTTCCAAAGCATTTTTAAATGTCAGCGGAATTCTGAAAACAATGGAAGAGTTCCAAAGCATTTTTAAACTTCAGCAGAATTCCGAGAACAATGGAAGAGTTCCGAAGCATTCTTAAACTTCAGCGGAATTCCAAGAACAATGGAGGAGTTCCGAAGCATTTTTAAAAGTCAGCGGAATTCCGAGAACAATAGAAGAGATGTGAAGCAATTTTAAGCGTCAGCGGAATTCCGAGAACAAAGGAAGAGTTCCGAAGCATTTTTAAACTTCAGCGGAATTCCTGGAACAATGGAAGAGTTCCGAAGCATTTTTAAAAGTCAGCAGAATTCCGAGAATAATAGAAGGGTGCCAAAGCATGTTTAAACTTCAGCGGAATTCTGAGAACAATGTAAGAGTTCCGAAGCATTTTTAAACTTCACTGGTATTCCGAGAACAATGGAAGAGTTCCGAAGCATTTTTAAACGTCAGGGGAATTCCGCGAACAATCGAAGAGTTCTGAAGCATTTTTAAACGGAATTCTGTGAAAAATGGAAGAGTTCCGAAGCATTTTTAAACTTCAGCGGAATTTGGAGAACAATCGGAGAGTTCCGAAGCATTTTTAAATGTCAGCGGAATTCCGAGAACAATGGAAGAGTTGTGAAGCATTTTTAAACGTCAGCAGAATTCCGAGAACAATGGAAGAGTTCCGAAGCATTTTTAAACGTCAGCAGAATTCCGAGAACAATGGAAGAGTTCCGAAGCATTTTTAAAATTCAGCAGAATTCCGAGAACAATGGAAGAGTTGTGAAGCATTTTTAAACGTCAGCAGAATTCCGAGAACAATGGAATAGTTCCGAAGCATTTTTAAACGTCAGCGGAATTCTGAGTTCAATGGAATAGTTCTGAAGAATTTTTAAATGTTAGCGGGATTCCGAGAACAATGGAAGAGTTCCGAAGCATTTTTAAATGTCAGCGGAAATCTGAAAACAATGGAAGAGTTCCGAAGCATTTTTAATCTTCAAAATAATTCCGAGAACAATGGAAGAGTTCCGAAGCATATTTAAACTTCAGCGGAATTCCGAGAACAATGGAAGAGTTCCGAAGCATTTTTAAAAGTCAGCGGAATACCGAGAACAATAGAAGAGTTTTGAAGCATTTTTAAACGTCAGCGGAATTCCGAGAACAATGGAAGAGGTCCGAAGCATTTTTAAATGTCAGCGGAATTCCGAGAAATATGGAAGAGTTCCAAAGCATTTTTAAATGTCAGCAGAATTCCGAGAACAATGGAAGAGTTCCAAAGCATTTTTAAATGTCAGCGGAATTCTGAAAACAATGGAAGAGTTCCAAAGCATTTTTAAACTTCAGCAGAATTCCGAGAACAATGGAAGAGTTCCGAAGCATTCTTAAACTTCAGCGGAATTCCGAGAACAATGGAAGAGTTCCGAAGCATTTTTAAAAGTCAGCGGAATTCCGAGAACAATAGAAGAGTTGTGAAGCAATTTTAAGCGTCAGCGGAATTCCGAGAACAATGGAAGAGTTCCGAAGCATTTTTAAAATTCAGCGGAATTCCTGGAACAATGCAAGAGTTCCGAAGCATTTTTAAAAGTCAGCAGAATTCCGAGAATAATAGAAGGGTGCCAAAGCATGTTTAAACTTCAGCGGAATTCTGAGAACAATGTAAGAGTTCCGAAGCATTTTTAAACTTCACCGGAATTCCGAGAACAATGGAAGAGTTCCGAAGCATTTTTAAACGTCAGGGGAATTCCGCGAACAATCGAAGAGTTCTGAAGCATTTTTAAACGTCAGCGGATTTTTGAAAACAATGGAAGATTTCCGAAGCATTTTTAAACCTCAGCGCAATTCTGAGAAAAATGGAAGAGTTCCGAAGCATTTTTAAACTTCAGCGGAATTTGGAGAACAATCGGAGAGTTCCGAAGCATTTTTAAAGGTCAGCGGAATTCCGAGAACAATGGAAGAGTTGTGAAGCATTTTTAAACATCAGCGGAATTCCGAGAACAATGGAAGAGTTGCAAAGCATTATTAAATGTCAGCGGAATTCCGAGAACAATGGAAGAGTTCCGAAGCATTTTTAAACTTCAGCATAATTCCGAGAACAATGTAAGAGTTCCAAAGCATTTTAAAACTTCAGCAGAATTCCAAGAACAATTGAAGTGTTCCGAAGCATTTTTAAATCTCAGCGGAATTGCGAGAACAATGGAAGAGTTCTAAAGCATTTTTAAACATCAGCGGAATGCCGAGAACAATGCAAGATTTCCGAAGCATTTTTATATGTCAGCGGAATTCCGAGAACAATGGAAGAGTACCGAAGCATTTTAAAATGTCAGCGGAATTCCGAGAACAATGGAAGAGTTCCGAAGCATTTTTAAACTTCAGCGGAATTACGAGAACAATGGAAGAGTCCTGAAGCATTTTAAACTTCAGCTGATTTCCCAGAAATGGAAGAGTTCCGAAGCATTTTGAAACATCAGCGGAAATCCGAGAACAATGGAAGCGTTCCGAAGCATTTTTAAATGTCAGCTGAATTCCGAGAACAATGAAAGAGTTGCGAATCATTATTAAACGTCAGCGGAATTCTGAGAACAATGGAAGAATTCTGAAACATTTTTAAACATCAGCGGATTTCCTTCAAGAATGAAAGAGTTCCGAAGAATTTTTAAACTTCAGCAGAATTTGAGGAACAATGGAAGAGTTCCGAAGCATTTTTAAACGTCAGCAGAATTCCGAGAACAATGGAAGAGTTCCGAACCATTTTTAAACTTCAGCAGATTTCCGAGAACAATGGAATAGTTACAAAGCATTTTTAAACTTCAGCGGAATTTGGAGAACAATGGAAGAGTTCCGAAGCATTTTTAAACATGAGCAGAATTCCGAGAACATTGGAAGAGATTTTAAGCATTTTTAAACTTCAGCGGAATTCCGAGAACAATAGAAGAGTTCCGAAGCATTTTTAAACTTCACCCGAATTCTGAGAACAATGGAAGAGTTCCGAAGCATTTTTAAAAAGTCAGCGGAATTCCGAGAACAATGGAAGAGTTGTGAAGCATTTTTAAACGTCAGCGGAATTCCGAGAACAATGGAAGAGTTCCGAAGCATTTTTAAACGTCAGCAGAATTCCGAGAACAATGGAAGAGTTCCGAACCATTTTTAAACTTCAGCAGAATTCCGAGAACAATGGAATAGTTACAAAGCATTTTTAAACTTCAGCGGAATTTGGAGAACAATGGAAGAGTTAAGAAGCATTTTTAAAAGTCAGCGGAATTCCGAGAACAATGGAAGAGTTGTGAAGCATTTTTAAACGTCAGTAGAATTCCGAGAACAATGGAAGAGTTCCGAAGCATTTTTAAACGTCAGCGGAATTCTGAGATCAATGGAATAGTTCTGAAGAACTTTTAAATGTTAGCGGGATTCCGAGAACAATGGAAGAGTTCCGAAGCATTTTTAAATGTCCGCGGAAATCTGAAAACAATGGAAGAGTTCCGAAGCATTTTTAATCTTCAGAATAATTCTGAGAACAATGGAAGAGTTCCGAAGCATATTTAAACTTCAGCGGAATTCCGAGAACAATGGAAGAGTTCCGAAGCATTTTTAAAAGTCAGCGGAATACCGAGAACAATGGAAGAGTTTTGAAGCATTTTTAAACGTCAGCGGAATTCCGAGAACAATGGAAGAGGTCCGAAGCATTTTTAAATGTCAGCGGAATTCCGAGAAATATGGAAGAGTTCCGAAGCATTTTTAAATTTCAGCAGAATTCCGAGAACAATGGAAGAGTTCCAAAACATTTTTAAATGTCAGCGGAATTCTGAAAAGAATGGAAGAGTTCCGAAGCATTTTTAAACTTCAGCAGAATTCCGAGAACAATGGAAGAGTTCCGAAGCATTCTTAAACTTCAGCGGAAATCCGAGAACAATGGAAGAGCTCCGAAGCATTTTTAAAAGTCAGCGGAATTCCGAGAACAATAGAAGAGTTGTGAAGCAATTTTAAGCGTCAGCGGAATTCCGAGAACAATGGAAGAGTTCCGATGCATTTTTAAACTTCAGCGGAATTCCTGGAACAATGGAAGAGTACCGAAGCATTTTTAAAAGTCAGCAGAATTCCGAGAATAATAGAAGGGTACCAAAGCATGTTTAAACTTCAGCGGAATTCTGAGAACAATGTAAGAGTTCCGAAGCATTTTTAAACTTCACCGGAATTCCGAGAACAATGGAAGAGTTCCGAAGCATTTTTAAACGTCAGGGGAATTCCGAGAACAATGGAAGAGTTCTGAAGCATTTTTAAAAGTCAGCGGATTTTTGAAAACAATGGAAGATTTCCGAAGCATTTTTAAATGTCAGCGGAATTCTGAGAAAAATGGAAGAGTTCCGAAGCATTTTTAAACTTCGGCGGAATTTGGAGAACAATCGGAGAGTTCCGAAGCATTTTTAAAGGCCAGTGGAATTCCGAGAACAATGGAAGAGTTGTGAAGCATTTTTAAACGTCAGCGGAATTCCAAGAACAATGGAAGAGTTGCAAAGCATTATTAAACGTCAGCGGAATTCCGAGAACAATGGAAGAGTTCCGAAGCATTTTTAAACTTCAGCATAATTCCGAGAACAATGGAAGAGTTCCGAAGCATTTTTAAACGTCAGCGGAATTCTGAGATCAATGGAATAGTTCTGAAGAATTTTTAAATGTTAGCGGGATTCCGAGAACAATGGAAGAGTTCCGAAGCATTTTTAAATTTCAACGGAATTACGAGAACAATGGAAGAGTTCCGAAGCATTTTAAAACTTCAGCAGAATTCCAAGAACAATGGAAGAGTCCTGAAGCATTTTAAACTTCAGCTGATTTCCGAGAAATGGAAGAGTTCCGAAGCATTTTGAAACGTCAGCGGAAATCCGAGAACAATGGAAGCGTTCCGAAGCATTTTTAAATGTCAGCTGAATTCCGAGAACAATGAAAGAGTTGCAAAGCATTATGAAACGTCAGCGGAATTCCGAGAACAATGGAAGAGTTGCAAAGCATTATTAAACGTCAGCGGAATTCCGAGAACAATGGAAGAGTTCCGAAGCATTTTTAAACTTCAGCATAATTCCGAGAACAACGGAAGAGTTCCGAAGCATTTTTAAATTTCAACGGAATTACGAGAACAATGGAAGAGTTCCGAAGCATTTTAAAACTTCAGCAGAATTCCAAGAACAATGGAAGAGTCCTGAAGCATTTTAAACTTCAGCTGATTTCCGAGAAATGGAAGAGTTCTGAAGCATTTTGAAACGTCAGCTGAATTCCGAGAACAATGAAAGAGTTGCAAAGCATTATTAAACGTCAGCGGAATTCTGAGAACAATGGAAGAGTTCCGAAACATTTTTAAACATCAGCGGATTTCCTTCAAGAATGAAAGAGTTCCGAAGAATTTTTAAACTTCAGCAGAATTCGGAGAACAATAGAAGAGTTCCGAAGCATTTTTAAACGTCAGCAGAGTTCCGAGAATAATTGAAGAGTTCCAAAGCATTTTTAAACTTCAGCGGAATTCCGAGAACAATGGAAGAGTTCCGAAGCATTTTTAAATGTCAGCAGAATTCCGAGAAGAATGTAAGAGTTCCAAAGCATTTTAAAACTTCAGCAGAATTCCAAGAAAAATTGAAGTGTTCCGAAGCATTTTTAAACGTCAGCGGAATTGCGAGAACAATGGAAGAGTTCTAAAGCATTTTTAAACATCAGCGGAATGCCGAGAACAATGCAAGATTTCCGAAGCATTTTTATATGTCAGCGGAATTCCGAGAACAATGGAAAAGTTGCGAAGCATTTTTCAACTTCAACGGAATTCCGAGAACAATGGAAGAGTTCCGAAGCATTTTTAAACGTCAGCGGAATTCCGAGAACAATGAAAGAGTTGCGAAGCATTATTAAATGTCAGCAGAATTCCGAGAACAATGGAAGAGTTCCGAAGCATTTTTAAACTTCAGCATAATTCCGAGAACAATGGAAGAGTTCCAAAGCATTTTTAAATTTCAACGGAATTCCAAGAACAATGGAAGAGTTCCGAAGCATTTTAAAACTTCAGCAGAATTCCAAGAACAATGGAAGAGTTCCGTAGCATTTTAAACTTCAACTGATTTCCGAGAAGTGGAAGAGTTACGAACCATTTTGAAACGTCAGCCGAAATCTGAGAACAATGGAAGCGTTCCGAAGCATTTTTAAATGTCAGCGGAATTCCGAGAACAATGAAAGAGTTGAGAAGCATTATTAAACGTCAGCGGAATTCTGAGAACAATGGAAGAGTTCCGAAGCATTTTTAAACGTCAGCGGAATTGCGAGAACAATGGAAGAGTTCTTAAGCATTTTTAAACATCAGCGGAATGTCGAGAACAATGCAAGATTTACGAAGCATTTTTATATGTCAGCGGAATTCCGAGAACAATGGAAGAGTACGGAAGCATTTTTAAACTTCAGCGGAATTACGAGAACAATGGAAGAGTTCCGAAGCATTTTTAAACATGAGCAGAATTCCGAGAACAATGGAAGAGATTTTAAGCATTTTTAAACTTCAGCGGAATTCTGACAACAATAGAAGAGTTCCAAAGCATTTTTAAACTTCACCCGAATTCCGAGAACAATGGAAGAGTTCCGATGCATTTTTAAACTTCAGCAGAATTCCTAGAACAATGGAAGAGTTCCGAAGCATTTTTAAACGTCAGCGGAATTCCGAGAACAATGGAAGAGTTGTGAAGCATTTTTAAACTTCAGCGGAATTCCGAGAACAGTAGAAGAGTTCCGAATCATTTTTAAACTTCACCCGAATTCTGAGAACAATGGAAGAGTTCCGAAGCATTTTTAAATGTCAGCAGAATTCCGAGAACAATGGAAGAGTTCCAAAGCATTTTTAAATGTCAGCGGAATTCTGAAAACAATGTAAGAGTTCCGAAGCATTTTTAAACTTCAGAAGAATTCCGAGAACAATGGGAGAGTTCCGAAGCATTCTTAACCTTCAGCGGAATTCCGAGAACAATGGAAGAGTTGTGAAGCAATTATAAGCGTCAGATGAATTTCGAGAACAATGGAAGAGTTCCGAAGCATTTTTAAACTTCAGCGGAATTCCTGGAACAATGGAAGTGTTCCGAAGCATTTTTAAAAGTCAGCAGAATTCCGAGAGTAATAGAAGGGTACAAAAGCATGTTTAAACTTCCTCCGGAATTCTGAGAACAATGTAAGAGTTCCGAAGCATTTTTAAACTTCACCGGAATTCCGAGAACAATGGAAGAGTTCCGAAGCATTTTTAAATGTCAGGGGAATTCCGCGAACAATGGAAGAGTTCTGAAGCATTTTTAAACGTCAGCGGATTTTTGAAAACAATGGAAGATTTCCGAAGCATTTTTAAAGGTCAGCGGAATTCTGAGAAAAATGGAAGAGTTCCGAAGCATTTTTAAACTTCAGCGGAATTTGGAGAACAATCGAAGAGTTGTGAAGCATTTTTAAAGGTCAGCGGAATTCTGAGAAAAATGGAAGAGTTCCGAAGCATTTTTAAAGGTCAGCGGAATTGCGAGAACAATGGAAGAGTTGTGAAGCATTTTTAAACGTCAGCGGAATTCCGAGAACAATGGAAGAGTTGCAAAGCATTATTAAACGTCAGCGGAATTCCGAGAACAATGGAAGAGTTCCGAAGCATTTTTAAACTTCAGCATAATTCCGAGAACAATGGAAGAGTTCCGAAGCATTTTTGAATTTCAACGGAATTCCGAGAACAATGGAAAAGTTCCGAAGCATTTTAAAACTTCAGCAGAATTCCAAGAACAATGGAAGAGTCCTGAAGCATTTTAAACTTCAGCTGATTTCCGAGAAATGGAAGAGTTCCGAAGCATTTTGAAACGTCAGCCGAAATCCGAGAACAATGGAAGAGTTCCGAAGCATTTTTAAACTTCAGCGGAATTCCTTGAACAATGAAAGTGTTGCGAAGCAATATTAAATGTCATCGGAAAACCAAGAACAATGGAAGAGTTCCGAAGCATTTTTAAATGTCAGCGGAAATCCGAGAACAATGGAAGCGTTCTGAAGCATTTTTAAATGTCAGCTGAATTCCGAGAACAATGGAAAAGTTCTAAAGCATTTTTAAACATCAGCGTAATGCCGAGAACAATGCAAGATTTCCGAAGCATTTTTATATGTCAGCGGAATTCCGAGAACAATGGAAGAGTAACGAAGCATTTTAAAACGTCAGCGGAATTCCGAGAACAATGGAAGAGTTCCGAAGCATTTTTAAACTTCAGCGGAATTACGAGAACAATGGAAGAGATTTTAAGCATTTTTAAACTTCAGCAGAATTCCGAGAACAATGGAAGAGTTGTGAAGCATTTTTAAACGTCAGCGGAATTCCGAGAACAATGGAAGAGTTCCGAATCATTTTTAAACGTCAGCAGAATTCCGAGAACAATGGAAGAGTTCCGAAGCATTTTTAAACTTCAGCGGAATTACGAGAACAATGGAAGAGATTTTAAGCATTTTTAAACCTCAGCGGAATTCCGAGAACAATGGAAGAGTTGTGAAGCATTTTTAAACGTCAGCGGAATTCCGAGAACAATGGAAGAGTTCCGAATCATTTTTAAACATCAGCAGAATTCCAAGAACAATGGAAGAGTTCCGAAGCATTTTTAAACGTCAGAAGAATTCCGAGAACAATGGAAGAGTTGAGAAGCATTTTTAAACGTCAGCGGAATTGCGAGAACAATGGAAGAGTTCTTAAGCATTTTTAAACATCAGCGGAATGTCGAGAACAATGCAAGATTTACGAAGCATTTTTATATGTCAGCGGAATTCCGAGAACAATGGAACAGTACGGAAGCATTTTTAAACTTCAGCGGAATTACGAGAACAATGGAAGAGTTCCGAATCATTTTTAAACATGAGCAGAATTGCGAGAACAATGGAAGAGTTCCGAAGCATTTTGAAACTTCAGCGGAATTACGAGAACAATGGAAGAGTTCCGAAGCATTTTTAAACATGAGCAGAATTCCGAGAACAATGGAAGAGATTTTAAGCATTTTTAAACTTCAGCGGAATTCTGACAACAATAGAAGAGTTCCAAAGCATTTTTAAACATCACCCGAATTCCGAGAACAATGGAAGAGTTCCGATGCATTTTTAAACTTCAGCAGAATTCCTAGAACAATGGAAGAGTTCCGAAGCATTTTTAAAAGTCAGCGGAATACCGAGAACAATAGAAGAGTTTTGAAGCATTTTTAAACGTCAGCGGATTTCCGAGAACAATGGAAGAGGTCCGAAGCATTTTTAAATGTCAGCGGAATTCCGAGAAATATGGAAGAGTTCCGAAGCATTTTTAAATGTTAGCAGAATTCCGAGAACAATGGAAGAGTTCCAAAGCATTTTTAAATGTCAGCGGAATTCTAAAAACAATGGAAGAGTTCCAAAGCATTTTTAAACTTCAGCAGAATTCCGAGAACAATGGAAGAGTTCCGAAGCATTCTTAAACTTCAGCGGAATTCCGAGAACAATGGAAGAGTTCCGAAGCATTTTTAAAAGTCAGCGGAATTCCGAGAACAATAGAAGAGTTGTGAAGCAATTTTAAGCGTCAGCGGAATTCCGAGAACAATGGAAGAGTTCCGATACATTTTTAAACTTCAGCGGAATTCCTGGAACAATGGAAGAGTACCGAAGCATTTTTAAACTTCACCGGAATTCCGAGAACAATGGAAGAGTTCCGAAGCATTTTTAAACGTCAGGGGAATTCCGAGAACAATGGAAGAGTTCTGAAGCATTTTTAAACGTCAGCGGATTTTTGAAAACAATGGAAGATTTCCGAAGCATTTTTAAATGTCAGCGGAATTCTGAGAAAAATGGAAGAGTTCCGAAGCATTTTTAAACTTCAGCGGAATTTGGAGAACAATCGGAGAGTTCCGAAGCATTTTTAAAGGCCAGTGGAATTCCGAGAACAATGGAAGAGTTGTGAAGCATTTTTAAACATCAGCGGAATTCCAAGAACAATGGAAGAGTTGCAAAGCATTATTAAACGTCAGCGGAATTCTGAGAAAAATGGAAGAGTTCCGAAGCATTTTTAAACTTCAGCGGAATTTGGAGAACAATCGGAGAGTTCCGAAGCATTTTTAAAGGTCAGCGGAATTCCGAGAACAATGGAAGAGTTGTGAAGCATTTTTAAACATCAGCGGAATTCCGAGAACAATGGAAGAGTTGCAAAGCATTATTAAATGTCAGCGGAATTCCGAGAACAATGGAAGAGTTCCGAAGCATTTTTAAACTTCAGCATAATTCCGAGAACAATGGAAGAGTTCCGAAGCATTTTTAAATTTCAAAGGAATTCCGAGAACAATGGAAGAGTTCCAAAGCATTTGAAAACTTCAGCAGAATTCCAAGAACAATGGAAGAGTCCTGAAGCATTTTAAACTTCAGCTGATTTCCGAGAAATGGAAGAGTTCCGAAGCATTTTGAAACGTCAGCGGAAATCAGAGAACAATGGAAGCGTTCCGAAGCATTTTTAAGTGTCAGCTGAATTCCGAGAACAATGAAAGAGTTGCGAAGCATTATTAAACGTCAGCGGAATTCTGAGAACAATGGAAGAGTTCCGAAACATTTTTAAACATCGGCGGATTTCCTTCAAGAATGAAAGAGTTCCGAAGAATTTTTAAACTTCAGCAGAATTTGAGGAACAATGGAAGAGTTCCAAAGCATTTTTAAGCTTCAGTAGAAATCCGGGAACTATGGAAGAGTTTCAAAGCATTTTTAAACTTCAGCAGAATTCGGAGAACAATGGAAGAGTTCCGAAGCATTTTTAAATGTCAGCAGAATTCCGAGAACAATGTAAGAGTTCCAAAGCATTTTAAAACTTCAGCAGAATTCCAAGAACAATTGAAGTGTTCCGAAGCATTTTTAAACGTCAGCGGAATTGCGAGAACAATGGAAGAGTTCTAAAGCATTTTTAAACATCAGCAGAATGCCGAGAACAATGCAAGATTTCCGAAGCATTTTTAAAAGTCAGCGGAATTCCGAGAACAATGGAAGAGTTGTGAAGCATTTTTAAACGTCAGCGGAATTCCGAGAACAATGGAAGAGTTCCGAAGCATTTTTAAACGTCAGCAGAATTCCGAGAACAATGGAAGAGTTCCGAACCATTTTTAAACTTCAGCAGAATTCCGAGAACAATGGAATAGTTACAAAGCATTTTTAAACTTCAGCGGAATTTGGAGAACAATGGAAGAGTTCAGAAGCATTTTTAAAAGTCAGCGGAATTCCGAGAACAATGGAAGAGTTGTGAAGCATTTTTAAACGTCAGTAGAATTCCGAGAACAATGGAAGAGTTCCGAAGCATTTTTAAACGTCAGCGGAATTCTGAGATCAATGGAATAGTTCTGAAGAACTTTTAAATGTTAGCGGGATTCCGAGAACAATGGAAGAGTTCCGAAGCATTTTTAAATGTCCGCGGAAATCTGAAAACAATGGAAGAGTTCCGAAGCATTTTTAATCTTCAGAATAATTCCGAGAACAATGGAAGAGTTCCGAAGCATATTTAAACTTCAGCGGAATTCCGAGAACAATGGAAGAGTTCCGAAGCATTTTTAAAAGTCAGCGGAATACCGAGAACAATGGAAGAGTTTTGAAGCATTTTTAAACGTCAGCGGAATTCCGAGAACAATGGAAGAGGTCCGAAGCATTTTTAAATGTCAGCGGAATTCCGAGAAATATGGAAGAGTTCCGAAGCATTTTTAAATGTCAGCAGAATTCCGAGAACAATGGAAGAGTTCCAAAACATTTTTAAATGTCAGCGGAATTCTGAAAACAATGGAAGAGTTCCGAAGCATTTTTAAACTTCAGCAGAATTCCGAGAACAATGGAAGAGTTCCGAAGCATTCTTAAACTTCAGCGGAATTCCGAGAACAATGGAAGAGTTCCGAAGCATTTTTAAAAGTCAGCGGAATTCCGAGAACAATAGAAGAGTTGTGAAGCAATTTTAAGCGTCAGCGGAATTCCGAGAACAATGGAAGAGTTCCGATGCATTTTTAAACTTCAGCGGAATTCCTGGAACAATGGAAGAGTACCGAAGCATTTTTAAAAGTCAGCAGAATTCCGAGAATAATAGAAGGGTACCAAAGCATGTTTAAACTTCAGCGGAATTCTGAGAACAATGTAAGAGTTCCGAAGCATTTTTAAACTTCACCGGAATTCCGAGAACAATGGAAGAGTTCCGAAGCATTTTTAAACGTCAGGGGAATTCCGAGAACAATGGAAGAGCTCTGAAGCATTTTTAAACGTCAGCGGATTTTTGAAAACAATGGAAGATTTCCGAAGCATTTTTAAATGTCAGCGGAATTCTGAGAAAAATGGAAGAGTTCCGAAGCATTTTTAAACTTCAGCGGAATTTGGAGAACAATCGGAGAGTTCCGAAGCATTTTTAAAGGCCAGTGGAATTCCGAGAACAATGGAAGAGTTGTGAAGCATTTTTAAACTTCAGCGGAATTTGGAGAACAATCGGAGAGTTGCAAAGCATTATTAAACGTCAGCGGAATTCCGAGAACAATGGAAGAGTTCCGAAGCATTTTTAAACTTCAGCATAATTCCGAGAACAATGGAAGAGTTCCGAAGCATTTTTAAACGTCAGCGGAATTCTGAGATCAATGGAATAGTTCTGAAGAATTTTTAAATGTTAGCGGGATTCCGAGAACAATGGAAGAGTTTCGAAGCATTTTTAAATTTCAACGGAATTACGAGAACAATGGAAGAGTTCCGAAGCATTTTAAAACTTCAGCAGAATTCCAAGAACAATGGAAGAGTCCTGAAGCATTTTAAACTTCAGCTGATTTCCGAGAAATGGAAGAGTTCCGAAGCATTTTGAAACGTCAGCGGAAATCCGAGAACAATGGAAGCGTTCCGAAGCATTTTTAAATGTCAGCTGAATTCCGAGAACAATGAAAGAGTTGCAAAGCATTATTAAACGTCAGCGGAATTCCGAGAACAATGGAAGAGTTGCAAAGCATTATTAAACGTCAGCGGAATTCCGAGAACAATGGAAGAGTTCCGAAGCATTTTTAAACTTCAGCATAATTCCGAGAACAATGGAAGAGTTCCGAAGCATTTTTAAATTTCAACGGAATTACGAGAACAATGGAAGAGTTCCGAAGCATTTTAAAACTTCAGCAGAATTCCAAGAACAATGGAAGAGTCCTGAAGCATTTTAAGCTTCAGCTGATTTCCGAGAAATGGAAGAGTTCTGAAGCATTTTGAAACGTCAGCGGAAATCCGAGAACAATGGAAGCGTTACGAAGCATTTTTAAATGTCAGCTGAATTCCGAGAACAATGAAAGAGTTGCAAAGCATTATTAAACGTCAGCGGAATTCTGAGAACAATGGAAGAGTTCCGAAACATTTTTAAACATCAGCGGATTTCCTTCAAGAATGAAAGATTTCCGAAGAATTTTTAAACTTCAGCAGAATTTGAGGAACAATGGAAGAGTTCCAAAGCATTTTTAAACTTCAGCAGAAATCCGGGAACAATGGATGAGTTTCAAAGCATTTTTAAACTTCAGCAGAATTCGGAGAACAATAGAAGAGTTCCGAAGCATTTTTAAACGTCAGCAGAGTTCCGAGAACAATTGAAGAGTTCCAAAGCATTTTTAAACTTCAGCGGAATTCCGAGAACAATGGAAGAGTTCCGAAGCATTTTTAAATGTCAGCAGAATTCCGAGAACAATGTAAGAGTTCCAAAGCATTTTAAAACTTCAGCAGAATTCCAAGAAAAATTGAAGTGTTCCGAAGCATTTTTAAACGTCAGCGGAATTGCGAGAACAATGGAAGAGTTCTAAAGCATTTTTAAACATCAGCGGAATGCCGAGAACAATGCAAGATTTCCGAAGCATTTTTATATGTCAGCGGAATTCCGAGAACAATGGAAGAGTACCGAAGCATTTTAAACCGTCAGCGGAATTCCGAGAACAATGGAAGAGTTCCGAAGCATTTTTAAACTTCAGCAGAATTATGAGAACAATGGAAGAGTTCCAAAGCATTTTTAAACATGAGCAGAATTCCGAGAACAATGGAAGAGATTTTAAGCATTTTTAAACTTCAGCGGAATTCCGAGAACAATAGAAGAGTTCCGAAGCATTTTTAAACTTCACCCGAATTCTGAGAACAATGGAAGAGTTCCGAAGCATTTTTAAAAGTCAGCGGAATTCCGAGAACAATGGAAGTGTTGTGAAGCATTTTTAAACGTCAGCGGAATTCCGAGAACAATGGAAGAGTTCCGAATCATTTTTAAACGTCAGCAGAATTCCGAGAACAATGGAAGAGATCCGAAGCATTTTTAAACGTCAGCAGAAATCCGAGAACAATGGAAGAGATCCGATGCATTTTAAAACTTCAGCAGAATTCCAAGAACAATGGAAGAGTTCCGAAGCATTTTAAACTTCAGCTGATTTCCGAGAAATGGAAGAGTTACGAACCATTTTGAAACGTCAGCCGAAATCTGAGAACAATGGAAGCGTTCCAAAGCATTTTTAAATGTCAGCGGAATTCCGAGAACAATGAAAGAGTTGCGAAGCATTATTAAATGTCAGCAGAATTCCGAGAACAATGGAAGAGTTCCGAAGCATTTTTAAACTTCAGCATAATTCCGAGAACAATGGAAGAGTTCCAAAGCATTTTTAAATTTCAACGGAATTCCAAGAACAATGGAAGAGTTCCGAAGCATTTTAAAACTTCAGCAGAATTCCAAGAACAATGGAAGAGTTCCGTAGCATTTTAAACTTCAACTGATTTCCGAGAAATGGAAGAGTTATGAACCATTTTGAAACGTCAGCCGAAATCTGAGAACAATGGAAGCGTTCCGATGCATTTTTAAATGTCAGCGGAATTCCGAGAACAATGAAAGAGTTGAGAAGCATTATTAAACGTCAGCGGAATTCTGAGAACAATGGAAGAGTTCCGAAGCATTTTTAAACGTCAGCGGAATTGCGAGAACAATGGAAGAGTTCTTAAGCATTTTTAAACATCAGCGGAATGTCGAGAACAATGCAAGATTTACGAAGCATTTTTATATGTCAGCGGAATTCCGAGAACAATGGAAGAGTACGGAAGCATTTTTAAACTTCAGCGGAATTACGAGAACAATGGAAGAGTTCCGAAGCATTTTTAAACATGAGCAGAATTCCGAGAACAATGGAAGAGTTCCGAAGCATTTTGAAACTTCAGCGGAATTACGAGAACAATGGAAGAGTTCCGAAGCATTTTTAAACATGAGCAGAATTCCGAGAACAATGGAAGAGATTTTAAGCATTTTTAAACTTCAGCGGAATTCTGACAACAATAGAAGAGTTCCAAAGCATTTTTAAACTTCACCCGAATTCCGAGAACAATGGAAGAGTTCCGATGCATTTTTAAACTTCAGCAGAATTCCTAGAACAATGGAAGAGTTCCGAAGCATTTTTAAACGTCAGCGGAATTCCGAGAACCATGGAAGAGTTGTGAAGCATTTTTAAACTTCAGCGGAATTCCGAGAACAGTAGAAGAGTTCCGAATCATTTTTAAACTTCACCCGAATTCTGAGAACAATGGAAGAGTTCCGAAGCATTTTTAAATGTCAGCAGAATTCCGAGAACAATGGAAGAGTTCCAAAGAATTTTTAAATGTCAGCGGAATTCTGAAAACAATGTAAGAGTTCCGAAGCATTTTTAAACTTCAGAAGAATTCCGAGAACAATGGGAGAGTTCCGAAGCATTCTTAACCTTCAGCGGAATTCCGAGAACAATGGAAGAGTTGTGAAGCAATTATAAGCGTCAGATGAATTTCGAGAACAATGGAAGAGTTCCGAAGCATTTTTAAACTTCAGCGGAATTCCTGGAACAATGGAAGTGTTCCGAAGCATTTTTAAAAGTCAGCAGAATTCCGAGAATAATAGAAGGGTACAAAAGCATGTTTAAACTTCCTCCGGAATTCTGAGAACAATGTAAGAGTTCCGAAGCATTTTTAAACTTCACCGGAATTCCGAGAACAATGGAAGAGTTCCGAAGCATTTTTAAATGTCAGGGGAATTCCGCGAACAATGGAAGAGTTCTGAAGCATTTTTAAACGTCAGCGGATTTTTGAAAACAATGGAAGATTTCCGAAGCATTTTTAAAGGTCAGCGGAATTCTGAGAAAAATGGAAGAGTTCCGAAGCATTTTTAAACTTCAGCGGAATTTGGAGAACAATCGAAGAGTTGTGAAGCATTTTTAAAGGTCAGCGGAATTCTGAGAAAAATGGAAGAGTTCCGAAGCATTTTTAAAGGTCAGCGGAATTGCGAGAACAATGGAAGAGTTGTGAAGCATTTTTAAACGTCAGCGGAATTCCGAGAACAATGGAAGAGTTGCAAAGCATTATTAAACGTCAGCGGAATTCCGAGAACAATGGAAGAGTTCCGAAGCATTTTTAAACTTCAGCATAATTCCGAGAACAATGGAAGAGTTCCGAAGCATTTTTGAATTTCAACGGAATTCCGAGAACAATGGAAAAGTTCCGAAGCATTTTAAAACTTCAGCAGAATTCCAAGAACAATGGAAGAGTCCTGAAGCATTTTAAACTTCAGCTGATTTCCGAGAAATGGAAGAGTTCCGAAGCATTTTGAAACGTCAGCCGAAATCCGAGAACAATGGAAGAGTTCCGAAGCATTTTTAAACTTCAGCGGAATTCCTTGAACAATGAAAGTGTTGCGAAGCAATATTAAATGTCATCGGAAAACCAAGAACAATGGAAGAGTTCCGAAGCATTTTTAAATGTCAGCGGAAATCCGAGAACAATGGAAGCGTTCTGAAGCATTTTTAAATGTCAGCTGAATTCCGAGAACAATGGAAAAGTTCTAAAGCATTTTTAAACATCAGCGTAATGCCGAGAACAATGCAAGATTTCCGAAGCATTTTTATATGTCAGCGGAATTCCGAGAACAATGGAAGAGTAACGAAGCATTTTAAAACGTCAGCGGAATTCCGAGAACAATGGAAGAGTTCCGAAGCATTTTTAAACTTCAGCGGAATTACGAGAACAATGGAAGAGATTTTAAGCATTTTTAAACTTCAGCGGAATTCCGAGAACAATGGAAGAGTTGTGAAGCATTTTTAAACGTCAGCGGAATTCCGAGAACAATGGAAGAGTTCCGAATCATTTTTAAACGTCAGCAGAATTCCGAGAACAATGGAAGAGTTCCGAAGCATTTTTAAACTTCAGCGGAATTACGAGAACAATGGAAGAGATTTTAAGCATTTTTAAACCTCAGCGGAATTCCGAGAACAATGGAAGAGTTGTGAAGCATTTTTAAACGTCAGCGGAATTCCGAGAACAATGGAAGAGTTCCGAATCATTTTTAAACATCAGCAGAATTCCAAGAACAATGGAAGAGTTCCGAAGCATTTTTAAACGTCAGAAGAATTCCGAGAACAATGGAAGAGTTGAGAAGCATTTTTAAACGTCAGCGGAATTGCGAGAACAATGGAAGAGTTCTTAAGCATTTTTAAACATCAGCGGAATGTCGAGAACAATGCAAGATTTACGAAGCATTTTTATATGTCAGCGGAATTCCTAGAACAATGGAAGAGTACGGAAGCATTTTTAAACTTCAGCGGAATTACGAGAACAATGGAAGAGTTCCGAAGCATTTTTAAACATGAGCAGAATTCCGAGAACAATGGAAGAGTTCCGAAGCATTTTGAAACTTCAGCGGAATTACGAGAACAATGGAAGAGTTCCGAAGCATTTTTAAACATGAGCAGAATTCCGAGAACAATGGAAGAGATTTTAAGCATTTTTAAACTTCAGCGGAATTCTGACAACAATAGAAGAGTTCCAAAGCATTTTTAAACATCACCCGAATTCCGAGAACAATGGAAGAGTTCCGATGCATTTTTAAACTTCAGCAGAATTCCTAGAACAATGGAAGAGTTCCGAAGCATTTTTAAAAGTCAGCGGAATACCGAGAACAATAGAAGAGTTTTGAAGCATTTTTAAACGTCAGCGGAATTCCGAGAACAATGGAAGAGGTCCGAAGCATTTTTAAATGTCAGCGGAATTCCGAGAAATATGGAAGAGTTCCGAAGCATTTTTAAATGTTAGCAGAATTCCGAGAACAATGGAAGAGTTCCAAAGCATTTTTAAATGTCAGCGGAATTCTAAAAACAATGGAAGAGTTCCAAAGCATTTTTAAACTTCAGCAGAATTCCGAGAACAATGGAAGAGTTCCGAAGCATTCTTAAACTTCAGCGGAATTCCGAGAACAATGGAAGAGTTCCGAAGCATTTTTAAAAGTCAGCGGAATTCCGAGAACAATAGAAGAGTTGTGAAGCAATTTTAAGCGTCAGCGGAATTCCGAGAACAATGGAAGAGTTCCGATACATTTTTAAACTTCAGCGGAATTCCTGGAACAATGGAAGAGTACCGAAGCATTTTTAAACTTCACCGGAATTCCGAGAACAATGGAAGAGTTCCGAAGCATTTTTAAACGTCAGGGGAATTCCGAGAACAATGGAAGAGTTCCGAAGCATTTTTAAACTTCAGCAGAATTCCGAGAACAATGGAAGAGATCCGAAGCATTTTTAAACGTCAGCAGAAATCCGAGAACAATGGAAGAGATCCGATGCATTTTAAAACTTCAGCAGAATTCCAAGAACAATGGAAGAGTTCCGAAGCATTTTAAACTTCAGCTGATTTCCGAGAAATGGAAGAGTTACGAACCATTTTGAAACGTCAGCCGAAATCTGAGAACAATGGAAGCGTTCCAAAGCATTTTTAAATGTCAGCGGAATTCCGAGAACAATGAAAGAGTTGCGAAGCATTATTAAATGTCAGCAGAATTCCGAGAACAATGGAAGAGTTCCGAAGCATTTTTAAACTTCAGCATAATTCCGAGAACAATGGAAGAGTTCCAAAGCATTTTTAAATTTCAACGGAATTCCAAGAACAATGGAAGAGTTCCGAAGCATTTTAAAACTTCAGCAGAATTCCAAGAACAATGGAAGAGTTCCGTAGCATTTTAAACTTCAACTGATTTCCGAGAAATGGAAGAGTTATGAACCATTTTGAAACGTCAGCCGAAATCTGAGAACAATGGAAGCGTTCCGATGCATTTTTAAATGTCAGCGGAATTCCGAGAACAATGAAAGAGTTGAGAAGCATTATTAAACGTCAGCGGAATTCTGAGAACAATGGAAGAGTTCCGAAGCATTTTTAAACGTCAGCGGAATTGCGAGAACAATGGAAGAGTTCTTAAGCATTTTTAAACATCAGCGGAATGTCGAGAACAATGCAAGATTTACGAAGCATTTTTATATGTCAGCGGAATTCCGAGAACAATGGAAGAGTACGGAAGCATTTTTAAACTTCAGCGGAATTACGAGAACAATGGAAGAGTTCCGAAGCATTTTTAAACATGAGCAGAATTCCGAGAACAATGGAAGAGTTCCGAAGCATTTTGAAACTTCAGCGGAATTACGAGAACAATGGAAGAGTTCCGAAGCATTTTTAAACATGAGCAGAATTCCGAGAACAATGGAAGAGATTTTAAGCATTTTTAAACTTCAGCGGAATTCTGACAACAATAGAAGAGTTCCAAAGCATTTTTAAACTTCACCCGAATTCCGAGAACAATGGAAGAGTTCCGATGCATTTTTAAACTTCAGCAGAATTCCTAGAACAATGGAAGAGTTCCGAAGCATTTTTAAACGTCAGCGGAATTCCGAGAACCATGGAAGAGTTGTGAAGCATTTTTAAACTTCAGCGGAATTCCGAGAACAGTAGAAGAGTTCCGAATCATTTTTAAACTTCACCCGAATTCTGAGAACAATGGAAGAGTTCCGAAGCATTTTTAAATGTCAGCAGAATTCCGAGAACAATGGAAGAGTTCCAAAGAATTTTTAAATGTCAGCGGAATTCTGAAAACAATGTAAGAGTTCCGAAGCATTTTTAAACTTCAGAAGAATTCCGAGAACAATGGGAGAGTTCCGAAGCATTCTTAACCTTCAGCGGAATTCCGAGAACAATGGAAGAGTTGTGAAGCAATTATAAGCGTCAGATGAATTTCGAGAACAATGGAAGAGTTCCGAAGCATTTTTAAACTTCAGCGGAATTCCTGGAACAATGGAAGTGTTCCGAAGCATTTTTAAAAGTCAGCAGAATTCCGAGAATAATAGAAGGGTACAAAAGCATGTTTAAACTTCCTCCGGAATTCTGAGAACAATGTAAGAGTTCCGAAGCATTTTTAAACTTCACCGGAATTCCGAGAACAATGGAAGAGTTCCGAAGCATTTTTAAATGTCAGGGGAATTCCGCGAACAATGGAAGAGTTCTGAAGCATTTTTAAACGTCAGCGGATTTTTGAAAACAATGGAAGATTTCCGAAGCATTTTTAAAGGTCAGCGGAATTCTGAGAAAAATGGAAGAGTTCCGAAGCATTTTTAAACTTCAGCGGAATTTGGAGAACAATCGAAGAGTTGTGAAGCATTTTTAAAGGTCAGCGGAATTCTGAGAAAAATGGAAGAGTTCCGAAGCATTTTTAAAGGTCAGCGGAATTGCGAGAACAATGGAAGAGTTGTGAAGCATTTTTAAACGTCAGCGGAATTCCGAGAACAATGGAAGAGTTGCAAAGCATTATTAAACGTCAGCGGAATTCCGAGAACAATGGAAGAGTTCCGAAGCATTTTTAAACTTCAGCATAATTCCGAGAACAATGGAAGAGTTCCGAAGCATTTTTGAATTTCAACGGAATTCCGAGAACAATGGAAAAGTTCCGAAGCATTTTAAAACTTCAGCAGAATTCCAAGAACAATGGAAGAGTCCTGAAGCATTTTAAACTTCAGCTGATTTCCGAGAAATGGAAGAGTTCCGAAGCATTTTGAAACGTCAGCCGAAATCCGAGAACAATGGAAGAGTTCCGAAGCATTTTTAAACTTCAGCGGAATTCCTTGAACAATGAAAGTGTTGCGAAGCAATATTAAATGTCATCGGAAAACCAAGAACAATGGAAGAGTTCCGAAGCATTTTTAAATGTCAGCGGAAATCCGAGAACAATGGAAGCGTTCTGAAGCATTTTTAAATGTCAGCTGAATTCCGAGAACAATGGAAAAGTTCTAAAGCATTTTTAAACATCAGCGTAATGCCGAGAACAATGCAAGATTTCCGAAGCATTTTTATATGTCAGCGGAATTCCGAGAACAATGGAAGAGTAACGAAGCATTTTAAAACGTCAGCGGAATTCCGAGAACAATGGAAGAGTTCCGAAGCATTTTTAAACTTCAGCGGAATTACGAGAACAATGGAAGAGATTTTAAGCATTTTTAAACTTCAGCGGAATTCCGAGAACAATGGAAGAGTTGTGAAGCATTTTTAAACGTCAGCGGAATTCCGAGAACAATGGAAGAGTTCCGAATCATTTTTAAACGTCAGCAGAATTCCGAGAACAATGGAAGAGTTCCGAAGCATTTTTAAACTTCAGCGGAATTACGAGAACAATGGAAGAGATTTTAAGCATTTTTAAACCTCAGCGGAATTCCGAGAACAATGGAAGAGTTGTGAAGCATTTTTAAACGTCAGCGGAATTCCGAGAACAATGGAAGAGTTCCGAATCATTTTTAAACATCAGCAGAATTCCAAGAACAATGGAAGAGTTCCGAAGCATTTTTAAACGTCAGAAGAATTCCGAGAACAATGGAAGAGTTGAGAAGCATTTTTAAACGTCAGCGGAATTGCGAGAACAATGGAAGAGTTCTTAAGCATTTTTAAACATCAGCGGAATGTCGAGAACAATGCAAGATTTACGAAGCATTTTTATATGTCAGCGGAATTCCTAGAACAATGGAAGAGTACGGAAGCATTTTTAAACTTCAGCGGAATTACGAGAACAATGGAAGAGTTCCGAAGCATTTTTAAACATGAGCAGAATTCCGAGAACAATGGAAGAGTTCCGAAGCATTTTGAAACTTCAGCGGAATTACGAGAACAATGGAAGAGTTCCGAAGCATTTTTAAACATGAGCAGAATTCCGAGAACAATGGAAGAGATTTTAAGCATTTTTAAACTTCAGCGGAATTCTGACAACAATAGAAGAGTTCCAAAGCATTTTTAAACATCACCCGAATTCCGAGAACAATGGAAGAGTTCCGATGCATTTTTAAACTTCAGCAGAATTCCTAGAACAATGGAAGAGTTCCGAAGCATTTTTAAAAGTCAGCGGAATACCGAGAACAATAGAAGAGTTTTGAAGCATTTTTAAACGTCAGCGGAATTCCGAGAACAATGGAAGAGGTCCGAAGCATTTTTAAATGTCAGCGGAATTCCGAGAAATATGGAAGAGTTCCGAAGCATTTTTAAATGTTAGCAGAATTCCGAGAACAATGGAAGAGTTCCAAAGCATTTTTAAATGTCAGCGGAATTCTAAAAACAATGGAAGAGTTCCAAAGCATTTTTAAACTTCAGCAGAATTCCGAGAACAATGGAAGAGTTCCGAAGCATTCTTAAACTTCAGCGGAATTCCGAGAACAATGGAAGAGTTCCGAAGCATTTTTAAAAGTCAGCGGAATTCCGAGAACAATAGAAGAGTTGTGAAGCAATTTTAAGCGTCAGCGGAATTCCGAGAACAATGGAAGAGTTCCGATACATTTTTAAACTTCAGCGGAATTCCTGGAACAATGGAAGAGTACCGAAGCATTTTTAAACTTCACCGGAATTCCGAGAACAATGGAAGAGTTCCGAAGCATTTTTAAACGTCAGGGGAATTCCGAGAACAATGGAAGAGTTCCGAAGCATTTTTAAACTTCAGCGGAATTTGGAGAACAATCGGAGAGTTCCGAAGCATTTTTAAAGGCCAGTGGAATTCCGAGAACAATGGAAGAGTTGTGAAGCATTTTTAAACATCAGCGGAATTCCAAGAACAATGGAAGAGTTGCAAAGCATTATTAAACGTCAGCGGAATTCTGAGAAAAATGGAAGAGTTCCGAAGCATTTTTAAACTTCAGCGGAATTTGGAGAACAATCGGAGAGTTCCGAAGCATTTTTAAAGGTCAGCGGAATTCCGAGAACAATGGAAGAGTTGTGAAGCATTTTTAAACATCAGCGGAATTCCGAGAACAATGGAAGAGTTGCAAAGCATTATTAAATGTCAGCGGAATTCCGAGAACAATGGAAGAGTTCCGAAGCATTTTTAAACTTCAGCATAATTCCGAGAACAATGGAAGAGTTCCGAAGCATTTTTAAATTTCAAAGGAATTCCGAGAACAATGGAAGAGTTCCAAAGCATTTGAAAACTTCAGCAGAATTCCAAGAACAATGGAAGAGTCCTGAAGCATTTTAAACTTCAGCTGATTTCCGAGAAATGGAAGAGTTCCGAAGCATTTTGAAACGTCAGCGGAAATCAGAGAACAATGGAAGCGTTCCGAAGCATTTTTAAATGTCAGCTGAATTCCGAGAACAATGAAAGAGTTGCGAAGCATTATTAAACGTCAGCGGAATTCTGAGAACAATGGAAGAGTTCCGAAACATTTTTAAACATCGGCGGATTTCCTTCAAGAATGAAAGAGTTCCGAAGAATTTTTAAACTTCAGCAGAATTTGAGGAACAATGGAAGAGTTCCAAAGCATTTTTAAGCTTCAGTAGAAATCCGGGAACTATGGAAGAGTTTCAAAGCATTTTTAAACTTCAGCAGAATTCGGAGAACAATGGAAGAGTTCCGAAGCATTTTTAAATGTCAGCAGAATTCCGAGAACAATGTAAGAGTTCCAAAGCATTTTAAAACTTCAGCAGAATTCCAAGAACAATTGAAGTGTTCCGAAGCATTTTTAAACGTCAGCGGAATTGCGAGAACAATGGAAGAGTTCTAAAGCATTTTTAAACATCAGCAGAATGCCGAGAACAATGCAAGATTTCCGAAGCATTTTTAAAAGTCAGCGGAATTCCGAGAACAATGGAAGAGTTGTGAAGCATTTTTAAACGTCAGCGGAATTCCGAGAACAATGGAAGAGTTCCGAAGCATTTTTAAACGTCAGCAGAATTCCGAGAACAATGGAAGAGTTCCGAACCATTTTTAAACTTCAGCAGAATTCCGAGAACAATGGAATAGTTACAAAGCATTTTTAAACTTCAGCGGAATTTGGAGAACAATGGAAGAGTTCAGAAGCATTTTTAAAAGTCAGCGGAATTCCGAGAACAATGGAAGAGTTGTGAAGCATTTTTAAACGTCAGTAGAATTCCGAGAACAATGGAAGAGTTCCGAAGCATTTTTAAACGTCAGCGGAATTCTGAGATCAATGGAATAGTTCTGAAGAACTTTTAAATGTTAGCGGGATTCCGAGAACAATGGAAGAGTTCCGAAGCATTTTTAAATGTCCGCGGAAATCTGAAAACAATGGAAGAGTTCCGAAGCATTTTTAATCTTCAGAATAATTCCGAGAACAATGGAAGAGTTCCGAAGCATATTTAAACTTCAGCGGAATTCCGAGAACAATGGAAGAGTTCCGAAGCATTTTTAAAAGTCAGCGGAATACCGAGAACAATGGAAGAGTTTTGAAGCATTTTTAAACGTCAGCGGAATTCCGAGAACAATGGAAGAGGTCCGAAGCATTTTTAAATGTCAGCGGAATTCCGAGAAATATGGAAGAGTTCCGAAGCATTTTTAAATGTCAGCAGAATTCCGAGAACAATGGAAGAGTTCCAAAACATTTTTAAATGTCAGCGGAATTCTGAAAACAATGGAAGAGTTCCGAAGCATTTTTAAACTTCAGCAGAATTCCGAGAACAATGGAAGAGTTCCGAAGCATTCTTAAACTTCAGCGGAATTCCGAGAACAATAGAAGAGTTGTGAAGCAATTTTAAGCGTCAGCGGAATTCCGAGAACAATGGAAGAGTTCCGATGCATTTTTAAACTTCAGCGGAATTCCTGGAAAAATGGAAGAGTACCGAAGCATTTTTAAAAGTCAGCAGAATTCCGAGAATAATAGAAGGGTACCAAAGCATGTTTAAACTTCAGCGGAATTCTGAGAACAATGTAAGAGTTCCGAAGCATTTTTAAACTTCACCGGAATTCCGAGAACAATGGAAGAGTTCCGAAGCATTTTTAAACGTCAGGGGAATTCCGAGAACAATGGAAGAGCTCTGAAGCATTTTTAAACGTCAGCGGATTTTTGAAAACAATGGAAGATTTCCGAAGCATTTTTAAATGTCAGCGGAATTCTGAGAAAAATGGAAGAGTTCCGAAGCATTTTTAAACTTCAGCGGAATTTGGAGAACAATCGGAGAGTTCCGAAGCATTTTTAAAGGCCAGTGGAATTCCGAGAACAATGGAAGAGTTGTGAAGCATTTTTAAACATCAGCGGAATTCCAAGAACAATGGAAGAGTTGCAAAGCATTATTAAACGTCAGCGGAATTCCGAGAACAATGGAAGAGTTCCGAAGCATTTTTAAACTTCAGCATAATTCCGAGAACAATGGAAGAGTTCCGAAGCATTTTTAAACGTCAGCGGAATTCTGAGATCAATGGAATAGTTCTGAAGAATTTTTAAATGTTAGCGGGATTCCGAGAACAATGGAAGAGTTTCGAAGCATTTTTAAATTTCAACGGAATTACGAGAACAATGGAAGAGTTCCGAAGCATTTTAAAACTTCAGCAGAATTCCAAGAACAATGGAAGAGTCCTGAAGCATTTTAAACTTCAGCTGATTTCCGAGAAATGGAAGAGTTCCGAAGCATTTTGAAACGTCAGCGGAAATCCGAGAACAATGGAAGCGTTCCGAAGCATTTTTAAATGTCAGCTGAATTCCGAGAACAATGAAAGAGTTGCAAAGCATTATTAAACGTCAGCGGAATTCCGAGAACAATGGAAGAGTTGCAAAGCATTATTAAACGTCAGCGGAATTCCGAGAACAATGGAAGAGTTCCGAAGCATTTTTAAACTTCAGCATAATTCCGAGAACAATGGAAGAGTTCCGAAGCATTTTTAAATTTCAACGGAATTACGAGAACAATGGAAGAGTTCCGAAGCATTTTAAAACTTCAGCAGAATTCCAAGAACAATGGAAGAGTCCTGAAGCATTTTAAGCTTCAGCTGATTTCCGAGAAATGGAAGAGTTCTGAAGCATTTTGAAACGTCAGCGGAAATCCGAGAACAATGGAAGCGTTACGAAGCATTTTTAAATGTCAGCTGAATTCCGAGAACAATGAAAGAGTTGCAAAGCATTATTAAACGTCAGCGGAATTCTGAGAACAATGGAAGAGTTCCGAAACATTTTTAAACATCAGCGGATTTCCTTCAAGAATGAAAGAGTTCCGAAGAATTTTTAAACTTCAGCAGAATTTGAGGAACAATGGAAGAGTTCCAAAGCATTTTTAAACTTCAGCAGAAATCCGGGAACAATGGATGAGTTTCAAA
This sequence comes from Phyllobates terribilis, assembly GCF_046119375.1. Taxonomy (NCBI): domain Eukaryota; kingdom Metazoa; phylum Chordata; class Amphibia; order Anura; family Dendrobatidae; genus Phyllobates; species Phyllobates terribilis. The sequence continues at coordinate 20,552,398 of NW_027362775.1, read as the reverse complement.
GCATTTTTAAACTTCAGCAGAATTCGGAGAACAATAGAAGAGTTCCGAAGCATTTTTAAATGTCAGCAGAATTCCGAGAACAATGTAAGAGTTCCAAAGCATTTTAAAACTTCAGCAGAATTCCAAGAAAAATTGAAGTGTTCCGAAGCATTTTTAAACGTCAGCGGAATTGCGAGAACAATGGAAGAGTTCTAAAGCATTTTTAAACATCAGCGGAATGCCGAGAACAATGCAAGATTTCCGAAGCATTTTTATATGTCAGCGGAATTCCGAGAACAATGGAAGAGTACCGAAGCATTTTAAACCGTCAGCGGAATTCCGAGAACAATGGAAGAGTTCCGAAGCATTTTTAAACTTCAGCAGAATTATGAGAACAATGGAAGAGTTCCAAAGCATTTTTAAACATGAGCAGAATTCCGAGAACAATGGAAGAGATTTTAAGCATTTTTAAACTTCAGCGGAATTCCGAGAACAATAGAAGAGTTCCGAAGCATTTTTAAACTTCACCCGAATTCTGAGAACAATGGAAGAGTTCCGAAGCATTTTTAAAAGTCAGCGGAATTCCGAGAACAATGGAAGTGTTGTGAAGCATTTTTAAACGTCAGCGGAATTCCGAGAACAATGGAAGAGTTCCGAATCATTTTTAAACGTCAGCAGAATTCCGAGAACAATGGAAGAGTTCCGAAGCATTTTTAAACGTCAGCAGAAATCCGAGAACAATGGAAGAGATCCGATGCATTTTAAAACTTCAGCAGAATTCCAAGAACAATGGAAGAGTTCCGAAGCATTTTAAACTTCAGCTGATTTCCGAGAAATGGAAGAGTTACGAACCATTTTGAAACGTCAGCCGAAATCTGAGAACAATGGAAGCGTTCCAAAGCATTTTTAAATGTCAGCGGAATTCCGAGAACAATGAAAGAGTTGCGAAGCATTATTAAGCGTCAGCGGAATTCTGAGAACAATGGAAGAGTTCCGAAGCATTTTTAAACGTCAGCGGAATTGCGAGAACAATGGAAGAGTTCTAAAGCATTTTTAAACATCAGCGGAATGCCAAGAACAATGCAAGATTTCCAAAGCATTTTTATATGTCAGCGGAATTCCGAGAACAATGGAAAAGTTGCGAAGCATTTTTCAACTTCAACGGAATTCCGAGAACAATGGAAGAGTTCCAAAGCATTTTTAAACGTCAGCGGAATTCCGAGAACAATGAAAGAGTTGCGAAGCATTATTAAATGTCAGCAGAATTCCGAGAACAATGGAAGAGTTCCGAAGCATTTTTAAACTTCAGCATAATTCCGAGAACAATGGAAGAGTTCCAAAGCATTTTTAAATTTCAACGGAATTCCAAGAACAATGGAAGAGTTCCGAAGCATTTTAAAACTTCAGCAGAATTCCAAGAACAATGGAAGAGTTCCGTAGCATTTTAAACTTCAACTGATTTCCGAGAAATGGAAGAGTTACGAACCATTTTGAAACGTCAGCCGAAATCTGAGAACAATGGAAGCGTTCCGAAGCATTTTTAAATGTCAGCGGAATTCCGAGAACAATGAAAGAGTTGAGAAGCATTATTAAACGTCAGCGGAATTCTGAGAACAATGGAAGAGTTCCGAAGCATTTTTAAACGTCAGCGGAATTGCGAGAACAATGGAAGAGTTCTTAAGCATTTTTAAACATCAGCGGAATGTCGAGAACAATGCAAGATTTACGAAGCATTTTTATATGTCAGCGGAATTCCGAGAACAATGGAAGAGTACGGAAGCATTTTTAAACTTCAGCGGAATTACGAGAACAATGGAAGAGTTCCGAAGCATTTTTAAACATGAGCAGAATTCCGAGAACAATGGAAGAGTTCCGAAGCATTTTGAAACTTCAGCGGAATTACGAGAACAATGGAAGAGTTCCGAAGCATTTTTAAACATGAGCAGAATTCCGAGAACAATGGAAGAGATTTTAAGCATTTTTAAACTTCAGCGGAATTCTGACAACAATAGAAGAGTTCCAAAGCATTTTTAAACTTCACCCGAATTCCGAGAACAATGGAAGAGTTCCGATGCATTTTTAAACTTCAGCAGAATTCCTAGAACAATGGAAGAGTTCCGAAGCATTTTTAAACGTCAGCGGAATTCCGAGAACCATGGAAGAGTTGTGAAGCATTTTTAAACTTCAGCGGAATTCCGAGAACAGTAGAAGAGTTCCGAATCATTTTTAAACTTCACCCGAATTCTGAGAACAATGGAAGAGTTCCGAAGCATTTTTAAATGTCAGCAGAATTCCGAGAACAATGGAAGAGTTCCAAAGCATTTTTAAATGTCAGCGGAATTCTGAAAACAATGTAAGAGTTCCGAAGCATTTTTAAACTTCAGAAGAATTCCGAGAACAATGGGAGAGTTCCGAAGCATTCTTAACCTTCAGCGGAATTCCGAGAACAATGGAAGAGTTGTGAAGCAATTATAAGCGTCAGATGAATTTCGAGAACAATGGAAGAGTTCCGAAGCATTTTTAAACTTCAGCGGAATTCCTGGAACAATGGAAGTGTTCCGAAGCATTTTTAAAAGTCAGCAGAATTCCGAGAATAATAGAAGGGTACAAAAGCATGTTTAAACTTCCTCCGGAATTCTGAGAACAATGTAAGAGTTCCGAAGCATTTTTAAACTTCACCGGAATTCCGAGAACAATGAAAGAGTTCCGAAGCATTTTTAAATGTCAGGGGAATTCCGCGAACAATGGAAGAGTTCTGAAGCATTTTTAAACGTCAGCGGATTTTTGAAAACAATGGAAGATTTCCGAAGCATTTTTAAATGTCAGCGGAATTCTGAGAAAAATGGAAGAGTTCCGAAGCATTTTTAAACTTCAGCGGAATTTGGAGAACAATCGGAGAGTTCCGAAGCATTTTTAAACGTCAGCGGAATTCTGAGATCAATGGAATAGTTCTGAAGAATTTTTAAATGTTAGCGGGATTCCGAGAACAATGGAAGAGTTTCGAAGCATTTTTAAATTTCAACGGAATTACGAGATCAATGGAAGAGTTCCGAAGCATTTTAAAACTTCAGCAGAATTCCAAGAACAATGGAAGAGTCCTGAAGCATTTTAAACTTCAGCTGATTTCCGAGAAATGGAAGAGTTCCGAAGCATTTTGAAACGTCAGCGGAAATCCGAGAACAATGGAAGCGTTCCGAAGCATTTTTAAATGTCAGCTGAATTCCGAGAACAATGAAAGAGTTGCAAAGCATTATTAAACGTCAGCGGAATTCCGAGAACAATGGAAGAGTTGCAAAGCATTATTAAACGTCAGCGGAATTCCGAGAACAATGGAAGAGTTCCGAAGCATTTTTAAACTTCAGCATAATTCCGAGAACAATGGAAGAGTTCCGAAGCATTTTTAAATTTCAACGGAATTACGAGAACAAGGGAAGAGTTCCGAAGCATTTTAAAACTTCAGCAGAATTCCAAGAACAATGGAAGAGTCCTGAAGCATTTTAAGCTTCAGCTGATTTCCGAGAAATGGAAGAGTTCTGAAGCATTTTGAAACGTCAGCGGAAATCCGAGAACAATGGAAGCGTTACGAAGCATTTTTAAATGTCAGCTGAATTCCGAGAACAATGAAAGAGTTGCAAAGCATTATTAAACGTCAGCGGAATTCTGAGAACAATGGAAGAGTTCCGAAACATTTTTAAACATCAGCGGAATTCCTTCAAGAATGAAAGAGTTCCGAAGAATTTTTAAACTTCAGCAGAATTTGAGGAACAATGGAAGAGTTCCAAAGCATTTTTAAACTTCAGCAGAAATCCGGGAACAATGGATGAGTTTCAAAGCATTTTTAAACTTCAGCAGAATTCGGAGAACAATAGAAGAGTTCCGAAGCATTTTTAAACGTCAGCAGAGTTCCGAGAACAATTGAAGAGTTCCAAAGCATTTTTAAACTTCAGCGGAATTCCGAGAACAATGGAAGAGTTCCGAAGCATTTTTAAATGTCAGCAGAATTCCGAGAACAATGTAAGAGTTCCAAAGCATTTTAAAACTTCAGCAGAATTCCAAGAAAAATTGAAGTGTTCCGAAGCATTTTTAAACGTCAGCGGAATTGCGAGAACAATGGAAGAGTTCTAAAGCATTTTTAAACATCAGCGGAATGCCGAGAACAATGCAAGATTTCCAAAGCATTTTTATATGTCAGCGGAATTCCGAGAACAATGGAAGAGTACCGAAGCATTTTAAACCGTCAGCGGAATTCCGAGAACAATGGAAGAGTTCCGAAGCATTTTTAAACTTCAGCAGAATTATGAGAACAATGGAAGAGTTCCAAAGCATTTTTAAACATGAGCAGAATTCCGAGAACAATGGAAGAGATTTTAAGCATTTTTAAACTTCAGCGGAATTCCGAGAACAATAGAAGAGTTCCGAAGCATTTTTAAACTTCACCCGAATTCTGAGAACAATGGAAGAGTTCCGAAGCATTTTTAAAAGTCAGCGGAATTCCGAGAACAATGGAAGTGTTGTGAAGCATTTTTAAACGTCAGCGGAATTCCGAGAACAATGGAAGAGTTCCGAATCATTTTTAAACGTCAGCAGAATTCCGAGAACAATGGAAGAGTTCCGAAGCATTTTTAAACGTCAGCAGAAATCCGAGAACAATGGAAGAGATCCGATGCATTTTAAAACTTCAGCAGAATTCCAAGAACAATGGAAGAGTTCCGAAGCATTTTAAACTTCAGCTGATTTCCGAGAAATGGAAGAGTTACGAACCATTTTGAAACGTCAGCCGAAATCTGAGAACAATGGAAGCGTTCCAAAGCATTTTTAAATGTCAGCGGAATTCCGAGAACAATGAAAGAGTTGCGAAGCATTATTAAGCGTCAGCGGAATTCTGAGAACAATGGAAGAGTTCCGAAGCATTTTTAAACGTCAGCGGAATTGCGAGAACAATGGAAGAGTTCTAAAGCATTTTTAAACATCAGCGGAATGCCAAGAACAATGCAAGATTTCCAAAGCATTTTTATATGTCAGCGGAATTCCGAGAACAATGGAAAAGTTGCGAAGCATTTTTCAACTTCAACGGAATTCCGAGAACAATGGAAGAGTTCCAAAGCATTTTTAAACGTCAGCGGAATTCCGAGAACAATGAAAGAGTTGCGAAGCATTATTAAATGTCAGCAGAATTCCGAGAACAATGGAAGAGTTCCGAAGCATTTTTAAACTTCAGCATAATTCCGAGAACAATGGAAGAGTTCCAAAGCATTTTTAAATTTCAACGGAATTCCAAGAACAATGGAAGAGTTCCGAAGCATTTTAAAACTTCAGCAGAATTCCAAGAACAATGGAAGAGTTCCGTAGCATTTTAAACTTCAACTGATTTCCGAGAAATGGAAGAGTTACGAACCATTTTGAAACGTCAGCCGAAATCTGAGAACAATGGAAGCGTTCCGAAGCATTTTTAAATGTCAGCGGAATTCCGAGAACAATGAAAGAGTTGAGAAGCATTATTAAACGTCAGCGGAATTCTGAGAACAATGGAAGAGTTCCGAAGCATTTTTAAACGTCAGCGGAATTGCGAGAACAATGGAAGAGTTCTTAAGCATTTTTAAACATCAGCGGAATGTCGAGAACAATGCAAGATTTACGAAGCATTTTTATATGTCAGCGGAATTCCGAGAACAATGGAAGAGTACGGAAGCATTTTTAAACTTCAGCGGAATTACGAGAACAATGGAAGAGTTCCGAAGCATTTTTAAACATGAGCAGAATTCCGAGAACAATGGAAGAGTTCCGAAGCATTTTGAAACTTCAGCGGAATTACGAGAACAATGGAAGAGTTCCGAAGCATTTTTAAACATGAGCAGAATTCCGAGAACAATGGAAGAGATTTTAAGCATTTTTAAACTTCAGCGGAATTCTGACAACAATAGAAGAGTTCCAAAGCATTTTTAAACTTCACCCGAATTCCGAGAACAATGGAAGAGTTCCGATGCATTTTTAAACTTCAGCAGAATTCCTAGAACAATGGAAGAGTTCCGAAGCATTTTTAAACGTCAGCGGAATTCCGAGAACCATGGAAGAGTTGTGAAGCATTTTTAAACTTCAGCGGAATTCCGAGAACAGTAGAAGAGTTCCGAATCATTTTTAAACTTCACCCGAATTCTGAGAACAATGGAAGAGTTCCGAAGCATTTTTAAATGTCAGCAGAATTCCGAGAACAATGGAAGAGTTCCAAAGCATTTTTAAATGTCAGCGGAATTCTGAAAACAATGTAAGAGTTCCGAAGCATTTTTAAACTTCAGAAGAATTCCGAGAACAATGGGAGAGTTCCGAAGCATTCTTAACCTTCAGCGGAATTCCGAGAACAATGGAAGAGTTGTGAAGCAATTATAAGCGTCAGATGAATTTCGAGAACAATGGAAGAGTTCCGAAGCATTTTTAAACTTCAGCGGAATTCCGGGAACAATGGAAGTGTTCCGAAGCATTTTTAAAAGTCAGCAGAATTCCGAGAATAATAGAAGGGTACAAAAGCATGTTTAAACTTCCTCCGGAATTCTGAGAACAATGTAAGAGTTCCGAAGCATTTTTAAACTTCACCGGAATTCCGAGAACAATGGAAGAGTTCCGAAGCATTTTTAAATGTCAGGGGAATTCCGCGAACAATGGAAGAGTTCTGAAGCATTTTTAAACGTCAGCGGATTTTTGAAAACAATGGAAGATTTCCGAAGCATTTTTAAATGTCAGCGGAATTCTGAGAAAAATGGAAGAGTTCCGAAGCATTTTTAAACTTCAGCGGAATTTGGAGAACAATCGGAGAGTTCCGAAGCATTTTTAAAGGCCAGTGGAATTCCGAGAACAATGGAAGAGTTGTGAAGCATTTTTAAACATCAGCGGAATTCCAAGAACAATGGAAGAGTTGCAAAGCATTATTAAACGTCAGCGGAATTCCGAGAACAATGGAAGAGTTCCGAAGCATTTTTAAACTTCAGCATAATTCCGAGAACAATGGAAGAGTTCCGAAGCATTTTTAAATTTCAACGGAATTACGAGAACAATGGAAGAGTTCCGAAGCATTTTAAAACTTCAGCAGAATTCCAAGAACAATGGAAGAGTCCTGAAGCATTTTAAACTTCAGATGATTTCCGAGAAATGGAAGAGTTCCGAAGCATTTTGAAACGTCAGCGGAAATCCGAGAACAATGGAAGCGTTCCGAAGCATTTTTAAATGTCAGCTGAATTCCGAGAACAATGAAAGAGTTGCAAAGCATTATTAAACGTCAGCGGAATTCCGAGAACAATGGAAGAGTTGCAAAGCATTATTAAACGTCAGCGGAATTCCGAGAACAATGGAAGAGTTCCGAAGCATTTTTAAACTTCAGCATAATTCCGAGAACAATGGAAGAGTTCCGAAGCATTTTAAAACTTCAGCAGAATTCCAAGAACAATGGAAGAGTCCTGAAGCATTTTAAACTTCAGCTGATTTCCGAGAAATGGAAGAGTTCTGAAGCATTTTGAAACGTCAGCGGAAATCCGAGAACAATGGAAGCGTTACGAAGCATTTTTAAATGTCAGCTGAATTCCGAGAACAATGAAAGAGTTGCAAAGCATTATTAAACGTCAGCGGAATTCTGAGAACAATGGAAGAGTTCCGAAACATTTTTAAACATCAGCGGATTTCCTTCAAGAATGAAAGAGTTCCGAAGAATTTTTAAACTTCAGCAGAATTTGAGGAACAATGGAAGAGTTCCAAAGCATTTTTAAACTTCAGCAGAAATCCGGGAACAATGGATTAGTTTCAAAGCATTTTTAAACTTCAGCAGAATTCGGAGAACAATAGAAGAGTTCCGAAGCATTTTTAAACGTCAGCAGAGTTCCGACAACAATTGAAGAGTTCCAAAGCATTTTTAAATGTCAGCAGAATTCCGAGAACAATGTAAGAGTTCCAAAGCATTTTAAAACTTCAGCAGAATTCCAAGAAAAATTGAAGTGTTCCAAAGCATTTTTAAACATCAGCGGAATGTCGAGAACAATGCAAGATTTACGAAGCATTTTTATAGGTCAGCGGAATTCCGAGAACAATGGAAGAGTACGGAAGCATTTTTAAACTTCAGCGGAATTACGAGAACAATGGAAGAGTTCCGAAGCATTTTTAAACATGAGCAGAATTCCGAGAACAATGGAAGAGTTCCGAAGCATTTTGAAACTTCAGCGGAATTAGGAGAACAATGGAAGAGTTCCGAAGCATTTTTAAACATGAGCAGAATTCCGAGAACAATGGAAGAGATTTTAAGCATTTTTAAACTTCAGCGGAATTCTGACAACAATAGAAGAGTTCCAAAGCATTTTTAAACTTCACCCGAATTCCGAGAACAATGGAAGAGTTCCGATGCATTTTTAAACTTCAGCAGAATTCCTAGAACAATGGAAGAATTCCGAAGCATTTTTAAACGTCAGCGGAATTCCGAGAACCATGGAAGAGTTGTGAAGCATTTTTAAACTTCAGCGGAATTCCGAGAACAGTAGAAGAGTTCCGAATCATTTTTAAACTTCACCCGAATTCTGAGAACAATGGAAGAGTTCCGAAGCATTTTTAAATGTCAGCAGAATTCCGAGAACAATGGAAGAGTTCCAAAGCATTTTTAAATGTCAGCGGAATTCTGAAAACAATGTAAGAGTTCCGAAGCATTTTTAAACTTCAGAAGAATTCCGAGAACAATGGGAGAGTTCCGAAGCATTCTTAACCTTCAGCGGAATTCCGAGAACAATGGAAGAGTTGTGAAGCAATTATAAGCGTCAGATGAATTTCGAGAACAATGGAAGAGTTCCGAAGCATTTTTAAACTTCAGCGGAATTCCTGGAACAATGGAAGTGTTCCGAAGCATTTTTAAAAGTCAGCAGAATTCCGAGAATAATAGAAGGGTACAAAAGCATGTTTAAACTTCCTCCGGAATTCTGAGAACAATGTAAGAGTTCCGAAGCATTTTTAAACTTCACCGGAATTCCGAGAACAATGGAAGAGTTCCGAAGCATTTTTAAATGTCAGGGGAATTCCGCGAACAATGGAAGAGTTCTGAAGCATTTTTAAACGTCAGCGGATTTTTGAAAACAATGGAAGATTTCCGAAGCATTTTTAAAGGTCAGCGGAATTCTGAGAAAAATGGAAGAGTTCCGAAGCATTTTTAAACTTCAGCGGAATTTGGAGAACAATCGAAGAGTTGTGAAGCATTTTTAAAGGTCAGCGGAATTCTGAGAAATATGGAAGAGTTCCGAAGCATTTTTAAAGGTCAGCGGAATTGCGAGAACAATGGAAGAGTTGTGAAGCATTTTTAAACGTCAGCGGAATTCCGAGAACAATGGAAGAGTTGCAAAGCATTATTAAACGTCAGCGGAATTCCGAGAACAATGGAAGAGTTCCGAAGCATTTTTAAACTTCAGCATAATTCCGAGAACAATGGAAGAGTTCCGAAGCATTTTTGAATTTCAACGGAATTCCGAGAACAATGGAAAAGTTCCGAAGCATTTTAAAACTTCAGCAGAATTCCAAGAACAATGGAAGAGTCCTGAAGCATTTTAAACTTCAGCTGATTTCCGAGAAATGGAAGAGTTCCGAAGCATTTTGAAACGTCAGCCGAAATCCGAGAACAATGGAAGAGTTCCGAAGCATTTTTAAACTTCAGCGGAATTCCTTGAACAATGAAAGTGTTGCGAAGCATTATTAAATGTCATCGGAAAACCAAGAACAATGGAAGAGTTGCGAAGCATTTTTAAATGTCAGCGGAAATCCGAGAACAATGGAAGCGTTCTGAAGCATTTTTAAATGTCAGCTGAATTCCGAGAACAATGGAAAAGTTCTAAAGCATTTTTAAACATCAGCGTAATGCCGAGAACAATGCAAGATTTCCGAAGCATTTTTAAATGTCAGCTGATTTCCGAGAACAATGGAAAAGTTCTAAAGCATTTTTAAACATCAGCGGAATGTCGAGAACAATGCAAGATTTACGAAGCATTTTTATATGTCAGCGGAATTCCGAGAACAATGGAAGAGTACGGAAGCATTTTTAAACTTCAGCGGAATTACGAGAACAATGGAAGAGTTCCGAAGCATTTTTAAACATGAGCAGAATTCCGAGAACAATGGAAGAGTTCCGAAGCATTTTGAAACTTCAGCGGAATTAGGAGAACAATGGAAGAGTTCCGAAGCATTTTTAAACATGAGCAGAATTCCGAGAACAATGGAAGAGATTTTAAGCATTTTTAAACTTCAGCGGAATTCTGACAACAATAGAAGAGTTCCAAAGCATTTTTAAACTTCACCCGAATTCCGAGAACAATGGAAGAGTTCCGATGCATTTTTAAACTTCAGCAGAATTCCTAGAACAATGGAAGAGTTCCAAAGCATTTTTAAACGTCAGCGGAATTCCGAGAACCATGGAAGAGTTGTGAAGCATTTTTAAACTTCAGCGGAATTCCGAGAACAGTAGAAGAGTTCCGAATCATTTTTAAACTTCACCCGAATTCTGAGAACAATGGAAGAGTTCCGAAGCATTTTTAAATGTCAGCAGAATTCCGAGAACAATGGAAGAGTTCCAAAGCATTTTTAAATGTCAGCGGAATTCTGAAAACAATGTAAGAGTTCCGAAGCATTTTTAAACTTCAGAAGAATTCCGAGAACAATGGGAGAGGTCCGAAGCATTCTTAACCTTCAGCGGAATTCCGAGAACAATGGAAGAGTTGTGAAGCAATTATAAGCGTCAGATGAATTTCGAGAACAATGGAAGAGTTCCGAAGCATTTTTAAACTTCAGCGGAATTCCTGGAACAATGGAAGTGTTCCGAAGCATTTTTAAAAGTCAGCAGAATTCCGAGAATAATAGAAGGGTACAAAAGCATGTTTAAACTTCCTCCGGAATTCTGAGAACAATGTAAGAGTTCCGAAGCATTTTTAAACTTCACCGGAATTCCGAGAACAATGGAAGAGTTCCGAAGCATTTTTAAACTTCAGCATAATTCCGAGAACAATGGAAGAGTTCCGAAGCATTTTTGAATTTCAACGGAATTCCGAGAACAATGGAAAAGTTCCGAAGCATTTTAAAACTTCAGCAGAATTCCAAGAACAATGGAAGAGTCCTGAAGCATTTTAAACTTCAGCTGATTTCCGAGAAATGGAAGAGTTCCGAAGCATTTTGAAACGTCAGCCGAAATCCGAGAACAATGGAAGAGTTCCGAAGCATTTTTAAACTTCAGCGGAATTCCTTGAACAATGAAAGTGTTGCGAAGCATTATTAAATGTCATCGGAAAACCAAGAACAATGGAAGAGTTCCGAAGCATTTTTAAATGTCAGCGGAAATCCGAGAACAATGGAAGCGTTCTGAAGCATTTTTAAATGTCAGCTGAATTCCGAGAACAAAGGAAAAGTTCTAAAGCATTTTTAAACATCAGCGTAATGCCGAGAACAATGCAAGATTTCCGAAGCATTTTTAAATGTCAGCTGATTTCCGAGAACAATGGAAAAGTTCTAAAGCATTTTTAAACATCAGCGGAATGTCGAGAACAATGCAAGATTTACGAAGCATTTTTATATGTCAGCGGAATTCCGAGAACAATGGAAGAGTACGGAAGCATTTTTAAACTTCAGCGGAATTACGAGAACAATGGAAGAGTTCCGAAGCATTTTTAAACATGAGCAGAATTCCGAGAACAATGGAAGAGTTCCGAAGCATTTTGAAACTTCAGCGGAATTACGAGAACAATGGAAGAGTTCCGAAGCATTTTTAAACATGAGCAGAATTCCGAGAACAATGGAAGAGATTTTAAGCATTTTTAAACTTCAGCGGAATTCTGACAACAATAGAAGAGTTCCAAAGCATTTTTAAACTTCACCCGAATTCCGAGAACAATGGAAGAGTTCCGAAGCATTTTTAAACTTCAGCAGAATTCCTAGAACAATGGAAGAGTTCCAAAGCATTTTTAAACGTCAGCGGAATTCCGAGAACCATGGAAGAGTTGTGAAGCATTTTTAAACTTCAGCGGAATTCCGAGAACAGTAGAAGAGTTCCGAATCATTTTTAAACTTCACCCGAATTCTGAGAACAATGGAAGAGTTCCGAAGCATTTTTAAATGTCAGCAGAATTCCGAGAACAATGGAAGAGTTACAAAGCATTTTTAAATGTCAGCGGAATTCTGAAAACAATGTAAGAGTTCCGAAGCATTTTTAAACTTCAGAAGAATTCCGAGAACAATGGGAGAGGTCCGAAGCATTCTTAACCTTCAGCGGAATTCCGAGAACAATGGAAGAGTTGTGAAGCAATTATAAGCGTCAGATGAATTTCGAGAACAATGGAAGAGTTCCGAAGCATTTTTAAACTTCAGCGGAATTCCTGGAACAATGGAAGTGTTCCGAAGCATTTTTAAAAGTCAGCAGAATTCCGAGAATAATAGAAGGGTACAAAAGCATGTTTAAACTTCCTCCGGAATTCTGAGAACAATGTAAGAGTTCCGAAGCATTTTTAAACTTCACCGGAATTCCGAGAACAATGGAATAGTTCCGAAGCATTTTTAAATGTCAGGGGAATTCCGCGAACAATGGAAGAGTTCTGAAGCATTTTTAAACGTCAGCGGATTTTTGAAAACAATGGAAGATTTCCGAAGCATTTTTAAAGGTCAGCGGAATTCTGAGAAAAATGGAAGAGTTCCGAAGCATTTTTAAACTTCAGCGGAATTTGGAGAACAATCGAAGAGTTGTGAAGCATTTTTAAAGGTCAGCGGAATTCTGAGAAAAATGGAAGAGTTCCGAAGCATTTTAAAAGGTCAGCGGAATTGCGAGAACAATGGAAGAGTTGTGAAGCATTTTTAAACGTCAGCGGAATTCCGAGAACAATGGAAGAGTTGCAAAGCATTATTAAACGTCAGCGGAATTCCGAGAACAATGGAAGAGTTCCGAAGCATTTTTAAACTTCAGCATAATTCCGAGAACAATGGAAGAGTTCCGAAGCATTTTTGAATTTCAACGGAATTCCGAGAACAATGGAAAAGTTCCGAAGCATTTTAAGACTTCAGCAGAATTCCAAGAACAATGGAAGAGTCCTGAAGCATTTTAAACTTCAGCTGATTTCCGAGAAATGGAAGAGTTCCGAAGCATTTTGAAACGTCAGCCGAAATCCGAGAACAATGGAAGAGTTCCGAAGCATTTTTAATCTTCAGCGGAATTCCTTGAACAATGAAAGTGTTGCGAAGCATTATTAAATGTCATCGGAAAACCAAGAACAATGGAAGAGTTGCGAAGCATTTTTAAATGTCAGCGGAAATCCGAGAACAATGGAAGCGTTCTGAAGCATTTTTAAATGTCAGCTGAATTCCGAGAACAATGGAAAAGTTCTAAAGCATTTTTAAACATCAGCGTAATGCCGAGAACAATGCAAGATTTCCGAAGCATTTTTAAATGTCAGCTGATTTCCGAGAACAATGGAAAAGTTCTAAAGCATTTTTAAACATCAGCGGAATGTCGAGAACAATGCAAGATTTACGAAGCATTTTTATATGTCAGCGGAATTCCGAGAACAATGGAAGAGTACGGAAGCATTTTTAAACTTCAGCGGAATTACGAGAACAATGGAAGAGTTCCGAAGCATTTTTAAACATGAGCAGAATTCCGAGAACAATGGAAGAGTTCCGAAGCATTTTGAAACTTCAGCGGAATTAGGAGAACAATGGAAGAGTTCCGAAGCATTTTTAAACATGAGCAGAATTCCGAGAACAATGGAAGAGATTTTAAGCATTTTTAAACTTCAGCGGAATTCTGACAACAATAGAAGAGTTCCAAAGCATTTTTAAACTTCACCCGAATTCCGAGAACAATGGAAGAGTTCCGATGCATTTTTAAACTTCAGCAGAATTCCTAGAACAATGGAAGAGTTCCAAAGCATTTTTAAACGTCAGCGGAATTCCGAGAACCATGGAAGAGTTGTGAAGCATTTTTAAACTTCAGCGGAATTCCGAGAACAGTAGAAGAGTTCCGAATCATTTTTAAACTTCACCCGAATTCTGAGAACAATGGAAGAGTTCCGAAGCATTTTTAAATGTCAGCAGAATTCCGAGAACAATGGAAGAGTTCCAAAGCATTTTTAAATGTCAGCGGAATTCTGAAAACAATGTAAGAGTTCCGAAGCATTTTTAAACTTCAGAAGAATTCCGAGAACAATGGGAGAGGTCCGAAGCATTCTTAACCTTCAGCGGAATTCCGAGAACAATGGAAGAGTTGTGAAGCAATTATAAGCGTCAGATGAATTTCGAGAACAATGGAAGAGTTCCGAAGCATTTTTAAACTTCAGCGGAATTCCTGGAACAATGGAAGTGTTCCGAAGCATTTTTAAAAGTCAGCAGAATTCCGAGAATAATAGAAGGGTACAAAAGCATGTTTAAACTTCCTCCGGAATTCTGAGAACAATGTAAGAGTTCCGAAGCATTTTTAAACTTCACCGGAATTCCGAGAACAATGGAAGAGTTCCGAAGCATTTTTAAACTTCAGCATAATTCCGAGAACAATGGAAGAGTTCCGAAGCATTTTTGAATTTCAACGGAATTCCGAGAACAATGGAAAAGTTCCGAAGCATTTTAAAACTTCAGCAGAATTCCAAGAACAATGGAAGAGTCCTGAAGCATTTTAAACTTCAGCTGATTTCCGAGAAATGGAAGAGTTCCGAAGCATTTTGAAACGTCAGCCGAAATCCGAGAACAATGGAAGAGTTCCGAAGCATTTTTAAACTTCAGCGGAATTCCTTGAACAATGAAAGTGTTGCGAAGCATTATTAAATGTCATCGGAAAACCAAGAACAATGGAAGAGTTCCGAAGCATTTTTAAATGTCAGCGGAAATCCGAGAACAATGGAAGCGTTCTGAAGCATTTTTAAATGTCAGCTGAATTCCGAGAACAAAGGAAAAGTTCTAAAGCATTTTTAAACATCAGCGTAATGCCGAGAACAATGCAAGATTTCCGAAGCATTTTTAAATGTCAGCTGATTTCCGAGAACAATGGAAAAGTTCTAAAGCATTTTTAAACATCAGCGGAATGTCGAGAACAATGCAAGATTTACGAAGCATTTTTATATGTCAGCGGAATTCCGAGAACAATGGAAGAGTACGGAAGCATTTTTAAACTTCAGCGGAATTACGAGAACAATGGAAGAGTTCCGAAGCATTTTTAAACATGAGCAGAATTCCGAGAACAATGGAAGAGTTCCGAAGCATTTTGAAACTTCAGCGGAATTACGAGAACAATGGAAGAGTTCCGAAGCATTTTTAAACATGAGCAGAATTCCGAGAACAATGGAAGAGATTTTAAGCATTTTTAAACTTCAGCGGAATTCTGACAACAATAGAAGAGTTCCAAAGCATTTTTAAACTTCACCCGAATTCCGAGAACAATGGAAGAGTTCCGAAGCATTTTTAAACTTCAGCAGAATTCCTAGAACAATGGAAGAGTTCCAAAGCATTTTTAAACGTCAGCGGAATTCCGAGAACCATGGAAGAGTTGTGAAGCATTTTTAAACTTCAGCGGAATTCCGAGAACAGTAGAAGAGTTCCGAATCATTTTTAAACTTCACCCGAATTCTGAGAACAATGGAAGAGTTCCGAAGCATTTTTAAATGTCAGCAGAATTCCGAGAACAATGGAAGAGTTACAAAGCATTTTTAAATGTCAGCGGAATTCTGAAAACAATGTAAGAGTTCCGAAGCATTTTTAAACTTCAGAAGAATTCCGAGAACAATGGGAGAGGTCCGAAGCATTCTTAACCTTCAGCGGAATTCCGAGAACAATGGAAGAGTTGTGAAGCAATTATAAGCGTCAGATGAATTTCGAGAACAATGGAAGAGTTCCGAAGCATTTTTAAACTTCAGCGGAATTCCTGGAACAATGGAAGTGTTCCGAAGCATTTTTAAAAGTCAGCAGAATTCCGAGAATAATAGAAGGGTACAAAAGCATGTTTAAACTTCCTCCGGAATTCTGAGAACAATGTAAGAGTTCCGAAGCATTTTTAAACTTCACCGGAATTCCGAGAACAATGGAATAGTTCCGAAGCATTTTTAAATGTCAGGGGAATTCCGCGAACAATGGAAGAGTTCTGAAGCATTTTTAAACGTCAGCGGATTTTTGAAAACAATGGAAGATTTCCGAAGCATTTTTAAAGGTCAGCGGAATTCTGAGAAAAATGGAAGAGTTCCGAAGCATTTTTAAACTTCAGCGGAATTTGGAGAACAATCGAAGAGTTGTGAAGCATTTTTAAAGGTCAGCGGAATTCTGAGAAAAATGGAAGAGTTCCGAAGCATTTTAAAAGGTCAGCGGAATTGCGAGAACAATGGAAGAGTTGTGAAGCATTTTTAAACGTCAGCGGAATTCCGAGAACAATGGAAGAGTTGCAAAGCATTATTAAACGTCAGCGGAATTCCGAGAACAATGGAAGAGTTCCGAAGCATTTTTAAACTTCAGCATAATTCCGAGAACAATGGAAGAGTTCCGAAGCATTTTTGAATTTCAACGGAATTCCGAGAACAATGGAAAAGTTCCGAAGCATTTTAAGACTTCAGCAGAATTCCAAGAACAATGGAAGAGTCCTGAAGCATTTTAAACTTCAGCTGATTTCCGAGAAATGGAAGAGTTCCGAAGCATTTTGAAACGTCAGCCGAAATCCGAGAACAATGGAAGAGTTCCGAAGCATTTTTAATCTTCAGCGGAATTCCTTGAACAATGAAAGTGTTGCGAAGCATTATTAAATGTCATCGGAAAACCAAGAACAATGGAAGAGTTCTGAAGCATTTTTAAATGTCAGCGGAAATCCGAGAACAATGGAAGCGTTCTGAAGCATTTTTAAATGTCAGCTGAATTCCGAGAACAATGGAAAAGTTCTAAAGCATTTTTAAACATCAGCGTAATGCCGAGAACAATGCAAGATTTCCGAAGCATTTTTATATGTCAGCGGAATTCCGAGAACAATGGAAGAGTAACGAAGCATTTTAAAACGTCAGCGGAATTCCGAGAACAATGGAAGAGTTCCGAAGCATTTTTAAACTTCAACGGAATTACGAGAACAATGGAAGAGATTTTAAGCATTTTTAAACTTCAGCGGAATTCCGAGAACAATGGAAGAGTTGTGAAGCATTTTTAAACGTCAGCGGAATTCCGAGAACAATGGAAGAGTTCCGAATCATTTTTAAACGTCAGCAGAATTCCGAGAACAATGGAAGAGTTCCGAAGCATTTTTAAACTTCAGCGGAATTACGAGAACAATGGAAGAGATTTTAAGCATTTTTAAACTTCAGCGGAATTCCGAGAACAATGGAAGAGTTGTGAAGCATTTTTAAACGTCAGCGGAATTCCGAGAACAATGGAAGAGTTCCGAATCATTTTTAAACATCAGCAGAATTCCGAGAACAATGGAAGAGTTCCGAAGCATTTTTAAACGTCAGAAGAATTCCGAGAACAATGGAAGAGTTGAGAAGCATTATTAAACGTCAGCGGAATTCTGAGAACAATGGAAGAGTTCCGAAGCATTTTTAAACGTCAGCGGAATTGCGAGAACAATGGAAGAGTTCTTAAGCATTTTTAAACATCAGCGGAATGTCGAGAACAATGCAAGATTTACGAAGCATTTTTATATGTCAGCGGAATTCCGAGAACAATGGAAGAGTACGGAAGCATTTTTAAACTTCAGCGGAATTACGAGAACAATGGAAGAGTTCCGAAGCATTTTTAAACATGAGCAGAATTCCGAGAACAATGGAAGAGTTCCGAAGCATTTTGAAACTTCAGCGGAATTACGAGAACAATGGAAGAGTTCCGAAGCATTTTTAAACATGAGCAGAATTCCGAGAACAATGGAAGAGATTTTAAGCATTTTTAAACTTCAGCGGAATTCTGACAACAATAGAAGAGTTCCAAATCATTTTTAAACTTCACCCGAATTCTGAGAACAATGGAAGAGTTCCGAAGCATTTTTAAATGTCAGCAGAATTCCGAGAACAATGGAAGAGTTCCAAAGCATTTTTAAATGTCAGCGGAATTCTGAAAACAATGTAAGAGTTCCGAAGCATTTTTAAACTTCAGAAGAATTCCGAGAACAATGGGAGAGTTCCGAAGCATTCTTAACCTTCAGCGGAATTCCGAGAACAATGGAAGAGTTGTGAAGCAATTATAAGCGTCAGATGAATTTCGAGAACAATGGAAGAGTTCCGAAGCATTTTTAAACTTCAGCGGAATTTGGAGAACAATCGAAGAGTTGTGAAGCATTTTTAAAGGTCAGCGGAATTCTGAGAAAAATGGAAGAGTTCCGAAGCATTTTTAAAGGTCAGCGGAATTGCGAGAACAATGGAAGAGTTGTGAAGCATTTTTAAACGTCAGCGGAATTCCGAGAACAATGGAAGAGTTGCAAAGCATTATTAAACGTCAGCGGAATTCCGAGAACAATGGAAGAGTTCCGAAGCATTTTTAAACTTCAGCATAATTCCGAGAACAATGGAAGAGTTCCGAAGCATTTTTGAATTTCAACGGAATTCCGAGAACAATGGAAAAGTTCCGAAGCATTTTAAAACTTCAGCAGAATTCCAAGAACAATGGAAGAGTCCTGAAGCATTTTAAACTTCAGCTGATTTCCGAGAAATGGAAGAGTTCCGAAGCATTTTGAAACGTCAGCCGAAATCCGAGAACAATGGAAGAGTTCCGAAGCATTTTTAAACTTCAGCGGAATTCCTTGAACAATGAAAGTGTTGCGAAGCATTATTAAATGTCATCGGAAAACCAAGAACAATGGAAGAGTTGCGAAGCATTTTTAAATGTCAGCGGAAATCCGAGAACAATGGAAGCGTTCTGAAGCATTTTTAAATGTCAGCTGAATTCCGAGAACAATGGAAAAGTTCTAAAGCATTTTTAAACATCAGCGTAATGCCGAGAACAATGCAAGATTTCCGAAGCATTTTTAAATGTCAGCTGATTTCCGAGAACAATGGAAAAGTTCTAAAGCATTTTTAAACATCAGCGGAATGTCGAGAACAATGCAAGATTTACGAAGCATTTTTATATGTCAGCGGAATTCCGAGAACAATGGAAGAGTACGGAAGCATTTTTAAACTTCAGCGGAATTACGAGAACAATGGAAGAGTTCCGAAGCATTTTTAAACATGAGCAGAATTCCGAGAACAATGGAAGAGTTCCGAAGCATTTTGAAACTTCAGCGGAATTAGGAGAACAATGGAAGAGTTCCGAAGCATTTTTAAACATGAGCAGAATTCCGAGAACAATGGAAGAGATTTTAAGCATTTTTAAACTTCAGCGGAATTCTGACAACAATAGAAGAGTTCCAAAGCATTTTTAAACTTCACCCGAATTCCGAGAACAATGGAAGAGTTCCGATGCATTTTTAAACTTCAGCAGAATTCCTAGAACAATGGAAGAGTTCCAAAGCATTTTTAAACGTCAGCGGAATTCCGAGAACCATGGAAGAGTTGTGAAGCATTTTTAAACTTCAGCGGAATTCCGAGAACAGTAGAAGAGTTCCGAATCATTTTTAAACTTCACCCGAATTCTGAGAACAATGGAAGAGTTCCGAAGCATTTTTAAATGTCAGCAGAATTCCGAGAACAATGGAAGAGTTCCAAAGCATTTTTAAATGTCAGCGGAATTCTGAAAACAATGTAAGAGTTCCGAAGCATTTTTAAACTTCAGAAGAATTCCGAGAACAATGGGAGAGGTCCGAAGCATTCTTAACCTTCAGCGGAATTCCGAGAACAATGGAAGAGTTGTGAAGCAATTATAAGCGTCAGATGAATTTCGAGAACAATGGAAGAGTTCCGAAGCATTTTTAAACTTCAGCGGAATTCCTGGAACAATGGAAGTGTTCCGAAGCATTTTTAAAAGTCAGCAGAATTCCGAGAATAATAGAAGGGTACAAAAGCATGTTTAAACTTCCTCCGGAATTCTGAGAACAATGTAAGAGTTCCGAAGCATTTTTAAACTTCACCGGAATTCCGAGAACAATGGAAGAGTTCCGAAGCATTTTTAAACTTCAGCATAATTCCGAGAACAATGGAAGAGTTCTGAAGCATTTTTGAATTTCAACGGAATTCCGAGAACAATGGAAAAGTTCCGAAGCATTTTAAAACTTCAGCAGAATTCCAAGAACAATGGAAGAGTCCTGAAGCATTTTAAACTTCAGCTGATTTCCGAGAAATGGAAGAGTTCCGAAGCATTTTGAAACGTCAGCCGAAATCCGAGAACAATGGAAGAGTTCCGAAGCATTTTTAAACTTCAGCGGAATTCCTTGAACAATGAAAGTGTTGCGAAGCATTATTAAATGTCATCGGAAAACCAAGAACAATGGAAGAGTTCCGAAGCATTTTTAAATGTCAGCGGAAATCCGAGAACAATGGAAGCGTTCTGAAGCATTTTTAAATGTCAGCTGAATTCCGAGAACAAAGGAAAAGTTCTAAAGCATTTTTAAACATCAGCGTAATGCCGAGAACAATGCAAGATTTCCGAAGCATTTTTAAATGTCAGCTGATTTCCGAGAACAATGGAAAAGTTCTAAAGCATTTTTAAACATCAGCGGAATGTCGAGAACAATGCAAGATTTACGAAGCATTTTTATATGTCAGCGGAATTCCGAGAACAATGGAAGAGTACGGAAGCATTTTTAAACTTCAGCGGAATTACGAGAACAATGGAAGAGTTCCGAAGCATTTTTAAACATGAGCAGAATTCCGAGAACAATGGAAGAGTTCCGAAGCATTTTGAAACTTCAGCGGAATTACGAGAACAATGGAAGAGTTCCGAAGCATTTTTAAACATGAGCAGAATTCCGAGAACAATGGAAGAGATTTTAAGCATTTTTAAACTTCAGCGGAATTCTGACAACAATAGAAGAGTTCCAAAGCATTTTTAAACTTCACCCGAATTCCGAGAACAATGGAAGAGTTCCGAAGCATTTTTAAACTTCAGCAGAATTCCTAGAACAATGGAAGAGTTCCAAAGCATTTTTAAACGTCAGCGGAATTCCGAGAACCATGGAAGAGTTGTGAAGCATTTTTAAACTTCAGCGGAATTCCGAGAACAGTAGAAGAGTTCCGAATCATTTTTAAACTTCACCCGAATTCTGAGAACAATGGAAGAGTTCCGAAGCATTTTTAAATGTCAGCAGAATTCCGAGAACAATGGAAGAGTTACAAAGCATTTTTAAATGTCAGCGGAATTCTGAAAACAATGTAAGAGTTCCGAAGCATTTTTAAACTTCAGAAGAATTCCGAGAACAATGGGAGAGGTCCGAAGCATTCTTAACCTTCAGCGGAATTCCGAGAACAATGGAAGAGTTGTGAAGCAATTATAAGCGTCAGATGAATTTCGAGAACAATGGAAGAGTTCCGAAGCATTTTTAAACTTCAGCGGAATTCCTGGAACAATGGAAGTGTTCCGAAGCATTTTTAAAAGTCAGCAGAATTCCGAGAATAATAGAAGGGTACAAAAGCATGTTTAAACTTCCTCCGGAATTCTGAGAACAATGTAAGAGTTCCGAAGCATTTTTAAACTTCACCGGAATTCCGAGAACAATGGAAGAGTTCCGAAGCATTTTTAAATGTCAGGGGAATTCCGCGAACAATGGAAGAGTTCTGAAGCATTTTTAAACGTCAGCGGATTTTTGAAAACAATGGAAGATTTCCGAAGCATTTTTAAAGGTCAGCGGAATTCTGAGAAAAATGGAAGAGTTCCGAAGCATTTTTAAACTTCAGCGGAATTTGGAGAACAATCGAAGAGTTGTGAAGCATTTTTAAAGGTCAGCGGAATTCTGAGAAAAATGGAAGAGTTCCGAAGCATTTTAAAAGGTCAGCGGAATTGCGAGAACAATGGAAGAGTTGTGAAGCATTTTTAAACGTCAGCGGAATTCCGAGAACAATGGAAGAGTTGCAAAGCATTATTAAACGTCAGCGGAATTCCGAGAACAATGGAAGAGTTCCGAAGCATTTTTAAACTTCAGCATAATTCCGAGAACAATGGAAGAGTTCCGAAGCATTTTTGAATTTCAACGGAATTCCGAGAACAATGGAAAAGTTCCGAAGCATTTTAAGACTTCAGCAGAATTCCAAGAACAATGGAAGAGTCCTGAAGCATTTTAAACTTCAGCTGATTTCCGAGAAATGGAAGAGTTCCGAAGCATTTTGAAACGTCAGCCGAAATCCGAGAACAATGGAAGAGTTCCGAAGCATTTTTAATCTTCAGCGGAATTCCTTGAACAATGAAAGTGTTGCGAAGCATTATTAAATGTCATCGGAAAACCAAGAACAATGGAAGAGTTCTGAAGCATTTTTAAATGTCAGCGGAAATCCGAGAACAATGGAAGCGTTCTGAAGCATTTTTAAATGTCAGCTGAATTCCGAGAACATTGGAAAAGTTCTAAAGCATTTTTAAACGTCAGAAGAATTCCGAGAACAATGGAAGAGTTGAGAAGCATTATTAAACGTCAGCGGAATTCTGAGAACAATGGAAGAGTTCCGAAGCATTTTTAAACGTCAGCGGAATTGCGAGAACAATGGAAGAGTTCTTAAGCATTTTTAAACATCAGCGGAATGTCGAGAACAATGCAAGATTTACGAAGCATTTTTATATGTCAGCGGAATTCCGAGAACAATGGAAGAGTACGGAAGCATTTTTAAACTTCAGCGGAATTACGAGAACAATGGAAGAGTTCCGAAGCATTTTTAAACATGAGCAGAATTCCGAGAACAATGGAAGAGTTCCGAAGCATTTTGAAACTTCAGCGGAATTACGAGAACAATGGAAGAGTTCCGAAGCATTTTTAAACATGAGCAGAATTCCGAGAACAATGGAAGAGATTTTAAGCATTTTTAAACTTCAGCGGAATTCTGACAACAATAGAAGAGTTCCAAATCATTTTTAAACTTCACCCGAATTCTGAGAACAATGGAAGAGTTCCGAAGCATTTTTAAATGTCAGCAGAATTCCGAGAACAATGGAAGAGTTCCAAAGCATTTTTAAATGTCAGCGGAATTCTGAAAACAATGTAAGAGTTCCGAAGCATTTTTAAACTTCAGAAGAATTCCGAGAACAATGGGAGAGTTCCGAAGCATTCTTAACCTTCAGCGGAATTCCGAGAACAATGGAAGAGTTGTGAAGCAATTATAAGCGTCAGATGAATTTCGAGAACAATGGAAGAGTTCCGAAGCATTTTTAAACTTCAGCGGAATTTGGAGAACAATCGAAGAGTTGTGAAGCATTTTTAAAGGTCAGCGGAATTCTGAGAAAAATGGAAGAGTTCCGAAGCATTTTTAAAGGTCAGCGGAATTGCGAGAACAATGGAAGAGTTGTGAAGCATTTTTAAACGTCAGCGGAATTCCGAGAACAATGGAAGAGTTGCAAAGCATTATTAAACGTCAGCGGAATTCCGAGAACAATGGAAGAGTTCCGAAGCATTTTTAAACTTCAGCATAATTCCGAGAACA
Source organism: Phyllobates terribilis (assembly GCF_046119375.1). Classification (NCBI taxonomy): domain Eukaryota; kingdom Metazoa; phylum Chordata; class Amphibia; order Anura; family Dendrobatidae; genus Phyllobates; species Phyllobates terribilis. The sequence goes on along the minus strand of NW_027362775.1, from coordinate 20,528,933 downwards.
ATGGAAGAGTTCCGAAGCATTTTTGAATTTCAACGGAATTCCGAGAACAATGGAAAAGTTCCGAAGCATTTTAAAACTTCAGCAGAATTCCAAGAACAATGGAAGAGTCCTGAAGCATTTTAAACTTCAGCTGATTTCCGAGAAATGGAAGAGTTCCGAAGCATTTTGAAACGTCAGCCGAAATCCGAGAACAATGGAAGAGTTCCGAAGCATTTTTAAACTTCAGCGGAATTCCTTGAACAATGAAAGTGTTGCGAAGCATTATTAAATGTCATCGGAAAACCAAGAACAATGCAAGATTTACGAAGCATTTTTATATGTCAGCGGAATTCCGAGAACAATGGAAGAGTACGGAAGCATTTTTAAACTTCAGCGGAATTACGAGAACAATGGAAGAGTTCCGAAGCATTTTTAAACATGAGCAGAATTCCGAGAACAATGGAAGAGTTCCGAAGCATTTTGAAACTTCAGCGGAATTACGAGAACAATGGAAGAGTTCCGAAGCATTTTTAAACATGAGCAGAATTCCGAGAACAATGGAAGAGATTTTAAGCATTTTTAAACTTCAGCGGAATTCTGACAACAATAGAAGAGTTCCAAAGCATTTTTAAACTTCACCCGAATTCCGAGAACAATGGAAGAGTTCCGAAGCATTTTTAAACTTCAGCAGAATTCCTAGAACAATGGAAGAGTTCCAAAGCATTTTTAAACGTCAGCGGAATTCCGAGAACCATGGAAGAGTTGTGAAGCATTTTTAAACTTCAGCGGAATTCCGAGAACAGTAGAAGAGTTCCGAATCATTTTTAAACTTCACCCGAATTCTGAGAACAATGGAAGAGTTCCGAAGCATTTTTAAATGTCAGCAGAATTCCGAGAACAATGGAAGAGTTACAAAGCATTTTTAAATGTCAGCGGAATTCTGAAAACAATGTAAGAGTTCCGAAGCATTTTTAAACTTCAGAAGAATTCCGAGAACAATGGGAGAGGTCCGAAGCATTCTTAACCTTCAGCGGAATTCCGAGAACAATGGAAGAGTTGTGAAGCAATTATAAGCGTCAGATGAATTTCGAGAACAATGGAAGAGTTCCGAAGCATTTTTAAACTTCAGCGGAATTCCTGGAACAATGGAAGTGTTCCGAAGCATTTTTAAAAGTCAGCAGAATTCCGAGAATAATAGAAGGGTACAAAAGCATGTTTAAACTTCCTCCGGAATTCTGAGAACAATGTAAGAGTTCCGAAGCATTTTTAAACTTCACCGGAATTCCGAGAACAATGGAAGAGTTCCGAAGCATTTTTAAATGTCAGGGGAATTCCGCGAACAATGGAAGAGTTCTGAAGCATTTTTAAACGTCAGCGGATTTTTGAAAACAATGGAAGATTTCCGAAGCATTTTTAAAGGTCAGCGGAATTCTGAGAAAAATGGAAGAGTTCCGAAGCATTTTTAAACTTCAGCGGAATTTGGAGAACAATCGAAGAGTTGTGAAGCATTTTTAAAGGTCAGCGGAATTCTGAGAAAAATGGAAGAGTTCCGAAGCATTTTAAAAGGTCAGCGGAATTGCGAGAACAATGGAAGAGTTGTGAAGCATTTTTAAACGTCAGCGGAATTCCGAGAACAATGGAAGAGTTGCAAAGCATTATTAAACGTCAGCGGAATTCCGAGAACAATGGAAGAGTTCCGAAGCATTTTTAAACTTCAGCATAATTCCGAGAACAATGGAAGAGTTCCGAAGCATTTTTGAATTTCAACGGAATTCCGAGAACAATGGAAAAGTTCCGAAGCATTTTAAGACTTCAGCAGAATTCCAAGAACAATGGAAGAGTCCTGAAGCATTTTAAACTTCAGCTGATTTCCGAGAAATGGAAGAGTTCCGAAGCATTTTGAAACGTCAGCCGAAATCCGAGAACAATGGAAGAGTTCCGAAGCATTTTTAATCTTCAGCGGAATTCCTTGAACAATGAAAGTGTTGCGAAGCATTATTAAATGTCATCGGAAAACCAAGAACAATGGAAGAGTTCTGAAGCATTTTTAAATGTCAGCGGAAATCCGAGAACAATGGAAGCGTTCTGAAGCATTTTTAAATGTCAGCTGAATTCCGAGAACAATGGAAAAGTTCTAAAGCATTTTTAAACATCAGCGTAATGCCGAGAACAATGCAAGATTTCCGAAGCATTTTTATATGTCAGCGGAATTCCGAGAACAATGGAAGAGTAACGAAGCATTTTAAAACGTCAGCGGAATTCCGAGAACAATGGAAGAGTTCCGAAGCATTTTTAAACTTCAACGGAATTACGAGAACAATGGAAGAGATTTTAAGCATTTTTAAACTTCAGCGGAATTTGGAGAACAATCGAAGAGTTGTGAAGCATTTTTAAAGGTCAGCGGAATTCTGAGAAAAATGGAAGAGTTCCGAAGCATTTTTAAAGGTCAGCGGAATTGCGAGAACAATGGAAGAGTTGTGAAGCATTTTTAAACGTCAGCGGAATTCCGAGAACAATGGAAGAGTTGCAAAGCATTATTAAACGTCAGCGGAATTCCGAGAACAATGGAAGAGTTCCGAAGCATTTTTAAACTTCAGCATAATTCCGAGAACAATGGAAGAGTTCCGAAGCATTTTTGAATTTCAACGGAATTCCGAGAACAATGGAAAAGTTCCGAAGCATTTTAAAACTTCAGCAGAATTCCAAGAACAATGGAAGAGTCCTGAAGCATTTTAAACTTCAGCTGATTTCCGAGAAATGGAAGAGTTCCGAAGCATTTTGAAACGTCAGCCGAAATCCGAGAACAATGGAAGAGTTCCGAAGCATTTTTAAACTTCAGCGGAATTCCTTGAACAATGAAAGTGTTGCGAAGCATTATTAAATGTCATCGGAAAACCAAGAACAATGGAAGAGTTGCGAAGCATTTTTAAATGTCAGCGGAAATCCGAGAACAATGGAAGCGTTCTGAAGCATTTTTAAATGTCAGCTGAATTCCGAGAACAATGGAAAAGTTCTAAAGCATTTTTAAACATCAGCGTAATGCCGAGAACAATGCAAGATTTCCGAAGCATTTTTAAATGTCAGCTGATTTCCGAGAACAATGGAAAAGTTCTAAAGCATTTTTAAACATCAGCGGAATGTCGAGAACAATGCAAGATTTACGAAGCATTTTTATATGTCAGCGGAATTCCGAGAACAATGGAAGAGTACGGAAGCATTTTTAAACTTCAGCGGAATTACGAGAACAATGGAAGAGTTCCGAAGCATTTTTAAACATGAGCAGAATTCCGAGAACAATGGAAGAGTTCCGAAGCATTTTGAAACTTCAGCGGAATTAGGAGAACAATGGAAGAGTTCCGAAGCATTTTTAAACATGAGCAGAATTCCGAGAACAATGGAAGAGATTTTAAGCATTTTTAAACTTCAGCGGAATTCTGACAACAATAGAAGAGTTCCAAAGCATTTTTAAACTTCACCCGAATTCCGAGAACAATGGAAGAGTTCCGATGCATTTTTAAACTTCAGCAGAATTCCTAGAACAATGGAAGAGTTCCAAAGCATTTTTAAACGTCAGCGGAATTCCGAGAACCATGGAAGAGTTGTGAAGCATTTTTAAACTTCAGCGGAATTCCGAGAACAGTAGAAGAGTTCCGAATCATTTTTAAACTTCACCCGAATTCTGAGAACAATGGAAGAGTTCCGAAGCATTTTTAAATGTCAGCAGAATTCCGAGAACAATGGAAGAGTTCCAAAGCATTTTTAAATGTCAGCGGAATTCTGAAAACAATGTAAGAGTTCCGAAGCATTTTTAAACTTCAGAAGAATTCCGAGAACAATGGGAGAGGTCCGAAGCATTCTTAACCTTCAGCGGAATTCCGAGAACAATGGAAGAGTTGTGAAGCAATTATAAGCGTCAGATGAATTTCGAGAACAATGGAAGAGTTCCGAAGCATTTTTAAACTTCAGCGGAATTCCTGGAACAATGGAAGTGTTCCGAAGCATTTTTAAAAGTCAGCAGAATTCCGAGAATAATAGAAGGGTACAAAAGCATGTTTAAACTTCCTCCGGAATTCTGAGAACAATGTAAGAGTTCCGAAGCATTTTTAAACTTCACCGGAATTCCGAGAACAATGGAAGAGTTCCGAAGCATTTTTAAACTTCAGCATAATTCCGAGAACAATGGAAGAGTTCCGAAGCATTTTTGAATTTCAACGGAATTCCGAGAACAATGGAAAAGTTCCGAAGCATTTTAAAACTTCAGCAGAATTCCAAGAACAATGGAAGAGTCCTGAAGCATTTTAAACTTCAGCTGATTTCCGAGAAATGGAAGAGTTCCGAAGCATTTTGAAACGTCAGCCGAAATCCGAGAACAATGGAAGAGTTCCGAAGCATTTTTAAACTTCAGCGGAATTCCTTGAACAATGAAAATGTTGCGAAGCATTATTAAATGTCATCGGAAAACCAAGAACAATGGAAGAGTTCCGAAGCATTTTTAAATGTCAGCGGAAATCCGAGAACAATGGAAGCGTTCTGAAGCATTTTTAAATGTCAGCTGAATTCCGAGAACAAAGGAAAAGTTCTAAAGCATTTTTAAACATCAGCGTAATGCCGAGAACAATGCAAGATTTCCGAAGCATTTTTAAATGTCAGCTGATTTCCGAGAACAATGGAAAAGTTCTAAAGCATTTTTAAACATCAGCGGAATGTCGAGAACAATGCAAGATTTACGAAGCATTTTTATATGTCAGCGGAATTCCGAGAACAATGGAAGAGTACGGAAGCATTTTTAAACTTCAGCGGAATTACGAGAACAATGGAAGAGTTCCGAAGCATTTTTAAACATGAGCAGAATTCCGAGAACAATGGAAGAGTTCCGAAGCATTTTGAAACTTCAGCGGAATTACGAGAACAATGGAAGAGTTCCGAAGCATTTTTAAACATGAGCAGAATTCCGAGAACAATGGAAGAGATTTTAAGCATTTTTAAACTTCAGCGGAATTCTGACAACAATAGAAGAGTTCCAAAGCATTTTTAAACTTCACCCGAATTCCGAGAACAATGGAAGAGTTCCGAAGCATTTTTAAACTTCAGCAGAATTCCTAGAACAATGGAAGAGTTCCAAAGCATTTTTAAACGTCAGCGGAATTCCGAGAACCATGGAAGAGTTGTGAAGCATTTTTAAACTTCAGCGGAATTCCGAGAACAGTAGAAGAGTTCCGAATCATTTTTAAACTTCACCCGAATTCTGAGAACAATGGAAGAGTTCCGAAGCATTTTTAAATGTCAGCAGAATTCCGAGAACAATGGAAGAGTTACAAAGCATTTTTAAATGTCAGCGGAATTCTGAAAACAATGTAAGAGTTCCGAAGCATTTTTAAACTTCAGAAGAATTCCGAGAACAATGGGAGAGGTCCGAAGCATTCTTAACCTTCAGCGGAATTCCGAGAACAATGGAAGAGTTGTGAAGCAATTATAAGCGTCAGATGAATTTCGAGAACAATGGAAGAGTTCCGAAGCATTTTTAAACTTCAGCGGAATTCCTGGAACAATGGAAGTGTTCCGAAGCATTTTTAAAAGTCAGCAGAATTCCGAGAATAATAGAAGGGTACAAAAGCATGTTTAAACTTCCTCCGGAATTCTGAGAACAATGTAAGAGTTCCGAAGCATTTTTAAACTTCACCGGAATTCCGAGAACAATGGAAGAGTTCCGAAGCATTTTTAAATGTCAGGGGAATTCCGCGAACAATGGAAGAGTTCTGAAGCATTTTTAAACGTCAGCGGATTTTTGAAAACAATGGAAGATTTCCGAAGCATTTTTAAAGGTCAGCGGAATTCTGAGAAAAATGGAAGAGTTCCGAAGCATTTTTAAACTTCAGCGGAATTTGGAGAACAATCGAAGAGTTGTGAAGCATTTTTAAAGGTCAGCGGAATTCTGAGAAAAATGGAAGAGTTCCGAAGCATTTTAAAAGGTCAGCGGAATTGCGAGAACAATGGAAGAGTTGTGAAGCATTTTTAAACGTCAGCGGAATTCCGAGAACAATGGAAGAGTTGCAAAGCATTATTAAACGTCAGCGGAATTCCGAGAACAATGGAAGAGTTCCGAAGCATTTTTAAACTTCAGCATAATTCCGAGAACAATGGAAGAGTTCCGAAGCATTTTTGAATTTCAACGGAATTCCGAGAACAATGGAAAAGTTCCGAAGCATTTTAAGACTTCAGCAGAATTCCAAGAACAATGGAAGAGTCCTGAAGCATTTTAAACTTCAGCTGATTTCCGAGAAATGGAAGAGTTCCGAAGCATTTTGAAACGTCAGCCGAAATCCGAGAACAATGGAAGAGTTCCGAAGCATTTTTAATCTTCAGCGGAATTCCTTGAACAATGAAAGTGTTGCGAAGCATTATTAAATGTCATCGGAAAACCAAGAACAATGGAAGAGTTCTGAAGCATTTTTAAATGTCAGCGGAAATCCGAGAACAATGGAAGCGTTCTGAAGCATTTTTAAATGTCAGCTGAATTCCGAGAACAATGGAAAAGTTCTAAAGCATTTTTAAACATCAGCGTAATGCCGAGAACAATGCAAGATTTCCGAAGCATTTTTATATGTCAGCGGAATTCCGAGAACAATGGAAGAGTAACGAAGCATTTTAAAACGTCAGCGGAATTCCGAGAACAATGGAAGAGTTCCGAAGCATTTTTAAACTTCAACGGAATTACGAGAACAATGGAAGAGATTTTAAGCATTTTTAAACTTCAGCGGAATTCCGAGAACAATGGAAGAGTTGTGAAGCATTTTTAAACGTCAGCGGAATTCCGAGAACAATGGAAGAGTTCCGAATCATTTTTAAACGTCAGCAGAATTCCGAGAACAATGGAAGAGTTCCGAAGCATTTTTAAACTTCAGCGGAATTACGAGAACAATGGAAGAGATTTTAAGCATTTTTAAACTTCAGCGGAATTCCGAGAACAATGGAAGAGTTGTGAAGCATTTTTAAACGTCAGCGGAATTCCGAGAACAATGGAAGAGTTCCGAATCATTTTTAAACATCAGCAGAATTCCGAGAACAATGGAAGAGTTCCGAAGCATTTTTAAACGTCAGAAGAATTCCGAGAACAATGGAAGAGTTGAGAAGCATTATTAAACGTCAGCGGAATTCTGAGAACAATGGAAGAGTTCCGAAGCATTTTTAAACGTCAGCGGAATTGCGAGAACAATGGAAGAGTTCTTAAGCATTTTTAAACATCAGCGGAATGTCGAGAACAATGCAAGATTTACGAAGCATTTTTATATGTCAGCGGAATTCCGAGAACAATGGAAGAGTACGGAAGCATTTTTAAACTTCAGCGGAATTACGAGAACAATGGAAGAGTTCCGAAGCATTTTTAAACATGAGCAGAATTCCGAGAACAATGGAAGAGTTCCGAAGCATTTTGAAACTTCAGCGGAATTACGAGAACAATGGAAGAGTTCCGAAGCATTTTTAAACATGAGCAGAATTCCGAGAACAATGGAAGAGATTTTAAGCATTTTTAAACTTCAGCGGAATTCTGACAACAATAGAAGAGTTCCAAATCATTTTTAAACTTCACCTGAATTCTGAGAACAATGGAAGAGTTCCGAAGCATTTTTAAATGTCAGCAGAATTCCGAGAACAATGGAAGAGTTCCAAAGCATTTTTAAATGTCAGCGGAATTCTGAAAACAATGTAAGAGTTCCGAAGCATTTTTAAACTTCAGAAGAATTCCGAGAACAATGGGAGAGTTCCGAAGCATTCTTAACCTTCAGCGGAATTCCGAGAACAATGGAAGAGTTGTGAAGCAATTATAAGCGTCAGATGAATTTCGAGAACAATGGAAGAGTTCCGAAGCATTTTTAAACTTCAGCGGAATTTGGAGAACAATCGAAGAGTTGTGAAGCATTTTTAAAGGTCAGCGGAATTCTGAGAAAAATGGAAGAGTTCCGAAGCATTTTTAAAGGTCAGCGGAATTGCGAGAACAATTGAAGAGTTGTGAAGCATTTTTAAACGTCAGCGGAATTCCGAGAACAATGGAAGAGTTGCAAAGCATTATTAAACGTCAGCGGAATTCCGAGAACAATGGAAGAGTTCCGAAGCATTTTTAAACTTCAGCATAATTCCGAGAACAATGGAAGAGTTCCGAAGCATTTTTGAATTTCAACGGAATTCCGAGAACAATGGAAAAGTTCCGAAGCATTTTAAGACTTCAGCAGAATTCCAAGAACAATGGAAGAGTCCTGAAGCATTTTAAACTTCAGCTGATTTCCGAGAAATGGAAGAGTTCCGAAGCATTTTGAAACGTCAGCCGAAATCCGAGAACAATGGAAGAGTTCCGAAGCATTTTTAATCTTCAGCGGAATTCCTTGAACAATGAAAGTGTTGCGAAGCATTATTAAATGTCATCGGAAAACCAAGAACAATGGAAGAGTTCTGAAGCATTTTTAAATGTCAGCGGAAATCCGAGAACAATGGAAGCGTTCTGAAGCATTTTTAAATGTCAGCTGAATTCCGAGAACAATGGAAAAGTTCTAAAGCATTTTTAAACATCAGCGTAATGCCGAGAACAATGCAAGATTTCCGAAGCATTTTTATATGTCAGCGGAATTCCGAGAACAATGGAAGAGTAACGAAGCATTTTAAAACGTCAGCGGAATTCCGAGAACAATGGAAGAGTTCCGAAGCATTTTTAAACTTCAGCGGAATTACGAGAACAATGGAAGAGATTTTAAGCATTTTTAAACTTCAGCGGAATTCCGAGAACAATGGAAGAGTTGTGAAGCATTTTTAAACGTCAGCGGAATTCCGAGAACAATGGAAGAGTTCCGAATCATTTTTAAACGTCAGCAGAATTCCGAGAACAATGGAAGAGTTCCGAAGCATTTTTAAACTTCAGCGGAATTACGAGAACAATGGAAGAGATTTTAAGCATTTTTAAACTTCAGCGGAATTCCGAGAACAATGGAAGAGTTGTGAAGCATTTTTAAACGTCAGCGGAATTCCGAGAACAATGGAAGAGTTCCGAATCATTTTTAAACATCAGCAGAATTCCGAGAACAATGGAAGAGTTCCGAAGCATTTTTAAACGTCAGAAGAATTCCGAGAACAATGGAAGAGTTGAGAAGCATTATTAAACGTCAGCGGAATTCTGAGAACAATGGAAGAGTTCCGAAGCATTTTTAAACGTCAGCGGAATTGCGAGAACAATGGAAGAGTTCTTAAGCATTTTTAAACATCAGCGGAATGTCGAGAACAATGCAAGATTTACGAAGCATTTTTATATGTCAGCGGAATTCCGAGAACAATGGAAGAGTACGGAAGCATTTTTAAACTTCAGCGGAATTACGAGAACAATGGAAGAGTTCCGAAGCATTTTTAAACATGAGCAGAATTCCGAGAACAATGGAAGAGTTCCGAAGCATTTTGAAACTTCAGCGGAATTACGAGAACAATGGAGAGTTCCGAAGCATTTTTAAACATGAGCAGAATTCCGAGAACAATGGAAGAGATTTTAAGCATTTTTAAACTTCAGCGGAATTCTGACAACAATAGAAGAGTTCCAAATCATTTTTAAACTTCACCCGAATTCTGAGAACAATGGAAGAGTTCCGAAGCATTTTTAAATGTCAGCAGAATTCCGAGAACAATGGAAGAGTTCCAAAGCATTTTTAAATGTCAGCGGAATTCTGAAAACAATGTAAGAGTTCCGAAGCATTTTTAAACTTCAGAAGAATTCCGAGAACAATGGGAGAGTTCCGAAGCATTCTTAACCTTCAGCGGAATTCCGAGAACAATGGAAGAGTTGTGAAGCAATTATAAGCGTCAGATGAATTTCGAGAACAATGGAAGAGTTCCGAAGCATTTTTAAACTTCAGCGGAATTCCTGGAACAATGGAAGTGTTCCGAAGCATTTTTAAAAGTCAGCAGAATTCCGAGAATAATAGAAGGGTACAAAAGCATGTTTAAACTTCCTCCGGAATTCTGAGAACAATGTAAGAGTTCCGAAGCATTTTTAAACTTCACCGGAATTCCGAGAACAATGGAAGAGTTCCAAAGCATTTTTAAATGTCAGGGGAATTCCGCGAACAATGGAAGAGTTCTGAAGCATTTTTAAACGTCAGCGGATTTTTGAAAACAATGGAAGATTTCCGAAGCATTTTTAAAGGTCAGCGGAATTCTGAGAAAAATGGAAGAGTTCCGAAGCATTTTTAAACTTCAGCGGAATTTGGAGAACAATCGAAGAGTTGTGAAGCATTTTTAAAGGTCAGCGGAATTCTGAGAAAAATGGAAGAGTTCCGAAGCATTTTTAAAGGTCAGCGGAATTGCGAGAACAATGGAAGAGTTGTGAAGCATTTTTAAACGTCAGCGGAATTCCGAGAACAATGGAAGAGTTGCAAAGCATTATTAAACGTCAGCGGAATTCCGAGAACAATGGAAGAGTTCCGAAGCATTTTTAAACTTCAGCATAATTCCGAGAACAATGGAAGAGTTCCGAAGCATTTTTGAATTTCAACAGAATTCCGAGAACAATGGAAAAGTTCCGAAGCATTTTAAAACTTCAGCAGAATTCCAAGAACAATGGAAGAGTCCTGAAGCATTTTAAACTTCAGCTGATTTCTGAGAAATGGAAGAGTTCCGAAGCATTTTGAAACGTCAGCCGAAATCCGAGAACAATGGAAGAGTTCCGAAGCATTTTTAAACTTCAGCGGAATTCCTTGAACAATGAAAGTGTTGCGAAGCATTATTAAATGTCATCGGAAAACCAAGAACAATGGAAGAGTTCCGAAGCATTTTTAAATGTCAGCGGAAATCCGAGAACAATGGAAGCGTTCTGAAGCATTTTTAAATGTCAGCTGAATTCCGAGAACAATGGAAAAGTTCTAAAGCATTTTTAAACATCAGCGTAATGCCGAGAACAATGCAAGATTTCCGAAGCATTTTTATATGTCAGCGGAATTCCGAGAACAATGGAAGAGTAACAAAGCATTTTAAAACGTCAGCGGAATTCCGAGAACAATGGAAGAGTTCCGAAGCATTTTTAAACTTCAGCGGAATTACGAGAACAAAGGAAGAGTTCCGAAGCATTTTTAAACGTCAGAAGAATTCCGAGAACAATGGAAGAGATCCGAAGCATTTTAAAACTTCAGCAGAATTCCATGAACAATGGAAGAGTTCCGAAGCATTTTAAACTTCAGCTGATTTCCGAGAAATGGAAGAGTTACGAACCATTTTGAAACGTCAGCCAAAATCCGAGAACAATGGAAGCGTTCCGAAGCATTTTTAAATGTCAGCGGAATTCCGAGAACAATGGAAGAGTTCCGAAGCATTTTTAAACTTCAGCGGAATTACGAGAACAATGGAAGAGATTTTAAGCATTTTTAAACTTCAGCGGAATTCCGAGAACAATGGAAGAGTTGTGAAGCATTTTTAAACGTCAGCGGAATTCAGAGAACAATGGAAGAGTTCCGAATCATTTTTAAACGTCAGCAGAATTCCGAGAACAATGGAAGAGTTCCGAAGCATTTTTAAACTTCAGCGGAATTACGAGAACAATGGAAGAGATTTTAAGCATTTTTAAACTTCAGCGGAATTCCGAGAACAATGGAAGAGTTGTGAAGCATTTTTAAACGTCAGCGGAATTCCGAGAACAATGGAAGAGTTCCGAATCATTTTTAAACATCAGCAGAATTCCGAGAACAATGGAAGAGTTCCGAAGCATTTTTAAACGTCAGAAGAATTCCGAGAACAATGGAAGAGTTGAGAAGCATTATTAAACGTCAGCGGAATTCTGAGAACAATGGAAGAGTTCCGAAGCATTTTTAAACGTCAGCGGAATTGCGAGAACAATGGAAGAGTTCTTAAGCATTTTTAAACATCAGCGGAATGTCGAGAACAATGCAAGATTTACGAAGCATTTTTATATGTCAGCGGAATTCCGAGAACAATGGAAGAGTACGGAAGCATTTTTAAACTTCAGCGGAATTACGAGAACAATGGAAGAGTTCCGAAGCATTTTTAAACATGAGCAGAATTCCGAGAACAATGGAAGAGTTCCGAAGCATTTTGAAACTTCAGCGGAATTACGAGAACAATGGAAGAGTTCCGAAGCATTTTTAAACATGAGCAGAATTCCGAGAACAATGGAAGAGATTTTAAGCATTTTTAAACTTCAGCGGAATTCTGACAACAATAGAAGAGTTCCAAAGCATTTTTAAACTTCACCCGAATTCCGAGAACAATGGAAGAGTTCCGATGCATTTTTAAACTTCAGCAGAATTCCTAGAACAATGGAAGAGTTCCGAAGCATTTTTAAACGTCAGCGGAATTCCGAGAACCATGGAAGAGTTGTGAAGCATTTTTAAACTTCAGCGGAATTCCGAGAACAGTAGAAGAGTTCCGAATCATTTTTAAACTTCACCCGAATTCTGAGAACAATGGAAGAGTTCCGAAGCATTTTTAAATGTCAGCAGAATTCCGAGAACAATGGAAGAGTTCCAAAGCATTTTTAAATGTCAGCGGAATTCTGAAAACAATGTAAGATTTCCGAAGCATTTTTAAACTTCAGAAGAATTCCGAGAACAATGGGAGAGTTCCGAAGCATTCTTAACCTTCAGCGGAATTCCGAGAACAATGGAAGAGTTGTGAAGCAATTATAAGCGTCAGATGAATTTCGAGAACAATGGAAGAGTTCCGAAGCATTTTTAAACTTCAGCGGAATTCCTGGAACAATGGAAGTGTTCCGAAGCATTTTTAAAAGTCAGCAGAATTCCGAGAATAATAGAAGGGTACAAAAGCATGTTTAAACTTCCTCCGGAATTCTGAGAACAATGTAAGAGTTCCGAAGCATTTTTAAACTTCACCGGAATTCCGAGAACAATGGAAGAGTTCCGAAGCATTTTTAAATGTCAGGGGAATTCCGCGAACAATGGAAGAGTTCTGAAGCATTTTTAAACGTCAGCGGATTTTTGAAAACAATGGAAGATTTCCGAAGCATTTTTAAAGGTCAGCGGAATTCTGAGAAAAATGGAAGAGTTCCGAAGCATTTTTAAACTTCAGCGGAATTTGGAGAACAATCGAAGAGTTGTGAAGCATTTTTAAAGGTCAGCGGAATTCTGAGAAAAATGGAAGAGTTCCGAAGCATTTTTAAAGGTCAGCGGAATTGCGAGAACAATGGAAGAGTTGTGAAGCATTTTTAAACGTCAGCGGAATTCCGAGAACAATGGAAGAGTTGCAAAGCATTATTAAACGTCAGCGGAATTCCGAGAACAATGGAAGAGTTCCGAAGCATTTTTAAACTTCAGCATAATTCCGAGAACAATGGAAGAGTTCCGAAGCATTTTTGAATTTCAACAGAATTCCGAGAACAATGGAAAAGTTCCGAAGCATTTTAAAACTTCAGCAGAATTCCAAGAACAATGGAAGAGTCCTGAAGCATTTTAAACTTCAGCTGATTTCCGAGAAATGGAAGAGTTCCGAAGCATTTTGAAACGTCAGCCGAAATCCGAGAACAATGGAAGAGTTCCGAAGCATTTTTAAACTTCAGCGGAATTCCTTGAACAATGAAAGTGTTGCGAAGCATTATTAAATGTCATCGGAAAACCAAGAACAATGGAAGAGTTCCGAAGCATTTTTAAATGTCAGCGGAAATCCGAGAACAATGGAAGCGTTCTGAAGCATTTTTAAATGTCAGCTGAATTCCGAGAACAATGGAAAAGTTCTAAAGCATTTTTAAACATCAGCGTAATGCCGAGAACAATGCAAGATTTCCGAAGCATTTTTATATGTCAGCGGAATTCCGAGAACAATGGAAGAGTAACAAAGCATTTTAAAACGTCAGCGGAATTCCGAGAACAATGGAAGAGTTCCGAAGCATTTTTAAACTTAAGCGGAATTACGAGAACAAAGGAAGAGTTCCGAAGCATTTTTAAACGTCAGAAGAATTCCGAGAACAATGGAAGAGATCCGAAGCATTTTAAAACTTCAGCAGAATTCCATGAACAATGGAAGAGTTCCGAAGCATTTTAAACTTCAGCTGATTTCCGAGAAATGGAAGAGTTACGAACCATTTTGAAACGTCAGCCAAAATCCGAGAACAATGGAAGCGTTCCGAAGCATTTTTAAATGTCAGCGGAATTCCGAGAACAATGGAAGAGTTGCGAAGCATTTTTAAACTTCAACGGAATTCCGAGAACAATGGAAGAGTTCCGAAGCATTTTTAAACGTCAGCGGAATTCCGAGAACAATGAAAGAGTTGCGAAGCATTATTAAACGTCAGCGGAATTCCGAGAACAATGGAAGAGTTCCGAAGCATTTTTAAACTTCAGCATAATTCCGAGAACAATGGAAGAGTTCCAAAGCATTTTTAAATTTCAACAGAATTCCGAGAACAATGGAAGAGTTCCGAAGCATTTTAAAACTTCAGCAGAATTCCAAGAACAATGGAAGAGTTCCGAAGCATTTTAAACTTCAGCTGATTTCCGAGAAATGGAAGAGTTACGAACCATTTTGAAACGTCAGCCGAAATCTGAGAACAATGGAAGCGTTCCGAAGCATTTTTAAATGTCACCTGAATTCCGAGAACAATGAAAGAGTTGCGAAGCATTATTAAACGTCAGCGTAATTCTGAGAACAATGGAAGAGTTCCGAAACATTTTTAAACTTCAGCGGAATTACGAGAACAATGGAAGAGTTCCGAAGCATTTTTAAACATGAGCAGAATTCCGAGAACAATGGAAGAGATTTTAAGCATTTTTAATCTTCAGCGGAATTCCGAGAACAATAGAAGAGTTCCAAAGCATTTTTAAACTTCACCCAAATTCTGAGAACAATGGAAGAGTTCCAAAGCATTTTTAAACTTCACCGGAATTCCGAGAACAATGGAAGAGTTCCGAAGCATTTTTAAACGTCAGGGGAATTCCGAGAACAATGGAAGAGTTCTGAAGCATTTTTAAACGTCAGCGGATTTTTGAAAACAATGGAAGATTTCCGAAGCATTTTTAAACGTCAGCGGAATTCCGAGAACAATGGAAGAGTTCCAAAGCATTTTTAAACTTCAGCGGAATTCCGAGAACAATGGAAGAGTTGTGAAGCATTTTTAAACGTCAGCGGAATTCCGAGAACAATGGAAGAGTTCCGAATCATTTTTAAACGTCAGCAGAATTCTGAGAACAATGGAAGAGTTCCGAAGCATTTTTAAACGTCAGCAGAATTCCGAGAACAATGGAAGAGTTGCAAAGCATTATTAAACGTCAGCGGAATTCCTAGAGCAATGGAAGAGTTCCGAAGCATTTTTAAACTTCAGCATAATTCCTAGAACAATGGAAGAGTTCCGAAGCATTTTTGAATTTCAACAGAATTCCGAGAACAATGGAAAAGTTCCGAAGCATTTTAAAACTTCAGCAGAATTCCAAGAACAATGGAAGAGTCCTGAAGCATTTTAAACTTCAGCTGATTTCCGAGAAATGGAAGAGTTCCGAAGCATTTTGAAACGTCAGCCGAAATCCGAGAACAATGGAAGAGTTCCGAAGCATTTTTAAACTTCAGCGGAATTCCTTGAACAATGAAAGTGTTGCGAAGCATTATTAAATGTCATCGGAAAACCAAGAACAATGGAAGAGTTCCGAAGCATTTTTAAATGTCAGCAGAAATCCGAGAACAATGGAAGCGTTCTGAAGCATTTTTAAATGTCAGCTGAATTCCGAGAACAATGGAAAAGTTCTAAAGCATTTTTAAACATCAGCGTAATGCCGAGAACAATGCAAGATTTCCGAAGCATTTTTATATGTCAGCGGAATTCCGAGAACAATGGAAGAGTAACGAAGCATTTTAAAACGTCAGCGGAATTCCGAGAACAATGGAAGAGTTCCGAAGCATTTTTAAACTTCAGCGGAATTACGAGAACAATGGAAGAGTTCCGAAGCATTTTTAAACGTCAGAAGAATTCCGAGAACAATGGAAGAGATCCGAAGCATTTTAAAACTTCAGCAGAATTCCATGAACAATGGAAGAGTTCCGAAGCATTTTAAACTTCAGCTGATTTCCGAGAAATGGAAGAGTTACGAACCATTTTGAAACGTCAGCCAAAATCCGAGAACAATGGAAGCGTTCCGAAGCATTTTTAAATGTCAGCGGAATTCCGAGAACAATGGAAGAGTTGCGAAGCATTTTTAAACTTCAACGGAATTCCGAGAACAATGGAAGAGTTCCGAAGCATTTTTAAACGTCAGCGGAATTCCGAGAACAATGAAAGAGTTGCGAAGCATTATTAAACGTCAGCGGAATTCCGAGAACAATGGAAGAGTTCCGAAGCATTTTTAAACTTCAGCATAATTCCGAGAACAATGGAAGAGTTCCAAAGCATTTTTAAATTTCAACAGAATTCCGAGAACAATGGAAGAGTTCCGAAGCATTTTAAAACTTCAGCAGAATTCCAAGAACAATGGAAGAGTTCCGAAGCATTTTAAACTTCAGCTGATTTCCGAGAAATGGAAGAGTTACGAACCATTTTGAAACGTCAGCCGAAATCTGAGAACAATGGAAGCGTTCCGAAGCATTTTTAAATGTCAACGGAATTCCGAGAACAATGAAAGAGTTGCGAAGCATTATTAAACATCAGCGGAATTCTGAGAACAATGGAAGAGTTCCGAAGCATTTTTAAACGTCAGCGGAATTGCGAGAACAATGGAAGAGTCCTGAAGCATTTTAAACTTCAGCTGATTTCCGAGAAATGGAAGAGTTCCGAAGCATTTTGAAACGTCAGCGGAAATCCGAGAACAATGGAAGCGTTCCGAAGCATTTTTAAATGTCACCTGAATTCCGAGAAAAATGAAAGAGTTGCGAAGCATTATTAAACGTCAGCGTAATTCTGAGAACAATGGAAGAGTTCCGAAACATTTTTAAACTTCAGCGGAATTACGAGAACAATGGAAGAGTTCCGAAGCATTTTTAAACATGAGCAGAATTCCGAGAACAATGGAAGAGATTTTAAGCATTTTTAATCTTCAGCGGAATTCCGAGAACAATAGAAGAGTTCCAAAGCATTTTTAAACTTCACCCAAATTCTGAGAACAATGGAAGAGTTCCAAAGCATTTTTAAACTTCACCGGAATTCCGAGAACAATGGAAGAGTTCCGAAGCATTTTTAAACGTCAGGGGAATTCCGAGAACAATGGAAGAGTTCTGAAGCATTTTTAAACGTCAGCGGATTTTTGAAAACAATGGAAGATTTCCGAAGCATTTTTAAACGTCAGCGGAATTCCGAGAACAATGGAAGAGTTCCGAAGCATTTTTAAACTTCAGCGGAATTCCGAGAACAATGGAAGAGTTGTGAAGCATTTTTAAACGTCAGCGGAATTCCCAGAACAATGGAAGAGTTCCGAATCATTTTTAAACGTCAGCAGAATTCTGAGAACAATGGAAGAGTTCCGAAGCATTTTTAAACGTCAGCAGAATTCCGAAAACAATGGAAGAGATCCGAAGCATTTTAAAACGTCAGCGGAATTCCGAGAACAATGGAAGAGTTCCGAAGCATTTTTAAACTTCAGCGGAATTACGAGAACAATGGAAGAGATTTTAAGCATTTTTAAACTTCAGCGGAATTCCGAGAACAATGGAAGAGTTGTGAAGCATTTTTAAACGTCAGCGGAATTCCGAGAACAATGGAAGAGTTCCGAATCATTTTTAAACGTCTGCAGAATTCCGAGAACAATGGAAGTGTTCCGAAGCATTTTTAAACTTCAGCGGAATTACGAGAACAATGGAAGAGATTTTAAGCATTTTTAAACTTCAGCGGAATTCCGAGAACAATGGAAGAGTTGTGAAGCATTTTTAAACGTCAGCGGAATTCCGAGAACAATGGAAGAGTTCCGAATCATTTTTAAACATCAGCAGAATTCCGAGAACAATGGAAGAGTTCCGAAGCATTTTTAAACGTCAGAAGAATTCCAAGAACAATGGAAGAGATCCGAAGCATTTTAAAACTTCAGCAGAATTCCAAGAACAATGGAAGAGTTCCGAAGCATTTTAAACTTCAGCTGATTTCCGAGAAATGGAAGAGTTACGAACCATTTTGAAACGTCAGCCGAAATCCGAGAACAATGGAAGCGTTCCGAAGCATTTTTAAATGTCAGCGGAATTCCGAGAACAATGAAAGAGTTGCGAAGCATTATTAAACGTCAGCGGAATTCTGAGAACAATGGAAGAGTTCCGAAGCATTTTTAAACGTCATCGGAATTGCGAGAACAATGGAAGAGTTCTTAAGCATTTTTAAACATCAGCGGAATGCCGAGAACAATGCAAGATTTCCGAAGCATTTTTATATGTCAGCGGAATTCCGAGAACAATGGAAGAGTTGCGAAGCATTTTTAAACTTCAACGGAATTCCGAGAACAATGGAAGAGTTCCGAAGCATTTTTAAACGTCAGCGGAATTCCGAGAACAATGAAAGAGTTGCGAAGCATTATTGAACATCAGCGGAATTCCGAGAACAATGGAAGAGTTCCGAAGCATTTTTAAACATCAGCATAATTCCGAGAACAATGGAAGAGTTCCAAAGCATTTTTAAATTTCAATGGAATACCGAGAACAATGGAAGAGTTCCGAAGCATTTTAAAACTTCAGCAGAATTCCAAGAACAATGGAAGAGTTCCGAAGCATTTTAAACTTCAGCTGATTTCCGAGAAATGGAAGAGTTACAAACCATTTTGAAACGTCAGCCGAAATCTTAGAACAATGGAAGCGTTCCGAAGCATTTTTAAATGTCAACGGAATTCCGAGAACAATGAAAGTGTTGCGAAGCATTATTAAACGTCAGCGGAATTCTGAGAACAATGGAAGAGTTCCGAAGCATTTTTAAACGTCAGCGGAATTGCGAGAACAATGGAAGAGTTCTTACGCATTTTTAAACATCAGCGGAATGCCGAGAACAATGCAAGATTTCCGAAGCATTTTTATATGTCAGCGGAATTCCGAGAACAATGGAAGAGTACGGAAGCATTTTTAAACTTCAGCGGAATTATGAGATCAATGGAAGAGTTCCGAAGCATTTTTAAACATGAGCAGAATTCCGAGAACAATGGAAGAGTTCCGAAGCATTTTTAAACTTCAGCAGAATTACGAGAACAATGGAAGAGTTCCAAAGCATTTTTAAACATGAGCAGAATTCCGAGAACAATGGAAGAGATTTTAAGCATTTTTAAACTTCAGCGGAATTCTGACAACAATAGAAGAGTTCCAAAGCATTTTTAAACTTCACCCGAATTCCAAGAACAATGGAAGAGTTCCGATGCATTTTTAAATGTCAGCAGAATTCCGAGAACAATGTAAGAGTTCCAAAGCATTTTAAAACTTCAGCAGAATTCCGAGAACAATGGAAGAGATCCGAAGCATTTTTAAATGTCAGCAGAATTCCGAGAACAATGTAAGAGTTCCAAAGCATTTTAAAACTTCAGCAGAATTCCAAGAACAATTGAAGTGTTCCGAAGCATTTTTAAACGTCAGCGGAATTGCGAGAACAATGGAAAAGTTCTAAAGCATTTTTAAACATCAGCGGAATGCCGAGAATAATGCAAGATTTCCGAAGCATTTTTATATGTCAGCGGAATTCCGAGAAGAATGGAAGAGTTCCGAAGCATTTTTAAACTTCAGCGGAATTACGAGAACAATGGAAGAGTCCTGAAGCATTTTAAACTTCAGCTGATTTCCGAGAAATGGAAGAGTTCCGAAGCATTTTGAAACGTCAGCGGAAATCCGAGAACAATGGAAGCGTTCCGAAGCATTTTTAAATGTCAGCTGAATTCCGAGAACAATGAAAGAGTTGCGAAGCATTATTAAACGTCAGCAGAATTCTTAGAACAATGGAAGAGTTCCGAAACATTTTTAAACTTCAGCGGAATTACGAGAACAATGGAAGAGTTCCGAAGCATTTTTAAACATGAGCAGAATTCCGAGAACAATGGAAGAGATTTTAAGCATTTTTAATCTTCAGCGGAATTCCGAGAACAATAGAAGAGTTCCAAAGCATTTTTAAACTTCACCCAAATTCTGAGAACAATGGAAGAGTTCCGAAGCATTTTTAAACTTCACCGAAATTCCGAGAACAATGGAAGAGTTCCGAAGCATTTTTAAACGTCAGGGGAATTCCGAGAACAATGGAAGAGTTCTGAAGCATTTTTAAACGTCAGCGGATTTTTGAAAACAATGGAAGATTTCCGAAGCATTTTTAAACGTCAGCGGAATTCCGAGAACAATGGAAGAGTTCCGAAGCATTTTTAAACTTCAGCGGAATTACGAGAACAATGGAAGAGATTTTAAGCATTTTTAAACTTCAGCGGAATTCCGAGAACAATGGAAGAGTTGTGAAGCATTTTTAAACGTCAGCGGAATTCCGAGAAAAATGGAAGAGATTTTAAGCATTTTTAAACTTCAGCGGAATTCCGAGAACAATGGAAGAGTTGTGAAGCATTTTTAAACGTCAGCGGAATTCCGAGAACAATGGAAGAGTTCCGAATCATTTTTAAACGTCAGCAGAATTCCGAGAACAATGGAAGAGTTCCGAAGCATTTTTAAACTTCAGCGGAATTACGAGAACAATGGAAGAGATTTTAAGCATTTTTAAACTTCAGCGGAATTCCGAGAACAATGGAAGAGTTCCGAAGCATTTTTAAACATGAGCAGAATTCCGAGAACAATGGAAGAGATTTTAAGCATTTTTAATCTTCAGCGGAATTCCGAGAACAATAGAAGAGTTCCAAAGCATTTTTAAACTTCACCCAAATTCTGAGAACAATGGAAGAGTTCCAAAGCATTTTTAAACTTCACCGGAATTCCGAGAACAATGGAAGAGTTCCGAAGCATTTTTAAACGTCAGGGGAATTCCGAGAACAATGGAAGAGTTCTGAAGCATTTTTAAACGTCAGCGGATTTTTGAAAACAATGGAAGATTTCCGAAGCATTTTTAAACGTCAGCGGAATTCCGAGAACAATGGAAGAGTTCCGAAGCATTTTTAAACTTCAGCGGAATTCCGAGAACAATGGAAGAGTTGTGAAGCATTTTTAAACGTCAGCGGAATTCCGAGAACAATGGAAGAGTTCCGAATCATTTTTAAACGTCAGCAGAATTCTGAGAACAATGGAAGAGTTCCGAAGCATTTTTAAACGTCAGCAGAATTCCGAAAACAATGGAAGAGATCCGAAGCATTTTAAAACGTCAGCGGAATTCCGAGAACAATGGAAGAGTTCCGAAGCATTTTTAAACTTCAGCGGAATTACGAGAACAATGGAAGAGATTTTAAGCATTTTTAAACTTCAGCGGAATTCCGAGAACAATGGAAGAGTTGTGAAGCATTTTTAAACGTCAGCGGAATTCCGAGAACAATGGAAGAGTTCCGAATCATTTTTAAACGTCTGCAGAATTCCGAGAACAATGGAAGTGTTCCGAAGCATTTTTAAACTTCAGCGGAATTACGAGAACAATGGAAGAGATTTTAAGCATTTTTAAACTTCAGCGGAATTCCGAGAACAATGGAAGAGTTGTGAAGCATTTTTAAACGTCAGCGGAATTCCGAGAACAATGGAAGAGTTCCGAATCATTTTTAAACATCAGCAGAATTCCGAGAACAATGGAAGAGTTCCGAAGCATTTTTAAACGTCAGAAGAATTCCAAGAACAATGGAAGAGATCCGAAGCATTTTAAAACTTCAGCAGAATTCCAAGAACAATGGAAGAGTTCCGAAGCATTTTAAACTTCAGCTGATTTCCGAGAAATGGAAGAGTTACGAACCATTTTGAAACGTCAGCCGAAATCCGAGAACAATGGAAGCGTTCCGAAGCATTTTTAAATGTCAGCGGAATTCGGAGAACAATGAAAGAGTTGCGAAGCATTATTAAACGTCAGCGGAATTCTGAGAACAATGGAAGAGTTCCGAAGCATTTTTAAACGTCATCGGAATTGCGAGAACAATGGAAGAGTTCTTAAGCATTTTTAAACATCAGCGGAATGCCGAGAACAATGCAAGATTTCCGAAGCATTTTTATATGTCAGCGGAATTCCGAGAACAATGGAAGAGTTGCGAAGCATTTTTAAACTTCAACGGAATTCCGAGAACAATGGAAGAGTTCCGAAGCATTTTTAAACGTCAGCGGAATTCCGAGAACAATGAAAGAGTTGCGAAGCATTATTGAACATCAGCGGAATTCCGAGAACAATGGAAGAGTTCCGAAGCATTTTTAAACTTCAGCATAATTCCGAGAACAATGGAAGAGTTCCAAAGCATTTTTAAATTTCAACGGAATACCGAGAACAATGGAAGAGTTCCGAAGCATTTTAAAACTTCAGCAGAATTCCAAGAACAATGGAAGAGTTCCGAAGCATTTTAAACTTCAGCTGATTTCCGAGAAATGGAAGAGTTACAAACCATTTTGAAACGTCAGCCGAAATCTTAGAACAATGGAAGCGTTCCGAAGCATTTTTAAATGTCAACGGAATTCCGAGAACAATGAAAGTGTTGCGAAGCATTATTAAACGTCAGCGGAATTCTGAGAACAATGGAAGAGTTCCGAAGCATTTTTAAACGTCAGCGGAATTGCGAGAACAATGGAAGAGTTCTTACGCATTTTTAAACATCAGCGGAATGCCGAGAACAATGCAAGATTTCCGAAGCATTTTTATATGTCAGCGGAATTCCGAGAACAATGGAAGAGTACGGAAGCATTTTTAAACTTCAGCGGAATTATGAGATCAATGGAAGAGTTCCGAAGCATTTTTAAACATGAGCAGAATTCCGAGAACAATGGAAGAGTTCCGAAGCATTTTTAAACTTCAGCAGAATTACGAGAACAATGGAAGAGTTCCAAAGCATTTTTAAACATGAGCAGAATTCCGAGAACAATGGAAGAGATTTTAAGCATTTTTAAACTTCAGCGGAATTCTGACAACAATAGAAGAGTTCCAAAGCATTTTTAAACTTCACCCGAATTCCAAGAACAATGGAAGAGTTCCGATGCATTTTTAAATGTCAGCAGAATTCCGAGAACAATGTAAGAGTTCCAAAGCATTTTAAAACTTCAGCAGAATTCCGAGAACAATGGAAGAGATCCGAAGCATTTTTAAATGTCAGCAGAATTCCGAGAACAATGTAAGAGTTCCAAAGCATTTTAAAACTTCAGCAGAATTCCAAGAACAATTGAAGTGTTCCGAAGCATTTTTAAACGTCAGCGGAATTGCGAGAACAATGGAAAAGTTCTAAAGCATTTTTAAACATCAGCGGAATGCCGAGAACAATGCAAGATTTCCGAAGCATTTTTATATGTCAGCGGAATTCCGAGAAGAATGGAAGAGTTCCGAAGCATTTTTAAACTTCAGCGGAATTACGAGAACAATGGAAGAGTCCTGAAGCATTTTAAACTTCAGCTGATTTCCGAGAAATGGAAGAGTTCCGAAGCATTTTGAAACGTCAGCGGAAATCCGAGAACAATGGAAGCGTTCCGAAGCATTTTTAAATGTCAGCTGAATTCCGAGAACAATGAAAGAGTTGCGAAGCATTATTAAACGTCAGCAGAATTCTTAGAACAATGGAAGAGTTCCGAAACATTTTTAAACTTCAGCGGAATTACGAGAACAATGGAAGAGTTCCGAAGCATTTTTAAACATGAGCAGAATTCCGAGAACAATGGAAGAGATTTTAAGCATTTTTAATCTTCAGCGGAATTCCGAGAACAATAGAAGAGTTCCAAAGCATTTTTAAACTTCACCCAAATTCTGAGAACAATGGAAGAGTTCCGAAGCATTTTTAAACTTCACCGAAATTCCGAGAACAATGGAAGAGTTCCGAAGCATTTTTAAACGTCAGGGGAATTCCGAGAACAATGGAAGAGTTCTGAAGCATTTTTAAACGTCAGCGGATTTTTGAAAACAATGGAAGATTTCCGAAGCATTTTTAAACGTCAGCGGAATTCCGAGAACAATGGAAGAGTTCCGAAGCATTTTTAAACTTCAGCGGAATTACGAGAACAATGGAAGAGATTTTAAGCATTTTTAAACTTCAGCGGAATTCCGAGAACAATGGAAGAGTTGTGAAGCATTTTTAAACGTCAGCGGAATTCCGAGAAAAATGGAAGAGATTTTAAGCATTTTTAAACTTCAGCGGAATTCCGAGAACAATGGAAGAGTTGTGAAGCATTTTTAAACGTCAGCGGAATTCCGAGAACAATGGAAGAGTTCCGAATCATTTTTAAACGTCAGCAGAATTCCGAGAACAATGGAAGAGTTCCGAAGCATTTTTAAACTTCAGCGGAATTACGAGAACAATGGAAGAGATTTTAAGCATTTTTAAACTTCAGCGGAATTCCGAGAACAATGGAAGAGTTCCGAAGCATTTTTAAACATGAGCAGAATTCCGAGAACAATGGAAGAGATTTTAAGCATTTTTAATCTTCAGCGGAATTCCGAGAACAATAGAAGAGTTCCAAAGCATTTTTAAACTTCACCCAAATTCTGAGAACAATGGAAGAGTTCCAAAGCATTTTTAAACTTCACCGGAATTCCGAGAACAATGGAAGAGTTCCGAAGCATTTTTAAACGTCAGGGGAATTCCGAGAACAATGGAAGAGTTCTGAAGCATTTTTAAACGTCAGCGGATTTTTGAAAACAATGGAAGATTTCCGAAGCATTTTTAAACGTCAGCGGAATTCCGAGAACAATGGAAGAGTTCCGAAGCATTTTTAAACTTCAGCGGAATTCCGAGAACAATGGAAGAGTTGTGAAGCATTTTTAAACGTCAGCGGAATTCCGAGAACAATGGAAGAGTTCCGAATCATTTTTAAACGTCAGCAGAATTCTGAGAACAATGGAAGAGTTCCGAAGCATTTTTAAACGTCAGCAGAATTCCGAAAACAATGGAAGAGATCCGAAGCATTTTAAAACGTCAGCGGAATTCCGAGAACAATGGAAGAGTTCCGAAGCATTTTTAAACTTCAGCGGAATTACGAGAACAATGGAAGAGATTTTAAGCATTTTTAAACTTCAGCGGAATTCCGAGAACAATGGAAGAGTTGTGAAGCATTTTTAAACGTCAGCGGAATTCCGAGAACAATGGAAGAGTTCCGAATCATTTTTAAACGTCTGCAGAATTCCGAGAACAATGGAAGTGTTCCGAAGCATTTTTAAACTTCAGCGGAATTACGAGAACAATGGAAGAGATTTTAAGCATTTTTAAACTTCAGCGGAATTCCGAGAACAATGGAAGAGTTGTGAAGCATTTTTAAACGTCAGCGGAATTCCGAGAACAATGGAAGAGTTCCGAATCATTTTTAAACATCAGCAGAATTCCGAGAACAATGGAAGAGTTCCGAAGCATTTTTAAACGTCAGAAGAATTCCAAGAACAATGGAAGAGATCCGAAGCATTTTAAAACTTCAGCAGAATTCCAAGAACAATGGAAGAGTTCCGAAGCATTTTAAACTTCAGCTGATTTCCGAGAAATGGAAGAGTTACGAACCATTTTGAAACGTCAGCCGAAATCCGAGAACAATGGAAGCGTTCCGAAGCATTTTTAAATGTCAGCGGAATTCGGAGAACAATGAAAGAGTTGCGAAGCATTATTAAACGTCAGCGGAATTCTGAGAACAATGGAAGAGTTCCGAAGCATTTTTAAACGTCATCGGAATTGCGAGAACAATGGAAGAGTTCTTAAGCATTTTTAAACATCAGCGGAATGCCGAGAACAATGCAAGATTTCCGAAGCATTTTTATATGTCAGCGGAATTCCGAGAACAATGGAAGAGTTGCGAAGCATTTTTAAACTTCAACGGAATTCCGAGAACAATGGAAGAGTTCCGAAGCATTTTTAAACGTCAGCGGAATTCCGAGAACAATGAAAGAGTTGCGAAGCATTATTGAACATCAGCGGAATTCCGAGAACAATGGAAGAGTTCCGAAGCATTTTTAAACTTCAGCATAATTCCGAGAACAATGGAAGAGTTCCAAAGCATTTTTAAATTTCAACGGAATACCGAGAACAATGGAAGAGTTCCGAAGCATTTTAAAACTTCAGCAGAATTCCAAGAACAATGGAAGAGTTCCGAAGCATTTTAAACTTCAGCTGATTTCCGAGAAATGGAAGAGTTACAAACCATTTTGAAACGTCAGCCGAAATCTTAGAACAATGGAAGCGTTCCGAAGCATTTTTAAATGTCAACGGAATTCCGAGAACAATGAAAGTGTTGCGAAGCATTATTAAACGTCAGCGGAATTCTGAGAACAATGGAAGAGTTCCGAAGCATTTTTAAACGTCAGCGGAATTGCGAGAACAATGGAAGAGTTCTTACGCATTTTTAAACATCAGCGGAATGCCGAGAACAATGCAAGATTTCCGAAGCATTTTTATATGTCAGCGGAATTCCGAGAACAATGGAAGAGTACGGAAGCATTTTTAAACTTCAGCGGAATTATGAGATCAATGGAAGAGTTCCGAAGCATTTTTAAACATGAGCAGAATTCCGAGAACAATGGAAGAGTTCCGAAGCATTTTTAAACTTCAGCAGAATTACGAGAACAATGGAAGAGTTCCAAAGCATTTTTAAACATGAGCAGAATTCCGAGAACAATGGAAGAGATTTTAAGCATTTTTAAACTTCAGCGGAATTCTGACAACAATAGAAGAGTTCCAAAGCATTTTTAAACTTCACCCGAATTCCAAGAACAATGGAAGAGTTCCGATGCATTTTTAAACTTCAGCAGAATTCCTAGAACAATGGAAGAGTTCCGAAGCATTTTTAAACTTCAGCAGAATTCCGAGAACAATGGAAGAGTTCCGAAGTATTTTTAAACGTCAGCGGAATTCCGAAAACAATGGAAGAGTTCTGAAGCATTTCTAAGCGTCAGCGGAATTTTGAAAACAATGGAAGATTTCCAAAGCATTTTTAAACTTCAGCAGAATTCCGAGAACAATGGAAGAGATCCGAAGCATTTTTAAATGTCAGCAGAATTCCGAGAACAATGTAAGAGTTCCAAAGCATTTTAAAACTTCAGCAGAATTCCAAGAACAATTGAAGTGTTCCGAAGCATTTTTAAACATCAGCGGAATTGCGAGAACAATGGAAAAGTTCTAAAGCATTTTTAAACATCAGCGGAATGCCGAGAACAATGCAAGATTTCCGAAGCATTTTTATATGTCAGCGGAATTCCGAGAAGAATGAAAGAGTTCCGAAGCATTTTTAAACTTCAGCGGAATTACGAGAACAATGGAAGAGTCCTGAAGCATTTTAAACTTCAGCTGATTTCCGAGAAATGGAAGAGTTCCGAAGCATTTTGAAACGTCAGCGGAAATCCGAGAACAATGGAAGCGTTCCGAAGCATTTTTAAATGTCAGCTGAATTCCGAGAACAATGAAAGAGTTGCGAAGCATTATTAAACGTCAGCAGAATTCTTAGAACAATGGAAGAGTTCTGAAACATTTTTAAACTTCAGCGGAATTACGAGAACAATGGAAGAGTTCCGAAGCATTTTTAAACATGAGCAGAATTCCGAGAACAATGGAAGAGATTTTAAGCATTTTTAATCTTCAGCGGAATTCCGAGAACAATAGAAGAGTTCCAAAGCATTTTTAAACTTCACCGAAATTCCGAGAACAATGGAAGAGTTCCGAAGCATTTTTAAACGTCAGGGGAATTCCGAGAACAATGGAAGAGTTCTGAAGCATTTTTAAACGTCAGCGGATTTTTGAAAACAATGGAAGATTTCCGAAGCATTTTTAAACGTCAGCGGAATTCCGAGAACAATGGAAGAGTTCCGAAGCATTTTTAAACTTCAGCGGAATTACGAGAACAATGGAAGAGATTTTAAGCATTTTTAAACTTCAGCGGAAATCCGAGAACAATGGAAGAGTTGTGAAGCATTTTTAAACGTCAGCGGAATTCCGAGAAAAATGGAAGAGATTTTAAGCATTTTTAAACTTCAGCGGAATTCCGAGAACAATGGAAGAGTTGTGAAGCATTTTTAAACGTCAGCGGAATTCCGAGAACAATGGAAGAGTTCCGAATCATTTTTAAACGTCAGCAGAATTCCGAGAACAATGGAAGAGTTCCGAAGCATTTTTAAACTTCAGCGGAATTACGAGAACAATGGAAGAGATTTTAAGCATTTTTAAACTTCAGCGGAATTCCGAGAACAATGGAAGAGTTGTGAAGCATTTTTAAACGTCAGCGGAATTCCGAGAACAATGAAAGAGTTCCGAAGCATTTTTAAACGTCAGAAGAATTCCGAGAACAATGGAAGAGATCCGCAGCATTTTAAAACTTCAGCAGAATTCCAAGAACAATGGAAGAGTTCCGAAGCATTTTAAACTTCAGCTGATTTCCGAGAAATGGAAGAGTTACGAACCATTTTGAAACGTCAGCCGAAATCCGAGAACAATGGAAGCGTTCCGAAGCATTTTTAAATGTCAGCGGAATTCCGAGAACAATGAAAGTGTTGCGAATCATTATTAAACGTCAGCGGAATTCTGAGAACAATGGAAGAGTTCCGAAGCATTTTTAAACGTCATCGGAATTGCGAGAACAATGGAAGAGTTCTTAAGCATTTTTAAACATCAGCGGAATGCCGAGAACAATGCAAGATTTCCGAAGCATTTTTATATGTCAGCGGAATTCCGAGAACAATGGAAGAGTTGCGAAGCATTTTTAAACTTCAACGGAATTCCGAGAACAATGGAAGAGTTCCGAAGCATTTTTAAACGTCAGCGGAATTCCGAGAACAATGAAAGAGTTGCGAAGCATTATTAAACGTCAGCGGAATTCCGAGAACAATGGAAGAGTTCCGAAGCATTTTTAAACTTCAGCATAATTCCGAGAACAATGGAAGAGTTCCAAAGCATTTTTAAATTTCAACGGAATTCCGAGAACAATGGAAGAGTTCCGAAGCATTTTAAAACTTCAGCAGAATTCCAAGAACAATGGAAGAGTTCCGAAGCATTTTAAACTTCAGCTGATTTCCGAGAAATGGAAGAGTTACGAACCATTTTGAAACGTCAGCCGAAATCTTAGAACAATGGAAGCGTTCCGAAGCATTTTTAAATGTCAACGGAATTCCGAGAACAATGAAAGTGTTGCGAAGCATTATTAAACGTCAGCGGAATTCTGAGAACAATGGAAGAGTTCCGAAGCATTTTTAAACGTCAGCGGAATTGCGAGAACAATGGAAGAGTTCTGAAGCATTTCTAAGCGTCAGCGGAATTTTGAAAACAATGGAAGATTTCCAAAGCATTTTTAAACTTCAGCAGAATTCCGAGAACAATGGAAGAGATCCGAAGCATTTTTAAATGTCAGCAGAATTCCGAGAACAATGTAAGAGTTCCAAAGCATTTTAAAACTTCAGCAGAATTCCAAGAACAATTGAAGTGTTCCGAAGCATTTTTAAACGTCAGCGGAATTGCGAGAACAATGGAAAAGTTCTAAAGCATTTTTAAACATCAGCGGAATGCCGAGAACAATGCAAGATTTCCGAAGCATTTTTATATGTCAGCGGAATTCCGAGAAGAATGAAAGAGTTCCGAAGCATTTTTAAACTTCAGCGGAATTACGAGAACAATGGAAGAGTCCTGAAGCATTTTAAACTTCAGCTGATTTCCGAGAAATGGAAGAGTTCCGAAGCATTTTGAAACGTCAGCGGAAATCCGAGAACAATGGAAGCGTTCCGAAGCATTTTTAAATGTCAGCTGAATTCCGAGAACAATGAAAGAGTTGCGAAGCATTATTAAACGTCAGCAGAATTCTTAGAACAATGGAAGAGTTCCGAAACATTTTTAAACTTCAGCGGAATTACGAGAACAATGGAAGAGTTCCGAAGCATTTTTAAACATGAGCAGAATTCCGAGAACAATGGAAGAGATTTTAAGCATTTTTAATCTTCAGCGGAATTCCGAGAACAATAGAAGAGTTCCAAAGCATTTTTAAACTTCACCGAAATTCCGAGAACAATGGAAGAGTTCCGAAGCATTTTTAAACGTCAGGGGAATTCCGAGAACAATGGAAGAGTTCTGAAGCATTTTTAAACGTCAGCGGATTTTTGAAAACAATGGAAGATTTCCGAAGCATTTTTAAACGTCAGCGGAATTCCGAGAACAATGGAAGAGTTCCGAAGCATTTTTAAACTTCAGCGGAATTACGAGAACAATGGAAGAGATTTTAAGCATTTTTAAACTTCAGCGGAATTCCGAGAACAATGGAAGAGTTGTGAAGCATTTTTAAACGTCAGCGGAATTCCGAGAAAAATGGAAGAGATTTTAAGCATTTTTAAACTTCAGCGGAATTCCGAGAACAATGGAAGAGTTGTGAAGCATTTTTAAACGTCAGCGGAATTCCGAGAACAATGGAAGAGTTCCGAATCATTTTTAAACGTCAGCAGAATTCCGAGAACAATGGAAGAGTTCCGAAGCATTTTTAAACTTCAGCGGAATTACGAGAACAATGGAAGAGATTTTAAGCATTTTTAAACTTCAGCGGAATTCCGAGAACAATGGAAGAGTTGTGAAGCATTTTTAAACGTCAGCGGAATTCCGAGAACAATGGAAGAGTTCCGAAGCATTTTTAAACGTCAGAAGAATTCCGAGAACAATGGAAGAGATCCGCAGCATTTTAAAACTTCAGCAGAATTCCAAGAACAATGGAAGAGTTCCGAAGCATTTTAAACTTCAGCTGATTTCCGAGAAATGGAAGAGTTACGAACCATTTTGAAACGTCAGCCGAAATCCGAGAACAATGGAAGCGTTCCGAAGCATTTTTAAATGTCAGCGGAATTCCGAGAACAATGAAAGTGTTGCGAATCATTATTAAACGTCAGCGGAATTCTGAGAACAATGGAAGAGTTCCGAAGCATTTTTAAACGTCATCGGAATTGCGAGAACAATGGAAGAGTTCTTAAGCATTTTTAAACATCAGCGGAATGCCGAGAACAATGCAAGATTTCCGAAGCATTTTTATATGTCAGCGGAATTCCGAGAACAATGGAAGAGTTGCGAAGCATTTTTAAACTTCAACGGAATTCCGAGAACAATGGAAGAGTTCCGAAGCATTTTTAAACTTCAGCATAATTCCGAGAACAATGGAAGAGTTCCAAAGCATTTTTAAATTTCAACGGAATTCCGAGAACAATGGAAGAGTTCCGAAGCATTTTAAAACTTCAGCAGAATTCCAAGAACAATGGAAGAGTTCCGAAGCATTTTAAACTTCAGCTGATTTCCGAGAAATGGAAGAGTTACGAACCATTTTGAAACGTCAGCCGAAATCTTAGAACAATGGAAGCGTTCCGAAGCATTTTTAAATGTCAACGGAATTCCGAGAACAATGAAAGTGTTGCGAAGCATTATTAAACGTCAGCGGAATTCTGAGAACAATGGAAGAGTTCCGAAGCATTTTTAAACGTCAGCGGAATTGCGAGAACAATGGAAAAGTTCTTAAGCATTTTTAAACATCAGCGGAATGCCGAGAACAATGCAAGATTTCCGAAGCATTTTTATATGTCAGCGGAATTCCGAGAACAATGGAAGAGTACGGAAGCATTTTTAAACTTCAGCGGAATTATGATAACAATGGAAGAGTTCCGAAGCATTTTTAAACATGAGCAGAATTCCGAGAACAATGGAAGAGTTCCGAAGCATTTTTAAACTTCAGCAGAATTACGAGAACAATGGAAGAGTTCCGAAGCATTTTTAAACATGAGCAGAATTCCGAGAACAATGGAAGAGATTTTAAGCATTTTTAAACTTCAGCGGAATTCTGACAACAATAGAAGAGTTCCAAAGCATTTTTAAACTTCACCCGAATTCCAAGAACAATGGAAGAGTTCCGATGCATTTTTAAACTTCAGCAGAATTCCTAGAACAATGGAAGAGTTCCGAAGCATTTTTAAACTTCAGCGGAATTCCGAGAACAATGGAAGAGTTGTGAAGCATTTTTAAACGTCAGCGGAATTCCGAGAACAATGGAAGAGTTCCGAATCATTTTTAAACGTCAGCAGAATTCCGAGAACAATGGAAGAGATCCGAAGCATTTTAAAACTTCAGCAGAATTCCAAGAACAATGGAAGAGTTTCGAAGCATTTTAAACTTCAGCTGATTTCCGAGAAATGGAAGAGTTACGAACCATTTTGAAACGTCAGCCGAAATCCGAGAACAATGGAAGCGTTCCGAAGCATTTTTAAATGTCAGCGGAATTCCGAGAACAATGAAAGAGTTGCGAAGCATTATTAAACGTCAGCGGAATTCTGAGAACAATGGAAGAGTTCCGAAGCATTTTTAAACTTCAGCGGTATATGGAGAACAATGGAAGAGTTCCGAAGCATTTTTAAAAGTCAGCGGAATTCCGAGAACAATGGAAGAGTTGTGAAACATTTTTAAACCTCAGCAGAATTCCGAGAACAATGGAAGAGTTCCGAAGCATTTTTAAACGTCAGTGGAATTCTGAGAACAATGGAATAGTTCTGAATAATTTTTAAATGTTAGCGGGATTCCGAGAATAATGGAAGAGTTCCGAAGCATTTTTAAATGTCAGCGGAAATCTGAAAACAATGGAAGAGTTCCGTAGCATTTTTAATCTTCAGAATAATTCCGAGAACAATGGAAGAGTTCCGAAGCATATTTAAACTTCAGCGGAATTCCGAGAACAATGGACGAGTTCTTAAGCATTTTTAAACATCAGCGGAATGCCGAGAACAATGCAAGATTTCCGAAGCATTTTTATATGTCAGCGGAATTCCGAGAACAATGGAAGAGCTGCGAAGTATTTTTAAACTTCAACGGAATTCCGAGAACAATGGAAGAGTTCCGAAGCATTTTTAAACTTCAGCATAATTCCGAGAACAATGGAAGAGTTCCAAAGCATTTTTAAATTTCAACAGAATTCCGAGAACAATGGAAGAGTTCCGAATCATTTTAAAACTTCAGCAGAATTCCAAGAACAATGGAAGAGTTCCGAAGCATTTTAAACTTCAGCTGATTTCCGAGAAATGGAAGAGTTACGAACCATTTTGAAACGTCAGCCGAAATCTGAGCACAATGGAAGCGTTCCGAAGCATTTTTAAATGTCAGCGGAATTCCGAGAACAATGAAAGAGTTGCGAAGTATTATTAAACGTCAGCGGAATTCTGAGAACAATGGAAGAGTTCCGAAGCATTTTTAAACGTCAGCGGAATTACGAGAACAATTGAAGAGTTCTTAAGCATTTTTAAACATCAGCGGAATGCCGAGAACAATGCCAGATTTCCGAAGCATTTTTATATGTCACCGGAATTCCGAGAACAATGGAAGAGTACGGAAGCATTTTAAAACGTCAGCGGAATTCCGAGAACAATGGAAGAGTTCCGAAGCATTTTTAAACTTCAGCGGAATTACGAGAACAATGGAAGAGTTCCGAAGCATTTTTAAACATGAGCAGATTTCCGATAACAATGGAAGAGATTTTAAGCATTTTTAAACTTCAGCGGAATTCCGAGAACAATAGAAGAGTTCCGAAGCATTTTTAAACTTCACCCGAATTCTGAGAACAATGGAAGAGTTCCGAAGCATTTTTAAAAGTCAGCGGAATTCCGAGAACAATGGAAGAGTTGTGAAGATTTTTTAAACGTCAGCGGAATTCCGAGAACAATGGAAGAGTTCCGAATCATTTTTAAACGTCAGCAGAATTCCGAGAACAATGGAAGAGAACCGAAGCATTTTAAAACTTCAGCAGAATTCCAAGAACAATGGAAGAGTTTCGAAGCATTTTAAACTTCAGCTGATGTCCGAGAAATGGAAGAGTTACGAACCATTTTGAAACGTCAGCCGAAATCCGAGAACAATGGAAGCGTTCCGAAGCATTTTTAAATGTCAGCGGAATTCCGAGAACAATGAAAGAGTTGCGAAGCATTATTAAACGTCAGCGGAATTCTGAGAACAATGGAAGAGTTCCGAAGCATTTTTAAACGTCAACGGAATTGCGAGAACAATGGAAGAGTTCTTAAGCATTTTTAAACATCAGCGGAATGCCGAGAACAATGCAAGATTTCCGAAGCATTTTTATATGTCAGCGGAATTCCGAGAACAATGGAAGAGTACAGAAGCATTTTTAAACTTCAGCGGAATTACAAGAACAATGGAAGAGTTCCGAAGCATTTTTAAACATGAGCAGAATTCCGAGAACAATGGAAGAGTTCCGATGCATTTTTAAACTTCAGCGGAATTACGAGAACAATGGAAGAGTTCCGAAGCATTTTTAAACATGAGCAGAATTCCGAGAATAATGGAAGAGATTTTAAGCATTTTTAAACTTCAGCGGAATTCTGACAGCAATAGAAGAGTTCCAAAGCATTTTTAAACTTCACCCGAATTCCGAGAACAATGGAAGAGTTCCGATGCATTTTTAAACTTCAGCAGAATTCCTAGAACAATGGAAGAGTTCCGAAGCATTTTTAAACTTCAGCGGAATTCAGAGAACAATGGAAGAGTTCAGAAGCATTTTTAAACGTCAGCGGAATTCCGAGAACAATGGAAGAGTTCTGCAGCATTTTTAAGCGTCAGCGGAATTTTGAAAACAATGGACGATTTCCAAAGCATTTTTAAACTTCAGCAGAATTCCGAGAACAATGAAAGAGTTCCAAAGCATTTTTAAACTTCAGCGGTATTTGGAGAACAATGGAAGAGTTCCGAAGCATTTTTAAAAGTCAGCGGAATTCCGAGAACAATGGAAGAGTTGTGAAGCATTTTGAAACGTCAGCCGAAATCCGAGAACAATGGAAGAGTTCCGAAGCATTTTTAAACTTCAGCGGAATTCCTTGAACAATGAAAGTGTTGCGAAGCATTATTAAATGTCATCGGAAAACCAAGAACAATGGAAGAGTTCCGAAGCATTTTTAAATGTCAGCGGAAATCCGAGAACAATGGAAGCGTTCTGAAGCATTTTTAAATGTCAGCTGAATTCCGAGAACAATGGAAAAGTTCTAAAGCATTTTTAAACATCAGCGTAATGCCGAGAACAATGCAAGATTTCCGAAGCATTTTTATATGTCAGCGGAATTCCGAGAACAATGGAAGAGTAACAAAGCATTTTAAAACGTCAGCGGAATTCCGAGAACAATGGAAGAGTTCCGAAGCATTTTTAAACTTCAGCGGAATTACGAGAACAAAGGAAGAGTTCCGAAGCATTTTTAAACGTCAGAAGAATTCCGAGAACAATGGAAGAGATCCGAAGCATTTTAAAACTTCAGCAGAATTCCATGAACAATGGAAGAGTTCCGAAGCATTTTAAACTTCAGCTGATTTCCGAGAAATGGAAGAGTTACGAACCATTTTGAAACGTCAGCCAAAATCCGAGAACAATGGAAGCGTTCCGAAGCATTTTTAAATGTCAGCGGAATTCCGAGAACAATGGAAGAGTTCCGAAGCATTTTTAAACTTCAGCGGAATTACGAGAACAATGGAAGAGATTTTAAGCATTTTTAAACTTCAGCGGAATTCCGAGAACAATGGAAGAGTTGTGAAGCATTTTTAAACGTCAGCGGAATTCCGAGAACAATGGAAGAGTTCCGAATCATTTTTAAACGTCAGCAGAATTCCGAGAACAATGGAAGAGTTCCGAAGCATTTTTAAACTTCAGCGGAATTACGAGAACAATGGAAGAGATTTTAAGCATTTTTAAACTTCAGCGGAATTCCGAGAACAATGGAAGAGTTGTGAAGCATTTTTAAACGTCAGCGGAATTCCGAGAACAATGGAAGAGTTCCGAATCATTTTTAAACATCAGCAGAATTCCGAGAACAATGGAAGAGTTCCGAAGCATTTTTAAACGTCAGAAGAATTCCGAGAACAATGGAAGAGTTGAGAAGCATTATTAAACGTCAGCGGAATTCTGAGAACAATGGAAGAGTTCCGAAGCATTTTTAAACGTCAGCGGAATTGCGAGAACAATGGAAGAGTTCTTAAGCATTTTTAAAAATCAGCGGAATGTCGAGAACAATGCAAGATTTACGAAGCATTTTTATATGTCAGCGGAATTCCGAGAACAATGGAAGAGTACGGAAGCATTTTTAAACTTCAGCGGAATTACGAGAACAAAGGAAGAGTTCCGAAGCATTTTTAAACGTCAGAAGAATTCCGAGAACAATGGAAGAGATCCGAAGCATTTTAAAACTTCAGCAGAATTCCATGAACAATGGAAGAGTTCCGAAGCATTTTAAACTTCAACTGATTTCCGAGAAATGGAAGAGTTACGAACCATTTTGAAACGTCAGCCAAAATCCGAGAACAATGGAAGCGTTCCGAAGCATTTTTAAATGTCAGCGGAATTCCGAGAACAATGGAAGAGTTGCGAAGCATTTTTAAACTTCAACGGAATTCCGAGAACAATGGAAGAGTTCCGAAGCATTTTTAAACGTCAGCGGAATTCCGAGAACAATGAAAGAGTTGCGAAGCATTATTAAACGTCAGCGGAATTCCGAGAACAATGGAAGAGTTCCGAAGCATTTTTAAACTTCAGCATAATTCCGAGAACAATGGAAGAGTTCCAAAGCATTTTTAAATTTCAACAGAATTCCGAGAACAATGGAAGAGTTCCGAAGCATTTTAAAACTTCAGCAGAATTCCAAGAACAATGGAAGAGTTCCGAAGCATTTTAAACTTCAGCTGATTTCCGAGAAATGGAAGAGTTACGAACCATTTTGAAACGTCAGCCGAAATCTGAGAACAATGGAAGCGTTCCGAAGCATTTTTAAATGTCACCTGAATTCCGAGAACAATGAAAGAGTTGCGAAGCATTATTAAACGTCAGCGTAATTCTGAGAACAATGGAAGAGTTCCGAAACATTTTTAAACTTCAGCGGAATTACGAGAACAATGGAAGAGTTCCGAAGCATTTTTAAACATGAGCAGAATTCCGAGAACAATGGAAGAGATTTTAAGCATTTTTAATCTTCAGCGGAATTCCGAGAACAATAGAAGAGTTCCAAAGCATTTTTAAACTTCACCCAAATTCTGAGAACAATGGAAGAGTTCCAAAGCATTTTTAAACTTCACCGGAATTCCGAGAACAATGGAAGAGTTCCGAAGCATTTTTAAACGTCAGGGGAATTCCGAGAACAATGGAAGAGTTCTGAAGCATTTTTAAACGTCAGCGGATTTTTGAAAACAATGGAAGATTTCCGAAGCATTTTTAAACGTCAGCGGAATTCCGAGAACAATGGAAGAGTTCCGAAGCATTTTTAAACTTCAGCGGAATTCCGAGAACAATGGAAGAGTTGTGAAGCATTTTTAAACGTCAGCGGAATTCCGAGAACAATGGAAGAGTTCCGAATCATTTTTAAACGTCAGCAGAATTCTGAGAACAATGGAAGAGTTCCGAAGCATTTTTAAACGTCAGCAGAATTCCGAGAACAATGGAAGAGTTGCAAAGCATTATTAAACGTCAGCGGAATTCCTAGAACAATGGAAGAGTTCCGAAGCATTTTTAAACTTCAGCATAATTCCTAGAACAATGGAAGAGTTCCGAAGCATTTTTGAATTTCAACAGAATTCCGAGAACAATGGAAAAGTTCCGAAGCATTTTAAAACTTCAGCAGAATTCCAAGAACAATGGAAGAGTCCTGAAGCATTTTAAACTTCAGCTGATTTCCGAGAAATGGAAGAGTTCCGAAGCATTTTGAAACGTCAGCCGAAATCCGAGAACAATGGAAGAGTTCCGAAGCATTTTTAAACTTCAGCGGAATTCCTTGAACAATGAAAGTGTTGCGAAGCATTATTAAATGTCATCGGAAAACCAAGAACAATGGAAGAGTTCCGAAGCATTTTTAAATGTCAGCAGAAATCCGAGAACAATGGAAGCGTTCTGAAGCATTTTTAAATGTCAGCTGAATTCCGAGAACAATGGAAAAGTTCTAAAGCATTTTTAAACGTCAGCGGAATTCCGAGAACAATGGAAGAGTTCCGAAGCATTTTTAAACTTCAGCGGAATTACGAGAACAATGGAAGAGTTCCGAAGCATTTTTAAACGTCAGAAGAATTCCGAGAACAATGGAAGAGATCCGAAGCATTTTAAAACTTCAGCAGAATTCCATGAACAATGGAAGAGTTCCGAAGCATTTTAAACTTCAGCTGATTTCCG
The DNA here is from genome assembly GCF_046119375.1 of Phyllobates terribilis. Lineage (NCBI taxonomy): Eukaryota > Metazoa > Chordata > Amphibia > Anura > Dendrobatidae > Phyllobates > Phyllobates terribilis. Next base: position 20,490,824 of record NW_027362775.1, on the reverse strand, counting down.
AGAAATGGAAGAGTTACGAACCATTTTGAAACGTCAGCCAAAATCCGAGAACAATGGAAGCGTTCCGAAGCATTTTTAAATGTCAGCGGAATTCCGAGAACAATGGAAGAGTTGCGAAGCATTTTTAAACTTCAACGGAATTCCGAGAACAATGGAAGAGTTCCGAAGCATTTTTAAACGTCAGCGGAATTCCGAGAACAATGGAAGAGTTCCAAAGCATTTTTAAATTTCAACAGAATTTCGAGAACAATGGAAGAGTTCCGAAGCATTTTAAAACTTCAGCGGAATTGCGAGAACAATGGAAGAGTCCTGAAGCATTTTAAACTTCAGCTGATTTCCGAGAAATGGAAGAGTTCCGAAGCATTTTGAAACGTCAGCGGAAATCCGAGAACAATGGAAGCGTTCCGAAGCATTTTTAAATGTCACCTGAATTCCGAGAAAAATGAAAGAGTTGCGAAGCATTATTAAACGTCAGCGTAATTCTGAGAACAATGGAAGAGTTCCGAAACATTTTTAAACTTCAGCGGAATTACGAGAACAATGGAAGAGTTCCGAAGCATTTTTAAACATGAGCAGAATTCCGAGAACAATGGAAGAGATTTTAAGCATTTTTAATCTTCAGCGGAATTCCGAGAACAATAGAAGAGTTCCAAAGCATTTTTAAACTTCACCCAAATTCTGAGAACAATGGAAGAGTTCCAAAGCATTTTTAAACTTCACCGGAATTCCGAGAACAATGGAAGAGTTCCGAAGCATTTTTAAACGTCAGGGGAATTCCGAGAACAATGGAAGAGTTCTGAAGCATTTTTAAACGTCAGCGGATTTTTGAAAACAATGGAAGATTTCCGAAGCATTTTTAAACGTCAGCGGAATTCCGAGAACAATGGAAGAGTTCCGAAGCATTTTTAAACTTCAGCGGAATTCCGAGAACAATGGAAGAGTTGTGAAGCATTTTTAAACGTCAGCGGAATTCCGAGAACAATGGAAGAGTTCCGAATCATTTTTAAACGTCAGCAGAATTCTGAGAACAATGGAAGAGTTCCGAAGCATTTTTAAACGTCAGCAGAATTCCGAAAACAATGGAAGAGATCCGAAGCATTTTAAAACGTCAGCGGAATTCCGAGAACAATGGAAGAGTTCCGAAGCATTTTTAAACTTCAGCGGAATTACGAGAACAATGGAAGAGATTTTAAGCATTTTTAAACTTCAGCGGAATTCCGAGAACAATGGAAGAGTTGTGAAGCATTTTTAAACGTCAGCGGAATTCCGAGAACAATGGAAGAGTTCCGAATCACTTTTAAACGTCTGCAGAATTCCGAGAACAATGGAAGTGTTCCGAAGCATTTTTAAACTTCAGCGGAATTACGAGAACAATGGAAGAGATTTTAAGCATTTTTAAACTTCAGCGGAATTCCGAGAACAATGGAAGAGTTGTGAAGCATTTTTAAACGTCAGCGGAATTCCGAGAACAATGGAAGAGTTCCGAATCATTTTTAAACATCAGCAGAATTCCGAGAACAATGGAAGAGTTCCGAAGCATTTTTAAACGTCAGAAGAATTCCAAGAACAATGGAAGAGATCCGAAGCATTTTAAAACTTCAGCAGAATTCCAAGAACAATGGAAGAGTTCCGAAGCATTTTAAACTTCAGCTGATTTCCGAGAAATGGAAGAGTTACGAACCATTTTGAAACGTCAGCCGAAATCCGAGAACAATGGAAGCGTTCCGAAGCATTTTTAAATGTCAGCGGAATTCCGAGAACAATGAAAGAGTTGCGAAGCATTATTAAACGTCAGCGGAATTCTGAGAACAATGGAAGAGTTCCGAAGCATTTTTAAACGTCATCGGAATTGCGAGAACAATGGAAGAGTTCTTAAGCATTTTTAAACATCAGCGGAATGCCGAGAACAATGCAAGATTTCCGAAGCATTTTTATATGTCAGCGGAATTCCGAGAACAATGGAAGAGTTGCGAAGCATTTTTAAACTTCAACGGAATTCCGAGAACAATGGAAGAGTTCCGAAGCATTTTTAAACGTCAGCGGAATTCCGAGAACAATGAAAGAGTTGCGAAGCATTATTGAACATCAGCGGAATTCCGAGAACAATGGAAGAGTTCCGAAGCATTTTTAAACATCAGCATAATTCCGAGAACAATGGAAGAGTTCCAAAGCATTTTTAAATTTCAACGGAATACCGAGAACAATGGAAGAGTTCCGAAGCATTTTAAAACTTCAGCAGAATTCCAAGAACAATGGAAGAGTTCCGAAGCATTTTAAACTTCAGCTGATTTCCGAGAAATGGAAGAGTTACAAACCATTTTGAAACGTCAGCCGAAATCTTAGAACAATGGAAGCGTTCCGAAGCATTTTTAAATGTCAACGGAATTCCGAGAACAATGAAAGTGTTGCGAAGCATTATTAAACGTCAGCGGAATTCTGAGAACAATGGAAGAGTTCCGAAGCATTTTTAAACGTCAGCGGAATTGCGAGAACAATGGAAGAGTTCTTACGCATTTTTAAACATCAGCGGAATGCCGAGAACAATGCAAGATTTCCGAAGCATTTTTATATGTCAGCGGAATTCCGAGAACAATGGAAGAGTACGGAAGCATTTTTAAACTTCAGCGGAATTATGAGATCAATGGAAGAGTTCCGAAGCATTTTTAAACATGAGCAGAATTCCGAGAACAATGGAAGAGTTCCGAAGCATTTTTAAACTTCAGCAGAATTACGAGAACAATGGAAGAGTTCCAAAGCATTTTTAAACATGAGCAGAATTCCGAGAACAATGGAAGAGATTTTAAGCATTTTTAAACTTCAGCGAAATTCTGACAACAATAGAAGAGTTCCAAAGCATTTTTAAACTTCACCCGAATTCCAAGAACAATGGAAGAGTTCAGATGCATTTTTAAATGTCAGCAGAATTCCGAGAACAATGTAAGAGTTCCAAAGCATTTTAAAACTTCAGCAGAATTCCGAGAACAATGGAAGAGATCCGAAGCATTTTTAAATGTCAGCAGAATTCCGAGAACAATGTAAGAGTTCCAAAGCATTTTAAAACTTCAGCAGAATTCCAAGAACAATTGAAGTGTTCCGAAGCATTTTTAAACGTCAGCGGAATTGCGAGAACAATGGAAAAGTTCTAAAGCATTTTTAAACATCAGCGGAATGCCGAGAACAATGCAAGATTTCCGAAGCATTTTTATATGTCAGCGGAATTCCGAGAAGAATGGAAGAGTTCCGAAGCATTTTTAAACTTCAGCGGAATTACGAGAACAATGGAAGAGTCCTGAAGCATTTTAAACTTCAGCTGATTTCCGAGAAATGGAAGAGTTCCGAAGCATTTTGAAACGTCAGCGGAAATCCGAGAACAATGGAAGCGTTCCGAAGCATTTTTAAATGTCAGCTGAATTCCGAGAACAATGAAAGAGTTGCGAAGCATTATTAAACGTCAGCAGAATTCTTAGAACAATGGAAGAGTTCCGAAACATTTTTAAACTTCAGCGGAATTACGAGAACAATGGAAGAGTTCCGAAGCATTTTTAAACATGAGCAGAATTCCGAGAACAATGGAAGAGATTTTAAGCATTTTTAATCTTCAGCGGAATTCCGAGAACAATAGAAGAGTTCCAAAGCATTTTTAAACTTCACCCAAATTCTGAGAACAATGGAAGAGTTCCGAAGCATTTTTAAACTTCACCGAAATTCCGAGAACAATGGAAGAGTTCCGAAGCATTTTTAAACGTCAGGGGAATTCCGAGAACAATGGAAGAGTTCTGAAGCATTTTTAAACGTCAGCGGATTTTTGAAAACAATGGAAGATTTCCGAAGCATTTTTAAACGTCAGCGGAATTCCGAGAACAATGGAAGAGTTCCGAAGCATTTTTAAACTTCAGCGGAATTACGAGAACAATGGAAGAGATTTTAAGTATTTTTAAACTTCAGCGGAATTCCGAGAACAATGGAAGAGTTGTGAAGCATTTTTAAACGTCAGCGGAATTCCGAGAAAAATGGAAGAGATTTTAAGCATTTTTAAACTTCAGCGGAATTCCGAGAACAATGGAAGAGTTGTGAAGCATTTTTAAACGTCAGCGGAATTCCGAGAACAATGGAAGAGTTCCGAATCATTTTTAAACGTCAGCAGAATTCCGAGAACAATGGAAGAGTTCCGAAGCATTTTTAAACTTCAGCGGAATTACGAGAACAATGGAAGAGATTTTAAGCATTTTTAAACTTCAGCGGAATTCCGAGAACAATGGAAGAGTTCCGAAGCATTTTTAAACATGAGCAGAATTCCGAGAACAATGGAAGAGATTTTAAGCATTTTTAATCTTCAGCGGAATTCCGAGAACAATAGAAGAGTTCCAAAGCATTTTTAAACTTCACCCAAATTCTGAGAACAATGGAAGAGTTCCAAAGCATTTTTAAACTTCACCGGAATTCCGAGAACAATGGAAGAGTTCTGAAGCATTTTTAAACGTCAGGGGAATTCCGAGAACAATGGAAGAGTTCTGAAGCATTTTTAAACGTCAGCGGATTTTTGAAAACAATGGAAGATTTCCGAAGCATTTTTAAACGTCAGCGGAAATCCGAGAACAATGGAAGAGTTCCGAAGCATTTTTAAACTTCAGCGGAATTCCGAGAACAATGGAAGAGTTGTGAAGCATTTTTAAACGTCAGCGGAATTCCGAGAACAATGGAAGAGTTCCGAATCATTTTTAAACGTCAGCAGAATTCTGAGAACAATGGAAGAGTTCCGAAGCATTTTTAAACGTCAGCAGAATTCCGAAAACAATGGAAGAGATCCGAAGCATTTTAAAACGTCAGCGGAATTCCGAGAACAATGGAAGAGTTCCGAAGCATTTTTAAACTTCAGCGGAATTACGAGAACAATGGAAGAGATTTTAAGCATTTTTAAACTTCAGCGGAATTCCGAGAACAATGGAAGAGTTGTGAAGCATTTTTAAACGTTAGCGGAATTCCGAGAACAATGGAAGAGTTCCGAATCATTTTTAAACGTCTGCAGAATTCCGAGAACAATGGAAGTGTTCCGAAGCATTTTTAAACTTCAGCGGAATTACGAGAACAATGGAAGAGATTTTAAGCATTTTTAAACTTCAGCGGAATTCCGAGAACAATGGAAGAGTTGTGAAGCATTTTTAAACGTCAGCGGAATTCCGAGAACAATGGAATAGTTCCGAATCATTTTTAAACATCAGCAGAATTCCGAGAACAATGGAAGAGTTCCGAAGCATTTTTAAACGTCAGAAGAATTCCAAGAACAATGGAAGAGATCCGAAGCATTTTAAAACTTCAGCAGAATTCCAAGAACAATGGAAGAGTTCCGAAGCATTTTAAACTTCAGCTGATTTCCGAGAAATGGAAGAGTTACGAACCATTTTGAAACGTCAGCCGAAATCCGAGAACAATGGAAGCGTTCCGAAGCATTTTTAAATGTCAGCGGAATTCCGAGAACAATGAAAGAGTTGCGAAGCATTATTAAACGTCAGCGGAATTCTGAGAACAATGGAAGAGTTCCGAAGCATTTTTAAACGTCATCGGAATTGCGAGAACAATGGAAGAGTTCTTAAGCATTTTTAAACATCAGCGGAATGCCGAGAACAATGCAAGATTTCCGAAGCATTTTTATATGTCAGCGGAATTCCGAGAACAATGGAAGAGTTGCGAAGCATTTTTAAACTTCAATGGAATTCCGAGAACAATGGAAGAGTTCCGAAGCATTTTTAAACGTCAGCGGAATACCGAGAACAATGAAAGAGTTGCGAAGCATTATTGAACATCAGCGGAATTCCGAGAACAATGGAAGAGTTCCGAAGCATTTTTAAACTTCAGCATAATTCCGAGAACAATGGAAGAGTTCCAAAGCATTTTTAAATTTCAACGGAATACCGAGAACAATGGAAGAGTTCCGAAGCATTTTAAAACTTCAGCAGAATTCCAAGAACAATGGAAGAGTTCCGAAGCATTTTAAACTTCAGCTGATTTCCGAGAAATGGAAGAGTTACAAACCATTTTGAAACGTCAGCCGAAATCTTAGAACAATGGAAGCGTTCCGAAGCATTTTTAAATGTCAACGGAATTCCGAGAACAATGAAAGTGTTGCGAAGCATTATTAAACGTCAGCGGAATTCTGAGAACAATGGAAGAGTTCCGAAGCATTTTTAAACGTCAGCGGAATTGCGAGAACAATGGAAGAGTTCTTACGCATTTTTAAACATCAGCGGAATGCCGAGAACAATGCAAGATTTCCGAAGCATTTTTATATGTCAGCGGAATTCCGAGAACAATGGAAGAGTACGGAAGCATTTTTAAACTTCAGCGGAATTATGAGATCAATGGAAGAGTTCCGAAGCATTTTTAAACATGAGCAGAATTCCGAGAACAATGGAAGAGTTCCGAAGCATTTTTAAACTTCAGCAGAATTACGAGAACAATGGAAGAGTTCCAAAGCATTTTTAAACTTCAGCAGAATTACGAGAACAATAGAAGAGTTCCAAAGCATTTTTAAACTTCACCCGAATTCCAAGAACAATGGAAGAGTTCCGATGCATTTTTAAACTTCAGCAGAATTCCTAGAACAATGAAAGAGTTCCGAAGCATTTTTAAACTTCAGCGGAATTCCGAGAACAATGGAAGAGTTCCGAAGTATTTTTAAACGTCAGCGGAATTCCGAAAACAATGGAAGAGTTCTGAAGCATTTCTAAGCGTCAGCGGAATTTTGAAAACAATGGAAGATTTCCAAAGCATTTTTAAACTTCAGCAGAATTCCGAGAACAATGGAAGAGATCCGAAGCATTTTTAAATGTCAGCAGAATTCCGAGAACAATGTAAGAGTTCCAAAGCATTTTAAAACTTCAGCAGAATTCCAAGAACAATTGAAGTGTTCCGAAGCATTTTTAAACGTCAGCGGAATTGCGAGAACAATGGAAAAGTTCTAAAGCATTTTTAAACATCAGCGGAATGCCGAGAACAATGCAAGATTTCCGAAGCATTTTTATATGTCAGCGGAATTCCGAGAAGAATGGAAGAGTTCCGAAGCATTTTTAAACTTCAGCGGAATTACGAGAACAATGGAAGAGTCCTGAAGCATTTTAAACTTCAGCTGATTTCCGAGAAATGGAAGAGTTCCGAAGCATTTTGAAACGTCAGCGGAAATCCGAGAACAATGGAAGCGTTCCGAAGCATTTTTAAATGTCAGCTGAATTCCGAGAACAATGAAAGAGTTGCGAAGCATTATTAAACGTCAGCAGAATTCTTAGAACAATGGAAGAGTTCCGAAACATTTTTAAACTTCAGCGGAATTACGAGAACAATGGAAGAGTTCCGAAGCATTTTTAAACATGAGCAGAATTCCGAGAACAATGGAAGAGATTTTAAGCATTTTTAATCTTCAGCGGAATTCCGAGAACAATAGAAGAGTTCCAAAGCATTTTTAAACTTCACCCAAATTCTGAGAACAATGGAAGAGTTCCGAAGCATTTTTAAACTTCACCGAAATTCCGAGAACAATGGAAGAGTTCCGAAGCATTTTTAAACGTCAGGGGAATTCCGAGAACAATGGAAGAGTTCTGAAGCATTTTTAAACGTCAGCGGATTTTTGAAAACAATGGAAGAGTTCCGAAGCATTTTTAAACGTCAGCGGAATTCCGAGAACAATGGAAGAGTTCCGAAGCATTTTTAAACTTCAGCGGAATTACGAGAACAATGGAAGAGATTTTAAGCATTTTTAAACTTCAGCGGAATTCCGAGAACAATGGAAGAGTTGTGAAGCATTTTTAAACGTCAGCGGAATTCCGAGAAAAATGGAAGAGATTTTAAGCATTTTTAAACTTCAGCGGAATTCCGAGAACAATGGAAGAGTTGTGAAGCATTTTTAAACGTCAGCGGAATTCCGAGAACAATGGAAGAGTTCCGAATCATTTTTAAACGTCAGCAGAATTCCGAGAACAATGGAAGAGTTCCGAAGCATTTTTAAACTTCAGCGGAATTACGAGAACAATGGAAGAGATTTTAAGCATTTTTAAACTTCAGCGGAATTCCGAGAACAATGGAAGAGTTGTGAAGCATTTTTAAACGTCAGCGGAATTCCGAGAACAATGGAAGAGTTCCGAAGCATTTTTAAACGTCAGAAGAATTCCGAGAACAATGGAAGAGATCCGCAGCATTTTAAAACTTCAGCAGAATTCCAAGAACAATGGAAGAGTTCCGAAGCATTTTAAACTTCAGCTGATTTCCGAGAAATGGAAGAGTTACGAACCATTTTGAAACGTCAGCCGAAATCCGAGAACAATGGAAGCGTTCCGAAGCATTTTTAAATGTCAGCGGAATTCCGAGAACAATGAAAGTGTTGCGAAGCATTATTAAACGTCAGCGAAATTCTGAGAACAATGGAAGAGTTCCGAAGCATTTTTAAACGTCATCGGAATTGCGAGAACAATGGAAGAGTTCCGAAGCATTTTTAAACTTCAGCGGAATTACGAGAACAATGGAAGAGATTTTAAGCATTTTTAAACTTCAGCGGAATTCCGAGAACAATGGAAGAGTTGTGAAGCATTTTTAAACGTCAGCGGAATTCCGAGAAAAATGGAAGAGATTTTAAGCATTTTTAAACTTCAGCGGAATTCCGAGAACAATGGAAGAGTTGTGAAGCATTTTTAAACGTCAGCGGAATTCCGAGAACAATGGAAGAGTTCCGAATCATTTTTAAACGTCAGCAGAATTCCGAGAACAATGGAAGAGTTCCGAAGCATTTTTAAACTTCAGCGGAATTACGAGAACAATGGAAGAGATTTTAAGCATTTTTAAACTTCAGCGGAATTCCGAGAACAATGGAAGAGTTCCGAAGCATTTTTAAACATGAGCAGAATTCCGAGAACAATGGAAGAGATTTTAAGCATTTTTAATCTTCAGCGGAATACCGAGAACAATAGAAGAGTTCCAAAGCATTTTTAAACTTCACCCAAATTCTGAGAACAATGGAAGAGTTCCAAAGCATTTTTAAACTTCACCGGAATTCCGAGAACAATGGAAGAGTTCTGAAGCATTTTTAAACGTCAGGGGAATTCCGAGAACAATGGAAGAGTTCTGAAGCATTTTTAAACGTCAGCGGATTTTTGAAAACAATGGAAGATTTCCGAAGCATTTTTAAACGTCAGCGGAAATCCGAGAACAATGGAAGAGTTCCGAAGCATTTTTAAACTTCAGCGGAATTCCGAGAACAATGGAAGAGTTGTGAAGCATTTTTAAACGTCAGCGGAATTCCGAGAACAATGGAAGAGTTCCGAATCATTTTTAAACGTCAGCAGAATTCTGAGAACAATGGAAGAGTTCCGAAGCATTTTTAAACGTCAGCAGAATTCCGAAAACAATGGAAGAGATCCGAAGCATTTTAAAACGTCAGCGGAATTCCGAGAACAATGGAAGAGTTCCGAAGCATTTTTAAACTTCAGCGGAATTACGAGAACAATGGAAGAGATTTTAAGCATTTTTAAACTTCAGCGGAATTCCGAGAACAATGGAAGAGTTGTGAAGCATTTTTAAACGTCAGCGGAATTCCGAGAACAATGGAAGAGTTCCGAATCATTTTTAAACGTCTGCAGAATTCCGAGAACAATGGAAGTGTTCCGAAGCATTTTTAAACTTCAGCGGAATTACGAGAACAATGGAAGAGATTTTAAGCATTTTTAAACTTCAGCGGAATTCCGAGAACAATGGAAGAGTTGTGAAGCATTTTTAAACGTCAGCGGAATTCCGAGAACAATGGAATAGTTCCGAATCATTTTTAAACATCAGCAGAATTCCGAGAACAATGGAAGAGTTCCGAAGCATTTTTAAACGTCAGAAGAATTCCAAGAACAATGGAAGAGATCCGAAGCATTTTAAAACTTCAGCAGAATTCCAAGAACAATGGAAGAGTTCCGAAGCATTTTAAACTTCAGCTGATTTCCGAGAAATGGAAGAGTTACGAACCATTTTGAAACGTCAGCCGAAATCCGAGAACTATGGAAGCGTTCCGAAGCATTTTTAAATGTCAGCGGAATTCCGAGAACAATGAAAGAGTTGCGAAGCATTATTAAACGTCAGCGGAATTCTGAGAACAATGGAAGAGTTCCGAAGCATTTTTAAACGTCATCGGAATTGCGAGAACAATGGAAGAGTTCTTAAGCATTTTTAAACATCAGCGGAATGCCGAGAACAATGCAAGATTTCCGAAGCATTTTTATATGTCAGCGGAATTCCGAGAACAATGGAAGAGTTGCGAAGCATTTTTAAACTTCAATGGAATTCCGAGAACAATGGAAGAGTTCCGAAGCATTTTTAAACGTCAGCGGAATACCGAGAACAATGAAAGAGTTGCGAAGCATTATTGAACATCATCGGAATTCCGAGAACAATGGAAGAGTTCCGAAGCATTTTTAAACTTCAGCATAATTCCGAGAACAATGGAAGAGTTCCAAAGCATTTTTAAATTTCAACGGAATACCGAGAACAATGGAAGAGTTCCGAAGCATTTTAAAACTTCAGCAGAATTCCAAGAACAATGGAAGAGTTCCGAAGCATTTTAAACTTCAGCTGATTTCCGAGAAATGGAAGAGTTACAAACCATTTTGAAACGTCAGCCGAAATCTTAGAACAATGGAAGCGTTCCGAAGCATTTTTAAATGTCAACGGAATTCCGAGAACAATGAAAGTGTTGCGAAGCATTATTAAACGTCAGCGGAATTCTGAGAACAATGGAAGAGTTCCGAAGCATTTTTAAACGTCAGCGGAATTGCGAGAACAATGGAAGAGTTCTTACGCATTTTTAAACATCAGCGGAATGCCGAGAACAATGCAAGATTTCCGAAGCATTTTTATATGTCAGCGGAATTCCGAGAACAATGGAAGAGTACGGAAGCATTTTTAAACTTCAGCGGAATTATGAGATCAATGGAAGAGTTCCGAAGCATTTTTAAACATGAGCAGAATTCCGAGAACAATGGAAGAGTTCCGAAGCATTTTTAAACTTCAGCAGAATTACGAGAACAATGGAAGAGTTCCAAAGCATTTTTAAACTTCAGCAGAATTACGAGAACAATAGAAGAGTTCCAAAGCATTTTTAAACTTCACCCGAATTCCAAGAACAATGGAAGAGTTCCGATGCATTTTTAAACTTCAGCAGAATTCCTAGAACAATGAAAGAGTTCCGAAGCATTTTTAAACTTCAGCGGAATTCCGAGAACAATGGAAGAGTTCCGAAGTATTTTTAAACGTCAGCGGAATTCCGAAAACAATGGAAGAGTTCTGAAGCATTTCTAAGCGTCAGCGGAATTTTGAAAACAATGGAAGATTTCCAAAGCATTTTTAAACTTCAGCAGAATTCCGAGAACAATGGAAGAGATCCGAAGCATTTTTAAATGTCAGCAGAATTCCGAGAACAATGTAAGAGTTCCAAAGCATTTTAAAACTTCAGCAGAATTCCAAGAACAATTGAAGTGTTCCGAAGCATTTTTAAACGTCAGCGGAATTGCGAGAACAATGGAAAAGTTCTAAAGCATTTTTAAACATCAGCGGAATGCCGAGAACAATGCAAGATTTCCGAAGCATTTTTATATGTCAGCGGAATTCCGAGAAGAATGGAAGAGTTCCGAAGCATTTTTAAACTTCAGCGGAATTACGAGAACAATGGAAGAGTCCTGAAGCATTTTAAACTTCAGCTGATTTCCGAGAAATGGAAGAGTTCCGAAGCATTTTGAAACGTCAGCGGAAATCCGAGAACAATGGAAGCGTTCCGAAGCATTTTTAAATGTCAGCTGAATTCCGAGAACAATGAAAGAGTTGCGAAGCATTATTAAACGTCAGCAGAATTCTTAGAACAATGGAAGAGTTCCGAAACATTTTTAAACTTCAGCGGAATTACGAGAACAATGGAAGAGTTCCGAAGCATTTTTAAACATGAGCAGAATTCCGAGAACAATGGAAGAGATTTTAAGCATTTTTAATCTTCAGCGGAATTCCGAGAACAATAGAAGAGTTCCAAAGCATTTTTAAACTTCACCCAAATTCTGAGAACAATGGAAGAGTTCCGAAGCATTTTTAAACTTCACCGAAATTCCGAGAACAATGGAAGAGTTCCGAAGCATTTTTAAACGTCAGGGGAATTCCGAGAACAATGGAAGAGTTCTGAAGCATTTTTAAACGTCAGCGGATTTTTGAAAACAATGGAAGAGTTCCGAAGCATTTTTAAACGTCAGCGGAATTCCGAGAACAATGGAAGAGTTCCGAAGCATTTTTAAACTTCAGCGGAATTACGGGAACAATGGAAGAGATTTTAAGCATTTTTAAACTTCAGCGGAATTCCGAGAACAATGGAAGAGTTGTGAAGCATTTTTAAACGTCAGCGGAATTCCGAGAAAAATGGAAGAGATTTTAAGCATTTTTAAACTTCAGCGGAATTCCGAGAACAATGGAAGAGTTGTGAAGCATTTTTAAACGTCAGCGGAATTCCGAGAACAATGGAAGAGTTCCGAATCATTTTTAAACGTCAGCAGAATTCCGAGAACAATGGAAGAGTTCCGAAGCATTTTTAAACTTCAGCGGAATTACGAGAACAATGGAAGAGATTTTAAGCATTTTTAAACTTCAGCGGAATTCCGAGAACAATGGAAGAGTTGTGAAGCATTTTTAAACGTCAGCGGAATTCCGAGAACAATGGAAGAGTTCCGAAGCATTTTTAAACGTCAGAAGAATTCCGAGAACAATGGAAGAGATCCGCAGCATTTTAAAACTTCAGCAGAATTCCAAGAACAATGGAAGAGTTCCGAAGCATTTTAAACTTCAGCTGATTTCCGAGAAATGGAAGAGTTACGAACCATTTTGAAACGTCAGCCGAAATCCGAGAACAATGGAAGCGTTCCGAAGCATTTTTAAATGTCAGCGGAATTCCGAGAACAATGAAAGTGTTGCGAAGCATTATTAAACGTCAGCGAAATTCTGAGAACAATGGAAGAGTTCCGAAGCATTTTTAAACGTCATCGGAATTGCGAGAACAATGGAAGAGTTCTTAAGCATTTTTAAACATCAGCGGAATGCCGAGAACAATGCAAGATTTCCGAAGCATTTTTATATGTCAGCGGAATTCCGAGAACAATGGAAGAGTTGCGAAGCATTTTTAAACTTCAACGGAATTCCGAGAACAATGGAAGAGTTCCGAAGCATTTTTAAACGTCAGCGGAATTCCGAGAACAATGAAAGAGTTGCGAAGCATTATTAAACGTCAGCGGAATTCCGAGAACAATGGAAGAGTTCCGAAGCATTTTTAAACTTCAGCATAATTCCGAGAACAATGGAAGAGTTCCAAAGCATTTTTAAATTTCAACGGAATTCCGAGAACAATGGAAGAGTTCCGAAGCATTTTAAAACTTCAGCAGAATTCCAAGAACAATGGAAGAGTTCCGAAGCATTTTAAACTTCAGCTGATTTCCGAGAAATGGAAGAGTTACGAACCATTTTGAAACGTCAGCCGAAATCTTAGAACAATGGAAGCGTTCCGAAGCATTTTTAAATGTCAACGGAATTCCGAGAACAATGAAAGTGTTGCGAAGCATTATTAAACGTCAGCGGAATTCTGAGAACAATGGAAGAGTTCCGAAGCATTTTTAAACGTCAGCGGAATTGCGAGAACAATGGAAGAGTTCTTAAGCATTTTTAAACATCAGCGGAATGCCGAGAACAATGCAAGATTTCCGAAGCATTTTTATATGTCAGCGGAATTCCGAGAACAATGGAAGAGTACGGAAGCATTTTTAAACTTCAGCGGAATTATGATAACAATGGAAGAGTTCCGAAGCATTTTTAAACATGAGCAGAATTCCGAGAACAATGGAAGAGTTCCGAAGCATTTTTAAACTTCAGCAGAATTACGAGAACAATGGAAGAGTTCCGAAGCATTTTTAAACATGAGCAGAATTCCGAGAACAATGGAAGAGATTTTAAGCATTTTTAAACTTCAGCGGAATTCTGACAACAATAGAAGAGTTCCAAAGCATTTTTAAACTTCACCCGAATTCCAAGAACAATGGAAGAGTTCCGATGCATTTTTAAACTTCAGCAGAATTCCTAGAACAATGGAAGAGTTCCGAAGCATTTTTAAACTTCAGCGGAATTCCGAGAACAATGGAAGAGTTGTGAAGCATTTTTAAACGTCAGCGGAATTCCGAGAACAATGGAAGAGTTCCGAATCATTTTTAAACGTCAGCAGAATTCCGAGAACAATGGAAGAGATCCGAAGCATTTTAAAACTTCAGCAGAATTCCAAGAACAATGGAAGAGTTTCGAAGCATTTTAAACTTCAGCTGATTTCCGAGAAATGGAAGAGTTACGAACCATTTTGAAACGTCAGCCGAAATCCGAGAACAATGGAAGCGTTCCGAAGCATTTTTAAATGTCAGCGGAATTCCGAGAACAATGAAAGAGTTGCGAAGCATTATTAAACGTCAGCGGAATTCTGAGAACAATGGAAGAGTTCCGAAGCATTTTTAAACTTCAGCGGTATATGGAGAACAATGGAAGAGTTCCGAAGCATTTTTAAAAGTCAGCGGAATTCCGAGAACAATGGAAGAGTTGTGAAGCATTTTTAAACCTCAGCAGAATTCCGAGAACAATGGAAGAGTTCCGAAGCATTTTTAAACGTCAGTGGAATTCTGAGAACAATGGAATAGTTCTGAATAATTTTTAAATGTTAGCGGGATTCCGAGAATAATGGAAGAGTTCCGAAGCATTTTTAAATGTCAGCGGAAATCTGAAAACAATGGAAGAGTTCCGTAGCATTTTTAATCTTCAGAATAATTCCGAGAACAATGGAAGAGTTCCGAAGCATATTTAAACTTCAGCGGAATTCCGAGAACAATGGAAGAGTTCTTAAGCATTTTTAAACATCAGCGGAATGCCGAGAACAATGCAAGATTTCCGAAGCATTTTTATATGTCAGCGGAATTCCGAGAACAATGGAAGAGCTGCGAAGTATTTTTAAACTTCAACGGAATTCCGAGAACAATGGAAGAGTTCCGAAGCATTTTTAAACTTCAGCATAATTCCGAGAACAATGGAAGAGTTGTGAAGATTTTTTAAACGTCAGCGGAATTCCGAGAACAATGGAATAGTTCCGAATCATTTTTAAACGTCAGCAGAATTCCGAGAACAATGGAAGAGAACCGAAGCATTTTAAAACTTCAGCAGAATTCCAAGAACAATGGAAGAGTTTCGAAGCATTTTAAACTTCAGCTGATTTCCGAGAAATGGAAGAGTTACGAACCATTTTGAAACGTCAGCCGAAATCCGAGAACAATGGAAGCGTTCCGAAGCATTTTTAAATGTCAGCGGAATTCCGAGAACAATGAAAGAGTTGCGAAGCATTATTAAACGTCAGCGGAATTCTGAGAACAATGGAAGAGTTCCGAAGCATTTTTAAACGTCAACGGAATTGCGAGAACAATGGAAGAGTTCTTAAGCATTTTTAAACATCAGCGGAATGCCGAGAACAATGCAAGATTTCCGAAGCATTTTTATATGTCAGCGGAATTCCGAGAACAATGGAAGAGTACAGAAGCATTTTTAAACTTCAGCGGAATTACAAGAACAATGGAAGAGTTCCGAAGCATTTTTAAACATGAGCAGAATTCCGAGAACAATGGAAGAGTTCCGATGCATTTTTAAACTTCAGCGGAATTACGAGAACAATGGAAGAGTTCCGAAGCATTTTTAACATGAGCAGAATTCCGAGAATAATGGAAGAGATTTTAAGCATTTTTAAACTTCAGCGGAATTCTGACAGCAATAGAAGAGTTCCAAAGCATTTTTAAACTTCACCCGAATTCCGAGAACAATGGAAGAGTTCCGATGCATTTTTAAACTTCAGCAGAATTCCTAGAACAATGGAAGAGTTCCGAAGCATTTTTAAACTTCAGCGGAATTCAGAGAACAATGGAAGAGTTCAGAAGCATTTTTAAACGTCAGCGGAATTCCGAGAACAATGGAAGAGTTCTGCAGCATTTTTAAGCGTCAGCGGAATTTTGAAAACAATGGACGATTTCCAAAGCATTTTTAAACTTCAGCAGAATTCCGAGAACAATGAAAGAGTTCCAAAGCATTTTTAAACTTCAGCGGTATTTGGAGAACAATGGAAGAGTTCCAAAGCATTTTTAAAAGTCAGCGGAATTCCGAGAACAATGGAAGAGTTGTGAAGCATTTTTAAACCTCAGCAGAATTCCGAGAACAATGGAAGAGTTCCGAAGCATTTTTAAACGTCAGTGGAATTCTGAGAACAATGGAATAGTTCTGAATAATTTTTAAATGTTAGCGGGATTCCGAGAATAATGGAAGAGTTCCGAAGCATTTTTAAATGTCAGCGGAAATCTGAAAGCAATGGAAGAGTTCCGTAGCATTTTTAATCTTCAGAATAATTCCGAGAACAATGGAAGAGTTCCGAAGCATTTTTAAACGTCAGCGGAATTCCGAGAACAATGAAAGAGTTGCGAAGCATTATTAAACGTCAGCGGAATTCCGAGAACAATGGAAGAGTTCTGAAGCATTTTTAAACTTCAGCAGAATTCCCAGAACAATGGAAGTGTTTTGAAGCATTTTTAAACTTCAACGGAATTCCGAGAACAATGGAAGAGTTCCGAAGCATTTTTAAACGTCAGCGGAATTCCGAGAACAATGAAAGAGTTGCGAAGCATTATTAAACGTCAGCGGAATTCCGAGAACAATGGAAGAGTTCTGAAGCATTTTTAAGCGTCAGCGGAATTTTGAAAACAATGGAAGATTTCCGAAGCATTTTTAAACGTCAGCGGAATTCTGAGAACAATGGAAGAGTTCCTAAGCATTTTTAAACTTCAGCAGAATTCCGAGAACAATGGAAGGGTTCCGAAGCATTTTTAAACTTCAGCGGAATTCCGAGAACAATGGAAGAGTTCCAAAGCATTTTTAAACGTCAGCGGAATTCTGAGAACAATGGAAGAGTTCCAAAGCATTTTTAAACGTCAGCAGAATTCCGAGAAGAATGTAAGAGTACTGAAGCATTTTTAAACTTCAGCAGAATTCCGAGAGCAATGGAAGAGTTCCAAAGCATTTTAAAAGTTCAGCAGAATTCCGAGAACAATTGAAGAGTTCCGAAGCATTTTTAAACTTCAGCAGAATTCCGAGAACAATGGAAGAGTTTGGAAGCATTTTTAAACTTCAACGGAATTTCGAGAACAATGGAAGAGATCCGAAGCATATTTAAACGTCAGCGGAATTCCGAGAACAATGGAAGAGTTCCAAAGCATTTTTAAACGTCAGCGGAATTCCGAGAACAATGGAAGAGTTCCGAAGCATTTTTAAACGTCAGCAGAATTCCGAGAAGAATGGAAGAGTTGTGAAGCATTTTTAAACATCAGCGGAATTCCGAGAACAATGGAAGAGTTCCGAAGCATTTTTAAACGTCAGCAGAATTCTGAAAACAATGGAAAAGTTCTGAAGCATTTTTAAACATCAGCGGAATTTTGAAAACAATGGAAGATTTCCGAAGCATTTTTAAACGTCAGCGGAATTCTGAGGACAATGGAAGAGTTGTGAAGCATTTTTAAACTTCAGCAGAATTCCAAGAACAATGGAAGAGTTCCGAAGCATTTTTAAACTTCAGCGGAATTCCGACAACAATGTAAGAGATTTTAAGCATTTTTAAACTTCAGCGGAATTCCGAGAACAATAGAAGAGTTCCGAAGCATTTTTAAAATTCACACGAATTCCGAGAATAATGGAAGAGTTCAGATGAATTTTTAGACTTCAGCAGAATTCCTAAAACAATGGAAGAGGTCCGAAGCATTTTTAAACTTCAGCGGAATTCCGAGAACAATGGAAGAGTTCCGAAGCATTTTTAAACATCAGTGGAATTCCGAGAACAATGGAAGAGTACTGAAGCATTTTAAAACGTCATCGGAATTCCGAGAACAATGGAAGAGTTCCGAAGCATTTTTAAACGTCAGCAGAATTCCGAGAACAATGGAAGAGTTCCGATGCATTTTAAAACTTCAGCAGAATTCCAAGAACAATGGAAGAGTTCCGAAGAATTTTTAAACGTCAGCGGAATTCCGAGAACAGTGGAAGAGTTCTGAAGCATTTTTAAGCGTCAGCGGAATTTTGAAAACAATGGAAGATTTCCGAAGCATTTTTAAACGTCAGCGGAATTCTGAGAACAATGGAAGAGTTCCGAAACATTTTTAAACTTCAGCAGAATTCCGAGAACAATGGAAGGGTTACGAAGCATTTTTAAACTTCAGCGGAATTTGGAGAACAATGGAAGAGTTCCGAAGTATTTTTAAAATCAGCGGAATTCCGAGAACAATGGAAGAGTTGTGAAGCATTTTTAAACGTCAGCGGAATTCCGAGAACAATGGAAGAGTTCCGAAGCATTTTTAAACGTCAGCAGAATTCCGAGAACAATGGAAGAGTTCCGAAGCATTTTTAAACGTCAGCAGAATTCTGAGAACAATGGAAGGGTTCCGAAGCGTTTTTAAACTTCAGCGGAATTCCGAGAACAATGGAAGAGTTCCAAAGCATTTTTAAACGTCAGCGGAATTCTGAGAACAATGGAAGAGTTCCGAAGCATTTTTAAACGTCAGCAGAATTCCGAGAAGAATGTAAGAGTACTGAAGCATTTTTAAACTTCAGCAGAATTCCGAGAGCAATGGAAGAGTTCCAAAGCATTTTAAAAGTTCATCAGAATTCCGAGAACAATTGAAGAGTTCCGAAGCATTTTTAAACGTCAGCGGAATGCTGAGAACAATGCAAGATTTCCGAAGCATTTTTATATGTCAGCGGAATTCCGAGAACAATGGAAGAGTACCGAAGCATTTTTAAACGTCAGCGGAATTCTGAGAACAATGGAAGAGTTCCAAAGCATTTTTAAACTTCAGCAGAATTCCGAGAACAATGGAAGAGTTTCGAAGCATTTTTAAACTTCAACGGAATTCCGAGAACAATGGAAGAGTTCCGCAGCATTTTTAAACGTCAGCAGAATTCCGAGAAGAATGTAAGAGTTCTGAAGCATTTTTAAACTTCAGCAGAATTCCGAAAGCAATGGAAGAGTTCCAAAGCATTTTAAAAGTTCAGCAGAATTCCGAGAACAATTGAAGAGTTCCGAAGCATTTTTAAACGTCAGCGGAATGCCGAGAACAATGCAAGATTTCCGAAGCATTTTTATATGTCAGCGGAATTCCAAGAACAATGGAAGAGTTCCGAAGCATTTTTAAACTTCAGCAGAATTCCGAGAACAATGGAAGAGTTTCGAAGCATTTTTAAACTTCAATGGAATTTCGAGAACAATGGAAGAGTTCCGAAGCATTTTTAAACTTCAGCAGAATTCCGAGAACAATGGAAGATTTCCGAAGCATTTTTAAACGTCAGCGGAATTCTGAGAACAATGGAAGAGTTCTGAAGCATTTATAAACTTCAGCAGAATTCCGAGAACAATGGAAGAGTTCCGAAGCATTTTTAAACTTCACCCGAATTCCGAGAGCAATGGAAGAGTTCCAAAGCATTTTAAAAGTTCAGCAGAATTCCGAGAACAATTGAAGAGTTCCGAAGCATTTTTAAACGTCAGCGGAATGCCGAGAACAATGCAAGATTTCCGAAGCATTTTTAAACGTCAGCGGAATTCTGAGAACAATGGAAGAGTTCCGAAGCATTTTTAAACTTCAGCAGAATTCCGAGAACAATGGAAGAGTTTCGAAGCATTTTTAAACTTCAACGGAATTTCGAGAACAATGGAAGAGTTCCGAAGCATTTTTAAACGTCAGCGGAATTCCGAGAACAATGAAAGAGTTGCGAAGCATTATTAAACGTCAGCGGAATTCCGAGAACAATGGAAGAGTTCTGAAGCATTTTTAAACGTCAGCGGAATTTTGAAAACAATGGAAGATTTCCGAAGCATTTTTAAACGTCAGCGGAATTCTGAGAACAATGGAAGAGTTCCGAAGCATTTTTAAACGTCAGCGGAATGCCGAGAACAATGCAAGATTTCCGAAGCATTTTTATATGTCAGCGGAATTCCGAGAACAATGGAAGAGTACCGAAGCATTTTTAAATGTCAGCGGAATGCCGAGAACAATGCAAGATTTCCGAAGCATTTTTATATGTCAGCAGAATTCCGAGAACAATGGAAGAGATTTTAAGCATTTTTAAACTTCAGCGGAATTCCGAGAACAGTAGAAGAGTTCCGAAGCATTTTTAAACTTCACCCGAATTCTGAGAACAATGAAAGAGTTCCGAAGCATTTTTAAAAGTCAGCGGAATTCCGGGAACAATGGAAGAGTTGTGAAGCATTTTTAAACGTCAGCGGAATTCCAAGAACAATGGAAGAGTTCCGAAGCATTTTTAAACTTCAGCGGAATTTGGAGAACAATGGAAGAGTTCCGAAGTATTTTTAAAAGTCAGCGGAATTCTGAGAACAATGGAAGAGTTCCGAAGCATTTTTAAACTTCAGCGGAATTCCGAGAACAATGGAAGAGTTCCAAAGCATTTTTAAACGTCAGCGGAATTCCGAGAACAATGGAAGAGTTCTGAAGCATTTTTAAACGTCAGCGGAATATTGAAAACAATGGAAGATTTCCGAAGCATTTTTAAACGTCAGCGGAATTCTGAGAACAATGGAAGAGTTACGAAGCATTTTTAAACTTCAGCAGAATTCCGAGAACAATGGAATAGTTCCGAAGCATTTTTAAATGTCAGCGGAATTCCGAGAACAATGAAAGAGTTGCGAAGCATTATTAAACGTCAGCGGAATTCTGAGAACAATGGAAGAGTTCCGAAGCATTTTTAAACTTCAGCGGTATATGGAGAACAATGGAAGAGTTCCGAAGCATTTTTAAAAGTCAGCGGAATTCCGAGAACAATGGAAGAGTTGTGAAGCATTTTTAAACCTCAGCAGAATTCCGAGAACAATGGAAGAGTTCCGAAGCATTTTTAAACGTCAGTGGAATTCTGAGAACAATGGAATAGTTCTGAATAATTTTTAAATGTTAGCGGGATTCCGAGAATAATGGAAGAGTTCCGAAGCATTTTTAAATGTCAGCGGAAATCTGAAAACAATGGAAGAGTTCCGTAGCATTTTTAATCTTCAGAATAATTCCGAGAACAATGGAAGAGTTCCGAAGCATATTTAAACTTCAGCGGAATTCCGAGAACAATGGAAGAGTTCTTAAGCATTTTTAAACATCAGCGGAATGCCGAGAACAATGCAAGATTTCCGAAGCATTTTTATATGTCAGCGGAATTCCGAGAACAATGGAAGAGCTGCGAAGTATTTTTAAACTTCAACGGAATTCCGAGAACAATGGAAGAGTTCCGAAGCATTTTTAAACTTCAGCATAATTCCGAGAACAATGGAAGAGTTGTGAAGATTTTTTAAACGTCAGCGGAATTCCGAGAACAATGGAATAGTTCCGAATCATTTTTAAACGTCAGCAGAATTCCGAGAACAATGGAAGAGAACCGAAGCATTTTAAAACTTCAGCAGAATTCCAAGAACAATGGAAGAGTTTCGAAGCATTTTAAACTTCAGCTGATTTCCGAGAAATGGAAGAGTTACGAACCATTTTGAAACGTCAGCCGAAATCCGAGAACAATGGAAGCGTTCCGAAGCATTTTTAAATGTCAGCGGAATTCCGAGAACAATGAAAGAGTTGCGAAGCATTATTAAACGTCAGCGGAATTCTGAGAACAATGGAAGAGTTCCGAAGCATTTTTAAACGTCAACGGAATTGCGAGAACAATGGAAGAGTTCTTAAGCATTTTTAAACATCAGCGGAATGCCGAGAACAATGCAAGATTTCCGAAGCATTTTTATATGTCAGCGGAATTCCGAGAACAATGGAAGAGTACAGAAGCATTTTTAAACTTCAGCGGAATTACAAGAACAATGGAAGAGTTCCGAAGCATTTTTAAACATGAGCAGAATTCCGAGAACAATGGAAGAGTTCCGATGCATTTTTAAACTTCAGCGGAATTACGAGAACAATGGAAGAGTTCCGAAGCATTTTTAACATGAGCAGAATTCCGAGAATAATGGAAGAGATTTTAAGCATTTTTAAACTTCAGCGGAATTCTGACAGCAATAGAAGAGTTCCAAAGCATTTTTAAACTTCACCCGAATTCCGAGAACAATGGAAGAGTTCCGATGCATTTTTAAACTTCAGCAGAATTCCTAGAACAATGGAAGAGTTCCGAAGCATTTTTAAACTTCAGCGGAATTCAGAGAACAATGGAAGAGTTCAGAAGCATTTTTAAACGTCAGCGGAATTCCGAGAACAATGGAAGAGTTCTGCAGCATTTTTAAGCGTCAGCGGAATTTTGAAAACAATGGACGATTTCCAAAGCATTTTTAAACTTCAGCAGAATTCCGAGAACAATGAAAGAGTTCCAAAGCATTTTTAAACTTCAGCGGTATTTGGAGAACAATGGAAGAGTTCCAAAGCATTTTTAAAAGTCAGCGGAATTCCGAGAACAATGGAAGAGTTGTGAAGCATTTTTAAACCTCAGCAGAATTCCGAGAACAATGGAAGAGTTCCGAAGCATTTTTAAACGTCAGTGGAATTCTGAGAACAATGGAATAGTTCTGAATAATTTTTAAATGTTAGCGGGATTCCGAGAATAATGGAAGAGTTCCGAAGCATTTTTAAATGTCAGCGGAAATCTGAAAGCAATGGAAGAGTTCCGTAGCATTTTTAATCTTCAGAATAATTCCGAGAACAATGGAAGAGTTCCGAAGCATTTTTAAACGTCAGCGGAATTCCGAGAACAATGAAAGAGTTGCGAAGCATTATTAAACGTCAGCGGAATTCCGAGAACAATGGAAGAGTTCTGAAGCATTTTTAAACTTCAGCAGAATTCCCAGAACAATGGAAGTGTTTTGAAGCATTTTTAAACTTCAACGGAATTCCGAGAACAATGGAAGAGTTCCGAAGCATTTTTAAACGTCAGCGGAATTCCGAGAACAATGAAAGAGTTGCGAAGCATTATTAAACGTCAGCGGAATTCCGAGAACAATGGAAGAGTTCTGAAGCATTTTTAAGCGTCAGCGGAATTTTGAAAACAATGGAAGATTTCCGAAGCATTTTTAAACGTCAGCGGAATTCTGAGAACAATGGAAGAGTTCCTAAGCATTTTTAAACTTCAGCAGAATTCCGAGAACAATGGAAGGGTTCCGAAGCATTTTTAAACTTCAGCGGAATTCCGAGAACAATGGAAGAGTTCCAAAGCATTTTTAAACGTCAGCGGAATTCTGAGAACAATGGAAGAGTTCCAAAGCATTTTTAAACGTCAGCAGAATTCCGAGAAGAATGTAAGAGTACTGAAGCATTTTTAAACTTCAGCAGAATTCCGAGAGCAATGGAAGAGTTCCAAAGCATTTTAAAAGTTCAGCAGAATTCCGAGAACAATTGAAGAGTTCCGAAGCATTTTTAAACTTCAGCAGAATTCCGAGAACAATGGAAGAGTTTGGAAGCATTTTTAAACTTCAACGGAATTTCGAGAACAATGGAAGAGATCCGAAGCATATTTAAACGTCAGCGGAATTCCGAGAACAATGGAAGAGTTCCAAAGCATTTTTAAACGTCAGCGGAATTCCGAGAACAATGGAAGAGTTCCGAAGCATTTTTAAACGTCAGCAGAATTCCGAGAAGAATGGAAGAGTTGTGAAGCATTTTTAAACATCAGCGGAATTCCGAGAACAATGGAAGAGTTCCGAAGCATTTTTAAACGTCAGCAGAATTCTGAAAACAATGGAAAAGTTCTGAAGCATTTTTAAACATCAGCGGAATTTTGAAAACAATGGAAGATTTCCGAAGCATTTTTAAACGTCAGCGGAATTCTGAGGACAATGGAAGAGTTGTGAAGCATTTTTAAACTTCAGCAGAATTCCAAGAACAATGGAAGAGTTCCGAAGCATTTTTAAACTTCAGCGGAATTCCGACAACAATGTAAGAGATTTTAAGCATTTTTAAACTTCAGCGGAATTCCGAGAACAATAGAAGAGTTCCGAAGCATTTTTAAAATTCACACGAATTCCGAGAATAATGGAAGAGTTCAGATGAATTTTTAGACTTCAGCAGAATTCCTAAAACAATGGAAGAGGTCCGAAGCATTTTTAAACTTCAGCGGAATTCCGAGAACAATGGAAGAGTTCCGAAGCATTTTTAAACATCAGTGGAATTCCGAGAACAATGGAAGAGTACTGAAGCATTTTAAAACGTCATCGGAATTCCGAGAACAATGGAAGAGTTCCGAAGCATTTTTAAACGTCAGCAGAATTCCGAGAACAATGGAAGAGTTCCGATGCATTTTAAAACTTCAGCAGAATTCCAAGAACAATGGAAGAGTTCTGAAGCATTTTTAAACGTCAGCAGAATTCCGAGATCAATGGAAGAGTTCCGAAGAATTTTTAAACGTCAGCGGAATTCCGAGAACAGTGGAAGAGTTCTGAAGCATTTTTAAGCGTCAGCGGAATTTTGAAAACAATGGAAGATTTCCGAAGCATTTTTAAACGTCAGCGGAATTCTGAGAACAATGGAAGAGTTCCGAAACATTTTTAAACTTCAGCAGAATTCCGAGAACAATGGAAGGGTTACGAAGCATTTTTAAACTTCAGCGGAATTTGGAGAACAATGGAAGAGTTCCGAAGTATTTTTAAAATCAGCGGAATTCCGAGAACAATGGAAGAGTTGTGAAGCATTTTTAAACGTCAGCGGAATTCCGAGAACAATGGAAGAGTTCCGAAGCATTTTTAAACGTCAGCAGAATTCCGAGAACAATGGAAGAGTTCCGAAGCATTTTTAAACGTCAGCAGAATTCTGAGAACAATGGAAGGGTTCCGAAGCGTTTTTAAACTTCAGCGGAATTCCGAGAACAATGGAAGAGTTCCAAAGCATTTTTAAACGTCAGCGGAATTCTGAGAACAATGGAAGAGTTCCGAAGCATTTTTAAACGTCAGCAGAATTCCGAGAAGAATGTAAGAGTACTGAAGCATTTTTAAACTTCAGCAGAATTCCGAGAGCAATGGAAGAGTTCCAAAGCATTTTAAAAGTTCATCAGAATTCCGAGAACAATTGAAGAGTTCCGAAGCATTTTTAAACGTCAGCGGAATGCTGAGAACAATGCAAGATTTCCGAAGCATTTTTATATGTCAGCGGAATTCCGAGAACAATGGAAGAGTACCGAAGCATTTTTAAACGTCAGCGGAATTCTGAGAACAATGGAAGAGTTCCAAAGCATTTTTAAACTTCAGCAGAATTCCGAGAACAATGGAAGAGTTTCGAAGCATTTTTAAACTTCAACGGAATTCCGAGAACAATGGAAGAGTTCCGCAGCATTTTTAAACGTCAGCAGAATTCCGAGAAGAATGTAAGAGTTCTGAAGCATTTTTAAACTTCAGCAGAATTCCGAAAGCAATGGAAGAGTTCCAAAGCATTTTAAAAGTTCAGCAGAATTCCGAGAACAATTGAAGAGTTCCGAAGCATTTTTAAACGTCAGCGGAATGCCGAGAACAATGCAAGATTTCCGAAGCATTTTTATATGTCAGCGGAATTCCAAGAACAATGGAAGAGTTCCGAAGCATTTTTAAACTTCAGCAGAATTCCGAGAACAATGGAAGAGTTTCGAAGCATTTTTAAACTTCAATGGAATTTCGAGAACAATGGAAGAGTTCCGAAGCATTTTTAAACTTCAGCAGAATTCCGAGAACAATGGAAGATTTCCGAAGCATTTTTAAACGTCAGCGGAATTCTGAGAACAATGGAAGAGTTCTGAAGCATTTATAAACTTCAGCAGAATTCCGAGAACAATGGAAGAGTTCCGAAGCATTTTTAAACTTCACCCGAATTCCGAGAGCAATGGAAGAGTTCCAAAGCATTTTAAAAGTTCAGCAGAATTCCGAGAACAATTGAAGAGTTCCGAAGCATTTTTAAACGTCAGCGGAATGCCGAGAACAATGCAAGATTTCCGAAGCATTTTTAAACGTCAGCGGAATTCTGAGAACAATGGAAGAGTTCCGAAGCATTTTTAAACTTCAGCAGAATTCCGAGAACAATGGAAGAGTTTCGAAGCATTTTTAAACTTCAACGGAATTTCGAGAACAATGGAAGAGTTCCGAAGCATTTTTAAACGTCAGCGGAATTCCGAGAACAATGAAAGAGTTGCGAAGCATTATTAAACGTCAGCGGAATTCCGAGAACAATGGAAGAGTTCTGAAGCATTTTTAAACGTCAGCGGAATTTTGAAAACAATGGAAGATTTCCGAAGCATTTTTAAACGTCAGCGGAATTCTGAGAACAATGGAAGAGTTCCGAAGCATTTTTAAACGTCAGCGGAATGCCGAGAACAATGCAAGATTTCCGAAGCATTTTTATATGTCAGCGGAATTCCGAGAACAATGGAAGAGTACCGAAGCATTTTTAAATGTCAGCGGAATGCCGAGAACAATGCAAGATTTCCGAAGCATTTTTATATGTCAGCAGAATTCCGAGAACAATGGAAGAGATTTTAAGCATTTTTAAACTTCAGCGGAATTCCGAGAACAGTAGAAGAGTTCCGAAGCATTTTTAAACTTCACCCGAATTCTGAGAACAATGAAAGAGTTCCGAAGCATTTTTAAAAGTCAGCGGAATTCCGGGAACAATGGAAGAGTTGTGAAGCATTTTTAAACGTCAGCGGAATTCCAAGAACAATGGAAGAGTTCCGAAGCATTTTTAAACTTCAGCGGAATTTGGAGAACAATGGAAGAGTTCCGAAGTATTTTTAAAAGTCAGCGGAATTCTGAGAACAATGGAAGAGTTCCGAAGCATTTTTAAACTTCAGCGGAATTCCGAGAACAATGGAAGAGTTCCAAAGCATTTTTAAACGTCAGCGGAATTCCGAGAACAATGGAAGAGTTCTGAAGCATTTTTAAACGTCAGCGGAATATTGAAAACAATGGAAGATTTCCAAAGCATTTTTAAACGTCAGCGGAATTCTGAGAACAATGGAAGAGTTACGAAGCATTTTTAAACTTCAGCAGAATTCCGAGAACAATGGAATAGTTCCGAAGCATTTTTAAATGTCAGCGGAATTCCGAGAACAATGAAAGAGTTGCGAAGCATTATTAAACGTCAGCGGAATTCCGAGAACAATGGAAGATTTCTGAAGCATCTTTAAACTTCAGCAGAATTCCGAGAACAGTGGAAGAGTTTCGAAGCATTTTTAAACTTCAACGGAATTCCGAGAACAATGGATGAGTGCCGAAGCATTTTTAAACGTCCGTGGAATTCCGAGAACAATGAAAGAGTTGCGAAGCATTATTAAACGTCAGCGGAATTCCGAGAACAATGGAAGAGTTCTGAAGCATTTTTAAGCGTCAGCGGAATTTTGAAAACAATGGAAGATTTCCGAAGCAGTTATAAACGTCAGCGGAATTCTGAGAACAATGGAAGAGTTCCGAAGCATTTTTAAACTTCAGCAGAATTCCGAGAACAATGGAAGGGTTACGAAGCATTTTTAAACTTCAGCGGAATTTGGAGAACAATGGAAGAGTTCCGAAGCATTTTTAAAAGTCAGCGGAAATCCGAGAACAATGGAAGAGTTGTGAAGCATTTTTAAACGTCAGCGGAATTCCGAGAACAATGTAATAGTTCTGAAGCATTTTTAAACGTCAGCGGAATTTTGAAAACAATGGAAGATTTCCGAAGCATTTTTAAACGTCAGCGGAATTCTGAGAACAATGGAAGAGTTCTGAAGCATTTATAAACTTCAGCAGAATTCCGAGAACAATGGAAGAGTTCCGAAGCATTTTTAAACGTCAGCGGAATTCCGAGAACAATGAAAGAGTTGCGAAGCATTATTAAACGTCAGCGGAATTCCGAGAACAATAGAAGAGTTCTGAAGCATTTTTAAACTTCAGCAGAATTCCCAGAACAATGGAAGTGTTTTGAAGCATTTTTAAACTTCAACGGAATTCCGAGAACAATGGAAGAGTTCCGAAGCATTTTTAAACGTCAGCGGAATTCCGAGAACAATGAAAGAGTTGCGAAGCATTATTAAACGTCAGCGGAATTCCGAGAACAATGGAAGAGTTCTGAAGCATTTTTAAGCGTCAGCGGAATTTTGAAAACAATGGAAGATTTCCGAAGCATTTTTAAACTTCAGCAGAATTCCGAGAACAATGGAAGGGTTCCGAAGCATTTTTAAACTTCAGCGGAATTCCGAGAACAATGGAAGAGTTCCAAAGCATTTTTAAACGTCAGCGGAATTCTGAGAACAATGGAAGAGTTCCGAAGCATTTTTAAACGTCAGCAGAATTCCGAGAAGAATGTAAGAGTACTGAAGCATTTTTAAACTTCAGCAGAATTCCGAGAGCAATGGAAGAGTTCCAAAGCATTTTAAAAGTTCAGCAGAATTCCGAGAACAATTGAAGAGTTCCGAAGCATTTTTAAACGTCAGCAGAATTCTGAGAACAATGGAAGAGTTCCGAAGCATTTTTAAACTTCAGCAGAATTCCGAGAACAATGGAAGAGTTTGGAAGCATTTTTAAACTTCAACGGAATTTCGAGAACAATGGAAGAGATCCGAAGCATATTTAAACGTCAGCGGAATTCCGAGAACAATGAAAGAGTTGCGAAGCATTATTAAACGTCAGCGGAATTCCGAGAACAATGGAAGAGTTCTGAAGCATTTTTAAACGTCAGCGGAATTTTGAAAACAATGGAAGATTTCCGAAGC
Source organism: Phyllobates terribilis (assembly GCF_046119375.1). NCBI lineage: Eukaryota > Metazoa > Chordata > Amphibia > Anura > Dendrobatidae > Phyllobates > Phyllobates terribilis. Next base: position 20,462,042 of record NW_027362775.1, on the reverse strand, counting down.
ATTTTTAAACATCAGCGGAATTCTGAGAACAATGGAAGAGTTCCGAAGCATTTTTAAACGTCAGCGGAATGCCGAGAACAATGCAAGATTTCCGAAGCATTTTTATATGTCAGCGGAATTCCGAGAACAATGGAAGAGCTCCGAAGCATTTTTAAACGTCAGCAGAATTCCGAGAACAATGGAAGAGTTCCGAAGCATTTTAAAATGTCAGCGGAATTCCGAGAACAATGAAAGAGTTGCGAAGCATTATTAAACGTCAGCGGAATTCCGAGAACAATGGAAGATTTCTGAAGCATCTTTAAACTTCAGCAGAATTCCGAGAACAGTGGAAGAGTTTCGAAGCATTTTTAAACTTCAACGGAATTCCGAGAACAATGGATGAGTGCCGAAGCATTTTTAAACGTCCGTGGAATTCCGAGAACAATGAAAGAGTTGCGAAGCATTATTAAACGTCAGCGGAATTCCGAGAACAATGGAAGAGTTCTGAAGCATTTTTAAGCGTCAGCGGAATTTTGAAAACAATGGAAGATTTCCGAAGCAGTTATAAACGTCAGCGGAATTCTGAGAACAATGGAAGAGTTCCGAAGCATTTTTAAACTTCAGCAGAATTCCGAGAACAATGGAAGGGTTACGAAGCATTTTTAAACTTCAGCGGAATTTGGAGAACAATGGAAGAGTTCCGAAGCATTTTTAAAAGTCAGCGGAAATCCGAGAACAATGGAAGAGTTGTGAAGCATTTTTAAACGTCAGCGGAATTCCGAGAACAATGGAATAGTTCTGAAGCATTTTTAAACGTCAGCGGAATTTTGAAAACAATGGAAGATTTCCGAAGCATTTTTAAACGTCAGCGGAATTCTGAGAACAATGGAAGAGTTCTGAAGCATTTATAAACTTCAGCAGAATTCCGAGAACAATGGAAGAGTTCCGAAGCATTTTTAAACGTCAGCGGAATTCCGAGAACAATGAAAGAGTTGCGAAGCATTATTAAACGTCAGCGGAATTCCGAGAACAATAGAAGAGTTCTGAAGCATTTTTAAACTTCAGCAGAATTCCCAGAACAATGGAAGTGTTTTGAAGCATTTTTAAACTTCAACGGAATTCCGAGAACAATGGAAGAGTTCCGAAGCATTTTTAAACGTCAGCGGAATTCCGAGAACAATGAAAGAGTTGCGAAGCATTATTAAACGTCAGCGGAATTCCGAGAACAATGGAAGAGTTCTGAAGCATTTTTAAGCGTCAGCGGAATTTTGAAAACAATGGAAGATTTCCGAAGCATTTTTAAACTTCAGCAGAATTCCGAGAACAATGGAAGGGTTCCGAAGCATTTTTAAACTTCAGCGGAATTCCGAGAACAATGGAAGAGTTCCAAAGCATTTTTAAACGTCAGCGGAATTCTGAGAACAATGGAAGAGTTCCGAAGCATTTTTAAACGTCAGCAGAATTCCGAGAAGAATGTAAGAGTACTGAAGCATTTTTAAACTTCAGCAGAATTCCGAGAGCAATGGAAGAGTTCCAAAGCATTTTAAAAGTTCAGCAGAATTCCGAGAACAATTGAAGAGTTCCGAAGCATTTTTAAACGTCAGCAGAATTCTGAGAACAATGGAAGAGTTCCGAAGCATTTTTAAACTTCAGCAGAATTCCGAGAACAACGGAAGAGTTTGGAAGCATTTTTAAACTTCAACGGAATTTCGAGAACAATGGAAGAGATCCGAAGCATATTTAAACGTCAGCGGAATTCCGAGAACAATGAAAGAGTTGCGAAGCATTATTAAACGTCAGCGGAATTCCGAGAACAATGGAAGAGTTCTGAAGCATTTTTAAACGTCAGCGGAATGTTGAAAACAATGGAAGATTTCCGAAGCAGTTTTAAACATCAGCGGAATTCTGAGAACAATGGAAGAGTTCCGAAGCATTTTTAAACGTCAGCGGAATGCCGAGAACAATGCAAGATTTCCGAAGCATTTTTATATGTCAGCGGAATTCCGAGAACAATGGAAGAGCTCCGAAGCATTTTTAAACGTCAGCAGAATTCCGAGAACAATGGAAGAGTTCCGAAGCATTTTAAAACTTCAGCAGAATTCCAAGAACAATGGAAGAGTTCTGAAGCATTTTTAAACGTCAGCAGAATTCCCAGAACAATGGAAGTGTTTTGAAGCATTTTTAAACTTCAACGGAATTCCGAGAACAATGGAAGAGTTCCGAAGCATTTTTAAACGTCAGCGGAATGCCGAGAACAATGCAAGATTTCCGAAGCATTTTTATATGTCAGCGGAATTCCGAGAACAATGGAAGAGCTCCGAAGCATTTTTAAACGTCAGCAGAATTCCGAGAACAATGGAAGAGTTCCGAAGCATTTTAAAATGTCAGCGGAATTCCGAGAACAATGAAAGAGTTGCGAAGCATTATTAAACGTCAGCGGAATTCCGAGAACAATGGAAGATTTCTGAAGCATCTTTAAACTTCAGCAGAATTCCGAGAACAGTGGAAGAGTTTCGAAGCATTTTTAAACTTCAACGGAATTCCGAGAACAATGGATGAGTGCCGAAGCATTTTTAAACGTCCGTGGAATTCCGAGAACAATGAAAGAGTTGCGAAGCATTATTAAACGTCAGCGGAATTCCGAGAACAATGGAAGAGTTCTGAAGCATTTTTAAGCGTCAGCGGAATTTTGAAAACAATGGAAGATTTCCGAAGCAGTTATAAACGTCAGCGGAATTCTGAGAACAATGGAAGAGTTCCGAAGCATTTTTAAACTTCAGCAGAATTCCGAGAACAATGGAAGGGTTACGAAGCATTTTTAAACTTCAGCGGAATTTGGAGAACAATGGAAGAGTTCCGAAGCATTTTTAAAAGTCAGCGGAAATCCGAGAACAATGGAAGAGTTGTGAAGCATTTTTAAACGTCAGCGGAATTCCGAGAACAATGGAATAGTTCTGAAGCATTTTTAAACGTCAGCGGAATTTTGAAAACAATGGAAGATTTCCGAAGCATTTTTAAACGTCAGCGGAATTCCGAGAACAATGAAAGAGTTGCGAAGCATTATTAAACGTCAGCGGAATTCCGAGAACAATAGAAGAGTTCTGAAGCATTTTTAAACTTCAGCAGAATTCCCAGAACAATGGAAGTGTTTTGAAGCATTTTTAAACTTCAACGGAATTCCGAGAACAATGGAAGAGTTCCGAAGCATTTTTAAACGTCAGCGGAATGCCGAGAACAATGCAAGATTTCCGAAGCATTTTCATATGTCAGCGGAATTCCGAGAACAATGGAAGAGCTCCGAAGCATTTTTAAACGTCAGCAGAATTCCGAGAACAATGGAAGAGTTCCGAAGCATTTTAAAATGTCAGCGGAATTCCGAGAACAATGAAAGAGTTGCGAAGCATTATTAAACGTCAGCGGAATTCCGAGAACAATGGAAGATTTCTGAAGCATCTTTAAACTTCAGCAGAATTCCGAGAACAGTGGAAGAGTTTCGAAGCATTTTTAAACTTCAACGGAATTCCGAGAACAATGGATGAGTGCCGAAGCATTTTTAAACGTCCGTGGAATTCCGAGAACAATGAAAGAGTTGCGAAGCATTATTAAACGTCAGCGGAATTCCGAGAACAATGGAAGAGTTCTGAAGCATTTTTAAGCGTCAGCGGAATTTTGAAAACAATGGAAGATTTCCGAAGCAGTTATAAACGTCAGCGGAATTCTGAGAACAATGGAAGAGTTCCGAAGCATTTTTAAACTTCAGCAGAATTCCGAGAACAATGGAAGGGTTACGAAGCATTTTTAAACTTCAGCGGAATTTGGAGAACAATGGAAGAGTTCCGAAGCATTTTTAAAAGTCAGCGGAAATCCGAGAACAATGGAAGAGTTGTGAAGCATTTTTAAACGTCAGCGGAATTCCGAGAACAATGGAATAGTTCTGAAGCATTTTTAAACGTCAGCGGAATTTTGAAAACAATGGAAGATTTCCGAAGCATTTTTAAACGTCAGCGGAATTCCGAGAACAATGAAAGAGTTGCGAAGCATTATTAAACGTCAGCGGAATTCCGAGAACAATAGAAGAGTTCTGAAGCATTTTTAAACTTCAGCAGAATTCCCAGAACAATGGAAGTGTTTTGAAGCATTTTTAAACTTCAACGGAATTCCGAGAACAATGGAAGAGTTCCGAAGCATTTTTAAACGTCAGCGGAATTCCGAGAACAATGAAAGAGTTGCGAAGCATTATTAAACGTCAGCGGAATTCCGAGAACAATGGAAGAGTTCTGAAGCATTTTTAAGCGTCAGCGGAATTTTGAAAACAATGGAAGATTTCCGAAGCATTTTTAAACTTCAGCAGAATTCCGAGAACAATGGAAGGGTTCCGAAGCATTTTTAAACTTCAGCGGAATTCCGAGAACAATGGAAGAGTTCCAAAGCATTTTTAAACGTCAGCGGAATTCTGAGAACAATGGAAGAGTTCCGAAGCATTTTTAAACGTCAGCAGAATTCCGAGAAGAATGTAAGAGTACTGAAGCATTTTTAAACTTCAGCAGAATTCCGAGAGCAATGGAAGAGTTCCAAAGCATTTTAAAAGTTCAGCAGAATTCCGAGAACAATTGAAGAGTTCCGAAGCATTTTTAAACGTCAGCAGAATTCTGAGAACAATGGAAGAGTTCCGAAGCATTTTTAAACTTCAGCAGAATTCCGAGAACAATGGAAGAGTTTGGAAGCATTTTTAAACTTCAACGGAATTTCGAGAACAATGGAAGAGATCCGAAGCATATTTAAACGTCAGCGGAATTCCGAGAACAATGAAAGAGTTGCGAAGCATTATTAAACGTCAGCGGAATTCCGAGAACAATGGAAGAGTTCTGAAGCATTTTTAAACGTCAGCGGAATGTTGAAAACAATGGAAGATTTCCGAAGCATTTTTAAACATCAGCGGAATTCTGAGAACAATGGAAGAGTTCCGAAGCATTTTTAAACGTCAGCGGAATGCCGAGAACAATGCAAGATTTCCGAAGCATTTTTATATGTCAGCGGAATTCCGAGAACAATGGAAGAGCTCCGAAGCATTTTTAAACGTCAGCAGAATTCCGAGAACAATGGAAGAGTTCCGAAGCATTTTAAAACTTCAGCAGAATTCCAAGAACAATGGAAGAGTTCTGAAGCATTTTTAAACGTCAGCAGAATTCCGAGATCAATGGAAGAGTTCCGAAGCATTTTTAAACGTCAGCGGAATTCCGAGAACAGTGGAAGAGTTCTGAAGCATTTTTAAGCGTCAGCGGAATTTTGAAAACAATGGAAGATTTCCGAAGCATTTTTAAACGTCAGCGGAATTCTGAGAACAATGGAAGAGTTCCGAAACATTTTTAAACTTCAGCAGAATTCCGAGAAAAATGGAAGGGTTCCGAAGCATTTTTAAACTTCAGCGGAATTTGTAGAACAATGGAAGAGTTCCGAAGTATTTTTAAAAGTCAGCGGAATTCCGAGAACAATGGAAGAGTTGTGAAGCATTTTTAAACGTCAGCGGAATTCCGAGAACAATGGAAGAGTTCCGAAGCATTTTTAAACGTCAGCAGAATTCCGAGAACAATGGAAGAGTTCCGAAGCATTTTTAAACGTCAGCAGAATTCTGAGAACAATGGAAGAGTTCCGAAGCATTTTTAAACTTCAGCGGAATTCCGAGAACAATGGAAGAGTTCCAAAGCATTTTTAAACGTCAGCGGAATTCCGAGAACAATGGAAGAGTTCCAAAGCATTTTTAAACGTCAGCGGAATTCCGAGAACAATGGAAGAGTTCCGAAGCATTTTTAAACGTCAGCAGAATTCCGAGAAGAATGTAAGAGTACTGAAGCATTTTTAAACTTCAGCAGAATTCCGAGAGCAATGGAAGAGTTCCAAAGCATTTTAAAAGTTCAGCAGAATTCCGAGAACAATTGAAGAGTTCCGAAGCATTTTTAAACGTCAGCGGAATGCCGAGAACAATGCAAGATTTCCGAAGCATTTTTATATGTCTTCGGAATTCCGAGAACAATGGAAGAGTTCCGAAGCATTTTTAAACTTCAGCAGAATTCCGAGAACAATGGAAGAGTTTCGAAGCATTTTTAAACTTCAACGGAATTCCGAGAACAATGGAAGAGTTCCGAAGCATTTTTAAACGTCAGCGGAATTCCGAGAACAATGAAAGAGTTGCGAAGCATTATTAAACGTCAGCGGAATTCCGAGAACAATGGAAGAGTTCTGAAGCATTTTTAAACTTCAGCAGAATTCCCAGAACAATGGAAGTGTTTTGAAGCATTTTTAAACTTCAACGGAATTCCGAGAACAATGGAAGAGTTCCGAAGCATTTTTAAACGTCAGCGGAATTCCGAGAACAATGAAAGAGTTGCGAAGCATTATTAAACGTCAGCGGAATTCCGAGAACAATGGAAGAGTTCTGAAGCATTTTTAAGCGTCAGCGGAATTTTGAAAACAATGGAAGATTTCCGAAGCATTTTTAAACGTCAGCGGAATTCTGAGAACAATGGAAGAGTTCCTATGCATTTTTAAACTTCAGCAGAATTCCGAGAACAATGGAAGGGTTCCGAAGCATTTTTAAACTTCAGCGGAATTTGGAGAACAATGGAAGAGTTCCGAAGCATTTTTAAAAGTCAGCGGAATTCCGAGAACAATGGAAGAGTTCCGAAGCATTTTTAAACGTCAGCAGAATTCTGAAAACAATGGAAAAGTTCTGAAGCATTTTTAAACATCAGCGGAATTTTGAAAACAATGGAAGATTTCCGAAGCATTTTTAAACGTCAGCGGAATTCTGAGGACAATGGAAGAGTTGTGAAGCATTTTTAAACTTCAGCAGAATTCCAAGAACAATGGAAGAGTTCCGAAGCATTTTTAAAATTCACACGAATTCCGAGAATAATGGAAGAGTTCAGATGAATTTTTAGACTTCAGCAGAATTCCTAAAACAATGGAAGAGGTCCGAAGCATTTTTAAATTCAGCGGAATTCCGAGAACAATGGAAGAGTTCCGAAGCATTTTTAAACATCAGCGGAATTCCGAGAACAATGGAAGAGTACTGAAGCATTTTAAAACGTCATCGGAATTCCGAGAACAATGGAAGAGTTCCGAAGCATTTTTAAACTTCAGCAGAATTACGAGAACAATGGAAGAGTTCCAAAGCATTTTTAAACTTCAGCGGAATTCCGAGAACAATGGAAGAGTTCCGAAGCATTTTTAAACGTCAGCGGAATTTTGAAAACAATGGAAGATTTCCGAAGCATTTTTAAACGTCAGCGGAATTCTGAGAACAATGCAAGATTTCCGAAGCATTTTTATATGTCAGCGGAATTCCGAGAACAATGGAAGAGCTCCGAAGCATTTTTAAACGTCAGCAGAATTCCGAGAACAATGGAAGAGTTCCGAAGCATTTTAAAACTTCAGCAGAATTCCAAGAACAATGGAAGAGTTCTGAAGCATTTTTAAACGTCAGCAGAATTCCGAGATCAATGGAAGAGTTCCGAAGCATTTTTAAACGTCAGCGGAATTCCGAGAACAGTGGAAGAGTTCTGAAGCATTTTTAAGCGTCAGCGGAATTTTGAAAACAATGGAAGATTTCCGAAGCATTTTTAAACGTCAGCGGAATTCTGAGAACAATGGAAGAGTTCCGAAACATTTTTAAACTTCAGCAGAATTCTGAGAACAATGGAAGGGTTCCGAAACATTTTTAAACTTCAGCGGAATTCCGAGAACAATGGAAGAGTTCAAAAGCATTTTTAAACGTCAGCGGAATTCTGAGAACAATGGAAGAGTTCCGAAGCATTTTTAAACGTCAGCAGAATTCCGAGAAGAATGTAAGAGTACTGAAGCATTTTTAAACTTCAGCAGAATTCCGAGAGCAATGGAAGAGTTCCAAAGCATTTTAAAAGTTCAGCAGAATTCCGAGAACAATTGAAGAGTTCCGAAGCATTTTTAAACTTCAACGGAATTTCGAGAACAATGGAAGAGTTCCGAAGCATTTTTAAACGTCAGCAGAATTCCGAGAACAATGGAAGAGTTTCGAAGCATTTTTAAACTTCAACGGAATTTCGAGAACAATGGAAGAGTTCCGAAGCATTTTTAAACGTCAGCGGAATTCCGAGAACAATGAAAGAGTTGCGAAGCATTATTAAACGTCAGCGGAATTTGGAGAACAATGGAAGAGTTCCGAAGCATTTTTAAAAGTCAGCGGAAATCCGAGAACAATGGAAGAGTTGTGAAGCATTTTTAAACGTCAGCGGAATTCCGAGAACAATGGAATAGTTCTGAAGCATTTTTAAACGTCAGCGGAATTTTGAAAACAATGGAAGATTTCCGAAGCATTTTTAAACGTCAGCGGAATTCTGAGAACAATGGAAGAGTTCTGAAGCATTTATAAACTTCAGCAGAATTCCGAGAACAATGGAAGAGTTCCGAAGCATTTTTAAACGTCAGCGGAATTCCGAGAACAATGAAAGAGTTGCGAAGCATTATTAAACGTCAGCGGAATTCCGAGAACAATAGAAGAGTTCTGAAACATTTTTAAACTTCAGCAGAATTCCCAGAACAATGGAAGTGTTTTGAAGCATTTTTAAACTTCAACGGAATTCCGAGAACAATGGAAGAGTTCCGAAGCATTTTTAAACGTCAGCGGAATTCCGAGAACAATGAAAGAGTTGCGAAGCATTATTAAACGTCAGCGGAATTCCGAGAACAATGGAAGAGTTCTGAAGCATTTTTAAGCGTCAGCGGAATTTTGAAAACAATGGAAGATTTCCGAAGCATTTTTAAACTTCAGCAGAATTCCGAGAACAATGGAAGGGTTCCGAAGCATTTTTAAACTTCAGCGGAATTCCGAGAACAATGGAAGAGTTCCAAAGCATTTTTAAACGTCAGCGGAATTCTGAGAACAATGGAAGAGTTCCGAAGCATTTTTAAACGTCAGCAGAATTCCGAGAAGAATGTAAGAGTACTGAAGCATTTTTAAACTTCAGCAGAATTCCGAGAGCAATGGAAGAGTTCCAAAGCATTTCAAAAGTTCAGCAGAATTCCGAGAACAATTGAAGAGTTCCGAAGCATTTTTAAACGTCAGCAGAATTCTGAGAACAATGGAAGAGTTCCGAAGCATTTTTAAACTTCAGCAGAATTCCGAGAACAATGGAAGAGTTTGGAAGCATTTTTAAACTTCAACGGAATTTCGAGAACAATGGAAGAGATCCGAAGCATATTTAAACGTCAGCGGAATTCCGAGAACAATGAAAGAGTTGCGAAGCATTATTAAACATCAGCGGAATTCCGAGAACAATGGAAGAGTTCTGAAGCATTTTTAAACGTCAGCGGAATTTTGAAAACAATGGAAGATTTCCGAAGCATTTTTAAACATCAGCGGAATTCTGAGAACAATGGAAGAGTTCCGAAGCATTTTTAAACGTCAGCGGAATGCCGAGAACAATGCAAGATTTCCGAAGCATTTTTATATGTCAGCGGAATTCCGAGAACAATGGAAGAGCTCCGAAGCATTTTTAAACGTCAGCAGAATTCCGAGAACAATGGAAGAGTTCCGAAGCATTTTAAAATGTCAGCGGAATTCCGAGAACAATGAAAGAGTTGCGAAGCATTATTAAACGTCAGCGGAATTCCGAGAACAATGGAAGATTTCTGAAGCATCTTTAAACTTCAGCAGAATTCCGAGAACAGTGGAAGAGTTTCGAAGCATTTTTAAACTTCAACGGAATTCCGAGAACAATGGATGAGTGCCGAAGCATTTTTAAACGTCCGTGGAATTCCGAGAACAATGAAAGAGTTGCGAAGCATTATTAAACGTCAGCGGAATTCCGAGAACAATGGAAGAGTTCTGAAGCATTTTTAAGCGTCAGCGGAATTTTGAAAACAATGGAAGATTTCCGAAGCAGTTATAAACGTCAGCGGAATTCTGAGAACAATGGAAGAGTTCCGAAGCATTTTTAAACTTCAGCAGAATTCCGAGAACAATGGAAGGGTTACGAAGCATTTTTAAACTTCAGCGGAATTTGGAGAACAATGGAAGAGTTCCGAAGCATTTTTAAAAGTCAGCGGAAATCCGAGAACAATGGAAGAGTTGTGAAGCATTTTTAAACGTCAGCGGAATTCCGAGAACAATGGAATAGTTCTGAAGCATTTTTAAACGTCAGCGGAATTTTGAAAACAATGGAAGATTTCCGAAGCATTTTTAAACGTCAGCGGAATTCTGAGAACAATGGAAGAGTTCTGAAGCATTTATAAACTTCAGCAGAATTCCGAGAACAATGGAAGAGTTCCGAAGCATTTTTAAACGTCAGCGGAATTCCGAGAACAATGAAAGAGTTGCGAAGCATTATTAAACGTCAGCGGAATTCCGAGAACAATAGAAGAGTTCTGAAGCATTTTTAAACTTCAGCAGAATTCCCAGAACAATGGAAGTGTTTTGAAGCATTTTTAAACTTCAACGGAATTCCGAGAACAATGGAAGAGTTCCGAAGCATTTTTAAACGTCAGCGGAATTCCGAGAACAATGAAAGAGTTGCGAAGCATTATTAAACGTCAGCGGAATTCCGAGAACAATGGAAGAGTTCTGAAGCATTTTTAAGCGTCAGCGGAATTTTGAAAACAATGGAAGATTTCCGAAGCATTTTTAAACTTCAGCAGAATTCCGAGAACAATGGAAGGGTTCCGAAGCATTTTTAAACTTCAGCGGAATTCCGAGAACAATGGAAGAGTTCCAAAGCATTTTTAAACGTCAGCGGAATTCTGAGAACAATGGAAGAGTTCCGAAGCATTTTTAAACGTCAGCAGAATTCCGAGAAGAATGTAAGAGTACTGAAGCATTTTTAAACTTCAGCAGAATTCCGAGAGCAATGGAAGAGTTTGGAAGCATTTTTAAACTTCAACGGAATTTCGAGAACAATGGAAGAGATCCGAAGCATATTTAAACGTCAGCGGAATTCCGAGAACAATGAAAGAGTTGCGAAGCATTATTAAACGTCAGCGGAATTCCGAGAACAATGGAAGAGTTCTGAAGCATTTTTAAACGTCAGCGGAATTTTGAAAACAATGGAAGATTTCCGAAGCATTTTTAAACATCAGCGGAATTCTGAGAACAATGGAAGAGTTCCGAAGCATTTTTAAACGTCAGCGGAATGCCGAGAACAATGCAAGATTTCCGAAGCATTTTTATATGTCAGCGGAATTCCGAGAACAATGGAAGAGCTCCGAAGCATTTTTAAACGTCAGCAGAATTCCGAGAACAATGGAAGAGTTCCGAAGCATTTTAAAACTTCAGCAGAATTCCAAGAACAATGGAAGAGTTCTGAAGCATTTTTAAACGTCAGCAGAATTCCGAGATCAATGGAAGAGTTCCGAAGCATTTTTAAACGTCAGCGGAATTCCGAGAACAGTGGAAGAGTTCTGAAGCATTTTTAAGCGTCAGCGGAATTTTGAAAACAATGGAAGATTTCCGAAGCATTTTTAAACGTCAGCGGAATTCTGAGAACAATGGAAGAGTTCCGAAACATTTTTAAACTTCAGCAGAATTCTGAGAACAATGGAAGGGTTCCGAAGCATTTTTAAACTTCAGCGGAATTTGTAGAACAATGGAAGAGTTCCGAAGTATTTTTAAAAGTCAGCGGAATTCCGAGAACAATGGAAGAGTTGTGAAGCATTTTTAAACGTCAGCGGAATTCCGAGAACAATGGAAGAGTTCCGAAGCATTTTTAAACGTCAGCAGAATTCCGAGAACAATGGAAGAGTTCCGAAGCATTTTTAAACGTCAGCAGAATTCTGAGAACAATGGAAGAGTTCCGAAGCATTTTTAAACTTCAGCGGAATTCCGAGAACAATGGAAGAGTTCCAAAGCATTTTTAAACGTCAGCGGAATTCCGAGAACAATGGAAGAGTTCCAAAGCATTTTTAAACGTCAGCGGAATTCCGAGAACAATGGAAGAGTTCCGAAGCATTTTTAAACGTCAGCAGAATTCCGAGAAGAATGTAAGAGTACTGAAGCATTTTTAAACTTCAGCAGAATTCCGAGAGCAATGGAAGAGTTCCAAAGCATTTTAAAAGTTCAGCAGAATTCCGAGAACAATTGAAGAGTTCCGAAGCATTTTTAAACGTCAGCGGAATGCCGAGAACAATGCAAGATTTCCGAAGCATTTTTATATGTCAGCGGAATTCCGAGAACAATGGAAGAGTTCCGAAGCATTTTTAAACTTCAGCAGAATTCCGAGAACAATGGAAGAGTTTCGAAGCATTTTTAAACTTCAACGGAATTCCGAGAACAATGGAAGAGTTCCGAAGCATTTTTAAACGTCAGCGGAATTCCGAGAACAATGAAAGAGTTGCGAAGCATTATTAAACGTCAGCGGAATTCCGAGAACAATGGAAGAGTTCTGAAGCATTTTTAAACTTCAGCAGAATTCCCAGAACAATGGAAGTGTTTTGAAGCATTTTTAAACTTCAACGGAATTCCGAGAACAATGGAAGAGTTCCGAAGCATTTTTAAACGTCAGCGGAATTCCGAGAACAATGAAAGAGTTCCGAAGCATTATTAAACGTCAGCGGAATTCCGAGAACAATGGAAGAGTTCTGAAGCATTTTTAAGCGTCAGCGGAATTTTGAAAACAATGGAAGATTTCCGAAGCATTTTTAAACGTCAGCGGAATTCTGAGAACAATGGAAGAGTTCCTATGCATTTTTAAACTTCAGCAGAATTCCGAGAACAATGGAAGGGTTCCGAAGCATTTTTAAACTTCAGCGGAATTTGGAGAACAATGGAAGAGTTCCGAAGCATTTTTAAAAGTCAGCGGAATTCCAAGAACAATGGAAGAGTTGTGAAGCATTTTTAAACGTCAGCGGAATTCCGAGAACAATGGAAGAGTTCCGAAGCATTTTTAAACGTCAGCAGAATTCTGAAAACAATGGAAAAGTTCTGAAGCATTTTTAAACATCAGCGGAATTTTGAAAACAATGGAAGATTTCCGAAGCATTTTTAAACGTCAGCGGAATTCTGAGGACAATGGAAGAGTTGTGAAGCATTTTTAAACTTCAGCAGAATTCCAAGAACAATGGAAGAGTTCCGAAGCATTTTTAAAATTCACACGAATTCCGAGAATAATGGAAGAGTTCAGATGAATTTTTAGACTTCAGCAGAATTCCTAAAACAATGGAAGAGGTCCGAAGCATTTTTAAATTCAGCGGAATTCCGAGAACAATGGAAGAGTTCCGAAGCATTTTTAAACATCAGCGGAATTCCGAGAACAATGGAAGAGTACTGAAGCATTTTAAAACGTCATCGGAATTCCGAGAACAATGGAAGAGTTCCGAAGCATTTTTAAACTTCAGCAGAATTACGAGAACAATGGAAGAGTTCCAAAGCATTTTTAAACTTCAGCGGAATGCCGAGAACAATGCAAGATTTCCGAAGCATTTTTATATGTCAGCGGAATTCCGAGAATAATGGAAGAGTACCGAAGCATTTTTAAACGTCAGCGGAATTCTGAGAACAATGGAAGAGTTCCGAAGCATTTTTAAACTTCAGCAGAATTCCGAGAACAATGGAAGAGTTTGGAAGCATTTTTAAACTTCAACGGAATTTCGAGAACAATGGAAGAGATCCGAAGCATATTTAAACGTCAGCGGAATTCCGAGAACAATGAAAGAGTTGCGAAGCATTATTAAACGTCAGCGGAATTCCGAGAACAATGGAAGAGTTCTGAAGCATTTTTAAACGTCAGCGGAATTTTGAAAACAATGGAAGATTTCCGAAGCATTTTTAAACGTCAGCGGAATTCTGAGAACAATGCAAGATTTCCGAAGCATTTTTATATGTCAGCGGAATTCCGAGAACAATGGAAGAGCTCCGAAGCATTTTTAAACGTCAGCAGAATTCCGAGAACAATGGAAGAGTTCCGAAGCATTTTAAAACTTCAGCAGAATTCCAAGAACAATGGAAGAGTTCTGAAGCATTTTTAAACGTCAGCAGAATTCCGAGATCAATGGAAGAGTTCCGAAGCATTTTTAAACGTCAGCGGAATTCCGAGAACAGTGGAAGAGTTCTGAAGCATTTTTAAGCGTCAGCGGAATTTTGAAAACAATGGAAGATTTCCGAAGCATTTTTAAACGTCAGCGGAATTCTGAGAACAATGGAAGAGTTCCGAAACATTTTTAAACTTCAGCAGAATTCTGAGAACAATGGAAGGGTTCCGAAACATTTTTAAACTTCAGCGGAATTCCGAGAACAATGGAAGAGTTCCGAAGCATTTTTAAACTTCAGCGGAATTCCGAGAACAATGGAAGAGTTCCAAAGCATTTTTAAACGTCAGCAGAATTCCGAGAACAATGGAAGAGTTCTGAAGCATTTTTAAACGTCAGCGGAATATTGAAAACAATGGAAGATTTCCGAAGCATTTTTAAACGTCAGCGGAATTCTGAGAACAATGGAAGAGTTACGAAGCATTTTTAAACTTCAGCAGAATTCCGAAAACAATGGAAGAGTTCCGAAGCATTTTTAAATGTCAGCGGAATTCCGAGAACAATGAAAGAGTTGCGAAGCATTATTAAACGTCAGCGGAATTCCGAGAACAATGGAAGATTTCTGAAGCATCTTTAAACTTCAGCAGAATTCCGAGAACAATGGAAGAGTTTCGAAGCATTTTTAAACTTCAACGGAATTCCGAGAACAATGGATGAGTGCCGAAGCATTTTTAAACGTCAGTGGAATTCCGAGAACAATGAAAGAGTTGCGAAGCATTATTAAACGTCAGCGGAATTCCGAGAACAATGGAAGAGTTCTGAAGCATTTTTAAGCGTCAGCGGAATTTTGAAAACAATGGAAGATTTCCGAAGCATTTATAAACGTCAGCGGAATTCTGAGAACAATGGAAGAGTTCCGAAGCATTTTTAAACTTCAGCAGAATTCCGAGAACAATGGAAGGGTTCCGAAGCATTTTTAAACTTCAGCGGAATTTGGAGAACAATGGAAGAGTTCCGAAGCATTTTTAAAAGTCAGCGGAAATCCGAGAACAATGGAAGAGTTGTGAAGCATTTTTAAACGTCAGCGGAATTCCGAGAACAATGGAATAGTTCTGAAGCATTTTTAAACGTCAGCGGAATTTTGAAAACAATGGAAGATTTCCGAAGCATTTTTAAACGTCAGCGGAATTCTGAGAACAATGGAAGAGTTCTGAAGCATTTATAAACTTCAGCAGAATTCCGAGAACAATGGAAGAGTTCCGAAGCATTTTTAAACGTCAGCGGAATTCCGAGAACAATGAAAGAGTTGCGAAGCATTATTAAACGTCAGCGGAATTCCGAGAACAATGGAAGAGTTCTGAAGCATTTTTAAACTTCAGCAGAATTCCCAGAACAATGGAAGTGTTTTGAAGCATTTTTAAACTTCAACGGAATTCCGAGAACAATGGAAGAGTTCCGAAGCATTTTTAAACGTCAGCGGAATTCCGAGAACAATGAAAGAGTTGCGAAGCATTATTAAACGTCAGCGGAATTCCGAGAACAATGGAAGAGTTCTGAAGCATTTTTAAGCGTCAGCGGAATTTTGAAAACAATGGAAGATTTCCGAAGCATTTTTAAACGTCAGCGGAATTCTGAGAACAATGGAAGAGTTCCTAAGCATTTTTAAACTTCAGCAGAATTCCGAGAACAATGGAAGGGTTCCGAAGCATTTTTAAACTTCAGCGGAATTCCGAGAACAATGGAAGAGTTCCAAAGCATTTTTAAACGTCAGCGGAATTCTGAGAACAATGGAAGAGTTCCGAAGCATTTTTAAACGTCAGCAGAATTCCGAGAAGAATGTAAGAGTACTGAAGCATTTTTAAACTTCAGCAGAATTCCGAGAGCAATGGAAGAGTTCCAAAGCATTTTAAAAGTTTAGCAGAATTCCGAGAACAATTGAAGAGTTCCGAAGCATTTTTAAACGTCAGCGGAATTCTGAGAACAATGGAAGAGTTCCGAAGCATTTTTAAACTTCAGCAGAATTCCGAGAACAATGGAAGAGTTTGGAAGCATTTTTAAACTTCAACGGAATTTCGAGAACAATGGAAGAGATCCGAAGCATATTTAAACGTCAGCAGAATTCCGAGAACAATGAAAGAGTTGCGAAGCATTATTAAACGTCAGCGGAATTCCGAGAACAATGGAAGAGTTCTGAAGCATTTTTAAACGTCAGCGGAATTTTGAAAACAATGGAAGATTTCCGAAGCATTTTTAAACGTCAGCGGAATTCTGAGAACAATGGAAGAGTTCCGAAGCATTTTTAAACGTCAGCGGAATGCCGAGAACAATGCAAGATTTCCGAAGCATTTTTATATGTCAGCGGAATTCCGAGAACAATGGAAGAGCTCCGAAGCATTTTTAAACGTCAGCAGAATTCCGAGAACAATGGAAGAGTTCCGAAGCATTTTAAAACTTCAGCAGAATTCCAAGAACAATGGAAGAGTTCTGAAGCATTTTTAAACGTCAGCAGAATTCCGAGATCAATGGAAGAGTTCCGAAGCATTTTTAAACGTCAGCGGAATTCCGAGAACAGTGGAAGAGTTCTGAAGCATTTTTAAGCGTCAGCGGAATTTTGAAAACAATGGAAGATTTCCGAAGTATTTTTAAAAGTCAGCGGAATTCCGAGAACAATGGAAGGGTTCCGAAGCATTTTTAAACTTCAGCGGAATTTGGAGAACAATGGAAGAGTTCCGAAGTATTTTTAAAAGTCAGCGGAATTCCGAGAACAATGGAAGAGTTGTGAAGCATTTTTAAACGTCAGCGGAATTCCGAGAACAATGGAAGAGTTCCGAAGCATTTTTAAACGTCAGCAGAATTCCGAGAACAATGGAACAGTTCCGAAGCATTTTTAAACGTCAGCAGAATTCTGAGAACAATGGAAGGGTTCCGAAGCATTTTTAAACTTCAGCGGAATTCCGAGAACAATGGAAGAGTTCCAAAGCATTTTTAAACGTCAGCGGAATTCTGAGAACAATGGAAGAGTTCCGCAGCATTTTTAAACGTCAGCAGAATTCCGAGAAGAATGTAAGAGTTCTGAAGCATTTTTAAACTTCAGCAGAATTCCGAAAGCAATGGAAGAGTTCCAAAGCATTTTAAAAGTTCAGCAGAATTCCGAGAACAATTGAAGAGTTCCGAAGCATTTTTAAACGTCAGCGGAATGCCGAGAACAATGCAAGATTTCCGAAGCATTTTTATATGTCAGCGGAATTCCAAGAACAATGGAAGAGTTCCGAAGCATTTTTAAACTTCAGCAGATTTCCGAGAACAATGGAAGAGTTTCGAAGCATTTTTAAACTTCAATGGAATTTCGAGAACAATGGAAGAGTTCCGAAGCATTTTTAAACTTCAGCAGAATTCCGAGAACAATGGAAGATTTCCGAAGCATTTTTAAACGTCAGCGGAATTCTGAGAACAATGGAAGAGTTCTGAAGCATTTATAAACTTCAGCAGAATTCCGAGAACAATGGAAGAGTTCCGAAGCATTTTTAAACTTCACCCGAATTCCGAGAGCAATGGAAGAGTTCCAAAGCATTTTAAAAATTCAGCAGAATTCCGAGAACAATTGAAGAGTTCCGAAGCATTTTTAAACGTCAGCGGAATGCCGAGAACAATGCAAGATTTCCGAAGCATTTTTAAACGTCAGCGGAATTCTGAGAACAATGGAAGAGTTCCGAAGCATTTTTAAACTTCAGCAGAATTCCGAGAACAATGGAAGAGTTTCGAAGCATTTTTAAACTTCAACGGAATTTTGAGAACAATGGAAGAGTTCCGAAGCATTTTTAAACGTCAGCGGAATTCCGAGAACAATGAAAGAGTTGCGAAGCATTATTAAACGTCAGCGGAATTCCGAGAACAATGGAAGAGTTCTGAAGCATTTTTAAACGTCAGCGGAATTTTGAAAACAATGGAAGATTTCCGAAGCATTTTTAAACGTCAGCGGAATTCTGAGAAAAATGGAAGAGTTCCGAAGCATTTTTAAACGTCAGCGGAATGCCGAGAACAATGCAAGATTTCCGAAGCATTTTTATATGTCAGCGGAATTCCGAGAACAATGGAAGAGTACCGAAGCATTTTTAAACGTCAGCGGAATTCTGAGAACAATGGAAGAGTTCCAAAGCATTTTTAAACTTCAGCAGAATTCCGAGAACAATGGAAGAGTTTTGAAGCATTTTTAAACTTCAACGGAATTCCGAGAACAATGGAAGAGTTCCGCAGCATTTTTAAACGTCAGCAGAATTCCGAGAAGAATGTAAGAGTTCTGAAGCATTTTTAAACTTCAGCAGAATTCCGAAAGCAATGGAAGAGTTCCAAAGCATTTTAAAAGTTCAGCAGAATTCCGAGAACAATTGAAGAGTTCCGAAGCATTTTTAAACGTCAGCGGAATGCCGAGAACAATGCAAGATTTCCGAAGCATTTTTATATGTCAGCGGAATTCCAAGAACAATGGAAGAGTTCCGAAGCATTTTTAAACTTCAGCAGAATTCCGAGAACAATGGAAGAGTTTCGAAGCATTTTTAAACTTCAATGGAATTTCGAGAACAATGGAAGAGTTCCGAAGCATTTTTAAACTTCAGCAGAATTCCGAGAACAATGGAAGATTTCCGAAGCATTTTTAAACGTCAGCGGAATTCTGAGAACAATGGAAGAGATCTGAAGCATTTATAAACTTCAGCAGAATTCCGAGAACAATGGAAGAGTTCCGAAGCATTTTTAAACTTCAACCGAATTCCGAGAGCAATGGAAGAGTTCCAAAGCATTTTAAAAGTTCAGCAGAATTCCGAGAACAATTGAAGAGTTCCGAAGCATTTTTAAACGTCAGCGGAATGCCGAGAACAATGCAAGATTTCCGAAGCATTTTTAAACGTCAGCGGAATTCTGAGAACAATGGAAGAGTTCCGAAGCATTTTTAAACTTCAGCAGAATTCCGAGAACAATGGAAGAGTTTCGAAGCATTTTTAAACTTCAACGGAATTTCGAGAACAATGGAAGAGTTCCGAAGCATTTTTAAACGTCAGCGGAATTCCGAGAACAATGAAAGAGTTGCGAAGCATTATTAAACGTCAGCGGAATTCCGAGAACAATGGAAGAGTTCTGAAGCATTTTTAAACGTCAGCGGAATTTAGAAAACAATGGAAGATTTCCGAAGCATTTTTAAACGTCAGCGGAATTCTGAGAACAATGGAAGAGTTCCGAAGCATTTTTAAACGTCAGCGGAATGCCGAGAACAATGCAAGATTTCCGAAGCATTTTTATATGTCAGCGGAATTCCGAGAACAATGGAAGAGTACCGAAGCATTTTTAAATGTCAGCGGAATGCCGAGAACAATGCAAGATTTCCGAAGCATTTTTATATGTCAGCAGAATTCCGAGAACAATGGAAGAGATTTTAAGCATTTTTAAACTTCAGCGGAATTCCGAGAACAGTAGAAGAGTTCCGAAGCATTTTTAAACTTCACCCGAATTCTGAGAACAATGAAAGAGTTCCGAAGCATTTTTAAAAGTCAGCGGAATTCCGGGAACAATGGAAGAGTTGTGAAGCATTTTTAAACGTCAGCGGAATTCCGAGAACAATGGAAGAGTTCCGAAGCATTTTTAAACTTCACCCGAATTCTGAGAACAATGGAAGAGTTCCGAAGCATTTTTAAACTTCAGCGGAATTTGGAGAACAATGGAAGAGTTCCGAAGTATTTTTAAAAGTCAGCGGAATTCTGAGAACAATGGAAGAGTTCCGAAGCATTTTTAAACTTCAGCGGAATTCCGAGAACAGTAGAAGAGTTCCGAAGCATTTTTAAACTTCACCCGAATTCTGAGAACAATGGAAGAGTTCCGAAGCATTTTTAAACTTCAGCGGAATTTGGAGAACAATGGAAGAGTTCCGAAGTATTTTTAAAAGTCAGCGGAATTCTGAGAACAATGGAAGAGTTCCGAAGCATTTTTAAACTTCAGCGGAATTCCGAGAACAATGGAAGAGTTCCAAAGCATTTTTAAATGTCAGCAGAATTCCGAGAACAATGGAAGAGTTCTGAAGCATTTTTAAACGTCAGCGGAATATTGAAAACAATGGAAGATTTCCGAAGCATTTTTAAACGTCAGCGGAATTCTGAGAACAATGGAAGAGTTACGAAGCATTTTTAAACTTCAGCAGAATTCCGAGAACAATGGAAGAGTTCCGAAGCATTTTTAAATGTCAGCGGAATTCCGAGAACAATGAAAGAGTTGCGAAGCATTATTAAACGTCAGCGGAATTCCGAGAACAATGGAAGATTTCTGAAGCATCTTTAAACTTCAGCAGAATTCCGAGAACAATGGAAGAGTTTCGAAGCATTTTTGAACTTCAACGGAATTCCGAGAACAATGGATGAGTGCCGAAGCATTTTTAAACGTCAGTGGAATTCCGAGAACAATGAAAGAGTTGCGAAGCATTATTAAACGTCAGCGGAATTCCGAGAACAATGGAAGAGTTCTGAAGCATTTTTAAGCGTCAGCGGAATTTTGAAAACAATGGAAGATTTCCGAAGCATTTATAAACGTCAGCGGAATTCTGAGAACAATGGAAGAGTTCCGAAGCATTTTTAAACTTCAGCAGAATTCCGAGAACAATGGAAGGGTTCCGAAGCATTTTTAAACTTCAGCGGAATTTGGAGAACAATGGAAGAGTTCCGAAGCATTTTTAAACGTCAGCAGAATTCCGAGAAGAATGTAAGAGTACTGAAGCATTTTTAAACTTCAGCAGAATTCCGAGAGCAATGGAAGAGTTCCAAAGCATTTTAAAAGTTCAGCAGAATTTCGAGAACAATTGAAGAGTTCCGAAGCATTTTTAAACGTCAGCGGAATTCTGAGAACAATGGAAGAGTTCTGAAGCATTTTTAAACTTCAGCAGAATTCCGAGAACAATGGAAGAGTTTGGAAGCATTTTTAAACTTCAACGGAATTTCGAGAACAATGGAAGAGATCCGAAGCATATTCAAACGTCAGCGGAATTCCGAGAACAATGAAAGAGTTGCGAAGCATTATTAAACGTCAGCGGAATTCCGAGAACAATGGAAGAGTTCTGAAGCATTTTTAAACGTCAGCGGAATTTTGAAAACAATGGAAGATTTCCGAAGAATTTTTAAACGTCAGCGGAATTCTGAGAACAATGGAAGAGTTCCGAAGCATTTTTAAACGTCAGCGGAATGCCGAGAACAATGCAAGATTTCCGAAGCATTTTTATATGTCAGCGGAATTCCGAGAACAATGGAAGAGCTCCGAAGCATTTTTAAACGTCAGCAGAATTCCGAGAACAATGGAAGAGTTCCGAAGCATTTTAAAACTTCAGCAGAATTCCAAGAACAATGGAAGAGTTCTGAAGCATTTTTAAACGTCAGCAGAATTCCGAGATCAATGGAAGAGTTCCGAAGCATTTTTAAACGTCAGCGGAATTCCGAGAACAGTGGAAGAGTTCTGAAGCATTTTTAAGTGTCAGCGGAATTTTGAAAACAATGGAAGATTTCCGAAGCATTTTTAAACGTCAGCGGAATTCTGAGAACAATGGAAGAGTTCCGAAACATTTTTAAACTTCAGCAGAATTCCGAGAACAATGGAAGGGTTCCGAAGCATTTTTAAACTTCAGCGGAATTTGGAGAACAATGGAAGAGTTCCGAAGTATTTTTAAAAGTCAGCGGAATTCCGAGAACAATGGAAGAGTTGTGAAGCATTTTTAAACGTCAGCGGAATTCCGAGAACAATGGAAGAGTTCCGAAGCATTTTTAAACGTCAGCAGAATTCCGAGAACAATGGAACAGTTCCGAAGCATTTTTAAACGTCAGCAGAATTCTGAGAACAATGGAAGGGTTCCGAAGCATTTTTAAACTTCAGCGGAATTCCGAGAACAATGGAAGAGTTCCAAAGCATTTTTAAACGTCAGCGGAATTCTGAGAACAATGGAAGAGTTCCGCAGCATTTTTAAACGTCAGCAGAATTCCGAGAAGAATGTAAGAGTTCTGAAGCATTTTTAAACTTCAGCAGAATTCCGAAAGCAATGGAAGAGTTCCAAAGCATTTTAAAAGTTCAGCAGAATTCCGAGAACAATTGAAGAGTTCCGAAGCATTTTTAAACGTCAGCGGAATTCCGAGAACAATGGAATAGTTCTGAAGCATTTTTAAACGTCAGCGGAATTTTGAAAACAATGGAAGATTTCCGAAGCATTTTTAAACGTCAGCGGAATTCTGAGAACAATGGAAGAGTTCTGAAGCATTTATAAACTTCAGCAGAATTCCGAGAACAATGGAAGAGTTCCGAAGCATTTTTAAACGTCAGCGGAATTCCGAGAACAATGAAAGAGTTGCGAAGCATTATTAAACGTCAGCGGAATTCCGAGAACAATGGAAGAGTTCTGAAGCATTTTTAAACTTCAGCAGAATTCCCAGAACAATGGAAGTGTTTTGAAGCATTTTTAAACTTCAACGGAATTCCGAGAACAATGGAAGAGTTCCGAAGCATTTTTAAACGTCAGCGGAATTCCGAGAACAATGAAAGAGTTGCGAAGCATTATTAAACGTCAGCGGAATTCCGAGAACAATGGAAGAGTTCTGAAGCATTTTTAAGCGTCAGCGGAATTTTGAAAACAATGGAAGATTTCCGAAGCATTTTTAAACGTCAGCG
Organism: Phyllobates terribilis; assembly: GCF_046119375.1. NCBI lineage: Eukaryota > Metazoa > Chordata > Amphibia > Anura > Dendrobatidae > Phyllobates > Phyllobates terribilis. Next base: position 20,439,389 of record NW_027362775.1, on the reverse strand, counting down.
GAATTCTGAGAACAATGGAAGAGTTCCTAAGCATTTTTAAACTTCAGCAGAATTCCGAGAACAATGGAAGGGTTCCGAAGCATTTTTAAACTTCAGCGGAATTCCGAGAACAATGGAAGAGTTCCAAAGCATTTTTAAACGTCAGCGGAATTCTGAGAACAATGGAAGAGTTCCGAAGCATTTTTAAACGTCAGCAGAATTCCGAGAAGAATGTAAGAGTACTGAAGCATTTTTAAACTTCAGCAGAATTCCGAGAGCAATGGAAGAGTTCCAAAGCATTTTAAAAGTTTAGCAGAATTCCGAGAACAATTGAAGAGTTCCGAAGCATTTTTAAACGTCAGCGGAATTCTGAGAACAATGGAAGAGTTCCGAAGCATTTTTAAACTTCAGCAGAATTCCGAGAACAATGGAAGAGTTTGGAAGCATTTTTAAACTTCAACGGAATTTCGAGAACAATGGAAGAGATCCGAAGCATATTTAAACGTCAGCAGAATTCCGAGAACAATGAAAGAGTTGCGAAGCATTATTAAACGTCAGCGGAATTCCGAGAACAATGGAAGAGTTCTGAAGCATTTTTAAACGTCAGCGGAATTTTGAAAACAATGGAAGATTTCCGAAGCATTTTTAAACGTCAGCGGAATTCTGAGAACAATGGAAGAGTTCCGAAGCATTTTTAAACGTCAGCGGAATGCCGAGAACAATGCAAGATTTCCGAAGCATTTTTATATGTCAGCGGAATTCCGAGAACAATGGAAGAGCTCCGAAGCATTTTTAAACGTCAGCAGAATTCCGAGAACAATGGAAGAGTTCCGAAGCATTTTAAAACTTCAGCAGAATTCCAAGAACAATGGAAGAGTTCTGAAGCATTTTTAAACGTCAGCAGAATTCCGAGATCAATGGAAGAGTTCCGAAGCATTTTTAAACGTCAGCGGAATTCCGAGAACAGTGGAAGAGTTCTGAAGCATTTTTAAGCGTCAGCGGAATTTTGAAAACAATGGAAGATTTCCGAAGTATTTTTAAAAGTCAGCGGAATTCCGAGAACAATGGAAGGGTTCCGAAGCATTTTTAAACTTCAGCGGAATTTGGAGAACAATGGAAGAGTTCCGAAGTATTTTTAAAAGTCAGCGGAATTCCGAGAACAATGGAAGAGTTGTGAAGCATTTTTAAACGTCAGCGGAATTCCGAGAACAATGGAAGAGTTCCGAAGCATTTTTAAACGTCAGCAGAATTCCGAGAACAATGGAACAGTTCCGAAGCATTTTTAAACGTCAGCAGAATTCTGAGAACAATGGAAGGGTTCCGAAGCATTTTTAAACTTCAGCGGAATTCCGAGAACAATGGAAGAGTTCCAAAGCATTTTTAAACGTCAGCGGAATTCTGAGAACAATGGAAGAGTTCCGCAGCATTTTTAAACGTCAGCAGAATTCCGAGAAGAATGTAAGAGTTCTGAAGCATTTTTAAACTTCAGCAGAATTCCGAAAGCAATGGAAGAGTTCCAAAGCATTTTAAAAGTTCAGCAGAATTCCGAGAACAATTGAAGAGTTCCGAAGCATTTTTAAACGTCAGCGGAATGCCGAGAACAATGCAAGATTTCCGAAGCATTTTTATATGTCAGCGGAATTCCAAGAACAATGGAAGAGTTCCGAAGCATTTTTAAACTTCAGCAGAATTCCGAGAACAATGGAAGAGTTTCGAAGCATTTTTAAACTTCAATGGAATTTCGAGAACAATGGAAGAGTTCCGAAGCATTTTTAAACTTCAGCAGAATTCCGAGAACAATGGAAGATTTCCGAAGCATTTTTAAACGTCAGCGGAATTCTGAGAACAATGGAAGAGTTCTGAAGCATTTATAAACTTCAGCAGAATTCCGAGAACAATGGAAGAGTTCCGAAGCATTTTTAAACTTCACCCGAATTCCGAGAGCAATGGAAGAGTTCCAAAGCATTTTAAAAATTCAGCAGAATTCCGAGAACAATTGAAGAGTTCCGAAGCATTTTTAAACGTCAGCGGAATGCCGAGAACAATGCAAGATTTCCGAAGCATTTTTAAACGTCAGCGGAATTCTGAGAACAATGGAAGAGTTCCGAAGCATTTTTAAACTTCAGCAGAATTCCGAGAACAATGGAAGAGTTTCGAAGCATTTTTAAACTTCAACGGAATTTTGAGAACAATGGAAGAGTTCCGAAGCATTTTTAAACGTCAGCGGAATTCCGAGAACAATGAAAGAGTTGCGAAGCATTATTAAACGTCAGCGGAATTCCGAGAACAATGGAAGAGTTCTGAAGCATTTTTAAACGTCAGCGGAATTTTGAAAACAATGGAAGATTTCCGAAGCATTTTTAAACGTCAGCGGAATTCTGAGAAAAATGGAAGAGTTCCGAAGCATTTTTAAACGTCAGCGGAATGCCGAGAACAATGCAAGATTTCCGAAGCATTTTTATATGTCAGCGGAATTCCGAGAACAATGGAAGAGTACCGAAGCATTTTTAAACGTCAGCGGAATTCTGAGAACAATGGAAGAGTTCCAAAGCATTTTTAAACTTCAGCAGAATTCCGAGAACAATGGAAGAGTTTTGAAGCATTTTTAAACTTCAACGGAATTCCGAGAACAATGGAAGAGTTCCGCAGCATTTTTAAACGTCAGCAGAATTCCGAGAAGAATGTAAGAGTTCTGAAGCATTTTTAAACTTCAGCAGAATTCCGAAAGCAATGGAAGAGTTCCAAAGCATTTTAAAAGTTCAGCAGAATTCCGAGAACAATTGAAGAGTTCCGAAGCATTTTTAAACGTCAGCGGAATGCCGAGAACAATGCAAGATTTCCGAAGCATTTTTATATGTCAGCGGAATTCCAAGAACAATGGAAGAGTTCCGAAGCATTTTTAAACTTCAGCAGAATTCCGAGAACAATGGAAGAGTTTCGAAGCATTTTTAAACTTCAATGGAATTTCGAGAACAATGGAAGAGTTCCGAAGCATTTTTAAACTTCAGCAGAATTCCGAGAACAATGGAAGATTTCCGAAGCATTTTTAAACGTCAGCGGAATTCTGAGAACAATGGAAGAGATCTGAAGCATTTATAAACTTCAGCAGAATTCCGAGAACAATGGAAGAGTTCCGAAGCATTTTTAAACTTCAACCGAATTCCGAGAGCAATGGAAGAGTTCCAAAGCATTTTAAAAGTTCAGCAGAATTCCGAGAACAATTGAAGAGTTCCGAAGCATTTTTAAACGTCAGCGGAATGCCGAGAACAATGCAAGATTTCCGAAGCATTTTTAAACGTCAGCGGAATTCTGAGAACAATGGAAGAGTTCCGAAGCATTTTTAAACTTCAGCAGAATTCCGAGAACAATGGAAGAGTTTCGAAGCATTTTTAAACTTCAACGGAATTTCGAGAACAATGGAAGAGTTCCGAAGCATTTTTAAACGTCAGCGGAATTCCGAGAACAATGAAAGAGTTGCGAAGCATTATTAAACGTCAGCGGAATTCCGAGAACAATGGAAGAGTTCTGAAGCATTTTTAAACGTCAGCGGAATTTAGAAAACAATGGAAGATTTCCGAAGCATTTTTAAACGTCAGCGGAATTCTGAGAACAATGGAAGAGTTCCGAAGCATTTTTAAACGTCAGCGGAATGCCGAGAACAATGCAAGATTTCCGAAGCATTTTTATATGTCAGCGGAATTCCGAGAACAATGGAAGAGTACCGAAGCATTTTTAAATGTCAGCGGAATGCCGAGAACAATGCAAGATTTCCGAAGCATTTTTATATGTCAGCAGAATTCCGAGAACAATGGAAGAGATTTTAAGCATTTTTAAACTTCAGCGGAATTCCGAGAACAGTAGAAGAGTTCCGAAGCATTTTTAAACTTCACCCGAATTCTGAGAACAATGAAAGAGTTCCGAAGCATTTTTAAAAGTCAGCGGAATTCCGGGAACAATGGAAGAGTTGTGAAGCATTTTTAAACGTCAGCGGAATTCCGAGAACAATGGAAGAGTTCCGAAGCATTTTTAAACTTCACCCGAATTCTGAGAACAATGGAAGAGTTCCGAAGCATTTTTAAACTTCAGCGGAATTTGGAGAACAATGGAAGAGTTCCGAAGTATTTTTAAAAGTCAGCGGAATTCTGAGAACAATGGAAGAGTTCCGAAGCATTTTTAAACTTCAGCGGAATTCCGAGAACAGTAGAAGAGTTCCGAAGCATTTTTAAACTTCACCCGAATTCTGAGAACAATGGAAGAGTTCCGAAGCATTTTTAAACTTCAGCGGAATTTGGAGAACAATGGAAGAGTTCCGAAGTATTTTTAAAAGTCAGCGGAATTCTGAGAACAATGGAAGAGTTCCGAAGCATTTTTAAACTTCAGCGGAATTCCGAGAACAATGGAAGAGTTCCAAAGCATTTTTAAATGTCAGCAGAATTCCGAGAACAATGGAAGAGTTCTGAAGCATTTTTAAACGTCAGCGGAATATTGAAAACAATGGAAGATTTCCGAAGCATTTTTAAACGTCAGCGGAATTCTGAGAACAATGGAAGAGTTACGAAGCATTTTTAAACTTCAGCAGAATTCCGAGAACAATGGAAGAGTTCCGAAGCATTTTTAAATGTCAGCGGAATTCCGAGAACAATGAAAGAGTTGCGAAGCATTATTAAACGTCAGCGGAATTCCGAGAACAATGGAAGATTTCTGAAGCATCTTTAAACTTCAGCAGAATTCCGAGAACAATGGAAGAGTTTCGAAGCATTTTTGAACTTCAACGGAATTCCGAGAACAATGGATGAGTGCCGAAGCATTTTTAAACGTCAGTGGAATTCCGAGAACAATGAAAGAGTTGCGAAGCATTATTAAACGTCAGCGGAATTCCGAGAACAATGGAAGAGTTCTGAAGCATTTTTAAGCGTCAGCGGAATTTTGAAAACAATGGAAGATTTCCGAAGCATTTATAAACGTCAGCGGAATTCTGAGAACAATGGAAGAGTTCCGAAGCATTTTTAAACTTCAGCAGAATTCCGAGAACAATGGAAGGGTTCCGAAGCATTTTTAAACTTCAGCGGAATTTGGAGAACAATGGAAGAGTTCCGAAGCATTTTTAAACGTCAGCAGAATTCCGAGAAGAATGTAAGAGTACTGAAGCATTTTTAAACTTCAGCAGAATTCCGAGAGCAATGGAAGAGTTCCAAAGCATTTTAAAAGTTCAGCAGAATTTCGAGAACAATTGAAGAGTTCCGAAGCATTTTTAAACGTCAGCGGAATTCTGAGAACAATGGAAGAGTTCTGAAGCATTTTTAAACTTCAGCAGAATTCCGAGAACAATGGAAGAGTTTGGAAGCATTTTTAAACTTCAACGGAATTTCGAGAACAATGGAAGAGATCCGAAGCATATTCAAACGTCAGCGGAATTCCGAGAACAATGAAAGAGTTGCGAAGCATTATTAAACGTCAGCGGAATTCCGAGAACAATGGAAGAGTTCTGAAGCATTTTTAAACGTCAGCGGAATTTTGAAAACAATGGAAGATTTCCGAAGAATTTTTAAACGTCAGCGGAATTCTGAGAACAATGGAAGAGTTCCGAAGCATTTTTAAACGTCAGCGGAATGCCGAGAACAATGCAAGATTTCCGAAGCATTTTTATATGTCAGCGGAATTCCGAGAACAATGGAAGAGCTCCGAAGCATTTTTAAACGTCAGCAGAATTCCGAGAACAATGGAAGAGTTCCGAAGCATTTTAAAACTTCAGCAGAATTCCAAGAACAATGGAAGAGTTCTGAAACATTTTTAAACGTCAGCAGAATTCCGAGATCAATGGAAGAGTTCCGAAGCATTTTTAAACGTCAGCGGAATTCCGAGAACAGTGGAAGAGTTCTGAAGCATTTTTAAGTGTCAGCGGAATTTTGAAAACAATGGAAGATTTCCGAAGCATTTTTAAACGTCAGCGGAATTCTGAGAACAATGGAAGAGTTCCGAAACATTTTTAAACTTCAGCAGAATTCCGAGAACAATGGAAGGGTTCCGAAGCATTTTTAAACTTCAGCGGAATTTGGAGAACAATGGAAGAGTTCCGAAGTATTTTTAAAAGTCAGCGGAATTCCGAGAACAATGGAAGAGTTGTGAAGCATTTTTAAACGTCAGCGGAATTCCGAGAACAATGGAAGAGTTCCGAAGCATTTTTAAACGTCAGCAGAATTCCGAGAACAATGGAACAGTTCCGAAGCATTTTTAAACGTCAGCAGAATTCTGAGAACAATGGAAGGGTTCCGAAGCATTTTTAAACTTCAGCGGAATTCCGAGAACAATGGAAGAGTTCCAAAGCATTTTTAAACGTCAGCGGAATTCTGAGAACAATGGAAGAGTTCCGCAGCATTTTTAAACGTCAGCAGAATTCCGAGAAGAATGTAAGAGTTCTGAAGCATTTTTAAACTTCAGCAGAATTCCGAAAGCAATGGAAGAGTTCCAAAGCATTTTAAAAGTTCAGCAGAATTCCGAGAACAATTGAAGAGTTCCGAAGCATTTTTAAACGTCAGCGGAATTCCGAGAACAATGGAATAGTTCTGAAGCATTTTTAAACGTCAGCGGAATTTTGAAAACAATGGAAGATTTCCGAAGCATTTTTAAACGTCAGCGGAATTCTGAGAACAATGGAAGAGTTCTGAAGCATTTATAAACTTCAGCAGAATTCCGAGAACAATGGAAGAGTTCCGAAGCATTTTTAAACGTCAGCGGAATTCCGAGAACAATGAAAGAGTTGCGAAGCATTATTAAACGTCAGCGGAATTCCGAGAACAATGGAAGAGTTCTGAAGCATTTTTAAACTTCAGCAGAATTCCCAGAACAATGGAAGTGTTTTGAAGCATTTTTAAACTTCAACGGAATTCCGAGAACAATGGAAGAGTTCCGAAGCATTTTTAAACGTCAGCGGAATTCCGAGAACAATGAAAGAGTTGCGAAGCATTATTAAACGTCAGCGGAATTCCGAGAACAATGGAAGAGTTCTGAAGCATTTTTAAGCGTCAGCGGAATTTTGAAAACAATGGAAGATTTCCGAAGCATTTTTAAACGTCAGCGGAATTCTGAGAACAATGGAAGAGTTCCTAAGCATTTTTAAACTTCAGCAGAATTCCGAGAACAATGGAAGGGTTCCGAAGCATTTTTAAACTTCAGCGGAATTCCGAGAACAATGGAAGAGTTCCAAAGCATTTTTAAACGTCAGCGGAATTCTGAGAACAATGGAAGAGTTCCGAAGCATTTTTAAACGTCAGCAGAATTCCGAGAAGAATGTAAGAGTACTGAAGCATTTTTAAACTTCAGCAGAATTCCGAGAGCAATGGAAGAGTTCCAAAGCATTTTAAAAGTTTAGCAGAATTCCGAGAACAATTGAAGAGTTCCGAAGCATTTTTAAACGTCAGCGGAATTCTGAGAACAATGGAAGAGTTCCGAAGCATTTTTAAACTTCAGCAGAATTCCGAGAACAATGGAAGAGTTTGGAAGCATTTTTAAACTTCAACGGAATTTCGAGAACAATGGAAGAGATCCGAAGCATATTTAAACGTCAGCAGAATTCCGAGAACAATGAAAGAGTTGCGAAGCATTATTAAACGTCAGCGGAATTCCGAGAACAATGGAAGAGTTCTGAAGCATTTTTAAACGTCAGCGGAATTTTGAAAACAATGGAAGATTTCCGAAGCATTTTTAAACGTCAGCGGAATTCTGAGAACAATGGAAGAGTTCCGAAGCATTTTTAAACGTCAGCGGAATGCCGAGAACAATGCAAGATTTCCGAAGCATTTTTATATGTCAGCGGAATTCCGAGAACAATGGAAGAGCTCCGAAGCATTTTTAAACGTCAGCAGAATTCCGAGAACAATGGAAGAGTTCCGAAGCATTTTAAAACTTCAGCAGAATTCCAAGAACAATGGAAGAGTTCTGAAGCATTTTTAAACGTCAGCAGAATTCCGAGATCAATGGAAGAGTTCCGAAGCATTTTTAAACGTCAGCGGAATTCCGAGAACAGTGGAAGAGTTCTGAAGCATTTTTAAGCGTCAGCGGAATTTTGAAAACAATGGAAGATTTCCGAAGTATTTTTAAAAGTCAGCGGAATTCCGAGAACAATGGAAGGGTTCCGAAGCATTTTTAAACTTCAGCGGAATTTGGAGAACAATGGAAGAGTTCCGAAGTATTTTTAAAAGTCAGCGGAATTCCGAGAACAATGGAAGAGTTGTGAAGCATTTTTAAACGTCAGCGGAATTCCGAGAACAATGGAAGAGTTCCGAAGCATTTTTAAACGTCAGCAGAATTCCGAGAACAATGGAACAGTTCCGAAGCATTTTTAAACGTCAGCAGAATTCTGAGAACAATGGAAGGGTTCCGAAGCATTTTTAAACTTCAGCGGAATTCCGAGAACAATGGAAGAGTTCCAAAGCATTTTTAAACGTCAGCGGAATTCTGAGAACAATGGAAGAGTTCCGCAGCATTTTTAAACGTCAGCAGAATTCCGAGAAGAATGTAAGAGTTCTGAAGCATTTTTAAACTTCAGCAGAATTCCGAAAGCAATGGAAGAGTTCCAAAGCATTTTAAAAGTTCAGCAGAATTCCGAGAACAATTGAAGAGTTCCGAAGCATTTTTAAACGTCAGCGGAATGCCGAGAACAATGCAAGATTTCCGAAGCATTTTTATATGTCAGCGGAATTCCAAGAACAATGGAAGAGTTCCGAAGCATTTTTAAACTTCAGCAGAATTCCGAGAACAATGGAAGAGTTTCGAAGCATTTTTAAACTTCAATGGAATTTCGAGAACAATGGAAGAGTTCCGAAGCATTTTTAAACTTCAGCAGAATTCCGAGAACAATGGAAGATTTCCGAAGCATTTTTAAACGTCAGCGGAATTCTGAGAACAATGGAAGAGTTCTGAAGCATTTATAAACTTCAGCAGAATTCCGAGAACAATGGAAGAGTTCCGAAGCATTTTTAAACTTCACCCGAATTCCGAGAGCAATGGAAGAGTTCCAAAGCATTTTAAAAATTCAGCAGAATTCCGAGAACAATTGAAGAGTTCCGAAGCATTTTTAAACGTCAGCGGAATGCCGAGAACAATGCAAGATTTCCGAAGCATTTTTAAACGTCAGCGGAATTCTGAGAACAATGGAAGAGTTCCGAAGCATTTTTAAACTTCAGCAGAATTCCGAGAACAATGGAAGAGTTTCGAAGCATTTTTAAACTTCAACGGAATTTTGAGAACAATGGAAGAGTTCCGAAGCATTTTTAAACGTCAGCGGAATTCCGAGAACAATGAAAGAGTTGCGAAGCATTATTAAACGTCAGCGGAATTCCGAGAACAATGGAAGAGTTCTGAAGCATTTTTAAACGTCAGCGGAATTTTGAAAACAATGGAAGATTTCCGAAGCATTTTTAAACGTCAGCGGAATTCTGAGAAAAATGGAAGAGTTCCGAAGCATTTTTAAACGTCAGCGGAATGCCGAGAACAATGCAAGATTTCCGAAGCATTTTTATATGTCAGCGGAATTCCGAGAACAATGGAAGAGTACCGAAGCATTTTTAAACGTCAGCGGAATTCTGAGAACAATGGAAGAGTTCCAAAGCATTTTTAAACTTCAGCAGAATTCCGAGAACAATGGAAGAGTTTTGAAGCATTTTTAAACTTCAACGGAATTCCGAGAACAATGGAAGAGTTCCGCAGCATTTTTAAACGTCAGCAGAATTCCGAGAAGAATGTAAGAGTTCTGAAGCATTTTTAAACTTCAGCAGAATTCCGAAAGCAATGGAAGAGTTCCAAAGCATTTTAAAAGTTCAGCAGAATTCCGAGAACAATTGAAGAGTTCCGAAGCATTTTTAAACGTCAGCGGAATGCCGAGAACAATGCAAGATTTCCGAAGCATTTTTATATGTCAGCGGAATTCCAAGAACAATGGAAGAGTTCCGAAGTATTTTTAAACTTCAGCAGAATTCCGAGAACAATGGAAGAGTTTCGAAGCATTTTTAAACTTCAATGGAATTTCGAGAACAATGGAAGAGTTCCGAAGCATTTTTAAACTTCAGCAGAATTCCGAGAACAATGGAAGATTTCCGAAGCATTTTTAAACGTCAGCGGAATTCTGAGAACAATGGAAGAGATCTGAAGCATTTATAAACTTCAGCAGAATTCCGAGAACAATGGAAGAGTTCCGAAGCATTTTTAAACTTCAACCGAATTCCGAGAGCAATGGAAGAGTTCCAAAGCATTTTAAAAGTTCAGCAGAATTCCGAGAACAATTGAAGAGTTCCGAAGCATTTTTAAACGTCAGCGGAATGCCGAGAACAATGCAAGATTTCCGAAGCATTTTTAAACGTCAGCGGAATTCTGAGAACAATGGAAGAGTTCCGAAGCATTTTTAAACTTCAGCAGAATTCCGAGAACAATGGAAGAGTTTCGAAGCATTTTTAAACTTCAACGGAATTTCGAGAACAATGGAAGAGTTCCGAAGCATTTTTAAACGTCAGCGGAATTCCGAGAACAATGAAAGAGTTGCGAAGCATTATTAAACGTCAGCGGAATTCCGAGAACAATGGAAGAGTTCTGAAGCATTTTTAAACGTCAGCGGAATTTAGAAAACAATGGAAGATTTCCGAAGCATTTTTAAACGTCAGCGGAATTCTGAGAACAATGGAAGAGTTCCGAAGCATTTTTAAACGTCAGCGGAATGCCGAGAACAATGCAAGATTTCCGAAGCATTTTTATATGTCAGCGGAATTCCGAGAACAATGGAAGAGTACCGAAGCATTTTTAAATGTCAGCGGAATGCCGAGAACAATGCAAGATTTCCGAAGCATTTTTATATGTCAGCAGAATTCCGAGAACAATGGAAGAGATTTTAAGCATTTTTAAACTTCAGCGGAATTCCGAGAACAGTAGAAGAGTTCCGAAGCATTTTTAAACTTCACCCGAATTCTGAGAACAATGAAAGAGTTCCGAAGCATTTTTAAAAGTCAGCGGAATTCCGGGAACAATGGAAGAGTTGTGAAGCATTTTTAAACGTCAGCGGAATTCCGAGAACAATGGAAGAGTTCCGAAGCATTTTTAAACTTCACCCGAATTCTGAGAACAATGGAAGAGTTCCGAAGCATTTTTAAACTTCAGCGGAATTTGGAGAACAATGGAAGAGTTCCGAAGTATTTTTAAAAGTCAGCGGAATTCTGAGAACAATGGAAGAGTTCCGAAGCATTTTTAAACTTCAGCGGAATTCCGAGAACAGTAGAAGAGTTCCGAAGCATTTTTAAACTTCACCCGAATTCTGAGAACAATGGAAGAGTTCCGAAGCATTTTTAAACTTCAGCGGAATTTGGAGAACAATGGAAGAGTTCCGAAGTATTTTTAAAAGTCAGCGGAATTCTGAGAACAATGGAAGAGTTCCGAAGCATTTTTAAACTTCAGCGGAATTCCGAGAACAATGGAAGAGTTCCAAAGCATTTTTAAATGTCAGCAGAATTCCGAGAACAATGGAAGAGTTCTGAAGCATTTTTAAACGTCAGCGGAATATTGAAAACAATGGAAGATTTCCGAAGCATTTTTAAACGTCAGCGGAATTCTGAGAACAATGGAAGAGTTACGAAGCATTTTTAAACTTCAGCAGAATTCCGAGAACAATGGAAGAGTTCCGAAGCATTTTTAAATGTCAGCGGAATTCCGAGAACAATGAAAGAGTTGCGAAGCATTATTAAACGTCAGCGGAATTCCGAGAACAATGGAAGATTTCTGAAGCATCTTTAAACTTCAGCAGAATTCCGAGAACAATGGAAGAGTTTCGAAGCATTTTTGAACTTCAACGGAATTCCGAGAACAATGGATGAGTGCCGAAGCATTTTTAAACGTCAGTGGAATTCCGAGAACAATGAAAGAGTTGCGAAGCATTATTAAACGTCAGCGGAATTCCGAGAACAATGGAAGAGTTCTGAAGCATTTTTAAGCGTCAGCGGAATTTTGAAAACAATGGAAGATTTCCGAAGCATTTATAAACGTCAGCGGAATTCTGAGAACAATGGAAGAGTTCCGAAGCATTTTTAAACTTCAGCAGAATTCCGAGAACAATGGAAGGGTTCCGAAGCATTTTTAAACTTCAGCGGAATTTGGAGAACAATGGAAGAGTTCCGAAGCATTTTTAAACGTCAGCAGAATTCCGAGAAGAATGTAAGAGTACTGAAGCATTTTTAAACTTCAGCAGAATTCCGAGAGCAATGGAAGAGTTCCAAAGCATTTTAAAAGTTCAGCAGAATTTCGAGAACAATTGAAGAGTTCCGAAGCATTTTTAAACGTCAGCGGAATTCTGAGAACAATGGAAGAGTTCTGAAGCATTTTTAAACTTCAGCAGAATTCCGAGAACAATGGAAGAGTTTGGAAGCATTTTTAAACTTCAACGGAATTTCGAGAACAATGGAAGAGATCCGAAGCATATTCAAACGTCAGCGGAATTCCGAGAACAATGAAAGAGTTGCGAAGCATTATTAAACGTCAGCGGAATTCCGAGAACAATGGAAGAGTTCTGAAGCATTTTTAAACGTCAGCGGAATTTTGAAAACAATGGAAGATTTCCGAAGAATTTTTAAACGTCAGCGGAATTCTGAGAACAATGGAAGAGTTCCGAAGCATTTTTAAACGTCAGCGGAATGCCGAGAACAATGCAAGATTTCCGAAGCATTTTTATATGTCAGCGGAATTCCGAGAACAATGGAAGAGCTCCGAAGCATTTTTAAACGTCAGCAGAATTCCGAGAACAATGGAAGAGTTCCGAAGCATTTTAAAACTTCAGCAGAATTCCAAGAACAATGGAAGAGTTCTGAAGCATTTTTAAACGTCAGCAGAATTCCGAGATCAATGGAAGAGTTCCGAAGCATTTTTAAACGTCAGCGGAATTCCGAGAACAGTGGAAGAGTTCTGAAGCATTTTTAAGTGTCAGCGGAATTTTGAAAACAATGGAAGATTTCCGAAGCATTTTTAAACGTCAGCGGAATTCTGAGAACAATGGAAGAGTTCCGAAACATTTTTAAACTTCAGCAGAATTCCGAGAACAATGGAAGGGTTCCGAAGCATTTTTAAACTTCAGCGGAATTTGGAGAACAATGGAAGAGTTCCGAAGTATTTTTAAAAGTCAGCGGAATTCCGAGAACAATGGAAGAGTTGTGAAGCATTTTTAAACGTCAGCGGAATTCCGAGAACAATGGAAGAGTTCCGAAGCATTTTTAAACGTCAGCAGAATTCCGAGAACAATGGAACAGTTCCGAAGCATTTTTAAACGTCAGCAGAATTCTGAGAACAATGGAAGGGTTCCGAAGCATTTTTAAACTTCAGCGGAATTCCGAGAACAATGGAAGAGTTCCAAAGCATTTTTAAACGTCAGCGGAATTCTGAGAACAATGGAAGAGTTCCGCAGCATTTTTAAACGTCAGCAGAATTCCGAGAAGAATGTAAGAGTTCTGAAGCATTTTTAAACTTCAGCAGAATTCCGAAAGCAATGGAAGAGTTCCAAAGCATTTTAAAAGTTCAGCAGAATTCCGAGAACAATTGAAGAGTTCCGAAGCATTTTTAAACGTCAGCGGAATGCCGAGAACAATGCAAGATTTCCGAAGCATTTTTATATGTCAGCGGAATTCCAAGAACAATGGAAGAGTTCCGAAGCATTTTTAAACTTCAGCAGAATTCCGAGAACAATGGAAGAGTTTCGAAGCATTTTTAAACTTCAATGGAATTTCGAGAACAATGGAAGAGTTCCGAAGCATTTTTAAACTTCAGCAGAATTCCGAGAACAATGGAAGATTTCCGAAGCATTTTTAAACGTCAGCGGAATTCTGAGAACAATGGAAGAGTTCTGAAGCATTTATAAACTTCAGCAGAATTCCGAGAACAATGGAAGAGTTCCGAAGCATTTTTAAACTTCACCCGAATTCCGAGAGCAATGGAAGAGTTCCAAAGCATTTTAAAAGTTCAGCAGAATTCCGAGAACAATTGAAGAGTTCCGAAGCATTTTTAAACGTCAGCGGAATGCCGAGAACAATGCAAGATTTCCGAAGCATTTTTAAACGTCAGCGGAATTCTGAGAACAATGGAAGAGTTCCGAAGCATTTTTAAACTTCAGCAGAATTCCGAGAACAATGAAAGAGTTGCGAAGCATTATTAAACGTCAGCGGAATTCCGAGAACAATGGAAGAGTTCTGAAGCATTTTTAAACGTCAGCGGAATTTTGAAAACAATGGAAGATTTCCGAAGCATTTTTAAACGTCAGCGGAATTCTGAGAACAATGGAAGAGTTCCGAAGCATTTTTAAACGTCAGCGGAATGCCGAGAACAATGCAAGATTTCCGAAGCATTTTTATATGTCAGCGGAATTCCGAGAACAATGGAAGAGTACCGAAGCATTTTTAAATGTCAGCGGAATGCCGAGAACAATGCAAGATTTCCGAAGCATTTTTATATGTCAGCAAAATTCCGAGAACAATGGAAGAGATTTTAAGCATTTTTAAACTTCAGCGGAATTCCGAGAACAGTAGAAGAGTTCCAAAGCATTTTTAAACTTCACCCGAATTCTGAGAGCAATGAAAGAGTTCCGAAGCATTTTTAAAAGTCAGCGGAATTCCGGGAACAATGGAAGAGTTGTGAAGCATTTTTAAACGTCAGCGGAATTCCGAGAACAATGGAAGAGTTCCGAAGCATTTTTAAACTTCAGCGGAATTTGGAGAACAATGGAAGAGTTCCGAAGTATTTTTAAAAGTCAGCGGAATTCTGAGAACAATGGAAGAGTTCCGAAGAATTTTTAAACTTCAGCGGAATTCCGAGAACAATGGAAGAGTTCCAAAGCATTTTTAAACGTCAGCGGAATTCCGAGAACAATGGAAGAGTTCTGAAGCATTTTTAAACGTCAGCGGAATATTGAAAACAATGGAAGATTTCCGAAGCATTTTTAAACGTCAGCGGAATTCTGAGAACAATGGAAGAGTTACGAAGCATTTTTAAACTTCAGCAGAATTCCGAGAACAATGGAAGAGTTCCGAAGCATTTTTAAATGTCAGCGGAATTCCGAGAACAATGAAAGAGTTGCAAAGCATTATTAAACGTCAGCGGAATTCCGAGAACAATGGAAGATTTCTGAAGCATCTTTAAACTTCAGCAGAATTCCGAGAACAATGGAAGAGTTTCGAAGCATTTTTAAACTTCAACGGAATTCCGAGAACAATGGATGAGTGCCGAAGCATTTTTAAACGTCAGTGGAATTCCGAGAACAATGAAAGAGTTGCGAAGCATTATTAAACGTCAGCGGAATTCCGAGAACAATGGAAGAGTTCTGAAGCATTTTTAAGCGTCAGCGGAATTTTGAAAACAATGGAAGATTTCCGAAGCATTTATAAACGTCAGCGGAATTCTGAGAACAATGGAAGAGTTCCGAAGCATTTTTAAACTTCAGCAGAATTCCGAGAACAATGGAAGGGTTCCGAAGCATTTTTAAACGTCAGCGGAATTCCGAGAACAATGAAAGAGTTGCGAAGCATTATTAAACGTCAGCGGAATTCCGAGAACAATGGAAGAGTTCTGAAGCATTTTTAAACTTCAGCAGAATTCCCAGAACAATGGAAGTGTTTTGAAGCATTTTTAAACTTCAACGGAATTCCGAGAACAATGGAAGAGTTCCGAAGCATTTTTAAACGTCAGCGGAATTTCGAGAACAATGAAAGAGTTGCGAAGCATTATTAAACGTCAGCGGAATTCCGAGAACAATGGAAGAGTTCTGAAGCATTTTTAAGCGTCAGCGGAATTTTGAAAACAATGGAAGATTTCCGAAGCATTTTTAAACGTCAGCGGAATTCTGAGAACAATGGAAGAGTTCCTAAGCATTTTTAAACTTCAGCAGAATTCCGAGAACAATGGAAGGGTTCCGAAGCATTTTTAAACTTCACTGGAATTCCGAGAACAATGGAAGAGTTCCAAAGCATTTTTAAACGTCAGCGGAATTCTGAGAACAATGGAAGAGTTCCGAAGCATTTTTAAACGTCAGCAGAATTCCGAGAAGAATGTAAGAGTACTGAAGCATTTTTAAACTTCAGCAGAATTCCGAGAGCAATGGAAGAGTTCCAAAGCATTTTAAAAGTTCAGCAGAATTCCGAGAACAATTGAAGAGTTCCGAAGCATTTTTAAACGTCAGCGGAATTCTGAGAACAATGGAAGAGTTCCGAAGCATTTTTAAACTTCAGCAGAATTCCGAGAACAATAGAAGAGTTTGGAAGCATTTTTAAACTTCAACGGAATTTCGAGAACAATGGAAGAGATCCGAAGCATATTTAAACGTCAGCGGAATTCCGAGAACAATGAAAGAGTTGCGAAGCATTATTAAACGTCAGCGGAATTCTGAGAACAATGGAAGAGTTCCGAAGAATTTTTAAACGTCAGCAGAATTCCGAGAAGAATGTAAGAGTAATGAAGCATTTTTAAACTTCAGCAGAATTCCGAGAGCAATGGAAGAGTTCCAAAGCATTTTAAAAGTTCATCAGAATTCCGAGAACAATTGAAGAGTTCCGAAGCATTTTTAAACGTCAGCGGAATGCCGAGAACAATGCAAGATTTCCGAAGCATTTTTATATGTCAGCGGAATTCCGAGAAGAATGTAAGAGTACTGAAGCATTTTTAAACTTCAGCAGAATTCCGAGAACAATGGAAGAGTTTCGAAGCATTTTTAAACTTCAACGGAATTCCGAGAACAATGGAAGAGTTCCGCAGCATTTTTAAACGTCAGCAGAATTCCGAGAACAATTGAAGAGTTCCGAAGCATTTTTAAACGTCAGCGGAATGCCGAGAACAATGCAAGATTTCCGAAGCATTTTTATATGTCAGCGGAATTCCAAGAACAATGGAAGAGTTCCGAAGCATTTTTAAACTTCAGCAGAATTCCGAGAACAATGGAAGAGTTTCGAAGCATTTTTAAACTTCAATGGAATTTCGAGAACAATGGAAGAGTTCCGAAGCATTTTTAAACTTCAGCAGAATTCCGAGAACAATGGAAGATTTCCGAAGCATTTTTAAACGTCAGCGGAATTCTGAGAACAATGGAAGAGATCTGAAGCATTTATAAACTTCAGCAGAATTCCGAGAACAATGGAAGAGTTCCAAAGCATTTTAAAAGTTCAGCAGAATTCCGAGAACAATTGAAGAGTTCCGAAGCATTTTTAAACGTCAGCGGAATGCCGAGAACAATGCAAGATTTCCGAAGCATTTTTAAACGTCAGCGGAATTCTGAGAACAATGGAAGAGATCTGAAGCATTTTTAAACTTCAACCGAATTCCGAGAGCAATTGAAGAGTTCCAAAGCATTTTAAAAGTTCAGCAGAATTCCGAGAACAATTGAAGAGTTCCGAAGCATTTTTAAACGTCAGCGGAATGCCGAGAACAATGCAAGATTTCCGAAGCATTTTTAAACGTCAGCGGAATTCTGAGAACAATGGAAGAGTTCCGAAGAATTTTTAAACTTCAGCGGAATTCCGAGAACAATGGAAGAGTTCCAAAGCATTTTTAAACGTCAGCGGAATTCCGAGAACAATGGAAGAGTTCTGAAGCATTTTTAAACGTCAGCGGAATATTGAAAACAATGGAAGATTTCCGAAGCATTTTTAAACGTCAGCGGAATTCTGAGAACAATGGAAGAGTTACGAAGCATTTTTAAACTTCAGCAGAATTCCGAGAACAATGGAAGAGTTCCGAAGCATTTTTAAATGTCAGCGGAATTCCGAGAACAATGAAAGAGTTGCAAAGCATTATTAAACGTCAGCGGAATTCCGAGAACAATGGAAGATTTCTGAAGCATCTTTAAACTTCAGCAGAATTCCGAGAACAATGGAAGAGTTTCGAAGCATTTTTAAACTTCAACGGAATTCCGAGAACAATGGATGAGTGCCGAAGCATTTTTAAACGTCAGTGGAATTCCGAGAACAATGAAAGAGTTGCGAAGCATTATTAAACGTCAGCGGAATTCCGAGAACAATGGAAGAGTTCTGAAGCATTTTTAAGCGTCAGCGGAATTTTGAAAACAATGGAAGATTTCCGAAGCATTTATAAACGTCAGCGGAATTCTGAGAACAATGGAAGAGTTCCGAAGCATTTTTAAACTTCAGCAGAATTCCGAGAACAATGGAAGGGTTCCGAAGCATTTTTAAACGTCAGCGGAATTCCGAGAACAATGAAAGAGTTGCGAAGCATTATTAAACGTCAGCGGAATTCCGAGAACAATGGAAGAGTTCTGAAGCATTTTTAAACTTCAGCAGAATTCCCAGAACAATGGAAGTGTTTTGAAGCATTTTTAAACTTCAACGGAATTCCGAGAACAATGGAAGAGTTCCGAAGCATTTTTAAACGTCAGCGGAATTTCGAGAACAATGAAAGAGTTGCGAAGCATTATTAAACGTCAGCGGAATTCCGAGAACAATGGAAGAGTTCTGAAGCATTTTTAAGCGTCAGCGGAATTTTGAAAACAATGGAAGATTTCCGAAGCATTTTTAAACGTCAGCGGAATTCTGAGAACAATGGAAGAGTTCCTAAGCATTTTTAAACTTCAGCAGAATTCCGAGAACAATGGAAGGGTTCCGAAGCATTTTTAAACTTCACTGGAATTCCGAGAACAATGGAAGAGTTCCAAAGCATTTTTAAACGTCAGCGGAATTCTGAGAACAATGGAAGAGTTCCGAAGCATTTTTAAACGTCAGCAGAATTCCGAGAAGAATGTAAGAGTACTGAAGCATTTTTAAACTTCAGCAGAATTCCGAGAGCAATGGAAGAGTTCCAAAGCATTTTAAAAGTTCAGCAGAATTCCGAGAACAATTGAAGAGTTCCGAAGCATTTTTAAACGTCAGCGGAATTCTGAGAACAATGGAAGAGTTCCGAAGCATTTTTAAACTTCAGCAGAATTCCGAGAACAATAGAAGAGTTTGGAAGCATTTTTAAACTTCAACGGAATTTCGAGAACAATGGAAGAGATCCGAAGCATATTTAAACGTCAGCGGAATTCCGAGAACAATGAAAGAGTTGCGAAGCATTATTAAACGTCAGCGGAATTCTGAGAACAATGGAAGAGTTCCGAAGAATTTTTAAACGTCAGCAGAATTCCGAGAAGAATGTAAGAGTAATGAAGCATTTTTAAACTTCAGCAGAATTCCGAGAGCAATGGAAGAGTTCCAAAGCATTTTAAAAGTTCATCAGAATTCCGAGAACAATTGAAGAGTTCCGAAGCATTTTTAAACGTCAGCGGAATGCCGAGAACAATGCAAGATTTCCGAAGCATTTTTATATGTCAGCGGAATTCCGAGAAGAATGTAAGAGTACTGAAGCATTTTTAAACTTCAGCAGAATTCCGAGAACAATGGAAGAGTTTCGAAGCATTTTTAAACTTCAACGGAATTCCGAGAACAATGGAAGAGTTCCGCAGCATTTTTAAACGTCAGCAGAATTCCGAGAACAATTGAAGAGTTCCGAAGCATTTTTAAACGTCAGCGGAATGCCGAGAACAATGCAAGATTTCCGAAGCATTTTTATATGTCAGCGGAATTCCAAGAACAATGGAAGAGTTCCGAAGCATTTTTAAACTTCAGCAGAATTCCGAGAACAATGGAAGAGTTTCGAAGCATTTTTAAACTTCAATGGAATTTCGAGAACAATGGAAGAGTTCCGAAGCATTTTTAAACTTCAGCAGAATTCCGAGAACAATGGAAGATTTCCGAAGCATTTTTAAACGTCAGCGGAATTCTGAGAACAATGGAAGAGATCTGAAGCATTTATAAACTTCAGCAGAATTCCGAGAACAATGGAAGAGTTCCAAAGCATTTTAAAAGTTCAGCAGAATTCCGAGAACAATTGAAGAGTTCCGAAGCATTTTTAAACGTCAGCGGAATGCCGAGAACAATGCAAGATTTCCGAAGCATTTTTAAACGTCAGCGGAATTCTGAGAACAATGGAAGAGATCTGAAGCATTTTTAAACTTCAACCGAATTCCGAGAGCAATTGAAGAGTTCCAAAGCATTTTAAAAGTTCAGCAGAATTCCGAGAACAATTGAAGAGTTCCGAAGCATTTTTAAACGTCAGCGGAATGCCGAGAACAATGCAAGATTTCCGAAGCATTTTTAAACGTCAGCGGAATTCTGAGAACAATGGAAGAGTTCCGAAGCATTTTTAAACTTCAGCAGAATTCCGAGAACAATGGAAGAGTTTCGAAGCATTTTTAAACTTCAACGGAATTTCGAGAACAATGGAAGAGTTCCGAAGCATTTTTAAACGTCAGCGGAATTCCGAGAACAATGAAAGAGTTGCGAAGCATTATTAAACGTCAGCGGAATTCCGAGAACAATGGAAGAGTTCTGAAGCATTTTTAAACGTCAGCGGAATTTTGAAAACAATGGAAGATTTCCGAAGCATTTTTAAACGTCAGCGGAATTCTGAGAACAATGGAAGAGTTCCGAAGCATTTTTAAACGTCAGCGTAATGCCGAGAACAATGCAAGATTTCCGAAGCATTTTTATATGTCAGCGGAATTCCGAGAACAATGGAAGAGTACCGAAGCATTTTTAAATGTCAGCGGAATGCCGAGAACAATGCAAGATTTCCGAAGCATTTTTATATGTCAGCAGAATTCCGAGAACAATGGAAGAGATTTTAAGCATTTTTAAACTTCAGCGGAATTCCGAGAACAGTAGAAGAGTTCCGAAGCATTTTTAAACTTCACCCGAATTCTGAGAACAATGAAAGAGTTCCGAAGCATTTTTAAAAGTCAGCGGAATTCCGGGAACAATGGAAGAGTTGTGAAGCATTTTTAAACGTCAGCGGAATTCCGAGAACAATGGAAGAGTTCCGAAGCATTTTTAAACTTCAGCGGAATTTGGAGAACAATGGAAGAGTTCCGAAGCATTTTTAAACGTCAGCGGAATTCTGAGAACAATGGAAGAGTTACGAAGCATTTTTAAACTTCAGCAGAATTCCGAGAACAATGGAAGAGTTCCGAAGCATTTTTAAATGTCAGCGGAATTCCGAGAACAATGAAAGAGTTGCGAAGCATTATTAAACGTCAGCGGAATTCCGAGAACAATGGAAGATTTCTGAAGCATCTTTAAACTTCAGCAGAATTCCGAGAACAATGGAAGAGTTTCGAAGCATTTTTAAACTTCAACGGAATTCCGAGAACAATGGATGAGTGCCGAAGCATTTTTAAACGTCAGTGGAATTCCGAGAACAATGAAAGAGTTGCGAAGCATTATTAAACGTCAGCGGAATTCCGAGAACAATGGAAGAGTTCTGAAGCATTTTTAAGCGTCAGCGGAATTTTGAAAACAATGGAAGATTTCCGAAGCATTTATAAACGTCAGCGGAATTCTGAGAACAATGGAAGAGTTCCGAAGCATTTTTAAACTTCAGCAGAATTCCGAGAACAATGGAAGGGTTCCGAAGCATTTTTAAACTTCAGCGGAATTTGGAGAACAATGGAAGAGTTCCGAAGCATTTTTAAACGTCAGCAGAATTCCGAGAAGAATGTAAGAGTACTGAAGCATTTTTAAACTTCAGCAGAATTCCGAGAGCAATGGAAGAGTTCCAAAGCATTTTAAAAGTTCAGCAGAATTCCGAGAACAATTGAAGAGTTCCGAAGCATTTTTAAACGTCAGCGGAATGCCGAGAACAATGCAAGATTTCCGAAGCATTTTTAAACGTCAGCGGAATTCTGAGAACAATGGAAGAGTTCCGAAGCATTTTTAAACTTCAGCAGAATTCCGAGAACAATGAAAGAGTTGCGAAGCATTATTAAACGTCAGCGGAATTCCGAGAACAATGGAAGAGTTCTGAAGCATTTTTAAACGTCAGCGGAATTTTGAAAACAATGGAAGATTTCCGAAGCATTTTTAAACGTCAGCGGAATTCTGAGAACAATGGAAGAGTTCCGAAGCATTTTTAAACGTCAGCGGAATGCCGAGAACAATGCAAGATTTCCGAAGCATTTTTATATGTCAGCGGAATTCCGAGAACAATGGAAGAGTACCGAAGCATTTTTAAATGTCAGCGGAATGCCGAGAACAATGCAAGATTTCCGAAGCATTTTTATATGTCAGCAAAATTCCGAGAACAATGGAAGAGATTTTAAGCATTTTTAAACTTCAGCGGAATTCCGAGAACAGTAGAAGAGTTCCAAAGCATTTTTAAACTTCACCCGAATTCTGAGAGCAATGAAAGAGTTCCGAAGCATTTTTAAAAGTCAGCGGAATTCCGGGAACAATGGAAGAGTTGTGAAGCATTTTTAAACGTCAGCGGAATTCCGAGAACAATGGAAGAGTTCCGAAGCATTTTTAAACTTCAGCGGAATTTGGAGAACAATGGAAGAGTTCCGAAGTATTTTTAAAAGTCAGCGGAATTCTGAGAACAATGGAAGAGTTCCGAAGAATTTTTAAACTTCAGCGGAATTCCGAGAACAATGGAAGAGTTCCAAAGCATTTTTAAACGTCAGCGGAATTCCGAGAACAATGGAAGAGTTCTGAAGCATTTTTAAACGTCAGCGGAATATTGAAAACAATGGAAGATTTCCGAAGCATTTTTAAACGTCAGCGGAATTCTGAGAACAATGGAAGAGTTACGAAGCATTTTTAAACTTCAGCAGAATTCCGAGAACAATGGAAGAGTTCCGAAGCATTTTTAAATGTCAGCGGAATTCCGAGAACAATGAAAGAGTTGCAAAGCATTATTAAACGTCAGCGGAATTCCGAGAACAATGGAAGATTTCTGAAGCATCTTTAAACTTCAGCAGAATTCCGAGAACAATGGAAGAGTTTCGAAGCATTTTTAAACTTCAACGGAATTCCGAGAACAATGGATGAGTGCCGAAGCATTTTTAAACGTCAGTGGAATTCCGAGAACAATGAAAGAGTTGCGAAGCATTATTAAACGTCAGCGGAATTCCGAGAACAATGGAAGAGTTCTGAAGCATTTTTAAGCGTCAGCGGAATTTTGAAAACAATGGAAGATTTCCGAAGCATTTATAAACGTCAGCGGAATTCTGAGAACAATGGAAGAGTTCCGAAGCATTTTTAAACTTCAGCAGAATTCCGAGAACAATGGAAGGGTTCCGAAGCATTTTTAAACGTCAGCGGAATTCCGAGAACAATGAAAGAGTTGCGAAGCATTATTAAACGTCAGCGGAATTCCGAGAACAATGGAAGAGTTCTGAAGCATTTTTAAACTTCAGCAGAATTCCCAGAACAATGGAAGTGTTTTGAAGCATTTTTAAACTTCAACGGAATTCCGAGAACAATGGAAGAGTTCCGAAGCATTTTTAAACGTCAGCGGAATTTCGAGAACAATGAAAGAGTTGCGAAGCATTATTAAACGTCAGCGGAATTCCGAGAACAATGGAAGAGTTCTGAAGCATTTTTAAGCGTCAGCGGAATTTTGAAAACAATGGAAGATTTCCGAAGCATTTTTAAACGTCAGCGGAATTCTGAGAACAATGGAAGAGTTCCTAAGCATTTTTAAACTTCAGCAGAATTCCGAGAACAATGGAAGGGTTCCGAAGCATTTTTAAACTTCACTGGAATTCCGAGAACAATGGAAGAGTTCCAAAGCATTTTTAAACGTCAGCGGAATTCTGAGAACAATGGAAGAGTTCCGAAGCATTTTTAAACGTCAGCAGAATTCCGAGAAGAATGTAAGAGTACTGAAGCATTTTTAAACTTCAGCAGAATTCCGAGAGCAATGGAAGAGTTCCAAAGCATTTTAAAAGTTCAGCAGAATTCCGAGAACAATTGAAGAGTTCCGAAGCATTTTTAAACGTCAGCGGAATTCTGAGAACAATGGAAGAGTTCCGAAGCATTTTTAAACTTCAGCAGAATTCCGAGAACAATAGAAGAGTTTGGAAGCATTTTTAAACTTCAACGGAATTTCGAGAACAATGGAAGAGATCCGAAGCATATTTAAACGTCAGCGGAATTCCGAGAACAATGAAAGAGTTGCGAAGCATTATTAAACGTCAGCGGAATTCTGAGAACAATGGAAGAGTTCCGAAGCATTTTTAAACGTCAGCAGAATTCCGAGAAGAATGTAAGAGTAATGAAGCATTTTTAAACTTCAGCAGAATTCCGAGAGCAATGGAAGAGTTCCAAAGCATTTTAAAAGTTCATCAGAATTCCGAGAACAATTGAAGAGTTCCGAAGCATTTTTAAACGTCAGCGGAATGCCGAGAACAATGCAAGATTTCCGAAGCATTTTTATATGTCAGCGGAATTCCGAGAAGAATGTAAGAGTACTGAAGCATTTTTAAACTTCAGCAGAATTCCGAGAACAATGGAAGAGTTTCGAAGCATTTTTAAACTTCAACGGAATTCCGAGAACAATGGAAGAGTTCCGCAGCATTTTTAAACGTCAGCAGAATTCCGAGAACAATTGAAGAGTTCCGAAGCATTTTTAAACGTCAGCGGAATGCCGAGAACAATGCAAGATTTCCGAAGCATTTTTATATGTCAGCGGAATTCCAAGAACAATGGAAGAGTTCCGAAGCATTTTTAAACTTCAGCAGAATTCCGAGAACAATGGAAGAGTTTCGAAGCATTTTTAAACTTCAATGGAATTTCGAGAACAATGGAAGAGTTCCGAAGCATTTTTAAACTTCAGCAGAATTCCGAGAACAATGGAAGATTTCCGAAGCATTTTTAAACGTCAGCGGAATTCTGAGAACAATGGAAGAGATCTGAAGCATTTATAAACTTCAGCAGAATTCCGAGAACAATGGAAGAGTTCCAAAGCATTTTAAAAGTTCAGCAGAATTCCGAGAACAATTGAAGAGTTCCGAAGCATTTTTAAACGTCAGCGGAATGCCGAGAACAATGCAAGATTTCCGAAGCATTTTTAAACGTCAGCGGAATTCTGAGAACAATGGAAGAGATCTGAAGCATTTTTAAACTTCAACCGAATTCCGAGAGCAATTGAAGAGTTCCAAAGCATTTTAAAAGTTCAGCAGAATTCCGAGAACAATTGAAGAGTTCCGAAGCATTTTTAAACGTCAGCGGAATGCCGAGAACAATGCAAGATTTCCGAAGCATTTTTAAACGTCAGCGGAATTCTGAGAACAATGGAAGAGTTCCGAAGCATTTTTAAACTTCAGCAGAATTCCGAGAACAATGGAAGAGTTTCGAAGCATTTTTAAACTTCAACGGAATTTCGAGAACAATGGAAGAGTTCCGAAGCATTTTTAAACGTCAGCGGAATTCCGAGAACAATGAAAGAGTTGCGAAGCATTATTAAACGTCAGCGGAATTCCGAGAACAATGGAAGAGTTCTGAAGCATTTTTAAACGTCAGCGGAATTTTGAAAACAATGGAAGATTTCCGAAGCATTTTTAAACGTCAGCGGAATTCTGAGAACAATGGAAGAGTTCCGAAGCATTTTTAAACGTCAGCGTAATGCCGAGAACAATGCAAGATTTCCGAAGCATTTTTATATGTCAGCGGAATTCCGAGAACAATGGAAGAGTACCGAAGCATTTTTAAATGTCAGCGGAATGCCGAGAACAATGCAAGATTTCCGAAGCATTTTTATATGTCAGCAGAATTCCGAGAACAATGGAAGAGATTTTAAGCATTTTTAAACTTCAGCGGAATTCCGAGAACAGTAGAAGAGTTCCGAAGCATTTTTAAACTTCACCCGAATTCTGAGAACAATGAAAGAGTTCCGAAGCATTTTTAAAAGTCAGCGGAATTCCGGGAACAATGGAAGAGTTGTGAAGCATTTTTAAACGTCAGCGGAATTCCGAGAACAATGGAAGAGTTCCGAAGCATTTTTAAACTTCAGCGGAATTTGGAGAACAATGGAAGAGTTCCGAAGCATTTTTAAACGTCAGCGGAATTCTGAGAACAATGGAAGAGTTACGAAGCATTTTTAAACTTCAGCAGAATTCCGAGAACAATGGAAGAGTTCCGAAGCATTTTTAAATGTCAGCGGAATTCCGAGAACAATGAAAGAGTTGCGAAGCATTATTAAACGTCAGCGGAATTCCGAGAACAATGGAAGATTTCTGAAGCATCTTTAAACTTCAGCAGAATTCCGAGAACAATGGAAGAGTTTCGAAGCATTTTTAAACTTCAACGGAATTCCGAGAACAATGGATGAGTGCCGAAGCATTTTTAAACGTCAGTGGAATTCCGAGAACAATGAAAGAGTTGCGAAGCATTATTAAACGTCAGCGGAATTCCGAGAACAATGGAAGAGTTCTGAAGCATTTTTAAGCGTCAGCGGAATTTTGAAAACAATGGAAGATTTCCGAAGCATTTATAAACGTCAGCGGAATTCTGAGAACAATGGAAGAGTTCCGAAGCATTTTTAAACTTCAGCAGAATTCCGAGAACAATGGAAGGGTTCCGAAGCATTTTTAAACTTCAGCGGAATTTGGAGAACAATGGAAGAGTTCCGAAGCATTTTTAAACGTCAGCAGAATTCCGAGAAGAATGTAAGAGTACTGAAGCATTTTTAAACTTCAGCAGAATTCCGAGAGCAATGGAAGAGTTCCAAAGCATTTTAAAAGTTCAGCAGAATTCCGAGA
The DNA here is from genome assembly GCF_046119375.1 of Phyllobates terribilis. Lineage (NCBI taxonomy): Eukaryota > Metazoa > Chordata > Amphibia > Anura > Dendrobatidae > Phyllobates > Phyllobates terribilis. Next base: position 20,412,820 of record NW_027362775.1, on the reverse strand, counting down.
ACAATTGAAGAGTTCCGAAGCATTTTTAAATGTCAGCGGAATTCTGAGAACAATGGAAGAGTTCCGAAGCATTTTTAAACTTCAGCAGAATTCCGAGAACAATGGAAGAGTTTGGAAGCATTTTTAAACTTCAACGGAATTTCGAGAACAATGGAAGAGTTCTGAAGCATTTTTAAACGTCAGCGGAATTTTGAAAACAATGGAAGATTTCCGAAGCATTTTTAAACGTCAGCGGAATTCTGAGAACAATGGAAGAGTTCCGAAGCATTTTTAAACGTCAGCGGAATGCCGAGAACAATGCAAGATTTCCGAAGCATTTTTATATGTCAGCGGAATTCCGAGAACAATGGAAGAGCTCCGAAGCATTTTTAAACGTCAGCAGAATTCCGAGAACAATGGAAGAGTTCCGAAGCATTTTAAAACTTCAGCAGAATTCCAAGAACAATGGAAGAGTTCTGAAGCATTTTTAAACGTCAGCAGAATTCCGAGATCAATGGAAGAGTTCCGAAGCATTTTTAAACGTCAGCGGAATTCCGAGAACAATGGAAGAGTTGTGAAGCATTTTTAAACGTCAGCGGAATTCCGAGAACAATGGAAGAGTTCCGAAGCATTTTTAAACGTCAGCAGAATTCCGAGAACAATGGAACAGTTCCGAAGCATTTTTAAATGTCAGCAGAATTCTGAGAACAATGGAAGTGTTCCGAAGCATTTTTAAACTTCAGCGGAATTCCGAGAACAATGGAAGAGTTCCAAAGCATTTTTAAACGTCAGCAGAATTCCGAGAACAATTGAAGAGTTCCGAAGCATTTTTAAACGTCAGCGGAATGCCGAGAACAATGCAAGATTTCCGAAGCATTTTTATATGTCAGCGGAATTCCAAGAACAATGGAAGAGTTCCGAAGCATTTTTAAACTTCAGCAGAATTCCGAGAACAATGGAAGAGTTTCGAAGCATTTTTAAACTTCAATGGAATTTCGAGAACAATGGAAGAGATCCGAAGCATATTTAAACGTCAGCGGAATTCCGAGAACAATGAAAGAGTTGCGAAGCATTATTAAACGTCAGCGGAATTCTGAGAACAATGGAAGAGTTCCGAAGCATTTTTAAACGTCAGCAGAATTCCGAGAAGAATGTAAGAGTAATGAAGCATTTTTAAACTTCAGCAGAATTCCGAGAGCAATGGAAGAGTTCCAAAGCATTTTAAAAGTTCATCAGAATTCCGAGAACAATTGAAGAGTTCCGAAGCATTTTTAAACGTCAGCGGAATGCCGAGAACAATGCAAGATTTCCGAAGCATTTTTATATGTCAGCGGAATTCCGAGAAGAATGTAAGAGTACTGAAGCATTTTTAAACTTCAGCAGAATTCCGAGAACAATGGAAGAGTTTCGAAGCATTTTTAAACTTCAACGGAATTCCGAGAACAATGGAAGAGTTCCGCAGCATTTTTAAACGTCAGCAGAATTCCGAGAACAATTGAAGAGTTCCGAAGCATTTTTAAACGTCAGCGGAATGCCGAGAACAATGCAAGATTTCCGAAGCATTTTTATATGTCAGCGGAATTCCAAGAACAATGGAAGAGTTCCGAAGCATTTTTAAACTTCAGCAGAATTCCGAGAACAATGGAAGAGTTTCAAAGCATTTTTAAACTTCAATGGAATTTCGAGAACAATGGAAGAGTTCCGAAGCATTTTTAAACTTCAGCAGAATTCCGAGAACAATGGAAGATTTCCGAAGCATTTTTAAACGTCAGCGGAATTCTGAGAACAATGGAAGAGATCTGAAGCATTTATAAACTTCAGCAGAATTCCGAGAACAATGGAAGAGTTCCAAAGCATTTTAAAAGTTCAGCAGAATTCCGAGAACAATTGAAGAGTTCCGAAGCATTTTTAAACGTCAGCGGAATGCCGAGAACAATGCAAGATTTCCGAAGCATTTTTAAACGTCAGCGGAATTCTGAGAACAATGGAAGAGATCTGAAGCATTTTTAAACTTCAACCGAATTCCGAGAGCAATGGAAGAGTTCCAAAGCATTTTAAAAGTTCAGCAGAATTCCGAGAACAATTGAAGAGTTCCGAAGCATTTTTAAACGTCAGCGGAATGCCGAGAACAATGCAAGATTTCCGAAGCATTTTTAAACGTCAGCGGAATTCTGAGAACAATGGAAGAGTTCCGAAGCATTTTTAAACTTCAGCAGAATTCCGAGAACAATGGAAGAGTTTCGAAGCATTTTTAAACTTCAACGGAATTTCGAGAACAATGGAAGAGTTCCGAAGCATTTTTAAATGTCAGCGGAATTCCGAGAACAATGAAAGAGTTGCGAAGCATTATTAAACGTCAGCGGAATTCCGAGAACAATGGAAGAGTTCTGAAGCATTTTTAAACGTCAGCGGAATTTTGAAAACAATGGAAGATTTCCGAAGCATTTTTAAACGTCAGCGGAATTCTGAGAACAATGGAAGAGTTCCGAAGCATTTTTAAACGTCAGCGTAATGCCGAGAACAATGCAAGATTTCCGAAGCATTTTTATATGTCAGCGGAATTCCGAGAACAATGGAAGAGTACCGAAGCATTTTTAAATGTCAGCGGAATGCCGAGAACAATGCAAGATTTCCGAAGCATTTTTATATGTCAGCAGAATTCCGAGAACAATGGAAGAGATTTTAAGCATTTTTAAACTTCAGCGGAATTCCGAGAACAGTAGAAGAGTTCCGAAGCATTTTTAAACTTCACCCGAATTCTGAGAACAATGAAAGAGTTCCGAAGCATTTTTAAAAGTCAGCGGAATTCCGGGAACAATGGAAGAGTTGTGAAGCATTTTTAAACGTCAGCGGAATTCCGAGAACAATGGAAGAGTTCCGAAGCATTTTTAAACTTCAGCGGAATTTGGAGAACAATGGAAGAGTTCCGAAGCATTTTTAAACGTCAGCGGAATTCTGAGAACAATGGAAGAGTTACGAAGCATTTTTAAACTTCAGCAGAATTCCGAGAACAATGGAAGAGTTCCGAAGCATTTTTAAATGTCAGCGGAATTCCGAGAACAATGAAAGAGTTGCGAAGCATTATTAAACGTCAGCGGAATTCCGAGAACAATGGAAGATTTCTGAAGCATCTTTAAACTTCAGCAGAATTCCGAGAACAATGGAAGAGTTTCGAAGCATTTTTAAACTTCAACGGAATTCCGAGAACAATGGATGAGTGCCGAAGCATTTTTAAACATCAGTGGAATTCCGAGAACAATGAAAGAGTTGCGAAGCATTATTAAACGTCAGCGGAATTCCGAGAACAATGGAAGAGTTCTGAAGCATTTTTAAGCGTCAGCGGAATTTTGAAAACAATGGAAGATTTCCGAAGCATTTATAAACGTCAGCGGAATTCTGAGAACAATGGAAGCGTTCCGAAGCATTTTTAAACTTCAGCAGAATTCCGAGAACAATGGAAGGGTTCCGAACCATTTTTAAACTTCAGCGGAATTTGGAGAACAATGGAAGAGTTCCGAAGCATTTTAAAAGTTCAGCAGAATTCCGAGAACAATTGAAGAGTTCCGAAGCATTTTTAAACGTCAGCGGAATGCCGAGAACAATGCAAGATTTCCGAAGCATTTTTAAACGTCAGCGGAATTCTGAGAACAATGGAAGAGTTCCGAAGCATTTTTAAACTTCAGCAGAATTCCGAGAACAATGGAAGAGTTTCGAAGCATTTTTAAACTTCAACGGAATTTCGAGAACAATGGAAGAGTTCCGAAGCATTTTTAAACGTCAGCGGAATTCCGAGAACAATGAAAGAGTTGCGAAGCATTATTAAACGTCAGCGGAATTCCGAGAACAATGGAAGAGTTCTGAAGCATTTTTAAACGTCAGCGGAATTTTGAAAACAATGGAAGATTTCCGAAGCATTTTTAAACGTCAGCGGAATTCTGAGAACAATGGAAGAGTTCCGAAGCATTTTTAAACGACAGCGTAATGCCGAGAACAATGCAAGATTTCCGAAGCATTTTTATATGTCAGCGGAATTCCGAGAACAATGGAAGAGTACCGAAGCATTTTTAAATGTCAGCGGAATGCCGAGAACAATGCAAGATTTCCGAAGCATTTTTATATGTCAGCAGAATTCCGAGAACAATGGAAGAGATTTTAAGCATTTTTAAACTTCAGCGGAATTCCGAGAACAGTAGAAGAGTTCCGAAGCATTTTTAAACTTCACCCGAATTCTGAGAACAATGAAAGAGTTCCGAAGCATTTTTAAAAGTCAGCGGAATTCCGGGAACAATGGAAGAGTTGTGAAGCATTTTTAAACGTCAGCGGAATTCCGAGAACAATGGAAGAGTTCCGAAGCATTTTTAAACTTCAGCGGAATTTGGAGAACAATGGAAGAGTTCCGAAGCATTTTTAAACGTCAGCGGAATTCTGAGAACAATGGAAGAGTTACGAAGCATTTTTAAACTTCAGCAGAATTCCGAGAACAATGGAAGAGTTCCGAAGCATTTTTAAATGTCAGCGGAATTCCGAGAACAATGAAAGAGTTGCGAAGCATTATTAAACGTCAGCGGAATTCCGAGAACAATGGAAGATTTCTGAAGCATCTTTAAACTTCAGCAGAATTCCGAGAACAATGGAAGAGTTTCGAAGCATTTTTAAACTTCAACGGAATTCCGAGAACAATGGATGAGTGCCGAAGCATTTTTAAACGTCAGTGGAATTCCGAGAACAATGAAAGAGTTGCGAAGCATTATTAAACGTCAGCGGAATTCCGAGAACAATGGAAGAGTTCTGAAGCATTTTTAAGCGTCAGCGGAATTTTGAAAACAATGGAAGATTTCCGAAGCATTTATAAACGTCAGCGGAATTCTGAGAACAATGGAAGAGTTCCGAAGCATTTTTAAACTTCAGCAGAATTCCGAGAACAATGGAAGGGTTCCGAAGCATTTTTAAACTTCAGCGGAATTTGGAGAACAATGGAAGAGTTCCGAAGCATTTTTAAACGTCAGCAGAATTCCGAGAAGAATGTAAGAGTACTGAAGCATTTTTAAACTTCAGCAGAATTCCGAGAGCAATGGAAGAGTTCCAAAGCATTTTAAAAGTTCAGCAGAATTCCGAGAACAATTGAAGAGTTCCGAAGCATTTTTAAATGTCAGCGGAATTCTGAGAACAATGGAAGAGTTCCGAAGCATTTTTAAACTTCAGCAGAATTCCGAGAACAATGGAAGAGTTTGGAAGCATTTTTAAACTTCAACGGAATTTCGAGAACAATGGAAGAGTTCTGAAGCATTTTTAAACGTCAGCGGAATTTTGAAAACAATGGAAGATTTCCGAAGCATTTTTAAACGTCAGCGGAATTCTGAGAACAATGGAAGAGTTCCGAAGCATTTTTAAACGTCAGCGGAATGCCGAGAACAATGCAAGATTTCCGAAGCATTTTTATATGTCAGCGGAATTCCGAGAACAATGGAAGAGCTCCGAAGCATTTTTAAACGTCAGCAGAATTCCGAGAACAATGGAAGAGTTCCGAAGCATTTTAAAACTTCAGCAGAATTCCAAGAACAATGGAAGAGTTCTGAAGCATTTTTAAACGTCAGCAGAATTCCGAGATCAATGGAAGAGTTCCGAAGCATTTTTAAACGTCAGCGGAATTCCGAGAACAATGGAAGAGTTGTGAAGCATTTTTAAACGTCAGCGGAATTCCGAGAACAATGGAAGAGTTCCGAAGCATTTTTAAACGTCAGCAGAATTCCGAGAACAATGGAACAGTTCCGAAGCATTTTTAAACGTCAGCAGAATTCTGAGAACAATGGAAGTGTTCCGAAGCATTTTTAAACTTCAGCGGAATTCCGAGAACAATGGAAGAGTTCCAAAGCATTTTTAAACGTCAGCAGAATTCCGAGAACAATTGAAGAGTTCCGAAGCATTTTTAAACGTCAGCGGAATGCCGAGAACAATGCAAGATTTCCGAAGCATTTTTATATGTCAGCGGAATTCCAAGAACAATGGAAGAGTTCCGAAGCATTTTTAAACTTCAGCAGAATTCCGAGAACAATGGAAGAGTTTCGAAGCATTTTTAAACTTCAATGGAATTTCGAGAACAATGGAAGAGATCCGAAGCATATTTAAACGTCAGCGGAATTCCGAGAACAATGAAAGAGTTGCGAAGCATTATTAAACGTCAGCGGAATTCTGAGAACAATGGAAGAGTTCCGAAGCATTTTTAAACGTCAGCAGAATTCCGAGAAGAATGTAAGAGTAATGAAGCATTTTTAAACTTCAGCAGAATTCCGAGAGCAATGGAAGAGTTCCAAAGCATTTTAAAAGTTCATCAGAATTCCGAGAACAATTGAAGAGTTCCGAAGCATTTTTAAACGTCAGCGGAATGCCGAGAACAATGCAAGATTTCCGAAGCATTTTTATATGTCAGCGGAATTCCGAGAAGAATGTAAGAGTACTGAAGCATTTTTAAACTTCAGCAGAATTCCGAGAACAATGGAAGAGTTTCGAAGCATTTTTAAACTTCAACGGAATTCCGAGAACAATGGAAGAGTTCCGCAGCATTTTTAAACGTCAGCAGAATTCCGAGAACAATTGAAGAGTTCCGAAGCATTTTTAAACGTCAGCGGAATGCCGAGAACAATGCAAGATTTCCGAAGCATTTTTATATGTCAGCGGAATTCCAAGAACAATGGAAGAGTTCCGAAGCATTTTTAAACTTCAGCAGAATTCCGAGAACAATGGAAGAGTTTCAAAGCATTTTTAAACTTCAATGGAATTTCGAGAACAATGGAAGAGTTCCGAAGCATTTTTAAACTTCAGCAGAATTCCGAGAACAATGGAAGATTTCCGAAGCATTTTTAAACGTCAGCGGAATTCTGAGAACAATGGAAGAGATCTGAAGCATTTATAAACTTCAGCAGAATTCCGAGAACAATGGAAGAGTTCCAAAGCATTTTAAAAGTTCAGCAGAATTCCGAGAACAATTGAAGAGTTCCGAAGCATTTTTAAACGTCAGCGGAATGCCGAGAACAATGCAAGATTTCCGAAGCATTTTTAAACGTCAGCGGAATTCTGAGAACAATGGAAGAGATCTGAAGCATTTTTAAACTTCAACCGAATTCCGAGAGCAATGGAAGAGTTCCAAAGCATTTTAAAAGTTCAGCAGAATTCCGAGAACAATTGAAGAGTTCCGAAGCATTTTTAAACGTCAGCGGAATGCCGAGAACAATGCAAGATTTCCGAAGCATTTTTAAACGTCAGCGGAATTCTGAGAACAATGGAAGAGTTCCGAAGCATTTTTAAACTTCAGCAAAATTCCGAGAACAATGGAAGAGTTTCGAAGCATTTTTAAACTTCAACGGAATTTCGAGAACAATGGAAGAGTTCCGAAGCATTTTTAAATGTCAGCGGAATTCCGAGAACAATGAAAGAGTTGCGAAGCATTATTAAACGTCAGCGGAATTCCGAGAACAATGGAAGAGTTCTGAAGCATTTTTAAACGTCAGCGGAATTTTGAAAACAATGGAAGATTTCCGAAGCATTTTTAAACGTCAGCGGAATTCTGAGAACAATGGAAGAGTTCCGAAGCATTTTTAAACGTCAGCGTAATGCCGAGAACAATGCAAGATTTCCGAAGCATTTTTATATGTCAGCGGAATTCCGAGAACAATGGAAGAGTACCGAAGCATTTTTAAATGTCAGCGGAATGCCGAGAACAATGCAAGATTTCCGAAGCATTTTTATATGTCAGCAGAATTCCGAGAACAATGGAAGAGATTTTAAGCATTTTTAAACTTCAGCGGAATTCCGAGAACAGTAGAAGAGTTCCGAAGCATTTTTAAACTTCACCCGAATTCTGAGAACAATGAAAGAGTTCCGAAGCATTTTTAAAAGTCAGCGGAATTCCGGGAACAATGGAAGAGTTGTGAAGCATTTTTAAACGTCAGCGGAATTCCGAGAACAATGGAAGAGTTCCGAAGCATTTTTAAACTTCAGCGGAATTTGGAGAACAATGGAAGAGTTCCGAAGCATTTTTAAACGTCAGCGGAATTCTGAGAACAATGGAAGAGTTACGAAGCATTTTTAAACTTCAGCAGAATTCCGAGAACAATGGAAGAGTTCCGAAGCATTTTTAAATGTCAGCGGAATTCCGAGAACAATGAAAGAGTTGCGAAGCATTATTAAACGTCAGCGGAATTCCGAGAACAATGGAAGATTTCTGAAGCATCTTTAAACTTCAGCAGAATTCCGAGAACAATGGAAGAGTTTCGAAGCATTTTTAAACTTCAACGGAATTCCGAGAACAATGGATGAGTGCCGAAGCATTTTTAAACATCAGTGGAATTCCGAGAACAATGAAAGAGTTGCGAAGCATTATTAAACGTCAGCGGAATTCCGAGAACAATGGAAGAGTTCTGAAGCATTTTTAAGCGTCAGCGGAATTTTGAAAACAATGGAAGATTTCCGAAGCATTTATAAACGTCAGCGGAATTCTGAGAACAATGGAAGAGTTCCGAAGCATTTTTAAACTTCAGCAGAATTCCGAGAACAATGGAAGGGTTCCGAACCATTTTTAAACTTCAGCGGAATTTGGAGAACAATGGAAGAGTTCCGAAGCATTTTTAAACGTCAGCAGAATTCCGAGAAGAATGTAAGAGTACTGAAGCATTTTTAAACTTCAGCAGAATTCCGAGAGCAATGGAAGAGTTCCAAAGCATTTTAAAAGTTCAGCAGAATTCCGAGAACAATTGAAGAGTTCCGAAGCATTTTTAAATGTCAGCGGAATTCTGAGAACAATGGAAGAGTTCCGAAGCATTTTTAAACTTCAGCAGAATTCCGAGAACAATGGAAGAGTTTGGAAGCATTTTTAAACTTCAACGGAATTTCGAGAACAATGGAAGAGATCCGAAGCATATTCAAACGTCAGCGGAATTCCGAGAACAATGAAAGAGTTGCGAAGCATTATTAAACGTCAGCGGAATTCCGAGAACAATGGAAGAGTTCTGAAGCATTTTTAAACGTCAGCGGAATTTTGAAAACAATGGAAGATTTCCGAAGCATTTTTAAACGTCAGCGGAATTCTGAGAACAATGGAAGAGTTCCGAAGCATTTTTAAACGTCAGCGGAATGCCGAGAACAATGCAAGATTTCCGAAGCATTTTTATATGTCAGCGGAATTCCGAGAACAATGGAAGAGCTCCGAAGCATTTTTAAACGTCAGCAGAATTCCGAGAACAATGGAAGAGTTCCGAAGCATTTTAAAACTTCAGCAGAATTCCAAGAACAATGGAAGAGTTCTGAAGCATTTTTAAACGTCAGCAGAATTCCGAGATCAATGGAAGAGTTCCGAAGCATTTTTAAACGTCAGCGGAATTCCGAGAACAGTGGAAGAGTTCTGAAGCATTTTTAAGCGTCAGCGGAATTTTGAAAACAATGGAAGATTTCCGAAGCATTTTTAAACGTCAGCGGAATTCTGAGAACAATGGAAGAGTTCCGAAACATTTTTAAACTTCAGCAGAATTCCGAGAACAATGGAAGGGTTCCGAAGCATTTTTAAACTTCAGCGGAATTTGGAGAACAATGGAAGAGTTCCGAAGTATTTTTAAAAGTCAGCGGAATTCCGAGAACAATGGAAGAGTTGTGAAGCATTTTTAAACGTCAGCGGAATTCCGAGAACAATGGAAGAGTTCCGAAGCATTTTTAAACGTCAGCAGAATTCCGAGAACAATGGAACAGTTCCGAAGCATTTTTAAACGTCAGCAGAATTCTGAGAACAATGGAAGTGTTCCGAAGCATTTTTAAACTTCAGCGGAATTCCGAGAACAATGGAAGAGTTCCAAAGCATTTTTAAACGTCAGCGGAATTCTGAGAACAATGGAAGAGTTCCGCAGCATTTTTAAACGTCAGCAGAATTCCGAGAAGAATGTAAGAGTTCTGAAGCATTTTTAAACTTCAGCAGAATTCCGAAAGCAATGGAAGAGTTCCAAAGCATTTTAAAAGTTCAGCAGAATTCCGAGAACAATTGAAGAGTTCCGAAGCATTTTTAAACGTCAGCGGAATGCCGAGAACAATGCAAGATTTCCGAAGCATTTTTATATGTCAGCGGAATTCCAAGAACAATGGAAGAGTTCCAAAGCATTTTTAAACTTCAGCAGAATTCCGAGAACAATGGAAGAGTTTCGAAGCATTTTTAAACTTCAATGGAATTTCGAGAACAATGGAAGAGTTCCGAAGCATTTTTAAACTTCAGCAGAATTCCGAGAACAATGGAAGATTTCCGAAGCATTTTTAAACGTCAGCGGAATTCTGAGAACAATGGAAGAGTTCTGAAGCATTTATAAACTTCAGCAGAATTCCGAGAACAATGGAAGAGTTCCGAAGCATTTTTAAACTTCACCCGAATTCCGAGAGCAATGGAAGAGTTCCAAAGCATTTTAAAAGTTCAGCAGAATTCCGAGAACAATTGAAGAGTTCCGAAGCATTTTTAAACGTCAGCGGAATGCCGAGAACAATGCAAGATTTCCGAAGCATTTTTAAACGTCAGCGGAATTCTGAGAACAATGGAAGAGTTCCGAAGCATTTTTAAACTTCAGCAGAATTCCGAGAACAATGGAAGAGTTTCGAAGCATTTTTAAACTTCAACGGAATTTCGAGAACAATGGAAGAGTTGCGAAGCATTATTAAACGTCAGCGGAATTCCGAGAACAATGGAAGAGTTCTGAAGCATTTTGAAACGTCAGCGGAATTTTGAAAACAATGGAAGATTTCCGAAGCATTTTTAAACGTCAGCGGAATTCTGAGAACAATGGAAGAGTTCCGAAGCATTTTTAAACGTCAGCGGAATGCCGAGAACAATGCAAGATTTCCGAAGCATTTTTATATGTCAGCGGAATTCCGAGAACAATGGAAGAGTACCGAAGCATTTTTAAATGTCAGCGGAATGCCGAGAACAATGCAAGATTTCCGAAGCAATTTTATATGTCAGCAAAATTCCGAGAACAATGGAAGAGATTTTAAGCATTTTTAAACTTCAGCGGAATTCCGAGAACAGTAGAAGAGTTCCAAAGCATTTTTAAACTTCACCCGAATTCTGAGAACAATGAAAGAGTTGCGAAGCATTATTAAACGTCAGCGGAATTCCGAGAACAATGGAAGAGTTCTGAAGCATTTTTAAACTTCAGCAGAATTCCCAGAACAATGGAAGTGTTTTGAAGCATTTTTAAACTTCAACGGAATTCCGAGAACAATGGAAGAGTTCCGAAGCATTTTTAAACGTCAGCGGAATTCCGAGAACAATGAAAGAGTTGCGAAGCATTATTAAACGTCAGCGGAATTCCGAGAACAATGGAAGAGTTCTGAAGCATTTTTAAGCGTCAGCGGAATTTTGAAAACAATGGAAGATTTCCGAAGCATTTTTAAACGTCAGCGGAATTCTGAGAACAATGGAAGAGTTCCTAAGCATTTTTAAACTTCAGCAGAATTCCGAGAACAATGGAAGGGTTCCGAAGCATTTTTAAACTTCAGCGGAATTCCGAGAACAATGGAAGAGTTCCAAAGCATTTTTAAACGTCAGCGGAATTCTGAGAACAATGGAAGAGTTCCGAAGCATTTTTAAACGTCAGCAGAATTCCGAGAAGAATGTAAGAGTACTGAAGCATTTTTAAACTTCAGCAGAATTCCGAGAGCAATGGAAGAGTTCCAAAGCATTTTAAAAGTTCAGCAGAATTCCGAGAACAATTGAAGAGTTCCGAAGCATTTTTAAACGTCAGCGGAATTCTGAGAACAATGGAAGAGTTCCGAAGCATTTTTAAACTTCAGCAGAATTCCGAGAACAATGGAAGAGTTTGGAAGCATTTTTAAACTTCAACGGAATTTCGAGAACAATGAAAGAGTTGCGAAGCATTATTAAACGTCAGCGGAATTCTGAGAACAATGGAAGAGTTCCGAAGCATTTTTAAACGTCAGCAGAATTCCGAGAAGAATGTAAGAGTACTGAAGCATTTTTAAACTTCAGCAGAATTCCGAGAGCAATGGAAGAGTTCCAAAGCATTTTAAAAGTTCATCAGAATTCCGAGAACAATTGAAGAGTTCCGAAGCATTTTTAAACGTCAGCGGAATGCCGAGAACAATGCAAGATTTCCGAAGCATTTTTATATGTCAGCGGAATTCCGAGAAGAATGTAAGAGTACTGAAGCATTTTTAAACTTCAGCAGAATTCCGAGAGCAATGGAAGAGTTTCGAAGCATTTTTAAACTTCAACGGAATTCCGAGAACAATGGAAGAGTTCCGCAGCATTTTTAAACGTCAGCAGAATTCCGAGAAGAATGTAAGAGTTCTGAAGCATTTTTAAACTTCAGCAGAATTCCGAAAGCAATGGAAGAGTTCCAAAGCATTTTAAAAGTTCAGCAGAATTCCGAGAACAATTGAAGATTTCCGAAGCATTTTTATATGTCAGCGGAATTCCAAGAACAATGGAAGAGTTCCGAAGCATTTTTAAACTTCAGCAGAATTCCGAGAACAATGGAAGAGTTTCGAAGCATTTTTAAACTTCAATGGAATTTCGAGAACAATGGAAGAGTTCCGAAGCATTTTTAAACTTCAGCAGAATTCCGAGAACAATGGAAGATTTCCGAAGCATTTTTAAACGTCAGCGGAATTCTGAGAACAATGGAAGAGTTCTGAAGCATTTATAAACTTCAGCAGAATTCCGAGAACAATGGAAGAGTTCCGAAGCATTTTTAAACTTCACCCGAATTCCGAGAGCAATGGAAGAGTTCTAAAGCATTTTAAAAGTTCAGCAGAATTCCGAGAACAATTGAAGAGTTCCGAAGCATTTTTAAACGTCAGCGGAATGCCGAGAACAATGCAAGATTTCCGAAGCATTTTTAAACGTCAGCGGAATTCTGAGAACAATGGAAGAGTTCCGAAGCATTTTTAAACGTCAGCGGAATGCCGAGAACAATGCAAGATTTCCGAAGCATTTTTATATGTCAGCGGAATTCCGAGAACAATGGAAGAGTACCGAAGCATTTTTAAATGTCAGCGGAATGCCGAGAACAATGCAAGATTTCCGAAGCATTTTTATATGTCAGCAAAATTCCGAGAACAATGGAAGAGATTTTAAGCATTTTTAAACTTCAGCGGAATTCTGAGAACAGTAGAAGAGTTCCGAAGCATTTTTAAACTTCACCCGAATTCTGAGAACAATGAAAGTGTTCCGAAGCATTTTTAAAAGTCAGCGGAATTCCGGGAACAATGGAAGAGTTGTGAAGCATTTTTAAACGTCAGCGGAATTCCGAGAACAATGGAAGAGTTCCGAAGCATTTTTAAACTTCAGCGGAATTTGGAGAACAATGGAAGAGTTCCGAAGTATTTTTAAAAGTCAGCGGAATTCTGAGAACAATGGAAGAGTTCCGAAGCATTTTTAAACGTCAGCGGAATTCCGAGAACAATGGAAGAGTTCTGAAGCATTTTTAAACGTCAGCGGAATTCCGAGAACAATGGAAGAGTTCTGAAGCATTTTTAAACGTCAGCGGAATATTGAAAACAATGGAAGATTTCCGAAGCATTTTTAAACTTCAGCGGAATTTGGAGAACAATGGAAGAGTTCCGAAGTATTTTTAAAAGTCAGCGGAATTCCGAGAACAATGGAAGAGTTCCAAAGCATTTTTAAACGTCAGCGGAATTCCGAGAACAATGGAAGAGTTCTGAAGCATTTTTAAACGTCAGCGGAATATTGAAAACAATGGAAGATTTCCGAAGCATTTTTAAACGTCAGCGGAATTCTGAGAACAATGGAAGAGTTACGAAGCATTATTAAACGTCAGCGGAATTCCGAGAACAATGGAAGATTTCTGAAGCATCTTTAAACTTCAGCAGAATTCCGAGAACAATGGAAGAGTTTCGAAGCATTTTTAAACTTCAACGGAATTCCGAGAACAATGGATGAGTGCCGAAGCATTTTTAAACGTCAGTGGAATTCCGAGAACAATGAAAGAGTTGCGAAGCATTATTAAACGTCAGCGGAATTCCGAGAACAATGGAAGAGTTCTGAAGCATTTTTAAGCGTCAGCGGAATTTTGAAAACAATGGAAGATTTCCGAAGCATTTATAAACGTCAGCGGAATTCTGAGAACAATGGAAGAGTTCCGAAGCATTTTTAAGCGTCAGCGGAATTTTGAAAACAATGGAAGATTTCCGAAGCATTTATAAACGTCAGCAGAATTCTGAGAACAATGGAAGAGTTCCGAAGCATTTTTAAACTTCAGCAGAATTCCGAGAACAATGGAAGGGTTCCGAAGCATTTTTAAACTTCAGCGGAATTTGGAGAACAATGGAAGAGTTCCGAAGCATTTTTAAAAGTCAGCGGAAATCCGAGAACAATGGAAGAGTTGTGAAGCATTTTTAAACGTCAGCGGAATTCCGAGAACAATGGAATAGTTCTGAAGCATTTTTAAACGTCAGCGGAATTTTGAAAACAATGGAAGATTTCCGAAGCATTTTTAAACGTCAGCGGAATTCTGAGAACAATGGAAGAGTTCTGAAGCATTTATAAACTTCAGCAGAATTCCGAGAACAATGGAAGAGTTCCGAAGCATTTTTAAACGTCAGCGGAATTCCGAGAACAATGAAAGAGTTGCGAAGCATTATTAAACGTCAGCGGAATTCCGAGAACAATGGAAGAGTTCTGAAGCATTTTTAAACTTCAGCAGAATTCCCAGAACAATGGAAGTGTTTTGAAGCATTTTTAAACTTCAACGGAATTCCGAGAACAATGGAAGAGTTCCGAAGCATTTTTAAACGTCAGCGGAATTCCGAGAACAATGAAAGAGTTGCGAAGCATTATTAAACGTCAGCGGAATTCCGAGAACAATGGAAGAGTTCTGAAGCATTTTTAAGCGTCAGCGGAATTTTGAAAACAATGGAAGATTTCCGAAGCATTTTTAAACGTCAGCGGAATTCTGAGAACAATGGAAGAGTTCCTAAGCATTTTTAAACTTCAGCAGAATTCCGAGAACAATGGAAGGGTTCCGAAGCATTTTTAAACTTCAGCGGAATTCCGAGAACAATGGAAGAGTTCCAAAGCATTTTTAAACGTCAGCGGAATTCTGAGAACAATGGAAGAGTTCCGAAGCATTTTTAAACGTCAGCAGAATTCCGAGAAGAATGTAAGAGTACTGAAGCATTTTTAAACTTCAGCAGAATTCCGAGAGCAATGGAAGAGTTCCAAAGCATTTTAAAAGTTCAGCAGAATTCCGAGAACAATTGAAGAGTTCCGAAGCATTTTTAAACGTCAGCGGAATGCCGAGAACCATGCAAGATTTCCGAAGCATTTTTATATGTCAGCGGAATTCCGAGAACAATGGAAGAGTACCGAAGCATTTTTAAACGTCAGCGGAATTCCGAGAAGAATGTAAGAGTTCTGAAGCATTTTTAAACTTCAGCAGAATTCCGAAAGCAATGGAAGAGTTCCAAAGCATTTTAAAAGTTCAGCAGAATTCCGAGAACAATCGAAGAGTTCCGAAGCATTTTTAAACGTCAGCGGAGTGCCAAGAACAATGCAAGATTTCCGAAGCATTTTTATATGTCAGCGGAATTCCAAGAACAATGGAAGAGTTCCGAAGCATTTTTAAACTTCAGCAGAATTCCGAGAACAATGGAAGAGTTTCGAAGCATTTTTAAACTTCAACGGAATTCTGAGAACAATGGAAGAGTTCCGAAGCATTTTTAAACGTCAGCGGAATGCCAAGAACAATGCAAAATTTCCGAAGCATTTTTATATGTCAGCGGAATTCCGAGAACAATGGAAGAGTTCCGCAGCATTTTTAAACGTCAGCAGAATTCCGAGAAGAATGTAAGAGTTCTGAAGCATTTTTAAACTTCAGCAGAATTCCGAAAGCAATGGAAGAGTTCCAAAGCATTTTAAAAGTTCAGCAGAATTCCGAGAACAATTGAAGAGTTCCGAAGCATTTTTAAACGTCAGCGGAATGCCGAGAACAATGCAAGATTTCCGAAGCATTTTTATATGTCAGCGGAATTCCAAGAACAATGGAAGAGTTCCGAAGCATTTTTAAACTTCAATGGAATTTCGAGAACAATGGAAGAGTTCCGAAGCATTTTTAAACTTCAGCAGAATTCCGAGAACAATGGAAGATTTCCGAAGCATTTTTAAACGTCAGCGGAATTCTGAGAACAATGGAAGAGTTCTGAAGCATTTATAAACTTCAGCAGAATTCCGAGAACAATGGAAGAGTTCCGAAGCATTTTTAAACTTCACCCGAATTCCGAGAGCAATGGAAGAGTTCTAAAGCATTTTAAAAGTTCAGCAGAATTCCGAGAACAATTGAAGAGTTCCGAAGCATTTTTAAACGTCAGCGGAATGCCGAGAACAATGCAAGATTTCCGAAGCATTTTTAAACGTCAGCGGAATTCTGAGAACAATGGAAGAGTTCCGAAGCATTTTTAAACGTCAGCGGAATGCCGAGAACAATGCAAGATTTCCGAAGCATTTTTATATGTCAGCGGAATTCCGAGAACAATGGAAGAGTACCGAAGCATTTTTAAATGTCAGCGGAATGCCGAGAACAATGCAAGATTTCCGAAGCATTTTTATATGTCAGCAAAATTCCGAGAACAATGGAAGAGATTTTAAGCATTTTTAAACTTCAGCGGAATTCTGAGAACAGTAGAAGAGTTCCGAAGCATTTTTAAACTTCACCCGAATTCTGAGAACAATGAAAGTGTTCCGAAGCATTTTTAAAAGTCAGCGGAATTCCGGGAACAATGGAAGAGTTGTGAAGCATTTTTAAACGTCAGCGAAATTCCGAGAACAATGGAAGAGTTCCGAAGCATTTTTAAACTTCAGCGGAATTTGGAGAACAATGGAAGAGTTACGAAGCATTATTAAACGTCAGCGGAATTCCGAGAACAATGGAAGATTTCTGAAGCATCTTTAAACTTCAGCAGAATTCCGAGAACAATGGAAGAGTTCCGAAGCATTTTTAAACTTCAGCGGAATTCCGAGAACAATGGAAGAGTTCCAAAGCATTTTTAAACGTCAGCGGAATTCCGAGAACAATGGAAGAGTTCTGAAGCATTTTTAAACGTCAGCGGAATATTGAAAACAATGGAAGATTTCCGAAGCATTTTTAAACGTCAGCGGAATTCTGAGAACAATGGAAGAGTTACGAAGCATTATTAAACGTCAGCGGAATTCCGAGAACAATGGAAGATTTCTGAAGCATCTTTAAACTTCAGCAGAATTCCGAGAACAATGGAAGAGTTTCGAAGCATTTTTAAACTTCAACGGAATTCCGAGAACAATGGATGAGTGCCGAAGCATTTTTAAACGTCAGTGGAATTCCGAGAACAATGAAAGAGTTGCGAAGCATTATTAAACGTCAGCGGAATTCCGAGAACAATGGAAGAGTTCTGAAGCATTTTTAAGCGTCAGCGGAATTTTGAAAACAATGGAAGATTTCCGAAGCATTTATAAACGTCAGCGGAATTCTGAGAACAATGGAAGAGTTCCGAAGCATTTTTAAGCGTCAGCGGAATTTTGAAAACAATGGAAGATTTCCGAAGCATTTATAAACGTCAGCGGAATTCTGAGAACAATGGAAGAGTTCCGAAGCATTTTTAAACTTCAGCAGAATTCCGAGAACAATGGAAGGGTTCCGAAGCATTTTTAAACTTCAGCGGAATTTGGAGAACAATGGAAGAGTTCCGAAGCATTTTTAAAAGTCAGCGGAAATCCGAGAACAATGGAAGAGTTGTGAAGCATTTTTAAACGTCAGCGGAATTCCGAGAACAATGGAATAGTTCTGAAGCATTTTTAAACGTCAGCGGAATTTTGAAAACAATGGAAGATTTCCGAAGCATTTTTAAACGTCAGCGGAATTCTGAGAACAATGGAAGAGTTCTGAAGCATTTATAAACTTCAGCAGAATTCCGAGAACAATGGAAGAGTTCCGAAGCATTTTTAAACGTCAGCGGAATTCCGAGAACAATGAAAGAGTTGCGAAGCATTATTAAACGTCAGCGGAATTCCGAGAACAATGGAAGAGTTCTGAAGCATTTTTAAACTTCAGCAGAATTCCCAGAACAATGGAAGTGTTTTGAAGCATTTTTAAACTTCAACGGAATTCCGAGAACAATGGAAGAGTTCCGAAGCATTTTTAAACGTCAGCGGAATTCCGAGAACAATGAAAGAGTTGCGAAGCATTATTAAACGTCAGCGGAATTCCGAGAACAATGGAAGAGTTCTGAAGCATTTTTAAGCGTCAGCGGAATTTTGAAAACAATGGAAGATTTCCGAAGCATTTTTAAACGTCAGCGGAATTCTGAGAACAATGGAAGAGTTCCTAAGCATTTTTAAACTTCAGCAGAATTCCGAGAACAATGGAAGGGTTCCAAAGCATTTTTAAACTTCAGCGGAATTCCGAGAACAATGGAAGAGTTCCAAAGCATTTTTAAACGTCAGCGGAATTCTGAGAACAATGGAAGAGTTCCGAAGCATTTTTAAACGTCAGCAGAATTCCGAGAAGAATGTAAGAGTACTGAAGCATTTTTAAACTTCAGCAGAATTCCGAGAGCAATGGAAGAGTTCCAAAGCATTTTAAAAGTTCAGCAGAATTCCGAGAACAATTGAAGAGTTCCGAAGCATTTTTAAACGTCAGCGGAATGCCGAGAACCATGCAAGATTTCCGAAGCATTTTTATATGTCAGCGGAATTCCGAGAACAATGGAAGAGTACCGAAGCATTTTTAAACGTCAGCGGAATTCCGAGAAGAATGTAAGAGTTCTGAAGCATTTTTAAACTTCAGCAGAATTCCGAAAGCAATGGAAGAGTTCCAAAGCATTTTAAAAGTTCAGCAGAATTCCGAGAACAATCGAAGAGTTCCGAAGCATTTTTAAACGTCAGCGGAGTGCCAAGAACAATGCAAGATTTCCGAAGCATTTTTATATGTCAGCGGAATTCCAAGAACAATGGAAGAGTTCCGAAGCATTTTTAAACTTCAGCAGAATTCCGAGAACAATGGAAGAGTTTCGAAGCATTTTTAAACTTCAACGGAATTCTGAGAACAATGGAAGAGTTCCGAAGCATTTTAAAACGTCAGCGGAATGCCAAGAACAATGCAAAATTTCCGAAGCATTTTTATATGTCAGCGGAATTCCGAGAACAATGGAAGAGTACTGAAGCATTTTTAAACGTCAGCAGAATTCCGAGAACAATGGAAGAGTTCCGAAGCATTTTTAAACGTCAGCAGAATTCCGAGAACAATGGAAGAGTTCCGAAGCATTTTTAAACGTCAGCAGAATTCCGAGAACAATGGAAGAGTTCCGAAGCATTTTTAAACGTCAGCAGAATTCCGAGAACAATGGAAGAGTTCCGAAGCATTTTTAAACGTCAGCAGAATTCCGAGAACAATGGAAGAGTTCCGAAGCATTTTTAAACGTCAGCGGAATTCCGAGAAAAATGGAAGAGTTCTGAAGCATTTTTAAGCGTCAGCGGAATTTTGAAAACAATGGAAGATTTCCGAAGCATTTTTAAACGTCAGCGGAATTCTGGGAACAATGGAAGAGTTCCGAAGCATTTTTAAACTTCAGCAGAATTCCAAGAGCAATGGAAGAGTTCCAAAGCATTTTAAAAGTTCAGCAGAATTCCGAGAACAATTGAAGAGTTCCGAAGCATTTTTAAACGTCAGCGGAATGCCGAGAACAATGCAAGATTTCCGAAGCATTTTTATATGTCAGCGGAATTCCGAGAACAATGGAAGAGTTCCGAAGCATTTTTAAATGTCAGCGGAATGCCGAGAACAATGCAAGATTTCCGAAGCATTTTTATATGTCAGCAGAATTCCGAGAACAATGGAAGAGATTTTAAGCATTTTTAAACTTCAGCGGAATTCCGAGAACAGTAGAAGAGTTCCGAAGCATTTTTAAACTTCACCCGAATTCTGAGAACAATGAAAGAGTTCCGAAGCATTTTTAAAAGTCAGCGGAATTCCGGGAACAATGGAAGAGTTGTGAAGCATTTTTAAACGTCAGCGGAATTCCGAGAACAATGGAAGAGTTCCGAAGCATTTTTAAACTTCAGCGGAATTTGGAGAACAATGGAAGAGTTCCGAAGTATTTTTAAAAGTCAGCGGAATTCTGAGAACAATGGAAGAGTTCCGAAGCATTTTTAAACTTCAGCGGAATTCCGAGAACAATGGAAGAGTTTCAAAGCATTTTTAAACGTCAGCGGAATTCCGAGAACAATGGAAGAGTTCTGAAGCATTTTTAAACGTCAGCGGAATATTGAAAACAATGGAAGATTTCCGAAGCATTTTTAAACGTCAGCGGAATTCTGAGAACAATGGAAGAGTTACGAAGCATTTTTAAACTTCAGCAGAATTCCGAGAACAATGGAAGAGTTCCGAAGCATTTTTAAACGTCAGCGGAATTCCGAGAACAATGGAAGATTTCTGAAGCATCTTTAAACTTCAGCAGAATTCCGAGAACATTGGAAGAGTTTCGAAGCATTTTTAAACTTCAACGGAATTCCGAGAACAATGGATGAGTGCCGAAGCATTATTAAACGTCAGCGGAATTCCGAGAACAATGGAAGAGTTCTGAAGCATTTTTAAGCGCCAGCGGAATTTTGAAAACAATGGAAGATTTCCGAAGCATTTATAAACGTCAGCGGAATTCTGAGAACAATGGAAGAGTTCCGAAGCATTTTTAAACTTCAGCAGAATTCCGAGAACAATGGAAGGGTTCCGAAGCATTTTTAAACTTCAGCGGAATTTGGAGAACAATGGAAGAGTTCCGAAGCATTTTTATATGTCAGCGGAATTCCGAGAACAATGGAAGGGTTCCGAAGCATTTTTAAACTTCAGCGGAATTTGGAGAACAATGCAAGATTTCCGAAGCATTTTTATATGTCAGCGGAATTCCGAGAACAATGGAAGAGTTCCGAAGCATTTTTAAACGTCAGCGGAATTCTGAGAACAATGGAAGAGTTCCGAAGCATTTTAAAAGTTCAGCAGAATTCCGAGAACAATTGAAGAGTTCCGAAGCATTTTTAAATGTCAGCGGAATGCCGAGAACAATGCAAGATTTCCGAAGCATTTTTATATGTCAGCGGAATTCCGAGAACAATGGAAGCGTACCGAAGCATTTTTAAACGTCAGCGGAATTCTGAGAACAATGGAAGAGTTCCGAAGCATTTTTAAACTTCAGCAGAATTCCGAGAGCAATGGAAGAGTTTCGAAGCATTTTTAAACTTCAACGGAATTCCGAGAACAATGAAAGAGTTGCGAAGCATTATTAAACGTCAGCGGAATTCCGAGAACAATGGAAGAGTACCGAAGCATTTTTAAATGTCAGCAGAATTCTGAGAACAATGGAAGAGTTCTGAAGCATTTTTAAACGTCAGCGGAATTCCGAGAACAAAGGAAGAGTTCTGAAGCATTTTTAAACGTCAGCAGAATTCCGAGAACAATAGAAGAGTTCCGAAGCATTTTTAAACGTCAGCAGAATTCTGAGAACAATGGAAGAGTTCTGAAGCATTTTTAAACGTCAGCGGAATTTTGAAAACAATGGAAGATTTCCGAAGCATTTTTAAACGTCAGCGGAATTCTGAGAACAATGGAAGAGTTCCGAAGCATTTTTAAACTTCAGCAGAATTCCGAGAACAATGGAAGAGTTCCGAAGCATTTTTAAACTTCAGATGAATTCTGAGAACAATGGAAGAGTTCCGAAGCATTTTTAAACGTCAGCAGAATTCTGAGAACAATGTAAGAGTCCTGAAGCATTTTTAAACTTCAGCAGAATTCCGAGAGCAATGGAAGAGTTCCAAAGCATTTTAAAAGTTCAGCAGAATTCCGAGAACAATTGAAGAGTTCCGAAGCATTTTTAAACGTCAGCGGAATGCCGAGAACAATGCAAGATTTCCGAAGCATTTTTATATGTCAGCGGAATTCCGAGAACAATGGAAGAGTTGTGAAGCATTTTTAAACATCAGCGGAATTCCGAGAACAATGGAAGAGTTCCGAAGCATTTTTAAACTTCAGCGGAATTTGGAGAACAATGGAAGAGTTCCGAAGTATTTTTAAAAGTCAGCGGAATTCTGAGAACAATGGAAGAGTTCCGAAGCATTTTTAAACTTCAGCGGAATTCCGAGAACAATGGAAGAGTTTCAAAGCATTTTTAAACGTCAGCGGAATTCCGAGAACAATGGAAGAGTTCTGAAGCATTTTTAAACGTCAGCGGAATATTGAAAACAATGGAAGATTTCCGAAGCATTTTTAAACGTCAGCGGAATTCTGAGAACAATGGAAGAGTTACGAAGCATTTTTAAACTTCAGCAGAATTCCGAGAACAATGGAAGAGTTCCGAAGCATTTTTAAATGTCAGCGGAATTCCGAGAACAATGAAAGAGTTGCGAAGCATTATTAAACGTCAGCGGAATTCCGAGAACAATGGAAGATTTCTGAAGCATCTTTAAACTTCAGCAGAATTCCGAGAACAATGGAAGAGTTTCGAAGCATTTTTAAACTTCAACGGAATTCCGAGAACAATGGATGAGTGCCGAAGCATTATTAAACGTCAGCGGAATTCCGAGAACAATGGAAGAGTTCTGAAGCATTTTTAAGCGCCAGCGGAATTTTGAAAACAATGGAAGATTTCCGAAGCATTTATAAACGTCAGCGGAATTCTGAGAACAATGGAAGAGTTCCGAAGCATTTTTAAACTTCAGCAGAATTCCGAGAACAATGGAAGGGTTCCGAAGCATTTTTAAACTTCAGCGGAATTTGGAGAACAATGCAAGATTTCCGAAGCATTTTTATATGTCAGCGGAATTCCGAGAACAATGGAAGAGTTCCGAAGCATTTTTAAACGTCAGCGGAATTCCGAGAACAATGGAAGAGTTCCGAACCATTTTTAAACTTCAGTGGAATTACGAGAACAATGGAAGAGTTCCGAAGCATTTTTAAACATGAGCAGAATTACGAGAACAATGGAAGATATTTTAAGCATTTTTAAACTTCAGCGGAATTCCGAGAACAATAGAAGAGTTCCGAAGCATTTTTAAACTTCACCCGAATTCCGAGAGCAATGGAAGAGTTCCAAAGCATTTTAAAAGTTCAGCAGAATTCCGAGAACAATTGAAGAGTTCCGAAGCATTTTTAAATGTCAGCGGAATGCCGAGAACAATGCAAGATTTCCGAAGCATTTTTATATGTCAGCGGAATTCCGAGAACAATGGAAGCGTACCGAAGCATTTTTAAACGTCAGCGGAATTCTGAGAACAATGGAAGAGTTCCGAAGCATTTTTAAACTTCAGCAGAATTCCGAGAGCAATGGAAGAGTTTCGAAGCATTTTTAAACTTCAACGGAATTCCGAGAACAACGAAAGAGTTGCGAAGCATTATTAAACGTCAGCGGAATTCCGAGAACAATGGAAGAGTACCGAAGCATTTTTAAATGTCAGCAGAATTCTGAGAACAATGGAAGAGTTCTGAAGCATTTTTAAACGTCAGCGGAATTCCGAGAACAAAGGAAGAGTTCTGAAGCATTTTTAAACGTCAGCAGAATTCCGAGAACAATAGAAGAGTTCCGAAGCATTTTTAAACGTCAGCAGAATTCTGAGAACAATGGAAGAGTTCCGAAGCATTTTTAAACTTCAGCGGAATTCCGAGAACAATGGAAGAGTTCTGAAGCATTTTTAAACGTCAGCAGAATTCTGAGAACAATGGAAGAGTTCCGAAGCATTATTAAACATCAGCGGAATTCCGAGAACAATGGAAGAGTTCTGAAGCATTTTTAAACGTCAGCAGAATTCCGAGAACAATAGAAGAGTTCCGAAGCATTTTTAAACGTCAGCAGAATTCTGAGAACAATGGAAGAGTTCTGAAGCATTTTTAAACGTCAGCGGAATTTTGAAAACAATGGAAGATTTCCGAAGCATTTTTAAACGTCAGCGGAATTCCGAGAACAATGGAAGAGTTCCGAAGCATTTTTAAACTTCAGCAGAATTCCGAGAACAATGGAAGAGTTCCGAAGCATTTTTAAACTTCAGATGAATTCTGAGAACAATGGAAGAGTTCCGAAGCATTTTTAAACGTCAGCAGAATTCTGAGAACAATGTAAGAGTCCTGAAGCATTTTTAAACTTCAGCAGAATTCCGAGAGCAATGGAAGAGTTCCAAAGCATTTTAAAAGTTCAGCAGAATTCCGAGAACAATTGAAGAGTTCCGAAGCATTTTTAAACGTCAGCGGAATGCCGAGAACAATGCAAGATTTCCGAAGCATTTTTATATGTCAGCGGAATTCCGAGAACAATGGAAGAGTTCCGAAGCATTTTTAAACTTCAGCAGAATTCTGAGAACAATGTAAGAGTTTCGAAGCATTTTTAAACTTCAACGGAATTCCGAGAACAATGGAAGAGTTTCGAAGCATTTTTAAACTTCAACGAAATTCCGAGAACAATGGAAGAGTTCCGAAGCATTTTTAAACGTCAGCGGAATTCCGAGAACAATGGAAGAGTTCCGAAGCATTATTAAACATCAGCGGAATTCCGAGAACAATGGAAGAGTTCTGAAGCATTTTTAAACGTCAGCGGAATTCCGAGAACAATGGAAGAGTTCCGAAGCATTTTTAAACTTCAGCGGAATTCCGAGAACAATGTAAGAGATTTTAAGCATTTTTAAACTTCAGCGTAATTCCGAGAACAATAGAAGAGTTCCGAAGCATTTTTAAAATTCACACGAATTCCGAGAATAATGGAAGAGTTCAGATGAATTTTTAGACTTCAGCAGAATTCCTAGAACAATGGAAGAGTTCCGAAGCATTTTTAAACATCAGCGGAATGCCGAGAACAATGCAAGATTTCCGAAGCATTTTTATATGTCAGCGGAATTCCGAGAACAATGGAAGAGTTCCGAAGCATTTTTAAACTTCAGCAGAATTCCGAGAACAATGGAAGAGTTTCGAAGCATTTTTAAACTTCAACGGAATTCCGAGAACAATGGAAGAGTTTCGAAGCATTTTTAAACTTCAACGGAATTCCGAGAACAATGGAAGAGTTCCGAAGCATTTTTAAACGTCAGCGGAATTCCGAGAACAATGGAAGAGTTCCGAACCATTTTTAAACTTCAGTGGAATTACGAGAACAATGGAAGAGTTCCGAAGCATATTTAAACATGAGCAGAATTACGAGAACAATGGAAGAGATTTTAAGCATTTTTAAACTTCAGCGGAATTCCGAGAACAATAGAAGAGTTCCGAAGCATTTTTAAACTTCACCCGAATTCCGAGAGCAATGGAAGAGTTCCAAAACATTTTAAAAGTTCAGCAGAATTCCGAGAACAATTGAAGAGTTCCGAAGCATTTTTAAATGTCAGCGGAATGCCGAGAACAATGCAAGATTTCCGAAGCATTTTTATATGTCAGCGGAATTCCGAGAACAATGGAAGCGTACCGAAGCATTTTTAAACGTCAGCGGAATTCTGAGAACAATGGAAGAGTTCCGAAGCATTTTTAAACTTCAGCAGAATTCCGAGAACAATGGAAGAGTTTCGAAGCATTTTTAAACTTCAACGGAATTCCGAGAACAATTAAAGAGTTGCGAAGCATTATTAAACGTCAGCGGAATTCCGAGAACAATGGAAGAGTACCGAAGCATTTTTAAACGTCAGCAGAATTCTGAGAACAATGGAAGAGTTCCGAAGCATTTTTAAACGTCAGCAGAATTCTGAGAACAATGGAAGAGTTCCGAAGCATTATTAAACATCAGCGGAATTTCGAGAACAATGGAAGAGTTCTGAAGCATTTTTAAACGTCAGCAGAATTCCGAGAACAATAGAAGAGTTCCGAAGCATTTTTAAACGTCAGCAGAATTCTGAGAACAATGGAAGAGTTCCGAAGCATTTTTAAACTTCAGCGGAATTCCGAGAACAATGGAAGAGTTCTGAAGCATTTTTAAGCGTCAGCGGAATTTTGAAAACAATGGAAGATTTCCGAAGCATTTATAAACGTCAGCGGAATTCTGAGAACAATGGAAGAGTTCCGAAGCATTTTTAAGCGTCAGCGGAATTTTGAAAACAATGGAAGATTTCCGAAGCATTTATAAACGTCAGCGGAATTCTGAGAACAATGGAAGAGTTCCGAAGCATTTTTAAACTTCAGCAGAATTCCGAGAACAATGGAAGGGTTCCGAAGCATTTTTAAACTTCAGGCGAATTTGGAGAACAATGGAAGAGTTCCGAAGCATTTTTAAAAGTCAGCTGAAATCCGAGAACAATGGAAGAGTTGTGAAGCATTTTTAAACGTCAGCGGAATTCCGAGAACAATGGAATAGTTCTGAAGCATTTTTAAACGTCAGCGGAATTTTGAAAACAATGGAAGATTTCCGAAGCATTTTTAAACGTCAGCGGAATTCTGAGAACAATGGAAGAGTTCTGAAGCATTTATAAACTTCAGCAGAATTCCGAGAACAATGGAAGAGTTCCGAAGCATTTTTAAACGTCAGCGGAATTCCGAGAACAATGAAAGAGTTGCGAAGCATTATTAAACGTCAGCGGAATTCCGAGAAGAATGTAAGAGTTCTGAAGCATTTTTAAACTTCAGCAGAATTCCGAAAGCAATGGAAGAGTTCCAAAGCATTTTAAAAGTTCAGCAGAATTCCGAGAACAATCGAAGAGTTCCGAAGCATTTTTAAACTTCAGCAGAATTCCGAGAACAATGGAAGAGTTTCGAAGCATTTTTAAACTTCAACGGAATTCTGAGAACAATGGAAGAGTTCCGAAGCATTTTTAAACGTCAGCGGAATGCCAAGAACAATGCAAAATTTCCGAAGCATTTTTATATGTCAGCGGAATTCCGAGAACAATGGAAGAGTACCGAAGCATTTTTAAACGTCAGCAGAATTCCGAGAACAATGGAAGAGTTCCGAAGCATTTTTAAACGTCAGCAGAATTCCGAGAACAATGGAAGAGTTCCGAAGCATTTTTAAACGTCAGCAGAATTCCGAGAACAATGGAAGAGTTCCGAAGCATTTTTAAACGTCAGCAGAATTCCGAGAACAATGGAAGAGTTCCGAAGCATTTTTAAACGTCAGCAGAATTCCGAGAACAATGGAAGAGTTCCGAAGCATTTTTAAACGTCAGCGGAATTCCGAGAAAAATGGAAGAGTTCTGAAGCATTTTTAAGCGTCAGCGGAATTTTGAAAACAATGGAAGATTTCCGAAGCATTTTTAAACGTCAGCGGAATTCTGAGAACAATGGAAGAGTTCTGAAGCATTTTTAAGCGTCAGCGGAATTTTGAAAACAATGGAAGATTTCCGAAGCATTTTTAAACATCAGCGGAATTCTGAGAACAATGGAAGAGTTCCGAAGCATTTTTAAACTTCAGCAGAATTCCAAGAGCAATGGAAGAGTTCCAAAGCATTTTAAAAGTTCAGCAGAATTCCGAGAACAATTGAAGAGTTCCGAAGCATTTTTAAACTTCAACGGAATTCCGAGAACAATGGATGAGTGCCGAAGCATTTTTAAACGTCAGTGGAATTCCGAGAACAATGAAAGAGTTGCGAAGCATTATTAAACGTCAGCGGAATTCCGAGAACAATGGAAGAGTTCTGAAGCATTTTTAAGCGTCAGCGGAATTTTGAAAACAATGGAAGATTTCCGAAGCATTTATAAACGTCAGCGGAATTCTGAGAACAATGGAAGAGTTCCGAAGCATTTTTAAGCGTCAGCGGAATTTTGAAAACAATGGAAGATTTCCGAAGCATTTATAAACGTCAGCGGAATTCTGAGAACAATGGAAGAGTTCCGAAGCATTTTTAAACTTCAGCAGAATTCCGAGAACAATGGAAGGGTTCCGAAGCATTTTTAAACTTCAGCGGAATTCCGAGAACAATGAAAGAGTTGCGAAGCATTATTAAACGTCAGCGGAATTCCGAGAAGAATGTAAGAGTTCTGAAGCATTTTTAAACTTCAGCAGAATTCCGAAAGCAATGGAAGAGTTCCAAAGCATTTTAAAAGTTCAGCAGAATTCCGAGAACAATCGAAGAGTTCCGAAGCATTTTTAAACTTCAGCAGAATTCCGAGAACAATGGAAGAGTTTCGAAGCATTTTTAAACTTCAACGGAATTCTGAGAACAATGGAAGAGTTCCGAAGCATTTTTAAACGTCAGCGGAATGCCAAGAACAATGCAAAATTTCCGAAGCATTTTTATATGTCAGCGGAATTCCGAGAACAATGGAAGAGTACCGAAGCATTTTTAAACGTCAGCAGAATTCCGAGAACAATGGAAGAGTTCCGAAGCATTTTTAAACGTCAGCAGAATTCCGAGAACAATGGAAGAGTTCCGAAGCATTTTTAAACGTCAGCAGAATTCCGAGAACAATGGAAGAGTTCCGAAGCATTTTTAAACGTCAGCAGAATTCCGAGAACAATGGAAGAGTTCCGAAGCATTTTTAAACGTCAGCAGAATTCCGAGAACAATGGAAGAGTTCCGAAGCATTTTTAAACGTCAGCGGAATTCCGAGAAAAATGGAAGAGTTCTGAAGCATTTTTAAGCGTCAGCGGAATTTTGAAAACAATGGAAGATTTCCGAAGCATTTTTAAACGTCAGCGGAATTCTGAGAACAATGGAAGAGTTCCGAAGCATTTTTAAACTTCAGCAGAATTCCAAGAGCAATGGAAGAGTTCCAAAGCATTTTAAAAGTTCAGCAGAATTCCGAGAACAATTGAAGAGTTCCGAAGCATTTTTAAACGTCAGCGGAATGCCGAGAACAATGCAAGATTTCCGAAGCATTTTTATATGTCAGCGGAATTCCGAGAACAATGGAAGAGTACCGAAGCATTTTTAAACGTCAGCAGAATTCCGAGAACAATGGAAGAGTTCCGAAGCATTTTTAAACGTCAGCAGAATTCCGAGAACAATGGAAGAGTTCCGAAGCATTTTTAAACGTCAGCGGAATGCCAAGAACAATGCAAAATTTCCGAAGCATTTTTATATGTCAGCGGAATTCCGAGAACAATGGAAGAGTACCGAAGCATTTTTAAACGTCAGCAGAATTCCAAGAACAATGGAAGAGTTCCGAAGCATTTTTAAACGTCAGCAGAATTCCGAGAACAATGGAAGAGTTCCGAAGCATTTTTAAACGTCAGCAGAATTCCGAGAACAATGGAAGAGTTCCGAAGCATTTTTAAACGTCAGCAGAATTCCGAGAACAATGGAAGAGTTCCGAAGCATTTTTAAACGTCAGCAGAATTCCGAGAACAATGGAAGAGTTCCGAAGCATTTTTAAACGTCAGCGGAATTCCGAGAAAAATGGAAGAGTTCTGAAGCATTTTTAAGCGTCAGCGGAATTTTGAAAACAATGGAAGATTTCCGAAGCATTTTTAAACGTCAGCGGAATTCTGAGAACAATGGAAGAGTTCCGAAGCATTTTTAAACTTCAGCAGAATTCCAAGAGCAATGGAAGAGTTCCAAAGCATTTTAAAAGTTCAGCAGAATTCCGAGAACAATTGAAGAGTTCCGAAGCATTTTTAAACGTCAGCGGAATGCCGAGAACAATGCAAGATTTCCGAAGCATTTTTATATGTCAGCGGAATTCCGAGAACAATGGAAGAGTACCGAAGCATTTTTAAATGTAAGCGGAATGCCGAGAACAATGCAAGATTTCCGAAGCATTTTTATATGTCAGCAGAATTCCGAGAACAATGGAAGAGATTTTAAGCATTTTTAAACTTCAGCGGAATTCCGAGAACAGTAGAAGAGTTCCGAAGCATTTTTAAACTTCACCCGAATTCTGAGAACAATGAAAGAGTTCCGAAGCATTTTTAAAAGTCAGCGGAATTCCGGGAACAATGGAAGAGTTGTGAAGCATTTTTAAACTTCAGCGGAATTTGGAGAACAATGGAAGAGTTCCGAAGTATTTTTAAAAGTCAGCGGAATTCTGAGAACAATGGAAGAGTTCCGAAGCATTTTTAAACTTCAGCGGAATTCCGAGAACAATGGAAGAGTTCCAAAGCATTTTTAAACGTCAGCGGAATTCCGAGAACAATGGAAGAGTTCTGAAGCATTTTTAAACGTCAGCGGAATATTGAAAACAATGGAAGATTTCCGAAGCATTTTTAAACGTCAGCGGAATTCTGAGAACAATGGAAGAGTTACGAAGCATTTTTAAACTTCAGCAGAATTCCGAGAACAATGGAAGAGTTCCGAAGCATTTTTAAATGTCAGCGGAATTCCGAGAACAATGAAAGAGTTGCGAAGCATTATTAAACGTCAGCGGAATTCCGAGAACAATGGAAGATTTCTGAAGCATCTTTAAACTTCAGCAGAATTCCGAGAACAATGGAAGAGTTTCGAAGCATTTTTAAACTTCAACGGAATTCCGAGAACAATGGATGAGTGCCGAAGCATTTTTAAACGTCAGCGGAATTCCGAGAACAATGAAAGAGTTGCGAAGCATTATTAAACGTCAGCGGAATTCCGAGAACAATGGAAGAGTTCTGAAGCATTTTTAAGCGCCAGCGGAATTTTGAAAACAATGGAAGATGTCCGAAGCATTTATAAACGTCAGCGGAATTCTGAGAACAATGGAAGAGTTCCGAAGCATTTTTAAACTTCAGCAGAATTCCGAGAACAATGGAAGGGTTCCGAAGCATTTTTAAACTTCAGCGGAATTTGGAGAACAATGGAAGAGTTCCGAAGCATTTTTATATGTCAGCGGAATTCCGAGAACAATGGAAGGGTTCCGAAGCATTTTTAAACTTCAGCGGAATTTGGAGAACAATGCAAGATTTCCGAAGCATTTTTATATGTCAGCGGAATTCCGAGAACAATGGAAGAGTTCCGAAGCATTTTTAAACGTCAGCGGAATTCCGAGAACAATGGAAGAGTTCCGAACCATTTTTAAACTTCAGTGGAATTACGAGAACAATGGAAGAGTTCCGAAGCATTTTTAAACATGAGCAGAATTACGAGAACAATGGAAGATATTTTAAGCATTTTTAAACTTCAGCGGAATTCCGAGAACAATAGAAGAGTTCCGAAGCATTTTTAAACTTCACCCGAATTCCGAGAGCAATGGAAGAGTTCCAAAGCATTTTAAAAGTTCAGCAGAATTCCGAGAACAATTGAAGAGTTCCGAAGCATTTTTAAATGTCAGCGGAATGCCGAGAACAATGCAAGATTTCCGAAGCATTTTTATATGTCAGCGGAATTCCGAGAACAATGGAAGCGTACCGAAGCATTTTTAAACGTCAGCGGAATTCTGAGAACAATGGAAGAGTTCCGAAGCATTTTTAAACTTCAGCAGAATTCCGAGAGCAATGGAAGAGTTTCGAAGCATTTTTAAACTTCAACGGAATTCCGAGAACAATGAAAGAGTTGCGAAGCATTATTAAACGTCAGCGGAATTCCGAGAACAATGGAAGAGTACCGAAGCATTTTTAAATGTCAGCAGAATTCTGAGAACAATGGAAGAGTTCCGAAGCATTTTTAAACGTCAGCGGAATTCCGAGAACAAAGGAAGAGTTCTGAAGCATTTTTAAACGTCAGCAGAATTCCGAGAACAATAGAAGAGTTCCGAAGCATTTTTAAACGTCAGCAGAATTCTGAGAACAATGGAAGAGTTCCGAAGCATTTTTAAACTTCAGCGGAATTCCGAGAACAATGGAAGAGTTCTGAAGCATTTTTAAACGTCAGCAGAATTCTGAGAACAATGGAAGAGTTCCGAAGCATTATTAAACATCAGCGGAATTCCGAGAACAATGGAAGAGTTCTGAAGCATTTTTAAACGTCAGCAGAATTCCGAGAACAATAGAAGAGTTCCGAAGCATTTTTAAACGTCAGCGGAATTCTGAGAACAATGGAAGAGTTCCGAAGCATTTTTAAACTTCAGCAGAATTCCGAGAACAATGGAAGAGTTCCGAAGCATTTTTAAACTTCAGATGAATTCTGAGAACAATGGAAGAGTTCCGAAGCATTTTTAAACGTCAGCAGAATTCTGAGAACAATGTAAGAGTCCTGAAGCATTTTTAAACTTCAGCAGAATTCCGAGAGCAATGGAAGAGTTCCAAAGCATTTTAAAAGTTCAGCAGAATTCCGAGAACAATTGAAGAGTTCCGAAGCATTTTTAAACGTCAGCGGAATGCCGAGAACAATGCAAGATTTCCGAAGCATTTTTATATGTCAGCGGAATTCCGAGAACAATGGAAGAGTTCCGAAGCATTTTTAAACTTCAGCAGAATTCTGAGAACAATGTAAGAGTTTCGAAGCATTTTTAAACTTCAATGGAATTCCGAGAACAATGGAAGAGTTTCGAAGCATTTTTAAACTTCAACGGAATTCCGAGAACAATGGAAGAGTTCCGAAGCATTTTTAAACATCAGCGGAATTCCGAGAACAATGGAAGAGTTCCGAAGCATTATTAAACATCAGCGGAATTCCGAGAACAATGGAAGAGTTCTGAAGCATTTTTAAACGTCAGCGGAATTCCGAGAACAATGGAAGAGTTCCGAAGCATTTTTAAACTTCAACGGAATTCCGAGAACAATTAAAGAGTTGCGAAGCATTATTAAACATCAGCGGAATTCCGAGAACAATGGAAGAGTACCGAAGCATTTTTAAACGTCAGCAGAATTCTGAGAACAATGGAAGAGTTCCGAAGCATTTTTAACGTCAGCAGAATTCCGAGAACAATGGAAGAGTTCTGAAGCATTTTTAAACGTCAGCAGAATTCTGAGAACAATGGAAGAGTTCCGAAGCATTATTAAACATCAGCGGAATTTCGAGAACAATGGAAGAGTTCTGAAGCATTTTTAAACGTCAGCAGAATTCCGAGAACAATAGAAGAGTTCCGAAGCATTTTTAAACGTCAGCAGAATTCTGAGAACAATGGAAGAGTTCCGAAGCATTTTTAAACTTCAGCGGAATTCCGAGAACAATGGAAGAGTTCCAAAGCATTTTTAAACGTCAGCGGAATTCCGAGAACAATGGAAGAGTTCTGAAGCATTTTTAAACGTCAGCGGAATTCCGAGAACAATGGAAGAGTTCCGAAGCATTTTTAAACTTCAACGGAATTCCGAGAACAATTAAAGAGTTGCGAAGCATTATTAAACGTCAGCGGAATTCCGAGAACAATGGAAGAGTACCGAAGCATTTTTAAACGTCAGCAGAATTCTGAGAACAATGGAAGAGTTCCGAAGCATTTTTAACGTCAGCAGAATTCCGAGAACAATGGAAGAGTTCTGAAGCATTTTTAAACGTCAGCAGAATTCTGAGAACAATGGAAGAGTTCCGAAGCATTATTAAACATCAGTGGAATTTCGAGAACAATGGAAGAGTTCTGAAGCATTTTTAAACGTCAGCAGAATTCCGAGAACAATAGAAGAGTTCCGAAGCATTTTTAAACGTCAGCAGAATTCTGAGAACAATGGAAGAGTTCCGAAGCATTTTTAAACTTCAGCGGAATTCCGAGAACAATGGAAGAGTTCCAAAGCATTTTTAAACGTCAGCGGAATTCCGAGAACAATGGAAGAGTTCTGAAGCATTTTTAAACGTCAGCGGAATTTTGAAAACAATGGAAGATTTCCGAAGCATTTTTAAACGTCAGCGGAATTCTGAGAACAATGGAAGAGTTCCGAAGCATTTTTAAACTTCAGCAGAATTCCGAGAACAATGGAAGAGTTCCGAAGCATTTTTAAACTTCAGCGGAATTCTGAGAACAATGGAAGAGTTCCGAAGCATTTTTAAACGTCAGCAGAATTCCGAGAACAATGTAAGAGTCCTGAAGCATTTTTAAACTTCAGCAGAATTCCGAGAGCAATGGAAGAGTTCCAAAGCATTTTAAAAGTTCAGCAGAATTCCGAGAACAATTGAAGAGTTCCGAAGCATTTTTAAACGTCAGCGGAATGCCGAGAACAATGCAAGATTTCCGAAGCATTTTTATATGACAGCGGAATTCCGAGAACAATGGAAGAGTTCCGAAGCATTTTTAAACTTCAGCAGAATTCCGAGAACAATGGAAGAGTTTCGAAGCATTTTTAAACTTCAACGGAATTCCGAGAACAATGGAAGAGTTTCGAAGCATTTTTAAACTTCAACGGAATTCCGAGAACAATGGAAGAGTTCCGAAGCATTTTTAAACTTCAGCGGAATTCCGAGAACAATGTAAGAGATTTTAAGCATTTTTAAACTTCAGCGTAATTCCGAGAACAATAGAAGAGTTCCGAAGCATTTTTAAAATTCACACGAATTCCGAGAATAATGGAAGAGTTCAGATGAATTTTTAGACTTCAGCAGAATTCCTAGAACAATGGAAGAGTTCCGAAGCATTTTTAAACTTCAGCGGAATTCCGATAACAATGGAAGAGTTCCGAAGCATTTTTAAACGTCAGCGGAATTCCGAGAACAATGGAAGAGTACCGAAGCATTTTAAAACGTCATCGGAATTCCGAGAACAATGGAAGAGTTCCGAAGCATTTTTAAACTTCAGCGGAATTACGAGAACAATGGAAGAGTTCCGAAGAATTTTTAAACATGAGCAGAATTACGAGAACAATGGAAGTGATTTTAAGCATTTTTAAACTTCAGCGGAATTCTGAGAACAATGGAAGAGTTCCGAAGCATTTTTAAACGTCAGCAGAATTCCGAGAACAATGTAAGAGTTCTGAAGCATTTTTAAACTTCAGCAGAATTCCGAGAACAATGAAAGAGTTTCGAAACATTTTTAAACTTCAGCAGAATTCCGAGAACAATGGAAGAGTTTCGAAGCATTTTTAAACTTCAACGGAATTCCGAGAACAATGGAAGAGTTCCGAAGCATTATTAAACATCAGCGGAATTCCGAGAACAATGGAAGAGTTCTGAAGCATTTTTAAACGTCAGCAGAATTCCGAGAACAATAGAAGAGTTCCGAAGCATTTTTAAACGTCAGCAGAATTCCGAGAACAATGTAAGAGTTCTGAAGCATTTTTAAACTTCAGCAGAATTCCGAGAGCAATGGAAGAGTTCCAAAGCATTTTAAAAGTTCAGCAGAATTCCGAGAAAAATTGAAGAGTTCCGAAGCATTTTTAAACATCAGCGGAATGCCGAGAACAATGCAAGATTTCCGAACCATTTTTAAACTTCAGTGGAATTACGAGAACAATGGAAGAGTTCCGAAGCATTTTTAAACGTCAGCGGAATTCCGAGAACAATGGAAGAGTTCCGAACCATTTTTAAACTTCAGTGGAATTACGAGAACAATGGAAGAGTTCCGAAGCATTTTTAAACATGAGCAGAATTACGAGAACAATGGAAGAGATTTTAAGCATTTTTAAACTTCAGCGGAATTCCGAGAACAATAGAAGAGTTCCGAAGCATTTTTAAACTTCACCCGAATTCCGAGAGCAATGGAAGAGTTCCAAAGCATTTTAAAAGTTCAGCAGAATTCCGAGAACAATTGAAGAGTACCGAAGCATTTTTAAATGTCAGCGGAATGCCGAGAACAATGCAAGATTTCCGAAGCATTTTTATATGTCAGCGGAATTCCGAGAACAATGGAAGCGTACCGAAGCATTTTTAAACGTCAGCGGAATTCTGAGAACAATGGAAGAGTTCCGAAGCATTTTTAAACTTCAGCAGAATTCCGAGAGCAATGGAAGAGTTTCGAAGCATTTTTAAACTTCAACGGAATTCCGAGAACAATGAAAGAGTTGCGAAGCATTATTAAACGTCAGCGGAATTCCGAGAACAATGGAAGAGTACCGAAGCATTTTTAAATGTCAGCAGAATTCTGAGAACAATGGAAGAGTTCCGAAGCATTTTTAAACGTCAGCGGAATTCCGAGAACAAAGGAAGAGTTCTGAAGCATTTTTAAACGTCAGCAGAATTCCGAGAACAATAGAAGAGTTCCGAAGCATTTTTAAACGTCAGCAGAATTCTGAGAACAATGGAAGAGTTCCGAAGCATTTTTAAACTTCAGCGGAATTCCGAGAACAATGGAAGAGTTCTGAAGCATTTTTAAACGTCAGCAGAATTCTGAGAACAATGGAAGAGTTCCGAAGCATTATTAAACATCAGCGGAATTCCGAGAACAATGGAAGAGTTCTGGAGCATTTTTAAACGTCAGCAGAATTCCGAGAACAATAGAAGAGTTCCGAAGCATTTTTAAACGTCAGCAGAATTCTGAGAACAATGGAAGAGTTCCGAAGCATTTTTAAACTTCAGCGGAATTCCGAGAACAATGGAAGAGTTCCAAAGCATTTTTAAACGTCAGCGGAATTCCGAGAACAATGGAAGAGTTCTGAAGCATTTTTAAACGTCAGCGGAATTTTGAAAACAATGGAAGATTTCCGAAGCATTTTTAAACGTCAGCGGAATTCTGAGAACAATGGAAGAGTTCCGAAGCATTTTTAAACTTCAGCAGAATTCTGAGAACAATGGAAGAGTTCCGAAGCATTTTTAAACTTCAGCGGAATTCTGAGAACAATGGAAGAGTTCCGAAGCATTTTTAAACGTCAGCAGAATTCCGAGAACAATGTAAGAGTCCTGAAGCATTTTTAAACTTCAGCAGAATTCCGAGAGCAATGGAAGAGTTCCAAAGCATTTTAAAAGTTCAGCAGAATTCCGAGAACAATTGAAGAGTTCCGAAGCATTTTTAAACGTCAGCGGAATGCCGAGAACAATGCAAGATTTCCGAAGCATTTTTATATGTCAGCGGAATTCCGAGAACAATGGAAGAGTTCCGAAGCATTTTTAAACTTCAGCAGAATTCCGAGAACAATGGAAGAGTTTCGAAGCATTTTTAAACTTCAACGGAATTCCGAGAACAATGGAAGAGTTTCGAAGCATTTTTAAACTTCAACGGAATTCCGAGAACAATGGAAGAGTTCCGAAGCATTTTTAAACGTCAGCGGAATTCCGAGAACAATGGAAGAGTTCCGAAGCATTATTAAACATCAGCGGAATTCCGAGAACAATGGAAGAGTTCCAAAGCATTTTTAAACGTCAGCAGAATTCCGAGAACAATGTAAGAAACCTGAAGCATTTTTAAACTTCAGCAGAATTCCGAGAGCAATGGAAGAGTTCCAAAGCATTTTAAAAGTTCAGCAGAATTCCGAGAACAATTGAAGAGTTCCGAAGCATTTTTAAACGTCAGCGGAATGCCGAGAACAATGCAAGATTTCCGAAGCATTTTTATATGTCAGCGGAATTCCGAGAACAATGGAAGAGTTCCGAAGCATTTTTAAACTTCAGCAGAATTCCGAGAACAATGGAAGAGTTTCGAAGCATTTTTAAACGTCAGCGGAATTCCGAGAACAATGGAAGAGTTCCGAAGCATTTTCAAACTTCAGCGGAATTCCGAGAACAATGTAAGAGATTTTAAGCATTTTTAAACTTCAGCGTAATTCCGAGAACAATAGAAGAGTTCCGAAGCATTTTTAAAATTCACACGAATTCCGAGAATAATGGAAGAGTTCAGATGAATTTTTAGACTTCAGCAGAATTCCTAGAACAATGGAAGAGTTCCGAAGCATTTTTAAACTTCAGCGGAATTCCGATAACAATGGAAGAGTTCCGAAGCATTTTTAAACGTCAGCGGAATTCCGAGAACAATGGAAGAGTACCGAAGCATTTTAAAACGTCATCGGAATTCCGAGAACAATGGAAGAGTTCCGAAGCATTTTTAAACTTCAGCGGAATTACGAGAACAATGGAAGAGTTCCGAAGAATTTTTAAACATGAGCAGAATTACGAGAACAATGGAAGTGATTTTAAGCATTTTTAAACTTCAGCGGAATTTTGAAAACAATGGAAGATTTCCGGAGCATTTTTAAACGTCAGCGGAATTCTGAGAACAATGGAAGAGTTCCGAAGCATTTTTAAACTTCAGCAGAATTCCGAGAACAATGGAAGAGTTCCGAAGCATTTTTAAACTTCAGCGGAATTCTGAGAACAATGGAAGAGTTCCGAAGCATTTTTAAACGTCAGCAGAATTCCGAGAACAATGTAAGAGTTCTGAAGCATTTTTAAACTTCAGCAGAATTCCGAGAGCAATGGAAGAGTTCCGAAGAATTTTTAAACATGAGCAGAATTACGAGAACAATGGAAGTGATTTTAAGCATTTTTAAACTTCAGCGGATTTCCGAGAACAATAGAAGAGTTCCGAAGCATTTTTAAACTTCACCCGAATTCCGAGAGCAATGGAAGAGTTCCAAAGCATTTTAAAAGTTCAGCAGAATTCCGAGAACAATTGAAAAGTTCCGAAGCATTTTTAAATGTCAGCGGAATGCCGAGAACAATGCAAGATTTCCGAAGCATTTTTATATGTCAGCGGAATACCGAGAACAATGGAAGAGTTACGAAGCATTTTTAAACTTCAGCAGAATTCCGAGAACAATGGAAGAGTTCCGAAGCATTTTTAAACTTCAGCGGAATTCTGAGAACAATGGAAGAGTTCCGAAGCATTTTTAAACGTCAGCAGAATTCCGAGAACAATGTAAGAGTTCTGAAGCATTTTTAAACTTCAGCAGAATTCCGAGAGCAATGGAAGAGTTCCAAAAGCTTTTTTAAACTTCAGCAGAATTCTGAGAACAATGGAAGAGTTCCGAAGCATTATTAAACATCAGCGGAATTCCGAGAACAATGGAAGAGTTCTGAAGCATTTTTAAACGTCAGCGGAATTCCGAGAACAATGGAAGAGTTCCGAAGCATTTTTAAACTTCAACGGAATTCCGAGAACAATTAAAGAGTTGCGAAGCATTATTAAACGTCAGCGGAATTCCGAGAACAATGGAAGAGTACCGAAGCATTTTTAAACGTCAGCAGAATTCTGAGAACAATGGAAGAGTTCCGAAGCATTTTTAACGTCAGCAGAATTCCGAGAACAATGGAAGAGTTCTGAAGCATTTTTAAACGTCAGCAGAATTCTGAGAACAATGGAAGAGTTCCGAAGCATTATTAAACATCAGCGGAATTTCGAGAACAATGGAAGAGTTCTGAAGCATTTTTAAACGTCAGCAGAATTCCGAGAACAATAGAAGAGTTCCGAAGCATTTTTAAACGTCAGCAGAATTCTGAGAACAATGGAAGAGTTCCGAAGCATTTTTAAACTTCAGCGGAATTCCGAGAACAATGGAAGAGTTCCAAAGCATTTTTAAACGTCAGCGGAATTCCGAGAACAATGGAAGAGTTCTGAAGCATTTTTAAACGTCAGCGGAATTCCGAGAACAATGGAAGAGTTCCGAAGCATTTTTAAACTTCAACGGAATTCCGAGAACAATTAAAGAGTTGCGAAGCATTATTAAACGTCAGCGGAATTCCGAGAACAATGGAAGAGTACCGAAGCATTTTTAAACGTCAGCAGAATTCTGAGAACAATGGAAGAGTTCCGAAGCATTTTTAACGTCAGCAGAATTCCGAGAACAATGGAAGAGTTCTGAAGCATTTTTAAACGTCAGCAGAATTCTGAGAACAATGGAAGAGTTCCGAAGCATTATTAAACATCAGTGGAATTTCGAGAACAATGGAAGAGTTCTGAAGCATTTTTAAACGTCAGCAGAATTCCGAGAACAATAGAAGAGTTCCGAAGCATTTTTAAACGTCAGCAGAATTCTGAGAACAATGGAAGAGTTCCGAAGCATTTTTAAACTTCAGCGGAATTCCGAGAACAATGGAAGAGTTCCAAAGCATTTTTAAACGTCAGCGGAATTCCGAGAACAATGGAAGAGTTCTGAAGCATTTTTAAACGTCAGCGGAATTTTGAAAACAATGGAAGATTTCCGAAGCATTTTTAAACGTCAGCGGAATTCTGAGAACAATGGAAGAGTTCCGAAGCATTTTTAAACTTCAGCAGAATTCCGAGAACAATGGAAGAGTTCCGAAGCATTTTTAAACTTCAGCGGAATTCTGAGAACAATGGAAGAGTTCCGAAGCATTTTTAAACGTCAGCAGAATTCCGAGAACAATGTAAGAGTCCTGAAGCATTTTTAAACTTCAGCAGAATTCCGAGAGCAATGGAAGAGTTCCAAAGCATTTTAAAAGTTCAGCAGAATTCCGAGAACAATTGAAGAGTTCCGAAGCATTTTTAAACGTCAGCGGAATGCCGAGAACAATGCAAGATTTCCGAAGCATTTTTATATGACAGCGGAATTCCGAGAACAATGGAAGAGTTCCGAAGCATTTTTAAACTTCAGCAGAATTCCGAGAACAATGGAAGAGTTTCGAAGCATTTTTAAACTTCAACGGAATTCCGAGAACAATGGAAGAGTTTCGAAGCATTTTTAAACTTCAACGGAATTCCGAGAACAATGGAAGAGTTCCGAAGCATTTTTAAACTTCAGCGGAATTCCGAGAACAATGTAAGAGATTTTAAGCATTTTTAAACTTCAGCGTAATTCCGAGAACAATAGAAGAGTTCCGAAGCATTTTTAAAATTCACACGAATTCCGAGAATAATGGAAGAGTTCAGATGAATTTTTAGACTTCAGCAGAATTCCTAGAACAATGGAAGAGTTCCGAAGCATTTTTAAACTTCAGCGGAATTCCGATAACAATGGAAGAGTTCCGAAGCATTTTTAAACGTCAGCGGAATTCCGAGAACAATGGAAGAGTACCGAAGCATTTTAAAACGTCATCGGAATTCCGAGAACAATGGAAGAGTTCTGAAGCATTTTTAAACGTCAGCAGAATTCCGAGAACAATAGAAGAGTTCCGAAGCATTTTTAAACGTCAGCAGAATTCCGAGAACAATGTAAGAGTTCTGAAGCATTTTTAAACTTCAGCAGAATTCCGAGAGCAATGGAAGAGTTCCAAAGCATTTTAAAAGTTCAGCAGAATTCCGAGAAAAATTGAAGAGTTCCGAAGCATTTTTAAACATCAGCGGAATGCCGAGAACAATGCAAGATTTCCGAACCATTTTTAAACTTCAGTGGAATTACGAGAACAATGGAAGAGTTCCGAAGCATTTTTAAACGTCAGCGGAATTCCGAGAACAATGGAAGAGTTCCGAACCATTTTTAAACTTCAGTGGAATTACGAGAACAATGGAAGAGTTCCGAAGCATTTTTAAACATGAGCAGAATTACGAGAACAATGGAAGAGATTTTAAGCATTTTTAAACTTCAGCGGAATTCCGAGAACAATAGAAGAGTTCCGAAGCATTTTTAAACTTCACCCGAATTCCGAGAGCAATGGAAGAGTTCCAAAGCATTTTAAAAGTTCAGCAGAATTCCGAGAACAATTGAAGAGTTCCGAAGCATTTTTAAATGTCAGCGGAATGCCGAGAACAATGCAAGATTTCCGAAGCATTTTTATATGTCAGCGGAATTCCGAGAACAATGGAAGCGTACCGAAGCATTTTTAAACGTCAGCGGAATTCTGAGAACAATGGAAGAGTTCCGAAGCATTTTTAAACTTCAGCAGAATTCCGAGAGCAATGGAAGAGTTTCGAAGCATTTTTAAACTTCAACGGAATTCCGAGAACAATGAAAGAGTTGCGAAGCATTATTAAACGTCAGCGGAATTCCGAGAACAATGGAAGAGTACCGAAGCATTTTTAAATGTCAGCAGAATTCTGAGAACAATGGAAGAGTTCCGAAGCATTTTTAAACGTCAGCGGAATTCCGAGAACAAAGGAAGAGTTCTGAAGCATTTTTAAACGTCAGCAGAATTCCGAGAACAATAGAAGAGTTCCGAAGCATTTTTAAACGTCAGCAGAATTCTGAGAACAATGGAAGAGTTCCGAAGCATTTTTAAACTTCAGCGGAATTCCGAGAACAATGGAAGAGTTCTGAAGCATTTTTAAACGTCAGCAGAATTCTGAGAACAATGGAAGAGTTCCGAAGCATTATTAAACATCAGCGGAATTCCGAGAACAATGGAAGAGTTCTGGAGCATTTTTAAACGTCAGCAGAATTCCGAGAACAATAGAAGAGTTCCGAAGCATTTTTAAACGTCAGCAGAATTCTGAGAACAATGGAAGAGTTCCGAAGCATTTTTAAACTTCAGCGGAATTCCGAGAACAATGGAAGAGTTCCAAAGCATTTTTAAACGTCAGCGGAATTCCGAGAACAATGGAAGAGTTCTGAAGCATTTTTAAACGTCAGCGGAATTTTGAAAACAATGGAAGATTTCCGAAGCATTTTTAAACGTCAGCGGAATTCTGAGAACAATGGAAGAGTTCCGAAGCATTTTTAAACTTCAGCAGAATTCTGAGAACAATGGAAGAGTTCCGAAGCATTTTTAAACTTCAGCGGAATTCTGAGAACAATGGAAGAGTTCCGAAGCATTTTTAAACGTCAGCAGAATTCCGAGAACAATGTAAGAGTCCTGAAGCATTTTTAAACTTCAGCAGAATTCCGAGAGCAATGGAAGAGTTCCAAAGCATTTTAAAAGTTCAGCAGAATTCCGAGAACAATTGAAGAGTTCCGAAGCATTTTTAAACGTCAGCGGAATGCCGAGAACAATGCAAGATTTCCGAAGCATTTTTATATGTCAGCGGAATTCCGAGAACAATGGAAGAGTTCCGAAGCATTTTTAAACTTCAGCAGAATTCCGAGAACAATGGAAGAGTTTCGAAGCATTTTTAAACTTCAACGGAATTCCGAGAACAATGGAAGAGTTTCGAAGCATTTTTAAACTTCAACGGAATTCCGAGAACAATGGAAGAGTTCCGAAGCATTTTTAAACGTCAGCGGAATTCCGAGAACAATGGAAGAGTTCCGAAGCATTATTAAACATCAGCGGAATTCCGAGAACAATGGAAGAGTTCCAAAGCATTTTTAAACGTCAGCAGAATTCCGAGAACAATGTAAGAAACCTGAAGCATTTTTAAACTTCAGCAGAATTCCGAGAGCAATGGAAGAGTTCCAAAGCATTTTAAAAGTTCAGCAGAATTCCGAGAACAATTGAAGAGTTCCGAAGCATTTTTAAACGTCAGCGGAATGCCGAGAACAATGCAAGATTTCCGAAGCATTTTTATATGTCAGCGGAATTCCGAGAACAATGGAAGAGTTCCGAAGCATTTTTAAACTTCAGCAGAATTCCGAGAACAATGGAAGAGTTTCGAAGCATTTTTAAACGTCAGCGGAATTCCGAGAACAATGGAAGAGTTCCGAAGCATTTTCAAACTTCAGCGGAATTCCGAGAACAATGTAAGAGATTTTAAGCATTTTTAAACTTCAGCGTAATTCCGAGAACAATAGAAGAGTTCCGAAGCATTTTTAAAATTCACACGAATTCCGAGAATAATGGAAGAGTTCAGATGAATTTTTAGACTTCAGCAGAATTCCTAGAACAATGGAAGAGTTCCGAAGCATTTTTAAACTTCAGCGGAATTCCGATAACAATGGAAGAGTTCCGAAGCATTTTTAAACGTCAGCGGAATTCCGAGAACAATGGAAGAGTACCGAAGCATTTTAAAACGTCATCGGAATTCCGAGAACAATGGAAGAGTTCC
This sequence comes from Phyllobates terribilis, assembly GCF_046119375.1. Taxonomy (NCBI): domain Eukaryota; kingdom Metazoa; phylum Chordata; class Amphibia; order Anura; family Dendrobatidae; genus Phyllobates; species Phyllobates terribilis. Next base: position 20,369,393 of record NW_027362775.1, on the reverse strand, counting down.
GAAGCATTTTTAAACTTCAGCGGAATTACGAGAACAATGGAAGAGTTCCGAAGAATTTTTAAACATGAGCAGAATTACGAGAACAATGGAAGTGATTTTAAGCATTTTTAAACTTCAGCGGAATTTTGAAAACAATGGAAGATTTCCGGAGCATTTTTAAACGTCAGCGGAATTCTGAGAACAATGGAAGAGTTCCGAAGCATTTTTAAACTTCAGCAGAATTCCGAGAACAATGGAAGAGTTCCGAAGCATTTTTAAACTTCAGCGGAATTCTGAGAACAATGGAAGAGTTCCGAAGCATTTTTAAACGTCAGCAGAATTCCGAGAACAATGTAAGAGTTCTGAAGCATTTTTAAACTTCAGCAGAATTCCGAGAGCAATGGAAGAGTTCCGAAGAATTTTTAAACATGAGCAGAATTACGAGAACAATGGAAGTGATTTTAAGCATTTTTAAACTTCAGCGGATTTCCGAGAACAATAGAAGAGTTCCGAAGCATTTTTAAACTTCACCCGAATTCCGAGAGCAATGGAAGAGTTCCAAAGCATTTTAAAAGTTCAGCAGAATTCCGAGAACAATTGAAAAGTTCCGAAGCATTTTTAAATGTCAGCGGAATGCCGAGAACAATGCAAGATTTCCGAAGCATTTTTATATGTCAGCGGAATACCGAGAACAATGGAAGAGTTACGAAGCATTTTTAAACTTCAGCAGAATTCCGAGAACAATGGAAGAGTTCCGAAGCATTTTTAAACTTCAGCGGAATTCTGAGAACAATGGAAGAGTTCCGAAGCATTTTTAAACGTCAGCAGAATTCCGAGAACAATGTAAGAGTTCTGAAGCATTTTTAAACTTCAGCAGAATTCCGAGAGCAATGGAAGAGTTCCAAAAGCTTTTTTAAACTTCAGCAGAATTCCGAGAGCAATGGAAGAGTTCCAAAGCATTTTAAAAGTTCAGCAGAATTCCGAGAACAATTGAAGAGTTCCGAAGCATTTTTAAACGTCAGCGGAATGCCGAGAACAATGCAAGATTTCCGAAGCATTTTTATATGTCAGCGGAATTCCGAGAACAATGGAAGAGTTCCGAAACATTTTTAAACTTCAGCAGAATTCCGAGAACAATGGAAGAGTTTCGAAGCATTTTTAAACTTCAACGGAATTCCGAGAACAATGGAAGAGTTTCGAAGCATTTTTAAACTTCAACGGAATTCCGAGAACAATGGAAGAGTTCCGAAGCATTTTTAAACGTCAGCGGAATTCCGAGAACAATGGAAGTGTTCCGAACCATTATTAAACATCAGCGGAATTCCGAGAACAATGGAAGAGTTCTGAAGCATTTTTAAACGTCAGCGGAATTCCGAGAACAATGGAAGAGTTCCGAAGCATTTTCAAACTTCAGCGGAATTCCGAGAACAATGTAAGAGATTTTAAGCATTTTTAAACTTCAGCGTAATTCCGAGAACAATAGAAGAGTTCCGAAGCATTTTTAAAATTCACACGAATTCCGAGAATAATGGAAGAGTTCAGATGAATTTTTAGACTTCAGCAGAATTCCTAGAACAATGGAAGAGTTCCGAAGCATTTTTAAACTTCAGCGGAATTCCGATAACAATGGAAGAGTTCCGAAGCATTTTTAAACGTCAGCGGAATTCCGAGAACAATGGAAGAGTACCGAAGCATTTTAAAACGTCATCGGAATTCCGAGAACAATGGAAGAGTTCCGAAGCATTTTTAAACTTCAGCGGAATTACGAGAACAATGGAAGAGTTCCGAAGAATTTTTAAACATGAGCAGAATTACGAGAACAATGGAAGTGATTTTAAGCATTTTTAAACTTCAGCGGAATTTTGAAAACAATGGAAGATTTCCGGAGCATTTTTAAACGTCAGCGGAATTCTGAGAACAATGGAAGAGTTCCGAAGCATTTTTAAACTTCAGCAGAATTCCGAGAACAATGGAAGAGTTCCGAAGCATTTTTAAACTTCAGCGGAATTCTGAGAACAATGGAAGAGTTCCGAAGCATTTTTAAACGTCAGCAGAATTCCGAGAACAATGTAAGAGTTCTGAAGCATTTTTAAACTTCAGCAGAATTCCGAGAGCAATGGAAGAGTTCCGAAGAATTTTTAAACATGAGCAGAATTACGAGAACAATGGAAGTGATTTTAAGCATTTTTAAACTTCAGCGGAATTCCGAGAACAATAGAAGTGTTCCGAAGCATTTTTAAACTTCACCCGAATTCCGAGAGCAATGGAAGAGTTCCAAAGCATTTTAAAAGTTCAGCAGAATTCCGAGAACAATTGAAGAGTTCCGAAGCATTTTTAAATGTCAGCGGAATGCCGAGAACAATGCAAGATTTCCGAAGCATTTTTATATGTCAGCGGAATTCCGAGAACAATGGAAGAGTACCGAAACATTTTTAAACGTCAGCGGAAATCTGAGAACAATGGAAGAGTTACGAAGCATTTTTAAACTTCAGCAGAATTACGAGAACAATGGAAGAGTTCCGAAGCATTTTTAAACTTCAGCGGAATTCTGAGAACAATGGAAGAGTTCCGAAGCATTTTTAAACGTCAGCAGAATTCCGAGAACAATGTAAGAGTTCTGAAGCATTTTTAAACTGCAGCAGAATTTCGAGAGCAATGGAAGAGTTCCAAAGCATTTTAAAAGTTCAGCAGAATTCCGAGAACAATTGAAGAGTTTCGAAGCATTTTTAAACGTCAGCGGAATGCCGAGAACAATGCAAGATTTCCGAAGCATTTTTATATGTCAGCGGAATTCCGAGAACAATGGAGAGTACCGAAACATTTTTAAACGTCAGCGGAATTCTGAGAACAATGGAAGAGTTTCGAAGCATTTTTAAACTTCAACGGAATTCCGAGAACAATGGAAGAGTTCCGAACCATTTTTAAACGTCAGCGGAATTCCGAGAACAATTGAAGAGTTCCAAAGCATTTTTAAACGTCAGCGGAATGCCGAGAACAATGCAAGATTTCTGAAGCATTTTTATATGTCAGCGGAATTCCGAGAACAATGGAAGAGTTCCGAAGCATTTTTAAACTTCAGCAGAATTCCGAGAACAATGGAAGAGTTTCGAAGCATTTTTAAACTTCAACGGAATTCCGAGAACAATGGAAGAGTTCCGAACCATTTTTAAACGTCAGCGGAATTCCGAGAACAATGAAAGAGTTGCAAAGCATTATTAAACGTCAGCGGAATTCCGAGAACAATGGAAGAGTTCTGAAGCATTTTTAAGCGTCAGCGGAATTTTGAAAACAATGGAAGATTTCCGAAGCATTTTTAAACGTCAGCGGAATTCTGAGAACAATGGAAGAGTTCCGAAGCATTTTTAAACTTCAGTGGAATTTGGAGAACAATGGAAGAGTTCCGAAGCATTTTTAAAAGTCAGCGGAATTCCGAGAACAATGGAAGAGTTGTGAAGCATTTTTAAACGTCAGCAGAATTCCGAGAACAATGGAAGTGTTCCGAAGCATTTTTAAACGTCAGCGGAATTCTGAGATCAATGGAATAGTTCTGAAGAATTTTTAAATGTTAGCGGGATTCCGAGAACAATGGAAGAGTTCCGAAGCATTTTTAAACTTCAGTGGAATTACGAGAACAATGGAAGAGTTCCGAAGCATTTTTAAACATGAGCAGAATTACGAGAACAATGGAAGAGATTTTAAGCATTTTTAAACTTCAGCGGAATTCCGAGAACAATAGAAGAGTTCCGAAGCATTTTTAAACTTCACCCGAATTCCGAGAGCAATGGAAGAGTTCCAAAGCATTTTAAAAGTTCAGCAGAATTCCGAGAACAATTGAAGAGTTCCGAAGCATTTTTAAATGTCAGCGGAATGCCGAGAACAATGTAAGATTTCCGAAGCATTTTTATATGTCAGCAGAATTCCGAGAACAATTGAAGAGTTCCGAAGCATTTTTAAATGTCAGCTGAATGCCGAGAACAATGCAAGATTTCCGAAGCATTTTTATATGTCAGCGGAATTCCGAGAACAATGGAAGCGTACCGAAGCATTTTTAAACGTCAGCGGAATTCTGAGAACAATGGAAGAGTTCCGAATCATTTTTAAACTTCAGCAGAATTCCGAGAACAATGGAAGAGTTTCGAAGCATTTTTAAACTTCAACGGAATTCCGAGAACAATGAAAGAGTTGCGCATCATTATTAAATGTCAGCGGAATTCCGAGAACAATGGAAGAGTACCGAAGCATTTTTAAACGTCAGCAGAATTCTGAGAACAATGGAAGAGTTCCGAAGCATTTTTAAACGTCAGCGGAATTCCGAGAACAAAGGAAGAGTTCTGAAGCATTTTTAAACGTGAGCAGAATTCCGAGAACAATAGAAGAGTTCCAAAGCATTTTTAAACGTCAGCAGAATTCTGAGAACAATGGAAGAGTTCCGAAGCATTTTTAAACTTCAGCGGAATTCCGAGAACAATGGAAGAGTTCTGAAGCATTTTTAAACGTCAGCAGAATTCTGAGAACAATGGAAGAGTTCCGAAGCATTATTAAACATCAGCGGAATTCCGAGAACAATGGAAGAGTTCTGGAGCATTTTTAAACGTCAGCAGAATTCCGAGAACAATAGAAGAGTTCCGAAGCATTTTTAAACGTCAGCAGAATTCTGAGAACAATGGAAGAGTTCCGAAGCATTTTTAAACTTCAGCGGAATTCCGAGAACAATGGAAGAGTTCCAAAGCATTTTTAAACGTCAGCGGAATTCCGAGAACAATGGAAGAGTTCTGAAGCATTTTTAAACGTCAGCGGAATTTTGAAAACAATGGAAGATTTCCGAAGCATTTTTAAACGTCAGCGGAATTCTGAGAACAATGGAAGAGTTCCGAAGCATTTTTAAACTTCAGCAGAATTCTGAGAACAATGGAAGAGTTCCGAAGCATTTTTAAACTTCAGCGGAATTCTGAGAACAATGGAAGAGTTCCGAAGCATTTTTAAACGTCAGCAGAATTCCGAGAACAATGTAAGAGTCCTGAAGCATTTTTAAACTTCAGCAGAATTCCGAGAGCAATGGAAGAGTTCCAAAGCATTTTAAAAGTTCAGCAGAATTCCGAGAACAATTGAAGAGTTCCGAAGCATTTTTAAACGTCAGCGGAATGCCGAGAACAATGCAAGATTTCCGAAGCATTTTTATATGTCAGCGGAATTCCGAGAACAATGGAAGAGTTCCGAAGCATTTTTAAACTTCAGCAGAATTCCGAGAACAATGGAAGAGTTTCGAAGCATTTTTAAACTTCAACGGAATTCCGAGAACAATGGAAGAGTTTCGAAGCATTTTTAAACTTCAACGGAATTCCGAGAACAATGGAAGAGTTCCGAAGCATTTTTAAACGTCAGCGGAATTCCGAGAACAATGGAAGAGTTCCGAAGCATTATTAAACATCAGCGGAATTCCGAGAACAATGGAAGAGTTCCAAAGCATTTTTAAACGTCAGCAGAATTCCGAGAACAATGTAAGAAACCTGAAGCATTTTTAAACTTCAGCAGAATTCCGAGAGCAATGGAAGAGTTCCAAAGCATTTTAAAAGTTCAGCAGAATTCCGAGAACAATTGAAGAGTTCCGAAGCATTTTTAAACGTCAGCGGAATGCCGAGAACAATGCAAGATTTCCGAAGCATTTTTATATGTCAGCGGAATTCCGAGAACAATGGAAGAGTTCCGAAGCATTTTTAAACTTCAGCAGAATTCCGAGAACAATGGAAGAGTTTCGAAGCATTTTTAAACGTCAGCGGAATTCCGAGAACAATGGAAGAGTTCCGAAGCATTTTCAAACTTCAGCGGAATTCCGAGAACAATGTAAGAGATTTTAAGCATTTTTAAACTTCAGCGTAATTCCGAGAACAATAGAAGAGTTCCGAAGCATTTTTAAAATTCACACGAATTCCGAGAATAATGGAAGAGTTCAGATGAATTTTTAGACTTCAGCAGAATTCCTAGAACAATGGAAGAGTTCCGAAGCATTTTTAAACTTCAGCGGAATTCCGATAACAATGGAAGAGTTCCGAAGCATTTTTAAACGTCAGCGGAATTCCGAGAACAATGGAAGAGTACCGAAGCATTTTAAAACGTCATCGGAATTCCGAGAACAATGGAAGAGTTCCGAAGCATTTTTAAACTTCAGCGGAATTACGAGAACAATGGAAGAGTTCCGAAGAATTTTTAAACATGAGCAGAATTACGAGAACAATGGAAGTGATTTTAAGCATTTTTAAACTTCAGCGGAATTTTGAAAACAATGGAAGATTTCCGGAGCATTTTTAAACGTCAGCGGAATTCTGAGAACAATGGAAGAGTTCCGAAGCATTTTTAAACTTCAGCAGAATTCCGAGAACAATGGAAGAGTTCCGAAGCATTTTTAAACTTCAGCGGAATTCTGAGAACAATGGAAGAGTTCCGAAGCATTTTTAAACGTCAGCAGAATTCCGAGAACAATGTAAGAGTTCTGAAGCATTTTTAAACTTCAGCAGAATTCCGAGAGCAATGGAAGAGTTCCGAAGAATTTTTAAACATGAGCAGAATTACGAGAACAATGGAAGTGATTTTAAGCATTTTTAAACTTCAGCGGATTTCCGAGAACAATAGAAGAGTTCCGAAGCATTTTTAAACTTCACCCGAATTCCGAGAGCAATGGAAGAGTTCCAAAGCATTTTAAAAGTTCAGCAGAATTCCGAGAACAATTGAAAAGTTCCGAAGCATTTTTAAATGTCAGCGGAATGCCGAGAACAATGCAAGATTTCCGAAGCATTTTTATATGTCAGCGGAATACCGAGAACAATGGAAGAGTTACGAAGCATTTTTAAACTTCAGCAGAATTCCGAGAACAATGGAAGAGTTCCGAAGCATTTTTAAACTTCAGCGGAATTCTGAGAACAATGGAAGAGTTCCGAAGCATTTTTAAACGTCAGCAGAATTCCGAGAACAATGTAAGAGTTCTGAAGCATTTTTAAACTTCAGCAGAATTCCGAGAGCAATGGAAGAGTTCCAAAAGCTTTTTTAAACTTCAGCAGAATTCTGAGAACAATGGAAGAGTTCCGAAGCATTATTAAACATCAGCGGAATTCCGAGAACAATGGAAGAGTTCTGAAGCATTTTTAAACGTCAGCGGAATTCCGAGAACAATGGAAGAGTTCCGAAGCATTTTTAAACTTCAACGGAATTCCGAGAACAATTAAAGAGTTGCGAAGCATTATTAAACGTCAGCGGAATTCCGAGAACAATGGAAGAGTACCGAATCATTTTTAAACGTCAGCAGAATTCTGAGAACAATGGAAGAGTTCCGAAGCATTTTTAACGTCAGCAGAATTCCGAGAACAATGGAAGAGTTCTGAAGCATTTTTAAACGTCAGCAGAATTCTGAGAACAATGGAAGAGTTCCGAAGCATTATTAAACATCAGCGGAATTTCGAGAACAATGGAAGAGTTCTGAAGCATTTTTAAACGTCAGCAGAATTCCGAGAACAATAGAAGAGTTCCGAAGCATTTTTAAACGTCAGCAGAATTCTGAGAACAATGGAAGAGTTCCGAAGCATTTTTAAACTTCAGCGGAATTCCGAGAACAATGGAAGAGTTCCAAAGCATTTTTAAACGTCAGCGGAATTCCGAGAACAATGGAAGAGTTCTGAAGCATTTTTAAACGTCAGCGGAATTCCGAGAACAATGGAAGAGTTCCGAAGCATTTTTAAACTTCAACGGAATTCCGAGAACAATTAAAGAGTTGCGAAGCATTATTAAACGTCAGCGGAATTCCGAGAACAATGGAAGAGTACCGAAGCATTTTTAAACGTCAGCAGAATTCTGAGAACAATGGAAGAGTTCCGAAGCATTTTTAACGTCAGCAGAATTCCGAGAACAATGGAAGAGTTCTGAAGCATTTTTAAACGTCAGCAGAATTCTGAGAACAATGGAAGAGTTCCGAAGCATTATTAAACATCAGTGGAATTTCGAGAACAATGGAAGAGTTCTGAAGCATTTTTAAACGTCAGCAGAATTCCGAGAACAATAGAAGAGTTCCGAAGCATTTTTAAACGTCAGCAGAATTCTGAGAACAATGGAAGAGTTCCGAAGCATTTTTAAACTTCAGCGGAATTCCGAGAACAATGGAAGAGTTCCAAAGCATTTTTAAACGTCAGCGGAATTCCGAGAACAATGGAAGAGTTCTGAAGCATTTTTAAACGTCAGCGGAATTTTGAAAACAATGGAAGATTTCCGAAGCATTTTTAAACGTCAGCGGAATTCTGAGAACAATGGAAGAGTTCCGAAGCATTTTTAAACTTCAGCAGAATTCCGAGAACAATGGAAGAGTTCCGAAGCATTTTTAAACTTCAGCGGAATTCTGAGAACAATGGAAGAGTTCCGAAGCATTTTTAAACGTCAGCAGAATTCCGAGAACAATGTAAGAGTCCTGAAGCATTTTTAAACTTCAGCAGAATTCCGAGAGCAATGGAAGAGTTCCAAAGCATTTTAAAAGTTCAGCAGAATTCCGAGAACAATTGAAGAGTTCCGAAGCATTTTTAAACGTCAGCGGAATGCCGAGAACAATGCAAGATTTCCGAAGCATTTTTATATGACAGCGGAATTCCGAGAACAATGGAAGAGTTCCGAAGCATTTTTAAACTTCAGCAGAATTCCGAGAACAATGGAAGAGTTTCGAAGCATTTTTAAACTTCAACGGAATTCCGAGAACAATGGAAGAGTTTCGAAGCATTTTTAAACTTCAACGGAATTCCGAGAACAATGGAAGAGTTCCGAAGCATTTTTAAACTTCAGCGGAATTCCGAGAACAATGTAAGAGATTTTAAGCATTTTTAAACTTCAGCGTAATTCCGAGAACAATAGAAGAGTTCCGAAGCATTTTTAAAATTCACACGAATTCCGAGAATAATGGAAGAGTTCAGATGAATTTTTAGACTTCAGCAGAATTCCTAGAACAATGGAAGAGTTCCGAAGCATTTTTAAACTTCAGCGGAATTCCGATAACAATGGAAGAGTTCCGAAGCATTTTTAAACGTCAGCGGAATTCCGAGAACAATGGAAGAGTACCGAAGCATTTTAAAACGTCATCGGAATTCCGAGAACAATGGAAGAGTTCTGAAGCATTTTTAAACGTCAGCAGAATTCCGAGAACAATAGAAGAGTTCCGAAGCATTTTTAAACGTCAGCAGAATTCCGAGAACAATGTAAGAGTTCTGAAGCATTTTTAAACTTCAGCAGAATTCCGAGAGCAATGGAAGAGTTCCAAAGCATTTTAAAAGTTCAGCAGAATTCCGAGAAAAATTGAAGAGTTCCGAAGCATTTTTAAACATCAGCGGAATGCCGAGAACAATGCAAGATTTCCGAACCATTTTTAAACTTCAGTGGAATTACGAGAACAATGGAAGAGTTCCGAAGCATTTTTAAACGTCAGCGGAATTCCGAGAACAATGGAAGAGTTCCGAACCATTTTTAAACTTCAGTGGAATTACGAGAACAATGGAAGAGTTCCGAAGCATTTTTAAACATGAGCAGAATTACGAGAACAATGGAAGAGATTTTAAGCATTTTTAAACTTCAGCGGAATTCCGAGAACAATAGAAGAGTTCCGAAGCATTTTTAAACTTCACCCGAATTCCGAGAGCAATGGAAGAGTTCCAAAGCATTTTAAAAGTTCAGCAGAATTCCGAGAACAATTGAAGAGTTCCGAAGCATTTTTAAATGTCAGCGGAATGCCGAGAACAATGCAAGATTTCCGAAGCATTTTTATATGTCAGCGGAATTCCGAGAACAATGGAAGCGTACCGAAGCATTTTTAAACGTCAGCGGAATTCTGAGAACAATGGAAGAGTTCCGAAGCATTTTTAAACTTCAGCAGAATTCCGAGAGCAATGGAAGAGTTTCGAAGCATTTTTAAACTTCAACGGAATTCCGAGAACAATGAAAGAGTTGCGAAGCATTATTAAACGTCAGCGGAATTCCGAGAACAATGGAAGAGTACCGAAGCATTTTTAAATGTCAGCAGAATTCTGAGAACAATGGAAGAGTTCCGAAGCATTTTTAAACGTCAGCGGAATTCCGAGAACAAAGGAAGAGTTCTGAAGCATTTTTAAACGTCAGCAGAATTCCGAGAACAATAGAAGAGTTCCGAAGCATTTTTAAACGTCAGCAGAATTCTGAGAACAATGGAAGAGTTCCGAAGCATTTTTAAACTTCAGCGGAATTCCGAGAACAATGGAAGAGTTCTGAAGCATTTTTAAACGTCAGCAGAATTCTGAGAACAATGGAAGAGTTCCGAAGCATTATTAAACATCAGCGGAATTCCGAGAACAATGGAAGAGTTCTGGAGCATTTTTAAACGTCAGCAGAATTCCGAGAACAATAGAAGAGTTCCGAAGCATTTTTAAACGTCAGCAGAATTCTGAGAACAATGGAAGAGTTCCGAAGCATTTTTAAACTTCAGCGGAATTCCGAGAACAATGGAAGAGTTCCAAAGCATTTTTAAACGTCAGCGGAATTCCGAGAACAATGGAAGAGTTCTGAAGCATTTTTAAACGTCAGCGGAATTTTGAAAACAATGGAAGATTTCCGAAGCATTTTTAAACGTCAGCGGAATTCTGAGAACAATGGAAGAGTTCCGAAGCATTTTTAAACTTCAGCAGAATTCTGAGAACAATGGAAGAGTTCCGAAGCATTTTTAAACTTCAGCGGAATTCTGAGAACAATGGAAGAGTTCCGAAGCATTTTTAAACGTCAGCAGAATTCCGAGAACAATGTAAGAGTCCTGAAGCATTTTTAAACTTCAGCAGAATTCCGAGAGCAATGGAAGAGTTCCAAAGCATTTTAAAAGTTCAGCAGAATTCCGAGAACAATTGAAGAGTTCCGAAGCATTTTTAAACGTCAGCGGAATGCCGAGAACAATGCAAGATTTCCGAAGCATTTTTATATGTCAGCGGAATTCCGAGAACAATGGAAGAGTTCCGAAGCATTTTTAAACTTCAGCAGAATTCCGAGAACAATGGAAGAGTTTCGAAGCATTTTTAAACTTCAACGGAATTCCGAGAACAATGGAAGAGTTTCGAAGCATTTTTAAACTTCAACGGAATTCCGAGAACAATGGAAGAGTTCCGAAGCATTTTTAAACGTCAGCGGAATTCCGAGAACAATGGAAGAGTTCCGAAGCATTATTAAACATCAGCGGAATTCCGAGAACAATGGAAGAGTTCCAAAGCATTTTTAAACGTCAGCAGAATTCCGAGAACAATGTAAGAAACCTGAAGCATTTTTAAACTTCAGCAGAATTCCGAGAGCAATGGAAGAGTTCCAAAGCATTTTAAAAGTTCAGCAGAATTCCGAGAACAATTGAAGAGTTCCGAAGCATTTTTAAACGTCAGCGGAATGCCGAGAACAATGCAAGATTTCCGAAGCATTTTTATATGTCAGCGGAATTCCGAGAACAATGGAAGAGTTCCGAAGCATTTTTAAACTTCAGCAGAATTCCGAGAACAATGGAAGAGTTTCGAAGCATTTTTAAACGTCAGCGGAATTCCGAGAACAATGGAAGAGTTCCGAAGCATTTTCAAACTTCAGCGGAATTCCGAGAACAATGTAAGAGATTTTAAGCATTTTTAAACTTCAGCGTAATTCCGAGAACAATAGAAGAGTTCCGAAGCATTTTTAAAATTCACACGAATTCCGAGAATAATGGAAGAGTTCAGATGAATTTTTAGACTTCAGCAGAATTCCTAGAACAATGGAAGAGTTCCGAAGCATTTTTAAACTTCAGCGGAATTCCGATAACAATGGAAGAGTTCCGAAGCATTTTTAAACGTCAGCGGAATTCCGAGAACAATGGAAGAGTACCGAAGCATTTTAAAACGTCATCGGAATTCCGAGAACAATGGAAGAGTTCCGAAGCATTTTTAAACTTCAGCGGAATTACGAGAACAATGGAAGAGTTCCGAAGAATTTTTAAACATGAGCAGAATTACGAGAACAATGGAAGTGATTTTAAGCATTTTTAAACTTCAGCGGAATTTTGAAAACAATGGAAGATTTCCGGAGCATTTTTAAACGTCAGCGGAATTCTGAGAACAATGGAAGAGTTCCGAAGCATTTTTAAACTTCAGCAGAATTCCGAGAACAATGGAAGAGTTCCGAAGCATTTTTAAACTTCAGCGGAATTCTGAGAACAATGGAAGAGTTCCGAAGCATTTTTAAACGTCAGCAGAATTCCGAGAACAATGTAAGAGTTCTGAAGCATTTTTAAACTTCAGCAGAATTCCGAGAGCAATGGAAGAGTTCCGAAGAATTTTTAAACATGAGCAGAATTACGAGAACAATGGAAGTGATTTTAAGCATTTTTAAACTTCAGCGGATTTCCGAGAACAATAGAAGAGTTCCGAAGCATTTTTAAACTTCACCCGAATTCCGAGAGCAATGGAAGAGTTCCAAAGCATTTTAAAAGTTCAGCAGAATTCCGAGAACAATTGAAAAGTTCCGAAGCATTTTTAAATGTCAGCGGAATGCCGAGAACAATGCAAGATTTCCGAAGCATTTTTATATGTCAGCGGAATACCGAGAACAATGGAAGAGTTACGAAGCATTTTTAAACTTCAGCAGAATTCCGAGAACAATGGAAGAGTTCCGAAGCATTTTTAAACTTCAGCGGAATTCTGAGAACAATGGAAGAGTTCCGAAGCATTTTTAAACGTCAGCAGAATTCCGAGAACAATGTAAGAGTTCTGAAGCATTTTTAAACTTCAGCAGAATTCCGAGAGCAATGGAAGAGTTCCAAAAGCTTTTTTAAACTTCAGCAGAATTCCGAGAACAATGGAAGAGTTCCAAAGCATTTTAAAAGTTCAGCAGAATTCCGAGAACAATTGAAGAGTTCCGAAGCATTTTTAAACGTCAGCGGAATGCCGAGAACAATGCAAGATTTCCGAAGCATTTTTATATGTCAGCGGAATTCCGAGAACAATGGAAGAGTTCCGAAACATTTTTAAACTTCAGCAGAATTCCGAGAACAATGGAAGAGTTTCGAAGCATTTTTAAACTTCAACGGAATTCCGAGAACAATGGAAGAGTTTCGAAGCATTTTTAAACTTCAACGGAATTCCGAGAACAATGGAAGAGTTCCGAAGCATTTTTAAACGTCAGCGGAATTCCGAGAACAATGGAAGTGTTCCGAACCATTATTAAACATCAGCGGAATTCCGAGAACAATGGAAGAGTTCTGAAGCATTTTTAAACGTCAGCGGAATTCCGAGAACAATGGAAGAGTTCCGAAGCATTTTCAAACTTCAGCGGAATTCCGAGAACAATGTAAGAGATTTTAAGCATTTTTAAACTTCAGCGTAATTCCGAGAACAATAGAAGAGTTCCGAAGCATTTTTAAAATTCACACGAATTCCGAGAATAATGGAAGAGTTCAGATGAATTTTTAGACTTCAGCAGAATTCCTAGAACAATGGAAGAGTTCCGAAGCATTTTTAAACTTCAGCGGAATTCCGATAACAATGGAAGAGTTCCGAAGCATTTTTAAACGTCAGCGGAATTCCGAGAACAATGGAAGAGTACCGAAGCATTTTAAAACGTCATCGGAATTCCGAGAACAATGGAAGAGTTCCGAAGCATTTTTAAACTTCAGCGGAATTACGAGAACAATGGAAGAGTTCCGAAGAATTTTTAAACATGAGCAGAATTACGAGAACAATGGAAGTGATTTTAAGCATTTTTAAACTTCAGCGGAATTTTGAAAACAATGGAAGATTTCCGGAGCATTTTTAAACGTCAGCGGAATTCTGAGAACAATGGAAGAGTTCCGAAGCATTTTTAAACTTCAGCAGAATTCCGAGAACAATGGAAGAGTTCCGAAGCATTTTTAAACTTCAGCGGAATTCTGAGAACAATGGAAGAGTTCCGAAGCATTTTTAAACGTCAGCAGAATTCCGAGAACAATGTAAGAGTTCTGAAGCATTTTTAAACTTCAGCAGAATTCCGAGAGCAATGGAAGAGTTCCGAAGAATTTTTAAACATGAGCAGAATTACGAGAACAATGGAAGTGATTTTAAGCATTTTTAAACTTCAGCGGAATTCCGAGAACAATAGAAGTGTTCCGAAGCATTTTTAAACTTCACCCGAATTCCGAGAGCAATGGAAGAGTTCCAAAGCATTTTAAAAGTTCAGCAGAATTCCGAGAACAATTGAAGAGTTCCGAAGCATTTTTAAATGTCAGCGGAATGCCGAGAACAATGCAAGATTTCCGAAGCATTTTTATATGTCAGCGGAATTCCGAGAACAATGGAAGAGTACCGAAACATTTTTAAACGTCAGCGGAAATCTGAGAACAATGGAAGAGTTACGAAGCATTTTTAAACTTCAGCAGAATTACGAGAACAATGGAAGAGTTCCGAAGCATTTTTAAACTTCAGCGGAATTCTGAGAACAATGGAAGAGTTCCGAAGCATTTTTAAACGTCAGCAGAATTCCGAGAACAATGTAAGAGTTCTGAAGCATTTTTAAACTGCAGCAGAATTTCGAGAGCAATGGAAGAGTTCCAAAGCATTTTAAAAGTTCAGCAGAATTCCGAGAACAATTGAAGAGTTTCGAAGCATTTTTAAACGTCAGCGGAATGCCGAGAACAATGCAAGATTTCCGAAGCATTTTTATATGTCAGCGGAATTCCGAGAACAATGGAGAGTACCGAAACATTTTTAAACGTCAGCGGAATTCTGAGAACAATGGAAGAGTTTCGAAGCATTTTTAAACTTCAACGGAATTCCGAGAACAATGGAAGAGTTCCGAACCATTTTTAAACGTCAGCGGAATTCCGAGAACAATTGAAGAGTTCCAAAGCATTTTTAAACGTCAGCGGAATGCCGAGAACAATGCAAGATTTCTGAAGCATTTTTATATGTCAGCGGAATTCCGAGAACAATGGAAGAGTTCCGAAGCATTTTTAAACTTCAGCAGAATTCCGAGAACAATGGAAGAGTTTCGAAGCATTTTTAAACTTCAACGGAATTCCGAGAACAATGGAAGAGTTCCGAACCATTTTTAAACGTCAGCGGAATTCCGAGAACAATGAAAGAGTTGCAAAGCATTATTAAACGTCAGCGGAATTCCGAGAACAATGGAAGAGTTCTGAAGCATTTTTAAGCGTCAGCGGAATTTTGAAAACAATGGAAGATTTCCGAAGCATTTTTAAACGTCAGCGGAATTCTGAGAACAATGGAAGAGTTCCGAAGCATTTTTAAACTTCAGTGGAATTTGGAGAACAATGGAAGAGTTCCGAAGCATTTTTAAAAGTCAGCGGAATTCCGAGAACAATGGAAGAGTTGTGAAGCATTTTTAAACGTCAGCAGAATTCCGAGAACAATGGAAGTGTTCCGAAGCATTTTTAAACGTCAGCGGAATTCTGAGATCAATGGAATAGTTCTGAAGAATTTTTAAATGTTAGCGGGATTCCGAGAACAATGGAAGAGTTCCGAAGCATTTTTAAACTTCAGTGGAATTACGAGAACAATGGAAGAGTTCCGAAGCATTTTTAAACATGAGCAGAATTACGAGAACAATGGAAGAGATTTTAAGCATTTTTAAACTTCAGCGGAATTCCGAGAACAATAGAAGAGTTCCGAAGCATTTTTAAACTTCACCCGAATTCCGAGAGCAATGGAAGAGTTCCAAAGCATTTTAAAAGTTCAGCAGAATTCCGAGAACAATTGAAGAGTTCCGAAGCATTTTTAAATGTCAGCGGAATGCCGAGAACAATGTAAGATTTCCGAAGCATTTTTATATGTCAGCAGAATTCCGAGAACAATTGAAGAGTTCCGAAGCATTTTTAAATGTCAGCTGAATGCCGAGAACAATGCAAGATTTCCGAAGCATTTTTATATGTCAGCGGAATTCCGAGAACAATGGAAGCGTACCGAAGCATTTTTAAACGTCAGCGGAATTCTGAGAACAATGGAAGAGTTCCGAATCATTTTTAAACTTCAGCAGAATTCCGAGAACAATGGAAGAGTTTCGAAGCATTTTTAAACTTCAACGGAATTCCGAGAACAATGAAAGAGTTGCGCATCATTATTAAATGTCAGCGGAATTCCGAGAACAATGGAAGAGTACCGAAGCATTTTTAAACGTCAGCAGAATTCTGAGAACAATGGAAGAGTTCCGAAGCATTTTTAAACGTCAGCGGAATTCCGAGAACAAAGGAAGAGTTCTGAAGCATTTTTAAACGTGAGCAGAATTCCGAGAACAATAGAAGAGTTCCAAAGCATTTTTAAACGTCAGCAGAATTCTGAGAACAATGGAAGAGTTCCGAAGCATTTTTAAACTTCAGCGGAATTCCGAGAACAATGGAAGAGTTCTGAAGCATTTTTAAACGTCAGCAGAATTCTGAGAACAATGGAAGAGTTCCGAAGCATTATTAAACATCAGCGGAATTCCGAGAACAATGGAAGAGTTCTGAAGCATTTTTAAACGTCAGCAGAATTCCGAGAACAATAGAAGAGTTCCGAAGCATTTTTAAACGTCAGCAGAATTCTGAGAACAATGGAAGAGTTCCGAAGCATTTTTAAACTTCAGCGGAATTCCGAGAACAATGGAAGAGTTCCAAAGCATTTTTAAACGTCAGCGGAATTCCGAGAACAATGGAAGAGTTCTGAAGCATTTTTAAACGTCAGCGGAATTTTGAAAACAATGGAAGATTTCCGAAGCATTTTTAAACGTCAGCGGAATTCTGAGAACAATGGAAGAGTTCCGAAGCATTTTTAAACTTCAGCAGAATTCCGAGAACAATGGAAGAGTTCCGAAGCATTTTTAAACTTCAGCGGAATTCTGAGAACAATGGAAGAGTTCCGAAGCATTTTTAAACGTCAGCAGAATTCCGAGAACAATGTAAGAGTCCTGAAGCATTTTTAAACTTCAGCAGAATTCCGAGAGCAATGGAAGAGTTCCAAAGCATTTTAAAAGTTCAGCAGAATTCCGAGAACAATTGAAGAGTTCCGAAGCATTTTTAAACTTCAGCAGAATTCCGAGAACAATGGAAGAGTTTCGAAGCATTTTTAAACTTCAACGGAATTCCGAGAACAATGGAAGAGTTTCGAAGCATTTTTAAACTTCAACGGAATTCCGAGAACAATGGAAGAGTTCCGAAGCATTTTTAAACGTCAGTGGAATTCCGAGAACAATGGAAGAGTTCCGAAGCATTATTAAACATCAGCGGAATTCCGAGAACAATGGAAGAGTTCTGAAGCATTTTTAAACGTCAGCGGAATTCCGAGAACAATGGAAGAGTTCCGAAGCATTTTTAAACTTCAGCGGAATTCCGAGAACAATGTAAGAGATTTTAAGCATTTTTAAACTTCAGCGTAATTCCGAGAACAATAGAAGAGTTCCGAAGCATTTTTAAAATTCACACGAATTCCGAGAATAATGGAAGAGTTCAGATGAATTTTTAGACTTCAGCAGAATTCCTAGAACAATGGAAGAGTTCCAAAGCATTTTTAAACATCAACGGAATGCCGAGAACAATGCAAGATTTCCGAAGCATTTTTATATGTCAGCGGAATTCCGAGAACAATGGAAGAGTTCCGAAGCATTTTTAAACTTCAGCAGAATTCCGAGAACAATGGAAGAGTTTCGAAGCATTTTTAAACTTCAACGGAATTCCGAGAACAATGGAAGAGTTCCGAAGCATTTTTAAACATGAGCAGAATTACGAGAACAATGGAAGAGATTTTAAGCATTTTTAAACTTCAGCGGAATTCCGAGAACAATAGAAGAGTTCCGAAGCATTTTTAAATTTCACCCGAATTTCGAGAGCAATGGAAGAGTTCCAAAGCATTTTAAAAGTTCAGCAGAATTCCGAGAACAATTGAAGAGTTCCGAAGCATTTTTAAACTTCAGTGGAATTACGAGAACAATGGAAGAGTTCCGAAGCATTTTTAAACATGAGCAGAATTACGAGAACAATGGAAGAGATTTTAAGCATTTTTAAACTTCAGCGGAATTCCGAGAACAATAGAAGAGTTCCGAAGCATTTTTAAATTTCACCCGAATTTCGAGAGCAATGGAAGAGTTCCAAAGCATTTTAAAAGTTCAGCAGAATTCCGAGAACAATTGAAGAGTTCCGAAGCATTTTTAAATGTCAGCGGAATGCCGAGAACAATGCAAGATTTCCGAAGCATTTTTATATGTCAGCGGAATTCCGAGAACAATGGAAGCGTACCGAAGCATTTTTAAACGTCAGCGGAATTCTGAGAACAATGGAAGAGTTCCGAAGCATTTTTAAACTTCAGCAGAATTCCGAGAACAATGGAAGAGTTTCGAAGCATTTTTAAACTTCAACGGAATTCCGAGAACAATGAAAGAGTTGCGAAGCATTATTAAACGTCAGCGGAATTCCGAGAACAATGGACGAGTTCTGAAGCATTTTTAAACGTCAGCGGAATTTTGAAAACAATGGAAGATTTCCGAAGCATTTTTAAACGTCAGCGGAATTCTGAGAACAATGGAAGAGTTCCGAAGCATTTTTAAACTTCAGCAGAATTCCGAGAACAATGGAAGAGTTCCGAAGCATTTTTAAACTTCAGCGGAATTCTGAGAACAATGGAAGAGTTCCGAAGCATTTTTAAACGTCAGCAGAATTCCGAGAACAATGTAAGAGTCCTGAAGCATTTTTAAACTTCAGCAGAATTCCGAGAGCAATGGAAGAGTTCCAAAGCATTTTAAAAGTTCAGCAGAATTCCGAGAACAATTGAAGAGTTCCGAAGCATTTTTAAACGTCAGCGGAATGCCGAGAACAATGCAAGATTTCCGAAGCATTTTTATATGTCAGCGGAATTCCGAGAACAATGGAAGAGTTCCGAAGCATTTTTAAACTTCAGCAGAATTCCGAGAACAATGGAAGAGTTTCGAAGCATTTTTAAACTTCAACGGAATTCCGAGAACAATGGAAGAGTTTCGAAGCATTTTTAAACTTCAACGGAATTCCGAGAACAATGGAAGAGTTCCGAAGCATTATTAAACATCAGCGGAATTCCGAGAACAATGGAAGAGTTCTGAAGCATTTTTAAACGTCAGCGGAATTCCGAGAACAATGGAAGAGTTCCGAAGCATTTTTAAACTTCAGCGGAATTCCGAGAACAATGTAAGAGATTTTAAGCATTTTTAAACTTCAGCGTAATTCCGAGAACAATAGAAGAGTTCCGAAGCATTTTTAAACTTCACCCGAATTCCGAGAGCAATGGAAGAGTTCCAAAGCATTTTCAAAGTTCAGCAGAATTCCGAGAACAATTGAAGAGTTCCGAAGCATTTTTAAATGTCAGCGGAATGCCGAGAACAATGCAAGATTTCCGAAGCATTTTTATATGTCAGCGGAATACCGAGAACAAGGGAAGAGTACCGAAGCATTTTTAAACGTCAGCGGAATTCCGAGAACAATGGAAGAGTTCTGAAGCATTTTTAAACGTCAGCGGAATTTTGAAAACAATGGAAGATTTCCGGAGCATTTTTAAACGTCAGCGGAATTCTGAGAACAATGGAAGAGTTCCGAAGCATTTTTAAACTTCAGCAGAATTCCGAGAACAATGGAAGAGTTCCGAAGCATTTTTAAACTTCAGCGGAATTCTGAGAACAATGGAAGAGTTCCGAAGCATTTTTAAACGTCAGCAGAATTCCGAGAACAATGTAAGAGTTCTGAAGCATTTTTAAACTTCAGCAGAATTCCGAGAGCAATGGAAGAGTTCCAAAGCATTTTAAAAGTTCAGCAGAATTCCGAGAACAATTGAAGAGTTCCGAAGCATTTTTAAACGTCAGCAGAATGCCGAGAACAATGCAAGATTTCCGAAGCATTTTTATATGTCAGCGGAATTCCGAGAACAATGGAAGAGTACCGAAACATTTTAAACGTCAGCGGAATTCTGAGAACAATGGAAGAGTTACGAAGCATTTTTAAACTTCAGCAGAATTACGAGAACAATGGAAGAGTTCCGAAGCATTTTTAAACTTCAGCGGAATTCTGAGAACAATGGAAGAGTTCCGAAGCATTTTTAAACGTCAGCAGAATTCCGAGAACAATGTAAGAGTTCTGAAGCATTTTTAAACTTCAGCAGAATTTCGAGAGCAATGGAAGAGTTCCAAAGCATTTTAAAAGTTCAGCAGAATTCCGAGAACAATTGAAGAGTTCCGAAGCATTTTTATACGTCAGCGGAATGCCGAGAACAATGCAAGATTTCCGAAGCATTTTTATATGTCAGCGGAATTCCGAGAACAATGGAAGAGTTCCGAAGCATTTTTAAACTTCAGCAGAATTCCGAGAACAATGGAAGAGTTTCGAAGCATTTTTAAACTTCAACGGAATTCCGAGAACAATGGAAGAGTTTCGAAGCATTTTTAAACTTCAGCGGAATTCCGAGAACAATGGAAGAGTTCTGAAGCATTTTTAAACGTCAGCGGAATTCCGAGAACAATGGAAGAGATTTTAAGCATTTTTAAACTTCAGCGTAATTCCGAGAACAATAGAAGAGTTCCGAAGCATTTTTAAAATTCACACGAATTCCGAGAATAATGGAAGAGTTCAGATGAATTTTTAGACTTCAGCAGAATTCCTAGAACAATGGAAGAGTTCCGAAGCATTTTTAAACTTCAGCGGAATTCCGATAACAATGGAAGAGTTCCGAAGCATTTTTAAACGTCAGCGGAATTCCGAGAACAATGGAAGAGTACCGAAGCATTTTAAAACGTCATCGGAATTCCGAGAACAATGGAAGAGTTCCGAAGCATTTTTAAACTTCAGCGGAATTACGAGAACAATGGAAGAGTTCCGAAGAATTTTTAAACATGAGCAGAATTACGAGAACAATGGAAGTGATTTTAAGCATTTTTAAACTTCAGCGGAATTTTGAAAACAATGGAAGATTTCCGGAGCATTTTTAAACGTCAGCGGAATTCTGAGAACAATGGAAGAGTTCCGAAGCATTTTTAAACTTCAGCAGAATTCCGAGAACAATGGAAGAGTTCCGAAGCATTTTTAAACTTCAGCAGAATTCCGAGAGCAATGGAAGAGTTCCGAAGCATTTTTAAACGTCAGCGTAATGCCGAGAACAATGCAAGATTTCCGAAGGATTTTTATATGTCAGCGGAATTCCGAGAACAATGGAAGAGTACCGAAGCATTTTTAAACGTCAGCGGAATTCTGAGAACAATGGAAGAGTTCCAAAGCATTTTTAAACTTCAGCGGAATTCCGAGAACAATGGAAGAGTTCCAAAGCATTTTTAAACGTCAGCGAATTCCGAGAACAATGGAAGAGCTCTGAAGCATTTTTAAACGTCAGCGGAATTTTGAAAACAATGGAAGAGCTCTGAAGCATTTTTAAACGTCAGCGGAATTTTGAAAACAATGGAAGATTTCCGAAGCATTTTTAAACGTCAGCGGAATTCTGAGAACAATGGAAGAGTTCCGAAGCATTTTTAAACGTCAGCGGAATGCCGAGAACAATGCAAGATTTCCGAAGGATTTTTATATGTCAGCGGAATTCCGAGAACAATGGAAGAGTACCGAAGCATTTTTAAACTTCAGCAGAATTCCGAGGACAATGGAAGAGTTCCAAAGCATTTTTAAACGTCAGCGAATTACGAGAACAATGGAAGAGCTCTGAAGCATTTTTAAACGTCAGCGGAATTTTGAAAACAATGGAAGATTTCCGAAGCATTTTTAAACGTCAGCGGAATTCTGAGAACAATGGAAGAGTTCCGAAGCATTTTTAAACTTCAGCAGAATTCCAAGAACAATGTAAGAGTTCTGAAGCATTTTTAAACTTCAGCAGAATTCCGAGAGCAATGTAAAAGTTCCAATGCATTTTAAAACTTCAGCAGAATTCCAAGAACAATTGAAGTGTTCTGAAGCATTTTTAAACATCAGCGGAATTCTGAGAACAATGGAAGAGTTCCGAAGCATTTTTAAACTTCAGCAGAATTCCGAGAACAATGGAAGAGTTCCGAAGCATTTTTAAACGTCAGCGGAATTCTGAGAACAATGGAAGAGTTCCGAAGCATTTTTAAACTTCAGCAGAATTCCGAGAACAATGGAAGAGTTCCGAAGCATTTTTAAACGTCAGCGGAATTCTGAGAACAATGTAATAGTTCTGAAGAATTTTTAAATGTAAGCGGGATTCCGAGAATAATGGAAGAGTTCCGAAGCATTTTTAAATGTCAGCGGAAATCTGAAAACAATGGAAGAGTTCCGAAGCATTTTTAAACTTCAGCGGAATTACGAGAACAATGGAGGAGTTCCGAAGCATTTTTAAACTTCAGCAGAATTCCGAGAACAATGGAAGAGTTCCGAAGCATTTTTAAACTTCAGCGGAATTTGGAGAACAATGGAAGAGTTCCGAAGCATTTTTAAAAGTCAGCGGAATTCCGAGAACAATGGAAGAGTTGTGAATCATTTTTAAACGTCAGCAGAATTCCGAGAACAATGGAAGAGTTCCGAATCATTTTTAAACGTCAGCGGAATTCTGAGATCAATGGAATAGTTCTGAAGAACTTTTAAATGTTAGCGGGATTCCGAGAACAATGGAAGAGTTCCGAAGCATTTTTAAATGTCAGCGGAAATCTGAAAACAATGGAAGAGTTTCGAAGCATTTTTAATCTTCAGAATAATTCCGAGAACAATGGAAGAGTTCCGAAGCATATTTAAACTTCAGCGGAATTCCGAGAACAATGGAAGAGTTCCGAAGCATTTTTAAAAGTCAGCGGAATACCGAGAACAATGGAAGAGTTTTGAAGCATTTTTAAACGTCAGCGGAATTCCGTGAACAATGGAAGAGGTCCGAAGCATTTTTAAATGTCAGCGGAATTCTGAGAAATATGGAAGAGTTCCGAAGCATTTTTAAATGTCAGCAGAATTCCGAGAACAATGGAAGAGTTCCGAAGCATTTTTAAACTTCAGCAGAATTCTGAGAGCAATGGAAGAGTTCCAAAGCATTTTAAAAGTTCAGCAGAATTCCGAGAACAATTGAAGAGTTCCGAAGCATTTTTAAACGTCAGCGGAATGCCGAGAACAATGCAAGATTTGCGAAGCATTTTTATATGTCAGCGGAATTTTGAAAACAATGGAAGATTTCCGAAGCATTTTTAAACATCAGCGGAATTCTGAGAACAATGGAAGAGTTCCGAAGCATTTTTAAACTTCAGCAGAATTCCGAGAGCAATGGAAGAGTTCCGAAGCATTTTTAAACATCAGCGTAATGCCGAGAACAATGCAAGATTTCCGAAGGATTTTTATATCTCAGCGGAATTCCGAGAACAATGGAAGAGTTCCGAAGCATTTTTAAACTTCAGCAGAATTCCGAGAACAATGGAAGAGTTCCAAAGCATTTTTAAACGTCAGCGGAATTCCAAGAACAATGGAAGAGTTCTGAAGCATTTTTAAACGTCAGCGGAATTTTGAAAACAATGGAAGATTTCCGAAGCATTTTTAAACGTCAGCGGAATTCTGAGAACAATGGAAGAGTTCCGAAGCATTTTTAAACTTCAGCGGAATTCCGAGAACAATGGAAGAGTTCCAAAGCATTTTTAAACGTCAGCGAATTCCGAGAACAATGGAAGAGCTCTGAAGCATTTTTAAACGTCAGCGGAATTTTGAAAACAATGGAAGATTTCCGAAGCATTTTTAAACGTCAGCGGATTTCTGAGAACAATGGAAGAGTTCTGAAGCATTTTTAAACGTCAGCGGAATGCCGAGAACAATGCAAGATTTCCGAAGCATTTTTATATGTCAGCGGAATTCCGAGAACAATGGAAGAGTACCGAAGCATTTTTAAACGTCAGCGGAATTCTGAGAACAATGGAAGAGTTCCGAAGCATTTTTAAACTTCACCAGAATTTTGAGAACAATGGAAGAGTTCCGAAGCATTTTTAAACTTCAGCAGAATTCCGAGAGCAATGGAAGAGTTCCGATGCATTTTTAAACGTCAGCGTAATGCCGAGAACAATGTAAGATTTCCGAAGGATTTTTATATGTCAGCGGAATTCTGAGAACAATGGAAGAGTTCCGAAGCATTTTTAAACTTCAGCAGAATTCCGAGAACAATGGAAGAGTTCCAAAGCATTTTTAAACGTCAGCGGAATTCCGAGAACAATGGAAGAGTTCTGAAGCATTTTTAAACGTCAGCGGAATTTTGAAAACATTGGAAGATTTCCGAAGCATTTTTAAACGTCAGCGGAATTCTGAGAACAATGGAAGAGTTCCGAAGCATTTTTAAACGTCAGCGGAATGCCGAGAACAATGCAAGATTTCCGAAGCATTTTTAAACGTCAGCGGAATTCTGAGAACAATGGAAGAGTTCCGAAGCATTTTTAAACTTCAGCAGAATTCCGAGAACAATGGAAGAGTTCCGAAGCATTTTTAAACTTCAGCAGAATTCCGAGAACAATGTAAGAGTTCTGAAGCATTTTTAAACTTCAGCAGAATTCTGAGAGCAATGGAAGAGTTCCAAAGCATTTTAAAAGTTCAGCAGAATTCCGAGAACAATTGAAGAGTTCCAACGCGTTTTTAAACGTCAGCGGAATGCCGAGAACAATGCAAGATTTCCGAAGCATTTTTATATGTCAGCGGAATTCCGAGAACAATGGAAGAGTACCGAAGCATTTTTAAACGTCAGCGGAATTCTGAGAACAATGGAAGAGTTCCGAAGCATTTTTAAACTTCAGCAGAATTCCGAGAACAATGGAAGTGTTTCGAAGCATTTTTAAACTTCAACGGAATTCCGAGAACAATGGAAGAGTTCCGAAGCATTTTTAAACGTCAGCGGAATTCCGAGAACAATGAAAGAGTTGCGAAGCATTATTAAACGTCAGCGGAATTCCGAGAACAATGGAAGAGTTCCGAAGCTTTTTTAAACGTCAGTGGAATTCCGAGAACAATGTAAGAGTTCCAATGCATTTTAAAACTTCAGCAGAATTCCAAGAACAATTGAAGTGTTCTGAAGCATTTTTAAACATCAGCGGAATGCCGAGAACAATGCAAGATTTCCGAAGCATTTTTATATGTCAGCGGAATTCCGAGAACAATGGAAGAGTACCGAAGCATTTTAATACCTCAGCGGAATTCCGAGAACAATGGAAGAGTTCCGAAGCATTTTTAAACTTCAGCGGAATTACGAGAGCAATGGAACAGTTCCAAAGCATTTTAAAAGTTCAACAGAATTCCGAGTACAATTGAAGTGTTCCGAAGCATTTTTAAACGTCAACGGAATTCTGAGAACAATGGAAGAGTTCCGAAGCATTTTTAAACTTCAGCAGAATTCCGAGAACAATGGAAGAGTTCCGAAGCATTTTTAAATGTCAGCGGAATTCTGAGAACAATGGAATAGTTCTGAAGAATTTTTAAATGTTAGCGGGATTCCGAGAACAATGGAAGAGTTCCGAAGCATTTTTAAATGTCAGCGGAAATCTGAAAACAATGGAAGAGTTTTGAAGCATTTTTAAACTTCAGCGGAATTACGAGAACAATGCAAGAGTTCCGAAGCATTTTTAAACATGAGCAGAATTCCGAGAACAATGGAAGAGATTTTAAGCATTTTTAAACTTCAGCGGAATTCCGAGAACAATAGAAGAGTTCCGAAGCATTTTCAAACTTCACCCGAATTCTGAGAACAATGGAAGAGTTCCGAAGCATTTTTAAAAGTCAGCGGAATTCCAAGAACAATGGAAGAGTTGTGAAGCATTTTTAAACGTCAGCAGAATTCCGAGAACAATGGAAGAGTTCCGAAGCATTTTTAAACGTCAGCGGAATTCTGAGATCAATGGAATAGTTCTGAAGAATTTTTAAATGTTAGCGGGATTCCGAGAACAATGGAAGAGTTCCGAAGCATTTTTAAATGTCAGCGGAAATCTGAAAACAATGGAAGAGTTCCGAAGCATTTTTAATCTTCAGAATAATTCCGAGAACAATGGAAGAGTTCCGAAGCATATTTAAACTTCAGCGGAATTCCGAGAACAATGGAAGAGTTCCGAAGCATTTTTAAAAGTCAGCGGAATACCGAGAACAATGAAAGAGGTCCGAACCATTTTTAAATGTCAGCGGAATTCTGAGAAATATAGAAGAGTTCCGAAGCATTTTTAAATGTCAGCAGAATTCCGAGAACAATGGAAGAGTTCCGAAGCATTTTTAAACTTCAGCAGAATTCTGAGAGCAATGGAAGATTTCCGAAGCATTTTTAAACGTCAGCGGATTTCTGAGAACAATGGAAGAGTTCCAAAGCATTTT
Organism: Phyllobates terribilis; assembly: GCF_046119375.1. Lineage (NCBI taxonomy): Eukaryota > Metazoa > Chordata > Amphibia > Anura > Dendrobatidae > Phyllobates > Phyllobates terribilis. The sequence goes on along the minus strand of NW_027362775.1, from coordinate 20,343,124 downwards.
AAAAGTTCAGCAGAATTCCGAGAACAATTGAAGAGTTCCGAAGCATTTTTAAACGTCAGCGGAATGCCGAGAACAATGCAAGATTTCCGAAGCATTTTTATATGTCAGCGGAATTTTGAAAACAATGGAAGATTTCCGAAGCATTTTTAAACATCAGCGGAATTCTGAGAACAATGGAAGAGTTCCGAAGCATTTTTAAACTTCAGCAGAATTCCGAGAACAATGGAAGAGTTCCGAAGCATTTTTAAACTTCAGCAGAATTCCGAGAACAATGTAAGAGTTCTGAAGCATTTTTAAACTTCAGCAGAATTCCGAGAGCAATGGAAGAGTTCCAAAGCATTTTAAAAGTTCAGCAGAATTCCGAGAACAATTGAAGAGTTCCGAAGCGTTTTTAAACGTCAGCGGAATGCCGAGAACAATGCAAGATTTCCGAAGCATTTTTATATGTCAGCGGAATTCCGAGAACAATGGAAGAGTACCGAAGCATTTTTAAACGTCAGCGGAATTCTGAGAACAATGGAAGATTTCCGAAGCATTTTTAAACGTCAGCGGATTTCTGAGAAAAATGGAAGAGTTCTGAAGCATTTTTAAACGTCAGCGGAATGCCGAGAACAATGCAAGATTTCCGAAGCATTTTTATATGTCAGCGGAATTCCGAGAACAATGGAAGAGTACCGAAGCATTTTTAAACGTCAGCGGAATTCTGAGAACAATGGAAGAGTTCAGAAGCATTTTTAAACTTCAGCAGAATTCCGAGAACAATGGAAGAGTTCCGAAGCATTTTTAAACTTCAGCAGAATTCCGAGAGCAATGGAAGAGTTCCGAAGCATTTTTAAACGTCAGCGTAATGCCGAGAACAATGTAAGATTTTATGAAGGATTTTTATATGTCAGCGGAATTCCGAGAACAATGAAAGAGTACCGAAGCATTTTTAAACGTCAGCGGAATTCCAAGAACAATGGAAGAGTTCTGAAGCATTTTTAAACGTCAGCGGAATTTTGAAAACAATGGAAGATTTCCGAAGCATTTTTAAACGTCAGCGGAATTCTGAGAACAATGGAAGAGTTCCGAAGCATTTTTAAACGTCAGCGGAATGCCGAGAACAATGCAAGATTTCTTAAATGTCAGCGGAATTCCGAGAACAATGGAAGGTTACCGAAGCATTTTTAAACGTCAGCGGAATTCTGAGAACAATGGAAGAGTTCCGAAGCATTTTTAAACTTCAGCGGAATTCCGAGAACAATGGAAGAGTTCCAAAGCATTTTTAAACGTCAGCGAATTCCGAGAACAATGGAAGAGCTCTGAAGCATTTTTAAACGTCAGCGGAATTTTGAAAACAATGGAAGATTTCCGAAGCATTTTTAAACGTCAGCGGAATTCTGAGAACAATGGAAGAGTTCCGAAGCATTTTTAAATGTCAGCGGAATGCCGAGAACAATGCAAGATTTCCGAAGGATTTTTATATGTCAGCGGAATTCCGAGAACAATGGAAGAGTACCGAAGCATTTTTAAACGTCAGCGGAATTCTGAGAACAATGGAAGAGTTCCGAAGCATTTTTAAACTTCAGCAGAATTCCGAGAACAATGGAAGAGTTCCGAAGCATTTTTAAACTTCAGCAGAATTCCGAGAACAATGTAAGAGTTCTGAAGCATTTTTAAACTTCAGCAGAATTCCGAGAGCAATGGAAGAGTTCCAAAGCATTTTAAAAGTTCAGCAGAATTCCGAGAACAATTGAAGAGTTCCGAAGCGTTTTTAAACGTCAGCGGAATGACGAGAACAATGCAAGATTTCCGAAGCATTTTTATATGTCAGCGGAATTCCGAGAACAATGGAAGAGTACCGAAGCATTTTTAAACGTCAGCGGAATTCTGAGAACAATGGAAGATTTCCGAAGCATTTTTAAACGTCAGCGGATTTCTGAGAACAATGGAAGAGTTCTGAAGCATTTTTAAACGTCAGCGGAATGCCGAGAACAATGCAAGATTTCCGAAGCATTTTTATATGTCAGCGGAATTCCGAGAACAATGGAAGAGTACCGAAGCATTTTTAAACGTCAGCGGAATTCTGAGAACAATGGAAGAGTTCCGAAGCATTTTTAAACTTCACCAGAATTTTGAGAACAATGGAAGAGTTCCGAAGCATTTTTAAACTTCAGCAGAATTCCGAGAGCAATGGAAGAGTTCCGAAGCATTTTTAAACGTCAGCGTAATGCCGAGAACAATGTAAGATTTCCGAAGGATTTTTATATGTCAGCGGAATTCTGAGAACAATGGAAGAGTTCCGAAGCATTTTTAAACTTCAGCAGAATTCCGAGAACAATGGAAGAGTTCCAAAGCATTTTTAAACGTCAGCGGAATTCCGAGAACAATGGAAGAGTTCTGAAGCATTTTTAAACGTCAGCGGAATTTTGAAAACATTGGAAGATTTCCGAAGCATTTTTAAACGTCAGCGGAATTCTGAGAACAATGGAAGAGTTCCGAAGCATTTTTAAACGTCAGCGGAATGCCGAGAACAATGCAAGATTTCCGAAGCATTTTTAAACGTCAGCGGAATTCTGAGAACAATGGAAGAGTTCCGAAGCATTTTTAAACTTCAGCAGAATTCCGAGAACAATGGAAGAGTTCCGAAGCATTTTTAAACTTCAGCAGAATTCCGAGAACAATGTAAGAGTTCTGAAGCATTTTTAAACTTCAGCAGAATTCCGAGAGCAATGGAAGAGTTCCAAAGCATTTTAAAAGTTCAGCAGAATTCCGAGAACAATTGAAGAGTTCCAACGCGTTTTTAAACGTCAGCGGAATGCCGAGAACAATGCAAGATTTCCGAAGCATTTTTATATGTCAGCGGAATTCCGAGAACAATGGAAGAGTACCGAAGCATTTTTAAACGTCAGCGGAATTCTGAGAACAATGGAAGAGTTCCGAAGCATTTTTAAACTTCAGCAGAATTCCGAGAACAATGGAAGTGTTTCGAAGCATTTTTAAACTTCAACGGAATTCCGAGAACAATGGAAGAGTTCCGAAGCATTTTTAAACGTCAGCGGAATTCCGAGAACAATGAAAGAGTTGCGAAGCATTATTAAACGTCAGCGGAATTCCGAGAACAATGGAAGAGTTCCGAAGCTTTTTTAAACGTCAGTGGAATTCCGAGAACAATGTAAGAGTTCCAATGCATTTTAAAACTTCAGCAGAATTCCAAGAACAATTGAAGTGTTCTGAAGCATTTTTAAACATCAGCGGAATGCCGAGAACAATGCAAGATTTCCGAAGCATTTTTATATGTCAGCGGAATTCCGAGAACAATGGAAGAGTACCGAAGCATTTTAATACCTCAGCGGAATTCCGAGAACAATGGAAGAGTTCCGAAGCATTTTTAAACTTCAGCGGAATTACGAGAGCAATGGAACAGTTCCAAAGCATTTTAAAAGTTCAACAGAATTCCGAGTACAATTGAAGTGTTCCGAAGCATTTTTAAACGTCAACGGAATTCTGAGAACAATGGAAGAGTTCCGAAGCATTTTTAAACTTCAGCAGAATTCCGAGAACAATGGAAGAGTTCCGAAGCATTTTTAAATGTCAGCGGAATTCTGAGAACAATGGAATAGTTCTGAAGAATTTTTAAATGTTAGCGGGATTCCGAGAACAATGGAAGAGTTCCGAAGCATTTTTAAATGTCAGCGGAAATCTGAAAACAATGGAAGAGTTTCGAAGCATTTTTAAACTTTAGCGGAATTACGAGAACAATGCAAGAGTTCCGAAGCATTTTTAAACATGAGCAGAATTCCGAGAACAATGGAAGAGATTTTAAGCATTTTTAAACTTCAGCGGAATTCCGAGAACAATAGAAGAGTTCCGAAGCATTTTCAAACTTCACCCGAATTCTGAGAACAATGGAAGAGTTCCGAAGCATTTTTAAAAGTCAGCGGAATTCCAAGAACAATGGAAGAGTTGTGAAGCATTTTTAAACGTCAGCAGAATTCCGAGAACAATGGAAGAGTTCCGAAGCATTTTTAAACGTCAGCGGAATTCTGAGATCAATGGAATAGTTCTGAAGAATTTTTAAATGTTAGCGGGATTCCGAGAACAATGGAAGAGTTCCGAAGCATTTTTAAATGTCAGCGGAAATCTGAAAACAATGGAAGAGTTCCGAAGCATTTTTAATCTTCAGAATAATTCCGAGAACAATGGAAGAGTTCCGAAGCATATTTAAACTTCAGCGGAATTCCGAGAACAATGGAAGAGTTCCGAAGCATTTTTAAAAGTCAGCGGAATACCGAGAACAATGAAAGAGGTCCGAACCATTTTTAAATGTCAGCGGAATTCTGAGAAATATAGAAGAGTTCCGAAGCATTTTTAAATGTCAGCAGAATTCCGAGAACAATGGAAGAGTTCCGAAGCATTTTTAAACTTCAGCAGAATTCTGAGAGCAATGGAAGATTTCCGAAGCATTTTTAAACGTCAGCGGATTTCTGAGAACAATGGAAGAGTTCCAAAGCATTTTAAAAGTTCAGCAGAATTCCGAGAACAATTGAAGAGTTCCGAAGCATTTTTAAACGTCAGCGGAATGCCGAGAACAATGCAAGATTTCCGAAGCATTTTTATATGTCAGCGGAATTTTGAAAACAATGGAAGATTTCCGAAGCATTTTTAAACATCAGCGGAATTCTGAGAACAATGGAAGAGTTCCGAAGCATTTTTAAACTTCAGCAGAATTCCGAGAACAATGGAAGAGTTCCGAAGCATTTTTAAACTTCAGCAGAATTCCGAGAACAATGTAAGAGTTCTGAAGCATTTTTAAACTTCAGCAGAATTCCGAGAGCAATGGAAGAGTTCCAAAGCATTTTAAAAGTTCAGCAGAATTCCGAGAACAATTGAAGAGTTCCGAAGCGTTTTTAAACGTCAGCGGAATGCCGAGAACAATGCAAGATTTCCGAAGCATTTTTATATGTCAGCGGAATTCCGAGAACAATGGAAGAGTACCGAAGCATTTTTAAACGTCAGCGGAATTCTGAGAACAATGGAAGATTTCCGAAGCATTTTTAAACGTCAGCGGATTTCTGAGAAAAATGGAAGAGTTCTGAAGCATTTTTAAACGTCAGCGGAATGCCGAGAACAATGCAAGATTTCCGAAGCATTTTTATATGTCAGCGGAATTCCGAGAACAATGGAAGAGTACCGAAGCATTTTTAAACGTCAGCGGAATTCTGAGAACAATGGAAGAGTTCAGAAGCATTTTTAAACTTCAGCAGAATTCCGAGAACAATGGAAGAGTTCCGAAGCATTTTTAAACTTCAGCAGAATTCCGAGAGCAATGGAAGAGTTCCGAAGCATTTTTAAACGTCAGCGTAATGCCGAGAACAATGTAAGATTTTATGAAGGATTTTTATATGTCAGCGGAATTCCGAGAACAATGGAAGAGTACCGAAGCATTTTTAAACGTCAGCGGAATTCTGAGAACAATGGAAGAGTTCCGAAGCATTTTTAAACTTCAGCAGAATTCCGAGAACAATGGAAGAGTTCCAAAGCATTTTTAAACGTCAGCGGAATTCCGAGAACAATGGAAGAGTTCTGAAGCATTTTTAAACGTCAGCGGAATTTTGAAAACATTGGAAGATTTCCGAAGCATTTTTAAACGTCAGCGGAATTCTGAGAACAATGGAAGAGTTCCGAAGCATTTTTAAACGTCAGCGGAATGCCGAGAACAATGCAAGATTTCCGAAGCATTTTTATATGTCAGCGGAATTTTGAAAACAATGGAAGATTTCCGAAGCATTTTTAAACGTCAGCGGAATTCTGAGAACAATGGAAGAGTTCCGAAGCATTTTTAAACTTCAGCAGAATTCCGAGAACAATGGAAGAGTTCCAAAGCATTTTTAAACTTCAGCAGAATTCCGAGAACAATGTAAGAGTTCTGAAGCATTTTTAAACTTCAGCAGAATTCCGAGAGCAATGGAAGAGTTCCAAAGCATTTTAAAAGTTCAGCAGAATTCCGAGAACAATTGAAGAGTTCCGAAGCGTTTTTAAACTTCAGCGGAATGCCGAGAACAATGCAAGATTTCCGAAGCATTTTTATATGTCAGCGGAATTCCGAGAACAATGAAAGAGTTGCGAAGCATTATTAAACGTCAGCGGAATTCCGAGAACAATGGAAGAGTTCTGAAGCATTTTTAAGCGTCAGCGGAATTTTGAAAACAATGGAAGATTTCCGAAGCATTTATAAACGTCAGCGGAATTCTGAGAACAATGGAAGAGTTCCGAAGCATTTTTAAACTTCAGCAGAATTCCGAGAACAATGGAAGGGTTCCGAAGCATTTTTAAACTTCAGCGGAATTTGGAGAACAATGGAAGAGTTCTGAAGCATTTTTAAACGTCAGCAGAATTCCGAGAAGAATGTAAGAGTACTGAAGCATTTTTAAACTTCAGCAGAATTCCGAGAGCAATGGAAGAGTTCCAAAGCATTTTAAAAGTTCAGCAGAATTCCGAGAACAATTGAAGAGTTCCGAAGCATTTTTAAACGTCAGCGGAATTCTGAGAACAATGGAAGAGTTCCGAAGCATTTTTAAACTTCAGCAGAATTCCGAGAACAATGGAAGAGTTTGGAAGCATTTTTAAACTTCAACGGAATTTCGAGAACAATGGAAGAGATCCGAAGCATATTCAAACGTCAGCGGAATTCCGAGAACAATGAAAGAGTTGCGAAGCATTATTAAACGTCAGCGGAATTCCGAGAACAATGGAAGAGTTCTGAAGCATTTTTAAACGTCAGCGGAATTTTGAAAACAATGGAAGATTTCCGAAGCATTTTTAAACGTCAGCGGAATTCTGAGAACAATGGAAGAGTTCCGAAGCATTTTTAAACGTCAGCGGAATGCCGAGAACAATGCAAGATTTCCGAAGCATTTTTATATGTCAGCGGAATTCCGAGAACAATGGAAGAGCTCCGAAGCATTTTTAAACGTCAGCAGAATTCCGAGAACAATGGAAGAGTTCCGAAGCATTTTAAAACTTCAGCAGAATTCCAAGAACAATGGAAGAGTTCTGAAGCATTTTTAAACGTCAGCAGAATTCCGAGATCAATGGAAGAGTTCCGAAGCATTTTTAAACGTCAGCGGAATTCCGAGAACAGTGGAAGAGTTCTGAAGCATTTTTAAGTGTCAGCGGAATTTTGAAAACAATGGAAGATTTCCGAAGCATTTTTAAACGTCAGCGGAATTCTGAGAACAATGGAAGAGTTCCGAAACATTTTTAAACTTCAGCAGAATTCCGAGAACAATGGAAGGGTTCCGAAGCATTTTTAAACTTCAGCGGAATTTGGAGAACAATGGAAGAGTTCCGAAGTATTTTTAAAAGTCAGCGGAATTCCGAGAACAATGGAAGAGTTGTGAAGCATTTTTAAACGTCAGCGGAATTCCGAGAACAATGGAAGAGTTCCGAAGCATTTTTAAACGTCAGCAGAATTCCGAGAACAATGGAACAGTTCCGAAGCATTTTTAAACGTCAGCAGAATTCTGAGAACAATGGAAGGGTTCCGAAGCATTTTTAAACTTCAGCGGAATTCCGAGAACAATGGAAGAGTTCCAAAGCATTTTTAAACGTCAGCGGAATTCTGAGAACAATGGAAGAGTTCCGCAGCATTTTTAAACGTCAGCAGAATTCCGAGAAGAATGTAAGAGTTCTGAAGCATTTTTAAACTTCAGCAGAATTCCGAAAGCAATGGAAGAGTTCCAAAGCATTTTAAAAGTTCAGCAGAATTCCGAGAACAATTGAAGAGTTCCGAAGCATTTTTAAACGTCAGCGGAATGCCGAGAACAATGCAAGATTTCCGAAGCATTTTTATATGTCAGCGGAATTCCAAGAACAATGGAAGAGTTCCGAAGCATTTTTAAACTTCAGCAGAATTCCGAGAACAATGGAAGAGTTTCGAAGCATTTTTAAACTTCAATGGAATTTCGAGAACAATGGAAGAGTTCCGAAGCATTTTTAAACTTCAGCAGAATTCCGAGAACAATTGAAGAGTTCCGAAGCGTTTTTAAACGTCAGCGGAATTCTGAGAACAATGGAAGAGTTGTGAAGCATTTATAAACTTCAGCAGAATTCCGAGAACAATGGAAGAGTTCCGAAGCATTTTTAAACTTCACCCGAATTCCGAGAGCAATGGAAGAGTTCCAAAGCATTTTAAAAGTTCAGCAGAATTCCGAGAACAATGGAAGAGTTCCGAAGCATTTTTAAACGTCAGCGGAATGCCGAGAACAATGCAAGATTTCCGAAGCATTTTTAAACGTCAGCGGAATTCTGAGAACAATGGAAGAGTTCCGAAGCATTTTTAAACTTCAACGGAATTCCGAGAACAATGGATGAGTGCCGAAGCATTTTTAAACGTCAGTGGAATTCCGAGAACAATGAAAGAGTTGCGAAGCATTATTAAACGTCAGCGGAATTCCGAGAACAATGGAAGAGTTCTGAAGCATTTTTAAGCGTCAGCGGAATTTTGAAAACAATGGAAGATTTCCGAAGCATTTATAAACGTCAGCGGAATTCTGAGAACAATGGAAGAGTTCCGAAGCATTTTTAAACTTCAGCAGAATTCCGAGAACAATGGAAGGGTTCCGAAGCATTTTTAAACGTCAGCGGAATTCCGAGAACAGTGAAAGAGTTGCGAAGCATTATTAAACGTCAGCGGAATTCCGAGAACAATGGAAGAGTTCTGAAGCATTTTTAAACTTCAGCAGAATTCCCAGAACAATGGAAGTGTTTTGAAGCATTTTTAAACTTCAACGGAATTCCGAGAACAATGGAAGAGTTCCGAAGCATTTTTAAACGTCAGCGGAATTTCGAGAACAATGAAAGAGTTGCGAAGCATTATTAAACGTCAGCGGAATTCCGAGAACAATGGAAGAGTTCTGAAGCATTTTTAAGCGTCAGCGGAATTTTGAAAACAATGGAAGATTTCCGAAGCATTTTTAAACGTCAGCGGAATTCTGAGAACAATGGAAGAGTTCCTAAGCATTTTTAAACTTCAGCAGAATTCCGAGAACAATGGAAGGGTTCCGAAGCATTTTTAAACTTCAGCGGAATTCCGAGAACAATGGAAGAGTTCCAAAGCATTTTTAAACGTCAGCGGAATTCTGAGAACAATGGAAGAGTTCCGAAGCATTTTTAAACGTCAGCAGAATTCCGAGAAGAATGTAAGAGTACTGAAGCATTTTTAAACTTCAGCAGAATTCCGAGAGCAATGGAAGAGTTCCAAAGCATTTTAAAAGTTCAGCAGAATTCCGAGAACAATTGAAGAGTTCCGAAGCATTTTTAAACGTCAGCGGAATTCTGAGAACAATGGAAGCGTTCCGAAGCATTTTTAAACTTCAGCAGAATTCCGAGAACAATGGAAGAGTTTGGAAGCATTTTTAAACTTCATCGGAATTTCGAGAACAATGGAAGAGATCTGAAGCATATTTAAACGTCAGCGGAATTCCGAAAACAATGAAAGAGTTGTGAAGCATTATTAAACGTCAGCGGAATTCTGAGAACAATGGAAGAGTTCCGAAGCATTTTTAAACGTCAGCAGAATTCCGAGAAGAATGTAAGAGTACTGAAGCATTTTTAAACTTCAGCAGAATTCCGAGAGCAATGGAAGAGTTCCAAAGCATTTTAAAAGTTCATCAGAATTCCGAGAACAATTGAAGAGTTCCGAAGCATTTTTAAACGTCAGCGGAATGCCGAGAACAATGCAAGATTTCCGAAGCATTTTTATATGTCAGCGGAATTCCGAGAAGAATGTAAGAGTAATGAAGCATTTTTAAACTTCAGCAGAATTCCGAGAACAATGGAAGAGTTTCGAAGCATTTTTAAACTTCAACGGAATTCCGAGAACAATGGAAGAGTTCCGCAGCATTTTTAAACGTCAGCAGAATTCCGAGAACAATTGAAGAGTTCCGAAGCATTTTTAAACGTCAGCGGAATGCCGAGAACAATGCAAGATTTCCGAAGCATTTTTATATGTCAGCGGAATTCCAAGAACAATGGAAGAGTTCCGAAGCATTTTTAAACTTCAGCAGAATTCCGAGAACAATGGAAGAGTTTCGAAGCATTTTTAAACTTCAATGGAATTTCGAGAACAATGGAAGAGTTCCGAAGCATTTTTAAACTTCAGCAGAATTCCGAGAACAATGGAAGATTTCCGAAGCATTTTTAAACGTCAGCGGAATTCTGAGAACAATGGAAGAGATCTGAAGCGTTTATAAACTTCAGCAGAATTCCGAGAACAATGGAAGAGTTCCGAAGCATTTTTAAACTTCAACCGAATTCCGAGAGCAATGGAAGAGTTCCAAAGCATTTTAAAAGTTCAGCAGAATTCCGAGAACAATTGAAGAGTTCCGAAGCATTTTTAAACGTCAGCGGAATGCCGAGAACAATGCAAGATTTCCGAAGCATTTTTAAACGTCAGCGGAATTCTGAGAACAATGGAAGAGTTCCGAAGCATTTTTAAACTTCAGCAGAATTCCGAGAACAATGGAAGAGTTTCGAAGCATTTTTAAACTTCAACGGAATTTCGAGAACAATGGAAGAGTTCTGAAGCATTTTTAAACGTCAGCAGAATTCCGAGAACAATGGAAGAGTTCCAAAGCATTTTTAAACGTCAGCGGAATTCCGAGAACAATGGAAGAGTTCTGAAGCATTTTTAAACGTCAGCGGAATTTTGAAAACATTGGAAGATTTCCGAAGCATTTTTAAACGTCAGCGGAATTCTGAGAACAATGGAAGAGTTCCGAAGCATTTTTAAACGTCAGCGGAATGCCGAGAACAATGCAAGATTTCCGAAGCATTTTTATATGTCAGCGGAATTTTGAAAACAATGGAAGATTTCCGAAGCATTTTTAAACGTCAGCGGAATTCTGAGAACAATGGAAGAGTTCCGAAGCATTTTTAAACTTCAGCAGAATTCCGAGAACAATGGAAGAGTTCCAAAGCATTTTTAAACTTCAGCAGAATTCCGAGAACAATGTAAGAGTTCTGAAGCATTTTTAAACTTCAGCAGAATTCCGAGAGCAATGGAAGAGTTCCAAAGCATTTTAAAAGTTCAGCAGAATTCCGAGAACAATTGAAGAGTTCCGAAGCGTTTTTAAACTTCAGCGGAATGCCGAGAACAATGCAAGATTTCCGAAGCATTTTTATATGTCAGCGGAATTCCGAGAACAATGAAAGAGTTGCGAAGCATTATTAAACGTCAGCGGAATTCCGAGAACAATGGAAGAGTTCTGAAGAATTTTTAAGCGTCAGCGGAATTTTGAAAACAATGGAAGATTTCCGAAGCATTTATAAACGTCAGCGGAATTCTGAGAACAATGGAAGAGTTCCGAAGCATTTTTAAACTTCAGCAGAATTCCGAGAACAATGGAAGGGTTCCGAAGCATTTTTAAACTTCAGCGGAATTTGGAGAACAATGGAAGAGTTCTGAAGCATTTTTAAACGTCAGCAGAATTCCGAGAAGAATGTAAGAGTACTGAAGCATTTTTAAACTTCAGCAGAATTCCGAGAGCAATGGAAGAGTTCCAAAGCATTTTAAAAGTTCAGCAGAATTCCGAGAACAATTGAAGAGTTCCGAAGCATTTTTAAACGTCAGCGGAATTCTGAGAACAATGGAAGAGTTCCGAAGCATTTTTAAACTTCAGCAGAATTCCGAGAACAATGGAAGAGTTTGGAAGCATTTTTAAACTTCAACGGAATTTCGAGAACAATGGAAGAGATCCGAAGCATATTCAAACGTCAGCGGAATTCCGAGAACAATGAAAGAGTTGCGAAGCATTATTAAACGTCAGCGGAATTCCGAGAACAATGGAAGAGTTCTGAAGCATTTTTAAACGTCAGCGGAATTTTGAAAACAATGGAAGATTTCCGAAGCATTTTTAAACGTCAGCGGAATTCTGAGAACAATGGAAGAGTTCCGAAGCATTTTTAAACGTCAGCGGAATGCCGAGAACAATGCAAGATTTCCGAAGCATTTTTATATGTCAGCGGAATTCCGAGAACAATGGAAGAGCTCCGAAGCATTTTTAAACGTCAGCAGAATTCCGAGAACAATGGAAGAGTTCCGAAGCATTTTAAAACTTCAGCAGAATTCCAAGAACAATGGAAGAGTTCTGAAGCATTTTTAAACGTCAGCAGAATTCCGAGATCAATGGAAGAGTTCCGAAGCATTTTTAAACGTCAGCGGAATTCCGAGAACAGTGGAAGAGTTCTGAAGCATTTTTAAGTGTCAGCGGAATTTTGAAAACAATGGAAGATTTCCGAAGCATTTTTAAACGTCAGCGGAATTCTGAGAACAATGGAAGAGTTCCGAAACATTTTTAAACTTCAGCAGAATTCCGAGAACAATGGAAGGGTTCCGAAGCATTTTTAAACTTCAGCGGAATTTGGAGAACAATGGAAGAGTTCCGAAGTATTTTTAAAAGTCAGCGGAATTCCGAGAACAATGGAAGAGTTGTGAAGCATTTTTAAACGTCAGCGGAATTCCGAGAACAATGGAAGAGTTCCGAAGCATTTTTAAACGTCAGCAGAATTCCGAGAACAATGGAACAGTTCCGAAGCATTTTTAAACGTCAGCAGAATTCTGAGAACAATGGAAGGGTTCCGAAGCATTTTTAAACTTCAGCGGAATTCCGAGAACAATGGAAGAGTTCCAAAGCATTTTTAAACGTCAGCGGAATTCTGAGAACAATGGAAGAGTTCCGCAGCATTTTTAAACGTCAGCAGAATTCCGAGAAGAATGTAAGAGTTCTGAAGCATTTTTAAACTTCAGCAGAATTCCGAAAGCAATGGAAGAGTTCCAAAGCATTTTAAAAGTTCAGCAGAATTCCGAGAACAATTGAAGAGTTCCGAAGCATTTTTAAACGTCAGCGGAATGCCGAGAACAATGCAAGATTTCCGAAGCATTTTTATATGTCAGCGGAATTCCAAGAACAATGGAAGAGTTCCGAAGCATTTTTAAACTTCAGCAGAATTCCGAGAACAATGGAAGAGTTTCGAAGCATTTTTAAACTTCAATGGAATTTCGAGAACAATGGAAGAGTTCCGAAGCATTTTTAAACTTCAGCAGAATTCCGAGAACAATTGAAGAGTTCCGAAGCGTTTTTAAACGTCAGCGGAATTCTGAGAACAATGGAAGAGTTGTGAAGCATTTATAAACTTCAGCAGAATTCCGAGAACAATGGAAGAGTTCCGAAGCATTTTTAAACTTCACCCGAATTCCGAGAGCAATGGAAGAGTTCCAAAGCATTTTAAAAGTTCAGCAGAATTCCGAGAACAATTGAAGAGTTCCGAAGCATTTTTAAACGTCAGCGGAATGCCGAGAACAATGCAAGATTTCCGAAGCATTTTTAAACGTCAGCGGAATTCTGAGAACAATGGAAGAGTTCCGAAGCATTTTTAAACTTCAACGGAATTCCGAGAACAATGGATGAGTGCCGAAGCATTTTTAAACGTCAGTGGAATTCCGAGAACAATGAAAGAGTTGCGAAGCATTATTAAACGTCAGCGGAATTCCGAGAACAATGGAAGAGTTCTGAAGCATTTTTAAGCGTCAGCGGAATTTTGAAAACAATGGAAGATTTCCGAAGCATTTATAAACGTCAGCGGAATTCTGAGAACAATGGAAGAGTTCCGAAGCATTTTTAAACTTCAGCAGAATTCCGAGAACAATGGAAGGGTTCCGAAGCATTTTTAAACGTCAGCGGAATTCCGAGAACAGTGAAAGAGTTGCGAAGCATTATTAAACGTCAGCGGAATTCCGAGAACAATGGAAGAGTTCTGAAGCATTTTTAAACTTCAGCAGAATTCCCAGAACAATGGAAGTGTTTTGAAGCATTTTTAAACTTCAACGGAATTCCGAGAACAATGGAAGAGTTCCGAAGCATTTTTAAACGTCAGCGGAATTTCGAGAACAATGAAAGAGTTGCGAAGCATTATTAAACGTCAGCGGAATTCCGAGAACAATGGAAGAGTTCTGAAGCATTTTTAAGCGTCAGCGGAATTTTGAAAACAATGGAAGATTTCCGAAGCATTTTTAAACGTCAGCGGAATTCTGAGAACAATGGAAGAGTTCCTAAGCATTTTTAAACTTCAGCAGAATTCCGAGAACAATGGAAGGGTTCCGAAGCATTTTTAAACTTCAGCGGAATTCCGAGAACAATGGAAGAGTTCCAAAGCATTTTTAAACGTCAGCGGAATTCTGAGAACAATGGAAGAGTTCCGAAGCATTTTTAAACGTCAGCAGAATTCCGAGAAGAATGTAAGAGTACTGAAGCATTTTTAAACTTCAGCAGAATTCCGAGAGCAATGGAAGATTTCCAAAGCATTTTAAAAGTTCAGCAGAATTCCGAGAACAATTGAAGAGTTCCGAAGCATTTTTAAACGTCAGCGGAATTCTGAGAACAATGGAAGCGTTCCGAAGCATTTTTAAACTTCAGCAGAATTCCGAGAACAATGGAAGAGTTTGGAAGCATTTTTAAACTTCATCGGAATTTCGAGAACAATGGAAGAGATCCGAAGCATATTTAAACGTCAGCGGAATTCCGAAAACAATGAAAGAGTTGTGAAACATTATTAAACGTCAGCGGAATTCTGAGAACAATGGAAGATTTCCGAAGCATTTTTAAACGTCAGCAGAATTCCGAGAAGAATGTAAGAGTACTGAAGCATTTTTAAACTTCAGCAGAATTCCGAGAACAATGGAAGAGTTTCGAAGCATTTTTAAACTTCAACGGAATTCCGAGAACAATGGAAGAGTTCCGCAGCATTTTTAAACGTCAGCAGAATTCCGAGAACAATTGAAGAGTTCCGAAGCATTTTTAAACGTCAGCGGAATGCCGAGAACAATGCAAGATTTCCGAAGCATTTTTATATGTCAGCGGAATTCCAAGAACAATGGAAGAGTTCCGAAGCATTTTTAAACTTCAGCAGAATTCCGAGAACAATGGAAGAGTTTCGAAGCATTTTTAAACTTCAATGGAATTTCGAGAACAATGGAAGAGTTCCGAAGCATTTTTAAACTTCAGCAGAATTCCGAGAACAATGGAAGATTTCCGAAGCATTTTTAAACGTCAGCGGAATTCTGAGAACAATGGAAGAGATCTGAAGCGTTTATAAACTTCAGCAGAATTCCGAGAACAATGGAAGAGTTCCGAAGCATTTTTAAACTTCAACCGAATTCCGAGAGCAATGGAAGAGTTCCAAAGCATTTTAAAAGTTCAGCAGAATTCCGAGAACAATTGAAGAGTTCCGAAGCATTTTTAAACGTCAGCGGAATGCCGAGAACAATGCAAGATTTCCGAAGCATTTTTAAACGTCAGCGGAATTCTGAGAACAATGGAAGAGTTCCGAAGCATTTTTAAACTTCAGCAGAATTCCGAGAACAATGGAAGAGTTTCGAAGCATTTTTAAACTTCAACGGAATTTCGAGAACAATGGAAGAGTTCCGAAGCATTTTTAAACGTCAGCGGAATTCCGAGAACAATGAAAGAGTTGCGAAGCATTATTAAACGTCAGCGGAATTCCGAGAACAATGGAAGAGTTCTGAAGCATTTTTAAACGTCAGCGGAATTTTGAAAACAATGGAAGATTTCCGAAGCATTTTTAAATGTCAGCGGAATTCTGAGAACAATGGAAGAGTTCCGAAGCATTTTTAAACGTCAGCGGAATGCCGAGAACAATGCAAGATTTCCGAAGCATTTTTATATGTCAGCGGAATACCGAGAACAATGGAAGAGTACCGAAGCATTTTTAAACGTCAGCGGAATGCCGAGAACAATGCAAGATTTCCGAAGCATTTTTATATGTCAGCAGAATTCCGAGAACAATGGAAGAGATTTTAAGCATTTTTAAACTTCAGCGGAATTCCGAGAACAGTAGAAGAGTTCCGAAGCATTTTTAAACTTCACCCGAATTCTGAGAACAATGAAAGAGTTCCGAAGCATTTTTAAAAGTCAGCGGAATTCCGGGAACAATGGAAGAGTTGTGAAGCATTTTTAAACGTCAGCGGAATTCCGAGAACAATGGAAGAGTTCCGAAGCATTTTTAAACTTCAGCGGAATTTGGAGAACAATGGAAGAGTTCCGAAGTATTTTTAAAAGTCAGCGGAATTCTGAGAACAATGGAAGAGTTCCGAAGCATTTTTAAACTTCAGCGGAATTCCGAGAACAATGGAAGAGTTCCAAAGCATTTTTAAACGTCAGCAGAATTCCGAGAACAATGGAAGAGTTCTGAAGCATTTTTAAACGTCAGCGGAATATTGAAAACAATGGAAGATTTCCGAAGCATTTTTAAACGTCAGCGGAATTCTGAGAACAATGGAAGAGTTACGAAGCATTTTTAAACTTCAGCAGAATTCCGAGAACAATGGAAGAGTTCCGAAGCATTTTTAAATGTCAGCGGAATTCCGAGAACAATGAAAGAGTTGCGAAGCATTATTAAACGTCAGCGGAATTCCGAGAACAATGGAAGATTTCTGAAGCATCTTTAAACTTCAGCAGAATTCCGAGAACAATGGAAGAGTTTCGAAGCATTTTTAAACTTCAACGGAATTCCGAGAACAATGGATGAGTGCCGAAGCATTTTTAAACGTCAGTGGAATTCCGAGAACAATGAAAGAGTTGCGAAGCATTATTAAACGTCAGCGGAATTCCGAGAACAATGGAAGAGTTCTGAAGCATTTTTAAGCGTCAGCGGAATTTTGAAAACAATGGAAGATTTCCGAAGCATTTATAAACGTCAGCGGAATTCTGAGAACAATGGAAGAGTTCCGAAGCATTTTTAAACTTCAGCAGATTTCCGAGAACAATGGAAGGGTTCCGAAGCATTTTTAAACTTCAGCGGAATTTGGAGAACAATGGAAGAGTTCCGAAGCATTTTTAAACGTCAGCAGAATTCCGAGAAGAATGTAAGAGTACTGAAGCATTTTTAAACTTCAGCAGAATTCCGAGAGCAATGGAAGAGTTCCAAAGCATTTTAAAAGTTCAGCAGAATTCCGAGAACAATTGAAGAGTTCCGAAGCATTTTTAAACGTCAGCGGAATTCTGAGAACAATGGAAGAGTTCCGAAGCATTTTTAAACTTCAGCAGAATTCCGAGAACAATGGAAGAGTTTGGAAGCATTTTTAAACTTCAACGGAATTTTGAGAACAATGGAAGAGATCCGAAGCATATTCAAACGTCAGCGGAATTCCGAGAACAATGAAAGAGTTGCGAAGCATTATTAAACGTCAGCGGAATTCCGAGAACAATGGAAGAGTTCTGAAGCATTTTTAAACGTCAGCGGAATTTTGAAAACAATGGAAGATTTCCGAAGCATTTTTAAACGTCAGCGGAATTCTGAGAACAATGGAAGAGATCTGAAGCGTTTATAAACTTCAGCAGAATTCCGAGAACAATGGAAGAGTTCCGAAGCATTTTTAAACTTCAACCGAATTCCGAGAGCAATGGAAGAGTTCCAAAGCATTTTAAAAGTTCAGCAGAATTCCGAGAACAATTGAAGAGTTCCGAAGCATTTTTAAACGTCAGCGGAATGCCGAGAACAATGCAAGATTTCCGAAGCATTTTTAAACGTCAGCGGAATTCTGAGAACAATGGAAGAGTTCCGAAGCATTTTTAAACTTCAGCAGAATTCCGAGAACAATGGAAGAGTTTCGAAGCATTTTTAAACTTCAACGGAATTTCGAGAACAATGGAAGAGTTCCGAAGCATTTTTAAACGTCAGCGGAATTCCGAGAACAATGAAAGAGTTGCGAAGCATTATTAAACGTCAGCGGAATTCCGAGAACAATGGAAGAGTTCTGAAGCATTTTTAAACGTCAGCGGAATTTTGAAAACAATGGAAGATTTCCGAAGCATTTTTAAATGTCAGCGGAATTCTGAGAACAATGGAAGAGTTCCGAAGCATTTTTAAACGTCAGCGGAATGCCGAGAACAATGCAAGATTTCCGAAGCATTTTTATATGTCAGCGGAATTCCGAGAACAATGGAAGAGTACCGAAGCATTTTTAAACGTCAGCGGAATGCCGAGAACAATGCAAGATTTCCGAAGCATTTTTATATGTCAGCAGAATTCCGAGAACAATGGAAGAGATTTTAAGCATTTTTAAACTTCAGCGGAATTCCGAGAACAGTAGAAGAGTTCCGAAGCATTTTTAAACTTCACCCGAATTCTGAGAACAATGAAAGAGTTCCGAAGCATTTTTAAAAGTCAGCGGAATTCCGGGAACAATGGAAGAGTTGTGAAGCATTTTTAAACGTCAGCGGAATTCCGAGAACAATGGAAGAGTTCCGAAGCATTTTTAAACTTCAGCGGAATTTGGAGAACAATGGAAGAGTTCCGAAGTATTTTTAAAAGTCAGCGGAATTCTGAGAACAATGGAAGAGTTCCGAAGCATTTTTAAACTTCAGCGGAATTCCGAGAACAATGGAAGAGTTCCAAAGCATTTTTAAACGTCAGCAGAATTCCGAGAACAATGGAAGAGTTCTGAAGCATTTTTAAACGTCAGCGGAATATTGAAAACAATGGAAGATTTCCGAAGCATTTTTAAACGTCAGCGGAATTCTGAGAACAATGGAAGAGTTACGAAGCATTTTTAAACTTCAGCAGAATTCCGAGAACAATGGAAGAGTTCCGAAGCATTTTTAAATGTCAGCGGAATTCCGAGAACAATGAAAGAGTTGCGAAGCATTATTAAACGTCAGCGGAATTCCGAGAACAATGGAAGATTTCTGAAGCATCTTTAAACTTCAGCAGAATTCCGAGAACAATGGAAGAGTTTCGAAGCATTTTTAAACTTCAACGGAATTCCGAGAACAATGGATGAGTGCCGAAGCATTTTTAAACGTCAGTGGAATTCCGAGAACAATGAAAGAGTTGCGAAGCATTATTAAACGTCAGCGGAATTCCGAGAACAATGGAAGAGTTCTGAAGCATTTTTAAGCGTCAGCGGAATTTTGAAAACAATGGAAGATTTCCGAAGCATTTATAAACGTCAGCGGAATTCTGAGAACAATGGAAGAGTTCCGAAGCATTTTTAAACTTCAGCAGATTTCCGAGAACAATGGAAGGGTTCCGAAGCATTTTTAAACTTCAGCGGAATTTGGAGAACAATGGAAGAGTTCCGAAGCATTTTTAAACGTCAGCAGAATTCCGAGAAGAATGTAAGAGTACTGAAGCATTTTTAAACTTCAGCAGAATTCCGAGAGCAATGGAAGAGTTCCAAAGCATTTTAAAAGTTCAGCAGAATTCCGAGAACAATTGAAGAGTTCCGAAGCATTTTTAAACGTCAGCGGAATTCTGAGAACAATGGAAGAGTTCCGAAGCATTTTTAAACTTCAGCAGAATTCCGAGAACAATGGAAGAGTTTGGAAGCATTTTTAAACTTCAACGGAATTTTGAGAACAATGGAAGAGATCCGAAGCATATTCAAACGTCAGCGGAATTCCGAGAACAATGAAAGAGTTGCGAAGCATTATTAAACGTCAGCGGAATTCCGAGAACAATGGAAGAGTTCTGAAGCATTTTTAAACGTCAGCGGAATTTTGAAAACAATGGAAGATTTCCGAAGCATTTTTAAACGTCAGCGGAATTCTGAGAACAATGGAAGAGTTCCGAAGCATTTTTAAACGTCAGCGGAATGCCGAGAACAATGCAAGATTTCCGAAGCATTTTTATATGTCAGCGGAATTCCGAGAACAATGGAAGAGCTCCGAAGCATTTTTAAACGTCAGCAGAATTCCGAGAACAATGGAAGAGTTCCGAAGCATTTTAAAACTTCAGCAGAATTCCAAGAACAATGGAAGAGTTCTGAAGCATTTTTAAACGTCAGCAGAATTCCGAGATCAATGGAAGAGTTCCGAAGCATTTTTAAATGTCAGCGGAATTCCGAGAACAGTGGAAGAGTTCTGAAGCATTTTTAAGCGTCAGCGGAATTTTGAAAACAATGGAAGATTTCCGAAGCATTTTTAAACGTCAGCGGAATTCTGAGAACAATGGAAGAGTTCCGAAACATTTTTAAACTTCAGCAGAATTCCGAGAACAATGGAAGGGTTCCGAAGCATTTTTAAACTTCAGCGGAATTTGGAGAACAATGGAAGAGTTCCGAAGTATTTTTAAAAGTCAGCGGAATTCCGAGAACAATGGAAGAGTTGTGAAGCATTTTTAAACGTCAGCGGAATGCCGAGAACAATGCAAGATTTCCGAAGCATTTTTATATGTCAGCGGAATTCCAAGAACAATGGAAGAGTTCCGAAGCATTTTTAAACTTCAGCAGAATTCCGAGAACAATGGAAGAGTGTCGAAGCATTTTTAAACTTCAATGGAATTTCGAGAACAATGGAAGAGTTCCGAAGCATTTTTAAACTTCAGCAGAATTCCGAGAACAATGGAAGATTTCCGAAGCATTTTTAAACGTCAGCGGAATTCTGAGAACAATGGAAGAGTTCTGAAGCATTTATAAACTTCAGCAGAATTCCGAGAACAATGGAAGAGTTCCGAAGCATTTTTAAACTTCACCCGAATTCCGAGAACAATGGAAGATTTCCGAAGCATTTTTAAACGTCAGCGGAATTCTGAGAACAATGGAAGAGTTCTGAAGCATTTATAAACTTCAGCAGAATTCCGAGAACAATGGAAGGGTTCCGAAGCATTTTTAAACTTCAGCGGAATTTGGAGAACAATGGAAGAGTTCCGAAGTATTTTTAAAAGTCAGCGGAATTCCGAGAACAATGGAAGAGTTGTGAAGCATTTTTAAACGTCAGCGGAATTCCGAGAACAATGGAAGAGTTCCGAAGCATTTTTAAACGTCAGCAGAATTCCGAGAACAATGGAACAGTTCCGAAGCATTTTTAAACGTCAGCAGAATTCTGAGAACAATGGAAGGGTTCCGAAGCATTTTTAAACTTCAGCGGAATTCCGAGAACAATGGAAGAGTTCCAAAGCATTTTTAAACGTCAGCGGAATTCTGAGAACAATGGAAGAGTTCCGCAGCATTTTTAAACGTCAGCAGAATTCCGAGAAGAATGTAAGAGTTCTGAAGCATTTTTAAACTTCAGCAGAATTCCGAAAGCAATGGAATAGTTCCAAAGCATTTTAAAAGTTCAGCAGAATTCCGAGAACAATTGAAGAGTTCCGAAGCATTTTTAAACGTCAGCGGAATGCCGAGAACAATGCAAGATTTCCGAAGCATTTTTATATGTCAGCGGAATTCCAAGAACAATGGAAGAGTTCCGAAGCATTTTTAAACTTCAGCAGAATTCCGAGAACAATGGAAGAGTTTCGAAGCATTTTTAAACTTCAATGGAATTTCGAGAACAATGGAAGAGTTCCGAAGCATTTTTAAACTTCAGCAGAATTCCGAGAACAATGGAAGATTTCCGAAGCATTTTTAAACGTCAGCGGAATTCTGAGAACAATGGAAGAGTTCTGAAGCATTTATAAACTTCAGCAGAATTCCGAGAACAATGGAAGAGTTCCGAAGCATTTTTAAACTTCACCCGAATTCCGAGAGCAATGGAAGAGTTCCAAAGCATTTTAAAAGTTCAGCAGAATTCCGAGAACAATTGAAGAGTTCCGAAGCATTTTTAAACGTCAGCGGAATGCCGAGAACAATGCAAGATTTCCGAAGCATTTTTAAACGTCAGCGGAATTCTGAGAACAATGGAAGAGTTCCGAAGCATTTTTAAACTTCAGCAGAATTCCGAGAACAATGGAAGAGTTTCGAAGCATTTTTAAACTTCAACGGAATTTCGAGAACAATGGAAGAGTTCCGAAGCATTTTTAAACGTCAGCGGAATTCCGAGAACAATGAAAGAGTTGCGAAGCATTATTAAACGTCAGCGGAATTCCGAGAACAATGGAAGAGTTCTGAAGCATTTTTAAACGTCAGCGGAATTTTGAAAACAATGGAAGATTTCCGAAGCATTTTTAAACGTCAGCGGAATTCTGAGAACAATGGAAGAGTTCCGAAGCATTTTTAAACGTCAGCGGAATGCCGAGAACAATGCAAGATTTCCGAAGCATTTTTATATGTCAGCGGAATTCCGAGAACAATGGAAGAGTACCGAAGCATTTTTAAATGTCAGCGGAATGCCGAGAACAATGGAAGATTTCCGAAGCATTTTTATATGTCAGCAAAATTCCGAGAACAATGGAAGATTTCCGAAGCATTTTTAAACGTCAGCGGAATTCTGAGAACAATGGAAGAGTTCTGAAGCATTTATAAACTTCAGCGGAATTCCGAGAACAATGGAAGAGTTCCGAAGCATTTTTAAACTTCACCCGAATTCCGAGAGCAATGGAAGAGTTCCAAAGCATTTTAAAAGTTCAGCAGAATTCCGAGAACAATTGAAGAGTTCCGAAGCATTTTTAAACGTCAGCGGAATGCCGAGAACAATGCAAGATTTCCGAAGCATTTTTAAACGTCAGCGGAATTCTGAGAACAATGGAAGAGTTCCGAAGCATTTTTAAACTTCAGCAGAATTCCGAGAACAATGGAAGGGTTCCGAAGCATTTTTAAACTTCAGCGGAATTTGGAGAACAATGGAAGAGTTCCGAAGTATTTTTAAAAGTCAGCGGAATTCCGAGAACAATGGAAGAGTTGTGAAGCATTTTTAAACGTCAGCGGAATTCCGAGAACAATGGAAGAGTTCCGAAGCATTTTTAAACGTCAGCAGAATTCCGAGAACAATGGAACAGTTCCGAAGCATTTTTAAACGTCAGCAGAATTCTGAGAACAATGGAAGGGTTCCGAAGCATTTTTAAACTTCAGCGGAATTCCGAGAACAATGGAAGAGTTCCAAAGCATTTTTAAACGTCAGCGGAATTCTGAGAACAATGGAAGAGTTCCGCAGCATTTTTAAACGTCAGCAGAATTCCGAGAAGAATGTAAGAGTTCTGAAGCATTTTTAAACTTCAGCAGAATTCCGAAAGCAATGGAATAGTTCCAAAGCATTTTAAAAGTTCAACAGAATTCCGAGAACAATTGAAGAGTTCCGAAGCATTTTTAAACGTCAGCGGAATGCCGAGAACAATGCAAGATTTCCGAAGCATTTTTATATGTCAGCGGAATTCCAAGAACAATGGAAGAGTTCCGAAGCATTTTTAAACTTCAGCAGAATTCCGAGAACAATGGAAGAGTTTCGAAGCATTTTTAAACTTCAATGGAATTTCGAGAACAATGGAAGAGTTCCGAAGCATTTTTAAACTTCAGCAGAATTCCGAGAACAATGGAAGATTTCCGAAGCATTTTTAAACGTCAGCGGAATTCTGAGAACAATGGAAGAGTTCTGAAGCATTTATAAACTTCAGCAGAATTCCGAGAACAATGGAAGAGTTCCGAAGCATTTTTAAACTTCACCCGAATTCCGAGAGCAATGGAAGAGTTCCAAGGCATTTTAAAAGTTCAGCAGAATTCCGAGAACAATTGAAGAGTTCCGAAGCATTTTTAAACGTCAGCGGAATGCCGAGAACAATGCAAGATTTCCGAAGCATTTTTAAACGTCAGCGGAATTCTGAGAACAATGGAAGAGTTCCGAAGCATTTTTAAACTTCAGCAGAATTCCGAGAACAATGGAAGAGTTTCGAAGCATTTTTAAACTTCAACGGAATTTCGAGAACAATGGAAGAGTTCCGAAGCATTTTTAAACGTCAGCGGAATTCCGAGAACAATGAAAGAGTTGCGAAGCATTATTAAACGTCAGCGGAATTCCGAGAACAATGGAAGAGTTCTGAAGCATTTTTAAACGTCAGCGGAATTTTGAAAACAATGGAAGATTTCCGAAGCATTTTTAAACGTCAGCGGAATTCTGAGAACAATGGAAGAGTTCCGAAGCATTTTTAAACGTCAGCGGAATGCCGAGAACAATGCAAGATTTCCGAAGCATTTTTATATGTCAGCGGAATTCCGAGAACAATGGAAGAGTACCGAAGCATTTTTAAATGTCAGCGGAATGCCGAGAACAATGCAAGATTTCCGAAGCATTTTTATATGTCAGCAAAATTCCGAGAACAATGGAAGAGATTTTAAGCATTTTTAAACTTCAGCGGAATTCCGAGAACAGTAGAAGAGTTCCAAAGCATTTTTAAACTTCACCCGAATTCTGAGAACAATGAAAGAGTTCCGAAGCATTTTTAAAAGTCAGCGGAATTCCGGGAACAATGGAAGAGTTGTGAAGCATTTTTAAACGTCAGCGGAATTCCGAGAACAATGGAAGAGTTCCGAAGCATTTTTAAACTTCAGCAGAATTCCGAGAACAATGGAAGAGTTCCGAAGCATTTTTAAATGTCAGCGGAATTCCGAGAACAATGAAAGAGTTGCGAAGCATTATTAAACGTCAGCGGAATTCCGAGAACAATGGAAGATTTCTGAAGCATCTTTAAACTTCAGCAGAATTCCGAGAACAATGGAAGAGTTTCGAAGCATTTTTAAACTTCAACGGAATTCCCAGAACAATGGATGAGTGCCGAAGCATTTTTAAACGTCAGTGGAATTCCGAGAACAATGAAAGAGTTGCGAAGCATTATTAAACGTCAGCGGAATTCCGAGAACAATGGAAGAGTTCTGAAGCATTTTTAAGCGTCAGCGGAATTTTGAAAACAATGGAAGATTTCCGAAGCATTTATAAACGTCAGCGGAATTCTGAGAACAATGGAAGAGTTCCGAAGCATTTTTAAACTTCAGCAGAATTCCGAGAACAATGGAAGGGTTCCGAAGCATTTTTAAACGTCAGCGGAATTCCAAGAACAATGAAAGAGTTGCGAAGCATTATTAAACGTCAGCGGAATTCCGAGAACAATGGAAGAGTTCTGAAGCATTTTTAAACTTCAGCAGAATTCCCAGAACAATGGAAGTGTTTTGAAGCATTTTTAAACTTCAACGGAATTCCGAGAACAATGGAAGAGTTCCGAAGCATTTTTAAACGTCAGCGGAATTCCGAGAACAATGAAAGAGTTGCGAAGCATTATTAAACGTCAGCGGAATTCCGAGAACAATGGAAGAGTTCTGAAGCATTTTTAAGCGTCAGCGGAATTTTGAAAACAATGGAAGATTTCCGAAGCATTTTTAAACGTCAGCGGAATTCTGAGAACAATGGAAGAGTTCCGAAGCATTTTTAAACTTCAGCAGAATTCCGAGAACAATGGAAGGGTTCCGAAGCATTTTTAAACTTCAGCGGAATTCTGAGAACAATGGAAGAGTTCCGAAGCATTTTTAAACGTCAGCAGAATTCCGAGAAGAATGTAAGAGTACTGAAGCATTTTTAAACTTCAGCAGAATTCCGAGAGCAATGGAAGAGTTCCAAAGCATTTTAAAAGTTCAGCAGAATTCCGAGAACAATTGAAGAGTTCCGAAGCATTTTTAAACGTCAGCGGAATTCTGAGAACAATGGAAGAGTTCCGAAGCATTTTTAAACTTCAGCAGAATTCCGAGAACAATGGAAGAGTTTGGAAGCATTTTTAAACTTCAACGGAATTTCGAGAACAATGGAAGAGATCCGAAGCATATTTAAACGTCAGCGGAATTCCGAGAACAATGAAAGAGTTGCGAAGCATTATTAAACGTCAGCGGAATTCTGAGAACAATGGAAGAGTTCCGAAGCATTTTTAAACGTCAGCAGAATTCCGAGAAGAATGTAAGAGTACTGAAGCATTTTTAAACTTCAGCAGAATTCCGAGAGCAATGGAAGAGTTCCAAAGCATTTTAAAAGTTCATCAGAATTCCGAGAACAATTGAAGAGTTCCGAAGCATTTTTAAACGTCAGCGGAATGCCGAGAACAATGCAAGATTTCCGAAGCATTTTTATATGTCAGCGGAATTCCGAGAAGAATGTAAGAGTACTGAAGCATTTTTAAACTTCAGCAGAATTCCGAGAACAATGGAAGAGTTTCGAAGCATTTTTAAACTTCAACGGAATTCCGAGAACAATGGAAGAGTTCCGCAGCATTTTTAAACGTCAGCAGAATTCCGAGAAGAATGTAAGAGTTCTGAAGCATTTTTAAACTTCAGCAGAATTCCGAAAGCAATGGAAGAGTTCCAAAGCATTTTAAAAGTTCAGCAGAATTCCGAGAACAATTGAAGAGTTCCGAAGCATTTTTAAACGTCAGCGGAATGCCGAGAACAATGCAAGATTTCCGAAGCATTTTTATATGTCAGCGGAATTCCAAGAACAATGGAAGAGTTCCGAAGCATTTTTAAACTTCAGCAGAATTCCGAGAACAATGGAAGAGTTTCGAAGCATTTTTAAACTTCAATGGAATTTCGAGAACAATGGAAGAGTTCCGAAGCATTTTTAAACTTCAGCAGAATTCCGAGAACAATGGAAGATTTCCGAAGCATTTTTAAACGTCAGCGGAATTCTGAGAACAATGGAAGAGTTCTGAAGCATTTATAAACTTCAGCAGAATTCCGAGAACAATGGAAGAGTTCCGAAGCATTTTTAAACTTCACCCGAATTCCGAGAGCAATGGAAGAGTTCTAAAGCATTTTAAAAGTTCAGCAGAATTCCGAGAACAATTGAAGAGTTCCGAAGCATTTTTAAACGTCAGCGGAATGCCGAGAACAATGCAAGATTTCCGAAGCATTTTTAAACGTCAGCGGAATTCTGAGAACAATGGAAGAGTTCCGAAGCATTTTTAAACGTCAGCGGAATGCCGAGAACAATGCAAGATTTCCGAAGCATTTTTATATGTCAGCGGAATTCCGAGAACAATGGAAGAGTACCGAAGCATTTTTAAATGTCAGCGGAATGCCGAGAACAATGCAAGATTTCCGAAGCATTTTTATATGTCAGCAAAATTCCGAGAACAATGGAAGAGATTTTAAGCATTTTTAAACGTCAGCGGAATTCTGAGAACAATGGAAGAGTTCCGAAGCATTTTTAAACTTCAGCGGAATTTGGAGAACAATGGAAGAGTTCCGAAGTATTTTTAAAAGTCAGCGGAATTCTGAGAACAATGGAAGAGTTCCGAAGCATTTTTAAACTTCAGCGGAATTCCGAGAACAATGGAAGAGTTCCAAAGCATTTTTAAACGTCAGCGGAATTCCGAGAACAATGGAAGAGTTCTGAAGCATTTTTAAACGTCAGCGGAATATTGAAAACAATGGAAGATTTCCGAAGCATTTTTAAACGTCAGCGGAATTCTGAGAACAATGGAAGAGTTACGAAGCATTATTAAACGTCAGCGGAATTCCGAGAACAATGGAAGATTTCTGAAGCATCTTTAAACTTCAGCAGAATTCCGAGAACAATGGAAGAGTTTCGAAGCATTTTTAAACTTCAACGGAATTCCGAGAACAATGGATGAGTGCCGAAGCATTTTTAAACGTCAGTGGAATTCCGAGAACAATGAAAGGGTTGCGAAGCATTATTAAACGTCAGCGGAATTCCGAGAACAATGGAAGAGTTCTGAAGCATTTTTAAGCGTCAGCGGAATTTTGAAAACAATGGAAGATTTCCGAAGCATTTATAAACGTCAGCGGAATTCTGAGAACAATGGAAGAGTTCCGAAGCATTTTTAAGCGTCAGCGGAATTTTGAAAACAATGGAAGATTTCCGAAGCATTTTTAAACGTCAGCGGAATTCTGAGAACAATGGAAGAGTTCTGAAGCATTTATAAACTTCAGCAGAATTCCGAGAACAATGGAAGAGTTCCGAAGCATTTTTAAACGTCAGCGGAATTCCGAGAACAATGAAAGAGTTGCGAAGCATTATTAAACGTCAGCGGAATTCCGAGAACAATGGAAGAGTTCTGAAGCATTTTTAAACTTCAGCAGAATTCCCAGAACAATGGAAGTGTTTTGAAGCATTTTTAAACTTCAACGGAATTCCGAGAACAATGGAAGAGTTCCGAAGCATTTTTAAACGTCAGCGGAATTCCGAGAACAATGAAAGAGTTGCGAAGCATTATTAAACGTCAGCGGAATTCCGAGAACAATGGAAGAGTTCTGAAGCATTTTTAAGCGTCAGCGGAATTTTGAAAACAATGGAAGATTTCCGAAGCATTTTTAAACGTCAGCGGAATTCTGAGAACAATGGAAGAGTTCCTAAGCATTTTTAAACTTCAGCAGAATTCCGAGAACAATGGAAGGGTTCCGAAGCATTTTTAAACTTCAGCGGAATTCCGAGAACAATGGAAGAGTTCCAAAGCATTTTTAAACGTCAGCGGAATTCCGAGAAGAATGTAAGAGTACTGAAGCATTTTTAAACTTCAGCAGAATTCCGAGAGCAATGGAAGAGTTCCAAAGCAATTTAAAAGTTCAGCAGAATTCCGAGAACAATTGAAGAGTTCCGAAGCATTTTTAAACGTCAGCGGAATGCCGAGAACCATGCAAGATTTCCGAAGCATTTTTATATGTCAGCGGAATTCTGAGAACAATGGAAGAGTTCCGAAGCATTTTTAAACGTCAGCAGAATTCCGAGAAGAATGTAAGAGTAGTGAAGCATTTTTAAACTTCAGCAGAATTCCGAGAGCAATGGAAGAGTTCCAAAGCAATTTAAAAGTTCAGCAGAATTCCGAGAACAATTGAAGAGTTCCGAAGCATTTTTAAACGTCAGCGGAATGCCGAGAACCATGCAAGATTTCCGAAGCATTTTTATATGTCAGCGGAATTCCGAGAACAATGGAAGAGTACCGAAGCATTTTTAAACATCAGCGGAATTCCGAGAAGAATGTAAGAGTTCTGAAGCATTTTTAAACTTCAGCAGAATTCCGAAAGCAATGGAAGAGTTCCAAAGCATTTTAAAAGTTCAGCAGAATTCCGAGAACAATTGAAGAGTTCCGAAGCATTTTTAAACGTCAGCGGAATGCCGAGAACAATGCAAGATTTCCGAAGCATTTTTAAACGTCAGCGGAATTCTGAGAACAATGGAAGAGTTCCGAAGCATTTTTAAACGTCAGCGGAATGCCGAGAACAATGCAAGATTTCCGAAGCATTTTTATATGTCAGCGGAATTCCGAGAACAATGGAAGAGTACCGAAGCATTTTTAAATGTCAGCGGAATGCCGAGAACAATGCAAGATTTCCGAAGCATTTTTATATGTCAGCAAAATTCCGAGAACAATGGAAGAGATTTTAAGCATTTTTAAACGTCAGCGGAATTCTGAGAACAATGGAAGAGTTCCGAAGCATTTTTAAACTTCAGCGGAATTTGGAGAACAATGGAAGAGTTCCGAAGTATTTTTAAAAGTCAGCGGAATTCTGAGAACAATGGAAGAGTTCCGAAGCATTTTTAAACTTCAGCGGAATTCCGAGAACAATGGAAGAGTTCCAAAGCATTTTTAAACGTCAGCGGAATTCCGAGAACAATGGAAGAGTTCTGAAGCATTTTTAAACGTCAGCGGAATATTGAAAACAATGGAAGATTTCCGAAGCATTTTTAAACGTCAGCGGAATTCTGAGAACAATGGAAGAGTTACGAAGCATTATTAAACGTCAGCGGAATTCCGAGAACAATGGAAGATTTCTGAAGCATCTTTAAACTTCAGCAGAATTCCGAGAACAATGGAAGAGTTTCGAAGCATTTTTAAACTTCAACGGAATTCCGAGAACAATGGATGAGTGCCGAAGCATTTTTAAACGTCAGTGGAATTCCGAGAACAATGAAAGAGTTGCGAAGCATTATTAAACGTCAGCGGAATTCCGAGAACAATGGAAGAGTTCTGAAGCATTTTTAAGCGTCAGCGGAATTTTGAAAACAATGGAAGATTTCCGAAGCATTTATAAACGTCAGCGGAATTCTGAGAACAATGGAAGAGTTCCGAAGCATTTTTAAGCGTCAGCGGAATTTTGAAAACAATGGAAGATTTCCGAAGCATTTTTAAACGTCAGCGGAATTCTGAGAACAATGGAAGAGTTCTGAAGCATTTATAAACTTCAGCAGAATTCCGAGAACAATGGAAGAGTTCCGAAGCATTTTTAAACGTCAGCGGAATTCCGAGAACAATGAAAGAGTTGCGAAGCATTATTAAACGTCAGCGGAATTCCGAGAACAATGGAAGAGTTCTGAAGCATTTTTAAACTTCAGCAGAATTCCCAGAACAATGGAAGTGTTTTGAAGCATTTTTAAACTTCAACGGAATTCCGAGAACAATGGAAGAGTTCCGAAGCATTTTTAAACGTCAGCGGAATTCCGAGAACAATGAAAGAGTTGCGAAGCATTATTAAACGTCAGCGGAATTCCGAGAACAATGGAAGAGTTCTGAAGCATTTTTAAGCGTCAGCGGAATTTTGAAAACAATGGAAGATTTCCGAAGCATTTTTAAACGTCAGCGGAATTCTGAGAACAATGGAAGAGTTCCTAAGCATTTTTAAACTTCAGCAGAATTCCGAGAACAATGGAAGGGTTCCGAAGCATTTTTAAACTTCAGCGGAATTCCGAGAACAATGGAAGAGTTCCAAAGCATTTTTAAACGTCAGCGGAATTCCGAGAAGAATGTAAGAGTACTGAAGCATTTTTAAACTTCAGCAGAATTCCGAGAGCAATGGAAGAGTTCCAAAGCAATTTAAAAGTTCAGCAGAATTCCGAGAACAATTGAAGAGTTCCGAAGCATTTTTAAACGTCAGCGGAATGCCGAGAACCATGCAAGATTTCCGAAGCATTTTTATATGTCAGCGGAATTCTGAGAACAATGGAAGAGTTCCGAAGCATTTTTAAACGTCAGCAGAATTCCGAGAAGAATGTAAGAGTAGTGAAGCATTTTTAAACTTCAGCAGAATTCCGAGAGCAATGGAAGAGTTCCAAAGCAATTTAAAAGTTCAGCAGAATTCCGAGAACAATTGAAGAGTTCCGAAGCATTTTTAAACGTCAGCGGAATGCCGAGAACCATGCAAGATTTCCGAAGCATTTTTATATGTCAGCGGAATTCCGAGAACAATGGAAGAGTACCGAAGCATTTTTAAACATCAGCGGAATTCCGAGAAGAATGTAAGAGTTCTGAAGCATTTTTAAACTTCAGCAGAATTCCGAAAGCAATGGAAGAGTTCCAAAGCATTTTAAAAGTTCAGCAGAATTCCGAGAACAATCGAAGAGTTCCGAAGCATTTTTAAACGTCAGCGGAATGCCAAGAACAATGCAAGATTTCCGAAGCATTTTTATATGTCAGCGGAATTCCAAGAACAATGGAAGAGTTCCGAAGCATTTTTAAACTTCAGCAGAATTCCGAGAACAATGGAAGAGTTTCGAAGCATTTTTAAACTTCAATGGAATTCTGAGAACAATGGAAGAGTTCCGAAGCATTTTTAAACGTCAGCAGAATTCCGAGAACAATGGAAGAGTTCCGAAGCATTTTTAAACGTCAGCAGAATTCCGAGAACAATGGAAGAGTTCCGAAGCATTTTTAAACGTCAGCAGAATTCCGAGAACAATGGAAGAGTTCCGAAGCATTTTTAAACGTCAGCAGAATTCCGAGAACAATGGAAGAGTTCCGAAGCATTTTTAAACGTCAGCAGAATTCCGAGAACAATGGAAGAGTTCCGAAGCATTTTTAAACGTCAGCGGAATTCCCAGAACAATGGATGAGTGCCGAAGCATTTTTAAACGTCAGTGGAATTCCGAGAACAATGAAAGAGTTGCGAAGCATTATTAAACGTCAGCGGAATTCCGAGAACAATGGAAGAGTTCTGAAGCATTTTTAAGCGTCAGCGGAATTTTGAAAACAATGGAAGATTTCCGAAGCATTTATAAACGTCAGCGGAATTCTGAGAACAATGGAAGAGTTCCGAAGCATTTTTAAACTTCAGCAGAATTCCGAGAACAATGGAAGGGTTCCGAAGCATTTTTAAACGTCAGCGGAATTCCAAGAACAATGAAAGAGTTGCGAAGCATTATTAAACGTCAGCGGAATTCCGAGAACAATGGAAGAGTTCTGAAGCATTTTTAAACTTCAGCAGAATTCCCAGAACAATGGAAGGGTTCCGAAGCATTTTTAAACTTCAGCGGAATTCTGAGAACAATGGAAGAGTTCCGAAGCATTTTTAAACGTCAGCAGAATTCCGAGAAGAATGTAAGAGTACTGAAGCATTTTTAAACTTCAGCAGAATTCCGAGAGCAATGGAAGAGTTCCAAAGCATTTTAAAAGTTCAGCAGAATTCCGAGAACAATTGAAGAGTTCCGAAGCATTTTTAAACGTCAGCGGAATTCTGAGAACAATGGAAGAGTTCCGAAGCATTTTTAAACTTCAGCAGAATTCCGAGAACAATGGAAGAGTTTGGAAGCATTTTTAAACTTCAACGGAATTTCGAGAACAATGGAAGAGATCCGAAGCATATTTAAACGTCAGCGGAATTCCGAGAACAATGAAAGAGTTGCGAAGCATTATTAAACGTCAGCGGAATTCTGAGAACAATGGAAGAGTTCCGAAGCATTTTTAAACGTCAGCAGAATTCCGAGAAGAATGTAAGAGTACTGAAGCATTTTTAAACTTCAGCAGAATTCCGAGAGCAATGGAAGAGTTCCAAAGCATTTTAAAAGTTCATCAGAATTCCGAGAACAATTGAAGAGTTCCGAAGCATTTTTAAACGTCAGCGGAATGCCGAGAACAATGCAAGATTTCCGAAGCATTTTTATATGTCAGCGGAATTCCGAGAAGAATGTAAGAGTACTGAAGCATTTTTAAACTTCAGCAGAATTCCGAGAACAATGGAAGAGTTTCGAAGCATTTTTAAACTTCAACGGAATTCCGAGAACAATTGAAGAGTTCCGAAGCATTTTTAAACGTCAGCGGAATGCCGAGAACAATGCAAGATTTCCGAAGCATTTTTATATGTCAGCGGAATTCCAAGAACAATGGAAGAGTTCCGAAGCATTTTTAAACTTCAGCAGAATTCCGAGAACAATGGAAGAGTTTCGAAGCATTTTTAAACTTCAATGGAATTTCGAGAACAATGGAAGAGTTCCGAAGCATTTTTAAACTTCAGCAGAATTCCGAGAACAATGGAAGATTTCCGAAGCATTTTTAAACGTCAGCGGAATTCTGAGAACAATGGAAGAGTTCTGAAGCATTTATAAACTTCAGCAGAATTCCGAGAACAATGGAAGAGTTCCGAAGCATTTTTAAACTTCACCCGAATTCCGAGAGCAATGGAAGAGTTCTAAAGCATTTTAAAAGTTCAGCAGAATTCCGAGAACAATTGAAGAGTTCCGAAGCATTTTTAAACGTCAGCGGAATGCCGAGAACAATGCAAGATTTCCGAAGCATTTTTAAACGTCAGCGGAATTCTGAGAACAATGGAAGAGTTCCGAAGCATTTTTAAACGTCAGCGGAATGCCGAGAACAATGCAAGATTTCCGAAGCATTTTTATATGTCAGCGGAATTCCGAGAACAATGGAAGAGTACCGAAGCATTTTTAAATGTCAGCGGAATGCCGAGAACAATGCAAGATTTCCGAAGCATTTTTATATGTCAGCAAAATTCCGAGAACAATGGAAGAGATTTTAAGCATTTTTAAACGTCAGCGGAATTCTGAGAACAATGGAAGAGTTCCGAAGCATTTTTAAACTTCATCGGAATTTGGAGAACAATGGAAGAGTTCCGAAGTATTTTTAAAAGTCAGCGGAATTCTGAGAACAATGGAAGAGTTCCGAAGCATTTTTAAACTTCAGCGGAATTCCGAGAACAATGGAAGAGTTCCAAAGCATTTTTAAACGTCAGCGGAATTCCGAGAACAATGGAAGAGTTCTGAAGCATTTTTAAACGTCAGCGGAATATTGAAAACAATGGAAGATTTCCGAAGCATTTTTAAACGTCAGCGGAATTCTGAGAACAATGGAAGAGTTACGAAGCATTATTAAACGTCAGCGGAATTCCGAGAACAATGGAAGATTTCTGAAGCATCTTTAAACTTCAGCAGAATTCCGAGAACAATTGAAGAGTTTCGAAGCATTTTTAAACTTCAACGGAATTCCGAGAACAATGGATGAGTGCCGAAGCATTTTTAAACGTCAGTGGAATTCCGAGAACAATGAAAGAGTTGCGAAGCATTATTAAACGTCAGCGGAATTCCGAGAACAATGGAAGAGTTCTGAAGCATTTTTAAGCGTCAGCGGAATTTTGAAAACAATGGAAGATTTCCGAAGCATTTATAAACGTCAGCGGAATTCTGAGAACAATGGAAGAGTTCCGAAGCATTTTTAAGCGTCAGCGGAATTTTGAAAACAATGGAAGATTTCCGAAGCATTTTTAAACGTCAGCGGAATTCTGAGAACAATGGAAGAGTTCTGAAGCATTTATAAACTTCAGCAGAATTCCGAGAACAATGGAAGAGTTCCGAAGCATTTTTAAACGTCAGCGGAATTCCGAGAACAATGAAAGAGTTGCGAAGCATTATTAAACGTCAGCGGAATTCCGAGAACAATGGAAGAGTTCTGAAGCATTTTTAAACTTCAGCAGAATTCCCAGAACAATGGAAGTGTTTTGAAGCATTTTTAAACTTCAACGGAATTCCGAGAACAATGGAAGAGTTCCGAAGCATTTTTAAACGTCAGCGGAATTCCGAGAACAATGAAAGAGTTGCGAAGCATTATTAAACGTCAGCGGAATTCCGAGAACAATGGAAGAGTTCTGAAGCATTTTTAAGCGTCAGCGGAATTTTGAAAACAATGGAAGATTTCCGAAGCATTTTTAAACGTCAGCGGAATTCTGAGAACAATGGAAGAGTTCCTAAGCATTTTTAAACTTCAGCAGAATTCCGAGAACAATGGAAGGGTTCCGAAGCATTTTTAAACTTCAGCGGAATTCCGAGAACAATGGAAGAGTTCCAAAGCATTTTTAAACGTCAGCGGAATTCTGAGAACAATGGAAGAGTTCCGAAGCATTTTTAAACGTCAGCAGAATTCCGAGAAGAATGTAAGAGTACTGAAGCATTTTTAAACTTCAGCAGAATTCCGAGAGCAATGGAAGAGTTCCAAAGCAATTTAAAAGTTCAGCAGAATTCCGAGAACAATTGAAGAGTTCCGAAGCATTTTTAAACGTCAGCGGAATGCCGAGAACCATGCAAGATTTCCGAAGCATTTTTATATGTCAGCGGAATTCCGAGAACAATGGAAGAGTACCGAAGCATTTTTAAACATCAGCGGAATTCCGAGAAGAATGTAAGAGTTCTGAAGCATTTTTAAACTTCAGCAGAATTCCGAAAGCAATGGAAGAGTTCCAAAGCATTTTAAAAGTTCAGCAGAATTCCGAGAACAATCGAAGAGTTCCGAAGCATTTTTAAACGTCAGCGGAATGCCAAGAACAATGCAAGATTTCCGAAGCATTTTTATATGTCAGCGGAATTCCAAGAACAATGGAAGAGTTCCGAAGCATTTTTAAACGTCAGCAGAATTCCGAGAACAATGGAAGAGTTCCGAAGCATTTTTAAACGTCAGCAGAATTCCGAGAACAATGGAAGAGTTCCGAAGCATTTTTAAACGTCAGCAGAATTCCGAGAACAATGGAAGAGTTCCGAAGCATTTTTAAACGTCAGCAGAATTCCGAGAACAATGGAAGAGTTCCGAAGCATTTTTAAACGTCAGCGGAATTCCGAGAAAAATGGAAGAGTTCTGAAGCATTTTTAAGCGTCAGCGGAATTTTGAAAACAATGGAAGATTTCCGAAGCATTTTTAAACGTCAGCGGAATTCTGAGAACAATGGAAGAGTTCCGAAGCATTTTTAAACTTCAGCAGAATTCCAAGAGCAATGGAAGAGTTCCAAAGCATTTTAAAAGTTCAGCAGAATTCCGAGAACAATTGAAGAGTTCCGAAGCATTTTTAAACGTCAGCGGAATGCCGAGAACAATGCAAGATTTCCGAAGCATTTTTATATGTCAGCGGAATTCCGAGAACAATGGAAGAGTACCGAAGCATTTTTAAATGTCAGCGGAATGCCGAGAACAATGCAAGATTTCCGAAGCATTTTTATATGTCAGCAGAATTCCGAGAACAATGGAAGAGATTTTAAGCATTTTTAAACTTCAGCGGAATTCCGAGAACAGTAGAAGAGTTCCGAAGCATTTTTAAACTTCACCCGAATTCTGAGAACAATGAAAGAGTTCCGAAGCATTTTTAAACTTCAGCGGAATTCCGAGAACAATGGAAGAGTTCCAAAGCATTTTTAAACGTCAGCGGAATTCCGAGAACAATGGAAGAGTTCTGAAGCATTTTTAAACGTCAGCGGAATATTGAAAACAATGGAAGATTTCCGAAGCATTTTTAAACGTCAGCGGAATTCTGAGAACAATGGAAGATTTCTGAAGCATCTTTAAACTTCAGCAGAATTCCGAGAACAATGGAAGAGTTTCGAAGCATTTTTAAACTTCAACGGAATTCCGAGAACAATGGATGAGTGCCGAAGCATTTTTAAACGTCAGCGGAATTCCGAGAACAATGAAAGAGTTGCGAAGCATTATTAAACGTCAGCGGAATTCCGAGAACAATGGAAGAGTTCTGAAGCATTTTTAAGCGCCAGCGGAATTTTGAAAACAATGGAAGATTTCCGAAGCATTTATAAACGTCAGCGGAATTCTGAGAACAATGGAAGAGTTCCGAAGCATTTTTAAACTTCAGCAGAATTCCGAGAACAATGGAAGGGTTCCGAAGCATTTTTAAACTTCAGCGGAATTTGGAGAACAATGGAAGAGTTCCGAAGCATTTTTATATGTCAGCGGAATTCCGAGAACAATGGAAGGGTTCCGAAGCATTTTTAAACTTCAGCGGAATTTGGAGAACAATGCAAGATTTCCGAAGCATTTTTATATGTCAGCGGAATTCCGAGAACAATGGAAGAGTTCCGAAGCATTTTTAAACGTCAGCGGAATTCCGAGAACAATGGAAGAGTTCCGAACCATTTTTAAACTTCAGTGGAATTACGAGAACAATGGAAGAGTTCCGAAGCATTTTTAAACATGAGCAGAATTACGAGAACAATGGAAGAGATTTTAAGCATTTTTAAACTTCAGCGGAATTCCGAGAACAATAGAAGAGTTCCGAAGCATTTTTAAACTTCACCCGAATTCCGAGAGCAATGGAAGAGTTCCAAAGCATTTTAAAAGTTCAGCAGAATTCCGAGAACAATTGAAGAGTTCCGAAGCATTTTTAAATGTCAGCGGAATGCTGAGAACAATGCAAGATTTCCGAAGCATTTTTATATGTCAGCGGAATTCCGAGAACAATGGAAGCGTACCGAAGCATTTTTAAACGTCAGCGGAATTCTGAGAACAATGGAAGAGTTCCGAAGCATTTTTAAACTTCAGCAGAATTCCGAGAGCAATGGAAGAGTTTCGAAGCATTTTTAAACTTCAACGGAATTCCGAGAACAATGAAAGAGTTGCGAAGCATTATTAAACGTCAGCGGAATTCCGAGAACAATGGAAGAGTACCGAAGCATTTTTAAATGTCAGCAGAATTCTGAGAACAATGGAAGAGTTCCGAAGCATTTTTAAACGTCAGCGGAATTCCGAGAACAAAGGAAGAGTTCTGAAGCATTTTTAAACGTCAGCAGAATTCCGAGAACAATAGAAGAGTTCCGAAGCATTTTTAAATGTCAGCAGAATTCTGAGAACAATGGAAGAGTTCCGAAGCATTTTTAAACGTCAGCGGAATTCCGAGAACAAAGGAAGAGTTCTGAAGCATTTTTAAACGTCAGCAGAATTCCGAGAACAATAGAAGAGTTCCGAAGCATTTTTAAACGTCAGCAGAATTCTGAGAACAATGGAAGAGTTCCGAAGCATTTTTAAACTTCAGCGGAATTCCGAGAACAATGGAAGAGTTCTGAAGCATTTTTAAACGTCAGCAGAATTCTGAGAACAATGGAAGAGTTCCGAAGCATTATTAAACATCAGCGGAATTCCGAGAACAATGGAAGAGTTCTGAAGCATTTTTAAACGTCAGCAGAATTCCGAGAACAATAGAAGAGTTCCGAAGCATTTTTAAA
Organism: Phyllobates terribilis; assembly: GCF_046119375.1. Taxonomy (NCBI): domain Eukaryota; kingdom Metazoa; phylum Chordata; class Amphibia; order Anura; family Dendrobatidae; genus Phyllobates; species Phyllobates terribilis. The sequence goes on along the minus strand of NW_027362775.1, from coordinate 20,305,203 downwards.
CGTCAGCAGAATTCTGAGAACAATGGAAGAGTTCTGAAGCATTTTTAAACGTCAGCGGAATTTTGAAAACAATGGAAGATTTCCGAAGCATTTTTAAACGTCAGCGGAATTCTGAGAACAATGGAAGAGTTCCGAAGCATTTTTAAACTTCAGCAGAATTCCGAGAACAATGGAAGAGTTCCGAAGAATTTTTAAACTTCAGATGAATTCTGAGAACAATGGAAGAGTTCCGAAGCATTTTTAAACGTCAGCAGAATTCTGAGAACAATGTAAGAGTCCTGAAGCATTTTTAAACTTCAGCAGAATTCCGAGAGCAATGGAAGAGTTCCAAAGCATTTTAAAAGTTCAGCAGAATTCCGAGAACAATTGAAGAGTTCCGAAGCATTTTTAAACGTCAGCGGAATGCCGAGAACAATGCAAGATTTCCGAAGCATTTTTATATGTCAGCGGAATTCCGAGAACAATGGAAGAGTTCCGAAGCATTTTTAAACTTCAGCAGAATTCTGAGAACAATGTAAGAGTTTCGAAGCATTTTTAAACTTCAACGGAATTCCGAGAACAATGGAAGAGTTTCGAAGCATTTTTAAACTTCAACGGAATTACGAGAACAATGGAAGAGTTCCGAAGCATTTTTAAACGTCAACGGAATTCCGAGAACAATGGAAGAGTTCCGAAGCATTATTAAACATCAGCGGAATTCCGAGAACAATGGAAGAGTTCTGAAGCATTTTTAAACGTCAGCGGAATTCCGAGAACAATGGAAGAGTTCCGAAGCATTTTTAAACTTCAGCGGAATTCCGAGAACAATATAAGAGATTTTAAGCATTTTTAAACTTCAGCGTAATTCCGAGAACAATAGAAGAGTTCCGAAGCATTTTTAAAATTCACACGAATTCCGAGAATAATGGAAGAGTTCAGATGAATTTTTAGACTTCAGCAGAATTCCTAGAACAATGGAAGAGTTCCGAAGCATTTTTAAACATCAGCGGAATGCCGAGAACAATGCAAGATTTCCGAAGCATTTTTATATGTCAGCGGAATTCCGAGAACAATGGAAGAGTTCCGAAGCATTTTTAAACTTCAGCAGAATTCCGAGAACAATGGAAGAGTTTCGAAGCATTTTTAAACTTCAACGGAATTCCGAGAACAATGGAAGAGTTTCGAAGCATTTTTAAACTTCAACGGAATTCCGAGAACAATGGAAGAGTTCCGAAGCATTTTTAAACGTCAGCGGAATTCCGAGAACAATGGAAGAGTTCCGAACCATTTTTAAACTTCAGTGGAATTACGAGAACAATGGAAGAGTTCCGAAGCATATTTAAACATGAGCAGAATTACGAGAACAATGGAAGAGATTTTAAGCATTTTTAAACTTCAGCGGAATTCCGAGAACAATAGAAGAGTTCCGAAGCATTTTTAAACTTCACCCGAATTCCGAGAGCAATGGAAGAGTTCCAAAACATTTTAAAAGTTCAGCAGAATTCCGAGAACAATTGAAGAGTTCCGAAGCATTTTTAAATGTCAGCGGAATGCCGAGAACAATGCAAGATTTCCGAAGCATTTTTATATGTCAGCGGAATTCCGAGAACAATGGAAGAGTTCCGAAGCATTTTTAAACTTCAGCAGAATTCCGAGAACAATGGAAGAGTTTCGAAGCATTTTTAAACTTCAACGGAATTCCGAGAACAATTAAAGAGTTGCGAAGCATTATTAAACGTCAGCGGAATTCCGAGAACAATGGAAGAGTACCGAAGCATTTTTAAACGTCAGCAGAATTCTGAGAACAATGGAAGAGTTCCGAACCATTTTTAAACGTCAGCAGAATTCCGAGAACAATGGAAGAGTTCTGAAGCATTTTTAAACGTCAGCAGAATTCTGAGAACAATGGAAGAGTTCCGAAGCATTATTAAACGTCAGCGGAATTCTGAGAACAATGGAAGAGTTCCGAAGCATTTTTAAACGTCAGCAGAATTCCGAGAAGAATGTAAGAGTACTGAAGCATTTTTAAACTTCAGCAGAATTCCGAGAGCAATGGAAGAGTTCCAAAGCATTTTAAAAGTTCATCAGAATTCCGAGAACAATTGAAGAGTTCCGAAGCATTTTTAAACGTCAGCGGAATGCCGAGAACAATGCAAGATTTCCGAAGCATTTTTATATGTCAGCGGAATTCCGAGAAGAATGTAAGAGTACTGAAGCATTTTTAAACTTCAGCAGAATTCCGAGAACAATGGAAGAGTTTCGAAGCATTTTTAAACTTCAACGGAATTCCGAGAACAATTGAAGAGTTCCGAAGCATTTTTAAACGTCAGCGGAATGCCGAGAACAATGCAAGATTTCCGAAGCATTTTTATATGTCAGCGGAATTCCAAGAACAATGGAAGAGTTCCGAAGCATTTTTAAACTTCAGCAGAATTCCGAGAACAATGGAAGAGTTTCGAAGCATTTTTAAACTTCAATGGAATTTCGAGAACAATGGAAGAGTTCCGAAGCATTTTTAAACTTCAGCAGAATTCCGAGAACAATGGAAGATTTCCGAAGCATTTTTAAACGTCAGCGGAATTCTGAGAACAATGGAAGAGTTCTGAAGCATTTATAAACTTCAGCAGAATTCCGAGAACAATGGAAGAGTTCCGAAGCATTTTTAAACTTCACCCGAATTCCGAGAGCAATGGAAGAGTTCTAAAGCATTTTAAAAGTTCAGCAGAATTCCGAGAACAATTGAAGAGTTCCGAAGCATTTTTAAACGTCAGCGGAATGCCGAGAACAATGCAAGATTTCCGAAGCATTTTTAAACGTCAGCGGAATTCTGAGAACAATGGAAGAGTTCCGAAGCATTTTTAAACGTCAGCGGAATGCCGAGAACAATGCAAGATTTCCGAAGCATTTTTATATGTCAGCGGAATTCCGAGAACAATGGAAGAGTACCGAAGCATTTTTAAATGTCAGCGGAATGCCGAGAACAATGCAAGATTTCCGAAGCATTTTTATATGTCAGCAAAATTCCGAGAACAATGGAAGAGATTTTAAGCATTTTTAAACGTCAGCGGAATTCTGAGAACAATGGAAGAGTTCCGAAGCATTTTTAAACTTCAGCGGAATTTGGAGAACAATGGAAGAGTTCCGAAGTATTTTTAAAAGTCAGCGGAATTCTGAGAACAATGGAAGAGTTCCGAAGCATTTTTAAACTTCAGCGGAATTCCGAGAACAATGGAAGAGTTCCAAAGCATTTTTAAACGTCAGCGGAATTCCGAGAACAATGGAAGAGTTCTGAAGCATTTTTAAACGTCAGCGGAATATTGAAAACAATGGAAGATTTCCGAAGCATTTTTAAACGTCAGCGGAATTCTGAGAACAATGGAAGAGTTACGAAGCATTATTAAACGTCAGCGGAATTCCGAGAACAATGGAAGATTTCTGAAGCATCTTTAAACTTCAGCAGAATTCCGAGAACAATTGAAGAGTTTCGAAGCATTTTTAAACTTCAACGGAATTCCGAGAACAATGGATGAGTGCCGAAGCATTTTTAAACGTCAGTGGAATTCCGAGAACAATGAAAGAGTTGCGAAGCATTATTAAACGTCAGCGGAATTCCGAGAACAATGGAAGAGTTCTGAAGCATTTTTAAGCGTCAGCGGAATTTTGAAAACAATGGAAGATTTCCGAAGCATTTATAAACGTCAGCGGAATTCTGAGAACAATGGAAGAGTTCCGAAGCATTTTTAAGCGTCAGCGGAATTTTGAAAACAATGGAAGATTTCCGAAGCATTTTTAAACGTCAGCGGAATTCTGAGAACAATGGAAGAGTTCTGAAGCATTTATAAACTTCAGCAGAATTCCGAGAACAATGGAAGAGTTCCGAAGCATTTTTAAACGTCAGCGGAATTCCGAGAACAATGAAAGAGTTGCGAAGCATTATTAAACGTCAGCGGAATTCCGAGAACAATGGAAGAGTTCTGAAGCATTTTTAAACTTCAGCAGAATTCCCAGAACAATGGAAGTGTTTTGAAGCATTTTTAAACTTCAACGGAATTCCGAGAACAATGGAAGAGTTCCGAAGCATTTTTAAACGTCAGCGGAATTCCGAGAACAATGAAAGAGTTGCGAAGCATTATTAAACGTCAGCGGAATTCCGAGAACAATGGAAGAGTTCTGAAGCATTTTTAAGCGTCAGCGGAATTTTGAAAACAATGGAAGATTTCCGAAGCATTTTTAAACGTCAGCGGAATTCTGAGAACAATGGAAGAGTTCCTAAGCATTTTTAAACTTCAGCAGAATTCCGAGAACAATGGAAGGGTTCCGAAGCATTTTTAAACTTCAGCGGAATTCCGAGAACAATGGAAGAGTTCCAAAGCATTTTTAAACGTCAGCGGAATTCTGAGAACAATGGAAGAGTTCCGAAGCATTTTTAAACGTCAGCAGAATTCCGAGAAGAATGTAAGAGTACTGAAGCATTTTTAAACTTCAGCAGAATTCCGAGAGCAATGGAAGAGTTCCAAAGCAATTTAAAAGTTCAGCAGAATTCCGAGAACAATTGAAGAGTTCCGAAGCATTTTTAAACGTCAGCGGAATGCCGAGAACCATGCAAGATTTCCGAAGCATTTTTATATGTCAGCGGAATTCCGAGAACAATGGAAGAGTACCGAAGCATTTTTAAACATCAGCGGAATTCCGAGAAGAATGTAAGAGTTCTGAAGCATTTTTAAACTTCAGCAGAATTCCGAAAGCAATGGAAGAGTTCCAAAGCATTTTAAAAGTTCAGCAGAATTCCGAGAACAATCGAAGAGTTCCGAAGCATTTTTAAACGTCAGCGGAATGCCAAGAACAATGCAAGATTTCCGAAGCATTTTTATATGTCAGCGGAATTCCAAGAACAATGGAAGAGTTCCGAAGCATTTTTAAACGTCAGCAGAATTCCGAGAACAATGGAAGAGTTCCGAAGCATTTTTAAACGTCAGCAGAATTCCGAGAACAATGGAAGAGTTCCGAAGCATTTTTAAACGTCAGCAGAATTCCGAGAACAATGGAAGAGTTCCGAAGCATTTTTAAACGTCAGCAGAATTCCGAGAACAATGGAAGAGTTCCGAAGCATTTTTAAACGTCAGCGGAATTCCGAGAAAAATGGAAGAGTTCTGAAGCATTTTTAAGCGTCAGCGGAATTTTGAAAACAATGGAAGATTTCCGAAGCATTTTTAAACGTCAGCGGAATTCTGAGAACAATGGAAGAGTTCCGAAGCATTTTTAAACTTCAGCAGAATTCCAAGAGCAATGGAAGAGTTCCAAAGCATTTTAAAAGTTCAGCAGAATTCCGAGAACAATTGAAGAGTTCCGAAGCATTTTTAAACGTCAGCGGAATGCCGAGAACAATGCAAGATTTCCGAAGCATTTTTATATGTCAGCGGAATTCCGAGAACAATGGAAGAGTACCGAAGCATTTTTAAATGTCAGCGGAATGCCGAGAACAATGCAAGATTTCCGAAGCATTTTTATATGTCAGCAGAATTCCGAGAACAATGGAAGAGATTTTAAGCATTTTTAAACTTCAGCGGAATTCCGAGAACAGTAGAAGAGTTCCGAAGCATTTTTAAACTTCACCCGAATTCTGAGAACAATGAAAGAGTTCCGAAGCATTTTTAAACTTCAGCGGAATTCCGAGAACAATGGAAGAGTTCCAAAGCATTTTTAAACGTCAGCGGAATTCCGAGAACAATGGAAGAGTTCTGAAGCATTTTTAAACGTCAGCGGAATATTGAAAACAATGGAAGATTTCCGAAGCATTTTTAAACGTCAGCGGAATTCTGAGAACAATGGAAGATTTCTGAAGCATCTTTAAACTTCAGCAGAATTCCGAGAACAATGGAAGAGTTTCGAAGCATTTTTAAACTTCAACGGAATTCCGAGAACAATGGATGAGTGCCGAAGCATTTTTAAACGTCAGCGGAATTCCGAGAACAATGAAAGAGTTGCGAAGCATTATTAAACGTCAGCGGAATTCCGAGAACAATGGAAGAGTTCTGAAGCATTTTTAAGCGCCAGCGGAATTTTGAAAACAATGGAAGATTTCCGAAGCATTTATAAACGTCAGCGGAATTCTGAGAACAATGGAAGAGTTCCGAAGCATTTTTAAACTTCAGCAGAATTCCGAGAACAATGGAAGGGTTCCGAAGCATTTTTAAACTTCAGCGGAATTTGGAGAACAATGGAAGAGTTCCGAAGCATTTTTATATGTCAGCGGAATTCCGAGAACAATGGAAGGGTTCCGAAGCATTTTTAAACTTCAGCGGAATTTGGAGAACAATGCAAGATTTCCGAAGCATTTTTATATGTCAGCGGAATTCCGAGAACAATGGAAGAGTTCCGAAGCATTTTTAAACGTCAGCGGAATTCCGAGAACAATGGAAGAGTTCCGAACCATTTTTAAACTTCAGTGGAATTACGAGAACAATGGAAGAGTTCCGAAGCATTTTTAAACATGAGCAGAATTACGAGAACAATGGAAGAGATTTTAAGCATTTTTAAACTTCAGCGGAATTCCGAGAACAATAGAAGAGTTCCGAAGCATTTTTAAACTTCACCCGAATTCCGAGAGCAATGGAAGAGTTCCAAAGCATTTTAAAAGTTCAGCAGAATTCCGAGAACAATTGAAGAGTTCCGAAGCATTTTTAAATGTCAGCGGAATGCTGAGAACAATGCAAGATTTCCGAAGCATTTTTATATGTCAGCGGAATTCCGAGAACAATGGAAGCGTACCGAAGCATTTTTAAACGTCAGCGGAATTCTGAGAACAATGGAAGAGTTCCGAAGCATTTTTAAACTTCAGCAGAATTCCGAGAGCAATGGAAGAGTTTCGAAGCATTTTTAAACTTCAACGGAATTCCGAGAACAATGAAAGAGTTGCGAAGCATTATTAAACGTCAGCGGAATTCCGAGAACAATGGAAGAGTACCGAAGCATTTTTAAATGTCAGCAGAATTCTGAGAACAATGGAAGAGTTCCGAAGCATTTTTAAACGTCAGCGGAATTCCGAGAACAAAGGAAGAGTTCTGAAGCATTTTTAAACGTCAGCAGAATTCCGAGAACAATAGAAGAGTTCCGAAGCATTTTTAAACGTCAGCAGAATTCTGAGAACAATGGAAGAGTTCCGAAGCATTTTTAAACTTCAGCGGAATTCCGAGAACAATGGAAGAGTTCTGAAGCATTTTTAAACGTCAGCAGAATTCTGAGAACAATGGAAGAGTTCCGAAGCATTATTAAACATCAGCGGAATTCCGAGAACAATGGAAGAGTTCTGAAGCATTTTTAAACGTCAGCAGAATTCCGAGAACAATAGAAGAGTTCCGAAGCATTTTTAAACGTCAGCAGAATTCTGAGAACAATGGAAGAGTTCTGAAGCATTTTTAAACGTCAGCGGAATTTTGAAAACAATGGAAGATTTCCGAAGCATTTTTAAACGTCAGCGGAATTCTGAGAACAATGGAAGAGTTCCGAAGCATTTTTAAACTTCAGCAGAATTCCGAGAACAATGGAAGAGTTCCGAAGCATTTTTAAACTTCAGATGAATTCTGAGAACAATGGAAGAGTTCCGAAGCATTTTTAAACGTCAGCAGAATTCTGAGAACAATGTAAGAGTCCTGAAGCATTTTTAAACTTCAGCAGAATTCCGAGAGCAATGGAAGAGTTCCAAAGCATTTTAAAAGTTCAGCAGAATTCCGAGAACAATTGAAGAGTTCCGAAGCATTTTTAAACGTCAGCGGAATGCCGAGAACAATGCAAGATTTCCGAAGCATTTTTATATGTCAGCGGAATTCCGAGAACAATGGAAGCGTTCCGAAGCATTTTTAAACTTCAGCAGAATTCTGAGAACAATGTAAGAGTTTCGAAGCATTTTTAAACTTCAACGGAATTCCGAGAACAATGGAAGAGTTTCGAAGCATTTTTAAACTTCAACGGAATTACGAGAACAATGGAAGAGTTCCGAAGCATTTTTAAACGTCAGCGGAATTCCGAGAACAATGGAAGAGTTCCGAAGCATTATTAAACATCAGCGGAATTCCGAGAACAATGGAAGAGTTCTGAAGCATTTTTAAACGTCAGCGGAATTCCGAGAACAATGGAAGAGTTCCGAAGCATTTTTAAACTTCAGCGGAATTCCGAGAACAATATAAGAGATTTTAAGCATTTTTAAACTTCAGCGTAATTCCGAGAACAATAGAAGAGTTCCGAAGCATTTTTAAAATTCACACGAATTCCGAGAATAATGGAAGAGTTCAGATGAATTTTTAGACTTCAGCAGAATTCCTAGAACAATGGAAGAGTTCCGAAGCATTTTTAAACATCAGCGGAATGCCGAGAACAATGCAAGATTTCCGAAGCATTTTTATATGTCAGCGGAATTCCGAGAACAATGGAAGAGTTCCGAAGCATTTTTAAACTTCAGCAGAATTCCGAGAACAATGGAAGAGTTTCGAAGCATTTTTAAACTTCAACGGAATTCCGAGAACAATGGAAGAGTTTCGAAGCATTTTTAAACTTCAACGGAATTCCGAGAACAATGGAAGAGTTCCGAAGCATTTTTAAACGTCAGCGGAATTCCGAGAACAATGGAAGAGTTCCGAACCATTTTTAAACTTCAGTGGAATTACGAGAACAATGGAAGAGTTCCGAAGCATATTTAAACATGAGCAGAATTACGAGAACAATGGAAGAGATTTTAAGCATTTTTAAACTTCAGCGGAATTCCGAGAACAATAGAAGAGTTCCGAAGCATTTTTAAACTTCACCCGAATTCCGAGAGCAATGGAAGAGTTCCAAAACATTTTAAAAGTTCAGCAGAATTCCGAGAACAATTGAAGAGTTCCGAAGCATTTTTAAATGTCAGCGGAATGCCGAGAACAATGCAAGATTTCCGAAGCATTTTTATATGTCAGCGGAATTCCGAGAACAATGGAAGAGTTCCGAAGCATTTTTAAACTTCAGCAGAATTCCGAGAACAATGGAAGAGTTTCGAAGCATTTTTAAACTTCAACGGAATTCCGAGAACAATTAAAGAGTTGCGAAGCATTATTAAACGTCAGCGGAATTCCGAGAACAATGGAAGAGTACCGAAGCATTTTTAAACGTCAGCAGAATTCTGAGAACAATGGAAGAGTTCCGAACCATTTTTAAACGTCAGCAGAATTCCGAGAACAATGGAAGAGTTCTGAAGCATTTTTAAACGTCAGCAGAATTCTGAGAACAATGGAAGAGTTCCGAAGCATTATTAAACATCAGCGGAATTTCGAGAACAATGGAAGAGTTCTGAAGCATTTTTAAATGTCAGCAGAATTCCGAGAACAATAGAAGAGTTCCGAAGCATTTTTAAATGTCAGCAGAATTCTGAGAACAATGGAAGAGTTCCGAAGCATTTTTAAACTTCAGCGGAATTCCGAGAACAATGGAAGAGTTCCAAAGCATTTTTAAACGTCAGCGGAATTCCGAGAACAATGGAAGAGTTCTGAAGCATTTTTAAACGTCAGCGGAATTTTGAAAACAATGGAAGATTTCCGAAGCATTTTTAAACGTCAGCGGAATTCTGAGAACAATGGAAGAGTTCCGAAGCATTTTTAAACTTCAGCAGAATTCCGAGAACAATGGAAGAGTTCCGAAGCATTTTTAAACTTCAGCGGAATTCTGAAAACAATGGAAGAGTTCCGAAGCATTTTTAAACGTCAGCAGAATTCCGAGAAAATGTAAGAGTCCTGAAGCATTTTTAAACTTCAGCAGAATTCCGAGAGCAATGGAAGAGTTCCAAAGCATTTTAAAAGTTCAGCAGAATTCCGAGAACAATTGAAGAGTTCCGAAGCATTTTTAAACGTCAGCGGAATGCCGAGAACAATGCAAGATTTCCGAAGCATTTTTATATGTCAGCGGAATTCCGAGAACAATGGAAGAGTTCCGAAGCATTTTTAAACTTCAGCAGAATTCCGAGAACAATGGAAGAGTTTCGAAGCATTTTTAAACTTCAACGGAATTCCGAGAACAATGGAAGAGTTTCGAAGCATTTTTAAACTTCAACGGAATTCTGAGAACAATGGAAGAGTTCCGAAGCATTTTTAAACGTCAGCGGAATTCCGAGAACAATGGAAGAGTTCCGAAGCATTATTAAACATCAGCGGAATTCCGAGAACAATGGAAGAGTTCCGAAGCATTTTTAAACTTCAGCGGAATTCCGAGAACAATGAAAGAGTTGCGAAGCATTATTAAACGTCAGCGGAATTCCGAGAACAATGGAAGAGTTCTGAAGCATTTTTAAGCGTCAGCGGAATTTTGAAAACAATGGAAGATTTCCGAAGCATTTTTAAACGTCAGCGGAATTCTGAGAACAATGGAAGAGTTCCTAAGCATTTTTAAACTTCAGCAGAATTCCGAGAACAATGGAAGGGTTCCGAAGCATTTTTAAACTTCAGCGGAATTCCGAGAACAATGGAAGAGTTCCAAAGCATTTTTAAACGTCAGCGGAATTCTGAGAACAATGGAAGAGTTCGAAGCATTTTTAAACGTCAGCAGAATTCCGAGAAGAATGTAAGAGTACTGAAGCATTTTTAAACTTCAGCAGAATTCCGAGAGCAATGGAAGAGTTCCAAAGCATTTTAAAAGTTCAGCAGAATTCCGAGAACAATCGAAGAGTTCCGAAGCATTTTTAAACGTCAGCGGAATGCCAAGAACAATGCAAGATTTCCGAAGCATTTTTATATGTCAGCGGAATTCCGAGAACAATGGAAGAGTACCGAAGCATTTTTAAACATCAGCGGAATTCCGAGAAGAATGTAAGAGTTCTGAAGCATTTTTAAACTTCAGCAGAATTCCGAAAGCAATGGAAGAGTTCCAAAGCATTTTAAAAGTTCAGCAGAATTCCGAGAACAATCGAAGAGTTCCGAAGCATTTTTAAACGTCAGCGGAATGCCAAGAACAATGCAAGATTTCCGAAGCATTTTTATATGTCAGCGGAATTCCAAGAACAATGGAAGAGTTCCGAAGCATTTTTAAACTTCAGCAGAATTCCGAGAACAATGGAAGAGTTTCGAAGCATTTTTAAACTTCAATGGAATTCTGAGAACAATGGAAGAGTTCCGAAGCATTTTTAAACGTCAGCAGAATTCCGAGAACAATGGAAGAGTTCCGAAGCATTTTTAAACGTCAGCAGAATTCCGAGAACAATGGAAGAGTTCCGAAGCATTTTTAAACGTCAGCAGAATTCCGAGAACAATGGAAGAGTTCCGAAGCATTTTTAAACGTCAGCAGAATTCCGAGAACAATGGAAGAGTTCCGAAGCATTTTTAAACGTCAGCAGAATTCCGAGAACAATGGAAGAGTTCCGAAGCATTTTTAAACGTCAGCGGAATTCCGAGAAAAATGGAAGAGTTCTGAAGCATTTTTAAGCGTCAGCGGAATTTTGAAAACAATGGAAGATTTCCGAAGCATTTTTAAACGTCAGCGGAATTCTGAGAACAATGGAAGAGTTCCGAAGCATTTTTAAACTTCAGCAGAATTCCAAGAGCAATGGAAGAGTTCCAAAGCATTTTAAAAGTTCAGCAGAATTCCGAGAACAATTGAAGAGTTCCGAAGCATTTTTAAACGTCAGCGGAATGCCGAGAACAATGCAAGATTTCCGAAGCATTTTTATATGTCAGCGGAATTCCGAGAACAATGGAAGAGTACCGAAGCATTTTTAAATGTCAGCGGAATGCCGAGAACAATGCAAGATTTCCGAAGCATTTTTATATGTCAGCAGAATTCCGAGAACAATGGAAGAGATTTTAAGCATTTTTAAACTTCAGCGGAATTCCGAGAACAGTAGAAGAGTTCCGAAGCATTTTTAAACTTCACCCGAATTCTGAGAACAATGAAAGAGTTCCGAAGCATTTTTAAAAGTCAGCGGAATTCCGGGAACAATGGAAGAGTTGTGAAGCATTTTTAAACGTCAGCGGAATTCCGAGAACAATGGAAGAGTTCCGAAGCATTTTTAAACTTCAGCGGAATTTGGAGAACAATGGAAGAGTTCCGAAGTATTTTTAAAAGTCAGCGGAATTCTGAGAACAATGGAAGAGTTCCGAAGCATTTTTAAACTTCAGCGGAATTCCGAGAACAATGGAAGAGTTCCAAAGCATTTTTAAACGTCAGCGGAATTCCGAGAACAATGGAAGAGTTCTGAAGCATTTTTAAACGTCAGCGGAATATTGAAAACAATGGAAGATTTCCGAAGCATTTTTAAACGTCAGCGGAATTCTGAGAACAATGGAAGAGTTACGAAGCATTTTTAAACTTCAGCAGAATTCCGAGAACAATGGAAGAGTTCCGAAGCATTTTTAAATGTCAGCGGAATTCCGAGAACAATGAAAGAGTTGCGAAGCATTATTAAACGTCAGCGGAATTCCGAGAACAATGGAAGATTTCTGAAGCATCTTTAAACTTCAGCAGAATTCCGAGAACAATGGAAGAGTTTCGAAGCATTTTTAAACTTCAACGGAATTCCGAGAACAATGGATGAGTGCCGAAGCATTTTTAAACGTCAGCGGAATTCCGAGAACAATGAAAGAGTTGCGAAGCATTATTAAACGTCAGCGGAATTCCGAGAACAATGGAAGAGTTCTGAAGCATTTTTAAGCGCCAGCGGAATTTTGAAAACAATGGAAGATTTCCGAAGCATTTATAAACGTCAGCGGAATTCTGAGAACAATGGAAGAGTTCCGAAGCATTTTTAAACTTCAGCAGAATTCCGAGAACAATGGAAGGGTTCCGAAGCATTTTTAAACTTCAGCGGAATTTGGAGAACAATGGAAGAGTTCCGAAGCATTTTTATATGTCAGCGGAATTCCGAGAACAATGGAAGGGTTCCGAAGCATTTTTAAACTTCAGCGGAATTTGGAGAACAATGCAAGATTTCCGAAGCATTTTTATATGTCAGCGGAATTCCGAGAACAATGGAAGAGTTCCGAAGCATTTTTAAACGTCAGCGGAATTCCGAGAACAATGGAAGAGTTCCGAACCATTTTTAAACTTCAGTGGAATTACGAGAACAATGGAAGAGTTCCGAAGCATTTTTAAACATGAGCAGAATTACGAGAACAATGGAAGAGATTTTAAGCATTTTTAAACTTCAGCGGAATTCCGAGAACAATAGAAGAGTTCCGAAGCATTTTTAAACTTCACCCGAATTCCGAGACCAATGGAAGAGTTCCAAAGCATTTTAAAAGTTCAGCAGAATTCCGAGAACAATTGAAGAGTTCCGAAGCATTTTTAAATGTCAGCGGAATGCCGAGAACAATGCAAGATTTCCGAAGCATTTTTATATGTCAGCGGAATTCCGAGAACAATGGAAGCGTACCGAAGCATTTTTAAACGTCAGCGGAATTCTGAGAACAATGGAAGAGTTCCGAAGCATTTTTAAACTTCAGCAGAATTCCGAGAGCAATGGAAGAGTTTCGAAGCATTTTTAAACCTCAACGGAATTCCGAGAACAATGAAAGAGTTGCGAAGCATTATTAAACGTCAGCGGAATTCCGAGAACAATGGAAGAGTACCGAAGCATTTTTAAATGTCAGCAGAATTCTGAGAACAATGGAAGAGTTCCGAAGCATTTTTAAACGTCAGCGGAATTCCGAGAACAAAGGAAGAGTTCTGAAGCATTTTTAAACGTCAGCAGAATTCCGAGAACAATAGAAGAGTTCCGAAGCATTTTTAAACGTCAGCAGAATTCTGAGAACAATGGAAGAGTTCCGAAGCATTTTTAAACTTCAGCGGAATTCCGAGAACAATGGAAGAGTTCTGAAGCATTTTTAAACGTCAGCAGAATTCTGAGAACAATGGAAGAGTTCCGAAGCATTATTAAACATCAGCGGAATTCCGAGAACAATGGAAGAGTTCTGAAGCATTTTTAAACGTCAGCAGAATTCCGAGAACAATAGAAGAGTTCCGAAGCATTTTTAAACGTCAGCAGAATTCTGAGAACAATGGAAGAGTTCTGAAGCATTTTTAAACGTCAGCGGAATTTTGAAAACAATGGAAGATTTCCGAAGCATTTTTAAACGTCAGCGGAATTCTGAGAACAATGGAAGAGTTCCGAAGCATTTTTAAACTTCAGCAGAATTCCGAGAACAATGGAAGAGTTCCGAAGCATTTTTAAACTTCAGATGAATTCTGAGAACAATGGAAGAGTTCCGAAGCATTTTTAAACGTCAGCAGAATTCTGAGAACAATGTAAGAGTCCTGAAGCATTTTTAAACTTCAGCAGAATTCCGAGAGCAATGGAAGAGTTCCAAAGCATTTTAAAAGTTCAGCAGAATTCCGAGAACAATTGAAGAGTTCCGAAGCATTTTTAAACGTCAGCGGAATTCCGAGAACAAAGGAAGAGTTCCGAAGCATTTTTAAACTTCAGCAGAATTCTGAGAACAATGTAAGAGTTTCGAAGCATTTTTAAACTTCAACGGAATTCCGAGAACAATGGAAGAGTTTCGAAGCATTTTTAAACTTCAACGGAATTACGAGAACAATGGAAGAGTTCCGAAGCATTTTTAAACGTCAGCGGAATTCCGAGAACAATGGAAGAGTTCCGAAGCATTATTAAACATCAGCGGAATTCCGAGAACAATGGAAGAGTTCTGAAGCATTTTTAAACGTCAGCGGAATTCCGAGAACAATGGAAGAGTTCCGAAGCATTTTTAAACTTCAGCGGAATTCCGAGAACAATATAAGAGATTTTAAGCATTTTTAAACTTCAGCGTAATTCCGAGAACAATAGAAGAGTTCCGAAGCATTTTTAAAATTCACACGAATTCCGAGAATAATGGAAGAGTTCAGATGAATTTTTAGACTTCAGCAGAATTCCTAGAACAATGGAAGAGTTCCGAAGCATTTTTAAACATCAGCGGAATGCCGAGAACAATGCAAGATTTCCGAAGCATTTTTATATGTCAGCGGAATTCCGAGAACAATGGAAGAGTTCCGAAGCATTTTTAAGCTTCAGCAGAATTCCGAGAACAATGGAAGAGTTTCGAAGCATTTTTAAACTTCAACGGAATTCCGAGAACAATGGAAGAGTTTCGAAGCATTTTTAAACTTCAACGGAATTCCGAGAACAATGGAAGAGTTCCGAAGCATTTTTAAACGTCAGCGGAATTCCGAGAACAATGGAAGAGTTCCGAACCATTTTTAAACTTCAGTGGAATTACGAGAACAATGGAAGAGTTCCGAAGCATATTTAAACATGAGCAGAATTACGAGAACAATGGAAGAGATTTTAAGCATTTTTAAACTTCAGCGGAATTCCGAGAACAATAGAAGAGTTCCGAAGCATTTTTAAACTTCACCCGAATTCCGAGAGCAATGGAAGAGTTCCAAAACATTTTAAAAGTTCAGCAGAATTCCGAGAACAATTGAAGAGTTCCGAAGCATTTTTAAATGTCAGCGGAATGCCGAGAACAATGCAAGATTTCCGAAGCATTTTTATATGTCAGCGGAATTCCGAGAACAATGGAAGCGTACCGAAGCATTTTTAAACGTCAGCGGAATTCTGAGAACAATGGAAGAGTTCCGAAGCATTTTTAAACTTCAGCAGAATTCCGAGAACAATGGAAGAGTTTCGAAGCATTTTTAAACTTCAACGGAATTCCGAGAACAATTAAAGAGTTGCGAAGCATTATTAAACGTCAGCGGAATTCCGAGAACAATGGAAGAGTACCGAAGCATTTTTAAACGTCAGCAGAATTCTGAGAACAATGGAAGAGTTCCGAACCATTTTTAAACGTCAGCAGAATTCTGAGAACAATGGAAGAGTTCTGAAGCATTTTTAAACGTCAGCAGAATTCTGAGAACAATGGAAGAGTTCCGAAGCATTATTAAACATCAGCGGAATTTCGAGAACAATGGAAGAGTTCTGAAGCATTTTTAAATGTCAGCAGAATTCCGAGAACAATAGAAGAGTTCCGAAGCATTTTTAAATGTCAGCAGAATTCTGAGAACAATGGAAGAGTTCCGAAGCATTTTTAAACTTCAGCGGAATTCCGAGAACAATGGAAGAGTTCCAAAGCATTTTTAAACGTCAGCGGAATTCCGAGAACAATGGAAGAGTTCTGAAGCATTTTTAAACGTCAGCGGAATTTTGAAAACAATGGAAGATTTCCGAAGCATTTTTAAACGTCAGCGGAATTCTGAGAACAATGGAAGAGTTCCGAAGCATTTTTAAACTTCAGCAGAATTCCGAGAACAATGGAAGAGTTCCGAAGCATTTTTAAACTTCAGCGGAATTCTGAAAACAATGGAAGAGTTCCGAAGCATTTTTAAACGTCAGCAGAATTCCGAGAACAATGTAAGAGTCCTGAAGCATTTTTAAACTTCAGCAGAATTCCGAGAGCAATGGAAGAGTTCCAAAGCATTTTAAAAGTTCAGCAGAATTCCGAGAACAATTGAAGAGTTCCGAAGCATTTTTAAACGTCAGCGGAATGCCGAGAACAATGCAAGATTTCCGAAGCATTTTTATATGTCAGCGGAATTCCGAGAACAATGGAAGAGTTCCGAAGCATTTTTAAACTTCAGCAGAATTCCGAGAACAATGGAAGAGTTTCGAAGCATTTTTAAACTTCAACGGAATTCCGAGAACAATGGAAGAGTTTCGAAGCATTTTTAAACTTCAACGGAATTCTGAGAACAATGGAAGAGTTCCGAAGCATTTTTAAACGTCAGCGGAATTCCGAGAACAATGGAAGAGTTCCGAAGCATTATTAAACATCAGCGGAATTCCGAGAACAATGGAAGAGTTCCGAAGCATTTTTAAACTTCAGCGGAATTCCGAGAACAATGAAAGAGTTGCGAAGCATTATTAAACGTCAGCGGAATTCCGAGAACAATGGAAGAGTTCTGAAGCATTTTTAAGCGTCAGCGGAATTTTGAAAACAATGGAAGATTTCCGAAGCATTTTTAAACGTCAGCGGAATTCTGAGAACAATGGAAGAGTGCCTAAGCATTTTTAAACTTCAGCAGAATTCCGAGAACAATGGAAGGGTTCCGAAGCATTTTTAAACTTCAGCGGAATTCCGAGAACAATGGAAGAGTTCCAAAGCATTTTTAAACGTCAGCGGAATTCTGAGAACAATGGAAGAGTTCGAAGCATTTTTAAACGTCAGCAGAATTCCGAGAAGAATGTAAGAGTACTGAAGCATTTTTAAACTTCAGCAGAATTCCGAGAGCAATGGAAGAGTTCCAAAGCATTTTAAAAGTTCAGCAGAATTCCGAGAACAATCGAAGAGTTCCGAAGCATTTTTAAACGTCAGCGGAATGCCAAGAACAATGCAAGATTTCCGAAGCATTTTTATATGTCAGCGGAATTCCAAGAACAATGGAAGAGTTCCGAAGCATTTTTAAACTTCAGCAGAATTCCGAGAACAATGGAAGAGTTTCGAAGCATTTTTAAACTTCAATGGAATTCTGAGAACAATGGAAGAGTTCCGAAGCATTTTTAAACGTCAGCGGAATGCCAAGAACAATGCAAAATTTCCGAAGCATTTTTATATGTCAGCGGAATTCCGAGAACAATGGAAGAGTACCGAAGCATTTTTAAACGTCAGCAGAATTCCGAGAACAATGGAAGAGTTCCGAAGCATTTTTAAACGTCAGCAGAATTCCGAGAACAATGGAAGAGTTCCGAAGCATTTTTAAACGTCAGCAGAATTCCGAGAACAATGGAAGAGTTCCGAAGCATTTTTAAACGTCAGCAGAATTCCGAGAACAATGGAAGAGTTCCGAAGCATTTTTAAGCGTCAGCGGAATTTTGAAAACAATGGAAGATTTCCGAAGCATTTTTAAACGTCAGCGGAATTCTGAGAACAATGGAAGAGTTCCTAAGCATTTTTAAACTTCAGCAGAATTCCGAGAACAATGGAAGGGTTCCGAAGCATTTTTAAACTTCAGCGGAATTCCGAGAACAATGGAAGAGTTCCAAAGCATTTTTAAACGTCAGCGGAATTCTGAGAACAATGGAAGAGTTCCGAAGCATTTTTAAACGTCAGCAGAATTCCGAGAAGAATGTAAGAGTACTGAAGCATTTTTAAACTTCAGCAGAATTCCGAGAGCAATGGAAGAGTTCCAAAGCAATTTAAAAGTTCAGCAGAATTCCGAGAACAATCGAAGAGTTCCGAAGCATTTTTAAACGTCAGCGGAATGCCAAGAACAATGCAAGATTTCCGAAGCATTTTTATATGTCAGCGGAATTCCAAGAACAATGGAAGAGTTCCGAAGCATTTTTAAACTTCAGCAGAATTCCGAGAACAATGGAAGAGTTTCGAAGCATTTTTAAACTTCAATGGAATTCTGAGAACAATGGAAGAGTTCCGAAGCATTTTTAAACGTCAGCAGAATTCCGAGAACAATGGAAGAGTTCCGAAGCATTTTTAAACGTCAGCAGAATTCCGAGAACAATGGAAGAGTTCCGAAGCATTTTTAAACGTCAGCAGAATTCCGAGAACAATGGAAGAGTTCCGAAGCATTTTTAAACGTCAGCAGAATTCCGAGAACAATGGAAGAGTTCCGAAGCATTTTTAAACGTCAGCAGAATTCCGAGAACAATGGAAGAGTTCCGAAGCATTTTTAAACGTCAGCGGAATTCCGAGAAAAATGGAAGAGTTCTGAAGCATTTTTAAGCGTCAGCGGAATTTTGAAAACAATGGAAGATTTCCGAAGCATTTTTAAACGTCAGCGGAATTCTGAGAACAATGGAAGAGTTCCGAAGCATTTTTAAACTTCAGCAGAATTCCAAGAGCAATGGAAGAGTTCCAAAGCATTTTAAAAGTTCAGCAGAATTCCGAGAACAATTGAAGAGTTCCGAAGCATTTTTAAACGTCAGCGGAATGCCGAGAACAATGCAAGATTTCCGAAGCATTTTTATATGTCAGCGGAATTCCGAGAACAATGGAAGAGTACCGAAGAATTTTTAAATGTCAGCGGAATGCCGAGAACAATGCAAGATTTCCGAAGCATTTTTATATGTCAGCAGAATTCCGAGAACAATGGAAGAGATTTTAAGCATTTTTAAACTTCAGCGGAATTCCGAGAACAGTAGAAGAGTTCCGAAGCATTTTTAAACTTCACCCGAATTCTGAGAACAATGAAAGAGTTCCGAAGCATTTTTAAAAGTCAGCGGAATTCCGGGAACAATGGAAGAGTTGTGAAGCATTTTTAAACGTCAGCGGAATTCCGAGAACAATGGAAGAGTTCCGAAGCATTTTTAAACTTCAGCGGAATTTGGAGAACAATGGAAGAGTTCCGAAGTATTTTTAAAAGTCAGCGGAATTCTGAGAACAATGGAAGAGTTCCGAAGCATTTTTAAACTTCAGCGGAATTCCGAGAACAATGGAAGAGTTCCAAAGCATTTTTAAACGTCAGCGGAATTCCGAGAACAATGGAAGAGTTCTGAAGCATTTTTAAACGTCAGCGGAATATTGAAAACAATGGAAGATTTCCGAAGCATTTTTAAACGTCAGCGGAATTCTGAGAACAATGGAAGAGTTACGAAGCATTTTTAAACTTCAGCAGAATTCCGAGAACAATGGAAGAGTTCCGAAGCATTTTTAAATGTCAGCGGAATTCCGAGAACAATGAAAGAGTTGCGAAGCATTATTAAACGTCAGCGGAATTCCGAGAACAATGGAAGATTTCTGAAGCATCTTTAAACTTCAGCAGAATTCCGAGAACAATGGAAGAGTTTCGAAGCATTTTTAAACTTCAACGGAATTCCGAGAACAATGGATGAGTGCCGAAGCATTTTTAAACGTCAGCGGAATTCCGAGAACAATGAAAGAGTTGCGAAGCATTATTAAACGTCAGCGGAATTCCGAGAACAATGGAAGAGTTCTGAAGCATTTTTAAGCGCCAGCGGAATTTTGAAAACAATGGAAGATTTCCGAAGCATTTATAAACGTCAGCGGAATTCTGAGAACAATGGAAGAGTTCCGAAGCATTTTTAAACTTCAGCAGAATTCCGAGAACAATGGAAGGGTTCCGAAGCATTTTTAAACTTCAGCGGAATTTGGAGAACAATGGAAGAGTTCCGAAGCATTTTTATATGTCAGCGGAATTCCGAGAACAATGGAAGGGTTCCGAAGCATTTTTAAACTTCAGCGGAATTTGGAGAACAATGCAAGATTTCCGAAGCATTTTTATATGTCAGCGGAATTCCGAGAACAATGGAAGAGTTCCGAAGCATTTTTAAACGTCAGCGGAATTCCGAGAACAATGGAAGAGTTCCGAACCATTTTTAAACTTCAGTGGAATTACGAGAACAATGGAAGAGTTCCGAAGCATTTTTAAACATGAGCAGAATTACGAGAACAATGGAAGAGATTTTAAGCATTTTTAAACTTCAGCGGAATTCCGAGAACAATAGAAGAGTTCCGAAGCATTTTTAAACTTCACCCGAATTCCGAGACCAATGGAAGAGTTCCAAAGCATTTTAAAAGTTCAGCAGAATTCCGAGAACAATTGAAGAGTTCCGAAGCATTTTTAAATGTCAGCGGAATGCCGAGAACAATGCAAGATTTCCGAAGCATTTTTATATGTCAGCGGAATTCCGAGAACAATGGAAGCGTACCGAAGCATTTTTAAACGTCAGCGGAATTCTGAGAACAATGGAAGAGTTCCGAAGCATTTTTAAACTTCAGCAGAATTCCGAGAGCAATGGAAGAGTTTCGAAGCATTTTTAAACTTCAACGGAATTCCGAGAACAATGAAAGAGTTGCGAAGCATTATTAAACGTCAGCGGAATTCCGAGAACAATGGAAGAGTACCGAAGCATTTTTAAATGTCAGCAGAATTCTGAGAACAATGGAAGAGTTCCGAAGCATTTTTAAACGTCAGCGGAATTCCGAGAACAAATGAAGAGTTCTGAAGCATTTTTAAACGTCAGCAGAATTCCGAGAACAATAGAAGAGTTCCGAAGCATTTTTAAACGTCAGCAGAATTCTGAGAACAATGGAAGAGTTCCGAAGCATTTTTAAACTTCAGCGGAATTCCGAGAACAATGGAAGAGTTCTGAAGCATTTTTAAACGTCAGCAGAATTCTGAGAACAATGGAAGAGTTCCGAAGCATTATTAAACATCAGCGGAATTCCGAGAACAATGGAAGAGTTCTGAAGCATTTTTAAACGTCAGCAGAATTCCGAGAACAATAGAAGAGTTCCGAAGCATTTTTAAACGTCAGCAGAATTCTGAGAACAATGGAAGAGTTCTGAAGCATTTTTAAACGTCAGCGGAATTTTGAAAACAATGGAAGATTTCCGAAGCATTTTTAAACGTCAGCGGAATTCTGAGAACAATGGAAGAGTTCCGAAGCATTTTTAAACTTCAGCAGAATTCCGAGAACAATGGAAGAGTTCCGAAGCATTTTTAAACTTCAGATGAATTCTGAGAACAATGGAAGAGTTCCGAAGCATTTTTAAACGTCAGCAGAATTCTGAGAACAATGTAAGAGTCCTGAAGCATTTTTAAACTTCAGCAGAATTCCGAGAGCAATGGAAGAGTTCCAAAGCATTTTAAAAGTTCAGCAGAATTCCGAGAACAATTGAAGAGTTCCGAAGCATTTTTAAACGTCAGCGGAATGCCGAGAACAATGCAAGATTTCCGAAGCATTTTTATATGTCAGCGGAATTCCGAGAACAATGGAAGAGTTCCGAAGCATTTTTAAACTTCAGCAGAATTCTGAGAACAATGTAAGAGTTTCGAAGCATTTTTAAACTTCAACGGAATTCCGAGAACAATGGAAGAGTTTCGAAGCATTTTTAAACTTCAACGGAATTACGAGAACAATGGAAGAGTTCCGAAGCATTTTTAAACGTCAGCGGAATTCCGAGAACAATGGAAGAGTTCCGAAGCATTATTAAACATCAGCGGAATTCCGAGAACAATGGAAGAGTTCTGAAGCATTTTTAAACGTCAGCGGAATTCCGAGAACAATGGAAGAGTTCCGAAGCATTTTTAAACTTCAGCGTAATTCCGAGAACAATATAAGAGATTTTAAGCATTTTTAAACTTCAGCGTAATTCCGAGAACAATAGAAGAGTTCCGAAGCATTTTTAAAATTCACACGAATTCCGAGAATAATGGAAGAGTTCAGATGAATTTTTAGACTTCAGCAGAATTCCTAGAACAATGGAAGAGTTCCGAAGCATTTTTAAACATCAGCGGAATGCCGAGAACAATGCAAGATTTCCGAAGCATTTTTATATGTCAGCGGAATTCCGAGAACAATGGAAGAGTTCCGAAGCATTTTTAAGCTTCAGCAGAATTCCGAGAACAATGGAAGAGTTTCGAAGCATTTTTAAACTTCAACGGAATTCCGAGAACAATGGAAGAGTTTCGAAGCATTTTTAAACTTCAACGGAATTCCGAGAACAATGGAAGAGTTCCGAAGCATTTTTAAACGTCAGCGGAATTCCGAGAGCAATGGAAGAGTTCCGAACCATTTTTAAACTTCAGTGGAATTACGAGAACAATGGAAGAGTTCCGAAGCATATTTAAACATGAGCAGAATTACGAGAACAATGGAAGAGATTTTAAGCATTTTTAAACTTCAGCGGAATTCCGAGAACAATAGAAGAGTTCCGAAGCATTTTTAAACTTCACCCGAATTCCGAGAGCAATGGAAGAGTTCCAAAACATTTTAAAAGTTCAGCAGAATTCCGAGAACAATTGAAGAGTTCCGAAGCATTTTTATATGTCAGCGGAATTCCGAGAACAATGGAAGCGTACCGAAGCATTTTTAAACGTCAGCGGAATTCTGAGAACAATGGAAGAGTTCCGAAGCATTTTTAAACGTCAGCGGAATTTTGAAAACAATGGAAGATTTCCGAAGCATTTTTAAACGTCAGCGGAATTCTGAGAACAATGGAAGAGTTCCGAAGCATTTTTAAACTTCAGCAGAATTCCGAGAACAATGGAAGAGTTCCGAAGCATTTTTAAACTTCAGCGGAATTCTGAAAACAATGGAAGAGTTCCGAAGCATTTTTAAACGTCAGCAGAATTCCGAGAACAATGTAAGAGTCCTGAAGCATTTTTAAACTTCAGCAGAATTCCGAGAGCAATGGAAGAGTTCCAAAGCATTTTAAAAGTTCAGCAGAATTCCGAGAACAATTGAAGAGTTCCGAAGCATTTTTAAACGTCAGCGGAATTCCGAGAACAATGGAAGAGTTCCGAAGCATTTTTAAACTTCAGCAGAATTCCGAGAACAATGGAAGAGTTTCGAAGCATTTTTAAACTTCAACGGAATTCCGAGAACAATGGAAGAGTTTCGAAGCATTTTTAAACTTCAACGGAATTCTGAGAACAATGGAAGAGTTCCGAAGCATTTTTAAACGTCAGCGGAATTCCGAGAACAATGGAAGAGTTCCGAAGCATTATTAAACATCAGCGGAATTCCGAGAACAATGGAAGAGTTCCGAAGCATTTTTAAACTTCAGCGGAATTCCGAGAACAATGAAAGAGTTGCGAAGCATTATTAAACGTCAGCGGAATTCCGAGAACAATGGAAGAGTTCTGAAGCATTTTTAAGCGTCAGCGGAATTTTGAAAACAATGGAAGATTTCCGAAGCATTTTTAAACGTCAGCGGAATTCTGAGAACAATGGAAGAGTTCCTAAGCATTTTTAAACTTCAGCAGAATTCCGAGAACAATGGAAGGGTTCCGAAGCATTTTTAAACTTCAGCGGAATTCCGAGAACAATGGAAGAGTTCCAAAGCATTTTTAAACGTCAGCGGAATTCTGAGAACAATGGAAGAGTTCGAAGCATTTTTAAACGTCAGCAGAATTCCGAGAAGAATGTAAGAGTACTGAAGCATTTTTAAACTTCAGCAGAATTCCGAGAGCAATGGAAGAGTTCCAAAGCATTTTAAAAGTTCAGCAGAATTCCGAGAACAATCGAAGAGTTCCGAAGCATTTTTAAACGTCAGCGGAATGCCAAGAACAATGCAAGATTTCCGAAGCATTTTTATATGTCAGCGGAATTCCAAGAACAATGGAAGAGTTCCGAAGCATTTTTAAACTTCAGCAGAATTCCGAGAACAATGGAAGAGTTTCGAAGCATTTTTAAACTTCAATGGAATTCTGAGAACAATGGAAGAGTTCCGAAGCATTTTTAAACGTCAGCGGAATGCCAAGAACAATGCAAAATTTCCGAAGCATTTTTATATGTCAGCGGAATTCCGAGAACAATGGAAGAGTACCGAAGCATTTTTAAACGTCAGCAGAATTCCGAGAACAATGGAAGAGTTCCGAAGCATTTTTAAACGTCAGCAGAATTCCGAGAACAATGGAAGAGTTCCGAAGCATTTTTAAACGTCAGCAGAATTCCGAGATCAATGGAAGAGTTCCGAAGCATTTTTAAACGTCAGCAGAATTCCGAGAACAATGGAAGAGTTCCGAAGCATTTTTAAACGTCAGCAGAATTCCGAGAACAATGGAAGAGTTCCGAAGCATTTTTAAACGTCAGCGGAATTCCGAGAAAAATGGAAGAGTTCTGAAGCATTTTTAAGCGTCAGCGGAATTTTGAAAACAATGGAAGATTTCCGAAGCATTTTTAAACGTCAGCGGAATTCTGAGAACAATGGAAGAGTTCCGAAGCATTTTTAAACTTCAGCAGAATTCCAAGAGCAATGGAAGAGTTCCAAAGCATTTTAAAAGTTCAGCAGAATTCCGAGAACAATTGAAGAGTTCCGAAGCATTTTTAAACGTCAGCGGAATGCCGAGAACAATGCAAGATTTCCGAAGCATTTTTATATGTCAGCGGAATTCCGAGAACAATGGAAGAGTACCGAAGCATTTTTAAATGTCAGCGGAATGCCGAGAACAATGCAAGATTTCCGAAGCATTTTTATATGTCAGCAGAATTCCGAGAACAATGGAAGAGATTTTAAGCATTTTTAAACTTCAGCGGAATTCCGAGAACAGTAGAAGAGTTCCGAAGCATTTTTAAACTTCACCCGAATTCTGAGAACAATGAAAGAGTTCCGAAGCATTTTTAAAAGTCAGCGGAATTCCGGGAACAATGGAAGAGTTGTGAAGCATTTTTAAACGTCAGCGGAATTCCGAGAACAATGGAAGAGTTCCGAAGCATTTTTAAACTTCAGCGGAATTTGGAGAACAATGGAAGAGTTCCGAAGTATTTTTAAAAGTCAGCGGAATTCTGAGAACAATGGAAGAGTTCCGAAGCATTTTTAAACTTCAGCGGAATTCCGAGAACAATGGAAGAGTTCCAAAGCATTTTTAAACGTCAGCGGAATTCCGAGAACAATGGAAGAGTTCTGAAGCATTTTTAAACGTCAGCGGAATATTGAAAACAATGGAAGATTTCCGAAGCATTTTTAAACGTCAGCGGAATTCTGAGAACAATGGAAGAGTTACGAAGCATTTTTAAACTTCAGCAGAATTCCGAGAACAATGGAAGAGTTCCGAAGCATTTTTAAATGTCAGCGGAATTCCGAGAACAATGAAAGAGTTGCGAAGCATTATTAAACGTCAGCGGAATTCCGAGAACAATGGAAGAGTTCTGAAGCATTTTTAAGCGCCAGCGGAATTTTGAAAACAATGGAAGATTTCCGAAGCATTTATAAACGTCAGCGGAATTCTGAGAACAATGGAAGAGTTCCGAAGCATTTTTAAACTTCAGCAGAATTCCGAGAACAATGGAAGGGTTCCGAAGCATTTTTAAACTTCAGCGGAATTTGGAGAACAATGGAAGAGTTCCGAAGCATTTTTATATGTCAGCGGAATTCCGAGAACAATGGAAGGGTTCCGAAGCATTTTTAAACTTCAGCGGAATTTGGAGAACAATGCAAGATTTCCGAAGCATTTTTATATGTCAGCGGAATTCCGAGAACAATGGAAGAGTTCCGAAGCATTTTTAAACGTCAGCGGAATTCCGAGAACAATGGAAGAGTTCCGAACCATTTTTAAACTTCAGTGGAATTACGAGAACAATGGAAGAGTTCCGAAGCATTTTTAAACATGAGCAGAATTACGAGAACAATGGAAGAGATTTTAAGCATTTTTAAACTTCAGCGGAATTCCGAGAACAATAGAAGAGTTCCGAAGCATTTTTAAACTTCACCCGAATTCCGAGAGCAATGGAAGAGTTCCAAAGCATTTTAAAAGTTCAGCAGAATTCCGAGAACAATTGAAGAGTTCCGAAGCATTTTTAAATGTCAGCGGAATGCCGAGAACAATGCAAGATTTCCGAAGCATTTTTATATGTCAGCGGAATTCCGAGAACAATGGAAGCGTACCGAAGCATTTTTAAACGTCAGCGGAATTCTGAGAACAATGGAAGAGTTCCGAAGCATTTTTAAACTTCAGCAGAATTCCGAGAGCAATGGAAGAGTTTCGAAGCATTTTTAAACTTCAACGGAATTCCGAGAACAATGAAAGAGTTGCGAAGCATTATTAAACGTCAGCGGAATTCCGAGAACAATGGAAGAGTACCGAAGCATTTTTAAATGTCAGCAGAATTCTGAGAACAATGGAAGAGTTCCGAAGCATTTTTAAACGTCAGCGGAATTCCGAGAACAAAGGAAGAGTTCTGAAGCATTTTTAAACGTCAGCAGAATTCCGAGAACAATAGAAGAGTTCCGAAGCATTTTTAAACGTCAGCAGAATTCTGAGAACAATGGAAGAGTTCCGAAGCATTTTTAAACTTCAGCGGAATTCCGAGAACAATGGAAGAGTTCTGAAGCATTTTTAAACGTCAGCAGAATTCTGAGAACAATGGAAGAGTTCCGAAGCATTATTAAACATCAGCGGAATTCCGAGAACAATGGAAGAGTTCTGAAGCATTTTTAAACGTCAGCAGAATTCCGAGAACAATAGAAGAGTTCCGAAGCATTTTTAAACGTCAGCAGAATTCTGAGAACAATGGAAGAGTTCTGAAGCATTTTTAAACGTCAGCGGAATTTTGAAAACAATGGAAGATTTCCGAAGCATTTTTAAACGTCAGCGGAATTCTGAGAACAATGGAAGAGTTCCGAAGCATTTTTAAACTTCAGCAGAATTCCGAGAACAATGGAAGAGTTCCGAAGCATTTTTAAACTTCAGATGAATTCTGAGAACAATGGAAGAGTTCCGAAGCATTTTTAAACGTCAGCAGAATTCTGAGAACAATGTAAGAGTCCTGAAGCATTTTTAAACTTCAGCAGAATTCCGAGAGCAATGGAAGAGTTCCAAAGCATTTTAAAAGTTCAGCAGAATTCCGAGAACAATTGAAGAGTTCCGAAGCATTTTTAAACGTCAGCGGAATGCCGAGAACAATGCAAGATTTCCGAAGCATTTTTATATGTCAGCGGAATGCCGAGAACAATGCAAGATTTCCGAAGCATTTTTATATGTCAGCGGAATTCCGAGAACAATGGAAGAGTTCCGAAGCATTTTTAAACTTCAGCAGAATTCTGAGAACAATGTAAGAGTTTCGAAGCATTTTTAAACTTCAACGGAATTCCGAGAACAATGGAAGAGTTTCGAAGCATTTTTAAACTTCAACGGAATTACGAGAACAATGGAAGAGTTCCGAAGCATTTTTATATGTCAGCGGAATGCCGAGAACAATGCAAGATTTCCGAAGCATTTTTATATGTCAGCGGAATGCCGAGAACAATGCAAGATTTCCGAAGCATTTTTATATGTCAGCGGAATTCCGAGAACAATGGAAGAGTTCCGAAGCATTTTTAAACTTCAGCAGAATTCTGAGAACAATGTAAGAGTTTCGAAGCATTTTTAAACTTCAACGGAATTCCGAGAACAATGGAAGAGTTTCGAAGCATTTTTAAACTTCAACGGAATTACGAGAACAATGGAAGAGTTCCGAAGCATTTTTAAACGTCAGCGGAATTCCGAGAACAATGGAAGAGTTCCGAAGCATTACTAAACATCAGCAGAATTCCGAGAACAATGGAAGAGTTCTGAAGCATTTTTAAACGTCAGCGGAATTCCGAGAACAATGGAAGAGTTCCGAAGCATTTTTAAACTTCAGCGGAATTCCGAGAACAATATAAGAGATTTTAAGCATTTTTAAACTTCAGCGTAATTCCGAGAACAATAGAAGAGTTCCGAAGCATTTTTAAAATTCACACGAATTCCGAGAATAATGGAAGAGTTCAGATGAATTTTTAGACTTCAGCAGAATTCCTAGAACAATGGAAGAGTTCCGAAGCATTTTTAAACATCAGCGGAATGCCGAGAACAATGCAAGATTTCCGAAGCATTTTTATATGTCAGCGGAATTCCGAGAACAATGGAAGAGTTTCGAAGCATTTTTAAACTTCAACGGAATTCCGAGAACAATGGAAGAGTTTCGAAGCATTTTTAAACTTCAACGGAATTCCGAGAACAATGGAAGAGTTCCGAAGCATTTTTAAACGTCAGCGGAATTCCGAGAACAATGGAAGAGTTCCGAACCATTTTTAAACTTCAGTGGAATTACGAGAACAATGGAAGAGTTCCGAAGCATATTTAAACATGAGCAGAATTACGAGAACAATGGAAGAGATTTTAAGCATTTTTAAACTTCAGCGGAATTCCGAGAACAATAGAAGAGTTCCGAAGCATTTTTAAACTTCACCCGAATTCCGAGAGCAATGGAAGAGTTCCAAAACATTTTAAAAGTTCAGCAGAATTCCGAGAACAATTGAAGAGTTCCGAAGCATTTTTAAATGTCAGCGGAATGCCGAGAACAATGCAAGATTTCCGAAGCATTTTTATATGTCAGCGGAATTCCGAGAACAATGGAAGCGTACCGAAGCATTTTTAAACGTCAGCGGAATTCTGAGAACAATGGAAGAGTTCCGAAGCATTTTTAAACTTCAGCAGAATTCCGAGAGCAATGGAAGAGTTTCGAAGCATTTTTAAACTTCAACGGAATTCCGAGAACAATGAAAGAGTTGCGAAGCATTATTAAACGTCAGCGGAATTCCGAGAACAATGGAAGAGTACCGAAGCATTTTTAAATGTCAGCAGAATTCTGAGAACAATGGAAGAGTTCCGAAGCATTTTTAAACGTCAGCGGAATTCCGAGAACAAAGGAAGAGTTCTGAAGCATTTTTAAACGTCAGCAGAATTCCGAGAACAATAGAAGAGTTCCGAAGCATTTTTAAACGTCAGCAGAATTCTGAGAACAATGGAAGAGTTCCGAAGCATTTTTAAACTTCAGCGGAATTCCGAGAACAATGGAAGAGTTCTGAAGCATTTTTAAACGTCAGCAGAATTCTGAGAACAATGGAAGAGTTCCGAAGCATTATTAAACATCAGCGGAATTCCGAGAACAATGGAAGAGTTCTGAAGCATTTTTAAACGTCAGCAGAATTCCGAGAACAATGGAAGAGTTCCGAAGCATTTTTAAACGTCAGCAGAATTCTGAGAACAATGGAAGAGTTCTGAATCATTTTTAAACGTCAGCGGAATTTTGAAAACAATGGAAGATTTCCGAAGCATTTTTAAACGTCAGCGGAATTCTGAGAACAATGGAAGAGTTCCGAAGCATTTTTAAACTTCAGCAGAATTCCGAGAACAATGGAAGAGTTCCGAAGCATTTTTAAACTTCAGATGAATTCTGAGAACAATGGAAGAGTTCCGAAGCATTTTTAAACGTCAGCAGAATTCTGAGAACAATGTAAGAGTCCTGAAGCATTTTTAAACTTCAGCAGAATTCCGAGAGCAATGGAAGAGTTCCAAAGCATTTTAAAAGTTCAGCAGAATTCCGAGAACAATTGAAGAGTTCCGAAGCATTTTTAAACGTCAGCGGAATGCCGAGAACAATGCAAGATTTCCGAAGCATTTTTATATGTCAGCGGAATTCCGAGAACAATGGAAGAGTTCCGAAGCATTTTTAAACTTCAGCAGAATTCTGAGAACAATGTAAGAGTTTCGAAGCATTTTTAAACTTCAACGGAATTCCGAGAACAATGGAAGAGTTTCGAAGCATTTTTAAACTTCAACGGAATTACGAGAACAATGGAAGAGTTCCGAAGCATTTTTAAACGTCAGCGGAATTCCGAGAACAATGGAAGAGTTCCGAAGCATTATTAAACATCAGCAGAATTCCGAGAACAATGGAAGAGTTCTGAAGCATTTTTAAACGTCAGCGGAATTCCGAGAACAATGGAAGAGTTCCGAAGCATTTTTAAACTTCAGCGGAATTCCGAGAACAATATAAGAGATTTTAAGCATTTTTAAACTTCAGCGTAATTCCGAGAACAATAGAAGAGTTCCGAAGCATTTTTAAAATTCACACGAATTCCGAGAATAATGGAAGAGTTCAGATGAATTTTTAGACTTCAGCAGAATTCCTAGAACAATGGAAGAGTTCCGAAGCATTTTTAAACATCAGCGGAATGCCGAGAACAATGCAAGATTTCCGAAGCATTTTTATATGTCAGCGGAATTCCGAGAACAATGGAGGAGTTCCGAAGCATTTTTAAACTTCAGCAGAATTCCGAGAACAATGGAAGAGTTTCGAAGCATTTTTAAACTTCAACGGAATTCCGAGAACAATGGAAGAGTTTCGAAGCATTTTTAAACTTCAACGGAATTCCGAGAACAATGGAAGAGTTCCGAAGCATTTTTAAACGTCAGCGGAATTCCGAGAACAATGGAAGAGTTCCGAACCATTTTTAAACTTCAGTGGAATTACGAGAACAATGGAAGAGTTCCGAAGCATATTTAAACATGAGCAGAATTACGAGAACAATGGAAGAGATTTTAAGCATTTTTAAACTTCAGCGGAATTCCGAGAACAATAGAAGAGTTCCGAAGCATTTTTAAACTTCACCCGAATTCCGAGAGCAATGGAAGAGTTCCAAAACATTTTAAAAGTTCAGCAGAATTCCGAGAACAATTGAAGAGTTCCGAAGCATTTTTAAATGTCAGCGGAATGCCGAGAACAATGCAAGATTTCCGAAGCATTTTTATATGTCAGCGGAATTCCGAGAACAATGGAAGCGTACCGAAGCATTTTTAAACGTCAGCGGAATTCTGAGAACAATGGAAGAGTTCCGAACCATTTTTAAACTTCAACGGAATTCCGAGAACAATTAAAGAGTTGCGAAGCATTATTAAACGTCAGCGGAATTCCGAGAACAATGGAAGAGTACCGAAGCATTTTTAAACGTCAGCAGAATTCTGAGAACAATGGAAGAGTTCCGAACCATTTTTAAACGTCAGCAGAATTCCGAGAACAATGGAAGAGTTCTGAAGCATTTTTAAACGTCAGCAGAATTCTGAGAACAATGGAAGAGTTCCGAAGCATTATTAAACATCAGCGGAATTCCGAGAACAATGGAAGAGTTCTGAAGCATTTTTAAACGTCAGCGGAATTTTGAAAACAATGGAAGATTTCCGAAGCATTTTTAAACGTCAGCGGAATTCTGAGAACAATGGAAGAGTTCCGAAGCATTTTTAAACTTCAGCAGAATTCCGAGAACAATGGAAGAGTTCCGAAGCATTTTTAAACTTCAGCGGAATTCTGAGAACAATGGAAGAGTTCCGAAGCATTTTTAAACTTCAGCAGAATTCCGAGAACAATGGAAGAGTTCCGAAGCATTTTTAAACTTCAGCGGAATTCTGAGAACAATGGAAGAGTTCTGAAGCATTTTTAAACTTCAGCAGAATTCCGAGAGCAATGGAAGAGTTCCAAAGCATTTTAAAAGTTCAGCAGAATTCTGAGAAAAATTGAAGAGTTCCGAAGCATTTTTAAACATCAGCGGAATGCCGAGAACAATGCAAGATTTCCGAAGCATTTTTATATGTCAGCGGAATACCGAGAACAATGGAAGAGTTCCGAAGCATTTTTAAACGTCAGCGGAATTCTGAGAACAATGGAAGAGTTCCGAAGCATTTTTAAACTTCAGCAGAATTCCAAGAGCAATGGAAGAGTTCCAAAGCATTTTAAAAGTTCAGCAGAATTCCGAGAACAATTGAAGAGTTCCGAAGCATTTTTAAACGTCAGCGGAATGCCGAGAACAATGCAAGATTTCCGAAGCATTTTTATATGTCAGCGGAATTCCGAGAACAATGGAAGAGTACCGAAGCATTTTTAAATGTCAGCGGAATGCCGAGAACAATGCAAGATTTCCGAAGCATTTTTATATGTCAGCAGAATTCCGAGAACAATGGAAGAGATTTTAAGCATTTTTAAACTTCAGCGGAATTCCGAGAACAGTAGAAGAGTTCCGAAGCATTTTTAAACTTCACCCGAATTCTGAGAACAATGAAAGAGTTCCGAAGCATTTTTAAAAGTCAGCGGAATTCCGGGAACAATGGAAGAGTTGTGAAGCATTTTTAAACGTCAGCGGAATTCCGAGAACAATGGAAGAGTTCCGAAGCATTTTTAAACTTCAGCGGAATTTGGAGAACAATGGAAGAGTTCCGAAGTATTTTTAAAAGTCAGCGGAATTCTGAGAACAATGGAAGAGTTCCGAAGCATTTTTAAACTTCAGCGGAATTCCGAGAACAATGGAAGAGTTCCAAAGCATTTTTAAACGTCAGCGGAATTCCGAGAACAATGGAAGAGTTCTGAAGCATTTTTAAACGTCAGCGGAATATTGAAAACAATGGAAGATTTCCGAAGCATTTTTAAACGTCAGCGGAATTCTGAGAACAATGGAAGAGTTACGAAGCATTTTTAAACTTCAGCAGAATTCCGAGAACAATGGAAGAGTTCCGAAGCATTTTTAAATGTCAGCGGAATTCCGAGAACAATGAAAGAGTTGCGAAGCATTATTAAACGTCAGCGGAATTCCGAGAACAATGGAAGATTTCTGAAGCATCTTTAAACTTCAGCAGAATTCCGAGAACAATGGAAGAGTTTCGAAGCATTTTTAAACTTCAACGGAATTCCGAGAACAATGGATGAGTGCCGAAGCATTTTTAAACGTCAGCGGAATTCCGAGAACAATGAAAGAGTTGCGAAGCATTATTAAACGTCAGCGGAATTCCGAGAACAATGGAAGAGTTCTGAAGCATTTTTAAGCGCCAGCGGAATTTTGAAAACAATGGAAGATTTCCGAAGCATTTATAAACGTCAGCGGAATTCTGAGAACAATGGAAGAGTTCCGAAGCATTTTTAAACTTCAGCAGAATTCCGAGAACAATGGAAGGGTTCCGAAGCATTTTTAAACTTCAGCGGAATTTGGAGAACAATGGAAGAGTTCCGAAGCATTTTTATATGTCAGCGGAATTCCGAGAACAATGGAAGGGTTCCGAAGCATTTTTAAACTTCAGCGGAATTTGGAGAACAATGCAAGATTTCCGAAGCATTTTTATATGTCAGCGGAATTCCGAGAACAATGGAAGAGTTCCGAAGCATTTTTAAACGTCAGCGGAATTCCGAGAACAATGGAAGAGTTCCGAACCATTTTTAAACTTCAGTGGAATTACGAGAACAATGGAAGAGTTCCGAAGCATTTTTAAACATGAGCAGAATTACGAGAACAATGGAAGAGATTTTAAGCATTTTTAAACATCAGCGGAATTCCGAGAACAATAGAAGAGTTCCGAAGCATTTTTAAACTTCACCCGAATTCCGAGAGCAATGGAAGAGTTCCAAAGCATTTTAAAAGTTCAGCAGAATTCCGAGAACAATTGAAGAGTTCCGAAGCATTTTTAAATGTCAGCGGAATGCCGAGAACAATGCAAGATTTCCGAAGCATTTTTATATGTCAGCGGAATTCCGAGAACAATGGAAGCGTACCGAAGCATTTTTAAACGTCAGCGGAATTCTGAGAACAATGAAAGAGTTCCGAAGCATTTTTAAACTTCAGCAGAATTCCGAGAGCAATGGAAGAGTTTCGAAGCATTTTTAAACTTCAACGGAATTCCGAGAACAATGAAAGAGTTGCGAAGCATTATTAAACGTCAGCGGAATTCCGAGAACAATGGAAGAGTACCGAAGCATTTTTAAATGTCAGCAGAATTCTGAGAACAATGGAAGAGTTCCGAAGCATTTTTAAACGTCAGCGGAATTCCGAGAACAAAGGAAGAGTTCTGAAGCATTTTTAAACGTCAGCAGAATTCCGAGAACAATAGAAGAGTTCCGAAGCATTTTTAAACGTCAGCAGAATTCTGAGAACAATGGAAGAGTTCCGAAGCATTTTTAAACTTCAGCGGAATTCCGAGAACAATGGAAGAGTTCTGAAGCATTTTTAAACGTCAGCAGAATTCTGAGAACAATGGAAGAGTTCCGAAGCATTATTAAACATCAGCGGAATTCCGAGAACAATGGAAGAGTTCTGAAGCATTTTTAAACGTCAGCAGAATTCCGAGAACAATAGAAGAGTTCCGAAGCATTTTTAAACGTCAGCAGAATTCTGAGAACAATGGAAGAGTTCTGAAGCATTTTTAAACGTCAGCGGAATTTTGAAAACAATGGAAGATTTCCGAAGCATTTTTAAACGTCAGCGGAATTCTGAGAACAATGGAAGAGTTCCGAAGCATTTTTAAACTTCAGCAGAATTCCGAGAACAATGGAAGAGTTCCGAAGCATTTTTAAACTTCAGATGAATTCTGAGAACAATGGAAGAGTTCCGAAGCATTTTTAAACGTCAGCAGAATTCTGAGAACAATGTAAGAGTCCTGAAGCATTTTTAAACTTCAGCAGAATTCCGAGAGCAATGGAAGAGTTCCAAAGCATTTTAAAAGTTCAGCAGAATTCCGAGAACAATTGAAGAGTTCCGAAGCATTTTTAAACGTCAGCGGAATGCCGAGAACAATGCAAGATTTCCGAAGCATTTTTATATGTCAGCGGAATTCCGAGAACAATGGAAGAGTTCCGAAGCATTTTTAAACTTCAGCAGAATTCTGAGAACAATGTAAGAGTTTCGAAGCATTTTTAAACTTCAACGGAATTCCGAGAACAATGGAAGAGTTTCGAAGCATTTTTAAACTTCAACGGAATTACGAGAACAATGGAAGAGTTCCGAAGCATTTTTAAACGTCAGCGGAATTCCGAGAACAATGGAAGAGTTCCGAAGCATTTTTAAACTTCAGCGGAATTCCGAGAACAATATAAGAGATTTTAAGCATTTTTAAACTTCAGCGTAATTCCGAGAACAATAGAAGAGTTCCGAAGCATTTTTAAAATTCACACGAATTCCGAGAATAATGGAAGAGTTCAGATGAATTTTTAGACTTCAGCAGAATTCCTAGAACAATGGAAGAGTTCCGAAGCATTTTTAAACATCAGCGGAATGCCGAGAACAATGCAAGATTTCCGAAGCATTTTTATATGTCAGCGGAATTCCGAGAACAATGGAAGAGTTCCGAAGCATTTTTAAACTTCAGCAGAATTCCGAGAACAATGGAAGAGTTTCGAAGCATTTTTAAACTTCAACGGAATTCCGAGAACAATGGAAGAGTTTTGAAGCATTTTTAAACTTCAACGGAATTCCGAGAACAATGGAAGAGTTCCGAAGCATTTTTAAACGTCAGCGGAATTCCGAGAACAATGGAAGAGTTCCGAACCATTTTTAAACTTCAGTGGAATTACGAGAACAATGGAAGAGTTCCGAAGCATTTTTAAACATGAGCAGAATTACGAGAACAATGAAAGAGATTTTAAGCATTTTTAAACTTCAGCGGAATTCCGAGAACAATAGAAGAGTTCCGAAGCATTTTTAAACTTCACCCGAATTCTGAGAGCAATGGAAGAGTTCCAAAGCATTTTAAAAGTTCAGCAGAATTCCGAGAACAATTGAAGAGTTCCGAAGCATTTTTAAATGTCAGCGGAATGCCGAGAACAATGCAAGATTTCCGAAGCATTTTTATATGTCAGCGGAATTCCGAGAACAATGGAAGCGTACCGAAGCATTTTTAAACGTCAGCGGAATTCTGAGAACAATGGAAGAGTTCCGAAGCATTTTTAAACTTCAGCAGAATTCCGAGAACAATGGAAGAGTTTCGAAGCATTTTTAAACTTCAACGGAATTCCGAGAACAATTAAAGAGTTGCGAAGCATTATTAAACGTCAGCGGAATTCCGAGAACAATGGAAGAGTACCGAAGCATTTTTAAACGTCAGCAGAATTCTGAGAACAATGGAAGAGTTCCGAACCATTTTTAAACGTCAGCAGAATTCCGAGAACAATGGAAGAGTTCTGAAGCATTTTTAAACGTCAGCAGAATTCTGAGAAGAATGGAAGAGTTCCGAAGCATTATTAAACATCAGCGGAATTTCGAGAACAATGGAAGAGTTCTGAAGCATTTTTAAATGTCAGCAGAATTCCGAGAACAATAGAAGAGTTCCGAAGCATTTTTAAACGTCAGCAGAATTCTGAGAACAATGGAAGAGTTCCGAAGCATTTTTAAACTTCAGCGGAATTCCGAGAACAATGGAAGAGTTCCAAAGCATTTTTAAACGTCAGCGGAATTCCGAGAACAATGGAAGAGTTCTGAAGCATTTTTAAACGTCAGCGGAATTTTGAAAACAATGGAAGATTTCCGAAGCATTTTTAAACGTCAGCGGAATTCTGAGAAGAATGGAAGAGTTCCGAAGCATTTTTAAACTTCAGCAGAATTCCGAGAACAATGGAAGAGTTCCGAAGCATTATTAAACATCAGCGGAATTCCGAGAACAATGGAAGAGTTCTGAAGCATTTTTAAACGTCAGCGGAATTCCGAGAGCAATGGAAGAGTTCCGAAGCATTTTTAAACTTCAGCGGAATTCCGAGAACAATGTAAGAGATTTTAAGCATTTTTAAACTTCAGCGTAATTCCGAGAACAATAGAAGAGTTCCGAAGCATTTTTAAAATTCACACGAATTCCGAGAATAATGGAAGAGTTCAGATGAATTTTTAGACTTCAGCAGAATTCCTAGAACAATGGAAGAGTTCCGAAGCATTTTTAAACTTCAGCGGAATTCCGATAACAATGGAAGAGTTCCGAAGCATTTTTAAACGTCAGCGGAATTCCGAGAACAATGGAAGAGTACCGAAGCATTTTTAAACGTCAGCAGAATTCCGAGAACAATAGAAGAGTTCCGAAGCATTTTTAAACGTCAGCAGAATTCCGAGAACAATGTAAGAGTTCTGAAGCATTTTTAAACTTCAGCAGAATTCCGAGAACAATGAAAGAGTTTCGAAACATTTTTAAACTTCACCGGAATTCCGAGAACAATGGAAGAGTTTCGAAGCATTTTTAAACTTCAACGGAATTCCGAGAACAATGGAAGAGTTCCGAAGCATTATTAAACATCAGCGGAATTCCGAGAACAATGGAAGAGTTCTGAAGCATTTTTAAACGTCAGCAGAATTCTGAGAACAATGGAAGAGTTCCGAAGCATTTTTAAACTTCAGCGGAATTCCGAGAACAATGGAAGAGTTCCAAAGCATTTTTAAACGTCAGCGGGATTCCGAGAACAATGGAAGAGTTCTGAAGCATTTTTAAACGTCAGCGGAATTTTGAAAACAATGGAAGATTTCCGAAGCATTTTTAAACGTCAGCGGAATTCTGAGAACAATGGAAGAGTTCCGAAGCATTTTTAAACTTCAGCAGAATTCCGAGAACAATGGAAGAGTTCCGAAGCATTTTTAAACTTCAGCGGAATTCTGAGAACAATGGAAGAGTTCTGAAGCATTTTTAAACGTCAGCAGAATTCCGAGAACAATGGAAGAGTTCTGAAGCATTTTTAAACTTCAGCAGAATTCCGAGAGCAATGGAAGAGTTCCAAAGCATTTTAAAAGTTCAGCAGAATTCTGAGAAAAATTGAAGAGTTCCGAAGCATTTTTAAACATCAGCGGAATGCCGAGAACAATGCAAGATTTCCGAAGCATTTTTATATGTCAGCGGAATTCCGAGAACAATGGAAGAGTTCCGAAGCATTTTTAAACTTCAGCAGAATTCCGAGAACAATGGAAGAGTTTCGAAGCATTTTTAAACTTCAACGGAATTCCGAGAACAATGGAAGAGTTTTGAAGCATTTTTAAACTTCAACGGAATTCCGAGAACAATGGAAGAGTTCCGAAGCATTTTTAAACGTCAGCGGAATTCCGAGAACAATGGAAGAGTTCCGAACCATTTTTAAACTTCAGTGGAATTACGAGAACAATGGAAGAGTTCCGAAGCATTTTTAAACATGAGCAGAATTACGAGAACAATGAAAGAGATTTTAAGCATTTTTAAACTTCAGCGGAATTCCGAGAACAATAGAAGAGTTCCGAAGCATTTTTAAACTTCACCCGAATTCTGAGAGCAATGGAAGAGTTCCAAAGCATTTTAAAAGTTCAGCAGAATTCCGAGAACAATTGAAGAGTTCCGAAGCATTTTTAAATGTCAGCGGAATGCCGAGAACAATGCAAGATTTCCGAAGCATTTTTATATGTCAGCGGAATTCCGAGAACAATGGAAGCGTACCGAAGCATTTTTAAACATCAGCGGAATTCTGAGAACAATGGAAGAGTTTCGAAGCATTTTTAAACTTCAACGGAATTCCGAGAACAATGAAAGAGTTGCGAAGCATTATTAAACGTCAGCGGAATTCCGAGAACAATGGAAGAGTACCGAAGCATTTTTAAATGTCAGCAGAATTCTGAGAACAATGGAAGAGTTCCGAAGCATTTTTAAACGTCAGCGGAATTCCGAGAACAAAGGAAGAGTTCTGAAGCATTTTTAAACGTCAGCAGAATTCCGAGAACAATAGAAGAGTTCCGAAGCATTTTTAAACGTCAGCAGAATTCTGAGAACAATGGAAGAGTTCCGAAGCATTTTTAAACTTCAGCGGAATTCCGAGAACAATGGAAGAGTTCTGGAGCATTTTTAAACGTCAGCAGAATTCTGAGAACAATGGAAGAGTTCCGAAGCATTATTAAACATCAGCGGAATTCCGAGAACAATGGAAGAGTTCTGAAGCATTTTTAAACGTCAGCAGAATTCCGAGAACAATAGAAGAGTTCCGAAGCATTTTTAAACGTCAGCAGAATTCTGAGAACAATGGAAGAGTTCCGAAGCATTTTTAAACTTCAGCGGAATTCCGAGAACAATGGAAGAGTTCCAAAGCATTTTTAAACTTCAGCGGAATTCCGAGAACAATGTAAGAGATTTTAAGCATTTTTAAACTTCAGCGTAATTCCGAGAACAATAGAAGAGTTCCGAAGCATTTTTAAAATTCACACGAATTCCGAGAATAATGGAAGAGTTCAGATGAATTTTTAGACTTCAGCAGAATTCCTAGAACAATGGAAGAGTTCCGAAGCATTTTTAAACATCAGCGGAATGCCGAGAACAATGCAAGATTTCCGAAGCATTTTTATATGTCAGCGGAATTCCGAGAACAATGGAAGAGTTCCGAAGCATTTTTAAACTTCAGCAGAATTCCGAGAACAATGGAAGAGTTTCGAAGCATTTTTAAACTTCAACGGAATTCCGAGAACAATGGAAGAGTTTCGAAGCATTTTTAAACTTCAACGGAATTCCGAGAACAATGGAAGAGTTCCGAAGCATTTTTAAACGTCAGCGGAATTCCGAGAACAATGGAAGAGTTCCGAACCATTTTTAAACTTCAGTGGAATTACGAGAACAATGGAAGAGTTCCGAAGCATATTTAAACATGAGCAGAATTACGAGAACAATGGAAGAGATTTTAAGCATTTTTAAACTTCAGCGGAATTCCGAGAACAATAGAAGAGTTCCGAAGCATTTTTAAACTTCACCCGAATTCCGAGAGCAATGGAAGAGTTCCAAAACATTTTAAAAGTTCAGCAGAATTCCGAGAACAATTGAAGAGTTCCGAAGCATTTTTAAATGTCAGCGGAATGCCGAGAACAATGCAAGATTTCCGAAGCATTTTTATATGTCAGCGGAATTCCGAGAACAATGGAAGCGTACCGAAGCATTTTAAAACGTCAGCGGAA
This sequence comes from Phyllobates terribilis, assembly GCF_046119375.1. Classification (NCBI taxonomy): domain Eukaryota; kingdom Metazoa; phylum Chordata; class Amphibia; order Anura; family Dendrobatidae; genus Phyllobates; species Phyllobates terribilis. The sequence continues at coordinate 20,265,310 of NW_027362775.1, read as the reverse complement.
TTCTGAGAACAATGGAAGAGTTCCGAAGCATTTTTAAACTTCAGCAGAATTCCGAGAACAATGGAAGAGTTTCGAAGCATTTTTAAACTTCAACGGAATTCCGAGAACAATTAAAGAGTTGCGAAGCATTATTAAACGTCAGCGGAATTCCGAGAACAATGGAAGAGTACCGAAGCATTTTTAAACGTCAGCAGAATTCTGAGAACAATGGAAGAGTTCCGAACCATTTTTAAACGTCAGCAGAATTCCGAGAACAATGGAAGAGTTCTGAAGCATTTTTAAACGTCAGCAGAATTCTGAGAACAATGGAAGAGTTCCGAAGCATTATTAAACATCAGCGGAATTTCGAGAACAATGGAAGAGTTCTGAAGCATTTTTAAATGTCAGCAGAATTCCGAGAACAATAGAAGAGTTCCGAAGCATTTTTAAATGTCAGCAGAATTCTGAGAACAATGGAAGAGTTCCGAAGCATTTTTAAACTTCAGCGGAATTCCGAGAACAATGGAAGAGTTCCAAAGCATTTTTAAACGTCAGCGGAATTCCGAGAACAATGGAAGAGTTCTGAAGCATTTTTAAACGTCAGCGGAATTTTGAAAACAATGGAAGATTTCCGAAGCATTTTTAAACGTCAGCGGAATTCTGAGAACAATGGAAGAGTTCCGAAGCATTTTTAAACTTCAGCAGAATTCCGAGAACAATGGAAGAGTTCCGAAGCATTTTTAAACTTCAGCGGAATTCTGAGAACAATGGAAGAGTTCCGAAGCATTTTTAAACGTCAGCGGAATTCCGAGAACAATGGAAGAGTTCCGAAGCATTATTAAACATCACGGAATTCCGAGAACAATGGAAGAGTTCTGAAGCATTTTTAAACGTCAGCGGAATTCCGAGAACAATGGAAGAGTTCCGAAGCATTTTTAAACTTCAGCGGAATTCCGAGAACAATGTAAGAGATTTTAAGCATTTTTAAACTTCAGCGTAATTCCGAGAACAATAGAAGAGTTCCGAAGCATTTTTAAAATTCACACGAATTCCGAGAATAATGGAAGAGTTCAGATGAATTTTTAGACTTCAGCAGAATTCCTAGAACAATGGAAGAGTTCCGAAGCATTTTTAAACTTCAGCGGAATTCCGATAACAATGGAAGAGTTCCGAAGCATTTTTAAACGTCAGCGGAATTCCGAGAACAATGGAAGAGTACCGAAGCATTTTTAAACGTCAGCAGAATTCCGAGAACAATAGAAGAGTTCCGAAGCATTTTTAAACGTCAGCAGAATTCCGAGAACAATGTAAGAGTTCTGAAGCATTTTTAAACTTCAGCAGAATTCCGAGAACAATGAAAGAGTTTCGAAACATTTTTAAACTTCAGCAGAATTCCGAGAACAATGGAAGAGTTTCGAAGCATTTTTAAACTTCAACGGAATTCCGAGAACAATGGAAGAGTTCTGAAGCATTTTTAAACGTCAGCAGAATTCCGAGAACAATGGAAGAGTTCTGAAGCATTTTTAAACTTCAGCAGAATTCCGAGAGCAATGGAAGAGTTCCAAAGCATTTTAAAAGTTCAGCAGAATTCTGAGAAAAATTGAAGAGTTCCGAAGCATTTTTAAACATCAGCGGAATGCCGAGAACAATGCAAGATTTCCGAAGCATTTTTATATGTCAGCGGAATTCCGAGAACAATGGAAGAGTTCCGAAGCATTTTTAAACTTCAGCAGAATTCCGAGAACAATGGAAGAGTTTCGAAGCATTTTTAAACTTCAACGGAATTCCGAGAACAATGGAAGAGTTTCGAAGCATTTTTAAACTTCAACGGAATTCCGAGAACAATGGAAGAGTTCCAAAGCATTTTTAAACGTCAGCAGAATTCTGAGAACAATGGAAGAGTTCCGAAGCATTTTTAAACTTCAGCGGAATTCCGAGAACAATGGAAGAGTTCCAAAGCTTTTTTAAACGTCAGCGGGATTCCGAGAACAAAGGAAGAGTTCTGAAGCATTTTTAAACGTCAGCGGAATTTTGAAAACAATGGAAGATTTCCGAAGCATTTTTAAACGTCAGCGGAATTCTGAGAACAATGGAAGAGTTCCGAAGCATTTTTAAACTTCAGCGGAATTCTGAGAACAATGGAAGAGTTCCGAAGCATTTTTAAACGTCAGCAGAATTCCGAGAACAATGTAAGAGTTCTGAAGCATTTTTAAACTTCAGCAGAATTCCGAGAGCAATGGAAGAGTTCCAAAGCATTTTAAAAGTTCAGCAGAATTCCGAGAAAAATTGAAGAGTTCCGAAGCATTTTTAAACATCAGCGGAATGCCGAGAACAATGCAAGATTTCCGAAGCATTTTTATATGTCAGCGGAATTCCGAGAACAATGGAAGAGTTCCGAAGCATTTTTAAACTTCAGCAGAATTCCGAGAACAATGGAAGAGTTTCGAAGCATTTTTAAACTTCAACGGAATTCCGAGAACAATGGAAGAGTTTTGAAGCATTTTTAAACTTCAACGGAATTCCGAGAACAATGGAAGAGTTCCGAAGCATTTTTAAACGTCAGCGGAATTCCGAGAACAATGGAAGAGTTCCAAACCATTTTTAAACTTCAGTGGAATTACGAGAACAATGGAAGAGTTCCGAAGCATTTTTAAACATGAGCAGAATTACGAGAACAATGGAAGAGATTTTAAGCATTTTTAAACTTCAGCGGAATTCCGAGAACAATAGAAGAGTTCCGAAGCATTTTTAAACTTCACCCGAATTCCGAGAGCAATGGAAGAGTTCCAAAGCATTTTAAAAGTTCAGCAGAATTCCGAGAACAATTGAAGAGTTCCGAAGCATTTTTAAATGTCAGCGGAATGCCGAGAACAATGCAAGATTTCCGAAGCATTTTTATATGTCAGCGGAATTCCGAGAACAATGGAAGCGTACCGAAGCATTTTTAAACGTCAGCGGAATTCTGAGAACAATGGAAGAGTTCCGAAGCATTTTTAAACTTCAGCAGAATTCCGAGAGCAATGGAAGAGTTTCGAAGCATTTTTAAACTTCAACGGAATTCCGAGAACAATGATAGAGTTGCGAAGCATTATTAAACGTCAGCGGAATTCCGAGAACAATGGAAGAGTACCGAAGCATTTTTAAATGTCAGCAGAATTCTGAGAACAATGGAAGAGTTCCGAAGCATTTTTAAACGTCAGCGGAATTCCGAGAACAAAGGAAGAGTTCTGAAGCATTTTTAAACGTCAGCAGAATTCCGAGAACAATAGAAGAGTTCCGAAGCATTTTTAAACGTCAGCAGAATTCTGAGAACAATGGAAGAGTTCCGAAGCATTTTTAAACTTCAGCGGAATTCCGAGAACAATGGAAGAGTTCTGAAGCATTTTTAAACGTCAGCAGAATTCTGAGAACAATGGAAGAGTTCCGAAGCATTATTAAACATCAGCGGAATTCCGAGAACAATGGAAGAGTTCTGAAGCATTTTTAAACGTCAGCAGAATTCCGAGAACAATAGAAGAGTTCCGAAGCATTTTTAAACGTCAGCAGAATTCTGAGAACAATGGAAGAGTTCCGAAGCATTTTTAAACTTCAGCGGAATTCCGAGAACAATGGAAGAGTTCCAAAGCATTTTTAAACGTCAGCGGAATTCCGAGAACAATGGAAGAGTTCTGAAGCATTTTTAAACGTCAGCGGAATTTTGAAAACAATGGAAGATTTCCGAAGCATTTTTAAACGTCAGCGGAATTCTGAGAACAATGGAAGAGTTCCGAAGCATTTTTAAACTTCAGCAGAATTCCGAGAACAATGGAAGAGTTCCGAAGCATTTTTAAACTTCAGCGGAATTCTGAGAACAATGGAAGAGTTCCGAAGCATTTTTAAACGTCAGCAGAATTCCGAGAACAATGTAAGAGTCCTGAAGCATTTTTAAACTTCAGCAGAATTCCGAGAGCAATGGAAGAGTTCCAAAGCATTTTAAAAGTTCAGCAGAATTCCGAGAACAATTGAAGAGTTCCGAAGCATTTTTAAACGTCAGCGGAATGCCGAGAACAATGCAAGATTTCCGAAGCATTTTTATATGTCAGCGGAATTCCGAGAACAATGGAAGAGTTCCGAAGCATTTTTAAACTTCAGCAGAATTCCGAGAACAATGGAAGAGTTTCGAAGCATTTTTAAACTTCAACGGAATTCCGAGAACAATGGAAGAGTTTCGAAGCATTTTTAAACTTCAACGGAATTCCGAGAACAATGGAAGAGTTCCGAAGCATTTTTAAACGTCAGCGGAATTCCGAGAACAATGGAAGAGTTCCGAAGCATTATTAAACATCAGCGGAATTCCGAGAACAATGGAAGAGTTCTGAAGCATTTTTAAACGTCAGCGGAATTCCGAGAACAATGGAAGAGTTCCGAAGCATTTTTAAACTTCAGCGGAATTCCGAGAACAATGTAAGAGATTTTAAGCATTTTTAAACTTCAGCGTAATTCCGAGAACAATAGAAGAGTTCCGAAGCATTTTTAAAATTCACACGAATTCCGAGAATAATGGAAGAGTTCAGATGAATTTTTAGACTTCAGCAGAATTCCTAGAACAATGGAAGAGTTCCGAAGCATTTTTAAACATCAGCGGAATGCCGAGAACAATGCAAGATTTCCGAAGCATTTTTATATGTCAGCGGAATTCCGAGAACAATGGAAGAGTTCCGAAGCATTTTTAAACTTCAGCAGAATTCCGAGAACAATGGAAGAGTTTCGAAGCATTTTTAAACTTCAACGGAATTCCGAGAACAATGGAAGAGTTCCGAAGCATTTTTAAACGTCAGCGGAATTCCGAGAACAATGGAAGAGTTCCGAACCATTTTTAAACTTCAGTGGAATTACGAGAACAATGGAAGAGTTCCGAAGCATATTTAAACATGAGCAGAATTACGAGAACAATGGAAGAGATTTTAAGCATTTTTAAACTTCAGCGGAATTCCGAGAACAATAGAAGAGTTCCGAAGCATTTTTAAACTTCACCTGAATTCCGAGAGCAATGGAAGAGTTCCAAGGCATTTTAAAAGTTCAGCAGAATTCCGAGAACAATTGAAGAGTTCCGAAGCATTTTTAAATGTCAGCGGAATGCCGAGAACAATGCAAGATTTCCGAAGCATTTTTATATGTCAGCTGAATTCCGAGAACAATGGAAGCGTACCGAAGCATTTTTAAACGTCAGCGGAATTCTGAGAACAATGGAAGAGTTCCGAAGCATTTTTAAACTTCAGCAGAATTCCGAGAACAATGGAAGAGTTTCGAAGCATTTTTAAACTTCAACGGAATTCCGAGAACAATGGAAGAGTTCTGAAGCATTTTTAAACGTCAGCAGAATTCTGAGAACAATGGAAGAGTTCCGAAGCATTATTAAACATCAGCGGAATTTCGAGAACAATGGAAGAGTTCTGAAGCATTTTTAAACGTCAGCAGAATTCCGAGAACAATAGAAGAGTTCCGAAGCATTTTTAAACGTCAGCAGAATTCTGAGAACAATGGAAGAGTTCCGAAGCATTTTTAAACTTCAGCGGAATTCCGAGAACAATGGAAGAGTTCCAAAGCATTTTTAAACGTCAGCGGAATTCCGAGAACAATGGAAGAGTTCTGAAGCATTTTTAAACGTCAGCGGAATTTTGAAAACAATGGAAGATTTCCGAAGCATTTTTAAACATCAGCGGAATTCTGAGAACAATGGAAGAGTTCCGAAGCATTTTTAAACTTCAGCAGAATTCCGAGAACAATGGAAGAGTTCCGAAGCATTTTTAAACTTCAGCGGAATTCTGAGAACAATGGAAGAGTTCCAAAGCATTTTTAAACGTCAGCAGAATTCCGAGAACAATGTAAGAAACCTGAAGCATTTTTAAACTTCAGCAGAATTCCGAGAGCAATGGAAGAGTTCCAAAGCATTTTAAAAGTTCAGCAGAATTCCGAGAACAATTGAAGAGTTCCGAAGCATTTTTAAACATCAGCGGAATGCCGAGAACAATGCAAGATTTCCGAAGCATTTTTATATGTCAGCGGAATTCCGAGAACAATGGAAGAGTTCCGAAGCATTTTTAAACTTCAGCAGAATTCCGAGAACAATGGAAGAGTTTCGAAGCATTTTTAAACTTCAACGGAATTCCGAGAACAATGGAAGAGTTTCGAAGCATTTTTAAACTTCAACGGAATTCCGAGAACAATGGAAGAGTTCCGAAGCATTTTTAAACGTCAGCGGAATTCCGAGAACAATGGAAGAGTTCCGAAGCATTATTAAACATCAGCGGAATTCCGAGAACAATGGAAGAGTTCTGAAGCATTTTTAAACGTCAGCGGAATTCCGAGAACAATGGAAGAGTTCCGAAGCATTTTCAAACTTCAGCGGAATTCCGAGAACAATGTAAGAGATTTTAAGCATTTTTAAACTTCAGCGTAATTCCGAGAACAATAGAAGAGTTCCGAAGCATTTTTAAAATTCACACGAATTCCGAGAATAATGGAAGAGTTCAGATGAATTTTTAGACTTCAGCAGAATTCCTAGAACAATGGAAGAGTTCCGAAGCATTTTTAAACTTCAGCGGAATTCCGATAACAATGGAAGAGTTCCGAAGCATTTTTAAACGTCAGCGGAATTCCGAGAACAATTGAAGAGTACCGAAGCATTTTAAAACGTCATCGGAATTCCGAGAACAATGGAAGAGTTCCAAAGCATTTTTAAACTTCAGCGGAATTACGAGAACAATGGAAGAGTTCCGAAGAATTTTTAAACATGAGCAGAATTACGAGAACAATGGAAGTGATTTTAAGCATTTTTAAACTTCAGCGGAATTTTGAAAACAATGGAAGATTTCCGGAGCATTTTTAAACGTCAGCGGAATTCTGAGAACAATGGAAGAGTTCCGAAGCATTTTTAAACTTCAGCAGAATTCCGAGAACAATGGAAGAGTTCCGAAGCATTTTTAAACTTCAGCGGAATTCTGAGAACAATGGAAGAGTTCCGAAGCATTTTTAAACGTCAGCAGAATTCCGAGAACAATGTAAGAGTTCTGAAGCATTTTTAAACTTCAGCAGAATTCCGAGAGCAATGGAAGAGTTCCGAAGAATTTTTAAACATGAGCAGAATTACGAGAACAATGGAAGTGATTTTAAGCATTTTTAAACTTCAGCGGATTTCCGAGAACAATAGAAGAGTTCCGAAGCATTTTTAAACTTCACCCGAATTCCGAGAGCAATGGAAGAGTTCCAAAGCATTTTAAAAGTTCAGCAGAATTCCGAGAACAATTGAAGAGTTCCGAAGCATTTTTAAATGTCAGCGGAATGCCGAGAACAATGCAAGATTTCCGAAGCATTTTTATATGTCAGCGGAATACCGAGAACAATGGAAGAGTTCCGAAGCATTTTTAAACTTCAGCAGAATTCCGAGAACAATGGAAGAGTTCCGAAGCATTTTTAAACTTCAGCGGAATTCTGAGAACAATGGAAGAGTTCCGAAGCATTTTTAAACGTCAGCAGAATTCCGAGAACAATGTAAGAGTTCTGAAGCATTTTTAAACTTCAGCAGAATTCCGAGAGCAATGGAAGAGTTCCAAAAGCTTTTTTAAACTTCAGCAGAATTCCGAGAGCAATGGAAGAGTTCCAAAGCATTTTAAAAGTTCAGCAGAATTCCGAGAACAATGGAAGAGTTCCGAAGCATTATTAAACATCAGCGGAATTCCGAGAACAATGGAAGAGTTCTGAAGCATTTTTAAACGTCAGCGGAATTCCGAGAACAATGGAAGAGTTCCGAAGCATTTTTAAACTTCAGCGGAATTCCGAGAACAATGTAAGAGATTTTAAGCATTTTTAAACTTCAGCGTAATTCAGAGAACAATAGAAGAGTTCCGAAGCATTTTTAAAATTCACACGAATTCCGAGAATAATGGAAGAGTTCAGATGAATTTTTAGACTTCAGCAGAATTCCTAGAACAATGGAAGAGTTCCGAAGCATTTTTAAACATCAGCGGAATGCCGAGAACAATGCAAGATTTCCGAAGCATTTTTATATGTCAGCGGAATTCCGAGAACAATGGAAGAGTTCCGAAGCATTTTTAAACTTCAGCAGAATTCCGAGAACAATGGAAGAGTTTCGAAGCATTTTTAAACTTCAACGGAATTCCGAGAACAATGGAAGAGTTCCGAAGCATTTTTAAACGTCAGCGGAATTCCGAGAACAATGGAAGAGTTCCGAACCATTTTTAAACTTCAGTGGAATTACGAGAACAATGGAAGAGTTCCGAAGCATATTTAAACATGAGCAGAATTACGAGAACAATGGAAGAGATTTTAAGCATTTTTAAACTTCAGCGGAATTCCGAGAACAATAGAAGAGTTCCGAAGCATTTTTAAACTTCACCCGAATTCCGAGAGCAATGGAAGAGTTCCAAGGCATTTTAAAAGTTCAGCAGAATTCCGAGAACAATTGAAGAGTTCCGAAGCATTTTTAAATGTCAGCGGAATGCCGAGAACAATGCAAGATTTCCGAAGCATTTTTATATGTCAGCGGAATTCCGAGAACAATGGAAGCGTACCGAAGCATTTTTAAACGTCAGCAGAATTCTGAGAACAATGGAAGAGTTCCGAAGCATTTTTAAACTTCAGCAGAATTCCGAGAACAATGGAAGAGTTTCGAAGCATTTTTAAATGTCAGCGGAATGCCGAGAACAATGCAAGATTTCCGAAGCATTTTTATATGTCAGCGGAATTCCGAGAACAATGGAAGCGTACCGAAGCATTTTTAAACTTCAACGGAATTCCGAGAACAATTAAAGAGTTGCGAAGCATTATTAAACGTCAGCGGAATTCCGAGAACAATGGAAGAGTACCGAAGCATTTTTAAACGTCAGCAGAATTCTGAGAACAATGGAAGAGTTCCGAAGCATTTTTAAACGTCAGCAGAATTCCGAGAACAATGGAAGAGTTCTGAAGCATTTTTAAACGTCAGCAGAATTCTGAGAACAATGGAAGAGTTCCGAAGCATTATTAAACATCAGCGGAATTTCGAGAACAATGGAAGAGTTCTGAAGCATTTTTAAACGTCAGCAGAATTCCGAGAACAATAGAAGAGTTCCGAAGCATTTTTAAACGTCAGCAGAATTCTGAGAACAATGGAAGAGTTCCGAAGCATTTTTAAACTTCAGCGGAATTCCGAGAACAATGGAAGAGTTCCAAAGCATTTTTAAACGTCAGCGGAATTCCGAGAACAATGGAAGAGTTCTGAAGCATTTTTAAACGTCAGCGGAATTTTGAAAACAATGGAAGATTTCCGAAGCATTTTTAAACGTCAGCGGAATTCTGAGAACAATGGAAGAGTTCCGAAGCATTTTTAAACTTCAGCAGAATTCCGAGAACAATGGAAGAGTTCCGAAGCATTTTTAAACTTCAGCGGAATTCTGAGAACAATGGAAGAGTTCCAAAGCATTTTTAAACGTCAGCAGAATTCCGAGAACAATGTAAGAAACCTGAAGCATTTTTAAACTTCAGCAGAATTCCGAGAGCAATGGAAGAGTTCCAAAGCATTTTAAAAGTTCAGCAGAATTCCGAGAACAATTGAAGAGTTCCGAAGCATTTTTAAACGTCAGCGGAATGCCGAGAACAATGCAAGATTTCCGAAGCATTTTTATATGTCAGCGGAATTCCGAGAACAATGGAAGAGTTCCGAAGCATTTTTAAACTTCAGCAGAATTCCGAGAACAATGGAAGAGTTTCGAAGCATTTTTAAACTTCAACGGAATTCCGAGAACAATGGAAGAGTTTCGAAGCATTTTTAAACTTCAACGGAATTCCGAGAACAATGGAAGAGTTCCGAAGCATTTCTAAACGTCAGCGGAATTCCGAGAACAATGGAAGAGTTCCGAAGCATTATTAAACATCAGCGGAATTCCGAGAACAATGGAAGAGTTCTGAAGCATTTTTAAACGTCAGCGGAATTCCGAGAACAATGGAAGAGTTCCGAAGCATTTTCAAACTTCAGCGGAATTCCGAGAACAATGTAAGAGATTTTAAGCATTTTTAAACTTCAGCGTAATTCCGAGAACAATAGAAGAGTTCCGAAGCATTTTTAAAATTCACACGAATTCCGAGAATAATGGAAGAGTTCAGATGAATTTTTAGACTTCAGCAGAATTCCTAGAACAATGGAAGAGTTCCGAAGCATTTTTAAACTTCAGCGGAATTCCGATAACAATGGAAGAGTTCCGAAGCATTTTTAAACGTCAGCGGAATTCCGAGAACAATGGAAGAGTACCGAAGCATTTTAAAACGTCATCGGAATTCCGAGAACAATGGAAGAGTTCCGAAGCATTTTTAAACTTCAGCGGAATTACGAGAACAATGGAAGAGTTCCGAAGAATTTTTAAACATGAGCAGAATTACGAGAACAATGGAAGTGATTTTAAGCATTTTTAAACTTCAGCGGAATTATGAAAACAATGGAAGATTTCCGGAGCATTTTTAAACGTCAGCGGAATTCTGAGAACAATGGAAGAGTTCCGAAGCATTTTTAAACTTCAGCAGAATTCCGAGAACAATGGAAGAGTTCCGAAGCATTTTTAAACTTCAGCGGAATTCTGAGAACAATGGAAGAGTTCCGAAGCATTTTTAAACGTCAGCAGAATTCCGAGAACAATGTAAGAGTTCTGAAGCATTTTTAAACTTCAGCAGAATTCCGAGAGCAATGGAAGAGTTCCGAAGAATTTTTAAACATGAGCAGAATTACGAGAACAATGGAAGTGATTTTAAGCATTTTTAAACTTCAGCGGATTTCCGAGAACAATAGAAGAGTTCCGAAGCATTTTTAAACTTCACCCGAATTCCGAGAGCAATGGAAGAGTTCCAAAGCATTTTAAAAGTTAAGCAGAATTCCGAGAACAATTGAAGAGTTCCGAAGCATTTTTAAATGTCAGCGGAATGCCGAGAACAATGCAAGATTTCCGAAGCATTTTTATATGTCAGCGGAATTCCGAGAACAATGGAAGAGTTCCGAAGCATTTTTAAACTTCAGCAGAATTCCGAGAACAATGGAAGAGTTTCGAAGCATTTTTAAACTTCAACGGAATTCCGAGAACAATGGAAGAGTTTCGAAGCATTTTTAAACTTCAGCGGAATTCCGAGAACAATGGAAGAGTTCTGAAGCATTTTTAAACGTCAGCGGAATTCCGAGAACAATGGAAGAGATTTTAAGCATTTTTAAACTTCAGCGTAATTCCGAGAACAATAGAAGAGTTCCGAAGCATTTTTAAAATTCACACGAATTCCGAGAATAATGGAAGAGTTCAGATGAATTTTTAGACTTCAGCAGAATTCCTAGAACAATGGAAGAGTTCCGAAGCATTTTTAAACTTCAGCGGAATTCCGATAACAATGGAAGAGTTCCGAAGCATTTTTAAACGTCAGCGGAATTCCGAGAACAATGGAAGAGTACCGAAGCATTTTAAAATGTCATCGGAATTCCGAGAACAATGGAAGAGTTCCGAAGCATTTTTAAACTTCAGTGGAATTACGAGAACAATGGAAGAGTTCCGAAGAATTTTTAAACATGAGCAGAATTATGAGAACAATGGAAGTGATTTTAAGCATTTTTAAACTTCAGCGGAATTTTGAAAACAATGGAAGATTTCCGGAGCATTTTTAAACGTCAGCGGAATTCTGAGAACAATGGAAGAGTTCCGAAGCATTTTTAAACTTCAGCAGAATTCCGAGAACAATGGAAGAGTTCCGAAGCATTTTTAAACTTCAGCGGAATTCTGAGAACAATGGAAGAGTTCCGAAGCATTTTTAAACGTCAGCAGAATTCCGAGAACAATGTAAGAGTTCTGAAGCATTTTTAAACTTCAGCAGAATTCCGAGAGCAATGGAAGAGTTCCGAAGAATTTTTAAACATGAGCAGAATTACGAGAACAATGGAAGTGATTTTAAGCATTTTTAAACTTCAGCGGAATTCCGAGAACAATAGAAGAGTTCCGAAGCATTTTTAAACTTCACCCGAATTCCGAGAGCAATGGAAGAGTTCCAAAGCATTTTAAAAGTTCAGCAGAATTCCGAGAACAATTGAAGAGTTCCGAAGCATTTTTAAATGTCAGCGGAATGCCGAGAACAATGCAAGATTTCCGAAGCATTTTTATATGTCAGCGGAATACCGAGAACAAGGGAAGAGTTCTGAAGCATTTTTAAACGTCAGCGGAATTTTGAAAACAATGGAAGATTTCCGGAGCATTTTTAAACGTCAGCGGAATTCTGAGAACAATGGAAGAGTTCCGAAGCATTTTTAAACTTCAGCAGAATTCCGAGAACAATGGAAGAGTTCTGAAGCATTTTTAAAGTTCAGCGGAATTCTGAGAACAATGGAAGAGTTCCGAAGCATTTTTAAACGTCAGCAGAATTCCGAGAACAATGTAAGAGTTCTGAAGCATTTTTAAACTTCAGCAGAATTCCGAGAGCAATGGAAGAGTTCCAAAGCATTTTAAAAGTTCAGCAGAATTCCGAGAACAATTGAAGAGTTCCGAAGCATTTTTAAACGTCAGCGGAATGCCGAGAACAATGCAAGATTTCCGAAGCATTTTTATATGTCAGCGGAATTCCGAGAACAATGGAAGAGTACTGAAACATTTTTAAACGTCAGCGGAAATCTGAGAACAATGGAAGAGTTACGAAGTATTTTTAAACTTCAGCAGAATTACGAGAACAATGGAAGAGTTCCGAAGCATTTTTAAACTTCAGCGGAATTCTGAGAACAATGGAAGAGTTCCGAAGCATTTTTAAACGTCAGCAGAATTCCGAGAACAATGTAAGAGTTCTGAAGCATTTTTAAACTGCAGCAGAATTTCGAGAGCAATGGAAGAGTTCCAAAGCATTTTAAAAGTTCAGCAGAATTCCGAGAACAATTGAAGAGTTTCGAAGCATTTTTAAACGTCAGCGGAATGCCGAGAACAATGCAAGATTTCCGAAGCATTTTTATATGTCAGCGGAATTCCGAGAACAATGGAGAGTACCGAAACATTTTTAAACGTCAGCGGAATTCTGAGAACAATGGAAGAGTTTCGAAGCATTTTTAAACGTCAGCGGAATTCCGAGAACAATTGAAGAGTTCCAAAGCATTTTTAAACGTCAGCGGAATGCCGAGAACAATGCAAGATTTCTGAAGCATTTTTATATGTCAGCGGAATTCCGAGAACAATGGAAGAGTTCCGAAGCATTTTTAAACTTCAGCAGAATTCCGAGAACAATGGAAGAGTTTCGAAGCATTTTTAAACTTCAACGGAATTCCGAGAACAATGGAAGAGTTCCGAACCATTTTTAAACGTCAGCGGAATTCCGAGAACAATGAAAGAGTTGCGAAGCATTATTAAACGTCAGCGGAATTCCGAGAACAATGGAAGAGTTCTGAAGCATTTTTAAGCGTCAGCGGAATTTTGAAAACAATGGAAGATTTCCGAAGCATTTTTAAACGTCAGCGGAATTCTGAGAACAATGGAAGAGTTCCGAAGCATTTTTAAACTTCAGTGGAATTTGGAGAACAATGGAAGAGTTCCGAAGCATTTTTAAAAGTCAGCGGAATTCCGAGAACAATGGAAGAGTTGTGAAGCATTTTTAAACGTCAGCAGAATTCCGAGAACAATGGAAGTGTTCCGAAGCATTTTTAAACGTCAGCGGAATTCTGAGATCAATGGAATAGTTCTGAAGAATTTTTAAATGTTAGCGGGATTCCGAGAACAATGGAAGAGTTCCGAAGCATTTTTAAACTTCAGTGGAATTACGAGAACAATGGAAGAGTTCCGAAGCATTTTTAAACATGAGCAGAATTACGAGAACAATGGAAGAGATTTTAAGCATTTTTAAACTTCAGCGGAATTCCGAGAACAATAGAAGAGTTCCGAAGCATTTTTAAACTTCACCCGAATTCCGAGAGCAATGGAAGAGTTCCAAAGCATTTTAAAAGTTCAGCAGAATTCCGAGAACAATTGAAGAGTTCCGAAGCATTTTTAAATGTCAGCGGAATGCCGAGAACAATGTAAGATTTCCGAAGCATTTTTATATGTCAGCAGAATTCCGAGAACAATTGAAGAGTTCCGAAGCATTTTTAAATGTCAGCGGAATGCCGAGAACAATGCAAGATTTCCGAAGCATTTTTATATGTCAGCGGAATTCCGAGAACAATGGAAGAGTTCCGAAGCATTTTTAAACTTCAGCAGAATTCCGAGAACAATGGAAGAGTTTCGAAGCATTTTTAAACTTCAACGGAATTCCGAGAACAATGGAAGAGTTTCGAAGCATTTTTAAACTTCAACGGAATTCCGAGAACAATGGAAGAGTTCCGAAGCATTTCTAAACGTCAGCGGAATTCCGAGAACAATGGAAGAGTTCCGAAGCATTATTAAACATCAGCGGAATTCCGAGAACAATGGAAGAGTTCTGAAGCATTTTTAAACGTCAGCGGAATTCCGAGAACAATGGAAGAGTTCCGAAGCATTTTCAAACTTCAGCGGAATTCCGAGAACAATGTAAGAGATTTTAAGCATTTTTAAACTTCAGCGTAATTCCGAGAACAATAGAAGAGTTCCGAAGCATTTTTAAAATTCACACGAATTCCGAGAATAATGGAAGAGTTCAGATGAATTTTTAGACTTCAGCAGAATTCCTAGAACAATGGAAGAGTTCCGAAGCATTTTTAAACTTCAGCGGAATTCCGATAACAATGGAAGAGTTCCGAAGCATTTTTAAACGTCAGCGGAATTCCGAGAACAATGGAAGAGTACCGAAGCATTTTAAAACGTCATCGGAATTCCGAGAACAATGGAAGAGTTCCGAAGCATTTTTAAACTTCAGCGGAATTACGAGAACAATGGAAGAGTTCCGAAGAATTTTTAAACATGAGCAGAATTACGAGAACAATGGAAGTGATTTTAAGCATTTTTAAACTTCAGCGGAATTATGAAAACAATGGAAGATTTCCGGAGCATTTTTAAACGTCAGCGGAATTCTGAGAACAATGGAAGAGTTCCGAAGCATTTTTAAACTTCAGCAGAATTCCGAGAACAATGGAAGAGTTCCGAAGCATTTTTAAACTTCAGCGGAATTCTGAGAACAATGGAAGAGTTCCGAAGCATTTTTAAACGTCAGCAGAATTCCGAGAACAATGTAAGAGTTCTGAAGCATTTTTAAACTTCAGCAGAATTCCGAGAGCAATGGAAGAGTTCCGAAGAATTTTTAAACATGAGCAGAATTACGAGAACAATGGAAGTGATTTTAAGCATTTTTAAACTTCAGCGGATTTCCGAGAACAATAGAAGAGTTCCGAAGCATTTTTAAACTTCACCCGAATTCCGAGAGCAATGGAAGAGTTCCAAAGCATTTTAAAAGTTCAGCAGAATTCCGAGAACAATTGAAGAGTTCCGAAGCATTTTTAAATGTCAGCGGAATGCCGAGAACAATGCAAGATTTCCGAAGCATTTTTATATGTCAGCGGAATTCCGAGAACAATGGAAGAGTTCCGAAGCATTTTTAAACTTCAGCAGAATTCCGAGAACAATGGAAGAGTTTCGAAGCATTTTTAAACTTCAACGGAATTCCGAGAACAATGGAAGAGTTTCGAAGCATTTTTAAACTTCAGCGGAATTCCGAGAACAATGGAAGAGTTCTGAAGCATTTTTAAACGTCAGCGGAATTCCGAGAACAATGGAAGAGATTTTAAGCATTTTTAAACTTCAGCGTAATTCCGAGAACAATAGAAGAGTTCCGAAGCATTTTTAAAATTCACACGAATTCCGAGAATAATGGAAGAGTTCAGATGAATTTTTAGACTTCAGCAGAATTCCTAGAACAATGGAAGAGTTCCGAAGCATTTTTAAACTTCAGCGGAATTCCGATAACAATGGAAGAGTTCCGAAGCATTTTTAAACGTCAGCGGAATTCCGAGAACAATGGAAGAGTACCGAAGCATTTTTAAACTTCAGTGGAATTACGAGAACAATGGAAGAGTTCCGAAGAATTTTTAAACATGAGCAGAATTATGAGAACAATGGAAGTGATTTTAAGCATTTTTAAACTTCAGCGGAATTTTGAAAACAATGGAAGATTTCCGGAGCATTTTTAAACGTCAGCGGAATTCTGAGAACAATGGAAGAGTTCCGAAGCATTTTTAAACTTCAGCAGAATTCCGAGAACAATGGAAGAGTTCCGAAGCATTTTTAAACTTCAGCGGAATTCTGAGAACAATGGAAGAGTTCCGAAGCATTTTTAAACGTCAGCAGAATTCCGAGAACAATGTAAGAGTTCTGAAGCATTTTTAAACTTCAGCAGAATTCCGAGAGCAATGGAAGAGTTCCGAAGAATTTTTAAACATGAGCAGAATTACGAGAACAATGGAAGTGATTTTAAGCATTTTTAAACTTCAGCGGAATTCCGAGAACAATAGAAGAGTTCCGAAGCATTTTTAAACTTCACCCGAATTCCGAGAGCAATGGAAGAGTTCCAAAGCATTTTAAAAGTTCAGCAGAATTCCGAGAACAATTGAAGAGTTCCGAAGCATTTTTAAATGTCAGCGGAATGCCGAGAACAATGCAAGATTTCCGAAGCATTTTTATATGTCAGCGGAATACCGAGAACAAGGGAAGAGTTCTGAAGCATTTTTAAACGTCAGCGGAATTTTGAAAACAATGGAAGATTTCCGGAGCATTTTTAAACGTCAGCGGAATTCTGAGAACAATGGAAGAGTTCCGAAGCATTTTTAAACTTCAGCAGAATTCCGAGAACAATGGAAGAGTTCTGAAGCATTTTTAAAGTTCAGCGGAATTCTGAGAACAATGGAAGAGTTCCGAAGCATTTTTAAACGTCAGCAGAATTCCGAGAACAATGTAAGAGTTCTGAAGCATTTTTAAACTTCAGCAGAATTCCGAGAGCAATGGAAGAGTTCCAAAGCATTTTAAAAGTTCAGCAGAATTCCGAGAACAATTGAAGAGTTCCGAAGCATTTTTAAACGTCAGCGGAATGCCGAGAACAATGCAAGATTTCCGAAGCATTTTTATATGTCAGCGGAATTCCGAGAACAATGGAAGAGTACTGAAACATTTTTAAACGTCAGCGGAAATCTGAGAACAATGGAAGAGTTACGAAGTATTTTTAAACTTCAGCAGAATTACGAGAACAATGGAAGAGTTCCGAAGCATTTTTAAACTTCAGCGGAATTCCGAGAACAATGGAGAGTACCGAAACATTTTTAAACGTCAGCGGAATTCTGAGAACAATGGAAGAGTTTCGAAGCATTTTTAAACGTCAGCGGAATTCCGAGAACAATTGAAGAGTTCCAAAGCATTTTTAAACGTCAGCGGAATGCCGAGAACAATGCAAGATTTCTGAAGCATTTTTATATGTCAGCGGAATTCCGAGAACAATGGAAGAGTTCCGAAGCATTTTTAAACTTCAGCAGAATTCCGAGAACAATGGAAGAGTTTCGAAGCATTTTTAAACTTCAACGGAATTCCGAGAACAATGGAAGAGTTCCGAACCATTTTTAAACGTCAGCGGAATTCCGAGAACAATGAAAGAGTTGCGAAGCATTATTAAACGTCAGCGGAATTCCGAGAACAATGGAAGAGTTCTGAAGCATTTTTAAGCGTCAGCGGAATTTTGAAAACAATGGAAGATTTCCGAAGCATTTTTAAACGTCAGCGGAATTCTGAGAACAATGGAAGAGTTCCGAAGCATTTTTAAACTTCAGTGGAATTTGGAGAACAATGGAAGAGTTCCGAAGCATTTTTAAAAGTCAGCGGAATTCCGAGAACAATGGAAGAGTTGTGAAGCATTTTTAAACGTCAGCAGAATTCCGAGAACAATGGAAGTGTTCCGAAGCATTTTTAAACGTCAGCGGAATTCTGAGATCAATGGAATAGTTCTGAAGAATTTTTAAATGTTAGCGGGATTCCGAGAACAATGGAAGAGTTCCGAAGCATTTTTAAACTTCAGTGGAATTACGAGAACAATGGAAGAGTTCCGAAGCATTTTTAAACATGAGCAGA
Organism: Phyllobates terribilis; assembly: GCF_046119375.1. NCBI lineage: Eukaryota > Metazoa > Chordata > Amphibia > Anura > Dendrobatidae > Phyllobates > Phyllobates terribilis. The sequence continues at coordinate 20,247,281 of NW_027362775.1, read as the reverse complement.
ATTACGAGAACAATGGAAGAGATTTTAAGCATTTTTAAACTTCAGCGGAATTCCGAGAACAATAGAAGAGTTCCGAAGCATTTTTAAACTTCACCCGAATTCCGAGAGCAATGGAAGAGTTCCAAAGCATTTTAAAAGTTCAGCAGAATTCCGAGAACAATTGAAGAGTTCCGAAGCATTTTTAAATGTCAGCGGAATGCCGAGAACAATGTAAGATTTCCGAAGCATTTTTATATGTCAGCAGAATTCCGAGAACAATTGAAGAGTTCCGAAGCATTTTTAAATGTCAGCGGAATGCCGAGAACAATGCAAGATTTCCGAAGCATTTTTATATGTCAGCGGAATTCCGAGAACAATGGAAGCGTACCGAAGCATTTTTAAACGTCAGCGGAATTCTGAGAACAATGGAAGAGTTCCGAAGCATTTTTAAACTTCAGCAGAATTGCGAGAACAATGGAAGAGTTTCGAAGCATTTTTAAACTTCAACGGAATTCCGAGAACAATGAAAGAGTTGCGCATCATTATTAAACGTCAGCGGAATTCCGAGAACAATGGAAGAGTACCGAAGCATTTTTAAACGTCAGCAGAATTCTGAGAACAATGGAAGAGTTCCGAAGCATTTTTAAACGTCAGCGGAATTCCGAGAACAAAGGAAGAGTTCTGAAGCATTTTTAAACGTGAGCAGAATTCCGAGAACAATAGAAGAGTTCCAAAGCATTTTTAAACGTCAGCAGAATTCTGAGAACAATGGAAGAGTTCCGAAGCATTTTTAAACTTCAGCGGAATTCCGAGAACAATGGAAGAGTTCTGAAGCATTTTTAAACGTCAGCAGAATTCTGAGAACAATGGAAGAGTTCCGAAGCATTATTAAACATCAGCGGAATTCCGAGAACAATGGAAGAGTTCTGAAGCATTTTTAAACGTCAGCAGAATTCCGAGAACAATAGAAGAGTTCCGAAGCATTTTTAAACGTCAGCAGAATTCTGAGAACAATGGAAGAGTTCCGAAGCATTTTTAAACTTCAGCGGAATTCCGAGAACAATGGAAGAGTTCCAAAGCATTTTTAAACGTCAGCGGAATTCCGAGAACAATGGAAGAGTTCTGAAGAATTTTTAAACATGAGCAGAATTATGAGAACAATGGAAGTGATTTTAAGCATTTTTAAACTTCAGCGGAATTTTGAAAACAATGGAAGATTTCCGGAGCATTTTTAAACGTCAGCGGAATTCTGAGAACAATGGAAGAGTTCCGAAGCATTTTTAAACTTCAGCAGAATTCCGAGAACAATGGAAGAGTTCCGAAGCATTTTTAAACTTCAGCGGAATTCTGAGAACAATGGAAGAGTTCCGAAGCATTTTTAAACGTCAGCAGAATTCCGAGAACAATGTAAGAGTTCTGAAGCATTTTTAAACTTCAGCAGAATTCCGAGAGCAATGGAAGAGTTCCGAAGAATTTTTAAACATGAGCAGAATTACGAGAACAATGGAAGTGATTTTAAGCATTTTTAAACTTCAGTGGAATTCCGAGAACAATAGAAGAGTTCCGAAGCATTTTTAAACTTCACCCGAATTCCGAGAGCAATGGAAGAGTTCCAAAGCATTTTAAAAGTTCAGCAGAATTCCGAGAACAATTGAAGAGTTCCGAAGCATTTTTAAATGTCAGCGGAATGCCGAGAACAATGCAAGATTTCCGAAGCATTTTTATATGTCAGCGGAATACCGAGAACAAGGGAAGAGTTCTGAAGCATTTTTAAACGTCAGCGGAATTTTGAAAACAATGGAAGATTTCCGGAGCATTTTTAAACGTCAGCGGAATTCTGAGAACAATGGAAGAGTTCCGAAGCATTTTTAAACTTCAGCAGAATTCCGAGAACAATGGAAGAGTTCTGAAGCATTTTTAAAGTTCAGCGGAATTCTGAGAACAATGGAAGAGTTCCGAAGCATTTTTAAACGTCAGCAGAATTCCGAGAACAATGTAAGAGTTCTGAAGCATTTTTAAACTTCAGCAGAATTCCGAGAGCAATGGAAGAGTTCCAAAGCATTTTAAAAGTTCAGCAGAATTCCGAGAACAATTGAAGAGTTCCGAAGCATTTTTAAACGTCAGCGGAATGCCGAGAACAATGCAAGATTTCCGAAGCATTTTTATATGTCAGCGGAATTCCGAGAACAATGGAAGAGTACCGAAACATTTTTAAACGTCAGCGGAAATCTGAGAACAATGGAAGAGTTACGAAGTATTTTTAAACTTCAGCAGAATTACGAGAACAATGGAAGAGTTCCGAAGCATTTTTAAACTTCAGCGGAATTCTGAGAACAATGGAAGAGTTCCGAAGCATTTTTAAACGTCAGCAGAATTCCGAGAACAATGTAAGAGTTCTGAAGCATTTTTAAACTGCAGCAGAATTTCGAGAGCAATGGAAGAGTTCCAAAGCATTTTAAAAGTTCAGCAGAATTCCGAGAACAATTGAAGAGTTTCGAAGCATTTTTAAACGTCAGCGGAATGCCGAGAACAATGCAAGATTTCCGAAGCATTTTTATATGTCAGCGGAATTCCGAGAACAATGGAGAGTACCGAAACATTTTTAAACGTCAGCGGAATTCTGAGAACAATGGAAGAGTTTCGAAGCATTTTTAAACTTCAACGGAATTCCGAGAACAATGGAAGAGTTCCGAACCATTTTTAAACGTCAGCGGCATTCCGAGAACAATTGAAGAGTTCCAAAGCATTTTTAAACGTCAGCGGAATGCCGAGAACAATGCAAGATTTCTGAAGCATTTTTAAACGTCAGCGGAATTCCGAGAACAATGGAAGAGTTCCGAAGCATTTTTAAACTTCAGCAGAATTCCGAGAACAATGGAAGAGTTTCGAAGCATTTTTAAACTTCAACGGAATTCCGAGAACAATGAAAGAGTTGCGAAGCATTATTAAACGTCAGCGGAATTCCGAGAACAATGGAAGAGTTCTGAAGCATTTTTAAGCGTCAGCGGAATTTTGAAAACAATGGAAGATTTCCGAAGCATTTTTAAACGTCAGCGGAATTCTGAGAACAATGGAAGAGTTCCGAAGCATTTTTAAACTTCAGTGGAATTTGGAGAACAATGGAAGAGTTCCGAAGCATTTTTAAAAGTCAGCGGAATTCCGAGAACAATGGAAGAGTTGTGAAGCATTTTTAAACGTCAGCAGAATTCCGAGAACATTGGAAGTGTTCCGAAGCATTTTTAAACGTCAGCGGAATTCTGAGATCAATGGAATAGTTCTGAAGAATTTTTAAATGTTAGCGGGATTCCGAGAACAATGGAAGAGTTCCGAAGCATTTTTAAACTTCAGTGGAATTACGAGAACAATGGAAGAGTTCCGAAGCATTTTTAAACATGAGCAGAATTACGAGAACAATGGAAGAGATTTTAAGCATTTTTAAACTTCAGCGGAATTCCGAGAACAATAGAAGAGTTCCGAAGCATTTTTAAACTTCACCCGAATTCCGAGAGCAATGGAAGAGTTCCAAAGCATTTTAAAAGTTCAGCAGAATTCCGAGAACAATTGAAGAGTTCCGAAGCATTTTTAAATGTCAGCGGAATGCCGAGAACAATGTAAGATTTCCGAAGCATTTTTATATGTCAGCAGAATTCCGAGAACAATTGAAGAGTTCCGAAGCATTTTTAAATGTCAGCGGAATGCCGAGAACAATGCAAGATTTCCGAAGCATTTTTATATGTCAGCGGAATTCCGAGAACAATGGAAGCGTACCGAAGCATTTTTAAACGTCAGCGGAATTCTGAGAACAATGGAAGAGTTCCGAAGCATTTTTAAACTTCAGCAGAATTCCGAGAACAATGGAAGAGTTTCGAAACATTTTTAAACTTCAACGGAATTCCGAGAACAATGAAAGAGTTGCGCATCATTGTTAAACGTCAGCGGAATTCCGAGAACAATGGAAGAGTACCGAAGCATTTTTAAACGTCAGCAGAATTCTGAGAACAATGGAAGAGTTCCGAAGCATTTTTAAACGTCAGCGGAATTCCGAGAACAAAGGAAGAGTTCTGAAGCATTTTTAAACGTGAGCAGAATTCCGAGAACAATAGAAGAGTTCCAAAGCATTTTTAAACGTCAGCAGAATTCTGAGAACAATGGAAGAGTTCCGAAGCATTTTTAAACTTCAGCGGAATTCCGAGAACAATGGAAGAGTTCTGAAGCATTTTTAAATGTCAGCAGAATTCTGAGAACAATGGAAGAGTTCCGAAGCATTATTAAACATCAGCGGAATTCCGAGAACAATGGAAGAGTTCTGAAGCATTTTTAAACGTCAGCAGAATTCCGAGAACAATAGAAGAGTTCCGAAGCATTTTTAAACGTCAGCAGAATTCTGAGAACAATGGAAGAGTTCCGAAGCATTTTTAAACTTCAGCGGAATTCCGAGAACAATGGAAGAGTTCCAAAGCATTTTTAAACGTCAGCGGAATTCAGAGAACAATGGAAGAGTTCTGAAGCATTTTTAAACGTCAGCGGAATTTTGAAAACAATGGAAGATTTCCGAAGCATTTTTAAACGTCAGCGGAATTCTGAGAACAATGGAAGAGTTCCGAAGCATTTTTAAACTTCAGCAGAATTCCGAGAACAATGGAAGAGTTCCGAAGCATTTTTAAACTTCAGCGGAATTCTGAGAACAATGGAAGAGTTCCGAAGCATTTTTAAACGTCAGCAGAATTCCGAGAACAATGTAAGAGTCCTGAAGCATTTTTAAACTTCAGCAGAATTCCGAGAGCAATGGAAGAGTTCCAAAGCATTTTAAAAGTTCAGCAGAATTCCGAGAACAATTGAAGAGTTCCGAAGCATTTTTAAACGTCAGCGGAATGCCGAGAACAATGCAAGATTTCCGAAGCATTTTTATTTGTCAGCGGAATTCCGAGAACAATGGAAGAGTTCCGAAGCATTTTTAAACTTCAGCAGAATTCCGAGAACAATGGAAGAGTTTCGAAGCATTTTTAAACTTCAACGGAATTCCGAGAACAATGGAAGAGTTTCGAAGCATTTTTAAACTTCAACGGAATTCCGAGAACAATGGAAGAGTTCCGAAGCATTATTAAACATCAGCGGAATTCCGAGAACAATGGAAGAGTTCTGAAGCATTTTTAAACGTCAGCGGAATTCCGAGAACAATGGAAGAGTTCCGAAGCATTTTTAAACTTCAGCGGAATTCCGAGAACAATGTAAGAGATTTTAAGCATTTTTAAACTTCAGCGTAATTCCGAGAACAATAGAAGAGTTCCGAAGCATTTTTAAAATTCACATGAATTCCGAGAATAATGGAAGAGTTCAGATGAATTTTTAGACTTCAGCAGAATTCCTAGAACAATGGAAGAGTTCCGAAGCATTTTTAAACATCAACGGAATGCCGAGAACAATGCAAGATTTCCGAAGCATTTTTATATGTCAGCGGAATTCCGAGAACAATGGAAGAGTTCCGAAGCATTTTTAAACTTCAGCAGAATTCCGAGAACAATGGAAGAGTTTCGAAGCATTTTTAAACTTCAACGGAATTCCGAGAACAATGGAAGAGTTTCGAAGCATTTTTAAACTTCAACGGAATTCCGAGAACAATGGAAGAGTTCCGAAGCATTTTTAAACGTCAGCGGAATTCCGAGAACAATGGAAGAGTTCCGAACCATTTTTAAACTTCAGTGGAATTACGAGAACAATGGAAGAGTTCCGAAGCATTTTTAAACATGAGCAGAATTACGAGAACAATGGAAGAGATTTTAAGCATTTTTAAACTTCAGCGGAATTCCGAGAACAATAGAAGAGTTCCGAAGCATTTTTAAACTTCAGCGGAATTCCGAGAACAATGTAAGAGATTTTAAGCATTTTTAAACTTCAGCGTAATTCCGAGAACAATAGAAGAGTTCCGAAGCATTTTTAAACTTCACCCGAATTCCGAGAGCAATGGAAGAGTTCCAAAGCATTTTCAAAGTTCAGCAGAATTCCGAGAACAATTGAAGAGTTCCGAAGCATTTTTAAATGTCAGCGGAATGCCGAGAACAATGCAAGATTTCCGAAGCATTTTTATATGTCAGCGGAATACCGAGAACAACGGAAGAGTACCGAGGCATTTTTAAACGTCAGCGGAATTCCGAGAACAATGGAAGAGTTCTGAAGCATTTTTAAACGTCAGCGGAATTTTGAAAACAATGGAAGATTTCCGGAGCATTTTTAAACGTCAGCGGAATTCTGAGAACAATGGAAGAGTTCCGAAGCATTTTTAAACTTCAGCAGAATTCCGAGAACAATGGAAGAGTTCCGAAGCATTTTTAAACTTCAGCGGAATTCTGAGAACAATGGAAGAGTACCGAAGCATTTTTAAACGTCAGCAGAATTCTGAGAACAATGGAAGAGTTCCGAAGCATTTTTAAACGTCAGCAGAATTCTGAGAACAATGGAAGAGTTCCGAAGCATTTTTAAACTTCAGCGGAATTCCGAGAACAATGGAAGAGTTCTGAAGCATTTTTAAACGTCAGCAGAATTCTGAGAACAATGGAAGAGTTCCGAAGCATTATTAAACATCAGCGGAATTCCGAGAACAATGGAAGAGTTCTGAAGCATTTTTAAACGTCAGCAGAATTCCGAGAACAATAGAAGAGTTCCGAAGCATTTTTAAACGTCAGCAGAATTCTGAGAACAATGGAAGAGTTCCGAAGCATTTTTAAACTTCAGCGGAATTCCGAGAACAATGGAAGAGTTCCAAAGCATTTTTAAACGTCAGCGGAATTCCGAGAACAATGGACGAGTTCTGAAGCATTTTTAAACGTCAGCGGAATTTTGAAAACAATGGAAGATTTCCGAAGCATTTTTAAACGTCAGCGGAATTCTGAGAACAATGGAAGAGTTCCGAAGCATTTTTAAACTTCAGCAGAATTCCGAGAACAATGGAAGAGTTCCGAAGCATTTTTAAACTTCAGCGGAATTCTGAGAAAAATGGAAGAGTTCCGAAGCATTTTTAAACGTCAGCAGAATTCCGAGAACAATGTAAGAGTCCTGAAGCATTTTTAAACTTCAGCAGAATTCCGAGAGCAATGGAAGAGTTCCAAAGCATTTTAAAAGTTCAGCAGAATTCCGAGAACAATTGAAGAGTTCCGAAGCATTTTTAAACGTCAGCGGAATGCCGAGAACAATGCAAGATTTCCGAAGCATTTTTATATGTCAGCGGAATTCCGAGAACAATGGAAGAGTTCCGAAGCATTTTTAAACTTCAGCAGAATTCCGAGAACAATGGAAGAGTTTCGAAGCATTTTTAAACTTCAACGGAATTCCGAGAACAATGGAAGAGTTTCGAAGCATTTTTAAACTTCAACGGAATTCCGACAACAATGGAAGAGTTCCGAAGCATTATTAAACATCAGCGGAATTCCGAGAACAATGGAAGAGTTCTGAAGCATTTTTAAACGTCAGCGGAATTCCGAGAACAATGGAAGAGTTCCGAAGCATTTTTAAACTTCAGCGGAATTCCGAGAACAATGTAAGAGATTTTAAGCATTTTTAAACTTCAGCGTAATTCCGAGAACAATAGAAGAGTTCCGAAGCATTTTTAAACTTCACCCGAATTCCGAGAGCAATGGAAGAGTTCCAAAGCATTTTCAAAGTTCAGCAGAATTCCGAGAACAATTGAAGAGTTCCGAAGCATTTTTAAATGTCAGCGGAATGCCGAGAACAATGCAAGATTTCCGAAGCATTTTTATATGTCAGCGGAATACCGAGAACAAGGGAAGAGTACCGAGGCATTTTTAAACGTCAGCGGAATTCCGAGAACAATGGAAGAGTTCTGAAGCATTTTTAAACGTCAGCGGAATTTTGAAAACAATGGAAGATTTCCGGAGCATTTTTAAACGTCAGCGGAATTCTGAGAACAATGGAAGAGTTCCGAAGCATTTTTAAACTTCAGCAGAATTCCGAGAACAATGGAAGAGTTCCGAAGCATTTTTAAACTTCAGCGGAATTCTGAGAACAATGGAAGAGTTCCGAAGCATTTTTAAACGTCAGCAGAATTCCGAGAACAATGTAAGAGTTCTGAAGCATTTTTAAACTTCAGCAGAATTCCAAGAGCAATGGAAGAGTTCCAAAGCATTTTAAAAGTTCAGCAGAATTCCGAGAACAATTGAAGAGTTCCGAAGCATTTTTAAACGTCAGCGGAATGCCGAGAACAATGCAAGATTTCCGAAGCATTTTTATATGTCAGCGGAATTCCGAGAACAATGGAAGAGTACCGAAACATTTTAAACGTCAGCGGAATTCTGAGAACAATGGAAGAGTTACGAAGCATTTTTAAACTTCAGCAGAATTACGAGAACAATGGAAGAGTTCCGAAGCATTTTTAAACTTCAGCGGAATTCTGAGAACAATGGAAGAGTTCCGAAGCATTTTTAAACGTCAGCAGAATTCCGAGAACAATGTAAGAGTTCTGAAGCATTTTTAAACTTCAGCAGAATTTCGAGAGCAATGGAAGAGTTCCAAAGCATTTTAAAAGTTCAGCAGAATTCCGAGAACAATTGAAGAGTTCCGAAGCATTTTTATATGTCAGCGGAATTCCGAGAACAATGGAAGAGTTCCGAAGCATTTTTAAACTTCAGCAGAATTCCGAGAACAATGGAAGAGTTTCGAAGCATTTTTAAACTTCAACGGAATTCCGAGAACAATGGAAGAGTTTCGAAGCATTTTTAAACTTCAGCGGAATTCCGAGAACAATGGAAGAGTTCTGAAGCATTTTTAAACGTCAGCGGAATTCCGAGAACAATGGAAGAGATTTTAAGCATTTTTAAACTTCAGCGTAATTCCGAGAACAATAGAAGAGTTCCGAAGCATTTTTAAAATTCACACGAATTCCGAGAATAATGGAAGAGTTCAGATGAATTTTTAGACTTCAGCAGAATTCCTAGAACAATGGAAGAGTTCCGAAGCATTTTTAAACTTCAGCGGAATTCCGATAACAATGGAAGAGTTCCGAAGCATTTTTAAACGTCAGCGGAATTCCGAGAACAATGGAAGAGTACCGAAGCATTTTAAAACGTCATCGGAATTCCGAGAACAATGGAAGAGTTCCGAAGCATTTTTAAACTTCAGCGGAATTACGAGAACAATGGAAGAGTTCCGAAGAATTTTTAAACATGAGCAGAATTACGAGAACAATGGAAGTGATTTTAAGCATTTTTAAACTTCAGCGGAATTTTGAAAACAATGGAAGATTTCCGGAGCATTTTTAAACGTCAGCGGAATTCTGAGAACAATGGAAGAGTTCCGAAGCATTTTTAAACGTCAGCGTAATGCCGAGAACAATGCAAGATTTCCAAAGCATTTTTATATGTCAGCGGAATTCCGAGAACAATGGAAGAGTACCGAAGCATTTTTAAACGTCAGCGGAATTCTGAGAACAATGGAAGAGTTCCAAAGCATTTTTAAACGTCAGCGGAATTTTGAAAACAATGGAAGAGCTCTGAAGCATTTTTAAACGTCAGCGGAATTTTGAAAACAATGGAAGATTTCCGAAGCATTTTTAAACGTCAGCGGAATTCTGAGAACAATGGAAGAGTTCCGAAGCATTTTTAAACGTCAGCGGAATGCCGAGAACAATGCAAGATTTCCGAAGGATTTTTATATGTCAGCGGAATTCCGAGAACAATGGAAGAGTACCGAAGCATTTTTAAACTTCAGCAGAATTCCGAGAACAATGGAAGAGTTCCAAAGCATTTTTAAACGTCAGCGAATTACGAGAACAATGGAAGAGCTCTGAAGCATTTTTAAACGTCAGCGGAATTTTGAAAACAATGGAAGATTTCCGAAGCATTTTTAAACGTCAGCGGAATTCTGAGAACAATGGAAGAGTTCCGAAGCATTTTTAAACTTCAGCAGAATTCCAAGAACAATGTAAGAGTTCTGAAGCATTTTTAAACTTCAGCAGAATTCCGAGAGCAATGTAAAAGTTCCAATGCATTTTAAAACTTCAGCAGAATTCCAAGAACAATTGAAGTGTTCTGAAGCATTTTTAAACATCAGCGGAATGCCGAGAACAATGCAAGATTTCCAAAGCATTTTTATATGTCAGCGAAATTCCGAGAACAATGGAAGAGTACCGAAGCATTTTAAAACCTCAGCGGAATTCCGAGAACAATGGAAGAGTTCCGAAGCATTTTTAAACTTCAGCGGAATTACGAGAGCAATGGAACAGTTCCAAAGCATTTTAAAAGTTCAGCAGAATTCCGAGAACAATTGAAGAGTTCCGAAGCATTTTTAAACGTCAGCGGAATTCCGAGAACAATGGACGAGTTCTGAAGCATTTTTAAACGTCAGCGGAATTTTGAAAACAATGGAAGATTTCCGAAGCATTTTTAAACGTCAGCGGAATTCTGAGAACAATGGAAGAGTTCCGAAGCATTTTTAAACTTCAGCAGAATTCCGAGAACAATGGAAGAGTTCCGAAGCATTTTTAAACTTCAGCGGAATTCTGAGAAAAATGGAAGAGTTCCGAAGCATTTTTAAACGTCAGCAGAATTCCGAGAACAATGTAAGAGTCCTGAAGCATTTTTAAACTTCAGCAGAATTCCGAGAGCAATGGAAGAGTTCCAAAGCATTTTAAAAGTTCAGCAGAATTCCGAGAACAATTGAAGAGTTCCGAAGCATTTTTAAACGTCAGCGGAATGCCGAGAACAATGCAAGATTTCCGAAGCATTTTTATATGTCAGCGGAATTCCGAGAACAATGGAAGAGTTCTGAAGCATTTTTAAACGTCAGCGGAATTCCGAGAACAATGGAAGAGTTCCGAAGCATTTTTAAACTTCAGCGGAATTCCGAGAACAATGTAAGAGATTTTAAGCATTTTTAAACTTCAGCGTAATTCCGAGAACAATAGAAGAGTTCCGAAGCATTTTTAAACTTCACCCGAATTCCGAGAGCAATGGAAGAGTTCCAAAGCATTTTCAAAGTTCAGCAGAATTCCGAGAACAATTGAAGAGTTCCGAAGCATTTTTAAATGTCAGCGGAATGCCGAGAACAATGCAAGATTTCCGAAGCATTTTTATATGTCAGCGGAATACCGAGAACAAGGGAAGAGTACCGAGGCATTTTTAAACGTCAGCGGAATTCCGAGAACAATGGAAGAGTTCTGAAGCATTTTTAAACGTCAGCGGAATTTTGAAAACAATGGAAGATTTCCGGAGCATTTTTAAACGTCAGCGGAATGCCGAGAACAATGCAAGATTTCCGAAGCATTTTTATATGTCAGCGGAATTCCGAGAACAATGGAAGAGTACCGAAACATTTTAAACGTCAGCGGAATTCTGAGAACAATGGAAGAGTTACGAAGCATTTTTAAACTTCAGCAGAATTACGAGAACAATGGAAGAGTTCCGAAGCATTTTTAAACTTCAGCGGAATTCTGAGAACAATGGAAGAGTTCCGAAGCATTTTTAAACGTCAGCAGAATTCCGAGAACAATGTAAGAGTTCTGAAGCATTTTTAAACTTCAGCAGAATTTCGAGAGCAATGGAAGAGTTCCAAAGCATTTTAAAAGTTCAGCAGAATTCCGAGAACAATTGAAGAGTTCCGAAGCATTTTTAAACGTCAGCGGAATGCCGAGAACAATGCAAGATTTCCGAAGCATTTTTATATGTCAGCGGAATTCCGAGAACAATGGAAGAGTTCCGAAGCATTTTTAAACTTCAGCAGAATTCCGAGAACAATGGAAGAGTTTCGAAGCATTTTTAAACTTCAACGGAATTCCGAGAACAATGGAAGAGTTTCGAAGCATTTTTACACTTCAGCGGAATTCCGAGAACAATGGAAGAGTTCTGAAGCATTTTTAAACGTCAGCGGAATTCCGAGAACAATGGAAGAGATTTTAAGCATTTTTAAACTTCAGCGTAATTCCGAGAACAATAGAAGAGTTCCGAAGCATTTTTAAAATTCACACGAATTCCGAGAATAATGGAAGAGTTCAGATGAATTTTTAGACTTCAGCAGAATTCCTAGAACAATGGAAGAGTTCCGAAGCATTTTTAAACTTCAGCGGAATTCCGATAACAATGGAAGAGTTCCGAAGCATTTTTAAACGTCAGCGGAATTCCGAGAACAATGGAAGAGTACCGAAGCATTTTAAAACGTCATCGGAATTCCGAGAACAATGGAAGAGTTCCGAAGCATTTTTAAACTTCAGCGGAATTACGAGAACAATGGAAGAGTTCCGAAGAATTTTTAAACATGAGCAGAATTACGAGAACAATGGAAGTGATTTTAAGCATTTTTAAACTTCAGCGGAATTTTGAAAACAATGGAAGATTTCCGGAGCATTTTTAAACGTCAGCGGAATTCTGAGAACAATGGAAGAGTTCCGAAGCATTTTTAAACGTCAGCGTAATGCCGAGAACAATGCAAGATTTCCAAAGCATTTTTATATGTCAGCGGAATTCCGAGAACAATGGAAGAGTACCGAAGCATTTTTAAACGTCAGCGGAATTCTGAGAACAATGGAAGAGTTCCAAAGCATTTTTAAACTTCAGCGGAATTCCGAGAACAATGGAAGAGTTCCAAAGCATTTTTAAACGTCAGCGAATTCCGAGAACAATGGAAGAGCTCTGAAGCATTTTTAAACGTCAGCGGAATTTTGAAAACAATGGAAGAGCTCTGAAGCATTTTTAAACGTCAGCGGAATTTTGAAAACAATGGAAGATTTCCGAAGCATTTTTAAACGTCAGCGGAATTCTGAGAACAATGGAAGAGTTCCGAAGCATTTTTAAACGTCAGCGGAATGCCGAGAACAATGCAAGATTTCCGAAGGATTTTTATATGTCAGCGGAATTCCGAGAACAATGGAAGAGTACCGAAGCATTTTTAAACTTCAGCAGAATTCCGAGAACAATGGAAGAGTTCCAAAGCATTTTTAAACGTCAGCGAATTACGAGAACAATGGAAGAGCTCTGAAGCATTTTTAAACGTCAGCGGAATTTTGAAAACAATGGAAGATTTCCGAAGCATTTTTAAACGTCAGCGGAATTCTGAGAACAATGGAAGAGTTCCGAAGCATTTTTAAACTTCAGCAGAATTCCAAGAACAATGTAAGAGTTCTGAAGCATTTTTAAACTTCAGCAGAATTCCGAGAGCAATGTAAAAGTTCCAATGCATTTTAAAACTTCAGCAGAATTCCAAGAACAATTGAAGTGTTCTGAAGCATTTTTAAACATCAGCGGAATGCCGAGAACAATGCAAGATTTCCAAAGCATTTTTATATGTCAGCGAAATTCCGAGAACAATGGAAGAGTACCGAAGCATTTTAAAACCTCAGCGGAATTCCGAGAACAATGGAAGAGTTCCGAAGCATTTTTAAACTTCAGCGGAATTACGAGAGCAATGGAACAGTTCCAAAGCATTTTAAAAGTTCAGCAGAATTCCGAGAACAATTGAAGAGTTCCGAAGCATTTTTAAACGTCAGCGGAATTCCGAGAACAATGGACGAGTTCTGAAGCATTTTTAAACGTCAGCGGAATTTTGAAACCAATGGAAGATTTCCGAAGCATTTTTAAACGTCAGCGGAATTCTGAGAACAATGGAAGAGTTCCGAAGCATTTTTAAACTTCAGCAGAATTCCGAGAACAATGGAAGAGTTCCGAAGCATTTTTAAACTTCAGCGGAATTCTGAGAAAAATGGAAGAGTTCCGAAGCATTTTTAAACGTCAGCAGAATTCCGAGAACAATGTAAGAGTCCTGAAGCATTTTTAAACTTCAGCAGAATTCCGAGAGCAATGGAAGAGTTCCAAAGCATTTTAAAAGTTCAGCAGAATTCCGAGAACAATTGAAGAGTTCCGAAGCATTTTTAAACGTCAGCGGAATGCCGAGAACAATGCAAGATTTCCGAAGCATTTTTATATGTCAGCGGAATTCCGAGAACAATGGAAGAGTTCCGAAGCATTTTTAAACTTCAGCAGAATTCCGAGAACAATGGAAGAGTTTCGAAGCATTTTTAAACTTCAACGGAATTCCGAGAACAATGGAAGAGTTTCGAAGCATTTTTAAACTTCAACGGAATTCCGACAACAATGGAAGAGTTCCGAAGCATTATTAAACATCAGCGGAATTCCGAGAACAATGGAAGAGTTCTGAAGCATTTTTAAACGTCAGCGGAATTCCGAGAACAATGGAAGAGTTCCGAAGCATTTTTAAACTTCAGCGGAATTTCGAGAACAATGTAAGAGATTTTAAGCATTTTTAAACTTCAGCGTAATTCCGAGAACAATAGAAGAGTTCCGAAGCATTTTTAAACTTCACCCGAATTCCGAGAGCAATGGAAGAGTTCCAAAGCATTTTCAAAGTTCAGCAGAATTCCGAGAACAATTGAAGAGTTCCGAAGCATTTTTAAATGTCAGCGGAATGCCGAGAACAATGCAAGATTTCCGAAGCATTTTTATATGTCAGCGGAATACCGAGAACAAGGGAAGAGTACCGAGGCATTTTTAAACGTCAGCGGAATTCCGAGAACAATGGAAGAGTTCTGAAGCATTTTTAAACGTCAGCGGAATTTTGAAAACAATGGAAGATTTCCGGAGCATTTTTAAACGTCAGCGGAATGCCGAGAACAATGCAAGATTTCCGAAGCATTTTTATATGTCAGCGGAATTCCGAGAACAATGGAAGAGTACCGAAACATTTTAAACGTCAGCGGAATTCTGAGAACAATGGAAGAGTTACGAAGCATTTTTAAACTTCAGCAGAATTACGAGAACAATGGAAGAGTTCCGAAGCATTTTTAAACTTCAGCGGAATTCTGAGAACAATGGAAGAGTTCCGAAGCATTTTTAAACGTCAGCAGAATTCCGAGAACAATGTAAGAGTTCTGAAGCATTTTTAAACTTCAGCAGAATTTCGAGAGCAATGGAAGAGTTCCAAAGCATTTTAAAAGTTCAGCAGAATTCCGAGAACAATTGAAGAGTTCCGAAGCATTTTTAAACGTCAGCGGAATGCCGAGAACAATGCAAGATTTCCGAAGCATTTTTATATGTCAGCGGAATTCCGAGAACAATGGAAGAGTTCCGAAGCATTTTTAAACTTCAGCAGAATTCCGAGAACAATGGAAGAGTTTCGAAGCATTTTTAAACTTCAACGGAATTCCGAGAACAATGGAAGAGTTTCGAAGCATTTTTAAACTTCAGCGGAATTCCGAGAACAATGGAAGAGTTCTGAAGCATTTTTAAACGTCAGCGGAATTCCGAGAACAATGGAAGAGATTTTAAGCATTTTTAAACTTCAGCGTAATTCCGAGAACAATAGAAGAGTTCCGAAGCATTTTTAAAATTCACACGAATTCCGAGAATAATGGAAGAGTTCAGATGAATTTTTAGACTTCAGCAGAATTCCTAGAACAATGGAAGAGTTCCGAAGCATTTTTAAACTTCAGCGGAATTCCGATAACAATGGAAGAGTTCCGAAGCATTTTTAAACGTCAGCGGAATTCCGAGAACAATGGAAGAGTACCGAAGCATTTTAAAACGTCATCGGAATTCCGAGAACAATGGAAGAGTTCCGAAGCATTTTTAAACTTCAGCGGAATTACGAGAACAATGGAAGAGTTCCGAAGAATTTTTAAACATGAGCAGAATTACGAGAACAATGGAAGTGATTTTAAGCATTTTTAAACTTCAGCGGAATTTTGAAAACAATGGAAGATTTCCGGAGCATTTTTAAACGTCAGCGGAATTCTGAGAACAATGGAAGAGTTCCGAAGCATTTTTAAACGTCAGCGTAATGCCGAGAACAATGCAAGATTTCCAAAGCATTTTTATATGTCAGCGGAATTCCGAGAACAATGGAAGAGTACCGAAGCATTTTTAAACGTCAGCGGAATTCTGAGAACAATGGAAGAGTTCCAAAGCATTTTTAAACTTCAGCGGAATTCCGAGAACAATGGAAGAGTTCCAAAGCATTTTTAAACGTCAGCGAATTCCGAGAACGATGGAAGAGCTCTGAAGCATTTTTAAACGTCAGCGGAATTTTGAAAACAATGGAAGATTTCCGAAGCATTTTTAAACGTCAGCGGAATTCTGAGAACAATGGAAGAGTTCCGAAGCATTTTTAAACGTCAGCGGAATGCCGAGAACAATGCAAGATTTCCGAAGGATTTTTATATGTCAGCGGAATTCCGAGAACAATGGAAGAGTACCGAAGCATTTTTAAACTTCAGCAGAATTCCGAGAACAATGGAAGAGTTCCAAAGCATTTTTAAACGTCAGCGAATTACGAGAACAATGGAAGAGCTCTGAAGCATTTTTAAACGTCAGCGGAATTTTGAAAACAATGGAAGATTTCCGAAGCATTTTTAAACGTCAGCGGAATTCTGAGAACAATGGAAGAGTTCCGAAGCATTTTTAAACTTCAGCAGAATTCCAAGAACAATGTAAGAGTTCTGAAGCATTTTTAAACTTCAGCAGAATTCCGAGAGCAATGTAAAAGTTCCAATGCATTTTAAAACTTCAGCAGAATTCCAAGAACAATTGAAGTGTTCTGAAGCATTTTTAAACATCAGCGGAATGCCGAGAACAATGCAAGATTTCCAAAGCATTTTTATATGTCAGCGGAATTCCGAGAACAATGGAAGAGTACCGAAGCATTTTAAAACCTCAGCGGAATTCCGAGAACAATGGAAGAGTTCCGAAGCATTTTTAAACTTCAGCGGAATTACGAGAGCAATGGAACAGTTCCAAAGCATTTTGAAAGTTCAGCAGAATTCCGAGAACAATTGAAGAGTTCCGAAGCATTTTTAAACGTCAGCGGAATTCTGAGAACAATGTAATAGTTCTGAAGAATTTTTAAATGTAAGCGGGATTCCGAGAATAATGGAAGAGTTCCGAAGCATTTTTAAATGTCAGCGGAAATCTGAAAACAATGGAAGAGTTCCGAAGCATTTTTAAACTTCAGCGGAATTACGAGAACAATGGAAGAGTTCCGAAGCATTTTTAAACATGAGCAGAATTCCGAGAACAATGGAAGAGATTTTAAGCATTTTTAAACTTCAGCGGAATTCCGAGAACAATAGAAGAGTTCCGAAGCATTTTCAAACTTCACCCAAATTCTGAGAACAATGGAAGAGTTCCGAAGCATTTTTAAAAGTCAGCGGAATTCCGAGAACAATGGAAGAGTTGTGAAGCATTTTTAAACGTCAGCGGAATTCCGAGAACAATGGAGGAGTTCCGAAGCATTTTTAAACTTCAGCGGAATTTGGAGAACAATGGAAGAGTTCCGAAGCATTTTTAAAAGTCAGCGGAATTCCGAGAACAATGGAAGAGTTGTGAAGCATTTTTAAACGTCAGCAGAATTCCGAGAACAATGGAAGAGTTCCGAAGCATTTTTAAACGTCAGCGGAATTCTGAGATCAATGGAATAGTTCTGAAGAACTTTTAAATGTTAGCGGGATTCCGAGAACAATGGAAGAGTTCCGAAGCATTTTTAAATGTCAGCGGAAATCTGAAAACAATGGAAGAGTTTCGAAGCATTTTTAATCTTCAGAATAATTCCGAGAACAATGGAAGAGTTCCGAAGCATATTTAAACTTCAGCGGAATTCCGAGAACAATGGAAGAGTTCCGAAGCATTTTTAAAAGTCAGCGGAATACCGAGAACAATGGAAGAGTTTTGAAGCATTTTTAAACGTCAGCGGAATTCCGTGAACAATGGAAGAGGTCCGAAGCATTTTTAAATGTCAGCGGAATTCTGAGAAATATGGAAGAGTTCCGAAGCATTTTTAAATGTCAGCAGAATTCCGAGAACAATGGAAGAGTTCCGAAGCATTTTTAAACTTCAGCAGAATTCTGAGAGCAATGGAAGAGTTCCAAAGCATTTTAAAAGTTCAGCAGAATTCCGAGAACAATTGAAGAGTTCCAAAGCATTTTTAAACGTCAGCGGAATTCCAAGAACAATGGAAGAGTTCTGAAGCATTTTTAAACGTCAGCGGAATTTTGAAAACAATGGAAGATTTCCGAAGCATTTTTAAACGTCAGCGGAATTCTGAGAACAATGGAAGAGTTCCGAAGCATTTTTAAACGTCAGCGGAATGCCGAGAACAATGCAAGATTTCTTAAATGTCAGCGGAATTCCGAGAACAATGGAAGGTTACCGAAGCATTTTTAAACGTCAGCGGAATTCTGAGAACAATGGAAGAGTTCCGAAGCATTTTTAAACTTCAGCGGAATTCCGAGAACAATGGAAGAGTTCCAAAGCATTTTTAAACATCAGCGAATTCCGAGAACAATGGAAGAGCTCTGAAGCATTTTTAAACGTCAGCGGAATTTTGAAAACAATGGAAGATTTCCGAAGCATTTTTAAACGTCAGCGGAATTCTGAGAACAATGGAAGAGTTCCGAAGCATTTTTAAATGTCAGCGGAATGCCGAGAACAATGCAAGATTTCCGAAGGATTTTTATATGTCAGCGGAATTCCGAGAACAATGGAAGAGTACCGAAGCATTTTTAAACGTCAGCGGAATTCTGAGAACAATGGAAGAGTTCCGAAGCATTTTTAAACTTCAGCAGAATTCCGAGAACAATGGAAGAGTTCCGAAGCATTTTTAAACTTCAGCAGAATTCCGAGAACAATGTAAGAGTTCTGAAGCATTTTTAAACTTCAGCAGAATTCCGAGAGCAATGGAAGAGTTCCAAAGCATTTTAAAAGTTCAGCAGAATTCCGAGAACAATTGAAGAGTTCCGAAGCGTTTTTAAACGTCAGCGGAATGCCGAGAACAATGCAAGATTTCCGAAGCATTTTTATATGTCAGCAGAATTCCGAGAACAATGGAAGAGTACCGAAGCATTTTTAAACATCAGCGGAATTCTGAGAACAATGGAAGAGTTCCGAAGCATTTTTAAACTTCAGCAGAATTCCGAGAACAATGGAAGAGTTCCAAAGCATTTTTAAACGTCAGCGGAATTCCGAGAACAATGGAAGAGTTCTGAAGCATTTTTAAACGTCAGCGGAATTTTGAAAACATTGGAAGATTTCCGAAGCATTTTTAAACGTCAGCGGAATTCTGAGAACAATGGAAGAGTTCCGAAGCATTTTTAAACGTCAGCGGAATGCCGAGAACAATGCAAGATTTCCGAAGCATTTTTAAAAGTCAGCGGAATTCCGAGAACAATGGAAGAGTACCGAAGCATTTTTAAACGTCAGCGGAATTCTGAGAACAATGGAAGAGTTCCGAAGCATTTTTAAACTTCAGCGGAATTCCGAGAACAATGGAAGAGTTCTAAAGCATTTTTAAACGTCAGCGAATTCCGAGAACAATTGAAGAGTTCCGAAGCATTTTTAAACGTCAGCGGAATGCCGAGAACAATGCAAGATTTCCGAAGCATTTTTATATGTCAGCGGAATTTTGAAAACAATGGAAGATTTCCGAAGCATTTTTAAACGTCAGCGGAATTCTGAGAACAATGGAAGAGTTCCGAAGCATTTTTAAACTTCAGCAGAATTCCGAGAACAATGGAAGAGTTCCGAAGCATTTTTAAACTTCAGCAGAATTCCGAGAACAATGTAAGAGTTCTGAAGCATTTTTAAACTTCAGCAGAATTCCGAGAGCAATGGAAGAGTTCCAAAGCATTTTAAAAGTTCAGCAGAATTCCGAGAACAATTGAAGAGTTCCAACGCGTTTTTAAACGTCAGCGGAATGCCGAGAACAATGCAAGATTTCCGAAGCATTTTTATATGTCAGCGGAATTCCGAGAACAATGGAAGAGTACCGAAGCATTTTTAAACGTCAGCGGAATTCTGAGAACAATGGAAGATTTCCGAAGCATTTTTAAACGACAGCGGATTTCTGAGAACAATGGAAGAGTTCCGAAGCATTTTTAAACGTCAGCGGAATTCCGAGAACAATGTAAGAGTTCCAATGCATTTTAAAACTTCAGCAGAATTCCAAGAACAATTGAAGTGTTCTGAAGCATTTTTAAACATCAGCGGAATGCCGAGAACAATGCAAGATTTCCGAAGCATTTTTATATGTCAGCGGAATTCCGAGAACAATGGAAGAGTACCGAAGCATTTTAAAACCTCAGCGGAATTCCGAGAACAATGGAAGAGTTCCGAAGCATTTTTAAACTTCAGCGGAATTACGAGAGCAATGGAACAGTTCCAAAGAATTTTAAAAGTTCAGCAGAATTCCGAGAACAATTGAAGTGTTCCGAAGCATTTTTAAACGTCAACGGAATTCTGAGAACAATGGAAGAGTTCCGAAGCATTTTTAAACTTCAGCAGAATTCCGAGAACAATGGAAGAGTTCCGAAGCATTTTTAAATGTCAGCGGAATTCTGAGAACAATGGAATAGTTCTGAAGAATTTTTAAATGTTAGCGGGATTCCGAGAACAATGGAAGAGTTCCGAAGCATTTTTAAATGTCAGCGGAAATCTGAAAACAATGGAACAGTTTCGAAGCATTTTTAAACTTCAGCGGAATTACGAGAACAATGCAAGAGTTCCGAAGCATTTTTAAACATGAGCAGAATTCCGAGAACAATGGAAGAGATTTTAAGCATTTTTAAACTTCAGCGGAATTCCGAGAACAATAGAAGAGTTCCGAAGCATTTTCAAACTTCACCCGAATTCTGAGAACAATGGAAGAGTTCCGAAGCATTTTTAAAAGTCAGTGGAATTCCAAGAACAATGGAAGAGTTCCGAAGCATTTTTAAACGTCAGCGGAATTCTGAGATCAATGGAATAGTTCTGAAGAATTTTTAAATGTTAGCGGGATTCCGAGAACAATGGAAGAGTTCCGAAGCATTTTTAAATGTCAGCGGAAATCTGAAAACAATGGAAGAGTTCCGAAGCATTTTTAATCTTCAGAATAATTCCGAGAACAATGGAAGAGTTCCGAAGCATATTTAAACTTCAGCGGAATTCCGAGAACAATGGAAGAGTTCCGAAGCATTTTTAAAAGTCAGCGGAATTCCGAGAACAATGGAAGAGGTCCGAACCATTTTTAAATGTCAGCGGAATTCTGAGAAATATAGAAGAGTTCCGAAGCATTTTTAAATGTCAGCAGAATTCCGAGAACAATGGAAGAGTTCCGAAGCATTTTTAAACTTCAGCAGAATTCTGAGAGCAATGGAAGATTTCCGAAGCATTTTTAAACGTCAGCGGATTTCTGAGAACAATGGAAGAGTTCCAAAGCATTTTAAAAGTTCAGCAGAATTCCGAGAACAATTGAAGAGTTCCGAAGCATTTTTAAACGTCAGCGGAATGCCGAGAACAATGCAAGATTTCCGAAGCATTTTTATATGTCAGCGGAATTTTGAAAACAATGGAAGATTTCCGAAGCATTTTTAAACGTCAGCGGAATTCTGAGAACAATGGAAGAGTTCCGAAGCATTTTTAAACTTCAGCAGAATTCCGAGAACAATGGAAGAGTTCCGAAGCATTTTTAAACTTCAGCAGAATTCCGAGAACAATGTAAGAGTTCTGAAGCATTTTTAAACTTCAGCAGAATTCCGAGAGCAATGGAAGAGTTCCAAAGCATTTTAAAAGTTCAGCAGAATTCCGAGAACAATTGAAGAGTTCCGAAGCGTTTTTAAACGTCAGCGGATTTCTGAGAAAAATGGAAGAGTTCTGAAGCATTTTTAAACGTCAGCGGAATGCCGAGAACAATGCAAGATTTCCGAAGCATTTTTATATGTCAGCGGAATTCCGATAACAATGGAAGAGTACCGAAGCATTTTTAAACGTCAGCGGAATTCTGAGAACAATGGAAGAGTTCAGAAGCATTTTTAAACTTCAGCAGAATTCCGAGAACAATGGAAGAGTTCCGAAGCATTTTTAAACTTCAGCAGAATTCCGAGAGCAATGGAAGAGTTCCGAAGCATTTTTAAACGTCAGCGTAATGCCGAGAACAATGTAAGATTTTATGAAGGATTTTTATATGTCAGCGGAATTCCGAGAACAATGGAAGAGTACCGAAGCATTTTTAAACGTCAGCGGAATTCTGAGAACAATGGAAGAGTTCCGAAGCATTTTTAAACTTCAGCAGAATTCCGAGAACAATGGAAGAGTTCCAAAGCATTTTTAAACGTCAGCGGAATTCCGAGAACAATGGAAGAGTTCTGAAGCATTTTTAAACGTCAGCGGTATTTTGAAAACATTGGAAGATTTCCGAAGCATTTTTAAACGTCAGCGGAATTCTGAGAACAATGGAAGAGTTCCGAAGCATTTTTAAACGTCAGCGGAATGCCGAGAACAATGCAAGATTTCCGAAGCATTTTTATATGTCAGCGGAATTTTGAAAACAATGGAAGATTTCCGAAGCATTTTTAAACGTCAGCGGAATTCTGAGAACAATGGAAGAGTTCCGAAGCATTTTTAAACTTCAGCAGAATTCCGAGAACAATGGAAGAGTTCCGAAGCATTTTTAAACTTCAGCAGAATTCCGAGAACAATGTAAGAGTTCTGAAGCATTTTTAAACTTCAGCAGAATTCCGAGAGCAATGGAAGAGTTCCAAAGCATTTTAAAAGTTCAGCAGAATTCCGAGAACAATTGAAGAGTTCCGAAGCGTTTTTAAACGTCAGCGGAATGCCGAGAACAATGCAAGATTTCCGAAGCATTTTTATATGTCAGCGGAATTCCGAGAACAATGAAAGAGTTCCGAAGCTTTTTTAAACGTCAGTGGAATTCCGAGAACAATGTAAGAGTTCCAATGCATTTTAAAACTTCAGCAGAATTCCAAGAACAATTGAAGTGTTCTGAAGCATTTTTAAACATCAGCGGAATGCTGAGAACAATGCAAGATTTCCGAAGCATTTTTATATGTCAGCGGAATTCCGAGAACAATGGAAGAGTACCGAAGCATTTTAAAACCTCAGCGGAATTCCGAGAACAATGGAAGAGTTCCGAAGCATTTTTAAATGTCAGCGGAATTCTGAGAAATATGGAAGAGTTCCGAAGCATTTTTAAATGTCAGCAGAATTCCGAGAACAATGGAAGAGTTCCGAAGCATTTTTAAACTTCAGCAGAATTCTGAGAGCAATGGAAGAGTTCCAAAGCATTTTAAAAGTTCAGCAGAATTCCGAGAACAATTGAAGAGTTCCGAAGCATTTTTAAACGTCAGCGGAATGCCGAGAACAATGCAAGATTTCCGAAGCATTTTTATATGTCAGCGGAATTTTGAAAACAATGGAAGATTTCCGAAGCATTTTTAAACGTCAGCGGAATTCTGAGAACAATGGAAGAGTTCCGAAGCATTTTTAAACTTCAGCAGAATTCCGAGAACAATGGAAGAGTTCCGAAGCATTTTTAAACTTCAGCAGAATTCCGAGAGCAATGGAAGAGTTCCGAAGCATTTTTAAACGTCAGCGGAATTCTGAGAACAATGGAAGAGTTCCGAAGCATTTTTAAACTTCAGCGGAATTCCAAGAACAATGGAAGAGTTCTAAAGCATTTTTAAACGTCAGCGAATTCCGAGAACAATGGAAGAGCTCTGAAGCATTTTTAACGCAGGGGAATTTTGAAAACAATGGAAGATTTCCGAAGCATTTTTAAACGTCAGCGGAATTCTGAGAACAATGGAAGAGTTCCGAAGCATTTTTAAACGGCAGCGGAATGCCGAGAACAATGCAAGATTTCCGAAGCATTTTTAAAAGTCAGCGGAATTCCGAGAACAATGGAAGAGTACCGAAGCATTTTTAAACGTCAGCGGAATTCTGAGAACAATGGAAGAGTTCCGAAGCATTTTTAAACTTCAGCGGAATTCCGAGAACAATGGAAGAGTTCTAAAGCATTTTTAAACGTCAGCGAATTCCGAGAACAATTGAAGAGTTCCGAAGCATTTTTAAACGTCAGCGGAATGCCGAGAACAATGCAAGATTTCCGAAGCATTTTTATATGTCAGCGGAATTTTGAAAACAATGGAAGATTTCCGAAGCATTTTTAAACGTCAGCGGAATTCTGAGAACAATGGAAGAGTTCCGAAGCATTTTTAAACTTCAGCAGAATTCCGAGAACAATGGAAGAGTTCCGAAGCATTTTTAAACTTCAGCAGAATTCCGAGAACAATGTAAGAGTTCTGAAGCATTTTTAAACTTCAGCAGAATTCCGAGAGCAATGGAAGAGTTCCAAAGCATTTTAAAAGTTCAGCAGAATTCCGAGAACAATTGAAGAGTTCCAACGCGTTTTTAAACGTCAGCGGAATGCCGAGAACAATGCAAGATTTCCGAAGCATTTTTATATGTCAGCGGAATTCCGAGAACAATGGAAGAGTACCGAAGCATTTTTAAACGTCAGCGGAATTCTGAGAACAATGGAAGATTTCCGAAGCATTTTTAAACGACAGCGGATTTCTGAGAACAATGGAAGAGTTCCGAAGCATTTTTAAACGTCAGCGGAATGCCGAGAACAATGCAAGATTTCCGAAGCATTTTTATATGTCAGCGGAATTCCGAGAACAATGGAAGAGTACCGAAGCATTTTTAAACGTCAGCGGAATTCTGAGAACAATGGAAGAGTACCGAAGCATTTTTAAACTTCAGCAGAATTCCGAGAACAATGGAAGTGTTTCGAAGCATTTTTAAACTTCAACGGAATTCCGAGAACAATGGAAGAGTTCCGAAGCATTTTTAAACGTCAGCGGAATTCCGAGAACAATGAAAGAGTTGCGAAGCATTATTAAACGTCAGCGGAATTCCGAGAACAATGGAAGAGTTCCGAAGCTTTTTTAAACGTCAGTGGAATTCCGAGAACAATGTAAGAGTTCCAATGCATTTTAAAACTTCAGCAGAATTCCAAGAACAATTGAAGTGTTCTGAAGCATTTTTAAACATCAGCGGAATGCCGAGAACAATGCAAGATTTCCGAAGCATTTTTATATGTCAGCGGAATTCCGAGAACAATGGAAGAGTACCGAAGCATTTTAAAACCTCAGCGGAATTCCGAGAACAATGGAAGAGTTCCGAAGCATTTTTAAACTTCAGCGGAATTACGAGAGCAATGGAACAGTTCCAAAGCATTTTAAAAGTTCAGCAGAATTCCGAGAACAATTGAAGTGTTCCGAAGCATTTTTAAACGTCAACGGAATTCTGAGAACAATGGAAGAGTTCCGAAGCATTTTTAAACTTCAGCAGAATTCCGAGAACAATGGAAGAGTTCCGAAGCATTTTTAAATGTCAGCGGAATTCTGAGAACAATGGAATAGTTCTGAAGAATTTTTAAATGTTAGCGGGATTCCGAGAACAATGGAAGAGTTCCGAAGCATTTTTAAATGTCAGCGGAAATCTGAAAACAATGGAAGAGTTTCGAAGCATTTTTAAACTTCAGCGGAATTACGAGAACAATGCAAGAGTTCCGAAGCATTTTTAAACATGAGCAGAATTCCGAGAACAATGGAAGAGATTTTAAGCATTTTTAAACTTCAGCGGAATTCCGAGAACAATAGAAGAGTTCCGAAGCATTTTCAAACTTCACCCGAATTCTGAGAACAATGGAAGAGTTCCGAAGCATTTTTAAAAGTCAGCGGAATTCCAAGAACAATGGAAGAGTTGTGAAGCATTTTTAAACGTCAGCGGAATTCCGAGAACAATGGAAGAGTTACGAAGCATTTTTAAACGTCAGCAGAATTCCGAGAACAATGGAAGAGTTCCGAAGCATTTTTAAACATCAGCAGAATTCCGAGAACAATGTAAGAGTTCCGAAGCATTTTTAAACTTCAGCAGAATTCCGAGAACAATGGAAGAGTTCCGAAGCATTTTTAAACTTCAGCGGAATTTGGAGAACAATGGAAGAGTTCCGAAGCATTTTTAAAAGTCAGCGAAATTCCGAGAACAATGGAAGAGTTGTGAAGCATTTTTAAACGTCAGCAGAATTCCGAGAACAATGGAAGAGTTCCGAAGCATTTTTAAACGTCAGCGGAATTCTGAGATCAATGGAATAGTTCTGAAGAATTTTTAAATGTTAGCGGGATTCCGAGAACAATGGAAGAGTTCCGAAGCATTTTTAAATGTCAGCGGAAATCTGAAAACAATGGAAGAGTTCCGAAGCATTTTTAATCTTCAGAATAATTCCGAGAACAATGGAAGAGTTCCGAAGCATATTTAAACTTCAGCGGAATTCCGAGAACAATGGAAGAGTTCCGAAGCATTTTTAAAAGTCAGCGGAATACCGAGAACAATGGAAGAGTTTTGAAGCATTTTTAAACGTCAGCGGAATTCCGAGAACAATGGAAGAGGTCCGAACCATTTTTAAATGTCAGCGGAATTCTGAGAAATATAGAAGAGTTCAGAAGCATTTTTAAATGTCAGCAGAATTCCGAGAACAATGGAAGAGTTCCGAAGCATTTTTAAACTTCAGCAGAATTCTGAGAGCAATGGAAGATTTCCAAAGCATTTTTAAACGTCAGCGGATTTCTGAGAACAATGGAAGAGTTCCAAAGCATTTTAAAAGTTCAGCAGAATTCCGAGAACAATTGAAGAGTTCCGAAGCATTTTTAAACGTCAGCGGAATGCCGAGAACAATGCAAGATTTACGAAGCATTTTTATATGTCAGCGGAATTTTGAAAACAATGGAAGATTTCCGAAGCATTTTTAAACGTCAGCGGAATTCTGAGAACAATGGAAGAGTTCCGAAGCATTTTTAAACTTCAGCAGAATTCCGAGAACAATGGAAGAGTTCCGAAGCATTTTTAAACTTCAGCAGAATTCCGAGAACAATGTAAGAGTTCTGAAGCATTTTTAAACTTCAGCAGAATTCCGAGAGCAATGGAAGAGTTCCAAAGCATTTTAAAAGTTCAGCAGAATTCCGAGAACAATTGAAGAGTTCCGAAGCGTTTTTAAACGTCAGCGGAATGCCGAGAACAATGCAAGATTTCCGAAGCATTTTTATATGTCAGCGGAATTCCGAGAACAATGGAAGAGTACCGAAGCATTTTTAAACGTCAGCGGAATTCTGAGAACAATGGAAGATTTCCGAAGCATTTTTAAACGTCAGCGGATTTCTGAGAAAAATGGAAGAGTTCTGAAGCATTTTTAAACGTCAGCGGAATGCCGAGAACAATGCAAGATTTCCGAAGCATTTTTATATGTCAGCGGAATTCCGAGAACAATGGAAGAGTTCTAAAGCATTTTTAAACGTCAGCGAATTCCGAGAACAATTGAAGAGTTCCGAAGCATTTTTAAACGTCAGCGGAATGCCGAGAACAATGCAAGATTTCCGAAGCATTTTTATATGTCAGCGGAATTTTGAAAACAATGGAAGATTTCCGAAGCATTTTTAAACGTCAGCGGAATTCTGCGAACAATGGAAGAGTTCCGAAGCATTTTTAAACTTCAGCAGAATTCCGAGAACAATGGAAGAGTTCCGAAGCATTTTTAAACTTCAGCAGAATTCCGAGAACAATGTAAGAGTTCTGAAGCATTTTTAAACTTCAGCAGAATTCCGAGAGCAATGGAAGAGTTCCAAAGCATTTTAAAAGTTCAGCAGAATTCCGAGAACAATTGAAGAGTTCCAACGCGTTTTTAAACGTCAGCGGAATGCCGAGAACAATGCAAGATTTCCGAAGCATTTTTATATGTCAGCGGAATTCCGAGAACAATGGAAGAGTACCGAAGCATTTTTAAACGTCAGCGGAATTCTGAGAACAATGGAAGATTTCCGAAGCATTTTTAAACGACAGCGGATTTCTGAGAACAATGGAAGAGTTCCGAAGCATTTTTAAACGTCAGCGGAATGCCGAGAACAATGCAAGATTTCCGAAGCATTTTTATATGTCAGCGGAATTCCGAGAACAATGGAAGAGTACCGAAGCATTTTTAAACGTCAGCGGAATTCTGAGAACAATGGAAGAGTTCCGAAGCATTTTTAAACTTCAGCAGAATTCCGAGAACAATGGAAGTGTTTCGAAGCATTTTTAAACTTCAACGGAATTCCGAGAACAATGGAAGAGTTCCGAAGCATTTTTAAACGTCAGCGGAATTCCGAGAACAATGAAAGAGTTGCAAAGCATTATTAAACGTCAGCGGAATTCCGAGAACAATGGAAGAGTTCCGAAGCTTTTTTAAACGTCAGTGGAATTCCGAGAACAATGTAAGAGTTCCAATGCATTTTAAAACTTCAGCAGAATTCCAAGAACAATTGAAGTGTTCTGAAGCATTTTTAAACATCAGCGGAATGCCGAGAACAATGCAAGATTTCCGAAGCATTTTTATATGTCAGCGGAATTCCGAGAACAATGGAAGAGTACCGAAGCATTTTAAAACCTCAGCGGAATTCCGAGAACAATGGAAGAGTTCCGAAGCATTTTTAAACTTCAGCGGAATTACGAGAGCAATGGAACAGTTCCAAAGCATTTTAAAAGTTCAGCAGAATTCCGAGAACAATTGAAGTGTTCCGAAGCATTTTTAAACGTCAACGGAATTCTGAGAACAATGGAAGAGTTCCGAAGCATTTTTAAACTTCAGCAGAATTCCGAGAACAATGGAAGAGTTCCGAAGCATTTTTAAATGTCAGCGGAATTCTGAGAACAATGGAATAGTTCTGAAGAATTTTTAAATGTTAGCGGGATTCCGAGAACAATGGAAGAGTTCCGAAGCATTTTTAAATGTCAGCGGAAATCTGAAAACAATGGAAGAGTTCCGAAGCATTTTTAATCTTCAGAATAATTCCGAGAACAATGGAAGAGTTCCGAAGCATATTTAAACTTCAGCGGAATTCCGAGAACAATGGAAGAGTTCCGAAGCATTTTTAAAAGTCAGCGGAATACCGAGAACAATGGAAGAGTTTTGAAGCATTTTTAAACGTCAGCGGAATTCCGAGAACAATGGAAGAGGTCCGAACCATTTTTAAATGTCAGCGGAATTCTGAGAAATATAGAAGAGTTCAGAAGCATTTTTAAATGTCAGCAGAATTCCGAGAACAATGGAAGAGTTCCGAAGCATTTTTAAACTTCAGCAGATTTCTGAGAGCAATGGAAGATTTCCGAAGCATTTTTAAACGTCAGCGGATTTCTGAGAACAATGGAAGAGTTCCAAAGCATTTTAAAAGTTCAGCAGAATTCCGAGAACAATTGAAGAGTTCCGAAGCATTTTTAAACGTCAGCGGAATGCCGAGAACAATGCAAGATTTCCGAAGCATTTTTATATGTCAGCGGAATTTTGAAAACAATGGAAGATTTCCGAAGCATTTTTAAACGTCAGCGGAATTCTGAGAACAATGGAAGAGTTCCGAAGCATTTTTAAACTTCAGCAGAATTCCGAGAACAATGGAAGAGTTCCGAAGCATTTTTAAACTTCAGCAGAATTCCGAGAACAATGTAAGAGTTCTGAAGCATTTTTAAACTTCAGCAGAATTCCGAGAGCAATGGAAGAGTTCCAAAGCATTTTAAAAGTTCAGCAGAATTCCGAAAACAATTGAAGAGTTCCGAAGCGTTTTTAAACGTCAGCGGAATGCCGAGAACAATGCAAGATTTCCGAAGCATTTTTATATGTCAGCGGAATTCTGAGAACAATGGAAGAGTACCGAAGCATTTTTAAACGTCAGCGGAATTCTGAGAACAATGGAATATTTCCGAAGCATTTTTAAACGTCAGCGGATTTCTGAGAAAAATGGAAGAGTTCTGAAGCATTTTTAAACGTCAGCGGAATGCCGAGAACAATGCAAGATTTCCGAAGCATTTTTATATGTCAGCGGAATTCCGAGAACAATGGAAGAGTTCCGAAGCATTTTTAAACTTCAGAATTCCGAGAACAATGGAAGAGTTTCGAAGCATTTTTAAACTTCAACGGAATTCCGAGAACAATGGAAGAGTTCCGAAGCTTTTTTAAACGTCAGTGGAATTCCGAGAACAATGTAAGAGTTCCAATGCATTTTAAAACTTCAGCAGAATTCCAAGAACAATTGAAGTGTTCTGAAGCATTTTTAAACATCAGCGGAATGCCGAGAACAATGCAAGATTTCCGAAGCATTTTTATATGTCAGCGGAATTCCGAGAGCAATGGAAGAGTACCGAAGCATTTTAAAACCTCAGCGGAATTCCGACAACAATGGAAAAGTTCCGAAGCATCTTTAAACTTCAGCGGAATTACGAGAGCAATGGAACAGTTCCAAAGCATTTTAAAAGTTCAGCAGAATTCCGAGAACAATTGAAGAGTTCCGAAGCATTTTTAAACGTCAGCGGAATGCCGAGAACAATGCAAGATTTCCGAAGCATTTTTATATTTCAGCGGAATTTTGAAAACAATGGAAGATTTCCGAAGCATTTTTAAACGTCAGCGGAATTCTGAGAACAATGGAAGAGTTCCGAAGCATTTTTAAACTTCAGCAGAATTCCGAGAACAATGGAAGAGTTCCGAAGCATTTTTAAACTTCAGCAGAATTCCGAGAGCAATGGAAGAGTTCCGAAGCATTTTTAAACGTCAGCGTAATGCCGAGAACAATGCAAGATTTCCGAAGGATTTTTATATGTCAGCGGAATTCCGAGAACAATGGAAGAGTACCGAAGCATTTTTAAACGTCAGCGGAATTCTGAGAACAATGGAAGAGTTCCAAAGCATTTTTAAACGTCAGCGGAATTCCAAGAACAATGGAAGAGTTCTGAAGCATTTTTAAACGTCAGCGGAATTTTGAAAACAATGGAAGATTTCCGAAGCATTTTTAAACGTCAGCGGAATTCTGAGAACAATGGAAGAGTTCCGAAGCATTTTTAAATGTCAGCGGAATGCCGAGAACAATGGAAGAGTACCGAAGCATTTTTAAACGTCAGCAGAATTCTGAGAACAATGGAAGAGTTCCGAAGCATTTTTAAACTTCAGCAGAATTCCGAGAACAATGGAAGAGTTTCGAAGCATTTTTAAAATTCAACGGAATTCCGAGAACAATGGAAGAGTTCCGAAGCATTTTTAAACGTCAGCAGAATTCCGAGAACAATGGAAGAGTTCCGAAGCATTTTTAAACTTCAGCGGAATTCTGAGAACAATGGAAGAGTTCCGAAGCATTTTTAAACGTCAGCGGAATTGCGAGAACAATGGAAGAGTTCTTAAGCATTTTTAAACATCAGCGGAATGCCGAGAACAATGCAAGATTTCCGAAGCATTTTTATATGTCAGCGGAATTCCGAGAACAATGGAAGAGTACGGAAGCATTTTAAAACGTCAGCGGAATTCCGAGAACAATGGAAGAGTTCCGAAGCATTTTTAAATGTCAGCGGAATGCCGAGAACAATGCAAGATTTCCGAAGCATTTTTATATGTCAGCGGAATTCCGAGAACAATGGAAGAGTACGGAAGCATTTTAAAACGTCAGCGGAATTCTGAGAACAATGGAAGAGTTCCGAAGCATTTTTAAACGTCAGCGGAATTCCGAGAACAATGGAAGAGTTCCGAAGCATTTTTAAACTTCAGCAGAATTCTGAGAGCAATGGAAGAGTTCCAAAGCATTTTAAAAGTTCAGCAGAATTCCGAGAACAATTGAAGAGTTCCGAAGCATTTTTAAACGTCAGCGGAATGCCGAGAACAATGCAAGATTTCCGAAGCATTTTTATATGTCAGCGGAATTTTGAAAACAATGGAAGATTTCCGAAGCATTTTTAAACGTCAGCGGAATTCTGAGAACAATGGAAGAGTTCCGAAGCATTTTTAAACTTCAGCAGAATTCCGAGAACAATGGAAGAGTTCCGAAGCATTTTTAAACTTCAGCAGAATTCCGAGAGCAATGGAAGAGTTCCGAAGCATTTTTAAACGTCAGCGTAATGCCGATAACAATGTAAGATTTCCGAAGGATTTTTATATGTCAGCGGAATTCCGAGAACAATGGAAGAGTACCGAAGCATTTTTAAATGTCAGCGGAATTCTGAGAACAATGGAAGAGTTCCGAAGCATTTTTAAACGTCAGCGGAATTCTGAGAACAATGGAAGAGTTCCGAAGCATTTTTAAACTTCAGCAGAATTCCGAGAACAATGGAAGTGTTTCGAAGCATTTTTAAACTTCAACGGAATTCCGAGAACAATGGAAGAGTTCCGAAGCATTTTTAAACGTCAGCGGAATTCCGAGAACAATGAAAGAGTTGCGAAGCATTATTAAACGTCAGCGGAATTCCGAGAACAATGGAAGAGTTCCGAAGCTTTTTTAAACGTCAGTGGAATTCCGAGAACAATGTAAGAGTTCCAATGCATTTTAAAACTTCAGCAGAATTCCAAGAACAATTGAAGTGTTCTGAAGCATTTTTAAACATCAGCGGAATGCCGAGAACAATGCAAGATTTCCGAAGCATTTTTATATGTCAGCGGAATTCCGAGAACAATGGAAGAGTACCGAAGCATTTTAAAACCTCAGCGGAATTCCGAGAACAATGGAAGAGTTCCGAAGCATTTTTAAACTTCAGCGGAATTACGAGAGCAATGGAACAGTTCCAAAGCATTTTAAAAGTTCAGCAGAATTCCGAGAACAATTGAAGTGTTCCGAAGCATTTTTAAACGTCAACGGAATTCTGAGAACAATGGAAGAGTTCCGAAGCATTTTTAAACTTCAGCAGAATTCCGAGAACAATGGAAGAGTTCCGAAGCATTTTTAAATGTCAGCGGAATTCTGAGAACAATGGAATAGTTCTGAAGAATTTTTAAATGTTAGCGGGATTCCGAGAACAATGGAAGAGTTCCGAAGCATTTTTAAATGTCAGCAGAAATCTGAAAACAATGGAAGAGTTTCGAAGCATTTTTAAACTTCAGCGAAATTACGAGAACAATGCAAGAGTTCCGAAGCATTTTTAAACATGAGCAGAATTCCGAGAACAATGGAAGAGATTTTAAGCATTTTTAAACTTCAGCGGAATTCTGAGAACAATAGAAGAGTTCCGAAGCATTTTCAAACTTCACCCGAATTCTGAGAACAATGGAAGAGTTCCGAAGCATTTTTAAAAGTCAGCGGAATTCCAAGAACAATGGAAGAGTTGTGAAGCATTTTTAAACGTCAGCGGAATTCCGAGAACAATGGAAGAGTTACGAAGCATTTTTAAACGTCAGCAGAATTCCGAGAACAATGGAAGAGTTCCGAAGCATTTTTAAACATCAGCAGAATTCCGAGAACAATGTAAGAGTTCCGAAGCATTTTTAAACTTCAGCAGAATTCCGAGAACAATGGAAGAGTTCCGAAGCATTTTTAAACTTCAGCGGAATTTGGAGAACAATGGAAGAGTTCCGAAGCATTTTTAAAAGTCAGCGAAATTCCGAGAACAATGGAAGAGTTGTGAAGCATTTTTAAACGTCAGCAGAATTCCGAGAACAATGGAAGAGTTCCGAAGCATTTTTAAACGTCAGCGGAATTCTGAGATCAATGGAATAGTTCTGAAGAATTTTTAAATGTTAGCGGGATTCCGAGAACAATGGAAGAGTTCCGAAGCATTTTTAAATGTCAGCGGAAATCTGAAAACAATGGAAGAGTTCCGAAGCATTTTTAATCTTCAGAATAATTCCGAGAACAATGGAAGAGTTCCGAAGCATATTTAAACTTCAGCGGAATTCCGAGGACAATGGAAGAGTTCCGAAGCATTTTTAAAAGTCAGCGGAATACCGAGAACAATGGAAGAGTTTTGAAGCATTTTTAAACGTCAGCGGAATTCCGAGAACAATGGAAGAGGTCCGAACCATTTTTAAATGTCAGCGGAATTCTGAGAAATATAGAAGAGTTCAGAAGCATTTTTAAATGTCAGCAGAATTCCGAGAACAATGGAAGAGTTCCGAAGCATTTTTAAACTTCAGCAGAATTCTGAGAGCAATGGAAGATATCCGAAGCATTTTTAAACGTCAGCGGATTTCTGAGAACAATGGAAGAGTTCCAAAGCATTTTAAAAGTTCAGCAGAATTCCGAGAACAATTGAAGAGTTCCGAAGCATTTTTAAACGTCAGCGGAATGCCGAGAACAATGCAAGATTTCCGAAGCATTTTTATATGTCAGCGGAATTTTGAAAACAATGGAAGATTTCCGAAGCATTTTTAAACGTCAGCGGAATTCTGAGAACAATGGAAGAGTTCCGAAGCATTTTTAAACTTCAGCAGAATTCCGAGAACAATGGAAGAGTTCCGAAGCATTTTTAAACTTCAGCAGAATTCCGAGAACAATGTAAGAGTTCTGAAGCATTTTTAAACTTCAGCAGAATTCCGAGAGCAATGGAAGAGTTCCAAAGCATTTTAAAAGTTCAGCAGAATTCCGAGAACAATTGAAGAGTTCCGAAGCGTTTTTAAACGTCAGCGGAATGCCGAGAACAATGCAAGATTTCCGAAGCATTTTTATATGTCAGCGGAATTCCGAGAACAATGGAAGAGTACCGAAGCATTTTTAA
This sequence comes from Phyllobates terribilis, assembly GCF_046119375.1. NCBI lineage: Eukaryota > Metazoa > Chordata > Amphibia > Anura > Dendrobatidae > Phyllobates > Phyllobates terribilis. The sequence goes on along the minus strand of NW_027362775.1, from coordinate 20,212,971 downwards.
ACGTCAGCGGAATTCTGAGAACAATGCAAGATTTCCGAAGCATTTTTATATTTCAGCGGAATTTTGAAAACAATAGAAGATTTCCGAAGCATTTTTAAACGTCAGCGGAATTCTGAGAACAATGGAAGAGTTCCGAAGCATTTTTAAACTTCAGCAGAATTCCGAGAACAATGGAAGAGTTCCGAAGCATTTTTAAACTTCAGCAGAATTCCGAGAGCAATGGAAGAGTTCCGAAGCATTTTTAAACGTCAGCGTAATGCCGAGAACAATGCAAGATTTCCGAAGGATTTTTATATGTCAGTGGAATTCCGAGAACAATGGAAGTGTACCGAAGCATTTTTAAACGTCAGCGGAATTCTGAGAACAATGGAAGAGTTCCAAAGCATTTTTAAACGTCAGCGGAATTCCAAGAACAATGGAAGAGTTCTGAAGCATTTTTAAACGTCAGCGGAATTTTGAAAACAATGGAAGATTTCCGAAGCATTTTTAAACGTCAGCGGAATTCTGAGAACAATGGAAGAGTTCCGAAGCATTTTTAAACTTCAGCAGAATTCCGAGAACAATGGAAGAGTTCCAAAGCATTTTAAAAGTTCAGCAGAATTCTGAAAACAATTGAAGAGTTCCGAAGCGTTTTTAAACGTCAGCGGAATGCCGAGAACAATGCAAGATTTCCGAAGCATTTTTATATGTCAGCGGAATTCCGAGAACAATGGAAGAGTACCGAAGCATTTTTAAACGTCAGCGGAATTCTGAGAACAATGGAAGATTTCCGAAGCATTTTTAAACGTCAGCGGATTTCTGAGAAAAATGGAAGAGTTCTGAAGCATTTTTAAACGTCAGCGGAATGCCGAGAACAATGCAAGATTTCCGAAGCATTTTTATATGTCAGCGGAATTCCGAGAACAATGGAAGAGTTCCGAAGCATTTTTAAACTTCAGAATTCCGAGAACAATGGAAGAGTTTCGAAGCATTTTTAAACTTCAACGGAATTCCGAGAACAATGGAAGAGTTCTGAAGCTTTTTTAAACGTCAGTGGAATTCCGAGAACAATGTAAGAGTTCCAATGCATTTTAAAACTTCAGCAGAATTCCAAGAACAATTGAAGTGTTCTGAAGCATTTTTAAACATCAGCGGAATGCCGAGAACAATGCAAGATTTCCGAAGCATTTTTATATGTCAGCGGAATTCCGAGAGCAATGGAAGAGTACCGAAGCATTTTAAAACCTCAGCGGAATTCCGACAACAATGGAAAAGTTCCGAAGCATCTTTAAACTTCAGCGGAATTACGAGAGCAATGGAACAGTTCCAAAGCATTTTAAAAGTTCAGCAGAATTCCGAGAACAATTGAAGAGTTCCGAAGTATTTTTAAACGTCAGCGGAATGCCGAGAACAATGCAAGATTTCCGAAGCATTTTTATATTTCAGCGGAATTTTGAAAACAATGGAAGATTTCCGAAGCATTTTTAAACGTCAGCGGAATTCTGAGAACAATGGAAGAGTTCCGAAGCATTTTTAAACTTCAGCAGAATTCCGAGAACAATGGAAGAGTTCCGAAGCATTTTTAAACTTCAGCAGAATTCCGAGAGCAATGGAAGAGTTCCGAAGCATTTTTAAACGTCAGCGTAATGCCGAGAACAATGCAAGATTTCCGAAGGATTTTTATATGTCAGCGGAATTCCGAGAACAATGGAAGAGTACCGAAGCATTTTTAAACGTCAGCGGAATTCTGAGAACAATGGAAGAGTTCCAAAGCATTTTTAAACGTCAGCGGAATTCCAAGAACAATGGAAGAGTTCTGAAGCATTTTTAAACGTCAGCGGAATTTTGAAAACAATGGAAGATTTCCGAAGCATTTTTAAACGTCAGCGGAATTCTGAGAACAATGGAAGAGTTCCGAAGCATTTTTAAATGTCAGCGGAATGCCGAGAACAATGGAAGAGTACCGAAGCATTTTTAAACGTCAGCAGAATTCTGAGAACAATGGAAGAGTTCCGAAGCATTTTTAAACTTCAGCAGAATTCCGAGAACAATGGAAGAGTTTCGAAGCATTTTTAAAATTCAACGGAATTCCGAGAACAATGGAAGAGTTCCGAAGCATTTTTAAACGTCAGCAGAATTCCGAGAACAATGGAAGAGTTCCGAAGCATTTTTAAACTTCAGCGGAATTCTGAGAACAATGGAAGAGTTCCGAAGCATTTTTAAACGTCAGCGGAATTGCGAGAACAATGGAAGAGTTCTTAAGCATTTTTAAACATCAGCGGAATGCCGAGAACAATGCAAGATTTCCGAAGCATTTTTATATGTCAGCGGAATTCCGAGAACAATGGAAGAGTACGGAATCATTTTAAAACGTCAGCGGAATTCCGAGAACAATGGAAGAGTTCCGAAGCATTTTTAAATGTCAGCGGAATGCCGAGAACAATGCAAGATTTCCGAAGCATTTTTATATGTCAGCGGAATTCCGAGAACAATGGAAGAGTACGGAAGCATTTTAAAACGTCAGCGGAATTCTGAGAACAATGGAAGAGTTCCGAAGCTTTTTTAAACGTCAGTGGAATTCCGAGAACAATGTAAGAGTTCCAATGCATTTTAAAACTTCAGCAGAATTCCAAGAACAATTGAAGTGTTCTGAAGTATTTTTAAACATCAGCGGAATGCCGAGAACAATGGAAGAGTTCCGAAGCATTTTTAAACTTCAGCAGAATTCCGAGAACAATGGAAGAGTTCCGAAGCATTTTTAAATGTCAGCGGAATTCTGAGAACAATGGAATAGTTCTGAAGAATTTTTAAATGTTAGCGGGATTCCGAGAACAATGGAAGAGTTCCGAAGCATTTTTAAATGTCAGCAGAAATCTGAAAACAATGGAAGAGTTTCGAAGCATTTTTAAACTTCAGCGGAATTACGAGAACAATGCAAGAATTCCGAAGCATTTTTAAACATGAGCAGAATTCCGAGAACAATGGAAGAGATTTTAAGCATTTTTAAACTTCAGCGGAATTCTGAGAACAATAGAAGAGTTCCGAAGCATTTTCAAACTTCACCCGAATTCTGAGAACAATGGAAGAGTTCCGAAGCATTTTTAAAAGTCAGCGGAATTCCAAGAACAATGGAAGAGTTGTGAAGCATTTTTAAACGTCAGCGGAATTCCGAGAACAATGGAAGAGTTACGAAGCATTTTTAAACGTCAGCAGAATTCCGAGAACAATGGAAGAGTTACGAAGCATTTTTAAACATCAGCAGAATTCCGAGAACAATGTAAGAGTTCCGAAGCATTTTTAAACTTCAGCAGAATTCCGAGAACAATGGAAGAGTTCCGAAGCATTTTTAAACTTCAGCGGAATTTGGAGAACAATGGAAGAGTTCCGAAGCATTTTTAAAAGTCAGCGAAATTCCGAGAACAATGGAAGAGTTGTGAAGCATTTTTAAACGTCAGCAGAATTCCGAGAACAATGGAAGAGTTCCGAAGCATTTTTAAACGTCAGCGGAATTCTGAGATCAATGGAATAGTTCTGAAGAATTTTTAATTGTTAGCGGGATTCCGAGAACAATGGAAGAGTTCCGAAGCATTTTTAAATGTCAGCGGAAATCTGAAAACAATGGAAGAGTTCCGAAGCATTTTTAATCTTCAGAATAATTCCGAGAACAATGGAAGAGTTCCGAAGCATATTTAAACTTCAGCGGAATTCCGAGGACAATGGAAGAGTTCCGAAGCATTTTTAAAAGTCAGCGGAATACCGAGAACAATGGAAGAGTTTTGAAGCATTTTTAAACGTCAGCGGAATTCCGAGAACAATGGAAGAGGTCCGAACCATTTTTAAATGTCAGCGGAATTCTGAGAAATATAGAAGAGTTCAGAAGCATTTTTAAATGTCAGCAGAATTCCGAGAACAATGGAAGAGTTCCGAAGCATTTTTAAACTTCAGCAGAATTCTGAGAGCAATGGAAGATATCCGAAGCATTTTTAAACGTCAGCGGATTTCTGAGAACAATGGAAGAGTTCCAAAGCATTTTAAAAGTTCAGCAGAATTCCGAGAACAATTGAAGAGTTCCGAAGCATTTTTAAACGTCAGCGGAATGCCGAGAACAATGCAAGATTTCCGAAGCATTTTTATATGTCAGCGGAATTTTGAAAACAATGGAAGATTTCCGAAGCATTTTTAAACGTCAGCGGAATTCTGAGAACAATGGAAGAGTTCCGAAGCATTTTTAAACTTCAGCAGAATTCCGAGAACAATGGAAGAGTTCCGAAGCATTTTTAAACTTCAGCAGAATTCCGAGAACAATGTAAGAGTTCTGAAGCATTTTTAAACTTCAGCAGAATTCCGAGAGCAATGGAAGAGTTCCAAAGCATTTTAAAAGTTCAGCAGAATTCCGAGAACAATTGAAGAGTTCCGAAGCGTTTTTAAACGTCAGCGGAATGCCGAGAACAATGCAAGATTTCCGAAGCATTTTTATATGTCAGCGGAATTCCGAGAACAATGGAAGAGTACCGAAGCATTTTTAAACGTCAGCGGAATTCTGAGAACAATGCAAGATTTCCGAAGCATTTTTATATTTCAGCGGAATTTTGAAAACAATGGAAGATTTCCGAAGCATTTTTAAACGTCAGCGGAATTCTGAGAACAATGGAAGAGTTCCGAAGCATTTTTAAACTTCAGCAGAATTCCGAGAACAATGGAAGAGTTCCGAAGCATTTTTAAACTTCAGCAGAATTCCGAGAGCAATGGAAGAGTTCCGAAGCATTTTTAAACGTCAGCGTAATGCCGAGAACAATGCAAGATTTCCGAAGGATTTTTATATGTCAGCGGAATTCCGAGAACAATGGAAGTGTACCGAAGCATTTTTAAACGTCAGCGGAATTCTGAGAACAATGGAAGAGTTCCAAAGCATTTTTAAACGTCAGCGGAATTCCAAGAACAATGGAAGAGTTCTGAAGCATTTTTAAACGTCAGCGGAATTTTGAAAACAATGGAAGATTTCCGAAGCATTTTTAAACGTCAGCGGAATTCTGAGAACAATGGAAGAGTTCCGAAGCATTTTTAAATGTCAGCGGAATTCCGAGAACAATGGAAGAGTTTCGAAGCATTTTTAAAATTCAACGGAATTCCGAGAACAATGGAAGAGTTCCGAAGCATTTTTAAACGTCAGCAGAATTCCGAGAACAATGGAAGAGTTCCGAAGCATTTTTAAACTTCAGCGGAATTCTGAGAACAATGGAAGAGTTCCGAAGCATTTTTAAACGTCAGCGGAATTGCGAGAACAATGGAAGAGTTCTTAAGCATTTTTAAACATCAGCGGAATGCCGAGAACAATGCAAGATTTCCGAAGCATTTTTATATGTCAGCGGAATTCCGAGAACAATGGAAGAGTACGGAAGCATTTTAAAACGTCAGCGGAATTCCGAGAACAATGGAAGAGTTCCGAAGCATTTTTAAATGTCAGCGGAATGCCGAGAACAATGCAAGATTTCCAAAGCATTTTTATATGTCAGCGGAATTCCGAGAACAATGGAAGAGTACGGAAGCATTTTAAAACGTCAGCGGAATTCTGAGAACAATGGAAGAGTTCCGAAGCATTTTTAAACGTCAGCGGAATTCCGAGAACAATGGAAGAGTTCCGAAGCATTTTTAAACTTCAGCAGAATTCTGAGAGCAATGGAAGAGTTCCAAAGCATTTTAAAAGTTCAGCAGAATTCCGAGAACAATTGAAGAGTTCCGAAGCATTTTTAAACGTCAGCGGAATGCCGAGAACAATGCAAGATTTCCGAAGCATTTTTATATGTCAGCGGAATTTTGAAAACAATGGAAGATTTCCGAAGCATTTTTAAACGTCAGCGGAATTCTGAGAACAATGGAAGAGTTCCGAAGCATTTTTAAACTTCAGCAGAATTCCGAGAACAATGGAAGAGTTCCGAAGCATTTTTAAACTTCAGCAGAATTCCGAGAGCAATGGAAGAGTTCCGAAGCATTTTTAAACGTCAGCGTAATGCCGATAACAATGTAAGATTTCCGAAGGATTTTTATATGTCAGCGGAATTCCGAGAACAATGGAAGAGTACCGAAGCATTTTTAAATGTCAGCGGAATTCTGAGAACAATGGAAGAGTTCCGAAGCATTTTTAAACGTCAGCGGAATTCTGAGAACAATGGAAGAGTTCCGAAGCATTTTTAAACTTCAGCAGAATTCCGAGAACAATGGAAGTGTTTCGAAGCATTTTTAAACTTCAACGGAATTCCGAGAACAATGGAAGAGTTCCGAAGCATTTTTAAACGTCAGCGGAATTCCGAGAACAATGAAAGAGTTGCGAAGCATTATTAAACGTCAGCGGAATTCCGAGAACAATGGAAGAGTTCCGAAGCTTTTTTAAACGTCAGTGGAATTCCGAGAACAATGTAAGAGTTCCAATGCATTTTAAAACTTCAGCAGAATTCCAAGAACAATTGAAGTGTTCTGAAGCATTTTTAAACATCAGCGGAATGCCGAGAACAATGCAAGATTTCCGAAGCATTTTTATATGTCAGCGGAATTCCGAGAACAATGGAAGAGTACCGAAGCATTTTAAAACCTCAGCGGAATTCCGAGAACAATGGAAGAGTTCCGAAGCATTTTTAAACGTCAACGGAATTCTGAGAACAATGGAAGAGTTCCGAAGCATTTTTAAACTTCAGCAGAATTCCGAGAACAATGGAAGAGTTCCGAAGCATTTTTAAATGTCAGCGGAATTCTGAGAACAATGGAATATTTCTGAAGAATTTTTAAATGTTAGCGGGATTCCGAGAACAATGGAAGAGTTCCAAAGCATTTTTAAATGTCAGCGGAAATCTGAAAACAATGGAAGAGTTTCGAAGCATTTTTAAACTTCAGCGGAATTACGAGAACAATGCAAGAGTTCCGAAGCATTTTTAAACATGAGCAGAATTCCGAGAACAATGGAAGAGATTTTAAGCATTTTTAAACTTCAGCGGAATTCCGAGAACAATAGAAGAGTTCCGAAGCATTTTCAAACTTCACCCGAATTCTGAGAACAATGGAAGAGTTCCGAAGCATTTTTAAAAGTCAGCGGAATTCCAAGAACAATGGAAGAGTTGTGAAGCATTTTTAAACGTCAGCGGAATTCCGAGAACAATGGAAGAGTTACGAAGCATTTTTAAACGTCAGCAGAATTCCGAGAACAATGGAAGATTTCCGAAGCATTTTTAAACATCAGCAGAATTCCGAGAACAATGTAAGAGTTCCGAAGCATTTTTAAACTTCAGCAGAATTCCGAGAACAATGGAAGAGTTCCGAAGCATTTTTAAACTTCAGCGGAATTTGGAGAACAATGGAAGAGTTCCGAAGCATTTTTAAAAGTCAGCGAAATTCCGAGAACAATGGAAGAGTTGTGAAGCATTTTTAAACGTCAGCAGAATTCCGAGAACAATGGAAGAGTTCCGAAGCATTTTTAAACGTCAGCGGAATTCTGAGATCAATGGAATAGTTCTGAAGAATTTTTAAATGTTAGCGGGATTCCGAGAACAATGGAAGAGTTCCGAAGCATTTTTAAATGTCAGCGGAAATCTGAAAACAATGGAAGAGTTCCGAAGCATTTTTAATCTTCAGAATAATTCCGAGAACAATGGAAGAGTTCCGAAGCATATTTAAACTTCAGCGGAATTCCGAGAACAATGGAAGAGTTCCGAAGCATTTTTAAAAGTCAGCGGAATACCGAGAACAATGGAAGAGTTTTGAAGCATTTTTAAACGTCAGCGGAATTCCGAGAACAATGGAAGAGGTCCGAACCATTTTTAAATGTCAGCGGAATTCTGAGAAATATAGAAGAGTTCAGAAGCATTTTTAAATGTCAGCAGAATTCCGAGAACAATGGAAGAGTTCCGAAGCATTTTTAAACTTCAGCAGAATTCTGAGAGCAATGGAAGATTTCCGAAGCATTTTTAAACGTCAGCGGATTTCTGAGAACAATGGAAGAGTTCCAAAGCATTTTAAAAGTTCAGCAGAATTCCGAGAACAATTGAAGAGTTCCGAAGCATTTTTAAACGTCAGCGGAATGCCGAGAACAATGCAAGATTTCCGAAGCATTTTTATATGTCAGCGGAATTTTGAAAACAATGGAAGATTTCCGAAGCATTTTTAAACGTCAGCGGAATTCTGAGAACAATGGAAGAGTTCCGAAGCATTTTTAAACTTCAGCAGAATTCCGAGAACAATGGAAGAGTTCCGAAGCATTTTTAAACTTCAGCAGAATTCCGAGAACAATGTAAGAGTTCTGAAGCATTTTTAAACTTCAGCAGAATTCCGAGAGCAATGGAAGAGTTCCAAAGCATTTTAAAAGTTCAGCAGAATTCCGAGAACAATTGAAGAGTTCCGAAGCGTTTTTAAACGTCAGCGGAATGCCGAGAACAATGCAAGATTTCCGAAGCATTTTTATATGTCAGCGGAATTCCGAGAACAATGGAAGAGTACCGAAGCATTTTTAAACGTCAGCGGAATTCTGAGAACAATGGAAGATTTCCGAAGCATTTTTAAACGTCAGCGGATTTCTGAGAAAAATGGAAGAGTTCTGAAGCATTTTTAAACGTCAGCGGAATGCCGAGAACAATGCAAGAATTCCGAAGCATTTTTATATGTCAGCGGAATTCCGAGAACAATGGAAGAGTACCGAAGCATTTTTAAACGTCAGCGGAATTCTGAGAACAATGGAAGAGTTCAGAAGCATTTTTAAACTTCAGCAGAATTCCGAGAACAATGGAAGAGTTCCGAAGCATTTTTAAACTTCAGCAGAATTCCGAGAGCAATGGAAGAGCTCTGAAGCATTTTTAAACGTCAGCGGAATTTTGAAAATAATGGAAGATTTCCGAAGCATTTTTAAACGTCAGCGGAATTCTGAGAACAATGGAAGAGTTCCGAAGCATTTTTAAACTTCAGCAGAATTCCGAGAACAATGTAAGAGTTCTGAAGCATTTTTAAACTTCAGCAGAATTCCGAGAGCAATGGAAGAGTTCCAAAGCATTTTAAAAGTTCAGCAGAATTCCGAGAACAATTGAAGAGTTCCGAAGCGTTTTTAAATGTCAGCGGAATGCCGAGAACAATGCAAGATTTCCGAAGCATTTTTATATGTCAGCGGAATTCCGAGAACAATGGAAGAGTACCGAAGCATTTTTAAACGTCAGCGGAATTCTGAGAACAATGGAAGAGTTCCGAAGCATTTTTAAACTTCAGCAGAATTCCGAGAACAAGGGAAGTGTTTCGAAGCATTTTAAAACTTCAACGGAATTCCGAGAACAATGGAAGAGTTCCGAAGCATTTTTAAACGTCAGCGGAATTCCGAGAACAATGAAAGAGTTGCGAAGCATTATTAAACGTCAGCGGAATTCCGAGAACAATGGAAGAGTTCCGAAGCATTTTTAAACTTCAGAATTCCGAGAACAATGGAAGAGTTTCGAAGCATTTTTAAACTTCAACGGAATTCCGAGAACAATGGAAGAGTTCCGAAGCTTTTTTAAACGTCAGTGGAATTCCCAGAACAATGTAAGAGTTCCAATGCATTTTAAAACTTCAGCAGAATTCCAAGAACAATTGAAGTGTTCTGAAGCATTTTTAAACATCAGCGGAATGCCGAGAACAATGCAAGATTTCCGAAGCATTTTTATATGTCAGCGGAATTCCGAGAACAATGGAAGAGTACCGAAGCATTTTAAAACCTCAGCGGAATTCCGAGAACAATGGAAAAGTTCCGAAGCATCTTTAAACTTCAGTGGAATTACGAGAGCAATGGAACAGTTCCAAAGCATTTTAAAAGTTCAGCAGAATTCCGAGAACAATTGAAGAGTTCCGAAGCATTTTTAAACGTCAGCGGAATGCCGAGAACAATGCAAGATTTCCGAAGCATTTTTATATTTCAGCAGAATTTTGAAAACAATGGAAGATTTCCGAAGCATTTTTAAACGTCAGCGGAATTCTGAGAACAATGGAAGAGTTCCGAAGCATTTTTAAACTTCAGCAGAATTCCGAGAACAATGGAAGAGTTCCGAAGCATTTTTAAACTTCAGCAGAATTCCGAGAGCAATGGAAGAGTTCCGAAGCATTTTTAAACGTCAGCGTAATGCCGAGAACAATGCAAGATTTCCGAAGGATTTTTATATGTCAGCGGAATTCCGAGAACAATGGAAGAGTACCGAAGCATTTTTAAACGTCAGCGGAATTCTGAGAACAATGGAAGAGTTCCGAAGCATTTTTAAACTTCAGCAGAATTCCGAGAACAATGGAAGAGTTCCAAAGCATTTTTAAACGTCAGCGGAATTCCAAGAACAATGGAAGAGTTCTGAAGCATTTTTAAACGTCAGCGGAATTTTGAAAACAATGGAAGATTTCCGAAGCATTTTTAAACGTCAGCGGAATTCTGAGAACAATGGAAGAGTTCCGAAGCATTTTTAAATGTCAGCGGAATGCCGAGAACAATGGAAGAGTACCGAAGCATTTTTAAACGTCAGCGGAATTCTGAGAACAATGGAAGAGTTCCGAAGCATTTTTAAACTTCAGCAGAATTCCGAGAACAATGGAAGAGTTTCGAAGCATTTTTAAAATTCAACGGAATTCCGAGAACAATGGAAGAGTTCCGAAGCATTTTTAAACGTCAGCAGAATTCCGAGAACAATGGAAGAGTTCCGAAGCATTTTTAAACTTCAGCGGAATTCTGAGAACAATGGAAGAGTTCCGAAGCATTTTTAAACGTCAGCGGAATTGCGAGAACAATGGAAGAGTTCTTAAGCATTTTTAAACATCAGCGGAATGCCGAGAACAATGCAAGATTTCCGAAGCATTTTTATATGTCAGCGGAATTCCGAGAACAATGGAAGAGTACGGAAGCATTTTAAAACGTCAGCGGAATTCCGAGAACAATGGAAGAGTTCCGAAGCATGTTTAAATGTCAGCGGAATGCCGAGAACAATGCAAGATTTCCGAAGCATTTTTATATGTCAGCGGAATTCCGAGAACAATGGAAGAGTACGGAAGCATTTTAAAACGTCAGCGGAATTCTGAGAACAATGGAAGAGTTCCGAAGCATTTTTAAACGTCAGCGGAATTCCGAGAACAATGGAAGAGTTCCGAAGCATTTTTAAACTTCAGCAGAATTCTGAGAGCAATGGAAGAGTTCCAAAGCATTTTAAAAGTTCAGCAGAATTCCGAGAACAATTGAAGAGTTCCGAAGCATTTTTAAACGTCAGCGGAATGCCGAGAACAATGCAAGATTTCCGAAGCATTTTTATATGTCAGCGGAATTTTGAAAACAATGGAAGATTTCCGAAGCATTTTTAAACGTCAGCGGAATTCTGAGAACAATGGAAGAGTTCCGAAGCATTTTTAAACTTCAGCAGAATTCCGAGAACAATGGAAGAGTTCCGAAGCATTTTTAAACTTCAGCAGAATTCCGAGAGCAATGGAAGAGTTCCGAAGCATTTTTAAACGTCAGCGTAATGCCGATAACAATGTAAGATTTCCGAAGGATTTTTATATGTCAGCGGAATTCCGAGAACAATGGAAGAGTACCGAAGCATTTTTAAATGTCAGCGGAATTCTGAGAACAATGGAAGAGTTCCGAAGCATTTTTAAACTTCAGCAGAATTCCGAGAACAATGGAAGAGTTCCAAAGCATTTTTAAACGTCAGCGGAATTCCGAGAACAATGGAAGAGTTCTGAAGCATTTTTAAATGTCAGCGGAATTTTGAAAACATTGGAAGATTTCTGAAGCATTTTTAAACGTCAGCGGAATTCTGAGAACAATGGAAGAGTTCCGAAGCATTTTTAAACGTCAGCGGAATGCCGAGAACAATGCAAGATTTCCGAAGCATTTTTAAAAGTCAGCGGAATTCCGAGAACAATGGAAGAGTACCGAAGCATTTTTAAACGTCAGCGGAATTCTGAGAACAATGGAAGAGTTCCGAAGCATTTTTAAACTTCAGCGGAATTCCAAGAACAATGGAAGAGTTCTAAAGCATTTTTAAACGTCAGCGAATTCCGAGAACAATGGAAGAGCTCTGAAGCATTTTTAACGTCAGGGGAATTTTGAAAACAATGGAAGATTTCCGAAGCATTTTTAAACGTCAGCGGAATTCTGAGAACAATGGAAGAGTTCCGAAGCATTTTTAAACGTCAGCGGAATGCCGAGAACAATGCAAGATTTCCGAAGCATTTTTAAAAGTCAGCGGAATTCCGAGAACAATGGAAGAGTACCGAAGCATTTTTAAACGTCAGCGGAATTCTGAGAACAATGGAAGAGTTCCGAAGCATTTTTAAACTTCAGCGGAATTCCGAGAACAATGGAAGAGTTCTAAAGCATTTTTAAACGTCAGCGAATTCCGAGAACAATTGAAGAGTTCCGAAGCATTTTTAAACGTCAGCGGAATGCCGAGAACAATGCAAGATTTCCGAAGCATTTTTATATGTCAGCGGAATTTTGAAAACAATGGAAGATTTCCGAAGCATTTTTAAACGTCAGCGGAATTCTGAGAACAATGGAAGAGTTCCGAAGCATTTTTAAACTTCAGCAGAATTCGGAGAACAATGGAAGAGTTCCGAAGCATTTTTAAACTTCAGCAGAATTCCGAGAACAATGTAAGAGTTCTGAAGCATTTTTAAACTTCAGCAGAATTCCGAGAGCAATGGAAGAGTTCCAAAGCATTTTAAAAGTTCAGCAGAATTCCGAGAACAATTGAAGAGTTCCAACGCGTTTTTAAACGTCAGCGGAATGCCGAGAACAATGCAAGATTTCCGAAGCATTTTTATATGTCAGCGGAATTCCGAGAACAATGGAAGAGTACCGAAGCATTTTTAAACGTCAGCGGAATTCTGAGAACAATGGAAGATTTCCGAAGCATTTTTAAACGACAGCGGATTTCTGAGAACAATGGAAGAGTTCCGAAGCATTTTTAAACGTCAGCGGAATGCCGAGAACAATGCAAGATTTCCGAAGCATTTTTATATGTCAGCGGAATTCCGAGAACAATGGAAGAGTACCGAAGCATTTTTATACTTCAACGGAATTCCGAGAACAATGGAAGAGTTCCGAAGCATTTTTAAACTTCAGCAGAATTCCGAGAACAATGGAAGTGTTTCGAAGCATTTTTATACTTCAACGGAATTCCGAGAACAATGGAAGAGTTCCGAAGCATTTTTAAACGTCAGCGGAATTCCGAGAACAATGGAAGAGTTCTGAAGCATTTTTAAATGTCAGCGGAATTTTGAAAACATTGGAAGATTTCTGAAGCATTTTTAAACGTCAGCGGAATTCTGAGAACAATGGAAGAGTTCCGAAGCATTTTTAAACGTCAGCGGAATGCCGAGAACAATGCAAGATTTCCGAAGCATTTTTAAAAGTCAGCGGAATTCCGAGAACAATGGAAGAGTACCGAAGCATTTTTAAACGTCAGCGGAATTCTGAGAACAATGGAAGAGTTCCGAAGCATTTTTAAACTTCAGCGGAATTCCAAGAACAATGGAAGAGTTCTAAAGCATTTTTAAACGTCAGCGAATTCCGAGAACAATGGAAGAGCTCTGAAGCATTTTTAACGTCAGGGGAATATTGAAAACAATGCAAGATTTCCGAAGCATTTTTAAACGTCAGCGGAATTCTGAGAACAATGGAAGAGTTCCGAAGCATTTTTAAACGTCAGCGGAATGCCGAGAACAATGCAAGATTTCCGAAGCATTTTTAAAAGTCAGCGAAATTCCGAGAACAATGGAAGAGTACCGAAGCATTTTTAAACGTCAGCGGAATTCTGAGAACAATGGAAGAGTTCCGAAGCATTTTTAAACTTCAGCGGAATTCCGAGAACAATGGAAGAGTTCTAAAGCATTTTTAAACGTCAGCGAATTCCGAGAACAATTGAAGAGTTCCGAAGCATTTTTAAACGTCAGCGGAATGCGGAGAACAATGCAAGATTTCCGAAGCATTTTTATATGTCAGCGGAATTTTGAAAACAATGGAAGATTTCCGAAGCATTTTTAAACGTCAGCGGAATTCTGAGAACAATGGAAGAGTTCAGAAGCATTTTTAAACTTCAGCAGAATTCCGAGAACAATGGAAGAGTTCCGCAGCATTTTTAAACTTCAGCAGAATTCCGAGAACAATGTAAGAGTTCTGAAGCATTTTTAAACTTCAGCAGAATTCCGAGAGCAATGGAAGAGTTCCAAAGCATTTTAAAAGTTCAGCAGAATTCCGAGAACAATTGAAGAGTTCCAACGCGTTTTTAAACGTCAGCGGAATGCCGAGAACAATGCAAGATTTCCGAAGCATTTTTATATGTCAGCGGAATTCCGAGAACAATGGAAGAGTACCGAAGCATTTTTAAACGTCAGCGGAATTCTGAGAAAAATGGAAGAGTTCCGAAGCATTTTTAAACGACAGCGGATTTCTGAGAACAATGGAAGAGTTCCGAAGAATTTTTAAACGTCAGCGGAATGCCGAGAACAATGCAAGATTTCCGAAGCATTTTTATATGTCAGCGGAATTCCGAGAACAATGGAAGAGTACCGAAGCATTTTTAAACGTCAGCGGAATTCTGAGAACAATGGAAGAGTTCCGAAGCATTTTTAAACTTCAGCAGAATTCCGAGAACAATGGAAGTGTTTCGAAGCATTTTTAAACTTCAACGGAATTCCGAGAACAATGGAAGAGTTCCGAAGCATTTTTAAACGTCAGCGGAATTCCGAGAACAATGAAAGAGTTGCGAAGCATTATTAAACGTCAGCGAAATTCCGAGAACAATGGAAGAGTTCCGAAGCTTTTTTAAACGTCAGTGGAATTCCGAGAACAATGTAAGAGTTCCAATGCATTTTAAAACTTCAGCAGAATTCCAAGAACAATTGAAGCGTTCTGAAGCATTTTTAAACATCAGCGGAATGCCGAGAACAATGCAAGATTTCCGAAGCATTTTTATATGTCAGCGGAACTCCGAGAACAATGGAAGAGTACCGAAGCATTTTAAAACCTCAGTGGAATTCCGAGAACAATGGAAGAGTTCCGAAGCATTTTTAAACTTCAGCGGAATTACGAGAGCAATGGAACAGTTCCAAAGCATTTTAAAAGTTCAGCAGAATTCCGAGAACAATTGAAGTGTTCCGAAGCATTTTTAAACGTCAACGGAATTCTGAGAACAATGGAAGAGTTCCGAAGCATTTTTAAACTTCAGCAGAATTCCGAGAACAATGGAAGAGTTCCGAAGCATTTTTAAATGTCAGCGGAATTCTGAGAACAATGGAATAGTTCTGAAGAATTTTTAAATGTTAGCGGGATTCCGAGAACAATGGAAGAGTTCCGAAGCATTTTTAAATGTCAGCGGAAATCTGAAAACAATGGAAGAGTTTCGAAGCATTTTTAAACTTCAGCGGAATTACGAGAACAATGCAAGAGTTCCGAAGCATTTTTAAACATGAGCAGAATTCCGAGAACAATGGAAGAGATTTTAAGCATTTTTAAACTTCAGCGGAATTCCGAGAACAATAGAAGAGTTCCGAAGCATTTTCAAACTTCACCCGAATTCTGAGAACAATGGAAGAGTTCCGAAGCATTTTTAAAAGTCAGCGGAATTCCAAGAACAATGGAAGAGTTGTGAAGCATTTTTAAACGTCAGCGGAATTCCGAGAACAATGGAAGAGTTACGAAGCATTTTTAAACGTCAGCAGAATTCCGAGAACAATGGAAGAGTTCCGAAGCATTTTTAAACATCAGCAGAATTCCGAGAACAATGTAAGAGTTCCGAAGCATTTTTAAACTTCAGCAGAATTCCGAGAACAATGGAAGAGTTCCGAAGCATTTTTAAACTTCAGCGGAATTTGGAGAACAATGGAAGAGTTCCGAAGCATTTTTAAAAGTCAGCGAAATTCCGAGAACAATGGAAGAGTTGTGAAGCATTTTTAAACGTCAGCAGAATTCCGAGAACAATGGAAGAGTTCCGAAGCATTTTTAAACGTCAGCGGAATTCTGAGATCAATGGAATAGTTCTGAAGAATTTTTAAATGTTAGCGGGATTCCGAGAACAATGGAAGAGTTCCGAAGCATTTTTAAATGTCAGCGGAAATCTGAAAACAATGGAAGAGTTCCGAAGCATTTTTAATCTTCAGAATAATTCCGAGAACAATGGAAGAGTTCCGAAGCATATTTAAACTTCAGCGGAATTCCGAGAACAATGGAAGAGTTCCGAAGCATTTTTAAAAGTCAGCGGAATACCGAGAACAATGGAAGAGTTTTGAAGCATTTTTAAACGTCAGCGGAATTCCGAGAACAATGGAAGAGGTCCGAACCATTTTTAAATGTCAGCGGAATTCTGAGAAATATAGAAGAGTTCCGAAGCATTTTTAAATGTCAGCAGAATTCCGAGAACAATGGAAGAGTTCCGAAGCATTTTTAAACTTCAGCAGAATTCTGAGAGCAATGGAAGATTTCCGAAGCATTTTTAAACGTCAGCGGATTTCTGAGAACAATGGAAGAGTTCCAAAGCATTTTAAAAGTTTAGCAGAATTCCGAGAACAATTGAAGGGTTCCGAAGCATTTTTAAACGTCAGCGGAATGCCGAGAACAATGCAAGATTTCCGAAGCATTTTTATATGTCAGCGGAATTTTGAAAACAATGGAAGATTTCCGAAGCATTTTTAAACGTCAGCGGAATTCTGAGAACAAAGGAAGAGTTCCGAAGCATTTTTAAACTTCAGCAGAATTCCGAGAACAATGGAAGAGTTCCGAAGCATTTTTAAACTTCAGCAGAATTCCGAGAACAATGTAAGAGTTCTGAAGCATTTTTAAACTTCAGCAGAATTCCGAGAGCAATGGAAGAGTTCCAAAGCATTTTAAAAGTTCAGCAGAATTCCGAGAACAATTGAAGAGTTCCGAAGCGTTTTTAAACGTCAGCGGAATGCCGAGAACAATGCAAGATTTCCGAAGCATTTTTATATGTCAGCGGAATTCCGAGAACAATGGAAGAGTACCGAAGCATTTTTAAACGTCAGCGGAATTCTGAGAACAATGGAAGATTTCCGAAGCATTTTTAAACGTCAGCGGATTTCTGAGAAAAATGGAAGAGTTCTGAAGCATTTTTAAACGTCAGCGGAATGCCGAGAACAATGCAAGATTTCCGAAGCATTTTTATATGTCAGCGGAATTCCGAGAACAATGGAAGAGTACCGAAGCATTTTTAAACGTCAGCGGAATTCTGAGAACAATGGAAGAGTTCAGAAGCATTTTTAAACTTCAGCAGAATTCCGAGAACAATGGAAGAGTTCCGAAGCATTTTTAAACTTCAGCAGAATTTCGAGAGCAATGGAAGAGTTCCGAAGCATTTTTAAACGTCAGCGTAATGCCGAGAACAATGTAAGATTTTATGAAGGATTTTTATATGTCAGCGGAATTCCGAGAACAATGGAAGAGTACCGAAGCATTTTTAAACGTCAGCGGAATTCTGAGAACAATGGAAGAGTTCCGAAGCATTTTTAAACTTCAGCAGAATTCCGAGAACAATGGAAGAGTTCCAAAGCATTTTTAAACGTCAGCGGAATTCCGAGAACAATGGAAGAGTTCTGAAGCATTTTTAAACGTCAGCGGAATTTTGAAAACATTGGAAGATTTCCGAAGCATTTTTAAACGTCAGCGGAATTCTGAGAACAATGGAAGAGTTCCGAAGCATTTTTAAACGTCAGCGGAATGCCGAGAACAATGCAAGATTTCCGAAGCATTTTTAAAAGTCAGCGGAATTCCGAGAACAATGGAAGAGTACCGAAGCATTTTTAAACGTCAGCGGAATTCTGAGAAGAATGGAAGAGTTCCGAAGCATTTTTAAACTTCAGCGGAATTCCGAGAACAATGTAAGAGTTCTGAAGCATTTTTAAACTTCAGCAGAATTCCGAGAGCAATGGAAGAGTTCCAAAGCATTTTAAAAGTTCAGCAGAATTCCGAGAACAATTGAAGAGTTCCAACGCGTTTTTAAACGTCAGCGGAATGCCGAGAACAATGCAAGATTTCCGAAGCATTTTTATATGTCAGCGGAATTCCGAGAACAATGGAAGAGTACCGAAGCATTTTTAAACGTCAGCGGAATTCTGAGAAAAATGGAAGAGTTCCGAAGCATTTTTAAACGACAGCGGATTTCTGAGAACAATGGAAGAGTTCCGAAGAATTTTTAAACGTCAGCGGAATGCCGAGAACAATGCAAGATTTCCGAAGCATTTTTATATGTCAGCGGAATTCCGAGAACAATGGAAGAGTACCGAAGCATTTTTAAACGTCAGCGGAATTCTGAGAACAATGGAAGAGTTCCGAAGCATTTTTAAACTTCAGCAGAATTCCGAGAACAATGGAAGTGTTTCGAAGCATTTTTAAACTTCAACGGAATTCCGAGAACAATGGAAGAGTTCCGAAGCATTTTTAAACGTCAGCGGAATTCCGAGAACAATGAAAGAGTTGCGAAGCATTATTAAACGTCAGCGAAATTCCGAGAACAATGGAAGAGTTCCGAAGCTTTTTTAAACGTCAGTGGAATTCCGAGAACAATGTAAGAGTTCCAATGCATTTTAAAACTTCAGCAGAATTCCAAGAACAATTGAAGCGTTCTGAAGCATTTTTAAACATCAGCGGAATGCCGAGAACAATGCAAGATTTCCGAAGCATTTTTATATGTCAGCGGAACTCCGAGAACAATGGAAGAGTACCGAAGCATTTTAAAACCTCAGTGGAATTCCGAGAACAATGGAAGAGTTCCGAAGCATTTTTAAACTTCAGCGGAATTACGAGAGCAATGGAACAGTTCCAAAGCATTTTAAAAGTTCAGCAGAATTCCGAGAACAATTGAAGTGTTCCGAAGCATTTTTAAACGTCAACGGAATTCTGAGAACAATGGAAGAGTTCCGAAGCATTTTTAAACTTCAGCAGAATTCCGAGAACAATGGAAGAGTTCCGAAGCATTTTTAAATGTCAGCGGAATTCTGAGAACAATGGAATAGTTCTGAAGAATTTTTAAATGTTAGCGGGATTCCGAGAACAATGGAAGAGTTCCGAAGCATTTTTAAATGTCAGCGGAAATCTGAAAACAATGGAAGAGTTTCGAAGCATTTTTAAACTTCAGCGGAATTACGAGAACAATGCAAGAGTTCCGAAGCATTTTTAAACATGAGCAGAATTCCGAGAACAATGGAAGAGATTTTAAGCATTTTTAAACTTCAGCGGAATTCCGAGAACAATAGAAGAGTTCCGAAGCATTTTCAAACTTCACCCGAATTCTGAGAACAATGGAAGAGTTCCGAAGCATTTTTAAAAGTCAGCGGAATTCCAAGAACAATGGAAGAGTTGTGAAGCATTTTTAAACGTCAGCGGAATTCCGAGAACAATGGAAGAGTTACGAAGCATTTTTAAACGTCAGCAGAATTCCGAGAACAATGGAAGAGTTCCGAAGCATTTTTAAACATCAGCAGAATTCCGAGAACAATGTAAGAGTTCCGAAGCATTTTTAAACTTCAGCAGAATTCCGAGAACAATGGAAGAGTTCCGAAGCATTTTTAAACTTCAGCGGAATTTGGAGAACAATGGAAGAGTTCCGAAGCATTTTTAAAAGTCAGCGAAATTCCGAGAACAATGGAAGAGTTGTGAAGCATTTTTAAATGTCAGCAGAATTCCGAGAACAATGGAAGAGTTCCGAAGCATTTTTAAACGTCAGCGGAATTCTGAGATCAATGGAATAGTTCTGAAGAATTTTTAAATGTTAGCGGGATTCCGAGAACAATGGAAGAGTTCCGAAGCATTTTTAAATGTCAGCGGAAATCTGAAAACAATGGAAGAGTTCCGAAGCATTTTTAATCTTCAGAATAATTCCGAGAACAATGGAAGAGTTCCGAAGCATATTTAAACTTCAGCGGAATTCCGAGAACAATGGAAGAGTTCCGAAGCATTTTTAAAAGTCAGCGGAATACCGAGAACAATGGAAGAGTTTTGAAGCATTTTTAAACGTCAGCGGAATTCCGAGAACAATGGAAGAGGTCCGAACCATTTTTAAATGTCAGCGGAATTCTGAGAAATATAGAAGAGTTCCGAAGCATTTTTAAATGTCAGCAGAATTCCGAGAACAATGGAAGAGTTCCGAAGCATTTTTAAACTTCAGCAGAATTCTGAGAGCAATGGAAGATTTCCGAAGCATTTTTAAACGTCAGCGGATTTCTGAGAACAATGGAAGAGTTCCAAAGCATTTTAAAAGTTTAGCAGAATTCCGAGAACAATTGAAGGGTTCCGAAGCATTTTTAAACGTCAGCGGAATGCCGAGAACAATGCAAGATTTCCGAAGCATTTTTATATGTCAGCGGAATTTTGAAAACAATGGAAGATTTCCGAAGCATTTTTAAACGTCAGCGGAATTCTGAGAACAAAGGAAGAGTTCCGAAGCATTTTTAAACTTCAGCAGAATTCCGAGAACAATGGAAGAGTTCCGAAGCATTTTAAAAGTTCAGCAGAATTCCGAGAACAATGTAAGAGTTCTGAAGCATTTTTAAACTTCAGCAGAATTCTGAGAACAAAGGAAGAGTTCCGAAGCATTTTTAAACTTCAGCAGAATTCCGAGAACAATGTAAGAGTTCTGAAGCATTTTTAAACTTCAGCAGAATTCCGAGAGCAATGGAAGAGTTCCAAAGCATTTTAAAAGTTCAGCAGAATTCCGAGAACAATTGAAGAGTTCCGAAGCGTTTTTAAACGTCAGCGGAATGCCGAGAACAATGCAAGATTTCCGAAGCATTTTTATATGTCAGCGGAATTCCGAGAACAATGGAAGAGTACCGAAGCATTTTTAAACGTCAGCGGAATTCTGAGAACAATGGAAGATTTCCGAAGCATTTTTAAACGTCAGCGGATTTCTGAGAAAAATGGAAGAGTTCTGAAGCATTTTTAAACGTCAGCGGAATGCCGAGAACAATGCAAGATTTCCGAAGCATTTTTATATGTCAGCGGAATTCCGAGAACAATGGAAGAGTACCGAAGCATTTTTAAACGTCAGCGGAATTCTGAGAACAATGGAAGAGTTCAGAAGCATTTTTAAACTTCAGCAGAATTCCGAGAACAATGGAAGAGTTCCGAAGCATTTTTAAACGTCAGCGTAATGCCGAGAACAATGTAAGATTTTATGAAGGATTTTTATATGTCAGCGGAATTCCGAGAACAATGGAAGAGTACCGAAGCATTTTTAAACGTCAGCGGAATTCTGAGAACAATGGAAGAGTTCAGAAGCATTTTTAAACTTCAGCAGAATTCCGAGAGCAATGGAAGAGTTCCGAAGCATTTTTAAACGTCAGCGTAATGCCGAGAACAATGTAAGATTTTATGAAGGATTTTTATATGTCAGCGGAATTCCGAGAACAATGGAAGAGTACCGAAGCATTTTTAAACGTCAGCGGAATTCTGAGAACAATGGAAGAGTTCCGAAGCATTTTTAAACTTCAGCAGAATTCCGAGAACAATGGAAGAGTTCCAAAGCATTTTTAAACGTCAGTGGAATTCCGAGAACAATGGAAGAGTTCTGAAGCATTTTTAAACGTCAGCGGAATTTTGAAAACATTGGAAGATTTCCGAAGCATTTTTAAACGTCAGCGGAATTCTGAGAACAATGGAAGAGTTCCGAAGCATTTTTAAACGTCAGCGGAATGCCGAGAACAATGCAAGATTTCCGAAGCATTTTTAAAAGTCAGCGGAATTCCGAGAACAATGGAAGAGTACCGAAGCATTTTTAAACGTCAGCGGAATTCTGAGAACAATGGAAGAGTTCCGAAGCATTTTTAAACTTCAGCGGAATTCCGAGAACAATGGAAGAGTTCTAAAGCATTTTTAAACGTCAGCGAATTCCGAGAACAATTGAAGAGTTCCGAAGCATTTTTAAACGTCAGCGGAATGCCGAGAACAATGCAAGATTTCCGAAGCATTTTTATATGTCAGCGGAATTTTGAAAACAATGGAAGATTTCCGAAGCATTTTTAAACGTCAGCGGAATTCTGAGAACAATGGAAGAGTTCCGAAGCATTTTTAAACTTCAGCAGAATTCCGAGAACAATGGAAGAGTTCCGAAGCATTTTTAAACTTCAGCAGAATTCCGAGAACAATGTAAGAGTTCTGAAGCATTTTTAAACTTCAGCAGAATTCCGAGAGCAATGGAAGAGTTCCAAAGCATTTTAAAAGTTCAGCAGAATTCCGAGAACAATTTAAGAGTTCCGAAGCGTTTTTAAACGTCAGCGGAATGCCGAGAACAATGCAAGATTTCCGAAGCATTTTTATATGTCAGCGGAATTCCGAGAACAATGAAAGAGTTGCGAAGCATTATTAAACGTCAGCGGAATTCCGAGAACAATGGAAGAGTTCCGAAGCTTTTTTAAACGTCAGTGGAATTCCGAGAACAATGTAAGAGTTCCAATGCATTTTAAAACTTCAGCAGAATTCCAAGAACAATTGAAGTGTTCTGAAGCATTTTTAAACATCAGCGGAATGCCGAGAACAATGCAAGATTTCCGAAGCATTTTTATATGTCAGCGGAATTCCGAGAACAATGGAAGAGTACCGAAGCATTTTAAAACCTCAGCGGAATTCCGAGAACAATGGAAGAGTTCCGAAGCATTTTTAAATGTCAGCGGAATTCTGAGAAATATGGAAGAGTTCCGAAGCATTTTTAAATGTCAGCAGAATTCCGAGAACAATGGAAGAGTTCCGAAGCATTTTTAAACTTCTGCGGAATTTTGAAAACAATGGAAGATTTCCGAAGCATTTTTAAACGTCAGCGGAATTCTGAGAACAATGGAAGAGATCCGAAGCATTTTTAAACTTCAGCAGAATTCCGAGAACAATGGAAGAGTTCCGAAGCATTTTTAAACTTCAGCAGAATTCCGAGAGCAATGGAAGAGTTCCGAAGCATTTTTAAACGTCAGCGTAATGCCGATAACAATGTAAGATTTCCGAAGGATTTTTATATGTCAGCGGAATTCCGAGAACAATGGAAGTGTACCGAAGCATTTTTAAATGTCAGCGGAATTCTGAGAACAATGGAAGAGTTCCGAAGCATTTTTAAACTTCAGCAGAATTCCGAGAACAATGGAAGAGTTCCAAAGCATTTTTAAACGTCAGCGGAATTCCGAGAACAATGGAAGAGTTCTGAAGCATTTTTAAATGTCAGCGGAATTTTGAAAACATTGGAAGATTTCTGAAGCATTTTTAAACGTCAGCGGAATTCTGAGAACAATGGAAGAGTTCCGAAGCATTTTTAAACGTCAGCGGAATGCCGAGAACAATGCAAGATTTCCGAAGCATTTTTAAAAGTCAGCGGAATTCCGAGAACAATGGAAGAGTACCGAAGCATTTTTAAACGTCAGCGGAATTCTGAGAACAATGGAAGAGTTCCGAAGCATTTTTAAACTTCAGCGGAATTCCAAGAACAATGGAAGAGTTCTAAAGCATTTATAAACGTCAGCGAATTCCGAGAACAATGGAAGAGCTCTGAAGCATTTTTAACGTCAGCGGAATTTTGAAAACAATGGAAGATTTCCGAAGCATTTTTAAACGTCAGCGGAATTCTGAGAACAATGGAAGAGTTCCGAAGCATTTTTAAACTTCAGCGGAATGCCGAGAACAATGCAAGATTTCCGAAGGATTTTTATATGTCAGCGGAATTCCGAGAACAATGGAAGAGTACCGAAGCATTTTTAAACGTCAGCGGAATTCTGAGAACAATGGAAGAGTTCCGAAGCATTTTTAAACTTCAGCAGAATTCCGAGAACAATGGAAGAGTTCCAAAGCATTTTTAAACGTCAGCGAATTCCGAGAACAATGGAAGAGCTCTGAA
Source organism: Phyllobates terribilis (assembly GCF_046119375.1). NCBI lineage: Eukaryota > Metazoa > Chordata > Amphibia > Anura > Dendrobatidae > Phyllobates > Phyllobates terribilis. The sequence goes on along the minus strand of NW_027362775.1, from coordinate 20,189,131 downwards.
GCATTTTTAAACGTCAGCGGAATTTTGAAAACAATGGAAGATTTCCGAATCATTTTTAAACGTCAGCGGTATTCTGAGAACAATGCAAGAGTTCCGAAGCATTTTTAAACTTCAGCAGAATTCCGAGAACAATGTAAGAGTTCTGAAGCATTTTTAAACTTCAGCAGAATTCCGAGAGCAATGGAAGAGTTCCAAAGCATTTTAAAAGTTCAGCAGAATTCCGAGAACAATTGAAGAGTTCCGAAGCGTTTTTAAACGTCAGCGGAATGCCGAGAACAATGCAAGATTTCCGAAGCATTTTTATATGTCAGCGGAATTCCGAGAACAATGGAAGAGTACCGAAGCATTTTTAAACGTCAGCGGAATTCTGAGAACAATGGAAGAGTTCCGAAGCATTTGTAAACTTCAGCGGTATTCCGAGAACAATGGAAGAGTTCCAAAGCATTTTTAAACGTCAGCGAATTCCGAGAACAATGGAAGAGCTCTGAAGCATTTTTAAACGTCAGCGGAATTTTGAAAATAATGGAAGATTTCCGAAGCATTTTTAAACGTCAGCGGAATTCTGAGAACAATGGAAGAGTTCCGAAGCATTTTTAAACTTCAGCAGAATTCCGAGAACAATGTAAGAGTTCTGAAGCATTTTTAAACTTCAGCAGAATTCCGAGAGCAATGGAAGAGTTCCAAAGCATTTTAAAAGTTCAGCAGAATTCCGAGAACAATTGAAGAGTTCCGAAGCGTTTTTAAATGTCAGCGGAATGCCGAGAACAATGCAAGATTTCCGAAGCATTTTTATATGTCAGCGGAATTACGAGAACAATGGAAGAGTTCCGAAGCATTTTTAAACTTCAGAATTCCGAGAACAATGGAAGAGTTTCGAAGCATTTTTAAACTTCAACGGAATTCCGAGAACAATGGAAGAGTTCCGAAGCTTTTTTAAACGTCAGTGGAATTCCGAGAACAATGGAAAAGTTCCAATGCATTTTAAAACTTCAGCAGAATTCCAAGATCAATTGAAGTGTTCTGAAGCATTTTTAAACATCAGCGGAATGCCGAGAACAATGCAAGATTTCCGAAGCATTTTTATATGTCAGCGGAATTCCGAGAACAATGGAAGAGTACCGAAGCATTTTAAAACCTCAGCGGAATTCCGAGAACAATGGAAAAGTTCCGAAGCATCTTTAAACTTCAGCGGAATTACGAGAGCAATGGAACAGTTCCAAAGCATTTTAAAAGTTCAGCAGAATTCCGAGAACAATTGAAGAGTTCCGAAGCATTTTTAAACGTCAGCGGAATGCCGAGAACAATGCAAGATTTCCGAAGCATTTTTAAACGTCAGCGGAATTCTGAGAACAATGGAAGAGTTCCGAAGCATTTTTAAACTTCAGCAGAATTCCGAGAACAATGGAAGAGTTCCGAAGCATTTTTAAACTTCAGCAGAATTCCGAGAGCAATGGAAGAGTTCCGAAGCATTTTTAAACGTCAGCGTAATGCCGAGAACAATGCAAGATTTCCGAAGGATTTTTATATGTCAGCGGAATTCCGAGAACAATGGAAGAGTACCGAAGCATTTTTAAACGTCAGCGGAATTCTGAGAACAATGGAAGAGTTCCGAAGCATTTTTAAACTTCAGCAGAATTCCGAGAACAATGGAAGAGTTCCAAAGCATTTTTAAACGTCAGCGGAATTCCAAGAACAATGGAAGAGTTCTGAAGCATTTTTAAACGTCAGCGGAATTTTGAAAACAATGGAAGATTTCCGAAGCATTTTTAAACGTCAGCGGAATTCTGAGAACAATGGAAGAGTTCCGAAGCATTTTTAAATGTCAGCGGAATGCCGAGAACAATGGAAGAGTACCGAAGCATTTTTAAACGTCAGCGGAATTCTGAGAACAATGGAAGAGTTCCGAAGCATTTTTAAACTTCAGCAGAATTCCGAGAACAATGGAAGAGTTTCGAAGCATTTTTAAATGTCAGCGGAATGCCGAGAACAATGCAAGATTTCCGAAGCATTTTTATATGTCAGCGGAATTCCGAGAACAATGGAAGAGTACGGAAGCATTTTAAAACGTCAGCGGAATTCTGAGAACAATGGAAGAGTTCCGAAGCATTTTTAAACGTCAGCGGAATTCCGAGAACAATGGAAGAGTTCCGAAGCATTTTTAAACTTCAGCAGAATTCTGAGAGCAATGGAAGAGTTCCAAAGCATTTTAAAAGTTCAGCAGAATTCCGAGAACAATTGAAGAGTTCCGAAGCATTTTTAAACGTCAGCGAATTCCGAGAACAATGGAAGAGCTCTGAAGCATTTTTAACGTCAGCGGAATTTTGAAAACAATGGAAGATTTCCGAAGCATTTTTAAACGTCAGCGGAATTCTGAGAACAATGGAAGAGTTCCGAAGCATTTTTAAACTTCAGCGGAATGCCGAGAACAATGCAAGATTTCCGAAGGATTTTTATATGTCAGCGGAATTCCGAGAACAATGGAAGAGTACCGAAGCATTTTTAAACGTCAGCGGAATTCTGAGAACAATGGAAGAGTTCCGAAGCATTTTTAAACTTCAGCAGAATTCCGAGAACAATGGAAGAGTTCCAAAGCATTTTTAAACGTCAGCGAATTCCGAGAACAATGGAAGAGCTCTGAAGCATTTTTAAACGTCAGCGGAATTTTGAAAACAATGGAAGATTTCCGAATCATTTTTAAACGTCAGCGGTATTCTGAGAACAATGCAAGAGTTCCGAAGCATTTTTAAACTTCAGCAGAATTCCGAGAACAATGTAAGAGTTCTGAAGCATTTTTAAACTTCAGCAGAATTCCGAGAGCAATGGAAGAGTTCCAAAGCATTTTAAAAGTTCAGCAGAATTCCGAGAACAATTGAAGAGTTCCGAAGCGTTTTTAAACGTCAGCGGAATGCCGAGAACAATGCAAGATTTCCGAAGCATTTTTATATGTCAGCGGAATTCCGAGAACAATGGAAGAGTACCGAAGCATTTTTAAACGTCAGCGGAATTCTGAGAACAATGGAAGAGTTCCGAAGCATTTGTAAACTTCAGCGGTATTCCGAGAACAATGGAAGAGTTCCAAAGCATTTTTAAACGTCAGCGAATTCCGAGAACAATGGAAGAGCTCTGAAGCATTTTTAAACGTCAGCGGAATTTTGAAAATAATGGAAGATTTCCGAAGCATTTTTAAACGTCAGCGGAATTCTGAGAACAATGGAAGAGTTCCGAAGCATTTTTAAACTTCAGCAGAATTCCGAGAACAATGTAAGAGTTCTGAAGCATTTTTAAACTTCAGCAGAATTCCGAGAGCAATGGAAGAGTTCCAAAGCATTTTAAAAGTTCAGCAGAATTCCGAGAACAATTGAAGAGTTCCGAAGCGTTTTTAAATGTCAGCGGAATGCCGAGAACAATGCAAGATTTCCGAAGCATTTTTATATGTCAGCGGAATTACGAGAACAATGGAAGAGTTCCGAAGCATTTTTAAACTTCAGAATTCCGAGAACAATGGAAGAGTTTCGAAGCATTTTTAAACTTCAACGGAATTCCGAGAACAATGGAAGAGTTCCGAAGCTTTTTTAAACGTCAGTGGAATTCCGAGAACAATGGAAAAGTTCCAATGCATTTTAAAACTTCAGCAGAATTCCAAGATCAATTGAAGTGTTCTGAAGCATTTTTAAACATCAGCGGAATGCCGAGAACAATGCAAGATTTCCGAAGCATTTTTATATGTCAGCGGAATTCCGAGAACAATGGAAGAGTACCGAAGCATTTTAAAACCTCAGCGGAATTCCGAGAACAATGGAAAAGTTCCGAAGCATCTTTAAACTTCAGCGGAATTACGAGAGCAATGGAACAGTTCCAAAGCATTTTAAAAGTTCAGCAGAATTCCGAGAACAATTGAAGAGTTCCGAAGCATTTTTAAACGTCAGCGGAATGCCGAGAACAATGCAAGATTTCCGAAGCATTTTTAAACGTCAGCGGAATTCTGAGAACAATGGAAGAGTTCCGAAGCATTTTTAAACTTCAGCAGAATTCCGAGAACAATGGAAGAGTTCCGAAGCATTTTTAAACTTCAGCAGAATTCCGAGAGCAATGGAAGAGTTCCGAAGCATTTTTAAACGTCAGCGTAATGCCGAGAACAATGCAAGATTTCCGAAGGATTTTTATATGTCAGCGGAATTCCGAGAACAATGGAAGAGTACCGAAGCATTTTTAAACGTCAGCGGAATTCTGAGAACAATGGAAGAGTTCCGAAGCATTTTTAAACTTCAGCAGAATTCCGAGAACAATGGAAGAGTTCCAAAGCATTTTTAAACGTCAGCGGAATTCCAAGAACAATGGAAGAGTTCTGAAGCATTTTTAAACGTCAGCGGAATTTTGAAAACAATGGAAGATTTCCGAAGCATTTTTAAACGTCAGCGGAATTCTGAGAACAATGGAAGAGTTCCGAAGCATTTTTAAATGTCAGCGGAATGCCGAGAACAATGGAAGAGTACCGAAGCATTTTTAAACGTCAGCGGAATTCTGAGAACAATGGAAGAGTTCCGAAGCATTTTTAAACTTCAGCAGAATTCCGAGAACAATGGAAGAGTTTCGAAGCATTTTTAAAATTCAACGGAATTCCGAGAACAATGGAAGAGTTCCGAAGCATTTTTAAACGTCAGCAGAATTCCGAGAACAATGGAAGAGTTCCGAAGCATTTTTAAACTTCAGCGGAATTCTGAGAACAATGGAAGAGTTCCGAAGCATTTTTAAACGTCAGCGGAATTGCGAGAACAATGGAAGAGTTCTTAAGCATTTTTAAACATCAGCGGAATGCCGAGAACAATGCAAGATTTCCGAAGCATTTTTATATGTCAGCGGAATTCCGAGAACAATGGAAGAGTACGGAAGCATTTTAAAACGTCAGCGGAATTCCGAGAAAAATGGAAGAGTTCCGAAGCATTTTTAAATGTCAGCGGAATGCCGAGAACAATGCAAGATTTCCGAAGCATTTTTATATGTCAGCGGAATTCCGAGAACAATGGAAGAGTACGGAAGCATTTTAAAACGTCAGCGGAATTCTGAGAACAATGGAAGAGTTCCGAAGCATTTTTAAACGTCAGCGGAATTCCGAGAACAATGGAAGAGTTCCGAAGCATTTTTAAACTTCAGCAGAATTCTGAGAGCAATGGAAGAGTTCCAAAGCATTTTAAAAGTTCAGCAGAATTCCGAGAACAATTGAAGAGTTCCGAAGCATTTTTAAACGTCAGCGGAATGCCGAGAACAATGCAAGATTTCCGAAGCATTTTTATATGTCAGCGGAATTTTGAAAACAATGGAAGATTTCCGAAGCATTTTTAAACGTCAGCGGAATTCTGAGAACAATGGAAGAGTTCCGAAGCATTTTTAAACTTCAGCAGAATTCCGAGAACAATGGAAGAGTTCCGAAGCATTTTTAAACTTCAGCAGAATTCCGAGAGCAATGGAAGAGTTCCGAAGCATTTTTAAACGTCAGCGTAATGCCGATAACAATGTAAGATTTCCGAAGGATTTTTATATGTCAGCGGAATTCCGAGAACAATGGAAGAGTACCGAAGCATTTTTAAATGTCAGCGGAATTCTGAGAACAATGGAAGAGTTCCGAAGCATTTTTAAACTTCAGCAGAATTCCGAGAACAATGGAAGAGTTCCAAAGCATTTTTAAACTTCAGCGGAATTCCGAGAACAATGGAAGAGTTCTGAAGCATTTTTAAATGTCAGCGGAATTTTGAAAACATTGGAAGATTTCTGAAGCATTTTTAAACGTCAGCGGAATTCTGAGAACAATGGAAGAGTTCCGAAGCATTTTTAAACGTCAGCGGAATGCCGAGAACAATGCAAGATTTCCGAAGCATTTTTAAAAGTCAGCGGAATTCCGAGAACAATGGAAGAGTACCGAAGCATTTTTAAACGTCAGCGGAATTCTGAGAACAATGGAAGAGTTCCGAAGCATTTTTAAACTTCAGCGGAATTCCAAGAACAATGGAAGAGTTCTAAAGCATTTTTAAACGTCAGCGAATTCCGAGAACAATGGAAGAGCTCTGAAGCATTTTTAACGTCAGGGGAATTTTGAAAACAATGGAAGATTTCCGAAGCATTTTTAAACGTCAGCGGAATTCTGAGAACAATGGAAGAGTTCCGAAGCATTTTTAAACGTCAGCGGAATGCCGAGAACAATGCAAGATTTCCGAAGGATTTTTATATGTCAGCGGAATTCCGAGAACAATGGAAGAGTACCGAAGCATTTTTAAACGTCAGCGGAATTCTGAGAACAATGGAAGAGTTCCGAAGCATTTTTAAACTTCAGCAGAATTCCGAGAACAATGGAAGAGTTCCAAAGCATTTTTAAACGTCAGCGAATTCCGAGAACAATGGAAGAGCTCTGAAGCATTTTTAAATGTCAGCAGAATTTTGAAAACAATGGAAGATTTCCGAATCATTTTTAAACGTCAGCGGTATTCTGAGAACAATGCAAGAGTTCCGAAGCATTTTTAAACTTCAGCAGAATTCCGAGAACAATGTAAGAGTTCTGAAGCATTTTTAAACTTCAGCAGAATTCCGAGAGCAATGGAAGAGTTCCAAAGCATTTTAAAAGTTCAGCAGAATTCCGAGAACAATTGAAGAGTTCCGAAGCGTTTTTAAACGTCAGCGGAATGCCGAGAACAATGCAAGATTTCCGAAGCATTTTTATATGTCAGCAGAATTCCGAGAACAATGGAAGAGTACCGAAGCATTTTTAAACGTCAGCGGAATTCTGAGAACAATGGAAGAGTTCCGAAGCATTTTTAAACTTCAGCAGAATTCCGAGAACAAGGGAAGTGTTTCGAAGCATTTTAAAACTTCAACGGAATTCCGAGAACAATGGAAGAGTTCCGAAGCATTTTTAAACGTCAGCGGAATTCCGAGAACAATGAAAGAGTTGCAAAGCATTATTAAACGTCAGCGGAATTCCGAGAACAATGGAAGAGTTCCGAAGCATTTTTAAACTTCAGAATTCCGAGAACAATGGAAGAGTTCCGAAGCATTTTTAAACTTCAACGGAATTCCGAGAACAATGGAAGAGTTCCGAAGCTTTTTTAAACGTCAGTGGAATTCCGAGAACAATGTAAGAGTTCCAATGCATTTTAAAACTTCAGCAGAATTCCAAGAACAATTGAAGTGTTCTGGAGCATTTTTAAACATCAGCGGAATGCCGAGAACAATGCAAGATTTCCGAAGCATTTTTATATGTCAGCGGAATTCCGAGAACAATGGAAGAGTACCGAAGCATTTTAAAACCTCAGCGGAATTCCGAGAACAATGGAAAAGTTCCGAAGCATCTTTAAACTTCAGCGGAATTACGAGAGCAATGGAACAGTTCCAAAGCATTTTAAAAGTTCAGCAGAATTCCGAGAACAATGGAAGAGTACCGAAGCATTTTAAAACCTCAGCGGAATTCCGAGAACAATGGAAAAGTTCCGAAGCATCTTTAAACTTCAGCGGAATTACGAGAGCAATGGAACAGTTCCAAAGCATTTTAAAAGTTCAGCAGAATTCCGAGAACAATTGAAGAGTTCCGAAGCATTTTTAAACGTCAGCGGAATGCCGAGAACAATGCAAGATTTCCGAAGCATTTTTATATTTCAGCGGAATTTTGAAAACAATGGAAGATTTCCGAAGCATTTTTAAACGTCAGCGGAATTCTGAGAACAATGGAAGAGTTCCGAAGCATTTTTAAACGTCAGCGTAATGCCGAGAACAATGCAAGATTTCCGAAGGATTTTTATATGTCAGCGGAATTCCGAGAACAATGGAAGAGTACCGAAGCATTTTTAAACGTCAGCGGAATTCCAAGAACAATGGAAGAGTTCTGAAGCATTTTTAAACGTCAGCAGAATTTTGAAAACAATGGAAGATTTCCGAAGCATTTTTAAACGTCAGCGGAATTCTGAGAACAATGGAAGAGTTCCGAAGCATTTTTAAATGTCAGCGGAATGCCGAGAACAATGGAAGAGTACCGAAGCATTTTTAAACGTCAGCGGAATTCTGAGAACAATGGAAGAGTTCCGAAGCATTTTTAAACTTCAGCAGAATTCCGAGAACAATGGAAGAGTTTCGAAGCATTTTTAAAATTCAACGGAATTCCGAGAACAATGGAAGAGTTCCGAAGCATTTTTAAACGTCAGCAGAATTCCGAGAACAATGGAAGAATTCCGAAGCATTTTTAAACTTCAGCGGAATTCTGAGAACAATGGAAGAGTTCCGAAGCATTTTTAAACGTCAGCGGAATTGCGAGAACAATGGAAGAGTTCTTAAGCATTTTTAAACATCAGCGGAATGCCGAGAACAATGCAAGATTTCCGAAGCATTTTTATATGTCAGCGGAATTCCGAGAACAATGGAAGAGTACGGAAGCATTTTAAAATGTCAGCGGAATTCCGAGAACAATGGAAGAGTACGGAAGCATTTTAAAACGTCAGCGGAATTCCGAGAACAATGGAAGAGTTCCGAAGCATTTTTAAATGTCAGCGGAATGCCGAGAACAATGCAAGATTTCCGAAGCATTTTTATATGTCAGCGGAATTCCGAGAACAATGGAAGAGTACGGAAGCATTTTAAAACGTCAGCGGAATTCCGAGAACAATGGAAGAGTTCCGAAGCATTTTTAAACTTCAGCAGAATTCCGAGAACAATGGAAGTGTTTCGAAGCATTTTTAAACTTCAACGGAATTCCGAGAACAATGGAAGAGTTCCGAAGCTTTTTTAAACGTCAGTGGAATTCCGAGAACAATGTAAGAGTTCCAATGCATTTTAAAACTTCAGCAGAATTCCAAGAACAATTGAAGTGTTCTGAAGCATTTTTAAACATCAGCGGAATGCCGAGAACAATGCAAGATTTCCGAAGCATTTTTATATGTCAGCGGAATTCCGAGAACAATGGAAGAGTTCCGAAGCATTTTTAAATGTCAGCGGAAATCTGAAAACAATGGAAGAGTTCCGAAGCATTTTTAAACTTCAGCGGAATTCCGAGAACAATGGAAGAGTTCCAAAGCATTTTTAAACGTCAGCGAATTCCGAGAACAATGGAAGAGCTCTGAAGCATTTTTAAACGTCAGCGGAATTTTGAAAACAATGGAAGATTTCCGAAGCATTTTTAAACGTCAGCGGAATTCTGAGAACAATGGAAGAGTTCCGAAGCATTTTTAAACGTCAGCGGAATTCTGAGAACAATGGAAGAGTTCTGAAGCATTTTTAAACTTCAGCGGAATTCCGAGAACAATAGAAGAGTTCCGAAGCATTTTTAAAATTCACACGAATTCCTAGAATAATGGAAGAGTTCAGATGAATTTTTAGACTTCAGCAGAATTCCTAGAACAATGGAAGAGTTCCAAAGCATTTTAAAAGTTCAGCGGAATTCCGAGAACAATGGAAGAGTACCGAAGCATTTTAAAACCTCAGCGGAATTCCGAGAACAATGGAAAAGTTCCGAAGCATCTTTAAACTTCAGCGGAATTACGAGAGCAATGGAACAGTTCCAAAGCATTTTAAAAGTTCAGCAGAATTCCGAGAACAATTGAAGAGTTCCGAAGCATTTTTAAACGTCAGCGGAATGCCGAGAACAATGCAAGATTTCCGAAGCATTTTTAAACGTCAGCGGAATTCTGAGAACAATGGAAGAGTTCCGAAGCATTTTTAAACTTCAGCAGAATTCCGAGAACAATGGAAGAGTTCCGAAGCATTTTTAAACTTCAGCAGAATTCCGAGAGCAATGGAAGAGTTCCGAAGCATTTTTAAACGTCAGCGTAATGCCGAGAACAATGCAAGATTTCCGAAGGATTTTTATATGTCAGCGGAATTCCGAGAACAATGGAAGAGTACCGAAGCATTTTTAAACGTCAGCGGAATTCTGAGAACAATGGAAGAGTTCCGAAGCATTTTTAAACTTCAGCAGAATTCCGAGAACAATGGAAGAGTTCCAAAGCATTTTTAAACGTCAGCGGAATTCCAAGAACAATGGAAGAGTTCTGAAGCATTTTTAAACGTCAGCGGAATTTTGAAAACAATGGAAGATTTCCGAAGCATTTTTAAACGTCAGCAGAATTCTGAGAACAATGGAAGAGTTCCGAAGCATTTTTAAATGTCAGCGGAATGCCGAGAACAATGGAAGAGTACCGAAGCATTTTTAAACGTCAGCGGAATTCTGAGAACAATGGAAGAGTTCCGAAGCATTTTTAAACTTCAGCAGAATTCCGAGAACAATGGAAGAGTTTCGAAGCATTTTTAAAATTCAACGGAATTCCGAGAACAATGGAAGAGTTCCGAAGCATTTTTAAACGTCAGCAGAATTCCGAGAACAATGGAAGAGTTCCGAAGCATTTTTAAACTTCAGCGGAATTCTGAGAACAATGGAAGAGTTCCGAAGCATTTTTAAACGTCAGCGGAATTGCGAGAACAATGGAAGAGTTCTTAAGCATTTTTAAACATCAGCGGAATGCCGAGAACAATGCAAGATTTCCGAAGCATTTTTATATGTCAGCGGAATTCCGAGAACAATGGAAGAGTACGGAAGCATTTTAAAACGTCAGCGGAATTCCGAGAAAAATGGAAGAGTTCCGAAGCATTTTTAAATGTCAGCGGAATGCCGAGAACAATGCAAGATTTCCGAAGCATTTTTATATGTCAGCGGAATTCCGAGAACAATGGAAGAGTACGGAAGCATTTAAAAACGTCAGCGGAATTCTGAGAACAATGGAAGAGTTCCGAAGCATTTTTAAACGTCAGCGGAATTCCGAGAACAATGGAAGAGTTCCGAAGCATTTTTAAACTTCAGCAGAATTCTGAGAGCAATGGAAGAGTTCCAAAGCATTTTAAAAGTTCAGCAGAATTCCGAGAACAATTGAAGAGTTCCGAAGCATTTTTAAACGTCAGCGGAATGCCGAGAACAATGCAAGATTTCCGAAGCATTTTTATATGTCAGCGGAATTTTGAAAACAATGGAAGATTTCCGAAGCATTTTTAAACGTCAGCGGAATTCTGAGAACAATGGAAGAGTTCCGAAGCATTTTTAAACTTCAGCAGAATTCCGAGAACAATGGAAGAGTTCCGAAGCATTTTTAAACTTCAGCAGAATTCCGAGAGCAATGGAAGAGTTCCGAAGCATTTTTAAACGTCAGCGTAATGCCGATAACAATGTAAGATTTCCGAAGGATTTTTATATGTCAGCGGAATTCCGAGAACAATGGAAGAGTACCGAAGCATTTTTAAATGTCAGCGGAATTCTGAGAACAATGGAAGAGTTCCGAAGCATTTTTAAACTTCAGCAGAATTCCGAGAACAATGGAAGAGTTCCAAAGCATTTTTAAACGTCAGCGGAATTCCGAGAACAATGGAAGAGTTCTGAAGCATTTTTAAATGTCAGCGGAATTTTGAAAACATTGGAAGATTTCTGAAGCATTTTTAAACGTCAGCGGAATTCTGAGAACAATGGAAGAGTTCCGAAGCATTTTTAAACGTCAGCGGAATGCCGAGAACAATGCAAGATTTCCGAAGCATTTTTAAAAGTCAGCGGAATTCCGAGAACAATGGAAGAGTACCGAAGCATTTTTAAACGTCAGCGGAATTCTGAGAACAATGGAAGAGTTCCGAAGCATTTTTAAACTTCAGCGGAATTCCAAGAACAATGGAAGAGTTCTAAAGCATTTTTAAACGTCAGCGAATTCCGAGAACAATGGAAGAGCTCTGAAGCATTTTTAACGTCAGGGGAATTTTGAAAACAATGGAAGATTTCCGAAGCATTTTTAAACGTCAGCGGAATTCTGAGAACAATGGAAGAGTTCCGAAGCATTTTTAAACGTCAGCGGAATGCCGAGAACAATGCAAGATTTCCGAAGGATTTTTATATGTCAGCGGAATTCCGAGAACAATGGAAAAGTTCCGAAGCATCTTTAAACTTCAGCGGAATTACGAGAGCAATGGAACAGTTCCAAAGCATTTTAAAAGTTCAGCAGAATTCCGAGAACAATTGAAGAGTTCCGAAGCATTTTTAAACGTCAGCGGAATGCCGAGAACAATGCAAGATTTCCGAAGCATTTTTAAACGTCAGCGGAATTCTGAGAACAATGGAAGAGTTCCGAAGCATTTTTAAACTTCAGCAGAATTCCGAGAACAATGGAAGAGTTCCGAAGCATTTTTAAACTTCAGCAGAATTCCGAGAGCAATGGAAGAGTTCCGAAGCATTTTTAAACGTCAGCGTAATGCCGAGAACAATGCAAGATTTCCGAAGGATTTTTATATGTCAGCGGAATTCCGAGAACAATGGAAGAGTACCGAAGCATTTTTAAACGTCAGCGGAATTCTGAGAACAATGGAAGAGTTCCGAAGCATTTTTAAACTTCAGCAGAATTCCGAGAACAATGGAAGAGTTCCAAAGCATTTTTAAACGTCAGCGGAATTCCAAGAACAATGGAAGAGTTCTGAAGCATTTTTAAACGTCAGCGGAATTTTGAAAACAATGGAAGATTTCCGAAGCATTTTTAAACGTCAGCAGAATTCTGAGAACAATGGAAGAGTTCCGAAGCATTTTTAAATGTCAGCGGAATGCCGAGAACAATGGAAGAGTACCGAAGCATTTTTAAACGTCAGCGGAATTCTGAGAACAATGGAAGAGTTCCGAAGCATTTTTAAACTTCAGCAGAATTCCGAGAACAATGGAAGAGTTTCGAAGCATTTTTAAAATTCAACGGAATTCCGAGAACAATGGAAGAGTTCCGAAGCATTTTTAAACGTCAGCAGAATTCCGAGAACAATGGAAGAGTTCCGAAGCATTTTTAAACTTCAGCGGAATTCTGAGAACAATGGAAGAGTTCCGAAGCATTTTTAAACGTCAGCGGAATTGCGAGAACAATGGAAGAGTTCTTAAGCATTTTTAAACATCAGCGGAATGCCGAGAACAATGCAAGATTTCCGAAGCATTTTTATATGTCAGCGGAATTCCGAGAACAATGGAAGAGTACGGAAGCATTTTAAAACGTCAGCGGAATTCCGAGAAAAATGGAAGAGTTCCGAAGCATTTTTAAATGTCAGCGGAATGCCGAGAACAATGCAAGATTTCCGAAGCATTTTTATATGTCAGCGGAATTCCGAGAACAATGGAAGAGTACGGAAGCATTTAAAAACGTCAGCGGAATTCTGAGAACAATGGAAGAGTTCCGAAGCATTTTTAAACGTCAGCGGAATTCCGAGAACAATGGAAGAGTTCCGAAGCATTTTTAAACTTCAGCAGAATTCTGAGAGCAATGGAAGAGTTCCAAAGCATTTTAAAAGTTCAGCAGAATTCCGAGAACAATTGAAGAGTTCCGAAGCATTTTTAAACGTCAGCGGAATGCCGAGAACAATGCAAGATTTCCGAAGCATTTTTATATGTCAGCGGAATTTTGAAAACAATGGAAGATTTCCGAAGCATTTTTAAACGTCAGCGGAATTCTGAGAACAATGGAAGAGTTCCGAAGCATTTTTAAACTTCAGCAGAATTCCGAGAACAATGGAAGAGTTCCGAAGCATTTTTAAACTTCAGCAGAATTCCGAGAGCAATGGAAGAGTTCCGAAGCATTTTTAAACGTCAGCGTAATGCCGATAACAATGTAAGATTTCCGAAGGATTTTTATATGTCAGCGGAATTCCGAGAACAATGGAAGAGTACCGAAGCATTTTTAAATGTCAGCGGAATTCTGAGAACAATGGAAGAGTTCCGAAGCATTTTTAAACTTCAGCAGAATTCCGAGAACAATGGAAGAGTTCCAAAGCATTTTTAAACGTCAGCGGAATTCCGAGAACAATGGAAGAGTTCTGAAGCATTTTTAAATGTCAGCGGAATTTTGAAAACATTGGAAGATTTCTGAAGCATTTTTAAACGTCAGCGGAATTCTGAGAACAATGGAAGAGTTCCGAAGCATTTTTAAACGTCAGCGGAATGCCGAGAACAATGCAAGATTTCCGAAGCATTTTTAAAAGTCAGCGGAATTCCGAGAACAATGGAAGAGTACCGAAGCATTTTTAAACGTCAGCGGAATTCTGAGAACAATGGAAGAGTTCCGAAGCATTTTTAAACTTCAGCGGAATTCCAAGAACAATGGAAGAGTTCTAAAGCATTTTTAAACGTCAGCGAATTCCGAGAACAATGGAAGAGCTCTGAAGCATTTTTAACGTCAGGGGAATTTTGAAAACAATGGAAGATTTCCGAAGCATTTTTAAACGTCAGCGGAATTCTGAGAACAATGGAAGAGTTCCGAAGCATTTTTAAACGTCAGCGGAATGCCGAGAACAATGCAAGATTTCCGAAGGATTTTTATATGTCAGCGGAATTCCGAGAACAATGGAAGAGTACCGAAGCATTTTTAAACGTCAGCGGAATTCTGAGAACAATGGAAGAGTTCCGAAGCATTTTTAAACTTCAGCAGAATTCCGAGAACAATGGAAGAGTTCCAAAGCATTTTTAAACGTCAGCGAATTCCGAGAACAATGGAAGAGCTCTGAAGCATTTTTAAATGTCAGCGGAATTTTGAAAACAATGGAAGATTTCCGAATCATTTTTAAACGTCAGCGGTATTCTGAGAACAATGCAAGAGTTCCGAAGCATTTTTAAACTTCAGCAGAATTCCGAGAACAATGTAAGAGTTCTGAAGCATTTTTAAACTTCAGCAGAATTCCGAGAGCAATGGAAGAGTTCCAAAGCATTTTAAAAGTTCAGCAGAATTCCGAGAACAATTGAAGAGTTCCGAAGCGTTTTTAAACGTCAGCGGAATGCCGAGAACAATGCAAGATTTCCGAAGCATTTTTATATGTCAGCAGAATTCCGAGAACAATGGAAGAGTACCGAAGCATTTTTAAACATCAGCGGAATTCTGAGAACAATGGAAGAGTTCCGAAGCATTTTTAAACTTCAGCAGAATTCCGAGAACAAGGGAAGTGTTTCGAAGCATTTTAAAACTTCAACGGAATTCCGAGAACAATGGAAGAGTTCCGAAGCATTTTTAAACGTCAGCGGAATTCCGAGAACAATGAAAGAGTTGCGAAGCATTATTAAACGTCAGCGGAATTCCGAGAACAATGGAAGAGTTCCGAAGCATTTTTAAACTTCAGAATTCCGAGAACAATGGAAGAGTTTCGAAGCATTTTTAAACTTCAACGGAATTCCGAGAACAATGGAAGAGTTCCGAAGCTTTTTTAAACGTCAGTGGAATTCCGAGAACAATGTAAGAGTTCCAATGCATTTTAAAACTTCAGCAGAATTCCAAGAACAATTGAAGTGTTCTGAAGCATTTTTAAACATCAGCGGAATGCCGAGAACAATGCAAGATTTCCGAAGCATTTTTATATGTCAGCGGAATTCCGAGAACAATGGAAGAGTACCGAAGCATTTTAAAACCTCAGCGGAATTCCGAGAACAATGGAAAAGTTCCGAAGCATCTTTAAACTTCAGCGGAATTACGAGAGCAATGGAACAGTTCCAAAGCATTTTAAAAGTTCAGCAGAATTCCGAGAACAATTGAAGAGTTCCGAAGCATTTTTAAACGTCAGCGGAATGCCGAGAACAATGCAAGATTTCCGAAGCATTTTTATATTTCAGCGGAATTTTGAAAACAATGGAAGATTTCCGAAGCATTTTTAAACGTCAGCGGAATTCTGAGAACAATGGAAGAGTTCCGAAGCATTTTTAAACGTCAGCGTAATGCCGAGAACAATGCAAGATTTCCGAAGGATTTTTATATGTCAGCGGAATTCCGAGAACAATGGAAGAGTACCGAAGCATTTTTAAACGTCAGCGGAATTCTGAGAACAATGGAAGAGTTCCGAAGCATTTTTAAACTTCAGCAGAATTCCGAGAACAATGGAAGAGTTCCAAAGCATTTTTAAACGTCAGCGGAATTCCAAGAACAATGGAAGAGTTCTGAAGCATTTTTAAACGTCAGCAGAATTTTGAAAACAATGGAAGATTTCCGAAGCATTTTTAAACGTCAGCGGAATTCTGAGAACAATGGAAGAGTTCCGAAGCATTTTTAAATGTCAGCGGAATGCCGAGAACAATGGAAGAGTACCGAAGCATTTTTAAACGTCAGCGGAATTCTGAGAACAATGGAAGAGTTCCGAAGCATTTTTAAACTTCAGCAGAATTCCGAGAACAATGGAAGAGTTTCGAAGCATTTTTAAAATTCAACGGAATTCCGAGAACAATGGAAGAGTTCCGAAGCATTTTTAAACGTCAGCAGAATTCCGAGAACAATGGAAGAATTCCGAAGCATTTTTAAACTTCAGCGGAATTCTGAGAACAATGGAAGAGTTCCGAAGCATTTTTAAACGTCAGCGGAATTGCGAGAACAATGGAAGAGTTCTTAAGCATTTTTAAACATCAGCGGAATGCCGAGAACAATGCAAGATTTCCGAAGCATTTTTATATGTCAGCGGAATTCCGAGAACAATGGAAGAGTACGGAAGCATTTTAAAACGTCAGCGGAATTCCGAGAACAATGGAAGAGTTCCGAAGCATTTTTAAATGTCAGCGGAATGCCGAGAACAATGCAAGATTTCCGAAGCATTTTTATATGTCAGCGGAATTCCGAGAACAATGGAAGAGTACGGAAGCATTTTAAAACGTCAGTGGAATTCCGAGAACAATGTAAGAGTTCCAATGCATTTTAAAACTTCAGCAGAATTCCAAGAACAATTGAAGTGTTCTGAAGCATTTTTAAACATCAGCGGAATGCCGAGAACAATGCAAGATTTCCGAAGCATTTTTATATGTCAGCGGAATTCCGAGAACAATGGAAGAGTTCCGAAGCATTTTTAAATGTCAGCGGAAATCTGAAAACAATGGAAGAGTTCCGAAGCATTTTTAAACTTCAGCGGAATTCCGAGAACAATGGAAGAGTTCCAAAGCATTTTTAAACGTCAGCGAATTCCGAGAACAATGGAAGAGCTCTGAAGCATTTTTAAACGTCAGCGGAATTTTGAAAACAATGGAAGATTTCCGAAGCATTTTTAAACGTCAGCGGAATTCTGAGAACAATGGAAGAGTTCCGAAGCATTTTTAAACGTCAGCGGAATTCTGAGAACAATGGAAGAGTTCTGAAGCATTTATAAACTTCAGCGGAATTCCGAGAACAATAGAAGAGTTCCGAAGCATTTTTAAAATTCACACGAATTCCGAGAATAATGGAAGAGTTCAGATGAATTTTTAGACTTCAGCAGAATTCCTAGAACAATGGAAGAGTTCCGAAGCATTTTTAAACGTCAGCGGAATTCCGAGAACAATGGAAGAGTACCGAAGCATTTTTAAACGTCAGCGGAATTCCGAGAACAATGGAAGAGTACCGAAGCATTTTTAAACGTCATCGGAATTCCGAGAGCAATGGAAGAGTTCCAAAGCATTTTAAAAGTTCAGCAGAATTCCGAGAACAATTGAAGAGTTCCGAAGCATTTTTAAACGTCAGCGGAATGCCGAGAACAATGCAAGATTTCCGAAGCATTTTTAAACGTCAGCGGAATTCTGAGAACAATGGAAGAGTTCCGAAGTATTTTTAAACTTCAGCAGAATTCCGAGAACAATGGAAGCGTTTCGAAGCATTTTTAAACTTCAACGGAATTTCGAGAACAATGGAAGAGTTCCGAAGCATTTTTAAACGTCAGCGGAATTCCGAGAACAATGAAAGAGTTGCGAAGCATTATTAAACGTCAGCGGATTTCCGAGAACAATGGAAGAGTTCTGAAGCATTTTTAAACGTCAGCGGAATTTTGAAAACAATGGAAGATTTCTGAAGCATTTTTAAACGTCAGCGGAATTCTGAGAACAATGGAAGAGTTCCGAAGCATTTTTAAACGTCAGCGGAATGCCGAGAACAATGCAAGATTTCCGAAGCATTTTTATATGTCAGCGGAATTCCGAGAACAATGGAAGAGTACCGAAGCATTTTTAAACGTCAGCAGAATTCCGAGAACAATGGAAGAGTTCCGAAGCATTTTTAAACGTCAGCAGAATTCCGAGAACAATGGAAGAGTTCCGAAGTATTTTTAAATGTCAGCAGAATTCCGAGAACAATGGAAGAGTTCCGAAGCATTTTTAAACGTCAGCGGAATTCCGAGAACAATGGAAGAGTTCTGAAGCATTTTTAAGCGTCAGCGGAATTTTGAAAACAATGGAAGATTTCCAAAGCATTTTTAAACGTCAGCGGAATTCTGAGAACAATGGAAGAGTTCCGAAGTATTTTTAAACTTCAGCAGAATTCCGAGAACAATGGAAGGGTTCCGAAGCATTTTTAAATTTCAGCGGAATTTGGAGAACAATGGAAGAGTTCCGAAGTATTTTTAAAAGTCAGCGGAATTTCGAGAACAATGGAAGAGTTGTGAAGCATTTTTAAACGTCAGCGGTATTCCGAGAACAATGGAAGAGTTCCGAAGCATTTTTAAACGTCAGCAGAATTCCGAGAACAATGGAAGAGTTCCGAAGCATTTTTAAACGTCAGCAGAATTCTGAGAACAATGGAAGAGTTCCGAAGCATTTTTAAACGTCAGCGGAATTGCGAGAACAATGGAAGAGTTCTTAAGCATTTTTAAACATCAGCGGAATGCCGAGAACAATGCAAGATTTCCGAAGCATTTTTATATGTCAGCGGAATTCCGAGAACAATGGAAGAGTACGGAAGCATTTTAAAACGTCAGCGGAATTCCGAGAACAATGGAAGAGTTCCGAAGCATTTTTAAATGTCAGCGGAATGCCGAGAACAATGCAAGATTTCCGAAGCATTTTTATATGTCAGCGGAATTCCGAGAACAATGGAAGAGTACGGAAGCATTTTAAAACGTCAGTGGAATTCCGAGAACAATGTAAGAGTTCCAATGCATTTTAAAACTTCAGCAGAATTCCAAGAACAATTGAAGTGTTCTGAAGCATTTTTAAACATCAGCGGAATGCCGAGAACAATGCAAGATTTCCGAAGCATTTTTATATGTCAGCGGAATTCCGAGAACAATGGAAGAGTTCCGAAGCATTTTTAAATGTCAGCGGAAATCTGAAAACAATGGAAGAGTTCCGAAGCATTTTTAAACTTCAGCGGAATTCCGAGAACAATGGAAGAGTTCCAAAGCATTTTTAAACGTCAGCGAATTCCGAGAACAATGGAAGAGCTCTGAAGCATTTTTAAACGTCAGCGGAATTTTGAAAACAATGGAAGATTTCCGAAGCATTTTTAAACGTCAGCGGAATTCTGAGAACAATGGAAGAGTTCCGAAGCATTTTTAAACGTCAGCGGAATTCTGAGAACAATGGAAGAGTTCTGAAGCATTTATAAACTTCAGCGGAATTCCGAGAACAATAGAAGAGTTCCGAAGCATTTTTAAAATTCACACGAATTCCGAGAATAATGGAAGAGTTCAGATGAATTTTTAGACTTCAGCAGAATTCCTAGAACAATGGAAGAGTTCCGAAGCATTTTTAAACGTCAGCGGAATTCCGAGAACAATGGAAGAGTACCGAAGCATTTTTAAACGTCAGCGGAATTCCGAGAACAATGGAAGAGTACCGAAGCATTTTTAAACGTCATCGGAATTCCGAGAGCAATGGAAGAGTTCCAAAGCATTTTAAAAGTTCAGCAGAATTCCGAGAACAATTGAAGAGTTCCGAAGCATTTTTAAACGTCAGCGGAATGCCGAGAACAATGCAAGATTTCCGAAGCATTTTTAAACGTCAGCGGAATTCTGAGAACAATGGAAGAGTTCCGAAGTATTTTTAAACTTCAGCAGAATTCCGAGAACAATGGAAGCGTTTCGAAGCATTTTTAAACTTCAACGGAATTTCGAGAACAATGGAAGAGTTCCGAAGCATTTTTAAACGTCAGCGGAATTCCGAGAACAATGAAAGAGTTGCGAAGCATTATTAAACGTCAGCGGAATTCCGAGAACAATGGAAGAGTTCTGAAGCATTTTTAAACGTCAGCGGAATTTTGAAAACAATGGAAGATTTCTGAAGCATTTTTAAACGTCAGCGGAATTCTGAGAACAATGGAAGAGTTCCGAAGCATTTTTAAACGTCAGCGGAATGCCGAGAACAATGCAAGATTTCCGAAGCATTTTTATATGTCAGCGGAATTCCGAGAACAATGGAAGAGTACCGAAGCATTTTTAAACGTCAGCAGAATTCCGAGAACAATGGAAGAGTTCCGAAGCATTTTTAAACGTCAGCAGAATTCCGAGAACAATGGAAGAGTTCCGAAGTATTTTTAAATGTCAGCAGAATTCCGAGAACAATGGAAGAGTTCCGAAGCATTTTTAAACGTCAGCGGAATTCCGAGAACAATGGAAGAGTTCTGAAGCATTTTTAAGCGTCAGCGGAATTTTGAAAACAATGGAAGATTTCCAAAGCATTTTTAAACGTCAGCGGAATTCTGAGAACAATGGAAGAGTTCCGAAGTATTTTTAAACTTCAGCAGAATTCCGAGAACAATGGAAGGGTTCCGAAGCATTTTTAAATTTCAGCGGAATTTGGAGAACAATGGAAGAGTTCCGAAGTATTTTTAAAAGTCAGCGGAATTTCGAGAACAATGGAAGAGTTGTGAAGCATTTTTAAACGTCAGCGGTATTCCGAGAACAATGGAAGAGTTCCGAAGCATTTTTAAACGTCAGCAGAATTCCGAGAACAATGGAAGAGTTCCGAAGCATTTTTAAACGTCAGCAGAATTCTGAGAACAATGGAAGAGTTCCGAAGCATTTTTAAACTTCAGCGGAATTCCGAGAACAATGGAAGAGTTCCAAAGCATTTTTAAACGTCAGCGGAATTCCGAGAACAATGGAAGAGTTCTGAAGCATTTTTAAACGTCAGCGGAATTCCGAGAACAATGGAAGAGTTCCGAAGCATTTTTAAACGTCAGCAGAATTCCGAGAAGAATGTAAGAGTACTGAAGCATTTTTAAACTTCAGCAGAATTCCGAGAGCAATGGAAGAGTTCCAAAGCATTTTAAAAGTTCAGCAGAATTCCGAGAACAATTGAAGAGTTCCGAAGCATTTTTAAACGTCAGCGGAATGCCGAGAACAATGCAAGATTTCCGAAGCATTTTTATATGTCAGCGGAATTCCGAGAACAATGGAAGAGTTCCGAAGCATTTTTAAACTTCAGCAGAATTCCGAGAACAATGGAAGAGTTTCGAAGCATTTTTAAACTTCAACGGAATTCCGAGAACAATGGAAGAGTTCCGAAGCATTTTTAAATGTCAGCGGAATTCCGAGAACAATGAAAGTGTTGCGAAGCATTATTAAACGTCAGCGGAATTCCGAGAACAATGGAAGAGTTCTGAAGCATTTTTAAACTTCAGCAGAATTCCGAGAACAATGAAAGAGTTGCGAAGCATTATTAAACGTCAGCGGAATTCCGAGAACAATGGAAGAGTTCTGAAGCATTTTTAAGCGTCAGCGGAATTTTGAAAACAATGGAAGATTTCCGATGCATTTTTAAACGTCAGCGGAATTCTGAGAACAATGGAAGAGTTCCTAAGCATTTTTAAACTTCAGCAGAATTCCGAGAACAATGGAAGGGTTCCGAAGCATTTTTAAACTTCAGCGGAATTTGGAGAACAATGGAAGAGTTCCGAAGCATTTTTAAAAGTCAGCGGAATTCCGAGAACAATGGAAGAGATTTTAAGCATTTTTAAACTTCAGCGGAATTCCGAGAACAATAGAAGAGTTCCGAAGCATTTTTAAAATTCACACGAATTCCGAGAATAATGGAAGAGTTCAGATGAATTTTTAGACTTCAGCAGAATTCCTAAAACAATGGAAGAGGTCCGAAGCATTTTTAAACTTCAGCGGAATTCCGAGAACAATGGAAGAGTTCCGAAGCATTTTTAAACATCAGCGGAATTCCGAGAACAATGGAAGAGTACTGAAGCATTTTAAAACGTCATCGGAATTCCGAGAACAATGGAAGAGTTCCAAAGCATTTTTAAACTTCAGCAGAATTACGAGAACAATGGAAGAGTTCCAAAGCATTTTTAAACTTCAGCGGAATTCCGAGAACAATGGAAGAGTTCCGAAGCATTTTTAAACATCAGTGGAATTCCGAGAACAATGGAAGAGTACCGAAGCATTTTTAAACGTCAGCGGAATGCCGAGAACAATGCAAGATTTCCGAAGCATTTTTATGTCAGCGGAATTCCGAGAACAATGGAAGAGTACCGAAGCATTTTTAAACGTCAGCAGAATTCCGAGAACAATGGAAGAGTTCCGAAGCATTTTTAAACGTCAGCAGAATTCCGAGAACAACGGAAGAGTTCCGAAGTATTTTTAAATGTCAGCAGAATTCCGAGAACAATGGAAGAGTTCCGAAGCATTTTTAAACGTCAGCGGAATTCCGAGAACAATGGAACAGTTCTGAAGCATTTTTAAGCGTCAGCGGAATTTTGAAAACAATGGAAGATTTCCAAAGCATTTTTAAACGACAGCGGAATTCTGAGAACAATGGAAGAGTTTCGAAGCATTTTTAAACTTCAGCAGAATTCCGAGAACAATGGAAGGGTTCCGAAGCATTTTTAAACTTCAGCGGAATTTGGAGAACAATGGAAGAGTTCCGAAGTATTTTTAAAAGTCAGCGGAATTCCGAGAACAATGGAAGAGTTGTGAAGCATTTTTAAACGTCAGCGGAATTCCGAGAACAATGGAAGAGTTCCGAAGCATTTTTAAACTTCAGCAGAATTCCGAGAACAATGGAAGGGTTCCGAAGCATTTTTAAACTTCAGCGGAATTTGGAGAACAATGGAAGAGTTCCGAAGTATTTTTAAAAGTCAGCGGAATTCCGAGAACAATGGAAGAGTTGTGAAGCATTTTTAAACGTCAGCGGAATTCCGAGAACAATGGAAGAGTTCCGAAGCATTTTTAAACGTCAGCAGAATTCCGAGAACAATGGAAGAGTTCCGAAGCATTTTTAAACGTCAGCGGAATTCCGAGAACAATGGAAGAGTTCCGAAGCATTTTTAAACGTCAGCAGAATTCCGAGAAGAATGTAAGAGTACTGAAGCATTTTTAAACGTCAGCGGAATTCCGAGAACAATGGAAGAGTTCCGAAGCATTTTTAAACGTCAGCAGAATTCCGAGAAGAATGTAAGAGTACTGAAGCATTTTTAAACTTCAGCAGAATTCCGAGAGCAATGGAAGAGTTCCAAAGCATTTTAAAAGTTCAGCAGAATTCCGAGAACAATTGAAGAGTTCTGAAGCATTTTTAAACGTCAGCGGAATTTTGAAAACAATGGAAGATTTCCGAAGCATTTTTAAACGTCAGCGGAATTCTGAGAACAATGGAAGAGTTCCGAAGCATTTTTAAACTTCAGCAGAATTCCGAGAACAATGGAAGTGTTTCGAAGCATTTTTAAACTTCAACGGAATTCCGAGAACAATGGAAGAGTTCCGAAGCTTTTTTAAACGTCAGTGGAATTCCGAGAACAATGTAAGAGTTCCAATGCATTTTAAAACTTCAGCAGAATTCCAAGAACAATTGAAGAGTTCTGAAGCATTTTTAAACGTCAGCGGAATTTTGAAAACAATGGAAGATTTCCGAAGCATTTTTAAACGTCAGCGGAATTCTGAGAACAATGGAAGAGTTCCGAAGCATTTTTAAACGTCAGCGGAATTCTGAGAACAATGGAAGAGTTCTGAAGCATTTATAAACTTCAGCGGAATTCCGAGAACAATAGAAGAGTTCCGAAGCATTTTTAAAATTCACACGAATTCCGAGAATAATGGAAGAGTTCAGATGAATTTTTAGACTTCAGCAGAATTCCTAGAACAATGGAAGAGTTCCGAAGCATTTTTAAACTTCAGCGGAATTCCGAGAACAATGGAAGAGTTCCGAAGCATTTTTAAACGTCAGCGGAATTCCGAGAACAATGGAAGAGTACCGAAGCATTTTTAAACGTCATCGGAATTCCGAGAGCAATGGAAGAGTTCCAAAGCATTTTAAAAGTTCAGCAGAATTCCGAGAACAATTGAAGAGTTCCGAAGCATTTTTAAACGTCAGCGGAATGCCGAGAACAATGCAAGATTTCCGAAGCATTTTTAAACGTCAGCGGAATTCTGAGAACAATGGAAGAGTTCCGAAGTATTTTTAAACTTCAGCAGAATTCCGAGAACAATGGAAGCGTTTCGAAGCATTTTTAAACTTCAATGGAATTTCGAGAACAATGGAAGAGTTCCGAAGCATTTTTAAACGTCAGCGGAATTCCGAGAACAATGAAAGAGTTGCGAAGAATTATTAAACGTCAGCGGAATTCCGAGAACAATGGAAGAGTTCTGAAGCATTTTTAAACGTCAGCGGAATTTTGAAAACAATGGAAGATTTCCGAAGCATTTTTAAACGTCAGCGGAATTCTGAGAACAATGGAAGAGTTCCGAAGCATTTTTAAACGTCAGCGGAATGCCAAGAACAATGCAAGATTTCCGAAGCATTTTTATATGTCAGCGGAATTCCGAGAACAATGGAAGAGTACCGAAGCATTTTTAAACGTCAGCAGAATTCCGAGAACAATGGAAGAGTTCCGAAGCATTTTTAAACGTCAGCAGAATTCCGAGAACAATGGAAGAGTTCCGAAGTATTTTTAAATGTCAGCAGAATTCCGAGAACAATGGAAGAGTTCCGAAGCATTTTTAAACGTCAGCGGAATTCCGAGAACAATGGAAGAGTTCTGAAGCATTTTTAAGCGTCAGCGGAATTTTGAAAACAATGGAAGATTTCCAAAGCATTTTTAAACGTCAGCGGAATTCCGAGAACAATGGAAGAGTTCCGAAGTATTTTTAAATGTCAGCAGAATTCCGAGAACAATGGAAGAGTTCCGAAGCATTTTTAAACGTCAGCGGAATTCCGAGAACAATGGAAGAGTTCTGAAGCATTTTTAAGCGTCAGCGGAATTTTGAAAACAATGGAAGATTTCCAAAGCATTTTTAAACGTCAGCGGAATTCTGAGAACAATGGAAGAGTTCCGAAGTATTTTTAAACTTCAGCAGAATTCCGAGAACAATGGAAGGGTTCCGAAGCATTTTTAAATTTCAGCGGAATTTGGAGAACAATGGAAGAGTTCCGAAGTATTTTTAAAAGTCAGCGGAATTTCGAGAACAATGGAAGAGTTGTGAAGCATTTTTAAACGTCAGCGGTATTCCGAGAACAATGGAAGAGTTCCGAAGCATTTTTAAACGTCAGCAGAATTCCGAGAACAATGGAAGAGTTCCGAAGCATTTTTAAACGTCAGCAGAATTCTGAGAACAATGGAAGAGTTCCGAAGCATTTTTAAACTTCAGCGGAATTCCGAGAACAATGGAAGAGTTCCAAAGCATTTTTAAACGTCAGCGGAATTCCGAGAACAATGGAAGAGTTCTGAAGCATTTTTAAACGTCAGCGGAATTCCGAGAACAATGGAAGAGTTCCGAAGCATTTTTAAACGTCAGCAGAATTCCGAGAAGAATGTAAGAGTACTGAAGCATTTTTAAACTTCAGCAGAATTCCGAGAGCAATGGAAGAGTTCCAAAGCATTTTAAAAGTTCAGCAGAATTCCGAGAACAATTGAAGAGTTCCGAAGCATTTTTAAACGTCAGCGGAATGCCGAGAACAATGCAAGATTTCCGAAGCATTTTTATATGTCAGCGGAATTCCGAGAACAATGGAAGAGTTCCGAAGCATTTTTAAACTTCAGCAGAATTCCGAGAACAATGGAAGAGTTTCGAAGCATTTTTAAACTTCAACGGAATTCCGAGAACAATGGAAGAGTTCCGAAGCATTTTTAAATGTCAGCGGAATTCCGAGAACAATGAAAGTGTTGCGAAGCATTATTAAACGTCAGCGGAATTCCGAGAACAATGGAAGAGTTCTGAAGCATTTTTAAACTTCAGCAGAATTCCCAGAACAATGGAAGTGTTTCGAAGCATTTTTAAACTTCAACGGAATTCCGAGAACAATGGAAGAGTTCCGAAGCATTTTTAAACATCAGCGGAATTCCGAGAACAATGAAAGAGTTGCGAAGCATTATTAAACGTCAGCGGAATTCCGAGAACAATGGAAGAGTTCTGAAGCATTTTTAAGCGTCAGCGGAATTTTGAAAACAATGGAAGATTTCCGATGCATTTTTAAACGTCAGCGGAATTCTGAGAACAATGGAAGAGTTCCTAAGCATTTTTAAACTTCAGCAGAATTCCGAGAACAATGGAAGGGTTCCGAAGCATTTTTAAACTTCAGCGGAATTTGGAGAACAATGGAAGAGTTCCGAAGCATTTTTAAAAGTCAGCGGAATTCCGAGAACAATGGAAGAGATTTTAAGCATTTTTAAACTTCAGCGGAATTCCGAGAACAATAGAAGAGTTCCGAAGCATTTTTAAAATTCACACGAATTCCGAGAATAATGGAAGAGTTCAGATGAATTTTTAGACTTCAGCAGAATTCCTAAAACAATGGAAGAGGTCCGAAGCATTTTTAAACTTCAGCGGAATTCCGAGAACAATGGAAGAGTTCCGAAGCATTTTTAAACATCAGCGGAATTCCGAGAACAATGGAAGAGTACTGAAGCATTTTAAAACGTCATCGGAATTCCGAGAACAATGGAAGAGTTCCAAAGCATTTTTAAACTTCAGCAGAATTACGAGAACAATGGAAGAGTTCCAAAGCATTTTTAAACTTCAGCGGAATTCCGAGAACAATGGAAGAGTTCCGAAGCATTTTTAAACATCAGTGGAATTCCGAGAACAATGGAAGAGTACCGAAGCATTTTTAAACGTCAGCGGAATGCCGAGAACAATGCAAGATTTCCGAAGCATTTTTATGTCAGCGGAATTCCGAGAACAATGGAAGAGTACCGAAGCATTTTTAAACGTCAGCAGAATTCCGAGAACAATGGAAGAGTTCCGAAGCATTTTTAAACGTCAGCAGAATTCCGAGAACAACGGAAGAGTTCCGAAGTATTTTTAAATGTCAGCAGAATTCCGAGAACAATGGAAGAGTTCCGAAGCATTTTTAAACGTCAGCGGAATTCCGAGAACAATGGAACAGTTCTGAAGCATTTTTAAGCGTCAGCGGAATTTTGAAAACAATGGAAGATTTCCAAAGCATTTTTAAACGACAGCGGAATTCTGAGAACAATGGAAGAGTTTCGAAGCATTTTTAAACTTCAGCAGAATTCCGAGAACAATGGAAGGGTTCCGAAGCATTTTTAAACTTCAGCGGAATTTGGAGAACAATGGAAGAGTTCCGAAGTATTTTTAAAAGTCAGCGGAATTCCGAGAACAATGGAAGAGTTGTGAAGCATTTTTAAACGTCAGCGGAATTCCGAGAACAATGGAAGAGTTCCGAAGCATTTTTAAACTTCAGCAGAATTCCGAGAACAATGGAAGGGTTCCGAAGCATTTTTAAACTTCAGCGGAATTTGGAGAACAATGGAAGAGTTCCGAAGTATTTTTAAAAGTCAGCGGAATTCCGAGAACAATGGAAGAGTTGTGAAGCATTTTTAAACGTCAGCGGAATTCCGAGAACAATGGAAGAGTTCCGAAGCATTTTTAAACGTCAGCAGAATTCCGAGAACAATGGAAGAGTTCCGAAGCATTTTTAAACGTCAGCGGAATTCCGAGAACAATGGAAGAGTTCCGAAGCATTTTTAAACGTCAGCAGAATTCCGAGAAGAATGTAAGAGTACTGAAGCATTTTTAAACGTCAGCGGAATTCCGAGAACAATGGAAGAGTTCCGAAGCATTTTTAAACGTCAGCAGAATTCCGAGAAGAATGTAAGAGTACTGAAGCATTTTTAAACTTCAGCAGAATTCCGAGAGCAATGGAAGAGTTCCAAAGCATTTTAAAAGTTCAGCAGAATTCCTAGAACAATTGAAGAGTTCTGAAGCATTTTTAAACGTCAGCGGAATTTTGAAAACAATGGAAGATTTCCGAAGCATTTTTAAACGTCAGCGGAATTCTGAGAACAATGGAAGAGTTCCGAAGCATTTTTAAACTTCAGCAGAATTCCGAGAACAATGGAAGTGTTTCGAAGCATTTTTAAACTTCAACGGAATTCCGAGAACAATGGAAGAGTTCCAAAGCTTTTTTAAACGTCAGTGGAATTCCGAGAACAATGTAAGAGTTCCAATGCATTTTAAAACTTCAGCAGAATTCCAAGAACAATTGAAGAGTTCTGAAGCATTTTTAAACGTCAGCGGAATTTTGAAAACAATGGAAGATTTCCGAAGCATTTTTAAACGTCAGCGGAATTCTGAGAACAATGGAAGAGTTCCGAAGCATTTTTAAACGTCAGCGGAATTCTGAGAACAATGGAAGAGTTCTGAAGCATTTATAAACTTCAGCGGAATTCCGAGAACAATAGAAGAGTTCCGAAGCATTTTTAAAATTCACACGAATTCCGAGAATAATGGAAGAGTTCAGATGAATTTTTAGACTTCAGCAGAATTCCTAGAACAATGGAAGAGTTCCGAAGCATTTTTAAACTTCAGCGGAATTCCGAGAACAATGGAAGAGTTCCGAAGCATTTTTAAACGTCAGCGGAATTCCGAGAACAATGGAAGAGTACCGAAGCATTTTTAAACGTCATCGGAATTCCGAGAGCAATGGAAGAGTTCCAAAGCATTTTAAAAGTTCAGCAGAATTCCGAGAACAATTGAAGAGTTCCGAAGCATTTTTAAACGTCAGCGGAATGCCGAGAACAATGCAAGATTTCCGAAGCATTTTTAAACGTCAGCGGAATTCTGAGAACAATGGAAGAGTTCCGAAGTATTTTTAAACTTCAGCAGAATTCCGAGAACAATGGAAGCGTTTCGAAGCATTTTTAAACTTCAATGGAATTTCGAGAACAATGGAAGAGTTCCGAAGCATTTTTAAACGTCAGCGGAATTCCGAGAACAATGAAAGAGTTGCGAAGAATTATTAAACGTCAGCGGAATTCCGAGAACAATGGAAGAGTTCTGAAGCATTTTTAAACGTCAGCGGAATTTTGAAAACAATGGAAGATTTCCGAAGCATTTTTAAACGTCAGCGGAATTCCGAGAACAATGGAAGAGTTCCGAAGCATTTTTAAACGTCAGCAGAATTCTGAGAACAATGGAAGAGTTCCGAAGCATTTTTAAACTTCAGCAGAATTCCGAGAACAATGGAAGGGTTCCGAAGCATTTTTAAACTTCAGCGGAATTTGGAGAACAATGGAAGAGTTCCGAAGTATTTTTAAAAGTCAGCGGAATTCCGAGAAGAATGGAAGAGTTGTGAAGCATTTTTAAACGTCAGCGGAATTCCGAGAACAATGGAAGAGTTCCGAAGCATTTTTAAACTTCAGCAGAATTCCGAGAACAATGGAAGGGTTCCGAAGCATTTTTAAACTTCAGCGGAATTTGGAGAACAATGGAAGAGTTCCGAAGTATTTTTAAAAGTCAGCGGAATTCCGAGAACAATGGAAGAGTTGTGAAGCATTTTTAAACGTCAGCGGAATTCCGAGAACAATGGAAGAGTTCCGAAGCATTTTTAAACGTCAGCAGAATTCCGAGAACAATGGAAGAGTTCCGAAGCATTTTTAAACGTCAGCGGAATTCCGAGAACAATGGAAGAGTTCCGAAGCATTTTTAAACGTCAGCAGAATTCCGAGAAGAATGTAAGAGTACTGAAGCATTTTTAAACGTCAGCGGAATTCCGAGAACAATGGAAGAGTTCCGAAGCATTTTTAAACGTCAGCAGAATTCCGAGAAGAATGTAAGAGTACTGAAGCATTTTTAAACTTCAGCAGAATTCCGAGAGCAATGGAAGAGTTCCAAAGCATTTTAAAAGTTCAGCAGAATTCCGAGAACAATTGAAGAGTTCTGAAGCATTTTTAAACGTCAGCGGAATTTTGAAAACAATGGAAGATTTCCGAAGCATTTTTAAACGTCAGCGGAATTCTGAGAACAATGGAAGAGTTCCGAAGCATTTTTAAACTTCAGCAGAATTCCGAGAACAATGGAAGTGTTTCGAAGCATTTTTAAACTTCAACGGAATTCCGAGAACAATGGAAGAGTTCCGAAGCTTTTTTAAACGTCAGTGGAATTCCGAGAACAATGTAAGAGTTCCAATGCATTTTAAAACTTCAGCAGAATTCCAAGAACAATTGAAGAGTTCTGAAGCATTTTTAAACGTCAGCGGAATTTTGAAAACAATGGAAGATTTCCGAAGCATTTTTAAACGTCAGCGGAATTCTGAGAACAATGGAAGAGTTCCGAAGCATTTTTAAACGTCAGCGGAATTCTGAGAACAATGGAAGAGTTCTGAAGCATTTATAAACTTCAGCGGAATTCCGAGAACAATAGAAGAGTTCCGAAGCATTTTTAAAATTCACACGAATTCCGAGAATAATGGAAGAGTTCAGATGAATTTTTAGACTTCAGCAGAATTCCTAGAACAATGGAAGAGTTCCGAAGCATTTTTAAACTTCAGCGGAATTCCGAGAACAATGGAAGAGTTCCGAAGCATTTTTAAACGTCAGCGGAATTCCGAGAACAATGGAAGAGTACCGAAGCATTTTTAAACGTCATCGGAATTCCGAGAGCAATGGAAGAGTTCCAAAGCATTTTAAAAGTTCAGCAGAATTCCGAGAACAATTGAAGAGTTCCGAAGCATTTTTAAACGTCAGCGGAATGCCGAGAACAATGCAAGATTTCCGAAGCATTTTTATATGTCAGCGGAATTCCGAGAACAATGGAAGAGTTCCGAAGCATTTTTAAACTTCAGCAGAATTCCGAGAACAATGGAAGAGTTTTGAAGCATTTTTAAACTTCAACGGAATTCCGAGAACAATGGAAGAGTTCCGAAGCATTTTTAAACGTCAGCGGAATTCCGAGAACAATGAAAGAGTTGCGAAGCATTATTAAACGTCAGCGGAATTCTGAGAACAATGGAAGAGTTCCGAAGCATTTTTAAACTTCAGCGGAATTCTGAGAACAATGGAAGAGTTCCGAAGTATTTTTAAACTTCAGCAGAATTCCGAGAACAATGGAAGCGTTTCGAAGCATTTTTAAACTTCAATGGAATTTCGAGAACAATGGAAGAGTTCCGAAGCATTTTTAAACGTCAGCGGAATTCCGAGAACAATGAAAGAGTTGCGAAGAATTATTAAACGTCAGCGGAATTCTGAGAACAATGGAAGAGTTCTGAAGCATTTTTAAGCGTCAGCGGAATTTTGAAAACAATGGAAGATTTCCAAAGCATTTTTAAACGTCAGCGGAATTCCGAGAACAATGGAAGAGTTCCGAAGCATTTTTAAACGTCAGCAGAATTCTGAGAACAATGGAAGAGTTCCGAAGCATTTTTAAACTTCAGCAGAATTCCGAGAACAATGGAAGGGTTCCGAAGCATTTTTAAATTTCAGCGGAATTTGGAGAACAATGGAAGAGTTCCGAAGTATTTTTAAAAGTCAGCGGAATTCCGAGAACAATGGAAGAGTTGTGAAGCATTTTTAAACGTCAGCGGTATTCCGAGAACAATGGAAGAGTTCCGAAGCATTTTTAAACGTCAGCAGAATTCCGAGAACAATGGAAGAGTTCCGAAGCATTTTTAAACGTCAGCAGAATTCTGAGAACAATGGAAGAGTTCCGAAGCATTTTTAAACTTCAGCGGAATTCCGAGAACAATGGAAGAGTTCCAAAGCATTTTTAAACGTCAGCGGAATTCCGAGAACAATGGAAGAGTTCTGAAGCATTTTTAAACGTCAGCGGAATTCCGAGAACAATGGAAGAGTTCCGCAGCATTTTTAAACGTCAGCAGAATTCCGAGAAGAATGTAAGAGTACTGAAGCATTTTTAAACTTCAGCAGAATTCCGAGAGCAATGGAAGAGTTCCAAAGCAATTTAAAAGTTCAGCAGAATTCCGAGAACAATTGAAGAGTTCCGAAGCATTTTTAAACGTCAGCGGAATGCCGAGAACAATGCAAGATTTCCGAAGCATTTTTATATGTCAGCGGAATTCCGAGAACAATGGAAGAGTTCCGAAGCATTTTTAAACTTCAGCAGAATTCCGAGAACAATGGAAGAGTTTTGAAGCATTTTTAAACTTCAACGGAATTCCGAGAACAATGGAAGAGTTCCGAAGCATTTTTAAACGTCAGCGGAATTCCGAGAACAATGAAAGAGTTGCGAAGCATTATTAAACGTCAGCGGAATTCCGAGAACAATGGAAGAGTTCTGAAGCATTTTTAAGCGTCAGCGGAATTTTGAAAACAATGGAAGATTTCCGAAGCATTTTTAAACGTCAGCGGAATTCTGAGAACAATGGAAGAGTTCCTAAGCATTTTTAAACTTCAGCAGAATTCCGAGAACAATGGAAGGGTTCCAAAGCATTTTTAAACTTCAGCGGAATTTGGAGAACAATGGAAGAGTTCCGAAGCATTTTTAAAAGTCAGCGGAATTCCGAGAACAATGAAAGAGATTTTAAGCATTTTTAAACTTCAGCAGAATTCCAAGAACAATGGAAGAGTTCCGAAGCATTTTTAAACTTCAGCGGAATTCCGAGAACAATGTAAGAGATTTTAAGCATTTTTAAACTTCAGCGGAATTCCGAGAACAATAGAAGAGTTCCGAAGCATTTTTAAAATTCACACGAATTCCGAGAATAATGGAAGAGTTCAGATGAATTTTTAGACTTCAGCAGAATTCCTAAAACAATGGAAGAGGTCCGAAGCATTTTTAAACTTCAGCGGAATTCCGAGAATAATGGAAGAGTACCGAAGCATTTTTAAACGTCAGCGGAATTCTGAGAACAATGGAAGAGTTCCGAAGCATTTTTAAACTTCAGCAGAATTCCGAGAACAATGGAAGAGTTTCGAAGCATTTTTAAACTTCAATGGAATTTCGAGAACAATGGAAGAGTTCCGAAGCATTTTTAAACTTCAGCAGAATTCCGAGAACAATGGAAGATTTCCGAAGCATTTTTAAACGTCAGCGGAATTCTGAGAACAATGGAAGAGTTCTGAAGCATTTATAAACTTCAGCAGAATTCCGAGAACAATGGAAGAGTTCCGAAGCATTTTTAATCTTCACCCGAATTCCGAGAGCAATGGAAGAGTTCCAAAGCATTTTAAAAGTTCAGCAGAATTCCGAGAACAATTGAAGAGTTCCGAAGCATTTTTAAACGTCAGCGGAATTCTGAGAACAATGGAAGAGTTCCGAAGCATTTTTAAACTTCAGCAGAATTCCGAGAACAATGGAAGGGTTCCGAAGCATTTTTAAATTTCAGCGGAATTTGGAGAACAATGGAAGAGTTGTGAAGCATTTTTAAACGTCAGCGGTATTCCGAGAACAATGGAAGAGTTCCGAAGCATTTTTAAACGTCAGCAGAATTCTGAGAACAATGGAAGAGTTCCGAAGCATTTTTAAACGTCAGCAGAATTCTGAGAACAATGGAAGAGTTCCGAAGCATTTTTAAACTTCAGCGGAATTCCGAGAACAATGGAAGAGTTCCAAAGCATTTTTAAACGTCAGCGGAATTCCGAGAACAATGGAAGAGTTCTGAAGCATTTTTAAACGTCAGCGGAATTCCGAGAACAATGGAAGAGTTCCGAAGCATTTTTAAACGTCAGCAGAATTCCGAGAAGAATGTAAGAGTACTGAAGCATTTTAAAACTTCAGCAGAATTCCGAGAGCAATGGAAGAGTTCCAAAGCATTTTAAAAGTTCAGCAGAATTCCGAGAACAATTGAAGAGTTCCGAAGCACTTTTAAACGTCAGCGGAATGCCGAGAACAATGCAAGATTTCCGAAGCATTTTTATATGTCAGCGGAATTCCGAGAACAATGGAAGAGTTCCGAAGCATTTTTAAACTTCAGCAGAATTCCGAGAACAATGGAAGAGTTTCGAAGCATTTTTAAACTTCAACGGAATTCCGAGAACAATGGAAGAGTTCCGAAGCATTTTTAAACGTCAGCGGAATTCCGAGAACAATGAAAGAGTTGCGAAGCATTATTAAACGTCAGCGGAATTCCGAGAACGATGGAAGAGTTCTGAAGCATTTTTAAACTTCAGCAGAATTCCCAGAACAATGGAAGTGTTTCGAAGCATTTTTAAACTTCAACGGAATTCCGAGAACAATGGAAGAGTTCCGAAGCATTTTTAAACGTCAGCGGAATTCCGAGAACAATGAAAGAGTTGCGAAGCATTATTAAACGTCAGCGGAATTCCGAGAACAATGGAAGAGTTCCTAAGCATTTTTAAACTTCAGCAGAATTCCGAGAACAATGGAAGGGTTCCGAAGCATTTTTAAACTTCAGCAGAATTCCGAGAACAATGGAAGGGTTCCGAAGCATTTTTAAACTTCAGCGGAATTTGGAGAACAATGGAAGAGTTCCGAAGCATTTTTAAAAGTCAGCGGAATTCCGAGAACAATGGAAGAGATTTTAAGCATTTTTAAACTTCAGCGGAATTCCGAGAACAATAGAAGAGTTCCGAAGCATTTTTAAAATTCACACGAATTCCGAGAATAATGGAAGAGTTCAGATGAATTTTTAGACTTCAGCAGAATTCCTAAAACAATGGAAGAGGTCCGAAGCATTTTTAAACGTCAGCGGAATTCCGAGAACAATGGAAGAGTTCCGAAGCATTTTTAAACATCAGCGGAATTCCGAGAACAATGGAAGAGTACTGAATTATTTTAAAATGTCATCGGAATTGCGAGAACAATGGAAGAGTTCCAAAGCATTTTTAAACGTCAGCAGAATTCCGAGAACAATGGAAGAGTTCCGAAGCATTTTTAAAAGTCAGCGGAATTCCGAGAACAATGGAAGAGTTGTGAAGCATTTTTAAACGTCAGCGGTATTCCGAGAACAATGGAAGAGTTCCGAAGCATTTTTAAACGTCAGCAGAATTCCGAGAACAATGGAAGAGTTCCGAAGCATTTTTAAACGTCAGCAGAATTCTGAGAACAATGGAAGAGTTCCGAAGCATTTTTAAACTTCAGCGGAATTCCGAGAACAATGGAAGAGTTCCAAAGCATTTTTAAACGTCAGCGGAATTCCGAGAACAATGGAAGAGTTCTGAAGCATTTTTAAACGTCAGCGGAATTCCGAGAACAATGGAAGAGTTCCGAAGCATTTTTAAACGTCAGCAGAATTCCGAGAAGAATGTAAGAGTACTGAAGCATTTTTAAACTTCAGCAGAATTCCGAGAGCAATGGAAGAGTTCCAAAGCATTTTAAAAGTTCAGCAGAATTCCGAGAACAATTGAAGAGTTCCGAAGCATTTTTAAACGTCAGCGGAATGCCGAGAACAATGCAAGATTTCCGAAGCATTTTTATATGTCAGCGGAATTCCGAGAACAATGGAAGAGTTCCGAAGCATTTTTAAACTTCAGCAGAATTCCGAGAACAATGGAAGGGTTCCGAAGCATTTTTAAACGTCAGCGGAATTCTGAGAACAATGGAAGAGTTCTGAAGCATTTATAAACTTCAGCGGAATTCCGAGAACAATAGAAGAGTTCCGAAGCATTTTTAAAATTCACACGAATTCCGAGAATAATGGAAGAGTTCAGATGAATTTTTAGACTTCAGCAGAATTCCTAGAACAATGGAAGAGTTCCGAAGCATTTTTAAACTTCAGCGGAATTCCGAGAACAATGGAAGAGTTCCGAAGCATTTTTAAACGTCAGCGGAATTCCGAGAACAATGGAAGAGTACCGAAGCATTTTTAAACGTCATCGGAATTCCGAGAGCAATGGAAGAGTTCCAAAGCATTTTAAAAGTTCAGCAGAATTCCGAGAACAATTGAAGAGTTCCGAAGCATTTTTAAACGTCAGCGGAATGCCGAGAACAATGCAAGATTTCCGAAGCATTTTTATATGTCAGCGGAATTCCGAGAACAATGGAAGAGTTCCGAAGCATTTTTAAACTTCAGCAGAATTCCGAGAACAATGGAAGAGTTTTGAAGCATTTTTAAACTTCAACGGAATTCCGAGAACAATGGAAGAGTTCCGAAGCATTTTTAAACGTCAGCGGAATTCCGAGAACAATGAAAGAGTTGCGAAGCATTATTAAACGTCAGCGGAATTCTGAGAACAATGGAAGAGTTCCGAAGCATTTTTAAACTTCAGCGGAATTCTGAGAACAATGGAAGAGTTCCGAAGTATTTTTAAACTTCAGCAGAATTCCGAGAACAATGGAAGCGTTTCGAAGCATTTTTAAACTTCAATGGAATTTCGAGAACAATGGAAGAGTTCCGAAGCATTTTTAAACGTCAGCGGAATTCCGAGAACAATGAAAGAGTTGCGAAGAATTATTAAACGTCAGCGGAATTCTGAGAACAATGGAAGAGTTCTGAAGCATTTTTAAGCGTCAGCGGAATTTTGAAAACAATGGAAGATTTCCAAAGCATTTTTAAACGTCAGCGGAATTCCGAGAACAATGGAAGAGTTCCGAAGCATTTTTAAACGTCAGCAGAATTCTGAGAACAATGGAAGAGTTCCGAAGCATTTTTAAACTTCAGCAGAATTCCGAGAACAATGGAAGGGTTCCGAAGCATTTTTAAATTTCAGCGGAATTTGGAGAACAATGGAAGAGTTCCGAAGTATTTTTAAAAGTCAGCGGAATTCCGAGAACAATGGAAGAGTTGTGAAGCATTTTTAAACGTCAGCGGTATTCCGAGAACAATGGAAGAGTTCCGAAGCATTTTTAAACGTCAGCAGAATTCCGAGAACAATGGAAGAGTTCCGAAGCATTTTTAAACGTCAGCAGAATTCTGAGAACAATGGAAGAGTTCCGAAGCATTTTTAAACTTCAGCGGAATTCCGAGAACAATGGAAGAGTTCCAAAGCATTTTTAAACGTCAGCGGAATTCCGAGAACAATGGAAGAGTTCTGAAGCATTTTTAAACGTCAGCGGAATTCCGAGAACAATGGAAGAGTTCCGCAGCATTTTTAAACGTCAGCAGAATTCCGAGAAGAATGTAAGAGTACTGAAGCATTTTTAAACTTCAGCAGAATTCCGAGAGCAATGGAAGAGTTCCAAAGCAATTTAAAAGTTCAGCAGAATTCCGAGAACAATTGAAGAGTTCCGAAGCATTTTTAAACGTCAGCGGAATGCCGAGAACAATGCAAGATTTCCGAAGCATTTTTATATGTCAGCGGAATTCCGAGAACAATGGAAGAGTTCCGAAGCATTTTTAAACTTCAGCAGAATTCCGAGAACAATGGAAGAGTTTTGAAGCATTTTTAAACTTCAACGGAATTCCGAGAACAATGGAAGAGTTCCGAAGCATTTTTAAACGTCAGCGGAATTCCGAGAACAATGAAAGAGTTGCGAAGCATTATTAAACGTCAGCGGAATTCCGAGAACAATGGAAGAGTTCTGAAGCATTTTTAAGCGTCAGCGGAATTTTGAAAACAATGGAAGATTTCCGAAGCATTTTTAAACGTCAGCGGAATTCTGAGAACAATGGAAGAGTTCCTAAGCATTTTTAAACTTCAGCAGAATTCCGAGAACAATGGAAGGGTTCCAAAGCATTTTTAAACTTCAGCGGAATTTGGAGAACAATGGAAGAGTTCCGAAGCATTTTTAAAAGTCAGCGGAATTCCGAGAACAATGAAAGAGATTTTAAGCATTTTTAAACTTCAGCAGAATTCCAAGAACAATGGAAGAGTTCCGAAGCATTTTTAAACTTCAGCGGAATTCCGAGAACAATGTAAGAGATTTTAAGCATTTTTAAACTTCAGCGGAATTCCGAGAACAATAGAAGAGTTCCGAAGCATTTTTAAAATTCACACGAATTCCGAGAATAATGGAAGAGTTCAGATGAATTTTTAGACTTCAGCAGAATTCCTAAAACAATGGAAGAGGTCCGAAGCATTTTTAAACTTCAGCGGAATTCCGAGAATAATGGAAGAGTACCGAAGCATTTTTAAACGTCAGCGGAATTCTGAGAACAATGGAAGAGTTCCGAAGCATTTTTAAACTTCAGCAGAATTCCGAGAACAATGGAAGAGTTTCGAAGCATTTTTAAACTTCAATGGAATTTCGAGAACAATGGAAGAGTTCCGAAGCATTTTTAAACTTCAGCAGAATTCCGAGAACAATGGAAGATTTCCGAAGCATTTTTAAACGTCAGCGGAATTCTGAGAACAATGGAAGAGTTCTGAAGCATTTATAAACTTCAGCAGAATTCCGAGAACAATGGAAGAGTTCCGAAGCATTTTTAATCTTCACCCGAATTCCGAGAGCAATGGAAGAGTTCCAAAGCATTTTAAAAGTTCAGCAGAATTCCGAGAACAATTGAAGAGTTCCGAAGCATTTTTAAACGTCAGCGGAATTCTGAGAACAATGGAAGAGTTCCGAAGCATTTTTAAACTTCAGCAGAATTCCGAGAACAATGGAAGGGTTCCGAAGCATTTTTAAATTTCAGCGGAATTTGGAGAACAATGGAAGAGTTGTGAAGCATTTTTAAACGTCAGCGGTATTCCGAGAACAATGGAAGAGTTCCGAAGCATTTTTAAACGTCAGCAGAATTCTGAGAACAATGGAAGAGTTCCGAAGCATTTTTAAACGTCAGCAGAATTCTGAGAACAATGGAAGAGTTCCGAAGCATTTTTAAACTTCAGCGGAATTCCGAGAACAATGGAAGAGTTCCAAAGCATTTTTAAACGTCAGCGGAATTCCGAGAACAATGGAAGAGTTC
Organism: Phyllobates terribilis; assembly: GCF_046119375.1. Classification (NCBI taxonomy): domain Eukaryota; kingdom Metazoa; phylum Chordata; class Amphibia; order Anura; family Dendrobatidae; genus Phyllobates; species Phyllobates terribilis. Next base: position 20,150,457 of record NW_027362775.1, on the reverse strand, counting down.
TGAAGCATTTTTAAACGTCAGCGGAATTCCGAGAACAATGGAAGAGTTCCGAAGCATTTTTAAACGTCAGCAGAATTCCGAGAAGAATGTAAGAGTACTGAAGCATTTTAAAACTTCAGCAGAATTCCGAGAGCAATGGAAGAGTTCCAAAGCATTTTAAAAGTTCAGCAGAATTCCGAGAACAATTGAAGAGTTCCGAAGCACTTTTAAACGTCAGCGGAATGCCGAGAACAATGCAAGATTTCCGAAGCATTTTTATATGTCAGCGGAATTCCGAGAACAATGGAAGAGTTCCGAAGCATTTTTAAACTTCAGCAGAATTCCGAGAACAATGGAAGAGTTTCGAAGCATTTTTAAACTTCAACGGAATTCCGAGAACAATGGAAGAGTTCCGAAGCATTTTTAAACGTCAGCGGAATTCCGAGAACAATGAAAGAGTTGCGAAGCATTATTAAACGTCAGCGGAATTCCGAGAACGATGGAAGAGTTCTGAAGCATTTTTAAACTTCAGCAGAATTCCCAGAACAATGGAAGTGTTTCGAAGCATTTTTAAACTTCAACGGAATTCCGAGAACAATGGAAGAGTTCCGAAGCATTTTTAAACGTCAGCGGAATTCCGAGAACAATGAAAGAGTTGCGAAGCATTATTAAACGTCAGCGGAATTCCGAGAACAATGGAAGAGTTCCTAAGCATTTTTAAACTTCAGCAGAATTCCGAGAACAATGGAAGGGTTCCGAAGCATTTTTAAACTTCAGCAGAATTCCGAGAACAATGGAAGGGTTCCGAAGCATTTTTAAACTTCAGCGGAATTTGGAGAACAATGGAAGAGTTCCGAAGCATTTTTAAAAGTCAGCGGAATTCCGAGAACAATGGAAGAGATTTTAAGCATTTTTAAACTTCAGCGGAATTCCGAGAACAATAGAAGAGTTCCGAAGCATTTTTAAAATTCACACGAATTCCGAGAATAATGGAAGAGTTCAGATGAATTTTTAGACTTCAGCAGAATTCCTAAAACAATGGAAGAGGTCCGAAGCATTTTTAAACGTCAGCGGAATTCCGAGAACAATGGAAGAGTTCCGAAGCATTTTTAAACATCAGCGGAATTCCGAGAACAATGGAAGAGTACTGAATTATTTTAAAATGTCATCGGAATTGCGAGAACAATGGAAGAGTTCCAAAGCATTTTTAAACGTCAGCAGAATTCCGAGAACAATGGAAGAGTTCCGAAGCATTTTTAAAAGTCAGCGGAATTCCGAGAACAATGGAAGAGTTGTGAAGCATTTTTAAACGTCAGCGGTATTCCGAGAACAATGGAAGAGTTCCGAAGCATTTTTAAACGTCAGCAGAATTCCGAGAACAATGGAAGAGTTCCGAAGCATTTTTAAACGTCAGCAGAATTCTGAGAACAATGGAAGAGTTCCGAAGCATTTTTAAACTTCAGCGGAATTCCGAGAACAATGGAAGAGTTCCAAAGCATTTTTAAACGTCAGCGGAATTCCGAGAACAATGGAAGAGTTCTGAAGCATTTTTAAACGTCAGCGGAATTCCGAGAACAATGGAAGAGTTCCGAAGCATTTTTAAACGTCAGCAGAATTCCGAGAAGAATGTAAGAGTACTGAAGCATTTTTAAACTTCAGCAGAATTCCGAGAGCAATGGAAGAGTTCCAAAGCATTTTAAAAGTTCAGCAGAATTCCGAGAACAATTGAAGAGTTCCGAAGCATTTTTAAACGTCAGCGGAATGCCGAGAACAATGCAAGATTTCCGAAGCATTTTTATATGTCAGCGGAATTCCGAGAACAATGGAAGAGTTCCGAAGCATTTTTAAACTTCAGCAGAATTCCGAGAACAATGGAAGGGTTCCGAAGCATTTTTAAACTTCAGCGGATTTTGGAGAACAATGGAAGAGATCCGAAGCATTTTTAAACGTCAGCGGAATTCCGAGAACAATGGAAGAGTTGTGAAGCATTTTTAAACGTCAGCGGAATTCCGAGAACAATGGAAGAGTTCCGAAGCATTTTTAAACGTCAGCAGATTTCCGAGAACAATGGAGGAGTTCCGAAGCATTTCTAAACATCAGCAGAATTCTGAGAACAATGGAAGAGTTCCGAAGCATTTTTAAACTTCAGCGGAATTCCGAGAACAATGGAAGAGTTCCAAAGCATTTTTAAACATCAGCGGAATTCCGAGAACAATGGAAGAGTTCCGAAGCATTTTTAAACGTCAGCAGAGTTCCGAGAAGAATGTAAGAGTACTGAAGCATTTTTAAACTTCAGCAGAATTCCGAGAGCAATGGAAGAGTTCCAAAGCATTTTAAAAGTTCAGCAGAATTCCGAGAACAATTGAAGAGTTCCGAAGCATTTTTAAACGTCAGAGGAATGCCGAGAACAATGCAAGATTTCCGAAGCATTTTTATATGTCAGCGGAATTCCGAGAACAATGGAAGAGTACCGAAGCATTTTTAAACGTCAGCGGAGTTCTGAGAACAATGGAAGAGTTCCAAAGCATTTTTAAACTTCAGCAGAATTCCGAGAACAATGGAAGAGTTTCGAAGCATTTTTAAACTTCAACGGAATTCCGAGAACAATGGAAGAGTTCCGAAGCATTTTTAAACGTCAGCAGAATTCCGAGAAGAATGTAAGATTTCTGAAGCATTTTTAAACTTCAGCAGAATTCCGAGAGCAATGGAAGAGTTCCAAAGCATTTTAAAAGTTCAGCAGATTTCCGAGAACAATTGAAGAGTTCCGAAGCATTTTTAAACGTCAGCGGAATGCCGAGAACAATGCAAGATTTCCGAAGCATTTTTATATGTCAGCGGAATTCCGAGAGCAATGGAAGAGTTCTGAAGCATTTTTAAACTTCAGCAGAATTCCGAGAACAATGGAAGAGTTTCGAAGCATTTTTAAACTTCAACCTTATTCCGAGAACAATGGAAGAGTTCCGAAGCATTTTTAAATGTCAGCGGAATTCCGAGAACAATGAAAGAGTTGCGAAGCATTATTAAACGTCAGCGGAATTCCGAGAACAATGGAAGAGTTCTGAAGCATTTTTAAACTTCAGCAGAATTCCCAGAACAATGGAAGAGTTTCGAAGCATTTTTAAACTTCAACGGAATTCCGAGAACAATGGAAGAGTTCCGAAGCATTTTTAAACGTCAGCGGAATTCCGAGAACAATGAAAGAGTTGCAAAGCATTATTAAACGTCAGCGTAATTCCGAGAACAATGGAAGAGTTCTGAAGCATTTTTACGCGTCAGCGGAATTTTGAAAACAATGGAAGATTTCCGAAGCATTTTTAAACATCAGCGGAATTCTGAGAACAATGGAAGAGTTCCGAAGCATTTTTAAACTTCAACAGAATTCCGAGAACAATGGAAGGGTTCCGAAGCTTTTTTAAACTTCAGCGGAATTTGGAGAACAACGGAAGAGTTCCGAAGCATTTTTAAAAGTCAGCGGAATTCCGAGAACAATGGAAGAGTTGTGAAGCATTTTTAAACGTCAGCGGAATTCCGAGAACAATGGAAGAGATTTTAAGCATTTTTAAACTTCAGCGGAATTCCGAGAACAATAGAAGGGTTCTGAAGCATTTTTAAAATTGACACGAATTCCGAGAACAATGGAAGAGTTCAGATGATTTTTTATACTTCAGCAGAATTCCTAGAACAATGGAAGAGGTCCGAAGCATTTTTAAACTTCAGCGGAATTCCGAGAACAATGGAAGAGTTCCGAAGCATTTTTAAACATCTTGGAATTTTGAAAACAATGGAAGATTTCCGAAGCATTTTTAAACGTCAGCGGAATTCTGAGAACAATGGAAGAGTACTGAAGCATTTTAAAACGTCATCGGAATTCCGAGAACAATGGAAGAGTTCCGAAGCATTTTTAAACTTCAGCAGAATTACGAGAACAATGGAAGAGTTCCGAAGCATTTTTAAACATGAGCAGAATTACGAGAACAATGGAAGAGATTTTAAGCATTTTTAAACTTCAGCGGAATTCCGAGAACAATAGAAGAGTTCCGAAGCATTTTTAAACTTCACCCGAATTCCGAGAGCAATGGAAGAGTTCCAAAGCATTTTAAAAATTCAGCAGAATTCCGAGAACAATTGAAGAGTTCCGAAGCATTTTTAAACGTCAGCGGAATGCCGAGAACAATGCAAGATTTCCGAAGAATTTTTATATGTCAGCGGAATTCCGAGAACAATGGAAGAGTACCAAAGCATTTTTAAACGTCAGCGGAATTCTGAGAACAATGGAAGAGTTCCAAAGCATTTTTAAACGACAGCGGAATTCCGAGAACAATGGAAGAGTTCTGAAGCATTTATAAACTTTTGCGGAATTCCGAGAACAATGGAAGGGTTCCGAAGCATTTTTAAAAGTCAGCGGAATTCCGAGAACAATGGAAGAGTTGTGAAGCATTTTTAAACGTCAGCGGAATTCCGAGAACAATGGAAGAGTTCCGAAGCATTTTTAAACGTCAGCAGAATTCTGAGAACAATGGAAAAGTTCTGAAGCATTTTTAAACGTCAGCGGAATTTTGAAAACAATGGAAGATTTCCAAAGCATTTTTAAACGTCAGCGGAATTCTGAGAACAATGGAAGAGTTCTGAAGCATTTTTAAACGTCAGCAGAATTCCGAGAACAATGTACGAGATTTTAAGCATTTTTAAACTTCAGCGGAATTCCGAGAACAATAGAAGAGTTCCGAAGCATTTTTAAAATTCACACGAATTCCGAGAATAATGGAAGAGTTGTGAAGCATTTTTAAACGTCAGCGGAATTCCGAGAACAATGGAAGAGTTTCGAAGCATTTTAAAACTTCAACGGAATTCCGAGAACAATGGAAGAGTTCCGAAGCATTTTTAAACGTCAGCGGAATTCCGAGAACAATGAAAGAGTTGCGAAGCATTATTAAACGTCAGCGGAATTCCGAGAACAATGGAAGAGTTCTGAAGCATTTTTAAACGTCTTGGAATTTTGAAAACAATGGAAGATTTCCGAAGCATTTTTAAACGTCAGCGGAATTCTGAGAACAATGGAAGAGTACTGAAGCATTTTAAAACGTCATCGGAATTCCGAGAACAATGGAAGAGTTCCGAAGCATTTTTAAACTTCAGCAGAATTACGAGAACAATGGAAGAGTTCCGAAGCATTTTTAAACATGAGCAGAATTACGAGAACAATGGAAGAGATTTTAAGCATTTTTAAACTTCAGCGGAATTCCGAGAACAATAGAAGAGTTCCGAAGCATTTTTAAACTTCACCCGAATTCCGAGAGCAATGGAAGAGTTCCAAAGCATTTTAAAAATTCAGCAGAATTCCGAGAACAATTGAAGAGTTCCGAAGCATTTTTAAACGTCAGCGGAATGCCGAGAACAATGCAAGATTTCCGAAGAATTTTTATATGTCAGCGGAATTCCGAGAACAATGGAAGAGTACCAAAGCATTTTTAAACGTCAGCGGAATTCTGAGAACAATGGAAGAGTTCTGAAGCATTTATAAACTTTTGCGGAATTCCGAGAACAATGGAAGGGTTCCGAAGCATTTTTAAAAGTCAGCGGAATTCCGAGAACAATGGAAGAGTTGTGAAGCATTTTTAAACGTCAGCGGAATTCCGAGAACAATGGAAGAGATTTTAAGCATTTTTAAACTTCAGCGGAATTCCGAGAACAATAGAAGGGTTCTGAAGCATTTTTAAAATTGACACGAATTCCGAGAACAATGGAAGAGTTCAGATGATTTTTTAGACTTCAGCAGAATTCCTAGAACAATGGAAGAGGTCCGAAGCATTTTTAAACTTCAGCGGAATTCCGAGAACAATGGAAGAGTTCCGAAGCATTTTTAAACGTCAGCGTAATTCCGAGAACAATGTAAGAGTACTGAAGCATTTTAAAACGTCATCGGAATTCCGAGAGCAATGGAAGAGTTCCGAAGCATTTTTAAACTTCAGCAGAATTACGAGAACAATGGAAGAGTTCCGAAGCATTTTTAAACATGAGCAGAATTACGAGAACAATGGAAGAGATTTTAAGCATTTTTAAACTTCAGCAGAATTCCGAGAACAATAGAAGAGTTCCGAAGCATTTTTAAACTTCACCCGAATTCCGAGAGCAATGGAAGAGTTCCAAAGCATTTTAAAAATTCAGCAGAATTCCGAGAAAAATTGAAGAGTTCCGAAGCATTTTTAAACGTCAGCGGAATGCCGAGAACAATGCAAGATATCCGAAGCATTTTTATATGTCAGCGGAATTCCGAGAACAATGGAAGAGTACCAAAGCATTTTTAAACGTCAGCGGAATTCTGAGAACAATGGAAGAGTTCCGAAGCATTTTTAAACTTCAGCAGAATTCCGAGAACAATGGAAGAGTTTCGAAGCATTTTAAAACTTCAACGGAATTCCGAGAACAATGGAAGAGTTCCGAAGCATTTTTAAACGTCAGCGGAATTCCGAGAACAATGAAAGAGTTGCGAAGCATTATTAAACGTCAGCGGAATTCCGAGAACAATGGAAGAGTTCTGAAGCATTTTTAAACATCTTGGAATTTTGAAAACAATGGAAGATTTCCGAAGCATTTTTAAACGTCAGCGGAATTCTGAGAACAATGGAAGAGTACTGAAGCATTTTAAAACGTCATCGGAATTCCGAGAACAATGGAAGAGTTCCGAAGCATTTTTAAACTTCAGCAGAATTACGAGAACAATGGAAGAGTTCCGAAGCATTTTTAAACATGAGCAGAATTACGAGAACAATGGAAGAGATTTTAAGCATTTTTAAACTTCAGCGGAATTCCGAGAACAATTGAAGAGTTCCGAAGCATTTTTAAACGTCAGCGGAATGCCGAGAACAATGCAAGATTTCCGAAGAATTTTTATATGTCAGCGGAATTCCGAGAACAATGGAAGAGTACCAAAGCATTTTTAAACGTCAGCGGAATTCTGAGAACAATGGAAGAGTTCCAAAGCATTTTTAAACGACAGCGGAATTCCGAGAACAATGGAAGAGTTCTGAAGCATTTATAAACTTTTGCGGAATTCCGAGAACAATGGAAGGGTTCCGAAGCATTTTTAAAAGTCAGCGGAATTCCGAGAACAATGGAAGAGTTGTGAAGCATTTTTAAACGTCAGCGGAATTCCGAGAACAATGGAAGAGTTCCGAAGCATTTTTAAACGTCAGCAGAATTCTGAGAACAATGGAAAAGTTCTGAAGCATTTTTAAACGTCAGCGGAATTTTGAAAACAATGGAAGATTTCCGAAGCATTTTTAAACATCAGCGGAATTCTGAGAACAATGGAAGAGTTCCGAAGCATTTTTAAACTTCAACAGAATTCCGAGAACAATGTAAGGGTTCCGAAGCTTTTTTAAACTTCAGCGGAATTTGGAGAACAACGGAAGAGTTCCGAAGCATTTTTAAAAGTCAGCGGAATTCCGAGAACAATGGAAGAGTTGTGAAGCATTTTTAAACGTCAGCGGAATTCCGAGAACAATGGAAGAGATTTTAAGCATTTTTAAACTTCAGCGGAATTCCGAGAACAATAGAAGAGTTCTGAAGCATTTTTAAAATTGACACGAATTCCGAGAACAATGGAAGAGTTCAGATGATTTTTTATACTTCAGCAGAATTCCTAGAACAATGGAAGAGGTCCGAAGCATTTTTAAACTTCAGCGGAATTCCGAGAACAATGGAAGAGTTCCGAAGCATTTTTAAACGTCAGCGTAATTCCGAGAACAATGTAAGAGTACTGAAGCATTTTAAAACGTCATCGGAATTCCGAGAGCAATGGAAGAGTTCCGAAGCATTTTTAAACTTCAGCAGAATTCCGAGAGCAATGGAAGAGTTCCAAAGCATTTTAAAAATTCAGCAGAATTCCGAGAAAAATTGAAGAGTTCCGAAGCATTTTTAAACGTCAGCGGAATGCCGAGAACAATGCAAGATTTCCAAAGCATTTTTATATGTCAGCGGAATTCCGAGAACAATGGAAGAGTACCAAAGCATTTTTAAACGTCAGCGGAATTCTGAGAACAATGGAAAAGTTCTGAAGCATTTTTAAACGTCAGCGGAATTTTGAAAACAATGGAAGATTTCCAAAGCATTTTTAAACGTCAGCGGAATTCCGAGAACAATGGAAGAGTTCCGAAGCATTTTTAAACGTCAGCAGAATTCTGAGAACAATGGAAGAGTTCTGAAGCATTTTTAAACGTCAGCAGAATTCCGAGAACAATGTACGAGATTTTAAGCATTTTTAAACTTCAGCGGAATTCCGAGAACAATAGAAGAGTTCCGAAGCATTTTTAAAATTCACACGAATTCCGAGAATAATGGAAGAGTTGTGAAGCATTTTTAAACGTCAGCGGAATTCCGAGAACAATGGAAGAGTTTCGAAGCATTTTAAAACTTCAACGGAATTCCGAGAACAATGGAAGAGTTCCGAAGCATTTTTAAACGTCAGCGGAATTCCGAGAACAATGAAAGAGTTGCGAAGCATTATTAAACGTCAGCGGAATTCCGAGAACAATGGAAGAGTTCTGAAGCATTTTTAAACGTCTTGGAATTTTGAAAACAATGGAAGATTTCCGAAGCATTTTTAAACGTCAGCGGAATTCTGAGAACAATGGAAGAGTACTGAAGCATTTTAAAACGTCATCGGAATTCCGAGAACAATGGAAGAGTTCCGAAGCATTTTTAAACTTCAGCAGAATTACGAGAACAATGGAAGAGTTCCGAAGCATTTTTAAACATGAGCAGAATTACGAGAACAATGGAAGAGATTTTAAGCATTTTTAAACTTCAGCGGAATTCCGAGAACAATAGAAGAGTTCCGAAGCATTTTTAAACTTCACCCGAATTCCGAGAGCAATGGAAGAGTTCCAAAGCATTTTAAAAATTCAGCAGAATTCCGAGAACAATTGAAGAGTTCCGAAGCATTTTTAAACGTCAGCGGAATGCCGAGAACAATGCAAGATTTCCGAAGAATTTTTATATGTCAGCGGAATTCCGAGAACAATGGAAGAGTACCAAAGCATTTTTAAACGTCAGCGGAATTCTGAGAACAATGGAAGAGTTCTGAAGCATTTATAAACTTTTGCGGAATTCCGAGAACAATGGAAGGGTTCCGAAGCATTTTTAAAAGTCAGCGGAATTCCGAGAACAATGGAAGAGTTGTGAAGCATTTTTAAACGTCAGCGGAATTCCGAGAACAATGGAAGAGTTCCGAAGCATTTTTAAACGTCAGCAGAATTCTGAGAACAATGGAAAAGTTCTGAAGCATTTTTAAACGTCAGCGGAATTTTGAAAACAATGGAAGATTTCCGAAGCATTTTTAAAAGTCAGCGGAATTCTGAGAACAATGGAAGAGTTCTGAAGCATTTTTAAACTTCAGCAGAATTCCGAGAACAATGTACGAGATTTTAAGCATTTTTAAACTTCAGCGGAATTCCGAGAACAATAGAAGAGTTCCGAAGCATTTTTAAAATTCACACGAATTCCGAGAATAATGGAAGAGTTCACATGAATTTTTAGACTTCAGCAGAATTCCTAGTACAATGGAAGAGTTCCGAAGCATTTTTAAACTTCAGCGGAATTCCGAGAACAATGGAAGAGTTCCAAAGCATTTTTAAACATCAGCGGAATTCCGAGAACAATGGAAGAGTTGTGAAGCATTTTTAAACGTCAGCGGAATTCCGAGAACAATGGAAGAGTTCCGAAGCATTTTTAAACATGAGCAGAATTACGAGAACAATGGAAGAGATTTTAAGCATTTTTAAACTTCAGCGGAATTCCGAGAGCAATGGAAGAGTTCCAAAGCATTTTAAAAGTTCAGCAGAATTCCGAGAACAATTGAAGAGTTCCGAAGCATTTTTAAACGTCAGCAGAATTCCGAGAAGAATGTAAGAGTACTGAAGCATTTTTAAACTTCAGCAGAATTCCGAGAGCAATGGAAGAGTTCCAAAGCATTTTAAAAGTTCAGCAGAATTCCGAGAACAATTGAAGAGTTCCGAAGCATTTTTAAATGTCAGAGGAATGCCGAGAACAATGCAAGATTTCCGAAGCATTTTTATATGTCAGCGGAATTCCGAGAACAATGGAAGAGGACCGAAGCATTTTTAAACGTCAGCGGAGTTCTGAGAACAATGGAAGAGTTCCAAAGCATTTTTAAACTTCAGCAGAATTCCGAGAACAATGGAAGAGTTTCGAAGCATTTTTAAACTTCAACGGAATTCCGAGAACAATGGAAGAGTTCCGAAGCATTTTTAAACGTCAGCAGAATTCCGAGAAGAATGTAAGATTTCTGAAGCATTTTTAATCTTCAGCAGAATTCCGAGAGCAATGGAAGAGTTCCAAAGCATTTTAAAAATTCAGCAGAATTCCGAGAACAATTGAAGAGTTCCGAAGCATTTTTAAACGTCAGTGGAATGCCGAGAACAATGCAAGATTTCCGAAGAATTTTTATATGTCAGCGGAATTCCGAGAACAATGGAAGAGTACCAAAGCATTTTTAAACGTCAGCGGAATTCTGAGAACAATGGAAGAGTTCCAAAGCATTTTTAAACGACAGCGGAATTCCGAGAACAATGGAAGAGTTCTGAAGCATTTATAAACTTTTGCGGAATTCCGAGAACAATGGAAGGGTTCCGAAGCATTTTTAAAAGTCAGCGGAATTCCGAGAACAATGGAAGAGTTGTGAAGCATTTTTAAACGTCAGCAGAATTCTGAGAACAATGGAAGAGTACCAAAGCATTTTTAAACGTCAGCGGAATTCTGAGAACAATGGAAGAGTTCCAAAGCATTTTTAAACGACAGCGGAATTCCGAGAACAATGGAAGAGTTCTGAAGCATTTATAAACTTTTGCGGAATTCCGAGAACAATGGAAGGGTTCCGAAGCATTTTTAAAAGTCAGCGGAATTCCGAGAACAATGGAAGAGTTCCGAAGCATTTTTAAACGTCAGCAGAATTCTGAGAACAATGTACGAGATTTTAAGCATTTTTAAACTTCAGCGGAATTCCGAGAGCATTAGAAGAGTTCCGAAGCATTTTTAAAATTCACACGAATTCCGAGAATAATGGAAGAGTTCACATGAATTTTTAGACTTCAGCAGAATTCCTAGAACAATGGAAGAGTTCCGAAGCATTTTTAAACTTCAGCGGAATTCCGAGAACAATGGAAGAGTTCCGAAGCATTTTTAAACATGAGCAGAATTACGAGAACAATGGAAGAGTACTGAAGCATTTTAAAATGTCATCGGAATTGCGAGAACAATGGAAGAGTTCCAAAGCATTTTTAAACGTCCGCAGAATTCCGAGAACAATGGAAGAGTTCCGAAGCATTTTTAAAAGTCAGCGGAATTCCGAGAACAATGGAAGAGTTGTGAAGCATTTTTAAACGTCAGCGGTATTCCGAGAACAATGGAAGAGTTCCGAAGCATTTTTAAACGTCAGCAGAATTCCGAGAACAATGGAAGAGTTCCGAAGCATTTTTAAACGTCAGCAGAATTCTGAGAACAATGGAAGAGTTCCAAAGCATTTTTAAACTTCAGCGGAATTCCGAGAACAATGGAAGAGTTCCAAAGCATTTTTAAACGTCAGCGGAATTCCGAGAACAATGGAAGAGTTCTGAAGCATTTTTAAACGTCAGCGGAATTCCGAGAACAATGGAAGAGTTCCGAAGCATTTTTAAACGTCAGCAGAATTCCGAGAAGAATGTAAGAGTACTGAAGCATTTTTAAACTTCAGCAGAATTCCGAGAGCAATGGAAGAGTTCCAAAGCATTTTAAAAGTTCAGCAGAATTCCGAGAACAATTGAAGAGTTCCGAAGCATTTTTAAACGTCAGCGGAATGCCGAGAACAATGCAAGATTTCCGAAGCATTTTTATATGTCAGCGGAATTCCGAGAACAATAGAAGAGTTCCGAAGCATTTTTAAACTTCAGCAGAATTCCGAGAACAATGGAAGGGTTCCGAAGCATTTTTAAACTTCAGCGGATTTTGGAGAACAATGGAAGAGATCCGAAGCATTTTTAAACGTCAGCGGAATTCCGAGAACAATGGAAGAGTTGTGAAGCATTTTTAAACGTCAGCGGAATTCCGAGAACAATGGAAGAGTTCCGAAGCATTTTTAAACGTCAGCAGATTTCCGAGAACAATGGAAGAGTTCCGAAGCATTTCTAAACATCAGCAGAATTCTGAGAACAATGGAAGAGTTCCGAAGCATTTTTAAACTTCAGCGGAATTCCGAGAACAATGGAAGAGTTCCAAAGCATTTTTAAACATCAGCGGAATTCCGAGAACATTGGAAGAGTTCCGAAGCATTTTTAAACGTCAGCAGAATTCCGAGAAGAATGTAAGAGTACTGAAGCACTTTTAAACTTCAGCAGAATTCCGAGAGCAATGGAAGAGTTCCAAAGCATTTTAAAAGTTCAGCAGAATTCCGAGAACAATTGAAGAGTTCCGAAGCATTTTTAAACGTCAGAGGAATGCCGAGAACAATGCAAGATTTCCGAAGCATTTTTATATGTCAGCGGAATTCCGAGAACAATGGAAGAGTACTGAAGCATTTTTAAACGTCAGCGGAGTTCTGAGAACAATGGAAGTGTTCCAAAGCATTTTTAAACTTCAGCAGAATTCCGAGAACAATGGAAGAGTTTCGAAGCATTTTTAAACTTCAACGGAATTCCGAGAACAATGGAAGAGTTCCGAAGCATTTTTAAACGTCAGCAGAATTCCGAAAAGAATGTAAGATTTCTGAAGCATTTTTAAACTTCAGCAGAATTCCGAGAGCAATGGAAGAGTTCCAAAGCATTTTAAAAGTTCAGCAGATTTCCGAGAACAATTGAAGAGTTCCGAAGCATTTTTAAACGTCAGCGGAATGCCGAGAACAATGCAAGATTTCCGAAGCATTTTTATATGTCACCGGAATTCCGAGAGCAATGGAAGAGTTCTGAAGCATTTTTAAACTTCAGCAGAATTCCGAGAACAATGGAAGAGTTTCGAAGCATTTTTAAACTTCAACCTTATTCCGAGAACAATGGAAGAGTTCCGAAGCATTTTTAAATGTCAGCGGAATTCCGAGAACAATGAAAGAGTTGCGAAGCATTATTAAACGTCAGCGGAATTCCGAGAACAATGGAAGAGTTCTGAAGCATTTTTAAACTTCAGCAGAATTCCCAGAACAATGGAAGAGTTTCGAAGCATTTTTAAACTTCAACGGAATTCCGAGAACAATGGAAGAGTTCCGAAGCATTTTTAAACGTCAGCGGAATTCCGAGAACAATGAAAGAGTTGCAAAGCATTATTAAACGTCAGCGTAATTCCGAGAACAATGGAAGAGTTCTGAAGCATTTTTACGCGTCAGCGGAATTTTGAAAACAATGGAAGATTTCCGAAGCATTTTTAAACATCAGCGGAATTCTGAGAACAATGGAAGAGTTCCGAAGCATTTTTAAACTTCAACAGAATTCCGAGAACAATGGAAGGGTTCCGAAGCTTTTTTAAACTTCAGCGGAATTTGGAGAACAACGGAAGAGTTCCGAAGCATTTTTAAAAGTCAGCGGAATTCCGAGAACAATGGAAGAGTTGTGAAGCATTTTTAAACGTCAGCGGAATTCCGAGAACAATGGAAGAGATTTTAAGCATTTTTAAACTTCAGCGGAATTCCGAGAACAATAGAAGAGTTCTGAAGCATTTTTAAAATTGACACGAATTCCGAGAACAATGGAAGAGTTCAGATGATTTTTTAGACTTCAGCAGAATTCCGAGAACAATGGAAGAGTTCCGAAGCATTTTTAAACGTCAGCGTAATTCCGAGAACAATGTAAGAGTACTGAAGCATTTTAAAACGTCATCGGAATTCCGAGAGCAATGGAAGAGTTCCGAAGCATTTTTAAACTTCAGCAGAATTACGAGAACAATGGAAGAGTTCCGAAGCATTTTTAAACATGAGCAGAATTACGAGAACAATGGAAGAGATTTTAAGCATTTTTAAACTTCAGCAGAATTCCGAGAACAATAGAAGAGTTCCGAAGCATTTTTAAACTTCACCCGAATTCCGAGAGCAATGGAAGAGTTCCAAAGCATTTTAAAAATTCAGCAGAATTCCGAGAAAAATTGAAGAGTTCCGAAGCATTTTTAAACGTCAGCGGAATGCCGAGAACAATGCAAGATTTCCGAAGCATTTTTATATGTCAGCGGAATTCCGAGAACAATGGAAGAGTACCAAAGCATTTTTAAACGTCAGCGGAATTCTGAGAACAATGGAAGAGTTCCGAAGCATTTTTAAACTTCAGCCGAATTCTGAGAACAATGGAAGAGTTTCGAAGCATTTTAAAACTTCAACGGAATTCCGAGAACAATGGAAGAGTTCCGAAGCATTTTTAAACGTCAGCGGAATTCCGAGAACAATGAAAGAGTTGCGAAGCATTATTAAACGTCATCGGAATTCCGAGAACAATGGAAGAGTTCCGAAGCATTTTTAAACTTCAGCAGAATTACGAGAACAATGGAAGAGTTCCGAAGCATTTTTAAACATGAGCAGAATTACGAGAACAATGGAAGAGATTTTAAGCATTTTTAAACTTCAGCGGAATTCCGAGAACAATAGAAGAGTTCCGAAGCATTTTTAAACTTCACCCGAATTCCGAGAGCAATGGAAGAGTTCCAAAGCATTTTAAAAATTCAGCAGAATTCCGAGAACAATTGAAGAGTTCCGAAGCATTTTTAAACGTCAGCGGAATGCCGAGAACAATGCAAGATTTCCGAAGAATTTTTATATGTCAGCGGAATTCCGAGAACAATGGAAGAGTACCAAAGCATTTTTAAACGTCAGCGGAATTCTGAGAACAATGGAAGAGTTCCAAAGCATTTTTAAACGACAGCGGAATTCCGAGAACAATGGAAGAGTTCTGAAGCATTTATAAACTTTTGCGGAATTCCGAGAACAATGGAAGGGTTCCGAAGCATTTTTAAAAGTCAGCGGAATTCCGAGAACAATGGAAGAGTTGTGAAGCATTTTTAAACGTCAGCGGAATTCCGAGAACAATGGAAGAGTTCCGAAGCATTTTTAAACGTCAGCAGAATTCTGAGAACAATG
Source organism: Phyllobates terribilis (assembly GCF_046119375.1). Lineage (NCBI taxonomy): Eukaryota > Metazoa > Chordata > Amphibia > Anura > Dendrobatidae > Phyllobates > Phyllobates terribilis. The sequence continues at coordinate 20,135,378 of NW_027362775.1, read as the reverse complement.
GAAAAGTTCTGAAGCATTTTTAAACGTCAGCGGAATTTTGAAAACAATGGAAGATTTCCAAAGCATTTTTAAACGTCAGCGGAATTCTGAGAACAATGGAAGAGTTCTGAAGCATTTTTAAACGTCAGCAGAATTCCGAGAACAATGTACGAGATTTTAAGCATTTTTAAACTTCAGCGGAATTCCGAAAACAATAGAAGAGTTCCGAAGCATTTTTAAAATTCACACGAATTCCGAGAATAATGGAAGAGTTCACATGAATTTTTAGACTTCAGCAGAATTCCTAGTACAATGGAAGATTTCCGAAGCATTTTTAAACTTCAGCGGAATTCCGAGAACAATGGAAGAGTTCCGAAGCATTTTTAAACTTCAGCGGAATTCCGAGAGCAATGGAAGAGTTCCAAAGCATTTTAAAAGTTCAGCAGAATTCCGAGAACAATTGAAGAGTTCCGAAGCATTTTTAAACGTCAGCGGAATGCCGAGAACAATGCAAGATTTCCGAAGCATTTTTATATGTCAGCGGATTTCCGAGAACAATGGAAGAGTACCGAAGCATTTTTAAACGTCAGCGGAATTCTGAGAACAATGGAAGAGTTCCGAAGTATTTTTAAACTTCAGCAGAATTCCGAGAACAATGGAAGAGTTCCGAAGCATTTTTAAACTTCAGCAGAATTCCGAGAACAATGGAAGGGTTCCGAAGCATTTTTAAACTTCAGCGGATTTTGGAGAACAATGGAAGAGATCCGAAGCATTTTTAAACGTCAGCGGAATTCCGAGAACAATGGAAGAGTTGTGAAGCATTTTTAAACGTCAGCGGAATTCCGAGAACAATGGAAGAGTTTCGAAGCATTTTAAAACTTCAACGGAATTCCGAGAACAATGGAAGAGTTCCGAAGCATTTTTAAACGTCAGCGGAATTCCGAGAACAATGAAAGAGTTGCGAAGCATTATTAAACGTCAGCGGAATTCCGAGAACAATGGAAGAGTTCTGAAGCATTTTTAAACGTCTTGGAATTTTGAAAACAATGGAAGATTTCCGAAGCATTTTTAAACGTCAGCGGAATTCTGAGAACAATGGAAGAGTACTGAAGCATTTTAAAACGTCATCGGAATTCCGAGAACAATGGAAGAGTTCCGAAGCATTTTTAAACTTCAGCAGAATTACGAGAACAATGGAAGAGTTCCGAAGCATTTTTAAACATGGGCAGAATTACGAGAACAATGGAAGAGATTTTAAGCATTTTTAAACTTCAGCGGAATTCCGAGAACAATAGAAGAGTTCCGAAGCATTTTTAAACTTCACCCGAATTCCGAGAGCAATGGAAGAGTTCCAAAGCATTTTAAAAATTCAGCAGAATTCCGAGAACAATTGAAGAGTTCCGAAGCATTTTTAAACGTCAGCGGAATGCCGAGAACAATGCAAGATTTCTGAAGAATTTTTATATGTCAGCGGAATACCGAGAACAATGGAAGAGTACCAAAGCATTTTTAAACGTCAGCGGAATTCTGAGAACAATGGAAGAGTTCCAAAGCATTTTTAAACGACAGCGGAATTCCGAGAACAATGGAAGAGTTCTGAAGCATTTATAAACTTTTGCGGAATTCCGAGAACAATGGAAGGGTTCCGAAGCATTTTTAAAAGTCAGCGGAATTCCGAGAACAATGGAAGAGTTGTGAAGCATTTTTAAACGTCAGCAGAATTCTGAGAACAATGGAAAAGTTCTGAAGCATTTTTAAACGTCAGCGGAATTTTGAAAACAATGGAAGATTTCCGAAGCATTTTTAAACGTCAGCGGAATTCTGAGAACAATGGAAGAGTTCTGAAGCATTTTTAAACTTCAGCAGAATTCCGAGAACAATGTACGAGATTTTAAGCATTTTTAAACTTCAGCGGAATTCCGAGAACAATAGAAGAGTTCCGAAGCATTTTTAAAATTCAAACGAATTCCGAGAATAATGGAAGAGTTCACATGAATTTTTAGACTTCAGCAGAATTCCTAGTACAATGGAAGAGTTCCGAAGCATTTTTAAACTTCAGCGGAATTCCGAGAACAATGGAAGAGTTCCGAAGCATTTTTAAACATGAGCAGAATTACGAGAACAATGGAAGAGATTTTAAGCATTTTTAAACTTCAGCGGAATTCCGAGAGCAATGGAAGAGTTCCAAAGCATTTTAAAAGTTCAGCAGAATTCCGAGAACAATTGAAGAGTTCCGAAGCATTTTTAAACGTCAGCGGAATGCCGAGAACAATGCAAGATTTCCGAAGCATTTTTATATGTCAGCGGATTTCCGAGAACAATGGAAGAGTTCCGAAGCATTTTTAAACGTCAGCGGAATGCCGAGAACAATGCAAGATTTCCGAAGAATTTTTATATGTCAGCGGAATTCCGAGAACAATGGAAGAGTACCAAAGCATTTTTAAACGTCAGCGGAATTCTGAGAACAATGGAAGAGTTCCAAAGCATTTTTAAACGACAGCGAAATTCCGAGAACAATGGAAGAGTTCTGAAGCATTTATAAACTTTTGCGGAATTCCGAGAACAATGGAAGGATTCCGAAGCATTTTTAAAAGTCAGCGGAATTCCGAGAACAATGGAAGAGTTGTGAAGCATTTTTAAACGTCAGCGGAATTCCGAGAACAATGGAAGAGTTCCGAAGCATTTTTAAACGTCAGCAGAATTCTGAGAACAATGGAAAAGTTCTGAAGCATTTTTAAACGTCAGCGGAATTTTGAAAACAATGGAAGATTTCCGAAGCATTTTTAAAAGTCAGCGGAATTCTGAGAACAATGGAAGAGTTCTGAAGCATTTTTAAACTTCAGCAGAAATCCGAGAACAATGTACGAGATTTTAAGCATTTTTAAACTTCAGCGGAATTCCGAGAACAATAGAAGAGTTCCGAAGCATTTTTAAAATTCACACGAATTCCGAGAATAATGGAAGAGTTCACATGAATTTTTAGACTTCAGCAGAATTCCTAGTACAATGGAAGAGTTCCGAAGCATTTTTAAACTTCAGCGGAATTCCGAGAACAATGGAAGAGTTCCAAAGCATTTTTAAACATCAGCGGAATTCCGAGAACAATGGAAGAGTTGTGAAGCACTTTTAAACGTCAGCGGAATTCCGAGAACAATGGAAGAGTTCCGAAGCATTTTTAAACATGAGCAGAATTACGAGAACAATGGAAGAGATTTTAAGCATTTTTAAACTTCAGCGGAATTCCGAGAGCAATGGAAGAGTTCCAAAGCATTTTAAAAGTTCAGCAGAATTCCGAGAACAATTGAAGAGTTCCGAAGCATTTTTAAACGTCAGCAGAATTCCGAGAAGAATGTAAGAGTACTGAAGCATTTTTAAACTTCAGCAGAATTCCGAGAGCAATGGAAGAGTTCCAAAGCATTTTAAAAGTTCAGCAGAATTCCGAGAACAATTGAAGAGTTCCGAAGCATTTTTAAATGTCAGAGGAATGCCGAGAACAATGCAAGATTTCCGAAGCATTTTTATATGTCAGCGGAATTCCGAGAACAATGGAAGAGTACCGAAGCATTTTTAAACGTCAGCGGAGTTCTGAGAACAATGGAAGAGTTCCAAAGCATTTTTAAACTTCAGCAGAATTCCGAGAACAATGGAAGAGTTTCGAAGCATTTTTAAACTTCAACGGAATTCCGAGAACAATGGAAGAGTTCCGAAGCATTTTTAAACGTCAGCAGAATTCCGAGAAGAATGTAAGATTTCTGAAGCATTTTTAAACTTCAGCAGAATTCCGAGAGCAATGGAAGAGTTCCAAAGCATTTTAAAAGTTCAGCAGATTTCCGAGAACAATTGAAGAGTTCCGAAGCATTTTTAAACGTCAGCGGAATGCCGAGAACAATGCAAGATTTCCGAAGCATTTTTATATGTCAGCGGAATTCCGAGAGCAATGGAAGAGTTCTGAAGCATTTTTAAACTTCAGCAGAATTCCGAGAACAATGGAAGAGTTTCGAAGCATTTTTAAACTTCAACCTTATTCCGAGAACAATGGAAGAGTTCCGAAGCATTTTTAAACGTCAGCGGAATTCCGAGAACAATGAAAGAGTTGCGAAGCATTATTAAACGTCAGCGGAATTCCGAGAACAATGGAAGAGTTCTGAAGCATTTTTAAACTTCAGCAGAATTCCCAGAACAATGGAAGAGTTTCGAAGCATTTTTAAACTTCAACGGAATTCCGAGAACAATGGAAGAGTTCCGAAGCATTTTTAAACGTCAGCGGAATTCCGAGAACAATGAAAGAGTTGCAAAGCATTATTAAACGTCAGCGTAATTCCGAGAACAATGGAAGAGTTCTGAAGCATTTTTACGCGTCAGCGGAATTTTGAAAACAATGGAAGATTTCCGAAGCATTTTTAAACATCAGCGGAATTCTGAGAACAATGGAAGAGTTCCGAAGCATTTTTAAACTTCAACAGAATTCCGAGAACAATGTAAGGGTTCCGAAGCTTTTTTAAACTTCAGCGGAATTTGGAGAACAACGGAAGAGTTCCGAAGCATTTTTAAAAGTCAGCGGAATTCCGAGAACAATGGAAGAGTTGTGAAGCATTTTTAAACGTCAGCGGAATTCCGAGAACAATGGAAGAGATTTTAAGCATTTTTAAACTTCAGCGGAATTCCGAGAACAATAGAAGAGTTCTGAAGCATTTTTAAAATTGACACGAATTCCGAGAACAATGGAAGAGTTCAGATGATTTTTTAGACTTCAGCAGAATTCCTAGAACAATGGAAGAGGTCCGAAGCATTTTTAAACTTCAGCGGAATTCCGAGAACAATGGAAGAGTTCCGAAGCATTTTTAAACGTCAGCGTAATTCCGAGAACAATGTAAGAGTACTGAAGCATTTTAAAACGTCATCGGAATTCCGAGAGCAATGGAAGAGTTCCGAAGCATTTTTAAACTTCAGCAGAATTACGAGAACAATGGAAGAGTTCCGAAGCATTTTTAAACATGAGCAGAATTACGAGAACAATGGAAGAGATTTTAAGCATTTTTAAACTTCAGCGGAATTCCGAGAACAATAGAAGAGTTCCGAAGCATTTTTAAACTTCACCCGAATTCCGAGAGCAATGGAAGAGTTCCAAAGCATTTTAAAAATTCAGCAGAATTCCGAGAAAAATTGAAGAGTTCCGAAGCATTTTTAAACGTCAGCGGAATGCCGAGAACAATGCAAGATTTCCAAAGCATTTTTATATGTCAGCGGAATTCCGAGAACAATGGAAGAGTACCAAAGCATTTTTAAACGTCAGCGGAATTCTGAGAACAATGGAAGAGTTCCAAAGCATTTTTAAACGACAGCGGAATTCCGAGAACAATGGAAGAGTTCTGAAGCATTTATAAACTTTTGCGGAATTCCGAGAACAATGGAAGGGTTCCGAAGCATTTTTAAAAGTCAGCGGAATTCCGAGAACAATGGAAGAGTTGTGAAGCATTTTTAAACGTCAGCGGAATTCCGAGAACAATGGAAGAGTTCCGAAGCATTTTTAAACGTCAGCAGAATTCTGAGAACAATGGAAAAGTTCTGAAGCATTTTTAAACGTCAGCGGAATTTTGAAAACAATGGAAGATTTCCAAAGCATTTTAAAACGTCAGCGGAATGCCGAGAACAATGCAAGATTTCCGAAGCATTTTTATATGTCAGCGGATTTCCAAGAACAATGGAAGAGTACCGAAGCATTTTTAAACGTCAGCGGAATTCTGAGAACAATGGAAGAGTTCCGAAGTATTTTTAAACTTCAGCAGAATTCCGAGAACAATGGAAGAGTTCCGAAGCATTTTTAAACTTCAGCAGAATTCCGAGAACAATGGAAGGGTTCCGAAGCATTTTTAAACGTCAGCGGAATTCCGAGAACAATGGAAGAGTTGTGAAGCATTTTTAAACGTCAGCGGAATTCCGAGAACAATGGAAGAGTTTCGAAGCATTTTAAAACTTCAACGGAATTCCGAGAACAATGGAAGAGTTCCGAAGCATTTTTAAACGTCAGCGGAATTCCGAGAACAATGAAAGAGTTGCGAAGCATTATTAAACGTCAGCGGAATTCCGAGAACAATGGAAGTGTTCTGAAGCATTTTTAAACTTCTTGGAATTTTGAAAACAATGGAAGATTTCCGAAGCATTTTTAAACGTCAGCGGAATTCTGAGAACAATGGAAGAGTACTGAAGCATTTTAAAACGTCATCGGAATTCCGAGAACAATGGAAGAGTTCCGAAGCATTTTTAAACTTCAGCAGAATTACGAGAACAATGGAAGAGTTCCGAAGCATTTTTAAACATGAGCAGAATTACGAGAACAATGGAAGAGATTTTAAGCATTTTTAAACTTCAGCGGAATTCCGAGAACAATAGAAGAGTTCCGAAGCATTTTTAAACTTCACCCGAATTCCGAGAGCAATGGAAGAGTTCCAAAGCATTTTAAAAATTCAGCAGAATTCCGAGAACAATTGAAGAGTTCCGAAGCATTTTTAAACGTCAGCGGAATGCCGAGAACAATGCAAGATTTCTGAAGAATTTTTATATGTCAGCGGAATACCGAGAACAATGGAAGAGTACCAAAGCATTTTTAAACGTCAGCGGAATTCTGAGAACAATGGAAGAGTTCCAAAGCATTTTTAAACGACAGCGGAATTCCGAGAACAATGGAAGAGTTCTGAAGCATTTATAAACTTTTGCGGAATTCCGAGAACAATGGAAGGGTTCCGAAGCATTTTTAAAAGTCAGCGGAATTCCGAGAACAATGGAAGAGTTGTGAAGCATTTTTAAACGTCAGCAGAATTCTGAGAACAATGGAAAAGTTCTGAAGCATTTTTAAACGTCAGCGGAATTTTGAAAACAATGGAAGATTTCCGAAGCATTTTTAAACGTCAGCGGAATTCTGAGAACAATGGAAGAGTTCTGAAGCATTTTTAAACTTCAGCAGAATTCCGAGAACAATGTACGAGATTTTAAGCATTTTTAAACTTCAGCGGAATTCCGAGAACAATAGAAGAGTTCCGAAGCATTTTTAAAATTCAAACGAATTCCGAGAATAATGGAAGAGTTCACATGAATTTTTAGACTTCAGCAGAATTCCTAGTACAATGAAAGAGTTCCGAAGCATTTTTAAACTTCAGCGGAATTCCGAGAACAATGGAAGAGTTCCGAAGCATTTTTAAACATGAGCAGAATTACGAGAACAATGGAAGAGATTTTAAGCATTTTTAAACTTCAGCGGAATTCCGAGAGCAATGGAAGAGTTCCAAAGCATTTTAAAAGTTCAGCAGAATTTCGAGAACAATTGAAGAGTTCCGAAGCATTTTTAAACGTCAGCGGAATGCCGAGAACAATGCAAGATTTCCGAAGCATTTTTATATGTCAGCGGATTTCCGAGAACAATGGAAGAGTACCGAAGCATTTTTAAACGTCAGCGGAATTCTGAGAACAATGGAAGAGTTCAGAAGCATTTTTAAACTTCAGCAGAATTCCGAGAACAATGGAAGAGTTCCGAAGCATTTTTAAACTTCAGCAGAATTCCGAGAACAATGGAAGGGTTCCGAAGCATTTTTAAACTTCAGCGGATTTTGGAGAACAATGGAAGAGATCCGAAGCATTTTTAAACGTCAGCGGAATTCCGAGAACAATGGAAGAGTTGTGAAGCATTTTTAAACGTCAGCGGAATTCCGAGAACAATGGAAGAGTTTCGAAGCATTTTAAAACTTCAACGGAATTCCGAGAACAATGGAAGAGTTCCGAAGCATTTTTAAACGTCAGCGGAATTCCGAGAACAATGAAAGAGTTGCGAAGCATTATTAAACGTCAGCGGAATTCCGAGAACAATGGAAGAGTTCTGAAGCATTATTAAACGTCTTGGAATTTTGAAAACAATGGAAGATTTCCGAAGCATTTTTAAACGTCAGCGGAATTCTGAGAACAATGGAAGAGTACTGAAGCATTTTAAAACGTCATCGGAATTCCGAGAACAATGGAAGAGTTCCGAAGCATTTTTAAACTTCAGCAGAATTACGAGAACAATGGAAGAGTTCCGAAGCATTTTTAAACATGAGCAGAATTACGAGAACAATGGAAGAGATTTTAAGCATTTTTAAACTTCAGCGGAATTCCGAGAACAATAGAAGAGTTCCGAAGCATTTTTAAACTTCACCCGAATTCCGAGAGCAATGGAAGAGTTCCAAAGCATTTTAAAAATTCAGCAGAATTCCGAGAACAATTGAAGAGTTCCGAAGCATTTTTAAACGTCAGCGGAATGCCGAGAACAATGCAAGATTTCTGAAGAATTTTTATATGTCAGCGGAATACCGAGAACAATGGAAGAGTACCAAAGCATTTTTAAACGTCAGCGGAATTCTGAGAACAATGGAAGAGTTCCAAAGCATTTTTAAACGACAGCGGAATTCCGAGAACAATGGAAGAGTTCTGAAGCATTTATAAACTTTTGCGGAATTCCGAGAACAATGGAAGGGTTCCGAAGCATTTTTAAAAGTCAGCGGAATTCCGAGAACAATGGAAGAGTTGTGAAGCATTTTTAAACGTCAGCAGAATTCTGAGAACAATGGAAAAGTTCTGAAGCATTTTTAAACGTCAGCGGAATTTTGAAAACAATGGAAGATTTCCGAAGCATTTTTAAACGTCAGCGGAATTCTGAGAACAATGGAAGAGTTCTGAAGCATTTTTAAACTTCAGCAGAATTCCGAGAACAATGTACGAGATTTTAAGCATTTTTAAACTTCAGCGGAATTCCGAGAACAATAGAAGAGTTCCGAAGCATTTTTAAAATTCAAACGAATTCCGAGAATAATGGAAGAGTTCACATGAATTTTTAGACTTCAGCAGAATTCCTAGTACAATGGAAGAGTTCCGAAGCATTTTTAAACTTCAGCGGAATTCCGAGAACAATGGAAGAGTTCCGAAGCATTTTTAAACATGAGCAGAATTACGAGAACAATGGAAGAGATTTTAAGCATTTTTAAACTTCAGCGGAATTCCGAGAGCAATGGAAGAGTTCCAAAGCATTTTAAAAGTTCAGCAGAATTCCGAGAACAATTGAAGAGTTCCGAAGCATTTTTAAACGTCAGCGGAATGCCGAGAACAATGCAAGATTTCCGAAGCATTTTTATATGTCAGCGGATTTCCGAGAACAATGGAAGAGTACCGAAGCATTTTTAAACGTCAGCGGAATTCTGAGAACAATGGAAGAGTTCAGAAGCATTTTTAAACTTCAGCAGAATTCCGAGAACAATGGAAGAGTTCCGAAGCATTTTTAAACTTCAGCAGAATTCCGAGAACAATGGAAGGGTTCCGAAGCATTTTTAAACTTCAGCGGATTTTGGAGAACAATGGAAGAGATCCGAAGCATTTTTAAACGTCAGCGGAATTCCGAGAACAATGGAAGAGTTGTGAAGCATTTTTAAACGTCAGCGGAATTCCGAGAACAATGGAAGAGTTTCGAAGCATTTTAAAACTTCAACGGAATTCCGAGAACAATGGAAGAGTTCCGAAGCATTTTTAAACGTCAGCGGAATTCCGAGAACAATGAAAGAGTTGCGAAGCATTATTAAACGTCAGCGGAATTCCGAGAACAATGGAAGAGTTCTGAAGCATTTTTAAACGTCTTGGAATTTTGAAAACAATGGAAGATTTCCGAAGCATTTTTAAACGTCAGCGGAATTCTGAGAACAATGGAAGAGTACTGAAGCATTTTAAAACGTCATCGGAATTCCGAGAACAATGGAAGAGTTCCGAAGCATTTTTAAACTTCAGCAGAATTACGAGAACAATGGAAGAGTTCCGAAGCATTTTTAAACATGAGCAGAATTACGAGAACAATGGAAGAGATTTTAAGCATTTTTAAACTTCAGCGGAATTCCGAGAACAATAGAAGAGTTCCGAAGCATTTTTAAACTTCACCCGAATTCCGAGAGCAATGGAAGAGTTCCAAAGCATTTTAAAAATTCAGCAGAATTCCGAGAACAATTGAAGAGTTCCGAAGCATTTTTAAACGTCAGCGGAATGCCGAGAACAATGCAAGATTTCCGAAGAATTTTTATATGTCAGCGGAATTCCGAGAACAATGGAAGAGTACCAAAGCATTTTTAAACGTCAGCGGAATTCTGAGAACAATGGAAGAGTTCCAAAGCATTTTTAAACGACAGCGGAATTCCGAGAACAATGGAAGAGTTCTGAAGCATTTATAAACTTTTGCGGAATTCCGAGAACAATGGAAGGGTTCCGAAGCATTTTTAAAAGTCAGCGGAATTCCGAGAACAATGGAAGAGTTGTGAAGCATTTTTAAACGTCAGCGGAATTCCGAGAACAATGGAAGAGTTCCGAAGCATTTTTAAACGTCAGCGGAATTCTGAGAACAATGGAAAAGTTCTGAAGCATTTTTAAACGTCAGCGGAATTTTGAAAACAATGGAAGATTTCCGAAGCATTTTTAAAAGTCAGCGGAATTCTGAGAACAATGGAAGAGTTCTGAAGCATTTTTAAACTTCAGCAGAATTCCGAGAACAATGTACGAGATTTTAAGCATTTTTAAACTTCAGCGGAATTCCGAGAACAATAGAAGAGTTCCGAAGCATTTTTAAAATTCACACGAATTCCGAGAATAATGGAAGAGTTCACATGAATTTTTAGACTTCAGCAGAATTCCTAGTACAATGGAAGAGTTCCGAAGCATTTTTAAACTTCAGCGGAATTCCGAGAACAATGGAAGAGTTCCAAAGCATTTTTAAACATCAGCGGAATTCCGAGAACAATGGAAGAGTTGTGAAGCATTTTTAAACGTCAGCGGAATTCCGAGAACAATGGAAGAGTTCCGAAGCATTTTTAAACATGAGCAGAATTACGAGAACAATGGAAGAGATTTTAAGCATTTTTAAACTTCAGCGGAATTCCGAGAGCAATGGAAGAGTTCCAAAGCATTTTAAAAGTTCAGCAGAATTCCGAGAACAATTGAAGAGTTCCGAAGCATTTTTAAACGTCAGCAGAATTCCGAGAAGAATGTAAGAGTACTGAAGCATTTTTAAACTTCAGCAGAATTCCGAGAGCAATGGAAGAGTTCCAAAGCATTTTAAAAGTTCAGCAGAATTCCGAGAACAATTGAAGAGTTCCGAAGCATTTTTAAATGTCAGAGGAATGCCGAGAACAATGCAAGATTTCCGAAGCATTTTTATATGTCAGCGGAATTCCGAGAACAATGGAAGAGTACCGAAGCATTTTTAAACGTCAGCGGAGTTCTGAGAACAATGGAAGAGTTCCAAAGCATTTTTAAACTTCAGCAGAATTCCGAGAACAATGGAAGAGTTTCGAAGCATTTTTAAACTTCAACGGAATTCCGAGAACAATGGAAGAGTTCCGAAGCATTTTTAAACGTCAGCAGAATTCCGAGAAGAATGTAAGATTTCTGAAGCATTTTTAAACTTCAGCAGAATTCCGAGAGCAATGGAAGAGTTCCAAAGCATTTTAAAAGTTCAGCAGATTTCCGAGAACAATTGAAGAGTTCCGAAGCATTTTTAAACGTCAGCGGAATGCCGAGAACAATGCAAGATTTCCGAAGCATTTTTATATGTCAGCGGAATTCCGAGAGCAATGGAAGAGTTCTGAAGCATTTTTAAACTTCAGCAGAATTCCGAGAACAATGGAAGAGTTTCGAAGCATTTTTAAACTTCAACGGAATTCCGAGAACAATGGAAGAGTTCCGAAGCATTTTTAAACGTCAGCGGAATTCCGAGAACAATGAAAGAGTTGCAAAGCATTATTAAACGTCAGCGTAATTCCGAGAACAATGGAAGAGTTCTGAAGCATTTTTACGCGTCAGCGGAATTCTGAGAACAATGGAAGAGTTCCGAAGCATTTTTAAACTTCAACAGAATTCCGAGAACAATGTAAGGGTTCCGAAGCTTTTTTAAACTTCAGCGGAATTTGGAGAACAACGGAAGAGTTCCGAAGCATTTTTAAAAGTCAGCGGAATTCCGAGAACAATGGAAGAGTTGTGAAGCATTTTTAAACGTCAGCGGAATTCCGAGAACAATGGAAGAGATTTTAAGCATTTTTAAACTTCAGCGGAATTCCGAGAACAATAGAAGAGTTCTGAAGCATTTTTAAAATTGACACGAATTCCGAGAACAATGGAAGAGTTCAGATGATTTTTTAGACTTCAGCAGAATTCCTAGAACAATGGAAGAGGTCTGAAGCATTTTTAAACTTCAGCGGAATTCCGAGAACAATGGAAGAGTTCCGAAGCATTTTTAAACGTCAGCGTAATTCCGAGAACAATGGAAGAGTTTCGAAGCATTTTTAAACTTCAACCTTATTCCAAGAACAATGGAAGAGTTCCGAAGCATTTTTAAACGTCAGCGGAATTCCGAGAACAATGAAAGAGTTGCGAAGCATTATTAAACGTCTTGGAATTTTGAAAACAATGGAAGATTTCCGAAGCATTTTTAAACGTCAGCGGAATTCTGAGAACAATGGAAGAGTACTGAAGCATTTTAAAACGTCATCGGAATTCCGAGAACAATGGATGAGTTCCGAAGCATTTTTAAACTTCAGCAGAATTACGAGAACAATGGAAGAGTTCCGAAGCATTTTTAAACATGAGCAGAATTACGAGAACAATGGAAGAGATTATAAGCATTTTTAAACTTCAGCGGAATTCCGAGAACAATAGAAGAGTTCCGAAGCATTTTTAAACTTCACCCGAATTCCGAGAGCAATGGAAGAGTTCCAAAGCATTTTAAAAATTCAGCAGAATTCCGAGAACAATTGAAGAGTTCCGAAGCATTTTTAAACGTCAGCGGAATGCCGAGAACAATGCAAGATTTCCGAAGAATTTTTATATGTCAGCGGAATTCCGAGAACAATGGAAGAGTACCAAAGCATTTTTAAACGTCAGCGGAATTCTGAGAACAATGGAAGAGTTCCAAAGCATTTTTAAACGACAGCGGAATTCCGAGAACAATGGAAGAGTTCTGAAGCATTTATAAACTTTTGCGGAATTCCGAGAACAATGGAAGGGTTCCGAAGCATTTTTAAAAGTCAGCGGAATTCCGAGAACAATGGAAGAGTTGTGAAGCATTTTTAAACGTCAGCGGAATTCCGAGAACAATGGAAGAGTTCCGAAGCATTTTTAAACGTCAGCAGAATTCTGAGAACAATGTACGAGATTTTAAGCATTTTTAAACTTCAGCGGAATTCCGAGAACATTAGAAGAGTTCCGAAGCATTTTTAAAATTCACACGAATTCCGAGAATAATGGAAGAGTTCACATGAATTTTTAGACTTCAGCAGAATTCCTAGAACAATGGAAGAGTTCCGAAGCATTTTTAAACTTCAGCGGAATTCCGAGAACAATGGAAGAGTTCCGAAGCATTTTTAAACATGAGCAGAATTACGAGAACAATGGAAGAGATTTTAAGCATTTTTAAACTTCAGCGGAATTCCGAGAACAATAGAAGAGTTCCGAAGCATTTTTAAACTTCACCCGAATTCCGAGAACAATGGAAGAGTTCCAAAGCATTTTAAAAGTTCAGCAGAATTCCGAGAACAATTGAAGAGTTCCGAAGCATTTTTAAACGTCAGCGGAATGCCGAGAACAATGCAAGATTTCCGAAGCATTTTTATATGTCAGCGGATTTCCGAGAACAATGGAAGAGTACCGAAGCATTTTTAAACGTCAGCGGAATTCTGAGAACAATGGAAGAGTTCCGAAGCATTTTTAAACTTCAGCAGAATTCCGAGAACAATGGAAGAGTTTCGAAGCATTTTTAAACTTCAACGGAATTCCGAGAACAATGGAAGAGTTCCGAAGCATTTTTAAACGTCAGCGGAATTCCGAGAACAATGAAAGAGTTGCGAAGCATTATTAGACGTCAGCGGAATTCCGAGAACAATGGAAGAGTTCTGAAGCATTTTTAAACGTCAGCGGAATTTTGAAAACAATGGAAGATTTACGAAGCATTTTTAAACGTCAGCGGAATTGCGAGAACAATGGAAGAGTTCTGAAGCATTTTTAAACTTCAGCAGAAATCCGAGAACAATGTACGAGATTTTAAGCATTTTTAAACTTCAGCGGAATTCCGAGAACAATAGAAGAGTTCCGAAGCATTTTTAAAATTCACACGAATTCCGAGAATAATGGAAGAGTTCACATGAATTTTTAGACTTCAGCAGAATTCCTAGTACAATGGAAGAGTTCCGAAGCATTTTTAAACTTCAGCGGAATTCCGAGAACAATGGAAGAGTTCCAAAGCATTTTTAAACATCAGCGGAATTCCGAGAACAATGGAAGAGTTGTGAAGCACTTTTAAACGTCAGCGGAATTCCGAGAACAATGGAAGAGTTCCGAAGCATTTTTAAACATGAGCAGAATTACGAGAACAATGGAAGAGATTTTAAGCATTTTTAAACTTCAGCGGAATTCCGAGAGCAATGGAAGAGTTCCAAAGCATTTTAAAAGTTCAGCAGAATTCCGAGAACAATTGAAGAGTTCCGAAGCATTTTTAAACGTCAGCAGAATTCCGAGAAGAATGTAAGAGTACTGAAGCATTTTTAAACTTCAGCAGAATTCCGAGAGCAATGGAAGAGTTCCAAAGCATTTTAAAAGTTCAGCAGAATTCCGAGAACAATTGAAGAGTTCCGAAGCATTTTTAAATGTCAGAGGAATGCCGAGAACAATGCAAGATTTCCGAAGCATTTTTATATGTCAGCGGAATTCCGAGAACAATGGAAGAGTACCGAAGCATTTTTAAACGTCAGCGGAGTTCTGAGAACAATGGAAGAGTTCCAAAGCATTTTTAAACTTCAGCAGAATTCCGAGAACAATGGAAGAGTTTCGAAGCATTTTTAAACTTCAACGGAATTCCGAGAACAATGGAAGAGTTCCGAAGCATTTTTAAACGTCAGCAGAATTCCGAGAAGAATGTAAGATTTCTGAAGCATTTTTAAACTTCAGCAGAATTCCGAGAGCAATGGAAGAGTTCCAAAGCATTTTAAAAGTTCAGCAGATTTCCGAGAACAATTGAAGAGTTCCGAAGCATTTTTAAACGTCAGCGGAATGCCGAGAACAATGCAAGATTTCCGAAGCATTTTTATATGTCAGCGGAATTCCGAGAGCAATGGAAGAGTTCTGAAGCATTTTTAAACTTCAGCAGAATTCCGAGAACAATGGAAGAGTTTCGAAGCATTTTTAAACTTCAACCTTATTCCGAGAACAATGGAAGAGTTCCGAAGCATTTTTAAACGTCAGCGGAATTCCGAGAACAATGAAAGAGTTGCGAAGCATTATTAAACGTCAGCGGAATTCCGAGAACAATGGAAGAGTTCTGAAGCATTTTTAAACTTCAGCAGAATTCCCAGAACAATGGAAGAGTTTCGAAGCATTTTTAAACTTCAACGGAATTCCGAGAACAATGGAAGAGTTCCGAAGCATTTTTAAACGTCAGCGGAATTCCGAGAACAATGAAAGAGTTGCAAAGCATTATTAAACGTCAGCGTAATTCCGAGAACAATGGAAGAGTTCTGAAGCATTTTTACGCGTCAGCGGAATTTTGAAAACAATGGAAGATTTCCGAAGCATTTTTAAACATCAGCGGAATTCTGAGAACAATGGAAGAGTTCCGAAGCATTTTTAAACTTCAACAGAATTCCGAGAACAATGTAAGGGTTCCGAAGCTTTTTTAAACTTCAGCGGAATTTGGAGAACAACGGAAGAGTTCCGAAGCATTTTTAAAAGTCAGCGGAATTCCGAGAACAATGGAAGAGTTGTGAAGCATTTTTAAACGTCAGCGGAATTCCGAGAACAATGGAAGAGATTTTAAGCATTTTTAAACTTCAGCGGAATTCCGAGAACAATAGAAGAGTTCTGAAGCATTTTTAAAATTGACACGAATTCCGAGAACAATGGAAGAGTTCAGATGATTTTTTAGACTTCAGCAGAATTCCTAGAACAATGGAAGAGGTCCGAAGCATTTTTAAACTTCAGCGGAATTCCGAGAACAATGGAAGAGTTCCGAAGCATTTTTAAACGTCAGCGTAATTCCGAGAACAATGTAAGAGTACTGAAGCATTTTAAAACGTCATCGGAATTCCGAGAGCAATGGAAGAGTTCCGAAGCATTTTTAAACTTCAGCAGAATTACGAGAACAATGGAAGAGTTCCGAAGCATTTTTAAACATGAGCAGAATTACGAGAACAATGGAAGAGATTTTAAGCATTTTTAAACTTCAGCGGAATTCCGAGAACAATAGAAGAGTTCCGAAGCATTTTTAAACTTCACCCGAATTCCGAGAGCAATGGAAGAGTTCCAAAGCATTTTAAAAATTCAGCAGAATTCCGAGAAAAATTGAAGAGTTCCGAAGCATTTTTAAACGTCAGCGGAATGCCGAGAACAATGCAAGATTTCCAAAGCATTTTTATATGTCAGCGGAATTCCGAGAACAATGGAAGAGTACCAAAGCATTTTTAAACGTCAGCGGAATTCTGAGAACAATGGAAGAGTTCCAAAGCATTTTTAAACGACAGCGGAATTCCGAGAACAATGGAAGAGTTCTGAAGCATTTATAAACTTTTGCGGAATTCCGAGAACAATGGAAGGGTTCCGAAGCATTTTTAAAAGTCAGCGGAATTCCGAGAACAATGGAAGAGTTGTGAAGCATTTTTAAACGTCAGCGGAATTCCGAGAACAATGGAAGAGTTCCGAAGCATTTTTAAACGTCAGCAGAATTCTGAGAACAATGGAAAAGTTCTGAAGCATTTTTAAACGTCAGCGGAATTTTGAAAACAATGGAAGATTTCCAAAGCATTTTTAAACGTCAGCGGAATTCTGAGAACAATGGAAGAGTTCTGAAGCATTTTTAAACGTCAGCAGAATTCCGAGAACAATGTACGAGATTTTAAGCATTTTTAAACTTCAGCGGAATTCCGAGAACAATAGAAGAGTTCCGAAGCATTTTTAAAATTCACACGAATTCCGAGAATAATGGAAGAGTTCACATGAATTTTTAGACTTCAGCAGAATTCCTAGTACAATGGAAGAGTTCCGAAGCATTTTTAAACTTCAGCGGAATTCCGAGAACAATGGAAGAGTTCCGAAGCATTTTTAAACTTCAGCGGAATTCCGAGAGCAATGGAAGAGTTCCAAAGCATTTTAAAACGTCAGCGGAATGCCGAGAACAATGCAAGATTTCCGAAGCATTTTTATATGTCAGCGGATTTCCAAGAACAATGGAAGAGTACCGAAGCATTTTTAAACGTCAGCGGAATTCTGAGAACAATGGAAGAGTTCCGAAGTATTTTTAAACTTCAGCAGAATTCCGAGAACAATGGAAGAGTTCCGAAGCATTTTTAAACTTCAGCAGAATTCCGAGAACAATGGAAGGGTTCCGAAGCATTTTTAAACTTCAGCGGATTTTGGAGAACAATGGAAGAGATCCGAAGCATTTTTAAACGTCAGCGGAATTCCGAGAACAATGGAAGAGTTGTGAAGCATTTTTAAACGTCAGCGGAATTCCGAGAACAATGGAAGAGTTTCGAAGCATTTTAAAACTTCAACGGAATTCCGAGAACAATGGAAGAGTTCCGAAGCATTTTTAAACGTCAGCGGAATTCCGAGAACAATGAAAGAGTTGCGAAGCATTATTAAACGTCAGCGGAATTCCGAGAACAATGGAAGTGTTCTGAAGCATTTTTAAACGTCTTGGAATTTTGAAAACAATGGAAGATTTCCGAAGCATTTTTAAACGTCAGCGGAATTCTGAGAACAATGGAAGAGTACTGAAGCATTTTAAAACGTCATCGGAATTCCGAGAACAATGGAAGAGTTCCGAAGCATTTTTAAACTTCAGCAGAATTACGAGAACAATGGAAGAGTTCCGAAGCATTTTTAAACATGAGCAGAATTACGAGAACAATGGAAGAGATTTTAAGCATTTTTAAACTTCAGCGGAATTCCGAGAACAATAGAAGAGTTCCGAAGCATTTTTAAACTTCACCCGAATTCCGAGAGCAATGGAAGAGTTCCAAAGCATTTTAAAAATTCAGCAGAATTCCGAGAACAATTGAAGAGTTCCGAAGCATTTTTAAACGTCAGCGGAATGCCGAGAACAATGCAAGATTTCTGAAGAATTTTTATATGTCAGCGGAATACCGAGAACAATGGAAGAGTACCAAAGCATTTTTAAACGTCAGCGGAATTCTGAGAACAATGGAAGAGTTCCAAAGCATTTTTAAACGACAGCGGAATTCCGAGAACAATGGAAGAGTTCTGAAGCATTTATAAACTTTTGCGGAATTCCGAGAACAATGGAAGGGTTCCGAAGCATTTTTAAAAGTCAGCGGAATTCCGAGAACAATGGAAGAGTTGTGAAGCATTTTTAAACGTCAGCAGAATTCTGAGAACAATGGAAAAGTTCTGAAGCATTTTTAAACGTCAGCGGAATTTTGAAAACAATGGAAGATTTCCGAAGCATTTTTAAACGTCAGCGGAATTCTGAGAACAATGGAAGAGTTCTGAAGCATTTTTAAACTTCAGCAGAATTCCGAGAACAATGTACGAGATTTTAAGCATTTTTAAACTTCAGCGGAATTCCGAGAACAATAGAAGAGTTCCGAAGCATTTTTAAAATTCAAACGAATTCCGAGAATAATGGAAGAGTTCACATGAATTTTTAGACTTCAGCAGAATTCCTAGTACAATGAAAGAGTTCCGAAGCATTTTTAAACTTCAGCGGAATTCCGAGAACAATGGAAGAGTTCCGAAGCATTTTTAAACATGAGCAGAATTACGAGAACAATGGAAGAGATTTTAAGCATTTTTAAACTTCAGCGGAATTCCGAGAGCAATGGAAGAGTTCCAAAGCATTTTAAAAGTTCAGCAGAATTTCGAGAACAATTGAAGAGTTCCGAAGCATTTTTAAACGTCAGCGGAATGCCGAGAACAATGCAAGATTTCCGAAGCATTTTTATATGTCAACGGATTTCCGAGAACAATGGAAGAGTACCGAAGCATTTTTAAACGTCAGCGGAATTCTGAGAACAATGGAAGAGTTCAGAAGCATTTTTAAACTTCAGCAGAATTCCGAGAACAATGGAAGAGTTCCGAAGCATTTTTAAACTTCAGCAGAATTCCGAGAACAATGGAAGGGTTCCGAAGCATTTTTAAACTTCAGCGGATTTTGGAGAACAATGGAAGAGATCCGAAGCATTTTTAAACGTCAGCGGAATTCCGAGAACAATGGAAGAGTTGTGAAGCATTTTTAAACGTCAGCGGAATTCCGAGAACAATGGAAGAGTTTCGAAGCATTTTAAAACTTCAACGGAATTCCGAGAACAATGGAAGAGTTCCGAAGCATTTTTAAACGTCAGCGGAATTCCGAGAACAATGAAAGAGTTGCGAAGCATTATTAAACGTCAGCGGAATTCCGAGAACAATGGAAGAGTTCTGAAGCATTATTAAACGTCTTGGAATTTTGAAAACAATGGAAGATTTCCGAAGCATTTTTAAACGTCAGCGGAATTCTGAGAACAATGGAAGAGTACTGAAGCATTTTAAAACGTCATCGGAATTCCGAGAACAATGGAAGAGTTCCGAAGCATTTTTAAACTTCAGCAGAATTACGAGAACAATGGAAGAGTTCCGAAGCATTTTTAAACATGAGCAGAATTACGAGAACAATGGAAGAGATTTTAAGCATTTTTAAACTTCAGCGGAATTCCGAGAACAATAGAAGAGTTCCGAAGCATTTTTAAACTTCACCCGAATTCCGAGAGCAATGGAAGAGTTCCAAAGCATTTTAAAAATTCAGCAGAATTCCGAGAACAATTGAAGAGTTCCGAAGCATTTTTAAACGTCAGCGGAATGCCGAGAACAATGCAAGATTTCTGAAGAATTTTTATATGTCAGCGGAATACCGAGAACAATGGAAGAGTACCAAAGCATTTTTAAACGTCAGCGGAATTCTGAGAACAATGGAAGAGTTCCAAAGCATTTTTAAACGACAGCGGAATTCCGAGAACAATGGAAGAGTTCTGAAGCATTTATAAACTTTTGCGGAATTCCGAGAACAATGGAAGGGTTCCGAAGCATTTTTAAAAGTCAGCGGAATTCCGAGAACAATGGAAGAGTTGTGAAGCATTTTTAAACGTCAGCAGAATTCTGAGAACAATGGAAAAGTTCTGAAGCATTTTTAAACGTCAGCGGAATTTTGAAAACAATGGAAGATTTCCGAAGCATTTTTAAACGTCAGCGGAATTCTGAGAACAATGGAAGAGTTCTGAAGCATTTTTAAACTTCAGCAGAATTCCGAGAACAATGTACGAGATTTTAAGCATTTTTAAACTTCAGCGGAATTCCGAGAACAATAGAAGAGTTCCGAAGCATTTTTAAAATTCAAACGAATTCCGAGAATAATGGAAGAGTTCACATGAATTTTTAGACTTCAGCAGAATTCCTAGTACAATGGAAGAGTTCCGAAGCATTTTTAAACTTCAGCGGAATTCCGAGAACAATGGAAGAGTTCCGAAGCATTTTTAAACATGAGCAGAATTACGAGAACAATGGAAGAGATTTTAAGCATTTTTAAACTTCAGCGGAATTCCGAGAGCAATGGAAGAGTTCCAAAGCATTTTAAAAGTTCAGCAGAATTCCGAGAACAATTGAAGAGTTCCGAAGCATTTTTAAACGTCAGCGGAATGCCGAGAACAATGCAAGATTTCCGAAGCATTTTTATATGTCAGCGGATTTCCGAGAACAATGGAAGAGTACCGAAGCATTTTTAAACGTCAGCGGAATTCTGAGAACAATGGAAGAGTTCAGAAGCATTTTTAAACTTCAGCAGAATTCCGAGAACAATGGAAGAGTTCCGAAGCATTTTTAAACTTCAGCAGAATTCCGAGAACAATGGAAGGGTTCCGAAGCATTTTTAAACTTCAGCGGATTTTGGAGAACAATGGAAGAGATCCGAAGCATTTTTAAACGTCAGCGGAATTCCGAGAACAATGGAAGAGTTGTGAAGCATTTTTAAACGTCAGCGGAATTCCGAGAACAATGGAAGAGTTTCGAAGCATTTTAAAACTTCAACGGAATTCCGAGAACAATGGAAGAGTTCCGAAGCATTTTTAAACGTCAGCGGAATTCCGAGAACAATGAAAGAGTTGCGAAGCATTATTAAACGTCAGCGGAATTCCGAGAACAATGGAAGAGTTCTGAAGCATTTTTAAACGTCTTGGAATTTTGAAAACAATGGAAGATTTCCGAAGCATTTTTAAACGTCAGCGGAATTCTGAGAACAATGGAAGAGTACTGAAGCATTTTAAAACGTCATCGGAATTCCGAGAACAATGGAAGAGTTCCGAAGCATTTTTAAACTTCAGCAGAATTACGAGAACAATGGAAGAGTTCCGAAGCATTTTTAAACATGAGCAGAATTACGAGAACAATGGAAGAGATTTTAAGCATTTTTAAACTTCAGCGGAATTCCGAGAACAATAGAAGAGTTCCGAAGCATTTTTAAACTTCACCCGAATTCCGAGAGCAATGGAAGAGTTCCAAAGCATTTTAAAAATTCAGCAGAATTCCGAGAACAATTGAAGAGTTCCGAAGCATTTTTAAACGTCAGCGGAATGCCGAGAACAATGCAAGATTTCCGAAGAATTTTTATATGTCAGCGGAATTCCGAGAACAATGGAAGAGTACCAAAGCATTTTTAAACGTCAGCGGAATTCTGAGAACAATGGAAGAGTTCCAAAGCATTTTTAAACGACAGCGGAATTCCGAGAACAATGGAAGAGTTCTGAAGCATTTATAAACTTTTGCGGAATTCCGAGAACAATGGAAGGGTTCCGAAGCATTTTTAAAAGTCAGCGGAATTCCGAGAACAATGGAAGAGTTGTGAAGCATTTTTAAACGTCAGCGGAATTCCGAGAACAATGGAAGAGTTCCGAAGCATTTTTAAACGTCAGCAGAATTCTGAGAACAATGGAAAAGTTCTGAAGCATTTTTAAACGTCAGCGGAATTTTGAAAACAATGGAAGATTTCCGAAGCATTTTTAAAAGTCAGCGGAATTCTGAGAACAATGGAAGAGTTCTGAAGCATTTTTAAACTTCAGCAGAATTCCGAGAACAATGTACGAGATTTTAAGCATTTTTAAACTTCAGCGGAATTCCGAGAACAATAGAAGAGTTCCGAAGCATTTTTAAAATTCACACGAATTCCGAGAATAATGGAAGAGTTCACATGAATTTTTAGACTTCAGCAGAATTCCTAGTACAATGGAAGAGTTCCGAAGCATTTTTAAACTTCAGCGGAATTCCGAGAACAATGGAAGAGTTCCAAAGCATTTTTAAACATCAGCGGAATTCCGAGAACAATGGAAGAGTTGTGAAGCATTTTTAAACGTCAGCGGAATTCCGAGAACAATGGAAGAGTTCCGAAGCATTTTTAAACATGAGCAGAATTACGAGAACAATGGAAGAGATTTTAAGCATTTTTAAACTTCAGCGGAATTCCGAGAGCAATGGAAGAGTTCCAAAGCATTTTAAAAGTTCAGCAGAATTCCGAGAACAATTGAAGAGTTCCGAAGCATTTTTAAACGTCAGCAGAATTCCGAGAAGAATGTAAGAGTACTGAAGCATTTTTAAACTTCAGCAGAATTCCGAGAGCAATGGAAGAGTTCCAAAGCATTTTAAAAGTTCAGCAGAATTCCGAGAACAATTGAAGAGTTCCGAAGCATTTTTAAATGTCAGAGGAATGCCGAGAACAATGCAAGATTTCCGAAGCATTTTTATATGTCAGCGGAATTCCGAGAACAATGGAAGAGTACCGAAGCATTTTTAAACGTCAGCGGAGTTCTGAGAACAATGGAAGAGTTCCAAAGCATTTTTAAACTTCAGCAGAATTCCGAGAACAATGGAAGAGTTTCGAAGCATTTTTAAACTTCAACGGAATTCCGAGAACAATGGAAGAGTTCCGAAGCATTTTTAAACGTCAGCAGAATTCCGAGAAGAATGTAAGATTTCTGAAGCATTTTTAAACTTCAGCAGAATTCCGAGAGCAATGGAAGAGTTCCAAAGCATTTTAAAAGTTCAGCAGATTTCCGAGAACAATTGAAGAGTTCCGAAGCATTTTTAAACGTCAGCGGAATGCCGAGAACAATGCAAGATTTCCGAAGCATTTTTATATGTCAGCGGAATTCCGAGAGCAATGGAAGAGTTCTGAAGCATTTTTAAACTTCAGCAGAATTCCGAGAACAATGGAAGAGTTTCGAAGCATTTTTAAACTTCAACGGAATTCCGAGAACAATGGAAGAGTTCCGAAGCATTTTTAAACGTCAGCGGAATTCCGAGAACAATGAAAGAGTTGCAAAGCATTATTAAACGTCAGCGTAATTCCGAGAACAATGGAAGAGTTCTGAAGCATTTTTACGCGTCAGCGGAATTCTGAGAACAATGGAAGAGTTCCGAAGCATTTTTAAACTTCAACAGAATTCCGAGAACAATGTAAGGGTTCCGAAGCTTTTTTAAACTTCAGCGGAATTTGGAGAACAACGGAAGAGTTCCGAAGCATTTTTAAAAGTCAGCGGAATTCCGAGAACAATGGAAGAGTTGTGAAGCATTTTTAAACGTCAGCGGAATTCCGAGAACAATGGAAGAGATTTTAAGCATTTTTAAACTTCAGCGGAATTCCGAGAACAATAGAAGAGTTCTGAAGCATTTTTAAAATTGACACGAATTCCGAGAACAATGGAAGAGTTCAGATGATTTTTTAGACTTCAGCAGAATTCCTAGAACAATGGAAGAGGTCTGAAGCATTTTTAAACTTCAGCGGAATTCCGAGAACAATGGAAGAGTTCCGAAGCATTTTTAAACGTCAGCGTAATTCCGAGAACAATGTAAGAGTACTGAAGCATTTTAAAACGTCATCGGAATTCCGAGAGCAATGGAAGAGTTCCGAAGCATTTTTAAACTTCAGCAGAATTACGAGAACAATGGAAGAGTTCCGAAGCATTTTTAAACATGAGCAGAATTACGAGAACAATGGAAGAGATTTTAAGCATTTTTAAACTTCAGCGGAATTCCGAGAACAATAGAAGAGTTCCGAAGCATTTTTAAACTTCACCCGAATTCCGAGAGCAATGGAAGAGTTCCAAAGCATTTTAAAAATTCAGCAGAATTCCGAGAACAATTGAAGAGTTCCGAAGCATTTTTAAACGTCAGCGGAATGCCGAGAACAATGCAAGATTTCCGAAGAATTTTTATATGTCAGCGGAATTCCGAGAACAATGGAAGAGTACCAAAGCATTTTTAAACGTCAGCGGAATTCTGAGAACAATGGAAGAGTTCCAAAGCATTTTTAAACGACAGCGGAATTCCGAGAACAATGGAAGAGTTCTGAAGCATTTATAAACTTTTGCGGAATTCCGAGAACAATGGAAGGGTTCCGAAGCATTTTTAAAAGTCAGCGGAATTCCGAGAACAATGGAAGAGTTGTGAAGCATTTTTAAACGTCAGCGGAATTCCGAGAACAATGGAAGAGTTCCGAAGCATTTTTAAACGTTAGCAGAATTCTGAGAACAATGGAAAAGTTCTGAAGCATTTTTAAACGTCAGCGGAATTTTGAAAACAATGGAAGATTTCCGAAGCATTTTTAAAAGTCAGCGGAATTCTGAGAACAATGGAAGAGTTCTGAAGCATTTTTAAACTTCAGCAGAATTCCGAGAACAATGTACGAGATTTTAAGCATTTTTAAACTTCAGCGGAATTCCGAGAACAATAGAAGAGTTCCGAAGCATTTTTAAAATTCACACGAATTCCGAGAATAATGGAAGAGTTCACATGAATTTTTAGACTTCAGCAGAATTCCTAGTACAATGGAAGAGTTCCGAAGCATTTTTAAACTTCAGCGGAATTCCGAGAACAATGGAAGAGTTCCAAAGCATTTTTAAACATCAGCGGAATTCCGAGAACAATGGAAGAGTTGTGAAGCATTTTTAAACGTCAGCGGAATTCCGAGAACAATGGAAGAGTTCCGAAGCATTTTTAAACATGAGCAGAATTACGAGAACAATGGAAGAGATTTTAAGCATTTTTAAACTTCAGCGGAATTCCGAGAGCAATGGAAGAGTTCCAAAGCATTTTAAAAGTTCAGCAGAATTCCGAGAACAATTGAAGAGTTCCGAAGCATTTTTAAACGTCAGCAGAATTCCGAGAAGAATGTAAGAGTACTGAAGCATTTTTAAACTTCAGCAGAATTCCGAGAGCAATGGAAGAGTTCCAAAGCATTTTAAAAGTTCAGCAGAATTCCGAGAACAATTGAAGAGTTCCGAAGCATTTTTAAATGTCAGAGGAATGCCGAGAACAATGCAAGATTTCCGAAGCATTTTTATATGTCAGCGGAATTCCGAGAACAATGGAAGAGTACCGAAGCATTTTTAAACGTCAGCGGAGTTCTGAGAACAATGGAAGAGTTCCAAAGCATTTTTAAACTTCAGAAGAATTCCGAGAACAATGGAAGAGTTTCGAAGCATTTTTAAACTTCAACGGAATTCCGAGAACAATGGAAGAGTTCCGAAGCATTTTTAAATGTCAGCAGAATTCCGAGAAGAATGTAAGATTTCTGAAGCATTTTTAAACTTCAGCAGAATTCCGAGAGCAATGGAAGAGTTCCAAAGCATTTTAAAAGTTCAGCAGATTTCCGAGAACAATTGAAGAGTTCCGAAGCATTTTTAAACGTCAGCGGAATGCCGAGAACAATGCAAGATTTCCGAAGCATTTTTATATGTCAGCGGAATTCCGAGAGCAATGGAAGAGTTTCGAAGCATTTTTAAACTTCAACCTTATTCCGAGAACAATGGAAGAGTTCCGAAGCATTTTTAAACGTCAGCGGAATTCCGAGAACAATGAAAGAGTTGCGAAGCATTATTAAACGTCAGCGGAATTCCGAGAACAATGGAAGAGTTCTGAAGCATTTTTAAACTTCAGCAGAATTCCCAGAACAATGGAAGAGTTTCGAAGCATTTTTAAACTTCAACGGAATTCCGAGAACAATGGAAGAGTTCCGAAGCATTTTTAAACGTCAGCGGAATTCCGAGAACAATGAAAGAGTTGCAAAGCATTATTAAACGTCAGCGTAATTCCGAGAACAATGGAAGAGTTCTGAAGCATTTTTACGCGTCAGCGGAATTTTGAAAACAATGGAAGATTTCCGAAGCATTTTTAAACATCAGCGGAATTCTGAGAACAATGGAAGAGTTCTGAAGCATTTTTAAACTTCAACAGAATTCCGAGAACAATGTAAGGGTTCCGAAGCTTTTTTAAACTTCAGCGGAATTTGGAGAACAACGGAAGAGTTCCGAAGCATTTTTAAAAGTCAGCGGAATTCCGAGAAGAATGGAAGAGTTGTGAAGCATTTTTAAACGTCAGCGGAATTCCGAGAACAATGGAAGAGATTTTAAGCATTTTTAAACTTCAGCGGAATTCCGAGAACAATAGAAGAGTTCTGAAGCATTTTTAAAATTGACACGAATTCCGAGAACAATGGAAGAGTTCAGATGATTTTTTAGACTTCAGCAGAATTCCTAGAACAATGGAAGAGGTCCGAAGCATTTTTAAACTTCAGCGGAATTCCGAGAACAATGGAAGAGTTCCGAAGCATTTTTAAACGTCAGCGTAATTCCGAGAACAATGTAAGAGTACTGAAGCATTTTAAAACGTCATCGGAATTCCGAGAGCAATGGAAGAGTTCCGAAGCATTTTTAAACTTCAGCAGAATTACGAGAACAATGGAAGAGTTCCGAAGCATTTTTAAACATGAGCAGAATTACGAGAACAATGGAAGAGATTTTAAGCATTTTTAAACTTCAGCGGAATTCCGAGAACAATAGAAGAGTTCCGAAGCATTTTTAAACTTCACCCGAATTCCGAGAGCAATGGAAGAGTTCCAAAGCATTTTAAAAATTCAGCAGAATTCCGAGAAAAATTGAAGAGTTCCGAAGCATTTTTAAACGTCAGCGGAATGCCGAGAACAATGCAAGATTTCCAAAGCATTTTTATATGTCAGCGGAATTCCGAGAACAATGGAAGAGTACCAAAGCATTTTTAAACGTCAGCGGAATTCTGAGAACAATGGAAGAGTTCTGAAGCATTTTTAAACGTCTTGGAATTTTGAAAACAATGGAAGATTTCCGAAGCATTTTTAAACGTCAGCGGAATTCTGAGAACAATGGAAGAGTACTGAAGCATTTTAAAACGTCATCGGAATTCCGAGAACAATGGATGAGTTCCGAAGCATTTTTAAACTTCAGCAGAATTACGAGAACAATGGAAGAGTTCCGAAGCATTTTTAAACATGAGCAGAATTACGAGAACAATGGAAGAGATTATAAGCATTTTTAAACTTCAGCGGAATTCCGAGAACAATAGAAGAGTTCCGAAGCATTTTTAAACTTCACCCGAATTCCGAGAGCAATGGAAGAGTTCCAAAGCATTTTAAAAATTCAGCAGAATTCCGAGAACAATTGAAGAGTTCCGAAGCATTTTTAAACGTCAGCGGAATGCCGAGAACAATGCAAGATTTCCGAAGAATTTTTATATGTCAGCGGAATTCCGAGAACAATGGAAGAGTACCAAAGCATTTTTAAACGTCAGCGGAATTCTGAGAACAATGGAAGAGTTCCAAAGCATTTTTAAACGACAGCGGAATTCCGAGAACAATGGAAGAGTTCTGAAGCATTTATAAACTTTTGCGGAATTCCGAGAACAATGGAAGGGTTCCGAAGCATTTTTAAAAGTCAGCGGAATTCCGAGAACAATGGAAGAGTTGTGAAGCATTTTTAAACGTCAGCGGAATTCCGAGAACAATGGAAGAGTTCCGAAGCATTTTTAAACGTCAGCAGAATTCTGAGAACAATGTACGAGATTTTAAGCATTTTTAAACTTCAGCGGAATTCCGAGAACATTAGAAGAGTTCCGAAGCATTTTTAAAATTCACACGAATTCCGAGAATAATGGAAGAGTTCACATGAATTTTTAGACTTCAGCAGAATTCCTAGAACAATGGAAGAGTTCCGAAGCATTTTTAAACTTCAGCGGAATTCCGAGAACAATGGAAGAGTTCCGAAGCATTTTTAAACATGAGCAGAATTACGAGAACAATGGAAGAGATTTTAAGCATTTTTAAACTTCAGCGGAATTCCGAGAACAATAGAAGAGTTCCGAAGCATTTTTAAACTTCACCCGAATTCCGAGAACAATGGAAGAGTTCCAAAGCATTTTAAAAGTTCAGCAGAATTCCGAGAACAATTGAAGAGTTCCGAAGCATTTTTAAACGTCAGCGGAATGCCGAGAACAATGCAAGATTTCCGAAGCATTTTTATATGTCAGCGGATTTCCGAGAACAATGGAAGAGTACCGAAGCATTTTTAAACGTCAGCGGAATTCTGAGAACAATGGAAGAGTTCCGAAGCATTTTTAAACTTCAGCAGAATTCCGAGAACAATGGAAGAGTTTCGAAGCATTTTTAAACTTCAACGGAATTCCGAGAACAATGGAAGAGTTCCGAAGCATTTTTAAACGTCAGCGGAATTCCGAGAACAATGAAAGAGTTGCGAAGCATTATTAGACGTCAGCGGAATTCCGAGAACAATGGAAGAGCTTCAGAAGCATTTTTAAACTTCAGCAGAATTCCGAGAACAATGGAAGAGTTCCGAAGCATTTTAAAACTTCAGCAGAATTCCAAGAACAATGGAAGAGTTCCGAAGCATTTTTAAACGTCAGCGGAATTTTGAAAACAATGGAAGATTTACGAAGCATTTTTAAACGTCAGCGGAATTGCGAGAACAATGGAAGAGTTCTAAAGCATTTTTAAACATCAGCGGAATGCCGAGAACAATGCAAGATTTCCGAAGCATTTTTATATGTCAGCGGAATTCCGAGAACAATGGAAGAGTTCCGAAGCATTTTTAAACTTCAGCGGAATTACGAGAACAATGGAAGAGTTCCGAAGCATTTTTAAACGTCAGCGTAATGCCGAGAACAATGCAAGATTTCCGAAGCATTTTTATATGTCAGCGGAATTCCGAGAACAATGGAAGAGTTCCGAAGCATTTTTAAACTTCAGCAGAATTCCGAGAACAATGGAAGAGTTCCGAAGCATTTTAAAACTTCAGCAGAATTCCAAGAACAATGGAAGAGTTCCGAAGCATTTTTAAACGTCAGCGGAATTACGAGAACAATGGAAGAGTTCCGAAGCATTTTTAAACGTCAGCGGAATTCCGAGAACAATGGAAGAGTTCTGAAGCATTTTTAAGCGTCAGCGGAATTTTGAAAACAATGGAAGATTTCCGAAGCATTTTTAAACGTCAGCGGAATTCTGAGAACAATGGAAGAGTTCCGAAGCATTTTTAAACTTCAGCAGAATTCCGAGAACAATGGAAGAGTTCCGAAGCATTTCTAAACGTCAGCAGAATTCTGAGAACAATGGAAGAGTTCCGAAGCATTTTTAAACTTCAGCGGAATTCCGAGAACAATGGAAGAGTTCCAAAGCATTTTTAAACATCAGCGGAATTCCGATAACAATGGAAGAGTTGTGAAGCATTTTTAAACGTCAGCGGAATTCCGAGAACAATGGAAGAGTTCCGAAGCATTTTTAAACGTCAGCAGAATTCCGAGAACAATGGAAGAGTTCCGAAGCATTTCTAAACGTCAGCAGAATTCTGAGAACAATGGAAGAGTTCCGAAGCATTTTTAAACTTCAGCGGAATTCCGAGAACAATGGAAGAGTTTCGAAGCATTTTTAAACTTCAACGGTATTCCGAGAACAATGGAAGAGTTCCGAAGCATTTTTAAACGTCAGCGGAATTCCGAGAACAATAAAAGAGTTGCGAAGCATTATTAAACGTCAGCGGAATTCCGAGAACAATGGAAGAGTTCTGAAGCATTTTTAAACTTCAGCAGAATTCCCAGAACAATGGAAGAGTTTCGAAGCATTTTTAAACTTCAACGTAATTCCGAGAACAATGGAAGAGTTCTGAAGCATTTTTACGCGTCAGCGGAATTTTGAAAACAATGGAAGATTTCCGAAGCATTTTTAAACATCAGCGGAATTCTGAGAACAATGGAAGAGTTCCGAAGCATTTTTAAACTTCAACAGAATTCCGAGAACAATGGAAGGGTTCCGAAGCTTTTTTAAACTTCAGCGGAATTTGGAGAACAACGGAAGAGTTCCGAAGCATTTTTAAAAGTCAGCGGAATTCCGAGAACAATGGAAGAGTTGTGAAGCATTTTTAAACGTCAGCGGAATTCCGAGAACAATGGAAGAGATTTTAAGCATTTTTAAACTTCAGCGGAATTCCGAGAACAATAGAAGAGTTCTGAAGCATTTTTAAAATTGACACGAATTCCGAGAACAATGGAAGAGTTCAGATGATTTTTTAGACTTCAGCAGAATTCCTAGAACAATGGAAGAGGTCCGAAGCATTTTTAAACTTCAGCGGAATTCCGAGAACAATGGAAGAGTTCCGAAGCATTTTTAAACGTCAGCGTAATTCCGAGAACAATGTAAGAGTACTGAAGCATTTTAAAACGTCATCGGAATTCCGAGAGCAATGGAAGAGTTCCGAAGCATTTTTAAACTTCAGCAGTATTACGAGAACAATGGAAGAGTTCCGAAGCATTTTTAAACATGAGCAGAATTACGAGAACAATGGAAGAGATTTTAAGCATTTTTAAACTTCAGCGGAATTCCGAGAACAATAGAAGAGTTCCGAAGCATTTTTAAACTTCACCCGAATTCCGAGAGCAATGGAAGAGTTCCAAAGCATTTTAAAAATTCAGCAGAATTCCGAGAAAAATTGAAGAGTTCCGAAGCATTTTTAAACGTCAGCGGAATGCCGAGAACAATGCAAGATTTCCAAAGCATTTTTATATGTCAGCGGAATTCCGAGAACAATGGAAGAGTACCAAAGCATTTTTAAACGTCAGCGGAATTCTGAGAACAATGGAAGAGTTCTGAAGCATTTTTAAACGTCTTGGAATTTTGAAAACAATGGAAGATTTCCGAAGCATTTTTAAACGTCAGCGGAATTCTGAGAACAATGGAAGAGTACTGAAGCATTTTAAAACGTCATCGGAATTCCGAGAACAATGGATGAGTTCCGAAGCATTTTTAAACTTCAGCAGAATTACGAGAACAATGGAAGAGTTCCGAAGCATTTTTAAACATGAGCAGAATTACGAGAACAATGGAAGAGATTATAAGCATTTTTAAACTTCAGCGGAATTCCGAGAACAATAGAAGAGTTCCGAAGCATTTTTAAACTTCACCCGAATTCCGAGAGCAATGGAAGAGTTCCAAAGCATTTTAAAAATTCAGCAGAATTCCGAGAACAATTGAAGAGTTCCGAAGCATTTTTAAACGTCAGCGGAATGCCGAGAACAATGCAAGATTTCCGAAGAATTTTTATATGTCAGCGGAATTCCGAGAACAATGGAAGAGTACCAAAGCATTTTTAAACGTCAGCGGAATTCTGAGAACAATGGAAGAGTTCCAAAGCATTTTTAAACGACAGCGGAATTCCGAGAACAATGGAAGAGTTCTGAAGCATTTATAAACTTTTGCGGAATTCCGAGAACAATGGAAGGGTTCCGAAGCATTTTTAAAAGTCAGCGGAATTCCGAGAACAATGGAAGAGTTGTGAAGCATTTTTAAACGTCAGCGGAATTCCGAGAACAATGGAAGAGTTCCGAAGCATTTTTAAACGTCAGCAGAATTCTGAGAACAATGTACGAGATTTTAAGCATTTTTAAACTTCAGCGGAATTCCGAGAACATTAGAAGAGTTCCGAAGCATTTTTAAAATTCACACGAATTCCGAGAATAATGGAAGAGTTCACATGAATTTTTAGACTTCAGCAGAATTCCTAGAACAATGGAAGAGTTCCGAAGCATTTTTAAACTTCAGCGGAATTCCGAGAACAATGGAAGAGTTCCGAAGCATTTTTAAACATGAGCAGAATTACGAGAACAATGGAAGAGATTTTAAGCATTTTTAAACTTCAGCGGAATTCCGAGAACAATAGAAGAGTTCCGAAGCATTTTTAAACTTCACCCGAATTCCGAGAACAATGGAAGAGTTCCAAAGCATTTTAAAAGTTCAGCAGAATTCCGAGAACAATTGAAGAGTTCCGAAGCATTTTTAAACGTCAGCGGAATGCCGAGAACAATGCAAGATTTCCGAAGCATTTTTATATGTCAGCGGATTTCCGAGAACAATGGAAGAGTACCGAAGCATTTTTAAACGTCAGCGGAATTCTGAGAACAATGGAAGAGTTCCGAAGCATTTTTAAACTTCAGCAGAATTCCGAGAACAATGGAAGAGTTTCGAAGCATTTTTAAACTTCAACGGAATTCCGAGAACAATGGAAGAGTTCCGAAGCATTTTTAAACGTCAGCGGAATTCCGAGAACAATGAAAGAGTTGCGAAGCATTATTAGACGTCAGCGGAATTCCGAGAACAATGGAAGAGCTTCAGAAGCATTTTTAAACTTCAGCAGAATTCCGAGAACAATGGAAGAGTTCCGAAGCATTTTAAAACTTCAGCAGAATTCCAAGAACAATGGAAGAGTTCCGAAGCATTTTTAAACGTCAGCGGAATTTTGAAAACAATGGAAGATTTACGAAGCATTTTTAAACGTCAGCGGAATTGCGAGAACAATGGAAGAGTTCTAAAGCATTTTTAAACATCAGCGGAATGCCGAGAACAATGCAAGATTTCCGAAGCATTTTTATATGTCAGCGGAATTCCGAGAACAATGGAAGAGTTCCGAAGCATTTTTAAACTTCAGCGGAATTACGAGAACAATGGAAGAGTTCCGAAGCATTTTTAAACGTCAGCGTAATGCCGAGAACAATGCAAGATTTCCGAAGCATTTTTATATGTCAGCGGAATTCCGAGAACAATGGAAGAGTTCCGAAGCATTTTTAAACTTCAGCAGAATTCCGAGAACAATGGAAGAGTTCCGAAGCATTTTAAAACTTCAGCAGAATTCCAAGAACAATGGAAGAGTTCCGAAGCATTTTTAAACGTCAGCGGAATTACGAGAACAATGGAAGAGTTCCGAAGCATTTTTAAACGTCAGCGGAATTCCGAGAACAATGGAAGAGTTCTGAAGCATTTTTAAGCGTCAGCGGAATTTTGAAAACAATGGAAGATTTCCGAAGCATTTTTAAACGTCAGCGGAATTCTGAGAACAATGGAAGAGTTCCGAAGCATTTTTAAACTTCAGCAGAATTCCGAGAACAATGGAAGAGTTCCGAAGCATTTCTAAACGTCAGCAGAATTCTGAGAACAATGGAAGATTTCCGAAGCATTTTTAAACTTCAGCGGAATTCCGAGAACAATGGAAGAGTTCCAAAGCATTTTTAAACATCAGCGGAATTCCGAGAACAATGGAAGAGTTGTGAAGCATTTTTAAACGTCAGCGGAATTCCGAGAACAATGGAAGAGTTCCGAAGCATTTTTAAACGTCAGCAGAATTCCGAGAACAATGGAAGAGTTCCGAAGCATTTCTAAACGTCAGCAGAATTCTGAGAACAATGGAAGAGTTCCGAAGCATTTTTAAACTTCAGCGGAATTCCGAGAACAATGGAAGAGTTTCGAAGCATTTTTAAACTTCAACGGTATTCCGAGAACAATGGAAGAGTTCCGAAGCATTTTTAAACGTCAGCGGAATTCCGAGAACAATGAAAGAGTTGCGAAGCATTATTAAACGTCAGCGGAATTCCGAGAACAATGGAAGAGTTCTGAAGCATTTTTAAACTTCAGCAGAATTCCCAGAACAATGGAAGAGTTTCGAAGCATTTTTAAACTTCAACGTAATTCCGAGAACAATGGAAGAGTTCTGAAGCATTTTTACGCGTCAGCGGAATTTTGAAAACAATGGAAGATTTCCGAAGCATTTTTAAACATCAGCGGAATTCTGAGAACAATGGAAGAGTTCCGAAGCATTTTTAAACTTCAACAGAATTCCGAGAACAATGGAAGGGTTCCGAAGCTTTTTTAAACTTCAGCGGAATTTGGAGAACAACGGAAGAGTTCCGAAGCATTTTTAAAAGTCAGCGGAATTCCGAGAACAATGGAAGAGTTGTG
The DNA here is from genome assembly GCF_046119375.1 of Phyllobates terribilis. NCBI lineage: Eukaryota > Metazoa > Chordata > Amphibia > Anura > Dendrobatidae > Phyllobates > Phyllobates terribilis. The sequence continues at coordinate 20,101,222 of NW_027362775.1, read as the reverse complement.
AAGCATTTTTAAACGTCAGCGGAATTCCGAGAACAATGGAAGAGATTTTAAGCATTTTTAAACTTCAGCGGAATTCCGAGAACAATAGAAGAGTTCTGAAGCATTTTTAAAATTGACACGAATTCCGAGAACAATGGAAGAGTTCAGATGATTTTTTAGACTTCAGCAGAATTCCTAGAACAATGGAAGAGGTCCGAAGCATTTTTAAACTTCAGCGGAATTCCGAGAACAATGGAAGAGTTCCGAAGCATTTTTAAACGTCAGCGTAATTCCGAGAACAATGTAAGAGTACTGAAGCATTTTAAAACGTCATCGGAATTCCGAGAGCAATGGAAGAGTTCCGAAGCATTTTTAAACTTCAGCAGTATTACGAGAACAATGGAAGAGTTCCGAAGCATTTTTAAACATGAGCAGAATTACGAGAACAATGGAAGAGATTTTAAGCATTTTTAAACTTCAGCGGAATTCCGAGAACAATAGAAGAGTTCCGAAGCATTTTTAAACTTCACCCGAATTCCGAGAGCAATGGAAGAGTTCCAAAGCATTTTAAAAATTCAGCAGAATTCCGAGAAAAATTGAAGAGTTCCGAAGCATTTTTAAACGTCAGCGGAATGCCGAGAACAATGCAAGATTTCCAAAGCATTTTTATATGTCAGCGGAATTCCGAGAACAATGGAAGAGTACCAAAGCATTTTTAAACGTCAGCGGAATTCTGAGAACAATGGAAGAGTTCTGAAGCATTTTTAAACGTCTTGGAATTTTGAAAACAATGGAAGATTTCCGAAGCATTTTTAAACGTCAGCGGAATTCTGAGAACAATGGAAGAGTACTGAAGCATTTTAAAACGTCATCGGAATTCCGAGAACAATGGATGAGTTCCGAAGCATTTTTAAACTTCAGCAGAATTACGAGAACAATGGAAGAGTTCCGAAGCATTTTTAAACATGAGCAGAATTACGAGAACAATGGAAGAGATTATAAGCATTTTTAAACTTCAGCGGAATTCCGAGAACAATAGAAGAGTTCCGAAGCATTTTTAAACTTCACCCGAATTCCGAGAGCAATGGAAGAGTTCCAAAGCATTTTAAAAATTCAGCAGAATTCCGAGAACAATTGAAGAGTTCCGAAGCATTTTTAAACGTCAGCGGAATGCCGAGAACAATGCAAGATTTCCGAAGAATTTTTATATGTCAGCGGAATTCCGAGAACAATGGAAGAGTACCAAAGCATTTTTAAACGTCAGCGGAATTCTGAGAACAATGGAAGAGTTCCAAAGCATTTTTAAACGACAGCGGAATTCCGAGAACAATGGAAGAGTTCTGAAGCATTTATAAACTTTTGCGGAATTCCGAGAACAATGGAAGGGTTCCGAAGCATTTTTAAAAGTCAGCGGAATTCCGAGAACAATGGAAGAGTTGTGAAGCATTTTTAAACGTCAGCGGAATTCCGAGAACAATGGAAGAGTTCCGAAGCATTTTTAAACGTCAGCAGAATTCTGAGAACAATGTACGAGATTTTAAGCATTTTTAAACTTCAGCGGAATTCCGAGAACATTAGAAGAGTTCCGAAGCATTTTTAAAATTCACACGAATTCCGAGAATAATGGAAGAGTTCACATGAATTTTTAGACTTCAGCAGAATTCCTAGAACAATGGAAGAGTTCCGAAGCATTTTTAAACTTCAGCGGAATTCCGAGAACAATGGAAGAGTTCCGAAGCATTTTTAAACATGAGCAGAATTACGAGAACAATGGAAGAGATTTTAAGCATTTTTAAACTTCAGCGGAATTCCGAGAACAATAGAAGAGTTCCGAAGCATTTTTAAACTTCACCCGAATTCCGAGAACAATGGAAGAGTTCCAAAGCATTTTAAAAGTTCAGCAGAATTCCGAGAACAATTGAAGAGTTCCGAAGCATTTTTAAACGTCAGCGGAATGCCGAGAACAATGCAAGATTTCCGAAGCATTTTTATATGTCAGCGGATTTCCGAGAACAATGGAAGAGTACCGAAGCATTTTTAAACGTCAGCGGAATTCTGAGAACAATGGAAGAGTTCCGAAGCATTTTTAAACTTCAGCAGAATTCCGAGAACAATGGAAGAGTTTCGAAGCATTTTTAAACTTCAACGGAATTCCGAGAACAATGGAAGAGTTCCGAAGCATTTTTAAACGTCAGCGGAATTCCGAGAACAATGAAAGAGTTGCGAAGCATTATTAGACGTCAGCGGAATTCCGAGAACAATGGAAGAGCTTCAGAAGCATTTTTAAACTTCAGCAGAATTCCGAGAACAATGGAAGAGTTCCGAAGCATTTTAAAACTTCAGCAGAATTCCAAGAACAATGGAAGAGTTCCGAAGCATTTTTAAACGTCAGCGGAATTTTGAAAACAATGGAAGATTTACGAAGCATTTTTAAACGTCAGCGGAATTGCGAGAACAATGGAAGAGTTCTAAAGCATTTTTAAACATCAGCGGAATGCCGAGAACAATGCAAGATTTCCGAAGCATTTTTATATGTCAGCGGAATTCCGAGAACAATGGAAGAGTTCCGAAGCATTTTTAAACTTCAGCGGAATTACGAGAACAATGGAAGAGTTCCGAAGCATTTTTAAACGTCAGCGTAATGCCGAGAACAATGCAAGATTTCCGAAGCATTTTTATATGTCAGCGGAATTCCGAGAACAATGGAAGAGTTCCGAAGCATTTTTAAACTTCAGCAGAATTCCGAGAACAATGGAAGAGTTCCGAAGCATTTTAAAACTTCAGCAGAATTCCAAGAACAATGGAAGAGTTCCGAAGCATTTTTAAACGTCAGCGGAATTACGAGAACAATGGAAGAGTTCCGAAGCATTTTTAAACGTCAGCGGAATTCCGAGAACAATGGAAGAGTTCTGAAGCATTTTTAAGCGTCAGCGGAATTTTGAAAACAATGGAAGATTTCCGAAGCATTTTTAAACGTCAGCGGAATTCTGAGAACAATGGAAGAGTTCCGAAGCATTTTTAAACTTCAGCAGAATTCCGAGAACAATGGAAGAGTTCCGAAGCATTTCTAAACGTCAGCAGAATTCTGAGAACAATGGAAGATTTCCGAAGCATTTTTAAACTTCAGCGGAATTCCGAGAACAATGGAAGAGTTCCAAAGCATTTTTAAACATCAGCGGAATTCCGAGAACAATGGAAGAGTTGTGAAGCATTTTTAAACGTCAGCGGAATTCCGAGAACAATGGAAGAGTTCCGAAGCATTTTTAAACGTCAGCAGAATTCCGAGAACAATGGAAGAGTTCCGAAGCATTTCTAAACGTCAGCAGAATTCTGAGAACAATGGAAGAGTTCCGAAGCATTTTTAAACTTCAGCGGAATTCCGAGAACAATGGAAGAGTTTCGAAGCATTTTTAAACTTCAACGGTATTCCGAGAACAATGGAAGAGTTCCGAAGCATTTTTAAACGTCAGCGGAATTCCGAGAACAATGAAAGAGTTGCGAAGCATTATTAAACGTCAGCGGAATTCCGAGAACAATGGAAGAGTTCTGAAGCATTTTTAAACTTCAGCAGAATTCCCAGAACAATGGAAGAGTTTCGAAGCATTTTTAAACTTCAACGTAATTCCGAGAACAATGGAAGAGTTCTGAAGCATTTTTACGCGTCAGCGGAATTTTGAAAACAATGGAAGATTTCCGAAGCATTTTTAAACATCAGCGGAATTCTGAGAACAATGGAAGAGTTCCGAAGCATTTTTAAACTTCAACAGAATTCCGAGAACAATGGAAGGGTTCCGAAGCTTTTTTAAACTTCAGCGGAATTTGGAGAACAACGGAAGAGTTCCGAAGCATTTTTAAAAGTCAGCGGAATTCCGAGAACAATGGAAGAGTTGTGAAGCATTTTTAAACGTCAGCGGAATTCCGAGAACAATGGAAGAGATTTTAAGCATTTTTAAACTTCAGCGGAATTCCGAGAACAATAGAAGAGTTCTGAAGCATTTTTAAAATTGACACGAATTCCGAGAACAATGGAAGAGTTCAGATGATTTTTTAGACTTCAGCAGAATTCCTAGAACAATGGAAGAGGTCCGAAGCATTTTTAAACTTCAGCGGAATTCCGAGAACAATGGAAGAGTTCCGAAGCATTTTTAAACGTCAGCGTAATTCCGAGAACAATGTAAGAGTACTGAAGCATTTTAAAACGTCATCGGAATTCCGAGAGCAATGGAAGAGTTCCGAAGCATTTTTAAACTTCAGCAGAATTACGAGAACAATGGAAGAGTTCCGAAGCATTTTTAAACATGAGCAGAATTACGAGAACAATGGAAGAGATTTTAAGCATTTTTAAACTTCAGCGGAATTCCGAGAACAATAGAAGAGTTCCGAAGCATTTTTAAACTTCACCCGAATTCCGAGAGCAATGGAAGAGTTCCAAAGCATTTTAAAAATTCAGCAGAATTCCGAGAAAAATTGAAGAGTTCCGAAGCATTTTTAAACGTCAGCGGAATGCCGAGAACAATGCAAGATTTCCGAAGCATTTTTATATGTCAGCGGAATTCCGAGAACAATGGAAGAGTACCAAAGCATTTTTAAACGTCAGCGGAATTCTGAGAACAATGGAAGAGTTCCGAAGCATTTTTAAACTTCAGCGGAATTCCGAGAACAATGGAAGAGTTCCGAAGCATTTTTAAACATGAGCAGAATTACGAGAACAATGGAAGAGATTTTAAGCATTTTTAAACTTCAGCGGAATTCCGAGAGCAATGGAAGAGTTCCAAAGCATTTTAAAAGTTCAGCAGAATTCCGAGAACAATTGAAGAGTTCCGAAGCATTTTTAAACGTCAGCGGAATGCCGAGAACAATGCAAGATTTCCGAAGCATTTTTATATGTCAGCGGATTTCCGAGAACAATGGAAGAGTACCGAAGCATTTTTAAACGTCAGCGGAATTCTGAGAACAATGGAAGAGTTCCGAAGCATTTTTAAACTTCAGCAGAATTCCGAGAACAATGGAAGAGTTCCGAAGCATTTTTAAACTTCAGCAGAATTCCGAGAACAATGGAAGGGTTCCGAAGCATTTTTAAACTTCAGCGGATTTTGAAGAACAATGGAAGAGATCCGAAGCATTTTTAAACGTCAGCGGAATTCCGAGAACAATGGAAGAGTTGTGAAGCATTTTTAAACGTCAGCGGAATTCCGAGAACAATGGAAGAGTTTCGAAGCATTTTAAAACTTCAACGGAATTCCGAGAACAATGGAAGAGTGCCGAAGCATTTTTAAACGTCAGCGGAATTCCGAGAACAATGAAAGAGTTGCGAAGCATTATTAAACGTCAGCGGAATTCCGAGAACAATGGAAAAGTTCTGAAGCATTTTTAAACTTCAGCAGAATTCCGAGAACAATGGAAGAGTTCCGAAGCATTTTTAAACGACAGCGGAATTCCGAGAACAATGGAAGAGTTCTGAAGCATTTATAAACTTTTGCGGAATTCCGAGAACAATGGAAGGGTTCCGAAGCATTTTTAAAAGTCAGCGGAATTCCGAGAACAATGGAAGAGTTGTGAAGCATTTTTAAACGTCAGCGGAATTCCGAGAACAATGGAAGAGTTCCGAAGCATTTTTAAACGTCAGCAGAATTCTGAGAACAATGGAAAAGTTCTGAAGCATTTTTAAGCGTCAGCGGAATTTTGAAAACAATGGAAGATTTCCGAAGCATTTTTAAAAGTCAGCGGAATTCTGAGAACAATGGAAGAGTTCTGAAGCATTTTTAAACTTCAGCAGAATTCCGAGAACAATGTACGAGATTTTAAGCATTTTTAAACTTCAGCGGAATTCCGAGAACAATAGAAGAGTTCCGAAGCATTTTTAAAATTCACACGAATTCCGAGAATAATGGAAGAGTTCACATGAATTTTTAGACTTCAGCAGAATTCCTAGTACAATGGAAGAGTTCCGAAGCATTTTTAAACATGAGCAGAATTACGAGAACAATGGAAGAGATTTTAAGCATTTTTAAACTTCAGCGGAATTCCGAGAGCAATGGAAGAGTTCCAAAGCATTTTAAAAGTTCAGCAGAATTCCGAGAACAATTGAAGAGTTCCGAAGCATTTTTAAACGTCAGCAGAATTCCGAGAAGAATGTAAGAGTACTGAAGCATTTTTAAACTTCAGCAGAATTCCGAGAGCAATGGAAGAGTTCCAAAGCATTTTAAAAGTTCAGCAGAATTCCGAGAACAATTGAAGAGTTCCGAAGCATTTTTAAACGTCAGAGGAATGCCGAGAACAATGCAAGATTTCCGAAGCATTTTTATATGTCAGCGGAATTCCGAGAACAATGGAAGAGTACCGAAGCATTTTTAAACGTCAGCGGAGTTCTGAGAACAATGGAAGAGTTCCAAAGCATTTTTAAACTTCAGCAGAATTCCGAGAACAATGGAAGCGTTTCGAAGCATTTTTAAACTTCAACGGAATTCCGAGAACAATGGAAGAGTTCCGAAGCATTTTTAAACGTCAGCAGAATTCCGAGAAGAATGTAAGATTTCTGAAGCATTTTTAAACTTCAGCAGAATTCCGAGAGCAATGGAAGAGTTCCAAAGCATTTTAAAAGTTCAGCAGATTTCCGAGAACAATTGAAGAGTTCCGAAGCATTTTTAAACGTCAGCGGAATGCCGAGAACAATGCAAGATTTCCGAAGCATTTTTATATGTCAGCGGAATTCCGAGAGCAATGGAAGAGTTCTGAAGCATTTTTAAACTTCAGCAGAATTCCGAGAACAATGGAAGAGTTTCGAAGCATTTTTAAACTTCAACCTTATTCCGAGAACAATGGAAGAGTTCCGAAGCATTTTTAAACGTCAGCGGAATTCCGAGAACAATGAAAGAGTTGCGAAGCATTATTAAACGTCAGCGGAATTCCGAGAACAATAGAAGAGTTCCGAAGCATTTTTAAAATTCACACGAATTCCGAGAATAATGGAAGAGTTCACATGAATTTTTAGACTTCAGCAGAATTCCTAGTACAATGGAAGAGTTCCGAAGCATTTTTAAACATGAGCAGAATTACGAGAACAATGGAAGAGATTTTAAGCATTTTTAAACTTCAGCGGAATTCCGAGAGCAATGGAAGAGTTCCAAAGCATTTTAAAAGTTCAGCAGAATTCCGAGAACAATTGAAGAGTTCCGAAGCATTTTTAAACGTCAGAGGAATGCCGAGAACAATGCAAGATTTCCGAAGCATTTTTATATGTCAGCGGAATTCCGAGAACAATGGAAGAGTTCTGAAGCATTTTTAAACGTCTTGGAATTTTGAAAACAATGGAAGATTTCCGAAGCATTTTTAAACGTCAGCGGAATTCTGAGAACAATGGAAGAGTACTGAAGCATTTTAAAACGTCATCGGAATTCCGAGAACAATGGAAGAGTTCCGAAGCATTTTTAAACTTCAGCAGAATTACGAGAACAATGGAAGAGTTCCGAAGCATTTTTAAACATGAGCAGAATTTCGAGAACAATGGAAGAGATTTTAAGCATTTTTAAACTTCAGCGGAATTCCGAGAACAATAGAAGAGTTCCGAAGCATTTTTAAACTTCACCCGAATTCCGAGAGCAATGGAAGAGTTCCAAAGCATTTTAAAAATTCAGCAGAATTCCGAGAACAATTGAAGAGTTCCGAAGCATTTTTAAACGTCAGCGGAATGCCGAGAACAATGCAAGATTTCCGAAGAATTTTTATATGTCAGCGGAATTCCGAGAACAATGGAAGAGTACCAAAGCATTTTTAAACGTCAGCGGAATTCTGAGAACAATGGAAGAGTTCCAAAGCATTTTTAAACGACAGCGGAATTCCGAGAACAATGGAAGAGTTCTGAAGCATTTATAAACTTTTGCGGAATTCCGAGAACAATGGAAGGGTTCCGAAGCATTTTTAAAAGTCAGCGGAATTCCGAGAACAATGGAAGAGTTGTGAAGCATTTTTAAACATCAGCGGAATTCCGAGAACAATGGAAGAGTTCCGAAGCATTTTTAAACGTCAGCAGAATTCTGAGAACAATGGAAAAGTTCTGAAGCATTTTTAAACGTCAGCGGAATTTTGAAAACAATGGAAGATTTCCGAAGCATTTTTAAAAGTCAGCGGAATTCTGAGAACAATGGAAGAGTTCTGAAGCATTTTTAAACTTCAGCAGAATTCCGAGAACAATGTACGAGATTTTAAGCATTTTTAAACTTCAGCGGAATTCCGAGAACAATAGAAGAGTTCCGAAGCATTTTTAAAATTCACACGAATTCCGAGAATAATGGAAGAGTTCACATGAATTTTTAGACTTCAGCAGAATTCCTAGTACAATGGAAGAGTTCCGAAGCATTTTTAAACATGAGCAGAATTACGAGAAAAATGGAAGAGATTTTAAGCATTTTTAAACTTCAGCGGAATTCCGAGAGCAATGGAAGAGTTCCAAAGCATTTTAAAAGTTCAGCAGAATTCCGAGAACAATTGAAGAGTTCCGAAGCATTTTTAAACGTCAGCAGAATTCCGAGAAGAATGTAAGAGTACTGAAGCATTTTTAAACTTCAGCAGAATTCCGAGAACAATGGAAGAGTACCGAAGCATTTTTAAACGTCAGCGGAGTTCTGAGAACAATGGAAGAGTTCCAAAGCATTTTTAAACTTCAGCAGAATTCCGAGAACAATGGAAGAGTTTCGAAGCATTTTTAAACTTCAACGGAATTCCGAGAACAATGGAAGAGTTCCGAAGCATTTTTAAACGTCAGCAGAATTCCGAGAAGAATGTAAGATTTCTGAAGCATTTTTAAACTTCAGCAGAATTCCGAGAGCAATGGAAGAGTTCCAAAGCATTTTAAAAGTTCAGCAGATTTCCGAGAACAATTGAAGAGTTCCGAAGCATTTTTAAACGTCAGCGGAATGCCGAGAACAATGCAAGATTTCCGAAGCATTTTTATATGTCAGCGGAATTCCGAGAGCAATGGAAGAGTTCTGAAGCATTTTTAAACTTCAGCAGAATTCCGAGAACAATGGAAGAGTTTCGAAGCATTTTTAAACTTCAACCTTATTCCGAGAACAATGGAAGAGTTCCGAAGCATTTTTAAACGTCAGCGGAATTCCGAGAACAATGAAAGAGTTGCGAAGCATTATTAAACGTCAGCGGAATTCCGAGAACAATAGAAGAGTTCCGAAGCATTTTTAAAATTCACACGAATTCCGAGAATAATGGAAGAGTTCACATGAATTTTTAGACTTCAGCAGAATTCCTAGTACAATGGAAGAGTTCCGAAGCATTTTTAAACATGAGCAGAATTACGAGAACAATGGAAGAGATTTTAAGCATTTTTAAACTTCAGCGGAATTCCGAGAACAATAGAAGAGTTCCGAAGCATTTTCAAACTTCACCCGAATTCTGAGAACAATGCAAGATTTCCGAAGCATTTTTATATGTCAGCGGAATTCCGAGAACAATGGAAGAGTACCGAAGCATTTTTAAACGTCAGCGGAGTTCTGAGAACAATGGAAGAGTTCCAAAGCATTTTTAAACTTCAGCAGAATTCCGAGAACAATGGAAGAGTTTCGAAGCATTTTTAAACTTCAGCGGAATTCCGAGAACAATGGAAGAGTTCTGAAGCATTTTTAAACTTCAGCAGAATTCCCAGAACAATGGAAGAGTTTCGAAGCATTTTTAAACTTCAACGGAATTCCGAGAACAATGGAAGAGTTCCGAAGCATTTTTAAACGTCAGCGGAATTCCGAGAACAATGAAAGAGTTGCAAAGCATTATTAAACGTCAGCGTAATTCCGAGAACAATGGAAGAGTTCTGAAGCATTTTTACGCGTCAGCGGAATTTTGAAAACAATGGAAAATTTCCGAAGCATTTTTAAACATCAGCGGAATTCTGAGAACAATGGAAGAGTTCCGAAGCATTTTTAAACTTCAACAGAATTCCGAGAACAATGTAAGGGTTCCGAAGCTTTTTTAAACTTCAGCGGAATTTGGAGTACAACGGAAGAGTTCCGAAGCATTTTTAAAAGTCAGCGGAATTCCGAGAACAATGGAAGAGTTGTGAAGCATTTTTAAACGTCAGCGGAATTCCGAGAACAATGGAAGAGATTTTAAGCATTTTTAAACTTCAGCGGAATTCCGAGAACAATAGAAGAGTTCTGAAGCATTTTTAAAATTGACACGAATTCCGAGAACAATGGAAGAGTTCAGATGATTTTTTAGACTTCAGCAGAATTCCTAGAACAATGGAAGAGGTCCGAAGCATTTTTAAACTTCAGCGGAATTCCGAGAACAATGGAAGAGTTCCGAAGCATTTTTAAACGTCAGCGTAATTCCGAGAACAATGTAAGAGTACTGAAGCATTTTAAAACGTCATCGGAATTCCGAGAGCAATGGAAGAGTTCCGAAGCATTTTTAAACTTCAGCGGAATTCCGAGAACAATAGAAGAGTTCCGAAGCATTTTTAAACTTCACCCGAATTCCGAGAGCAATGGAAGAGTTCCAAAGCATTTTAAAAATTCAGCAGAATTCCGAGAAAAATTGAAGAGTTCCGAAGCATTTTTAAATGTCAGCGGAATGCCGAGAACAATGCAAGATTTCCGAAGCATTTTTATATGTCAGCGGAATTCCGAGAACAATGGAAGAGTACCAAAGCATTTTTAAACGTCAGCGGAATTCTGAGAACAATGGAAGAGTTCCGAAGCATTTTTAAACTTCAGCAGAATTCCGAGAACAATGGAAGAGTTTCGAAGCATTTTAAAACTTCAACGGAATTCCGAGAACAATGGAAGAGTTCCGAAGCATTTTTAAACGTCAGCGGAATTCCGAGAACAATGAAAGAGTTGCGAAGCATTATTAAACGTCAGCGGAATTCCGAGAACAATGGAAGAGTTCTGAAGCATTTTTAAACGTCTTGGAATTTTGAAAACAATGGAAGATTTCCGAACCATTTTTAAACGTCAGCGGAATTCTGAGAACAATGGAAGAGTACTGAAGCATTTTAAAACGTCATCGGAATTCCGAGAACAATGGAAGAGTTCCGAAGCATTTTTAAACTTCAGCAGAATTACGAGAACAATGGAAGAGTTCCGAAGCATTTTTAAACATGAGCAGAATTACGAGAACAATGGAAGAGATCCGAAGCATTTTTAAACGTCAGCGGAATTCCGAGAACAATGGAAGAGTTGTGAAGCATTTTTAAACGTCAGCGGAATTCCGAGAACAATGGAAGAGTTTCGAAGCATTTTAAAACTTCAACGGAATTCCGAGAACAATGGAAGAGTTCCGAAGCATTTTTAAACGTCAGCGGAATTCCGAGAACAATGAAAGAGTTGCGAAGCATTATTAAACGTCAGCGGAATTCCGAGAACAATGGAAGAGTTCTGAAGCATTTTTAAACGTCTTGGAATTTTGAAAACAATGGAAGATTTCCGAAGCATTTTTAAACGTCAGCGGAATTCTGAGAACAATGGAAGAGTACTGAAGCATTTTAAAACGTCATCGGAATTCCGAGAACAATGGAAGAGTTCCGAAGCATTTTTAAACTTCAGCAGAATTACGAGAACAATGGAAGAGTTCCGAAGCATTTTTAAACATGAGCAGAATTACGAGAACAATGGAAGAGTTCCGAAGCATTTTTAAACGTCAGCGGAATGCCGAGAACAATGCAAGATTTCCGAAGAATTTTTATATGTCAGCGGAATTCCGAGAACAATGGAAGAGTACCAAAGCATTTTTAAACGTCAGCGGAATTCTGAGAACAATGGAAGAGTTCCAAAGCATTTTTAAACGACAGCGGAATTCCGAGAACAATGGAAGAGTTCTGAAGCATTTATAAACTTTTGCGGAATTCCGAGAACAATGGAAGGGTTCCGAAGCATTTTTAAAAGTCAGCGGAATTCCGAGAACAATGGAAGAGTTGTGAAGCATTTTTAAACGTCAGCGGAATTCCGAGAACAATGGAAGAGTTCCGAAGCATTTTTAAACGTCAGCAGAATTCTGAGAACAATGGAAAAGTTCTGAAGCATTTTTAAACGTCAGCGGAATTTTGAAAACAATGGAAGATTTCCGAAGCATTTTTAAAAGTCAGCGGAATTCTGAGAACAATGGAAGAGTTCTGAAGCATTTTTAAACTTCAGCAGAATTCCGAGAACAATGTACGAGATTTTAAGCATTTTTAAACTTCAGCGGAATTCCGAGAACAATAGAAGAGTTCCGAAGCATTTTTAAAATTCACACGAATTCCGAGAATAATGGAAGAGTTCACATGAATTTTTAGACTTCAGCAGAATTCCTAGTACAATGGAAGAGTTCCGAAGCATTTTTAAACATGAGCAGAATTACGAGAACAATGGAAGAGATTTTAAGCATTTTAAAACTTCAGCGGAATTCCGAGAGCAATGGAAGAGTTCCAAAGCATTTTAAAAGTTCAGCAGAATTCCGAGAACAATTGAAGAGTTCCGAAGCATTTTTAAACGTCAGAGGAATGCCGAGAACAATGCAAGATTTCCGAAGCATTTTTATATGTCAGCGGAATTCCGAGAACAATGGAAGAGTACCGAAGCATTTTTAAACGTCAGCGGAGTTCTGAGAACAATGGAAGAGTTCCAAAGCATTTTTAAACTTCAGCAGAATTCCGAGAACAATGGAAGAGTTTCGAAGCATTTTTAAACTTCAGCGGAATTCCGAGAACAATGGAAGAGTTCTGAAGCATTTTTAAACTTCAGCAGAATTCCCAGAACAATGGAAGAGTTTCGAAGCATTTTTAAACTTCAACGGAATTCCGAGAACAATGGAAGAGTTCCGAAGCATTTTTAAACGTCAGCGGAATTCCGAGAACAATGAAAGAGTTGCAAAGCATTATTAAACGTCAGCGTAATTCCGAGAACAATGGAAGAGTTCTGAAGCATTTTTACGCGTCAGCGGAATTTTGAAAACAATGGAAAATTTCCGAAGCATTTTTAAACATCAGCGGAATTCTGAGAACAATGGAAGAGTTCCGAAGCATTTTTAAACTTCAACAGAATTCCGAGAACAATGTAAGGGTTCCGAAGCTTTTTTAAACTTCAGCGGAATTTGGAGTACAACGGAAGAGTTCCGAAGCATTTTTAAAAGTCAGCGGAATTCCGAGAACAATGGAAGAGTTGTGAAGCATTTTTAAACGTCAGCGGAATTCCGAGAACAATGGAAGAGATTTTAAGCATTTTTAAACTTCAGCGGAATTCCGAGAACAATAGAAGAGTTCTGAAGCATTTTTAAAATTGACACGAATTCCGAGAACAATGGAAGAGTTCAGATGATTTTTTAGACTTCAGCAGAATTCCTAGAACAATGGAAGAGGTCCGAAGCATTTTTAAACTTCAGCGGAATTCCGAGAACAATGGAAGAGTTCCGAAGCATTTTTAAACGTCAGCGTAATTCCGAGAACAATGTAAGAGTACTGAAGCATTTTAAAACGTCATCGGAATTCCGAGAGCAATGGAAGAGTTCCGAAGCATTTTTAAACTTCAGCGGAATTCCGAGAACAATAGAAGAGTTCCGAAGCATTTTTAAACTTCACCCGAATTCCGAGAGCAATGGAAGAGTTCCAAAGCATTTTAAAAATTCAGCAGAATTCCGAGAAAAATTGAAGAGTTCCGAAGCATTTTTAAATGTCAGCGGAATGCCGAGAACAATGCAAGATTTCCGAAGCATTTTTATATGTCAGCGGAATTCCGAGAACAATGGAAGAGTACCAAAGCATTTTTAAACGTCAGCGGAATTCTGAGAACAATGGAAGAGTTCCGAAGCATTTTTAAACTTCAGCAGAATTCCGAGAACAATGGAAGAGTTTCGAAGCATTTTAAAACTTCAACGGAATTCCGAGAACAATGGAAGAGTTCCGAAGCATTTTTAAACGTCAGCGGAATTCCGAGAACAATGAAAGAGTTGCGAAGCATTATTAAACGTCAGCGGAATTCCGAGAACAATGGAAGAGTTCTGAAGCATTTTTAAACGTCTTGGAATTTTGAAAACAATGGAAGATTTCCGAACCATTTTTAAACGTCAGCGGAATTCTGAGAACAATGGAAGAGTACTGAAGCATTTTAAAACGTCATCGGAATTCCGAGAACAATGGAAGAGTTCCGAAGCATTTTTAAACTTCAGCAGAATTACGAGAACAATGGAAGAGTTCCGAAGCATTTTTAAACATGAGCAGAATTACGAGAACAATGGAAGAGATTTTAAGCATTTTTAAACTTCAGCGGAATTCCGAGAACAATAGAAGAGTTCCGAAGCATTTTTAAACTTCACCCGAATTCCGAGAGCAATGGAAGAGTTCCAAAGCATTTTAAAAATTCAGCAGAATTCCGAGAACAATTGAAGAGTTCCGAAGCATTTTTAAACGTCAGCGGAATGCCGAGAACAATGCAAGATTTCCGAAGAATTTTTATATGTCAGCGGAATTCCGAGAACAATGGAAGAGTACCAAAGCATTTTTAAACGTCAGCGGAATTCTGAGAACAATGGAAGAGTTCCAAAGCATTTTTAAACGACAGCGGAATTCCGAGAACAATGGAAGAGTTCTGAAGCATTTATAAACTTTTGCGGAATTCCGAGAACAATGGAAGGGTTCCGAAGCATTTTTAAAAGTCAGCGGAATTCCGAGAACAATGGAAGAGTTGTGAAGCATTTTTAAACGTCAGCGGAATTCCGAGAACAATGGAAGAGTTCCGAAGCATTTTTAAACGTCAGCAGAATTCTGAGAACAATGTACAAGATTTTAAGCATTTTTAAACTTCAGCGGAATTCCGAGAACAATAGAAGAGTTCCGAAGCATTTTTAAAATTCACACGAATTCCGAGAATAATGGAAGAGTTCACATGAATTTTTAGACTTCAGCAGAATTCCTAGAACAATGGAAGAGTTCCGAAGCATTTTTAAACTTCAGCGGAATTCCGAGAACAATGGAAGAGTTCCGAAGCATTTTTAAACATGAGCAGAATTACGAGAACAATGGAAGAAATTTTAAGCATTTTTAAACTTCAGCGGAATTCCGAGAACAATAGAAGAGTTCCGAAGCATTTTTAAACTTCACCCGAATTCCGAGAACAATGGAAGAGTTCCAAAGCATTTTAAAAGTTCAGCAGAATTCCGAGAACAATTGAAGAGTTCCGAAGCATTTTTAAACGTCAGCGGAATGCCGAGAACAATGCAAGATTTCCGAAGCATTTTTATATGTCAGCGGATTTCCGAGAACAATGGAAGAGTACCGAAGCATTTTTAAACGTCAGCGGAATTCTGAGAACAATGGAAGAGTTCCGAAGCATTTTTAAACTTCAGCAGAATTCCGAGAACAATGGAAGAGTTTCGAAGCATTTTTAAACTTCAACGGAATTCCGAGAACAATGGAAGAGTTCCGAAGCATTTTTAAACGTCAGCGGAATTCCGAGAACAATGAAAGAGTTGCGAAGCATTATTAGACGTCAGCGGAATTCCGAGAACAATGGAAGAGTTCTGAAGCATTTTTAAACGTCAGCGGAATTTTGAAAACAATGGAAGATTTACGAAGCATTTTTAAACGTCAGCGGAATTGCGAGAACAATGGAAGAGTTCTAAAGCATTTTTAAACATCAGCGGAATGCCGAGAACAATGCAAGATTTCCGAAGCATTTTTATATGTCAGCGGAATTCCGAGAACAATGGAAGAGTTCCGAAGCATTTTTAAACTTCAGCGGAATTACGAGAACAATGGAAGAGTTCCGAAGCATTTTTAAACGTCAGCGGAATGCCGAGAACAATGCAAGATTTCCGAAGCATTTTTATATGTCAGCGGAATTCCGAGAACAATGGAAGAGTTCCGAAGCATTTTTAAACTTCAGCAGAATTCCGAGAACAATGGAAGAGTTCCGAAGCATTTTAAAACTTCAGCAGAATTCCAAGAACAATGGAAGAGTTCCGAAGCATTTTTAAACGTCAGCAGAATTCCGAGAACAATGGAAGAGTTCCGAAGCATTTTTAAACGTCAGCGGAATTCCGAGAACAATGGAAGAGTTCTGAAGAATTTTTAAGCGTCAGCGGAATTTTGAAAACAATGGAAGATTTCCGAAGCATTTTTAAACGTCAGCGGAATTCTGAGAACAATGGAAGAGTTCCGAAGCATTTTTAAACTTCAGCAGAATTCCGAGAACAATGGAAGGGTTCCGAAGCATTTTTAAACTTCAGCGGATTTTGGAGAACAATGGAAGAGATCCGAAGCATTTTTAAACGTCAGCGGAATTCCGAGAACAATGGAAGAGTTGTGAAGCATTTTTAAACGTCAGCAGAATTCCGAGAACAATGGAAGAGTTCCGAAGCATTTCTAAACGTCAGCAGAATTCTGAGAACAATGGAAGAGTTCCAAAGCATTTTTAAACTTTAGCGGAATTCCGAGAACAATGGAAGAGTTCCAAAGCATTTTTAAACGTCAGCGGAATTCCGAGAACAATGGAAGAGTACCGAAGCATTTTTAAATGTCAGCGGAGTTCTGAGAACAATGGAAGAGTTCCAAAGCATTTTTAAACTTCAACGGAATTCCGAGAACAATGGAAGAGTTCCGAAGCATTTTTAAACGTCAGCAGAATTCCCAGAAGAATGTAAGATTTCTGAAGCATTTTTAAACTTCAGCAGAATTCCGAGAGCAATGGAAGAGTTCCAAAGCATTTTAAAAGTTCAGCAGATTTCCGAGAACAATTGAAGAGTTCCGAAGCATTTTTAAACGACAGCGGAATGCCGAGAACAATGCAAGATTTCCGAAGCATTTTTATATGTCAGCGGAATTCCGAGAGCAATGGAAGAGTTCTGAAGCATTTTTAAACTTCAGCAGAATTCCGAGAACAATGGAAGAGTTTCGAAGCATTTTTAAACTTCAACGGTATTCCGAGAACAATGGAAGAGTTCCGAAGCATTTTTAAACGTCAGCGGAATTCCGAGAACAAGGAAAGAGTTGCGAAGCATTATTAAACGTCAGCGGAATTCCGAGAACAATGGAAGAGTTCTGAAGCATTTTTAAACTTCAGCAGAATTCCCAGAACAATGGAAGAGTTTCGAAGCATTTTTAAACTTCAACGGAATTCCGAGAACAATGGAAGAGTTCCGAAGCATTTTTAAACGTCAGCGGAATTCCGAGAACAATGAAAGAGTTGCAAAGCATTATTAAACGTCAGCGTAATTCCGAGAACAATGGAAGAGTTCTGAAGCATTTTTACGCGTCAGCGGAATTTGGAGAACAACGGAAGAGTTCCGAAGCATTTTTAAAAGTCAGCGGAATTCCGAGAACAATGGAAGAGTTGTGAAGCATTTTTAAACGTCAGCGGAATTCCGAGAACAATGGAAGAGATTTTAAGCATTTTTAAACTTCAGCGGAATTCCGAGAACAATAGAAGAGTTCTGAAGCATTTTTAAAATTGACACGAATTCCGAGAACAATGGAAGAGTTCAGATGATTTTTTAGACTTCAGCAGAATTCCTAGAACAATGGAAGAGGTCCGAAGCATTTTTAAACTTCAGCGGAATTCCGAGAACAATGGAAGAGTTCCGAAGCATTTTTAAACGTCAGCGTAATTCCGAGAACAATGGAAGAGTACTGAAGCATTTTAAAACGTCATCGGAATTCCGAGAGCAATGGAAGAGATCCGAAGCATTTTTAAACTTCAGCAGAATTACGAGAACAATGGAAGAGTTCCGAAGCATTTTTAAACATGAGCAGAATTACGAGAACAATGGAAGAGATTTTAAGCATTTTTAAACTTCAGCGGAATTCCGAGAACAATAGAAGAGTTCCGAAGCATTTTTAAACTTCACCCGAATTCCGAGAGCAATGGAAGAGTTCCAAAGCATTTTAAAAATTCAGCAGAATTCCGAGAAAAATTGAAGAGTTCCGAAGCATTTTTAAACGTCAGCGGAATGCCGAGAACAATGCAAGATTTCCGAAGCATTTTTATATGTCAGCGGAATTCCGAGAACAATGGAAGAGTACCAAAGCATTTTTAAACGTCAGCGGACTTCTGAGAACAATGGACGAGTTCCGAAGCATTTTTAAACTTCAGCAGAATTCCGAGAACAATGGAAGAGTTTCGAAGCATTATTAAACGTCAGCGGAATTCCGAGAACAATGGAAGAGTTCTGAAGCATTTTTAAACGTCTTGGAATTTTGAAAACAATGGAAGATTTCCGAAGCATTTTTAAACGTCAGCGGAATTCTGAGAACAATGGAAGAGTACTGAAGCATTTTAAAACGTCATCGGAATTCCGAGAACAATGGAAGAGTTCCGAAGCATTTTTAAACTTCAGCAGAATTACGAGAACAATGGAAGAGTTCCGAAGCATTTTTAAACATGAGCAGAATTACGAGAACAATGGAAGAGATTTTAAGCATTTTTAAACTTCAGCGGAATTCCGAGAACAATAGAAGAGTTCCGAAGCATTTTTAAACTTCACCCGAATTCCGAGAGCAATGGAAGAGTTCCAAAGCATTTTAAAAATTCAGCAGAATTCCGAGAACAATTGAAGAGTTCCGAAGCATTTTTAAACGTCAGCGGAATGCCGAGAACAATGCAAGATTTCCGAAGAATTTTTATATGTCAGCGGAATTCCGAGAACAATGGAAGAGTACCAAAGCATTTTTAAACGTCAGCGGAATTCTGAGAACAATGGAAGAGTTCCAAAGCATTTTTAAACGACAGCGGAATTCCGAGAACAATGGAAGAGTTCTGAAGCATTTATAAACTTTTGCGGAATTCTGAGAACAATGGAAGAGTTCCGAAGCATTTTTAAACGTCAGCGGAATTCCGAGAACAATGAAAGAGTTGCGAAGCATTATTAAACGTCAGCGGAATTCCGAGAACAATGGAAGAGTTCTGAAGCATTTTTAAACGTCTTGGAATTTTGAAAACAATGGAAGATTTCCGAAGCATTTTTAAACGTCAGCGGAATTCTGAGAACAATGGAAGAGTACTGAAGCATTTTAAAACGTCATCGGAATTCCGAGAACAATGGAAGAGTTCCGAAGCATTTTTAAACTTCAGCAGAATTACGAGAACAATGGAAGAGTTCCGAAGCATTTTTAAACATGAGCAGAATTACGAGAACAATGGAAGAGATTTTAAGCATTTTTAAACTTCAGCGGAATTCCGAGAACAATAGAAGAGTTCCGAAGCATTTTTAAACTTCACCCGAATTCCGAGAGCAATGGAAGAGTTCCAAAGCATTTTAAAAATTCAGCAGAATTCCGAGAACAATTGAAGAGTTCCGAAGCATTTTTAAACGTCAGCGGAATGCCGAGAACAATGCAAGATTTCCGAAGAATTTTTATATGTCAGCGGAATTCCGAGAACAATGGAAGAGTACCAAAGCATTTTTAAACGTCAGCGGAATTCTGAGAACAATGGAAGAGTTCCAAAGCATTTTTAAACGACAGCGGAATTCCGAGAACAATGGAAGAGTTCTGAAGCATTTATAAACTTTTCCGGAATTCCGAGAACAATGGAAGGGTTCCGAAGCATTTTTAAAAGTCAGCGGAATTCCGAGAACAATGGAAGAGTTGTGAAGCATTTTTAAACGTCAGCGGAATTCCGAGAACAATGGAAGAGTTCCGAAGCATTTTTAAACGTCAGCAGAATTCTGAGAACAATGTACAAGATTTTAAGCATTTTTAAACTTCAGCGGAATTCCGAGAACAATAGAAGAGTTCCGAAGCATTTTTAAAATTCACACGAATTCCGAGAATAATGGAAGAGTTCACATGAATTTTTAGACTTCAACAGAATTCCTAGAACAATGGAAGAGTTCCGAAGCATTTTTAAACTTCAGCGGAATTCCGAGAACAATGGAAGAGTTCCGAAGCATTTTTAAACATGAGCAGAATTACGAGAACAATGGAAGAAATTTTAAGCATTTTTAAACTTCAGCGGAATTCCGAGAACAATAGAAGAGTTCCGAAGCATTTTTAAACTTCACCCGAATTCCGAGAACAATGGAAGAGTTCCAAAGCATTTTAAAAGTTCAGCAGAATTCCGAGAACAATTGAAGAGTTCCGAAGCATTTTTAAACGTCAGCGGAATGCCGAGAACAATGCAAGATTTCCGAAGCATTTTTATATGTCAGCGGATTTCCGAGAACAATGGAAGAGTACCGAAGCATTTTTAAACGTCAGCGGAATTCTGAGAACAATGGAAGAGTTCCGAAGCATTTTTAAACTTCAGCAGAATTCCGAGAACAATGGAAGAGTTTCGAAGCATTTTTAAACTTCAACGGAATTCCGAGAACAATGGAAGAGTTCCGAAGCATTTTTAAACGTCAGCGGAATTCCGAGAACAATGAAAGAGTTGCGAAGCATTATTAGACGTCAGCGGAATTCCGAGAACAATGGAAGAGTTCTGAAGCATTTTTAAACGTCAGCGGAATTTTGAAAACAATGGAAGATTTCTGAAACATTTTTAAACTTCAGCAGAATTCCGAGAGCAATGGAAGAGTTCCAAAGCATTTTAAAAGTTCAGCAGAATTCCGAGAACAATTGAAGAGTTCCGAAGCATTTTTAAACGTCAGCGGAATGCCGAGAACAATGCAAGATTTCCGAAGCATTTTTATATGTCAGCGGATTTCCGAGAACAATGGAAGAGTACCGAAGCATTTTTAAACGTCAGCAGAATTCCGAGAAGAATGTAAGATTTCTGAAACATTTTTAAACTTCAGCAGAATTCCGAGAGCAATGGAAGAGTTCCAAAGCATTTTAAAAGTTCAGCAGATTGCCGAGAACAATTGAAGAGTTCCGAAGCATTTTTAAACGTCAGCGGAATGCCGAGAACAATGCAAGATTTCCGAAGCATTTTTATATGTCAGCGGAATTCCGAGAGCAATGGAAGAGTTCTGTAGCATTTTTAAACTTCAGCAGAATTCCGAGAACAATGGAAGAGTTTCGAAGCATTTTTAAACTTCAACCTTATTCCGAGAACAATGGAAGAGTTCCGAAGCATTTTTAAACGTCAGCGGAATTCCGAGAACAATGAAAGAGTTGCGAAGCATTATTAAACGTCAGCGGAATTCCGAGAACGATAGAAGAGTTCTGAAGCATTTTTAAACTTCAGCAGAATTCCCAGAACAATGGAAGAGTTTCGAAGCATTTTTAAACTTCAACGGAATTCCGAGAACAATGGAAGAGTTCCGAAGCATTTTTAAACGCCAGCGGAATTCCGAGAACAATGAAAGAGTTGCAAAGCATTATTAAACGTCAGCGTAATTCCGAGAACAATGGAAGAGTTCTGAAGCATTTTTACGCGTCAGCGGAATTTTGAAAACAATGGAAGATTTCCGAAGCATTTTTAAACATCAGCGGAATTCTGAGAACAATGGAAGAGTTCCGAAGCATTTTTAAACTTCAACAGAATTCCGAGAACAATGGAAGGGTTCCGAAGCTTTTTTAAACTTCAGCGGAATTTGGAGAACAACGGAAGAGTTCCGAAGCATTTTTAAAAGTCAGCGGAATTCCGAGAACAATGGAAGAGTTGTGAAGCATTTTTAAACGTCAGCGGAATTCCGAGAACAATGGAAGAGATTTTAAGCATTTTTAAACTTCAGCGGAATTCCGAGAACAATAGAAGAGTTCTGAAGCATTTTTAAAATTGACACGAATTCCGAGAACAATGGAAGAGTTCAGATGATTTTTTAGACTTCAGCAGAATTCCTAGAACAATGGAAGAGGTCCGAAGCATTTTTAAACTTCAGCGGAATTCCGAGAACAATGGAAGAGTTCCGAAGCATTTTTAAACGTCAGCGTAATTCCGAGAACAATGTAAGAGTACTGAAGCATTTTAAAACGTCATCGGAATTCCGAGAGCAATGGAAGAGTTCCGAAGCATTTTTAAACTTCAGCAGAATTACGAGAACAATGGAAGAGTTCCGAAGCATTTTTAAACATGAGCAGAATTACGAGAACAATGGAAGAGATTTTAAGCATTTTTAAACTTCAGCGGAATTCCGAGAACAATAGAAGAGTTCCGAAGCATTTTTAAACTTCACCCGAATTCCGAGAGCAATGGAAGAGTTCCAAAGCATTTTAAAAATTCAGCAGAATTCCGAGAACAATTGAAGAGTTCCGAAGCATTTTTAAACGTCAGCGGAATGCCGAGAACAATGCAAGATTTCCGAAGCATTTTTATATGTCAGCGGAATTCCGAGAACAATGGAAGAGTACCAAAGCATTTTTAAACGTCAGCGGAATTCTGAGAACAATGGAAGAGTTCCGAAGCATTTTTAAACTTCAGCAGAATTCCGAGAACAATGGAAGAGTTCCGAAGCATTTTTAAACTTCAGCGGAATTCCGAGAACAATGAAAGAGTTGCGAAGCATTATTAAACGTCAGCGGAATTCCGAGAACAATGGAAGAGTTCTGAATCATTTTTAAACGTCTTGGAATTTTGAAAACAATGGAAGATTTCCGAAGCATTTTTAAACGTCAGCGGAATTCTGAGAACACTGGAAGAGTACTGAAGCATTTTAAAACGTCATCGGAATTCCGAGAACAATGGAAGAGTTCCGAAGCATTTTTAAACTTCAGCAGAATTACGAGAACAATGGAAGAGTTCCGAAGCATTTTTAAACATGAGCAGAATTACGAGAACAATGGAAGAGATTTTAAGCATTTTTAAACTTCAGCGGAATTCCGAGAACAATAGAAGTGTTCCGAAGCATTTTTAAACTTCACCCGAATTCCGAGAGCAATGGAAGAGTTCCAAAGCATTTTAAAAATTCAGCAGAATTCCGAGAACAATTGAAGAGTTCCGAAGCATTTTTAAACGTCAGCGGAATGCCGAGAACAATGCAAGATTTCCGAAGAATTTTTATATGTCAGCGGAATTCCGAGAACAATGGAAGAGTACCAAAGCATTTTTAAACGTCAGCGGAATTCTGAGAACAATGGAAGAGTTCCAAAGCATTTTTAAACGACAGTGGAATTCCGAGAACAATGGAAGAGTTCTGAAGCATTTATAAACTTTTGCGGAATTCCGAGAACAATGGAAGGGTTCCGAAGCATTTTTAAAAGTCAGCGGAATTCCGAGAACAATGGAAGAGTTGTGAAGCATTTTTAAACGTCAGCGGAATTCCGAGAACAATGGAAGAGTTCCGAAGCATTTTTAAACGTCAGCAGAATTCTGAGAACAATGGAAAAGTTCTGAAGCATTTTTAAACGTCAGCGGAATTTTGAAAACAATGGAAGATTTCCGAAGCATTTTTGAACGTCAGCGGAATTCTGAGAACAATGGAAGAGTTCTGAAGCATTTTTAAACTTCAGCAGAATTCCGAGAACAATGTACGAGATTTTAAGCATTTTTAAACTTCAGCGGAATTCCGAGAACAATAGAAGAGTTCCGAAGCATTTTTAAAATTCACACGAATTCCGAGAATAATGGAAGAGTTCACATGAATTTTTAGACTTCAGCAGAATTCCTAGTACAATGGAAGAGTTCCGAAGCATTTTTAAACTTCAGCGGAATTCCGAGAACAATGGAAGAGTTCCGAAGCATTTTTAAACTTGAGCAGAATTACGAGAACAATGGAAGAGATTTTAAGCATTTTTAAACTTCAGCGGAATTCCGAGAGCAATGGAAGAGTTCCAAAGCATTTTAAAAGTTCAGCAGAATTCCGAGAACAATTGAAGAGTTCCGAAGCATTTTTAAACGTCAGCGGAATGCCGAGAACAATGCAAGATTTCCGAAGCATTTTTATATGTCAGCGGATTTCCGAGAACAATGGAAGAGTACCGAAGCATTTTTAAACGTCAGCGGAATTCTGAGAACAATGGAAGAGTTCCGAAGCATTTTTAAACTTCAGCAGAATTCCGAGAACAATGGAAGAGTTTCGAAGCATTTTTAAACTTCAACGGAATTCCGAGAACAATGGAAGAGTTCCGAAGCATTTTTAAACGTCAGCGGAATTCCGAGAACAATGAAAGAGTTGCGAAGCATTATTAGACGTCAGCGGAATTCCGAGAACAATGGAAGAGTTCTGAAGCATTTTTAAACGTCAGCGGAATTTTGAAAACAATGGAAGATTTACGAAGCATTTTTAAACGTCAGCGGAATTCTGAGAACAATGGAAGAGTTCCGAAGCATTTTTATATGTCAGCGGAATTCCGAGAACAATGGAAGAGTTCCGAAGCATTTTTAAACTTCAGCAGAATTCTGAGAACAATGGAAGAGTTCTGAAGCATTTTAAAACTTCAGCAGAATTCCAAGAACAATGGAAGAGTTCCGAAGCATTTTTAAACGTCAGCGGAATTCCGAGAACAATGGAAGAGTTCCGAAGCATTTTTAAACGTCAGTGGAATTCCGAGAACAATGGAAGAGTTCTGAAGCATTTTTAAGCGTCAGCGGAATTTTGAAAACAATGGAAGATTTCCGAAGCATTTTTAAACGTCAGCGGAATTCCGAGAGCAATGGAAGAGTTCTGAAGCATTTTTAAACTTCAGCAGAATTCCGAGAACAATGGAAGAGTTTCGAAGCATTTTTAAACTTCAACCTTATTCCGAGAACAATGGAAGAGTTCCGAAGCATTTTTAAACGTCAGCGGAATTCCGAGAACAATGAAAGAGTTGCGAAGCATTATTAAAGGTCAGCGGAATTCCGAGAACAATGGAAGAGTTCTGAAGCATTTTTAAACTTCAGCAGAATTCCCAGAACAATGGAAGAGTTTCGAAGCATTTTTAAACTTCAACGGAATTCCGAGAACAATGGAAGAGTTCCGAAGCATTTTTAAACGTCAGCGGAATTCCGAGAACAATGAAAGAGTTGCAAAGCATTATTAAACGTCAGCGTAATTCCGAGAACAATGGAAGAGTTCTGAAGCATTTTTACGCATCAGCGGAATTTTGAAAACAATGGAAGATTTCCGAAGCATTTTTAATCATCATCGGAATTCTGAGAACAATGGAAGAGTTCCGAAGCATTTTTAAACTTCAACAGAATTCCGAGAACAATGGAAGGGTTCCGAAGCTTTTTTAAACTTCAGCGGAATTTGGAGAACAACGGAAGAGTTCCGAAGCATTTTTAAAAGTCAGCGGAATTCCGAGAACAATGGAAGAGTTGTGAAGCATTTTTAAACGTCAGCGGAATTCCGAGAACAATGGAAGAGATTTTAAGCATTTTTAAACTTCAGCGGAATTCCGAGAACAATAGAAGAGTTCTGAAGCATTTTTAAAATTGACACGAATTCCGAGAACAATGGAAGAGTTCAGATGATTTTTTAGACTTCAGCAGAATTCCTAGAACAATGGAAGAGGTCCGAAGCATTTTTAAACGTCAGCGGAATTCCGAGAACAATGGAAGAGTACTGAAGCATTTTAAAACGTCATCGGAATTCCGAGAGCAATGGAAGAGTTCCGAAGCATTTTTAAACTTCAGCAGAATTACGAGAACAATGGAAGAGTTCCGAAGCATTTTTAAACATGAGCAGAATTACGAGAACAATGGAAGAGATTTTAAGCATTTTTAAACTTCAGCGAATTCCGAGAACAATAGAAGAGTTCCGAAGCATTTTTAAACTTCACCCGAATTCCGAGAGCAATGGAAGAGTTCCAAAGCATTTTAAAAATTCAGCAGAATTCCGAGAACAATTCAAGAGTTCCGAAGCATTTTTAAACGTCAGCGGAATGCCGAGAACAATGCAAGATTTCCGAAGCATTTTTATATGTCAGCGGAATTCCGAGAACAATGGAAGAGTACCAAAGCATTTTTAAACATCAGCGGAATTCTGAGAACAATGGAAGAGTTCCGAAGCATTTTTAAACTTCAGCAGAATTCCGAGAACAATGGAAGAGTTCGAAGCATTTTTAAACTTCAGCGGAATTCCGAGAACAATGAAAGAGTTGCGAAGCATTATTAAACGTCAGCGGAATTCCGAGAACAATGGAAGAGTTCTGAATCATTTTTAAACGTCTTGGAATTTTGAAAACAATGGAAGATTTCCGAAGCATTTTTAAACGTCAGCGTAATTCCGAGAACAATGGAAGAGTACTGAAGCATTTTAAAACGTCATCGGAATTCCGAGAGCAATGGAAGAGTTCCGAAGCATTTTTAAACTTCAGCAGAATTACGAGAACAATGGAAGAGTTCCGAAGCATTTTTAAACATGAGCAGAATTACGAGAACAATGGAAGAGATTTTAAGCATTTTTAAACTTCAGCGGAATTCCGAGAACAATAGAAGAGTTCCGAAGCATTTTTAAACTTCACCCGAATTCCGAGAGCAATGGAAGAGTTCCAAAGCATTTTAAAAATTCAGCAGAATTCCGAGAACAATTGAAGAGTTCCGAAGCATTTTTAAACGTCAGCGGAATGCCGAGAACAATGCAAGATTTCCGAAGCATTTTTATATGTCAGCGGAATTCCGAGAACAATGGAAGAGTACCAAAGCATTTTTAAACGTCAGCGGAATTCTGAGAACAATGGAAGAGTTCCGAAGCATTTTTAAACTTCAGCAGAATTCCGAGAACAATGGAAGAGTTCGAAGCATTTTTAAACTTCAGCGGAATTCCGAGAACAATAGAAGAGTTCCGAAGCATTTTTAACCTTCACCCGAATTCCGAGAGCAATGGAAGAGTTCCAAAGCATTTTAAAAATTCAGCAGAATTCCGAGAACAATTGAAGAGTTCCGAAGCATTTTTAAACGTCAGCGGAATGCCGAGAACAATGCAAGATTTCCGAAGAATTTTTATATGTCAGCGGAATTCTGAGAACAATGGAAGAGTTCTGAAGCATTTATAAACTTTTGCGGAATTCCGAGAACAATGGAAGGGTTCCGAAGCATTTTTAAAAGTCAGCGGAATTCCGAGAACAATGGAAGAGTTGTGAAGCATTTTTAAACGTCAGCGGAATTTTGAAAACAATGGAAGATTTACGAAGCATTTTTAAACGTCAGCGGAATTCTGAGAACAATGGAAGAGTTCCGAAGCATTTTTAAACTTCAGCGGAATTCCAAGAACAATGGAAGAGTTCCAAAGCATTTTTAAACGTCAGCGGAATTGAGAGAACAATGGAAGAGTTCTAAAGCATTTTTAAACATCAGCGGAATGCCGAGAACAATGCAAGATTTCCGAAGCATTTTTATATGTCAGCGGAATTCCGAGAACAATGGAAGAGTTCCGAAGCATTTTTAAACTTCAGCAGAATTCTGAGAACAATGGAAGAGTTCCAAAGCATTTTAAAACTTCAGCAGAATTCCAAGAACAATGGAAGAGTTCCGAAGCATTTTTAAACGTCAGCGGAATTCCGAGAACAATGGAAGAGTTCCGAAGCATTTTTAAACGTCAGCGGAATTCCGAGAACAATGGAAGAGTTCTGAAGCATTTTTAAGCGTCAGCGGAATTTTGAAAACAATGGAAGATTTCCGAAGCATTTTTAAACTTCAGCAGAATTCCGAGAACAATGGAAGGGTTCCGAAGCATTTTTAAACTTCAGCGGATTTTGGAGAACAATGGAAGCGTTCCGAAGTATTTTTAAAAGTCAGCGGAATTCCGAGAACAATGGAAGAGTTGTGAAGCATTTTTAAACGTCAGCGGAATTCCGAGAACAATGGAAGAGTTCCGAAGCATTTTTAAACGTCAGCAGAATTCCGAGAACAATGGAAGAGTTCCGAAGCATTTCTAAACGTCAGCAGAATTCTGAGAACAATGGAAGAGTTCCGAAGCATTTTTAAACTTCAGCGGAATTCCGAGAACAATGGAAGAGTTCCAAAGCATTTTTAAACGTCAGCGGAATTCCGAGAACAATGGAAGAGTTCCGAAGCATTTTTAAACGTCAGCAGAATTCCGAGAAGAATGTAAGAGTACTGAAGCATTTTTAAACTTCAGCGGAATTCCGAGAGCAATGGAAGAGTTCCAAAGCATTTTAAAAGTTCAGCAGAATTCCGAGAACAATTGAAGAGTTCCGAAGCATTTTTAAACGTCAGCGGAATTCTGAGAACAATGGAAGAGTTCCGAAGCATTTTTAAACTTCAGCAGAATTCCGAGAACAATGGAAGAGTTTCGAAGCATTTTTAAACGTCAGCGGAATTCCGAGAGCAATGGAAGAGTTCTGAAGCATTTTTAAACTTCAGCAGAATTCCGAGAACAATGGAAGAGTTTCGAAGCATTTTTAAACTTCAACCTTATTCCGAGAACAATGGAAGATTTCCGAAGCATTTTTAAACGTCAGCGGAATTCCGAGAGCAATGGAAGAGTTCTGAAGCATTTTTAAACTTCAGCAGAATTCCGAGAACAATGGAAGAGTTTCGAAGCATTTTTAAACTTCAACCTTATTCCGAGAACAATGGAAGAGTTCCGAAGCATTTTTAAACGTCAGCGGAATTCCGAGAACAATGAAAGAGTTGCGAAGCATTATTAAAGGTCAGCGGAATTCCGAGAACAATGGAAGAGTTCTGAAGCATTTTTAAACTTCAGCAGAATTCCCAGAACAATGGAAGAGTTTCGAAGCATTTTTAAACTTCAACGGAATTCCGAGAACAATGGAAGAGTTCCGAAGCATTTTTAAACGTCAGCGGAATTCCGAGAACAATGAAAGAGTTGCAAAGCATTATTAAACGTCAGCGTAATTCCGAGAACAATGGAAGAGTTCTGAAGCATTTTTACGCGTCAGCGGAATTTTGAAAACAATGAAAGATTTCCGAAGCATTTTTAATCATCATCGGAATTCTGAGAACAATGGAAGAGTTCCGAAGCATTTTTAAACTTCAACAGAATTCCGAGAACAATGGAAGGGTTCCGAAGCTTTTTTAAACTTCAGCGGAATTTGGAGAACAACGGAAGAGTTCCGAAGCATTTTTAAAAGTCAGCGGAATTCCGAGAACAATGGAAGAGTTGTGAAGCATTTTTAAACGTCAGCGGAATTCCGAGAACAATGGAAGAGATTTTAAGCATTTTTAAACTTCAGCGGAATTCCGAGAACAATAGAAGAGTTCCGAAGCATTTTTAAACTTCACCCGAATTCCGAGAGCAATGGAAGAGTTCCAAAGCATTTTAAAAATTCAGCAGAATTCCGAGAACAATTGAAGAGTTCCGAAGCATTTTTAAACGTCAGCGGAATGCCGAGAACAATGCAAGATTTCCGAAGAATTTTTATATGTCAGCGGAATTCCGAGAACAATGGAAGAGTACCAAAGCATTTTTAAACGTCAGCGGAATTCTGAGAACAATGGAAGAGTTCCAAAGCATTTTTAAACGACAGTGGAATTCCGAGAACAATGGAAGAGTTCTGAAGCATTTATAAACTTTTGCGGAATTCCGAGAACAATGGAAGGGTTCCGAAGCATTTTTAAAAGTCAGCGGAATTCCGAGAACAATGGAAGAGTTGTGAAGCATTTTTAAACGTCAGCGGAATTCCGAGAACAATGGAAGAGTTCCGAAGCATTTTTAAACGTCAGCAGAATTCTGAGAACAATGGAAAAGTTCTGAAGCATTTTTAAACGTCAGCGGAATTTTGAAAACAATGGAAGATTTCCGAAGCATTTTTAAACTTCAGCAGAATTCCGAGAACAATGTACGAGATTTTAAGCATTTTTAAACTTCAGCGGAATTCCGAGAACAATAGAAGAGTTCCGAAGCATTTTTAAAATTCACACGAATTCCGAGAATAATGGAAGTGTTCACATGAATTTTTAGACTTCAGCAGAATTCCTAGTACAATGGAAGAGTTCCGAAGCATTTTTAAACTTCAGCGGAATTCCAAGAACAATGGAAGAGTTCCGAAGCATTTTTAAACATGAGCAGAATTACGAGAACAATGGAAGAGATTTTAAGCATTTTTAAACTTCAGCGGAATTCCGAGAGCAATGGAAGAGTTCCAAAGCATTTTAAAAGTTCAGCAGAATTCCGAGAACAATTGAAGAGTTCCGAAGCATTTTTAAACGTCAGCGGAATGCCGAGAACAATGCAAGATTTCCGAAGCATTTTTATATGTCAGCGGATTTCCGAGAACAATGGAAGAGTACCGAAGCATTTTTAAACGTCAGCGGAATTCTGAGAACAGTGGAAGAGTTCCGAAGCATTTTTAAACTTCAGCAGAATTCCGAGAACAATGGAAGAGTTTCGAAGCATTTTTAAACTTCAACGGAATTCCGAGAACAATGGAAGAGTTCCGAAGCATTTTTAAACGTCAGCGGAATTCCGAGAACAATGAAAAAGTTGCGAAGCATTATTAGACGTCAGCGGAATTCCGAGAACAATGGAAGAGTTCTGAAGCATTTTTAAACGTCAGCGGAATTTTGAAAACAATGGAAGATTTACGAAGCATTTTTAAACGTCAGCGGAATTCTGAGAACAATGGAAGAGTTCCGAAGCATTTTTAAACTTCAGCGGAATTCCAAGAACAATGGAAGAGTTCCAAAGCATTTTTAAACGTCAGCGGAATTCCGAGAACAATGGAAGAGTTCTGAAGCATTTTTAAACGTCAGCGGAATTGAGAGAACAATGGAAGAGTTCTAAAGCATTTTTAAACATCAGCGGAATGCCGAGAACAATGCAAGATTTCCGAAGCATTTTTATATAACAGCGGAATTCCGAGAACAATGGAAGAGTTCCGAAGCATTTTTAAACTTCAGCAGAATTCTGAGAACAATGGAAGAGTTCCGAAGCATTTTAAAACTTCAGCAGAATTCCAAGAACAATGGAAGAGTTCCGAAGCATTTTTAAACGTCAGCGGAATTCCGAGAACAATGGAAGAGTTCCGAAGCATTTTTAAACGTCAGCGGAATTCCGAGAACAATGGAAGAGTTCTGAAGCATTTTTAAGCGTCAGCGGAATTTTGAAAACAATGGAAGATTTCCGAAGCATTTTTAAACGTCAGCGGAATTCTGAGAACAATGGAAGAGTTCCGAAGCATTTTTAAACTTCAGCAGAATTCCGAGAACAATGGAAGGGTTCCGAAGCATTTTTAAACTTCAGCGGATTTTGGAGAACAATGGAAGCGTTCCGAAGTATTTTTAAAAGTCAGCGGAATTCCGAGAACAATGGAAGAGTTGTGAAGCATTTTTAAACGTCAGCGGAATTCCGAGAACAATGGAAGAGTTCCGAAGCATTTTTAAACGTCAGCAGAATTCCGAGAACAATGGAAGAGTTCCGAAGCATTTCTAAACGTCAGCAGAATTCTGAGAACAATGGAAGAGTTCCGAAGCATTTTTAAACTTCAGCGGAATTCCGAGAACAATGGAAGAGTTCCAAAGCATTTTTAAACGTCAGCGGAATTCCGAGAACAATGGAAGAGTTCCGAAGCATTTTTAAACGTCAGCAGAATTCCGAGAAGAATGTAAGAGTACTGAAGCATTTTTAAACTTCAGCGGAATTCCGAGAGCAATGGAAGAGTTCCAAAGCATTTTAAAAGTTCAGCAGAATTCCGAGAACAATTGAAGAGTTCCGAAGCATTTTTAAACGTCAGCGGAATTCTGAGAACAATGGAAGAGTTCCGAAGCATTTTTAAACTTCAGCAGAATTCCGAGAACAATGGAAGAGTTTCGAAGCATTTTTAAACTTCAACGGAATTCCGAGAACAATGGAAGAGTTCCGAAGCATTTTTAAACGTCAGCGGAATTCCGAGAACAATGAAAGAGTTGCGCAGCATTATTAGACGTCAGCGGAATTCCGAGAACAATGGAAGAGTTCTGAAGCATTTTTAAACGTCAGCGGAATTTTGAAAACAATGGAAGAGTTCCGAAGCATTTTTAAACTTCAGCGGAATTCCAAGAACAATGGAAGAGTTCCAAAGCATTTTTAAACGTCAGCGGAATTCCGAGAACAATGGAAGAGTTCTGAAGCATTTTTAAACGTCAGCGGAATTGCGAGAACAATGGAAGAGTTCTAAAGCATTTTTAAACATCAGCGGAATGCCGAGAACAATGCAAGATTTCCGAAGCATTTTTATATGTCAGCGGAATTCGGAGAACAATGGAAGAGTTCCGAAGCATTTTTAAACTTCAGCGGAATTACGAGAACAATGGAAGAGTTCCGAAGCATTTTTAAACGTCAGCGGAATGCCGAGAACAATGCAAGATTTCCGAAGCATTTTTATATGTCAGCGGAATTCCGAGAACAATGGAAGAGTTCCGAAGCATTTTTAAACTTCAGCAGAATTCCCAGAACAATGGAAGAGTTTCGAAGCATTTTTAAACTTCAACAGAATTCCGAGAACAATGGAAGAGTTCCGAAGCATTTTTAAACGTCAGCGGAATTCCGAGAACAATGAAAGAGTTGCGAAGCATTATTAAACGTCAGCGTAATTCCGAGAACAATGGAAGAGTTCTGAAGCATTTTTAAGCGTCAGCGGAATTTTGAAAACAATGGAAGATTTCCGAAGCATGTTTAAACGTCAGCGGAATTCTGAGAACAATGGAAGAGGTCCGAAGCATTTTTAAACTTCAGCGGAATTCCGAGAACAATGGAAGAGTTCCGAAGCATTTTTAAACGTCAGCGGAATTCCGAGAACAATGGAAGAGTACTGAAGCATTTTAAAACGTCAGCGGAATTCCGAGAACAATGGAAGAGTTCCGAAGCATTTTTAAACGTCAGCAGAATTCCGAGAACAATGGAAGAGTTCCGAAGCATTTTAAAACTTCAGCAGAATTCCAAGAACAATGGAAGAGTTCCGAAGCATTTTTTAACGTCAGCGGAATTCCGAGAACAATGGAAGAGTTCCAAAGCATTTTTAAGCGTCAGCGGAATTTTGAAAACAATGGAAGATTTCCGAAGCATTTTTAAACGTCAGCGGAATTCTGAGAACAATGGAAGAGTTCCGAAGCATTTTTAAACGTCAGCAGAATTCCGAGAACAATGGAAGAGTTCCGAAGCCTTTTTAAACGTCATCGGAATTCCGAGAACAATGAAAGAGTTCTGAAGCATTTTTAAGCGTCAGCGGAATTTTGAAAACAATGGAAGATTTCCGAAGCATTTTTAAACGTCAGCGGAATTCCGAGAACAATGGAAGAGTTCCGAAGCATTTTTAAACGTCAGCAGAATTCCGAGAAGAATGTAAGAGTACTGAAGCATTTTTAAACTTCAGCAGAATTCTGAGAGCAATGGAAGAGTTCCAAAGCATTTTAAAAGTTCAGCAGAATTCCGAGAACAATTGAAGAGTTCCAAAGCCTTTTTAAACGTCAGCGGAATGCCGAGAACAATGCAAGATTTCCGAAGCATTTTTATATGTCAGCGGAATTCCGAGAACAATGGAAGAGTACCGAAGCATTTTTAAACGTCAGCGGAATTCTGAGAACAATGGAGGAGTTACAAAGCATTTTTAAACTTCAGCAGAATTCCGAGAACAATGGAAGAGTTTCGAAGCATTTTTAAACTTCAACGGAATTCCGTGAACAATGGAAGAGTTCCGAAGCATTTTTAAACGTCAGCAGAATTCCGAGAAGAATGTAAGAGTTCTGAAGCATTTTTAAACTTCAGCAGAATTCCGAGAGCAATGGAAGAGTTCCAAAGCATTTTAAAAGTTCAGCAGAATTCCGAGAACAATTGAAGAGTTCCGAAGCATTTTTAAACGTCAGCGAAATGCCGAGAACAATGCAAGATTTCCGAAGCATTTTTATATGTCAGTGGAATTCCGAGAACAATGGAAGAGTTCCGAAGCATTTTTAAACTTCAGCAGAATTCCGAGAACAATGGAAGTGTTTCGAAGCATTTTTAAACTTCAACGGTATTGCGAGAACAATGGAAGAGTTCCGAAGCATTTTTAAACGTCAGCGGAATTCCGAGAACAATGAAAGAGTTGCGAAGCATTATTAAACGTCAGCGGAATTCCGAGAACAATGGAAGAGTTCTGAAGCATTTTTAAACTTCAGCAGAATTCCCAGAACAATGGAAGAGTTTCAAAGCATTTTTAAACTTCAACGGAATTCCGAGAACAATGGAAGAGTTACGAAGCATTTTTAAACGTCAGCGGAATGCCGAGAACAATGCAAGATTTCCGAAGCATTTTTATATGTCAGCGGAATTCCGAGAACAATGGAAGAGTTCCGAAGCATTTTTAAACTTCAGCAGAATTCCGAGAACAATGGAAGTGTTTCGAAGCATTTTTAAACTTCAACGGTATTCCGAGAACAATGGAAGAGTTCCGAAGCATTTTTAAACGTCAGCGAAATTCTGAGAAAAATGGAAGAGTTCTGAAGCATTTTTAAACTTCAGCAGAATTCCGAGAACAATGGAAGAGTTCCGAAGCATTTTTAAACTTCAGCGGAATTCCGAGAACAATGTAAGAGATTTTAAGCATTTTTAAACTTCAGCGGAATTCCGAGAACAATGGAAGAGTTCCGAAGCATTTTTAAACGTCAGCGGAATTCCGAGAACAATGGAAGAGTACTGAAGCATCTTAAAACGTCATCGGAATTCCGAGAACAATGGAAGAGTTCCGAAGCATTTTTAAACTTCAGCAGAATTACGATAACAATGGAAGAGTTCCGAAGCATTTTTAAACATGAGCAGAATTACGAGAACAATGGAAGAGATTTTAAGCATTTTTAAACTTCAGCGGAATTCCGAGAACAATACAAGAGTTCCGAAGCATTTTTAAACTTCACCCGAATTCCGAGAGCAATGGAAGAGTACCAAAGCATTTTTAAACGTCAGCGGAATTCTGAGAACAATGGAAGAGTTCCGAAGCATTTTTAAACTTCAGCAGAATTCCGAGAACAATGGAAGAGTTCCGAAGCATTTTTAAACTTCAGCGGAATTCCGAGAACAATGAAAGAGTTGCGAAGCATTATTAAACGTCAGCGGAATTCCGAGAACAATGGAAGAGTTCTGAATCATTTTTAAACGTCTTGGAATTTTGAAAACAATGGAAGATTTCCGAAGCATTTTTAAACGTCAGCGGAATTCTGAGAACAATGGAAGAGTACTGAAGCATTTTAAAACGTCATGGGAATTCCGAGAACAATGGAAGAGTTCCGAAGCATTTTTAAACTTCAGCAGAATTACGAGAACAATGGAAGAGTTCCGAAGCATTTTTAAACATGAGCAGAATTACGAGAACAATGGAAGAGATTTTAAGCATTTTTAAACTTCAGCGGAATTCCGAGAACAATAGAAGAGTTCCGAAGCATTTTTAAACTTCACCCGAATTCCGAGAGCAATGGAAGAGTTCCAAAGCATTTTAAAAATTCAGCAGAATTCCGAGAACAATTGAAGAGTTCCGAAGCATTTTTAAACGTCAGCGGAATGCCGAGAACAATGCAAGATTTCCGAAGAATTTTTATATGTCAGCGGAATTCCGAGAACAATGGAAGAGTACCAAAGCATTTTTAAACGTCAGCGGAATTCTGAGAACAATGGAAGAGTTCCAAAGCATTTTTAAACGACAGTGGAATTCCGAGAACAATGGAAGAGTTCTGAAGCATTTATAAACTTTTGCGGAATTCCGAGAATAATGGAAGGGTTCCGAAGCATTTTTAAAAGTCAGCGGAATTCCGAGAACAATGGAAGAGTTGTGAAGCATTTTTAAACGTTAGCGGAATTCCGAGAACAATGGAAGAGTTCCGAAGCATTTTTAAACGTCAGCAGAATTCTGAGAACAATGGAAAAGTTCTGAAGCATTTTTAAACGTCAGCGGAATTTTGAAAACAATGCAAGATTTCCGAAGCATTTTTATATGTCAGCGGATTTCCGAGAACAATGGAAGAGTACCGAAGCATTTTTAAACGTCAGCGGAATTCTGAGAACAGTGGAAGAGTTCCGAAGCATTTTTAAACTTCAGCAGAATTCCGAGAACAATGGAAGAGTTTCGAAGCATTTTTAAACTTCAACGGAATTCCGAGAACAATGGAAGAGTTCCGAAGCATTTTTAAACGTCAGCGGAATTCCGAGAACAATGAAAAAGTTGCGAAGCATTATTAGACGTCAGCGGAATTCCGAGAACAATGGAAGAGTTCTGAAGCATTTTTAAACGTCAGCGGAATTTTGAAAACAATGGAAGATTTACGAAGCATTTTTAAACGTCAGCGGAATTCTGAGAACAATGGAAGAGTTCCGAAGCATTTTTAAACTTCAGCGGAATTCCAAGAACAATGGAAGAGTTCCAAAGCATTTTTAAACGTCAGCGGAATTCCGAGAACAATGGAAGAGTTCTGAAGCATTTTTAAACGTCAGCGGAATTGAGAGAACAATGGAAGAGTTCTAAAGCATTTTTAAACATCAGCGGAATGCCGAGAACAATGCAAGATTTCCGAAGCATTTTTATATGTCAGCGGAATTCCGAGAACAATGGAAGAGTTCCGAAGCATTTTTAAACTTCAGCAGAATTCTGAGAACAATGGAAGAGTTCCGAAGCATTTTAAAACTTCAGCAGAATTCCAAGAACAATGGAAGAGTTCCGAAGCATTTTTAAACGTCAGCGGAATTCCGAGAACAATGGAAGAGTTCCGAAGCATTTTTAAACGTCAGCGGAATTCCGAGAACAATGGAAGAGTTCTGAAGCATTTTTAAGCATCAGCGGAATTTTGAAAACAATGGAAGATTTCCGAAGCATTTTTAAACGTCAGCGGAATTCTGAGAACAATGGAAGAGTTCCGAAGCATTTTTAAACTTCAGCAGAATTCCGAGAACAATGGAAGGGTTCCGAAGCATTTTTAAACTTCAGCGGATTTTGGAGAACAATGGAAGCGTTCCGAAGCATTTCTAAACGTCAGCAGAATTCTGAGAACAATGGAAGAGTTCCGAAGCATTTTTAAACGTCAGCAGAATTCCGAGAACAATGGAAGAGTTCCGAAGCATTTCTAAACGTCAGCAGAATTCTGAGAACAATGGAAGAGTTCCGAAGCATTTTTAAACTTCAGCGGAATTCCGAGAACAATGGAAGAGTTCCAAAGCATTTTTAAACGTCAGCGGAATTCCGAGAACAATGGAAGAGTTCCGAAGCATTTTTAAACGTCAGCAGAATTCCGAGAAGAATGTAAGAGTACTGAAGCATTTTTAAACTTCAGCGGAATTCCGAGAGCAATGGAAGAGTTCCAAAGCATTTTAAAAGTTCAGCAGAATTCCGAGAACAATTGAAGAGTTCCGAAGCATTTTTAAACGTCAGCGGAATTCTGAGAACAATGGAAGAGTTCCGAAGCATTTTTAAACTTCAGCAGAATTCCGAGAACAATGGAAGAGTTTCGAAGCATTTTTAAACTTCAACGGAATTCCGAGAACAATGGAAGAGTTCCGAAGCATTTTTAAACGTCAGCGGAATTCCGAGAACAATGAAAGAGTTGCGAAGCATTATTAAACGTCAGCGTAATTCCGAGAACAATGGAAGAGTTCTGAAGCATTTTTAAGCGTCAGCGGAATTTTGAAAACAATGGAAGATTTCCGAAGCATGTTTAAACGTCAGCGGAATTCTGAGAACAATGGAAGAGGTCTGAAGCATTTTTAAACTTCAGCGGAATTCCGAGAACAATGGAAGAGTTCCGAAGCATTTTTAAACGTCAGCGGAATTCCGAGAACAATGGAAGAGTACTGAAGCATTTTAAAACGTCAGCGGAATTCCGAGAACAATGGAAGAGTTCCGAAGCATTTTTAAACGTCAGCAGAATTCCGAGAACAATGGAAGAGTTCCGAAGCATTTTAAAACTTCAGCAGAATTCCAAGAACAATGGAAGAGTTCCGAAGCATTTTTAAACGTCAGCGGAATTCCGAGAACAATGGAAGAGTTCCAAAGCATTTTTAAGCGTCAGCGGAATTTTGAAAACAATGGAAGATTTCCGAAGCATTTTTAAACGTCAGCGGAATTCTGAGAACAATGGAAGAGTTCCGAAGCATTTTTAAACGTCAGCAGAATTCCGAGAACAATGGAAGAGTTCCGAAGCATTTTTAAACGTCAGCGGAATTCCGAGAACAATGAAAGAGTTCTGAAGCATTTTTAAGCGTCAGCGGAATTTTGAAAACAATGGAAGATTTCCGAAGCATTTTTAAACGTCAGCGGAATTCCGAGAAGAATGTAAGAGTACTGAAGCATTTTTAAACTTCAGCAGAATTCTGAGAGCAATGGAAGAGTTCCAAAGCATTTTAAAAGTTCAGCAGAATTCCGAGAACAATTGAAGAGTTCCAAAGCCTTTTTAAACGTCAGCGGAATGCCGAGAACAATGCAAGATTTCCGAAGCATTTTTATATGTCAGCGGAATTCCGAGAACAATGGAAGAGTACCGAAGCATTTTTAAACGTCAGCGGAATTCTGAGAACAATGGAGGAGTTACAAAGCATTTTTAAACTTCAGCAGAATTCCGAGAACAATGGAAGAGTTTCGAAGCATTTTTAAACTTCAACGGAATTCCGTGAACAATGGAAGAGTTCCGAAGCATTTTTAAACGTCAGCAGAATTCCGAGAAGAATGTAAGAGTTCTGAAGCATTTTTAAACTTCAGCAGAATTCCGAGAGCAATGGAAGAGTTCCAAAGCATTTTAAAAGTTCAGCAGAATTCCGAGAACAATTGAAGAGTTCCGAAGCATTTTTAAACGTCAGCGAAATGCCGAGAACAATGCAAGATTTCCGAAGCATTTTTATATGTCAGTGGAATTCCGAGAACAATGGAAGAGTTCCGAAGCATTTTTAAACTTCAGCAGAATTCCGAGAACAATGGAAGTGTTTCGAAGCATTTTTAAACTTCAGCAGAATTCCGAGAACAATGGAAGAGTTCCGAAGCATTTTTAAACTTCAGCGGAATTCCGAGAACAATGTAAGAGATTTTAAGCATTATTAAACTTCAGCGGAATTCCGAGAACAATGGAAGAGTTCCGAAGCATTTTTAAACGTCAGCGGAATTCCGAGAACAATGGAAGAGTACTGAAGCATCTTAAAACGTCATCGGAATTCCGAGAACAATGGAAGAGTTCAAAAGCATTTTTAAACATGAGCAGAATTACGAGAACAATGGAAGAGATTTTAAGCATTTTAAAAGTTCAGCAGAATTCCGAGAACAATTGAAGAGTTCCGAAGCATTTTTAAACGTCAGCGGATTTCCGAGAACAATGGAAGAGTTCTGAAGCATTTTTAAGCGTCAGCGGAATTTTGAAAACAATGGAAGATTTCCGAAGCATTTTTAAACGTCAGCGGAATTCTGAGAACAATGGAAGAGTTCCGAAGCATTTTTAAACTTCAGCAGAATTCCGAGAACAATGGAAGGGTTCCGAAGCATTTTTAAACTTCAGCGGATTTTGGAGAACAATGGAAGCGTTCCGAAGTATTTTTAAAAGTCAGCAGAATTCCGAGAACAATGGAAGAGTTCCGAAACATTTCTAAACGTCAGCAGAATTCTGAGAACAATGGAAGAGTTCCGAAGCATTTTTAAACTTCAGCAGAATTCCGAGAGCAATGGAAGAGTTCCAAAGCATTTTAAAAGTTCAGTAGAATTCCGAGAACAATTGAAGAGTTCCGAAGCATTTTTAAACGTCAGCGGAATGCCGAGAACAATGCAAGATTTCCGAAGCATTTTTATATGTCAGCGGAATTCCGAGAACAATGGAAGAGTTCCGAAGCATTTTTAAACGTCAGCGGAATTCCGAGAACAATGAAAGAGTTGCGAAGCATTATTAAACGTCAGCGGAATTCCGAGAACAATGGAAGAGTTCTGAAGCATTTTTAAACTTCAGCAGAATTCCCAGAACAATGGAAGAGTTTCGAAGCATTTTTAAACTTCAACGGAATTCCGAGAACAATGGAAGAGTTCCGAAGCATTTTTAAACGTCAGCGGAATTCCGAGAACAATGAAAGAGTTGCGAAGCATTATTAAACGTCAGCGTAATTCCGAGAACAATGGAAGAGTTCTGAAGCATTTTTAAGCGTCAGCGGAATTTTGAAAACAATGGAAGATTTCCGAAGCATTTTAAAACTTCAGCAGAATTACGAGAACAATGGAAGAGTTCCGAAGCATTTTTAAACATGAGCAGAATTACGAGAACAATGGAAGAGATTTTAAGCATTTTTAAACTTCAGCGGAATTCCGAGATCAATAGAAGAGTTCCGAAGCATTTTTAAACTTCACCCGAACTCCGAGAGCAATGGAAGAGTTCCAAAGCATTTTAAAAATTCAGCAGAATTCCAAGAACAATTGAAGAGTTCCGAAGCATTTTTAAACGTCAGCGGAATGCCGAGAACAATACAAGATTTCCGAAGAATTTTTATATGTCAGCGGAATTCCGAGAACAATGGAAGAGTACCAAAGCATTTTTAAACGTCAGCGGAATTCTGAGAACAATGGAAGAGTTCTGAAGCATTTATAAACTTTTGCGGAATTCCGAGAACAATGGAAGGGTTCCGAAGCATTTTTAAAAGTCAGCGGAATTCCGAGAACAATGGAAGAGTTGTGAAGAATTTTTAAACGTCAGCGGAATTCCGAGAACAATGGAAGAGTTCCGAAGCATTTTTAAACGTCAGCAGAATTCTGAGAACAATGGAAAAGTTCTGAAGCATTTTTAAACGTCAGCGGAATTTTGAAAACAATGGAAGATTTCCGAAGCATTTTTAAACGTCAGCGGAATTCTGAGAACAATGGAAGAGTTCTGAAGCATTTTTAAACTTCAGCAGAATTCCGAGAACAATGTACGAGATTTTAAGCATTTTTAAACTTCAGCGGAATTCCGAGAACAATAGAAGAGTTCCGAAGCATTTTTAAAATTCACACGAATTCCAAGAATAATGGAAGAGTTCACATGAATTTTTAGACTTCAGCAGAATGCCTAGAACAATGGAAGAGTTCCGAAGCATTTTTAAACTTCAGCGGAATTCCGAGAACAATGGAAGAGTTCCGAAGCATTTTTAAACATGAGCAGAATTACGAGAACAATGGAAGAGATTTTAAGCATTTTTAAACTTCAGCGGAATTCCGAGAACAATGCAAGATTTCCGAAGCATTTTTATATGTCAGTGGATTTCCGAGAACAATGGAAGAGTACCGAAGCATTTTTAAACGTCAGCGGAATTCTGAGAACAATGGAAGAGTTCCGAAGCATTTTTAAACTTCAGCAGAATTCCGAGAACAATGGAAGAGTTTCGAAGCATTTTTAAACTTCAGCGGAATTCCGAGAACAATAGAAGAGTTCCGAAGCATTTTTAAAATTCACACGAATTCCGAGAATAATGGAAGAGTTCACATGAATTTTTAGACTTCAGCAGAATTCCTAGTACAATGGAAGAGTTCCGAAGCATTTTTAAACGTCAGCGGAATTCTGAGAACAATGGAAGAGTTCCGAAGCATTTTTAAACTTCAGCAGAATTCCGAGAACAATGGAAGGGTTCCGAAGCATTTTTAAACTTCAGCGGATTTTGGAGAACAATGGAAGCGTTCCGAAGTATTTTTAAAAGTCAGCGGAATTCCGAGAACAATGGAAGAGTTGTGAAGCATTTTTAAACGTCAGCGGAATTCCGAGAACAATGGAAGATTTCCGAAGCATTTTTAAACGTCAGCAGAATTCCGAGAACAATGGAAGAGTTCCGAAGCATTTCTAAACGTCAGCAGAATTCTGAGAACAATGGAAGAGTTCCGAAGCATTTTTAAACTTCAGCGGAATTCCGAGAACAATGGAAGAGTTCCAAAGCATTTTTAAACGTCAGCGGAATTCCGAGAACAATGGAAGAGTTCCGAAGCATTTTTAAACGTCAGCAGAATTCCGAGAAGAATGTAAGAGTACTGAAGCATTTTTAAACTTCAGCGGAATTCCGAGAGCAATGGAAGAGTTCCAAAGCATTTTAAAAGTTCAGCAGAATTCCGAGAACAATTGAAGAGTTCCGAAGCATTTTTAAACGTCAGCGGAATTCTGAGAACAATGGAAGAGTTCCGAAGCATTTTTAAACTTCAGCAGAATTCCGAGAACAATGGAAGAGTTTCGAAGCATTTTTAAACTTCAACGGAATTCCGAGAACAATGGAAGAGTTCCGAAGCATTTTTAAACGTCAGCGGAATTCCGAGAACAATGAAAGAGTTGCGAAGCATTATTAAACGTCAGCGTAATTCCGAGAACAATGGAAGAGTTCTGAAGCATTTTTAAGCGTCAGCGGAATTTTGAAAACAATGGAAGATTTCCGAAGCATGTTTAAACGT
The DNA here is from genome assembly GCF_046119375.1 of Phyllobates terribilis. Taxonomy (NCBI): domain Eukaryota; kingdom Metazoa; phylum Chordata; class Amphibia; order Anura; family Dendrobatidae; genus Phyllobates; species Phyllobates terribilis. The sequence continues at coordinate 20,059,176 of NW_027362775.1, read as the reverse complement.
CAGCGGAATTCTGAGAACAATGGAAGAGGTCCGAAGCATTTTTAAACTTCAGCGGAATTCCGAGAACAATGGAAGAGTTCCGAAGCATTTTTAAACGTCAGCGGAATTCCGAGAACAATGGAAGAGTACTGAAGCATTTTAAAACGTCAGCGGAATTCCGAGAACAATGGAAGAGTTCCGAAGCATTTTTAAACGTCAGCAGAATTCCGAGAACAATGGAAGAGTTCCGAAGCATTTTAAAACTTCAGCAGAATTCCAAGAACAATGGAAGAGTTCCGAAGCATTTTTAAACGTCAGCGGAATTCCGAGAACAATGGAAGAGTTCCAAAGCATTTTTAAGCGTCAGCGGAATTTTGAAAACAATGGAAGATTTCCGAAGCATTTTTAAACGTCAGCGGAATTCTGAGAACAATGGAAGAGTTCCGAAGCATTTTTAAACGTCAGCAGAATTCCGAGAACAATGGAAGAGTTCCGAAGCATTTTTAAACGTCAGCGGAATTCCGAGAACAATGAAAGAGTTCTGAAGCATTTTTAAGCGTCAGCGGAATTTTGAAAACAATGGAAGATTTCCGAAGCATTTTTAAACGTCAGCGGAATTCTGAGAACAATGGAAGAGTTCCGAAGCATTTTTAAACTTCAGCAGAATTCCGAGAACAATGGAAGGGTTCCGAAGCATTTTTAAACTTCAGCGGATTTTGGAGAACAATGGAAGCGTTCCGAAGTATTTTTAAAAGTCAGCAGAATTCCGAGAACAATGGAAGAGTTCCGAAACATTTCTAAACGTCAGCAGAATTCTGAGAACAATGGAAGAGTTCCGAAGCATTTTTAAACTTCAGCAGAATTCCGAGAGCAATGGAAGAGTTCCAAAGCATTTTAAAAGTTCAGTAGAATTCCGAGAACAATTGAAGAGTTCCGAAGCATTTTTAAACGTCAGCGGAATGCCGAGAACAATGCAAGATTTCCGAAGCATTTTTATATGTCAGCGGAATTCCGAGAACAATGGAAGAGTTCCGAAGCATTTTTAAACGTCAGCGGAATTCCGAGAACAATGAAAGAGTTGCGAAGCATTATTAAACGTCAGCGGAATTCCGAGAACAATGGAAGAGTTCTGAAGCATTTTTAAACTTCAGCAGAATTCCCAGAACAATGGAAGAGTTTCGAAGCATTTTTAAACTTCAACGGAATTCCGAGAACAATGGAAGAGTTCCGAAGCATTTTTAAACGTCAGCGGAATTCCGAGAACAATGAAAGAGTTGCGAAGCATTATTAAACGTCAGCGTAATTCCGAGAACAATGGAAGAGTTCTGAAGCATTTTTAAGCGTCAGCGGAATTTTGAAAACAATGGAAGATTTCCGAAGCATTTTAAAACTTCAGCAGAATTACGAGAACAATGGAAGAGTTCCGAAGCATTTTTAAACATGAGCAGAATTACGAGAACAATGGAAGAGATTTTAAGCATTTTTAAACTTCAGCGGAATTCCGAGATCAATAGAAGAGTTCCGAAGCATTTTTAAACTTCACCCGAACTCCGAGAGCAATGGAAGAGTTCCAAAGCATTTTAAAAATTCAGCAGAATTCCAAGAACAATTGAAGAGTTCCGAAGCATTTTTAAACGTCAGCGGAATGCCGAGAACAATACAAGATTTCCGAAGAATTTTTATATGTCAGCGGAATTCCGAGAACAATGGAAGAGTACCAAAGCATTTTTAAACGTCAGCGGAATTCTGAGAACAATGGAAGAGTTCTGAAGCATTTATAAACTTTTGCGGAATTCCGAGAACAATGGAAGGGTTCCGAAGCATTTTTAAAAGTCAGCGGAATTCCGAGAACAATGGAAGAGTTGTGAAGAATTTTTAAACGTCAGCGGAATTCCGAGAACAATGGAAGAGTTCCGAAGCATTTTTAAACGTCAGCAGAATTCTGAGAACAATGGAAAAGTTCTGAAGCATTTTTAAACGTCAGCGGAATTTTGAAAACAATGGAAGATTTCCGAAGCATTTTTAAACGTCAGCGGAATTCTGAGAACAATGGAAGAGTTCTGAAGCATTTTTAAACTTCAGCAGAATTCCGAGAACAATGTACGAGATTTTAAGCATTTTTAAACTTCAGCGGAATTCCGAGAACAATAGAAGAGTTCCGAAGCATTTTTAAAATTCACACGAATTCCAAGAATAATGGAAGAGTTCACATGAATTTTTAGACTTCAGCAGAATGCCTAGAACAATGGAAGAGTTCCGAAGCATTTTTAAACTTCAGCGGAATTCCGAGAACAATGGAAGAGTTCCGAAGCATTTTTAAACATGAGCAGAATTACGAGAACAATGGAAGAGATTTTAAGCATTTTTAAACTTCAGCGGAATTCCGAGAACAATGCAAGATTTCCGAAGCATGTTTATATGTCAGTGGATTTCCGAGAACAATGGAAGAGTACCGAAGCATTTTTAAACGTCAGCGGAATTCTGAGAACAATGGAAGAGTTCCGAAGCATTTTTAAACTTCAGCAGAATTCCGAGAACAATGGAAGAGTTTCGAAGCATTTTTAAACTTCAGCGGAATTCCGAGAACAATAGAAGAGTTCCGAAGCATTTTTAAAATTCACACGAATTCCGAGAATAATGGAAGAGTTCACATGAATTTTTAGACTTCAGCAGAATTCCTAGTACAATGGAAGAGTTCCGAAGCATTTTTAAACGTCAGCGGAATTCTGAGAACAATGGAAGAGTTCCGAAGCATTTTTAAACTTCAGCAGAATTCCGAGAACAATGGAAGGGTTCCGAAGCATTTTTAAACTTCAGCGGATTTTGGAGAACAATGGAAGCGTTCCGAAGTATTTTTAAAAGTCAGCGGAATTCCGAGAACAATGGAAGAGTTGTGAAGCATTTTTAAACGTCAGCGGAATTCCGAGAACAATGGAAGATTTCCGAAGCATTTTTAAACGTCAGCAGAATTCCGAGAACAATGGAAGAGTTCCGAAGCATTTCTAAACGTCAGCAGAATTCTGAGAACAATGGAAGAGTTCCGAAGCATTTTTAAACTTCAGCGGAATTCCGAGAACAATGGAAGAGTTCCAAAGCATTTTTAAACGTCAGCGGAATTCCGAGAACAATGGAAGAGTTCCGAAGCATTTTTAAACGTCAGCAGAATTCCGAGAAGAATGTAAGAGTACTGAAGCATTTTTAAACTTCAGCGGAATTCCGAGAGCAATGGAAGAGTTCCAAAGCATTTTAAAAGTTCAGCAGAATTCCGAGAACAATTGAAGAGTTCCGAAGCATTTTTAAACGTCAGCGGAATTCTGAGAACAATGGAAGAGTTCCGAAGCATTTTTAAACTTCAGCAGAATTCCGAGAACAATGGAAGAGTTTCGAAGCATTTTTAAACTTCAACGGAATTCCGAGAACAATGGAAGAGTTCCGAAGCATTTTTAAACGTCAGCGGAATTCCGAGAACAATGAAAGAGTTGCGAAGCATTATTAAACGTCAGCGTAATTCCGAGAACAATGGAAGAGTTCTGAAGCATTTTTAAGCGTCAGCGGAATTTTGAAAACAATGGAAGATTTCCGAAGCATGTTTAAACGTCAGCGGAATTCTGAGAACAATGGAAGAGGTCCGAAGCATTTTTAAACTTCAGCGGAATTCCGAGAACAATGGAAGAGTTCCGAAGCATTTTTAAACGTCAGCGGAATTCCGAGAACAATGGAAGAGTACTGAAGCATTTTAAAACGTCAGCGGAATTCCGAGAACAATGGAAGAGTTCCGAAGCATTTTTAAACGTCAGCAGAATTCCGAGAACAATGGAAGAGTTCCGAAGCATTTTAAAACTTCAGCAGAATTCCAAGAACAATGGAAGAGTTCCGAAGCATTTTTAAACGTCAGCGGAATTCCGAGAACAATGGAAGAGTTCCAAAGCATTTTTAAGCGTCAGCGGAATTGTGAAAACAATGGAAGATTTCCGAAGCATTTTTAAACGTCAGCGGAATTCTGAGAACAATGGAAGAGTTCCGAAGCATTTTTAAACGTCAGCAGAATTCCGAGAACAATGGAAGAGTTCCGAAGCATTTTTAAACGTCAGCGGAATTCCGAGAACAATGAAAGAGTTCTGAAGCATTTTTAAGCGTCAGCGGAATTTTGAAAACAATGGAAGATTTCCGAAGCATTTTTAAACGTCAGCGGAATTCTGAGAACAATGGAAGAGTTCCGAAGCATTTTTAAACTTCAGCAGAATTCCGAGAACAATGGAAGAGTTCCGAAGCATTTTTAAACGTCAGCGGAATTCCGAGAACAATGAAAGAGTTGCGAAGCATTATTAAACGTCAGCGTAATTCCGAGAACAATGGAAGAGTTCTGAAGCATTTTTAAGCGTCAGCGGAATTTTGAAAACAATGGAAGATTTCCGAAGCATGTTTAAACGTCAGCGGAATTCTGAGAACAATGGAAGAGGTCCGAAGCATTTTTAAACTTCAGCGGAATTCCGAGAACAATGGAAGAGTTCCGAAGCATTTTTAAACGTCAGCGGAATTCCGAGAACAATGGAAGAGTACTGAAGCATTTTAAAACGTCAGCGGAATTCCGAGAACAATGGAAGAGTTCCGAAGCATTTTTAAACGTCAGCAGAATTCCGAGAACAATGGAAGAGTTCCGAAGCATTTTAAAACTTCAGCAGAATTCCAAGAACAATGGAAGAGTTCCGAAGCATTTTTTAACGTCAGCGGAATTCCGAGAACAATGGAAGAGTTCCAAAGCATTTTTAAGCGTCAGCGGAATTTTGAAAACAATGGAAGATTTCCGAAGCATTTTTAAACGTCAGCGGAATTCTGAGAACAATGGAAGAGTTCCGAAGCATTTTTAAACGTCAGCAGAATTCCGAGAACAATGGAAGAGTTCCGAAGCCTTTTTAAACGTCATCGGAATTCCGAGAACAATGAAAGAGTTCTGAAGCATTTTTAAGCGTCAGCGGAATTTTGAAAACAATGGAAGATTTCCGAAGCATTTTTAAACGTCAGCGGAATTCCGAGAACAATGGAAGAGTTCCGAAGCATTTTTAAACGTCAGCAGAATTCCGAGAAGAATGTAAGAGTACTGAAGCATTTTTAAACTTCAGCAGAATTCTGAGAGCAATGGAAGAGTTCCAAAGCATTTTAAAAGTTCAGCAGAATTCCGAGAACAATTGAAGAGTTCCAAAGCCTTTTTAAACGTCAGCGGAATGCCGAGAACAATGCAAGATTTCCGAAGCATTTTTATATGTCAGCGGAATTCCGAGAACAATGGAAGAGTACCGAAGCATTTTTAAACGTCAGCGGAATTCTGAGAACAATGGAGGAGTTACAAAGCATTTTTAAACTTCAGCAGAATTCCGAGAACAATGGAAGAGTTTCGAAGCATTTTTAAACTTCAACGGAATTCCGTGAACAATGGAAGAGTTCCGAAGCATTTTTAAACGTCAGCAGAATTCCGAGAAGAATGTAAGAGTTCTGAAGCATTTTTAAACTTCAGCAGAATTCCGAGAGCAATGGAAGAGTTCCAAAGCATTTTAAAAGTTCAGCAGAATTCCGAGAACAATTGAAGAGTTCCGAAGCATTTTTAAACGTCAGCGAAATGCCGAGAACAATGCAAGATTTCCGAAGCATTTTTATATGTCAGTGGAATTCCGAGAACAATGGAAGAGTTCCGAAGCATTTTTAAACTTCAGCAGAATTCCGAGAACAATGGAAGTGTTTCGAAGCATTTTTAAACTTCAACGGTATTGCGAGAACAATGGAAGAGTTCCGAAGCATTTTTAAACGTCAGCGGAATTCCGAGAACAATGAAAGAGTTGCGAAGCATTATTAAACGTCAGCGGAATTCCGAGAACAATGGAAGAGTTCTGAAGCATTTTTAAACTTCAGCAGAATTCCCAGAACAATGGAAGAGTTTCAAAGCATTTTTAAACTTCAACGGAATTCCGAGAACAATGGAAGAGTTACGAAGCATTTTTAAACGTCAGCGGAATGCCGAGAACAATGCAAGATTTCCGAAGCATTTTTATATGTCAGCGGAATTCCGAGAACAATGGAAGAGTTCCGAAGCATTTTTAAACTTCAGCAGAATTCCGAGAACAATGGAAGTGTTTCGAAGCATTTTTAAACTTCAACGGTATTCCGAGAACAATGGAAGAGTTCCGAAGCATTTTTAAACGTCAGCGAAATTCTGAGAAAAATGGAAGAGTTCTGAAGCATTTTTAAACTTCAGCAGAATTCCGAGAACAATGGAAGAGTTCCGAAGCATTTTTAAACTTCAGCGGAATTCCGAGAACAATGTAAGAGATTTTAAGCATTTTTAAACTTCAGCGGAATTCCGAGAACAATGGAAGAGTTCCGAAGCATTTTTAAACGTCAGCGGAATTCCGAGAACAATGGAAGAGTACTGAAGCATCTTAAAACGTCATCGGAATTCCGAGAACAATGGAAGAGTTCCGAAGCATTTTTAAACTTCAGCAGAATTACGATAACAATGGAAGAGTTCCGAAGCATTTTTAAACATGAGCAGAATTACGAGAACAATGGAAGAGATTTTAAGCATTTTTAAACTTCAGCGGAATTCCGAGAACAATACAAGAGTTCCGAAGCATTTTTAAACTTCACCCGAATTCCGAGAGCAATGGAAGAGTACCAAAGCATTTTTAAACGTCAGCGGAATTCTGAGAACAATGGAAGAGTTCCGAAGCATTTTTAAACTTCAGCAGAATTCCGAGAACAATGGAAGAGTTCCGAAGCATTTTTAAACTTCAGCGGAATTCCGAGAACAATGAAAGAGTTGCGAAGCATTATTAAACGTCAGCGGAATTCCGAGAACAATGGAAGAGTTCTGAATCATTTTTAAACGTCTTGGAATTTTGAAAACAATGGAAGATTTCCGAAGCATTTTTAAACGTCAGCGGAATTCTGAGAACAATGGAAGAGTACTGAAGCATTTTAAAACGTCATGGGAATTCCGAGAACAATGGAAGAGTTCCGAAGCATTTTTAAACTTCAGCAGAATTACGAGAACAATGGAAGAGTTCCGAAGCATTTTTAAACATGAGCAGAATTACGAGAACAATGGAAGAGATTTTAAGCATTTTTAAACTTCAGCGGAATTCCGAGAACAATAGAAGAGTTCCGAAGCATTTTTAAACTTCACCCGAATTCCGAGAGCAATGGAAGAGTTCCAAAGCATTTTAAAAATTCAGCAGAATTCCGAGAACAATTGAAGAGTTCCGAAGCATTTTTAAACGTCAGCGGAATGCCGAGAACAATGCAAGATTTCCGAAGAATTTTTATATGTCAGCGGAATTCCGAGAACAATGGAAGAGTACCAAAGCATTTTTAAACGTCAGCGGAATTCTGAGAACAATGGAAGAGTTCCAAAGCATTTTTAAACGACAGTGGAATTCCGAGAACAATGGAAGAGTTCTGAAGCATTTATAAACTTTTGCGGAATTCCGAGAATAATGGAAGGGTTCCGAAGCATTTTTAAAAGTCAGCGGAATTCCGAGAACAATGGAAGAGTTGTGAAGCATTTTTAAACGTTAGCGGAATTCCGAGAACAATGGAAGAGTTCCGAAGCATTTTTAAACGTCAGCAGAATTCTGAGAACAATGGAAAAGTTCTGAAGCATTTTTAAACGTCAGCGGAATTTTGAAAACAATGCAAGATTTCCGAAGCATTTTTATATGTCAGCGGATTTCCGAGAACAATGGAAGAGTACCGAAGCATTTTTAAACGTCAGCGGAATTCTGAGAACAGTGGAAGAGTTCCGAAGCATTTTTAAACTTCAGCAGAATTCCGAGAACAATGGAAGAGTTTCGAAGCATTTTTAAACTTCAACGGAATTCCGAGAACAATGGAAGAGTTCCGAAGCATTTTTAAACGTCAGCGGAATTCCGAGAACAATGAAAAAGTTGCGAAGCATTATTAGACGTCAGCGGAATTCCGAGAACAATGGAAGAGTTCTGAAGCATTTTTAAACGTCAGCGGAATTTTGAAAACAATGGAAGATTTACGAAGCATTTTTAAACGTCAGCGGAATTCTGAGAACAATGGAAGAGTTCCGAAGCATTTTTAAACTTCAGCGGAATTCCAAGAACAATGGAAGAGTTCCAAAGCATTTTTAAACGTCAGCGGAATTCCGAGAACAATGGAAGAGTTCTGAAGCATTTTTAAACGTCAGCGGAATTGAGAGAACAATGGAAGAGTTCTAAAGCATTTTTAAACATCAGCGGAATGCCGAGAACAATGCAAGATTTCCGAAGCATTTTTATATGTCAGCGGAATTCCGAGAACAATGGAAGAGTTCCGAAGCATTTTTAAACGTCAGCGGAATTCCGAGAACAATGAAAGAGTTGCGAAGCATTATTAAACGTCAGCGGAATTCCGAGAACAATGGAAGAGTTCTGAAGCATTTTTAAACTTCAGCAGAATTCCCAGAACAATGGAAGAGTTTCGAAGCATTTTTAAACTTCAACGGAATTCCGAGAACAATGGAAGAGTTCCGAAGCATTTTTAAACGTCAGCGGAATTCCGAGAACAATGAAAGAGTTGCGAAGCATTATTAAACGTCAGCGTAATTCCGAGAACAATGGAAGAGTTCTGAAGCATTTTTAAGCGTCAGCGGAATTTTGAAAACAATGGAAGATTTCCGAAGCATTTTAAAACTTCAGCAGAATTACGAGAACAATGGAAGAGTTCCGAAGCATTTTTAAACATGAGCAGAATTACGAGAACAATGGAAGAGATTTTAAGCATTTTTAAACTTCAGCGGAATTCCGAGATCAATAGAAGAGTTCCGAAGCATTTTTAAACTTCACCCGAACTCCGAGAGCAATGGAAGAGTTCCAAAGCATTTTAAAAATTCAGCAGAATTCCAAGAACAATTGAAGAGTTCCGAAGCATTTTTAAACGTCAGCGGAATGCCGAGAACAATACAAGATTTCCGAAGAATTTTTATATGTCAGCGGAATTCCGAGAACAATGGAAGAGTACCAAAGCATTTTTAAACGTCAGCGGAATTCTGAGAACAATGGAAGAGTTCTGAAGCATTTATAAACTTTTGCGGAATTCCGAGAACAATGGAAGGGTTCCGAAGCATTTTTAAAAGTCAGCGGAATTCCGAGAACAATGGAAGAGTTGTGAAGAATTTTTAAACGTCAGCGGAATTCCGAGAACAATGGAAGAGTTCCGAAGCATTTTTAAACGTCAGCAGAATTCTGAGAACAATGGAAAAGTTCTGAAGCATTTTTAAACGTCAGCGGAATTTTGAAAACAATGGAAGATTTCCGAAGCATTTTTAAACGTCAGCGGAATTCTGAGAACAATGGAAGAGTTCTGAAGCATTTTTAAACTTCAGCAGAATTCCGAGAACAATGTACGAGATTTTAAGCATTTTTAAACTTCAGCGGAATTCCGAGAACAATAGAAGAGTTCCGAAGCATTTTTAAAATTCACACGAATTCCAAGAATAATGGAAGAGTTCACATGAATTTTTAGACTTCAGCAGAATGCCTAGAACAATGGAAGAGTTCCGAAGCATTTTTAAACTTCAGCGGAATTCCGAGAACAATGGAAGAGTTCCGAAGCATTTTTAAACATGAGCAGAATTACGAGAACAATGGAAGAGATTTTAAGCATTTTTAAACTTCAGCGGAATTCCGAGAACAATGCAAGATTTCCGAAGCATGTTTATATGTCAGTGGATTTCCGAGAACAATGGAAGAGTACCGAAGCATTTTTAAACGTCAGCGGAATTCTGAGAACAATGGAAGAGTTCCGAAGCATTTTTAAACTTCAGCAGAATTCCGAGAACAATGGAAGAGTTTCGAAGCATTTTTAAACTTCAGCGGAATTCCGAGAACAATAGAAGAGTTCCGAAGCATTTTTAAAATTCACACGAATTCCGAGAATAATGGAAGAGTTCACATGAATTTTTAGACTTCAGCAGAATTCCTAGTACAATGGAAGAGTTCCGAAGCATTTTTAAACGTCAGCGGAATTCTGAGAACAATGGAAGAGTTCCGAAGCATTTTTAAACTTCAGCAGAATTCCGAGAACAATGGAAGGGTTCCGAAGCATTTTTAAACTTCAGCGGATTTTGGAGAACAATGGAAGCGTTCCGAAGTATTTTTAAAAGTCAGCGGAATTCCGAGAACAATGGAAGAGTTGTGAAGCATTTTTAAACGTCAGCGGAATTCCGAGAACAATGGAAGATTTCCGAAGCATTTTTAAACGTCAGCAGAATTCCGAGAACAATGGAAGAGTTCCGAAGCATTTCTAAACGTCAGCAGAATTCTGAGAACAATGGAAGAGTTCCGAAGCATTTTTAAACTTCAGCGGAATTCCGAGAACAATGGAAGAGTTCCAAAGCATTTTTAAACGTCAGCGGAATTCCGAGAACAATGGAAGAGTTCCGAAGCATTTTTAAACGTCAGCAGAATTCCGAGAAGAATGTAAGAGTACTGAAGCATTTTTAAACTTCAGCGGAATTCCGAGAGCAATGGAAGAGTTCCAAAGCATTTTAAAAGTTCAGCAGAATTCCGAGAACAATTGAAGAGTTCCGAAGCATTTTTAAACGTCAGCGGAATTCTGAGAACAATGGAAGAGTTCCGAAGCATTTTTAAACTTCAGCAGAATTCCGAGAACAATGGAAGAGTTTCGAAGCATTTTTAAACTTCAACGGAATTCCGAGAACAATGGAAGAGTTCCGAAGCATTTTTAAACGTCAGCGGAATTCCGAGAACAATGAAAGAGTTGCGAAGCATTATTAAACGTCAGCGTAATTCCGAGAACAATGGAAGAGTTCTGAAGCATTTTTAAGCGTCAGCGGAATTTTGAAAACAATGGAAGATTTCCGAAGCATGTTTAAACGTCAGCGGAATTCTGAGAACAATGGAAGAGGTCCGAAGCATTTTTAAACTTCAGCGGAATTCCGAGAACAATGGAAGAGTTCCGAAGCATTTTTAAACGTCAGCGGAATTCCGAGAACAATGGAAGAGTACTGAAGCATTTTAAAACGTCAGCGGAATTCCGAGAACAATGGAAGAGTTCCGAAGCATTTTTAAACGTCAGCAGAATTCCGAGAACAATGGAAGAGTTCCGAAGCATTTTAAAACTTCAGCAGAATTCCAAGAACAATGGAAGAGTTCCGAAGCATTTTTAAACGTCAGCGGAATTCCGAGAACAATGGAAGAGTTCCAAAGCATTTTTAAGCGTCAGCGGAATTGTGAAAACAATGGAAGATTTCCGAAGCATTTTTAAACGTCAGCGGAATTCTGAGAACAATGGAAGAGTTCCGAAGCATTTTTAAACGTCAGCAGAATTCCGAGAACAATGGAAGAGTTCCGAAGCATTTTTAAACGTCAGCGGAATTCCGAGAACAATGAAAGAGTTCTGAAGCATTTTTAAGCGTCAGCGGAATTTTGAAAACAATGGAAGATTTCCGAAGCATTTTTAAACGTCAGCGGAATTCTGAGAACAATGGAAGAGTTCCGAAGCATTTTTAAACTTCAGCAGAATTCCGAGAACAATGGAAGAGTTCCGAAGCATTTTTAAACGTCAGCGGAATTCCGAGAACAATGAAAGAGTTGCGAAGCATTATTAAACGTCAGCGTAATTCCGAGAACAATGGAAGAGTTCTGAAGCATTTTTAAGCGTCAGCGGAATTTTGAAAACAATGGAAGATTTCCGAAGCATGTTTAAACGTCAGCGGAATTCTGAGAACAATGGAAGAGGTCCGAAGCATTTTTAAACTTCAGCGGAATTCCGAGAACAATGGAAGAGTTCCGAAGCATTTTTAAACGTCAGCGGAATTCCGAGAACAATGGAAGAGTACTGAAGCATTTTAAAACGTCAGCGGAATTCCGAGAACAATGGAAGAGTTCCGAAGCATTTTTAAACGTCAGCAGAATTCCGAGAACAATGGAAGAGTTCCGAAGCATTTTAAAACTTCAGCAGAATTCCAAGAACAATGGAAGAGTTCCGAAGCATTTTTTAACGTCAGCGGAATTCCGAGAACAATGGAAGAGTTCCAAAGCATTTTTAAGCGTCAGCGGAATTTTGAAAACAATGGAAGATTTCCGAAGCATTTTTAAACGTCAGCGGAATTCTGAGAACAATGGAAGAGTTCCGAAGCATTTTTAAACGTCAGCAGAATTCCGAGAACAATGGAAGAGTTCCGAAGCCTTTTTAAACGTCATCGGAATTCCGAGAACAATGAAAGAGTTCTGAAGCATTTTTAAGCGTCAGCGGAATTTTGAAAACAATGGAAGATTTCCGAAGCATTTTTAAACGTCAGCGGAATTCCGAGAACAATGGAAGAGTTCCGAAGCATTTTTAAACGTCAGCAGAATTCCGAGAAGAATGTAAGAGTACTGAAGCATTTTTAAACTTCAGCAGAATTCTGAGAGCAATGGAAGAGTTCCAAAGCATTTTAAAAGTTCAGCAGAATTCCGAGAACAATTGAAGAGTTCCAAAGCCTTTTTAAACGTCAGCGGAATGCCGAGAACAATGCAAGATTTCCGAAGCATTTTTATATGTCAGCGGAATTCCGAGAACAATGGAAGAGTACCGAAGCATTTTTAAACGTCAGCGGAATTCTGAGAACAATGGAGGAGTTACAAAGCATTTTTAAACTTCAGCAGAATTCCGAGAACAATGGAAGAGTTTCGAAGCATTTTTAAACTTCAACGGAATTCCGTGAACAATGGAAGAGTTCCGAAGCATTTTTAAACGTCAGCAGAATTCCGAGAAGAATGTAAGAGTTCTGAAGCATTTTTAAACTTCAGCAGAATTCCGAGAGCAATGGAAGAGTTCCAAAGCATTTTAAAAGTTCAGCAGAATTCCGAGAACAATTGAAGAGTTCCGAAGCATTTTTAAACGTCAGCGAAATGCCGAGAACAATGCAAGATTTCCGAAGCATTTTTATATGTCAGTGGAATTCCGAGAACAATGGAAGAGTTCCGAAGCATTTTTAAACTTCAGCAGAATTCCGAGAACAATGGAAGTGTTTCGAAGCATTTTTAAACTTCAACGGTATTGCGAGAACAATGGAAGAGTTCCGAAGCATTTTTAAACGTCAGCGGAATTCCGAGAACAATGAAAGAGTTGCGAAGCATTATTAAACGTCAGCGGAATTCCGAGAACAATGGAAGAGTTCTGAAGCATTTTTAAACTTCAGCAGAATTCCCAGAACAATGGAAGAGTTTCAAAGCATTTTTAAACTTCAACGGAATTCCGAGAACAATGGAAGAGTTACGAAGCATTTTTAAACGTCAGCGGAATGCCGAGAACAATGCAAGATTTCCGAAGCATTTTTATATGTCAGCGGAATTCCGAGAACAATGGAAGAGTTCCGAAGCATTTTTAAACTTCAGCAGAATTCCGAGAACAATGGAAGTGTTTCGAAGCATTTTTAAACTTCAACGGTATTCCGAGAACAATGGAAGAGTTCCGAAGCATTTTTAAACGTCAGCGAAATTCTGAGAAAAATGGAAGAGTTCTGAAGCATTTTTAAACTTCAGCAGAATTCCGAGAACAATGGAAGAGTTCCGAAGCATTTTTAAACTTCAGCGGAATTCCGAGAACAATGTAAGAGATTTTAAGCATTTTTAAACTTCAGCGGAATTCCGAGAACAATGGAAGAGTTCCGAAGCATTTTTAAACGTCAGCGGAATTCCGAGAACAATGGAAGAGTACTGAAGCATCTTAAAACGTCATCGGAATTCCGAGAACAATGGAAGAGTTCCGAAGCATTTTTAAACTTCAGCAGAATTACGATAACAATGGAAGAGTTCCGAAGCATTTTTAAACATGAGCAGAATTACGAGAACAATGGAAGAGATTTTAAGCATTTTTAAACTTCAGCGGAATTCCGAGAACAATACAAGAGTTCCGAAGCATTTTTAAACTTCACCCGAATTCCGAGAGCAATGGAAGAGTACCAAAGCATTTTTAAACGTCAGCGGAATTCTGAGAACAATGGAAGAGTTCCGAAGCATTTTTAAACTTCAGCAGAATTCCGAGAACAATGGAAGAGTTCCGAAGCATTTTTAAACTTCAGCGGAATTCCGAGAACAATGAAAGAGTTGCGAAGCATTATTAAACGTCAGCGGAATTCCGAGAACAATGGAAGAGTTCTGAATCATTTTTAAACGTCTTGGAATTTTGAAAACAATGGAAGATTTCCGAAGCATTTTTAAACGTCAGCGGAATTCTGAGAACAATGGAAGAGTACTGAAGCATTTTAAAACGTCATGGGAATTCCGAGAACAATGGAAGAGTTCCGAAGCATTTTTAAACTTCAGCAGAATTACGAGAACAATGGAAGAGTTCCGAAGCATTTTTAAACATGAGCAGAATTACGAGAACAATGGAAGAGATTTTAAGCATTTTTAAACTTCAGCGGAATTCCGAGAACAATAGAAGAGTTCCGAAGCATTTTTAAACTTCACCCGAATTCCGAGAGCAATGGAAGAGTTCCAAAGCATTTTAAAAATTCAGCAGAATTCCGAGAACAATTGAAGAGTTCCGAAGCATTTTTAAACGTCAGCGGAATGCCGAGAACAATGCAAGATTTCCGAAGAATTTTTATATGTCAGCGGAATTCCGAGAACAATGGAAGAGTACCAAAGCATTTTTAAACGTCAGCGGAATTCTGAGAACAATGGAAGAGTTCCAAAGCATTTTTAAACGACAGTGGAATTCCGAGAACAATGGAAGAGTTCTGAAGCATTTATAAACTTTTGCGGAATTCCGAGAATAATGGAAGGGTTCCGAAGCATTTTTAAAAGTCAGCGGAATTCCGAGAACAATGGAAGAGTTGTGAAGCATTTTTAAACGTTAGCGGAATTCCGAGAACAATGGAAGAGTTCCGAAGCATTTTTAAACGTCAGCAGAATTCTGAGAACAATGGAAAAGTTCTGAAGCATTTTTAAACGTCAGCGGAATTTTGAAAACAATGCAAGATTTCCGAAGCATTTTTATATGTCAGCGGATTTCCGAGAACAATGGAAGAGTACCGAAGCATTTTTAAACGTCAGCGGAATTCTGAGAACAGTGGAAGAGTTCCGAAGCATTTTTAAACTTCAGCAGAATTCCGAGAACAATGGAAGAGTTTCGAAGCATTTTTAAACTTCAACGGAATTCCGAGAACAATGGAAGAGTTCCGAAGCATTTTTAAACGTCAGCGGAATTCCGAGAACAATGAAAAAGTTGCGAAGCATTATTAGACGTCAGCGGAATTCCGAGAACAATGGAAGAGTTCTGAAGCATTTTTAAACGTCAGCGGAATTTTGAAAACAATGGAAGATTTACGAAGCATTTTTAAACGTCAGCGGAATTCTGAGAACAATGGAAGAGTTCCGAAGCATTTTTAAACTTCAGCGGAATTCCAAGAACAATGGAAGAGTTCCAAAGCATTTTTAAACGTCAGCGGAATTCCGAGAACAATGGAAGAGTTCTGAAGCATTTTTAAACGTCAGCGGAATTGAGAGAACAATGGAAGAGTTCTAAAGCATTTTTAAACATCAGCGGAATGCCGAGAACAATGCAAGATTTCCGAAGCATTTTTATATGTCAGCGGAATTCCGAGAACAATGGAAGAGTTCCGAAGCATTTTTAAACTTCAGCAGAATTCTGAGAACAATGGAAGAGTTCCGAAGCATTTTAAAACTTCAGCAGAATTCCAAGAACAATGGAAGAGTTCCGAAGCATTTTTAAACGTCAGCGGAATTCCGAGAACAATGGAAGAGTTCCGAAGCATTTTTAAACGTCAGCGGAATTCCGAGAACAATGGAAGAGTTCTGAAGCATTTTTAAGCATCAGCGGAATTTTGAAAACAATGGAAGATTTCCGAAGCATTTTTAAACGTCAGCGGAATTCTGAGAACAATGGAAGAGTTCCGAAGCATTTTTAAACTTCAGCAGAATTCCGAGAACAATGGAAGGGTTCCGAAGCATTTTTAAACTTCAGCGGATTTTGGAGAACAATGGAAGCGTTCCGAAGCATTTCTAAACGTCAGCAGAATTCTGAGAACAATGGAAGAGTTCCGAAGCATTTTTAAACGTCAGCAGAATTCCGAGAACAATGGAAGAGTTCCGAAGCATTTCTAAACGTCAGCAGAATTCTGAGAACAATGGAAGAGTTCCGAAGCATTTTTAAACTTCAGCGGAATTCCGAGAACAATGGAAGAGTTCCAAAGCATTTTTAAACGTCAGCGGAATTCCGAGAACAATGGAAGAGTTCCGAAGCATTTTTAAACGTCAGCAGAATTCCGAGAAGAATGTAAGAGTACTGAAGCATTTTTAAACTTCAGCGGAATTCCGAGAGCAATGGAAGAGTTCCAAAGCATTTTAAAAGTTCAGCAGAATTCCGAGAACAATTGAAGAGTTCCGAAGCATTTTTAAACGTCAGCGGAATTCTGAGAACAATGGAAGAGTTTCGAAGCATTTTTAAACTTCAACGGAATTCCGAGAACAATGGAAGAGTTCCGAAGCATTTTTAAACGTCAGCGGAATTCCGAGAACAATGAAAGAGTTGCGAAGCATTATTAAACGTCAGCGTAATTCCGAGAACAATGGAAGAGTTCTGAAGCATTTTTAAGCGTCAGCGGAATTTTGAAAACAATGGAAGATTTCCGAAGCATGTTTAAACGTCAGCGGAATTCTGAGAACAATGGAAGAGGTCCGAAGCATTTTTAAACTTCAGCGGAATTCCGAGAACAATGGAAGAGTTCCGAAGCATTTTTAAACGTCAGCGGAATTCCGAGAACAATGGAAGAGTACTGAAGCATTTTAAAACGTCAGCGGAATTCCGAGAACAATGGAAGAGTTCCGAAGCATTTTTAAACGTCAGCAGAATTCCGAGAACAATGGAAGAGTTCCGAAGCATTTTAAAACTTCAGCAGAATTCCAAGAACAATGGAAGAGTTCCGAAGCATTTTTAAACGTCAGCGGAATTCCGAGAACAATGGAAGAGTTCCAAAGCATTTTTAAGCGTCAGCGGAATTTTGAAAACAATGGAAGATTTCCGAAGCATTTTTAAACGTCAGCGGAATTCTGAGAACAATGGAAGAGTTCCGAAGCATTTTTAAACGTCAGCAGAATTCCGAGAACAATGGAAGAGTTCCGAAGCATTTTTAAACGTCAGCGGAATTCCGAGAACAATGAAAGAGTTCTGAAGCATTTTTAAGCGTCAGCGGAATTTTGAAAACAATGGAAGATTTCCGAAGCATTTTTAAACGTCAGCGGAATTCCGAGAAGAATGTAAGAGTACTGAAGCATTTTTAAACTTCAGCAGAATTCTGAGAGCAATGGAAGAGTTCCAAAGCATTTTAAAAGTTCAGCAGAATTCCGAGAACAATTGAAGAGTTCCAAAGCCTTTTTAAACGTCAGCGGAATGCCGAGAACAATGCAAGATTTCCGAAGCATTTTTATATGTCAGCGGAATTCCGAGAACAATGGAAGAGTACCGAAGCATTTTTAAACGTCAGCGGAATTCTGAGAACAATGGAGGAGTTACAAAGCATTTTTAAACTTCAGCAGAATTCCGAGAACAATGGAAGAGTTTCGAAGCATTTTTAAACTTCAACGGAATTCCGTGAACAATGGAAGAGTTCCGAAGCATTTTTAAACGTCAGCAGAATTCCGAGAAGAATGTAAGAGTTCTGAAGCATTTTTAAACTTCAGCAGAATTCCGAGAGCAATGGAAGAGTTCCAAAGCATTTTAAAAGTTCAGCAGAATTCCGAGAACAATTGAAGAGTTCCGAAGCATTTTTAAACGTCAGCGAAATGCCGAGAACAATGCAAGATTTCCGAAGCATTTTTATATGTCAGTGGAATTCCGAGAACAATGGAAGAGTTCCGAAGCATTTTTAAACTTCAGCAGAATTCCGAGAACAATGGAAGTGTTTCGAAGCATTTTTAAACTTCAGCAGAATTCCGAGAACAATGGAAGAGTTCCGAAGCATTTTTAAACTTCAGCGGAATTCCGAGAACAATGTAAGAGATTTTAAGCATTATTAAACTTCAGCGGAATTCCGAGAACAATGGAAGAGTTCCGAAGCATTTTTAAACGTCAGCGGAATTCCGAGAACAATGGAAGAGTACTGAAGCATCTTAAAACGTCATCGGAATTCCGAGAACAATGGAAGAGTTCAAAAGCATTTTTAAACTTCAGCAGAATTACGATAACAATGGAAGAGTTCCGAAGCATTTTTAAACATGAGCAGAATTACGAGAACAATGGAAGAGATTTTAAGCATTTTTAAACTTCAGCGGAATTCCGAGAACAATAGAAGAGTTCCGAAGCATTTTTAAACTTCACCCGAATTCCGAGAGCAATGGAAGAGTTCCAAAGCATTTTAAAAGTTCAGCAGAATTCCGAGAACAATTGAAGAGTTCCGAAGCATTTTTAAACGTCAGCGGATTTCCGAGAACAATGGAAGAGTTCTGAAGCATTTTTAAGCGTCAGCGGAATTTTGAAAACAATGGAAGATTTCCGAAGCATTTTTAAACGTCAGCGGAATTCTGAGAACAATGGAAGAGTTCCGAAGCATTTTTAAACTTCAGCAGAATTCCGAGAACAATGGAAGGGTTCCGAAGCATTTTTAAACTTCAGCGGATTTTGGAGAACAATGGAAGCGTTCCGAAGTATTTTTAAAAGTCAGCAGAATTCCGAGAACAATGGAAGAGTTCCGAAACATTTCTAAACGTCAGCAGAATTCTGAGAACAATGGAAGAGTTCCGAAGCATTTTTAAACTTCAGCAGAATTCCGAGAGCAATGGAAGAGTTCCAAAGCATTTTAAAAGTTCAGTAGAATTCCGAGAACAATTGAAGAGTTCCGAAGCATTTTTAAACGTCAGCGGAATGCCGAGAACAATGCAAGATTTCCGAAGCATTTTTATATGTCAGCGGAATTCCGAGAACAATGGAAGAGTTCCGAAGCATTTTTAAACGTCAGCGGAATTCCGAGAACAATGAAAGAGTTGCGAAGCATTATTAAACGTCAGCGGAATTCCGAGAACAATGGAAGAGTTCTGAAGCATTTTTAAACTTCAGCAGAATTCCCAGAACAATGGAAGAGTTTCGAAGCATTTTTAAACTTCAACGGAATTCCGAGAACAATGGAAGAGTTCCGAAGCATTTTTAAACGTCAGCGGAATTCCGAGAACAATGAAAGAGTTGCGAAGCATTATTAAACGTCAGCGTAATTCCGAGAACAATGGAAGAGTTCTGAAGCATTTTTAAGCGTCAGCGGAATTTTGAAAACAATGGAAGATTTCCGAAGCATTTTAAAACTTCAGCAGAATTACGAGAACAATGGAAGAGTTCCGAAGCATTTTTAAACATGAGCAGAATTACGAGAACAATGGAAGAGATTTTAAGCATTTTTAAACTTCAGCGGAATTCCGAGATCAATAGAAGAGTTCCGAAGCATTTTTAAACTTCACCCGAACTCCGAGAGCAATGGAAGAGTTCCAAAGCATTTTAAAAATTCAGCAGAATTCCAAGAACAATTGAAGAGTTCCGAAGCATTTTTAAACGTCAGCGGAATGCCGAGAACAATACAAGATTTCCGAAGAATTTTTATATGTCAGCGGAATTCCGAGAACAATGGAAGAGTACCAAAGCATTTTTAAACGTCAGCGGAATTCTGAGAACAATGGAAGAGTTCTGAAGCATTTATAAACTTTTGCGGAATTCCGAGAACAATGGAAGGGTTCCGAAGCATTTTTAAAAGTCAGCGGAATTCCGAGAACAATGGAAGAGTTGTGAAGAATTTTTAAACGTCAGCGGAATTCCGAGAACAATGGAAGAGTTCCGAAGCATTTTTAAACGTCAGCAGAATTCTGAGAACAATGGAAAAGTTCTGAAGCATTTTTAAACGTCAGCGGAATTTTGAAAACAATGGAAGATTTCCGAAGCATTTTTAAACGTCAGCGGAATTCTGAGAACAATGGAAGAGTTCTGAAGCATTTTTAAACTTCAGCAGAATTCCGAGAACAATGTACGAGATTTTAAGCATTTTTAAACTTCAGCGGAATTCCGAGAACAATAGAAGAGTTCCGAAGCATTTTTAAAATTCACACGAATTCCAAGAATAATGGAAGAGTTCACATGAATTTTTAGACTTCAGCAGAATGCCTAGAACAATGGAAGAGTTCCGAAGCATTTTTAAACTTCAGCGGAATTCCGAGAACAATGGAAGAGTTCCGAAGCATTTTTAAACATGAGCAGAATTACGAGAACAATGGAAGAGATTTTAAGCATTTTTAAACTTCAGCGGAATTCCGAGAACAATGCAAGATTTCCGAAGCATTTTTATATGTCAGTGGATTTCCGAGAACAATGGAAGAGTACCGAAGCATTTTTAAACGTCAGCGGAATTCTGAGAACAATGGAAGAGTTCCGAAGCATTTTTAAACTTCAGCAGAATTCCGAGAACAATGGAAGAGTTTCGAAGCATTTTTAAACTTCAGCGGAATTCCGAGAACAATAGAAGAGTTCCGAAGCATTTTTAAAATTCACACGAATTCCGAGAATAATGGAAGAGTTCACATGAATTTTTAGACTTCAGCAGAATTCCTAGTACAATGGAAGAGTTCCGAAGCATTTTTAAACGTCAGCGGAATTCTGAGAACAATGGAAGAGTTCCGAAGCATTTTTAAACTTCAGCAGAATTCCGAGAACAATGGAAGGGTTCCGAAGCATTTTTAAACTTCAGCGGATTTTGGAGAACAATGGAAGCGTTCCGAAGTATTTTTAAAAGTCAGCGGAATTCCGAGAACAATGGAAGAGTTGTGAAGCATTTTTAAACGTCAGCGGAATTCCGAGAACAATGGAAGATTTCCGAAGCATTTTTAAACGTCAGCAGAATTCCGAGAACAATGGAAGAGTTCCGAAGCATTTCTAAACGTCAGCAGAATTCTGAGAACAATGGAAGAGTTCCGAAGCATTTTTAAACTTCAGCGGAATTCCGAGAACAATGGAAGAGTTCCAAAGCATTTTTAAACGTCAGCGGAATTCCGAGAACAATGGAAGAGTTCCGAAGCATTTTTAAACGTCAGCAGAATTCCGAGAAGAATGTAAGAGTACTGAAGCATTTTTAAACTTCAGCGGAATTCCGAGAGCAATGGAAGAGTTCCAAAGCATTTTAAAAGTTCAGCAGAATTCCGAGAACAATTGAAGAGTTCCGAAGCATTTTTAAACGTCAGCGGAATTCTGAGAACAATGGAAGAGTTCCGAAGCATTTTTAAACTTCAGCAGAATTCCGAGAACAATGGAAGAGTTTCGAAGCATTTTTAAACTTCAACGGAATTCCGAGAACAATGGAAGAGTTCCGAAGCATTTTTAAACGTCAGCGGAATTCCGAGAACAATGAAAGAGTTGCGAAGCATTATTAAACGTCAGCGTAATTCCGAGAACAATGGAAGAGTTCTGAAGCATTTTTAAGCGTCAGCGGAATTTTGAAAACAATGGAAGATTTCCGAAGCATGTTTAAACGTCAGCGGAATTCTGAGAACAATGGAAGAGGTCCGAAGCATTTTTAAACTTCAGCGGAATTCCGAGAACAATGGAAGAGTTCCGAAGCATTTTTAAACGTCAGCGGAATTCCGAGAACAATGGAAGAGTACTGAAGCATTTTAAAACGTCAGCGGAATTCCGAGAACAATGGAAGAGTTCCGAAGCATTTTTAAACGTCAGCAGAATTCCGAGAACAATGGAAGAGTTCCGAAGCATTTTAAAACTTCAGCAGAATTCCAAGAACAATGGAAGAGTTCCGAAGCATTTTTAAACGTCAGCGGAATTCCGAGAACAATGGAAGAGTTCCAAAGCATTTTTAAGCGTCAGCGGAATTTTGAAAACAATGGAAGATTTCCGAAGCATTTTTAAACGTCAGCGGAATTCTGAGAACAATGGAAGAGTTCCGAAGCATTTTTAAACGTCAGCAGAATTCCGAGAACAATGGAAGAGTTCCGAAGCATTTTTAAACGTCAGCGGAATTCCGAGAACAATGAAAGAGTTCTGAAGCATTTTTAAGCGTCAGCGGAATTTTGAAAACAATGGAAGATTTCCGAAGCATTTTTAAACGTCAGCGGAATTCTGAGAACAATGGAAGAGTTCCGAAGCATTTTTAAACTTCAGCAGAATTCCGAGAACAATGGAAGGGTTCCGAAGCATTTTTAAACTTCAGCGGATTTTGGAGAACAATGGAAGCGTTCCGAAGTATTTTTAAAAGTCAGCAGAATTCCGAGAACAATGGAAGAGTTCCGAAACATTTCTAAACGTCAGCAGAATTCTGAGAACAATGGAAGAGTTCCGAAGCATTTTTAAACTTCAGCAGAATTCCGAGAGCAATGGAAGAGTTCCAAAGCATTTTAAAAGTTCAGTAGAATTCCGAGAACAATTGAAGAGTTCCGAAGCATTTTTAAACGTCAGCGGAATGCCGAGAACAATGCAAGATTTCCGAAGCATTTTTATATGTCAGCGGAATTCCGAGAACAATGGAAGAGTTCCGAAGCATTTTTAAACGTCAGCGGAATTCCGAGAACAATGAAAGAGTTGCGAAGCATTATTAAACGTCAGCGGAATTCCGAGAACAATGGAAGAGTTCTGAAGCATTTTTAAACTTCAGCAGAATTCCCAGAACAATGGAAGAGTTTCGAAGCATTTTTAAACTTCAACGGAATTCCGAGAACAATGGAAGAGTTCCGAAGCATTTTTAAACGTCAGCGGAATTCCGAGAACAATGAAAGAGTTGCGAAGCATTATTAAACGTCAGCGTAATTCCGAGAACAATGGAAGAGTTCTGAAGCATTTTTAAGCGTCAGCGGAATTTTGAAAACAATGGAAGATTTCCGAAGCATTTTAAAACTTCAGCAGAATTACGAGAACAATGGAAGAGTTCCGAAGCATTTTTAAACATGAGCAGAATTACGAGAACAATGGAAGAGATTTTAAGCATTTTTAAACTTCAGCGGAATTCCGAGATCAATAGAAGAGTTCCGAAGCATTTTTAAACTTCACCCGAACTCCGAGAGCAATGGAAGAGTTCCAAAGCATTTTAAAAATTCAGCAGAATTCCAAGAACAATTGAAGAGTTCCGAAGCATTTTTAAACGTCAGCGGAATGCCGAGAACAATACAAGATTTCCGAAGAATTTTTATATGTCAGCGGAATTCCGAGAACAATGGAAGAGTACCAAAGCATTTTTAAACGTCAGCGGAATTCTGAGAACAATGGAAGAGTTCTGAAGCATTTATAAACTTTTGCGGAATTCCGAGAACAATGGAAGGGTTCCGAAGCATTTTTAAAAGTCAGCGGAATTCCGAGAACAATGGAAGAGTTGTGAAGAATTTTTAAACGTCAGCGGAATTCCGAGAACAATGGAAGAGTTCCGAAGCATTTTTAAACGTCAGCAGAATTCTGAGAACAATGGAAAAGTTCTGAAGCATTTTTAAACGTCAGCGGAATTTTGAAAACAATGGAAGATTTCCGAAGCATTTTTAAACGTCAGCGGAATTCTGAGAACAATGGAAGAGTTCTGAAGCATTTTTAAACTTCAGCAGAATTCCGAGAACAATGTACGAGATTTTAAGCATTTTTAAACTTCAGCGGAATTCCGAGAACAATAGAAGAGTTCCGAAGCATTTTTAAAATTCACACGAATTCCAAGAATAATGGAAGAGTTCACATGAATTTTTAGACTTCAGCAGAATGCCTAGAACAATGGAAGAGTTCCGAAGCATTTTTAAACTTCAGCGGAATTCCGAGAACAATGGAAGAGTTCCGAAGCATTTTTAAACATGAGCAGAATTACGAGAACAATGGAAGAGATTTTAAGCATTTTTAAACTTCAGCGGAATTCCGAGAACAATGCAAGATTTCCGAAGCATTTTTATATGTCAGTGGATTTCCGAGAACAATGGAAGAGTACCGAAGCATTTTTAAACGTCAGCGGAATTCTGAGAACAATGGAAGAGTTCCGAAGCATTTTTAAACTTCAGCAGAATTCCGAGAACAATGGAAGAGTTTCGAAGCATTTTTAAACTTCAGCGGAATTCCGAGAACAATAGAAGAGTTCCGAAGCATTTTTAAAATTCACACGAATTCCGAGAATAATGGAAGAGTTCACATGAATTTTTAGACTTCAGCAGAATTCCTAGTACAATGGAAGAGTTCCGAAGCATTTTTAAACGTCAGCGGAATTCTGAGA
Source organism: Phyllobates terribilis (assembly GCF_046119375.1). Taxonomy (NCBI): domain Eukaryota; kingdom Metazoa; phylum Chordata; class Amphibia; order Anura; family Dendrobatidae; genus Phyllobates; species Phyllobates terribilis. The sequence continues at coordinate 20,034,956 of NW_027362775.1, read as the reverse complement.
ACAATGGAAGAGTTCCGAAGCATTTTTAAACTTCAGCAGAATTCCGAGAACAATGGAAGGGTTCCGAAGCATTTTTAAACTTCAGCGGATTTTGGAGAACAATGGAAGCGTTCCGAAGTATTTTTAAAAGTCAGCGGAATTCCGAGAACAATGGAAGAGTTGTGAAGCATTTTTAAACGTCAGCGGAATTCCGAGAACAATGGAAGATTTCCGAAGCATTTTTAAACGTCAGCAGAATTCCGAGAACAATGGAAGAGTTCCGAAGCATTTCTAAACGTCAGCAGAATTCTGAGAACAATGGAAGAGTTCCGAAGCATTTTTAAACTTCAGCGGAATTCCGAGAACAATGGAAGAGTTCCAAAGCATTTTTAAACGTCAGCGGAATTCCGAGAACAATGGAAGAGTTCCGAAGCATTTTTAAACGTCAGCAGAATTCCGAGAAGAATGTAAGAGTACTGAAGCATTTTTAAACTTCAGCGGAATTCCGAGAGCAATGGAAGAGTTCCAAAGCATTTTAAAAGTTCAGCAGAATTCCGAGAACAATTGAAGAGTTCCGAAGCATTTTTAAACGTCAGCGGAATTCTGAGAACAATGGAAGAGTTCCGAAGCATTTTTAAACTTCAGCAGAATTCCGAGAACAATGGAAGAGTTTCGAAGCATTTTTAAACTTCAACGGAATTCCGAGAACAATGGAAGAGTTCCGAAGCATTTTTAAACGTCAGCGGAATTCCGAGAACAATGAAAGAGTTGCGAAGCATTATTAAACGTCAGCGTAATTCCGAGAACAATGGAAGAGTTCTGAAGCATTTTTAAGCGTCAGCGGAATTTTGAAAACAATGGAAGATTTCCGAAGCATGTTTAAACGTCAGCGGAATTCTGAGAACAATGGAAGAGGTCCGAAGCATTTTTAAACTTCAGCGGAATTCCGAGAACAATGGAAGAGTTCCGAAGCATTTTTAAACGTCAGCGGAATTCCGAGAACAATGGAAGAGTACTGAAGCATTTTAAAACGTCAGCGGAATTCCGAGAACAATGGAAGAGTTCCGAAGCATTTTTAAACGTCAGCAGAATTCCGAGAACAATGGAAGAGTTCCGAAGCATTTTAAAACTTCAGCAGAATTCCAAGAACAATGGAAGAGTTCCGAAGCATTTTTAAACGTCAGCGGAATTCCGAGAACAATGGAAGAGTTCCAAAGCATTTTTAAGCGTCAGCGGAATTTTGAAAACAATGGAAGATTTCCGAAGCATTTTTAAACGTCAGCGGAATTCTGAGAACAATGGAAGAGTTCCGAAGCATTTTTAAACGTCAGCAGAATTCCGAGAACAATGGAAGAGTTCCGAAGCATTTTTAAACGTCAGCGGAATTCCGAGAACAATGAAAGAGTTCTGAAGCATTTTTAAGCGTCAGCGGAATTTTGAAAACAATGGAAGATTTCCGAAGCATTTTTAAACGTCAGCGGAATTCCGAGAACAATGGAAGAGTTCTGAAGCATTTATAAACTTTTGCGGAATTCCGAGAACAATGGAAGGGTTCCGAAGCATTTTTAAAAGTCAGCGGAATTCCGAGAACAATGGAAGAGTTGTGAAGCATTTTTAAACGTCAGCGGAATTCCGAGAACAATGGAAGAGTTCCGAAGCATTTTTAAACGTCAGCAGAATTCTGAGAACAATGGAAAAGTTCTGAAGCATTTTTAAACGTCAGCGGAATTTTGAAAACAATGGAAGAGTTCCGAAGCATTTTTAAACGTCAGCGGAATTCTGAGAACAATGGAAGAGTTCTGAAGCATTTTTAAACTTCAGCAGAATTCCGAGAACAATGTACGAGATTTTAAGCATTTTTAAACTTCAGCGGAATTCCAAAAACAATAGAAGAGTTCCGAAGCATTTTTAAAATTCACACGAATTCCAAGAATAATGGAAGAGTTCACATGAATTTTTAGACTTCAGCAGAATGCCTAGAACAATGGAAGAGTTCCGAAGCATTTTTAAACTTCAGCGGAATTCCGAGAACAATGGAAGAGTTCCGAAGCATTTTTAAACATGAGCAGAATTACGAGAACAATGGAAGAGATTTTAAGCATTTTTAAACTTCAGCGGAATTCCGAGAACAATGCAAGATTTCCGAAGCATTTTTATATGTCAGTGGATTTCCGAGAACAATGGAAGAGTACCGAAGCATTTTTAAACGTCAGCGGAATTCTGAGAACAATGGAAGAGTTCCGAAGCATTTTTAAACTTCAGCAGAATTCCGAGAACAATGGAAGAGTTTCGAAGCATTTTTAAACTTCAGCGGAATTCCGAGAACAATAGAAGAGTTCCGAAGCATTTTTAAAATTCACACGAATTCCGAGAATAATGGAAGAGTTCACATGAATTTTTAGACTTCAGCAGAATTCCTAATACAATGGAAGAGTTCCGAAGCATTTTTAAACTTCAGCGGAATTCCAAGAACAATGGAAGAGTTCCGAAGCATTTTTAAACATGAGCAGAATTACGAGAACAATGGAAGAGATTTTAAGCATTTTTAAACTTCAGCGGAATTCCGAGAGCAATGGAAGAGTTCCAAAGCATTTTAAAAGTTCAGCAGAATTCCGAGAACAATTGAAGAGTTCCGAAGCATTTTTAAACGTCAGCGGAATGCCGAGAACAATGCAAGATTTCCGAAGCATTTTTATATGTCAGCGGATTTCCGAGAACAATGGAAGAGTACCGAAGCATTTTTAAACGTTAGCGGAATTCTGAGTACAGTGGAAGAGTTCCGAAGCATTTTTAAACTTCAGCAGAATTCCGAGAACAATGGAAGAGTTTCGAAGCATTTTTAAACTTCAACGGAATTCCGAGAACAATGGAAGAGTTCCGAAGCATTTTTAAACGTCAGCGGAATTCCGAGAACAATGAAAAAGTTGCGAAGCATTATTAGACGTCAGCGGAATTCCGAGAACAATGGAAGAGTTCTGAAGCATTTTTAAACGTCAGCGGAATTTTGAAAACAATGGAAGATTTACGAAGCATTTTTAAACGTCAGCGGAATTCTGAGAACAATGGAAGAGTTCCGAAGCATTTTTAAACTTCAGCGGAATTCCAAGAACAATGGAAGAGTTCCAAAGCATTTTTAAACGTCAGCGGAATTCCGAGAACAATGGAAGAGTTCTGAAGCATTTTTAAACGTCAGCGGAATTGAGAGAACAATGGAAGAGTTCTAAAGCATTTTTAAACATCAGCGGAATGCCGAGAACAATGCAAGATTTCCGAAGCATTTTTATATGTCAGCGGAATTCCGAGAACAATGGAAGAGTTCCGAAGCATTTTTAAACTTCAGCAGAATTCTGAGAACAATGGAAGAGTTCCGAAGCATTTTAAAACTTCAGCAGAATTCCAAGAACAATGGAAGAGTTCCGAAGCATTTTTAAACGTCAGCGGAATTCCGAGAACAATGGAAGAGTTCCGAAGCATTTTTAAACGTCAGCGGAATTCCGAGAACAATGGAAGAGTTCTGAAGCATTTTTAAGCGTCAGCGGAATTTTGAAAACAATGGAAGATTTCCGAAGCATTTTTAAACGTCAGCGGAATTCTGAGAACAATGGAAGAGTTCCGAAGCATTTTTAAACTTCAGCAGAATTCCGAGAACAATGGAAGGGTTCCGAAGCATTTTTAAACTTCAGCGGATTTTGGAGAACAATGGAAGCGTTCCGAAGTATTTTTAAAAGTCAGCGGAATTCCGAGAACAATGGAAGAGTTCCAAAGCATTTTTAAACATCAGCGGAATTCCGAGAACAATGGAAGAGTTCCGAAGCATTTTTAAACGTCAGCAGAATTCCGAGAAGAATGTAAGAGTACTGAAGCATTTTTAAACTTCAGCGGAATTCCGAGAGCAATGGAAGAGTTCCAAAGCATTTTAAAAGTTCAGCAGAATTCCGAGAACAATTGAAGAGTTCCGAAGCATTTTTAAACGTCAGCGGAATTCTGAGAACAATGGAAGAGTTCCGAAGCATTTTTAAACTTCAGCAGAATTCCGAGAACAATGGAAGAGTTTCGAAGCATTATTAGACGTCAGCGGAATTCCGAGAACAATGGAAGAGTTCTGAAGCATTTTTAAACGTCAGCGGAATTTTGAAAACAATGGAAGAGTTCCGAAGCATTTTTAAACTTCAGCGGAATTCCAAGAACAATGGAAGAGTTCCAAAGCATTTTTAAACGTCAGCGGAATTCCGAGAACAATGGAAGAGTTCTGAAGCATTTTTAAACGTCAGCGGAATTGCGAGAACAATGGAAGAGTTCTAAAGCATTTTTAAACATCAGCGGAATGCCGAGAACAATGCAAGATTTCCGAAGCATTTTTATATGTCAGCGGAATTCGGAGAACAATGGAAGAGTTCCGAAGCATTTTTAAACTTCAGCGGAATTACGAGAACAATGGAAGAGTTCCGAAGCATTTTTAAACGTCAGCGGAATGCCGAGAACAATGCAAGATTTCCGAAGCATTTTTATATGTCAGCGGAATTCCGAGAACAATGGAAGAGTTCCGAAGCATTTTTAAACTTCAGCAGAATTCCCAGAACAATGGAAGAGTTTCGAAGCATTTTTAAACTTCAACAGAATTCCGAGAACAATGGAAGAGTTCCGAAGCATTTTTAAACGTCAGCGGAATTCCGAGAACAATGGAAGAGTTCCGAAGCATTTTTAAACATGAGCAGAATTACGAGAACAATGGAAGAGATTTTAAGCATTTTTAAACTTCAGCGGAATTCCGAGATCAATAGAAGAGTTCCGAAGCATTTTTAAACTTCACCCGAATTCCGAGAGCAATGGAAGAGTTCCAAAGCATTTTAAAAATTCAGCAGAATTCCAAGAACAATTGAAGAGTTCCGAAGCATTTTTAAACGTCAGCGGAATGCCGAGAACAATACAAGATTTCCGAAGAATTTTTATATGTCAGCGGAATTCCGAGAACAATGGAAGAGTTCCGAAGCATTTTTAAAATTCACACGAATTCCAAGAATAATGGAAGAGTTCAGATGAATTTTTAGACTTCAGCAGAATGCCTAGAACAATGGAAGAGTTCCGAAGCATTTTTAAACTTCAGCGGAATTCCGAGAACAATGGAAGAGTTCCGAAGCATTTTTAAACATGAGCAGAATTACGAGAACAATGGAAGAGATTTTGAGCATTTTTAAACTTCAGCGGAATTCCGAGTACAATGCAAGATTTCCGAAGCATTTTTATATGTCAGTGGATTTCCGAGAACAATGGAAGAGTACCGAAGCATTTTTAAACGTCAGCGGAATTCTGAGAACAATGGAAGAGTTCCGAAGCATTTTTAAACTTCAGCAGAATTCCGAGAACAATGGAAGAGTTTCGAAGCATTTTTAAACTTCAGCGGAATTCCGAGAACAATAGAAGAGTTCCGAAAAATTTTTAAAATTCACACGAATTCTGAGAATAATGGAAGAGTTCACATGAATTTTTAGACTTCAGCAGAATTCCTAGTACAATGGAAGAGTTCCGAAGCATTTTTAAACTTCAGCGGAATTCCAAGAACAATGGAAGAGTTCCGAAGCATTTTTAAACATGAGCAGAATTACGAGAACAATGGAAGAGATTTTAAGCATTTTTAAACTTCAGCGGAATTCCGAGAGCAATGGAAGAGTTCCAAAGCATTTTAAAAGTTCAGCAGAATTCCGAGAACAATTGAAGAGTTCCGAAGCATTTTTAAACGTCAGCGGAATGCCGAGAACAATGCAAGATTTCCGAAGCATTTTTATATGTCAGCGGATTTCCGAGAACAATGGAAGAGTACCGAAGCATTTTTAAACGTCAGCGGAATTCTGAGTACAGTGGAAGAGTTCCGAAGCATTTTTAAACTTCAACGGAATTCCGAGAACAATGGAAGAGTTCCGAAGCATTTTTAAACGTCAGCGGAATTCCGAGAACAATGAAAAAGTTGCGAAGCATTATTAGACGTCAGCGGAATTCCGAGAACAATGGAAGAGTTCTGAAGCATTTTTAAACGTCAGCGGAATTTTGAAAACAATGGAAGATTTACGAAGCATTTTTAAACGTCAGCAGAATTCTGAGAACAATGGAAGAGTTCCGAAGCATTTTTAAACTTCAGCGGAATTCCAAGAACAATGGAAGAGTTCCAAAGCATTTTTAAACGTCAGCGGAATTCCGAGAACAATGGAAGAGTTCTGAAGCATTTTTAAACGTCAGCGGAATTGAGAGAACAATGGAAGAGTTCTAAAGCATTTTTAAACATCAGCGGAATGCCGAGAACAATGCAAGATTTCCGAAGCATTTTTATATGTCAGCGGAATTCCGAGAACAATGGAAGAGTTCCGAAGCATTTTTAAACTTCAGCAGAATTCTGAGAACAATGGAAGAGTTCCGAAGCATTTTAAAACTTCAGCAGAATTCCAAGAACAATGGAAGAGTTCCGAAGCATTTTTAAACGTCAGCGGAATTCCGAGAACAATGGAAGAGTTCCGAAGCATTTTTAAACGTCAGCGGAATTCCGAGAACAATGGAAGAGTTCTGAAGCATTTTTAAGCGTCAGCGGAATTTTGAAAACAATGGAAGATTTCCGAAGCATTTTTAAACGTCAGCGGAATTCTGAGAACAATGGAAGAGTTCCGAAGCATTTTTAAACTTCAGCAGAATTCCGAGAACAATGGAAGGGTTCCGAAGCATTTTTAAACTTCAGCGGATTTTGGAGAACAATGGAAGCGTTCCGAAGTATTTTTAAAAGTCAGCGGAATTCCGAGAACAATGGAAGAGTTGTGAAGCATTTTTAAACGTCAGCGGAATTCCGAGAACAATGGAAGAGTTCCGAAGCATTTTTAAACGTCAGCAGAATTCCGAGAACAATGGAAGAGTTCCGAAACATTTCTAAACGTCAGCAGAATTCTGAGAACAATGGAAGAGTTCCGAAGCATTTTTAAACTTCAGCGGAATTCCGAGAACAATGGAAGAGTTCCAAAGCATTTTTAAACGTCAGCGGAATTCCGAGAACAATGGAAGAGTTCCGAAGCATTTTTAAACGTCAGCAGAATTCCGAGAAGAATGTAAGAGTACTGAAGCATTTTTAAACTTCAGCGGAATTCCGAGAGCAATGGAAGAGTTCCAAAGCATTTTAAAAGTTCAGCAGAATTCCGAGAACAATTGAAGAGTTCCGAAGCATTTTTAAACGTCAGCGGAATTCTGAGAACAATGGAAGAGTTCCGAAGCATTTTTAAACTTCAGCAGAATTCCGAGAACAATGGAAGAGTTTCGAAGCATTTTTAAACTTCAACGGAATTCCGAGAACAATGGAAGAGTTCCGAAGCATTTTTAAACGTCAGCGGAATTCCGAGAACAATGAAAGAGTTGCGAAGCATTATTAGACGTCAGCGGAATTCCGAGAACAATGGAAGAGTTCTGAAGCATTTTTAAACGTCAGCGGAATTTTGAAAACAATGGAAGAGTTCCGAAGCATTTTTAAACTTCAGCGGAATTCCAAGAACAATGGAAGAGTTCCAAAGCATTTTTAAACGTCAGCGGAATTCCGAGAACAATGGAAGAGTTCTGAAGCATTTTTAAACGTCAGCGGAATTGCGAGAACAATGGAAGAGTTCTAAAGCATTTTTAAACATCAGCGGAATGCCGAGAACAATGCAAGATTTCCGAAGCATTTTTATATGTCAGCGGAATTCGGAGAACAATGGAAGAGTTCCGAAGCATTTTTAAACTTCAGCGGAATTACGAGAACAATGGAAGAGTTCCGAAGCATTTTTAAACGTCAGCGGAATGCCGAGAACAATGCAAGATTTCCGAAGCATTTTTATATGTCAGCGGAATTCCGAGAACAATGGAAGAGTTCCGAAGCATTTTTAAACTTCAGCAGAATTCCCAGAACAATGGAAGAGTTTCGAAGCATTTTTAAACTTCAACAGAATTCCGAGAACAATGGAAGAGTTCCGAAGCATTTTTAAACGTCAGCGGAATTCCGAGAACAATGAAAGAGTTGCGAAGCATTATTAAACGTCAGCGTAATTCCGAGAACAATGGAAGAGTTCTGAAGCATTTTTAAGCGTCAGCGGAATTTTGAAAACAATGGAAGATTTCCGAAGCATGTTTAAACGTCAGCGGAATTCTGAGAACAATGGAAGAGGTCCGAAGCATTTTTAAACTTCAGCGGAATTCCGAGAACAATGGAAGAGTTCCGAAGCATTTTTAAACATCAGCGGAATTCCGAGAACAATGGAAGAGTACTGAAGCATTTTAAAACGTCAGCGGAATTCCGAGAACAATGGAAGAGTTCCGAAGCATTTTTAAACGTCAGCAGAATTCCGAGAACAATGGAAGAGTTCCGAAGCATTTTAAAACTTCAGCAGAATTCCAAGAACAATGGAAGAGTTCCGAAGCATTTTTAAACGTCAGCGGAATTCCGAGAACAATGGAAGAGTTCCAAAGCATTTTTAAGCGTCAGCGGAATTTTGAAAACAATGGAAGATTTCCGAAGCATTTTTAAACGTCAGCGGAATTCTGAGAACAATGGAAGAGTTCCGAAGCATTTTTAAACGTCAGCGGAATTCCGAGAACAATGAAAGAGTTGCGAAGCATTATTAAACGTCAGCGGAATTCCGAGAACAATGGAAGAGTTCCGAAGCATTTTTAAACGTCAGCAGAATTCCGAGAAGAATGTAAGAGTTCTGAAGCATTTTTAAACGTCAGCGGAATTCCGAGAACAATGGAAGAGTTCTGAAGCATTTTTAAGCGTCAGCGGAATTTTGAAAACAATGGAAGATTTCCGAAGCATTTTTAAACGTCAGCGGAATTCTGAGAACAATGGAAGAGTTCCGAAGCATTTTTAAACTTCAGCAGAATTCCGAGAACAATGGAAGGGTTCCGAAGCATTTTTAAACTTCAGCGGATTTTGGAGAACAATGGAAGCGTTCCGAAGTATTTTTAAAAGTCAGCGGAATTCCGAGAACAATGGAAGAGTTGTGAAGCATTTTTAAACGTCAGCAGAATTCCGAGAACAATGGAAGAGTTCCGAAGCATTTCTAAACGTCAGCAGAATTCTGAGAACAATGGAAGAGTTCCGAAGCATTTTTAAACTTCAGCGGAATTCCGAGAACAATGGAAGAGTTCCAAAGCATTTTTAAACATCAGCGGAATTCCGAGAACAATGGAAGAGTTCCGAAGCATTTTTAAACGTCAGCAGAATTCCGAGAACAATGGAAGAGTTCCGAAGCATTTCTAAACGTCAGCAGAATTCTGAGAACAATGGAAGAGTTCCGAAGCATTTTTAAACTTCAGCGGAATTCCGAGAACAATGGAAGAGTTCCAAAGCATTTTTAAACATCAGCGGAATTCCGAGAACAATGGAAGAGTTCCGAAGCATTTTTAAACGTCAGCAGAATTCCGAGAACAATGGAAGAGTTCCGAAGCATTTCTAAACGTCAGCAGAATTCTGAGAACAATGGAAGAGTTCCGAAGCATTTTTAAACTTCAGCGGAATTCCGAGAACAATGGAAGAGTTCCAAAGCATTTTTAAACATCAGCGGAATTCCGAGAACAATGGAAGAGTTCCGAAGCATTTTTAAACGTCAGCAGAATTCCGAGAAGAATGTAAGAGTACTGAAGCATTTTTAAACTTCAGCGGAATTCCGAGAGCAATGGAAGAGTTCCAAAGCATTTTAAAAGTTCAGCAGAATTCCGAGAACAATTGAAGAGTTCCGAAGCATTTTTAAACGTCAGCGGAATTCTGAGAACAATGGAAGAGTTCCGAAGCATTTTTAAACTTCAGCAGAATTCCGAGAACAATGGAAGAGTTTCGAAGCATTATTAGACGTCAGCGGAATTCCGAGAACAATGGAAGAGTTCTGAAGCATTTTTAAACGTCAGCGGAATTTTGAAAACAATGGAAGAGTTCCGAAGCATTTTTAAACTTCAGCGGAATTCCAAGAACAATGGAAGAGTTCCAAAGCATTTTTAAACGTCAGCGGAATTCCGAGAACAATGGAAGAGTTCTGAAGCATTTTTAAACGTCAGCGGAATTGCGAGAACAATGGAAGAGTTCTAAAGCATTTTTAAACATCAGCGGAATGCCGAGAACAATGCAAGATTTCCGAAGCATTTTTATATGTCAGCGGAATTCGGAGAACAATGGAAGAGTTCCGAAGCATTTTTAAACTTCAGCGGAATTACGAGAACAATGGAAGAGTTCCGAAGCATTTTTAAACGTCAGCGGAATGCCGAGAACAATGCAAGATTTCCGAAGCATTTTTATATGTCAGCGGAATTCCGAGAACAATGGAAGAGTTCCGAAGCATTTTTAAACTTCAGCAGAATTCCCAGAACAATGGAAGAGTTTCGAAGCATTTTTAAACTTCAACAGAATTCCGAGAACAATGGAAGAGTTCCGAAGCATTTTTAAACGTCAGCGGAATTCCGAGAACAATGGAAGAGTTCCGAAGCATTTTTAAACATGAGCAGAATTACGAGAACAATGGAAGAGATTTTAAGCATTTTTAAACTTCAGCGGAATTCCGAGATCAATAGAAGAGTTCCGAAGCATTTTTAAACTTCACCCGAATTCCGAGAGCAATGGAAGAGTTCCAAAGCATTTTAAAAATTCAGCAGAATTCCAAGAACAATTGAAGAGTTCCGAAGCATTTTTAAACGTCAGCGGAATGCCGAGAACAATACAAGATTTCCGAAGAATTTTTATATGTCAGCGGAATTCCGAGAACAATGGAAGAGTACCAAAGCATTTTTAAACGTCAGCGGAATTCTGAGAACAATGGAAGAGTTCTGAAGCATTTATAAACTTTTGCGGAATTCCGAGAACAATGGAAGGGTTCCGAAGCATGTTTAAAAGTCAGCGGAATTCCGAGAACAATGGAAGAGTTGTGAAGCATTTTTAAACGTCAGCGGAATTCCGAGAACAATGGAAGAGTTCCGAAGCATTTCTAAACGTCAGCAGAATTCTGAGAACAATGGAAAAGTTCTGAAGCATTTTTAAACGTCAGCGGAATTTTGAAAACAATGGAAGATTTCCGAAGCATTTTTAAACGTCAGCGGAATTCTGAGAACAATGGAAGAGTTCTGAAGCATTTTTAAACTTCAGCAGAATTCCGAGAACAATGTACGAGATTTTAAGCATTTTTAAACTTCAGCGGAATTCCGAGAACAATAGAAGAGTTCCGAAGCATTTTTAAAATTCACACGAATTCCAAGAATAATGGAAGAGTTCACATGAATTTTTAGACTTCAGCAGAATGCCTAGAACAATGGAAGAGTTCCGAAGCATTTTTAAACTTCAGCGGAATTCCGAGAACAATGGAAGAGTTCCGAAGCATTTTTAAACATGAGCAGAATTACGAGAACAATGGAAGAGTTCCGAAGCATTTTTAAACTTCAGCGGAATTCCAAGAACAATGGAAGAGTTCCGAAGCATTTTTAAACATGAGCAGAATTACGAGAACAATGGAAGAGATTTTAAGCATTTTTAAACTTCAGCGGAATTCCGAGAGCAATGGAAGAGTTCCAAAGCATTTTAAAAGTTCAGCAGAATTCCGAGAACAATTGAAGAGTTCCGAAGCATTTTTAAACGTCAGCGGAATGCCGAGAACAATGCAAGATTTCCGAAGCATTTTTATATGTCAGCGGATTTCCGAGAACAATGGAAGAGTACCGAAGCATTTTTAAACGTCAGCGGAATTCTGAGTACAGTGGAAGAGTTCCGAAGCATTTTTAAACTTCAACGGAATTCCGAGAACAATGGAAGAGTTCCGAAGCATTTTTAAACGTCAGCGGAATTCCGAGAACAATGAAAAAGTTGCGAAGCATTATTAGACGTCAGCGGAATTCCGAGAACAATGGAAGAGTTCTGAAGCATTTTTAAACGTCAGCGGAATTTTGAAAACAATGGAAGATTTACGAAGCATTTTTAAACGTCAGCAGAATTCTGAGAACAATGGAAGAGTTCCGAAGCATTTTTAAACTTCAGCGGAATTCCAAGAACAATGGAAGAGTTCCAAAGCATTTTTAAACGTCAGCGGAATTCCGAGAACAATGGAAGAGTTCTGAAGCATTTTTAAACGTCAGCGGAATTGAGAGAACAATGGAAGAGTTCTAAAGCATTTTTAAACATCAGCGGAATGCCGAGAACAATGCAAGATTTCCGAAGCATTTTTATATGTCAGCGGAATTCCGAGAACAATGGAAGAGTTCCGAAGCATTTTTAAACTTCAGCAGAATTCTGAGAACAATGGAAGAGTTCCGAAGCATTTTAAAACTTCAGCAGAATTCCAAGAACAATGGAAGAGTTCCGAAGCATTTTTAAACGTCAGCGGAATTCCGAGAACAATGGAAGAGTTCCGAAGCATTTTTAAACGTCAGCGGAATTCCGAGAACAATGGAAGAGTTCTGAAGCATTTTTAAGCGTCAGCGGAATTTTGAAAACAATGGAAGATTTCCGAAGCATTTTTAAACGTCAGCGGAATTCTGAGAACAATGGAAGAGTTCCGAAGCATTTTTAAACTTCAGCAGAATTCCGAGAACAATGGAAGGGTTCCGAAGCATTTTTAAACTTCAGCGGATTTTGGAGAACAATGGAAGCGTTCCGAAGTATTTTTAAAAGTCAGCGGAATTCCGAGAACAATGGAAGAGTTGTGAAGCATTTTTAAACGTCAGCGGAATTCCGAGAACAATGGAAGAGTTCCGAAGCATTTTTAAACGTCAGCAGAATTCCGAGAACAATGGAAGAGTTCCGAAACATTTCTAAACGTCAGCAGAATTCTGAGAACAATGGAAGAGTTCCGAAGCATTTTTAAACTTCAGCGGAATTCCGAGAACAATGGAAGAGTTCCAAAGCATTTTTAAACGTCAGCGGAATTCCGAGAACAATGGAAGAGTTCCGAAGCATTTTTAAACGTCAGCAGAATTCCGAGAAGAATGTAAGAGTACTGAAGCATTTTTAAACTTCAGCGGAATTCCGAGAGCAATGGAAGAGTTCCAAAGCATTTTAAAAGTTCAGCAGAATTCCGAGAACAATTGAAGAGTTCCGAAGCATTTTTAAACATCAGCGGAATTCTGAGAACAATGGAAGAGTTCCGAAGCATTTTTAAACTTCAGCAGAATTCCGAGAACAATGGAAGAGTTTCGAAGCATTTTTAAACTTCAACGGAATTCCGAGAACAATGGAAGAGTTCCGAAGCATTTTTAAACGTCAGCGGAATTCCGAGAACAATGAAAGAGTTGCGAAGCATTATTAGACGTCAGCGGAATTCCGAGAACAATGGAAGAGTTCTGAAGCATTTTTAAACGTCAGCGGAATTTTGAAAACAATGGAAGAGTTCCGAAGCATTTTTAAACTTCAGCGGAATTCCAAGAACAATGGAAGAGTTCCAAAGCATTTTTAAACGTCAGCGGAATTCCGAGAACAATGGAAGAGTTCTGAAGCATTTTTAAACGTCAGCGGAATTGCGAGAACAATGGAAGAGTTCTAAAGCATTTTTAAACATCAGCGGAATGCCGAGAACAATGCAAGATTTCCGAAGCATTTTTATATGTCAGCGGAATTCGGAGAACAATGGAAGAGTTCCGAAGCATTTTTAAACTTCAGCGGAATTACGAGAACAATGGAAGAGTTCCGAAGCATTTTTAAACGTCAGCGGAATGCCGAGAACAATGCAAGATTTCCGAAGCATTTTTATATGTCAGCGGAATTCCGAGAACAATGGAAGAGTTCCGAAGCATTTTTAAACTTCAGCAGAATTCCCAGAACAATGGAAGAGTTTCGAAGCATTTTTAAACTTCAACAGAATTCCGAGAACAATGGAAGAGTTCCGAAGCATTTTTAAACGTCAGCGGAATTCCGAGAACAATGAAAGAGTTGCGAAGCATTATTAAACGTCAGCGTAATTCCGAGAACAATGGAAGAGTTCTGAAGCATTTTTAAGCGTCAGCGGAATTTTGAAAACAATGGAAGATTTCCGAAGCATGTTTAAACGTCAGCGGAATTCTGAGAACAATGGAAGAGGTCCGAAGCATTTTTAAACTTCAGCGGAATTCCGAGAACAATGGAAGAGTTCCGAAGCATTTTTAAACATCAGCGGAATTCCGAGAACAATGGAAGAGTACTGAAGCATTTTAAAACGTCAGCGGAATTCCGAGAACAATGGAAGAGTTCCGAAGCATTTTTAAACGTCAGCAGAATTCCGAGAACAATGGAAGAGTTCCGAAGCATTTTAAAACTTCAGCAGAATTCCAAGAACAATGGAAGAGTTCCGAAGCATTTTTAAACGTCAGCGGAATTCCGAGAACAATGGAAGAGTTCCAAAGCATTTTTAAGCGTCAGCGGAATTTTGAAAACAATGGAAGATTTCCGAAGCATTTTTAAACGTCAGCGGAATTCTGAGAACAATGGAAGAGTTCCGAAGCATTTTTAAACGTCAGCGGAATTCCGAGAACAATGAAAGAGTTGCGAAGCATTATTAAACGTCAGCGGAATTCCGAGAACAATGGAAGAGTTCCGAAGCATTTTTAAACGTCAGCAGAATTCCGAGAAGAATGTAAGAGTTCTGAAGCATTTTTAAACGTCAGCGGAATTCCGAGAACAATGGAAGAGTTCTGAAGCATTTTTAAGCGTCAGCGGAATTTTGAAAACAATGGAAGATTTCCGAAGCATTTTTAAACGTCAGCGGAATTCTGAGAACAATGGAAGAGTTCCGAAGCATTTTTAAACTTCAGCAGAATTCCGAGAACAATGGAAGGGTTCCGAAGCATTTTTAAACTTCAGCGGATTTTGGAGAACAATGGAAGCGTTCCGAAGTATTTTTAAAAGTCAGCGGAATTCCGAGAACAATGGAAGAGTTGTGAAGCATTTTTAAACGTCAGCAGAATTCCGAGAACAATGGAAGAGTTCCGAAGCATTTCTAAACGTCAGCAGAATTCTGAGAACAATGGAAGAGTTCCGAAGCATTTTTAAACTTCAGCGGAATTCCGAGAACAATGGAAGAGTTCCAAAGCATTTTTAAACATCAGCGGAATTCCGAGAACAATGGAAGAGTTCCGAAGCATTTTTAAACGTCAGCAGAATTCCGAGAACAATGGAAGAGTTCCGAAGCATTTCTAAACGTCAGCAGAATTCTGAGAACAATGGAAGAGTTCCGAAGCATTTTTAAACTTCAGCGGAATTCCGAGAACAATGGAAGAGTTCCAAAGCATTTTTAAACATCAGCGGAATTCCGAGAACAATGGAAGAGTTCCGAAGCATTTTTAAACGTCAGCAGAATTCCGAGAACAATGGAAGAGTTCCGAAGCATTTCTAAACGTCAGCAGAATTCTGAGAACAATGGAAGAGTTCCGAAGCATTTTTAAACTTCAGCGGAATTCCGAGAACAATGGAAGAGTTCCAAAGCATTTTTAAACATCAGCGGAATTCCGAGAACAATGGAAGAGTTCCGAAGCATTTTTAAACGTCAGCAGAATTCCGAGAAGAATGTAAGAGTACTGAAGCATTTTTAAACTTCAGCGGAATTCCGAGAGCAATGGAAGAGTTCCAAAGCATTTTAAAAGTTCAGCAGAATTCCGAGAACAATTGAAGAGTTCCGAAGCATTTTTAAACGTCAGCGGAATTCTGAGAACAATGGAAGAGTTCCGAAGCATTTTTAAACTTCAGCAGAATTCCGAGAACAATGGAAGAGTTTCGAAGCATTATTAGACGTCAGCGGAATTCCGAGAACAATGGAAGAGTTCTGAAGCATTTTTAAACGTCAGCGGAATTTTGAAAACAATGGAAGAGTTCCGAAGCATTTTTAAACTTCAGCGGAATTCCAAGAACAATGGAAGAGTTCCAAAGCATTTTTAAACGTCAGCGGAATTCCGAGAACAATGGAAGAGTTCTGAAGCATTTTTAAACGTCAGCGGAATTGCGAGAACAATGGAAGAGTTCTAAAGCATTTTTAAACATCAGCGGAATGCCGAGAACAATGCAAGATTTCCGAAGCATTTTTATATGTCAGCGGAATTCGGAGAACAATGGAAGAGTTCCGAAGCATTTTTAAACTTCAGCGGAATTACGAGAACAATGGAAGAGTTCCGAAGCATTTTTAAACGTCAGCGGAATGCCGAGAACAATGCAAGATTTCCGAAGCATTTTTATATGTCAGCGGAATTCCGAGAACAATGGAAGAGTTCCGAAGCATTTTTAAACTTCAGCAGAATTCCCAGAACAATGGAAGAGTTTCGAAGCATTTTTAAACTTCAACAGAATTCCGAGAACAATGGAAGAGTTCCGAAGCATTTTTAAACGTCAGCGGAATTCCGAGAACAATGGAAGAGTTCCGAAGCATTTTTAAACATGAGCAGAATTACGAGAACAATGGAAGAGATTTTAAGCATTTTTAAACTTCAGCGGAATTCCGAGATCAATAGAAGAGTTCCGAAGCATTTTTAAACTTCACCCGAATTCCGAGAGCAATGGAAGAGTTCCAAAGCATTTTAAAAATTCAGCAGAATTCCAAGAACAATTGAAGAGTTCCGAAGCATTTTTAAACGTCAGCGGAATGCCGAGAACAATACAAGATTTCCGAAGAATTTTTATATGTCAGCGGAATTCCGAGAACAATGGAAGAGTACCAAAGCATTTTTAAACGTCAGCGGAATTCTGAGAACAATGGAAGAGTTCTGAAGCATTTATAAACTTTTGCGGAATTCCGAGAACAATGGAAGGGTTCCGAAGCATGTTTAAAAGTCAGCGGAATTCCGAGAACAATGGAAGAGTTGTGAAGCATTTTTAAACGTCAGCGGAATTCCGAGAACAATGGAAGAGTTCCGAAGCATTTTTAAACGTCAGCAGAATTCTGAGAACAATGGAAAAGTTCTGAAGCATTTTTAAACGTCAGCGGAATTTTGAAAACAATGGAAGATTTCCGAAGCATTTTTAAACGTCAGCGGAATTCTGAGAACAATGGAAGAGTTCTGAAGCATTTTTAAACTTCAGCAGAATTCCGAGAACAATGTACGAGATTTTAAGCATTTTTAAACTTCAGCGGAATTCCGAGAACAATAGAAGAGTTCCGAAGCATTTTTAAAATTCACACGAATTCCAAGAATAATGGAAGAGTTCACATGAATTTTTAGACTTCAGCAGAATGCCTAGAACAATGGAAGAGTTCCGAAGCATTTTTAAACTTCAGCGGAATTCCGAGAACAATGGAAGAGTTCCGAAGCATTTTTAAACATGAGCAGAATTACGAGAACAATGGAAGAGATTTTAAGCATTTTTAAACTTCAGCGGAATTCCGAGTACAATGCAAGATTTCCGAAGCATTTTTATATGTCAGTGGATTTCCGAGAACAATGGAAGAGTACCGAAGCATTTTTAAACGTCAGCGGAATTCTGAGAACAATGGAAGAGTTCCGAAGCATTTTTAAACTTCAGCAGAATTCCGAGAACAATGGAAGAGTTTCGAAGCATTTTTAAACTTCAGCGGAATTCCGAGAACAATAGAAGAGTTCCGAAGCATTTTTAAAATTCACACGAATTCTGAGAATAATGGAAGAGTTCACATGAATTTTTAGACTTCAGCAGAATTCCTAGTACAATGGAAGAGTTCCGAAGCATTTTTAAACTTCAGCGGAATTCCAAGAACAATGGAAGAGTTCCGAAGCATTTTTAAACATGAGCAGAATTACGAGAACAATGGAAGAGAATTTAAGCATTTTTAAACTTCAGCGGAATTCCGAGAGCAATGGAAGAGTTCCAAAGCATTTTAAAAGTTCAGCAGAATTCCGAGAACAATTGAAGAGTTCCGAAGCATTTTTAAACGTCAGCGGAATGCCGAGAACAATGCAAGATTTCCGAAGCATTTTTATATGTCAGCGGATTTCCGAGAACAATGGAAGAGTACCGAAGCATTTTTAAACGTCAGCGGAATTCTGAGTACAGTGGAAGAGTTCCGAAGCATTTTTAAACTTCAGCAGAATTCCGAGAACAATGGAAGAGTTTCGAAGCATTTTTAAACTTCAACGGAATTCCGAGAACAATGGAAGAGTTCCGAAGCATTTTTAAACGTCAGCGGAATTCCGAGAACAATGAAAAAGTTGCGAAGCATTATTAGACGTCAGCGGAATTCCGAGAACAATGGAAGAGTTCTGAAGCATTTTTAAACGTCAGCGGAATTTTGAAAACAATGGAAGATTTACGAAGCATTTTTAAACGTCAGCAGAATTCTGAGAACAATGGAAGAGTTCCGAAGCATTTTTAAACTTCAGCGGAATTCGAAGAACAATGGAAGAGTTCCAAAGCATTTTTAAACGTCAGCGGAATTCCGAGAACAATGGAAGAGTTCTGAAGCATTTTTAAACGTCAGCGGAATTGAGAGAACAATGGAAGAGTTCTAAAGCATTTTTAAACATCAGCGGAATGCCGAGAACAATGCAAGATTTCCGAAGCATTTTTATATGTCAGCGGAATTCCGAGAACAATGGAAGAGTTCCGAAGCATTTTTAAACTTCAGCAGAATTCTGAGAACAATGGAAGAGTTCCGAAGCATTTTAAAACTTCAGCAGAATTCCAAGAACAATGGAAGAGTTCCGAAGCATTTTTAAACGTCAGCGGAATTCCGAGAACAATGGAAGAGTTCCGAAGCATTTTTAAACGTCAGCGGAATTCCGAGAACAATGGAAGAGTTCTGAAGCATTTTTAAGCGTCAGCGGAATTTTGAAAACAATGGAAGATTTCCGAAGCATTTTTAAACGTCAGCGGAATTCTGAGAACAATGGAAGAGTTCCGAAGCATTTTTAAACTTCAGCAGAATTCCGAGAACAATGGAAGGGTTCCGAAGCATTTTTAAACTTCAGCGGATTTTGGAGAACAATGGAAGCGTTCCGAAGTATTTTTAAAAGTCAGCGGAATTCCGAGAACAATGGAAGAGTTGTGAAGCATTTTTAAACGTCAGCGGAATTCCGAGAACAATGGAAGAGTTCCGAAGCATTTTTAAACGTCAGCAGAATTCCGAGAACAATGGAAGAGTTCCGAAGCATTTCTAAACGTCAGCAGAATTCTGAGAACAATGGAAGAGTTCCGAAGCATTTTTAAACTTCAGCGGAATTCCGAGAACAATGGAAGAGTTCCAAAGCATTTTTAAACGTCAGCGGAATTCCGAGAACAATGGAAGAGTTCCGAAGCATTTTTAAACGTCAGCAGAATTCCGAGAAGAATGTAAGAGTACTGAAGCATTTTTAAACTTCAGCGGAATTCCGAGAGCAATGGAAGAGTTCCAAAGCATTTTAAAAGTTCAGCAGAATTCCGAGAACAATTGAAGAGTTCCGAAGCATTTTTAAACGTCAGCGGAATTCTGAGAACAATGGAAGAGTTCCGAAGCATTTTTAAACTTCAGCAGAATTCCGAGAACAATGGAAGAGTTTCGAAGCATTTTTAAACTTCAACGGAATTCCGAGAACAATGGAAGAGTTCCGAAGCATTTTTAAACGTCAGCGGAATTCCGAGAACAATGAAAGAGTTGCGAAGCATTATTAGACGTCAGCGGAATTCCGAGAACAATGGAAGAGTTCTGAAGCATTTTTAAACGTCAGCGGAATTTTGAAAACAATGGAAGAGTTCCGAAGCATTTTTAAACTTCAGCGGAATTCCAAGAACAATGGAAGAGTTCCAAAGCATTTTTAAACGTCAGCGGAATTCCGAGAACAATGGAAGAGTTCTGAAGCATTTTTAAACGTCAGCGGAATTGCGAGAACAATGGAAGAGTTCTAAAGCATTTTTAAACATCAGCGGAATGCCGAGAACAATGCAAGATTTCCGAAGCATTTTTATATGTCAGCGGAATTCGGAGAACAATGGAAGAGTTCCGAAGCATTTTTAAACTTCAGCGGAATTACGAGAACAATGGAAGAGTTCCGAAGCATTTTTAAACGTCAGCGGAATGCCGAGAACAATGCAAGATTTCCGAAGCATTTTTATATGTCAGCGGAATTCCGAGAACAATGGAAGAGTTCCGAAGCATTTTTAAACTTCAGCAGAATTCCCAGAACAATGGAAGAGTTTCGAAGCATTTTTAAACTTCAACAGAATTCCGAGAACAATGGAAGAGTTCCGAAGCATTTTTAAACGTCAGCGGAATTCCGAGAACAATGAAAGAGTTGCGAAGCATTATTAAACGTCAGCGTAATTCCGAGAACAATGGAAGAGTTCTGAAGCATTTTTAAGCGTCAGCGGAATTTTGAAAACAATGGAAGATTTCCGAAGCATGTTTAAACGTCAGCGGAATTCTGAGAACAATGGAAGAGGTCCGAAGCATTTTTAAACTTCAGCGGAATTCCGAGAACAATGGAAGAGTTCCGAAGCATTTTTAAACATCAGCGGAATTCCGAGAACAATGGAAGAGTACTGAAGCATTTTAAAACGTCAGCGGAATTCCGAGAACAATGGAAGAGTTCCGAAGCATTTTTAAACGTCAGCAGAATTCCGAGAACAATGGAAGAGTTCCGAAGCATTTTAAAACTTCAGCAGAATTCCAAGAACAATGGAAGAGTTCCGAAGCATTTTTAAACGTCAGCGGAATTCCGAGAACAATGGAAGAGTTCCAAAGCATTTTTAAGCGTCAGCGGAATTTTGAAAACAATGGAAGATTTCCGAAGCATTTTTAAACGTCAGCGGAATTCTGAGAACAATGGAAGAGTTCCGAAGCATTTTTAAACGTCAGCAGAATTCCGAGAACAATGGAAGAGTTCCGAAGCATTTTTAAACGTCAGCGGAATTCCGAGAACAATGAAAGAGTTCTGAAGCATTTTTAAGCGTCAGCGGAATTTTGAAAACAATGGAAGATTTCCGAAGCATTTTTAAACGTCAGCGGAATTCCGAGAACAATGGAAGAGTTCCGAAGCATTTTTAAACGTCAGCAGAATTCCGAGAAGAATGTAAGAGTACTGAAGCATTTTTAAACTTCAGCAGAATTCTGAGAGCAATGGAAGAGTTCCAAAGCATTTTAAAAGTTCAGCAGAATTCCGAGAACAATTGAAGAGTTCCAAAGCCTTTTTAAACGTCAGCGGAATGCCGAGAACAATGCAAGATTTCCGAAGCATTTTTATATGTCAGCGGAATTCCGAGAACAATGGAAGAGTACCGAAGCATTTTTAAACGTCAGCGGAATTCTGAGAACAATGGAGGAGTTACAAAGCATTTTTAAACTTCAGCAGAATTCCGAGAACAATGGAAGAGTTTCGAAGCATTTTTAAACTTCAACGGAATTCCGTGAACAATGGAAGAGTTCCGAAGCATTTTTAAACGTCAGCAGAATTCCGAGAAGAATGTAAGAGTTCTGAAGCATTTTTAAACTTCAGCAGAATTCCGAGAGCAATGGAAGAGTTCCAAAGCATTTTAAAAGTTCAGCAGAATTCCGAGAACAATTGAAGAGTTCCGAAGCATTTTTAAACGTCAGCGAAATGCCGAGAACAATGCAAGATTTCCGAAGCATTTTTATATGTCAGTGTAATTCCGAGAACAATGGAAGAGTTCCGAAGCATTTTTAAACGTCAGCGGAATTCCGAGAACAATGAAAGAGTTGCGAAGCATTATTAAACGTCAGCGGAATTCCGAGAACAATGGAAGAGTTCTGAAGCATTTTTAAACTTCAGCAGAATTCCCAGAACAATGGAAGAGTTTCAAAGCATTTTTAAACTTCAACGGAATTCCGAGAACAATGGAAGAGTTACGAAGCATTTTTAAACGTCAGCGGAATGCCGAGAACAATGCAAGATTTCCGAAGCATTTTTATATGTCAGCGGAATTCCGAGAACAATGGAAGAGTTCCGAAGCATTTTTAAACTTCAGCAGAATTCCGAGAACAATGGAAGTGTTTCGAAGCATTTTTAAACTTCAACGGTATTCCGAGAACAATGGAAGAGTTCCGAAGCATTTTTAAACGTCAGCGAAATTCTGAGAAAAATGGAAGAGTTCTGAAGCATTTTTACACTTCAGCAGAATTCCGAGAACAATGGAAGAGTTCCGAAGCATTTTTAAACTTCAGCGGAATTCCGAGAACAATGTAAGAGATTTTAAGCATTTTTAAACTTCAGCGGAATTCCGAGAACAATGGAAGAGTTCCGAAGCATTTTTAAACTTCAGCAGAATTCCGAGAGCAATGGAAGAGTTCCAAAGCATTTTAAAAGTTCAGCAGAATTCCGAGAACAATTGAAGAGTTCCGAAGCATTTTTAAACGTCAGCGAAATGCCGAGAACAATGCAAGATTTCCGAAGCATTTTTATATGTCAGTGGAATTCCGAGAACAATGGAAGAGTTCCGAAGCATTTTTAAACTTCAGCAGAATTCCGAGAACAATGGAAGTGTTTCGAAGCATTTTTAAACTTCAACGGTATTCCGAGAACAATGGAAGAGTTCCGAAGCATTTTTAAACGTCAGCGGAATTCCGAGAACAATGAAAGAGTTGCGAAGCATTATTAAACGTCAGCGGAATTCCGAGAACAATGGAAGAGTTCTGAAGCATTTTTAAACTTCAGCAGAATTCCGAGAACAATGGAAGTGTTTCGAAGCATTTTTAAACTTCAACGGTATTCCGAGAACAATGGAAGAGTTCCGAAGCATTTTTAAACGTCAGCGAAATTCTGAGAAAAATGGAAGAGTTCTGAAGCATTTTTAAACTTCAGCAGAATTCCGAGAACAATGGAAGAGTTCCGAAGCATTTTTAAACTTCAGCGGAATTCCGAGAACAATGTAAGAGATTTTAATCATTTTTAAACTTCAGCGGAATTCCGAGAACAATGGAAGAGTTCCGAAGCATTTTTAAACGTCAGCGGAATTCCGAGAACAATGGAAGAGTACTGAAGCATCTTAAAACGTCATCGGAATTCCGAGAACAATGGAAGAGTTCCGAAGCATTTTTAAACTTCAGCAGAATTACGATAACAATGGAAGAGTTCCGAAGCATTTTTAAACATGAGCAGAATTACGAGAACAATGGAAGAGATTTTAAGCATTTTTAAACTTCAGCGGAATTCCGAGAACAATAGAAGAGTTCCGAAGCATTTTTAAACTTCACCCGAATTCCGAGAGCAATGGAAGAGTTCCAAAGCATTTTAAAAGTTCAGCAGAATTCCGAGAACAATTGAAGATTTCCGAAGCATTTTTAAACGTCAGCGGATTTCCGAGAACAATGGAAGAGTTCTGAAGCATTTTTAAGCGTCAGCGGAATTTTGAAAACAATGGAAGATTTCCGAAGCATTTTTAAACGTCAGCGGAATTCTGAGAACAATGGAAGAGTTCCGAAGCATTTTTAAACTTCAGCAGAATTCCGAGAACAATGGAAGGGTTCCGAAGCATTTTTAAACTTCAGCGGATTTTGGAGAACAATGGAAGCGTTCCGAAGTATTTTTAAAAGTCAGCAGAATTCCGAGAACAATGGAAGAGTTCCGAAGCATTTCTAAACGTCAGCAGAATTCTGAGAACAATGGAAGAGTTCCGAAGCATTTTTAAACTTCAGCAGAATTCCGAGAGCAATGGAAGAGTTCCAAAGCATTTTAAAAGTTCAGCAGAATTCCGAGAACAATTGAAGAGTTCCGAAGCATTTTTAAACGTCAGCGGAATGCCGAGAACAATGCAAGATTTCCGAAGCATTTTTATATGTCAGCGGAATTCCGAGAACAATGGAAGAGTTCCGAAGCATTTTTAAACGTCAGCGGAATTCCGAGAACAATGAAAGAGTTGCGAAGCATTATTAAACGTCAGCGGAATTCCGAGAACAATGGAAGAGTTCTGAAGCATTTTTAAACTTCAGCAGAATTCCCAGAACAATGGAAGAGTTTCGAAGCATTTTTAAACTTCAACGGAATTCCGAGAACAATGGAAGAGTTCCGAAGCATTTTTAAACGTCAGCGGAATTCCGAGAACAATGAAAGAGTTGCGAAGCATTATTAAACGTCAGCGTAATTCCGAGAACAATGGAAGAGTTCTGAAGCATTTTTAAGCGTCAGCGGAATTTTGAAAACAATGGAAGATTTCCGAAGCATTTTAAAACTTCAGCAGAATTACGAGAACAATGGAAGAGTTCCGAAGCATTTTTAAACATGAGCAGAATTACGAGAACAATGGAAGAGATTTTAAGCATTTTTAAACTTCAGCGGAATTCCGAGATCAATAGAAGAGTTCCGAAGCATTTTTAAACTTCACCCGAATTCCGAGAGCAATGGAAGAGTTCCAAAGCATTTTAAAAATTCAGCAGAATTCCAAGAACAATTGAAGAGTTCCGAAGCATTTTTAAACGTCAGCGGAATGCCGAGAACAATACAAGATTTCCGAAGAATTTTTATATGTCAGCGGAATTCCGAGAACAATGGAAGAGTACCAAAGCATTTTTAAACGTCAGCGGAATTCTGAGAACAATGGAAGAGTTCTGAAGCATTTATAAACTTTTGCGGAATTCCGAGAACAATGGAAGGGTTCCGAAGCATTTTTAAAAGTCAGCGGAATTCCGAGAACAATGGAAGAGTTGTGAAGCATTTTTAAACGTCAGCGGAATTCCGAGAACAATGGAAGAGTTCCGAAGCATTTTTAAACGTCAGCAGAATTCTGAGAACAATGGAAAAGTTCTGAAGCATTTTTAAACGTCAGCGGAATTTTGAAAACAATGGAAGATTTCCGAAGCATTTTTAAACGTCAGCGGAATTCTGAGAACAATGGAAGAGTTCTGAAGCATTTTTAAACTTCAGCAGAATTCCAAGAATAATGGAAGAGTTCACATGAATTTTTAGACTTCAGCAGAATGCCTAGAACAATGGAAGAGTTCCGAAGCATTTTTAAACTTCAGCGGAATTCCGAGAACAATGGAAGAGTTCCGAAGCATTTTTAAACATGAGCAGAATTACGAGAACAATGGAAGAGATTTTAAGCATTTTTAAACTTCAGCGGAATTCCGAGAACAATGCAAGATTTCCGAACCATTTTTATATGTCAGTGGATTTCCGAGAACAATGGAAGAGTACCGAAGCATTTTTAAACGTCAGCGGAATTCTGAGAACAATGGAAGAGTTCCGAAGCATTTTTAAACTTCAGCAGAATTCCGAGAACAATGGAAGAGTTTCGAAGCATTTTTAAACTTCAGCGGAATTCCGAGAACAATAGAAGAGTTCCGAAGCATTTTTAAAATTCACACGAATTCCGAGAATAATGGAAGAGTTCACATGAATTTTTAGACTTCAGCAGAATTCCTAGTACAATGGAAGAGTTCCGAAGCATTTTTAAACTTCAGCGGAATTCCAAGAACAATGGAAGAGTTCCGAAGCATTTTTAAACATGAGTAGAATTACGAGAACAATGGAAGAGATTTTAAGCATTTTTAAACTTCAGCGGAATTCCGAGAGCAATGGAAGAGTTCCAAAGCATTTTAAAAGTTCAGCAGAATTCCGAGAACAATTGAAGAGTTCCGAAGCATTTTTAAACGTCAGCGGAATGCCGAGAACAATGCAAGATTTCCGAAGCATTTTTATATGTCAGCGGATTTCCGAGAACAATGGAAGAGTACCGAAGCATTTTTAAACGTCAGCGGAATTCTGAGAACAGTGGAAGAGTTCCGAAGCATTTTTAAACTTCAGCGGAATTCCGAGAACAATGGAAGAGTTCCGAAGCATTTTTAAACGTCAGCGGAATTCCGAGAACAATGAAAAAGTTGCGAAGCATTATTAGACGTCAGCGGAATTCCGAGAACAATGGAAGAGTTCTGAAGCATTTTTAAACGTCAGCGGAATTTTGAAAACAATGGAAGATTTACGAAGCATTTTTAAACGTCAGCGGAATTCTGAGAACAATGGAAGAGTTCCGAAGCATTTTTAAACTTCAGCGGAATTCCAAGAACAATGGAAGAGTTCCAAAGCATTTTTAAACGTCAGCGGAATTCCGAGAACAATGGAAGAGTTCTGAAGCATTTTTAAACGTCAGCGGAATTGAGAGAACAATGGAAGAGTTCTAAAGCATTTTTAAACATCAGCGGAATGCCGAGAACAATGCAAGATTTCCGAAGCATTTTTATATGTCAGCGGAATTCCGAGAACAATGGAAGAGTTCCGAAGCATTTTTAAACTTCAGCAGAATTCTGAGAACAATGGAAGAGTTCCGAAGCATTTTAAAACTTCAGCAGAATTCCAAGAACAATGGAAGAGTTCCGAAGCATTTTTAAACGTCAGCGGAATTCCGAGAACAATGGAAGAGTTCCGAAGCATTTTTAAACGTCAGCGGAATTCCGAGAACAATGGAAGAGTTCTGAAGCATTTTTAAGCGTCAGCGGAATTTTGAAAACAATGGAAGATTTCCGAAGCATTTTTAAACGTCAGCGGAATTCTGAGAACAATGGAAGAGTTCCGAAGCATTTTTAAACTTCAGCAGAATTCCGAGAACAATGGAAGGGTTCCGAAGCATTTTTAAACTTCAGCGGATTTTGGAGAACAATGGAAGCGTTCCGAAGTATTTTTAAAAGTCAGCGGAATTCCGAGAACAATGGAAGAGTTGTGAAGCATTTTTAAACGTCAGCGGAATTCCGAGAACAATGGAAGAGTTCCGAAGCATTTTTAAACGTCAGCAGAATTCCGAGAACAATGGAAGAGTTCCGAAGCATTTCTAAACGTCAGCAGAATTCTGAGAACAATGGAAGAGTTCCGAAGCATTTTTAAACGTCAGCAGAATTCCGAGAACAATGGAAGAGTTCCGAAGCATTTTTAAACGTCAGCGGAATTCCGAGAACAATGAAAGAGTTCTGAAGCATTTTTAAGCGTCAGCGGAATTTTGAAAACAATGGAAGATTTCCGAAGCATTTTTAAACGTCAGCGGAATTCCGAGAACAATGGAAGAGTTCCGAAGCATTTTTAAACGTCAGCAGAATTCCGAGAAGAATGTAAGAGTACTGAAGCATTTTTAAACTTCAGCAGAATTCTGAGAGCAATGGAAGAGTTCCAAAGCATTTTAAAAGTTCAGCAGAATTCCGAGAACAATTGAAGAGTTCCAAAGCCTTTTTAAACGTCAGCGGAATGCCGAGAACAATGCAAGATTTCCGAAGCATTTTTATATGTCAGCGGAATTCCGAGAACAATGGAAGAGTACCGAAGCATTTTTAAACGTCAGCGGAATTCTGAGAACAATGGAGGAGTTACAAAGCATTTTTAAACTTCAGCAGAATTCCGAGAACAATGGAAGAGTTTCGAAGCATTTTTAAACTTCAACGGAATTCCGTGAACAATGGAAGAGTTCCGAAGCATTTTTAAACGTCAGCAGAATTCCGAGAAGAATGTAAGAGTTCTGAAGCATTTTTAAACTTCAGCAGAATTCCGAGAGCAATGGAAGAGTTCCAAAGCATTTTAAAAGTTCAGCAGAATTCCGAGAACAATTGAAGAGTTCCGAAGCATTTTTAAACGTCAGCAAAATGCCGAGAACAATGCAAGATTTCCGAAGCATTTTTATATGTCAGTGGAATTCCGAGAACAATGGAAGAGTTCCGAAGCATTTTTAAACTTCAGCAGAATTCCGAGAACAATGGAAGTGTTTCGAAGCATTTTTAAACTTCAACGGTATTCCGAGAACAATGGAAGAGTTCCGAAGCATTTTTAAACGTCAGCGGAATTCCGAGAACAATGAAAGAGTTGCGAAGCATTATTAAACGTCAGCGGAATTCCGAGAACAATGGAAGAGTTCTGAAGCATTTTTAAACTTCAGCAGAATTCCCAGAACAATGGAAGAGTTTCGAAGCATTTTTAAACTTCAACGGAATTCCGAGAACAATGGAAGAGTTACGAAGCATTTTTAAACGTCAGCGGAATGCCGAGAACAATGCAAGATTTCCGAAGCATTTTTATATGTCAGCGGAATTCCGAGAACAATGGAAGAGTTCCGAAGCATTTTTAAACTTCAACGGTATTCCGAGAACAATGGAAGAGTTCCGAAGCATTTTTAAACGTCAGCGAAATTCTGAGAAAAATGGAAGAGTTCTGAAGCATTTTTAAACTTCAGCAGAATTCCGAGAACAATGGAAGAGTTCCGAAGCATTTTTAAACTTCAGCGGAATTCCGAGAACAATGTAAGAGATTTTAAGCATTTTTAAACTTCAGCGGAATTCCGAGAACAATGGAAGAATTCCGAAGCATTTTTAAACGTCAGCGGAATTCCGAGAACAATGGAAGAGTACTGAAGCATCTTAAAACGTCATCGGAATTCCGAGAACAATGGAAGAGTTCCGAAGCATTTTTAAACTTCAGCAGAATTACGATAACAATGGAAGAGTTCCGAAGCATTTTTAAACATGAGCAGAATTACGAGAACAATGGAAGAGATTTTAAGCATTTTTAAACTTCAGCGGAATTCCGAGAACAATAGAAGAGTTCCGAAGCATTTTTAAACTTCACCCGAATTCCGAGAGCAATGGAAGAGTTCCAAAGCATTTTAAAAGTTCAGCAGAATTCCGAGAACAATTGAAGAGTTCCGAAGCATTTTTAAACGTCAGCGGATTTCCGAGAACAATGGAAGAGTTCTGAAGCATTTTTAAGCGTCAGCGGAATTTTGAAAACAATGGAAGATTTCCGAAGCATTTTTAAACGTCAGCGGAATTCTGAGAACAATGGAAGAGTTCCGAAGCATTTTTAAACTTCAGCAGAATTCCGAGAACAATGGAAGGGTTCCGAAGCATTTTTAAACTTCAGCGGATTTTGGAGAACAATGGAAGCGTTCCGAAGTATTTTTAAAAGTCAGCAGAATTCCGAGAACAATGGAAGAGTTCCGAAGCATTTCTAAACGTCAGCAGAATTCTGAGAACAATGGAAGAGTTCCGAAGCATTTTTAAACTTCAGCAGAATTCCGAGAGCAATGGAAGAGTTCCAAAGCATTTTAAAAGTTCAGCAGAATTCCGAGAACAATTGAAGAGTTCCGAAGCATTTTTAAACGTCAGCGGAATGCCGAGAACAATGCAAGATTTCCGAAGCATTTTTATATGTCAGCGGAATTCCGAGAACAATGGAAGAGTTCCGAAGCATTTTTAAACGTCAGCGGAATTCCGAGAACAATGAAAGAGTTGCGAAGCATTATTAAACGTCAGCGGAATTCCGAGAACAATGGAAGAGTTCTGAAGCATTTTTAAACTTCAGCAGAATTCCCAGAACAATGGAAGAGTTTCGAAGCATTTTAAAAACTTCAACGGAATTCCGAGAACAATGGAAGAGTTCCGAAGCATTTTTAAACGTCAGCGGAATTCCGAGAACAATGAAAGAGTTGCGAAGCATTATTAAACGTCAGCGTAATTCCGAGAACAATGGAAGAGTTCTGAAGCATTTTTAAGCGTCAGCGGAATTTTGAAAACAATGGAAGATTTCCGAAGCATTTTAAAACTTCAGCAGAATTACGAGAACAATGGAAGAGTTCCGAAGCATTTTTAAACATGAGCAGAATTACGAGAACAATGGAAGAGATTTTAAGCATTTTTAAACTTCAGCGGAATTCCGAGATCAATAGAAGAGTTCCGAAGCATTTTTAAACTTCACCCGAATTCCGAGAGCAATGGAAGAGTTCCAAAGCATTTTAAAAATTCAGCAGAATTCCAAGAACAATTGAAGAGTTCCGAAGCATTTTTAAACGTCAGCGGAATGCCGAGAACAATACAAGATTTCCGAAGAATTTTTATATGTCAGCGGAATTCCGAGAACAATGGAAGAGTACTGAAGCATTTTTAAAAGTCAGCGGAATTCCGAGAACAATGGAAGAGTTGTGAAGCATTTTTAAACGTCAGCGGAATTCCGAGAACAATGGAAGAGTTCCGAAGCATTTTTAAACGTCAGCAGAATTCTGAGAACAATGGAAAAGTTCTGAAGCATTTTTAAACGTCAGCGGAATTTTGAAAACAATGGAAGATTTCCGAAGCATTTTTAAACGTCAGCGGAATTCTGAGAACAATGGAAGAGTTCTGAAGCATTTTTAAACTTCAGCAGAATTCCGAGAACAATGTACGAGATTTTAAGCATTTTTAAACTTCAGCGGAATTCCGAGAACAATAGAAGAGTTCCGAAGCATTTTTAAAATTCACACGAATTCCAAGAATAATGGAAGAGTTCACATGAATTTTTAGACTTCAGCAGAATGCCTAGAACAATGGAAGAGTTCCGAAGCATTTTTAAACTTCAGCGGAATTCCGAGAACAATGGAAGAGTTCCGAAGCATTTTTAAACATGAGCAGAATTACGAGAACAATGGAAGAGATTTTAAGCATTTTTAAACTTCAGCGGAATTCCGAGAACAATGCAAGATTTCCAAAGCATTTTTATATGTCAGTGGATTTCCGAGAACAATGGAAGAGTACCGAAGCATTTTTAAACGTCAGCAGAATTCTGAGAACAATGGAAGAGTTCCGAAGCATTTTTAAACTTCAGCAGAATTCCGAGAACAATGGAAGAGTTTCGAAGCATTTTTAAACTTCAACGGAATTCCGAGAACAATGGAAGAGTTCCGAAGCATTTTTAAACGTCAGCGGAATTCCGAGAACAATGAAAGAGTTGCGAAGCATTATTAGACGTCAGCGGAATTCCGAGAACAATGGAAGAGTTCTGAAGCATTTTTAAACGTCAGCGGAATTTTGAAAACAATGGAAGAGTTCCGAAGCATTTTTAAACTTCAGCGGAATTCCAAGAACAATGGAAGAGTTCCGAAGCATTTTTAAACTTCAGCAGAATTCCGAGAACAATGGAAGTGTTTCGAAGCATTTTTAAACTTCAACGGTATTCCGAGAACAATGGAAGAGTTCTGAAGCATTTTTAAACGTCAGCGGAATTCCGAGAACAATGAAAGAGTTGCGAAGCATTATTAAACGTCAGCGGAATTCCGAGAACAATGGAAGAGTTCTGAAGCATTTTTAAACTTCAGCAGAATTCCCAGAACAATGGAAGAGTTTCGAAGCATTTTTAAACTTCAACGGAATTCCGAGAACAATGGAAGAGTTACGAAGCATTTTTAAACGTCAGCGGAATGCCGAGAACAATGCAAGATTTCCGAAGCATTTTTATATGTCAGCGGAATTCCGAGAACAATGGAAGAGTTCCGAAGCATTTTTAAACTTCAGCAGAATTCCGAGAACAATGGAAGTGTTTCGAAGCATTTTTAAACTTCAACGGTATTCCGAGAACAATGGAAGAGTTCCGAAGCATTTTTAAACGTCAGCGAAATTCTGAGAAAAATGGAAGAGTTCTGAAGCATTTTTAAACTTCAGCAGAATTCCGAGAACAATGGAAGAGTTCCGAAGCATTTTTAAACTTCAGCGGAATTCCGAGAACAATGTAAGAGATTTTAAGCATTTTTAAACTTCAGCGGAATTCCGAGAACAATGGAAGAGTTCCGAAGCATTTTTAAACGTCAGCGGAATTCCGAGAACAATGGAAGAGTACTGAAGCATCTTAAAACGTCATCGGAATTCCGAGAACAATGGAAGAGTTCCGAAGCATTTTTAAACTTCAGCAGAATTACGATAACAATGGAAGAGTTCCGAAGCATTTTTAAACATGAGCAGAATTACGAGAACAATGGAAGAGATTTTAAGCATTTTTAAACTTCAGCGGAATTCCGAGAACAATAGAAGAGTTCCGAAGCATTTTTAAACTTCACCCGAATTCCGAGAGCAATGGAAGAGTTCCAAAGCATTTTAAAAGTTCAGCAGAATTCCGAGAACAATTGAAGAGTTCCGAAGCATTTTTAAACGTCAGCGGATTTCCGAGAACAATGGAAGAGTTCTGAAGCATTTTTAAGCGTCAGCGGAATTTTGAAAACAATGGAAGATTTCCGAAGCATTTTTAAACGTCAGCGGAATTCTGAGAACAATGGAAGAGTTCCGAAGCATTTTTAAACTTCAGCAGAATTCCGAGAACAATGGAAGGGTTCCGAAGCATTTTTAAACTTCAGCGGATTTTGGAGAACAATGGAAGCGTTCCGAAGTATTTTTAAAAGTCAGCAGAATTCCGAGAACAATGGAAGAGTTCCGAAGCATTTCTAAACGTCAGCAGAATTCTGAGAACAATGGAAGAGTTCCAAAGCATTTTAAAAGTTCAGCAGAATTCCAAGAACAATTGAAGAGTTCCGAAGCATTTTTAAACGTCAGCGGAATGCCGAGAACAATGCAAGATTTCCGAAGCATTTTTATATGTCAGCGGAATTCCGAGAACAATGGAAGAGTTCCGAAGCATTTTTAAACGTCAGCGGAATTCCGAGAACAATGAAAGAGTTGCGAAGCATTATTAAACGTCAGCGGAATTCCGAGAACAATGGAAGAGTTC
The DNA here is from genome assembly GCF_046119375.1 of Phyllobates terribilis. Taxonomy (NCBI): domain Eukaryota; kingdom Metazoa; phylum Chordata; class Amphibia; order Anura; family Dendrobatidae; genus Phyllobates; species Phyllobates terribilis. The sequence continues at coordinate 20,002,649 of NW_027362775.1, read as the reverse complement.
TGAAGCATTTTTAAACTTCAGCAGAATTCCCAGAACAATGGAAGAGTTTCGAAGCATTTTTAAACTTCAACGGAATTCCGAGAACAATGGAAGAGTTCCGAAGCATTTTTAAACGTCAGCGGAATTCCGAGAACAATGAAAGAGTTGCGAAGCATTATTAAACGTCAGCGTAATTCCGAGAACAATGGAAGAGTTCCGAAGCATTTTTAAACATGAGCAGAATTACGAGAACAATGGAAGAGATTTTAAGCATTTTTAAACTTCAGCGGAATTCCGAGATCAATAGAAGAGTTCCGAAGCATTTTTAAACTTCACCCGAATTCCGAGAGCAATGGAAGAGTTCCAAAGCATTTTAAAAATTCAGCAGAATTCCAAGAACAATTGAAGAGTTCCGAAGCATTTTTAAACGTCAGCGGAATGCCGAGAACAATGCAAGATTTCCGAAGAATTTTTATATGTCAGCGGAATTCCGAGAACAATGGAAGAGTACCAAAGCATTTTTAAACGTCAGCGGAATTCTGAGAACAATGGAAGAGTTCTGAAGCATTTATAAACTTTTGCGGAATTCCGAGAACAATGGAAGGGTTCCGAAGCATTTTTAAAAGTCAGCGGAATTCCGAGAACAATGGAAGAGTTGTGAAGCATTTTTAAACGTCAGCGGAATTCCGAGAACAATGGAAGAGTTCCGAAGCATTTTTAAACGTCAGCAGAATTCTGAGAACAATGGAAAAGTTCTGAAGCATTTTTAAACGTCAGCGGAATTTTGAAAACAATGGAAGATTTCCGAAGCATTTTTAAACGTCAGCGGAATTCTGAGAACAATGGAAGAGTTCTGAAGCATTTTTAAACTTCAGCAGAATTCCGAGAACAATGTACGAGATTTTAAGCATTTTTAAACTTCAGCGGAATTCCGAGAACAATAGAAGAGTTCCGAAGCATTTTTAAAATTCACACGAATTCCAAGAATAATGGAAGAGTTCACATGAATTTTTAGACTTCAGCAGAATGCCTAGAACAATGGAAGAGTTCCGAAGCATTTTTAAACTTCAGCGGAATTCCGAGAACAATGGAAGAGTTCCGAAGCATTTTTAAACATGAGCAGAATTACGAGAACAATGGAAGAGATTTTAAGCATTTTTAAACTTCAGCGGAATTCCGAGAACAATGCAAGATTTCCGAAGCATTTTTATATGTCAGTGGATTTCCGAGAACAATGGAAGAGTACCGAAGCATTTTTAAACGTCAGCAGAATTCTGAGAACAATGGAAGAGTTCCGAAGCATTTTTAAACTTCAGCAGAATTCCGAGAACAATGGAAGAGTTTCGAAGCATTTTTAAACTTCAACGGAATTCCGAGAACAATGGAAGAGTTCCGAAGCATTTTTAAACGTCAGCGGAATTCCGAGAACAATGAAAGAGTTGCGAAGCATTATTAGACGTCAGCGGAATTCCGAGAACAATGGAAGAGTTCTGAAGCATTTTTAAACGTCAGCGGAATTTTGAAAACAATGGAAGAGTTCCGAAGCATTTTTAAACTTCAGCGGAATTCCAAGAACAATGGAAGAGTTCCAAAGCATTTTTAAACGTCAGCGGAATTCCGAGAACAATGGAAGAGTTCTGAAGCATTTTTAAACGTCAGCGGAATTGCGAGAACAATGGAAGAGTTCTAAAGCATTTTTAAACATCAGCGGAATGCCGAGAACAATGCAAGATTTCCGAAGCATTTTTATATGTCAGCGGAATTCGGAGAACAATGGAAGAGTTCCGAAGCATTTTTAAACTTCAGCGGAATTACGAGAACAATGGAAGAGTTCCGAAGCATTTTTAAACGTCAGCGTAATGCCCAGAACAATGCAAGATTTCTGAAGCATTTTTATATGTCAGCGGAATTCCGAGAACAATGGAAGAGTTCCGAAGCATTTTTAAACTTCAGCAGAATTCTGAGAACAATGGAAGAGTTCCGAAGCATATTAAAACTTCAGCAGAATTCCAAGAACAATGGAAGAGTTCCGAAGCATTTTTAAACGTCAGCGGAATTCCGAGAACAATGGAAGAGTTCCGAAGCATTTTTAAACGTCAGCGGAATTCCGAGAACAATGGAAGAGTTCTGAAGCATTTTTAAGCATCAGCGGAATTTTGAAAACAATGGAAGATTTCCGAAGCATTTTTAAACGTCAGCGGAATTCTGAGAACAATGGAAGAGTTCCGAAGCATTTTTAAACTTCAGCAGAATTCCGAGAACAATGGAAGGGTTCCGAAGCATTTTTAAACTTCAGCGGATTTTGGAGAACAATGGAAGCGTTCCGAAGTATTTTTAAAAGTCAGCGGAATTCCGAGAACAATGGAAGAGTTGTGAAGCATTTTTAAACGTCAGCGGAATTCCGAGAACAATGGAAGAGTTCCGAAGCATTTTTAAACGTCAGCAGAATTCCGAGAACAATGGAAGAGTTCCGAAGCATTTCTAAACGTCAGCAGAATTCTGAGAACAATGGAAGAGTTCCGAAGCATTTTTAAACTTCAGCGGAATTCCGAGAACAATGGAAGAGTTCCAAAGCATTTTTATACGTCAGCGGAATTCCGAGAACAATGGAAGAGTTCCGAAGCATTTTTAAACGTCAGCAGAATTCCGAGAAGAATGTAAGAGTACTGAAGCATTTTTAAACTTCAGCGGAATTCCGAGAGCAATGGAAGAGTTCCAAAGCATTTTAAAAGTTCAGCAGAATTCCGAGAACAATTGAAGAGTTCCGAAGTATTTTTAAACGTCAGCGGAATGCCGAGAACAATGCAAGATTTCCGAAGCATTTTTATATGTCAGCGGAATTCCGAGAACAATGGAAGAGTACCGAAGCATTTTTAAACGTCAGCGGAATTCTGAGAACAATGGAAGAGTTCCAAAGCATTTTTAAACTTCAGCAGAATTCCGAGAACAATGGAAGAGTTTTGAAGCATTTTTAAACTTCAACGGAATTCCGAGAACAATGGAAGAGTTCCGAAGCATTTTTAACCGTCAGCAGAATTCCGATAAGAATGTAAGAGTTCTGAAGCATTTTTAAACTTCAGCAGAATTCCGAGAGCAATGGAAGAGTTCCAAAGCATTTTAAAAGTTCAGCAGAATTCCGAGAACAATTGAAGAGTTCCGAAGCATTTTTAAATGTCAGCGGAATGCTGAGAACAATGCAAGATTTCTGAAGCATTTTTATATGTCAGCGGAATTCCGAGAACAATGGAAGAGTTCCGAAGCATTTTTTAACTTCAGCAGAATTCCGAGAACAATGGAAGAGTTTCGAAGCATTTTTAAACTTCAACGGTATTCCGAGAACAATGGAAGAGTTCCGAAGCATTTTTAAGCATCAGCGGAATTTTGAAAACAATGGAAGATTTCCGAAGCATGTTTAAACGTCAGCGGAATTCTGAGAACAATGGAAGAGTTCCGAAGCATTTTTAAACTTCAGCAGAATTCCGAGAACAATGGAAGGGTTCCGAAGCTTTTTTAAACTTCAGCGGAATTTGGAGAACAACGGAAGAGTTCCGAAGCATTTTTAAAAGTCAGCGGAATTCCGAGAACAATGGAAGAGTTGTGAAGCATTTTTAAACGTCAGCGGAATTCCGAGAACAATGGAACAGTTCCGAAGCATTTTTAAACGTCAGCAGAATTCTGAGAACAATGGAAAAGTTCTGAAGCATTTTTAAACGTCAGCGGAATTTTGAAAACAATGGAAGATTTCCGATGCATTTTTAAACGTCAGCGAAATTCTGAGAACAATGGAAGAGTTCTGATGATTTTTTAGACTTCAGCAGAATTCCTAGAACAATGGAAGAGGTCCGAAGCATTTTTAAACTTCAGGGGAATTCCGAGAACAATGGAAGAGTTCCGAAGCATTTTTAAACGTCAGCGGAATTCCGAGAACAATGGAAGAGTACTGAAGGATTTTAAAACGTCAGCGGAATTCCGAGAACAATGGAAGAGTTCCGAAGCATTTTTAAACGTCAGCAGAATTCCGAGAACAATGGAAGAGTTCCGAAGCATTTTAAAACTTCAGCAGAATTCCAAGAACAATGGAAGAGTTCCGAAGCATTTTTAAACGTCAGCGGAATTCCGAGAACAATGGAAGAGTTCCGAAGCATTTTTAAGCGTCAGCGGAATTTTGAAAACAATGGAAGATTTCCGAAGCATTTTTAAACGTCAGCGGAATTCTGAGAACAATGGAAGAGTTCCGAAGCATTCTTAAACGTCAGCAGAATTCCGAGAACAATGGAAGAGTTCCGAAGCATTTTTAAACGTCAGCGGAATTTTGAAAACAATGGAAGAGTTCCGAAGCATTTTTAAACGTCAGCGGCATTTTTAAAACAATGGAAGAGTTCCGAAGCATTTTTAAACGTCAGCAGAATTTTGAAAACAATGGAAGAGTTCCGAAGCATTTTTAAACGTCAGCGGAATTTTGAAAACAATGGAAGAGTTCCGAAGCATTTTTAAACGTCAGCGGAATTCCGAGAACAATGAAAGAGTTGCGAAGCATTATTAAACGTCAGCGTAATTCCGAGAACAATGGAAGAGTTCTGAAGCATTTTTAAGCGTCAGCGGAATTTTGAAAACAATGGAAGATTTCCGAAGCATGTTTAAACGTCAGCGGAATTCTGAGAACAATGGAAGAGTTCCGAAGCATTTTTAAACTTCAGCAGAATTCCGAGAACAATGGAAGTGTTTCGAAGCATTTTTAAACTTCAACGGTATTCCGAGAACAATGGAAGAGTTCCGAAGCATTTTTAAACGTCAGCGAAATTCTGAGAAAAATGGAAGAGTTCTGAAGCATTTTTAAACTTCAGCAGAATTCCGAGAACAATGGAAGAGTTCCGAAGCATTTTTAAACTTCAGCGGAATTCCGAGAACAATGTAAGAGATTTTAAGCATTTTTAAACTTCAGCGGAATTCCGAGAACAATGGAAGAGTTCCGAAGCATTTTTAAACGTCAGCGGAATTCCGAGAACAATGGAAGAGTACTGAAGCATCTTAAAACGTCATCGGAATTCCGAGAACAATGGAAGAGTTCCGAAGCATTTTTAAACTTCAGCAGAATTACGATAACAATGGAAGAGTTCCGAAGCATTTTTAAACATGAGCAGAATTACGAGAACAATGGAAGAGATTTTAAGCATTTTTAAACTTCAGCGGAATTCCGAGAACAATAGAAGAGTTCCGAAGCATTTTTAAACTTCACCCGAATTCCGAGAGCAATGGAAGAGTTCCAAAGCATTTTAAAAGTTCAGCAGAATTCCGAGAACAATTGAAGAGTTCCGAAGCATTTTTAAACGTCAGCGGATTTCCGAGAACAATGGAAGAGTTCTGAAGCATTTTTAAGCGTCAGCGGAATTTTGAAAACAATGGAAGATTTCCGAAGCATTTTTAAACGTCAGCGGAATTCTGAGAACAATGGAAGAGTTCCGAAGCATTTTTAAACTTCAGCAGAATTCCGAGAACAATGGAAGGGTTCCGAAGCATTTTTAAACTTCAGCGGATTTTCGAGAACAATGGAAGCGTTCCGAAGTATTTTTAAAAGTCAGCAGAATTCCGAGAACAATGGAAGAGTTCCGAAGCATTTCTAAACGTCAGCAGAATTCTGAGAACAATGGAAGAGTTCCGAAGCATTTTTAAACTTCAGCAGAATTCCGAGAGCAATGGAAGAGTTCCAAAGCATTTTAAAAGTTCAGCAGAATTCCGAGAACAATTGAAGAGTTCCGAAGCATTTTTAAACGTCAGCGGAATGCCGAGAACAATGCAAGATTTCCGAAGCATTTTTATATGTCAGCGGAATTCCGAGAACAATGGAAGAGTTCCGAAGCATTTTTAAACGTCAGCGGAATTCCGAGAACAATGAAAGAGTTGCGAAGCATTATTAAACGTCAGCGGAATTCCGAGAACAATGGAAGAGTTCTGAAGCATTTTTAAACTTCAGCAGAATTCCCAGAACAATGGAAGAGTTTCGAAGCATTTTTAAACTTCAACGGAATTCCGAGAACAATGGAAGAGTTCCGAAGCATTTTTAAACGTCAGCGGAATTCCGAGAACAATGAAAGAGTTGCGAAGCATTATTAAACGTCAGCGTAATTCCGAGAACAATGGAAGAGTTCTGAAGCATTTTTAAGCGTCAGCGGAATTTTGAAAACAATGGAAGATTTCCGAAGCATTTTAAAACTTCAGCAGAATTACGAGAACAATGGAAGAGTTCCGAAGCATTTTTAAACATGAGCAGAATTACGAGAACAATGGAAGAGATTTTAAGCATTTTTAAACTTCAGCGGAATTCCGAGATCAATAGAAGAGTTCCGAAGCATTTTTAAACTTCACCCGAATTCCGAGAGCAATGGAAGAGTTCCAAAGCATTTTAAAAATTCAGCAGAATTCCAAGAACAATTGAAGAGTTCCGAAGCATTTTTAAACGTCAGCGGAATGCCGAGAACAATACAAGATTTCCGAAGAATTTTTATATGTCAGCGGAATTCCGAGAACAATGGAAGAGTACCAAAGCATTTTTAAACGTCAGCGGAATTCTGAGAACAATGGAAGAGTTCTGAAGCATTTTTAAACTTCAGCAGAATTCCGAGAACAATGGAAGAGTTTCGAAGCATTTTTAAACTTCAACGGAATTCCGAGAACAATGGAAGAGTTCCGAAGCATTTTTAAACGTAAGCGGAATTCCGAGAACAATGAAAGAGTTGCGAAGCATTATTAGACGTCAGCGGAATTCCGAGAACAATGGAAGAGTTCTGAAGCATTTTTAAACGTCAGCGGAATTTTGAAAACAATGGAAGAGTTCCGAAGCATTTTTAAACTTCAGCGGAATTCCAAGAACAATGGAAGAGTTCCGAAGCATTTTTAAACTTCAGCAGAATTCCGAGAACAATGGAAGTGTTTCGAAGCATTTTTAAACTTCAACGGTATTCCGAGAACAATGGAAGAGTTCCGAAGCATTTTTAAACGTCAGCGGAATTCCGAGAACAATGAAAGAGTTGCGAAGCATTATTAAACGTCAGCGGAATTCCGAGAACAATGGAAGAGTTCTGAAGCATTTTTAAACTTCAGCAGAATTCCCAGAACAATGGAAGAGTTTCGAAGCATTTTTAAACTTCAACGGAATTCCGAGAACAATGGAAGAGTTACGAAGCATTTTTAAACGTCAGCGGAATGCCGAGAACAATGCAAGATTTCCGAAGCATTTTTATATGTCAGCGGAATTCCGAGAACAATGGAAGAGTTCCGAAGCATTTTTAAACTTCAGCAGAATTCCGAGAACAATGGAAGTGTTTCGAAGCATTTTTAAACTTCAACGGTATTCCGAGAACAATGGAAGAGTTCCGAAGCATTTTTAAACGTCAGCGAAATTCTGAGAAAAATGGAAGAGTTCTGAAGCATTTTTAAACTTCAGCAGAATTCCGAGAACAATGGAAGAGTTCCGAAGCATTTTTAAACTTCAGCGGAATTCCGAGAACAATGTAAGAGATTTTAAGCATTTTTAAACTTCAGCGGAATTCCGAGAACAATGGAAGAGTTCCGAAGCATTTTTAAACGTCAGCGGAATTCCGAGAACAATGGAAGAGTACTGAAGCATCTTAAAACGTCATCGGAATTCCGAGAACAATGGAAGAGTTCCGAAGCATTTTTAAACTTCAGCAGAATTACGATAACAATGGAAGAGTTCCGAAGCATTTTTAAACATGAGCAGAATTACGAGAACAATGGAAGAGATTTTAAGCATTTTTAAACTTCAGCGGAATTCCGAGAACAAAAGAAGAGTTATGAAGCATTTTTAAACTTCACCCGAATTCCGAGAGCAATGGAAGAGTTCCAAAGCATTTTTAAACGTCAGCGGATTTCCGAGAACAATGGAAGAGTTCTGAAGCATTTTTAAGCGTCAGCGGAATTTTGAAAACAATGGAAGATTTCCGAAGCATTTTTAAACGTCAGCGGAATTCTGAGAACAATGGAAGAGTTCCGAAGCATTTTTAAACTTCAGCAGAATTCCGAGAACAATGGAAGGGTTCCGAAGCATTTTTAAACTTCAGCGGATTTTGGAGAACAATGGAAGCGTTCCGAAGTATTTTTAAAAGTCAGCAGAATTCCGAGAACAATGGAAGAGTTCCGAAGCATTTCTAAACGTCAGCAGAATTCTGAGAACAATGGAAGAGTTCCAAAGCATTTTAAAAGTTCAGCAGAATTCCGAGAACAATTGAAGAGTTCCGAAGCATTTTTAAACGTCAGCGGAATGCCGAGAACAATGCAAGATTTCCGAAGCATTTTTATATGTCAGCGGAATTCCGAGAACAATGGAAGAGTTCCGAAGCATTTTTAAACGTCAGCGGAATTCCGAGAACAATGAAAGAGTTGCGAAGCATTATTAAACGTCAGCGGAATTCCGAGAACAATGGAAGAGTTCTGAAGCATTTTTAAACTTCAGCAGAATTCCCAGAACAATGGAAGAGTTTCGAAGCATTTTTAAACTTCAACGGAATTCCGAGAACAATGGAAGAGTTCCGAAGCATTTTTAAACGTCAGCGGAATTCCGAGAACAATGAAAGAGTTGCGAAGCATTATTAAACGTCAGCGTAATTCCGAGAACAATGGAAGAGTTCTGAAGCATTTTTAAGCGTCAGCGGAATTTTGAAAACAATGGAAGATTTCCGAAGCATTTTAAAACTTCAGCAGAATTACGAGAACAATGGAAGAGTTCCGAAGCATTTTTAAACATGAGCAGAATTACGAGAACAATGGAAGAGATTTTAAGCATTTTTAAACTTCAGCGGAATTCCGAGATCAATAGAAGAGTTCCGAAGCATTTTTAAACTTCACCCGAATTCCGAGAGCAATGGAAGAGTTCCAAAGCATTTTAAAAATTCAGCAGAATTCCAAGAACAATTGAAGAGTTCCGAAGCATTTTTAAACGTCAGCGGAATGCCGAGAACAATGCAAGATTTCCGAAGAATTTTTATATGTCAGCGGAATTCCGAGAACAATGGAAGAGTACCAAAGCATTTTTAAACGTCAGCGGAATTCTGAGAACAATGGAAGAGTTCTGAAGCATTTATAAACTTTTGCGGAATTCCGAGAACAATGGAAGGGTTCCGAAGCATTTTTAAAAGTCAGCGGAATTACGAGAACAATGGAAGAGTTGTGAAGCATTTTTAAACGTCAGCGGAATTCCGAGAACAATGGAAGAGTTCCGAAGCATTTTTAAACGTCAGCAGAATTCTGAGAACAATGGAAAAGTTCTGAAGCATTTTTAAACGTCAGCGGAATTTTGAAAACAATGGAAGATTTCCGAAGCATTTTTAAACGTCAGCGGAATTCTGAGAACAATGGAAGAGTTCCGAAGCATTTTTAAACTTCAGCAGAATTCCGAGAACAATGGAAGGGTTCCGAAGCATTTTTAAACTTCAGCGGATTTTGGAGAACAATGGAAGCGTTCCGAAGTATTTTTAAAAGTCAGCAGAATTCCGAGAACAATGGAAGAGTTCCGAAGCATTTCTAAACGTCAGCAGAATTCTGAGAACAATGGAAGAGTTCCGAAGCATTTTTAAACTTCAGCAGAATTCCGAGAGCAATGGAAGAGTTCCAAAGCATTTTAAAAGTTCAGCAGAATTCCGAGAACAATTGAAGAGTTCCGAAGCATTTTTAAACGTCAGCGGAATGCCGAGAACAATGCAAGATTTCCGAAGCATTTTTATATGTCAGCAGAATTCCGAGAACAATGGAAGAGTTCCGAAGCATTTTTAAACTTCAGCGGAATTCCGAGAACAATGTAAGAGATTTTAAGCATTTTTAAACTTCAGCGGAATTCCGAGAACAATGGAAGAGTTCCGAAGCATTTTTAAACGTCAGCGGAATTCCGAGAACAATGGAAGAGTACTGAAGCATCTTAAAACGTCATCGGAATTCCGAGAACAATGGAAGAGTTCCGAAGCATTTTTAAACTTCAGCAGAATTACGATAACAATGGAAGAGTTCCGAAGCATTTTTAAACATGAGCAGAATTACGAGAACAATGGAAGAGATTTTAAGCATTTTTAAACTTCAGCGGAATTCCGAGAACAAAAGAAGAGTTCCGAAGCATTTTTAAACTTCACCCGAATTCCGAGAGCAATGGAAGAGTTCCAAATCATTTTTAAACGTCAGCGGATTTCCGAGAACAATGGAAGAGTTCTGAAGCATTTTTAAGCGTCAGCGGAATTTTGAAAACAATGGAAGATTTCCGAAGCATTTTTAAACGTCAGCGGAATTCTGAGAACAATGGAAGAGTTCCGAAGCATTTTTAAACTTCAGCAGAATTCCGAGAACAATGGAAGGGTTCCGAAGCATTTTTAAACTTCAGCGGATTTTGGAGAACAATGGAAGCGTTCCGAAGTATTTTTAAAAGTCAGCAGAATTCCGAGAACAATGGAAGAGTTCCGAAGCATTTCTAAACGTCAGCAGAATTCTGAGAACAATGGAAGAGTTCCAAAGCATTTTAAAAGTTCAGCAGAATTCCGAGAACAATTGAAGAGTTCCGAAGCATTTTTAAACGTCAGCGGAATGCCGAGAACAATGCAAGATTTCCGAAGCATTTTTATATGTCAGCGGAATTCCGAGAACAATGGAAGAGTTCCGAAGCATTTTTAAACGTCAGCGGAATTCCGAGAACAATGAAAGAGTTGCGAAGCATTATTAAACGTCAGCGGAATTCCGAGAACAATGGAAGAGTTCTGAAGCATTTTTAAACTTCAGCAGAATTCCCAGAACAATGGAAGAGTTTCGAAGCATTTTTAAACTTCAACGGAATTCCGAGAACAATGGAAGAGTTCCGAAGCATTTTTAAACGTCAGCGGAATTCCGAGAACAATGAAAGAGTTGCGAAGCATTATTAAACGTCAGCGTAATTCCGAGAACAATGGAAGAGTTCTGAAGCATTTTTAAGCGTCAGCGGAATTTTGAAAACAATGGAAGATTTCCGAAGCATTTTAAAACTTCAGCAGAATTACGAGAACAATGGAAGAGTTCCGAAGCATTTTTAAACATGAGCAGAATTACGAGAACAATGGAAGAGATTTTAAGCATTTTTAAACTTCAGCGGAATTCCGAGATCAATAGAAGAGTTCCGAAGCATTTTTAAACTTCACCCGAATTCCGAGAGCAATGGAAGAGTTCCAAAGCATTTTAAAAATTCAGCAGAATTCCAAGAACAATTGAAGAGTTCCGAAGCATTTTTAAACGTCAGCGGAATGCCGAGAACAATGCAAGATTTCCGAAGAATTTTTATATGTCAGCGGAATTCCGAGAACAATGGAAGAGTACCAAAGCATTTTTAAACGTCAGCGGAATTCTGAGAACAATGGAAGAGTTCTGAAGCATTTATAAACTTTTGCGGAATTCCGAGAACAATGGAAGGGTTCCGAAGCATTTTTAAAAGTCAGCGGAATTCCGAGAACAATGGAAGAGTTCCGAAGCATTTTTAAACGTCAGCAGAATTCTGAGAACAATGGAAAAGTTCTGAAGCATTTTTAAACGTCAGCGGAATTTTGAAAACAATGGAAGATTTCCGAAGCATTTTTAAACGTCAGCGGAATTCTGAGAACAATGGAAGAGTTCCGAAGCATTTTTAAACTTCAGCAGAATTCCGAGAACAATGGAAGGGTTCCGAAGCATTTTTAAACTTCAGCGGATTTTGGAGAACAATGGAAGCGTTCCGAAGTATTTTTAAAAGTCAGCAGAATTCCGAGAACAATGGAAGAGTTCCGAAGCATTTCTAAACGTCAGCAGAATTCTGAGAACAATGGAAGAGTTCCGAAGCATTTTTAAACTTCAGCAGAATTCCGAGAGCAATGGAAGAGTTCCAAAGCATTTTAAAAGTTCAGCAGAATTCCGAGAACAATTGAAGAGTTCCGAAGCATTTTTAAACGTCAGCGGAATGCCGAGAACAATGCAAGATTTCCGAAGCATTTTTATATGTCAGCGGAATTCCGAGAACAATGGAAGAGTTCCGAAGCATTTTTAAACGTCAGCGGAATTCCGAGAACAATGAAAGAGTTGCGAAGCATTTTTAAACGTCAGCGGAATTCCGAGAACAATGGAAGAGTTCTGAAGCATTTTTAAACTTCAGCAGAATTCCCAGAACAATGGAAGAGTTTCGAAGCATTTTTAAACTTCAACGGAATTCCGAGAACAATGGAAGAGTTCCGAAGCATTTTTAAACGTCAGCGGAATTCCGAGAACAATGAAAGAGTTGCGAAGCATTATTAAACGTCAGCGGAATTCCGAGAACAATGGAAGAGTTCTGAAGCATTTTTAAACTTCAGCAGAATTCCCAGAACAATGGAAGAGTTTCGAAGCATTTTTAAACTTCAACGGAATTCCGAGAACAATGGAAGAGTTCCGAAGCATTTTTAAACGTCAGCGGAATTCCGAGAACAATGAAAGAGTTGCGAAGCATTATTAAACGTCAGCGTAATTCCGAGAACAATGGAAGAGTTCTGAAGCATTTTTAAGCGTCAGCGGAATTTTGAAAACAATGGAAGATTTCCGAAGCATTTTAAAACTTCAGCAGAATTACGAGAACAATGGAAGAGTTCCGAAGCATTTTTAAACATGAGCAGAATTACGAGAACAATGGAAGAGATTTTAAGCATTTTTAAACTTCAGCGGAATTCCGAGATCAATAGAAGAGTTCCGAAGCATTTTTAAACTTCACCCGAATTCCGAGAGCAATGGAAGAGTTCCAAAGCATTTTAAAAATTCAGCAGAATTCCAAGAACAATTGAAGAGTTCCGAAGCATTTTTAAACGTCAGCGGAATGCCGAGAACAATGCAAGATTTCCGAAGAATTTTTATATGTCAGCGGAATTCCGAGAACAATGGAAGAGTACCAAAGCATTTTTAAACGTCAGCGGAATTCTGAGAACAATGGAAGAGTTCTGAAGCATTTATAAACTTTTGCGGAATTCCGAGAACAATGGAAGGGTTCCGAAGCATTTTTAAAAGTCAGCGGAATTCCGAGAACAATGGAAGAGTTGTGAAGCATTTTTAAACGTCAGCGGAATTCCGAGAACAATGGAAGAGTTCCGAAGCATTTTTAAACGTCAGCAGAATTCTGAGAACAATGGAAAAGTTCTGAAGCATTTTTAAACGTCAGCGGAATTTTGAAAACAATGGAAGATTTCCGAAGCATTTTTAAACGTCAGCGGAATTCTGAGAACAATGGAAGAGTTCCGAAGCATTTTTAAACTTCAGCAGAATTCCGAGAACAATGGAAGGGTTCCGAAGCATTTTTAAACTTCAGCGGATTTTGGAGAACAATGGAAGCGTTCCGAAGTATTTTTAAAAGTCAGCAGAATTCCGAGAACAATGGAAGAGTTCCGAAGCATTTCTAAACGTCAGCAGAATTCTGAGAACAATGGAAGAGTTCCGAAGCATTTTTAAACTTCAGCAGAATTCCGAGAGCAATGGAAGAGTTCCAAAGCATTTTAAAAGATCAGCAGAATTCCGAGAACAATTGAAGAGTTCCGAAGCATTTTTAAACGTCAGCGGAATGCCGAGAACAATGCAAGATTTCCGAAGCATTTTTATATGTCAGCGGAATTCCGAGAACAATGGAAGAGTTCCGAAGCATTTTTAAACGTCAGCGGAATTCCGAGAACAATGAAAGAGTTGCGAAGCATTATTAAACGTCAGCGGAATTCCGAGAACAATGGAAGAGTTCTGAAGCATTTTTAAACTTCAGCAGAATTCCCAGAACAATGGAAGAGTTTCGAAGCATTTTTAAACTTCAACGGAATTCCGAGAACAATGGAAGAGTTCCGAAGCATTTTTAAACGTCAGCGGAATTCCGAGAACAATGAAAGAGTTGCGAAGCATTATTAAACGTCAGCGTAATTCCGAGAACAATGGAAGAGTTCTGAAGCATTTTTAAGCGTCAGCGGAATTTTGAAAACAATGGAAGATTTCCGAAGCATTTTAAAACTTCAGCAGAATTACGAGAACAATGGAAGAGTTCCGAAGCATTTTTAAACATGAGCAGAATTACGAGAACAATGGAAGAGATTTTAAGCATTTTTAAACTTCAGCGGAATTCCGAGATCAATAGAAGAGTTCCGAAGCATTTTTAAACTTCACCCGAATTCCGAGAGCAATGGAAGAGTTCCAAAGCATTTTAAAAATTCAGCAGAATTCCAAGAACAATTGAAGAGTTCCGAAGCATTTTTAAACGTCAGCGGAATGCCGAGAACAATACAAGATTTCCGAAGAATTTTTATATGTCAGCGGAATTCCGAGAACAATGGAAGAGTACCAAAGCATTTTTAAACGTCAGCGGAATTCTGAGAACAATGGAAGAGTTCTGAAGCATTTATAAACTTTTGCGGAATTCCGAGAACAATGGAAGGGTTCCGAAGCATTTTTAAAAGTCAGCGGAATTCCGAGAACAATGGAAGAGTCGTGAAGCATATTTAAACGTCAGCGGAATTCCGAGAACAATGGAAGAGTTCCGAAGCATTTTTAAACGTAAGCAGAATTCTGAGAACAATGGAAAAGTTCTGAAGCATTTTTAAACGTCAGCGGAATTTTGAAAACAATGGAAGATTTCCGAAGCATTTTTAAACGTCAGCGGAATTCTGAGAACAATGGAAGAGTTCTGAAGCATTTTTAAACTTCAGCAGAATTCCGAGAACAATGTACGAGATTTTAAGCATTTTTAAACTTCAGCGGAATTCCGAGAACAATAGAAGAGTTCCGAAGCATTTTTAAAATTCACACGAATTCCAAGAATAATGGAAGAGTTCACATGAATTTTTAGACTTCAGCAGAATGCCTAGAACAATGGAAGAGTTCCGAAGCATTTTTAAACTTCAGCGGAATTCCGAGAACAATGGAAGAGTTCCGAAGCATTTTTAAACATGAGCAGAATTACGAGAACAATGGAAGAGATTTTAAGCATTTTTAAACTTCAGCGGAATTCCGAGAACAATGCAAGATTTCCGAAGCATTTTTATATGTCAGTGGATTTCCGAGAACAATGGAAGAGTACCGAAGCATTTTTAAACGTCAGCGGAATTCTGAGAACAATGGAAGAGTTCCGAAGCATTTTTAAACTTCAGCAGAATTCCGAGAACAATGGAAGAGTTTCGAAGCATTTTTAAACTTCAACGGAATTCCGAGAACAATGGAAGAGTTCCGAAGCATTTTTAAACGTCAGCGGAATTCCGAGAACAATGAAAGAGTTGCGAAGCATTATTAGACGTCAGCGGAATTCCGAGAACAATGGAAGAGTTCTGAAGCATTTTTAAACGTCAGCGGAATTTTGAAAACAATGGAAGAGTTCCGAAGCATTTTTAAACTTCAGCGGAATTCCAAGAACAATGGAAGAGTTCCGAAGCATTTTTAAACTTCAGCAGAATTCCGAGAACAATGGAAGTGTTTCGAAGCATTTTTAAACTTCAACGGTATTCCGAGAACAATGGAAGAGTTCCGAAGCATTTTTAAACGTCAGCGGAATTCCGAGAACAATGAAAGAGTTGCGAAGCATTATTAAACGTCAGCGGAATTCCGAGAACAATGGAAGAGTTCTGAAGCATTTTTAAACTTCAGCAGAATTCCCAGAACAATGGAAGAGTTTCGAAGCATTTTTAAACTTCAACGGAATTCCGAGAACAATGAAGAGTTACGAAGCATTTTTAAACGTCAGCGGAATGCCGAGAACAATGGAAGAGTACTGAAGCATTTTTAAACGTCAGCGAAATTCTGAGAAAAATGGAAGAGTTCTGAAGCATTTTTAAACTTCAGCAGAATTCCGAGAACAATGGAAGAGTTCCGAAGCATTTTTAAACTTCAGCGGAATTCCGAGAACAATGTAAGAGATTTTAAGCATTTTTAAACTTCAGCGGAATTCCGAGAACAATGGAAGAGTTCCGAAGCATTTTTAAACGTCAGCGGAATTCCGAGAACAATGGAAGAGTACTGAAGCATCTTAAAACGTCATCGGAATTCCGAGAACAATGGAAGAGTTCCGAAGCATTTTTAAACTTCAGCAGAATTACGATAACAATGGAAGAGTTCCGAAGCATTTTTAAACATGAGCAGAATTACGAGAACAATGGAAGAGATTTTAAGCATTTTTAAACTTCAGCGGAATTCCGAGAACAAAAGAAGAGTTCCGAAGCATTTTTAAACTTCACCCGAATTCCGAGAGCAATGGAAGAGTTCCAAAGCATTTTTAAACGTCAGCGGATTTCCGAGAACAATGGAAGAGTTCTGAAGCATTTTTAAGCGTCAGCGGAATTTTGAAAACAATGGAAGATTTCCGAAGCATTTTTAAACGTCAGCGGAATTCTGAGAACAATGGAAGAGTTCCGAAGCATTTTTAAACTTCAGCAGAATTCCGAGAACAATGGAAGGGTTCCGAAGCATTTTTAAACTTCAGCGGATTTTGGAGAACAATGGAAGCGTTCCGAAGTATTTTTAAAAGTCAGCAGAATTCCGAGAACAATGGAAGAGTTCCGAAGCATTTCTAAACGTCAGCAGAATTCTGAGAACAATGGAAGAGTTCCAAAGCATTTTAAAAGTTCAGCAGAATTCCGAGAACAATTGAAGAGTTCCGAAGCATTTTTAAACGTCAGCGGAATGCCGAGAACAATGCAAGATTTCCGAAGCATTTTTATATGTCAGCGGAATTCCGAGAACAATGGAAGAGTTCCGAAGCATTTTTAAACTTCAACGGTATTCCGAGAACAATGGAAGAGTTCCGAAGCATTTTTAAACGTCAGCGAAATTCTGAGAAAAATGGAAGAGTTCTGAAGCATTTTTAAACTTCAGCAGAATTCCGAGAACAATGGAAGAGTTCCGAAGCATTTTTAAACTTCAGCGGAATTCCGAGAACAATGTAAGAGATTTTAAGCATTTTTAAACTTCAGCGGAATTCCGAGAACAATGGAAGAGTTCCGAAGCATTTTTAAACGTCAGCGGAATTCCGAGAACAATGGAAGAGTACTGAAGCATCTTAAAACGTCATCGGAATTCCGAGAACAATGGAAGAGTTCCGAAGCATTTTTAAACTTCAGCAGAATTACGATAACAATGGAAGAGTTCCGAAGCATTTTTAAACATGAGCAGAATTACGAGAACAATGGAAGAGATTTTAAGCATTTTTAAACTTCAGCGGAATTCCGAGATCAATAGAAGAGTTCCGAAGCATTTTTAAACTTCACCCGAATTCCGAGAGCAATGGAAGAGTTCCAAAGCATTTTAAAAATTCAGCAGAATTCCAAGAACAATTGAAGAGTTCCGAAGCATTTTTAAACGTCAGCGGAATGCCGAGAACAATGCAAGATTTCCGAAGAATTTTTATATGTCAGCGGAATTCCGAGAACAATGGAAGAGTACCAAAGCATTTTTAAACGTCAGCGGAATTCTGAGAACAATGGAAGAGTTCTGAAGCATTTATAAACTTTTGCGGAATTCCGAGAACAATGGAAGGGTTCCGAAGCATTTTTAAAAGTCAGCGGAATTCCGAGAACAATGGAAGAGTTGTGAAGCATTTTTAAACGTCAGCGGAATTCCGAGAACAATGGAAGAGTTCCGAAGCATTTTTAAACGTCAGCAGAATTCTGAGAACAATGGAAAAGTTCTGAAGCATTTTTAAACGTCAGCGGAATTTTGAAAACAATGGAAGATTTCCGAAGCATTTTTAAACGTCAGCGGAATTCTGAGAACAATGGAAGAGTTCCGAAGCATTTTTAAACTTCAGCAGAATTCCGAGAACAATGGAAGGGTTCCGAAGCATTTTTAAACTTCAGCGGATTTTGGAGAACAATGGAAGCGTTCCGAAGTATTTTTAAAAGTCAGCAGAATTCCGAGAACAATGGAAGAGTTCCGAAGCATTTCTAAACGTCAGCAGAATTCTGAGAACAATGGAAGAGTTCCGAAGCATTTTTAAACTTCAGCAGAATTCCGAGAGCAATGGAAGAGTTCCAAAGCATTTTAAAAGTTCAGCAGAATTCCGAGAACAATTGAAGAGTTCCGAAGCATTTTTAAACGTCAGCGGAATGCCGAGAACAATGCAAGATTTCCGAAGCATTTTTATATGTCAGCGGAATTCCGAGAACAATGGAAGAGTTCCGAAGCATTTTTAAACGTCAGCGGAATTCCGAGAACAATGAAAGAGTTGCGAAGCATTATTAAACGTCAGCGGAATTCCGAGAACAATGGAAGAGTTCTGAAGCATTTTTAAACTTCAGCAGAATTCCCAGAACAATGGAAGAGTTTCAAAGCATTTTTAAACTTCAACGGAATTCCGAGAACAATGGAAGAGTTCCGAAGCATTTTTAAACGTCAGCGGAATTCCGAGAACAATGAAAGAGTTGCGAAGCATTATTAAACGTCAGCGTAATTCCGAGAACAATGGAAGAGTTCTGAAGCATTTTTAAGCGTCAGCGGAATTTTGAAAACAATGGAAGATTTCCGAAGCATTTTAAAACTTCAGCAGAATTACGAGAACAATGGAAGAGTTCCGAAGCATTTTTAAACATGAGCAGAATTACGAGAACAATGGAAGAGATTTTAAGCATTTTTAAACTTCAGCGGAATTCCGAGATCAATAGAAGAGTTCCGAAGCATTTTTAAACTTCACCCGAATTCCGAGAGCAATGGAAGAGTTCCAAAGCATTTTAAAAATTCAGCAGAATTCCAAGAACAATTGAAGAGTTCCGAAGCATTTTTAAACGTCAGCGGAATGCCGAGAACAATACAAGATTTCCGAAGAATTTTTATATGTCAGCGGAATTCCGAGAACAATGGAAGAGTACCAAAGCATTTTTAAACATCAGCGGAATTCTGAGAACAATGGAAGAGTTCTGAAGCATTTATAAACTTTTGCGGAATTCCGAGAACAATGGAAGGGTTCCGAAGCATTTTTAAAAGTCAGCGGAATTCCGAGAACAATGGAAGAGTTGTGAAGCATATTTAAACGTCAGCGGAATTCCGAGAACAATGGAAGAGTTCCGAAGCATTTTTAAACGTCAGCAGAATTCTGAGAACAATGGAAAAGTTCTGAAGCATTTTTAAGCGTCAGCGGAATTTTGAAAACAATGGAAGATTTCCGAAGCATTTTTAAACGTCAGCGGAGTTCTGAGAACAATGGAAGAGTTCTGAAGCATTTTTAAACTTCAGCAGAATTCCGAGAACAATGTACGAGATTTTAAGCATTTTTAAACTTCAGCGGAATTCCGAGAACAATAGAAGAGTTCCGAAGCATTTTTAAAATTCACACGAATTCCAAGAATAATGGAAGAGTTCACATGAATTTTTAGACTTCAGCAGAATGCCTAGAACAATGGAAGAGTTCCGAAGCATTTTTAAACTTCAGCGGAATTCCGAGAACAATGGAAGAGTTCCGAAGCATTTTTAAACATGAGCAGAATTACGAGAACAATGGAAGAGATTTTAAGCATTTTTAAACTTCAGCGGAATTCCGAGAACAATGCAAGATTTCCGAAGCATTTTTATATGTCAGTGGATTTCCGAGAACAATGGAAGAGTACCGAAGCATTTTTAAACGTCAGCGGAATTCTGAGAACAATGGAAGAGTTCCGAAGCATTTTTAAACTTCAGCAGAATTCCGAGAACAATGGAAGAGTTTCGAAGCATTTTTAAACTTCAACGGAATTCCGAGAACAATGGAAGAGTTCCGAAGCATTTTTAAACGTCAGCGGAATTCCGAGAACAATGAAAGAGTTGCGAAGCATTATTAGACGTCAGCGGAATTCCGAGAACAATGGAAGAGTTCTGAAGCATTTTTAAACGTCAGCGGAATTTTGAAAACAATGGAAGAGTTCCGAAGCATTTTTAAACTTCAGCGGAATTCCAAGAACAATGGAAGAGTTCCGAAGCATTTTTAAACTTCAGCAGAATTCCGAGAACAATGGAAGTGTTTCGAAGCATTTTTAAACTTCAACGGTATTCCGAGAACAATGGAAGAGTTCCGAAGCATTTTTAAACGTCAGCGGAATTCCGAGAACAATGAAAGAGTTGCGAAGCATTATTAAACGTCAGCGGAATTCCGAGAACAATGGAAGAGTTCTGAAGCATTTTTAAACTTCAGCAGAATTCCCAGAACAATGGAAGAGTTTCGAAGCATTTTTAAACTTCAACGGAATTCCGAGAACAATGAAGAGTTACGAAGCATTTTTAAACGTCAGCGGAATGCCGAGAACAATGCAAGATTTCCGAAGCATTTTTATATGTCAGCGGAATTCCGAGAACAATGGAAGAGTTCCGAAGCATTTTTAAACTTCAGCAGAATTCCGAGAACAATGGAAGTGTTTCGAAGCATTTTTAAACTTCAACGGTATTCCGAGAACAATGGAAGAGTTCCGAAGCATTTTTAAACGTCAGCGAAATTCTGAGAAAAATGGAAGAGTTCTGAAGCATTTTTAAACTTCAGCAGAATTCCGAGAACAATGGAAGAGTTCCGAAGCATTTTTAAACTTCAGCGGAATTCCGAGAACAATGTAAGAGATTTTAAGCATTTTTAAACTTCAGCGGAATTCCGAGAACAATGGAAGAGTTCCGAAGCATTTTTAAACGTCAGCGGAATTCCGAGAACAATGGAAGAGTACTGAAGCATCTTAAAACGTCATCGGAATTCCGAGAACAATGGAAGAGTTCCGAAGCATTTTTAAACTTCAGCAGAATTACGATAACAATGGAAGAGTTCCGAAGCATTTTTAAACATGAGCAGAATTACGAGAACAATGGAAGAGATTTTAAGCATTTTTAAACTTCAGCGGAATTCCGAGAACAAAAGAAGAGTTCCGAAGCATTTTTAAACTTCACCCGAATTCCGAGAGCAATGGAAGAGTTCCAAAGCATTTTTAAACGTCAGCGGATTTCCGAGAACAATGGAAGAGTTCTGAAGCATTTTTAAGCGTCAGCGGAATTTTGAAAACAATGGAAGATTTCCGAAGCATTTTTAAACGTCAGCGGAATTCTGAGAACAATGGAAGAGTTCCGAAGCATTTTTAAACTTCAGCAGAATTCCGAGAACAATGGAAGGGTTCCGAAGCATTTTTAAACTTCAGCGGATTTTGGAGAACAATGGAAGCGTTCCGAAGTATTTTTAAAAGTCAGCAGAATTCCGAGAACAATGGAAGAGTTCCGAAGCATTTCTAAACGTCAGCAGAATTCTGAGAACAATGGAAGAGTTCCAAAGCATTTTAAAAGTTCAGCAGAATTCCGAGAACAATTGAAGAGTTCCGAAGCATTTTTAAACGTCAGCGGAATGCCGAGAACAATGCAAGATTTCCGAAGCATTTTTATATGTCAGCGGAATTCCGAGAACAATGGAAGAGTTCCGAAGCATTTTTAAACTTCAACGGTATTCCGAGAACAATGGAAGAGTTCCGAAGCATTTTTAAACGTCAGCGAAATTCTGAGAAAAATGGAAGAGTTCTGAAGCATTTTTAAACTTCAGCAGAATTCCGAGAACAATGGAAGAGTTCCGAAGCATTTTTAAACTTCAGCGGAATTCCGAGAACAATGTAAGAGATTTTAAGCATTTTTAAACTTCAGCGGAATTCCGAGAACAATGGAAGAGTTCCGAAGCATTTTTAAACGTCAGCGGAATTCCGAGAACAATGGAAGAGTACTGAAGCATCTTAAAACGTCATCGGAATTCCGAGAACAATGGAAGAGTTCCGAAGCATTTTTAAACTTCAGCAGAATTACGATAACAATGGAAGAGTTCCGAAGCATTTTTAAACATGAGCAGAATTACGAGAACAATGGAAGAGATTTTAAGCATTTTTAAACTTCAGCGGAATTCCGAGAACAAAAGAAGAGTTCCGAAGCATTTTTAAACTTCACCCGAATTCCGAGAGCAATGGAAGAGTTCCAAAGCATTTTTAAACGTCAGCGGATTTCCGAGAACAATGGAAGAGTTCTGAAGCATTTTTAAGCGTCAGCGGAATTTTGAAAACAATGGAAGATTTCCGAAGCATTTTTAAACGTCAGCGGAATTCTGAGAACAATGGAAGAGTTCCGAAGCATTTTTAAACTTCAGCAGAATTCCGAGAACAATGGAAGGGTTCCGAAGCATTTTTAAACTTCAGCGGATTTTGGAGAACAATGGAAGCGTTCCGAAGTATTTTTAAAAGTCAGCAGAATTCCGAGAACAATGGAAGAGTTCCGAAGCATTTCTAAACGTCAGCAGAATTCTGAGAACAATGGAAGAGTTCCAAAGCATTTTAAAAGTTCAGCAGAATTCCGAGAACAATTGAAGAGTTCCGAAGCATTTTTAAACGTCAGCGGAATGCCGAGAACAATGCAAGATTTCCGAAGCATTTTTATATGTCAGCGAAATTCCGAGAACAATGGAAGAGTTCCGAAGCATTTTTAAACGTCAGCGGAATTCCGAGAACAATGAAAGAGTTGCGAAGCATTATTAAACGTCAGCGGAATTCCGAGAACAATGGAAGAGTTCTGAAGCATTTTTAAACTTCAGCAGAATTCCCAGAACAATGGAAGAGTTTCGAAGCATTTTTAAACTTCAACGGAATTCCGAGAACAATGGAAGAGTTCCGAAGCATTTTTAAACGTCAGCGGAATTCCGAGAACAATGAAAGAGTTGCGAAGCATTATTAAACGTCAGCGTAATTCCGAGAACAATGGAAGAGTTCTGAAGCATTTTTAAGCGTCAGCGGAATTTTGAAAACAATGGAAGATTTCCGAAGCATTTTAAAACTTCAGCAGAATTACGAGAACAATGGAAGAGTTCCGAAGCATTTTTAAACATGAGCAGAATTACGAGAACAATGGAAGAGATTTTAAGCATTTTTAAACTTCAGCGGAATTCCGAGATCAATAGAAGAGTTCCGAAGCATTTTTAAACTTCACCCGAATTCCGAGAGCAATGGAAGAGTTCCAAAGCATTTTAAAAATACAGCAGAATTCCAAGAACAATTGAAGAGTTCCGAAGCATTTTTAAACGTCAGCGGAATGCCGAGAACAATGCAAGATTTCCGAAGAATTTTTATATGTCAGCGGAATTCCGAGAACAATGGAAGAGTACCAAAGCATTTTTAAACGTCAGCGGAATTCTGAGAACAATGGAAGAGTTCTGAAGCATTTATAAACTTTTGCGGAATTCCGAGAACAATGGAAGGGTTCCGAAGCATTTTTAAAAGTCAGCGGAATTCCGAGAACAATGGAAGAGTTGTGAAGCATTTTTAAACGTCAGCGGAATTCCGAGAACAATGGAAGAGTTCCGAAGCATTTTTAAACGTCAGCAGAATTCTGAGAACAATGGAAAAGTTCTGAAGCATTTTTAAACGTCAGCGGAATTTTGAAAACAATGGAAGATTTCCGAAGCATTTTTAAACGTCAGCGGAATTCTGAGAACAATGGAAGAGTTCCGAAGCATTTTTAAACTTCAGCAGAATTCCGAGAACAATGGAAGGGTTCCGAAGCATTTTTAAACTTCAGCGGATTTTGGAGAACAATGGAAGCGTTCCGAAGTATTTTTAAAAGTCAGCAGAATTCCGAGAACAATGGAAGAGTTCCGAAGCATTTCTAAACGTCAGCAGAATTCTGAGAACAATGGAAGAGTTCCGAAGCATTTTTAAACTTCAGCAGAATTCCGAGAGCAATGGAAGAGTTCCAAAGCATTTTAAAAGTTCAGCAGAATTCCGAGAACAATTGAAGAGTTCCGAAGCATTTTTAAACGTCAGCGGAATGCCGAGAACAATGCAAGATTTCCGAAGCATTTTTATATGTCAGCGGAATTCCGAGAACAATGGAAGAGTTCCGAAGCATTTTTAAACGTCAGCGGAATTCCGAGAACAATGAAAGAGTTGCGAAGCATTATTAAACGTCAGCGGAATTCCGAGAACAATGGAAGAGTTCTGAAGCATTTTTAAACTTCAGCAGAATTCCCAGAACAATGGAAGAGTTTCGAAGCATTTTTAAACTTCAACGGAATTCCGAGAACAATGGAAGAGTTCCGAAGCATTTTTAAACGTCAGCGGAATTCCGAGAACAATGAAAGAGTTGCGAAGCATTATTAAACGTCAGCGTAATTCCGAGAACAATGGAAGAGTTCTGAAGCATTTTTAAGCGTCAGCGGAATTTTGAAAACAATGGAAGATTTCCGAAGCATTTTAAAACTTCAGCAGAATTACGAGAACAATGGAAGAGTTCCGAAGCATTTTTAAACATGAGCAGAATTACGAGAACAATGGAAGAGATTTTAAGCATTTTTAAACTTCAGCGGAATTCCGAGATCAATAGAAGAGTTCCGAAGCATTTTTAAACTTCACCCGAATTCCGAGAGCAATGGAAGAGTTCCAAAGCATTTTAAAAATTCAGCAGAATTCCAAGAACAATTGAAGAGTTCCGAAGCATTTTTAAACGTCAGCGGAATGCCGAGAACAATACAAGATTTCCGAAGAATTTTTATATGTCAGCGGAATTCCGAGAACAATGGAAGAGTACCAAAGCATTTTTAAACGTCAGCGGAATTCTGAGAACAATGGAAGAGTTCTGAAGCATTTATAAACTTTTGCGGAATTCCGAGAACAATGGAAGGGTTCCGAAGCATTTTTAAAAGTCAGCGGAATTCCGAGAACAATGGAAGAGTTGTGAAGCATTTTTAAACGTCAGCGGAATTCCGAGAACAATGGAAGAGTTCCGAAGCATTTTTAAACGTCAGCAGAATTCTGAGAACAATGGAAAAGTTCTGAAGCATTTTTAAACGTCAGCGGAATTTTGAAAACAATGGAAGATTTCCGAAGCATTTTTAAACGTCAGCGGAATTCTGAGAACAATGGAAGAGTTCTGAAGCATTTTTAAACTTCAGCAGAATTCCGAGAACAATGTACGAGATTTTAAGCATTTTTAAACTTCAGCGGAATTCCGAGAACAATAGAAGAGTTCCGAAGCATTTTTAAAATTCACACGAATTCCAAGAATAATGGAAGAGTTCACATGAATTTTTAGACTTCAGCAGAATGCCTAGAACAATGGAAGAGTTCCGAAGCATTTTTAAACTTCAGCGGAATTCCGAGAACAATGGAAGAGTTCCGAAGCATTTTTAAACATGAGCAGAATTACGAGAACAATGGAAGAGATTTTAAGCATTTTTAAACTTCAGCGGAATTCCGAGAACAATGCAAGATTTCCGAAGCATTTTTATATGTCAGTGGATTTCCGAGAACAATGGAAGAGTACCGAAGCATTTTTAAACGTCAGCGGAATTCTGAGAACAATGGAAGAGTTCCGAAGCATTTTTAAACTTCAGCAGAATTCCGAGAACAATGGAAGAGTTTCGAAGCATTTTTAAACTTCAACGGAATTCCGAGAACAATGGAAGAGTTCCGAAGCATTTTTAAACGTCAGCGGAATTCCGAGAACAATGAAAGAGTTGCGAAGCATTATTAGACGTCAGCGGAATTCCGAGAACAATGGAAGAGTTCTGAAGCATTTTTAAACGTCAGCGGAATTTTGAAAACAATGGAAGAGTTCCGAAGCATTTTTAAACTTCAGCGGAATTCCAAGAACAATGGAAGAGTTCCGAAGCATTTTTAAACTTCAGCAGAATTCCGAGAACAATGGAAGTGTTTCGAAGCATTTTTAAACTTCAACGGTATTCCGAGAACAATGGAAGAGTTCCGAAGCATTTTTAAACGTCAGCGGAATTCCGAGAACAATGAAAGAGTTGCGAAGCATTATTAAACGTCAGCGGAATTCCGAGAACAATGGAAGAGTTCTGAAGCATTTTTAAACTTCAGCAGAATTCCCAGAACAATGGAAGAGTTTCGAAGCATTTTTAAACTTCAACGGAATTCCGAGAACAATGGAAGAGTTACGAAGCATTTTTAAACGTCAGCGGAATGCCGAGAACAATGCAAGATTTCCGAAGCATTTTTATATGTCAGCGGAATTCCGAGAACAATGGAAGAGTTCCGAAGCATTTTTAAACTTCAGCAGAATTCCGAGAACAATGGAAGTGTTTCGAAGCATTTTTAAACTTCAACGGTATTCCGAGAACAATGGAAGAGTTCCGAAGCATTTTTAAACGTCAGCGAAATTCTGAGAAAAATGGAAGAGTTCTGAAGCATTTTTAAACTTCAGCAGAATTCCGAGAACAATGGAAGAGTTCCGAAGCATTTTTAAACTTCAGCGGAATTCCGAGAACAATGTAAGAGATTTTAAGCATTTTTAAACTTCAGCGGAATTCCGAGAACAATGGAAGAGTTCCGAAGCATTTTTAAACGTCAGCGGAATTCCGAGAACAATGGAAGAGTACTGAAGCATCTTAAAACGTCATCGGAATTCCGAGAACAATGGAAGAGTTCCGAAGCATTTTTAAACATGAGCAGAATTACGAGAACAATGGAAGAGATTTTAAGCATTTTTAAACTTCAGCGGAATTCCGAGAACAAAAGAAGAGTTCCGAAGCATTTTTAAACTTCACCCGAATTCCGAGAGCAATGGAAGAGTTCCAAAGCATTTTTAAACGTCAGCGGATTTCCGAGAACAATGGAAGAGTTCTGAAGCATTTTTAAGCGTCAGCGGAATTTTGAA
Source organism: Phyllobates terribilis (assembly GCF_046119375.1). NCBI lineage: Eukaryota > Metazoa > Chordata > Amphibia > Anura > Dendrobatidae > Phyllobates > Phyllobates terribilis. The sequence continues at coordinate 19,976,060 of NW_027362775.1, read as the reverse complement.
AACAATGGAAGATTTCCGAAGCATTTTTAAACGTCAGCGGAATTCTGAGAACAATGGAAGAGTTCCGAAGCATTTTTAAACTTCAGCAGAATTCCGAGAACAATGGAAGGGTTCCGAAGCATTTTTAAACTTCAGCGGATTTTGGAGAACAATGGAAGCGTTCCGAAGTATTTTTAAAAGTCAGCAGAATTCCGAGAACAATGGAAGAGTTCCGAAGCATTTCTAAACGTCAGCAGAATTCTGAGAACAATGGAAGAGTTCCAAAGCATTTTAAAAGTTCAGCAGAATTTCGAGAACAATTGAAGAGTTCCGAAGCATTTTTAAACGTCAGCGGAATGCCGAGAACAATGCAAGATTTCCGAAGCATTTTTATATGTCAGCGGAATTCCGAGAACAATGGAAGAGTTCCGAAGCATTTTTAAACGTCAGCGGAATTCCGAGAACAATGAAAGAGTTGCGAAGCATTATTAAACGTCAGCGGAATTCCGAGAACAATGGAAGAGTTCTGAAGCATTTTTAAACTTCAGCAGAATTCCCAGAACAATGGAAGAGTTTCGAAGCATTTTTAAACTTCAACGGAATTCCGAGAACAATGGAAGAGTTCCGAAGCATTTTTAAACGTCAGCGGAATTCCGAGAACAATGAAAGAGTTGCGAAGCATTATTAAACGTCAGCGTAATTCCGAGAACAATGGAAGAGTTCTGAAGCATTTTTAAGCGTCAGCGGAATTTTGAAAACAATGGAAGATTTCCGAAGCATTTTAAAACTTCAGCAGAATTACGAGAACAATGGAAGAGTTCCGAAGCATTTTTAAACATGAGCAGAATTACGAGAACAATGGAAGAGATTTTAAGCATTTTTAAACTTCAGCGGAATTCCGAGATCAATAGAAGAGTTCCGAAGCATTTTTAAACTTCACCCGAATTCCGAGAGCAATGGAAGAGTTCCAAAGCATTTTAAAAATTCAGCAGAATTCCAAGAACAATTGAATAGTTCCGAAGCATTCTTAAACGTCAGCGGAATGCCGAGAACAATGCAAGATTTCCGAAGAATTTTTATATGTCAGCGGAATTCCGAGAACAATGGAAGAGTACCAAAGAATTTTTAAACGTCAGCGGAATTCTGAGAACAATGGAAGAGTTCTGAAGCATTTATAAACTTTTGCGGAATTCCGAGAACAATGGAAGGGTTCCGAAGCATTTTTAAAAGTCAGCGGAATTCCGAGAACAATGGAAGAGTTGTGAAGCATTTTTAAACGTCAGCGGAATTCCGAGAACAATGGAAGAGTTCCGAAGCATTTTTAAACGTCAGCAGAATTCTGAGAACAATGGAAAAGTTCTGAAGCATTTTTAAACGTCAGCGGAATTTTGAAAACAATGGAAGATTTCCGAAGCATTTTTAAACGTCAGCGGAATTCTGAGAACAATGGAAGAGTTCTGAAGCATTTTTAAACTTCAGCAGAATTCCGAGAACAATGTACGAGATTTTAAGCATTTTTAAACTTCAGCGGAATTCCGAGAACAATAGAAGAGTTCCGAAGCATTTTTAAAATTCACACGAATTCCAAGAATAATGGAAGAGTTCACATGAATTTTTAGACTTCAGCAGAATGCCTAGAACAATGGAAGAGTTCCGAAGCATTTTTAAACTTCAGCGGAATTCCGAGAACAATGGAAGAGTTCCGAAGCATTTTTAAACATGAGCAGAATTACGAGAACAATGGAAGAGTTCTGATGATTTTTTAGACTTCAGCAGAATTCCTAGAACAATGGAAGAGGTCCGAAGCATTTTTAAACTTCAGGGGAATTCCGAGAACAATGGAAGAGTTCCGAAGCATTTTTAAACGTCAGCGGAATTCCAAGAACAATGGAAGAGTACTGAAGCATTTTAAAACGTCAGCGGAATTCCGAGAACAATGGAAGAGTTCCGAAGCATTTTTAAACGTCAGCAGAATTCCGAGAACAATGGAAGAGTTCCGAAGCATTTTAAAACTTCAGCAGAATTCCAAGAACAATGGAAGAGTTCCGAAGCATTTTTAAACGTCAGCGGAATTCCGAGAACAATGGAAGAGTTCCGAAGCATTTTTAAGCGTCAGCGGAATTTTGAAAACAATGGAAGATTTCCGAAGCATTTTTAAACGTCAGCGGAATTCTGAGAACAATGGAAGAGTTCCGAAGCATTCTTAAACGTCAGCAGAATTCCGAGAACAATGGAAGAGTTCCGAAGCATTTTTAAACGTCAGCGGAATTTTGAAAACAATGGAAGATTTCCGAAGCATTTTTAAACGTCAGCGGAATTTTGAAAACAATGGAAGAGTTCCGAAGCATTTTTAAACGTCAGCGGCATTTTTAAAACAATGGAAGAGTTCCGAAGCATTTTTAAACGTCAGCAGAATTTTGAAAACAATGGAAGAGTTCCGAAGCATTTTTAAACGTCAGCGGAATTTTGAAAACAATGGAAGAGTTCCGAAGCATTTTTAAACGTCAGCGGAATTCCGAGAACAATGAAAGAGTTGCGAAGCATTATTAAACGTCAGCGTAATTCCGAGAACAATGGAAGAGTTCTGAAGCATTTTTAAGCGTCAGCGGAATTTTGAAAACAATGGAAGATTTCCGAAGCATGTTTAAACGTCAGCGGAATTCTGAGAACAATGGAAGAGTTCCGAAGCATTTTTAAACTTCAGCAGAATTCCGAGAACAATGGAAGGGTTCCGAAGCTTTTTTAAACTTCAGCGGAATTTGGAGAACAACGGAAGAGTTCCGAAGCATTTTTAAAAGTCAGCGGAATTCCGAGAACAATGGAAGAGTTGTGAAGCATTTTTAAACGTCAGCGGAATTCCGAGAACAATGGAACAGTTCCGAAGCATTTTTAAACGTCAGCAGAATTCTGAGAACAATGGAAAAGTTCTGAAGCATTTTTAAACGTCAGCGGAATTTTGAAAACAATGGAAGATTTCCGATGCATTTTTAAACGTCAGCGAAATTCTGAGAACAATGGAAGAGTTCTGATGATTTTTTAGACTTCAGCAGAATTCCTAGAACAATGGAAGAGGTCCGAAGCATTTTTAAACTTCAGGGGAATTCCGAGAACAATGGAAGAGTTCCGAAGCATTTTTAAACGTCAGCGGAATTCCGAGAACAATGGAAGAGTACTGAAGCATTTTAAAACGTCAGCGGAATTCCGAGAACAATGGAAGAGTTCCGAAGCATTTTTAAACGTCAGCAGAATTCCGAGAACAATGGAAGAGTTCCGAAGCATTTTAAAACTTCAGCAGAATTCCAAGAACAATGGAAGAGTTCCGAAGCATTTTTAAACGTCAGCGGAATTCCGAGAACAATGGAAGAGTTCCGAAGCATTTTTAAGCGTCAGCGGAATTTTGAAAACAATGGAAGAGTTCCGAAGCATTTTTAAACGTCAGCAGAATTCCGAGAAGAATGTAAGAGTACTGAAGCATTTTTAAACTTCAGCAGAATTCCGAGAACAATTGAAGAGTTCCGAAGCATTTTTAAACGTCAGCGAAATTCTGAGAACAATGGAAGAGTTCTGATGATTTTTTAGACTTCAGCAGAATTCCTAGAACAATGGAAGAGGTCCGAAGCATTTTTAAACTTCAGCGGAATTCCGAGAACAATGGAAGAGTTCCGAAGCATTTTTAAACGTCATCGGAATTCCGAGAACAATGGAAGAGTTCCGAAGCATTTTTAAACTTCAGCAGAATTACGAGAACAATGGAAGAGTTCTGAAGCATTTTTAAACATGAGCAGAATTACGAGAACAATGGAAGAGATTTTAAGCATTTTTAAACTTCAGCGGAATTCCGAGAACAATAGAAGAGTTCCGAAGCATTTTTAAACTTCACCCGAATTCCGAGAGCAATGGAAGAGTTCCAAAGCATTTTAAAAATTCAGCAGAATTCCGAGAACAATTGATGAGTTCAGAAGCATTTTTAAACGTCAGCGGAATGCCGAGAACAATGCAAGATTTCCGAAGCATTTTTATATGTCAGCGGAATTCCGAGAACAATGGAAGAGTACCAAAGCATTTTTAAACGGCAGCGGAATTCTGAGAACAATGGAAGAGTTCCGAAGCATTTTTAAACGTCAGCGGAATTCCGAGAACAATGGAAGAGTTGTGAAGCATTTTTAAACGTCAGCGGAATTCCGAGAACAATGGGAGTGTTCCGAAGCATTTTTAAACGTCAGCAGAATTCCGAGAACAATGGAAGAGTTCCAAAGCATTTTTAAACGTCAGCAGAATTCTGAGAACAATGGAAAAGTTCTGAAGCATTTTTAAACGTCAGCGGAATTTTGAAAACAATGGAAGATTTCCGAAGCATTTTTAAACATAAGCGAAATTCTGAGAACAATGGAAGAGTTCTGAAGCATTTTTAAACTTCAGCAGAATTCCGAGAACAATGGAAGAGTTCCGAAGCATTTTTAAACTTCAGCGGAATTCCGAGAACAATGTAAGAGATTTTAAGCATTTTTAAACTTCAGCGGAATTCCGAGAACAATAGAAGAGTTCTGAAGCATTTTTAAAATTCACACGAATTCCGAGAACAATGGAAGAGTTCAGATGATTTTTTAGACTTCAGCAGAATTCCTAGAACAATGGAAGAGGTCCGAAGCATTTTTAAACTTCAGCGGAATTCCGAGAACAATGGAAGAGTTCCAAAGCATTTTTAAACGTCAGCGGAATTCCGAGAACAATGGAAGAGTACTGAAGCATTTTAAAACGTCATCGGAATTCCGAGAACAATGGAAGAGTTCCGAAGCATTTTTAAACTTCAGCAGAATTACGAGAACAATGGAAGAGTTCCGAAGCATTTTTAAACATGAGCAGAATTACGAGAACAATGGAAGAGATTTTAAGCATTTTTAAACTTCAGCGGAATTCCGAGATCAATAGAAGAGTTCCGAAGCATTTTTAAACTTCACCCGAATTCCGAGAGCAATGGAAGAGTTCCAAAGCATTTTAAAAATTCAGCAGAATTCCAAGAACAATTGAAGAGTTCCGAAGCATTTTTAAACGTCAGCGGAATGCCGAGAACAATGCAAGATTTCCGAAGAATTTTTATATGTCAGCGGAATTCCGAGAACAATGGAAGAGTACCAAAGCATTTTTAAACGTCAGCGGAATTCTGAGAACAATGGAAGAGTTCCAAAGCATTTTTAAACGACAGCGGAATTCTGAGAACAATGGAAGAGTTCTGAAGCATTTATAAACTTTTGCGGAATTCCGAGAACAATGGAAGGGTTCCGAAGCATTTTTAAAAGTCAGCGGAATTCCGAGAACAATGGAAGAGTTGTGAAGCATTTTTAAACGTCAGCGGAATTCCGAGAACAATGGAAGAGTTCCGAAGCATTTTTAAACGTCAGCAGAATTCTGAGAACAATGGAAAAGTTCTGAAGCATTTTTAAACGTCAGCGGAATTTTGAAAACAATGGAAGATTTCCGAAGCATTTTTAAACGTCAGCGGAATTCTGAGAACAATGGAAGAGTTCTGAAGCATTTTTAAACTTCAGCAGAATTCCGAGAACAATGTACGAGATTTTAAGCATTTTTAAACTTCAGCGGAATTCCGAGAACAATAGAAGAGTTCCGAAGCATTTTTAAAATTCACACGAATTCCAAGAATAATGGAAGAGTTCACATGAATTTTTAGACTTCAGCAGAATTCCTAGAACAATGGAAGAGTTCCGAAGCATTTTTAAACTTCAGCGGAATTCCGAGAACAATGGAAGAGTTCCGAAGCATTTTTAAACATGAGCAGAATTACGAGAACAATGGAAGAGATTTTAAGCATTTTTAAACTTCAGCGGAATTCCGAGAACAATGCAAGATTTCCGAAGCATTTTTACATGTCAGCGGATTTCCGAGAACAATGGAATTGTACCGAAGCATTTTTAAACGTCAGCGGAATTCCGAGAACAATGGAAGAGTTTCGAAGCATTTTTAAACTTCAACGGAATTCCGAGAACAATGGAAGAGTTCCGAAGCATTTTTAAACGTCAGCGGAATTCCGAGAACAATGAAAGAGTTGCGAAGCATTATTAGACGTCAGCGGAATTCCGAGAACAATGGAAGAGTTCTGAAGCATTTTTAAACGTCAGCGGAATTTTGAAAACAATGGAAGATTTACGAAGCATTTTTAAACGTCAGCGGAATTCTGAGAACAATGGAAGAGTTCCGAAGCATTTTTAAACGTCAGCGGAATTCCGAGAACAATGGAAGAGTTCTAAAGCATTTTTAAACATCGGCGGAATGCCGAGAACAATGCAGGATTTCCGAAGCATTTTTATATGTCAGCGGAATTCCGAGAACAATGGAAGAGTTCCGAAGCATTTTTAAACTTCAGTGGAATTACGAGAACAATGGAAGAGTTCCGAAGCATTTTTAAACGTCAGCGGAATGCCGAGAACAATGCAAGATTTCCGAAGCATTTTTATATGTCAGCGGAATTCCGAGAACAATGGAAGAGTTCCGAAGCATTTTTAAACTTCAGCAGAATTCCGAGAACAATGGAAGAGTTCCGAAGCATTTTAAAACTTCAGCAGAATTCCAAGAACAATGTAAGAGTTCCGAAGCATTTTTAAACGTCAGCGGAATTCCGAGAACAATGGAAGAGTTCCGAAGCATTTTTAAACGTCAGCGGAATTCCGAGAACAATGGAAGAGTTCCGAAGCATTTTTAAACGTCAGCGGAATTCCGAGAACAATGGAAGAGTTCCGAAGCATTTTTAAACGTCAGCGGAATTCCGAGAACAATGGAAGAGTTCTGAAGCATTTTTAAGCGTCAGCGGAATTTTGAAAACAATGGAAGATTTCCGAAGCATTTTTAAACGTCAGCGGAATTCTGAGAACAATGGAAGAGTTCCGAAGCATTTTTAAATGTCAGCAGAATTCCGAGAACAATGGAAGAGTTCCGAAGCATTTTTAAACGTCAGCAGAATTCCGAGAAGAATGTAAGAGTACTGAAGCATTTTTAAACTTCAGCAGAATTCCGAGAACAATTGAAGAGTTCCGAAGCATTTTTAAACGTCAGCGAAATTCTGAGAACAATGGAAGAGTTCTGATGATTTTTTAGACTTCAGCAGAATTCCTAGAACAATGGAAGAGGTCCGAAGCATTTTTAAACTTCAGCGGAATTCCGAGAACAATGGAAGAGTTCCGAAGCATTTTTAAACGTCATCGGAATTCCGAGAACAATGGAAGAGTTACGAAGCATTTTTAAACTTCAGCAGAATTACGAGAACAATGGAAGAGTTCCGAAGCATTTTTAAACATGAGCAGAATTACGAGAACAATGGAAGAGATTTTAAGCATTTTTAAACTTCAGCGGAATTCCGAGAACAATAGAAGAGTTCCGAAGCATTTTTAAACTTCACCCGAATTCCGAGAGCAATGGAAGAGTTCCAAAGCATTTTTAAACGTCAGCAGAATTCTGAGAACAATGGAAAAGTTCTGAAGCATTTTTAAACGTCAGCGGAATTTTGAAAACAATGGAAGATTTCCGAAGCATTTTTAAACGTCAGCGAAATTCTGAGAACAATGGAAGAGTTCTGAAGCATTTTTAAACTTCAGCAGAATTCCGAGATGAATAGAAGAGTTCCGAAGCATTTTTAAACTTCACCCGAATTCCGAGAGCAATGGAAGAGTTCCAAAGCATTTTAAAAATTCAGCAGAATTCCAAGAACAATTGAAGAGTTCCGAAGCATTTTTAAACGTCAGCGGAATGCCGAGAACAATGCAAGATTTCCGAAGAATTTTTATATGTCAGCGGAATTCCGAGAACAATGGAAGAGTACCAAAGCATTTTTAAACGTCAGCGGAATTCTGAGAACAATGGAAGAGTTCCAAAGCATTTTTAAACGACAGCGGAATTCCGAGAACAATGGAAGAGTTCTGAAGCATTTATAAACTTTTGCGGAATTCCGAGAACAATGGAAGGGTTCCGAAGCATTTTTAAAAGTCAGCGGAATTCCGAGAACAATGGAAGAGTTGTGAAGCATTTTTAAACGTCAGCGGAATTCCGAGAACAATGGAAGAGTTCCGAAGCATTTTTAAACGTCAGCAGAATTCTGAGAACAATGGAAAAGTTCTGAAGCATTTTTAAACGTCAGCGGAATTTTGAAAACAATGGAAGATTTCCGAAGCATTTTTAAACGTCAGCGGAATTCTGAGAACAATGGAAGAGTTCTGAAGCATTTTTAAACTTCAGCAGAATTCCGAGAACAATGTACGAGATTTTAAGCATTTTTAAACTTCAGCGGAATTCCGAGAACAATAGAAGAGTTCCGAAGCATTTTTAAAATTCACACGAATTCCAAGAATAATGGAAGAGTTCACATGAATTTTTAGACTTCAGCAGAATTCCTAGAACAATGGAAGAGTTCCGAAGCATTTTTAAACTTCAGCGGAATTCCGAGAACAATGGAAGAGTTCCGAAGCATTTTTAAACATGAGCAGAATTACGAGAACAATGGAAGAGATTTTAAGCATTTTTAAACTTCAGCGGAATTCCGAGAACAATGCAAGATTTCCGAAGCATTTTTATATGTCAGCGGATTTCCGAGAACAATGGAAGAGTACCGAAGCATTTTTAAACGTCAGCGGAATTCTGAGAACAATGGAAGAGTTCCGAAGCATTTTTAAACTTCAGCAGAATTCCGAGAACAATGGAAGAGTTTCGAAGCATTTTTAAACTTCAACGGAATTCCGAGAACAATGGAAGAGTTCCGAAGCATTTTTAAACGTCAGCGGAATTCCGAGAACAATGAAAGAGTTGCGACGCATTATTAGACGTCAGCGGAATTCCGAGAACAATGGAAGAGTTCTTAAACATTTTTAAACGTCAGCGGAATTTTGAAAACAATGGAAGATTTACGAAGCATTTTTAAACTTCAGCAGAATTCCGAGAACAATGGAAGAGTTTCGAAGCATTTTTAAACTTCAACGGAATTCCGAGAACAATGGAAGAGTTCCGAAGCATTTTTAAACGTCATCGGAATTCCGAGAACAATGGAAGAGTTATGAAGCATTTTTAAACTTCAGCAGAATTACGAGAACAATGGAAGAGTTCCGAAGCATTTTTAAACATGAGCAGAATTACGAGAACAATGGAAGAGATTTTAAGCATTTTTAAACTTCAGCGGAATTCCGAGAACAATAGAAGAGTTCCGAAGCATTTTTAAACTTCACCCGAATTCCGAGAGCAATGGAAGAGTTCCAAAGCATTTTAAAAATTCAGCAGAATTCCGAGAACAATTGAAGAGTTCCGAAGCATTTTTAAACGTCAGCGGAATGCCGAGAACAATGCAAGATTTCCGAAGCATTTTTATATGTCAGCGGAATTCCGAGAACAATGGAAGAGTACCAAAGCATTTTTAAACGTCAGCGGAATTCTGAGAACAATGGAAGAGTTCCGAAGCATTTTTAAACGTCAGCGGAATTCCGAGAACAATGGAAGAGTTGTGAAGCATTTTTAAACGTCAGCGGAATTCCGAGAACAATGGAAGTGTTCCGAAGCATTTTTAAACGTCAGCAGAATTCTGAGAACAATGGAAGAGTTCCAAAGCATTTTTAAACGTCAGCAGAATTCTGAGAACAATGGAAAAGTTCTGAAGCATTTTTAAACGTCAGCGGAATTTTGAAAACAATGGAAGATTTCCGAAGCATTTTTAAACGTCAGCGAAATTCTGAGAACAATGGAAGAGTTCTGAAGCATTTTTAAACTTCAGCAGAATTCCGAGAACAATGGAAGAGTTCCGAAGCATTTTTAAACTTCAGCGGAATTCCGAGAACAATGTAAGAGATTTTAAGCATTTTTAAACTTCAGCGGAATTCCGAGAACAATAGAAGAGTTCTGAAGCATTTTTAAAATTCACACGAATTCCGAGAACAATGGAAGAGTTCAGATGATTTTTTAGACTTCAGCAGAATTCCTAGAACAATGGAAGAGGTCCGAAGCATTTTTAAACTTCAGCGGAATTCCGAGAACAATGGAAGAGTTCCGAAGCATTTTTAAACGTCAGCGGAATTCCGAGAACAATGGAAGAGTACTGAAGCATTTTAAAACGTCATCGGAATTCCGAGAACAATGGAAGAGTTCCGAAGCATTTTTAAACTTCAGCAGAATTACGAGAACAATGGAAGAGTACCGAAGCATTTTTAAACATGAGCAGAATTACGAGAACAATGGAAGAGATTTTAAGCATTTTTAAACTTCAGCAGAATTCCGAGAACAATAGAAGAGTTCCGAAGCATTTTTAAACTTCACCCGAATTCCGAGAGCAATGGAAGAGTTCCAAAGCATTTTAAAAATTCAGCAGAATTCCAAGAACAATAGAAGAGTTCCGAAGAATTTTTAAACGTCAGCGGAATGCCGAGAACAATGCAAGATTTCCGAAGAATTTTTATATGTCAGCGGAATTCCGAGAACAATGGAAGAGTACCAAAGCATTTTTAAACGTCAGCAGAATTCTGAGAACAATGGAAGAGTTCCAAAGCATTTTTAAACGACAGCGGAATTCCGAGAACAATGGAAGAGTTCTGAAGCATTTATAAACTTTTGCGGAATTCCGAGAACAATGGAAGGGTTCCGAAGCATTTTTAAAAGTCAGCGGAATTCCGAGAACAATGGAAGAGTTGTGAAGCATTTTTAAACGTCAGCAGAATTCTGAGAACAATGGAAAAGTTCTGAAGCATTTTTAAACGTCAGCGGAATTTTGAAAACAATGGAAGATTTCCGAAGCATTTTTAAACGTCAGCGGAATTCTGAGAACAATGGAAGAGTTCTGAAGCATTTTTAAACTTCAGCAGAATTCCGAGAACAATGTACGAGATTTTAAGCATTTTTAAACTTCAGCGGAATTCCGAGAACAATAGAAGAGTTCCGAAGCATTTTTAAAATTCACACGATTTCCAAGAATAATGGAAGAGTTCACATGAATTTTTAGACTTCAGCAGAATTCCTAGAACAATGGAAGATTTCCGAAGCATTTTTAAACTTCAGCGGAATTCCGAGAACAATGGAAGAGTTCCGAAGCATTTTTAAACATGAGCAGAATTACGAGAACAATGGAAGAGATTTTAAGCATTTTTAAACTTCAGCGGAATTCCGAGAACAATGCAAGATTTCCGAAGCATTTTTATATGTCAGCGGATTTCCGAGAACAATGGAAGAGTACCGAAGCATTTTTAAACGTCAGCGGAATTCTGAGAACAATGGAAGAGTTCCGAAGCATTTTTAAACTTCAGCAGAATTCCGAGAACAATGGAAGAGTTTCGAAGCATTTTTATACTTCAACGGAATTCCGAGAACAATGGAAGAGTTCCGAAGCATTTTTAAGCGTCAGCGGAATTCCGAGAACAATGAAAGAGTTGCGAAGCATTATTAGACGTCAGCGGAATTCCGAGAACAATGGAAGAGTTCTGAAGCATTTTTAAGCGTCAGCGGAATTTTGAAAACAATGGAAGATTTCCGAAGCATTTTTAAACGTCAGCGGAATTCTGAGAACAATGGAAGAGTTCCGAAGCATTTTTAAATGTCAGCAGAATTCCGAGAACAATGGAAGAGTTCCGAAGCATTTTTAAACGTCAGCAGAATTCCTAGAAGAATGTAAGAGTACTGAAGCATTTTTAAACTTCAGCAGAATTCCGAGAACAATTGAAGAGTTCCGAAGCATTTTTAAACTTCAGCAGAATTCCGAGAACAATGGAAGAGTTTCGAAGCATTTTTAAACTTCAACGGAATTCCGAGAACAATGGAAGAGTTCCGAAGCATTTTTAAACGTCAGCAGAATTCCGAGAAGAATGTAAGAGTACTGAAGCATTTTTAAACTTCAGCAGAATTCCGAGAACAATTGAAGAGTTCTGAAGCATTTTTAAACGTCAGCGGAATTCTGAGAACAATGGAAGAGTTCCGAAGCATTTTTAAACGTCAGCGGAATTCCGAGAACAATGGAAGAGTTCCAAAGCATTTTTAAACGTCAGCGGAATTCCGAGAACAATGGAAGAGTTCTGAAGCATTTTTAAACGTCAGCGGAATTGCGAGAACAATGGAAGAGTTCTAAAGCATTTTTAAACATCGGCGGAATGCCGAGAACAATGCAGGATTTCCGAAGCATTTTTATATGTCAGCGGAATTCCGAGACCAATGGAAGAGTTCCGAAGCATTTTTAAACGTCAGCTGAATTACGAGAACAATGGAAGAGTTCCGAAGCATTTTTAAACGTCAGCGGAATGCCGAGAACAATGCAAGATTTCCGAAGCATTTTTATATGTCAGCGGAATTCCGAGAACAGTGGAAGAGTACCAAAGCATTTTTAAACGTCAGCGGAATTCTGAGAACAATGGAAGAGTTCCAAAGCATTTTTAAACGACAGCGGAATTCCGAGAACAATGGAAGAGTTCTGAAGCATTTATAAACTTTTGCGGAATTCCGAGAACAATGGAAGGGTTCCGAAGCATTTTTAAAAGTCAGCGGAATTCCGAGAACAATGGAAGAGTTGTGAAGCATTTTTAAACGTCCGCGGAATTCCGAGAACAATGGAAGAGTTCCGAAGCATTTTTAAACGTCAGCAGAATTCTGAGAACAATGGAAAAGTTCTGAAGCATTTTTAAACGTCAGCGGAATTTTGAAAACAATGGAAGATTTCCGAAGCATTTTTAAACGTCAGCGGAATTCTGAGAACAATGGAAGAGTTCTGAAGCATTTTTAAACTTCAGCAGAATTCCGAGAACAATGTACGAGATTTTAAGCATTTTTAAACTTCAGCGGAATTCCGAGAACAATAGAAGAGTTCCGAAGCATTTTTAAAATTCACACGATTTCCAAGAATAATGGAAGAGTTCACATGAATTTTTAGACTTCTGCAGAATTCCTAGAACAATGGAAGAGTTCCGAAGCATTTTTAAACTTCAGCGGAATTCCGAGAACAATGGAAGAGTTCCGAAGCATTTTTAAACGTCAGCAGAATTCCGAGAAGAATGTAAGAGTACTGAAGCATTTTTAAACTTCAGCAGAATTCCGAGAACAATTGAAGAGTTCCGAAGCATTTTTAAACTTCAGCAGAATTCCGAGAACAATGGAAGAGTTTCGAAGCATTTTTAAACTTCAACGGAATTCCGAGAACAATGGAAGAGTTCCGAAGCATTTTTAAACGTCAGCAGAATTCCGAGAAGAATGTAAGAGTACTGAAGCATTTTTAAACTTCAGCAGAATTCCGAGAACAATTGAAGAGTTCTGAAGCATTTTTAAACGTCAGCGGAATTTTGAAAACAATGGAAGATTTACAAAGCATTTTTAAACGTCAGCGGAATTCTGAGAACAATGGAAGAGTTCCGAAGCATTTTTAAACGTCAGCGGAATTCCGAGAACAATGGAAGAGTTCCAAAGCATTTTTAAACGTCAGCGGAATTCCGAGAACAATGGAAGAGTTCTGAAGCATTTTTAAACGTCAGCGGAATTGCGAGAACAATGGAAGAGTTCTAAAGCATTTTTAAACATCGGCGGAATGCCGAGAACAATGCAGGATTTCCGAAGCATTTTTATATGTCAGCGGAATTCCGAGAACAATGGAAGAGTTCCGAAGCATTTTTAAACGTCAGCTGAATTACGAGAACAATGGAAGAGTTCCGAAGCATTTTTAAACGTCAGCGGAATGCCGAGAACAATGCAAGATTTCCGAAGCATTTTTATATGTCAGCGGAATTCCGAGAACAGTGGAAGAGTACCAAAGCATTTTTAAACGTCAGCGGAATTCTGAGAACAATGGAAGAGTTCCAAAGCATTTTTAAACGACAGCGGAATTCCGAGAACAATGGAAGAGTTCTGAAGCATTTATAAACTTTTGCGGAATTCCGAGAACAATGGAAGGGTTCCGAAGCATTTTTAAAAGTCAGCGGAATTCCGAGAACAATGGAAGAGTTGTGAAGCATTTTTAAACGTCCGCGGAATTCCGAGAACAATGGAAGAGTTCCGAAGCATTTTTAAACGTCAGCAGAATTCTGAGAACAATGGAAAAGTTCTGAAGCATTTTTAAACGTCAGCGGAATTTTGAAAACAATGGAAGATTTCCGAAGCATTTTTAAACGTCAGCGGAATTCTGAGAACAATGGAAGAGTTCTGAAGCATTTTTAAACTTCAGCAGAATTCCGAGAACAATGTACGAGATTTTAAGCATTTTTAAACTTCAGCGAATTCCGAGAACAATAGAAGAGTTCCGAAGCATTTTTAAAATTCACACGATTTCCAAGAATAATGGAAGAGTTCACATGAATTTTTAGACTTCTGCAGAATTCCTAGAACAATGGAAGAGTTCCGAAGCATTTTTAAACTTCAGCGGAATTCCGAGAACAATGGAAGAGTTCCGAAGCATTTTTAAACATGAGCAGAATTACGAGAACAATGGAAGAGATTTTAAGCATTTTGAAACTTCAGCGGAATTCCGAGAACAATGCAAGATTTCCGAAGCATTTTTATATGTCAGCGGATTTCCGAGAACAATGGAAGAGTACCGAAGCATTTTTAAACGTCAGCGGAATTCTGAGAACAATGGAAGAGTTCCGAAGCATTTTTAAACTTCAGCAGAATTCCGAGAACAATGGAAGAGTTTCGAAGCATTTTTAAACTTCAACGGAATTCCGAGAACAATGGAAGAGTTCCGAAGCATTTTTAAACGTCATCGGAATTCCGAGAACAATGGAAGAGTTACGAAGCATTTTTAAACTTCAGCAGAATTACGAGAACAATGGAAGAGTTCCGAAGCATTTTTAAACATGAGCAGAATTACGAGAACAATGGAAGAGATTTTCAGCATTTTTAAACTTCAGCGGAATTCCGAGAACAATAGAAGAGTTCCGAAGCATTTTTAAACTTCACCCGAATTCCGAGAGCAATGGAAGAGTTCCAAAGCATTTTAAAAATTCAGCAGAATTCCGAGAACAATTGAAGAGTTCCGAAGCATTTTTAAACGTCAGCGGAATGCCGAGAACAATGCAAGATTTCCGAAGCATTTTTATATGTCAGCGGAATTCCGAGAACAATGGAAGAGTACCAAAGCATTTTTAAACGTCAGCGGAATTCTGAGAACAATGGAAGAGTTCCGAAGCATTTTTAAACGTCAGCGGAATTCCGAGAACAATGGAAGAGTTGTGAAGCATTTTTAAACGTCAGCGGAATTCCGAGAACAATGGAATTGTTCCGAAGCATTTTTAAACGTCAGCAGAATTCTGAGAACAATGGAAGAGTTCCAAAGCATTTTTAAACGTCAGCAGAATTCTGAGAACAATGGAAAAGTTCTGAAGCATTTTTAAACGTCAGCGGAATTTTGAAAACAATGGAAGATTTCCGAAGCATTTTTAAACGTCAGCGAAATTCTGAGAACAATGGAAGAGTTCTGAAGCATTTTTAAACTTCAGCAGAATTCCGAGAACAATGGAAGAGTTCCGAAGCATTTTTAAACTTCAGCGGAATTCCGAGAACAATGTAAGAGATTTTAAGCATTTTTAAACTTCAGCGGAATTCTGAGAACAATAGAAGAGTTCCGAAGCATTTTTAAAATTCACACGATTTCCAAGAATAATGGAAGAGTTCACATGAATTTTTAGACTTCAGCAGAATTCCTAGAACAATGGAAGATTTCCGAAGCATTTTTAAACTTCAGCGGAATTCCGAGAACAATGGAAGAGTTCCGAAGCATTTTTAAACATGAGCAGAATTACGAGAACAATGGAAGAGATTTTAAGCATTTTTAAACTTCAGCGGAATTCCGAGAACAATGCAAGATTTCCGAAGCATTTTTATATGTCAGCGGATTTCCGAGAACAATGGAAGAGTACCGAAGCATTTTTAAACGTCAGCGGAATTCTGAGAACAATGGAAGAGTTCCGAAGCATTTTTAAACTTCAGCAGAATTCCGAGAACAATGGAAGAGTTTCGAAGCATTTTTATACTTCAACGGAATTCCGAGAACAATGGAAGAGTTCCGAAGCATTTTTAAGCGTCAGCGGAATTCCGAGAACAATGAAAGAGTTGCGAAGCATTATTAGACGTCAGCGGAATTCCGAGAACAATGGAAGAGTTCTGAAGCATTTTTAAGCGTCAGCGGAATTTTGAAAACAATGGAAGATTTCCGAAGCATTTTTAAACGTCAGCGGAATTCTGAGAACAATGGAAGAGTTCCGAAGCATTTTTAAATGTCAGCAGAATTCCGAGAACAATGGAAGAGTTCCGAAGCATTTTTAAACGTCAGCAGAATTCCGAGAAGAATGTAAGAGTACTGAAGCATTTTTAAACTTCAGCAGAATTCCGAGAACAATTGAAGAGTTCCGAAGCATTTTTAAACTTCAGCAGAATTCCGAGAACAATGGAAGAGTTTCGAAGCATTTTTAAACTTCAACGGAATTCCGAGAACAATGGAAGAGTTCCGAAGCATTTTTAAACGTCAGCGGAATGCCGAGAACAATGCAAGATTTCCGAAGCATTTTTATATGTCAGCGGAATTCCGAGAACAATGGAAGATTTCCGAAGCATTTTTAAACGTCAGCGGAATTCTGAGAACAATGGAAGAGTTCCGAAGCATTTTTAAATGTCAGCAGAATTCCGAGAACAATGGAAGAGTTCCGAAGCATTTTTAAACGTCAGCAGAATTCCGAGAAGAATGTAAGAGTACTGAAGCATTTTTAAACTTCAGCAGAATTCCGAGAACAATTGAAGAGTTCTGAAGCATTTTTAAACGTCAGCGGAATTTTGAAAACAATGGAAGATTTACGAAGCATTTTTAAACGTCAGCGGAATTCTGAGAACAATGGAAGAGTTCCGAAGCATTTTTAAACGTCAGCGGAATTCCGAGAACAATGGAAGAGTTCCAAAGCATTTTTAAACGTCAGCGGAATTCCGAGAACAATGGAAGAGTTCTGAAGCATTTTTAAACGTCAGCGGAATTGCGAGAACAATGGAAGAGTTCTAAAGCATTTGTAAACATCGGCGGAATGCCGAGAACAATGCAGGATTTCCGAAGCATTTTTATATGTCAGCGGAATTCCGAGAACAATGGAAGAGTTCCGAAGCATTTTTAAACTTCAGCGGAATTCCGAGAACAATGTAAGAGATTTTAAGCATTTTTAAACTTCAGCGGAATTCTGAGAACAATAGAAGAGTTCCGAAGCATTTTTAAAATTCACACGATTTCCAAGAATAATGGAAGAGTTCACATGAATTTTTAGACTTCAGCAGAATTCCTAGAACAATGGAAGATTTCCGAAGCATTTTTAAACTTCAGCGGAATTCCGAGAACAATGGAAGAGTTCCGAAGCATTTTTAAACATGAGCAGAATTACGAGAACAATGGAAGAGATTTTAAGCATTTTTAAACTTCAGCGGAATTCCGAGAACAATGCAAGATTTCCGAAGCATTTTTATATGTCAGCGGATTTCCGAGAACAATGGAAGAGTACCGAAGCATTTTTAAACGTCAGCGGAATTCTGAGAACAATGGAAGAGTTCCGAAGCATTTTTAAACTTCAGCAGAATTCCGAGAACAATGGAAGAGTTTCGAAGCATTTTTATACTTCAACGGAATTCCGAGAACAATGGAAGAGTTCCGAAGCATTTTTAAGCGTCAGCGGAATTCCGAGAACAATGAAAGAGTTGCGAAGCATTATTAGACGTCAGCGGAATTCCGAGAACAATGGAAGAGTTCTGAAGCATTTTTAAGCGTCAGCGGAATTTTGAAAACAATGGAAGATTTCCGAAGCATTTTTAAACGTCAGCGGAATTCTGAGAACAATGGAAGAGTTCCGAAGCATTTTTAAATGTCAGCAGAATTCCGAGAACAATGGAAGAGTTCCGAAGCATTTTTAAACGTCAGCAGAATTCCGAGAAGAATGTAAGAGTACTGAAGCATTTTTAAACTTCAGCAGAATTCCGAGAACAATTGAAGAGTTACGAAGCATTTTTAAACTTCAGCAGAATTCCGAGAACAATGGAAGAGTTTCGAAGCATTTTTAAACTTCAACGGAATTCCGAGAACAATGGAAGAGTTCCGAAGCATTTTTAAACGTCAGCGGAATGCCGAGAACAATGCAAGATTTCCGAAGCATTTTTATATGTCAGCGGAATTCCGAGAACAATGGAAGATTTCCGAAGCATTTTTAAACGTCAGCGGAATTCTGAGAACAATGGAAGAGTTCCGAAGCATTTTTAAATGTCAGCAGAATTCCGAGAACAATGGAAGAGTTCCGAAGCATTTTTAAACGTCAGCAGAATTCCGAGAAGAATGTAAGAGTACTGAAGCATTTTTAAACTTCAGCAGAATTCCGAGAACAATTGAAGAGTTCTGAAGCATTTTTAAACGTCAGCGGAATTTTGAAAACAATGGAAGATTTACGAAGCATTTTTAAACGTCAGCGGAATTCTGAGAACAATGGAAGAGTTCCGAAGCATTTTTAAACGTCAGCGGAATTCCGAGAACAATGGAAGAGTTCCAAAGCATTTTTAAACGTCAGCGGAATTCCGAGAACAATGGAAGAGTTCTGAAGCATTTTTAAACGTCAGCGGAATTGCGAGAACAATGGAAGAGTTCTAAAGCATTTTTAAACATCGGCGGAATGCCGAGAACAATGCAGGATTTCCGAAGCATTTTTATATGTCAGCGGAATTCCGAGAACAATGGAAGAGTTCCGAAGCATTTTTAAATGTCAGCGGAATTACGAGAACAATGGAAGAGTTCCGAAGCATTTTTAAACGTCAGCGGAATGCCGAGAACAATGCAAGATTTCCGAAGCATTTTTATATGTCAGCGGAATTCCGAGAACAATGGAAGAGTACCAAAGCATTTTTAAACGTCAGCGGAATTCTGAGAACAATGGAAGAGTTCCAAAGCATTTTTAAACGACAGCGGAATTCCGAGAACAATGGAAGAGTTCTGAAGCATTTATAAACTTTTGCGGAATTCCGAGAACAATGGAAGGGTTCCGAAGCATTTTTAAAAGTCAGCGGAATTCCGAGAACAATGGAAGAGTTGTGAAGCATTTTTAAACGTCCGCGGAATTCCGTGAACAATGGAAGAGTTCCGAAGCATTTTTAAACGTCAGCAGAATTCTGAGAACAATGGAAAAGTTCTGAAGCATTTTTAAACGTCAGCGGAATTTTGAAAACAATGGAAGATTTCCGAAGCATTTTTAAACGTCAGCGGAATTCTGAGAACAATGGAAGAGTTCTGAAGCATTTTTAAACTTCAGCAGAATTCCGAGAACAATGTACGAGATTTTAAGCATTTTTAAACTTCAGCGGAATTCCGAGAACAATAGAAGAGTTCCGAAGCATTTTTAAAATTCACACGATTTCCAAGAATAATGGAAGAGTTCACATGAATTTTTAGACTTCAGCAGAATTCCTAGAACAATGGAAGAGTTCCGAAGCATTTTTAAACTTCAGCGGAATTCCGAGAACAATGGAAGAGTTCCGAAGCATTTTTAAACATGAGCAGAATTACGAGAACAATGGAAGAGATTTTAAGCATTTTTAAACTTCAGCGGAATTCCGAGAACAATGCAAGATTTCCGAAGCATTTTTATATGTCAGCGGATTTCCGAGAACAATGGAAGAGTACCGAAGCATTTTTAAACGTCAGCGGAATTCTGAGAACAATGGAAGAGTTCCGAAGCATTTTTAAACTTCAGCAGAATTCCGAGAACAATGGAAGAGTTTCGAAGCATTTTTAAACTTCAACGGAATTCCGAGAACAATGGAAGAGTTCCGAAGCATTTTTAAACGTCATCGGAATTCCGAGAACAATGGAAGAGTTACGAAGCATTTTTAAACTTCAGCAGAATTACGAGAACAATGGAAGAGTTCCGAAGCATTTTTAAACATGAGCAGAATTACGAGAACAATGGAAGAGATTTTAAGCATTTTTAAACTTCAGCGGAATTCCGAGAACAATAGAAGAGTTCCGAAGCATTTTTAAACTTCACCCGAATTCCGAGAGCAATGGAAGAGTTCCAAAGCATTTTAAAAATTCAGCAGAATTCCGAGAACAATTGAAGAGTTCCGAAGCATTTTTAAACGTCAGCGGAATGCCGAGAACAATGCAAGATTTCCGAAGCATTTTTATATGTCAGCGGAATTCCGAGAACAATGGAAGAGTACCAAAGCATTTTTAAACGTCAGCGGAATTCTGAGAACAATGGAAGAGTTCCGAAGCATTTTTAAACGTCAGCGGAATTCCGAGAACAATGGAAGAGTTGTGAAGCATTTTTAAACGTCAGCGGAATTCCGAGAACAATGGAAGTGTTCCGAAGCATTTTTAAACGTCAGCAGAATTCTGAGAACAATGGAAGAGTTCCAAAGCATTTTTAAACGTCAGCAGAATTCTGAGAACAATGGAAAAGTTCTGAAGCATTTTTAAACGTCAGCGGAATTTTGAAAACAATGGAAGATTTCCGAAGCATTTTTAAACGTCAGCGAAATTCTGAGAACAATGGAAGAGTTCTGAAGCATTTTTAAACTTCAGCAGAATTCCGAGAACAATGGAAGAGTTCCGAAGCATTTTTAAACTTCAGCGGAATTCCGAGAACAATGTAAGAGATTTTAAGCATTTTTAAACTTCAGCGGAATTCCGAGAACAATAGAAGAGTTCTGAAGCATTTTTAAAATTCACACGAATTCCGAGAACAATGGAAGAGTTCAGATGATTTTTTAGACTTCAGCAGAATTCCTAGAACAATGGAAGAGGTCCGAAGCATTTTTAAACTTCAGCGGAATTCCGAGAACAATGGAAGAGTTCCGAAGCATTTTTAAACGTCAGCGGAATTCCGAGAACAATGGAAGAGTACTGAAGCATTTTAAAACGTCATCGGAATTCCGAGAACAATGGAAGAGTTCCGAAGCATTTTTAAACTTCAGCAGAATTACGAGAACAATGGAAGAGTACCGAAGCATTTTTAAACATGAGCAGAATTACGAGAACAATGGAAGAGATTTTAAGCATTTTTAAACTTCAGCGGAATTCCGAGAACAATAGAAGAGTTCCAAAGCATTTTTAAACTTCACCCGAATTCCGAGAGCAATGGAAGAGTTCCAAAGCATTTTAAAAATTCAGCAGAATTACAAGAACAATTGAAGAGTTCCGAAGAATTTTTAAACGTCAGCGGAATGCCGAGAACAATGCAAGATTTCCGAAGAATTTTTATATGTCAGCGGAATTCCGAGAACAATGGAAGAGTACCAAAGCATTTTTAAACGTCAGCGGAATTCTGAGAACAATGGAAAAGTTCTGAAGCATTTTTAAACGTCAGCGGAATTTTGAAAACAATGGAAGATTTCCGAAGAATTTTTAAACGTCAGCGGAATTCTGAGAACAATGGAAGAGTTCTGAAGCATTTTTAAACTTCAGCAGAATTCCGAGAACAATGTACGAGATTTTAAGCATTTTTAAACTTCAGCGGAATTCCGAGAACAATAGAAGAGTTCCGAAGCATTTTTAAAATTCACACGATTTCCAAGAATAATGGAAGAGTTCACATGAATTTTTAGACTTCAGCAGAATTCCTAGAACAATGGAAGATTTCCGAAGCATTTTTAAACTTCAGCGGAATTCCGAGAACAATGGAAGAGTTCCGAAGCATTTTTAAACATGAGCAGAATTACGAGAACAATGGAAGAGATTTTAAGCATTTTTAAACTTCAGCGGAATTCCGAGAACAATGCAAGATTTCCGAAGCATTTTTATATGTCAGCGGATTTCCGAGAACAATGGAAGAGTACCGAAGCATTTTTAAACGTCAGCGGAATTCTGAGAACAATGGAAGAGTTCCGAAGCATTTTTAAACTTCAGCAGAATTCCGAGAACAATGGAAGAGTTTCGAAGCATTTTTATACTTCAACGGAATTCCGAGAACAATGGAAGAGTTCCGAAGCATTTTTAAGCGTCAGCGGAATTCCGAGAACAATGAAAGAGTTGCGAAGCATTATTAGACGTCAGCGGAATTCCGAGAACAATGGAAGAGTTCTGAAGCATTTTTAAGCGTCAGCGGAATTTTGAAAACAATGGAAGATTTCCGAAGCATTTTTAAACGTCAGCGGAATTCTGAGAACAATGGAAGAGTTCTGAAGCATTTTTAAATGTCAGCAGAATTCCGAGAACAATGGAAGAGTTCCGTAGCATTTTTAAACGTCAGCAGAATTCCGAGAAGAATGTAAGAGTACTGAAGCATTTTTAAACTTCAGCAGAATTCCGAGAACAATTGAAGAGTTCCGAAGCATTTTTAAACTTCAGCAGAATTCCGAGAACAATGGAAGAGCTTCGAAGCATTTTTAAACTTCAACGGAATTCCGAGAACAATGGAAGAGTTCCGAAGCATTTTTAAACGTCAGCGGAATTCCGAGAACAATGAAAGAGTTGCGAAGCATTATTAGACGTCAGCGGAATTCCGAGAACAATGGAAGAGTTCTGAAGCATTTTTAAGCGTCAGCGGAATTTTGAAAACAATGGAAGATTTCCGAAGCATTTTTAAACGTCAGCGGAATTCTGAGAACAATGGAAGAGTTCCGAAGCATTTTTAAATGTCAGCAGAATTCCGAGAACAATGGAAGAGTTCCGAAGCATTTTTAAACGTCAGCAGAATTCCGAGAAGAATGTAAGAGTACTGAAGCATTTTTAAACTTCAGCAGAATTCCGAGAACAATTGAAGAGTTCTGAAGCATTTTTAAACGTCAGCGGAATTTTGAAAACAATGGAAGATTTACGAAGCATTTTTAAACGTCAGCGGAATTCTGAGAACAATGGAAGAGTTCCGAAGCATTTTTAAACGTCAGCGGAATTCCGAGAACAATGGAAGAGTTCCGAAGCATTTTTAAACGTCAGCGGAATTACGAGAACAATGGAAGAGTTCCGAAGCATTTTTAAACGTCAGCGGAATGCCGAGAACAATGCAAGATTTCCAAAGCATTTTTATATGTCAGCGGAATTCCGAGAACAATGGAAGAGTTCCGAAGCATTTTTAAACTTCAGCAGAATTCCGAGAACAATGGAAGAGTTCCGAAGCATTTTAAAACTTCAGCAGAATTCCAAGAACAATGTAAGAGTTCCAAAGCATTTTTAAACGTCAGCGGAATTCCGAGAACAATGGAAGAGTTCCGAAGCATTTTAAACGTCAGCGGAATTCCGAGAACAATGGAAGAGTTCCTAAGCATTTTTAAACGTCAGCGGAATTCCGAGAACAATGGAAGAGTTCCGAAGCATTTTTAAACGTCAGCGGAATTCCGAGAACAATGGAAGAGTTCTGAAGCATTTTTAAGCGTCAGCGGAATTTTGAAAACAATGGAAGATTTCCGAAGCATTTTAAAAATTCAGCAGAATTCCGAGAACAATTGAAGAGTTCCGAAGCATTTTTAAACGTCAGCGGAATGCCGAGAACAATGCAAGATTTCCGAAGCATTTTTATATGTCAGCGGAATTCCGAGAACAATGGAAGAGTACCAAAGCATTTTTAAACGTCAGCGGAATTCTGAGAACAATGGAAGAGTTCCGAAGCATTTTTAAACGTCAGCGGAATTCCGAGAACAATGGAAGAGTTGTGAAGCATTTTTAAACGTCAGCGGAATTCCGAGAACAATGGAAGTGTTCCGAAGCATTTTTAAACGTCAGCAGAATTCTGAGAACAATGGAAGAGTTCCAAAGCATTTTTAAACGTCAGCAGAATTCTGAGAACAATGGAAAAGTTCTGAAGCATTTTTAAACGTCAGCGGAATTCCGAGAACAATGGAAGAGTTCCGAAGCATTTTTAAACGTCAGCGGAATTCCGAGAACAATGGAAGAGTTCCGAAGCATTTTTAAACGTCAGCGGAATTCCGAGAACAATGGAAGAGTTCTGAAGCATTTTTAAGCGTCAGCGGAATTTTGAAAACAATGGAAGATTTCCGAAGCATTTTAAAAATTCAGCAGAATTCCGAGAACAATTGAAGAGTTCCGAAGCATTTTTAAACGTCAGCGGAATGCCGAGAACAATGCAAGATTTCCGAAGCATTTTTATATGTCAGCGGAATTCCGAGAACAATGGAAGAGTACCAAAGCATTTTTAAACGTCAGCGGAATTCTGAGAACAATGGAAGAGTTCCGAAGCATTTTTAAACGTCAGCGGAATTCCGAGAACAATGGAAGAGTTGTGAAGCATTTTTAAACGTCAGCGGAATTCCGAGAACAATGGAAGTGTTCCGAAGCATTTTTAAACGTCAGCAGAATTCTGAGAACAATGGAAGAGTTCCAAAGCATTTTTAAACGTCAGCAGAATTCTGAGAACAATGGAAAAGTTCTGAAGCATTTTTAAACGTCAGCGGAATTTTGAAAACAATGGAAGATTTCCGAAGCATTTTTAAACGTCAGCGAAATTCTGAGAACAATGGAAGAGTTCTGAAGCATTTTTAAACTTCAGCAGAATTCCGAGAACAATGGTAGAGTTCCGAAGCATTTTTAAACTTCAGCGGAATTCCGAGAACAATGTAAGAGATTTTAAGCATTTTTAAACTTCAGCGGAATTCCGAGAACAATAGAAGAGTTCTGAAGCATTTTTAAAATTCACACGAATTCCGAGAACAATGGAAGAGTTCAGATGATTTTTTAGACTTCAGCAGAATTCCTAGAACAATGGAAGAGGTCCGAAGCATTTTTAAACTTCAGCGGAATTCCGAGAACAATGGAAGAGTTCCGAAGCATTTTTCAACATCAGCGGAATTCTGAGAACAATGGAAGAGTTCTGAAGCATTTTTAAACGTCAGCGGAATTTTGAAAACAATGGAAGATTTCCGAAGCATTTTTAAACGTCAGCGGAATTCTGAGAACAATGGAAGAGTTCCGAGGCATTTTTAATCTTCAGCGGAATTTTGAGAACAATGGAAGAGTTCCGAAGCATTTTTAAACGTCAGCGGAATTCCGAGAACAATGGAAGAGTTCCAAAGCATTTTTAAACGTCAGTGGAATTCCGAGAACAATGGAAGAGTTCTGAAGCATTTTTAAACGTCAGCGGAATTGCGAGAACAATGGAAGAGTTCTAAAGCATTTTTAAACATCGGCGGAATGCCGAGAACAATGCAGGATTTCCGAAGCATTTTTATATGTCAGCGGAATTCCGAGAACAATGGAAGAGTTCCGAAGCATTTTTAAACGTCAGCGGAATTACGAGAACAATGGAAGAGTTCCGAAGCATTTTTAAACGTCAGCGGAATGCCGAGAACAATGCAAGATTTCCAAAGCATTTTTATATGTCAGCGGAATTCCGAGAACAATGGAAGAGTTCCGAAGCATTTTTAAACTTCAGCAGAATTCCGAGAACAATGGAAGAGTTCCGAAGCATTTTAAAACTTCAGCAGAATTCCAAGAACAATGTAAGAGTTCCGAAGCATTTTTAAACGTCAGCGGAATTCCGAGAACAATGGAAGAGTTCCGAAGCATTTTAAACGTCAGCGGAATTCCGAGAACAATGGAAGAGTTCCGAAGCATTTTTAAACGTCAGCGGAATTCCGAGAACAATGGAAGAGTTCCGAAGCATTTTTAAACATCAGCGGAATTCCGAGAACAATGGAAGAGTTCTGAAGCATTTTTAAGCGTCAGTGGAATTTTGAAAACAATGGAAGATTTCCGAAGCATTTTTAAACGTCAGCGGAATTCTGAGAACAATGGAAGAGTTCCGAAGCATTTTTAAATGTCAGCAGAATTCCGAGAACAATGGAAGAGTTGCGAAGCATTTTTAAACGTCAGCAGAATTCCGAGAAGAATGTAAGAGTACTGAAGCATTTTTAAACTTCAGCAGAATTCCAAGAACAATTGAAGAGTTCCGAAGCATTTTTAAACGTCAGCGAAATTCTGAGAACAATGGAAGAGTTCTGATGATTTTTTAGACTTCAGCAGAATTCCTAGATCAATGGAAGAGGTCCGAAGCATTTTTAAACTTCAGCGGAATTCCGAGAACAATGGAAGAGTTCCGAAGCATTTTTAAACGTCATCGGAATTCCGAGAACAATGGAAGAGTTACGAAGCATTTTTAAACTTCAGCAGAATTACGAGAACAATGGAAGAGTTCCGAAGCATTTTTAAACATGAGCAGAATTACGAGAACAATGGAAGAGATTTTAAGCATTTTTAAACTTCAGCGGAATTCCGAGAACAATAGAAGAGTTCCGAAGCATTTTTAAACTTCACCCGAATTCCGAGAGCAATGGAAGAGTTCCAAAGCATTTTAAAAATTCAGCAGAATTCCGAGAACAATTGAAGAGTTCCGAAGCATTTTTAAACGTCAGCGGAATGCCGAGAACAATGCAAGATTTCCGAAGCATTTTTATATGTCAGCGGAATTCCGAGAACAATGGAAGAGTACCAAAGCATTTTTAAACGTCAGCGGAATTCTGAGAACAATGGAAGAGTTCCGAAGCATTTTTAAACGTCAGCGGAATTCCGAGAACAATGGAAGAGTTGTGAAGCATTTTTAAACGTCAGCGGAATTCCGAGAACAATGGAAGTGTTCCGAAGCATTTTTAAACGTCAGCAGAATTCTGAGAACAATGGAAGAGTTCCAAAGCATTTTTAAACGTCAGCAGAATTCTGAGAACAATGGAAAAGTTCTGAAGCATTTTTAAACGTCAGCGGAATTTTGAAAACAATGGAAGATTTCCGAAGCATTTTTAAACGTCAGCGAAATTCTGAGAACAATGGAAGAGTTCTGAAGCATTTTTAAACTTCAGCAGAATTCCGAGAACAATGGTAGAGTTCCGAAGCATTTTTAAACTTCAGCGGAATTCCGAGAACAATGTAAGAGATTTTAAGCATTTTTAAACTTCAGCGGAATTCCGAGAACAATAGAAGAGTTCTGAAGCATTTTTAAAATTCACACGAATTCCGAGAACAATGGAAGAGTTCAGATGATTTTTTAGACTTCAGCAGAATTCCTAGAACAATGGAAGAGGTCCGAAGCATTTTTAAACTTCAGCGGAATTCCGAGAACAATGGAAGAGTTCCGAAGCATTTTTCAACATCAGCGGAATTCTGAGAACAATGGAAGAGTTCTGAAGCATTTTTAAACGTCAGCGGAATTTTGAAAACAATGGAAGATTTCCGAAGCATTTTTAAACGTCAGCGGAATTCTGAGAACAATGGAAGAGTTCCGAGGCATTTTTAATCTTCAGCGGAATTTTGAGAACAATGGAAGAGTTCCGAAGCATTTTTAAAAGTCCGCAAAATTCCGAGAACAATGGAAGAGTTGTGAAGCATTTTTAAACGTCAGCGGAATTCCGAGAACAATGGAAGAGTTCTGAAGCATTTTTAAACGTCAGCGGAATTCAGAGAACAATGGAAGAGTTCTGAAGCATTTTTAAACGTCAGCGGAATTTTGAAAACAATGGAAGATTTCCAAAGCATTTTTAAACGTCAGCGGAATTTTGAAAACAATGGAAGATTTCCGAAGCATTTTTAAAAGTCAGCGGAATACCGAGAAAAATGGAAGAGTTGTGAAGCATTTTTAAACGTCAGTGGAATTCTGAGAACAATGGAAGAGTTCCAAAGCATTTTTAAACTTCAGCAGAATTCCGAGAACATTGGAAGAGTTCCGAAGCATTCTTAAACTTCAGCGGAATTCCGAGAACAATGGAAGAGTTCCGAAGCATTTTTTAAAGTCAGCGGAATTTCCGAGAACAATAGAAGAGTTGTGAAGCAATTTTAAGCGTCAGCGGAATTCCAAGAACAATGGAAGAGTTCCGAAGCATTTTTCAACATCAGCGGAATTCTGAGAACAATGGAAGAGTTCTGAAGCATTTTTAAACATCAGCGGAATTTTGAAAACAATGGAAGATTTCCGAAGCATTTTTAAACGTCAGCGGAATTCTGAGAACAATGGAAGAGTTCCGAGGCATTTTTAAACTTCAGCGGAATTTTGAGAACAATGGAAGAGTTCCGAAGCATTTTTAAAAGTCCGCAAAATTCCGAGAACAATGGAAGAGTTGTGAAGCATTTTTAAACGTCAGCGGAATTCCGAGAACAATGGAAGAGTTCTGAAGCATTTTTAAACTTCAGCGGAATTCAGAGAACAATGGAAGAGTTCTGAAGCATTTTTAAATGTCAGCGGAATTCCGAGAACAATGGAAGAGATCCGAAGCATTTTTAAATGTCAGCGGAATTCTGAGAACAATGGAAGAGTTCTGAAGCATTTTTAAACTTCAGCAGAATTCCGAGAACAATGGAAGAGTTCCGAAGCATACTTAAACTTCAGCGGAATTCCGAGAACAATGGAAGAGTTCCGAAGCATTTTTAAAAGTCAGGGGAATACCGAGAACAATGGAAGAGTTGTGAAGCATTTTTATATGTCTGCAGAATTCTGAGAACAATGGAAGAGTTCCAAAGCATTTTTAAATGTCAGCGGAATTCTGAAAACAATGGAAGAGTTCCGAAGCATTTTTAAACTTCAGCAGAATTCCGAGAACAATGGAAGAGTTCCGAAGCATTCTTAAACTTCTGCGGAATTCCGAGAACAATGGAAGAGTTCCGAAGCATTTTTAAAAGTCAGCGGAATTCCGAGAACAATAGAAGAGTTGTGAAGCATTTTTAAGCGTCAGCGGAATTCCGAGAACAATGGAAGAGTTCCAAAGCATTTTTAAACTTAAGCAGAATTCCGAGAACAATGGAAGAGTTCCGAAGCATTCTTAAACTTCAGCGGAATTCCGAGAACAATGGAAGAGTTCCGTAGCATTTTTTAAAGTCAGCGTAATTTCCGAGAACAATAGAAGAGTTGTGAAGCAATTTTAAGCGTCAGCGGAATTCCGAGAACAATGGAAGAGTTCCGAAGCATTTTTCAACATCAGCGGAATTCCGAGAACAATGGAAGAGTTCTGAAGCATTTTTAAACGTCAGCGGAATTTTGAAAACAATGGAAGATTTCCGAAGCATTTTTAAAAGTCAGCGGAATACCGAGAAAAATGGAAGAGTTGTGAACCATTTTTAAACGTCAGCGGAATTCCGAGAACAATGGAAGAGTTCCGAAGCATTTTTAAAAGTCAGCGGAATTCCGAGAACAATAGAAGAGTTGTGAAGCATTTTTAAGCGTCAGCCGAATTCCGAGAACAATGGAAGAGTTCCAAAGCATTTTTAAACTTCAGCAGAATTCCGAGAACATTGGAAGAGTTCCGAAGCATTCTTAAACTTCAGCGGAATTCCGAGAACAATGGAAGAGTTCCGAAGCATTTTTTAAAGTCAGCGGAATTTCCGAGAACAATAGAAGAGTTGTGTAGCAATTTTAAGCGTCAGCGGAATTCCAAGAACAATGGAAGAGTTCTGAAGCATTTTTAAACGTCAGCGGAATTCAGAGAACAATGGAAGAGTTCTGAAGCATTTTTAAATGTCAGCGGAATTCCGAGAACAATGGAAGAGATTCGAAGCATTTTTAAATGTCAGCGGAATTCTGAGAACAATATAAGAGTTCTGAAGCATTTTTAAACTTCAGCAGAATTCCGAGAACAATGGAAGAATTCCGAAGCATACTTAAACTTCAGCGGAATTCCGAGAACAATGGAAGAGTTCCGAAGCATTTTTAAAAGTCAGGGGAATACCGAGAACAATGGAAGAGTTGTGAAGCATTTTTAAACGTCAGCGGAATTCCAGAACAATGGAAGAGTTCCGAAGCATACTTAAACTTCAGCGGAATTCCGAGAACAATGGAAGAGTTCTGAAGCATTTTTAAACATCAACGGAATTCCGAGAAAAAAGGAAGAGTTCCGAAGCATTTTTATATGTCAGCGGAATTCCGAGAACAATGGAAGAGTTCCGAAGCATATTTAAACTTCAGCGGAATACCGAGAACAATAGAAGAGTTGTGAAGCATTTTTAAACGTCAGCGGAAATCCAAGAACAATGGAAGAGTTCCGAAGCATTTTTAAACTTCACTGGAATTCCGAGAACAATGGAAGAGTTCCGAAGCATTTTTAAACATCAGCGGAATTCCGAGAACAATGGAAGAGTTCTGAAGCATTTTTAAACGTCAGCGGAATTTTGAAAACAATGGAAGATTTCTGAAGCATTTTTAAACGTCAGCGGAATTCCGAGAACAATGGAAGAGTTCCGAAGCATTTTTAAACCTCAGCGGAATT
Organism: Phyllobates terribilis; assembly: GCF_046119375.1. Taxonomy (NCBI): domain Eukaryota; kingdom Metazoa; phylum Chordata; class Amphibia; order Anura; family Dendrobatidae; genus Phyllobates; species Phyllobates terribilis. Next base: position 19,945,931 of record NW_027362775.1, on the reverse strand, counting down.
CCGAGAACAATGGAAGAGTTCTGAAGCATTTTTGAATGTCAGCGGAATTCCGAGAACAATGGAAGAGCTCCGAAGCATACTTAAACTTCAGCGGAATTCCAAGAACAATGGAAGAGTTCCGAAGCATTTTTAAAAGTCAGCGGAATTCCGAGAACAATAGAAGAGTTGTGAAGCATTTTTAAGCGTCAGCGGAATTCCGAGAACAATGGAAGAGTTCCAAAGCATTTTTAAACTTCAGCAGAATTCCGAGAACAATGGAAGAGTTCCGAAGCATTCTTAAACTTCAGCGGAATTCCGAGAACAATGGAAGAGTTCCAAAGCATTTTTAAACTTAAGCAGAATTCCGAGAACAATGGAAGAGTTCCGAAGCATTCTTAAACTTCAGCGGAATTCCGAGAACAATGGAAGAGTTCCGTAGCATTTTTTAAAGTCAGCGGAATTTCCGAGAACAATAGAAGAGTTGTGAAGCAATTTTAAGCGTCAGCGGAATTCCGAGAACAATGGAAGAGTTCCGAAGCATTTTTCAACATCAGCGGAATTCCGAGAACAATGGAAGAGTTCTGAAGCATTTTTAAACGTCAGCGGAATTTTGAAAACAATGGAAGATTTCCGAAGCATTTTTAAAAGTCAGCGGAATACCGAGAAAAATGGAAGAGTTGTGAACCATTTTTAAACGTCAGCGGAATTCCGAGAACAATGGAAGAGTCCCGAAGCATTTTTAAAAGTCAGCGGAATTCCGAGAACAATAGAAGAGTTGTGAAGCATTTTTAAGCGTCAGCCGAATTCCGAGAACAATGGAAGAGTTCCAAAGCATTTTTAAACTTCAGCAGAATTCCGAGAACATTGGAAGAGTTCCGAAGCATTCTTAAACTTCAGCGGAATTCCGAGAACAATGGAAGAGTTCCGAAGCATTTTTTAAAGTCAGCGGAATTTCCGAGAACAATAGAAGAGTTGTGTAGCAATTTTAAGCGTCAGCGGAATTCCAAGAACAATGGAAGAGTTCTGAAGCATTTTTAAACGTCAGCGGAATTCAGAGAACAATGGAAGAGTTCTGAAGCATTTTTAAATGTCAGCGGAATTCCGAGAACAATGGAAGAGATTCGAAGCATTTTTAAATGTCAGCGGAATTCTGAGAACAATGGAAGAGTTCCGAAGCATACTTAAACTTCAGCGGAATTCCGAGAACAATGGAAGAGTTCTGAAGCATTTTTAAACATCAACGGAATTCCGAGAAAAAAGGAAGAGTTCCGAAGCATTTTTATATGTCAGCGGAATTCCGAGAACAATGGAAGAGTTCCGAAGCATATTTAAACTTCAGCGGAATACCGAGAACAATAGAAGAGTTGTGAAGCATTTTTAAACGTCAGCGGAAATCCGAGAACAATGGAAGAGTTCCGAAGCATTTTTAAACTTCACCCAAATTCCGAGAACAATGGAAGAGTTCCGAAGCATTTTTAAACTTCAGCGGAATTCCGAGAACAATGGAAGAGTTCCGAAGCATTTTTAAACGTCAGCGGAATTCCGAGAACAATGGAAGAGTTCCGAAGCATTTTTAAACCTCAGCGGAATTCCGAGAACAATGGAAGAGTTCTGAAGCATTTTTGAATGTCAGCGGAATTCCGAGAACAATGGAAGAGTTCCGAAGCATACTTAAACTTCAGCGGAATTCCGAGAACAATGGAAGAGTTCCGTAGCATTTTTTAAAGTCAGCGGAATTTCCGAGAACAATAGAAGAGTTGTGAAGCAATTTTAAGCGTCAGCGGAATTCCGAGAACAATGGAAGAGTTCCGAAGCATTTTTCAACATCAGCGGAATTCCGAGAACAATGGAAGAGTTCTGAAGCATTTTTAAACGTCAGCGGAATTTTGAAAACAATGGAAGATTTCCGAAGCATTTTTAAAAGTCAGCGGAATACCGAGAAAAATGGAAGAGTTGTGAACCATTTTTAAACGTCAGCGGAATTCCGAGAACAATGGAAGAGTCCCGAAGCATTTTTAAAAGTCAGCGGAATTCCGAGAACAATAGAAGAGTTGTGAAGCATTTTTAAGCGTCAGCCGAATTCCGAGAACAATGGAAGAGTTCCAAAGCATTTTTAAACTTCAGCAGAATTCCGAGAACATTGGAAGAGTTCCGAAGCATTCTTAAACTTCAGCGGAATTCCGAGAACAATGGAAGAGTTCCGAAGCATTTTTTAAAGTCAGCGGAATTTCCGAGAACAATAGAAGAGTTGTGTAGCAATTTTAAGCGTCAGCGGAATTCCAAGAACAATGGAAGAGTTCTGAAGCATTTTTAAACGTCAGCGGAATTCAGAGAACAATGGAAGAGTTCTGAAGCATTTTTAAATGTCAGCGGAATTCCGAGAACAATGGAAGAGATTCGAAGCATTTTTAAATGTCAGCGGAATTCTGAGAACAATGGAAGAGTTCCGAAGCATACTTAAACTTCAGCGGAATTCCGAGAACAATGGAAGAGTTCTGAAGCATTTTTAAACATCAACGGAATTCCGAGAAAAAAGGAAGAGTTCCGAAGCATTTTTATATGTCAGCGGAATTCCGAGAACAATGGAAGAGTTCCGAAGCATATTTAAACTTCAGCGGAATACCGAGAACAATAGAAGAGTTGTGAAGCATTTTTAAACGTCAGCGGAAATCCGAGAACAATGGAAGAGTTCCGAAGCATTTTTAAACTTCACCCAAATTCCGAGAACAATGGAAGAGTTCCGAAGCATTTTTAAACTTCAGCGGAATTCCGAGAACAATGGAAGAGTTCCGAAGCATTTTTAAACGTCAGCGGAATTCCGAGAACAATGGAAGAGTTCCGAAGCATTTTTAAATGTCAGCGGAATTCTGAGAACAATGGAAGAGCTCCGAAGCATTTTTAATCTTCAGCATAATTCCGAGAACAATGGAAGAGTTCCGAAGCATTTTTAAAAGTCAGCGGAATTCCGAGAACAATGGAAGAGTCGTGAAGCATTTTTAAACGTCAGCGGAATTCTGAGAGCAATGGAAGAGTTCCGAAGCATTTTTAATCTTCAGCATAATTCCGAGAACAATGGAAGAGTTCCGAAGAATATTTAAACTTCAGTGGAATTCCGAGAACAATGGAAGAGTTCCGAAGCATTTTTAAAAGTCAGCGGAATACTGAGAAAAATGGAAGAGTTGTGAAGCATTTTTAAACGTCAGTGGAATTCCGAGAACAATGGAAGAGTTCCGAAGCATTTTTAAATGTCAGCGGAATTCCGAGAACAATGGAAGAGTTCCGAAGCATTTTTAAATGTCCGCAGAATTCCAAGAACAATGGAAGAGTTCCAAAGCATTTTTAAATGTCAGCGGAATTCTGAAAACAATGGAAGAGTTCCGAAGCATTTTTAAACTTCAGCAGAATTCCGAGAAAAATGGAAGAGTTCCGAAGCATTTTTAAAAGTCAGGGGAATTCCGAGAACAATGGAAGAGATTCGAAGCATTTTTAAATGTCAGCGGAATTCTGAGAACAATATAAGAGTTCTGAAGCATTTTTAAACTTCAGCAGAATTCCGAGAACAATGGAAGAATTCCGAAGCATACTTAAACTTCAGCGGAATTCCGAGAACAATGGAAGAGTTCCGAAGCATTTTTAAAAGTCAGGGGAATACCGAGAACAATGGAAGAGTTGTGAAGCATTTTTAAACGTCAGCGGAATTCCAGAACAATGGAAGAGTTCCGAAGCATACTTAAACTTCAGCGGAATTCCGAGAACAATGGAAGAGTTCTGAAGCATTTTTAAACATCAACGGAATTCCGAGAAAAAAGGAAGAGTTCCGAAGCATTTTTATATGTCAGCGGAATTCCGAGAACAATGGAAGAGTTCCGAAGCATATTTAAACTTCAGCGGAATACCGAGAACAATAGAAGAGTTGTGAAGCATTTTTAAACGTCAGCGGAAATCCAAGAACAATGGAAGAGTTCCGAAGCATTTTTAAACTTCACTGGAATTCCGAGAACAATGGAAGAGTTCCGAAGCATTTTTAAACATCAGCGGAATTCCGAGAACAATGGAAGAGTTCTGAAGCATTTTTAAACGTCAGCGGAATTTTGAAAACAATGGAAGATTTCTGAAGCATTTTTAAACGTCAGCGGAATTCCGAGTACAATGGAAGAGTTCCGAAGCATTTTTAAACCTCAGCGGAATTCCGAGAACAATGGAAGAGTTCTGAAGCATTTTTGAATGTCAGCGGAATTCCGAGAACAATGGAAGAGCTCCGAAGCATACTTAAACTTCAGCGGAATTCCAAGAACAATGGAAGAGTTCCGAAGCATTTTTAAAAGTCAGCGGAATTCCGAGAACAATAGAAGAGTTGTGAAGCATTTTTAAGCGTCAGCGGAATTCCGAGAACAATGGAAGAGTTCCAAAGCATTTTTAAACTTCAGCAGAATTCCGAGAACAATGGAAGAGTTCCGAAGCATTCTTAAACTTCAGCGGAATTCCGAGAACAATGGAAGAGTTCCAAAGCATTTTTAAACTTAAGCAGAATTCCGAGAACAATGGAAGAGTTCCGAAGCATTCTTAAACTTCAGCGGAATTCCGAGAACAATGGAAGAGTTCCGTAGCATTTTTTAAAGTCAGCGGAATTTCCGAGAACAATAGAAGAGTTGTGAAGCAATTTTAAGCGTCAGCGGAATTCCGAGAACAATGGAAGAGTTCCGAAGCATTTTTCAACATCAGCGGAATTCCGAGAACAATGGAAGAGTTCTGAAGCATTTTTGAATGTCAGCGGAATTCCGAGAACAATGGAAGAGTTCCGAAGCATACTTAAACTTCAGCGGAATTCCGAGAACAATGGAAGAGTTCCGTAGCATTTTTTAAAGTCAGCGGAATTTCCGAGAACAATAGAAGAGTTGTGAAGCAATTTTAAGCGTCAGCGGAATTCCGAGAACAATGGAAGAGTTCCGAAGCATTTTTCAACATCAGCGGAATTCCGAGAACAATGGAAGAGTTCTGAAGCATTTTTAAACGTCAGCGGAATTTTGAAAACAATGGAAGATTTCCGAAGCATTTTTAAAAGTCAGCGGAATACCGAGAAAAATGGAAGAGTTGTGAACCATTTTTAAACGTCAGCGGAATTCCGAGAACAATGGAAGAGTCCCGAAGCAGTTTTAAAAGTCAGCGGAATTCCGAGAACAATAGAAGAGTTGTGAAGCATTTTTAAGCGTCAGCCGAATTCCGAGAACAATGGAAGAGTTCCAAAGCATTTTTAAACTTCAGCAGAATTCCGAGAACATTGGAAGAGTTCCGAAGCATTCTTAAACTTCAGCGGAATTCCGAGAACAATGGAAGAGTTCCGAAGCATTTTTTAAAGTCAGCGGAATTTCCGAGAACAATAGAAGAGTTGTGTAGCAATTTTAAGCGTCAGCGGAATTCCAAGAACAATGGAAGAGTTCTGAAGCATTTTTAAACGTCAGCGGAATTCAGAGAACAATGGAAGAGTTCTGAAGCATTTTTAAATGTCAGCGGAATTCCGAGAACAATGGAAGAGATTCGAAGCATTTTTAAATGTCAGCGGAATTCTGAGAACAATGGAAGAGTTCCGAAGCATACTTAAACTTCAGCGGAATTCCGAGAACAATGGAAGAGTTCTGAAGCATTTTTAAACATCAACGGAATTCCGAGAAAAAAGGAAGAGTTCCGAAGCATTTTTATATGTCAGCGGAATTCCGAGAACAATGGAAGAGTTCCGAAGCATATTTAAACTTCAGCGGAATACCGAGAACAATAGAAGAGTTGTGAAGCATTTTTAAACGTCAGCGGAAATCCGAGAACAATGGAAGAGTTCCGAAGCATTTTTAAACTTCACCCAAATTCCGAGAACAATGGAAGAGTTCCGAAGCATTTTTAAACTTCAGCGGAATTCCGAGAACAATGGAAGAGTTCCGAAGCATTTTTAAACGTCAGCGGAATTCCGAGAACAATGGAAGAGTTCCGAAGCATTTTTAAATGTCAGCGGAATTCTGAGAACAATGGAAGAGCTCCGAAGCATTTTTAATCTTCAGCATAATTCCGAGAACAATGGAAGAGTTCCGAAGCATTTTTAAAAGTCAGCGGAATTCCGAGAACAATGGAAGAGTTGTGAAGCATTTTTAAACGTCAGCGGAATTCTGAGAGCAATGGAAGAGTTCCGAAGCATTTTTAATCTTCAGCATAATTCCGAGAACAATGGAAGAGTTCCGAAGAATATTTAAACTTCAGTGGAATTCCGAGAACAATGGAAGAGTTCCGAAGCATTTTTAAAAGTCAGCGGAATACTGAGAAAAATGGAAGAGTTGTGAAGCATTTTTAAACGTCAGTGGAATTCCGAGAACAATGGAAGAGTTCCGAAGCATTTTTAAATGTCAGCGGAATTCCGAGAACAATGGAAGAGTTCCGAAGCATTTTTAAATGTCCGCAGAATTCCAAGAACAATGGAAGAGTTCCAAAGCATTTTTAAATGTCAGCGGAATTCTGAAAACAATGGAAGAGTTCCGAAGCATTTTTAAACTTCAGCAGAATTCCGAGAAAAATGGAAGAGTTCCGAAGCATTTTTAAAAGTCAGGGGAATTCCGAGAACAATAGAAGAGTTGTGAAGCAATTTTAAGCGTCAGCGGAATTCTGAGAACAATGTAAGAGTTCCGAAGCATTTTTAAACTTCACTGGAATTCCGAGAACAATGGAAGAGTTCCGAAGCATTTTTAAACATCAGCGGAATTCCGAGAACAATGGAAGAGTTCTGAAGCATTTTTAAACGTCAGCGGAATTTTGAAAACAATGGAAGATTTCTGAAGCATTTTTAAACGTCAGCGGAATTCTGAGAACAATGGAAGAGTTGTGAAGCATTTTTAAAGGTCAGCGGAATTTGGAGAACAATCGAAGAGTTCCGAAGCATTTTTAAAAGTCAGCGGAATTCCGAGAACAATGGAAGAGTTGTGAAGCATTTTTAAACGTCAGCGGAATTCCGAGAACAATGGAAGAGTTCCGAAGCATTTTTAAACCTCTGCGGAATTCCGAGAACAATGGAAGAGTTCTGAAGCATTTTTGAATGTCAGCGGAATTCCGAGAACAATGGAAGAGCTCCGAAGCATACTTAAACTTCAGCGGAATTCCGAGAACAATGGAACAGTTCCGAAGCATTTTTAAAAGTCAGCAGAATACCGAGAACAATGGAAGAGTTGTGAAGCATTTTTAAACATCAGCGGAATTCCAGAACAATCGAAGAGTTCCGAAGCATTTTTAAATGTCAGCGGAATTCCGAGGACAATGGAAGAGTTTCGAAGCATTTTTATATGTCTGCAGAATTCTGAGAACAATGGAAGAGTTCCAAAGCATTTTTAAATGTCAGCGGAATTCTGAAAACAATGGAAGAGTTCCGAAGCATTTTTAAACTTCAGCAGAATTCCGAGAACAATGGAAGAGTTCCGAAGCATTTTTAAACATCAGCGGAATTCCGAGAACAATGGAAGAGTTCTGAAGCATTTTTAAACGTCAGCGGAATTTTGAAAACAATGGAAGATTTCTGAAGCATTTTTAAACGTCAGCGGAATTCTGAGAACAATGGAAGAGTTGTGAAGCATTTTTAAAGGTCAGCGGAATTTGGAGAACAATCGAAGAGTTCTGAAGCATTTTTAAAAGTCAGCGGAATTCCGAGAACAATGGAAGAGTTGTGAAGCATTTTTAAACGTCAGCGGAATTCCGAGAACAATGGAAGAGTTCCGAAGCATTTTTAAACCTCAGCGGAATTCCGAGAACAATGGAAGAGTTCTGAAGCATTTTTGAATGTCAGCGGAATTCCGAGAACAATGGAAGAGCTCCGAAGCATACTTAAACTTCAGCGGAATTCCAAGAACAATGGAAGAGTTCCGAAGCATTTTTAAAAGTCAGCGGAATTCCGAGAACAATAGAAGAGTTGTGAAGCATTTTTAAGTGTCAGCGGAATTCCGAGAACAATGGAAGAGTTCCAAAGCATTTCTAAACTTCAGCAGAATTCCGAGAACAATGGAAGAGTTCCGAAGCATTCTTAAACTTCAGCGGAATTCCGAGAACAATGGAAGAGTTCCGAAGCATTTTTTAAAGTCAGCGGAATTTCCGAGAACAATAGAAGAGTTGTGAAGCAATTTTAAGCGTCAGCGGAATTCCGAGAACAATGGAAGAGTTCCGAAGCATTTTTAAACGTCAGCGGAATTTTGAAAACAATGGAAGATTTCCGAAGCATTTTTAAAAGTCAGCGGAATACCGAGAAAAATGAAAGAGTTGTGAAGCATTTTTAAACGTCAGTGGAATACCGAGAACAATGGAAGAGTTCCGAAGCATTCTTAAACTTCAGCGGAATTCCGAGAACAATGGAAGAGTTCCGAAGCATTTTTTAAAGTCAGCGGAATTTCCGAGAACAATAGAAGAGTTGTGAAGCAATTTTAAGCGTCAGCGGAATTCCAAGAACAATGGAAGAGTTCCAAAGCATTTTTCAACATCAGCGGAATTCTGAGAACAATGGAAGAGTTCTGAAGCATTTTTAAACGTCAGCGGAATTTTGAAAACAATGGAAGATTTCCGAAGCATTTTTAAACGTCAGCGGAATTACGAGAACAATGGAAGAGTTCCGAAGCATTTTTAAACATGAGCAGAATTCCGAGAACAATGTACGAGATTTTAAGCATTTTTAAACTTCAGCGGAATTCCGAGAACAATAGAAGAGTTCCGAAGCATTTTTAAAATTCACACGATTTCCAAGAATAATGGAAGAGTTCACATGAATTTTTAGACTTCAGCAGAATTCCTAGAACAATGGAAGATTTCCGAAGCATTTTTAAACTTCAGCGGAATTCCGAGAACAATGGAAGAGTTCCGAAGCATTTTTAAACATGAGCAGAATTACGAGAACAATGGAAGAGATTTTAAGCATTTTTAAACTTCAGCGGAATTCCGAGAACAATGCAAGATTTCCGAAGCATTTTTATATGTCAGCGGATTTCCGAGAACAATGGAAGAGTACCGAAGCATTTTTAAACGTCAGCGGAATTCTGAGAACAATGGAAGAGTTCCGAAGCATTTTTAAACTTCAGCAGAATTCCGAGAACAATGGAAGAGTTTCGAAGCATTTTTATACTTCAACGGAATTCCGAGAACAATGGAAGAGTTCCGAAGCATTTTTAAGCGTCAGCGGAATTCCGAGAACAATGAAAGAGTTGCGAAGCATTATTAGACATCAGCGGAATTCCGAGAACAATGGAAGAGTTCTGAAGCATTTTTAAGCGTCAGCGGAATTTTGAAAACAATGGAAGATTTCCGAAGCATTTTTAAACGTCAGCGGAATTCTGAGAACAATGGAAGAGTTCTGAAGCATTTTTAAATGTCAGCAGAATTCCGAGAACAATGGAAGAGTTCCGTAGCATTTTTAAACGTCAGCAGAATTCCGAGAAGAATGTAAGAGTACTGAAGCATTTTTAAACTTCAGCAGAATTCCGAGAACAATTGAAGAGTTCCGAAGCATTTTTAAACTTCAGCAGAATTCCGAGAACAATGGAAGAGCTTCGAAGCATTTTTAAACTTCAACGGAATTCCGAGAACAATGGAAGAGTTCCGAAGCATTTTTAAACGTCAGCGGAATTCCGAGAACAATGAAAGAGTTGCGAAGCATTATTAGACGTCAGCGGAATTCCGAGAACAATGGAAGAGTTCTGAAGCATTTTTAAGCGTCAGCGGAATTTTGAAAACAATGGAAGATTTCCGAAGCATTTTTAAACGTCAGCGGAATTCTGAGAACAATGGAAGAGTTCCGAAGCATTTTTAAATGTCAGCAGAATTCCGAGAACAATGGAAGAGTTCCGAAGCATTTTTAAACGTCAGCAGAATTCCGAGAAGAATGTAAGAGTACTGAAGCATTTTTAAACTTCAGCAGAATTCCGAGAACAATTGAAGAGTTCTGAAGCATTTTTAAACGTCAGCGGAATTTTGAAAACAATGGAAGATTTACGAAGCATTTTTAAACGTCAGCGGAATTCTGAGAACAATGGAAGAGTTCCGAAGCATTTTTAAACGTCAGCGGAATTCCGAGAACAATGGAAGAGTTCCGAAGCATTTTTAAACGTCAGCGGAATTACGAGAACAATGGAAGAGTTCCGAAGCATTTTTAAACGTCAGCGGAATGCCGAGAACAATGCAAGATTTCCAAAGCATTTTTATATGTCAGCGGAATTCCGAGAACAATGGAAGAGTTCCGAAGCATTTTTAAACTTCAGCAGAATTCCGAGAACAATGGAAGAGTTCCGAAGCATTTTAAAACTTCAGCAGAATTCCAAGAACAATGTAAGAGTTCCGAAGCATTTTTAAACGTCAGCGGAATTCCGAGAACAATGGAAGAGTTCCGAAGCATTTTAAACGTCAGCGGAATTCCGAGAACAATGGAAGAGTTCCGAAGCATTTTTAAACGTCAGCGGAATTCCGAGAACAATGGAAGAGTTCCGAAGCATTTTTAAACGTCAGCGGAATTCCGAGAACAATGGAAGAGTTCTGAAGCATTTTTAAGCGTCAGCGGAATTTTGAAAACAATGGAAGATTTCCGAAGCATTTTAAAAATTCAGCAGAATTCCGAGAACAATTGAAGAGTTCCGAAGCATTTTTAAACGTCAGCGGAATGCCGAGAACAATGCAAGATTTCCGAAGCATTTTTATATGTCAGCGGAATTCCGAGAACAATGGAAGAGTACCAAAGCATTTTTAAACGTCAGCGGAATTCTGAGAACAATGGAAGAGTTCCGAAGCATTTTTAAACGTCAGCGGAATTCCGAGAACAATGGAAGAGTTGTGAAGCATTTTTAAACGTCAGCGGAATTCCGAGAACAATGGAAGTGTTCCGAAGCATTTTTAAACGTCAGCAGAATTCTGAGAACAATGGAAGAGTTCCAAAGCATTTTTAAACGTCAGCAGAATTCTGAGAACAATGGAAAAGTTCTGAAGCATTTTTAAACGTCAGCGGAATTTTGAAAACAATGGAAGATTTCCGAAGCATTTTTAAACGTCAGCGAAATTCTGAGAACAATGGAAGAGTTCTGAAGCATTTTTAAACTTCAGCAGAATTCCGAGAACAATGGTAGAGTTCCGAAGCATTTTTAAACTTCAGCGGAATTCCGAGAACAATGTAAGAGATTTTAAGCATTTTTAAACTTCAGCGGAATTCCGAGAACAATAGAAGAGTTCTGAAGCATTTTTAAAATTCACACGAATTCCGAGAACAATGGAAGAGTTCAGATGATTTTTTAGACTTCAGCAGAATTCCTAGAACAATGGAAGAGGTCCGAAGCATTTTTAAACTTCAGCGGAATTCCGAGAACAATGGAAGAGTTCCGAAGCATTTTTCAACATCAGCGGAATTCTGAGAACAATGGAAGAGTTCTGAAGCATTTTTAAACGTCAGCGGAATTTTGAAAACAATGGAAGATTTCCGAAGCATTTTTAAACGTCAGCGGAATTCTGAGAACAATGGAAGAGTTCCGAGGCATTTTTAATCTTCAGCGGAATTTTGAGAACAATGGAAGAGTTCCGAAGCATTTTTAAACGTCAGCGGAATTCCGAGAACAATGGAAGAGTTCCAAAGCATTTTTAAACGTCAGTGGAATTCCGAGAACAATGGAAGAGTTCTGAAGCATTTTTAAACGTCAGCGGAATTGCGAGAACAATGGAAGAGTTCTAAAGCATTTTTAAACATCGGCGGAATGCCGAGAACAATGCAGGATTTCCGAAGCATTTTTATATGTCAGCGGAATTCCGAGAACAATGGAAGAGTTCCGAAGCATTTTTAAACGTCAGCGGAATTACGAGAACAATGGAAGAGTTCCGAAGCATTTTTAAACGTCAGCGGAATGCCGAGAACAATGCAAGATTTCCAAAGCATTTTTATATGTCAGCGGAATTCCGAGAACAATGGAAGAGTTCCGAAGCATTTTTAAACTTCAGCAGAATTCCGAGAACAATGGAAGAGTTCCGAAGCATTTTAAAACTTCAGCAGAATTCCAAGAACAATGTAAGAGTTCCGAAGCATTTTTAAACGTCAGCGGAATTCCGAGAACAATGGAAGAGTTCCGAAGCATTTTAAACGTCAGCGGAATTCCGAGAACAATGGAAGAGTTCCGAAGCATTTTTAAACGTCAGCGGAATTCCGAGAACAATGGAAGAGTTCCGAAGCATTTTTAAACGTCAGCGGAATTCCGAGAACAATGGAAGAGTTCTGAAGCATTTTTAAGCGTCAGTGGAATTTTGAAAACAATGGAAGATTTCCGAAGCATTTTTAAACGTCAGCGGAATTCTGAGAACAATGGAAGAGTTCCGAAGCATTTTTAAATGTCAGCAGAATTCCGAGAACAATGGAAGAGTTCCGAAGCATTTTTAAACGTCAGCAGAATTCCGAGAAGAATGTAAGAGTACTGAAGCATTTTTAAACTTCAGCAGAATTCCAAGAACAATTGAAGAGTTCCGAAGCATTTTTAAACGTCAGCGAAATTCTGAGAACAATGGAAGAGTTCTGATGATTTTTTAGACTTCAGCAGAATTCCTAGAACAATGGAAGAGGTCCGAAGCATTTTTAAACTTCAGCGGAATTCCGAGAACAATGGAAGAGTTCCGAAGCATTTTTAAACGTCATCGGAATTCCGAGAACAATGGAAGAGTTACGAAGCATTTTTAAACTTCAGCAGAATTACGAGAACAATGGAAGAGTTCCGAAGCATTTTTAAACATGAGCAGAATTACGAGAACAATGGAAGAGATTTTAAGCATTTTTAAACTTCAGCGGAATTCCGAGAACAATAGAAGAGTTCCGAAGCATTTTTAAACTTCACCCGAATTCCGAGAGCAATGGAAGAGTTCCAAAGCATTTTAAAAATTCAGCAGAATTCCGAGAACAATTGAAGAGTTCCGAAGCATTTTTAAACGTCAGCGGAATGCCGAGAACAATGCAAGATTTCCGAAGCATTTTTATATGTCAGCGGAATTCCGAGAACAATGGAAGAGTACCAAAGCATTTTTAAACGTCAGCGGAATTCTGAGAACAATGGAAGAGTTCCGAAGCATTTTTAAACGTCAGCGGAATTCCGAGAACAATGGAAGAGTTGTGAAGCATTTTTAAACGTCAGCGGAATTCCGAGAACAATGGAAGTGTTCCGAAGCATTTTTAAACGTCAGCAGAATTCTGAGAACAATGGAAGAGTTCCAAAGCATTTTTAAACGTCAGCAGAATTCTGAGAACAATGGAAAAGTTCTGAAGCATTTTTAAACGTCAGCGGAATTTTGAAAACAATGGAAGATTTCCGAAGCATTTTTAAACGTCAGCGAAATTCTGAGAACAATGGAAGAGTTCTGAAGCATTTTTAAACTTCAGCAGAATTCCGAGAACAATGGTAGAGTTCGGAAGCATTTTTAAACTTCAGCGGAATTCCGAGAACAATGTAAGAGATTTTAAGCATTTTTAAACTTCAGCGGAATTCCGAGAACAATAGAAGAGTTCTGAAGCATTTTTAAAATTCACACGAATTCCGAGAACAATGGAAGAGTTCAGATGATTTTTTAGACTTCAGCAGAATTCCTAGAACAATGGAAGAGGTCCGAAGCATTTTTAAACTTCAGCGGAATTCCGAGAACAATGGAAGAGTTCCGAAGCATTTTTCAACATCAGCGGAATTCTGAGAACAATGGAAGAGTTCTGAAGCATTTTTAAACGTCAGCGGAATTTTGAAAACAATGGAAGATTTCCGAAGCATTTTTAAACGTCAGCGGAATTCTGAGAACAATGGAAGAGTTCCGAGGCATTTTTAATCTTCAGCGGAATTTTGAGAACAATGGAAGAGTTCCGAAGCATTTTTAAAAGTCCGCAAAATTCCGAGAACAATGGAAGAGTTGTGAAGCATTTTTAAACGTCAGCGGAATTCCGAGAACAATGGAAGAGTTCTGAAGCATTTTTAAACGTCAGCGGAATTCAGAGAACAATGGAAGAGTTCTGAAGCATTTTTAAACGTCAGCGGAATTTTGAAAACAATGGAAGATTTCCAAAGCATTTTTAAACGTCAGCGGAATTTTGAAAACAATGGAAGATTTCCGAAGCATTTTTAAAAGTCAGCGGAATACCGAGAAAAATGGAAGAGTTGTGAAGCATTTTTAAACGTCAGTGGAATTCTGAGAACAATGGAAGAGTTCCAAAGCATTTTTAAACTTCAGCAGAATTCCGAGAACATTGGAAGAGTTCCGAAGCATTCTTAAACTTCAGCGGAATTCCGAGAACAATGGAAGAGTTCCGAAGCATTTTTTAAAGTCAGCGGAATTTCCGAGAACAATAGAAGAGTTGTGAAGCAATTTTAAGCGTCAGCGGAATTCCAAGAACAATGGAAGAGTTCCGAAGCATTTTTCAACATCAGCGGAATTCTGAGAACAATGGAAGAGTTCTGAAGCATTTTTAAACATCAGCGGAATTTTGAAAACAATGGAAGATTTCCGAAGCATTTTTAAACGTCAGCGGAATTCTGAGAACAATGGAAGAGTTCCGAGGCATTTTTAAACTTCAGCGGAATTTTGAGAACAATGGAAGAGTTCCGAAGCATTTTTAAAAGTCCGCAAAATTCCGAGAACAATGGAAGAGTTGTGAAGCATTTTTAAACGTCAGCGGAATTCCGAGAACAATGGAAGAGTTCTGAAGCATTTTTAAACTTCAGCGGAATTCAGAAAACAATGGAAGAGTTCTGAAGCATTTTTAAATGTCAGCGGAATTCCGAGAACAATGGAAGAGATCCGAAGCATTTTTAAATGTCAGCGGAATTCTGAGAACAATGGAAGAGTTCTGAAGCATTTTTAAACTTCAGCAGAATTCCGAGAACAATGGAAGAGTTCCGAAGCATACTTAAACTTCAGCGGAATTCCGAGAACAATGGAAGAGTTCCGAAGCATTTTTAAAAGTCAGGGGAATACCGAGAACAATGGAAGAGTTGTGAAGCATTTTTATATGTCTGCAGAATTCTGAGAACAATGGAAGAGTTCCAAAGCATTTTTAAATGTCAGCGGAATTCTGAAAACAATGGAAGAGTTCCGAAGCATTTTTAAACTTCAGCAGAATTCCGAGAACAATGGAAGAGTTCCGAAGCATTCTTAAACTTCTGCGGAATTCCGAGAACAATGGAAGAGTTCCGAAGCATTTTTAAAAGTCAGCGGAATTCCGAGAACAATAGAAGAGTTGTGAAGCATTTTTAAGCGTCAGCGGAATTCCGAGAACAATGGAAGAGTTCCAAAGCATTTTTAAACTTAAGCAGAATTCCGAGAACAATGGAAGAGTTCCGAAGCATTCTTAAACTTCAGCGGAATTCCGAGAACAATGGAAGAGTTCCGTAGCATTTTTTAAAGTCAGCGGAATTTCCGAGAACAATAGAAGAGTTGTGAAGCAATTTTAAGCGTCAGCGGAATTCCGAGAACAATGGAAGAGTTCCGAAGCATTTTTCAACATCAGCGGAATTCCGAGAACAATGGAAGAGTTCTGAAGCATTTTTAAACGTCAGCGGAATTTTGAAAACAATGGAAGATTTCCGAAGCATTTTTAAAAGTCAGCGGAATACCGAGAAAAATGGAAGAGTTGTGAACCATTTTTAAACGTCAGCGGAATTCCGAGAACAATGGAAGAGTTCCGAAGCATTTTTAAAAGTCAGCGGAATTCCGAGAACAATAGAAGAGTTGTGAAGCATTTTTAAGCGTCAGCCGAATTCCGAGAACAATGGAAGAGTTCCAAAGCATTTTTAAACTTCAGCAGAATTCCGAGAACATTGGAAGAGTTCCGAAGCATTCTTAAACTTCAGCGGAATTCCGAGAACAATGGAAGAGTTCCGAAGCATTTTTTAAAGTCAGCGGAATTTCCGAGAACAATAGAAGAGTTGTGTAGCAATTTTAAGCGTCAGCGGAATTCCAAGAACAATGGAAGAGTTCTGAAGCATTTTTAAACGTCAGCGGAATTCAGAGAACAATGGAAGAGTTCTGAAGCATTTTTAAATGTCAGCGGAATTCCGAGAACAATGGAAGAGATTCGAAGCATTTTTAAATGTCAGCGGAATTCTGAGAACAATATAAGAGTTCTGAAGCATTTTTAAACTTCAGCAGAATTCCGAGAACAATGGAAGAATTCCGAAGCATACTTAAACTTCAGCGGAATTCCGAGAACAATGGAAGAGTTCCGAAGCATTTTTATATGTCAGGGGAATACCGAGAACAATGGAAGAGTTGTGAAGCATTTTTAAACGTCAGCGGAATTCCAGAACAATGGAAGAGTTCCGAAGCATACTTAAACTTCAGCGGAATTCCGAGAACAATGGAAGAGTTCTGAAGCATTTTTAAACATCAACGGAATTCCGAGAAAAAAGGAAGAGTTCCGAAGCATTTTTATATGTCAGCGGAATTCCGAGAACAATGGAAGAGTTCCGAAGCATATTTAAACTTCAGCGGAATACCGAGAACAATAGAAGAGTTGTGAAGCATTTTTAAACGTCAGCGGAAATCCGAGAACAATGGAAGAGTTCCGAAGCATTTTTAAACTTCACTGGAATTCCGAGAACAATGGAAGAGTTCCGAAGCATTTTTAAACATCAGCGGAATTCCGAGAACAATGGAAGAGTTCTGAAGCATTTTTAAACGTCAGCGGAATTTTGAAAACAATGGAAGATTTCTGAAGCATTTTTAAACGTCAGCGGAATTCCGAGAACAATGGAAGAGTTCCGAAGCATTTTTAAACCTCAGCGGAATTCCGAGAACAATGGAAGAGTTCTGAAGCATTTTTGAATGTCAGCGGAATTCCGAGAACAATGGAAGAGCTCCGAAGCATACTTAAACTTCAGCGGAATTCCAAGAACAATGGAAGAGTTCCGAAGCATTTTTAAAAGTCAGCGGAATTCCGAGAACAATAGAAGAGTTGTGAAGCATTTTTAAGCGTCAGCGGAATTCCGAGAACAATGGAAGAGTTCCAAAGCATTTTTAAACTTCAGCAGAATTCCGAGAACAATGGAAGAGTTCCGAAGCATTCTTAAACTTCAGCGGAATTCCGAGAACAATGGAAGAGTTCCAAAGCATTTTTAAACTTAAGCAGAATTCCGAGAACAATGGAAGAGTTCCGAAGCATTCTTAAACTTCAGCGGAATTCCGAGAACAATGGAAGAGTTCCGTAGCATTTTTTAAAGTCAGCGGAATTTCCGAGAACAATAGAAGAGTTGTGAAGCAATTTTAAGCGTCAGCGGAATTCCGAGAACAATGGAAGAGTTCCGAAGCATTTTTCAACATCAGCGGAATTCCGAGAACAATGGAAGAGTTCTGAAGCATTTTTAAACGTCAGCGGAATTTTGAAAACAATGGAAGATTTCCGAAGCATTTTTAAAAGTCAGCGGAATACCGAGAAAAATGGAAGAGTTGTGAACCATTTTTAAACGTCAGCGGAATTCCGAGAACAATGGAAGAGTCCCGAAGCATTTTTAAAAGTCAGCGGAATTCCGAGAACAATAGAAGAGTTGTGAAGCATTTTAAGCGTCAGCCGAATTCCGAGAACAATGGAAGAGTTCCAAAGCATTTTTAAACTTCAGCAGAATTCCGAGAACATTGGAAGAGTTCCGAAGCATTCTTAAACTTCAGCGGAATTCCGAGAACAATGGAAGAGTTCCGAAGCATTTTTTAAAGTCAGCGGAATTTCCGAGAACAATAGAAGAGTTGTGTAGCAATTTTAAGCGTCAGCGGAATTCCAAGAACAATGGAAGAGTTCTGAAGCATTTTTAAATGTCAGCGGAATTCAGAGAACAATGGAAGAGTTCTGAAGCATTTTTAAATGTCAGCGGAATTCCGAGAACAATGGAAGAGATTCGAAGCATTTATAAATGTCAGCGGAATTCTGAGAACAATGGAAGAGTTCCGAAGCATACTTAAACTTCAGCGGAATTCCGAGAACAATGGAAGAGTTCTGAAGCATTTTTAAACATCAACGGAATTCCGAGAAAAAAGGAAGAGTTCCGAAGCATTTTTATATGTCAGCGGAATTCCGAGAACAATGGAAGAGTTCCGAAGCATATTTAAACTTCAGCGGAATACCGAGAACAATGGAAGAGTTCCGAAGCATTTTTAAACGTCAGCGGAATTCCGAGAACAATGGAAGAGTTCCGAAGCATTTTTAAACCTCAGCGGAATTCCGAGAACAATGGAAGAGTTCTGAAGCATTTTTGAATGTCAGCGGAATTCCGAGAACAATGGAAGAGTTCCGAAGCATACTTAAACTTCAGCGGAATTCCGAGAACAATGGAAGAGTTCCGTAGCATTTTTTAAAGTCAGCGGAATTTCCGAGAACAATAGAAGAGTTGTGAAGCAATTTTAAGCGTCAGCGGAATTCCGAGAACAATGGAAGAGTTCCGAAGCATTTTTCAACATCAGCGGAATTCCGAGAACAATGGAAGAGTTCTGAAGCATTTTTAAACGTCAGCGGAATTTTGAAAACAATGGAAGATTTCCGAAGCATTTTTAAAAGTCAGCGGAATACCGAGAAAAATGGAAGAGTTTTGAACCATTTTTAAACGTCAGCGGAATTCCGAGAACAATGGAAGAGTCCCGAAGCATTTTTAAAAGTCAGCGGAATTCCGAGAACAATAGAAGAGTTGTGAAGCATTTTTAAGCGTCAGCCGAATTCCGAGAACAATGGAAGAGTTCCAAAGCATTTTTAAACTTCAGCAGAATTCCGAGAACATTGGAAGAGTTCCGAAGCATTCTTAAACTTCAGCGGAATTCCGAGAACAATGGAAGAGTTCCGAAGCATTTTTTAAAGTCAGCGGAATTTCCGAGAACAATAGAAGAGTTGTGTAGCAATTTTAAGCGTCAGCGGAATTCCAAGAACAATGGAAGAGTTCTGAAGCATTTTTAAACGTCAGCGGAATTCAGAGAACAATGGAAGAGTTCTGAAGCATTTTTAAATGTCAGCGGAATTCCGAGAACAATGGAAGAGATTCGAAGCATTTTTAAATGTCAGCGGAATTCTGAGAACAATGGAAGAGTTCCGAAGCATACTTAAACTTCAGCGGAATTCCGAGAACAATGGAAGAGTTCTGAAGCATTTTTAAACATCAACGGAATTCCGAGAAAAAAGGAAGAGTTCCGAAGCATTTTTATATGTCAGCGGAATTCCGAGAACAATGGAAGAGTTCCGAAGCATATTTAAACTTCAGCGGAATACCGAGAACAATAGAAGAGTTGTGAAGCATTTTTAAACGTCAGCGGAAATCCGAGAACAATGGAAGAGTTCCGAAGCATTTTTAAACTTCACCCAAATTCCGAGAACAATGGAAGAGTTCCGAAGCATTTTTAAACTTCAGCGGAATTCCGAGAACAATGGAAGAGTTCCGAAGCATTTTTAAACGTCAGCGGAATTCCGAGAACAATGGAAGAGTTCCGAAGCATTTTTAAATGTCAGCGGAATTCTGAGAACAATGGAAGAGCTCCGAAGCATTTTTAATCTTCAGCATAATTCCGAGAACAATGGAAGAGTTCCGAAGCATTTTTAAAAGTCAGCGGAATTCCGAGAACAATGGAAGAGTTGTGAAGCATTTTTAAACGTCAGCGGAATTCTGAGAGCAATGGAAGAGTTCCGAAGCATTTTTAATCTTCAGCATAATTCCGAGAACAATGGAAGAGTTCCGAAGAATATTTAAACTTCAGCGGAATTCCGAGAACAATGGAAGAGTTCCGAAGCATTTTTAAAAGTCAGCGGAATACTGAGAAAAATGGAAGAGTTGTGAAGCATTTTTAAACGTCAGTGGAATTCCGAGAACAATGGAAGAGTTCCGAAGCATTTTTAAATGTCAGCGGAATTCCGAGAACAATGGAAGAGTTCCGAAGCATTTTTAAATGTCCGCAGAATTCCAAGAACAATGGAAGAGTTCCAAAGCATTTTTAAATGTCAGCGGAATTCTGAAAACAATGGAAGAGTTCCGAAGCATTTTTAAACTTCAGCAGAATTCCGAGAAAAATGGAAGAGTTCCGAAGCATTTTTAAAAGTCAGGGGAATTCCGAGAACAATAGAAGAGTTGTGAAGCAATTTTAAGCGTCAGCGGAATTCTGAGAACAATGTAAGAGTTCCGAAGCATTTTTAAACTTCACTGGAATTCCGAGAACAATGGAAGAGTTCCGAAGCATTTTTAAACATCAGCGGAATTCCGAGAACAATGGAAGAGTTCTGAAGCATTTTTAAACGTCAGCGGAATTCCGAGGACAATGGAAGAGTTTCGAAGCATTTTTATATGTCTGCAGAATTCTGAGAACAATGGAAGAGTTCCAAAGCATTTTTAAATGTCAGCGGAATTCTGAAAACAATGGAAGAGTTCCGAAGCATTTTTAAACTTCAGCAGAATTCCGAGAACAATGGAAGAGTTCCGAAGCATTTTTAAACATCAGCGGAATTCCGAGAACAATGGAAGAGTTCTGAAGCATTTTTAAACGTCAGCGGAATTTTGAAAACAATGGAAGATTTCTGAAGCATTTTTAAACGTCAGCGGAATTCTGAGAACAATGGAAGAGTTGTGAAGCATTTTTAAAGGTCAGCGGAATTTGGAGAACAATCGAAGAGTTCTGAAGCATTTTTAAAAGTCAGCGGAATTCCGAGAACAATGGAAGAGTTGTGAAGCATTTTTAAACGTCAGCGGAATTCCGAGAACAATGGAAGAGTTCCGAAGCATTTTTAAACCTCAGCGGAATTCCGAGAACAATGGAAGAGTTCTGAAGCATTTTTGAATGTCAGCGGAATTCCGAGAACAATGGAAGAGCTCCGAAGCATACTTAAACTTCAGCGGAATTCCAAGAACAATGGAAGAGTTCCGAAGCATTTTTAAAAGTCAGCGGAATTCCGAGAACAATAGAAGAGTTGTGAAGCATTTTTAAGTGTCAGCGGAATTCCGAGAACAATGGAAGAGTTCCAAAGCATTTCTAAACTTCAGCAGAATTCCGAGAACAATGGAAGAGTTCCGAAGCATTCTTAAACTTCAGCGGAATTCCGAGAACAATGGAAGAGTTCCGAAGCATTTTTTAAAGTCAGCGGAATTTCCGAGAACAATAGAAGAGTTGTGAAGCAATTTTAAGCGTCAGCGGAATTCCGAGAACAATGGAAGAGTTCCGAAGCATTTTTAAACGTCAGCGGAATTTTGAAAACAATGGAAGATTTCCGAAGCATTTTTAAAAGTCAGATGAATACCGAGAAAAATGAAAGAGTTGTGAAGCATTTTTAAACGTCAGTGGAATACCGAGAACAATGGAAGAGTTCCGAAGCATTCTTAAACTTCAGCGGAATTCCGAGAACAATGGAAGAGTTCCGAAGCATTTTTTAAAGTCAGCGGAATTTCCGAGAACAATAGAAGAGTTGTGAAGCAATTTTAAGCGTCAGCGGAATTCCAAGAACAATGGAAGAGTTCCAAAGCATTTTTCAACATCAGCGGAATTCTGAGAACAATGGAAGAGTTCTGAAGCATTTTTAAACGTCAGCGGAATTTTGAAAACAATGGAAGATTTCCGAAGCATTTTTAAACGTCAGCGGAATTCTGAGAACAATGGAAGAGTTCCGAGGCAATTTTAAACTTCAGCGGAATTTTGAGAACAATGGAAGAGTTCCGAAGCATTTTTAAAAGTCCGCAAAATTCCGAGAACAATGGAAGAGTTGTGAAGAATTTTTAAACGTCAGCGGATTTCCGAGAACAATGGAAGAGTTCTGAAGCATTTTTAAACGTCAGCGGAATTCAGAGAACAATGAAAGAGTTCTGAAGCATTTTTAAATGTCAGCGGATTTCCGAGAACAATGGAAGAGATCCGAAGCATTTTTAAATGTCAGCGGAATTCTGAGAACAATGGAAGAGTTCTGAAGCATTTTTAAACTTCAGCAGAATTCCGAGAACAATGGAAGAGTTCCGAAGCATACTTAAACTTCAGCGGAATTCCGAGAACAATGGAAGAGTTCCGAAGCATTTTTAAAAGTCAGGGGAATACCGAGAACAATGGAAGAGTTGTGAAGCATTTTTAAACGTCAGCGGAATTCCAGAACAATGGAAGAGTTCCGAAGCATACTTAAACTTCAGCGGAATTCCGAGAACAATGGAAGAGTTCTGAAGCATTTTTAAACATCAACGGAATTCCGAGAAAAAAGGAAGAGTTCCGAAGCATTTTTATATGTCAGCGGAATTCCGAGAACAATGGAAGAGTTCCGAAGCATATTTAAACTTCAGCGGAATACCGAGAACAATAGAAGAATTGTGAAGCATTTTTAAACGTCAGCGGAAATCCGAGAACAATGGAAGAGTTCCGAAGCATTTTTTAACTTCACCCAAATTCCGAGAACAATGGAAGAGTTCCGATGCATTTTTAAACTTCAGCAGAATTCCTACAACAATGGAAGAGTTCCGAAGCATTTTTAAACTTCAGCGGAATTCCGAGAACAATGGAAGAGTTCCGAAGCATTTTTAAACGTCAGCGGAATTCCGAGAACAGTGGAAGAGTTGTGAAGCATTTTTAAATGTCAGCGGAATTCTGAGAACAATGGAAGAGTTCCGAAGCATTTTTAATCTTCAGCATAATTCCGAGAACAATGGAAGAGTTCCCAAGCATTTTTAAAAGTCAGCGGAATTCCGAGAACAGTGGAAGAGTTGTGAAGCATTTTTAAACGTCAGCGGAATTCTGAGAGCAATGGAAGAGTTCCGAAGCATTTTTAATCTTCAGCATAATTCCGAGAACAATGGAAGAGTTCCGAAGAATATTTAAACTTCAGCGGAATTCCGAGAACAATGGAAGAGTTCCGAAGCATTTTTAAAAGTCAGCGGAATACCGAGAAAAATGGAAGAGTTGTGAAGCATTTTTAAACGTCAGTGGAATTCCGAGAACAATGGAAGAGTTCCGAAGCATTTTTAAATGTCAGCGGAATTCCGAGAACAATGGAAGAGTTCCGAAGCATTTTTAAATGTCAGCAGAATTCCAAGAACAATGGAAGAGTTCCAAAGCATTTTTAAATGTCAGCGGAATTTTGAAAACAATGGAAGAGTTCCGAAGCATTTTTAAACTTCAGCAGAATTCCGAGAAAAATGGAAGAGTTCCGAAGTATTTTTAAAAGTCAGCGGAATTCCGATAACAATAGAAGAGTTGTGAAGCATTTTTAAGCGTCAGCGGAATTCCGAGAACAATGGAAGAGTTCCGAAGCATTTTTAAACTTGAAAACTTCAGCAGATTTCCGAGAAAAATGGAAGAGTTCTGAAGCATTCTTAAACTTCAGCGGAATTCCGAGAACAATGGAAAAGTTCCGAAGCATTTTTAAAAGTCAGGGGAATTCCGAGAACAATAGAAGAGTTGTTAAGCAATTTTAAGCGTCAGCGGAATTCTGAGAACAATCTAAGAGTTTCGAAGCATTTTTAAACTTCACTGGAATTCCGAGAACAATGGAAGAGTTCCGAAGCATTTTTAAACGTCAGCGGAATTTTGAAAACAATGGAAGATTTCTGAAGCATTTTTAAACGTCAGCGGAATTCTGAGAACAATGGAAGAGTTGTGAAGCATTTTTAAAGGTCAGCGGAATTTGGAGAACAATCGAAGAGTTCCGAAGCATTTTTAAAAGTCAGCGGAATTCCGAGAACAATGGAAGAGTTGTGAAGCATTTTTAAACGTCAGCGGAATTCCGAGAACAATGGAAGAGTTCCGAAGCATTTTTAAACCTCAGCGGAATTCCAAGAACAATGGAAGAGTTCTGAAGCATTTTTGAATGTCAGCGGAATTCCGAGAACAATGGAAGAGCTCCGAAGCATACTTAAACTTCAGCGGAATTCCGAGAACAATGGAACAGTTCCGAAGCATTTTTAAAAGTCAGCAGAATACCGAGAACAATGGAAGAGTTGTGAAGCATTTTTAAACATCAGCGGAATTCCAGAACAATCGAAGAGTTCCGAAGCATTTTTAAATGTCAGCGGAATTCCGAGAACAATGGAAGAGTTCCGAAGCATTTTTATATGTCTGCAGAATTCTGAGAACAATGGAAGAGTTCCAAAGCATTTTTAAATGTCAGCGGAATTCTGAAAACAATGGAAGAGTTCCGAAGCATTTTTAAACTTCAGCAGAATTCCGAGAACAATGGAAGAGTTCCGAAGCATTTTTAAACATCAGCGGAATTCCGAGAACAATGGAAGAGTTCTGAAGCATTTTTAAACGTCAGCGGAATTTTGAAAACAATGGAAGATTTCTGAAGCATTTTTAAACGTCAGCGGAATTCTGAGAACAATGGAAGAGTTGTGAAGCATTTTTAAAGGTCAGCGGAATTTGGAGAACAATCGAAGAGTTCCGAAGCATTTTTAAAAGTCAGCGGAATTCCGAGAACAATGGAACAGTTCCGAAGCATTTTTAAAAGTCAGCAGAATACCGAGAACAATGGAAGAGTTGTGAAGCATTTTTAAACATCAGCGGAATTCCAGAACAATCGAAGAGTTCCGAAGCATTTTTAAATGTCAGCGGAATTCCGAGAACAATGGAAGAGTTCCGAAACATTTTTATATGTCTGCAGAATTCTGAGAACAATGGAAGAGTTCCAAAGCATTTTTAAATGTCAGCGGAATTCTGAAAACAATGGAAGAGTTCCGAAGCATTTTTAAACTTCAGCAGAATTCCGAGAACAATGGAAGAGTTCCGAAGCATTCTTAAACTTCTGCGGAATTCCGAGAACAATGGAAGAGTTCCGAAGCATTTTTAAAAGTCAGCGGAATTCCGAGAACAATAGAAGAGTTGTGAAGCATTTTTAAGCGTCAGCGGAATTCCGAGAACAATGGAAGAGTTCCAAAGCATTTTTAAACTTCAGCAGAATTCCGAGAACAATGGAAGAGTTCCGAAGCATTCTTAAACTTCAGCGGAATTCCGAGAACAATGGAAGAGTTCCGAAGCATTTTTTAAAGTCAGCGGAATTTCCGAGAACAATAGAAGAGTTGTGAAGCAATTTCAAGCGTCAGCGGAATTCCGAGAACAATGGAAGAGTTCCGAAGCATTTTTCAACATCAGCAGAATTCCGAGAACAATGGAAGAGTTCTGAAGCATTTTTAAACGTCAGCGGAATTTTGAAAACAATGGAAGATTTCCGAAGCATTTTTAAACGTCAGCGGAATTTTGAAAACAATGGAAGATTTCCGAAGCATTTTTAAAAGTCAGCGGAATACCGAGAAAAATGGAAGAGTTGTGAAGCATTTTTAAACGTCAGCGGAATTCCGAGAACAATGGAAGAGTTCCGAAGCATTTTTAAATGTCAGCGGAATTCCGAGAACAATGGAAGAGTTCCAAAGCATTTTTAAATGTCAGCAGAATTCCAAGAACAAGGGAAGAGTTCCAAAGCATTTTTAAATGTCAGCGGAATTCTGAAAACAATGGAAGAGTTCCGAAGCATTTTTAAACTTCAGCAGAATTCCGAGAAAAATGGAAGAGTTCCGAAGTATTTTTAAAAGTCAGCGGAATTCCGAGAACAATAGAAGAGTTGTGAAGCATTTTTAAGCGTCAGCGGAATTCCGAGAACAATGGAAGAGTTCCGAAGCATTTTTAAACTTCAAAACTTCAGCAGATTTCCGAGAACAATGGAAGAGTTCTGAAGCATTCTTAAACTTCAGCGGAATTCCGAGAACAATGGAAGAGTTGTGAAGCAATTTTTAGCGTCAGCGGAATTCTGAGAACAATCTAAGAGTTTCGAAGCATTTTGAAAAGTCAGGGGAATTCCGAGAACAATAGAAGAGTTGTGAAGCAATTTTAAGCGTCAGCGGAATTCTGAGAACAATCTAAGAGTTTCGAAGCATTTTTAAACTTCACTGGAATTCCGAGAACAATGGAAGAGTTCCGAAGCATTTTTAAACGTCAGCGGAATTTTGAAAACAATGGAAGATTTCTGAAGCATTTTTAAACGTCAGCTGAATTCTGAGAACAATGGAAGAGTTGTGAAGCATTTTTAAACATCAGCGGAATTCCAGAACAATCGAAGAGTTCCGAAGCATTTTTAAATGTCAGCGGAATTCCGAGAACAATGGAAGAGTTCCGAAGCATTTTTATATGTCTGCAGAATTCTGAGAGCAATGGAAGAGTTCCAAAGCATTTTTAAATGTCAGCGGAATTCTGAAAACAATGGAAGAGTTCCGAAGCATTTTTAAACTTCAGCAGAATTCCGAGAACAATGGAAGAGTTCCGAAGCATTTTTAAACATCAGCGGAATTCCGAGAACAATGGAAGAGTTCTGAAGCATTTTTAAACGTCAGCGGAATTTTGAAAACAATGGAAGATTTCTGAAGCATTTTTAAACGTCAGCGGAATTCTGAGAACAATGGAAGAGTTGTGAAGCATTTTTAAAGGTCAGCGGAATTTGGAGAACAATCGAAGAGTTCCGAAGCATTTTTAAAAGTCAGCGGAATTCCGAGAACAATGGAAGAGTTGTGAAGCATTTTTAAACGTCAGCGGAATTCCGAGAACAATGGAAGAGTTCCGAAGCATTTTTAAACCTCAGCGGAATTCCGAGAACAATGGAAGAGTTCTGAAGCATTTTTGAATGTCAGCGGAATTCCGAGAACAATGGAAGAGCTCCGAAGCATACTTAAACTTCAGCGGAATTCCAAGAACAATGGAAGAGTTCCGAAGCATTTTTAAAAGTCAGCGGAATTCCGAGAACAATAGAAGAGTTGTGAAGCATTTTTAAGTGTCAGCGGAATTCCGAGAACAATGGAAGAGTTCCAAAGCATTTCTAAACTTCAGCAGAATTCCGAGAACAATGGAAGAGTTCCGAAGCATTCTTAAACTTCAGCGGAATTCCGAGAACAATGGAAGAGTTCCGAAGCATTTTTTAAAGTCAGCGGAATTTCCGAGAACAATAGAAGAGTTGTGAAGCAATTTTAAGCGTCAGCGGAATTCCGAGAACAATGGAAGAGTTCCGAAGCATTTTTAAACGTCAGCGGAATTTTGAAAACAATGGAAGATTTCCGAAGCATTTTTAAAAGTCAGCGGAATACCGAGAAAAATGAAAGAGTTGTGAAGCATTTTTAAACGTCAGTGGAATTCCGAGAACAATGGAAGAGTTCCGAAGCATTCTTAAACTTCAGCGGAATTCCGAGAACAATGGAAGAGTTCCGAAGCATTTTTTAAAGTCAGCGGAATTTCCGAGAACAATAGAAGAGTTGTGAAGCAATTTTAAGCGTCAGCGGAATTCCAAGAACAATGGAAGAGTTCCAAAGCATTTTTCAACATCAGCGGAATTCTGAGAACAATGGAAGAGTTCTGAAGCATTTTTAAACGTCAGCGGAATTTTGAAAACAATGGAAGATTTCCGAAGCATTTTTAAACGTCAGCGGAATTCTGAGAACAATGGAAGAGTTCCGAGGCAATTTTAAACTTCAGCGGAATTTTGAGAACAATGGAAGAGTTCCGAAGCATTTTTAAAAGTCCGCAAAATTCCGAGAACAATGGAAGAGTTGTGAAGAATTTTTAAACGTCAGCGGATTTCCGAGAACAATGGAAGAGTTCTGAAGCATTTTTAAACGTCAGCGGAATTCAGAGAACAATGAAAGAGTTCTGAAGCATTTTTAAATGTCAGCGGATTTCCGAGAACAATGGAAGAGATCCGAAGCATTTTTAAATGTCAGCGGAATTCTGAGAACAATGGAAGAGTTCTGAAGCATTTTTAAACTTCAGCAGAATTCCGAGAACAATGGAAGAGTTGTGAAGCATTTTTAAACGTCAGCGGAATTCTGAGAGCAATGGAAGAGTTCCGAAGCATTTTTAATCTTCAGCATAATTCCGAGAACAATGGAAGAGTTCCGAAGAATATTTAAACTTCAGCGGAATTCCGAGAACAATGGAAGAGTTCCGAAGCATTTTTAAAAGTCAGCGGAATACCGAGAAAAATGGAAGAGTTGTGAAGCATTTTTAAACGTCAGTGGAATTCCGAGAACAATGGAAGAGTTCCGAAGCATTTTTAAATGTCAGCGGAATTCCGAGAACAATGGAAGAGTTCCGAAGCATTTTTAAATGTCAGCAGAATTCCAAGAACAATGGAAGAGTTCCAAAGCATTTTTAAATGTCAGCGGAATTTTGAAAACAATGGAAGAGTTCCGAAGCATTTTTAAACTTCAGCAGAATTCCGAGAAAAATGGAAGAGTTCCGAAGTATTTTTAAAAGTCAGCGGAATTCCGATAACAATAGAAGAGTTGTGAAGCATTTTTAAGCGTCAGCGGAATTCCGAGAACAATGGAAGAGTTCCGAAGCATTTTTAAACTTGAAAACTTAAGCAGATTTCCGAGAAAAATGGAAGAGTTCTGAAGCATTCTTAAACTTCAGCGGAATTCCGAGAACAATGGAAAAGTTCCGAAGCATTTTTAAAAGTCAGGGGAATTCCGAGAACAATAGAAGAGTTGTTAAGCAATTTTAAGCGTCAGCGGAATTCTGAGAACAATCTAAGAGTTTCGAAGCATTTTTAAACTTCACTGGAATTCCGAGAACAATGGAAGAGTTCCGAAGCATTTTTAAACGTCAGCGGAATTTTGAAAACAATGGAAGATTTCTGAAGCATTTTTAAACGTCAGCGGAATTCTGAGAACAATGGAAGAGTTGTGAAGCATTTTTAAAGGTCAGCGGAATTTGGAGAACAATCGAAGAGTTCCGAAGCATTTTTAAAAGTCAGCGGAATTCCGAGAACAATGGAAGAGTTGTGAAGCATTTTTAAACGTCAGCGGAATTCCGAGAACAATGGAAGAGTTCCGAAGCATTTTTAAACCTCAGCGGAATTCCAAGAACAATGGAAGAGTTCTGAAGCATTTTTGAATGTCAGCGGAATTCCGAGAACAATGGAAGAGCTCCGAAGCATACTTAAACTTCAGCGGAATTCCGAGAACAATGGAACAGTTCCGAAGCATTTTTAAAAGTCAGCAGAATACCGAGAACAATGGAAGAGTTGTGAAGCATTTTTAAACATCAGCGGAATTCCAGAACAATCGAAGAGTTCCGAAGCATTTTTAAATGTCAGCGGAATTCCGAGAACAATGGAAGAGTTCCGAAGCATTTTTATATGTCTGCAGAATTCTGAGAACAATGGAAGAGTTCCAAAGCATTTTTAAATGTCAGCGGAATTCTGAAAACAATGGAAGAGTTCCGAAGCATTTTTAAACTTCAGCAGAATTCCGAGAACAATGGAAGAGTTCCGAAGCATTTTTAAACATCAGCGGAATTCCGAGAACAATGGAAGAGTTCTGAAGCATTTTTAAACGTCAGCGGAATTTTGAAAACAATGGAAGATTTCTGAAGCATTTTTAAACGTCAGCGGAATTCTGAGAACAATGGAAGAGTTGTGAAGCATTTTTAAAGGTCAGCGGAATTTGGAGAACAATCGAAGAGTTCCGAAGCATTTTTAAAAGTCAGCGGAATTCCGAGAACAATGGAACAGTTCCGAAGCATTTTTAAAAGTCAGCAGAATACCGAGAACAATGGAAGAGTTGTGAAGCATTTTTAAACATCAGCGGAATTCCAGAACAATCGAAGAGTTCCGAAGCATTTTTAAATGTCAGCGGAATTCCGAGAACAATGGAAGAGTTCCGAAACATTTTTATATGTCTGCAGAATTCTGAGAACAATGGAAGAGTTCCAAAGCATTTTTAAATGTCAGCGGAATTCTGAAAACAATGGAAGAGTTCCGAAGCATTTTTAAACTTCAGCAGAATTCCGAGAACAATGGAAGAGTTCCGAAGCATTCTTAAACTTCTGCGGAATTCCGAGAACAATGGAAGAGTTCCGAAGCATTTTTAAAAGTCAGCGGAATTCCGAGAACAATAGAAGAGTTGTGAAGCATTTTTAAGCGTCAGCGGAATTCCGAGAACAATGGAAGAGTTCCAAAGCATTTTTAAACTTCAGCAGAATTCCGAGAACAATGGAAGAGTTCCGAAGCATTCTTAAACTTCAGCGGAATTCCGAGAACAATGGAAGAGTTCCGAAGCATTTTTTAAAGTCAGCGGAATTTCCGAGAACAATAGAAGAGTTGTGAAGCAATTTCAAGCGTCAGCGGAATTCCGAGAACAATGGAAGAGTTCCGAAGCATTTTTCAACATCAGCAGAATTCCGAGAACAATGGAAGAGTTCTGAAGCATTTTTAAACGTCAGCGGAATTTTGAAAACAATGGAAGATTTCCGAAGCATTTTTAAACGTCAGCGGAATTTTGAAAACAATGGAAGATTTCCGAAGCATTTTTAAAAGTCAGCGGAATACCGAGAAAAATGGAAGAGTTGTGAAGCATTTTTAAACGTCAGCGGAATTCCGAGAACAATGGAAGAGTTCCGAAGCATTTTTAAATGTCAGCGGAATTCCGAGAACAATGGAAGAGTTCCAAAGCATTTTTAAATGTCAGCAGAATTCCAAGAACAAGGGAAGAGTTCCAAAGCATTTTTAAATGTCAGCGGAATTCTGAAAACAATGGAAGAGTTCCGAAGCATTTTTAAACTTCAGCAGAATTCCGAGAAAAATGGAAGAGTTCCGAAGTATTTTTAAAAGTCAGCGGAATTCCGAGAACAATAGAAGAGTTGTGAAGCATTTTTAAGCGTCAGCGGAATTCCGAGAACAATGGAAGAGTTCCGAAGCATTTTTAAACTTCAAAACTTCAGCAGATTTCCGAGAACAATGGAAGAGTTCTGAAGCATTCTTAAACTTCAGCGGAATTCCGAGAACAATGGAAGAGTTGTGAAGCAATTTTTAGCGTCAGCGGAATTCTGAGAACAATCTAAGAGTTTCGAAGCATTTTGAAAAGTCAGGGGAATTCCGAGAACAATAGAAGAGTTGTGAAGCAATTTTAAGCGTCAGCGGAATTCTGAGAACAATCTAAGAGTTTCGAAGCATTTTTAAACTTCACTGGAATTCCGAGAACAATGGAAGAGTTCCGAAGCATTTTTAAACGTCAGCGGAATTTTGAAAACAATGGAAGATTTCTGAAGCATTTTTAAACGTCAGCTGAATTCTGAGAACAATGGAAGAGTTGTGAAGCATTTTTAAACATCAGCGGAATTCCAGAACAATCGAAGAGTTCCGAAGCATTTTTAAATGTCAGCGGAATTCCGAGAACAATGGAAGAGTTCCGAAGCATTTTTATATGTCTGCAGAATTCTGAGAGCAATGGAAGAGTTCCAAAGCATTTTTAAATGTCAGCGGAATTCTGAAAACAATGGAAGAGTTCCGAAGCATTTTTAAACTTCAGCAGAATTCCGAGAACAATGGAAGAGTTCCGAAGCATTTTTAAACATCAGCGGAATTCCGAGAACAATGGAAGAGTTCTGAAGCATTTTTAAACGTCAGCGGAATTTTGAAAACAATGGAAGATTTCTGAAGCATTTTTAAACGTCAGCGGAATTCTGAGAACAATGGAAGAGTTGTGAAGCATTTTTAAAGGTCAGCGGAATTTGGAGAACAATCGAAGAGTTCCGAAGCATTTTTAAAAGTCAGCGGAATTCCGAGAACAATGGAAGAGTTGTGAAGCATTTTTAAACGTCAGCGGAATTCCGAGAACAATGGAAGAGTTCCGAAGCATTTTTAAACCTCAGCGGAATTCCGAGAACAATGGAAGAGTTCTGAAGCATTTTTGAATGTCAGCGGAATTCCGAGAACAATGGAAGAGCTCCGAAGCATACTTAAACTTCAGCGGAATTCCAAGAACAATGGAAGAGTTCCGAAGCATTTTTAAAAGTCAGCGGAATTCCGAGAACAATAGAAGAGTTGTGAAGCATTTTTAAGTGTCAGCGGAATTCCGAGAACAATGGAAGAGTTCCAAAGCATTTCTAAACTTCAGCAGAATTCCGAGAACAATGGAAGAGTTCCGAAGCATTCTTAAACTTCAGCGGAATTCCGAGAACAATGGAAGAGTTCCGAAGCATTTTTTAAAGTCAGCGGAATTTCCGAGAACAATAGAAGAGTTGTGAAGCAATTTTAAGCGTCAGCGGAATTCCGAGAACAATGGAAGAGTTCCGAAGCATTTTTAAACGTCAGCGGAATTTTGAAAACAATGGAAGATTTCCGAAGCATTTTTAAAAGTCAGCGGAATACCGAGAAAAATGAAAGAGTTGTGAAGCATTTTTAAACGTCAGTGGAATTCCGAGAACAATGGAAGAGTTCCGAAGCATTCTTCAACTTCAGCGGAATTCCGAGAACAATGGAAGAGTTCCGAAGCATTTTTTAAAGTCAGCGGAATTTCCGAGAACAATAGAAGAGTTGTGAAGCAATTTTAAGCGTCAGCGGAATTCCAAGAACAATGGAAGAGTTCCAAAGCATTTTTCAACATCAGCGGAATTCTGAGAACAATGGAAGAGTTCTGAAGCATTTTTAAACGTCAGCGGAATTTTGAAAACAATGGAAGATTTCCGAAGCATTTTTAAACGTCAGCGGAATTCTGAGAACAATGGAAGAGTTCCGAGGCAATTTTAAACTTCAGCGGAATTTTGAGAACAATGGAAGAGTTCCGAAGCATTTTTAAAAGTCCGCAAAATTCCGAGAACAATGGAAGAGTTGTGAAGAATTTTTAAACGTCAGCGGATTTCCGAGAACAATGGAAGAGTTCTGAAGCATTTTTAAACGTCAGCGGAATTCAGAGAACAATGAAAGAGTTCTGAAGCATTTTTAAATGTCAGCGGATTTCCGAGAACAATGGAAGAGATCCGAAGCATTTTTAAATGTCAGCGGAATTCTGAGAACAATGGAAGAGTTCTGAAGCATTTTTAAACTTCAGCAGAATTCCGAGAACAATGGAAGAGTTGTGAAGCATTTTTAAACGTCAGCGGAATTCTGAGAGCAATGGAAGAGTTCCGAAGCATTTTTAATCTTCAGCATAATTCCGAGAACAATGGAAGAGTTCCGAAGAATATTTAAACTTCAGCGGAATTCCGAGAACAATGGAAGAGTTCCGAAGCATTTTTAAAAGTCAGCGGAATACCGAGAAAAATGGAAGAGTTGTGAAGCATTTTTAAACGTCAGTGGAATTCCGAGAACAATGGAAGAGTTCCGAAGCATTTTTAAATGTCAGCGGAATTCCGAGAACAATGGAAGAGTTCCGAAGCATTTTTAAATGTCAGCAGAATTCCAAGAACAATGGAAGAGTTCCAAAGCATTTTTAAATGTCAGCGGAATTTTGAAAACAATGGAAGAGTTCCGAAGCATTTTTAAACTTCAGCAGAATTCCGAGAAAAATGGAAGAGTTCCGAAGTATTTTTAAAAGTCAGCGGAATTCCGATAACAATAGAAGAGTTGTGAAGCATTTTTAAGCGTCAGCGGAATTCCGAGAACAATGGAAGAGTTCCGAAGCATTTTTAAACTTGAAAACTTCAGCAGATTTCCGAGAAAAATGGAAGAGTTCTGAAGCATTCTTAAACTTCAGCGGAATTCCGAGAACAATGGAAAAGTTCCGAAGCATTTTTAAAAGTCAGGGGAATTCCGAGAACAATAGAAGAGTTGTTAAGCAATTTTAAGCGTCAGCGGAATTCTGAGAACAATCTAAGAGTTTCGAAGCATTTTTAAACTTCACTGGAATTCCGAGAACAATGGAAGAGTTCCGAAGCATTTTTAAACGTCAGCGGAATTTTGAAAACAATGGAAGATTTCTGAAGCATTTTTAAACGTCAGCGGAATTCTGAGAACAATGGAAGAGTTGTGAAGCATTTTTAAAGGTCAGCGGAATTTGGAGAACAATCGAAGAGTTCCGAAGCATTTTTAAAAGTCAGCGGAATTCCGAGAACAATGGAAGAGTTGTGAAGCATTTTTAAACGTCAGCGGAATTCCAAGAACAATGGAAGAGTTCTGAAGCATTTTTGAATGTCAGCGGAATTCCGAGAACAATGGAAGAGCTCCGAAGCATACTTAAACTTCAGCGGAATTCCGAGAACAATGGAACAGTTCCGAAGCATTTTTAAAAGTCAGCAGAATACCGAGAACAATGGAAGAGTTGTGAAGCATTTTTAAACATCAGCGGAATTCCAGAACAATCGAAGAGTTCCGAAGCATTCTTAAACTTCAGCGGAATTCCGAGAACAATGGAAGAGTTCTGAAGCATTTTTAAACGTCAGCGGAATTTTGAAAACAATGGAAGATTTCTGAAGCATTTTTAAACGTCAGCGGAATTCTGAGAACAATGGAAGAGTTGTGAAGCATTTTTAAAGGTCAGCGGAATTTGGAGAACAATCGAAGAGTTCCGAAGCATTTTTAAAAGTCAGCGGAATTCCGAGAACAATGGAACAGTTCCGAAGCATTTTTAAAAGTCAGCAGAATACCGAGAACAATGGAAGAGTTGTGAAGAATTTTTAAACATCAGCGGAATTCCAGAACAATCGAAGAGTTCCGAAGCATTTTTAAATCTCAGCGGAATTCCGAGAACAATGGAAGAGTTCCGAAACATTTTTATATGTCTGCAGAATTCTGAGAACAATGGAAGAGTTCCAAAGCATTTTTAAATGTCAGCGGAATTCTGAAAACAATGGAAGAGTTCCGAAGCATTTTTAAACTTCAGCAGAATTCCGAGAACAATGGAAGAGTTCCGAAGCATTCTTAAACTTCTGCGGAATTCCGAGAACAATGGAAGATTTCCGAAGCATTTTTAAACGTCAGCGGAATTTTGAAAACAATGGAAGATTTCCGAAGCATTTTTAAAAGTCAGCGGAATACCGAGAAAAATGGAAGAGTTGTGAAGCATTTTTAAACGTCAGCGGAATTCCGAGAACAATGGAAGAGTTCCGAAGCATTTTTAAATGTCAGCGGAATTCCGAGAACAATGGAAGAGTTCCAAAGCATTTTTAAATGTCAGCGGAATTCTGAAAACAATGGAAGAGTTCCGAAGCATTTTTAAACTTCAGCAGAATTCCGAGAAAAATGGAAGAGTTCCGAAGTATTTTTAAAAGTCAGCGGAATTCCGAGAACAATAGAAGAGTTGTGAAGCATTTTTAAGCGTCAGCGGAATTCCGAGAACAATGGAAGAGTTCCGAAGCATTTTTAAACTTCAAAACTTCAGCAGATTTCCGAGAACAATGGAAGAGTTCTGAAGCATTCTTAAACTTCAGCGGAATTCCGAGAACAATGGAAGAGTTGTGAAGCAATTTTTAGCGTCAGCGGAATTCTGAGAACAATCTAAGAGTTTCGAAGCATTTTGAAAAGTCAGGGGAATTCCGAGAACAATAGAAGAGTTGTGAAGCAATTTTAAGCGTCAGCGGAATTCTGAGAACAATCTAAGAGTTTCGAAGCATTTTTAAACTTCACTGGAATTCCGAGAACAATGGAAGAGTTCCGAAGCATTTTTAAACGTCAGCGGAATTTTGAAAACAATGGAAGATTTCTGAAGCATTTTTAAACGTCAGCTGAATTCTGAGAACAATGGAAGAGTTGTGAAGCATTTTTAAACATCAGCGGAATTCCAGAACAATCGAAGAGTTCCGAAGCATTTTTAAATGTCAGCGGAATTCCGAGAACAATGGAAGAGTTCCGAAGCATTTTTATATGTCTGCAGAATTCTGAGAGCAATGGAAGAGTTCCAAAGCATTTTTAAATGTCAGCGGAATTCTGAAAACAATGGAAGAGTTCCGAAGCATTTTTAAACTTCAGCAGAATTCCGAGAACAATGGAAGAGTTCCGAAGCATTTTTAAACATCAGCGGAATTCCGAGAACAATGGAAGAGTTCTGAAGCATTTTTAAACGTCAGCGGAATTTTGAAAACAATGGAAGATTTCTGAAGCATTTTTAAACGTCAGCGGAATTCTGAGAACAATGGAAGAGTTGTGAAGCATTTTTAAAGGTCAGCGGAATTTGGAGAACAATCGAAGAGTTCCGAAGCATTTTTAAAAGTCAGCGGAATTCCGAGAACAATGGAAGAGTTGTGAAGCATTTTTAAACGTCAGCGGAATTCCGAGAACAATGGAAGAGTTCCGAAGCATTTTTAAACCTCAGCGGAATTCCGAGAACAATGGAAGAGTTCTGAAGCATTTTTGAATGTCAGCGGAATTCCGAGAACAATGGAAGAGCTCCGAAGCATACTTAAACTTCAGCGGAATTCCAAGAACAATGGAAGAGTTCCGAAGCATTTTTAAAAGTCAGCGGAATTCCGAGAACAATAGAAGAGTTGTGAAGCATTTTTAAGTGTCAGCGGAATTCCGAGAACAATGGAAGAGTTCCAAAGCATTTCTAAACTTCAGCAGAATTCCGAGAACAATGGAAGAGTTCCGAAGCATTCTTAAACTTCAGCGGAATTCCGAGAACAATGGAAGAGTTCCGAAGCATTTTTTAAAGTCAGCGGAATTTCCGAGAACAATAGAAGAGTTGTGAAGCAATTTTAAGCGTCAGCGGAATTCCGAGAACAATGGAAGAGTTCCGAAGCATTTTTAAACGTCAGCGGAATTTTGAAAACAATGGAAGATTTCCGAAGCATTTTTAAAAGTCAGCGGAATACCGAGAAAAATGAAAGAGTTGTGAAGCATTTTTAAACGTCAGTGGAATTCCGAGAACAATGGAAGAGTTCCGAAGCATTCTTAAACTTCAGCGGAATTCCGAGAACAATGGAAGAGTTCCGAAGCATTTTTTAAAGTCAGCGGAATTTCCGAGAACAATAGAAGAGTTGTGAAGCAATTTTAAGCGTCAGCGGAATTCCAAGAACAATGGAAGAGTTCCAAAGCATTTTTCAACATCAGCGGAATTCTGAGAACAATGGAAGAGTTCTGAAGCATTTTTAAACGTCAGCGGAATTTTGAAAACAATGGAAGATTTCCGAAGCATTTTTAAACGTCAGCGGAATTCTGAGAACAATGGAAGAGTTCCGAGGCAATTTTAAACTTCAGCGGAATTTTGAGAACAATGGAAGAGTTCCGAAGCATTTTTAAAAGTCCGCAAAATTCCGAGAACAATGGAAGAGTTGTGAAGAATTTTTAAACGTCAGCGGATTTCCGAGAACAATGGAAGAGTTCTGAAGCATTTTTAAACGTCAGCGGAATTCAGAGAACAATGAAAGAGTTCTGAAGCATTTTTAAATGTCAGCGGATTTCCGAGAACAATGGAAGAGATCCGAAGCATTTTTAAATGTCAGCGGAATTCTGAGAACAATGGAAGAGTTCTGAAGCATTTTTAAACTTCAGCAGAATTCCGAGAACAATGGAAGAGTTGTGAAGCATTTTTAAACGTCAGCGGAATTCTGAGAGCAATGGAAGAGTTCCGAAGCATTTTTAATCTTCAGCATAATTCCGAGAACAATGGAAGAGTTCCGAAGAATATTTAAACTTCAGCGGAATTCCGAGAACAATGGAAGAGTTCCGAAGCATTTTTAAAAGTCAGCGGAATACCGAGAAAAATGGAAGAGTTGTGAAGCATTTTTAAACGTCAGTGGAATTCCGAGAACAATGGAAGAGTTCCGAAGCATTTTTAAATGTCAGCGGAATTCCGAGAACAATGGAAGAGTTCCGAAGCATTTTTAAATGTCAGCAGAATTCCAAGAACAATGGAAGAGTTCCAAAGCATTTTTAAATGTCAGCGGAATTTTGAAAACAATGGAAGAGTTCCGAAGCATTTTTAAACTTCAGCAGAATTCCGAGAAAAATGGAAGAGTTCCGAAGTATTTTTAAAAGTCAGCGGAATTCCGATAACAATAGAAGAGTTGTGAAGCATTTTTAAGCGTCAGCGGAATTCCGAGAACAATGGAAGAGTTCCGAAGCATTTTTAAACTTGAAAACTTCAGCAGATTTCCGAGAAAAATGGAAGAGTTCTGAAGCATTCTTAAACTTCAGCGGAATTCCGAGAACAATGGAAAAGTTCCGAAGCATTTTTAAAAGTCAGGGGAATTCCGAGAACAATAGAAGAGTTGTTAAGCAATTTTAAGCGTCAGCGGAATTCTGAGAACAATCTAAGAGTTTCGAAGCATTTTTAAACTTCACTGGAATTCCGAGAACAATGGAAGAGTTCCGAAGCATTTTTAAACGTCAGCGGAATTTTGAAAACAATGGAAGATTTCTGAAGCATTTTTAAACGTCAGCGGAATTCTGAGAACAATGGAAGAGTTGTGAAGCATTTTTAAAGGTCAGCGGAATTTGGAGAACAATCGAAGAGTTCCGAAGCATTTTTAAAAGTCAGCGGAATTCCGAGAACAATGGAAGAGTTGTGAAGCATTTTTAAACGTCAGCGGAATTCCAAGAACAATGGAAGAGTTCTGAAGCATTTTTGAATGTCAGCGGAATTCCGAGAACAATGGAAGAGCTCCGAAGCATACTTAAACTTCAGCGGAATTCCGAGAACAATGGAACAGTTCCGAAGCATTTTTAAAAGTCAGCAGAATACCGAGAACAATGGAAGAGTTGTGAAGCATTTTTAAACATCAGCGGAATTCCAGAACAATCGAAGAGTTCCGAAGCATTCTTAAACTTCAGCGGAATTCCGAGAACAATGGAAGAGTTCTGAAGCATTTTTAAACGTCAGCGGAATTTTGAAAACAATGGAAGATTTCTGAAGCATTTTTAAACGTCAGCGGAATTCTGAGAACAATGGAAGAGTTGTGAAGCATTTTTAAAGGTCAGCGGAATTTGGAGAACAATCGAAGAGTTCCGAAGCATTTTTAAAAGTCAGCGGAATTCCGAGAACAATGGAACAGTTCCGAAGCATTTTTAAAAGTCAGCAGAATACCGAGAACAATGGAAGAGTTGTGAAGAATTTTTAAACATCAGCGGAATTCCAGAACAATCGAAGAGTTCCGAAGCATTTTTAAATGTCAGCGGAATTCCGAGAACAATGGAAGAGTTCCGAAACATTTTTATATGTCTGCAGAATTCTGAGAACAATGGAAGAGTTCCAAAGCATTTTTAAATGTCAGCGGAATTCTGAAAACAATGGAAGAGTTCCGAAGCATTTTTAAACTTCAGCAGAATTCCGAGAACAATGGAAGAGTTCCGAAGCATTCTTAAACTTCTGCGGAATTCCGAGAACAATGGAAGAGTTCCGAAGCATTTTTAAAAGTCAGCGGAATTCCGAGAACAATAGAAGAGTTGTGAAGCATTTTTAAGCGTCAGCGGAATTCCGAGAACAATGGAAGAGTTCCAAAGCATTTTTAAACTTCAGCAGAATTCCGAGAACAATGGAAGAGTTCCGAAGCATTCTTAAACTTCAGCGGAATTCCGAGAACAATGGAAGAGTTCCGAAGCATTTTTTAAAGTCAGCGGAATTTCCGAGAACAATAGAAGAGTTGTGAAGCAATTTCAAGCGTCAGCGGAATTCCGAGAACAATGGAAGAGTTCCGAAGCATTTTTCAACATCAGCAGAATTCCGAGAACAATGGAAGAGTTCTGAAGCATTTTTAAACGTCAGCGGAATTTTGAAAACAATGGAAGATTTCCGAAGCATTTTTAAACGTCAGCGGAATTTTGAAAACAATGGAAGATTTCCGAAGCATTTTTAAAAGTCAGCGGAATACCGAGAAAAATGGAAGAGTTCCGAAGCATTTTTAAATGTCAGCGGAATTCCGAGAACAATGGAAGAGTTCCAAAGCATTTTTAAATGTCAGCAGAATTCCAAGAACAAGGGAAGAGTTCCAAAGCATTTTTAAATGTCAGCGGAATTCTGAAAACAATCTAAGAGTTTCGAAGCATTTTTAAACTTCACTGGAATTCCGAGAACAATGGAAGAGTTCCGAAGCATTTTTAAACGTCAGCGGAATTTTGAAAACAATGGAAGATTTCTGAAGCATTTTTAAACGTCAGCTGAATTCTGAGAACAATGGAAGAGTTGTGAAGCATTTTTAAACATCAGCGGAATTCCAGAACAATCGAAGAGTTCCGAAGCATTTTTAAATGTCAGCGGAATTCCGAGAACAATGGAAGAGTTCCGAAGCATTTTTATATGTCTGCAGAATTCTGAGAGCAATGGAAGAGTTCCAAAGCATTTTTAAATGTCAGCGGAATTCTGAAAACAATGGAAGAGTTCCGAAGCATTTTTAAACTTCAGCAGAATTCCGAGAACAATGGAAGAGTTCTGAAGCATTTTTAAACATCAGCGGAATTCCGAGAACAATGGAAGAGTTCTGAAGCATTTTTAAACGTCAGCGGAATTTTGAAAACAATGGAAGATTTCTGAAGCATTTTTAAACGTCAGCGGAATTCTGAGAACAATGGAAGAGTTGTGAAGCATTTTTAAAGGTCAGCGGAATTTGGAGAACAATCGAAGAGTTCCGAAGCATTTTTAAAAGTCAGCGGAATTCCGAGAACAATGGAAGAGTTGTGAAGCATTTTTAAACGTCAGCGGAATTCCGAGAACAATGGAAGAGTTCCGAAGCATTTTTAAACCTCAGCGGAATTCCGAGAACAATGGAAGAGTTCTGAAGCATTTTTGAATGTCAGCGGAATTCCAAGAACAATGGAAGAGCTCCGAAGCATACTTAAACTTCAGCGGAATTCCGAGAACAATGGAACAGTTCCGAAGCATTTTTAAAAGTCAGCAGAATACCGAGAACAATGGAAGAGTTCCGAAGCATTTTTAAAAGTCCGCAAAATTCCGAGAACAATGGAAGAGTTGTGAAGAATTTTTAAACGTCAGCGGATTTCCGAGAACAATGGAAGAGTTCTGAAGCATTTTTAAACGTCAGCGGAATTCAGAGAACAATGAAAGAGTTCTGAAGCATTTTTAAATGTCAGCGGATTTCCGAGAACAATGGAAGAGATCCGAAGCATTTTTAAATGTCAGCGGAATTCTGAGAACAATGGAAGAGTTCTGAAGCATTTTTAAACTTCAGCAGAATTCCGAGAACAATGGAAGAGTTGTGAAGCATTTTTAAACGTCAGCGGAATTCTGAGAGCAATGGAAGAGTTCCGAAGCATTTTTAATCTTCAGCATAATTCCGAGAACAATGGAAGAGTTCCGAAGAATATTTAAACTTCAGCGGAATTCCGAGAACAATGGAAGAGTTCCGAAGCATTTTTAAAAGTCAGCGGAATACCGAGAAAAATGGAAGAGTTGTGAAGCATTTTTAAACGTCAGTGGAATTCCGAGAACAATGGAAGAGTTCCGAAGCATTTTTAAATGTCAGCGGAATTCCGAGAACAATGGAAGAGTTCCGAAGCATTTTTAAATGTCAGCAGAATTCCAAGAACAATGGAAGAGTTCCAAAGCATTTTTAAATGTCAGCGGAATTTTGAAAACAATGGAAGAGTTCCGAAGCATTTTTAAACTTCAGCAGAATTCCGAGAAAAATGGAAGAGTTCCGAAGTATTTTTAAAAGTCAGCGGAATTCCGATAACAATAGAAGAGTTGTGAAGCATTTTTAAGCGTCAGCGGAATTCCGAGAACAATGGAAGAGTTCCGAAGCATTTTTAAACTTGAAAACTTCAGCAGATTTCCGAGAAAAATGGAAGAGTTCTGAAGCATTCTTAAACTTCAGCGGAATTCCGAGAACAATGGAAAAGTTCCGAAGCATTTTTAAAAGTCAGGGGAATTCCGAGAACAATAGAAGAGTTGTTAAGCAATTTTAAGCGTCAGCGGAATTCTGAGAACAATCTAAGAGTTTCGAAGCATTTTTAAACTTCACTGGAATTCCGAGAACAATGGAAGAGTTCCGAAGCATTTTTAAACGTCAGCGGAATTTTGAAAACAATGGAAGATTTCTGAAGCATTTTTAAACGTCAGCGGAATTCTGAGAACAATGGAAGAGTTGTGAAGCATTTTTAAAGGTCAGCGGAATTTGGAGAACAATCGAAGAGTTCCGAAGCATTTTTAAAAGTCAGCGGAATTCCGAGAACAATGGAAGAGTTGTGAAGCATTTTTAAACGTCAGCGGAATTCCAAGAACAATGGAAGAGTTCTGAAGCATTTTTGAATGTCAGCGGAATTCCGAGAACAATGGAAGAGCTCCGAAGCATACTTAAACTTCAGCGGAATTCCGAGAACAATGGAACAGTTCCGAAGCATTTTTAAAAGTCAGCAGAATACCGAGAACAATGGAAGAGTTGTGAAGCATTTTTAAACATCAGCGGAATTCCAGAACAATCGAAGAGTTCCGAAGCATTCTTAAACTTCAGCGGAATTCCGAGAACAATGGAAGAGTTCTGAAGCATTTTTAAACGTCAGCGGAATTTTGAAAACAATGGAAGATTTCTGAAGCATTTTTAAACGTCAGCGGAATTCTGAGAACAATGGAAGAGTTGTGAAGCATTTTTAAAGGTCAGCGGAATTTGGAGAACAATCGAAGAGTTCCGAAGCATTTTTAAAAGTCAGCGGAATTCCGAGAACAATGGAACAGTTCCGAAGCATTTTTAAAAGTCAGCAGAATACCGAGAACAATGGAAGAGTTGTGAAGAATTTTTAAACATCAGCGGAATTCCAGAACAATCGAAGAGTTCCGAAGCATTTTTAAATGTCAGCGGAATTCCGAGAACAATGGAAGAGTTCCGAAACATTTTTATATGTCTGCAGAATTCTGAGAACAATGGAAGAGTTCCAAAGCATTTTTAAATGTCAGCGGAATTCTGAAAACAATGGAAGAGTTCCGAAGCATTTTTAAACTTCAGCAGAATTCCGAGAACAATGGAAGAGTTCCGAAGCATTCTTAAACTTCTGCGGAATTCCGAGAACAATGGAAGAGTTCCGAAGCATTTTTAAAAGTCAGCGGAATTCCGAGAACAATAGAAGAGTTGTGAAGCATTTTTAAGCGTCAGCGGAATTCCGAGAACAATGGAAGAGTTCCAAAGCATTTTTAAACTTCAGCAGAATTCCGAGAACAATGGAAGAGTTCCGAAGCATTCTTAAACTTCAGCGGAATTCCGAGAACAATGGAAGAGTTCCGAAGCATTTTTTAAAGTCAGCGGAATTTCCGAGAACAATAGAAGAGTTGTGAAGCAATTTCAAGCGTCAGCGGAATTCCGAGAACAATGGAAGAGTTCCGAAGCATTTTTCAACATCAGCAGAATTCCGAGAACAATGGAAGAGTTCTGAAGCATTTTTAAACGTCAGCGGAATTTTGAAAACAATGGAAGATTTCCGAAGCATTTTTAAACGTCAGCGGAATTTTGAAAACAATGGAAGATTTCCGAAGCATTTTTAAAAGTCAGCGGAATACCGAGAAAAATGGAAGAGTTCCGAAGCATTTTTAAATGTCAGCGGAATTCCGAGAACAATGGAAGAGTTCCAAAGCATTTTTAAATGTCAGCAGAATTCCAAGAACAAGGGAAGAGTTCCAAAGCATTTTTAAATGTCAGCGGAATTCTGAAAACAATCTAAGAGTTTCGAAGCATTTTTAAACTTCACTGGAATTCCGAGAACAATGGAAGAGTTCCGAAGCATTTTTAAACGTCAGCGGAATTTTGAAAACAATGGAAGATTTCTGAAGCATTTTTAAACGTCAGCTGAATTCTGAGAACAATGGAAGAGTTGTGAAGCATTTTTAAACATCAGCGGAATTCCAGAACAATCGAAGAGTTCCGAAGCATTTTTAAATGTCAGCGGAATTCCGAGAACAATGGAAGAGTTCCGAAGCATTTTTATATGTCTGCAGAATTCTGAGAGCAATGGAAGAGTTCCAAAGCATTTTTAAATGTCAGCGGAATTCTGAAAACAATGGAAGAGTTCCGAAGCATTTTTAAACTTCAGCAGAATTCCGAGAACAATGGAAGAGTTCTGAAGCATTTTTAAACATCAGCGGAATTCCGAGAACAATGGAAGAGTTCTGAAGCATTTTTAAACGTCAGCGGAATTTTGAAAACAATGGAAGATTTCTGAAGCATTTTTAAACGTCAGCGGAATTCTGAGAACAATGGAAGAGTTGTGAAGCATTTTTAAAGGTCAGCGGAATTTGGAGAACAATCGAAGAGTTCCGAAGCATTTTTAAAAGTCAGCGGAATTCCGAGAACAATGGAAGAGTTGTGAAGCATTTTTAAACGTCAGCGGAATTCCGAGAACAATGGAAGAGTTCCGAAGCATTTTTAAACCTCAGCGGAATTCCGAGAACAATGGAAGAGTTCTGAAGCATTTTTGAATGTCAGCGGAATTCCAAGAACAATGGAAGAGCTCCGAAGCATACTTAAACTTCAGCGGAATTCCGAGAACAATGGAACAGTTCCGAAGCATTTTTAAAAGTCAGCAGAATACCGAGAACAATGGAAGAGTTGTGAAGCATTTTTAAACATCAGCGGAATTCCAGAACAATCGAAGAGTTCCGAAGCATTTTTAAATGTCAGCGGAATTCCGAGAACAATGGAAGAGTTCCGAAGCATTTTTATATGTCTGCAGAATTCTGAGAACAATGGAAGAGTTCCAAAGCATTTTTAAATGTCAGCGGAATTCCGAGAACAATGAAAGAGCTCCGAAGCATACTTAAACTTCAACGGAATTCCGAGAACATTGGAACAGTTCCGAAGCATTTTTAAAAGTCAGCAGAATACCGAGAACAATGGAAGAGTTGTGAAGCATTTTTAAACATCAGCGGAATTCCAGAACAATCGAAGAGTTCCGAAGCATTTTTAA
The DNA here is from genome assembly GCF_046119375.1 of Phyllobates terribilis. Lineage (NCBI taxonomy): Eukaryota > Metazoa > Chordata > Amphibia > Anura > Dendrobatidae > Phyllobates > Phyllobates terribilis. The sequence continues at coordinate 19,901,434 of NW_027362775.1, read as the reverse complement.
ATGTCAGCGGAATTCCGAGAACAATGGAAGAGTTCCGAAGCATTTTTATATGTCTGCAGAATTCTGAGAACAATGGAAGAGTTCCAAAGCATTTTTAAATGTCAGCGGAATTCTGAAAACAATGGAAGAGTTCCGAAGCATTTTTAAACTTCAGCAGAATTCCGATAACAATGGAAGAGTTCCGAAGCATTTTTAAATGTCAGCGGAATTTTGAAAACAATGGAAGATTTCTGAAGCATTTTTAAACGTCAGCGGAATTCTGAGAACAATGGAAGAGTTGTGAAGCATTTTTAAAGGTCAGCGGAATTTGGAGAACAATCGAAGAGTTCCGAAGCATTTTTAAAAGTCAGCGGAATTCCGAGAACAATGGAAGAGTTTTGAAGCATTTTTAAACGTCAGCGGAATTCCGAGAACAATGGAAGAGTTCCGAAGCATTTTTAAACCTCAGCGGAATTCCGAGAACAATGGAAGAGTTCTGAAGCATTTTTGAATGTCAGCGGAATTCCGAGAACAATGGAAGAGCTCCGAAGCATACTTAAACTTCAGCAGAATTCCAAGAACAATGGAAGAGTTCCGAAGCATTTTTAAAAGTCAGCGGAATTCCGAGAACAATAGAAGAGTTGTGAAGCATTTTTAAGCGTCAGCGGAATTCCGAGAACAATGGAAGAGTTCCAAAGCATTTTTAAACTTCAGCAGAATTCCGAGAACAATGGAAGAGTTCCGAAGCATTCTTAAACTTCAGCGGAATTCCGAGAACAATGGAAGAGTTCCAAAGCATTTTTAAACTTAAGCAGAATTCCGAGAACAATGGAAGAGTTCCGAAGCATTCTTAAACTTCAGCGGAATTCCGAGAACAATGGAAGAGTTCCGTAGCATTTTTTAAAGTCAGCGGAATTTCCGAGAACAATAGAAGAGTTGTGAAGCAATTTTAAGCGTCAGCGGAATTCCGAGAACAATGGAAGAGTTCCGAAGCATTTTTCAACATCAGCGGAATTCCGAGAACAATGGAAGAGTTCTGAAGCATTTTTAAACGTCAGCGGAATTTTGAAAACAATGGAAGATTTCCGAAGCATTTTTAAAAGTCAGCGGAATACCGAGAAAAATGGAAGAGTTGTGAACCATTTTTAAACGTCAGCGGAATTCCGAGAACAATGGAAGAGTCCCGAAGCATTTTTAAAAGTCAGCGGAATTCCGAGAACAATAGAAGAGTTGTGAAGCATTTTTAAGCGTCAACCGAATTCCGAGAACAATGGAAGAGTTCCAAAGCATTTTTAAACTTCAGCAGAATTCCGAGAACATTGGAAGAGTTCCGAAGCATTCTTAAACTTCAGCGGATATCCGAGAACAATGGAAGAGTTCCGAAGCATTTTTTAAAGTCAGCGGAATTTCCGAGAACAATAGAAGAGTTGTGTAGCAATTTTAAGCGTCAGCGGAATTCCAAGAACAATGGAAGAGTTCTGAAGCATTTTTAAACGTCAGCGGAATTCAGAGAACAATCTAAGAGTTTCGAAGCATTTTTAAACTTCACTGGAATTCCGAGAACAATGGAAGAGTTCCGAAGCATTTTTAAACGTCAGCGGAATTTTGAAAACAATGGAAGATTTCTGAAGCATTTTTAAACGTCAGCTGAATTCTGAGAACAATGGAAGAGTTGTGAAGCATTTTTAAACATCAGCGGAATTCCAGAACAATCGAAGAGTTCCGAAGCATTTTTAAATGTCAGCGGAATTCCGAGAACAATGGAAGAGTTCCGAAGCATTTTTATATGTCTGCAGAATTCTGAGAGCAATGGAAGAGTTCCAAAGCATTTTTAAATGTCAGCGGAATTCTGAAAACAATGGAAGAGTTCCGAAGCATTTTTAAACTTCAGCAGAATTCCGAGAACAATGGAAGAGTTCTGAAGCATTTTTAAACATCAGCGGAATTCCGAGAACAATGGAAGAGTTCTGAAGCATTTTTAAACGTCAGCGGAATTTTGAAAACAATGGAAGATTTCTGAAGCATTTTTAAACGTCAGCGGAATTCTGAGAACAATGGAAGAGTTGTGAAGCATTTTTAAAGGTCAGCGGAATTTGGAGAACAATCGAAGAGTTCCGAAGCATTTTTAAAAGTCAGCGGAATTCCGAGAACAATGGAAGAGTTGTGAAGCATTTTTAAACGTCAGCGGAATTCCGAGAACAATGGAAGAGTTCCGAAGCATTTTTAAACCTCAGCGGAATTCCGAGAACAATGGAAGAGTTCTGAAGCATTTTTGAATGTCAGCGGAATTCCAAGAACAATGGAAGAGCTCCGAAGCATACTTAAACTTCAGCGGAATTCCGAGAACAATGGAACAGTTCCGAAGCATTTTTAAAAGTCAGCAGAATACCGAGAACAATGGAAGAGTTGTGAAGCATTTTTAAACATCAGCGGAATTCCAGAACAATCGAAGAGTTCCGAAGCATTTTTAAATGTCAGCGGAATTCCGAGAACAATGGAAGAGTTCCGAAGCATTTTTATATGTCTGCAGAATTCTGAGAACAATGGAAGAGTTCCAAAGCATTTTTAAATGTCAGCGGAATTCCGAGAACAATGAAAGAGCTCCGAAGCATACTTAAACTTCAACGGAATTCCGAGAACATTGGAACAGTTCCGAAGCATTTTTAAAAGTCAGCAGAATACCGAGAACAATGGAAGAGTTGTGAAGCATTTTTAAACATCAGCGGAATTCCAGAACAATCGAAGAGTTCCGAAGCATTTTTAAATGTCAGCGGAATTCCGAGAACAATGGAAGAGTTCCGAAGCATTTTTATATGTCTGCAGAATTCTGAGAACAATGGAAGAGTTCCAAAGCATTTTTAAATGTCAGCGGAATTCTGAAAACAATGGAAGAGTTCCGAAGCATTTTTAAACTTCAGCAGAATTCCGATAACAATGGAAGAGTTCCGAAGCATTTTTAAATGTCAGCGGAATTTTGAAAACAATGGAAGATTTCTGAAGCATTTTTAAACGTCAGCGGAATTCTGAGAACAATGGAAGAGTTGTGAAGCATTTTTAAAGGTCAGCGGAATTTGGAGAACAATCGAAGAGTTCCGAAGCATTTTTAAAAGTCAGCGGAATTCCGAGAACAATGGAAGAGTTTTGAAGCATTTTTAAACGTCAGCGGAATTCCGAGAACAATGGAAGAGTTCCGAAGCATTTTTAAACCTCAGCGGAATTCCGAGAACAATGGAAGAGTTCTGAAGCATTTTTGAATGTCAGCGGAATTCCGAGAACAATGGAAGAGCTCCGAAGCATACTTAAACTTCAGCAGAATTCCAAGAACAATGGAAGAGTTCCGAAGCATTTTTAAAAGTCAGCGGAATTCCGAGAACAATAGAAGAGTTGTGAAGCATTTTTAAGCGTCAGCGGAATTCCGAGAACAATGGAAGAGTTCCAAAGCATTTTTAAACTTCAGCAGAATTCCGAGAACAATGGAAGAGTTCCGAAGCATTCTTAAACTTCAGCGGAATTCCGAGAACAATGGAAGAGTTCCAAAGCATTTTTAAACTTAAGCAGAATTCCGAGAACAATGGAAGAGTTCCGAAGCATTCTTAAACTTCAGCGGAATTCCGAGAACAATGGAAGAGTTCCGTAGCATTTTTTAAAGTCAGCGGAATTTCCGAGAACAATAGAAGAGTTGTGAAGCAATTTTAAGCGTCAGCGGAATTCCGAGAACAATGGAAGAGTTCCGAAGCATTTTTCAACATCAGCGGAATTCCGAGAACAATGGAAGAGTTCTGAAGCATTTTTAAACGTCAGCGGAATTTTGAAAACAATGGAAGATTTCCGAAGCATTTTTAAAAGTCAGCGGAATACCGAGAAAAATGGAAGAGTTGTGAACCATTTTTAAACGTCAGCGGTATTCCGAGAACAATGGAAGAGTCCCGAAGCATTTTTAAAAGTCAGCGGAATTCCGAGAACAATAGAAGAGTTGTGAAGCATTTTTAAGCGTCAGCCGAATTCCGAGAACAATGGAAGAGTTCCAAAGCATTTTTAAACTTCAGCAGAATTCCGAGAACATTGGAAGAGTTCCGAAGCATTCTTAAACTTCAGCGGAATTCCGAGAACAATGGAAGAGTTCCGAAGCATTTTTTAAAGTCAGCGGAATTTCCGAGAACAATAGAAGAGTTGTGTAGCAATTTTAAGCGTCAGCGGAATTCCAAGAACAATGGAAGAGTTCTGAAGCATTTTTAAACGTCAGCGGAATTCAGAGAACAATGGAAGAGTTCTGAAGCATTTTTAAATGTCAGCGGAATTCCGAGAACAATGGAAGAGATTCGAAGCATTTTTAAATGTCAGCGGAATTCTGAGAACAATGGAAGAGTTCCGAAGCATACTTAAACTTCAGCGGAATTCCGAGAACAATGGAAGAGTTCTGAAGCATTTTTAAACATCAACGGAATTCCGAGAAAAAAGGAAGAGTTCCGAAGCATTTTTATATGTCAGCGGAATTCCGAGAACAATGGAAGAGTTCCGAAGCATATTTAAACTTCAGCGGAATACCGAGAACAATAGAAGAGTTGTGAAGCATTTTTAAACGTCAGCGGAAATCCGAGAACAATGGAAGAGTTCCGAAGCATTTTTAAACTTCACCCAAATTCCGAGAACAATGGAAGAGTTCCGAAGCATTTTTAAACTTCACCCAAATTCCGAGAACAATGGAAGAGTTCCGAAGCATTTTTAAACTTCACCCAAATTCCGAGAACAATGGAAGAGTTCCGAAGCATTTTTAAATGTCAGCGGAATTCTGAGAACAATGGAAGAGCTCCGAAGCATTTTTAATCTTCAGCATAATTCCGAGAACAATGGAAGAGTTCCGAAGCATTTTTAAAAGTCAGCGGAATTCCGAGAACAATGGAAGAGTTGTGAAGCATTTTTAAACGTCAGCGGAATTCTGAGAGCAATGGAAGAGTTCCGAAGCATTTTTAATCTTCAGCATAATTCCGAGAACAATGGAAGAGTTCCGAAGAATATTTAAACTTCAGCGGAATTCCGAGAACAATGGAAGAGTTCCGAAGCATTTTTAAAAGTCAGCGGAATACTGAGAAAAATGGAAGAGTTGTGAAGCATTTTTAAACGTCAGTGGAATTCCGAGAACAATGGAAGAGTTCCGAAGCATTTTTAAATGTCAGCGGAATTCCGAGAACAATGGAAGAGTTCCGAAGCATTTTTAAATGTCCGCAGAATTCCAAGAACAATGGAAGAGTTCCAAAGCATTTTTAAATGTCAGCGGAATTCTGAAAACAATGGAAGAGTTCCGAAGCATTTTTAAACTTCAGCAGAATTCCGAGAAAAATGGAAGAGTTCCGAAGCATTTTTAAAAGTCAGGGGAATTCCGAGAACAATAGAAGAGTTGTGAAGCAATTTTAAGCGTCAGCGGAATTCTGAGAACAATGTAAGAGTTCCGAAGCATTTTTAAACTTCACTGGAATTCCGAGAACAATGGAAGAGTTCCGAAGCATTTTTAAACATCAGCGGAATTCCGAGAACAATGGAAGAGTTCTGAAGCATTTTTAAACGTCAGCGGAATTTTGAAAACAATGGAAGATTTCTGAAGCATTTTTAAACGTCAGCGGAATTCTGAGAACAATGGAAGAGTTGTGAAGCATTTTTAAAGGCCAGCGGAATTTGGAGAACAATCGAAGAGTTCCGAAGCATTTTTAAAAGTCAGCGGAATTCCGAGAACAATGGAAGAGTTGTGAAGCATTTTTAAACGTCAGCGGAATTCCGAGAACAATGGAAGAGTTCCGAAGCATTTTTAAACCTCTGCGGAATTCCGAGAACAATGGAAGAGTTCTGAAGCATTTTTGAATGTCAGCGGAATTCCGAGAACAATGGAAGAGCTCCGAAGCATTTTTAAACTTCAAAACTTCAGCAGATTTCCGAGAACAATGGAAGAGTTCTGAAGCATTCTTAAACTTCAGCGGAATTCCAAGAACAATGGAAGAGTTGTGAAGCAATTTTTAGCGTCAGCGGAATTCTGAGAACAATCTAAGAGTTTCGAAGCATTTTGAAAAGTCAGGGGAATTCCGAGAACAATAGAAGAGTTGTGAAGCAATTTTAAGCGTCAGCGGAATTCTGAGAACAATCTAAGAGTTTCGAAGCATTTTTAAACTTCACTGGAATTCCGAGAACAATGGAAGAGTTCCGAAGCATTTTTAAACGTCAGCGGAATTTTGAAAACAATGGAAGATTTCTGAAGCATTTTTAAACGTCAGCTGAATTCTGAGAACAATGGAAGAGTTGTGAAGCATTTTTAAACATCAGCGGAATTCCAGAACAATCGAAGAGTTCCGAAGCATTTTTAAATGTCAGCGGAATTCCGAGAACAATGGAAGAGTTCCGAAGCATTTTTATATGTCTGCAGAATTCTGAGAGCAATGGAAGAGTTCCAAAGCATTTTTAAATGTCAGCGGAATTCTGAAAACAATGGAAGAGTTCCGAAGCATTTTTAAACTTCAGCAGAATTCCGAGAACAATGGAAGAGTTCCGAAGCATTTTTAAACATCAGCGGAATTCCGAGAACAATGGAAGAGTTCTGAAGCATTTTTAAACGTCAGCGGAATTTTGAAAACAATGGAAGATTTCTGAAGCATTTTTAAACGTCAGCGGAATTCTGAGAACAATGGAAGAGTTGTGAAGCATTTTTAAAGGTCAGCGGAATTTGGAGAACAATCGAAGAGTTCCGAAGCATTTTTAAAAGTCAGCGGAATTCCGAGAACAATGGAAGAGTTGTGAAGCATTTTTAAACGTCAGCGGAATTCCGAGAACAATGGAAGAGTTCCGAAGCATTTTTAAACCTCAGCGGAATTCCGAGAACAATGGAAGAGTTCCGAAGCATTTTTATATGTCTGCAGAATTCTGAGAACAATGGAAGAGTTCCAAAGCATTTTTAAATGTCAGCGGAATTCCGAGAACAATGAAAGAGCTCCGAAGCATACTTAAACTTCAACGGAATTCCGAGAACATTGGAACAGTTCCGAAGCATTTTTAAAAGTCAGCAGAATACCGAGAACAATGGAAGAGTTGTGAAGCATTTTTAAACATCAGCGGAATTCCAGAACAATCGAAGAGTTCCGAAGCATTTTTAAATGTCAGCGGAATTCCGAGAACAATGGAAGAGTTCCGAAGCATTTTTATATGTCTGCAGAATTCTGAGAACAATGGAAGAGTTCCAAAGCATTTTTAAATGTCAGCGGAATTCTGAAAACAATGGAAGAGTTCCGAAGCATTTTTAAACTTCAGCAGAATTCCGATAACAATGTAAGAGTTCCGAAGCATTTTTAAATGTCAGCGGAATTTTGAAAACAATGGAAGATTTCTGAAGCATTTTTAAACGTCAGCGGAATTCTGAGAACAATGGAAGAGTTGTGAAGCATTTTTAAAGGTCAGCGGAATTTGGAGAACAATCGAAGAGTTCCGAAGCATTTTTAAAAGTCAGCGGAATTCCGAGAACAATGGAAGAGTTTTGAAGCATTTTTAAACGTCAGCGGAATTCCGAGAACAATGGAAGAGTTCCGAAGCATTTTTAAACCTCAGCGGAATTCCGAGAACAATGGAAGAGTTCTGAAGCATTTTTGAATGTCAGCGGAATTCCGAGAACAATGGAAGAGCTCCGAAGCATACTTAAACTTCAGCAGAATTCCAAGAACAATGGAAGAGTTCCGAAGCATTTTTAAAAGTCAGCGGAATTCCGAGAACAATAGAAGAGTTGTGAAGCATTTTTAAGCGTCAGCGGAATTCCGAGAACAATGGAAGAGTTCCAAAGCATTTTTAAACTTCAGCAGAATTCCGAGAACAATGGAAGAGTTCCGAAGCATTCTTAAACTTCAGCGGAATTCCGAGAACAATGGAAGAGTTCCAAAGCATTTTTAAACTTAAGCAGAATTCCGAGAACAATGGAAGAGTTCCGAAGCATTCTTAAACTTCAGCGGAATTCCGAGAACAATGGAAGAGTTCCGTAGCATTTTTTAAAGTCAGCGGAATTTCCGAGAACAATAGAAGAGTTGTGAAGCAATTTTAAGCGTCAGCGGAATTCCGAGAACAATGGAAGAGTTCCGAAGCATTTTTCAACATCAGCGGAATTCCGAGAACAATGGAAGAGTTCTGAAGCATTTTTAAACGTCAGCGGAATTTTGAAAACAATGGAAGATTTCCGAAGCATTTTTAAAAGTCAGCGGAATACCGAGAAAAATGGAAGAGTTGTGAACCATTTTTAAACGTCAGCGGAATTCCGAGAACAATGGAAGAGTCCCGAAGCATTTTTAAAAGTCAGCGGAATTCCGAGAACAATAGAAGAGTTGTGAAGCATTTTTAAGCGTCAGCCGAATTCCGAGAACAATGGAAGAGTTCCAAAGCATTTTTAAACTTCAGCAGAATTCCGAGAACATTGGAAGAGTTCCGAAGCATTCTTAAACTTCAGCGGAATTCCGAGAACAATGGAAGAGTTCCGAAGCATTTTTTAAAGTCAGCGGAATTTCCGAGAACAATAGAAGAGTTGTGTAGCAATTTTAAGCGTCAGCGGAATTCCAAGAACAATGGAAGAGTTCTGAAGCATTTTTAAACGTCAGCGGAATTCAGAGAACAATGGAAGAGTTCTGAAGCATTTTTAAATGTCAGCGGAATTCTGAAAACAATGGAAGAGTTCCGAAGCATTTTTAAACTTCAGCAGAATTCCGAGAAAAATGGAAGAGTTCCGAAGCATTTTTAAAAGTCAGGGGAATTCCGAGAACAATAGAAGAGTTGTGAAGCAATTTTAAGCGTCAGCGGAATTCTGAGAACAATGTAAGAGTTCCGAAGCATTTTTAAACTTCACTGGAATTCCGAGAACAATGGAAGAGTTCCGAAGCATTTTTAAACATCAGCGGAATTCCGAGAACAATGGAAGAGTTCTGAAGCATTTTTAAACGTCAGCGGAATTTTGAAAACAATGGAAGATTTCTGAAGCATTTTTAAACGTCAGCGGAATTCTGAGAACAATGGAAGAGTTGTGAAGCATTTTTAAAGGTCAGCGGAATTTGGAGAACAATCGAAGAGTTCCGAAGCATTTTTAAAAGTCAGCGGAATTTCCGAGAACAATAGAAGAGTTGTGTAGCAATTTTAAGCGTCAGCGGAATTCCAAGAACAATGGAAGAGTTCTGAAGCATTTTTAAACGTCAGCGGAATTCAGAGAACAATGGAAGAGTTCTGAAGCATTTTTAAATGTCAGCGGAATTCCGAGAACAATGGAAGAGATTCGAAGCATTTTTAAATGTCAGCGGAATTCTGAGAACAATGGAAGAGTTCCGAAGCATACTTAAACTTCAGCGGAATTCCGAGAACAATGGAAGAGTTCTGAAGCATTTTTAAACATCAACGGAATTCCGAGAAAAAAGGAAGAGTTCCGAAGCATTTTTATATGTCAGCGGAATTCCGAGAACAATGGAAGAGTTCCGAAGCATATTTAAACTTCAGCGGAATACCGAGAACAATAGAAGAGTTGTGAAGCATTTTTAAACGTCAGCGGAAATCCGAGAACAATGGAAGAGTTCCGAAGCATTTTTAAACTTCACCCAAATTCCGAGAACAATGGAAGAGTTCCGAAGCATTTTTAAACTTCACCCAAATTCCGAGAACAATGGAAGAGTTCCGAAGCATTTTTAAACTTCACCCAAATTCCGAGAACAATGGAAGAGTTCCGAAGCATTTTTAAATGTCAGCGGAATTCTGAGAACAATGGAAGAGCTCCGAAGCATTTTTAATCTTCAGCATAATTCCGAGAACAATGGAAGAGTTCCGAAGCATTTTTAAAAGTCAGCGGAATTCCGAGAACAATGGAAGAGTTGTGAAGCATTTTTAAACGTCAGCGGAATTCTGAGAGCAATGGAAGAGTTCCGAAGCATTTTTAATCTTCAGCATAATTCCGAGAACAATGGAAGAGTTCCGAAGAATATTTAAACTTCAGCGGAATTCCGAGAACAATGGAAGAGTTCCGAAGCATTTTTAAAAGTCAGCGGAATACTGAGAAAAATGGAAGAGTTGTGAAGCATTTTTAAACGTCAGTGGAATTCCGAGAACAATGGAAGAGTTCCGAAGCATTTTTAAATGTCAGCGGAATTCCGAGAACAATGGAAGAGTTCCGAAGCATTTTTAAATGTCCGCAGAATTCCAAGAACAATGGAAGAGTTCCAAAGCATTTTTAAATGTCAGCGGAATTCTGAAAACAATGGAAGAGTTCCGAAGCATTTTTAAAAGTCAGGGGAATTCCGAGAACAATAGAAGAGTTGTGAAGCAATTTTAAGCGTCAGCGGAATTCTGAGAACAATGTAAGAGTTCCGAAGCATTTTTAAACTTCACTGGAATTCCGAGAACAATGGAAGAGTTCCGAAGCATTTTTAAACATCAGCGGAATTCCGAGAACAATGGAAGAGTTCTGAAGCATTTTTAAACGTCAGCGGAATTTTGAAAACAATGGAAGATTTCTGAAGCATTTTTAAACGTCAGCGGAATTCTGAGAACAATGGAAGAGTTGTGAAGCATTTTTAAAGGCCAGCGGAATTTGGAGAACAATCGAAGAGTTCCGAAGCATTTTTAAAAGTCAGCGGAATTCCGAGAACAATGGAAGAGTTGTGAAGCATTTTTAAACGTCAGCGGAATTCCGAGAACAATGGAAGAGTTCCGAAGCATTTTTAAACCTCTGCGGAATTCCGAGAACAATGGAAGAGTTCTGAAGCATTTTTGAATGTCAGCGGAATTCCGAGAACAATGGAAGAGCTCCGAAGCATTTTTAAACTTCAAAACTTCAGCAGATTTCCGAGAACAATGGAAGAGTTCTGAAGCATTCTTAAACTTCAGCGGAATTCCAAGAACAATGGAAGAGTTGTGAAGCAATTTTTAGCGTCAGCGGAATTCTGAGAACAATCTAAGAGTTTCGAAGCATTTTGAAAAGTCAGGGGAATTCCGAGAACAATAGAAGAGTTGTGAAGCAATTTTAAGCGTCAGCGGAATTCTGAGAACAATCTAAGAGTTTCGAAGCATTTTTAAACTTCACTGGAATTCCGAGAACAATGGAAGAGTTCCGAAGCATTTTTAAACGTCAGCGGAATTTTGAAAACAATGGAAGATTTCTGAAGCATTTTTAAACGTCAGCTGAATTCTGAGAACAATGGAAGAGTTGTGAAGCATTTTTAAACATCAGCGGAATTCCAGAACAATCGAAGAGTTCCGAAGCATTTTTAAATGTCAGCGGAATTCCGAGAACAATGGAAGAGTTCCGAAGCATTTTTATATGTCTGCAGAATTCTGAGAGCAATGGAAGAGTTCCAAAGCATTTTTAAATGTCAGCGGAATTCTGAAAACAATGGAAGAGTTCCGAAGCATTTTTAAACTTCAGCAGAATTCCGAGAACAATGGAAGAGTTCCGAAGCATTTTTAAACATCAGCGGAATTCCGAGAACAATGGAAGAGTTCTGAAGCATTTTTAAACGTCAGCGGAATTTTGAAAACAATGGAAGATTTCTGAAGCATTTTTAAACGTCAGCGGAATTCTGAGAACAATGGAAGAGTTGTGAAGCATTTTTAAAGGTCAGCGGAATTTGGAGAACAATCGAAGAGTTCCGAAGCATTTTTAAAAGTCAGCGGAATTCCGAGAACAATGGAAGAGTTGTGAAGCATTTTTAAACGTCAGCGGAATTCCGAGAACAATGGAAGAGTTCCGAAGCATTTTTAAACCTCAGCGGAATTCCGAGAACAATGGAAGAGTTCCGAAGCATTTTTATATGTCTGCAGAATTCTGAGAACAATGGAAGAGTTCCAAAGCATTTTTAAATGTCAGCGGAATTCCGAGAACAATGAAAGAGCTCCGAAGCATACTTAAACTTCAACGGAATTCCGAGAACATTGGAACAGTTCCGAAGCATTTTTAAAAGTCAGCAGAATACCGAGAACAATGGAAGAGTTGTGAAGCATTTTTAAACATCAGCGGAATTCCAGAACAATCGAAGAGTTCCGAAGCATTTTTAAATGTCAGCGGAATTCCGAGAACAATGGAAGAGTTCCGAAGCATTTTTATATGTCTGCAGAATTCTGAGAACAATGGAAGAGTTCCAAAGCATTTTTAAATGTCAGCGGAATTCTGAAAACAATGGAAGAGTTCCGAAGCATTTTTAAACTTCAGCAGAATTCCGATAACAATGTAAGAGTTCCGAAGCATTTTTAAATGTCAGCGGAATTTTGAAAACAATGGAAGATTTCTGAAGCATTTTTAAACGTCAGCGGAATTCTGAGAACAATGGAAGAGTTGTGAAGCATTTTTAAAGGTCAGCGGAATTTGGAGAACAATCGAAGAGTTCCGAAGCATTTTTAAAAGTCAGCGGAATTCCGAGAACAATGGAAGAGTTTTGAAGCATTTTTAAACGTCAGCGGAATTCCGAGAACAATGGAAGAGTTCCGAAGCATTTTTAAACCTCAGCGGAATTCCGAGAACAATGGAAGAGTTCTGAAGCATTTTTGAATGTCAGCGGAATTCCGAGAACAATGGAAGAGCTCCGAAGCATACTTAAACTTCAGCAGAATTCCAAGAACAATGGAAGAGTTCCGAAGCATTTTTAAAAGTCAGCGGAATTCCGAGAACAATGGAAGAGTTCCAAAGCATTTTTAAACTTCAGCAGAATTCCGAGAACAATGGAAGAGTTCCGAAGCATTCTTAAACTTCAGCGGAATTCCGAGAACAATGGAAGAGTTCCAAAGCATTCTTAAACTTCAGCGGAATTCCGAGAACAATGGAAGAGTTCCGTAGCATTTTTTAAAGTCAGCGGAATTTCCGAGAACAATAGAAGAGTTGTGAAGCAATTTTAAGCGTCAGCGGAATTCCGAGAACAATGGAAGAGTTCCGAAGCATTTTTCAACATCAGCGGAATTCCGAGAACAATGGAAGAGTTCTGAAGCATTTTTAAACGTCAGCGGAATTTTGAAAACAATGGAAGATTTCCGAAGCATTTTTAAAAGTCAGCGGAATTCCGAGAACAATAGAAGGGTTGTGAAGCATTTTTAAGCGTCAGCCGAATTCCGAGAACAATGGAAGAGTTCCAAAGCATTTTTAAACTTCAGCAGAATTCCGAGAACATTGGAAGAGTTCCGAAGCATTCTTAAACTTCAGCGGAATTCCGAGAACAATGGAAGAGTTCCGAAGCATTTTTTAAAGTCAGCGGAATTTCCGAGAACAATAGAAGAGTTGTGTAGCAATTTTAAGCGTCAGCGGAATTCCAAGAACAATGGAAGAGTTCTGAAGCATTTTTAAACGTGAGCGGAATTCAGAGAACAATGGAAGAGTTCTGAAGCATTTTTAAATGTCAGCGGAATTCTGAAAACAATGGAAGAGTTCCGAAGCATTTTTAAACTTCAGCAGAATTCCGAGAAAAATGGAAGAGTTCCGAAGCATTTTTAAAAGTCAGGGGAATTCCGAGAACAATAGAAGAGTTGTGAAGCAATTTTAAGCGTCAGCGGAATTCTGAGAACAATGTAAGAGTTCCGAAGCATTTTTAAACTTCACTGGAATTCCGAGAACAATGGAAGAGTTCCGAAGCATTTTTAAACATCAGCGGAATTCCGAGAACAATGGAAGAGTTCTGAAGCATTTTTAAACGTCAGCGGAATTTTGAAAACAATGGAAGATTTCTGAAGCATTTTTAAACGTCAGCGGAATTCTGAGAACAATGGAAGAGTTGTGAAGCATTTTTAAAGGTCAGCGGAATTTGGAGAACAATCGAAGAGTTCCGAAGCATTTTTAAAAGTCAGCGGAATTCCGAGAACAATGGAAGAGTTGTGAAGCATTTTTAAACGTCAGCGGAATTCCGAGAACAATGGAAGAGTTCCGAAGCATTTTTAAACCTCTGCGGAATTCCGAGAACAATGGAAGAGTTCTGAAGCATTTTTGAATGTCAGCGGAATTCCGAGAACAATGGAAGAGCTCTGAAGCATACTTAAACTTCAGCGGAATTCCGAGAACAATGGAACAGTTCCGAAGCATTTTTAAAAGTCAGCAGAATACCGAGAACAATGGAAGAGTTGTGAAGCATTTTTAAACATCAGCGGAATTCCAGAACAATCGAAGAGTTCCGAAGCATTTTTAAATGTCAGCGGAATTCCGAGAACAATGGAAGAGTTTCGAAGCATTTTTATATGTCTGCAGAATTCTGAGAACAATGGAAGAGTTCCAAAGCATTTTTAAATGTCAGCGGAATTCTGAAAACAATGGAAGAGTTCCGAAGCATTTTTAAACTTCAGCAGAATTCCGAGAACAATGGAAGAGTTCCGAAGCATTTTTAAACATCAGCGGAATTCCGAGAACAATGGAAGAGTTCTGAAGCATTTTTAAACGTCAGCGGAATTTTGAAAACAATGGAAGATTTCTGAAGCATTTTTAAACGTCAGCGGAATTCTGAGAACAATGGAAGAGTTGTGAAGCATTTTTAAAGGTCAGCGGAATTTGGAGAACAATCGAAGAGTTCCGAAGCATTTTTAAAAGTCAGCGGAATTCCGAGAACAATGGAAGAGTTGTGAAGCATATTTAAACGTCAGCGGAGTTCCGAGAACAATGGAAGAGTTCCGAAGCATTTTTAAACCTCAGCGGAATTCCGAGAACAATGGAAGAGTTCTGAAGCATTTTTGAATGTCAGCGGAATTCCGAGAACAATGGAAGAGCTCCGAAGCATACTTAAACTTCAGCGGAATTCCAAGAACAATGGAAGAGTTCCGAAGCATTTTTAAAAGTCAGCGGAATTCCGAGAACAATAGAAGAGTTGTGAAGCATTTTTAAGCGTCAGCGGAATTCCGAGAACAATGGAAGAGTTCCAAAGCATTTCTAAACTTCAGCAGAATTCCGAGAACAATGGAAGAGTTCCGAAGCATTCTTAAACTTCAGCAGAATTCCGAGAACAATGGAAGAGTTCCGAAGCATTTTTAAACGTCAGCGGAATTTTGAAAACAATGGAAGATTTCCGAAGCATTTTTAAAAGTCAGCGGAATACCGAGAAAAATGAACGAGTTGTGAAGCATTTTTAAACGTCAGTGGAATTCCGAGAACAATGGAAGAGTTCCGAAGCATTCTTAAACTTCAGCGGAATTCCGAGAACAATGGAAGAGTTCCGAAGCATTTTTTAAAGTCAGCGGAATTTCCGAGAACAATAGAAGAGTTGTGAAGCAATTTTAAGCGTCAGCGGAATTCCAAGAACAATGGAAGAGTTCCAAAGCATTTTTCAACATCAGCGGAATTCTGAGAACAATGGAAGAGTTCTGAAGCATTTTTAAACGTCAGCGGAATATTGAAAACAATGGAAGATTTCCGAAGCATTTTTAAACGTCAGCGGAATTCTGAGAACAATGGAAGAGTTCCGAGGCAATTTTAAACTTCAGCGGAATTTTGAGAACAATGGAAGAGTTCCGAAGCATTTTTAAAAGTCCGCAAAATTCCGAGAACAATGGAAGAGTTGTGAAGCATTTTTAAACGTCAGCGGATTTCCGAGAACAATGGAAGAGTTCTGAAGCATTTTTAAACGTCAGCGGAATTCAGAGAACAATGAAAGAGTTCTGAAGCATTTTTAAATGTCAGCGGATTTCCGAGAACAATGGAAGAGATCCGAAGCATTTTTAAATGTCAGCGGAATTCTGAGAACAATGGAAGAGTTCTGAAGCATTTTTAAACTTCAGCAGAATTCCGAGAACAATGGAAGAGTTCCGAAGCATACTTAAACTTCAGCGGAATTCCGAGAACAATGGAAGAGTTCCGAAGCATTTTTAAAAGTCAGGGGAATACCGAGAACAATGGAAGAGTTGTGAAGCATTTTTAAACGTCAGCGGAATTCCAGAACAATGGAAGAGTTCCGAAGCATACTTAAACTTCAGCGGAATTCCGAGAACAATGGAAGAGTTCTGAAGCATTTTTAAACATCAACGGAATTCCGAGAAAAAAGGAAGAGTTCCGAAGCATTTTTATATGTCAGCGGAATTCCGAGAACAATGGAAGAGTTCCGAAGCATATTTAAACTTCAGCGGAATACCGAGAACAATAGAAGAATTGTGAAGCATTTTTAAACGTCAGCGGAAATCCGAGAACAATGGAAGAGTTCCGAAGCATTTTTTAACTTCACCCAAATTCCGAGAACAATGGAAGAGTTCCGATGCATTTTTAAACTTCAGCAGAATTCCTACAACAATGGAAGAGTTCCGAAGCATTTTTAAACTTCAGCGGAATTCCGAGAACAATGGAAGAGTTCCGAAGCATTTTTAAACTTCTGCGGAATTCCGAGAACAATGGAAGAGTTCTGAAGCATTTTTGAATGTCAGCGGAATTCCGAGAACAATGGAAGAGCTCCGAAGCATACTTAAACTTCAGCGGAATTCCGAGAACAATGGAACAGTTCCGAAGCATTTTTAAAAGTCAGCAGAATACCGAGAACAATGGAAGAGTTGTGAAGCATTTTTAAACGTCAGCGGAATTCCGAGAACAATGGAAGAGTTCCGAAGCATTTTTAAACCTCTGCGGAATTCCGAGAACAATGGAAGAGTTCTGAAGCATTTTTGAATGTCAGCGGAATTCCGAGAACAATGGAAGAGCTCCGAAGCATTTTTAAACTTCAAAACTTCAGCAGATTTCCGAGAACAATGGAAGAGTTCTGAAGCATTCTTAAACTTCAGCGGAATTCCAAGAACAATGGAAGAGTTGTGAAGCAATTTTTAGCGTCAGCGGAATTCTGAGAACAATCTAAGAGTTTCGAAGCATTTTGAAAAGTCAGGGGAATTCCGAGAACAATAGAAGAGTTGTGAAGCAATTTTAAGCGTCAGCGGAATTCTGAGAACAATCTAAGAGTTTCGAAGCATTTTTAAACTTCACTGGAATTCCGAGAACAATGGAAGAGTTCCGAAGCATTTTTAAACGTCAGCGGAATTTTGAAAACAATGGAAGATTTCTGAAGCATTTTTAAACGTCAGCTGAATTCTGAGAACAATGGAAGAGTTGTGAAGCATTTTTAAACATCAGCGGAATTCCAGAACAATCGAAGAGTTCCGAAGCATTTTTAAATGTCAGCGGAATTCCGAGAACAATGGAAGAGTTCCGAAGCATTTTTATATGTCTGCAGAATTCTGAGAGCAATGGAAGAGTTCCAAAGCATTTTTAAATGTCAGCGGAATTCTGAAAACAATGGAAGAGTTCCGAAGCATTTTTAAACTTCAGCAGAATTCCGAGAACAATGGAAGAGTTCCGAAGCATTTTTAAACATCAGCGGAATTCCGAGAACAATGGAAGAGTTCTGAAGCATTTTTAAACGTCAGCGGAATTTTGAAAACAATGGAAGATTTCTGAAGCATTTTTAAACGTCAGCGGAATTCTGAGAACAATGGAAGAGTTGTGAAGCATTTTTAAAGGTCAGCGGAATTTGGAGAACAATCGAAGAGTTCCGAAGCATTTTTAAAAGTCAGCGGAATTCCGAGAACAATGGAAGAGTTGTGAAGCATTTTTAAACGTCAGCGGAATTCCGAGAACAATGGAAGAGTTCCGAAGCATTTTTAAACCTCAGCGGAATTCCGAGAACAATGGAAGAGTTCCGAAGCATTTTTATATGTCTGCAGAATTCTGAGAACAATGGAAGAGTTCCAAAGCATTTTTAAATGTCAGCGGAATTCCGAGAACAATGAAAGAGCTCCGAAGCATACTTAAACTTCAACGGAATTCCGAGAACATTGGAACAGTTCCGAAGCATTTTTAAAAGTCAGCAGAATACCGAGAACAATGGAAGAGTTGTGAAGCATTTTTAAACATCAGCGGAATTCCAGAACAATCGAAGAGTTACGAAGCATTTTTAAATGTCAGCGGAATTCCGAGAACAATGGAAGAGTTCCGAAGCATTTTTATATGTCTGCAGAATTCTGAGAACAATGGAAGAGTTCCAAAGCATTTTTAAATGTCAGCGGAATTCTGAAAACAATGGAAGAGTTCCGAAGCATTTTTAAACTTCAGCAGAATTCCGATAACAATGTAAGAGTTCCGAAGCATTTTTAAATGTCAGCGGAATTTTGAAAACAATGGAAGATTTCTGAAGCATTTTTAAACGTCAGCGGAATTCTGAGAACAATGGAAGAGTTGTGAAGCATTTTTAAAGGTCAGCGGAATTTGGAGAACAATCGAAGAGTTCCGAAGCATTTTTAAAAGTCAGCGGAATTCCGAGAACAATGGAAGAGTTTTGAAGCATTTTTAAACGTCAGCGGAATTCCGAGAACAATGGAAGAGTTCCGAAGCATTTTTAAACCTCAGCGGAATTCCGAGAACAATGGAAGAGTTCTGAAGCATTTTTGAATGTCAGCGGAATTCCGAGAACAATGGAAGAGCTCCGAAGCATACTTAAACTTCAGCAGAATTCCAAGAACAATGGAAGAGTTCCGAAGCATTTTTAAAAGTCAGCGGAATTCCGAGAACAATGGAAGAGTTCCAAAGCATTTTTAAACTTCAGCAGAATTCCGAGAACAATGGAAGAGTTCCGAAGCATTCTTAAACTTCAGCGGAATTCCGAGAACAATGGAAGAGTTCCAAAGCATTCTTAAACTTCAGCGGAATTCCGAGAACAATGGAAGAGTTCCGTAGCATTTTTTAAAGTCAGCGGAATTTCCGAGAACAATAGAAGAGTTGTGAAGCAATTTTAAGCGTCAGCGGAATTCCGAGAACAATGGAAGAGTTCCGAAGCATTTTTCAACATCAGCGGAATTCCGAGAACAATGGAAGAGTTCTGAAGCATTTTTAAACGTCAGCGGAATTTTGAAAACAATGGAAGATTTCCGAAGCATTTTTAAAAGTCAGAGGAATACCGAGAAAAATGGAAGAGTTGTGAACCATTTTTAAACGTCAGCGGAATTCCGAGAACAATGGAAGAGTCCCGAAGCATTTTTAAAAGTCAGCGGAATTCCGAGAACAATAGAAGGGTTGTGAAGCATTTTTAAGCGTCAGCCGAATTCCGAGAACAATGGAAGAGTTCCAAAGCATTTTTAAACTTCAGCAGAATTCCGAGAACATTGGAAGAGTTCCGAAGCATTCTTAAACTTCAGCGGAATTCCGAGAACAATGGAAGAGTTCCGAAGCATTTTTTAAAGTCAGCGGAATTTCCGAGAACAATAGAAGAGTTGTGTAGCAATTTTAAGCGTCAGCGGAATTCCAAGAACAATGGAAGAGTTCTGAAGCATTTTTAAACGTGAGCGGAATTCAGAGAACAATGGAAGAGTTCTGAAGCATTTTTAAATGTCAGCGGAATTCTGAAAACAATGGAAGAGTTCCGAAGCATTTTTAAACTTCAGCAGAATTCCGAGAAAAATGGAAGAGTTCCGAAGCATTTTTAAAAGTCAGGGGAATTCCGAGAACAATAGAAGAGTTGTGAAGCAATTTTAAGCGTCAGCGGAATTCTGAGAACAATGTAAGAGTTCCGAAGCATTTTTAAACTTCACTGGAATTCCGAGAACAATGGAAGAGTTCCGAAGCATTTTTAAACATCAGCGGAATTCCGAGAACAATGGAAGAGTTCTGAAGCATTTTTAAACGTCAGCGGAATTTTGAAAACAATGGAAGATTTCTGAAGCATTTTTAAACGTCAGCGGAATTCTGAGAACAATGGAAGAGTTGTGAAGCATTTTTAAAGGTCAGCGGAATTTGGAGAACAATCGAAGAGTTCCGAAGCATTTTTAAAAGTCAGCGGAATTCCGAGAACAATGGAAGAGTTGTGAAGCATTTTTAAACGTCAGCGGAATTCCGAGAACAATGGAAGAGTTCCGAAGCATTTTTAAACCTCTGCGGAATTCCGAGAACAATGGAAGAGTTCTGAAGCATTTTTGAATGTCAGCGGAATTCCGAGAACAATGGAAGAGCTCTGAAGCATACTTAAACTTCAGCGGAATTCCGAGAACAATGGAACAGTTCCGAAGCATTTTTAAAAGTCAGCAGAATACCGAGAACAATGGAAGAGTTGTGAAGCATTTTTAAACATCAGCGGAATTCCAGAACAATCGAAGAGTTCCGAAGCATTTTTAAATGTCAGCGGAATTCCGAGAACAATGGAAGAGTTTCGAAGCATTTTTATATGTCTGCAGAATTCTGAGAACAATGGAAGAGTTCCAAAGCATTTTTAAATGTCAGCGGAATTCTGAAAACAATGGAAGAGTTCCGAAGCATTTTTAAACTTCAGCAGAATTCCGAGAACAATGGAAGAGTTCCGAAGCATTTTTAAACATCAGCGGAATTCCGAGAACAATGGAAGAGTTCTGAAGCATTTTTAAACGTCAGCGGAATTTTGAAAACAATGGAAGATTTCTGAAGCATTTTTAAACGTCAGCGGAATTCTGAGAACAATGGAAGAGTTGTGAAGCATTTTTAAAGGTCAGCGGAATTTGGAGAACAATCGAAGAGTTCCGAAGCATTTTTAAAAGTCAGCGGAATTCCGAGAACAATGGAAGAGTTGTGAAGCATATTTAAACGTCAGCGGAGTTCCGAGAACAATGGAAGAGTTCCGAAGCATTTTTAAACCTCAGCGGAATTCCGAGAACAATGGAAGAGTTCTGAAGCATTTTTGAATGTCAGCGGAATTCCGAGAACAATGGAAGAGCTCCGAAGCATACTTAAACTTCAGCGGAATTCCAAGAACAATGGAAGAGTTCCGAAGCATTTTTAAAAGTCAGCGGAATTCCGAGAACAATAGAAGAGTTGTGAAGCATTTTTAAGCGTCAGCGGAATTCCGAGAACAATGGAAGAGTTCCAAAGCATTTCTAAACTTCAGCAGAATTCCGAGAACAATGGAAGAGTTCCGAAGCATTCTTAAACTTCAGCAGAATTCCGAGAACAATGGAAGAGTTCCGAAGCATTTTTAAACGTCAGCGGAATTTTGAAAACAATGGAAGATTTCCGAAGCATTTTTAAAAGTCAGCGGAATACCGAGAAAAATGAACGAGTTGTGAAGCATTTTTAAACGTCAGTGGAATTCCGAGAACAATGGAAGAGTTCCGAAGCATTCTTAAACTTCAGCGGAATTCCGAGAACAATGGAAGAGTTCCGAAGCATTTTTTAAAGTCAGCGGAATTTCCGAGAACAATAGAAGAGTTGTGAAGCAATTTTAAGCGTCAGCGGAATTCCAAGAACAATGGAAGAGTTCCAAAGCATTTTTCAACATCAGCGGAATTCTGAGAACAATGGAAGAGTTCTGAAGCATTTTTAAACGTCAGCGGAATTTTGAAAACAATGGAAGATTTCCGAAGCATTTTTAAACGTCAGCGGAATTCTGAGAACAATGGAAGAGTTCCGAGGCAATTTTAAACTTCAGCGGAATTTTGAGAACAATGGAAGAGTTCCGAAGCATTTTTAAAAGTCCGCAAAATTCCGAGAACAATGGAAGAGTTGTGAAGCATTTTTAAACGTCAGCGGATTTCCGAGAACAATGGAAGAGTTCTGAAGCATTTTTAAACGTCAGCGGAATTCAGAGAACAATGAAAGAGTTCTGAAGCATTTTTAAATGTCAGCGGATTTCCGAGAACAATGGAAGAGATCCGAAGCATTTTTAAATGTCAGCGGAATTCTGAGAACAATGGAAGAGTTCTGAAGCATTTTTAAACTTCAGCAGAATTCCGAGAACAATGGAAGAGTTCCGAAGCATACTTAAACTTCAGCGGAATTCCGAGAACAATGGAAGAGTTCCGAAGCATTTTTAAAAGTCAGGGGAATACCGAGAACAATGGAAGAGTTGTGAAGCATTTTTAAACGTCAGCGGAATTCCAGAACAATGGAAGAGTTCCGAAGCATACTTAAACTTCAGCGGAATTCCGAGAACAATGGAAGAGTTCTGAAGCATTTTTAAACATCAACGGAATTCCGAGAAAAAAGGAAGAGTTCCGAAGCATTTTTATATGTCAGCGGAATTCCGAGAACAATGGAAGAGTTCCGAAGCATATTTAAACTTCAGCGGAATACCGAGAACAATAGAAGAATTGTGAAGCATTTTTAAACGTCAGCGGAAATCCGAGAACAATGGAAGAGTTCCGAAGCATTTTTTAACTTCACCCAAATTCCGAGAACAATGGAAGAGTTCCGATGCATTTTTAAACTTCAGCAGAATTCCTACAACAATGGAAGAGTTCCGAAGCATTTTTAAACTTCAGCGGAATTCCGAGAACAATGGAAGAGTTCCGAAGCATTTTTAAACTTCTGCGGAATTCCGAGAACAATGGAAGAGTTCTGAAGCATTTTTGAATGTCAGCGGAATTCCGAGAACAATGGAAGAGCTCCGAAGCATACTTAAACTTCAGCGGAATTCCGAGAACAATGGAACAGTTCCGAAGCATTTTTAAAAGTCAGCAGAATACCGAGAACAATGGAAGAGTTGTGAAGCATTTTTAAACATCAGCGGAATTCCAGAACAATCGAAGAGTTCCGAAGCATTTTTAAATGTCAGCGGAATTCCGAGAACAATGGAAGAGTTTTGAAGCATTTTTATATGTCTGCAGAATTCTGAGAACAATGGAAGAGTTCCAAAGCATTTTTAAATGTCAGCGGAATTCTGAAAACAATGGAAGAGTTCCGAAGCATTTTTAAACTTCAGCAGAATTCCGAGAACAATGGAAGAGTTCCGAAGCATTTTTAAACATCAGCGGAATTCCGAGAACAATGGAAGAGTTCTGAAGCATTTTTAAACGTCAGCGGAATTTTGAAAACAATGGAAGATTTCTGAAGCATTTTTAAACGTCAGCGGAATTCTGAGAACAATGGAAGAGTTGTGAAGCATTTTTAAAGGTCAGCGGAATTTGGAGAACAATCGAAGAGTTCCGAAGCATTTTTAAAAGTCAGCGGAATTCCGAGAACAATGGAAGAGTTGTGAAGCATTTTTAAACGTCAGCGGAGTTCCGAGAACAATGGAAGAGTTCCGAAGCATTTTTAAACCTCAGCGGAATTCCGAGAACAATGGAAGAGTTCTGAAGCATTTTTGAATGTCAGCGGAATTCCGAGAACAATGGAAGAGCTCCGAAGCATACTTAAACTTCAGCGGAATTCCAAGAACAATGGAAGAGTTCCGAAGCATTTTTAAAAGTCAGCGGAATTCCAAGAACAATAGAAGAGTTGTGAAGCATTTTTAAGCGTCAGCGGAATTCCGAGAACAATGGAAGAGTTCCAAAGCATTTCTAAACTTCAGCAGAATTCCGAGAACAATGGAAGAGTTCCGAAGCATTCTTAAACTTCAGCAGAATTCCGAGAACAATGGAAGAGTTCCGAAGCATTTTTAAACGTCAGCGGAATTTTGAAAACAATGGAAGATTTC
This sequence comes from Phyllobates terribilis, assembly GCF_046119375.1. Lineage (NCBI taxonomy): Eukaryota > Metazoa > Chordata > Amphibia > Anura > Dendrobatidae > Phyllobates > Phyllobates terribilis. The sequence goes on along the minus strand of NW_027362775.1, from coordinate 19,878,101 downwards.
CGAAGCATTTTTAAAAGTCAGCGGAATACCGAGAAAAATGAACGAGTTGTGAAGCATTTTTAAACGTCAGTGGAATTCCGAGAACAATGGAAGAGTTCCGAAGCATTCTTAAACTTCAGCGGAATTCCGAGAACAATGGAAGAGTTCCGAAGCATTTTTTAAAGTCAGCGGAATTTCCGAGAACAATAGAAGAGTTGTGAAGCAATTTTAAGCGTCAGCGGAATTCCAAGAACAATGGAAGAGTTCCAAAGCATTTTTCAACATCAGCGGAATTCTGAGAACAATGGAAGAGTTCTGAAGCATTTTTAAACGTCAGCGGAATTTTGAAAACAATGGAAGATTTCCGAAGCATTTTTAAACGTCAGCGGAATTCTGAGAACAATGGAAGAGTTCCGAGGCAATTTTAAACTTCAGCGGAATTTTGAGAACAATGGAAGAGTTCCGAAGCATTTTTAAAAGTCCGCAAAATTCCGAGAACAATGGAAGAGTTGTGAAGCATTTTTAAACGTCAGCGGATTTCCGAGAACAATGGAAGAGTTCTGAAGCATTTTTAAACGTCAGCGGAATTCAGAGAACAATGAAAGAGTTCTGAAGCATTTTTAAATGTCAGCGGATTTCCGAGAACAATGGAAGAGATCCGAAGCATTTTTAAATGTCAGCGGAATTCTGAGAACAATGGAAGAGTTCTGAAGCATTTTTAAACTTCAGCAGAATTCCGAGAACAATGGAAGAGTTCCGAAGCATACTTAAACTTCAGCGGAATTCCGAGAACAATGGAAGAGTTCCGAAGCATTTTTAAAAGTCAGGGGAATACCGAGAACAATGGAAGAGTTGTGAAGCATTTTTAAACGTCAGCGGAATTCCAGAACAATGGAAGAGTTCCGAAGCATACTTAAACTTCAGCGGAATTCCGAGAACAATGGAAGAGTTCTGAAGCATTTTTAAACATCAACGGAATTCCGAGAAAAAAGGAAGAGTTCCGAAGCATTTTTATATGTCAGCGGAATTCCGAGAACAATGGAAGAGTTCCGAAGCATATTTAAACTTCAGCGGAATACCGAGAACAATAGAAGAATTGTGAAGCATTTTTAAACGTCAGCGGAAATCCGAGAACAATGGAAGAGTTCCGAAGCATTTTTTAACTTCACCCAAATTCCGAGAACAATGGAAGAGTTCCGATGCATTTTTAAACTTCAGCAGAATTCCTACAACAATGGAAGAGTTCCGAAGCATTTTTAAACTTCAGCGGAATTCCGAGAACAATGGAAGAGTTCCGAAGCATTTTTAAACGTCAGCGGAATTCCGAGAACAGTGGAAGAGTTGTGAAGCATTTTTAAATGTCAGCGGAATTCTGAGAACAATGGAAGAGTTCCGAAGCATTTTTAATCTTCAGCATAATTCCGAGAACAATGGAAGAGTTCCGAAGCATTTTTAAAAGTCAGCGGAATTCCGAGAACAGTGGAAGAGTTGTGAAGCATTTTTAAATGTCAGCGGAATTCTGAGAGCAATGGAAGAGTTCCGAATCATTTTTAATCTTCAGCATAATTCCGAGAACAATGGAAGAGTTCCGAAGAATATTTAAACTTCAGCGGAATTCCGAGAACAATGGAAGAGTTCCGAAGCATTTTTAAAAGTCAGCGGAATACCGAGAAAAATGGAAGAGTTGTGAAGCATTTTTAAACGTCAGTGGAATTCCGAGAACAATGGAAGAGTTCCGAAGCATTTTTAAATGTCAGCGGAATTCCGAGAACAATGGAAGAGTTCCGAAGCATTTTTAAATGTCAGCAGAATTCCAAGAACAATGGAAGAGTTCCAAAGCATTTTTAAATGTCAGCGGAATTCTGAAAACAATGGAAGAGTTCCGAAGCATTTTTAAACTTCAGCAGAATTCCGAGAAAAATGGAAGAGTTCCGAAGTATTTTTAAAAGTCAGCGGAATTCCGATAACAATAGAAGAGTTGTGAAGCATTTTTAAGCGTCAGCGGAATTCCGAGAACAATGGAAGAGTTCCGAAGCATTTTTAAACTTCAAAACTTCAGCAGATTTCCGAGAAAAATGGAAGAGTTCTGAAGCATTCTTAAACTTCAGCGGAATTCCGAGAACAATGGAAAAGTTCCGAAGCATTTTTAAAAGTCAGGGGAATTCCGAGAACAATAGAAGAGTTGTTAAGCAATTTTAAGCGTCAGCGGAATTCTGAGAACAATCTAAGAGTTTCGAAGCATTTTTAAACTTCACTGGAATTCCGAGAACAATGGAAGAGTTCCGAAGCATTTTTAAACGTCAGCGGAATTTTGAAAACAATGGAAGATTTCTGAAGCATTTTTAAACGTCAGCGGAATTCTGAGAACAATGGAAGAGTTGTGAAGCATTTTTAAAGGTCAGCGGAATTTGGAGAACAATCGAAGAGTTCCGAAGCATTTTTAAAAGTCAGCGGAATTCCGAGAACAATGGAAGAGTTGTGAAGCATTTTTAAACGTCAGCGGAATTCCGAGAACAATGGAAGAGTTCCGAAGCATTTTTAAACCTCAGCGGAATTCCAAGAACAATGGAAGAGTTCTGAAGCATTTTTGAATGTCAGCGGAATTCCGAGAACAATGGAAGAGCTCCGAAGCATACTTAAACTTCAGCGGAATTCCGAGAACAATGGAACAGTTCCGAAGCATTTTTAAAAGTCAGCAGAATACCGAGAACAATGGAAGAGTTGTGAAGCATTTTTAAACATCAGCGGAATTCCAGAACAATCGAAGAGTTCCGAAGCATTTTTAAATGTCAGCGGAATTCCGAGAACAATGGAAGAGTTCCGAAGCATTTTTATATGTCTGCAGAATTCTGAGAACAATGGAAGAGTTCCAAAGCATTTTTAAATGTCAGCGGAATTCTGAAAACAATGAAAGAGTTCCGAAGCATTTTTAAACTTCAGCAGAATTCCGAGAACAATGGAAGAGTTCCGAAGCATTTTTAAACATCAGCGGAATTCCGAGAACAATGGAAGAGTTCTGAAGCATTTTTAAACGTCAGCGGAATTTTGAAAACAATGGAAGATTTCTGAAGCATTTTTAAACGTCAGCGGAATTCTGAGAACAATGGAAGAGTTGTGAAGCATTTTTAAAGGTCAGCGGAATTTGGAGAACAATCGAAGAGTTCCGAAGCATTTTTAAAAGTCAGCGGAATTCCGAGAACAATGGAACAGTTCCGAAGCATTTTTAAAAGTCAGCAGAATACCGAGAACAATGGAAGAGTTGTGAAGCATTTTTAAACATCAGCGGAATTCCAGAACAATCGAAGAGTTCCGAAGCATTTTTAAATGTCAGCGGAATTCCGAGAACAATGGAAGAGTTCCGAAACATTTTTATATGTCTGCAGAATTCTGAGAACAATGGAAGAGTTCCAAAGCATTTTTAAATGTCAGCGGAATTCTGAAAACAATGGAAGAGTTCCGAAGCATTTTTAAACTTCAGCAGAATTCCGAGAACAATGGAAGAGTTCCGAAGCATTCTTAAACTTCTGCGGAATTCCGAGAACAATGGAAGAGTTCCGAAGCATTTTTAAAAGTCAGCGGAATTCCGAGAACAATAGAAGAGTTGTGAAGCATTTTTAAGCGTCAGCGGAATTCCGAGAACAATGGAAGAGTTCCAAAGCATTTCTAAACTTCAGCAGAATTCCGAGAACAATGGAAGAGTTCCGAAGCATTCTTAAACTTCAGCGGAATTCTGAGAACAATGGAAGAGTTCCGAAGCATTTTTTAAAGTCAGCGGAATTTCCGAGAACAATAGAAGAGTTGTGAAGCAATTTCAAGCGTCAGCGGAATTCCGAGAACAATGGAAGAGTTCCGAAGCATTTTTCAACATCAGCAGAATTCCGAGAACAATGGAAGAGTTCTGAAGCATTTTTAAACGTCAGCGGAATTTTGAAAACAATGGAAGATTTCCGAAGCATTTTTAAACGTCAGCGGAATTTTGAAAACAATGGAAGATTTCCGAAGCATTTTTAAAAGTCAGCGGAATACCGAGAAAAATGGAAGAGTTGTGAAGCATTTTTAAACGTCAGCGGAATTCCGAGAACAATGGAAGAGTTCCGAAGCATTTTTAAACGTCAGCGGAATTCAGAGAACAATGAAAGAGTTCTGAAGCATTTTTAAATGTCAGCGGATTTCCGAGAACAATGGAAGAGATCCGAAGCATTTTTAAATGTCAGCGGAATTCTGAGAACAATGGAAGAGTTCTGAAGCATTTTTAAACTTCAGCAGAATTCCGAGAACAATGGAAGAGTTCCGAAGCATACTTAAACTTCAGCGGAATTCCGAGAACAATGGAAGAGTTCCGAAGCATTTTTAAAAGTCAGGGGAATACCGAGAACAATGGAAGAGTTGTGAAGCATTTTTAAACGTCAGCGGAATTCCAGAACAATGGAAGAGTTCCGAAGCATACTTAAACTTCAGCGGAATTCCGAGAACAATGGAAGAGTTCTGAAGCATTTTTAAACATCAACGGAATTCCGAGAAAAAAGGAAGAGTTCCGAAGCATTTTTATATGTCAGCGGAATTCCGAGAACAATGGAAGAGTTCCGAAGCATATTTAAACTTCAGCGGAATACCGAGAACAATAGAAGAATTGTGAAGCATTTTTAAACGTCAGCGGAAATCCGAGAACAATGGAAGAGTTCCGAAGCATTTTTTAACTTCACCCAAATTCCGAGAACAATGGAAGAGTTCCGATGCATTTTTAAACTTCAGCAGAATTCCTACAACAATGGAAGAGTTCCGAAGCATTTTTAAACTTCAGCGGAATTCCGAGAACAATGGAAGAGTTCCGAAGCATTTTTAAACGTCAGCGGAATTCCGAGAACAGTGGAAGAGTTGTGAAGCATTTTTAAATGTCAGCGGAATTCTGAGAACAATGGAAGAGTTCCGAAGCATTTTTAATCTTCAGCATAATTCCGAGAACAATGCAAGAGTTCCGAAGCATTTTTAAAAGTCAGCGGAATTCCGAGAACAGTGGAAGAGTTGTGAAGCATTTTTAAATGTCAGCGGAATTCTGAGAGCAATGGAAGAGTTCCGAATCATTTTTAATCTTCAGCATAATTCCGAGAACAATGGAAGAGTTCCGAAGAATATTTAAACTTCAGCGGAATTCCGAGAACAATGGAAGAGTTCCGAAGCATTTTTAAAAGTCAGCGGAATACCGAGAAAAATGGAAGAGTTGTGAAGCATTTTTAAACGTCAGTGGAATTCCGAGAACAATGGAAGAGTTCCGAAGCATTTTTAAATGTCAGCGGAATTCCGAGAACAATGGAAGAGTTCCGAAGCATTTTTAAATGTCAGCAGAATTCCAAGAACAATGGAAGAGTTCCAAAGCATTTTTAAATGTCAGCGGAATTCTGAAAACAATGGAAGAGTTCCGAAGCATTTTTAAACTTCAGCAGAATTCCGAGAAAAATGGAAGAGTTCCGAAGTATTTTTAAAAGTCAGCGGAATTCCGATAACAATAGAAGAGTTATGAAGCATTTTTAAGCGTCAGCGGAATTCCGAGAACAATGGAAGAGTTCCGAAGCATTTTTAAACTTCAAAACTTCAGCAGATTTCCGAGAAAAATGGAAGAGTTCTGAAGCATTCTTAAACTTCAGCGGAATTCCGAGAACAATGGAAAAGTTCCGAAGCATTTTTAAAAGTCAGGGGAATTCCGAGAACAATAGAAGAGTTGTTAAGCAATTTTAAGCGTCAGCGGAATTCTGAGAACAATCTAAGAGTTTCGAAGCATTTTTAAACTTCACTGGAATTCCGAGAACAATGGAAGAGTTCCGAAGCATTTTTAAACGTCAGCGGAATTTTGAAAACAATGGAAGATTTCTGAAGCATTTTTAAACGTCAGCGGAATTCTGAGAACAATGGAAGAGTTGTGAAGCATTTTTAAAGGTCAGCGGAATTTGGAGAACAATCGAAGAGTTCCGAAGCATTTTTAAAAGTCAGCGGAATTCCGAGAACAATGGAAGAGTTGTGAAGCATTTTTAAACGTCAGCGGAATTCCGAGAACAATGGAAGAGTTCCGAAGCATTTTTAAACCTCAGCGGAATTCCAAGAACAATGGAAGAGTTCTGAAGCATTTTTGAATGTCAGCGGAATTCCGAGAACAATGGAAGAGCTCCGAAGCATACTTAAACTTCAGCGGAATTCCGAGAACAATGGAACAGTTCCGAAGCATTTTTAAAAGTCAGCAGAATACCGAGAACAATGGAAGAGTTGTGAAGCATTTTTAAACATCAGCGGAATTCCAGAACAATCGAAGAGTTCCGAAGCATTTTTAAATGTCAGCGGAATTCCGAGAACAATGGAAGAGTTCCGAAACATTTTTATATGTCTGCAGAATTCTGAGAACAATGGAAGAGTTCCAAAGCATTTTTAAATGTCAGCGGAATTCTGAAAACAATGGAAGAGTTCCGAAGCATTTTTAAACTTCAGCAGAATTCCGAGAACAATGGAAGAGTTCCGAAGCATTCTTAAACTTCTGCGGAATTCCGAGAACAATGGAAGAGTTCCGAAGCATTTTTAAAAGTCAGCGGAATTCCGAGAACAATAGAAGAGTTGTGAAGCATTTTTAAGCGTCAGCGGAATTCCGAGAACAATGGAAGAGTTCCAAAGCATTTCTAAACTTCAGCAGAATTCCGAGAACAATGGAAGAGTTCCGAAGCATTCTTAAACTTCAGCGGAATTCTGAGAACAATGGAAGAGTTCCGAAGCATTTTTTAAAGTCAGCGGAATTTCCTAGAACAATAGAAGAGTTGTGAAGCAATTTCAAGCGTCAGCGGAATTCCGAGAACAATGGAAGAGTTCCGAAGCATTTTTCAACATCAGCAGAATTCCGAGAACAATGGAAGAGTTCTGAAGCATTTTTAAACGTCAGCGGAATTTTGAAAACAATGGAAGATTTCCGAAGCATTTTTAAACGTCAGCGGAATTTTGAAAACAATGGAAGATTTCCGAAGCATTTTTAAAAGTCAGCGGAATACCGAGAAAAATGGAAGAGTTGTGAAGCATTTTTAAACGTCAGCGGAATTCCGAGAACAATGGAAGAGTTCCGAAGCATTTTTAAATATCAGCGGAATTCCGAGAACAATGGAAGAGTTCCAAAGCATTTTTAAACTTCAGCAGAATTCCGAGAAAAATGGAAGAGTTCCGAAGTATTTTTAAAAGTCAGCGGAATTCCGAGAACAATAGAAGAGTTGTGAAGCATTTTTAAGCGTCAGCGGAATTCCGAGAACAATGGAAGAGTTCCGAAGCATTTTTAAACTTCAAAACTTCAGCAGATTTCCGAGAACAATGGAAGAGTTCTGAAGCATTCTTAAACTTCAGCAGAATTCCGAGAACAATGGAAGAGTTGTGAAGCAATTTTTAGAGTCAGCGGAATTCTGAGAACAATCTAAGAGTTTCGAAGCATTTTGAAAAGTCAGGGGAATTCCGAGAACAATAGAAGAGTTGTGAAGCAATTTTAAGCGTCAGCGGAATTCTGAGAACAATCTAAGAGTTTCGAAGCATTTTTAAACTTCACTGGAATTCCGAGAACAATGGAAGAGTTCCGAAGCATTTTTAAACGTCAGCGGAATTTTGAAAACAATGGAAGATTTCTGAAGCATTTTTAAACGTCAGCTGAATTCTGAGAACAATGGAAGAGTTGTGAAGCATTTTTAAACATCAGCGGAATTCCAGAACAATCGAAGAGTTCCGAAGCATTTTTAAATGTCAGCGGAATTCCGAGAACAATGGAAGAGTTCCGAAGCATTTTTATATGTCTGCAGAATTCTGAGAGCAATGGAAGAGTTCCAAAGCATTTTTAAATGTCAGCGGAATTCTGAAAACAATGGAAGAGTTCCGAAGCATTTTTAAACTTCAGCAGAATTCCGAGAACAATGGAAGAGTTCCGAAGCATTTTTAAACCTCAGCGGAATTCCGAGAACAATGGAAGAGTTCTGAAGCATTTTTAAACGTCAGCGGAATTCTGAGAACAATGGAAGAGTTGTGAAGCATTTTTAAAGGTCAGCGGAATTTGGAGAACAATCGAAGAGTTCCGAAGCATTTTTAAAAGTCAGCGGAATTCCGAGAACAATGGAAGAGTTTTGAAGCATTTTTAAACGTCAGCGGAATTCCGAGAACAATGGAAGAGTTCCGAAGCATTTTTAAACCTCAGCGGAATTCCGAGAACAATGGAAGAGTTCTGAAGCATTTTTGAATGTCAGCGGAATTCCAAGAACAATGGAAGAGCTCCGAAGCATACTTAAACTTCAGCGGAATTCCGAGAACAATGGAACAGTTCCGAAGCATTTTTAAAAGTCAGCAGAATACCGAGAACAATGGAAGAGTTGTGAAGCATTTTTAAACATCAGCGGAATTCCAGAACAATCGAAGAGTTCCGAAGCATTTTTATATGTCTGCAGAATTCTGAGAACAATGGAAGAGTTCCAAAGCATTTTTAAATGTCAGCGGAATTCCGAGAACAATGAAAGAGCTCCGAAGCATACTTAAACTTCAACGGAATTCCGAGAACATTGGAACAGTTCCGAAGCATTTTTAAAAGTCAGCAGAATACCGAGAACAATGGAAGAGTTGTGAAGCATTTTTAAACATCAGCGGAATTCCAGAACAATCGAAGAGTTCCGAAGCATTTTTAAATGTCAGCGGAATTCCGAGAACAATGGAAGAGTTCCGAAGCATTTTTATATGTCTGCAGAATTCTGAGAACAATGGAAGAGTTCCAAAGCATTTTTAAATGTCAGCGGAATTCTGAAAACAATGGAAGAGTTCCGAAGCATTTTTAAACTTCAGCAGAATTCCGATAACAATGGAAGAGTTCCGAAGCATTTTTAAACGTCAGCGGAATTTTGAAAACAATGGAAGATTTCTGAAGCATTTTTAAACGTCAGCGGAATTCTGAGAACAATGGAAGAGTTGTGAAGCATTTTTAAAGGTCAGCGGAATTTGGAGAACAATCGAAGAGTTCCGAAGCATTTTTAAAAGTCAGCGGAATTCCGAGAACAATGGAAGAGTTTTGAAGCATTTTTAAACGTCAGCGGAATTCCGAGAACAATGGAAGAGTTCCGAAGCATTTTTAAACCTCAGCGGAATTCCGAGAACAATGGAAGAGTTCTGAAGCATTTTTGAATGTCAGCGGAATTCCAAGAACAATGGAAGAGCTCCGAAGCATACTTAAACTTCAGCGGAATTCCGAGAACAATGGAACAGTTCCGAAGCATTTTTAAAAGTCAGCAGAATACCGAGAACAATGGAAGAGTTGTGAAGCATTTTTAAACATCAGCGGAATTCCAGAACAATCGAAGAGTTCCGAAGCATTTTTAAATGTCAGCGAAAATTCCGAGAACAATGGAAGAGTTCCGAAGCATTTTTATATGTCTGCAGAATTCTGAGAACAATGGAAGAGTTCCAAAGCATTTTTAAATGTCAGCGGAATTCCGAGAACATTGAAAGAGCTCCGAAGCATACTTAAACTTCAACGGAATTCCGAGAACATTGGAACAGTTCCGAAGCATTTTTAAAAGTCAGCAGAATACCGAGAACAATGGAAGAGTTGTGAAGCATTTTTAAACATCAGCGGAATTCCAGAACAATCGAAGAGTTCCGAAGCATTTTTAAATGTCAGCGGAATTCCGAGAACAATGGAAGAGTTCCGAAGCATTTTTATATGTCTGCAGAATTCTGAGAACAATGGAAGAGTTCCAAAGCATTTTTAAATGTCAGCGGAATTCTGAAAACAATGGAAGAGTTCCGAAGCATTTTTAAACTTCAGCAGAATTCCGATAACAATGGAAGAGTTCCGAAGCATTTTTAAACGTCAGCGGAATTTTGAAAACAATGGAAGATTTCTGAAGCATTTTTAAACGTCAGCGGAATTCTGAGAACAATGGAAGAGTTGTGAAGCATTTTTAAAGGTCAGCGGAATTTGGAGAACAATCGAAGAGTTCCGAAGCATTTTTAAAAGTCAGCGGAATTCCGAGAACAATGGAAGAGTTTTGAAGCATTTTTAAACGTCAGCGGAATTCCGAGAACAATGGAAGAGTTCCGAAGCATTTTTAAACCTCAGCGGAATTCCGAGAACAATGGAAGAGTTCTGAAGCATTTTTGAATGTCAGCGGAATTCCAAGAACAATGGAAGAGCTCCGAAGCATACTTAAACTTCAGCGGAATTCCGAGAACAATGGAACAGTTCCGAAGCATTTTTAAAAGTCAGCAGAATACCGAGAACAATGGAAGAGTTGTGAAGCATTTTTAAACATCAGCGGAATTCCAGAACAATCGAAGAGTTCCGAAGCATTCTTAAACTTCAGCGGAATTCCGAGAACAATGGAAGAGTTCCGAAGTATTTTTAAAAGTCAGTGGAATTCCGAGAACAATAGAAGAGTTGTGAAGCATTTTTAAACGTCAGCGGAATTTTGAAAACAATGGAAGATTTCCGAAGCATTTTTAAACGTCAGCGGAATTTTGAAAACAATGGAAGATTTCCGAAGCATTTTTAAAAGTCAGCGGAATACCGAGAAAAATGGAAGAGTTGTGAAGCATTTTTAAACGTCAGCAGAATTCCGAGAACAATGGAAGAGTTCCGAAGCATTTTTAAATGTCAGCGGAATTCCGAGAACAATGGAAGAGTTCCGAAGCATTTTTAAATGTCAGCAGAATTCCAAGAACAAGGGAAGAGTTCCAAAGCATTTTTAAATGTCAGCGGAATTCTGAAAACAATGGAAGAGTTCCGAAGCATTTTTAAACTTCAGCAGAATTCCGAAAAAAATGGAAGAGTTCCGAAGTATTTTTAAAAGTCAGCGGAATTCCGAGAACAATAGAAGAGTTGTGAAGCATTTTTAAGCGTCAGCGGAATTCCGAGAACAATGGAAGAATTCCGAAGCATTTTTAAACTTCAAAACTTCAGCAGATTTCCGAGAACAATGGAAGAGTTCTGAAGCATTCTTAAACTTCAGCGGAATTCCGAGAACAATGGAAGAGTTCCGAGCATTTTTAAAAGTCAGGGGAATTCCGAGAACAATAGAAGAGTTGTGAAGCAATTTTAAGCGTCAGCGGAATTCTGAGAACAATGTAAGTGTTCCGAAGCATTTTTAAACTTCACTGGAATTCCGAGAACAATGGAAGAGTTCCGAAGCATTTTTAAACATCAGCGGAATTCCGAGAACAATGGAAGAGTTCTGAAGCATTTTTAAACGTCAGCGGAATTTTGAAAACAATGGAAGATTTCCGAAGCATTTTTAAACGTCAGCGGAATTCTGAGAACAATGGAAGAGTTGTGAAGCATTTTTAAACGTCAGCGGAATTTGGAGAACAATCGAAGAGTTCCGAAGCATTTTTAAAAGTCAGCGGAATTCCGAGAACAATGGAAGAGTTGTGAAGCATTTTTAAATGTCAGCGGAATTTCGAGAACAATGGAAGGGTTTCGAAGCATTTTTAAACCTCAGCGGAATTCCGAGAACAATGGAAGAGCTCCGTAGCATACTTAAATTTCAGCGGAATTCCGAGAACAATGGAAGAGTTCTGAAGCATTTTTAAAAGTCAGCAGAATACCGAGAACAATGGAAGAGTTGTGAAGCATTTTTAAACGTCAGCGGAATTCCAGAACAATGGAAGAGTTCCGAAGCATTTTTAAATGTCAGCGGAATTCCGAGAACAATGGAAGAGTTCCAAAGCATTTTTAAATGTCAGCGGAATTCTGAAAACAATGGAAGAGTTCCGAAGCATTTTTAAACTTCAGCAGAATTCCGAGAACAATGGAAGAGTTCCGAAGCATACTTAAACTTCAGCGGAATTCCGAGAACAATGGAAGAGTTCCGAAGCATTTTTAAAAGTCAGGGGAATACCGAGAACAATGGAAGAGTTGTGAAGCATTTTTAAACGTCAGCGGAATTCCAGAACAATGGAAGAGTTCCGAAGCATACTTAAACTTCAGCGGAATTCCGAGAACAATGGAAGAGTTCTGAAGCATTTTTAAACATCAACGGAATTCCGAGAAAAAAGGAAGAGTTCCGAAGCATTTTTATATGTCAGCGGAATTCCGAGAACAATGGAAGAGTTCCGAAGCATATTTAAACTTCAGCGGAATACCGAGAACAATAGAAGAATTGTGAAGCATTTTTAAACGTCAGCGGAAATCCGAGAACAATGGAAGAGTTCCGAAGCATTTTTTAACTTCACCCAAATTCCGAGAACAATGGAAGAGTTCCGATGCATTTTTAAACTTCAGCAGAATTCCTACAACAATGGAAGAGTTCCGAAGCATTTTTAAACTTCAGCGGAATTCCGAGAACAATGGAAGAGTTCCGAAGCATTTTTAAACGTCAGCGGAATTCCGAGAACAGTGGAAGAGTTGTGAAGCATTTTTAAATGTCAGCGGAATTCTGAGAACAATGGAAGAGTTCCGAAGCATTTTTAATCTTCAGCATAATTCCGAGAACAATGCAAGAGTTCCGAAGCATTTTTAAAAGTCAGCGGAATTCCGAGAACAGTGGAAGAGTTGTGAAGCATTTTTAAATGTCAGCGGAATTCTGAGAGCAATGGAAGAGTTCCGAATCATTTTTAATCTTCAGCATAATTCCGAGAACAATGGAAGAGTTCCGAAGAATATTTAAACTTCAGCGGAATTCCGAGAACAATGGAAGAGTTCCGAAGCATTTTTAAAAGTCAGCGGAATACCGAGAAAAATGGAAGAGTTGTGAAGCATTTTTAAACGTCAGTGGAATTCCGAGAACAATGGAAGAGTTCCGAAGCATTTTTAAATGTCAGCGGAATTCCGAGAACAATGGAAGAGTTCCGAAGCATTTTTAAATGTCAGCAGAATTCCAAGAACAATGGAAGAGTTCCAAAGCATTTTTAAATGTCAGCGGAATTCTGAAAACAATGGAAGAGTTCCGAAGCATTTTTAAACTTCAGCAGAATTCCGAGAAAAATGGAAGAGTTCCGAAGTATTTTTAAAAGTCAGCGGAATTCCGATAACAATAGAAGAGTTGTGAAGCATTTTTAAGCGTCAGCGGAATTCCGAGAACAATGGAAGAGTTCCGAAGCATTTTTAAACTTCAAAACTTCAGCAGATTTCCGAGAAAAATGGAAGAGTTCTGAAGCATTCTTAAACTTCAGCGGAATTCCGAGAACAATGGAAAAGTTCCGAAGCATTTTTAAAAGTCAGGGGAATTCCGAGAACAATAGAAGAGTTGTTAAGCAATTTTAAGCGTCAGCGGAATTCTGAGAACAATCTAAGAGTTTCGAAGCATTTTTAAACTTCACTGGAATTCCGAGAACAATGGAAGAGTTCCGAAGCATTTTTAAACGTCAGCGGAATTTTGAAAACAATGGAAGATTTCTGAAGCATTTTTAAACGTCAGCGGAATTCTGAGAACAATGGAAGAGTTGTGAAGCATTTTTAAAGGTCAGCGGAATTTGGAGAACAATCGAAGAGTTCCGAAGCATTTTTAAAAGTCAGCGGAATTCCGAGAACAATGGAAGAGTTGTGAAGCATTTTTAAACGTCAGCGGAATTCCGAGAACAATGGAAGAGTTCCGAAGCATTTTTAAACCTCAGCGGAATTCCAAGAACAATGGAAGAGTTCTGAAGCATTTTTGAATGTCAGCGGAATTCCGAGAACAATGGAAGAGCTCCGAAGCATACTTAAACTTCAGCGGAATTCCGAGAACAATGGAACAGTTCCGAAGCATTTTTAAAAGTCAGCAGAATACCGAGAACAATGGAAGAGTTGTGAAGCATTTTTAAACATCAGCGGAATTCCAGAACAATCGAAGAGTTCCGAAGCATTTTTAAATGTCAGCGGAATTCCGAGAACAATGGAAGAGTTCCGAAGCATTTTTATATGTCTGCAGAATTCTGAGAACAATGGAAGAGTTCCAAAGCATTTTTAAATGTCAGCGGAATTCTGAAAACAATGGAAGAGTTCCGAAGCATTTTTAAACTTCAGCAGAATTCCGAGAACAATGGAAGAGTTCCGAAGCATTTTTAAACATCAGCGGAATTCCGAGAACAATGGAAGAGTTCTGAAGCATTTTTAAACGTCAGCGGAATTTTGAAAACAATGGAAGATTTCTGAAGCATTTTTAAACGTCAGCGGAATTCTGAGAACAATGGAAGAGTTGTGAAGCATTTTTAAAGGTCAGCGGAATTTGGAGAACAATCGAAGAGTTCCGAAGCATTTTTAAAAGTCAGCGGAATTCCGAGAACAATGGAACAGTTCCGAAGCATTTTTAAAAGTCAGCAGAATACCGAGAACAATGGAAGAGTTGTGAAGCATTTTTAAACATCAGCGGAATTCCAGAACAATCGAAGAGTTCCGAAGCATTTTTAAATGTCAGCGGAATAACGAGAACAATGGAAGAGTTCCGAAACATTTTTATATGTCTGCAGAATTCTGAGAACAATGGAAGAGTTCCAAAGCATTTTTAAATGTCAGCGGAATTCTGAAAACAATGGAAGAGTTCCGAAGCATTTTTAAACTTCAGCAGAATTCCGAGAACAATGGAAGAGTTCCGAAGCATTCTTAAACTTCTGCGGAATTCCGAGAACAATGGAAGAGTTCCGAAGCATTTTTAAAAGTCAGCGGAATTCCGAGAACAATAGAAGAGTTGTGAAGCATTTTTAAGCGTCAGCGGAATTCCGAGAACAATGGAAGAGTTCCAAAGCATTTCTAAACTTCAGCAGAATTCCGAGAACAATGGAAGAGTTCCGAAGCATTCTTAAACTTCAGCGGAATTCTGAGAACAATGGAAGAGTTCCGAAGCATTTTTTAAAGTCAGCGGAATTTCCGAGAACAATAGAAGAGTTGTGAAGCAATTTCAAGCGTCAGCGGAATTCCGAGAACAGTGGAAGAGTTCCGAAGCATTTTTCAACATCAGCAGAATTCCGAGAACAATGGAAGAGTTCTGAAGCATTTTTAAACGTCAGCGGAATTTTGAAAACAATGGAAGATTTCCGAAGCATTTTTAAACGTCAGCGGAATTTTGAAAACAATGGAAGATTTCCGAAGCATTTTTAAAAGTCAGCGGAATACCGAGAAAAATGGAAGAGTTGTGAAGCATTTTTAAACGTCAGCGGAATTCCGAGAACAATGGAAGAGTTCCGAAGCATTTTTAAATGTCAGCGGAATTCCGAGAACAATGGAAGAGTTCCAAAGCATTTTTAAACTTCAGCAGAATTCCGAGAAAAATGGAAGAGTTCCGAAGTATTTTTAAAAGTCAGCGGAATTCCGAGAACAATAGAAGAGTTGTGAAGCATTTTTAAGCGTCAGCGGAATTCCGAGAACAATGGAAGAGTTCCGAAGCATTTTTAAACTTCAAAACTTCAGCAGATTTCCGAGAACAATGGAAGAGTTCTGAAGCATTCTTAAACTTCAGCAGAATTCCGAGAACAATGGAAGAGTTGTGAAGCAATTTTTAGAGTCAGCGGAATTCTGAGAACAATCTAAGAGTTTCGAAGCATTTTGAAAAGTCAGGGGAATTCCGAGAACAATAGAAGAGTTGTGAAGCAATTTTAAGCGTCAGCGGAATTCTGAGAACAATCTAAGAGTTTCGAAGCATTTTTAAACTTCACTGGAATTCCGAGAACAATGGAAGAGTTCCGAAGCATTTTTAAACGTCAGCGGAATTTTGAAAACAATGGAAGATTTCTGAAGCATTTTTAAACGTCAGCTGAATTCTGAGAACAATGGAAGAGTTGTGAAGCATTTTTAAACATCAGCGGAATTCCAGAACAATCGAAGAGTTCCGAAGCATTTTTAAATGTCAGCGGAATTCCGAGAACAATGGAAGAGTTCCGAAGCATTTTTATATGTCTGCAGAATTCTGAGAGCAATGGAAGAGTTCCAAAGCATTTTTAAATGTCAGCGGAATTCTGAAAACAATGGAAGAGTTCCGAAGCATTTTTAAACTTCAGCAGAATTCCGAGAACAATGGAAGAGTTCCGAAGCATTTTTAAACCTCAGCAGAATTCCGAGAACAATGGAAGAGTTCTGAAGCATTTTTAAACGTCAGCGGAATTCTGAGAACAATGGAAGAGTTGTGAAGCATTTTTAAAGGTCAGCGGAATTTGGAGAACAATCGAAGAGTTCCGAAGCATTTTTAAAAGTCAGCGGAATTCCGAGAACAATGGAAGAGTTTTGAAGCATTTTTAAACGTCAGCGGAATTCCGAGAACAATGGAAGAGTTCCGAAGCATTTTTAAACCTCAGCGGAATTCCGAGAACAATGGAAGAGTTCTGAAGCATTTTTGAATGTCAGCGGAATTCCAAGAACAATGGAAGAGCTCCGAAGCATACTTAAACTTCAGCGGAATTCCGAGAACAATGGAACAGTTCCGAAGCATTTTTAAAAGTCAGCAGAATACCGAGAACAATGGAAGAGTTGTGAAGCATTTTTAAACATCAGCGGAATTCCAGAACAATCGAAGAGTTCCGAAGCATTTTTATATGTCTGCAGAATTCTGAGAACAATGGAAGAGTTCCAAAGCATTTTTAAATGTCAGCGGAATTCCGAGAACAATGAAAGAGCTCCGAAGCATACTTAAACTTCAACGGAATTCCGAGAACATTGGAACAGTTCCGAAGCATTTTTAAAAGTCAGCAGAATACCGAGAACAATGGAAGAGTTGTGAAGCATTTTTAAACATCAGCGGAATTCCAGAACAATCGAAGAGTTCCGAAGCATTTTTAAATGTCAGCGGAATTCCGAGAACAATGGAAGAGTTCCGAAGCATTTTTATATGTCTGCAGAATTCTGAGAACAATGGAAGAGTTCCAAAGCATTTTTAAATGTCAGCGGAATTCTGAAAACAATGGAAGAGTTCCGAAGCATTTTTAAACTTCAGCAGAATTCCGATAACAATGGAAGAGTTCCGAAGCATTTTTAAACGTCAGCGGAATTTTGAAAACAATGGAAGATTTCTGAAGCATTTTTAAACGTCAGCGGAATTCTGAGAACAATGGAAGAGTTGTGAAGCATTTTTAAAGGTCAGCGGAATTTGGAGAACAATCGAAGAGTTCCGAAGCATTTTTAAAAGTCAGCGGAATTCCGAGAACAATGGAAGAGTTTTGAAGCATTTTTAAACGTCAGCGGAATTCCGAGAACAATGGAAGAGTTCCGAAGCATTTTTAAACCTCAGCGGAATTCCGAGAACAATGGAAGAGTTCTGAAGCATTTTTGAATGTCAGCGGAATTCCAAGAACAATGGAAGAGCTCCGAAGCATACTTAAACTTCAGCGGAATTCCGAGAACAATGGAACAGTTCCGAAGCATTTTTAAAAGTCAGCAGAATACCGAGAACAATGGAAGAGTTGTGAAGCATTTTTAAACATCAGCGGAATTCCAGAACAATCGAAGAGTTCCGAAGCATTTTTAAATGTCAGCGAAAATTCCGAGAACAATGGAAGAGTTCCGAAGCATTTTTATATGTCTGCAGAATTCTGAGAACAATGGAAGAGTTCCAAAGCATTTTTAAATGTCAGCGGAATTCCGAGAACATTGAAAGAGCTCCGAAGCATACTTAAACTTCAACGGAATTCCGAGAACATTGGAACAGTTCCGAAGCATTTTTAAAAGTCAGCAGAATACCGAGAACAATGGAAGAGTTGTGAAGCATTTTTAAACATCAGCGGAATTCCAGAACAATCGAAGAGTTCCGAAGCATTTTTAAATGTCAGCGGAATTCCGAGAACAATGGAAGAGTTCCGAAGCATTTTTATATGTCTGCAGAATTCTGAGAACAATGGAAGAGTTCCAAAGCATTTTTAAATGTCAGCGGAATTCTGAAAACAATGGAAGAGTTCCGAAGCATTTTTAAACTTCAGCAGAATTCCGATAACAATGGAAGAGTTCCGAAGCATTTTTAAACGTCAGCGGAATTTTGAAAACAATGGAAGATTTCTGAAGCATTTTTAAACGTCAGCGGAATTCTGAGAACAATGGAAGAGTTGTGAAGCATTTTTAAAGGTCAGCGGAATTTGGAGAACAATCGAAGAGTTCCGAAGCATTTTTAAAAGTCAGCGGAATTCCGAGAACAATGGAAGAGTTTTGAAGCATTTTTAAACGTCAGCGGAATTCCGAGAACAATGGAAGAGTTCCGAAGCATTTTTAAACCTCAGCGGAATTCCGAGAACAATGGAAGAGTTCTGAAGCATTTTTGAATGTCAGCGGAATTCCAAGAACAATGGAAGAGCTCCGAAGCATACTTAAACTTCAGCGGAATTCCGAGAACAATGGAACAGTTCCGAAGCATTTTTAAAAGTCAGCAGAATACCGAGAACAATGGAAGAGTTGTGAAGCATTTTTAAACATCAGCGGAATTCCAGAACAATCGAAGAGTTCCGAAGCATTTTTAAATGTCAGCGAAAATTCCGAGAACAATGGAAGAGTTCCGAAGCATTTTTATATGTCTGCAGAATTCTGAGAACAATGGAAGAGTTACAAAGCATTTTTAAATGTCAGCGGAATTCTGAAAACAATGGAAGAGTTCCGAAGCATTTTTAAACTTCAGCAGAATTCCGAGAACAATGGAAGAGTTCCGAAGCATTCTTAAACTTCTGCGGAATTCCGAGAACAATGGAAGAGTTCCGAAGCATTTTTAAAAGTCAGCGGAATTCCGAGAACAATAGAAGAGTTGTGAAGCATTTTTAAGCGTCAGCGGAATTCCGAGAACAATGGAAGAGTTCCAAAGCATTTCTAAACTTCAGCAGAATTCCGAGAACAATGGAAGAGTTCCGAAGCATTCTTAAACTTCAGCGGAATTCTGAGAACAATGGAAGAGTTCCGAAGCATTTTTTAAAGTCAGCGGAATTTCCGAGAACAATAGAAGAGTTGTGAAGCAATTTCAAGCGTCAGCGGAATTCCGAGAACAATGGAAGAGTTCCGAAGCATTTTTCAACATCAGCAGAATTCCGAGAACAATGGAAGAGTTCTGAAGCATTTTTAAACGTCAGCGGAATTTTGAAAACAATGGAAGATTTCCGAAGCATTTTTAAACGTCAGCGGAATTTTGAAAACAATGGAAGATTTCCGAAGCATTTTTAAAAGTCAGCGGAATACCGAGAAAAATGGAAGAGTTGTGAAGCATTTTTAAACGTCAGCGGAATTCCGAGAACAATGGAAGAGTTCCGAAGCATTTTTAAATGTCAGCGGAATTCCGAGAACAATGGAAGAGTTCCAAAGCATTTTTAAACTTCAGCAGAATTCCGAGAAAAATGGAAGAGTTCCGAAGTATTTTTAAAAGTCAGCGGAATTCCGAGAACAATAGAAGAGTTGTGAAGCATTTTTAAGCGTCAGCGGAATTCCGAGAACAATGGAAGAGTTCCGAAGCATTTTTAAACTTCAAAACTTCAGCAGATTTCCGAGAACAATGGAAGAGTTCTGAAGCATTCTTAAACTTCAGCAGAATTCCGAGAACAATGGAAGAGTTGTGAAGCAATTTTTAGAGTCAGCGGAATTCTGAGAACAATCTAAGAGTTTCGAAGCATTTTGAAAAGTCAGGGGAATTCCGAGAACAATAGAAGAGTTGTGAAGCAATTTTAAGCGTCAGCGGAATTCTGAGAACAATCTAAGAGTTTCGAAGCATTTTTAAACTTCACTGGAATTCCGAGAACAATGGAAGAGTTCCGAAGCATTTTTAAACGTCAGCGGAATTTTGAAAACAATGGAAGATTTCTGAAGCATTTTTAAACGTCAGCTGAATTCTGAGAACAATGGAAGAGTTGTGAAGCATTTTTAAACATCAGCGGAATTCCAGAACAATCGAAGAGTTCCGAAGCATTTTTAAATGTCAGCGGAATTCCGAGAACAATGGAAGAGTTCCGAAGCATTTTTATATGTCTGCAGAATTCTGAGAGCAATGGAAGAGTTCCAAAGCATTTTTAAATGTCAGCGGAATTCTGAAAACAATGGAAGAGTTCCGAAGCATTTTTAAACTTCAGCAGAATTCCGAGAACAATGGAAGAGTTCCGAAGCATTTTTAAACCTCAGCGGAATTCCGAGAACAATGGAAGAGTTCTGAAGCATTTTTAAACGTCAGCGGAATTCTGAGAACAATGGAAGAGTTGTGAAGCATTTTTAAAGGTCAGCGGAATTTGGAGAACAATCGAAGAGTTCCGAAGCATTTTTAAAAGTCAGCGGAATTCCGAGAACAATGGAAGAGTTTTGAAGCATTTTTAAACGTCAGCGGAATTCCGAGAACAATGGAAGAGTTCCGAAGCATTTTTAAACCTCAGCGGAATTCCGAGAACAATGGAAGAGTTCTGAAGCATTTTTGAATGTCAGCGGAATTCCAAGAACAATGGAAGAGCTCCGAAGCATACTTAAACTTCAGCGGAATTCCGAGAACAATGGAACAGTTCCGAAGCATTTTTAAAAGTCAGCAGAATACCGAGAACAATGGAAGAGTTGTGAAGCATTTTTAAACATCAGCGGAATTCCAGAACAATCGAAGAGTTCCGAAGCATTTTTATATGTCTGCAGAATTCTGAGAACAATGGAAGAGTTCCAAAGCATTTTTAAATGTCAGCGGAATTCCGAGAACAATGAAAGAGCTCCGAAGCATACTTAAACTTCAACGGAATTCCGAGAACATTGGAACAGTTCCGAAGCATTTTTAAAAGTCAGCAGAATACCGAGAACAATGGAAGAGTTGTGAAGCATTTTTAAACATCAGCGGAATTCCAGAACAATCGAAGAGTTCCGAAGCATTTTTAAATGTCAGCGGAATTCCGAGAACAATGGAAGAGTTCCGAAGCATTTTTATATGTCTGCAGAATTCTGAGAACAATGGAAGAGTTCCAAAGCATTTTTAAATGTCAGCGGAATTCTGAAAACAATGGAAGAGTTCCGAAGCATTTTTAAACTTCAGCAGAATTCCGATAACAATGGAAGAGTTCCGAAGCATTTTTAAACGTCAGCGGAATTTTGAAAACAATGGAAGATTTCTGAAGCATTTTTAAACGTCAGCGGAATTCTGAGAACAATGGAAGAGTTGTGAAGCATTTTTAAAGGTCAGCGGAATTTGGAGAACAATCGAAGAGTTCCGAAGCATTTTTAAAAGTCAGCGGAATTCCGAGAACAATGGAAGAGTTTTGAAGCATTTTTAAACGTCAGCGGAATTCCGAGAACAATGGAAGAGTTCCGAAGCATTTTTAAACCTCAGCGGAATTCCGAGAACAATGGAAGAGTTCTGAAGCATTTTTGAATGTCAGCGGAATTCCAAGAACAATGGAAGAGCTCCGAAGCATACTTAAACTTCAGCGGAATTCCGAGAACAATGGAACAGTTCCGAAGCATTTTTAAAAGTCAGCAGAATACCGAGAACAATGGAAGAGTTGTGAAGCATTTTTAAACATCAGCGGAATTCCAGAACAATCGAAGAGTTCCGAAGCATTTTTAAATGTCAGCGAAAATTCCGAGAACAATGGAAGAGTTCCGAAGCATTTTTATATGTCTGCAGAATTCTGAGAACAATGGAAGAGTTCCAAAGCATTTTTAAATGTCAGCGGAATTCCGAGAACATTGAAAGAGCTCCGAAGCATACTTAAACTTCAACGGAATTCCGAGAACATTGGAACAGTTCCGAAGCATTTTTAAAAGTCAGCAGAATACCGAGAACAATGGAAGAGTTGTGAAGCATTTTTAAACATCAGCGGAATTCCAGAACAATCGAAGAGTTCCGAAGCATTTTTAAATGTCAGCGGAATTCCGAGAACAATGGAAGAGTTCCGAAGCATTTTTATATGTCTGCAGAATTCTGAGAACAATGGAAGAGTTCCAAAGCATTTTTAAATGTCAGCGGAATTCTGAAAACAATGGAAGAGTTCCGAAGCATTTTTAAACTTCAGCAGAATTCCGATAACAATGGAAGAGTTCCGAAGCATTTTTAAACGTCAGCGGAATTTTGAAAACAATGGAAGATTTCTGAAGCATTTTTAAACGTCAGCGGAATTCTGAGAACAATGGAAGAGTTGTGAAGCATTTTTAAAGGTCAGCGGAATTTGGAGAACAATCGAAGAGTTCCGAAGCATTTTTAAAAGTCAGCGGAATTCCGAGAACAATGGAAGAGTTTTGAAGCATTTTTAAACGTCAGCGGAATTCCGAGAACAATGGAAGAGTTCCGAAGCATTTTTAAACCTCAGCGGAATTCCGAGAACAATGGAAGAGTTCTGAAGCATTTTTGAATGTCAGCGGAATTCCAAGAACAATGGAAGAGCTCCGAAGCATACTTAAACTTCAGCGGAATTCCGAGAACAATGGAACAGTTCCGAAGCATTTTTAAAAGTCAGCAGAATACCGAGAACAATGGAAGAGTTGTGAAGCATTTTTAAACATCAGCGGAATTCCAGAACAATCGAAGAGTTCCGAAGCATTTTTAAATGTCAGCGAAAATTCCGAGAACAATGGAAGAGTTCCGAAGCATTTTTATATGTCTGCAGAATTCTGAGAACAATGGAAGAGTTACAAAGCATTTTTAAATGTCAGCGGAATTCTGAAAACAATGGAAGAGTTCCGAAGCATTTTTAAACTTCAGCAGAATTCCGAGAACAATGGAAGAGTTCCGAAGCATTCTTAAACTTCTGCGGAATTCCGAGAACAATGGAAGAGTTCCGAAGCATTTTTAAAAGTCAGCGGAATTCCGAGAACAATAGAAGAGTTGTGAAGCATTTTTAAGCGTCAGCGGAATTCCGAGAACAATGGAAGAGTTCCAAAGCATTTTTAAACTTCAGCAGAATTCCGAGAACAATGGAAGAGTTCCGAAGCATTCTTAAACTTCAGCGGAATTCCGAGAACAATGGAAGAGTTCCGAAGAATTTTTTAAAGTCAGCGGAATTTCCGAGAACAATAGAAGAGTTGTGAAGCAATTTCAAGCGTCAGCTCTATTCCGAGAACAATGGAAGAGTTCCGAAGCATTTTTCAACATCAGCAGAATTCCGAGAACAATGGAAGAGTTCTGAAGCATTTTTAAACGTCAGCGGAATTTTGAAAACAATGGAAGATTTCCGAAGCATTTTTAAACGTCAGCGGAATTTTGAAAACAATGGAAGATTTTCGAAGCATTTTTAAAAGTCAGCGGAATACCGAGAAAAATGGAAGAGTTGTGAAGCATTTTTAAACGTCAGCGGAATTCCGAGAACAATGGAAGAGTTCCGAAGCATTTTTAAATGTCAGCGGAATTCCAAGAACAATGGAAGAGTTCCGAAGCATTTTTAAATGTCAGCAGAATTCCAAGAACAAGGGAAGAGTTCCAAAGCATTTTTAAATGTCAGCGGAATTCTGAAAACAATGGAAGAGTTCCGAAGCATTTTTAAACTTCAGCAGAATTCCGAGAAAAATGGAAGAGTTCCGAAGTATTTTTAAAAGTCAGTGGAATTCCGAGAACAATAGAAGAGTTGTGAAGCATTTTTAAACGTCAGCGGAATTTTGAAAACAATGGAAGATTTCCGAAGCATTTTTAAACGTCAGCGGAATTTTGAAAACAATGGAAGATTTCCGAAGCATTTTTAAAAGTCAGCGGAATACCGAGAAAAATGGAAGAGTTGTGAAGCATTTTTAAACGTCAGCGGAATTCCGAGAACAATGGAAGAGTTCCGAAGCATTTTTAAATGTCAACGGAATTCCGAGAACAATGGAAGAGTTCCGAAGCATTTTTAAATGTCAGCAGAATTCCAAGAACAAGGGAAGAGTTCCAAAGCATTTTTAAATGTCAGCGGAATTCTGAAAACAATGGAAGAGTTCCGAAGCATTTTTAAACGTCAGCGGAATTTTGAAAACAATGGAAGATTTCCGAAGCATTTTTAAACGTCAGCGGAATTTTGAAAACAATGGAAGATTTCCGAAGCATTTTTAAAAGTCAGCGGAATACCGAGAAAAATGGAAGAGTTGTGAAGCATTTTTAAACGTCAGGGAATTCCGAGAACAATGGAAGAGTTCCGAAGCATTTTTAAATGTCAGCAGAATTCCAAGAACAAGGGAAGAGTTCCAAAGCATTTTTAAATGTCAGCGGAATTCTGAAAACAATGGAAGAGTTCCGAAGCATTTTTAAACTTCAGCAGAATTCCGAAAAAAATGGAAGAGTTCCGAAGTATTTTTAAAAGTCAGCGGAATTCCGAGAACAATAGAAGAGTTGTGAAGCATTTTTAAGCGTCAGCGGAATTCCGAGAACAATGGAAGAATTCCGAAGCATTTTTAAACTTCAAAACTTCAGCAGATTTCCGAGAACAATGGAAGAGTTCTGAAGCATTCTTAAACTTCAGCGGAATTCCGAGAACAATGGAAGAGTTCCGAGCATTTTTAAAAGTCAGGGGAATTCCGAGAACAATAGAAGAGTTGTGAAGCAATTTTAAGCGTCAGCGGAATTCTGAGAACAATGTAAGTGTTCCGAAGCATTTTTAAACTTCACTGGAATTCCGAGAACAATGGAAGAGTTCCGAAGCATTTTTAAACATCAGCGGAATTCCGAGAACAATGGAAGAGTTCTGAAGCATTTTTAAACGTCAGCGGAATTTTGAAAACAATGGAAGATTTCCGAAGCATTTTTAAACGTCAGCGGAATTCTGAGAACAATGGAAGAGTTGTGAAGCATTTTTAAACGTCAGCGGAATTTGGAGAACAATCGAAGAGTTCCGAAGCATTTTTAAAAGTCAGCGGAATTCCGAGAACAATGGAAGAGTTGTGAAGCATTTTTAAATGTCAGCGGAATTTCGAGAACAATGGAAGGGTTTCGAAGCATTTTTAAACCTCAGCGGAATTCCGAGAACAATGGAAGAGCTCCGTAGCATACTTAAATTTCAGCGGAATTCCGAGAACAATGGAAGAGTTCTGAAGCATTTTTAAAAGTCAGCAGAATACCGAGAACAATGGAAGAGTTGTGAAGCATTTTTAAACGTCAGCGGAATTCCAGAACAATGGAAGAGTTCCGAAGCATTTTTAAATGTCAGCGGAATTCCGAGAACAATGGAAGAGTTCCAAAGCATTTTTAAATGTCAGCGGAATTCTGAAAACAATGGAAGAGTTCCGAAGCATTTTTAAACTTCAGCAGAATTCCGAGAACAATGGAAGGGTTAAGAAGCATTCTTAAACTTCTGCGGAATTCCGAGAACAATGGAAGAGTTCCGAAGCATTTTTAAAAGTCAGCGGAATTCCGAGAACAATAGAAGAGTTGTGAAGCATTTTTAAGCGTCAGCGGAATTCCGAGAACAATGGAAGAGTTCCAAAGCATTTTTAAATGTCAGCGGAATTCCGAGAACAATGGAAGAGTTCCGAAGCATTTTTAAATGTCAGCAGAATTCGAAGAACAAGGGAAGAGTTCCAAAGCATTTTTAAATGTCAGCGGAATTCTGAAAACATGTGGAAGAGTTCCGAAGCATTTTTAAACGTCAGCGGAATTTTGAAAACAATGGAAGATTTCCGAAGCATTTTTAAACGTCAGCGGAATTTTGAAAACAATGGAAGATTTCCGAAGCATTTTTAAAAGTCAGCGGAATACCGAGAAAAATGGAAGAGTTGTGAAGCATTTTTAAACGTCAGGGAATTCCGAGAACAATGGAAGAGTTCCGAAGCATTTTTAAATGTCAGCAGAATTCCAAGAACAGGGGAAGAGTTCCAAAGCATTTTTAAATGTCAGCGGAATTCTGAAAACAATGGAAGAGTTCCGAAGCATTTTTAAACTTCAGCAGAATTCCGAAAAAAATGGAAGAGTTCCGAAGTATTTTTAAAAGTCAGCGGAATTCCGAGAACAATAGAAGAGTTGTGAAGCATTTTTAAGCGTCAGCGGAATTCCGAGAACAATGGAAGAATTCCGAAGCATTTTTAAACTTCAAAACTTCAGCAGATTTCCGAGAACAATGGAAGAGTTCTGAAGCATTCTTAAACTTCAGCGGAATTCCGAGAACAATGGAAGAGTTCCGAGCATTTTTAAAAGTCAGGGGAATTCCGAGAACAATAGAAGAGTTGTGAAGCAATTTTAAGCGTCAGCGGAATTCTGAGAACAATGTAAGTGTTCCGAAGCATTTTTAAACTTCACTGGAATTCCGAGAACAATGGAAGAGTTCCGAAGCATTTTTAAACATCAGCGGAATTCCGAGAACAATGGAAGAGTTCTGAAGCATTTTTAAACGTCAGCGGAATTTTGAAAACAATGGAAGATTTCCGAAGCATTTTTAAACGTCAGCGGAATTCTGAGAACAATGGAAGAGTTGTGAAGCATTTTTAAACGTCAGCGGAATTTGGAGAACAATCGAAGAGTTCCGAAGCATTTTTAAAAGTCAGCGGAATTCCGAGAACAATGGAAGAGTTGTGAAGCATTTTTAAACGTCAGCGGAATTTGGAGAACAATCGAAGAGTTCCGAAGCATTTTTAAAAGTCAGCGGAATTCCGAGAACAATGGAAGGGTTAAGAAGCATTCTTAAACTTCTGCGGAATTCCGAGAACAATGGAAGAGTTCCGAAGCATTTTTAAAAGTCAGCGGAATTCCGAGAACAATAGAAGAGTTGTGAAGCATTTTTAAGCGTCAGCGGAATTCCGAGAACAATGGAAGAGTTCCAAAGCATTTTTAAACTTCAGCAGAATTCCGAGAACAATGGAAGAGTTCCGAAGCATTCTTAAACTTCAGCGGAATTCCGAGAACAATGGAAGAGTTCCGAAGCAGTTTTTAAAGTCAGCGGAATTTCCGAGAATAATAGAAGAGTTGTGAAGCAATTTTAAGCGTCAGCGGAATTCCGCGAACAATGGAAGAGTTCCGAAGCATTTTTCAACATCAGCGGAATTCCGAGAACAATGGAAGAGTTCTGAAGCACTTTAAAACGTCAGCGGAATTTTGAAAACAATGGAAGATTTCCGAAGCATTTTTAAACGTCAGCGGAATTCTGAGAACAATGGAAGAGTTCCGAGGCATTTTTAAACTTCAGCGGAATTTTGAGAACAATGGAAGAGTTCCGAAGCATTTTTAAAAGTCCGCGAAATTCCGAGAACAATGGAAGAGTTGTGAAGCATTTTTAAATGTCAGCGGAATTCCGAGAACAATGGAAGAGTTCCGAAGAATTTTTAAATGTCAGCAGAATTCCAAGAACAATGGAAGAGTTCCAAAGCATTTTTAAATGTCAGCGGAATTCTGAAAACAATGGAAGAGTTCCGAAGCATTTTTAAACTTCAGCAGAATTCCGAGAAAAATGGACGAGTTCCGAAGTATTTTTAAAAGTCAGCGGAATTCCGAGAACAATAGAAGAGTTGTGAAGCATTTTTAAGCGTCAGCGGAATTCCGAGAACAATGGAAGAGTTCCGAAGCATTTTTAAACTTCAAAACTTCAGCAGATTTCCGAGAACAATGGAAGAGTTCTGAAGCATTCTTAACCTTCAGCGGAATTCCGAGAACAATGGAAGAGTTCCGAAGCATTTTTAAAAGTCAGGGGAATTCCGAGAACAATAGAAGAGTTGTGAAGCAATTTTAAGCGTCAGCGGAATTCTGAGAACAATGTAAGAGTTCCGAAGCATTTTTAAACTTCACTGGAATTCCGAGAACAATGGAAGAGTTCCGAAGCATTTTTAAACGTCAGCGGAATTCTGAGAACAATGGAAGAGTTGTGAAGCATTTTTAAAAGTCAGCGGAATTCCGAGAACAATGGAAGAGTTCCGAAGCATTTTTAAACCTCAGCGGAATTCCGAGAACAATGGAAGAGTTCTGAAGCATTTTTAAATGTCAGCGGAATTCTGAGAACAATGGAAGAGCTCCGAAGCATACTTAAACTTCAGCGGAATTCCGAGAACAATGGAGGAGTTCCGAAGCATTTTTAAAAGTCAGCAGAATACCGAGAACAATGGAAAAGTTGTGAAGCATTTTTAAACATCAGCGGAATTCCAGAACAATCGAAGAGTTCCGAAGCATTTTTTAATGTCAGCAGAATTCTGAGAACAATGGAAGAGTTCCAAAGCATTTTTAAATGTCAGCGGAATTCTGAAAACAATGGAAGAGTTCCGAAGCATTTTTAAACTTCAGCAGAATTCCGAGCACAAAGGAAGAGTTCCGAAGCATTCTTAAACTTCTGCGGAATTCCGAGAACAATGGAAGAGTTCCGAAGCATTTTTAAAAGTCAGCGGAATTCCGAGAACAATAGAAGAGTTGTGAAGCATTTTTAAGCATCAGCGGAATTCCGAGAACAATGGAAGAGTTCCAAAGCATTTTTAAACTTCAGCAGAATTCCGAGAACAATGGAAGAGTTCCGAAGCATTCTTAAACTTCAGCGGAATTCCGAGAACAATGGAAGAGTTCCGAAGCATTTTTTAAAGTCAGCGGAATTTCCGAGAACAATAGAAGAGTTGTGAAGCAATTTTAAGCATCAGCGGAATTGCGAGAACAATGGAAGAGTTCCGAAGCATTTTTCAACATCAGCGGAATTCCGAGAACAATGGAAGAGTTCTGAAGCATTTTTAAATGTCAACAGAATTCCAAGAACAAGGGAAGAGTTCCAAAGCATTTTTAAATGTCAGCGGAATTCTGAAAACAATGGAAGAGTTCCGAAGCATTTTTAAAAGTCCGCGAAATTCCGAGAACAATGGAAGAGTTGTGAAGCATTTTTAAATGTCAGCGGAATTCCGAGAACAATGGAAGAGTTCCGAAGAATTTTTAAATGTCAGCAGAATTCCAAGAACAATGGAAGAGTTCCAAAGCATTTTTAAATGTCAGCGGAATTCTGAAAACAATGGAAGAGTTCCGAAGCATTTTTAAACTTCAGCAGAATTCCGAGAAAAATGGACGAGTTCCGAAGTATTTTTAAAAGTCAGCGGAATTCCGAGAACAATAGAAGAGTTGTGAAGCATTTTTAAGCGTCAGCGGAATTCCGAGAACAATGGAAGAGTTCCGAAGCATTTTTAAACTTCAAAACTTCAGCAGATTTCCGAGAACAATGGAAGAGTTCTGAAGCATTCTTAACCTTCAGCGGAATTCCGAGAACAATGGAAGAGTTCCGAAGCATTTTTAAAAGTCAGGGGAATTCCGAGAACAATAGAAGAGTTGTGAAGCAATTTTAAGCGTCAGCGGAATTCTGAGAACAATGTAAGAGTTCCGAAGCATTTTTAAACTTCACTGGAATTCCGAGAACAATGGAAGAGTTCCGAAGCATTTTTAAACGTCAGCGGAATTCTGAGAACAATGGAAGAGTTGTGAAGCATTTTTAAAAGTCAGCGGAATTCCGAGAACAATGGAAGAGTTCCGAAGCATTTTTAAACCTCAGCGGAATTCCGAGAACAATGGAAGAGTTCTGAAGCATTTTTAAATGTCAGCGGAATTCTGAGAACAATGGAAGAGCTCCGAAGCATACTTAAACTTCAGCGGAATTCCGAGAACAATGGAGGAGTTCCGAAGCATTTTTAAAAGTCAGCAGAATACCGAGAACAATGGAAAAGTTGTGAAGCATTTTTAAACATCAGCGGAATTCCAGAACAATCGAAGAGTTCCGAAGCATTTTTTAATGTCAGCAGAATTCTGAGAACAATGGAAGAGTTCCAAAGCATTTTTAAATGTCAGCGGAATTCTGAAAACAATGGAAGAGTTCCGAAGCATTTTTAAACTTCAGCAGAATTCCGAGCACAAAGGAAGAGTTCCGAAGCATTCTTAAACTTCTGCGGAATTCCGAGAACAATGGAAGAGTTCCGAAGCATTTTTAAAAGTCAGCGGAATTCCGAGAACAATAGAAGAGTTGTGAAGCATTTTTAAGCATCAGCGGAATTCCGAGAACAATGGAAGAGTTCCAAAGCATTTTTAAACTTCAGCAGAATTCCGAGAACAATGGAAGAGTTCCGAAGCATTCTTAAACTTCAGCGGAATTCCGAGAACAATGGAAGAGTTCCGAAGCATTTTTTAAAGTCAGCGGAATTTCCGAGAACAATAGAAGAGTTGTGAAGCAATTTTAAGCATCAGCGGAATTGCGAGAACAATGGAAGAGTTCCGAAGCATTTTTCAACATCAGCGGAATTCCGAGAACAATGGAAGAGTTCTGAAGCATTTTTAAATGTCAACAGAATTCCAAGAACAAGGGAAGAGTTCCAAAGCATTTTTAAATGTCAGCGGAATTCTGAAAACAATGGAAGAGTTCCGAAGCATTTTTAAACGTCAGCGGAATTTTGAAAACAATGGAAGATTTCCGAAGCATTTTTAAACGCCAGCGGAATTTTGAAAACAATGGAAGATTTCCGAAGCATTTTTAAAAGTCAGCGGAATACCGAGAAAAATGGAAGAGATGTGAAGCATTTTTAAATGTCAGCGGAATTCCGAGAACAATGGAAGAGTTCCAAAGCATTTTTAAATGTCAGCAGAATTCCAAGAACAAGGGAAGAGTTCCAAAACATTTTTAAATGTCAGCGGAATTCTGAAAACAATGGAAGAGTTCCGAAGCATTTTTAAACTTCAGCAGAATTCCGAAAAAAATGGAAGAGTTCCGAAGTATTTTTAAAAGTCAGCGGAATTCCGAGAACAATAGAGGAGTTGTGAAGCATTTTTAAGCGTCAGCGGAATTCCGAGAACAATGGAAGAGTTCCGAAGCATTTTTAAACTTCAAAACTTCAGCAGATTTCCGAGAACAATGGAAGAGTTCTGAAGCATTCTTAAACTTCAGCGGAATTCCGAGAACAATGGAAGAGTTCCGAGCATTTTTAAAAGTCAGGGGAATTCTGAGAACAATAGAAGAGTTGTGAAGCAATTTTAAGCGTCAGCGGAATTCTGAGAACAATGTAAGTGTTCCGAAGCATTTTTAAACTTCACTGGAATTCCGAGAACAATGGAAGAGTTCCGAAGCATTTTTAAACATCAGCGGAATTCCGAGAACAATGGAAGAGTTCTGAAGCATTTTTAAACGTCAGCGGAATTTTGAAAACAATGGAAGATTTCCGAAGCATTTTTAAACGTCAGCGGAATTCTGAGAACAATGGAAGAGTTGTGAAGCATTTTTAAACGTCAGCGGAATTCCGAGAACAATGGAAGGGTTTCGAAGCATTTTTAAACCTCAGCGGAATTCCAAGAACAATGGGAGAGCTCCGTAGCATACTTAAATTTCAGCGGAATTCCGAGAACAATGGAAGAGTTCTGAAGCATTTTTAAAAGTCAGCAGAATACTGAGAACAATGGAAGAGTTGTGAAGCATTTTTAAACATCAGCGGAATTCCAAAACAATGGAAGAGTTCCGAAGCATTTTTAAATGTCAGCGGAATTCCGAGAACAATGGAAGAGTTCCGAAGCATTTTTATATGTCTGCAGAATTCTGAGAACAATGGAAGAGTTCCAAAGCATTTTTAAATGTCAGCGGAATTCTGAAAACAATGGAAGAGTTCCGAAGCATTTTTAAACTTCAGCAGAATTCCGAGAACAATGGAAGGGTTAAGAAGCATTCTTAAACTTCTGCGGAATTCCGAGAATAATGGAAGAGTTCCGAAGCATTTTTAAAAGTCAGCGGAATTCCGAGAACAATAGAAGAGTTGTGAAGCATTTTTAAGCGTCAGCGGAATTCCGAGAACAATGGAAGAGTTCCAAAGCATTTTTAAACTTCAGCAGAATTCCGAGAACAATGGAAGAGTTCCGAAGCATTCTTAAACTTCAGCGGAATTCCGAGAACAATGGAAGAGTTCCGAAGCATTTTTTAAAGTCAGCGGAATTTCCGAGAATAATAGAAGAGTTGTGAAGCAATTTTAAGCGTCAGCGGAATTCCGAGAACAATGGAAGAGTTCCGAAGCATTTTTCAACATCAGCGGAATTCCGAGAACAATGGAAGAGTTCTGAAGCATTTTTAAACGTCAGCGGAATTTTGAAAACAATGGAAGATTTCCGAAGCATTTTTAAACGTCAGCGGAATTCTGAGAACAATGGAAGAGTTCCGAGGCATTTTTAAACTTCAGCGGAATTTTGAGAACAATGGAAGAGTTCCGAAGCATTTTAAAAAGTCCGCGAAATTCCGAGAACAATGGAAGAGTTGTGAAGCATTTTTAAATGTCAGCGGAATTCCGAGAACAATGGAAGAGTTCCGAAGCATTTTTAAATGTCAGCAGAATTCCAAGAACAATGGAAGAGTTCCAAAGCATTTTTAAATGTCAGCGGAATTCTGAAAACAATGGAAGAGTTCCGAAGCATTTTTAAACTTCAGCAGAATTCCGAGAAAAATGGACGAGTTCCGAAGTATTTTTAAAAGTCAGCGGAATTCCGAGAACAATAGAAGAGTTGTGAAGCATTTTTAAGCGTCAGCGGAATTCCGAGAACAATGGAAGAGTTTCGAAGCATTTTTAAACTTCAAAACTTCAGCAGATTTCCGAGAACAATGGAAGAGTTCTGAAGCATTTTTAACCTTCAGCGGAATTCCGAGAACAATGGAAGAGTTCCGAAGCATTTTTAAACTTCACTGGAATTCCGAGAACAATGGAAGAGTTCCGAAGCATTTTTAAACGTCAGCGGAATTCTGAGAACAATGGAAGAGTTGTGAAGCATTTTTAAAAGTCAGCGGAATTCCGAGAACAATGGAAGAGTTCCGAAGCATTTTTAAACCTCAGCGGAATTCCGAGAACAATGGAAGAGTTCTGAAGCATTTTTAAATGTCAGCGGAATTCTGAGAACAATGGAAGTGCTCCGAAGCATACTTAAACTACAGCGGAATTCCGAGAACAATGGAAGAGTTCCGAAGCATTTTTAAAAGTCAGCAGAATACCGAGAACAATGGAAAAGTTGTGAAGCATTTTTAAACATCAGCGGAATTCCAGAACAATCGAAGAGTTCCGAAGCATTTTTAAATGTCAGCGGAATTCCGAGAACAATGGAAGAGTTCCGAAGCATTTTTATATGTCTGCAAAATTCTGAGAACAATGGAAGAGTTCCAAAGCATTTTTAAATGTCAGCGGAATTCTGAAAACAATGGAAGAGTTCCGAAGCATTCTTAAACTTCTGCGGAATTCCGAGAACAATGGAAGAGTTCCGAAGCATTTTTAAAAGTCAGCGGAATTCCGAGAACAATAGAAGAGTTGTGAAGCATTTTTAAGCATCAGCGGAATTCCGAGAACAATGGAAGAGTTCCGAAGCATTTTTCAACATCAGCAGAATTCCGAGAACAATGGAAGAGTTCTGAAGCATTTTTAAACGTCAGCGGAATTTTGAAAACAATGGAAGATTTACAAAGCATTTTTAAACGTCAGCGGAATTTTGAAAACAATGGAAGATTTCCGAAGCATTTTTAAAAGTCAGCGGAATACCGAGAAAAATGGAAGAGTTGTGAAGCATTTTTAAACGTCAGCGGAATTCCGAGAAAAATGGAAGAGTTCCGAAGTATTTTTAAAAGTCAGCGGAATTCCGAGAACAATAGAAGAGTTGTGAAGCATTTTTAAGCGTCAGCGGAATTCCGAGAACAATGGAAGAGTTCCGAAGCATTTTTAAACTTCAAAACTTCAGCAGATTTCCGAGAACAATGGAAGAGTTCTGAAGCATTCTTAAACTTCAGCGGAATTCCGAGAACAATGGAAGAGTTCCGAAGCATTTTTAAAAGTCAGGGGAATTCCGAGAACAATAGAAGAAATGTGAAGCAATTTTAATCGTCAGCGGAATTCTGAGAACAATGTAAGAGTTCCGAAGCATTTTTAAACTTCACTGGAATTCCGAGAACAATGGAAGAGTTCCGAAGCATTTTTAAACATCAGCCGAATTCCGAGAACAATGGAAGAGTTCTGAAGCATTTTTAAATGTCAGCGGGATTCCGAGAACAATGGAAGAGCTCCGAAGCATACTTAAACTTCAGCGGAATTCCGAGAACAATGGAAGAGTTCCGAAGCATTTTTAAAAGTCAGCAGAATACCGAGAACAATGGAAGAGTTGTGAAGCATTTTTAAACGTCAGCGGAATTCCAGAACAATGGAAGTGTTCCGAAGCATTTTTAAATGTCAGCGGAATTACGAGAACAATGGAAGAGTTCCGAAGCATTTTTATATGTCTGCAGAATTCTGAGAACAATGGAAGAGTTCCAAAGCATTTTTAAATGTCAGCGGAATTCTGAAAATAATGGAAGAGTTCCGAAGCATTTTTACACTTCAGCAGAATTCCGAGAACAATGGAAGAGTTCCGAAGCATTCTTAAACTTCTTCGGAATTGCGAGAACAATGGAAGAGTTCCGAAGCATTTTTAAAAGTCAGCGGAATTCCGAGAACAATAGAAGAGTTGTGAAGCATTTTTAAGCGTCAGCGGAATTCCGAGAACAATGGAAGAGTTCCGAAGCATTTTTAAACTTCAGCAGAATTACGAGAACAATGGAAGAGTTCCGAAGCATTCTTAAACTTCAGCGGAATTCCGAGAACAATGGAAGAGTTCCGAAGCATTTTTTAAAGTCAGCGGAATTTCCGAGAACAATAGAGTTGTGAAGCAATTTTAAGCGTCAGTGGAATTCCGAGAACAATGTAAGAGTTCCAAAGCATTTTTAAACTTCACTGGAATTCCGAGAACAATGGAAGAGTTCCGAAGCATTTTTAAACATCAGACGAATTCCGAGAACAATGGAAGAGTTCTGAAGCATTTTTAAACATCAGCGGAATTCCAGAACAATCAAAGAGTTCCGAAGCATTTTTAAATGTCAGCGGAATTCCGAGAACACTGGAAGAGTTCCGAAGCATTTTTATATGTCTGCAGAATTCTGAGAACAATGGAAGAGTTCCAAAGCATTTTTAAATGTCAGCGGAATTTTGAAAACAATGAAAGATTTCCGAAGCATTTTTAAACTTCAGCAGAATTCCGAGGACAATGGAAGAGTTCCGAAGCATTCTTAAACTTCTGCGGAATTCCGAGAACAATGGAAGAGTTCCGAAGCATTTTTAAAAGTCAGCGGAATTCCGAGAACAATAGAAGAGTTGTGAAGCATTTTTAAGCGTCAGCGGAATTTTGAAAACAATGGAAGATTTCCAAAGCATTTTTAAACGTCAGCGGAATTTTGAAAACAATGGAAGATTTCCGAAGCATTTTTAAAAGTCAGCGGAATACCGAGAAAAATGGAAGAGTTGTGAAGCATTTTTAAACGTCAGCGGAATTCCGAGAACAATGGAAGAGTTCCGAAGCATTTTTAAACGTCAGCAGAATTCCATGAACAATGGAAGAGTTCCAAAGCATTTTTAAATGTCAGCGGAATTCTGAAAACAATGGAAGAGTTCCGAAGCATTTTTAAACTTCAGCGGATTTCCGAGAAATGGAAGAGTTCCGAAGCATTTTTAATCTTAAGCATAATTCCGAGAACAATGGAAGAGTTCCGAAGTATATTTAAACTTCAGCCTTATTCCGAGAACAATGGAAGAGTTCCAAAGCATTTTTAAACTTCAGCAGAATTCCGAGAACAATGGAAGAGTTCCGAAGCATTCTTAAACTTCAGCGGAATTCCGAGAACAATGGAAGAGTTCCGAAGCAATTTTTAAAGTCAGCGGAATTTCCGAGAATAATAGAAGAGTTGTGAAGCAATTTTAAGCATCAGCGGAATTCCGCGAACAATGGAAGAGTTCCGAAGCATTTTTCAACATCAGCGGAATTCCGAGAACAATGGAAGAGTTCTGAAGCACTTTAAAACGTCAGCGGAATTTTGAAAACAATGGAAGATTTCCGAAGCATTTTTAAACGTCAGCGGAATTCTGAGAACAATGGAAGAGTTCCGAGGCATTTTTAAACTTCAGCGGAATTTTGAGAACAATGGAAGAGTTCCGAAGCATTTTTAAAAGTCCGCGAAATTCCGAGAACAATGGAAGAGTTGTGAAGCATTTTTAAATGTCAGCGGAATTCCGAGAACAATGGAAGAGTTCCGAAGAATTTTTAAATGTCAGCAGAATTCCAAGAACAATGGAAGAGTTCCAAAGCATTTTTAAATGGCAGCGGAATTCTGAAAACAATGGAAGAGTTCCGAAGCATTTTTCAACTTCAGCAGAATTCCGAGAAAAATGGACGAGTTCCGAAGTATTTTTAAAAGTCAGCGGAATTCCGAGAACAATAGAAGAGTTGTGAAGCATTTTTAAGCGTCAGCGGAATTCCGAGAACAATGGAAGAGTTCCGAAGCATTTTTAAACTTCAAAACTTCAGCAGATTTCCGAGAACAATGGAAGAGTTCTGAAGCATTCTTAACCTTCAGCGGAATTCCGAGAACAATGGAAGAGTTCCGAAGCATTTTTAAAAGTCAGGGGAATTCCGAGAACAATAGAAGAGTTGTGAAGCAATTTTAAGCATCAGCGGAATTCTGAGAACAATGTAAGAGTTCCGAAGCATTTTTAAACTTCACTGGAATTCCGAGAACAATGGAAGAGTTCCGAACCATTTTTAAACGTCAGCGGAATTCTGAGAACAATGGAAGAGTTGTGAAGCATTTTTAAAAGTCAGCGGAATTCCGAGAACAATGGAAGAGTTCCGAAGCATTTTTAAACCTCAGCGGAATTCCGAGAACAATGGAAGAGTTCCGAAGCATTTTTAAACTTCAAAACTTCAGCAGATTTCCGAGAACAATGGAAGAGTTCTGAAGCATTCTTAAACTTCAGCGGAATTCCGAGAACAATGGAAGAGTTCCGAGCATTTTTAAAAGTCAGGGGAATTCTGAGAACAATAGAAGAGTTGTGAAGCAATTTTAAGCGTCAGCGGAATTCTGAGAACAATGTAAGTGTTCCGAAGCATTTTTAAACTTCACTGGAATTCCGAGAACAATGGAAGAGTTCCGAAGCATTTTTAAACATCAGCGGAATTCCGAGAACAATGGAAGAGTTCTGAAGCATTTTTAAACGTCAGCGGAATTTTGAAAACAATGGAAGATTTCCGAAGCATTTTTAAACGTCAGCGGAATTCTGAGAACAATGGAAGAGTTGTGAAGCATTTTTAAACGTCAGCGGAATTCCGAGAACAATGGAAGGGTTTCGAAGCATTTTTAAACCTCAGCGGAATTCCAAGAACAATGGGAGAGCTCCGTAGCATACTTAAATTTCAGCGGAATTCCGAGAACAATGGAAGAGTTCTGAAGCATTTTTAAAAGTCAGCAGAATACTGAGAACAATGGAAGAGTTGTGAAGCATTTTTAAACATCAGCGGAATTCCAAAACAATGGAAGAGTTCCGAAGCATTTTTAAATGTCAGCGGAATTCCGAGAACAATGGAAGAGTTCCGAAGCATTTTTATATGTCTGCAGAATTCTGAGAACAATGGAAGAGTTCCAAAGCATTTTTAAATGTCAGCGGAATTCTGAAAACAATGGAAGAGTTCCGAAGCATTTTTAAACTTCAGCAGAATTCCGAGAACAATGGAAGGGTTAAGAAGCATTCTTAAACTTCTGCGGAATTCCGAGAATAATGGAAGAGTTCCGAAGCATTTTTAAAAGTCAGCGGAATTCCGAGAACAATAGAAGAGTTGTGAAGCATTTTTAAGCGTCAGCGGAATTCCGAGAACAATGGAAGAGTTCCAAAGCATTTTTAAACTTCAGCAGAATTCCGAGAACAATGGAAGAGTTCCGAAGCATTCTTAAACTTCAGCGGAATTCCGAGAACAATGGAAGAGTTCCGAAGCATTTTTTAAAGTCAGCGGAATTTCCGAGAATAATAGAAGAGTTGTGAAGCAATTTTAAGCGTCAGCGGAATTCCGAGAACAATGGAAGAGTTCCGAAGCATTTTTCAACATCAGCGGAATTCCGAGAACAATGGAAGAGTTCTGAAGCATTTTTAAACGTCAGCGGAATTTTGAAAACAATGGAAGATTTCCGAAGCATTTTTAAACGTCAGCGGAATTCTGAGAACAATGGAAGAGTTCCGAGGCATTTTTAAACTTCAGCGGAATTTTGAGAACAATGGAAGAGTTCCGAAGCATTTTAAAAAGTCCGCGAAATTCCGAGAACAATGGAAGAGTTGTGAAGCATTTTTAAATGTCAGCGGAATTCCGAGAACAATGGAAGAGTTCCGAAGCATTTTTAAATGTCAGCAGAATTCCAAGAACAATGGAAGAGTTCCAAAGCATTTTTAAATGTCAGCGGAATTCTGAAAACAATGGAAGAGTTCCGAAGCATTTTTAAACTTCAGCAGAATTCCGAGAAAAATGGACGAGTTCCGAAGTATTTTTAAAAGTCAGCGGAATTCCGAGAACAATAGAAGAGTTGTGAAGCATTTTTAAGCGTCAGCGGAATTCCGAGAACAATGGAAGAGTTTCGAAGCATTTTTAAACTTCAAAACTTCAGCAGATTTCCGAGAACAATGGAAGAGTTCTGAAGCATTTTTAACCTTCAGCGGAATTCCGAGAACAATGGAAGAGTTCCGAAGCATTTTTAAACTTCACTGGAATTCCGAGAACAATGGAAGAGTTCCGAAGCATTTTTAAACGTCAGCGGAATTCTGAGAACAATGGAAGAGTTGTGAAGCATTTTTAAAAGTCAGCGGAATTCCGAGAACAATGGAAGAGTTCCGAAGCATTTTTAAACCTCAGCGGAATTCCGAGAACAATGGAAGAGTTCTGAAGCATTTTTAAATGTCAGCGGAATTCTGAGAACAATGGAAGTGCTCCGAAGCATACTTAAACTACAGCGGAATTCCGAGAACAATGGAAGAGTTCCGAAGCATTTTTAAAAGTCAGCAGAATACCGAGAACAATGGAAAAGTTGTGAAGCATTTTTAAACATCAGCGGAATTCCAGAACAATCGAAGAGTTCCGAAGCATTTTTAAATGTCAGCGGAATTCCGAGAACAATGGAAGAGTTCCGAAGCATTTTTATATGTCTGCAAAATTCTGAGAACAATGGAAGAGTTCCAAAGCATTTTTAAATGTCAGCGGAATTCTGAAAACAATGGAAGAGTTCCGAAGCATTCTTAAACTTCTGCGGAATTCCGAGAACAATGGAAGAGTTCCGAAGCATTTTTAAAAGTCAGCGGAATTCCGAGAACAATAGAAGAGTTGTGAAGCATTTTTAAGCATCAGCGGAATTCCGAGAACAATGGAAGAGTTCCGAAGCATTTTTCAACATCAGCAGAATTCCGAGAACAATGGAAGAGTTCTGAAGCATTTTTAAACGTCAGCGGAATTTTGAAAACAATGGAAGATTTACAAAGCATTTTTAAACGTCAGCGGAATTTTGAAAACAATGGAAGATTTCCGAAGCATTTTTAAAAGTCAGCGGAATACCGAGAAAAATGGAAGAGTTGTGAAGCATTTTTAAACGTCAGCGGAATTCCGAGAAAAATGGAAGAGTTCCGAAGTATTTTTAAAAGTCAGCGGAATTCCGAGAACAATAGAAGAGTTGTGAAGCATTTTTAAGCGTCAGCGGAATTCCGAGAACAATGGAAGAGTTCCGAAGCATTTTTAAACTTCAAAACTTCAGCAGATTTCCGAGAACAATGGAAGAGTTCTGAAGCATTCTTAAACTTCAGCGGAATTCCGAGAACAATGGAAGAGTTCCGAAGCATTTTTAAAAGTCAGGGGAATTCCGAGAACAATAGAAGAAATGTGAAGCAATTTTAATCGTCAGCGGAATTCTGAGAACAATGTAAGAGTTCCGAAGCATTTTTAAACTTCACTGGAATTCCGAGAACAATGGAAGAGTTCCGAAGCATTTTTAAACATCAGCCGAATTCCGAGAACAATGGAAGAGTTCTGAAGCATTTTTAAATGTCAGCGGGATTCCGAGAACAATGGAAGAGCTCCGAAGCATACTTAAACTTCAGCGGAATTCCGAGAACAATGGAAGAGTTCTGAAGCATTTTTAAAAGTCAGCAGAATACCGAGAACAATGGAAGAGTTGTGAAGCATTTTTAAACGTCAGCGGAATTCCAGAACAATGGAAGTGTTCCGAAGCATTTTTAAATGTCAGCGGAATTACGAGAACAATGGAAGAGTTCCGAAGCATTTTTATATGTCTGCAGAATTCTGAGAACAATGGAAGAGTTCCAAAGCATTTTTAAATGTCAGCGGAATTCTGAAAATAATGGAAGAGTTCCGAAGCATTTTTACACTTCAGCAGAATTCCGAGAACAATGGAAGAGTTCCGAAGCATTCTTAAACTTCTTCGGAATTGCGAGAACAATGGAAGAGTTCCGAAGCATTTTTAAAAGTCAGCGGAATTCCGAGAACAATAGAAGAGTTGTGAAGCATTTTTAAGCGTCAGCGGAATTCCGAGAACAATGGAAGAGTTCCGAAGCATTTTTAAACTTCAGCAGAATTACGAGAACAATGGAAGAGTTCCGAAGCATTCTTAAACTTCAGCGGAATTCCGAGAACAATGGAAGAGTTCCGAAGCATTTTTTAAAGTCAGCGGAATTTCCGAGAACAATAGAGTTGTGAAGCAATTTTAAGCGTCAGTGGAATTCCGAGAACAATGTAAGAGTTCCAAAGCATTTTTAAACTTCACTGGAATTCCGAGAACAATGGAAGAGTTCCGAAGCATTTTTAAACATCAGACGAATTCCGAGAACAATGGAAGAGTTCTGAAGCATTTTTAAACATCAGCGGAATTCCAGAACAATCAAAGAGTTCCGAAGCATTTTTAAATGTCAGCGGAATTCCGAGAACACTGGAAGAGTTCCGAAGCATTTTTATATGTCTGCAGAATTCTGAGAACAATGGAAGAGTTCCAAAGCATTTTTAAATGTCAGCGGAATTTTGAAAACAATGAAAGATTTCCGAAGCATTTTTAAACTTCAGCAGAATTCCGAGGACAATGGAAGAGTTCCGAAGCATTCTTAAACTTCTGCGGAATTCCGAGAACAATGGAAGAGTTCCGAAGCATTTTTAAAAGTCAGCGGAATTCCGAGAACAATAGAAGAGTTGTGAAGCATTTTTAAGCGTCAGCGGAATTTTGAAAACAATGGAAGATTTCCAAAGCATTTTTAAACGTCAGCGGAATTTTGAAAACAATGGAAGATTTCCGAAGCATTTTTAAAAGTCAGCGGAATACCGAGAAAAATGGAAGAGTTGTGAAGCATTTTTAAACGTCAGCGGAATTCCGAGAACAATGGAAGAGTTCCGAAGCATTTTTAAATGTCAGCGGAATTCCGAGAACAATGGAAGAGTTCCGAAGCATTTTTAAACGTCAGCAGAATTCCATGAACAATGGAAGAGTTCCAAAGCATTTTTAAATGTCAGCGGAATTCTGAAAACAATGGAAGAGTTCCGAAGCATTTTTAAACTTCAGCGGATTTCCGAGAAATGGAAGAGTTCCGAAGCATTTTTAATCTTAAGCATAATTCCGAGAACAATGGAAGAGTTCCGAAGTATATTTAAACTTCAGCCTTATTCCGAGAACAATGGAAGAGTTCCAAAGCATTTTTAAACTTCAGCAGAATTCCGAGAACAATGGAAGAGTTCCGAAGCATTCTTAAACTTCAGCGGAATTCCGAGAACAATGGAAGAGTTCCGAAGCAATTTTTAAAGTCAGCGGAATTTCCGAGAATAATAGAAGAGTTGTGAAGCAATTTTAAGCATCAGCGGAATTCCGCGAACAATGGAAGAGTTCCGAAGCATTTTTCAACATCAGCGGAATTCCGAGAACAATGGAAGAGTTCTGAAGCACTTTAAAACGTCAGCGGAATTTTGAAAACAATGGAAGATTTCCGAAGCATTTTTAAACGTCAGCGGAATTCTGAGAACAATGGAAGAGTTCCGAGGCATTTTTAAACTTCAGCGGAATTTTGAGAACAATGGAAGAGTTCCGAAGCATTTTTAAAAGTCCGCGAAATTCCGAGAACAATGGAAGAGTTGTGAAGCATTTTTAAATGTCAGCGGAATTCCGAGAACAATGGAAGAGTTCCGAAGAATTTTTAAATGTCAGCAGAATTCCAAGAACAATGGAAGAGTTCCAAAGCATTTTTAAATGGCAGCGGAATTCTGAAAACAATGGAAGAGTTCCGAAGCATTTTTCAACTTCAGCAGAATTCCGAGAAAAATGGACGAGTTCCGAAGTATTTTTAAAAGTCAGCGGAATTCCGAGAACAATAGAAGAGTTGTGAAGCATTTTTAAGCGTCAGCGGAATTCCGAGAACAATGGAAGAGTTCCGAAGCATTTTTAAACTTCAAAACTTCAGCAGATTTCCGAGAACAATGGAAGAGTTCTGAAGCATTCTTAACCTTCAGCGGAATTCCGAGAACAATGGAAGAGTTCCGAAGCATTTTTAAAAGTCAGGGGAATTCCGAGAACAATAGAAGAGTTGTGAAGCAATTTTAAGCATCAGCGGAATTCTGAGAACAATGTAAGAGTTCCGAAGCATTTTTAAACTTCACTGGAATTCCGAGAACAATGGAAGAGTTCCGAACCATTTTTAAACGTCAGCGGAATTCTGAGAACAATGGAAGAGTTGTGAAGCATTTTTAAAAGTCAGCGGAATTCCGAGAACAATGGAAGAGTTCCGAAGCATTTTTAAACCTCAGCGGAATTCCGAGAACAATGGAAGAGTTCTGAAGCATTTTTAAATGTCAGCGGAATTCTGAGAACAATGGAAGAGCTCCGAAGCATACTTAAACTTCAGCGGAATTCCGAGAACAATGGAGGAGTTCCGAAGCATTTTTAAAAGTCAGCAGAATACCGAGAACAATGGAAAAGTTGTGAAGCATTTTTAAACATCAGCGGAATTCCAGAACAATCGAAGAGTTCCGAAGCATTTTTTAATGTCAGCAGAATTCCGAGAACAATGGAAGATTTCCGAAGCATTTTCATATGTCTGCAAAATTCTGAGAACAATGGAAGAGTTCCAAAGCATTTTTAAATGTCAGCGGAATTCTGAAAACAAGGGAAGAGTTCCGAAGCATTTTTAAACTTCAGCAGAATTCCGAGCACAATGGAAGAGTTCCGAAGCATTCTTAAACTTCTGCGGAATTCCGAGAACAATGGAAGAGTTCCGAAGCATTTTTAAAAGTCAGCGGAATTCCGAGAACAATAGAAGAGTTGTGAAGCATTTTTAAGCATCAGCGGAATTCCGAGAACAATGGAAGAGTTCCAAAGCATTTTTAAACTTCAGCAGAATTCCGAGAACAATGGAAGAGTTCCGAAGCATTCTTAAACTTCAGCGGAATTCCGATAACAATGGAAGAGTTCCGAAGCATTTTTTAAAGTCAGCGGAATTTCCGAGAACAATAGAAGAGTTGTGAAGCAATTTTAAGCATCAGCGGAATTCCGAGAACAATGGAAGAGTTCCGAAGCATTTTTCAACATCAGCGGAATTCCGAGAACAATGGAAGAGTTCTGAAGCATTTTTAAATGTCAACAGAATTCCAAGAACAAGGGAAGAGTTCCAAAGCATTTTTAAATGTCAGCGGAATTCTGAAAACAATGGAAGAGTTCCGAAGCATTTTTAAACGTCAGCGGAATTTTGAAAACAATGGAAGATTTCCGAAGCATTTTTAAACGCCAGCGGAATTTTGAAAACAATGGAAGATTTCCGAAGCATTTTTAAAAGTCAGCGGAATACCGAGAAAAATGGAAGAGATGTGAAGCATTTTTAAATGTCAGCGGAATTCCGAG
This sequence comes from Phyllobates terribilis, assembly GCF_046119375.1. Classification (NCBI taxonomy): domain Eukaryota; kingdom Metazoa; phylum Chordata; class Amphibia; order Anura; family Dendrobatidae; genus Phyllobates; species Phyllobates terribilis. The sequence continues at coordinate 19,834,634 of NW_027362775.1, read as the reverse complement.
AACAATGGAAGAGTTCCAAAGCATTTTTAAATGTCAGCAGAATTCCAAGAACAAGGGAAGAGTTCCAAAACATTTTTAAATGTCAGCGGAATTCTGAAAACAATGGAAGAGTTCCGAAGCATTTTTAACCTTCAGCAGAATTCCGAAAAAAATGGAAGAGTTCCGAAGTATTTTTAAAAGTCAGCGGAATTCCGAGAACAATAGAGGAGTTGTGAAGCATTTTTAAGCGTCAGCGGAATTCCGAGAACAATGGAAGAGTTCCGAAGCATTTTTAAACTTCAAAACTTCAGCAGATTTCCGAGAACAATGGAAGAGTTCTGAAGCATTCTTAAACTTCAGCGGAATTCCGAGAACAATGGAAGAGTTCCGAGAATTTTTAAAAGTCAGGGGAATTCCGAGAACAATAGAAGAGTTGTGAAGCAATTTTAAGCGTCAGCGGAATTCTGAGAACAATGTAAGTGTTCCGAAGCATTTTTAAACTTCACTGGAATTCCGAGAACAATGGAAGAGTTCCGAAGCATTTTTAAACATCAGCGGAATTCCGAGAACAATGGAAGAGTTCTGAAGCATTTTTAAACGTCAGCGGAAATTTGAAAACAATGGAAGATTTCCGAAGCATTTTTAAACGTCAGCGGAATTCTGAGAACAATGGAAGAGTTGTGAAGCATTTTTAAACGTCAGCGGAATTCCGAGAACAATGGAAGGGTTTCGAAGCATTTTTAAACCTCAGCGGAATTCCAAGAACAATGGGAGAGCTCCGTAGCATACTTAAATTTCAGCGGAATTCCGAGAACAATGGAAGAGTTCTGAAGCATTTTTAAAAGTCAGCAGAGTACTGAGAACAATGGAAGAGTTGTGAAGCATTTTTAAACATCAGCGGAATTCCAGAACAATGGAAGAGTTCCGAAGCATTTTTAAATGTCAGCGGAATTCCGAGAACAATGGAAGAGTTCCGAAGCATTTTTATATGTCTGCAGAATTCTGAGAACAATGGAAGAGTTCCAAAGCATTTTTAAATGTCAGCGGAATTCTGAAAACAATGGAAGAGTTCCGAAGCATTTTTAAACTTCAGCAGAATTCCGAGAACAATGGAAGGGTTAAGAAGCATTCTTAAACTTCTGCGGAATTCCGAGAATAATGGAAGAGTTCCGAAGCATTTTTAAAAGTCAGCGGAATTCCGAGAACAATAGAAGAGTTGTGAAGCATTTTTAAGCGTCAGCGGAATTCCGAGAACAATGGAAGAGTTCCAAAGCATTTTTAAACTTCAGCAGAATTCCGAGAACAATGGAAGAGTTCCGAAGCATTCTTAAACTTCAGCGGAATTCCGAGAACAATGGAAGAGTTCCGAAGCATTTTTCAACATCAGCGGAATTCCGAGAACAATGGAAGAGTTCTGAAGCATTTTTAAACGTCAGCGGAATTTTGAAAACAATGGAAGATTTCCGAAGCATTTTTAAACGTCAGCGGAATTCTGAGAACAATGGAAGAGTTCCGAGGCATTTTTAAACTTCAGCGGAATTTTGAGAACAATGGAAGAGTTCCGAAGCATTTTAAAAAGTCCGCGAAATTCCGAGAACAATGGAAGAGTTGTGAAGCATTTTTAAATGTCAGCGGAATTCCGAGAACAATGGAAGAGTTCCGAAGCATTTTTAAATGTCAGCAGAATTCCAAGAACAATGGAAGAGTTCCAAAGCATTTTTAAATGTCAGCGGAATTCTGAAAACAATGGAAGAGTTCCGAAGCATTTTTAAACTTCAGCAGAATTCCGAGAAAAATGGATGAGTTCCGAAGTATTTTTAAAAGTCAGCGGAATTCCGAGAACAATAGAAGAGTTGTGAAGCATTTTTAAGCGTCAGCGGAATTCCGAGAACAATGGAAGAGTTCCGAAGCATTTTTAAACTTCAAAACTTCAGCAGATTTCCGAGAACAATGGAAGAGTTCTGAAGCATTCTTAACCTTCAGCGGAATTCCGAGAACAATGGAAGAGTTCCGAAGCATTTTTAAAAGTCAGGGGAATTCCGAGAACAATAGAAGAGTTGTGAAGCAATTTTAAGCGTCAGCGGAATTCTGAGAACAATGTAAGTGTTCCGAAGCATTTTTAAACTTCACTGGAATTCCGAGAACAATGGAAGAGTTCCGAAGCATTTTTAAACGTCAGCGGAATTCTGAGAACAATGGAAGAGTTGTGAAGCATTTTTAAAAGTCAGCGGAATTCCGAGAACAATGGAAGAGTTCCGAAGCATTTTTAAACCTCAGCGGAATTCCGAGAACAATGGAAGAGTTCTGAAGCATTTTTAAATGTCAGTGGAATTCTGAGAACAATGGAAGAGCTCCGAAGCATACTTAAACTACAGCGGAATTCCGAGAACAATGGAAGAGTTCCGAAGCATTTTTAAAAGTCAGCAGAATACCGAGAACAATGGAAAAGTTGTGAAGCATTTTTAAACATCAGCGGAATTCCAGAACAATCGAAGAGTTCCGAAGCATTTTTATATGTCAGCGGAATTCCGAGAACAATGGAAGAGTTCCGAAGCATTTTTATATGTCTGCAAAATTCTGAGAACAATGGAAGAGTTCCAAAGCATTTTTAAATGTCAGCGGAATTCTGAAAACAATGGAAGAGTTCCGAAGCATTTTTAAACTTCAGCGGATTTCCGAGAAATGGAAGAGTTCCGAAGCATTTTTAATCTTAAGCATAATTCCGAGAACAATGGAAGAGTTCCGAAGTATATTTAAACTTCAGCGGAATTCTGAGAACAATGGAAGAGTTCCGAAGCATTTTTAAACTACAACGGAATTCCAAGAAAAATGGAAGAGTTCCGAAGCATTTTTAAACGTCAGCGGAATTCCGAGAACAATGGAAGAGTTCCGAAGCATTTTTAAATGTCAGCGGAATTCTGAGAACAATGGAAGAGTTCCGAAGCATTTTTAATCTTCAGCATAATTCCGAGAACAATGGAAGAGTTCCGAAGCATATTTAAATGTCAGCGGAATTCCGAGAACAATGGAAGAGTTCCGAAGCATTTTTAAATGTCAACGGAATTCTGAGAACAATGGAAGAGTTCCGAAGCATTTTTAAATGTCAGAGGAATTCCGAGAACAATGGAATAGTTCCGAAGCATTTTTAAATGTCAGCGGAATTCCGAGAACAATGGAAGAGTTCCGAAGCATTTTTAAATGTCAGCGGAATTCCGAGAACAATGGAAGAGTTCCGAAGCATTTTTATATGTCTGCAAAATTCTGAGAACAATGGAAGAGTTCCAAAGCATTTTTAAATGTCAGCGGAATTCTGAAAACAATGGAAGAGTTCCGAAGCATTTTTAAACTTCAGCAGAATTCCGAGCACAATGGAAGAGTTCCGAAGCATTCTTAAACTTCTGCGGAATTCCGAGAACAATGGAAGAGTTCCGAAGCATTTTTAAAAGTCAGCGGAATTCCGAGAACAATAGAAGAGTTGTGAAGCATTTTTAAGCATCAGCGGAATTCCGAGAGCAATGGAAGAGTTCCGAAGCATTTTTCAACATCAGCGGAATTCCGAGAACAATGGAAGAGTTCTGAAGCATTTTTAAACGTCAGCGGAATTTTGAAAACAATGGAAGATTTACAAAGCATTTTTAAACGTCAGCGGAATTTTGAAAACAATGGAAGATTTCCGAAGCATTTTTAAAAGTCAGCGGAATACCGAGAAAAATGGAAGAGTTGTGAAGCATTTTTAAACGTCAGCGGAATTCCGAGAAAAATGGAAGAGTTCCGAAGTATTTTTAAAAGTCAGCGGAATTCCGAGAACAATAGAAGAGTTGTGAAGCATTTTTAAGCGTCAGCGGAATTCCGAGAACAATGGAAGAGTTCCGAAGCATTTTTAAACTTCAAAACTTCAGCAGATTTCCGAGAACAATGGAAGAGTTCTGAAGCATTCTTAAACTTCAGCGGAATTCCGAGAACAATGGAAGAGTTCCGAAGCATTTTTAAAAGTCAGGGGAATTCCGAGAACAATAGAAGAAATGTGAAGCAATTTTAATCGTCAGCGGAATTCTGAGAACAATGTAAGAGTTCCGAAGCATTTTTAAACTTCACTGGAATTCCGAGAACAATGGAAGAGTTCCGAAGCATTTTTAAACATCAGCCGAATTCCGAGAACAATGGAAGAGTTCTGAAGCATTTTTAAATGTCAGCGGGATTCCGAGAACAATGGAAGAGCTCCGAAGCATACTTAAACTTCAGCGGAATTCCGAGAACAATGGAAGAGTTCCGAAGCATTTTTAAAAGTCAGCAGAATACCGAGAACAATGGAAGAGTTGTGAAGCATTTTTAAACGTCAGCGGGATTCCGAGAACAATGGAAGAGCTCCGAAGCATACTTAAACTTCAGCGGAATTCCGAGAACAATGGAAGAGTTCCGAAGCATTTTTAAACTTCAGCAGAATTACGAGAACAATGGAAGAGTTCCGAAGCATTCTTAAACTTCAGCGGAATTCCAAGAACAATGGAAGAGTTCCGAAGCATTTTTTAAAGTCAGCGGAATTTCCGAGAACAATAGAGTTGTGAAGCAATTTTAAGCGTCAGTGGAATTCCGAGAACAATGTAAGAGTTCCGAAGCATTTTTAAACTTCACTGGAATTCCGAGAACAATGGAAGAGTTCCGAAGCATTTTTAAACATCAGACGAATTCCGAGAACAATGGAAGAGTTCTGAAGCATTTTTAAACATCAGCGGAATTCCAGAACAATCAAAGAGTTCCGAAGCATTTTTAAATGTCAGCGGAATTCCGAGAACAATGGAAGAGTTCCGAAGCATTTTTATATGTCTGCAGAATTCTGAGAACAATGGAAGAGTTCCAAAGCATTTTTAAATGTCAGCGGAATTTTGAAAACAATGAAAGATTTCCGAAGCATTTTTAAACTTCAGCAGAATTCCGAGAACAATGGAAGAGTTCCGAAGTATTCTTAAACTTCTGCGGAATTCCGAGAACAATGGAAGAGTTCCGAAGCATTTTTAAAAGTCAGCGGAATTCCGAGAACAATAGAAGAGTTGTGATGCATTTTTAAGCGTCAGCGGAATTTTGAAAACAATGGAAGATTTCCAAAGCATTTTTAAACGTCAGCGGAATTTTGAAAACAATGGAAGATTTCCGAAGCATTTTTAAAAGTCAGCGGAATACCGAGAAAAATGGAAGAGTTGTGAAGCATTTTTAAACGTCAGCGGAATTCCGAGAACAATGGAAGAGTTCCGAAGCATTTTTAAATGTCAGCGGAATTCCGAGAACAATGGAAGAGTTCCGAAGCATTTTTAAACGTCAGCAGAATTCCAAGAACAATGGAAGAGTTCCAAAGCATTTTTAAATGTCAGCGGAATTCTGAAAACAATGGAAGAGTTCCGAAGCATTTTTAAACTTCAGCGGATTTCCGAGAAATGGAAGAGTTCCGAAGCATTTTTAATCTTAAGCATAATTCCGAGAACAATGGAAGAGTTCCGAAGTATATTTAAACTTCAGCGGAATTCTGAGAACAATGGAAGAGTTCCGAAGCATTTTTAAACTACAACGGAATTCCAAGAAAAATGGAAGAGTTCCGAAGCATTTTTAAACGTCAGCGGAATTCCGAGAACAATGGAAGAGTTCCGAAGCTTTTTTAAATGTCAGCGGAATTCTGAGAACAATGGAAGAGTTCCGAAGCATTTTTAATCTTCAGCATAATTCCGAGAACAATGGAAGAGTTCCGAAGCATATTTAAACGTCAGCGGAATTCCGAGAACAATGGAAGAGTTCCGAAGCATTTTTAAATGTCAACGGAATTCTGAGAACAATGGAAGAGTTCCGAAGCATTTTTAAATGTCAGAGGAATTCCGAGAACAATGGAATAGTTCCGAAGCATTTTTAAATGTCAGCGGAATTCCGAGAACAATGGAAGAGTTCCGAAGCATTTTTAAATGTCAGCGGAATTCTGAGAACAATGGAAGAGTTCCGAAGCATTTTTAATCTTCAGCATAATTCCGAGAACAATGGAAGAGTTCCGAAGCATATTTAAACTTCAGCGGAATTCCGAGAACAATGGAAGAGTTCCAAAGCATTTTTAAACTTCAGCGGAATTCTGAGAACAATGGAAGAGTTCCGAAGCATTTTTAAACTTCAGCGGAATTCCGAGAAAAATGGAAGGGTTCCGAAGCATTTTTAAACGTCAGCGGAATTCCGAGAACAATGGAAGAGTTTCGAAGCATTTTTAAATGTCAGCGGAATTCTGAGAACAATGGAAGTGTTCCGAAGCATTTTTAAATGTCAGAGGAATTTCGAGAACAATGGAAGAGTTCCGAAGCATTTTTAAATGTCAGCAGAATTCCGAGAACAATGGAAGAGTTCCAAAGCATTTTTAAATGTCAGCGGAATTCTGAAAACAATGGAAGAGTTCCAAAGCATCTTTAAACTTCAGCAGAATTCCGAGAACAATGGAAAAGTTCCGAAGAATTCTTAGAGTTTCGAAGCATTTTTAAATGTCAGCGGAATTCCGAGAACAAAAGAAGAGTTGTGAAGCATTTTTAAGCGTCACCAGAATTCCGAGAACAATGGAAGAGTTCCGAAGCGTTTTTAAACTTCAAAACTTCAGCAGATTTCCGAGAACAATGGAAGAGTTCTGAAGCATTTTTAAAAGTGAGGGGAATTCCGAGAACAATAGACGAGTTGTGAAGCAATTTTAAGCGTCAGCGGAATTCCGAGAACAATGGAAGAGTTGTGAAGCATTTTTAAACGTCAGCGGAATTCCGAGAACAATGGAAGAGTTCCGAATCATTTTTAAACGTCAGCGGAATTCCGAGAACAATGGAAGAATTCTGAAGCATTTTTAAATGTCAGCAGAATTCCGAGAACAATGGAAGCGTTCCGAAGCATTTTTAAATGTCAGCGGAATTCTGAGAACAATGGAAGAGTTCCGAAGCATTTTTAAACTTCAGCAGAATTTCGAGAACAATGGAAGAGTTCCGAAGCATACTTAAACTTCAGCGGTATTCCGAGAACAATGGAAGAGTTCCGAAGCATTTTTAAAAGTCAGGGGAATACCGAGAACAATGGTAGAGTTGTGAAGCATTTTTAAACGTCAGCGGAATTCCAGAACAATGGAAGAGTTCCGAAGCATACTTAAACTTCAGCGGAATTCCGAGAACAATGGAAGAGTTCTGAAGCATTTTTAAACATCAACGGAATTCCGAGAAAAAAGGAACAGTTCCGAAGCATTTTTATATGTCAGCGGAATTCCGAGAACAATGGAAGAGTTCCGAAGCATTTTTAAACGTCAGCAGAATTCCATGAACAATGGAAGAGTTCCAAAGCATTTTTAAATGTCAGCGGAATTCTGAAAACAATGGAAGAGTTCCGAAGCATTTTTAAACTTCAGCGGATTTCCGAGAAATGGAAGAGTTCCGAAGCATTTTTAATCTTAAGCATAATTCCGAGAACAATGGAAGAGTTCCGAAGTATATTTAAACTTCAGCGGAATTCTGAGAACAATGGAAGAGTTCCGAAGCATTTTTAAACTACAACGGAATTCCAAGAAAAATGGAAGAGTTCCGAAGCATTTTTAAACGTCAGCGGAATTCCGAGAACAATGGAAGAGTTCCGAAGCATTTTTAATCTTCAGCATAATTCTGAGAACAATGGAAGAGTTCCGAAGCATTTTTAAATGTCAGAGGAATTCCGAGAACAATGGAATAGTTCCGAAGCATTTTTAAATGTCAGCGGAATTCCGAGAACAATGGAAGAGTTCCGAAGCATTTTTAAATGTCAGCGGAATTCCGAGAACAATGGAAGAGTTCCGAAGCATTTTTATATGTCTGCAAAATTCTGAGAACAATGGAAGAGTTCCAAAGCATTTTTAAATGTCAGCGGAATTCTGAAAACAATGGAAGAGTTCCGAAGCATTTTTAAACTTCAGCAGAATTCCGAGCACAATGGAAGAGTTCCGAAGCATTCTTAAACTTCTGCGGAATTCCGAGAACAATGGAAGAGTTCCGAAGCATTTTTAAAAGTCAGCGGAATTCCGAGAACAATAGAAGAGTTGTGAAGCATTTTTAAGCATCAGCGGAATTCCGAGAGCAATGGAAGAGTTCCGAAGCATTTTTCAACATCAGCGGAATTCCGAGAACAATGGAAGAGTTCTGAAGCATTTTTAAACGTCAGCGGAATTTTGAAAACAATGGAAGATTTATAAAGCATTTTTAAACGTCAGCGGAATTTTGAAAACAATGGAAGATTTCCGAAGCATTTTTAAAAGTCAGCGGAATACCGAGAAAAATGGAAGAGTTGTGAAGCATTTTTAAACGTCAGCGGAATTCCGAGAAAAATGGAAGAGTTCCGAAGTATTTTTAAAAGTCAGCGGAATTCCGAGAACAATAGAAGAGTTGTGAAGCATTTTTAAGCGTCAGCGGAATTCCGAGAACAATGGAAGAGTTCCGAAGCATTTTTAAACTTCAAAACTTCAGCAGATTTCCGAGAACAATGGAAGAGTTCTGAAGCATTCTTAAACTTCAGCGGAATTCCGAGAACAATGGAAGAGTTCCGAAGCATTTTTAAAAGTCAGGGGAATTCCGAGAACAATAGAAGAAATGTGAAGCAATTTTAATCGTCAGCGGAATTCTGAGAACAATGTAAGAGTTCCGAAGCATTTTTAAACTTCACTGGAATTCCGAGAACAATGGAAGAGTTCCAAAGCATTTTTAAACATCAGCCGAATTCCGAGAACAATGGAAGAGTTCTGAAGCATTTTTAAATGTCAGCGGGATTCCGAGAACAATGGAAGAGCTCCGAAGCATACTTAAACTTCAGCGGAATTCCGAGAACAATGGAAGAGTTCCGAAGCATTTTTAAAAGTCAGCAGAATACCGAGAACAATGGAAGAGTTGTGAAGCATTTTTAAACGTCAGCGGAATTCCAGAACAATGGAAGTGTTCCGAAGCATTTTTAAATGTCAGCGGAATTACGAGAACAATGGAAGAGTTCCGAAGCATTTTTATATGTCTGCAGAATTCTGAGAACAATGGAAGAGTTCCAAAGCATTTTTAAATGTCAGCGGAATTCTGAAAATAATGGAAGAGTTCCGAAGCATTTTTACACTTCAGCAGAATTCCGAGAACAATGGAAGAGTTCCGAAGCATTCTTAAACTTCTTCGGAATTGCGAGAACAATGGAAGAGTTCCGAAGCATTTTTAAAAGTCAGCGGAATTCCGAGAACAATAGAAGAGTTGTGAAGCATTTTTAAGCGTCAGCGGAATTCCGAGAACAATGGAAGAGTTCCGAAGCATTTTTAAACTTCAGCAGAATTACGAGAACAATGGAAGAGTTCCGAAGCATTCTTAAACTTCAGCGGAATTCCAAGAACAATGGAAGAGTTCCGAAGCATTTTTTAAAGTCAGCGGAATTTCCGAGAACAATAGAGTTGTGAAGCAATTTTAAGCGTCAGTGGAATTCCGAGAACAATGTAAGAGTTCCGAAGCATTTTTAAACTTCACTGGAATTCCGAGAACAATGGAAGAGTTCCGAAGCATTTTTAAACATCAGACGAATTCCGAGAACAATGGAAGAGTTCTGAAGCATTTTTAAACATCAGCGGAATTCCAGAACAATCAAAGAGTTCCGAAGCATTTTTAAATGTCAGCGGAATTCCGAGAACAATGGAAGAGTTCCGAAGCATTTTTATATGTCTGCAGAATTCTGAGAACAATGGAAGAGTTCCAAAGCATTTTTAAATGTCAGCGGAATTTTGAAAACAATGAAAGATTTCCGAAGCATTTTTAAACTTCAGCAGAATTCCGAGAACAATGGAAGAGTTCCGAAGCATTCTTAAACTTCTGCGGAATTCCGAGAACAATAGAAGAGTTGTGATGCATTTTTAAGCGTCAGCGGAATTTTGAAAACAATGGAAGATTTCCAAAGCATTTTTAAACGTCAGCGGAATTTTGAAAACAATGGAAGATTTCCGAAGCATTTTTAAAAGTCAGCGGAATACCGAGAAAAATGGAAGAGTTGTGAAGCATTTTTAAACGTCAGCGGAATTCCGAGAACAATGGAAGAGTTCCGAAGCATTTTTAAATGTCAGCGGAATTCCGAGAACAATGGAAGAGTTCCGAAGCATTTTTAAACGTCAGCAGAATTCCAAGAACAATGGAAGAGTTCCAAAGCATTTTTAAATGTCAGCGGAATTCTGAAAACAATGGAAGAGTTCCGAAGCATTTTTAAACTTCAGCGGATTTCCGAGAAATGGAAGAGTTCCGAAGCATTTTTAATCTTAAGCATAATTCCGAGAACAATGGAAGAGTTCCGAAGTATATTTAAACTCCAGCGGAATTCTGAGAACAATGGAAGAGTTCCGAAGCATTTTTAAACTACAACGGAATTCCAAGAAAAATGGAAGAGTTCCGAAGCATTTTTAAACGTCAGCGGAATTCCGAGAACAATGGAAGAGTTCCGAAGCTTTTTTAAATGTCAGCGGAATTCTGAGAACAATGGAAGAGTTCCGAAGCATTTTTAATCTTCAGCATAATTCCGAGAACAATGGAAGAGTTCCGAAGCATATTTAAACGTCAGCGGAATTCCGAGAACAATGGAAGAGTTCCGAAGCATTTTTAAATGTCAACGGAATTCTGAGAACAATGGAAGAGTTCCGAAGCATTTTTAAATGTCAGAGGAATTCCGAGAACAATGGAATAGTTCCGAAGCATTTTTAAATGTCAGCGGAATTCCGAGAACAATGGAAGAGTTCCGAAGCATTTTTAAATGTCAGCGGAATTCTGAGAACAATGGAAGAGTTCCGAAGCATTTTTAATCTTCAGCATAATTCCGAGAACAATGGAAGAGTTCCGAAGCATATTTAAACTTCAGCGGAATTCCGAGAACAATGGAAGAGTTCCAAAGCATTTTTAAACTTCAGCGGAATTCTGAGAACAATGGAAGAGTTCCGAAGCATTTTTAAACTTCAGCGGAATTCCGAGAAAAATGGAAGGGTTCCGAAGCATTTTTAAACGTCAGCGGAATTCCGAGAACAATGGAAGAGTTTCGAAGCATTTTTAAATGTCAGCGGAATTCTGAGAACAATGGAAGTGTTCCGAAGCATTTTTAAATGTCAGAGGAATTTCGAGAACAATGGAAGAGTTCCGAAGCATTTTTAAATGTCAGCAGAATTCCGAGAACAATGGAAGAGTTCCAAAGCATTTTTAAATGTCAGCGGAATTCTGAAAACAATGGAAGAGTTCCAAAGCATCTTTAAACTTCAGCAGAATTCCGAGAACAATGGAAAAGTTCCGAAGAATTCTTAAACTTCAGCGGAATTCCGAGAACAATGGAAGAGTTCCGAAGAATTTTTGAAAGTCAGCGGAATTCCGAGAACAAAAGAAGAGTTGTGAAGCATTTTTAAGCGTCACCAGAATTCCGAGAACAATGGAAGAGTTCCGAAGCGTTTTTAAACTTCAAAACTTCAGCAGATTTCCGAGAACAATGGAAGAGTTCTGAAGCATTTTTAAAAGTGAGGGGAATTCCGAGAACAATAGACGAGTTGTGAAGCAATTTTAAGCGTCAGCGGAATTCCGAGAACAATGGAAGAGTTGTGAAGCATTTTTAAACGTCAGCGGAATTCCGAGAACAATGGAAGAGTTCCGAATCATTTTTAAACGTCAGCGGAATTCCGAGAACAATGGAAGAATTCTGAAGCATTTTTAAATGTCAGCAGAATTCCGAGAACAATGGAAGCGTTCCGAAGCATTTTTAAATGTCAGCGGAATTCTGAGAACAATGGAAGAGTTCCGAAGCATTTTTAAACTTCAGCAGAATTTCGAGAACAATGGAAGAGTTCCGAAGCATACTTAAACTTCAGCGGTATTCCGAGAACAATGGAAGAGTTCCGAAGCATTTTTAAAAGTCAGGGGAATACCGAGAACAATGGTAGAGTTGTGAAGCATTTTTAAACGTCAGCGGAATTCCAGAACAATGGAAGAGTTCCGAAGCATTTTTAAATGTCAGCGGAATTACGAGAACAATGGAAGAGTTCCGAAGCATTTTTATATGTCTGCAGAATTCTGAGAACAATGGAAGAGTTCCAAAGCATTTTTAAATGTCAGCGGAATTCTGAAAATAATGGAAGAGTTCCGAAGCATTTTTACACTTCAGCAGAATTCCGAGAACAATGGAAGAGTTCCGAAGCATTCTTAAACTTCTTCGGAATTGCGAGAACAATGGAAGAGTTCCGAAGCATTTTTAAAAGTCAGCGGAATTCCGAGAACAATAGAAGAGTTGTGAAGCATTTTTAAGCGTCAGCGGAATTCCGAGAACAATGGAAGAGTTCCGAAGCATTTTTAAACTTCAGCAGAATTACGAGAACAATGGAAGAGTTCCGAAGCATTCTTAAACTTCAGCGGAATTCCAAGAACAATGGAAGAGTTCCGAAGCATTTTTTAAAGTCAGCGGAATTTCCGAGAACAATAGAGTTGTGAAGCAATTTTAAGCGTCAGTGGAATTCCGAGAACAATGTAAGAGTTCCGAAGCATTTTTAAACTTCACTGGAATTCCGAGAACAATGGAAGAGTTCCGAAGCATTTTTAAACATCAGACGAATTCCGAGAACAATGGAAGAGTTCTGAAGCATTTTTAAACATCAGCGGAATTCCAGAACAATCAAAGAGTTCCGAAGCATTTTTAAATGTCAGCGGAATTCCGAGAACAATGGAAGAGTTCCGAAGCATTTTTATATGTCTGCAGAATTCTGAGAACAATGGAAGAGTTTCAAAGCATTTTTAAATGTCAGCGGAATTTTGAAAACAATGAAAGATTTCCGAAGCATTTTTAAACTTCAGCAGAATTCCGAGAACAATGGAAGAGTTCCGAAGCATTCTTAAACTTCTGCGGAATTCCGAGAACAATGGAAGAGTTCCGAAGCATTTTTAAAAGTCAGCGGAATTCCGAGAACAATAGAAGAGTTGTGATGCATTTTTAAGCGTCAGCGGAATTTTGAAAACAATGGAAGATTTCCAAAGCATTTTTAAACGTCAGCGGAATTTTGAAAACAATGGAAGATTTCCGAAGCATTTTTAAAAGTCAGCGGAATACCGAGAAAAATGGAAGAGTTGTGAAGCATTTTTAAACGTCAGCGGAATTCCGAGAACAATGGAAGAGTTCCGAAGCATTTTTAAATGTCAGCGGAATTCCGAGAACAATGGAAGAGTTCCGAAGCATTTTTAAACGTCAGCAGAATTCCAAGAACAATGGAAGAGTTCCAAAGCATTTTTAAATGTCAGCGGAATTCTGAAAACAATGGAAGAGTTCCGAAGCATTTTTAAACTTCAGCGGATTTCCGAGAAATGGAAGAGTTCCGAAGCATTTTTAATCTTAAGCATAATTCCGAGAACAATGGAAGAGTTCCGAAGTATATTTAAACTTCAGCGGAATTCTGAGAACAATGGAAGAGTTCCGAAGCATTTTTAAACTACAACGGAATTCCAAGAAAAATGGAAGAGTTCCGAAGCATTTTTAAACGTCAGCGGAATTCCGAGAACAATGGAAGAGTTCCGAAGCTTTTTTAAATGTCAGCGGAATTCTGAGAACAATGGAAGAGTTCCGAAGCATTTTTAATCTTCAGCATAATTCCGAGAACAATGGAAGAGTTCCGAAGCATATTTAAACGTCAGCGGAATTCCGAGAACAATGGAAGAGTTCCGAAGCATTTTTAAATGTCAACGGAATTCTGAGAACAATGGAAGAGTTCCGAAGCATTTTTAAATGTCAGAGGAATTCCGAGAACAATGGAATAGTTCCGAAGCATTTTTAAATGTCAGCGGAATTCCGAGAACAATGGAAGAGTTCCGAAGCATTTTTAAATGTCAGCGGAATTCTGAGAACAATGGAAGAGTTCCGAAGCATTTTTAATCTTCAGCATAATTCCGAGAACAATGGAAGAGTTCCGAAGCATATTTAAACTTCAGCGGAATTCCGAGAACAATGGAAGAGTTCCAAAGCATTTTTAAACTTCAGCGGAATTCTGAGAACAATGGAAGAGTTCCGAAGCATTTTTAAACTTCAGCGGAATTCCGAGAAAAATGGAAGGGTTCCGAAGCATTTTTAAACGTCAGCGGAATTCCGAGAACAATGGAAGAGTTTCGAAGCATTTTTAAATGTCAGCGGAATTCTGAGAACAATGGAAGTGTTCCGAAGCATTTTTAAATGTCAGAGGAATTTCGAGAACAATGGAAGAGTTCCGAAGCATTTTTAAATGTCAGCAGAATTCCGAGAACAATGGAAGAGTTCCAAAGCATTTTTAAATGTCAGCGGAATTCTGAAAACAATGGAAGAGTTCCAAAGCATCTTTAAACTTCAGCAGAATTCCGAGAACAATGGAAAAGTTCCGAAGAATTCTTAAACTTCAGCGGAATTCCGAGAACAATGGAAGAGTTCCGAAGAATTTTTGAAAGTCAGCGGAATTCCGAGAACAAAAGAAGAGTTGTGAAGCATTTTTAAGCGTCACCAGAATTCCGAGAACAATGGAAGAGTTCCAAAGCGTTTTTAAACTTCAAAACTTCAGCAGATTTCCGAGAACAATGGAAGAGTTCTGAAGCATTTTTAAAAGTGAGGGGAATTCCGAGAACAATAGACGAGTTGTGAAGCAATTTTAAGCGTCAGCGGAATTCCGAGAACAATGGAAGAGTTGTGAAGCATTTTTAAACGTCAGCGGAATTCCGAGAACAATGGAAGAGTTCCGAATCATTTTTAAACGTCAGCGGAATTCCGAGAACAATGGAAGAATTCTGAAGCATTTTTAAATGTCAGCAGAATTCCGAGAACAATGGAAGCGTTCCGAAGCATTTTTAAATGTCAGCGGAATTCTGAGAACAATGGAAGAGTTCCGAAGCATTTTTAAACTTCAGCAGAATTTCGAGAACAATGGAAGAGTTCCGAAGCATACTTAAACTTCAGCGGTATTCCGAGAACAATGGAAGAGTTCCGAAGCATTTTTAAAAGTCAGGGGAATACCGAGAACAATGGTAGAGTTGTGAAGCATTTTTAAACGTCAGCGGAATTCCAGAACAATGGAAGAGTTCCGAAGCATACTTAAACTTCAGCGGAATTCCGAGAACAATGGAAGAGTTCTGAAGCATTTTTAAACATCAACGGAATTCCGAGAAAAAAGGAACAGTTCCGAAGCATTTTTATATGTCAGCGGAATTCCGAGAACAATGGAAGAGTTCCAAAGCATTTTTAAACTTCAGCGGAATTACGAGAACAATGGAAGAGTTCCGAAGCATTTTTAAACATCAGCAGAATTCCGAGAACAATGGAAGAGATTTTAAGCATTTTTAAACGTCAGTGGAATAACGAAAACAAAGGAAGAGTTCCGAAGCATTTTTAAACTTCAGCAGTATTCCGAGAACAATGGAAGAGTTCTGAAGCATTTTTAAACTTCAGTAGAATTCCGAGAACAATGGAACAGTTCCAAAGCATATTTAAACTTCAGCGGAATACCGAGAACAATAGAAGAGTTGTGAAGCATTTTTAAACGTCAGCGGAATTCCGAGAACAATGGAAGAGTTCCGATGCATTTTTAAACTTCAGCAGAATTCCTAGAACAATGGAAGAGTTCCGAAGCATTTTTAAACTTCAGCGAATTCCGAGAACAATGGAAGAGTTCCGAAGCATTTTTAAACGTCAGCGGAATTCCGAGAACAATGGAAGAGTACCGAAGCATTTTTAAATGTCTGCGGAATTCTGAGAACAATAGAAGAGTTCCGAAGCATTTTTAAAAGTCAGCGGAATTCCGAGAACAATGGAAGAGTTGTGAAGCATTTTTAAACGTCAGCGGAATTCTGAGAACAATGGAAGAGTTCCGAACCATTTTTAATCTTCAGCATAATTCCGAGAACAATGGAAGAGTTCCGAAGCATATTTAAACTTCAGCGGAATTACGAGAACAATGGAAGAGTACCGAATCATTTTTAAACATCAGCGGAATTCCGAGAACAATGGAACAGTTCTGAAGCATTTTTGAACGTCAGCGGAATTTTGAAAACAATGTAAGATTTCCGAAGCATTTTTAAACTTCAGCGGAATTTTGAGAACAGTGGAAGAGTTCCGAAGCATTTTTAAAAGTCCGCGAAATTCCGAGAACAATGGAAGAGTTGTGAAGCATTTTTAAACGTCAGCGGAATTCCGAGAACAATGGAAGAGTTCTGAAGCATTTTTAAACGTCAGCGGAATTCAGAGAACAATGGAAGAGTTCCAAAGCATTTTTATATGTCTGCGGAATTCTGAAAACAATGGAAGAGTTCCGAAGCATTTTTAAACTTCAGCAGAATTCCGAGAACAATGGAAGAGTTCCGAAGCATTTTTAAAAGTCAGCGGAATTCCAAGAACAATAGAAGAGTTGTGAAGCATTTTTAAGCGTCAGCGGAATTCCGAGAACAATGGAAGAGTTCCAAAGCATTTTTAAACTTCAGCAGAAGTCCGAGAACAATGGAAGAGTTCCGAAGCATTCTTAAACTTCAGCGGAATTCCGAGAGCAATGGAAGAGTTCCGAAGCATTTTTTAAAGTCAGCGGAATTTCCGAGAACAATAGAAGAGTTGTGAAGCAATTTTAAGCGTCAGCGGAATTCCGAGAACAATGGAAGAGTTCCGAAGCATTTTTCAACATCAGAGGAATTCCGAGAACAATGGAAGAGTTGTGAAGCATTTTTAAACGTCAGCGGAATTTTGAAAACAATGGAAGATTTCCAAAGCATTTTTAAACGTCAGCGGAATTCTGAGAACGATGGAAGAGTTCCGAGGCATTTTTAAACTTCAGCGGAATTTTGAGAACAATGGAAGAGTTCCGAAGCATTTTTAAAAGTCCGCGAAATTCCGAGAACAATGGAAGAGTTGTGAAGCATTTTTAAACGTCAGCGGAATTCCGAGAACAATGGAAGAGTTCCGAAGCATTTTTAAATGTCAGCGTAATTCAGAGAACGATGGAAGAGTTCTGAAGCATTTTTAAATGTCAGGGGAATACCGAGAACAATGGAAGAGTTGTGAAGCATTTTTAAAAGTCAGGGGAATACCGAGAGCAATGGAAGAGTTGTGAAGAATTTTTAAACGTCAGCGGAATTCCAGAACAATGGATGAGTTCCGAAGCATACTTAAACTTCAGCGGAATTCCGAGAACAATGGAAGAGTTCTGAAGCATTTTTAAACATCAACGGAATTCCGAAAAAAAAGGAAGAGTTCCGAAGCGTTTTAATATGTCAGCGGAATTCCGAGAATAATGGAAGAGTTCCGAAGCATTTTTAAACTTCAGCGGAATTACGAGAACAATGGAAGAGCTCCGAAGCATTTTTAAACATCAGCCGAATTCCGAGAACAATGGAAGAGTTCTGAAGCATTTTTAAATGTCAGCGGGATTCCGAGAACAATGGAAGAGCTCCGAAGCATACTTAAACTTCAGCGGAATTCCGAGAACAATGGAAGAGTTCCGAAGCATTTTTAAAAGTCAGCAGAATACCGAGAACAATGGAAGAGTTGTGAAGCATTTTTAAACGTCAGCGGAATTCCAGAACAATGGAAGTGTTCCGAAGCATTTTTAAATGTCAGCGGAATTACGAGAACAATGGAAGAGTTCCGAAGCATTTTTATATGTCTGCAGAATTCTGAGAACAATGGAAGAGTTCCAAAGCATTTTTAAATGTCAGCGGAATTCTGAAAATAATGGAAGAGTTCCGAAGCATTTTTACACTTCAGCAGAATTCCGAGAACAATGGAAGAGTTCCGAAGCATTCTTAAACTTCTTCGGAATTGCGAGAACAATGGAAGAGTTCCGAAGCATTTTTAAAAGTCAGCGGAATTCCGAGAACAATAGAAGAGTTGTGAAGCATTTTTAAGCGTCAGCGGAATTCCGAGAACAATGGAAGAGTTCCGAAGCATTTTTAAACTTCAGCAGAATTACGAGAACAATGGAAGAGTTCCGAAGCATTCTTAAACTTCAGCGGAATTCCAAGAACAATGGAAGAGTTCCGAAGCATTTTTTAAAGTCAGCGGAATTTCCGAGAACAATAGAGTTGTGAAGCAATTTTAAGCGTCAGTGGAATTCCGAGAACAATGTAAGAGTTCCGAAGCATTTTTAAACTTCACTGGAATTCCGAGAACAATGGAAGAGTTCCGAAGCATTTTTAAACATCAGACGAATTCCGAGAACAATGGAAGAGTTCTGAAGCATTTTTAAACATCAGCGGAATTCCAGAACAATCAAAGAGTTCCGAAGCATTTTTAAATGTCAGCGGAATTCCGAGAACAATGGAAGAGTTCCGAAGCATTTTTATATGTCTGCAGAATTCTGAGAACAATGGAAGAGTTCCAAAGCATTTTTAAATGTCAGCGGAATTTTGAAAACAATGAAAGATTTCCGAAGCATTTTTAAACTTCAGCAGAATTCCGAGAACAATGGAAGAGTTCCGAAGCATTCTTAAACTTCTGCGGAATTCCGAGAACAATGGAAGAGTTCCGAAGCATTTTTAAAAGTCAGCGGAATTCCGAGAACAATAGAAGAGTTGTGATGCATTTTTAAGCGTCAGCGGAATTTTGAAAACAATGGAAGATTTCCGAAGCATTTTTAAAAGTCAGCGGAATACCGAGAAAAATGGAAGAGTTGTGAAGCATTTTTAAACGTCAGCGGAATTCCGAGAACAATGGAAGAGTTCCGAAGCATTTTTAAATGTCAGCGGAATTCCGAGAACAATGGAAGAGTTCCGAAGCATTTTTAAACGTCAGCAGAATTCCAAGAACAATGGAAGAGTTCCAAAGCATTTTTAAATGTCAGCGGAATTCAGAAAACAATGGAAGAGTTCCGAAGCATTTTTAAACTTCAGCGGATTTCCGAGAAATGGAAGAGTTCCGAAGCATTTTTAATCTTAAGCATAATTCCGAGAACAATGGAAGAGTTCCGAAGTATATTTAAACTTCAGCGGAATTCTGAGAACAATGGAAGAGTTCCGAAGCATTTTTAAACTACAACGGAATTCCAAGAAAAATGGAAGAGTTCCGAAGCATTTTTAAACGTCAGCGGAATTCCGAGAACAATGGAAGAGTTCCGAAGCTTTTTTAAATGTCAGCGGAATTCTGAGAACAATGGAAGAGTTCCGAAGCATTTTTAATCTTCAGCATAATTCCGAGAACAATGGAAGAGTTCCGAAGCATATTTAAACGTCAGCGGAATTCCGAGAACAATGGAAGAGTTCCGAAGAATTTTAAATGTCAACGGAATTCTGAGAACAATGGAAGAGTTCCGAAGCATTTTTAAATGTCAGAGGAATTCCGAGAACAATGGAATAGTTCCGAAGCATTTTTAAATGTCAGCGGAATTCCGAGAACAATGGAAGAGTTCCGAAGCATTTTTAAAAGTCAGCGGAATACCGAGAAAAATGGAAGAGTTGTGAAGCATTTTTAAACGTCAGCGGAATTCCGAGAACAATGGAAGAGTTCCGAAGCATTTTTAAATGTCAGCGGAATTCCGAGAACAATGGAAGAGTTCCGAAGCATTTTTAAACGTCAGCAGAATTCCAAGAACAATGGAAGAGTTCCAAAGCATTTTTAAATGTCAGCGGAATTCAGAAAACAATGGAAGAGTTCCGAAGCATTTTTAAACTTCAGCGGATTTCCGAGAAATGGAAGAGTTCCGAAGCATTTTTAATCTTAAGCATAATTCCGAGAACAATGGAAGAGTTCCGAAGTATATTTAAACTTCAGCGGAATTCTGAGAACAATGGAAGAGTTCCGAAGCATTTTTAAACTACAA
Source organism: Phyllobates terribilis (assembly GCF_046119375.1). Lineage (NCBI taxonomy): Eukaryota > Metazoa > Chordata > Amphibia > Anura > Dendrobatidae > Phyllobates > Phyllobates terribilis. The sequence continues at coordinate 19,814,860 of NW_027362775.1, read as the reverse complement.
CGGAATTCCAAGAAAAATGGAAGAGTTCCGAAGCATTTTTAAACGTCAGCGGAATTCCGAGAACAATGGAAGAGTTCCGAAGCTTTTTTAAATGTCAGCGGAATTCTGAGAACAATGGAAGAGTTCCGAAGCATTTTTAATCTTCAGCATAATTCCGAGAACAATGGAAGAGTTCCGAAGCATATTTAAACGTCAGCGGAATTCCGAGAACAATGGAAGAGTTCCGAAGAATTTTAAATGTCAACGGAATTCTGAGAACAATGGAAGAGTTCCGAAGCATTTTTAAATGTCAGAGGAATTCCGAGAACAATGGAATAGTTCCGAAGCATTTTTAAATGTCAGCGGAATTCCGAGAACAATGGAAGAGTTCCGAAGCATTTTTAAATGTCAGCGGAATTCTGAGAACAATGGAAGAGTTCCGAAGCATTTTTAATCTTCAGCATAATTCCGAGAACAATGGAAGAGTTCCGAAGCATATTTAAACTTCAGCGGAATTCCGAGAACAATGGAAGAGTTCCAAAGCATTTTTAAACTTCAGCGGAATTCTGAGAACAATGGAAGAGTTCCGAAGCATTTTTAAACTTCAGCGGAATTCCGAGAAAAATGGAAGGGTTCCGAAGCATTTTTAAACGTCAGCGGAATTCCGAGAACAATGGAAGAGTTTCGAAGCATTTTTAAATGTCAGCGGAATTCTGAGAACAATGGAAGTGTTCCGAAGCATTTTTAAATGTCAGAGGAATTTCGAGAACAATGGAAGAGTTCCGAAGCATTTTTAAATGTCAGCAGAATTCCGAGAACAATGGAAGAGTTCCAAAGCATTTTTAAATGTCAGCGGAATTCTGAAAACAATGGAAGAGTTCCAAAGCATCTTTAAACTTCAGCAGAATTCCGAGAACAATGGAAAAGTTCCGAAGAATTCTTAAACTTCAGCGGAATTCCGAGAACAATGGAAGAGTTCCGAAGAATTTTTGAAAGTCAGCGGAATTCCGAGAACAAAAGAAGAGTTGTGAAGCATTTTTAAGCGTCACCAGAATTCCGAGAACAATGGAAGAGTTCCGAAGCGTTTTTAAACTTCAAAACTTCAGCAGATTTCCGAGAACAATGGAAGAGTTCTGAAGCATTTTTAAAAGTGAGGGGAATTCCGAGAACAATAGACGAGTTGTGAAGCAATTTTAAGCGTCAGCGGAATTCCGAGAACAATGGAAGAGTTGTGAAGCATTTTTAAACGTCAGCGGAATTCCGAGAACAATGGAAGAGTTCCGAATCATTTTTAAACGTCAGCGGAATTCCGAGAACAATGGAAGAATTCTGAAGCATTTTTAAATGTCAGCAGAATTCCGAGAACAATGGAAGCGTTCCGAAGCATTTTTAAATGTCAGCGGAATTCTGAGAACAATGGAAGAGTTCCGAAGCATTTTTAAACTTCAGCAGAATTTCGAGAACAATGGAAGAGTTCCGAAGCATACTTAAACTTCAGCGGTATTCCGAGAACAATGGAAGAGTTCCGAAGCATTTTTAAAAGTCAGGGGAATACCGAGAACAATGGTAGAGTTGTGAAGCATTTTTAAACGTCAGCGGAATTCCAGAACAATGGAAGAGTTCCGAAGCATACTTAAACTTCAGCGGAATTCCGAGAACAATGGAAGAGTTCTGAAGCATTTTTAAACATCAACGGAATTCCGAGAAAAAAGGAACAGTTCCGAAGCATTTTTATATGTCAGCGGAATTCCGAGAACAATGGAAGAGTTCCAAAGCATTTTTAAACATCAGCAGAATTCCGAGAACAATGGAAGAGATTTTAAGCATTTTTAAACGTCAGTGGAATAACGAAAACAAAGGAAGAGTTCCGAAGCATTTTTAAACTTCAGCAGTATTCCGAGAACAATGGAAGAGTTCTGAAGCATTTTTAAACTTCAGTAGAATTCCGAGAACAATGGAACAGTTCCAAAGCATATTTAAACTTCAGCGGAATACCGAGAACAATAGAAGAGTTGTGAAGCATTTTTAAACGTCAGCGGAATTCCGAGAACAATGGAAGAGTTCCGATGCATTTTTAAACTTCAGCAGAATTCCTAGAACAATGGAAGAGTTCCGAAGCATTTTTAAACTTCAGCGAATTCCGAGAACAATGGAAGAGTTCCGAAGCATTTTTAAACGTCAGCGGAATTCCGAGAACAATGGAAGAGTACCGAAGCATTTTTAAATGTCTGCGGAATTCTGAGAACAATAGAAGAGTTCCGAAGCATTTTTAAAAGTCAGCGGAATTCCGAGAACAATGGAAGAGTTGTGAAGCATTTTTAAACGTCAGCGGAATTCTGAGAACAATGGAAGAGTTCCGAACCATTTTTAATCTTCAGCATAATTCCGAGAACAATGGAAGAGTTCCGAAGCATATTTAAACTTCAGCGGAATTACGAGAACAATGGAAGAGTACCGAATCATTTTTAAACATCAGCGGAATTCCGAGAACAATGGAACAGTTCTGAAGCATTTTTGAACGTCAGCGGAATTTTGAAAACAATGTAAGATTTCCGAAGCATTTTTAAACTTCAGCGGAATTTTGAGAACAGTGGAAGAGTTCCGAAGCATTTTTAAAAGTCCGCGAAATTCCGAGAACAATGGAAGTGTTGTGAAGCATTTTTAAACGTCAGCGGAATTCCGAGAAAAATGGAAGAGTTCTGAAGCATTTTTAAACGTCAGCGGAATTCAGAGAACAATGGAAGAGTTCCAAAGCATTTTTATATGTCTGCGGAATTCTGAAAACAATGGAAGAGTTCCGAAGCATTTTTAAACTTCAGCAGAATTCCGAGAACAATGGAAGAGTTCCGAAGCATTTTTAAAAGTCAGCGGAATTCCAAGAACAATAGAAGAGTTGTGAAGCATTTTTAAGCGTCAGCGGAATTCCGAGAACAATGGAAGAGTTCCAAAGCATTTTTAAACTTCAGCAGAAGTCCGAGAACAATGGAAGAGTTCCGAAGCATTCTTAAACTTCAGCGGAATTCCGAGAACAATGGAAGAGTTCCGAAGCATTTTTTAAAGTCAGCGGAATTTCCGAGAACAATAGAAGAGTTGTGAAGCAATTTTAAGCGTCAGGGGAATTCCGAGAACAATGGAAGAGTTCCGAAGCATTTTTCAACATCAGCGGAATTCCGAGAACAATGGAAGAGTTCTGAAGCATTTTTAAACGTCAGCGGAATTTTGAAAACAATCGAAGATTTCCAAAGCATTTTTAAACGTCAGCGGAATTCTGAGAACGATGGAAGAGTTCCGAGGCATTTTTAAACTTCAGCGGAATTTTGAGAACAATGGAAGAGTTCCGAAGCATTTTTAAACTTCAGCAGAATTCCGAGAACAATGGAAGAGTTCCGAAGCATTTTTAAAAGTCAGCGGAATTCCAAGAACAATAGAAGAGTTGTGAAGCATTTTTAAGCGTCAGCGGAATTCCGAGAACAATGGAAGAGTTCCAAAGCATTTTTAAACTTCAGCAGAAGTCCGAGAACAATGGAAGAGTTCCGAAGCATTCTTAAACTTCAGCGGAATTCCGAGAGCAATGGAAGAGTTCCGAAGCATTTTTTAAAGTCAGCGGAATTTCCGAGAACAATAGAAGAGTTGTGAAGCAATTTTAAGCGTCAGCGGAATTCCGAGAACAATGGAAGAGTTCCGAAGCATTTTTCAACATCAGAGGAATTCCGAGAACAATGGAAGAGTTGTGAAGCATTTTTAAACGTCAGCGGAATTTTGAAAACAATGGAAGATTTCCAAAGCATTTTTAAACGTCAGCGGAATTCTGAGAACGATGGAAGAGTTCCGAGGCATTTTTAAACTTCAGCGGAATTTTGAGAACAATGGAAGAGTTCCGAAGCATTTTTAAAAGTCCGCGAAATTCCGAGAACAATGGAAGAGTTGTGAAGCATTTTTAAACGTCAGCGGAATTCCGAGAACAATGGAAGAGTTCCGAAGCATTTTTAAATGTCAGCGTAATTCAGAGAACGATGGAAGAGTTCTGAAGCATTTTTAAATGTCAGGGGAATACCGAGAACAATGGAAGAGTTGTGAAGCATTTTTAAAAGTCAGGGGAATACCGAGAGCAATGGAAGAGTTGTGAAGAATTTTTAAACGTCAGCGGAATTCCAGAACAATGGATGAGTTCCGAAGCATACTTAAACTTCAGCGGAATTCCGAGAACAATGGAAGAGTTCTGAAGCATTTTTAAACATCAACGGAATTCCGAAAAAAAAGGAAGAGTTCCGAAGCATTTTAATATGTCAGCGGAATTCCGAGAATAATGGAAGAGTTCCGAAGCATTTTTAAACTTCAGCGGAATTACGAGAACAATGGAAGAGCTCCGAAGCATTTTTAAACATCAGCAGAATTCTGAGAACAATGGAAGAGTTTTTAAGCATTTTTAAACGTCAGTGGATTTCCGAAAACAATGGAAGAGTTCCGAAGCATTTTTAAACATCAGCGGAATTCTGAGAACAATGGAAGTGTTCCGAAGCATTTTTAAACTTCAGCGAATTCCGAGAACAATGGAAGAGTTCCGAAGCATTTTTAAACGTCAGCGGAATTCCGAGAACAATGGAAGAGTACCGAAGCATTTTTAAATGTCTGCGGAATTCTGAGAACAATAGAAGAGTTCCGAAGCATTTTTAAAAGTCAGCGGAATTCCGAGAACAATGGAAGAGTTGTGAAGCATTTTTAAACGTCAGCGGAATTCTGAGAACAATGGAAGAGTTCCGAACCATTTTTAATCTTCAGCATAATTCCGAGAACAATGGAAGAGTTCCGAAGCATATTTAAACTTCAGCGGAATTACGAGAACAATGGAAGAGTACCGAATCATTTTTAAACATCAGCGGAATTCCGAGAACAATGGAACAGTTCTGAAGCATTTTTGAACGTCAGCGGAATTTTGAAAACAATGGAAGATTTCCGAAGCATTTTTAAACTTCAGCGGAATTTTGAGAACAGTGGAAGAGTTCCGAAGCATTTTTAAAAGTCCGCGAAATTCCGAGAACAATGGAAGAGTTGTGAAGCATTTTTAAACGTCAGCGGAATTCCGAGAACAATGGAAGAGTTCTGAAGCATTTTTAAACGTCAGCGGAATTCAGAGAACAATGGAAGAGTTCCAAAGCATTTTTATATGTCTGCGGAATTCTGAAAACAATGGAAGAGTTCCGAAGCATTTTTAAACTTCAGCAGAATTCCGAGAACAATGGAAGAGTTCCGAAGCATTTTTAAAAGTCAGCGGAATTCCAAGAACAATAGAAGAGTTGTGAAGCATTTTTAAGCGTCAGCGGAATTCCGAGAACAATGGAAGAGATCCAAAGCATTTTTAAACTTCAGCAGAAGTCCGAGAACAATGGAAGAGTTCCGAAGCATTCTTAAACTTCAGCGGAATTCCGAGAGCAATGGAAGAGTTCCGAAGCATTTTTTAAAGTCAGCGGAATTTCCGAGAACAATAGAAGAGTTGTGAAGCAATTTTAAGCGTCAGCGGAATTCCGAGAACAATGGAAGAGTTGTGAAGCATTTTTAAACGTCAGCGGAATTTTGAAAACAATGGAAGATTTCCAAAGCATTTTTAAACGTCAGCGGAATTCTGAGAACGATGGAAGAGTTCCGAGGCATTTTTAAACTTCAGCGGAATTTTGAGAACAATGGAAGAGTTCCGAAGCATTTTTAAAAGTCCGCGAAATTCCGAGAACAATGGAAGAGTTGTGAAGCATTTTTAAACGTCAGCGGAATTCCGAGAACAATGGAAGAGTTCCGAAGCATTTTTAAATGTCAGCGTAATTCAGAGAACGATGGAAGAGTTCTGAAGCATTTTTAAATGTCAGGGGAATACCGAGAACAATGGAAGAGTTGTGAAGCATTTTTAAAAGTCAGGGGAATACCGAGAGCAATGGAAGAGTTGTGAAGAATTTTTAAACGTCAGCGGAATTCCAGAACAATGGATGAGTTCCGAAGCATACTTAAACTTCAGCGGAATTCCGAGAACAATGGAAGAGTTCTGAAGCATTTTTAAACATCAACGGAATTCCGAAAAAAAAGGAAGAGTTCCGAAGCATTTTAATATGTCAGCGGAATTCCGAGAATAATGGAAGAGTTCCGAAGCATTTTTAAACTTCAGCGGAATTACGAGAACAATGGAAGAGCTCCGAAGCATTTTTAAACATCAGCAGAATTCTGAGAACAATGGAAGAGTTTTTAAGCATTTTTAAACGTCAGTGGAATTCCGAAAACAATGGAAGAGTTCCAAAGCATTTTTAAACATCAGCGGAATTCTGAGAACAATGGAAGTGTTCCGAAGCATTTTTAATATTCAGCATAATTCCAAGAGCAATGGAAGTGTTCCGAAGCATTTTTAATATTCAGCATAATTCCGAGAGCAATGGAAGAGTTCCGAAGCATATTTAAACTTCAGCGGAATTCTGAGAACAATGGAAGAGTTCCGAAGCATTTTTAAACTACAGCGGAATTCCGAGAAAAATGGAAGAGTTCAGAAGCATTTTTAAACGTCAGCGGAATTCCGAGAACAATGGAAGAGTTCCGAAGCATTTTTAATCTTCAGCATAACTCCGAGAACAATGGAAGAGTTCCGAAGCATATTTAAACTTCAGCGGAATTCCGAGAACAATGGAAGAGTTCCGAAGCATTTTTAAACTTCAGCGGAATTTTGAGAACAGTGGAAGAGTTCCGAAGCATTTTTAAAAGTCCGCGAAATTCCAAGAACAATGGAAGAGTTGTGAAGCATTTTTAAACGTCAGCGGAATTCCGAGAACAATGGAAGAGTTCCGAAGCATTTTTAAACTTCAGCGGAATTCAGAGAACAATGGAAGAGTTCCAAAGCATTTTTATATGTCTGCGGAATTCTGAAAACAATGGAAGAGTTCCGAAGCATTTTTAAACTTCAGCAGAATTCCGAGAACAATGGAAGAGTTCCGAAGCATTTTTAAAAGTCAGCGGAATTCCAAGAACAATAGAAGAGTTGTGAAGCATTTTTAAGCGTCAGCGGAATTCCGAGAACAATGGAAGAGTTCCAAAGCATTTTTAAACTTCAGCAGAAGTCCGAGAACAATGGAAGAGTTCCGAAGCATTTTTAAACTTCAAAACTTCAGCAGATTTCCGAGAACAATGGAAGAGTTCTGAAGCATTCTTAAACTTCTTCGGAATTCCGAGAACAATGGAAGAGTTCCGAAGCATTTTTAAAAGTCAGCGGAATTCCGAGAACAATAGAAGAGTTGTGAAGCATTTTTAAGCGTCAGCGGAATTCCGAGAACAATGGAAGAGTTCCGAAGCATTTTTAAACTTCAGCAGAATTACGAGAACAATGGAAGAGTTCCGAAGCATTCTTAAACTTCAGCGGAATTCCGAGAACAATGGAAGAGTTCCGAAACATTTTTTAAAGTCAGTGGAATTTCCGAGAACAATAGAGTTGTGAAGCAATTTTAAGCGTCAGCGGAATTCCGAGAACAATGTAAGAGTTCCGAAGCATTTTTAAACTTCACTGGAATTCCGAGAACAATGGAAGAGTTCCGAAGCATTTTTAAACATCAGACGAATTCCGAGAACAATGGAAGAGTTCTGAAGCATTTTTAAACATCAGCGGAATTCCAGAACAATCAAAGAGTTCCGAAGCATTTTTAAATGTCAGCGGAATTCCGAGAACAATGGAAGAGTTCCGAAGCATTTTTATATGTCTGCAGAATTCTGAGAACAATGGAAGAGTTCCAAAGCATTTTTAAATGTCAGCGGAATTTTGAAAACAATGGAAGATTTCCGAAGCATTTTTAAACTTCAGCAGAATTCCGAGAACAATGGAATAGTTGCGAAGCATTCTTAAACTTCTGCGGAATTCCGAGAACAATGGAAGAGTTCCGAAGCATTTTTAAAAGTCAGCGGAATTCCGAGAACAATAGAAGAGTTGTGAAGCATTTTTAAGCGTCAGCGGAATTTTGAAAACAATGGAAGATTTCCAAAGCATTTTTAAACGTCAGCGGAATTTTGAAAACAATGGAAGATTTCCGAAGCATTTTTAAAAGTCAGCGGAATACCGAGAAAAATGGAAGAGTTGTGAAGCATTTTTAAACGTCAGCGGAATTCCGAGAACAATGGAAGAGTTCCGAAGCATTTTTAAATGTCAGCGGAATTCCGAGAACAATGGAAGAGTTTCGAAGCATTTTTAAACGTCAGCAGAATTCCAAGAACAATGGAAGAGTTCCAAAGCATTTTTAAATGTCAGCGGAATTCTGAAAACAATGGAAGAGTTCCGAAGCATTTTTAAACTTCAGCGGATTTCCGAGAAATGGAAGAGTTCCGAAGCATTTTTAATCTTAAGCATAATTCCGAGAACAATGGAAGAGTTCCGAAGTATATTTAAACTTCAGCGGAATTCTGAGAACAATGGAAGAGTTCCGAAGCATTTTTAAACTACAACGGAATTCCAAGAAAAATGGAAGAGTTCCGAAGCATTTTTAAACGTCAGCGGAATTCCGAGAACAATGGAAGAGTTCCGAAGCATTTTTAAATGTCAGCGGAATTCTGAGAACAATGGAAGAGTTCCGAAGCATTTTTAATCTTCAGCATAATTCCGAGAACAATGGAAGAGTTCCGAAGCATATTTAAACGTCAGCGGAATTCCGAGAACAATGGAAGAGTTCCGAAGCATTTTTAAATGTCAACGGAATTCTGAGAACAATGGAAGAGTTCCGAAGCATTTTTAAATGTCAGAGGAATTCCGAGAACAATGGAATAGTTCCGAAGCATTTTTAAATGTCAGCGGAATTCCGAGAACAATGGAAGAGTTCCGAAGCATTTTTAAATGTCAGCGGAATTCTGAGAACAATGGAAGAGTTCCGAAGCATTTTTAATCTTCAGCATAATTCCGAGAACAATGGAAGAGTTCCGAAGCATATTTAAACTTCAGCGGAATTCCGAGAACAATGGAAGAGTTCCAAAGCATTTTTAAACTTCAGCGGAATTCTGAGAACAATGGAAGAGTTGTGAAGCATTTTTAAGCGTCAGCGGAATTCCGAGAACAATGGAAGAGTTCCAAAGCATTTTTAAACTTCAGCAGAAGTCCGAGAACAATGGAAGAGTTCCGAAGCATATTTAAACTTCAGCGGAATTCCGAGAACAATGGAAGAGTTCCGAAGCATTTTTAAACTTCAGCGGAATTTTGAGAACAGTGGAAGAGTTCCGAAGCATTTTTAAAAGTCCGCGAAATTCCGAGAACAATGGAAGAGTTGTGAAGCATTTTTAAAAGTCAGCGGAATTCCGAGAACAATGGAAGAGTTCCGAAGCATTTTTAAACTTCAGCGGAATTCAGAGAACAATGGAAGAGTTCCAAAGCATTTTTATATGTCTGCGGAATTCTGAAAACAATGGAAGAGTTCCGAAGCATTTTTAAACTTCAGCAGAATTCCGTGAACAATGGAAGAGTTCCGAAGCATTTTTAAAAGTCAGCGGAATTCCAAGAACAATAGAAGAGTTGTGAAGCATTTTTAAGCGTCAGCGGAATTCCGAGAACAATGGAAGAGTTCCAAAGCATTTTTAAACTTCAGCAGAAGTCCGAGAACAATGGAAGAGTTCCGAAGCATTTTTAAACATCAGCCGAATTCCGAGAACAATGGAAGAGTTCTGAAGCATTTTTAAATGTCAGCGGGATTCCGAGAACAATGGAAGAGCTCCGAAGCATACTTAAACTTCAGCGGAATTCCGAGAACAATGGAAGAGTTCCGAAGCATTTTTAAAAGTCAGCAGAATACCGAGAACAATGGAAGAGTTGTGAAGCATTTTTAAACGTCAGCGGAATTCCAGAACAATGGAAGTGTTCCGAAGCATTTTTAAATGTCAGCGGAATTACGAGAACAATGGAAGAGTTCCGAAGCATTTTTATATGTCTGCAGAATTCTGAGAACAATGGAAGAGTTCCAAAGCATTTTTAAATGTCAGCGGAATTCTGAAAATAATGGAAGAGTTCCGAAGCATTTTTACACTTCAGCAGAATTCCGAGAACAATGGAAGAGTTCCGAAGCATTCTTAAACTTCTTCGGAATTCCGAGAACAATGGAAGAGTTCCGAAGCATTTTTAAAAGTCAGCGGAATTCCGAGAACAATAGAAGAGTTGTGAAGCATTTTTAAGCGTCAGTGGAATTCCGAGAACAATGGAAGAGTTCCGAAGCATTTTTAAACTTCAGCAGAATTACGAGAACAATGGAAGAGTTCCGAAGCATTCTTAAACTTCTGCGGAATTCCGAGAACAATGGAAGAGTTCCGAAGCATTTTTAAATGTCAGCGGAATTCCGAGTACAATGGAAGAGTTCCGAAGCATTTTTCAACATCAGAGGAATTCCGAGAACAATGGAAGAGTTGTGAAGCATTTTTAAACTTCAAAACTTCAGCAGATTTCCGAGAACAATGGAAGAGTTCTGAAGCATTCTTAAACTTCTTCGGAATTCCGAGAACAATGGAAGAGTTCCGAAGCATTTTTAAAAGTCAGCGGAATTCCGAGAACAATAGAAGAGTTGTGAAGCATTTTTAAGCGTCAGCGGAATTCCGAGAACAATGGAAGAGTTCCGAAGCATTTTTAAACTTCAGCAGAATTACGAGAACAATGGAAGAGTTCCGAAGCATTCTTAAACTTCAGCGGAATTCCGAGAACAATGGAAGAGTTCCGAAACATTTTTTAAAGTCAGTGGAATTTCCGAGAACAATAGAGTTGTGAAGCAATTTTAAGCGTCAGCGGAATTCCGAGAACAATGTAAGAGTTCCGAAGCATTTTTAAACTTCACTGGAATTCCGAGAACAATGGAAGAGTTCCGAAGCATTTTTAAACATCAGACGAATTCCGAGAACAATGGAAGAGTTCTGAAGCATTTTTAAACATCAGCGGAATTCCAGAACAATCAAAGAGTTCCGAAGCATTTTTAAATGTCAGCGGAATTCCGAGAACAATGGAAGAGTTCCGAAGCATTTTTATATGTCTGCAGAATTCTGAGAACAATGGAAGAGTTCCAAAGCATTTTTAAATGTCAGCGGAATTTTGAAAACAATGGAAGATTTCCGAAGCATTTTTAAACTTCAGCAGAATTCCGAGAACAATGGAATAGTTGCGAAGCATTCTTAAACTTCTGCGGAATTCCGAGAACAATGGAAGAGTTCCGAAGCATTTTTAAAAGTCAGCGGAATTCCGAGAACAATAGAAGAGTTGTGAAGCATTTTTAAGCGTCAGCGGAATTTTGAAAACAATGGAAGATTTCCAAAGCATTTTTAAACGTCAGCGGAATTTTGAAAACAATGGAAGATTTCCGAAGCATTTTTAAAAGTCAGCGGAATACCGAGAAAAATGGAAGAGTTGTGAAGCATTTTTAAACGTCAGCGGAATTCCGAGAACAATGGAAGAGTTCCGAAGCATTTTTAAATGTCAGCGGAATTCCGAGAACAATGGAAGAGTTTCGAAGCATTTTTAAACGTCAGCAGAATTCCAAGAACAATGGAAGAGTTCCAAAGCATTTTTAAATGTCAGCGGAATTCTGAAAACAATGGAAGAGTTCCGAAGCATTTTTAAACTTCAGCGGATTTCCGAGAAATGGAAGAGTTCCGAAGCATTTTTAATCTTAAGCATAATTCCGAGAACAATGGAAGAGTTCCGAAGTATATTTAAACTTCAGCGGAATTCTGAGAACAATGGAAGAGTTCCGAAGCATTTTTAAACTACAACGGAATTCCAAGAAAAATGGAAGAGTTCCGAAGCATTTTTAAACGTCAGCGGAATTCCGAGAACAATGGAAGAGTTCCGAATCATTTTTAAATGTCAGCGGAATTCTGAGAACAATGGAAGAGTTCCGAAGCATTTTTAATCTTCAGCATAATTCCGAGAACAATGGAAGAGTTCCGAAGCATATTTAAACGTCAGCGGAATTCCGAGAACAATGGAAGAGTTCCGAAGCATTTTTAAATGTCAACGGAATTCTGAGAACAATGGAAGAGTTCCGAAGCATTTTTAAATGTCAGAGGAATTCCGAGAACAATGGAATAGTTCCGAAGCATTTTTAAATGTCAGCGGAATTCCGAGAACAATGGAAGAGTTCCGAAGCATTTTTAAATGTCAGCGGAATTCTGAGAACAATGGAAGAGTTCCGAAGCATTTTTAATCTTCAGCATAATTCCGAGAACAATGGAAGAGTTCCGAAGCATATTTAAACTTCAGCGGAATTCCGAGAACAATGGAAGAGTTCCAAAGCATTTTTAAACTTCAGCGGAATTCTGAGAACAATGGAAGAGTTGTGAAGCATTTTTAAGCGTCAGCGGAATTCCGAGAACAATGGAAGAGTTCCAAAGCATTTTTAAACTTCAGCAGAAGTCCGAGAACAATGGAAGAGTTCCGAAGCATATTTAAACTTCAGCGGAATTCCGAGAACAATGGAAGAGTTCCGAAGCATTTTTAAACTTCAGCGGAATTTTGAGAACAGTGGAAGAGTTCCGAAGCATTTTTAAAAGTCCGCGAAATTCCGAGAACAATGGAAGAGTTGTGAAGCATTTTTAAAAGTCAGCGGAATTCCGAGAACAATGGAAGAGTTCCGAAGCATTTTTAAACTTCAGCGGAATTCAGAGAACAATGGAAGAGTTCCAAAGCATTTTTATATGTCTGCGGAATTCTGAAAACAATGGAAGAGTTCCGAAGCATTTTTAAACTTCAGCAGAATTCCGTGAACAATGGAAGAGTTCCGAAGCATTTTTAAAAGTCAGCGGAATTCCAAGAACAATAGAAGAGTTGTGAAGCATTTTTAAGCGTCAGCGGAATTCCGAGAACAATGGAAGAGTTCCAAAGCATTTTTAAACTTCAGCAGAAGTCCGAGAACAATGGAAGAGTTCCGAAGCATTTTTAAACATCAGCCGAATTCCGAGAACAATGGAAGAGTTCTGAAGCATTTTTAAATGTCAGCGGGATTCCGAGAACAATGGAAGAGCTCCGAAGCATACTTAAACTTCAGCGGAATTCCGAGAACAATGGAAGAGTTCCGAAGCATTTTTAAAAGTCAGCAGAATACCGAGAACAATGGAAGAGTTGTGAAGCATTTTTAAACGTCAGCGGAATTCCAGAACAATGGAAGTGTTCCGAAGCATTTTTAAATGTCAGCGGAATTACGAGAACAATGGAAGAGTTCCGAAGCATTTTTATATGTCTGCAGAATTCTGAGAACAATGGAAGAGTTCCAAAGCATTTTTAAATGTCAGCGGAATTCTGAAAATAATGGAAGAGTTCCGAAGCATTTTTACACTTCAGCAGAATTCCGAGAACAATGGAAGAGTTCCGAAGCATTCTTAAACTTCTTCGGAATTCCGAGAACAATGGAAGAGTTCCGAAGCATTTTTAAAAGTCAGCGGAATTCCGAGAACAATAGAAGAGTTGTGAAGCATTTTTAAGCGTCAGTGGAATTCCGAGAACAATGGAAGAGTTCCGAAGCATTTTTAAACTTCAGCAGAATTACGAGAACAATGGAAGAGTTCCGAAGCATTCTTAAACTTCTGCGGAATTCCGAGAACAATGGAAGAGTTCCGAAGCATTTTTAAATGTCAGCGGAATTCCGAGTACAATGGAAGAGTTCCGAAGCATTTTTCAACATCAGAGGAATTCCGAGAACAATGGAAGAGTTGTGAAGCATTTTTAAACGTCAGCGGAATTTTGAAAACAATGGAAGATTTCCAAAGCATTTTTAAACGTCAGCGGAATTCTGAGAACGATGGAAGAGTTCCGAGGCATTTTTAAACTTCAGCGGAATTTTGAGAACAATGGAAGAGTTCCGAAGCATTTTTAAAAGTCCGCGAAATTCCGAGAACAATGGAAGAGTTGTGAAGCATTTTTAAACGTCAGCGGAATTCCGAGAACAATGGAAGAGTTCCGAAGCATTTTTAAATGTCAGCGTAATTCAGAGAACGATGGAAGAGTTCTGAAGCATTTTTAAAAGTCAGGGGAATACCGAGAGCAATGGAAGAGTTGTGAAGAATTTTTAAACGTCAGCGGAATTCCAGAACAATGGATGAGTTCCGAAGCATACTTAAACTTCAGCGGAATTCCGAGAACAATGGAAGAGTTCTGAAGCATTTTTAAACATCAACGGAATTCCGAAAAAAAAGGAAGAGTTCCGAAGCATTTTAATATGTCAGCGGAATTCCGAGAATAATGGAAGAGTTCCGAAGCATTTTTAAACTTCAGCGGAATTACGAGAACAATGGAAGAGCTCCGAAGCATTTTTAAACATCAGCAGAATTCTGAGAACAATGGAAGAGTTTTTAAGCATTTTTAAACGTCAGTGGAATTCCGAAAACAATGGAAGAGTTCCGAAGCATTTTTAAACATCAGCGGAATTCTGAGAACAATGGAAGTGTTCCGAAGCATTTTTAATATTCAGCATAATTCCAAGAGCAATGGAAGTGTTCCGAAGCATTTTTAATATTCAGCATAATTCCGAGAGCAATGGAAGAGTTCCGAAGCATATTTAAACTTCAGCGGAATTCTGAGAACAATGGAAGAGTTCCGAAGCATTTTTAAACTACAGCGGAATTCCGAGAAAAATGGAAGAGTTCAGAAGCATTTTTAAACGTCAGCGGAATTCCGAGAACAATGGAAGAGTTCCGAAGCATTTTTAATCTTCAGCATAACTCCGAGAACAATGGAAGAGTTCCGAAGCATATTTAAACTTCAGCGGAATTCCGAGAACAATGGAAGAGTTCCGAAGCATTTTTAAACTTCAGCGGAATTTTGAGAACAGTGGAAGAGTTCCGAAGCATTTTTAAAAGTCCGCGAAATTCCAAGAACAATGGAAGAGTTGTGAAGCATTTTTAAACGTCAGCGGAATTCCGAGAACAATGGAAGAGTTCCGAAGCATTTTTAAACTTCAGCGGAATTCAGAGAACAATGGAAGAGTTCCAAAGCATTTTTATATGTCTGCGGAATTCTGAAAACAATGGAAGAGTTCCGAAGCATTTTTAAACTTCAGCAGAATTCCGAGAACAATGGAAGAGTTCCGAAGCATTTTTAAAAGTCAGCGGAATTCCAAGAACAATAGAAGAGTTGTGAAGCATTTTTAAGCGTCAGCGGAATTCCGAGAACAATGGAAGAGTTCCAAAGCATTTTTAAACTTCAGCAGAAGTCCGAGAGCAATGGAAGAGTTCCGAAGCATTTTTAAACTTCAAAACTTCAGCAGATTTCCGAGAACAATGGAAGAGTTCTGAAGCATTCTTAAACTTCAGCGGAATTCCGAGAACAATGGAAGAGTTCCGAAGCATTTTTAAAAGTCAGGGGAATTCCGAGAACAATAGAAGAGATGTGAAGCAATTTTAATCGTCAGCGGAATTCTGAGAACAATGTAAGAGTTCCGAAGCATTTTTAAACTTCAGCGGAATTCCGAGAAGAATGGAAGAGTTCCGAAGCATTTTTAAAAGTCAGCAGAATACCGAGAACAATGGAAGAGTTGTGAAGCATTTTTAAATGTCAGCGGAATTCTGAAAATAATGGAAGAGTTCCGAAGCATTTTTAAACTTCAAAACTTCAGCAGATTTCCGAGAACAATGGAAGAGTTCTGAAGCATTCTTAAACTTCTTCGGAATTCCGAGAACAATGGAAGAGTTCCGAAGCATTTTTAAAAGTCAGCGGAATTCCGAGAACAATAGAAGAGTTGTGAAGCATTTTTAAGCGTCAGCGGAATTCCGAGAACAATGGAAGAGTTCCGAAGCATTTTTAAACTTCAGCAGAATTACGAGAACAATGGAAGAGTTCCGAAGCATTCTTAAACTTCAGCGGAATTCCGAGAACAATGGAAGAGTTCCGAAGCATTTTTTAAAGTCAGTGGAATTTCCGAGAACAATAGAGTTGTGAAGCAATTTTAAGCGTCAGCGGAATTCCGAGAACAATGTAAGAGTTCCGAAGCATTTTTAAACTTCACTGGAATTCCGAGAACAATGGAAGAGTTCCGAAGCATTTTTAAACTTCACTGGAATTCCGAGAACAATGGAAGAGTTCCGAAGCATTTTTAAACATCAGCGGAATTCCAGAACAATCAAAGAGTTCCGAAGCATTTTTAAATGTCAGCGGAATTCCGAGAACAATGGAAGAGTTCCGAAGCATTTTTATATGTCTGCAGAATTCTGAGAACAATGGAAGAGTTCCAAAGCATTTTTAAATGTCAGCGGAATTTTGAAAACAATGGAAGATTTCCGAAGCATTTTTAAACTTCAGCAGAATTCCGAGAACAATGGAAGAGTTGCGAAGCATTCTTAAACTTCTGCGGAATTCCGAGAACAATGGAAGAGTTCCGAAGCATTTTTAAAAGTCAGCGGAATTCCGAGAACAATAGAAGAGTTGTGAAGCATTTTTAAGCGTCAGCGGAATTTTGAAAACAATGGAAGATTTCCAAAGCATTTTTAAACGTCAGCGGAATTTTGAAAACAATGGAAGATTTCCGAAGCATTTTTAAAAGTCAGCGGAATACCAAGAAAAATGGAAGAGTTGTGAAACATTTTTAAACGTCAGCGGAATTCCGAGAACAATGGAAGAGTTCCGAAGCATTTTTAAATGTCAGCGGAATTCCGAGAACAATGGAAGAGTTTCGAAGCATTTTTAAACGTCAGCAGAATTCCAAGAACAATGGAAGAGTTCCAAAGCATTTTTAAATGTCAGCGGAATTCTGAAAACAATGGAAGAGTTCCGAAGCATTTTTAAACTTCAGCGGATTTCCGAGAAATGGAAGAGTTCCGAAGCATTTTTAATCTTAAGCATAATTCCGAGAACAATGGAAGAGTTCCGAAGTATATTTAAACTTCAGCGGAATTCTGAGAACAATGGAAGAGTTCCGAAGCATTTTTAAACCACAACGGAATTCCGAGAACAATGGAAGAGTTCCGAAGCATTTTTAAATGTCAGCGGAATTCTGAGAACAATGGAAGAGTTCCGAAGCATTTTTAATCTTCAGCATAATTCCGAGAACAATGGAAGAGTTCCGAAGCATATTTAAACTTCAGCGGAATTCCGAGAACAATGGAAGAGTTCCAAAGCATTTTTAAACTTCAGCGGAATTCTGAGAACAATGGAAGAGTTGTGAAGCATTTTTAAGCGTCAGCGGAATTCCGAGAACAATGGAAGAGTTCCAAAGCATTTTTAAACTTCAGCAGAAGTCCGAGAACAATGGAAGAGTTCCGAAGCATATTTAAACTTCAGCGGAATTCCGAGAACAATGGAAGAGTTCCGAAGCATTTTTAAACTTCAGCGGAATTTTGAGAACAGTGGAAGAGTTCCGAAGCATTTTTAAAAGTCCGCGAAATTCCGAGAACAATGGAAGAGTTGTGAAGCATTTTTAAAAGTCAGCGGAATTCCGAGAACAATGGAAGAGTTCCGAAGCATTTTTAAACTTCAGCGGAATTCAGAGAACAATGGAAGAGTTCCAAAGCATTTTTATATGTCTGCGGAATTCTGAAAACAATGGAAGAGTTCCGAAGCATTTTTAAACTTCAGCAGAATTCCGTGAACAATGGAAGAGTTCCGAAGCATTTTTAAAAGTCAGCGGAATTCCAAGAACAATAGAAGAGTTGTGAAGCATTTTTAAGCGTCAGCGGAATTCCGAGAACAATGGAAGAGTTCCAAAGCATTTTTAAACTTCAGCAGAAGTCCGAGAACAATGGAAGAGTTCCGAAGCATTTTTAAACATCAGCCGAATTCCGAGAACAATGGAAGAGTTCTGAAGCATTTTTAAATGTCAGCGGGATTCCGAGAACAATGGAAGAGCTCCGAAGCATACTTAAACTTCAGCGGAATTCCGAGAACAATGGAAGAGTTCCGAAGCATTTTTAAAAGTCAGCAGAATACCGAGAACAATGGAAGAGTTGTGAAGCATTTTTAAACGTCAGCGGAATTCCAGAACAATGGAAGTGTTCCGAAGCATTTTTAAATGTCAGCGGAATTACGAGAACAATGGAAGAGTTCCGAAGCATTTTTATATGTCTGCAGAATTCTGAGAACAATGGAAGAGTTCCAAAGCATTTTTAAATGTCAGCGGAATTCTGAAAATAATGGAAGAGTTCCGAAGCATTTTTACACTTCAGCAGAATTCCGAGAACAATGGAAGAGTTCCGAAGCATTCTTAAACTTCTTCGGAATTCCGAGAACAATGGAAGAGTTCCGAAGCATTTTTAAAAGTCAGCGGAATTCCGAGAACAATAGAAGAGTTGTGAAGCATTTTTAAGCGTCAGTGGAATTCCGAGAACAATGGAAGAGTTCCGAAGCATTTTTAAACTTCAGCAGAATTACGAGAACAATGGAAGAGTTCCGAAGCATTCTTAAACTTCTGTGGAATTCCGAGAACAATGGAAGAGTTCCGGAGCATTTTTAAATGTCAGCGGAATTCCGAGTACAATGGAAGAGTTCCGAAGCATTTTTCAACATCAGAGGAATTCCGAGAACAATGGAAGAGTTGTGAAGCATTTTTAAACGTCAGCGGAATTTTGAAAACAATGGAAGATTTCCAAAGCATTTTTAAACGTCAGCGGAATTCTGAGAACGATGGAAGAGTTCCGAGGCATTTTTAAACTTCAGCGGAATTTTGAGAACAATGGAAGAGTTCCGAAGCATTTTTAAAAGTCCGCGAAATTCCGAGAACAATGGAAGAGTTGTGAAGCATTTTTAAACGTCAGCGGAATTCCGAGAACAATGGAAGAGTTCCGAAGCATTTTTAAATGTCAGCGTAATTCAGAGAACGATGGAAGAGTTCTGAAGCATTTTTAAAAGTCAGGGGAATACCGAGAGCAATGGAAGAGTTGTGAAGAATTTTTAAACGTCAGCGGAATTCCAGAACAATGGATGAGTTCCGAAGCATACTTAAACTTCAGCGGAATTCCGAGAACAATGGAAGAGTTCTGAAGCATTTTTAAACATCAACGGAATTCCGAAAAAAAAGGAAGAGTTCCGAAGCATTTTAATATGTCAGCGGAATTCCGAGAATAATGGAAGAGTTCCGAAGCATTTTTAAACTTCAGCGGAATTACGAGAACAATGGAAGAGCTCCGAAGCATTTTTAAACATCAGCAGAATTCTGAGAACAATGGAAGAGTTTTTAAGCATTTTTAAACGTCAGTGGAATTCCGAAAACAATGGAAGAGTTCCGAAGCATTTTTAAACATCAGCGGAATTCTGAGAACAATGGAAGTGTTCCGAAGCATTTTTAATATTCAGCATAATTCCAAGAGCAATGGAAGTGTTCCGAAGCATTTTTAATATTCAGCATAATTCCGAGAGCAATGGAAGAGTTCCGAAGCATATTTAAACTTCAGCGGAATTCTGAGAACAATGGAAGAGTTCCGAAGCATTTTTAAACTACAGCGGAATTCCGAGAAAAATGGAAGAGTTCAGAAGCATTTTTAAACGTCAGCGGAATTCCGAGAACAATGGAAGAGTTCCGAAGCATTTTTAATCTTCAGCATAACTCCGAGAACAATGGAAGAGTTCCGAAGCATATTTAAACTTCAGCGGAATTCCGAGAACAATGGAAGAGTTCCGAAGCATTTTTAAACTTCAGCGGAATTTTGAGAACAGTGGAAGAGTTCCGAAGCATTTTTAAAAGTCCGCGAAATTCCAAGAACAATGGAAGAGTTGTGAAGCATTTTTAAACGTCAGCGGAATTCCGAGAACAATGGAAGAGTTCCGAAGCATTTTTAAACTTCAGCGGAATTCCAAGAACAATAGAAGAGTTGTGAAGCATTTTTAAGCGTCAGCGGAATTCCGAGAACAATGGAAGAGTTCCGAAGCATTTTTAAAAGTCAGCGGAATTCCAAGAACAATAGAAGAGTTGTGAAGCATTTTTAAGCGTCAGCGGAATTCCGAGAACAATGGAAGAGTTCCAAAGCATTTTTAAACTTCAGCAGAAGTCCGAGAACAATGGAAGAGTTCCGAAGCATTTTTAAACTTCAAAACTTCAGCAGATTTCCGAGAACAATGGAAGAGTTCTGAAGCATTCTTAAACTTCAGCGGAATTCCGAGAACAATGGAAGAGTTCCGAAGCATTTTTAAAAGTCAGGGGAATTCCGAGAACAATAGAAGAGATGTGAAGCAATTTTAATCGTCAGCGGAATTCTGAGAACAATGTAAGAGTTCCGAAGCATTTTTAAACTTCAGCGGAATTCCGAGAAGAATGGAAGAGTTCCGAAGCATTTTTAAAAGTCAGCAGAATACCGAGAACAATGGAAGAGTTGTGAAGCATTTTTAAATGTCAGCGGAATTCTGAAAATAATGGAAGAGTTCCGAAGCATTTTTAAACTTCAAAACTTCAGCAGATTTCCGAGAACAATGGAAGAGTTCTGAAGCATTCTTAAACTTCTTCGGAATTCCGAGAACAATGGAAGAGTTCCGAAGCATTTTTAAAAGTCAGCGGAATTCCGAGAACAATAGAAGAGTTGTGAAGCATTTTTAAGCGTCAGCGGAATTCCGAGAACAATGGAAGAGTTCCGAAGCATTTTTAAACTTCAGCAGAATTACGAGAACAATGGAAGAGTTCCGAAGCATTCTTAAACTTCAGCGGAATTCCGAGAACAATGGAAGAGTTCCGAAGCATTTTTTAAAGTCAGTGGAATTTCCGAGAACAATAGAGTTGTGAAGCAATTTTAAGCGTCAGCGGAATTCCGAGAACAATGTAAGAGTTCCGAAGCATTTTTAAACTTCACTGGAATTCCGAGAACAATGGAAGAGTTCCGAAGCATTTTTAAACATCAGACGAATTCCGAGAACAATGGAAGAGTTCTGAAGCATTTTTAAACATCAGCGGAATTCCAGAACAATCAAAGAGTTCCGAAGCATTTTTAAATGTCAGCGGAATTCCGAGAACAATGGAAGAGTTCCGAAGCATTTTTATATGTCTGCAGAATTCTGAGAACAATGGAAGAGTTCCAAAGCATTTTTAAATGTCAGCGGAATTTTGAAAACAATGGAAGATTTCCGAAGCATTTTTAAACTTCAGCAGAATTCCGAGAACAATGGAAGAGTTGCGAAGCATTCTTAAACTTCTGCGGAATTCCGAGAACAATGGAAGAGTTCCGAAGCATTTTTAAAAGTCAGCGGAATTCCGAGAACAATAGAAGAGTTGTGAAGCATTTTTAAGCGTCAGCGGAATTTTGAAAACAATGGAAGATTTCCAAAGCATTTTTAAACGTCAGCGGAATTTTGAAAACAATGGAAGATTTCCGAAGCATTTTTAAAAGTCAGCGGAATACCGAGAAAAATGGAAGAGTTGTGAAGCATTTTTAAACGTCAGCGGAATTCCGAGAACAATGGAAGAGTTCCGAAGCATTTTTAAATGTCAGCGGAATTCCGAGAACAATGGAAGAGTTTCGAAGCATTTTTAAACGTCAGCAGAATTCCAAGAACAATGGAAGAGTTCCAAAGCATTTTTAAATGTCAGCGGAATTCTGAAAACAATGGAAGAGTTCCGAAGCATTTTTAAACTTCAGCGGATTTCCGAGAAATGGAAGAGTTCCGAAGCATTTTTAATCTTAAGCATAATTCCGAGAACAATGGAAGAGTTCCGAAGTATATTTAAACTTCAGCGGAATTCTGAGAACAATGGAAGAGTTCCGAAGCATTTTTAAATGTCAGCGGAATTCTGAGAACAATGGAAGAGTTCCGAAGCATTTTTAATCTTCAGCATAATTCCGAGAACAATGGAAGAGTTCCGAAGCATATTTAAACGTCAGCGGAATTCCGAGAACAATGGAAGAGTTCCGAAGCATTTTTAAATGTCAACGGAATTCTGAGAACAATGGAAGAGTTCCGAAGCATTTTTAAATGTCAGAGGAATTCCGAGAACAATGGAATAGTTCCGAAGCATTTTTAAATGTCAGCGGAATTCCGAAAACAATGGAAGAGTTCCGAAGCATTTTTAAATGTCAGCGGAATTCTGAGAACAATGGAAGAGTTCCGAAGCATTTTTAATCTTCAGCATAATTCCGAGAACAATGGAAGAGTTCCGAAGCATATTTAAACTTCAGCGGAATTCCGAGAACAATGGAAGAATTCCAAAGCATTTTTAAACTTCAGCGGAATTCTGAGAACAATGGAAGAGTTGTGAAGCATTTTTAAGCGTCAGCGGAATTCCGAGAACAATGGAAGAGTTCCAAAGCATTTTTAAACTTCAGCAGAAGTCCGAGAACAATGGAAGAGTTCCGAAGCATATTTAAACTTCAGCGGAATTCCGAGAACAATGGAAGAGTTCCGAAGCATTTTTAAACTTCAGCGGAATTTTGAGAACAGTGGAAGAGTTCCGAAGCATTTTTAAAAGTCCGCGAAATTCCGAGAACAATGGAAGAGTTGTGAAGCATTTTTAAAAGTCAGCGGAATTCCGAGAACAATGGAAGAGTTCCGAAGCATTTTTAAACTTCAGCGGAATTCAGAGAACAATGGAAGAGTTCCAAAGCATTTTTATATGTCTGCGGAATTCTGAAAACAATGGAAGAGTTCCGAAGCATTTTTAAACTTCAGCAGAATTCCGTGAACAATGGAAGAGTTCCGAAGCATTTTTAAAAGTCAGCGGAATTCCAAGAACAATAGAAGAGTTGTGAAGCATTTTTAAGCGTCAGCGGAATTCCGAGAACAATGGAAGAGTTCCAAAGCATTTTTAAACTTCAGCAGAAGTCCGAGAACAATGGAAGAGTTCCGAAGCATTTTTAAACTTCAAAACTTCAGCAGATTTCCGAGAACAATGGAAGAGTTCTGAAGCATTCTTAAACTTCAGCGGAATTCCGAGAACAATGGAAGAGTTCCGAAGCATTTTTAAAAGTCAGGGGAATTCCGAGAACAATAGAAGAGATGTGAAGCAATTTTAATCGTCAGCGGAATTCTGAGAACAATGTAAGAGTTCCTAAGCATTTTTAAACTTCACTGGAATTCCGAGAACAATGGAAGAGTTCCGAAGCATTTTTAAACATCAGCCGAATTCCGAGAACAATGGAAGAGTTCTGAAGCATTTTTAAATGTCAGCGGGATTCCGAGAACAATGGAAGAGCTCCGAAGCATTTTTAAACTTCAGCAGAATTACGAGAACAATGGAAGAGTTCCGAAGCATTTTTAAACATCAGACGAATTCCGAGAACAATGGAAGAGTTCTGAAGCATTTTTAAACATCAGCGGAATTCCAGAACAATCAAAGAGTTCCGAAGCATTTTTAAATGTCAGCGGAATTCCGAGAACAATGGAAGAGTTCCGAAGCATTTTTATATGTCTGCAGAATTCTGAGAACAATGGAAGAGTTCCAAAGCATTTTTAAATGTCAGCGGAATTTTGAAAACAATGGAAGATTTCCGAAGCATTTTTAAACTTCAGCAGAATTCCGAGAACAATGGAAGAGTTGCGAAGCATTCTTAAACTTCTGCGGAATTCCGAGAACAATGGAAGAGTTCCGAAGCATTTTTAAAAGTCAGCGGAATTCCGAGAACAATAGAAGAGTTGTGAAGCATTTTTAAGCGTCAGCGGAATTTTGAAAACAATGGAAGATTTCCAAAGCATTTTTAAACGTCAGCGGAATTTTGAAAACAATGGAAGATTTCCGAAGCATTTTTAAAAGTCAGCGGAATACCGAGAAAAATGGAAGAGTTGTGAAGCATTTTTAAACGTCAGCGGAATTCCGAGAACAATGGAAGAGTTCCGAAGCATTTTTAAATGTCAGCGGAATTCCGAGAACAATGGAAGAGTTTCGAAGCATTTTTAAACGTCAGCAGAATTCCAAGAACAATGGAAGAGTTCCAAAGCATTTTTAAATGTCAGCGGAATTCTGAAAACAATGGAAGAGTTCCGAAGCATTTTTAAACTTCAGCGGATTTCCGAGAAATGGAAGAGTTCCGAAGCATTTTTAATCTTAAGCATAATTCCGAGAACAATGGAAGAGTTCCGAAGTATATTTAAACTTCAGCGGAATTCTGAGAACAATGGAAGAGTTCCGAAGCATTTTTAAATGTCAGCGGAATTCTGAGAACAATGGAAGAGTTCCGAAGCATTTTTAATCTTCAGCATAATTCCGAGAACAATGGAAGAGTTCCGAAGCATATTTAAACGTCAGCGGAATTCCGAGAACAATGGAAGAGTTCCGAAGCATTTTTAAATGTCAACGGAATTCTGAGAACAATGGAAGAGTTCCGAAGCATTTTTAAATGTCAGAGGAATTCCGAGAACAATGGAATAGTTCCGAAGCATTTTTAAATGTCAGCGGAATTCCGAAAACAATGGAAGAGTTCCGAAGCATTTTTAAATGTCAGCGGAATTCTGAGAACAATGGAAGAGTTCCGAAGCATTTTTAATCTTCAGCATAATTCCGAGAACAATGGAAGAGTTCCGAAGCATATTTAAACTTCAGCGGAATTCCGAGAACAATGGAAGAATTCCAAAGCATTTTTAAACTTCAGCGGAATTCTGAGAACAATGGAAGAGTTGTGAAGCATTTTTAAGCGTCAGCGGAATTCCGAGAACAATGGAAGAGTTCCAAAGCATTTTTAAACTTCAGCAGAAGTCCGAGAACAATGGAAGAGTTCCGAAGCATATTTAAACTTCAGCGGAATTCCGAGAACAATGGAAGAGTTCCGAAGCATTTTTAAACTTCAGCGGAATTTTGAGAACAGTGGAAGAGTTCCGAAGCATTTTTAAAAGTCCGCGAAATTCCGAGAACAATGGAAGAGTTGTGAAGCATTTTTAAAAGTCAGCGGAATTCCGAGAACAATGGAAGAGTTCCGAAGCATTTTTAAACTTCAGCGGAATTCAGAGAACAATGGAAGAGTTCCAAAGCATTTTTATATGTCTGCGGAATTCTGAAAACAATGGAAGAGTTCCGAAGCATTTTTAAACTTCAGCAGAATTCCGTGAACAATGGAAGAGTTCCGAAGCATTTTTAAAAGTCAGCGGAATTCCAAGAACAATAGAAGAGTTGTGAAGCATTTTTAAGCGTCAGCGGAATTCCGAGAACAATGGAAGAGTTCCAAAGCATTTTTAAACTTCAGCAGAAGTCCGAGAACAATGGAAGAGTTCCGAAGCATTTTTAAACTTCAAAACTTCAGCAGATTTCCGAGAACAATGGAAGAGTTCTGAAGCATTCTTAAACTTCAGCGGAATTCCGAGAACAATGGAAGAGTTCCGAAGCATTTTTAAAAGTCAGGGGAATTCCGAGAACAATAGAAGAGATGTGAAGCAATTTTAATCGTCAGCGGAATTCTGAGAACAATGTAAGAGTTCCTAAGCATTTTTAAACTTCACTGGAATTCCGAGAACAATGGAAGAGTTCCGAAGCATTTTTAAACATCAGCCGAATTCCGAGAACAATGGAAGAGTTCTGAAGCATTTTTAAATGTCAGCGGGATTCCGAGAACAATGGAAGAGCTCCGAAGCATTTTTAAACTTCAGCAGAATTACGAGAACAATGGAAGAGTTCCGAAGCATTTTTAAACATCAGACGAATTCCGAGAACAATGGAAGAGTTCTGAAGCATTTTTAAACATCAGCGGAATTCCAGAACAATCAAAGAGTTCCGAAGCATTTTTAAATGTCAGCGGAATTCCGAGAACAATGGAAGAGTTCCGAAGCATTTTTATATGTCTGCAGAATTCTGAGAACAATGGAAGAGTTCCAAAGCATTTTTAAATGTCAGCGGAATTTTGAAAACAATGGAAGATTTCCGAAGCATTTTTAAACTTCAGCAGAATTCCGAGAACAATGGAAGAGTTGCGAAGCATTCTTAAACTTCTGCGGAATTCCGAGAACAATGGAAGAGTTCCGAAGCATTTTTAAAAGTCAGCGGAATTCCGAGAACAATAGAAGAGTTGTGAAGCATTTTTAAGCGTCAGCGGAATTTTGAAAACAATGGAAGATTTCCAAAGCATTTTTAAACGTCAGCGGAATTTTGAAAACAATGGAAGATTTCCGAAGCATTTTTAAAAGTCAGCGGAATACCGAGAAAAATGGAAGAGTTGTGAAGCATTTTTAAACGTCAGCGGAATTCCGAGAACAATGGAAGAGTTCCGAAGCATTTTTAAATGTCAGCGGAATTCCGAGAACAATGGAAGAGTTTCGAAGCATTTTTAAACGTCAGCAGAATTCCAAGAACAATGGAAGAGTTCCAAAGCATTTTTAAATGTCAGCGGAATTCTGAAAACAATGGAAGAGTTCCGAAGCATTTTTAAACTTCAGCGGATTTCCGAGAAATGGAAGAGTTCCGAAGCATTTTTAATCTTAAGCATAATTCCGAGAACAATGGAAGAGTTCCGAAGTATATTTAAACTTCAGCGGAATTCTGAGAACAATGGAAGAGTTCCGAAGCATTTTTAAACTACAACGGAATTCCAAGAAAAATGGAAGAGTTCCGAAGCATTTTTAAACGTCAGCGGAATTCCGAGAACAATGGAAGAGTTCCGAAGCATTTTTAAATGTCAGCGGAATTCTGAGAACAATGGAAGAGTTCCGAAGCATTTTTAATCTTCAGCATAATTCCGAGAACAATGGAAGAGTTCCGAAGCATATTTAAACGTCAGCGGAATTCCGAGAACAATGGAAGAGTTCCGAAGCATTTTTAAATGTCAACGGAATTCTGAGAACAATGGAAGAGTTCCGAAGCATTTTTAAATGTCAGAGGAATTCCGAGAACAATGGAATAGTTCCGAAGCATTTTTAAATGTCAGCGGAATTCCGAGAACAATGGAAGAGTTCCGAAGCATTTTTAAATGTCAGCGGAATTCTGAGAACAATGGAAGAGTTCCGAAGCATTTTTAATCTTCAGCATAATTCCGAGAACAATGGAAGAGTTCCGAAGCATATTTAAACTTCAGCGGAATTCCGAGAACAATGGAAGAGTTCCAAAGCATTTTTAAACTTCAGCGGAATTCTGAGAACAATGGAAGAGTTGTGAAGCATTTTTAAGCGTCAGCGGAATTCCGAGAACAATGGAAGAGTTCCAAAGCATTTTTAAACTTCAGCAGAAGTCCGAGAACAATGGAAGAGTTCCGAAGCATATTTAAACTTCAGCGGAATTCCGAGAACAATGGAAGAGTTCCGAAGCATTTTTAAACTTCAGCGGAATTTTGAGAACAGTGGAAGAGTTCCGAAGCATTTTTAAAAGTCCGCGAAATTCCGAGAACAATGGAAGAGTTGTGAAGCATTTTTAAAAGTCAGCGGAATTCCGAGAACAATGGAAGAGTTCCGAAGCATTTTTAAACTTCAGCGGAATTCAGAGAACAATGGAAGAGTTCCAAAGCATTTTTATATGTCTGCGGAATTCTGAAAACAATGGAAGAGTTCCGAAGCATTTTTAAACTTCAGCAGAATTCCGTGAACAATGGAAGAGTTCCGAAGCATTTTTAAAAGTCAGCGGAATTCCAAGAACAATAGAAGAGTTGTGAAGCATTTTTAAGCATCAGCGGAATTCCGAGAACAATGGAAGAGTTCCAAAGCATTTTTAAACTTCAGCAGAAGTCCGAGAACAATGGAAGAGTTCCGAAGCATTTTTAAACTTCAAAACTTCAGCAGATTTCCGAGAACAATGGAAGAGTTCTGAAGCATTCTTAAACTTCAGCGGAATTCCGAGAACAATGGAAGAGTTCCGAAGCATTTTTAAAAGTCAGGGGAATTCCGAGAACAATAGAAGAGATGTGAAGCAATTTTAATCGTCAGCGGAATTCTGAGAACAATGTAAGAGTTCCTAAGCATTTTTAAACTTCACTGGAATTCCGAGAACAATGGAAGAGTTCCGAAGCATTTTTAAACATCAGCCGAATTCCGAGAACAATGGAAGAGTTCTGAAGCATTTTTAAATGTCAGCGGGATTCCGAGAACAATGGAAGAGCTCCGAAGCATACTTAAACTTCAGCGGAATTCCGAGAACAATGGAAGAGTTCCGAAGCATTTTTAAAAGTCAGCAGAATACCGAGAACAATGGAAGAGTTGTGAAGCATTTTTAAACGTCAGCGGAATTCCAGAACAATGGAAGTGTTCCGAAGCATTTTTAAATGTCAGCGGAATTACGAGAACAATGGAAGAGTTCCGAAGCATTTTTATATGTCTGCAGAATTCTGAGAACAATGGAAGAGTTCCAAAGCATTTTTAAATGTCAGCGGAATTCTGAAAATAATGGAAGAGTTCCGAAGCATTTTTACACTTCAGCAGAATTCCGAGAACAATGGAAGAGTTCCGAAGCATTCTTAAACTTCTTCGGAATTCCGAGAACAATGGAAGAGTTCCGAAGCATTTTTAAAAGTCAGCGGAATTCCGAGAACAATAGAAGAGTTGTGAAGCATTTTTAAGCGTCAGTGGAATTCCGAGAACAATGGAAGAGTTCCGAAGCATTTTTAAACTTCAGCAGAATTACGAGAACAATGGAAGAGTTCCGAAGCATTCTTAAACTTCTGCGGAATTCCGAGAACAATGGAAGAGTTCCGAAGCATTTTTAAATGTCAGCGGAATTCCGAGTACAATGGAAGAGTTCCGAAGCATTTTTAAACGTCAGCAGAATTCCAAGAACAATGGAAGAGTTCCAAAGCATTTTTAAATGTCAGCGGAATTCTGAAAACAATGGAAGAGTTCCGAAGCATTTTTAAACTTCAGCGGATTTCCGAGAAATGGAAGAGTTCCGAAGCATTTTTAATCTTAAGCATAATTCCGAGAACAATGGAAGAGTTCCGAAGTATATTTAAACTTCAGCGGAATTCTGAGAACAATGGAAGAGTTCCGAAGCATTTTTAAACTACAACGGAATTCCAAGAAAAATGGAAGAGTTCCGAAGCATTTTTAAACGTCAGCGGAATTCCGAGAACAATGGAAGAGTTCCGAAGCATTTTTAAATGTCAGCGGAATTCTGAGAACAATGGAAGAGTTCCGAAGCATTTTTAATCTTCAGCATAATTCCGAGAACAATGGAAGAGTTCCGAAGCATATTTAAACGTCAGCGGAATTCCGAGAACAATGGAAGAGTTCCGAAGCATTTTTAAATGTCAACGGAATTCTGAGAACAATGGAAGAGTTCCGAAGCATTTTTAAATGTCAGAGGAATTCCGAGAACAATGGAATAGTTCCGAAGCATTTTTAAATGTCAGCGGAATTCCGAGAACAATGGAAGAGTTCCGAAGCATTTTTAAATGTCAGCGGAATTCTGAGAACAATGGAAGAGTTCCGAAGCATTTTTAATCTTCAGCATAATTCCGAGAACAATGGAAGAGTTCCGAAGCATATTTAAACTTCAGCGGAATTCCGAGAACAATGGAAGAGTTCCAAAGCATTTTTAAACTTCAGCGGAATTCTGAGAACAATGGAAGAGTTCCGAAGCATTTTTAAACTTCAGCGGAATTCCGAGAAAAATGGAAGGGTTCCGAAGCATTTTTAAACGTCAGCGGAATTCCGAGAACAATGGAAGAGTTTCGAAGCATTTTTAAATGTCAGCGGAATTCTGAGAACAATGGAAGTGTTCCGAAGCATTTTTAAATGTCAGAGGAATTTCGAGAACAATGGAAGAGTTCCGAAGCATTTTTAAATGTCAGCAGAATTCCGAGAACAATGGAAGAGTTCCAAAGCATTTTTAAATGTCAGCGGAATTCTGAAAACAATGGAAGAGTTCCAAAGCATCTTTAAACTTCAGCAGAATTCCGAGAACAATGGAAAAGTTCCGAAGAATTCTTAAACTTCAGCGGAATTCCGAGAACAATGGAAGAGTTCCGAAGAATTTTTGAAAGTCAGCGGAATTCCGAGAACAAAAGAAGAGTTGTGAAGCATTTTTAAGCGTCAGCAGAATTCCGAGAACAATGGAAGAGTTCCGAAGCGTTTTTAAACTTCAAAACTTCAGCAGATTTCCGAGAACAATGGAAGAGTTCTGAAGCATTTTTAAAAGTGAGGGGAATTCCGAGAACAATAGACGAGTTGTGAAGCAATTTTAAGCGTCAGCGGAATTCCGAGAACAATGGAAGAGTTGTGAAGCATTTTTAAATGTCAGCGGAATTCCGAGAACAATGGAAGATTTCCGAAGCATTTTTAAACGTCAGCGGAATTCTGAGAACAATGGAAGAGTTCCGAAGCATTTTTAAACTTCAGCCGAATTTTGAGAACAATGGAAGAGTTCCGAAGCATTTTTAAAAGTCCGCGAAATTCCGAGAACAATGGAAGAGTTGTGAAGCATTTTTAAACGTCAGCGGAATACCGAGAACAATGGAAGAGTTCCGAATCATTTTTAAACGTCAGCGGAATTCCGAGAACAATGGAAGAATTCTGAAGCATTTTTAAATGTCAGCAGAATTCCGAGAACAATGGAAGCGTTCCGAAGCATTTTTAAATGTCAGCGGAATTCTGAGAACAATGGAAGAGTTCCGAAGCATTTTTAAACTTCAGCAGAATTCCGAGAACAATGGAAGAGTTCCGAAGCATACTTAAACTTCAGCGGTATTCCGAGAACAATGGAAGAGTTCCGAAGCATTTTTAAAAGTCAGGGGAATACCGAGAACAATGGTAGAGTAGTGAAGAATTTTTAAACGTCAGCGGAATTCCAGAACAATGGAAGAGTTCCGAAGCATACTTAAACTTCAGCGGAATTCCGAGAACAATGGAAGAGTTCTGAAGCATTTTTAAACATCAATGGAATTCCGAGAAAAAAGGAAGAGTTCCGAAGCATTTTTATATGTCAGCGGAATTCCGAGAACAATGGAAGAGTTCCGAAGCATTTTTAAACTTCAGCGGAATTACGAGAACAATGGAAGAGTTCCGAAGCATTTTTAAACATCAGCAGAATTCCGAGAACAATGGAAGAGATTTTAAGCATTTTTAAACGTCAGTGGAATAACGAAAACAAAGGAAGAGTTCCGAAGCATTTTTAAACTTCAGCAGTATTCCGAGAACAATGGAAGAGTTCTGAAGCATTTTTAAACTTCAGTAGAATTCCGAGAACAATGGAACAGTTCCAAAGCATATTTAAACTTCAGCGGAATACCGAGAACAATAGAAGAGTTGTGAAGCATTTTTAAACGTCAGCGGAATTCCGAGAACAATGGAAGAGTTCCGATGCATTTTTAAATTTCAGCAGAATTCCTAGAACAATGGAAGAGTTCCGAAGCATTTTTAAACTTCAGCGAATTCCGAGAACAATGGAAGAGTTCCGAAGCATTTTTAAACGTCAGCGGAATTCCGAGAACAATGGAAGAGTACCGAAGCATTTTTAAATGTCTGCGGAATTCTGAGAACAATAGAAGAGTTCCGAAGCATTTTTAAAAGTCAGCGGAATTCCGAGAACAATGGAAGAGTTGTGAAGCATTTTTAAACGTCAGCGGAATTCTGAGAACAATGGAAGAGTTCCGAACCATTTTTAATCTTCAGCATAATTCTGAGAACAATGGAAGAGTTCCGAAGCATATTTAAACTTCAGCGGAATTACGAGAACAATGGAAGAGTACCGAAGCATTTTTAAACATCAGCGGAATTCCGAGAACAATGGAAGAGTTCTGAAGCATTTTTGAACGTCAGCGGAATTTTGAAAACAATGGAAGATTTCCGAAGCATTTTTAAACTTCAGCGGAATTTTGAGAACAGTGGAAGAGTTCCGAAGAATTTTTAAAAGTCCGCGAAATTCCGAGAACAATGGAAGAGTTGTGAAGCATTTTTAAACGTCAGCGGAATTCCGAGAACAATGGAAGAGTTCTGAAGCATTTTTAAACGTCAGCGGAATTCAGAGAACAATGGAAGAGTTCCAAAGCATTTTTATATGTCTGCGGAATTCTGAAAACAATGGAAGAGTTCCGAAGCATTTTTAAACTTCAGCAGAATTCCGAGAACAATGGAAGAGTTCCGAAGCATTTTTAAAAGTCAGCGGAATTCCAAGAACAATAGAAGAGTTGTGAAGCATTTTTAAGCGTCAGCGGAATTCCGAGAACAATGGAAGAGTTCCAAAGCATTTTTAAACTTCAGCAGAAGTCCGAGAACAATGGAAGAGTTCCGAAGCATTCTTAAACTTCAGCGGAATTCCGAGAACAATGGAAGAGTTCCGAAGCATTTTTTAAAGTCAGCGGAATTTCCGAGAACAATAGAAGAGTTGTGAAGCAATTTTAAGCGTCAGCGGAATTCCGAGAACAATGGAAGAGTTCCGAAGCATTTTTCAACATCAGCGGAATTCCGAGAACAATGGAAGAGTTCTGAAGCATTTTTAAACGTCAGCGGAATTTTGAAAACAATGGAAGATTTCCAAAGCATTTTTAAACGTCAGCGGAATTCTGAGAACGATGGAAGAGTTCCGAGGCATTTTTAAACTTCAGCGGAATTTTGAGAACAATGGAAGAGTTCCGAAGCATTTTTAAACTTCAGCAGAATTCCGAGAACAATGGAAGAGTTCCGAAGCATTTTTAAAAGTCAGCGGAATTCCAAGAACAATAGAAGAGTTGTGAAGCATTTTTAAGCGTCAGCGGAATTCCGAGAACAATGGAAGAGTTCCAAAGCATTTTTAAACTTCAGCAGAAGTCCGAGAACAATGGAAGAGTTCCGAAGCATTCTTAAACTTCAGCGGAATTCCGAGAACAATGGAAGAGTTCCGAAGCATTTTTTAAAGTCAGCGGAATTTCCGAGAACAATAGAAGAGTTGTGAAGCAATTTTAAGCGTCAGCGGAATTCCGAGAACAATGGAAGAGTTCCGAAGCATTTTTCAACATCAGAGGAATTCCGAGAACAATGGAAGAGTTGTGAAGCATTTTTAAACGTCAGCGGAATTTTGAAAACAATGGAAGATTTCCAAAGCATTTTTAAACGTCAGCGGAATTCTGAGAACGATGGAAGAGTTCCGAGGCATTTTTAAACTTCAGCGGAATTTTGAGAACAATGGAAGAGTTCCGAAGCATTTTTAAAAGTCCGCGAAATTCCGAGAACAATGGAAGAGTTGTGAAGCATTTTTAAACGTCAGCGGAATTCCGAGAACAATGGAAGAGTTCCGAAGCATTTTTAAATGTCAGCGTAATTCAGAGAACGATGGAAGAGTTCTGAAGCATTTTTAAATGTCAGGGGAATACCGAGAACAATGGAAGAGTTGTGAAGCATTTTTAAAAGTCAGGGGAATACCGAGAACAATGGAAGAGTTGTGAAGCATTTTTAAACGTCAGCGGAATTCCAGAACAATGGATGAGTTCCGAAGCATACTTAAACTTCAGCGGAATTCCGATAACAATGGAAGAGTTCTGAAGCATTTTTAAACATCAACGGAATTCCGAAAAAAAAGGAAGAGTTCCGAAGCATTTTAATATGTCAGCGGAATTCCGAGAACAATGGAAGAGTTCCGAAGCATTTTTAAACTTCAGCGGAATTACGAGAACAATGGAAGAGCTCCGAAGCATTTTTAAACATCAGCAGAATTCTGAGAACAATGGAAGAGTTTTTAAGCATTTTTAAACGTCAGTGGAATTCCGAAAACAATGGAAGAGCTCCGAAGCATTTTTAAACATCAGCGGAATTCTGAGAACAATGGAAGTGTTCCGAAGCATTTTTAATCTTCAGCATAATTCCGAGAGCAATGGAAGAGTTCCGAAGCATATTTAAACTTCAGCGGAATTCTGAGAACAATGGAAGAGTTCCAAAGCATTTTTAAACTACAGCGGAATTCCGAGAAAAATGGAAGAGTTCAGAAGCATTTTTAAACGTCAGTGGAATTCCGAGAACAATGGAAGAGTTCCGAAGCATTTTTAAATGTCAGCGGAATTCTGAGTACAATGGAAGAGTTCCGAAGCATTTTTAATCTTCAGCATAACTCCGAGAACAATGGAAGAGTTCCGAAGCATATTTAAACTTCAGCGGAATTCCGAGAACAATGGAAGAGCTCCGAAGCATTTTTAAACTTCAGCGGAATTTTGAGAACAGTGGAAGAGTTCCGAAGCATTTTTAAAAGTCCGCGAAATTCCGAGAACAATGGAAGAGTTGTGAAGCATTTTTAAACGTCAGCGGAATTCCGAGAACAATGGAAGAGTTCCAAAGCATTTTTATATGTCTGCGGAATTCTGAAAACAATGGAAGAGTTCCGAAGCAATTTTAAACTTCAGCAGAATTCCGAGAACAATGGAAGAGTTCCAAAGCATTTTTAAAAGTCAGCGGAATTCCAAGAACAATAGAAGAGTTGTGAAGCATTGTTAAGCGTCAGCGGAATTCCGAGAACAATGGAAGAGTTCCAAAGCATTTTTAAACTTCAGCAGAAGTCCGAGAACAATGGAAGAGTTCCGAAGCATTTTTAAACTTCAAAACTTCAGCAGATTTCCGAGAACAATGGAAGAGTTCTGAAGCATTCTTAAACTTCAGCGGAATTCCGAGAACAATGGAAGAGTTCCGAAGCATTTTTAAAAGTCAGGGGAATTCCGAGAACAATAGAAGAGATGTGAAGCAATTTTAATCGTCAGCGGAATTCTGAGAACAATGTAAGAGTTCCGAAGCATTTTTAAACTTCACTGGAATTCCGAGAACAATGGAAGAGTTCTGAAGCATTTTTAAATGTCAGCGGGATTCCGAGAACAATGGAAGAGCTCCGAAGCATACTTAAACTTCAGCGGAATTCCGAGAACAATGGAAGTGTTCCGAAGCATTTTTAAATGTCAGCGGAATTACGAGAACAATGGAAGAGTTCCGAAGCATTTTTATATGTCTGCAGAATTCTGAGAACAATGGAAGAGTTCCAAAGCATTTTTAAATGTCAGCGGAATTCTGAAAATAATGGAAGAGTTCCGAAGCATTTTTACACTTCAGCAGAATTCCGAGAACAATGGAAGAGTTTCGAAGCATTCTTAAACTTCTTCGGAATTCCGAGAACAATGGAAGAGTTCCGAAGCATTTTTAAAAGTCAGCGGAATTCCGAGAACAATAGAAGAGTTGTGAAGCATTTTTAAGCGTCAGCGGAATTCCGAGAACAATGGAAGAGTTCCGAAGCATTTTTAAACTTCACTGGAATTCCGAGAACAATGGAAGAGTTCCGAAGCATTTTTAAACATCAGACGAATTCCGAGAACAATGGAAGAGTTCTGAAGCATTTTTAAACATCAGCGGAATTCCAGAACAATCGAAGAGTTCCGAAGCATTTTTAAATGTCAGCGGAATTCCGAGAACAATGGAAGAGTTCCAAAGCATTTTTAAACTTCAGCGGAATTCTGAGAACAATGGAAGAGTTCCGAAGCATTTTTAAACTTCAGCGGAATTCCGAGAAAAATGGAAGGGTTCCGAAGCATTTTTAAACGTCAGCGGAATTCCGAGAACAATGGAAGAGTTTCGAAGCATTTTTAAATGTCAGCGGAATTCTGAGAACAATGGAAGTGTTCCGAAGCATTTTTAAATGTCAGAGGAATTTCGAGAACAATGGAAGAGTTCCGAAGCATTTTTAAATGTCAGCAGAATTCCGAGAACAATGGAAGAGTTCCAAAGCATTTTTAAATGTCAGCGGAATTCTGAAAACAATGGAAGAGTTCCAAAGCATCTTTAAACTTCAGCAGAATTCCGAGAACAATGGAAAAGTTCCGAAGAATTCTTAAACTTCAGCGGAATTCCGAGAACAATGGAAGAGTTCCGAAGAATTTTTGAAAGTCAGCGGAATTCCGAGAACAAAAGAAGAGTTGTGAAGCATTTTTAAGCGTCAGCAGAATTCCGAGAACAATGGAAGAGTTCCGAAGCGTTTTTAAACTTCAAAACTTCAGCAGATTTCCGAGAACAATGGAAGAGTTCTGAAGCATTTTTAAAAGTGAGGGGAATTCCGAGAACAATAGACGAGTTGTGAAGCAATTTTAAGCGTCAGCGGAATTCCGAGAACAATGGAAGAGTTGTGAAGCATTTTTAAATGTCAGCGGAATTCCGAGAACAATGGAAGATTTCCGAAGCATTTTTAAACGTCAGCGGAATTCTGAGAACAATGGAAGAGTTCCGAAGCATTTTTAAACTTCAGCCGAATTTTGAGAACAATGGAAGAGTTCCGAAGCATTTTTAAAAGTCCGCGAAATTCCGAGAACAATGGAAGAGTTGTGAAGCATTTTTAAACGTCAGCGGAATACCGAGAACAATGGAAGAGTTCCGAATCATTTTTAAACGTCAGCGGAATTCCGAGAACAATGGAAGAATTCTGAAGCATTTTTAAATGTCAGCAGAATTCCGAGAACAATGGAAGCGTTCCGAAGCATTTTTAAATGTCAGCGGAATTCTGAGAACAATGGAAGAGTTCCGAAGCATTTTTAAACTTCAGCAGAATTCCGAGAACAATGGAAGAGTTCCGAAGCATACTTAAACTTCAGCGGTATTCCGAGAACAATGGAAGAGTTCCGAAGCATTTTTAAAAGTCAGGGGAATACCGAGAACAATGGTAGAGTAGTGAAGAATTTTTAAACGTCAGCGGAATTCCAGAACAATGGAAGAGTTCCGAAGCATACTTAAACTTCAGCGGAATTCCGAGAACAATGGAAGAGTTCTGAAGCATTTTTAAACATCAATGGAATTCCGAGAAAAAAGGAAGAGTTCCGAAGCATTTTTATATGTCAGCGGAATTCCGAGAACAATGGAAGAGTTCCGAAGCATTTTTAAACTTCAGCGGAATTACGAGAACAATGGAAGAGTTCCGAAGCATTTTTAAACATCAGCAGAATTCCGAGAACAATGGAAGAGATTTTAAGCATTTTTAAACGTCAGTGGAATAACGAAAACAAAGGAAGAGTTCCGAAGCATTTTTAAACTTCAGCAGTATTCCGAGAACAATGGAAGAGTTCTGAAGCATTTTTAAACTTCAGTAGAATTCCGAGAACAATGGAACAGTTCCAAAGCATATTTAAACTTCAGCGGAATACCGAGAACAATAGAAGAGTTGTGAAGCATTTTTAAACGTCAGCGGAATTCCGAGAACAATGGAAGAGTTCCGATGCATTTTTAAATTTCAGCAGAATTCCTAGAACAATGGAAGAGTTCCGAAGCATTTTTAAACTTCAGCGAATTCCGAGAACAATGGAAGAGTTCCGAAGCATTTTTAAACGTCAGCGGAATTCCGAGAACAATGGAAGAGTACCGAAGCATTTTTAAATGTCTGCGGAATTCTGAGAACAATAGAAGAGTTCCGAAGCATTTTTAAAAGTCAGCGGAATTCCGAGAACAATGGAAGAGTTGTGAAGCATTTTTAAACGTCAGCGGAATTCTGAGAACAATGGAAGAGTTCCGAACCATTTTTAATCTTCAGCATAATTCTGAGAACAATGGAAGAGTTCCGAAGCATATTTAAACTTCAGCGGAATTACGAGAACAATGGAAGAGTACCGAAGCATTTTTAAACATCAGCGGAATTCCGAGAACAATGGAAGAGTTCTGAAGCATTTTTGAACGTCAGCGGAATTTTGAAAACAATGGAAGATTTCCGAAGCATTTTTAAACTTCAGCGGAATTTTGAGAACAGTGGAAGAGTTCCGAAGAATTTTTAAAAGTCCGCGAAATTCCGAGAACAATGGAAGAGTTGTGAAGCATTTTTAAACGTCAGCGGAATTCCGAGAACAATGGAAGAGTTCTGAAGCATTTTTAAACGTCAGCGGAATTCAGAGAACAATGGAAGAGTTCCAAAGCATTTTTATATGTCTGCGGAATTCTGAAAACAATGGAAGAGTTCCGAAGCATTTTTAAACTTCAGCAGAATTCCGAGAACAATGGAAGAGTTCCGAAGCATTTTTAAAAGTCAGCGGAATTCCAAGAACAATAGAAGAGTTGTGAAGCATTTTTAAGCGTCAGCGGAATTCCGAGAACAATGGAAGAGTTCCAAAGCATTTTTAAACTTCAGCAGAAGTCCGAGAACAATGGAAGAGTTCCGAAGCATTCTTAAACTTCAGCGGAATTCCGAGAACAATGGAAGAGTTCCGAAGCATTTTTTAAAGTCAGCGGAATTTCCGAGAACAATAGAAGAGTTGTGAAGCAATTTTAAGCGTCAGCGGAATTCCGAGAACAATGGAAGAGTTCCGAAGCATTTTTCAACATCAGCGGAATTCCGAGAACAATGGAAGAGTTCTGAAGCATTTTTAAACGTCAGCGGAATTTTGAAAACAATGGAAGATTTCCAAAGCATTTTTAAACGTCAGCGGAATTCTGAGAACGATGGAAGAGTTCCGAGGCATTTTTAAACTTCAGCGGAATTTTGAGAACAATGGAAGAGTTCCGAAGCATTTTTAAACTTCAGCAGAATTCCGAGAACAATGGAAGAGTTCCGAAGCATTTTTAAAAGTCAGCGGAATTCCAAGAACAATAGAAGAGTTGTGAAGCATTTTTAAGCGTCAGCGGAATTCCGAGAACAATGGAAGAGTTCCAAAGCATTTTTAAACTTCAGCAGAAGTCCGAGAACAATGGAAGAGTTCCGAAGCATTCTTAAACTTCAGCGGAATTCCGAGAACAATGGAAGAGTTCCGAAGCATTTTTTAAAGTCAGCGGAATTTCCGAGAACAATAGAAGAGTTGTGAAGCAATTTTAAGCGTCAGCGGAATTCCGAGAACAATGGAAGAGTTCCGAAGCATTTTTCAACATCAGAGGAATTCCGAGAACAATGGAAGAGTTGTGAAGCATTTTTAAACGTCAGCGGAATTTTGAAAACAATGGAAGATTTCCAAAGCATTTTTAAACGTCAGCGGAATTCTGAGAACGATGGAAGAGTTCCGAGGCATTTTTAAACTTCAGCGGAATTTTGAGAACAATGGAAGAGTTCCGAAGCATTTTTAAAAGTCCGCGAAATTCCGAGAACAATGGAAGAGTTGTGAAGCATTTTTAAACGTCAGCGGAATTCCGAGAACAATGGAAGAGTTCCGAAGCATTTTTAAATGTCAGCGTAATTCAGAGAACGATGGAAGAGTTCTGAAGCATTTTTAAATGTCAGGGGAATACCGAGAACAATGGAAGAGTTGTGAAGCATTTTTAAAAGTCAGGGGAATACCGAGAACAATGGAAGAGTTGTGAAGCATTTTTAAACGTCAGCGGAATTCCAGAACAATGGATGAGTTCCGAAGCATACTTAAACTTCAGCGGAATTCCGATAACAATGGAAGAGTTCTGAAGCATTTTTAAACATCAACGGAATTCCGAAAAAAAAGGAAGAGTTCCGAAGCATTTTAATATGTCAGCGGAATTCCGAGAACAATGGAAGAGTTCCGAAGCATTTTTAAACTTCAGCGGAATTACGAGAACAATGGAAGAGCTCCGAAGCATTTTTAAACATCAGCAGAATTCTGAGAACAATGGAAGAGTTTTTAAGCATTTTTAAACGTCAGTGGAATTCCGAAAACAATGGAAGAGCTCCGAAGCATTTTTAAACATCAGCGGAATTCTGAGAACAATGGAAGTGTTCCGAAGCATTTTTAATCTTCAGCATAATTCCGAGAGCAATGGAAGAGTTCCGAAGCATATTTAAACTTCAGCGGAATTCTGAGAACAATGGAAGAGTTCCAAAGCATTTTTAAACTACAGCGGAATTCCGAGAAAAATGGAAGAGTTCAGAAGCATTTTTAAACGTCAGTGGAATTCCGAGAACAATGGAAGAGTTCCGAAGCATTTTTAAATGTCAGCGGAATTCTGAGTACAATGGAAGAGTTCCGAAGCATTTTTAATCTTCAGCATAACTCCGAGAACAATGGAAGAGTTCCGAAGCATATTTAAACTTCAGCGGAATTCCGAGAACAATGGAAGAGCTCCGAAGCATTTTTAAACTTCAGCGGAATTTTGAGAACAGTGGAAGAGTTCCGAAGCATTTTTAAAAGTCCGCGAAATTCCGAGAACAATGGAAGAGTTGTGAAGCATTTTTAAACGTCAGCGGAATTCCGAGAACAATGGAAGAGTTCCAAAGCATTTTTATATGTCTGCGGAATTCTGAAAACAATGGAAGAGTTCCGAAGCAATTTTAAACTTCAGCAGAATTCCGAGAACAATGGAAGAGTTCCAAAGCATTTTTAAAAGTCAGCGGAATTCCAAGAACAATAGAAGAGTTGTGAAGCATTGTTAAGCGTCAGCGGAATTCCGAGAACAATGGAAGAGTTCCAAAGCATTTTTAAACTTCAGCAGAAGTCCGAGAACAATGGAAGAGTTCCGAAGCATTTTTAAACTTCAAAACTTCAGCAGATTTCCGAGAACAATGGAAGAGTTCTGAAGCATTCTTAAACTTCAGCGGAATTCCGAGAACAATGGAAGAGTTCCGAAGCATTTTTAAAAGTCAGGGGAATTCCGAGAACAATAGAAGAGATGTGAAGCAATTTTAATCGTCAGCGGAATTCTGAGAACAATGTAAGAGTTCCGAAGCATTTTTAAACTTCACTGGAATTCCGAGAACAATGGAAGAGTTCTGAAGCATTTTTAAATGTCAGCGGGATTCCGAGAACAATGGAAGAGCTCCGAAGCATACTTAAACTTCAGCGGAATTCCGAGAACAATGGAAGTGTTCCGAAGCATTTTTAAATGTCAGCGGAATTACGAGAACAATGGAAGAGTTCCGAAGCATTTTTATATGTCTGCAGAATTCTGAGAACAATGGAAGAGTTCCAAAGCATTTTTAAATGTCAGCGGAATTCTGAAAATAATGGAAGAGTTCCGAAGCATTTTTACACTTCAGCAGAATTCCGAGAACAATGGAAGAGTTTCGAAGCATTCTTAAACTTCTTCGGAATTCCGAGAACAATGGAAGAGTTCCGAAGCATTTTTAAAAGTCAGCGGAATTCCGAGAACAATAGAAGAGTTGTGAAGCATTTTTAAGCGTCAGCGGAATTCCGAGAACAATGGAAGAGTTCCGAAGCATTTTTAAACTTCACTGGAATTCCGAGAACAATGGAAGAGTTCCGAAGCATTTTTAAACATCAGACGAATTCCGAGAACAATGGAAGAGTTCTGAAGCATTTTTAAACATCAGCGGAATTCCAGAACAATCGAAGAGTTCCGAAGCATTTTTAAATGTCAGCGGAATTCCGAGAACAATGGAAGAGTTCCAAAGCATTTTTAAACTTCAGCGGAATTCTGAGAACAATGGAAGAGTTCCGAAGCATTTTTAAACTTCAGCGGAATTCCGAGAAAAATGGAAGGGTTCCGAAGCATTTTTAAACGTCAGCGGAATTCCGAGAACAATGGAAGAGTTTCGAAGCATTTTTAAATGTCAGCGGAATTCTGAGAACAATGGAAGTGTTCCGAAGCATTTTTAAATGTCAGAGGAATTTCGAGAACAATGGAAGAGTTCCGAAGCATTTTTAAATGTCAGCAGAATTCCGAGAACAATGGAAGAGTTCCAAAGCATTTTTAAATGTCAGCGGAATTCTGAAAACAATGGAAGAGTTCCAAAGCATCTTTAAACTTCAGCAGAATTCCGAGAACAATGGAAAAGTTCCGAAGAATTCTTAAACTTCAGCGGAATTCCGAGAACAATGGAAGAGTTCCGAAGAATTTTTGAAAGTCAGCGGAATTCCGAGAACAAAAGAAGAGTTGTGAAGCATTTTTAAGCGTCAGCAGAATTCCGAGAACAATGGAAGAGTTCCGAAGCGTTTTTAAACTTCAAAACTTCAGCAGATTTCCGAGAACAATGGAAGAGTTCTGAAGCATTTTTAAAAGTGAGGGGAATTCCGAGAACAATAGACGAGTTGTGAAGCAATTTTAAGCGTCAGCGGAATTCCGAGAACAATGGAAGAGTTGTGAAGCATTTTTAAATGTCAGCGGAATTCCGAGAACAATGGAAGATTTCCGAAGCATTTTTAAACGTCAGCGGAATTCTGAGAACAATGGAAGAGTTCCGAAGCATTTTTAAACTTCAGCCGAATTTTGAGAACAATGGAAGAGTTCCGAAGCATTTTTAAAAGTCCGCGAAATTCCGAGAACAATGGAAGAGTTGTGAAGCATTTTTAAACGTCAGCGGAATACCGAGAACAATGGAAGAGTTCCGAATCATTTTTAAACGTCAGCGGAATTCCGAGAACAATGGAAGAATTCTGAAGCATTTTTAAATGTCAGCAGAATTCCGAGAACAATGGAAGCGTTCCGAAGCATTTTTAAATGTCAGCGGAATTCTGAGAACAATGGAAGAGTTCCGAAGCATTTTTAAACTTCAGCAGAATTCCGAGAACAATGGAAGAGTTCCGAAGCATACTTAAACTTCAGCGGTATTCCGAGAACAATGGAAGAGTTCCGAAGCATTTTTAAAAGTCAGGGGAATACCGAGAACAATGGTAGAGTAGTGAAGAATTTTTAAACGTCAGCGGAATTCCAGAACAATGGAAGAGTTCCGAAGCATACTTAAACTTCAGCGGAATTCCGAGAACAATGGAAGAGTTCTGAAGCATTTTTAAACATCAATGGAATTCCGAGAAAAAAGGAAGAGTTCCGAAGCATTTTTATATGTCAGCGGAATTCCGAGAACAATGGAAGAGTTCCGAAGCATTTTTAAACTTCAGCGGAATTACGAGAACAATGGAAGAGTTCCGAAGCATTTTTAAACATCAGCAGAATTCCGAGAACAATGGAAGAGATTTTAAGCATTTTTAAACGTCAGTGGAATAACGAAAACAAAGGAAGAGTTCCGAAGCATTTTTAAACTTCAGCAGTATTCCGAGAACAATGGAAGAGTTCTGAAGCATTTTTAAACTTCAGTAGAATTCCGAGAACAATGGAACAGTTCCAAAGCATATTTAAACTTCAGCGGAATACCGAGAACAATAGAAGAGTTGTGAAGCATTTTTAAACGTCAGCGGAATTCCGAGAACAATGGAAGAGTTCCGATGCATTTTTAAATTTCAGCAGAATTCCTAGAACAATGGAAGAGTTCCGAAGCATTTTTAAACTTCAGCGAATTCCGAGAACAATGGAAGAGTTCCGAAGCATTTTTAAACGTCAGCGGAATTCCGAGAACAATGGAAGAGTACCGAAGCATTTTTAAATGTCTGCGGAATTCTGAGAACAATAGAAGAGTTCCGAAGCATTTTTAAAAGTCAGCGGAATTCCGAGAACAATGGAAGAGTTGTGAAGCATTTTTAAACGTCAGCGGAATTCTGAGAACAATGGAAGAGTTCCGAACCATTTTTAATCTTCAGCATAATTCTGAGAACAATGGAAGAGTTCCGAAGCATATTTAAACTTCAGCGGAATTACGAGAACAATGGAAGAGTACCGAAGCATTTTTAAACATCAGCGGAATTCCGAGAACAATGGAAGAGTTCTGAAGCATTTTTGAACGTCAGCGGAATTTTGAAAACAATGGAAGATTTCCGAAGCATTTTTAAACTTCAGCGGAATTTTGAGAACAGTGGAAGAGTTCCGAAGAATTTTTAAAAGTCCGCGAAATTCCGAGAACAATGGAAGAGTTGTGAAGCATTTTTAAACGTCAGCGGAATTCCGAGAACAATGGAAGAGTTCTGAAGCATTTTTAAACGTCAGCGGAATTCAGAGAACAATGGAAGAGTTCCAAAGCATTTTTATATGTCTGCGGAATTCTGAAAACAATGGAAGAGTTCCGAAGCATTTTTAAACTTCAGCAGAATTCCGAGAACAATGGAAGAGTTCCGAAGCATTTTTAAAAGTCAGCGGAATTCCAAGAACAATAGAAGAGTTGTGAAGCATTTTTAAGCGTCAGCGGAATTCCGAGAACAATGGAAGAGTTCCAAAGCATTTTTAAACTTCAGCAGAAGTCCGAGAACAATGGAAGAGTTCCGAAGCATTCTTAAACTTCAGCGGAATTCCGAGAACAATGGAAGAGTTCCGAAGCATTTTTTAAAGTCAGCGGAATTTCCGAGAACAATAGAAGAGTTGTGAAGCAATTTTAAGCGTCAGCGGAATTCCGAGAACAATGGAAGAGTTCCGAAGCATTTTTCAACATCAGCGGAATTCCGAGAACAATGGAAGAGTTCTGAAGCATTTTTAAACGTCAGCGGAATTTTGAAAACAATGGAAGATTTCCAAAGCATTTTTAAACGTCAGCGGAATTCTGAGAACGATGGAAGAGTTCCGAGGCATTTTTAAACTTCAGCGGAATTTTGAGAACAATGGAAGAGTTCCGAAGCATTTTTAAACTTCAGCAGAATTCCGAGAACAATGGAAGAGTTCCGAAGCATTTTTAAAAGTCAGCGGAATTCCAAGAACAATAGAAGAGTTGTGAAGCATTTTTAAGCGTCAGCGGAATTCCGAGAACAATGGAAGAGTTCCAAAGCATTTTTAAACTTCAGCAGAAGTCCGAGAACAATGGAAGAGTTCCGAAGC
Organism: Phyllobates terribilis; assembly: GCF_046119375.1. Lineage (NCBI taxonomy): Eukaryota > Metazoa > Chordata > Amphibia > Anura > Dendrobatidae > Phyllobates > Phyllobates terribilis. The sequence continues at coordinate 19,770,648 of NW_027362775.1, read as the reverse complement.
ATTCTTAAACTTCAGCGGAATTCCGAGAACAATGGAAGAGTTCCGAAGCATTTTTTAAAGTCAGCGGAATTTCCGAGAACAATAGAAGAGTTGTGAAGCAATTTTAAGCGTCAGCGGAATTCCGAGAACAATGGAAGAGTTCCGAAGCATTTTTCAACATCAGAGGAATTCCGAGAACAATGGAAGAGTTGTGAAGCATTTTTAAACGTCAGCGGAATTTTGAAAACAATGGAAGATTTCCAAAGCATTTTTAAACGTCAGCGGAATTCTGAGAACGATGGAAGAGTTCCGAGGCATTTTTAAACTTCAGCGGAATTTTGAGAACAATGGAAGAGTTCCGAAGCATTTTTAAAAGTCCGCGAAATTCCGAGAACAATGGAAGAGTTGTGAAGCATTTTTAAACGTCAGCGGAATTCCGAGAACAATGGAAGAGTTCCGAAGCATTTTTAAATGTCAGCGTAATTCAGAGAACGATGGAAGAGTTCTGAAGCATTTTTAAATGTCAGGGGAATACCGAGAACAATGGAAGAGTTGTGAAGCATTTTTAAAAGTCAGGGGAATACCGAGAACAATGGAAGAGTTGTGAAGCATTTTTAAACGTCAGCGGAATTCCAGAACAATGGATGAGTTCCGAAGCATACTTAAACTTCAGCGGAATTCCGATAACAATGGAAGAGTTCTGAAGCATTTTTAAACATCAACGGAATTCCGAAAAAAAAGGAAGAGTTCCGAAGCATTTTAATATGTCAGCGGAATTCCGAGAACAATGGAAGAGTTCCGAAGCATTTTTAAACTTCAGCGGAATTACGAGAACAATGGAAGAGCTCCGAAGCATTTTTAAACATCAGCAGAATTCTGAGAACAATGGAAGAGTTTTTAAGCATTTTTAAACGTCAGTGGAATTCCGAAAACAATGGAAGAGCTCCGAAGCATTTTTAAACATCAGCGGAATTCTGAGAACAATGGAAGTGTTCCGAAGCATTTTTAATCTTCAGCATAATTCCGAGAGCAATGGAAGAGTTCCGAAGCATATTTAAACTTCAGCGGAATTCTGAGAACAATGGAAGAGTTCCAAAGCATTTTTAAACTACAGCGGAATTCCGAGAAAAATGGAAGAGTTCAGAAGCATTTTTAAACGTCAGTGGAATTCCGAGAACAATGGAAGAGTTCCGAAGCATTTTTAAATGTCAGCGGAATTCTGAGTACAATGGAAGAGTTCCGAAGCATTTTTAATCTTCAGCATAACTCCGAGAACAATGGAAGAGTTCCGAAGCATATTTAAACTTCAGCGGAATTCCGAGAACAATGGAAGAGCTCCGAAGCATTTTTAAACTTCAGCGGAATTTTGAGAACAGTGGAAGAGTTCCGAAGCATTTTTAAAAGTCCGCGAAATTCCGAGAACAATGGAAGAGTTGTGAAGCATTTTTAAACGTCAGCGGAATTCCGAGAACAATGGAAGAGTTCCAAAGCATTTTTATATGTCTGCGGAATTCTGAAAACAATGGAAGAGTTCCGAAGCAATTTTAAACTTCAGCAGAATTCCGAGAACAATGGAAGAGTTCCAAAGCATTTTTAAAAGTCAGCGGAATTCCAAGAACAATAGAAGAGTTGTGAAGCATTGTTAAGCGTCAGCGGAATTCCGAGAACAATGGAAGAGTTCCAAAGCATTTTTAAACTTCAGCAGAAGTCCGAGAACAATGGAAGAGTTCCGAAGCATTTTTAAACTTCAAAACTTCAGCAGATTTCCGAGAACAATGGAAGAGTTCTGAAGCATTCTTAAACTTCAGCGGAATTCCGAGAACAATGGAAGAGTTCCGAAGCATTTTTAAAAGTCAGGGGAATTCCGAGAACAATAGAAGAGATGTGAAGCAATTTTAATCGTCAGCGGAATTCTGAGAACAATGTAAGAGTTCCGAAGCATTTTTAAACTTCACTGGAATTCCGAGAACAATGGAAGAGTTCTGAAGCATTTTTAAATGTCAGCGGGATTCCGAGAACAATGGAAGAGCTCCGAAGCATACTTAAACTTCAGCGGAATTCCGAGAACAATGGAAGTGTTCCGAAGCATTTTTAAATGTCAGCGGAATTACGAGAACAATGGAAGAGTTCCGAAGCATTTTTATATGTCTGCAGAATTCTGAGAACAATGGAAGAGTTCCAAAGCATTTTTAAATGTCAGCGGAATTCTGAAAATAATGGAAGAGTTCCGAAGCATTTTTACACTTCAGCAGAATTCCGAGAACAATGGAAGAGTTTCGAAGCATTCTTAAACTTCTTCGGAATTCCGAGAACAATGGAAGAGTTCCGAAGCATTTTTAAAAGTCAGCGGAATTCCGAGAACAATAGAAGAGTTGTGAAGCATTTTTAAGCGTCAGCGGAATTCCGAGAACAATGGAAGAGTTCCGAAGCATTTTTAAACTTCACTGGAATTCCGAGAACAATGGAAGAGTTCCGAAGCATTTTTAAACATCAGACGAATTCCGAGAACAATGGAAGAGTTCTGAAGCATTTTTAAACATCAGCGGAATTCCAGAACAATCGAAGAGTTCCGAAGCATTTTTAAATGTCAGCGGAATTCCGAGAACAATGGAAGAGTTCCGAAGCATTTTTATATGTCTGCAGAAATCTGAGAACAATGGAAGAGTTCCAAAGCATTTTTAAATGTCAGCGGAATTTTGAAAACAATGGAAGATTTCCGAAGCATTTTTAAACTTCAGCAGAATTCCGAGAACAATGGAAGAGTTTCGAAGCATTCTTAAACTTCAGCAAATTCCGAGAACAATGGAAGAGTTCCGAAGCATTTTTAAAAGTCAGGGGAATTCCGAGAACAATAGAAGAGATGTGAAGCAATTTTAATCGTCAGCGGAATTCTGAGAACAATGTAAGAGTTCCGAAGCATTTTTAAACTTCACTGGAATTCCGAGAACAATGGAAGAGTTCCGAAGCATTTTTAAACATCAGCCGAATTCCGAGAACAATGGAGGAGTTCTGAAGCATTTTTAAATGTCAGCGGGATTCCGAGAACAATGGAAGAGCTCCGAAGCATGCTTAAACTTCAGCGGAATTCCGAGAACAATGGAAGAGTTCCGAAGCATTTTTAAAAGTCAGCAGAATACCGAGAACAATGGAAGAGTTGTGAAGCATTTTTAAACGTCAGCGGAATTCCAGAACAATGGAAGTGTTCCGAAGCATTTTTAAATGTCAGCGGAATTACGAGAACAATGGAAGAGTTCCGAAGCATTTTTATATGTCTGCAGAATTCTGAGAACAATGGAAGAGTTCCAAAGCATTTTTAAATGTCAGCGGAATTCTGAAAATAATGGAAGAGCTCCGAAGCATTCTTAAACTTCTTCGGAATTCCGAGAACAATGGAAGAGTTCCGAAGCATTTTTAAAAGTCAGCGGAATTCCGAGAACAATAGAAGAGTTGTGAAGCATTTTTAAGCGTCAGCGGAATTCCGAGAACAATGGAAGAGTTCCGAAGCATTTTTAAACTTCAGCAGAATTACTAGAACAATGGAAGAGTTCCGAAGCATTCTTAAACTTCAGCGGAATTCCGAAAACAATGGAAGAGTTCCGAAGCATTTTTTAAAGTCAGCGGAATTTCCGAGAACAATAGAGTTGTGAAGCAATTTTAAGCGTCAGCGGAATTCCGAGAACAATGTAAGAGTTCCGAAGCATTTTTAAACTTCACTGGAATTCCGAGAACAATGGAAGAGTTCCGAAGCATTTTTAAACATCAGACGAATTCCGAGAACAATGGAAGAGTTCTGAAGCATTTTTAAACATCAGCGGAATTCCAGAACAATCAAAGAGTTCCGAAGCATTTTTAAATGTCAGCGGAATTCCGAGAACAATGGAAGAGTTCCGAAGCATTTTTATATGTCTGCAGAATTCTGAGAACAATGGAAGAGTTACAAAGCATTTTTAAATGTCAGCGGAATTTTGAAAACAATGGAAGATTTCAGAAGCATTTTTAAACTTCAGCAGAATTCCGAGAACAATGGAAGAGTTCCGAAGCATTCTTAAACTTCTGCGGAATTCCGAGAACAATGGAAGAGTTCCGAAGCATTTTTAAAAGTCAGCGGAATTTTGAAAACAATGGAAGATTTCCGAAGCATTTTTAAAAGTCAGCGGAATACCGAGAAAAATGGAAGAGTTGTGAAGCATTTTTAAACGTCAGCGGAATTCCGAGAACAATGGAAGAGTTCCGAAGCATTTTTAAATGTCAGCGGAATTCCGAGAACAATGGAAGAGTTCCGAAGCATTTTTAAATGTCAGCAGAATTCCAAGAACAATGGAAGAGTTCCAAAGTATTTTTAAATGTCAGCGGAATTCTGAAAACAATGGAAGAGTTCCGAAGAATTTTTAAACTTCAGCGGATTTCCGAGAAATGGTAGAGTTCCGAAGCATTTTTAATCTTAAGCATAATTCCGAGAACAATGGAAGAGTTCCGAAGTATATTTAAACTTCAGCGGAATTCTGAGAACAATGGAAGAGTTCCGAAGCATTTTTAAACTACAACGGAATTCCAAGAAAAATGGAAGAGTTCCGAAGCATTTTTAAACGTCAGCGGAATTCCGAGAACAATGGAAGAGTTCCGAAGCATTTTTAAATGTCAGCGGAATTCTGAGAACAATGGAAGAGTTCCGAAGCATTTTTAATCTTCAGCATAATTCCGAGAACAATGGAAGAGTTCCGAAGCATTTTTAAATGTCAGAGGAATTCCGAGAACAATGGAATAGTTCCGAAGCATTTTTAAATGTCAACGGAATTCTGAGAACAATGGAAGAGTTCCGAAGCATTTTTAAATGTCAGAGGAATTCCGAGAACAATGGAATAGTTCCGAAGCATTTTTAAATGTCAGCGGAATTCCGAGAACAATGGAAGAGTTCCGAAGCATTTTTAAATGTCAGAGGAATTCCGAGAACAATGGAATAGTTCCGAAGCATTTTTAAATGTCAGCGGAATTCCGAGAACAATGGAAGAGTTCCGAAGCATTTTTAAAAGTCAGCGGAATTCCGAGAACAATAGAAGAGTTGTGAAGCATTTTTAAGCGTCAGCGGAATTCCGAAAACAATGGAAGAGTTCCGAAGCATTTTTTAAAGTCAGCGGAATTTCCGAGAACAATAGAGTTGTGAAGCAATTTTAAGCGTCAGCGGAATTCCGAGAACAATGTAAGAGTTCCGAAGCATTTTTAAACTTCACTGGAATTCCGAGAACAATGGAAGAGTTCCGAAGCATTTTTAAACATCAGACGAATTCCGAGAACAATGGAAGAGTTCTGAAGCATTTTTAAACATCAGCGGAATTCCAGAACAATCAAAGAGTTCCGAAGCATTTTTAAATGTCAGCGGAATTCCGAGAACAATGGAAGAGTTCCGAAGCATTTTTATATGTCTGCAGAATTCTGAGAACAATGGAAGAGTTACAAAGCATTTTTAAATGTCAGCAGAATTTTGAAAACAATGGAAGATTTCCGAAGCATTTTTAAACTTCAGCAGAATTCCGAGAACAATGGAAGAGTTCCGAAGCATTCTTAAACTTCTGCGGAATTCCGAGAACAATGGAAGAGTTCCGAAGCATTTTTAAAAGTCAGCGGAATTTTGAAAACAATGGAAGATTTCCGAAGCATTTTTAAAAGTCAGCGGAATACCGAGAAAAATGGAAGAGTTCCGAAGCATTTTTAAATGTCAGCGGAATTCCGAGAACAATGGAAGAGTTCCGAAGCATTTTTAAACGTCAGCAGAATTCCAAGAACAATGGAAGAGTTCCAAAGTATTTTTAAATGTCAGCGGAATTCTGAAAACAATGGAAGAGTTCCGAAGCATTTTTAAACTTCAGCGGATTTCCGAGAAATGGAAGAGTTCCGAAGCATTTTTAATCTTAAGCATAATTCCGAGAACAATGGAAGAGTTCCGAAGTATATTTAAACTTCAGCGGAATTCTGAGAACAATGGAAGAGTTCCGAAGCATTTTTAAACTACAACGGAATTCCAAGAAAAATGGAAGAGTTCCGAAGCATTTTTAAACGTCAGCGGAATTCCGAGAACAATGGAAGAGTTCCGAAGCATTTTTAAATGTCAACGGAATTCTGAGAACAATGGAAGAGTTCCGAAGCATTTTTAAATGTCAGAGGAATTCCGAGAACAATGGAATAGTTCCGAAGCATTTTTAAATGTCAGCGGAATTCCGAGAACAATGGAAGAGTTCCGAAGCATTTTTAAATGTCAGCGGAATTCTGAGAACAATGGAAGAGTTCCGAAGCATTTTTAATCTTCAGCATAATTCCGAGAACAATGGAAGAGTTCCGAAGCATATTTAAACTTCAGCGGAATTCCGAGAACAATGGAAGAGTTCCAAAGCATTTTTAAACTTCAGCGGAATTCTGAGAACAATGGAAGAGTTCCGAAGCATTTTTAAACTTCAGCGGAATTCCGAGAAAAATGGAAGGGTTCCGAAGCATTTTTAAACGTCAGCGGAATTCCGAGAACAATGGAAGAGTTTCGAAGCATTTTTAAATGTCAGCGGAATTCTGAGAACAATGGAAGTGTTCCGAAGCATTTTTAAATGTCAGAGGAATTTCGAGAACAATGGAAGAGTTCCGAAGCATTTTTAAATGTGAGAATTCCGAGAACAATGGAAGAGTTCCAAAGCATTTTTAAATGTCAGCGGAATTCTGAAAACAATGGAAGAGTTCCAAAGCATCTTTAAACTTCAGCAGAATTCCGAGAACAATGGAAAAGTTCCGAAGAATTCTTAAACTTCAGCGGAATTCCGAGAACAATGGAAGAGTTCCGAAGAATTTTTGAAAGTCAGCGGAATTCCGAGAACAAAAGAAGAGTTGTGAAGCATTTTTAAGCGTCAGCAGAATTCCGAGAACAATGGAAGCGTTCCGAAGCGTTTTTAAACTTCAAAACTTCAGCAGATTTCCGAGAACAATGGAAGAGTTCTGAAGCATTTTTAAAAGTGAGGGGAATTCCGAGAACAATAGACGAGTTGTGAAGCAATTTTAAGCGTCAGCGGAATTCCGAGAACAATGGAAGAGTTGTGAAGCATTTTTAAATGTCAGCGGAATTCCGAGAACAATGGAAGATTTCCGAAGCATTTTTAAACGTCAGCGGAATTCTGAGAACAATGGAAGAGTTCCGAAGCATTTTTAAACTTCAGCGGAATTTTGAGAACAATGGAAGAGTTCCGAAGCATTTTTAAAAGTCCGCGAAATTCCGAGAACAATGGAAGAGTTGTGAAGCATTTTTAAACGTCAGCGGAATTCCGAGAACAATGGAAGCGTTCCGAATCATTTTTAAACGTCAGCGGAATTCCGAGAACAATGGAAGAATTCTGAAGCATTTTTAAATGTCAGCAGAATTCCGAGAACAATGGAAGCGTTCCGAAGCAATTTTAAATGTCAGCGGAATTCTGAGAACAATGGAAGAGTTCCGAAGCATTTTTAAACTTCAGCAGAATTCCGAGAACAATGGAAGAGTTCCGAAGCATACTTAAACTTCAGCGGTATTCCGAGAACAATGGAAGAGTTCCGAAGCATTTTTAAAAGTCAGGGGAATACCGAGAACAATGGTAGAGTTGTGAAGCATTTTTAAACATCAGCGGAATTCCAGAACAATGGAAGAGTTCCGAAGCATACTTAAACTTCAGCGGAATTCCGAGAACAATGGAAGAGTTCTGAAGCATTTTTAAACATCAACGGAATTCCGAGAAAAAAGGAAGTGTTCCGAAGCATTTTTATATGTCAGCGGAAATCTGAGAACAATGGAAGAGTTCCGAAGCATTTTTAAACTTCAGCAGAATTCCGAGAACAATGGAAGAGTTCCGAAGCATTTTTAAAAGTCAGCAGAATACCGAGAACAATGGAAGAGTTGTGAAGCATTTTTAAACGTCAGCGGAATTCCAGAACAATGGAAGTGTTCCGAAGCATTTTTAAATGTCAGCGGAATTACGAGAACAATGGAAGAGTTCCGAAGCATTTTTATATGTCTGCAGAATTCTGAGAACAATGGAAGAGTTCCAAAGCATTTTTAAATGTCAGCGGAATTCTGAAAACAATGGAAGAGCTCCGAAGCATACTTAAACTTCAGCGGAATTCCGAGAACAATGGAAGAGTTCCGAAGCATTTTTAAAAGTCAGCAGAATACCGAGAACAATGGAAGAGTTGTGAAGCATTTTTATATGTCTGCAGAATTCTGAGAACAATGGAAGAGTTCCAAAGCATTTTTAAATGTCAGCGGAATTCTGAAAATAATGGAAGAGTTCCGAAGCATTTTTACACTTCAGCAGAATTCCGAGAACAATGGAAGAGTTCCAAAGCATTCTTAAACTTCTTCGGAATTCCGAGAACAATGGAAGAGTTCCGAAGCATTTTTAAAAGTCAGCGGAATTCCGAGAACAATAGAAGAGTTGTGAAGCATTTTTAAGCGTCAGCGGAATTCCGAGAACAATGGAAGAGTTCCGAAGCATTTTTAAACTTCAGCAGAATTACGAGAACAATGGAAGAGTTCCGAAGCATTCTTAAACTTCAGCGGAATTCCGAGAACAATGGAAGAGTTCCGAAGCATTTTTTAAAGTCAGCGGAATTTCCGAGAACAATAGAAGAGTTGTGAAGCAATTTTAAGCGTCAGCGGAATTCCGAGAACAATGTAAGAGTTCCGAAGCATTTTTAAACTTCACTGGAATTCCGAGAACAATGGAAGAGTTCCGAAGCATTTCTAAACATCAGACGAATTCCGAGAACAATGGAAGAGTTCTGAAGCATTTTTAAACATCAGCGGAATTCCAGAACAATCGAAGAGTTCCGAAGCATTTTTAAATGTCAGCGGAATTCCGAGAACAATGGAAGAGTTCCGAAGCATTTTTATATGTCTGCAGAATTCTGAGAACAATGGAAGAGTTCCAAAGCATTTTTATATGTCTGCGGAATTCTGAAAACAATGGAAGAGTTCCGAAGCATTTTTAAACTTCAGCAGAATTCCGAGAACAATGGAAGAGTTCCGAAGCATTTTTAAAAGTCAGCGGAATTCCAAGAACAATAGAAGAGTTGTGAAGCATTGTTAAGCGTCATCGGAATTCCGAGAACAATGGAAGAGTTCCAAAGCATTTTTAAACTTCAGCAGAAGTCCGAGAACAATGGAAGAGTTCCGAAGCATTTTTAAACTTCAAAACTTCAGCAGATTTCCGAGAACAATGGAAGAGTTCTGAAGCATTCTTAAACTTCAGCGGAATTCCGAGAACAATGGAAGAGTTCCGAAGCATTTTTAAAAGTCAGGGGAATTCCGAGAACAATAGAAGAGATGTGAAGCAATTTTAATCGTCAGCGGAATTCTGAGAACAATGTAAGAGTTCCGAAGCATTTTTAAACTTCACTGGAATTCCGAGAACAATGGAAGAGTTGCGAAGCATTTTTAACCATCAGCCGAATTCCGAGAACAATGGAAGAGTTCTGAAGCATTTTTAAATGTCAGCGGGATTCCGAGAACAATGGAAGAGCTCCGAAGCATACTTAAACTTCAGCGGAATTCCGAGAACAATGGAAGAGTTCCGAAGCATTTTTAAACTTCACTGGAATTCCGAGAACAATGGAAGAGTTCCGAAGCATTTCTAAACATCAGACGAATTCCGAGAACAATGGAAGAGTTCTGAAGCATTTTTAAACATCAGCGGAATTCCAGAACAATCGAAGAGTTCCGAAGCATTTTTAAATGTCAGCGGAATTCCGAGAACAATGGAAGAGTTCCGAAGCATTTTTATATGTCTGCAGAATTCTGAGAACAATGGAAGAGTTCCAAAGCATTTTTAAATGTCAGCGGAATTTTGAAAACAATGGAAGATTTCCGAAGCATTTTTAAACTTCAGCGGAATTCCGAGAACAATGGAAGAGTTCCGAAGCATTTTTAAAAGTCAGGGGAATTCCGAGAACAATAGAAGAGATGTGAAGCAATTTTAATCGTCAGCGGAATTCTGAGAACAATGTAAGAGTTCCGAAGCATTTTTAAACTTCACTGGAATTCCGAGAACAATGGAAGAGTTGCGAAGCATTTTTAAACATCAGCCGAATTCCGAGAACAATGGAAGAGTTCTGAAGCATTTTTAAATGTCAGCGGGATTCCGAGAACAATGGAAGAGCTCCGAAGCATACTTAAACTTCAGCGGAATTCCGAGAACAATGGAAGAGTTCCGAAGCATTTTTAAAAGTCAGCAGAATACCGAGAACAATGGAAGAGTTGTGAAGCATTTTTAAACGTCAGCGGAATTCCAGAACAATGGAAGTGTTCCGAAGCATTTTTAAATGTCAGCGGAATTACGAGAACAATGGAAGAGTTCCGAAGCATTTTTATATGTCTGCAGAATTCTGAGAACAATGGAAGAGTTCCAAAGCATTTTTAAATGTCAGCGGAATTCTGAAAACAATGGAAGAGCTCCGAAGCATACTTAAACTTCAGCGGAATTCCGAGAACAATGGAAGAGTTCCGAAGCATTTTTAAAAGTCAGCAGAATACCGAGAACAATGGAAGAGTTGTGAAGCATTTTTAAACGTCAGCGGAATTCCAGAACAATGGAAGTGTTCCGAAGCATTTTTAAATGTCAGCGGAATTACGAGAACAATGGAAGAGTTCCGAAGCATTTTTATATGTCTGCAGAATTCTGAGAACAATGGAAGAGTTCCAAAGCATTTTTAAATGTCAGCGGAATTCTGAAAATAATGGAAGAGTTCCGAAGCATTTTTACACTTCAGCAGAATTCCGAGAACAATGGAAGAGTTCCGAAGCATTCTTAAACTTCTTCGGAATTCCGAGAACAATGGAAGAGTTCCGAAGCATTTTTAAAAGTCAGCGGAATTCCGAGAACATTAGAAGAGTTGTGAAGCATTTTTAAGCGTCAGCGGAATTCCGAGAACAATGGAAGAGTTCCGAAGCATTTTTAAACTTCAGCAGAATTACGAGAACAATGGAAGAGTTCCGAAGCATTCTTAAACTTCAGCGTAATTCCGAGAACAATGGAAGAGATCCGAAGCATATTTAAACGTCAGCGGAATTCCGAGAACAATGGAAGAGTTCCGAAGCATTTTTAAATGTCAACGGAATTCTGAGAACAATGGAAGAGTTCCGAAGCATTTTTAAATGTCAGAGGAATTCCGAGAACAATGGAATAGTTCCGAAGCATTTTTAAATGTCAGTGGAATTCCGAGAACAATGGAAGAGTTCCGAAGCATTTTTAAATGTCAGCGGAATTCTGAGAACAATGGAAGAGTTCCGAAGCATTTTTAAAAGTCAGGGGAATTCCGAGAACAATAGAAGAGATGTGAAGCAATTTTAATCGTCAGCGGAATTCTGAGAACAATGTAAGAGTTCCGAAGCATTTTTAAACTTCACTGGAATTCCGAGAACAATGGAAGAGTTGCGAAGCATTTTTAACCATCAGCCGAATTCCGAGAACAATGGAAGAGTTCTGAAGCATTTTTAAATGTCAGCGGGATTCCGAGAACAATGGAAGAGCTCCGAAGCATACTTAAACTTCAGCGGAATTCCGAGAACAATGGAAGAGTTCCGAAGCATTTTTAAACTTCACTGGAATTCCGAGAACAATGGAAGAGTTCCGAAGCATTTCTAAACATCAGACGAATTCCGAGAACAATGGAAGAGTTCTGAAGCATTTTTAAACATCAGCGGAATTCCAGAACAATCGAAGAGTTCCGAAGCATTTTTAAATGTCAGCGGAATTCCGAGAACAATGGAAGAGTTCCGAAGCATTTTTATATGTCTGCAGAATTCTGAGAACAATGGAAGAGTTCCAAAGCATTTTTAAATGTCAGCGGAATTTTGAAAACAATGGAAGATTTCCGAAGAATTTTTAAACTTCAGCGGAATTCCGAGAACAATGGAAGAGTTCCGAAGCATTTTTAAAAGTCAGGGGAATTCCGAGAACAATAGAAGAGATGTGAAGCAATTTTAATCGTCAGCGGAATTCTGAGAACAATGTAAGAGTTCCGAAGCATTTTTAAACTTCACTGGAATTCCGAGAACAATGGAAGAGTTGCGAAGCATTTTTAAACATCAGCCGAATTCCGAGAACAATGGAAGAGTTCTGAAGCATTTTTAAATGTCAGCGGGATTCCGAGAACAATGGAAGAGCTCCGAAGCATACTTAAACTTCAGCGGAATTCCGAGAACAATGGAAGAGTTCCGAAGCATTTTTAAAAGTCAGCAGAATACCGAGAACAATGGAAGAGTTGTGAAGCATTTTTAAACGTCAGCGGAATTCCAGAACAATGGAAGTGTTCCGAAGCATTTTTAAATGTCAGCGGAATTACGAGAACAATGGAAGAGTTCCGAAGCATTTTTATATGTCTGCAGAATTCTGAGAACAATGGAAGAGTTCCAAAGCATTTTTAAATGTCAGCGGAATTCTGAAAACAATGGAAGAGCTCCGAAGCATACTTAAACTTCAGCGGAATTCCGAGAACAATGGAAGAGTTCCGAAGCATTTTTAAAAGTCAGCAGAATACCGAGAACAATGGAAGAGTTGTGAAGCATTTTTAAACGTCAGCGGAATTCCAGAACAATGGAAGTGTTCCGAAGCATTTTTAAATGTCAGCGGAATTACGAGAACAATGGAAGAGTTCCGAAGCATTTTTAAATGTCAGCGGAATTACGAGAACAATGGAAGAGTTCCGAAGCATTTTTATATGTCTGCAGAATTCTGAGAACAATGGAAGAGTTCCAAAGCATTTTTAAATGTCAGCGGAATTCTGAAAACAATGGAAGAGCTCCGAAGCATACTTAAACTTCAGCGGAATTCCGAGAACAATGGAAGAGTTCCGAAGCATTTTTAAAAGTCAGCAGAATACCGAGAACAATGGAAGAGTTGTGAAGCATTTTTAAACGTCAGCGGAATTCCAGAACAATGGAAGTGTTCCGAAGCATTTTTAAATGTCAGCGGAATTACGAGAACAATGGAAGAGTTCCGAAGCATTTTTATATGTCTGCAGAATTCTGAGAACAATGGAAGAGTTCCAAAGCATTTTTAAATGTCAGCGGAATTCTGAAAATAATGGAAGAGTTCCGAAGCATTTTTACACTTCAGCAGAATTCCGAGAACAATGGAAGAGTTCCGAAGCATTCTTAAACTTCTTCGGAATTCCGAGAACAATGGAAGAGTTCCGAAGCATTTTTAAAAGTCAGCGGAATTCCGAGAACAATAGAAGAGTTGTGAAGCATTTTTAAGCGTCAGCGGAATTCCGAGAACAATGGAAGAGTTCCGAAGCATTTTTAAACTTCAGCAGAATTACGAGAACAATGGAAGAGTTCCGAAGCATTCTTAAACTTCAGCGGAATTCCGAGAACAATGGAAGAGTTCCGAAGCATTTTTTAAAGTCAGCGGAATTTCCGAGAACAATAGAAGAGTTGTGAAGCAATTTTAAGCGTCAGCGGAATTCCGAGAACAATGTAAGAGTTCCGAAGCATTTTTAAACTTCACTGGAATTCCGAGAACAATGGAAGAGTTCCGAAGCATTTCTAAACATCAGACGAATTCCGAGAACAATGGAAGAGTTCTGAAGCATTTTTAAACATCAGCGGAATTCCAGAACAATCGAAGAGTTCCGAAGCATTTTTAAATGTCAGCGGAAATCCGAGAACAATGGAAGAGTTCCGAAGCATTTTTATATGTCTGCAGAATTCTGAGAACAATGGAAGAGTTCCAAAGCATTTTTAAATGTCAGCGGAATTTTGAAAACAATGGAAGATTTCCGAAGCATTTTTAAACTTCAGCAGAATTCCGAGAACAATGGAAGAGTTCCGAAGCATTCTTAAACTTCTGCGGAATTCCGAGAACAATGGAAGAGTTCCAAAGCATTTTTAAAAGTCAGCGGATTCCGAGAACAATAGAAGAGTTGTGAAGCATTTTTAAGCGTCAGCGGAATTTTGAAAACAATGGAAGATTTCCGAAGCATTTTTAAAAGTCAGCGGAATACCGAGAAAAATGGAAGAGTTGTGAAGTATTTTTAAACGTCAGCGGAATTCCGAGAACAATGGAAGAGTTCCGAAGCATTTTTAAATGTCAGCGGAATTCCGAGAACAATGGAAGAGTTCCGAAGCATTTTTAAACGTCAGCGGAATTCCGAGAACAATGGAAGAGTTCCGAATCATTTTTAAATGTCAGCGGAATTCTGAGAACAATGGAAGAGTTCCGAAGCATTTTTAATCTTCAGCATAATTCCGAGAACAATGGAAGAGATCCGAAGCATATTTAAACGTCAGCGGAATTCCGAGAACAATGGAAGAGTTCCGAAGCATTTTTAAATGTCAACGGAATTCTGAGAACAATGGAAGAGTTCCGAAGCATTTTTAAATGTCAGAGGAATTCCGAGAACAATGGAATAGTTCCGAAGCATTTTTAAATGTCAGTGGAATTCCGAGAACAATGGAAGAGTTCCGAAGCATTTTTAAATGTCAGCGGAATTCTGAGAACAATGGAAGAGTTCCGAAGCATTTTTAAAAGTCAGGGGAATTCCGAGAACAATAGAAGAGATGTGAAGCAATTTTAATCGTCAGCGGAATTCTGAGAACAATGTAAGAGTTCCGAAGCATTTTTAAACTTCACTGGAATTCCGAGAACAATGGAAGAGTTGCGAAGCATTTTTAACCATCAGCCGAATTCCGAGAACAATGGAAGAGTTCTGAAGCATTTTTAAATGTCAGCGGGATTCCGAGAACAATGGAAGAGCTCCGAAGCATACTTAAACTTCAGCGGAATTCCGAGAACAATGGAAGAGTTCCGAAGCATTTTTAAACTTCACTGGAATTCCGAGAACAATGGAAGAGTTCCGAAGCATTTCTAAACATCAGACGAATTCCGAGAACAATGGAAGAGTTCTGAAGCATTTCTAAACATCAGACGAATTCCGAGAACAATGGAAGAGTTCCGAAGCATTTTTAAACTTCACTGGAATTCCGAGAACAATGGAAGAGTTCCGAAGCATTTTTAAAAGTCAGCAGAATACCGAGAACAATGGAAGAGTTGTGAAGCATTTTTAAACGTCAGCGGAATTCCAGAACAATGGAAGTGTTCCGAAGCATTTTTAAATGTCAGCGGAATTACGAGAACAATGGAAGAGTTCCGAAGCATTTTTATATGTCTGCAGAATTCTGAGAACAATGGAAGAGTTCCAAAGCATTTTTAAATGTCAGCGGAATTCTGAAAACAATGGAAGAGCTCCGAAGCATACTTAAACTTCAGCGGAATTCCGAGAACAATGGAAGAGTTCCGAAGCATTTTTAAAAGTCAGCAGAATACCGAGAACAATGGAAGAGTTGTGAAGCATTTTTAAACGTCAGCGGAATTCCAGAACAATGGAAGTGTTCCGAAGCATTTTTAAATGTCAGCGGAATTACGAGAACAATGGAAGAGTTCCGAAGCATTTTTAAATGTCAGCGGAATTACGAGAACAATGGAAGAGTTCCGAAGCATTTTTATATGTCTGCAGAATTCTGAGAACAATGGAAGAGTTCCAAAGCATTTTTAAATGTCAGCGGAATTCTGAAAACAATGGAAGAGCTCCGAAGCATACTTAAACTTCAGCGGAATTCCGAGAACAATGGAAGAGTTCCGAAGCATTTTTAAAAGTCAGCAGAATACCGAGAACAATGGAAGAGTTGTGAAGCATTTTTAAACGTCAGCGGAATTCCAGAACAATGGAAGTGTTCCGAAGCATTTTTAAATGTCAGCGGAATTACGAGAACAATGGAAGAGTTCCGAAGCATTTTTATATGTCTGCAGAATTCTGAGAACAATGGAAGAGTTCCAAAGCATTTTTAAATGTCAGCGGAATTCTGAAAATAATGGAAGAGTTCCGAAGCATTTTTACACTTCAGCAGAATTCCGAGAACAATGGAAGAGTTCCGAAGCATTCTTAAACTTCTTCGGAATTCCGAGAACAATGGAAGAGTTCCGAAGCATTTTTAAAAGTCAGCGGAATTCCGAGAACAATAGAAGAGTTGTGAAGCATTTTTAAGCGTCAGCGGAATTCCGAGAACAATGGAAGAGTTCCGAAGCATTTTTAAACTTCAGCAGAATTACGAGAACAATGGAAGAGTTCCGAAGCATTCTTAAACTTCAGCGGAATTCCGAGAACAATGGAAGAGTTCCGAAGCATTTTTTAAAGTCAGCGGAATTTCCGAGAACAATAGAAGAGTTGTGAAGCAATTTTAAGCGTCAGCGGAATTCCGAGAACAATGTAAGAGTTCCGAAGCATTTTTAAACTTCACTGGAATTCCGAGAACAATGGAAGAGTTCCGAAGCATTTCTAAACATCAGACGAATTCCGAGAACAATGGAAGAGTTCCGAAGCATTTTTATATGTCTGCAGAATTCTGAGAACAATGGAAGAGTTCCAAAGCATTTTTAAATGTCAGCGGAATTTTGAAAACAATGGAAGATTTCCGAAGCATTTTTAAACTTCAGCGGAATTCCGAGAACAATGGAAGAGTTCCGAAGCATTTTTAAAAGTCAGGGGAATTCCGAGAACAATAGAAGAGATGTGAAGCAATTTTAATCGTCAGCGGAATTCTGAGAACAATGTAAGAGTTCCGAAGCATTTTTAAACTTCACTGGAATTCCGAGAACAATGGAAGAGTTGCGAAGCATTTTTAAACATCAGCCGAATTCCGAGAACAATGGAAGAGTTCTGAAGCATTTTTAAATGTCAGCGGGATTCCGAGAACAATGGAAGAGCTCCGAAGCATACTTAAACTTCAGCGGAATTCCGAGAACAATGGAAGAGTTCCGAAGCATTTTTAAAAGTCAGCAGAATACCGAGAACAATGGAAGAGTTGTGAAGCATTTTTAAACGTCAGCGGAATTCCAGAACAATGGAAGTGTTCCGAAGCATTTTTAAATGTCAGCGGAATTACGAGAACAATGGAAGAGTTCCGAAGCATTTTTATATGTCTGCAGAATTCTGAGAACAATGGAAGAGTTCCAAAGCATTTTTAAATGTCAGCGGAATTCTGAAAACAATGGAAGAGCTCCGAAGCATACTTAAACTTCAGCGGAATTCCGAGAACAATGGAAGAGTTCCGAAGCATTTTTAAAAGTCAGCAGAATACCGAGAACAATGGAAGAGTTGTGAAGCATTTTTAAACGTCAGCGGAATTCCAGAACAATGGAAGTGTTCCGAAGCATTTTTAAATGTCAGCGGAATTACGAGAACAATGGAAGAGTTCCGAAGCATTTTTATATGTCTGCAGAATTCTGAGAACAATGGAAGAGTTCCAAAGCATTTTTAAATGTCAGCGGAATTCTGAAAATAATGGAAGAGTTCCGAAGCATTTTTACACTTCAGCAGAATTCCGAGAACAATGGAAGAGTTCCGAAGCATTCTTAAACTTCTTCGGAATTCCGAGAACAATGGAAGAGTTCCGAAGCATTTTTAAAAGTCAGCGGAATTCCGAGAACATTAGAAGAGTTGTGAAGCATTTTTAAGCGTCAGCGGAATTCCGAGAACAATGGAAGAGTTCCGAAGCATTTTTAAACTTCAGCAGAATTACGAGAACAATGGAAGAGTTCCGAAGCATTCTTAAACTTCAGCGTAATTCCGAGAACAATGGAAGAGATCCGAAGCATATTTAAACGTCAGCGGAATTCCGAGAACAATGGAAGAGTTCCGAAGCATTTTTAAATGTCAACGGAATTCTGAGAACAATGGAAGAGTTCCGAAGCATTTTTAAATGTCAGAGGAATTCCGAGAACAATGGAATAGTTCCGAAGCATTTTTAAATGTCAGTGGAATTCCGAGAACAATGGAAGAGTTCCGAAGCATTTTTAAATGTCAGCGGAATTCTGAGAACAATGGAAGAGTTCCGAAGCATTTTTAAAAGTCAGGGGAATTCCGAGAACAATAGAAGAGATGTGAAGCAATTTTAATCGTCAGCGGAATTCTGAGAACAATGTAAGAGTTCCGAAGCATTTTTAAACTTCACTGGAATTCCGAGAACAATGGAAGAGTTGCGAAGCATTTTTAACCATCAGCCGAATTCCGAGAACAATGGAAGAGTTCTGAAGCATTTTTAAATGTCAGCGGGATTCCGAGAACAATGGAAGAGCTCCGAAGCATACTTAAACTTCAGCGGAATTCCGAGAACAATGGAAGAGTTCCGAAGCATTTTTAAACTTCACTGGAATTCCGAGAACAATGGAAGAGTTCCGAAGCATTTCTAAACATCAGACGAATTCCGAGAACAATGGAAGAGTTCTGAAGCATTTTTAAACATCAGCGGAATTCCAGAACAATCGAAGAGTTCCGAAGCATTTTTAAATGTCAGCGGAATTCCGAGAACAATGGAAGAGTTCCGAAGCATTTTTATATGTCTGCAGAATTCTGAGAACAATGGAAGAGTTCCAAAGCATTTTTAAATGTCAGCGGAATTTTGAAAACAATGGAAGATTTCCGAAGAATTTTTAAACTTCAGCGGAATTCCGAGAACAATGGAAGAGTTCCGAAGCATTTTTAAAAGTCAGGGGAATTCCGAGAACAATAGAAGAGATGTGAAGCAATTTTAATCGTCAGCGGAATTCTGAGAACAATGTAAGAGTTCCGAAGCATTTTTAAACTTCACTGGAATTCCGAGAACAATGGAAGAGTTGCGAAGCATTTTTAAACATCAGCCGAATTCCGAGAACAATGGAAGAGTTCTGAAGCATTTTTAAATGTCAGCGGGATTCCGAGAACAATGGAAGAGCTCCGAAGCATACTTAAACTTCAGCGGAATTCCGAGAACAATGGAAGAGTTCCGAAGCATTTTTAAAAGTCAGCAGAATACCGAGAACAATGGAAGAGTTGTGAAGCATTTTTAAACGTCAGCGGAATTCCAGAACAATGGAAGTGTTCCGAAGCATTTTTAAATGTCAGCGGAATTACGAGAACAATGGAAGAGTTCCGAAGCATTTTTATATGTCTGCAGAATTCTGAGAACAATGGAAGAGTTCCAAAGCATTTTTAAATGTCAGCGGAATTCTGAAAACAATGGAAGAGCTCCGAAGCATACTTAAACTTCAGCGGAATTCCGAGAACAATGGAAGAGTTCCGAAGCATTTTTAAAAGTCAGCAGAATACCGAGAACAATGGAAGAGTTGTGAAGCATTTTTAAACGTCAGCGGAATTCCAGAACAATGGAAGTGTTCCGAAGCATTTTTAAATGTCAGCGGAATTACGAGAACAATGGAAGAGTTCCGAAGCATTTTTAAATGTCAGCGGAATTACGA
Organism: Phyllobates terribilis; assembly: GCF_046119375.1. Classification (NCBI taxonomy): domain Eukaryota; kingdom Metazoa; phylum Chordata; class Amphibia; order Anura; family Dendrobatidae; genus Phyllobates; species Phyllobates terribilis. The sequence continues at coordinate 19,751,374 of NW_027362775.1, read as the reverse complement.
GAACAATGGAAGAGTTCCGAAGCATTTTTATATGTCTGCAGAATTCTGAGAACAATGGAAGAGTTCCAAAGCATTTTTAAATGTCAGCGGAATTCTGAAAACAATGGAAGAGCTCCGAAGCATACTTAAACTTCAGCGGAATTCCGAGAACAATGGAAGAGTTCCGAAGCATTTTTAAAAGTCAGCAGAATACCGAGAACAATGGAAGAGTTGTGAAGCATTTTTAAACGTCAGCGGAATTCCAGAACAATGGAAGTGTTCCGAAGCATTTTTAAATGTCAGCGGAATTACGAGAACAATGGAAGAGTTCCGAAGCATTTTTATATGTCTGCAGAATTCTGAGAACAATGGAAGAGTTCCAAAGCATTTTTAAATGTCAGCGGAATTCTGAAAATAATGGAAGAGTTCCGAAGCATTTTTACACTTCAGCAGAATTCCGAGAACAATGGAAGAGTTCCGAAGCATTCTTAAACTTCTTCGGAATTCCGAGAACAATGGAAGAGTTCCGAAGCATTTTTAAAAGTCAGCGGAATTCCGAGAACAATAGAAGAGTTGTGAAGCATTTTTAAGCGTCAGCGGAATTCCGAGAACAATGGAAGAGTTCCGAAGCATTTTTAAACTTCAGCAGAATTACGAGAACAATGGAAGAGTTCCGAAGCATTCTTAAACTTCAGCGGAATTCCGAGAACAATGGAAGAGTTCCGAAGCATTTTTTAAAGTCAGCGGAATTTCCGAGAACAATAGAAGAGTTGTGAAGCAATTTTAAGCGTCAGCGGAATTCCGAGAACAATGTAAGAGTTCCGAAGCATTTTTAAACTTCACTGGAATTCCGAGAACAATGGAAGAGTTCCGAAGCATTTCTAAACATCAGACGAATTCCGAGAACAATGGAAGAGTTCTGAAGCATTTTTAAACATCAGCGGAATTCCAGAACAATCGAAGAGTTCCGAAGCATTTTTAAATGTCAGCGGAAATCCGAGAACAATGGAAGAGTTCCGAAGCATTTTTATATGTCTGCAGAATTCTGAGAACAATGGAAGAGTTCCAAAGCATTTTTAAATGTCAGCGGAATTTTGAAAACAATGGAAGATTTCCGAAGCATTTTTAAACTTCAGCAGAATTCCGAGAACAATGGAAGAGTTCCGAAGCATTCTTAAACTTCTGCGGAATTCCGAGAACAATGGAAGAGTTCCAAAGCATTTTTAAAAGTCAGCGGATTCCGAGAACAATAGAAGAGTTGTGAAGCATTTTTAAGCGTCAGCGGAATTTTGAAAACAATGGAAGATTTCCGAAGCATTTTTAAAAGTCAGCGGAATACCGAGAAAAATGGAAGAGTTGTGAAGTATTTTTAAACGTCAGCGGAATTCCGAGAACAATGGAAGAGTTCCGAAGCATTTTTAAATGTCAGCGGAATTCCGAGAACAATGGAAGAGTTCCGAAGCATTTTTAAACGTCAGCGGAATTCCGAGAACAATGGAAGAGTTCCGAATCATTTTTAAATGTCAGCGGAATTCTGAGAACAATGGAAGAGTTCCGAAGCATTTTTAATCTTCAGCATAATTCCGAGAACAATGGAAGAGATCCGAAGCATATTTAAACGTCAGCGGAATTCCGAGAACAATGGAAGAGTTCCGAAGCATTTTTAAATGTCAACGGAATTCTGAGAACAATGGAAGAGTTCCGAAGCATTTTTAAATGTCAGAGGAATTCCGAGAACAATGGAATAGTTCCGAAGCATTTTTAAATGTCAGTGGAATTCCGAGAACAATGGAAGAGTTCCGAAGCATTTTTAAATGTCAGCGGAATTCTGAGAACAATGGAAGAGTTCCGAAGCATTTTTAAAAGTCAGGGGAATTCCGAGAACAATAGAAGAGATGTGAAGCAATTTTAATCGTCAGCGGAATTCTGAGAACAATGTAAGAGTTCCGAAGCATTTTTAAACTTCACTGGAATTCCGAGAACAATGGAAGAGTTGCGAAGCATTTTTAACCATCAGCCGAATTCCGAGAACAATGGAAGAGTTCTGAAGCATTTTTAAATGTCAGCGGGATTCCGAGAACAATGGAAGAGCTCCGAAGCATACTTAAACTTCAGCGGAATTCCGAGAACAATGGAAGAGTTCCGAAGCATTTTTAAACTTCACTGGAATTCCGAGAACAATGGAAGAGTTCCGAAGCATTTCTAAACATCAGACGAATTCCGAGAACAATGGAAGAGTTCTGAAGCATTTCTAAACATCAGACGAATTCCGAGAACAATGGAAGAGTTCCGAAGCATTTTTAAACTTCACTGGAATTCCGAGAACAATGGAAGAGTTCCGAAGCATTTTTAAAAGTCAGCAGAATACCGAGAACAATGGAAGAGTTGTGAAGCATTTTTAAACGTCAGCGGAATTCCAGAACAATGGAAGTGTTCCGAAGCATTTTTAAATGTCAGCGGAATTACGAGAACAATGGAAGAGTTCCGAAGCATTTTTATATGTCTGCAGAATTCTGAGAACAATGGAAGAGTTCCAAAGCATTTTTAAATGTCAGCGGAATTCTGAAAACAATGGAAGAGCTCCGAAGCATACTTAAACTTCAGCGGAATTCCGAGAACAATGGAAGAGTTCCGAAGCATTTTTAAAAGTCAGCAGAATACCGAGAACAATGGAAGAGTTGTGAAGCATTTTTAAACGTCAGCGGAATTCCAGAACAATGGAAGTGTTCCGAAGCATTTTTAAATGTCAGCGGAATTACGAGAACAATGGAAGAGTTCCGAAGCATTTTTAAATGTCAGCGGAATTACGAGAACAATGGAAGAGTTCCGAAGCATTTTTATATGTCTGCAGAATTCTGAGAACAATGGAAGAGTTCCAAAGCATTTTTAAATGTCAGCGGAATTCTGAAAACAATGGAAGAGCTCCGAAGCATACTTAAACTTCAGCGGAATTCCGAGAACAATGGAAGAGTTCCGAAGCATTTTTAAAAGTCAGCAGAATACCGAGAACAATGGAAGAGTTGTGAAGCATTTTTAAACGTCAGCGGAATTCCAGAACAATGGAAGTGTTCCGAAGCATTTTTAAATGTCAGCGGAATTACGAGAACAATGGAAGAGTTCCGAAGCATTTTTATATGTCTGCAGAATTCTGAGAACAATGGAAGAGTTCCAAAGCATTTTTAAATGTCAGCGGAATTCTGAAAATAATGGAAGAGTTCCGAAGCATTTTTACACTTCAGCAGAATTCCGAGAACAATGGAAGAGTTCCGAAGCATTCTTAAACTTCTTCGGAATTCCGAGAACAATGGAAGAGTTCCGAAGCATTTTTAAAAGTCAGCGGAATTCCGAGAACAATAGAAGAGTTGTGAAGCATTTTTAAGCGTCAGCGGAATTCCGAGAACAATGGAAGAGTTCCGAAGCATTTTTAAACTTCAGCAGAATTACGAGAACAATGGAAGAGTTCCGAAGCATTCTTAAACTTCAGCGGAATTCCGAGAACAATGGAAGAGTTCCGAAGCATTTTTTAAAGTCAGCGGAATTTCCGAGAACAATAGAAGAGTTGTGAAGCAATTTTAAGCGTCAGCGGAATTCCGAGAACAATGTAAGAGTTCCGAAGCATTTTTAAACTTCACTGGAATTCCGAGAACAATGGAAGAGTTCCGAAGCATTTCTAAACATCAGACGAATTCCGAGAACAATGGAAGAGTTCTGAAGCATTTTTAAACATCAGCGGAATTCCAGAACAATCGAAGAGTTCCGAAGCATTTTTAAATGTCAGCGGAATTCCGAGAACAATGGAAGAGTTCCGAAGCATTTTTATATGTCTGCAGAATTCTGAGAACAATGGAAGAGTTCCAAAGCATTTTTAAATGTCAGCGGAATTTTGAAAACAATGGAAGATTTCCGAAGCATTTTTAAACTTCAGCAGAATTCCGAGAACAATGGAAGAGTTCCGAAGCATTCTTAAACTTCTGCGGAATTCCGAGAACAATGGAAGAGTTCCAAAGCATTTTTAAAAGTCAGCGGATTCCGAGAACAATAGAAGAGTTGTGAAGCATTTTTAAGCGTCAGCGGAATTTTGAAAACAATGGAAGATTTCCGAAGCATTTTTAAAAGTCAGCGGAATACCGAGAAAAATGGAAGAGTTGTGAAGTATTTTTAAACGTCAGCGGAATTCCGAGAACAATGGAAGAGTTCCGAAGCATTTTTAAATGTCAGCGGAATTCCGAGAACAATGGAAGAGTTCCGAAGCATTTTTAAACGTCAGCGGAATTCCGAGAACAATGGAAGAGTTCCGAATCATTTTTAAATGTCAGCGGAATTCTGAGAACAATGGAAGAGTTCCGAAGCATTTTTAATCTTCAGCATAATTCCGAGAACAATGGAAGAGATCCGAAGCATATTTAAACGTCAGCGGAATTCCGAGAACAATGGAAGAGTTCCGAAGCATTTTTAAATGTCAACGGAATTCTGAGAACAATGGAAGAGTTCCGAAGCATTTTTAAATGTCAGAGGAATTCCGAGAACAATGGAATAGTTCCGAAGCATTTTTAAATGTCAGTGGAATTCCGAGAACAATGGAAGAGTTCCGAAGCATTTTTAAATGTCAGCGGAACTCTGAGAACAATGGAAGAGTTCCGAAGCATTTTTAAAAGTCAGGGGAATTCCGAGAACAATAGAAGAGATGTGAAGCAATTTTAATCGTCAGCGGAATTCTGAGAACAATGTAAGAGTTCCGAAGCATTTTTAAACTTCACTGGAATTCCGAGAACAATGGAAGAGTTGCGAAGCATTTTTAACCATCAGCCGAATTCCGAGAACAATGGAAGAGTTCTGAAGCATTTTTAAATGTCAGCGGGATTCCGAGAACAATGGAAGAGCTCCGAAGCATACTTAAACTTCAGCGGAATTCCGAGAACAATGGAAGAGTTCCGAAGCATTTTTAAACTTCACTGGAATTCCGAGAACAATGGAAGAGTTCCGAAGCATTTCTAAACATCAGACGAATTCCGAGAACAATGGAAGAGTTCTGAAGCATTTTTAAACATCAGCGAAATTCCAGAACAATCGAAGAGTTCCGAAGCATTTTTAAATGTCAGCGGAATTCCGAGAACAATGGAAGAGTTCCGAAGCATTTTTATATGTCTGCAGAATTCTGAGAACAATGGAAGAGTTCCAAAGCATTTTTAAATGTCAGCGGAATTTTGAAAACAATGGAAGATTTCCGAAGCATTTTTAAACTTCAGCAGAATTCCGAGAACAATGGAAGAGTTCCGAAGCATTCTTAAACTTCTGCGGAATTCCGAGAACAATGGAAGAGTTCCAAAGCATTTTTAAAAGTCAGCGGATTCCGAGAACAATAGAAGAGTTGTGAAGCATTTTTAAGCGTCAGCGGAATTCCGAGAACAATGGAAGAGTTCCGAAGCATTTTTAAATGTCAGCGGAATTCTGAGAACAATGGAAGAGTTCCGAAGCATTTTTAATCTTCAGCATAATTCCGAGAACACTGGAAGAGTTCCGAAGCATATTTAAACGTCAGCGGAATTCCGAGAACAATGGAAGAGTTCCGAAGCATTTTTAAATGTCAACGGAATTCTGAGAACAATGGAAGAGTTCCGAAGCATTTTTAAATGTCAGAGGAATTCCGAGAACAATGGAATAGTTCCGAAGCATTTTTAAATGTCAGTGGAATTCCGAGAACAATGGAAGAGTTCCGAAGCATTTTTAAATGTCAGCGGAATTCCGAGAACAATGGAAGAGTTCCGAAGCATTTTTAAATGTCAGCGGAATTCTGAGAACAATGGAAGAGTTCCGAAGCATTTTTAATCTTCAGCATAATTCCGAGAACAATGGAAGAGTTCCGAAGCATATTTAAACTTCAGCGGAATTCCGAGAACAATGGAAGAGTTCCAAAGCATTTTTAAACTTCAGCGGAATTCTGAGAACAATGGAAGAGTTCCGAAGCATTTTTAAACTTCAGCGGAATTCCGAGAAAAATGGAAGGGTTCCGAAGCATTTTTAAACGTCAGCGGAATTCCGAGAACAATGGAAGAGTTTCGAAGCATTTTTAAATGTCAGCGGAATTCTGAGAACAATGGAAGTGTTCCGAAGCATTTTTAAATGTCAGAGGAATTTCGAGAACAATGGAAGAGTTCCGAAGCATTTTTAAATGTCAGCAGAATTCCGAGAACAATGGAAGAGTTCCAAAGCATTTTTAAATGTCAGCGGAATTCTGAAAACAATGGAAGAGTTCCAAAGCATCTTTAAACTTCAGCAGAATTCCGAGAACAATGGAAAAGTTCCGAAGAATTCTTAAACTTCAGCGGAATTCCGAGAACAATGGAAGAGTTCCGAAGAATTTTTGAAAGTCAGCGGAATTCCGAGAACAAAAGAAGAGTTGTGAAGCATTTTTAAGCGTCAGCAGAATTCCGAGAACAATGGAAGAGTTCCGAAGCGTTTTTAAACTTCAAAACTTCAGCAGATTTCCGAGAACAATGGAAGAGTTCTGAAGCATTTTTAAAAGTGAGGGGAATTCCGAGAACAATAGACGAGTTGTGAAGCAATTTTAAGCGTCAGCGGAATTCCGAGAACAATGGAAGAGTTGTGAAGCATTTTTAAATGTCAGCGGAATTCCGAGAACAATGGAAGATTTCCGAAGCATTTTTAAACGTCAGCGGAATTCCGAGAACAATGGAAGAGTTGTGAAGCATTTTTAAACGTCAGCGGAATTCCGAGAACAATGGAAGAGTTCCGAATCATTTTTTAACGTCAGCGGAATTCCGAGAACAATGGAAGAGTTCTGAAGCATTTTTAAATGTCAGCAGAATTCCGAGAACAATGGAAGCGTTCCGAAGCATTTTTAAATGTCAGCGGAATTCTGAGAACAATGGAAGAGTTCCGAAGCATTTTTAAACTTCAGCAGAATTCCGAGAACAATGGAAGAGTTCCGAAGCATACTTAAACTTCAGCGGTATTCCGAGAACAATGGAAGAGTTCCGAAGCATTTTTAAAAGTCAGGGGAATACCGAGAACAATGGTAGAGTTGTGAAGCATTTTTAAACGTCAGCGGAATTCCAGAACAATGGAAGAGTTCCGAAGCATACTTAAACTTCAGCGGAATTCCGAGAACAATGGAAGAGTTCCGAAGCATTTTTAAACATCAGCAGAATTCCGAGAACAATGGAAGAGTTTTTAATCATTTTTAAACGTCAGTGGAATAACGAAAACAAAGGAAGAGTTCCGAAGCATTTTTAAACTTCAGCAGTATTCCGAGAACAATGGAAGAGTTCTGAAGCATTTTTAAACTTCAGTAGAATTCCGAGAACAATGGAACAGTTCCAAAGCATATTTAAACTTCAGCGGAATACCGAGAACAATAGAAGAGTTGTGAAGCATTTTTAAACGTCAGCGGAATTCCGAGTACAATGGAAGAGTTCCGATGCATTTTTAAACTTCAGCAGAATTCCTAGAACAATGGAAGAGTTCCGAAGCATTTTTAAACTTCAGCGAATTCCGAGAACAATGGAAGAGTTCCGAAGCATTTTTAAACGTCAGCGGAATTCCGAGAACAATGGAAGAGTACCGAAGCATTTTTAAATGTCTGCGGAATTCTGAGAACAATAGAAGAGTTCCGAAGCATTTTTAAAAGTCAGCGGAATTCCGAGAACAATGGAAGAGTTGTGAAGCATTTTTAAACGTCAGCGGAATTCTGAGAACAATGGAAGAGTTCCGAACCATTTTTAATCTTCAGCATAATTCCGAGAACAATGGAAGAGTTCCGAAGCATATTTAAACTTCAGCGGAATTACGAGAACAATGGAAGAGTACCGAAGCATTTTTAAACATCAGCGGAATTCCGAGAACAATGGAAGAGTTCTGAAGCATTTTTGAACGTCAGCGGAATTTTGAAAACAATGGAAGATTTCCGAAGCATTTTTAAACTTCAGCGGAATTTTGAGAACTGTGGAAGAGTTCCGAAGCATTTTTAAAAGTCCGTGAAATTCCGAGAACTAATGGAAGAGTTGTGAAGCATTTTTAAACGTCAGCGGAATTCAGAGAACAATGGAAGAGTTCCGAAGCATTTTTAAACGTCAGCGGAATTCAGAGAACAATGGAAGAGTTCCAAAGCATTTTTATATGTCTGCGGAATTCTGAAAACAATGGAAGAGTTCCGAAGCATTTTTAAACTTCAGCAGAATTCCGAGAACAATGGAAGAGTTCCGAAGCATTTTTAAAAGTCAGCGGAATTCCAAGAACAATAGAAGAGTTGTGAAGCATTTTTAAGCGTCAGCGGAATTCCGAGAATAATGGAAGAGTTCCAAAGCATTTTTAAACTTCAGCAGAAGTCCGAGAACAATGGAAGAGTTCCGAAGCATTCTTAAACTTCAGCGGAATTCCGAGAACAATGGAAGAGTTCCGAAGCATTTTTTAAAGTCAGCGGAATTTCCGAGAACAATAGAAGAGTTGTGAAGCAATTTTAAGCGTCAGCGGAATTCCGAGAACAATGGAAGAGTTCCGAAGCATTTTTCAACATCAGCGGAATTCCGAGAACAATGGAAGAGTTCTGAAGCATTTTTAAACGTCAGCGGAATTTTGAAAACAATGGAAGATTTCCAAAGCATTTTTAAACGTCAGCGGAATTCTGAGAACGATGGAAGAGTTCCGAGGCATTTTTAAACTTCAGCGGAATTTTGAGAACAATGGAAGAGTTCCGAAGCATTTTTAAACTTCAGCAGAATTCCGAGTACAATGGAAGAGTTCCGAAGCATTTTTAAAAGTCAGCGGAATTCCAAGAACAATAGAAGCGTTGTGAAGCATTTTTAAGCGTCAGCGGAATTCCGAGAACAATGGAAGAGTTCCAAAGCATTTTTAAACTTCAGCAGAAGTCCGAGAACAATGGAAGAGTTCCGAAGCATTTTTAAAAGTCCGCGAAATTCCGAGAACAATGGAAGAGTTGTGAAGCATTTTTAAACGTCAGCGGAATTCCGAGAACAATGGAAGAGTTCCGAAGCATTTTTAAATGTCAGCGTAATTCAGAGAACGATGGAAGAGTTCTGAAGCATTTTTAAATGTCAGCGGAATTCTGAGAACAATGGAAGAGTTCCGAAGCATACTTAAACTTCAGCGGAATTCCGAGAACAATGGAAGAGTTCCGAAGCATTTTTAAAAGTCAGGGGAATACCGAGAACAATGGAAGAGTTGTGAAGCATTTTTAAACGTCAGCGGAATTCCAGAACAATGGATGAGTTCCGAAGCATACTTAAACTTCAGCGGAATTCCGAGAACAATGGAAGAGTTCTGAAGCATTTTTAAACATCAACGGAATTCCGAAAAAAAAGGAAGAGTTCCGAAGCATTTTAATATGTCAGCGGAATTCCGAGAACAATGGAAGAGTTCCGAAGCATTTTTAAACTTCAGCGGAATTACGAGAACAATGGAAGAGCTCCGAAGCATTTTTAAACATCAGCAGAATTCTGAGAACAATGGAAGAGTTTTTAAGCATTTTTAAACGTCAGTGGAATTCCGAAAACAATGGAAGAGTTCCGAAGCATTTTTAAACATCAGCGGAAATCTGAGAACAATGGAAGTGTTCCGAAGCATTTTTAATCTTCAGCATAACGCCGAGAACAATGGAAGAGTTCCGAAGCATATTTAAACTTCAGCGGAATTCCGAGAACAATGGAAGAGTTCCGAAGCATTTTTAAACTTCAGCGGAATTTTGAGAACAGTGGAAGAGTTCCGAAGCATTTTTAAAAGTCCGCGAAATTCCGAGAACAATGGAAGAGTTGTGAAGCATTTTTAAACGTCAGCGGAATTCCGAGAACAATGGAAGAGTTCCGAAGCATTTTTAAACTTCAGCGGAATTCCGAGAACAATGGAAGAGTTCCGAAGCATTTTTAAACTTCAGCGGAATTCCGAGAACAATGGAAGAGTTCCAAAGCATTTTTAAACTTCAGCAGAAGTCCGAGAACAATGGAAGAGTTCCGAAGCATTCTTAAACTTCAGCGGAATTCCGAGAACAATGGAAGAGTTCCGAAGCATTTTTTAAAGTCAGCGGAATTTCCGAGAACAATAGAAGAGTTGTGAAGCAATTTTAAGCGTCAGCGGAATTCCGAGAACAGTGGAAGAGTTCCGAAGCATTTTTCAACATCAGCGGAATTCCGAGAACAATGGAAGAGTTCTGAAGCATTTTTAAACGTCAGCGGAATTTTGAAAACAATGGAAGATTTCCAAAGCATTTTTAAACGTCAGCAGAATTCTGAGAACGATGGAAGAGTTCCGAGGCATTTTTAAACTTCAGCGGAATTTTGAGAACAATGGAAGAGTTCCGAAGCATTTTTAAAAGTCCGCGAAATTCCGAGAACAATGGAAGAGTTGTGAAGCATTTTTAAACGTCAGCGGAATTCTGAGAACAATGGAAGAGTTCCGAAGCATTTTTAAATGTCAGCGTAATTCAGAGAACAATGGAAGAGTTCTGAAGCATTTTTAAATGTCAGCGGAATTCCGAGAACAATGGAAGAGTTCCGAAGCATACTTAAACTTCAGCGGAATTCCGAGAACAATGGAAGAGTTCCGAAGCATTTTTAAAAGTCAGGGGAATACCTAGAACAATGGAAGAGTTGTGAAGCATTTTTAAACGTCAGCGGAATTCCAGAACAATGGATGAGTTCCGAAGCATACTTAAACTTCAGCGGAATTCCGAGAACAATGGAAGAGTTCTGAAGCATTTTTAAACATCAACGGAATTCCGAAAAAAAAAGGAAGAGTTCCGAAGCATTTTAATATGTCAGCGGAATTCCGAGAACAATGGAAGAGTTCCGAAGCATTTTTAAACTTCAGCGGAATTACGAGAACAATGGAAGAGTTCCGAAGCATTTTTAAACATCAGCAGAATTCTGAGAACAATGGAAGAGTTTTTAAGCATTTTTAAATGTCAGTGGAATTCCGAAAACAATGGAAGAGTTCCGAAGCATTTTTAAACATCAGCGGAATTCTGAGAACAATGGAAGTGTTCCGAAGCATTTTTAATCTTCAGCATAATTCCGAGAACAATGGAAGAGTTCCGAAGCATATTTAAACTTCAGCGGAATTCTGAGAACAATGGAAGAGTTCCGAAGCATTTTTAAACTACAGCGGAATTCCGAGAAAAATGGAAGAGTTCCGAAGCATTTTTAAACGTCAGCGGAATTCCGAGAACAATGGAAGAGTTCCGAAGCATTTTTAAATGTCAGCGGAATTCTGAGTACAATGGAAGAGTTCCGAAGCATTTTTAATCTTCAGCATAACTCCGAGAACAATGGAAGAGTTCCGAAGCATATTTAAACTTCAGCGGAATTCCGTGAACAATGGAAGAGTTCCGAAGCATTTTTAAACATCAGCGGAATTCCGAGAAAAATGGAAGAGTTCCGAAGCATTTTTAAACGTCAGCGGAATTCCGAGAAAAATGGAAGAGTTCCGAAGCATTTTTAAACGTCAGCGGAATTCTGAGAACAATGGAAGAGTTCCGAAGCATTTTTAAATGTCAGCGGAATTCTGAGAACATTGGAAGAGTTCCGAAGCATTTTTAAATGTCAGAGGAATTCCGAGAACAATGGAAGAGTTCCGAAGCATTTTTAAATGTCAGCGGAATTCCGAGAACAATGGAAGAGTTCCGAAGCATTTTTAAATGTCAGCGGAATTCTGAGTACAATGGAAGAGTTCCGAAGCATTTTTAATCTTCAGCATAACTCCGAGAACAATGGAAGAGTTCCGAAGCATATTTAAACTTCAGCGGAATTCTGAGAACAATGGAAGAGTTCCGAAGCATTTTTAAACTACAGCGGAATTCCGAGAAAAATGGAAGAGTTCCGAAGCATTTTTAAACGTCAGCGGAATTCCGAGAACAATGGAAGAGTTTTTAAGCATTTTTAAACGTCAGTGGAATTCCGAAAACAATGGAAGAGTTCCGAAGCATTTTTAAACATCAGCGGAATTCTGAGAACAATGGAAGAGTTTTTAAGCATTTTTAAACGTCAGTGGAATTCCGAAAACAATGGAAGAGTTCCGAAGCATTTTTAAATGTCAGCGGAATTCTGAGAACAATGGAAGAGTTCCGAAGCATTTTTAATCTTCAGCATAATTCCGAGAACAATGGAAGAGTTCCGAAGCATCTTTAAACTTCAGCGGAATTCCGAGAACAATGGAAGAGTTCCGAAGCATTTTTAAACTTCAGCGGAATTCCGGGAACAATGGAAGAGTTCTGAAGCATTTTTAAACTTCAGCGGAATTCCGAGAAAAATGGAAGAGTTCCGAAGCATTTTTAAACGTCAGCGGAATTCCGAGAACAATGGAAGAGTTCCTAAGCATTTTTAAACTTCAGCGGAATTACGAGAACAATGGAAGAGTACCGAAGCATTTTTAAACATCAGCGGAATTCCGAGAACAATGGAAGAGTTCTGAAGCATTTTTGAACGTCAGCGGAATTTTGAAAACAATGGAAGATTTCCGAAGCATTTTTAAACGTCAGCGGAATTTGGAGAACTATCGAAGAGTTCCGAAGCATTTTTAAAAGTCAGCGGAATTCCGAGAACAATGGAAGAGTTGTGAAGCATTTTTAAACGTCAGCGGAATTCCGAGAACAATGGAAGAGATCCGAAGCATTTTTAAACCTCAGCGGAATTCCGAGAACAATGGAAGAGTTCTGAAGCATTTTTAAATGTCAGCGGAATTCCGAGAACAATGGAAGAGCTCCGAAGCATTTTTATATGTCTGCAGAATTCTGAGAACAATGGAAGAGTTCCAAAGCATTTTTAAACGTCAGCAGAATTCTGAAAACAATGGAAGAGTTCTGAAGCATTTTTAAACTTCAGCGGAATTTTGAGAACAGTGGAAGAGTTCCGAAGCATTTTTAAAAGTCCGCGAAATTCCGAGAACAATGGAAGAGTTGTGAAGCATTTTTAAACGTCAGCGGAATTCCGAGAACAATGGAAGAGTTCCGAAGCATTTTTAAACGTCAGCGGAATTCCAAGAACAATAGAAGAGTTGTGAAGCATTTTTAAGCGTCAGCGGAATTCCGAGAACAATGGAAGAGTTCCAAAGCATTTTTAAACTTCAGCAGAAGTCCGAGAACAATGGAAGAGTTCCGAAGCATTCTTAAACTTCAGCGGAATTCCGAGAACAATGGAAGAGTTCCGAAGCATTTTTTAAAGTCAGCGGAATTTCCGAGAACAATAGAAGAGTTGTGAAGCAATTTTAAGCGTCAGCGGAATTCCGAGAACAATGGAAGAGTTCTGAAGCATTTTTAAACGTCAGCGGAATTTTGAAAACAATGGAAGATTTCCAAAGCATTTTTAAACGTCAGCGGAATTCTGAGAACGATGGAAGAGTTCCGAGGCATTTTTAAACTTCAGCGGAATTTTGAGAACAATGGAAGAGTTCCGAAGCATTTTTACAAGTCCGCAAAATTCCGAGAACAATGGAAGAGTTGTGAAGCTTTTTTAAACGTCAGCGGAATTCCGAGAACAATGGAAGAGTTCCGAAGCATTTTTAAATGTCAGCGTAATTCAGAGAACAATGGAAGAGTTCTGAAGCATTTTTAAATGTCAGCGGTATTCCGAGAACAATGGAAGAGTTCCGAAGCATACTTAAACTTCAGCGGAATTCCGAGAACAATGGAAGAGTTCCGAAGCATTTTTAAAAGTCAGGGGAATACCGAGAACAATGGAAGAGTTGTGAAGCATTTTTAAACGTCAGCGGAATTCCAGAACAATGGATGAGTTCCGAAGCATACTTAAACTTCAGCGGAATTCCGAGAACAATGGAAGAGTTCTGAAGCATTTTTAAACATCAACGGAATTCCGAAAAAAAAGGAAGAGTTCCGAAGCATTTTAATATGTCAGCGGAATTCCGAGAACAATGGAAGAGTTCCGAAGCATTTTTAAACTTCAGCGGAATTACGAGAACAATGGAAGAGTTCCGAAGCATTTTTAAACATCAGCAGAATTCTGAGAACAATGGAAGAGTTTTTAAGCATTTTTAAACGTCAGTGGAATTCCGAAAACAATGGAAGAGTTCCGAAGCATTTTTAAACATCAGCGGAATTCTGAGAACAATGGAAGTGTTCCGAAGCATTTTTAATCTTCAGCATAATTCGGAGAACAATGGAAGAGTTCCGAAGCATATTTAATTTTCAGCGGAATTCTGAGAACAATGGAAGAGTTCCGAAGCATTTTTAAACGTCAGCGGAATTCCGAGAACAATGGAAGAGTTCCGAAGCATTTTTAAATGTCAGCGGAATTCTGAGTACAATGGAAGAGTTCCGAAGCATATTTAAACTTCAGCGGAATTCCGAGAACAATGGAAGAGTTCCAAAGCATTTTTAAACTTCAGCGGAATTTTGAGAACAGTGGAAGAGTTCCGAAGCATTTTTAAAAGTCCGCGAAATTCCGAGAACAATGGAAGAGTTGTGAAGCATTTTTAAACGTCAGCGGAATTCCGAGAACAATGGAAGAGTTCCGAAGCATTTTTAAACTTCAGCGGAATTCAGAGAACAATGGAAGAGTTCCAAAGCATTTTTATATGTCTGCGGAATTCTGAAAACAATGGAAGAGTTCCGAAGCATTTTTAAACTTCAGCAGAATTCCGAGAACAATGGAAGAGTTCCGAAGCATTTTTAAAAGTCAGCGGAATTCCAAGAACAATAGAAGAGTTGTGAAGCATTTTTAAGCGTCAGCGGAATTCCGAGAACAATGGAAGAGTTCCAAAGCATTTTTAAACTTCAGCAGAAGTCCGAGAACAATGGAAGAGTTCCGAAGCATTCTTAAACTTCAGCGGAATTCCGAGAACAATGGAAGAGTTCCGAAGCATTTTTTAAAGTCAGCGGAATTTCCGAGAACAATAGAAGAGTTGTGAAGCAATTTTAAGCGTCAGCGGAATTCCGAGAACAATGGAAGAGTTCCGAAGCATTTTTCAACATCAGCGGAATTCCGAGAACAATGGAAGAGTTCTGAAGCATTTTTAAATGTCAGCGGAATTTTGAAAACAATGGAAGATTTCCAAAGCATTTTTAAAAGTCCGCGAAATTCCAAGAACAAGGGAAGAGTTGTGTAGCATTTTTAAACGTCAGCGGAATTCCGAGAACAATGGAAGAGTTCCGAAGCATTTTTAAATGTCAGCGTAATTCAGAGAACAATGGAAGAGTTCTGAAGCATTTTTAAATGTCAGCGGAATTCCGAGAACAATGGAAGAGTTCCGAAGCATACTTAAACTTCAGCGGAATTCCGAGAACAATGGAAGAGTTCCGAAGCATTTTTAAAAGTCAGGGGAATACCGAGAACAATGGAAGAGTTGTGAAGCATTTTTAAACGTCAGCGGAATTCCAGAACAATGGATGAGTTCCGAAGCATACTTAAACTTCAGCGGAATTCCGAGAACAATGGAAGAGTTCTGAAGCATTTTTAAACATCAACGGAATTCCGAAAAAAAAGGAAGAGTTCCGAAGCATTTTAATATGTCAACGGAATTACGAGAACAATGGAAGAGTTCCGAAGCATTTTTAAACTTCAGCGGAATTACGAGAACAATGGAAGAGTTCCGAAGCATTTTTAAACATCAGCAGAATTCTGAGAACAACGGAAGAGTTTTTAAGCATTTTTAAACGTCAGTGGAATTCCGAAAACAATGGAAGAGTTCCGAAGCATTTTTAAACATCAGCGGAATTCTGAGAACAATGGAAGTGTTCCGAAGCATTTTTAATCTTCAGCATAATTCCGAGAACAATGGAAGAGTTCCGAAGCATATTTAAACTTCAGCGGAATTCTGAGAACAATGGAAGAGTTCCGAAGCATTTTTAAACTACAGCGGAATTCCGAGAAAAATGGAAGAGTTCCGAAGCATTTTTAAACGTCAGCGGAATTCCGAGAACAATGGAAGAGTTCCGAAGCATTTTTAAATGTCAGCGGAATTCTGAGTACAATGGAAGAGTTCCGAAGCATTTCTAATCTTCAGCATAACTCCGAGAACAATGGAAGAGTTCCGAAGCATATTTAAACTTCAGCGGAATTCCGTGAACAATGGAAGAGTTCCGAAGCATTTTTAAACGTCAGCGGAATTCCGAGAACAATGGAAGAGTTCCGAAGCATTTTTAAATGTCAGCGGAATTCTGAGTACAATGGAAGAGTTCCGAAGCATTTCTAATCTTCAGCATAACTCCGAGAACAATGGAAGAGTTCCGAAGCATATTTAAACTTCAGCGGAATTCCGTGAACAATGGAAGAGTTCCGAAGCATTTTTAAACTTCAGCGGAATTCCGAGAAAAATGGAAGAGTTCCGAAGTATTTTTAAGCGTCAGCGGAATTACGAGAAAAATAGAAGTGTTCCGAAGCATTTTTAAACGTCAGCGGAATTCCGAGAACAATGGAAGTGTTCCGAAGCATTTTTAAATGTCAGCGGAATTCTGAGAACAATGGAAGAGTTCCGAAGCATTTTTAATCTTCAGCATAATTCCGAGAACAATGGAAGAGTTCCGAAGCATCTTTAAACTTCAGCGGAATTCCGAGAACAATGGAAGAGTTCCGCAGCATTTTTAAACTTCAGCGGAATTCCGGGAACAATGGAAGAGTTCTGAAGCATTTTTAAACTTCAGCGGAATTCCGAGAAAAATGGAAGAGTTCCGAAGCATCTTTAAACGTCAGCGGAATTCCGAGAACAATGGAAGAGTTCCGAAGCATTCTTAAACTTCAGCGGAATTCCGAGAACAATGGAAGAGTTCCGAAGCATTTTTTAAAGTCAGCGGAATTTCCGAGAACAATAGAAGAGTTGTGAAGCAATTTTAAGCGTCAGCGGAATTCCGAGAACAATGGAAGAGTTCCGAAGCATTTTTCAACATCAGCGGAATTCCGAGAACAATGGAAGAGTTCTGAAGCATTTTTAAACGTCAGTGGAATTTTGAAAACAATGGAAGATTTCCAAAGCATTTTTAAACGTCAGCGGAATTCTGAGAACGATGGAAGAGTTCCGAGGCATTTTTAAACTTCAGCGGAATTTTGAGAACAATGGAAGAGTTCCGAAGCATTTTTACAAGTCCGCGAAATTCCGAGAACAATGGAAGAGTTGTGAAGCTTTTTTAAGCGTCAGCGGAATTCCGAGAACAATGGAAGAGTTCCAAAGCATTTTTAAACTTCAGCAGAAGTCCGAGAACAATGGAAGAGTTCCGAAGCATTCTTAAACTTCAGCGGAATTCCGAGAACATTGGAAGAGTTCCGAAGCATTTTTTAAAGTCAGCGGAATTTCCGAGAACAATAGAAGAGTTGTGAAGCAATTTTAAGCGTCAGCGGAATTCCGAGAACAATGGAAGAGTTCCGAAGCATTTTTCAACATCAGCGGAATTCCGAGAACAATGGAAGAGTTCCGAAGCATTTTTAAAAGTCAGGGGAATACCGAGAACAATGGAAGAGTTGTGAAGCATTTTTAAACGTCAGCGGAATTCCAGAACAATGGATGAGTTCCGAAGCATACTTAAACTTCAGCGGAATTCCGAGAACAATGGAAGAGTTCTGAAGCATTTTTAAACATCAACGGAATTCCGAAAAAAAAGGAAGAGTTCCGAAGCATTTTAATATGTCAGCGGAATTCCGAGAACAATGGAAGAGTTCCGAAGCATTTTTAAACTTCAGCGGAATTACGAGAACAATGGAAGAGTTCCGAAGCATTTTTAAACATCAGCAGAATTCTGAGAACAATGGAAGAGTTTTTAAGCATTTTTAAACGTCAGTGGAATTCCGAAAACAATGGAAGAGTTCCGAAGCATTTTTAAACATCAGCGGAATTCTGAGAACAATGGAAGTGTTCCGAAGCATTTTTAATCTTCAGCATAATTCCGAGAACAATGGATGAGTTCCGAAGCATATTTAAACTTCAGCGGAATTCTGAGAACAATGGAAGAGTTCCGAAGCATTTTTAAACTACAGCGGAATTCCGAGAAAAATGGAAGAGTTCCGAAGCATTTTTAAACGTCAGCGGAATTCCGAGAACAATGGAAGAGTTCCGAAGCATTTTTAAATGTCAGCGGAATTCTGAGAACAATGGAAGAGTTCCGAAGCATTTTTAATCTTCAGCATAATTCCGAGAACAATGGAAGAGTTCCGAAGCATCTTTAAACTTCAGTGGAATTCCGAGAACAATGGAAGAGTTCCGCAGCATTTTTAAACTTCAGCGGAATTCCGGGAACAATGGAAGAGTTCTGAAGCATTTTTAAACTTCAGCGGAATTCCGAGAAAAATGGAAGAGTTCCGAAGCATTTTTAAACGTCAGCGGAATTCCGAGAACAATGGAAGAGTTCCGAAGCATTTTTAAATGTCAGCGGAATTCCGAGAACAATGGAAGAGTTCCGAAGCATTTTTAAATGTCAGCAGAATTCCGAGAACAATGGAAGAGTTCCAAAGCATTTTTAATTGTCAGCGGAATTCTGAAAACAATGGAAGAGTTCCAAAGCATTTTTAAACTTCAGCAGAATTCCGAGAACAATGGAAAAGTTCCGAAGAATTTTTAAAAGTCAGCGGAATTCCGAGAACAATAGAAGAGTTGCGAAGCATTTTTAAGCGTCAGCAGAATTCCGAGAACAATGGAAGAGTTCCGAAGCATTTTTAAACTTCAAAACTTCAGCAGATTTCCGAGAACAATGGAAGAGTTCTGAAGCATTCTTAAACTTCAGCGGAATTCCGAGAACAATGGAAGAGTTCCGAAGCATTTTTAAAAGTGAGGGGAATTCCGAGAACAATAGACGAGTTGTGAAGCAATTTTAAGCGTCAGCGGAATTCCGAGAACAATGGAAGAGTTGTGAAGCATTTTTAAATGTCAGCGGAATTCCGAGAACAAAGGAAGAGTTCCGAAGCATTTTTAAATGTCAGCGGAATTCCGAGAACAATGGAAGAGTTCCGAAGCATTTTTAAATGTCAGCAGAATTCCGAGAACAATGGAAGAGTTCCAAAGCATTTTTAATTGTCAGCGGAATTCTGAAAACAATGGAAGAGTTCCAAAGCATTTTTAAACTTCAGCAGAATTCCGAGAACAATGGAAAAGTTCCGAAGAATTTTTAAAAGTCAGCGGAATTCCGAGAACAATAGAAGAGTTGCGAAGCATTTTTAAGCGTCAGCAGAATTCCGAGAACAATGGAAGAGTTCCGAAGCATTTTTAAACTTCAAAACTTCAGCAGATTTCCGAGAACAATGGAAGAGTTCTGAAGCATTCTTAAACTTCAGCGGAATTCCGAGAACAATGGAAGAGTTCCGAAGCATTTTTAAAAGTGAGGGGAATTCCGAGAACAATAGACGAGTTGTGAAGCAATTTTAAGCGTCAGCGGAATTCCGAGAACAATGGAAGAGTTGTGAAGCATTTTTAACTGTCAGCGGAATTCCGAGAACAAAGGAAGAGTTCTGAAGCATTTTTAAACGTCAGCGGAATTTTGAAAACAATGGAAGATTTCCGAAGCATTTTTAAACGTCAGCGGAATTCTGAGAACAATGGAAGAGTTCCGAAGCATTTTTAAACTTCAGCGGAATTTTGAGAACAATGGAAGAGTTCCGAAGCATTTTTAAAAGTCCGCGAAATTCCGAGAACAATGGAAGAGTTGTGAAGCATTTTTAAACGTCAGCGGAATTCCGAGAACAATGGAAGAGTTCTGAAGCATTTTTAAATGTCAGCAGAATTCCGAGAACAATGGAAGCGTTCCGAAGCATTTTTAAATGTCAGCGGAATTCTGAGAACAATGGAAGAGTTCCGAAGCATTTTTAAACTTCAGCAGAATTCCGAGAACAATGGAAGAGTTCCGAAGCATACTTAAACTTCAGCGATATTCCGAGAACAATGGAAGAGTTCCGAAGCATTTTTAAAAGTCAGGGGAATACCGAGAACAATGGTAGAGTTGTGAAGCATTTTTAAACGTCAGCGGAATTCCAGAACAATGGAAGAGTTCCGAAGCATTTTTAAACTTCAGCAGAATTACGAGAACAATGGAAGAGTTCCGAAGCATTTTTAAACTTCAGCGGAATTACGAGAACAATGGAAGAGTTCCGAAGCATTTTTAAACATCAGCAGAATTCCGAGAACAATGGAAGAGTTTTTAAGCATTTTTAAACGTCAGTGGAATAACGAAAACAATGGAAGAGTTCCGAAGCATTTTTAAACATCAGCGGAATTCTGAGAACAATGGAAGTGTTCCAAAGCATTTTTAAACTTCAGCAGTATTCCGAGAACAATGGAAGAGTTCTGAAGTATTTTTAAACTTCAGTAGAATTCCGAGAACAATGGAACAGTTCCAAAGCATATTTAAACTTCAGCGGAATACCGAGAACAATAGAAGAGTTGTGAAGCATTTTTAAACGTCAGCGGAATTCCGAGAACAATGGAAGAGTACCGAAGCATTATTAAATGTCTGCGGAATTCTGAGAACAATGGAAGAGTTCCAAAGCATTTTTAAAAGTCAGCGGAATTCCGAGAACAATGGAAGAGTTGTGAAGCATTTTTAAACGTCAGCGGAATTCTGAGAACAATGGAAGAGTTCCGAACCATTTTTAATCTTCAGCATAATTCCGAGAACAATGGAAGAGTTCCGAAGCATTTTTAAATGTCAGAGGAATTCCGAGAACAATGGAAGAGTTCCGAAGCATTTTTAAATGTCAGCAGAATTCCGAGAACAATGGAAGAGTTCGAAAGCATTTTTAAACGTCAGCAGAATTCTGAGAACAATGGAAGAGTTCCGAACCATTTTTAATCTTCAGCATAATTCCGAGAACAATGGAAGAGTTCCGAAGCATTTTTAAATGTCAGAGGAATTCCGAGAACAATGGAAGAGTTCCGAAGCATTTTTAAATGTCAGCAGAATTCCGAGAACAATGGAAGAGTTCCAAAGCATTTTTAAACGTCAGCGGAATTCTGAGAACAATGGAAGAGTTCCGAACCATTTTTAATCTTCAGCATAATTCCGAGAACAATGGAAAAGTTCCGAAGAATTTTTAAAAGTCAGCGGAATTCCGAGAACAATAGAAGAGTTGCGAAGCATTTTTAAGCGTCAGCAGAATTCCGAGAACAATGGAAGAGTTCCGAAGCATTTTTAAACTTCAAAACTTCAGCAGATTTCCGAGAACAATGGAAGAGTTCTGAAGCATTCTTAAACTTCAGCGGAATTCCGAGAACAATGGAAGAGTTCCGAAGCATTTTTAAAAGTGAGGGGAATTCCGAGAACAATAGACGAGTTGTGAAGCAATTTTAAGCGTCAGCGGAATTCCGAGAACAATGGAAGAGTTGTGAAGCATTTTTAAATGTCAGCGGAATTCCGAGAACAAAGGAAGAGTTCTGAAGCATTTTTAAACGTCAGCGGAATTTTGAAAACAATGGAAGATTTCCGAAGCATTTTTAAACGTCAGCGGAATTCTGAGAACAATGGAAGAGTTCCGAAGCATTTTTAAACTTCAGCGGAATTTTGAGAACAATGGAAGAGTTCCGAAGCATTTTTAAAAGTCCGCGAAATTCCGAGAACAATGGAAGAGTTGTGAAGCATTTTTAAACGTCAGCGGAATTCCGAGAACAATGGAAGAGTTCTGAAGCATTTTTAAATGTCAGCAGAATTCCGAGAACAATGGAAGCGTTCCGAAGCATTTTTAAATGTCAGCGGAATTCTGAGAACAATGGAAGAGTTCCGAAGCATTTTTAAACTTCAGCAGAATTCCGAGAACAATGGAAGAGTTCCGAAGCATACTTAAACTTCAGCGATATTCCGAGAACAATGGAAGAGTTCCGAAGCATTTTTAAAAGTCAGGGGAATACCGAGAACAATGGTAGAGTTGTGAAGCATTTTTAAACGTCAGCGGAATTCCAGAACAATGGAAGAGTTCCGAAGCATTTTTAAACTTCAGCAGAATTACGAGAACAATGGAAGAGTTCCGAAGCATTTTTAAACTTCAGCGGAATTACGAGAACAATGGAAGAGTTCCGAAGCATTTTTAAACATCAGCAGAATTCCGAGAACAATGGAAGAGTTTTTAAGCATTTTTAAACGTCAGTGGAATAACGAAAACAATGGAAGAGTTCCGAAGCATTTTTAAACATCAGCGGAATTCTGAGAACAATGGAAGTGTTCCAAAGCATTTTTAAACTTCAGCAGTATTCCGAGAACAATGGAAGAGTTCTGAAGTATTTTTAAACTTCAGTAGAATTCCGAGAACAATGGAACAGTTCCAAAGCATATTTAAACTTCAGCGGAATACCGAGAACAATAGAAGAGTTGTGAAGCATTTTTAAACGTCAGCGGAATTCCGAGAACAATGGAAGAGTACCGAAGCATTATTAAATGTCTGCGGAATTCTGAGAACAATGGAAGAGTTCCAAAGCATTTTTAAAAGTCAGCGGAATTCCGAGAACAATGGAAGAGTTGTGAAGCATTTTTAAACGTCAGCGGAATTCTGAGAACAATGGAAGAGTTCCGAACCATTTTTAATCTTCAGCATAATTCCGAGAACAATGGAAGAGTTCCGAAGCATTTTTAAATGTCAGAGGAATTCCGAGAACAATGGAAGAGTTCCGAAGCATTTTTAAATGTCAGCAGAATTCCGAGAACAATGGAAGAGTTCGAAAGCATTTTTAAACGTCAGCAGAATTCTGAGAACAATGGAAGAGTTCCGAACCATTTTTAATCTTCAGCATAATTCCGAGAACAATGGAAGAGTTCCGAAGCATTTTTAAATGTCAGAGGAATTCCGAGAACAATGGAAGAGTTCCGAAGCATTTTTAAATGTCAGCAGAATTCCGAGAACAATGGAAGAGTTCCAAAGCATTTTTAAACGTCAGCGGAATTCTGAGAACAATGGAAGAGTTCCGAACCATTTTTAATCTTCAGCATAATTCCGAGAACAATGGAAGTGTTCCGAACCATTTTTAAATGTCAGAGGAATTCCGAGAACAATGGAAGAGTTCCGAAGCATTTTTAAATGGCAGCAGAATTCCGAGAACAATGGAAGCGTTCCAAAGCATTTTTAAATGTCAGCGGAATTCTGAAAACAATGGAAGAGTTCCAAAGCATTTTTAAACTTCAGCAGAATTCCGAGAACAATGGAAAAGTTCCGAAGAATTCTTAAACTTCAGCGGTATTCCTAGAACAATGGAAGAGTTCCGAAGCATTTTTAAAAGTCAGGGGAATACCGAGAACAATGGTAGAGTTGTGAAGCAATTTTAAACGTCAGCGGAATTCCAGAACAATGGAAGAGTTCCGAAGCATACTTAAACTTCAGCGGAATTCCGAGAACAATGGAAGAGTTCTGAAGCATTTTTAAACATCAACGGAATTCCGAGAAAAAAGGAAGAGTTCCGAAGCATTTTTATATGTCAGCGGAATTCCGAGAACAATGGAAGAGTTCCGAAGCATTTTTAAACTTCAGCGGAATTACGAGAACAAAGGAAGAGTTCCGAAGCATTTTTAAACATCAACAGAATTCCGAGAACAATGGAAGAGTTTTTAAGCATTTTTAAACGTCATTGGAATAACGAAAACAATGGAAGAGTTCCGAAGCATTTTTAAACATCAGCGGAATTCTGAGAACAATGGAAGTGTTCCAAAGCATTTTTAAACTTCAGCAGTATTCCGAGAACAATGGAACAGTTCCATAGCATATTTAAACTTCAGCGGAATACCGAGAACAATAGAAGAGTTGTGAAGCATTTTTAAACGTCAGGGGAATTCCGAGAACAATGGAAGAGTTCCGATGCATTTTTAAACTTCAGCAGAATTCCTAGAACAATGGAAGAGTTCCGAAGCAATTTTAAACTTCAGCGGAATTCCGAGAACAATGGAAGAGTTCCGAAGCATTTTTAAATGTCTGCGGAATTCTGAGAACAATGGAAGAGTTCCGAACCATTTTTAATCTTCAGCATAATTCCGAGAACAATGGAAGAGTTCCGAAGCATTTTTAAATGTCAGAGGAATTCCGAGAACAATGGAAGAGTTCCGAAGCATTTTTAAATGTCAGCAGAATTCCGAGAACAATGGAAGAGTTCCAAAGCATTTTTAAACGTCAGCGGAATTCTGAGAACAATGGAAGAGTTCCGAACCATTTTTAATCTTCAGCATAATTCCGAGAACAATGGAAGTGTTCCGAAGCATTTTTAAATGTCAGCAGAATTCCGAGAACAATGGAAGCGTTCCAAAGCATTTTTAAATGTCAGCGGAATTCTGAAAACAATGGAAGAGTTCCAAAGCATTTTTAAACTTCAGCAGTATTCCGAGAACAATGAAACAGTTCCAAAGCATATTTAAACTTCAGCGGAATACCGAGAACAATAGAAGAGTTGTGAAGCATTTTTAAACGTCAGGGGAATTCCGAGAACAATGGAAGAGTTCCGATGCATTTTTAAACTTCAGCAGAATTCCTAGAACAATGGAAGAGTTCCGAAGCATTTTTAAACTTCAGCGGAATTCCGAGAACAATGGAAGAGTTCCGAAGCATTTTTAAATGTCTGCGGAATTCTGAGAACAATGGAAGAGTTCCGAACCATTTTTAATCTTCAGCATAATTCCGAGAACAATGGAAGAGTTCCGAAGCATTTTTAAATGTCAGAGGAATTCCGAGAACAATGGAAGAGTTCCGAAGCATTTTTAAATGTCAGCAGAATTCCGAGAACAATGGAAGAGTTCCAAAGCATTTTTAAACGTCAGCGGAATTCTGAGAACAATGGAAGAGTTCCGAACCATTTTTAATCTTCAGCATAATTCCGAGAACAATGGAAGTGTTCCGAAGCATTTTTAAATGTCAGAGGAATTCCGAGAACAATGGAAGAGTTCCGAAGCATTTTTAAATGTCAGCAGAATTCCGAGAACAATGGAAGCGTTCCAAAGCATTTTTAAATGTCAGCGGAATTCTGAAAACAATGGAAGAGTTCCAAAGCATTTTTAAACTTCAGCAGAATTCCGAGAACAATGGAAAAGTTCCGAAGAATTCTTAAACTTCAGCGGTATTCCGAGAACAATGGAAGAGTTCCGAAGCATTTTTAAAAGTCAGGGGAATACCGAGAACAATGGTAGAGTTGTGAAGCATTTTTAAACGTCAGCGGAATTCCAGAACAATGGAAGAGTTCCGAAGCATACTTAAACTTCAGCGGAATTCCGAGAACAATGGAAGAGTTCTGAAGCATTTTTAAACATCAACGGAATTCCGAGAAAAAATGAAGAGTTCCGAAGCATTTTTATATGTCAGCGGAATTCCGAGAACAATGGAAGAGTTCCGAAGCATTTTTAAACTTCAGCGGAATTACGAGAACAATGGAAGAGTTCCGAAGCATTTTTAAACATCAGCAGAATTCCAAGAACAATGGAAGAGTTTTTAAGCATTTTTAAACGTCAGTGGAATAACGAAAACAATGGAAGAGTTCCGAAGCATTTTTAAACATCAGCGGAATTCTGAGAACAATGGAAGTGTTCCAAAGCATTTTTAAACTTCAGCAGTATTCCGAGAACAATGGAAGAGTTCTGAAGTATTTTTAAACTTCAGTAGAATTCCGAGAACAATGGAACAGTTCCGAAGCATATTTAAACTTCAGCGGAATACCAAGAACAATAGAAGAGTTGTGAAGCATTTTTAAACGTCAGGGGAATTCCGAGAACAATGGAAGAGTTCCGATGCATTTTTAAACTACAGCAGAATTCCTAGAACAATGGAAGAGTGCCGAAGCATTTTTAAACTTCAGCGGAATTCCGAGAACAATGGAAGAGTTCCGAAGCATTTTTAAATGTCATCGGAATTCCGAGAACAATGGAAGAGTACCGAAGCATTTTTAAATGTCTGCGGAATTCTGAGAACAATGGAAGAGTTCCGAAGCATTTTTAAAAGTCAGCGGAATTCCGAGAACAATGGAAGAGTTGTGAAGCATTTTTAAACGGCAGTGGAATTCTGAGAACAATGGAAGAGTTCCGAACCATTTTTAATCTTCAGCATAATTCCGAGAACAATGGAAGAGTTCCGAAGCATTTTTAAATGTCAGAGGAATTCCGAGAACAATGGAAGAGTTCCGAAGCATTTTTAAATGTCAGCAGAATTCCGAGAACAATGGAAGAGTTCCAAAGCATTTTTAAACGTCAGCAGAATTCTGAGAACAATGGAAGAGTTCCGAACCATTTTTAATCTTCAGCATAATTCCGAGAACAATGGAAGTGTTCCGAAGCATTTTTAAATGTCAGAGGAATTCCGAGAACAATGGAAGAGTTCCGAAGCATTTTTAAATGTCAGCAGAATTCCGAGAACAATGGAAGAGTTCCAAAGCATTTTTAAATGTCAGCGGAATTCTGAAAACAATGGAAGAGTTCCAAAGCATTTTTAAACTTCAGCAGAATTCCGAGAACAATGGAAAAGTCCCGAAGAATTCTTAAACTTCAGCGGAATTCCGAGAACAATGGAAGAGTTCCGAAGAATTTTTGAAAGTCAGCGGAATTCCGAGAACAATAGAAGAGTTGTGAAGCATTTTTAAGCGTCAGCAGAATTCCGAGAACAATGGAAGAGTTCCGAGGCATTTTTAAACTTCAAAACTTCAGCAGATTTCCGAGAACAATGGAAGAGTTCTGAAGCATTTTTAAAAGTGAGGGGAATTCCGAGAACAATAGACGAGTTGTGAAGCAATTTTAAGCGTCAGCGGAATTCCGAGAACAATGGAAGGGTTGTGAAGCATTTTTAAATGTCAGCGGAATTCCGAGAACAATGGAAGATTTCCGAAGCATTTTTAAACGTCAGCGGAATTCTGAGAACAATGGAAGAGTTCCGAAGCATTTTTAAACTTCAGCGGAATTTTGAGAACAATGGAAGTGTTCCGAAGCATTTTTAAAAGTCCGCGAAATTCCGAGAACAACGGAAGAGTTGTGAAGCATTTTTAAACGTCAGCGGAATTCCGAGAACAATGGAAGAGTTCCGAAGCATTTTTAAACGTCAGCGGAATTCCGAGAACAATGGAAGAGTTCTGAAGCATTTTTAAATGTCAGCAGAATTCCGAGAACAATGGAAGCGTTCCGAAGCATTTTTAAATGTCAGCGGAATTCTGAGAACAATGGAAGAGTTCCGAAGCATTTTTAAACTTCAGCAGAATTCCGAGAACAATGGAAGAGTTCCGAAGCATACTTAAACTTCAGCGGTATTCCGAGAACAATGGAAGAGTTCCGAAGCATTTTTAAAAGTCAGGGGAATACCGAGAACAATGGTAGAGTTGTGAAGCATTTTTAAATGTCAGCAGAATTCCAGAACAATGGAAGAGTTCCGAAGCATACTTAAACTTCAGCGGAATTCCGAGAACAATGGAAGAGTTCTGAAGCATTTTTAAACATCAACGGAATTCCGAGAAAAAAGGAAGAGTTCCGAAGCATTTTTATATGTCAGCGGAATTCCGAGAACAATGGAAGAGTTCCGAAGCATTTTTAAACTTCAGCGGAATTACGAGAGCAATGGAAGAGTTCCGAAGCATTTTTAAACATCAGCAGAATTCCGAGAACAATGGAAGAGTTTTTAAGCATTTTTAAACGTCAGTGGAATAACGAAAACAAAGGAAGAGTTCCGAAGCATTTTTAAACATCAGCGGAATTCTGAGAACAATGGAAGTGTTCCAAAGCATTTTTAAACTTCAGCAGTATTCCGAGAACAATGGAAGAGTTCTGAAGCATTTTTAAACTTCAGTAGAATTCCGAGAACAATGGAACAGTTCCGAAGCATATTTAAACTTCAGCGGAATACCGAGAACAATAGAAGAGTTGTGAAGCATTTTTAAACGTCAGCGGAATTCCGAGAACAATGGAAGAGTTCCGATGCATTTTTAAACTACAGCAGAATTCCTAGAACAATAGAAGAGTTGTGAAGCATTTTTAAACGTCAGGGGAATTCCGAGAACAATGGAAGAGTTCCGATGCATTTTTAAACTACAGCAGAATTCCTAGAACAATGGAAGAGTGCCGAAGCATTTTTAAACTTCAGCGGAATTCCGAGAAAAATGGAAGAGTTCCGAAGCATTTTTAAATGTCAGCGGAATTCCGAGAACAATGGAAGAGTACCGAAGCATTTTTAAATGTCTGCGGAATTCTGAGAACAATGGAAGAGTTCCGAAGCATTTTTAAAAGTCAGCGGAATTCCGAGAACAATGGAAGAGTTGTGAAGCATTTTTAAACGTCAGTGGAATTCTGAGAACAATGGAAGAGTTCCGAACCATTTTTAATCTTCAGCATAATTCCGAGAACAATGGAAGAGTACCGAAGCATTTTTAAATGTCAGAGGAATTCCGAGAACAATGGAAGAGTTCCGAAGCATTTTTAAATGTCAGCAGAATTCCGAGAACAATGGAAGAGTTCCAAAGCATTTTTAAACGTCAGCGGAATTCTGAGAACAATGGAAGAGTTCCGAACCATTTTTAATCTTCAGCATAATTCCGAGAACAATGGAAGTGTTCCGAAGCATTTTTAAATGTCAGAGGAATTCCGAGAACAATGGCAGAGTTCCGAAGCATTTTTAAATGTCAGCAGAATTCCGAGAACAATGGAAGAGTTCCAAAGCATTTTTAAATGTCAGCGGAATTCTGAAAACAATGGAAGAGTTCCAAAGCATTTTTAAACTTCAGCAGAATTCCGAGAACAATGGAAAAGTCCCGAAGAATTCTTAAACTTCAGCGGAATTCCGAGAACAATGGAAGAGTTCCGAAGAATTTTTGAAAGTCAGCGGAATTCCGAGAACAATAGAAGAGTTGTGAAGCATTTTTAAGCGTCAGCAGAATTCCGAGAACAATGGAAGAGTTCCGAGGCATTTTTAAACATCAAAACTTCAGCAGATTTCCGAGAACAATGGAAGAGTTCTGAAGCATTTTTAAAAGTGAGGGGAATTCCGAGAACAATAGACGAGTTGTGAAGCAATTTTAAGCGTCAGCGGAATTCCGAGAACAATGGAAGGGTTGTGAAGCATTTTTAAATGTCAGCGGAATTCCGAGAACAATGGAAGATTTCCGAAGCATTTTTAAACGTCAGCGGAATTCTGAGAACAATGGAAGAGTTCCGAAGCATTTTTAAACTTCAGCGGAATTTTGAGAACAATGGAAGAGTTCCGAAGCATTTTTAAAAGTCCGCGAAATTCCGAGAACAACGGAAGAGTTGTGAAGCATTTTTAAACGTCAGCGGAATTCCGAGAACAATGGAAGAGTTCCGAAGCATTTTTAAACGTCAGCGGAATTCCGAGAACAATGGAAGAGTTCTGAAGCATTTTTAAATGTCAGCAGAATTCCGAGAACAATGGAAGCGTTCCGAAGCATTTTTAAATGTCAGCGGAATTCTGAGAACAATGGAAGAGTTCTGAAGCATTTTTAAACTTCAGCAGAATTCCGAGAACAATGGAAGAGTTCCGAAGCATACTTAAACTTCAGCGGAATTCCGAGAACAATGGAAGAGTTCCGAAGCATTTTTAAAAGTCAGGGGAATACCGAGAACAATGGTAGAGTTGTGAAGCATTTTTAAATGTCAGCGGAATTCCAGAACAATGGAAGAGTTCCGAAGCATACTTAAACTTCAGCGTAATTCCGAGAACAATGGAAGAGTTCCGAAGAATTTTTAAACGTCGGCGGAATTCCGAGAACAATGGAAGAGTACCGAAGCATTTTTAAATGTCTGCGGAATTCTGAGAACAATAGAAGAGTTCCGAAGCATTTTTATAAGTCAGCGGAATTCCGAGAACAATGGAATAGTTGTGAAGCATTTTTAAACGTCAGCGGATTTCTGAGAACAATGGAAGAGTTCCGAACCATTTTTAATCTTCAGCATAATTCCGAGAACAATGGAAAAGTTCCGAAGCATATTTAAACTTCAGCGGAATTCCGAGAACAATGGAAGAGTACCGAAGCATTTTTAAACATCAGCGGAATTCCGAGAACAATGGAAGAGTTCTGAAGCATTTTTGAACGTCAGCGGAATTTTGAAAACAATGGAAGATTTCCGAAGCATTTTTAAACGTCAGCGGAATTTGGAGAACAATCGAAGAGTTCCGAAGCATTTTTAAAAGTCAGCGGAATTCCGAGAACAATGGAAGAGTTGTGAAGCATTTTTAAACCTCAGCGGAATTCCGAGCACAATGGAAGAGTTCTGAAACATTTTTAAATGTCAGCGGAATTCCGAGAACAATGGAAGAGCTCCGAAGCATTTTTATATGTCTGCAGAATTCTGAGAACAATGGAAGAGTTCCAAAGCATTTTTAAACGTCAGCAGAATTCTGAAAACAATGGAAGAGTTCTGAAGCATTTTTACACTTCAGCGGAATTTTGAGAACAGAGGAAGAGTTCCGAAGCATTTTTAAAAGTCCGCGAAATTCCGAGAACAATGGAAGAGTTGTGAAGCATTTTTAAACGTCAGCGGAATTCCGAGAACAATGGAAGAGTTACGAAGCATTTTTAAACGTCAGCGGAATTCAGAGAACAATGGAAGAGTTCCAAAGCATTTTTATATGTCTGCGGAATTCTGAAAACAATGGAAGAGTTCCGAAGCATTTTTCAACATCAGCGGAATTCCGAGAACAATGGAAGAGTTCTGAAGCATTTTTAAACGTCAGCGGAATTTTGAAAACAATGGAAGATTTCCGAAGCATTTTTAAACGTCAGCGGAATTCTGAGAACAATGGAAGAGTTCCGAAGCATTTTTAAACTTCAGCGGAATTTTGAGAACAATGGAAGAGTTCCGAAGCATACTTAAACTTCAGCGGTATTCCGAGAACAATGGAAGAGTTCCGAAGCATTTTTAAAAGTCAGGGGAATACCGAGAACAATGGAAGAGTTGTGAAGCATTTTTAAACGTCAGCGGAATTCTGAGAACAATGGAAGAGTTCCGAACCATTTTTAATCTTCAGCATAATTCCGAGAACAATGGAAGAGTTCCGAAGCATTTTTAAATGTCAGAGGAATTCCGAGAACAATGGAAGAGTTCCGAAGCATTTTTAAATGTCAGCAGAATTCCGAGAACAATGGAAGAGTTCGAAAGCATTTTTAAACGTCAGCAGAATTCTGAGAACAATGGAAGAGTTCCGAACCATTTTTAATCTTCAGCATAATTCCGAGAACAATGGAAGAGTTCCGAAGCATTTTTAAATGTCAGAGGAATTCCGAGAACAATGGAAGAGTTCCGAAGCATTTTTAAATGTCAGCAGAATTCCGAGAACAATGGAAGAGTTCCAAAGCATTTTTAAACGTCAGCGGAATTCTGAGAACAATGGAAGAGTTCCGAACCATTTTTAATCTTCAGCATAATTCCGAGAACAATGGAAAAGTTCCGAAGAATTTTTAAAAGTCAGCGGAATTCCGAGAACAATAGAAGAGTTGCGAAGCATTTTTAAGCGTCAGCAGAATTCCGAGAACAATGGAAGAGTTCCGAAGCATTTTTAAACTTCAAAACTTCAGCAGATTTCCGAGAACAATGGAAGAGTTCTGAAGCATTCTTAAACTTCAGCGGAATTCCGAGAACAATGGAAGAGTTCCGAAGCATTTTTAAAAGTGAGGGGAATTCCGAGAACAATAGACGAGTTGTGAAGCAATTTTAAGCGTCAGCGGAATTCCGAGAACAATGGAAGAGTTGTGAAGCATTTTTAAATGTCAGCGGAATTCCGAGAACAAAGGAAGAGTTCTGAAGCATTTTTAAACGTCAGCGGAATTTTGAAAACAATGGAAGATTTCCGAAGCATTTTTAAACGTCAGCGGAATTCTGAGAACAATGGAAGAGTTCCGAAGCATTTTTAAACTTCAGCGGAATTTTGAGAACAATGGAAGAGTTCCGAAGCATTTTTAAAAGTCCGCGAAATTCCGAGAACAATGGAAGAGTTGTGAAGCATTTTTAAACGTCAGCGGAATTCCGAGAACAATGGAAGAGTTCTGAAGCATTTTTAAATGTCAGCAGAATTCCGAGAACAATGGAAGCGTTCCGAAGCATTTTTAAATGTCAGCGGAATTCTGAGAACAATGGAAGAGTTCCGAAGCATTTTTAAACTTCAGCAGAATTCCGAGAACAATGGAAGAGTTCCGAAGCATACTTAAACTTCAGCGATATTCCGAGAACAATGGAAGAGTTCCGAAGCATTTTTAAAAGTCAGGGGAATACCGAGAACAATGGTAGAGTTGTGAAGCATTTTTAAACGTCAGCGGAATTCCAGAACAATGGAAGAGTTCCGAAGCATTTTTAAACTTCAGCAGAATTACGAGAACAATGGAAGAGTTCCGAAGCATTTTTAAACTTCAGCGGAATTACGAGAACAATGGAAGAGTTCCGAAGCATTTTTAAACATCAGCAGAATTCCGAGAACAATGGAAGAGTTTTTAAGCATTTTTAAACGTCAGTGGAATAACGAAAACAATGGAAGAGTTCCGAAGCATTTTTAAACATCAGCGGAATTCTGAGAACAATGGAAGTGTTCCAAAGCATTTTTAAACTTCAGCAGTATTCCGAGAACAATGGAAGAGTTCTGAAGTATTTTTAAACTTCAGTAGAATTCCGAGAACAATGGAACAGTTCCAAAGCATATTTAAACTTCAGCGGAATACCGAGAACAATAGAAGAGTTGTGAAGCATTTTTAAACGTCAGCGGAATTCCGAGAACAATGGAAGAGTACCGAAGCATTATTAAATGTCTGCGGAATTCTGAGAACAATGGAAGAGTTCCAAAGCATTTTTAAAAGTCAGCGGAATTCCGAGAACAATGGAAGAGTTGTGAAGCATTTTTAAACGTCAGCGGAATTCTGAGAACAATGGAAGAGTTCCGAACCATTTTTAATCTTCAGCATAATTCCGAGAACAATGGAAGAGTTCCGAAGCATTTTTAAATGTCAGAGGAATTCCGAGAACAATGGAAGAGTTCCGAAGCATTTTTAAATGTCAGCAGAATTCCGAGAACAATGGAAGAGTTCGAAAGCATTTTTAAACGTCAGCAGAATTCTGAGAACAATGGAAGAGTTCCGAACCATTTTTAATCTTCAGCATAATTCCGAGAACAATGGAAGAGTTCCGAAGCATTTTTAAATGTCAGAGGAATTCCGAGAACAATGGAAGAGTTCCGAAGCATTTTTAAATGTCAGCAGAATTCCGAGAACAATGGAAGAGTTCCAAAGCATTTTTAAACGTCAGCGGAATTCTGAGAACAATGGAAGAGTTCCGAACCATTTTTAATCTTCAGCATAATTCCGAGAACAATGGAAATGTTCCGAAGCATTTTTAAATGTCAGAGGAATTCCGAGAACAATGGAAGAGTTCCGAAGCATTTTTAAATGGCAGCAGAATTCCGAGAACAATGGAAGCGTTCCAAAGCATTTTTAAATGTCAGCGGAATTCTGAAAACAATGGAAGAGTTCCAAAGCATTTTTAAACTTCAGCAGAATTCCGAGAACAATGGAAAAGTTCCGAAGAATTCTTAAACTTCAGCGGTATTCCTAGAACAATGGAAGAGTTCCGAAGCATTTTTAAAAGTCAGGGGAATACCGAGAACAATGGTAGAGTTGTGAAGCAATTTTAAACGTCAGCGGAATTCCAGAACAATGGAAGAGTTCCGAAGCATACTTAAACTTCAGCGGAATTCCGAGAACAATGGAAGAGTTCTGAAGCATTTTTAAACATCAACGGAATTCCGAGAAAAAAGGAAGAGTTCCGAAGCATTTTTATATGTCAGCGGAATTCCGAGAACAATGGAAGAGTTCCGAAGCATTTTTAAACTTCAGCGGAATTACGAGAACAAAGGAAGAGTTCCGAAGCATTTTTAAACATCAACAGAATTCCGAGAACAATGGAAGAGTTTTTAAGCATTTTTAAACGTCATTGGAATAACGAAAACAATGGAAGAGTTCCGAAGCATTTTTAAACATCAGCGGAATTCTGAGAACAATGGAAGTGTTCCAAAGCATTTTTAAACTTCAGCAGTATTCCGAGAACAATGGAACAGTTCCATAGCATATTTAAACTTCAGCGGAATACCGAGAACAATAGAAGAGTTGTGAAGCATTTTTAAACGTCAGGGGAATTCCGAGAACAATGGAAGAGTTCCGATGCATTTTTAAACTTCAGCAGAATTCCTAGAACAATGGAAGAGTTCCGAAGCAATTTTAAACTTCAGCGGAATTCCGAGAACAATGGAAGAGTTCCGAAGCATTTTTAAATGTTTGCGGAATTCTGAGAACAATGGAAGAGTTCCGAACCATTTTTAATCTTCAGCATAATTCCGAGAACAATGGAAGAGTTCCGAAGCATTTTTAAATGTCAGAGGAATTCCGAGAACAATGGAAGAGTTCCGAAGCATTTTTAAATGTCAGCAGAATTCCGAGAACAATGGAAGAGTTCCAAAGCATTTTTAAACGTCAGCGGAATTCTGAGAACAATGGAAGAGTTCCGAACCATTTTTAATCTTCAGCATAATTCCGAGAACAATGGAAGTGTTCCGAAGCATTTTTAAATGTCAGCAGAATTCCGAGAACAATGGAAGCGTTCCAAAGCATTTTTAAATGTCAGCGGAATTCTGAAAACAATGGAAGAGTTCCAAAGCATTTTTAAACTTCAGCAGTATTCCGAGAACAATGAAACAGTTCCAAAGCATATTTAAACTTCAGCGGAATACCGAGAACAATAGAAGAGTTGTGAAGCATTTTTAAACGTCAGGGGAATTCCGAGAACAATGGAAGAGTTCCGATGCATTTTTAAACTTCAGCAGAATTCCTAGAACAATGGAAGAGTTCCGAAGCATTTTTAAACTTCAGCGGAATTCCGAGAACAATGGAAGAGTTCCGAAGCATTTTTAAATGTCTGCGGAATTCTGAGAACAATGGAAGAGTTCCGAACCATTTTTAATCTTCAGCATAATTCCGAGAACAATGGAAGAGTTCCGAAGCATTTTTAAATGTCAGAGGAATTCCGAGAACAATGGAAGAGTTCCGAAGCATTTTTAAATGTCAGCAGAATTCCGAGAACAATGGAAGAGTTCCAAAGCATTTTTAAACGTCAGCGGAATTCTGAGAACAATGGAAGAGTTCCGAACCATTTTTAATCTTCAGCATAATTCCGAGAACAATGGAAGTGTTCCGAAGCATTTTTAAATGTCAGAGGAATTCCGAGAACAATGGAAGAGTTCCGAAGCATTTTTAAATGTCAGCAGAATTCCGAGAACAATGGAAGCGTTCCAAAGCATTTTTAAATGTCAGCGGAATTCTGAAAACAATGGAAGAGTTCCAAAGCATTTTTAAACTTCAGCAGAATTCCGAGAACAATGGAAAAGTTCCGAAGAATTCTTAAACTTCAGCGGTATTCCGAGAACAATGGAAGAGTTCCGAAGCATTTTTAAAAGTCAGGGGAATACCGAGAACAATGGTAGAGTTGTGAAGCATTTTTAAACGTCAGCGGAATTCCAGAACA
Organism: Phyllobates terribilis; assembly: GCF_046119375.1. Classification (NCBI taxonomy): domain Eukaryota; kingdom Metazoa; phylum Chordata; class Amphibia; order Anura; family Dendrobatidae; genus Phyllobates; species Phyllobates terribilis. Next base: position 19,716,000 of record NW_027362775.1, on the reverse strand, counting down.
ATGGAAGAGTTCCGAAGCATACTTAAACTTCAGCGGAATTCCGAGAACAATGGAAGAGTTCTGAAGCATTTTTAAACATCAACGGAATTCCGAGAAAAAATGAAGAGTTCCGAAGCATTTTTATATGTCAGCGGAATTCCGAGAACAATGGAAGAGTTCCGAAGCATTTTTAAACTTCAGCGGAATTACGAGAACAATGGAAGAGTTCCGAAGCATTTTTAAACATCAGCAGAATTCCAAGAACAATGGAAGAGTTTTTAAGCATTTTTAAACGTCAGTGGAATAACGAAAACAATGGAAGAGTTCCGAAGCATTTTTAAACATCAGCGGAATTCTGAGAACAATGGAAGTGTTCCAAAGCATTTTTAAACTTCAGCAGTATTCCGAGAACAATGGAAGAGTTCTGAAGTATTTTTAAACTTCAGTAGAATTCCGAGAACAATGGAACAGTTCCGAAGCATATTTAAACTTCAGCGGAATACCAAGAACAATAGAAGAGTTGTGAAGCATTTTTAAACGTCAGGGGAATTCCGAGAACAATGGAAGAGTTCCGATGCATTTTTAAACTACAGCAGAATTCCTAGAACAATGGAAGAGTGCCGAAGCATTTTTAAACTTCAGCGGAATTCCGAGAACAATGGAAGAGTTCCGAAGCATTTTTAAATGTCATCGGAATTCCGAGAACAATGGAAGAGTACCGAAGCATTTTTAAATGTCTGCGGAATTCTGAGAACAATGGAAGAGTTCCGAAGCATTTTTAAAAGTCAGCGGAATTCCGAGAACAATGGAAGAGTTGTGAAGCATTTTTAAACGGCAGTGGAATTCTGAGAACAATGGAAGAGTTCCGAACCATTTTTAATCTTCAGCATAATTCCGAGAACAATGGAAGAGTTCCGAAGCATTTTTAAATGTCAGAGGAATTCCGAGAACAATGGAAGAGTTCCGAAGCATTTTTAAATGTCAGCAGAATTCCGAGAACAATGGAAGAGTTCCAAAGCATTTTTAAACGTCAGCAGAATTCTGAGAACAATGGAAGAGTTCCGAACCATTTTTAATCTTCAGCATAATTCCGAGAACAATGGAAGTGTTCCGAAGCATTTTTAAATGTCAGAGGAATTCCGAGAACAATGGAAGAGTTCCGAAGCATTTTTAAATGTCAGCAGAATTCCGAGAACAATGGAAGAGTTCCAAAGCATTTTTAAATGTCAGCGGAATTCTGAAAACAATGGAAGAGTTCCAAAGCATTTTTAAACTTCAGCAGAATTCCGAGAACAATGGAAAAGTCCCGAAGAATTCTTAAACTTCAGCGGAATTCCGAGAACAATGGAAGAGTTCCGAAGAATTTTTGAAAGTCAGCGGAATTCCGAGAACAATAGAAGAGTTGTGAAGCATTTTTAAGCGTCAGCAGAATTCCGAGAACAATGGAAGAGTTCCGAGGCATTTTTAAACTTCAAAACTTCAGCAGATTTCCGAGAACAATGGAAGAGTTCTGAAGCATTTTTAAAAGTGAGGGGAATTCCGAGAACAATAGACGAGTTGTGAAGCAATTTTAAGCGTCAGCGGAATTCCGAGAACAATGGAAGGGTTGTGAAGCATTTTTAAATGTCAGCGGAATTCCGAGAACAATGGAAGATTTCCGAAGCATTTTTAAACGTCAGCGGAATTCTGAGAACAATGGAAGAGTTCCGAAGCATTTTTAAACTTCAGCGGAATTTTGAGAACAATGGAAGTGTTCCGAAGCATTTTTAAAAGTCCGCGAAATTCCGAGAACAACGGAAGAGTTGTGAAGCATTTTTAAACGTCAGCGGAATTCCGAGAACAATGGAAGAGTTCCGAAGCATTTTTAAACGTCAGCGGAATTCCGAGAACAATGGAAGAGTTCTGAAGCATTTTTAAATGTCAGCAGAATTCCGAGAACAATGGAAGCGTTCCGAAGCATTTTTAAATGTCAGCGGAATTCTGAGAACAATGGAAGAGTTCCGAAGCATTTTTAAACTTCAGCAGAATTCCGAGAACAATGGAAGAGTTCCGAAGCATACTTAAACTTCAGCGGTATTCCGAGAACAATGGAAGAGTTCCAAAGCATTTTTAAAAGTCAGGGGAATACCGAGAACAATGGTAGAGTTGTGAAGCATTTTTAAATGTCAGCAGAATTCCAGAACAATGGAAGAGTTCCGAAGCATACTTAAACTTCAGCGGAATTCCGAGAACAATGGAAGAGTTCTGAAGCATTTTTAAACATCAACGGAATTCCGAGAAAAAAGGAAGAGTTCCGAAGCATTTTTATATGTCAGCGGAATTCCGAGAACAATGGAAGAGTTCCGAAGCATTTTTAAACTTCAGCGGAATTACGAGAGCAATGGAAGAGTTCCGAAGCATTTTTAAACATCAGCAGAATTCCGAGAACAATGGAAGAGTTTTTAAGCATTTTTAAACGTCAGTGGAATAACGAAAACAAAGGAAGAGTTCCGAAGCATTTTTAAACATCAGCGGAATTCTGAGAACAATGGAAGTGTTCCAAAGCATTTTTAAACTTCAGCAGTATTCCGAGAACAATGGAAGAGTTCTGAAGCATTTTTAAACTTCAGTAGAATTCCGAGAACAATGGAACAGTTCCGAAGCATATTTAAACTTCAGCGGAATACCGAGAACAATAGAAGAGTTGTGAAGCATTTTTAAACGTCAGCGGAATTCCGAGAACAATGGAAGAGTTCCGATGCATTTTTAAACTACAGCAGAATTCCTAGAACAATAGAAGAGTTGTGAAGCATTTTTAAACGTCAGGGGAATTCCGAGAACAATGGAAGAGTTCCGATGCATTTTTAAACTACAGCAGAATTCCTAGAACAATGGAAGAGTGCCGAAGCATTTTTAAACTTCAGCGGAATTCCGAGAAAAATGGAAGAGTTCCGAAGCATTTTTAAATGTCAGCGGAATTCCGAGAACAATGGAAGAGTACCGAAGCATTTTTAAATGTCTGCGGAATTCTGAGAACAATGGAAGAGTTCCGAAGCATTTTTAAAAGTCAGCGGAATTCCGAGAACAATGGAAGAGTTGTGAAGCATTTTTAAACGTCAGTGGAATTCTGAGAACAATGGAAGAGTTCCGAACCATTTTTAATCTTCAGCATAATTCCGAGAACAATGGAAGAGTACCGAAGCATTTTTAAATGTCAGAGGAATTCCGAGAACAATGGAAGAGTTCCGAAGCATTTTTAAATGTCAGCAGAATTCCGAGAACAATGGAAGAGTTCCAAAGCATTTTTAAACGTCAGCGGAATTCTGAGAACAATGGAAGAGTTCCGAACCATTTTTAATCTTCAGCATAATTCCGAGAACAATGGAAGTGTTCCGAAGCATTTTTAAATGTCAGAGGAATTCCGAGAACAATGGCAGAGTTCCGAAGCATTTTTAAATGTCAGCAGAATTCCGAGAACAATGGAAGAGTTCCAAAGCATTTTTAAATGTCAGCGGAATTCTGAAAACAATGGAAGAGTTCCAAAGCATTTTTAAACTTCAGCAGAATTCCGAGAACAATGGAAAAGTCCCGAAGAATTCTTAAACTTCAGCGGAATTCCGAGAACAATGGAAGAGTTCCGAAGAATTTTTGAAAGTCAGCGGAATTCCGAGAACAATAGAAGAGTTGTGAAGCATTTTTAAGCGTCAGCAGAATTCCGAGAACAATGGAAGAGTTCCGAGGCATTTTTAAACATCAAAACTTCAGCAGATTTCCGAGAACAATGGAAGAGTTCTGAAGCATTTTTAAAAGTGAGGGGAATTCCGAGAACAATAGACGAGTTGTGAAGCAATTTTAAGCGTCAGCGGAATTCCGAGAACAATGGAAGGGTTGTGAAGCATTTTTAAATGTCAGCGGAATTCCGAGAACAATGGAAGATTTCCGAAGCATTTTTAAACGTCAGCGGAATTCTGAGAACAATGGAAGAGTTCCGAAGCATTTTTAAACTTCAGCGGAATTTTGAGAACAATGGAAGAGTTCCGAAGCATTTTTAAAAGTCCGCGAAATTCCGAGAACAACGGAAGAGTTGTGAAGCATTTTTAAACGTCAGCGGAATTCCGAGAACAATGGAAGAGTTCCGAAGCATTTTTAAACGTCAGCGGAATTCCGAGAACAATGGAAGAGTTCTGAAGCATTTTTAAATGTCAGCAGAATTCCGAGAACAATGGAAGCGTTCCGAAGCATTTTTAAATGTCAGCGGAATTCTGAGAACAATGGAAGAGTTCCGAAGCATTTTTAAACTTCAGCAGAATTCCGAGAACAATGGAAGAGTTCCGAAGCATACTTAAACTTCAGCGATATTCCGAGAACAATGGAAGAGTTCCAAAGCATTTTTAAACTTCAGCAGTATTCCGAGAACAATGAAACAGTTCCAAATCATATTTAAACTTCAGCGGAATACCGAGAACAATAGAAGAGTTGTGAAGCATTTTTAAACGTCAGGGGAATTCCGAGAACAATGGAAGAGTTCCGATGCATTTTTAAACTTCAGCAGAATTCCTAGAACAATGGAAGAGTTCCGAAGCATTTTTAAACTTCAGCGGAATTCCGAGAACAATGGAAGAGTTCCGAAGCATTTTTAAATGTCTGCGGAATTCTGAGAACAATGGAAGAGTTCCGAACCATTTTTAATCTTCAGCATAATTCCGAGAACAATGGAAGAGTTCCGAAGCATTTTTAAATGTCAGAGGAATTCCGAGAACAATGGAAGAGTTCCGAAGCATTTTTAAATGTCAGCAGAATTCCGAGAACAATGGAAGAGTTCCAAAGCATTTTTAAACGTCAGCGGAATTCTGAGAACAATGGAAGAGTTCCGAACCATTTTTAATCTTCAGCATAATTCCGAGAACAATGGAAGTGTTCCGAAGCATTTTTAAATGTCAGAGGAATTCCGAGAACAATGGAAGAGTTCCGAAGCATTTTTAAATGTCAGCAGAATTCCGAGAACAATGGAAGCGTTCCAAAGCATTTTTAAATGTCAGCGGAATTCTGAAAACAATGGAAGAGTTCCAAAGCATTTTTAAACTTCAGCAGAATTCCGAGAACAATGGAAAAGTTCCGAAGAATTCTTAAACTTCAGCGGTATTCCGAGAACAATGGAAGAGTTCCGAAGCATTTTTAAAAGTCAGGGGAATACCGAGAACAATGGTAGAGTTGTGAAGCATTTTTAAACGTCAGCGGAATTCCAGAACAATGGAAGAGTTCCGAAGCATACTTAAACTTCAGCGGAATTCCGAGAACAATGGAAGAGTTCTGAAGCATTTTTAAACATCAACGGAATTCCGAGAAAAAATGAAGAGTTCCGAAGCATTTTTATATGTCAGCGGAATTCCGAGAACAATGGAAGAGTTCCGAAGCATTTTTAAACTTCAGCGGAATTACGAGAACAATGGAAGAGTTCCGAAGCATTTTTAAACATCAGCAGAATTCCAAGAACAATGGAAGAGTTTTTAAGCATTTTTAAACGTCAGTGGAATAACGAAAACAATGGAAGAGTTCCGAAGCATTTTTAAACATCAGCGGAATTCTGAGAACAATGGAAGTGTTCCAAAGCATTTTTAAACTTCAGCAGTATTCCGAGAACAATGGAAGAGTTCTGAAGTATTTTTAAACTTCAGTAGAATTCCGAGAACAATGGAACAGTTCCGAAGCATATTTAAACTTCAGCGGAATACCAAGAACAATAGAAGAGTTGTGAAGCATTTTTAAACGTCAGGGGAATTCCGAGAACAATGGAAGAGTTCCGATGCATTTTTAAACTACAGCAGAATTCCTAGAACAATGGAAGAGTGCCGAAGCATTTTTAAACTTCAGCGGAATTCCGAGAACAATGGAAGAGTTCCGAAGCATTTTTAAATGTCATCGGAATTCCGAGAACAATGGAAGAGTACCGAAGCATTTTTAAATGTCTGCGGAATTCTGAGAACAATGGAAGAGTTCCGAAGCATTTTTAAAAGTCAGCGGAATTCCGAGAACAATGGAAGAGTTGTGAAGCATTTTTAAACGGCAGTGGAATTCTGAGAACAATGGAAGAGTTCCGAACCATTTTTAATCTTCAGCATAATTCCGAGAACAATGGAAGAGTTCCGAAGCATTTTTAAATGTCAGAGGAATTCCGAGAACAATGGAAGAGTTCCGAAGCATTTTTAAATGTCAGCAGAATTCCGAGAACAATGGAAGAGTTCCAAAGCATTTTTAAACGTCAGCAGAATTCTGAGAACAATGGAAGAGTTCCGAACCATTTTTAATCTTCAGCATAATTCCGAGAACAATGGAAGTGTTCCGAAGCATTTTTAAATGTCAGAGGAATTCCGAGAACAATGGAAGAGTTCCGAAGCATTTTTAAATGTCAGCAGAATTCCGAGAACAATGGAAGAGTTCCAAAGCATTTTTAAATGTCAGCGGAATTCTGAAAACAATGGAAGAGTTCCAAAGCATTTTTAAACTTCAGCAGAATTCCGAGAACAATGGAAAAGTCCCGAAGAATTCTTAAACTTCAGCGGAATTCCGAGAACAATGGAAGAGTTCCGAAGAATTTTTGAAAGTCAGCGGAATTCCGAGAACAATAGAAGAGTTGTGAAGCATTTTTAAGCGTCAGCAGAATTCCGAGAACAATGGAAGAGTTCCGAGGCATTTTTAAACTTCAAAACTTCAGCAGATTTCCGAGAACAATGGAAGAGTTCTGAAGCATTTTTAAAAGTGAGGGGAATTCCGAGAACAATAGACGAGTTGTGAAGCAATTTTAAGCGTCAGCGGAATTCCGAGAACAATGGAAGGGTTGTGAAGCATTTTTAAATGTCAGCGGAATTCCGAGAACAATGGAAGATTTCCGAAGCATTTTTAAACGTCAGCGGAATTCTGAGAACAATGGAAGAGTTCCGAAGCATTTTTAAACTTCAGCGGAATTTTGAGAACAATGGAAGTGTTCCGAAGCATTTTTAAAAGTCCGCGAAATTCCGAGAACAACGGAAGAGTTGTGAAGCATTTTTAAACGTCAGCGGAATTCCGAGAACAATGGAAGAGTTCCGAAGCATTTTTAAACGTCAGCGGAATTCCGAGAACAATGGAAGAGTTCTGAAGCATTTTTAAATGTCAGCAGAATTCCGAGAACAATGGAAGCGTTCCGAAGCATTTTTAAATGTCAGCGGAATTCTGAGAACAATGGAAGAGTTCCGAAGCATTTTTAAACTTCAGCAGAATTCCGAGAACAATGGAAGAGTTCCGAAGCATACTTAAACTTCAGCGGTATTCCGAGAACAATGGAAGAGTTCCAAAGCATTTTTAAAAGTCAGGGGAATACCGAGAACAATGGTAGAGTTGTGAAGCATTTTTAAATGTCAGCAGAATTCCAGAACAATGGAAGAGTTCCGAAGCATACTTAAACTTCAGCGGAATTCCGAGAACAATGGAAGAGTTCTGAAGCATTTTTAAACATCAACGGAATTCCGAGAAAAAAGGAAGAGTTCCGAAGCATTTTTATATGTCAGCGGAATTCCGAGAACAATGGAAGAGTTCCGAAGCATTTTTAAACTTCAGCGGAATTACGAGAGCAATGGAAGAGTTCCGAAGCATTTTTAAACATCAGCAGAATTCCGAGAACAATGGAAGAGTTTTTAAGCATTTTTAAACGTCAGTGGAATAACGAAAACAAAGGAAGAGTTCCGAAGCATTTTTAAACATCAGCGGAATTCTGAGAACAATGGAAGTGTTCCAAAGCATTTTTAAACTTCAGCAGTATTCCGAGAACAATGGAAGAGTTCTGAAGCATTTTTAAACTTCAGTAGAATTCCGAGAACAATGGAACAGTTCCGAAGCATATTTAAACTTCAGCGGAATACCGAGAACAATAGAAGAGTTGTGAAGCATTTTTAAACGTCAGCGGAATTCCGAGAACAATGGAAGAGTTCCGATGCATTTTTAAACTACAGCAGAATTCCTAGAACAATAGAAGAGTTGTGAAGCATTTTTAAACGTCAGGGGAATTCCGAGAACAATGGAAGAGTTCCGATGCATTTTTAAACTACAGCAGAATTCCTAGAACAATGGAAGAGTGCCGAAGCATTTTTAAACTTCAGCGGAATTCCGAGAAAAATGGAAGAGTTCCGAAGCATTTTTAAATGTCAGCGGAATTCCGAGAACAATGGAAGAGTACCGAAGCATTTTTAAATGTCTGCGGAATTCTGAGAACAATGGAAGAGTTCCGAAGCATTTTTAAAAGTCAGCGGAATTCCGAGAACAATGGAAGAGTTGTGAAGCATTTTTAAACGTCAGTGGAATTCTGAGAACAATGGAAGAGTTCCGAACCATTTTTAATCTTCAGCATAATTCCGAGAACAATGGAAGAGTACCGAAGCATTTTTAAATGTCAGAGGAATTCCGAGAACAATGGAAGAGTTCCGAAGCATTTTTAAATGTCAGCAGAATTCCGAGAACAATGGAAGAGTTCCAAAGCATTTTTAAACGTCAGCGGAATTCTGAGAACAATGGAAGAGTTCCGAACCATTTTTAATCTTCAGCATAATTCCGAGAACAATGGAAGTGTTCCGAAGCATTTTTAAATGTCAGAGGAATTCCGAGAACAATGGCAGAGTTCCGAAGCATTTTTAAATGTCAGCAGAATTCCGAGAACAATGGAAGAGTTCCAAAGCATTTTTAAATGTCAGCGGAATTCTGAAAACAATGGAAGAGTTCCAAAGCATTTTTAAACTTCAGCAGAATTCCGAGAACAATGGAAAAGTCCCGAAGAATTCTTAAACTTCAGCGGAATTCCGAGAACAATGGAAGAGTTCCGAAGAATTTTTGAAAGTCAGCGGAATTCCGAGAACAATAGAAGAGTTGTGAAGCATTTTTAAGCGTCAGCAGAATTCCGAGAACAATGGAAGAGTTCCGAGGCATTTTTAAACATCAAAACTTCAGCAGATTTCCGAGAACAATGGAAGAGTTCTGAAGCATTTTTAAAAGTGAGGGGAATTCCGAGAACAATAGACGAGTTGTGAAGCAATTTTAAGCGTCAGCGGAATTCCGAGAACAATGGAAGGGTTGTGAAGCATTTTTAAATGTCAGCGGAATTCCGAGAACAATGGAAGATTTCCGAAGCATTTTTAAACGTCAGCGGAATTCTGAGAACAATGGAAGAGTTCCGAAGCATTTTTAAACTTCAGCGGAATTTTGAGAACAATGGAAGAGTTCCGAAGCATTTTTAAAAGTCCGCGAAATTCCGAGAACAACGGAAGAGTTGTGAAGCATTTTTAAACGTCAGCGGAATTCCGAGAACAATGGAAGAGTTCCGAAGCATTTTTAAACGTCAGCGGAATTCCGAGAACAATGGAAGAGTTCTGAAGCATTTTTAAATGTCAGCAGAATTCCGAGAACAATGGAAGCGTTCCGAAGCATTTTTAAATGTCAGCGGAATTCTGAGAACAATGGAAGAGTTCTGAAGCATTTTTAAACTTCAGCAGAATTCCGAGAACAATGGAAGAGTTCCGAAGCATACTTAAACTTCAGCGGAATTCCGAGAACAATGGAAGAGTTCCGAAGCATTTTTAAAAGTCAGGGGAATACCGAGAACAATGGTAGAGTTGTGAAGCATTTTTAAATGTCAGCGGAATTCCAGAACAATGGAAGAGTTCCGAAGCATACTTAAACTTCAGCGTAATTCCGAGAACAATGGAAGAGTTCCGAAGAATTTTTAAACGTCGGCGGAATTCCGAGAACAATGGAAGAGTACCGAAGCATTTTTAAATGTCTGCGGAATTCTGAGAACAATAGAAGAGTTCCGAAGCATTTTTATAAGTCAGCGGAATTCCGAGAACAATGGAATAGTTGTGAAGCATTTTTAAACGTCAGCGGATTTCTGAGAACAATGGAAGAGTTCCGAACCATTTTTAATCTTCAGCATAATTCCGAGAACAATGGAAAAGTTCCGAAGCATATTTAAACTTCAGCGGAATTCCGAGAACAATGGAAGAGTACCGAAGCATTTTTAAACATCAGCGGAATTCCGAGAACAATGGAAGAGTTCTGAAGCATTTTTGAACGTCAGCGGAATTTTGAAAACAATGGAAGATTTCCGAAGCATTTTTAAACGTCAGCGGAATTTGGAGAACAATCGAAGAGTTCCGAAGCATTTTTAAAAGTCAGCGGAATTCCGAGAACAATGGAAGAGTTGTGAAGCATTTTTAAACCTCAGCGGAATTCCGAGCACAATGGAAGAGTTCTGAAACATTTTTAAATGTCAGCGGAATTCCGAGAACAATGGAAGAGCTCCGAAGCATTTTTATATGTCTGCAGAATTCTGAGAACAATGGAAGAGTTCCAAAGCATTTTTAAACGTCAGCAGAATTCTGAAAACAATGGAAGAGTTCTGAAGCATTTTTACACTTCAGCGGAATTTTGAGAACAGAGGAAGAGTTCCGAAGCATTTTTAAAAGTCCGCGAAATTCCGAGAACAATGGAAGAGTTGTGAAGCATTTTTAAACGTCAGCGGAATTCCGAGAACAATGGAAGAGTTACGAAGCATTTTTAAACGTCAGCGGAATTCAGAGAACAATGGAAGAGTTCCAAAGCATTTTTATATGTCTGCGGAATTCTGAAAACAATGGAAGAGTTCCGAAGCATTTTTCAACATCAGCGGAATTCCGAGAACAATGGAAGAGTTCTGAAGCATTTTTAAACGTCAGCGGAATTTTGAAAACAATGGAAGATTTCCGAAGCATTTTTAAACGTCAGCGGAATTCTGAGAACAATGGAAGAGTTCCGAAGCATTTTTAAACTTCAGCGGAATTTTGAGAACAATGGAAGAGTTCCGAAGCATACTTAAACTTCAGCGGTATTCCGAGAACAATGGAAGAGTTCCGAAGCATTTTTAAAAGTCAGGGGAATACCGAGAACAATGGAAGAGTTGTGAAGCATTTTTAAACGTCAGCGGAATTCTGAGAACAATGGAAGAGTTCCGAACCATTTTTAATCTTCAGCATAATTCCGAGAACAATGGAAGAGTTCCGAAGCATTTTTAAATGTCAGAGGAATTCCGAGAACAATGGAAGAGTTCCGAAGCATTTTTAAATGTCAGCAGAATTCCGAGAACAATGGAAGAGTTCGAAAGCATTTTTAAACGTCAGCAGAATTCTGAGAACAATGGAAGAGTTCCGAACCATTTTTAATCTTCAGCATAATTCCGAGAACAATGGAAGAGTTCCGAAGCATTTTTAAATGTCAGAGGAATTCCGAGAACAATGGAAGAGTTCCGAAGCATTTTTAAATGTCAGCAGAATTCCGAGAACAATGGAAGAGTTCCAAAGCATTTTTAAACGTCAGCGGAATTCTGAGAACAATGGAAGAGTTCCGAACCATTTTTAATCTTCAGCATAATTCCGAGAACAATGGAAAAGTTCCGAAGAATTTTTAAAAGTCAGCGGAATTCCGAGAACAATAGAAGAGTTGCGAAGCATTTTTAAGCGTCAGCAGAATTCCGAGAACAATGGAAGAGTTCCGAAGCATTTTTAAACTTCAAAACTTCAGCAGATTTCCGAGAACAATGGAAGAGTTCTGAAGCATTCTTAAACTTCAGCGGAATTCCGAGAACAATGGAAGAGTTCCGAAGCATTTTTAAAAGTGAGGGGAATTCCGAGAACAATAGACGAGTTGTGAAGCAATTTTAAGCGTCAGCGGAATTCCGAGAACAATGGAAGAGTTGTGAAGCATTTTTAAATGTCAGCGGAATTCCGAGAACAAAGGAAGAGTTCTGAAGCATTTTTAAACGTCAGCGGAATTTTGAAAACAATGGAAGATTTCCGAAGCATTTTTAAACGTCAGCGGAATTCTGAGAACAATGGAAGAGTTCCGAAGCATTTTTAAACTTCAGCGGAATTTTGAGAACAATGGAAGAGTTCCGAAGCATTTTTAAAAGTCCGCGAAATTCCGAGAACAATGGAAGAGTTGTGAAGCATTTTTAAACGTCAGCGGAATTCCGAGAACAATGGAAGAGTTCTGAAGCATTTTTAAATGTCAGCAGAATTCCGAGAACAATGGAAGCGTTCCGAAGCATTTTTAAATGTCAGCGGAATTCTGAGAACAATGGAAGAGTTCCGAAGCATTTTTAAACTTCAGCAGAATTCCGAGAACAATGGAAGAGTTCCGAAGCATACTTAAACTTCAGCGATATTCCGAGAACAATGGAAGAGTTCCGAAGCATTTTTAAAAGTCAGGGGAATACCGAGAACAATGGTAGAGTTGTGAAGCATTTTTAAACGTCAGCGGAATTCCAGAACAATGGAAGAGTTCCGAAGCATTTTTAAACTTCAGCAGAATTACGAGAACAATGGAAGAGTTCCGAAGCATTTTTAAACTTCAGCGGAATTACGAGAACAATGGAAGAGTTCCGAAGCATTTTTAAACATCAGCAGAATTCCGAGAACAATGGAAGAGTTTTTAAGCATTTTTAAACGTCAGTGGAATAACGAAAACAATGGAAGAGTTCCGAAGCATTTTTAAACATCAGCGGAATTCTGAGAACAATGGAAGTGTTCCAAAGCATTTTTAAACTTCAGCAGTATTCCGAGAACAATGGAAGAGTTCTGAAGTATTTTTAAACTTCAGTAGAATTCCGAGAACAATGGAACAGTTCCAAAGCATATTTAAACTTCAGCGGAATACCGAGAACAATAGAAGAGTTGTGAAGCATTTTTAAACGTCAGCGGAATTCCGAGAACAATGGAAGAGTACCGAAGCATTATTAAATGTCTGCGGAATTCTGAGAACAATGGAAGAGTTCCAAAGCATTTTTAAAAGTCAGCGGAATTCCGAGAACAATGGAAGAGTTGTGAAGCATTTTTAAACGTCAGCGGAATTCTGAGAACAATGGAAGAGTTCCGAACCATTTTTAATCTTCAGCATAATTCCGAGAACAATGGAAGAGTTCCGAAGCATTTTTAAATGTCAGAGGAATTCCGAGAACAATGGAAGAGTTCCGAAGCATTTTTAAATGTCAGCAGAATTCCGAGAACAATGGAAGAGTTCGAAAGCATTTTTAAACGTCAGCAGAATTCTGAGAACAATGGAAGAGTTCCGAACCATTTTTAATCTTCAGCATAATTCCGAGAACAATGGAAGAGTTCCGAAGCATTTTTAAATGTCAGAGGAATTCCGAGAACAATGGAAGAGTTCCGAAGCATTTTTAAATGTCAGCAGAATTCCGAGAACAATGGAAGAGTTCCAAAGCATTTTTAAACGTCAGCGGAATTCTGAGAACAATGGAAGAGTTCCGAACCATTTTTAATCTTCAGCATAATTCCGAGAACAATGGAAATGTTCCGAAGCATTTTTAAATGTCAGAGGAATTCCGAGAACAATGGAAGAGTTCCGAAGCATTTTTAAATGGCAGCAGAATTCCGAGAACAATGGAAGCGTTCCAAAGCATTTTTAAATGTCAGCGGAATTCTGAAAACAATGGAAGAGTTCCAAAGCATTTTTAAACTTCAGCAGAATTCCGAGAACAATGGAAAAGTTCCGAAGAATTCTTAAACTTCAGCGGTATTCCTAGAACAATGGAAGAGTTCCGAAGCATTTTTAAAAGTCAGGGGAATACCGAGAACAATGGTAGAGTTGTGAAGCAATTTTAAACGTCAGCGGAATTCCAGAACAATGGAAGAGTTCCGAAGCATACTTAAACTTCAGCGGAATTCCGAGAACAATGGAAGAGTTCTGAAGCATTTTTAAACATCAACGGAATTCCGAGAAAAAAGGAAGAGTTCCGAAGCATTTTTATATGTCAGCGGAATTCCGAGAACAATGGAAGAGTTCCGAAGCATTTTTAAACTTCAGCGGAATTACGAGAACAAAGGAAGAGTTCCGAAGCATTTTTAAACATCAACAGAATTCCGAGAACAATGGAAGAGTTTTTAAGCATTTTTAAACGTCATTGGAATAACGAAAACAATGGAAGAGTTCCGAAGCATTTTTAAACATCAGCGGAATTCTGAGAACAATGGAAGTGTTCCAAAGCATTTTTAAACTTCAGCAGTATTCCGAGAACAATGGAACAGTTCCATAGCATATTTAAACTTCAGCGGAATACCGAGAACAATAGAAGAGTTGTGAAGCATTTTTAAACGTCAGGGGAATTCCGAGAACAATGGAAGAGTTCCGATGCATTTTTAAACTTCAGCAGAATTCCTAGAACAATGGAAGAGTTCCGAAGCAATTTTAAACTTCAGCGGAATTCCGAGAACAATGGAAGAGTTCCGAAGCATTTTTAAATGTTTGCGGAATTCTGAGAACAATGGAAGAGTTCCGAACCATTTTTAATCTTCAGCATAATTCCGAGAACAATGGAAGAGTTCCGAAGCATTTTTAAATGTCAGAGGAATTCCGAGAACAATGGAAGAGTTCCGAAGCATTTTTAAATGTCAGCAGAATTCCGAGAACAATGGAAGAGTTCCAAAGCATTTTTAAACGTCAGCGGAATTCTGAGAACAATGGAAGAGTTCCGAACCATTTTTAATCTTCAGCATAATTCCGAGAACAATGGAAGTGTTCCGAAGCATTTTTAAATGTCAGCAGAATTCCGAGAACAATGGAAGCGTTCCAAAGCATTTTTAAATGTCAGCGGAATTCTGAAAACAATGGAAGAGTTCCAAAGCATTTTTAAACTTCAGCAGTATTCCGAGAACAATGAAACAGTTCCAAAGCATATTTAAACTTCAGCGGAATACCGAGAACAATAGAAGAGTTGTGAAGCATTTTTAAACGTCAGGGGAATTCCGAGAACAATGGAAGAGTTCCGATGCATTTTTAAACTTCAGCAGAATTCCTAGAACAATGGAAGAGTTCCGAAGCATTTTTAAACTTCAGCGGAATTCCGAGAACAATGGAAGAGTTCCGAAGCATTTTTAAATGTCTGCGGAATTCTGAGAACAATGGAAGAGTTCCGAACCATTTTTAATCTTCAGCATAATTCCGAGAACAATGGAAGAGTTCCGAAGCATTTTTAAATGTCAGAGGAATTCCGAGAACAATGGAAGAGTTCCGAAGCATTTTTAAATGTCAGCAGAATTCCGAGAACAATGGAAGAGTTCCAAAGCATTTTTAAACGTCAGCGGAATTCTGAGAACAATGGAAGAGTTCCGAACCATTTTTAATCTTCAGCATAATTCCGAGAACAATGGAAGTGTTCCGAAGCATTTTTAAATGTCAGAGGAATTCCGAGAACAATGGAAGAGTTCCGAAGCATTTTTAAATGTCAGCAGAATTCCGAGAACAATGGAAGCGTTCCAAAGCATTTTTAAATGTCAGCGGAATTCTGAAAACAATGGAAGAGTTCCAAAGCATTTTTAAACTTCAGCAGAATTCCGAGAACAATGGAAAAGTTCCGAAGAATTCTTAAACTTCAGCGGTATTCCGAGAACAATGGAAGAGTTCCGAAGCATTTTTAAAAGTCAGGGGAATACCGAGAACAATGGTAGAGTTGTGAAGCATTTTTAAACGTCAGCGGAATTCCAGAACAATGGAAGAGTTCCGAAGCATACTTAAACTTCAGCGGAATTCCGAGAACAATGGAAGAGTTCTGAAGCATTTTTAAACATCAACGGAATTCCGAGAAAAAATGAAGAGTTCCGAAGCATTTTTATATGTCAGCGGAATTCCGAGAACAATGGAAGAGTTCCGAAGCATTTTTAAACTTCAGCGGAATTACGAGAACAATGGAAGAGTTCCGAAGCATTTTTAAACATCAGCAGAATTCCAAGAACAATGGAAGAGTTTTTAAGCATTTTTAAACGTCAGTGGAATAACGAAAACAATGGAAGAGTTCCGAAGCATTTTTAAACATCAGCGGAATTCTGAGAACAATGGAAGTGTTCCAAAGCATTTTTAAACTTCAGCAGTATTCCGAGAACAATGGAAGAGTTCTGAAGTATTTTTAAACTTCAGTAGAATTCCGAGAACAATGGAACAGTTCCGAAGCATATTTAAACTTCAGCGGAATACCAAGAACAATAGAAGAGTTGTGAAGCATTTTTAAACGTCAGGGGAATTCCGAGAACAATGGAAGAGTTCCGATGCATTTTTAAACTACAGCAGAATTCCTAGAACAATGGAAGAGTGCCGAAGCATTTTTAAACTTCAGCGGAATTCCGAGAACAATGGAAGAGTTCCGAAGCATTTTTAAATGTCATCGGAATTCCGAGAACAATGGAAGAGTACCGAAGCATTTTTAAATGTCTGCGGAATTCTGAGAACAATGGAAGAGTTCCGAAGCATTTTTAAAAGTCAGCGGAATTCCGAGAACAATGGAAGAGTTGTGAAGCATTTTTAAACGGCAGTGGAATTCTGAGAACAATGGAAGAGTTCCGAACCATTTTTAATCTTCAGCATAATTCCGAGAACAATGGAAGAGTTCCGAAGCATTTTTAAATGTCAGAGGAATTCCGAGAACAATGGAAGAGTTCCGAAGCATTTTTAAATGTCAGCAGAATTCCGAGAACAATGGAAGAGTTCCAAAGCATTTTTAAACGTCAGCAGAATTCTGAGAACAATGGAAGAGTTCCGAACCATTTTTAATCTTCAGCATAATTCCGAGAACAATGGAAGTGTTCCGAAGCATTTTTAAATGTCAGAGGAATTCCGAGAACAATGGAAGAGTTCCGAAGCATTTTTAAATGTCAGCAGAATTCCGAGAACAATGGAAGAGTTCCAAAGCATTTTTAAATGTCAGCGGAATTCTGAAAACAATGGAAGAGTTCCAAAGCATTTTTAAACTTCAGCAGAATTCCGAGAACAATGGAAAAGTCCCGAAGAATTCTTAAACTTCAGCGGAATTCCGAGAACAATGGAAGAGTTCCGAAGAATTTTTGAAAGTCAGCGGAATTCCGAGAACAATAGAAGAGTTGTGAAGCATTTTTAAGCGTCAGCAGAATTCCGAGAACAATGGAAGAGTTCCGAGGCATTTTTAAACTTCAAAACTTCAGCAGATTTCCGAGAACAATGGAAGAGTTCTGAAGCATTTTTAAAAGTGAGGGGAATTCCGAGAACAATAGACGAGTTGTGAAGCAATTTTAAGCGTCAGCGGAATTCCGAGAACAATGGAAGGGTTGTGAAGCATTTTTAAATGTCAGCGGAATTCCGAGAACAATGGAAGATTTCCGAAGCATTTTTAAACGTCAGCGGAATTCTGAGAACAATGGAAGAGTTCCGAAGCATTTTTAAACTTCAGCGGAATTTTGAGAACAATGGAAGTGTTCCGAAGCATTTTTAAAAGTCCGCGAAATTCCGAGAACAACGGAAGAGTTGTGAAGCATTTTTAAACGTCAGCGGAATTCCGAGAACAATGGAAGAGTTCCGAAGCATTTTTAAACGTCAGCGGAATTCCGAGAACAATGGAAGAGTTCTGAAGCATTTTTAAATGTCAGCAGAATTCCGAGAACAATGGAAGCGTTCCGAAGCATTTTTAAATGTCAGCGGAATTCTGAGAACAATGGAAGAGTTCCGAAGCATTTTTAAACTTCAGCAGAATTCCGAGAACAATGGAAGAGTTCCGAAGCATACTTAAACTTCAGCGGTATTCCGAGAACAATGGAAGAGTTCCAAAGCATTTTTAAAAGTCAGGGGAATACCGAGAACAATGGTAGAGTTGTGAAGCATTTTTAAATGTCAGCAGAATTCCAGAACAATGGAAGAGTTCCGAAGCATACTTAAACTTCAGCGGAATTCCGAGAACAATGGAAGAGTTCTGAAGCATTTTTAAACATCAACGGAATTCCGAGAAAAAAGGAAGAGTTCCGAAGCATTTTTATATGTCAGCGGAATTCCGAGAACAATGGAAGAGTTCCGAAGCATTTTTAAACTTCAGCGGAATTACGAGAGCAATGGAAGAGTTCCGAAGCATTTTTAAACATCAGCAGAATTCCGAGAACAATGGAAGAGTTTTTAAGCATTTTTAAACGTCAGTGGAATAACGAAAACAAAGGAAGAGTTCCGAAGCATTTTTAAACATCAGCGGAATTCTGAGAACAATGGAAGTGTTCCAAAGCATTTTTAAACTTCAGCAGTATTCCGAGAACAATGGAAGAGTTCTGAAGCATTTTTAAACTTCAGTAGAATTCCGAGAACAATGGAACAGTTCCGAAGCATATTTAAACTTCAGCGGAATACCGAGAACAATAGAAGAGTTGTGAAGCATTTTTAAACGTCAGCGGAATTCCGAGAACAATGGAAGAGTTCCGATGCATTTTTAAACTACAGCAGAATTCCTAGAACAATAGAAGAGTTGTGAAGCATTTTTAAACGTCAGGGGAATTCCGAGAACAATGGAAGAGTTCCGATGCATTTTTAAACTACAGCAGAATTCCTAGAACAATGGAAGAGTGCCGAAGCATTTTTAAACTTCAGCGGAATTCCGAGAAAAATGGAAGAGTTCCGAAGCATTTTTAAATGTCAGCGGAATTCCGAGAACAATGGAAGAGTACCGAAGCATTTTTAAATGTCTGCGGAATTCTGAGAACAATGGAAGAGTTCCGAAGCATTTTTAAAAGTCAGCGGAATTCCGAGAACAATGGAAGAGTTGTGAAGCATTTTTAAACGTCAGTGGAATTCTGAGAACAATGGAAGAGTTCCGAACCATTTTTAATCTTCAGCATAATTCCGAGAACAATGGAAGAGTACCGAAGCATTTTTAAATGTCAGAGGAATTCCGAGAACAATGGAAGAGTTCCGAAGCATTTTTAAATGTCAGCAGAATTCCGAGAACAATGGAAGAGTTCCAAAGCATTTTTAAACGTCAGCGGAATTCTGAGAACAATGGAAGAGTTCCGAACCATTTTTAATCTTCAGCATAATTCCGAGAACAATGGAAGTGTTCCGAAGCATTTTTAAATGTCAGAGGAATTCCGAGAACAATGGCAGAGTTCCGAAGCATTTTTAAATGTCAGCAGAATTCCGAGAACAATGGAAGAGTTCCAAAGCATTTTTAAATGTCAGCGGAATTCTGAAAACAATGGAAGAGTTCCAAAGCATTTTTAAACTTCAGCAGAATTCCGAGAACAATGGAAAAGTCCCGAAGAATTCTTAAACTTCAGCGGAATTCCGAGAACAATGGAAGAGTTCCGAAGAATTTTTGAAAGTCAGCGGAATTCCGAGAACAATAGAAGAGTTGTGAAGCATTTTTAAGCGTCAGCAGAATTCCGAGAACAATGGAAGAGTTCCGAGGCATTTTTAAACATCAAAACTTCAGCAGATTTCCGAGAACAATGGAAGAGTTCTGAAGCATTTTTAAAAGTGAGGGGAATTCCGAGAACAATAGACGAGTTGTGAAGCAATTTTAAGCGTCAGCGGAATTCCGAGAACAATGGAAGGGTTGTGAAGCATTTTTAAATGTCAGCGGAATTCCGAGAACAATGGAAGATTTCCGAAGCATTTTTAAACGTCAGCGGAATTCTGAGAACAATGGAAGAGTTCCGAAGCATTTTTAAACTTCAGCGGAATTTTGAGAACAATGGAAGAGTTCCGAAGCATTTTTAAAAGTCCGCGAAATTCCGAGAACAACGGAAGAGTTGTGAAGCATTTTTAAACGTCAGCGGAATTCCGAGAACAATGGAAGAGTTCCGAAGCATTTTTAAACGTCAGCGGAATTCCGAGAACAATGGAAGAGTTCTGAAGCATTTTTAAATGTCAGCAGAATTCCGAGAACAATGGAAGCGTTCCGAAGCATTTTTAAATGTCAGCGGAATTCTGAGAACAATGGAAGAGTTCTGAAGCATTTTTAAACTTCAGCAGAATTCCGAGAACAATGGAAGAGTTCCGAAGCATACTTAAACTTCAGCGGAATTCCGAGAACAATGGAAGAGTTCCGAAGCATTTTTAAAAGTCAGGGGAATACCGAGAACAATGGTAGAGTTGTGAAGCATTTTTAAATGTCAGCGGAATTCCAGAACAATGGAAGAGTTCCGAAGCATACTTAAACTTCAGCGTAATTCCGAGAACAATGGAAGAGTTCCGAAGAATTTTTAAACGTCAGCGGAATTCCGAGAACAATGGAAGAGTACCGAAGCATTTTTAAATGTCTGCGGAATTCTGAGAACAATAGAAGAGTTCCGAAGCATTTTTATAAGTCAGCGGAATTCCGAGAACAATGGAATAGTTGTGAAGCATTTTTAAACGTCAGCGGATTTCTGAGAACAATGGAAGAGTTCCGAACCATTTTTAATCTTCAGCATAATTCCGAGAACAATGGAAAAGTTCCGAAGCATATTTAAACTTCAGCGGAATTCCGAGAACAATGGAAGAGTACCGAAGCATTTTTAAACATCAGCGGAATTCCGAGAACAATGGAAGAGTTCTGAAGCATTTTTGAACGTCAGCGGAATTTTGAAAACAATGGAAGATTTCCGAAGCATTTTTAAACGTCAGCGGAATTTGGAGAACAATCGAAGAGTTCCGAAGCATTTTTAAAAGTCAGCGGAATTCCGAGAACAATGGAAGAGTTGTGAAGCATTTTTAAACCTCAGCGGAATTCCGAGCACAATGGAAGAGTTCTGAAACATTTTTAAATGTCAGCGGAATTCCGAGAACAATGGAAGAGCTCCGAAGCATTTTTATATGTCTGCAGAATTCTGAGAACAATGGAAGAGTTCCAAAGCATTTTTAAACGTCAGCAGAATTCTGAAAACAATGGAAGAGTTCTGAAGCATTTTTACACTTCAGCGGAATTTTGAGAACAGAGGAAGAGTTCCGAAGCATTTTTAAAAGTCCGCGAAATTCCGAGAACAATGGAAGAGTTGTGAAGCATTTTTAAACGTCAGCGGAATTCCGAGAACAATGGAAGAGTTACGAAGCATTTTTAAACGTCAGCGGAATTCAGAGAACAATGGAAGAGTTCCAAAGCATTTTTATATGTCTGCGGAATTCTGAAAACAATGGAAGAGTTCCGAAGCATTTTTCAACATCAGCGGAATTCCGAGAACAATGGAAGAGTTCTGAAGCATTTTTAAACGTCAGCGGAATTTTGAAAACAATGGAAGATTTCCGAAGCATTTTAAACGTCAGCGGAATTCTGAGAACAATGGAAGAGTTCCGAAGCATTTTTAAACTTCAGCGGAATTTTGAGAACAATGGAAGAGTTCCGAAGCATACTTAAACTTCAGCGGTATTCCGAGAACAATGGAAGAGTTCCGAAGCATTTTTAAAAGTCAGGGGAATACCGAGAACAATGGTAGAGTTGTGAAGCATTTTTAAACGTCAGCGGAATTCCAGAACAATGGAAGAGTTCCGAAGCATACTTAAACTTCAGCGGAATTCCGAGAACAATGGAAGAGTTCTGAAGCATTTTTAAACATCAACGGAATTCCGAGAAAAAAGGAAGAGTTCCGAAGCATTTTTATATGTCAGCGGAATTCCGAGAACAATGGAAGAGTTCCGAAGCATTTTTAAACATCAGCAGAATTCCGAGAACAATGGAAGAGTTTTTAAGCATTTTTAAACGTCAGTGGAATAACGAAAACAATGGAAGAGTTCCGAAGCATTTTTAAACATCAGCGGAATTCTGAGAACAATGGAAGTGTTCCAAAGCATTTTTAAACTTCAGCAGTATTCCGAGAACAATGGAAGAGTTCTGAAGTATTTTTAAACTTCAGTAGAATTCCGAGAACAATGGAACAGTTCCGAAGCATATTTAAACTTCAGCGGAATACCAAGAACAATAGAAGAGTTGTGAAGCATTTTTAAACGTCAGGGGAATTCCGAGAACAATGGAAGAGTTCCGATGCATTTTTAAACTTCAGCAGAATTCCTAGAACAATGGAAGAGTTCCGAAGCATTTTTAAACTTCAGCGGAATTCCTAGAACAATGGAACAGTTCCGAAGCATATTTAAACTTCAGCGGAATACCAAGAACAATAGAAGAGTTGTGAAGCATTTTTAAACGTCAGGGGAATTCCGAGAACAATGGAAGAGTTCCGATGCATTTTTAAACTTCAGCGGAATTCCGAGAACAATGGAAGAGTTGTGAAGCATTTTTAAATGTCAGCGGAATTCTGAGAACAATGGAAGAGTTCCGAACCATTTTTAATCTTCAGCATAATTCCGAGAACAATGGTGGAGTTCCGAAGCATTTTTAAATGTCAGAGGAATTCCGAGAACAATGGAAGAGTTCCGAAGCATTTTTAAATGTCAGCAGAATTCCGAGAACAATAGAAGAGTTCCAAAGCATTTTTAAACGTCAGCGGAATTCTGAGAAAAATGGAAGAGTTCCGAACCATTTTTAATCTTCAGCATAATTCCGAGAACAATGGAAGTGTTCCGAAGCATTTTTAAATGTCAGAGGAATTCCGAGAACAATGGAAGAGTTCCGAAGCATTTTTAAATGTCAGCAGAATTCCGAGAACAATGGAAGAGTTCCAAAGCATTTTTAAATGTCAGCGGAATTCTGAAAACAATGGAAGAGTTCCAAAGCATTTTTAAACTTCAGCAGAATTCAGAGAACAATGGAAAAGTTCCGAAGAATTCTTAAACTTCAGCGGAATTCCGAGAACAATGGAAGAGTTCCGAAGAATTTTTGAAAGTCAGCGGAATTCTGAGAACAATAGAAGAGTTGTGAAGCATTTTTAAGCGTCAGCAGAATTCCGAGAACAATGGAAGAGGTCCGAGGCATTTTTAAACTTCAAAACTTCAGCAGATTTCCGAGAACAATGGAAGAGTTCTGAAGCATTTTTAAAAGTGAGGGGAATTCCGAGAACAATAGACCAGTTGTGAAGCAATTTTAAGCGTCAGCGGAATTCCGAGAACAATGGAAGAGTTGTGAAGCATTTTTAAATGTCAGCGGAATTCCGAGAACAATGGAAGATTTCCGAAGCATTTTTAAACGTCAGCGGAATTCTGAGAACAATGGAAGAGTTCCGAAGCATTTTTAAACTTCAGCGGAATTTTGAGAACAATGGAAGAGTTCCGAAGCATTTTTAAAAGTCCGCGAAATTCCAAGAACAATGGAAGAGTTGTGAAGCATTTTTAAACGTCAGCGGAATTCCGAGAACAATGGAATAGTTCCGAAGCATTTTTAAACGTCAGCGGAATTCCGAGAACAATGGAAGAGTTCTGAAGCATTTTTAAATGTCAGCAGAATTCCCAGAACAATGGAAACGTTCCGAAGCATTTTTAAATGTCAGCGGAATTCTGAGAACAATGGAAGAGTTCCGAAGCATTTTTAAACTTCAGCAGAATTCCGAGAACAATGGAAGAGTTACGAAGCATACTTAAACTTCAGCGGTATTCCGAGAACAATGGAAGAGTTCCGAAGCATTTTTAAAAGTCAGAGGAATACCGAGAACAATGGTAGAGTTGTGAAGCATTTTTAAACGTCAGTGGAATTCTGAAAACAATGGAAGAGTTCCGAAGCATTTTTAAACATCAGCGGAATTCTGAGAACAATGGAAGTGTTCCGAAGCATTTTTAATCTTCAGCATCATTCCGAGAACAATGGAAGAGGTCCGAAGCATATTTAAACTTCAGCGGAATTCTGAGAACAATGGAAGAGTTCCGAAGCATTTTTAATCTTCAGCATAACTCCGAGAACAACGGAAGAGTTCCGAAGCATATTTAAACTTCAGCGGAATTCCGAGAACAATGGAAGAGTTCCGAAGCATTTTTAAACTTCAGCGGAATTCCGAGAAAAATGGAAGAGTTCCGAAGCATTTTTAAACGTCAGCGGAATTCCGAGAAAAATGGAAGAGTTCCGAAGCATTTTTAAACGTCAGTGGAATTCCGAGAACAATGGAAGAGTTCCGAAGCATTTTTAAATGTCAGCGGAATTCTGAAAACAATGGAAGAGTTCCAAAGCATTTTTAAACTTCAGCAGAATTCAGAGAACAATGGAAAAGTTCCGAAGAATTCTTAAACTTCAGCGGAATTCCGAGAACAATGGAAGAGTTCCGAAGAATTTTTGAAAGTCAGCGGAATTCCGAGAACAATAGAAGAGTTGTGAAGCATTTTTAAGCGTCAGCAGAATTCCGAGAACAATGGAAGAGGTCCGAAGCATTTTTAAACTTCAAAACTTCAGCAGATTTCCGAGAACAATGGAAGAGTTCTGAAGCATTTTTAAAAGTGAGGGGAATTCCGAGAACAATAGACCAGTTGTGAAGCAATTTTAAGCGTCAGCGGAATTCCGAGAACAATGGAAGAGTTGTGAAGCATTTTTAAATGTCAGCGGAATTCCGAGAACAATGGAAGATTTCCGAAGCATTTTTAAACGTCAGCGGAATTCTGAGAACAATGGAAGAGTTCCGAAGCATTTTTAAACTTCAGCGGAATTTTGAGAACAATGGAAGAGTTCCGAAGCATTTTTAAAAGTCCGCGAAATTCCAAGAACAATGGAAGAGTTGTGAAGCATTTTTAAACGTCAGCGGAATTCCGAGAACAATGGAATAGTTCCGAAGCATTTTTAAACGTCAGCGGAATTCCGAGAACAATGGAAGAGTTCTGAAGCATTTTTAAATGTCAGCAGAATTCCCAGAACAATGGAAACGTTCCGAAGCATTTTTAAATGTCAGCGGAATTCTGAGAACAATGGAAGAGTTCCGAAGCATTTTTAAACTTCAGCAGAATTCCGAGAACAATGGAAGAGTTACGAAGCATACTTAAACTTCAGCGGTATTCCGAGAACAATGGAAGAGTTCCGAAGCATTTTTAAAAGTCAGGGGAATACCGAGAACAATGGTAGAGTTGTGAAGCATTTTTAAACATCAGCGGAATTCTGAGAACAATGGAAACGTTCCGAAGCATTTTTAAATGTCAGCGGAATTCTGAGAACAATGGAAGAGTTCCGAAGCATTTTTAATCTTCAGCATAACTCCGAGAACAACGGAAGAGTTCCGAAGCATATTTAAACTTCAGCGGAATTCCGAGAACAATGGAAGAGTTCCGAAGCATTTTTAAACTTCAGCGGAATTCCGAGAAAAATGGAAGAGTTCCGAAGCATTTTTAAACGTCAGCGGAATTCCGAGAAAAATGGAAGAGTTCCGAAGCATTTTTAAACGTCAGTGGAATTCCGAGAACAATGGAAGAGTTCCGAAGCATTTTTAAATGTCAGCGGAATTCTGAGAACAATGGAAGAGTTCCGAAGCATATTTAAACTTCAGCGGAATTCCGAGAACAATGGAAGAGTTCCGAAGCATTTTTAAATGTCAGCGGAATTCCGAGAACAATGGAAGAGTACCGAAGCATTTTTAAATGTCTGCGGAATTCTGAGAACAATGGAAGAGTTCCGAAGCATTTTTAAAAGTCAGCGGAATTCCGAGAACAATGGAAGAGTTGTGAAGCATTTTTAAACGTCAGCGGAATTCTGAGAACAATGGAAGAGTTCCGAACCATTTTTAATCTTCAGCATAATTCCGAGAACAATGGAAGAGTTCCGAAGCATTTTTAAATGTCAGAGGAATTCCGAGAACAATGGAAGAGTTCCGAAGCATTTTTAAATGTCAGCAGAATTCCGAGAACAATGGAAGCGTTCCGAAGCATTTTTAAATGTCAGCGGAATTCTGAGAACAATGGAAGAGTTCCGAAGCATTTTTAAACTTCAGCAGAATTCCGAGAACAATGGAAGAGTTACGAAGCATTCTTAAACTTCAGCGGTATTCCGAGAATAATGGAAGAGTTCCGAAGTATTTTTAAAAGTCAGGGGAATACCGAGAACAATGGTAGAGTTGTGAAGCATTTTTAAACGTCAGCGGAATTCCAGAACAATGGAAGAGTTCCGAAGCATACTTAAACTTCAGCGGAATTCCGAGAACAATGGAAGAGTTCTGAAGCATTTTTAAACATCAACGGAATTCCGAGAAAAAAGGAAGAGTTCCGAAGCATTTTTATATGTCAGCGGAATTCCGAGAACAATGGAGGAGTTCCGAAGCATTTTTAAACTTCAGCGGAACTACGAGAACAATGGAAGAGTTCCGAAGCATTTTTAAACATCAGCAGAATTCCGAGAACAATGGAAGAGTTTTTAAGCATTTTTAAACGTCAGTGGAATAACGAAAACAAAGGAAGAGTTCCGAAGCATTTTTAAACATCAGCGGAATTCTGAGAACAATGGAAGTGTTCCAAAGCATTTTTAAACTTCAGCAGTATTCCGAGAACAATGGAAGAGTTCTGAAGCATTTTTAAATGTCAGCAGAATTCCGAGAACAATGGAAGCGTTCCGAAGCATTTTTAAATGTCAGCGGAATTCTGAGAACAATAGAAGAGTTCCGAAGCATTTTTAAACTTCAGCAGAATTCCGAGAACAATGGAAGAGTTACGAAGCATACTTAAACTTCAGCGGTATTCCGAGAACAATGGAAGAGTTCCGAAGCATTTTTAAAAGTCAGGGGAATACCGAGAACAATGGTAGAGTTGTGAAGCATTTTTAAACGTCAGCGGAATTCCAGAACAATGGAAGAGTTCCGAAGCATTTTTAAACGTCAGTGGAATAACGAAAACAAAGGAAGAGTTCCGAAGCATTTTTAAACATCAGCGGAATTCTGAGAACAATGGAAGTGTTCCAAAGCATTTTTAAACTTCAGCAGTATTCCGAGAACAATGGAAGAGTTCTGAAGCATTTTTAAACTTCAGTAGAATTCCGAGAACAATGGAACAGTTCCGAAGCATATTTAAACTTCAGCGGAATACCGAGAACAATAGAAGAGTTGTGTAGCATTTTTAAACGTCAGCGGAATTCCGAGAACAATGGAAGAGTTCCGATGCATTTTTAAACTTCAGCAGAATTCCTAGAACAATGGAAGAGTTCCGAAGCATTTTTAAACTTCAGCGGAATTCCAAGAACAATGGAAGAGCTCCGAAGCATTTTTATATGTCTGCAGAATTCTGAGAACAATGGAAGAGTACCAAAGCATTTTTAAACGTCAGCAGAATTCTGAAAACAATGGAAGAGTTCCGAAGCATTTTTAAAAGTCCGCGAAATTCCGAGAACAATGGAAGAGTTGTGAAGCATTTTTAAAAGTCAGCGGAATTCCGAGAACAATGGAAGAGTTCCGAAGCATTTTTAAACGTCAGCGGAATTCAGAGAACAATGGAAGAGTTCCAAAGCATTTTTATATGTCTGCGGAATTCTGAAAACAATGGAAGAGTTCCGAAGCATTTTTAAACTTCAGCAGAATTCCGAGAACAATGGAAGAGTTCCGAAGCATTTTTAAAAGTCAGCGGAATTCCGAGAACAATAGAAGAGTTGTGAAGAATTTTAAGCGTCAGCGGAATTCCGAGAACAATGGAAGAGTTCCAAAGCATTTTTAAACTTCAGCAGAATTCCGAGAACAATTTAAGAGTTCCGAAGCATTCTTAAACTTCAGCGGAATTCCGAGAACAATGGAAGAGTTCCGAAGCATTTTTTAAAGTCAGCGGAATTTCCGAGAACAATAGAAGAGTTGTGAAGCAATTTTAAGCGTCAGCGTAATTCCGAGAAGAATGGAAGAGTTCCGAAGCATTTTTAAACGTCAGCGTAATTCAGAGAACAATGGAAGAGTTCTGAAGCATTTTTAAATGTCAGCGGAATTCCGAGAACAATGGAAGAGTTCCGAAGCATTTTTAAATGTCAGCGGAATTCTGAAAACAATGGAAGAGTTCCAAAGCATTTTTAAACTTCAGCAGAATTCCGAGAACAATGGAAAAGTTCCGAAGAATTCTTAAACTTCAGCGGAATTCCGAGAACAATGGAAGAGTTCCGAAGAATTTTTAAAAGTCAGCGGAATTCCGAGAACAATAGAAGAGTTGTGAAGCATTTTTAAGCGTCAGCAGAATTCCGAGAACAATGGAAGAGTTCCGAAGCATTTTTAAACTTCAAAACTTCAGCAGATTTCCGAGAACAATGGAAGAGTTCTGAAGCATTCTTAAACTTCAGCGGAATTCCGAGAACAATGGAAGAGTTCTGAAGCATTTTTAAAAGTGAGGGGAATTCCGAGAACAATAGACGAGTTGTGAAGCAATTTTAAGCGTCAGCGGAATTCCGAGAACAATGGAAGAGTTGTGAAGCATTTTTAAATGTCAGCGGAATTCGGAGAACAAAGGAAGAGTTCTGAAGCATTTTTAAACTTCAGCGGAATTTTGAAAACAATGGAAGATTTCCGAAGCATTTTTAAACGTCAGCGGAATTCCGAGAACAATGGAAGTGTTCCGAAGCATTTTTAAATGTCAGCGGAATTCTGAGAACAATGGAAGAGTTCCGAAGCATTTTTAAATGTCAGAGGAATTCCGAGAACAATGGAAGAGTTCCGAAGCATTTTTAAATGTCAGCGGAATTCCGAGAACAATGGAAGAGTTCCGAAGCATTTTTAAATGTCAGCGGAATTCTGAGAACAATGGAAGAGTTCCGAAGCATTTTTAATCTTCAGCATATTTCCGAGAACAATGGAAGAGTTCCGAAGCATCTTTAAACTTCAGCGGAATTCCGAGAACAATGGAAGAGTTCCGCAGCATTTTTAAACTTCAGCGGAATTCCGGGAACAATGGAAGAGTTCTGAAGCATTTTTAAACTTCATCGGAATTCCGAGAAAAATGGAAGAGTTCCGAAGCATCTTTAAACGTCAGCGGAATTCCGAGAACAATGGAAGAGTTCCGAAGCATTCTTAAACTTCAGCGGAATTCCGAGAACAATGGAAGAGTTCCGAAGCATTTTTTAAAGTCAGCGGAATTTCCGAGAACAATAGAAGAGTTGTGAAGCAATTTTAAGCGTCAGCGGAATTCCGAGAACAATGGAAGAGTTCCGAAGCATTTTTCAACATCAGCGGAATTCCGAGAACAATGGAAGAGTTCTGAAGCATTTTTAAACGTCAGTGGAATTTTGAAAACAATGGAAGATTTCCAAAGCATTTTTAAACGTCAGCGGAATTCTGAGAACGATGGAAGAGTTCCGAGGCATTTTTAAACTTCAGCGGAATTTTGAGAACAATGGAAGAGTTCCGAAGCATTTTTACAAGTCCGCGAAATTCCGAGAACAATGGAAGAGTTGTGAAGCTTTTTTAAGCGTCAGCGGAATTCCGAGAACAATGGAAGAGTTCCAAAGCATTTTTAAACTTCAGCAGAAGTCCGAGAACAATGGAAGAGTTCCGAAGCATTCTTAAACTTCAGCGGAATTCCGAGAACAATGGAAGAGTTCCGAAGCATTTTTTAAAGTCAGCGGAATTTCCGAGAACAATAGAAGAGTTGTGAAGCAATTTTAAGCGTCAGCGGAATTCCGAGAACAATGGAAGAGTTCCGAAGCATTTTTCAACATCAGCGGAATTCCGAGAACAATGGAAGAGTTCCGAAGCATTTTTAAAAGTCAGGGGAATACCGAGAACAATGGAAGAGTTGTGAAGCATTTTTAAACGTCAGCGGAATTCCAGAACAATGGATGAGTTCCGAAGCATACTTAAACTTCAGCGGAATTCCGAGAACAATGGAAGAGTTCTGAAGCATTTTTAAACATCAACGGAATTCCGAAAAAAAAGGAAGAGTTCCGAAGCATTTTAATATGTCAGCGGAATTCCGAGAACAATGGAAGAGTTCCGAAGCATTTTTAAACTTCAGCGGAATTACGAGAACAATGGAAGAGTTCCGAAGCATTTTTAAACATCAGCAGAATTCTGAGAACAATGGAAGAGTTTTTAAGCATTTTTAAACGTCAGTGGAATTCCGAAAACAATGGAAGAGTTCCGAAGCATTTTTAAACATCAGCGGAATTCTGAGAACAATGGAAGTGTTCCGAAGCATTTTTAATCTTCAGCATAATTCCGAGAACAAGGGATGAGTTCCGAAGCATATTTAAACTTCAGCGGAATTCTGAGAACAATGGAAGAGTTCCGAAGCATTTTTAAACTACAGCGGAATTCCGAGAAAAATGGAAGAGTTCCGAAGCATTTTTAAACGTCAGCGGAATTCCGAGAACAATGGAAGAGTTCCGAAGCATTTTTAAATGTCAGCGGAATTCTGAGAACAATGGAAGAGTTCCGAAGCATTTTTAATCTTCAGCATAATTCCGAGAACAATGGAAGAGTTCCGAAGCATCTTTAAACTTCAGTGGAATTCCGAGAACAATGGAAGAGTTCCGCAGCATTTTTAAACTTCAGCGGAATTCCGGGAACAATGGAAGAGTTCTGAAGCATTTTTAAACTTCAGCGGAATTCCGAGAAAAATGGAAGAGTTCCGAAGCATTTTTAAACGTCAGCGGAATTCCGAGAACAATGGAAGAGTTCCGAAGCATTTTTAAATGTCAGCGGAATTCCGAGAACAATGGAAGAGTTCCGAAGCATTTTTAAATGTCAGCAGAATTCCGAGAACAATGGAAGAGTTCCAAAGCATTTTTAATTGTCAGCGGAATTCTGAAAACAATGGAAGAGTTCCAAAGCATTTTTAAACTTCAGCAGAATTCCGAGAACAATGGAAAAGTTCCGAAGAATTTTTAAAAGTCAGCGGAATTCCGAGAACAATAGAAGAGTTGCGAAGCATTTTTAAGCGTCAGCAGAATTCCGAGAACAATGGAAGAGCTCCGAAGCATTTTTAAACTTCAAAACTTCAGCAGATTTCCGAGAACAATGGAAGAGTTCTGAAGCATTCTTAAACTTCAGCGGAATTCCGAGAACAATGGAAGAGTTCCGAAGCATTTTTAAAAGTGAGGGGAATTCCGAGAACAATAGACGAGTTGTGAAGCAATTTTAAGCGTCAGCGGAATTCCGAGAACAATGGAAGAGTTGTGAAGCATTTTTAAATGTCAGCGGAATTCCGAGAACAAAGGAAGAGTTCCGAAGCATTTTTAAATGTCAGCGGAATTCCGAGAACAATGGAAGAGTTCCGAAGCATTTTTAAATGTCAGCAGAATTCCGAGAACAATGGAAGAGTTCCAAAGCATTTTTAATTGTCAGCGGAATTCTGAAAACAATGGAAGAGTTCCAAAGCATTTTTAAACTTCAGCAGAATTCCGAGAACAATGGAAAAGTTCCGAAGAATTTTTAAAAGTCAGCGGAATTCCGAGAACAATAGAAGAGTTGCGAAGCATTTTTAAGCGTCAGCAGAATTCCGAGAACAATGGAAGAGTTCCGAAGCATTTTTAAACTTCAAAACTTCAGCAGATTTCCGAGAACAATGGAAGAGTTCTGAAGCATTCTTAAACTTCAGCGGAATTCCGAGAACAATGGAAGAGTTCCGAAGCATTTTTAAAAGTGAGGGGAATTCCGAGAACAATAGACGAGTTGTGAAGCAATTTTAAGCGTCAGCGGAATTCCGAGAACAATGGAAGAGTTGTGAAGCATTTTTAAATGTCAGCGGAATTCCGAGAACAAAGGAAGAGTTCTGAAGCATTTTTAAACGTCAGCGGAATTTTGAAAACAATGGAAGATTTCCGAAGCATTTTTAAACGTCAGCGGAATTCTGAGAACAATGGAAGAGTTCCGAAGCATTTTTAAACTTCAGCGGAATTTTGAGAACAATGGAAGAGTTCCGAAGCATTTTTAAAAGTCCGCGAAATTCCGAGAACAATGGAAGAGTTGTGAAGCATTTTTAAACGTCAGCGGAATTCCGAGAACAATGGAAGAGTTCTGAAGCATTTTTAAATGTCAGCAGAATTCCGAGAACAATGGAAGCGTTCCGAAGCATTTTTAAATGTCAGCGGAATTCTGAGAACAATGGAAGAGTTCCGAAGCATTTTTAAACTTCAGCAGAATTCCGAGAACAATGGAAGAGTTCCGAAGCATACTTAAACTTCAGCGATATTCCGAGAACAATGGAAGAGTTCCGAAGCATTTTTAAAAGTCAGGGGAATACCGAGAACAATGGTAGAGTTGTGAAGCATTTTTAAACGTCAGCGGAATTCCAGAACAATGGAAGAGTTCCGAAGCATTTTTAAACTTCAGCAGAATTACGAGAACAATGGAAGAGTTCCGAAGCATTTTTAAACTTCAGCGGAATTACGAGAACAATGGAAGAGTTCCGAAGCATTTTTAAACATCAGCAGAATTCCGAGAACAATGGAAGAGTTTTTAAGCATTTTTAAACGTCAGTGGAATAACGAAAACAATGGAAGAGTTCCGAAGCATTTTTAAACATCAGCGGAATTCTGAGAACAATGGAAGTGTTCCAAAGCATTTTTAAACTTCAGCAGTATTCCGAGAACAATGGAAGAGTTCTGAAGTATTTTTAAACTTCAGTAGAATTCCGAGAACAATGGAACAGTTCCAAAGCATATTTAAACTTCAGCGGAATACCGAGAACAATAGAAGAGTTGTGAAGCATTTTTAAACGTCAGCGGAATTCCGAGAACAATGGAAGAGTACCGAAGCATTATTAAATGTCTGCGGAATTCTGAGAACAATGGAAGAGTTCCAAAGCATTTTTAAAAGTCAGCGGAATTCCGAGAACAATGGAAGAGTTGTGAAGCATTTTTAAACGTCAGCGGAATTCTGAGAACAATGGAAGAGTTCCGAACCATTTTTAATCTTCAGCATAATTCCGAGAACAATGGAAGAGTTCCGAAGCATTTTTAAATGTCAGAGGAATTCCGAGAACAATGGAAGAGTTCCGAAGCATTTTTAAATGTCAGCAGAATTCCGAGAACAATGGAAGAGTTCGAAAGCATTTTTAAACGTCAGCAGAATTCTGAGAACAATGGAAGAGTTCCGAACCATTTTTAATCTTCAGCATAATTCCGAGAACAATGGAAGAGTTCCGAAGCATTTTTAAATGTCAGAGGAATTCCGAGAACAATGGAAGAGTTCCGAAGCATTTTTAAATGTCAGCAGAATTCCGAGAACAATGGAAGAGTTCCAAAGCATTTTTAAACGTCAGCGGAATTCTGAGAACAATGGAAGAGTTCCGAACCATTTTTAATCTTCAGCATAATTCCGAGAACAATGGAAGTGTTCCGAAGCATTTTTAAATGTCAGAGGAATTCCGAGAACAATGGAAGAGTTCCGAAGCATTTTTAAATGGCAGCAGAATTCCGAGAACAATGGAAGCGTTCCAAAGCATTTTTAAATGTCAGCGGAATTCTGAAAACAATGGAAGAGTTCCAAAGCATTTTTAAACTTCAGCAGAATTCCGAGAACAATGGAAAAGTTCCGAAGAATTCTTAAACTTCAGCGGTATTCCTAGAACAATGGAAGAGTTCCGAAGCATTTTTAAAAGTCAGGGGAATACCGAGAACAATGGTAGAGTTGTGAAGCAATTTTAAACGTCAGCGGAATTCCAGAACAATGGAAGAGTTCCGAAGCATACTTAAACTTCAGCGGAATTCCGAGAACAATGGAAGAGTTCTGAAGCATTTTTAAACATCAACGGAATTCCGAGAAAAAAGGAAGAGTTCCGAAGCATTTTTATATGTCAGCGGAATTCCGAGAACAATGGAAGAGTTCCGAAGCATTTTTAAACTTCAGCGGAATTACGAGAACAAAGGAAGAGTTCCGAAGCATTTTTAAACATCAACAGAATTCCGAGAACAATGGAAGAGTTTTTAAGCATTTTTAAACGTCATTGGAATAACGAAAACAATGGAAGAGTTCCGAAGCATTTTTAAACATCAGCGGAATTCTGAGAACAATGGAAGTGTTCCAAAGCATTTTTAAACTTCAGCAGTATTCCGAGAACAATGGAACAGTTCCATAGCATATTTAAACTTCAGCGGAATACCGAGAACAATAGAAGAGTTGTGAAGCATTTTTAAACGTCAGGGGAATTCCGAGAACAATGGAAGAGTTCCGATGCATTTTTAAACTTCAGCAGAATTCCTAGAACAATGGAAGAGTTCCGAAGCAATTTTAAACTTCAGCGGAATTCCGAGAACAATGGAAGAGTTCCGAAGCATTTTTAAATGTCTGCGGAATTCTGAGAACAATGGAAGAGTTCCGAACCATTTTTAATCTTCAGCATAATTCCGAGAACAATGGAAGAGTTCCGAAGCATTTTTAAATGTCAGAGGAATTCCGAGAACAATGGAAGAGTTCCGAAGCATTTTTAAATGTCAGCAGAATTCCGAGAACAATGGAAGAGTTCCAAAGCATTTTTAAACGTCAGCGGAATTCTGAGAACAATGGAAGAGTTCCGAACCATTTTTAATCTTCAGCATAATTCCGAGAACAATGGAAGTGTTCCGAAGCATTTTTAAATGTCAGAGGAATTCCGAGAACAATGGAAGAGTTCCGAAGCATTTTTAAATGTCAGCAGAATTCCGAGAACAATGGAAGCGTTCCAAAGCATTTTTAAATGTCAGCGGAATTCTGAAAACAATGGAAGAGTTCCAAAGCATTTTTAAACTTCAGCAGTATTCCGAGAACAATGAAACAGTTCCAAAGCATATTTAAACTTCAGCGGAATACCGAGAACAATAGAAGAGTTGTGAAGCATTTTTAAACGTCAGGGGAATTCCGAGAACAATGGAAGAGTTCCGATGCATTTTTAAACTTCAGCAGAATTCCTAGAACAATGGAAGAGTTCCGAAGCATTTTTAAACTTCAGCGGAATTCCGAGAACAATGGAAGAGTTCCGAAGCATTTTTAAATGTCTGCGGAATTCTGAGAACAATGGAAGAGTTCCGAACCATTTTTAATCTTCAGCATAATTCCGAGAACAATGGAAGAGTTCCGAAGCATTTTTAAATGTCAGAGGAATTCCGAGAACAATGGAAGAGTTCCGAAGCATTTTTAAATGTCAGCAGAATTCCGAGAACAATGGAAGAGTTCCAAAGCATTTTTAAACGTCAGCGGAATTCTGAGAACAATGGAAGAGTTCCGAACCATTTTTAATCTTCAGCATAATTCCGAGAACAATGGAAGTGTTCCGAAGCATTTTTAAATGTCAGAGGAATTCCGAGAACAATGGAAGAGTTCCGAAGCATTTTTAAATGTCAGCAGAATTCCGAGAACAATGGAAGCGTTCCAAAGCATTTTTAAATGTCAGCGGAATTCTGAAAACAATGGAAGAGTTCCAAAGCATTTTTAAACTTCAGCAGAATTCCGAGAACAATGGAAAAGTTCCGAAGAATTCTTAAACTTCAGCGGTATTCCGAGAACAATGGAAGAGTTCCGAAGCATTTTTAAAAGTCAGGGGAATACCGAGAACAATGGTAGAGTTGTGAAGCATTTTTAAACGTCAGCGGAATTCCAGAACAATGGAAGAGTTCCGAAGCATACTTAAACTTCAGCGGAATTCCGAGAACAATGGAAGAGTTCTGAAGCATTTTTAAACATCAACGGAATTCCGAGAAAAAATGAAGAGTTCCGAAGCATTTTTATATGTCAGCGGAATTCCGAGAACAATGGAAGAGTTCCGAAGCATTTTTAAACTTCAGCGGAATTACGAGAACAATGGAAGAGTTCCGAAGCATTTTTAAACATCAGCAGAATTCCAAGAACAATGGAAGAGTTTTTAAGCATTTTTAAACGTCAGTGGAATAACGAAAACAATGGAAGAGTTCCGAAGCATTTTTAAACATCAGCGGAATTCTGAGAACAATGGAAGTGTTCCAAAGCATTTTTAAACTTCAGCAGTATTCCGAGAACAATGGAAGAGTTCTGAAGTATTTTTAAACTTCAGTAGAATTCCGAGAACAATGGAACAGTTCCGAAGCATATTTAAACTTCAGCGGAATACCAAGAACAATAGAAGAGTTGTGAAGCATTTTTAAACGTCAGGGGAATTCCGAGAACAATGGAAGAGTTCCGATGCATTTTTAAACTACAGCAGAATTCCTAGAACAATGGAAGAGTGCCGAAGCATTTTTAAACTTCAGCGGAATTCCGAGAACAATGGAAGAGTTCCGAAGCATTTTTAAATGTCATCGGAATTCCGAGAACAATGGAAGAGTACCGAAGCATTTTTAAATGTCTGCGGAATTCTGAGAACAATGGAAGAGTTCCGAAGCATTTTTAAAAGTCAGCGGAATTCCGAGAACAATGGAAGAGTTGTGAAGCATTTTTAAACGTCAGTGGAATTCTGAGAACAATGGAAGAGTTCCGAACCATTTTTAATCTTCAGCATAATTCCGAGAACAATGGAAGAGTTCCGAAGCATTTTTAAATGTCAGAGGAATTCCGAGAACAATGGAAGAGTTCCGAAGCATTTTTAAATGTCAGCAGAATTCCGAGAACAATGGAAGAGTTCCAAAGCATTTTTAAACGTCAGCAGAATTCTGAGAACAATGGAAGAGTTCCGAACCATTTTTAATCTTCAGCATAATTCCGAGAACAATGGAAGTGTTCCGAAGCATTTTTAAATGTCAGAGGAATTCCGAGAACAATGGAAGAGTTCCGAAGCATTTTTAAATGTCAGCAGAATTCCGAGAACAATGGAAGAGTTCCAAAGCATTTTTAAATGTCAGCGGAATTCTGAAAACAATGGAAGAGTTCCAAAGCATTTTTAAACTTCAGCAGAATTCCGAGAACAATGGAAAAGTCCCGAAGAATTCTTAAACTTCAGCGGAATTCCGAGAACAATGGAAGAGTTCCGAAGAATTTTTGAAAGTCAGCGGAATTCCGAGAACAATAGAAGAGTTGTGAAGCATTTTTAAGCGTCAGCAGAATTCCGAGAACAATGGAAGAGTTCCGAGGCATTTTTAAACTTCAAAACTTCAGCAGATTTCCGAGAACAATGGAAGAGTTCTGAAGCATTTTTAAAAGTGAGGGGAATTCCGAGAACAATAGACGAGTTGTGAAGCAATTTTAAGCGTCAGCGGAATTCCGAGAACAATGGAAGGGTTGTGAAGCATTTTTAAATGTCAGCGGAATTCCGAGAACAATGGAAACATTCCGAAGCATTTTTAAATGTCAGCGGAATTCTGAGAACAATGGAAGAGTTCCGAAGCATTTTTAATCTTCAGCATAACTCCGAGAACAACGGAAGAGTTCCGAAGCATTTTTAAACTTCAGCGGAATTCCGAGAAAAATGGAAGAGTTCCGAAGCATTTTTAAACGTCAGCGGAATTCCGAGAAAAATGGAAGAGTTCCGAAGCATTTTTAAACGTCAGTGGAATTCCGAGAACAATGGAAGAGTTCCGAAGCATTTTTAAATGTCAGCGGAATTCTGAGAACAATGGAAGAGTTCCGAAGCATATTTAAACTTCAGCGGAATTCCGAGAACAATGGAAGAGTTCCGAAGCATTTTTAAATGTCAGCGGAATTCCGAGAACAATGGAAGAGTACCGAAGCATTTTTAAATGTCTGCGGAATTCTGAGAACAATGGAAGAGTTCCGAAGCATTTTTAAAAGTCAGCGGAATTCCGAGAACAATGGAAGAGTTGTGAAGCATTTTTAAACGTCAGCGGAATTCTGAGAACAATGGAAGAGTTCCGAACCATTTTTAATCTTCAGCATAATTCCGAGAACAATGGAAGAGTTCCGAAGCATTTTTAAATGTCAGAGGAATTCCGAGAACAATGGAAGAGTTCCGAAGCATTTTTAAATGTCAGCAGAATTCCGAGAACAATGGAAGCGTTCCGAAGCATTTTTAAATGTCAGCGGAATTCTGAGAACAATGGAAGAGTTCCGAAGCATTTTTAAACTTCAGCAGAATTCCGAGAACAATGGAAGAGTTACGAAGCATTCTTAAACTTCAGCGGTATTCCGAGAATAATGGAAGAGTTCCGAAGTATTTTTAAAAGTCAGGGGAATACCGAGAACAATGGTAGAGTTGTGAAGCATTTTTAAACGTCAGCGGAATTCCAGAACAATGGAAGAGTTCCGAAGCATACTTAAACTTCAGCGGAATTCCGAGAACAATGGAAGAGTTCTGAAGCATTTTTAAACATCAACGGAATTCCGAGAAAAAAGGAAGAGTTCCGAAGCATTTTTATATGTCAGCGGAATTCCGAGAACAATGGAGGAGTTCCGAAGCATTTTTAAACTTCAGCGGAACTACGAGAACAATGGAAGAGTTCCGAAGCATTTTTAAACATCAGCAGAATTCCGAGAACAATGGAAGAGTTTTTAAGCATTTTTAAACGGCAGTGGAATAACGAAAACAAAGGAAGAGTTCCGAAGCATTTTTAAACATCAGCGGAATTCTGAGAACAATGGAAGTGTTCCAAAGCATTTTTAAACTTCAGCAGTATTCCGAGAACAATGGAAGAGTTCTGAAGCATTTTTAAATGTCAGCAGAATTCCGAGAACAATGGAAGCGTTCCGAAGCATTTTTAAATGTCAGCGGAATTCTGAGAACAATAGAAGAGTTCCGAAGCATTTTTAAACTTCAGCAGAATTCCGAGAACAATGGAAGAGTTACGAAGCATACTTAAACTTCAGCGGTATTCCGAGAACAATGGAAGAGTTCCGAAGCATTTTTAAAAGTCAGGGGAATACCGAGAACAATGGTAGAGTTGTGAAGCATTTTTAAACGTCAGCGGAATTCCAGAACAATGGAAGAGTTCCGAAGCATTTTTAAACGTCAGTGGAATAACGAAAACAAAGGAAGAGTTCCGAAGCATTTTTAAACATCAGCGGAATTCTGAGAACAATGGAAGTGTTCCAAAGCATTTTTAAACTTCAGCAGTATTCCGAGAACAATGGAAGAGTTCTGAAGCATTTTTAAACTTCAGTAGAATTCCGAGAACAATGGAACAGTTCCGAAGCATATTTAAACTTCAGCGGAATACCGAGAACAATAGAAGAGTTGTGTAGCATTTTTAAACGTCAGCGGAATTCCGAGAACAATGGAAGAGTTCCGATGCATTTTTAAACTTCAGCAGAATTCCTAGAACAATGGAAGAGTTCCGAAGCATTTTTAAACTTCAGCGGAATTCCAAGAACAATGGAAGAGCTCCGAAGCATTTTTATATGTCTGCAGAATTCTGAGAACAATGGAAGAGTACCAAAGCATTTTTAAACGTCAGCAGAATTCTGAAAACAATGGAAGAGTTCCGAAGCATTTTTAAAAGTCCGCGAAATTCCGAGAACAATGGAAGAGTTGTGAAGCATTTTTAAACGTCAGCGGAATTCCGAGAACAATGGAAGAGTTCCGAAGCATTTTTAAACGTCAGCGGAATTCAGAGAACAATGGAAGAGTTCCAAAGCATTTTTATATGTCTGCGGAATTCTGAAAACAATGGAAGAGTTCCGAAGCATTTTTAAACTTCAGCAGAATTCCGAGAACAATGGAAGAGTTCCGAAGCATTTTTAAAAGTCAGCGGAATTCCGAGAACAATAGAAGAGTTGTGAAGAATTTTAAGCGTCAGCGGAATTCCGAGAACAATGGAAGAGTTCCAAAGCATTTTTAAACTTCAGCAGAATTCCGAGAACAATTTAAGAGTTCCGAAGCATTCTTAAACTTCAGCGGAATTCCGAGAACAATGGAAGAGTTCCGAAGCATTTTTTAAAGTCAGCGGAATTTCCGAGAACAATAGAAGAGTTGTGAAGCAATTTTAAGCGTCAGCGGAATTCCGAGAACAATGGAAGAGTTCCGAAGCATTTTTCAACATCAGCGGAATTCCGAGAACAATGGAAGAGTTCTGAAGCATTTTTAAACGTCAGCGGAATTCTGAGAACGATGAAAGAGTTCCGAGGCATTTTTAAACTTCAGCGGAATTTTGAGAACATTGGAAGAGTTCCGTAGCATTTTTAAAAGTCCGTGAAATTCCGAGAACAATGGAAGATTTGTGAAGCATTTTTAAACGTCAGCGTAATTCCGAGAAGAATGTAAGAGTTCCGAAGCATTTTTAAACGTCAGCGTAATTCAGAGAACAATGGAAGAGTTCTGAAGCATTTTTAAATGTCAGCGGAATTCCGAGAACAATGGAAGAGTTCCGAAGCATACTTAAACTTCAGCGGAATTCCGAGAACAATGGAAGAGTTCCGAAGCATTTTTAAAAGTCAGGGGAATACCGAGAACAATGGAAGAGTTGTGAAGCATTTTTAAACGTCAGCGGAATTCTGAGAACAATGGAATACTTTTTAAGCATTTTTAAAAAAAAGGAAGAGTTCCGAAGCATTTTAATATGTCAGCGGAATTCCAAGAACAATGGAAGAGTTCCGAAGCATTTTTAAACTTCAGCGGAATTACGAGAACAATGGAAGAGTTCCGAAGCATTTTTAAACATCAGCAGAATTCTGAGAACAATGGAATATTTTTTAAGCATTTTTAAACGTCAGTGGAATTCCGAAAACAATGGAAGAGTTCCGAAGCATTTTTAAACATCAGCGGAATTCTGAGAACAATGGAAGTGTTCCGAAGCATTTTTAATCTTCAGCATAATTCCGAGAACAATGGAAGAGTTCCGAAGCATATTTAAACTTCAGCGGAATTCCGAGAACAATGGAAGAGTTCCGAAGCATTTTTAAACTTCAGCGGAATTCTGAGAACAATGGAAGAGTTCCGAAGCATTTTTAAATGTCAGCGGAATTCTGAGAACAATGGAAGAGTTCCTAAGCATTTTTAAATGTCAGAGGAATTCCGAGAACAATGGAAGAGTTCCAAAGCATTTTTAAATGTCAGCAGAATTCCGAGAACAATGGAAGAGTTCCAAAGCATTTTTAAATGTCAGCGGAATTCTGAAAACAATGGAAGAGTTCCAAAGCATTTTTAAACTTCAGCAGAATTCCGAGAACAATGGAAAAGTTCCGAAGAATTCTTAAACTTCAGCGGAATTCCGAGAACAATGGAAGAGTTCCGAAGAATTTTTAAAAGTCAGCGGAATTCCGAGAACAATAGAAGAGTTGTGAAGCATTTTTAAGCGTCAGCAGAATTCCGAGAACAATGGAAGAGTTCCGAAGCATTTTTAAACTTCAAAACTTCAGCAGATTTCCGAGAACAATGGAAGAGTTCTGAAGCATTCTTAAACTTCAGCGGAATTCCGAGAACAATGGAAGAGTTCTGAAGCATTTTTAAAAGTGAGGGGAATTCCGAGAACAATAGACGAGTTGTGAAGCAATTTTAAGCGTCAGCGGAATTCCGAGAACAATGGAAGAGTTGTGAAGCATTTTTAAATGTCAGCGGAATTCGGAGAACAAAGGAAGAGTTCTGAAGCATTTTTAAACTTCAGCGGAATTTTGAAAACAATGGAAGATTTCCGAAGCATTTTT
The DNA here is from genome assembly GCF_046119375.1 of Phyllobates terribilis. Lineage (NCBI taxonomy): Eukaryota > Metazoa > Chordata > Amphibia > Anura > Dendrobatidae > Phyllobates > Phyllobates terribilis. The sequence goes on along the minus strand of NW_027362775.1, from coordinate 19,674,985 downwards.
AAACGTCAGCGGAATTCCGAGAACAATGGAAGTGTTCCGAAGCATTTTTAAATGTCAGCGGAATTCTGAGAACAATGGAAGAGTTCCGAAGCATTTTTAAATGTCAGAGGAATTCCGAGAACAATGGAAGAGTTCCGAAGCATTTTTAAATGTCAGCGGAATTCCGAGAACAATGGAAGAGTTCCGAAGCATTTTTAAATGTCAGCGGAATTCTGAGAACAATGGAAGAGTTCCGAAGCATTTTTAATCTTCAGCATAATTCCGAGAACAATGGAAGAGTTCCGAAGCATCTTTAAACTTCAGCGGAATTCCGAGAACAATGGAAGAGTTCCGCAGCATTTTTAAACTTCAGCGGAATTCCGGGAACAATGGAAGAGTTCTGAAGCATTTTTAAACTTCAGCGGAATTCCGAGAAAAATGGAAGAGTTCCGAAGCATCTTTAAACGTCAGCGGAATTCCGAGAACAATGGAAGAGTTCCGAAGCATTCTTAAACTTCAGCGGAATTCCGAGAACAATGGAAGAGTTCCGAAGCATTTTTTAAAGTCAGCGGAATTTCCGAGAACAATAGAAGAGTTGTGAAGCAATTTTAAGCGTCAGCGGAATTCCGAGAACAATGGAAGAGTTCCGAAGCATTTTTCAACATCAGCGGAATTCCGAGAACAATGGAAGAGTTCTGAAGCATTTTTAAACGTCAGTGGAATTTTGAAAACAATGGAAGATTTCCAAAGCATTTTTAAACGTCAGCGGAATTCTGAGAACGATGGAAGAGTTCCGAGGCATTTTTAAACTTCAGCGGAATTTTGAGAACAATGGAAGAGTTCCGAAGCATTTTTACAAGTCCGCGAAATTCCGAGAACAATGGAAGAGTTGTGAAGCTTTTTTAAGCGTCAGCGGAATTCCGAGAACAATGGAAGAGTTCCAAAGCATTTTTAAACTTCAGCAGAAGTCCGAGAACAATGGAAGAGTTCCGAAGCATTCTTAAACTTCAGCGGAATTCCGAGAACAATGGAAGAGTTCCGAAGCATTTTTTAAAGTCAGCGGAATTTCCGAGAACAATAGAAGAGTTGTGAAGCAATTTTAAGCGTCAGCGGAATTCCGAGAACAATGGAAGAGTTCCGAAGCATTTTTCAACATCAGCGGAATTCCGAGAACAATGGAAGAGTTCCGAAGCATTTTTAAAAGTCAGGGGAATACCGAGAACAATGGAAGAGTTGTGAAGCATTTTTAAACGTCAGCGGAATTCCAGAACAATGGATGAGTTCCGAAGCATACTTAAACTTCAGCGGAATTCCGAGAACAATGGAAGAGTTCTGAAGCATTTTTAAACATCAACGGAATTCCGAAAAAAAAGGAAGAGTTCCGAAGCATTTTAATATGTCAGCGGAATTCCGAGAACAATGGAAGAGTTCCGAAGCATTTTTAAACTTCAGCGGAATTACGAGAACAATGGAAGAGTTCCGAAGCATTTTTAAACATCAGCAGAATTCTGAGAACAATGGAAGAGTTTTTAAGCATTTTTAAACGTCAGTGGAATTCCGAAAACAATGGAAGAGTTCCGAAGCATTTTTAAACATCAGCGGAATTCTGAGAACAATGGAAGTGTTCCGAAGCATTTTTAATCTTCAGCATAATTCCGAGAACAATGGATGAGTTCCGAAGCATATTTAAACTTCAGCGGAATTCTGAGAACAATGGAAGAGTTCCGAAGCATTTTTAAACTACAGCGGAATTCCGAGAAAAATGGAAGAGTTCCGAAGCATTTTTAAACGTCAGCGGAATTCCGAGAACAATGGAAGAGTTCCGAAGCATTTTTAAATGTCAGCGGAATTCTGAGAACAATGGAAGAGTTCCGAAGCATTTTTAATCTTCAGCATAATTCCGAGAACAATGGAAGAGTTCCGAAGCATCTTTAAACTTCAGTGGAATTCCGAGAACAATGGAAGAGTTCCGCAGCATTTTTAAACTTCAGCGGAATTCCGGGAACAATGGAAGAGTTCTGAAGCATTTTTAAACTTCAGCGGAATTCCGAGAAAAATGGAAGAGTTCCGAAGCATTTTTAAACGTCAGCGGAATTCCGAGAACAATGGAAGAGTTCCGAAGCATTTTTAAATGTCAGCGGAATTCCGAGAACAATGGAAGAGTTCCGAAGCATTTTTAAATGTCAGCAGAATTCCGAGAACAATGGAAGAGTTCCAAAGCATTTTTAATTGTCAGCGGAATTCTGAAAACAATGGAAGAGTTCCAAAGCATTTTTAAACTTCAGCAGAATTCCGAGAACAATGGAAAAGTTCCGAAGAATTTTTAAAAGTCAGCGGAATTCCGAGAACAATAGAAGAGTTGCGAAGCATTTTTAAGCGTCAGCAGAATTCCGAGAACAATGGAAGAGTTCCGAAGCATTTTTAAACTTCAAAACTTCAGCAGATTTCCGAGAACAATGGAAGAGTTCTGAAGCATTCTTAAACTTCAGCGGAATTCCGAGAACAATGGAAGAGTTCCGAAGCATTTTTAAAAGTGAGGGGAATTCCGAGAACAATAGACGAGTTGTGAAGCAATTTTAAGCGTCAGCGGAATTCCGAGAACAATGGAAGAGTTGTGAAGCATTTTTAAATGTCAGCGGAATTCCGAGAACAAAGGAAGAGTTCCGAAGCATTTTTAAATGTCAGCGGAATTCCGAGAACAATGGAAGAGTTCCGAAGCATTTTTAAATGTCAGCAGAATTCCGAGAACAATGGAAGAGTTCCAAAGCATTTTTAATTGTCAGCGGAATTCTGAAAACAATGGAAGAGTTCCAAAGCATTTTTAAACTTCAGCAGAATTCCGAGAACAATGGAAAAGTTCCGAAGAATTTTTAAAAGTCAGCGGAATTCCGAGAACAATAGAAGAGTTGCGAAGCATTTTTAAGCGTCAGCAGAATTCCGAGAACAATGGAAGAGTTCCGAAGCATTTTTAAACTTCAAAACTTCAGCAGATTTCCGAGAACAATGGAAGAGTTCTGAAGCATTCTTAAACTTCAGCGGAATTCCGAGAACAATGGAAGAGTTCTGAAGCATTTTTAAAAGTGAGGGGAATTCCGAGAACAATAGACGAGTTGTGAAGCAATTTTAAGCGTCAGCGGAATTCCGAGAACAATGGAAGAGTTGTGAAGCATTTTTAAATGTCAGCGGAATTCGGAGAACAAAGGAAGAGTTCTGAAGCATTTTTAAACTTCAGCGGAATTTTGAAAACAATGGAAGATTTCCGAAGCATTTTTAAACGTCAGCGGAATTCCGAGAACAATGGAAGTGTTCCGAAGCATTTTTAAATGTCAGCGGAATTCTGAGAACAATGGAAGAGTTCCGAAGCATTTTTAAATGTCAGAGGAATTCCGAGAACAATGGAAGAGTTCCGAAGCATTTTTAAATGTCAGCGGAATTCCGAGAACAATGGAAGAGTTCCGAAGCATTTTTAAATGTCAGCGGAATTCTGAGAACAATGGAAGAGTTCCGAAGCATTTTTAATCTTCAGCATAATTCCGAGAACAATGGAAGAGTTCCGAAGCATCTTTAAACTTCAGCGGAATTCCGAGAACAATGGAAGAGTTCCGCAGCATTTTTAAACTTCAGCGGAATTCCGGGAACAATGGAAGAGTTCTGAAGCATTTTTAAACTTCAGCGGAATTCCGAGAAAAATGGAAGAGTTCCGAAGCATCTTTAAACGTCAGCGGAATTCCGAGAACAATGGAAGAGTTCCGAAGCATTCTTAAACTTCAGCGGAATTCCGAGAACAATGGAAGAGTTCCGAAGCATTTTTTAAAGTCAGCGGAATTTCCGAGAACAATAGAAGAGTTGTGAAGCAATTTTAAGCGTCAGCGGAATTCCGAGAACAATGGAAGAGTTCCGAAGCATTTTTCAACATCAGCGGAATTCCGAGAACAATGGAAGAGTTCTGAAGCATTTTTAAACGTCAGTGGAATTTTGAAAACAATGGAAGATTTCCAAAGCATTTTTAAACGTCAGCGGAATTCTGAGAACGATGGAAGAGTTCCGAGGCATTTTTAAACTTCAGCGGAATTTTGAGAACAATGGAAGAGTTCCGAAGCATTTTTACAAGTCCGCGAAATTCCGAGAACAATGGAAGAGTTGTGAAGCTTTTTTAAGCGTCAGCGGAATTCCGAGAACAATGGAAGAGTTCCAAAGCATTTTTAAACTTCAGCAGAAGTCCGAGAACAATGGAAGAGTTCCGAAGCATTCTTAAACTTCAGCGGAATTCCGAGAACAATGGAAGAGTTCCGAAGCATTTTTTAAAGTCAGCGGAATTTCCGAGAACAATAGAAGAGTTGTGAAGCAATTTTAAGCGTCAGCGGAATTCCGAGAACAATGGAAGAGTTCCGAAGCATTTTTCAACATCAGCGGAATTCCGAGAACAATGGAAGAGTTCCGAAGCATTTTTAAAAGTCAGGGGAATACCGAGAACAATGGAAGAGTTGTGAAGCATTTTTAAACGTCAGCGGAATTCCAGAACAATGGATGAGTTCCGAAGCATACTTAAACTTCAGCGGAATTCCGAGAACAATGGAAGAGTTCTGAAGCATTTTTAAACATCAACGGAATTCCGAAAAAAAAGGAAGAGTTCCGAAGCATTTTAATATGTCAGCGGAATTCCGAGAACAATGGAAGAGTTCCGAAGCATTTTTAAACTTCAGCGGAATTACGAGAACAATGGAAGAGTTCCGAAGCATTTTTAAACATCAGCAGAATTCTGAGAACAATGGAAGAGTTTTTAAGCATTTTTAAACGTCAGTGGAATTCCGAAAACAATGGAAGAGTTCCGAAGCATTTTTAAACATCAGCGGAATTCTGAGAACAATGGAAGTGTTCCGAAGCATTTTTAATCTTCAGCATAATTCCGAGAACAATGGATGAGTTCCGAAGCATATTTAAACTTCAGCGGAATTCTGAGAACAATGGAAGAGTTCCGAAGCATTTTTAAACTACAGCGGAATTCCGAGAAAAATGGAAGAGTTCCGAAGCATTTTTAAACGTCAGCGGAATTCCGAGAACAATGGAAGAGTTCCGAAGCATTTTTAAATGTCAGCGGAATTCTGAGAACAATGGAAGAGTTCCGAAGCATTTTTAATCTTCAGCATAATTCCGAGAACAATGGAAGAGTTCCGAAGCATCTTTAAACTTCAGTGGAATTCCGAGAACAATGGAAGAGTTCCGCAGCATTTTTAAACTTCAGCGGAATTCCGGGAACAATGGAAGAGTTCTGAAGCATTTTTAAACTTCAGCGGAATTCCGAGAAAAATGGAAGAGTTCCGAAGCATTTTTAAACGTCAGCGGAATTCCGAGAACAATGGAAGAGTTCCGAAGCATTTTTAAATGTCAGCGGAATTCCGAGAACAATGGAAGAGTTCCGAAGCATTTTTAAATGTCAGCAGAATTCCGAGAACAATGGAAGAGTTCCAAAGCATTTTTAATTGTCAGCGGAATTCTGAAAACAATGGAAGAGTTCCAAAGCATTTTTAAACTTCAGCAGAATTCCGAGAACAATGGAAAAGTTCCGAAGAATTTTTAAAAGTCAGCGGAATTCCGAGAACAATAGAAGAGTTGCGAAGCATTTTTAAGCGTCAGCAGAATTCCGAGAACAATGGAAGAGTTCCGAAGCATTTTTAAACTTCAAAACTTCAGCAGATTTCCGAGAACAATGGAAGAGTTCTGAAGCATTCTTAAACTTCAGCGGAATTCCGAGAACAATGGAAGAGTTCCGAAGCATTTTTAAAAGTGAGGGGAATTCCGAGAACAATAGACGAGTTGTGAAGCAATTTTAAGCGTCAGCGGAATTCCGAGAACAATGGAAGAGTTGTGAAGCATTTTTAAATGTCAGCGGAATTCCGAGAACAAAGGAAGAGTTCCGAAGCATTTTTAAATGTCAGCGGAATTCTGAGAACAATGGAAGAGTTCCGAAGCATTTTTAAATGTCAGCAGAATTCCGAGAACAATGGAAGAGTTCCAAAGCATTTTTAATTGTCAGCGGAATTCTGAAAACAATGGAAGAGTTCCAAAGCATTTTTAAACTTCAGCAGAATTCCGAGAACAATGGAAAAGTTCCGAAGAATTTTTAAAAGTCAGCGGAATTCCGAGAACAATAGAAGAGTTGCGAAGCATTTTTAAGCGTCAGCAGAATTCCGAGAACAATGGAAGAGTTCCGAAGCATTTTTAAACTTCAAAACTTCAGCAGATTTCCGAGAACAATGGAAGAGTTCTGAAGCATTCTTAAACTTCAGCGGAATTCCGAGAACAATGGAAGAGTTCCGAAGCATTTTTAAAAGTGAGGGGAATTCCGAGAACAATAGACGAGTTGTGAAGCAATTTTAAGCGTCAGCGGAATTCCGAGAACAATGGAAGAGTTGTGAAGCATTTTTAAATGTCAGCGGAATTCCGAGAACAAAGGAAGAGTTCTGAAGCATTTTTAAACGTCAGCGGAATTTTGAAAACAATGGAAGATTTCCGAAGCATTTTTAAACGTCAGCGGAATTCTGAGAACAATGGAAGAGTTCCGAAGCATTTTTAAACTTCAGCGGAATTTTGAGAACAATGGAAGAGTTCCGAAGCATTTTTAAAAGTCCGCGAAATTCCGAGAACAATGGAAGAGTTGTGAAGCATTTTTAAACGTCAGCGGAACTCCGAGAACAATGGAAGAGTTCTGAAGCATTTTTAAATGTCAGCAGAATTCCGAGAACAATGGAAGCGTTCCGAAGCATTTTTAAATGTCAGCGGAATTCTGAGAACAATGGAAGAGTTCCGAAGCATTTTTAAACTTCAGCAGAATTCCGAGAACAATGGAAGAGTTCCGAAGCATACTTAAACTTCAGCGATATTCCGAGAACAATGGAAGAGTTCCGAAGCATTTTTAAAAGTCAGGGGAATACCGAGAACAATGGTAGAGTTGTGAAGCATTTTTAAACGTCAGCGGAATTCCAGAACAATGGAAGAGTTCCGAAGCATTTTTAAACTTCAGCAGAATTACGAGAACAATGGAAGAGTTCCGAAGCATTTTTAAACTTCAGCGGAATTACGAGAACAATGGAAGAGTTCCGAAGCATTTTTAAACATCAGCAGAATTCCGAGAACAATGGAAGAGTTTTTAAGCATTTTTAAACGTCAGTGGAATAACGAAAACAATGGAAGAGTTCCGAAGCATTTTTAAATGTCAGCAGAATTCCGAGAACAATGGAAGAGTTCCAAAGCATTTTTAATTGTCAGCGGAATTCTGAAAACAATGGAAGAGTTCCAAAGCATTTTTAAACTTCAGCAGAATTCCGAGAACAATGGAAAAGTTCCGAAGAATTTTTAAAAGTCAGCGGAATTCCGAGAACAATAGAAGAGTTGCGAAGCATTTTTAAGCGTCAGCAGAATTCCGAGAACAATGGAAGAGTTCCGAAGCATTTTTAAACTTCAAAACTTCAGCAGATTTCCGAGAACAATGGAAGAGTTCTGAAGCATTCTTAAACTTCAGCGGAATTCCGAGAACAATGGAAGAGTTCCGAAGCATTTTTAAAAGTGAGGGGAATTCCGAGAACAATAGACGAGTTGTGAAGCAATTTTAAGCGTCAGCGGAATTCCGAGAACAATGGAAGAGTTGTGAAGCATTTTTAAATGTCAGCGGAATTCCGAGAACAAAGGAAGAGTTCCGAAGCATTTTTAAATGTCAGCGGAATTCCGAGAACAATGGAAGAGTTCCGAAGCATTTTTAAATGTCAGCAGAATTCCGAGAACAATGGAAGAGTTCCAAAGCATTTTTAATTGTCAGCGGAATTCTGAAAACAATGGAAGAGTTCCAAAGCATTTTTAAACTTCAGCAGAATTCCGAGAACAATGGAAAAGTTCCGAAGAATTTTTAAAAGTCAGCGGAATTCCGAGAACAATAGAAGAGTTGCGAAGCATTTTTAAGCGTCAGCAGAATTCCGAGAACAATGGAAGAGTTCCGAAGCATTTTTAAACTTCAAAACTTCAGCAGATTTCCGAGAACAATGGAAGAGTTCTGAAGCATTCTTAAACTTCAGCGGAATTCCGAGAACAATGGAAGAGTTCCGAAGCATTTTTAAAAGTGAGGGGAATTCCGAGAACAATAGACGAGTTGTGAAGCAATTTTAAGCGTCAGCGGAATTCCGAGAACAATGGAAGAGTTGTGAAGCATTTTTAAATGTCAGCGGAATTCCGAGAACAAAGGAAGAGTTCTGAAGCATTTTTAAACGTCAGCGGAATTTTGAAAACAATGGAAGATTTCCGAAGCATTTTTAAACGTCAGCGGAATTCTGAGAACAATGGAAGAGTTCCGAAGCATTTTTAAACTTCAGCGGAATTTTGAGAACAATGGAAGAGTTCCGAAGCATTTTTAAAAGTCCGCGAAATTCCGAGAACAATGGAAGAGTTGTGAAGCATTTTTAAACGTCAGCGGAATTCCGAGAACAATGGAAGAGTTCTGAAGCATTTTTAAATGTCAGCAGAATTCCGAGAACAATGGAAGCGTTCCGAAGCATTTTTAAATGTCAGCAGAATTCCGAGAACAATGGAAGAGTTCGAAAGCATTTTTAAACGTCAGCAGAATTCTGAGAACAATGGAAGAGTTCCGAACCATTTTTAATCTTCAGCATAATTCCGAGAACAATGGAAGAGTTCCGAAGCATTTTTAAATGTCAGAGGAATTCCGAGAACAATGGAAGAGTTCCGAAGCATTTTTAAATGTCAGCAGAATTCCGAGAACAATGGAAGAGTTCCAAAGCATTTTTAAACGTCAGCGGAATTCTGAGAACAATGGAAGAGTTCCGAACCATTTTTAATCTTCAGCATAATTCCGAGAACAATGGAAGTGTTCCGAAGCATTTTTAAATGTCAGAGGAATTCCGAGAACAATGGAAGAGTTCCGAAGCATTTTTAAATGGCAGCAGAATTCCGAGAACAATGGAAGCGTTCCAAAGCATTTTTAAATGTCAGCGGAATTCTGAAAACAATGGAAGAGTTCCAAAGCATTTTTAAACTTCAGCAGAATTCCGAGAACAATGGAAAAGTTCCGAAGAATTCTTAAACTTCAGCGGTATTCCTAGAACAATGGAAGAGTTCCGAAGCATTTTTAAAAGTCAGGGGAATACCGAGAACAATGGTAGAGTTGTGAAGCAATTTTAAACGTCAGCGGAATTCCAGAACAATGGAAGAGTTCCGAAGCATACTTAAACTTCAGTGGAATTCCGAGAACAAAGGAAGAGTTCTGAAGCATTTTTAAACGTCAGCGGAATTTTGAAAACAATGGAAGATTTCCGAAGCATTTTTAAACGTCAGCGGAATTCTGAGAACAATGGAAGAGTTCCGAAGCATTTTTAAACTTCAGCGGAATTTTGAGAACAATGGAAGAGTTCCGAAGCATTTTTAAAAGTCCGCGAAATTCCGAGAACAATGGAAGAGTTGTGAAGCATTTTTAAACGTCAGCGGAATTCCGAGAACAATGGAAGAGTTCTGAAGCATTTTTAAATGTCAGCAGAATTCCGAGAACAATGGAAGCGTTCCGAAGCATTTTTAAATGTCAGCGGAATTCTGAGAACAATGGAAGAGTTCCGAAGCATTTTTAAACTTCAGCAGAATTCCGAGAACAATGGAAGAGTTCCGAAGCATACTTAAACTTCAGCGATATTCCGAGAACAATGGAAGAGTTCCGAAGCATTTTTAAAAGTCAGGGGAATACCGAGAACAATGGTAGAGTTGTGAAGCATTTTTAAACGTCAGCGGAATTCCAGAACAATGGAAGAGTTTTTAAGCATTTTTAAACGTCAGTGGAATAACGAAAACAATGGAAGAGTTCCGAAGCATTTTTAAACATCAGCGGAATTCTGAGAACAATGGAAGTGTTCCAAAGCATTTTTAAACTTCAGCAGTATTCCGAGAACAATGGAAGAGTTCTGAAGTATTTTTAAACTTCAGTAGAATTCCGAGAACAATGGAACAGTTCCAAAGCATATTTAAACTTCAGCGGAATACCGAGAACAATAGAAGAGTTGTGAAGCATTTTTAAACGTCAGCGGAATTCCGAGAACAATGGAAGAGTACCGAAGCATTATTAAATGTCTGCGGAATTCTGAGAACAATGGAAGAGTTCCAAAGCATTTTTAAAAGTCAGCGGAATTCCGAGAACAATGGAAGAGTTGTGAAGCATTTTTAAACGTCAGCGGAATTCTGAGAACAATGGAAGAGTTCCGAACCATTTTTAATCTTCAGCATAATTCCGAGAACAATGGAAGAGTTCCGAAGCATTTTTAAATGTCAGAGGAATTCCGAGAACAATGGAAGAGTTCCGAAGCATTTTTAAATGTCAGCAGAATTCCGAGAACAATGGAAGAGTTCGAAAGCATTTTTAAACGTCAGCAGAATTCTGAGAACAATGGAAGAGTTCCGAACCATTTTTAATCTTCAGCATAATTCCGAGAACAATGGAAGAGTTCCGAAGCATTTTTAAATGTCAGAGGAATTCCGAGAACAATGGAAGAGTTCCGAAGCATTTTTAAATGTCAGCAGAATTCCGAGAACAATGGAAGAGTTCCAAAGCATTTTTAAACGTCAGCGGAATTCTGAGAACAATGGAAGAGTTCCGAACCATTTTTAATCTTCAGCATAATTCCGAGAACAATGGAAGTGTTCCGAAGCATTTTTAAATGTCAGAGGAATTCCGAGAACAATGGAAGAGTTCCGAAGCATTTTTAAATGGCAGCAGAATTCCGAGAACAATGGAAGCGTTCCAAAGCATTTTTAAATGTCAGCGGAATTCTGAAAACAATGGAAGAGTTCCAAAGCATTTTTAAACTTCAGCAGAATTCCGAGAACAATGGAAAAGTTCCGAAGAATTCTTAAACTTCAGCGGTATTCCTAGAACAATGGAAGAGTTCCGAAGCATTTTTATATGTCAGCGGAATTCCGAGAACAATGGAAGAGTTCCGAAGCATTTTTAAACTTCAGCGGAATTACGAGAACAAAGGAAGAGTTCCGAAGCATTTTTAAACATCAACAGAATTCCGAGAACAATGGAAGAGTTTTTAAGCATTTTTAAACGTCATTGGAATAACGAAAACAATGGAAGAGTTCCGAAGCATTTTTAAACATCAGCGGAATTCTGAGAACAATGGAAGTGTTCCAAAGCATTTTTAAACTTCAGCAGTATTCCGAGAACAATGGAACAGTTCCATAGCATATTTAAACTTCAGCGGAATACCGAGAACAATAGAAGAGTTGTGAAGCATTTTTAAACGTCAGGGGAATTCCGAGAACAATGGAAGAGTTCCGATGCATTTTTAAACTTCAGCAGAATTCCTAGAACAATGGAAGAGTTCCGAAGCAATTTTAAACTTCAGCGGAATTCCGAGAACAATGGAAGAGTTCCGAAGCATTTTTAAATGTCTGCGGAATTCTGAGAACAATGGAAGAGTTCCGAACCATTTTTAATCTTCAGCATAATTCCGAGAACAATGGAAGAGTTCCGAAGCATTTTTAAATGTCAGAGGAATTCCGAGAACAATGGAAGAGTTCCGAAGCATTTTTAAATGTCAGCAGAATTCCGAGAACAATGGAAGAGTTCCAAAGCATTTTTAAACGTCAGCGGAATTCTGAGAACAATGGAAGAGTTCCGAACCATTTTTAATCTTCAGCATAATTCCGAGAACAATGGAAGTGTTCCGAAGCATTTTTAAATGTCAGAGGAATTCTGAGAACAATGGAAGAGTTCCGAAGCATTTTTAAATGTCAGCAGAATTCCGAGAACAATGGAAGCGTTCCAAAGCATTTTTAAATGTCAGCGGAATTCTGAAAACAATGGAAGAGTTCCAAAGCATTTTTAAACTTCAGCAGTATTCCGAGAACAATGAAACAGTTCCAAAGCATATTTAAACTTCAGCGGAATACCGAGAACAATAGAAGAGTTGTGAAGCATTTTTAAACGTCAGGGGAATTCCGAGAACAATGGAAGAGTTCCGATGCATTTTTAAACTTCAGCAGAATTCCTAGAACAATGGAAGAGTTCCGAAGCATTTTTAAACTTCAGCGGAATTCCGAGAACAATGGAAGAGTTCCGAAGCATTTTTAAATGTCTGCGGAATTCTGAGAACAATGGAAGAGTTCCGAACCATTTTTAATCTTCAGCATAATTCCGAGAACAATGGAAGAGTTCCGAAGCATTTTTAAATGTCAGAGGAATTCCGAGAACAATGGAAGAGTTCCGAAGCATTTTTAAATGTCAGCAGAATTCCGAGAACAATGGAAGAGTTCCAAAGCATTTTTAAACGTCAGCGGAATTCTGAGAACAATGGAAGAGTTCCGAACCATTTTTAATCTTCAGCATAATTCCGAGAACAATGGAAGTGTTCCGAAGCATTTTTAAATGTCAGAGGAATTCCGAGAACAATGGAAGAGTTCCGAAGCATTTTTAAATGTCAGCAGAATTCCGAGAACAATGGAAGCGTTCCAAAGCATTTTTAAATGTCAGCGGAATTCTGAAAACAATGGAAGAGTTCCAAAGCATTTTTAAACTTCAGCAGAATTCCGAGAACAATGGAAAAGTTCCGAAGAATTCTTAAACTTCAGCGGTATTCCGAGAACAATGGAAGAGTTCCGAAGCATTTTTAAAAGTCAGGGGAATACCGAGAACAATGGTAGAGTTGTGAAGCATTTTTAAACGTCAGCGGAATTCCAGAACAATGGAAGAGTTCCGAAGCATACTTAAACTTCAGCGGAATTCCGAGAACAATGGAAGAGTTCTGAAGCATTTTTAAACATCAACGGAATTCCGAGAAAAAATGAAGAGTTCCGAAGCATTTTTATATGTCAGCGGAATTCCGAGAACAATGGAAGAGTTCCGAAGCATTTTTAAACTTCAGCGGAATTACGAGAACAATGGAAGAGTTCCGAAGCATTTTTAAACATCAGCAGAATTCCAAGAACAATGGAAGAGTTTTTAAGCATTTTTAAACGTCAGTGGAATAACGAAAACAATGGAAGAGTTCCGAAGCATTTTTAAACATCAGCGGAATTCTGAGAACAATGGAAGTGTTCCAAAGCATTTTTAAACTTCAGCAGTATTCCGAGAACAATGGAAGAGTTCTGAAGTATTTTTAAACTTCAGTAGAATTCCGAGAACAATGGAACAGTTCCGAAGCATATTTAAACTTCAGCGGAATACCAAGAACAATAGAAGAGTTGTGAAGCATTTTTAAACGTCAGGGGAATTCCGAGAACAATGGAAGAGTTCCGATGCATTTTTAAACTACAGCAGAATTCCTAGAACAATGGAAGAGTGCCGAAGCATTTTTAAACTTCAGCGGAATTCCGAGAACAATGGAAGAGTTCCGAAGCATTTTTAAATGTCATCGGAATTCCGAGAACAATGGAAGAGTACCGAAGCATTTTTAAATGTCTGCGGAATTCTGAGAACAATGGAAGAGTTCCGAAGCATTTTTAAAAGTCAGCGGAATTCCGAGAACAATGGAAGAGTTGTGAAGCATTTTTAAACGTCAGTGGAATTCTGAGAACAATGGAAGAGTTCCGAACCATTTTTAATCTTCAGCATAATTCCGAGAACAATGGAAGAGTTCCGAAGCATTTTTAAATGTCAGAGGAATTCCGAGAACAATGGAAGAGTTCCGAAGCATTTTTAAATGTCAGCAGAATTCCGAGAACAATGGAAGAGTTCCAAAGCATTTTTAAACGTCAGCAGAATTCTGAGAACAATGGAAGAGTTCCGAACCATTTTTAATCTTCAGCATAATTCCGAGAACAATGGAAGTGTTCCGAAGCATTTTTAAATGTCAGAGGAATTCCGAGAACAATGGAAGAGTTCCGAAGCATTTTTAAATGTCAGCAGAATTCCGAGAACAATGGAAGAGTTCCAAAGCATTTTTAAATGTCAGCGGAATTCTGAAAACAATGGAAGAGTTCCAAAGCATTTTTAAACTTCAGCAGAATTCCGAGAACAATGGAAAAGTCCCGAAGAATTCTTAAACTTCAGCGGAATTCCGAGAACAATGGAAGAGTTCCGAAGAATTTTTGAAAGTCAGCGGAATTCCGAGAACAATAGAAGAGTTGTGAAGCATTTTTAAGCGTCAGCAGAATTCCGAGAACAATGGAAGAGTTCCGAGGCATTTTTAAACTTCAAAACTTCAGCAGATTTCCGAGAACAATGGAAGAGTTCTGAAGCATTTTTAAAAGTGAGGGGAATTCCGAGAACAATAGACGAGTTGTGAAGCAATTTTAAGCGTCAGCGGAATTCCGAGAACAATGGAAGGGTTGTGAAGCATTTTTAAATGTCAGCGGAATTCCGAGAACAATGGAAGATTTCCGAAGCATTTTTAAACGTCAGCGGAATTCTGAGAACAATGGAAGAGTTCCGAAGCATTTTTAAACTTCAGCGGAATTTTGAGAACAATGGAAGTGTTCCGAAGCATTTTTAAAAGTCCGCGAAATTCCGAGAACAACGGAAGAGTTGTGAAGCATTTTTAAACGTCAGCGGAATTCCGAGAACAATGGAAGAGTTCCGAAGCATTTTTAAACGTCAGCGGAATTCCGAGAACAATGGAAGAGTTCTGAAGCATTTTTAAATGTCAGCAGAATTCCGAGAACAATGGAAGCGTTCCGAAGCATTTTTAAATGTCAGCGGAATTCTGAGAACAATGGAAGAGTTCCGAAGCATTTTTAAACTTCAGCAGAATTCCGAGAACAATGGAAGAGTTCCGAAGCATACTTAAACTTCAGCGGTATTCCGAGAACAATGGAAGAGTTCCGAAGCATTTTTAAAAGTCAGGGGAATACCGAGAACAATGGTAGAGTTGTGAAGCATTTTTAAATGTCAGCAGAATTCCAGAACAATGGAAGAGTTCCGAAGCATACTTAAACTTCAGCGGAATTCCGAGAACAATGGAAGAGTTCTGAAGCATTTTTAAACATCAACGGAATTCCGAGAAAAAAGGAAGAGTTCCGAAGCATTTTTATATGTCAGCGGAATTCCGAGAACAATGGAAGAGTTCCGAAGCATTTTTAAACTTCAGCGGAATTACGAGAGCAATGGAAGAGTTCCGAAGCATTTTTAAACATCAGCAGAATTCCGAGAACAATGGAAGAGTTTTTAAGCATTTTTAAACGTCAGTGGAATAACGAAAACAAAGGAAGAGTTCCGAAGCATTTTTAAACATCAGCGGAATTCTGAGAACAATGGAAGTGTTCCAAAGCATTTTTAAACTTCAGCAGTATTCCGAGAACAATGGAAGAGTTCTGAAGCATTTTTAAACTTCAGTAGAATTCCGAGAACAATGGAACAGTTCCGAAGCATATTTAAACTTCAGCGGAATACCGAGAACAATAGAAGAGTTGTGAAGCATTTTTAAACGTCAGCGGAATTCCGAGAACAATGGAAGAGTTCCGATGCATTTTTAAACTACAGCAGAATTCCTAGAACAATAGAAGAGTTGTGAAGCATTTTTAAACGTCAGGGGAATTCCGAGAACAATGGAAGAGTTCCGATGCATTTTTAAACTACAGCAGAATTCCTAGAACAATGGAAGAGTGCCGAAGCATTTTTAAACTTCAGCGGAATTCCGAGAAAAATGGAAGAGTTCCGAAGCATTTTTAAATGTCAGCGGAATTCCGAGAACAATGGAAGAGTACCGAAGCATTTTTAAATGTCTGCGGAATTCTGAGAACAATGGAAGAGTTCCGAAGCATTTTTAAAAGTCAGCGGAATTCCGAGAACAATGGAAGAGTTGTGAAGCATTTTTAAACGTCAGTGGAATTCTGAGAACAATGGAAGAGTTCCGAACCATTTTTAATCTTCAGCATAATTCCGAGTACAATGGAAGAGTACCGAAGCATTTTTAAATGTCAGAGGAATTCCGAGAACAATGGAAGAGTTCCGAAGCATTTTTAAATGTCAGCAGAATTCCGAGAACAATGGAAGAGTTCCAAAGCATTTTTAAACGTCAGCGGAATTCTGAGAACAATGGAAGAGTTCCGAACCATTTTTAATCTTCAGCATAATTCCGAGAACAATGGAAGTGTTCCGAAGCATTTTTAAATGTCAGAGGAATTCCGAGAACAATGGCAGAGTTCCGAAGCATTTTTAAATGTCAGCAGAATTCCGAGAACAATGGAAGAGTTCCAAAGCATTTTTAAATGTCAGCGGAATTCTGAAAACAATGGAAGAGTTCCAAAGCATTTTTAAACTTCAGCAGAATTCCGAGAACAATGGAAAAGTCCCGAAGAATTCTTAAACTTCAGCGGAATTCCGAGAACAATGGAAGAGTTCCGAAGAATTTTTGAAAGTCAGCGGAATTCCGAGAACAATAGAAGAGTTGTGAAGCATTTTTAAGCGTCAGCAGAATTCCGAGAACAATGGAAGAGTTCCGAGGCATTTTTAAACATCAAAACTTCAGCAGATTTCCGAGAACAATGGAAGAGTTCTGAAGCATTTTTAAAAGTGAGGGGAATTCCGAGAACAATAGACGAGTTGTGAAGCAATTTTAAGCGTCAGCGGAATTCCGAGAACAATGGAAGGGTTGTGAAGCATTTTTAAATGTCAGCGGAATTCCGAGAACAATGGAAGATTTCCGAAGCATTTTTAAACGTCAGCGGAATTCTGAGAACAATGGAAGAGTTCCGAAGCATTTTTAAACTTCAGCGGAATTTTGAGAACAATGGAAGAGTTCCGAAGCATTTTTAAAAGTCCGCGAAATTCCGAGAACAACGGAAGAGTTGTGAAGCATTTTTAAACGTCAGCGGAATTCCGAGAACAATGGAAGAGTTCCGAAGCATTTTTAAACGTCAGCGGAATTCCGAGAACAATGGAAGAGTTCTGAAGCATTTTTAAATGTCAGCAGAATTCCGAGAACAATGGAAGCGTTCCGAAGCATTTTTAAATGTCAGCGGAATTCTGAGAACAATGGAAGAGTTCTGAAGCATTTTTAAACTTCAGCAGAATTCCGAGAACAATGGAAGAGTTCCGAAGCATACTTAAACTTCAGCGGAATTCCGAGAACAATGGAAGAGTTCCGAAGCATTTTTAAAAGTCAGGGGAATACCGAGAACAATGGTAGAGTTGTGAAGCATTTTTAAATGTCAGCGGAATTCCAGAACAATGGAAGAGTTCCGAAGCATACTTAAACTTCAGCGTAATTCCGAGAACAATGGAAGAGTTCCGAAGAATTTTTAAACGTCAGCGGAATTCCGAGAACAATGGAAGAGTACCGAAGCATTTTTAAATGTCTGCGGAATTCTGAGAACAATAGAAGAGTTCCGAAGCATTTTTATAAGTCAGCGGAATTCCGAGAACAATGGAATAGTTGTGAAGCATTTTTAAACGTCAGCGGATTTCTGAGAACAATGGAAGAGTTCCGAACCATTTTTAATCTTCAGCATAATTCCGAGAACAATGGAAAAGTTCCGAAGCATATTTAAACTTCAGCGGAATTCCGAGAACAATGGAAGAGTACCGAAGCATTTTTAAACATCAGCGGAATTCCGAGAACAATGGAAGAGTTCTGAAGCATTTTTGAACGTCAGCGGAATTTTGAAAACAATGGAAGATTTCCGAAGCATTTTTAAACGTCAGCGGAATTTGGAGAACAATCGAAGAGTTCCGAAGCATTTTTAAAAGTCAGCGGAATTCCGAGAACAATGGAAGAGTTGTGAAGCATTTTTAAACCTCAGCGGAATTCCGAGCACAATGGAAGAGTTCTGAAACATTTTTAAATGTCAGCGGAATTCCGAGAACAATGGAAGAGCTCCGAAGCATTTTTATATGTCTGCAGAATTCTGAGAACAATGGAAGAGTTCCAAAGCATTTTTAAACGTCAGCAGAATTCTGAAAACAATGGAAGAGTTCTGAAGCATTTTTACACTTCAGCGGAATTTTGAGAACAGAGGAAGAGTTCCGAAGCATTTTTAAAAGTCCGCGAAATTCCGAGAACAATGGAAGAGTTGTGAAGCATTTTTAAACGTCAGCGGAATTCCGAGAACAATGGAAGAGTTACGAAGCATTTTTAAACGTCAGCGGAATTCAGAGAACAATGGAAGAGTTCCAAAGCATTTTTATATGTCTGCGGAATTCTGAAAACAATGGAAGAGTTCCGAAGCATTTTTCAACATCAGCGGAATTCCGAGAACAATGGAAGAGTTCTGAAGCATTTTTAAACGTCAGCGGAATTTTGAAAACAATGGAAGATTTCCGAAGCATTTTTAAACGTCAGCGGAATTCTGAGAACAATGGAAGAGTTCCGAAGCATTTTTAAACTTCAGCGGAATTTTGAGAACAATGGAAGAGTTCCGAAGCATACTTAAACTTCAGCGGTATTCCGAGAACAATGGAAGAGTTCCGAAGCATTTTTAAAAGTCAGGGGAATACCGAGAACAATGGTAGAGTTGTGAAGCATTTTTAAACGTCAGCGGAATTCCAGAACAATGGAAGAGTTCCGAAGCATACTTAAACTTCAGCGGAATTCCGAGAACAATGGAAGAGTTCTGAAGCATTTTTAAACATCAACGGAATTCCGAGAAAAAAGGAAGAGTTCCGAAGCATTTTTATATGTCAGCGGAATTCCGAGAACAATGGAAGAGTTCCGAAGCATTTTTAAACATCAGCAGAATTCCGAGAACAATGGAAGAGTTTTTAAGCATTTTTAAACGTCAGTGGAATAACGAAAACAATGGAAGAGTTCCGAAGCATTTTTAAACATCAGCGGAATTCTGAGAACAATGGAAGTGTTCCAAAGCATTTTTAAACTTCAGCAGTATTCCGAGAACAATGGAAGAGTTCTGAAGTATTTTTAAACTTCAGTAGAATTCCGAGAACAATGGAACAGTTCCGAAGCATATTTAAACTTCAGCGGAATACCAAGAACAATAGAAGAGTTGTGAAGCATTTTTAAACGTCAGGGGAATTCCGAGAACAATGGAAGAGTTCCGATGCATTTTTAAACTTCAGCAGAATTCCTAGAACAATGGAAGAGTTCCGAAGCATTTTTAAACTTCAGCGGAATTCCGAGAACAATGGAAGAGTTCCGAAGCATTTTTAAATGTCAGCGGAATTCCGAGAACAATGGAAGAGTACCGAAGCATTTTTAAATGTCTGCGGAATTCTGAGAACAATGGAAGAGTTCCGAAGCATTTTTAAAAGTCAGCGGAATTCCGAGAACAATGGAAGAGTTGTGAAGCATTTTTAAACGTCAGCGGAATTCTGAGAACAATGGAAGAGTTCCGAACCATTTTTAATCTTCAGCATAATTCCGAGAACAATGGTGGAGTTCCGAAGCATTTTTAAATGTCAGAGGAATTCCGAGAACAATGGAAGAGTTCCGAAGCATTTTTAAATGTCAGCAGAATTCCGAGAACAATAGAAGAGTTCCAAAGCATTTTTAAACGTCAGCGGAATTCTGAGAAAAATGGAAGAGTTCCGAACCATTTTTAATCTTCAGCATAATTCCGAGAACAATGGAAGTGTTCCGAAGCATTTTTAAATGTCAGAGGAATTCCGAGAACAATGGAAGAGTTCCGAAGCATTTTTAAATGTCAGCAGAATTCCGAGAACAATGGAAGAGTTCCAAAGCATTTTTAAATGTCAGCGGAATTCTGAGAACAATGGAAGAGTTCCGAAGCATTTTTAAACTTCAGCAGAATTCCGAGAACAATGGAAGAGTTACGAAGCATACTTAAACTTCAGCGGTATTCCGAGAACAATGGAAGAGTTCCGAAGCATTTTTAAAAGTCAGAGGAATACCGAGAACAATGGTAGAGTTGTGAAGCATTTTTAAACGTCAGTGGAATTCTGAAAACAATGGAAGAGTTCCGAAGCATTTTTAAACATCAGCGGAATTCTGAGAACAATGGAAGTGTTCCGAAGCATTTTTAATCTTCAGCATCATTCCGAGAACAATGGAAGAGGTCCGAAGCATATTTAAACTTCAGCGGAATTCTGAGAACAATGGAAGAGTTCCGAAGCATTTTTAATCTTCAGCATAAATCCGAGAACAACGGAAGAGTTCCGAAGCATATTTAAACTTCAGCGGAATTCCGAGAACAATGGAAGAGTTCCGAAGCATTTTTAAACTTCAGCGGAATTCCGAGAAAAATGGAAGAGTTCCGAAGCATTTTTAAACGTCAGCGGAATTCCGAGAAAAATGGAAGAGTTCCGAAGCATTTTTAAACGTCAGTGGAATTCCGAGAACAATGGAAGAGTTCCGAAGCATTTTTAAATGTCAGCGGAATTCTGAAAACAATGGAAGAGTTCCAAAGCATTTTTAAACTTCAGCAGAATTCAGAGAACAATGGAAAAGTTCCGAAGAATTCTTAAACTTCAGCGGAATTCCGAGAACAATGGAAGAGTTCCGAAGAATTTTTGAAAGTCAGCGGAATTCCGAGAACAATAGAAGAGTTGTGAAGCATTTTTAAGCGTCAGCAGAATTCCGAGAACAATGGAAGAGGTCCGAAGCATTTTTAAACTTCAAAACTTCAGCAGATTTCCGAGAACAATGGAAGAGTTCTGAAGCATTTTTAAAAGTGAGGGGAATTCCGAGAACAATAGACCAGTTGTGAAGCAATTTTAAGCGTCAGCGGAATTCCGAGAACAATGGAAGAGTTGTGAAGCATTTTTAAATGTCAGCGGAATTCCGAGAACAATGGAAGATTTCCGAAGCATTTTTAAACGTCAGCGGAATTCTGAGAACAATGGAAGAGTTCCGAAGCATTTTTAAACTTCAGCGGAATTTTGAGAACAATGGAAGAGTTCCGAAGCATTTTTAAAAGTCCGCGAAATTCCAAGAACAATGGAAGAGTTGTGAAGCATTTTTAAACGTCAGCGGAATTCCGAGAACAATGGAATAGTTCCGAAGCATTTTTAAACGTCAGCGGAATTCCGAGAACAATGGAAGAGTTCTGAAGCATTTTTAAATGTCAGCAGAATTCCCAGAACAATGGAAACGTTCCGAAGCATTTTTAAATGTCAGCGGAATTCTGAGAACAATGGAAGAGTTCCGAAGCATTTTTAAACTTCAGCAGAATTCCGAGAACAATGGAAGAGTTACGAAGCATACTTAAACTTCAGCGGTATTCCGAGAACAATGGAAGAGTTCCGAAGCATTTTTAAAAGTCAGGGGAATACCGAGAACAATGGTAGAGTTGTGAAGCATTTTTAAACATCAGCGGAATTCTGAGAACAATGGAAACGTTCCGAAGCATTTTTAAATGTCAGCGGAATTCTGAGAACAATGGAAGAGTTCCGAAGCATTTTTAATCTTCAGCATAACTCCGAGAACAACGGAAGAGTTCCGAAGCATATTTAAACTTCAGCGGAATTCCGAGAACAATGGAAGAGTTCCGAAGCATTTTTAAACTTCAGCGGAATTCCGAGAAAAATGGAAGAGTTCCGAAGCATTTTTAAACGTCAGCGGAATTCCGAGAAAAATGGAAGAGTTCCGAAGCATTTTTAAACGTCAGTGGAATTCCGAGAACAATGGAAGAGTTCCGAAGCATTTTTAAATGTCAGCGGAATTCTGAGAACAATGGAAGAGTTCCGAAGCATATTTAAACTTCAGCGGAATTCCGAGAACAATGGAAGAGTTCCGAAGCATTTTTAAATGTCAGCGGAATTCCGAGAACAATGGAAGAGTACCGAAGCATTTTTAAATGTCTGCGGAATTCTGAGAACAATGGAAGAGTTCCGAAGCATTTTTAAAAGTCAGCGGAATTCCGAGAACAATGGAAGAGTTGTGAAGCATTTTTAAACGTCAGCGGAATTCTGAGAACAATGGAAGAGTTCCGAACCATTTTTAATCTTCAGCATAATTCCGAGAACAATGGAAGAGTTCCGAAGCATTTTTAAATGTCAGAGGAATTCCGAGAACAATGGAAGAGTTCCGAAGCATTTTTAAATGTCAGCAGAATTCCGAGAACAATGGAAGCGTTCCGAAGCATTTTTAAATGTCAGCGGAATTCTGAGAACAATGGAAGAGTTCCGAAGCATTTTTAAACTTCAGCAGAATTCCGAGAACAATGGAAGAGTTACGAAGCATTCTTAAACTTCAGCGGTATTCCGAGAATAATGGAAGAGTTCCGAAGTATTTTTAAAAGTCAGGGGAATACCGAGAACAATGGTAGAGTTGTGAAGCATTTTTAAACGTCAGCGGAATTCCAGAACAATGGAAGAGTTCCGAAGCATACTTAAACTTCAGCGGAATTCCGAGAACAATGGAAGAGTTCTGAAGCATTTTTAAACATCAACGGAATTCCGAGAAAAAAGGAAGAGTTCCGAAGCATTTTTATATGTCAGCGGAATTCCGAGAACAATGGAGGAGTTCCGAAGCATTTTTAAACTTCAGCGGAATTCCGAGAACAATGGAAGAGTTCCGAAGCATTTTTAAATGTCAGCGGAATTCCGAGAACAATGGAAGAGTACCGAAGCATTTTTAAATGTCTGCGGAATTCTGAGAACAATGGAAGAGTTCCGAAGCATTTTTAAAAGTCAGCGGAATTCCGAGAACAATGGAAGAGTTGTGAAGCATTTTTAAACATCAGCGGAATTCTGAGAACAATGGAAGAGTTCCGAATCATTTTTAATCTTCAGCATAATTCCGAGAACAATGGAAGAGTTCCGAAGCATATTTAAACTTCAGCGGAATTCCGAGAACAATGGAAGAGTACCGAAGCATTTTTAAACATCAGCGGAATTCCGAGAACAATGGAAGAGTTCTGAAGCATTTTTGAACGTCAGCGGAATTCCGAGAACAATGGAAGAGTTCCGAAGCATTTTTAAACCTCAGCAGAATTCCGAGAACAATGGAAGAGTTCTGAAGCATTTTTAAATGTCAGAGGAATTCCGAGAACAATGGAAGAGCTCCGAAGCATTTTTATATGTCTGCAGAATTCTGAGAACAATGGAAGAGTTCCAAAGCATTTTTAAACGTCAGCAGAATTCTGAAAACAATGGAAGAGTTCCGAAGCATTTTCAAAAGTCCGCGAAATTCCGAGAACAATGGAAGAGTTGTGAAGCATTTTTAAACGTCAGCGGAATTCCGAGAACAATGGAAGAGTTCCGAAGCATTTTTAAACGTCAGCGGAATTCAAAGAACAATGAAAGAGTTCTGAAGCATTTTTAAACGTCAGCGGAATTTTGAAAACAATTGAAGATTTCCGAAGCATTTTTAAACGTCAGCGGAATTCTGAGAACAATGGAAGAGTTTTAAAGCATTTTTAAACGTCAGCGGAATTTGGAGAACAATCGAAGAGTACTGAAGCATTTTTAAATGTCAGCGGAATTCCGAGAACAATGGAAGAGTTGCGAAGCATTTTTAAATGTCAGCGGAATTCTGAGAACAATGGAAGAGTTCCGAAGCATTTTTAAATGTCAGCGGAATTCTGAGAACAATGGAAGAGTTCCGAAGCATTTTTAGTCTTCAGCATAATTCCGAGAACAATGGAAGAGGTCCGAAGCATATTTAAACTTCAGCGGAATTCTGAGAACAATGAGAGAGTTCCGAAGCATTTTTAATCTTCAGCATAACTCCGAGAACAATGGAAGAGTTCCGAAGCATATTTAAACTTCAGCAGAATTCCGAGAACAATGGAAGAGTTACGAAGCATACTTAAACTTCAGCGGTATTCCGAGAACAATGGAAGAGTTCCGAAGTATTTTTAAAAGTCAGGGGAATACCGAGAACAATGGTTGAGTTGTGAAGCATTTTTAAACGTCAGCGGAATTCCAGAACAATGGAAGAGTTCCGAAGCATACTTAAACTTCAGCGGAATTCCGAGAACAATGGAAGAGTTCTGAAGCATTTTTAAACATCAACGGAATTCCGAGAAAAAAGGAAGAGTTCCGAAGCATTTTTAAATGTCAGCGGTATTCCGAGAACAAAGGAAGAGTTCTGAAGCATTTTTAAACTTCAGCGGAATTTTGAAAACAATGGAAGATTTCCGAAGCATTTTTAAACGTCAGCGGAATTCTGAGAACAATGGAAGAGTTCCGAAGCATTTTTAAACTTCAGCGGAATTTTGAGAACAATGGAAGAGTTCCGAAGCATTTTTAAAAGTCCGCGAAATTCCGAGAACAATGGAAGAGTTGTGAAGCATTTTTAAACGTCAGCGGAATTCCGAGAACAATGGAAGAGTTCTGAAGCATTTTTAAATGTCAGCAGAATTCCGAGAACAATGGAAGCGTTCTGAAGCATTTTTAAATGTCAGCGGAATTCTGAGAACAATGGAAGAGTTCCGAAGCATTTTTAAACTTCAGCAGAATTCCGAGAACAATGGAAGAGTTCCGAAGCATACTTAAACTTCAGCGGTATTCCGAGAACAATGGAAGAGTTCCGAAGCCTTTTTAAAAGTCAGGGGAATTCCGAGAACAATGGTAGAGTTGTGAAGCATTTTTAAACGTCAGCGGAATTCCAGAACAATGGAAGAGTTCCGAAGCATACTTAAACTTCAGCGGAATTCCGAGAACAATGGAAGAGTTCTGAAGCATTTTTAAACATCAACGTAATTCCGAGAAAAAAGGAAGAGTTCCGAAGCATTTTTATATGTCAGCGGAATTCCGAGAACAATGGAAGAGTTCCGAAGCATTTTTAAACTTCAGCGGAATTACGAGAACAATGGAAGAGTTCCGAAGCATTTTTAAACATCAGCAGAATTCCGAGAACAATGGAAGAGTTTTTAAGCATTTTTAAACGTCAGTGGAATAACGAAAACAATGGAAGAGTTCCGAAGCATTTTTAAACATCAGCGGAATTCTGAGAACAATGGAAGTGTTCCAAAGCATTTTTAAACTTCAGCAGTATTCCGAGAACAATGGAAGAGTTCTGAAGTATTTTTAAACTTCAGTAGAATTCTGAGAACAATGGAACAGTTCCAAAGCATATTTAAACTTCAGCGGAATACCGAGAACAATAGAAGAGTTGTGAAGCATTTTTAAACGTCAGGGGAATTCCGAGAACAATGGAAGAGTTCCGATGCATTTTTAAACTTCAGCAGAATTCCTAGAACAATGGAAGAGTTCCGAAGCATTTTTAAATGTCAGCGGAATTCCGAGAACAATGGAAGAGTACCGAAGCATTTTTAAATGTCTGCGGAATTCTGAGAACAATGGAAGAGTTCCGAAGCATTTTTAAAAGTCAGCGGAATTCCGAGAACAATGGAAGAGTTGTGAAGCATTTTTAAACATCAGCGGAATTCTGAGAACAATGGAAGAGTTCCGAATCATTTTTAATCTTCAGCATAATTCCGAGAACAATGGAAGAGTTCCGAAGCATATTTAAACTTCAGCGGAATTCCGAGAACAATGGAAGAGTACCGAAGCATTTTTAAACATCAGCGGAATTCCGAGAACAATGGAAGAGTTCTGAAGCATTTTTGAACGTCAGCGGAATTTTGAAAACAATGGAAGATTTCCGAAGCATTTTTAAACGGCAGCGGAATTTGGAGAACAATCGAAGAGTTCCGAAGCATTTTTAAAAGTCAGCGGAATTCCGAGAACAATGGAAGAGTTGTGAAGCATTTTTAAACGTCAGCGGAATTCCGAGAACAATGGAAGAGTTCCGAAGCATTTTTAAACCTCAGCAGAATTCCGAGAACAATGGAAGAGTTCTGAAGCATTTTTAAATGTCAGAGGAATTCCGAGAACAATGGAAGAGCTCCGAAGCATTTTTATATGTCTGCAGAATTCTGAGAACAATGGAAGAGTTCCAAAGCATTTTTAAACGTCAGCAGAATTCTGAAAACAATGGAAGAGTTCCGAAGCATTTTTAAAAGTCCGCGAAATTCCGAGAACAATGGAAGAGTTGTGAAGCATTTTTAAACGTCAGCGGAATTCCGAGAACAATGGAAGAGTTCCGAAGCATTTTTAAACGTCAGCGGAATTCAAAGAACAATGAAAGAGTTCTGAAGCATTTTTAAACGTCAGCGGAATTTTGAAAACAATTGAAGATTTCCGAAGCATTTTTAAACGTCAGCGGAATTCTGAGAACAATGGAAGAGTTTTAAAGCATTTTTAAACGTCAGCGGAATTTGGAGAACAATCGAAGAGTACTGAAGCATTTTTAAATGTCATCGGAATTCCGAGAACAATGGAAGAGTTGCGAAGCATTTTTAAATGTCAGCGGAATTCTGAGAACAATGGAAGAGTTCCGAAGCATTTTTAAATGTCAGCGGAATTCTGAGAACAATGGAAGAGTTCCGAAGCATTTTTAGTCTTCAGCATAATTCCGAGAACAATGGAAGAGGTCCGAAGCATATTTAAACTTCAGCGGAATTCTGAGAACAATGAGAGAGTTCCGAAGCATTTTTAATCTTCAGCATAACTCCGAGAACAATGGAAGAGTTCCGAAGCATATTTAAACTTCAGCAGAATTCCGAGAACAATGGAAGAGTTACGAAGCATACTTAAACTTCAGCGGTATTCCGAGAACAATGGAAGAGTTCCGAAGTATTTTTAAAAGTCAGGGGAATACCGAGAACAATGGTAGAGTTGTGAAGCATTTTTAAACGTCAGCGGAATTCCAGAACAATGGAAGAGTTCCGAAGCATACTTAAACTTCAGCGGAATTCCGAGAACAATGGAAGAGTTCTGAAGCATTTTTAAACATCAACGGAATTCCGAGAAAAAAGGAAGAGTTCCGAAGCATTTTTATATGTCAGCGGAATTCCAGAACAATGGAAGAGTTCCGAAGCATTTTTAAACGACAGTGTAATAACGAAAACAAAGGAAGAGTTCCGAAGCATTTTTAAACATCAGCGGAATTCTGAGAACAATGGAAGTGTTCCAAAGCATTTTTAAACTTCAGCAGTATTCCGAGAACAATGGAAGAGTTCTGAAGCATTTTTAAACTTCAGTAGAATTCCGAGAACAATGGAACAGTTCCGAAGCATATTTAAACTTCAGCGGAATACCGAGAACAATAGAAGAGTTGTGTAGCATTTTTAAACGTCAGCGGAATTCCGAGAACAATGGAAGAGTTCCGATGCATTTTTAAACTTCAGCAGAATTCCTAGAACAATGGAAGAGTTCCGAAGCATTTTTAAACTTCAGCGGAATTCCAAGAACAATGGAAGAGTTCTGAAGCATTTTTAAATGTCAGCGGAATTCCGAGAACAATGGAAGAGCTCCGAAGCATTTTTATATGTCTGCAGAATTCTGAGAACAATGGAAGAGTACCAAAGCATTTTTAAACGTCAGCAGAATTCTGAAAACAATGGAAGAGTTCCGAAGCATTTTTAAAAGTCCGCGAAATTCCGAGAACAATGGAAGAGTTGTGAAGCATTTTTAAACGTCAGCGGAATTCCGAGAACAATGGAAGAGTTCCGAAGCATTTTTAAACGTCAGCGGAATTCAGAGAACAATGGAAGAGTTCCAAAGCATTTTTATATGTCTGCGGAATTCTGAAAACAATGGAAGAGTTCCGAAGCATTTTTAAACTTCAGCAGAATTCCGAGAACAATGGAAGAGTTCCGAAGCATTTTTAAAAGTCAGCGGAATTCCGAGAACAATAGAAGAGTTGTGAAGAATTTTAAGCGTCAGCGGAATTCCGAGAACAATGGAAGAGTTCCAAAGCATTTTTAAACTTCAGCAGAATTCCGAGAACAATGGAAGAGTTCCGAAGCATTCTTAAACTTCAGCGGAATTCCGAGAACAATGGAAGAGTTCCGAAGCATTTTTTAAAGTCAGCGGAATTTCCGAGAACAATAGAAGAGTTGTGAAGCAATTTTAAGCGTCAGCGGAATTCCGAGAACAATGGAAGAGTTCCGAAGCATTTTTCAACATCAGCGGAATTCCGAGAACAATGGAAGAGTTCTGAAGCATTTTTAAACGTCAGCGGAATTCTGAGAACGATGAAAGAGTTCCGAGGCATTTTTAAACTTCAGCGGAATTTTGAGAACATTGGAAGAGTTCCGTAGCATTTTTAACAGTCCGTGAAATTCCGAGAACAATGGAAGATTTGTGAAGCATTTTTAAACGTCAGCGTAATTCCGAGAAGAATGGAAGAGTTCCGAAGCATTTTTAAACGTCAGCGTAATTCAGAGAACAATGGAAGAGTTCTGAAGCATTTTTAAATGTCAGCGGAATTCCGAGAACAATGGAAGAGTTCCGAAGCATACTTAAACTTCAGCGGAATTCCGAGAACAATGGAAGAGTTCCGAAGCATTTTTAAATGTCAGGGGAATACCGAGAACAATGGAAGAGTTGTGAAGCATTTTTAAACGTCAGCGGAATTCCGAAAAAAAAGGAAGAGTTCCGAAGCATTTTAATATGTCAGCGGAATTCCAAGAACAATGGAAGAGTTCCGAAGCATTTTTAAACTTCAGCGGAATTACGAGAACAATGGAAGAGTTCCGAAGCATTTTTAAACATCAGCAGAATTCTGAGAACAATGGAATATTTTTTAAGCATTTTTAAACGTCAGTGGAATTCCGAAAACAATGGAAGAGTTCCGAAGCATTTTTAAACATCAGCAGAATTCCGAGAACAATGGAAGAGTTACGAAGCATACTTAAACTTCAGCGGTATTCCGAGAACAATGGAAGAGTTCCGAAGTATTTTTAAAAGTCAGGGGAATACCGAGAACAATGGTAGAGTTGTGAAGCATTTTTAAACGTCAGCGGAATTCCAGAACAATGGAAGAGTTCCGAAGCATACTTAAACTTCAGCGGAATTCCGAGAACAATGGAAGAGTTCTGAAGCATTTTTAAACATCAACGGAATTCCGAGAAAAAAGGAAGAGTTCCGAAGCATTTTTAAATGTCAGCGGAATTCCGAGAACAAAGGAAGAGTTCTGAAGCATTTTTAAACTTCAGCGGAATTTTGAAAACAATGGAAGATTTCCGAAGCATTTTTAAACGTCAGCGGAATTCTGAGAACAATGGAAGAGTTCCGAAGCATTTTTAAACTTCAGCGGAATTTTGAGAACAATGGAAGAGTTCCGAAGCATTTTTAAAAGTCCGCGAAATTCCGAGAACAATGGAAGAGTTGTGAAGCATTTTTAAACGTCAGCGGAATTCCGAGAACAATGGAAGAGTTCTGAAGCATTTTTAAATGTCAGCAGAATTCCGAGAACAATGGAAGCGTTCTGAAGCATTTTTAAATGTCAGCGGAATTCTGAGAACAATGGAAGAGTTCCGAAGCATTTTTAAACTTCAGCAGAATTCCGAGAACAATGGAAGAGTTCCGAAGCATACTTAAACTTCAGCGGTATTCCGAGAACAATGGAAGAGTTCCGAAGCCTTTTTAAAAGTCAGGGGAATTCCGAGAACAATGGTAGAGTTGTGAAGCATTTTTAAACGTCAGCGGAATTCCAGAACAATGGAAGAGTTCCGAAGCATACTTAAACTTCAGCGGAATTCCGAGAACAATGGAAGAGTTCTGAAGCATTTTTAAACATCAACGTAATTCCGAGAAAAAAGGAAGAGTTCCGAAGCATTTTTATATGTCAGCGGAATTCCGAGAACAATGGAAGAGTTCCGAAGCATTTTTAAACTTCAGCGGAATTACGAGAACAATGGAAGAGTTCCGAAGCATTTTTAAACATCAGCAGAATTCCGAGAACAATGGAAGAGTTTTTAAGCATTTTTAAACGTCAGTGGAATAACGAAAACAATGGAAGAGTTCCGAAGCATTTTTAAACATCAGCGGAATTCTGAGAACAATGGAAGTGTTCCAAAGCATTTTTAAACTTCAGCAGTATTCCGAGAACAATGGAAGAGTTCTGAAGTATTTTTAAACTTCAGTAGAATTCTGAGAACAATGGAACAGTTCCGAAGCATATTTAAACTTCAGCGGAATACCGAGAACAATAGAAGAGTTGTGAAGCATTTTTAAACGTCAGGGGAATTCCGAGAACAATGGAAGAGTTCCGATGCATTTTTAAACTTCAGCAGAATTCCTAGAACAATGGAAGAGTTCCGAAGCATTTTTAAACTTCAGCGGAATTCCGAGAACAATGGAAGAGTTCCGAAGCATTTTTAAATGTCAGCGGAATTCCGAGAACAATGGAAGAGTACCGAAGCATTTTTAAATGTCTGCGGAATTCTGAGAACAATGGAAGAGTTCCGAAGCATTTTTAAAAGTCAGCGGAATTCCGAGAACAATGGAAGAGTTGTGAAGCATTTTTAAACATCAGCGGAATTCTGAGAACAATGGAAGAGTTCCGAATCATTTTTAATCTTCAGCATAATTCCGAGAACAATGGAAGAGTTCCGAAGCATATTTAAACTTCAGCGGAATTCCGAGAACAATGGAAGAGTACCGAAGCATTTTTAAACATCAGCGGAATTCCGAGAACAATGGAAGAGTTCTGAAGCATTTTTGAACGTCAGCGGAATTTTGAAAACAATGGAAGATTTCCGAAGCATTTTTAAACGGCAGCGGAATTTGGAGAACAATCGAAGAGTTCCGAAGCATTTTTAAAAGTCAGCGGAATTCCGAGAACAATGGAAGAGTTGTGAAGCATTTTTAAACGTCAGCGGAATTCCGAGAACAATGGAAGAGTTCCGAAGCATTTTTAAACCTCAGCAGAATTCCGAGAACAATGGAAGAGTTCTGAAGCATTTTTAAATGTCAGAGGAATTCCGAGAACAATGGAAGAGCTCCGAAGCATTTTTATATGTCTGCAGAATTCTGAGAACAATGGAAGAGTTCCAAAGCATTTTTAAACGTCAGCAGAATTCTGAAAACAATGGAAGAGTTCCGAAGCATTTTTAAAAGTCCGCGAAATTCCGAGAACAATGGAAGAGTTGTGAAGCATTTTTAAACGTCAGCGGAATTCCGAGAACAATGGAAGAGTTCCGAAGCATTTTTAAACGTCAGCGGAATTCAAAGAACAATGAAAGAGTTCTGAAGCATTTTTAAACGTCAGCGGAATTTTGAAAACAATTGAAGATTTCCGAAGCATTTTTAAACGTCAGCGGAATTCTGAGAACAATGGAAGAGTTTTAAAGCATTTTTAAACGTCAGCGGAATTTGGAGAACAATCGAAGAGTACTGAAGCATTTTTAAATGTCAGCGGAATTCCGAGAACAATGGAAGAGTTGCGAAGCATTTTTAAATGTCAGCGGAATTCTGAGAACAATGGAAGAGTTCCGAAGCATTTTTAAATGTCAGCGGAATTCTGAGAACAATGGAAGAGTTCCGAAGCATTTTTAGTCTTCAGCATAATTCCGAGAACAATGGAAGAGGTCCGAAGCATATTTAAACTTCAGCGGAATTCTGAGAACAATGAGAGAGTTCCGAAGCATTTTTAATCTTCAGCATAACTCCGAGAACAATGGAAGAGTTCCGAAGCATATTTAAACTTCAGCAGAATTCCGAGAACAATGGAAGAGTTACGAAGCATACTTAAACTTCAGCGGTATTCCGAGAACAATGGAAGAGTTCCGAAGTATTTTTAAAAGTCAGGGGAATACCGAGAACAATGGTAGAGTTGTGAAGCATTTTTAAACGTCAGCGGAATTCCAGAACAATGGAAGAGTTCCGAAGCATACTTAAACTTCAGCGGAATTCCGAGAACAATGGAAGAGTTCTGAAGCATTTTTAAACATCAACGGAATTCCGAGAAAAAAGGAAGAGTTCCGAAGCATTTTTATATGTCAGCGGAATTCCAGAACAATGGAAGAGTTCCGAAGCATTTTTAAACGACAGTGTAATAACGAAAACAAAGGAAGAGTTCCGAAGCATTTTTAAACATCAGCGGAATTCTGAGAACAATGGAAGTGTTCCAAAGCATTTTTAAACTTCAGCAGTATTCCGAGAACAATGGAAGAGTTCTGAAGCATTTTTAAACTTCAGTAGAATTCCGAGAACAATGGAACAGTTCCGAAGCATATTTAAACTTCAGCGGAATACCGAGAACAATAGAAGAGTTGTGTAGCATTTTTAAACGTCAGCGGAATTCCGAGAACAATGGAAGAGTTCCGATGCATTTTTAAACTTCAGCAGAATTCCTAGAACAATGGAAGAGTTCCGAAGCATTTTTAAACTTCAGCGGAATTCCAAGAACAATGGAAGAGTTCTGAAGCATTTTTAAATGTCAGCGGAATTCCGAGAACAATGGAAGAGCTCCGAAGCATTTTTATATGTCTGCAGAATTCTGAGAACAATGGAAGAGTACCAAAGCATTTTTAAACGTCAGCAGAATTCTGAAAACAATGGAAGAGTTCCGAAGCATTTTTAAAAGTCCGCGAAATTCCGAGAACAATGGAAGAGTTGTGAAGCATTTTTAAACGTCAGCGGAATTCCGAGAACAATGGAAGAGTTCCGAAGCATTTTTAAACGTCAGCGGAATTCAGAGAACAATGGAAGAGTTCCAAAGCATTTTTACATGTCTGCGGAATTCTGAAAACAATGGAAGAGTTCCGAAGCATTTTTAAACTTCAGCAGAATTCCGAGAACAATGGAAGAGTTCCGAAGCATTTTTAAAAGTCAGCGGAATTCCGAGAACAATAGAAGAGTTGTGAAGAATTTTAAGCGTCAGCGGAATTCCGAGAACAATGGAAGAGTTCCAAAGCATTTTTAAACTTCAGCAGAATTCCGAGAACAATGGAAGAGTTCCGAAGCATTCTTAAACTTCAGCGGAATTCCGAGAACAATGGAAGAGTTCCGAAGCATTTTTTAAAGTCAGCGGAATTTCCGAGAACAATAGAAGAGTTGTGAAGCAATTTTAAGCGTCAGCGGAATTCCGAGAACAATGGAAGAGTTCCGAAGCATTTTTCAACATCAGCGGAATTCCGAGAACAATGGAAGAGTTCTGAAGCATTTTTAAACGTCAGCGGAATTCTGAGAACGATGAAAGAGTTCCGAGGCATTTTTAAACTTCAGCGGAATTTTGAGAACATTGGAAGAGTTCCGTAGCATTTTTAACAGTCCGTGAAATTCCGAGAACAATGGAAGATTTGTGAAGCATTTTTAAACGTCAGCGTAATTCCGAGAAGAATGGAAGAGTTCCGAAGCATTTTTAAACGTCAGCGTAATTCAGAGAACAATGGAAGAGTTCTGAAGCATTTTTAAATGTCAGCGGAATTCCGAGAACAATGGAAGAGTTCCGAAGCATACTTAAACTTCAGCGGAATTCCGAGAACAATGGAAGAGTTCCGAAGCATTTTTAAAAGTCAGGGGAATACCGAGAACAATGGAAGAGTTGTGAAGCATTTTTAAACGTCAGCGGAATTCCGAAAAAAAAGGAAGAGTTCCGAAGCATTTTAATATGTCAGCGGAATTCCAAGAACAATGGAAGAGTTCCGAAGCATTTTTAAACTTCAGCGGAATTACGAGAACAATGGAAGAGTTCCGAAGCATTTTTAAACATCAGCAGAATTCTGAGAACAATGGAATATTTTTTAAGCATTTTTAAACGTCAGTGGAATTCCGAAAACAATGGAAGAGTTCCGAAGCATTTTTAAACATCAGCAGAATTCCGAGAACAATGGAAGAGTTACGAAGCATACTTAAACTTCAGCGGTATTCCGAGAACAATGGAAGAGTTCCGAAGTATTTTTAAAAGTCAGGGGAATACCGAGAACAATGGTAGAGTTGTGAAGCATTTTTAAACGTCAGCGGAATTCCAGAACAATGGAAGAGTTCCGAAGCATACTTAAACTTCAGCGGAATTCCGAGAACAATGGAAGAGTTCTGAAGCATTTTTAAACATCAACGGAATTCCGAGAAAAAAGGAAGAGTTCCGAAGCATTTTTAAATGTCAGCGGAATTCCGAGAACAAAGGAAGAGTTCTGAAGCATTTTTAAACTTCAGCGGAATTTTGAAAACAATGGAAGATTTCCGAAGCATTTTTAAACGTCAGCGGAATTCTGAGAACAATGGAAGAGTTCCGAAGCATTTTTAAACTTCAGCGGAATTTTGAGAACAATGGAAGAGTTCCGAAGCATTTTTAAAAGTCCGCGAAATTCCGAGAACAATGGAAGAGTTGTGAAGCATTTTTAAACGTCAGCGGAATTCCGAGAACAATGGAAGAGTTCTGAAGCATTTTTAAATGTCAGCAGAATTCCGAGAACAATGGAAGCGTTCTGAAGCATTTTTAAATGTCAGCGGAATTCTGAGAACAATGGAAGAGTTCCGAAGCATTTTTAAACTTCAGCAGAATTCCGAGAACAATGGAAGAGTTCCGAAGCATACTTAAACTTCAGCGGTATTCCGAGAACAATGGAAGAGTTCCGAAGCCTTTTTAAAAGTCAGGGGAATTCCGAGAACAATGGTAGAGTTGTGAAGCATTTTTAAACGTCAGCGGAATTCCAGAACAATGGAAGAGTTCCGAAGCATATTTAAACTTCAGCGGAATTCCGAGAACAATGGAAGAGTTCTGAAGCATTTTTAAACATCAACGTAATTCCGAGAAAAAAGGAAGAGTTCCGAAGCATTTTTATATGTCAGCGGAATTCCGAGAACAATGGAAGAGTTCCGAAGCATTTTTAAACTTCAGCGGAATTACGAGAACAATGGAAGAGTTCCGAAGCATTTTTAAACATCAGCAGAATTCCGAGAACAATGGAAGAGTTTTTAAGCATTTTTAAACGTCAGTGGAATAACGAAAACAATGGAAGAGTTCCGAAGCATTTTTAAACATCAGCGGAATTCTGAGAACAATGGAAGTGTTCCAAAGCATTTTTAAACTTCAGCAGTATTCCGAGAACAATGGAAGAGTTCTGAAGTATTTTTAAACTTCAGTAGAATTCTGAGAACAATGGAACAGTTCCGAAGCATATTTAAACTTCAGCGGAATACCGAGAACAATAGAAGAGTTGTGAAGCATTTTTAAACGTCAGGGGAATTCCGAGAACAATGGAAGAGTTCCGATGCATTTTTAAACTTCAGCAGAATTCCTAGAACAATGGAAGAGTTCCGAAGCATTTTTAAACTTCAGCGGAATTCCGAGAACAATGGAAGAGTTCCGAAGCATTTTTAAATGTCAGCGGAATTCCGAGAACAATGGAAGAGTACCGAAGCATTTTTAAATGTCTGCGGAATTCTGAGAACAATGGAAGAGTTCCGAAGCATTTTTAAAAGTCAGCGGAATTCCGAGAACAATGGAAGAGTTGTGAAGCATTTTTAAACATCAGCGGAATTCTGAGAACAATGGAAGAGTTCCGAATCATTTTTAATCTTCAGCATAATTCCGAGAACAATGGAAGAGTTCCGAAGCATATTTAAACTTCAGCGGAATTCCGAGAACAATGGAAGAGTACCGAAGCATTTTTAAACATCAGCGGAATTCCGAGAACAATGGAAGAGTTCTGAAGCATTTTTGAACGTCAGCGTAATTTTGAAAACAATGGAAGATTTCCGAAGCATTTTTAAACGGCAGCGGAATTTGGAGAACAATCGAAGAGTTCCGAAGCATTTTTAAAAGTCAGCGGAATTCCGAGAACAATGGAAGAGTTGTGAAGCATTTTTAAACGTCAGCGGAATTCCGAGAACAATGGAAGAGTTCCGAAGCATTTTTAAACCTCAGCAGAATTCCGAGAACAATGGAAGAGTTCTGAAGCATTTTTAAATGTCAGAGGAATTCCGAGAACAATGGAAGAGCTCCGAAGCATTTTTATATGTCTGCAGAATTCTGAGAACAATGGAAGAGTTCCAAAGCATTTTTAAACGTCAGCAGAATTCTGAAAACAATGGAAGAGTTCCGAAGCATTTTTAAAAGTCCGCGAAATTCCGAGAACAATGGAAGAGTTGTGAAGCATTTTTAAACGTCAGCGGAATTCCGAGAACAATGGAAGAGTTCCGAAGCATTTTTAAACGTCAGCGGAATTCAAAGAACAATGAAAGAGTTCTGAAGCATTTTTAAACGTCAGCGGAATTTTGAAAACAATTGAAGATTTCCGAAGCATTTTTAAACGTCAGCGGAATTCTGAGAACAATGGAAGCGTTTTAAAGCATTTTTAAACGTCAGCGGAATTTGGAGAACAATCGAAGAGTACTGAAGCATTTTTAAATGTCAGCGGAATTCCGAGAACAATGGAAGAGTTGCGAAGCATTTTTAAATGTCAGCGGAATTCTGAGAACAATGGAAGAGTTCCGAAGCATTTTTAAATGTCAGCGGAATTCTGAGAACAATGGAAGAGTTCCGAAGCATTTTTAGTCTTCAGCATAATTCCGAGAACAATGGAAGAGGTCCGAAGCATATTTAAACTTCAGCGGAATTCTGAGAACAATGAGAGAGTTCCGAAGCATTTTTAATCTTCAGCATAACTCCGAGAACAATGGAAGAGTTCCGAAGCATATTTAAACTTCAGCAGAATTCCGAGAACAATGGAAGAGTTACGAAGCATACTTAAACTTCAGCGGTATTCCGAGAACAATGGAAGAGTTCCGAAGTATTTTTAAAAGTCAGGGGAATACCGAGAACAATGGTAGAGTTGTGAAGCATTTTTAAACGTCAGCGGAATTCCAGAACAATGGAAGAGTTCCGAAGCATACTTAAACTTCAGCGGAATTCCGAGAACAATGGAAGAGTTCTGAAGCATTTTTAAACATCAACGGAATTCCGAGAAAAAAGGAAGAGTTCCGAAGCATTTTTATATGTCAGCGGAATTCCAGAACAATGGAAGAGTTCCGAAGCATTTTTAAACGTCAGTGGAATAACGAAAACAAAGGAAGAGTTCCGAAGCATTTTTAAACATCAGCGGAATTCTGAGAACAATGGAAGTGTTCCAAAGCATTTTTAAACTTCAGCAGTATTCCGAGAACAATGGAAGAGTTCTGAAGCATTTTTAAACTTCAGTAGAATTCCGAGAACAATGGAACAGTTCCGAAGCATATTTAAACTTCAGCGGAATACCGAGAACAATAGAAGAGTTGTGTAGCATTTTTAAACGTCAGCGGAATTCCGAGAACAATGGAAGAGTTCCGATGCATTTTTAAACTTCAGCAGAATTCCTAGAACAATGGAAGAGTTCCGAAGCATTTTTAAACTTCAGCGGAATTCCAAGAACAATGGAAGAGTTCTGAAGCATTTTTAAATGTCAGCGGAATTCCGAGAACAATGGAAGAGCTCCGAAGCATTTTTATATGTCTGCAGAATTCTGAGAACAATGGAAGAGTACCAAAGCATTTTTAAACGTCAGCAGAATTCTGAAAACAATGGAAGAGTTCCGAAGCATTTTTAAAAGTCCGCGAAATTCCGAGAACAATGGAAGAGTTGTGAAGCATTTTTAAACGTCAGCGGAATTCCGAGAACAATGGAAGAGTTCCGAAGCATTTTTAAACGTCAGCGGAATTCAGAGAACAATGGAAGAGTTCCAAAGCATTTTTATATGTCTGCGGAATTCTGAAAACAATGGAAGAGTTCCGAAGCATTTTTAAACTTCAGCAGAATTCCGAGAACAATGGAAGAGTTCCGAAGCATTTTTAAAAGTCAGCGGAATTCCGAGAACAATAGAAGAGTTGTGAAGAATTTTAAGCGTCAGCGGAATTCCGAGAACAATGGAAGAGTTCCAAAGCATTTTTAAACTTCAGCAGAATTCCGAGAACAATGGAAGAGTTCCGAAGCATTCTTACACTTCAGCGGAATTCCGAGAACAATGGAAGAGTTCCGAAGCATTTTTTAAAGTCAGCGGAATTTCCGAGAACAATAGAAGAGTTGTGAAGCAATTTTAAGCGTCAGCGGAATTCCGAGAACAATGTAAGAGTTCCGAAGCATTTTTCAACATCAGCGGAATTCCGAGAACAATGGAAGAGTTCTGAAGCATTTTTAAACGTCAGCGGAATTCTGAGAACGATGAAAGTGTTCCGAGGCATTTTTAAACTTCAGCGGAATTTTGAGAACATTGGAAGAGTTCCGTAGCATTTTTAACAGTCCGTGAAATTCCGAGAACAATGGAAGATTTGTGAAGCATTTTTAAACGTCAGCGTAATTCCGAGAAGAATGGAAGAGTTCCGAAGCATTTTTAAACGTCAGCGTAATTCAGAGAACAATGGAAGAGTTCTGAAGCATTTTTAAATGTCAGCGGAATTCCGAGAACAATGGAAGAGTTCCGAAGCATACTTAAACTTCAGCGGAATTCCGAGAACAATGGAAGAGTTCCGAAGCATTTTTAAAAGTCAGGGGAATACCGAGAACAATGGAAGAGTTGTGAAGCATTTTTAAACGTCAGCGGAATTCCGAAAAAAAAGGAAGAGTTCCGAAGCATTTTAATATGTCAGCGGAATTCCAAGAACAATGGAAGAGTTCCGAAGCATTTTTAAACTTCAGCGGAATTACGAGAACAATGGAAGAGTTCCGAAGCATTTTTAAACATCAGCAGAATTCTGAGAACAATGGAATATTTTTTAAGCATTTTTAAACGTCAGTGGAATTCCGAAAACAATGGAAGAGTTCCGAAGCATTTTTAAACATCAGCGGAATTCTGAGAACAATGGAAGTGTTCCGAAGCATTTTTAATCTTCAGCATAATTCCGAGAACAATGGAAGAGTTCCGAAGCATATTTAAACTTCAGCGGAATTCCGAGAACAATGGAAGAGTTCCGAAGCATTTTTAAACTTCAGCGGAATTCTGAGAACAATGGAAGAGTTCCGAAGCATTTTTAAATGTCAGCGGAATTCTGAGAACAATGGAAGAGTTCCTAAGCATTTTTAAATGTCAGAGGAATTCCGAGAACAATGGAAGAGTTCCAAAGCATTTTTAAATGTCAGCAGAATTCCGAGAACAATGGAAGAGTTCCAAAGCATTTTTAAATGTCAGCGGAATTCTGAAAACAATGGAAGAGTTCCAAAGCATTTTTAAACTTCAGCAGAATTCCGAGAACAATGGAAAAGTTCCGAAGAATTCTTAAACTTCAGCGGAATTCCGAGAACAATGGAAGAGTTCCGAAGAATTTTTAAAAGTCAGCGGAATTCCGAGAACAATAGAAGAGTTGTGAAGCATTTTTAAGCGTCAGCAGAATTCCGAGAACAATGGAAGAGTTCCGAAGCATTTTTAAACTTCAAAACTTCAGCAGATTTCCGAGAACAATGGAAGAGTTCTGAAGCATTCTTAAACTTCAGCGGAATTCCGAGAACAATGGAAGAGTTCTGAAGCATTTTTAAAAGTGAGGGGAATTCCGAGAACAATAGACGAGTTGTGAAGCAATTTTAAGCGTCAGCGGAATTCCGAGAACAATGGAAGAGTTGTGAAGCATTTTTAAATGTCAGCGGAATTCCGAGAACAAAGGAAGAGTTCTGAAGCATTTTTAAACTTCAGCGGAATTTTGAAAACAATGGAAGATTTCCGAAGCATTTTTAAACGTCAGCGGAATTCTGAGAACAATGGAAGAGTTCCGAAGCATTTTTAAACTTCAGCGGAATTTTGAGAACAATGGAAGAGTTCCGAAGCATTTTTAAAAGTCTGCGAAATTCCGAGAACAATGGAAGAGTTGTGAAGCATATTTAAACGTCAGCGGAATTCCGAGAACAATGGAAGAGTTCTGAAGCATTTTTAAATGTCAGCAGAATTCCGAGAACAATGGAAGCGTTCTGAAGCATTTTTAAATATCAGCGGAATTCTGAGAACAATGGAAGAGTTCCGAAGCATTTTTAAACTTCAGCAGAATTCCGAGAACAATGGAAGAGTTCCGAAGCATACTTAAACTTCAGCGGTATTCCGAGAACAATGGAAGAGTTCCGAAGCCTTTTTAAAAGTCAGGGGAATTCCGAGAACAATGGTAGAGTTGTGAAGCATTTTTAAACGTCAGCGGAATTCCAGAACAATGGAAGAGTTCCGAAGCATACTTAAACTTCAGCGGAATTCCGAGAACAATGGAAGAGTTCTGAAGCATTTTTAAACATCAACGGAATTCCGAGAAAAAAGGAAGAGTTCCGAAGCATTTTTATATGTCAGCGGAATTCCGAGAACAATGGAAGAGTTCCGAAGCATTTTTAAACTTCAGCGGAATTACGAGAACAATGGAAGAGTTCCGAAGCATTTTTAAACATCAGCAGAATTCCGAGAACAATGGAAGAGTTTTTAAGCATTTTTAAACGTCAGTGGAATAACGAAAACAATGGAAGAGTTCCGAAGCATTTTTAAACATCAGCGGAATTCTGAGAACAATGGAAGTGTTCCAAAGCATTTTTAAACTTCAGCAGTATTCCGAGAACAATGGAAGAGTTCTGAAGTATTTTTAAACTTCAGTAGAATTCTGAGAACAATGGAACAGTTCCGAAGCATATTTAAACTTCAGCGGAATACCGAGAACAATAGAAGAGTTGTGAAGCATTTTTAAACGTCAGGGGAATTCCGAGAACAATGGAAGAGTTCCGATGCATTTTTAAACTTCAGCAGAATTCCTAGAACAATGGAAGAGTTCCGAAGCATTTTTAAACTTCAGCAGAATTCCGAGAACAATGGAAGAGTTCCGAAGCATTTTTAAATGTCAGCGGAATTCCGAGAACAATGGAAGAGTACCGAAGCATTTTAAAATGTCTGCGGAATTCTGAGAACAATGGAAGAGTTCCGAAGCATTTTTAAAAGTCAGCGGAATTCCGAGAACAATGGAAGAGTTGTGAAGCATTTTTAAACATCAGCGGAATTCTGAGAACAATGGAAGAGTTCCGAATCATTTTTAATCTTCAGCATAATTCCGAGAACAATGGAAGAGTTCCGAAGCATATTTAAACTTCAGCGGAATTCCGAGAACAATGGAAGAGTACCGAAGCATTTTTAAACATCAGCGGAATTCCGAGAACAATGGAAGAGTTCTGAAGCATTTTTGAACGTCAGCGGAATTTTGAAAACAATGGAAGATTTCCGAAGCATTTTTAAACGGCAGCGGAATTTGGAGAACAATCGAAGAGTTCCGAAGCATTTTTAAAAGTCAGCGGAATTCCGAGAACAATGGAAGAGTTGTGAAGCATTTTTAAACGTCAGCGGAATTCCGAGAACAATGGAAGAGTTCCGAAGCATTTTTAAACCTCAGCAGAATTCCGAGAACAATGGAAGAGTTCTGAAGCATTTTTAAATGTCAGATGAATTCCGAGAACAATGGAAGAGCTCCGAAGCATTTTTATATGTCTGCAGAATTCTGAGAACAATGGAAGAGTTCCAAAGCATTTTTAAACGTCAGCAGAATTCTGAAAACAATGGAAGAGTTCCGAAGCACTTTTAAAAGTCCGCGAAATTCCGAGAACAATGGAAGAGTTGTGAAGCATTTTTAAACGTCAGCGGAATTCCGAGAACAATGGAAGAGTTCCGAAGCATTTTTAAACGGCAGCGGAATTTGGAGAACAATCGAAGAGTTCCGAAGCATTTTTAAAAGTCAGCGGAATTCCGAGAACAATGGAAGAGTTGTGAAGCATTTTTAAACGTCAGCGGAATTCCGAGAACAATGGAAGAGTTCCGAAGCATTTTTAAACCTCAGCAGAATTCCGAGAACAATGGAAGAGTTCTGAAGCATTTTTAAATGTCAGAGGAATTCCGAGAACAATGGAAGAGCTCCGAAGCATTTTTATATGTCTGCAGAATTCTGAGAACAATGGAAGAGTTCCAAAGCATTTTTAAACGTCAGCAGAATTCTGAAAACAATGGAAGAGTTCCGAAGCATTTTTAAAAGTCCGCGAAATTCCGAGAACAATGGAAGAGTTGTGAAGCATTTTTAAACGTCAGCGGAATTCCGAGAACAATGGAAGAGTTCCGAAGCATTTTTAAACGTCAGCGGAATTCAGAGAACAATGAAAGAGTTCTGAAGCATTTTTAAACGTCAGCGGAATTTTGAAAACAATTGAAGATTTCCGAAGCATTTTTAAACGTCAGCGGAATTCTGAGAACAATGGAAGAGTTTTAAAGCATTTTTAAACGTCAGCGGAATTTGGAGAACAATCGAAGAGTACTGAAGCATTTTTAAATGTCAGCGGAATTCCGAGAACAATGGAAGAGTTCCAAAGCATTTTTAAATGTCAGCAGAATTCCGAGAACAATGGAAGAGTTCCAAAGCATTTTTAAATGTCAGCGGAATTCTGAAAACAATGGAAGAGTTCCAAAGCATTTTTAAACTTCAGCAGAATTCCGAGAACAATGGAAAAGTTCCGAAGAATTCTTAAACTTCAGCGGAATTCCGAGAACAATGGAAGAGTTCCGAAGAATTTTTAAAAGTCAGCGGAATTCCGAGAACAATAGAAGAGTTGTGAAGCATTTTTAAGCGTCAGCAGAATTCCGAGAACAATGGAAGAGTTCCGAAGCATTTTTAAACTTCAAAACTTCAGCAGATTTCCGAGAACAATGGAAGAGTTCTGAAGCATTCTTAAACTTCAGCGGAATTCCGAGAACAATGGAAGAGTTCTGAAGCATTTTTAAAAGTGAGGGGAATTCCGAGAACAATAGACGAGTTGTGAAGCAATTTTAAGCGTCAGCGGAATTCCGAGAACAATGGAAGAGTTGTGAAGCATTTTTAAATGTCAGCGGAATTCCGAGAACAATGGAAGATTTCCGAAGCATTTTTAAACGTCAGCGGAATTCTGAGAACAATGGAAGAGTTCCGAAGCATTTTTAAACTTCAGCGGAATTTTGAGAACAATGGAAGAGTTCTGAAGCATTTTTAAATGTCAGCAGAATTCCGAGAACAATGGAAGCGTTCTGAAGCATTTTTAAATGTCAGCGGAATTCTGAGAACAATGGAAGAGTTCCGAAGCATTTTTAAACTTCAGCAGAATTCCGAGAACAATGGAAGAGTTCCGAAGCATACTTAAACTTCAGCGGTATTCCGAGAACAATGGAAGAGTTCCGAAGCCTTTTTAAAAGTCAGGGGAATTCCGAGAACAATGGTAGAGTTGTGAAGCATTTTTAAACGTCAGCGGAATTCCAGAACAATGGAAGAGTTCCGAAGCATACTTAAACTTCAGCGGAATTCCGAGAACAATGGAAGAGTTCTGAAGCATTTTTAAACATCAACGGAATTCCGAGAAAAAAGGAAGAGTTCCGAAGCATTTTTATATGTCAGCGGAATTCCGAGAACAATGGAAGAGTTCCGAAGCATTTTTAAACTTCAGCGGAATTACGAGAACAATGGAAGAGTTCCGAAGCATTTTTAAACATCAGCAGAATTCCGAGAACAATGGAAGAGTTTTTAAGCATTTTTAAACGTCAGTGGAATAACGAAAACAATGGAAGAGTTCCGAAGCATTTTTAAACATCAGCGGAATTCTGAGAACAATGGAAGTGTTCCAAAGCATTTTTAAACTTCAGCAGTATTCCGAGAACAATGGAAGAGTTCTGAAGTATTTTTAAACTTCAGTAGAATTCTG
Source organism: Phyllobates terribilis (assembly GCF_046119375.1). Taxonomy (NCBI): domain Eukaryota; kingdom Metazoa; phylum Chordata; class Amphibia; order Anura; family Dendrobatidae; genus Phyllobates; species Phyllobates terribilis. The sequence goes on along the minus strand of NW_027362775.1, from coordinate 19,631,729 downwards.
AGAACAATGGAACAGTTCCGAAGCATATTTAAACTTCAGCGGAATACCGAGAACAATAGAAGAGTTGTGAAGCATTTTTAAACGTCAGGGGAATTCCGAGAACAATGGAAGAGTTCCGATGCATTTTTAAACTTCAGCAGAATTCCTAGAACAATGGAAGAGTTCCGAAGCATTTTTAAACTTCAGCAGAATTCCGAGAACAATGGAAGAGTTCCGAAGCATTTTTAAATGTCAGCGGAATTCCGAGAACAATGGAAGAGTACCGAAGCATTTTAAAATGTCTGCGGAATTCTGAGAACAATGGAAGAGTTCCGAAGCATTTTTAAAAGTCAGCGGAATTCCGAGAACAATGGAAGAGTTGTGAAGCATTTTTAAACATCAGCGGAATTCTGAGAACAATGGAAGAGTTCCGAATCATTTTTAATCTTCAGCATAATTCCGAGAACAATGGAAGAGTTCCGAAGCATATTTAAACTTCAGCGGAATTCCGAGAACAATGGAAGAGTACCGAAGCATTTTTAAACATCAGCGGAATTCCGAGAACAATGGAAGAGTTCTGAAGCATTTTTGAACGTCAGCGGAATTTTGAAAACAATGGAAAATTTCCGAAGCATTTTTAAACGGCAGCGGAATTTGGAGAACAATCGAAGAGTTCCGAAGCATTTTTAAAAGTCAGCGGAATTCCGAGAACAATGGAAGAGTTGTGAAGCATTTTTAAACGTCAGCGGAATTCCGAGAACAATGGAAGAGTTCCGAAGCATTTTTAAACTTCAGCGGAATTACGAGAACAATGGAAGAGTTCCGAAGCATTTTTAAACATCAGCAGAATTCCGAGAACAATGGAAGAGTTTTTAAGCATTTTTAAACGTCAGTGGAATAACGAAAACAATGGAAGAGTTCCGAAGCATTTTTAAACATCAGCGGAATTCTGAGAACAATGGAAGTGTTCCAAAGCATTTTTAAACTTCAGCAGTATTCCGAGAACAATGGAAGAGTTCTGAAGTATTTTTAAACTTCAGTAGAATTCTGAGAACAATGGAACAGTTCCGAAGCATATTTAAACTTCAGCGGAATACCGAGAACAATAGAAGAGTTGTGAAGCATTTTTAAACGTCAGGGGAATTCCGAGAACAATGGAAGAGTTCCGATGCATTTTTAAACTTCAGCAGAATTCCTAGAACAATGGAAGAGTTCCGAAGCATTTTTAAACTTCAGCAGAATTCCGAGAACAATGGAAGAGTTCCGAAGCATTTTTAAATGTCAGCGGAATTCCGAGAACAATGGAAGAGTACCGAAGCATTTTAAAATGTCTGCGGAATTCTGAGAACAATGGAAGAGTTCCGAAGCATTTTTAAAAGTCAGCGGAATTCCGAGAACAATGGAAGAGTTGTGAAGCATTTTTAAACATCAGCGGAATTCTGAGAACAATGGAAGAGTTCCGAATCATTTTTAATCTTCAGCATAATTCCGAGAACAATGGAAGAGTTCCGAAGCATATTTAAACTTCAGCGGAATTCCGAGAACAATGGAAGAGTACCGAAGCATTTTTAAACATCAGCGGAATTCCGAGAACAATGGAAGAGTTCTGAAGCATTTTTGAACGTCAGCGGAATTTTGAAAACAATGGAAAATTTCCGAAGCATTTTTAAACGGCAGCGGAATTTGGAGAACAATCGAAGAGTTCCGAAGCATTTTTAAAAGTCAGCGGAATTCCGAGAACAATGGAAGAGTTGTGAAGCATTTTTAAACGTCAGCGGAATTCCGAGAACAATGGAAGAGTTCCGAAGCATTTTTAAACCTCAGCAGAATTCCGAGAACAATGGAAGAGTTCTGAAGCATTTTTAAATGTCAGAGGAATTCCGAGAACAATGGAAGAGCTCCGAAGCATTTTTATATGTCTGCAGAATTCTGAGAACAATGGAAGAGTTCCAAAGCATTTTTAAACGTCAGCAGAATTCTGAAAACAATGGAAGAGTTCCGAAGCATTTTTAAAAGTCCGCGAAATTCCGAGAACAATGGAAGAGTTGTGAAGCATTTTTAAACGTCAGCGGAATTCCGAGAACAATGGAAGAGTTCCGAAGCATTTTTAAACGTCAGCGGAATTCAGAGAACAATGAAAGAGTTCTGAAGCATTTTTAAACGTCAGCGGAATTTTGAAAACAATTGAAGATTTCCGAAGCATTTTTAAACGTCAGCGGAATTCTGAGAACAATGGAAGAGTTTTAAAGCATTTTTAAACGTCAGCGGAATTTGGAGAACAATCGAAGAGTACTGAAGCATTTTTAAATGTCAGCGGAATTCCGAGAACAATGGAAGAGTTCCGAAGCATTTTTAAATGTCAGCGGAATTCTGAGAACAATGGAAGAGTTCCGAAGCATTTTTAGTCTTCAGCATAATTCCGAGAACAATGGAAGAGGTCCGAAGCATATTTAAACTTCAGCGGAATTCTGAGAACAATGAGAGAGTTCCGAAGCATTTTTAATCTTCAGCATAACTCCGAGAACAATGGAAGAGTTCCGAAGCATATTTAAACTTCAGCGGAATTCCGAGAACAATGGAAGAGTTCCGAAGCATTTTTAAACTTCAGCGGAATTCCGAGAAAAATGGAAGAGTTCCGAAGCATTTTTAAACGTCAGCGGAATTCCGAGAAAAATGGAAGAGTTCCGAAGCATTTTTAAACGTCAGCAGAATTCCGAGAACAATGGAAGAGTTCCGAAGCATTTTTAAACTTCAGCGGAATTCCGAGAAAAATGGAAGAGTTCCGAAGCATTTTTAAATGTCAGCGGAATTCTGAGAACAATGGAAGAGTTCCGAAGCATTTTTAAATGTCAGAGGAATTCCGAGAACAATGGAAGAGTCCCGAAGCATTTTTAAATGTCAGCGGAATTCCGAGAACAATGGAAGAGTTCCGAAGCATTTTTAAATGTCAGCGGAATTCTGAGAACAATGGAAGAGTTCCAAAGCATTTTTAAACTTCAGCAGAATTCCGAGAACAATGGAAGAGTTGTGAAGCATTTTTAAATGTCAGCGGAATTCCGAGAACAATGGAAGAGTTCTGAAGCATTTTTAAACGTCAGCGGAATTCCGAGAACAATGGAAGAGTTCCGAAGCATTTTTAAAAGTCAGCGGAATTCCGAGAACAATGGAAGAGTTGTGAAGCATTTTTAAACGTCAGCGGAATTCTGAGAACAATGGAAGAGTTCCGAACCATTTTTAATCTTCAGCATAATTCCGAGAACAATGGAAGAGTTCCGAAGCATTTTTAAATGTCAGCAGAATTCCGAGAACAATAGAAGAGTTCCAAAGCATTTTTAAACGTCAGCGGAATTCTGAGAAAAATGGAAGAGTTCCGAACCATTTTTAATCTTCAGCATAATTCCGAGAACAATGGAAGTGTTCCGAAGCATTTTTAAATGTCAGCGGAATTCTGAAAACAATGGAAGAGTTCCAAAGCATTTTTAAACTTCAGCAGAATTCAGAGAACAATGGAAAAGTTCCGAAGAATTCTTAAACTTCAGCGGAATTCCGAGAACAATGGAAGAGTTCCAAAGAATTTTTGAAAGTCAGCGGAATTCCGAGAACAATAGAAGAGTTGTGAAGCATTTTTAAGCGTCAGCAGAATTCCGAGAACAATGGAAGAGTTCCGAAGCATTTTTAAACTTCAAAACTTCAGCAGATTTCCGAGAACAATGGAAGAGTTCTGAAGCATTTTTAAAAGTGAGGGGAATTCCGAGAACAATAGACCAGTTGTGAAGCAATTTTAAGCGTCAGCGGAATTCCGAGAACAATGGAAGAGTTCTGAAGTATTTTTAAACTTCAGTAGAATTCTGAGAACAATGGAACAGTTCCGAAGCATATTTAAACTTCAGCGGAATACCGAGAACAATAGAAGAGTTGTGAAGCATTTTTAAACGTCAGGGGAATTCCGAGAACAATGGAAGAGTTCCGATGCATTTTTAAACTTCAGCAGAATTCCTAGAACAATGGAAGAGTTCCGAAGCATTTTTAAACTTCAGCAGAATTCCGAGAACAATGGAAGAGTTCCGAAGCATTTTTAAATGTCAGCGGAATTCCGAGAACAATGGAAGAGTACCGAAGCATTTTAAAATGTCTGCGGAATTCTGAGAACAATGGAAGAGTTCCGAAGCATTTTTAAAAGTCAGCGGAATTCCGAGAACAATGGAAGAGTTGTGAAGCATTTTTAAACATCAGCGGAATTCTGAGAACAATGGAAGAGTTCCGAATCATTTTTAATCTTCAGCATAATTCCGAGAACAATGGAAGAGTTCCGAAGCATATTTAAACTTCAGCGGAATTCCGAGAACAATGGAAGAGTACCGAAGCATTTTTAAACATCAGCGGAATTCCGAGAACAATGGAAGAGTTCTGAAGCATTTTTGAACGTCAGCGGAATTTTGAAAACAATGGAAGATTTCCGAAGCATTTTTAAACGGCAGCGGAATTTGGAGAACAATCGAAGAGTTCCGAAGCATTTTTAAAAGTCAGCGGAATTCCGAGAACAATGGAAGAGTTGTGAAGCATTTTTAAACGTCAGCGGAATTCCGAGAACAATGGAAGAGTTCCGAAGCATTTTTAAACCTCAGCAGAATTCCGAGAACAATGGAAGAGTTCTGAAGCATTTTTAAATGTCAGAGGAATTCCGAGAACAATGGAAGAGCTCCGAAGCATTTTTATATGTCTGCAGAATTCTGAGAACAATGGAAGAGTTCCAAAGCATTTTTAAACGTCAGCAGAATTCTGAAAACAATGGAAGAGTTCCGAAGCATTTTTAAAAGTCCGCGAAATTCCGAGAACAATGGAAGAGTTGTGAAGCATTTTTAAACGTCAGCGGAATTCCGAGAACAATGGAAGAGTTCCGAAGCATTTTTAAACGTCAGCGGAATTCAGAGAACAATGAAAGAGTTCTGAAGCATTTTTAAACGTCAGCGGAATTTTGAAAACAATTGAAGATTTCCGAAGCATTTTTAAACGTCAGCGGAATTCTGAGAACAATGGAAGAGTTTTAAAGCATTTTTAAACGTCAGCGGAATTTGGAGAACAATCGAAGAGTACTGAAGCATTTTTAAATGTCAGCGGAATTCCGAGAACAATGGAAGAGTTCCGAAGCATTTTTAAATGTCAGCGGAATTCTGAGAACAATGGAAGAGTTCCGAAGCATTTTTAGTCTTCAGCATAATTCCGAGAACAATGGAAGAGGTCCGAAGCATATTTAAACTTCAGCGGAATTCTGAGAACAATGAGAGAGTTCCGAAGCATTTTTAATCTTCAGCATAACTCCGAGAACAATGGAAGAGTTCCGAAGCATATTTAAACTTCAGCGGAATTCCGAGAACAATGGAAGAGTTCCGAAGCATTTTTAAACTTCAGCGGAATTCCGAGAAAAATGGAAGAGTTCCGAAGCATTTTTAAACGTCAGCGGAATTCCGAGAAAAATGGAAGAGTTCCGAAGCATTTTTAAACGTCAGCAGAATTCCGAGAACAATGGAATAGTTCCGAAGCATTTTTAAACTTCAGCGGAATTCCGAGAAAAATGGAAGAGTTCCGAAGCATTTTTAAATGTCAGCGGAATTCTGAGAACAATGGAAGAGTTCCGAAGCATTTTTAAATGTCAGAGGAATTCCGAGAACAATGGAAGAGTTCCGAAGCATTTTTAAATGTCAGCGGAATTCCGAGAACAATGGAAGAGTTCCGAAGCATTTTTAAATGTCAGCGGAATTCCGAGAACAATGGAAGAGTTCTGAAGCATTTTTAAACGTCAGCGGAATTCCGAGAACAATGGAAGAGTTCCGAAGCATTTTTAAATGTCAGCGGAATTCCGAGAACAATGGAAGAGTTCTGAAGCATTTTTAAACGTCAGCGGAATTCCGAGAACAATGGAAGAGTTCCGAAGCATTTTTAAAAGTCAGCGGAATTCCGAGAACAATGGAAGAGTTGTGAAGCATTTTTAAACGTCAGCGGAATTCTGAGAACAATGGAAGAGTTCCGAACCATTTTTAATCTTCAGCATAATTCCGAGAACAATGGAAGAGTTCCGAAGCATTTTTAAATGTCAGCAGAATTCCGAGAACAATAGAAGAGTTCCAAAGCATTTTTAAACGTCAGCGGAATTCTGAGAAAAATGGAAGAGTTCCGAACCATTTTTAATCTTCAGCATAATTCCGAGAACAATGGAAGTGTTCCGAAGCATTTTTAAATGTCAGCGGAATTCTGAAAACAATGGAAGAGTTCCAAAGCATTTTTAAACTTCAGCAGAATTCAGAGAACAATGGAAAAGTTCCGAAGAATTCTTAAACTTCAGCGGAATTCCGAGAACAATGGAAGAGTTCCAAAGAATTTTTGAAAGTCAGCGGAATTCCGAGAACAATAGAAGAGTTGTGAAGCATTTTTAAGCGTCAGCAGAATTCCGAGAACAATGGAAGAGTTCCGAAGCATTTTTAAACTTCAAAACTTCAGCAGATTTCCGAGAACAATGGAAGAGTTCTGAAGCATTTTTAAAAGTGAGGGGAATTCCGAGAACAATAGACCAGTTGTGAAGCAATTTTAAGCGTCAGCGGAATTCCGAGAACAATGGAAGAGTTGTGAAGCATTTTTAAATGTCAGTGGAATTCCGAGAACAATGGAAGATTTCCGAAGCATTTTTAAACGTCAGCGGAATTCTGAGAACAATGGAAGAGTTCCGAAGCATTTTTAAAAGTCCGCGAAATTCCAAGAACAATGGAAGAGTTGTGAAGCATTTTTAAACGTCAGCGGAATTCCGAGAACAGTGGAAGAGTTCCGAAGCATTTTTAAACGTCAGCGGAATTCCGAGAACAATGGAAGAGTTCTGAAGCATTTTTAAATGTCAGCAGAATTCCGAGAACAATGGAAGCGTTCCGAAGCATTTTTAAACTTCAGCAGAATTCCGAGAACAATGGAAGAGTTACGAAGCATACTTAAACTTCAGCGGTATTCCGAGAACAATGGAAGAGTTCCGAAGCATTTTTAAAAGTCAGGGGAATACCGAGAACAATGGTAGAGTTGTGAAGCATTTTTAAACGTCAGCGGAATTCCAGAACAATGGAAGAGTTCCGAAGCATACTTAAACTTCAGCGGAATTCCGAGAACAATGGAAGAGTTCTGAAGCATTTTTAAACATCAACGGAATTCCGAGAAAAAAGGAAGAGTTCCGAAGCATTTTTAAATGTCAGCGGAATTCCGAGAACAATGGAAGAGTTCCGAAGCATTTTTAAACTTCAGCGCAATTACGAGAACAATGGAAGAGTTCCGAAGCATTTTTAAACATCAGCAGAATTCCGAGAACAATGGAAGAGTTTTTAAGCATTTTTAAACGTCAGTGGAATAACAAAAACAAAGGAAGAGTTCCGAAGCATTTTTAAACATCAGCGGAATTCTGAGAACAATGGAAGTGTTCCAAAGCATTTTTAAACTTCAGCAGTATTCCGAGAACAATGGAAGAGTTCTGAAGCATTTTTAAACTTCAGTAGAATTCCGAGAACAATGGAACAGTTCCGAAGCATATTTAAACTTCAGCGGAATACCGAGAACAATAGAAGAGTTGTGTAGCATTTTTAAACGTCAGCGGAATTCCGAGAACAATGGAAGAGTTCCGATGCATTTTTAAACTTCAGCAGAATTCCTAGAACAATGGAAGAGTTCCGAAGCATTTTTAAACTTCAGCGGAATTCCAAGAACAATGGAAGAGTTCTGAAGCATTTTTAAAAGTGAGGGGAATTCCGAGAACAATAGACCAGTTGTGAAGCAATTTTAAGCGTCAGCGGAATTCCGAGAACAATGGAAGAGTTGTGAAGCATTTTTAAATGTCAGCGGAATTCCGAGAACAATGGAAGATTTCCGAAGCATTTTTAAACGTCAGCGGAATTCTGAGAACAATGGAAGAGTTCCGAAGCATTTTTAAAAGTCCGCGAAATTCCAAGAACAATGGAAGAGTTGTGAAGCATTTTTAAACGTCAGCGGAATTCCGAGAACAATGGAAGAGTTCCGAAGCATTTTTAAACGTCAGCGGAATTCCGAGAACAATGGAAGAGTTCTGAAGCATTTTTAAATGTCAGCAGAATTCCGAGAACAATGGAAGCGTTCCGAAGCATTTTTAAACTTCAGCAGAATTCCGAGAACAATGGAAGAGTTACGAAGCATACTTAAACTTCAGCGGTATTCCGAGAACAATGGAAGAGTTCCGAAGCATTTTTAAAAGTCAGGGGAATACCGAGAACAATGGTAGAGTTGTGAAGCATTTTTAAACGTCAGCGGAATTCCAGAACAATGGAAGAGTTCCGAAGCATACTTAAACTTCAGCGGAATTCCGAGAACAATGGAAGAGTTCTGAAGCATTTTTAAACATCAACGGAATTCCGAGAAAAAAGGAAGAGTTCCGAAGCATTTTTAAATGTCAGCGGAATTCCGAGAACAATGGAAGAGTTCCGAAGCATTTTTAAACTTCAGCGGAATTACGAGAACAATGGAAGAGTTCCGAAGCATTTTTAAACATCAGTAGAATTCCGAGAACAATGGAAGAGTTTTTAAGCATTTTTAAACGTCAGTGGAATAACAAAAACAAAGGAAGAGTTCCGAAGCATTTTTAAACATCAGCGGAATTCTGAGAACAATGGAAGTGTTCCAAAGCATTTTTAAACTTCAGCAGTATTCCGAGAACAATGGAAGAGTTCTGAAGCATTTTTAAACTTCAGTAGAATTCCGAGAACAATGGAACAGTTCCGAAGCATATTTAAACTTCAGCGGAATACCGAGAACAATAGAAGAGTTGTGTAGCATTTTTAAACGTCAGCGGAATTCCGAGAACAATGGAAGAGTTCCGATGCATTTTTAAACTTCAGCAGAATTCCTAGAACAATGGAAGAGTTCCGAAGCATTTTTAAACTTCAGTGGAATTCCAAGAACAATGGAAGAGTTCCGAAGCATTTTTAAACGTCAGCGGAATTCCGAGAACAATGGAAGAGTACCGAAGCATTTTTAAATGTCTGCGGAATTCTGAGAACAATAGAAGAGTTCCGAAGCATTTTTAAAAGTCAGCGGAATTCCGAGAACAATGGAAGAGTTGTGAAGCATTTTTAAATGTCAGCGGAATTCCGAGAACAATGGAAGAGTTCCGAAGCATTTTTAAACGTCAGCGGAATTCAGAGAACAATGGAAGAGTTCCAAAGCATTTTTAAACTTCAGCGGAATTACGAGAACAATGGAAGAGTTCCGAAGCATTTTTAAACATCAGCAGAATTCCGAGAACAATGGAAGAGTTTTTAAGCATTTTTAAACGTCAGTGGAATAACGAAAACAAAGGAAGAGTTCCGAAGCATTTTTAAACATCAGCGGAATTCTGAGAACAATGGAAGTGTTCCAAAGCATTTTTAAACTTCAGCAGTATTCCGAGAACAATGGAAGAGTTCTGAAGCATTTTTAAACTTCAGTAGAATTCCGAGAACAATGGAACAGTTCCGAAGCATATTTAAACTTCAGCGGAATACCGAGAACAATAGAAGAGTTGTGTAGCATTTTTAAACGTCAGCGGAATTCCGAGAACAATGGAAGAGTTCCGATGCATTTTTAAACTTCAGCAGAATTCCTAGAACAATGGAAGAGTTCCGAAGCATTTTTAAACTTCAGCAGAATTCCTAGAACAATGGAAGAGTTCCGAAGCATTTTTAAACTTCAGCAGAATTCCTAGAACAATGGAAGAGTACCGAAGCATTTTTAAATGTCTGCGGAATTCTGAGAACAATAGAAGAGTTCCGAAGCATTTTTAAAAGTCAGCGGAATTCCGAGAACAATGGAAGATTTGTGAAGCATTTTTAAACGTCAGCAGAATTCCGAGAACAATGGAAGATTTCCGAAGCATTTTTAAACGTCAGCGGAATTCAGAGAACAATGGAAGAGTTCCAAAGCATTTTTATATGTCTGCGGAATTCTGAAAACAATGGAAGAGTTCCGAAGCATTTTTAAACTTCAGCAGAATTCCGAGAACAATGGAAGAGTTCCGAAGCATTTTTAAAAGTCAGCGGAATTCCGAGAACAATAGAAGAGTTGTGAAGAATTTTAAGCGTCAGCGGAATTCCGAGAACAATGGAAGAGTTCCAAAGCATTTTTAAACTTCAGCAGAATTCCGAGAACAATGGAAGAGTTCCGAAGCATTCTTAAACTTCAGCGGAATTCAAGGAACAATGGAAGAGTTCCGAAGCATTTTTAAAAGTCAGCGGAATTCCGAGAACAATGGAAGAGTTCCGAAGCATTTTTAAATGTCAGCGGAATTCTGAGAACAATGGAAGAGTTCCAAAGCATTTTTAAACTTCAGCAGAATTCCGAGAACAATGGAAGAGTTGTGAAGCATTTTTAAATGTCAGCGGAATTCCGAGAACAATGGAAGAGTTCTGAAGCATTTTTAAACGTCAGCGGAATTTTGAAAACAATGGAAGATTTCCGAAGCATTTTTAAACGTCAGCGGAATTCTGAGAACAATGGAAGAGTTCCGAAGCATTTTTAAACTTCAGCGGAATTTTGAGAACAATGGAAGAGTTCCGAAGCATACTTAAACTTCAGAGGTATTCCGAGAACAATGGAAGAGTTCCGAAGCATTTTTAAAAGTCAGGGGAATACCGAGAACAATGGTAGAGTTCTGAAGCATTTTTAAACATCAACGGAATTCCGAGAAAAAAGGAAGAGTTCCGAAGCATTTTTATATGTCAGCGGAATTCCGAGAACAATGGAAGAGTTCCGAAGCATTTTTAAACATCAGCAGAATTCCGAGAACAATGGAAGAGTTTTTAAGCATTTTTAAACGTCAGTGGAATAACGAAAACAATGGAAGAGTTCCGAAGCATTTTTAAACATCAGCAGAATTCTGAGAACAATGGAAGTGTTCCAAAGCATTTTTAAACTTCAGCAGAATTCCGAGAACAATGGAAGAGTTCTGAAGTATTTTTAAACTTCAGTAGAATTCCGAGAACAATGGAACAGTTCCAAAGCATATTTAAACTTCAGCGGAATACCGAGAACAATAGAAGAGTTGTGAAGCATTTTTAAACGTCAGGGGAATTCCGAGAACAATGGAAGAGTTCCGATGCATTTTTAAACTTCAGCAAAATTCCTAGAACAATGGAAGAGTTCCGAAGCATTTTTAAACTTCAGCGGAATTCCGAGAACAATGGAAGAGTTCCGAAGCATTTTTAAATATCAGCGGAATTCCGAGAACAATGGAAGAGTACGAAGCATTTTTAAATGTCTGCGGAATTCTGAGAACAATGGAAGAGTTCCGAAGCATTTTTAAAAGTCAGCGGAATTCCGAGAACAATGGAAGAGTTGTGAAGCATTTTTAAACGTCAGCGGAATTCTGAGGACAATGGAAGAGTTCCGAACCATTTTTAATCTTCAGCATAATTCCGAGAACAATGGAAGAGTTCCGAAGCATTTTTAAATGTCAGCAGAATTCCGAGAACAATAGAAGAGTTCCAAAGCATTTTTAAACGTCAGCGGAATTCTGAGAAAAATGTAAGAGTTCCGAACCATTTTTAATCTTCAGCATAATTCCGAGAACAATGGAAGTGTTCCGAAGCATTTTTAAATGTCAGCGGAATTCTGAAAACAATGGAAGAGTTCCAAAGCATTTTTAAACTTCAGCAGAATTCAGAGAACAATGGAAAAGTTCCGAAGAATTCTTAAACTTCAGCGGAATTCCGAGAACAATGGAAGAGTTCCAAAGAATTTTTGAAAGTCAGCGGAATTCCGAGAACAATAGAAGAGTTGTGTAGCATTTTTAAGCGTCAGCAGAATTCCGAGAACAATGGAAGAGTTCCGAAGCATTTTTAAACTTCAAAACTTCAGCAGATTTCCGAGAACAATGGAAGAGTTCCGAAGCATTTTTAAACGTCAGCGGAATTCCGAGAACAATGGAAGAGTACCGAAGCATTTTTAAATGTCTGCGGAATTCTGAGAACAATAGAAGAGTTCCGAAGCATTTTTAAAAGTCAGCGGAATTCCGAGAACAATGGAAGAGTTGTGAAGCATTTTTAAACGTCAGCGGAATTCTGAGAACAATGGAAGAGTACCGAAGCATTTTTAAACCTCAGCGGAATTCCGAGAACAATGGAAGAGTTTTGAAGCATTTTTAAATGTCAGCGGAATTCCGAGAACAATGGAAGAGCTCCGAAGCATTTTTATATGTCTGCAGAATTCTGAGAACAATGGAAGAGTTCCAAAGCATTTTTAAACGTCAGCAGAATTCTGAAAACAATGGAAGAGTTCCGAAGCATTTTTAAAAGTCCGCGAAATTCCGAGAACAATGGAAGATTTGTGAAGCATTTTTAAATGTCAGCGGAATTCCGAGAACAATGGAAGAGTTCCGAAGCATTTTTAAACGTCAGCGGAATTCAGAGAACAATGTAAGAGTTCCAAAGCATTTTTAAACTTCAGCGGAATTACGAGAACAATGGAAGAGTTCCGAAGCATTTTTAAACATCAGCAGAATTCCGAGAACAATGGAAGAGTTTTTAAGCATTTTTAAACTTCAGTGGAATAACGAAAACAAAGGAAGAGTTCAGAAGCATTTTTAAACATCAGCGGAATTCTGAGAACAATGGAAGTGTTCCAAAGCATTTTTAAACTTCAGCAGTATTCCGAGAACAATGGAAGAGTTCTGAAGCATTTTTAAACTTCAGTAGAATTCCGAGAACAATGGAACAGTTCCGAAGCATATTTAAACTTCAGCGGAATACCGAGAACAATAGAAGAGTTGTGTAGCATTTTTAAACGTCAGCGGAATTCTGAGAACAATGGAAGAGTACCGAAGCATTTTTAAACCTCAGCGGAATTCCGAGAACAATGGAAGAGTTCTGAAGCATTTTTAAATGTCAGCGGAATTCCGAGAACAATGGAAGAGCTCCGAAGCATTTTTATATGTCTGCAGAATTCTGAGAACAATGGAAGAGTTCCAAAGCATTTTTAAACGTCAGCAGAATTCTGAAAACAATGGAAGAGTTCCGAAGCATTTTTAAAAGTCCGCGAAATTCCGAGAACAATGGAAGATTTGTGAAGCATTTTTAAACGTCAGCGGAATTCCGAGAACAATGGAAGAGTTCCGAAGCATTTTTAAACGTCAGCGGAATTCAGAGAACAATGGAAGAGTTCCAAAGCATTTTTATATGTCTGCGGAATTCTGAAAACAATGGAAGAGTTCCGAAGCATTTTTAAACTTCAGCAGAATTCCGAGAACAATGGAAGAGTTCCGAAGCATTTTTAAAAGTCAGCGGAATTCCGAGAACAATAGAAGAGTTGTGAAGAATTTTAAGCGTCAGCGGAATTCCGAGAACAATGGAAGAGTTCCAAAGCATTTTTAAACTTCAGCAGAATTCCGAGAACAATGGAATAGTTCCGAAGCATTCTTAAACTTCAGCGGAATTCCGAGAACAATGGAAGAGTTCCGAAGCATTTTTTAAAGTCAGCGGAATTTCCGAGAACAATAGAAGAGTTGTGAAGCAATTTTAAGCGTCAGCGGAATTCCGAGAACAATGGAAGAGTTCCGAAGCATTTTTCAACATCAGCGGAATTCCGAGAACAATGGAAGAGTTCTGAAGCATTTTTAAACGTCAGCGGAATTTTGAAAACAATGGAATATTTCCGAAGCATTTTTAAACGTCAGCGGAATTCTGATAACGATGAAAGAGTTCCGAGGCATTTTTAAACTTCAGCGGAATTTTGAGAACATTGGAAGAGTTCCGAAGCATTTTTAAAAGTCCGTGAAATTCCGAGAACAATGGAAGATTTGTGAAGCATTTTTAAACGTCAGCGTAATTCCGAGAACAATGGAAGAGTTCCGAAGCATTTTTAAACGTCAGCGTAATTCAGAGAACAATGGAAGAGTTCTGAAGCATTTTTAAATGTCAGCGGAATTCCGAGAACAATTGAAGAGTTCCGAAGCATACTTAAACTTCAGCGGAATTCCGAGAACAATGGAAGAGTTCCGAAGCATTTTTAAAAGTCAGGGGAATACCGAGAACAATGGAAGAGTTGTGAAGCATTTTTAAACGTCAGCGGAATTCCAGAACAATGGATGAGTTCCGAAGCATACTTAAACTTCAGCGGAATTCCGAGAACAATGGAAGAGTTCTGAAGCATTTTTAAACATCAACGGAATTCCGAAAAAAAAGGAAGAGTTCCGAAGCATTTTAATATGTCAGCGGAATCCCGAGAACAATGGAAGAGTTCCGAAGCATTTTTAAACTTCAGCGGAATTACGAGAACAATGGAAGAGTTCCGAAGCATTTTTAAACTTCAGCAGAATTCCTAGAACAATGGAAGAGTTCCGAAGCATTTTTAAACTTCAGCGGAATTCCGAGAACAATGTAAGAGTTCCGAAGCATTTTTAAATGTCAGCGGAATTCCGAGAACAATGGAAGAGTACCGAAGCATTTTTAAATGTCTGCGGAATTCTGAGAACAATGGAAGAGTTCCGAAGCATTTTTAAAAGTCAACGGAATTCCGAGAACAATGGAAGAGTTGTGAAGCATTTTTAAACATCAGCGGAATTCTGAGAACAATGGAAGAGTTCCGAACCATTTTTAATCTTCAGTATAATTCCGAGAACAATGGAAGAGTTCCGAAGCATATTTAAACTTCAGCGGAATTCCGAGAACAATGGAAGAGTACCGAAGCATTTTTAAACATCAGCGGAATTCCGAGAACAATGGAAGAGTTCTGAAGCATTTTTGAACGTCAGCGGAATTTTGAAAACAATGGAAGATTTCCGAAGCATTTTTAAACGTCAGCGGAATTTGGAGAACAATCGAAGAGTTCCGAAGCATTTTTAAAAGTCAGCGGAATTCCGAGAACAATGGAAGAGTTGTGAAGCATTTTTAAACGTCAGCGAAATTCCGAGAACAATGGAAGAGTTCCGAAGCATTTTTAAACCTCAGCAGAATTCCGAGAACAATGGAAGAGTTCTGAAGCATTTTTAAATGTCAGAGGAATTCCGAGAACAATGGAAGAGCTCCGAAGCATTTTTATATGTCTGCAGAATTCTGAGAACAATGGAAGAGTTCCAAAGCATTTTTAAACGTCAGCAGAATTCTGAAAACAATGGAAGAGTTCCGAAGCATTTTTAAAAGTCCGCGAAATTCCGAGAACAATGGAAGATTTGTGAAGCATTTTTAAACGTCAGCGGAATTCCGAGAACAATGGAAGAGTTCCGAAGCATTTTTAAACGTCAGCGGAATTCAGAGAACAATGGAAGAGTTCCAAAGCATTTTTAAACTTCAGCGGAATTACGAGAACAATGGAAGAGTTCCGAAGCATTTTTAAATATCAGCAGAATTCCGAGAACAATGGAAGAGTTTTTAAGCATTTTTAAACGTCAGTGGAATAACGAAAACAAAGGAAGAGTTCCGAAGCATTTTTAAACATCAGCGGAATTCTGAGAACAATGGAAGTGTTCCAAAGCATTTTTAAACTTCAGCAGTATTCCGAGAACAATGGAAGAGTTCTGAAGCATTTTTAAACTTCAGTAGAATTCCGAGAACAATGGAACAGTTCCGAAGCATATTTAAACTTCAGCGGAATACCGAGAACAATAGAAGAGTTGTGTAGCATTTTTAAACGTCAGCGGAATTCCGAGAACAATGGAAGAGTTCCGAAGCATTTTTAAAAGTCCGCGAAATTCCGAGAACAATGGAAGATTTGTGAAGCATTTTTAAACGTCAGCGGAATTCCGAGAACAATGGAAGAGTTCCGAAGCATTTTTAAACGTCAGCGGAATTCAGAGAACAATGGAAGAGTTCCAAAGCATTTTTATATGTCTGCGGAATTCTGAAAACAATGGAAGAGTTCCGAAGCATTTTTAAAAGTCCGTGAAATTCCGAGAACAATGGAAGATTTGTGAAGCATTTTTAAACGTCAGCGTAATTCCGAGAACAATGGAAGAGTTCCGAAGCATTTTTAAACGTCAGCGTAATTCAGAGAACAATGGAAGAGTTCTGAAGCATTTTTAAATGTCAGCGGAATTCCGAGAACAATTGAAGAGTTCCGAAGCATACTTAAACTTCAGCGGATTTCCGAGAACAATGGAAGAGTTCCGAAGCATTTTTAAAAGTCAGGGGAATACCGAGAACAATGGAAGAGTTGTGAAGCATTTTTAAACGTCAGCGGAATTCCAGAACAATGGATGAGTTCCGAAGCATACTTAAACTTCAGCGGAATTCCGAGAACAATGGAAGAGTTCTGAAGCATTTTTAAACATCAACGGAATTCCGAAAAAAAAGGAAGAGTTCCGAAGCATTTTAATATGTCAGCGGAATCCCGAGAACAATGGAAGAGTTCCGAAGCATTTTTAAACTTCAGCGGAATTACGAGAACAATGGAAGAGTTCCGAAGCATTTTTAAACTTCAGCAGAATTCCTAGAACAATGGAAGAGTTCCGAAGCATTTTTAAACTTCATCGGAATTCCGAGAACAATGTAAGAGTTCCGAAGCATTTTTAAATGTCAGCGGAATTCCGAGAACAATGGAAGAGTACCGAAGCATTTTTAAATGTCTGCGGAATTCTGAGAACAATGGAAGAGTTCCGAAGCATTTTTAAAAGTCAGCGGAATTCCGAGAACAATGGAAGAGTTGTGAAGCATTTTTAAACATCAGCGGAATTCTGAGAACAATGGAAGAGTTCCGAACCATTTTTAATCTTCAGCATAATTCCGAGAACAATGGAAGAGTTCCGAAGCATATTTAAACTTCAGCGGAATTCCGAGAACAATGGAAGAGTAACGAAGCATTTTTAAACATCAGCGGAATTCCGAGAACAATGGAAGAGTTCTGAAGCATTTTTGAACGTCAGCGGAATTTTGAAAACAATGGAAGATTTCCGAAGCATTTTTAAACGTCAGCGGAATTTGGAGAACAATCGAAGAGTTCCGAAGCATTTTTAAAAGTCAGCGGAATTCCGAGAACAATGGAAGAGTTGTGAAGCATTTTTAAACGTCAGCGAAATTCCGAGAACAATGGAAGAGTTCCGAAGCATTTTTAAACCTCAGCAGAATTCCGAGAACAATGGAAGAGCTCCGAAGCATTTTTATATGTCTGCAGAATTCTGAGAACAATGGAAGAGTTCCAAAGCATTTTTAAACGTCAGCAGAATTCTGAAAACAATGGAAGAGTTCCGAAGCATTTTTAAAAGTCCGCGAAATTCCGAGAACAATGGAAGATTTGTGAAGCATTTTTAAACGTCAGCGGAATTCCGAGAACAATGGAAGAGTTCCGAAGCATTTTTAAACGTCAGCGGAATTCAGAGAACAATGGAAGAGTTCCAAAGCATTTTTAAACTTCAGCGGAATTACGAGAACAATGGAAGAGTTCCGAAGCATTTTTAAATATCAGCAGAATTCCGAGAACAATGGAAGAGTTTTTAAGCATTTTTAAACGTCAGTGGAATAACGAAAACAAAGGAAGAGTTCCGAAGCATTTTTAAACATCAGCGGAATTCTGAGAACAATGGAAGTGTTCCAAAGCATTTTTAAACTTCAGCAGTATTCCGAGAACAATGGAAGAGTTCTGAAGCATTTTTAAACTTCAGCAGAATTCCGAGAACAATGGAAGAGTTCCGAAGCATTTTTAAAAGTCAGCGGAATTCCGAGAACAATAGAAGAGTTGTGAAGAATTTTAAGCGTCAGCGGAATTCCGAGAACAATGGAAGAGTTCCAAAGCATTTTTAAACTTCAGCAGAATTCCGAGAACAATGGAAGAGTTCCGAAGCATTCTTAAACTTCAGCGGAATTCCGAGAACAATGGAAGAGTTCCGAAGCATTTTTTAAAGTCAGCGGAATTTCCGAGAACAATAGAAGAGTTGTGAAGCAATTTTAAGCGTCAGCGGAATTCCGAGAACAATGGAAGAGTTCCGAAGCATTTTTCAACATCAGCGGAATTCCGAGAACAATGGAAGAGTTCTGAAGCATTTTTAAATGTCAGCGGAATTTTGAAAACAATGGAATATTTCCGAAGCATTTTTAAACGTCAGCGGAATTCTGAGAACGATGAAAGAGTTCCGAGGCATTTTTAAACTTCAGCGGAATTTTGAGAACATTGGAAGAGTTCCGAAGCATTTTTAAAAGTCCGTGAAATTCCGAGAACAATGGAAGATTTGTGAAGCATTTTTAAACGTCAGCGTAATTCCGAGAACAATGGAAGAGTTCCGAAGCATTTTTAAACGTCAGCGTAATTCAGAGAACAATGGAAGAGTTCTGAAGCATTTTTAAATGTCAGCGGAATTCCGAGAACAATGGAAGAGTTCCGAAGCATTCTTAAACTTCAGTGGAATTCCGAGAACAATGGAAGAGTTCCGAAGCATTTTTAAAAGTCAGGGGAATACCGAGAACAATGGAAGAGTTGTGAAGCATTTTTAAACGTCAGCGGAATTCCAGAACAATGGATGAGTTCCGAAGCATACTTAAACTTCAGCGGAATTCCGAGAACAATGGAAGAGTTCTGAAGCATTTTTAAACATCAACGGAATTCCGAAAAAAAAGGAAGAGTTCCGAAGCATTTTAATATGTCAGCGGAATCCCGAGAACAATGGAAGAGTTCCGAAGCATTTTTAAACTTCAGCGGAATTACGAGAACAATGGAAGAGTTCCGAAGCATTTTTAAACATCAGCAGAATTCTGAGAACAATGGAATATTTTTTAAGCATTTTTAAACGTCAGTGGAATTCCGAAAACAATGGAAGAGTTCCGAAGCATTTTTAAACTTCAGCAGAATTCCTAGAACAATGGAAGAGTTCCGAAGCATTTTTAAACTTCAGCGGAATTCCGAGAACAATGGAAGAGTTCCGAAGCATTTTTAAATGTCAGCGGAATTCCGAGAACAATGGAAGAGTACCGAAGCATTTTTAAATGTCTGCGGAATTCTGAGAACAATGGAAGAGTTCCGAAGCATTTTTAAAAGTCAGCGGAATTCCGAGAACAATGGAAGAGTTGTGAAGCATTTTTAAACATCAGCGGAATTCTGAGAACAATGGAAGAGTTCCGAACCATTTTTAATCTTCAGCATAATTCCGAGAACAATGGAAGAGTTCCGAAGCATATTTAAACTTCAGCGGAATTCCGAGAACAATGGAAGAGTACCGAAGCATTTTTAAACATCAGCGGAATTCCGAGAACAATGGAAGAGTTCTGAAGCATTTTTGAACGTCAGCGGAATTTTGAAAACAATGGAAGATTTCCGAAGCATTTTTAAACGTCAGCGGAATTTGGAGAGCAATCGAAGAGTTCCGAAGCATTTTTAAAAGTCAGCGGAATTCCGAGAACAATGGAAGAGTTGTGAAGCATTTTTAAACGTCAGCGGAATTCCGAGAACAATGGAAGAGTTCCGAAGCATTTTTAAACCTCAGCAGAATTCCGAGAACAATGGAAGAGTTCTGAAGCATTTTTAAATGTCAGTGGAATTCCGAGAACAATGGAAGAGCTCCGAAGCATTTTTATATGTCTGCAGAATTCTGAGAACAATGGAAGAGTTCTGAAGCATTTTTAAACTTCAGCGGAATTTTGAGAACAGTGGAAGAGTTCCGAAGCATTTTTAAAAGTCCGCGAAATTCCGAGAACAATGGAAGAGTTGTGAAGCATTTTTAAACGTCAGCGGAATTCCGAGAACAATGGAAGAGTTCCGAAGCATTTTTAAACGTCAGCGGAATTCAGAGAACAATGAAAGAGTTCTGAAGCATTTTTAAACGTCAGCGGAATTTTGAAAACAATTGAAGATTTCCGAAGCATTTTTAAACGTCAGCGGAATTATGAGAACAATGGAAGAGTTTTAAAGCATTTTTAAACGTCAGCGGAATTTGGAGAACAATCGAAGAGTACTGAAGCATTTTTAAATGTTAGCGGAATTCCGAGAACAATGGAAGAGTTCCGAAGCATTTTTAAATGTCAGCGGAATTCTGAGAACAATGGAAGAGTTCCGAAGCATTTTTAAATGTCAGCGGAATTCTGAGAACAATGGAAGAGTTCCGAAGCATTTTTAAATGTCAGCGGAATTCTGAGAACAATGGAAGAGTTCCGAAGCATTTTTAGTCTTCAGCATAATTCCGAGAACAATGGAAGAGTTCCGAAGCATATTTAAACTTCAGCGGAATTCCGAGAAAAATGGAAGAGTTCCGAAGCATTTTTAAACGTCTTCGGAATTCCGAGAACAATGGAAGAGTTCCGAAGCATTTTTAAATGTCAGAGGAATTCTGAGAACAATGGAAGAGTTCAGAAGCATTTTTAAACGTCAGCAGAATTCTGAAAACAATGGAAGAGTTCTGAAGCATTTTTAAACTTCAGCGGATTTTTGAGAACAGTGGAAGAGTTCCGAAGCATTTTTAAAAGTCCGCGAAATTCCGAGAACAATGGAAGAGTTGTGAAGCATTTTTAAACGTCAGCGGAATTCCGAGAACAATGGAAGAGTTCCGAAGCATTTTTAAACGTCAGCGGAATTCAGAGAACAATGGAAGAGTTCCAAAGCATTTTTAAACTTCACTGGAATTCCGAGAACAATGGAAGAGTTCCGAAGCATTTTTAAACATCAGCGGAATTCCGAGAACAATGAAAGAGTTCTGAAGCATTTTTAAACGTCAGCAGAATTTTGAAAACAATTGAAGATTTCCGAAGCATTTTTAAACGTCAGCGGAATTCTGAGAACAATGGAAGAGTTTTAAAGCATTTTTAAACGTCAGCGGAATTTGGAGAACAATCGAAGAGTTCTGAAGCATTTTTAAATGTCAGCGGAATTCCGAGAACAATGGAAGAGTTCCGAAGCATTTTTAAATGTCAGCGGAATTCCGAGAACAATGGAAGAGTACCGAAGCATTTTTAAATGTCTGCGGAATTCTGAGAACAATAGAAGAGTTCCGAAGCATTTTTAAAAGTCAGCGGAATTCCGAGAACAATGGAAGAGTTGTGAAGCATTTTTAAACATCAGCGGAATTCTGAGAACAATGGAAGAGTTCCGAACCATTTTTAATCTTCAGCATAATTCCGAGAACAATGGAAGAGTTCCGAAGCATATTTAAACTTCAGCGGAATACCGAGAACAATGGAAGAGTACCGAAGCATTTTTAAACATCAGCGGAATTCCGAGAACAATGGAAGAGTTCTGAAGCATTTTTGAACGTCAGCGGAATTTTGAAAACAATGGAAGATTTCCGAAGCATTTTTAAATGTCAGCGGAATTTGGAGAACAATCGAAGAGTTCCGAAGCATTTTTAAAAGTCAGCGGAATTCCGAGAACAATGGAAGAGTTGTGAAGCATTTTTAAACGTCAGCGAAATTCCGAGAACAATGGAAGAGTTCCGAAGCATTTTTAAACCTCAGCAGAATTCCGAGAACAATGGAAGAGTTCTGAAGCATTTTTAAATGTCAGAGGAATTCCGAGAACAATGGAAGAGCTCCGAAGCATTTTTATATGTCTGCAGAATTCTGAGAACAATGGAAGAGTTCCAAAGCATTTTTAAACGTCAGCAGAATTCTGAAAACAATGGAAGAGTTCCGAAGCATTTTTAAAAGTCCGCGAAATTCCGAGAACAATGGAAGATTTGTGAAGCATTTTTAAACGTCAGCGGAATTCCGAGAACAATGGAAGAGTTCCGAAGCATTTTTAAACGTCAGCGGAATTCAGAGAACAATGGAAGAGTTCCAAAGCATTTTTAAACTTCAGCGGAATTACGAGAACAATGGAAGAGTTCCGAAGCATTTTTAAACATCAGCAGAATTCCGAGAACAATGGAAGAGTTTTTAAGCATTTTTAAACGTCAGTGGAATAACGAAAACAATGGAAGTGTTCCAAAGCATTTTTAAACTTCAGCAGTATTCCGAGAACAATGGAAGAGTTCTGAAGCATTTTTAAACTTCAGTAGAATTCCGAGAACAATGGAACAGTTCCGAAGCATATTTAAACTTCAGCGGAATACCGAGAACAATAGAAGAGTTGTGTAGCATTTTTAAACGTCAGCGGAATTCCGAGAACAATGGAAGAGTTCCGATGCATTTTTAAACTTCAGCAGAATTCCTAGAACAATGGAAGAGTTCCGAAGCATTTTTAAACTTCAGCAGAATTCCTAGAACAATGGAAGAGTTCCGAAGCATTTTTAAACTTCAGCAGAATTCCTAGAACAATGGAAGAGTACCGAAGCATTTTTAAATGTCTGCGGAATTCTGAGAACAATAGAAGAGTTCCGAAGCATTTTTAAAAGTCAGCGGAATTCTGAGAACAATGGAAGAGTTGTGAAGCATTTTTAAACGTCAGCGGAATTCTGAGAACAATGGAAGAGTACCGAAGCATTTTTAAACCTCAGCGGAATTCCGAGAACAATGGAAGAGTTCTGAAGCATTTTTAAATGTCAGCGGAATTCCGAGAACAATGGAAGAGCTCCGAAGCATTTTTATATGTCTGCAGAATTCTGAGAACAATGGAAGAGTTCCAAAGCATTTTTAAACGTCAGCAGAATTCTGAAAACAATGGAAGAGTTCCGAAGCATTTTTAAAAGTCCGCGAAATTCCGAGAACAATGGAAGATTTGTGAAGCATTTTTAAACGTCAGCGGAATTCCGAGAACAATGGAAGAGTTCCGAAGCATTTTTAAACGTCAGCGGAATTCAGAGAACAATGGAAGAGTTCCAAAGCATTTTTATATGTCTGCGGAATTCTGAAAACAATGGAAGAGTTCCGAAGCATTTTTAAACTTCAGCAGAATTCCGAGAACAATGGAAGAGTTCCGAAGCATTTTTAAAAGTCAGCGGAATTCCGAGAACAATAGAAGTGTTGTGAAGAATTTTAAGCGTCAGCGGAATTCCGAGAACAATGGAAGAGTTCCAAAGCATTTTTAAACTTCAGCAGAATTCCGAGAACAATGGAAGAGTTCCGAAGCATTCTTAAACTTCAGCGGAATTCCGAGAACAATGGAAGAGTTCCGAAGCATTTTTTAAAGTCAGCGGAATTTCCGAGAACAATAGAAGAGTTGTGAAGCAATTTTAAGCGTCAGCGGAATTCCGAGAACAATGGAAGAGTTCCGAAGCATTTTTCAACATCAGCGGAATTCCGAGAACAATGGAAGAGTTCTGAAGCATTTTTAAATGTCAGCGGAATTTTGAAAACAATGGAATATTTCCGAAGCATTTTTAAACGTCAACGGAATTCTGAGAACGATGAAAGAGTTCCGAGGCATTTTTAAACTTCAGCGGAATTTTGAGAACATTGGAAGAGTTCCGAAGCATTTTTAAAAGTCCATGAAATTCCGATAACAATGGAAGATTTGTGAAGCATTTTTAAACGTCAGCGTAATTCCGAGAACAATGGAAGAGTTCCGAAGCATTTTTAAACGTCAGCGTAATTCAGAGAACAATGGAAGAGTTCTGAAGCATTTTTAAATGTCAGCGGAATTCCGAGAACAATGGAAGAGTTCCGAAGCATTCTTAAACTTCAGTGGAATTCCGAGAACAATGGAAGAGTTCCGAAGCATTTTTAAAAGTCAGGGGAATACCGAGAACAATGGAAGAGTTGTGAAGCATTTTTAAAAGTCAGCGGAATTCCAGAACAATGGATGAGTTCCGAAGCATACTTAAACTTCAGCGGAATTCCGAGAACAATGGAAGAGTTCTGAAGCATTTTTAAACATCAACGGAATTCCGAAAAAAAAGGAAGAGTTCCGAAGCATTTTAATATGTCAGCGGAATCCCGAGAACAATGGAAGAGTTCCGAAGCATTTTTAAACTTCAGCGGAATTACGAGAACAATGGAAGAGTTCCGAAGCATTTTTAAACATCAGCAGAATTCTGAGAACAATGGAATATTTTTTAAGCATTTTTAAACGTCAGTGGAATTCCGAAAACAATGGAAGAGTTCCGAAGCATTTTTAGTCTTCAGCATAATTCCGAGAACAATGGAAGAGTTCCGAAGCATATTTAAACTTCAGCGGAATTCCGAGAAAAATGGAAGAGTTCCGAAGCATTTTTAAACGTCTTCGGAATTCCGAGAACAATGGAAGAGTTCCGAAGCATTTTTAAATGTCAGAGGAATTCTGAGAACAATGGAAGAGTTCCAAAGCATTTTTAAACGTCAGCAGAATTCTGAAAACAATGGAAGAGTTCTGAAGCATTTTTAAACTTCAGCGGATTTTTGAGAACAGTGGAAGAGTTCCGAAGCATTTTTAAAAGTCCGCGAAATTCCGAGAACAATGGAAGAGTTGTGAAGCATTTTTAAACGTCAGCGGAATTCCGAGAACAATGGAAGAGTTCCGAAGCATTTTTAAACGTCAGCGGAATTCAGAGAACAATGGAAGAGTTCCAAAGCATTTTTAAACTTCACTGGAATTCCGAGAACA
Source organism: Phyllobates terribilis (assembly GCF_046119375.1). Lineage (NCBI taxonomy): Eukaryota > Metazoa > Chordata > Amphibia > Anura > Dendrobatidae > Phyllobates > Phyllobates terribilis. Next base: position 19,607,354 of record NW_027362775.1, on the reverse strand, counting down.
ATGGAAGAGTTCCGAAGCATTTTTAAACATCAGCGGAATTCCGAGAACAATGAAAGAGTTCTGAAGCATTTTTAAACGTCAGCGGAATTTTGAAAACAATTGAAGATTTCCGAAGCATTTTTAAACGTCAGCGGAATTCTGAGAACAATGGAAGAGTTTTAAAGCATTTTTAAACGTCAGCGGAATTTGGAGAACAATCGAAGAGTTCTGAAGCATTTTTAAATGTCAGCGGAATTCCGAGAACAATGGAAGAGTTCCGAAGCATTTTTAAATGTCAGCGGAATTCCGAGAACAATGGAAGAGTACCGAAGCATTTTTAAATGTCTGCGGAATTCTGAGAACAATGGAAGAGTTCCGAAGCATTTTTAAAAGTCAGCGGAATTCCGAGAACAATGGAAGAGTTGTGAAGCATTTTTAAACATCAGCGGAATTCTGAGAACAATGGAAGAGTTCCGAACCATTTTTAATCTTCAGCATAATTCCGAGAACAATGGAAGAGTTCCGAAGCATATTTAAACTTCAGCGGAATACCGAGAACAATGGAAGAGTACCGAAGCATTTTTAAACATCAGCGGAATTCCGAGAACAATGGAAGAGTTCTGAAGCATTTTTGAACGTCAGCGGAATTTTGAAAACAATGGAAGATTTCCGAAGCATTTTTAAACGTCAGGGGAATTTGGAGAACAATCGAAGAGTTCCGAAGCATTTTTAAAAGTCAGCGGAATTCCGAGAACAATGGAAGAGTTGTGAAGCATTTTTAAACGTCAGCGAAATTCCGAGAACAATGGAAGAGTTCCGAAGCATTTTTAAACCTCAGCAGAATTCCGAGAACAATGGAAGAGTTCTGAAGCATTTTTAAATGTCAGAGGAATTCCGAGAACAATGGAAGAGCTCCGAAGCATTTTTATATGTCTGCAGAATTCTGAGAACAATGGAAGAGTTCCAAAGCATTTTTAAACGTCAGCAGAATTCTGAAAACAATGGAAGAGTTCCGAAGCATTTTTAAAAGTCCGCGAAATTCCGAGAACAATGGAAGATTTGTGAAGCATTTTTAAACGTCAGCGGAATTCCGAGAACAATGGAAGAGTTCCGAAGCATTTTTAAACTTCAGCAGAATTCCTAGAACAATGGAAGAGTTCCGAAGCATTTTTAAACTTCAGCAGAATTCCTAGAACAATGGAAGAGTACCGAAGCATTTTTAAATGTCTGCGGAATTCTGAGAACAATAGAAGAGTTCCGAAGCATTTTTAAAAGTCAGCGGAATTCCGAGAACAATGGAAGAGTTGTGAAGCATTTTTAAACGTCAGCGGAATTCTGAGAACAATGGAAGAGTACCGAAGCATTTTTAAACCTCAGCGGAATTCCGAGAACAATGGAAGAGTTCTGAAGCATTTTTAAATGTCAGCGGAATTCCGAGAACAATGGAAGAGCTCCGAAGCATTTTTATATGTCTGCAGAATTCTGAGAACAATGGAAGAGTTCCAAAGCATTTTTAAACGTCAGCAGAATTCTGAAAACAATGGAAGAGTTCCGAAGCATTTTTAAAAGTCCGCGAAATTCCGAGAACAATGGAAGATTTGTGAAGCATTTTTAAACGTCAGCGGAATTCCGAGAACAATGGAAGAGTTCCGAAGCATTTTTAAACGTCAGCGGAATTCAGAGAACAATGGAAGAGTTCCAAAGCATTTTTATATGTCTGCGGAATTCTGAAAACAATGGAAGAGTTCCGAAGCATTTTTAAACTTCAGCGGAATTACGAGAACAATGGAAGAGTTCCGAAGCATTTTTAAACATCAGCAGAATTCTGAGAACAATGGAATATTTTTTAAGCATTTTTAAACGTCAGTGGAATTCCGAAAACAATGGAAGAGTTCCGAAGCATTTTTAAACTTCAGCAGAATTCCTAGAACAATGGAAGAGTTCCGAAGCATTTTTAAACTTCAGCGGAATTCCGAGAACAATGGAAGAGTTCCGAAGCATTTTTAAATGTCAGCGGAATTCCGAGAACAATGGAAGAGTACCGAAGCATTTTTAAATGTCTGCGGAATTCTGAGAACAATGGAAGAGTTCCGAAGCATTTTTAAAAGTCAGCGGAATTCCGAGAACAATGGAAGAGTTGTGAAGCATTTTTAAACATCAGCGGAATTCTGAGAACAATGGAAGAGTTCCGAACCATTTTTAATCTTCAGCATAATTCCGAGAACAATGGAAGAGTTCCGAAGCATATTTAAACTTCAGCGGAATTCCGAGAACAATGGAAGAGTACCGAAGCATTTTTAAACATCAGCGGAATTCCGAGAACAATGGAAGAGTTCTGAAGCATTTTTGAACGTCAGCGGAATTTTGAAAACAATGGAAGATTTCCGAAGCATTTTTAAACGTCAGCGGAATTTGGAGAGCAATCGAAGAGTTCCGAAGCATTTTTAAAAGTCAGCGGAATTCCGAGAACAATGGAAGAGTTGTGAAGCATTTTTAAACGTCAGCGGAATTCCGAGAACAATGGAAGAGTTCCGAAGCATTTTTAAACCTCAGCAGAATTCCGAGAACAATGGAAGAGTTCTGAAGCATTTTTAAATGTCAGTGGAATTCCGAGAACAATGGAAGAGCTCCGAAGCATTTTTATATGTCTGCAGAATTCTGAGAACAATGGAAGAGTTCTGAAGCATTTTTAAACTTCAGCGGAATTTTGAGAACAGTGGAAGAGTTCCGAAGCATTTTTAAAAGTCCGCGAAATTCCGAGAACAATGGAAGAGTTGTGAAGCATTTTTAAACGTCAGCGGAATTCCGAGAACAATGGAAGAGTTCCGAAGCATTTTTAAACGTCAGCGGAATTCAGAGAACAATGAAAGAGTTCTGAAGCATTTTTAAACGTCAGCGGAATTTTGAAAACAATTGAAGATTTCCGAAGCATTTTTAAACGTCAGCGGAATTATGAGAACAATGGAAGAGTTTTAAAGCATTTTTAAACGTCAGCGGAATTTGGAGAACAATCGAAGAGTACTGAAGCATTTTTAAATGTTAGCGGAATTCCGAGAACAATGGAAGAGTTCCGAAGCATTTTTAAATGTCAGCGGAATTCTGAGAACAATGGAAGAGTTCCGAAGCATTTTTAAATGTCAGCGGAATTCTGAGAACAATGGAAGAGTTCCGAAGCATTTTTAAATGTCAGCGGAATTCTGAGAACAATGGAAGAGTTCCGAAGCATTTTTAGTCTTCAGCATAATTCCGAGAACAATGGAAGAGTTCCGAAGCATATTTAAACTTCAGCGGAATTCCGAGAAAAATGGAAGAGTTCCGAAGCATTTTTAAACGTCTTCGGAATTCCGAGAACAATGGAAGAGTTCCGAAGCATTTTTAAATGTCAGAGGAATTCTGAGAACAATGGAAGAGTTCAGAAGCATTTTTAAACGTCAGCAGAATTCTGAAAACAATGGAAGAGTTCTGAAGCATTTTTAAACTTCAGCGGATTTTTGAGAACAGTGGAAGAGTTCCGAAGCATTTTTAAAAGTCCGCGAAATTCCGAGAACAATGGAAGAGTTGTGAAGCATTTTTAAACGTCAGCGGAATTCCGAGAACAATGGAAGAGTTCCGAAGCATTTTTAAACGTCAGCGGAATTCAGAGAACAATGGAAGAGTTCCAAAGCATTTTTAAACTTCACTGGAATTCCGAGAACAATGGAAGAGTTCCGAAGCATTTTTAAACATCAGCGGAATTCCGAGAACAATGAAAGAGTTCTGAAGCATTTTTAAACGTCAGCGGAATTTTGAAAACAATTGAAGATTTCCGAAGCATTTTTAAACGTCAGCGGAATTCTGAGAACAATGGAAGAGTTTTAAAGCATTTTTAAACGTCAGCGGAATTTGGAGAACAATCGAAGAGTTCTGAAGCATTTTTAAATGTCAGCGGAATTCCGAGAACAATGGAAGAGTTCCGAAGCATTTTTAAATGTCAGCGGAATTCCGAGAACAATGGAAGAGTACCGAAGCATTTTTAAATGTCTGCGGAATTCTGAGAACAATAGAAGAGTTCCGAAGCATTTTTAAAAGTCAGCGGAATTCCGAGAACAATGGAAGAGTTGTGAAGCATTTTTAAACATCAGCGGAATTCTGAGAACAATGGAAGAGTTCCGAACCATTTTTAATCTTCAGCATAATTCCGAGAACAATGGAAGAGTTCCGAAGCATATTTAAACTTCAGCGGAATACCGAGAACAATGGAAGAGTACCGAAGCATTTTTAAACATCAGCGGAATTCCGAGAACAATGGAAGAGTTCTGAAGCATTTTTGAACGTCAGCGGAATTTTGAAAACAATGGAAGATTTCCGAAGCATTTTTAAACGTCAGCGGAATTTGGAGAACAATCGAAGAGTTCCGAAGCATTTTTAAAAGTCAGCGGAATTCCGAGAACAATGGAAGAGTTGTGAAGCATTTTTAAACGTCAGCGAAATTCCGAGAACAATGGAAGAGTTCCGAAGCATTTTTAAACCTCAGCAGAATTCCGAGAACAATGGAAGAGTTCTGAAGCATTTTTAAATGTCAGAGGAATTCCGAGAACAATGGAAGAGCTCCGAAGCATTTTTATATGTCTGCAGAATTCTGAGAACAATGGAAGAGTTCCAAAGCATTTTTAAACGTCAGCAGAATTCTGAAAACAATGGAAGAGTTCCGAAGCATTTTTAAAAGTCCGCGAAATTCCGAGAACAATGGAAGATTTGTGAAGCATTTTTAAACGTCAGCGGAATTCCGAGAACAATGGAAGAGTTCCGAAGCATTTTTAAACGTCAGCGGAATTCAGAGAACAATGGAAGAGTTCCAAAGCATTTTTAAACTTCAGCGGAATTACGAGAACAATGGAAGAGTTCCGAAGCATTTTTAAACATCAGCAGAATTCCGAGAACAATGGAAGAGTTTTTAAGCATTTTTAAACGTCAGTGGAATAACGAAAACAATGGAAGTGTTCCAAAGCATTTTTAAACTTCAGCAGTATTCCGAGAACAATGGAAGAGTTCTGAAGCATTTTTAAACTTCAGTAGAATTCCGAGAACAATGGAACAGTTCCGAAGCATATTTAAACTTCAGCGGAATACCGAGAACAATAGAAGAGTTGTGTAGCATTTTTAAACGTCAGCGGAATTCCGAGAACAATGGAAGAGTTCCGATGCATTTTTAAACTTCAGCAGAATTCCTAGAACAATGGAAGAGTTCCGAAGCATTTTTAAACTTCAGCAGAATTCCTAGAACAATGGAAGAGTTCCGAAGCATTTTTAAACTTCAGCAGAATTCCTAGAACAATGGAAGAGTACCGAAGCATTTTTAAATGTCTGCGGAATTCTGAGAACAATAGAAGAGTTCCGAAGCATTTTTAAAAGTCAGCGGAATTCTGAGAACAATGGAAGAGTTGTGAAGCATTTTTAAACGTCAGCGGAATTCTGAGAACAATGGAAGAGTACCGAAGCATTTTTAAACCTCAGCGGAATTCCGAGAACAATGGAAGAGTTCTGAAGCATTTTTAAATGTCAGCGGAATTCCGAGAACAATGGAAGAGCTCCGAAGCATTTTTATATGTCTGCAGAATTCTGAGAACAATGGAAGAGTTCCAAAGCATTTTTAAACGTCAGCAGAATTCTGAAAACAATGGAAGAGTTCCGAAGCATTTTTAAAAGTCCGCGAAATTCCGAGAACAATGGAAGATTTGTGAAGCATTTTTAAACGTCAGCGGAATTCCGAGAACAATGGAAGAGTTCCGAAGCATTTTTAAACGTCAGCGGAATTCAGAGAACAATGGAAGAGTTCCAAAGCATTTTTATATGTCTGCGGAATTCTGAAAACAATGGAAGAGTTCCGAAGCATTTTTAAACTTCAGCAGAATTCCGAGAACAATGGAAGAGTTCCGAAGCATTTTTAAAAGTCAGCGGAATTCCGAGAACAATAGAAGTGTTGTGAAGAATTTTAAGCGTCAGCGGAATTCCGAGAACAATGGAAGAGTTCCAAAGCATTTTTAAACTTCAGCAGAATTCCGAGAACAATGGAAGAGTTCCGAAGCATTCTTAAACTTCAGCGGAATTCCGAGAACAATGGAAGAGTTCCGAAGCATTTTTTAAAGTCAGCGGAATTTCCGAGAACAATAGAAGAGTTGTGAAGCAATTTTAAGCGTCAGCGGAATTCCGAGAACAATGGAAGAGTTCCGAAGCATTTTTCAACATCAGCGGAATTCCGAGAACAATGGAAGAGTTCTGAAGCATTTTTAAATGTCAGCGGAATTTTGAAAACAATGGAATATTTCCGAAGCATTTTTAAACGTCAACGGAATTCTGAGAACGATGAAAGAGTTCCGAGGCATTTTTAAACTTCAGCGGAATTTTGAGAACATTGGAAGATTTCCGAAGCATTTTTAAAAGTCCATGAAATTCCGAGAACAATGGAAGATTTGTGAAGCATTTTTAAACGTCAGCGTAATTCCGAGAACAATGGAAGAGTTCCGAAGCATTTTTAAACGTCAGCGTAATTCAGAGAACAATGGAAGAGTTCTGAAGCATTTTTAAATGTCAGCGGAATTCCGAGAACAATGGAAGAGTTCCGAAGCATTCTTAAACTTCAGTGGAATTCCGAGAACAATGGAAGAGTTCCGAAGCATTTTTAAAAGTCAGGGGAATACCGAGAACAATGGAAGAGTTGTGAAGCATTTTTAAAAGTCAGCGGAATTCCAGAACAATGGATGAGTTCCGAAGCATACTTAAACTTCAGCGGAATTCCGAGAACAATGGAAGAGTTCTGAAGCATTTTTAAACATCAACGGAATTCCGAAAAAAAAGGAAGAGTTCCGAAGCATTTTAATATGTCAGCGGAATCCCGAGAACAATGGAAGAGTTCCGAAGCATTTTTAAACTTCAGCGGAATTACGAGAACAATGGAAGAGTTCCGAAGCATTTTTAAACATCAGCAGAATTCTGAGAACAATGGAATATTTTTTAAGCATTTTTAAACGTCAGTGGAATTCCGAAAACAATGGAAGAGTTCCGAAGCATTTTTAGTCTTCAGCATAATTCCGAGAACAATGGAAGAGTTCCGAAGCATATTTAAACTTCAGCGGAATTCCGAGAAAAATGGAAGAGTTCCGAAGCATTTTTAAACGTCTTCGGAATTCCGAGAACAATGGAAGAGTTCCGAAGCATTTTTAAATGTCAGAGGAATTCTGAGAACAATGGAAGAGTTCCAAAGCATTTTTAAACGTCAGCAGAATTCTGAAAACAATGGAAGAGTTCTGAAGCATTTTTAAACTTCAGCGGATTTTTGAGAACAGTGGAAGAGTTCCGAAGCATTTTTAAAAGTCCGCGAAATTCCGAGAACAATGGAAGAGTTGTGAAGCATTTTTAAACGTCAGCGGAATTCCGAGAACAATGGAAGAGTTCCGAAGCATTTTTAAACGTCAGCGGAATTCAGAGAACAATGGAAGAGTTCCAAAGCATTTTTAAACTTCACTGGAATTCCGAGAACAATGGAAGAGTTCCGAAGCATTTTTAAACATCAGCGGAATTCCGAGAACAATGAAAGAGTTCTGAAGCATTTTTAAACGTCAGCGGAATTTTGAAAACAATTGAAGATTTCCGAAGCATTTTTAAACGTCAGCGGAATTCTGAGAACAATGGAAGAGTTTTAAAGCATTTTTAAACGTCAGCGGAATTTGGAGAACAATCGAAGAGTTCTGAAGCATTTTTAAATGTCAGCGGAATTCCGAGAACAATGGAAGAGTTCCGAAGCATTTTTAAATGTCAGCGGAATTCCGAGAACAATGGAAGAGTACCGAAGCATTTTTAAATGTCTGCGGAATTCTGAGAACAATGGAAGAGTTCCGAAGCATTTTTAAAAGTCAGCGGAATTCCGAGAACAATGGAAGAGTTGTGAAGCATTTTTAAACATCAGCGGAATTCTGAGAACAATGGAAGAGTTCCGAACCATTTTTAATCTTCAGCATAATTCCGAGAACAATGGAAGAGTTCCGAAGCATATTTAAACTTCAGCGGAATACCGAGAACAATGGAAGAGTACCGAAGCATTTTTAAACATCAGCGGAATTCCGAGAACAATGGAAGAGTTCTGAAGCATTTTTGAACGTCAGCGGAATTTTGAAAACAATGGAAGATTTCCGAAGCATTTTTAAACGTCAGGGGAATTTGGAGAACAATCGAAGAGTTCCGAAGCATTTTTAAAAGTCAGCGGAATTCCGAGAACAATGGAAGAGTTGTGAAGCATTTTTAAACGTCAGCGAAATTCCGAGAACAATGGAAGAGTTCCGAAGCAATTTTAAACCTCAGCAGAATTCCGAGAACAATGGAAGAGTTCTGAAGCATTTTTAAATGTCAGAGGAATTCCGAGAACAATGGAAGAGCTCCGAAGCATTTTTATATGTCTGCAGAATTCTGAGAACAATGGAAGAGTTCCAAAGCATTTTTAAACGTCAGCAGAATTCTGAAAACAATGGAAGAGTTCCGAAGCATTTTTAAAAGTCCGCGAAATTCCGAGAACAATGGAAGATTTGTGAAGCATTTTTAAACGTCAGCGGAATTCCGAGAACAATGGAAGAGTTCCGAAGCATTTTTAAACTTCAGCAGAATTCCTAGAACAATGGAAGAGTTCCGAAGCATTTTTAAACTTCAGCAGAATTCCTAGAACAATGGAAGAGTACCGAAGCATTTTTAAATGTCTGCGGAATTCTGAGAACAATAGAAGAGTTCCGAAGCATTTTTAAAAGTCAGCGGAATTCCGAGAACAATGGAAGAGTTGTGAAGCATTTTTAAACGTCAGCGGAATTCCGAGAACAATGGAAGAGTACCGAAGCATTTTTAAACCTCAGCGGAATTCCGAGAACAATGGAAGAGTTCTGAAGCATTTTTAAATGTCAGCGGAATTCCGAGAACAATGGAAGAGCTCCGAAGCATTTTTATATGTCTGCAGAATTCTGAGAACAATGGAAGAGTTCCAAAGCATTTTTAAACGTCAGCAGAATTCTGAAAACAATGGAAGAGTTCCGAAGCATTTTTAAAAGTCCGCGAAATTCCGAGAACAATGGAAGATTTGTGAAGCATTTTTAAACGTCAGCGGAATTCCGAGAACAATGGAAGAGTTCCGAAGCATTTTTAAACGTCAGCGGAATTCAGAGAACAATGGAAGAGTTCCAAAGCATTTTTATATGTCTGCGGAATTCTGAAAACAATGGAAGAGTTCCGAAGCATTTTTAAACTTCAGCAGAATTCCGAGAACAATGGAAGAGTTCCGAAGCATTTTTAAAAGTCAGCGGAATTCCGAGAACAATAGAAGTGTTGTGAAGAATTTTAAGCGTCAGCGGAATTCCGAGAACAATGGAAGAGTTCCAAAGCATTTTTAAACTTCAGCAGAATTCCGAGAACAATGGAAGAGTTCCGAAGCATTCTTAAACTTCAGCGGAATTCCGAGAACAATGGAAGAGTTCCGAAGCATTTTTTAAAGTCAGCGGAATTTCCGAGAACAATAGAAGAGTTGTGAAGCAATTTTAAGCGTCAGCGGAATTCCGAGAACAATGGAAGAGTTCCGAAGCATTTTTCAACATCAGCGGAATTCCGAGAACAATGGAAGAGTTCTGAAGCATTTTTAAATGTCAGCGGAATTTTGAAAACAATGGAATATTTCCGAAGCATTTTTAAACGTCAACGGAATTCTGAGAACGATGAAAGAGTTCCGAGGCATTTTTAAACTTCAGCGGAATTTTGAGAACATTGGAAGAGTTCCGAAGCATTTTTAAAAGTCCATGAAATTCCGAGAACAATGGAAGATTTGTGAAGCATTTTTAAACGTCAGCGTAATTCCGAGAACAATGGAAGAGTTCCGAAGCATTTTTAAACGTCAGCGTAATTCAGAGAACAATGGAAGAGTTCTGAAGCATTTTTAAATGTCAGCGGAATTCCGAGAACAATGGAAGAGTTCCGAAGCATTCTTAAACTTCAGTGGAATTCCGAGAACAATGGAAGAGTTCCGAAGCATTTTTAAAAGTCAGGGGAATACCGAGAACAATGGAAGAGTTGTGAAGCATTTTTAAAAGTCAGCGGAATTCCAGAACAATGGATGAGTTCCGAAGCATACTTAAACTTCAGCGGAATTCCGAGAACAATGGAAGAGTTCTGAAGCATTTTTAAACATCAACGGAATTCCGAAAAAAAAGGAAGAGTTCCGAAGCATTTTAATATGTCAGCGGAATCCCGAGAACAATGGAAGAGTTCCGAAGCATTTTTAAACTTCAGCGGAATTACGAGAACAATGGAAGAGTTCCGAAGCATTTTTAAACATCAGCAGAATTCTGAGAACAATGGAATATTTTTTAAGCATTTTTAAACGTCAGTGGAATTCCGAAAACAATGGAAGAGTTCCGAAGCATTTTTAAACTTCAGCAGAATTCCTAGAACAATGGAAGAGTTCCGAAGCATTTTTAAACTTCAGCGGAATTCCGAGAACAATGGAAGAGTTCCGAAGCATTTTTAAATGTCAGCGGAATTCCGAGAACAATGGAAGAGTACCGAAGCATTTTTAAATGTCTGCGGAATTCTGAGAACAATGGAAGAGTTCCGAAGCATTTTTAAAAGTCAGCGGAATTCCGAGAACAATGGAAGAGTTGTGAAGCATTTTTAAACATCAGCGGAATTCTGAGAACAATGGAAGAGTTCCGAACCATTTTTAATCTTCAGCATAATTCCGAGAACAATGGAAGAGTTCCGAAGCATATTTAAACTTCAGCGGAATTCCGAGAACAATGGAAGAGTTCCGAAGCATTTTTAAACGTCAGCGTAATTCAGAGAACAATGGAAGAGTTCTGAAGCATTTTTAAATGTCAGCGGAATTCCGAGAACAATGGAAGAGTTCCGAAGCATTCTTAAACTTCAGTGGAATTCCGAGAACAATGGAAGAGTTCCGAAGCATTTTTAAAAGTCAGGGGAATACCGAGAACAATGGAAGAGTTGTGAAGCATTTTTAAATGTCAGCGGAATTCCAGAACAATGGATGAGTTCCGAAGCATACTTAAACTTCAGCGGAATTCCGAGAACAATGGAAGAGTTCTGAAGCATTTTTAAACATCAACGGAATTCCGAAAAAAAAGGAAGAGTTCCGAAGCATTTTAATATGTCAGCGGAATCCCGAGAACAATGGAAGAGTTCCGAAGCATTTTTAAACTTCAGCGGAATTACGAGAACAATGGAAGAGTTCCGAAGCATTTTTAAACATCAGCAGAATTCTGAGAACAATGGAATATTTTTTAAGCATTTTTAAACGTCAGTGGAATTCCGAAAACAATGGAAGAGTTCCGAAGCATTTTTAAACTTCAGCAGAATTCCTAGAACAATGGAAGAGTTCCGAAGCATTTTTAAACTTCAGCGGAATTCCGAGAACAATGGAAGAGTTCCGAAGCATTTTTAAATGTCAGCGGAATTCCGAGAACAATGGAAGAGTACCGAAGCATTTTTAAATGTCTGCGGAATTCTGAGAACAATGGAAGAGTTCCGAAGCATTTTTAAAAGTCAGCGGAATTCCGAGAACAATGGAAGAGTTGTGAAGCATTTTTAAACATCAGCGGAATTCTGAGAACAATGGAAGAGTTCCGAACCCTTTTTAATCTTCAGCATAATTCCGAGAACAATGGAAGAGTTCCGAAGCATATTTAAACTTCAGCGGAATTCCGAGAACAATGGAAGAGTACCGAAGCATTTTTAAACATCAGCGGAATTCCGAGAACAATGGAAGAGTTCTGAAGCATTTTTGAACGTCAGCGGAATTTTGAAAACAATGGAAGATTTCCGAAGCATTTTTAAACGTCAGCGGAATTTGGAGAGCAATCGAAGAGTTCCGAAGCATTTTTAAAAGTCAGCGGAATTCCGAGAACAATGGAAGAGTTGTGAAGCATTTTTAAACGTCAGCGGAATTCCGAGAACAATGGAAGAGTTCCGAAGCATTTTTAAACCTCAGCAGAATTCCGAGAACAATGGAAGAGTTCTGAAGCATTTTTAAATGTCAGAGGAATTCCGAGAACAATGGAAGAGCTCCGAAGCATTTTTATATGTCTGCAGAATTCTGAGAACAATGGAAGAGTTCTGAAGCATTTTTAAACTTCAGCGGAATTTTGAGAACAGTGGAAGAGTTCCGAAGCATTTTTAAAAGTCCGCGAAATTCCGAGAACAATGGAAGAGTTGTGAAGCATTTTTAAACGTCAGCGGAATTCCGAGAACAATGGAAGAGTTCCGAAGCATTTTTAAACGTCAGCGGAATTCAGAGAACAATGAAAGAGTTCTGAAGCATTTTTAAACGTCAGCGGAATTTTGAAAACAATTGAAGATTTCCGAAGCATTTTTAAACGTCAGCGGAATTATGAGAACAATGGAAGAGTTTTAAAGCATTTTTAAACGTCAGCGGAATTTGGAGAACAATCGAAGAGTACTGAAGCATTTTTAAATGTTAGCGGAATTCCGAGAACAATGGAAGAGTTCCGAAGCATTTTTAAATGTCAGCGGAATTCTGAGAACAATGGAAGAGTTCCGAAGCATTTTTAAATGTCAGCGGAATTCTGAGAACAATGGAAGAGTTCCGAAGCATTTTTAAATGTCAGCGGAATTCTGAGAACAATGGAAGAGTTACGAAGCATTTTTAGTCTTCAGCATAATTCCGAGAACAATGGAAGAGTTCCGAAGCATATTTAAACTTCAGCGGAATTCCGAGAAAAATGGAAGAGTTCCGAAGCATTTTTAAACGTCTTCGGAATTCCGAGAACAATGGAAGAGTTCCGAAGCATTTTTAAATGTCAGAGGAATTCTGAGAACAATGGAAGAGTTCCAAAGCATTTTTAAACGTCAGCAGAATTCTGAAAACAATGGAAGAGTTCTGAAGCATTTTTAAACTTCAGCGGATTTTTGAGAACAGTGGAAGAGTTCCGAAGCATTTTTAAAAGTCCGCGAAATTCCGAGAACAATGGAAGAGTTGTGAAGCATTTTTAAACGTCAGCGGAATTCCGAGAACAATGGAAGAGTTCCGAAGCATTTTTAAACGTCAGCGGAATTCAGAGAACAATGGAAGAGTTCCAAAGCATTTTTAAACTTCACTGGAATTCCGAGAACAATGGAAGAGTTCCGAAGCATTTTTAAACATCAGCGGAATTCCGAGAACAATGAAAGAGTTCTGAAGCATTTTTAAACGTCAGCGGAATTTTGAAAACAATTGAAGATTTCCGAAGCATTTTTAAACGTCAGCGGAATTCTGAGAACAATGGAAGAGTTTTAAAGCATTTTTAAACGTCAGCGGAATTTGGAGAACAATCGAAGAGTTCTGAAGCATTTTTAAATGTCAGCGGAATTCCGAGAACAATGGAAGAGTTCCGAAGCATTTTTAAATGTCAGCGGAATTCTGAGAACAATGGAAGAGTTCCGAAGCATTTTTAGTCTTCAGCATAATTCCGAAAACAATGGAAGAGTTCCGAAGCATATTTAAACTTCAGCGGAATTCCGAGAAAAATGGAAGAGTTCCGAAGCATTTTTAAATGTCAGCAGAATTCCGAGAACAATGGAAGAGTTCCAAAGCATTTTTAAATGTCAGCAGAATTCTGAAAACAATGGAAGAGTTCCAAAGCATTTTTAAACTTCAGCAGAATTCCGAGAACAATGGAAAAGTTCCGAAGCATTCTTAAACTTCAGCGGAATTCCGAGAACAATGGAAGAGTTCCGAAGAATTTTTAAAAGTCAGCGGAATTCCGAGAACAATAGAAGAGTTGTGAAGCATTTTTAAGCGTCAGCAGAATTCCGAGAACAATGGAAGAGTTCCGAAGCATTTTTAAACTTCAAAACTTCAGCAGATTTCCGAGAACAATGGAAGAGTTCTGAAGCATTCTTAAACTTCAGCGGAATTCCGAGAACAATGGAAGAGTTCCGAAGCATTTTTAAAAGTGAGGGGAATTCCGAGAACAATAGACGAGTTGTGAAGCAATTTTAAGCGTCAGCGGAATTCCGAGAACAATGGAAGAGTTGTGAAGCATTTTTAAATGTCAGCGGAATTCCGAGAACAATGGAAGAGTTCTGAAGCATTTTTAAACGTCAGCGGAATTTTGAAAACAATGGAAGATTTCCAAAGCATTTTTAAACGTCAGCGGAATTCTGAGAACAATGGAAGAGTTCCGAAGCATTTTTCAACATCAGCGGAATTCCGAGAACAATGGAAGAGTTCTGAAGCATTTTTAAATGTCAGCGGAATTTTGAAAACAATGGAATATTTCCGAAGCATTTTTAAACGTCAACGGAATTCTGAGAACGATGAAAGAGTTCCGAGGCATTTTTAAACTTCAGCGGAATTTTGAGAACATTGGAAGAGTTCCGAAGCATTTTTAAAAGTCCGTGAAATTCCGAGAACAATGGAAGATTTGTGAAGCATTTTTAAACGTCAGCGTAATTCCGAGAACAATGGAAGAGTTCCGAAGCATTTTTAAACGTCAGCGTAATTCAGAGAACAATGGAAGAGTTCTGAAGCATTTTTAAATGTCAGCGGAATTCCGAGAACAATGGAAGAGTTCCGAAGCATTCTTAAACTTCAGTGGAATTCCGAGAACAATGGAAGAGTTCCGAAGCATTTTTAAAAGTCAGGGGAATACCGAGAACAATGGAAGAGTTGTGAAGCATTTTTAAATGTCAGCGGAATTCCAGAACAATGGATGAGTTCCGAAGCATACTTAAACTTCAGCGGAATTCCGAGAACAATGGAAGAGTTCTGAAGCATTTTTAAACATCAACGGAATTCCGAAAAAAAAGGAAGAGTTCCGAAGCATTTTAATATGTCAGCGGAATCCCGAGAACAATGGAAGAGTTCCGAAGCATTTTTAAACTTCAGCGGAATTACGAGAACAATGGAAGAGTTCCGAAGCATTTTTAAACATCAGCAGAATTCTGAGAACAATGGAATATTTTTTAAGCATTTTTAAACGTCAGTGGAATTCCGAAAACAATGGAAGAGTTCCGAAGCATTTTTAAACTTCAGCAGAATTCCTAGAACAATGGAAGAGTTCCGAAGCATTTTTAAACTTCAGCGGAATTCCGAGAACAATGGAAGAGTTCCGAAGCATTTTTAAATGTCAGCGGAATTCCGAGAACAATGGAAGAGTACCGAAGCATTTTTAAATGTCTGCGGAATTCTGAGAACAATGGAAGAGTTCCGAAGCATTTTTAAAAGTCAGCGGAATTCCGAGAACAATGGAAGAGTTGTGAAGCATTTTTAAACATCAGCGGAATTCTGAGAACAATGGAAGAGTTCCGAACCATTTTTAATCTTCAGCATAATTCCGAGAACAATGGAAGAGTTCTGAAGCATATTTAAACTTCAGCGGAATTCCGAGAACAATGGAAGAGTACCGAAGCATTTTTAAACATCAGCGGAATTCCGAGAACAATGGAAGAGTTCTGAAGCATTTTTGAACGTCAGCGGAATTTTGAAAACAATGGAAGATTTCCGAAGCATTTTTAAACGTCAGCGGAATTTGGAGAGCAATCGAAGAGTTCCGAAGCATTTTTAAAAGTCAGCGGAATTCCGAGAACAATGGAAGAGTTGTGAAGCATTTTTAAACGTCAGCGGAATTCCGAGAACAATGGAAGAGTTCCGAAGCATTTTTAAACCTCAGCAGAATTCCGAGAACAATGGAAGAGATCTGAAGCATTTTTAAATGTCAGAGGAATTCCGAGAACAATGGAAGAGCTCCGAAGCATTTTTATATGTCTGCAGAATTCTGAGAACAATGGAAGAGTTCTGAAGCATTTTTAAACTTCAGCGGAATTTTGAGAACAGTGGAAGAGTTCCGAAGCATTTTTAAAAGTCCGCGAAATTCCGAGAACAATGGAAGAGTTGTGAAGCATTTTTAAACGTCAGCGGAATTCCGAGAAAAATGGAAGAGTTCCGAAGCATTTTTAAACGTCAGCGGAATTCAGAGAACAATGAAAGAGTTCTGAAGCATTTTTAAACGTCAGCGGAATTTTGAAAACAATTGAAGATTTCCGAAGCATTTTTAAACGTCAGCGGAATTATGAGAACAATGGAAGAGTTTTAAAGCATTTTTAAATGTCAGCGGAATTTGGAGAACAATCGAAGAGTACTGAAGCATTTTTAAATGTTAGCGGAATTCCGAGAACAATGGAAGAGTTCCGAAGCATTTTTAAATGTCAGCGGAATTCTGAGAACAATGGAAGAGTTCCGAAGCATTTTTAAATGTCAGCGGAATTCTGAGAACAATGGAAGAGTTCCGAAGCATTTTTAAATGTCAGCGGAATTCTGAGAACAATGGAAGAGTTCCGAAGCATTTTTAGTCTTCAGCATAATTCCGAGAACAATGGAAGAGTTCCGAAGCATATTTAAACTTCAGCGGAATTCCGAGAAAAATGGAAGAGTTCCGAAGCATTTTTAAACGTCTTCGGAATTCCGAGAACAATGGAAGAGTTCCGAAGCATTTTTAAATGTCAGAGGAATTCTAAGAACAATGGAAGAGTTCCAAAGCATTTTTAAACGTCAGCAGAATTCTGAAAACAATGGAAGAGTTCTGAAGCATTTTTAAACTTCAGCGGATTTTTGAGAACAGTGGAAGAGTTCCGAAGCATTTTTAAAAGTCCGCGAAATTCCGAGAACAATGGAAGAGTTGTGAAGCATTTTTAAACGTCAGCGGAATTCCGAGAACAATGGAAGAGTTCCGAAGCATTTTTAAACGTCAGCGGAATTCAGAGAACAATGGAAGAGTTCCAAAGCATTTTTAAACTTCACTGGAATTCCGAGAACAATGGAAGAGTTCCGAAGCATTTTTAAACATCAGCGGAATTCCGAGAACAATGAAAGAGTTCTGAAGCATTTTTAAACGTCAGCGGAATTTTGAAAACAATTGAAGATTTCCGAAGCATTTTTAAACGTCAGCGGAATTCTGAGAACAATGGAAGAGTTTTAAAGCATTTTTAAACGTCAGCGGAATTTGGAGAACAATCGAAGAGTTCTGAAGCATTTTTAAATGTCAGCGGAATTCCGAGAACAATGGAAGAGTTCCGAAGCATTTTTAAATGTCAGCGGAATTCTGAGAACAATGGAAGAGTTCCGAAGCATTTTTAGTCTTCAGCATAATTCCGAAAACAATGGAAGAGTTCCGAAGCATATTTAAACTTCAGCGGAATTCCGAGAAAAATGGAAGAGTTCCGAAGCATTTTTAAATGTCAGCAGAATTCCGAGAACAATGGAAGAGTTCCAAAGCATTTTTAAATGTCAGCAGAATTCTGAAAACAATGGAAGAGTTCCAAAGCATTTTTAAACTTCAGCAGAATTCCGAGAACAATGGAAAAGTTCCGAAGCATTCTTAAACTTCAGCGGAATTCCGAGAACAATGGAAGAGTTCCGAAGAATTTTTAAAAGTCAGCGGAATTCCGAGAACAATAGAAGAGTTGTGAAGCATTTTTAAGCGTCAGCAGAATTCCGAGAACAATGGAAGAGTTCCGAAGCATTTTTAAACTTCAAAACTTCAGCAGATTTCCGAGAACAATGGAAGAGTTCTGAAGCATTCTTAAACTTCAGCGGAATTCCGAGAACAATGGAAGAGTTCCGAAGCATTTTTAAAAGTGAGGGGAATTCCGAGAACAATAGACGAGTTGTGAAGCAATTTTAAGCGTCAGCGGAATTCCGAGAACAATGGAAGAGTTGTGAAGCATTTTTAAATGTCAGCGGAATTCCGAGAACAATGGAAGAGTTCTGAAGCATTTTTAAACGTCAGCGGAATTTTGAAAACAATGGAAGATTTCCAAAGCATTTTTAAACGTCAGCGGAATTCTGAGAACAATGGAAGAGTTCCGAAACATTTTTAAACGTCAGCGGAATTCCGAGAACAATGGAAGAGTTCCGAAGCATTTTTAAATGTCAGCGGAATTCTGAGAACAATGGAAGAGTTCCGAAGCATTTTTAAACTTCAGCAGAATTCCGAGAACAATGGAAGAGTTCCGAAGCATACTTAAACTTCAGCGGAATTCCGAGAACAATGGAAGAGTTCCGAAGCATTTTTAAAAGTCAGGGGAATACCGAGAACAATGGTAGAGTTGTGAAGCATTTTTAAACGTCAGCGGAATTCCAGAACAATGGAAGAGTTCCGAAGCATACTTAAACTTCAGCGGAATTCCGAGAACAATGGAAGAGTTCTGAAGCATTTTTAAACATCAACGGAATTCCGAGAAAAAAGGAAGAGTTCCGAAGCATTTTTATATGTCAGCGGAATACCGAGAACAATGGAAGAGTTCCGAAGCATTTTTAAAAGTCAGCAGAATACCGAGAACAATGGAAGAGTTGTGAAGCATTTTTAAACTTCAGCAGAATTCCTAGAACAATGGAAGAGTTCCGAAGCATTTTTAAACTTCAGCGGAATTCCGAGAACAATGGAAGAGTTCCGAAGCATTTTTAATCTTCAGCATAATTCCGAGAACAATGGAAGAGTTCCGAAGCATATTTAAACTTCAGCGGAATTCCGAGAACAATGGAAGAGTACCGAAGCATTTTTAAACATCAGCGGAATTCCGAGAACAATGGAAGAGTTCTGAAGCATTTTTGAACGTCAGCGGAATTTTGAAAACAATGGAAGATTTCCGAAGCATTTTTAAACGTCAGCGGAATTTGGAGAACAATCGAAGAGTTTCGAAGCATTTTTAAAAGTCAGCGGAATTCCGAGAACAATGGAAGAGTTGTGAAGCATTTTTAAACGTCAGCGGAATTCCGAGAACAATGGAAGAGTTCCGAAGCATTTTTAAACCTCAGCAGAATTCCGAGAACAATGGAAGAGTTCTGAAGCATTTTTAAATGTCAGAGGAATTCCGAGAACAATGGAAGAGCTCCGAAGCATTTTTATATGTCTGCAGAATTCTGAGAACAATGGAAGAGTTCTGAAGCATTTTTAAACTTCAGCGGAATTTTGAGAACAGTGGAAGAGTTCCGAAGCATTTTTAAAAGTCCGCGAAATTCCGAGAACAATGGAAGAGTTGTGAAGCATTTTTAAACGTCAGCGGAATTCCGAGAACAATGGAAGAGTTTCGAAGCATTTTTAAACGTCAGCGGAATTCAGAGAACAATGAAAGAGTTCTGAAGCATTTTTAAACGTCAGCGGAATTTTGAAAACAATTGAAGATTTCCGAAGCATTTTTAAACGTCAGCGGAATTATGAGAACAATGGAAGAGTTTTAAAGCATTTTTAAACGTCAGCGGAATTTGGAGAACAATCGAAGAGTACTGAAGCATTTTTAAATGTTAGCGGAATTCCGAGAACAATGGAAGAGTTCCAAAGCATTTTTAAATGTCAGCGGAATTCTGAGAACAATGGAAGAGTTCCGAAGCATTTTTAAATGTCAGCGGAATTCTGAGAACAATGGAAGAGTTCCGAAGCATTTTTAAATGTCAGCGGAATTCTGAGAACAATGGAAGAGTTCCGAAGCATTTTTAGTCTTCAGCATAATTCCGAGAACAATGGAAGAGTTCCGAAGCATATTTAAACTTCAGCGGAATTCCGAGAAAAATGGAAGAGTTCCGAAGCATTTTTAAACGTCTTCGGAATTCCGAGAACAATGGAAGAGTTCCGAAGCATTTTTAAATGTCAGCGGAATTCTGAGAACAATGGAAGAGTTCCGAAGCATTTTTAAATGTCAGAGGAATTCTGAGAACAATGGAAGAGTTCCAAAGCATTTTTAAACGTCAGCAGAATTCTGAAAACAATGGAAGAGTTCTGAAGCATTTTTAAACTTCAGCGGAATTTTGAGAACAGTGGAAGAGTTCCGAAGCATTTTTAAAAGTCCGCGAAATTCCGAGAACAATGGAAGAGTTGTGAAGCATTTTTAAACATCAGCAGAATTCTGAGAACAATGGAATATTTTTTAAGCATTTTTAAACGTCAGTGGAATTCCGAAAACAATGGAAGAGTTCCGAAGCATTTTTAAACTTCAGCAGAATTCCTAGAACAATGGAAGAGTTCCGAAGCATTTTTAAACTTCAGCGGAATTCCGAGAACAATGGAAGAGTTCTGAAGCATTTTTAAATGTCAGCGGAATTCAGAGAACAATGGAAGAGTTCCAAAGCATTTTTAAACTTCACTGGAATTCCGAGAACAATGGAAGAGTTCCGAAGCATTTTTAAACATCAGCGGAATTCCGAGAACAATGAAAGAGTTCTGAAGCATTTTTAAACGTCAGCGGAATTTTGAAAACAATTGAAGATTTCCGAAGCATTTTTAAACGTCAGCGGAATTCTGAGAACAATGGAAGAGTTTTAAAGCATTTTTAAACGTCAGCGGAATTTGGAGAACAATCGAAGAGTTCTGAAGCATTTTTAAATGTCAGCGGAATTCCGAGAACAATGGAAGAGTTCCGAAGCATTTTTAAATGTCAGCGGAATTCTGAGAACAATGGAAGAGTTCCGAAGCATTTTTAGTCTTCAGCATAATTCCGAGAACAATGGAAGAGTTCCGATGCATATTTAAACTTCAGCGGAATTCCGAGAAAAATGGAAGAGTTCCGAAGCATTTTTAAATGTCAGCAGAATTCCGAGAACAATGGAAGAGTTCCAAAGCATTTTTAAATGTCAGCGGAATTCTGAAAACAATGGAAGAGTTCCAAAGCATTTTTAAACTTCAGCAGAATTCCGAGAACAATGGAAAAGTTCCGAAGCATTCTTAAACTTCAGCGGAATTCCGAGAACAATGGAAGAGTTCCGAAGAATTTTTAAAAGTCAGCGGAATTCCGAGAACAATAGAAGAGTTGTGAAGCATTTTTAAGCGTCAGCAGAATTCCGAGAACAATGGAAGAGTTCCGAAGCATTTTTAAAATTCAAAACTTCAGCAGATTTCCGAGAACAATGGAAGAGTTCTGAAGCATTCTTAAACTTCAGCGGAATTCCGAGAACAATGGAAGAGTTCCGAAGCATTTTTAAAAGTGAGGGGAATTCCGAGAACAATAGACGAGTTGTGAAGCAATTTTAAGCGTCAGCGGAATTCCGAGAACAATGGAAGAGTTGTGAAGCATTTTTAAATGTCAGCGGAATTCCGAGAACAATGGAAGAGTTCTGAAGCATTTTTAAACGTCAGCGGAATTTTGAAAACAATGGAAGATTTCCAAAGCATTTTTAAACATCAGCGGAATTCCGAGAACAATGGAAGAGTTCTGAAGCATTTTTGAACGTCAGCGGAATTTTGAAAACAATCGAAGAGTTTCGAAGCATTTTTAAAAGTCAGCGGAATTCCGAGAACAATGGAAGAGTTCCGAAGCATTTTTAAACCTCAGCAGAATTCCGAGAACAATGGAAGAGTTCTGAAGCATTTTTAAACTTCAGCGGAATTTTGAGAACAGTGGAAGAGTTCCGAAGCATTTTTATATGTCTGCAGAATTCTGAGAACAATGGAAGAGTTCTGAAGCATTTTTAAACTTCAGCGGAATTTTGAGAACAGTGGAAGAGTTCCGAAGCATTTTTAAAAGTCCGCGAAATTCCGAGAACAATGGAAGAGTTGTGAAGCATTTTTAAACGTCAGCGGAATTCCGAGAACAATGGAAGAGTTCCGAAGCATTTTTAAACGTCAGCGGAATTCAGAGAACAATGAAAGAGTTCTGAAGCATTTTTAAACGTCAGCGGAATTTTGAAAACAATTGAAGATTTCCGAAGCATTTTTAAACGTCAGCGGAATTATGAGAACAATGGAAGAGTTTTAAAGCATTTTTAAACGTCAGCGGAATTTGGAGAACAATCGAAGAGTACTGAAGCATTTTTAAATGTTAGCGGAATTTCGAGAACAATGGAAGAGTTCCAAAGCATTTTTAAATGTCAGCGGAATTCTGAGAACAATGGAAGAGTTCCGAAGCATTTTTAAATGTCAGCGGAATTCTGAGAACAATGGAAGAGTTCCGAAGCATTTTTAAATGTCAGCGGAATTCTGAGAACAATGGAAGAGTTCCGAAGCATTTTTAGTCTTCAGCATAATTCCGAGAACAATGGAAGAGTTCCGAAGCATATTTAAACTTCAGCGGAATTCCGAGAAAAATGGAAGAGTTCCGAAGCATTTTTAAACGTCTTCGGAATTCCGAGAACAATGGAAGAGTTCCGAAGCATTTTTAAATGTCAGCGGAATTCTGAGAACAATGGAAGAGTTCCGAAGCATTTTTAAATGTCAGAGGAATTCTGAGAACAATGGAAGAGTTCCAAAGCATTTTTAAACGTCAGCAGAATTCTGAAAACAATGGAAGAGTTCTGAAGCATTTTTAAACTTCAGCGGAATTTTGAGAACAGTGGAAGAGTTCCGAAGCATTTTTAAAAGTCCGCGAAATTCCGAGAACAATGGAAGAGTTGTGAAGCATTTTTAAACGTCAGCGGAATTCCGAGAACAATGGAAGAGTTCCGAAGCATTTTTAAACGTCAGCGGAATTCAGAGAACAATGGCAGAGTTCCAAAGCATTTTTAAACTTCACTGGAATTCCGAGAACAATGGAAGAGTTCCGAAGCATTTTTAAACATCAGCGGAATTCCGAGAACAATGAAAGAGTTCTGAAGCATTTTTAAACGTCAGCGGAATTTTGAAAACAATTGAAGATTTCCGAAGCATTTTTAAACGTCAGCGGAATTCTGAGAACAATGGAAGAGTTTTAAAGCATTTTTAAACGTCAGCGGAATTTGGAGAACAATCGAAGAGTTCTGAAGCATTTTTAAATGTCAGCGGAATTCCGAGAACAATGGAAGAGTTCCGAAGCATTTTTAAATGTCAGCGGAATTCTGAGAACAATGGAAGAGTTCCGAAGCATTTTTAGTCTTCAGCATAATTCCGAGAACAATGGAAGAGTTCCGAAGCATATTTAAACTTCAGCGGAATTCCGAGAAAAATGGAAGAGTTCCGAAGCATTTTTAAATGTCAGCAGAATTCCGAGAACAATGGAAGAGTTCCAAAGCATTTTTAAATGTCAGCGGAATTCTGAAAACAATGGAAGAGTTCCAAAGCATTTTTAAACTTCAGCAGAATTCCGAGAACAATGGAAAAGTTCCGAAGCATTCTTAAAATTCAGCGGAATTCCGAGAACAATGGAAGAGTTCCGAAGAATTTTTAAAAGTCAGCGGAATTCCGAGAACAATAGAAGAGTTGTGAAGCATTTTTAAGCGTCAGCAGAATTCCGAGAACAATGGAAGAGTTCCGAAGCATTTTTAAAATTCAAAACTTCAGCAGATTTCCGAGAACAATGGAAGAGTTCTGAAGCATTCTTAAACTTCAGCGGAATTCCGAGAACAATGGAAGAGTTCCGAAGCATTTTTAAAAGTGAGGGGAATTCCGAGAACAATAGACGAGTTGTGAAGCAATTTTAAGCGTCAGCGGAATTCCGAGAACAATGGAAGAGTTGTGAAGCATTTTTAAATGTCAGCGGAATTCCGAGAACAATGGAAGAGTTCTGAAGCATTTTTAAACGTCAGCGGAATTTTGAAAACAATGGAAGATTTCCAAAGCATTTTTAAACGTCAGCGGAATTCTGAGAACAATGGAAGAGTTCCGAAGCATTTTTAAACGTCAGCGGAATTCCGAGAACAATGGAAGAGTTCCGAACCATTTTTAATCTTCAGCATAATTCCGAGAACAATGGAAGAGTTCCGAAGCATATTTAAACTTCAGCGGAATTCCGAGAACAATGGAAGAGTTCTGAAGCATTTTTGAACGTCAGCGGAATTTTGAAAACAATGGAAGATTTCCGAAGCATTTTTAAACGTCAGCGGAATTTGGAGAACAATCGAAGAGTTCCGAAGCATTTTTAAAAGTCAGCGGAATTCCGAGAACAATGGAAGAGTTGTGAAGCATTTTTAAACGTCAGCGAAATTCCGAGAACAATGGAAGAGTTCCGAAGCATTTTTAAACCTCAGCAGAATTCCGAGAACAATGGAAGAGTTCTGAAGCATTTTTAAATGTCAGAGGAATTCCGAGAACAATGGAAGAGCTCCGAAGCATTTTTATATGTCTGCAGAATTCTGAGAACAATGGAAGAGTTCCAAAGCATTTTTAAACGTCAGCAGAATTCTGAAAACAATGGAAGAGTTCCGAAGCATTTTTAAAAGTCCGCGAAATTCCGAGAACAATGGAAGATTTGTGAAGCATTTTTAAACGTCAGCGGAATTCCGAGAACAATGGAAGAGTTCCGAAGCATATTTAAACTTCAGCGGAATTCCGAGAAAAATGGAAGAGTTCCGAAGCATTTTTAAACGTCTTCGGAATTCCGAGAACAATGGAAGAGTTCCGAAGCATTTTTAAATGTCAGCGGAATTCTGAGAATAATGGAAGAGTTCCGAAGCATTTTTAAATGTCAGAGGAATTCTGAGAACAATGGAAGAGTTCCAAAGCATTTTTAAACGTCAGCAGAATTCTGAAAACAATGGAAGAGTTCTGAAGCATTTTTAAACTTCAGCGGAATTTTGAGAACAGTGGAAGAGTTCCGAAGCATTTTTAAAAGTCCGCGAAATTCCGAGAACAATGGAAGAGTTGTGAAGCATTTTTAAACATCAGCAGAATTCTGAGAACAATGGAATATTTTTTAAGCATTTTTAAACGTCAGTGGAATTCCGAAAACAATGGAAGAGTTCCGAAGCATTTTTAAACTTCAGCAGAATTCCTAGAACAATGGAAGAGTTCCGAAGCATTTTTAAACTTCAGCGGAATTCCGAGAACAATGGAAGAGTTCCGAAGCATTTTTAAACGTCAGCGGAATTCAGAGAACAATGGAAGAGTTCCAAAGCATTTTTAAACTTCACTGGAATTCCGAGAACAATGGAAGAGTTCCGAAGCATTTTTAAACATCAGCGGAATTCCGAGAACAATGAAAGAGTTCTGAAGCATTTTTAAACGTCAGCGGAATTTTGAAAACAATTGAAGATTTCCGAAGCATTTTTAAACGTCAGCGGAATTCTGAGAACAATGGAAGAGTTTTAAAGCATTTTTAAACGTCAGCGGAATTTGGAGAACAATCGAAGAGTTCTGAAGCATTTTTAAATGTCAGCGGAATTCCGAGAACAATGGAAGAGTTCCGAAGCATTTTTAAATGTCAGCGGAATTCTGAGAACAATGGAAGAGTTCCGAAGCATTTTTAGTCTTCAGCATAATTCCGAGAACAATGGAAGAGTTCCGATGCATATTTAAACTTCAGCGGAATTCCGAGAAAAATGGAAGAGTTCCGAAGCATTTTTAAATGTCAGCAGAATTCCGAGAACAATGGAAGAGTTCCAAAGCATTTTTAAATGTCAGCGGAATTCTGAAAACAATGGAAGAGTTCCAAAGCATTTTTAAACTTCAGCAGAATTCCGAGAACAATGGAAAAGTTCCGAAGCATTCTTAAACTTCAGCGGAATTCCGAGAACAATGGAAGAGTTCCGAAGAATTTTTAAAAGTCAGCGGAATTCCGAGAACAATAGAAGAGTTGTGAAGCATTTTTAAGCGTCAGCAGAATTCCGAGAACAATGGAAGAGTTCCGAAGCATTTTTAAAATTCAAAACTTCAGCAGATTTCCGAGAACAATGGAAGAGTTCTGAAGCATTCTTAAACTTCAGCGGAATTCCGAGAACAATGGAAGAGTTCCGAAGCATTTTTAAAAGTGAGGGGAATTCCGAGAACAATAGACGAGTTGTGAAGCAATTTTAAGCGTCAGCGGAATTCCGAGAACAATGGAAGAGTTGTGAAGCATTTTTAAATGTCAGCGGAATTCCGAGAACAATGGAAGAGTTCTGAAGCATTTTTAAACGTCAGCGGAATTTTGAAAACAATGGAAGATTTCCAAAGCATTTTTAAACATCAGCGGAATTCCGAGAACAATGGAAGAGTTCTGAAGCATTTTTGAACGTCAGCGGAATTTTGAAAACAATCGAAGAGTTTCGAAGCATTTTTAAAAGTCAGCGGAATTCCGAGAACAATGGAAGAGTTGTGAAGCATTTTTAAACGTCAGCGGAATTCCGAGAACAATGGAAGAGTTCCGAAGCATTTTTAAACCTCAGCAGAATTCCGAGAACAATGGAAGAGTTCTGAAGCATTTTTAAACTTCAGCGGAATTTTGAGAACAGTGGAAGAGTTCCGAAGCATTTTTATATGTCTGCAGAATTCTGAGAACAATGGAAGAGTTCTGAAGCATTTTTAAACTTCAGCGGAATTTTGAGAACAGTGGAAGAGTTCCGAAGCATTTTTAAAAGTCCGCGAAATTCCGAGAACAATGGAAGAGTTGTGAAGCATTTTTAAACGTCAGCGGAATTCCGAGAACAATGGAAGAGTTCCGAAGCATTTTTAAACGTCAGCGGAATTCAGAGAACAATGAAAGAGTTCTGAAGCATTTTTAAACGTCAGCGGAATTTTGAAAACAATTGAAGATTTCCGAAGCATTTTTAAACGTCAGCGGAATTCTGAGAACAATGGAAGAGTTTTAAAGCATTTTTAAACGTCAGCGGAATTTGGAGAACAATCGAAGAGTTCTGAAGCATTTTTAAATGTCAGCGGAATTCCGAGAACAATGGAAGAGTTCCGAAGCATTTTTAAATGTCAGCGGAATTCTGAGAACAATGGAAGAGTTCCGAAGCATTTTTAGTCTTCAGCATAATTCCGAGAACAATGGAAGAGTTCCGAAGCATATTTAAACTTCAGCGGAATTCCGAGAAAAATGGAAGAGTTCCGAAGCATTTTTAAATGTCAGCAGAATTCCGAGAACAATGGAAGAGTTCCAAAGCATTTTTAAATGTCAGCGGAATTCTGAAAACAATGGAAGAGTTCCAAAGCATTTTTAAACTTCAGCAGAATTCCGAGAACAATGGAAAAGTTCCGAAGCATTCTTAAACTTCAGCGGAATTCCGAGAACAATGGAAGAGTTCCGAAGAATTTTTAAAAGTCAGCGGAATTCCGAGAACAATGGAAGAGTTCTGAAGCATTCTTAAACTTCAGCGGAATTCCGAGAACAATGGAAGAGTTCCGAAGCATTTTTAAAAGTGAGGGGAATTCCGAGAACAATAGACGAGTTGTGAAGCAATTTTAAGCGTCAGCGGAATTCCGAGAACAATGGAAGAGTTGTGAAGCATTTTTAAATGTCAGCGGAATTCCGAGAACAATGGAAGAGTTCTGAAGCATTTTTAAACGTCAGCGGAATTTTGAAAACAATGGAAGATTTCCAAAGCATTTTTAAACGTCAGCGGAATTCTGAGAACAATGGAAGAGTTCCGAAGCATTTTTAAACGTCAGCGGAATTCCGAGAACAATGGAAGAGTTCCGAAGCATTTTTAAAAGTCAGGGGAATACCGAGAACAATGGAAGAGTTGTGAAGCATTTTTAAACATCAGCGGAATTCCAGAACAATGGATGAGTTCCGAAGCATACTTAAACTTCAGCGGAATTCCGAGAACAATGGAAGAGTTCTGAAGCATTTTTAAACATCAACGGAATTCCGAAAAAAAAGGAAGAGTTCCGAAGCATTTTAATATGTCAGCGGAATCCCGAGAACAATGGAAGAGTTCCGAAGCATTTTTAAACTTCAGCGGAATTACGAGAACAATGGAAGAGTTCCGAAGCATATTTAAACTTCAGCGGAATTCCGAGAACAATGGAAGAGTTCTGAAGCATTTTTGAACGTCAGCGGAATTTTGAAAACAATGGAAGATTTCCGAAGCATTTTTAAACGTCAGCGGAATTTGGAGAACAATCGAAGAGTTCCGAAGCATTTTTAAAAGTCAGCGGAATTCCGAGAACAATGGAAGAGTTGTGAAGCATTTTTAAACGTCAGCGAAATTCCGAGAACAATGGAAGAGTTCCGAAGCATTTTTAAACCTCAGCAGAATTCCGAGAACAATGGAAGAGTTCTGAAGCATTTTTAAATGTCAGAGGAATTCCGAGAACAATGGAAGAGCTCCGAAGCATTTTTATATGTCTGCAGAATTCTGAGAACAATGGAAGAGTTCCAAAGCATTTTTAAACGTCAGCAGAATTCTGAAAACAATGGAAGAGTTCCGAAGCATTTTTAAAAGTCCGCGAAATTCCGAGAACAATGGAAGATTTGTGAAGCATTTTTAAACGTCAGCGGAATTCCGAGAACAATGGAAGAGTTCCGAAGCATTTTTAAACGTCAGCGGAATTCAGAGAACAATGGAAGAGTTCTGAAGCATTTTTAAATGTCAGCGGAATTCCGAGAACAATTGAAGAGTTCCGAAGCATACTTAAACTTCAGTGGAATTCCGAGAACAATGGAAGCGTTCCGAAGCATTTTTAAAAGTCAGGGGAATACCGAGAACAATGGAAGAGTTGTGAAGTATTTTTAAACGTCAGCGGAATTCCAGAACAATGGATGAGTTCCGAAGCATACTTAAACTTCAGCGGAATTCCGAGAACAATGGAAGAGTTCTGAAGCATTTTTAAACATCAACGGAATTCCGAAAAAAAAGGAAGAGTTCCGAAGCATTTTAATATGTCAGCGGAATCCCGAGAACAATGGAAGAGTTCCGAAGCATTTTTAAACTTCAGCGGAATTACGAGAACAATGGAAGAGTTCCGAAGCATTTTTAAACTTCAGCAGAATTCCTAGAACAATGGAAGAGTTCCGAAGCATTTTTAAACTTCAGCGGAATTCCGAGAACAATGTAAGAGTTCCGAAGCATTTTTAAATGTCAGCGGAATTCCGAGAACAATGGAAGAGTACCGAAGCATTTTTAAATGTCTGCGGAATTCTGAGAACAATGGAAGAGTTCCGAAGCATTTTTAAAAGTCAGCGGAATTCCGAGAACAATGGAAGAGTTGTGAAGCATTTTTAAACATCAGCGGAATTCTGAGAACAATGGAAGAGTTCCGAACCATTTTTAATCTTCAGCATAATTCCGAGAACAATGGAAGAGTTCCGAAGCATATTTAAACTTCAGCGGAATACCGAGAACAATGGAAGAGTACCGAAGCATTTTTAAACATCAGCGGAATTCCGAGAACAATGGAAGAGTTCTGAAGCATTTTTGAACGTCAGCGGAATTTTGAAAACAATGGAAGATTTCCGAAGCATTTTTAAACGTCAGCGGAATTTGGAGAACAATCGAAGAGTTCCGAAGCATTTTTAAAAGTCAGCGGAATTCCGAGAACAATGGAAGAGTTGTGAAGCATTTTTAAACGTCAGCAGAATTCCGAGAACAATGGAAGAGTTCTGAAGCATTTTTAAATGTCAGAGGAATTCCGAGAACAATGGAAGAGCTCCAAAGCATTTTTATATGTCTGCAGAATTCTGAGAACAATGGAAGAGTTCCAAAGCATTTTTAAACGTCAGCAGAATTCTGAAAACAATGGAAGAGTTCCGAAGCATTTTTAAAAGTCCGCGAAATTCCGAGAACAATGGAAGATTTGTGAAGCATTTTTAAACGTCAGCGGAATTCCGAGAACAATGGAAGAGTTCCGAAGCATTTTTAAACGTCAGCGGAATTCAGAGAACAATGGAAGAGTTCCAAAGCATTTTTAAACTTCAGCGGAATTACGAGAACAATGGAAGAGTTCCGAAGCATTTTTAAACATCAGCAGAATTCCGAGAACAATGGAAGAGTTTTTAAGCATTTTTAAACGTCAGTGGAATAACGAAAACAAAGGAAGAGTTCCGAAGCATTTTTAAACATCAGCGGAATTCTGAGAACAATGGAAGTGTTCCAAAGCATTTTTATACTTCAGCAGTATTCCGAGAACAATGGAAGAGTTCTGAAGCATTTTTAAACTTCAGTAGAATTCCGAGAACAATGGAACAGTTCCGAAGCATATTTAAACTTCAGCGGAATACCGAGAACAATAGAAGAGTTGTGTAGCATTTTTAAACGTCAGCGGAATTCCGAGAACAATGGAAGAGTTCCGATGCATTTTTAAACTTCAGCAGAATTCCTAGAACAATGGAAGAGTTCCGAAGCATTTTTAAACTTCAGCAGAATTCCTAGAACAATGGAAGAGTTCCGAAGCATTTTTAAACTTCAGCAGAATTCCTAGAACAATGGAAGAGTACCGAAGCATTTTTAAATGTCTGCGGAATTCTGAGAACAATAGAAGAGTTCCGAAGCATTTTTAAAAGTCAGCGGAATTCCGAGAACAATGGAAGAGTTGTGAAGCATTTTTAAACGTCAGCGGAATTCTGAGAACAATGGAAGAGTACCGAAGCATTTTTAAACCTCAGCGGAATTCCGAGAACAATGGAAGAGTTCTGAAGCATTTTTAAATGTCAGCGGAATTCCGAGAACAATGGAAGAGCTCCGAAGCATTTTTATATGTCTGCAGAATTCTGAGAACAATGGAAGAGTTCCAAAGCATTTTTAAACGTCAGCAGAATTCTGAAAACAATGGAAGAGTTCCGAAGCATTTTTAAAAGTCCGCGAAATTCCGAGAACAATGGAAGATTTGTGAAGCATTTTTAAACGTCAGCGGAATTCCGAGAACAATGGAAGAGTTCCGAAGCATTTTTAAACGTCAGCGGAATTCAGAGAACAATGGAAGAGTTCCAAAGCATTTTTAAACTTCACTGGAATTCCGAGAACAATGGAAGAGTTCCGAAGCATTTTTAAACATCAGCGGAATTCCGAGAACAATGAAAGAGTTCTGAAGCATTTTTAAACGTCAGCGGAATTTTGAAAACAATTGAAGATTTCCGAAGCATTTTTAAACGTCAGCGGAATTCTGAGAACAATGGAAGAGTTTTAAAGCATTTTTAAACGTCAGCGGAATTTGGAGAACAATCGAAGAGTTCTGAAGCATTTTTAAATGTCAGCGGAATTCCGAGAACAATGGAAGAGTTCCGAAGCATTTTTAAATGTCAGCGGAATTCTGAGAACAATGGAAGAGTTCCGAAGCATTTTTAGTCTTCAGCATAATTCCGAGAACAATGGAAGAGTTCCGATGCATATTTAAACTTCAGCGGAATTCCGAGAAAAATGGAAGAGTTCCGAAGCATTTTTAAATGTCAGCAGAATTCCGAGAACAATGGAAGAGTTCCAAAGCATTTTTAAATGTCAGCGGAATTCTGAAAACAATGGAAGAGTTCCAAAGCATTTTTAAACTTCAGCAGAATTCCGAGAACAATGGAAAAGTTCCGAAGCATTCTTAAACTTCAGCGGAATTCCGAGAACAATGGAAGAGTTCCGAAGAATTTTTAAAAGTCAGCGGAATTCCGAGAACAATAGAAGAGTTGTGAAGCATTTTTAAGCGTCAGCAGAATTCCGAGAACAATGGAAGAGTTCCGAAGCATTTTTAAAATTCAAAACTTCAGCAGATTTCCGAGAACAATGGAAGAGTTCTGAAGCATTCTTAAACTTCAGCGGAATTCCGAGAACAATGGAAGAGTTCCGAAGCATTTTTAAAAGTGAGGGGAATTCCGAGAACAATAGACGAGTTGTGAAGCAATTTTAAGCGTCAGCGGAATTCCGAGAACAATGGAAGAGTTGTGAAGCATTTTTAAATGTCAGCGGAATTCCGAGAACAATGGAAGAGTTCTGAAGCATTTTTAAACGTCAGCGGAATTTTGAAAACAATGGAAGATTTCCAAAGCATTTTTAAACATCAGCGGAATTCCGAGAACAATGGAAGAGTTCTGAAGCATTTTTGAACGTCAGCGGAATTTTGAAAACAATCGAAGAGTTTCGAAGCATTTTTAAAAGTCAGCGGAATTCCGAGAACAATGGAAGAGTTGTGAAGCATTTTTAAACGTCAGCGGAATTCCGAGAACAATGGAAGAGTTCCGAAGCATTTTTAAACCTCAGCAGAATTCCGAGAACAATGGAAGAGTTCTGAAGCATTTTTAAACTTCAGCGGAATTTTGAGAACAGTGGAAGAGTTCCGAAGCATTTTTATATGTCTGCAGAATTCTGAGAACAATGGAAGAGTTCTGAAGCATTTTTAAACTTCAGCGGAATTTTGAGAACAGTGGAAGAGTTCCGAAGCATTTTTAAAAGTCCGCGAAATTCCGAGAACAATGGAAGAGTTGTGAAGCATTTTTAAACGTCAGCGGAATTCCGAGAACAATGGAAGAGTTCCGAAGCATTTTTAAACGTCAGCGGAATTCAGAGAACAATGAAAGAGTTCTGAAGCATTTTTAAACGTCAGCGGAATTTTGAAAACAATTGAAGATTTCCGAAGCATTTTTAAACGTCAGCGGAATTCTGAGAACAATGGAAGAGTTTTAAAGCATTTTTAAACGTCAGCGGAATTTGGAGAACAATCGAAGAGTTCTGAAGCATTTTTAAATGTCAGCGGAATTCCGAGAACAATGGAAGAGTTCCGAAGCATTTTTAAATGTCAGCGGAATTCTGAGAACAATGGAAGAGTTCCGAAGCATTTTTAGTCTTCAGCATAATTCCGAGAACAATGGAAGAGTTCCGAAGCATATTTAAACTTCAGCGGAATTCCGAGAAAAATGGAAGAGTTCCGAAGCATTTTTAAATGTCAGCAGAATTCCGAGAACAATGGAAGAGTTCCAAAGCATTTTTAAATGTCAGCGGAATTCTGAAAACAATGGAAGAGTTCCAAAGCATTTTTAAACTTCAGCAGAATTCCGAGAACAATGGAAAAGTTCCGAAGCATTCTTAAACTTCAGCGGAATTCCGAGAACAATGGAAGAGTTCCGAAGAATTTTTAAAAGTCAGCGGAATTCCGAGAACAATGGAAGAGTTCTGAAGCATTCTTAAACTTCAGCGGAATTCCGAGAACAATGGAAGAGTTCCGAAGCATTTTTAAAAGTGAGGGGAATTCCGAGAACAATAGACGAGTTGTGAAGCAATTTTAAGCGTCAGCGGAATTCCGAGAACAATGGAAGAGTTGTGAAGCATTTTTAAATGTCAGCGGAATTCCGAGAACAATGGAAGAGTTCTGAAGCATTTTTAAACGTCAGCGGAATTTTGAAAACAATGGAAGATTTCCAAAGCATTTTTAAACGTCAGCGGAATTCTGAGAACAATGGAAGAGTTCCGAAGCATTTTTAAACGTCAGCGGAATTCCGAGAACAATGGAAGAGTTCCGAAGCATTTTTAAAAGTCAGGGGAATACCGAGAACAATGGAAGAGTTGTGAAGCATTTTTAAACGTCAGCGGAATTCCAGAACAATGGATGAGTTCCGAAGCATACTTAAACTTCAGCGGAATTCCGAGAACAATGGAAGAGTTCTGAAGCATTTTTAAACATCAACGGAATTCCGAAAAAAAAGGAAGAGTTCCGAAGCATTTTAATATGTCAGCGGAATCCCGAGAACAATGGAAGAGTTCCGAAGCATTTTTAAACTTCAGCGGAATTACGAGAACAATGGAAGAGTTCCGAAGCATATTTAAACTTCAGCGGAATTCCGAGAACAATGGAAGAGTTCTGAAGCATTTTTGAACGTCAGCGGAATTTTGAAAACAATGGAAGATTTCCGAAGCATTTTTAAACGTCAGCGGAATTTGGAGAACAATCGAAGAGTTCCGAAGCATTTTTAAAAGTCAGCGGAATTCCGAGAACAATGGAAGAGTTGTGAAGCATTTTTAAACGTCAGCGAAATTCCGAGAACAATGGAAGAGTTCCGAAGCATTTTTAAACCTCAGCAGAATTCCGAGAACAATGGAAGAGTTCTGAAGCATTTTTAAATGTCAGAGGAATTCCGAGAACAATGGAAGAGCTCCGAAGCATTTTTATATGTCTGCAGAATTCTGAGAACAATGGAAGAGTTCCAAAGCATTTTTAAACGTCAGCAGAATTCTGAAAACAATGGAAGAGTTCCGAAGCATTTTTAAAAGTCCGCGAAATTCCGAGAACAATGGAAGATTTGTGAAGCATTTTTAAACGTCAGCGGAATTCCGAGAACAATGGAAGAGTTCCGAAGCATTTTTAAACGTCAGCGGAATTCAGAGAACAATGGAAGAGTTCTGAAGCATTTTTAAATGTCAGCGGAATTCCGAGAACAATTGAAGAGTTCCGAAGCATACTTAAACTTCAGTGGAATTCCGAGAACAATGGAAGCGTTCCGAAGCATTTTTAAAAGTCAGGGGAATACCGAGAACAATGGAAGAGTTGTGAAGTATTTTTAAACGTCAGCGGAATTCCAGAACAATGGATGAGTTCCGAAGCATACTTAAACTTCAGCGGAATTCCGAGAACAATGGAAGAGTTCTGAAGCATTTTTAAACATCAACGGAATTCCGAAAAAAAAGGAAGAGTTCCGAAGCATTTTAATATGTCAGCGGAATCCCGAGAACAATGGAAGAGTTCCGAAGCATTTTTAAACTTCAGCGGAATTACGAGAACAATGGAAGAGTTCCGAAGCATTTTTAAACTTCAGCAGAATTCCTAGAACAATGGAAGAGTTCCGAAGCATTTTTAAACTTCAGCGGAATTCCGAGAACAATGTAAGAGTTCCGAAGCATTTTTAAATGTCAGCGGAATTCCGAGAACAATGGAAGAGTACCGAAGCATTTTTAAATGTCTGCGGAATTCTGAGAACAATGGAAGAGTTCCGAAGCATTTTTAAAAGTCAGCGGAATTCCGAGAACAATGGAAGAGTTGTGAAGCATTTTTAAACATCAGCGGAATTCTGAGAACAATGGAAGAGTTCCGAACCATTTTTAATCTTCAGCATAATTCCGAGAACAATGGAAGAGTTCCGAAGCATATTTAAACTTCAGCGGAATACCGAGAACAATGGAAGAGTACCGAAGCATTTTTAAACATCAGCGGAATTCCGAGAACAATGGAAGAGTTCTGAAGCATTTTTGAACGTCAGCGGAATTTTGAAAACAATGGAAGATTTCCGAAGCATTTTTAAACGTCAGCGGAATTTGGAGAACAATCGAAGAGTTCCGAAGCATTTTTAAAAGTCAGCGGAATTCCGAGAACAATGGAAGAGTTGTGAAGCATTTTTAAACGTCAGCAGAATTCCGAGAACAATGGAAGAGTTCTGAAGCATTTTTAAATGTCAGAGGAATTCCGAGAACAATGGAAGAGCTCCAAAGCATTTTTATATGTCTGCAGAATTCTGAGAACAATGGAAGAGTTCCAAAGCATTTTTAAACGTCAGCAGAATTCTGAAAACAATGGAAGAGTTCCGAAGCATTTTTAAAAGTCCGCGAAATTCCGAGAACAATGGAAGATTTGTGAAGCATTTTTAAACGTCAGCGGAATTCCGAGAACAATGGAAGAGTTCCGAAGCATTTTTAAACGTCAGCGGAATTCAGAGAACAATGGAAGAGTTCCAAAGCATTTTTAAACTTCAGCGGAATTACGAGAACAATGGAAGAGTTCCGAAGCATTTTTAAACATCAGCAGAATTCCGAGAACAATGGAAGAGTTTTTAAGCATTTTTAAACGTCAGTGGAATAACGAAAACAAAGGAAGAGTTCCGAAGCATTTTTAAACATCAGCGGAATTCTGAGAACAATGGAAGTGTTCCAAAGCATTTTTATACTTCAGCAGTATTCCGAGAACAATGGAAGAGTTCTGAAGCATTTTTAAACTTCAGTAGAATTCCGAGAACAATGGAACAGTTCCGAAGCATATTTAAACTTCAGCGGAATACCGAGAACAATAGAAGAGTTGTGTAGCATTTTTAAACGTCAGCGGAATTCCGAGAACAATGGAAGAGTTCCGATGCATTTTTAAACTTCAGCAGAATTCCTAGAACAATGGAAGAGTTCCGAAGCATTTTTAAACTTCAGCAGAATTCCTAGAACAATGGAAGAGTTCCGAAGCATTTTTAAACTTCAGCAGAATTCCTAGAACAATGGAAGAGTACCGAAGCATTTTTAAATGTCTGCGGAATTCTGAGAACAATAGAAGAGTTCCGAAGCATTTTTAAAAGTCAGCGGAATTCCGAGAACAATGGAAGAGTTGTGAAGCATTTTTAAACGTCAGCGGAATTCTGAGAACAATGGAAGAGTACCGAAGCATTTTTAAACCTCAGCGGAATTCCGAGAACAATGGAAGAGTTCTGAAGCATTTTTAAATGTCAGCGGAATTCCGAGAACAATGGAAGAGCTCCGAAGCATTTTTATATGTCTGCAGAATTCTGAGAACAATGGAAGAGTTCCAAAGCATTTTTAAACGTCAGCAGAATTCTGAAAACAATGGAAGAGTTCCGAAGCATTTTTAAAAGTCCGCGAAATTCCGAGAACAATGGAAGATTTGTGAAGCATTTTTAAACGTCAGCGGAATTCCGAGAACAATGGAAGAGTTCCGAAGCATTTTTAAACGTCAGCGGAATTCAGAGAACAATGGAAGAGTTCCAAAGCATTTTTATATGTCTGCGGAATTCTGAAAACAATGGAAGAGTTCCGAAGCATTTTTAAACTTCAGCAGAATTCCGAGAACAATGGAAGAGT
This sequence comes from Phyllobates terribilis, assembly GCF_046119375.1. Lineage (NCBI taxonomy): Eukaryota > Metazoa > Chordata > Amphibia > Anura > Dendrobatidae > Phyllobates > Phyllobates terribilis. Next base: position 19,570,996 of record NW_027362775.1, on the reverse strand, counting down.
TCCGAAGCATTTTTAAAAGTCAGCGGAATTCCGAGAACAATAGAAGAGTTGTGAAGAATTTTAAGCGTCAGCGGAATTCCGAGAACAATGGAAGAGTTCCAAAGCATTTTTAAACTTCAGCAGAATTCCGAGAACAATGGAAGAGTTCCGAAGCATTCTTAAACTTCAGCGGAATTCCGAGAACAATGGAAGAGTTCCGAAGCATTTTTTAAAGTCAGCGGAATTTCCGAGAACAATAGAAGAGTTGTGAAGCAATTTTAAGCGTCAGCGGAATTCCGAGAACAATGGAAGAGTTCCGAAGCATTTTTCAACATCAGCGGAATTCCTAGAACAATGGAAGAGTTCTGAAGCATTTTTAAATGTCAGCGGAATTTTGAAAACAATGGAATATTTCCGAAGCATTTTTAAACGTCAGCGGAATTCTGAGAACGATGAAAGAGTTCCGAGGCATTTTTAAACTTCAGAGGAATTTTGAGAACATTGGAAGAGTTCCGAAGCATTTTTAAAAGTCCGTGAAATTCCGAGAACAATGGAAGATTTGTGAAGCATTTTTAAACGTCAGCGTAATTCCGAGAACAATGGAAGAGTTCCGAAGCATTTTTAAACGTCAGCGTAATTCAGAGAACAATGGAAGAGTTCTGAAGCATTTTTAAATGTCAGCGGAATTCCGAGAACAATGGAAGAGTTCCGAAGCATTCTTAAACTTCAGTGGAATTCCGAGAACAATGGAAGAGTTCCGAAGCATTTTTAAAAGTCAGGGGAATACCGAGAACAATGGAAGAGTTGTGAAGCATTTTTAAACGTCAGCGGAATTCCAGAACAATGGATGAGTTCCGAAGCATACTTAAACTTCAGCGGAATTCCGAGAACAATGGAAGAGTTCTGAAGCATTTTTAAACATCAACGGAATTCCGAAAAAAAAGGAAGAGTTCCGAAGCATTTTAATATGTCAGCGGAATCCCGAGAACAATGGAAGAGTTCCGAAGCATTTTTAAACTTCAGCGGAATTACGAGAACAATGGAAGAGTTCCGAAGCATTTTTAAACATCAGCAGAATTCTGAGAACAATGGAATATTTTTTAAGCATTTTTAAACGTCAGTGGAATTCCGAAAACAATGGAAGAGTTCCGAAGCATTTTTAAACTTCAGCAGAATTCCTAGAACAATGGAAGAGTTCCGAAGCATTTTTAAACTTCAGCGGAATTCCGAGAACAATGGAAGAGTTCCGAAGCATTTTTAAATGTCAGCGGAATTCCGAGAACAATGGAAGAGTACCGAAGCATTTTTAAATGTCTGCGGAATTCTGAGAACAATGGAAGAGTTCCGAAGCATTTTTAAAAGTCAGCGGAATTCCGAGAACAATGGAAGAGTTGTGAAGCATTTTTAAACATCAGCGGAATTCTGAGAACAATGGAAGAGTTCCGAACCATTTTTAATCTTCAGCATAATTCCGAGAACAATGGAAGAGTTCCGAAGCATATTTAAACTTCAGCGGAATTCTGAGAACAATGGAAGAGTACCAAAGCATTTTTAAACATCAGCGGAATTCCGAGAACAATGGAAGAGTTCTGAAGCATTTTTGAACGTCAGCGGAATTTTGAAAACAATGGAAGATTTCCGAAGCATTTTTAAACGCCAGCGGAATTTGGAGAACAATCGAAGAGTTCCGAAGCATTTTTAAAAGTCAGCGGAATTCCGAGAACAATGGAAGAGTTGTGAAGCATTTTTAAACGTCAGCGGAATTCCGAGAACAATGGAAGAGTTCCGAAGCATTTTTAAACCTCAGCAGAATTCCGAGAACAATGGAAGAGTTCTGAAGCATTTTTAAATGTCAGAGGAATTCCGAGAACAATGGAAGAGCTCCGAAGCATTTTTATATGTCTGCAGAATTCTGAGAACAATGGAAGAGTTCTGAACCATTTTTAAACTTCAGCGGAATTTTGAGAACAGTGGAAGAGTTCCGAAGCATTTTTAAAAGTCCGCGAAATTACGAGAACAATGGAAGAGTTGTGAAGCATTTTTAAACGTCAGCGGAATTCAGAGAACAATGGAAGAGTTCCGAAGCATTTTTAAACGTCAGCGGAATTCAGAGAACAATGAAAGAGTTCTGAAGCATTTTTAAACGTCAGCGGAATTTTGAAAACAATTGAAGATTTCCGAAGCATTTTTAAACGTCAGCGGAATTATGAGAACAATGGAAGAGTTTTAAAGCATTTTTAAACGTCAGCGGAATTTGGAGAACAATCGAAGAGTACTGAAGCATTTTTAAATGTTAGCGGAATTCTGAGAACAATGGAAGAGTTCCGAAGCATTTTTAAATGTCAGCGGAATTCTGAGAACAATGGAAGAGTTCCGAAGCATTTTTAGTCTTCAGCATAATTCCGAGAACAATGGAAGAGTTCCGAAGCATATTTAAACTTCAGCGGAATTCCGAGAAAAATGGAAGAGTTCCGAAGCATTTTTAAACGTCTTCGGAATTCCGAGAACAATGGAAGAGTTCCGAAGCATTTTTAAATGTCAGAGGAATTCTGAGAACAATGGAAGAGTTCCAAAGCATTTTTAAACGTCAGCAGAATTCTGAAAACAATGGAAGAGTTCTGAAGCATTTTTAAACTTCAGCGGATTTTTGAGAACAGTGGAAGAGTTCCGAAGCATTTTTAAATGTCCGCGAAATTCCGAGAACAATGGAAGAGCTGTGAAGCATTTTTAAACGTCAGCGGAATTCCGAGAACAATGGAAGAGTTCCGAAGCATTTTTAAACGTCAGCGGAATTCAGAGAACAATGGAAGAGTTCCAAAGCATTTTTAAACTTCACTGGAATTCCGAGAACAATGGAAGAGTTCCGAAGCATTTTTAAACATCAGCGGAATTCCGAGAACAATGAAAGAGTTCTGAAGCATTTTTAAACGTCAGCGGAATTTTGAAAACAATTGAAGATTTCCGAAGCATTTTTAAACGTCAGCGGAATTCTGAGAACAATGGAAGAGTTTTAAAGCATTTTTAAACGTCAGCGGAATTTGGAGAACAATCGAAGAGTTCTGAAGCATTTTTAAATGTCAGCGGAATTCCGAGAACAATGGAAGAGTTCCGAAGCATTTTTAAATGTCAGCGGAATTCTGAGAACAATGGAAGAGTTCCGAAGCATTTTTAGTCTTCAGCATAATTCCGAGAACAATGGAAGAGTTCCGAAGCATATTTAAATTTCAGCGGAATTCCGAGAAAAATGGAAGAGTTCCGAAGCATTTTTAAATGTCAGCAGAATTCCGAGAACAATGGAAGAGTTCCAAAGCATTTTTAAATGTCAGCAGAATTCTGAAAACAATGGAAGAGTTCCAAAGCATTTTTAAACTTCAGCAGAATTCCGAGAACAATGGAAAAGTTCCGAAGCATTCTTAAACTTCAGCGGAATTCCGAGAACAATGGAAGAGTTCCGAAGAATTTTTAAAAGTCAGCGGAATTCCGAGAACAATAGAAGAGTTGTGAAGCATTTTTAAGCGTCAGCAGAATTCCGAGAACAATGGAAGAGTTCCGAAGCATTTTTAAACTTCAAAACTTCAGCAGATTTCCGAGAACAATGGAAGAGTTCTGAAGCATTCTTAAACTTCAGCGGAATTCCGAGAACAATGGAAGAGTTCCGAAGCATTTTTAAAAGTGAGGGGAATTCCGAGAACAATAGACGAGTTGTGAAGCAATTTTAAGCGTCAGCGGAATTCCGAGAACAATGGAAGAGTTGTGAAGCATTTTTAAATGTCAGCGGAATTCCGAGAACAATGGAAGAGTTCTGAAGCATTTTTAAACGTCAGCGGAATTTTGAAAACAATGGAAGATTTCCAAAGCATTTTTAAACGTCAGCGGAATTCTGAGAACAATGGAAGAGTTCCGAAACATTTTTAAACGTCAGCGGAATTCCGAGAACAATGGAAGAGTTCCGAAGCATTTTTAAATGTCAGCGGAATTCTGAGAACAATGGAAGAGTTCCGAAGCATTTTTAAACTTCAGCAGAATTCCGAGAACAATGGAACAGTTCCGAAGCATACTTAAACTTCAGCGGAATTCCGAGAACAATGGAAGAGTTCCGAAGCATTTTTAAAAGTCAGGGGAATACCGAGAACAATGGTAGAGTTGTGAAGCATTTTTAAACGTCAGCGGAATTCCAGAACAATGGAAGAGTTCCGGAGCATACTTAAACTTCAGCGGAATTCCGAGAACAATGGAAGAGTTCTGAAGCATTTTTAAACATCAACGGAATTCCGAGAAAAAAGGAAGAGTTCCGAAGCATTTTTATATGTCAGCGGAATACCGAGAACAATGGAAGAGTTCCGAAGCATTTTTAAAAGTCAGCAGAATACCGAGAACAATGGAAGAGTTGTGAAGCATTTTTAAACTTCAGCAGAATTCCTAGAACAATGGAAGAGTTCCGAAGCATTTTTAAACTTCAGCGGAATTCCGAGAACAATGGAAGAGTTCCGAAGCATTTTTAAATGTCAGCGGAATTCCGAGAACAATGGAAGAGTACCGAAGCATTTTTAAATGTCTGCGGAATTCTGAGAACAATGGAAGAGTTCCGAAGCATTTTTAAAAGTCAGCGGAATTCCGAGAACAATGGAAGAGTTGTGAAGCATTTTTAAACATCAGCGGAATTCTGAGAACAATGGAAGAGTTCCGAACCATTTTTAATCTTCAGCATAATTCCGAGAACAATGGAAGAGTTCCGAAGCATATTTAAACTTCAGCGGAATTCCGAGAACAATGGAAGAGTACCGAAGCATTTTTAAACATCAGCGGAATTCCGAGAACAATGGAAGAGTTCTGAAGCATTTTTGAACGTCAGCGGAATTTTGAAAACAATGGAAGATTTCCGAAGCATTTTTAAACGTCAGCGGAATTTGGAGAACAATCGAAGAGTTCCGAAGCATTTTTAAAAGTCAGCGGAATTCCGAGAACAATGGAAGAGTTGTGAAGCATTTTTAAACGTCAGCGGAATTCCGAGAACAATGGAAGAGTTCCGAAGCATTTTTAAACCTCAGCAGAATTCCGAGAACAATGGAAGAGTTCTGAAGCATTTTTAAATGTCAGAGGAATTCCGAGAACAATGGAAGAGCTCCGAAGCATTTTTATATGTCTGCAGAATTCTGAGAACAATGGAAGAGTTCTGAAGCATTTTTAAACTTCAGCGGAATTTTGAGAACAGTGGAAGAGTTCCGAAGCATTTTTAAAAGTCCGCGAAATTCCGAGAACAATGGAAGAGTTGTGAAGCATTTTTAAACGTCAGCGGAATTCCGAGAACAATGGAAGAGTTCCGAAGCATTTTTAAACGTCAGCGGAATTCAGAGAACAATGAAAGAGTTCTGAAGCATTTTTAAACGTCAGCGGAATTTTGAAAACAATTGAAGATTTCCGAAGCATTTTTAAACGTCAGCGGAATTATGAGAACAATGGAAGAGTTTTAAAGCATTTTTAAACGTCAGCGGAATTTGGAGAACAATCGAAGAGTACTGAAGCATTTTTAAATGTTAGCGGAATTCCGAGAACAATGGAAGAGTTCCAAAGCATTTTTAAATGTCAGCGGAATTCTGAGAACAATGGAAGAGTTCCGAAGCATTTTTAAATGTCAGCGGAATTCTGAGAACAATGGAAGAGTTCCGAAGCATTTTTAAATGTCAGCGGAATTCTGAGAACAATGGAAGAGTTCCGAAGCATTTTTAGTCTTCAGCATAATTCCGAGAACAATGGAAGAGTTCCGAAGCATATTTAAACTTCAGCGGAATTCCGAGAAAAATGGAAGAGTTCCGAAGCATTTTTAAACGTCTTCGGAATTCCGAGAACAATGGAAGAGTTCCGAAGCATTTTTAAATGTCAGCGGAATTCTGAGAACAATGGAAGAGTTCCGAAGCATTTTTAAATGTCAGAGGAATTCTGAGAACAATGGAAGAGTTCCAAAGCATTTTTAAACGTCAGCAGAATTCTGAAAACAATGGAAGAGTTCTGAAGCATTTTTAAACTTCAGCGGAATTTTGAGAACAGTGGAAGAGTTCCGAAGCATTTTTAAAAGTCCGCGAAATTCCGAGAACAATGGAAGAGTTGTGAAGCATTTTTAAACGTCAGCGGAATTCCGAGAACAATGGAAGAGTTCCGAAGCATTTTTAAACGTCAGCGGAATTCAGAGAACAATGGAAGAGTTCCAAAGCATTTTTAAACTTCACTGGAATTCCGAGAACAATGGAAGAGTTCCGAAGCATTTTTAAACATCAGCGGAATTCCGAGAACAATGAAAGAGTTCTGAAGCATTTTTAAACGTCAGCGGAATTTTGAAAACAATTGAAGATTTCCGAAGCATTTTTAAACGTCAGCGGAATTCTGAGAACAATGGAAGAGTTTTAAAGCATTTTTAAACGTCAGCGGAATTTGGAGAACAATCGAAGAGTTCTGAAGCATTTTTAAATGTCAGCGGAATTCCGAGAACAATGGAAGAGTTCCGAAGCATTTTTAAATGTCAGCGGAATTCTGAGAACAATGGAAGAGTTCCGAAGCATTTTTAGTCTTCAGCATAATTCCGAGAACAATGGAAGAGTTCCGAAGCATATTTAAACTTCAGCTGAATTCCGAGAAAAATGGAAGAGTTCCGAAGCATTTTTAAATGTCAGCAGAATTCCGAGAACAATGGAAGAGTTCCAAAGCATTTTTAAATGTCAGCGGAATTCTGAAAACAATGGAAGAGTTCCAAAGCATTTTTAAACTTCAGCAGAATTCCGAGAACAATGGAAAAGTTCCGAAGCATTCTTAAACTTCAGCGGAATTCCGAGAACAATGGAAGAGTTCCGAAGAATTTTTAAAAGTCAGCGGAATTCCGAGAACAATAGAAGAGTTGTGAAGCATTTTTAAGCGTCAGCAAAATTCCGAGAACAATGGAAGAGTTCCGAAGCATTTTTAAAATTCAAAACTTCAGCAGATTTCCGAGAACAATGGAAGAGTTCTGAAGCATTCTTAAACTTCAGCGGAATTCCGAGAACAATGGAAGAGTTCCGAAGCATTTTTAAAAGTGAGGGGAATTCCGAGAACAATAGACGAGTTGTGAAGCAATTTTAAGCGTCAGCGGAATTCCGAGAACAATGGAAGAGTTGTGAAGCATTTTTAAATGTCAGCGGAATTCCGAGAACAATGGAAGAGTTCTGAAGCATTTTTAAACGTCAGCGGAATTTTGAAAACAATGGAAGATTTCCAAAGCATTTTTAAACGTGAGCGAAATTCTGAGAACAATGGAAGAGTTCCCAAGCATTTTTAAACGTCAGCGGAATTCCGAGAACAATGGAAGAGTTCCGAAGCATTTTTAAATGTCAGCGGAATTCTGAGAACAATGGAAGAGTTCCGAAGCATTTTTAAACTTCAGCAGAATTCCGAGAACAATGGAAGAGTTCCGAAGCATACTTAAACTTCAGCGGAATTCCGAGAACAATGGAAGAGTTCCGAAGCATTTTTAAAAGTCAGGGGAATACCGAGAACAATGGTAGAGTTGTGAAGCATTTTTAAACGTCAGCGGAATTCCAGAACAATGGAAGAGTTCCGAAGCATACTTAAACTTCAGCGTTATTCCGAGAACAATGGAAGAGTTCTGAAGCATTTTTAAACATCAACGGAATTCCGAGAAAAAAGGAAGAGTTCCGAAGCATTTTTATATGTCAGCGGAATACCGAGAACAATGGAAGAGTTCCGAAGCATTTTTAAAAGTCAGCAGAATACCGAGAACAATGGAAGAGTTGTGAAGCATTTTTAAACGTCAGCGGAATTCCAGAACAATGGAAGTGTTCTGAAGCATTTTTAAATGTCAGCGGAATTACGAGAACAATGGAAGAGTTCCGAAGCATTTTTATATGTCTGCAGTATTCCGAGAACAATGGAAGAGTTCCGAAGCATTTTTAAACGTCAGCGGAATTCCGAGAACAATGGAAGAGTTCTGAAGCATTTTTAAATGTCAGCAGAATTCCGAGAACAATGAAAGCGTTCCGAAGCATTTTTAAATGTCAGCGGAATTCTGAGAACAATGGAAGAGTTCCGAAGCATTTTTAAACTTCAGCAGAATTCCGAGAACAATGGAAGAGTTCCGAAGCATACTTAAACTTCAGGGGTATTCCGAGAACAATGGAAGAGTTCCGAAGCATTTTTAAAAGTCAGGGGAATACCGAGAACAATGGTAGAGTTGTGAAGCATTTTTAAATGTCAGCGGAATTCCAGAACAATGGAAGAGTTCCGAAGCATACTTAAACTTCAGCGGAATTCCGAGAACAATGGAAGAGTTCTGAAGCATTTTTAAACATCAACGGAATTCCGAGAAAAAAGGAAGAGTTCCGAAGCATTTTTATATGTCAGCGGAATTCCGAGAACAATGGAAGAGTTCCGAAGCATTTTTAAACTTCAGCGGAATTACGAGAACAATGGAAGAGTTCCGAAGCATTTTTAAACATCAGCAGAATTCCGAGAACAATGGAAGAGTTATTAAGCATTTTTAAACGTCAGTGGAATAACGAAAACAAAGGAAGAGTTCCGAAGCATTTTTAAACATCAGCGGAATTCTGAGAACAATGGAAGTGTTCCAAAGCATTTTTAAACTTCAGCAGTATTCCGAGAACAATGGAAGAGTTCTGAAGCATTTTTAAACTTCAGCGGAATTCTGAGAACAATGGAAGAGTTCCGAAGCATTTTTAAACGTCAGCGGAATTCCGAGAACAATGGAAGAGTACCGAAGCATATTTAAATGTCTGCGGAATTCTGAGAACAATAGAAGAGTTCCGAAGCATTTTTAAAAGTCAGCGGAATTCCGAGAACAATGGAAGCGTTGTGAAGCATTTTTAAACGTCAGCGGAATTCTGAGAACAATGGAAGAGTTCCGAAACATTTTTAATCTTCAGCATAATTCCGAGAACAATGGAAGAGTTCCGAAGCATATTTAAACTGCAGCGGAATTCCGAGAACAATGGAAGAGTACCGAAGCATTTTTAAACATCAGCGGAATTCCGAGAACAATGGAAGAGTTCTGAAGCATTTTTGAACGTCAGCGGAATTTTGAAAACAATGGAAGATTTCCGAAGCATTTTTAAACGTCAGCGGAATTTGGAGAACAATCGAAGAGTTCCGAAGCATTTTTAAAAGTCAGCGGAATTCCGAGAACAATGGAAGAGTTGTGAAGCATTTTTAAACGTCAGCGGAATTCCGAGAACAATGGAAGAGTTCTGAAGCATTTTTAAACTTCAGCGGAATTTTGAGAACAGTGGAAGAGTTCCGAAGCATTTTTAAAATTCCGCGAAATTCCGAGAACAATGGAAGAGTTGTGAAGCATATTTAAACGTCAGCGGAATTCCGAGAACAATGGAAGAGTTCCGAAGCATTTTTAAACGTCAGCGGAATTCAGAGAACAATGGAAGAGTTCCAAAGCATTTTTATATGTCTGCGGAATTCTGAAAACAATGGAAGAGTTCCGAAGCATTTTTAAACTTCAGCAGAATTCCGAGAACAATGGAAGAGTTCCGAAGCATTTTTAAAAGTCAGCGGAATTCCGAGAACAATAGAAGAGTTGTGAAGCATTTTTAAGCGTCAGCGGAATTCCGAGAACAATGGAAGAGTTCCGAAGCATTTTTAAACTTCAGCAGAATTCCAAGAACAATGGAAGAGTTCCGAAGCATTCTTAAACTTCAGCGGAATTCCGAGAACAATGGAAGAGTTCCGAAGCATTTTTTAAAGTCAGCGGAATTTCCGAGAACAATAGAAGAGTTGTGAAGCAATTTTAAGCGTCAGCGGAATTCCGAGAACAATGGAAGAGTTCCGAAGCATTTTTCAACATCAGCGGAATTCCGAGAACAATGGAAGAGTTCTGAAGCATTTTTAAATGTCAGCGGAATTTTGAAAACAATGGAAGATTTCCGAAGCATTTTTAAACGTCAGCGGAATTTTGAGAACGATGGAAGAGTTCCGAGGCATTTTTAAACTTCAGCGGAATTTTGAGAACAATGGAAGAGTTCCGAAGCATTTTTAAAATTCCGCGAAATTCCGAGAACAATGGAAGAGTTGTGAAGCATTTTTGAACATCAGCGGAATTCCGAGAACAATGGAAGAGTTCCGAAGCATTTTTAAATGTCTGCGTAATTCAGAGAACAATGGAAGAGTTCCGAAGCATTTTTAAAACTCAGGGGAATACCGAGAACAATGGAAGAGTTGTGAAGCATTTTTAAACGTCAGCGGAATTCCAGAACAATGGATGAGTTCCGAAGCATACTTAAACTTCAGCGGAATTCCGAGAACAATGGAAGAGTTCTGAAGCATTTTTAAACATCAACGGAATTCCGAAAAAAAAGGAAGAGTTCCAAAGCATTTTAATATGTCAGCGGAATTCCAAGAACAATGGAAGAGTTCCGAAGCATTTTTAAACTTCAGCGGAATTACGAGAACAATGGAAGAATTCCGAAGCATTTTTAAACATCAGCAGAATTCCGAGAACAATGGAAGAGTTCCAACGCATTTTTAAACTTCAGCAGAATTCCGAGAACAATGGAAGAGTTCCGAAGCATTTTTCAACATCAGCGGAATTCCGAGAACAATGGAAGAGTTCTGAAGCATTTTTAAATGTCAGCGGAATTTTGAAAACAATGGAAGATTTCCGAAGCATTTTTAAACGTCAGCGGAATTTTGAGAACGATGGAAGAGTTCCGAGGCATTTTTAAACTTCAGCGGAATTTTGAAAACAATGGAAGAGTTCCGAAGCATTTTTAAAAGTCCGCGAAATTCCGAGAACAATGGAAGAGTTGTGAAGCATTTTTAAATGTCAGCGGAATTCCGAGAACAATGGAAGAGTTCCGAAGCATTTTTAAAAGTCCGCGAAATTCCGAGAACAATGGAAGAGTTGTGAAGCATTTTTAAACGTCAGCGGAATTCCAGAACAATGGATGAGTTCCGAAGCATACTTAAACTTCAGCGGAATTCCGAGAACAATGGAAGAGTTCTGAAGCATTTTTAAACATCAACGGAATTCCGAAAAAAAAGGAAGAGTTCCAAAGCATTTTAATATGTCAGCGGAATTCCGAGAACAATGGAAGAGTTCCGAAGCATTTTTAAACTTCAGCGGAATTATGAGAACAATGGAAGAATTCCGAAGCATTTTTAAACATCAGCAGAAATCCGAGAACAATAGAAGAGTTGTGAAGCATTTTTTATCGTCAGCGGAATTCTGAGAACAATGGAAGAGTTCCGAAGCATTTTTAAACGTCAGCGGAATTTTGAAAACAATGGAAGATTTCCGAAGCATTTTTAAACCTCAGCGGAATTCCGAGAACAATGGAATAGTTCTGAAGCATTTTTAAATGTCAGCGGAATTCCGAGAACAATGGAAGAGTTCCAAAGCATTTTTAAACATCAGCGGAATTCCGAGAACAATGGAAGAGTTCTGAAGCATTTTTAAACGTCAGCGGAATTTTGAAAACAATGGAAGATTTCCGAAGCATTTTTAAACCTCAGCGGAATTCCGAGAACAATGGAAGAGTTCTGAAGCATTTTTAAACGTCAGCGGAATTTGGAGAACAATCGAAGAGTTCCGAAGCATTTTTAAACCTCAGCGGAATTCCAAGAACAATGGAAGAGTTCTGAAGCATTTTTAAATGTCAGCGGAATTCAGAGAACAATGGAAGAGTTCCGAAGCATACTTATACTTCAGCGGAATTCCGAGAACAATGGAAGAGTTCAGAAACATTTTTAAAAGTCAGCAGAATACCGAGAACAATGGAAGAGTTCCGAAGCATTCTTAAACGTCAGCGGAATTCCGAGAACAATGGAAGAGTTCCGAAGCATTTTTAAACGTCAGCGGAATTCAGAGAACAATGGAAGAGTTCCAAAGCATTTTTATATGTCTGCGGAATTCTGAAAACAATGGAAGAGTTCCGAAGCATTTTTAAACTTCAGCAGAATTCCGAGAACAATGGAAGAGTTCCGAAGCATTTTTAAAAGTCAGCGGAATTCCGAGAACAATAGAAGAGTTGTGAAGCATTTTTAAGCGTCAGCGGAATTCCGAGAACAATGGAAGAGTTCCGAAGAATTTTTAAACTTCAGCAGAATTCCGAGAACAATGGAAGAGTTCCGAAGCATTCTTAAACTTCAGCGGAATTCCGAGAACAATGGAAGAGTTCCGAAGCATTTTTTAAAGTCAGCGGAATTTCCGAGAACAATAGAAGAGTTGTGAAGCAATTTTAAGCATCAGCGGAATTCCGAGAACAATGGAAGAGTTCCGAAGCATTTTTCAACATCAGCGGAATTCCGAGAACAATGGAAGAGTTCTGAAGCATTTTTAAATGTCAGCGGAATTTTGAAAACAATGGAAGATTTCCGAAGCATTTTTAAACGTCAGCGGAATTTTGAGAACGATGGAAGAGTTCCGAGGCATTTTTAAACTTCAGCGGAATTTTGAGAACAATGGAAGAGTTCCGAAGCATTTTTAAAATTCCGCGAAATTCCGAGAACAATGGAAGAGTTGTGAAGCATTTTTAAACATCAGCGGAATTCCGAGAACAATGGAAGAGTTCCGAAGCATTTTTAAACGTCTGCGTAATTCAGAGAACAATGGAAGAGTTCCGAAGCATTTTTAAAACTCAGGGGAATACCGAGAACAATGGAAGAGTTGTGAAGCATTTTTAAACGTCAGCGGAATTCCAGAACAATGGATGAGTTCCGAAGCATACTTAAACTTCAGCGGAATTCCGAGAACAATGGAAGAGTTCTGAAGCATTTTTAAACATCAACGGAATTCCGAAAAAAAAGGAAGAGTTCCAAAGCATTTTAATATGTCAGCGGAATTCCAAGAACAATGGAAGAGTTCCGAAGCATTTTTAAACTTCAGCGGAATTACGAGAACAATGGAAGAATTCCGAAGCATTTTTAAACATCAGCAGAATTCCGAGAACAATGGAAGAGTTCCAACGCATTTTTAAACTTCAGCAGAATTCCGAGAACAATGGAAGAGTTCCGAAGCATTTTTCAACATCAGCGGAATTCCGAGAACAATGGAAGAGTTCTGAAGCATTTTTAAAAGTCAGCGGAATTTTGAAAACAATGGAAGATTTCCGAAGCATTTTTAAACGTCAGCGGAATTTTGAGAACGATGGAAGAGTTCCGAGGCATTTTTAAACTTCAGCGGAATTTTGAAAACAATGGAAGAGTTCCGAAGCATTTTTAAAAGTCCGCGAAATTCCGAGAACAATGGAAGAGTTGTGAAGCATTTTTAAATGTCAGCGGAATTCCGAGAACAATGGAAGAGTTCCGAAGCATTTTTAAAAGTCCGCGAAATTCCGAGAACAATGGAAGAGTTGTGAAGCATTTTTAAACGTCAGCGGAAATCCAGAACAATGGATGAGTTCCGAAGCATACTTAAACTTCAGCGGAATTCCGAGAACAATGGAAGAGTTCTGAAGCATTTTTAAACATCAACGGAATTCCGAAAAAAAAGGAAGAGTTCCAAAGCATTTTAATATGTCAGCGGAATTCCGAGAACAATGGAAGAGTTCCGAAGCATTTTTAAACTTCAGCGGAATTACGAGAACAATGGAAGAATTCCGAAGCATTTTTAAACATCAGCAGAAATCCGAGAACAATAGAAGAGTTGTGAAGCATTTTTTAACGTCAGCAGAATTCCGAGAACAGTGAAAGAGTTCCGAAGCATACTTAAACTTCAGCAGAATTCCTAGAACAATGGAAGAGTTCCGAAGCATTTTTAAACTTCAGCGGAATTCCGAGAACAATGGAAGAGTTCCGAAGCATTTTTAAACGTCAGCGGAATTCCGAGAACAATGGAAGTGTTCTGAAGCATTTTTAAACGTCAGCGGAATTCTGAGAACAATGGAAGAGTTCCGAAGCATTTTTAAACGTCAGCGGAATTTTGAAAACAATGGAAGATTTCCGAAGCATTTTTAAACCTCAGCGGAATTCCGAGAACAATGGAATAGTTCGGAAGCATTTTTAAATGTCAGCGGAATTCCGAGAACAATGGAAGAGTTCCAAAGCATTTTTAAACATCAGCGGAATTCCGAGAACAATGGAATAGTTCTGAAGCATTTTTAAAAGTCAGCGGAATTCCGAGAACAATGGAAGCGTTGTGAAGCATTTTTAAACGTCAGCGGAATTCTGAGAACAATGGAAGAGTTCCGAAACATTTTTAATCTTCAGCATAATTCCGAGAACAATGGAAGAGTTCCGAAGCATATTTAAACTGCAGCGGAATTCCGAGAACAATGGAAGAGTACCGAAGCATTTTTAAACATCAGCGGAATTCCGAGAACAATGGAAGAGTTCTGAAGCATTTTTGAACGTCAGCGGAATTTTGAAAACAATGGAAGATTTCCGAAGCATTTTTAAACGTCAGCGGAATTTGGAGAACAATCGAAGAGTTCCGAAGCATTTTTAAAAGTCAGCGGAATTCCGAGAACAATGGAAGAGTTGTGAAGCATTTTTAAACGTCAGCGGAATTCCGAGAACAATGGAAGAGTTCTGAAGCATTTTTAAACTTCAGCGGAATTTTGAGAACAGTGGAAGAGTTCCGAAGCATTTTTAAAATTCCGCGAAATTCCGAGAACAATGGAAGAGTTGTGAAGCATATTTAAACGTCAGCGGAATTCCGAGAACAATGGAAGAGTTCCGAAGCATTTTTAAACGTCAGCGGAATTCAGAGAACAATGGAAGAGTTCCAAAGCATTTTTATATGTCTGCGGAATTCTGAAAACAATGGAAGAGTTCCGAAGCATTTTTAAACTTCAGCAGAATTCCGAGAACAATGGAAGAGTTCCGAAGCATTTTTAAAAGTCAGCGGAATTCCGAGAACAATAGAAGAGTTGTGAAGCATTTTTAAGCGTCAGCGGAATTCCGAGAACAATGGAAGAGTTCCGAAGCATTTTTAAACTTCAGCAGAATTCCAAGAACAATGGAAGAGTTCCGAAGCATTCTTAAACTTCAGCGGAATTCCGAGAACAATGGAAGAGTTCCGAAGCATTTTTTAAAGTCAGCGGAATTTCCGAGAACAATAGAAGAGTTGTGAAGCAATTTTAAGCGTCAGCGGAATTCCGAGAACAATGGAAGAGTTCCGAAGCATTTTTCAACATCAGCGGAATTCCGAGAACAATGGAAGAGTTCTGAAGCATTTTTAAATGTCAGCGGAATTTTGAAAACAATGGAAGATTTCCGAAGCATTTTTAAACGTCAGCGGAATTTTGAGAACGATGGAAGAGTTCCGAGGCATTTTTAAACTTCAGCGGAATTTTGAGAACAATGGAAGAGTTCCGAAGCATTTTTAAAATTCCGCGAAATTCCGAGAACAATGGAAGAGTTGTGAAGCATTTTTGAACATCAGCGGAATTCCGAGAACAATGGAAGAGTTCCGAAGCATTTTTAAATGTCTGCGTAATTCAGAGAACAATGGAAGAGTTCCGAAGCATTTTTAAAACTCAGGGGAATACCGAGAACAATGGAAGAGTTGTGAAGCATTTTTAAACGTCAGCGGAATTCCAGAACAATGGATGAGTTCCGAAGCATACTTAAACTTCAGCGGAATTCCGAGAACAATGGAAGAGTTCTGAAGCATTTTTAAACATCAACGGAATTCCGAAAAAAAAGGAAGAGTTCCAAAGCATTTTAATATGTCAGCGGAATTCCAAGAACAATGGAAGAGTTCCGAAGCATTTTTAAACTTCAGCGGAATTACGAGAACAATGGAAGAATTCCGAAGCATTTTTAAACATCAGCAGAATTCCGAGAACAATGGAAGAGTTCCAACGCATTTTTAAACTTCAGCAGAATTCCGAGAACAATGGAAGAGTTCCGAAGCATTTTTCAACATCAGCGGAATTCCGAGAACAATGGAAGAGTTCTGAAGCATTTTTAAATGTCAGCGGAATTTTGAAAACAATGGAAGATTTCCGAAGCATTTTTAAACGTCAGCGGAATTTTGAGAACGATGGAAGAGTTCCGAGGCATTTTTAAACTTCAGCGGAATTTTGAAAACAATGGAAGAGTTCCGAAGCATTTTTAAAAGTCCGCGAAATTCCGAGAACAATGGAAGAGTTGTGAAGCATTTTTAAATGTCAGCGGAATTCCGAGAACAATGGAAGAGTTCCGAAGCATTTTTAAAAGTCCGCGAAATTCCGAGAACAATGGAAGAGTTGTGAAGCATTTTTAAACGTCAGCGGAATTCCAGAACAATGGATGAGTTCCGAAGCATACTTAAACTTCAGCGGAATTCCGAGAACAATGGAAGAGTTCTGAAGCATTTTTAAACATCAACGGAATTCCGAAAAAAAAGGAAGAGTTCCAAAGCATTTTAATATGTCAGCGGAATTCCGAGAACAATGGAAGAGTTCCGAAGCATTTTTAAACTTCAGCGGAATTATGAGAACAATGGAAGAATTCCGAAGCATTTTTAAACATCAGCAGAAATCCGAGAACAATAGAAGAGTTGTGAAGCATTTTTTATCGTCAGCGGAATTCTGAGAACAATGGAAGAGTTCCGAAGCATTTTTAAACGTCAGCGGAATTTTGAAAACAATGGAAGATTTCCGAAGCATTTTTAAACCTCAGCGGAATTCCGAGAACAATGGAATAGTTCTGAAGCATTTTTAAATGTCAGCGGAATTCCGAGAACAATGGAAGAGTTCCAAAGCATTTTTAAACATCAGCGGAATTCCGAGAACAATGGAAGAGTTCTGAAGCATTTTTAAACGTCAGCGGAATTTTGAAAACAATGGAAGATTTCCGAAGCATTTTTAAACCTCAGCGGAATTCCGAGAACAATGGAAGAGTTCTGAAGCATTTTTAAACGTCAGCGGAATTTGGAGAACAATCGAAGAGTTCCGAAGCATTTTTAAACCTCAGCGGAATTCCAAGAACAATGGAAGAGTTCTGAAGCATTTTTAAATGTCAGCGGAATTCAGAGAACAATGGAAGAGTTCCGAAGCATACTTATACTTCAGCGGAATTCCGAGAACAATGGAAGAGTTCAGAAACATTTTTAAAAGTCAGCAGAATACCGAGAACAATGGAAGAGTTCCGAAGCATTCTTAAACGTCAGCGGAATTCCGAGAACAATGGAAGAGTTCCGAAGCATTTTTAAACGTCAGCGGAATTCAGAGAACAATGGAAGAGTTCCAAAGCATTTTTATATGTCTGCGGAATTCTGAAAACAATGGAAGAGTTCCGAAGCATTTTTAAACTTCAGCAGAATTCCGAGAACAATGGAAGAGTTCCGAAGCATTTTTAAAAGTCAGCGGAATTCCGAGAACAATAGAAGAGTTGTGAAGCATTTTTAAGCGTCAGCGGAATTCCGAGAACAATGGAAGAGTTCCGAAGAATTTTTAAACTTCAGCAGAATTCCGAGAACAATGGAAGAGTTCCGAAGCATTCTTAAACTTCAGCGGAATTCCGAGAACAATGGAAGAGTTCCGAAGCATTTTTTAAAGTCAGCGGAATTTCCGAGAACAATAGAAGAGTTGTGAAGCAATTTTAAGCATCAGCGGAATTCCGAGAACAATGGAAGAGTTCCGAAGCATTTTTCAACATCAGCGGAATTCCGAGAACAATGGAAGAGTTCTGAAGCATTTTTAAATGTCAGCGGAATTTTGAAAACAATGGAAGATTTCCGAAGCATTTTTAAACGTCAGCGGAATTTTGAGAACGATGGAAGAGTTCCGAGGCATTTTTAAACTTCAGCGGAATTTTGAGAACAATGGAAGAGTTCCGAAGCATTTTTAAAATTCCGCGAAATTCCGAGAACAATGGAAGAGTTGTGAAGCATTTTTAAACATCAGCGGAATTCCGAGAACAATGGAAGAGTTCCGAAGCATTTTTAAACGTCTGCGTAATTCAGAGAACAATGGAAGAGTTCCGAAGCATTTTTAAAACTCAGGGGAATACCGAGAACAATGGAAGAGTTGTGAAGCATTTTTAAACGTCAGCGGAATTCCAGAACAATGGATGAGTTCCGAAGCATACTTAAACTTCAGCGGAATTCCGAGAACAATGGAAGAGTTCTGAAGCATTTTTAAACATCAACGGAATTCCGAAAAAAAAGGAAGAGTTCCAAAGCATTTTAATATGTCAGCGGAATTCCAAGAACAATGGAAGAGTTCCGAAGCATTTTTAAACTTCAGCGGAATTACGAGAACAATGGAAGAATTCCGAAGCATTTTTAAACATCAGCAGAATTCCGAGAACAATGGAAGAGTTCCAACGCATTTTTAAACTTCAGCAGAATTCCGAGAACAATGGAAGAGTTCCGAAGCATTTTTCAACATCAGCGGAATTCCGAGAACAATGGAAGAGTTCTGAAGCATTTTTAAAAGTCAGCGGAATTTTGAAAACAATGGAAGATTTCCGAAGCATTTTTAAACGTCAGCGGAATTTTGAGAACGATGGAAGAGTTCCGAGGCATTTTTAAACTTCAGCGGAATTTTGAAAACAATGGAAGAGTTCCGAAGCATTTTTAAAAGTCCGCGAAATTCCGAGAACAATGGAAGAGTTGTGAAGCATTTTTAAATGTCAGCGGAATTCCGAGAACAATGGAAGAGTTCCGAAGCATTTTTAAAAGTCCGCGAAATTCCGAGAACAATGGAAGAGTTGTGAAGCATTTTTAAACGTCAGCGGAAATCCAGAACAATGGATGAGTTCCGAAGCATACTTAAACTTCAGCGGAATTCCGAGAACAATGGAAGAGTTCTGAAGCATTTTTAAACATCAACGGAATTCCGAAAAAAAAGGAAGAGTTCCAAAGCATTTTAATATGTCAGCGGAATTCCGAGAACAATGGAAGAGTTCCGAAGCATTTTTAAACTTCAGCGGAATTACGAGAACAATGGAAGAATTCCGAAGCATTTTTAAACATCAGCAGAAATCCGAGAACAATAGAAGAGTTGTGAAGCATTTTTTAACGTCAGCAGAATTCCGAGAACAGTGAAAGAGTTCCGAAGCATACTTAAACTTCAGCAGAATTCCTAGAACAATGGAAGAGTTCCGAAGCATTTTTAAACTTCAGCGGAATTCCGAGAACAATGGAAGAGTTCCGAAGCATTTTTAAACGTCAGCGGAATTCCGAGAACAATGGAAGTGTTCTGAAGCATTTTTAAACGTCAGCGGAATTCTGAGAACAATGGAAGAGTTCCGAAGCATTTTTAAACGTCAGCGGAATTTTGAAAACAATGGAAGATTTCCGAAGCATTTTTAAACCTCAGCGGAATTCCGAGAACAATGGAATAGTTCGGAAGCATTTTTAAATGTCAGCGGAATTCCGAGAACAATGGAAGAGTTCCAAAGCATTTTTAAACATCAGCGGAATTCCGAGAACAATGGAATAGTTCTGAAGCATTTTTAAAAGTCAGCGGAATTCCGAGAACAATGGAAGCGTTGTGAAGCATTTTTAAACGTCAGCGGAATTCTGAGAACAATGGAAGAGTTCCGAAACATTTTTAATCTTCAGCATAATTCCGAGAACAATGGAAGAGTTCCGAAGCATATTTAAACTGCAGCGGAATTCCGAGAACAATGGAAGAGTACCGAAGCATTTTTAAACATCAGCGGAATTCCGAGAACAATGGAAGAGTTCTGAAGCATTTTTGAACGTCAGCGGAATTTTGAAAACAATGGAAGATTTCCGAAGCATTTTTAAACGTCAGCGGAATTTGGAGAACAATCGAAGAGTTCCGAAGCATTTTTAAAAGTCAGCGGAATTCCGAGAACAATGGAAGAGTTGTGAAGCATTTTTAAACGTCAGCGGAATTCCGAGAACAATGGAAGAGTTCTGAAGCATTTTTAAACTTCAGCGGAATTTTGAGAACAGTGGAAGAGTTCCGAAGCATTTTTAAAATTCCGCGAAATTCCGAGAACAATGGAAGAGTTGTGAAGCATTTTTAAAAGTCCGCGAAATTCCGAGAACAATGGAAGAGTTGTGAAGCATTTTTAAATGTCAGCGGAATTCCGAGAACAATGGAAGAGTTCCGAAGCATTTTTAAAAGTCCGCGAAATTCCGAGAACAATGGAAGAGTTGTGAAGCATTTTTAAACGTCAGCGGAATTCCAGAACAATGGATGAGTTCCGAAGCATACTTAAACTTCAGCGGAATTCCGAGAACAATGGAAGAGTTCCGAAGCATTTTTAAAAGTCCGCGAAATTCCGAGAACAATGGAAGAGTTGTGAAGCATTTTTAAACGTCAGCGGAATTCCAGAACAATGGATGAGTTCCGAAGCATACTTAAACTTCAGCGGAATTCCGAGAACAATGGAAGAGTTCTGAAGCATTTTTAAACATCAACGGAATTCCGAAAAAAAAGGAAGAGTTCCAAAGCATTTTAATATGTCAGCGGAATTCCGAGAACAATGGAAGAGTTCCGAAGCATTTTTAAACTTCAGCGGAATTATGAGAACAATGGAAGAATTCCGAAGCATTTTTAAACATCAGCAGAAATCCGAGAACAATAGAAGAGTTGTGAAGCATTTTTTATCGTCAGCGGAATTCTGAGAACAATGGAAGAGTTCCGAAGCATTTTTAAACGTCAGCGGAATTTTGAAAACAATGGAAGATTTCCGAAGCATTTTTAAACCTCAGCGGAATTCCGAGAACAATGGAATAGTTCTGAAGCATTTTTAAATGTCAGCGGAATTCCGAGAACAATGGAAGAGTTCCAAAGCATTTTTAAACATCAGCGGAATTCCGAGAACAATGGAAGAGTTCTGAAGCATTTTTAAACGTCAGCGGAATTTTGAAAACAATGGAAGATTTCCGAAGCATTTTTAAACCTCAGCGGAATTCCGAGAACAATGGAAGAGTTCTGAAGCATTTTTAAACGTCAGCGGAACTTGGAGAACAATCGAAGAGTTCCGAAGCATTTTTAAACCTCAGCGGAATTCCAAGAACAATGGAAGAGTTCTGAAGCATTTTTAAATGTCAGCGGAATTCAGAGAACAATGGAAGAGTTCCGAAGCATACTTATACTTCAGCGGAATTCCGAGAACAATGGAAGAGTTCAGAAACATTTTTAAAAGTCAGCAGAATACCGAGAACAATGGAAGAGTTCCGAAGCATTCTTAAACGTCAGCGGAATTCCGAGAACAATGGAAGAGTTCCGAAGCATTTTTAAACGTCAGCGGAATTCAGAGAACAATGGAAGAGTTCCAAAGCATTTTTATATGTCTGCGGAATTCTGAAAACAATGGAAGAGTTCCGAAGCATTTTTAAACTTCAGCAGAATTCCGAGAACAATGGAAGAGTTCCGAAGCATTTTTAAAAGTCAGCGGAATTCCGAGAACAATAGAAGAGTTGTGAAGCATTTTTAAGCGTCAGCGGAATTCCGAGAACAATGGAAGAGTTCCGAAGAATTTTTAAACTTCAGCAGAATTCCGAGAACAATGGAAGAGTTCCGAAGCATTCTTAAACTTCAGCGGAATTCCGAGAACAATGGAAGAGTTCCGAAGCATTTTTTAAAGTCAGCGGAATTTCCGAGAACAATAGAAGAGTTGTGAAGCAATTTTAAGCATCAGCGGAATTCCGAGAACAATGGAAGAGTTCCGAAGCATTTTTCAACATCAGCGGAATTCCGAGAACAATGGAAGAGTTCTGAAGCATTTTTAAATGTCAGCGGAATTTTGAAAACAATGGAAGATTTCCGAAGCATTTTTAAACGTCAGCGGAATTTTGAGAACGATGGAAGAGTTCCGAGGCATTTTTAAACTTCAGCGGAATTTTGAGAACAATGGAAGAGTTCCGAAGCATTTTTAAAATTCCGCGAAATTCCGAGAACAATGGAAGAGTTGTGAAGCATTTTTAAACATCAGCGGAATTCCGAGAACAATGGAAGAGTTCCGAAGCATTTTTAAACGTCTGCGTAATTCAGAGAACAATGGAAGAGTTCCGAAGCATTTTTAAAACTCAGGGGAATACCGAGAACAATGGAAGAGTTGTGAAGCATTTTTAAACGTCAGCGGAATTCCAGAACAATGGATGAGTTCCGAAGCATACTTAAACTTCAGCGGAATTCCGAGAACAATGGAAGAGTTCTGAAGCATTTTTAAACATCAACGGAATTCCGAAAAAAAAGGAAGAGTTCCAAAGCATTTTAATATGTCAGCGGAATTCCAAGAACAATGGAAGAGTTCCGAAGCATTTTTAAACTTCAGCGGAATTACGAGAACAATGGAAGAATTCCGAAGCATTTTTAAACATCAGCAGAATTCCGAGAACAATGGAAGAGTTCCAACGCATTTTTAAACTTCAGCAGAATTCCGAGAACAATGGAAGAGTTCCGAAGCATTTTTCAACATCAGCGGAATTCCGAGAACAATGGAAGAGTTCTGAAGCATTTTTAAAAGTCAGCGGAATTTTGAAAACAATGGAAGATTTCCGAAGCATTTTTAAACGTCAGCGGAATTTTGAGAACGATGGAAGAGTTCCGAGGCATTTTTAAACTTCAGCGGAATTTTGAAAACAATGGAAGAGTTCCGAAGCATTTTTAAAAGTCCGCGAAATTCCGAGAACAATGGAAGAGTTGTGAAGCATTTTTAAATGTCAGCGGAATTCCGAGAACAATGGAAGAGTTCCGAAGCATTTTTAAAAGTCCGCGAAATTCCGAGAACAATGGAAGAGTTGTGAAGCATTTTTAAACGTCAGCGGAAATCCAGAACAATGGATGAGTTCCGAAGCATACTTAAACTTCAGCGGAATTCCGAGAACAATGGAAGAGTTCTGAAGCATTTTTAAACATCAACGGAATTCCGAAAAAAAAGGAAGAGTTCCAAAGCATTTTAATATGTCAGCGGAATTCCGAGAACAATGGAAGAGTTCCGAAGCATTTTTAAACTTCAGCGGAATTACGAGAACAATGGAAGAATTCCGAAGCATTTTTAAACATCAGCAGAAATCCGAGAACAATAGAAGAGTTGTGAAGCATTTTTTAACGTCAGCAGAATTCCGAGAACAGTGAAAGAGTTCCGAAGCATACTTAAACTTCAGCAGAATTCCTAGAACAATGGAAGAGTTCCGAAGCATTTTTAAACTTCAGCGGAATTCCGAGAACAATGGAAGAGTTCCGAAGCATTTTTAAACGTCAGCGGAATTCCGAGAACAATGGAAGTGTTCTGAAGCATTTTTAAACGTCAGCGGAATTCTGAGAACAATGGAAGAGTTCCGAAGCATTTTTAAACGTCAGCGGAATTTTGAAAACAATGGAAGATTTCCGAAGCATTTTTAAACCTCAGCGGAATTCCGAGAACAATGGAATAGTTCGGAAGCATTTTTAAATGTCAGCGGAATTCCGAGAACAATGGAAGAGTTCCAAAGCATTTTTAAACATCAGCGGAATTCCGAGAACAATGGAATAGTTCTGAAGCATTTTTAAAAGTCAGCGGAATTCCGAGAACAATGGAAGCGTTGTGAAGCATTTTTAAACGTCAGCGGAATTCTGAGAACAATGGAAGAGTTCCGAAACATTTTTAATCTTCAGCATAATTCCGAGAACAATGGAAGAGTTCCGAAGCATATTTAAACTGCAGCGGAATTCCGAGAACAATGGAAGAGTACCGAAGCATTTTTAAACATCAGCGGAATTCCGAGAACAATGGAAGAGTTCTGAAGCATTTTTGAACGTCAGCGGAATTTTGAAAACAATGGAAGATTTCCGAAGCATTTTTAAACGTCAGCGGAATTTGGAGAACAATCGAAGAGTTCCGAAGCATTTTTAAAAGTCAGCGGAATTCCGAGAACAATGGAAGAGTTGTGAAGCATTTTTAAACGTCAGCGGAATTCCGAGAACAATGGAAGAGTTCTGAAGCATTTTTAAACTTCAGCGGAATTTTGAGAACAGTGGAAGAGTTCCGAAGCATTTTTAAAATTCCGCGAAATTCCGAGAACAATGGAAGAGTTGTGAAGCATTTTTAAAAGTCCGCGAAATTCCGAGAACAATGGAAGAGTTGTGAAGCATTTTTAAATGTCAGCGGAATTCCGAGAACAATGGAAGAGTTCCGAAGCATTTTTAAAAGTCCGCGAAATTCCGAGAACAATGGAAGAGTTGTGAAGCATTTTTAAACGTCAGCGGAATTCCAGAACAATGGATGAGTTCCGAAGCATACTTAAACTTCAGCGGAATTCCGAGAACAATGGAAGAGTTCTGAAGCATTTTTAAACATCAACGGAATTCCGAAAAAAAAGGAAGAGTTCCAAAGCATTTTAATATGTCAGCGGAATTCCGAGAACAATGGAAGAGTTCCGAAGCATTTTTAAACTTCAGCGGAATTATGAGAACAATGGAAGAATTCCGAAGCATTTTTAAACATCAGCAGAAATCCGAGAACAATAGAAGAGTTGTGAAGCATTTTTTATCGTCAGCGGAATTCTGAGAACAATGGAAGAGTTCCGAAGCATTTTTAAACGTCAGCGGAATTTTGAAAACAATGGAAGATTTCCGAAGCATTTTTAAACCTCAGCGGAATTCCGAGAACAATGGAATAGTTCTGAAGCATTTTTAAATGTCAGCGGAATTCCGAGAACAATGGAAGAGTTCCAAAGCATTTTTAAACATCAGCGGAATTCCGAGAACAATGGAAGAGTTCTGAAGCATTTTTAAACGTCAGCGGAATTTTGAAAACAATGGAAGATTTCCGAAGCATTTTTAAACCTCAGCGGAATTCCGAGAACAATGGAAGAGTTCTGAAGCATTTTTAAACGTCAGCGGAATTTGGAGAACAATCGAAGAGTTCCGAAGCATTTTTAAACCTCAGCGGAATTCCAAGAACAATGGAAGAGTTCTGAAGCATTTTTAAATGTCAGCGGAATTCAGAGAACAATGGAAGAGTTCCGAAGCATACTTATACTTCAGCGGAATTCCGAGAACAATGGAAGAGTTCAGAAACATTTTTAAAAGTCAGCAGAATACCGAGAACAATGGAAGAGTTCCGAAGCATTCTTAAACGTCAGCGGAATTCCGAGAACAATGGAAGAGTTCCGAAGCATTTTTAAACGTCAGCGGAATTCAGAGAACAATGGAAGAGTTCCAAAGCATTTTTATATGTCTGCGGAATTCTGAAAACAATGGAAGAGTTCCGAAGCATTTTTAAACTTCAGCAGAATTCCGAGAACAATGGAAGAGTTCCGAAGCATTTTTAAAAGTCAGCGGAATTCCGAGAACAATAGAAGAGTTGTGAAGCATTTTTAAGCGTCAGCGGAATTCCGAGAACAATGGAAGAGTTCCGAAGAATTTTTAAACTTCAGCAGAATTCCGAGAACAATGGAAGAGTTCCGAAGCATTCTTAAACTTCAGCGGAATTCCGAGAA
The DNA here is from genome assembly GCF_046119375.1 of Phyllobates terribilis. Taxonomy (NCBI): domain Eukaryota; kingdom Metazoa; phylum Chordata; class Amphibia; order Anura; family Dendrobatidae; genus Phyllobates; species Phyllobates terribilis. Next base: position 19,545,672 of record NW_027362775.1, on the reverse strand, counting down.
CAATGGAAGAGTTCCGAAGCATTTTTTAAAGTCAGCGGAATTTCCGAGAACAATAGAAGAGTTGTGAAGCAATTTTAAGCGTCAGCGGAATTCCGAGAACAATGGAAGAGTTCCGAAGCATTTTTCAACATCAGCGGAATTCCGAGAACAATGGAAGAGTTCTGAAGCATTTTTAAATGTCAGCGGAATTTTGAAAACAATGGAAGATTTCCGAAGCATTTTTAAACGTCAGCGGAATTTTGAGAACGATGGAAGAGTTCCGAGGCATTTTTAAACTTCAGCGGAATTTTGAGAACAATGGAAGAGTTCCGAAGCATTTTTAAAATTCCGCGAAATTCCGAGAACAATGGAAGAGTTGTGAAGCATTTTTAAACATCAGCGGAATTCCGAGAACAATGGAAGAGTTCCGAAGCATTTTTAAACGTCTGCGTAATTCAGAGAACAATGGAAGAGTTCCGAAGCATTTTTAAAACTCAGGGGAATACCGAGAACAATGGAAGAGTTGTGAAGCATTTTTAAACGTCAGCGGAATTCCAGAACAATGGATGAGTTCCGAAGCATACTTAAACTTCAGCGGAATTCCGAGAACAATGGAAGAGTTCTGAAGCATTTTTAAACATCAACGGAATTCCGAAAAAAAAGGAAGAGTTCCAAAGCATTTTAATATGTCAGCGGAATTCCAAGAACAATGGAAGAGTTCCGAAGCATTTTTAAACTTCAGCGGAATTACGAGAACAATGGAAGAATTCCGAAGCATTTTTAAACATCAGCAGAATTCCGAGAACAATGGAAGAGTTCCAACGCATTTTTAAACTTCAGCAGAATTCCGAGAACAATGGAAGAGTTCCGAAGCATTTTTCAACATCAGCGGAATTCCGAGAACAATGGAAGAGTTCTGAAGCATTTTTAAAAGTCAGCGGAATTTTGAAAACAATGGAAGATTTCCGAAGCATTTTTAAACGTCAGCGGAATTTTGAGAACGATGGAAGAGTTCCGAGGCATTTTTAAACTTCAGCGGAATTTTGAAAACAATGGAAGAGTTCCGAAGCATTTTTAAAAGTCCGCGAAATTCCGAGAACAATGGAAGAGTTGTGAAGCATTTTTAAATGTCAGCGGAATTCCGAGAACAATGGAAGAGTTCCGAAGCATTTTTAAAAGTCCGCGAAATTCCGAGAACAATGGAAGAGTTGTGAAGCATTTTTAAACGTCAGCGGAATTCCAGAACAATGGATGAGTTCCGAAGCATACTTAAACTTCAGCGGAATTCCGAGAACAATGGAAGAGTTCTGAAGCATTTTTAAACATCAACGGAATTCCGAAAAAAAAGGAAGAGTTCCAAAGCATTTTAATATGTCAGCGGAATTCCGAGAACAATGGAAGAGTTCCGAAGCATTTTTAAACTTCAGCGGAATTACGAGAACAATGGAAGAATTCCGAAGCATTTTTAAACATCAGCAGAAATCCGAGAACAATAGAAGAGTTGTGAAGCATTTTTTAACGTCAGCAGAATTCCGAGAACAGTGAAAGAGTTCCGAAGCATACTTAAACTTCAGCAGAATTCCTAGAACAATGGAAGAGTTCCGAAGCATTTTTAAACTTCAGCGGAATTCCGAGAACAATGGAAGAGTTCCGAAGCATTTTTAAACCTCAGCGGAATTCCGAGAACAATGGAATAGTTCTGAAGCATTTTTAAATGTCAGCGGAATTCCGAGAACAATGGAAGAGTTCCAAAGCATTTTTAAACATCAGCGGAATTCCGAGAACAATGGAAGAGTTCTGAAGCATTTTTAAACGTCAGCGGAATTTTGAAAACAATGGAAGATTTCCGAAGCATTTTTAAACCTCAGCGGAATTCCGAGAACAATGGAAGAGTTCTGAAGCATTTTTAAACGTCAGCGGAATTTGGAGAACAATCGAAGAGTTCCGAAGCATTTTTAAACCTCAGCGGAATTCCGAGAACAATGGAAGAGTTCTGAAGCATTTTTAAATGTCAGCGGAATTCAGAGAACAATGGAAGAGTTCCGAAGCATACTTAAACTTCAGCGGAATTCCGAGAACAATGGAAGAGTTCAGAAACATTTTTAAAAGTCAGCAGAATACCGAGAACAATGGAAGAGTTCCGAAGCATTCTTAAACGTCAGCGGAATTCCGAGAACAATGGAAGAGTTCTGAAGCATTTTTAAATGTCAGCGGAATTCCGAGAACAATGGAAGGGTTCCAAAGCATTTTTAAACTTCAGCGGAATTACGAGAACAATGGAAGAGTTCCGAAGCATTTTTAAACTTCAGCAAAATTACGAGAACAATGGAAGAGTTGTGAAGCATTTTTTAACGTCAGCAGAATTCCGAGAACAGTGAAAGAGTTCCGAAGCATACTTAAACTTCAGCGGAATTCCGAGAACAATGGAAGAGTTCCGAAGCATTTTTCAACTTCACCCGAATTCCGAGAACAATGGACGTGTTCCGATGCATTTTTAAACTTCAGCAGAATTCCTAGAACAATGGAAGAGTTCCGAAGCATTTTTAAACTTCAGCGGAATTCCGAGAACAATGGAAGAGTACCGAAGCATTTTTAAACGTCAGCGGAATTCCGAGAACAATGGAAGTGTTCTGAAGCATTTTTAAACGTCAGCAGAATTATGAGAACAATGGAAGAGTTCCGAAGCATTTTTAAACTTCAGCGGAATTTGGAGAACAAAGGAAGATTTCCGAAGCATTTTTAAAAGTCAGAGAAATTCCGAGAACAATGGAAGAGTTCTGAAGCATTTTTAAACTTCAGCAGAATTCCGAGAACAATGGAAGAGTTGTGAAGCATTTTTAAATGTCAGCGGAATTCCGAGAACAATGGAAGAGTTCCAAAGCATTTTTAAACATCAGCGGAATTCCGAGAACAATGGAAGAGTTCTGAAGCATTTTTAAACGTCAGCGGAATTTTGAAAACAATGGAAGATTTCCGAAGCATTTTTAAACCTCAGCGGAATTCCGAGAACAATGGAAGAGTTCTGAAGCATTTTTAAACGTCAGCGGAATTTGGAGAACAATCGAAGAGTTCCGAAGCATTTTTAAACCTCAGCGGAATTCCGAGAACAATGGAAGAGTTCTGAAGCATTTTTAAATGTCAGCGGAATTCAGAGAACAATGGAAGAGTTCCGAAGCATACTTAAACTTCAGCGGAATTCCGAGAACAACGGAAGAGTTCAGAAACATTTTTAAAAGTCAGCAGAATACCGAGAACAATGGAAGAGTTCCGAAGCATTCTTAAACGTCAGCGGAATTCCGAGAACAATGGAAGAGTTCTGAAGCATTTTTAAATGTCAGCGGAATTCCGAGAACAATGGAAGGGTTCCAAAGCATTTTTAAACTTCAGCAGAATTCCGAGAACAATGGAAGAGTTCCGAAGCATTCTTAAACGTCAGCGGAATTCTGAGAACAATGGAAGAGTTCCGAAGCATTTTTAAACTTCAGAAAAATTCCGAGAACAATGGAAGAGTTCAGAAGCATTCTTAAACTTCAGCGGTATTCCGAGAACAATGGAAGAGTTCCGAAGCATTTTTAAAAGTCAGGGGAATACCGAGAACAATGGTAGAGTTGTGAAGCATTTTTAAATGTCAGCGGAATTCCAGAACAATGGAAGAGTTCCGAAGCATACTTAAACTTCAGCGGAATTCCGAGAACAATGGAAGAGTTCCGAAGCATTTTTAAACTTCACCCGAATTCCGAGAACAATGGACGTGTTCCGATGCATTTTTAAACTTCAGCAGAATTCCTAGAACAATGGAAGAGTTCCGAAGCATTTTTAAACTTCAGCGGAATTCCGAGAACAATGGAAGAGTTCCGAAGCATTTTTAAACGTCAGCGGAATTCCGAGAACAATGGAAGTGTTCTGAAGCATTTTTAAACGTCAGCGGAATTCTGAGAACAATGGAAGAGTTCCGAAGCATTTTTAAACTTCAGCAGAATTATGAGAACAATGGAAGAGTTCCGAAGCATTTTTAAACTTCAGCGGAATTTGGAGAACAAAGGAAGATTTCCGAAGCATTTTTAAAAGTCAGAGAAATTCCGAGAACAATGGAAGAGTTCCGAAGCATTTTTAAACTTCAGCAGAATTCCGAGAACAATGGAAGAGTTGTGAAGCATTTTTAAATGTCAGCGGAATTCCGAGAACAATGGAAGAGTTCCAAAGCATTTTTAAACATCAGCGGAATTCCGAGAACAATGGAAGAGTTCTGAAGCATTTTTAAACGTCAGCGGAATTTTGAAAACAATGGAAGATTTCCGAAGCATTTTTAAACCTCAGCGGAATTCCGAGAACAATGGAAGAGTTCTGAAGCATTTTTAAACGTCAGCGGAATTTGGAGAACAATCGAAGAGTTCCGAAGCATTTTTAAACCTCAGCGGAATTCCGAGAACAATGGAAGAGTTCTGAAGCATTTTTAAATGTCAGCGGAATTCAGAGAACAATGGAAGAGTTCCGAAGCATACTTAAACTTCAGCGGAATTCCGAGAACAACGGAAGAGTTCAGAAACATTTTTAAAAGTCAGCAGAATACCGAGAACAATGGAAGAGTTCCGAAGCATTCCTAAACGTCAGCGGAATTCCGAGAACAATGGAAGAGTTCTGAAGCATTTTTAAATGTCAGCGGAATTCCGAGAACAATGGAAGGGTTCCAAAGCATTTTTAAACTTCAGCAGAATTCCGAGAACAATGGAAGAGTTCCGAAGCATTCTTAAACGTCAGCGGAATTCCGAGAACAATGGAAGAGTTCTGAAGCATTTTTAAATGTCAGCGGAATTCCGAGAACAATGGAAGGGTTCCGAAGCATTTTTAAATGTCAGCGGAATTCTGAGAACAATGGAAGAGTTCCGAAGCATTTTTAAACTTCAGCAGAATTCCGAGAACAATGGAAGAGTTCCGAAGCATACTTAAACTTCAGCGGTATTCCGAGAACAATGGAAGAGTTCTGAAGCATTTTTAAACATCAACGGAATTCCGAAAAAAAAGGAAGAGTTCCAAAGCATTTTAATATGTCAGCGGAATTCCGAGAACAATGGAAGAGTTCCGAAGCATTTTTAAACTTCAGTGGTATTACGAGAACAATGGAAGAATTCCGAAGCATTTTTAAACATCAGCAGAATTCCGAGAACAATGGAAGAGTTCCAAAGCATTTTTAAACTTCAGCAGAATTCCGAGAACAATGGAAGAGTTCCGAAGCATTCTTAAACTTCAGCGGAATACCGAGAACAATGGAAGAGTTCCGAAGCATTTTTTAAAGTCAGCGGAATTTCCGAGAACAATAGAAGAGTTGTGAAGCAATTTTAAGCGTCAGCGGAATTCCGAGAACAATGGAAGAGTTCCGAAGCATTTTTAAAAGTCAGCGGAATTCCGAGAACAATGGAAGCATTGTGAAGCATTTTTAAACGTCAGCGGAATTCTGAGAACAATGGAAGAGTTCCGAAACATTTTTAATCTTCAGCATAATTCCGAGAACAATGGAAGAGTTCCGAAGCATATTTAAACTTCAGCGGAATTCCGAGAACAATGGAAGAGTACCGAAGCATTTTTAAACATCAGCGGAATTCCGAGAACAATGGAAGAATTCTGAAGCATTTTTGAACGTCAGCGGAATTTTGAAAACAATGGAAGATTTCCCTAGCATTTTTATATGTCTGCAGAATTCTGAGAACAATGGAAGAGTTCCAAAGCATTTTTAAACGTCAGCAGAATTCTGAAAACAATGGAAGAGTTCTGAAGCATTTTTAAACTTCAGCGGAATTTTGAGAACAGTGGAAGAGTTCCGAAGCATTTTTAAAAGTCCGCGAAATTCCGAGAACAATGGAAGAGTTGTGAAGCATTTTTAAACGTCAGCGGAATTCCGAGAACAATGGAAGAGTTCCGAAGCATTTTTAAACGTCAGCGGAATTCAGAGAACAATGGAAGAGTTCCAAAGCATTTTTATATGTCTGCGGAATTCCGAGAACAATGGAAGAGTTCCAAAGCATTTTTAAACTTCAGCAGAATTCCGAGAACAATGGAAGAGTTCCGAAGCATTCTTAAACTTCAGCGGAATTCCGAGAACAATGGAAGAGTTCCAAAGCATTTTTTAAAGTCAGCGGAATTTCCGAGAACAATAGAAGAGTTGTGAAGCAATTTTAAGCGTCAGCGGAATTCCGAGAACAATGGAAGAGTTCCGAAGCATTTTTAAACGTCAGCGTAATTCAGAGAACAATGGAAGAGTTCCGAAGCATTTTTAAAACTCAGGGGAATACCGAGAACAATGGAAGAGTTGTGAAGCATTTTTAAACGTCAGCGGAATTCCAGAACAATGGATGAGTTCCGAAGCATACTTAAACTTCAGCGGAATTCCGAGAACAATGGAAGAGTTCTGAAGCATTTTTAAACATCAACGGAATTCCGAAAAAAAAGGAAGAGTTCCAAAGCATTTTAATATGTCAGCGGAATTCCGAGAACAATGGAAGAGTTCCAAAGCATTTTTAAACATCAGCGGAATTCCGAGAACAATGGAAGAGTTCTGAAGCATTTTTAAACTTCAGCGGAATTCCGAGAACAATGGAAGAGTTCCGAAGCATTTTTAAACTTCAGCAGAATTCCGAGAACAATGGAAGAGTTCCGAAGCATACTTAAACTTCAGCGGAATTCTGAGAACAATGGAAGAGTTCCGAAGCATTTTTAAAAGTCAGGGGAATACCGAGAACAATGGTAGAGTTGTGAAGCATTTTTAAACGTCAGCGGAATTCCAGAACAATGGAAGAGTTCCGAAGCATACTTAAACTTCAGCGGAATTCCGAGAACAATGGAAGAGTTCTGAAGCATTTTTAAACATCAACGGAATTCCGAGAAAAAAGGAAGAGTTCCGAAGCATTTTTATATGTCAGCGGAATACCGAGAACAATGGAAGAGTTCCGAAGCATTTTTAAAAGTCAGCAGAATACCGAGAACAATGGAAGAGTTGTGAAGCATTTTTAAACGTCAGCGGAATTCCAGAACAATGGAAGTGTTCTGAAGCATTTTTAAATGTCAGCGGAATTACGAGAACAATGGAAGAGTTCCGAAGCATTTTTATATGTCTGCAGTATTCCGAGAACAATGGAAGAGTTCCGAAGCATTTTTAAACGTCAGCGGAATTCCGAGAACAATGGAAGAGTTCTGAAGCATTTTTAAATGTCAGCAGAATTCCGAGAACAATGGAAGCGTTCCGAAGCATTTTTAAATGTCAGCGGAATTCTGAGAACAATGGAAGAGTTCTGAAGCATTTTTAAATGTCAGCGGAATTCAGAGAACAATGGAAGAGTTCCGAAGCATACTTAAACTTCAGCGGAATTCCGAGAACAACGTAAGAGTTCAGAAACATTTTTAAAAGTCAGCAGAATACCGAGAACAATGGAAGAGTTCCGAAGCATTCTTAAACGTCAGCGGAATTCCGAGAACAATGGAAGAGTTCTGAAGCATTTTTAAATGTCAGCGGAATTCCGAGAACAATGGAAGGGTTCCAAAGCATTTTTAAACTTCAGCAGAATTCCGAGAACAATGGAAGAGTTCCGAAGCATTCTTAAACGTCAGCGGAATTCCGAGAACAATGGAAGAGTTCTGAAGCATTTTTAAATGTCAGCGGAATTCCGAGAACAATGGAAGGGTTCCGAAGCATTTTTAAATGTCAGCGGAATTCTGAGAACAATGGAAGAGTTCCGAAGCATTTTTAAACTTCAGCAGAATTCCGAGAACAATGGAAGAGTTCCGAAGCATACTTAAACTTCAGCGGTATTCCGAGAACAATGGAAGAGTTCTGAAGCATTTTTAAACATCAACGGAATTCCGAAAAAAAAGGAAGAGTTCCAAAGCATTTTAATATGTCAGCGGAATTCCGAGAACAATGGAAGAGTTCCGAAGCATTTTTAAACTTCAGTGGTATTAAGAGAACAATGGAAGAATTCCGAAGCATTTTTAAACATCAGCAGAATTCCAAGAACAATGGAAGAGTTCCAAAGCATTTTTAAACTTCAGCAGAATTCCGAGAACAATGGAAGAGTTCCGAAGCATTCTTAAACTTCAGCGGAATTCCGAGAACAATGGAAGAGTTCCGAAGCATTTTTTAAAGTCAGCGGAATTTCCGAGAACAATAGAAGAGTTGTGAAGCAATTTTAAGCGTCAGCGGAATTCCGAGAACAATGGAAGAGTTCCGAAGCATTTTTAAACTTCAGCGGAATTTTGAGAACAGTGGAAGAGTTCCGAAGCATTTTTAAAAGTCCGCGAAATTCCGAGAACAATGGAAGAGTTGTGAAGCATTTTTAAACGTCAGCGGAATTCCAGAACAATGGAAGTGTTCTGAAGCATTTTTAAATGTCAGCGGAATTACGAGAACAATGGAAGAGTTCCGAAGCATTTTTATATGTCTGCAGTATTCCGAGAACAATGGAAGAGTTCCGAAGCATTTTTAAACGTCAGCGGAATTCCGAGAACAATGGAAGAGTTCTGAAGCATTTTTAAATGTCAGCAGAATTCCGAGAACAATGGAAGCGTTCCGAAGCATTTTTAAATGTCAGCGGAATTCTGAGAACAATGGAAGAGTTCTGAAGCATTTTTAAATGTCAGCGGAATTCAGAGAACAATGGAAGAGTTCCGAAGCATACTTAAACTTCAGCGGAATTCCGAGAACAACGGAAGAGTTCAGAAACATTTTTAAAAGTCAGCAGAATACCGAGAACAATGGAAGAGTTCCGAAGCATTCTTAAACGTCAGCGGAATTCCGAGAACAATGGAAGAGTTCTGAAGCATTTTTAAATGTCAGCGGAATTCCGAGAACAATGGAAGAATTCCGAAGCATTTTTAAACATCAGCAGAATTCCGAGAACAATGGAAGAGTTCCAAAGCATTTTTAAACTTCAGCAGAATTCCGAGAACAATGGAAGAGTTCCGAAGCATTCTTAAACTTCAGCGGAATACCGAGAACAATGGAAGAGTTCCGAAGCATTTTTTAAAGTCAGCGGAATTTCCGAGAACAATAGAAGAGTTGTGAAGCAATTTTAAGCGTCAGCGGAATTCCGAGAACAATGGAAGAGTTCCGAAGCATTTTTAAAAGTCAGCGGAATTCCGAGAACAATGGAAGCATTGTGAAGCATTTTTAAACGTCAGCGGAATTCTGAGAACAATGGAAGAGTTCCGAAACATTTTTAATCTTCAGCATAATTCCGAGAACAATGGAAGAGTTCCGAAGCATATTTAAACTTCAGCGGAATTCCGAGAACAATGGAAGAGTACCGAAGCATTTTTAAACATCAGCGGAATTCCGAGAACAATGGAAGAATTCTGAAGCATTTTTGAACGTCAGCGGAATTTTGAAAACAATGGAAGATTTCCCTAGCATTTTTAAACGTCAGCGGAATTTGGAGAACAATCGAAGAGTTCCGAAGCATTTTTAAAAGTCAGCGGAATTCCGAGAACAATGGAAGAGTTGTGAAGCATTTTTAAACGTCAGCGGAATTCCGAGAACAATGGAAGAGTTCCGAAGCATTTTTAAACCTCAGCGGAATTCCGAGAACAATGGAAGAGTTCTGAAGCATTTTTAAACCTCAGCGGAATTCTGAGAACAATGGAAGAGCTCCGAAGCATTTTTATATGTCTGCAGAATTCTGAGAACAATGGAAGAGTTCCAAAGCATTTTTAAACGTCAGCAGAATTCTTAAAACAATGGAAGAGTTCTGAAGCATTTTTAAACTTCAGCGGAATTTTGAGAACAGTGGAAGAGTTCCGAAGCATTTTTAAAAGTCCGCGAAATTCCGAGAACAATGGAAGAGTTGTGAAGCATTTTTAAACGTCAGCGGAATTCCGAGAACAATGGAAGAGTTCCGAAGCATTTTTAAACGTCAGCGGAATTCAGAGAACAATGGAAGAGTTCCAAAGCATTTTTATATGTCTGCGGAATTCCGAGAACAATGGAAGAGTTCCAAAGCATTTTTAAACTTCAGCAGAATTCCGAGAACAATGGAAGAGTTCCGAAGCATTCTTAAACTTCAGCGGAATTCCGAGAACAATGGAAGAGTTCCGAAGCATTTTTTAAAGTCAGCGGAATTTCCGAGAACAATAGAAGAGTTGTGAAGCAATTTTAAGCGTCAGCGGAATTCCGAGAACAATGGAAGAGTTCCGAAGCATTTTTAAACGTCAGCGTAATTCAGAGAACAATGGAAGAGTTCCGAAGCATTTTTAAAACTCAGGGGAATACCGAGAACAATGGAAGAGTTGTGAAGCATTTTTAAACGTCAGCGGAATTCCAGAACAATGGATGAGTTCCGAAGCATACTTAAACTTCAGCGGAATTCCGAGAACAATGGAAGAGTTCTGAAGCATTTTTAAACATCAACGGAATTCCGAAAAAAAAGGAAGAGTTCCAAAGCATTTTAATATGTCAGCGGAATTCCGAGAACAATGGAAGAGTTCCAAAGCATTTTTAAACATCAGCGGAATTCCGAGAACAATGGAAGAGTTCTGAAGCATTTTTAAACTTCAGCGGAATTCCGAGAACAATGGAAGAGTTCCGAAGCATTTTTAAACTTCAGCAGAATTCCGAGAACAATGGAAGAGTTCCGAAGCATACTTAAACTTCAGCGGAATTCCGAGAACAATGGAAGAGTTCCGAAGCATTTTTAAAAGTCAGGGGAATACCGAGAACAATGGTAGAGTTGTGAAGCATTTTTAAACGTCAGCGGAATTCCAGAACAATGGAAGAGTTCCGAAGCATACTTAAACTTCAGCGGAATTCCGAGAACAATGGAAGAGTTCTGAAGCATTTTTAAACATCAACGGAATTCCGAGAAAAAAGGAAGAGTTCCGAAGCATTTTTATATGTCAGCGGAATACCGAGAACAATGGAAGAGTTCCGAAGCATTTTTAAAAGTCAGCAGAATACCGAGAACAATGGAAGAGTTGTGAAGCATTTTTAAACGTCAGCGGAATTCCAGAACAATGGAAGTGTTCTGAAGCATTTTTAAATGTCAGCGGAATTACGAGAACAATGGAAGAGTTCCGAAGCATTTTTATATGTCTGCAGTATTCCGAGAACAATGGAAGAGTTCCGAAGCATTTTTAAACGTCAGCGGAATTCCTACAACAATGGAAGAGTTCTGAAGCATTTTTAAATGTCAGCAGAATTCCGAGAACAATGGAAGCGTTCCGAAGCATTTTTAAATGTCAGCGGAATTCTGAGAACAATGGAAGAGTTCTGAAGCATTTTTAAATGTCAGCGGAATTCAGAGAACAATGGAAGGGTTCCGAAGCATTTTTAAATGTCAGCGGAATTCTGAGAACAATGGAAGAGTTCCGAAGCATTTTTAAACTTCAGCAGAATTCCGAGAACAATGGAAGAGTTCCGAAGCATACTTAAACTTCAGCGGTATTCCGAGAACAATGGAAGAGTTCTGAAGCATTTTTAAACATCAACGGAATTCCGAAAAAAAAGGAAGAGTTCCAAAGCATTTTAATATGTCAGCGGAATTCCGAGAACAATGGAAGAGTTCCGAAGCATTTTTAAACTTCAGTGGTATTAAGAGAACAATGGAAGAATTCCGAAGCATTTTTAAACATCAGCAGAATTCCAAGAACAATGGAAGAGTTCCAAAGCATTTTTAAACTTCAGCAGAATTCCGAGAACAATGGAAGAGTTCCGAAGCATTCTTAAACTTCAGCGGAATTCCGAGAACAATGGAAGAGTTCCGAAGCATTTTTTAAAGTCAGCGGAATTTCCGAGAACAATAGAAGAGTTGTGAAGCAATTTTAAGCGTCAGCGGAATTCCGAGAACAATGGAAGAGTTCCGAAGCATTTTTAAACTTCAGCGGAATTTTGAGAACAGTGGAAGAGTTCCGAAGCATTTTTAAAAGTCCGCGAAATTCCGAGAACAATGGAAGAGTTGTGAAGCATTTTTAAACGTCAGCGGAATTCCGAGAACAATGGAAGAGTTCCGAAGCATTTTTAAACGTCAGCGGAATTCAGAGAACAATGGAAGAGTTCCAAAGCATTTTTATATGTCTGCGGAATTCCGAGAACAATGGAAGAGTTCCAAAGCATTTTTAAACTTCAGCAGAATTCCGAGAACAATGGAAGAGTTCCGAAGCATTCTTAAACTTCAGCGGAATTCCGAGAACAATGGAAGAGTTCCGAAGCATTTTTTAAAGTCAGCGGAATTTCCGAGAACAATAGAAGAGTTGTGAAGCAATTTTAAGCGTCAGCGGAATTCCGAGAACAATGGAAGAGTTCCGAAGCATTTTTAAACGTCAGCGTAATTCAGAGAACAATGGAAGAGTTCCGAAGCATTTTTAAAACTCAGGGGAATACCGAGAACAATGGAAGAGTTGTGAAGCATTTTTAAACGTCAGCGGAATTCCAGAACAATGGATGAGTTCCGAAGCATACTTAAACTTCAGCGGAATTCCGAGAACAATGGAAGAGTTCTGAAGCATTTTTAAACATCAACGGAATTCCGAAAAAAAAGGAAGAGTTCCAAAGCATTTTAATATGTCAGCGGAATTCCGAGAACAATGGAAGAGTTCCAAAGCATTTTTAAACATCAGCGGAATTCCGAGAACAATGGAAGAGTTCTGAAGCATTTTTAAACTTCAGCGGAATTCCGAGAACAATGGAAGAGTTCCGAAGCATTTTTAAACTTCAGCAGAATTCCGAGAACAATGGAAGAGTTCCGAAGCATACTTAAACTTCAGCGGAATTCCGAGAACAATGGAAGAGTTCCGAAGCATTTTTAAAAGTCAGGGGAATACCGAGAACAATGGTAGAGTTGTGAAGCATTTTTAAACGTCAGCGGAATTCCAGAACAATGGAAGAGTTCCGAAGCATACTTAAACTTCAGCGGAATTCCGAGAACAATGGAAGAGTTCTGAAGCATTTTTAAACATCAACGGAATTCCGAGAAAAAAGGAAGAGTTCCGAAGCATTTTTATATGTCAGCGGAATACCGAGAACAATGGAAGAGTTCCAAAGCATTTTTAAACTTCAGCAGAATTCCGAGAACAATGGAAGAGTTCCGAAGCATTCTTAAACTTCAGCGGAATTCCGAGAACAATGGAAGAGTTCCGAAGCATTTTTTAAAGTCAGCGGAATTTCCGAGAACAATAGAAGAGTTGTGAAGCAATTTTAAGCGTCAGCGGAATTCCGAGAACAATGGAAGAGTTCCGAAGCATTTTTAAACGTCAGCGTAATTCAGAGAACAATGGAAGAGTTCCGAAGCATTTTTAAAACTCAGGGGAATACCGAGAACAATGGAAGAGTTGTGAAGCATTTTTAAACGTCAGCGGAATTCCAGAACAATGGATGAGTTCCGAAGCATACTTAAACTTCAGCGGAATTCCGAGAACAATGGAAGAGTTCTGAAGCATTTTTAAACATCAACGGAATTCCGAAAAAAAAGGAAGAGTTCCAAAGCATTTTAATATGTCAGCGGAATTCCGAGAACAATGGAAGAGTTCCAAAGCATTTTTAAACATCAGCGGAATTCCGAGAACAATGGAAGAGTTCTGAAGCATTTTTAAACTTCAGCGGAATTCCGAGAACAATGGAAGAGTTCCGAAGCATTTTTAAACTTCAGCAGAATTCCGAGAACAATGGAAGAGTTCCGAAGCATACTTAAACTTCAGCGGAATTCCGAGAACAATGGAAGAGTTCCGAAGCATTTTTAAAAGTCAGGGGAATACCGAGAACAATGGTAGAGTTGTGAAGCATTTTTAAACGTCAGCGGAATTCCAGAACAATGGAAGAGTTCCGAAGCATACTTAAACTTCAGCGGAATTCCGAGAACAATGGAAGAGTTCTGAAGCATTTTTAAACATCAACGGAATTCCGAGAAAAAAGGAAGAGTTCCGAAGCATTTTTATATGTCAGCGGAATACCGAGAACAATGGAAGAGTTCCGAAGCATTTTTAAAAGTCAGCAGAATACCGAGAACAATGGAAGAGTTGTGAAGCATTTTTAAACGTCAGCGGAATTCCAGAACAATGGAAGTGTTCTGAAGCATTTTTAAATGTCAGCGGAATTACGAGAACAATGGAAGAGTTCCGAAGCATTTTTATATGTCTGCAGTATTCCGAGAACAATGGAAGAGTTCCGAAGCATTTTTAAACGTCAGCGGAATTCCTACAACAATGGAAGAGTTCTGAAGCATTTTTAAATGTCAGCAGAATTCCGAGAACAATGGAAGCGTTCCGAAGCATTTTTAAATGTCAGCGGAATTCTGAGAACAATGGAAGAGTTCTGAAGCATTTTTAAATGTCAGCGGAATTCAGAGAACAATGGAAGGGTTCCGAAGCATTTTTAAATGTCAGCGGAATTCTGAGAACAATGGAAGAGTTCCGAAGCATTTTTAAACTTCAGCAGAATTCCGAGAACAATGGAAGAGTTCCGAAGCATACTTAAACTTCAGCGGTATTCCGAGAACAATGGAAGAGTTCTGAAGCATTTTTAAACATCAACGGAATTCCGAAAAAAAAGGAAGAGTTCCAAAGCATTTTAATATGTCAGCGGAATTCCGAGAACAATGGAAGAGTTCCGAAGCATTTTTAAACTTCAGTGGTATTAAGAGAACAATGGAAGAATTCCGAAGCATTTTTAAACATCAGCAGAATTCCAAGAACAATGGAAGAGTTCCAAAGCATTTTTAAACTTCAGCAGAATTCCGAGAACAATGGAAGAGTTCCGAAGCATTCTTAAACTTCAGCGGAATTCCGAGAACAATGGAAGAGTTCCGAAGCATTTTTTAAAGTCAGCGGAATTTCCGAGAACAATAGAAGAGTTGTGAAGCAATTTTAAGCGTCAGCGGAATTCCGAGAACAATGGAAGAGTTCCGAAGCATTTTTAAACTTCAGCGGAATTTTGAGAACAGTGGAAGAGTTCCGAAGCATTTTTAAAAGTCCGCGAAATTCCGAGAACAATGGAAGAGTTGTGAAGCATTTTTAAACGTCAGCGGAATTCCGAGAACAATGGAAGAGTTCCGAAGCATTTTTAAACGTCAGCGGAATTCAGAGAACAATGGAAGAGTTCCAAAGCATTTTTATATGTCTGCGGAATTCCGAGAACAATGGAAGAGTTCCAAAGCATTTTTAAACTTCAGCAGAATTCCGAGAACAATGGAAGAGTTCCGAAGCATTCTTAAACTTCAGCGGAATTCCGAGAACAATGGAAGAGTTCCGAAGCATTTTTTAAAGTCAGCGGAATTTCCGAGAACAATAGAAGAGTTGTGAAGCAATTTTAAGCGTCAGCGGAATTCCGAGAACAATGGAAGAGTTCCGAAGCATTTTTAAACGTCAGCGTAATTCAGAGAACAATGGAAGAGTTCCGAAGCATTTTTAAAACTCAGGGGAATACCGAGAACAATGGAAGAGTTGTGAAGCATTTTTAAACGTCAGCGGAATTCCAGAACAATGGATGAGTTCCGAAGCATACTTAAACTTCAGCGGAATTCCGAGAACAATGGAAGAGTTCTGAAGCATTTTTAAACATCAACGGAATTCCGAAAAAAAAGGAAGAGTTCCAAAGCATTTTAATATGTCAGCGGAATTCCGAGAACAATGGAAGAGTTCCAAAGCATTTTTAAACATCAGCGGAATTCCGAGAACAATGGAAGAGTTCTGAAGCATTTTTAAACTTCAGCGGAATTCCGAGAACAATGGAAGAGTTCCGAAGCATTTTTAAACTTCAGCAGAATTCCGAGAACAATGGAAGAGTTCCGAAGCATACTTAAACTTCAGCGGAATTCCGAGAACAATGGAAGAGTTCCGAAGCATTTTTAAAAGTCAGGGGAATACCGAGAACAATGGTAGAGTTGTGAAGCATTTTTAAACGTCAGCGGAATTCCAGAACAATGGAAGAGTTCCGAAGCATACTTAAACTTCAGCGGAATTCCGAGAACAATGGAAGAGTTCTGAAGCATTTTTAAACATCAACGGAATTCCGAGAAAAAAGGAAGAGTTCCGAAGCATTTTTATATGTCAGCGGAATACCGAGAACAATGGAAGAGTTCCAAAGCATTTTTAAACTTCAGCAGAATTCCGAGAACAATGGAAGAGTTCCGAAGCATTCTTAAACTTCAGCGGAATTCCGAGAACAATGGAAGAGTTCCGAAGCATTTTTTAAAGTCAGCGGAATTTCCGAGAACAATAGAAGAGTTGTGAAGCAATTTTAAGCGTCAGCGGAATTCCGAGAACAATGGAAGAGTTCCGAAGCATTTTTAAACGTCAGCGTAATTCAGAGAACAATGGAAGAGTTCCGAAGCATTTTTAAAACTCAGGGGAATACCGAGAACAATGGAAGAGTTGTGAAGCATTTTTAAACGTCAGCGGAATTCCAGAACAATGGATGAGTTCCGAAGCATACTTAAACTTCAGCGGAATTCCGAGAACAATGGAAGAGTTCTGAAGCATTTTTAAACATCAACGGAATTCCGAAAAAAAAGGAAGAGTTCCAAAGCATTTTAATATGTCAGCGGAATTCCGAGAACAATGGAAGAGTTCCAAAGCATTTTTAAACATCAGCGGAATTCCGAGAACAATGGAAGAGTTCTGAAGCATTTTTAAACTTCAGCGGAATTCCGAGAACAATGGAAGAGTTCCGAAGCATTTTTAAACTTCAGCAGAATTCCGAGAACAATGGAAGAGTTCCGAAGCATACTTAAACTTCAGCGGAATTCCGAGAACAATGGAAGAGTTCCGAAGCATTTTTAAAAGTCAGGGGAATACCGAGAACAATGGTAGAGTTGTGAAGCATTTTTAAACGTCAGCGGAATTCCAGAACAATGGAAGAGTTCCGAAGCATACTTAAACTTCAGCGGAATTCCGAGAACAATGGAAGAGTTCTGAAGCATTTTTAAACATCAACGGAATTCCGAGAAAAAAGGAAGAGTTCCGAAGCATTTTTATATGTCAGCGGAATACCGAGAACAATGGAAGAGTTCCGAAGCATTTTTAAAAGTCAGCAGAATACCGAGAACAATGGAAGAGTTGTGAAGCATTTTTAAACGTCAGCGGAATTCCAGAACAATGGAAGTGTTCTGAAGCATTTTTAAATGTCAGCGGAATTACGAGAACAATGGAAGAGTTCCGAAGCATTTTTATATGTCTGCAGTATTCCGAGAACAATGGAAGAGTTCCGAAGCATTTTTAAACGTCAGCGGAATTCCTACAACAATGGAAGAGTTCTGAAGCATTTTTAAATGTCAGCAGAATTCCGAGAACAATGGAAGCGTTCCGAAGCATTTTTAAATGTCAGCGGAATTCTGAGAACAATGGAAGAGTTCTGAAGCATTTTTAAATGTCAGCGGAATTCAGAGAACAATGGAAGGGTTCCGAAGCATTTTTAAATGTCAGCGGAATTCTGAGAACAATGGAAGAGTTCCGAAGCATTTTTAAACTTCAGCAGAATTCCGAGAACAATGGAAGAGTTCCGAAGCATACTTAAACTTCAGCGGTATTCCGAGAACAATGGAAGAGTTCTGAAGCATTTTTAAACATCAACGGAATTCCGAAAAAAAAGGAAGAGTTCCAAAGCATTTTAATATGTCAGCGGAATTCCGAGAACAATGGAAGAGTTCCGAAGCATTTTTAAACTTCAGTGGTATTAAGAGAACAATGGAAGAATTCCGAAGCATTTTTAAACATCAGCAGAATTCCAAGAACAATGGAAGAGTTCCAAAGCATTTTTAAACTTCAGCAGAATTCCGAGAACAATGGAAGAGTTCCGAAGCATTCTTAAACTTCAGCGGAATTCCGAGAACAATGGAAGAGTTCCGAAGCATTTTTTAAAGTCAGCGGAATTTCCGAGAACAATAGAAGAGTTGTGAAGCAATTTTAAGCGTCAGCGGAATTCCGAGAACAATGGAAGAGTTCCGAAGCATTTTTAAACTTCAGCGGAATTTTGAGAACAGTGGAAGAGTTCCGAAGCATTTTTAAAAGTCCGCGAAATTCCGAGAACAATGGAAGAGTTGTGAAGCATTTTTAAACGTCAGCGGAATTCCGAGAACAATGGAAGAGTTCCGAAGCATTTTTAAACGTCAGCGGAATTCAGAGAACAATGGAAGAGTTCCAAAGCATTTTTATATGTCTGCGGAATTCCGAGAACAATGGAAGAGTTCCAAAGCATTTTTAAACTTCAGCAGAATTCCGAGAACAATGGAAGAGTTCCGAAGCATTCTTAAACTTCAGCGGAATTCCGAGAACAATGGAAGAGTTCCGAAGCATTTTTTAAAGTCAGCGGAATTTCCGAGAACAATAGAAGAGTTGTGAAGCAATTTTAAGCGTCAGCGGAATTCCGAGAACAATGGAAGAGTTCCGAAGCATTTTTAAACGTCAGCGTAATTCAGAGAACAATGGAAGAGTTCCGAAGCATTTTTAAAACTCAGGGGAATACCGAGAACAATGGAAGAGTTGTGAAGCATTTTTAAACGTCAGCGGAATTCCAGAACAATGGATGAGTTCCGAAGCATACTTAAACTTCAGCGGAATTCCGAGAACAATGGAAGAGTTCTGAAGCATTTTTAAACATCAACGGAATTCCGAAAAAAAAGGAAGAGTTCCAAAGCATTTTAATATGTCAGCGGAATTCCGAGAACAATGGAAGAGTTCCAAAGCATTTTTAAACATCAGCGGAATTCCGAGAACAATGGAAGAGTTCTGAAGCATTTTTAAACTTCAGCGGAATTCCGAGAACAATGGAAGAGTTCCGAAGCATTTTTAAACTTCAGCAGAATTCCGAGAACAATGGAAGAGTTCCGAAGCATACTTAAACTTCAGCGGAATTCCGAGAACAATGGAAGAGTTCCGAAGCATTTTTAAAATTCAGGGGAATACCGAGAACAATGGTAGAGTTGTGAAGCATTTTTAAACGTCAGCGGAATTCCAGAACAATGGAAGAGTTCCGAAGCATACTTAAACTTCAGCGGAATTCCGAGAACAATGGAAGAGTTCTGAAGCATTTTTAAACATCAACGGAATTCCGAGAAAAAAGGAAGAGTTCCGAAGCATTTTTATATGTCAGCGGAATACCGAGAACAATGGAAGAGTTCCGAAGCATTTTTAAAAGTCAGCAGAATACCGAGAACAATGGAAGAGTTGTGAAGCATTTTTAAACGTCAGCGGAATTCCAGAACAATGGAAGTGTTCTGAAGCATTTTTAAATGTCAGCGGAATTACGAGAACAATGGAAGAGTTCCGAAGCATTTTTATATGTCTGCAGTATTCCGAGAACAATGGAAGAGTTCCGAAGCATTTTTAAACGTCAGCGGAATTCCGAGAACAATGGAAGAGTTCTGAAGCATTTTTAAATGTCAGCAGAATTCCGAGAACAATGGAAGCGTTCCGAAGCATTTTTAAATGTCAGCGGAATTCTGAGAACAATGGAAGAGTTCTGAAGCATTTTTAAATGTCAGCGGAATTCAGAGAACAATGGAAGAGTTCCGAAGCATACTTAAACTTCAGCGGAATTCCGAGAACAACGGAAGAGTTCAGAAACATTTTTAAAAGTCAGCAGAATACCGAGAACAATGGAAGAGTTCCGAAGCATTCTTAAACGTCAGCGGAATTCCGAGAACAATGGAAGAGTTCTGAAGCATTTTTAAATGTCAGCGGAATTCCGAGAACAATGGAAGGGTTCCAAAGCATTTTTAAACTTCAGCAGAATTCCGAGAACAATGGAAGAGTTCCGAAGCATTCTTAAACGTCAGCGGAATTCCGAGAACAATGGAAGAGTTCTGAAGCATTTTTAAATGTCAGCGGAATTCCGAGAACAATGTAAGGGTTCCGAAGCATTTTTAAATGTCAGCGGAATTCTGAGAACAATGGAAGACTTCCGAAGCATTTTTAAACTTCAGCAGAATTCCGAGAACAATGGAAGAGTTCCGAAGCATACTTAAACTTCAGCGGTATTCCGAGAACAATGGAAGAGTTCTGAAGCATTTTTAAACATCAACGGAATTCCGAAAAAAAAGGAAGAGTTCCAAAGCATTTTAATATGTCAGCGGAATTCCGAGAACAATGGAAGAGTTCCGAAGCATTTTTAAACTTCAGTGGTATTACGAGAACAATGGAAGAATTCCGAAGCATTTTTAAACATCAGCAGAATTCCGAGAACAATGGAAGAGTTCCAAAGCATTTTTAAACTTCAGCAGAATTCCGAGAACAATGGAAGAGTTCCGAAGCATTCTTAAACTTCAGCGGAATTCCGAGAACAATGGAAGAGTTCCGAAGCATTTTTTAAAGTCAGCGGAATTTCCGAGAACAATAGAAGAGTTGTGAAGCAATTTTAAGCGTCAGCGGAATTCCGAGAACAATGGAAGAGTTCCGAAGCATTTTTAAACTTCAGCGGAATTTTGAGAACAGTGGAAGAGTTCCGAAGCATTTTTAAAAGTCCGCGAAATTCCGAGAACAATGGAAGAGTTGTGAAGCATTTTTAAACGTCAGCGGAATTCCGAGAACAATGGAAGAGTTCCGAAGCATTTTTAAACGTCAGCGGAATTCAGAGAACAATGGAAGAGTTCCAAAGCATTTTTATATGTCTGCGGAATTCCGAGAACAATGGAAGAGTTCCAAAGCATTTTTAAACTTCAGCAGAATTCCGAGAACAATGGAAGAGTTCCGAAGCATTCTTAAACTTCAGCGGAATTCCGAGAACAATGGAAGAGTTCCGAAGCATTTTTTAAAGTCAGCGGAATTTCCGAGAACAATAGAAGAGTTGTGAAGCAATTTTAAGCGTCAGCGGAATTCCGAGAACAATGGAAGAGTTCCGAAGCATTTTTAAACGTCAGCGTAATTCAGAGAACAATGGAAGAGTTCCGAAGCATTTTTAAAACTCAGGGGAATACCGAGAACAATGGAAGAGTTGTGAAGCATTTTTAAACGTCAGCGGAATTCCAGAACAATGGATGAGTTCCGAAGCATACTTAAACTTCAGCGGAATTCCGAGAACAATGGAAGAGTTCTGAAGCATTTTTAAACATCAACGGAATTCCGAAAAAAAAGGAAGAGTTCCAAAGCATTTTAATATGTCAGCGGAATTCCGAGAACAATGGAAGAGTTCCAAAGCATTTTTAAACATCAGCGGAATTCCGAGAACAATGGAAGAGTTCTGAAGCATTTTTAAACTTCAGCGGAATTCCGAGAACAATGGAAGAGTTCCGAAGCATTTTTAAACTTCAGCAGAATTCCGAGAACAATGGAAGAGTTCCGAAGCATACTTAAACTTCAGCGGAATTCCGAGAACAATGGAAGAGTTCCGAAGCATTTTTAAAAGTCAGGGGAATACCGAGAACAATGGTAGAGTTGTGAAGCATTTTTAAACGTCAGCGGAATTCCAGAACAATGGAAGAGTTCCGAAGCATACTTAAACTTCAGCGGAATTCCGAGAACAATGGAAGAGTTCTGAAGCATTTTTAAACATCAACGGAATTCCGAAAAAAAAGGAAGAGTTCCAAAGCATTTTAATATGTCAGCGGAATTCCGAGAACAATGGAAGAGTTCCAAAGCATTTTTAAACATCAGCGGAATTCCGAGAACAATGGAAGAGTTCTGAAGCATTTTTAAACTTCAGCGGAATTCCGAGAACAATGGAAGAGTTCCGAAGCATTTTTAAACTTCAGCAGAATTCCGAGAACAATGGAAGAGTTCCGAAGCATACTTAAACTTCAGCGGAATTCCGAGAACAATGGAAGAGTTCCGAAGCATTTTTAAAAGTCAGGGGAATACCGAGAACAATGGTAGAGTTGTGAAGCATTTTTAAACGTCAGCGGAATTCCAGAACAATGGAAGAGTTCCGAAGCATACTTAAACTTCAGCGGAATTCCGAGAACAATGGAAGAGTTCTGAAGCATTTTTAAACATCAACGGAATTCCGAGAAAAAAGGAAGAGTTCCGAAGCATTTTTATATGTCAGCGGAATACCGAGAACAATGGAAGAGTTCCGAAGCATTTTTAAAAGTCAGCAGAATACCGAGAACAATGGAAGAGTTGTGAAGCATTTTTAAACGTCAGCGGAATTCCAGAACAATGGAAGTGTTCTGAAGCATTTTTAAATGTCAGCGGAATTACGAGAACAATGGAAGAGTTCCGAAGCATTTTTATATGTCTGCAGTATTCCGAGAACAATGGAAGAGTTCCGAAGCATTTTTAAACGTCAGCGGAATTCCGAGAACAATGGAAGAGTTCTGAAGCATTTTTAAATGTCAGCAGAATTCCGAGAACAATGGAAGCGTTCCGAAGCATTTTTAAATGTCAGCGGAATTCTGAGAACAATGGAAGAGTTCTGAAGCATTTTTAAATGTCAGCGGAATTCAGAGAACAATGGAAGAGTTCCGAAGCATACTTAAACTTCAGCGGAATTCCGAGAACAACGGAAGAGTTCAGAAACATTTTTAAAAGTCAGCAGAATACCGAGAACAATGGAAGAGTTCCGAAGCATTCTTAAACGTCAGCGGAATTCCGAGAACAATGGAAGAGTTCTGAAGCATTTTTAAATGTCAGCGGAATTCCGAGAACAATGGAAGGGTTCCAAAGCATTTTTAAACTTCAGCAGAATTCCGAGAACAATGGAAGAGTTCCGAAGCATTCTTAAACGTCAGCGGAATTCCGAGAACAATGGAAGAGTTCTGAAGCATTTTTAAATGTCAGCGGAATTCCGAGAACAATGGAAGGGTTCCGAAGCATTTTTAAATGTCAGCGGAATTCTGAGAACAATGGAAGAGTTCCGAAGCATTTTTAAACTTCAGCAGAATTCCGAGAACAATGGAAGAGTTCCGAAGCATACTTAAACTTCAGCGGTATTCCGAGAACAATGGAAGAGTTCTGAAGCATTTTTAAACATCAACGGAATTCCGAAAAAAAAGGAAGAGTTCCAAAGCATTTTAATATGTCAGCGGAATTCCGAGAACAATGGAAGAGTTCCGAAGCATTTTTAAACTTCAGTGGTATTACGAGAACAATGGAAGAATTCCGAAGCATTTTTAAACATCAGCAGAATTCCGAGAACAATGGAAGAGTTCCAAAGCATTTTTAAACTTCAGCAGAATTCCGAGAACAATGGAAGAGTTCCGAAGCATTCTTAAACTTCAGCGGAATTCCGAGAACAATGGAAGAGTTCCGAAGCATTTTTTAAAGTCAGCGGAATTTCCGAGAACAATAGAAGAGTTGTGAAGCAATTTTAAGCGTCAGCGGAATTCCGAGAACAATGGAAGAGTTCCGAAGCATTTTTAAACTTCAGCGGAATTTTGAGAACAGTGGAAGAGTTCCGAAGCATTTTTAAAAGTCCGCGAAATTCCGAGAACAATGGAAGAGTTGTGAAGCATTTTTAAACGTCAGCGGAATTCCGAGAACAATGGAAGAGTTCCGAAGCATTTTTAAACGTCAGCGGAATTCAGAGAACAATGGAAGAGTTCCAAAGCATTTTTATATGTCTGCGGAATTCCGAGAACAATGGAAGAGTTCCAAAGCATTTTTAAACTTCAGCAGAATTCCGAGAACAATGGAAGAGTTCCGAAGCATTCTTAAACTTCAGCGGAATTCCGAGAACAATGGAAGAGTTCCGAAGCATTTTTTAAAGTCAGCGGAATTTCTGAGAACAATAGAAGAGTTGTGAAGCAATTTTAAGCGTCAGCGGAATTCCGAGAACAATGGAAGAGTTCCGAAGCATTTTTAAACGTCAGCGTAATTCAGAGAACAATGGAAGAGTTCCGAAGCATTTTTAAAACTCAGGGGAATACCGAGAACAATGGAAGAGTTGTGAAGCATTTTTAAACGTCAGCGGAGTTCCAGAACAATGGATGAGTTCCGAAGCATACTTAAACTTCAGCGGAATTCCGAGAACAATGGAAGAGTTCTGAAGCATTTTTAAACATCAACGGAATTCCGAAAAAAAAGGAAGAGTTCCAAAGCATTTTAATATGTCAGCGGAATTCCGAGAACAATGGAAGAGTTCCAAAGCATTTTTAAACATCAGCGGAATTCCGAGAACAATGGAAGAGTTCTGAAGCATTTTTAAACTTCAGCGGAATTCCGAGAACAATGGAAGAGTTCCGAAGCATTTTTAAACTTCAGCAGAATTCCGAGAACAATGGAAGAGTTCCGAAGCATACTTAAACTTCAGCGGAATTCCGAGAACAATGGAAGAGTTCCGAAGCATTTTTAAAAGTCAGGGGAATACCGAGAACAATGGTAGAGTTGTGAAGCATTTTTAAACGTCAGCGGAATTCCAGAACAATGGAAGAGTTCCGAAGCATACTTAAACTTCAGCGGAATTCCGAGAACAATGGAAGAGTTCTGAAGCATTTTTAAACATCAACGGAATTCCGAGAAAAAAGGAAGAGTTCCGAAGCATTTTTATATGTCAGCGGAATACCGAGAACAATGGAAGAGTTCCGAAGCATTTTTAAAAGTCAGCAGAATACCGAGAACAATGGAAGAGTTGTGAAGCATTTTTAAACGTCAGCGGAATTCCAGAACAATGGAAGTGTTCTGAAGCATTTTTAAATGTCAGCGGAATTACGAGAACAATGGAAGAGTTCCGAAGCATTTTTATATGTCTGCAGTATTCCGAGAACAATGGAAGAGTTCCGAAGCATTTTTAAACGTCAGCGGAATTCCGAGAACAATGGAAGAGTTCTGAAGCATTTTTAAATGTCAGCAGAATTCCGAGAACAATGGAAGCGTTCCGAAGCATTTTTAAATGTCAGCGGAATTCTGAGAACAATGGAAGAGTTCTGAAGCATTTTTAAATGTCAGCGGAATTCAGAGAACAATGGAAGAGTTCCGAAGCATACTTAAACTTCAGCGGAATTCCGAGAACAACGGAAGAGTTCAGAAACATTTTTAAAAGTCAGCAGAATACCGAGAACAATGGAAGAGTTCCGAAGCATTCTTAAACGTCAGCGGAATTCCGAGAACAATGGAAGAGTTCTGAAGCATTTTTAAATGTCAGCGGAATTCCGAGAACATTGGAAGGGTTCCAAAGCATTTTTAAACTTCAGCAGAATTCCGAGAACAATGGAAGAGTTCCGAAGCATTTTTTAAAGTCAGCGGAATTTCCTAGAACAATAGAAGAGTTGTGAAGCAATTTTAAGCGTCAGCGGAATTCCGAGAACAATGGAAGAGTTCCGAAGCATTTTTAAAAGTCAGCGGAATTCCGAGAACAATGGAAGAGTTCCGAAGCATATTTAAACTTCAGCGGAATTCCGAGAACAATGGAAGAGTACCGAAGCATTTTTAAACATCAGCGGAATTCCGAGAACAATGGAAGAATTCTGAAGCATTTTTGAACGTCAGCGGAATTTTGAAAACAATGGAAGATTTCCCTAGCATTTTTAAACGTCAGCGGAATTTGGAGAACAATCGAAGAGTTCCGAAGCATTTTTAAAAGTCAGCGGAATTCCGAGAACAATGGAAGAGTTGTGAAGCATTTTTAAACGTCAGCGGAATTCCTAGAACAATGGAAGAGTTCCGAAGCATTTTTAAACCTCAGCGGAATTCCGAGAACAATGGAAGAGTTCTGAAGCATTTTTAAACCTCAGCGGAATTCTGAGAACAACGGAAGAGTTCAGAAACATTTTTAAAAGTCAGCAGAATACCGAGAACAATGGAAGAGTTCCGAAGCATTCTTAAACGTCAGCGGAATTCCGAGAACAATGGAAGAGTTCTGAAGCATTTTTAAATGTCAGCGGAATTCCGAGAACAATGGAAGGGTTCCAAAGCATTTTTAAACTTCAGCAGAATTCCGAGAACAATGGAAGAGTTCCGAAGCATTCTTAAACGTCAGCGGAATTCCGAGAACAATGGAAGAGTTCTGAAGCATTTTTAAATGTCAGCGGAATTCCGAGAACAATGGAAGGGTTCCGAAGCATTTTTAAATGTCAGCGGAATTCTGAGAACAATGGAAGAGTTCCGAAGCATTTTTAAACTTCAGCAGAATTCCGAGAACAATGGAAGAGTTCCGAAGCATACTTAAACTTCAGCGGTATTCCGAGAACAATGGAAGAGTTCTGAAGCATTTTTAAACATCAACGGAATTCCGAAAAAAAAGGAAGAGTTCCAAAGCATTTTAATATGTCAGCGGAATTCCGAGAACAATGGAAGAGTTCCGAAGCATTTTTAAACTTCAGTGGTATTACGAGAACAATGGAAGAATTCCGAAGCATTTTTAAACATCAGCAGAATTCCGAGAACAATGGAAGAGTTCCAAAGCATTTTTAAACTTCAGCAGAATTCCGAGAACAATGGAAGAGTTCCGAAGCATTCTTAAACTTCAGCGGAATTCCGAGAACAATGGAAGAGTTCCGAAGCATTTTTTAAAGTCAGCGGAATTTCCGAGAACAATAGAAGAGTTGTGAAGCAATTTTAAGCGTCAGCGGAATTCCGAGAACAATGGAAGAGTTCCGAAGCATTTTTAAACTTCAGCGGAATTTTGAGAACAGTGGAAGAGTTCCGAAGCATTTTTAAAAGTCCGCGAAATTCCGAGAACAATGGAAGAGTTGTGAAGCATTTTTAAACGTCAGCGGAATTCCGAGAACAATGGAAGAGTTCCGAAGCATTTTTAAACGTCAGCGGAATTCAGAGAACAATGGAAGAGTTCCAAAGCATTTTTATATGTCTGCGGAATTCCGAGAACAATGGAAGAGTTCCAAAGCATTTTTAAACTTCAGCAGAATTCCGAGAACAATGGAAGAGTTCCGAAGCATTCTTAAACTTCAGCGGAATTCCGAGAACAATGGAAGAGTTCCGAAGCATTTTTTAAAGTCAGCGGAATTTCTGAGAACAATAGAAGAGTTGTGAAGCAATTTTAAGCGTCAGCGGAATTCCGAGAACAATGGAAGAGTTCCGAAGCATTTTTAAACGTCAGCGTAATTCAGAGAACAATTGAAGAGTTCCGAAGCATTTTTAAAACTCAGGGGAATACCGAGAACAATGGAAGAGTTGTGAAGCATTTTTAAACGTCAGCGGAGTTCCAGAACAATGGATGAGTTCCGAAGCATACTTAAACTTCAGCGGAATTCCGAGAACAATGGAAGAGTTCTGAAGCATTTTTAAACATCAACGGAATTCCGAAAAAAAAGGAAGAGTTCCAAAGCATTTTAATATGTCAGCGGAATTCCGAGAACAATGGAAGAGTTCCAAAGCATTTTTAAACATCAGCGGAATTCCGAGAACAATGGAAGAGTTCTGAAGCATTTTTAAACTTCAGCGGAATTCCGAGAACAATGGAAGAGTTCCGAAGCATTTTTAAACTTCAGCAGAATTCCGAGAACAATGGAAGAGTTCCGAAGCATACTTAAACTTCAGCGGAATTCCGAGAACAATGGAAGAGTTCCGAAGCATTTTTAAAAGTCAGGGGAATACCGAGAACAATGGTAGAGTTGTGAAGCATTTTTAAACGTCAGCGGAATTCCAGAACAATGGAAGAGTTCCGAAGCATACTTAAACTTCAGCGGAATTCCGAGAACAATGGAAGAGTTCTGAAGCATTTTTAAACATCAACGGAATTCCGAGAAAAAAGGAAGAGTTCCGAAGCATTTTTATATGTCAGCGGAATACCGAGAACAATGGAAGAGTTCCGAAGCATTTTTAAAAGTCAGCAGAATACCGAGAACAATGGAAGAGTTGTGAAGCATTTTTAAACGTCAGCGGAATTCCAGAACAATGGAAGTGTTCTGAAGCATTTTTAAATGTCAGCGGAATTACGAGAACAATGGAAGAGTTCCGAAGCATTTTTATATGTCTGCAGTATTCCGAGAACAATGGAAGAGTTCCGAAGCATTTTTAAACGTCAGCGGAATTCCGAGAACAATGGAAGAGTTCTGAAGCATTTTTAAATGTCAGCAGAATTCCGAGAACAATGGAAGCGTTCCGAAGCATTTTTAAATGTCAGCGGAATTCTGAGAACAATGGAAGAGTTCTGAAGCATTTTTAAATGTCAGCGGAATTCAGAGAACAATGGAAGAGTTCCGAAGCATACTTAAACTTCAGCGGAATTCCGAGAACAACGGAAGAGTTCAGAAACATTTTTAAAAGTCAGCAGAATACCGAGAACAATGGAAGAGTTCCGAAGCATTCTTAAACGTCAGCGGAATTCCGAGAACAATGGAAGAGTTCTGAAGCATTTTTAAATGTCAGCGGAATTCCGAGAACAATGGAAGGGTTCCAAAGCATTTTTAAACTTCAGCAGAATTCCGAGAACAATGGAAGAGTTCCGAAGCATTTTTTAAAGTCAGCGGAATTTCCTAGAACAATAGAAGAGTTGTGAAGCAATTTTAAGCGTCAGCGGAATTCCGAGAACAATGGAAGAGTTCCGAAGCATTTTTAAAAGTCAGCGGAATTCCGAGAACAATGGAAGAGTTCCGAAGCATATTTAAACTTCAGCGGAATTCCGAGAACAATGGAAGAGTACCGAAGCATTTTTAAACATCAGCGGAATTCCGAGAACAATGGAAGAATTCTGAAGCATTTTTGAACGTCAGCGGAATTTTGAAAACAATGGAAGATTTCCCTAGCATTTTTAAACGTCAGCGGAATTTGGAGAACAATCGAAGAGTTCCGAAGCATTTTTAAAAGTCAGCGGAATTCCGAGAACAATGGAAGAGTTGTGAAGCATTTTTAAACGTCAGCGGAATTCCTAGAACAATGGAAGAGTTCCGAAGCATTTTTAAACCTCAGCGGAATTCCGAGAACAATGGAAGAGTTCTGAAGCATTTTTAAACCTCAGCGGAATTCTGAGAACAATGGAAGAGCTCCGAAGCATTTTTATATGTCTGCAGAATTCTGAGAACAATGGAAGAGTTCCAAAGCATTTTTAAACGTCAGCAGAATTCTGAAAACAATGGAAGAGTTCTGAAGCATTTTTAAACTTCAGCGGAATTTTGAGAACAGTGGAAGAGTTCCGAAGCATTTTTAAAAGTCCGCGAAATTCCGAGAACAATGGAAGAGTTGTGAAGCATTTTTAAACGTCAGCGGAATTCCGAGAACAATGGAAGCGTTCCGAAGCATTTTTAAACGTCAGCGGAATTCAGAGAACAATGGAAGAGTTCCAAAGCATTTTTATATGTCTGCGGAATTCCGAGAACAATGGAAGAGTTCCAAAGCATTTTTAAACTTCAGCAGAATTCCGAGAACAATGGAAGAGTTCCGAAGCATTCTTAAACTTCAGTGGAATTCCGAGAACAATGGAAGAGTTCCGAAGCATTTTTTAAAGTCAGCGGAATTTCCGAGAACAATAGAAGAGTTGTGAAGCAATTTTAAGCGTCAGCGGAATTCCGAGAACAATGGAAGAGTTCTGAAGCATTTTTAAACGTCAGCGTAATTCAGAGAACAATGGAAGAGTTCCGAAGCATTTTTAAAACTCAGGGGAATACCGAGAACAATGGAAGAGTTGTGAAGCATTTTTAAACGTCAGCGGAATTCCAGAACAATGGATGAGTTCCGAAGCATACTTAAACTTCAGCGGAATTCCGAGAACAATGGAAGAGTTCTGAAGCATTTTTAAACATCAACGGAATTCCGAAAAAAAAGGAAGAGTTCCAAAGCATTTTAATATGTCAGCGGAATTCCGAGAACAATGGAAGAGTTCCAAAGCATTTTTAAACATCAGCGGAATTCCGAGAACAATGGAAGAGTTCTGAAGCATTTTTAAACTTCAGCGGAATTCCGAGAACAATGGAAGAGTTCCGAAGCATTTTTAAACTTCAGCAGAATTCCGAGAACAATGGAAGAGTTCCGAAGCATACTTAAACTTCAGCGGAATTCCGAGAACAATGGAAGAGTTCCGAAGCATTTTTAAAAGTCAGGGGAATACCGAGAACAATGGTAGAGTTGTGAAGCATTTTTAAACGTCAGCGGAATTCCAGAACAATGGAAGAGTTCCGAAGCATACTTAAACTTCAGCGGAATTCCGAGAACAATGGAAGAGTTCTGAAGCATTTTTAAACATCAACGGAATTCCGAGAAAAAAGGAAGAGTTTCGAAGCATTTTTATATGTCAGCGGAATACCGAGAACAATGGAAGAGTTCCGAAGCATTTTTAAAAGTCAGCAGAATACCGAGAACAATGGAAGAGTTGTGAAGCATTTTTAAACGTCAGCGGAATTCGAGAACAATGGAAGTGTTCTGAAGCATTTTTAAATGTCAGCGGAATTACGAGAACAATGGAAGAGTTCCGAAGCATTTTTATATGTCTGCAGTATTCCGAGAACAATGGAAGAGTTCCGAAGCATTTTTAAACGTCAGCGGAATTCCGAGAACAATGGAAGAGTTCTGAAGCATTTTTAAATGTCAGCAGAATTCCGAGAACAATGGAAGCGTTCCGAAGCATTTTTAAATGTCAGCGGAATTCTGAGAACAATGGAAGAGTTCCGAAGCATTTTCAAACTTCAGCAGAATTCCGAGAACAATGGAAGAGTTCCGAAGCATACTTAAACTTCAGGGGAATTCCGAGAACAATGGAAGAGTTCTGAAGCATTTTTAAACATCAACGGAATTCCGAAAAAAAAGGAAGAGTTCCAAAGCATTTTAATATGTCAGCGGAATTCCGAGAACAATGGAAGAGTTCCAAAGCATTTTTAAACATCAGCGGAATTCCGAGAACAATGGAAGAGTTCTGAAGCATTTTTAAACTTCAGCGGAATTCCGAGAACAATGGAAGAGTTCCGAAGCATTTTTAAACTTCAGCAGAATTCCGAGAACAATGGAAGAGTTCCGAAGCATACTTAAACTTCAGCGGAATTCCGAGAACAATGGAAGAGTTCCGAAGCATTTTTAAAAGTCAGGGGAATACCGAGAACAATGGTAGAGTTGTGAAGCATTTTTAAACGTCAGCGGAATTCCAGAACAATGGAAGAGTTCCGAAGCATACTTAAACTTCAGCGGAATTCCGAGAACAATGGAAGAGTTCTGAAGCATTTTTAAACATCAACGGAATTCCGAGAAAAAAGGAAGAGTTCCGAAGCATTTTTATATGTCAGCGGAATACCGAGAACAATGGAAGAGTTCCGAAGCATTTTTAAAAGTCAGCAGAATACCGAGAACAATGGAAGAGTTGTGAAGCATTTTTAAACGTCAGCGGAATTCGAGAACAATGGAAGTGTTCTGAAGCATTTTTAAATGTCAGCGGAATTACGAGAACAATGGAAGAGTTCCGAAGCATTTTTATATGTCTGCAGTATTCCGAGAACAATGGAAGAGTTCCGAAGCATTTTTAAACGTCAGCGGAATTCCGAGAACAATGGAAGAGTTCTGAAGCATTTTTAAATGTCAGCAGAATTCCGAGAACAATGGAAGCGTTCCGAAGCATTTTTAAATGTCAGCGGAATTCTGAGAACAATGGAAGAGTTCCGAAGCATTTTCAAACTTCAGCAGAATTCCGAGAACAATGGAAGAGTTCCGAAGCATACTTAAACTTCAGGGGTATTCCGAGAACAATGGAAGAGTTCCGAAGCATTTTTAAAAGTCAGGGGAATACCGAGAACAATGGTAGAGTTGTGAAGCATTTTTAAATGTCAGCGGAATTCCAGAACAATGGAAGAGTTCCGAAGCATACTTAAACTTCAGCGGAATTCCGAGAACAATGGAAGAGTTCTGAAGCATTTTTAAACATCAACGGAATTCCGAGAAAAAAGGAAGAGTTCCGAAGCATTTTTATATGTCAGCGGAATTCCGAGAACAATGGAAGAGTTCCGAAGCATTTTTAAACTTCAGCGGAATTACGAGAACAATGGAAGAGTTCCGAAGCATTTTTAAACATCAGCAGAATTCCGAGAACAATGGAAGAGTTATTAAGCATTTTTAAACGTCAGTGGAATAACGAAAACAAAGGAAGAGTTCCGAAGCATTTTTAAACATCAGCGGAATTCTGAGAACAATGGAAGTGTTCCAAAGCATTTTTAAACTTCAGCAGTATTCCGAGAACAATGGAAGAGTTCTGAAGCATTTTTAAACTTCAGCGGAATTCTGAGAACAATGGAAGAGTTCCGAAGCATTTTTAAACGTCAGCGGAATTCCGAGAACAATGGAAGAGTACCGAAGCATATTTAAATGTCTGCGGAATTCTGAGAACAATAGAAGAGTTCCGAAGCATTTTTAAAAGTCAGCGGAATTCCGAGAACAATGGAAGCGTTGTGAAGCATTTTTAAACGTCAGCGGAATTCTGAGAACAATGGAAGAGTTCCGAAACATTTTTAATCTTCAGCATAATTCCGAGAACAATGGAAGAGTTCCGAAGCATATTTAAACTGCAGCGGAATTCCGAGAACAATGGAAGAGTACCGAAGCATTTTTAAACATCAGCGGAATTCCGAGAACAATGGAAGAGTTCTGAAGCATTTTTGAACGTCAGCGGAATTTTGAAAACAATGGAAGATTTCCGAAGCATTTTTAAACGTCAGCGGAATTTGGAGAACAATCGAAGAGTTCCGAAGCATTTTTAAAAGTCAGCGGAATTCCGAGAACAATGGAAGAGTTGTGAAGCATTTTTAAACGTCAGCGGAATTCCGAGAACAATGGAAGAGTTCCGAAGCATTTTTAAACGTCAGCGGAATTCAGAGAACAATGGAAGAGTTCCAAAGCATTTTTATATGTCTGCGGAATTCTGAAAACAATGGAAGAGTTCCGAAGCATTTTTAAACTTCAGCAGAATTCCGAGAACAATGGAAGAGTTCCGAAGCATTTTTAAAAGTCAGCGGAATTCCGAGAACAATAGAAGAGTTGTGAAGCATTTTTAAGCGTCAGCGGAATTCCGAGAACAATGGAAGAGTTCCGAAGCATTTTTAAACTTCAGCAGAATTCCGAGAACAATGGAAGAGTTCCGAAGCATTCTTAAACTTCAGCGGAATTCCGAGAACAATGGAAGAGTTCCGAAGCATTTTTTAAAGTCAGCGGAATTTCCGAGAACAATAGAAGAGTTGTGAAGCAATTTTAAGCGTCAGCGGAATTCCGAGAACAATGGAAGAGTTCCGAAGCATTTTTCAACATCAGCGGAATTCCGAGAACAATGGAAGAGTTCTGAAGCATTTTTAAATGTCGGCGGAATTTTGAAAACAATGGAAGATTTCCGAAGCATTTTTAAACGTCAGCGGAATTTTGAGAACGATGGAAGAGTTCCGAGGCATTTTTAAACTTCAGCGGAATTTTGAGAACAATGGAAGAGTTCCGAAGCATTTTTAAAATTCCGCGAAATTCCGAGAACAATGGAAGAGTTGTGAAGCATTTTTAAACATCAGCGGAATTCCGAGAACAATGGAAGAGTTCCGAAGCATTTTTAAACGTCTGCGTAATTCAGAGAACAATGGAAGAGTTCCGAAGCATTTTTAAAACTCAGGGGAATACCGAGAACAATGGAAGAGTTGTGAAGCATTTTTAAATGTCAGCGGAATTCCAGAACAATGGATGAGTTCCGAAGCATACTTAAACTTCAGCGGAATTCCGAGAACAATGGAAGAGTTCTGAAGCATTTTTAAACATCAACGGAATTCCGAAAAAAAAGGAAGAGTTCCAAAGCATTTTAATATGTCAGCGGAATTCCAAGAACAATGGAAGAGTTCCGAAGCATTTTTAAACTTCAGCGGAATTACGAGAACAATGGAAGAATTCCGAAGCATTTTTAAACATCAGCAGAATTCCGAGAACAATGGAAGAGTTCCAACGCATTTTTAAACTTCAGCAGAATTCCGAGTACAATGGAAGAGTTCCGAAGCATTTTTCAACATCAGCGGAATTCCGAGAACAATGGAAGAGTTCTGAAGCATTTTTAAATGTCAGCGGAATTTTGAAAACAATGGAAGATTTCCGAAGCATTTTTAAACGTCAGCGGAATTTTGAGAACGATGGAAGAGTTCCGAGGCATTTTTAAACTTCAGCGGAATTTTGAAAACAATGGAAGAGTTCCGAAGCATTTTTAAAAGTCCGCGAAATTCTGAGAACAATGGAAGAGTTGTGAAGCATTTTTAAATGTCAGCGGAATTCCGAGAACAATGGAAGAGTTCCGAAGCATTTTTAAAAGTCCGCGAAATTCCGAGAACAATGGAAGAGTTGTGAAGCATTTTTAAACGTCAGCGGAATTCCAGAACAATGGATGAGTTCCGAAGCATACTTAAACTTCAGCGGAATTCCGAGAACAATGGAAGAGTTCTGAAGCATTTTTAAACATCAACGGAATTCCGAAAAAAAAGGAAGAGTTCCAAAGCATTTTAATATGTCAGCGGAATTCCGAGAACAATGGAAGAGTTCCGAAGCATTTTTAAACTTCAGCGGAATTACGAGAACAATGGAAGAATTCCGAAGCATTTTTAAACATCAGCAGAAATCCGAGAACAATAGAAGAGTTGTGAAGCATTTTTTAACGTCAGCAGAATTCCGAGAACAGTGAAAGAGTTCCGAAGCATACTTAAACTTCAGCAGAATTCCTAGAACAATGGAAGAGTTCCGAAGCATTTTTAAACTTCAGCGGAATTCCGAGAACAATGGAAGAGTTCCGAAGCATTTTTAAACGTCAGCGGAATTCCGAGAACAATGGAAGTGTTCTGAAGCATTTTTAAACGTCAGCGGAATTCTGAGAACAATGGAAGAGTTCCGAAGCATTTTTAAACGTCAGCGGAATTTTGAAAACAATGGAAGATTTCCGAAGCATTTTTAAACCTCAGCGGAATTCCGAGAACAATGGAATAGTTCTGAAGCATTTTTAAATGTCAGCGGAATTCCGAGAACAATGGAAGAGTTCCAAAGCATTTTTAAACATCAGCGGAATTCCGAGAACAATGGAAGAGTTCTGAAGCATTTTTAAACGTCAGCGGAATTTTGAAAACAATGGAAGATTTCCGAAGCATTTTTAAACCTCAGCGGAATTCCGAGAACAATGGAAGAGTTCTGAAGCATTTTTAAACGTCAGCGGAATTTGGAGAACAATCGAAGAGTTCCGAAGCATTTTTAAACCTCAGCGGAATTCCGAGAACAATGGAAGAGTTCTGAAGCATTTTTAAATGTCAACGGAATTCAGAGAACAATGGAAGAGTTCCGAAGCATACTTAAACTTCAGCGGAATTCCGAGAACAACGGAAGAGTTCAGAAACATTTTTAAAAGTCAGCAGAATACCGAGAACAATGGAAGAGTTCCGAAGCATTCTTAAACGTCAGCGGAATTCCGAGAACAATGGAAGAGTTCTGAAGCATTTTTAAATGTCAGCGGAATTCCGAGAACAATGGAAGGGTTCCAAAGCATTTTTAAACTTCAGCGGAATTACGAGAACAATGGAAGAGTTCTGAAGCATTTTTAAACATCAGCAGAATTCCGAGAACAATGGAAGAGTTATTAAGCATTTTTAAACGTCGGTGGAATAACGAAAACAAAGGAAGAGTTCCGAAGCATTTTTAAACATTAGCGGAATTCTGAGAACAATGGAAGAGTTCCGAAGCATTTTTAAACGTCAGCGGAATTCCGAGAACAATGGAAGAGTACCGAAGCATTTTTAAATGTCTGCGGAATTCTGAGAACAATAGAAGAGTTCC
Organism: Phyllobates terribilis; assembly: GCF_046119375.1. Classification (NCBI taxonomy): domain Eukaryota; kingdom Metazoa; phylum Chordata; class Amphibia; order Anura; family Dendrobatidae; genus Phyllobates; species Phyllobates terribilis. The sequence continues at coordinate 19,510,149 of NW_027362775.1, read as the reverse complement.
GAAGCATTTTTAAAAGTCAGAGGAATTCCGAGAACAATGGAAGCGTTGTGAAGCATTTTTAAACGTCAGCGGAATTCTGAGAACAATGGAAGAGTTCCGAAACATTTTTAATCTTCAGCATAATTCCGAGAACAATGGAAGAGTTCCGAAGCATATTTAAACTTCAGCGGAATTCCGAGAACAATGGAAGAGTACCGAAGCATTTTTAAACATCAGCGGAATTCCGAGAACAATGGAAGAGTTCTGAAGCATTTTTAAACGTCAGCGGAATTTTGAGAACGATGGAAGAGTTCCGAGGCATTTTTAAACTTCAGCGGAATTTTGAGAACAATGGAAGAGTTCCGAAGCATTTTTAAAATTCCGCGAAATTCCGAGAACAATGGAAGAGTTGTGAAGCATTTTTAAACATCAGCGGAATTCCGAGAACAATGGAAGATTTCCGAAGCATTTTTAAACGTCAGCGGAATTCCGAGAACAATGGAAGAGTTCTGAAGCATTTTTAAACCTCAGCGGAATTCTGAGAACAATGGAAGAGCTCCGAAGCATTTTTATATGTCTGCAGAATTCTGAGAACAATGGAAGAGTTCCAAAGCATTTTTAAACGTCAGCAGAATTCTGAAAACAATGGAAGAGTTCTGAAGCATTTTTAAACTTCAGCGGAATTTTGAGAACAGTGGAAGAGTTCCGAAGCATTTTTAAAAGTCCGCGAAATTCCGAGAACATTGGAAGAGTTGTGAAGCATTTTTAAACGTCAGCGGAATTCCGAGAACAATGGAAGAGTTCCGAAGCATTTTTAAACGTCAGCGGAATTCAGAGAACAATGGAAGAGTTCCAAAGCATTTTTATATGTCTGCGGAATTCTGAAAACAATGGAAGAGTTCCGAAGCATTTTTAAACTTCAGCAAAATTACGAGAACAATGGAAGAGTTGTGAAGCATTTTTTAACGTCAGCAGAATTCCGAGAACAGTGAAAGAGTTCCGAAGCATACTTAAACTTCAGCGGAATTCCGAGAACAATGGAAGAGTTCCGAAGCATTTTTCAACTTCACCCGAATTCCGAGAACAATGGAAGAGTTCCGAAGCATTCTTAAACTTCAGCGGTATTCCGAGAACAATGGAAGAGTTCCGAAGCATTTTTAAAAGTCAGGGGAATACCGAGAACAATGGTAGAGTTGTGAAGCATTTTTAAATGTCAGCGGAATTCCAGAACAATGGAAGAGTTCCGAAGCATACTTAAACTTCAGCGGAATTCCGAGAACAATGGAAGAGTTCCGAAGCATTTTTAAACTTCACCCGAATTCCGAGAACAATGGACGTGTTCCGATGCATTTTTAAACTTCAGCAGAATTCCTAGAACAATGGAAGAGTTCCGAAGCATTTTTAAACTTCAGCGGAATTCCGAGAACAATGGAAGAGTTCCGAAGCATTTTTAAACGTCAGCGGAATTCCGAGAACAATGGAAGTGTTCTGAAGCATTTTTAAACGTCAGCGGAATTCTGAGAACAATGGAAGAGTTCCGAAGCATTTTTAAACTTCAGCAGAATTATGAGAACAATGGAAGAGTTCCGAAGCATTTTTAAACTTCAGCGGAATTTGGAGAACAAAGGAAGATTTCCGAAGCATTTTTAAAAGTCAGAGAAATTCCGAGAACAATGGAAGAGTTCCGAAGCATTTTTAAACTTCAGCAGAATTCCGAGAACAATGGAAGAGTTGTGAAGCATTTTTAAATGTCAGCGGAATTCCGAGAACAATGGAAGAGTTCCAAAGCATTTTTAAACATCAGCGGAATTCCGAGAACAATGGAAGAGTTCTGAAGCATTTTTAAACGTCAGCGGAATTTTGAAAACAATGGAAGATTTCCGAAGCATTTTTAAACCTCAGCGGAATTCCGAGAACAATGGAAGAGTTCTGAAGCATTTTTAAACGTCAGCGGAATTTGGAGAACAATCGAAGAGTTCCGAAGCATTTTTAAACCTCAGCGGAATTCCGAGAACAATGGAAGAGTTCTGAAGCATTTTTAAATGTCAGCGGAATTCAGAGAACAATGGAAGAGTTCCGAAGCATACTTAAACTTCAGCGGAATTCCGAGAACAACGGAAGAGTTCAGAAACATTTTTAAAAGTCAGCAGAATACCGAGAACAATGGAAGAGTTCCGAAGCATTCTTAAACGTCAGCGGAATTCCGAGTACAATGGAAGAGTTCTGAAGCATTTTTAAATGTCAGCGGAATTCCGAGAACAATGGAAGGGTTCCAAAGCATTTTTAAACTTCAGCAGAATTCCGAGAACAATGGAAGAGTTCCGAAGCATTCTTAAACGTCAGCGGAATTCCGAGAACAATGGAAGAGTTCTGAAGCATTTTTAAATGTCAGCGGAATTCCGAGAACAATGGAAGGGTTCCGAAGCATTTTTAAATGTCAGCGGAATTCTGAGAACAATGGAAGAGTTCCGAAGCATTTTTAAACTTCAGCAGAATTCCGAGAACAATGGAAGAGTTCCGAAGCATACTTAAACTTCAGCGGTATTCCGAGAACAATGGAAGAGTTCTGAAGCATTTTTAAACATCAACGGAATTCCGAAAAAAAAGGAAGAGTTCCAAAGCATTTTAATATGTCAGCGGAATTCCGAGAACAATGGAAGAGTTCCGAAGCATTTTTAAACTTCAGTGGTATTACGAGAACAATGGAAGAATTCCGAAGCATTTTTAAACATCAGCAGAATTCCGAGAACAATGGAAGAGTTCCGAAGCATTCTTAAACTTCAGCGGAATTCCGAGAACAATGGAAGAGTTCCGAAGCATTTTTTAAAGTCAGCGGAATTTCCGAGAACAATAGAAGAGTTGTGAAGCAATTTTAAGCGTCAGCGGAATTCCGAGAACAATGGAAGAGTTCCGAAGCATTTTTAAAAGTCAGCGGAATTCCGAGAACAATGGAAGCATTGTGAAGCATTTTTAAACGTCAGCGGAATTCTGAGAACAATGGAAGAGTTCCGAAACATTTTTAATCTTCAGCATAATTCCGAGAACAATGGAAGAGTTCCGAAGCATATTTAAACTTCAGCGGAATTCCGAGAACAATGGAAGAGTACCGAAGCATTTTTAAACATCAGCGGAATTCCGAGAACAATGGAAGAATTCTGAAGCATTTTTGAACGTCAGCGGAATTTTGAAAACAATGGAAGATTTCCCTAGCATTTTTAAACGTCAGCGGAATTTGGAGAACAATCGAAGAGTTCCGAAGCATTTTTAAAAGTCAGCGGAATTCCGAGAACAATGGAAGAGTTGTGAAGCATTTTTAAACGTCAGCGGAATTCCGAGAACAATGGAAGAGTTCCGAAGCATTTTTAAACCTCAGCGGAATTCCGAGAACAATGGAAGAGTTCTGAAGCATTTTTAAACCTCAGCGGAATTCTGAGAACAATGGAAGAGCTCCGAAGCATTTTTATATGTCTGCAGAATTCTGAGAACAATGGAAGAGTTCCAAAGCATTTTTAAACGTCAGCAGAATTCTGAAAACAATGGAAGAGTTCTGAAGCATTTTTAAACTTCAGCGGAATTTTGAGAACAGTGGAAGAGTTCCGAAGCATTTTTAAAAGTCCGCGAAATTCCGAGAACAATGGAAGAGTTGTGAAGCATTTTTAAACGTCAGCGGAATTCCGAGAACAATGGAAGAGTTCCGAAGCATTTTTAAACGTCAGCGGAATTCAGAGAACAATGGAAGAGTTCCAAAGCATTTTTATATGTCTGCGGAATTCCGAGAACAATGGAAGAGTTCCAAAGCATTTTTAAACTTCAGCAGAATTCCGAGAACAATGGAAGAGTTCCGAAGCATTCTTAAACTTCAGCGGAATTCCGAGAACAATGGAAGAGTTCCGAAGCATTTTTTAAAGTCAGCGGAATTTCCGAGAACAATAGAAGAGTTGTGAAGCAATTTTAAGCGTCAGCGGAATTCCGAGAACAATGGAAGAGTTCCGAAGCATTTTTCAACATCAGCGGAATTCCGAGAACAATGGAAGAGTTCCGAAGCATTTTTAAAACTCAGGGGAATTCCGAGAACAATGGAAGAGTTGTGAAGCATTTTTAAACGTCAGCGGAATTCCAGAACAATGGATGAGTTCCGAAGCATACTTAAACTTCAGCGGAATTCCGAGAACAATGGAAGAGTTCTGAAGCATTTTTAAACATCAACGGAATTCCGAAAAAAAAGGAAGAGTTCCAAAGCATTTTAATATGTCAGCGGAATTCCGAGAACAATGGAAGAGTTCCAAAGCATTTTTAAACATCAGCGGAATTCCGAGAACAATGGAAGAGTTCTGAAGCATTTTTAAACGTCAGCGGAATTTTGAAAACAATGGAAGATTTCCGAAGCATTTTTAAACCTCAGCGGAATTCCGAGAACAATGGAAGAGTTCTGAAGCATTTTTAAACGTCAGCGGAATTTGGAGAACAATCGAAGAGTTCCGAAGCATTTTTAAACCTCAGCGGAATTCCGAGAACAATGGAAGAGTTCTGAAGCATTTTTAAATGTCAGCGGAATTCAGAGAACAATGGAAGAGTTCCGAAGCATACTTAAACTTCAGCGGAATTCCGAGAACAACGGAAGAGTTCAGAAACATTTTTAAAAGTCAGCAGAATACCGAGAACAATGGAAGAGTTCCGAAGCATTCTTAAACGTCAGCGGAATTCCGAGAACAATGGAAGAGTTCTGAAGCATTTTTAAATGTCAGCGGAATTCCGAGAACAATGGAAGGGTTCCAAAGCATTTTTAAACTTCAGCAGAATTCCGAGAACAATGGAAGAGTTCCGAAGCATTCTTAAACGTCAGCGGAATTCCGAGAACAATGGAAGAGTTCTGAAGCATTTTTAAATGTCAGCGGAATTCCGAGAACAATGGAAGGGTTCCGAAGCATTTTTAAATGTCAGCGGAATTCTGAGAACAATGGAAGAGTTCCGAAGCATTTTTAAACATCAGCAGAATTCCGAGAACAATGGAAGAGTTATTAAGCATTTTTAAACGTCGGTGGAATAACGAAAACAAAGGAAGAGTTCCGAAGCATTTTTAAACATTAGCGGAATTCTGAGAACAATGGAAGTGTTCCAAAGCATTTTTCAACTTCAGCAGTATTCCGAGAACAATGGAAGAGTTCTGAAGCATTTTTAAACTTCAGCGGAATTCTGAGAACAATGGAAGAGTTCCGAAGCATTTTTAAACGTCAGCGGAATTCCGAGAACAATGGAAGAGTACCGAAGCATTTTTAAATGTCTGCGGAATTCTGAGAACAATAGAAGAGTTCCGAAGCATTTTTAAAAGTCAGCGGAATTCCGAGAACAATGGAAGCGTTGTGAAGCATTTTTAAACGTCAGCGGAATTCTGAGAACAATGGAAGAGTTCCGAAACATTTTTAATCTTCAGCATAATTCCGAGAACAATGGAAGAGTTCCGAAGCATATTTAAACTTCAGCGGAATTCCGAGAACAATGGAAGAGTACCGAAGCATTTTTAAACATCAGCGGAATTCCGAGAACAATGGAAGAGTTCTGAAGCATTTTTAAACGTCAGCGGAATTTTGAGAACGATGGAAGAGTTCCGAGGCATTTTTAAACTTCAGCGGAATTTTGAGAACAATGGAAGAGTTCCGAAGCATTTTTAAAATTCCGCGAAATTCCGAGAACAATGGAAGAGTTGTGAAGCATTTTTAAACATCAGCGGAATTCCGAGAACAATGGAAGATTTCCGAAGCATTTTTAAACGTCAGCGGAATTCCGAGAACAATGGAAGAGTTCTGAAGCATTTTTAAACCTCAGCGGAATTCTGAGAACAATGGAAGAGCTCCGAAGCATTTTTATATGTCTGCAGAATTCTGAGAACAATGGAAGAGTTCCAAAGCATTTTTAAACGTCAGCAGAATTCTGAAAACAATGGAAGAGTTCTGAAGCATTTTTAAACTTCAGCGGAATTTTGAGAACAGTGGAAGAGTTCCGAAGCATTTTTAAAAGTCCGCGAAATTCCGAGAACAATGGAAGAGTTGTGAAGCATTTTTAAACGTCAGCGGAATTCCGAGAACAATGGAAGAGTTCCGAAGCATTTTTAAACGTCAGCGGAATTCAGAGAACAATGGAAGAGTTCCAAAGCATTTTTATATGTCTGCGGAATTCTGAAAACAATGGAAGAGTTCCGAAGCATTTTTAAACTTCAGCAAAATTACGAGAACAATGGAAGAGTTGTGAAGCATTTTTTAACGTCAGCAGAATTCCGAGAACAGTGAAAGAGTTCCGAAGCATACTTAAACTTCAGCGGAATTCCGAGAACAATGGAAGAGTTCCGAAGCATTTTTCAACTTCACCCGAATTCCGAGAACAATGGAAGAGTTCCGAAGCATTCCTAAACTTCAGCGGTATTCCGAGAACAATGGAAGAGTTCCGAAGCATTTTTAAAAGTCAGGGGAATACCGAGAACAATGGTAGAGTTGTGAAGCATTTTTAAATGTCAGCGGAATTCCAGAACAATGGAAGAGTTCCGAAGCATACTTAAACTTCAGCGGAATTCCGAGAACAATGGAAGAGTTCCGAAGCATTCTTAAACGTCAGCGGAATTCCGAGAACAATGGAAGAGTTCTGAAGCATTTTTAAATGTCAGCGGAATTCCGAGAACAATGGAAGGGTTCCGAAGCATTTTTAAATGTCAGCGGAATTCTGAGAACAATGGAAGAGTTCCGAAGCATTTTTAAACTTCAGCAGAATTCCGAGAACAATGGAAGAGTTCCGAAGCATACTTAAACTTCAGCGGTATTCCGAGAACAATGGAAGAGTTCTGAAGCATTTTTAAACATCAACGGAATTCCGAAAAAAAAGGAAGAGTTCCAAAGCATTTTAATATGTCAGCGGAATTCCGAGAACAATGGAAGAGTTCCGAAGCATTTTTAAACTTCAGTGGTATTACGAGAACAATGGAAGAATTCCGAAGCATTTTTAAACATCAGCAGAATTCCGAGAACAATGGAAGAGTTCCGAAGCATTCTTAAACTTCAGCGGAATTCCGAGAACAATGGAAGAGTTCCGAAGCATTTTTTAAAGTCAGCGGAATTTCCGAGAACAATAGAAGAGTTGTGAAGCAATTTTAAGCGTCAGCGGAATTCCGAGAACAATGGAAGAGTTCCGAAGCATTTTTAAAAGTCAGCGGAATTCCGAGAACAATGGAAGCATTGTGAAGCATTTTTAAACGTCAGCGGAATTCTGAGAACAATGGAAGAGTTCCGAAACATTTTTAATCTTCAGCATAATTCCGAGAACAATGGAAGAGTTCCGAAGCATATTTAAACTTCAGCGGAATTCCGAGAACAATGGAAGAGTACCGAAGCATTTTTAAACATCAGCGGAATTCCGAGAACAATGGAAGAATTCTGAAGCATTTTTGAACGTCAGCGGAATTTTGAAAACAATGGAAGATTTCCCTAGCATTTTTAAACGTCAGCGGAATTTGGAGAACAATCGAAGAGTTCCGAAGCATTTTTAAAAGTCAGCGGAATTCCGAGAACAATGGAAGAGTTGTGAAGCATTTTTAAACGTCAGCGGAATTCCGAGAACAATGGAAGAGTTCCGAAGCATTTTTAAACCTCAGCGGAATTCCGAGAACAATGGAAGAGTTCTGAAGCATTTTTAAACCTCAGCGGAATTCTGAGAACAATGGAAGAGCTCCGAAGCATTTTTATATGTCTGCAGAATTCTGAGAACAATGGAAGAGTTCCAAAGCATTTTTAAACGTCAGCAGAATTCTGAAAACAATGGAAGAGTTCTGAAGCATTTTTAAACTTCAGCGGAATTTTGAGAACAGTGGAAGAGTTCCGAAGCATTTTTAAAAGTCCGCGAAATTCCGAGAACAATGGAAGAGTTGTGAAGCATTTTTAAACGTCAGCGGAATTCCGAGAACAATGGAAGAGTTCCGAAGCATTTTTAAACGTCAGCGGAATTCAGAGAACAATGGAAGAGTTCCAAAGCATTTTTATATGTCTGCGGAATTCCGAGAACAATGGAAGAGTTCCAAAGCATTTTTAAACTTCAGCAGAATTCCGAGAACAATGGAAGAGTTCCGAAGCATTCTTAAACTTCAGCGGAATTCCGAGAACAATGGAAGAGTTCCGAAGCATTTTTTAAAGTCAGCGGAATTTCCGAGAACAATAGAAGAGTTGTGAAGCAATTTTAAGCGTCAGCGGAATTCCGAGAACAATGGAAGAGTTCCGAAGCATTTTTCAACATCAGCGGAATTCCGAGAACAGTCGAAGAGTTCTGAAGCATTTTTAAATGTCAGCGGAATTTTGAAAACAATGGAAGATTTCCGAAGCATTTTTAAACGTCAGCGGAATTTTGAGAACGATGGAAGAGTTCCGAGGCATTTTTAAACTTCAGCGGAATTTTGAGAACAATGGAAGAGTTCCGAAGCATTTTTAAAAGTCCGCGAAATTCCGAGAACAATGGAAGAGTTGTGAAGCATTTTTAAACATCAGCGGAATTCCGAGAACAATGGAAGAGTTCCGAAGCATTTTTAAACGTCAGCGTAATTCAGAGAACAATGGAAGAGTTCCGAAGCATTTTTAAAACTCAGGGGAATTCCGAGAACAATGGAAGAGTTGTGAAGCATTTTTAAACGTCAGCGGAATTCCAGAACAATGGATGAGTTCCGAAGCATACTTAAACTTCAGCGGAATTCCGAGAACAATGGAAGAGTTCTGAAGCATTTTTAAACATCAACGGAATTCCGAAAAAAAAGGAAGAGTTCCAAAGCATTTTAATATGTCAGCGGAATTCCGAGAACAATGGAAGAGTTCCAAAGCATTTTTAAACATCAGCGGAATTCCGAGAACAATGGAAGAGTTCTGAAGCATTTTTAAACGTCAGCGGAATTTTGAAAACAATGGAAGATTTCCGAAGCATTTTTAAACCTCAGCGGAATTCCGAGAACAATGGAAGAGTTCTGAAGCATTTTTAAACGTCAGCGGAATTTGGAGAACAATCGAAGAGTTCCGAAGCATTTTTAAACCTCAGCGGAATTCCGAGAACAATGGAAGAGTTCTGAAGCATTTTTAAATGTCAGCGGAATTCAGAGAACAATGGAAGAGTTCCGAAGCATACTTAAACTTCAGCGGAATTCCGAGAACAACGGAAGAGTTCAGAAACATTTTTAAAAGTCAGCAGAATACCGAGAACAATGGAAGAGTTCCGAAGCATTCTTAAACGTCAGCGGAATTCCGAGAACAATGGAAGAGTTCTGAAGCATTTTTAAATGTCAGCGGAATTCCGAGAACAATGGAAGGGTTCCAAAGCATTTTTAAACTTCAGCAGAATTCCGAGAACAATGGAAGAGTTCCGAAGCATTCTTAAACGTCAGCGGAATTCCGAGAACAATGGAAGAGTTCTGAAGCATTTTTAAATGTCAGCGGAATTCCGAGAACAATGGAAGGGTTCCGAAGCATTTTTAAATGTCAGCGGAATTCTGAGAACAATGGAAGAGTTCCGAAGCATTTTTAAACATCAGCAGAATTCCGAGAACAATGGAAGAGTTATTAAGCATTTTTAAACGTCGGTGGAATAACGAAAACAAAGGAAGAGTTCCGAAGCATTTTTAAACATTAGCGGAATTCTGAGAACAATGGAAGTGTTCCAAAGCATTTTTCAACTTCAGCAGTATTCCGAGAACAATGGAAGAGTTCTGAAGCATTTTTAAACTTCAGCGGAATTCTGAGAACAATGGAAGAGTTCCGAAGCATTTTTAAACGTCAGCGGAATTCCGAGAAAAATGGAAGAGTACCGAAGCATTTTTAAATGTCTGCGGAATTCTGAGAACAATAGAAGAGTTCCGAAGCATTTTTAAAAGTCAGCGGAATTCCGAGAACAATGGAAGCGTTGTGAAGCATTTTTAAACGTCAGCGGAATTCTGAGAACAATGGAAGAGTTCCGAAACATTTTTAATCTTCAGCATAATTCCGAGAACAATGGAAGAGTTCCGAAGCATATTTAAACTTCAGCGGAATTCCGAGAACAATGGAAGAGTACCGAAGCATTTTTAAACATCAGCGGAATTCCGAGAACAATGGAAGAGTTCTGAAGCATTTTTAAACGTCAGCGGAATTTTGAGAACGATGGAAGAGTTCCGAGGCATTTTTAAACTTCAGCGGAATTTTGAGAACAATGGAAGAGTTCCGAAGCATTTTTAAAATTCCGCGAAATTCCGAGAACAATGGAAGAGTTGTGAAGCATTTTTAAACATCAGCGGAATTCCGAGAACAATGGAAGATTTCCGAAGCATTTTTAAACGTCAGCGGAATTCCGAGAACAATGGAAGAGTTCTGAAGCATTTTTAAACCTCAGCGGAATTCTGAGAACAATGGAAGAGCTCCGAAGCATTTTTATATGTCTGCAGAATTCTGAGAACAATGGAAGAGTTCCAAAGCATTTTTAAACGTCAGCAGAATTCTGAAAACAATGGAAGAGTTCTGAAGCATTTTTAAACTTCAGCGGAATTTTGAGAACAGTGGAAGAGTTCCGAAGCATTTTTAAAAGTCCGCGAAATTCCGAGAACAATGGAAGAGTTGTGAAGCATTTTTAAACGTCAGCGGAATTCCGAGAACAATGGAAGAGTTCCGAAGCATTTTTAAACGTCAGCGGAATTCCGAGAACAATGGAAGAGTTCCGAAGCATTTTTCAACTTCACCCGAATTCCGAGAACAATGGAAGAGTTCCGAAGCATTCTTAAACTTCAGCGGTATTCCGAGAACAATGGAAGAGTTCCGAAGCATTTTTAAAAGTCAGGGGAATACCGAGAACAATGGTAGAGTTGTGAAGCATTTTTAAATGTCAGCGGAATTCCAGAACAATGGAAGAGTTCCGAAGCATACTTAAACTTCAGCGGAATTCCGAGAACAATGGAAGAGTTCCGAAGCATTTTTAAACTTCACCCGAATTCCGAGAACAATGGACGTGTTCCGATGCATTTTTAAACTTCAGCAGAATTCCTAGAACAATGGAAGAGTTCCGAAGCATTTTTAAACTTCAGCGGAATTCCGAGAACAATGGAAGAGTTCCGAAGCATTTTTAAACGTCATCGGAATTCCGAGAACAATGGAAGTGTTCTGAAGCATTTTTAAACGTCAGCGGAATTCTGAGAACAATGGAAGAGTTCCGAAGCATTTTTAAACTTCAGCAGAATTATGAGAACAATGGAAGAGTTCCGAAGCATTTTTAAACTTCAGCGGAATTTGGAGAACAAAGGAAGATTTCCGAAGCATTTTTAAAAGTCAGAGAAATTCCGAGAACAATGGAAGAGTTCCGAAGCATTTTTAAACTTCAGCAGAATTCCGAGAACAATGGAAGAGTTGTGAAGCATTTTTAAATGTCTGCGGAATTCTGAGAACAATAGAAGAGTTCCGAAGCATTTTTAAAAGTCAGCGGAATTCCGAGAACAATGGAAGCGTTGTGAAGCATTTTTAAACGTCAGCGGAATTCTGAGAACAATGGAAGAGTTCCGAAACATTTTTAATCTTCAGCATAATTCCGAGAACAATGGAAGAGTTCCGAAGCATATTTAAACTTCAGCGGAATTCCGAGAACAATGGAAGAGTACCGAAGCATTTTTAAACATCAGCGGAATTCCGAGAACAATGGAAGAGTTCTGAAGCATTTTTAAACGTCAGCGGAATTTTGAGAACGATGGAAGAGTTCCGAGGCATTTTTAAACTTCAGCGGAATTTTGAGAACAATGGAAGAGTTCCGAAGCATTTTTAAAATTCCGCGAAATTCCGAGAACAATGGAAGAGTTGTGAAGCATTTTTAAACATCAGCGGAATTCCGAGAACAATGGAAGATTTCCGAAGCATTTTTAAACGTCAGCGGAATTCCGAGAACAATGGAAGAGTTCTGAAGCATTTTTAAACCTCAGCGGAATTCTGAGAACAATGGAAGAGCTCCGAAGCATTTTTATATGTCTGCAGAATTCTGAGAACAATGGAAGAGTTCCAAAGCATTTTTAAACGTCAGCAGAATTCTGAAAACAATGGAAGAGTTCTGAAGCATTTTTAAACTTCAGCGGAATTTTGAGAACAGTGGAAGAGTTCCGAAGCATTTTTAAAAGTCCGCGAAATTCCGAGAACAATGGAAGAGTTGTGAAGCATTTTTAAACGTCAGCGGAATTCCGAGAACAATGGAAGAGTTCCGAAGCATTTTTAAACGTCAGCGGAATTCAGAGAACAATGGAAGAGTTCCAAAGCATTTTTATATGTCTGCGGAATTCTGAAAACAATGGAAGAGTTCCGAAGCATTTTTAAACTTCAGCAAAATTACGAGAACAATGGAAGAGTTGTGAAGCATTTTTTAACGTCAGCAGAATTCCGAGAACAGTGAAAGAGTTCCGAAGCATACTTAAACTTCAGCGGAATTCCGAGAACAATGGAAGAGTTCCGAAGCATTTTTCAACTTCACCCGAATTCCGAGAACAATGGAAGAGTTCCGAAGCATTCTTAAACTTCAGCGGTATTCCGAGAACAATGGAAGAGTTCCGAAGCATTTTTAAAAGTCAGGGGAATACCGAGAACAATGGTAGAGTTGTGAAGCATTTTTAAATGTCAGCGGAATTCCAGAACAATGGAAGAGTTCCGAAGCATACTTAAACTTCAGCGGAATTCCGAGAACAATGGAAGAGTTCCGAAGCATTTTTAAACTTCACCCGAATTCCGAGAACAATGGACGTGTTCCGATGCATTTTTAAACTTCAGCAGAATTCCTAGAACAATGGAAGAGTTCCGAAGCATTTTTAAACTTCAGCGGAATTCCGAGAACAATGGAAGAGTTCCGAAGCATTTTTAAACGTCAGCGGAATTCCGAGAACAATGGAAGTGTTCTGAAGCATTTTTAAACGTCAGCGGAATTCTGAGAACAATGGAAGAGTTCCGAAGCATTTTTAAACTTCAGCAGAATTATGAGAACAATGGAAGAGTTCCGAAGCATTTTTAAACTTCAGCGGAATTTGGAGAACAAAGGAAGATTTCCGAAGCATTTTTAAAAGTCAGAGAAATTCCGAGAACAATGGAAGAGTTCCGAAGCATTTTTAAACTTCAGCAGAATTCCGAGAACAATGGAAGATTTGTGAAGCATTTTTAAATGTCAGCGGAATTCCGAGAACAATGGAAGAGTTCCAAAGCATTTTTAAACATCAGCGGAATTCCGAGAACAATGGAAGAGTTCTGAAGCATTTTTAAACGTCAGCGGAATTTTGAAAACAATGGAAGATTTCCGAAGCATTTTTAAACCTCAGCGGAATTCCGAGAACAATGGAAGAGTTCTGAAGCATTTTTAAACTTCAGCGGAATTCTGAGAACAATGGAAGAGTTCCGAAGCATTTTTAAACGTCAGCGGAATTCCGAGAACAATGGAAGAGTACCGAAGCATTTTTAAATGTCTGCGGAATTCTGAGAACAATAGAAGAGTTCCGAAGCATTTTTAAAAGTCAGCGGAATTCCGAGAACAATGGAAGCGTTGTGAAGCATTTTTAAACGTCAGCGGAATTCTGAGAACAATGGAAGAGTTCCGAAACATTTTTAATCTTCAGCATAATTCCGAGAACAATGGAAGAGTTCCGAAGCATATTTAAACTTCAGCGGAATTCCGAGAACAATGGAAGAGTACCGAAGCATTTTTAAACATCAGCGGAATTCCGAGAACAATGGAAGAGTTCTGAAGCATTTTTAAACGTCAGCGGAATTTTGAGAACGATGGAAGAGTTCCGAGGCATTTTTAAACTTCAGCGGAATTTTGAGAACAATGGAAGAGTTCCGAAGCATTTTTAAAATTCCGCGAAATTCCGAGAACAATGGAAGAGTTGTGAAGCATTTTTAAACATCAGCGGAATTCCGAGAACAATGGAAGATTTCCGAAGCATTTTTAAACGTCAGCGGAATTCCGAGAACAATGGAAGAGTTCTGAAGCATTTTTAAACCTCAGCGGAATTCTGAGAACAATGGAAGAGCTCCGAAGCATTTTTATATGTCTGCAGAATTCTGAGAACAATGGAAGAGTTCCAAAGCATTTTTAAACGTCAGCAGAATTCTGAAAACAATGGAAGAGTTCTGAAGCATTTTTAAACTTCAGCGGAATTTTGAGAACAGTGGAAGAGTTCCGAAGCATTTTTAAAAGTCCGCGAAATTCCGAGAACAATGGAAGAGTTGTGAAGCATTTTTAAACGTCAGCGGAATTCCGAGAACAATGGAAGAGTTCCGAAGCATTTTTAAACGTCAGCGGAATTCAGAGAACAATGGAAGAGTTCCAAAGCATTTTTATATGTCTGCGGAATTCTGAAAACAATGGAAGAGTTCCGAAGCATTTTTAAACTTCAGCAAAATTACGAGAACAATGGAAGAGTTCCGAAGCATTTTTCAACTTCACCCGAATTCCGAGAACAATGGAAGAGTTCCGAAGCATTCTTAAACTTCAGCGGTATTCCGAGAACAATGGAAGAGTTCCGAAGCATTTTTAAAAGTCAGGGGAATACCGAGAACAATGGTAGAGTTGTGAAGCATTTTTAAATGTCAGCGGAATTCCAGAACAATGGAAGAGTTCCGAAGCATACTTAAACTTCAGCGGAATTCCGAGAACAATGGAAGAGTTCCGAAGCATTTTTAAACTTCACCCGAATTCCGAGAACAATGGACGTGTTCCGATGCATTTTTAAACTTCAGCAGAATTCCTAGAACAATGGAAGAGTTCCGAAGCATTTTTAAACTTCAGCGGAATTCCGAGAACAATGGAAGAGTTCCGAAGCATTTTTAAACGTCATCGGAATTCCGAGAACAATGGAAGTGTTCTGAAGCATTTTTAAACGTCAGCGGAATTCTGAGAACAATGGAAGAGTTCCGAAGCATTTTTAAACTTCAGCAGAATTATGAGAACAATGGAAGAGTTCCGAAGCATTTTTAAACTTCAGCGGAATTTGGAGAACAAAGGAAGATTTCCGAAGCATTTTTAAAAGTCAGAGAAATTCCGAGAACAATGGAAGAGTTCCGAAGCATTTTTAAACTTCAGCAGAATTCCGAGAACAATGGAAGAGTTGTGAAGCATTTTTAAATGTCAGCGGAATTCCGAGAACAATGGAAGAGTTCCAAAGCATTTTTAAACATCAGCGGAATTCCGAGAACAATGGAAGAGTTCTGAAGCATTTTTAAACGTCAGCGGAATTTTGAAAACAATGGAAGATTTCCGAAGCATTTTTAAACCTCAGCGGAATTCCGAGAACAATGGAAGAGTTCTGAAGCATTTTTAAACGTCAGCGGAATTTGGAGAACAATCGAAGAGTTCCGAAGCATTTTTAAACCTCAGCGGAATTCCGAGAACAATGGAAGAGTTCTGAAGCATTTTTAAATGTCAGCGGAATTCAGAGAACAATGGAAGAGTTCCGAAGCATACTTAAACTTCAGCGGAATTCCGAGAACAACGGAAGAGTTCAGAAACATTTTTAAAAGTCAGCAGAATACCGAGAACAATGGAAGAGTTCCGAAGCATTCTTAAACGTCAGCGGAATTCCGAGAACAATGGAAGAGTTCTGAAGCATTTTTAAATGTCAGCGGAATTCCGAGAACAATGGAAGGGTTCCAAAGCATTTTTAAACTTCAGCAGAATTCCGAGAACAATGGAAGAGTTCCGAAGCATTCTTAAACGTCAGCGGAATTCCGAGAACAATGGAAGAGTTCTGAAGCATTTTTAAATGTCAGCGGAATTCCGAGAACAATGGAAGGGTTCCGAAGCATTTTTAAATGTCAGCGGAATTCTGAGAACAATGGAAGAGTTCCGAAGCATTTTTAAACTTCAGCAGAATTCCGAGAACAATGGAAGAGTTCCGAAGCATACTTAAACTTCAGCGGTATTCCGAGAACAATGGAAGAGTTCTGAAGCATTTTTAAACATCAACGGAATTCCGAAAAAAAAGGAAGAGTTCCAAAGCATTTTAATATGTCAGCGGAATTCCGAGAACAATGGAAGAGTTCCGAAGCATTTTTAAACTTCAGTGGTATTACGAGAACAATGGAAGAATTCCGAAGCATTTTTAAACATCAGCAGAATTCCGAGAACAATGGAAGAGTTCCAAAGCATTTTTAAACTTCAGCAGAATTCCGAGAACAATGGAAGAGTTCCGAAGCATTCTTAAACTTCAGCGGAATTCCGAGAACAATGGAAGAGTTCCGAAGCATTTTTTAAAGTCAGCGGAATTTCCGAGAACAATAGAAGAGTTGTGAAGCAATTTTAAGCGTCAGCGGAATTCCGAGAACAATGGAAGAGTTCCGAAGCATTTTTAAAAGTCAGCCGAATTCCGAGAACAATGGAAGCATTGTGAAGCATTTTTAAACGTCAGCGGAATTCTGAGAACAATGGAAGAGTTCCGAAACATTTTTAATCTTCAGCATAATTCCGAGAACAATGGAAGAGTTCCGAAGCATATTTAAACTTCAGCGGAATTCCGAGAACAATGGAAGAGTACCGAAGCATTTTTAAACATCAGCGGAATTCCGAGAACAATGGAAGAATTCTGAAGCATTTTTGAACGTCAGCGGAATTTTGAAAACAATGGAAGATTTCCCTAGCATTTTTAAACGTCAGCGGAATTTGGAGAACAATCGAAGAGTTCCGAAGCATTTTTAAAAGTCAGCGGAATTCCGAGAACAATGGAAGAGTTCCGAAGCATTTTTAAACCTCAGCGGAATTCCGAGAACAATGGAAGAGTTCTGAAGCATTTTTAAACCTCAGCGGAATTCTGAGAACAATGGAAGAGCTCCGAAGCATTTTTATATGTCTGCAGAATTCTGAGAACAATGGAAGAGTTCCAAAGCATTTTTAAACGTCAGCAGAATTCTGAAAACAATGGAAGAGTTCTGAAGCATTTTTAAACTTCAGCGGAATTTTGAGAACAGTGGAAGAGTTCCGAAGCATTTTTAAAAGTCCGCGAAATTCCGAGAACAATGGAAGAGTTGTGAAGCATTTTTAAACGTCAGCGGAATTCCGAGAACAATGGAAGAGTTCCGAAGCATTTTTAAACGTCAGCGGAATTCAGAGAACAATGGAAGAGTTCCAAAGCATTTTTATATGTCTGCGGAATTCCGAGAACAATGGAAGAGTTCCAAAGCATTTTTAAACTTCAGCAGAATTCCGAGAACAATGGAAGAGTTCCGAAGCATTCTTAAACTTCAGCGGAATTCCGAGAACAATGGAAGAGTTCCGAAGCATTTTTTAAAGTCAGCGGAATTTCCGAGAACAATAGAAGAGTTGTGAAGCAATTTTAAGCGTCAGCGGAATTCCGAGAACAATGGAAGAGTTCCGAAGCATTTTTCAACATCAGCGGAATTCCGAGAACAGTCGAAGAGTTCTGAAGCATTTTTAAATGTCAGCGGAATTTTGAAAACAATGGAAGATTTCCGAAGCATTTTTAAACGTCAGCGGAATTTTGAGAACGATGGAAGAGTTCCGAGGCATTTTTAAACTTCAGCGGAATTTTGAGAACAATGGAAGAGTTCCGAAGCATTTTTAAAAGTCCGCGAAATTCCGAGAACAATGGAAGAGTTGTGAAGCATTTTTAAACATCAGCGGAATTCCGAGAACAATGGAAGAGTTCCGAAGCATTTTTAAACGTCAGCGTAATTCAGAGAACAATGGAAGAGTTCCGAAGCATTTTTAAAACTCAGGGGAATTCCGAGAACAATGGAAGAGTTGTGAAGCATTTTTAAACGTCAGCGGAATTCCAGAACAATGGATGAGTTCCGAAGCATACTTAAACTTCAGCGGAATTCCGAGAACAATGGAAGAGTTCTGAAGCATTTTTAAACATCAACGGAATTCCGAAAAAAAAGGAAGAGTTCCAAAGCATTTTAATATGTCAGCGGAATTCCGAGAACAATGGAAGAGTTCCAAAGCATTTTTAAACATCAGCGGAATTCCGAGAACAATGGAAGAGTTCTGAAGCATTTTTAAACGTCAGCGGAATTTTGAAAACAATGGAAGATTTCCGAAGCATTTTTAAACCTCAGCGGAAATCCGAGAACAATGGAAGAGTTCTGAAGCATTTTTAAACGTCAGCGGAATTTGGAGAACAATCGAAGAGTTCCGAAGCATTTTTAAACCTCAGCGGAATTCCGAGAACAATGGAAGAGTTCTGAAGCATTTTTAAATGTCAGCGGAATTCAGAGAACAATGGAAGAGTTCCGAAGCATACTTAAACTTCAGCGGAATTCCGAGAACAACGGAAGAGTTCAGAAACATTTTTAAAAGTCAGCAGAATACCGAGAACAATGGAAGAGTTCCGAAGCATTCTTAAACGTCAGCGGAATTCCGAGAACAATGGAAGAGTTCTGAAGCATTTTTAAATGTCAGCGGAATTCCGAGAACAATGGAAGGGTTCCAAAGCATTTTTAAACTTCAGCAGAATTCCGAGAACAATGGAAGAGTTCCGAAGCATTCTTAAACTTCAGCGGTATTCCGAGAACAATGGAAGAGTTCTGAAGCATTTTTAAAAGTCAGGGGAATACCGAGAACAATGGTAGAGTTGTGAAGCGTTTTTAAATGTCAGCGGAATTCCAGAACAATGGAAGAGTTCCGAAGCATACTTAAACTTCAGCGGAATTCCGAGAACAATGGAAGAGTTCCGAAGCATTTTTAAACTTCACCCGAATTCCGAGAACAATGGACGTGTTCCGATGCATTTTTAAACTTCAGCAGAATTCCTAGAACAATGGAAGAGTTCCGAAGCATTTTTAAACTTCAGCGGAATTCCGAGAACAATGGAAGAGTTCCGAAGCATTTTTAAACGTCAGCGGAATTCCGAGAACAATGGAAGTGTTCTGAAGCATTTTTAAACGTCAGCGGAATTCTGAGAACAATGGAAGAGTTCCGAAGCATTTTTAAACTTCAGCAGAATTATGAGAACAATGGAAGAGTTCCGAAGCATTTTTAAACTTCAGCGGAATTTGGAGAACAAAGGAAGATTTCCGAAGTATTTTTAAAAGTTAGAGAAATTCCGAGAACAATGGAAGAGTTCCGAAGCATTTTTAAACTTCAGCAGAATTCCGAGAACAATGGAAGAGTTGTGAAGCATTTTTAAATGTCAGCGGAATTCCGAGAACAATGGAAGAGTTCCAAAGCATTTTTAAACATCAGCGGAATTCCGAGAACAATGGAAGAGTTCTGAAGCATTTTTAAACGTCAGCGGAATTTTGAAAACAATGGAAGATTTCCGAAGCATTTTTAAACCTCAGCGGAATTCCGAGAACAATGGAAGAGTTCTGAAGCATTTTTAAACGTCAGCGGAATTTGGAGAACAATCGAAGAGTTCCGAAGCATTTTTAAACCTCAGCGGAATTCCGAGAACAATGGAAGAGTTCTGAAGCATTTTTAAATGTCAGCGGAATTCAGAGAACAATGGAAGAGTTCCGAAGCATTTTTAAACTTCAGCAGAATTCCGAGAACAATGGAAGAGTTGTGAAGCATTTTTAAATGTCAGCGGAATTCCGAGAACAATGGAAGAGTTCCAAAGCATTTTTAAACATCAGCGGAATTCCGAGAACAATGGAAGAGTTCTGAAGCATTTTTAAACGTCAGCGGAATTTTGAAAACAATGGAAGATTTCCGAAGCATTTTTAAACCTCAGCGGAATTCCGAGAACAATGGAAGAGTTCTGAAGCATTTTTAAACTTCAGCGGAATTCTGAGAACAATGGAAGAGTTCCGAAGCATTTTTAAACGTCAGCGGAATTCCGAGAACAATGGAAGAGTACCGAAGCATTTTTAAATGTCTGCGGAATTCTGAGAACAATAGAAGAGTTCCGAAGCATTTTTAAAAGTCAGCGGAATTCCGAGAACAATGGAAGCGTTGTGAAGCATTTTTAAACGTCAGCGGAATTCTGAGAACAATGGAAGAGTTCCGAAACATTTTTAATCTTCAGCATAATTCCGAGAACAATGGAAGAGTTCCGAAGCATATTTAAACTTCAGCGGAATTCCGAGAACAATGGAAGAGTACCGAAGCAATTTTAAACATCAGCGGAATTCCGAGAACAATGGAAGAGTTCTGAAGCATTTTTAAACGTCAGCGGAATTTTGAGAACGATGGAAGAGTTCCGAGGCATTTTTAAACTTCAGCGGAATTTTGAGAACAATGGAAGAGTTCCGAAGCATTTTTAAAATTCCGCGAAATTCCGAGAACAATGGAAGAGTTGTGAAGCATTTTTAAACATCAGCGGAATTCCGAGAACAATGGAAGATTTCCGAAGCATTTTTAAACGTCAGCGGAATTCCGAGAACAATGGAAGAGTTCTGAAGCATTTTTAAACCTCAGCGGAATTCTGAGAACAATGGAAGAGCTCCGAAGCATTTTTATATGTCTGCAGAATTCTGAGAACAATGGAAGAGTTCCAAAGCATTTTTAAACGTCAGCAGAATTCTGAAAACAATGGAAGAGTTCTGAAGCATTTTTAAACTTCAGCGGAATTTTGAGAACAGTGGAAGAGTTCCGAAGCATTTTTAAAAGTCCGCGAAATTCCGAGAACAATGGAAGAGTTGTGAAGCATTTTTAAACGTCAGCGGAATTCCGAGAACAATGGAAGAGTTCCGAAGCATTTTTAAACGTCAGCGGAATTCAGAGAACAATGGAAGAGTTCCAAAGCATTTTTATATGTCTGCGGAATTCTGAAAACAATGGAAGAGTTTCGAAGCATTTTTAAACTTCAGCAAAATTACGAGAACAATGGAAGAGTTGTGAAGCATTTTTTAACGTCAGCAGAATTCCGAGAACAGTGAAAGAGTTCCGAAGCATACTTAAACTTCAGCGGAATTCCGAGAACAATGGAAGAGTTCCGAAGCATTTTTCAACTTCACCCGAATTCCGAGAACAATGGAAGAGTTCCGAAGCATTCTTAAACTTCAGCGGTATTCCGAGAACAATGGAAGAGTTCCGAAGCATTTTTAAAAGTCAGGGGAATACCGAGAACAATGGTAGAGTTGTGAAGCATTTTTAAATGTCAGCGGAATTCCAGAACAATGGAAGAGTTCCGAAGCATACTTAAACTTCAGCGGAATTCCGAGAACAATGGAAGAGTTCCGAAGCATTTTTAAACTTCACCCGAATTCCGAGAACAATGGACGTGTTCCGATGCATTTTTAAACTTCAGCAGAATTCCTAGAACAATGGAAGAGTTCCGAAGCATTTTTAAACTTCAGCGGAATTCCGAGAACAATGGAAGAGTTCCGAAGCATTTTTAAACGTCATCGGAATTCCGAGAACAATGGAAGTGTTCTGAAGCATTTTTAAACGTCAGCGGAATTCTGAGAACAATGGAAGAGTTCCGAAGCATTTTTAAACTTCAGCAGAATTATGAGAACAATGGAAGAGTTCCGAAGCATTTTTAAACTTCAGCGGAATTTGGAGAACAAAGGAAGATTTCCGAAGCATTTTTAAAAGTCAGAGAAATTCCGAGAACAATGGAAGAGTTCCGAAGCATTTTTAAACTTCAGCAGAATTCCGAGAACAATGGAAGAGTTGTGAAGCATTTTTAAATGTCAGCGGAATTCCGAGAACAATGGAAGAGTTCCAAAGCATTTTTAAACATCAGCGGAATTCCGAGAACAATGGAAGAGTTCTGAAGCATTTTTAAACGTCAGCGGAATTTTGAAAACAATGGAAGATTTCCGAAGCATTTTTAAACCTCAGCGGAATTCCGAGAACAATGGAAGAGTTCTGAAGCATTTTTAAACGTCAGCGGAATTTGGAGAACAATCGAAGAGTTCCGAAGCATTTTTAAACCTCAGCGGAATTCCGAGAACAATGGAAGAGTTCTGAAGCATTTTTAAATGTCAGCGGAATTCAGAGAACAATGGAAGAGTTCCGAAGCATACTTAAACTTCAGCGGAATTCCGAGAACAACGGAAGAGTTCAGAAACATTTTTAAAAGTCAGCAGAATACCGAGAACAATGGAAGAGTTCCGAAGCATTCTTAAACGTCAGCGGAATTCCGAGAACAATGGAAGAGTTCTGAAGCATTTTTAAATGTCAGCGGAATTCCGAGAACAATGGAAGGGTTCCAAAGCATTTTTAAACTTCAGCAGAATTCCGAGAACAATGGAAGAGTTCCGAAGCATTCTTAAACGTCAGCGGAATTCCGAGAACAATGGAAGAGTTCTGAAGCATTTTTAAATGTCAGCGGAATTCCGAGAACAATGGAAGGGTTCCGAAGCATTTTTAAATGTCAGCGGAATTCTGAGAACAATGGAAGAGTTCCGAAGCATTTTTAAACTTCAGCAGAATTCCGAGAACAATGGAAGAGTTCCGAAGCATACTTAAACTTCAGCGGTATTCCGAGAACAATGGAAGAGTTCTGAAGCATTTTTAAACATCAACGGAATTCCGAAAAAAAAGGAAGAGTTCCAAAGCATTTTAATATGTCAGCGGAATTCCGAGAACAATGGAAGAGTTCCGAAGCATTTTTAAACTTCAGTGGTATTACGAGAACAATGGAAGAATTCCGAAGCATTTTTAAACATCAGCAGAATTCCGAGAACAATGGAAGAGTTCCAAAGCATTTTTAAACTTCAGCAGAATTCCGAGAACAATGGAAGAGTTCCGAAGCATTCTTAAACTTCAGCGGAATTCCGAGAACAATGGAAGAGTTCCGAAGCATTTTTTAAAGTCAGCGGAATTTCCGAGAACAATAGAAGAGTTGTGAAGCAATTTTAAGCGTCAGCGGAATTCCGAGAACAATGGAAGAGTTCCGAAGCATTTTTAAAAGTCAGCGGAATTCCGAGAACAATGGAAGCATTGTGAAGCATTTTTAAACGTCAGCGGAATTCTGAGAACAATGGAAGAGTTCCGAAACATTTTTAATCTTCAGCATAATTCCGAGAACAATGGAAGAGTTCCGAAGCATATTTAAACTTTAGCGGAATTCCGAGAACAATGGAAGAGTACCGAAGCATTTTTAAACATCAGCGGAATTCCGAGAACAATGGAAGAATTCTGAAGCATTTTTGAACGTCAGCGGAATTTTGAAAACAATGGAAGATTTCCCTAGCATTTTTAAACGTCAGCGGAATTTGGAGAACAATCGAAGAGTTCCGAAGCATTTTTAAAAGTCAGCGGAATTCCGAGAACAATGGAAGAGTTCCGAAGCATTTTTAAACCTCAGCGGAATTCCGAGAACAATGGAAGAGTTCTGAAGCATTTTTAAACCTCAGCGGAATTCTGAGAACAATGGAAGAGCTCCGAAGCATTTTTATATGTCTGCAGAATTCTGAGAACAATGGAAGAGTTCCAAAGCATTTTTAAACGTCAGCAGAATTCTGAAAACAATGGAAGAGTTCTGAAGCATTTTTAAACTTCAGCGGAATTTTGAGAACAGTGGAAGAGTTCCGAAGCATTTTTAAAAGTCCGCGAAATTCCGAGAACAATGGAAGAGTTGTGAAGCATTTTTAAACGTCAGCGGAATTCCGAGAACAATGGAAGAGTTCCGAAGCATTTTTAAACGTCAGCGGAATTCAGAGAACAATGGAAGAGTTCCAAAGCATTTTTATATGTCTGCGGAATTCCGAGAACAATGGAAGAGTTCCAAAGCATTTTTAAACTTCAGCAGAATTCCGAGAACAATGGAAGAGTTCCGAAGCATTCTTAAACTTCAGCGGAATTCCGAGAACAATGGAAGAGTTCCGAAGCATTTTTTAAAGTCAGCGGAATTTCCGAGAACAATAGAAGAGTTGTGAAGCAATTTTAAGCGTCAGCGGAATTCCGAGAACAATGGAAGAGTTCCGAAGCATTTTTCAACATCAGCGGAATTCCGAGAACAGTCGAAGAGTTCTGAAGCATTTTTAAATGTCAGCGGAATTTTGAAAACAATGGAAGATTTCCGAAGCATTTTTAAACGTCAGCGGAATTTTGAGAACGATGGAAGAGTTCCGAGGCATTTTTAAACTTCAGCGGAATTTTGAGAACAATGGAAGAGTTCCGAAGCATTTTTAAAAGTCCGCGAAATTCCGAGAACAATGGAAGAGTTGTGAAGCATTTTTAAACATCAGCGGAATTCCGAGAACAATGGAAGAGTTCCGAAGCATTTTTAAACGTCAGCGTAATTCAGAGAACAATGGAAGAGTTCCGAAGCATTTTTAAAACTCAGGGGAATTCCGAGAACAATGGAAGAGTTGTGAAGCATTTTTAAACGTCAGCGGAATTCCAGAACAATGGATGAGTTCCGAAGCATACTTAAACTTCAGCGGAATTCCGAGAACAATGGAAGAGTTCTGAAGCATTTTTAAACATCAACGGAATTCCGAAAAAAAAGGAAGAGTTCCAAAGCATTTTAATATGTCAGCGGAATTCCGAGAACAATGGAAGAGTTCCAAAGCATTTTTAAACATCAGCGGAATTCCGAGAACAATGGAAGAGTTCTGAAGCATTTTTAAACGTCAGCGGAATTTTGAAAACAATGGAAGATTTCCGAAGCATTTTTAAACCTCAGCGGAAATCCGAGAACAATGGAAGAGTTCTGAAGCATTTTTAAACGTCAGCGGAATTTGGAGAACAATCGAAGAGTTCCGAAGCATTTTTAAACCTCAGCGGAATTCCGAGAACAATGGAAGAGTTCTGAAGCATTTTTAAATGTCAGCGGAATTCAGAGAACAATGGAAGAGTTCCGAAGCATACTTAAACTTCAGCGGAATTCCGAGAACAACGGAAGAGTTCAGAAACATTTTTAAAAGTCAGCAGAATACCGAGAACAATGGAAGAGTTCCGAAGCATTCTTAAACGTCAGCGGAATTCCGAGAACAATGGAAGAGTTCTGAAGCATTTTTAAATGTCAGCGGAATTCCGAGAACAATGGAAGGGTTCCAAAGCATTTTTAAACTTCAGCAGAATTCCGAGAACAATGGAAGAGTTCCGAAGCATTCTTAAACTTCAGCGGTATTCCGAGAACAATGGAAGAGTTCTGAAGCATTTTTAAAAGTCAGGGGAATACCGAGAACAATGGTAGAGTTGTGAAGCGTTTTTAAATGTCAGCGGAATTCCAGAACAATGGAAGAGTTCCGAAGCATACTTAAACTTCAGCGGAATTCCGAGAACAATGGAAGAGTTCCGAAGCATTTTTAAACTTCACCCGAATTCCGAGAACAATGGACGTGTTCCGATGCATTTTTAAACTTCAGCAGAATTCCTAGAACAATGGAAGAGTTCCGAAGCATTTTTAAACTTCAGCGGAATTCCGAGAACAATGGAAGAGTTCCGAAGCATTTTTAAACGTCAGCGGAATTCCGAGAACAATGGAAGTGTTCTGAAGCATTTTTAAACGTCAGCGGAATTCTGAGAACAATGGAAGAGTTCCGAAGCATTTTTAAACTTCAGCAGAATTATGAGAACAATGGAAGAGTTCCGAAGCATTTTTAAACTTCAGCGGAATTTGGAGAACAAAGGAAGATTTCCGAAGCATTTTTAAAAGTCAGAGAAATTCCGAGAACAATGGAAGAGTTCCGAAGCATTTTTAAACTTCAGCAGAATTCCGAGAACAATGGAAGAGTTGTGAAGCATTTTTAAATGTCAGCGGAATTCCGAGAACAATGGAAGAGTTCCAAAGCATTTTTAAACATCAGCGGAATTCCGAGAACAATGGAAGAGTTCTGAAGCATTTTTAAACGTCAGCGGAATTTTGAAAACAATGGAAGATTTCCGAAGCATTTTTAAACCTCAGCGGAATTCCGAGAACAATGGAAGAGTTCTGAAGCATTTTTAAACGTCAGCGGAATTTGGAGAACAATCGAAGAGTTCCGAAGCATTTTTAAACCTCAGCGGAATTCCGAGAACAATGGAAGAGTTCTGAAGCATTTTTAAATGTCAGCGGAATTCAGAGAACAATGGAAGAGTTCCGAAGCATACTTAAACTTCAGCGGAATTCCGAGAACAACGGAAGAGTTCAGAAACATTTTTAAAAGTCAGCAGAATACCGAGAACAATGGAAGAGTTCCGAAGCATTCTTAAACGTCAGCGGAATTCCGAGAACAATGGAAGAGTTCTGAAGCATTTTTAAATGTCAGCGGAATTCCGAGAACAATGGAAGGGTTCCAAAGCATTTTTAAACTTCAGCAGAATTCCGAGAACAATGGAAGAGTTCCGAAGCATTCTTAAACGTCAGCGGAATTCCGAGAACAATGGAAGAGTTCTGAAGCATTTTTAAATGTCAGCGGAATTCCGAGAACAATGGAAGGGTTCCGAAGCATTTTTAAATGTCAGCGGAATTCTGAGAACAATGGAAGAGTTCCGAAGCATTTTTAAACTTCAGCAGAATTCCGAGAACAATGGAAGAGTTCCGAAGCATACTTAAACTTCAGCGGTATTCCGAGAACAATGGAAGAGTTCTGAAGCATTTTTAAACATCAACGGAATTCCGAAAAAAAAGGAAGAGTTCCAAAGCATTTTAATATGTCAGCGGAATTCCGAGAACAATGGAAGAGTTCCGAAGCATTTTTAAACTTCAGTGGTATTACGAGAACAATGGAAGAATTCCGAAGCATTTTTAAACATCAGCAGAATTCCGAGAACAATGGAAGAGTTCCAAAGCATTTTTAAACTTCAGCAGAATTCCGAGAACAATGGAAGAGTTCCGAAGCATTCTTAAACTTCAGCGGAATTCCGAGAACAATGGAAGAGTTCCGAAGCATTTTTTAAAGTCAGCGGAATTTCCGAGAACAATAGAAGAGTTGTGAAGCAATTTTAAGCGTCAGCGGAATTCCGAGAACAATGGAAGAGTTCCGAAGCATTTTTAAAAGTCAGCGGAATTCCGAGAACAATGGAAGCATTGTGAAGCATTTTTAAACGTCAGCGGAATTCTGAGAACAATGGAAGAGTTCCGAAACATTTTTAATCTTCAGCATAATTCCGAGAACAATGGAAGAGTTCCGAAGCATATTTAAACTTCAGCGGAATTCCGAGAACAATGGAAGAGTACCGAAGCATTTTTAAACATCAGCGGAATTCCGAGAACAATGGAAGAATTCTGAAGCATTTTTGAACGTCAGCGGAATTTTGAAAACAATGGAAGATTTCCCTAGCATTTTTAAACGTCAGCGGAATTTGGAGAACAATCGAAGAGTTCCGAAGCATTTTTAAAAGTCAGCGGAATTCCGAGAACAACGGAAGAGTTCAGAAACATTTTTAAAAGTCAGCAGAATACCGAGAACAATGGAAGAGTTCCGAAGCATTCTTAAACGTCAGCGGAATTCCGAGAACAATGGAAGAGTTCTGAAGCATTTTTAAATGTCAGCGGAATTCCGAGAACAATGGAAGGGTTCCAAAGCATTTTTAAACTTCAGCAGAATTCCGAGAACAATGGAAGAGTTCCGAAGCATTCTTAAACGTCAGCGGAATTCCGAGAACAATGGAAGAGTTCTGAAGCATTTTTAAATGTCAGCGGAATTCCGAGAACAATGGAAGGGTTCTGAAGCATTTTTAAATGTCAGCGGAATTCTGAGAACAATGGAAGAGTTCCGAAGCATTTTTAAACTTCAGAAAAATTCCGAGAACAATGGAAGAGTTCCGAAGCATTCTTAAACTTCAGCGGTATTCCGAGAACAATGGAAGAGTTCCGAAGCATTTTTAAAAGTCAGGGGAATACCGAGAACAATGGTAGAGTTGTGAAGCATTTTTAAATGTCAGCGGAATTCCAGAACAATGGAAGAGTTCCGAAGCATACTTAAACTTCAGCGGAATTCCGAGAACAATGGAAGAGTTCCGAAGCATTTTTAAACTTCACCCGAATTCCGAGAACAATGGACGTGTTCCGATGCATTTTTAAACTTCAGCAGAATTCCTAGAACAATGGAAGAGTTCCGAAGCATTTTTAAACTTCAGCGGAATTCCGAGAACAATGGAAGAGTTCCGAAGCATTTTTAAACGTCAGCGGAATTCCGAGAACAATGGAAGTGTTCTGAAGCATTTTTAAACGTCAGCGGAATTCTGAGAACAATGGAAGAGTTCCGAAGCATTTTTAAACTTCAGCAGAATTATGAGAACAATGGAAGAGTTCCGAAGCATTTTTAAACTTCAGCGGAATTTGGAGAACAAAGGAAGATTTCCGAAGCATTTTTAAAAGTCAGAGAAATTCCGAGAACAATGGAAGAGTTCCGAAGCATTTTTAAACTTCAGCAGAATTCCGAGAACAATGGAAGAGTTGTGAAGCATTTTTAAATGTCAGCGGAATTCCGAGAACAATGGAAGAGTTCCAAAGCATTTTTAAACATCAGCGGAATTCCGAGAACAATGGAAGAGTTCTGAAGCATTTTTAAACGTCAGCGGAATTTTGAAAACAATGGAAGATTTCCGAAGCATTTTTAAACCTCAGCGGAATTCCGAGAACAATGGAAGAGTTCTGAAGCATTTTTAAACGTCAGCGGAATTTGGAGAACAATCGAAGAGTTCCGAAGCATTTTTAAACCTCAGCGGAATTCCGAGAACAATGGAAGAGTTCTGAAGCATTTTTAAATGTCAGCGGAATTCAGAGAACAATGGAAGAGTTCCGAAGCATACTTAAACTTCAGCGGAATTCCGAGAACAACGGAAGAGTTCAGAAACATTTTTAAAAGTCAGCAGAATACCGAGAACAATGGAAGAGTTCCGAAGCATTCTTAAACGTCAGCGGAATTCCGAGAACAATGGAAGAGTTCTGAAGCATTTTTAAATGTCAGCGGAATTCCGAGAACAATGGAAGGGTTCCAAAGCATTTTTAAACTTCAGCAGAATTCCGAGAACAATGGAAGAGTTCCGAAGCATTCTTAAACGTCAGCGGAATTCCGAGAACAATGGAAGAGTTCTGAAGCATTTTTAAATGTCAGCGGAATTCCGAGAACAATGGAAGAGTTCCGAAGCATTTTTAAACTTCAGCAGAATTCCGAGAACAATGGAAGAGTTCCGAAGCATACTTAAACTTCAGCGGTATTCCGAGAACAATGGAAGAGTTCTGAAGTATTTTTAAACATCAACGGAATTCCGAAAAAAAAGGAAGAGTTCCAAAGCATTTTAATATGTCAGCGGAATTCCGAGAACAATGGAAGAGTTCCGAAGCATTTTTAAACTTCAGTGGTATTACGAGAACAATGGAAGAATTCCGAAGCATTTTTAAACATCAGCAGAATTCCGAGAACAATGGAAGAGTTCCAAAGCATTTTTAAACTTCAGCAGAATTCCGAGAACAATGGAAGAGTTCCGAAGCATTTTTAAACGTCAGCGGAATTCCGAGAACAATGGAAATGTTCTGAAGCATTTTTAAACGTCAGCGGAATTCTGAGAACAATGGAAGAGTTCCGAAGCATTTTTAAACTTCAGCAGAATTATGAGAACAATGGAAGAGTTCCGAAGCATTTTTAAACTTCAGCGGAATTTGGAGAACAAAGGAAGATTTCCGAAGCATTTTTAAAAGTCAGAGAAATTCCGAGAACAATGGAAGAGTTCCGAAGCATTTTTAAACTTCAGCAGAATTCCGAGAACAATGGAAGAGTTGTGAAGCATTTTTAAATGTCAGCGGAATTCCGAGAACAATGGAAGAGTTCCAAAGCATTTTTAAACATCAGCGGAATTCCGAGAACAATGGAAGAGTTCTGAAGCATTTTTAAACGTCAGCGGAATTTTGAAAACAATGGAAGATTTCCGAAGCATTTTTAAACCTCAGCAGAATTCCGAGAACAATGGAAGAGTTCTGAAGCATTTTTAAACGTCAGCGGAATTTGGAGAACAATCGAAGAGTTCCGAAGCATTTTTAAACCTCAGCGGAATTCCGAGAACAATGGAAGAGTTCTGAAGCATTTTTAAATGTCAGCGGAATTCAGAGAACAATGGAAGAGTTCCGAAGCATACTTAAACTTCAGCGGAATTCCGAGAACAACGGAAGAGTTCAGAAACATTTTTAAAAGTCAGCAGAATACCGAGAACAATGGAAGAGTTCCGAAGCATTCTTAAACGTCAGCGGAATTCCGAGAACAATGGAAGAGTTCTGAAGCATTTTTAAATGTCAGCGGAATTCCGAAAACAATGGAAGGGTTCCAAAGCATTTTTAAACTTCAGCAGAATTCCGAGAACAATGGAAGAGTTCCGAAGCATTCTTAAACGTCAGCGGAATTCCGAGAACAATGGAAGAGTTCTGAAGCATTTTTAAATGTCAGCGGAATTCCGAGAACAATGGAAGGGTTCCGAAGCATTTTTAAATGTCAGCGGAATTCTGAGAACAATGGAAGAGTTCCGAAGCATTTTTAAACTTCAGCAGAATTCCGAGAACAATGGAAGAGTTCCGAAGCATACTTAAACTTCAGCGGTATTCCGAGAACAATGGAAGAGTTCTGAAGCATTTTTAAACATCAACGGAATTCCGAAAAAAAAGGAAGAGTTCCAAAGCATTTTAATATGTCAGCGGAATTCCGAGAACAATGGAAGAGTTCCGAAGCATTTTTAAACTTCAGTGGTATTACGAGAACAATGGAAGAATTCCGAAGCATTTTTAAACATCAGCAGAATTCCGAGAACAATGGAAGTGTTCCAAAGAATTTTTAAACTTCAGCAGAATTCCGAGAACAATGGAAGAGTTCCGAAGCATTCTTAAACTTCAGCGGAATTCCGAGAACAATGGAAGAGTTCCGAAGCATTTTTTAAAGTCAGCGGAATTTCCGAGAACAATAGAAGAGTTGTGAAGCAATTTTAAGCGTCAGCGGAATTCCGAGAACAATGGAAGAGTTCCGAAGCATTTTTAAAAGTCAGCGGAATTCCGAGAACAATGGAAGCATTGTGAAGCATTTTTAAACGTCAGCGGAATTCTGAGAACAATGGAAGAGTTCCGAAACATTTTTAATCTTCAGCATAATTCCGAGAACAATGGAAGAGTTCCGAAGCATATTTAAACTTCAGCGGAATTCCGAGAACAATGGAAGAGTACCGAAGCATTTTTAAACATCAGCGGAATTCCGAGAACAATGGAAGAATTCTGAAGCATTTTTGAACGTCAGCGGAATTTTGAAAACAATGGAAGATTTCCCTAGCATTTTTAAACGTCAGCGGAATTTGGAGAACAATCGAAGAGTTCCGAAGCATTTTTAAAAGTCAGCGGAATTCCGAGAACAATGGAAGAGTTGTGAAGCATTTTTAAACGTCAGCGGAATTCCGAGAACAATGGAAGAGTTCCGAAGCATTTTTAAACCTCAGCGGAATTCCGAGAACAATGGAAGAGTTCTGAAGCATTTTTAAACCTCAGCGGAATTCTGAGAACAATGGAAGAGCTCCGAAGCATTTTTATATGTCTGCAGAATTCTGAGAACAATGGAAGAGTTCCAAAGCATTTTTAAACGTCAGCAGAATTCTGAAAACAATGGAAGAGTTCTGAAGCATTTTTAAACTTCAGCGGAATTTTGAGAACAGTGGAAGAGTTCCGAAGCATTTTTAAAAGTCCGCGAAATTCCGAGAACAATGGAAGAGTTGTGAAGCATTTTTAAACGTCAGCGGAATTCCGAGAACAATGGAAGAGTTCCGAAGCATTTTTAAACGTCAGCGGAATTCAGAGAACAATGGAAGAGTTCCAAAGCATTTTTATATGTCTGCGGAATTCCGAGAACAATGGAAGAGTTCCAAAGCATTTTTAAACTTCAGCAGAATTCCGAGAACAATGGAAGAGTTCCGAAGCATTCTTAAACTTCAGCGGAATTCCGCGAACAATGGAAGAGTTCCGAAGCATTTTTTAAAGTCAGCGGAATTTCCGAGAACAATAGAAGAGTTGTGAAGCAATTTTAAGCGTCAGCGGAATTCCGAGAACAATGGAAGAGTTCCGAAGCATTTTTCAACATCAGCGGAATTCCGAGAACAGTCGAAGAGTTCTGAAGCATTTTTAAATGTCAGCGGAATTTTGAAAACAATGGAAGATTTCCGAAGCATTTTTAAACGTCAGCGGAATTTTGAGAACGATGGAAGAGTTCCGAGGCATTTTTAAACTTCAGCGGAATTTTGAGAACAATGGAAGAGTTCCGAAGCATTTTTAAAAGTCCGCGAAATTCCGAGAACAATGGAAGAGTTGTGAAGCATTTTTAAACATCAGCGGAATTCCGAGAGCAATGGAAGAGTTCCGAAGCATTTTTAAACGTCAGCGTAATTCAGAGAACAATGGAAGAGTTCCGAAGCATTTTTAAAACTCAGGGGAATACCGAGAACAATGGAAGAGTTGTGAAGCATTTTTAAACGTCAGCGGAATTCCAGAACAATGGATGAGTTCCGAAGCATACTTAAACTTCAGCGGAATTCCGAGAACAATGGAAGAGTTCTGAAGCATTTTTAAACATCAACGGAATTCCGAAAAAAAAGGAAGAGTTCCAAAGCATTTTAATATGTCAGCGGAATTCCGAGAACAATGGAAGAGTTCCGAAGCATTTTTAAACTTCAGCGGAATTACGAGAACAATGGAAGAATTCCGAAGCATTTTTAAACATCAGCAGAATTCCGAGAACAATAGAAGAGTTGTGAAGCATTTTTTAACGTCAGCAGAATTCCGAGAACAGTGAAAGAGTTCCGAAGCATACTTAAACTTCAGCGGAATTCCGAGAACAATGGAAGAGTTCCGAAGCATTTTTAAACTTCACCCGAATTCCGAGAACAATGGACGTGTTCCGATGCATTTTTAAACTTCAGCAGAATTCCTAGAACAATGGAAGAGTTCCGAAGCATTTTTAAACTTCAGCGGAATTCCGAGAACAATGGAAGAGTTAAGAAGCATTTTTAAACGTCAGCGGAATTCCGAGAACAATGGAAGTGTTCTGAAGCATTTTTAAACGTCAGCGGAATTCTGAGAACAATGGAAGAGTTCCGAAGCATTTTTAAACTTCAGCAGAATTATGAGAACAATGGAAGAGTTCCGAAGCATTTTTAAACGTCAGCGGAATTTGGAGAACAATCGAAGAGTTCCGAAGCATTTTTAAACCTCAGCGGAATTCCGAGAACAATGGAAGAGTTCTGAAGCATTTTTAAATGTCAGCGGAATTCAGAGAGCAATGGAAGAGTTCCGAAGCATACTTAAACTTCAGCGGAATTCCGAGAACAACGGAAGAGTTCAGAAACATTTTTAAAAGTCAGCAGAATACCGAGAACAATGGAAGAGTTCCGAAGCATTCTTAAACGTCAGCGGAATTCCGAGAACAATGGAAGAGTTCTGAAGCATTCTTAAACGTCAGCGGAATTCCGAGAACAATGGAAGAGTTCTGAAGCATTTTTAAATGTCAGCGGAATTCCGAGAACAATGGAAGGGTTCCAAAGCATTTTTAAACTTCAGCAGAATTCCGAGAACAATGGAAGAGTTCCGAAGCATTCTTAAACGTCAGCGGAATTCCGAGAACAATGGAAGAGTTCTGAAGCATTTTTAAATGTCAGCGGAATTCCGAGAACAATGGAAGGGTTCCAAAGCATTTTTTAACGTCAGCAGAATTCCGAGAACAGTGAAAGAGTTCCGAAGCATACTTAAACTTCAGCGGAATTCCGAGAACAATGGAAGAGTTCCGAAGCATTTTTCAACTTCACCCGAATTCCGAGAACAATGGACGTGTTCCGATGCATTTTTAAACTTCAGCAGAATTCCTAGAACAATGGAAGAGTTCCGAAGCATTTTTAAACTTCAGCGGAATTCCGAGAACAATGGAAGAGTACCGAAGCATTTTTAAACGTCAGCGGAATTCCGAGAACAATGGAAGTGTTCTGAAGCATTTTTAAACGTCAGCGGAATTCTGAGAACAATGGAAGAGTTCCGAAGCATTTTTAAACTTCAGCAGAATTATGAGAACAATGGAAGAGTTCCGAAGCATTTTTAAACTTCAGCGGAATTTGGAGAACAAAGGAAGATTTCCGAAGCATTTTTAAAAGTCAGAGAAATTCCGAGAACAATGGAAGAGTTCTGAAGCATTTTTAAACTTCAGCAGAATTCCGAGAACAATGGAAGAGTTGTGAAGCATTTTTAAATGTCAGCGGAATTCCGAGAACAATGGAAGAGTTCCAAAGCATTTTTAAACATCAGCGGAATTCCGAGAACAATGGAAGAGTTCTGAAGCATTTTTAAACGTCAGCGGAATTTTGAAAACAATGGAAGATTTCCGAAGCATTTTTAAACCTCAGCGG
The DNA here is from genome assembly GCF_046119375.1 of Phyllobates terribilis. Classification (NCBI taxonomy): domain Eukaryota; kingdom Metazoa; phylum Chordata; class Amphibia; order Anura; family Dendrobatidae; genus Phyllobates; species Phyllobates terribilis. Next base: position 19,475,976 of record NW_027362775.1, on the reverse strand, counting down.
AATTCCGAGAACAATGGAAGAGTTCCGAAGCATACTTAAACTTCAGCGGAATTCCGAGAACAACGGAAGAGTTCAGAAACATTTTTAAAAGTCAGCAGAATACCGAGAACAATGGAAGAGTTCCGAAGCATTCTTAAACGTCAGCGGAATTCCGAGAACAATGGAAGAGTTCTGAAGCATTTTTAAATGTCAGCGGAATTCCGAGAACAATGGAAGGGTTCCAAAGCATTTTTAAACTTCAGCAGAATTCCGAGAACAATGGAAGAGTTCCGAAGCATTCTTAAACGTCAGCGGAATTCCGAGAACAATGGAAGAGTTCTGAAGCATTTTTAAATGTCAGCGGAATTCCGAGAACAATGGAAGGGTTCCGAAGCATTTTTAAATGTCAGCGGAATTCTGAGAACAATGGAAGAGTTCCGAAGCATTTTTAAACTTCAGCAGAATTCCGAGAACAATGGAAGAGTTCCGAAGCATACTTAAACTTCAGCGGTATTCCGAGAACAATGGAAGAGTTCTGAAGCATTTTTAAACATCAACGGAATTCCGAAAAAAAAGGAAGAGTTCCAAAGCATTTTAATATGTTAGCGGAATTCCGAGAACAATGGAAGAGTTCCGAAGCATTTTTAAACTTCAGTGGTATTACGAGAACAATGGAAGAATTCCGAAGCATTTTTAAACATCAGCAGAATTCCGAGAACAATGGAAGAGTTCCAAAGCATTTTTAAACTTCAGCAGAATTCCGAGAACAATGGAAGAGTTCCGAAGCATTCTTAAACTTCAGCGGAATTCCGAGAACAATGGAAGAGTTCCGAAGCATTTTTAAAAGTCAGCGGAATTCCGAGAACAATGGAAGCATTGTGAAGCATTTTTAAACGTCAGCGGAATTCTGAGAACAATGGAAGAGTTCCGAAACATTTTTAATCTTCAGCATAATTCCGAGAACAATGGAAGAGTTCCGAAGCATATTTAAACTTCAGCGGAATTCCGAGAACAATGGAAGAGTACCGAAGCATTTTTAAACATCAGCGGAATTCCGAGAACAATGGAAGAATTCTGAAGCATTTTTGAACGTCAGCGGAATTTTGAAAACAATGGAAGATTTCCCTAGCATTTTTAAACGTCAGCGGAATTTGGAGAACAATCGAAGAGTTCCGAAGCATTTTTAAAAGTCAGCGGAATTCCGAGAACAATGGAAGAGTTGTGAAGCATTTTTAAACGTCAGCGGAATTCCGAGAACAATGGAAGAGTTCCGAAGCATTTTTAAACCTCAGCGGAATTCCGAGAACAATGGAAGAGTTCTGAAGCATTTTTAAACCTCAGCGGAATTCTGAGAACAATGGAAGAGCTCCGAAGCATTTTTATATGTCTGCAGAATTCTGAGAACAATGGAAGAGTTCCAAAGCATTTTTAAACGTCAGCAGAATTCTGAAAACAATGGAAGAGTTCTGAAGCATTTTTAAACTTCAGCGGAATTTTGAGAACAGTGGAAGAGTTCCGAAGCATTTTTAAAAGTCCGCGAAATTCCGAGAACAATGGAAGAGTTGTGAAGCATTTTTAAACGTCAGCGGAATTCCGAGAACAATGGAAGAGTTCCGAAGCATTTTTAAACGTCAGCGGAATTCAGAGAACAATGGAAGAGTTCCAAAGCATTTTTATATGTCTGCGGAATTCCGAGAACAATGGAAGAGTTCCAAAGCATTTTTAAACTTCAGCAGAATTCCGAGAACAATGGAAGAGTTCCGAAGCATTCTTAAACTTCAGCGGAATTCCGCGAACAATGGAAGAGTTCCGAAGCATTTTTTAAAGTCAGCGGAATTTCCGAGAACAATAGAAGAGTTGTGAAGCAATTTTAAGCGTCAGCGGAATTCCGAGAACAATGGAAGAGTTCCGAAGCATTTTTCAACATCAGCGGAATTCCGAGAACAGTCGAAGAGTTCTGAAGCATTTTTAAATGTCAGCGGAATTTTGAAAACAATGGAAGATTTCCGAAGCATTTTTAAACGTCAGCGGAATTTTGAGAACGATGGAAGAGTTCCGAGGCATTTTTAAACTTCAGCGGAATTTTGAGAACAATGGAAGAGTTCCGAAGCATTTTTAAAAGTCCGCGAAATTCCGAGAACAATGGAAGAGTTGTGAAGCATTTTTAAACATCAGCGGAATTCCGAGAACAATGGAAGAGTTCCGAAGCATTTTTAAACGTCAGCGTAATTCAGAGAACAATGGAAGAGTTCCGAAGCATTTTTAAAACTCAGGGGAATACCGAGAACAATGGAAGAGTTGTGAAGCATTTTTAAACGTCAGCGGAATTCCAGAACAATGGATGAGTTCCGAAGCATACTTAAACTTCAGCGGAATTCCGAGAACAATGGAAGAGTTCTGAAGCATTTTTAAACATCAACGGAATTCCGAAAAAAAAGGAAGAGTTCCAAAGCATTTTAATATGTCAGCGGAATTCCGAGAACAATGGAAGAGTTCCGAAGCATTTTTAAACTTCAGCGGAATTACGAGAACAATGGAAGAATTCCGAAGCATTTTTAAACATCAGCAGAATTCCGAGAACAATAGAAGAGTTGTGAAGCATTTTTTAACGTCAGCAGAATTCCGAGAACAGTGAAAGAGTTCCGAAGCATACTTAAACTTCAGCGGAATTCCGAGAACAATGGAAGAGTTCCGAAGCATTTTTAAACTTCACCCGAATTCCGAGAACAATGGACGTGTTCCGATGCATTTTTAAACTTCAGCAGAATTCCTAGAACAATGGAAGAGTTCCGAAGCATTTTTAAACTTCAGCGGAATTCCGAGAACAATGGAAGAGTTCCGAAGCATTTTTAAACGTCAGCGGAATTCCGAGAACAATGGAAGTGTTCTGAAGCATTTTTAAACGTCAGCGGAATTCTGAGAACAATGGAAGAGTTCCGAAGCATTTTTAAACTTCAGCAGAATTATGAGAACAATGGAAGAGTTCCGAAGCATTTTTAAACGTCAGCGGAATTTGGAGAACAATCGAAGAGTTCCGAAGCATTTTTAAACCTCAGCGGAATTCCGAGAACAATGGAAGAGTTCTGAAGCATTTTTAAATGTCAGCGGAATTCAGAGAGCAATGGAAGAGTTCCGAAGCATACTTAAACTTCAGCGGAATTCCGAGAACAACGGAAGAGTTCAGAAACATTTTTAAAAGTCAGCAGAATACCGAGAACAATGGAAGAGTTCCGAAGCATTCTTAAACGTCAGCGGAATTCCGAGAACAATGGAAGAGTTCTGAAGCATTCTTAAACGTCAGCGGAATTCCGAGAACAATGGAAGAGTTCTGAAGCATTTTTAAATGTCAGCGGAATTCCGAGAACAATGGAAGGGTTCCAAAGCATTTTTAAACTTCAGCAGAATTCCGAGAACAATGGAAGAGTTCCGAAGCATTCTTAAACGTCAGCGGAATTCCGAGAACAATGGAAGAGTTCTGAAGCATTTTTAAATGTCAGCGGAATTCCGAGAACAATGGAAGGGTTCCAAAGCATTTTTTAACGTCAGCAGAATTCCGAGAACAGTGAAAGAGTTCCGAAGCATACTTAAACTTCAGCGGAATTCCGAGAACAATGGAAGAGTTCCGAAGCATTTTTCAACTTCACCCGAATTCCGAGAACAATGGACGTGTTCCGATGCATTTTTAAACTTCAGCAGAATTAATAGAACAATGGAAGAGTTCCGAAGCATTTTTAAACTTCAGCGGAATTCCGAGAACAATGGAAGAGTACCGAAGCATTTTTAAACGTCAGCGGAATTCCGAGAACAATGGAAGTGTTCTGAAGCATTTTTAAACGTCAGCGGAATTCTGAGAACAATGGAAGAGTTCCGAAGCATTTTTAAACTTCAGCAGAATTATGAGAACAATGGAAGAGTTCCGAAGCATTTTTAAACTTCAGCGGAATTTGGAGAACAAAGGAAGATTTCCGAAGCATTTTTAAAAGTCAGAGAAATTCCGAGAACAATGGAAGAGTTCTGAAGCATTTTTAAACTTCAGCAGAATTCCGAGAACAATGGAAGAGTTGTGAAGCATTTTTAAATGTCAGCGGAATTCCGAGAACAATGGAAGAGTTCCAAAGCATTTTTAAACATCAGCGGAATTCCGAGAACAATGGAAGAGTTCTGAAGCATTTTTAAACGTCAGCGGAATTTTGAAAACAATGGAAGATTTCCGAAGCATTTTTAAACCTCAGCGGAATTCCGAGAACAATGGAAGAGTTCCGAAGCATACTTAAACTTCAGCGGAATTCCGAGAACAACGGAAGAGTTCAGAAACATTTTTAAAAGTCAGCAGAATACCGAGAACAATGGAAGAGTTCCGAAGCATTCTTAAACGTCAGCGGAATTCCGAGAACAATGGAAGAGTTCTGAAGCATTTTTAAATGTCAGCGGAATTCCGAGAACAATGGAAGGGTTCCAAAGCATTTTTAAACTTCAGCAGAATTCCGAGAACAATGGAAGAGTTCCGAAGCATTCTTAAACGTCAGCGGAATTCCGAGAACAATGGAAGAGTTCTGAAGCATTTTTAAATGTCAGCGGAATTCCGAGAACAATGGAAGGGTTCCGAAGCATTTTTAAATGTCAGCGGAATTCTGAGAACAATGGAAGAGTTCCGAAGCATTTTTAAACTTCAGCAGAATTCCGAGAACAATGGAAGAGTTCCGAAGCATACTTAAACTTCAGCGGTATTCCGAGAACAATGGAAGAGTTCTGAAGCATTTTTAAACATCAACGGAATTCCGAAAAAAAAGGAAGAGTTCCAAAGCATTTTAATATGTTAGCGGAATTCCGAGAACAATGGAAGAGTTCCGAAGCATTTTTAAACTTCAGTGGTATTACGAGAACAATGGAAGAATTCCGAAGCATTTTTAAACATCAGCAGAATTCCGAGAACAATGGAAGAGTTCCAAAGCATTTTTAAACTTCAGCAGAATTCCGAGAACAATGGAAGAGTTCCGAAGCATTCTTAAACTTCAGCGGAATTCCGAGAACAATGGAAGAGTTCCGAAGCATTTTTTAAAGTCAGCGGAATTTCCGAGAACAATAGAAGAGTTGTGAAGCAATTTTAAGCGTCAGCGGAATTCCGAGAACAATGGAAGAGTTCCGAAGCATTTTTAAAAGTCAGCGGAATTCCGAGAACAATGGAAGCATTGTGAAGCATTTTTAAACGTCAGCGGAATTCTGAGAACAATGGAAGAGTTCCGAAACATTTTTAATCTTCAGCATAATTCCGAGAACAATGGAAGAGTTCCGAAGCATATTTAAACTTCAGCGGAATTCCGAGAACAATGGAAGAGTACCGAAGCATTTTTAAACATCAGCGGAATTCCGAGAACAATGGAAGAATTCTGAAGCATTTTTGAACGTCAGCGGAATTTTGAAAACAATGGAAGATTTCCCTAGCATTTTTAAACGTCAGCGGAATTTGGAGAACAATCGAAGAGTTCCGAAGCATTTTTAAAAGTCAGCGGAATTCCGAGAACAATGGAAGAGTTGTGAAGCATTTTTAAACGTCAGCGGAATTCCGAGAACAATGGAAGAGTTCCGAAGCATTTTTAAACCTCAGCGGAATTCCGAGAACAATGGAAGAGTTCTGAAGCATTTTTAAACCTCAGCGGAATTCTGAGAACAATGGAAGAGCTCCGAAGCATTTTTATATGTCTGCAGAATTCTGAGAACAATGGAAGAGTTCCAAAGCATTTTTAAACGTCAACAGAATTCTGAAAACAATGGAAGAGTTCTGAAGCATTTTTAAACTTCAGCGGAATTTTGAGAACAGTGGAAGAGTTCCGAAGCATTTTTAAAAGTCCGCGAAATTCCGAGAACAATGGAAGAGTTGTGAAGCATTTTTAAACGTCAGCGGAATTCCGAGAACAATGGAAGAGTTCCGAAGCATTTTTAAACGTCAGCGGAATTCAGAGAACAATGGAAGAGTTCCAAAGCATTTTTATATGTCTGCGGAATTCCGAGAACAATGGAAGAGTTCCAAAGCATTTTTAAACTTCAGCAGAATTCCGAGAACAATGGAAGAGTTCCGAAGCATTCTTAAACTTCAGCGGAATTCCGAGAACAATGGAAGAGTTCCGAAGCATTTTTTAAAGTCAGCGGAATTTCCGAGAACAATAGAAGAGTTGTGAAGCAATTTTAAGCGTCAGCGGAATTCCGAGAACAATGGAAGAGTTCCGAAGCATTTTTCAACATCAGCGGAATTCCGAGAACAGTCGAAGAGTTCTGAAGCATTTTTAAATGTCAGCGGAATTTTGAAAACAATGGAAGATTTCCGAAGCATTTTTAAACGTCAGCGGAATTTTGAGAACGATGGAAGAGTTCCGAGGCATTTTTAAACTTCAGCGGAATTTTGAGAACAATGGAAGAGTTCCGAAGCATTTTTAAAAGTCCGCGAAATTCCGAGAACAATGGAAGAGTTGTGAAGCATTTTTAAACATCAGCGGAATTCCGAGAACAATGGAAGAGTTCCGAAGCATTTTTAAACGTCAGCGTAATTCAGAGAACAATGGAAGAGTTCCGAAGCATTTTTAAAACTCAGGGGAATTCCGAGAACAATGGAAGAGTTGTGAAGCATTTTTAAACGTCAGCGGAATTCCAGAACAATGGATGAGTTCCGAAGCATACTTAAACTTCAGCGGAATTCCGAGAACAATGGAAGAGTTCTGAAGCATTTTTAAACATCAACGGAATTCCGAAAAAAAAGGAAGAGTTCCAAAGCATTTTAATATGTCAGCGGAATTCCGAGAACAATGGAAGAGTTCCAAAGCATTTTTAAACATCAGCGGAATTCCGAGAACAATGGAAGAGTTCTGAAGCATTTTTAAACGTCAGCGGAATTTTGAAAACAATGGAAGATTTCCGAAGCATTTTTAAACCTCAGCGGAATTCCGAGAACAATGGAAGAGTTCTGAAGCATTTTTAAACGTCAGCGGAATTTGGAGAACAATCGAAGAGTTCCGAAGCATTTTTAAACCTCAGCGGAATTCCGAGAACAATGGAAGAGTTCTGAAGCATTTTTAAATGTCAGCGGAATTCAGAGAACAATGGAAGAGTTCCGAAGCATACTTAAACTTCAGCGGAATTCCGAGAACAACGGAAGAGTTCAGAAACATTTTTAAAAGTCAGCAGAATACCGAGAACAATGGAAGAGTTCCGAAGCATTCTTAAACGTCAGCGGAATTCCGAGAACAATGGAAGAGTTCTGAAGCATTTTTAAATGTCAGCGGAATTCCGAGAACAATGGAAGGGTTCCAAAGCATTTTTAAACTTCAGCAGAATTCCGAGAACAATGGAAGAGTTCCGAAGCATTCTTAAACGTCAGCGGAATTCCGAGAACAATGGAAGAGTTCTGAAGCATTTTTAAATGTCAGCGGAATTCCGAGAACAATGGAAGGGTTCCGAAGCATTTTTAAATGTCAGCGGAATTCTGAGAACAATGGAAGAGTTCCGAAGCATTTTTAAACTTCAGAAAAATTCCGAGAACAATGGAAGAGTTCCGAAGCATTCTTAAACTTCAGCGGTATTCCGAGAACAATGGAAGAGTTCTGAAGCATTTTTAAAAGTCAGGGGAATACCGAGAACAATGGTAGAGTTGTGAAGCGTTTTTAAATGTCAGCGGAATTCCAGAACAATGGAAGAGTTCCGAAGCATACTTAAACTTCAGCGGAATTCCGAGAACAATGGAAGAGTTCCGAAGCATTTTTAAATTTCACCCGAATTCCGAGAACAATGGACGTGTTCCGATACATTTTTAAACTTCAGCAGAATTCCTAGAACAATGGAAGAGTTCCGAAGCATTTTTAAACTTCAGCGGAATTCCGAGAACAATGGAAGAGTTCCGAAGCATTTTTAAACGTCAGCGGAATTCCGAGAACAATGGAAGTGTTCTGAAGCATTTTTAAACGTCAGCGGAATTCTGAGAACAATGGAAGAGTTCCGAAGCATTTTTAAACTTCAGCAGAATTATGAGAACAATGGAAGAGTTCCGAAGCATTTTTAAACTTCAGCGGAATTTGGAGAACAAAGGAAGATTTCCGAAGCATTTTTAAAAGTTAGAGAAATTCCGAGAACAATGGAAGAGTTCCGAAGCATTTTTAAACTTCAGCAGAATTCCGAGAACAATGGAAGAGTTGTGAAGCATTTTTAAATGTCAGCGGAATTCCGAGAACAATGGAAGAGTTCCAAAGCATTTTTAAACATCAGCGGAATTCCGAGAACAATGGAAGAGTTCTGAAGCATTTTTAAACGTCAGCGGAATTTTGAAAACAATGGAAGATTTCCGAAGCATTTTTAAACCTCAGCGGAATTCCGAGAACAATGGAAGAGTTCTGAAGCATTTTTAAACGTCAGCGGAATTTGGAGAACAATCGAAGAGTTCCGAAGCATTTTTAAACCTCAGCGGAATTCCGAGAACAATGGAAGAGTTCTGAAGCATTTTTAAATGTCAGCGGAATTCAGAGAACAATGGAAGAGTTCCGAAGCATACTTAAACTTCAGCGGAATTCCGAGAACAACGGAAGAGTTCAGAAACATTTTTAAAAGTCAGCAGAATACCGAGAACAATGGAAGAGTTCCGAAGTATTCTTAAACGTCAGCGGAATTCCGAGAACAATGGAAGAGTTCTGAAGCATTTTTAAATGTCAGCGGAATTCCGAGAACAATGGAAGGGTTCCAAAGCATTTTTAAACTTCAGCAGAATTCCGAGAACAATGGAAGAGTTCCGAAGCATTCTTAAACGTCAGCGGAATTCCGAGAACAATGGAAGAGTTCTGAAGCATTTTTAAATGTCAGCGGAATTCCGAGAACAATGGAAGGGTTCCGAAGCATTTTTAAATGTCAGCGGAATTCTGAGAACAATGGAAGAGTTCCGAAGCATTTTTAAACTTCAGAAAAATTCCGAGAACAATGGAAGAGTTCCGAAGCATTCTTAAACTTCAGCGGTATTCCGAGAACAATGGAAGAGTTCCGAAGCATTTTTAAAAGTCAGGGGAATACCGAGAACAATGGTAGAGTTGTGAAGCATTTTTAAATGTCAGCGGAATTCCAGAACAATGGAAGAGTTCCGAAGCATACTTAAACTTCAGCGGAATTCCGAGAACAATGGAAGAGTTCCGAAGCATTTTTAAACTTCACCCGAATTCCGAGAACAATGGACGTGTTCCGATGCATTTTTAAACTTCAGCAGAATTCCTAGAACAATGGAAGAGTTCCGAAGCATTTTTAAACTTCAGCGGAATTCCGAGAACAATGGAAGAGTTCCGAAGCATTTTTAAACGTCAGCGGAATTCCGAGAACAATGGAAGTGTTCTGAAGCATTTTTAAACGTCAGCGGAATTCTGAGAACAATGGAAGAGTTCCGAAGCATTTTTAAACTTCAGCAGAATTATGAGAACAATGGAAGAGTTCCGAAGCATTTTTAAACTTCAGCGGAATTTGGAGAACAAAGGAAGATTTCCGAAGCATTTTTAAAAGTCAGAGAAATTCCGAGAACAATGGAAGAGTTCCGAAGCATTTTTAAACTTCAGCAGAATTCCGAGAACAATGGAAGAGTTGTGAAGCATTTTTAAATGTCAGCGGAATTCCGAGAGCAATGGAAGAGTTCCGAAGCATACTTAAACTTCAGCGGAATTCCGAGAACAACGGAAGAGTTCAGAAACATTTTTAAAAGTCAGCAGAATACCGAGAACAATGGAAGAGTTCCGAAGCATTCTTAAACGTCAGCGGAATTCCGAGAACAATGGAAGAGTTCTGAAGCATTTTTAAATGTCAGCGGAATTCCGAGAACAATGGAAGGGTTCCAAAGCATTTTTAAACTTCAGCAGAATTCCGAGAACAATGGAAGAGTTCCGAAGCATTCTTAAACGTCAGCGGAATTCCGAGAACAATGGAAGAGTTGTGAAGCATTTTTAAATGTCAGCGGAATTCCGAGAACAATGGAAGGGTTCCAAAGCATTTTTTAACGTCAGCAGAATTCCGAGAACAGTGAAAGAGTTCCGAAGCATACTTAAACTTCAGCGGAATTCCGAGAACAATGGAAGAGTTCCGAAGCATTTTTCAACTTCACCCGAATTCCGAGAACAATGGACGTGTTCCGATGCATTTTTAAACTTCAGCAGAATTCCTAGAACAATGGAAGAGTTCCGAAGCATTTTTAAACTTCAGCGGAATTCCGAGAACAATGGAAGAGTACCGAAGCATTTTTAAACGTCAGCGGAATTCCGAGAACAATGGAAGTGTTCTGAAGCATTTTTAAACGTCAGCGGAATTCTGAGAACAATGGAAGAGTTCCGAAGCATTTTTAAACTTCAGCAGAATTATGAGAACAATGGAAGAGTTCTGAAGCATTTTTAAACGTCAGCGGAATTTGGAGAACAATCGAAGAGTTCCGAAGCATTTTTAAACCTCAGCGGAATTCCGAGAACAATGGAAGAGTTCTGAAGCATTTTTAAATGTCAGCGGAATTCAGAGAACAATGGAAGAGTTCCGAAGCATACTTAAACTTCAGCGGAATTCCGAGAACAACGGAAGAGTTCAGAAACATTTTTAAAAGTCAGCAGAATACCGAGAACAATGGAAGAGTTCCGAAGCATTCTTAAACGTCAGCGGAATTCCGAGAACAATGGAAGAGTTCTGAAGCATTTTTAAATGTCAGCGGAATTCCGAGAACAATGGAAGGGTTCCAAAGCATTTTTAAACTTCAGCAGAATTCCGAGAACAATGGAAGAGTTCCGAAGCATTCTTAAACGTCAGCGGAATTCCGAGAACAATGGAAGAGTTCTGAAGCATTTTTAAATGTCAGCGGAATTCCGAGAACAATGGAAGGGTTCCGAAGCATTTTTAAATGTCAGCGGAATTCTGAGAACAATGGAAGAGTTCCGAAGCATTTTTAAACTTCAGAAAAATTCCGAGAACAATGGAAGAGTTCCGAAGCATTCTTAAACTTCAGCGGTATTCCGAGAACAATGGAAGAGTTCTGAAGCATTTTTAAAAGTCAGGGGAATACCGAGAACAATGGTAGAGTTGTGAAGCGTTTTTAAATGTCAGCGGAATTCCAGAACAATGGAAGAGTTCCGAAGCATACTTAAACTTCAGCGGAATTCCGAGAACAATGGAAGAGTTCCGAAGCATTTTTAAACTTCACCCGAATTCCGAGAACAATGGACGTGTTCCGATGCATTTTTAAACTTCAGCAGAATTCCTAGAACAATGGAAGAGTTCCGAAGCATTTTTAAACTTCAGCGGAATTCCGAGAACAATGGAAGAGTTCCGAAGCATTTTTAAACGTCAGCGGAATTCCGAGAACAATGGAAGTGTTCTGAAGCATTTTTAAACGTCAGCGGAATTCTGAGAACAATGGAAGAGTTCCGAAGCATTTTTAAACTTCAGCAGAATTATGAGAACAATGGAAGAGTTCCGAAGCATTTTTAAACTTCAGCGGAATTTGGAGAACAAAGGAAGATTTCCGAAGCATTTTTAAAAGTTAGAGAAATTCCGAGAACAATGGAAGATTTCCGAAGCATTTTTAAACTTCAGCAGAATTCCGAGAACAATGGAAGAGTTGTGAAGCATTTTTAAATGTCAGCGGAATTCCGAGAACAATGGAAGAGTTCCAAAGCATTTTTAAACATCAGCGGAATTCCGAGAACAATGGAAGAGTTCTGAAGCATTTTTAAACGTCAGCGGAATTTTGAAAACAATGGAAGATTTCCGAAGCATTTTTAAACCTCAGCGGAATTCCGAGAACAATGGAAGAGTTCTGAAGCATTTTTAAACGTCAGCGGAATTTGGAGAACAATCGAAGAGTTCCGAAGCATTTTTAAACCTCAGCGGAATTCCGAGAACAATGGAAGAGTTCTGAAGCATTTTTAAATGTCAGCGGAATTCAGAGAACAATGGAAGAGTTCCGAAGCATACTTAAACTTCAGCGGAATTCCGAGAACAACGGAAGAGTTCAGAAACATTTTTAAAAGTCAGCAGAATACCGAGAACAATGGACGTGTTCCGATGCATTTTTAAACTTCAGCAGAATTCCTAGAACAATGGAAGAGTTCCGAAGCATTTTTAAACTTCAGCGGAATTCCGAGAACAATGGAAGAGTTCCGAAGCATTTTTAAACGTCAGCGGAATTCCGAGAACAATTGAAGTGTTCTGAAGCATTTTTAAACGTCAGCGGAATTCTGAGAACAATGGAAGAGTTCCGAAGCATTTTTAAACTTCAGCAGAATTATGAGAACAATGGAAGAGTTCCGAAGCATTTTTAAACTTCAGCGGAATTTGGAGAACAAAGGAAGATTTCCGAAGCATTTTTAAAAGTCAGAGAAATTCCGAGAACAATGGAAGAGTTCCGAAGCATTTTTAAACTTCAGCAGAATTCCGAGAACAATGGAAGAGTTGTGAAGCATTTTTAAATGTCAGCGGAATTCCGAGAACAATGGAAGAGTTCCAAAGCATTTTTAAACATCAGCGGAATTCCGAGAACAATGGAAGAGTTCTGAAGCATTTTTAAACGTCAGCGGAATTTTGAAAACAATGGAAGATTTCCGAAGCATTTTTAAACCTCAGCGGAATTCCGAGAACAATGGAAGAGTTCTGAAGCATTTTTAAACGTCAGCGGAATTTGGAGAACAATCGAAGAGTTCCGAAGCATTTTTAAACCTCAGCGGAATTCCGAGAACAATGGAAGAGTTCTGAAGCATTTTTAAATGTCAGCAGAATTCAGAGAACAATGGAAGAGTTCCGAAGCATACTTAAACTTCAGCGGAATTCCGAGAACAACGGAAGAGTTCAGAAACATTTTTAAAAGTCAGCAGAATACCGAGAACAATGGAAGAGTTCCGAAGCATTCTTAAACGTCAGCGGAATTCCGAGAACAATGGAAGAGTTCTGAAGCATTTTTAAATGTCAGCGGAATTCCGAGAACAATGGAAGGGTTCCAAAGCATTTTTAAACTTCAGCAGAATTCCGAGAACAATGGAAGAGTTCCAAAGCATTCTTAAACGTCAGCGGAATTCCGAGAACAATGGAAGAGTTCTGAAGCATTTTTAAATGTCAGCGGAATTCCGAGAACAATGGAAGGGTTCCGAAGCATTTTTAAATGTCAGCGGAATTCTGAGAACAATGGAAGAGTTCCGAAGCATTTTTAAACTTCAGCAGAATTCCGAGAACAATGGAAGAGTTCCGAAGCATACTTAAACTTCAGCGGTATTCCGAGAACAATGGAAGAGTTCTGAAGCATTTTTAAACATCAACGGAATTCCGAAAAAAAAGGAAGAGTTCCAAAGCATTTTAATATGTCAGCGGAATTCCGAGAACAATGGAAGAGTTCCGAAGCATTTTTAAACTTCAGTGGTATTACGAGAACAATGGAAGAATTCCGAAGCATTTTTAAACATCAGCAGAATTCCGAGAACAATGGAAGAGTTCCAAAGCATTTTTAAACTTCAGCAGAATTCCGAGAACAATGGAAGAGTTCCGAAGCATTCTTAAACTTCAGCGGAATTCCGAGAACAATGGAAGAGTTCCGAAGCATTTTTTAAAGTCAGCGGAATTTCCGAGAACAATAGAAGAGTTGTGAAGCAATTTTAAGCGTCAGCGGAATTCCGAGAACAATGGAAGAGTTCCGAAGCATTTTTAAAAGTCAGCGGAATTCCGAGAACAATGGAAGCATTGTGAAGCATTTTTAAACGTCAGCGGAATTCTGAGAACAATGGAAGAGTTCCAAAACATTTTTAATCTTCAGCATAATTCCGAGAACAATGGAAGAGTTCCGAAGCATATTTAAACTTCAGCGGAATTCCGAGAACAATGGAAGAGTACCGAAGCATTTTTAAACATCAGCGGAATTCCGAGAACAATGGAAGAATTCTGAAGCATTTTTGAACGTCAGCGGAATTTTGAAAACAATGGAAGATTTCCGAAGCATTTTTAAACGTCAGCGGAATTTGGAGAACAATCGAAGAGTTCCGAAGCATTTTTAAAAGTCAGCGGAATTCCGAGAACAATGGAAGAGTTGTGAAGCATTTTTAAACGTCAGCGGAATTCCGAGAACAATGGAAGAGTTCCAAAGCATTTTTAAACGTCAGCAGAATTCTGAAAACAATGGAAGAGTTCTGAAGCATTTTTAAACTTCAGCGGAATTTTGAGAACAGTGGAAGAGTTCCGAAGCATTTTTAAAAGTCCGCGAAATTCCGAGAACAATGGAAGAGTTGTGAAGCATTTTTAAACGTCAGCGGAATTCCGAGAACAATGGAAGAGTTCCGAAGCATTTTTAAACGTCAGCGGAATTCAGAGAACAATGGAAGAGTTCCAAAGCATTTTTATATGTCTGCGGAATTCCGAGAACAATGGAAGAGTTCCAAAGCATTTTTAAACTTCAGCAGAATTCCGAGAACAATGGAAGAGTTCCGAAGCATTCTTAAACTTCAGCGGAATTCCGCGAACAATGGAAGAGTTCCGAAGCATTTTTTAAAGTCAGCGGAATTCCGAGAACAATGGAAGAGTTCCGAAGCATTTTTCAACATCAGCGGAATTCCGAGAACAGTCGAAGAGTTCTGAAGCATTTTTAAATGTCAGCGGAATTTTGAAAACAATGGAAGATTTCCGAAGCATTTTTAAACGTCAGCGGAATTTTGAGAACGATGGAAGAGTTCCGAGGCATTTTTAAACTTCAGCGGAATTTTGAGAACAATGGAAGAGTTCCGAAGCATTTTTAAAAGTCCGCGAAATTCCGAGAACAATGGAAGAGTTGTGAAGCATTTTTAAACATCAGCGGAATTCCGAGAACAATGGAAGAGTTCCGAAGCATTTTTAAACGTCAGCGTAATTCAGAGAACAATGGAAGAGTTCCGAAGCATTTTTAAAACTCAGGGGAATACCGAGAACAATGGAAGAGTTGTGAAGCATTTTTAAACGTCAGCGGAATTCCAGAACAATGGATGAGTTCCGAAGCATACTTAAACTTCAGCGGAATTCCGAGAACAATGGAAGAGTTCTGAAGCATTTTTAAACATCAACGGAATTCCGAAAAAAAAGGAAGAGTTCCAAAGCATTTTAATATGTCAGCGGAATTCCGAGAACAATGGAAGAGTTCCGAAGCATTTTTAAACTTCAGCGGAATTACGAGAACAATGGAAGAATTCCGAAGCATTTTTAAACATCAGCAGAATTCCGAGAACAATAGAAGAGTTGTGAAGCATTTTTTAACGTCAGCAGAATTCCGAGAACAGTGAAAGAGTTCCGAAGCATACTTAAACTTCAGCGGAATTCCGAGAACAATGGAAGAGTTCCGAAGCATTTTTAAACTTCACCCGAATTCCGAGAACAATGGACGTGTTCCGATGCATTTTTAAACTTCAGCAGAATTCCTAGAACAATGGAAGAGTTCCGAAGCATTTTTAAACTTCAGCGGAATTCCGAGAACAATGGAAGAGTTCCGAAGCATTTTTAAACGTCAGCGGAATTCCGAGAACAATGGAAGTGTTCTGAAGCATTTTTAAACTTCAGCGGAATTCTGAGAACAATGGAAGAGTTCCGAAGCATTTTTAAACTTCAGCAGAATTATGAGAACAATGGAAGAGTTCCGAAGCATTTTTAAACGTCAGCGGAATTTGGAGAACAATCGAAGAGTTCCGAAGCATTTTTAAACCTCAGCGGAATTCCGAGAACAATGGAAGAGTTCTGAAGCATTTTTAAATGTCAGCGGAATTCAGAGAGCAATGGAAGAGTTCCGAAGCATACTTAAACTTCAGCGGAATTCTGAGAACAACGGAAGAGTTCAGAAACATTTTTAAAAGTCAGCAGAATACCGAGAACAATGGAAGAGTTCCGAAGCATTCTTAAACGTCAGCGGAATTCCGAGAACAATGGAAGAGTTCTGAAGCATTTTTAAATGTCAGCGGAATTCCGAGAACAATGGAAGGGTTCCAAAGCATTTTTAAACTTCAGCAGAATTCCGAGAACAATGGAAGAGTTCCGAAGCATTCTTAAACGTCAGCGGAATTCCGAGAACAATGGAAGAGTTCTGAAGCATTTTTAAATGTCAGCGGAATTCCGAGAACAATGGAAGGGTTCCAAAGCATTTTTTAACGTCAGCAGAATTCCGAGAACAGTGAAAGAGTTCCGAAGCATACTTAAACTTCAGCGGAATTCCGAGAACAATGGAAGAGTTCCGAAGCATTTTTCAACTTCACCCGAATTCCGAGAACAATGGACGTGTTCCGATGCATTTTTAAACTTCAGCAGAATTCCTAGAACAATGGAAGAGTTCCGAAGCATTTTTAAACTTCAGCGGAATTCCGAGAACAATGGAAGAGTACCGAAGCATTTTTAAACGTCAGCGGAATTCCGAGAACAATGGAAGTGTTCTGAAGCATTTTTAAACGTCAGCGGAATTCTGAGAACAATGGAAGAGTTCCGAAGCATTTTTAAACTTCAGCAGAATTATGAGAACAATGGAAGAGTTCCGAAGCATTTTTAAACTTCAGCGGAATTTGGAGAACAAAGGAAGATTTCCGAAGCATTTTTAAAAGTCAGAGAAATTCCGAGAACAATGGAAGAGTTCTGAAGCATTTTTAAACTTCAGCAGAATTCCGAGAACAATGGAAGAGTTGTGAAGCATTTTTAAATGTCAGCGGAATTCCGAGAACAATGGAAGAGTTCCAAAGCATTTTTAAACATCAGCGGAATTCCGAGAACAATGGAAGAGTTCTGAAGCATTTTTAAACGTCAGCGGAATTTTGAAAACAATGGAAGATTTCCGAAGCATTTTTAAACCTCAGCGGAATTCCGAGAACAATGGAAGAGTTCTGAAGCATTTTTAAACGTCAGCGGAATTTGGAGAACAATCGAAGAGTTCCGAAGCATTTTTAAACCTCAGCGGAATTCCGAGAACAATGGAAGAGTTCTGAAGCATTTTTAAATGTCAGCGGAATTCAGAGAACAATGGAAGAGTTCCGAAGCATACTTAAACTTCAGCGGAATTCCGAGAACAACGGAAGAGTTCAGAAACATTTTTAAAAGTCAGCAGAATACCGAGAACAATGGAAGAGTTCCGAAGCATTCTTAAACGTCAGCGGAATTCCGAGAACAATGGAAGAGTTCTGAAGCATTTTTAAATGTCAGCGGAATTCCGAGAACAATGGAAGGGTTCCAAAGCATTTTTAAACTGCAGCAGAATTCCGAGAACAATGGAAGAGTTCCGAAGCATTCTTAAACGTCAGCGGAATTCCGAGAACAATGGAAGAGTTCTGAAGCATTTTTAAATGTCAGCGGAATTCCGAGAACAATGGAAGGGTTCCGAAGCATTTTTAAATGTCAGCGGAATTCGGAGAACAATGGAAGAGTTCCGAAGCATTTTTAAACCTCAGCGGAATTCCGAGAACAATGGAAGAGTTCCGAAGCATTCTTAAACTTCAGCGGAATTCCGCGAACAATGGAAGAGTTCCGAAGCATTTTTTAAAGTCAGCGGAATTTCCGAGAACAATAGAAGAGTTGTGAAGCAATTTTAAGCGTCAGCGGAATTCCGAGAACAATGGAAGAGTTCCGAAGCATTTTTCAACATCAGCGGAATTCCGAGAACAGTCGAAGAGTTCTGAAGCATTTTTAAATGTCAGCGGAATTTTGAAAACAATGGAAGATTTCCGAAGCATTTTTAAACGTCAGCGGAATTTTGAGAACGATGGAAGAGTTCCGAGGCATTTTTAAACTTCAGCGGAATTTTGAGAACAATGGAAGAGTTCCGAAGCATTTTTAAAAGTCCGCGAAATTCCGAGAACAATGGAAGAGTTGTGAAGCATTTTTAAACATCAGCGGAATTCCGAGAACAATGGAAGAGTTCCGAAGCATTTTTAAACGTCAGCGTAATTCAGAGAACAATGGAAGAGTTCCGAAGCATTTTTAAAACTCAGGGGAATACCGAGAACAATGGAAGAGTTGTGAAGCATTTTTAAACGTCAGCGGAATTCCAGAACAATGGATGAGTTCCGAAGCATACTTAAACTTCAGCGGAATTCCGAGAACAATGGAAGAGTTCTGAAGCATTTTTAAACATCAACGGAATTCCGAAAAAAAAGGAAGAGTTCCAAAGCATTTTAATATGTCAGCGGAATTCCGAGAACAATGGAAGAGTTCCGAAGCATTTTTAAACTTCAGCGGAATTACGAGAACAATGGAAGAATTCCGAAGCATTTTTAAACATCAGCAGAATTCCGAGAACAATAGAAGAGTTGTGAAGCATTTTTTAACGTCAGCAGAATTCCGAGAACAGTGAAAGAGTTCCGAAGCATACTTAAACTTCAGCGGAATTCCGAGAACAATGGAAGAGTTCCGAAGCATTTTTAAACTTCACCCGAATTCCGAGAACAATGGACGTGTTCCGATGCATTTTTAAACTTCAGCAGAATTCCTAGAACAATGGAAGAGTTCCGAAGCATTTTTAAACTTCAGCGGAATTCCGAGAACAATGGAAGAGTTCCGAAGCATTTTTAAACGTCAGCGGAATTCCGAGAACAATGGAAGTGTTCTGAAGCATTTTTAAACGTCAGCGGAATTCTGAGAACAATGGAAGAGTTCCAAAGCATTTTTAAACTTCAGCAGAATTATGAGAACAATGGAAGAGTTCCGAAGCATTTTTAAACGTCAGCGGAATTTGGAGAACAATCGAAGAGTTCCGAAGCATTTTTAAACCTCAGCGGAATTCCGAGAACAATGGAAGAGTTCTGAAGCATTTTTAAATGTCAGCGGAATTCAGAGAGCAATGGAAGAGTTCCGAAGCATACTTAAACTTCAGCGGAATTCTGAGAACAACGGAAGAGTTCAGAAACATTTTTAAAAGTCAGCAGAATACCGAGAACAATGGAAGAGTTCCGAAGCATTCTTAAACGTCAGCGGAATTCCGAGAACAATGGAAGAGTTCTGAAGCATTTTTAAATGTCAGCGGAATTCCGAGAACAATGGAAGGGTTCCAAAGCATTTTTAAACTTCAGCAGAATTCCGAGAACAATGGAAGAGTTCCGAAGCATTCTTAAACGTCAGCGGAATTCCGAGAACAATGGAAGAGTTCTGAAGCATTTTTAAATGTCAGCGGAATTCCGAGAACAATGGAAGGGTTCCAAAGCATTTTTTAACGTCAGCAGAATTCCGAGAACAGTGAAAGAGTTCCGAAGCATACTTAAACTTCAGCGGAATTCCGAGAACAATGGAAGAGTTCCGAAGCATTTTTCAACTTCACCCGAATTCCGAGAACAATGGACGTGTTCCGATGCATTTTTAAACTTCAGCAGAATTCCTAGAACAATGGAAGAGTTCCGAAGCATTTTTAAACTTCAGCGGAATTCCGAGAACAATGGAAGAGTACCGAAGCATTTTTAAACGTCAGCGGAATTCCGAGAACAATGGAAGTGTTCTGAAGCATTTTTAAACGTCAGCGGAATTCTGAGAACAATGGAAGAGTTCCGAAGCATTTTTAAACTTCAGCAGAATTATGAGAACAATGGTAGAGTTCCGAAGCATTTTTAAATTCAGCGGAATTTGGAGAACAAAGGAAGATTTCCGAAGCATTTTTAAAAGTCAGAGAAATTCCGAGAACAATGGAAGAGTTCTGAAGCATTTTTAAACTTCAGCAGAATTCCGAGAACAATGGAAGAGTTGTGAAGCATTTTTAAATGTCAGCGGAATTCCGAGAACAATGGAAGAGTTCCAAAGCATTTTTAAACATCAGCGGAATTCCGAGAACAATGGAAGAGTTCTGAAGCATTTTTAAACGTCAGCGGAATTTTGAAAACAATGGAAGATTTCCGAAGCATTTTTAAACCTCAGCGGAATTCCGAGAACAATGGAAGAGTTCTGAAGCATTTTTAAACGTCAGCGGAATTTGGAGAACAATCGAAGAGTTCCGAAGCATTTTTAAACCTCAGCGGAATTCCGAGAACAATGGAAGAGTTCTGAAGCATTTTTAAATGTCAGCGGAATTCAGAGAACAATGGAAGAGTTCCGAAGCATACTTAAACTTCAGCGGAATTCCGAGAACAACGGAAGAGTTCAGAAACATTTTTAAAAGTCAGCAGAATACCGAGAACAATGGAAGAGTTCCGAAGCATTCTTAAACGTCAGCGGAATTCCGAGAACAATGGAAGAGTTCTGAAGCATTTTTAAATGTCAGCGGAATTCCGAGAACAATGGAAGGGTTCCAAAGCATTTTTAAACTTCAGCAGAATTCCGAGAACAATGGAAGAGTTCCGAAGCATTCTTAAACGTCAGCGGAATTCCGAGAACAATGGAAGAGTTCTGAAGCATTTTTAAATGTCAGCGGAATTCCGAGAACAATGGAAGGGTTCCGAAGCATTTTTAAATGTCAGCGGAATTCGGAGAACAATGGAAGAGTTCCGAAGCATTTTTAAACCTCAGCGGAATTCCGAGAACAATGGAAGAGTTCTGAAGCATTTTTAAATGTCAGCGGAATTCAGAGAACAATGGAAGAGTTCCGAAGCATACTTAAACTTCAGCGGAATTCCGAGAACAACGGAAGAGTTCAGAAACATTTTTAAAAGTCAGCAGAATACCGAGAACAATGGAAGAGTTCCGAAGCATTCTTAAACGTCAGCGGAATTCCGAGAACAATGGAAGAGTTCTGAAGCATTTTTAAATGTCAGCGGAATTCCGAGAACAATGGAAGGGTTCCAAAGCATTTTTAAACTTCAGCAGAATTCCGAGAACAATGGAAGAGTTCCGAAGCATTCTTAAACGTCAGCGGAATTCCGAGAACAATGGAAGAGTTCTGAAGCATTTTTAAATGTCAGCGGAATTCCGAGAACAATGGAAGCGTTCCGAAGCATTTTTAAATGTCAGCGGAATTCGGAGAACAATGGAAGAGTTCCGAAGCATTTTTAAACTTCAGCGGTATTCCGAGAACAATGGAAGAGTTCCGAAGCATTTTTAAAAGTCAGGGGAATACCGAGAACAATGGTAGAGTTGTGAAGCATTTTTAAATGTCAGCGGAATTCCAGAACAATGGAAGAGTTCCGAAGCATACTTAAACTTCAGCGGAATTCCGAGAACAATGGAAGAGTTCCGAAGCATTTTTAAACTTCACCCGAATTCCGAGAACAATGGACGTGTTCCGATGCATTTTTAAACTTCAGCAGAATTCCTAGAACAATGGAAGAGTTCCGAAGCATTTTTAAACTTCAGCGGAATTCCGAGAACAATGGAAGAGTTCCGAAGCATTTTTAAACGTCAGCGGAATTCCGAGAACAATGGAAGTGTTCTGAAGCATTTTTAAACGTCAGCGGAATTCTGAGAACAATGGAAGAGTTCCGAAGCATTTTTAAACTTCAGCAGAATTATGAGAACAATGGAAGAGTTCCGAAGCATTTTTAAACTTCAGCGGAATTTGGAGAACAAAGGAAGATTTCCGAAGCATTTTTAAAAGTCAGAGAAATTCCGAGAACAATGGAAGAGTTCCGAAGCATTTTTAAACTTCAGCAGAATTTCGAGAACAATGGAAGAGTTGTGAAGCATTTTTAAATGTCAGCGGAATTCCGAGAACAATGGAAGAGTTCCAAAGCATTTTTAAACATCAGCGGAATTCCGAGAACAATGGAAGAGTTCTGAAGCATTTTTAAATGTCAGCGGAATTTTGAAAACAATGGAAGATTTCCGAAGCATTTTTAAACCTCAGCGGAATTCCGAGAACAATGGAAGAGTTCTGAAGCATTTTTAAACGTCAGCGGAATTTGGAGAACAATCGAAGAGTTCCGAAGCATTTTTAAACCTCAGCGGAATTCCGAGAACAATGGAAGAGTTCTGAAGCATTTTTAAATGTCAGCGGAATTCAGAGAACAATGGAAGAGTTCCGAAGCATACTTAAACTTCAGCGGAATTCCGAGAACAACGGAAGAGTTCAGAAACATTTTTAAAAGTCAGCAGAATACCGAGAACAATGGAAGAGTTCCGAAGCATTCTTAAACGTCAGCGGAATTCCGAGAACAATGGAAGAGTTCTGAAGCATTTTTAAATGTCAGCGGAATTCCGAGAACAATGGAAGGGTTCCAAAGCATTTTTAAACTTCAGCAGAATTCCGAGAACAATGGAAGAGTTCCGATGCATTCTTAAACGTCAGCGGAATTCCGAGAACAATGGAAGAGTTCTGAAGCATTTTTAAATGTCAGCGGAATTCCGAGAACAATGGAAGGGTTCCGAAGCATTTTTAAATGTCAGCGGAATTCTGAGAACAATGGAAGCGTTCCGAAGCATTTTTAAACTTCAGCAGAATTCCGAGAACAATGGAAGAGTTCCGAAGCATACTTAAACTTCAGCGGTATTCCGAGAACAATGGAAGAGTTCTGAAGCATTTTTAAACATCAACGGAATTCCGAAAAAAAAGGAAGAGTTCCAAAGCATTTTAATATGTCAGCGGAATTCCGAGAACAATGGAAGAGTTCCGAAGCATTTTTAAACTTCAGTGGTATTACGAGAACAATGGAAGAATTCCGAAGCATTTTTAAACATCAGCAGAATTCCGAGAACAATGGAAGAGTTCCAAAGCATTTTTAAACTTCAGCAGAATTCCGAGAACAATGGAAGAGTTCCGAAGCATTCTTAAACTTCAGCGGAATTCCGAGAACAATGGAAGAGTTCCGAAGCATTTTTTAAAGTCAGCGGAATTTCCGAGAACAATAGAAGAGTTGTGAAGCAATTTTAAGCGTCAGCGGAATTCCGAGAACAATGGAAGAGTTCCGAAGCATTTTTAAAAGTCAGCTGAATTCCGAGAACAATGGAAGCATTGTGAAGCATTTTTAAACGTCAGCGGAATTCTGAGAACAATGGAAGAGTTCCGAAACATTTTTAATCTTCAGCATAATTCCGAGAACAATGGAAGAGTTCCGAAGCATATTTAAACTTCAGCGGAATTCCGAGAACAATGGAAGAGTACCGAAGCATTTTTAAACATCAGCGGAATTCCGAGAACAATGGAAGAATTCTGAAGCATTTTTGAACGTCAGCGGAATTTTGAAAACAATGGAAGATTTCCGAAGCATTTTTAAACGTCAGCGGAATTTGGAGAACAATCGAAGAGTTCCGAAGCATTTTTAAAAGTCAGCGGAATTCCGAGAACAATGGAAGAGTTGTGAAGCATTTTTAAACGTCAGCGGAATTCCGAGAACAATGGAAGAGTTCCGAAGCATTTTTAAACCTCAGCGGAATTCCGAGAACAATGGAAGAGTTCTGAAGCATTTTTAAACCTCAGCGGAATTCTGAGAACAATGGAAGAGCTCCGAAGCATTTTTATATGTCTGCAGAATTCTGAGAACAATGGAAGAGTTCCAAAGCATTTTTAAACGTCAGCAGAATTCTGAAAACAATGGAAGAGTTCTGAAGTTTTTTTAAACTTCAGCGGAATTTTGAGAACAGTGGAAGAGTTCCGAAGTATTTTTAAAAGTCCGCGAAATTCCGAGAACAATGGAAGAGTTGTGAAGCATTTTTAAACGTCAGCGGAATTCCGAGAACAATGGAAGAGTTCCGAAGCATTTTTAAACGTCAGCGGAATTCAGAGAACAATGGAAGAGTTCCAAAGCATTTTTATATGTCTGCGGAATTCCGAGAACAATGGAAGAGTTCCAAAGCATTTTTAAACTTCAGCAGAATTCCGAGAACAATGGAAGAGTTCCGAAGCATTCTTAAACTTCAGCGGAATTCCGAGAACAATGGAAGAGTTCCGAAGCATTTTTTAAAGTCAGCGGAATTTCCGAGAACAATAGAAGAGTTGTGAAGCAATTTTAAGCGTCAGCGGAATTCCGAGAACAATGGAAGAGTTCCGAAGCATTTTTCAACATCAGCGGAATTCCGAGAACAGTCGAAGAGTTCTGAAGCATTTTTAAATGTCAGCGGAATTTTGAAAACAATGGAAGAGTTCCGAAGCATTTTTAAAAGTCCGCGAAATTCCGAGAACAATGGAAGAGTTGTGAAGCATTTTTAACCATCAGCGGAATTCCGAGAACAATGGAAGAGTTCCGAAGCATTTTTAAACGTCAGCGTAATTCAGAGAACAATGGAAGAGTTCCGAAGCATTTTTAAAACTCAGGGGAATACCGAGAACAATGGAAGAGTTGTGAAGCATTTTTAAACGTCAGCGGAATTCCAGAACAATGGATGAGTTCCGAAGCATACTTAAACTTCAGCGGAATTCCGAGAACAATGGAAGAGTTCTGAAGCATTTTTAAACATCAACGGAATTCCGAAAAAAAAGGAAGAGTTCCAAAGCATTTTAATATGTCAGCGGAATTCCGAGAACAATGGAAGAGTTCCAAAGCATTTCTAAACATCAGCGGAATTCCGAGAACAATGGAAGAGTTCTGAAGCATTTTTAAACGTCAGCGGAATTTTGAAAACAATGGAAGATTTCCGAAGCATTTTTAAACCTCAGCGGAATTCCGAGAACAATGGAAGAGTTCTGAAGCATTTTTAAACGTCAGCGGAATTTGGAGAACAATCGAAGAGTTCCGAAGCATTTTTAAACCTCAGCGGAATTCCGAGAACAATGGAAGAGTTCTGAAGCATTTTTAAATGTCAGCGGAATTCAGAGAACAATGGAAGAGTTCCGAAGCATTCTTAAACGTCAGCGGAATTCCGAGAACAATGGAAGAGTTCTGAAGCATTTTTAAATGTCAGCGGAATTCCGAGAACAATGGAAGGGTTCCAAAGCATTTTTAAACTTCAGCAGAATTCCGAGAACAATGGAAGAGTTCCGAAGCATTCTTAAACGTCAGCGAAATTCCGAGAACAATGGAAGAGTTCTGAAGCATTTTTAAATGTCAGCGGAATTCCGAGAACAATGGAAGGGTTCCGAAGCATTTTTAAATGTCAGCGGAATTCTGAGAACAATGGAAGAGTTCCGAAGCATTTTTAAACTTCAGCAGAATTCCGAGAACAATGGAAGAGTTCCGAAGCATACTTAAACTTCAGCGGTATTCCGAGAACAATGGAAGAGTTCTGAAGCATTTTTAAACATCAACGGAATTCCGAAAAAAAAGGAAGAGTTCCAAAGCATTTTAATATGTCAGCGGAATTCCGAGAACAATGGAAGAGTTCCGAAGCATTTTTAAACTTCAGTGGTATTACGAGAACAATGGAAGAATTCCGAAGCATTTTTAAACATCAGCAGAATTCCGAGAACAATGGAAGAGTTCCAAAGCATTTTTAAACTTCAGCAGAATTCCGAGAACAATGGAAGAGTTCCGAAGCATTCTTAAACTTCAGCGGAATTCCGAGAACAATGGAAGATTTCCGAAGCATTTTTTAAAGTCAGCGGAATTTCCGAGAACAATAGAAGAGTTGTGAAGCAATTTTAAGCGTCAGCGGAATTCCGAGAACAATGGAAGAGTTCCGAAGCATTTTTAAAAGTCAGCGGAATTCCGAGAACAATGGAAGCATTGTGAAGCATTTTTAAACGTCAGCGGAATTCTGAGAACAATGGAAGAGTTCCGAAACAATTTTAATCTTCAGCATAATTCCGAGAACAATGGAAGAGTTCCGAAGCATATTTAAACTTCAGCGGAATTCCGAGAACAATGGAAGAGTACCGAAGCATTTTTAAACATCAGCGGAATTCCGAGAACAATGGAAGAATTCTGAAGCATTTTTGAACGTCAGCGGAATTTTGAAAACAATGGAAGATTTCCGAAGCATTTTTAAACGTCAGCGGAATTTGGAGAACAATCGAAGAGTTCCGAAGCATTTTTAAAAGTCAGCGGAATTCCGAGAACAATGGAAGAGTTGTGAAGCATTTTTAAACGTCAGCGGAATTCCGAGAACAATGGAAGAGTTCCGAAGCATTTTTAAACCTCAGCGGAATTCCGAGAACAATGGAAGAGTTCTGAAGCATTTTTAAACCTCAGCGGAATTCTGAGAACAATGGAAGAGCTCCGAAGCATTTTTATATGTCTGCAGAATTCTGAGAACAATGGAAGAGTTCCAAAGCATTTTTAAACGTCAGCAGAATTCTGAAAACAATGGAAGAGTTCTGAAGCATTTTTAAACTTCAGCGGAATTTTGAGAACAGTGGAAGAGTTCCGAAGTATTTTTAAAAGTCCGCGAAATTCCGAGAACAATGGAAGAGTTGTGAAGCATTTTTAAACGTCAGCGGAATTCCGAGAACAATGGAAGAGTTCCGAAGCATTTTTAAACGTCAGCGGAATTCAGAGAACAATGGAAGAGTTCCAAAGCATTTTTATATGTCTGCGGAATTCCGAGAACAATGGAAGAGTTCCAAAGCATTTTTAAACTTCAGCAGAATTCCGAGAACAATGGAAGAGTTCCGAAGCATTCTTAAACTTCAGCGGAATTCCGAGAACAATGGAAGAGTTCCGAAGCATTTTTTAAAGTCAGCGGAATTTCCGAGAACAATAGAAGAGTTGTGAAGCAATTTTAAGCGTCAGCGGAATTCCGAGAACAATGGAAGAGTTCCGAAGCATTTTTCAACATCAGCGGAATTCCGAGAACAGTCGAAGAGTTCTGAAGCATTTTTAAATGTCAGCGGAATTTTGAAAACAATGGAAGATTTCCGAAGCATTTTTAAACGTCAGCGGAATTTTGAGAACGATGGAAGAGTTCCGAGGCATTTTTAAACTTCAGCGGAATTTTGAGAACAATGGAAGAGTTCCGAAGCATTTTTAAAAGTCCGCGAAATTCCGAGAACAATGGAAGAGTTGTGAAGCATTTTTAACCATCAGCGGAATTCCGAGAACAATGGAAGAGTTCCGAAGCATTTTTAAACGTCAGCGTAATTCAGAGAACAATGGAAGAGTTCCGAAGCATTTTTAAAACTCAGGGGAATACCGAGAACAATGGAAGAGTTGTGAAGCATTTTTAAACGTCAGCGGAATTCCAGAACAATGGATGAGTTCCGAAGCATACTTAAACTTCAGCGGAATTCCGAGAACAATGGAAGAGTTCTGAAGCATTTTTAAACATCAACGGAATTCCGAAAAAAAAGGAAGAGTTCCAAAGCATTTTAATATG
Organism: Phyllobates terribilis; assembly: GCF_046119375.1. Taxonomy (NCBI): domain Eukaryota; kingdom Metazoa; phylum Chordata; class Amphibia; order Anura; family Dendrobatidae; genus Phyllobates; species Phyllobates terribilis. The sequence goes on along the minus strand of NW_027362775.1, from coordinate 19,448,937 downwards.
TCAGCGGAATTCCGAGAACAATGGAAGAGTTCCAAAGCATTTTTAAACATCAGCGGAATTCCGAGAACAATGGAAGAGTTCTGAAGCATTTTTAAACGTCAGCGGAATTTTGAAAACAATGGAAGATTTCCGAAGCATTTTTAAACCTCAGCGGAATTCCGAGAACAATGGAAGAGTTCTGAAGCATTTTTAAACGTCAGCGGAATTTGGAGAACAATCGAAGAGTTCCGAAGCATTTTTAAACCTCAGCGGAATTCCGAGAACAATGGAAGAGTTCTGAAGCATTTTTAAATGTCAGCGGAATTCAGAGAACAATGGAAGAGTTCCGAAGCATACTTAAACTTCAGCGGAATTCCGAGAACAACGGAAGAGTTCAGAAACATTTTTAAAAGTCAGCAGAATACCGAGAACAATGGAAGAGTTCCGAAGCATTCTTAAACGTCAGCGGAATTCCGAGAACAATGGAAGAGTTCTGAAGCATTTTTAAATGTCAGCGGAATTCCGAGAACAATGGGAGGGTTCCAAAGCATTTTTAAACTTCAGCAGAATTCCGAGAACAATGGAAGAGTTCCGAAGCATTCTTAAACGTCAGCGGAATTCCGAGAACAATGGAAGAGTTCTGAAGCATTTTTAAATGTCAGCGGAATTCCGAGAACAATGGAAGGGTTCCGAAGCATTTTTAAATGTCAGCGGAATTCTGAGAACAATGGAAGAGTTCCGAAGCATTTTTAAACTTCAGAAAAATTCCGAGAACAATGGAAGAGTTCAGAAACATTTTTAAAAGTCAGCAGAATACCGAGAACAATGGAAGAGTTCCGAAGCATTCTTAAACGTCAGCGGAATTCCGAGAACAATGGAAGAGTTCTGAAGCATTTTTAAATGTCAGCGGAATTCCGAGAACAATGGGAGGGTTCCAAAGCATTTTTAAACTTCAGCAGAATTCCGAGAACAATGGAAGAGTTCCGAAGCATTCTTAAACGTCAGCGGAATTCCGAGAACAATGGAAGAGTTCTGAAGCATTTTTAAATGTCAGCGGAATTCCGAGAACAATGGAAGGGTTCCGAAGCATTTTTAAATGTCAGCGGAATTCTGAGAACAATGGAAGAGTTCCGAAGCATTTTTAAACTTCAGAAAAATTCCGAGAACAATGGAAGAGTTCCGAAGCATTCTTAAACTTCAGCGGTATTCCGAGAACAATGGAAGAGTTCCGAAGCATTTTTAAAAGTCAGGGGAATACCGAGAACAATGGTAGAGTTGTGAAGCATTTTTAAATGTCAGCGGAATTCCAGAACAATGGAAGAGTTCCGAAGCATACTTAAACTTCAGCGGAATTCCGAGAACAATGGAAGAGTTCCGAAGCATTTTTAAACTTCACCGGAATTCCGAGAACAATGGACGTGTTCCGATGCATTTTTAAACTTCAGCAGAATTCCTAGAACAATGGAAGTGTTCCGAAGCATTTTTAAACTTCAGCGGAATTCCGAGAACAATGGAAGAGTTCCGAAGCATTTTTAAACGTCAGCGGAATTCCGAGAACAATGGAAGTGTTCTGAAGCATTTTTAAACGTCAGCGGAATTCTGAGAACAATGGAAGAGTTCCGAAGCATTTTTAAACTTCAGCAGAATTATGAGAACAATGGAAGAGTTCCGAAGCATTTTTAAACTTCAGCGGAATTTGGAGAACAAAGGAAGATTTCCGAAGCATTTTTAAAAGTCAGAGAAATTCCGAGAACAATGGAAGAGTTCCGAAGCATTTTTAAACTTCAGCAGAATTCCGAGAACAATGGAAGAGTTGTGAAGCATTTTTAAATGTCAGCGGAATTCCGAGAACAATGGAAGAGTTCCAAAGCATTTTTAAACATCAGCGGAATTCCGAGAACAATGGAAGAGTTCTGAAAAATTTTTAAACGTCAGCGGAATTTTGAAAACAATGGAAGATTTCCGAAGCATTTTTAAACCTCAGCGGAATTCCGAGAACAATGGAAGAGTTCTGAAGCATTTTTAAACGTCAGCGGAATTTGGAGAACAATCGAAGAGTTCCGAAGCATTTTTAAACCTCAGCGGAATTCCGAGAACAATGGAAGAGTTCTGAAGCATTTTTAAATGTCAGCGGAATTCAGAGAACAATGGAAGAGTTCCGAAGCATACTTAAACTTCAGCGGAATTCCGAGAACAACGGAAGAGTTCAGAAACATTTTTAAAAGTCAGCAGAATACCGAGAACAATGGAAGAGTTCCGAAGCATTCTTAAACGTCAGCGGAATTCCGAGAACAATGGAAGAGTTCTGAAGCATTTTTAAATGTCAGCATAATTCCGAGAACAATGGAAGGGTTCCAAAGCATTTTTAAACTTCAGCAGAATTCCGAGAACAATGGAAGAGTTCCGAAGCATTCTTAAACGTCAGCGGAATTCCGAGAACAATGGAAGAGTTCTGAAGCATTTTTAAATGTCAGCGGAATTCCGAGAACAATGGAAGGGTTCCGAAGCATTTTTAAATGTCAGCGGAATTCTGAGAACAATGGAAGAGTTCCGAAGCATTTTTAAACTTCAGCAGAATTCCGAGAACAATGGAAGAGTTCCGAAGCATACTTAAACTTCAGCGGTATTCCGAGAACAATGGAAGAGTTCTGAAGCATTTTTAAACATCAACGGAATTCCGAAAAAAAAGGAAGAGTTCCAAAGCATTTTAATATGTCAGCGGAATTCCGAGAACAATGGAAGAGTTCCGAAGCATTTTTAAACTTCAGTGGTATTACGAGAACAATGGAAGAATTCCGAAGCATTTTTAAACATCAGCAGAATTCCGAGAACAATGGAAGAGTTCCAAAGCATTTTTAAACTTCAGCAGAATTCCGAGAACAATGGAAGAGTTCCGAAGCATTCTTAAACTTCAGCGGAATTCCGAGAACAATGGAAGAGTTCCGAAGCATTTTTTAAAGTCAGCGGAATTTCCGAGAACAATAGAAGAGTTGTGAAGCAATTTTAAGCGTCAGCGGAATTCCGAGAACAATGGAAGAGTTCCGAAGCATTTTTAAAAGTCAGCGGAATTCCGAGAACAATGGAAGCATTGTGAAGCATTTTTAAACGTCAGCGGAATTCTGAGAACAATGGAAGAGTTCCGAAACATTTTTAATCTTCAGCATAATTCCGAGAACAATGGAAGAGTTCCGAAGCATATTTAAACTTCAGCGGAATTCCGAGAACAATGGAAGAGTACCGAAGCATTTTTAAACATCAGCGGAATTCCGAGAACAATGGAAGAATTCTGAAGCATTTTTGAACGTCAGCGGAATTTTGAAAACAATGGAAGATTTCCGAAGCATTTTTAAACGTCAGCGGAATTTGGAGAACAATCGAAGAGTTCCGAAGCATTTTTAAAAGTCAGCGGAATTCCGAGAACAATGGAAGAGTTGTGAAGCATTTTTAAACGTCAGTGGAATTCCGAGAACAATGGAAGAGTTCCAAAGCATTTTTAAACGTCAGCAGAATTCTGAAAACAATGGAAGAGTTCTGAAGCATTTTTAAACTTCAGCGGAATTTTGAGAACAGTGGAAGAGTTCCGAAGCATTTTTAAAAGTCCGCGAAATTCCGAGAACAATGGAAGAGTTGTGAAGCATTTTTAAACGTCAGCGGAATTCCGAGAACAATGGAAGAGTTCCGAAGCATTTTTAAACGTCAGCGGAATTCAGAGAACAATGGAAGAGTTCCAAAGCATTTTTATATGTCTGCGGAATTCCGAGAACAATGGAAGAGTTCCGAAGCATTTTTAAACATCAGCAGAATTCCGAGAACAATAGAAGAGTTGTGAAGCATTTTTTAACGTCAGCAGAATTCCGAGAACAGTGAAAGAGTTCCGAAGCATACTTAAACTTCAGCGGAATTCCGAGAACAATGGAAGAGTTCCGAAGCATTTTTAAACTTCACCCGAATTCCGAGAACAATGGACGTGTTCCGATGCATTTTTAAACTTCAGCAGAATTCCTAGAACAATGGAAGAGTTCCGAAGCATTTTTAAACGTCAGCGGAATTCCGAGAACAATGGAAGAGTTCCGAAGCATTTTTAAACGTCAGCGGAATTCCGAGAACAATGGAAGTGTTCTGAAGCATTTTTAAACGTCAGCGGAATTCTGAGAACAATGGAAGAGTTCCGAAGCATTTTTAAACTTCATCAGAATTATGAGAACAATGGAAGAGTTCCGAAGCATTTTTAAAAGTCAGAGAAATTCCGAGAACAATGGAAGAGTTCCGAAGCATTTTTAAACGTCAGCGGAATTTGGAGAACAATCGAAGAGTTCCGAAGCATTTTTAAACCTCAGCGGAATTCCGAGAACAATGGAAGAGTTCTGAAGCATTTTTAAATGTCAGCGGAATTCAGAGAGCAATGGAAGAGTTCCGAAGCATACTTAAACTTCAGCGGAATTCCGAGAACAACGGAAGAGTTCAGAAACATTTTTAAAAGTCAGCAGAATACCGAGAACAATGGACGAGTTCCGAAGCATTCTTAAACGTCAGCGGAATTCCGAGAACAATGGAAGAGTTCTGAAGCATTTTTAAATGTCAGCGGAATTCCGAGAACAATGGAAGGGTTCCAAAGCATTTTTAAACTTCAGCAGAATTCCGAGAACAATGGAAGAGTTCCGAAGCATTCTTAAACGTCAGCGGAATTCCGAGAACAATGGAAGAGTTCTGAAGCATTTTTAAATGTCAGCGGAATTCCGAGAACAATGGAAGGGTTCCGAAGCATTTTTAAATGTCAGCGGAATTCTGAGAACAATGGAAGAGTTCCGAAGCATGTTTAAACTTCAGCAGAATTCCGAGAAAAATGGAAGAGTTCCGAAGCATTCTTAAACGTCAGTGGAATTCTGAGAACAATGGAAGTGTTCCAAAGCATTTTTAAACTTCAGCAGAATTCCGAGAACAATGGAAGAGTTCCGAAGCATTTTTAAACTTCAACGGAATTCCGAGAACAATGGAAGAGTTTCGAAACATTTTAAAACTGCAGTAGAATTCCGAGAACAATGGAACAGTTCCGAAGCATTTTTAAACTTCAGTGGATTTCCGAGAAATGGAAGAGTTCCGAAGCATTTTTAAACTTCAGCGGATTTCCGTGAAATGGAAGAGTTCCGAAGCATTTTTAAACTTCAGCGGATTTCCGAGAAATGGAAGAGTTCCGAAGCATTTTGAAACGTCAGCGGAAACCTGAGAACAATGGAAGTGTTCTGAAGCATATTTAAATGTCAGCGGAAATCCGGGAACAATGGAAGAGTTCCGAAGCATTTTTAAATGTCAGCAGAATTCGGAGAACAATTGAAGAGTTCCGAAGATTTTTTAAACGTCAGCAGAATTCCGAGAACAATTGATGAGTTCCAAAGCATTTTTAAACGTCAGCGGAATTCCAGAACATTGGAAGAGTTCCGAAGCATTTTTAAATGTCAGCTTAATTCCGAGAACAATGGAAGAGTTGTGAAGCATTTTTAAGCGTCAGCAGATTTCCGAGAACAATGGAAGAGTTCCAAAGCATTTTTAAACTTCAGCAGAATTCCGAGAACAATGGAAGAGTTCCGAAGCATTTTCTAAAGTCAGCGGAATTCCGAGAACAATAGAAGAGTTGTGAAGCATTTTTTAGCGTCAGCAGAATTCCGAGAACAGTGAAAGAGTTCCGAAGCATACTTAAACTTCAGCGGAATTCCGAGAACAATGGACGAGTTCTGAAGCATTTTTAAACATCAATGGAATTCCGAGAAAAAAGGAAGAGTTCCGAAGCATTTTTATATGTCAGCGGAATTCCGAGAACAATGGAAGATTTCCGAAGCATTTTTAAACTTCACCCGAATTCCGAGAACAATGGACGTGTTCCGAAGCATTTTTAAACTTCAGCGGAATTCCGAGAACAATGGAAGAGTTCCGAAGCATTTTTAAACGTCAGCAGAATTCCGAGAACAATGGAAGTGTTCTGAAGCATTTTTAAACGTCAGCGGAATTCTGAGAACAATGGAAGAGTTCCGAAGCATTTTTAAACTTCAGTAGAATTATGAGAACAATGGAAGAGTTCCGAAGCATTTTTAAACTTCAGCGGAATTTGGAGAACAAAGGAAGATTTCCGAAGCATTTTTAAAAGTCAGAGAAATTCCGAGAACAATGGAAGAGTTCCGAAGCATTTTTAAACTTCAGCAGAATTCCGAGAACAATGGAAGAGTTGTGAAGCATTTTTAAATGTCAGCGGAATTCCGAGAACAATGGAAGAGTTCCAAAGCATTTTTAAACATCAGCGGAATTCCGAGAACAATGGAAGAGTTCCGAAGCATTTTTAAAAGTCAGCATAATTCTGAGAACAATGGAAGAGTTCCGAAGCATTCTTAAACGTCAGCGGAATTCCGAGAACAATGGAAGAGTTCTGAAGCATTTTTAAATGTCAGCGGAATTCCGAGAACAATGGAATGGTTCCAAAGCATTTTTAAACTTCAGCAGAATTCCGAGAACAATGGAAGAGTTCCGAAGCATTCTTAAACGTCAGCGGAATTCCGAGAACAATGGAAGAGTTCTGAAGCATTTTTAAATGTCAGCGGAATTCCGAGAAAAATGGAAGGGTTCCGAAGCATTTTTAAATGTCAGCGGAATTCTGAGAACAATGGAAGAGTTCCGAAGCATGTTTAAACTTCAGCAGAATTCCGAGAAAAATGGAAGTGTTCTGAAGCATTTTTAAATGTCAGCAGAATTCGGAGAACAATGGAAGAGTTTTTAAGCATTTTTAAACGTCAGTGGAATTCCGAAAACAATGGAAGAGTTCCGAAGCATTTTTAAACATCAGCGGAATTCTGAGAACAATGGAAGTGTTCCAAAGCATTTTTAAACTTCAGCAGAATTCCGAGAACAATGGAAGAGTTCCGAAGCATTTTTAAACTTCAACGGAATTCCGAGAACAATGGAAGAGTTTCGAAACATTTTAAAACTTCAGTTGAATTCCGAGAACAATGGAACAGTTCCGAAGCATTTTTAAACTTCAGTGGATTTCCGAGAAATGGAAGAGTTCCGAAGCATTTTTAATCTTCAGTATAATTCCGAGAACAATGGAAGAGTTCCGAAGCATATTTAAACTTCAGCGGAATTCCGAGAACAATGGAAGAGTTCCGAAGCATATTTAAACTTCAGCGGAATTCCGAGAACAATGGAAGAGTTCCGAAGCATTTTTAAACGTCAGCAGAATTCTGAGAACAATGGAAGAGTTCCGAAGCATTTTTAAACTTCAGCAGAATTATGAGAACAATGGAAGAGTTCCGAAGCATTTTTAAACTTCAGCGGAATTTGGAGAACAAAGGAAGATTTCCGAAGCATTTTTAAAAGTCAGAGAAATTCCGAGAACAATGGAAGAGTTCCGAAGCATTTTTAAACTTCAGCAGAATTCCGAGAACAATGGAAGAGTTCCGAAGCATTTTTAAACGTCAGCGGAATTCTGAGAACAATGGAATAATTCTGAAACATTTTTAATCTTCAGCATAATTCCGAGAACAATGGAAGAGTTCCGAAGCATTTTTAAACATCAGCGGAATTCCGAGAACAATGAAAAAGTTCTGAAGCATTTTTAAACGTCAGCGGAATTTTGAAAACAATTGAAGATTTCCAAAGCATTTTTAAACGTCAGCGGAATTCTGAGAACAATGGAAGAGTTTTAAAGCATTTTTAAACGTCAGCGGAATTTGGAGAACAATCGAAGAGTTCTGAAGCATTTTTAAATGTCAGCGGAATTCCGAGAACAATGGAAGAGTTCCGAAGCATTTTTAAATGTCAGCGGAATTCTGAGAACAATGGAAGAGTTCCGAAGCATTTTTAGTCTTCAGCATAATTCCGAGAACAATGGAAGAGTTCCGAAGCATATTTAAACTTCAGCGGAATTCCGAGAAAAATGGAAGGGTTCCGAAGCATTTTTAAATGTCAGCGGAATTCTGAGAACAATGGAAGAGTTCCGAAGCATGTTTAAACTTCAGCAGAATTCCGAGAAAAATGGAAGTGTTCTGAAGCATTTTTAAATGTCAGCAGAATTCGGAGAACAATGGAAGAGTTTTTAAGCATTTTTAAACGTCAGTGGAATTCCGAAAACAATGGAAGAGTTCCGAAGCATTTTTAAACATCAGCGGAATTCTGAGAACAATGGAAGTGTTCCAAAGCATTTTTAAACTTCAGCAGAATTCCGAGAACAATGGAAGAGTTCCGAAGCATTTTTAAACTTCAACGGAATTCCGAGAACAATGGAAGAGTTTCGAAACATTTTAAAACTTCAGTTGAATTCCGAGAACAATGGAACAGTTCCGAAGCATTTTTAAACTTCAGTGGATTTCCGAGAAATGGAAGAGTTCCGAAGCATTTTAAATCTTCAGTATAATTCCGAGAACAATGGAAGAGTTCCGAAGCATTCTTAAACGTCAGCGGAATTCCGAGAACAATGGAAGAGTTCTGAAGCATTTTTAAATGTCAGCGGAATTCCGAGAACAATGGAAGGGTTCCGAAGCATTTTTAAATGTCAGCGGAATTCTGAGAACAATGGAAGAGTTCCGAAGCATTTTTAAACTTCAGCAGAATTCCGAGAACAATGGAAGAGTTCCGAAGCATACTTAAACTTCAGCGGTATTCCGAGAACAATGGAAGAGTTCTGAAGCATTTTTAAACATCAACGGAATTCCGAAAAAAAAGGAAGAGTTCCAAAGCATTTTAATATGTCAGCGGAATTCCGAGAACAATGGAAGAGTTCCGAAGCATTTTTAAACTTCAGTGGTATTACGAGAACAATGGAAGAATTCCGAAGCATTTTTAAACATCAGCAGAATTCCGAGAACAATGGAAGAGTTCCAAAGCATTTTTAAACTTCAGCAGAATTCCGAGAACAATGGAAGAGTTCCGAAGCATTCTTAAACTTCAGCGGAATTCCGAGAACAATGGAAGAGTTCCGAAGCATTTTTTAAAGTCAGCGGAATTTCCGAGAACAATAGAAGAGTTGTGAAGCAATTTTAAGCGTCAGCGGAATTCCGAGAACAATGGAAGAGTTCCGAAGCATTTTTAAAAGTCAGCGGAATTCCGAGAACAATGGAAGCATTGTGAAGCATTTTTAAACGTCAGCGGAATTCTGAGAACAATGGAAGAGTTCCGAAACATTTTTAATCTTCAGCATAATTCCGAGAACAATGGAAGAGTTCCGAAGCATATTTAAACTTCAGCGGAATTCCGAGAACAATGGAAGATTACCGAAGCATTTTTAAACATCAGCGGAATTCCGAGAACAATGGAAGAATTCTGAAGCATTTTTGAACGTCAGCGGAATTTTGAAAACAATGGAAGATTTCCGAAGCATTTTTAAACGTCAGCGGAATTTGGAGAACAATCGAAGAGTTCCGAAGCATTTTTAAAAGTCAGCGGAATTCCGAGAACAATGGAAGAGTTGTGAAGCATTTTTAAACGTCAGCGGAATTCCGAAAACAATGGAAGAGTTCCAAAGCATTTTTAAACGTCAGCAGAATTCTGAAAACAATGGAAGAGTTCTGAAGCATTTTTAAACTTCAGCAGAATTTTGAGAACAGTGGAAGAGTTCCGAAGCATTTTTAAAAGTCCGCGAAATTCCGAGAACAATGGAAGAGTTGTGAAGCATTTTTAAACGTCAGCGGAATTCCGAGAACAATGGAAGAGTTCCGAAGCATTTTTAAACGTCAGCGGAATTCAGAGAACAATGGAAGAGTTCCAAAGCATTTTTATATGTCTGCGGAATTCCGAGAACAATGGAAGAGTTCCGAAGCATTTTTAAACATCAGCAGAATTCCGAGAACAATAGAAGAGTTGTGAAGCATTTTTTAACGTCAGCAGAATTCCGAGAACAGTGAAAGAGTTCCGAAGCATACTTAAACTTCAGCGGAATTCCGAGAACAATGGAAGAGTTCCGAAGCATTTTTAAACTTCACCCGAATTCCGAGAACAATGGACGTGTTCCGATGCATTTTTAAACTTCAGCAGAATTCCTAGAACAATGGAAGAGTTCCGAAGCATTTTTAAACGTCAGCGGATTTCCGAGAACAATGGAAGAGTTCCGAAGCATTTTTAAACGTCAGCGGAATTCCGAGAACAATGGAAGTGTTCTGAAGCATTTTTAAACGTCAGCGGAATTCTGAGAACAATGGAAGAGTTCCGAAGCATTTTTAAACTTCAGCAGAATTATGAGAACAATGGAAGAGTTCCGAAGCATTTTTAAAAGTCAGAGAAATTCCGAGAACAATGGAAGAGTTCCGAAGCATTTTTAAACGTCAGCGGAATTTGGAGAACAATCGAAGAGTTCCGAAGCATTTTTAAACCTCAGCGGAATTCCGAGAACAATGGAAGAGTTCTGAAGCATTTTTAAATGTCAGCGGAATTCAGAGAGCAATGGAAGAGTTCCGAAGCATACTTAAACTTCAGCGGAATTCCGAGAACAACGGAAGAGTTCAGAAACATTTTTAAAAGTCAGCAGAATACCGAGAACAATGGAAGAGTTCCGAAGCATTCTTAAACGTCAGCGGAATTCCGAGAACAATGGAAGAGTTCTGAAGCATTTTTAAATGTCAGCGGAATTCCGAGAACAATGGAAGGGTTCCAAAGCATTTTTAAACTTCAGCAGAATTCCGAGAACAATGGAAGAGTTCCGAAGCATTCTTAAACGTCAGCGGAATTCCGAGAACAATGGAAGAGTTCTGAAGCATTTTTAAATGTCAGCGGAATTCCGAGAACAATGGAAGGGTTCCGAAGCATTTTTAAATGTCAGCGGAATTCTGAGAACAATGGAAGAGTTCCGAAGCATGTTTAAACTTCAGCAGAATTCCGAGAAAAATGGAAGAGTTCCGAAGCATTCTTAAACGTCAGTGGAATTCTGAGAACAATGGAAGTGTTCCAAAGCATTTTTAAACTTCAGCAGAATTCCGAGAACAATGGAAGAGTTCCGAAGCATTTTTAAACTTCAACGGAATTCCGAGAACAATGGAAGAGTTTCGAAACATTTTAAAACTGCAGTAGAATTCTGAGAACAATGGAACAGTTCCGAAGCATTTTTAAACTTCAGTGGATTTCCGAGAAATGGAAGAGTTCCGAAGCATTTTTAAACTTCAGCGGATTTCCGTGAAATGGAAGAGTTCCGAAGCATTTTTAAACTTCAGCGGATTTCCGAGAAATGGAAGAGTTCCGAAGCATTTTGAAACGTCAGCGGAAACCTGAGAACAATGGAAGAGTTCTGAAGCATATTTAAATGTCAGCGGAAATCCGGGAACAATGGAAGAGTTCCGAAGCATTTTTAAATGTCAGCAGAATTCGGAGAACAATTGAAGAGTTCCGAAGATTTTTTAAACGTCAGCAGAATTCCGAGAACAATTGATGAGTTCCAAAGCATTTTTAAACGTCAGCGGAATTCCAGAACATTGGAAGAGTTCCGAAGCATTTTTAAATGTCAGCTTCATTCCGAGAACAATGGAAGAGTTGTGAAGCATTTTTAAGCGTCAGCAGATTTCCGAGAACAATGGAAGAGTTCCAAAGCATTTTTAAACTTCAGCAGAATTCCGAGAACAATGGAAGAGTTCCGAAGCATTTTCTAAAGTCAGCGGAATTCCGAGAACAATAGAAGAGTTGTGAAGCATTTTTTAGCGTCAGCAGAATTCCGAGAACAGTGAAAGAGTTCCGAAGCATACTTAAACTTCAGCGGAATTCCGAGAACAATGGACGAGTTCTGAAGCATTTTTAAACATCAATGGAATTCCGAGAAAAAAGGAAGAGTTCCGAAGCATTTTTATATGTCAGCGGAATTCCGAGAACAATGGAAGATTTCCGAAGCATTTTTAAACTTCACCCGAATTCCGAGAACAATGGACGTGTTCCGATGCATTTTTAAACTTCAGCAGAATTCCTAGAACAATGGAAGAGTTCCGAAGCATTTTTAAACTTCAGCGGAATTCCGAGAACAATGGAAGAGTTCCGAAGCATTTTTAAACGTCAGTAGAATTCCGAGAACAATGGAAGTGTTCTGAAGCATTTTTAAACGTCAGCGGAATTCTGAGAACAATGGAAGAGTTCCGAAGCATTTTTAAACTTCAGTAGAATTATGAGAACAATGGAAGAGTTCCGAAGCATTTTTAAACTTCAGCGGAATTTGGAGAACAAAGGAAGATTTCCGAAGCATTTTTAAAAGTCAGAGAAATTCTGAGAACAATGGAAGAGTTCCGAAGCATTTTTAAACTTCAGCAGAATTCCGAGAACAATGGAAGAGTTGTGAAGCATTTTTAAATGTCAGCGGAATTCCGAGAACAATGGAAGAGTTCCAAAGCATTTTTAAACATCAGCGGAATTCCGAGAACAATGGAAGAGTTCCGAAGCATTTTTAAAAGTCAGCATAATTCTGAGAACAATGGAAGAGTTCCGAAGCATTCTTAAACGTCAGCGGAATTCCGAGAACAATGGAAGAGTTCTGAAGCATTTTTAAATGTCAGCGGAATTCCGAGAAAAATGGAAGGGTTCCGAAGCATTTTTAAATGTCAGCGGAATTCTGAGAACAATGGAAGAGTTCCGAAGCATGTTTAAACTTCAGCAGAATTCCGAGAAAAATGGAAGTGTTCTGAAGCATTTTTAAATGTCAGCAGAATTCGGAGAACAATGGAAGAGTTTTTAAGCATTTTTAAACGTCAGTGGAATTCCGAAAACAATGGAAGAGTTCCGAAGCATTTTTAAACATCAGCGGAATTCTGAGAACAATGGAAGTGTTCCAAAGCATTTTTAAACTTCAGCAGAATTCCGAGAACAATGGAAGAGTTCCGAAGCATTTTTAAACTTCAACGGAATTCCGAGAACAATGGAAGAGTTTCGAAACATTTTAAAACTTCAGTTGAATTCCGAGAACAATGGAACAGTTCCGAAGCATTTTTAAACTTCAGTGGATTTCCGAGAAATGGAAGAGTTCCGAAGCATTTTTAATCTTCAGTATAATTCCGAGAACAATGGAAGAGTTCCGAAGCATATTTAAACTTCAGCGGAATTCCGAGAACAATGGAAGAGTTCCGAAGCATATTTAAACTTCAGCGGAATTCCGAGAACAATGGAAGAGTTCCGAAGCATTTTTAAACGTCAGCAGAATTCTGAGAACAATGGAAGAGTTCCGAAGCATTTTTAAACTTCAGCAGAATTATGAGAACAATGGAAGAGTTCCGAAGCATTTTTAAACTTCAGCGGAATTTGGAGAACAAAGGAAGATTTCCGAAGCATTTTTAAAAGTCAGAGAAATTCCGAGAACAATGGAAGAGTTCCGAAGCATTTTTAAACTTCAGCAGAATTCCGAGAACAATGGAAGAGTTCCGAAGCATTTTTAAACGTCAGCGGAATTCTGAGAACAATGGAATAATTCTGAAACATTTTTAATCTTCAGCATAATTCCGAGAACAATGGAAGAGTTCCGAAGCATTTTTAAACATCAGCGGAATTCCGAGAACAATGAAAAAGTTCTGAAGCATTTTTAAACGTCAGCGGAATTTTGAAAACAATTGAAGATTTCCAAAGCATTTTTAAACGTCAGCGGAATTCTGAGAACAATGGAAGAGTTTTAAAGCATTTTTAAACGTCAGCGGAATTTGGAGAACAATCGAAGAGTTCTGAAGCATTTTTAAATGTCAGCGGAATTCCGAGAACAATGGAAGAGTTCCGAAGCATTTTTAAATGTCAGCGGAATTCTGAGAACAATGGAAGAGTTCCGAAGCATTTTTAGTCTTCAGCATAATTCCGAGAACAATGGAAGAGTTCCGAAGCATATTTAAACTTCAGCGGAATTCCGAGAAAAATGGAAGGGTTCCGAAGCATTTTTAAATGTCAGCGGAATTCTGAGAACAATGGAAGAGTTCCGAAGCATGTTTAAACTTCAGCAGAATTCCGAGAAAAATGGAAGTGTTCTGAAGCATTTTTAAATGTCAGCAGAATTCGGAGAACAATGGAAGAGTTTTTAAGCATTTTTAAACGTCAGTGGAATTCCGAAAACAATGGAAGAGTTCCGAAGCATTTTTAAACTTCAGCAGAATTCCGAGAACAATGGAAGAGTTCCGAAGCATTTTTAAACTTCAACGGAATTCCGAGAACAATGGAAGAGTTTCGAAACATTTTAAAACTTCAGTTGAATTCCGAGAACAATGGAACAGTTCCGAAGCATTTTTAAACTTCAGTGGATTTCCGAGAAATGGAAGAGTTCCGAAGCATTTTTAATCTTCAGTATAATTCCGAGAACAATGGAAGAGTTCCGAAGCATATTTAAACTTCAGCGGAATTCCGAGAACAATGGAAGAGTTCCGAAGCATATTTAAACTTCAGCGGAATTCCGAGAACAATGGAAGAGTTCCGAAGCATATTTAAACTTCAGCGGAATTCCGAGAACAATGGAAGAGTTCCGAAGCATTTTTAAACGTCAGCAGAATTCTGAGAACAATGGAAGAGTTCCGAAGCATTTTTAAACTTCAGCAGAATTATGAGAACAATGGAAGAGTTCCGAAGCATTTTTAAACTTCAGCGGAATTTGGAGAACAAAGGAAGATTTCCGAAGCATTTTTAAAAGTCAGAGAAATTCCGAGAACAATGGAAGAGTTCCGAAGCATTTTTAAACTTCAGCAGAATTCCGAGAACAATGGAAGAGTTCCGAAGCATTTTTAAACGTCAGCGGAATTCTGAGAACAATGGAATAATTCTGAAACATTTTTAATCTTCAGCATAATTCCGAGAACAATGGAAGAGTTCCGAAGCATTTTTAAACATCAGCGGAATTCCGAGAACAATGAAAAAGTTCTGAAGCATTTTTAAACGTCAGCGGAATTTTGAAAACAATTGAAGATTTCCAAAGCATTTTTAAACGTCAGCGGAATTCTGAGAACAATGGAAGAGTTTTAAAGCATTTTTAAACGTCAGCGGAATTTGGAGAACAATCGAAGAGTTCTGAAGCATTTTTAAATGTCAGCGGAATTCCGAGAACAATGGAAGAGTTCCGAAGCATTTTTAAATGTCAGCGGAATTCTGAGAACAATGGAAGAGTTCCGAAGCATTTTTAGTCTTCAGCATAATTCCGAGAACAATGGAAGAGTTCCGAAGCATATTTAAACTTCAGCGGAATTCCGAGAAAAATGGAAGAGTTCCGAAGCATTTTTAAACGTCAGCGGAATTCCGAGAACAATGGAAGAGTTCCGAAGCATTTTTAAATGTCAGCGGAATTCTGAGAACAATGGAAGAGTTCCGAAGCATTTTTAAATGTCAGAGGAATTCAGAGAACAATGGAAGAGTTCCAAAGCATTTTTAAACTTCAGCAGAATTCCGAGAACAATGGATAAGTTCCGAAGCATTCTTAAACTTCAGCGGAATTCCGAGAACAATGAAAGAGTTCTGAAGCATTTTTAAACGTCAGTGGAATTTTGAAAACAATGGAAGATTTCCGAAGCATTTTTAAACGTCAGCGGAATTCTGAGAACAATTTAAGAGTTTTAAAGCATTTTTAAACGTCAGCAGAATTCCGAGAACAATGGAAGTGTTCTGAAGCATTTTTAAACGTCAGCGGAATTCTGAGAACAATGGAAGAGTTCCGAAGCATTTTTAAACTTCAGCGGAATTTGGAGAACAAAAGAAGATTTCCGAAGCATTTTTAAAAGTCAGAGAAATTCCGAGAACAATGGAAGAGTTCCGAAGCATTTTTAAACTTCAGCAGAATTCCGAGAACAATGGAAGAGTTGTGAAGCATTTTTAAATGTCAGCGGAATTCCGAGAACAATGGAAGAGTTCCAAAGCATTTTTAAACATCAGCGGAATTCCGAGAACAATGGAAGAGTTCCGAAGCATTTTTAAAAGTCAGCATAATTCTGAGAACAATGGAAGAGTTCCGAAGCATTCTTAAACGTCAGCGGAATTCCGAGAACAATGGAAGAGTTCTGAAGCATTTTTAAATGTCAGCGGAATTCCGAGAACAATGGAATGGTTCCAAAGCATTTTTAAACTTCAGCAGAATTCCGAGAACAATGGAAGGGTTCCGAAGCATTTTTAAATGTCAGCGGAATTCTGAGAACAATGGAAGAGTTCCGAAGCATGTTTAAACTTCAGCAGAATTCCGAGAAAAATGGAAGTGTTCTGAAGCATTTTTAAACTTCAACGGAATTCCGAGAACAATGGAAGAGTTCCGAAGCATTTTTAAACTTCAACGGAATTCCGAGAACAATGGAAGAGTTTCGAAACATTTTAAAACTTCAGTAGAATTCCGAGAACAATGGAACAGTTCCGAAGCATTTTTAAACTTCAGTGGATTTCCGAGAAATGGAAGAGTTCCGAAGCATTTTTAATCTTCAGTATAATTCCGAGAACAATGGAAGAGTTCCGAAGCATATTTAAACTTCAGCGGAATTCCGAGAACAATGGAAGAGTTCCGAAGCATATTTAAACTTCAGCGGAATTCCGAGAACAATGGAAGAGTTCCGAAGCATTTTTAAACGTCAGCAGAATTCTGAGAACAATGGAAGAGTTCCGAAGCATTTTTAAACTTCAGCAGAATTATGAGAACAATGGAAGAGTTCCGAAGCATTTTTAAACTTCAGCGGAATTTGGAGAACAAAGGAAGATTTCCGAAGCATTTTTAAAAGTCAGAGAAATTCCGAGAACAATGGAAGAGTTCCGAAGCATTTTTAAACTTCAGCAGAATTCCGAGAACAATGGAAGAGTTCTGAAGCATTTTTAAACGTCAGCGGAATTCTGAGAACAATGGAATAATTCTGAAACATTTTTAATCTTCAGCATAATTCCGAGAACAATGGAAGAGTTCCGAAGCATTTTTAAACATCAGCGGAATTCCGAGAACAATGAAAAAGTTCTGAAGCATTTTTAAACGTCAGCGGAATTCTGAGAACAATGGAAGAGTTCCGAAGCATTTTTAGTCTTCAGCATAATTCCGAGAACAATGGAAGAGTTCCGAAGCATATTTAAACTTCAGCGGAATTCCGAGAACAATGGAAGAGTTCCGAAGCATTTTTAAATGTCAGCGGAATTCTGAGAACAATGGAAGAGTTCCGAAGCATTTTTAAATGTCAGAGGAATTCCGAGAACAATGGAAGAGTTCCGAAGCATTTTTAAATGTCAGCAGAATTCCGAGAACAATGGAAGAGTTCCAAAGCCTTTTTAAATGTCAGCGGAATTCTGAAAACAATGGAAGAGTTCCAAAGCATTTTTAAACTTCAGCAGAATTCCGAGAACAATGGAAAAGTTCCGAAGCATTCTTAAACTTCAGCGGAATTCCGAGAACAATGAAAGAGTTCTGAAGCATTTTTAAACGTCAGCGGAATTTTGAAAACAATGGAAGATTTCCGAAGCATTTTTAAACGTCAGCGGAATTCTGAGAACAATGGAAGAGTTTTAAAGCATTTTTAAACGTCAGCGGAATTTGGAGAACAATCGAAGAGTTCTGAAGCATTTTTAAATGTCAGCGGAATTCCGAGAACAATGGAAGAGTTCCGAAGCATTTTTAAATGTCAGCGGAATTCTGAGAACAATGGAAGAGTTCCGAAGAATTTTTAGTCTTCAGCATAATTCCGAGAACAATGGAAGAGTTCCGAAGCATATTTAAACTTCAGCGGAATTCCGAGAAAAATGGAAGAGTTCCGAAGCATTTTTAAACGTCAGCGGAATTCCGAGAACAATGGAAGAGTTCCGAAGCATTTTTAAATGTCAGCGGAATTCTGAGAACAATGGAAGAGTTCCGAAGCATTTTTAAATGTCAGAGGAATTCCGAGAACAATGGAAGAGTTCCGAAGCATTTTTAGTCTTCAGCATAATTCCGAGAACAATGGAAGAGTTCCGAAGCATATTTAAACTTCAGCGGAATTCCGAGAAAAATGGAAGAGTTCCGAAGCATTTTTAAACGTCAGCGGAATTCTGAGAACAATGGAAGAGTTCCGAAGCATTTTTAAATGTCAGCGGAATTCTGAGAACAATGGAAGAGTTCCGAAGCATTTTTAAATGTCAGAGGAATTCCGAGAACAATGGAAGAGTTCCGAAGCATTTTTAGTCTTCAGCATAATTCCGAGAACAATGGAAGAGTTCCGAAGCATATTTAAACTTCAGCGGAATTCCGAGAAAAATGGAAGAGTTCCGAAGCATTTTTAAACGTCAGCGGAATTCCGAGAACAATGGAAGAGTTCCGAAGCATTTTTAAACTTCAGCAGAATTCCGAGAACAATGGAAAAGTTCCGAAGCATTCTTAAACTTCAGCGGAATTCCGAGAACAATGGAAGAGTTCCGAAGAATTTTTAAAAGTCAGCGGAATTCCGAGAACAATAGAAGAGTTGTGAAGCATTTTTAAGCGTCAGCAGAATTCCGAGAACAATGGAAGGGTTCCGAAGCATTTTTAAACTTCAAAACTTCAGCAGATTTCCGAGAACAATGGAAGAGTTCTGAAGCATTCTTAAACTTCAGCGGAATTCCGAGAACAATAGAAGAGTTCCGAAGCATTTTTAAAAGTGAGGGGAATTCCGAGAACAATAGACGAGCTGTGAAGCAATTTTAAGCGTCAGCGGAATTTTGAAAACAATGGAAGATTTCCAAAGCATTTTTAAACGTCAGCGGAATTCTGAGAACAATGGAAGAGTTCCGAAGCATTTTTAAACGTCAGCGGAATTTTGAAAACAATGGAAGATTTCCAAAGCATTTTTAAACGTCAGCGGAATTCTGAGAACAATGGAAGAGTTCCGAAGCATTTTTAAACGTCAGCGGAATTCCGAGAACAATGGAAGAGTTCCGAAGCATTTTTAAATGTCAGCGGAATTCTGAGAACAATGGAAGAGTTCCGAAGCATTTTTAAACTTCAGCAGAATTCCGAGAACAATGGAAGAGTTCCGAAGCATAATTAAACTTCAGCGGAATTCCGAGAACAATGGAAGAGTTCCGAAGCATTTTTAAAAGTCAGAGGAATACCGAGAACAATGGTAGAGTTGTGAAGCATTTTTAAACGTCAGCGGAATTCCAGAACAATGGAAGAGTTCCGAAGCATACTTAAACTTCAGCGGAATACCGAGAACAATGGAAGAGTTCTGAAGCATTTTTAAACATCAACGGAATTCCGAGAAAAAAGGAAGAGTTCCGAAGCATTTTTATATGTCAGCGGAATACCGAGAACAATGGAAGAGTTCCGAAGCATTTTTAAAAGTCAGCAGAATACCGAGAACAATGGAAGAGTTGTGAAGCATTTTTAAACGTCAGCGGAATTCCAGAACAATGGAAGTGTTCCGAAGCATTTTTAAATGTCAGCGGAATTACGAGAACAATGGAAGAGTTCCGAAGCATTTTTATATGTCTGCAGAATTCCGAGAACAATGGAAGAGTTCCGAAGCATTTTTAAACGTCAGCGGAATTCCGAGAACAATGGAAGAGTTCTGAAGCATTTTTAAATGTCAGCAGAATTCCGAGAACAATGGAAGCGTTCCGAAGCATTTTTAAATGTCAGCGGAATTCTGAGAACAATGGAAGAGTTCCGAAGCATTTTTAAACTTCAGCAGAATTCCGAGAACAATGGAAGAGTTCCGAAGCATACTTAAACTTCAGCGGTATTCCGAGAACAATGGAAGAGTTCCGAAGCATTTTTAAAAGTCAGTGGAATACCGAGAACAATGGAAGAGTTCTGAAGCATTTTTAAACATCAACGGAATTCCGAGAAAAAAGGAAGAGTTCCGAAGCATTTTTATATGTCAGCGGAATTCCGAGAACAATGGAAGAGTTCCGAAGCATTTTTAAACTTCAGCGGAATTACGAGAACAATGGAAGAGTTCCGAAGCATTTTTAAACATCAGCAGAATTCCGAGAACAATGGAAGAGTTTTTAAGCATTTTTAAACGTCAGTGGAATAACGAAAACAAAGGAAGAGTTCCGAAGCATTTTTAAACATCAGCGGAATTCTGAGAACAATGGAAGTGTTCTAAAGCATTTTTAAACTTCAGCAGTATTCCGAGAACAATGGAAGAGTTCTGAAGCATTTTTAAACTTCAGTAGAATTCCGAGAACAATGGAACAGTTCCGAATCATATTTAAACTTCAGCGGAATACCGAGAACAATAGAAGAGTTGTGAAGCATTTTTAAACGTCAGCGGAATTCCGAGAACAATGGAAGAGTTCCGATGCATTTTTAAACTTCAGCAGAATTCCTAGAACAATGGAAGAGTTCCGAAGCATTTTTAAACGTCAGCGGAATTCTGAGAACAATGGAAGAGTTCCGAACCATTTTTAATCTTCAGCATAATTCGAGGAACAATGGAAGAGTTCCGAAGCATATTTAAACTTCAGCGGAATTCCGAGAACAATGGAAGAGTACCGAAGCATTTTTAAACATCAGCGGAATTCCGAGAACAATGGAAGAGTTCTGAAGCATTTTTGAACGTCAGCGGAATTTTGAAAACAATGGAAGATTTCCGAAGCATTTTTAAACGTCAGCGGAATATGGAGAACAATCGAAGAGTTCCGAAGCATTTTTAAAAGTCAGCGGAATTCCGAGAACAATGGAAGAGTTCCGAAGCATTTTTAAACCTCAGCGGAATTCCGAGAACAATGGAAGAGTTGTGAAGCATTTTTAAATGTCAGCGGAATTCCGAGAACAATGGAAGAGCTCCGAAGCATCTTTGTATGTCTGCAGAATTCTGAGAACAATGGATGAGTTCCAAAGCATTTTTAAACGTCAGCAGAATTCTGAAAACAATGGAAGAGTTCTGAAGCATTTTTAAACTTCAGCGGAATTTTGAGAACAGTGGAAGAGTTCCGAAGCATTTTTAAAAGTCCGCGAAATTCCGAGAACAATGGAAGAGTTGTGAAGCATTTTTAAACGTCAGCGGAATTCCGAGAACAATGGAAGAGTTCCAAAGCATTTTTAAACGTCAGCGGAATTCAGAGAACAATGGAAGAGTTCCAAAGCATTTTTATATGTCTGCGGAATTCTGAAAACAATGGAAGAGTTCCGAAGCATTTTTTAACTTCAGCAGAATTCCGAGAACAATGGAAGAGTTACGAAGCATTTTTAAAAGTCAGCGGAATTCCGAGAACAATAGAAGAGTTGTGAAGCATTTTTAAGCGTCAGCGGAATTCCGAGAACAATGGAAGAGTTCCAAAGCATTTTTAAACTTCAGCAGAATTCCGAGAACAATGGAAGAGTTCCGAAGCATTCTTAAACTTCAGCGGAATTCCGAGAACAATGGAAGAGTTCCGCAGCATTTTTTAAAGTCAGCGGAATTTCCGAGAACAATAGAAGAGTTGTGAAGCAATTTTAAGCGTCAGCGGAATTCCGAGAACAATGGAAGAGTTCTGAAGCATTTTTCAACATCAGCGGAATTCCGAGAACAATGGAAGAGTTCTGAAGCATTTTTAAACGTCAGCGGAATTTTGAATACAATGGAAGATTTCCGAAGCATTTTTAAACGTCAGCGGAATTCTGAGAACGATGGAAGAGTTCCGAGGAATTTTTAAACTTCAGCGGAATTTTGAGAACAATGGAAGAGTTCCGAAGCATTTTTAAAAGTCCGCGAAATTCCGAGAACAATGGAAGAGTTGTGAAGCATTTTTAAACACCAGCGGAATTCCGAGAACAATGGAAGAGTTCCGAAGCATTTTTAAACGTCAGGGGAATACCGAGAACAATGGAAGAGTTGTGAAGCATTTTTAAACGTCAGCGGAATTCCGAGAACAATGGAAGAGTTCCGAAGCATTTTTAAACGTCAGGGGAATACCGAGAACAATGGAAGAGTTGTGAAGAATTTTTAAACGTCAGCGGAATTCCAGAACAATGGATGAGTTCCGAAGCATTTTTAAACGTCAGCGGAATTCCGAGAACAATGGAAGTGTTCTGAAGCATTTTTAAACGTCAGCGGATTTCTGAGAACAATGGAAGAGTTCCGAAGCATTTTTAAACTTCAGCAGAATTATGAGAACAATGGAAGAGTTCCGAAGCATTTTTAAACTTCAGCGGAATTTGGAGAACAAAGGAAGATTTCCGAAGCATTTTTAAAAGTCAGAGAAATTCCGAGAACAATGGAAGAGTTCCGAAGCATTTTTAAACTTCAGCAGAATTCCGAGAACAATGGAAGAGTTGTGAAGCATTTTTAAATGTCAGCGGAATTCCGAGAACAATGGAAGAGTTCCAAATCATTTTTAAACATCAGCGGAATTACGAGAACAATGGAAGAGTTCTGAAGCATTTTTAAACGTCAGCGGAATTTTGAAAACAATGGAAGATTTCTGAAGCATTTTTAAACCTCAGCGGAATTCCGAGAACAATGGAAGAGTTCTGAAGCATTTTTAAACGTCACCGGAATTTGGAGAACAATCGAAGAGTTCCGAAGCATTTTTAAACCTCAGCGGAATTCCGAGAACAATGGAAGAGTTCTGAAGCATTTTTAAATGTCAGCGGAATTCAGAGAACAATGGAAGAGTTCCGAAGCATACTTAAACTTCAGCGGAATTCCGAGAACAACGGAAGAGTTCAGAAACATTTTTAAAAGTCAGCAGAATACCGAGAACAATGGAAGAGTTGTGAAGCATTTTTAAACGTCAGCGGAATTCCAGAACAATGGAAGAGTTCCGAAGCATTTTTAAATGTCAGCGGAATTCCGAGAACAATGGAAGAGTTCCGAAGCATTTTTAAAAGTCAGCATAATTCTGAGAACAATGGAAGTGTTCCGAAGCATTCTTAAACATCAGCGGAATTCCGAGAACAATGGAAGAGTTCTGAAGCATTTTTAAATGTCAGCGGAATTCCGAGAACAACGGAAGGGTTCCAAATCATTTTTAAACTTCAGCAGAATTCCGAGAACAATGGAAGAGTTCCGAAGCATTCTTAAACGTCAGCGGAATTCCGAGAACAATGGAAGAGTTCTGAAGCATTTTTAAATGTCAGCGGAATTCTGAGAACAATGGAAGGGTTCCGAAGCATTTTTAAATGTCAGCGGAATTCTGAGAACAATGGAAGAGTTCCGAAGCATGTTTAGACTTCAGCAGAATTCCGAGAAAAATGGAAGTGTTCTGAAGCATTTTTAAACGTCAGCAGAATTCGGAGAACAATGGAAGAGTTTTTAAGCATTTTTAAACGTCAGTGGAATTCCGAAAACAATGGAAGAGTTCCGAAGCATTTTTAAACATCAGCGGAATTCTGAGAACAATGGAAGGGTTCCAAAGCATTTTTAAACTTCAGCAGAATTCCGAGAACAATGGAAGAGTTCCGAAGCATTTTTAAACTTCAACGGAATTCCGAGAACAATGGAAGAGTTTCGAAACATTTTAAAACTTCAGTAGAATTCCGAGAACAATGGAACAGTTCCGAAACATTTTTAAACTTCAGTGGATTTCCGAGAAATGGAAGAATTCCGAAGCATTTTTAAACTTCAGCGGATTTCCGTGAAATGGAAGAGTTCCGAAGCATTTTTAAACTTCAGCGGATTTCCGAGAAATGGAAGAGTTCCGAAGCATTTTGAAATGTCAGCGGAAACCTGAGAACAATGGAAGAGTTCTGAAGCATATTTAAATGTCAGCGGAAATCCGGGAACAATGGAAGAGTTCCGAAGCATTTTTAAATGTCAGCAGAATTCGGAGAACAATGGAAGAGTTCCGAAGAATTTTTAAGCGTCAGCAGAATTCCGAGAACAATTGATGAGTTCTAAAGCATTTTTAAACGTCAGCGGAATTCCAGAACAATGGAAGAGTTCCGAAGAATTTTTAAATGTCAGCTTAATTCCGAGAACAATGGAAGAGTTGTGAAGCATTTTTAAGCGTCAGCGGATTTCCGAGAACAATGGAAGAGTTCCAAAGCATTTTTAAAAGTCAGCAGAATTCCGAGAACAATAGAAGAGTTGTGAAGCAGTTTTAAGCGTCATCGGAATTCCGAGCACAAAGGAAGAGTTCTGAAGCATTTTTAAATGTCAGCAGAATTCCGAGAACAATGGAAGAGTTCTGAAGCATTTTTAAATGTCAGCGGAATTCCGAGAACAATTGAAGAGTTCCGAAGCATTTTTAAACATCAGCGGAATTCTGAGAACAATGGAAGTGTTCCAAAGCATTTTTAAACTTCAGCAGAATTCCGAGAACAATGGAAGAGTTCCGAAGCATTTTTAAACTTCAGCGGATTTCCGTGAAATGGAAGAGTTCCGAAGCATTTTTAAACTTCAGCGGATTTCCGAGAAATGGAAGAGTTCCGAAGCATTTTGAAACGTCAGCGGAAACCTGAGAACAATGGAAGAGTTCTGAAGCATATTTAAATGTCAGCGGAAATCCGGGAACAATGGAAGAGTTCCGAAGCATTTTTAAATGTCAGCAGAATTCGGAGAACAATGGAAGTGTTCCGAAGAATTTTTAAACGTCAGCAGATTTCCGAGAGCAATTGATGAGTTCCAAAGCATTTTTAAACGTCAGCGGAATTCCAGAACAATGGAAGATTTCCGAAGCATACTTAAACTTCAGCGGAATTCCGAGAACAACGGAAGAGTTCAGAAACATTTTTAAAAGTCAGCAGAATACCGAGAACAATGGAAGAGTTGTGAAGCATTTTTAAACGTCAGCGGAATTCCAGAACAATGGAAGAGTTCCGAAGCATTTTTAAATGTCAGCGGAATTCCGAGAACAATGGAAGAGTTCCGAAGCATTTTTAAAAGTCAGCATAATTCTGAGAACAATGGAAGTGTTCCGAAGCATTCTTAAACATCAGCGGAATTCCGAGAACAATGGAAGAGTTCTGAAGCATTTTTAAATGTCAGCGGAATTCCGAGAACAACGGAAGGGTTCCAAAGCATTTTTAAACTTCAGCAGAATTCCGAGAACAATGGAAGAGTTCCGAAGCATTCTTAAATGTCAGCGGAATTCCGAGAACAATGGAAGGGTTCCGAAGCATTTTTAAATGTCAGCGGAATTCTGAGAACAATGGAAGAGTTCCGAAGCATGTTTAAACTTCAGCAGAATTCCGAGAAAAATGGATGTGTTCTTAAGCATTTTTAAACGTCAGCAGAATTCGGAGAACAATGGAAGAGTTTTTAAGCATTTTTAATCGTCAGTGGAATTCCGAAAACAATGGAAGAGTTCCGAAGCATTTTTAAACATCAGCGGAATTCTGAGAACAATGGAAGGGTTCCAAAGCATTTTTAAACTTCAGCAGAATTCCGAGAACAATGGAAGAGTTCCGAAGCATTCTTAAACGTCAGCGGAATTCTGAGAACAATGGAAGTGTTCCAAAGCATTTTTAAACTTCAGCAGAATTCCGAGAACAATGCAAGAGTTCCGAAGCATTTTTAAACTTCAACGGAATTCCGAGAACAATGGAAGAGTTTCGAAACATTTTAAAACTTCAGTAGAATTCCGAGAACAATGGAACAGTTCCGAAGCATTTTTAAACTTCAGTGGATTTCCGAGAAATGGAAGAGTTCCGAAGCATTTTTAAACTTCAGCGGATTTCCGTGAAATGGAAGAGTTCCGAAGCATTTTTAAACTTCAGCGGATTTCCGAGAAATGGAAGAGTTCCGAAGCATTTTGAAACGTCAGCGGAAACCTGAGAACAATGGAAGAGTTCTGAAGCATATTTAAATGTCAGCGGAAATCCGGGAACAATGGAAGAGTTCCAAAGCATTTTTAAATGTCAGCAGAATTCGGAGAACAATGGAAGTGTTCCGAAGAATTTTTAAACGTCAGCAGAATTCCGAGAACAATTGATGAGTTCCAAAGCATTTTTAAACGTCAGCGGAATTCCAGAACAATGGAAGAGTTCCGAAGCATTTTTAAATGTCAGCTTAATTCCGAGAACAATGGAAGAGTTCCGAAGCATTTTTAAAAGTCAGCGGAATTCCGAGAACAGTAGAAGAGTTGTGAAGCATTTTTAAGCGTCAGCGGATTTCCGAGAACAATGGAAGAGTTCCAAAGCATTTTTAAACTTCAGCAGAATTCCGAGAACAATGGAAGAGTTCCGAAGCATTTTCAAAAGTCAGCGGAATTCCGAGAACAATAGAAGAGTTGTGAAGCATTTTTTAGCGTCAGCAGAATTCCGAGAACAGTGAAAGAGTTCCGAAGCATACGTAAACTTCAGCGGAATTCCGAGAACAATGGAAGAGTTCTGAAGCATTTTTAAACATCAACGGAATTCCGAGAAAAAAGGAAGAGTTCCGAAGCATTTTTATATGTCAGCGGAATTCCGAGAACAATGGAAGAGTTCCAAAGCATTTTTAAACTTCAGCGGAATTACGAGAACAATGGAGGAGTTCCGAAGCATTTTTAAACATCAGCAGAATTTGGAGAACAATGGAAGAGTTGTGAAGCATTTTTAAACCTCAGCGGAATTCCGAGAACAATGGAAGAGTTCCGAAGCATTTTTAAACTTTACCCGAATTCCGAGAACAATGGACTTGTTCCGATGCATTTTTAAACTTCAGCAGAATTCCTAGAACAATGGAAGAGTTCCGAAGCATTTTTAAACTTCAGCGGAATTCCGAGAACAATGGAAGAGTTCCGAAGCATTTTTAAACGTCAGCGGAATTCCGAGAACAATGGAAGTTTTCTGAAGCATTTTTAAACGTCAGCGGAATTCTGAGAACAATGGAAGAGTTCCGAAGCATTTTTAAACTTCAGCAGAATTATGAGAACAATGGAAGAGTTCCGAAGCATTTTTAAACTTCAGCGGAATTTGGAGAACAAAGGAAGATTTCCGAAGCATTTTTAAAAGTCAGAGAAATTCCGAGAACAATGGAAGAGTTCCGAAGCATTTTTAAACTTCAGCGGAATTCCGAGAACAATGGAAGAGTTCTGAAGCATTTTTAAATGTCAGCGGAATTCCGAGAACAATGGAAGGGTTCCGAAGCATTTTTAAATGTCAGCGGAATTCTGAGAACAATGGAAGAGTACCGAAGCATGTTTAAACTTCAGCAGAATTCCGAGAAAAATGGAAGTGTTCTGAAGCATTTTTAAACGGCAGCAGAATTTGGAGAACAATGGAAGAGTTTTTAAGCATTTTTAAACGTCAGTGGAATTCCGAAAACAATGGAAGAGTTCTGAAGCATTTTTAAACATCAGCGGAATTCTGAGAACAATGGAAGTGTTCCAAAGCATTTTTAAACTTCAGCAGAATTCCGAGAACAATGGAAGAGTTCTGAAGCATTTTTAAACTTCAACGGAATTCCGAGAACAATGGAAGAGTTTCGAAACATTTTAAAACTTCAGTAGAATTCCGTGAACAATGGAACAGTTCCGAAGCATATTTAAACTTCAGCGGAATTCCGAGAACAATGGAAGAGTTCCGAAGCATATTTAAACTTCAGCAGAATTATGAGAACAATGGAAGAGTTCCGAAGCATTTTTAAACTTCAGCGGAATTTGGAGAACAAAGGAAGATTTCTGAAGCATTTTTAAAAGTCAGAGAAATTCCGAGAACAATGGAAGAGTTCCGAAGCATTTTTAAACTTCAGCAGAATTCCGAGAACAATGGAAGAGTTCCGAAGCATTTTTAAACGTCAACGGAATTCTGAGAACAATGGAATAATTCTGAAACATTTTTAATCTTCAGCATAATTCCGAGAACAATGGAAGAGTTCCGAAGCATATTTAAACTACAGCGTAATTCCGAGAACAATGGAAGCATTCCGAAGCATTTTTAAAATTCAGCGGAATACCGAGAAAAATGGAAGAGTTGTGAAGCATTTTTAAACGTCAGCGGAATTCCGAGAACAATGGAAGTGTTCCGAAGCATTTTTAATTGTCAGCGGAATTCCGAGAACAATGGAAGAGTTCCGAAGCATTTTTAAATGTCAGCAGAATTCCGAGAACAATGGAAGAGTTCCAAAGCATTTTTAAATGTCAGCGGAATTCTGAAAACAATGGAAGAGTTCCGAAGCATTTTTAAACTTCAGCAGAATTCCGAGAACAATGGAAGAGTTCCGAAGCATTTTTAAAAGTCAGCGGAATTCCGAGAACAATAGAAGAGTTGTGAAGCATTTTTAAGCGTCAGCGGAATTCCGAGAACAATGGAAGAGTTCCGAAGCATTTTTAAACTTCAAAACTTCAGCAGATTTCCGAGAACAATGGAAGAGTTCTGAAGCATTCTTAAACTTCAGAGGAATTCCGAGAACAATGGAAGAGTTCCGAAGCATTTTTAAAAGTCAGGGGAATTCCGAGAACAATGGAAGAGTTCCGAAGCATTTTTAAACGTCAGCGGAATTCCGAGAACAATGGAAGTGTTCTGAAGCATTTTTAAACGTCAGCGGAATTCTGAGAACAATGGAAGTGTTCCGAAACATTTTTAAACTTCAGCAGAATTCCGAGAACAATGGAAGAGTTGTGAAGCATTTTTAAATGTCAGCGGAATTCCGAGAACAATGGAAGAGTTCCAAAGCATTTTTAAACATCAGCGGAATTCCGAGAACAATGGAAGAGTTCTGAAGCATTTTTAAACGTCAGCGGAATTTTGAAAACAATGGAAGATTTCCGAAGCATTTTTAAACCTCAGCGGAATTCCGAGAACAATGGAAGAGTTCTGAAGCATTTTTAAACGTCAGCGGAATTTGGAGAACAATGGAAGAGTTCCGAAGCATTTTTAAACCTCAGCGGAATTCTGAGAACAATGGAAGAGTTCCGAAGCATATTTAAACTTCAGCGGAATTCCAGAACAATGGAAGAGTTCCGAAGCATTTTTAAATGTCAGCGGAATTCCGAGAACAATGGAAGAGTTCCGAAGCATTTTAAAACTTCAGTAGAATTCCGAGAACAATGGAACAGTTCCGAAGCATTTTTAAATGTCAGCGGAATTCCGAGAACAATGGAAGAGTTCCGAAGCATATTTAAACTTCAGCGGAATTCCGAGAACAATGGAAGAGTTCCGAAGCATATTTAAACTTCAGCGGAATTCCGAGAACAATGGAAGAGTTCCGAAGCATTTTTAAATGTCAGCAGAATTCTGAGAACAATGGAAGAGTTCCGAAGCATTTTTAAACTTCAGCAGAATTATGAGAACAATGGAAGAGTTCCGAAGCATTTTTAAACTTCAGCAGAATTTGGAGAACAAAGGAAGATTTCTGAAGCATTTTTAAAAGTCAGAGAAATTCCGAGAACAATGGAAGAGTTCCGAAGCATTTTT
This sequence comes from Phyllobates terribilis, assembly GCF_046119375.1. NCBI lineage: Eukaryota > Metazoa > Chordata > Amphibia > Anura > Dendrobatidae > Phyllobates > Phyllobates terribilis. The sequence goes on along the minus strand of NW_027362775.1, from coordinate 19,419,818 downwards.
AAACTTCAGCAGAATTCCGAGAACAATGGAAGAGTTCCGAAGCATTTTTAAACGTCAGCGGAATTCTGAGAACAATGGAATAATTCTGAAACATTTTTAATCTTCAGCATAATTCCGAGAACAATGGAAGAGTTCCGAAGCATATTTAAACTACAGCGGAATTCCAAGAACAATGGAAGCGTTCCGAAGCATTTTTAAAAGTCAGCGGAATACCGAGAAAAATGGAAGAGTTGTGAAGCATTTTTAAACGTCAGCGGAATTCCGAGAACAATGGAAGTGTTCCGAAGCATTTTTAAATGTCAGCGGAATTCCGAGAACAATGGAAGAGTTCCGAAGCATTTTTAAATGTCAGCAGAATTCCGAGAACAATGGAAGAGTTCCAAAGCATTTTTAAATGTCAGCGGAATTCTGAAAACAATGGAAGAGTTCCGAAGCATTTTTAAACTTCAGCAGAATTCCGAGAACAATGGAAGAGTTCCGAAGCATTTTTAAAAGTCAGCGGAATTCCGAGAACAATAGAAGAGTTGTGAAGCATTTTTAAGCGTCAGCGGAATTCCGAGAACAATGGAAGAGTTCCGAAGCATTTTTAAACTTCAAAACTTCAGCAGATTTCCGAGAACAATGGAAGAGTTCTGAAGCATTCTTAAACTTCAGCGGAATTCCGAGAACAATGGAAGAGTTCCGAAGCATTTTTAAATGTCAGCGGAATTCCGAGAACAATGGAAGAGTTCCAAAGCATTTTTAAACATCAGCGGAATTCCGAGAACAATGGAAGAGTTCTGAAGCATTTTTAAACGTCAGCGGAATTTTGAAAACAATGGAAGATTTCCGAAGCATTTTTAAACCTCAGCGGAATTCCGAGAACAATGGAAGAGTTCTGAAGCATTTTTAAACTTCAGCAGAATTTGGAGAACAAAGGAAGATTTCTGAAGCATTTTTAAAAGTCAGAGAAATTCCGAGAACAATGGAAGAGTTCCGAAGCATTTTTAAACTTCAGCAGAATTCCGAGAACAATGGAAGAGTTCCGAAGCATTTTTAAACGTCAGCGGAATTCTGAGAACAATGGAATAATTCTGAAACATTTTTAATCTTCAGCATAATTCCGAGAACAATGGAAGAGTTCCGAAGCATATTTAAACTACAGCGGAATTCCAAGAACAATGGAAGCGTTCCGAAGCATTTTTAAAAGTCAGCGGAATACCGAGAAAAATGGAAGAGTTGTGAAGCATTTTTAAACGTCAGCGGAATTCCGAGAACAATGGAAGTGTTCCGAAGCATTTTTAAATGTCAGCGGAATTCCGAGAACAATGGAAGAGTTCCGAAGCATTTTTAAATGTCAGCAGAATTCCGAGAACAATGGAAGAGTTCCAAAGCATTTTTAAATGTCAGCGGAATTCTGAAAACAATGGAAGAGTTCCGAAGCATTTTTAAACTTCAGCAGAATTCCGAGAACAATGGAAGAGTTCCGAAGCATTTTTAAAAGTCAGCGGAATTCCGAGAACAATAGAAGAGTTGTGAAGCATTTTTAAGCGTCAGCGGAATTCCGAGAACAATGGAAGAGTTCCGAAGCATTTTTAAACTTCAAAACTTCAGCAGATTTCCGAGAACAATGGAAGAGTTCTGAAGCATTCTTAAACTTCAGCGGAATTCCGAGAACAATGGAAGAGTTCCGAAGCATTTTTAAAAGTCAGGGGAATTCCGAGAACAATGGAAGAGTTCCGAAGCATTTTTAAACTTCAGCGGAATTCCGAGAACAATGGAAGTGTTCTGAAGCATTTTTAAACGTCAGCGGAATTCTGAGAACAATGGAAGTGTTCCGAAACATTTTTAAACTTCAGCAGAATTCCGAGAACAATGGAAGAGTTGTGAAGCATTTTTAAATGTCAGCGGAATTCCGAGAACAATGGAAGAGTTCCAAAGCATTTTTAAACATCAGCGGAATTCCGAGAACAATGGAAGAGTTCTGAAGCATTTTTAAACGTCAGCGGAATTTTGAAAACAATGGAAGATTTCCGAAGCATTTTTAAACCTCAGCGGAATTCCGAGAACAATGGAAGAGTTCTGAAGCATTTTTAAATGTCAGCGGAATTTGGAGAACAATCGAAGAGTTCCGAAGCATTTTTAAACCTCAGCGGAATTCTGAGAACAATGGAAGAGTTCTGAAGCATTTTTAAATGTCAGCGGAATTCATAGAACAATGGAAGAGTTCCGAAGCATACTTAAACTTCAGCGGAATTCCGAGAACAACGGAAGAGTTCAGAAACATTTTTAAAAGTCAGCAGAATACCGAGAACAATGGAAGAGTTGTGAAGCATTTTTAAACGTCAGCGGAATTCCAGAACAATGGAAGAGTTCCGAAGCATTTTTAAATGTCAGCGGAATTCCGAGAACAATGGAAGAGTTCCGAAGCATTTTAAAACTTCAGTAGAATTCCGAGAACAATGGAACAGTTCCGAAGCATTTTTAAATGTCAGCGGAATTCCAAGAACAATGGAAGAGTTCCGAAGCATATTTAAACTTCAGCGGAATTCCGAGAACAATGGAAGAGTTCCGAAGCATTTTTAAATGTCAGCGGAATTCCGAGAACAATGGAAGAGTTCCGAAGCATATTTAAACTTCAGCGGAATTCCGAGAACAATGGAAGAGTTCCGAAGCATTTTTATATGTCAGCGGAATTCCGAGAACAATGGAAGAATTCCGAAGCATTTTTAAATGCCAGCGGAATTCTGAGAACAATGGAAGAGTTCCGAAGCATTTTTAAACTTCAGTAGAATTCTGAGAAAAATGGAAGAGTTCCGAAGCATACTTAAACTTCAGTGGAATTCCGAGAACAATGGAAGAGTTATGAAGCATTTTTAAACTTCAGCGGAATTACGAGAACAATGGAAGAGTTCCGAAGCATTTTTAAACATCAGCAGAATTCCGAAAACAATGGAAGAGTTTTTAAGCATTTTTAAACGTCAGTGGAATTCCGAAAACAATGGAAGAGTTCCGAAGCATTTTTAAACATCAGCGGAATTCTGAGAACAATGGAAGTGTTCCAAAGCATTTTTAAACTTCAGCAGAATTCCGAGAACAATGGAAGAGTTCCGAAACATTTTTAAACTTCAACGGAATTCCGAGAACAATGGAAGAGTTCCGAAGCATTTTAAAACTTCAGTAGCATTCCGAGAACAATGGAACAGTTCCGAAGCATTTTTAAACTTCAGAGGATTTCCGAGAAATGGAAGAGTTCCGAAGCATTTTTAAACTTCAGCGGATTTCCGAGAAATGGAAGAGTTCCGAAGCATTTTGAAACGTCAGCGGAAACCCGAGAACAATGGAAGAGTTCTGAAGCATATTTAAACGTCAGCGGAAATACGGGAACAATGGAAGAGTTCCGAAGCATTTTTAAATGTCAGCAGAATTCGGAGAACAATGGAAGAGTTCCAAAGAATTTTTAAACGTCAGCAGAATTCCGAGAACAATTGATGAGTTCCAAAGCATTTTAAAACGTCAGCGGAATTCCAGAACAATGGAAGAGTTCCGAAGCATTTTTAAATGTCAGCTTAATTCCGAGAACAATGGAAGAGTTCCGAAGCATTTTTAAAAGTCAGCGGAATTCCGAGAACAATAGAAGAGTTGTGAAGCATTTTTAAGCGTCAGCGGATTTCCGAGAACAATGGAAGAGTTCCAAAGCATTTTTAAACTTCAGCAGAATTCCGAGAACAATGGAAGAGTTCCGAAGCATTTTTAAAAGTCAGCGTAATTCCGAGAACAATGGAAGAGTTCCGAAGCATTCTTAAACGTCAGCGGAATTCCGAGAACAATGGAAGAGTTCTGAAGCATTTTTAAATGTCAGCGGAATTCCGAGAACAATGGAAGGGTTCCAAAGCTTTTTTAAACTTCAGCAGAATTCCGAGAACAATGGAAGAGTTCCGAAGCATTCTTAAACGTCAGCGGAATTCCGAGAACAATGGAAGAGTTCTGAAGAATTTTTAAATGTCAGCGGAATTCCGAGAACAATGGAAGGGATCCGAAGCATTTTTAAATGTCAGCGGAATTCTGAGAACAATGGAAGAGTTCCGAAGCATGTTTAAACTTCAGCAGAATTCCGAGAAAAATGGAAGTGTTCTGAAGCATTTTTAAATGTCAGCAGAATTCGGAGAACAATGGTAGAGTTTTTAAGCATTTTTAAACGTCAGTGGAATTCCGAAAACAATGGAAGAGTTCCGAAGCATTTTTAAACATCAGCGGAATTCTGAGAACAATGGAAGTGTTCCAAAGCATTTTTAAACTTCAGCAGAATTCCGAGAACAATGGAAGAGTTCCGAAGCATTTTTAAACTTCAACGGAATTCCGTGAACAATGGAAGAGTTTTGAAACATTTTTAAACTTCAGTAGAATTCCGAGAACAATGGAACAGTTCCGAAGCATTTTTAAACTTCAGTGGATTTCCGAGAAATGGAAGAGTTCCGAAGCATTTTTAATCTTCAGTATAATTCCGACAACAATGGAAGAGTTCCGAAGCATATTTAAACTTCAGCGGAATTCCGAGAACAATGGAAGAGTTCCGAAGCATATTTAAACTTCAGCGGAATTCCGAGAACAATGGAAGAGTTCCAAAGCATTTTTAAACGTCAGCAGAATTCTGAGAACAATGGAAGAGTTCCGAAGCATTTTTAAACTTCAGCAGAATTCTGAGAACAATGGAAGAGTTCCGAAGCATTTTTAAACTTCAGCAGAATTATGAGAACAATGGAAGAGTTCCGAAGCATTTTTAAACTTCAGCGGAATTTGGAGAACAAAGGAAGATTTCCGAAGCATTTTTAAAAGTCAGAGAAATTCCGAAAACAATGGAAGAGTTCCGAAGCATTTTTAAACTTCAGCAGAATTCCGAGAAAAATGGAATAATTCTGAAACATTTTTAATCTTCAGCATAATTCCGAGAACAATGGAAGAGTTCCGAAGCATATTTAAACTACAGCGGAATTCCGAGAACAATGGAAGCATTCCGAAGCATTTTTAAAAGTCAGCGGAATACCGAGAAAAATGGAAGAGTTGTGAAGCATTTTAAAACGTTAGTGGAATTCCGAGAACAATGGAAGTGTTCCGAAGCATTTTTAAATGTCAGCGGAATTCCGAGAACAATGGAAGAGTTCCGAAGCATTTTTAAATGTCAGCAGAATTCCGAGAACAATGGAAGAGTTCCAAAGCATTTTTAAATGTCAGCGGAATTCTGAAAACAATGGAAGAGTTCCGAAGCATTTTTAAACTTCAGCAGAATTCCGAGAACAATGGAAGAGTTCCGAAGCATTTTTAAAAGTCAGCGGAATTCCGAGAACAATAGAAGAGTTGTGAAGCATTTTTAAGCGTCAGCGGAATTCCTAGAACAATGGAAGAGTTCCGAAGCATTTTTAAACTTCAAAACTTCAGCAGATTTCCGAGAACAATGGAAGAGTTCTGAAGCATTCTTAAACTTCAGGGGAATTCAGAGAACAATGGAAGAGTTCCGAAGCATTTTTAAACCTCAGCGGAATTCCGAGAACAATGGAAGTGTTCTGAAGCATTTTTAAACGTCAGCGGAATTCTGAGAACAATGGAAGAGTTCCAAAGCATTTTTAAACTTCAGCAGAATTATGAGAACAATGGAAGAGTTCCGAAGCATTTTTAAACTTCAGCGGAATTTGGAGAACAAAGGTAGATTTCCGAAGCATTTTTAAAGTCAGAGAAATTCCGAGAACAATGGAAGAGTTCCGAAGCATTTTTAAACTTCAGCAGAATTCCGAGAACAATGGAAGAGTTGTGAAACATTTTTAAATGTCAGCGGAATTCCGAAAACAATGGAAGAGTTCCGAAGCATTCGTAAACGTCAGCGGAATTCCGAGAACAATGGAAGAGTTCTGAAGCATTTTTAAACGTCAGCGGAATTTGGAGAACAATCGAAGAGTTCCGAATCATTTTTAAACCTCAGCGGAATTCCGAGAACAATGGAAGAGTTCTGAAGCATTTTTAAATGTCAGCGGAATTCAGAGAACAATGGAAGAGATCCGAAGCATACTTAAACTTCAGCGGAATTCCGAGAACAACGGAAGAGTTCAGAAACATTTTTAAAAGTCAGCAGAATACCGAGAACAATGGAAGAGTTGTGAAGCATTTTTAAACGTCAGCGGAATTCCAGAACAATGGAAGAGTTCCGAAGCAATTTTAAATGTCAGCGGAATTCTGAGAACAATGGAAGTGTTCCAAAGCATTTTTAAACTTCAGCAGAATTCCGAGAACAATGGAAGAGTTCCGAAGCATTTTTAAACTTCAACGGAATTCCGAGAACAATGGAAGAGTTTTGAAACATTTTTAAACTTCAGTAGAATTCCGAGAACAATGGAACAGTTCCGAAGCATTTTTAAACTTCAGTGGATTTCCGAGAAATGGAAGAGTTCCGAAGCATTTTTAATCTTCAGCAGAATTCTGAGAACAATAGAAGAGTTGTGAAGCATTTTTAAGCGTCAGCGGAATTCCGAGAACAATGGAAGAGTTCCGAAGCATTTTTAAAAGTCAGCGGAATTCCGAGAACAATAGAAGAGTTGTGAAGCATTTTTAAGCGTCAGCGGAATTCCGAGAACAATGGAAGAGTTCCGAAGCATTTTTAAACTTCAAAACTTCAGCAGATTTCCGAGAACAATGGAAGAGTTCTGCAGCATTCTTAAACTTCAGCGGAATTCCGAGAACAATGGAAGAGTTCCGAAGCATTTTTAAATGTCAGCAGAATTCGGAGAACAATGGAAGAGTTCCAAAGAATTTTTAAACGTCAGCAGAATTCCGAGAACAAAGGAAGAGTTCTGAAGCATTTTTAAATGTCAGCAGAATTCCGAGAACAATGGAAGAGTTCCGAAGCATTTTTAAATGATAGCTTAATTCCGAGAACAATGGAAGAGTTCAGAAGCATTTTTAAACATCAGCGGAATTCTGAGAACAATGGAAGTGTTCCAAAGCATTTTTAAACTTCAGCAGAATTCCGAGAACAATGGAAGAGTTCCGAAGCATTTTTAAACTTCAGCGGATTTCCGTGAAATGGAAGAGTTCCGAAGCATTTTTAAACTTCAGCGGATTTCCGAGAAATGGAAGAGTTCCGAAGCATTTTGAAACGTCAGCGGAAACCTGAGAACAATGGAAGAGTTCTGAAGCATATTTAAATGTCAGCGGAAATCCGGGAACAATGGAAGAGTTCCGAAGCATTTTTAAATGTCAGCAGAATTCGGAGAACAATGGAAGTGTTCCGAAGAATTTTTAAACGTCAGCAGAATTCCGAGAACAATTGATGAGTTCCAAAGCATTTTTAAACGTCAGCGGAATTCCAGAACAATGGAAGAGTTCCGAAGCATTTTTAAATGTCACCTTAATTCCGAGAACAATGGAAGAGTTCCGAAGCATTTTTAAAAGTCAGCGGAATTCCGAGAACAATAGAAGAGTTGTGAAGCATTTTTAAGCGTCAGCGGATTTCCGAGAACAATGGAAGAGTTCTGAAGCATTTTTAAACATCAACGGAATTCCGACAAAAAAGGAAGAGTTCCGAAGCATTTTTACATGTCAGCGGAATTCCGAGAACAATGGAAGAGTTCCAAAGCATTTTTAAACTTCAGCGGAATTACGAGAACAATGGAGGATTTCCGAAGCATTTTTAAACATCAGCAGAATTTGGAGAACAATGGAAGAGTTGTGAAGCATTTTTAAACGTCAGCAGAATTCCGAGAACAATGGAAGAGTTCCGAAGCATTTTTAAACTTCACCCGAATTCCGAGAACAATGGACGTGTTCCGATGCATTTTTAAACTTCAGCAGAATTCCTAGAACAATGGAAGAGTTCCGAAGCATTTTTAAACTTCAGCGGAATTCCGAGAACAATGGAAGAGTTCCGAAGCATTTTTAAACGTCAGCGGAATTCCGAGAACAATGGAAGTTTTCTGAAGCATTTTTAAACGTCAGCGGAATTCTGAGAACAATGGAAGAGTTCCGAAGCATTTTTAAACTTCAGCGGAATTATGAGAACAATGGAAGAGTTACGAAGCATTTTTAAACTTCAGCGGAATTTGGAGAACAAAGGAAGATTTCCGAAGCATTTTTAAAAGTCAGAGAAATTCCGAGAACAATGGAAGAGTTCCGAAGCATTTTTAAACATCAGCAGAATTTGGAGAACAATGGAAGAGTTGTGAAGCATTTTTAAACTTCAGCGGAATTACGAGAACAATGGAGGAGTTCCGAAGCATTTTTAAACATCAGCAGAATTTGGAGAACAATGGAAGAGTTGTGAAGCATTTTTAAACTTCAGTGGAATTACGAGAACAATGGAGGAGTTCCGAAGCATTTTTAAACATCAGCAGAATTTGGAGAACAATGGAAGAGTTGTGAAACATTTTTAAACGTCAGCGGAATTCCGAGAACAATGGAAGAGTTCCGAAGCATTTTTAAACTTCACCCGAATTCCGAGAACAATGGACGTGTTCCGATGCATTTTTAAACTTCAGCAGAATTCCTAGAACAATGGAAGAGTTCCGAAGCATTTTTAAACTTCAGCGGAATTTGGAGAACAAAGGAAGATTTCCGAAGCATTTTTAAAAGTCAGAGAAATTCCGAGAACAATGGAAGAGTTCCGAAGCATTTTTAAACTTCACCAGAATTCCGAGAACAATGGAAGAGTTCCGAAGCATTTTTAAAAGTCAGCGGAATTCCGAGAACAATAGAAGAGTTGTGAAGCATTTTTAAGCGTCAGCGGAATTCCGAGAACAATGGAAGAGTTCCGAAGCATTTTTAAACTTCAAAACTTCAGCAGATTTCCGAGAACAATGGAAGAGTTCTGAAGCATTCTTAAACTTCAGCGGAATTACGAGAACAATGGAAGAGTTCCGAAGCATTTTTAAAAGTCAGGGGAATTCCGAGAACAATGGAAGAGTTCCGAAGCATTTTTAAACGTCAGCGGAATTCCGAGAACAATGGAAGTGTTCTGAAGCATTTTTAAACGTCAGCGGAATTCTGAGAACAATGGAAGAGTTCCGAAGCATTTTTAAACTTCAGCAGAATTATGAGAACAATGGAAGAGTTCCGAAGCATTTTTAAACTTCAGCGGAATTTGGAGAACAAAGGAAGATTTCCGAAGCATTTTTAAAAGTCAGAGAAATTCCGAGAACAATGGAAGAGTTCCGAAGCATTTTTAAACTTCAGCAGAATTCCGAGAAAAATGGAAGTGTTCTGAAGCATTTTTAAACGGCAGCAGAATTTGGAGAACAATGGAAGAGTTTTTAAGCATTTTTAAACGTCAGTGGAATTCCGAAAACAATGGAAGAGTTCTGAAGCATTTTTAAACATCAGCGGAATTCTGAGAACAATGGAAGTGTTCCAAAGCATTTTTAAACTTCAGCAGAATTCCGAGAACAATGGAAGAGTTCTGAAGCATTTTTAAACTTCAACGGAATTCCGAGAACAATGGAAGAGTTTCGAAACATTTTAAAACTTCAGTAGAATTCCGAGAACAATGGAACAGTTCCGAAGCATATTTAAACTTCAGCGGAATTCAGAGAACAATGGAAGAGTTCCGAAGCATACTTAAACTTCAGCGGAATTCCGAGAACAACGGAAGAGTTCCGAAGCATTTTTAAATGTCAGAAGAATTCTGAGAACAATGGAAGAGTTCCGAAGCATTTTTAAACTTCAGCAGAATTATGAGAACAATGGAAGAGTTCCGAAGCATTTTTAAACTTCAGCGGAATTTGGAGAACAAAGGAAGATTTCTGAAGCATTTTTAAAAGTCAGAGAAATTCCGAGAACAATGGAAGAGTTCCGAAGCATTTTTAAACTTCAGCAGAATTCCGAGAACAATGGAAGAGTTCCGAAGCATTTTTAAACGTCAGCGGAATTCTGAGAACAATGGAATAATTCTGAAACATTTTTAATCTTCAGCATAATTCCGAGAACAATGGAAGAGTTCCGAAGCATATTTAAACTACAGCGTAATTCCGAGAACAATGGAAGCATTCCGAAGCATTTTTAAAATTCAGCGGAATACCGAGAAAAATGGAAGAGTTGTGAAGCATTTTTAAATGTCAGCGGAATTCCGAGAACAATGGAAGTGTTCCGAAGCATTTTTAAATGTCAGCGGAATTCCGAGAACAATGGAAGAGTTCCGAAGCATTTTTAAATGTCAGCAGAATTCCGAGAACAATGGAAGAGTTCCAAAGCATTTTTAAACTTCAAAACTTCAGCAGATTTCCGAGAACAATGGAAGAGTTCTGAAGCATTCTTAAACTTCAGAGGAATTCCGAGAACAATGGAAGAGTTACGAAGCATTTTTAAAAGTCAGGGGAATTCCGAGAACAATGGAAGAGTTCCGAAGCATTTTTAAACGTCAGCGGAATTCCGAGAACAATGGAAGTGTTCTGAAGCATTTTTAAACGTCAGCGGAATTCTGAGAACAATGGAAGTGTTCCGAAACATTTTTAAACTTCAGCAGAATTCCGAGAACAATGGAAGAGTTGTGAAGCATTTTTAAATGTCAGCGGAATTCCGAGAACAATGGAAGAGTTCCAAAGCATTTTTAAACATCAGCGGAATTCCGAGAACAATGGAAGAGTTCTGAAGCATTTTTAAACGTCAGCGGAATTTTGAAAACAATGGAAGATTTCCGAAGCATTTTTAAACCTCAGCGGAATTCCGAGAACAATGGAAGAGTTCTGAAGCATTTTTAAACTTCAGCAGAATTTGGAGAACAAAGGAAGATTTCTGAAGCATTTTTAAAAGTCAGAGAAATTCCGAGAACAATGGAAGAGTTCCGAAGCATTTTTAAACTTCAGCAGAATTCCGAGAACAATGGAAGAGTTCCGAAGCATTTTTAAACGTCAGCGGAATTCTGAGAACAATGGAATAATTCTGAAACATTTTTAATCTTCAGCATAATTCCGAGAACAATGGAAGAGTTCCGAAGCATATTTAAACTACAGCGGAATTCCAAGAACAATGGAAGCGTTCCGAAGCATTTTTAAAAGTCAGCGGAATACCGAGAAAAATGGAAGAGTTGTGAAGCATTTTTAAACGTCAGCGGAATTCCGAGAACAATGGAAGTGTTCCGAAGCATTTTTAAATGTCAGCGGAATTCCGAGAACAATGGAAGAGTTCCGAAGCATTTTTAAATGTCAGCAGAATTCCGAGAACAATGGAAGAGTTCCAAAGCATTTTTAAATGTCAGCGGAATTCTGAAAACAATGGAAGAGTTCCGAAGCATTTTTAAACTTCAGCAGAATTCCGAGAACAATGGAAGAGTTCCGAAGCATTTTTAAAAGTCAGCGGAATTCCGAGAACAATAGAAGAGTTGTGAAGCATTTTTAAGCGTCAGCGGAATTCCGAGAACAATGGAAGAGTTCCGAAGCATTTTTAAACTTCAAAACTTCAGCAGATTTCCGAGAACAATGGAAGAGTTCCGAAGCATTTTTAAAAGTCAGCGGAATTCCGAGAACAATAGAAGAGTTCTGAAGCATTCTTAAACTTCAGCGGAATTCCGAGAACAATGGAAGAGTTCCGAAGCATTTTTAAAAGTCAGGGGAATTCCGAGAACAATGGAAGAGTTCCGAAGCATTTTTAAACTTCAGCGGAATTCCGAGAACAATGGAAGTGTTCTGAAGCATTTTTAAACGTCAGCGGAATTCTGAGAACAATGGAAGTGTTCCGAAACATTTTTAAACTTCAGCAGAATTCCGAGAACAATGGAAGAGTTGTGAAGCATTTTTAAATGTCAGCGGAATTCCGAGAACAATGGAAGAGTTCCAAAGCATTTTTAAACATCAGCGGAATTCCGAGAACAATGGAAGAGTTCTGAAGCACTTTTAAATGTCAGCGGAATTTTGAAAACAATGGAAGATTTCCGAAGCATTTTTAAACCTCAGCGGAATTCCGAGAACAATGGAAGAGTTCTGAAGCATTTTTAAACGTCAGCGGAATTTGGAGAACAATCGAAGAGTTCCGAAGCATTTTTAAACCTCAGCGGAATTCTGAGAACAATGGAAGAGTTCTGAAGCATTTTTAAATGTCAGCGGAATTCATAGAACAATGGAAGAGTTCCGAAGCATACTTAAACTTCAGCGGAATTCCGAGAACAACGGAAGAGTTCAGAAACATTTTTAAAAGTCAGCAGAATACCGAGAACAATGGAAGAGTTGTGAAGCATTTTTAAACGTCAGCGGAATTCCAGAACAATGGAAGAGTTCCGAAGCATTTTTAAATGTCAGCGGAATTCCGAGAACAATGGAAGAGTTCCGAAGCATTTTAAAACTTCAGTAGAATTCCGAGAACAATGGAACAGTTCCGAAGCATTTTTAAATGTCAGCGGAATTCCAAGAACAATGGAAGAGTTCCGAAGCATATTTAAACTTCAGCGGAATTCCGAGAACAATGGAAGAGTTCCGAAGCATTTTTAAATGTCAGCGGAATTCCGAGAACAATGGAAGAGTTCCGAAGCATATTTAAACTTCAGCGGAATTCCGAGAACAATGGAAGAGTTCCGAAGCATTTTTATATGTCAGCGGAATTCCGAGAACAATGGAAGAATTCCGAAGCATTTTTAAATGCCAGCGGAATTCTGAGAACAATGGAAGAGTTCCGAAGCATTTTTAAACTTCAGCAGAATTCTGAGAACAATGGAAGAGTTCCGAAGCATACTTAAACTTCAGTGGAATTCCGAGAACAATGGAAGAGTTCTGAAGCATTTTTAAACTTCAGCGGAATTACGAGAACAATGGAAGAGTTCCGAAGCATTTTTAAACATCAGCAGAATTCCGAAAACAATGGAAGAGTTTTTAAGCATTTTTAAACGTCAGTGGAATTCCGAAAACAATGGAAGAGTTCCGAAGCATTTTTAAACATCAGCGGAATTCTGAGAACAATGGAAGTGTTCCAAAGCATTTTTAAACTTCAGCAGAATTCCGAGAACAATGGAAGAGTTCCGAAACATTTTTAAACTTCAACGGAATTCCGAGAACAATGGAAGAGTTCCGAAGCATTTTAAATCTTCAGTAGCATTCCGAGAACAATGGAACAGTTCCGAAGCATTTTTAAACTTCAGAGGATTTCCGAGAAATGGAAGAGTTCCGAAGCATTTTTAAACTTCAGCGGATTTCCGAGAAATGGAAGAGTTCCGAAGCATTTTGAAACGTCAGCGGAAACCCGAGAACAATGGAAGAGTTCTGAAGCATATTTAAACGTCAGCGGAAATCCGGGAACAATGGAAGAGTTCCGAAGCATTTTTAAATGTCAGCAGAATTCGGAGAACAATGGAAGAGTTCCAAAGAATTTTTAAACGTCAGCAGAATTCCGAGAACAATTGATGAGTTCCAAAGCATTTTAAAACGTCAGCGGAATTCCAGAACAATGGAAGAGTTCCGAAGCATTTTTAAATGTCAGCTTAATTCCGAGAACAATGGAAGAGTTCCGAAGCATTTTTAAAAGTCAGCGGAATTCCGAGAACAATAGAAGAGTTGTGAAGCATTTTTAAGCGTCAGCGGATTTCCGAGAACAATGGAAGAGTTCCAAAGCATTTTTAAACTTCAGCAGAATTCCGAGAACAATGGAAGAGTTCCGAAGCATTTTTAAAAGTCAGCGTAATTCCGAGAACAATGGAAGAGTTCCGAAGCATTCTTAAACGTCAGCGGAATTCCGAGAACAATGGAAGAGTTCTGAAGCATTTTGAAATGTCAGCGGAATTCCGAGAACAATGGAAGGGTTCCAAAGCTTTTTTAAACTTCAGCAGAATTCCGAGAACAATGGAAGAGTTCCGAAGCATTCTTAAACGTCAGCGGAATTCCGAGAACAATGGAAGAGTTCTGAAGAATTTTTAAATGTCAGCGGAATTCCGAGAACAATGGAAGGGATCCGAAGCATTTTTAAATGTCAGCGGAATTCTGAGAACAATGGAAGAGTTCCGAAGCATGTTTAAACTTCAGCAGAATTCCGAGAAAAATGGAAGTGTTCTGAAGCATTTTTAAATGTCAGCAGAATTCGGAGAACAATGGGAGAGTTTTTAAGCATTTTTAAACGTCAGTGGAATTCCGAAAACAATGGAAGAGTTCCGAAGCATTTTTAAACATCAGCGGAATTCTGAGAACAATGGAAGTGTTCCAAAGCATTTTTAAACTTCAGCAGAATTCCGAGAACAATGGAAGAGTTCCGAAGCATTTTTAAACTTCAACGGAATTCCGAGAACAATGGAAGAGTTTTGAAACATTTTTAAACTTCAGTAGAATTCCGAGAACAATGGAACAGTTCCGAAGCATTTTTAAACTTCAGTGGATTTCCGAGAAATGGAAGAGTTCCGAAGCATTTTTAATCTTCAGTATAATTCCGACAACAATGGAAGAGTTCCGAAGCATATTTAAACTTCAGCGGAATTCCGAGAACAATGGAAGAGTTCCGAAGCATATTTAAACTTCAGCGGAATTCCGAGAACAATGGAAGAGTTCCAAAGCATTTTTAAACGTCAGCAGAATTCTGAGAACAATGGAAGAGTTCCGAAGCATTTTTAAACTTCAGCAGAATTATGAGAACAATGGAAGAGTTCCGAAGCATTTTTAAACTTCAGCGGAATTTGGAGAACAAAGGAAGATTTCCGAAGCATTTTTAAAAGTCAGAGAAATTCCGAAAACAATGGAAGAGTTCCGAAGCATTTTTAAACTTCAGCAGAATTCCGAGAAAAATGGAATAATTCTGAAACATTTTTAATCTTCAGCATAATTCCGAGAACAATGGAAGAGTTCCGAAGCATATTTAAACTACAGCGGAATTCCGAGAACAATGGAAGCATTCCGAAGCATTTTTAAAAGTCAGCGGAATACCGAGAAAAATGGAAGAGTTGTGAAGCATTTTAAAACGTCAGTGGAATTCCGAGAACAATGGAAGTGTTCCGAAGCATTTTTAAATGTCAGCGGAATTCCGAGAACAATGGAAGAGTTCCGAAGCATTTTTAAATGTCAGCAGAATTCCGAGAACAATGGAAGAGTTCCAAAGCATTTTTAAATGTCAGCGGAATTCTGAAAACAATGGAAGAGTTCCGAAGCATTTTTAAACTTCAGCAGAATTCCGAGAACAATGGAAGAGTTCCGAAGCATTTTTAAAAGTCAGCGGAATTCCGAGAACAATAGAAGAGTTGTGAAGCATTTTTAAGCGTCAGCGGAATTCCTAGAACAATGGAAGAGTTCCGAAGCATTTTTAAACTTCAAAACTTCAGCAGATTTCCGAGAACAATGGAAGAGTTCTGAAGCATTCTTAAACTTCAGGGGAATTCAGAGAACAATGGAAGAGTTCCGAAGCATTTTTAAACCTCAGCGGAATTCCGAGAACAATGGAAGTGTTCTGAAGCATTTTTAAACGTCAGCGGAATTCTGAGAACAATGGAAGAGTTCCAAAGCATTTTTAAACTTCAGCAGAATTATGAGAACAATGGAAGAGTTCCGAAGCATTTTTAAACTTCAGCGGAATTTGGAGAACAAAGGTAGATTTCCGAAGCATTTTTAAAAGTCAGAGAAATTCCGAGAACAATGGAAGAGTTCCGAAGCATTTTTAAACTTCAGCAGAATTCCGAGAACAATGGAAGAGTTGTGAAACATTTTTAAATGTCAGCGGAATTCCGAAAACAATGGAAGAGTTCCGAAGCATTCGTAAACGTCAGCGGAATTCCGAGAACAATGGAAGAGTTCTGAAGCATTTTTAAACGTCAGCGGAATTTGGAGAACAATCGAAGAGTTCCGAATCATTTTTAAACCTCAGCGGAATTCCGAGAAAAATTGAAGAGTTCTGAAGCATTTTTAAATGTCAGCGGAATTCAGAGAACAATGGAAGAGATCCGAAGCATACTTAAACTTCAGCGGAATTCCGAGAACAACGGAAGAGTTCAGAAACATTTTTAAAAGTCAGCAGAATACCGAGAACAATGGAAGAGTTGTGAAGCATTTTTAAACGTCAGCGGAATTCCAGAACAATGGAAGAGTTCCGAAGCAATTTTAAATGTCAGCGGAATTCTGAGAACAATGGAAGTGTTCCAAAGCATTTTTAAACTTCAGCAGAATTCCGAGAACAATGGAAGAGTTCCGAAGCATTTTTAAACTTCAACGGAATTCCGAGAACAATGGAAGAGTTTTGAAACATTTTTAAACTTCAGTAGAATTCCGAGAACAATGGAACAGTTCCGAAGCATTTTTAAACTTCAGTGGATTTCCGAGAAATGGAAGAGTTCCGAAGCATTTTTAATCTTCAGTATAATTCCGACAACAATGGAAGAGTTCCGAAGCATATTTAAACTTCAGCGGAATTCCGAGAACAATGGAAGAGTTCCGAAGCATATTTAAACTTCAGCGGAATTCCGAGAACAATGGAAGAGTTCCAAAGCATTTTTAAACGTCAGCAGAATTCTGAGAACAATGGAAGAGTTCCGAAGCATTTTTAAACTTCAGCAGAATTATGAGAACAATGGAAGAGTTCCGAAGCATTTTTAAACTTCAGCGGAATTTGGAGAACAAAGGAAGATTTCCGAAGCATTTTTAAAAGTCAGAGAAATTCCGAAAACAATGGAAGAGTTCCGAAGCAATTTTAAACTTCAGCAGAATTCCGAGAAAAATGGAATAATTCTGAAACATTTTTAATCTTCAGCATAATTCCGAGAACAATGGAAGAGTTCCGAAGCATATTTAAACTACAGCGGTATTCCGAGAACAATGGAAGCATTCCGAAGCATTTTTAAAAGTCAGCGGAATACCGAGAAAAAAGGAAGAGTTGTGAAGCATTTTAAAACGTCAGTGGAATTCCGAGAACAATGGAAGTGTTCCGAAGCATTTTTAAATGTCAGCGGAATTCCGAGAACAATGGAAGAGTTCCGAAGCATTTTTAAATGTCAGCAGAATTCCGAGAACAATGGAAGAGTTCCAAAGCATTTTTAAATGTCAGCGGAATTCTGAAAACAATGGAAGAGTTCCGAAGCATTTTTAAACTTCAGCAGAATTCCGAGAACAATGGAAGAGTTCCGAAGCATTTTTAAAAGTCAGCGGAATTCCGAGAACAATAGAAGAGTTGTGAAGCATTTTTAAGCGTCAGCGGAATTCCTAGAACAATGGAAGAGTTCCGAAGCATTTTTAAACTTCAAAACTTCAGCAGATTTCCGAGAACAATGGAAGAGTTCTGAAGCATTCTTAAACTTCAGGGGAATTCAGAGAACAATGGAAGAGTTCCGAAGCATTTTTAAACCTCAGCGGAATTCCGAGAACAATGGAAGTGTTATGAAGCATTTTTAAACGTCAGCGGAATTCTGAGAACAATGGAAGAGTTCCAAAGCATTTTTAAACTTCAGCAGAATTATGAGAACAATGGAAGAGTTCCGAAGCATTTTTAAACTTCAGCGGAATTTGGAGAACAAAGGTAGATTTCCGAAGCATTTTTAAAAGTCAGAGAAATTCCGAGAACAATGGAAGAGTTCCGAAGCATTTTTAAACTTCAGCAGAATTCCGAGAACAATGGAAGAGTTGTGAAACATTTTTAAATGTCAGCGGAATTCCGAAAACAATGGAAGAGTTCCGAAGCATTCGTAAACGTCAGCGGAATTCCGAGAACAATGGAAGAGTTCTGAAGCATTTTTAAACGTCAGCGGAATTTGGAGAACAATCGAAGAGTTCCGAATCATTTTTAAACCTCAGCGGAATTCCGAGAACAATGGAAGAGTTCTGAAGCATTTTTAAATGTCAGCGGAATTCAGAGAACAATGGAAGAGATCCGAAGCATACTTAAACTTCAGCGGAATTCCGAGAACAACGGAAGAGTTCAGAAACATTTTTAAAAGTCAGCAGAATACCGAGAACAATGGAAGAGTTGTGAAGCATTTTTAAACGTCAGCGGAATTCCAGAACAATGGAAGAGTTCCGAAGCAATTTTAAATGTCAGCGGAATTCTGAGAACAATGGAAGTGTTCCAAAGCATTTTTAAACTTCAGCAGAATTCCGAGAACAATGGAAGAGTTCCGAAGCATTTTTAAACTTCAACGGAATTCCGAGAACAATGGAAGAGTTTTGAAACATTTTTAAACTTCAGTAGAATTCCGAGAACAATGGAACAGTTCCGAAGCATTTTTAAACTTCAGTGGATTTCCGAGAAATGGAAGAGTTCCGAAGCATTTTTAATCTTCAGTATAATTCCGACAACAATGGAAGAGTTCCGAAGCATATTTAAACTTCAGCGGAATTCCGAGAACAATGGAAGAGTTCCGAAGCATATTTAAACTTCAGCGGAATTCCGAGAACAATGGAAGAGTTCCAAAGCATTTTTAAACGTCAGCAGAATTCTGAGAACAATGGAAGAGTTCCGAAGCATTTTTAAACTTCAGCAGAATTATGAGAACAATGGAAGAGTTCCGAAGCATTTTTAAACTTCAGCGGAATTTGGAGAACAAAGGAAGATTTCCGAAGCATTTTTAAAAGTCAGAGAAATTCCGAAAACAATGGAAGAGTTCCGAAGCAATTTTAAACTTCAGCAGAATTCCGAGAAAAATGGAATAATTCTGAAACATTTTTAATCTTCAGCATAATTCCGAGAACAATGGAAGAGTTCCGAAGCATATTTAAACTACAGCGGAATTCCGAGAACAATGGAAGCATTCCGAAGCATTTTTAAAAGTCAGCGGAATACCGAGAAAAAAGGAAGAGTTGTGAAGCATTTTAAAACGTCAGTGGAATTCCGAGAACAATGGAAGTGTTCCGAAGCATTTTTAAATGTCAGCGGAATTCCGAGAACAATGGAAGAGTTCCGAAGCATTTTTAAATGTCAGCAGAATTCCGAGAACAATGGAAGAGTTCCAAAGCATTTTTAAATGTCAGCGGAATTCTGAAAACAATGGAAGAGTTCCGAAGCATTTTTAAACTTCAGCAGAATTCCGAGAACAATGGAAGAGTTCCGAAGCATTTTTAAAAGTCAGCGGAATTCCGAGAACAATAGAAGAGTTGTGAAGCATTTTTAAGCGTCAGCGGAATTCCTAGAACAATGGAAGAGTTCCGAAGCATTTTTAAACTTCAAAACTTCAGCAGATTTCCGAGAACAATGGAAGAGTTCTGAAGCATTCTTAAACTTCAGGGGAATTCAGAGAACAATGGAAGAGTTCCGAAGCATTTTTAAACCTCAGCGGAATTCCGAGAACAATGGAAGTGTTATGAAGCATTTTTAAACGTCAGCGGAATTCTGAGAACAATGGAAGAGTTCCAAAGCATTTTTAAACTTCAGCAGAATTATGAGAACAATGGAAGAGTTCCGAAGCATTTTTAAACTTCAGCGGAATTTGGAGAACAAAGGTAGATTTCCGAAGCATTTTTAAAAGTCAGAGAAATTCCGAGAACAATGGAAGAGTTCCGAAGCATTTTTAAACTTCAGCAGAATTCCGAGAACAATGGAAGAGTTGTGAAACATTTTTAAATGTCAGCGGAATTCCGAAAACAATGGAAGAGTTCCGAAGCATTCGTAAACGTCAGCGGAATTCCGAGAACAATGGAAGAGTTCTGAAGCATTTTTAAACGTCAGCGGAATTTGGAGAACAATCGAAGAGTTCCGAATCATTTTTAAACCTCAGCGGAATTCCGAGAACAATGGAAGAGTTCTGAAGCATTTTTAAATGTCAGCGGAATTCAGAGAACAATGGAAGAGATCCGAAGCATACTTAAACTTCAGCGGAATTCCGAGAACAACGGAAGAGTTCAGAAACATTTTTAAAAGTCAGCAGAATACCGAGAACAATGGAAGAGTTGTGAAGCATTTTTAAACGTCAGCGGAATGCCAGAACAATGGAAGAGTTCCGAAGCAATTTTAAATGTCAGCGGAATTCCGAGAACAATGGAAGAGTTCCGAAGCATTTTAAAACTTCAGTAGAATTCCGAGAACAATGGAACAGTTCCGAAGCATTTTTAAATGTCAGCGGAATTCCGAGAACAATGGAAGAGTTCCGAAGCATTCTTAAACGTCAGCGGAATTCCGAGAACAATGGAAGAGTTCCGAAGCATTTTTAAAAGTCAGCGGAATTCCGAGAACAATAGAAGAGTTGTGAAGCATTTTTAAGCGTCAGCGGAATTCCGAGAACAATGGAAGAGTTCCGAAGCATTTTTAAAAGTCAGCGGAATTCCGAGAACAATAGAAGAGTTGTGAAGCATTTTTAAGCGTCAGCGGAATTCCGAGAACAATGGAAGAGTTCCGAAGCATTTTTAAACTTCAAAACTTCAGCAGATTTCCGAGAACAATGGAAGAGTTCTGCAGCATTCTTAAACTTCAGCGGAATTCCGAGAACAATGGAAGAGTTCCGAAGCATTTTTAAAAGTCAGGGGAATTCTGAGAACAATAGAAGAGTTGTGAAGCAGTTTTAAGCGTCATCGGAATTCCGAGAACAAAGGAAGAGTTCTGAAGCATTTTTAAATGTCAGCAGAATTCCGAGAACAATGGAAGAGTTCTGAAGCATTTTTAAATGTCAGCGGAATTCCGAGAACAATGGAAGAGTTCCGAAGCATTTTTAAACATCAGCGGAATTCTGAGAACAATGGAAGTGTTCCAAAGCATTTTTAAACTTCAGCAGAATTCCGAGAACAATGGAAGAGTTCCGAAGCATTTTTAAACTTCAGCGGATTTCCGTGAAATGGAAGAGTTCCGAAGCATTTTTAAACTTCAGCGGATTTCCGAGAAATGGAAGAGTTCCGAAGCATTTTGAAACGTCAGCGGAAACCTGAGAACAATGGAAGAGTTCTGAAGCATATTTAAATGTCAGCGGAAATCCGGGAACAATGGAAGAGTTCCGAAGCATTTTTAAATGTCAGCAGAATTCGGAGAACAATGGAAGTGTTCCGAAGAATTTTTAAACGTCAGCAGAATTCCGAGAACAATTGATGAGTTCCAAAGCATTTTTAAACGTCAGCGGAATTCCAGAACAATGGAAGAGTTCCGAAGCATTTTTAAATGTCAGCTTAATTCCGAGAACAATGGAAGAGTTCCGAAGCATTTTTAAAAGTCAGCGGAATTCCGAGAACAATAGAAGAGTTGTGAAGCATTTTTAAGCGTCAGCGGATTTCCGAGAACAATGGAAGAGTTCTGAAGCATTTTTAAACATCAACGGAATTCCGACAAAAAAGGAAGAGTTCCGAAGCATTTTTACATGTCAGCGGAATTCCGAGAACAATGGAAGAGTTCCAAAGCATTTTTAAACTTCAGCGGAATTACGAGAACAATGGAGGATTTCCGAAGCATTTTTAAACATCAGCAGAATTTGGAGAACAATGGAAGAGTTGTGAAGCATTTTTAAACGTCAGCAGAATTCCGAGAACAATGGAAGAGTTCCGAAGCATTTTTAAACTTCACCCGAATTCCGAGAACAATGGACGTGTTCCGATGCATTTTTAAACTTCAGCAGAATTCCTAGAACAATGGAAGAGTTCCGAAGCATTTTTAAACTTCAGCGGAATTCCGAGAACAATGGAAGAGTTCCGAAGCATTTTTAAACGTCAGCGGAATTCCGAGAACAATGGAAGTTTTCTGAAGCATTTTTAAACGTCAGCGGAATTCTGAGAACAATGGAAGAGTTCCGAAGCATTTTTAAACTTCAGCGGAATTATGAGAACAATGGAAGAGTTACGAAGCATTTTTAAACTTCAGCGGAATTTGGAGAACAAAGGAAGATTTCCGAAGCATTTTTAAAAGTCAGAGAAATTCCGAGAACAATGGAAGAGTTCCGAAGCATTTTTAAACATCAGCAGAATTTGGAGAACAATGGAAGAGTTGTGAAGCATTTTTAAACTTCAGCGGAATTACGAGAACAATGGAGGAGTTCCGAAGCATTTTTAAACATCAGCAGAATTTGGAGAACAATGGAAGAGTTGTGAAGCATTTTTAAACTTCAGTGGAATTACGAGAACAATGGAGGAGTTCCGAAGCATTTTTAAACATCAGCAGAATTTGGAGAACAATGGAAGAGTTGTGAAACATTTTTAAACGTCAGCGGAATTCCGAGAACAATGGAAGAGTTCCGAAGCATTTTTAAACTTCACCCGAATTCCGAGAACAATGGACGTGTTCCGATGCATTTTTAAACTTCAGCAGAATTCCTAGAACAATGGAAGAGTTCCGAAGCATTTTTAAACTTCAGCGGAATTTGGAGAACAAAGGAAGATTTCCGAAGCATTTTTAAAAGTCAGAGAAATTCCGAGAACAATGGAAGAGTTCCGAAGCATTTTTAAACTTCACCAGAATTCCGAGAACAATGGAAGAGTTCCGAAGCATTTTTAAAAGTCAGCGGAATTCCGAGAACAATAGAAGAGTTGTGAAGCATTTTTAAGCGTCAGCGGAATTCCGAGAACAATGGAAGAGTTCCGAAGCATTTTTAAACTTCAAAACTTCAGCAGATTTCCGAGAACAATGGAAGAGTTCTGAAGCATTCTTAAACTTCAGCGGAATTACGAGAACAATGGAAGAGTTCCGAAGCATTTTTAAAAGTAAGGGGAATTCCGAGAACAATGGAAGAGTTCCGAAGCATTTTTAAACGTCAGCGGAATTCCGAGAACAATGGAAGTGTTCTGAAGCATTTTTAAACGTCAGCGGAATTCTGAGAACAATGGAAGAGTTCCGAAGCATTTTTAAACTTCAGCAGAATTATGAGAACAATGGAAGAGTTCCGAAGCATTTTTAAACTTCAGCGGAATTTGGAGAACAAAGGAAGATTTCCGAAGCATTTTTAAAAGTCAGAGAAATTCCGAGAACAATGGAAGAGTTCCGAAGCATTTTTAAACTTCAGCAGAATTCCGAGAACAATGGAAGAGTTGTGAAGCATTTTTAAATGTCAGCGGAATTCCGAGAACAATGGAAGAGTTCCAAAGCATTTTTAAACATCAGCGGAATTCCGAGAACAATGGAAGAGTTCTGAAGCATTTTTAAACGTCAGCGGAATTTTGAAAACAATGGAAGATTTCCGAAGCATTTTTAAACCTCAGCGGAATTCCGAGAACAATGGAAGAGTTCTGAAGCATTTTTAAACGTCAGCGGAATTTGGAGTACAATCGAAGAGTTCCGAAGCATTTTTAAACCTCAGCGGAATTCCGAGAACAATGGAAGAGTTCTGAAGCATTTTTAAATGTCAGCGGAATTCAGAGAACAATGGAAGAGTTCCGAAGCATACTTAAACTTCAGCGGAATTCCGAGAACAACGGAAGAGTTCAGAAACATTTTTAAAAGTCAGCAGAATACCGAGAACAATGGAAGAGTTGTGAAGCATTTTTAAACGTCAGCGGAATTCCAGAACAATGGAAGAGTTCCGAAGCATTTTTAAATGTCAGCGGAATTCCGAGAACAATGGAAGAGTTCCGAAGCATTTTTAAAAGTCAGCAGAATTCCGAGAACAATGGAAGAGTTCCGAAGCATTCTTAAACGTCAGCGGAATTCCGAGAACAATGGAAGAGTTCTGAAGCATTTTTAAATGTCAGCGGAATTCCGAGAACAATGGAAGGGTTCCAAAGCATTTTTAAAAGTCAGCGGAATTCCGAGAACAATAGAAGAGTTGTGAAGCATTTTTAAGCGTCAGCGGAATTCCGAGAACAATGGAAGAGTTCTGAAGCATTTTTAAATGTCAGCGGAATTCCGAGAACAATGGAAGGGTTCCAAAGCATTTTTAAAAGTCAGCGGAATTCCGAGAACAATAGAAGAGTTGTGAAGCATTTTTAAGCGTCAGCGGAATTCCGAGAACAATGGAAGAGTTCCGAAGCATTTTTAAACTTCAAAACTTCAGCAGATTTCCGAGAACAATGGAAGAGTTCTGAAGCATTCTTAAACTTCAGCGGAATTCCAAGAACAATGGAAGAGTTCCGAAGCATTTTTAAAAGTCAGGGGAATTCCGAGAACAATGTAAGAGTTCCGAAGGATTTTTAAACGTCAGCGGAATTCCGAGAACAATGGAAGTGTTCTGAAGCATTTTTAAACGTCAGCGGAATTCTGAGAACAATGGAAGAGTTCCGAAGCATTTTTAAACTTCAGCAGAATTATGAGAACAATGGAAGAGTTCCGAAGCATTTTTAAACGTCAGCGGAATTCTGAGAACAATGGAAGAGTTCCGAAGCATTTTTAAACTTCAGCAGAATTATGAGAACAATGGAAGAGTTCCGAAGCATTTTTAAACTTCAGCGGAATTTGGAGAACAAAGGAAGATTTCCGAAGCATTTTTAAAAGTCAGAGAAATTCCGAAAACAATGGAAGAGTTCCGAAGCATTTTTAAACTTCATCAGAATTCCGAGAACAATGGAAGAGTTGTGAAGCATTTTTAAATGTCAGCGGAATTCCGAGAACAATGGAAGAGTTCCAAAGCATTTTTAAACATCAGCGGAATTCCGAGAACAATGGAAGAGTTCTGAAGCATTTTTAAACGTCAGCGGAATTTTGAAAACATTGGAAGATTTCCGAAGCATTTTTAAACCTCAGCGGAATTCCGAGAACAATGGAAGAGTTCTGAAGCATTTTTAAATGTCAGCGGAATTCAGAGAACAATGGAAGAGTTCCGAAGCATACTTAAACTTCAGCGGAATTCCGAGAACAACGGAAGAGTTCAGAAACATTTTTAAAAGTCAGCAGAATACCGAGAACAATGGAAGAGTTGTGAAGCATTTTTAAACGTCAGCGGAATTCCAGAACAATGGAAGAGTTCCGAAGCAATTTTAAATGTCAGCGGAATTCCGAGAACAATGGAAGAGTTCCGAAGCATTTTAAAACTTCAGTAGAATTCCGAGAACAATGGAACAGTTCCGAAGCATTTTTAAATGTCAGCGGAATTCTGAGAACAATGGAAGAGTTCCGAAGCATATCTAAACTTCAGCGGAATTCCGAGAACAATGGAAGAGTTCCGAAGCATTCTTAAACGTCAGCGGAATTCCGAAAACAATGGAAGAGTTCTGAAGCATTTTTAAATGTCAGCGGAATTCCGAGAGCAATGGAAGGGTTCCAAAGCATTTTTAAACTTCAGCAGAATTCCGAGAACAATGGAAGAGTTCCGAAGCATTTTTAAAAGTCAGCGGAATTCCGAGAACAATAGAAGAGTTGTGAAGCATTTTTAAGCGTCAGCGGAATTCCGAGAACAATGGAAGAGTTCCGAAGCATTTTTAAACTTCAAAACTTCAGCAGATTTCCGAGAACAATGGAAGAGTTCTGAAGCATTCTTAAACTTCAGCGGAATTCCGAGAACAATGGAAGAGTTCCGAAGCATTTTTAAAAGTCAGGGGAATTCTGAGAACAATAGAAGAGTTGTGAAGCAGTTTTAAGCGTCATCGGAATTCCGAGAACAAAGGAAGAGTTCTGAAGCATTTTTAAATGTCAGCAGAATTCCGAGAACAATGGAAGAGTTCTGAAGCATTTTTAAATGTCAGCGGAATTCCGAGAACAATGGAAGAGTTCCGAAGCATTTTTAAACATCAGCGGAATTCTGAGAACAATGGAAGTGTTCCAAAGCATTTTTAAACTTCAGCAGAATTCCGAGAACAATGGAAGAGTTCCGAAGCATTTTTAAACTTCAGCGGATTTCCGTGAAATGGAAGAGTTCCGAAGCATTTTTAAACTTCAGCGGATTTCCGAGAAATGGAAGAGTTCCGAAGCATTTTGAAACGTCAGCGGAAACCTGAGAACAATGGAAGAGTTCCGAAGCATTTTTAAATGTCAGCAGAATTCGGAGAACAATGGAAGTGTTCCAAAGAATTTTTAAACGTCAGCAGAATTCCGAGAACAATTGATGAGTTCCAAAGCATTTTTAAACGTCAGCGGAATTCCAGAACAATGGAAGAGTTCCGAAGCATTTTTAAATGTCAGCTTAATTCCGAGAACAATGGAAGAGTTCCGAAGCATTTTTAAAAGTCAGCGGAATTCCGAGAACAGTAGAAGAGTTGTGAAGCATTTTTAAGCGTCAGCGGATTTCCGAGAACAATGGAAGAGTTCCAAAGCATTTTTAAACTTCAGCAGAATTCCGAGAACAATGGAAGAGTTCCGAAGCATTTTCAAAAGTCAGCGGAATTCCGAGAACAATAGAAGAGTTGTGAAGCATTTTTTAGCGTCAGCAGAATTCCAAGAACAGTGAAAGAGTTCTGAAGCATACTTAAACTTCAGCGGAATTCCGAGAACAATGGAAGAGTTCCAAAGCATTTTTAAACTTCAGCGGAATTACGAGAACAATGGAGGAGTTCCGAAGCATTTTTAAACATCAGCAGAATTTGGAGAACAATGGAAGAGTTGTGAAGCATTTTTAAACGTCAGCGGAATTCCGAGAACAATGGAGAGTTCCAAAGCATTTTTAAACTTCACCCGAATTCCGAGAACAATGGACTTGTTCCGATGCATTTTTAAACTTCAGCAGAATTCCTAGAACAATGGAAGAGTTCCGAAGCATTTTTAAACTTCAGCGGAATTCCGAGAACAATGGAAGAGTTCCGAAGCATTTTTAAACGTCAGCGGAATTCCGAGAACAATGGAAGTTTTCTGAAGCATTTTTAAACGTCAGCGGAATTCTGAGAACAATGGAAGAGTTCCGAAGCATTTTTAAACTTCAGCAGAATTCCGAGAACAATGGAAGAGTTGTGAAGCATTTTTAAATGTCAGCGGAATTCAGAGAACAATGGAAGAGTTCCAAAGCATTTTTAAACATCAGCGGAATTCCGAGAACAATGGAAGAGTTCTGAAGCATTTTTAAACGTCAGCGGAATTTTGAAAACAATGGAAGATTTCCGAAGCATTTTTAAACCTCAGCGGAATTCCGAGAACAATGGAAGTGTTCTGAAGCATTTTTAAACGTCAGCGGAATTTGGAGAACAATGAAAGAGTTCCGAAGCATTTTTAAACCTCAGCGGAATTCCGAGAACAATGGAAGAGTTCTGAAGCATTTTTAAATGTCAGCGGAATTCAGAGAACAATGGAAGAGTTCCGAAGCATACTTAAACTTCAGCGGAATTCCGAGAACAACGGAAGAGTTCAGAAACATTTTTAAAAGTCAGCAGAATACCGAGAACAATGGAAGAGTTCCAAAGCATTTTTAAACTTCAGCAGAATTCCGAGAACAATGGAAGAGTTCCGAAGCATTCTTAAACGTCAGCGGAATTCCGAGAACAATGGAAGAGTTCTGAAGCATTTTTAAATGTCAGCGGAATTCCGAGAACAATGGAAGGGTTCCGAAACATTTTTAAATGTCAGCGGAATTCTGAGAACAATGGAAGAGTTCCGAAGCATGTTTAAACTTCAGCAGAATTTCGAGAAAAATGGAAGTGTTCTGAAGCATTTTTAAACGTCAGCAGAATTCGGAGAACAATGGAAGAGTTTTTAAGCATTTTTAAACGTCAGTGGAATTCCGAAAACAATGGAAGAGTTCCGAAGCATTTTTAAACATCAGCGGAATTCTGAGAACAATGGAAGTGTTCCAAAGCATTTTTAAACTTCAGCAGAATTCCGAGAACAATGGAAGAGTTCCGAAGCATTTTTAAACTTCAGCGGATTTCCGTGAAATGGAAGAGTTCCGAAGCATTTTTAAACTTCAGCGGATTTCCGAGAAATGGAAGAGTTCCGAAGCATTTTGAAACGTCAGCGGAAACCTGAGAACAATGGAAGAGTTCTGAAGCATATTTAAATGTCAGCGGAAATCCGGGAACAATGGAAGAGTTCCGAAGCATTTTTAAATGTCAGCAGAATTCGGAGAACAATGGAAGTGTTCCGAAGAATTTTTAAACGTCAGCAGAATTCCGAGAACAATTGATGAGTTCCAAAGCATTTTTAAACGTCAGCGGAATTCCAGAACAATGGAAGAGTTCCGAAGCATTTTTAAATGTCAGCTTAATTCCGAGAACAATGGAAGAGTTCCGAAGCATTTTTAAAAGTCAGCGGAATTCCGAGAACAGTAGAAGAGTTGTGAAGCATTTTTAAGCGTCAGCGGATTTCCGAGAACAATGGAAGAGTTCCAAAGCATTTTTAAACTTCAGCAGAATTCCGAGAACAATGGAAGAGTTCCGAAGCATTTTCAAAAGTCAGCGGAATTCCGAGAACAATAGAAGAGTTGTGAAGCATTTTTTAGCGTCAGCAGAATTCCGAGAACAGTGAAAGAGTTCCGAAGCATACTTAAACTTCAGCGGAATTCCGAGAACAATGGAAGAGTTCTGAAGCATTTTTAAACATCAACGGAATTCCGAGAAAAAAGGAAGAGTTCCGAAGCATTTTTATATGTCAGCGGAATTCCGAGAACAATGGAAGAGTTCTGAAGCATTTTTAAACGTCAGCGGAATTTGGAGAACAATCGAAGAGTTCCGAAGCATTTTTAAACCTCAGCGGAATTCCGAGAACAATGGAAGAGTTCTGAAGCATTTTTAAATGTCAGCGGAATTCAGAGAACAATGGAAGAGTTCCGAAGCATACTTAAACTTCAGCGGAATTCCGAGAACAACGGAAGAGTTCAGAAACATTTTTAAAAGTCAGCAGAATACCGAGAACAATGGAAGAGTTCCAAAGCATTTTTAAACTTCAGCAGAATTCCGAGAACAATGGAAGAGTTCCGAAGCATTCTTAAACGTCAGCGGAATTCCGAGAACAATGGAAGAGTTCTGAAGCATTTTTAAATGTCAGCGGAATTCCGAGAACAATGGAAGGGTTCCGAAACATTTTTAAATGTCAGCGGAATTCTGAGAACAATGGAAGAGTTCCGAAGCATGTTTAAACTTCAGCAGAATTCCGAGAAAAATGGAAGTGTTCTGAAGCATTTTTAAACGTCAGCAGAATTCGGAGAACAATGGAAGAGTTTTTAAGCATTTTTAAACGTCAGTGGAATTCCGAAAACAATGGAAGAGTTCCGAAGCATTTTTAAACATCAGCGGAATTCTGAGAACAATGGAAGTGTTCCAAAGCATTTTTAAACTTCAGCAGAATTCCGAGAACAATGGAAGAGTTCCGAAGCATTTTTAAACTTCAGCGGATTTCCGTGAAATGGAAGAGTTCCGAAGCATTTTTAAACTTCAGCGGATTTCCGAGAAATGGAAGAGTTCCGAAGCATTTTGAAACGTCAGCGGAAACCTGAGAACAATGGAAGAGTTCTGAAGCATATTTAAATGTCAGCGGAAATCCGGGAACAATGGAAGAGTTCCGAAGCATTTTTAAATGTCAGCAGAATTCGGAGAACAATGGAAGTGTTCCGAAGAATTTTTAAACGTCAGCAGAATTCCGAGAACAATTGATGAGTTCCAAAGCATTTTTAAACGTCAGCGGAATTCCAGAACAATGGAAGAGTTCCGAAGCATTTTTAAATGTCAGCTTAATTCCGAGAACAATGGAAGAGTTCCGAAGCATTTTTAAAAGTCAGCGGAATTCCGAGAACAGTAGAAGAGTTGTGAAGCATTTTTAAGCGTCAGCGGATTTCCGAGAACAATGGAAGAGTTCCAAAGCATTTTTAAACTTCAGCAGAATTCCGAGAACAATGGAAGAGTTCCGAAGCATTTTCAAAAGTCAGCGGAATTCCGAGAACAATAGAAGAGTTGTGAAGCATTTTTTAGCGTCAGCAGAATTCCGAGAACAGTGAAAGAGTTCCGAAGCATACTTAAACTTCAGCGGAATTCCGAGAACAATGGAAGAGTTCTGAAGCATTTTTAAACATCAACGGAATTCCGAGAAAAAAGGAAGAGTTCCGAAGCATTTTTATATGTCAGCGGAATTCCGAGAACAATGGAAGAGTTCTGAAGCATTTTTAAACGTCAGCGGAATTTGGAGAACAATCGAAGAGTTCCGAAGCATTTTTAAACCTCAGCGGAATTCCGAGAACAATGGAAGAGTTCTGAAGCATTTTTAAATGTCAGCGGAATTCAGAGAACAATGGAAGAGTTCCGAAGCATACTTAAACTTCAGCGGAATTCCGAGAACAACGGAAGAGTTCAGAAACATTTTTAAAAGTCAGCAGAATACCGAGAACAATGGAAGAGTTCCAAAGCATTTTTAAACTTCAGCAGAATTCCGAGAACAATGGAAGAGTTCCGAAGCATTCTTAAACGTCAGCGGAATTCCGAGAACAATGGAAGAGTTCTGAAGCATTTTTAAATGTCAGCGGAATTCCGAGAACAATGGAAGGGTTCCGAAACATTTTTAAATGTCAGCGGAATTCTGAGAACAATGGAAGAGTTCCGAAGCATGTTTAAACTTCAGCAGAATTCCGAGAAAAATGGAAGTGTTCTGAAGCATTTTTAAACGTCAGCAGAATTCGGAGAACAATGGAAGAGTTTTTAAGCATTTTTAAACGTCAGTGGAATTCCGAAAACAATGGAAGAGTTCCGAAGCATTTTTAAACATCAGCGGAATTCTGAGAACAATGGAAGTGTTCCAAAGCATTTTTAAACTTCAGCAGAATTCCGAGAACAATGGAAGAGTTCCGAAGCATTTTTAAACTTCAGCGGATTTCCGTGAAATGGAAGAGTTCCGAAGCATTTTTAAACTTCAGCGGATTTCCGAGAAATGGAAGAGTTCCGAAGCATTTTGAAGCGTCAGCGGAAACCTGAGAACAATGGAAGAGTTCTGAAGCATATTTAAATGTCAGCGGAAATCCGGGAACAATGGAAGAGTTCCGAAGCATTTTTAAATGTCAGCAGAATTCGGAGAACAATGGAAGTGTTCCGAAGAATTTTTAAACGTCAGCAGAATTCCGAGAACAATTGATGAGTTCCAAAGCATTTTTAAACGTCAGCGGAATTCCAGAACAATGGAAGAGTTCCGAACCATTTTTAAATGTCAGCTTAATTCCGAGAACAATGGAAGAGTTCCGAAGCATTTTTAAAAGTCAGCGGAATTCCGAGAACAGTAGAAGAGTTGTGAAGCATTTTTAAGCGTCAGCGGATTTCCGAGAACAATGGAAGAGTTCCAAAGCATTTTTAAACTTCAGCAGAATTCCGAGAACAATGGAAGAGTTCCGAAGCATTTTCAAAAGTCAGCGGAATTCCGAGAACAATAGAAGAGTTGTGAAGCATTTTTTAGCGTCAGCAGAATTTCGAGAACAGTGAAAGAGTTCCGAAGCATACTTAAACTTCAGCGGAATTCCGAGAACAATGGAAGAGTTCTGAAGCATTTTTAAACATCAACGGAATTCCGAGAAAAAAGGAAGAGTTCCGAAGCATTTTTATATGTCAGCGGAATTCCGAGAACAATGGAAGAGTTCCAAAGCATTTTTAAACTTCAGCGGAATTACGAGAACAATGGAGGAGTTCCGAAGCATTTTTAAACATCAGCAGAATTTGGAGAACAATGGAAGAGTTGTGAAGCATTTTTAAACGTCAGCGGAATTCCGAGAACAATGGAAGAGTTCCAAAGCATTTTTAAACTTCACCCGAATTCCGAGAACAATGGACTTGTTCCGATGCATTTTTAAACTTCAGCAGAATTCCTAGAACAATGGAAGAGTTCCGAAGCATTTTTAAACTTCAGCGGAATTCCGAGAACAATGGAAGAGTTCCGAAGCATTTTTAAACGTCAGCGGAATTCCGAGAACAATGGAAGTTTTCTGAAGCATTTTTAAATGTCAGCGGAATTCTGAGAACAATGGAAGAGTTCCGAAGCATTTTTAAACTTCAGCAGAATTATCAGAACAATGGAAGAGTTCCGAAGCATTTTTAAACGTCAGCGGAATTTGGAGAACAATGGAAGAGTTCCGAAGCATTTTTAAACCTCAGCGGAATTCCGAGAACAATGGAAGAGTTCTGAAGCATTTTTAAATGTCAGCGGAATTCAGAGAACAATGGAAGAGTTCCGAAGCATACTTAAACTTCAGCGGAATTCCGAGAACAACGGAAGAGTTCAGAAACATTTTTAAAAGTCAGCAGAATACCGAGAACAATGGAAGAGTTCCAAAGCATTTTTAAACTTCAGCAGAATTCCGAGAACAATGGAAGAGTTCCGAAGCATTCTTAAACGTCAGCGGAATTCCGAGAACAATGGAAGAGTTCTGAAGCATTTTTAAATGTCAGCGGAATTCCGAGAACAATGGAAGGGTTCCGAAACATTTTTAAATGTCAGCGGAATTCTGAGAACAATGGAAGAGTTCCGAAGCATGTTTAAACTTCAGCAGAATTCCGAGAAAAATGGAAGTGTTCTGAAGCATTTTTAAACGTCAGCAGAATTCGGAGAACAATGGAAGAGTTTTTAAGCATTTTTAAACGTCAGTGGAATTCCGAAAACAATGGAAGAGTTCCGAAGCATTTTTAAACATCAGCGGAATTCTGAGAACAATGGAAGTGTTCCAAAGCATTTTTAAACTTCAGCAGAATTCCGAGAACAATGGAAGAGTTCCGAAGCATTTTTAAACTTCAGCGGATTTCCGTGAAATGGAAGAGTTCCGAAGCATTTTTAAACTTCAGCGGATTTCCGAGAAATGGAAGAGTTCCGAAGCATTTTGAAACGTCAGCGGAAACCTGAGAACAATGGAAGAGTTCTGAAGCATATTTAAATGTCAGCGGAAATCCGGGAACAATGGAAGAGTTCCGAAGCATTTTTAAATGTCAGCAGAATTCGGAGAACAATGGAAGTGTTCCGAAGAATTTTTAAACGTCAGCAGAATTCCGAGAACAATTGATGAGTTCCAAAGCATTTTTAAACGTCAGCGGAATTCCAGAACAATGGAAGAGTTCCGAAGCATTTTTAAATGTCAGCTTAATTCCGAGAACAATGGAAGAGTTCCGAAGCATTTTTAAAAGTCAGCGGAATTCCGAGAACAGTAGAAGAGTTGTGAAGCATTTTTAAGCGTCAGCGGATTTCCGAGAACAATGGAAGAGTTCCAAAGCATTTTTAAACTTCAGCAGAATTCCGAGAACAATGGAAGAGTTCCGAAGCATTTTCAAAAGTCAGCGGAATTCCGAGAACAATAGAAGAGTTGTGAAGCATTTTTTAGCATCAGCAGAATTCCAAGAACAGTGAAAGAGTTCTGAAGCATACTTAAACTTCAGCGGAATTCCGAGAACAATGGAAGAGTTCCAAAGCATTTTTAAACTTCAGCGGAATTACGAGAACAATGGAGGAGTTCCGAAGCATTTTTAAACATCAGCAGAATTTGGAGAACAATGGAAGAGTTGTGAAGCATTTTTAAACGTCAGCGGAATTCCGAGAACAATGGAGAGTTCCAAAGCATTTTTAAACTTCACCCGAATTCCGAGAACAATGGACTTGTTCCGATGCATTTTTAAACTTCAGCAGAATTCCTAGAACAATGGAAGAGTTCCGAAGCATTTTTAAACTTCAGCGGAATTCCGAGAACAATGGAAGAGTTCCGAAGCATTTTTAAACGTCAGCGGAATTCCGAGAACAATGGAAGTTTTCTGAAGCATTTTTAAACGTCAGCGGAATTCTGAGAACAATGGAAGAGTTCCGAAGCATTTTT
Organism: Phyllobates terribilis; assembly: GCF_046119375.1. Lineage (NCBI taxonomy): Eukaryota > Metazoa > Chordata > Amphibia > Anura > Dendrobatidae > Phyllobates > Phyllobates terribilis. Next base: position 19,386,403 of record NW_027362775.1, on the reverse strand, counting down.
AAACTTCAGCAGAATTCCGAGAACAATGGAAGAGTTGTGAAGCATTTTTAAATGTCAGCGGAATTCAGAGAACAATGGAAGAGTTCCAAAGCATTTTTAAACATCAGCGGAATTCCGAGAACAATGGAAGAGTTCTGAAGCATTTTTAAACGTCAGCGGAATTTTGAAAACAATGGAAGATTTCCGAAGCATTTTTAAACCTCAGCGGAATTCCGAGAACAATGGAAGTGTTCTGAAGCATTTTTAAACGTCAGCGGAATTTGGAGAACAATGAAAGAGTTCCGAAGCATTTTTAAACCTCAGCGGAATTCCGAGAACAATGGAAGAGTTCTGAAGCATTTTTAAATGTCAGCGGAATTCAGAGAACAATGGAAGAGTTCCGAAGCATACTTAAACTTCAGCGGAATTCCGAGAACAACGGAAGAGTTCAGAAACATTTTTAAAAGTCAGCAGAATACCGAGAACAATGGAAGAGTTCCAAAGCATTTTTAAACTTCAGCAGAATTCCGAGAACAATGGAAGAGTTCCGAAGCATTCTTAAACGTCAGCGGAATTCCGAGAACAATGGAAGAGTTCTGAAGCATTTTTAAATGTCAGCGGAATTCCGAGAACAATGGAAGGGTTCCGAAACATTTTTAAATGTCAGCGGAATTCTGAGAACAATGGAAGAGTTCCGAAGCATGTTTAAACTTCAGCAGAATTCCGAGAAAAATGGAAGTGTTCTGAAGCATTTTTAAACGTCAGCAGAATTCGGAGAACAATGGAAGAGTTTTTAAGCATTTTTAAACGTCAGTGGAATTCCGAAAACAATGGAAGAGTTCCGAAGCATTTTTAAACATCAGCGGAATTCTGAGAACAATGGAAGTGTTCCAAAGCATTTTTAAACTTCAGCAGAATTCCGAGAACAATGCAAGAGTTCCGAAGCATTTTTAAACTTCAGCGGATTTCCGTGAAATGGAAGAGTTCCGAAGCATTTTTAAACTTCAGCGGATTTCCGAGAAATGGAAGAGTTCCGAAGCATTTTGAAACGTCAGCGGAAACCTGAGAACAATGGAAGAGTTCTGAAGCATATTTAAATGTCAGCGGAAATCCGGGAACAATGGAAGAGTTCCGAAGCATTTTTAAATGTCAGCAGAATTCGGAGAACAATGGAAGTGTTCCGAAGAATTTTTAAACGTCAGCAGAATTCCGAGAACAATTGATGAGTTCCAAAGCATTTTTAAACGTCAGCGGAATTCCAGAACAATGGAAGAGTTCCGAAGCATTTTTAAATGTCAGCTTAATTCCGAGAACAATGGAAGAGTTCCGAAGCATTTTTAAAAGTCAGCGGAATTCCGAGAACAGTAGAAGAGTTGTGAAGCATTTTTAAGCGTCAGCGGATTTCCGAGAACAATGGAAGAGTTCCAAAGCATTTTTAAACTTCAGCAGAATTCCGAGAACAATGGAAGAGTTCCGAAGCATTTTCAAAAGTCAGCGGAATTCCGAGAACAATAGAAGAGTTGTGAAGCATTTTTTAGCGTCAGCAGAATTCCGAGAACAGTGAAAGAGTTCCGAAGCATACTTAAACTTCAGCGGAATTCCGAGAACAATGGAAGAGTTCTGAAGCATTTTTAAACATCAACGGAATTCCGAGAAAAAAGGAAGAGTTCCGAAGCATTTTTATATGTCAGCGGAATTCCGAGAACAATGGAAGAGTTCTGAAGCATTTTTAAACGTCAGCGGAATTTGGAGAACAATCGAAGAGTTCCGAAGCATTTTTAAACCTCAGCGGAATTCCGAGAACAATGGAAGAGTTCTGAAGCATTTTTAAATGTCAGCGGAATTCAGAGAACAATGGAAGAGTTCCGAAGCATACTTAAACTTCAGCGGAATTCCGAGAACAACGGAAGAGTTCAGAAACATTTTTAAAAGTCAGCAGAATACCGAGAACAATGGAAGAGTTCCAAAGCATTTTTAAACTTCAGCAGAATTCCGAGAACAATGGAAGAGTTCCGAAGCATTCTTAAACGTCAGCGGAATTCCGAGAACAATGGAAGAGTTCTGAAGCATTTTTAAATGTCAGCGGAATTCCGAGAACAATGGAAGGGTTCCGAAACATTTTTAAATGTCAGCGGAATTCTGAGAACAATGGAAGAGTTCCGAAGCATGTTTAAACTTCAGCAGAATTCCGAGAAAAATGGAAGTGTTCTGAAGCATTTTTAAACGTCAGCAGAATTCGGAGAACAATGGAAGAGTTTTTAAGCATTTTTAAACGTCAGTGGAATTCCGAAAACAATGGAAGAGTTCCGAAGCATTTTTAAACATCAGCGGAATTCTGAGAACAATGGAAGTGTTCCAAAGCATTTTTAAACTTCAGCAGAATTCCGAGAACAATGGAAGAGTTCCGAAGCATTTTTAAACTTCAGCGGATTTCCGTGAAATGGAAGAGTTCCGAAGCATTTTTAAACTTCAGCGGATTTCCGAGAAATGGAAGAGTTCCGAAGCATTTTGAAGCGTCAGCGGAAACCTGAGAACAATGGAAGAGTTCTGAAGCATATTTAAATGTCAGCGGAAATCCGGGAACAATGGAAGAGTTCCGAAGCATTTTTAAATGTCAGCAGAATTCGGAGAACAATGGAAGTGTTCCGAAGAATTTTTAAACGTCAGCAGAATTCCGAGAACAATTGATGAGTTCCAAAGCATTTTTAAACGTCAGCGGAATTCCAGAACAATGGAAGAGTTCCGAACCATTTTTAAATGTCAGCTTAATTCCGAGAACAATGGAAGAGTTCCGAAGCATTTTTAAAAGTCAGCGGAATTCCGAGAACAGTAGAAGAGTTGTGAAGCATTTTTAAGCGTCAGCGGATTTCCGAGAACAATGGAAGAGTTCCAAAGCATTTTTAAACTTCAGCAGAATTCCGAGAACAATGGAAGAGTTCCGAAGCATTTTCAAAAGTCAGCGGAATTCCGAGAACAATAGAAGAGTTGTGAAGCATTTTTTAGCGTCAGCAGAATTTCGAGAACAGTGAAAGAGTTCCGAAGCATACTTAAACTTCAGCGGAATTCCGAGAACAATGGAAGAGTTCTGAAGCATTTTTAAACATCAACGGAATTCCGAGAAAAAAGGAAGAGTTCCGAAGCATTTTTATATGTCAGCGGAATTCCGAGAACAATGGAAGAGTTCCAAAGCATTTTTAAACTTCAGCGGAATTACGAGAACAATGGAGGAGTTCCGAAGCATTTTTAAACATCAGCAGAATTTGGAGAACAATGGAAGAGTTGTGAAGCATTTTTAAACGTCAGCGGAATTCCGAGAACAATGGAAGAGTTCCAAAGCATTTTTAAACTTCACCCGAATTCCGAGAACAATGGACTTGTTCCGATGCATTTTTAAACTTCAGCAGAATTCCTAGAACAATGGAAGAGTTCCGAAGCATTTTTAAACTTCAGCGGAATTCCGAGAACAATGGAAGAGTTCCGAAGCATTTTTAAACGTCAGCGGAATTCCGAGAACAATGGAAGTTTTCTGAAGCATTTTTAAATGTCAGCGGAATTCTGAGAACAATGGAAGAGTTCCGAAGCATTTTTAAACTTCAGCAGAATTATCAGAACAATGGAAGAGTTCCGAAGCATTTTTAAACTTCAGCGGAATTTGGAGAACAAAGGAAGATTTCCGAAGCATTTTTAAAAGTCAGAGAAATTCCGAGAACAATGGAAGAGTTCCGAAGCATTTTTAAACTTCAGCAGAATTCCGAGAACAATGGAAGAGTTGTGAAGCATTTTTAAATGTCAGCGGAATTCAGAGAACAATGGAAGAGTTCCAAAGCATTTTTAAACATCAGCGGAATTCCGAGAACAATGGAAGAGTTCTGAAGCATTTTTAAACGTCAGCGGAATTTTGAAAACAATGGAAGATTTCCGAAGCATTTTTAAACCTCAGCGGAATTCCGAGAACAATGGAAGAGTTCTGAAGCATTTTTAAACGTCAGCGGAATTTGGAGAACAATGGAAGAGTTCCGAAGCATTTTTAAACCTCAGCGGAATTCCGAGAACAATGGAAGAGTTCTGAAGCATTTTTAAATGTCAGCGGAATTCAGAGAACAATGGAAGAGTTCCGAAGCATACTTAAACTTCAGCGGAATTCCGAGAACAACGGAAGAGTTCAGAAACATTTTTAAAAGTCAGCAGAATACCGAGAACAATGGAAGAGTTCCAAAGCATTTTTAAACTTCAGCAGAATTCCGAGAACAATGGAAGAGTTCCGAAGCATTCTTAAACGTCAGCGGAATTCCGAGAACAATGGAAGAGTTCTGAAGCATTTTTAAATGTCAGCGGAATTCCGAGAACAATGGAAGGGTTCCGAAACATTTTTAAATGTCAGCGGAATTCTGAGAACAATGGAAGAGTTCCGAAGCATGTTTAAACTTCAGCAGAATTCCGAGAAAAATGGAAGTGTTCTGAAGCATTTTTAAACGTCAGCAGAATTCGGAGAACAATGGAAGAGTTTTTAAGCATTTTTAAACGTCAGTGGAATTCCGAAAACAATGGAAGAGTTCCGAAGCATTTTTAAACATCAGCGGAATTCTGAGAACAATGGAAGTGTTCCAAAGCAGTTTTAAACTTCAGCAGAATTCCGAGAACAATGGAAGAGTTCCGAAGCATTTTTAAACTTCAACGGAATTCCGAGAACAATGGAAGAGTTTCGAAACATTTTAAAACTTCAGTAGAATTCCGAGAACAATGGAACAGTTCCGAAGCATTTTTAAACTTCAGTGGATTTCCGAGAAATGGAAGAGTTCCGAAGCATTTTTAATCTTCAGTATAATTCCGAGAACAATGGAAGAGTTCCGAAGCATATTTAAACTTCAGCGGAATTCCGAGAACAATGGAAGAGTTCCGAAGCATATTTAAACTTCAGCGGAATTCCGAGAACAATGGAAGAGTTCCGAAGCATTTTTAAACGTCAGCAGAATTCTGAGAACAATGGAAGAGTTCCGAAGCATTTTTAAACTTCAGCAGAATTATGAGAACAATGGAAGAGTTCCGAAGCATTTTTAAACTTCAGCAGAATTTGGAGAACAAAGGAAGATTACCGAAGCATTTTTAAAAGTCAGAGAAATTCCGAGAACAATGGAAGAGTTCCGAAGCATTTTTAAAAGTCAGCGGAATTCCGAGAACAATAGAAGAGTTGTGAAGCATTTTTAAGCGTCAGCGGAATTCCGAGAACAATGGAAGAGTTCCGAAGCATTTTTAAACTTCAAAACTTCAGCAGATTTCCGAGAACAATGGAAGAGTTCTGAAGCATTCTTAAACTTCAGCGGAATTCCGAGAACAATGGAAGTGTTCCGAAGCATTTTTAAAAGTCAGGGGAATTCCGAGAACAATGGAAGAGTTCCGAAGCATATTTAAACTTCAGAGGAATTCCGAGAACAATGGAAGAGTTCCGAAGCATATTTAAACTTCAGCGGAATTCCGAGAACAATGGAAGAGTTCCGAAGCATTTTTATATGTCAGCGGAATTCCGAGAACAATGGAAGAATTCCGAAGCATTTTTAAATGCCAGCGGAATTATGAGAACAATGGAAGAGTTCCGAAGCATATTTAAACTTCAGCGGAATTCCGAGAACAATGGAAGAGTTCCGAAGCATTTTTATATGTCAGCGGAATTCCGAGAACAATGGAAGAATTCCGAAGCATTTTTAAATGCCAGCGGAATTATGAGAACAATGGAAGAGTTCCGAAGCATTTTTAAACTTCAGCAGAATTCTGAGAACAATGGAAGAGTTCCGAAGCATACTTAAACTTCAGCGGAATTCCGAGAACAATGGAAGAGTTCTGAAGAATTTTTAAACTTCAGCGGAATTACGAGAACAATGGAAGAGTTCCGAAGCATTTTTAAAACATCAGCAGAATTCCGAAAACAATGGAAGAGTTTTTAAGCATTTTTAAACGTCAGTGGAATTCCGAAAACAATGGAAGAGTTCCGAAGCATTTTTAAACATCAGCGGAATTATGAGAACAATGGAAGTGTTCCAAAGGATTTTTAAACTTCAGCAGAATTCTGAGAACAATGGAAGAGTTCCGAAACATTTTTAAACTTCAACGGAATTCCGAGAACAATGGAAGAGTTCCGAAACATTTTTAAACTTCAGAGGATTTCCGAGAAATGGAAGAGTTCCGAAGCATTTTTAAACTTCAGCGGATTTCCGAGAAATGGAAGAGTTCCGAAGCATTTTGAAACGTCAGCGGAAACCCGAGAACAATGGAAGAGTTCTGAAGCATATTTAAACGTCAGCGGAAATCCGGGAACAATGGAAGAGTTCCGAATCATTTTTAAATGTCAGCAGAATTCGGAGAACAATGGAAGAGTTCCGAAGAATTTTTAAACGTCAGCAGAATTCCGAGAACAATTGATGAGTTCCAAAGCATTTTTAAACGTCAGCGGAATTCCAGAACAATGGAAGAGTTCCGAAGCATTTTTAAATGTCAGCTTAATTCCGAGAACAATGGAAGAGTTCCGAAGCATTTTTAAAAGTCAGCGGAATTCCGAGAACAATATAAGAGTTGTGAAGCATTTTTAAGCGTCAGCGGATTTCCGAGAACAATGGAAGAGTTCCAAAGCATTTTTAAACTTCAGCAGAATTCCGAGAACAATGGAAGAGTTCCGAAGCATTTTTAAGCGTCAGCGGATTTCCGAGAACAATGGAAGAGTTCCGAAGCATTTTTAAATGTCAGCGGAATTCTGATAACAATGGAAGAGTTCCGAAGCATTTTTAAACTTCAGCAGAATTCCGAGAACAGTGAAAGAGTACCGAAGCATACGTAAACTTCAGCGGAATTCCGAGAACAATGGAAGAGTTCTGAAGCATTTTTAAACATCAACGGAATTCCGAGAAAAAAGGAAGAGTTCCGAAGCATTTTTATATGTCAGCGGAATTCCGAGAACAATGGAAGAGTTCCGAAGCATTTTTAAACTTCAGCGGAATTACGAGAACAATGGAAGAGTTCCGAAGCATTTTTAAACATCAGCAGAATTTGGAGAACAATGGAAGAGTTGTGAAGCATTTTTAAACGTCAGCGGAATTCCGAGAACAATGGAAGATTTCCGAAGCATTTTTAAACTTCACCCGAATTCCGATAACAATGGAAGTGTTCCGATGCATTTTTAAACTTCAGCAGAATTCCTAGAGCAATGAAAGAGTTCAGAAGCATTTTTAAACTTCAGCGGAATTCCGAGAACAATGGAAGAGTTCCGAAGCATTTTTAAACGTCAGCGGAATTCCGAGAACAATGGAAGTGTTCTGAAGCATTTTTAAACGTCAGCGGAATTCTGAGAACAATGGAAGAGTTGTGAAGCATTTTTAAACGTCAGCGGAATTCCGAGAACAATGGAAGAGTTCCAAAGCATTTTTAAACATCAGCGGAATTCCGAGAACAATGGAAGAGTACTGAAGCATTTTTAAACGTCAGCGGAATTTTGAAAACAATGGAAGATTTCCGAAGCATTTTTAAACGTCAGCGGAATTCTGAGAACAATGGAAGAGTTGTGAAGCATTTTTAAACGTCAGCGGAATTTGGAGAACAATCGAAGAGTTCCGAAGCATTTTTAAACCTCAGCGGAATTCCCAGAACAATGGAAGAGTTCTGAAGCATTTTTAAATGTCAGCGGATTTCAGAGAACAATGGAAGAGTTCCGAAGCATACTTAAACTTCAGCGGAATTCCGAGAACAATGGAAGAGTTCAGAAACATTTTTAAAAGTCAGCAGAATACCGAGAACAATGAAAGAGTTGTGAAGCATTTTTCAACGTCAGCGGAATTCCGAGAACAATGGAAGAGTTGTGAAGCATTTTTAAACGTCAGCGGAATTCCAGAACAATGGAAGAGTTCCGAAGCATACTTAAACTTCAGCGGAATTCCGAGAACAACGGAAGAGTTCAGAAACATTTTTAAAAGTCAGCAGAATACCGAGAACAATGGAAGAGTTCCAAAGCATTTTTAAACTTCAGCAGAATTCCGAGAACAATGGAAGAGTTCCGAAGCATTCTTAAACGTCAGCGGAATTCCGAGAACAATGGAAGAGTTCTGAAGCATTTTTAAATGTCAGCGGAATTCCGAGAACAATGGAAGGGTTCCGAAACATTTTTAAATGTCAGCGGAATTCTGAGAACAATGGAAGAGTTCCGAAGCATGTTTAAACTTCAGCAGAATTCCGGGAAAAATGGAAGTGTTCTGAAGCATTTTTAAACGTCAGCAGAATTCGGAGAACAATGGAAGAGTTTTTAAGCATTTTTAAACGTCAGTGGAATTCCGAAAACAATGGAAGAGTTCCGAAGCATTTTTAAACATCAGCGGAATTCTGAGAACAATGGAAGTGTTCCAAAGCATTTTTAAACTTCAGCAGAATTCCGAGAACAATGGAAGAGTTCCGAAGCATTTTTAAACTTCATCGGAATTCCGAGAACAATGGAAGAGTTTCGAAACATTTTAAAACTTCAGTAGAATTCCGAGAACAATGGAACAGTTCCGAAGCATTTTTAAACTTCAGTGGATTTCCGAGAAATGGAAGAGTTCCGAAGCATTTTTAATCTTCAGTATAATTCCGAGAACAATGGAAGAGTTCCGAAGCAAATTTAAACTTCAGCGGAATTCCGAGAACAATGGAAGAGTTCCGAAGCATATTTAAACTTCAGCGGAATTCCGAGAACAATGGAAGAGTTCCGAAGCATTTTTAAACGTCAGCAGAATTCTGAGAACAATGGAAGAGTTCCGAAGCATTTTTAAACTTCAGCAGAATTATGAGAACAATGGAAGAGTTCCGAAGCATTTTTAAACTTCAGCGGAATTTGGAGAACAAAGGAAGATTACCGAAGCATTTTTAAAAGTCAGAGAAATTCCGAGAACAATGGAAGAGTTCCGAAGCATTTTTAAACTTCAGCAGAATTCCGAGAACAATGGAAGAGTTCCGAAGCATTTTTAAACGTCAGCGGAATTCTGAGAACAATGGAATAATTCTGAAACATTCTTAATCTTCAGCATATTTCCGAGAACAATGGAAGAGTTCCGAAGCATTTTTAAACTTCAGCGGAATTTGGAGAACAAAGGAAGATTACCGAAGCATTTTTAAAAGTCAGAGAAATTCCGAGAACAATGGAAGAGTTCCGAAGCATTTTTAAACTTCAGCAGAATTCCGAGAACAATGGAAGAGTTCCGAAGCATTTTTAAAAGTCAGCGGAATTCCGAGAACAATAGAAGAGTTGTGAAGCATTTTTAAGCGTCAGCGGAATTCCGAGAACAATGGAAGAGTTCCGAAGCATTTTTAAACTGCAAAACTTCAGCAGATTTCCTAGAACAATGGAAGAGTTCTGAAGCATTCTTAAACTTCAGCGGAATTCCGAGAACAATGGAAGAGTTCCGAAGCATTTTTAAAAGTCAGGGGAATTCCGAGAACAATGGAAGAGTTCCGAAGCATATTTAAACTTCAGCGGAATTCCGAGAACAATGGAAGAGTTCCGAAGCATATTTAAACTTCAGCGGAATTCCGAGAACAATGGAAGAGTTCTGAAGCATTTTTAAATGTCAGCGGAATTCCGAGAACAATGGAAGGGTTCCGAAACATTTTTAAATGTCAGCGGAATTCTGAGAACAATGGAAGAGTTCCGAAGCATGTTTAAACTTCAGCAGAATTCCGAGAAAAATGGAAGTGTTCTGAAGCATTTTTAAACGTCAGCAGAATTCGGAGAACAATGGAAGAGTTTTTAAGCATTTTTAAACGTCAGTGGAATTCCGAAAACAATGGAAGAGTTCCGAAGCATTTTTAAACATCAGCGGAATTCTGAGAACAATGGAAGTGTTCCAAAGCATTTTTAAACTTCAGCAGAATTCCGAGAACAATGGAAGAGTTCCGAAGCATTTTTAAACTTCAACGGAATTCCGAGAACAATGGAAGAGTTTCGAAACATTTTAAAACTTCAGTAGAATTCCGAGAACAATGGAACAGTTCCGAAGCATTTTTAAACTTCAGTGGATTTCCGAGAAATGGAAGAGTTCCGAAGCATTTTTAATCTTCAGTATAATTCCGAGAACAATGGAAGAGTTCCGAAGCATATTTAAACTTCAGCGGAATTCCGAGAACAATGGAAGAGTTCCGAAGCATATTTAAACTTCAGCGGAATTCCGAGAACAATGGAAGAGTTCCGAAGCATTTTTAAACGTCAGCAGAATTCTGAGAACAATGGAAGAGTTCCGAAGCATTTTTAAACTTCAGCAGAATTATGAGAACAATGGAAGAGTTCCGAAGCATTTTTAAACTTCAGCGGAATTTGGAGAACAAAGGAAGATTACCGAAGCATTTTTAAAAGTCAGAGAAATTCCGAGAACAATGGAAGAGTTCCGAAGCATTTTTAAAAGTCAGCGGAATTCCGAGAACAATAGAAGAGTTGTGAAGCATTTTTAAGCGTCAGCGGAATTCCGAGAACAATGGAAGAGTTCCGAAGCATTTTTAAACTTCAAAACTTCAGCAGATTTCCGAGAACAATGGAAGAGTTCTGAAGCATTCTTAAACTTCAGCGGAATTCCGAGAACAATGGAAGTGTTCCGAAGCATTTTTAAAAGTCAGGGGAATTCCGAGAACAATGGAAGAGTTCCGAAGCATATTTAAACTTCAGAGGAATTCCGAGAACAATGGAAGAGTTCCGAAGCATATTTAAACTTCAGCGGAATTCCGAGAACAATGGAAGAGTTCCGAAGCATTTTTATATGTCAGCGGAATTCCGAGAACAATGGAAGAATTCCGAAGCATTTTTAAATGCCAGCGGAATTATGAGAACAATGGAAGAGTTCCGAAGCATATTTAAACTTCAGCGGAATTCCGAGAACAATGGAAGAGTTCCGAAGCATTTTTATATGTCAGCGGAATTCCGAGAACAATGGAAGAATTCCGAAGCATTTTTAAATGCCAGCGGAATTATGAGAACAATGGAAGAGTTCCGAAGCATTTTTAAACTTCAGCAGAATTCTGAGAACAATGGAAGAGTTCCGAAGCATACTTAAACTTCAGCGGAATTCCGAGAACAATGGAAGAGTTCTGAAGAATTTTTAAACTTCAGCGGAATTACGAGAACAATGGAAGAGTTCCGAAGCATTTTTAAAACATCAGCAGAATTCCGAAAACAATGGAAGAGTTTTTAAGCATTTTTAAACGTCAGTGGAATTCCGAAAACAATGGAAGAGTTCCGAAGCATTTTTAAACATCAGCGGAATTATGAGAACAATGGAAGTGTTCCAAAGGATTTTTAAACTTCAGCAGAATTCTGAGAACAATGGAAGAGTTCCGAAACATTTTTAAACTTCAACGGAATTCCGAGAACAATGGAAGAGTTCCGAAACATTTTTAAACTTCAGAGGATTTCCGAGAAATGGAAGAGTTCCGAAGCATTTTTAAACTTCAGCGGATTTCCGAGAAATGGAAGAGTTCCGAAGCATTTTGAAACGTCAGCGGAAACCCGAGAACAATGGAAGAGTTCTGAAGCATATTTAAACGTCAGCGGAAATCCGGGAACAATGGAAGAGTTCCGAATCATTTTTAAATGTCAGCAGAATTCGGAGAACAATGGAAGAGTTCCGAAGAATTTTTAAACGTCAGCAGAATTCCGAGAACAATTGATGAGTTCCAAAGCATTTTTAAACGTCAGCGGAATTCCAGAACAATGGAAGAGTTCCGAAGCATTTTTAAATGTCAGCTTAATTCCGAGAACAATGGAAGAGTTCCGAAGCATTTTTAAAAGTCAGCGGAATTCCGAGAACAATATAAGAGTTGTGAAGCATTTTTAAGCGTCAGCGGATTTCCGAGAACAATGGAAGAGTTCCAAAGCATTTTTAAACTTCAGCAGAATTCCGAGAACAATGGAAGAGTTCCGAAGCATTTTTAAGCGTCAGCGGATTTCCGAGAACAATGGAAGAGTTCCGAAGCATTTTTAAATGTCAGCGGAATTCTGATAACAATGGAAGAGTTCCGAAGCATTTTTAAACTTCAGCAGAATTCCGAGAACAGTGAAAGAGTACCGAAGCATACGTAAACTTCAGCGGAATTCCGAGAACAATGGAAGAGTTCTGAAGCATTTTTAAACATCAACGGAATTCCGAGAAAAAAGGAAGAGTTCCGAAGCATTTTTATATGTCAGCGGAATTCCGAGAACAATGGAAGAGTTCCGAAGCATTTTTAAACTTCAGCGGAATTACGAGAACAATGGAAGAGTTCCGAAGCATTTTTAAATGTCAGCGGAATTCTGATAACAATGGAAGAGTTCCGAAGCATTTTTAAACTTCAGCAGAATTCCGAGAACAGTGAAAGAGTACCGAAGCATACGTAAACTTCAGCGGAATTCCGAGAACAATGGAAGAGTTCTGAAGCATTTTTAAACATCAACGGAATTCCGAGAAAAAAGGAAGAGTTCCGAAGCATTTTTATATGTCAGCGGAATTCCGAGAACAATGGAAGAGTTCCGAAGCATTTTTAAACTTCAGCGGAATTACGAGAACAATGGAAGAGTTCCGAAGCATTTTTAAACATCAGCAGAATTTGGAGAACAATGGAAGAGTTGTGAAGCATTTTTAAACGTCAGCGGAATTCCGAGAACAATGGAAGATTTCCGAAGCATTTTTAAACTTCACCCGAATTCCGATAACAATGGAAGTGTTCCGATGCATTTTTAAACTTCAGCAGAATTCCTAGAGCAATGAAAGAGTTCAGAAGCATTTTTAAACTTCAGCGGAATTCCGAGAACAATGGAAGAGTTCCGAAGCATTTTTAAACGTCAGCGGAATTCCGAGAACAATGGAAGTGTTCTGAAGCATTTTTAAACGTCAGCGGAATTCTGAGAACAATGGAAGAGTTGTGAAGCATTTTTAAACGTCAGCGGAATTCCGAGAACAATGGAAGAGTTCCAAAGCATTTTTAAACATCAGCGGAATTCCGAGAACAATGGAAGAGTACTGAAGCATTTTTAAACGTCAGCGGAATTTTGAAAACAATGGAAGATTTCCGAAGCATTTTTAAACGTCAGCGGAATTCTGAGAACAATGGAAGAGTTGTGAAGCATTTTTAAACGTCAGCGGAATTTGGAGAACAATCGAAGAGTTCCGAAGCATTTTTAAACCTCAGCGGAATTCCCAGAACAATGGAAGAGTTCTGAAGCATTTTTAAATGTCAGCGGATTTCAGAGAACAATGGAAGAGTTCCGAAGCATACTTAAACTTCAGCGGAATTCCGAGAACAATGGAAGAGTTCAGAAACATTTTTAAAAGTCAGCAGAATACCGAGAACAATGAAAGAGTTGTGAAGCATTTTTCAACGTCAGCGGAATTCCGAGAACAATGGAAGAGTTGTGAAGCATTTTTAAACGTCAGCGGAATTCCAGAACAATGGAAGAGTTCCGAAGCATACTTAAACTTCAGCGGAATTCCGAGAACAACGGAAGAGTTCAGAAACATTTTTAAAAGTCAGCAGAATACCGAGAACAATGGAAGAGTTCCAAAGCATTTTTAAACTTCAGCAGAATTCCGAGAACAATGGAAGAGTTCCGAAGCATTCTTAAACGTCAGCGGAATTCCGAGAACAATGGAAGAGTTCTGAAGCATTTTTAAATGTCAGCGGAATTCCGAGAACAATGGAAGGGTTCCGAAACATTTTTAAATGTCAGCGGAATTCTGAGAACAATGGAAGAGTTCCGAAGCATGTTTAAACTTCAGCAGAATTCCGAGAAAAATGGAAGTGTTCTAAAGCATTTTTAAACGTCAGCAGAATTCGGAGAACAATGGAAGAGTTTTTAAGCATTTTTAAACGTCAGTGGAATTCCGAAAACAATGGAAGAGTTCCGAAGCATTTTTAAACATCAGCGGAATTCTGAGAACAATGGAAGTGTTCCAAAGCATTTTTAAACTTCAGCAGAATTCCGAGAACAATGGAAGAGTTCCGAAGCATTTTTAAACTTCATCGGAATTCCGAGAACAATGGAAGAGTTTCGAAACATTTTAAAACTTCAGTAGAATTCCGAGAACAATGGAACAGTTCCGAAGCATTTTTAAACTTCAGTGGATTTCCGAGAAATGGAAGAGTTCCGAAGCATTTTTAATCTTCAGTATAATTCCGAGAACAATGGAAGAGTTCCGAAGCAAATTTAAACTTCAGCGGAATTCCGAGAACAATGGAAGAGTTCCGAAGCATATTTAAACTTCAGCGGAAATCCGAGAACAATGGAAGAGTTCCGAAGCATTTTTAAACGTCAGCAGAATTCTGAGAACAATGGAAGAGTTCCGAAGCATTTTTAAACTTCAGCAGAATTATGAGAACAATGGAAGAGTTCCGAAGCATTTTTAAACTTCAGCGGAATTTGGAGAACAAAGGAAGATTACCGAAGCATTTTTAAAAGTCAGAGAAATTCCGAGAACAATGGAAGAGTTCCGAAGCATTTTTAAACTTCAGCAGAATTCCGAGAACAATGGAAGAGTTCCGAAGCATTTTTAAACGTCAGCGGAATTCTGAGAACAATGGAATAATTCTGAAACATTCTTAATCTTCAGCATATTTCCGAGAACAATGGAAGAGTTCCGAAGCATTTTTAAACTTCAGCGGAATTCCGAGAACAATGGAAGAGTTCCGAAGCATTTTTAAACTTCAGCAGAATTCCGAGAACAATGGAAGAGTTCCGAAGCATTTTTAAAAGTCAGCGGAATTCCGATAACAATAGAAGAGTTGTGAAGCATTTTTAAGCGTCAGCGGAATTCCGAGAACAATGGAAGAGTTCCGAAGCATTTTCAAACTTCAGCAGAATTCCGAGAACAATGGAAGAGTTCCGAAGCATTTTTAAAAGTCAGCGGAATTCCGATAACAATAGAAGAGTTGTGAAGCATTTTTAAGCGTCAGCGGAATTCCGAGAACAATGGAAGAGTTCCGAAGCATTTTTAAACTGCAAAACTTCAGCAGATTTCCTAGAACAATGGAAGAGTTCTGAAGCATTCTTAAACTTCAGCGGAATTCCGAGAACAATGGAAGAGTTCCGAAGCATTTTTAAAAGTCAGGGGAATTCCGAGAACAATGGAAGAGTTCCGAAGCATATTTAAACTTCAGCGGAATTCCGAGAACAATGGAAGAGTTCCGAAGCATATTTAAACTTCAGCGGAATTCCGAGAACAATGGAAGAGTTCTGAAGCATTTTTAAATGTCAGCGGAATTCCGAGAACAATGGAAGGGTTCCGAAACATTTTTAAATGTCAGCGGAATTCTGAGAACAATGGAAGAGTTCCGAAGCATGTTTAAACTTCAGCAGAATTCCGAGAAAAATGGAAGTGTTCTGAAGCATTTTTAAACGTCAGCAGAATTCCAGAACAATGGAAGAGTTCCGAAGCATTTTTAAATGTCAGCTTAATTCCGAGAACAATGGAAGAGTTCCGAAGCATTTTTAAAAGTCAGCGGAATTCCGAGAACAATATAAGAGTTGTGAAGCATTTTTAAGCGTCAGCGGATTTCCGAGAACAATGGAAGAGTTCCAAAGCATTTTTAAACTTCAGCAGAATTCCGAGAACAATGGAAGAGTTCCGAAGCATTTTTAAGCGTCAGCGGATTTCCGAGAACAATGGAAGAGTTCCGAAGCATTTTTAAATGTCAGCGGAATTCTGATAACAATGGAAGAGTTCCGAAGCATTTTTAAACTTCAGCAGAATTCCGAGAACAGTGAAAGAGTACCGAAGCATACGTAAACTTCAGCGGAATTCCGAGAACAATGGAAGAGTTCTGAAGCATTTTTAAACATCAACGGAATTCCGAGAAAAAAGGAAGAGTTCCGAAGCATTTTTATATGTCAGCGGAATTCCGAGAACAATGGAAGAGTTCCGAAGCATTTTTAAACTTCAGCGGAATTACGAGAACAATGGAAGAGTTCCGAAGCATTTTTAAACATCAGCAGAATTTGGAGAACAATGGAAGAGTTGTGAAGCATTTTTAAACGTCAGCGGAATTCCGAGAACAATGGAAGATTTCCGAAGCATTTTTAAACTTCACCCGAATTCCGATAACAATGGAAGTGTTCCGATGCATTTTTAAACTTCAGCAGAATTCCTAGAGCAATGAAAGAGTTCAGAAGCATTTTTAAACTTCAGCGGAATTCCGAGAACAATGGAAGAGTTCCGAAGCATTTTTAAACGTCAGCGGAATTCCGAGAACAATGGAAGTGTTCTGAAGCATTTTTAAACGTCAGCGGAATTCTGAGAACAATGGAAGAGTTGTGAAGCATTTTTAAACGTCAGCGGAATTCCGAGAACAATGGAAGAGTTCCAAAGCATTTTTAAACATCAGCGGAATTCCGAGAACAATGGAAGAGTACTGAAGCATTTTTAAACGTCAGCGGAATTTTGAAAACAATGGAAGATTTCCGAAGCATTTTTAAACGTCAGCGGAATTCTGAGAACAATGGAAGAGTTGTGAAGCATTTTTAAACGTCAGCGGAATTTGGAGAACAATCGAAGAGTTCCGAAGCATTTTTAAACCTCAGCGGAATTCCCAGAACAATGGAAGAGTTCTGAAGCATTTTTAAATGTCAGCGGATTTCAGAGAACAATGGAAGAGTTCCGAAGCATACTTAAACTTCAGCGGAATTCCGAGAACAATGGAAGAGTTCAGAAACATTTTTAAAAGTCAGCAGAATACCGAGAACAATGAAAGAGTTGTGAAGCATTTTTCAACGTCAGCGGAATTCCGAGAACAATGGAAGAGTTGTGAAGCATTTTTAAACGTCAGCGGAATTCCAGAACAATGGAAGAGTTCCGAAGCATACTTAAACTTCAGCGGAATTCCGAGAACAACGGAAGAGTTCAGAAACATTTTTAAAAGTCAGCAGAATACCGAGAACAATGGAAGAGTTCCAAAGCATTTTTAAACTTCAGCAGAATTCCGAGAACAATGGAAGAGTTCCGAAGCATTCTTAAACGTCAGCGGAATTCCGAGAACAATGGAAGAGTTCTGAAGCATTTTTAAATGTCAGCGGAATTCCGAGAACAATGGAAGGGTTCCGAAACATTTTTAAATGTCAGCGGAATTCTGAGAACAATGGAAGAGTTCCGAAGCATGTTTAAACTTCAGCAGAATTCCGAGAAAAATGGAAGTGTTCTAAAGCATTTTTAAACGTCAGCAGAATTCGGAGAACAATGGAAGAGTTTTTAAGCATTTTTAAACGTCAGTGGAATTCCGAAAACAATGGAAGAGTTCCGAAGCATTTTTAAACATCAGCGGAATTCTGAGAACAATGGAAGTGTTCCAAAGCATTTTTAAACTTCAGCAGAATTCCGAGAACAATGGAAGAGTTCCGAAGCATTTTTAAACTTCATCGGAATTCCGAGAACAATGGAAGAGTTTCGAAACATTTTAAAACTTCAGTAGAATTCCGAGAACAATGGAACAGTTCCGAAGCATTTTTAAACTTCAGTGGATTTCCGAGAAATGGAAGAGTTCCGAAGCATTTTTAATCTTCAGTATAATTCCGAGAACAATGGAAGAGTTCCGAAGCAAATTTAAACTTCAGCGGAATTCCGAGAACAATGGAAGAGTTCCGAAGCATATTTAAACTTCAGCGGAATTCCGAGAACAATGGAAGAGTTCCGAAGCATTTTTAAACGTCAGCAGAATTCTGAGAACAATGGAAGAGTTCCGAAGCATTTTTAAACTTCAGCAGAATTATGAGAACAATGGAAGAGTTCCGAAGCATTTTTAAACTTCAGCGGAATTTGGAGAACAAAGGAAGATTACCGAAGCATTTTTAAAAGTCAGAGAAATTCCGAGAACAATGGAAGAGTTCCGAAGCATTTTTAAACTTCAGCAGAATTCCGAGAACAATGGAAGAGTTCCGAAGCATTTTTAAACGTCAGCGGAATTCTGAGAACAATGGAATAATTCTGAAACATTCTTAATCTTCAGCATATTTCCGAGAACAATGGAAGAGTTCCGAAGCATTTTTAAACTTCAGCGGAATTCCGAGAACAATGGAAGAGTTCCGAAGCATTTTTAAACTTCAGCAGAATTCCGAGAACAATGGAAGAGTTCCGAAGCATTTTTAAAAGTCAGCGGAATTCCGATAACAATAGAAGAGTTGTGAAGCATTTTTAAGCGTCAGCGGAATTCCGAGAACAATGGAAGAGTTCCGAAGCATTTTCAAACTTCAGCAGAATTCCGAGAACAATGGAAGAGTTCCGAAGCATTTTTAAAAGTCAGCGGAATTCCGATAACAATAGAAGAGTTGTGAAGCATTTTTAAGCGTCAGCGGAATTCCGAGAACAATGGAAGAGTTCCGAAGCATTTTTAAACTGCAAAACTTCAGCAGATTTCCTAGAACAATGGAAGAGTTCTGAAGCATTCTTAAACTTCAGCGGAATTCCGAGAACAATGGAAGAGTTCCGAAGCATTTTTAAAAGTCAGGGGAATTCCGAGAACAATGGAAGAGTTCCGAAGCATATTTAAACTTCAGCGGAATTCCGAGAACAATGGAAGAGTTCCGAAGCATATTTAAACTTCAGCGGAATTCCGAGAACAATGGAAGAGTTCTGAAGCATTTTTAAATGTCAGCGGAATTCCGAGAACAATGGAAGGGTTCCGAAACATTTTTAAATGTCAGCGGAATTCTGAGAACAATGGAAGAGTTCCGAAGCATGTTTAAACTTCAGCAGAATTCCGAGAAAAATGGAAGTGTTCTGAAGCATTTTTAAACGTCAGCAGAATTCGGAGAACAATGGAAGAGTTTTTAAGCATTTTTAAACGTCAGTGGAATTCCGAAAACAATGGAAGAGTTCCGAAGCATTTTTAAACATCAGCGGAATTCTGAGAACAATGGAAGTGTTCCAAAGCATTTTTAAACTTCAGCAGAATTCCGAGAACAATGGAAGAGTTCCGAAGCATTTTTAAACTTCAACGGAATTCCGAGAACAATGGAAGAGTTTCGAAACATTTTAAAACTTCAGTAGAATTCCGAGAACAATGGAACAGTTCCGAAGCATTTTTAAACTTCAGTGGATTTCCGAGAAATGGAAGAGTTCCGAAGCATTTTTAATCTTCAGTATAATTCCGAGAACAATGGAAGAGTTCCGAAGCATATTTAAACTTCAGCGGAATTCCGAGAACAATGGAAGAGTTCCGAAGCATATTTAAACTTCAGCGGAATTCCGAGAACAATGGAAGAGTTCCGAAGCATTTTTAAACGTCAGCAGAATTCTGAGAACAATGGAAGAGTTCCGAAGCATTTTTAAACTTCAGCAGAATTATGAGAACAATGGAAGAGTTCCGAAGCATTTTTAAACTTCAGCGGAATTTGGAGAACAAAGGAAGATTACCGAAGCATTTTTAAAAGTCAGAGAAATTCCGAGAACAATGGAAGAGTTCCGAAGCATTTTTAAACTTCAGCAGAATTCCGAGAACAATGGAAGAGTTCCGAAGCATTTTTAAACGTCAGCGGAATTCTGAGAACAATGGAATAATTCTGAAACATTTTTAATCTTCAGCATATTTCCGAGAACAATGGAAGAGTTCCGAAGCATTTTTAAACTTCAGCGGAATTTGGAGAACAAAGGAAGATTACCGAAGCATTTTTAAAAGTCAGAGAAATTCCGAGAACAATGGAAGAGTTCCGAAGCATTTTTAAACTTCAGCAGAATTCCGAGAACAATGGAAGAGTTCCGAAGCATTTTTAAAAGTCAGCGGAATTCCGAGAACAATAGAAGACTTGTGAAGCATTTTTAAGCGTCAGCGGAATTCCGAGAACAATGGAAGAGTTCCGAAGCATTTTTAAACTGCAAAACTTCAGCAGATTTCCGAGAACAATGGAAGAGTTCTGAAGCATTCTTAAACTTCAGCGGAATTCCGAGAACAATGGAAGAGTTCCGAAGCATTTTTAAAAGTCAGGGGAATTCCGAGAACAATGGAAGAGTTCCGAAGCATATTTAAACTTCAGCGGAATTCCGAGAACAATGGAAGAGTTCCGAAGCATATTTAAACTTCAGCGGAATTCCGAGAACAATGGAAGAGTTCTGAAGCATTTTTAAATGTCAGCGGAATTCCGAGAACAATGGAAGGGTTCCGAAACACTTTTAAATGTCAGCGGAATTCTGAGAACAATGGAAGAGTTCCGAAGCATGTTTAAACTTCAGCAGAATTCCGAGAAAAATGGAAGTGTTCTGAAGCATTTTTAAACGTCAGCAGAATTCGGAGAACAATGGAAGAGTTTTTAAGCATTTTTAAACGTCAGTGGAATTCCGAAAACAATGGAAGAGTTCCGAAGCATTTTTAAACATCAGCGTAATTCTGAGAACAATGGAAGTGTTCCAAAGCATTTTTAAACTTCAGCAGAATTCCGAGAACAATGGAAGAGTTCCGAAGCATTTTTAAACTTCAACGGAATTCCGAGAACAATGGAAGAGTTTCGAAACATTTTAAAACTTCAGTAGAATTCCGAGAACAATGGAACAGTTCCGAAGCATTTTTAAACTTCAGTGGATTTCCGAGAAATGGAAGAGTTCCGAAGCATTTTTAATCTTCAGTATAATTCCGAGAACAATGGAAGAGTTCCGAAGCATATTTAAACTTCAGCGGAATTCCGAGAACAATGGAAGAGTTCCGAAGCATATTTAAACTTCAGCGGAATTCCGAGAACAATGGAAGAGTTCCGAAGCATTTTTAAACGTCAGCAGAATTCTGAGAACAATGGAAGAGTTCCGAAGCATTTTTAAACTTCAGCAGAATTATGAGAACAATGGAAGAGTTCCGAAGCATTTTTAAGCTTCAGTGGAATTTGGAGAACAAAGGAAGATTACCGAAGCATTTTTAAAAGTCAGAGAAATTCCGAGAACAATGGAAGAGTTCCGAAGCATTTTTAAACTTCAGCAGAATTCCGAGAACAATGGAAGAGTTCCGAAGCATTTTTAAACGTCAGCGGAATTCTGAGAACAATGGAATAATTCTGAAACATTTTTAATCTTCAGCATATTTCCGAGAACAATGGAAGAGTTCCGAAGCATTTTTAAACTTCAGCGGAATTTGGAGAACAAAGGAAGATTACCGAAGCATTTTTAAAAGTCAGAGAAATTCCGAGAACAATGGAAGAGTTCCGAAGCATTTTTAAACTTCAGCAGAATTCCGAGAACAATGGAAGAGTTCCGAAGCATTTTTAAAAGTCAGCGGAATTCCGAGAACAATAGAAGAGTTGTGAAGCATTTTTAAGCGTCAGCGGAATTCCGAGAACAATGGAAGAGTTCCGAAGCATTTTTAAACTTCAGCGGAATTCCGAGAACAATGGAAGAGTTCCGAAGCATTCTTAAACTTCAGCGGAATTCCGAGAACAATGGAAGAGTTCCGAAGCATTTTTAAAAGTCAGGGGAATTCCGAGAACAATGGAAGAGTTCCGAAGCATATTTAAACTTCAGCGGATTTCCGAGAACAATGGAAGAGTTCCGAAGCATATTTAAACTTCAGCGGAATTCCGAGAACAATGGAAGAGTTCCGAAGCATTTTTATATGTCAGCGGAATTCCGAGAACAATGGAAGAATTCCGAAGCATTTTTAAATGCCAGCGGAATTATGAGAACAATGGAAGAGTTCCGAAGCATATTTAAACTTCAGCGGAATTCCGAGAACAATGGAAGAGTTCCGAAGCATTTTTATATGTCAGCGGAATTCCGAGAACAATGGAAGAATTCCGAAGCATTTTTAAATGCCAGCGGAATTATGAGAACAATGGAAGAGTTCCGAAGCATTTTTAAACTTCAGCAGAATTCTGAGAACAATGGAAGAGTTCCGAAGCATACTTAAACTTCAGCGGAATTCCGAGAACAATGGAAGAGTTCTGAAGAATTTTTAAACTTCAGCGGAATTACGAGAACAATGGAAGAGTTCCGAAGCATTTTTAAACATCAGCGGAATTATGAGAACAATGGAAGTGTTCCAAAGGATTTTTAAACTTCAGCAGAATTCCGAGAACAATGGAAGAGTTCCGAAGCATTTTTAAACTTCAAAACTTCAGCAGATTTCCGAGAACAATGGAAGAGTTCTGAAGCATTCTTAAACTTCAGCGGAATTCCGAGAACAATGGAAGAGTTCCGAAGCATTTTTAAAAGTCAGGGGAATTCCGAGAACAATGGAAGAGTTCCGAAGCATATTTAAACTTCAGCGGAATTCCGAGAACAATGGAAGAGTTCCGAAGCATATTTAAACTTCAGCGGAATTCCGAGAACAATGGAAGAGTTCCGAAGCATTTTTATATGTCAGCGGAATTCCGAGAACAATGGAAGAATTCCGAAGCATTTTTAAATGCCAGCGGAATTATGAGAACAATGGAAGAGTTCCGAAGCATATTTAAACTTCAGCGGAATTCCGAGAACAATGGAAGAGTTCCGAAGCATTTTTATATGTCAGCGGAATTCCGAGAACAATGGAAGAATTCCGAAGCATTTTTAAATGCCAGCGGAATTATGAGAACAATGGAAGAGTTCCGAAGCATTTTTAAACTTCAGCAGAATTCTGAGAACAATGGAAGAGTTCCGAAGCATACTTAAACTTCAGCGGAATTCCGAGAACAATGGAAGAGTTCTGAAGAATTTTTAAACTTCAGCGGAATTCCGAGAACAATGGAAGAATTCCGAAGCATTTTTAAATGCCAGCGGAATTATGAGAACAATGGAAGAGTTCCGAAACATTTTTAAACTTCAGAGGATTTCCGAGAAATGGAAGAGTTCCGAAGCATTTTTAAACTTCAGCGGATTTCCGAGAAATGGAAGAGTTCCGAAGCATTTTGAAACGTCAGCGGAAACCCGAGAAAAATGGAAGAGTTCTGAAGCATATTTAAACGTCAGCGGAAATCCGGGAACAATGGAAGAGTTCCGAAGCATTTTTAAATGTCAGCAGAATTCGGAGAACAATGGAAGAGTTCCGAAGAATTTTTAAACGTCAGCAGAATTCCGAGAACAATTGATGAGTTCCAAAGCATTTTTAAACGTCAGCGGAATTCCGAGAACAATAGAAGAGTTGTGAAGCATTTTTAAGCGTCAGCGGAATTCCGAGAACAATGGAAGAGTTCCGAAGCATTTTTAAACTTCAGCGGAATTTGGAGAACAAAGGAAGATTACCGAAGCATTTTTAAAAGTCAGAGAAATTCCGAGAACAATGGAAGAGTTCCGAAGCATTTTTAAACTTCAGCAGAATTCCGAGAACAATGGAAGAGTTCCGAAGCATTTTTAAAAGTCAGCGGAATTCCGAGAACAATAGAAGAGTTGTGAAGCATTTTTAAGCGTCAGTGGAATTCCGAGAACAATGGAAGAGTTCCGAAGCATTTTTAAACTTCAAAACTTCAGCAGATTTCCGAGAACAATGGATGAGTTCTGAAGCATTCTTAAACTTCAGCGGAATTCCGAGAACAATGGAAGAGTTCCGAAGCATTTTTAAAAGTCAGGGGAATTCCGAGAACAATGGAAGAGTTCCGAAGCATATTTAAACTTCAGCGGAATTCCGAGAACAATGGAAGAGTTCCGAAGCATTTTTATATGTCAGCGGAATTCCGAGAACAATGGAAGAATTCCGAAGCATTTTTAAATGCCAGCGGAATTATGAGAACAATGGAAGAGTTCCGAAGCATTTTTAAACTTCAGCAGAATTCTGAGAACAATGGAAGAGTTCCGAAGCATACTTAAACTTCAGCGGAATTCCGAGAACAATGGAAGAGTTCCGAAGCATATTTAAACTTCAGCGGAATTCCGAGAACAATGGAAGAGTTCCGAAGCATTTTTATATGTCAGCGGAATTCCGAGAACAATGGAAGAATTCCGAAGCATTTTTAAATGCCAGCGGAATTATGAGAACAATGGAAGAGTTCCGAAGCATATTTAAACTTCAGCGGAATTCCGAGAACAATGGAAGAGTTCCGAAGCATTTTTATATGTCAGCGGAATTCCGAGAACAATGGAAGAATTCCGAAGCATTTTTAAATGCCAGCGGAATTATGAGAACAATGGAAGAGTTCCGAAGCATTTTTAAACTTCAGCAGAATTCTGAGAACAATGGAAGAGTTCCGAAGCATACTTAAACTTCAGCGGAATTCCGAGAACAATGGAAGAGTTCTGAAGAATTTTTAAACTTCAGCGGAATTACGAGAACAATGGAAGAGTTCCGAAGCATTTTTAAACATCAGCGGAATTATGAGAACAATGGAAGTGTTCCAAAGGATTTTTAAACTTCAGCAGAATTCCGAGAACAATGGAAGAGTTCCGAAGCATTTTTAAACTTCAAAACTTCAGCAGATTTCCGAGAACAATGGAAGAGTTCTGAAGCATTCTTAAACTTCAGCGGAATTCCGAGAACAATGGAAGAGTTCCGAAGCATTTTTAAAAGTCAGGGGAATTCCGAGAACAATGGAAGAGTTCCGAAGCATATTTAAACTTCAGCGGAATTCCGAGAACAATGGAAGAGTTCCGAAGCATATTTAAACTTCAGCGGAATTCCGAGAACAATGGAAGAGTTCCGAAGCATTTTTATATGTCAGCGGAATTCCGAGAACAATGGAAGAATTCCGAAGCATTTTTAAATGCCAGCGGAATTATGAGAACAATGGAAGAGTTCCGAAGCATATTTAAACTTCAGCGGAATTCCGAGAACAATGGAAGAGTTCCGAAGCATTTTTATATGTCAGCGGAATTCCGAGAACAATGGAAGAATTCCGAAGCATTTTTAAATGCCAGCGGAATTATGAGAACAATGGAAGAGTTCCGAAGCATTTTTAAACTTCAGCAGAATTCTGAGAACAATGGAAGAGTTCCGAAGCATACTTAAACTTCAGCGGAATTCCGAGAACAATGGAAGAGTTCTGAAGAATTTTTAAACTTCAGCGGAATTCCGAGAACAATGGAAGAATTCCGAAGCATTTTTAAATGCCAGCGGAATTATGAGAACAATGGAAGAGTTCCGAAACATTTTTAAACTTCAGAGGATTTCCGAGAAATGGAAGAGTTCCGAAGCATTTTTAAACTTCAGCGGATTTCCGAGAAATGGAAGAGTTCCGAAGCATTTTGAAACGTCAGCGGAAACCCGAGAAAAATGGAAGAGTTCTGAAGCATATTTAAACGTCAGCGGAAATCCGGGAACAATGGAAGAGTTCCGAAGCATTTTTAAATGTCAGCAGAATTCGGAGAACAATGGAAGAGTTCCGAAGAATTTTTAAACGTCAGCAGAATTCCGAGAACAATTGATGAGTTCCAAAGCATTTTTAAACGTCAGCGGAATTCCGAGAACAATAGAAGAGTTGTGAAGCATTTTTAAGCGTCAGCGGAATTCCGAGAACAATGGAAGAGTTCCGAAGCATTTTTAAACTTCAGCGGAATTTGGAGAACAAAGGAAGATTACCGAAGCATTTTTAAAAGTCAGAGAAATTCCGAGAACAATGGAAGAGTTCCGAAGCATTTTTAAACTTCAGCAGAATTCCGAGAACAATGGAAGAGTTCCGAAGCATTTTTAAAAGTCAGCGGAATTCCGAGAACAATAGAAGAGTTGTGAAGCATTTTTAAGCGTCAGTGGAATTCCGAGAACAATGGAAGAGTTCCGAAGCATTTTTAAACTTCAAAACTTCAGCAGATTTCCGAGAACAATGGATGAGTTCTGAAGCATTCTTAAACTTCAGCGGAATTCCGAGAACAATGGAAGAGTTCCGAAGCATTTTTAAAAGTCAGGGGAATTCCGAGAACAATGGAAGAGTTCCGAAGCATATTTAAACTTCAGCGGAATTCCGAGAACAATGGAAGAGTTCCGAAGCATTTTTATATGTCAGCGGAATTCCGAGAACAATGGAAGAATTCCGAAGCATTTTTAAATGCCAGCGGAATTATGAGAACAATGGAAGAGTTCCGAAGCATTTTTAAACTTCAGCAGAATTCTGAGAACAATGGAAGAGTTCCGAAGCATACTTAAACTTCAGCGGAATTCCGAGAACAATGGAAGAGTTCTGAAGAATTTTTAAACTTCAGCGGAATTACGAGAACAATGGAAGAGTTCCGAAGCATTTTTAAACATCAGCAGAATTCCGAAAACAATGGAAGAGTTTTTAAGCATTTTTAAACGTCAGTGGAATTCCGAAAACAATGGAAGAGTTCCGAAGCATTGTTAAACATCAGCGGAATTAGGAGAACAATGGAAGTGTTCCAAAGGATTTTTAAACTTCAGCAGAATTCCGAGAACAATGGAAGAGTTCCGAAGAATTTTTAAACGTCAGCAGAATTCCGAGAACAATTGATGAGTTCCAAAGCATTTTTAAACGTCAGCGGAATTCCGAGAACAATAGAAGAGTTGTGAAGCATTTTTAAGCGTCAGCGGAATTCCGAGAACAATGGAAGAGTTCCGAAGCATTTTTAAACTTCAGCGGAATTTGGAGAACAAAGGAAGATTACCGAAGCATTTTTAAAAGTCAGAGAAATTCCGAGAACAATGGAAGAGTTCCGAAGCATTTTTAAACTTCAGCAGAATTCCGAGAACAATGGAAGAGTTCCGAAGCATTTTTAAAAGTCAGCGGAATTCCGAGAACAATAGAAGAGTTGTGAAGCATTTTTAAGCGTCAGTGGAATTCCGAGAACAATGGAAGAGTTCCGAAGCATTTTTAAACTTCAAAACTTCAGCAGATTTCCGAGAACAATGGAAGAGTTCTGAAGCATTCTTAAACTTCAGCGGAATTCCGAGAACAATGGAAGAGTTCCGAAGCATTTTTAAAAGTCAGGGGAATTCCGAGAACAATGGAAGAGTTCCGAAGCATATTTAAACTTCAGCGGAATTCCGAGAACAATGGAAGAGTTCCGAAGCATTTTTATATGTCAGCGGAATTCCGAGAACAATGGAAGAATTCCGAAGCATTTTTAAATGCCAGCGGAATTATGAGAACAATGGAAGAGTTCCGAAGCATTTTTAAACTTCAGCAGAATTCTGAGAACAATGGAAGAGTTCCGAAGCATACTTAAACTTCAGCGGAATTCCGAGAACAATGGAAGAGTTCTGAAGAATTTTTAAACTTCAGCGGAATTACGAGAACAATGGAAGAGTTCCGAAGCATTTTTAAACATCAGCAGAATTCCGAAAACAATGGAAGAGTTTTTAAGCATTTTTAAACGTCAGTGGAATTCCGAAAACAATGGAAGAGTTCCGAAGCATTGTTAAACATCAGCGGAATTAGGAGAACAATGGAAGTGTTCCAAAGGATTTTTAAACTTCAGCAGAATTCCGAGAACAATGGAAGAGTTCCGAAACATTTTTAAACTTCAACGGAATTCCGAGAACAATGGAAGAGTTCCGAAACATTTTTAAACTTCAGAGGATTTCCGAGAAATGGAAGAGTTCCGAAGCATTTTTAAACTTCAGCGGATTTCCGAGAAATGGAAGAGTTCCGAAGCATTTTGAAACGTCAGCGGAAACCCGAGAACAATGGAAGAGTTCTGAAGCATATTTAAACGTCAGCGGAAATCCGGGAACAATGGAAGAGTTCCGAAGCATTTTTAAATGTCAGCAGAATTCGGAGAACAATGGAAGAGTTCCGAAGAATTTTTAAACGTCAGCAGAATTCCGAGAACAATTGATGAGTTCCAAAGCATTTTTAAACGTCAGCGGAATTCCAGAACAATGGAAGAGTTCCGAAGCATTTTTAAATGTCAGCTTAATTCCGAGAACAATGGAAGAGTTCCGAAGCATTTTTAAAAGTCAGCGGAATTCCGAGAACAATATAAGAGTTGTGAAGCATTTTTAAGCGTCAGCGGATTTCCGAGAACAATGGAAGAGTTCCAAAGCATTTTTAAACTTCAGCAGAATTCCGAGAACAATGGAAGAGTTCCGAAGCATTTTTAAGCGTCAGCGGATTTCCGAGAACAATGGAAGAGTTCCGAAGCATTTTTAAATGTCAGCGGAATTCTGATAACAATGGAAGAGTTCCGAAGCATTTTTAAACTTCAGCAGAATTCCGAGAACAGTGAAAGAGTACCGAAGCATACTTAAACTTCAGCGGAATTCCGAGAACAATGGAAGAGTTCTGAAGCATTTTTAAACATCAACGGAATTCCGAGAAAAAAGGAAGAGTTTCGAAGCATTTTTATATGTCAGCGGAATTCCGAGAACAATGGAAGAGTTCCGAAGCATTTTTAAACTTCAGCGGAATTACGAGAACAATGGAAGAGTTCCGAAGCATTTTTAAACATCAGCAGAATTTGGAGAACAATGGAAGAGTTGTGAAGCATTTTTAAACGTCAGCGGAATTCCGAGAACAATGGAAGATTTCCGAAGCATTTTTAAACTTCACCCGAATTCCGATAACAATGGAAGTGTTCCGATGCATTTTTAAACTTCAGCAGAATTCCTAGAGCAATGGAAGAGTTCCGAAGCATTTTTAAACTTCAGCGGAATTCCGAGAACAATGGAAGAGTTCCGAAGCATTTTTAAACGTCAGCGGAATTCCGAGAACAATGGAAGTGTTCTGAAGCATTTTTAAACGTCAGCGGAATTCTGAGAACAATGGAAGAGTTGTGAAGCATTTTTAAACGTCAGCGGAATTCCGAGAACAATGGAAGAGTTGTGAAGCATTTTTAAACGTCAGCGGAATTCCAGAACAATGGAAGAGTTCTGAAGCATTTTTAAATGTCAGCGGATTTCAGAGAACAATGGAAGAGTTCCGAAGCATACTTAAACTTCAGCGGAATTCCGAGAACAATGGAAGAGTTCAGAAACATTTTTAAAAGTCAGCAGAATACCGAGAACAATGAAAGAGTTGTGAAGCATTTTTCAACGTCAGCGGAATTCCGAGAACAATGTAAGAGTTGTGAAGCATTTTTAAACGTCAGCGGAATTCCAGAACAATGGAAGAGTTCCGAAGCATACTTAAACTTCAGCGGAATTCCGAGAACAATGGAAGAGTTCAGAAACATTTTTAAAAGTCAGCAGAATACCGAGAACAATGGAAGAGTTCCAAAGCATTTTTAAACTTCAGCAGAATTCCGAGAACAATGGAAGAGTTCGGAAGCATTCTTAAACGTCAGCGGAATTCCGAGAACAATGGAAGAGTTCTGAAGCATTTTTAAATGTCAGCGGAATTCCGAGAACAATGGAAGGGTTCCGAAACATTTTTAAATGTCAGCGGAATTCTGAGAACAATGGAAGAGTTCCGAAGCATGTTTAAACTTCAGCAGAATTCCGAGAAAAATGGAAGTGTTCTGAAGCATTTTTAAACGTCAGCAGAATTCGGAGAACAATGGAAGAGTTTTTAAGCATTTTTAAACGTCAGTGGAATTCCGAAAACAATGGAAGAGTTCCGAAGCATTTTTAAACATCAGCGGAATTCTGAGAACAATGGAAGTGTTCCAAAGCATTTTTAAACTTCAGCAGAATTCCGAGAACAATGGAAGAGTTCCGAAGCATTTTTAAACTTCAACGGAATTCCGAGAACAATGGAAGAGTTTCGAAACATTTTAAAACTTCAGTAGAATTCCGAGAACAATGGAAGAGTTCCGAAGCATTTTTAAACTTCAGTGGATTTCCGAGAAATGGAAGAGTTCCGAAGCATTTTTAATCTTCAGTATAATTCCGAGAACAATGGAAGAGTTCCGAAGCATATTTAAACTTCAGCGGAATTCCGAGAACAATGGAAGAGTTCCGAAGCATATTGAAAATTCAGCGGAATTCCGAGAACAATGGAAGAGTTCCGAAGCATTTTTAAACGTCAGCAGAATTCTGAGAACAATGGAAGAGTTCCGAAGCATTTTTAAACTTCAGCAGAATTATGAGAACAATGGAAGAGTTCCGAAGCATTTTTAAACTTCAGCGGAATTTGGAGAACAAAGGAAGATTACCGAAGCATTTTTAAAAGTCAGAGAAATTCCGAGAACAATGGAAGAGTTCCGAAGCATTTTTAAACTTCAGCAGAATTCCGAGAACAATGGAAGAGTTCCGAAGCATTTTTAAACGTCAGCGGAATTCTGAGAACAATGGAATAATTCTGAAACATTTTTAATCTTCAGCATATTTCCGAGAACAATGGAAGAGTTCCGAAGCATTTTTAAAAGTCAGCGGAATTCCGAGAACAATAGAAGAGTTGTGAAGCATTTTTAAGCGTCAGCGGAATTCCGAGAACAATGGAAGAGTTCCGAAGCATTTTTAAACTTCAAAACTTCAGCGGAATTCCGAGAACAATGGAAGAGTTCCGAAGCATTTTTAAAAGTCAGGGGAATTCCGAGAACAATGGAAGAGTTCCGAAGCATATTTAAACTTCAGCGGAATTCCGAGAACAATGGAAGAGTTCCGAAGCATATTTAAACTTCAGCGGAATTCCGAGAACAATGGAAGAGTTCCGAAGCATTTTTATATGTCAGCGGAATTCCGAGAACAATGGAAGAATTCCGAAGCATTTTTAAATGCCAGCGGAATTATGAGAACAATGGAAGAGTTCCGAAGCATATTTAAACTTCAGCGGAATTCCGAGAACAATGGAAGAGTTCCGAAGCATTTTTATATGTCAGCGGAATTCCGAGAACAATGGAAGAATTCCGAAGCATTTTTAAATGCCAGCGGAATTATGAGAACAATGGAAGAGTTCCGAAGCATACTTAAACTTCAGCGGAATTCCGAGAACAATGGAAGAGTTCTGAAGAATTTTTAAACTTCAGCGGAATTACGAGAACAATGGAAGAGTTCCGAAGCATTTTTAAACATCAGCGGAATTATGAGAACAATGGAAGTGTTCCATAGGATTTTTAAACTTCAGCAGAATTCCGAGAACAATGGAAGAGTTCCGAAACATTTTTAAACTTCAACGGAATTCCGAGAACAATGGAAGAGTTCCGAAACATTTTTAAACTTCAGAGGATTTCCGAGAAATGGAAGAGTTCCGAAGCATTTTTAAACTTCAGCGGATTTCCGAGAAATGGAAGAGTTCCGAAGCATTTTGAAACGTCAGCGGAAACCCGAGAACAATGGAAGAGTTCTGAAGCATATTTAAACGTCAGCGGAAATCCGGGAACAATGGAAGAGTTCCGAAGCATTTTTAAATGTCAGCAGAATTCGGAGAACAATGGAAGAGTTCCGAAGCATTTTTAAATGTCAGCTTAATTCCGAGAACAATGGAAGAGTTCCGAAGCATTTTTAAAAGTCAGCGGAATTCCAAGAACAATATAAGAGTTGTGAAGCATTTTTAAGCGTCAGCGGATTTCCGAGAACAATGGAAGAGTTCCAAAGCATTTTTAAACTTCAGCAGAATTCCGAGAACAATGGAAGAGTTCCGAAGCATTTTTAAGCGTCAGCGGATTTCCGAGAACAATGGAAGAGTTCCGAAGCATTTTTAAATGTCAGCGGAATTCTGATAACAATGGAAGAGTTCCGAAGCATTTTTAAACTTCAGCAGAATTCCGAGAACAGTGAAAGAGTACCGAAGCATACTTAAACTTCAGCGGAATTCCGAGAACAATGGAAGAGTTCTGAAACATTTTTAAACATCAACGGAATTCCGAGAAAAAAGGAAGAGTTCCGAAGCATTTTTATATGTCAGCGGAATTCCGAGAACAATGGAAGAGTTCCGAAGCATTTTTAAACTTCAGCGGAATTACGAGAACAATGGAAGAGTTCCGAAGAATTTTTAAACATCAGCAGAATTTGGAGAACAATGGAAGAGTTGTGAAGCATTTTTAAACGTCAGCGGAATTCCGAGAACAATGGAAGATTTCCGAAGCATTTTTAAACTTCACCCGAATTCCGATAACAATGGAAGTGTTCCGATGCATTTTTAAACTTCAGCAGAATTCCTAGAGCAATGGAAGAGTTCCGAAGCATTTTTAAACTTCAGCGGAATTCCGAGAACAATGGAAGAGTTCCGAAGCACTTTTAAACGTCAGCGGAATTCCGAGAACAATGGAAGAGTTCCAAAGCATTTTTAAACATCAGCGGAATTCCGAGAACAATGGAAGAGTACTGAAGCATTTTTAAACGTCAGCGGAATTTTGAAAACAATGGAAGATTTCCGAAGCATTTTTAAACGTCAGCGGAATTCTGAGAACAATGGAAGAGTTGTGAAGCATTTTTAAACGTCAGCGGAATTTGGAGAACAATCGAAGAGTTCCGAAGCATTTTTAAACCTCAGCGGAATTCCCAGAACAATGGAAGAGTTCTGAAGCATTTTTAAATGTCAGCGGATTTCAGAGAACAATGGAAGAGTTCCGAAGCATACTTAAACTTCAGCGGAATTCCGAGAACAATGGAAGAGTTCAGAAACATTTTTAAAAGTCAGCAGAATATAGAGAACAATGAAAGAGTTGTGAAGCATTTTTCAACGTCAGCGGAATTCCGAGAACAATGGAAGAGTTGTGAAGCATTTTTAAACGTCAGCGGAATTCCAGAACAATGGAAGAGTTCCGAAGCATACTTAAACTTCAGCGGAATTCCGAGAACAACGGAAGAGTTCAGAAACATTTTTAAAAGTCAGCAGAATACCGAGAACAATGGAAGAGTTCCAAAGCATTTTTAAACTTCAGCAGAATTCCGAGAACAATGGAAGAGTTCCGAAGCATTCTTAAACGTCAGCGGAATTCCGAGAACAATGGAAGAGTTCTGAAGCATTTTTAAATGTCAGCGGAATTCCGAGAACAATGGAAGGGTTCCGAAACATTTTTAAATGTCAGCGGAATTCTGAGAACAATGGAAGAGTTCCGAAGCATGTTTAAACTTCAGCAGAATTCCGAGAAAAATGGAAGTGTTCTGAAGCATTTTTAAACGTCAGCAGAATTCGGAGAACAATGGAAGAGTTTTTAAGCATTTTTAAACGTCAGTGGAATTCCGAAAACAATGGAAGAGTTCCGAAGCATTTTTAAACATCAGCGGAATTCTGAGAACAATGGAAGTGTTCCAAAGCATTTTTAAACTTCAGCAGAATTCCGAGAACAATGGAAGAGTTCCGAAGCATTTTTAAACTTCAACGGAATTCCGAGAACAATGGAAGAGTTTCGAAACATTTTAAAACTTCAGTAGAATTCCGAGAACAATGGAACAGTTCCGAAGCATTTTTAAACTTCAGTGGATTTCCGAGAAATGGAAGAGTTCCGAAGCATTTTTAATCTTCAGTATAATTCCGAGAACAATGGAAGAGTTCCGAAGCATTTTTAAACTTCAGTATAATTCCGAGAACAATGGAAGAGTTCCGAAGCATATTTAAACTTCAGCGGAATTCCGAGAACAATGGAAGAGTTCCGAAGCATATTTAAACTTCAGCGGAATTCCGAGAACAATGGAAGAGTTCCGAAGCATTTTTAAACGTCAGCAGAATTCTGAGAACAATGGAAGAGTTCCGAAGCATTTTTAAACTTCAGCAGAATTATGAGAACAATGGAAGAGTTCCGAAGCATTTTTAAACTTCAGTATAATTCCGAGAACAATGGAAGAGTTCCGAAGCATATTTAAACTTCAGCGGAATTCCGAGAACAATGGAAGAGTTCCGAAGCATATTTAAACTTCAGCGGAATTCCGAGAACAATGGAAGAGTTCCGAAGCATTTTTAAACGTCAGCAGAATTCTGAGAACAATGGAAGAGTTCCGAAGCATTTTTAAACTTCAGCAGAATTATGAGAACAATGGAAGAGTTCCGAAGCATTTTTAAACTTCAGCGGAATTTGGAGAACAATGGAAGAGTTCCGAAGCATTTTTAAACGTCAGCGGAATTCTGAGAACAATGGAAGAGTTCCGAAGCATTTTTAAACGTCAGCGGAATTCTGAGAACAATGGAATAATTCTGAAACATTTTTAATCTTCAGCATATTTCCGAGAACAATGGAAGAGTTCCGAAGCATTTTTAAACTTCAGCGGAATTTGGAGAACAAAGGAAGATTACCGAAGCATTTTTAAAAGTCAGAGAAATTCCGAGAACAATGGAAGAGTTCCGAAGCATTTTTAAACTTCAGCAGAATTCCGAGAACAATGGAAGAGTTCCGAAGCATTTTTAAAAGTCAGCGGAATTATGAGAACAATGGAAGAGTTCCGAAGCATATTTAAACTTCAGCGGAATTCCGAGAACAATGGAAGAGTTCCGAAGCATTTTTATATGTCAGCGGAATTCCGAGAACAATGGAAGAATTCCGAAGCATTTTTAAATGCCAGCGGAATTATGAGAACAATGGAAGAGTTCCGAAGCATTTTTAAACTTCAGCAGAATTCTGAGAACAATGGAAGAGTTCCGAAGCATACTTAAACTTCAGCGGAATTCCGAGAACAATGGAAGAGTTCTGAAGAATTTTTAAACTTCAGCGGAATTACGAGAACAATGGAAGAGTTCCGAAGCATTTTTAAACATCAGCGGAATTATGAGAACAATGGAAGTGTTCCAAAGGATTTTTAAACTTCAGCAGAATTCCGAGAACAATGGAAGAGTTCCGAAGCATTTTTAAAAGTCAGCGGAATTCCGAGAACAATAGAAGAGTTGTGAAGCATTTTTAAGCGTCAGCGGAATTCCGAGAACAATGGAAGAGTTCCGAAGCATTTTTAAACTTCAAAACTTCAGCAGATTTCCGAGAACAATGGAAGAGTTCTGAAGCATTCTTAAACTTCAGCGGAATTCCGAGAACAATGGAAGAGTTCCGAAGCATATTTAAACTTCAGCGGAATTCCGAGAACAATGGAAGAGTTCCGAAGCATATTTAAACTTCAGCGGAATTCCGAGAACAATGGAAGAGTTCCGAAGCATTTTTATATGTCAGCGGAATTCCGAGAACAATGGAAGAATTCCGAAGCATTTTTAAATGCCAGCGGAATTACGAGAACAATGGAAGAGTTCCGAAGCATTTTTAAACATCAGCGGAATTATGAGAACAATGGAAGTGTTCCAAAGGATTTTTAAACTTCAGCAGAATTCCGAGAACAATGGAAGAGTTCCGAAACATTTTTAAACTTCAACGGAATTCCGAGAACAATGGAAGAGTTCCGAAACATTTTTAAACTTCAGAGGATTTCCGAGAAATGGAAGAGTTCCGAAGCATTTTTAAACTTCAGCGGATTTCCGAGAAATGGAAGAGTTCCGAAGCATTTTGAAACGTCAGCGGAAACCCGAGAAAAATGGAAGAGTTCTGAAGCATATTTAAACGTCAGCGGAAATCCGGGAACAATGGAAGAGTTCCGAAGCATTTTTAAATGTCAGCAGAATTCGGAGAACAATGGAAGAGTTCCGAAGAATTTTTAAACGTCAGCAGAATTCCGAGAACAATTGATGAGTTCCAAAGCATTTTTAAACGTCAGCGGAATTCCGAGAACAATAGAAGAGTTGTGAAGCATTTTTAAGCGTCAGCGGAATTCCGAGAACAATGGAAGAGTTCCGAAGCATTTTTAAACTTCAGCGGAATTTGGAGAACAAAGGAAGATTACCGAAGCATTTTTAAAAGTCAGAGAAATTCCGAGAACAATGGAAGAGTTCCGAAGCATTTTTAAACTTCAGCAGAATTCCGAGAACAATGGAAGAGTTCCGAAGCATTTTTAAAAGTCAGCGGAATTCCGAGAACAATAGAAGAGTTGTGAAGAATTTTTAAGCGTCAGCGGAATTCCGAGAACAATGGAAGAGTTCCGAAGCATTTTTAAACTTCAAAACATCAGCAGATTTCCGAGAACAATGGAAGAGTTCTGAAGCATTCTTAAACTTCAGCGGAATTCCGAGAACAATGGAAGAGTTCCGAAGCATTTTTAAAAGTCAGGGGAATTCCGAGAACAATGGAAGAGTTCCGAAGCATATTTAAACTTCAGCGGAATTCCGAGAACAATGGAAGAGTTCCGAAGCATTTTTATATGTCAGCGGAATTCCGAGAACAATGGAAGAATTCCGAAGCATTTTTAAATGCCAGCGGAATTATGAGAACAATGGAAGAGTTCCGAAGCATATTTAAACTTCAGCGGAATTCCGAGAACAATGGAAGAGTTCCGAAGCATTTTTATATGTCAGCGGAATTCCGAGAACAATGGAAGAATTCCGAAGCATTTTTAAATGCCAGCGGAATTATGAGAACAATGGAAGAGTTCCGAAGCATTTTTAAACTTCAGCAGAATTCTGAGAACAATGGAAGAGTTCCGAAGCATACTTAAACTTCAGCGGAATTTGGAGAACAAAGGAAGATTACCGAAGCATTTTTAAAAGTCAGAGAAATTCCGAGAACAATGGAAGAGTTCCGAAGCATTTTTAAACTTCAGCGGAATTTGGAGAACAAAGGAAGATTACCGAAGCATTTTTAAAAGTCAGAGAAATTCCGAGAACAATGGAAGAGTTCCGAAGCATTTTTAAACTTCAGCAGAATTCCGAGAACAATGGAAGAGTTCCGAAGCATTTTTAAAAGTCAGCGGAATTCCGAGAACAATAGAAGAGTTGTGAAGCATTTTTAAGCGTCAGCGGAATTCCGAGAACAATGGAAGAGTTCCGAAGCATTTTTAAACTTCAAAACTTCAGCAGATTTCCGAGAACAATGGAAGAGTTCTGAAGCATTCTTAAACTTCAGCGGAATTCCGAGAACAATGGAAGAGTTCCGAAGCATTTTTAAAAGTCAGGGGAATTCCGAGAACAATGGAAGAGTTCCGAAGCATATTTAAACTTCAGCGGAATTCCGAGAACAATGGAAGAGTTCCGAAGCATATTTAAACTTCAGCGGAATTCCGAGAACAATGGAAGAGTTCCGAAGCATTTTTATATGTCAGCGGAATTCCGAGAACAATGGAAGAATTCCGAAGCATTTTTAAATGCCAGCGGAATTATGAGAACAATGGAAGAGTTCCGAAGCATTTTTAAACTTCAGCAGAATTCCGAGAACAGTGAAAGAGTACCGAAGCATACTTAAACTTCAGCGGAATTCCGAGAACAATGGAAGAGTTCTGAAGCATTTTTAAACATCAACGGAATTCCGAGAAAAAAGGAAGAGTTCCGAAGCATTTTTATATGTCAGCGGAATTCCGAGAACAATGGAAGAGTTCCGAAGCATTTTTAAACTTCAGCGGAATTACGAGAACAATGGAAGAGTTCCGAAGAATTTTTAAACATCAGCAGAATTTGGAGAACAATGGAAGAGTTGTGAAGCATTTTTAAACGTCAGCGGAATTCCGAGAACAATGGAAGATTTCCGAAGCATTTTTAAACTTCACCCGAATTCCGATAACAATGGAAGTGTTCCGATGCATTTTTAAACTTCAGCAGAATTCCTAGAGCAATGGAAGAGTTCCGAAGCATTTTTAAACTTCAGCGGAATTCCGAGAACAATGGAAGAGTTCCGAAGCACTTTTAAACGTCAGCGGAATTCCGAGAACAATGGAAGAGTTCCAAAGCATTTTTAAACATCAGCGGAATTCCGAGAACAATGGAAGAGTACTGAAGCATTTTTAAACGTCAGCGGAATTTTGAAAACAATGGAAGATTTCCGAAGCATTTTTAAACGTCAGCGGAATTCTGAGAACAATGGAAGAGTTGTGAAGCATTTTTAAACGTCAGCGGAATTTGGAGAACAATCGAAGAGTTCCGAAGCATTTTTAAACCTCAGCGGAATTCCCAGAACAATGGAAGAGTTCTGAAGCATTTTTAAATGTCAGCGGATTTCAGAGAACAATGGAAGAGTTCCGAAGCATACTTAAACTTCAGCGGAATTCCGAGAACAATGGAAGAGTTCAGAAACATTTTTAAAAGTCAGCAGAATATAGAGAACAATGAAAGAGTTGTGAAGCATTTTTCAACGTCAGCGGAATTCCGAGAACAATGGAAGAGTTGTGAAGCATTTTTAAACGTCAGCGGAATTCCAGAACAATGGAAGAGTTCCGAAGCATACTTAAACTTCAGCGGAATTCCGAGAACAACGGAAGAGTTCAGAAACATTTTTAAAAGTCAGCAGAATACCGAGAACAATGGAAGAGTTCCAAAGCATTTTTAAACTTCAGCAGAATTCCGAGAACAATGGAAGAGTTCCGAAGCATTCTTAAACGTCAGCGGAATTCCGAGAACAATGGAAGAGTTCTGAAGCATTTTTAAATGTCAGCGGAATTCCGAGAACAATGGAAGGGTTCCGAAACATTTTTAAATGTCAGCGGAATTCTGAGAACAATGGAAGAGTTCCGAAGCATGTTTAAACTTCAGCAGAATTCCGAGAAAAATGGAAGTGTTCTGAAGCATTTTTAAACGTCAGCAGAATTCGGAGAACAATGGAAGAGTTTTTAAGCATTTTTAAACGTCAGTGGAATTCCGAAAACAATGGAAGAGTTCCGAAGCATTTTTAAACATCAGCGGAATTCTGAGAACAATGGAAGTGTTCCAAAGCATTTTTAAACTTCAGCAGAATTCCGAGAACAATGGAAGAGTTCCGAAGCATTTTTAAACTTCAACGGAATTCCGAGAACAATGGAAGAGTTTCGAAACATTTTAAAACTTCAGTAGAATTCCGAGAACAATGGAACAGTTCCGAAGCATTTTTAAACTTCAGTGGATTTCCGAGAAATGGAAGAGTTCCGAAGCATTTTTAATCTTCAGTATAATTCCGAGAACAATGGAAGAGTTCCGAAGCATATTTAAACTTCAGCGGAATTCCGAGAACAATGGAAGAGTTCCGAAGCATATTTAAACTTCAGCGGAATTCCGAGAACAATGGAAGAGTTCCGAAGCATTTTTAAACGTCAGCAGAATTCTGAGAACAATGGAAGAGTTCCGAAGCATTTTTAAACTTCAGCAGAATTATGAGAACAATGGAAGAGTTCCGAAGCATTTTTAAACTTCAGCGGAATTTGGAGAACAAAGGAAGATTACCGAAGCATTTTTAAAAGTCAGAGAAATTCCGAGAACAATGGAAGAGTTCCGAAGCATTTTTAAACTTCAGCAGAATTCCGAGAACAATGGAAGAGTTCCGAAGCATTTTTAAACGTCAGCGGAATTCTGAGAACAATGGAATAATTCTGAAACATTTTTAATCTTCAGCATATTTCCGAGAACAATGGAAGAGTTCCGAAGCATTTTTAAATGCCAGCGGAATTATGAGAACAATGGAAGAGTTCCGAAGCATTTTTAAACTTCAGCAGAATTCTGAGAACAATGGAAGAGTTCCGAAGCATACTTAAACTTCAGCGGAATTCCGAGAACAATGGAAGAGTTCTGAAGAATTTTTAAACTTCAGCGGAATTACGAGAACAATGGAAGAGTTCCGAAGCATTTTTAAACATCAGCGGAATTATGAGAACAATGGAAGTGTTCCAAAGGATTTTTAAACTTCAGCAGAATTCCGAGAACAATGGAAGAGTTCCGAAGCATTTTTAAAAGTCAGCGGAATTCCGAGAACAATAGAAGAGTTGTGAAGCATTTTTAAGCGTCAGCGGAATTCCGAGAACAATGGAAGAGTTCCGAAGCATTTTTAAACTTCAAAACTTCAGCAGATTTCCGAGAACAATGGAAGAGTTCTGAAGCATTCTTAAACTTCAGCGGAATTCCGAGAACAATGGAAGAGTTCCGAAGCATATTTAAACTTCAGCGGAATTCCGAGAACAATGGAAGAGTTCCGAAGCATATTTAAACTTCAGCGGAATTCCGAGAACAATGGAAGAGTTCCGAAGCATTTTTATATGTCAGCGGAATTCCGAGAACAATGGAAGAATTCCGAAGCATTTTTAAATGCCAGCGGAATTACGAGAACAATGGAAGAGTTCCGAAGCATTTTTAAACATCAGCGGAATTATGAGAACAATGGAAGTGTTCCAAAGGATTTTTAAACTTCAGCAGAATTCCGAGAACAATGGAAGAGTTCCGAAACATTTTTAAACTTCAACGGAATTCCGAGAACAATGGAAGAGTTCCGAAACATTTTTAAACTTCAGAGGATTTCCGAGAAATGGAAGAGTTCCGAAGCATTTTTAAACTTCAGCGGATTTCCGAGAAATGGAAGAGTTCCGAAGCATTTTGAAACGTCAGCGGAAACCCGAGAAAAATGGAAGAGTTCTGAAGCATATTTAAACGTCAGCGGAAATCCGGGAACAATGGAAGAGTTCCGAAGCATTTTTAAATGTCAGCAGAATTCGGAGAACAATGGAAGAGTTCCGAAGAATTTTTAAACGTCAGCAGAATTCCGAGAACAATTGATGAGTTCCAAAGCATTTTTAAACGTCAGCGGAATTCCGAGAACAATAGAAGAGTTGTGAAGCATTTTTAAGCGTCAGCGGAATTCCGAGAACAATGGAAGAGTTCTGAAGCATTTTTAAACTTCAGCGGAATTTGGAGAACAAAGGAAGATTACCGAAGCATTTTTAAAAGTCAGAGAAATTCCGAGAACAATGGAAGAGTTCCGAAGCATTTTTAAACTTCAGCAGAATTCCGAGAACAATGGAAGAGTTCCGAAGCATTTTTAAAAGTCAGCGGAATTCCGAGAACAATAGAAGAGTTGTGAAGAATTTTTAAGCGTCAGCGGAATTCCGAGAACAATGGAAGAGTTCCGAAGCATTTTTAAACTTCAAAACATCAGCAGATTTCCGAGAACAATGGAAGAGTTCTGAAGCATTCTTAAACTTCAGCGGAATTCCGAGAACAATGGAAGAGTTCCGAAGCATTTTTAAAAGTCAGGGGAATTCCGAGAACAATGGAAGAGTTCCGAAGCATATTTAAACTTCAGCGGAATTCCGAGAACAATGGAAGAGTTCCGAAGCATTTTTATATGTCAGCGGAATTCCGAGAACAATGGAAGAATTCCGAAGCATTTTTAAATGCCAGCGGAATTATGAGAACAATGGAAGAGTTCCGAAGCATATTTAAACTTCAGCGGAATTCCGAGAACAATGGAAGAGTTCCGAAGCATTTTTATATGTCAGCGGAATTCCGAGAACAATGGAAGAATTCCGAAGCATTTTTAAATGCCAGCGGAATTATGAGAACAATGGAAGAGTTCCGAAGCATTTTTAAACTTCAGCAGAATTCTGAGAACAATGGAAGAGTTCCGAAGCATACTTAAACTTCAGCGGAATTTGGAGAACAAAGGAAGATTACCGAAGCATTTTTAAAAGTCAGAGAAATTCCGAGAACAATGGAAGAGTTCCGAAGCATTTTTAAACTTCAGCGGAATTTGGAGAACAAAGGAAGATTACCGAAGCATTTTTAAAAGTCAGAGAAATTCCGAGAACAATGGAAGAGTTCCGAAGCATTTTTAAACTTCAGCAGAATTCCGAGAACAATGGAAGAGTTCCGAAGCATTTTTAAAAGTCAGCGGAATTCCGAGAACAATAGAAGAGTTGTGAAGCATTTTTAAGCGTCAGCGGAATTCCGAGAACAATGGAAGAGTTCCGAAGCATTTTTAAACTTCAAAACTTCAGCAGATTTCCGAGAACAATGGAAGAGTTCTGAAGCATTCTTAAACTTCAGCGGAATTCCGAGAACAATGGAAGAGTTCCGAAGCATTTTTAAAAGTCAGGGGAATTCCGAGAACAATGGAAGAGTTCCGAAGCATATTTAAACTTCAGCGGAATTCCGAGAACAATGGAAGAGTTCCGAAGCATATTTAAACTTCAGCGGAATTCCGAGAACAATGGAAGAGTTCCGAAGCATTTTTAAATGCCAGCGAAATTCTGAGAACAATGGAAGAGTTCCGAAGCATTTTTAAATGCCAGCGGAATTATGAGAACAATGGAAGAGTTCCGAAGCATTTTTAAACTTCAGCAGAATTCCGAGAACAGTGAAAGAGTACCGAAGCATACTTAAACTTCAGCGGAATTCCGAGAACAATGGAAGAGTTCTGAAGCATTTTTAAACATCAACGGAATTCCGAGAAAAAAGGAAGAGTTCCGAAGCATTTTTATATGTCAGCGGAATTCCGAGAACAATGGAAGAGTTCCGAAGCATTTTTAAACTTCAGCGGAATTACGAGAACAATGGAAGAGTTCCGAAGAATTTTTAAACATCAGCAGAATTTGGAGAACAATGGAAGAGTTGTGAAGCATTTTTAAACGTCAGCGGAATTCCGAGAACAATGGAAGATTTCCGAAGCATTTTTAAACTTCACCCGAATTCCGATAACAATGGAAGTGTTCCGATGCATTTTTAAACTTCAGCAGAATTCCTAGAGCAATGGAAGAGTTCCGAAGCATTTTTAAACTTCAGCGGAATTCCGAGAACAATGGAAGAGTTCCGAAGCACTTTTAAACGTCAGCGGAATTCCGAGAACAATGGAAGAGTTCCAAAGCATTTTTAAACATCAGCGGAATTCCGAGAACAATGGAAGAGTACTGAAGCATTTTTAAACGTCAGCGGAATTTTGAAAACAATGGAAGATTTCCGAAGCATTTTTAAACGTCAGCGGAATTCTGAGAACAATGGAAGAGTTGTGAAGCATTTTTAAACGTCAGCGGAATTTGGAGAACAATCGAAGAGTTCCGAAGCATTTTTAAACCTCAGCGGAATTCCCAGAACAATGGAAGAGTTCTGAAGCATTTTTAAATGTCAGCGGATTTCAGAGAACAATGGAAGAGTTCCGAAGCATACTTAAACTTCAGCGGAATTCCGAGAACAATGGAAGAGTTCAGAAACATTTTTAAAAGTCAGCAGAATATAGAGAACAATGAAAGAGTTGTGAAGCATTTTTCAACGTCAGCGGAATTCCGAGAACAATGGAAGAGTTGTGAAGCATTTTTAAACGTCAGCGGAATTCCAGAACAATGGAAGAGTTCCGAAGCATACTTAAACTTCAGCGGAATTCCGAGAACAACGGAAGAGTTCAGAAACATTTTTAAAAGTCAGCAGAATACCGAGAACAATGGAAGAGTTCCAAAGCATTTTTAAACTTCAGCAGAATTCCGAGAACAATGGAAGAGTTCCGAAGCATTCTTAAACGTCAGCGGAATTCCGAGAACAATGGAAGAGTTCTGAAGCATTTTTAAATGTCAGCGGAATTCCGAGAACAATGGAAGGGTTCCGAAACATTTTTAAATGTCAGCGGAATTCTGAGAACAATGGAAGAGTTCCGAAGCATGTTTAAACTTCAGCAGAATTCCGAGAAAAATGGAAGTGTTCTGAAGCATTTTTAAACGTCAGCAGAATTCGGAGAACAATGGAAGAGTTTTTAAGCATTTTTAAACGTCAGTGGAATTCCGAAAACAATGGAAGAGTTCCGAAGCATTTTTAAACATCAGCGGAATTCTGAGAACAATGGAAGTGTTCCAAAGCATTTTTAAACTTCAGCAGAATTCCGAGAACAATGGAAGAGTTCCGAAGCATTTTTAAACTTCAACGGAATTCCGAGAACAATGGAAGAGTTTCGAAACATTTTAAAACTTCAGTAGAATTCCGAGAACAATGGAACAGTTCCGAAGCATTTTTAAACTTCAGTGGATTTCCGAGAAATGGAAGAGTTCCGAAGCATTTTTAATCTTCAGTATAATTCCGAGAACAATGGAAGAGTTCCGAAGCATATTTAAACTTCAGCGGAATTCCGAGAACAATGGAAGAGTTCCGAAGCATATTTAAACTTCAGCGGAATTCCGAGAACAATGGAAGAGTTCCGAAGCATTTTTAAACGTCAGCAGAATTCTGAGAACAATGGAAGAGTTCCGAAGCATTTTTAAACTTCAGCAGAATTCTGAGAACAATGGAAGAGTTCCGAAGCATTTTTAAACTTCAGCGGAATTTGGAGAACAAAGGAAGATTACCGAAGCATTTTTAAAAGTCAGAGAAATTCCGAGAACAATGGAAGAGTTCCGAAGCATTTTTAAACTTCAGCAGAATTCCGAGAACAATGGAAGAGTTCCGAAGCATTTTTAAACGTCAGCGGAATTCTGAGAACAATGGAATAATTCTGAAACATTTTTAATCTTCAGCATATTTCCGAGAACAATGGAAGAGTTCCGAAGCATTTTTAAACTTCAGCGGAATTTGGAGAACAAAGGAAGATTACCGAAGCATTTTTAAAAGTCAGAGAAATTCCGAGAACAATGGAAGAGTTCCGAAGCATTTTTAAACTTCAGCAGAATTCCGAGAACAATGGAAGAGTTCCGAAGCATTTTTAAAAGTCAGCGGAATTCCGAGAACAATAGAAGAGTTGTGAAGCATTTTTAAGCGTCAGCGGAATTCCGAGAACAATGGAAGAGTTCCGAAGCATTTTTAAACT
The DNA here is from genome assembly GCF_046119375.1 of Phyllobates terribilis. Taxonomy (NCBI): domain Eukaryota; kingdom Metazoa; phylum Chordata; class Amphibia; order Anura; family Dendrobatidae; genus Phyllobates; species Phyllobates terribilis. The sequence goes on along the minus strand of NW_027362775.1, from coordinate 19,342,277 downwards.
TCAAAACTTCAGCAGATTTCCGAGAACAATGGAAGAGTTCTGAAGCATTCTTAAACTTCAGCGGAATTCCGAGAACAATGGAAGAGTTCCGAAGCATTTTTAAAAGTCAGGGGAATTCCGAGAACAATGGAAGAGTTCCGAAGCATATTTAAACTTCAGCGGAATTCCGAGAACAATGGAAGAGTTCCGAAGCATATTTAAACTTCAGCGGAATTCCGAGAACAATGGAAGAGTTCCGAAGCATTTTTATATGTCAGCGGAATTCCGAGAACAATGGAAGAATTCCGAAGCATTTTTAAATGCCAGCGGAATTATGAGAACAATGGAAGAGTTCCGAAGCATATTTAAACTTCAGCGGAATTCCGAGAACAATGGAAGAGTTCCGAAGCATTTTTATATGTCAGCGGAATTCCGAGAACAATGGAAGAATTCCGAAGCATTTTTAAATGCCAGCGGAATTATGAGAACAATGGAAGAGTTCCGAAGCATTTTTAAACTTCAGCAGAATTCTGAGAACAATGGAAGAGTTCCGAAGCATACTTAAACTTCAGCGGAATTACGAGAACAATGGAAGAGTTCCGAAGCATTTTTAAACATCAGCGGAATTATGAGAACAATGGAAGTGTTCCAAAGGATTTTTAAACTTCAGCAGAATTCCGAGAACAATGGAAGAGTTCCGAAGCATTTTTAAAAGTCAGCGGAATTCCGAGAACAATAGAAGAGTTGTGAAGCATTTTTAAGCGTCAGCGGAATTCCGAGAACAATGGAAGAGTTCCGAAGCATTTTTAAACTTCAAAACTTCAGCAGATTTCCGAGAACAATGGAAGAGTTCTGAAGCATTCTTAAACTTCAGCGGAATTCCGAGAACAATGGAAGAGTTCCGAAGCATATTTAAACTTCAGCGGAATTCCGAGAACAATGGAAGAGTTCCGAAGCATATTTAAACTTCAGCGGAATTCCGAGAACAATGGAAGAGTTCCGAAGCATTTTTATATGTCAGCGGAATTCCGAGAACAATGGAAGAATTCCGAAGCATTTTTAAATGCCAGCGGAATTATGAGAACAATGGAAGAGTTCCGAAGCATTTTTAAACTTCAGCAGAATTCTGAGAACAATGGAAGAGTTCCGAAGCATACTTAAACTTCAGCGGAATGCCGAGAACAATGGAAGAGTTCTGAAGAATTTTTAAACTTCAGCGGAATTACGAGAACAATGGAAGAGTTCCGAAGCATTTTTAAACATCAGCGGAATTATGAGAACAATGGAAGTGTTCCAAAGGATTTTTAAACTTCAGCAGAATTCCGAGAACAATGGAAGAGTTCCGAAACATTTTTAAACTTCAACGGAATTCCGAGAACAATGGAAGAGTTCCGAAACATTTTTAAACTTCAGAGGATTTCCGAGAAATGGAAGAGTTCCGAAGCATTTTTAAACTTCAGCGGATTTCCGAGAAATGGAAGAGTTCCGAAGCATTTTGAAACGTCAGCGGAAACCCGAGAAAAATGGAAGAGTTCTGAAGCATATTTAAACGTCAGCGGAAATCCGGGAACAATGGAAGAGTTCCGAAGCATTTTTAAATGTCAGCAGAATTCGGAGAACAATGGAAGAGTTCCGAAGAATTTTTAAACGTCAGCAGAATTCCGAGAACAATTGATGAGTTCCAAAGCATTTTTAAACGTCAGCGGAATTCCGAGAACAATAGAAGAGTTGTGAAGCATTTTTAAGCGTCAGCGGAATTCCGAGAACAATGGAAGAGTTCCGAAGCATTTTTAAACTTCAGCGGAATTTGGAGAACAAAGGAAGATTACCGAAGCATTTTTAAAAGTCAGAGAAATTCCGAGAACAATGGAAGAGTTCCGAAGCATTTTTAAACTTCAGCAGAATTCCGAGAACAATGGAAGAGTTCCGAAGCATTTTTAAAAGTCAGCGGAATTCCGAGAACAATAGAAGAGTTGTGAAGAATTTTTAAGCGTCAGCGGAATTCCGAGAACAATGGAAGAGTTCCGAAGCATTTTTAAACTTCAAAACTTCAGCAGATTTCCGAGAACAATGGAAGAGTTCTGAAGCATTCTTAAACTTCAGCGGAATTCCGAGAACAATGGAAGAGTTCCGAAGCATTTTTAAAAGTCAGGGGAATTCCGAGAACAATGGAAGAGTTCCGAAGCATATTTAAACTTCAGCGGAATTCCGAGAACAATGGAAGAGTTCCGAAGCATTTTTATATGTCAGCGGAATTCCGAGAACAATGGAAGAATTCCGAAGCATTTTTAAATGCCAGCGGAATTATGAGAACAATGGAAGAGTTCCGAAGCATATTTAAACTTCAGCGGAATTCCGAGAACAATGGAAGAGTTCCGAAGCATTTTTATATGTCAGCGGAATTCCGAGAACAATGGAAGAATTCCGAAGCATTTTTAAATGCCAGCGGAATTATGAGAACAATGGAAGAGTTCCGAAGCATTTTTAAACTTCAGCAGAATTCTGAGAACAATGGAAGAGTTCCGAAGCATACTTAAACTTCAGCGGAATTTGGAGAACAAAGGAAGATTACCGAAGCATTTTTAAAAGTCAGAGAAATTCCGAGAACAATGGAAGAGTTCCGAAGCATTTTTAAACTTCAGCGGAATTTGGAGAACAAAGGAAGATTACCGAAGCATTTTTAAAAGTCAGAGAAATTCCGAGAACAATGGAAGAGTTCCGAAGCATTTTTAAACTTCAGCAGAATTCCGAGAACAATGGAAGAGTTCCGAAGCATTTTTAAAAGTCAGCGGAATTCCGAGAACAATAGAAGAGTTGTGAAGCATTTTTAAGCGTCAGCGGAATTCCGAGAACAATGGAAGAGTTCCGAAGCATTTTTAAACTTCAAAACTTCAGCAGATTTCCGAGAACAATGGAAGAGTTCTGAAGCATTCTTAAACTTCAGCGGAATTCCGAGAACAATGGAAGAGTTCCGAAGCATTTTTAAAAGTCAGGGGAATTCCGAGAACAATGGAAGAGTTCCGAAGCATATTTAAACTTCAGCGGAATTCCGAGAACAATGGAAGAGTTCCGAAGCATATTTAAACTTCAGCGGAATTCCGAGAACAATGGAAGAGTTCCGAAGCATTTTTATATGTCAGCGGAATTCCGAGAACAATGGAAGAATTCCGAAGCATTTTTAAATGCCAGCGGAATTATGAGAACAATGGAAGAGTTCCGAAGCATATTTAAACTTCAGCGGAATTCCGAGAACAATGGAAGAGTTCCGAAGCATTTTTATATGTCAGCGGAATTCCGAGAACAATGGAAGAATTCCGAAGCATTTTTAAATGCCAGCGGAATTATGAGAACAATGGAAGAGTTCCGAAGCATTTTTAAACTTCAGCAGAATTCTGAGAACAATGGAAGAGTTCCGAAGCATACTTAAACTTCAGCGGAATTCCGAGAACAATGGAAGAGTTCTGAAGAATTTTTAAACTTCAGCGGAATTACGAGAACAATGGAAGAGTTCCGAAGCATTTTTAAACATCAGCGGAATTATGAGAACAATGGAAGTGTTCCAAAGGATTTTTAAACTTCAGCAGAATTACGAGAACAATGGAAGAGTTCCGAAGCATTTTTAAAAGTCAGCGGAATTCCGAGAACAATAGAAGAGTTGTGAAGCATTTTTAAGCGTCAGCGGAATTCCGAGAACAATGGAAGAGTTCCGAAGCATTTTTAAACTTCAAAACTTCAGCAGATTTCCGAGAACAATGGAAGAGTTCTGAAGCATTCTTAAACTTCAGCGGAATTCCGAGAACAATGGAAGAGTTCCGAAGCATATTTAAACTTCAGCGGAATTCCGAGAACAATGGAAGAGTTCCGAAGCATATTTAAACTTCAGCGGAATTCCGAGAACAATGGAAGAGTTCCGAAGCATTTTTATATGTCAGCGGAATTCCGAGAACAATGGAAGAATTCCGAAGCATTTTTAAATGCCAGCGGAATTATGAGAACAATGGAAGAGTTCCGAAGCATATTTAAACTTCAGCGGAATTCCGAGAACAATGGAAGAGTTCCGAAGCATACTTAAACTTCAGCGGAATGCCGAGAACAATGGAAGAGTTCTGAAGAATTTTTAAACTTCAGCGGAATTACGAGAACAATGGAAGAGTTCCGAAGCATTTTTAAACATCAGCGGAATTATGAGAACAATGGAAGTGTTCCAAAGGATTTTTAAACTTCAGCAGAATTCCGAGAACAATGGAAGAGTTCCGAAACATTTTTAAACTTCAGAGGATTTCCGAGAAATGGAAGAGTTCCGAAGCATTTTTAAACTTCAGCGGATTTCCGAGAAATGGAAGAGTTCCGAAGCATTTTGAAACGTCAGCGGAAACCCGAGAAAAATGGAAGAGTTCTGAAGCATATTTAAACGTCAGCGGAAATCCGGGAACAATGGAAGAGTTCCGAAGCATTTTTAAATGTCAGCAGAATTCGGAGAACAATGGAAGAGTTCCGAAGAATTTTTAAACGTCAGCAGAATTCCGAGAACAATTGATGAGTTCCAAAGCATTTTTAAACGTCAGCGGAATTCCGAGAACAATAGAAGAGTTGTGAAGCATTTTTAAGCGTCAGCGGAATTCCGAGAACAATGGAAGAGTTCCGAAGCATTTTTAAACTTCAGCGGAATTTGGAGAACAAAGGAAGATTACCGAAGCATTTTTAAAAGTCAGAGAAATTCCGAGAACAATGGAAGAGTTCCGAAGCATTTTTAAACTTCAGCAGAATTCCGAGAACAATGGAAGAGTTCCGAAGCATTTTTAAAAGTCAGCGGAATTCCGAGAACAATAGAAGAGTTGTGAAGAATTTTTAAGCGTCAGCGGAATTCCGAGAACAATGGAAGAGTTCCGAAGCATTTTTAAACTTCAAAACTTCAGCAGATTTCCGAGAACAATGGAAGAGTTCTGAAGCATTCTTAAACTTCAGCGGAATTCCGAGAACAATGGAAGAGTTCCGAAGCATTTTTAAAAGTCAGGGGAATTCCGAGAACAATGGAAGAGTTCCGAAGCATATTTAAACTTCAGCGGAATTCCGAGAACAATGGAAGAGTTCCGAAGCATTTTTATATGTCAGCGGAATTCCGAGAACAATGGAAGAATTCCGAAGCATTTTTAAATGCCAGCGGAATTATGAGAACAATGGAAGAGTTCCGAAGCATATTTAAACTTCAGCGGAATTCCGAGAACAATGGAAGAGTTCCGAAGCATTTTTATATGTCAGCGGAATTCCGAGAACAATGGAAGAATTCCGAAGCATTTTTAAATGCCAGCGGAATTATGAGAACAATGGAAGAGTTCCGAAGCATTTTTAAACTTCAGCAGAATTCTGAGAACAATGGAAGAGTTCCGAAGCATACTTAAACTTCAGCGGAATTCCGAGAACAATGGAAGAGTTCTGAAGAATTTTTAAACTTCAGCGGAATTACGAGAACAATGGAAGAGTTCCGAAGCATTTTTAAACATCAGCGGAATTATGAGAACAATGGAAGTGTTCCAAAGGATTTTTAAACTTCAGCAGAATTCCGAGAACAATGGAAGAGTTCCGAAGCATTTTTAAAAGTCAGCGGAATTCCGAGAACAATAGAAGAGTTGTGAAGCATTTTTAAGCGTCAGCGGAATTCCGAGAACAATGGAAGAGTTCCGAAGCATTTTTAAACTTCAAAACTTCAGCAGATTTCCGAGAACAATGGAAGAGTTCTGAAGCATTCTTAAACTTCAGCGGAATTCCGAGAACAATGGAAGAGTTCCGAAGCATATTTAAACTTCAGCGGAATTCCGAGAACAATGGAAGAGTTCCGAAGCATATTTAAACTTCAGCGGAATTCCGAGAACAATGGAAGAGTTCCGAAGCATTTTTATATGTCAGCGGAATTCCGAGAACAATGGAAGAATTCCGAAGCATTTTTAAATGCCAGCGGAATTATGAGAACAATGGAAGAGTTCCGAAGCATATTTAAACTTCAGCGGAATTCCGAGAACAATGGAAGAGTTCCGAAGCATACTTAAACTTCAGCGGAATGCCGAGAACAATGGAAGAGTTCTGAAGAATTTTTAAACTTCAGCGGAATTACGAGAACAATGGAAGAGTTCCGAAGCATTTTTAAACATCAGCGGAATTATGAGAACAATGGAAGTGTTCCAAAGGATTTTTAAACTTCAGCAGAATTCCGAGAACAATGGAAGAGTTCCGAAACATTTTTAAACTTCAGAGGATTTCCGAGAAATGGAAGAGTTCCGAAGCATTTTTAAACTTCAGCGGATTTCCGAGAAATGGAAGAGTTCCGAAGCATTTTGAAACGTCAGCGGAAACCCGAGAAAAATGGAAGAGTTCTGAAGCATATTTAAACGTCAGCGGAAATCCGGGAACAATGGAAGAGTTCCGAAGCATTTTTAAATGTCAGCAGAATTCGGAGAACAATGGAAGAGTTCCGAAGAATTTTTAAACGTCAGCAGAATTCCGAGAACAATTGATGAGTTCCAAAGCATTTTTAAACGTCAGCGGAATTCCGAGAACAATAGAAGAGTTGTGAAGCATTTTTAAGCGTCAGCGGAATTCCGAGAACAATGGAAGAGTTCCGAAGCATTTTTAAACTTCAGCGGAATTTGGAGAACAAAGGAAGATTACCGAAGCATTTTTAAAAGTCAGAGAAATTCCGAGAACAATGGAAGAGTTCCGAAGCATTTTTAAACTTCAGCAGAATTCCGAGAACAATGGAAGAGTTCCGAAGCATTTTTAAAAGTCAGCGGAATTCCGAGAACAATAGAAGAGTTGTGAAGAATTTTTAAGCGTCAGCGGAATTCCGAGAACAATGGAAGAGTTCCGAAGCATTTTTAAACTTCAAAACTTCAGCAGATTTCCGAGAACAATGGAAGAGTTCTGAAGCATTCTTAAACTTCAGCGGAATTCCGAGAACAATGGAAGAGTTCCGAAGCATTTTTAAAAGTCAGGGGAATTCCGAGAACAATGGAAGAGTTCCGAAGCATTTTTAAACTTCAGCGGAATTCCGAGAACAATGGAAGAGTTCCGAAGCATTTTTATATGTCAGCGGAATTCCGAGAACAATGGAAGAATTCCGAAGCATTTTTAAATGCCAGCGGAATTATGAGAACAATGGAAGAGTTCCGAAGCATATTTAAACTTCAGCGGAATTCCGAGAACAATGGAAGAGTTCCGAAGCATTTTTATATGTCAGCGGAATTCCGAGAACAATGGAAGAATTCCGAAGCATTTTTAAATGCCAGCGGAATTATGAGAACAATGGAAGAGTTCCGAAGCATTTTTAAACTTCAGCAGAATTCTGAGAACAATGGAAGAGTTCCGAAGCATACTTAAACTTCAGCGGAATTCCGAGAACAATGGAAGAGTTCTGAAGAATTTTTAAACTTCAGCGGAATTACGAGAACAATGGAAGAGTTCCGAAGCATTTTTAAACATCAGCAGAATTCCGAAAACAATGGAAGAGTTTTTAAGCATTTTTAAACGTCAGTGGAATTCCGAAAACAATGGAAGAGTTCCGAAGCATTTTTAAACATCAGCGGAATTATGAGAACAATGGAAGTGTTCCAAAGGATTTTTAAACTTCAGCAGAATTCCGAGAACAATGGAAGAGTTCCGAAACATTTTTAAACTTCAACGGAATTCCGAGAACAATGGAAGAGTTCCGAAACATTTTTAAACTTCAGAGGATTTCCGAGAAATGGAAGAGTTCCGAAGCATTTTTAAACTTCAGCGGATTTCCGAGAAATGGAAGAGTTCCGAAGCATTTTGAAACGTCAGCGGAAACCCGAGAACAATGGAAGAGTTCTGAAGCATATTTAAACGTCAGCGGAAATCCGGGAACAATGGAAGAGTTCCGAAGCATTTTTAAATGTCAGCAGAATTCGGAGAACAATGGAAGAGTTCCGAAGAATTTTTAAACGTCAGCAGAATTCCGAGAACAATTGATGAGTTCCAAAGCATTTTTAAACGTCAGCGGAATTCCAGAACAATGGAAGAGTTCCGAAGCATTTTTAAATGTCAGCTTAATTCCGAGAACAATGGAAGAGTTCCGAAGCATTTTTAAAAGTCAGCGGAATTCCGAGAAACAATATAAGAGTTGTGAAGCATTTTTAAGCGTCAGCGGATTTCCGAGAACAATGGAAGAGTTCCAAAGCATTTTTAAACTTCAGCAGAATTCCGAGAACAATGGAAGAGTTCCGAAGCATTTTTAAGCGTCAGCGGATTTCCGAGAACAATGGAAGAGTTCCGAAGCATTTTTAAATGTCAGCGGAATTCTGATAACAATGGAAGAGTTCCGAAGCATTTTTAAACTTCAGCAGAATTCCGAGAACAGTGAAAGAGTACCGAAGCATACTTAAACTTCAGCGGAATTCCGAGAACAATGGAAGAGTTCTGAAGCATTTTTAAACATCAACGGAATTCCGAGAAAAAAGGAAGAGTTCCGAAGCATTTTTATATGTCAGCGGAATTCCGAGAACAATGGAAGAGTTCCGAAGCATTTTTAAACTTCAGCGGAATTACGAGAACAATGGAAGAGTTCCGAAGCATTTTTAAACATCAGCAGAATTTGGAGAACAATGGAAGAGTTGTGAAGCATTTTTAAACGTCAGCGGAATTCCGAGAACAATGGAAGATTTCCGAAGCATTTTTAAACTTCACCCGAATTCCGATAACAATGGAAGTGTTCCGATGCATTTTTAAACTTCAGCAGAATTCCTAGAGCAATGGAAGAGTTCCGAAGCATTTTTAAACTTCAGCGGAATTCCGAGAACAATGGAAGAGTTCCGAAGCATTTTTAAACGTCAGCGGAATTCCGAGAACAATGGAAGTGTTCTGAAGCATTTTTAAACGTCAGCGGAATTCTGAGAACAATGGAAGAGTTGTGAAGCATTTTTAAACGTCAGCGGAATTCCGAGAACAATGGAAGAGTTGTGAAGCATTTTTAAACGTCAGCGGAATTCCAGAACAATGGAAGAGTTCCGAAGCATACTTAAACTTCAGCGGAATTCCGAGAACAACGGAAGAGTTCAGAAACATTTTTAAAAGTCAGCAGAATACCGAGAACAATGGAAGAGTTCCAAAGCATTTTTAAACTTCAGCAGAATTCCGAGAACAATGGAAGAGTTCGGAAGCATTCTTAAACGTCAGCGGAATTCCGAGAACAATGGAAGAGTTCTGAAGCATTTTTAAATGTCAGCGGAATTCCGAGAACAATGGAAGGGTTCCGAAACATTTTTAAATGTCAGCGGAATTCTGAGAACAATGGAAGAGTTCCGAAGCATGTTTAAACTTCAGCAGAATTCCGAGAAAAATGGAAGTGTTCTGAAGCATTTTTAAACGTCAGCAGAATTCGGAGAACAATGGAAGAGTTTTTAAGCATTTTTAAACGTCAGTGGAATTCCGAAAACAATGGAAGAGTTCCGAAGCATTTTTAAACATCAGCGGAATTCTGAGAACAATGGAAGTGTTCCAAAGCATTTTTAAACTTCAGCAGAATTCCGAGAACAATGGAAGAGTTCCGAAGCATTTTTAAACTTCAACGGAATTCCGAGAACAATGGAAGAGTTTCGAAACATTTTAAAACTTCAGTAGAATTCCGAGAACAATGGAACAGTTCCGAAGCATTTTTAAACTTCAGTGGATTTCCGAGAAATGGAAGAGTTCCGAAGCATTTTTAATCTTCAGTATAATTCCGAGAACAATGGAAGAGTTCCGAAGCATATTTAAACTTCAGCGGAATTCCGAGAACAATGGAAGAGTTCCGAAGCATATTGAAACTTCAGCGGAATTCCGAGAACAATGGAAGAGTTCCGAAGCATTTTTAAACGTCAGCAGAATTCTGAGAACAATGGAAGAGTTCCGAAGCATTTTTAAACTTCAGCAGAATTATGAGAACAATGGAAGAGTTCCGAAGCATTTTTAAACTTCAGCGGAATTTGGAGAACAAAGGAAGATTACCGAAGCATTTTTAAAAGTCAGAGAAATTCCGAGAACAATGGAAGAGTTCCGAAGCATTTTTAAACTTCAGCAGAATTCCGAGAACAATGGAAGAGTTCCGAAGCATTTTTAAACGTCAGCGGAATTCTGAGAACAATGGAATAATTCTGAAACATTTTTAATCTTCAGCATATTTCCGAGAACAATGGAAGAGTTCCGAAGCATTTTTAAAAGTCAGCGGAATTCCGAGAACAATAGAAGAGTTGTGAAGCATTTTTAAGCGTCAGCGGAATTCCGAGAACAATGGAAGAGTTCCGAAGCATTTTTAAACTTCAAAACTTCAGCGGAATTCCGAGAACAATGGAAGAGTTCCGAAGCATTTTTAAAAGTCAGGGGAATTCCGAGAACAATGGAAGAGTTCCGAAGCATATTTAAACTTCAGCGGAATTCCGAGAACAATGGAAGAGTTCCGAAGCATATTTAAACTTCAGCGGAATTCCGAGAACAATGGAAGAGTTCCGAAGCATTTTTATATGTCAGCGGAATTCCGAGAACAATGGAAGAATTCCGAAGCATTTTTAAATGCCAGCGGTATTATGAGAACAATGGAAGAGTTCCGAAGCATATTTAAACTTCAGCGGAATTCCGAGAACAATGGAAGAGTTCCGAAGCATTTTTATATGTCAGCGGAATTCCGAGAACAATGGAAGAATTCCGAAGCATTTTTAAATGCCAGCGGAATTATGAGAACAATGGAAGAGTTCCGAAGCATACTTAAACTTCAGCGGAATTCCGAGAACAATGGAAGAGTTCTGAAGAATTTTTAAACTTCAGCGGAATTACGAGAACAATGGAAGAGTTCCGAAGCATTTTTAAACATCAGCGGAATTATGAGAACAATGGAAGTGTTCCATAGGATTTTTAAACTTCAGCAGAATTCCGAGAACAATGGAAGAGTTCCGAAACATTTTTAAACTTCAACGGAATTCCGAGAACAATGGAAGAGTTCCGAAACATTTTTAAACTTCAGAGGATTTCCGAGAAATGGAAGAGTTCCGAAGCATTTTTAAACTTCAGCGGATTTCCGAGAAATGGAAGAGTTCCGAAGCATTTTGAAACGTCAGCGGAAACCCGAGAACAATGGAAGAGTTCTGAAGCATATTTAAACGTCAGCGGAAATCCGGGAACAATGGAAGAGTTCCAAAGCATTTTTAAATGTCAGCAGAATTCGGAGAACAATGGAAGAGTTCCGAAGAATTTTTAAACGTCAGCAGAATTCCGAGAACAATTGATGAGTTCCAAAGCATTTTTAAACGTCAGCGGAATTCCAGAACAATGGAAGAGTTCCGAAGCATTTTTAAATGTCAGCTTAATTCCGAGAACAATGGAAGAGTTCCGAAGCATTTTTAAAAGTCAGCGGAATTCCGAGAACAATATAAGAGTTGTGAAGCATTTTTAAGCGTCAGCGGATTTCCGAGAACAATGGAAGAGTTCCAAAGCATTTTTAAACTTCAGCAGAATTCCGAGAACAATGGAAGAGTTCCGAAGCATTTTTAAGCGTCAGCGGATTTCCGAGAACAATGGAAGAGTTCCGAAGCATTTTTAAATGTCAGCGGAATTCTGATAACAATGGAAGAGTTCCGAAGCATTTTTAAACTTCAGCAGAATTCCGAGAACAGTGAAAGAGTACCGAAGCATACTTAAACTTCAGCGGAATTCCGAGAACAATGGAAGAGTTCTGAAGCATTTTTAAACATCAACGGAATTCCGAGAAAAAAGGAAGAGTTCCGAAGCATTTTTATATGTCAGCGGAATTCCGAGAACAATGGAAGAGTTCCGAAGCATTTTTAAACTTCAGCGGAATTACGAGAACAATGGAAGAGTTCCGAAGAATTTTTAAACATCAGCAGAATTTGGAGAACAATGGAAGAGTTGTGAAGCATTTTTAAACGTCAGCGGAATTCCGAGAACAATGGAAGATTTCCGAAGCATTTTTAAACTTCACCCGAATTCCGATAACAATGGAAGTGTTCCGATGCATTTTTAAACTTCAGCAGAATTCCTAGAGCAATGGAAGAGTTCCGAAGCATTTTTAAACTTCAGCGGAATTCCGAGAACAATGGAAGAGTTCCGAAGCATTTTTAAACGTCAGCGGAATTCCGAGAACAATGGAAGAGTTCCAAAGCATTTTTAAACATCAGCGGAATTCCGAGAACAGTGGAAGAGTACTGAAGCATTTTTAAACGTCAGCGGAATTTTGAAAACAATGGAAGATTTCCGAAGCATTTTTAAACGTCAGCGGAATTCTGAGAACAATGGAAGAGTTGTGAAGCATTTTTAAACGTCAGCGGAATTTGGAGAACAATCGAAGAGTTCCGAAGCATTTTTAAACCTCAGCGGAATTCCCAGAACAATGGAAGAGTTCTGAAGCATTTTTAAATGTCAGCGGATTTCAGAGAACAATGGAAGAGTTCCGAAGCATACTTAAACTTCAGCGGAATTCCGAGAACAATGGAAGAGTTCAGAAACATTTTTAAAAGTCAGCAGAATATAGAGAACAATGAAAGAGTTGTGAAGCATTTTTCAACGTCAGCGGAATTCCGAGAACAATGGAAGAGTTGTGAAGCATTTTTAAACGTCAGCGGAATTCCAGAACAATGGAAGAGTTCCGAAGCATACTTAAACTTCAGCGGAATTCCGAGAACGACGGAAGAGTTCAGAAACATTTTTAAAAGTCAGCAGAATACCGAGAACAATGGAAGAGTTCCAAAGCATTTTTAAACTTCAGCAGAATTCCGAGAACAATGGAAGAGTTCCGAAGCATTCTTAAACGTCAGCGGAATTCCGAGAACAATGGAAGAGTTCTGAAGCATTTTTAAATGTCAGCGGAATTCCGAGAACAATGGAAGGGTTCCGAAACATTTTTAAATGTCAGCGGAATTCTGAGAACAATGGAAGAGTTCCGAAGCATGTTTAAACTTCAGCAGAATTCCGAGAAAAATGGAAGTGTTCTGAAGCATTTTTAAACGTCAGCAGAATTCGGAGAACAATGGAAGAGTTTTTAAGCATTTTTAAACGTCAGTGGAATTCCGAAAACAATGGAAGAGTTCCGAAGCATTTTTAAACATCAGCGGAATTCTGAGAACAATGGAAGTGTTCCAAAGCATTTTTAAACTTCAGCAGAATTCCGAGAACAATGGAAGAGTTCCGAAGCATTTTTAAACTTCAACGGAATTCCGAGAACAATGGAAGAGTTTCGAAACATTTTAAAACTTCAGTAGAATTCCGAGAACAATGGAACAGTTCCGAAGCATTTTTAAACTTCAGTGGATTTCCGAGAAATGGAAGAGTTCCGAAGCATTTTTAATCTTCAGTATAATTCCGAGAACAATGGAAGAGTTCCGAAGCATATTTAAACTTCAGCGGAATTCCGAGAACAATGGAAGAGTTCCGAAGCATATGTAAACTTCAGCGGAATTCCGAGAACAATGGAAGAGTTCCGAAGCATTTTTAAACGTCAGCAGAATTCTGAGAACAATGGAAGAGTTCCGAAGCATTTTTAAACTTCAGCAGAATTATGAGAACAATGGAAGAGTTCCGAAGCATTTTTAAACTTCAGCGGAATTTGGAGAACAAAGGAAGATTACCGAAGGATTTTTAAAAGTCAGAGAAATTCCGAGAACAATGGAAGAGTTCCGAAGCATTTTTAAACTTCAGCGGAATTACGAGAACAATGGAAGAGTTCCGAAGAATTTTTAAACATCAGCAGAATTTGGAGAACAATGGAAGAGTTGTGAAGCATTTTTAAACGTCAGCGGAATTCCGAGAACAATGGAAGATTTCCGAAGCATTTTTAAACTTCACCCGAATTCCGATAACAATGGAAGTGTTCCGATGCATTTTTAAACTTCAGCAGAATTCCTAGAGCAATGGAAGAGTTCCGAAGCATTTTTAAACTTCAGCGGAATTCCGAGAACAATGGAAGAGTTCCGAAGCATTTTTAAACGTCAGCAGAATTCCGAAAACAATGGAAGAGTTTTTAAGCATTTTTAAACGTCAGTGGAATTCCGAAAACAATGGAAGAGTTCCGAAGCATTTTTAAACATCAGCGGAATTATGAGAACAATGGAAGTGTTCCAAAGGATTTTTAAACTTCAGCAGAATTCCGAGAACAATGGAAGAGTTCCGAAACATTTTTAAACTTCAACGGAATTCCGAGAACAATGGAAGAGTTCCGAAACATTTTTAAACTTCAGAGGATTTCCGAGAAATGGAAGAGTTCCGAAGCATTTTTAAACTTCAGCGGATTTCCGAGAAATGGAAGAGTTCCGAAGCATTTTGAAACGTCAGCGGAAACCCGAGAACAATGGAAGAGTTCTGAAGCATATTTAAACGTCAGCGGAAATCCGGGAACAATGGAAGAGTTCCGAAGCATTTTTAAATGTCAGCAGAATTCGGAGAACAATGGAAGAGTTCCGAAGAATTTTTAAACGTCAGCAGAATTCCGAGAACAATTGATGAGTTCCAAAGCATTTTTAAACTTCACCCGAATTCCGATAACAATGGAAGTGTTCCGATGCATTTTTAAACTTCAGCAGAATTCCTAGAGCAATGGAAGAGTTCCGAAGCATTTTTAAACTTCAGCGGAATTCCGAGAACAATGGAAGAGTTCCGAAGCATTTTTAAACGTCAGCGGAATTCCGAGAACAATGGAAGAGTTCCAAAGCATTTTTAAACATCAGCGGAATTCCGAGAACAATGGAAGAGTACTGAAGCATTTTTAAACGTCAGCGGAATTTTGAAAACAATGGAAGATTTCCGAAGCATTTTCAAACGTCAGCGGAATTCTGAGAACAATGGAAGAGTTGTGAAGCATTTTTAAACGTCAGCGGAATTTGGAGAACAATCGAAGAGTTCCGAAGCATTTTTAAACCTCAGCGGAATTCCCAGAACAATGGAAGAGTTCTGAAGCATTTTTAAATGTCAGCGGATTTCAGAGAACAATGGAAGAGTTCCGAAGCATACTTAAACTTCAGCGGAATTCCGAGAACAATATAAGAGTTCAGAAACATTTTTAAAAGTCAGCAGAATATAGAGAACAATGAAAGAGTTGTGAAGCATTTTTCAACGTCAGCGGAATTCCGAGAACAATGGAAGAGTTGTGAAGCATTTTTAAACGTCAGCGGAATTCCAGAACAATGGAAGAGTTCCGAAGCATACTTAAACTTCAGCGGAATTCCGAGAACAACGGAAGAGTTCAGAAACATTTTTAAAAGTCAGCAGAATACCGAGAACAATGGAAGAGTTCCAAAGCATTTTTAAACTTCAGCAGAATTCCGAGAACAATGGAAGAGTTCCGAAGCATTCTTAAATGTCAGCGGAATTCCGAGAACAATGGAAGAGTTCTGAAGCATTTTTAAATGTCAGCGGAATTCCGAGAACAATGGAAGGGTTCCGAAACATTTTTAAATGTCAGCGGAATTCTGAGAACAATGGAAGAGTTCCGAAGCATATGTAAACTTCAGCGGAATTCCGAGAACAATGGAAGAGTTCCGAAACATTTTTAAACTTCAGAGGATTTCCGAGAAATGGAAGAGTTCCGAAGCATTTTTAAACTTCAGCGGAATACCGAGAACAATGGAAGAGTTCCGAAGCATATGTAAACTTCAGCGGAATTCCGAGAACAATGGAAGAGTTCCGAAACATTTTTAAACTTCAGAGGATTTCCGAGAAATGGAAGAGTTCCGAAGCATTTTTAAACTTCAGCGGATTTCCGAGAAATGGAAGAGTTCCGAAGCATTTTGAAACGTCAGCGGAAACCCGAGAACAATGGAAGAGTTCTGAAGCATATTTAAACGTCAGCGGAAATCCGGGAACAATGGAAGAGTTCCGAGGCATTTTTAAATGTCAGCAGAATTCGGAGAACAATGGAAGAGTTCCGAAGAATTTTTAAACGTCAGCAGAATTCCGAGAACAATTGATGAGTTCCAAAGCATTTTTAAACGTCAGCGGAATTCCAGAACAATGGAAGAGTTCCGAAGCATTTTTAAATGTCAGCTTAATTCCGAGAACAATGGAAGAGTTCCGAAGCATTTGTAAAAGTCAGCGGAATTCCGAGAACAATATAAGAGTTGTGAATCATTTTTAAGCGTCCGCGCATTTCCGAGAACAATGGAAGAGTTCCAAAGCATTTTTAAACTTCAGCAGAATTCCGAGAACAATGGAAGAGTTCCGAAGCATTTTTAAGCGTCAGCGGATTTCCGAGAACAATGGAAGAGTTCCGAAGCATTTTTAAATGTCAGCGGAATTCTGATAACAATGGAAGAGTTCCGAAGCATTTTTAAACTTCAGCAGAATTCCGAGAACAGTGAAAGAGTACCGAAGCATACTTAAACTTCAGCGGAATTCCGAGAACAATGGAAGAGTTCTGAAGCAAATTTAAACGTCAGCGGAAATCCGGGAACAATGGAAGAGTTCCGAAGCATTTTTAAAAGTCAGCGGAATTCCGAGAACAATAGAAGAGTTGTGAAGCATTTTTAAGTGTCAGCGGATTTCCGAGAACAATGGAAGAGTTCCAAAGCATTTTTAAACTTCAGCAGAATTCCGAGAACAATGGAAGAGTTCCGAAGCATTTTTAAAAGTCAGCGGAATTCCGAGAACAATAGAAGAGTTGTGAAGCATTTTTAAGCATCAGCGGATTTCCGAGAACAATGGAAGAGTTCCGAAGAATTTTTAAATGTCAGCGGAATTCTGATAACAATGGAAGAGTTCCGAAGCATTTTTAAACTTCAGCAGAATTCCGAGAACAGTGAAAGAGTACCGAAGCATACTTAAACTTCAGCGGAATTCCGAGAACAATGGAAGAGTTCTGAAGCATTTTTAAACATCAACGGAATTCCGAGAATAAAGGAAGAGTTCCGAAGCATTTTTATATGTCAGCGGAATTCCGAGAACAATGGAAGAGTTCCGAAGCATTTTTAAACTTCAGCGGAATTACGAGAACAATGGAAGAGTTCCAAAGCATTTTTAAACATCAGCAGAATTTGGAGAACAATGGAAGAGTTGTGAAGCATTTTTAAACGTCAGCGGAATTCCGAGAACAATGTAAGAGTTCCGAAGCATTTTTAAACGTCAGCGGAATTCCGAGAACAATGGAAGTTTTCTGAAGCATTTTTAAACGTCAGCGGAATTCTGAGAACAATGGAAGAGTTGTGAAGCATTTCTAAATGTCAGCGGAATTCCGAGAACAATGGAAGAGTTCCAAAGCATTTTTAAACATCAGCGGAATTCCGAGAACAATGGAAGAGTGCTGAAGCATTTTTAAACGTCAGCGGAATTTTGAAAACAATGGAAGATTTCCGAAGCATTTTTAAACGTCAGCGGAATTCTGAGAACAATGGAAGAGTTGGGAAGCATTTTTAAACGTCAGCGGAATTTGGAGAACAATCGAAGAGTTACGAAGCATTTTTAAACCTCAGCGGAATTCCCAGAACAATGGAGGAGTTCTGAAGCATTTTTAAATGTCAGCGGAATTCAGAGAACAATGGAAGAGTTCCGAAGCATACTTAAACTTCAGCGGAATTCCGAGAACAATGGAAGAGTTCAGAAACATTTTTAAAAGTCAGCAGAATACTGAGAACAATGGAAGAGTTGTGAAGCATTTTTAAACGTCAGCGGAATTCCAGAACAATGGAAGAGTTCCGAAGCATTTTTAAATGTCAGCGGAATTCCGAGAACAATGGAAGAGTTCCGAAGCATTTTTATATGTCTGCAGAATTCTGAGAACAATGGAAGAGTTCCAAAGCATTTTTAAATGTCAGCGGAATTCTGAAAACAATGGAACAGTTCCGAAGCATTTTTAAACTTCAGCAGAATTCCGAGAACAAAGGAAGAGTTCCGAAGCATTCTTAAACTTCTGCGGATTTCCGAGAACAATGGAAGAGTTCCGAAGCATTTTTAAAAGTCAGCGGAATTCCGAGAACAATAGAAGAGTTGTGAAGCATTTTTAAGCGTCAGCGGAATTCCGAGAACAATGGAAGAGTTCCGAAGCATTTTTAAACGTCCGCGAAATTCCGAGAACAATGGAAGAGTTGTGAAGCATTTTTAAACATCAGCGGAATTCCGATAACAATGGAAGAGTTCCGAAGCATTTTTAAACGTCAGCGGAATTCCGAGAACAATGGAAGAGTTCCGAAGCATTTTTAAACTTCAGCGGAATTTGGAGAACAAAGGAAGATTTCCGAAGCATTTTTAAATGTCAGCGGAATTCCGAGAACAATGGAAGAGTTCCGAAGCATTTTTAAATGCCAGCGGAATTCTGAGAACAATGGAAGAGTTCCGAAGCATTTTTAAACTTCAGCAGAATTCCGAGAACAATGGAAGAGTTCCGAAGCATTTTTAAACTTCAGCGGAATTTGGAGAACAAAGGAAGATTTCCGAAGCATTTTTAAATGTCAGCGGAATTCCGAGAACAATGGAAGAGTTCCGAAGCATTTTAAAACTTCAGTAGAATTCCGAGAACAATGGAACAGTTCCGAAGCATTTTTAAATGTCAGCGGAATTCCGAGAACAATGGAAGAGTTCCGAAGCATATTTAAACTTCAGCGGAATTCCGAGAACAATGAAAGAGTTCCGAAGCATATTTAAACTTCAGCGGAATTCCGAGAACAATGGAAGAGTTCCGAAGCATTTTTAAATGTCAGCGGAATTCTGAGAACAATGGAAGAATTCCGAAGCATTTTTAAATGCCAGCGAAATTCTGAGAACAATGGAAGAGTTCCGAAGCATTTTTAAACTTCAGCAGAATTCTGAGAACAATGGAAGAGTTCCGAAGCATACTTAAACTTCAGCGGAATTCCGAGAACAATGGAAGAGTTCTGAAGCATTTTTAAACTTCAGCGGAATTACGAGAACAATGGAAGAGTTTCGAAGCATTTTTAAACATCAGCAGAATTCCGAAAACAAAGGAAGATTTCCGAAGCATTTTTAAAAGTCAGAGAAATTCCGAGAACAATGGAAGAGTTCCGAAGCATTTTTAAACTTCAGCAGAATTCCGAGAACAATGGAAGAGTTCCGAAGCATTTTTAAACGTCAGCGGAATTCTGAGAACAATGGAATAATTCTGAAACATTTTTAATCTTCAGCATAATTCCGAGAACAATGGAAGAGTTCCGAAGCATATTTAAACTACAGCGGAATTCCGAGAACAATGGAAGCGTTCCAAAGCATTTTTAAAAGTCAGCGGAATACCGAGAAAAATGGAAGAGTTGTGAAGCATTTTTAAACGTCAGCGGAATTCCGAGAACAATGGAAGTGTTCCGAAGCATTTTTAAATGTCAGCGGAATTCCGAGAACAATGGAAGAGTTCCGAAGCATTTTTAAATGTCAGCAGAATTCCGAGAACAATGGAAAAGTTCCAAAGCATTTTTAAATGTCAGCGGAATTCTGAAAACAATGGATGATTTCCGAAGCATTTTTAAACTTCAGCAGAATTCCGAGAACAATGGAAGAGTTCCGAAGCATTTTTAAAAGTCAGCGGAATTCCGAGAACAATAGAAGAGTTGTGAAGCATTTTTAAGCGTCAGCGGAATTCCGAGAACAATGGACGAGTTCCGAAGCATTTTTAAACTTCAAAACTTCAGCAGATTTCCGAGAACAATGGAAGAGTTATGAAGCATTCTTAAACTTCAGCGGAATTCCGAGAACAATGGAAGAGTTCCGAAGCATTTTTAAAAGTCAGGGGAATTCTGAGAACAATAGAAGAGTTGTGAAGCAGTTTTAAGCGTCATCGGAATTCCGAAAACAAAGGAAGAGTTCTGAAGCATTTTTAAATGTCAGCGGAATTCCGAGAACAATGGAAGAGTTCCGAAGCATTTTTAAACATCAGCGGAATTCTGAGAACAATGGAAGTGTTCCAAAGCATTTTTAAACTTCAGCAGAATTCCGAGAACAATGGAAGAGTTCCGAAGGATTTTTAAACTTCAACGGAATTCCGAGAACAATGGAAGAGTTCCGAAGCATTTTAAAACTTCAGTAGAATTCCAAGAACAATGGAACAGTTCCGAAGCATTTTTAAATGTCAGCGGAATTCCGAGAACAATGGAAGAGTTCCGAAGCATATTTAAACTTCAGCGGAATTCCGAGAACAATGGAAGAGTTCCGAAGCATATTTAAACTTCAGCGGAATTCCGATAACAATGGAAGAGTTCCGAAGCATTTTTATATGTCAGCGGAATTCCGAGAACAATGGAAGAATTCCAAAGCATTTTTAAACATCAGCAGAATTCCGAGAACAATGGAAGCGTTCCGAAACATTTTTAAACTTCAACGGAATTCCGAGAACAATGGAAGAGTTCCGAAGCATTTTAAAACTTCAGTAGCATTCCGAGAACAATGGAACAGTTCCGAAGCATTTTTAAACTTCAGAGGATTTCCGAGAAATGGAAGAGTTCCGAAGCATTTTTAAACTTCAGCGGATCTCCGAGAAATGGAAGAGTTCCGAAGCATTTTGAAACGTCAGCGGAAACCCGAGAACAATGGAAGAGTTCTGAAGCATATTTAAACGTCAGCGGAAATCCGGGAACAATGGAAGAGTTCCGAAGCATTTTTAAATGTCAGCAGAATTCGGAGAACAATGGAAGAGTTCCGAAGAATTTTTAAACGTCAGCAGAATTCCGAGAACAATTGATGAGTTCCAAAGCATTTTTAAACGTCAGCGGAATTCCAGAACAATGGAAGAGTTCTGAAGCATTTTTAAATGTCAGCTTAATTCCGAGAACAATGGAGGTGTTCCGAAACATTTTTAAAAGTCAGTGGAATTCCGAGAACAAAAGAAGAGTTGTGAAGCATTTTTAAGCGTCAGCGGATTTCCGAGAACAATGGAAGAGTTCCGAAGCATTTTTAAATGTCAGCGGAATTCTGATAACAATGGAAGAGTCCTGAAGCATTTTTAAACTTCAGCAGAATTCTGAGAACAATGGAAGAGTTCCAAAGCATTTTTAAATGTCAGCGGAATTCTGAAAACAATGGAAGAGTTCCGAAGCATTTTTAAACTTCAGCAGAATTCCGAGAACAATGGAAGAGTTCCGAAGCATTCTTAAACTTCTGCGGATTTCCGAGAACAATGGAAGAGTTCCGAAGCATTTTTAAAAGTCAGCGGAATTCCGAGAACAATAGAAGAGTTGTGAAGCATTTTTAAGCGTCAGCGGAATTCCGAGAACAATGGAAGAGTTCCGAAGCATTTTTAAACGTCCGCGAAATTCCGAGAACAATGGAAGAGTTGTGAAGCATTTTTAAACATCAGCGGAATTCCGAGAACAATGGAAGAGTTCCGAAGCATTTTTAAACGTCAGCGGAATTCCGAGAACAATGGAAGAGTTCCGAAGCATTTTTAAACTTCAGCGGAATTTGGAGAACAAAGGAAGATTTCCGAAGCATTTTTAAATGTCAGCGGAATTCCGAGAACAATGGAAGAGTTCCGAAGCATTTTTAAATGCCAGCGGAATTCTGAGAACAATGGAAGAGTTCCGAAGCATTTTTAAACTTCAGCAGAATTCCGAGAACAATGGAAGAGTTCCGAAGCATTTTTAAACTTCAGCGGAATTTGGAGAACAAAGGAAGATTTCCGAAGCATTTTTAAATGTCAGCGGAATTCCGAGAACAATGGAAGAGTTCCGAAGCATATTTAAACTTCAGCGGAATTCCGAGAACAATGGAAGAGTTCCGAAGCATTTTTATATGTCAGCGGAATTCCGAGAACAATGGAAGAATTCCGAAGCATTTTTAAATGCCAGCGAAATTCTGAGAACAATGGAAGAGTTCCGAAGCATTTTTACACTTCAGCAGAATTCTGAGATCAATGGAAGAGTTCCGAAGCATACTTAAACTTCAGCGGAATTCCGAGAACAATGGAAGAGTTCTGAAGCATTTTTAAACTTCAGCGGAATTACGAGAACAATGGAAGAGTTCCGAAGCATTTTTAAATGTCAGCAGAATTCGGAGAACAATGGAAGAGTTCCGAAGAATTTTTAAACGTCAGCAGAATTCCGAGAACAATTGATGAGTTCCAAAGCATTTTTAAACGTCAGCGGAATTCCAGAACAATGGAAGAGTTCTGAAGCATTTTTAAATGTCAGCTTAATTCCGAGAACAATGGAAGTGTTCCGAAGCATTTTTAAAAGTCAGTGGAATTCCGAGAACAAAAGAAGAGTTGTGAAGCATTTTTAAGCGTCAGCGGATTTCCGAGAACAATGGAAGAGTTCCAAAGCATTTTTAAACTTCAGCAGAATTCCGAGAACAATGGAAGAGTTCCAAAGCATTTTTAAAAGTCAGCGGAATTCCGAGAACAATAGAAGAGTTGTGAAGCATTTTTAAGCGTCAGCGGATTTCCGATAACAATGGAAGAGTTCCGAAGCATTTTTAAATGTCAGCGGAATTCTGATAACAATGGAAGAGTCCTGAAGCATTTTTAAACTTCAGCAGAATTCCGAGAACAGTGAAAGAGTTCCGAAGCATACTTAAACTTCAGCGGAATTCCGAGAACAATGGAAGAGTTCTGAAGCATTTTTAAACATCAACGGAATTCCGAGAAAAAAGGAAGAGTTCCGAAGCATTTTTAAATGCCAGCGAAATTCTGAGAACAATGGAAGAGTTCCGAAGCATTTTTAAACTTCAGCAGAATTCTGAGAACAATGGAAGAGTTCCGAAGCATACTTAAACTTCAGCGGAATTCCGAGAACAATGGAAGAGTTCTGAAGCATTTTTAAACTTCAGCGGAATTACGAGAACAATGGAAGAGTTTCGAAGCATTTTTAAACATCAGCAGAATTCCGAAAACAAAGGAAGATTTCCGAAGCATTTTTAAAAGTCAGAGAAATTCCGAGAACAATGGAAGAGTTCCGAAGCATTTTTAAACTTCAGCAGAATTCCGAGAACAATGGAAGAGTTCCGAAGCATTTTTAAACGTCAGCGGAATTCTGAGAACAATGGAATAATTCTGAAACATTTTTAATCTTCAGCATAATTCCGAGAACAATGGAAGAGTTCCGAAGCATATTTAAACTACAGCGGAATTCCGAGAACAATGGAAGCGTTCCGAAGCATTTTTAAAAGTCAGCGGAATACCGAGAAAAATGGAAGAGTTGTGAAGCATTTTTAAACGTCAGCGGAATTCCGAGAACAATGGAAGTGTTCCGAAGCATTTTTAAATGTCAGCGGAATTCCGAGAACAATGGAAGAGTTCCGAAGCATTTTTAAATGTCAGCAGAATTCCGAGAACAATGGAAAAGTTCCAAAGCATTTTTAAATGTCAGCGGAATTCTGAAAACAATGGACGATTTCCGAAGCATTTTTAAACTTCAGCAGAATTCCGAGAACAATGGAAGAGTTCCGAAGCATTTTTAAAAGTCAGCGGAATTCCGAGAACAATAGAAGAGTTGTGAAGCATTTTTAAGCGTCAGCGGAATTCCGAGAACAATGGACGAGTTCCGAAGCATTTTTAAACTTCAAAACTTCAGCAGATTTCCGAGAACAATGGAAGAGTTATGAAGCATTCTTAAACTTCAGCGGAATTCCGAGAACAATGGAAGAGTTCCGAAGCATTTTTAAAAGTCAGGGGAATTCTGAGAACAATAGAAGAGTTGTGAAGCAGTTTTAAGCGTCATCGGAATTCCGAAAACAAAGGAAGAGTTCTGAAGCATTTTTAAATGTCAGCGGAATTCCGAGAACAATGGAAGAGTTCCGAAGCATTTTTAAACATCAGCGGAATTCTGAGAACAATGGAAGTGTTCCAAAGCATTTTTAAACTTCAGCAGAATTCCGAGAACAATGGAAGAGTTCCGAAGGATTTTTAAACTTCAACGGAATTCCGAGAACAATGGAAGAGTTCCGAAGCATTTTAAAACTTCAGTAGAATTCCAAGAACAATGGAACAGTTCCGAAGCATTTTTAAATGTCAGCGGAATTCCGAGAACAATGGAAGAGTTCCGAAGCATATTTAAACTTCAGCGGAATTCCGAGAACAATGGAAGAGTTCCGAAGCATATTTAAACTTCAGCGGAATTCCGATAACAATGGAAGAGTTCCGAAGCATTTTTATATGTCAGCGGAATTTCGAGAACAATGGAAGAATTCCAAAGCATTTTTAAACATCAGCAGAATTCCGAGAACAATGGAAGTGTTCCGAAACATTTTTAAAAGTCAGTGGAATTCCGAGAACAAAAGAAGAGTTGTGAAGCATTTTTAAGCGTCAGCGGATTTCCGAGAACAATGGAAGAGTTCCAAAGCATTTTTAAACTTCAGCAGAATTCCGAGAACAATGGAAGAGTTCCGAAGCATTTTTAAAAGTCAGCGGAATTCCGAGAACAATAGAAGAGTTGTGAAGCATTTTTAAGCGTCAGCGGATTTCCGAGAACAATGGAAGAGTTCCGAAGCATTTTTAAATGTCAGCGGAATTCTGATAACAATGGAAGAGTCCTGAAGCATTTTTAAACTTCAGCAGAATTCTGAGAACAATGGAAGAGTTCCAAAGCATTTTTAAATGTCAGCGGAATTCTGAAAACAATGGAAGAGTTCCGAAGCATTTTTAAACTTCAGCAGAATTCCGAGAACAATGGAAGAGTTCCGAAGCATTCTTAAACTTCTGCGGATTTCCGAGAACAATGGAAGAGTTCCGAAGCATTTTTAAAAGTCAGCGGAATTCCGAGAACAATAGAAGAGTTGTGAAGCATTTTTAAGCGTCAGCGGAATTCCGAGAACAATGGAAGAGTTCCGAAGCATTTTTAAACGTCCGCGAAATTCCGAGAACAATGGAAGAGTTGTGAAGCATTTTTAAACATCAGCGGAATTCCGATAACAATGGAAGAGTTCCGAAGCATTTTTAAACGTCAGCGGAATTCCGAGAACAATGGAAGAGTTCCGAAGCATTTTTAAACTTCAGCGGAATTTGGAGAACAAAGGAAGATTTCCGAAGCATTTTTAAATGTCAGCGGAATTCCGAGAACAATGGAAGAGTTCCGAAGCATTTTTAAATGCCAGCGGAATTCTGAGAACAATGGAAGAGTTCCGAAGCATTTTTAAACTTCAGCAGAATTCCGAGAACAAAGGAAGATTTCCGAAGCATTTTTAAATGTCAGCGGAATTCCGAGAACAATGGAAGAGTTCCGAAGCATTTTAAAACTTCAGTAGAATTCCGAGAACAATGGAACAGTTCCGAAGCATTTTTAAATGTCAGCGGAATTCCGAGAACAATGGAAGAGTTCCGAAGCATATTTAAACTTCAGCGGAATTCCGAGAACAATGGAAGAGTTCCGAAGCATATTTAAACTTCAGCGGAATTCCGAGAACAATGGAAGAGTTCCGAAGCATTTTTATATGTCAGCGGAATTCCGAGAACAATGGAAGAATTCCGAAGCATACTTAAACTTCAGCGGAATTCCGAGAACAATGGAAGAGTTCTGAAGCATTTTTAAACTTCAGCGGAATTACGAGAACAATGGAAGAGTTCCGAAGCATTTTTAAATGTCAGCAGAATTCGGAGAACAATGGAAGAGTTCCGAAGAATTTTTAAACGTCAGCAGAATTCCGAGAACAATTGATGAGTTCCAAAGCATTTTTAAACGTCAGCGGAATTCCAGAACAATGGAAGAGTTCTGAAGCATTTTTAAATGTCAGCTTAATTCCGAGAACAATGGAAGTGTTCCGAAGCATTTTTAAAAGTCAGTGGAATTCCGAGAACAAAAGAAGAGTTGTGAAGCATTTTTAAGCGTCAGCGGATTTCCGAGAACAATGGAAGAGTTCCAAAGCATTTTTAAACTTCAGCAGAATTCCGAGAACAATAGAAGAGTTGTGAAGCATTTTTAAGCGTCAGCGGATTTCCGAGAACAATGGAAGAGTTCCGAAGCATTTTTAAATGTCAGCGGAATTCTGATAACAATGGAAGAGTCCTGAAGCATTTTTAAACTTCAGCAGAATTCCGATAACAGTGAAAGAGTTCCGAAGCATACTTAAACTTCAGCGGAATTCCGAGAACAATGGAAGAGTTCTGAAGCATTTTTAAACATCAACGGAATTCCGAGAAAAAAGGAAGAGTTCCGAAGCATTTTTATATGTCAGCGGAATTCCGAGAACAATGGAAGAGTTCCGAAGCATTTTAAAACTTCAGTAGAATTCCGAGAACAATGGAACAGTTCCGAAGCATTTTTAAATGTCAGCGGAATTCCGAGAACAATGGAAGAGTTCCGAAGCATATTTAAACTTCAGCGGAATTCCGAGAACAATGGAAGAGTTCCGAAGCATATTTAAACTTCAGCGGAATTCCGAGAACAATGGAAGAGTTCCGAAGCATTTTTATATGTCAGCGGAATTCCGAGAACAATGGAAGAATTCCGAAGCATACTTAAACTTCAGCGGAATTCCGAGAACAATGGAAGAGTTCTGAAGCATTTTTAAACTTCAGCGGAATTACGAGAACAATGGAAGAGTTCCGAAGCATTTTTAAATGTCAGCAGAATTCGGAGAACAATGGAAGAGTTCCGAAGAATTTTTAAACGTCAGCAGAATTCCGAGAACAATTGATGAGTTCCAAAGCATTTTTAAACGTCAGCGGAATTCCAGAACAATGGAAGAGTTCTGAAGCATTTTTAAATGTCAGCTTAATTCCGAGAACAATGGAAGTGTTCCGAAGCATTTTTAAAAGTCAGTGGAATTCCGAGAACAAAAGAAGAGTTGTGAAGCATTTTTAAGCGTCAGCGGATTTCCGAGAACAATGGAAGAGTTCCAAAGCATTTTTAAACTTCAGCAGAATTCCGAGAACAATAGAAGAGTTGTGAAGCATTTTTAAGCGTCAGCGGATTTCCGAGAACAATGGAAGAGTTCCGAAGCATTTTTAAATGTCAGCGGAATTCTGATAACAATGGAAGAGTCCTGAAGCATTTTTAAACTTCAGCAGAATTCCGATAACAGTGAAAGAGTTCCGAAGCATACTTAAACTTCAGCGGAATTCCGAGAACAATGGAAGAGTTCTGAAGCATTTTTAAACATCAACGGAATTCCGAGAAAAAAGGAAGAGTTCCGAAGCATTTTTATATGTCAGCGGAATTCCGAGAACAATGGAAGAGTTCCGAAGCATTTTTAAACTTCAGCGGAATTCCGAGAACAATGGAAGAGTTCCGAAGCATTTTTAAACATCAGCAGAATTTGGAGAACAATGGAAGAGTTGTGAAGCATTTTTAAACGTTAGTGGAATTCCGAGAACAATGGAAGAGTTCCAAAGCATTTTTAAACTTCACCCGAATTCCGATAACAATGGAAGTGTTCCGATGCATTTTTAAACTTCAGCAGAATTCCTAGAGCAATGGAAGAGTTCCGAAGCATTTTTAAAATTCAGCGGAATTCCGAGAACAATGGAAGAGTTCCGAAGCATTTTTAAACGTCAGCGGAATTCCGAGAACAATGGAAGAGTTCCAAAGCATTTTTAAACATCAGCGGAATTCCGAGAACAATGGAAGAGTACTGAAGCATTTTTAAACGTCAGCGGAATTTTGAAAACAATGGAAGATTTCCGAAGCATTTTTAAACGTCAGCGGAATTCTGAGAACAATGGAAGAGTTGTGAAGCATTTTTAAACGTCAGCGGAATTTGGAGAACAATCGAAGAGTTCCGAAGCATTTTTAAACCTCAGCGGAATTCCCAGAACAATGGAAAAGTTCTGAAGCATTTTTAAATGTCAGCGGATTTCAGAGAACAATGGAAGAGTTCCGAAGCATACTTAAACTTCAGCGGAATTCCGAGAACAATGGAAGAGTTCAGAAACATTTTTAAAAGTCAGCAGAATATAGAGAACAATGAAAGAGTTGTGAAGCATTTTTCAACGTCAGCGGAATTTCGAGAACAATGGAAGAGTTGTGAAGCATTTTTAAACGTCAGCGGAATTCCAGAACAATGGAAGAGTTCCGAAGCATACTTAAACTTCAGCGGAATTCCGAGAACAACGGAAGAGTTCAGAGACATTTTTAAAAGTCAGCAGAATACCGAGAACAATGGAAGAGTTCCAAAGCATTTTTAAACTTCAGCAGAATTCCGAGAACAATGGAAGAGTTCCGAAGCATTCTTAAACGTCAGCGGAATTCCGAGAACAATGGAAGAGTTCTGAAGCATTTTTAAATGTCAGCGGAATTCCGAGAACAATGGAAGGGTTCCGAAACATTTTTAAATGTCAGCGGAATTCTGAGAACAATGGAAGAGTTCCGAAGCATGTTTAAACTTCAGCAGAATTCCGAGAAAAATGGAAGTGTTCTGAAGCATTTTTAAACGTCAGCAGAATTCGGAGAACAATGGAAGAGTTTTTAAGCATTTTTAAACGTCAGTGGAATTCCGAAAACAATGGAAGAGTTCCGAAGCATTTTTAAACATCAGCGGAATTCTGAGAACAATGGAAGTGTTCCAAAGCATTTTTAAACTTCAGCAGAATTCCGAGAACAATGGAAGAGTTCCGAAGCATTTTTAAACTTCAACGGAATTCCGAGAACAATGGAAGAGTTTCGAAACATTTTAAAACTTCAGTAGAATTCCGAGAACAATGGAACAGTTCCGAAGCATTTTTAAACTTCAGTGGATTTCCGAGAAATGGAAGAGTTCCGAAGCATTTTTAATCTTCAGTATAATTCCGAGAACAATGGAAGAGTTCCGAAGCATATTTAAACTTCAGCGGAATTCCGAGAACAATGGAAGAGTTCCGAAGCATATGTAAACTTCAGCGGAATTCCGAGAACAATGGAAGAGTTCCGAAGCATTTTTAAACGTCAGCAGAATTCTGAGAACAATGGAAGAGTTCCGAAGCATTTTTAAACTTCAGCAGAATTATGAGAACAATGGAAGAGTTCCGAAGCATTTTTAAACTTCAGCGGAATTTGGAGAACAAAGGAAGATTACCGAAGGATTTTTAAAAGTCAGAGAAATTCCGAGAACAATGGAAGAGATCCGAAGCATTTTTAAACTTCAGCGGAATTACGAGAACAATGGAAGAGTTCCGAAGAATTTTTAAACATCAGCAGAATTTGGAGAACAATGGAAGAGTTGTGAAGCATTTTTAAACGTCAGCGGAATTCCGAGAACAATGGAAGATTTCCGAAGCATTTTTAAACTTCACCCGAATTCCGATAACAATGGAAGTGTTCCGATGCATTTTTAAACTTCAGCAGAATTCCTAGAGCAATGGAAGAGTTCCGAAGCATTTTTAAACTTCAGCGGAATTTGGAGAACAAAGGAAGATTTCCGAAGCATTTTTAAATGTCAGCGGAATTCCGAGAACAATGGAAGAGTTCCGAAGCATATTTAAACTTCAGCGGAATTCCGAGAACAATGGAAGAGTTCCGAAGCATTTTTATATGTCAGCGGAATTCCGAGAACAATGGAAGAATTCCGAAGCATTTTTAAATGCCAGCGAAATTCTGAGAACAATGGAAGAGTTCCGAAGCATTTTTACACTTCAGCAGAATTCTGAGATCAATGGAAGAGTTCCGAAGCATACTTAAACTTCAGCGGAATTCCGAGAACAATGGAAGAGTTCTGAAGCATTTTTAAACTTCAGCGGAATTACGAGAACAATGGAAGAGTTCCGAAGCATTTTTAAATGTCAGCAGAATTCGGAGAACAATGGAAGAGTTCCGAAGAATTTTTAAACGTCAGCAGAATTCCGAGAACAATTGATGAGTTCCAAAGCATTTTTAAACGTCAGCGTAATTCCAGAACAATGGAAGAGTTCTGAAGCATTTTTAAATGTCAGCTTAATTCCGAGAACAATGGAAGTGTTCCGAAGCATTTTTAAAAGTCAGTGGAATTCCGAGAACAAAAGAAGAGTTGTGAAGCATTTTTAAGCGTCAGCGGATTTCCGAGAACAATGGAAGAGTTCCAAAGCATTTTTAAACTTCAGCAGAATTCCGAGAACAATGGAAGAGTTCCAAAGCATTTTTAAAAGTCAGCGGAATTCCGAGAACAATAGAAGAGTTGTGAAGCATTTTTAAGCGTCAGCGGATTTCCGATAACAATGGAAGAGTTCCGAAGCATTTTTAAATGTCAGCGGAATTCTGATAACAATGGAAGAGTCCTGAAGCATTTTTAAACTTCAGCAGAATTCCGAGAACAGTGAAAGAGTTCCGAAGCATACTTAAACTTCAGCGGAATTCCGAGAACAATGGAAGAGTTCTGAAGCATTTTTAAACATCAACGGAATTCCGAGAAAAAAGGAAGAGTTCCGAAGCATTTTTAAATGCCAGCGAAATTCTGAGAACAATGGAAGAGTTCCGAAGCATTTTTAAACTTCAGCAGAATTCTGAGAACAATGGAAGAGTTCCGAAGCATACTTAAACTTCAGCGGAATTCCGAGAACAATGGAAGAGTTCTGAAGCATTTTTAAACTTCAGCGGAATTACGAGAACAATGGAAGAGTTTCGAAGCATTTTTAAACATCAGCAGAATTCCGAAAACAAAGGAAGATTTCCGAAGCATTTTTAAAAGTCAGAGAAATTCCGAGAACAATGGAAGAGTTCCGAAGCATTTTTAAACTTCAGCAGAATTCCGAGAACAATGAAAGAGTTCCGAAGCATTTTTAAACGTCAGCGGAATTCTGAGAACAATGGAATAATTCTGAAACATTTTTAATCTTCAGCATAATTCCGAGAACAATGGAAGAGTTCCGAAGCATATTTAAACTACAGCGGAATTCCGAGAACAATGGAAGCGTTCCGAAGCATTTTTAAAAGTCAGCGGAATACCGAGAAAAATGGAAGAGTTGTGAAGCATTTTTAAACGTCAGCGGAATTCCGAGAACAATGGAAGTGTTCCGAAGCATTTTTAAATGTCAGCGGAATTCCGAGAACAATGGAAGAGTTCCGAAGCATTTTTAAATGTCAGCAGAATTCCGAGAACAATGGAAAAGTTCCAAAGCATTTTTAAATGTCAGCGGAATTCTGAAAACAATGGACGATTTCCGAAGCATTTTTAAACTTCAGCAGAATTCCGAGAACAATGGAAGAGTTCCGAAGCATTTTTAAAAGTCAGCGGAATTCCGAGAACAATAGAAGAGTTGTGAAGCATTTTTAAGCGTCAGCGGAATTCCGAGAACAATGGACGAGTTCCGAAGCATTTTTAAACTTCAAAACTTCAGCAGATTTCCGAGAACAATGGAAGAGTTATGAAGCATTCTTAAACTTCAGCGGAATTCCGAGAACAATGGAAGAGTTCCGAAGCATTTTTAAAAGTCAGGGGAATTCTGAGAACAATAGAAGAGTTGTGAAGCAGTTTTAAGCGTCATCGGAATTCCGAAAACAAAGGAAGAGTTCTGAAGCATTTTTAAATGTCAGCGGAATTCCGAGAACAATGGAAGAGTTCCGAAGCATTTTTAAACATCAGCGGAATTCTGAGAACAATGGAAGTGTTCCAAAGCATTTTTAAACTTCAGCAGAATTCCGAGAACAATGGAAGAGTTCCGAAGGATTTTTAAACTTCAACGGAATTCCGAGAACAATGGAAGAGTTCCGAAGCATTTTAAAACTTCAGTAGAATTCCAAGAACAATGGAACAGTTCCGAAGCATTTTTAAATGTCAGCGGAATTCCGAGAACAATGGAAGAGTTCCGAAGCATATTTAAACTTCAGCGGAATTCCGAGAACAATGGAAGAGTTCCGAAGCATATTTAAACTTCAGCGGAATTCCGATAACAATGGAAGAGTTCCGAAGCATTTTTATATGTCAGCGGAATTTCGAGAACAATGGAAGAATTCCAAAGCATTTTTAAACATCAGCAGAATTCCGAGAACAATGGAAGAGTTCCGAAACATTTTTAAACTTCAACGGAATTCCGAGAACAATGGAAGAGTTCCGAAGCATTTTAAAACTTCAGTAGCATTCCGAGAACAATGGAACAGTTCCGAAGCATTTTTAAACTTCAGAGGATTTCCGAGAAATGGAAGAGTTCCGAAGCATTTTTAAACTTCAGCGGATTTCCGAGAAATGGAAGAGTTCCGAAGCATTTTGAAACGTCAGCGGAAACCCGAGAACAATGGAAGAGTTCTGAAGCATATTTAAACGTCAGCGGAAATCCGGGAACAATGGAAGAGTTCCGAAGCATTTTTAAATGTCAGCAGAATTCGGAGAACAATGGAAGAGTTCCGAAGAATTTTTAAACGTCAGCAGAATTCCGAGAACAATTGATGAGTTCCAAAGCATTTTTAAACGTCAGCGGAATTCCAGAACAATGGAAGAGTTCTGAAGCATTTTTAAATGTCAGCTTAATTCCGAGAACAATGGAAGTGTTCCGAAACATTTTTAAAAGTCAGTGGAATTCCGAGAACAAAAGAAGAGTTGTGAAGCATTTTTAAGCGTCAGCGGATTTCCGAGAACAATGGAAGAGTTCCAAAGCATTTTTAAACTTCAGCAGAATTCCGAGAACAATGGAAGAGTTCCGAAGCATTTTTAAAAGTCAGCGGAATTCCGAGAACAATAGAAGAGTTGTGAAGCATTTTTAAGCGTCAGCGGATTTCCGAGAACAATGGAAGAGTTCCGAAGCATTTTTAAATGTCAGCGGAATTCTGATAACAATGGAAGAGTCCTGAAGCATTTTTAAACTTCAGCAGAATTCTGAGAACAATGGAAGAGTTCCAAAGCATTTTTAAATGTCAGCGGAATTCTGAAAACAATGGAAGAGTTCCGAAGCATTTTTAAACTTCAGCAGAATTCCGAGAACAATGGAAGAGTTCCGAAGCATTCTTAAACTTCTGCGGATTTCCGAGAACAATGGAAGAGTTCCGAAGCATTTTTAAAAGTCAGCGGAATTCCGAGAACAATAGAAGAGTTGTGAAGCATTTTTAAGCGTCAGCGGAATTCCGAGAACAATGGAAGAGTTCCGAAGCATTTTTAAACGTCCGCGAAATTCCGAGAACAATGGAAGAGTTGTGAAGCATTTTTAAACATCAGCGGAATTCCGATAACAATGGAAGAGTTCCGAAGCATTTTTAAACGTCAGCGGAATTCCGAGAACAATGGAAGAGTTCCGAAGCATTTTTAAACTTCAGCGGAATTTGGAGAACAAAGGAAGATTTCCGAAGCATTTTTAAATGTCAGCGGAATTCCGAGAACAATGGAAGAGTTCCGAAGCATTTTTAAATGCCAGCGGAATTCTGAGAACAATGGAAGAGTTCCGAAGCATTTTTAAACTTCAGCAGAATTCCGAGAACAATGGAAGAGTTCCGAAGCATTTTAAAACTTCAGTAGAATTCCGAGAACAATGGAACAGTTCCGAAGCATTTTTAAATGTCAGCGGAATTCCGAGAACAATGGAAGAGTTCCGAAGCATATTTAAACTTCAGCGGAATTCCGAGAACAATGGAAGAGTTCCGAAGCATATTTAAACTTCAGCGGAATTCCGAGAACAATGGAAGAGTTCCGAAGCATTTTTAAATGCCAGCGAAATTCTGAGAACAATGGAAGAGTTCCGAAGCATTTTTACACTTCAGCAGAATTCTGAGATCAATGGAAGAGTTCCGAAGCATATTTAAACTTCAGCGGAATTCCGAGAACAATGGAAGAGTTCCGAAGCATTTTTAAATGCCAGCGAAATTCTGAGAACAATGGAAGAGTTCCGAAGCATTTTTACACTTCAGCAGAATTCTGAGATCAATGGAAGAGTTCCGAAGCATACTTAAACTTCAGCGGAATTCCGAGAACAATGGAAGAGTTCTGAAGCATTTTTAAACTTCAGCGGAATTACGAGAACAATGGAAGAGTTCCGAAGCATTTTTAAATGTCAGCGGAATTCCGAGAACAATGGAAGTGTTCCGAAGCATTTTTAAATGTCAGCGGAATTCCGAGAACAATGGAAGAGTTCCGAAGCATTTTTAAATGTCAGCAGAATTCCGAGAACAATGGAAAAGTTCCAAAGCATTTTTAAATGTCAGCGGAATTCTGAAAACAATGGACGATTTCCGAAGCATTTTTAAACTTCAGCAGAATTCCGAGAACAATGGAAGAGTTCCGAAGCATTTTTAAAAGTCAGCGGAATTCCGAGAACAATAGAAGAGTTGTGAAGCATTTTTAAGCGTCAGCGGAATTCCGAGAACAATGGACGAGTTCCGAAGCATTTTTAAACTTCAAAACTTCAGCAGATTTCCGAGAACAATGGAAGAGTTATGAAGCATTCTTAAACTTCAGCGGAATTCCGAGAACAATGGAAGAGTTCCGAAGCATTTTTAAAAGTCAGGGGAATTCTGAGAACAATAGAAGAGTTGTGAAGCAGTTTTAAGCGTCATCGGAATTCCGAAAACAAAGGAAGAGTTCTGAAGCATTTTTAAATGTCAGCGGAATTCCGAGAACAATGGAAGAGTTCCGAAGCATTTTTAAACATCAGCGGAATTCTGAGAACAATGGAAGTGTTCCAAAGCATTTTTAAACTTCAGCAGAATTCCGAGAACAACGGAAGAGTTCCGAAGGATTTTTAAACTTCAACGGAATTCCGAGAACAATGGAAGAGTTCCGAAGCATTTTAAAACTTCAGTAGAATTCCAAGAACAATGGAACAGTTCCGAAGCATTTTTAAATGTCAGCGGAATTTCGAGAACAATGGAAGAATTCCAAAGCATTTTTAAACATCAGCAGAATTCCGAGAACAATGGAAGAGTTCCGAAACATTTTTAAACTTCAACGGAATTCCGAGAACAATGGAAGAGTTCCGAAGCATTTTAAAACTTCAGTAGCATTCCGAGAACAATGGAACAGTTCCGAAGCATTTTTAAACTTCAGAGGATTTCCGAGAAATGGAAGAGTTCCGAAGCATTTTTAAACTTCAGCGGATTTCCGAGAAATGGAAGAGTTCCGAAGCATTTTGAAACGTCAGCGGAAACCCGAGAACAATGGAAGAGTTCTGAAGCATATTTAAACGTCAGCGGAAATCCGGGAACAATGGAAGAGTTCCGAAGCATTTTTAAATGTCAGCAGAATTCGGAGAACAATGGAAGAGTTCCGAAGAATTTTTAAACGTCAGCAGAATTCCGAGAACAATTGATGAGTTCCAAAGCATTTTTAAACGTCAGCGGAATTCCAGAACAATGGAAGAGTTCTGAAGCATTTTTAAATGTCAGCTTAATTCCGAGAACAATGGAAGTGTTCCGAAACATTTTTAAAAGTCAGTGGAATTCCGAGAACAAAAGAAGAGTTGTGAAGCATTTTTAAGCGTCAGCGGATTTCCGAGAACAATGGAAGAGTTCCAAAGCATTTTTAAACTTCAGCAGAATTCCGAGAACAATGGAAGAGTTCCGAAGCATTTTTAAAAGTCAGCGGAATTCCGAGAACAATAGAAGAGTTGTGAAGCATTTTTAAGCGTCAGCGGATTTCCGAGAACAATGGAAGAGTTCCGAAGCATTTTTAAATGTCAGCGGAATTCTGATAACAATGGAAGAGTCCTGAAGCATTTTTAAACTTCAGCAGAATTCTGAGAACAATGGAAGAGTTCCAAAGCATTTTTAAATGTCAGCGGAATTCTGAAAACAATGGAAGAGTTCCGAAGCATTTTTAAACTTCAGCAGAATTCCGAGAACAATGGAAGAGTTCCGAAGCATTCTTAAACTTCTGCGGATTTCCGAGAACAATGGAAGAGTTCCGAAGCATTTTTAAAAGTCAGCGGAATTCCGAGAACAATAGAAGAGTTGTGAAGCATTTTTAAGCGTCAGCGGAATTCCGAGAACAATGGAAGAGTTCCGAAGCATTTTTAAACGTCCGCGAAATTCCGAGAACAATGGAAGAGTTGTGAAGCATTTTTAAACATCAGCGGAATTCCGATAACAATGGAAGAGTTCCGAAGCATTTTTAAACGTCAGCGGAATTCCGAGAACAATGGAAGAGTTCCGAAGCATTTTTAAACTTCAGCGGAATTTGGAGAACAAAGGAAGATTTCCGAAGCATTTTTAAATGTCAGCGGAATTCCGAGAACAATGGAAGAGTTCCGAAGCATTTTTAAATGCCAGCGGAATTCTGAGAACAATGGAAGAGTTCCGAAGCATTTTTAAACTTCAGCAGAATTCCGAGAACAAAGGAAGATTTCCGAAGCATTTTTAAATGTCAGCGGAATTCCGAGAACAATGGAAGAGTTCCGAAGCATTTTAAAACTTCAGTAGAATTCCGAGAACAATGGAACAGTTCCGAAGCATTTTTAAACGTCAGCGGAATTCCGAGAACAATGGAAGAGTTCCGAAGCATATTTAAACTTCAGCGGAATTCCGAGAACAATGGAAGAGTTCCGAAGCATATTTAAACTTCAGCGGAATTCCGAGAACAATGGAAGAGTTCCGAAGCATTTTTATATGTCAGCGGAATTCCGAGAACAATGGAAGAATTCCGAAGCATACTTAAACTTCAGCGGAATTCCGAGAACAATGGAAGAGTTCCGAAGCATTTTTAAACGTCAGCGGAATTCCGAGAACAATGGAAGAGTTCCAAA
Organism: Phyllobates terribilis; assembly: GCF_046119375.1. NCBI lineage: Eukaryota > Metazoa > Chordata > Amphibia > Anura > Dendrobatidae > Phyllobates > Phyllobates terribilis. Next base: position 19,305,841 of record NW_027362775.1, on the reverse strand, counting down.
GCATTTTTAAACATCAGCGGAATTCCGAGAACAATGGAAGAGTACTGAAGCATTTTTAAACGTCAGCGGAATTTTGAAAACAATGGAAGATTTCCGAAGCATTTTTAAACGTCAGCGGAATTCTGAGAACAATGGAAGAGTTGTGAAGCATTTTTAAACGTCAGCGGAATTTGGAGAACAATCGAAGAGTTCCGAAGCATTTTTAAACCTCAGCGGAATTCCCAGAACAATGGAAGAGTTCTGAAGCATTTTTAAATGTCAGCGGATTTCAGAGAACAATGGAAGAGTTCCGAAGCATACTTAAACTTCAGCGGAATTCCGAGAACAATGGAAGAGTTCAGAAACATTTTTAAAAGTCAGCAGAATATAGAGAACAATGAAAGAGTTGTGAAGCATTTTTCAACGTCAGCGGAATTTCGAGAACAATGGAAGAGTTGTGAAGCATTTTTAAACGTCAGCGGAATTCCAGAACAATGGAAGAGTTCCGAAGCATACTTAAACTTCAGCGGAATTCCGAGAACAACGGAAGAGTTCAGAAACATTTTTAAAAGTCAGCAGAATACCGAGAACAATGGAAGAGTTCCAAAGCATTTTTAAACTTCAGCAGAATTCCGAGAACAATGGAAGAGTTCCGAAGCATTCTTAAACGTCAGCGGAATTCCGAGAACAATGGAAGAGTTCTGAAGCATTTTTAAATGTCAGCGGAATTCCGAGAACAATGGAAGGGTTCCGAAACATTTTTAAATGTCAGCGGAATTCTGAGAACAATGGAAGAGTTCCGAAGCATGTTTAAACTTCAGCAGAATTCCGAGAAAAATGGAAGTGTTCTGAAGCATTTTTAAACGTCAGCAGAATTCGGAGAACAATGGAAGAGTTTTTAAGCATTTTTAAACGTCAGTGGAATTCCGAAAACAATGGAAGAGTTCCGAAGCATTTTTAAACATCAGCGGAATTCTGAGAACAATGGAAGTGTTCCAAAGCATTTTTAAACTTCAGCAGAATTCCGAGAACAATGGAAGAGTTCCGAAGCATTTTTAAACTTCAACGGAATTCCGAGAACAATGGAAGAGTTTCGAAACATTTTAAAACTTCAGTAGAATTCCGAGAACAATGGAACAGTTCCGAAGCATTTTTAAACTTCAGTGGATTTCCGAGAAATGGAAGAGTTCCGAAGCATTTTTAATCTTCAGTATAATTCCGAGAACAATGGAAGAGTTCCGAAGCATATTTAAACTTCAGCGGAATTCCGAGAACAATGGAAGAGTTCCGAAGCATATGTAAACTTCAGCGGAATTCCGAGAACAATGGAAGAGTTCCGAAGCATTTTTAAACGTCAGCAGAATTCTGAGAACAATGGAAGAGTTCCGAAGCATTTTTAAACTTCAGCAGAATTATGAGAACAATGGAAGAGTTCCGAAGCATTTTTAAACTTCAGCGGAATTTGGAGAACAAAGGAAGATTACCGAAGGATTTTTAAAAGTCAGAGAAATTCCGAGAACAATGGAAGAGATCCGAAGCATTTTTAAACTTCAGCGGAATTACGAGAACAATGGAAGAGTTCCGAAGAATTTTTAAACATCAGCAGAATTTGGAGAACAATGGAAGAGTTGTGAAGCATTTTTAAACGTCAGCGGAATTCCGAGAACAATGGAAGATTTCCGAAGCATTTTTAAACTTCACCCGAATTCCGATAACAATGGAAGTGTTCCGATGCATTTTTAAACTTCAGCAGAATTCCTAGAGCAATGGAAGAGTTCCGAAGCATTTTTAAACTTCAGCGGAATTTGGAGAACAAAGGAAGATTTCCGAAGCATTTTTAAATGTCAGCGGAATTCCGAGAACAATGGAAGAGTTCCGAAGCATATTTAAACTTCAGCGGAATTCCGAGAACAATGGAATAGTTCCGAAGCATTTTTATATGTCAGCGGAATTCCGAGAACAATGGAAGAATTCCGAAGCATTTTTAAATGCCAGCGAAATTCTGAGAACAATGGAAGAGTTCCGAAGCATTTTTACACTTCAGCAGAATTCTGAGATCAATGGAAGAGTTCCGAAGCATACTTAAACTTCAGCGGAATTCCGAGAACAATGGAAGAGTTCTGAAGCATTTTTAAACTTCAGCGGAATTACGAGAACAATGGAAGAGTTCCGAAGCATTTTTAAATGTCAGCAGAATTCGGAGAACAATGGAAGAGTTCCGAAGAATTTTTAAACGTCAGCAGAATTCCGAGAACAATTGATGAGTTCCAAAGCATTTTTAAACGTCAGCGTAATTCCAGAACAATGGAAGAGTTCTGAAGCATTTTTAAATGTCAGCTTAATTCCGAGAACAATGGAAGTGTTCCGAAGCATTTTTAAAAGTCAGTGGAATTCCGAGAACAAAAGAAGAGTTGTGAAGCATTTTTAAGCGTCAGCGGATTTCCGAGAACAATGGAAGAGTTCCAAAGCATTTTTAAACTTCAGCAGAATTCCGAGAACAATGGAAGAGTTCCAAAGCATTTTTAAAAGTCAGCGGAATTCCGAGAACAATAGAAGAGTTGTGAAGCATTTTTAAGCGTCAGCGGATTTCCGATAACAATGGAAGAGTTCCGAAGCATTTTTAAATGTCAGCGGAATTCTGATAACAATGGAAGAGTCCTGAAGCATTTTTAAACTTCAGCAGAATTCCGAGAACAGTGAAAGAGTTCCGAAGCATACTTAAACTTCAGCGGAATTCCGAGAACAATGGAAGAGTTCTGAAGCATTTTTAAACATCAACGGAATTCCGAGAAAAAAGGAAGAGTTCCGAAGCATTTTTAAATGCCAGCGAAATTCTGAGAACAATGGAAGAGTTCCGAAGCATTTTTAAACTTCAGCAGAATTCTGAGAACAATGGAAGAGTTCCGAAGCATACTTAAACTTCAGCGGAATTCCGAGAACAATGGAAGAGTTCTGAAGCATTTTTAAACTTCAGCGGAATTACGAGAACAATGGAAGAGTTTCGAAGCATTTTTAAACATCAGCAGAATTCCGAAAACAAAGGAAGATTTCCGAAGCATTTTTAAAAGTCAGAGAAATTCCGAGAACAATGGAAGAGTTCCGAAGCATTTTTAAACTTCAGCAGAATTCCGAGAACAATGAAAGAGTTCCGAAGCATTTTTAAACGTCAGCGGAATTCTGAGAACAATGGAATAATTCTGAAACATTTTTAATCTTCAGCATAATTCCGAGAACAATGGAAGAGTTCCGAAGCATATTTAAACTACAGCGGAATTCCGAGAACAATGGAAGCGTTCCGAAGCATTTTTAAAAGTCAGCGGAATACCGAGAAAAATGGAAGAGTTGTGAAGCATTTTTAAACGTCAGCGGAATTCCGAGAACAATGGAAGTGTTCCGAAGCATTTTTAAATGTCAGCGGAATTCCGAGAACAATGGAAGAGTTCCGAAGCATTTTTAAATGTCAGCAGAATTCCGAGAACAATGGAAAAGTTCCAAAGCATTTTTAAATGTCAGCGGAATTCTGAAAACAATGGACGATTTCCGAAGCATTTTTAAACTTCAGCAGAATTCCGAGAACAATGGAAGAGTTCCGAAGCATTTTTAAAAGTCAGCGGAATTCCGAGAACAATAGAAGAGTTGTGAAGCATTTTTAAGCGTCAGCGGAATTCCGAGAACAATGGACGAGTTCCGAAGCATTTTTAAACTTCAAAACTTCAGCAGATTTCCGAGAACAATGGAAGAGTTATGAAGCATTCTTAAACTTCAGCGGAATTCCGAGAACAATGGAAGAGTTCCGAAGCATTTTTAAAAGTCAGGGGAATTCTGAGAACAATAGAAGAGTTGTGAAGCAGTTTTAAGCGTCATCGGAATTCCGAAAACAAAGGAAGAGTTCTGAAGCATTTTTAAATGTCAGCGGAATTCCGAGAACAATGGAAGAGTTCCGAAGCATTTTTAAACATCAGCGGAATTCTGAGAACAATGGAAGTGTTCCAAAGCATTTTTAAACTTCAGCAGAATTCCGAGAACAATGGAAGAGTTCCGAAGGATTTTTAAACTTCAACGGAATTCCGAGAACAATGGAAGAGTTCCGAAGCATTTTAAAACTTCAGTAGAATTCCAAGAACAATGGAACAGTTCCGAAGCATTTTTAAATGTCAGCGGAATTCCGAGAACAATGGAAGAGTTCCGAAGCATATTTAAACTTCAGCGGAATTCCGAGAACAATGGAAGAGTTCCGAAGCATATTTAAACTTCAGCGGAATTCCGATAACAATGGAAGAGTTCCGAAGCATTTTTATATGTCAGCGGAATTTCGAGAACAATGGAAGAATTCCAAAGCATTTTTAAACATCAGCAGAATTCCGAGAACAATGGAAGAGTTCCGAAACATTTTTAAACTTCAACGGAATTCCGAGAACAATGGAAGAGTTCCGAAGCATTTTAAAACTTCAGTAGCATTCCGAGAACAATGGAACAGTTCCGAAGCATTTTTAAACTTCAGAGGATTTCCGAGAAATGGAAGAGTTCCGAAGCATTTTTAAACTTCAGCGGATTTCCGAGAAATGGAAGAGTTCCGAAGCATTTTGAAACGTCAGCGGAAACCCGAGAACAATGGAAGAGTTCTGAAGCATATTTAAACGTCAGCGGAAATCCGGGAACAATGGAAGAGTTCCGAAGCATTTTTAAATGTCAGCAGAATTCGGAGAACAATGGAAGAGTTCCGAAGAATTTTTAAACGTCAGCAGAATTCCGAGAACAATTGATGAGTTCCAAAGCATTTTTAAACGTCAGCGGAATTCCAGAACAATGGAAGAGTTCTGAAGCATTTTTAAATGTCAGCTTAATTCCGAGAACAATGGAAGTGTTCCGAAACATTTTTAAAAGTCAGTGGAATTCCGAGAACAAAAGAAGAGTTGTGAAGCATTTTTAAGCGTCAGCGGATTTCCGAGAACAATGGAAGAGTTCCAAAGCATTTTTAAACTTCAGCAGAATTCCGAGAACAATGGAAGAGTTCCGAAGCATTTTTAAAAGTCAGCGGAATTCTGAGAACAATAGAAGAGTTGTGAAGCATTTTTAAGCGTCAGCGGATTTCCGAGAACAATGGAAGAGTTCCGAAGCATTTTTAAATGTCAGCGGAATTCTGATAACAATGGAAGAGTCCTGAAGCATTTTTAAACTTCAGCAGAATTCTGAGAACAATGGAAGAGTTCCAAAGCATTTTTAAATGTCAGCGGAATTCTGAAAACAATGGAAGAGTTCCGAAGCATTTTTAAACTTCAGCAGAATTCCGAGAACAATGGAAGAGTTCCGAAGCATTCTTAAACTTCTGCGGATTTCCGAGAACAATGGAAGAGTTCCGAAGCATTTTTAAAAGTCAGCGGAATTCCGAGAACAATAGAAGAGTTGTGAAGCATTTTTAAGCGTCAGCGGAATTCCGAGAACAATGGAAGAGTTCCGAAGCATTTTTAAACGTCCGCGAAATTCCGAGAACAATGGAAGAGTTGTGAAGCATTTTTAAACATCAGCGGAATTCCGATAACAATGGAAGAGTTCCGAAGCATTTTTAAACGTCAGCGGAATTCCGAGAACAATGGAAGAGTTCCGAAGCATTTTTAAACTTCAGCGGAATTTGGAGAACAAAGGAAGATTTCCGAAGCATTTTTAAATGTCAGCGGAATTCCGAGAACAATGGAAGAGTTCCGAAGCATTTTTAAATGCCAGCGGAATTCTGAGAACAATGGAAGAGTTCCGAAGCATTTTTAAACTTCAGCAGAATTCCGAGAACAATGGAAGAGTTCCGAAGCATTTTAAAACTTCAGTAGAATTCCGAGAACAATGGAACAGTTCCGAAGCATTTTTAAATGTCAGCGGAATTCCGAGAACAATGGAAGAGTTCCGAAGCATATTTAAACTTCAGCGGAATTCCGAGAACAATGGAAGAGTTCCGAAGCATATTTAAACTTCAGCGGAATTCCGAGAACAATGGAAGAGTTCCGAAGCATTTTTAAATGCCAGCGAAATTCTGAGAACAATGGAAGAGTTCCGAAGCATTTTTACACTTCAGCAGAATTCTGAGATCAATGGAAGAGTTCCGAAGCATATTTAAACTTCAGCGGAATTCCGAGAACAATGGAAGAGTTCCGAAGCATTTTTAAATGCCAGCGAAATTCTGAGAACAATGGAAGAGTTCCGAAGCATTTTTACACTTCAGCAGAATTCTGAGATCAATGGAAGAGTTCCGAAGCATACTTAAACTTCAGCGGAATTCCGAGAACAATGGAAGAGTTCTGAAGCATTTTTAAACTTCAGCGGAATTACGAGAACAATGGAAGAGTTCCGAAGCATTTTTAAATGTCAGCGGAATTCCGAGAACAATGGAAGTGTTCCGAAGCATTTTTAAATGTCAGCGGAATTCCGAGAACAATGAAAGAGTTCCGAAGCATTTTTAAATGTCAGCAGAATTCCGAGAACAATGGAAAAGTTCCAAAGCATTTTTAAATGTCAGCGGAATTCTGAAAACAATGGACGATTTCCGAAGCATTTTTAAACTTCAGCAGAATTCCGAGAACAATGGAAGAGTTCCGAAGCATTTTTAAAAGTCAGCGGAATTCCGAGAACAATAGAAGAGTTGTGAAGCATTTTTAAGCGTCAGCGGAATTCCGAGAACAATGGACGAGTTCCGAAGCATTTTTAAACTTCAAAACTTCAGCAGATTTCCGAGAACAATGGAAGAGTTATGAAGCATTCTTAAACTTCAGCGGAATTCCGAGAACAATGGAAGAGTTCCGAAGCATTTTTAAAAGTCAGGGGAATTCTGAGAACAATAGAAGAGTTGTGAAGCAGTTTTAAGCGTCATCGGAATTCCGAAAACAAAGGAAGAGTTCTGAAGCATTTTTAAATGTCAGCGGAATTCCGAGAACAATGGAAGAGTTCCGAAGCATTTTTAAACATCAGCGGAATTCTGAGAACAATGGAAGTGTTCCAAAGCATTTTTAAACTTCAGCAGAATTCCGAGAACAATGGAAGAGTTCCGAAGGATTTTTAAACTTCAACGGAATTCCGAGAACAATGGAAGAGTTCCGAAGCATTTTAAAACTTCAGTAGAATTCCAAGAACAATGGAACAGTTCCGAAGCATTTTTAAATGTCAGCGGAATTCCGAGAACAATGGAAGAGTTCCGAAGCATATTTAAACTTCAGCGGAATTCCGAGAACAATGGAAGAGTTCCGAAGCATATTTAAACTTCAGCGGAATTCCGATAACAATGGAAGAGTTCCGAAGCATTTTTATATGTCAGCGGAATTTCGAGAACAATGGAAGAATTCCAAAGCATTTTTAAACATCAGCAGAATTCCGAGAACAATGGAAGAGTTCCGAAACATTTTTAAACTTCAACGGAATTCCGAGAACAATGGAAGAGTTCCGAAGCATTTTAAAACTTCAGTAGCATTCCGAGAACAATGGAACAGTTCCGAAGCATTTTTAAACTTCAGAGGATTTCCGAGAAATGGAAGAGTTCCGAAGCATTTTTAAACTTCAGCGGATTTCCGAGAAATGGAAGAGTTCCGAAGCATTTTGAAACGTCAGCGGAAACCCGAGAACAATGGAAGAGTTCTGAAGCATATTTAAACGTCAGCGGAAATCCGGGAACAATGGAAGAGTTCCGAAGCATTTTTAAATGTCAGCAGAATTCGGAGAACAATGGAAGAGTTCCGAAGAATTTTTAAACGTCAGCAGAATTCCGAGAACAATTGATGAGTTCCAAAGCATTTTTAAACGTCAGCGGAATTCCAGAACAATGGAAGAGTTCTGAAGCATTTTTAAATGTCAGCTTAATTCCGAGAACAATGGAAGTGTTCCGAAACATTTTTAAAAGTCAGTGGAATTCCGAGAACAAAAGAAGAGTTGTGAAGCATTTTTAAGCGTCAGCGGATTTCCGAGAACAATGGAAGAGTTCCAAAGCATTTTTAAACTTCAGCAGAATTCCGAGAACAATGGAAGAGTTCCGAAGCATTTTTAAAAGTCAGCGGAATTCCGAGAACAATAGAAGAGTTGTGAAGCATTTTTAAGCGTCAGCGGATTTCCGAGAACAATGGAAGAGTTCCGAAGCATTTTTAAATGTCAGCGGAATTCTGATAACAATGGAAGAGTCCTGAAGCATTTTTAAACTTCAGCAGAATTCTGAGAACAATGGAAGAGTTCCAAAGCATTTTTAAATGTCAGCGGAATTCTGAAAACAATGGAAGAGTTCCGAAGCATTTTTAAACTTCAGCAGAATTCCGAGAACAATGGAAGAGTTCCGAAGCATTCTTAAACTTCTGCGGATTTCCGAGAACAATGGAAGAGTTCCGAAGCATTTTTAAAAGTCAGCGGAATTCCGAGAACAATAGAAGAGTTGTGAAGCATTTTTAAGCGTCAGCGGAATTCCGAGAACAATGGAAGAGTTCCGAAGCATTTTTAAACGTCCGCGAAATTCCGAGAACAATGGAAGAGTTGTGAAGCATTTTTAAACATCAGCGGAATTCCGATAACAATGGAAGAGTTCCGAAGCATTTTTAAACGTCAGCGGAATTCCGAGAACAATGGAAGAGTTCCGAAGCATTTTTAAACTTCAGCGGAATTTGGAGAACAAAGGAAGATTTCCGAAGCATTTTTAAATGTCAGCGGAATTCCGAGAACAATGGAAGAGTTCCGAAGCATTTTTAAATGCCAGCGGAATTCTGAGAACAATGGAAGAGTTCCGAAGCATTTTTAAACTTCAGCAGAATTCCGAGAACAAAGGAAGATTTCCGAAGCATTTTTAAATGTCAGCGGAATTCCGAGAACAATGGAAGAGTTCCGAAGCATTTTAAAACTTCAGTAGAATTCCGAGAACAATGGAACAGTTCCGAAGCATTTTTAAATGTCAGCGGAATTCCGAGAACAATGGAAGAGTTCCGAAGCATATTTAAACTTCAGCGGAATTCCGAGAACAATGGAAGAGTTCCGAAGCATATTTAAACTTCAGCGGAATTCCGAGAACAATGGAAGAGTTCCGAAGCATTTTTATATGTCAGCGGAATTCCGAGAACAATGGAAGAATTCCGAAGCATACTTAAACTTCAGCGGAATTCCGAGAACAATGGAAGAGTTCTGAAGCATTTTTAAACTTCAGCGGAATTACGAGAACAATGGAAGAGTTCCGAAGCATTTTTAAATGTCAGCAGAATTCGGAGAACAATGGAAGAGTTCCGAAGAATTTTTAAACGTCAGCAGAATTCCGAGAACAATTGATGAGTTCCAAAGCATTTTTAAACGTCAGCGGAATTCCAGAACAATGGAAGAGTTCTGAAGCATTTTTAAATGTCAGCTTAATTCCGAGAACAATGGAAGTGTTCCGAAGCATTTTTAAAAGTCAGTGGAATTCCGAGAACAAAAGAAGAGTTGTGAAGCATTTTTAAGCGTCAGCGGATTTCCGAGAACAATGGAAGAGTTCCAAAGCATTTTTAAACTTCAGCAGAATTCCGAGAACAATAGAAGAGTTGTGAAGCATTTTTAAGCGTCAGCGGATTTCCGAGAACAATGGAAGAGTTCCGAAGCATTTTTAAATGTCAGCGGAATTCTGATAACAATGGAAGAGTCCTGAAGCATTTTTAAACTTCAGCAGAATTCCGATAACAGTGAAAGAGTTCCGAAGCATACTTAAACTTCAGCGGAATTCCGAGAACAATGGAAGAGTTCTGAAGCATTTTTAAACATCAACGGAATTCCGAGAAAAAAGGAAGAGTTCCGAAGCATTTTTATATGTCAGCGGAATTCCGAGAACAATGGAAGAGTTCCGAAGCATTTTTAAACTTCAGCGGAATTCCGAGAACAATGGAAGAGTTCCGAAGCATTTTTAAACATCAGCAGAATTTGGAGAACAATGGAAGAGTTGTGAAGCATTTTTAAACGTTAGTGGAATTCCGAGAACAATGGAAGAGTTCCAAAGCATTTTTAAACTTCACCCGAATTCCGATAACAATGGAAGTGTTCCGATGCATTTTTAAACTTCAGCAGAATTCCTAGAGCAATGGAAGAGTTCCGAAGCATTTTTAAAATTCAGCGGAATTCCGAGAACAATGGAAGAGTTCCGAAGCATTTTTAAACGTCAGCGGAATTCCGAGAACAATGGAAGAGTTCCAAAGCATTTTTAAACATCAGCGGAATTCCGAGAACAATGGAAGAGTACTGAAGCATTTTTAAACGTCAGCGGAATTTTGAAAACAATGGAAGATTTCCGAAGCATTTTTAAACGTCAGCGGAATTCTGAGAACAATGGAAGAGTTGTGAAGCATTTTTAAACGTCAGCGGAATTTGGAGAACAATCGAAGAGTTCCGAAGCATTTTTAAACCTCAGCGGAATTCCCAGAACAATGGAAGAGTTCTGAAGCATTTTTAAATGTCAGCGGATTTCAGAGAACAATGGAAGAGTTCCGAAGCATACTTAAACTTCAGCGGAATTCCGAGAACAATGGAAGAGTTCAGAAACATTTTTAAAAGTCAGCAGAATATAGAGAACAATGAAAGAGTTGTGAAGCATTTTTCAACGTCAGCGGAATTTCGAGAACAATGGAAGAGTTGTGAAGCATTTTTAAACGTCAGCGGAATTCCAGAACAATGGAAGAGTTCCGAAGCATACTTAAACTTCAGCGGAATTCCGAGAACAACGGAAGAGTTCAGAAACATTTTTAAAAGTCAGCAGAATACCGAGAACAATGGAAGAGTTCCAAAGCATTTTTAAACTTCAGCAGAATTCCGAGAACAATGGAAGAGTTCCGAAGCATTCTTAAACGTCAGCGGAATTCCGAGAACAATGGAAGAGTTCTGAAGCATTTTTAAATGTCAGCGGAATTCCGAGAACAATGGAAGGGTTCCGAAACATTTTTAAATGTCAGCGGAATTCTGAGAACAATGGAAGAGTTCCGAAGCATGTTTAAACTTCAGCAGAATTCCGAGAAAAATGGAAGTGTTCTGAAGCATTTTTAAACGTCAGCAGAATTCGGAGAACAATGGAAGAGTTTTTAAGCATTTTTAAACGTCAGTGGAATTCCGAAAACAATGGAAGAGTTCCGAAGCATTTTTAAACATCAGCGGAATTCTGAGAACAATGGAAGTGTTCCAAAGCATTTTTAAACTTCAGCAGAATTCCGAGAACAATGGAAGAGTTCCGAAGCATTTTTAAACTTCAACGGAATTCCGAGAACAATGGAAGAGTTTCGAAACATTTTAAAACTTCAGTAGAATTCCGAGAACAATGGAACAGTTCCGAAGCATTTTTAAACTTCAGTGGATTTCCGAGAAATGGAAGAGTTCCGAAGCATTTTTAATCTTCAGTATAATTCCGAGAACAATGGAAGAGTTCCGAAGCATATTTAAACTTCAGCGGAATTCCGAGAACAATGGAAGAGTTCCGAAGCATATGTAAACTTCAGCGGAATTCCGAGAACAATGGAAGAGTTCCGAAGCATTTTTAAACGTCAGCAGAATTCTGAGAACAATGGAAGAGTTCCGAAGCATTTTTAAACTTCAGCAGAATTATGAGAACAATGGAAGAGTTCCGAAGCATTTTTAAACTTCAGCGGAATTTGGAGAACAAAGGAAGATTACCGAAGGATTTTTAAAAGTCAGAGAAATTCCGAGAACAATGGAAGAGATCCGAAGCATTTTTAAACTTCAGCGGAATTACGAGAACAATGGAAGAGTTCCGAAGAATTTTTAAACATCAGCAGAATTTGGAGAACAATGGAAGAGTTGTGAAGCATTTTTAAACGTCAGCGGAATTCCGAGAACAATGGAAGATTTCCGAAGCATTTTTAAACTTCACCCGAATTCCGATAACAATGGAAGTGTTCCGATGCATTTTTAAACTTCAGCAGAATTCCTAGAGCAATGGAAGAGTTCCGAAGCATTTTTAAACTTCAGCGGAATTTGGAGAACAAAGGAAGATTTCCGAAGCATTTTTAAATGTCAGCGGAATTCCGAGAACAATGGAAGAGTTCCGAAGCATATTTAAACTTCAGCGGAATTCCGAGAACAATGGAAGAGTTCCGAAGCATTTTTATATGTCAGCGGAATTCCGAGAACAATGGAAGAATTCCGAAGCATTTTTAAATGCCAGCGAAATTCTGAGAACAATGGAAGAGTTCCGAAGCATTTTTACACTTCAGCAGAATTCTGAGATCAATGGAAGAGTTCCGAAGCATACTTAAACTTCAGCGGAATTCCGAGAACAATGGAAGAGTTCTGAAGCATTTTTAAACTTCAGCGGAATTACGAGAACAATGGAAGAGTTCCGAAGCATTTTTAAATGTCAGCAGAATTCGGAGAACAATGGAAGAGTTCCGAAGAATTTTTAAACGTCAGCAGAATTCCGAGAACAATTGATGAGTTCCAAAGCATTTTTAAACGTCAGCGGAATTCCAGAACAATGGAAGAGTTCTGAAGCATTTTTAAATGTCAGCTTAATTCCGAGAACAATGGAAGTGTTCCGAAGCATTTTTAAAAGTCAGTGGAATTCCGAGAACAAAAGAAGAGTTGTGAAGCATTTTTAAGCGTCAGCGGATTTCCGATAACAATGGAAGAGTTCCGAAGCATTTTTAAATGTCAGCGGAATTCTGATAACAATGGAAGAGTCCTGAAGCATTTTTAAACTTCAGCAGAATTCCGAGAACAGTGAAAGAGTTCCGAAGCATACTTAAACTTCAGCGGAATTCCGAGAACAATGGAAGAGTTCTGAAGCATTTTTAAACATCAACGGAATTCCGAGAAAAAAGGAAGAGTTCCGAAGCATTTTTAAATGCCAGCGAAATTCTGAGAACAATGGAAGAGTTCCGAAGCATTTTTAAACTTCAGCAGAATTCTGAGAACAATGGAAGAGTTCCGAAGCATACTTAAACTTCAGCGGAATTCCGAGAACAATGGAAGAGTTCTGAAGCATTTTTAAACTTCAGCGGAATTACGAGAACAATGGAAGAGTTTCGAAGCATTTTTAAACATCAGCAGAATTCCGAAAACAAAGGAAGATTTCCGAAGCATTTTTAAAAGTCAGAGAAATTCCGAGAACAATGGAAGAGTTCCGAAGCATTTTTAAACTTCAGCAGAATTCCGAGAACAATGGAAGAGTTCCGAAGCATTTTTAAACGTCAGCGGAATTCTGAGAACAATGGAATAATTCTGAAACATTTTTAATCTTCAGCATAATTCCGAGAACAATGGAAGAGTTCCGAAGCATATTTAAACTACAGCGGAATTCCGAGAACAATGGAAGCGTTCCGAAGCATTTTTAAAAGTCAGCGGAATACCGAGAAAAATGGAAGAGTTGTGAAGCATTTTTAAACGTCAGCGGAATTCCGAGAACAATGGAAGTGTTCCGAAGCATTTTTAAATGTCAGCGGAATTCCGAGAACAATGGAAGAGTTCCGAAGCATTTTTAAATGTCAGCAGAATTCCGAGAACAATGGAAAAGTTCCAAAGCATTTTTAAATGTCAGCGGAATTCTGAAAACAATGGACGATTTCCGAAGCATTTTTAAACTTCAGCAGAATTCCGAGAACAATGGAAGAGTTCCGAAGCATTTTTAAAAGTCAGCGGAATTCCGAGAACAATAGAAGAGTTGTGAAGCATTTTTAAGCGTCAGCGGAATTCCGAGAACAATGGACGAGTTCCGAAGCATTTTTAAACTTCAAAACTTCAGCAGATTTCCGAGAACAATGGAAGAGTTATGAAGCATTCTTAAACTTCAGCGGAATTCCGAGAACAATGGAAGAGTTCCGAAGCATTTTTAAAAGTCAGGGGAATTCTGAGAACAATAGAAGAGTTGTGAAGCAGTTTTAAGCGTCATCGGAATTCCGAAAACAAAGGAAGAGTTCTGAAGCATTTTTAAATGTCAGCGGAATTCCGAGAACAATGGAAGAGTTCCGAAGCATTTTTAAACATCAGCGGAATTCTGAGAACAATGGAAGTGTTCCAAAGCATTTTTAAACTTCAGCAGAATTCCGAGAACAATGGAAGAGTTCCGAAGGATTTTTAAACTTCAACGGAATTCCGAGAACAATGGAAGAGTTCCGAAGCATTTTAAAACTTCAGTAGAATTCCAAGAACAATGGAACAGTTCCGAAGCATTTTTAAATGTCAGCGGAATTCCGAGAACAATGGAAGAGTTCCGAAGCATATTTAAACTTCAGCGGAATTCCGAGAACAATGGAAGAGTTCCGAAGCATATTTAAACTTCAGCGGAATTCCGATAACAATGGAAGAGTTCCGAAGCATTTTTATATGTCAGCGGAATTTCGAGAACAATGGAAGAATTCCAAAGCATTTTTAAACATCAGCAGAATTCCGAGAACAATGGAAGAGTTCCGAAACATTTTTAAACTTCAACGGAATTCCGAGAACAATGGAAGAGTTCCGAAGCATTTTAAAACTTCAGTAGCATTCCGAGAACAATGGAACAGTTCCGAAGCATTTTTAAACTTCAGAGGATTTCCGAGAAATGGAAGAGTTCCGAAGCATTTTTAAACTTCAGCGGATTTCCGAGAAATGGAAGAGTTCCGAAGCATTTTGAAACGTCAGCGGAAACCCGAGAACAATGGAAGAGTTCTGAAGCATATTTAAACGTCAGCGGAAATCCGGGAACAATGGAAGAGTTCCGAAGCATTTTTAAATGTCAGCAGAATTCGGAGAACAATGGAAGAGTTCCGAAGAATTTTTAAACGTCAGCAGAATTCCGAGAACAATTGATGAGTTCCAAAGCATTTTTAAACGTCAGCGGAATTCCAGAACAATGGAAGAGTTCTGAAGCATTTTTAAATGTCAGCTTAATTCCGAGAACAATGGAAGTGTTCCGAAACATTTTTAAAAGTCAGTGGAATTCCGAGAACAAAAGAAGAGTTGTGAAGCATTTTTAAGCGTCAGCGGATTTCCGAGAACAATGGAAGAGTTCCAAAGCATTTTTAAACTTCAGCAGAATTCCGAGAACAATGGAAGAGTTCCGAAGCATTTTTAAAAGTCAGCGGAATTCCGAGAACAATAGAAGAGTTGTGAAGCATTTTTAAGCGTCAGCGGATTTCCGAGAACAATGGAAGAGTTCCGAAGCATTTTTAAATGTCAGCGGAATTCTGATAACAATGGAAGAGTCCTGAAGCATTTTTAAACTTCAGCAGAATTCTGAGAACAATGGAAGAGTTCCAAAGCATTTTTAAATGTCAGCGGAATTCTGAAAACAATGGAAGAGTTCCGAAGCATTTTTAAACTTCAGCAGAATTCCGAGAACAATGGAAGAGTTCCGAAGCATTCTTAAACTTCTGCGGATTTCCGAGAACAATGGAAGAGTTCCGAAGCATTTTTAAAAGTCAGCGGAATTCCGAGAACAATAGAAGAGTTGTGAAGCATTTTTAAGCGTCAGCGGAATTCCGAGAACAATGGAAGAGTTCCGAAGCATTTTTAAACGTCCGCGAAATTCCGAGAACAATGGAAGAGTTGTGAAGCATTTTTAAACATCAGCGGAATTCCGATAACAATGGAAGAGTTCCGAAGCATTTTTAAACGTCAGCGGAATTCCGAGAACAATGGAAGAGTTCCGAAGCATTTTTAAACTTCAGCGGAATTTGGAGAACAAAGGAAGATTTCCGAAGCATTTTTAAATGTCAGCGGAATTCCGAGAACAATGGAAGAGTTCCGAAGCATTTTTAAATGCCAGCGGAATTCTGAGAACAATGGAAGAGTTCCGAAGCATTTTTAAACTTCAGCAGAATTCCGAGAACAATGGAAGAGTTCCGAAGCATTTTAAAACTTCAGTAGAATTCCGAGAACAATGGAACAGTTCCGAAGCATTTTTAAATGTCAGCGGAATTCCGAGAACAATGGAAGAGTTCCGAAGCATATTTAAACTTCAGCGGAATTCCGAGAACAATGGAAGAGTTCCGAAGCATATTTAAACTTCAGCGGAATTCCGAGAACAATGGAAGAGTTCCGAAGCATTTTTAAATGCCAGCGAAATTCTGAGAACAATGGAAGAGTTCCGAAGCATTTTTACACTTCAGCAGAATTCTGAGATCAATGGAAGAGTTCCGAAGCATATTTAAACTTCAGCAGAATTCCGAGAACAATGGAAGAGTTCCGAAGCATTTTTAAATGCCAGCGAAATTCTGAGAACAATGGAAGAGTTCCGAAGCATTTTTACACTTCAGCAGAATTCTGAGATCAATGGAAGAGTTCCGAAGCATACTTAAACTTCAGCGGAATTCCGAGAACAATGGAAGAGTTCTGAAGCATTTTTAAACTTCAGCGGAATTACGAGAACAATGGAAGAGTTCCGAAGCATTTTTAAATGTCAGCAGAATTCGGAGAACAATGGAAGAGTTCCGAAGAATTTTTAAACGTCAGCAGAATTCCGAGAACAATTGATGAGTTCCAAAGCATTTTTAAACGTCAGCGGAATTCCAGAACAATGGAAGAGTTCTGAAGCATTTTTAAATGTCAGCTTAATTCCGAGAACAATGGAAGTGTTCCGAAGCATTTTTAAAAGTCAGTGGAATTCCGAGAACAAAAGAAGAGTTGTGAAGCATTTTTAAGTGTCAGCGGATTTCCGAGAACAATGGAAGAGTTCCAAAGCATTTTTAAACTTCAGCAGAATTCCGAGAACAATGGAAGAGTTCCGAAGCATTTTTAAAAGTCAGCGGAATTCCGAGAACAATAGAAGAGTTGTGAAGCATTTTTAAGCGTCAGCGGATTTCCGAGAACAATGGAAGAGTTCCGAAGCATTTTTAAATGTCAGCGGAATTCTGATAACAATGGAAGAGTCCTGAAGCATTTTTAAACTTCAGCAGAATTCCGAGAACAGTGAAAGAGTTCCGAAGCATACTTAAACTTCAGCGGAATTCCGAGAACAATGGAAGAGTTCTGAAGCATTTTTAAACATCAACGGAATTCCGAGAAAAAAGGAAGAGTTCCGAAGCATTTTTATATGTCAGCGGAATTCCGAGAACAATGGAAGAGTTCCGAAGCATTTTTAAACTTCAGCGGAATTCCGAGAACAATGGAAGAGTTCCGAAGCATTTTTAAACATCAGCAGAATTTGGAGAACAATGGAAGAGTTGTGAAGCATTTTTAAACGTTAGTGGAATTCCGAGAACAATGGAAGAGTTCCAAAGCATTTTTAAACTTCACCCGAATTCCGATAACAATGGAAGTGTTCCGATGCATTTTTAAACTTCAGCAGAATTCCTAGAGCAATGGAAGAGTTCCGAAGCATTTTTAAACTTCAGCGGAATTCCGAGAACAATGGAAGAGTTCCGAAGCATTTTTAAACGTCAGCGGAATTCCGAGAACAATGGAAGAGTTCCAAAGCATTTTTAAACATCAGCGGAATTCCGAGAACAATGGAAGAGTACTGAAGCATTTTTAAACGTCAGCGGAATTTTGAAAACAATGGAAGATTTCCGAAGCATTTTTAAACGTCAGCGGAATTCTGAGAACAATGGAAGAGTTGTGAAGCATTTTTAAACGTCAGCGGAATTTGGAGAACAATCGAAGAGTTCCGAAGCATTTTTAAACCTCAGCGGAATTCCCAGAACAATGGAAGAGTTCTGAAGCATTTTTAAATGTCAGCGGATTTCAGAGAACAATGGAAGAGTTCCGAAGCATACTTAAACTTCAGCGGAATTCCGAGAACAATGGAAGAGTTCAGAAACATTTTTAAAAGTCAGCAGAATATAGAGAACAATGAAAGAGTTGTGAAGCATTTTTCAACGTCAGCGGAATTCCGAGAACAATGGAAGAGTTGTGAAGCATTTTTAATCTTCAGTATAATTCCGAGAACAATGGAAGAGTTCCGAAGCATATTTAAACTTCAGCGGAATTCCGAGAACAATGGAAGAGTTCCGAAGCATATGTAAACTTCAGCGGAATTCCGAGAACAATGGAAGAGTTCCGAAGCATTTTTAAACGTCAGCAGAATTCTGAGAACAATGGAAGAGTTCCGAAGCATTTTTAAACTTCAGCAGAATTATGAGAACAATGGAAGAGTTCCGAAGCATTTTTAAACTTCAGCGGAATTTGGAGAACAAAGGAAGATTACCGAAGGATTTTTAAAAGTCAGAGAAATTCCGAGAACAATGGAAGAGATCCGAAGCATTTTTAAACTTCAGCGGAATTACGAGAACAATGGAAGAGTTCCGAAGAATTTTTAAACATCAGCAGAATTTGGAGAACAATGGAAGAGTTGTGAAGCATTTTTAAACGTCAGCGGAATTCCGAGAACAATGGAAGATTTCCGAAGCATTTTTAAACTTCACCCGAATTCCGATAACAATGGAAGTGTTCCGATGCATTTTTAAACTTCAGCAGAATTCCTAGAGCAATGGAAGAGTTCCGAAGCATTTTTAAACTTCAGCGGAATTCCGAGAACAATGGAAGAGTTCCGAAGCATTTTTAAACGTCAGCGGAATTCCGAGAACAATGGAAGAGTTCCAAAGCATTTTTAAACATCAGCGGAATTCCGAGAACAATGGAAGAGTACTGAAGCATTTTTAAACGTCAGCGGAATTTTGAAAACAATGGAAGATTTCCGAAGCATTTTTAAACGTCAGCGGAATTCTGAGAACAATGGAAGAGTTGTGAAGCATTTTTAAACGTAAGCGGAATTTGGAGAACAATCGAAGAGTTCCGAAGCATTTTTAAACCTCAGCGGAATTCCCAGAACAATGGAAGAGTTCTGAAGCATTTTTAAATGTCAGCGGATTTCAGAGAACAATGGAAGAGTTCCGAAGCATACTTAAACTTCAGCGGAATTCCGAGAACAATGGAAGAGTTCAGAAACATTTTTAAAAGTCAGCAGAATATAGAGAACAATGAAAGAGTTGTGAAGCATTTTTCAACGTCAGCGGAATTCCGAGAACAATGGAAGAGTTGTGAAGCATTTTTAAACGTCAGCGGAATTCCAGAACAATGGAAGAGTTCCGAAGCATACTTAAACTTCAGCGGAATTCCGAGAACAACGGAAGAGTTCAGAAACATTTTTAAAAGTCAGCAGAATACCGAGAACAATGGAAGAGTTCCAAAGCATTTTTAAACTTCAGCAGAATTCCGAGAACAATGGAAGAGTTCCGAAGCATTCTTAAACGTCAGCGGAATTCCGAGAACAATGGAAGAGTTCTGAAGCATTTTTAAATGTCAGCGGAATTCCGAGAACAATGGAAGGGTTCCGAAACATTTTTAAATGTCAGCGGAATTCTGAGAACAATGGAAGAGTTCCGAAGCATATGTAAACTTCAGCGGAATTCCGAGAACAATGGAAGAGTTCCGAAACATTTTTAAACTTCAGAGGATTTCCGAGAAATGGAAGAGTTCCGAAGCATTTTTAAACTTCAGCGGAATACCGAGAACAATGGAAGAGTTCCGAAGCATATGTAAACTTCAGCGGAATTCCGAGAACAATGGAAGAGTTCCGAAACATTTTTAAACTTCAGAGGATTTCCGAGAAATGGAAGAGTTCCGAAGCATTTTTAAACTTCAGCGGATTTCCGAGAAATGGAAGAGTTCCGAAGCATTTTGAAACGTCAGCGGAAACCCGAGAACAATGGAAGAGTTCTGAAGCATATTTAAACGTCAGCGGAAATCCGGGAACAATGGAAGAGTTCCGAGGCATTTTTAAATGTCAGCAGAATTCGGAGAACAATGGAAGAGTTCCGAAGAATTTTTAAACGTCAGCAGAATTCCGAGAACAATTGATGAGTTCCAAAGCATTTTTAAACGTCAGCGGAATTCCAGAACAATGGAAGAGTTCCGAAGCATTTTTAAATGTCAGCTTAATTCCGAGAACAATGGAAGAGTTCCGAAGCATTTGTAAAAGTCAGCGGAATTCCGAGAACAATATAAGAGTTGTGAATCATTTTTAAGCGTCCGCGGATTTCCGAGAACAATGGAAGAGTTCCAAAGCATTTTTAAACTTCAGCAGAATTCCGAGAACAATGGAAGAGTTCCGAAGCATTTTTAAGCGTCAGCGGATTTCCGAGAACAATGGAAGAGTTCCGAAGCATTTTTAAATGTCAGCGGAATTCTGATAACAATGGAAGAGTTCCGAAGCATTTTTAAACTTCAGCAGAATTCCGAGAACAGTGAAAGAGTACCGAAGCATACTTAAACTTCAGCGGAATTCCGAGAACAATGGAAGAGTTCTGAAGCATTTTTAAACATCAACGGAATTCCGAGAAAAAAGGAAGAGTTCCGAAGCATTTTTATATGTCAGCGGAATTCCGAGAACAATGGAAGAGTTCCGAAGCATTTTTAAACTTCAGCGGAATTACGAGAACAATGGAAGAGTTCCGAAGCATTTTTAAACATCAGCAGAATTTGGAGAACAATGGAAGAGTTGTGAAGCATTTTTAAACGTCAGCGGAATTCCGAGAACAATGGAAGATTTCCGAAGCATTTTTAAACGTCAGTGGAATTCCGAAAACAATGGAAGAGTTCCGAAGCATTTTTAAACATCAGTGGAATTCTGAGAACAATGGAAGTGTTCCAAAGCATTTTTAAACTTCAGCAGAATTCCGAGAACAATGGAAGAGTTCCGAAACATTTTTAAACTTCAACGGAATTCCGAGAACAATGGAAGAGTTCCGAAGCATTTTAAAACTTCAGTAGCATTCCGAGAACAATGGAACAGTTCCGAAGCATTTTTAAACTTCAGAGGATTTCCGAGAAATGGAAGAGTTCCGAAGCATTTTTAAACTTCAGCGGATTTCCGAGAAATGGAAGAGTTCCGAAGCATTTTGAAACGTCAGCGGAAACCCGAGAACAATGGAAGAGTTCTGAAGCAAATTTAAACGTCAGCGGAAATCCGGGAACAATGGAAGAGTTCCGAAGCATTTTTAAAAGTCAGCGGAATTCCGAGAACAATAGAAGAGTTGTGAAGCATTTTTAAGTGTCAGCGGATTTCCGAGAACAATGGAAGAGTTCCAAAGCATTTTTAAACTTCAGCAGAATTCCGAGAACAATGGAAGAGTTCCGAAGCATTTTTAAAAGTCAGCGGAATTCCGAGAACAATAGAAGAGTTGTGAAGCATTTTTAAGCATAAGCGGATTTCCGAGAACAATGGAAGAGTTCCGAAGCATTTTTAAATGTCAGCGGAATTCTGATAACAATGGAAGAGTCCTGAAGCATTTTTAAACTTCAGCAGAATTCCGAGAACAGTGAAAGAGTTCCGAAGCATACTTAAACTTCAGCGGAATTCCGAGAACAATGGAAGAGTTCTGAAGCATTTTTAAACATCAACGGAATTCCGAGAAAAAAGGAAGAGTTCCGAAGCATTTTTAAATGCCAGCGAAATTCTGAGAACAATGGAAGAGTTCCGAAGCATTTTTAAACTTCAGCAGAATTCTGAGAACAATGGAAGAGTTCCGAAGCATACTTAAACTTCAGCGGAATTCCGAGAACAATGGAAGAGTTCTGAAGCATTTTTAAACTTCAGCGGAATTACGAGAACAATGGAAGAGTTTCGAAGCATTTTTAAACATCAGCAGAATTCCGAAAACAAAGGAAGATTTCCGAAGCATTTTTAAAAGTCAGAGAAATTCCGAGAACAATGGAAGAGTTCCGAAGCATTTTTAAACTTCAGCAGAATTCCGAGAACAATGGAAGAGTTCCGAAGCATTTTTAAACGTCAGCGGAATTCTGAGAACAATGGAATAATTCTGAAACATTTTTAATCTTCAGCATAATTCCGAGAACAATGGAAGAGTTCCGAAGCATATTTAAACTACAGCGGAATTCCGAGAACAATGGAAGCGTTCCGAAGCATTTTTAAAAGTCAGCGGAATACCGAGAAAAATGGAAGAGTTGTGAAGCATTTTTAAACGTCAGCGGAATTCCGAGAACAATGGAAGTGTTCCGAAGCATTTTTAAATGTCAGCGGAATTCCGAGAACAATGGAAGAGTTCCGAAGCATTTTTAAATGTCAGCAGAATTCCGAGAACAATGGAAAAGTTCCAAAGCATTTTTAAATGTCAGCGGAATTCTGAAAACAATGGACGATTTCCGAAGCATTTTTAAACTTCAGCAGAATTCCGAGAACAATGGAAGAGTTCCGAAGCATTTTTAAAAGTCAGCGGAATTCCGAGAACAATAGAAGAGTTGTGAAGCATTTTTAAGCGTCAGCGGAATTCCGAGAACAATGGACGAGTTCCGAAGCATTTTTAAACTTCAAAACTTCAGCAGATTTCCGAGAACAATGGAAGAGTTATGAAGCATTCTTAAACTTCAGCGGAATTCCGAGAACAATGGAAGAGTTCCGAAGCATTTTTAAAAGTCAGGGGAATTCTGAGAACAATAGAAGAGTTGTGAAGCAGTTTTAAGCGTCATCGGAATTCCGAAAACAAAGGAAGAGTTCTGAAGCATTTTTAAATGTCAGCGGAATTCCGAGAACAATGGAAGAGTTCCGAAGCATTTTTAAACATCAGCGGAATTCTGAGAACAATGGAAGTGTTCCAAAGCATTTTTAAACTTCAGCAGAATTCCGAGAACAATGGAAGAGTTCCGAAGGATTTTTAAACTTCAACGGAATTCCGAGAACAATGGAAGAGTTCCGAAGCATTTTAAAACTTCAGTAGAATTCCAAGAACAATGGAACAGTTCCGAAGCATTTTTAAATGTCAGCGGAATTCCGAGAACAATGGAAGAGTTCCGAAGCATATTTAAACTTCAGCGGAATTCCGAGAACAATGGAAGAGTTCCGAAGCATATTTAAACTTCAGCGGAATTCCGATAACAATGGAAGAGTTCCGAAGCATTTTTATATGTCAGCGGAATTTCGAGAACAATGGAAGAATTCCAAAGCATTTTTAAACATCAGCAGAATTCCGAGAACAATGGAAGAGTTCCGAAACATTTTTAAACTTCAACGGAATTCCGAGAACAATGGAAGAGTTCCGAAGCATTTTAAAACTTCAGTAGCATTCCGAGAACAATGGAACAGTTCCGAAGCATTTTTAAACTTCAGAGGATTTCCGAGAAATGGAAGAGTTCCGAAGCATTTTTAAACTTCAGCGGATTTCCGAGAAATGGAAGAGTTCCGAAGCATTTTGAAACGTCAGCGGAAACCCGAGAACAATGGAAGAGTTCTGAAGCATATTTAAACGTCAGCGGAAATCCGGGAACAATGGAAGAGTTCCGAAGCATTTTTAAATGTCAGCAGAATTCGGAGAACAATGGAAGAGTTCCGAAGAATTTTTAAACGTCAGCAGAATTCCGAGAACAATTGATGAGTTCCAAAGCATTTTTAAACGTCAGCGGAATTCCAGAACAATGGAAGAGTTCTGAAGCATTTTTAAATGTCAGCTTAATTCCGAGAACAATGGAAGTGTTCCGAAACATTTTTAAAAGTCAGTGGAATTCCGAGAACAAAAGAAGAGTTGTGAAGCATTTTTAAGCGTCAGCGGATTTCCGAGAACAATGGAAGAGTTCCAAAGCATTTTTAAACTTCAGCAGAATTCCGAGAACAATGGAAGAGTTCCGAAGCATTTTTAAAAGTCAGCGGAATTCCGAGAACAATAGAAGAGTTGTGAAGCATTTTTAAGCGTCAGCGGATTTCCGAGAACAATGGAAGAGTTCCGAAGCATTTTTAAATGTCAGCGGAATTCTGATAACAATGGAAGAGTCCTGAAGCATTTTTAAACTTCAGCAGAATTCTGAGAACAATGGAAGAGTTCCAAAGCATTTTTAAATGTCAGCGGAATTCTGAAAACAATGGAAGAGTTCCGAAGCATTTTTAAACTTCAGCAGAATTCCGAGAACAATGGAAGAGTTCCGAAGCATTCTTAAACTTCTGCGGATTTCCGAGAACAATGGAAGAGTTCCGAAGCATTTTTAAAAGTCAGCGGAATTCCGAGAACAATAGAAGAGTTGTGAAGCATTTTTAAGCGTCAGCGGAATTCCGAGAACAATGGAAGAGTTCCGAAGCATTTTTAAACGTCCGCGAAATTCCGAGAACAATGGAAGAGTTGTGAAGCATTTTTAAACATCAGCGGAATTCCGATAACAATGGAAGAGTTCCGAAGCATTTTTAAACGTCAGCGGAATTCCGAGAACAATGGAAGAGTTCCGAAGCATTTTTAAACTTCAGCGGAATTTGGAGAACAAAGGAAGATTTCCGAAGCATTTTTAAATGTCAGCGGAATTCCGAGAACAATGGAAGAGTTCCGAAGCATTTTTAAATGCCAGCGGAATTCTGAGAACAATGGAAGAGTTCCGAAGCATTTTTAAACTTCAGCAGAATTCCGAGAACAATGGAAGAGTTCCGAAGCATTTTAAAACTTCAGTAGAATTCCGAGAACAATGGAACAGTTCCGAAGCATTTTTAAATGTCAGCGGAATTCCGAGAACAATGGAAGAGTTCCGAAGCATATTTAAACTTCAGCGGAATTCCGAGAACAATGGAAGAGTTCCGAAGCATATTTAAACTTCAGCGGAATTCCGAGAACAATGGAAGAGTTCCGAAGCATTTTTAAATGCCAGCGAAATTCTGAGAACAATGGAAGAGTTCCGAAGCATTTTTACACTTCAGCAGAATTCTGAGATCAATGGAAGAGTTCCGAAGCATATTTAAACTTCAGCGGAATTCCGAGAACAATGGAAGAGTTCCGAAGCATTTTTAAATGCCAGCGAAATTCTGAGAACAATGGAAGAGTTCCGAAGCATTTTTACACTTCAGCAGAATTCTGAGATCAATGGAAGAGTTCCGAAGCATACTTAAACTTCAGCGGAATTCCGAGAACAATGGAAGAGTTCTGAAGCATTTTTAAACTTCAGCGGAATTACGAGAACAATGGAAGAGTTCCGAAGCATTTTTAAATGTCAGCAGAATTCGGAGAACAATGGAAGAGTTCCGAAGAATTTTTAAACGTCAGCAGAATTCCGAGAACAATTGATGAGTTCCAAAGCATTTTTAAACGTCAGCGGAATTCCAGAACAATGGAAGAGTTCTGAAGCATTTTTAAATGTCAGCTTAATTCCGAGAACAATGGAAGTGTTCCGAAGCATTTTTAAAAGTCAGTGGAATTCCGAGAACAAAAGAAGAGTTGTGAAGCATTTTTAAGTGTCAGCGGATTTCCGAGAACAATGGAAGAGTTCCAAAGCATTTTTAAACTTCAGCAGAATTCCGAGAACAATGGAAGAGTTCCGAAGCATTTTTAAAAGTCAGCGGAATTCCGAGAACAATAGAAGAGTTGTGAAGCATTTTTAAGCGTCAGCGGATTTCCGAGAACAATGGAAGAGTTCCGAAGCATTTTTAAATGTCAGCGGAATTCTGATAACAATGGAAGAGTCCTGAAGCATTTTTAAACTTCAGCAGAATTCCGAGAACAGTGAAAGAGTTCCGAAGCATACTTAAACTTCAGCGGAATTCCGAGAACAATGGAAGAGTTCTGAAGCATTTTTAAACATCAACGGAATTCCGAGAAAAAAGGAAGAGTTCCGAAGCATTTTTATATGTCAGCGGAATTCCGAGAACAATGGAAGAGTTCCGAAGCATTTTTAAACTTCAGCGGAATTCCGAGAACAATGGAAGAGTTCCGAAGCATTTTTAAACATCAGCAGAATTTGGAGAACAATGGAAGAGTTGTGAAGCATTTTTAAACGTTAGTGGAATTCCGAGAACAATGGAAGAGTTCCAAAGCATTTTTAAACTTCACCCGAATTCCGATAACAATGGAAGTGTTCCGATGCATTTTTAAACTTCAGCAGAATTCCTAGAGCAATGGAAGAGTTCCGAAGCATTTTTAAACTTCAGCGGAATTCCGAGAACAATGGAAGAGTTCCGAAGCATTTTTAAACGTCAGCGGAATTCCGAGAACAATGGAAGAGTTCCAAAGCATTTTTAAACATCAGCGGAATTCCGAGAACAATGGAAGAGTACTGAAGCATTTTTAAACGTCAGCGGAATTTTGAAAACAATGGAAGATTTCCGAAGCATTTTTAAACGTCAGCGGAATTCTGAGAACAATGGAAGAGTTGTGAAGCATTTTTAAACGTCAGCGGAATTTGGAGAACAATCGAAGAGTTCCGAAGCATTTTTAAACCTCAGCGGAATTCCCAGAACAATGGAAGAGTTCTGAAGCATTTTTAAATGTCAGCGGATTTCAGAGAACAATGGAAGAGTTCCGAAGCATACTTAAACTTCAGCGGAATTCCGAGAACAATGGAAGAGTTCAGAAACATTTTTAAAAGTCAGCAGAATATAGAGAACAATGAAAGAGTTGTGAAGCATTTTTCAACGTCAGCGGAATTCCGAGAACAATGGAAGAGTTGTGAAGCATTTTTAATCTTCAGTATAATTCCGAGAACAATGGAAGAGTTCCGAAGCATATTTAAACTTCAGCGGAATTCCGAGAACAATGGAAGAGTTCCGAAGCATATGTAAACTTCAGCGGAATTCCGAGAACAATGGAAGAGTTCCGAAGCATTTTTAAACGTCAGCAGAATTCTGAGAACAATGGAAGAGTTCCGAAGCATTTTTAAACTTCAGCAGAATTATGAGAACAATGGAAGAGTTCCGAAGCATTTTTAAACTTCAGCGGAATTTGGAGAACAAAGGAAGATTACCGAAGGATTTTTAAAAGTCAGAGAAATTCCGAGAACAATGGAAGAGATCCGAAGCATTTTTAAACTTCAGCGGAATTACGAGAACAATGGAAGAGTTCCGAAGAATTTTTAAACATCAGCAGAATTTGGAGAACAATGGAAGAGTTGTGAAGCATTTTTAAACGTCAGCGGAATTCCGAGAACAATGGAAGATTTCCGAAGCATTTTTAAACTTCACCCGAATTCCGATAACAATGGAAGTGTTCCGATGCATTTTTAAACTTCAGCAGAATTCCTAGAGCAATGGAAGAGTTCCGAAGCATTTTTAAACTTCAGCGGAATTCCGAGAACAATGGAAGAGTTCCGAAGCATTTTTAAACGTCAGCGGAATTCCGAGAACAATGGAAGAGTTCCAAAGCATTTTTAAACATCAGCGGAATTCCGAGAACAATGGAAGAGTACTGAAGCATTTTTAAACGTCAGCGGAATTTTGAAAACAATGGAAGATTTCCGAAGCATTTTTAAACGTCAGCGGAATTCTGAGAACAATGGAAGAGTTGTGAAGCATTTTTAAACGTAAGCGGAATTTGGAGAACAATCGAAGAGTTCCGAAGCATTTTTAAACCTCAGCGGAATTCCCAGAACAATGGAAGAGTTCTGAAGCATTTTTAAATGTCAGCGGATTTCAGAGAACAATGGAAGAGTTCCGAAGCATACTTAAACTTCAGCGGAATTCCGAGAACAATGGAAGAGTTCAGAAACATTTTTAAAAGTCAGCAGAATATAGAGAACAATGAAAGAGTTGTGAAGCATTTTTCAACGTCAGCGGAATTCCGAGAACAATGGAAGAGTTGTGAAGCATTTTTAAACGTCAGCGGAATTCCAGAACAATGGAAGAGTTCCGAAGCATACTTAAACTTCAGCGGAATTCCGAGAACAACGGAAGAGTTCAGAAACATTTTTAAAAGTCAGCAGAATACCGAGAACAATGGAAGAGTTCCAAAGCATTTTTAAACTTCAGCAGAATTCCGAGAACAATGGAAGAGTTCCGAAGCATTCTTAAACGTCAGCGGAATTCCGAGAACAATGGAAGAGTTCTGAAGCATTTTTAAATGTCAGCGGAATTCCGAGAACAATGGAAGGGTTCCGAAACATTTTTAAATGTCAGCGGAATTCTGAGAACAATGGAAGAGTTCCGAAGCATATGTAAACTTCAGCGGAATTCCGAGAACAATGGAAGAGTTCCGAAACATTTTTAAACTTCAGAGGATTTCCGAGAAATGGAAGAGTTCCGAAGCATTTTTAAACTTCAGCGGAATACCGAGAACAATGGAAGAGTTCCGAAGCATATGTAAACTTCAGCGGAATTCCGAGAACAATGGAAGAGTTCCGAAACATTTTTAAACTTCAGAGGATTTCCGAGAAATGGAAGAGTTCCGAAGCATTTTTAAACTTCAGCGGATTTCCGAGAAATGGAAGAGTTCCGAAGCATTTTGAAACGTCAGCGGAAACCCGAGAACAATGGAAGAGTTCTGAAGCATATTTAAACGTCAGCGGAAATCCGGGAACAATGGAAGAGTTCCGAGGCATTTTTAAATGTCAGCAGAATTCGGAGAACAATGGAAGAGTTCCGAAGAATTTTTAAACGTCAGCAGAATTCCGAGAACAATTGATGAGTTCCAAAGCATTTTTAAACGTCAGCGGAATTCCAGAACAATGGAAGAGTTCCGAAGCATTTTTAAATGTCAGCTTAATTCCGAGAACAATGGAAGAGTTCCGAAGCATTTGTAAAAGTCAGCGGAATTCCGAGAACAATATAAGAGTTGTGAATCATTTTTAAGCGTCCGCGGATTTCCGAGAACAATGGAAGAGTTCCAAAGCATTTTTAAACTTCAGCAGAATTCCGAGAACAATGGAAGAGTTCCGAAGCATTTTTAAGCGTCAGCGGATTTCCGAGAACAATGGAAGAGTTCCGAAGCATTTTTAAATGTCAGCGGAATTCTGATAACAATGGAAGAGTTCCGAAGCATTTTTAAACTTCAGCAGAATTCCGAGAACAGTGAAAGAGTACCGAAGCATACTTAAACTTCAGCGGAATTCCGAGAACAATGGAAGAGTTCTGAAGCATTTTTAAACATCAACGGAATTCCGAGAAAAAAGGAAGAGTTCCGAAGCATTTTTATATGTCAGCGGAATTCCGAGAACAATGGAAGAGTTCCGAAGCATTTTTAAACTTCAGCGGAATTACGAGAACAATGGAAGAGTTCCGAAGCATTTTTAAACATCAGCAGAATTTGGAGAACAATGGAAGAGTTGTGAAGCATTTTTAAACGTCAGCGGAATTCCGAGAACAATGGAAGATTTCCGAAGCATTTTTAAACGTCAGTGGAATTCCGAAAACAATGGAAGAGTTCCGAAGCATTTTTAAACATCAGTGGAATTCTGAGAACAATGGAAGTGTTCCAAAGCATTTTTAAACTTCAGCAGAATTCCGAGAACAATGGAAGAGTTCCGAAACATTTTTAAACTTCAACGGAATTCCGAGAACAATGGAAGAGTTCCGAAGCATTTTAAAACTTCAGTAGCATTCCGAGAACAATGGAACAGTTCCGAAGCATTTTTAAACTTCAGAGGATTTCCGAGAAATGGAAGAGTTCCGAAGCATTTTTAAACTTCAGCGGATTTCCGAGAAATGGAAGAGTTCCGAAGCATTTTGAAACGTCAGCGGAAACCCGAGAACAATGGAAGAGTTCTGAAGCAAATTTAAACGTCAGCGGAAATCCGGGAACAATGGAAGAGTTCCGAAGCATTTTTAAAAGTCAGCGGAATTCCGAGAACAATAGAAGAGTTGTGAAGCATTTTTAAGTGTCAGCGGATTTCCGAGAACAATGGAAGAGTTCCAAAGCATTTTTAAACTTCAGCAGAATTCCGAGAACAATGGAAGAGTTCCGAAGCATTTTTAAAAGTCAGCGGAATTCCGAGAACAATAGAAGAGTTGTGAAGCATTTTTAAGCATAAGCGGATTTCCGAGAACAATGGAAGAGTTCCGAAGCATTTTTAAATGTCAGCGGAATTCTGATAACAATGGAAGAGTTCCGAAGCATTTTTAAACTTCAGCAGAATTCCGAGAACAGTGAAAGAGTACCGAAGCATACTTAAACTTCAGCGGAATTCCGAGAACAATGGAAGAGTTCTGAAGCATTTTTAAACATCAACGGAATTCCGAGAATAAAGGAAGAGTTCCGAAGCATTTTTATATGTCAGCGGAATTCCGAGAACAATGGAAGAGTTCCGAAGCATTTTTAAACTTCAGCGGAATTACGAGAACAATGGAAGAGTTCCAAAGCATTTTTAAACATCAGCAGAATTTGGAGAACAATGGAAGAGTTGTGAAGCATTTTTAAACGTCAGCGGAATTCCGAGAACAATGTAAGAGTTCCGAAGCATTTTTAAACGTCAGCGGAATTCCGAGAACAATGGAAGTTTTCTGAAGCATTTTTAAACGTCAGCGGAATTCTGAGAACAATGGAAGAGTTGTGAAGCATTTCTAAATGTCAGCGGAATTCCGAGAACAATGGAAGAGTTCCAAAGCATTTTTAAACATCAGCGGAATTCCGAGAACAATGGAAGAGTACTGAAGCATTTTTAAACGTCAGCGGAATTTTGAAAACAATGGAAGATTTCCGAAGCATTTTTAAACGTCAGCGGAATTCTGAGAACAATGGAAGAGTTGGGAAGCATTTTTAAACGTCAGCGGAATTTGGAGAACAATCGAAGAGTTACGAAGCATTTTTAAACCTCAGCGGAATTCCCAGAACAATGGAGGAGTTCTGAAGCATTTTTAAATGTCAGCGGAATTCAGAGAACAATGGAAGAGTTCCGAAGCATACTTAAACTTCAGCGGAATTCCGAGAACAACGGAAGAGTTCAGAAACATTTTTAAAAGTCAGCAGAATACCGAGAACAATGGAAGAGTTCCAAAGCATTTTTAAACTTCAGCAGAATTCCGAGAACAACGGAAGAGTTCCGAAGCATTCTTAAACGTCAGCGGAATTCCGAGAACAATGGAAGAGTTCTGAAGCATTTTTAAATGTCAGCGGAATTCCGAGAACAATGGAAGGGTTCCGAAACATTTTTAAATGTCAGCGGAATACCGAGAACAATGGAAGAGTTCCGAAGCATATGTAAACTTCAGCGGAATTCCGAGAACAATGGAAGAGTTCCGAAACATTTTTAAACTTCAGAGGATTTCCGAGAAATGGTAGAGTTCCGAAGCATTTTTAAACTTCAGCGGATTTCCGAGAAATGGAAGAGTTCCGAAGCATTTTGAAACGTCAGCGGAAACCCGAGAACAATGGAAGAGTTCTGAAGCATATTTAAACGTCAGCGGAAATCCGGGAACAATGGAAGAGTTCCGAGGCATTTTTAAATGTCAGCAGAATTCGGAGAACAATGGAAGAGTTCCGAAGAATTTTTAAACGTCAGCAGAATTCCGAGAACAATTGATGAGTTCCAAAGCATTTTTAAACGTCAGCGGAATTCCAGAACAATGGAAGAGTTCCGAAGCATTTGTAAAAGTCAGCGGAATTCCGAGAACAATATAAGAGTTGTGAATCATTTTTAAGCGTCCGCGGATTTCCGAGAACAATGGAAGAGTTCCAAAGCATTTTTAAACTTCAGCAGAATTCCGAGAACAATGGAAGAGTTCCGAAGCATTTTTAAGCGTCAGCGGATTTCCGAGAACAATGGAAGAGTTCCGAAGCATTTTTAAATGTCAGCGGAATTCTGATAACAATGGAAGAGTTCCGAAGCATTTTTAAACTTCAGCAGAATTCCGAGAACAGTGAAAGAGTACCGAAGCATACTTAAACTTCAGCGGAATTCCGAGAACAATGGAAGAGTTCTGAAGCATTTTTAAACATCAACGGAATTCCGAGAAAAAAGGAAGAGTTCCGAAGCATTTTTATATGTCAGCGGAATTCCGAGAACAATGGAAGAGTTCCGAAGCATTTTTAAACTTCAGCGGAATTACGAGAACAATGGAAGAGTTCCGAAGCATTTTTAAACATCAGCAGAATTTGGAGAACAATGGAAGAGTTGTGAAGCATTTTTAAACGTCAGCGGAATTCCGAGAACAATGGAAGATTTCCGAAGCATTTTTAAACGTCAGTGGAATTCCGAAAACAATGGAAGAGTTCCGAAGCATTTTTAAACATCAGTGGAATTCTGAGAACAATGGAAGTGTTCCAAAGCATTTTTAAACTTCAGCAGAATTCCGAGAACAATGGAAGAGTTCCGAAACATTTTTAAACTTCAACGGAATTCCGAGAACAATGGAAGAGTTCCGAAGCATTTTAAAACTTCAGTAGCAT
The DNA here is from genome assembly GCF_046119375.1 of Phyllobates terribilis. Classification (NCBI taxonomy): domain Eukaryota; kingdom Metazoa; phylum Chordata; class Amphibia; order Anura; family Dendrobatidae; genus Phyllobates; species Phyllobates terribilis. Next base: position 19,273,898 of record NW_027362775.1, on the reverse strand, counting down.
TCCGAGAACAATGGAACAGTTCCGAAGCATTTTTAAACTTCAGAGGATTTCCGAGAAATGGAAGAGTTCCGAAGCATTTTTAAACTTCAGCGGATTTCCGAGAAATGGAAGAGTTCCGAAGCATTTTGAAACGTCAGCGGAAACCCGAGAACAATGGAAGAGTTCTGAAGCAAATTTAAACGTCAGCGGAAATCCGGGAACAATGGAAGAGTTCCGAAGCATTTTTAAAAGTCAGCGGAATTCCGAGAACAATAGAAGAGTTGTGAAGCATTTTTAAGTGTCAGCGGATTTCCGAGAACAATGGAAGAGTTCCAAAGCATTTTTAAACTTCAGCAGAATTCCGAGAACAATGGAAGAGTTCCGAAGCATTTTTAAAAGTCAGCGGAATTCCGAGAACAATAGAAGAGTTGTGAAGCATTTTTAAGCATAAGCGGATTTCCGAGAACAATGGAAGAGTTCCGAAGCATTTTTAAATGTCAGCGGAATTCTGATAACAATGGAAGAGTTCCGAAGCATTTTTAAACTTCAGCAGAATTCCGAGAACAGTGAAAGAGTACCGAAGCATACTTAAACTTCAGCGGAATTCCGAGAACAATGGAAGAGTTCTGAAGCATTTTTAAACATCAACGGAATTCCGAGAATAAAGGAAGAGTTCCGAAGCATTTTTATATGTCAGCGGAATTCCGAGAACAATGGAAGAGTTCCGAAGCATTTTTAAACTTCAGCGGAATTACGAGAACAATGGAAGAGTTCCAAAGCATTTTTAAACATCAGCAGAATTTGGAGAACAATGGAAGAGTTGTGAAGCATTTTTAAACGTCAGCGGAATTCCGAGAACAATGTAAGAGTTCCGAAGCATTTTTAAACGTCAGCGGAATTCCGAGAACAATGGAAGTTTTCTGAAGCATTTTTAAACGTCAGCGGAATTCTGAGAACAATGGAAGAGTTGTGAAGCATTTCTAAATGTCAGCGGAATTCCGAGAACAATGGAAGAGTTCCAAAGCATTTTTAAACATCAGCGGAATTCCGAGAACAATGGAAGAGTACTGAAGCATTTTTAAACGTCAGCGGAATTTTGAAAACAATGGAAGATTTCCGAAGCATTTTTAAACGTCAGCGGAATTCTGAGAACAATGGAAGAGTTGGGAAGCATTTTTAAACGTCAGCGGAATTTGGAGAACAATCGAAGAGTTACGAAGCATTTTTAAACCTCAGCGGAATTCCCAGAACAATGGAGGAGTTCTGAAGCATTTTTAAATGTCAGCGGAATTCAGAGAACAATGGAAGAGTTCCGAAGCATACTTAAACTTCAGCGGAATTCCGAGAACAACGGAAGAGTTCAGAAACATTTTTAAAAGTCAGCAGAATACCGAGAACAATGGAAGAGTTCCAAAGCATTTTTAAACTTCAGCAGAATTCCGAGAACAACGGAAGAGTTCCGAAGCATTCTTAAACGTCAGCGGAATTCCGAGAACAATGGAAGAGTTCTGAAGCATTTTTAAATGTCAGCGGAATTCCGAGAACAATGGAAGGGTTCCGAAACATTTTTAAATGTCAGCGGAATACCGAGAACAATGGAAGAGTTCCGAAGCATATGTAAACTTCAGCGGAATTCCGAGAACAATGGAAGAGTTCCGAAACATTTTTAAACTTCAGAGGATTTCCGAGAAATGGTAGAGTTCCGAAGCATTTTTAAACTTCAGCGGATTTCCGAGAAATGGAAGAGTTCCGAAGCATTTTGAAACGTCAGCGGAAACCCGAGAACAATGGAAGAGTTCTGAAGCATATTTAAACGTCAGCGGAAATCCGGGAACAATGGAAGAGTTCCGAGGCATTTTTAAATGTCAGCAGAATTCGGAGAACAATGGAAGAGTTCCGAAGAATTTTTAAACGTCAGCAGAATTCCGAGAACAATTGATGAGTTCCAAAGCATTTTTAAACGTCAGCGGAATTCCAGAACAATGGAAGAGTTCCGAAGCATTTTTAAATGTCAGCTTAATTCCGAGAACAATGGAAGAGTTCCGAAGCATTTGTAAAAGTCAGCGGAATTCCGAGAACAATATAAGAGTTGTGAATCATTTTTAAGCGTCCGCGGATTTCCGAGAACAATGGAAGAGTTCCAAAGCATTTTTAAACTTCAGCAGAATTCCGAGAACAATGGAAGAGTTCCGAAGCATTTTTAAGCGTCAGCGGATTTCCGAGAACAATGGAAGAGTTCCGAAGCATTTTTAAATGTCAGCGGAATTCTGATAACAATGGAAGAGTTCCGAAGCATTTTTAAACTTCAGCAGAATTCCGAGAACAGTGAAAGAGTACCGAAGCATACTTAAACTTCAGCGGAATTCCGAGAACAATGGAAGAGTTCTGAAGCATTTTTAAACATCAACGGAATTCCGAGAAAAAAGGAAGAGTTCCGAAGCATTTTTATATGTCAGCGGAATTCCGAGAACAATGGAAGAGTTCCGAAGCATTTTTAAACTTCAGCGGAATTACGAGAACAATGGAAGAGTTCCGAAGCATTTTTAAACATCAGCAGAATTTGGAGAACAATGGAAGAGTTGTGAAGCATTTTTAAACGTCAGCGGAATTCCGAGAACAATGGAAGATTTCCGAAGCATTTTTAAACGTCAGTGGAATTCCGAAAACAATGGAAGAGTTCCGAAGCATTTTTAAACATCAGTGGAATTCTGAGAACAATGGAAGTGTTCCAAAGCATTTTTAAACTTCAGCAGAATTCCGAGAACAATGGAAGAGTTCCGAAACATTTTTAAACTTCAACGGAATTCCGAGAACAATGGAAGAGTTCCGAAGCATTTTAAAACTTCAGTAGCATTCCGAGAACAATGGAACAGTTCCGAAGCATTTTTAAACTTCAGAGGATTTCCGAGAAATGGAAGAGTTCCGAAGCATTTTTAAACTTCAGCGGATTTCCGAGAAATGGAAGAGTTCCGAAGCATTTTGAAACGTCAGCGGAAACCCGAGAACAATGGAAGAGTTCTGAAGCAAATTTAAACGTCAGCGGAAATCCGGGAACAATGGAAGAGTTCCGAAGCATTTTTAAAAGTCAGCGGAATTCCGAGAACAATAGAAGAGTTGTGAAGCATTTTTAAGCATCAGCGGATTTCCGAGAACAATGGAAGAGTTCCGAAGCATTTTTAAATGTCAGCGGAATTCTGATAACAATGGAAGAGTTCCGAAGCATTTTTAAACTTCAGCAGAATTCCGAGAACAGTGAAAGAGTACCGAAGCATACTTAAACTTCAGCGGAATTCCGAGAACAATGGAAGAGTTCTGAAGCATTTTTAAACTTCAACGGAATTCCGAGAATAAAGGAAGAGTTCCGAAGCATTTTTATATGTCAGCGGAATTCCGAGAACAATGGAAGAGTTCCGAAGCATTTTTAAACTTCAGCGGAATTACGAGAACAATGGAAGAGTTCCAAAGCATTTTTAAACATCAGCAGAATTTGGAGAACAATGGAAGAGTTGTGAAGCATTTTTAAACGTCAGCGGAATTCCGAGAACAATGTAAGAGTTCCGAAGCATTTTTAAACGTCAGCGGAATTCCGAGAACAATGGAAGTTTTCTGAAGCATTTTTAAACGTCAGCGGAATTCTGAGAACAATGGAAGAGTTGTGAAGCATTTCTAAATGTCAGCGGAATTCCGAGAACAATGGTAGAGTTCCAAAGCATTTTTAAACATCAGCGGAATTCCGAGAACAATGGAAGAGTGCTGAAGCATTTTTAAACGTCAGCGGAATTTTGAAAACAATGGAAGATTTCCGAAGCATTTTTAAACGTCAGCGGAATTCTGAGAACAATGGAAGAGTTGGGAAGCATTTTTAAACGTCAGCGGAATTTGGAGAACAATCGAAGAGTTACGAAGCATTTTTAAACCTCAGCGGAATTCCCAGAACAATGGAGGAGTTCTGAAGCATTTTTAAATGTCAGCGGAATTCAGAGAACAATGGAAGAGTTCCGAAGCATACTTAAACTTCAGCGGAATTCCGAGAACAATGGAAGACTTCAGAAACATTTTTAAAAGTCAGCAGAATACTGAGAACAATGGAAGAGTTGTGAAGCATTTTTAAACGTCAGCGGAATTCCAGAACAATGGAAGAGTTCCGAAGCATTTTTAAATGTCAGCGGAATTCCGAGAACAATGGAAGAGTTCCGAAGCATTTTTATATGTCTGCAGAATTCTGAGAACAATGGAAGAGTTCCAAAGCATTTTTAAATGTCAGCGGAATTCTGAAAACAATGGAAGAGTTCCGAAGCATTTTTAAACTTCAGCAGAATTCCGAGAACAAAGGAAGAGTTCGGAAGCATTGTTAAACTTCTGCGGATTTCCGAGAACAATGGAAGAGTTCCGAAGCATTTTTAAAAGTCAGCGGAATTCCGAGAACAATAGAAGAGTTGTGAAGCATTTTTAAGCGTCAGCGGAATTCCGAGAACAATGGAAGAGTTCCGAAGCATTTTTAAACGTCCGCGAAATTCCGAGAACAATGGAAGAGTTGTGAAGCATTTTTAAACATCAGCGGAATTCCGATAACAATGGAAGAGTTCCGAAGCATTTTTAAACGTCAGCGGAATTCCGAGAACAATGGAAGAGTTCCGAAGCATTTTTAAACTTCAGCGGAATTTGGAGAACAAAGGAAGATTTCCGAAGCATTTTTAAATGTCAGCGGAATTCCGAGAACAATGGAAGAGTTCCGAAGCATTTTTAAATGCCAGCGGAATTCTGAGAACAATGGAAGAGTTCCGAAGCATTTTTAAACTTCAGCAGAATTCCGAGAACAATGGAAGAGTTCCGAAGCATTTTTAAACTTCAGCGGAATTTGGAGAACAAAGGAAGATTTCCGAAGCATTTTTAAATGTCAGCGGAATTCCGAGAACAATGGAAGAGTTCCGAAGCATTTTAAAACTTCAGTAGAATTCCGAGAACAATGGAACAGTTCCGAAGCATTTTTAAATGTCAGCGGAATTCCGAGAACAATGGAAGAGTTCCGAAGCATATTTAAACTTCAGCGGAATTCCGAGAACAATGGAAGAGTTCCGAAGCATATTTAAACTTCAGCGGAATTCCGAGAACAATGGAAGAGTTCCGAAGCATTTTTATATGTCAGCGGAATTCTGAGAACAATGGAAGAATTCCGAAGCATTTTTAAATGCCAGCGAAATTCTGAGAACAATGGAAGAGTTCCGAAGCATTTTTAAACTTCAGCAGAATTCTGAGAACAATGGAAGAGTTCCAAAGCATACTTAAACTTCAGCGGAATTCCGAGAACAATGGAAGAGTTCTGAAGCATTTTTAAACTTCAGCGGAATTACGAGAACAATGGAAGAGTTTCGAAGCATTTTTAAACATCAGCAGAATTCCGAAAACAAAGGAAGATTTCCGAAGCATTTTTAAAAGTCAGAGAAATTCCGAGAACAATGGAAGAGTTCCGAAGCATTTTTAAACTTCAGCAGAATTCCGAGAACAATGGAAGAGTTCCGAAGCATTTTTAAACGTCAGCGGAATTCTGAGAACAATGGAATAATTCTGAAACATTTTTAATCTTCAGCATAATTCCGAGAACAATGGAAGAGTTCCGAAGCATATTTAAACTACAGCGGAATTCCGAGAACAATGGAAGCGTTCCGAAGCATTTTTAAAAGTCAGCGGAATACCGAGAAAAATGGAAGAGTTGTGAAGCATTTTTAAACGTCAGCGGAATTCCGAGAACAATGGAAGTGTTCCGAAGCATTTTTAAATGTCAGCGGAATTCCGAGAACAATGGAAGAGTTCCGAAGCATTTTTAAATGTCAGCAGAATTCCGAGAACAATGGAAAAGTTCCAAAGCATTTTTAAATGTCAGCGGAATTCTGAAAACAATGGACGATTTCCGAAGCATTTTTAAACTTCAGCAGAATTCCGAGAACAATGGAAGAGTTCCGAAGCATTTTTAAAAGTCAGCGGAATTCCGAGAACAATAGAAGAGTTGTGAAGCATTTTTAAGCGTCAGCGGAATTCCGAGAACAATGGACGAGTTCCGAAGCATTTTTAAACTTCAAAACTTCAGCAGATTTCCGAGAACAATGGAAGAGTTATGAAGCATTCTTAAACTTCAGCGGAATTCCGAGAACAATGGAAGAGTTCCGAAGCATTTTTAAAAGTCAGGGGAATTCTGAGAACAATAGAAGAGTTGTGAAGCAGTTTTAAGCGTCATCGGAATTCCGAAAACAAAGGAAGAGTTCTGAAGCATTTTTAAATGTCAGCGGAATTCCGAGAACAATGGAAGAGTTCCGAAGCATTTTTAAACATCAGCGGAATTCTGAGAACAATGGAAGTGTTCCAAAGCATTTTTAAACTTCAGCAGAATTCCGAGAACAATGGAAGAGTTCCGAAGGATTTTTAAACTTCAACGGAATTCCGAGAACAATGGAAGAGTTCCGAAGCATTTTAAAACTTCAGTAGAATTCCAAGAACAATGGAACAGTTCCGAAGCATTTTTAAATGTCAGCGGAATTCCGAGAACAATGGAAGAGTTCCGAAGCATATTTAAACTTCAGCGGAATTCCGAGAACAATGGAAGAGTTCCGAAGCATATTTAAACTTCAGCGGAATTCCGATAACAATGGAAGAGTTCCGAAGCATTTTTATATGTCAGCGGAATTCCGAGAACAATGGAAGAATTCCAAAGCATTTTTAAACATCAGCAGAATTCCGAGAACAATGGAAGAGTTCCGAAACATTTTTAAACTTCAACGGAATTCCGAGAACAATGGAAGAGTTCCGAAGCATTTTAAAACTTCAGTAGCATTCCGAGAACAATGGAACAGTTCCGAAGCATTTTTAAACTTCAGAGGATTTCCGAGAAATGGAAGAGTTCCGAAGCATTTTTAAACTTCAGCGGATTTCCGAGAAATGGAAGAGTTCCGAAGCATTTTGAAACGTCAGCGGAAACCCGAGAACAATGGAAGAGTTCTGAAGCATATTTAAACGTCAGCGCAAATCCGGGAACAATGGAAGAGTTCCGAAGCATTTTTAAATGTCAGCAGAATTCGGAGAACAATGGAAGAGTTCCGAAGAATTTTTAAACGTCAGCAGAATTCCGAGAACAATTGATGAGTTCCAAAGCATTTTTAAACGTCAGCGGAATTCCAGAACAATGGAAGAGTTCTGAAGCATTTTTAAATGTCAGCTTAATTCCGAGAACAATGGAAGTGTTCCGAAACATTTTTAAAAGTCAGTGGAATTCCGAGAACAAAAGAAGAGTTGTGATGCATTTTTAAGCGTCAGCGGATTTCCGAGAACAATGGAAGAGTTCCGAAGCATTTTTAAATGTCAGCGGAATTCTGATAACAATGGAAGAGTCCTGAAGCATTTTTAAACTTCAGCAGAATTCTGAGAACAATGGAAGAGTTCCAAAGCATTTTTAAATGTCAGCGGAATTCTGAAAACAATGGAAGAGTTCCGAAGCATTTTTAAACTTCAGCAGAATTCCGAGAACAATGGAAGAGTTCCGAAGCATTCTTAAACTTCTGCGGATTTCCGAGAACAATGGAAGAGTTCCGAAGCATTTTTAAAAGTCAGCGGAATTCCGAGAACAATAGAAGAGTTGTGAAGCATTTTTAAGCGTCAGCGGAATTCCGAGAACAATGGAAGAGTTCCGAAGCATTTTTAAACGTCCGCGAAATTCCGAGAACAATGGAAGAGTTGTGAAGCATTTTTAAACATCAGCGGAATTCCGATAACAATGGAAGAGTTCCGAAGCATTTTTAAACGTCAGCGGAATTCCGAGAACAATGGAAGAGTTCCGAAGCATTTTTAAACTTCAGCGGAATTTGGAGAACAAAGGAAGATTTCCGAAGCATTTTTAAATGTCAGCGGAATTCCGAGAACAATGGAAGAGTTCCGAAGCATTTTTAAATGCCAGCGGAATTCTGAGAACAATGGAAGAGTTCCGAAGCATTTTTAAACTTCAGCAGAATTCCGAGAACAATGGAAGAGTTCCGAAGCATTTTTAAACTTCAGCGGAATTTGGAGAACAAAGGAAGATTTCCGAAGCATTTTTAAATGTCAGCGGAATTCCGAGAACAATGGAAGAGTTCCGAAGCATATTTAAACTTCAGCGGAATTCCGAGAACAATGAAAGAGTTCCGAAGCATTTTTATATGTCAGCGGAATTCCGAGAACAATGGAAGAATTCCGAAGCATTTTTAAATGCCAGCGAAATTCTGAGAACAATGGAAGAGTTCCGAAGCATTTTTACACTTCAGCAGAATTCTGAGATCAATGGAAGAGTTCCGAAGCATACTTAAACTTCAGCGGAATTCCGAGAACAATGGAAGAGTTCTGAAGCATTTTTAAACTTCAGCGGAATTACGAGAACAATGGAAGAGTTCCGAAGCATTTTTAAATGTCAGCAGAATTCGGAGAACAATGGAAGAGTTCCGAAGAATTTTTAAACGTCAGCAGAATTCCGAGAACAATTGATGAGTTCCAAAGCATTTTTAAACGTCAGCGGAATTCCAGAACAATGGAAGAGTTCTGAAGCATTTTTAAATGTCAGCTTAATTCCGAGAACAATGGAAGTGTTCCGAAGCATTTTTAAAAGTCAGTGGAATTCCGAGAACAAAAGAAGAGTTGTGAAGCATTTTTAAGCGTCAGCGGATTTCCGAGAACAATGGAAGAGTTCCAAAGCATTTTTAAACTTCAGCAGAATTCCGAGAACAATGGAAGAGTTCCAAAGCATTTTTAAAAGTCAGCGGAATTCCGAGAACAATAGAAGAGTTGTGAAGCATTTTTAAGCGTCAGCGGATTTCCGATAACAATGGAAGAGTTCCGAAGCATTTTTAAATGTCAGCGGAATTCTGATAACAATGGAAGAGTCCTGAAGCATTTTTAAACTTCAGCAGAATTCCGAGAACAGTGAAAGAGTTCCGAAGCATACTTAAACTTCAGCGGAATTCCGAGAACAATGGAAGAGTTCTGAAGCATTTTTAAACATCAACGGAATTCCGAGAAAAAAGGAAGAGTTCCGAAGCATTTTTAAATGCCAGCGAAATTCTGAGAACAATGGAAGAGTTCCGAAGCATTTTTAAACTTCAGCAGAATTCTGAGAACAATGGAAGAGTTCCGAAGCATACTTAAACTTCAGCGGAATTCCGAGAACAATGGAAGAGTTCTGAAGCATTTTTAAACTTCAGCGGAATTACGAGAACAATGGAAGAGTTGTGAAGCAGTTTTAAGCGTCATCGGAATTCCGAAAACAAAGGAAGAGTTCTGAAGCATTTTTAAATGTCAGCGGAATTCCGAGAACAATGGAAGAGTTCCGAAGCATTTTTAAACATCAGCGGAATTCTGAGAACAATGGAAGTGTTCCAAAGCATTTTTAAACTTCAGCAGAATTCCGAGAACAATGGAAGAGTTCCGAAGGATTTTTAAACTTCAACGGAATTCCGAGAACAATGGAAGAGTTCCGAAGCATTTTAAAACTTCAGTAGAATTCCAAGAACAATGGAACAGTTCCGAAGCATTTTTAAATGTCAGCGGAATTCCGAGAACAATGGAAGAGTTCCGAAGCATATTTAAACTTCAGCGGAATTCCGAGAACAATGGAAGAGTTCCGAAGCATATTTAAACTTCAGCGGAATTCCGATAACAATGGAAGAGTTCCGAAGCATTTTTATATGTCAGCGGAATTCCGAGAACAATGGAAGAATTCCAAAGCATTTTTAAACATCAGCAGAATTCCGAGAACAATGGAAGAGTTCCGAAACATTTTTAAACTTCAACGGAATTCCGAGAACAATGGAAGAGTTCCGAAGCATTTTAAAACTTCAGTAGCATTCCGAGAACAATGGAACAGTTCCGAAGCATTTTTAAACTTCAGAGGATTTCCGAGAAATGGAAGAGTTCCGAAGCATTTTTAAACTTCAGCGGATTTCCGAGAAATGGAAGAGTTCCGAAGCATTTTGAAACGTCAGCGGAAACCCGAGAACAACGGAAGAGTTCTGAAGCATATTTAAACGTCAGCGGAAATCCGGGAACAATGGAAGAGTTCCGAAGCATTTTTAAATGTCAGCAGAATTCGGAGAACAATGGAAGAGTTCCGAAGAATTTTTAAACGTCAGCAGAATTCCGAGAACAATTGATGAGTTCCAAAGCATTTTTAAACGTCAGCGGAATTCCGAGAACAATGGAAGAGTTCCAAAGCATTTTTAAACTTCACCCGAATTCCGATAACAATGGAAGTGTTCCGATGCATTTTTAAACTTCAGCAGAATTGCTAGAACAATGGAAGAGTTCCGAAGCATTTTTAAACCTCAGCGGAATTCCCAGAACAATGGAGGAGTTCTGAAGCATTTTTAAATGTCAGCGGAATTCAGAGAACAATGGAAGAGTTCCGAAGCATACTTAAACTTCAGCGGAATTCCGAGAACAATGGAAGAGTTCAGAAACATTTTTAAAAGTCAGCAGAATACCGAGAACAATGGAAGAGTTGTGAAGCATTTTTAAACGTCAGCGGAATTCCAGAACAATGGAAGAGTTCCGAAGCATTTTTAAATGTCAGCGGAATTCCGAGAACAATGGAAGAGTTCCGAAGCATTTTTATATGTCTGCAGAATTCTGAGAACAATGGAAGAGTTCCAAAGCATTTTTAAATGTCAGCGGAATTCTGAAAACAATGGAAGAGTTCCGAAGCATTTTTAAACTTCAGCAGAATTCCGAGAACAATGGAAGAGTTCCGAAGCATTCTTAAACTTCTGCGGATTTCCGAGAACAATGGAAGAGTTCCGAAGCATTTTTAAAAGTCAGCGGAATTCCGAGAACAATAGAAGAGTTGTGAAGCATTTTTAAGCGTCAGCGGAATTCCGAGAACAATGGAAGAGTTCCGAAGCATTTTTAAACGTCCGCGAAATTCCGAGAACAATGGAAGAGTTGTGAAGCATTTTTAAACATCAGCGGAATTCCGATAACAATGGAAGAGTTCCGAAGCATTTTTAAACGTCAGCGAATTCCGAGAACAATGGAAGAGTTCCGAAGCATTTTTAAACTTCAGCGGAATTTGGAGAACAAAGGAAGATTTCCGAAGCATTTTTAAATGTCAGCGGAATTCCGAGAACAATGGAAGAGTTCCGAAGCATTTTTAAATGCCAGCGGAATTCTGAGAACAATGGAAGAGTTCCGAAGCATTTTTAAACTTCAGCAGAATTCCGAGAACAATGGAAGAGTTCCGAAGCATTTTTAAACTTCAGCGGAATTTGGAGAACAAAGGAAGATTTCCGAAGCATTTTTAAATGTCAGCGGAATTCCGAGAACAATGGAAGAGTTCCGAAGCATTTTAAAACTTCAGTAGAATTCCGAGAACAATGGAACAGTTCCGAAGCATTTTTAAATGTCAGCGGAATTCCGAGAACAATGGAAGAGTTCCGAAGCATATTTAAACTTCAGCGGAATTCCGAGAACAATGGAAGAGTTCCGAAGCATATTTAAACTTCAGCGGAATTCCGAGAACAATGGAAGAGTTCCGAAGCATTTTTATATGTCAGCGGAATTCCGAGAACAATGGAAGAATTCCGAAGCATTTTTAAATGCCAGCGAAATTCTGAGAACAATGAAAGAGTTCCGAAGCATTTTTAAACTTCAGCAGAATTCTGAGATCAATGGAAGAGTTCCGAAGCATACTTAAACTTCAGCGGAATTCCGAGAACAATGGAAGAGTTCTGAAGCATTTTTAAACTTCAGCGGAATTACGAGAACAATGGAAGAGTTTCGAAGGATTTTTAAACATCAGCAGAATTCTGAAAACAATGGAAGAGTTCCGAAGCATTTTTAAACATCAGCGGAATTCTGAGAACAATGGAAGTGTTCCAAAGCATTTTTAAACTTCAGCAGAATTCCGAGAACAATGGAAGAGTTCCGAAACATTTTTAAACTTCAACGGAATTCCGAGAACAATGGAACAGTTCCGAAGCATTTTTAAACTTCAGAGGATTTCCGAGAAATGGAAGAGTTCCGAAGCATTTTTAAACTTCAGCGGATTTCTGAGAACAATGGAAGTGTTCCAAAGCATTTTTAAATGTCAGCGGAATTCCGAGAACATTGGAAGAGTTCCGAAGCATTTTTAAATGTCAGCAGAATTCCGAGAACAATGGAAGAGTTCCAAAGCATTTTTAAATGTCAGCGGAATTCTGAAAACAATGGAAGAGTTCCGAAGCATTTTTAAACTTCAGCAGAATTCCGAGAACAATGGAAGAGTTCCGAAGCATTTTTAAAAGTCAGCGGAATTCCGAGAACAATAGAAGAGTTGTGAAGCATTTTTAAGCGTCAGCGGAATTCCGAGAACAATGGACGAGTTCCGAAGCATTTTTAAACTTCAAAACTTCAGCAGATTTTCGAGAACAATGGAAGAGTTATGAAGCATTCTTAAACTTCAGCGGAATTCCGAAAACAATGGAAGAGTTCCGAAGCATTTTTAAAAGTCAGGGGAATTCTGAGAACAATAGAAGTGTTCCAAAGCATTTTTAAACTTCAAAACTTCAGCAGATTTTCGAGAACAATGGAAGAGTTCCGAAGGATTTTTAAACTTCAACGGAATTCCGAGAACAATGGAAGAGTTCCGAAGCATTTTAAAACTTCAGTAGAATTCCAAGAACAATGGAACAGTTCCGAAGCATTTTTAAATGTCAGCGGAATTCCGAGAACAATGGAAGAGTTCCGAAGCATATTTAAACTTCAGCGGAATTCCGAGAACAATGGAAGAGTTCCGAAGCATATTTAAACTTCAGCGGAATTCCGAGAACAATGGAAGAGTTCCGAAGCATTTTTGTATGTCAGCGGAATTCCGAGAACAATGGAAGAATTCCGAAGCATTTTTAAACATCAGCAGAATTCCGAGAACAATGGAAGAGTTCCGAAACATTTTTAAACTTCAACGGAATTCCGAGAACAATGGAAGAGTTCCGAAGCATTTTAAAACTTCAGTAGCATTCCGAGAACAATGGAACAGTTCCGAAGCATTTTTAAACTTCAGAGGATTTCCGAGAAATGGAAGAGTTCCGAAGCATTTTTAAACTTCAGCGGATTTCCGAGAAATGGAAGAGTTCCGAAGCATTTTGAAACGTCAGCGGAAACCCGAGAACAATGGAAGAGTTCTGAAGCATATTTAAACGTCAGCGGAAATCCGGGAACAATGGAAGAGTTCCGAAGCATTTTTAAATGTCAGCAGAATTCGGAGAACAATGGAAGAGTTCCGAAGAATTTTTAAACGTCAGCAGAATTCCGAGAACAATAGAAGAGTTGTGAAGCATTTTTAAGCGTCAGCGGATTTCCGAGAACAATGGAAGAGTTCCGAAGCATTTTTAAATGTCAGCGGAATTCTGATAACAATGGAAGAGTCCTGAAGCATTTTTAAACTTCAGCAGAATTCCGAGAACAGTGAAAGAGTTCCGAAGCATACTTAAACTTCAGCGGAATTCCGAGAACAATGGAAGAGTTCTGAAGCATTTTTAAACATCAACGGAATTCCGAGAACAATGGAAGAGTTCCGAAGCATTTTTAAACTTCAGCGGAATTCCGAGAACAATGGAAGAGTTCCGAAGCATTTTTAAACATCAGCAGAATTTGGAGAACAATGGAAGAGTTGTGAAGCATTTTTAAACGTCAGTGGAATTCCGAGAACAATGGAAGAGTTCCGAAGCATTTTTAAACTTCACCCGAATTCCGATAACAATGGAAGTGTTCCGATGCATTTTTAAACTTCAGCAGAATTCCTAGAACAATGGAAGAGTTCCGAAGCATTTTTAAACTTCAGCGGAATTCCGAGAACAATGGAAGAGTTCCGAAGCATTTTTAAACGTTAGCGGAATTCCGAGAACAATGGAAGTGTTCTGAAGCATTTTTAAACATCAGCGGAATTCTGAGAACAATGGAAGAGTTGTGAAGCATTTTTAAACGTCAGCGGAATTCCGAGAACAATGGAAGAGTTCCAAAGCATTTTTAAACATCAGCGGAATTCCGTGAACAATGGAAGATTTCCGAAGCATTTTTAAACGTCAGCGGAATTCTGAGAACAATGGAAGAGTTGTGAAGCATTTTTAAACGTCAGCGGAATTTGGAGAACAATCGAAGAGTTCCGAAGCATTTTTAAACCTCAGCGGAATTCCCAGAGCAATGGAAGAGTTCTGAAGCATTTTTAAATGTCAGCGGAATTCAGAGAACAATGGAAGAGTTCCGAAGCATACTTAAACTTCAGCGGAATTCCGAGAACAATGGAAGAGTTCAGAAACATTTTTAAAAGTCAGCAGAATACCGAGAACAATGGAAGAGTTCCGAAGCATTTTTAATCGTCCGCGAAATTCCGAGAACAATGGAAGAGTTGTGAAGCATTTTTAAACATCAGCGGAATTCCGATAACAATGGAAGAGTTCCGAAGCATTTTTAAACGTCAGCGGAATTCCGAGAACAATGGAAGAGTTCTGAAGCATTTTTAAATGTCAGCGGAATTCCGAGAACAATGGAAGAGTTACGAAGCATTTTTAAATGCCAGCGGAATTCTGAGAACAATGGAAGAGTTCCGAAGCATTTTTAAACTTCATCAGAATTCCGAGAACAATGGAAGAGTTCCGAAGCATGCTTAAACTTCAGCAGAATTCCGAGAACAATGGAAGAGTTCCGAAGCATTTTTAAACATCAGCGGAATTCCGATAACAATGGAAGAGTTCCGAAGCATTTTTAAACGTCAGCGGAATTACGAGAACAATGGAAGAGTTCTGAAGCATTTTTAAATGTCAGCGGAATTCAGAGAACAATGGAAGATTTCCGAAGCATACATAAACTTCAGCGGAATTCCGAATACAATGGAAGAGTTCAGAAACATTTTTAAAAGTCAGCAGAATACCGAGAACAATGGAAGAGTTGTCAAGCATTTTTAAACGTCAGCGGAATTCCAGAACATTGGAAGAGTTCCGAAGCATTTTTAAATGTCAGCGGAATTCCGAGAACAATGGAAGAGTTCCGAAGCATTTTTAAAAGTCAGCGGAATTCCGAGAACAATAGAAGAGTTGTGAAGCATTTTTAAGCGTCAGCGGAATTCCGAGAACAATGGAAGAGTTCCAAAGCATTTTTAAACTTCAGCAGAATTCCGAGAACAATGGAAGAGTTCCGAAGCATTCTTAAACGTCAGCGGAATTCCGAGAACAATGGAAGAGTTCTGAAGCATTTTTAAATGTCAGCGGAATTCCGAGAACAATGGAAGAGTTCCGAAGCATTTTTAAATGTCAGCGGAATTCTGAGAACAATGGAAGCGTTCCGGAGCATTTTTAAAAGTCAGCGGAATACCGAGAAAAATGGAAGAGTTGTGAAGCATTTTTAAACGTCAGCGGAATTCCGAGAACAATGGAAGTGTTCCGAAGCATTTTTAAATGTCAGCGTAATTCCGAGAACAATGGAAGAGTTCCGAAGCATTTTTAAATGTCAGCAGAATTCCGAGAACAATGGAAGAGTTCCAAAGCATTTTTAAATGTCAGCGGAATTCTGAAAACAATGGAAGAGTTCCGAAGCATTTTTAAACTTCAGCAGAATTCCGAGAACAATGGAAGAGTTCCGAAGCATTTTTAAAAGTCAGCGGAATTCCGAGAACAATAGAAGAGTTGTGAAGCATTTTTAAGCGTCAGCGGAATTCCGAGAACAATGGAAGAGTTCCAAAGCATTTTTAAAGTTCAAAACTTCAGCAGATTTCCGAGAACAAAGGAAGAGTTCTGAAGCATTTTTAAATGTCAGCGGAATTCCGAGAACAATGGAAGAGTTCCGAAGCATTTTTAAACATCAGCGGAATTCTGAGAACAATGGAAGTGTTCCAAAGCATTTTTAAACTTCAGCAGTATTCCGAGAACAATGGAAGAGTTCCGAAGGATTTTTAAACTTCAACGGAATTCCGAGAACAATGGAAGAGTTCCGAAGCATTTTTAAACGTCAGCAGAATTATGAGAACAATGGAAGAGTTCCGAAGCATTTTTCAACTTCAAAACTTCAGCAGATTTCCGAGAACAATGGAAGAGTTCTGAAGCATTCTTAAACTTCAGAGGAATTCCGAGAACAATGGAAGAGTTCCGAAGCATATTTAAACTTCAGCGGAATTCCGAGAACAATGGAAGAGTTCCGAAGCATATTTAAACTTCAGCGGAATTCCGAGAACAATGGAAGAGTTCCAAAGCATTTTTAAACTTCAAAACTTCAGCAGATTTCCGAGAACAAAGGAAGAGTTCCGAAGCATTTTTAAACATCAGTGGAATTCTGAGAACAATGGAAGTGTTCCAAAGCATATTTAAACTTCAGCGGAATTCCGAGAACAATGGAAGAGTTCCGAAGCATTTTTATATGTCAGCGGAATTCCGAGAACAATGGAAGAATTCCGAAGCATTTTTAATTGCCAGCGAAATTCTGAGAACAATGGAAGAGTTCCGAAGCATTTTTAAACTTCAGCAGAATTCTTTGATCAATGGAAGAGTTCCGAAGCATTTTTAAACTTCAGCGGAATTACGAGAACAATGGAAGAGTTCCGAAGCATTTTTAAATGTCAGCAGAATTCGGAGAACAATGGAAGAGTTCCGAAGAATTTTTAAACGTCAGCAGAATTCCGAGAACAATTGATGAGTTCCAAAGCATTTTTAAACGTCAGCGGAATTCCAGAACAATGGAAGAGTTCTGAAGCATTTTTAAATGTCAGCTTAATTCCGAGAACAATGGAAGTGTTCCGAAGCATTTTTAAAAGTCAGTGGAATTCCGAGAACAAAAGAAGAGTTGTGAAGCATTTTTAAGCGTCAGCGGATTTCCTAGAACAATGGAAGAGTTCCAAAACATTTTTAAACTTCAGCAGAATTCCGAGAACAATGGAAGAGTTTCGAAGCATTTTTAAACTTCAACGGAATTCCGAGAACAATGGAACATTTCCAAAGCATTTTTAAACTTCAGCGGATTTCCGAGAAATGGAAAAGTTCCGAATCATTTTGAAACGTCAGCGGAAATCCGAGAACAATGGAAGAGTTCTGAAGCATTTTTAAACGTCAGCGGAAATCCGGGAACAATGGAAGAGTTCAAAGCATTTTTCGATGTCAGCGGAATTCCGAGAACAATGAAAGAGCTACGAAGCATTATTAAACGTCAGCGGAATTCCGAGAACAATGGAAGAGTTCCGAAGCATTTTTAAACTTCAGCATAATTCCGAGAACAATGGAAGAGTTCCGAAGCATTTTTAAATTTCAACGGAATTCCGAGAACAATGGAAGAGTTCCGAAGCATTTTAAAACTTCAGCAGAATTCCAAGAACAATGGAAGAGTTCCGAAGCATTTTAGACTTCAGCTGATTTCCGAGAAATGGAAGAGTTCCGAAGCATTTTGAAACGTCAGCCGAAATCCGAGAACAATGGAAGAGTTCCGAAGCATTTTTAAACTTCAGCGGAATTCCTTGAATAATGAAAGAGTTGCGAAGCAATATTAAATGTCAGCGGAACACCAAAAACAATGGAAGAGTTCCGAAGCATTTTTAAATGTCAGCGGAAATCCGAGAACAATGGAAGCATTCCGAAGTATTTTTAAATGTCAGCGGAATTCCGAGAACAATGAAAGAGTTCTGAAACATTTTTAAACATCAGCGGATTTCCTTCAAGAATGAAAGAGTTCCAAAGAATTTTTAAACTTCAGCAGAATTCGAGGAACAATGGAAGAGTTCCAAAGCATTTTTAAACTTCAGCAGAAATCTGGGAACAATGGAAGAGTTTCAAAGCATTTTTAAACTTCAGCAGAATTCGGAGAACAATGGAAGAGTTCCGAAGCATTTTTAAACGTCAGCAGAATTCCGAGAACAATTGAAGAGTTCCAAAGCATTTTTAAACGTCAGCGGAATTCCGAGAACAATGGAAGAGTTCCGAAGCATTTTTAAATGTCAGCAGAATTCCGAGAACAATGGAAGGGTTCCGAAGCATTTTTAAACTTCAGCGGAATTTGGAGAACAATGGAAGAGTTCCGAAGAATTCTTAAAAGTCAGCGGAATTCCGAGAACAATGGAAGAGTTGTGAAGCATTTTTAAACGTCAGCGGAAATCTGAGAACAATGGAATAGTTCTGAAGCATTTTTAAATGTTAGCGGGATTCCGAGAAAAATGGAAGAGTTCCGAAGCATTTTTAATCTTCAGCATAATTCTGAGAACAATGAAAGTGTTCCAAAGCATTTTTAAACTTCTCCCGAATTCCGAGAACAATGGAAGAGTTCCGATGCATTTTTAAACTTCAGCAGAATTCCTCCAACAATGGAAGAGTTCCGAAGCATACTTAAACTTCAGCGAAATTCCGTGAACAATGGAAGAGTTCTGAAGCATTTTTAAACATCAACGGAATTCCGAGAAAAAATGAAGAGTTCCGAAGCATTTTTATATGTCAGCGGAATTCCGAGAACAATGGAAGAGTTCCGAAGCATTTTTAAACTTCAGCGGAACTACGAGAACAATGGAAGAGTTCCGAAGCATTTTTAAACATCAGCAGAATTCCGAGAACAATGGAAGAGTTTTTAAGCATTTTTAAACGTCAGTGTAATTCCGAAAACAATGGAAGAGTTCCGAAGCATTTTTAAACTTCAGCGGAACTACAAGAACAATGGAAGAGTTCCGAAGCATTTTTAAACATCAGCGGAATTCCGAGAACAATGGAAGAGTTTCGAGCATTTTTAAAATTTAACAGATTTCCGAGAACAATGGAAGAGGTCTGAAGCATTTAAAACTTCAGCGGAATTCCGAGAAGAATGGAAGAGTTCCAAATCTTTTTTAAACTTCAGCGGATTTCCGAGAAATGAAAGAGTTCCGAAGCATTTTGAAACGTCAGAGGAAATCCGAGAACAATGGAAGAGTTCCGAAGAATTTTTAAACATCAGCGGAATTCCTTGAACAATGAAAGAGTTGCAAAGGGTTATTAAATGTCAGCGGAATTCCGAGAGCAAAGGAAGAGTTCCGAAGCATTTTTAAACTTCAGCGGATTTCCGAGAAATGGAAGAGTTTCAAAGCATTTTTAAATTTCAACGGAATTCCGAGAAGAATGGAAGAGTTCCGAAGCATTTTAAAACTTCAGCAGAATTCCGAGAACATTGGAAGAGTTCCAAAGCATTTTTAAACTTCAGTGGAATTCCGAGAGGAAAGTAAGAGATCCGAAGCATTTTTAAACTTCAGCGGAATTCCGAGAACAATGGAAGAGTTCCGAAGCATTTTTATGCTTCAGCAGAATTCCGAGAACAACGGAAGAGTTGCGAAGCATTTTTAAACTTCAACAGAATTCCAAGAACGATGAAAGAGTTCCGGAGCATTTTTAAACGTCAGCAGAATTCCGAGAACAATGTTAGAGTTCTGAAGCATTTTTAAACTTCAGGAGAATTCCGAGAGCAACGGAAGAGTTCCAAAGCATTTTTAAACTTCAGCGGAATTCCGAGAATAATGGAAGAGTTCCGAAGCATTTTTAAACGTCACCGGAATTGTGAGAACAATGGAAGAGTACCGAAGCATTTTAAACATCAGCAGAATTCCGAGAACAATGGAAGAGTTTTTAAGCATTTTTAAACTTCAGCGGAGTTCCGAGAACAATAGAAGAGTTCTGAAGAATTTTTAAACGTCAGCGGAATTCCGAAAAACAATGGAAGAGTTCCGAAGCATTTTTAAACGTCAGCGGAATTCTGAGAACAATGGAAGAGTTCCGAAACATTTTTAAACTTCAGCAGAATTCCGAGAACAATGGAAGAGTTTCGAAGCATTTTTAAACTTCAACGGAATTCCGAGAACAATGGAACAGTTCCAAAGCATTTTTAAACTTCAGCGGATTTCCGAGAAATGGAAAAGTTCCGAATCATTTTGAAACGTCAGCAGAAATCCGAGAACAATGGAAGAGTTCCGAAGCATTTTTAAACGTCAGCGGAAACCCGAGAACAACGGAAGAGTTCTGAAGCATATTTAAACGTCAGCGGAAATCCGGGAACAATGGAAGAGTTCCGAAGCATTTTTAAATGTCAGCAGAATTCGGAGAACAATGGAAGAGTTCCGAAGAATTTTTAAACGTCAGCAGAATTCCGAGAACAATTGATGAGTTCCAAAGCATTTTTAAACGTCAGCGGAATTCCGAGAACAATGGAAGAGTTCCAAAGCATTTTTAAACTTCACCCGAATTCCGATAACAATGGAAGTGTTCCGATGCATTTTTAAACTTCAGCAGAATTGCTAGAACAATGGAAGAGTTCCGAAGCATTTTTAAACCTCAGCGGAATTCCCAGAACAATGGAGGAGTTCTGAAGCATTTTTAAATGTCAGCGGAATTCAGAGAACAATGGAAGAGTTCCGAAGCATACTTAAACTTCAGCGGAATTCCGAGAACAATGGAAGAGTTCAGAAACATTTTTAAAAGTCAGCAGAATACCGAGAACAATGGAAGAGTTGTGAAGCATTTTTAAACGTCAGCGGAATTCCAGAACAATGGAAGAGTTCCGAAGCATTTTTAAATGTCAGCGGAATTCCGAGAACAATGGAAGAGTTCCGAAGCATTTTTATATGTCTGCAGAATTCTGAGAACAATGGAAGAGTTCCAAAGCATTTTTAAATGTCAGCGGAATTCTGAAAACAATGGAAGAGTTCCGAAGCATTTTTAAACTTCAGCAGAATTCCGAGAACAATGGAAGAGTTCCGAAGCATTCTTAAACTTCTGCGGATTTCCGAGAACAATGGAAGAGTTCCGAAGCATTTTTAAAAGTCAGCGGAATTCCGAGAACAATAGAAGAGTTGTGAAGCATTTTTAAGCGTCAGCGGAATTCCGAGAACAATGGAAGAGTTCCGAAGCATTTTTAAACGTCCGCGAAATTCCGAGAACAATGGAAGAGTTGTGAAGCATTTTTAAACATCAGCGGAATTCCGATAACAATGGAAGAGTTCCGAAGCATTTTTAAACGTCAGCGAATTCCGAGAACAATGGAAGAGTTCCGAAGCATTTTTAAACTTCAGCGGAATTTGGAGAACAAAGGAAGATTTCCGAAGCATTTTTAAATGTCAGCGGAATTCCGAGAACAATGGAAGAGTTCCGAAGCATTTTTAAATGCCAGCGGAATTCTGAGAACAATGGAAGAGTTCCGAAGCATTTTTAAACTTCAGCAGAATTCCGAGAACAATGGAAGAGTTCCGAAGCATTTTTAAACTTCAGCGGAATTTGGAGAACAAAGGAAGATTTCCGAAGCATTTTTAAATGTCAGCGGAATTCCGAGAACAATGGAAGAGTTCCGAAGCATTTTAAAACTTCAGTAGAATTCCGAGAACAATGGAACAGTTCCGAAGCATTTTTAAATGTCAGCGGAATTCGGAGAACAATGGAAGAGTTCCGAAGCATATTTAAACTTCAGCGGAATTCCGAGAACAATGGAAGAGTTCCGAAGCATATTTAAACTTCAGCGGAATTCCGAGAACAATGGAAGAGTTCCGAAGCATTTTTATATGTCAGCGGAATTCCGAGAACAATGGAAGAATTCCGAAGCATTTTTAAATGCCAGCGAAATTCTGAGAACAATGAAAGAGTTCCGAAGCATTTTTAAACTTCAGCAGAATTCTGAGATCAATGGAAGAGTTCCGAAGCATACTTAAACTTCAGCGGAATTCCGAGAACAATGGAAGAGTTCTGAAGCATTTTTAAACTTCAGCGGAATTACGAGAACAATGGAAGAGTTTCGAAGGATTTTTAAACATCAGCAGAATTCTGAAAACAATGGAAGAGTTCCGAAGCATTTTTAAACATCAGCGGAATTCTGAGAACAATGGAAGTGTTCCAAAGCATTTTTAAACTTCAGCAGAATTCCGAGAACAATGGAAGAGTTCCGAAACATTTTTAAACTTCAACGGAATTCCGAGAACAATGGAACAGTTCCGAAGCATTTTTAAACTTCAGAGGATTTCCGAGAAATGGAAGAGTTCCGAAGCATTTTTAAACTTCAGCGGATTTCTGAGAACAATGGAAGTGTTCCAAAGCATTTTTAAATGTCAGCGGAATTCCGAGAACATTGGAAGAGTTCCGAAGCATTTTTAAATGTCAGCAGAATTCCGAGAACAATGGAAGAGTTCCAAAGCATTTTTAAATGTCAGCGGAATTCTGAAAACAATGGAAGAGTTCCGAAGCATTTTTAAACTTCAGCAGAATTCCGAGAACAATGGAAGAGTTCCGAAGCATTTTTAAAAGTCAGCGGAATTCCGAGAACAATAGAAGAGTTGTGAAGCATTTTTAAGCGTCAGCGGAATTCCGAGAACAATGGAAGAGTTCCAAAGCATTTTTAAACTTCAAAACTTCAGCAGATTTCCGAGAACAAAGGAAGAGTTCCGAAGCATTTTTAAACATCAGTGGAATTCTGAGAACAATGGAAGTGTTCCAAAGCATTTTTAAACTTCAGCAGAATTCCGAGAACAATGGAAGAGTTCCGAAGCATTTTTAAATGTCAGCAGAATTCCGAGAACAATGGAAAAGTTCCAAAGCATTTTTAAATGTCAGCGGAATTCTGAAAACAATGGACGATTTCCGAAGCATTTTTAAACTTCAGCAGAATTCGGAGAACAATGGAAGAGTTCCGAAGCATTTTTAAAAGTCAGCGGAATTCCGAGAACAATAGAAGAGTTGTGAAGCATTTTTAAGCGTCAGCGGAATTCCGAGAACAATGGACGAGTTCCGAAGCATTTTTAAACTTCAAAACTTCAGCAGATTTTCGAGAACAATGGAAGAGTTATGAAGCATTCTTAAACTTCAGCGGAATTCCGAAAACAATGGAAGAGTTCCGAAGCATTTTTAAAAGTCAGGGGAATTCTGAGAACAATAGAAGTGTTCCAAAGCATTTTTAAACTTCAAAACTTCAGCAGATTTTCGAGAACAATGGAAGAGTTCCGAAGGATTTTTAAACTTCAACGGAATTCCGAGAACAATGGAAGAGTTCCGAAGCATTTTAAAACTTCAGTAGAATTCCAAGAACAATGGAACAGTTCCGAAGCATTTTTAAATGTCAGCGGAATTCCGAGAACAATGGAAGAGTTCCGAAGCATATTTAAACTTCAGCGGAATTCCGAGAACAATGGAAGAGTTCCGAAGCATATTTAAACTTCAGCGGAATTCCGAGAACAATGGAAGAGTTCCGAAGCATTTTTGTATGTCAGCGGAATTCCGAGAACAATGGAAGAATTCCGAAGCATTTTTAAACATCAGCAGAATTCCGAGAACAATGGAAGAGTTCCGAAACATTTTTAAACTTCAACGGAATTCCGAGAACAATGGAAGAGTTCCGAAGCATTTTAAAACTTCAGTAGCATTCCGAGAACAATGGAACAGTTCCGAAGCATTTTTAAACTTCAGAGGATTTCCGAGAAATGGAAGAGTTCCGAAGCATTTTTAAACTTCAGCGGATTTCCGAGAAATGGAAGAGTTCCGAAGCATTTTGAAACGTCAGCGGAAACCCGAGAACAATGGAAGAGTTCTGAAGCATATTTAAACGTCAGCGGAAATCCGGGAACAATGGAAGAGTTCCGAAGCATTTTTAAATGTCAGCAGAATTCGGAGAACAATGGAAGAGTTCCGAAGAATTTTTAAACGTCAGCAGAATTCCGAGAACAATAGAAGAGTTGTGAAGCATTTTTAAGCGTCAGCGGATTTCCGAGAACAATGGAAGAGTTCCGAAGCATTTTTAAATGTCAGCGGAATTCTGATAACAATGGAAGAGTCCTGAAGCATTTTTAAACTTCAGCAGAATTCCGAGAACAGTGAAAGAGTTCCGAAGCATACTTAAACTTCAGCGGAATTCCGAGAACAATGGAAGAGTTCTGAAGCATTTTTAAACATCAACGGAATTCCGAGAACAATGGAAGAGTTCCGAAGCATTTTTAAACTTCAGCGGAATTCCGAGAACAATGGAAGAGTTCCGAAGCATTTTTAAACATCAGCAGAATTTGGAGAACAATGGAAGAGTTGTGAAGCATTTTTAAACGTCAGTGGAATTCCGAGAACAATGGAAGAGTTCCGAAGCATTTTTAAACTTCACCCGAATTCCGATAACAATGGAAGTGTTCCGATGCATTTTTAAACTTCAGCAGAATTCCTAGAACAATGGAAGAGTTCCGAAGCATTTTTAAACTTCAGCGGAATTCCGAGAACAATGGAAGAGTTCCGAAGCATTTTTAAACGTTAGCGGAATTCCGAGAACAATGGAAGTGTTCTGAAGCATTTTTAAACATCAGCGGAATTCTGAGAACAATGGAAGAGTTGTGAAGCATTTTTAAACGTCAGCGGAATTCCGAGAACAATGGAAGAGTTCCAAAGCATTTTTAAACATCAGCGGAATTCCGTGAACAATGGAAGATTTCCGAAGCATTTTTAAACGTCAGCGGAATTCTGAGAACAATGGAAGAGTTGTGAAGCATTTTTAAACGTCAGCGGAATTTGGAGAACAATCGAAGAGTTCCGAAGCATTTTTAAACCTCAGCGGAATTCCCAGAGCAATGGAAGAGTTCTGAAGCATTTTTAAATGTCAGCGGAATTCAGAGAACAATGGAAGAGTTCCGAAGCATACTTAAACTTCAGCGGAATTCCGAGAACAATGGAAGAGTTCAGAAACATTTTTAAAAGTCAGCAGAATACCGAGAACAATGGAAGAGTTCCGAAGCATTTTTAATCGTCCGCGAAATTCCGAGAACAATGGAAGAGTTGTGAAGCATTTTTAAACATCAGCGGAATTCCGATAACAATGGAAGAGTTCCGAAGCATTTTTAAACGTCAGCGGAATTCCGAGAACAATGGAAGAGTTCTGAAGCATTTTTAAATGTCAGCGGAATTCCGAGAACAATGGAAGAGTTACGAAGCATTTTTAAATGCCAGCGGAATTCTGAGAACAATGGAAGAGTTCCGAAGCATTTTTAAACTTCATCAGAATTCCGAGAACAATGGAAGAGTTCCGAAGCATGCTTAAACTTCAGCAGAATTCCGAGAACAATGGAAGAGTTCCGAAGCATTTTTAAACATCAGCGGAATTCCGATAACAATGGAAGAGTTCCGAAGCATTTTTAAACGTCAGCGGAATTACGAGAACAATGGAAGAGTTCTGAAGCATTTTTAAATGTCAGCGGAATTCAGAGAACAATGGAAGATTTCCGAAGCATACATAAACTTCAGCGGAATTCCGAATACAATGGAAGAGTTCAGAAACATTTTTAAAAGTCAGCAGAATACCGAGAACAATGGAAGAGTTGTCAAGCATTTTTAAACGTCAGCGGAATTCCAGAACATTGGAAGAGTTCCGAAGCATTTTTAAATGTCAGCGGAATTCCGAGAACAATGGAAGAGTTCCGAAGCATTTTTAAAAGTCAGCGGAATTCCGAGAACAATAGAAGAGTTGTGAAGCATTTTTAAGCGTCAGCGGAATTCCGAGAACAATGGAAGAGTTCCAAAGCATTTTTAAACTTCAGCAGAATTCCGAGAACAATGGAAGAGTTCCGAAGCATTCTTAAACGTCAGCGGAATTCCGAGAACAATGGAAGAGTTCTGAAGCATTTTTAAATGTCAGCGGAATTCCGAGAACAATGGAAGAGTTCCGAAGCATTTTTAAATGTCAGCGGAATTCTGAGAACAATGGAAGCGTTCCGGAGCATTTTTAAAAGTCAGCGGAATACCGAGAAAAATGGAAGAGTTGTGAAGCATTTTTAAACGTCAGCGGAATTCCGAGAACAATGGAAGTGTTCCGAAGCATTTTTAAATGTCAGCGTAATTCCGAGAACAATGGAAGAGTTCCGAAGCATTTTTAAATGTCAGCAGAATTCCGAGAACAATGGAAGAGTTCCAAAGCATTTTTAAATGTCAGCGGAATTCTGAAAACAATGGAAGAGTTCCGAAGCATTTTTAAACTTCAGCAGAATTCCGAGAACAATGGAAGAGTTCCGAAGCATTTTTAAAAGTCAGCGGAATTCCGAGAACAATAGAAGAGTTGTGAAGCATTTTTAAGCGTCAGCGGAATTCCGAGAACAATGGAAGAGTTCCAAAGCATTTTTAAAGTTCAAAACTTCAGCAGATTTCCGAGAACAATGGAAGAGTTCCAAAGCATTTTTAAAGTTCAAAACTTCAGCAGATTTCCGAGAACAAAGGAAGAGTTCTGAAGCATTTTTAAATGTCAGCGGAATTCCGAGAACAATGGAAGAGTTCCGAAGCATTTTTAAACATCAGCGGAATTCTGAGAACAATGGAAGTGTTCCGATGCATTTTTAAACTTCAGCAGAATTCCTAGAACAATGGAAGAGTTCCGAAGCATTTTTAAACTTCAGCGGAATTCCGAGAACAATGGAAGAGTTCCGAAGCATTTTTAAACGTTAGCGGAATTCCGAGAACAATGGAAGTGTTCTGAAGCATTTTTAAACATCAGCGGAATTCTGAGAACAATGGAAGAGTTGTGAAGCATTTTTAAACGTCAGCGGAATTCCGAGAACAATGGAAGAGTTCCAAAGCATTTTTAAACATCAGCGGAATTCCGTGAACAATGGAAGATTTCCGAAGCATTTTTAAACGTCAGCGGAATTCTGAGAACAATGGAAGAGTTGTGAAGCATTTTTAAACGTCAGCGGAATTTGGAGAACAATCGAAGAGTTCCGAAGCATTTTTAAACCTCAGCGGAATTCCCAGAGCAATGGAAGAGTTCTGAAGCATTTTTAAATGTCAGCGGAATTCAGAGAACAATGGAAGAGTTCCGAAGCATACTTAAACTTCAGCGGAATTCCGAGAACAATGGAAGAGTTCAGAAACATTTTTAAAAGTCAGCAGAATACCGAGAACAATGGAAGAGTTCCGAAGCATTTTTAATCGTCCGCGAAATTCCGAGAACAATGGAAGAGTTGTGAAGCATTTTTAAACATCAGCGGAATTCCGATAACAATGGAAGAGTTCCGAAGCATTTTTAAACGTCAGCGGAATTCCGAGAACAATGGAAGAGTTCTGAAGCATTTTTAAATGTCAGCGGAATTCCGAGAACAATGGAAGAGTTACGAAGCATTTTTAAATGCCAGCGGAATTCTGAGAACAATGGAAGAGTTCCGAAGCATTTTTAAACTTCATCAGAATTCCGAGAACAATGGAAGAGTTCCGAAGCATGCTTAAACTTCAGCAGAATTCCGAGAACAATGGAAGAGTTCCGAAGCATTTTTAAACATCAGCGGAATTCCGATAACAATGGAAGAGTTCCGAAGCATTTTTAAACGTCAGCGGAATTACGAGAACAATGGAAGAGTTCTGAAGCATTTTTAAATGTCAGCGGAATTCAGAGAACAATGGAAGATTTCCGAAGCATACATAAACTTCAGCGGAATTCCGAATACAATGGAAGAGTTCAGAAACATTTTTAAAAGTCAGCAGAATACCGAGAACAATGGAAGAGTTGTCAAGCATTTTTAAACGTCAGCGGAATTCCAGAACATTGGAAGAGTTCCGAAGCATTTTTAAATGTCAGCGGAATTCCGAGAACAATGGAAGAGTTCCGAAGCATTTTTAAAAGTCAGCGGAATTCCGAGAACAATAGAAGAGTTGTGAAGCATTTTTAAGCGTCA
Organism: Phyllobates terribilis; assembly: GCF_046119375.1. Classification (NCBI taxonomy): domain Eukaryota; kingdom Metazoa; phylum Chordata; class Amphibia; order Anura; family Dendrobatidae; genus Phyllobates; species Phyllobates terribilis. Next base: position 19,246,288 of record NW_027362775.1, on the reverse strand, counting down.
GCGGAATTCCGAGAACAATGGAAGAGTTCCAAAGCATTTTTAAACTTCAGCAGAATTCCGAGAACAATGGAAGAGTTCCGAAGCATTCTTAAACGTCAGCGGAATTCCGAGAACAATGGAAGAGTTCTGAAGCATTTTTAAATGTCAGCGGAATTCCGAGAACAATGGAAGAGTTCCGAAGCATTTTTAAATGTCAGCGGAATTCTGAGAACAATGGAAGCGTTCCGGAGCATTTTTAAAAGTCAGCGGAATACCGAGAAAAATGGAAGAGTTGTGAAGCATTTTTAAACGTCAGCGGAATTCCGAGAACAATGGAAGTGTTCCGAAGCATTTTTAAATGTCAGCGTAATTCCGAGAACAATGGAAGAGTTCCGAAGCATTTTTAAATGTCAGCAGAATTCCGAGAACAATGGAAGAGTTCCAAAGCATTTTTAAATGTCAGCAAAATTCTGAAAACAATGGAAGAGTTCCGAAGCATTTTTAAACTTCAGCAGAATTCCGAGAACAATGGAAGAGTTCCGAAGCATTTTTAAAAGTCAGCGGAATTCCGAGAACAATAGAAGAGTTGTGAAGCATTTTTAAGCGTCAGCGGAATTCCGAGAACAATGGAAGAGTTCCAAAGCATTTTTAAAGTTCAAAACTTCAGCAGATTTCCGAGAACAAAGGAAGAGTTCTGAAGCATTTTTAAATGTCAGCGGAATTCCGAGAACAATGGAAGAGTTCCGAAGCATTTTTAAACATCAGCGGAATTCTGAGAACAATGGAAGTGTTCCAAAGCATTTTTAAACTTCAGCAGTATTCCGAGAACAATGGAAGAGTTCCGAAGGATTTTTAAACTTCAACGGAATTCCGAGAACAATGGAAGAGTTCCGAAGCATTTTTAAACGTCAGCAGAATTATGAGAACAATGGAAGAGTTCCGAAGCATTTTTCAACTTCAAAACTTCAGCAGATTTCCGAGAACAATGGAAGAGTTCTGAAGCATTCTTAAACTTCAGAGGAATTCCGAGAACAATGGAAGAGTTCCGAAGCATATTTAAACTTCAGCGGAATTCCGAGAACAATGGAAGAGTTCCGAAGCATATTTAAACTTCAGCGGAATTCCGAGAACAATGGAAGAGTTCCAAAGCATTTTTAAACTTCAAAACTTCAGCAGATTTCCGAGAACAAAGGAAGAGTTCCGAAGCATTTTTAAACATCAGTGGAATTCTGAGAACAATGGAAGTGTTCCAAAGCATATTTAAACTTCAGCGGAATTCCGAGAACAATGGAAGAGTTCCGAAGCATTTTTATATGTCAGCGGAATTCCGAGAACAATGGAAGAATTCCGAAGCATTTTTAATTGCCAGCGAAATTCTGAGAACAATGGAAGAGTTCCGAAGCATTTTTAAACTTCAGCAGAATTCTTTGATCAATGGAAGAGTTCCGAAGCATTTTTAAACTTCAGCGGAATTACGAGAACAATGGAAGAGTTCCGAAGCATTTTTAAATGTCAGCAGAATTCGGAGAACAATGGAAGAGTTCCGAAGAATTTTTAAACGTCAGCAGAATTCCGAGAACAATTGATGAGTTCCAAAGCATTTTTAAACGTCAGCGGAATTCCAGAACAATGGAAGAGTTCTGAAGCATTTTTAAATGTCAGCTTAATTCCGAGAACAATGGAAGTGTTCCGAAGCATTTTTAAAAGTCAGTGGAATTCCGAGAACAAAAGAAGAGTTGTGAAGCATTTTTAAGCGTCAGCGGATTTCCTAGAACAATGGAAGAGTTCCAAAGCATTTTTAAACTTCAGCAGAATTCCGAGAACAATGGAAGAGTTCCGAAGCATTTTTAAAAGTCAGCGGAATTCCGAGAACAATAGAAGAGTTGTGAAGCATTTTTAAGCGTCAGCGGATTTCCGAGAACAATGGAAGAGTTCCGAAGCATTTTTAAATGTCAGCGGAATTCTGATAACAATGGAAGAGTCCTGAAGCATTTTTAAACTTCAGCAGAATTCCGAGAACAGTGAAAGAGTTCCGAAGCATACTTAAACTTCAGCGGAATTCCGAGAACAATGGAAGAGTTCTGAAGCATTTTTAAACATCAACGGAATTCCGAGAAAAAAGGAAGAGTTCCGAAGCATTTTTATATGTCAGCGGAATTCCGAGAACAATGGAAGAGTTCCGAAGCATTTTTAAACTTCAGCGGAATTCCGAGAACAATGGAAGAGTTCCGAAGCATTTTTAAACATCAGCAGAATTTGGAGAACAATGGAAGAGTTGTGAAGCATTTTTAAACGTTAGTGGAATTCCGAGAACAATGGAAGAGTTCCAAAGCATTTTTAAACTTCACCCGAATTCCGATAACAATGGAAGTGTTCCGATGCATTTTTAAACTTCAGCAGAATTGCTAGAACAATGGAAGAGTTCCGAAGCATTTTTAAATCTCAGCGGAATTCCCAGAACAATGGAGGAGTTCTGAATCATTTTTAAATGTCAGCGGAATTCAGAGAACAATGGAAGAGTTCCGAAGCATACTTAAACTTCAGCGGAATTCCGAGAACAATGGAAGAGTTCAGAAACATTTTTAAAAGTCAGCAGAATACCGAGAACAATGGAAGAGTTGTGAAGCATTTTTAAACGTCAGCGGAATTCCAGAACAATGGAAGAGTTCTGAAGCATTTTTAAATGTCAGCGGAATTCCGAGAACAATGGAAGAGTTCCGAAGCATTTTTATATGTCTGCAGAATTCTGAGAACAATGGAAGAGTTCCAAAGCATTTTTAAATGTCAGCGGAATTCTGAAAACAATGGAAGAGTTCCGAAGCATTTTTAAACTTCAGCAGAATTCCGAGAACAATGGAAGAGTTCCGAAGCATTCTTAAACTTCTGCGGATTTCCGAGAACAATGGTAGAGTTCCGAAGCATTTTTAAAAGTCAGCGGAATTCCGAGAACAATAGAAGAGTTGTGAAGCATTTTTAAATGTCAGCGGAATTCCGAGAACAATGGAAGAGTTCCGAAGCATTTTTAGATGCCAGCGGAATTCTGAGAACAATGGAAGAGTTCCGAAGCATTTTTAAATGTCAGCGGAATTCCGAGAACAATGGAAGAGTTCCGAAGCATTTTTAAAAGTCAGCGGAATTCCGAGAACAATAGAAGAGTTGTGAAGCATTTTTAAGCGTCAGCGGAATTCCGAGAACAATGGAAGAGTTCCAAAGCATTTTTAAACTTCAGCAGAATTCCGAGAACAATGGAAGAGTTCCGAAGCATTCTTAAACGTCAGCGGAATTCCGAGAACAATGGAAGAGTTCTGAAGCATTTTTAAATGTCAGCGGAATTCCGAGAACAATGGAAGAGTTCCGAAACATTTTTAAATGTCAGCGGAATTCTGAGAACAATGGAAGCGTTCCGGAGCATTTTTAAAAGTCAGCGGAATACCGAGAAAAATGGAAGAGTTGTGAAGCATTTTTAAACGTCAGCGGAATTCCGAGAACAATGGAAGTGTTCCGAAGCATTTTTAAATGTCAGCGGAATTCCGAGAACAATGGAAGAGTTCCGAAGCATTTTTAAATGTCAGCAGAATTCCGAGAACAATGGAAGAGTTCCAAAGCAGTTTTAAATGTCAGCGGAATTCTGAAAACAATGGAAGAGTTCCGAAGCATTTTTAAACTTCAGCAGAATTCCGAGAACAATGGAAGAGTCCCGAAGCATTTTTAAAAGTCAGCGGAATTCCGAGAACAAAAGAAGAGTTGTGAAGCATTTTTAAGCGTCAGCGGAATTCCGAGAACAATGGAAGAGTTCCAAAGCATTTTTAAAGTTCAAAACTTCAGCAGATTTCCGAGAACAAAGGAAGAGTTCTGAAGCATTTTTAAATGTCAGCGGAATTCCGAGAACAATGGAAGAGTTCCGAAGCATTTTTAAACATCAGCGGAATTCTGAGAACAATGGAAGTGTTCCAAAGCATTTTTAAACTTCAGCAGAATTCCGAGAACAATGGAAGAGTTCCGAAGGATTTTTAAACTTCAACGGAATTCCGAGAACAATGGAAGAGTTCCGAAGCATTTTTAAACGTCAGCAGAATTATGAGAACAATGGAAGAGTTCCGAAGCATTTTTAAACTTCAAAACTTCAGCAGATTTCCGAGAACAATGGAAGAGTTCTGAAGCATTCTTAAACTTCAGAGGAATTCCGAGAACAACGGAAGAGTTCCGAAGCATTTTTAAAAGTCAGGGGAATTCTGAGAACAATAGAAGAGTTGTGAAGCAGTTTTAAGCGTCATCGGAATTCCGAGAACAAAGGAAGAGTTCTGAAGCATTTTTAAATGTCAGCGGAATTCCAAGAACAATGGAAGATTTCCGAAGCATTTTTAAACATCAGCGGAATTCTGAGAACAATGGAAGTGTTCCAAAGCATTTTTAAACTTCAGCGGAATTCCGAGAACAATGGAAGAGTTCCGAAGCATTTTTATATGTCAGCGGAATTCCGAGAACAATGGAAGAGTTGTGAAGCATTTTTAAACGTCAGCGGAATTCCGAGAACAATGGAAGAGTTCCAAAGCATTTTTAAACTTCAAAACTTCAGCAGATTTCCGAGAACAAAGGAAGAGTTCCGAAGCATTTTTAAACATCAGTGGAATTCTGAGAACAATGGAAGTGTTCCAAAGCATTTTTAAACTTCAGCAGAATTCCGAGAACATTGGAAGAGTTCCGAAGCATTTTTAAACTTCAGCGGAATTTGGAGAACAAAGGAAGATTTCCGAAGCATTTTTAAAAGTCAGAGAAATTCCGAGAACAATGGAAGAGTTCCGAAGCATTTTTAAACTTCAGCAGAATTCCGAGAACAATGGAAGAGTTCCGAAGCATTTTTAAAAGTCAGCAGATTTTCGAGAACAATGGAAGAGTTATGAAGCATTCTTAAACTTCAGCGGAATTCCGAAAACAATGGAAGAGTTCCGAAGCATTTTTAAAAGTCAGGGGAATTCTGAGAACAATAGAAGAGTTGTGAAGCAGTTTTAAGCGTCATCGGAATTCCGAGAACAAAGGAAGAGTTGTGAAGCATTTTTAAACGTCAGCGGAATTCCGAGAACAATGGAAGTGTTCCGAAGCATTTTTAAATGTCAGCGGAATTCCGAGAACAATGGAAGAGTTCCGAAGCATTTTTAAATGTCAGCAGAATTCCGAGAACAATGGAAAAGTTCCAAAGCATTTTTAAATGTCAGCGGAATTCCGAGAACAATGGAAGAGTTCCGAAGCATTTTAAAACTTCAGTAGAATTCCAAGAACAATGGAACAGTTCCGAAGCATTTTTAAATGTCAGCGGAATTCCGAGAACAATGGAAGAGTTCCAAAGCATATTTAAACTTCAGCGGAATTCCGAGAACAGTGGAAGAGTTCCGAAGCATATTTAAACTTCAGCGGAATTCCGAGAACAATGGAAGAGTTCCGAAGCATTTTTATATGTCACCGGAATTCCGAGAACAATGGAAGAATTCCGAAGCATTTTTAAACATCAGCAGAATTCCGAGAACAATGGAAGAGTTCCGAAACATTTTTAAACTTCAACGGAATTCCGAGAACAATGGAAGAGTTCCGAAGCATTTTAAAACTTCAGTAGCATTCCGAGAACAATGGAACAGTTCCGAAGCATTTTTAAACTTCAGAGGATTTCCGAGAAATGGAAGAGTTCTGAAGCATTTTTAAACTTCAGCGGATTTCCGAGAAATGGAAGAGTTCCGAAGCATTTTGAAACGTCAGCGGAAACCCGAGAACAATGGAAGAGTTCTGAAGCATATTTAAACGTCAGCGGAAATCCGGGAACAATGGAAGAGTTCCGAAGCATTTTTAAATGTCAGCAGAATTCGGAGAACAATGGAAGAGTTCCGAAGAATTTTTAAACGTCAGCAGAATTCCGAGAACAATTGATGACTTCCAAAGCATTTTTAAACGTCAGCGGATTTCCGAGAAATGGAAGAGTTCCGAAGCATTTTGAAACGTCAGCGGAAACCCGAGAACAATGGAAGAGTTCCGAAGCATTTTTAAATGTCAGCAGAATTCGGAGAACAATGGAAGAGTTCCGAAGAATTTTTAAACGTCAGCAGAATTGCGAGAACAATTGATGAGTTCCAAAGCATTTTTAAACGTCAGCGGAATTCCAGAACAATGGAAGAGTTCTGAAGCATTTTTAAATGTCAGCTTAATTCCGAGAACAATGGAAGTGTTCCGAAGCATTTTTAAAAGTCAGTGGAATTCCGAGAACAATAGAAGAGTTGTGAAGCATTTTTAAGCGTCAGCGGATTTCCGAGAACAATGGAAGAGTTCCAAAGCATTTTTAAACTTCAGCAGAATTCCGAGAACAATGGAAGAGTTCCGAAGCATTTTTAAAAGTCAGCGGAATTCCGAGAACAATAGAAGAGTTGTGAAGCATTTTTAAGCGTCAGCGGATTTCCGAGAACAATGGAAGAGTTCCGAAACATTTTTAAATGTCAGCGGAATTCTGATAACAATGGAAGAGTCCTGAAGCATTTTTAAACTTCAGCAGAATTCCGAGAACAGTGAAAGAGTTCCGAAGCATACTTAAACTTCAGCGGAATTCCGAGAACAATGGAAGAGTTCTGAAGCATTTTTAAACATCAACGGAATTCCGAGAAAAAAGGAAGAGTTCCGAAGCATTTTTATATGTCAGCGGAATTCCGAGAACAATGGAAGAGTTCCGAAGCATTTTTAAACTTCAGCGGAATTCCGAGAACAATGGAAGAGTTCCGAAGCATTTTTAAACATCAGCAGAATTTGGAGAACAATGGAAGAGTTGTGAAGCATTTTTAAACGTCAGTGGAATTCCGAGAACAATGGAAGAGTTCCGAAGCATTTTTAAACTTCACCCGAATTCCGATAACAATGGAAGTGTTCCGATGCATTTTTAAACTTCAGCAGAATTCCTAGAACAATGGAAGAGTTCCGAAGCATTTTTAAACTTCAGCGGAATTCCGAGAACAATGGAAGAGTTCCGAAGCATTTTTAAACGTTAGCGGAATTCCGAGAACAATGGAAGTGTTCTGAAGCATTTTTAAACATCAGCGGAATTCTGAGAACAATGGAAGAGTTGTGAAGCATTTTTAAACGTCAGCGGAATTCCGAGAACAATGGAAGAGTTCCAAAGCATTTTTAAACATCAGCGGAATTCCGTGAACAATGGAAGATTTCCGAAGCATTTTTAAACGTCAGCGGAATTCTGAGAACAATGGAAGAGTTGTGAAGCATTTTTAAACGTCAGCGGAATTTGGAGAACAATCGAAGAGTTCCGAAGCATTTTTAAACCTCAGCGGAATTCCCAGAGCAATGGAAGAGTTCTGAAGCATTTTTAAATGTCAGCGGAATTCAGAGAACAATGGAAGAGTTCCGAAGCATACTTAAACTTCAGCGGAATTCCGAGAACAATGGAAGAGTTCAGAAACATTTTTAAAAGTCAGCAGAATACCGAGAACAATGGAAGAGTTCCGAAGCATTTTTAATCGTCCGCGAAATTCCGAGAACAATGGAAGAGTTGTGAAGCATTTTTAAACATCAGCGGAATTCCGATAACAATGGAAGAGTTCCGAAGCATTTTTAAACGTCAGCGGAATTCCGAGAACAATGGAAGAGTTCTGAAGCATTTTTAAATGTCAGCGGAATTCCGAGAACAATGGAAGAGTTACGAAGCATTTTTAAATGCCAGCGGAATTCTGAGAACAATGGAAGAGTTCCGAAGCATTTTTAAACTTCATCAGAATTCCGAGAACAATGGAAGAGTTCCGAAGCATGCTTAAACTTCAGCAGAATTCCGAGAACAATGGAAGAGTTCCGAAGCATTTTTAAACATCAGCGGAATTCCGATAACAATGGAAGAGTTCCGAAGCATTTTTAAACGTCAGCGGAATTACGAGAACAATGGAAGAGTTCTGAAGCATTTTTAAATGTCAGCGGAATTCAGAGAACAATGGAAGATTTCCGAAGCATACTTAAACTTCAGCGGAATTCCGAATACAATGGAAGAGTTCAGAAACATTTTTAAAAGTCAGCAGAATACCGAGAACAATGGAAGAGTTGTGAAGCATTTTTAAACGTCAGCGGAATTCCAGAACAATGGAAGAGTTCCGAAGCATTTTTAAATGTCAGCGGAATTCCGAGAACAATGGAAGAGTTCCGAAGCATTTTTAAAAGTCAGCGGAATTCCGAGAACAATAGAAGAGTTGTGAAGCATTTTTAAGCGTCAGCGGAATTCCGAGAACAATGGAAGAGTTCCAAAGCATTTTTAAACTTCAGCAGAATTCCGAGAACAATGGAAGAGTTCCGAAGCATTCTTAAATGTCAGCGGAATTCCGAGAACAATGGAAGAGTTCTGAAGCATTTTTAAATGTCAGCGGAATTCCGAGAACAATGGAAGAGTTCCGAAGCATTTTTAAATGTCAGCGGAATTCTGAGAACAATGGAAGCATTCCGGAGCATTTTTAAAAGTCAGCGGAATACCGAGAAAAATGGAAGAGTTGTGAAGCATTTTTAAACGTCAGCGGAATTCCGAGAACAATGGAAGTGTTCCGAAGCATTTCTAAATGTCAGCGGAATTCCGAGAACAATGGAAGAGTTCCGAAGCATTTTTAAATGTCAGCAGAATTCCGAGAACAATGGAAGAGTTCCAAAGCATTTTTAAATGTCAGCGGAATTCTGAAAACAATGGAAGAGTTCCGAAGCATTTTTAAACTTCAGCAGAATTCCGAGAACAATGGAAGAGTTCCGAAGCATTTTTAAAAGTCAGCGGAATTCCGAGAACAATAGAAGAGTTGTGAAGCAGTTTTAAGCATCATCGGAATTCCGAGAACAAAGGAAGAGTTCTGAAGCATTTTTAAATGTCAGCGGAATTCCAAGAACAATGGAAGATTTCCGAAGCATTTTTAAACATCAGCGGAATTCTGAGAACAATGGAAGTGTTCCAAAGCATTTTTAAACTTCAGCAGAATTCCGAGAACAATGGAAGAGTTCCGAAGGATTTTTAAACTTCAACGGAATTCCGAGAACAATGGAAGAGTTCCGAAGCATTTTAAAACTTCAGCAGAATTCCGAGAACAATGGAACAGTTCCGAAGCATTTTTAAACGTCAGCGGAATTCTGAGAACAATGGAATAATTCTGAAACATTTTTAATCTTCAGCATAATTCCGAGAACAATGGAAGAGTTCCGAAGCATATTTAAACTACAGCGGAATTCCGAGAACAATGGAAGCGTTCCGAAGCATTTTTAAAAGTCAGCGGAATACCGAGAAAAATGGAAGAGTTGTGAAGCATTTTTAAACGTCAGCGGAATTCCGAGAACAATGGAAGTGTTCCGAAGCATTTTTAAATGTCAGCGGAATTCCGAGAACAATGGAAGAGTTCCGAAGCATTTTTAAATGTCAGCAGAATTCCGAGAACAATGGAAAAGTTCCAAAGCATTTTTAAATGTCAGCGGAATTCTGAAAACAATGGACGATTTCCGAAGCATTTTTAAACTTCAGCAGAATTCCGAGAACAATGGAAGAGTTCCGAAGCATTTTTAAAAGTCAGCGGAATTCCGAGAACAATAGAAGAGTTGTGAAGCATTTTTAAGCGTCAGCGGAATTCCGAGAACAATGGACGAGTTCCGAAGCATTTTTAAACTTCAAAACTTCAGCAGATTTTCGAGAACAATGGAAGAGTTATGAAGCATTCTTAAACTTCAGCGGAATTCCGAGAACAATGGAAGAGTTCCGAAGCATTTTTAAAAGTCAGGGGAATTCTGAGAACAATAGAAGAGTTGTGAAGCAGTTTTAAGCGTCATCGGAATTCCGAGAACAAAGGAAGAGTTCTGAAGCATTTTTAAATGTCAGCGGAATTCCGAGAACAATGGAAGAGTTCCGAAGCATTTTTAAACATCAGCGGAATTCTGAGAGCAATGGAAGTGTTCCAAAGCATTTTTAAACTTCAGCAGAATTCCGAGAACAATGGAAGAGTTCCGAAGGATTTTTAAACTTCAACGGAATTCCGAGAACAATGGAAGAGTTCCGAAGCATTTTAAAACTTCAGTAGAATTCCAAGAACAATGGAACAGTTCCGAAGCATTTTTAAATGTCAGCGGAATTCCGAGAACAATGGAAGAGTTCCGAAGCATATTTAAACTTCAGCGGAATTCCAAGAACAATGGAAGAGTTCCGAAGCATATTTAAACTTCAGCGGAAATCCGAGAACAATGGAAGAGTTCCGAAGCATTTTTATATGTCAGCGGAATTCCGAGAACAATGGAAGAGTTGTGAAGCATTTTTAAACGTCAGCGGAATTCCGAGAACAATGGAAGAGTTCCAAAGCATTTTTAAACATCAGTGGAATTCTGAGAACTATGGAAGTGTTCCAAAGCATTTTTAAACTTCAGCAGAATTCCGAGAACAATGGAAGAGTTCCGAAGCATTTTTAAACTTCAGCGGAATTTGGAGAACAAAGGAAGATTTCCGAAGCATTTTTAAAAGTCAGAGAAATTCCGAGAACAATGGAAGAGTTCCGAAGCATTTTTAAACTTCAGCAGAATTCCGAGAACAATGGAAGAGTTCCGAAGCATTTTTAAACGTCAGCGGAATTCTGAGAACAATGGAATAATTCTGAAACATTTTTAATCTTCAGCATAATTCCGAGAACAATGGAAGAGTTATGAAGCATTCTTAAACTTCAGCGGAATTCCGAGAACAATGGAAGAGTTCCGAAGCATTTTTAAAAGTCAGGGGAATTCTGAGAACAATAGAAGAGTTGTGAAGCAGTTTTAAGCGTCATCGGAATTCCGAGAACAAAGGAAGAGTTCTGAAGCATTTTTAAATGTCAGCGGAATTCCGAGAACAATGGAAGAGTTCCGAAGCATTTTTAAACATCAGCGGAATTCTGAGAACAATGGAAGTGTTCCAAAGCATTTTTAAACTTCAGCAGAATTCCGAGAACAATGGAAGAGTTCCGAAGGATTTTTAAACTTCAACGGAATTCCGAGAACAATGGAAGAGTTCCGAAGCATTTTAAAACTTCAGTAGAATTCCAAGAACAATGGAACAGTTCCGAAGCATTTTTAAATGTCAGCGGAATTCCGAGAACAATGGAAGAGTTCCGAAGCATATTTAAACTTCAGCGGAATTCCGAGAACAATGGAAGAGTTCCGAAGCATATTTAAACTTCAGCGGAATTCCGAGAACAATGGAAGAGTTCCGAAGCATTTTTATATGTCAGCGGAATTCCGAGAACAATGGAAGAATTCCGAAGCATTTTTAAACATCAGCAGATTTCCGAGAACAATGGAAAAGTTCCGAAACATTTTTAAACTTCAACGAATTCCGAGAACAATGGAAGAGTTCCGAAGCATTTTAAAACTTCAGTAGCATTCCGAGAACAATGGAACAGTTCCGAAGCATTTTTAAACTTCAGAGGATTTCCGAGAAATGGAAGAGTTCCGAAGCATTTTTAAACTTCAGCGGATTTCCGAGAAATGGAAGAGTTCCGAAGCATTTTGAAACGTCAGCGGAAACCCGAGAACAATGGAAGAGTTCTGAAGCATATTTAAACGTCAGCGGAAATCCGGGAACAATGGAAGAGTTCCGAAGCATTTTTAAATGTCAGCAGAATTCGGAGAACAATGGAAGAGTTCCGAAGAATTTTTAAACGTCAGCAGAATTCCGAGAACAATTGATGAGTTCCAAAGCATTTTTAAACGTCAGCGGAATTCCAGAACAATGGAAGAGTTCTGAAGCATTTTTAAATGTCAGCTTAATTCCGAGAACAATGGAAGTGTTCCGAAGCATTTTTAAAAGTCAGTGGAATTCCGAGAACAATAGAAGAGTTGTGAAGCATTTTTAAGCGTCAGCGGATTTCCGAGAACAATGGAAGAGTTCCAAAGCATTTTTAAACTTCAGCAGAATTCCGAGAACAATGGAAGAGTTCCGAAGCATTTTTAAAAGTCAGCGGAATTCCGAGAACAATAGAAGAGTTGTGAAGCATTTTTAAGCGTCAGCGGATTTCCGAGAACAATGGAAGAGTTCCGAAGCATTTTTAAATGTCAGCGGAATTCTGATAACAATGGAAGAGTCCTGAAGCATTTTTAAACTTCAGCAGAATTCCGAGAACAGTGAAAGAGTTCCGAAGCATACTTAAACTTCAGCGGAATTCCGAGAACAATGGAAGAGTTCTGAAGCATTTTTAAACATCAACGGAATTCCGAGAAAAAAGGAAGAGTTCCGAAGCATTTTTATATGTCAGCGGAATTCCGAGAACAATGGAAGAGTTCCGAAGCATTTTTAAACTTCAGCGGAATTCCGAGAACAATGGAAGAGTTCCGAAGCATTTTTAAACACCAGCAGAATTTGGAGAACAATGGAAGAGTTGTGAAGCATTTTTAAACGTCAGTGGAATTCCGAGAACAATGGAAGAGTTCCGAAGCATTTTTAAACTTCACCCGAATTCCGATAACAATGGAAGTGTTCCGATGCATTTTTAAACTTCAGCAGAATTCCTAGAACAATGGAAGAGTTCCGAAGCATTTTTAAACTTCAGCGGAATTCCGAGAACAATGGAAGAGTTCCAAAGCATTTTTAAACATCAGCGGAATTCCGTGAACAATGGAAGAGTACTGAAGCATTTTTAAACGTCAGCGGAATTTTGAAAACAATGGAAGATTTCCGAAGCATTTTTAAACGTCAGCGGAATGCTGAGAACAATGGAAGAGTTGTGAAGCATTTTTAAACGTCAGCGGAATTTGGAGAACAATCGAAGAGTTCCGAAGCATTTTTAAACCTCAGCGGAATTCCCAGAGCAATGGAAGAGTTCTGAAGCATTTTTAAATGTCAGCGGAATTCAGAGAACAATGGAAGAGTTCCGAAGCATACTTAAACTTCAGCGGAATTCCGAGAACAATGGAAGAGTTCAGAAACATTTTTAAAAGTCAGCAGAATACCGAGAACAATGGAAGAGTTCCGAAGCATTTTTAATCGTCCGCGAAATTCCGAGAACAATGGAAGAGTTGTGAAGCATTTTTAAACATCAGCGGAATTCCGATAACAATGGAAGAGTTCCGAAGCATTTTTAAACGTCAGCGGAATTCCGAGAACAATGGAAGAGTTCTGAAGCATTTTTAAATGTCAGCGGAATTCCGAGAACAATGGAAGAGTTACGAAGCATTTTTAAATGCCAGCGGAATTCTGAGAACAATGGAAGAGTTCCGAAGCATTTTTAAACTTCATCAGAATTCCGAGAACAATGGAAGAGTTCCGAAGCATGCTTAAACTTCAGCAGAATTCCGAGAACAATGGAAGAGTTCCGAAGCATTTTTAAACATCAGCGGAATTCCGATAACAATGGAAGAGTTCCGAAGCATTTTTAAACGTCAGCGGAATTACGAGAACAATGGAAGAGTTCTGAAGCATTTTTAAATGTCAGCGTAATTCAGAGAACAATGGAAGATTTCCGAAGCATACTTAAACTTCAGCGGAATTCCGAAAACAATGGAAGAGTTCCGAAGCATATTTAAACTTCAGCGGAATTCCAAGAACAATGGAAGAGTTCCGAAGCATATTTAAACTTCAGCGGAAATCCGAGAACAATGGAAGAGTTCCGAAGCATTTTTATATGTCAGCGGAATTCCGAGAACAATGGAAGAGTTGTGAAGCATTTTTAAACGTCAGCGGAATTCCGAGAACAATGGAAGAGTTCCAAAGCATTTTTAAACATCAGTGGAATTCTGAGAACTATGGAAGTGTTCCAAAGCATTTTTAAACTTCAGCAGAATTCCGAGAACAATGGAAGAGTTCCGAAGCATTTTTAAACTTCAGCGGAATTTGGAGAACAAAGGAAGATTTCCGAAGCATTTTTAAAAGTCAGAGAAATTCCGAGAACAATGGAAGAGTTCCGAAGCATTTTTAAACTTCAGCAGAATTCCGAGAACAATGGAAGAGTTCCGAAGCATTTTTAAACGTCAGCGGAATTCTGAGAACAATGGAATAATTCTGAAACATTTTTAATCTTCAGCATAATTCCGAGAACAATGGAAGAGTTATGAAGCATTCTTAAACTTCAGCGGAATTCCGAGAACAATGGAAGAGTTCCGAAGCATTTTTAAAAGTCAGGGGAATTCTGAGAACAATAGAAGAGTTGTGAAGCAGTTTTAAGCGTCATCGGAATTCCGAGAACAAAGGAAGAGTTCTGAAGCATTTTTAAATGTCAGCGGAATTCCGAGAACAATGGAAGAGTTCCGAAGCATTTTTAAACATCAGCGGAATTCTGAGAACAATGGAAGTGTTCCAAAGCATTTTTAAACTTCAGCAGAATTCCGAGAACAATGGAAGAGTTCCGAAGGATTTTTAAACTTCAACGGAATTCCGAGAACAATGGAAGAGTTCCGAAGCATTTTAAAACTTCAGTAGAATTCCAAGAACAATGGAACAGTTCCGAAGCATTTTTAAATGTCAGCGGAATTCCGAGAACAATGGAAGAGTTCCGAAGCATATTTAAACTTCAGCGGAATTCCGAGAACAATGGAAGAGTTCCGAAGCATATTTAAACTTCAGCGGAATTCCGAGAACAATGGAAGAGTTCCGAAGCATTTTTATATGTCAGCGGAATTCCGAGAACAATGGAAGAATTCCGAAGCATTTTTAAACATCAGCAGATTTCCGAGAACAATGGAAAAGTTCCGAAACATTTTTAAACTTCAACGAATTCCGAGAACAATGGAAGAGTTCCGAAGCATTTTAAAACTTCAGTAGCATTCCGAGAACAATGGAACAGTTCCGAAGCATTTTTAAACTTCAGAGGATTTCCGAGAAATGGAAGAGTTCCGAAGCATTTTTAAACTTCAGCGGATTTCCGAGAAATGGAAGAGTTCCGAAGCATTTTGAAACGTCAGCGGAAACCCGAGAACAATGGAAGAGTTCTGAAGCATATTTAAACGTCAGCGGAAATCCGGGAACAATGGAAGAGTTCCGAAGCATTTTTAAATGTCAGCAGAATTCGGAGAACAATGGAAGAGTTCCGAAGAATTTTTAAACGTCAGCAGAATTCCGAGAACAATTGATGAGTTCCAAAGCATTTTTAAACGTCAGCGGAATTCCAGAACAATGGAAGAGTTCTGAAGCATTTTTAAATGTCAGCTTAATTCCGAGAACAATGGAAGTGTTCCGAAGCATTTTTAAAAGTCAGTGGAATTCCGAGAACAATAGAAGAGTTGTGAAGCATTTTTAAGCGTCAGCGGATTTCCGAGAACAATGGAAGAGTTCCAAAGCATTTTTAAACTTCAGCAGAATTCCGAGAACAATGGAAGAGTTCCGAAGCATTTTTAAAAGTCAGCGGAATTCCGAGAACAATAGAAGAGTTGTGAAGCATTTTTAAGCGTCAGCGGATTTCCGAGAACAATGGAAGAGTTCCGAAGCATTTTTAAATGTCAGCGGAATTCTGATAACAATGGAAGAGTCCTGAAGCATTTTTAAACTTCAGCAGAATTCCGAGAACAGTGAAAGAGTTCCGAAGCATACTTAAACTTCAGCGGAATTCCGAGAACAATGGAAGAGTTCTGAAGCATTTTTAAACATCAACGGAATTCCGAGAAAAAAGGAAGAGTTCCGAAGCATTTTTATATGTCAGCGGAATTCCGAGAACAATGGAAGAGTTCCGAAGCATTTTTAAACTTCAGCGGAATTCCGAGAACAATGGAAGAGTTCCGAAGCATTTTTAAACACCAGCAGAATTTGGAGAACAATGGAAGAGTTGTGAAGCATTTTTAAACGTCAGTGGAATTCCGAGAACAATGGAAGAGTTCCGAAGCATTTTTAAACTTCACCCGAATTCCGATAACAATGGAAGTGTTCCGATGCATTTTTAAACTTCAGCAGAATTCCTAGAACAATGGAAGAGTTCCGAAGCATTTTTAAACTTCAGCGGAATTCCGAGAACAATGGAAGAGTTCCAAAGCATTTTTAAACATCAGCGGAATTCCGTGAACAATGGAAGAGTACTGAAGCATTTTTAAACGTCAGCGGAATTTTGAAAACAATGGAAGATTTCCGAAGCATTTTTAAACGTCAGCGGAATTCTGAGAACAATGGAAGAGTTGTGAAGCATTTTTAAACGTCAGCGGAATTTGGAGAACAATCGAAGAGTTCCGAAGCATTTTTAAACCTCAGCGGAATTCCCAGAGCAATGGAAGAGTTCTGAAGCATTTTTAAATGTCAGCGGAATTCAGAGAACAATGGAAGAGTTCCGAAGCATACTTAAACTTCAGCGGAATTCCGAGAACAATGGAAGAGTTCAGAAACATTTTTAAAAGTCAGCAGAATACCGAGAACAATGGAAGAGTTCCGAAGCATTTTTAATCGTCCGCGAAATTCCGAGAACAATGGAAGAGTTGTGAAGCATTTTTAAACATCAGCGGAATTCCGATAACAATGGAAGAGTTCCGAAGCATTTTTAAACGTCAGCGGAATTCCGAGAACAATGGAAGAGTTCTGAAGCATTTTTAAATGTCAGCGGAATTCCGAGAACAATGGAAGAGTTACGAAGCATTTTTAAATGCCAGCGGAATTCTGAGAACAATGGAAGAGTTCCGAAGCATTTTTAAACTTCATCAGAATTCCGAGAACAATGGAAGAGTTCCGAAGCATGCTTAAACTTCAGCAGAATTCCGAGAACAATGGAAGAGTTCCGAAGCATTTTTAAACATCAGCGGAATTCCGATAACAATGGAAGAGTTCCGAAGCATTTTTAAACGTCAGCGGAATTACGAGAACAATGGAAGAGTTCTGAAGCATTTTTAAATGTCAGCGTAATTCAGAGAACAATGGAAGATTTCCGAAGCATACTTAAACTTCAGCGGAATTCCGAAAACAATGGAAGAGTTCAGAAACATTTTTAAAAGTCAGCAGAATACCGAGAACAATGGAAGAGTTGTGAAGCATTTTTAAACGTCAGCGGAATTCCAGAACAATGGAAGAGTTCCGAAGCATTTTTAAATGTCAGCGGAATTCCGAGAACAATGGAAAAGTTCCGAAGCATTTTTAAAAGTCAGCGGAATTCCGAGAACAATAGAAGAGTTGTGAAGCATTTTTAAGCGTCAGCGGAATTCCGAGAACAATGGAAGAGTTCCAAAGCATTTTTAAACTTCAGCAGAATTCCGAGAATAATGGAAGAGTTCCGAAGCATTCTTAAACGTCAGCGGAATTCCGAGAACAATGGAAGAGTTCTGAAGCATTTTTAAATGTCAGCGGAATTCCGAGAACAATGGAAGAGTTCCGAAGCATTTTTAAATGTCAGCGGAATTCTGAGAACAATGGAAGCGTTCCGGAGCATTTTTAAAAGTCAGCGGAATACCGAGAAAAATGGAAGAGTTGTGAAGCATTTTTAAACGTCAGCGGAATTCCGAGAACAATGGAAGAGTTCCGAAGCATTTTTAAACCTTAGCGGAATTCCGAGAACAATGGAAGTGTTCTGAAGCATTTTTAAACATCAGCGGAATTCTGAGAACAATGGAAGAGTTGTGAAGCATTTTTAAACGTCAGCGGAATTCCGAGAACAATGGAAGAGTTCCAAAGCATTTTTAAACATCAGCAGAATTCCGTGAACAATGGAAGATTTCCGAAGCATTTTTAAACGTCAGCGGAATTCTGAGAACAATGGAAGAGTTGTGAAGCATTTTTAAACGTCAGCGGAATTTGGAGAACAATCGAAGAGTTCCGAAGCATTTTTAAACCTCAGCGGAATTCCCAGAGCAATGGAAGAGTTCTGAAGCATTTTTAAATGTCAGCAGAATTCCGAGAACAATGGAAGAGTTCCAAAGCATTTTTAAATGTCAGCGGAATTCTGAAAACAATGGAAGAGTTCCGAAGCATTTTTAAACTTCAGCAGAATTCCGAGAACAATGGAAGAGTTCCGAAGCATTTTTAAAAGTCAGCGGAATTCCGAGAACAATAGAAGAGTTGTGAAGCATTTTTAAGCGTCAGCGGAATTCCGAGAACAATGGAAGAGTTCCAAAGCATTTTTAAAGTTCAAAACTTCAGCAGATTTCCGAGAACAAAGGAAGAGTTCTGAAGCATTTTTAAATGTCAGCGGAATTCCGAGAACAATGGAAGAGTTCCGAAGCATTTTTAAACATCAGCGGAATTCTGAGAACAATGGAAGTGTTCCAAAGCATTTTTAAACTTCAGCAGAATTCCGAGAACAATGGAAGAGTTCCGAAGGATTTTTAAACTTCAACGGAATTCCGAGAACAATGGAAGAGTTCCGAAGATTTTTAAACGTCAGCAGAATTATGAGAACAATGGAAGAGTTCCGAAGCATTTTTAAACTTCAAAACTTCAGCAGATTTCCGAGAACAACGGAAGAGTTCCGAAGCATTTTTAAAAGTCAGGGGAATTCTGAGAACAATAGAAGAGTTGTGAAGCAGTTTTAAGCGTCATCGGAATGCGAGAACAAAGGAAGAGTTCTGAAGCATTTTTAAATGTCAGCGGAATTCCAAGAACAATGGAAGATTTCCGAAGCATTTTTAAACATCAGCGGAATTCTGAGAACAATGGAAGTGTTCCAAAGCATTTTTAAACTTCAGCAGAATTCCGAGAACAATGGAAGAGTTCCGAAGGATTTTTAAACTTCAACAGAATTCCGAGAACAATGGAAGAGTTCCGAAGCATTTTAAAACTTCAGTAGAATTCCAAGAACAATGGAACAGTTCCGAAGCATTTTTAAATGTCAGCGGAATTCCGAGAACAATGGAAGAGTTCCGAAGCATATTTAAACTTCAGCGGAATTCCGAGAACAATGGAAGAGTTCCGAAGCATATTTAAACTTCAGCGGAATTCCGAGAACAATGGAAGAGTTCCGAAGCATTTTTATATGTCAGCGGAATTCCGAGAACAATGGAAGAGTTGTGAAGCATTTTTAAACGTCAGCGGAATTCCGAGAACAATGGAAGAGTTCCAAAGCATTTTTAAACATCAGCGGAATTCCGTGAACAATGGAAGAGTACTGAAGCATTTTTAAACGTCAGCGGAATTTTGAAAACAATGGAAGATTTCCGAAGCATTTTTAAACGTCAGCGGAATTCTGAGAACAATGGAAGAGTTGTGAAGCATTTTTAAACGTCAGCGGAATTTGGAGAACAATCGAAGAGTTCCGAAGCATTTTTAAACCTCAGCGGAATTCCCAGAGCAATGGAAGAGTTCTGAAGCATTTTTAAATGTCAGCGGAATTCAGAGAACAATGGAAGAGTTCCGAAGCATAATTAAACTTCAGCGGAATTCCGAGAACAATGGAAGAGTTCAGAAACATTTTTAAAAGTCAGCAGAATACCGAGAACAATGGAAGAGTTCCGAAGCATTTTTAATCGTCCGCGAAATTCCGAGAACAATGGAAGAGTTGTGAAGAATTTTTAAACATCAGCGGAATTCCGATAACAATGGAAGAGTTCAGAAGCATTTTTATACGTCAGCGGAATTCCGAGAACAATGGAAGAGTTCTGAAGCATTTTTAAATGTCAGCGGAATTCCGAGAACAATGGAAGAGTTCCGAAGCATTTTTAAAAGTCAGCGGAATTCCGAGAACAATAGAAGAGTTGTGAAGCATTTTTAAGCGTCAGCGGAATTCCGAGAACAATGGAAGAGTTCCAAAGCATTTTTAAACTTCAGCAGAATTCCGAGAACAATGGAAGAGTTCCGAAGCATTCTTAAACGTCAGCGGAATTCCGAGAACAATGGAAGAGTTCTGAAGCATTTTTAAATGTCAGCGGAATTCCGAGAACAATGGAAGAGTTCCGAAGCATTTTTAAATGTCAGCGGAATTCTGAGAACAATGGAAGCGTTCCGGAGCATTTTTAAAAGTCAGCGGAATACCGAGAAAAATGGAAGAGTTGTGAAGCATTTTTAAACGTCAGCGGAATTCCGAGAACAATGGAAGAGTTCCGAAGCATTTTTAAACGTTAGCGGAATTCCGAGAACAATGGAAGTGTTCTGAAGCATTTTTAAACATCAGCGGAATTCTGAGAACAATGGAAGAGTTGTGAAGCATTTTTAAACGTCAGCGGAATTCCGAGAACAATGGAAGAGTTCCAAAGCATTTTTAAACATCAGCGGAATTCCGTGAACAATGGAAGATTTCCGAAGCATTTTTAAACGTCAGCGGAATTCTGAGAACAATGGAAGAGTTGTGAAGCATTTTTAAACGTCAGCGGAATTTGGAGAACAATCGAAGAGTTCCGAAGCATTTTTAAACCTCAGCGGAATTCCCAGAGCAATGGAAGAGTTCTGAAGCATTTTTAAATGTCAGCGGAATTCAGAGAACAATGGAAGAGTTCCGAAGCATACTTAAACTTCAGCGGAATTCCGAGAACAATGGAAGAGTTCAGAAACATTTTTAAAAGTCAGCAGAATACCGAGAACAATGGAAGAGTTCCGAAGCATTTTTAATCGTCCGCGAAATTCCGAGAACAATGGAAGAGTTGTGAAGCATTTTTAAACATCAGCGGAATTCCGATAACAATGGAAGAGTTCCGAAGCATTTTTAAACGTCAGCGGAATTCCGAGAACAATGGAAGAGTTCTGAAGCATTTTTAAATGTCAGCGGAATTCCGAGAACAATGGAAGAGTTACGAAGCATTTTTAAATGCCAGCGGAATTCTGAGAACAATGGAAGAGTTCCGAAGCATTTTTAAACTTCATCAGAATTCCGAGAACAATGGAAGAGTTCCGAAGCATGCTTAAACTTCAGCAGAATTCCGAGAACAATGGAAGAGTTCCGAAGCATTTTTAAACATCAGCGGAATTCCGATAACAATGGAAGAGTTCCGAAGCATTTTTAAACGTCAGCGGAATTACGAGAACAATGGAAGAGTTCTGAAGCATTTTTAAATGTCAGCGGAATTCAGAGAACAATGGAAGATTTCCGAAGCATACTTAAACTTCAGCGGAATTCCGAATACAATGGAAGAGTTCAGAAACATTTTTAAAAGTCAGCAGAATACCGAGAACAATGGAAGAGTTGTGAAGCATTTTTAAACGTCAGCGGAATTCCAGAACAATGGAAGAGTTCAGAAGCATTTTTAAATGTCAGCGGAATTCCGAGAACAATGGAAGAGTTCCGAAGCATTTTTAAAAGTCAGCGGAATTCCGAGAACAATAGAAGAGTTGTGAAGCATTTTTAAGCGTCAGCGGAATTCCGAGAACAATGGAAGAGTTCCAAAGCATTTTTAAACTTCAGCAGAATTCCGTGAACAATGGAAGATTTCCGAAGCATTTTTAAACGTCAGCGGATTTCTGAGAACAATGGAAGAGTTGTGAAGCATTTTTAAACGTCAGCGGAATTTGGAGAACAATCGAAGAGTTCCGAAGCATTTTTAAACCTCAGCGGAATTCCCAGAGCAATGGAAGAGTTCTGAAGCATTTTTAAATGTCAGCGGAATTCAGAGAACAATGGAAGAGTTCCGAAGCATACTTAAACTTCAGCGGAATTCCGAGAACAATGGAAGAGTCCTGAAGCATTTTTAAACTTCAGCAGAATTCCGAGAACAGTGAAAGAGTTCCGAAGCATACTTAAACTTCAGCGGAATTCCGAGAACAATGGAAGAGTTCTGAAGCATTTTTAAACATCAACGGAATTCCGAGAAAAAAGGAAGAGTTCCGAAGCATTTTTATATGTCAGCGGAATTCCGAGAACAATGGAAGAGTTCCGAAGCATTTTTAAACTTCAGCGGAATTCCGAGAACAATGGAAGAGTTCCGAAGCATTTTTAAACATCAGCAGAATTTGGAGA
This sequence comes from Phyllobates terribilis, assembly GCF_046119375.1. Lineage (NCBI taxonomy): Eukaryota > Metazoa > Chordata > Amphibia > Anura > Dendrobatidae > Phyllobates > Phyllobates terribilis. Next base: position 19,224,521 of record NW_027362775.1, on the reverse strand, counting down.
ACAATGGAAGAGTTGTGAAGCATTTTTAAACGTCAGTGGAATTCCGAGAACAATGGAAGAGTTCCGAAGCATTTTTAAACTTCACCCGAATTCCGATAACAATGGAAGTGTTCCGATGCATTTTTAAACTTCAGCAGAATTCCTAGAACAATGGAAGAGTTCCGAAGCATTTTTAAACTTCAGCGGAATTCCGAGAACAATGGAAGAGTTCCAAAGCATTTTTAAACATCAGCGGAATTCCGTGAACAATGGAAGAGTACTGAAGCATTTTTAAACGTCAGCGGAATTTTGAAAACAATGGAAGATTTCCGAAGCATTTTTAAACGTCAGCGGAATTCTGAGAACAATGGAAGAGTTGTGAAGCATTTTTAAACGTCAGCGGAATTTGGAGAACAATCGAAGAGTTCCGAAGCATTTTTAAACCTCAGCGGAATTCCCAGAGCAATGGAAGAGTTCTGAAGCATTTTTAAATGTCAGCGGAATTCAGAGAACAATGGAAGAGTTCCGAAGCATACTTAAACTTCAGCGGAATTCCGAGAACAATGGAAGAGTTCAGAAACATTTTTAAAAGTCAGCAGAATACCGAGAACAATGGAAGAGTTCCGAAGCATTTTTAATCGTCCGCGAAATTCCGAGAACAATGGAAGAGTTGTGAAGCATTTTTAAACATCAGCGGAATTCCGATAACAATGGAAGAGTTCCGAAGCATTTTTAAACGTCAGCGGAATTCCGAGAACAATGGAAGAGTTCTGAAGCATTTTTAAATGTCAGCGGAATTCCGAGAACAATGGAAGAGTTACGAAGCATTTTTAAATGCCAGCGGAATTCTGAGAACAATGGAAGAGTTCCGAAGCATTTTTAAACTTCATCAGAATTCCGAGAACAATGGAAGAGTTCCGAAGCATGCTTAAACTTCAGCAGAATTCCGAGAACAATGGAAGAGTTCCGAAGCATTTTTAAACATCAGCGGAATTCCGATAACAATGGAAGAGTTCCGAAGCATTTTTAAACGTCAGCGGAATTACGAGAACAATGGAAGAGTTCTGAAGCATTTTTAAATGTCAGCGGAATTCAGAGAACAATGGAAGATTTCCGAAGCATACTTAAACTTCAGCGGAATTCCGAAAACAATGGAAGAGTTCAGAAACATTTTTAAAAGTCAGCAGAATACCGAGAACAATGGAAGAGTTGTGAAGCATTTTTAAACGTCAGCGGAATTCCAGAACAATGGAAGAGTTCCGAAGCATTTTTAAATGTCAGCGGAATTCCGAGAACAATGGAAAAGTTCCGAAGCATTTTTAAAAGTCAGCGGAATTCCGAGAACAATAGAAGAGTTTTGAAGCATTTTTAAGCGTCAGCGGAATTCCGAGAACAATGGAAGAGTTCCAAAGCATTTTTAAACTTCAGCAGAATTCCGAGAACAATGGAAGAGTTCCGAAGCATTCTTAAACGTCAGCGGAATTCCGAAAACAATGGAAGAGTTCTGAAGCATTTTTAAATGTCAGCGGAATTCCGAGAACAATGGAAGAGTTCCGAAGCATTTTTAAATGTCAGCGGAATTCTGAGAACAATGGAAGCGTTCCGGAGCATTTTTAAAAGTCAGCGGAATACCGAGAAAAATGGAAGAGTTGTGAAGCATTTTTAAACGTCAGCGGAATTCCGAGAACAATGGAAGAGTTCCGAAGCATTTTTAAACGTTAGCGGAATTCCGAGAACAATGGAAGTGTTCTGAAGCATTTTTAAACATCAGCGGAATTCTGAGAACAATGGAAGAGTTGTGAAGCATTTTTAAACGTCAGCGGAATTCCGAGAACAATGGAAGAGTTCCAAAGCATTTTTAAACATCAGCAGAATTCCGTGAACAATGGAAGATTTCCGAAGCATTTTTAAACGTCAGCGGAATTCTGAGAACAATGGAAGAGTTGTGAAGCATTTTTAAACGTCAGCGGAATTTGGAGAACAATCGAAGAGTTCCGAAGCATTTTTAAACCTCAGCGGAATTCCCAGAGCAATGGAAGAGTTCTGAAGCATTTTTAAATGTCAGCAGAATTCCGAGAACAATGGAAGAGTTCCAAAGCATTTTTAAATGTCAGCGGAATTCTGAAAACAATGGAAGAGTTCCGAAGCATTTTTAAACTTCAGCAGAATTCCGAGAACAATGGAAGAGTTCCGAAGCATTTTTAAAAGTCAGCGGAATTCCGAGAACAATAGAAGAGTTGTGAAGCATTTTTAAGCGTCAGCGGAATTCCGAGAACAATGGAAGAGTTCCAAAGCATTTTTAAAGTTCAAAACTTCAGCAGATTTCCGAGAACAAAGGAAGAGTTCTGAAGCATTTTTAAATGTCAGCGGAATTCCGAGAACAATGGAAGAGTTCCGAAGCATTTTTAAACATCAGCGGAATTCTGAGAACAATGGAAGTGTTCCAAAGCATTTTTAAACTTCAGCAGAATTCCGAGAACAATGGAAGAGTTCCGAAGGATTTTTAAACTTCAACGGAATTCCGAGAACAATGGAAGAGTTCCGAAGATTTTTAAACGTCAGCAGAATTATGAGAACAATGGAAGAGTTCCGAAGCATTTTTAAACTTCAAAACTTCAGCAGATTTCCGAGAACAATGGAAGAGTTCTGAAGCATTCTTAAACTTCAGAGGAATTCCGAGAACAACGGAAGAGTTCCGAAGCATTTTTAAAAGTCAGGGGAATTCTGAGAACAATAGAAGAGTTGTGAAGCAGTCTTAAGCGTCATCGGAATGCGAGAACAAAGGAAGAGTTCTGAAGCATTTTTAAATGTCAGCGGAATTCCAAGAACAATGGAAGATTTCCGAAGCATTTTTAAACATCAGCGGAATTCTGAGAACAATGGAAGTGTTCCAAAGCATTTTTAAACTTCAGCAGAATTCCGAGAACAATGGAAGAGTTCCGAAGGATTTTTAAACTTCAACAGAATTCCGAGAACAATGGAAGAGTTCCGAAGCATTTTAAAACTTCAGTAGAATTCCAAGAACAATGGAACAGTTCCGAAGCATTTTTAAATGTCAGCGGAATTCCGAGAACAATGGAAGAGTTCCGAAGCATATTTAAACTTCAGCGGAATTCCGAGAACAATGGAAGAGTTCCGAAGCATATTTAAACTTCAGCGGAATTCCGAGAACAATGGAAGAGTTCCGAAGCATTTTTATATGTCAGCGGAATTCCGAGAACAATGGAAGAGTTGTGAAGCATTTTTAAACGTCAGCGGAATTCCGAGAACAATGGAAGAGTTCCAAAGCATTTTTAAACATCAGCGGAATTCCGTGAACAATGGAAGAGTACTGAAGCATTTTTAAACGTCAGCGGAATTTTGAAAACAATGGAAGATTTCCGAAGCATTTTTAAACGTCAGCGGAATTCTGAGAACAATGGAAGAGTTGTGAAGCATTTTTAAACGTCAGCGGAATTTGGAGAACAATCGAAGAGTTCCGAAGCATTTTTAAACCTCAGCGGAATTCCCAGAGCAATGGAAGAGTTCTGAAGCATTTTTAAATGTCAGCGGAATTCAGAGAACAATGGAAGAGTTCCGAAGCATAATTAAACTTCAGCGGAATTCCGAGAACAATGGAAGAGTTCAGAAACATTTTTAAAAGTCAGCAGAATACCGAGAACAATGGAAGAGTTCCGAAGCATTTTTAATCGTCCGCGAAATTCCGAGAACAATGGAAGAGTTGTGAAGAATTTTTAAACATCAGCGGAATTCCGATAACAATGGAAGAGTTCAGAAGCATTTTTATACGTCAGCGGAATTCCGAGAACAATGGAAGAGTTCTGAAGCATTTTTAAATGTCAGCGGAATTCCGAGAACAATGGAAGAGTTCCGAAGCATTTTTAAAAGTCAGCGGAATTCCGAGAACAATAGAAGAGTTGTGAAGCATTTTTAAGCGTCAGCGGAATTCCGAGAACAATGGAAGAGTTCCAAAGCATTTTTAAACTTCAGCAGAATTCCGAGAACAATGGAAGAGTTCCGAAGCATTCTTAAACGTCAGCGGAATTCCGAGAACAATGGAAGAGTTCTGAAGCATTTTTAAATGTCAGCGGAATTCCGAGAACAATGGAAGAGTTCCGAAGCATTTTTAAATGTCAGCGGAATTCTGAGAACAATGGAAGCGTTCCGGAGCATTTTTAAAAGTCAGCGGAATACCGAGAAAAATGGAAGAGTTGTGAAGCATTTTTAAACGTCAGCGGAATTCCGAGAACAATGGAAGAGTTCCGAAGCATTTTTAAACGTTAGCGGAATTCCGAGAACAATGGAAGTGTTCTGAAGCATTTTTAAACATCAGCGGAATTCTGAGAACAATGGAAGAGTTGTGAAGCATTTTTAAACGTCAGCGGAATTCCGAGAACAATGGAAGAGTTCCAAAGCATTTTTAAACATCAGCGGAATTCCGTGAACAATGGAAGATTTCCGAAGCATTTTTAAACGTCAGCGGAATTCTGAGAACAATGGAAGAGTTGTGAAGCATTTTTAAACGTCAGCGGAATTTGGAGAACAATCGAAGAGTTCCGAAGCATTTTTAAACCTCAGCGGAATTCCCAGAGCAATGGAAGAGTTCTGAAGCATTTTTAAATGTCAGCGGAATTCAGAGAACAATGGAAGAGTTCCGAAGCATACTTAAACTTCAGCGGAATTCCGAGAACAATGGAAGAGTTCAGAAACATTTTTAAAAGTCAGCAGAATACCGAGAACAATGGAAGAGTTCCGAAGCATTTTTAATCGTCCGCGAAATTCCGAGAACAATGGAAGAGTTGTGAAGCATTTTTAAACATCAGCGGAATTCCGATAACAATGGAAGAGTTCCGAAGCATTTTTAAACGTCAGCGGAATTCCGAGAACAATGGAAGAGTTCTGAAGCATTTTTAAATGTCAGCGGAATTCCGAGAACAATGGAAGAGTTACGAAGCATTTTTAAATGCCAGCGGAATTCTGAGAACAATGGAAGAGTTCCGAAGCATTTTTAAACTTCATCAGAATTCCGAGAACAATGGAAGAGTTCCGAAGCATGCTTAAACTTCAGCAGAATTCCGAGAACAATGGAAGAGTTCCGAAGCATTTTTAAACATCAGCGGAATTCCGATAACAATGGAAGAGTTCCGAAGCATTTTTAAACGTCAGCGGAATTACGAGAACAATGGAAGAGTTCTGAAGCATTTTTAAATGTCAGCGGAATTCAGAGAACAATGGAAGATTTCCGAAGCATACTTAAACTTCAGCGGAATTCCGAATACAATGGAAGAGTTCAGAAACATTTTTAAAAGTCAGCAGAATACCGAGAACAATGGAAGAGTTGTGAAGCATTTTTAAACGTCAGCGGAATTACAGAACAATGGAAGAGTTCAGAAGCATTTTTAAATGTCAGCGGAATTCCGAGAACAATGGAAGAGTTCCGAAGCATTTTTAAAAGTCAGCGGAATTCCGAGAACAATAGAAGAGTTGTGAAGCATTTTTAAGCGTCAGCGGAATTCCGAGAACAATGGAAGAGTTCCAAAGCATTTTTAAACTTCAGCAGAATTCCGTGAACAATGGAAGATTTCCGAAGCATTTTTAAACGTCAGCGGATTTCTGAGAACAATGGAAGAGTTGTGAAGCATTTTTAAACGTCAGCGGAATTTGGAGAACAATCGAAGAGTTCCGAAGCATTTTTAAACCTCAGCGGAATTCCCAGAGCAATGGAAGAGTTCTGAAGCATTTTTAAATGTCAGCGGAATTCAGAGAACAATGGAAGAGTTCCGAAGCATACTTAAACTTCAGCGGAATTCCGAGAACAATGGAAGAGTTCAGAAACATTTTTAAAAGTCAGCAGAATACCGAGAACAATGGAAGAGTTCCGAAGCATTTTTAATCGTCCGCGAAATTCCGAGAACAATGGAAGAGTTGTGAAGCATTTTTAAACATCAGCGGAATTCCGATAACAATGGAAGAGTTCCGAAGCATTTTTAAACGTCAGCGGAATTCCGAGAACAATGGAAGAGTTCTGAAGCATTTTTAAATGTCAGCGGAATTCTGAGAACAATGGAAGAGTTACGAAGCATTTTTAAATGCCAGCGGAATTCTGAGAACAATGGAAGAGTTCCGAAGCATTTTTAAACTTCATCAGAATTCCGAGAACAATGGAAGAGTTCCGAAGCATGCTTAAACTTCAGCAGAATTCCGAGAACAATGGAAGAGTTCCGAAGCATTTTTAAACATCAGCGGAATTCCGATAACAATGGAAGAGTTCCGAAGCATTTTTAAACGTCAGCGGAATTACGAGAACAATGGAAGAGTTCTGAAGCATTTTTAAATGTCAGCGGAATTCAGAGAACAATGGAAGATTTCCGAAGCATACTTAAACTTCAGCGGAATTCCGAATACAATGGAAGAGTTCAGAAACATTTTTAAAAGTCAGCAGAATACCGAGAACAATGGAAGAGTTGTGAAGCATTTTTAAACGTCAGCGGAATTCCAGAACAATGGAAGAGTTCAGAAGCATTTTTAAATGTCAGCGGAATTCCGAGAACAATGGAAGAGTTCCGAAGCATTTTTAAAAGTCAGCGGAATTCCGAGAACAATAGAAGAGTTGTGAAGCATTTTTAAGCGTCAGCGGAATTCCGAGAACAATGGAAGAGTTCCAAAGCATTTTTAAACTTCAGCAGAATTCCGAGAACAATGGAAGAGTTCCGAAGCATTCTTAAACGTCAGCGGAATTCCGAGAACAATGGAAGAGTTCTGAAGCATTTTTAAATGTCAGCGGAATTCCGAGAACAATGGAAGAGTTCCGAAGCATTTTTAAATGTCAGCGGAATTCTGAGAACAATGGAAGCGTTCCGGAGCATTTTTAAAAGTCAGCGGAATACCGAGAAAAATGGAAGAGTTGTGAAGCATTTTTAAACGTCAGCGGAATTCCGAGAACAATGGAAGTGTTCCGAAGCATTTTTAAATGTCAGCGGAATTCCGAGAACAATGGAAGAGTTCCGAAGCATTTTTAAATGTCAGCAGAATTCCGAGAACAATGGAAGAGTTCCAAAGCATTTTTAAATGTCAGCGGAATTCTGAAAACAATGGAAGAGTTCCGAAGCATTTTTAAACTTCAGCAGAATTCCGAGAACAATGGAAGAGTTCCGAAGCATTTTTAAAAGTCAGCGGAATTCCGAGAACAATAGAAGAGTTGTGAAGCATTTTTAAGCGTCAGCGGAATTCCGAGAACAATGGAAGAGTTCCAAAGCATTTTTAAAGTTCAAAACTTCAGCAGATTTCCGAGAACAAAGGAAGAGTTCTGAAGCATTTTTAAGCGTCAGCGGAATTCCGAGAACAATGGAAGAGTTCCAAAGCATTTTTAAAGTTCAAAACTTCAGCAGATTTCCGAGAACAAAGGAAGAGTTCTGAAGCATTTTTAAATGTCAGCGGAATTCCGAAAACAATGGAAGAGTTCCGAAGCATTTTTAAACATCAGCGGAATTCTGAGAACAATGGAAGTGTTCCAAAGCATTTTTAAACTTCAGCAGAATTCCGAGAACAATGAAAGAGTTCCGAAGGATTTTTAAACTTCAACGGAATTCCGAGAACAATTTAAGAGTTCCGAAGCATTTTTAAACGTCAGCAGAATTCTGAGAACAATGGAAGAGTTCCGAAGCATTTTTAAACTTCAGCAGAATTATGAGAACAATGGAAGAGTTCCGAAGCATTTTTAAACTTCAGCGGAATTTGGAGAACAAAGGAAGATTTCCGAAGCATTTTTAAAAGTCAGAGAAATTCCGAGAACAATGGAAGAGTTCCGAAGCATTTTTAAACTTCAGCAGAATTCCGAGAACAATGGAAGTGTTCCGAAGCATTTTTAAACGTCAGCGGAATTCTGAGAACAATGGAATAATTCTGAAACATTTTTAATCTTCAGCATAATTCCGAGAACAATGGAAGAGTTCCGAAGCATATTTAAACTACAACGGAATTCCGACAACAATGGAAGCGTTCCGAAGCATTTTTAAAAGTCAGCGGAATACCGAGAAAAATGGAAGAGTTGTGAAGCATTTTTAAACGTCAGCGGAATTCCGAGAACAATGGAAGTGTTCCGAAGCATTTTTAAATGTCAGCGGAATTCCGAGAACAATGGAAGAGTTCCGAAGCATTTTTAAATGTCAGCAGAATTCCGAGAACAATGGAAGAGTTCCAAAGCATTTTTAAATGTCAGCAGAATTCTGAAAACAATGGAAGAGTTCCGAAGCATTTTTAAACTTCAGCAGAATTCCGAGAACAATGGAAGAGTTCCGAAGCATTTTTAAAAGTCAGCGGAATTCCGAGAACAATAGAAGAGTTGTGAAGCATTTTTAAGCGTCAGCGGAATTCCGAGAACAATGGACGAGTTCCGAAGCATTTTTAAACTTCAAAACTTCAGCAGATTTCCGAGAACAATGGAAGAGTTCCGAAGCATTTTGAAACGTCAGCGGAAACCCGAGAACAATGGAAGAGTTCTGAAGCATATTTAAACGTCAGCGGAAATCCGGGAACAATGGAAGAGTTCCGAAGCATTTTTAAATGTCAGCAGAATTCGGAGAACAATGGAAGAGTTCCGAAGAATTTTTAAACGTCAGCAGAATTCCGAGAACAATTGATGAGTTCCAAAGCATTTTTAAACGTCAGCGGAATTCCAGAACAATGGAAGAGTTCTGAAGCATTTTTAAATGTCACCTTAATTCCGAGAACAATGGAAGAGTTCCGAAGCATTTTTAAAAGTCAGCGGAATTCTGAGAACAATAGAAGAGTTGTGAAGCATTTTTAAGCGTCAGCGGATTTCCGAGAACAATGGAAGAGTTCCAAAGCATTTTTAAACTTCAGCAGAATTCCGAGAACAATGGAAGAGTTCTGAAGCATTTTTAAAAGTCAGCGGAATTCCGAGAACAATAGAAGAGTTGTGAAGCATTTTTAAGCGTCAGCGGATTTCCGAGAACAATGGAAGAGTTCCGAAGCATTTTTAAATGTCAGCGGAATTCTGATAACAATGGAAGAGTCCTGAAGCATTTTTAAACTTCAGCAGAATTCCGAGAACAGTGAAAGAGTTCCGAAGCATACTTAAACTTCAGCGGAATTCCGAGAACAATGGAAGAGTTCTGAAGCATTTTTAAACATCAACGGAATTCCGAGAAAAAAGGAAGAGTTCCGAAGCATTTTTATATGTCAGCGGAATTCCGAGAACAATGGAAGAGTTCCGAAGCATTTTTAAACTTCAACGGAATTACGAGAACAATGGAAGAGTTCCGAAGCATTTTTAAACATCAGCAGAATTTGGAGAACAATGGAAGAGTTGTGAAGCATTTTTAAACGTCAGCGGAATTCCGAGAACAATGGAAGAGTTACGAAGCATTTTTAAATGCCTGCGGAATTTGGAGAACAATGGAAGAGTTCTGAAGCATTTTTAAACATCAACGGAATTCCGAGAAAAAAGGAAGAGTTCCGAAGCATTTTTAAAAGTCAGCGGAATTCCGAGAACAATGGAAGAGTTGTGAAGCATTTTTAAACATCAGCGGAATTCCGATAACAATGGAAGAGTTCCGAAGCATTTTTAAACGTCAGCGGAATTCCGAGAACAATGGAAGAGTTCTGAAGCATTTTTAAATGTCAGCGGAATTCCGAGAACAATGGAAGAGTTACGAAGCATTTTTAAATGCCTGCGGAATTCTGAGAACAATGGAAGAGTTCCGAAGCATTTTTAAACTTCAGCAGAATTCCGAGAGCAATGGAAGAGTTCCGAAGCATACTTAAACTTCAGCGGAATTCCGAGAACAATGGAAGAGTTCCGAAGCATTTTTAAACATCAGCGGAATTCCGATAACAATGGAAGAGTTCCGAAGCATTTTTAAACGTCAGCGGAATTACGAGAACAATGGAAGAGTTCTGAAGCATTTTTAAATGTCAGCGGAATTCAGAGAACAATGGAAGAGTTCCGAAGCATACTTAAATTTCAGCGGAATTCCGAGAACAATGGAAGAGTTCAGAAACATTTTTAAAAGTCAGCAGAATACCGAGAACAATGGAAGAGTTGTGAAGCATTTTTAAACGTCAGCGGAATTCCAGAACAATGGAAGAGTTCCGAAGCATTTTTAAATGTCAGCGGAATTCCGAGAACAATGGAAGAGTTCTGAAGCATTTTTAAAAGTCAGCGGAATTCCGAGAAAAATAGAAGAGTTGTGAAGCATTTTTAAGCGTCAGCGGAATTCCGAGAACAATGGAAGAGTTCCAAAGCATTTTTAAACTTCAGCAGAATTCCCAGAACAATGGAAGAGTTCAGAAGCATTCTTAAACGTCAGCGGAATTCCGAGAACAATGGAAGAGTTCTGAAGCATTTTTAAATGTCAGCGGAATTCCAAGAACAATGGAAGAGTTCCGAAGCATTTTTAAATGTCAGCGGAATTCTGAGAACAATGGAAGAGTTCCGAAGCATTTTTAAAAGTCAGCGGAATTCCGAGAACAAAGGAAGAGTTCCGAAGCATTTTAAAACTTCAGTAGCATTCCGAGAACAATGGAACAGTTCCGAAGCATTTTTAAACTTCAGAGGATTTCCGAAAAATGGAAGAGTTCCGAAGCATTTTTAAACTTCAGCGGATTTCCGAGAAATGGAAGAGTTCCGAAGCATTTTGAAACGTCAGCGGAATTCCGAGAACAATAGAAGAGTTGTGAAGCATTTTTAAGCGTCAGCGGAATTCCGAGAACAATGGAAGAGTTCCAAAGCATTTTTAAAGTTCAAAACTTCAGCAGATTTCCGAGAACAAAGGAAGAGTTCTGAAGCATTTTTAAATGTCAGCGGAATTCCGAGAACAATGGAAGAGTTCCGAAGCATTTTTAAACATCAGCGGAATTCTGAGAACAATGGAAGTGTTCCAAAGCATTTTTAAACTTCAGCAGAATTCCGAGAACAATGGAAGAGTTCCGAAGGATTTTTAAACTTCAACGGAATTCCGAGAACAATGGAAGAGTTCCGAAGATTTTTAAACGTCAGCAGAATTATGAGAACAATGGAAGAGTTCCGAAGCATTTTTAAACTTCAAAACTTCAGCAGATTTCCGAGAACAACGGAAGAGTTCCGAAGCATTTTTAAAAGTCAGGGGAATTCTGAGAACAATAGAAGAGTTGTGAAGCAGTTTTAAGCGTCATCGGAATGCGAGAACAAAGGAAGAGTTCTGAAGCATTTTTAAATGTCAGCGGAATTCCAAGAACAATGGAAGATTTCCGAAGCATTTTTAAACATCAGCGGAATTCTGAGAACAATGGAAGTGTTCCAAAGCATTTTTAAACTTCAGCAGAATTCCGAGAACAATGGAAGAGTTCCGAAGGATTTTTAAACTTCAACAGAATTCCGAGAACAATGGAAGAGTTCCGAAGCATTTTAAAACTTCAGTAGAATTCCAAGAACAATGGAACAGTTCCGAAGCATTTTTAAATGTCAGCGGAATTCCGAGAACAATGGAAGAGTTCCGAAGCATATTTAAACTTCAGCGGAATTCCGAGAACAATGGAAGAGTTCCGAAGCATATTTAAACTTCAGCGGAATTCCGAGAACAATGGAAGAGTTCCGAAGCATTTTTATATGTCAGCGGAATTCCGAGAACAATGGAAGAGTTGTGAAGCATTTTTAAACGTCAGCGGAATTCCGAGAACAATGGAAGAGTTCCAAAGCATTTTTAAACATCAGCGGAATTCCGTGAACAATGGAAGAGTACTGAAGCATTTTTAAACGTCAGCGGAATTTTGAAAACAATGGAAGATTTCCGAAGCATTTTTAAACGTCAGCGGAATTCTGAGAACAATGGAAGAGTTGTGAAGCATTTTTAAACGTCAGCGGAATTTGGAGAACAATCGAAGAGTTCCGAAGCATTTTTAAACCTCAGCGGAATTCCCAGAGCAATGGAAGAGTTCTGAAGCATTTTTAAATGTCAGCGGAATTCAGAGAACAATGGAAGAGTTCCGAAGCATAATTAAACTTCAGCGGAATTCCGAGAACAATGGAAGAGTTCAGAAACATTTTTAAAAGTCAGCAGAATACCGAGAACAACGGAAGAGTTCCGAAGCATTTTTAATCGTCCGCGAAATTCCGAGAACAATGGAAGAGTTGTGAAGAATTTTTAAACATCAGCGGAATTCCGATAACAATGGAAGAGTTCAGAAGCATTTTTATACGTCAGCGGAATTCCGAGAACAATGGAAGAGTTCTGAAGCATTTTTAAATGTCAGCGGAATTCCGAGAACAATGGAAGAGTTCCGAAGCATTTTTAAAAGTCAGCGGAATTCCGAGAACAATAGAAGAGTTGTGAAGCATTTTTAAGCGTCAGCGGAATTCCGAGAACAATGGAAGAGTTCCAAAGCATTTTTAAACTTCAGCAGAATTCCGAGAACAATGGAAGAGTTCCGAAGCATTCTTAAACGTCAGCGGAATTCCGAGAACAATGGAAGAGTTCTGAAGCATTTTTAAATGTCAGCGGAATTCCGAGAACAATGGAAGAGTTCCGAAGCATTTTTAAATGTCAGCGGAATTCTGAGAACAATGGAAGCGTTCCGGAGCATTTTTAAAAGTCAGCGGAATACCGAGAAAAATGGAAGAGTTGTGAAGCATTTTTAAACGTCAGCGGAATTCCGAGAACAATGGAAGAGTTCCGAAGCATTTTTAAACGTTAGCGGAATTCCGAGAACAATGGAAGTGTTCTGAAGCATTTTTAAACATCAGCGGAATTCTGAGAACAATGGAAGAGTTGTGAAGCATTTTTAAACGTCAGCGGAATTCCGAGAACAATGGAAGAGTTCCAAAGCATTTTTAAACATCAGCGGAATTCCGTGAACAATGGAAGATTTCCGAAGCATTTTTAAACGTCAGCGGAATTCTGAGAACAATGGAAGAGTTGTGAAGCATTTTTAAACGTCAGCGGAATTTGGAGAACAATCGAAGAGTTCCGAAGCATTTTTAAACCTCAGCGGAATTCCCAGAGCAATGGAAGAGTTCTGAAGCATTTTTAAATGTCAGCGGAATTCAGAGAACAATGGAAGAGTTCCGAAGCATACTTAAACTTCAGCGGAATTCCGAGAACAATGGAAGAGTTCAGAAACATTTTTAAAAGTCAGCAGAATACCGAGAACAATGGAAGAGTTCCGAAGCATTTTTAATCGTCCGCGAAATTCCGAGAACAATGGAAGAGTTGTGAAGCATTTTTAAACATCAGCGGAATTCCGATAACAATGGAAGAGTTCCGAAGCATTTTTAAACGTCAGCGGAATTCCGAGAACAATGGAAGAGTTCTGAAGCATTTTTAAATGTCAGCGGAATTCCGAGAACAATGGAAGAGTTACGAAGCATTTTTAAATGCCAGCGGAATTCTGAGAACAATGGAAGAGTTCCGAAGCATTTTTAAACTTCATCAGAATTCCGAGAACAATGGAAGAGTTCCGAAGCATGCTTAAACTTCAGCAGAATTCCGAGAACAATGGAAGAGTTCCGAAGCATTTTTAAACATCAGCGGAATTCCGATAACAATGGAAGAGTTCCGAAGCATTTTTAAACGTCAGCGGAATTACGAGAACAATGGAAGAGTTCTGAAGCATTTTTAAATGTCAGCGGAATTCAGAGAACAATGGAAGATTTCCGAAGCATACTTAAACTTCAGCGGAATTCCGAATACAATGGAAGAGTTCAGAAACATTTTTAAAAGTCAGCAGAATACCGAGAACAATGGAAGAGTTGTGAAGCATTTTTAAACGTCAGCGGAATTCCAGAACAATGGAAGAGTTCAGAAGCATTTTTAAATGTCAGCGGAATTCCGAGAACAATGGAAGAGTTCCGAAGCATTTTTAAAAGTCAGCGGAATTCCGAGAACAATAGAAGAGTTGTGAAGCATTTTTAAGCGTCAGCGGAATTCCGAGAACAATGGAAGAGTTCCAAAGCATTTTTAAACTTCAGCAGAATTCCGTGAACAATGGAAGATTTCCGAAGCATTTTTAAACGTCAGCGGATTTCTGAGAACAATGGAAGAGTTGTGAAGCATTTTTAAACGTCAGCGGAATTTGGAGAACAATCGAAGAGTTCCGAAGCATTTTTAAACCTCAGCGGAATTCCCAGAGCAATGGAAGAGTTCTGAAGCATTTTTAAATGTCAGCGGAATTCAGAGAACAATGGAAGAGTTCCGAAGCATACTTAAACTTCAGCGGAATTCCGAGAACAATGGAAGAGTTCAGAAACATTTTTAAAAGTCAGCAGAATACCGAGAACAATGGAAGAGTTCCGAAGCATTTTTAATCGTCCGCGAAATTCCGAGAACAATGGAAGAGTTGTGAAGCATTTTTAAACATCAGCGGAATTCCGATAACAATGGAAGAGTTCCGAAGCATTTTTAAACGTCAGCGGAATTCCGAGAACAATGGAAGAGTTCTGAAGCATTTTTAAATGTCAGCGGAATTCCGAGAACAATGGAAGAGTTACGAAGCATTTTTAAATGCCAGCGGAATTCTGAGAACAATGGAAGAGTTCCGAAGCATTTTTAAACTTCATCAGAATTCCGAGAACAATGGAAGAGTTCCGAAGCATGCTTAAACTTCAGCAGAATTCCGAGAACAATGGAAGAGTTCCGAAGCATTTTTAAACATCAGCGGAATTCCGATAACAATGGAAGAGTTCCGAAGCATTTTTAAACGTCAGCGGAATTACGAGAACAATGGAAGAGTTCTGAAGCATTTTTAAATGTCAGCGGAATTCAGAGAACAATGGAAGATTTCCGAAGCATACTTAAACTTCAGCGGAATTCCGAATACAATGGAAGAGTTCAGAAACATTTTTAAAAGTCAGCAGAATACCGAGAACAATGGAAGAGTTGTGAAGCATTTTTAAACGTCAGCGGAATTCCAGAACAATGGAAGAGTTCAGAAGCATTTTTAAATGTCAGCGGAATTCCGAGAACAATGGAAGAGTTCCGAAGCATTTTTAAATGTCAGCGGAATTCTGAGAACAATGGAAGCGTTCCGGAGCATTTTTAAAAGTCAGCGGAATACCGAGAAAAATGGAAGAGTTGTGAAGCATTTTTAAACGTCAGCGGAATTCCGAGAACAATGGAAGTGTTCCGAAGCATTTTTAAATGTCAGCGGAATTCCGAGAACAATGGAAGAGTTCCGAAGCATTTTTAAATGTCAGCAGAATTCCGAGAACAATGGAAGAGTTCCAAAGCATTTTTAAATGTCAGCGGAATTCTGAAAACAATGGAAGAGTTCCGAAGCATTTTTAAACTTCAGCAGAATTCCGAGAACAATGGAAGAGTTCCGAAGCATTTTTAAAAGTCAGCGGAATTCCGAGAACAATAGAAGAGTTGTGAAGCATTTTTAAGCGTCAGCGGAATTCCGAGAACAATGGAAGAGTTCCAAAGCATTTTTAAAGTTCAAAACTTCAGCAGATTTCCGAGAACAAAGGAAGAGTTCTGAAGCATTTTTAAGCGTCAGCGGAATTCCGAGAACAATGGAAGAGTTCCAAAGCATTTTTAAAGTTCAAAACTTCAGCAGATTTCCGAGAACAAAGGAAGAGTTCTGAAGCATTTTTAAATGTCAGCGGAATTCCGAAAACAATGGAAGAGTTCCGAAGCATTTTTAAACATCAGCGGAATTCTGAGAACAATGGAAGTGTTCCAAAGCATTTTTAAACTTCAGCAGAATTCCGAGAACAATGAAAGAGTTCCGAAGGATTTTTAAACTTCAACGGAATTCCGAGAACAATTTAAGAGTTCCGAAGCATTTTTAAACGTCAGCAGAATTCTGAGAACAATGGAAGAGTTCCGAAGCATTTTTAAACTTCAGCAGAATTATGAGAACAATGGAAGAGTTCCGAAGCATTTTTAAACTTCAGCGGAATTTGGAGAACAAAGGAAGATTTCCGAAGCATTTTTAAAAGTCTGAGAAATTCCGAGAACAATGGAAGAGTTCCGAAGCATTTTTAAACTTCAGCAGAATTCCGAGAACAATGGAAGTGTTCCGAAGCATTTTTAAAAGTCAGCGGAATTCTGAGAACAATGGAATAATTCTGAAACATTTTTAATCTTCAGCATAATTCCGAGAACAATGGAAGAGTTCCGAAGCATATTTAAACTACAACGGAATTCCGACAACAATGGAAGCGTTCCGAAGCATTTTTAAAAGTCAGCGGAATACCGAGAAAAATGGAAGAGTTGTGAAGCATTTTTAAACGTCAGCGGAATTCCGAGAACAATGGAAGTGTTCCGAAGCATTTTTAAATGTCAGCGGAATTCCGAGAACAATGGAAGAGTTCCGAAGCATTTTTAAATGTCAGCAGAATTCCGAGAACAATGGAAGAGTTCCAAAGCATTTTTAAATGTCAGCAGAATTCTGAAAACAATGGAAGAGTTCCGAAGCATTTTTAAACTTCAGCAGAATTCCGAGAACAATGGAAGAGTTCCGAAGCATTTTTAAAAGTCAGCGGAATTCCGAGAACAATAGAAGAGTTGTGAAGCATTTTTAAGCGTCAGCGGAATTCCGAGAACAATGGACGAGTTCCGAAGCATTTTTAAACTTCAAAACTTCAGCAGATTTCCGAGAACAATGGAAGAGTTCCGAAGCATTTTGAAACGTCAGCGGAAACCCGAGAACAATGGAAGAGTTCTGAAGCATATTTAAACGTCAGCGGAAATCCGGGAACAATGGAAGAGTTCCGAAGCATTTTTAAATGTCAGCAGAATTCGGAGAACAATGGAAGAGTTCCGAAGAATTTTTAAACGTCAGCAGAATTCCGAGAACAATTGATGAGTTCCAAAGCATTTTTAAACGTCAGCGGAATTCCAGAACAATGGAAGAGTTCTGAAGCATTTTTAAATGTCACCTTAATTCCGAGAACAATGGAAGAGTTCCGAAGCATTTTTAAAAGTCAGCGGAATTCTGAGAACAATAGAAGAGTTGTGAAGCATTTTTAAGCGTCAGCGGATTTCCGAGAACAATGGAAGAGTTCCAAAGCATTTTTAAACTTCAGCAGAATTCCGAGAACAATGGAAGAGTTCTGAAGCATTTTTAAAAGTCAGCGGAATTCCGAGAACAATAGAAGAGTTGTGAAGCATTTTTAAGCGTCAGCGGATTTCCGAGAACAATGGAAGATTTCCGAAGCATTTTTAAATGTCAGCGGAATTCTGATAACAATGGAAGAGTCCTGAAGCATTTTTAAACTTCAGCAGAATTCCGAGAACAGTGAAAGAGTTCCGAAGCATACTTAAACTTCAGCGGAATTCCGAGAACAATGGAAGAGTTCTGAAGCATTTTTAAACATCAACGGAATTCCGAGAAAAAAGGAAGAGTTCCGAAGCATTTTTATATGTCAGCGGAATTCCGAGAACAATGGAAGAGTTCCGAAGCATTTTTAAACTTCAGCGGAATTCCGAGAACAATGGAAGAGTTACGAAGCATTTTTAAATGCCTGCGGAATTTGGAGAACAATGGAAGAGTTCTGAAGCATTTTTAAACATCAACGGAATTCCGAGAAAAAAGGAAGAGTTCCGAAGCATTTTTAAAAGTCAGCGGAATTCCGAGAACAATGGAAGAGTTGTGAAGCATTTTTAAACATCAGCGGAATTCCGATAACAATGGAAGAGTTCCGAAGCATTTTTAAACGTCAGCGGAATTCCGAGAACAATGGAAGAGTTCTGAAGCATTTTTAAATGTCAGCGGAATTCCGAGAACAATGGAAGAGTTACGAAGCATTTTTAAATGCCTGCGGAATTCTGAGAACAATGGAAGAGTTCCGAAGCATTTTTAAACTTCAGCAGAATTCCGAGAGCAATGGAAGAGTTCCGAAGCATACTTAAACTTCAGCGGAATTCCGAGAACAATGGAAGAGTTCCGAAGCATTTTTAAACATCAGCGGAATTCCGATAACAATGGAAGAGTTCCGAAGCATTTTTAAACGTCAGCGGAATTACGAGAACAATGGAAGAGTTCTGAAGCATTTTTAAATGTCAGCGGAATTCAGAGAACAATGGAAGAGTTCCGAAGCATACTTAAATTTCAGCGGAATTCCGAGAACAATGGAAGAGTTCAGAAACATTTTTAAAAGTCAGCAGAATACCGAGAACAATGGAAGAGTTGTGAAGCATTTTTAAACGTCAGCGGAATTCCAGAACAATGGAAGAGTTCCGAAGCATTTTTAAATGTCAGCGGAATTCCGAGAACAATGGAAGAGTTCTGAAGCATTTTTAAAAGTCAGCGGAATTCCGAGAAAAATAGAAGAGTTGTGAAGCATTTTTAAGCGTCAGCGGAATTCCGAGAACAATGGAAGAGTTCCAAAGCATTTTTAAACTTCAGCAGAATTCCCAGAACAATGGAAGAGTTCAGAAGCATTCTTAAACGTCAGCGGAATTCCGAGAACAATGGAAGAGTTCTGAAGCATTTTTAAATGTCAGCGGAATTCCAAGAACAATGGAAGAGTTCCGAAGCATTTTTAAATGTCAGCGGAATTCTGAGAACAATGGAAGAGTTCCGAAGCATTTTTAAAAGTCAGCGGAATTCCGAGAACAAAGGAAGAGTTCCGAAGCATTTTAAAACTTCAGTAGCATTCCGAGAACAATGGAACAGTTCCGAAGCATTTTTAAACTTCAGAGGATTTCCGAAAAATGGAAGAGTTCCGAAGCATTTTTAAACTTCAGCGGATTTCCGAGAAATGGAAGAGTTCCGAAGCATTTTGAAACGTCAGCGGAAACCCGAGAACAATGGAAGAGTTCTGAAGCATATTTAAACGTCAGCGGAAATCCGGGAACAATGGAAGAGTTCCGAAGCATTTTTAAATGTCAGCAGAATTCGGAGAACAATGGAAGAGTTCCGAAGAATTTTTAAACGTCAGCAGAATTCAGAGAACAATTGATGAGTTCCAAAGCATTTTTAAACGTCAGCGGAATTCCAGAACAATGGAAGAGTTCCGAAGCATTTTTAAAAGTCAGCAGAATACCGAGAACAATGGAAGAGTTGTGAAGCATTTTTAAACGTCAGCGGAATTCCAGAACAATGGAAGAGTTCCGAAGCATTTTTAAATGTCAGCGGAATTCCGAGAACAATGGAAGAGTTCTGAAGCATTTTTAAAAGTCAGCGGAATTCCGAGAAAAATAGAAGAGTTGTGAAGCATTTTTAAGCGTCAGCGGAATTCCGAGAACAATGGAAGAGTTCCAAAGCATTTTTAAACTTCAGCAGAATTCCCAGAACAATGGAAGAGTTCAGAAGCATTCTTAAACGTCAGCGGAATTCCGAGAACAATGGAAGAGTTCTGAAGCATTTTTAAATGTCAGCGGAATTCCAAGAACAATGGAAGAGTTCCGAAGCATTTTTAAATGTCAGCGGAATTCTGAGAACAATGGAAGAGTTCCGAAGCATTTTTAAAAGTCAGCGGAATTCCGAGAACAAAGGAAGAGTTCCGAAGCATTTTAAAACTTCAGTAGCATTCCGAGAACAATGGAACAGTTCCGAAGCATTTTTAAACTTCAGAGGATTTCCGAAAAATGGAAGAGTTCCGAAGCATTTTTAAACTTCAGCGGATTTCCGAGAAATGGAAGAGTTCCGAAGCATTTTGAAACGTCAGCGGAAACCCGAGAACAATGGAAGAGTTCTGAAGCATATTTAAACGTCAGCGGAAATCCGGGAACAATGGAAGAGTTCCGAAGCATTTTTAAATGTCAGCAGAATTCGGAGAACAATGGAAGAGTTCCGAAGAATTTTTAAACGTCAGCAGAATTCAGAGAACAATTGATGAGTTCCAAAGCATTTTTAAACGTCAGCGGAATTCCAGAACAATGGAAGAGTTCCGAAGCATTTTTAAAAGTCAGCGGAATTCCGAGAACAATAGAAGAGTTGTGAAGCATTTTTAAGCGTCAGCGGATTTCCGAGAACAATGGAAGAGTTCCGAAGCATTTTTAAATGTCAGCGGAATTCTGATAACAATGGAAGAGTTCTGAAGCATTTTTAAACATCAACGGAATTCCGAGAACAATGGAAGAGTTCCGAAGCATTTTTAAACTTCACACGAATTCCGATAACAATGGAAGTGTTCCGATGCATTTTTAAACTTCAGCAGAATTCCTAGAACAATGGAAGAGTTCCGAAGCATTTTTAAACTTCAGCGGAATTCCGAGAACAATGGAAGAGTTCCAAAGCATTTTTAAACGTCAGCGGAATTCCGAGAACAATGGAAGTGTTCTGAAGCATTTTTAAACGTCAGCGGAATTCTGAGAACAATGGAAGAGTTGTGAAGCATTTTTAAACGTCAGCAGAATTCCGAGAACAATGGAAGAGTTCCAAAGCATTTTTAAACATCAGCGGAATTCCGAGAACAATGGAAGAGTACTGAAGCATTTTTAAACATCAGCGGAATTTTGAAAACAATGGAAGATTTCCGAAGCATTTTTAAACGTCAGCGGAATTCTGAGAACAATGGAAGAGTTGTGAAGCATTTTTAAACGTCAGCGGAATTCAGAGAACAATGGAAGAGTTGTGAAGCATTTTTAAACGTCAGCAGAATTCCGAGAACAATGGAAGAGTTCCAAAGCATTTTTAAACATCAGCGGAATTCCGAGAACAATGGAAGAGTACTGAAGCATTTTTAAACATCAGCGGAATTTTGAAAACAATGGAAGATTTCCGAAGCATTTTTAAACGTCAGCGGAATTCTGAGAACAATGGAAGAGTTGTGAATCATTTTTAAACGTCAGCGGAATTCCAGAACAATGGAAGAGTTCCGAAGCATTTTTAAATGTCAGCGGAATTCCGAGAACAATGGAAGAGTTCCGAAGCATTTTTATATGTCTGCAGAATTCTGAGAAGAATGGAAGAGTTCCAAAGCATTTTTAAATGTCAGCGGAATTCTGAAAACAATGGAAGAGTTCCGAAGCATTTTTAAACTTCAGCAGAATTCCGAGAACAATGGAAGAGTTCCGAAGCATTCTTAAACTTCTGCGGATTTCCGAGAACAATGGAAGAGTTCCGAAGCATTTCTAAAAGTCAGCGGAATTCCGAGAACAATAGAAGAGTTGTGAAGCATTTTTAAGCGTCAGCGGAATTCCGAGAACAATGGAAGAGTTCCGAAGCATTTTTAAACGTCCGCGAAATTCCGAGAACAATGGAAGAGTTGTGAAGCATTTTTAAACATCAGCGGAATTCCGATAACAATGGAAGAGTTGTGAAGCATTTTTAAATGTCAGCGGAATTCCGAGAACAATGGAAGAGTTACGAAGCATTTTTAAATGTCAGCGGAATTCCGAGAACAATGGAAGAGTTCCGAAGCATTTTTAAAAGTCAGCGGAATTCCGAGAACAATAGAAGAGTTGTGAAGCATTTTTAAGCGTCAGCGGAATTCCGAGAACAATGGAAGAGTTCCAAAGCATTTTTAAACTTCAGCAGAATTCCGAGAACAATGGAAGAGTTCCGAAGCATTCTTAAACGTCAGCGGAATTCCGAGAACAATGGAAGAGTTCTGAAGCATTTTTAAATGTCAGCGGAATTCCGAGAACAATGGAAGAGTTCCGAAGCATTTTTAAATGTCAGCGGAATTCTGAGAACAATGGAAGCGTTCCGGAGCATTTTTAAAAGTCAGCGGAATACCGAGAAAAATGGAAGAGTTGTGAAGCATTTTTAAACGTCAGCGGAATTCCGAGAACAATGGAAGTGTTCCGAAGCATTTTTAAATGTCAGCGGAATTCCGAGAACAATGGAAGAGTTCCGAAGCATTTTTAAACGTCAGCAGAATTCTGAGAACAATGGAAGAGTTCCGAAGCATTTTTAAACTTCAGCAGAATTATGAGAACAATGGAAGAGTTCCGAAGCATTTTTAAACTTCAGCGGAATTTGGAGAACAAAGGAAGATTTCCGAAGCATTTTTAAAAGTCAGAGAAATTCCGAGAACAATGGAAGAGTTCCGAAGCATTTTTAAACTTCAGCAGAATTCCGTGAACAATGGAAGAGTTCCGAAGCATTTTTAAACGTCAGCGGAATTCTGAGAACAATGGATTAATTCTGAAACATTTTTAATCTTCAGCATAATTCCGAGAACAATGGAAGAGTTCCGAAGCATATTTAAACTACAGCGGAATTCCGAGAACAATGGAAGCGTTCCGAAGCATTTTTAAAAGTCAGCGGAATACCGAGAAAAATGGAAGAGTTGTGAAGCATTTTTAAACGTCAGCGGAATTCCGAGAACAATGGAAGTGTTCCGAAGCATTTTTAAATGCCAGCGGAATTCCGAGAACAATGGAAGAGTTCCGAAGCATTTTTAAATGTCAGCAGAATTCCGAGAACAATGGAAGAGTTCCAAAGCATTTTTAAATGTCAGCAGAATTCTGAAAACAATGGAAGAGTTCCGAAGCATTTTTAAACTTCAGCAGAATTCCGAGAACAATGGAAGAGTTCCGAAGCATTTTTAAAAGTCAGCGGAATTCCGAGAACAATAGAAGAGTTGTGAAGCATTTTAAAGCGTCAGCGGAATTCCGAGAACAATGGACGAGTTCCGAAGCATTTTTAAACTTCAAAACTTCAGCAGATTTCCGAGAACAATGGAAGAGTTCTGAAGCATTCTTAAACTTCAGCGGAATTCCGAGAACAACGGAAGAGTTCCGAAGCATTTTTAAAAGTCAGGGGAATTCTGGGAACAATAGAAGAGTTGTGAAGCAGTTTTAAGCGTCATCGGAATTCCGAGAACAAAGGAAGAGTTCTGAAGCATTTTTAAATGTCAGCGGAATTCCAAGAACAATGGAAGAGTTCCGAAGCATTTTTAAACATCAGCGGAATTCTGAGAACAATGGAAGTGTTCCAAAGCATTTTTAAACTTCAACGGAATTCCGAGAACAATGGAAGAGTTCCGAAGCATTTTAAAACTTCAGTAGAATTCCGAGAACAATGGAAGAGTTGCGAAGGATTTTTAAACTTCAGCGGAATTCCGAGAACAATGGAAGAGTTGCGAAGGATTTTTAAACTTCAGCGGAATTCCGAGAACAATGGAAGAGTTCCGAAGCATTTTTATATGTCAGTGGAATTCCGAGAACAATGGAAGAATTCCGAAGCATTTTTAAACTTCAGCAGAATTCCGAGAACAATGGAAGAGTTCCGAAGCATTTTAAAACTTCAGTAGAATTCCGAGAACAATGGAAGAGTTGCGAAGGATTTTTAAACTTCAGCGGAATTCCGAGAACAATGGAAGAGTTGCGAAGGATTTTTAAACTTCAGCGGAATTCCGAGAACAATGGAAGAGTTCCGAAGCATTTTTATATGTCAGCGGAATTCCGAGAACAATGGAAGAATTCCGAAGCATTTTTAAACTTCAGCAGAATTCCGAGAACAATGAAAGAGTTCCGAAACATTTTTAAACTTCAACGGAATTCCAAGAACAATGGAAGAGTTCCGAAGCATTTTAAAACTTCAGTAGCATTCCGAGAACAATGGAACAGTTCCGAAGCATTTTTAAACTTCAGCGGATTTCCGAGAAATGGAAGAGTTCCGAAGCATTTTGAAACGTCAGCGGAAACCCGAGAACAATGGAAGAGTTCTGAAGCATATTTAAACGTCAGCGGAAATCCGGGAACAATGGAAGAGTTCCGAAGCATTTTTAAATGTCAGCAGAATTCGGAGAACAATGGAAGAGTTCCGAAGAATTTTTAAACGTCAGCAGAATTCCGAGAACAATTGATGAGTTCCAAAGCATTTTTAAACGTCAGCGGAATTCCAGAACAATGGAAGAGTTCTGAAGCATTTTTAAATGTCAGCTTAATTCCGAGAACAATGGAAGAGTTCCGAAGCATTTTTAAAAGTCAGCGGAATTCTGAGAACAATAGAAGAGTTGTGAAGCATTTTTAAGCGTCAGCGGATTTCCGAGAACAATGGAAGAGTTCCAAAGCATTTTTAAACTTCAGCAGAATTCCGAGAACAATGGAAGAGTTCCGAAGCATTTTTAAAAGTCAGCGGAATTCCGAGAACAATAGAAGAGTTGTGAAGCATTTTTAAGCATCAGCGGATTTCCGAGAACAATGGAAGAGTTCCAAAGCATTTTTAAACGTCAGCGGAATTCCAGAACAATGGAAGAGTTCCGAAGCATTTTTAAATGTCAGCGGAATTCCGAGAACAATGGAAGAGTTCTGAAGCATTTTTAAAAGTCAGCGGAATTCCGAGAAAAATAGAAGAGTTGTGAAGCATTTTTAAGCGTCAGCGGAATTCCGAGAACAATGGAAGAGTTCCAAAGCATTTTTAAACTTCAGCAGAATTCCCAGAACAATGGAAGAGTTCAGAAGCATTCTTAAACGTCAGCGGAATTCCGAGAACAATGGAAGAGTTCTGAAGCATTTTTAAATGTCAGCGGAATTCCAAGAACAATGGAAGAGTTCCGAAGCATTTTTAAATGTCAGCGGAATTCTGAGAACAATGGAAGAGTTCCGAAGCATTTTTAAAAGTCAGCGGAATTCCGAGAACAAAGGAAGAGTTCCGAAGCATTTTAAAACTTCAGTAGCATTCCGAGAACAATGGAACAGTTCCGAAGCATTTTTAAACTTCAGAGGATTTCCGAAAAATGGAAGAGTTCCGAAGCATTTTTAAACTTCAGCGGATTTCCGAGAAATGGAAGAGTTCCGAAGCATTTTGAAACGTCAGCGGAAACCCGAGAACAATGGAAGAGTTCTGAAGCATATTTAAACGTCAGCGGAAATCCGGGAACAATGGAAGAGTTCCGAAGCATTTTTAAATGTCAGCAGAATTCGGAGAACAAAGGAAGAGTTCCGAAGAATTTTTAAACGTCAGCAGAATTCAGAGAACAATTGATGAGTTCCAAAGCATTTTTAAACGTCAGCGGAATTCCAGAACAATGGAAGAGTTCCGAAGCATTTTTAAAAGTCAGCAGAATACCGAGAACAATGGAAGAGTTGTGAAGCATTTTTAAACGTCAGCGGAATTCCAGAACAATGGAAGAGTTCCGAAGCATTTTTAAATGTCAGCGGAATTCCGAGAACAATGGAAGAGTTCTGAAGCATTTTTAAAAGTCAGCGGAATTCCGAGAAAAATAGAAGAGTTGTGAAGCATTTTTAAGCGTCAGCGGAATTCCGAGAACAATGGAAGAGTTCCGAAGCATTTTAAAACTTCAGTAGCATTCCGAGAACAATGGAACAGTTCCGAAGCATTTTTAAACTTCAGAGGATTTCCGAAAAATGGAAGAGTTCCGAAGCATTTTTAAACTTCAGCGGATTTCCGAGAAATGGAAGAGTTCCGAAGCATTTTGAAACGTCAGCGGAAACCCGAGAACAATGGAAGAGTTCTGAAGCATATTTAAACGTCAGCGGAAATCCGGGAACAATGGAAGAGTTCCGAAGCATTTTTAAATGTCA
This sequence comes from Phyllobates terribilis, assembly GCF_046119375.1. Lineage (NCBI taxonomy): Eukaryota > Metazoa > Chordata > Amphibia > Anura > Dendrobatidae > Phyllobates > Phyllobates terribilis. Next base: position 19,199,157 of record NW_027362775.1, on the reverse strand, counting down.
GCAGAATTCGGAGAACAATGGAAGAGTTCCGAAGAATTTTTAAACGTCAGCAGAATTCAGAGAACAATTGATGAGTTCCAAAGCATTTTTAAACGTCAGCGGAATTCCAGAACAATGGAAGAGTTCCGAAGCATTTTTAAAAGTCAGCAGAATACCGAGAACAATGGAAGAGTTGTGAAGCATTTTTAAACGTCAGCGGAATTCCAGAACAATGGAAGAGTTCCGAAGCATTTTTAAATGTCAGCGGAATTCCGAGAACAATGGAAGAGTTCTGAAGCATTTTTAAAAGTCAGCGGAATTCCGAGAAAAATAGAAGAGTTGTGAAGCATTTTTAAGCGTCAGCGGAATTCCGAGAACAATGGAAGAGTTCCAAAGCATTTTTAAACTTCAGCAGAATTCCCAGAACAATGGAAGAGTTCAGAAGCATTCTTAAACGTCAGCGGAATTCCGAGAACAATGGAAGAGTTCTGAAGCATTTTTAAATGTCAGCGGAATTCCAAGAACAATGGAAGAGTTCCGAAGCATTTTTAAATGTCAGCGGAATTCTGAGTACAATGGAAGAGTTCCGAAGCATTTTTAAAAGTCAGCGGAATTCCGAGAACAAAGGAAGAGTTCCGAAGCATTTTAAAACTTCAGTAGCATTCCGAGAACAATGGAACAGTTCCGAAGCATTTTTAAACTTCAGAGGATTTCCGAAAAATGGAAGAGTTCCGAAGCATTTTTAAACTTCAGCGGATTTCCGAGAAATGGAAGAGTTCCGAAGCATTTTGAAACGTCAGCGGAAACCCGAGAACAATGGAAGAGTTCTGAAGCATATTTAAACGTCAGCGGAAATCCGGGAACAATGGAAGAGTTCCGAAGCATTTTTAAATGTCAGCAGAATTCGGAGAACAATGGAAGAGTTCCGAAGAATTTTTAAACGTCAGCAGAATTCAGAGAACAATTGATGAGTTCCAAAGCATTTTTAAACGTCAGCGGAATTCCAGAACAATGGAAGAGTTCCGAAGCATTTTTAAAAGTCAGCGGAATTCCGAGAACAATAGAAGAGTTGTGAAGCATTTTTAAGCGTCAGCGGATTTCCGAGAACAATGGAAGAGTTCCAAAGCATTTTTAAACTTCAGCAGAATTCCGAGAACAATGGAAGAGTTCCGAAGCATTTTTAAAAGTCAGCGGAATTCCGAGAGCAATAGAAGAGTTGTGAAGCATTTTTAAGCGTCAGCGGATTTCCGAGAACAATGGAAGAGTTCCGAAGCATTTTTAAATGTCAGCGGAATTCTGATAACAATGGAAGAGTTCTGAAGCATTTTTAAACATCAACGGAATTCCGAGAACAATGGAAGAGTTCCGAAGCATTTTTAAACTTCACACGAATTCCGATAACAATGGAAGTGTTCCGATGCATTTTTAAACTTCAGCAGAATTCCTAGAACAATGGAAGAGTTCCGAAGCATTTTTAAACTTCAGCGGAATTCCGAGAACAATGGAAGAGTTCCGAAGCATTTTTAAACGTCAGCGGAATTCCGAGAACAATGGAAGTGTTCTGAAGCATTTTTAAACGTCAGCGGAATTCTGAGAACAATGGAAGAGTTGTGAAGCATTTTTAAACGTCAGCAGAATTCCGAGAACAATGGAAGAGTTCCAAAGCATTTTTAAACATCAGCGGAATTCCGAGAACAATGGAAGAGTACTGAAGCATTTTTAAACATCAGCGGAATTTTGAAAACAATGGAAGATTTCCGAAGCATTTTTAAACGTCAGCGGAATTCTGAGAACAATGGAAGAGTTGTGAAGCATTTTTAAACGTCAGCGGAATTCAGAGAACAATGGAAGAGTTGTGAAGCATTTTTAAACGTCAGCAGAATTCCGAGAACAATGGAAGAGTTCCAAAGCATTTTTAAACATCAGCGGAATTCCGAGAACAATGGAAGAGTACTGAAGCATTTTTAAACATCAGCGGAATTTTGAAAACAATGGAAGATTTCCGAAGCATTTTTAAACGTCAGCGGAATTCTGAGAACAATGGAAGAGTTGTGAATCATTTTTAAACGTCAGCGGAATTCCAGAACAATGGAAGAGTTCCGAAGCATTTTTAAATGTCAGCGGAATTCCGAGAACAATGGAAGAGTTCCGAAGCATTTTTATATGTCTGCAGAATTCTGAGAAGAATGGAAGAGTTCCAAAGCATTTTTAAATGTCAGCGGAATTCTGAAAACAATGGAAGAGTTCCGAAGCATTTTTAAACTTCAGCAGAATTCCGAGAACAATGGAAGAGTTCCGAAGCATTCTTAAACTTCTGCGGATTTCCGAGAACAATGGAAGAGTTCCGAAGCATTTCTAAAAGTCAGCGGAATTCCGAGAACAATAGAAGAGTTGTGAAGCATTTTTAAGCGTCAGCGGAATTCCGAGAACAATGGAAGAGTTCCGAAGCATTTTTAAACGTCCGCGAAATTCCGAGAACAATGGAAGAGTTGTGAAGCATTTTTAAACATCAGCGGAATTCCGATAACAATGGAAGAGTTGTGAAGCATTTTTAAATGTCAGCGGAATTCCGAGAACAATGGAAGAGTTACGAAGCATTTTTAAATGTCAGCGGAATTCCGAGAACAATGGAAGAGTTCCGAAGCATTTTTAAAAGTCAGCGGAATTCCGAGAACAATAGAAGAGTTGTGAAGCATTTTTAAGCGTCAGCGGAATTCCGAGAACAATGGAAGAGTTCCAAAGCATTTTTAAACTTCAGCAGAATTCCGAGAACAATGGAAGAGTTCCGAAGCATTCTTAAACGTCAGCGGAATTCCGAGAACAATGGAAGAGTTCTGAAGCATTTTTAAATGTCAGCGGAATTCCGAGAACAATGGAAGAGTTCCGAAGCATTTTTAAATGTCAGCGGAATTCTGAGAACAATGGAAGCGTTCCGGAGCATTTTTAAAAGTCAGCGGAATACCGAGAAAAATGGAAGAGTTGTGAAGCATTTTTAAACGTCAGCGGAATTCCGAGAACAATGGAAGTGTTCCGAAGCATTTTTAAATGTCAGCGGAATTCCGAGAACAATGGAAGAGTTCCGAAGCATTTTTAAACGTCAGCAGAATTCTGAGAACAATGGAAGAGTTCCGAAGCATTTTTAAACTTCAGCAGAATTATGAGAACAATGGAAGAGTTCCGAAGCATTTTTAAACTTCAGCGGAATTTGGAGAACAAAGGAAGATTTCCGAAGCATTTTTAAAAGTCAGAGAAATTCCGAGAACAATGGAAGAGTTCCGAAGCATTTTTAAACTTCAGCAGAATTCCGTGAACAATGGAAGAGTTCCGAAGCATTTTTAAACGTCAGCGGAATTCTGAGAACAATGGATTAATTCTGAAACATTTTTAATCTTCAGCATAATTCCGAGAACAATGGAAGAGTTCCGAAGCATATTTAAACTACAGCGGAATTCCGAGAACAATGGAAGCGTTCCGAAGCATTTTTAAAAGTCAGCGGAATACCGAGAAAAATGGAAGAGTTGTGAAGCATTTTTAAACGTCAGCGGAATTCCGAGAACAATGGAAGTGTTCCGAAGCATTTTTAAATGCCAGCGGAATTCCGAGAACAATGGAAGAGTTCCGAAGCATTTTTAAATGTCAGCAGAATTCCGAGAACAATGGAAGAGTTCCAAAGCATTTTTAAATGTCAGCAGAATTCTGAAAACAATGGAAGAGTTCCGAAGCATTTTTAAACTTCAGCAGAATTCCGAGAACAATGGAAGAGTTCTGAAGCATTTTTAAAAGTCAGCGGAATTCCGAGAACAATAGAAGAGTTGTGAAGCATTTTAAAGCGTCAGCGGAATTCCGAGAACAATGGACGAGTTCCGAAGCATTTTTAAACTTCAAAACTTCAGCAGATTTCCGAGAACAATGGAAGAGTTCTGAAGCATTCTTAAACTTCAGCGGAATTCCGAGAACAACGGAAGAGTTTCGAAGCATTTTTAAAAGTCAGGGGAATTCTGAGAACAATAGAAGAGTTGTGAAGCAGTTTTAAGCGTCATCGGAATTCCGAGAACAAAGGAAGAGTTCTGAAGCATTTTTAAATGTCAGCGGAATTCCAAGAACAATGGAAGAGTTCCGAAGCATTTTTAAACATCAGCGGAATTCTGAGAACAATGGAAGTGTTCCAAAGCATTTTTAAACTTCAACGGAATTCCGAGAACAATGGAAGAGTTCCGAAGCATTTTAAAACTTCAGTAGAATTCCGAGAACAATGGAAGAGTTGCGAAGGATTTTTAAACTTCAGCGGAATTCCGAGAACAATGGAAGAGTTGCGAAGGATTTTTAAACTTCAGCGGAATTCCGAGAACAATGGAAGAGTTCCGAAGCATTTTTATATGTCAGCGGAATTCCGAGAACAATGGAAGAATTCCGAAGCATTTTTAAACTTCAGCAGAATTCCGAGAACAATGGAAGAGTTCCGAAGCATTTTAAAACTTCAGTAGAATTCCGAGAACAATGGAAGAGTTGCGAAGGATTTTTAAACTTCAGCGGAATTCCGAGAACAATGGAAGAGTTGCGAAGGATTTTTAAACTTCAGCGGAATTCCGAGAACAATGGAAGAGTTCCGAAGCATTTTTATATGTCAGCGGAATTCCGAGAACAATGGAAGAATTCCGAAGCATTTTTAAACTTCAGCAGAATTCCGAGAACAATGAAAGAGTTCCGAAACATTTTTAAACTTCAACGGAATTCCAAGAACAATGGAAGAGTTCCGAAGCATTTTAAAACTTCAGTAGCATTCCGAGAACAATGGAACAGTTCCGAAGCATTTTTAAACTTCAGCGGATTTCCGAGAAATGGAAGAGTTCCGAAGCATTTTGAAACGTCAGCGGAAACCCGAGAACAATGGAAGAGTTCTGAAGCATATTTAAACGTCAGCGGAAATCCGGGAACAATGGAAGAGTTCCGAAGCATTTTTAAATGTCAGCAGAATTCGGAGAACAATGGAAGAGTTCCGAAGAATTTTTAAACGTCAGCAGAATTCCGAGAACAATTGATGAGTTCCAAAGCATTTTTAAACGTCAGCGGAATTCCAGAACAATGGAAGACTTCTGAAGCATTTTTAAATGTCAGCTTAATTCCGAGAACAATGGAAGAGTTCCGAAGCATTTTTAAAAGTCAGCGGAATTCTGAGAACAATAGAAGAGTTGTGAAGCATTTTTAAGCGTCAGCGGATTTCCGAGAACAATGGAAGAGTTCCAAAGCTTTTTTAAACTTCAGCAGAATTCCGAGAACAATGGAAGAGTTCCGAAGCATTTTTAAAAGTCAGCGGAATTCCGAGAACAATAGAAGAGTTGTGAAGCATTTTTAAGCATCAGCGGATTTCCGAGAACAATGGAAGAGTTCCAAAGCATTTTTAAACGTCAGCGGAATTCCAGAACAATGGAAGAGTTCCGAAGCATTTTTAAATGTCAGCGGAATTCCGAGAACAATGGAAGAGTTCTGAAGCATTTTTAAAAGTCAGCGGAATTCCGAGAAAAATAGAAGAGTTGTGAAGCATTTTTAAGCGTCAGCGGAATTCCGAGAACAATGGAAGAGTTCCAAAGCATTTTTAAACTTCAGCAGAATTCCCAGAACAATGGAAGAGTTCAGAAGCATTCTTAAACGTCAGCGGAATTCCGAGAACAATGGAAGAGTTCTGAAGCATTTTTAAATGTCAGCGGAATTCCAAGAACAATGGAAGAGTTCCGAAGCATTTTTAAATGTCAGCGGAATTCTGAGAACAATGGAAGAGTTCCGAAGCATTTTTAAAAGTCAGCGGAATTCCGAGAACAAAGGAAGAGTTCCGAAGCATTTTAAAACTTCAGTAGCATTCCGAGAACAATGGAACAGTTCCGAAGCATTTTTAAACTTCAGAGGATTTCCGAAAAATGGAAGAGTTCCGAAGCATTTTTAAACTTCAGCGGATTTCCGAGAAATGGAAGAGTTCCGAAGCATTTTGAAACGTCAGCGGAAACCCGAGAACAATGGAAGAGTTCTGAAGCATATTTAAACGTCAGCGGAAATCCGGGAACAATGGAAGAGTTCCGAAGCATTTTTAAATGTCAGCAGAATTCGGAGAACAATGGAAGAGTTCCGAAGAATTTTTAAACGTCAGCAGAATTCAGAGAACAATTGATGAGTTCCAAAGCATTTTTAAACGTCAGCGGAATTCCAGAACAATGGAAGAGTTCCGAAGCATTTTTAAAAGTCAGCAGAATACCGAGAACAATGGAAGAGTTGTGAAGCATTTTTAAACGTCAGCGGAATTCCAGAACAATGGAAGAGTTCCGAAGCATTTTTAAATGTCAGCGGAATTCCGAGAACAATGGAAGAGTTCTGAAGCATTTTTAAAAGTCAGCGGAATTCCGAGAAAAATAGAAGAGTTGTGAAGCATTTTTAAGCGTAAGCGGAATTCCGAGAACAATGGAAGAGTTCCAAAGCATTTTTAAACTTCAGCAGAATTCCCAGAACAATGGAAGAGTTCAGAAGCATTCTTAAACGTCAGCGGAATTCCGAGAACAATGGAAGAGTTCTGAAGCATTTTTAAATGTCAGCGGAATTCCAAGAACAATGGAAGAGTTCCGAAGCATTTTTAAATGTCAGCGGAATTCTGAGAACAATGGAAGAGTTCCGAAGCATTTTTAAAAGTCAGCGGAATTCCGAGAACAAAGGAAGAGTTCCGAAGCATTTTAAAACTTCAGTAGCATTCCGAGAACAATGGAACAGTTCCGAAGCATTTTTAAACTTCAGAGGATTTCCGAAAAATGGAAGAGTTCCGAAGCATTTTTAAACTTCAGCGGATTTCCGAGAAATGGAAGAGTTCCGAAGCATTTTGAAACGTCAGCGGAAACCCGAGAACAATGGAAGAGTTCTGAAGCATATTTAAACGTCAGCGGAAATCCGGGAACAATGGAAGAGTTCCGAAGCATTTTTAAATGTCAGCAGAATTCGGAGAACAATGGAAGAGTTCCGAAGAATTTTTAAACGTCAGCAGAATTCAGAGAACAATTGATGAGTTCCAAAGCATTTTTAAACGTCAGCGGAATTCCAGAACAATGGAAGAGTTCCGAAGCATTTTTAAAAGTCAGCGGAATTCCGAGAACAATAGAAGAGTTGTGAAGCATTTTTAAGCGTCATCGGATTTCCGAGAACAATGGAAGAGTTCCAAAGCATTTTTAAACTTCAGCAGAATTCCGAGAACAATGGAAGAGTTCCGAAGCATTTTTAAAAGTCAGCGGAATTCCGAGAGCAATAGAAGAGTTGTGAAGCATTTTTAAGCGTCAGCGGATTTCCGAGAACAATGGAAGAGTTCCGAAGCATTTTTAAATGTCAGCGGAATTCTGATAACAATGGAAGAGTTCTGAAGCATTTTTAAACATCAACGGAATTCCGAGAACAATGGAAGAGTTCCGAAGCATTTTTAAACTTCACACGAATTCCGATAACAATGGAAGTGTTCCGATGCATTTTTAAACTTCAGCAGAATTCCTAGAACAATGGAAGAGTTCCGAAGCATTTTTAAACATCAGCGGAATTTTGAAAACAATGGAAGATTTCCGAAGCATTTTTAAACGTCAGCGGAATTCTGAGAACAATGGAAGAGTTGTGAAGCATTTTTAAACGTCAGCGGAATTCCAGAACAATGGAAGAGTTCCGAAGCATTTTTAAATGTCAGCGGAATTCCGAGAACAATGGAAGAGTTCCGAAGCATTTTTATATGTCTGCAGAATTCTGAGAAGAATGGAAGAGTTCCAAAGCATTTTTAAATGTCAGCGGAATTCTGAAAACAATGGAAGAGTTCCGAAGCATTTTTAAACTTCAGCAGAATTCCGAGAACAATGGAAGAGTTCCGAAGCATTCTTAAACTTCTGCGGATTTCCGAGAACAATGGAAGAGTTCCGAAGCATTTCTAAAAGTCAGCGGAATTCCGAGAACAATAGAAGAGTTGTGAAGCATTTTTAAGCGTCAGCGGAATTCCGAGAACAATGGAAGAGTTCCGAAGCATTTTTAAACGTCCGCGAAATTCCGAGAACAATGGAAGAGTTGTGAAGCATTTTTAAACATCAGCGGAATTCCGATAACAATGGAAGAGTTGTGAAGCATTTTTAAATGTCAGCGGAATTCCGAGAACAATGGAAGAGTTACGAAGCATTTTTAAATGTCAGCGGAATTCCGAGAACAATGGAAGAGTTCCGAAGCATTTTTAAAAGTCAGCGGAATTCCGAGAACAATAGAAGAGTTGTGAAGCATTTTTAAGCGTCAGCGGAATTCCGAGAACAATGGAAGAGTTCCAAAGCATTTTTAAACTTCAGCAGAATTCCGAGAACAATGGAAGAGTTCCGAAGCATTCTTAAACGTCAGCGGAATTCCGAGAACAATGGAAGAGTTCTGAAGCATTTTTAAATGTCAGCGGAATTCCGAGAACAATGGAAGAGTTCCGAAGCATTTTTAAATGTCAGCGGAATTCTGAGAACAATGGAAGCGTTCCGGAGCATTTTTAAAAGTCAGCGGAATACCGAGAAAAATGGAAGAGTTGTGAAGCATTTTTAAACGTCAGCGGAATTCCGAGAACAATGGAAGTGTTCCGAAGCATTTTTAAATGTCAGCGGAATTCCGAGAACAATGGAAGAGTTCCGAAGCATTTTTAAACGTCAGCAGAATTCTGAGAACAATGGAAGAGTTCCGAAGCATTTTTAAACTTCAGCAGAATTATGAGAACAATGGAAGAGTTCCGAAGCATTTTTAAACTTCAGCGGAATTTGGAGAACAAAGGAAGATTTCCGAAGCATTTTTAAAAGTCAGAGAAATTCCGAGAACAATGGAAGAGTTCCGAAGCATTTTTAAACTTCAGCAGAATTCCGTGAACAATGGAAGAGTTCCGAAGCATTTTTAAACGTCAGCGGAATTCTGAGAACAATGGATTAATTCTGAAACATTTTTAATCTTCAGCATAATTCCGAGAACAATGGAAGAGTTCCGAAGCATATTTAAACTACAGCGGAATTCCGAGAACAATGGAAGCGTTCCGAAGCATTTTTAAAAGTCAGCGGAATACCGAGAAAAATGGAAGAGTTGTGAAGCATTTTTAAACGTCAGCGGAATTCCGAGAACAATGGAAGTGTTCCGAAGCATTTTTAAATGCCAGCGGAATTCCGAGAACAATGGAAGAGTTCCGAAGCATTTTTAAATGTCAGCAGAATTCCGAGAACAATGGAAGAGTTCCAAAGCATTTTTAAATGTCAGCAGAATTCTGAAAACAATGGAAGAGTTCCGAAGCATTTTTAAACTTCAGCAGAATTCCGAGAACAATGGAAGAGTTCTGAAGCATTTTTAAAAGTCAGCGGAATTCCGAGAACAATAGAAGAGTTGTGAAGCATTTTAAAGCGTCAGCGGAATTATGAGAACAATGGACGAGTTCCGAAGCATTTTTAAACTTCAAAACTTCAGCAGATTTCCGAGAACAATGGAAGAGTTCTGAAGCATTCTTAAACTTCAGCGGAATTCCGAGAACAACGGAAGAGTTTCGAAGCATTTTTAAAAGTCAGGGGAATTCTGAGAACAATAGAAGAGTTGTGAAGCAGTTTTAAGCGTCATCGGAATTCCGAGAACAAAGGAAGAGTTCTGAAGCATTTTTAAATGTCAGCGGAATTCCAAGAACAATGGAAGAGTTCCGAAGCATTTTTAAACATCAGCGGAATTCTGAGAACAATGGAAGTGTTCCAAAGCATTTTTAAACTTCAACGGAATTCCGAGAACAATGGAAGAGTTCCGAAGCATTTTAAAACTTCAGTAGAATTCCGAGAACAATGGAAGAGTTGCGAAGGATTTTTAAACTTCAGCGGAATTCCGAGAACAATGGAAGAGTTGCGAAGGATTTTTAAACTTCAGCGGAATTCCGAGAACAATGGAAGAGTTCCGAAGCATTTTTATATGTCAGCGGAATTCCGAGAACAATGGAAGAATTCCGAAGCATTTTTAAACTTCAGCAGAATTCCGAGAACAATGGAAGAGTTCCGAAGCATTTTAAAACTTCAGTAGAATTCCGAGAACAATGGAAGAGTTGCGAAGGATTTTTAAACTTCAGCGGAATTCCGAGAACAATGGAAGAGTTGCGAAGGATTTTTAAACTTCAGCGGAATTCCGAGAACAATGGAAGAGTTCCGAAGCATTTTTATATGTCAGCGGAATTCCGAGAACAATGGAAGAATTCCGAAGCATTTTTAAACTTCAGCAGAATTCCGAGAACAATGAAAGAGTTCCGAAACATTTTTAAACTTCAACGGAATTCCAAGAACAATGGAAGAGTTCCGAAGCATTTTAAAACTTCAGTAGCATTCCGAGAACAATGGAACAGTTCCGAAGCATTTTTAAACTTCAGCGGATTTCCGAGAAATGGAAGAGTTCCGAAGCATTTTGAAACGTCAGCGGAAACCCGAGAACAATGGAAGAGTTCTGAAGCATATTTAAACGTCAGCGGAAATCCGGGAACAATGGAAGAGTTCCGAAGCATTTTTAAATGTCAGCAGAATTCGGAGAACAATGGAAGAGTTCCGAAGAATTTTTAAACGTCAGCAGAATTCCGAGAACAATTGATGAGTTCCAAAGCATTTTTAAACGTCAGCGGAATTCCAGAACAATGGAAGAGTTCTGAAGCATTTTTAAATGTCAGCTTAATTCCGAGAACAATGGAAGAGTTCCGAAGCATTTTTAAAAGTCAGCGGAATTCTGAGAACAATAGAAGAGTTGTGAAGCATTTTTAAGCGTCAGCGGATTTCCGAGAACAATGGAAGAGTTCCAAAGCATTTTTAAACTTCAGCAGAATTCCGAGAACAATGGAAGAGTTCCGAAGCATTTTTAAAAGTCAGCGGAATTCCGAGAACAATAGAAGAGTTGTGAAGCATTTTTAAGCATCAGCGGATTTCCGAGAACAATGGAAGAGTTCCAAAGCATTTTTAAACGTCAGCGGAATTCCAGAACAATGGAAGAGTTCCGAAGCATTTTTAAATGTCAGCGGAATTCCGAGAACAATGGAAGAGTTCTGAAGCATTTTTAAAAGTCAGCGGAATTCCGAGAAAAATAGAAGAGTTGTGAAGCATTTTTAAGCGTCAGCGGAATTCCGAGAACAATGGAAGAGTTCCAAAGCATTTTTAAACTTCAGCAGAATTCCCAGAACAATGGAAGAGTTCAGAAGCATTCTTAAACGTCAGCGGAATTCCGAGAACAATGGAAGAGTTCTGAAGCATTTTTAAATGTCAGCGGAATTCCAAGAACAATGGAAGAGTTCCGAAGCATTTTTAAATGTCAGCGGAATTCTGAGAACAATGGAAGAGTTCCGAAGCATTTTTAAAAGTCAGCGGAATTCCGAGAACAAAGGAAGAGTTCCGAAGCATTTTAAAACTTCAGTAGCATTCCGAGAACAATGGAACAGTTCCGAAGCATTTTTAAACTTCAGAGGATTTCCGAAAAATGGAAGAGTTCCGAAGCATTTTTAAACTTCAGCGGATTTCCGAGAAATGGAAGAGTTCCGAAGCATTTTGAAACGTCAGCGGAAACCCGAGAACAATGGAAGAGTTCTGAAGCATATTTAAACGTCAGCGGAAATCCGGGAACAATGGAAGAGTTCCGAAGCATTTTTAAATGTCAGCAGAATTCGGAGAACAATGGAAGAGTTCCGAAGAATTTTTAAACGTCAGCAGAATTCAGAGAACAATTGATGAGTTCCAAAGCATTTTTAAACGTCAGCGGAATTCCAGAACAATGGAAGAGTTCCGAAGCATTTTTAAAAGTCAGCGGAATTCCGAGAACAATAGAAGAGTTGTGAAGCATTTTTAAGCGTCATCGGATTTCCGAGAACAATGGAAGAGTTCCAAAGCATTTTTAAACTTCAGCAGAATTCCGAGAACAATGGAAGAGTTCCGAAGCATTTTTAAAAGTCAGCGGAATTCCGAGAGCAATAGAAGAGTTGTGAAGCATTTTTAAGCGTCAGCGGATTTCCGAGAACAATGGAAGAGTTCCGAAGCATTTTTAAATGTCAGCGGAATTCTGATAACAATGGAAGAGTTCTGAAGCATTTTTAAACATCAACGGAATTCCGAGAACAATGGAAGAGTTCCGAAGCATTTTTAAACTTCACACGAATTCCGATAACAATGGAAGTGTTCCGATGCATTTTTAAACTTCAGCAGAATTCCTAGAACAATGGAAGAGTTCCGAAGCATTTTTAAACATCAGCGGAATTTTGAAAACAATGGAAGATTTCCGAAGCATTTTTAAACGTCAGCGGAATTCTGAGAACAATGGAAGAGTTGTGAAGCATTTTTAAACGTCAGCGGAATTCCAGAACAATGGAAGAGTTCCGAAGCATTTTTAAATGTCAGCGGAATTCCGAGAACAATGGAAGAGTTCCGAAGCATTTTTATATGTCTGCAGAATTCTGAGAAGAATGGAAGAGTTCCAAAGCATTTTTAAATGTCAGCGGAATTCTGAAAACAATGGAAGAGTTCCGAAGCATTTTTAAACTTCAGCAGAATTCCGAGAACAATGGAAGAGTTCCGAAGCATTCTTAAACTTCTGCGGATTTCCGAGAACAATGGAAGAGTTCCGAAGCATTTCTAAAAGTCAGCGGAATTCCGAGAACAATAGAAGAGTTGTGAAGCATTTTTAAGCGTCAGCGGAATTCCGAGAACAATGGAAGAGTTCCGAAGCATTTTTAAACGTCCGCGAAATTCCGAGAACAATGGAAGAGTTGTGAAGCATTTTTAAACATCAGCGGAATTCCGATAACAATGGAAGAGTTGTGAAGCATTTTTAAATGTCAGCGGAATTCCGAGAACAATGGAAGAGTTACGAAGCATTTTTAAATGTCAGCGGAATTCCGAGAACAATGGAAGAGTTCCGAAGCATTTTTAAAAGTCAGCGGAATTCCGAGAACAATAGAAGAGTTGTGAAGCATTTTTAAGCGTCAGCGGAATTCCGAGAACAATGGAAGAGTTCCAAAGCATTTTTAAACTTCAGCAGAATTCCGAGAACAATGGAAGAGTTCCGAAGCATTCTTAAACGTCAGCGGAATTCCGAGAACAATGGAAGAGTTCTGAAGCATTTTTAAATGTCAGCGGAATTCCGAGACAAATGGAAGAGTTCCGAAGCATTTTTAAATGTCAGCGGAATTCTGAGAACAATGGAAGCGTTCCGGAGCATTTTTAAAAGTCAGCGGAATACCGAGAAAAATGGAAGAGTTGTGAAGCATTTTTAAACGTCAGCGGAATTCCGAGAACAATGGAAGTGTTCCGAAGCATTTTTAAATGTCAGCGGAATTCCGAGAACAATGGAAGAGTTCCGAAGCATTTTTAAACGTCAGCAGAATTCTGAGAACAATGGAAGAGTTCCGAAGCATTTTTAAACTTCAGCAGAATTATGAGAACAATGAAAGAGTTCCGAAGCATTTTTAAACTTCAGCAGAATTCCGAGAACAATGGAAGAGTTCCGAAGCATTTTAAAACTTCAGTAGAATTCCGAGAACAATGGAAGAGTTGCGAAGGATTTTTAAACTTCAGCGGAATTCCGAGAACAATGGAAGAGTTGCGAAGGATTTTTAAACTTCAGCGGAATTCCGAGAACAATGGAAGAGTTCCGAAGCATTTTTATATGTCAGCGGAATTCCGAGAACAATGGAAGAATTCCGAAGCATTTTTAAACTTCAGCAGAATTCCGAGAACAATGAAAGAGTTCCGAAACATTTTTAAACTTCAACGGAATTCCAAGAACAATGGAAGAGTTCCGAAGCATTTTAAAACTTCAGTAGCATTCCGAGAACAATGGAACAGTTCCGAAGCATTTTTAAACTTCAGCGGATTTCCGAGAAATGGAAGAGTTCCGAAGCATTTTGAAACGTCAGCGGAAACCCGAGAACAATGGAAGAGTTCTGAAGCATATTTAAACGTCAGCGGAAATCCGGGAACAATGGAAGAGTTCCGAAGCATTTTTAAATGTCAGCAGAATTCGGAGAACAATGGAAGAGTTCCGAAGAATTTTTAAACGTCAGCAGAATTCCGAGAACAATTGATGAGTTCCAAAGCATTTTTAAATGTCAGCGGAATTCCAGAACAATGGAAGAGTTCTGAAGCATTTTTAAATGTCAGCTTAATTCCGAGAACAATGGAAGAGTTCCGAAGCATTTTTAAAAGTCAGCGGAATTCTGAGAACAATAGAAGAGTTGTGAAGCATTTTTAAGCGTCAGCGGATTTCCGAGAACAATGGAAGAGTTCCAAAGCATTTTTAAACTTCAGCAGAATTCCGAGAACAATGGAAGAGTTCCGAAGCATTTTTAAAAGTCAGCGGAATTCCGAGAACAATAGAAGAGTTGTGAAGCATTTTTAAGCATCAGCGGATTTCCGAGAACAATGGAAGAGTTCCGAAGTATTTTTAAATGTCAGCGGAATTCTGATAACAATGGAAGAGTCCTGAAGCATTTTTAAACTTCAGCAGAATTCCGAGAACAGTGAAAGAGTTCCGAAGCATACTTAAACTTCAGCGGAATTCCGAGAACAATGGAAGAGTTCTGAAGCATTTTTAAACATCAACGGAATTCCGAGAAAAAAGGAAGAGTTCCGAAGCATTTTTATATGTCAGCGGAATTCCGAGAACAATGGAAGAGTTCCGAAGCATTTTTAAACTTCAGCGGAATTACGAGAACAATAAAGAGTTCCGAAGCATTTTTAAACATCAGCAGAATTTGGAGAACAATGGAAGAGTTGTGAAGCATTTTTAAACGTCAGCGGAATTCCAAGAACAATGGAAGAGTTACGAAGCATTTTTAAATGCCTGCGGAATTTGGAGAACAATGGAAGAGTTCTGAAGCATTTTTAAACATCAACGGAATTCCGAGAAAAAAGGAAGAGTTCCGAAGCATTTTTAAAAGTCAGCGGAATTCCGAGAACAATAGAAGAGTTGTGAAGCATTTTTAAGCGTCAGCGGAATTCCGAGAACAATGGAAGAGTTCCGAAGCATTTTTAAACGTCCGCGAAATTCCGAGAACAATGGAAGAGTTGTGAAGCATTTTTAAACATCAGCGGAATTCCGATAACAATGGAAGAGTTCCGAAGCATTTTTAAACGTCAGCGGAATTCCGAGAACAATGGAAGAGTTCTGAAGCATTTTTAAATGTCAGCGGAATTCCGAGAACAATGGAAGAGTTACGAAGCATTTTTAAATGCCTGCGGAATTCTGAGAACAATGGAAGAGTTCCGAAGCATTTTTAAACTTCAGCAGAATTCCGAGAACAATGGAAGAGTTCCGAAGCATACTTAAACTTCAGCGGAATTCCGAGAACAATGGAAGAGTTCCGAAGCATTTTTAAACATCAGCGGAATTCCGATAACAATGGAAGAGTTCCGAAGCATTTTTAAACGTCAGCGGAATTACGAGAACAATGGAAGAGTTCTGAAGCATTTTTAAATGTCAGCAGAATTCAGAGAACAATGGAAGAGTTCCGAAGCATACTTAAATTTCAGCGGAATTCCGAGAACAATGGAAGAGTTCAGAAACATTTTTAAAAGTCAGCAGAATACCGAGAACAATGGAAGAGTTGTGAAGCATTTTTAAACGTCAGCGGAATTCCAGAACAATGGAAGAGTTCCGAAGCATTTTTAAATGTCAGCGGAATTCCGAGAACAATGGAAGAGTTCTGAAGCATTTTTAAAAGTCAGCGGAATTCCGAGAAAAATAGAAGAGTTGTGAAGCATTTTTAAGCGTCAGCGGAATTCCGAGAACAATGGAAGAGTTCCAAAGCATTTTTAAACTTCAGCAGAATTCCGAGAACAATGGAAGAGTTCAGAAGCATTCTTAAACGTCAGCGGAATTCCGAGAACAATGGAAGAGTTCTGAAGCATTTTTAAATGTCAGCGGAATTCCAAGAACAATGGAAGAGTTCCGAAGCATTTTTAAATGTCAGCGGAATTCTGAGAACAATGGAAGAGTTCCGAAGCATTTTTAAAAGTCAGCGGAATTCCGAGAACAAAGGAAGAGTTCCGAAGCATTTTAAAACTTCAGTAGCATTCCGAGAACAATGGAACAGTTCCGAAGCATTTTTAAACTTCAGAGGATTTCCGAAAAATGGAAGAGTTCCGAAGCATTTTTAAACTTCAGCGGATTTCCGAGAAATGGAAGAGTTCCGAAGCATTTTGAAACGTCAGCGGAAACCCGAGAACAATGGAAGAGTTCTGAAGCATATTTAAACGTCAGCGGAAATCCGGGAACAATGGAAGAGTTCCGAAGCATTTTTAAATGTCAGCGGAATTTGGAGAACAAAGGAAGATTTCCGAAGCATTTTTAAAAGTCAGAGAAATTCCGAGAACAATGGAAGAGTTCCGAAGCATTTTTAAACTTCAGCAGAATTCCGTGAACAATGGAAGAGTTCCGAAGCATTTTTAAACGTCAGCGGAATTCTGAGAACAATGGATTAATTCTGAAACATTTTTAATCTTCAGCATAATTCCGAGAACAATGGAAGAGTTCCGAAGCATATTTAAACTACAGCGGAATTCCGAGAACAATGGAAGCGTTCCGAAGCATTTTTAAAAGTCAGCGGAATACCGAGAAAAATGGAAGAGTTGTGAAGCATTTTTAAACGTCAGCGGAATTCCGAGAACAATGGAAGTGTTCCGAAGCATTTTTAAATGCCAGCGGAATTCCGAGAACAATGGAAGAGTTCCGAAGCATTTTTAAATGTCAGCAGAATTCCGAGAACAATGGAAGAGTTCCAAAGCATTTTTAAATGTCAGCAGAATTCTGAAAACAATGGAAGAGTTCCGAAGCATTTTTAAACTTCAGCAGAATTCCGAGAACAATGGAAGAGTTCCGAAGCATTTTTAAAAGTCAGCGGAATTCCGAGAACAATAGAAGAGTTGTGAAGCATTTTAAAGCGTCAGCGGAATTCCGAGAACAATGGACGAGTTCCGAAGCATTTTTAAACTTCAAAACTTCAGCAGATTTCCGAGAACAATGGAAGAGTTCTGAAGCATTCTTAAACTTCAGCGGAATTCCGAGAACAACGGAAGAGTTCCGAAGCATTTTTAAAAGTCAGGGGAATTCTGAGAACAATAGAAGAGTTGTGAAGCAGTTTTAAGCGTCATCGGAATTCCGAGAACAAAGGAAGAGTTCTGAAGCATTTTTAAATGTCAGCGGAATTCCAAGAACAATGGAAGAGTTCCGAAGCATTTTTAAACATCAGTGGAATTCTGAGAACAATGGAAGTGTTCCAAAGCATTTTTAAACTTCAACGGAATTCCGAGAACAATGGAAGAGTTCCGAAGCATTTTAAAACTTCAGTAGAATTCCGAGAACAATGGAAGAGTTGCGAAGGATTTTTAAACTTCAGCGGAATTCCGAGAACAATGGAAGAGTTGCGAAGGATTTTTAAACTTCAGCGGAATTCCGAGAACAATGGAAGAGTTCCGAAGCATTTTTATATGTCAGCGGAATTCCGAGAACAATGGAAGAATTCCGAAGCATTTTTAAACTTCAGCAGAATTCCGAGAACAATGGAAGAGTTCCGAAGCATTTTAAAACTTCAGTAGAATTCCGAGAACAATGGAAGAGTTGCGAAGGATTTTTAAACTTCAGCGGAATTCCGAGAACAATGGAAGAGTTGCGAAGGATTTTTAAACTTCAGCGGAATTCCGAGAACAATGGAAGAGTTCCGAAGCATTTTTATATGTCAGCGGAATTCCGAGAACAATGGAAGAATTCCGAAGCATTTTTAAACTTCAGCAGAATTCCGAGAACAATGGAAGAGTTCCGAAACATTTTTAAACTTCAACGGAATTCCAAGAACAATGGAAGAGTTCCGAAGCATTTTAAAACTTCAGTAGCATTCCGAGAACAATGGAACAGTTCCGAAGCATTTTTAAACTTCAGCGGATTTCAGAGAAATGGAAGAGTTCCGAAGCATTTTGAAACGTCAGCGGAAACCCGAGAACAATGGAAGAGTTCTGAAGCATATTTAAACGTCAGCGGAAATCCGGGAACAATGGAAGAGTTCCGAAGCATTTTTAAATGTCAGCAGAATTCGGAGAACAATGGAAGAGTTCCGAAGAATTTTTAAACGTCAGCAGAATTCCGAGAACAATTGATGAGTTCCAAAGCATTTTTAAACGTCAGCGGAATTCCAGAACAATGGAAGAGTTCTGAAGCATTTTTAAATGTCAGCTTAATTCCGAGAACAATGGAAGAGTTCCGAAGCATTTTTAAAAGTCAGCGGAATTCTGAGAACAATAGAAGAGTTGTGAAGCATTTTTAAGCGTCAGCGGATTTCCGAGAACAATGGAAGAGTTCCAAAGCATTTTTAAACTTCAGCGGATTTCCGAGAACAATGGAAGAGTTCCGAAGCATTTTTAAATGTCAGCGGAATTCTGATAACAATGGAAGAGTCCTGAAGCATTTTTAAACTTCAGCAGAATTCCGAGAACAGTGAAAGAGTTCCGAAGCATACTTAAACTTCAGCGGAATTCCGAGAACAATGGAAGAGTTCTGAAGCATTTTTAAACATCAACGGAATTCCGAGAAAAAAGGAAGAGTTCCGAAGCATTTTTATATGTCAGCGGAATTCCGAGAACAATGGAAGAGTTCCGAAGCATTTTTAAACTTCAGCGGAATTACGAGAACAATAAAGAGTTCCGAAGCATTTTTAAACATCAGCAGAATTTGGAGAACAATGGAAGAGTTGTGAAGCATTTTTAAACGTCAGCGGAATTCCGAGAACAATGGAAGAGTTACGAAGCATTTTTAAATGCCTGCGGAATTTGGAGAACAATGGAAGAGTTCTGAAGCATTTTTAAACATCAACGGAATTCCGAGAAAAAAGGAAGAGTTCCGAAGCATTTTTAAAAGTCAGCGGAATTCCGAGAACAATAGAAGAGTTGTGAAGCATTTTTAAGCGTCAGCGGAATTCCGAGAACAATGGAAGAGTTCCGAAGCATTTTTAAACGTCCGCGAAATTCCGAGAACAATGGAAGAGTTGTGAAGCATTTTTAAACATCAGCGGAATTCCGATAACAATGGAAGAGTTCCGAAGCATTTTTAAACGTCCGCGAAATTCCGAGAACAATGGAAGAGTTCCGAAGCATTTTTAAACGTCAGCGGAATTACGAGAACAATGGAAGAGTTCTGAAGCATTTTTAAATGTCAGCAGAATTCAGAGAACAATGGAAGAGTTCCGAAGCATACTTAAATTTCAGCGGAATTCCGAGAACAATGGAAGAGTTCAGAAACATTTTTAAAAGTCAGCAGAATACCGAGAACAATGGAAGAGTTGTGAAGCATTTTTAAACGTCAGCGGAATTCCAGAACAATGGAAGAGTTCCGAAGCATTTTTAAATGTCAGCGGAATTCCGAGAACAATGGAAGAGTTCTGAAGCATTTTTAAAAGTCAGCGGAATTCCGAGAAAAATAGAAGAGTTGTGAAGCATTTTTAAGCGTCAGCGGAATTCCGAGAACAATGGAAGAGTTCCAAAGCATTTTTAAACTTCAGCAGAATTCCGAGAACAATGGAAGAGTTCAGAAGCATTCTTAAACGTCAGCGGAATTCCGAGAACAATGGAAGAGTTCTGAAGCATTTTTAAATGTCAGCGGAATTCCAAGAACAATGGAAGAGTTCCGAAGCATTTTTAAATGTCAGCGGAATTCTGAGAACAATGGAAGAGTTCCGAAGCATTTTTAAAAGTCAGCGGAATTCCGAGAACAAAGGAAGAGTTCCGAAGCATTTTAAAACTTCAGTAGCATTCCGAGAACAATGGAACAGTTCCGAAGCATTTTTAAACTTCAGAGGATTTCCGAAAAATGGAAGAGTTCCGAAGCATTTTTAAACTTCAGCGGATTTCCGAGAAATGGAAGAGTTCCGAAGCATTTTGAAACGTCAGCGGAAACCCGAGAACAATGGAAGAGTTCTGAAGCATATTTAAACGTCAGCGGAAATCCGGGAACAATGGAAGAGTTCCGAAGCATTTTTAAATGTCAGCGGAATTTGGAGAACAAAGGAAGATTTCCGAAGCATTTTTAAAAGTCAGAGAAATTCCGAGAACAATGGAAGAGTTCCGAAGCATTTTTAAACTTCAGCAGAATTCCGTGAACAATGGAAGAGTTCCGAAGCATTTTTAAACGTCAGCGGAATTCTGAGAACAATGGATTAATTCTGAAACATTTTTAATCTTCAGCATAATTCCGAGAACAATGGAAGAGTTCCGAAGCATATTTAAACTACAGCGGAATTCCGAGAACAATGGAAGCGTTCCGAAGCATTTTTAAAAGTCAGCGGAATACCGAGAAAAATGGAAGAGTTGTGAAGCATTTTTAAACGTCAGCGGAATTCCGAGAACAATGGAAGTGTTCCGAAGCATTTTTAAATGCCAGCGGAATTCCGAGAACAATGGAAGAGTTCCGAAGCATTTTTAAATGTCAGCAGAATTCCGAGAACAATGGAAGAGTTCCAAAGCATTTTTAAATGTCAGCAGAATTCTGAAAACAATGGAAGAGTTCCGAAGCATTTTTAAACTTCAGCAGAATTCCGAGAACAATGGAAGAGTTCCGAAGCATTTTTAAAAGTCAGCGGAATTCCGAGAACAATAGAAGAGTTGTGAAGCATTTTAAAGCGTCAGCGGAATTCCGAGAACAATGGACGAGTTCCGAAGCATTTTTAAACTTCAAAACTTCAGCAGATTTCCGAGAACAATGGAAGAGTTCTGAAGCATTCTTAAACTTCAGCGGAATTCCGAGAACAACGGAAGAGTTCCGAAGCATTTTTAAAAGTCAGGGGAATTCTGAGAACAATAGAAGAGTTGTGAAGCAGTTTTAAGCGTCATCGGAATTCCGAGAACAAAGGAAGAGTTCTGAAGCATTTTTAAATGTCAGCGGAATTCCAAGAACAATGGAAGAGTTCCGAAGCATTTTTAAACATCAGTGGAATTCTGAGAACAATGGAAGTGTTCCAAAGCATTTTTAAACTTCAACGGAATTCCGAGAACAATGGAAGAGTTCCGAAGCATTTTAAAACTTCAGTAGAATTCCGAGAACAATGGAAGAGTTGCGAAGGATTTTTAAACTTCAGCGGAATTCCGAGAACAATGGAAGAGTTGCGAAGGATTTTTAAACTTCAGCGGAATTCCGAGAACAATGGAAGAGTTCCGAAGCATTTTTATATGTCAGCGGAATTCCGAGAACAATGGAAGAATTCCGAAGCATTTTTAAACTTCAGCAGAATTCCGAGAACAATGGAAGAGTTCCGAAGCATTTTAAAACTTCAGTAGAATTCCGAGAACAATGGAAGAGTTGCGAAGGATTTTTAAACTTCAGCGGAATTCCGAGAACAATGGAAGAGTTGCGAAGGATTTTTAAACTTCAGCGGAATTCCGAGAACAATGGAAGAGTTCCGAAGCATTTTTATATGTCAGCGGAATTCCGAGAACAATGGAAGAATTCCGAAGCATTTTTAAACTTCAGCAGAATTCCGAGAACAATGGAAGAGTTCCGAAACATTTTTAAACTTCAACGGAATTCCAAGAACAATGGAAGAGTTCCGAAGCATTTTAAAACTTCAGTAGCATTCCGAGAACAATGGAACAGTTCCGAAGCATTTTTAAACTTCAGCGGATTTCAGAGAAATGGAAGAGTTCCGAAGCATTTTGAAACGTCAGCGGAAACCCGAGAACAATGGAAGAGTTCTGAAGCATATTTAAACGTCAGCGGAAATCCGGGAACAATGGAAGAGTTCCGAAGCATTTTTAAATGTCAGCAGAATTCGGAGAACAATGGAAGAGTTCCGAAGAATTTTTAAACGTCAGCAGAATTCCGAGAACAATTGATGAGTTCCAAAGCATTTTTAAACGTCAGCGGAATTCCAGAACAATGGAAGAGTTCTGAAGCATTTTTAAATGTCAGCTTAATTCCGAGAACAATGGAAGAGTTCCGAAGCATTTTTAAAAGTCAGCGGAATTCTGAGAACAATAGAAGAGTTGTGAAGCATTTTTAAGCGTCAGCGGATTTCCGAGAACAATGGAAGAGTTCCAAAGCATTTTTAAACTTCAGCAGAATTCCGAGAACAATGGAAGAGTTCCGAAGCATTATTAAAAGTCAGCGGAATTCCGAGAACAATAGAAGAGTTGTGAAGCATTTTTAAGCATCAGCGGATTTCCGAGAACAATGGAAGAGTTCCGAAGCATTTTTAAATGTCAGCGGAATTCTGATAACAATGGAAGAGTCCTGAAGCATTTTTAAACTTCAGCAGAATTCCGAGAACAGTGAAAGAGTTCCGAAGCATACTTAAACTTCAGCGGAATTCCGAGAACAATGGAAGAGTTCTGAAGCATTTTTAAACATCAACGGAATTCCGAGAAAAAAGGAAGAGTTCCGAAGCATTTTTATATGTCAGCGGAATTCCGAGAACAATGGAAGAGTTCCGAAGCATTTTTAAACTTCAGCGGAATTACGAGAACAATAAAGAGTTCCGAAGCATTTTTAAACATCAGCAGAATTTGGAGAACAATGGAAGAGTTGTGAAGCATTTTTAAACGTCAGCGGAATTCCGAGAACAATGGAAGAGTTACGAAGCATTTTTAAATATCAGCAGAATTTGGAGAACAATGGAAGAGTTCTGAAGCATTTTTAAACATCAACGGAATTCCGAGAAAAAAGGAAGAGTTCCGAAGCATTTTTAAAAGTCAGCGGAATTCCGAGAACAATAGAAGAGTTGTGAAGCATTTTTAAGCGTCAGCGGAATTCCGAGAACAATGGAAGAGTTCCGAAGCATTTTTAAACGTCCGCGAAATTCCGAGAACAATGGAAGAGTTGTGAAGCATTTTTAAACATCAGCGGAATTCCGATAACAATGGAAGAGTTCCGAAGCATTTTTAAATGTCAGCGGAATTCCGAGAACAATGGAAGAGTTCTGAAGCATTTTTAAATGTCAGCGGAATTCCGAGAACAATGGAAGAGTTACGAAGCATTTTTAAATGCCTGCGGAATTCTGAGAACAATGGAAGAGTTCCGAAGCATTTTTAAACTTCAGCAGAATTCCGAGAACAATGGAAGAGTTCCGAAGCATACTTAAACTTCAGCGGAATTCCGAGAACAATGGAAGAGTTCCGAAGCATTTTTAAACATCAGCGGAATTCCGATAACAATGGAAGAGTTCCGAAGCATTTTTAAACGTCAGCGGAATTACGAGAACAATGGAAGAGTTCTGAAGCATTTTTAAATGTCAGCAGAATTCAGAGAACAATGGAAGAGTTCCGAAGCATACTTAAATTTCAGCGGAATTCCGAGAACAATGGAAGAGTTCAGAAACATTTTTAAAAGTCAGCAGAATACCGAGAACAATGGAAGAGTTGTGAAGCATTTTTAAACGTCAGCGGAATTCCAGAACAATGGAAGAGTTCCGAAGCATTTTTAAATGTCAGCGGAATTCCGAGAACAATGGAAGAGTTCTGAAGCATTTTTAAAAGTCAGCGGAATTCCGAGAAAAATAGAAGAGTTGTGAAGCATTTTTAAGCGTCAGCGGAATTCCGAGAACAATGGAAGAGTTCCAAAGCATTTTTAAACTTCAGCAGAATTCCGAGAACAATGGAAGAGTTCAGAAGCATTCTTAAACGTCAGCGGAATTCCGAGAACAATGGAAGAGTTCTGAAGCATTTTTAAATGTCAGCGGAATTCCAAGAACAATGGAAGAGTTCCGAAGCATTTTTAAATGTCAGCGGAATTCTGAGAACAATGGAAGAGTTCCGAAGCATTTTTAAAAGTCAGCGGAATTCCGAGAACAAAGGAAGAGTTCCGAAGCATTTTAAAACTTCAGTAGCATTCCGAGAACAATGGAACAGTTCCGAAGCATTTTTAAACTTCAGAGGATTTCCGAAAAATGGAAGAGTTCCGAAGCATTTTTAAACTTCAGCGGATTTCCGAGAAATGGAAGAGTTCCGAAGCATTTTGAAACGTCAGCGGAAACCCGAGAACAATGGAAGAGTTCTGAAGCATATTTAAACGTCAGCGGAAATCCGGGAACAATGGAAGAGTTCCGAAGCATTTTTAAATGTCAGCGGAATTTGGAGAACAAAGGAAGATTTCCGAAGCATTTTTAAAAGTCAGAGAAATTCCGAGAACAATGGAAGAGTTCCGAAGCATTTTTAAACTTCAGCAGAATTCCGTGAACAATGGAAGAGTTCCGAAGCATTTTTAAACGTCAGCGGAATTCTGAGAACAATGGATTAATTCTGAAACATTTTTAATCTTCAGCATAATTCCGAGAACAATGGAAGAGTTCCGAAGCATATTTAAACTACAGCGGAATTCCGAGAACAATGGAAGCGTTCCGAAGCATTTTTAAAAGTCAGCGGAATACCGAGAAAAATGGAAGAGTTGTGAAGCATTTTTAAACGTCAGCGGAATTCCGAGAACAATGGAAGTGTTCCGAAGCATTTTTAAATGCCAGCGGAATTCCGAGAACAATGGAAGAGTTCCGAAGCATTTTTAAATGTCAGCAGAATTCCGAGAACAATGGAAGAGTTCCAAAGCATTTTTAAATGTCAGCAGAATTCTGAAAACAATGGAAGAGTTCCGAAGCATTTTTAAACTTCTGCGGAATTCCGAGAACAATGGAAGAGTTGCGAAGGATTTTTAAACTTCAGCGGAATTCCGAGAACAATGGAAGAGTTCCGAAGCATTTTTATATGTCAGCGGAATTCCGAGAACAATGGAAGAATTCCGAAGCATTTTTAAACTTCAGCAGAATTCCGAGAACAATGGAAGAGTTCCGAAACATTTTTAAACTTCAACGGAATTCCAAGAACAATGGAAGAGTTCCGAAGCATTTTAAAACTTCAGTAGCATTCCGAGAACAATGGAACAGTTCCGAAGCATTTTTAAACTTCAGCGGATTTCAGAGAAATGGAAGAGTTCCGAAGCATTTTGAAACGTCAGCGGAAACCCGAGAACAATGGAAGAGTTCTGAAGCATATTTAAACGTCAGCGGAAATCCGGGAACAATGGAAGAGTTCCGAAGCATTTTTAAATGTCAGCAGAATTCGGAGAACAATGGAAGAGTTCCGAAGAATTTTTAAACGTCAGCAGAATTCCGAGAACAATTGATGAGTTCCAAAGCATTTTTAAACGTCAGCGGAATTCCAGAACAATGGAAGAGTTCTGAAGCATTTTTAAATGTCAGCTTAATTCCGAGAACAATGGAAGAGTTCCGAAGCATTTTTAAAAGTCAGCGGAATTCTGAGAACAATAGAAGAGTTGTGAAGCATTTTTAAGCGTCAGCGGATTTCCGAGAACAATGGAAGAGTTCCAAAGCATTTTTAAACTTCAGCAGAATTCCGAGAACAATGGAAGAGTTCCGAAGCATTATTAAAAGTCAGCGGAATTCCGAGAACAATAGAAGAGTTGTGAAGCATTTTTAAGCATCAGCGGATTTCCGAGAACAATGGAAGAGTTCCGAAGCATTTTTAAATGTCAGCGGAATTCTGATAACAATGGAAGAGTCCTGAAGCATTTTTAAACTTCAGCAGAATTCCGAGAACAGTGAAAGAGTTCCGAAGCATACTTAAACTTCAGCGGAATTCCGAGAACAATGGAAGAGTTCTGAAGCATTTTTAAACATCAACGGAATTCCGAGAAAAAAGGAAGAGTTCCGAAGCATTTTTAAAAGTCAGCGGAATTCCGAGAACAATAGAAGAGTTGTGAAGCATTTTTAAGCGTCAGCGGAATTCCGAGAACAATGGAAGAGTTCCGAAGCATTTTTAAACGTCCGCGAAATTCCGAGAACAATGGAAGAGTTGTGAAGCATTTTTAAACATCAGCGGAATTCCGATAACAATGGAAGAGTTCCGAAGCATTTTTAAACGTCAGCGGAATTCCGAGAACAATGGAAGAGTTCTGAAGCATTTTTAAATGTCAGCGGAATTCCGAGAACAATGGAAGAGTTACGAAGCATTTTTAAATGCCTGCGGAATTCTGAGAACAATGGAAGAGTTCCGAAGCATTTTTAAACTTCAGCAGAATTCCGAGAACAATGGAAGAGTTCCGAAGCATACTTAAACTTCAGCGGAATTCCGAGAACAATGGAAGAGTTCCGAAGCATTTTTAAACATCAGCGGAATTCCGATAACAATGGAAGAGTTCCGAAGCATTTTTAAACGTCAGCGGAATTACGAGAACAATGGAAGAGTTCTGAAGCATTTTTAAATGTCAGCAGAATTCAGAGAACAATGGAAGAGTTCCGAAGCATACTTAAATTTCAGCGGAATTCCGAGAACAATGGAAGAGTTCAGAAACATTTTTAAAAGTCAGCAGAATACCGAGAACAATGGAAGAGTTGTGAAGCATTTTTAAACGTCAGCGGAATTCCAGAACAATGGAAGAGTTCCGAAGCATTTTTAAATGTCAGCGGAATTCCGAGAACAATGGAAGAGTTCTGAAGCATTTTTAAAAGTCAGCGGAATTCCGAGAAAAATAGAAGAGTTGTGAAGCATTTTTAAGCGTCAGCGGAATTCCGAGAACAATGGAAGAGTTCCAAAGCATTTTTAAACTTCAGCAGAATTCCGAGAACAATGGAAGAGTTCAGAAGCATTCTTAAACGTCAGCGGAATTCCGAGAACAATGGAAGAGTTCTGAAGCATTTTTAAATGTCAGCGGAATTCCAAGAACAATGGAAGAGTTCCGAAGCATTTTTAAATGTCAGCGGAATTCTGAGAACAATGGAAGAGTTCCGAAGCATTTTTAAAAGTCAGCGGAATTCCGAGAACAAAGGAAGAGTTCCGAAGCATTTTAAAACTTCAGTAGCATTCCGAGAACAATGGAACAGTTCCGAAGCATTTTTAAACTTCAGAGGATTTCCGAAAAATGGAAGAGTTCCGAAGCATTTTTAAACTTCAGCGGATTTCCGAGAAATGGAAGAGTTCCGAAGCATTTTGAAACGTCAGCGGAAACCCGAGAACAATGGAAGAGTTCTGAAGCATATTTAAACGTCAGCGGAAATCCGGGAACAATGGAAGAGTTCCGAAGCATTTTTAAATGTCAGCGGAATTTGGAGAACAAAGGAAGATTTCCGAAGCATTTTTAAAAGTCAGAGAAATTCCGAGAACAATGGAAGAGTTCCGAAGCATTTTTAAACTTCAGCAGAATTCCGTGAACAATGGAAGAGTTCCGAAGCATTTTTAAACGTCAGCGGAATTCTGAGAACAATGGATTAATTCTGAAACATTTTTAATCTTCAGCATAATTCCGAGAACAATGGAAGAGTTCCGAAGCATATTTAAACTACAGCGGAATTCCGAGAACAATGGAAGCGTTCCGAAGCATTTTTAAAAGTCAGCGGAATACCGAGAAAAATGGAAGAGTTGTGAAGCATTTTTAAACGTCAGCGGAATTCCGAGAACAATGGAAGTGTTCCGAAGCATTTTTAAATGCCAGCGGAATTCCGAGAACAATGGAAGAGTTCCGAAGCATTTTTAAATGTCAGCAGAATTCCGAGAACAATGGAAGAGTTCCAAAGCATTTTTAAATGTCAGCAGAATTCTGAAAACAATGGAAGAGTTCCGAAGCATTTTTAAACTTCAGCAGAATTCCGAGAACAATGGAAGAGTTCCGAAGCATTTTTAAAAGTCAGCGGAATTCCGAGAACAATAGAAGAGTTGTGAAGCATTTTAAAGCGTCAGCGGAATTCCGAGAACAATGGACGAGTTCCGAAGCATTTTTAAACTTCAAAACTTCAGCAGATTTCCGAGAACAATGGAAGAGTTCTGAAGCATTCTTAAACTTCAGCGGAATTCCGAGAACAACGGAAGAGTTCCGAAGCATTTTTAAAAGTCAGGGGAATTCTGAGAACAATAGAAGAGTTGTGAAGCAGTTTTAAGCGTCATCGGAATTCCGAGAACAAAGGAAGAGTTCTGAAGCATTTTTAAATGTCAGCGGAATTCCAAGAACAATGGAAGAGTTCCGAAGCATTTTTAAACATCAGTGGAATTCTGAGAACAATGGAAGTGTTCCAAAGCATTTTTAAACTTCAACGGAATTCCGAGAACAATGGAAGAGTTCCGAAGCATTTTAAAACTTCAGTAGAATTCCGAGAACAATGGAAGAGTTGCGAAGGATTTTTAAACTTCAGCGGAATTCCGAGAACAATGGAAGAGTTGCGAAGGATTTTTAAACTTCAGCGGAATTCCGAGAACAATGGAAGAGTTCCGAAGCATTTTTATATGTCAGCGGAATTCCGAGAACAATGGAAGAATTCCGAAGCATTTTTAAACTTCAGCAGAATTCCGAGAACAATGGAAGAGTTCCGAAGCATTTTAAAACTTCAGTAGAATTCCGAGAACAATGGAAGAGTTGCGAAGGATTTTTAAACTTCAGCGGAATTCCGAGAACAATGGAAGAGTTGCGAAGGATTTTTAAACTTCAGCGGAATTCCGAGAACAATGGAAGAGTTCCGAAGCATTTTTATATGTCAGCGGAATTCCGAGAACAATGGAAGAATTCCGAAGCATTTTTAAACTTCAGCAGAATTCCGAGAACAATGGAAGAGTTCCGAAACATTTTTAAACTTCAACGGAATTCCAAGAACAATGGAAGAGTTCCGAAGCATTTTAAAACTTCAGTAGCATTCCGAGAACAATGGAACAGTTCCGAAGCATTTTTAAACTTCAGCGGATTTCAGAGAAATGGAAGAGTTCCGAAGCATTTTGAAACGTCAGCGGAAACCCGAGAACAATGGAAGAGTTCTGAAGCATATTTAAACGTCAGCGGAAATCCGGGAACAATGGAAGAGTTCCGAAGCATTTTTAAATGTCAGCAGAATTCGGAGAACAATGGAAGAGTTCCGAAGAATTTTTAAACGTCAGCAGAATTCCGAGAACAATTGATGAGTTCCAAAGCATTTTTAAACGTCAGCGGAATTCCAGAACAATGGAAGAGTTCTGAAGCATTTTTAAATGTCAGCTTAATTCCGAGAACAATGGAAGAGTTCCGAAGCATTTTTAAAAGTCAGCGGAATTCTGAGAACAATAGAAGAGTTGTGAAGCATTTTTAAGCGTCAGCGGATTTCCGAGAACAATGGAAGAGTTCCAAAGCATTTTTAAACTTCAGCAGAATTCCGAGAACAATGGAAGAGTTCCGAAGCATTATTAAAAGTCAGCGGAATTCCGAGAACAATAGAAGAGTTGTGAAGCATTTTTAAGCATCAGCGGATTTCCGAGAACAATGGAAGAGTTCCGAAGCATTTTTAAATGTCAGCGGAATTCTGATAACAATGGAAGAGTCCTGAAGCATTTTTAAACTTCAGCAGAATTCCGAGAACAGTGAAAGAGTTCCGAAGCATACTTAAACTTCAGCGGAATTCCGAGAACAATGGAAGAGTTCTGAAGCATTTTTAAACATCAACGGAATTCCGAGAAAAAAGGAAGAGTTCCGAAGCATTTTTATATGTCAGCGGAATTCCGAGAACAATGGAAGAGTTCCGAAGCATTTTTAAACTTCAGCGGAATTACGAGAACAATAAAGAGTTCCGAAGCATTTTTAAACATCAGCAGAATTTGGAGAACAATGGAAGAGTTGTGAAGCATTTTTAAACGTCAGCGGAATTCCGAGAACAATGGAAGAGTTACGAAGCATTTTTAAATATCAGCAGAATTTGGAGAACAATGGAAGAGTTCTGAAGCATTTTTAAACATCAACGGAATTCCGAGAAAAAAGGAAGAGTTCCGAAGCATTTTTAAAAGTCAGCGGAATTCCGAGAACAATAGAAGAGTTGTGAAGCATTTTTAAGCGTCAGCGGAATTCCGAGAACAATGGAAGAGTTCCGAAGCATTTTTAAACGTCCGCGAAATTCCGAGAACAATGGAAGAGTTGTGAAGCATTTTTAAACATCAGCGGAATTCCGATAACAATGGAAGAGTTCCGAAGCATTTTTAAATGTCAGCGGAATTCCGAGAACAATGGAAGAGTTCTGAAGCATTTTTAAATGTCAGCGGAATTCCGAGAACAATGGAAGAGTTACGAAGCATTTTTAAATGCCTGCGGAATTCTGAGAACAATGGAAGAGTTCCGAAGCATTTTTAAACTTCAGCAGAATTCCGAGAACAATGGAAGAGTTCCGAAGCATACTTAAACTTCAGCGGAATTCCGAGAACAATGGAAGAGTTCCGAAGCATTTTTAAACATCAGCGGAATTCCGATAACAATGGAAGAGTTCCGAAGCATTTTTAAACGTCAGCGGAATTACGAGAACAATGGAAGAGTTCTGAAGCATTTTTAAATGTCAGCAGAATTCAGAGAACAATGGAAGAGTTCCGAAGCATACTTAAATTTCAGCGGAATTCCGAGAACAATGGAAGAGTTCAGAAACATTTTTAAAAGTCAGCAGAATACCGAGAACAATGGAAGAGTTGTGAAGCATTTTTAAACGTCAGCGGAATTCCAGAACAATGGAAGAGTTCCGAAGCATTTTTAAATGTCAGCGGAATTCCGAGAACAATGGAAGAGTTCTGAAGCATTTTTAAAAGTCAGCGGAATTCCGAGAAAAATAGAAGAGTTGTGAAGCATTTTTAAGCGTCAGCGGAATTCCGAGAACAATGGAAGAGTTCCAAAGCATTTTTAAACTTCAGCAGAATTCCGAGAACAATGGAAGAGTTCAGAAGCATTCTTAAACGTCAGCGGAATTCCGAGAACAATGGAAGAGTTCTGAAGCATTTTTAAATGTCAGCGGAATTCCAAGAACAATGGAAGAGTTCCGAAGCATTTTTAAATGTCAGCGGAATTCTGAGAACAATGGAAGAGTTCCGAAGCATTTTTAAAAGTCAGCGGAATTCCGAGAACAAAGGAAGAGTTCCGAAGCATTTTAAAACTTCAGTAGCATTCCGAGAACAATGGAACAGTTCCGAAGCATTTTTAAACTTCAGAGGATTTCCGAAAAATGGAAGAGTTCCGAAGCATTTTTAAACTTCAGCGGATTTCCGAGAAATGGAAGAGTTCCGAAGCATTTTGAAACGTCAGCGGAAACCCGAGAACAATGGAAGAGTTCTGAAGCATATTTAAACGTCAGCGGAAATCCGGGAACAATGGAAGAGTTCCGAAGCATTTTTAAATGTCAGCGGAATTTGGAGAACAAAGGAAGATTTCCGAAGCATTTTTAAAAGTCAGAGAAATTCCGAGAACAATGGAAGAGTTCCGAAGCATTTTTAAACTTCAGCAGAATTCCGTGAACAATGGAAGAGTTCCGAAGCATTTTTAAACGTCAGCGGAATTCTGAGAACAATGGATTAATTCTGAAACATTTTTAATCTTCAGCATAATTCCGAGAACAATGGAAGAGTTCCGAAGCATATTTAAACTACAGCGGAATTCCGAGAACAATGGAAGCGTTCCGAAGCATTTTTAAAAGTCAGCGGAATACCGAGAAAAATGGAAGAGTTGTGAAGCATTTTTAAACGTCAGCGGAATTCCGAGAACAATGGAAGTGTTCCGAAGCATTTTTAAATGCCAGCGGAATTCCGAGAACAATGGAAGAGTTCCGAAGCATTTTTAAATGTCAGCAGAATTCCGAGAACAATGGAAGAGTTCCAAAGCATTTTTAAATGTCAGCAGAATTCTGAAAACAATGGAAGAGTTCCGAAGCATTTTTAAACTTCTGCGGAATTCCGAGAACAATGGAAGAGTTGCGAAGGATTTTTAAACTTCAGCGGAATTCCGAGAACAATGGAAGAGTTCCGAAGCATTTTTATATGTCAGCGGAATTCCGAGAACAATGGAAGAATTCCGAAGCATTTTTAAACTTCAGCAGAATTCCGAGAACAATGGAAGAGTTCCGAAACATTTTTAAACTTCAACGGAATTCCAAGAACAATGGAAGAGTTCCGAAGCATTTTAAAACTTCAGTAGCATTCCGAGAACAATGGAACAGTTCCGAAGCATTTTTAAACTTCAGCGGATTTCAGAGAAATGGAAGAGTTCCGAAGCATTTTGAAACGTCAGCGGAAACCCGAGAACAATGGAAGAGTTCTGAAGCATATTTAAACGTCAGCGGAAATCCGGGAACAATGGAAGAGTTCCGAAGCATTTTTAAATGTCAGCAGAATTCGGAGAACAATGGAAGAGTTCCGAAGAATTTTTAAACGTCAGCAGAATTCCGAGAACAATTGATGAGTTCCAAAGCATTTTTAAACGTCAGCGGAATTCCAGAACAATGGAAGAGTTCTGAAGCATTTTTAAATGTCAGCTTAATTCCGAGAACAATGGAAGAGTTCCGAAGCATTTTTAAAAGTCAGCGGAATTCTGAGAACAATAGAAGAGTTGTGAAGCATTTTTAAGCGTCAGCGGATTTCCGAGAACAATGGAAGAGTTCCAAAGCATTTTTAAACTTCAGCAGAATTCCGAGAACAATGGAAGAGTTCCGAAGCATTATTAAAAGTCAGCGGAATTCCGAGAACAATAGAAGAGTTGTGAAGCATTTTTAAGCATCAGCGGATTTCCGAGAACAATGGAAGAGTTCCGAAGCATTTTTAAATGTCAGCGGAATTCTGATAACAATGGAAGAGTCCTGAAGCATTTTTAAACTTCAGCAGAATTCCGAGAACAGTGAAAGAGTTCCGAAGCATACTTAAACTTCAGCGGAATTCCGAGAACAATGGAAGAGTTCTGAAGCATTTTTAAACATCAACGGAATTCCGAGAAAAAAGGAAGAGTTCCGAAGCATTTTTAAAAGTCAGCGGAATTCCGAGAACAATAGAAGAGTTGTGAAGCATTTTTAAGCGTCAGCGGAATTCCGAGAACAATGGAAGAGTTCCGAAGCATTTTTAAACGTCCGCGAAATTCCGAGAACAATGGAAGAGTTGTGAAGCATTTTTAAACATCAGCGGAATTCCGATAACAATGGAAGAGTTCCGAAGCATTTTTAAACGTCAGCGGAATTCCGAGAACAATGGAAGAGTTCTGAAGCATTTTTAAATGTCAGCGGAATTCCGAGAACAATGGAAGAGTTACGAAGCATTTTTAAATGCCTGCGGAATTCTGAGAACAATGGAAGAGTTCCGAAGCATTTTTAAACTTCAGCAGAATTCCGAGAACAATGGAAGAGTTCCGAAGCATACTTAAACTTCAGCGGAATTCCGAGAACAATGGAAGAGTTCCGAAGCATTTTTAAACATCAGCGGAATTCCGATAACAATGGAAGAGTTCCGAAGCATTTTTAAACGTCAGCGGAATTACGAGAACAATGGAAGAGTTCTGAAGCATTTTTAAATGTCAGCAGAATTCAGAGAACAATGGAAGAGTTCCGAAGCATACTTAAATTTCAGCGGAATTCCGAGAACAATGGAAGAGTTCAGAAACATTTTTAAAAGTCAGCAGAATACCGAGAACAATGGAAGAGTTGTGAAGCATTTTTAAACGTCAGCGGAATTCCAGAACAATGGAAGAGTTCCGAAGCATTTTTAAATGTCAGCGGAATTCCGAGAACAATGGAAGAGTTCTGAAGCATTTTTAAAAGTCAGCGGAATTCCGAGAAAAATAGAAGAGTTGTGAAGCATTTTTAAGCGTCAGCGGAATTCCGAGAACAATGGAAGAGTTCCAAAGCATTTTTAAACTTCAGCAGAATTCCGAGAACAATGGAAGAGTTCAGAAGCATTCTTAAACGTCAGCGGAATTCCGAGAACAATGGAAGAGTTCTGAAGCATTTTTAAATGTCAGCGGAATTCCAAGAACAATGGAAGAGTTCCGAAGCATTTTTAAATGTCAGCGGAATTCTGAGAACAATGGAAGAGTTCCGAAGCATTTTTAAAAGTCAGCGGAATTCCGAGAACAAAGGAAGAGTTCCGAAGCATTTTAAAACTTCAGTAGCATTCCGAGAACAATGGAACAGTTCCGAAGCATTTTTAAACTTCAGAGGATTTCCGAAAAATGGAAGAGTTCCGAAGCATTTTTAAACTTCAGCGGATTTCCGAGAAATGGAAGAGTTCCGAAGCATTTTGAAACGTCAGCGGAAACCCGAGAACAATGGAAGAGTTCTGAAGCATATTTAAACGTCAGCGGAAATCCGGGAACAATGGAAGAGTTCCGAAGCATTTTTAAATGTCAGCGGAATTTGGAGAACAAAGGAAGATTTCCGAAGCATTTTTAAAAGTCAGAGAAATTCCGAGAACAATGGAAGAGTTCCGAAGCATTTTTAAACTTCAGCAGAATTCCGTGAACAATGGAAGAGTTCCGAAGCATTTTTAAACGTCAGCGGAATTCTGAG
This sequence comes from Phyllobates terribilis, assembly GCF_046119375.1. Classification (NCBI taxonomy): domain Eukaryota; kingdom Metazoa; phylum Chordata; class Amphibia; order Anura; family Dendrobatidae; genus Phyllobates; species Phyllobates terribilis. The sequence goes on along the minus strand of NW_027362775.1, from coordinate 19,164,890 downwards.
AACAATGGATTAATTCTGAAACATTTTTAATCTTCAGCATAATTCCGAGAACAATGGAAGAGTTCCGAAGCATATTTAAACTACAGCGGAATTCCGAGAACAATGGAAGCGTTCCGAAGCATTTTTAAAAGTCAGCGGAATACCGAGAAAAATGGAAGAGTTGTGAAGCATTTTTAAACGTCAGCGGAATTCCGAGAACAATGGAAGTGTTCCGAAGCATTTTTAAATGCCAGCGGAATTCCGAGAACAATGGAAGAGTTCCGAAGCATTTTTAAATGTCAGCAGAATTCCGAGAACAATGGAAGAGTTCCAAAGCATTTTTAAATGTCAGCAGAATTCTGAAAACAATGGAAGAGTTCCGAAGCATTTTTAAAAGTCAGCGGAATTCCGAGAACAATAGAAGAGTTGTGAAGCATTTTAAAGCGTCAGCGGAATTCCGAGAACAATGGACGAGTTCCGAAGCATTTTTAAACTTCAAAACTTCAGCAGATTTCCGAGAACAATGGAAGAGTTCTGAAGCATTCTTAAACTTCAGCGGAATTCCGAGAACAACGGAAGAGTTCCGAAGCATTTTTAAAAGTCAGGGGAATTCTGAGAACAATAGAAGAGTTGTGAAGCAGTTTTAAGCGTCATCGGAATTCCGAGAACAAAGGAAGAGTTCTGAAGCATTTTTAAATGTCAGCGGAATTCCAAGAACAATGGAAGAGTTCCGAAGCATTTTTAAACATCAGCGGAATTCTGAGAACAATGGAAGAGTTCCGAAGCATTTTAAAACTTCAGTAGAATTCCGAGAACAATGGAAGAGTTGCGAAGGATTTTTAAACTTCAGCGGAATTCCGAGAACAATGGAAGAGTTGCGAAGGATTTTTAAACTTCAGCGGAATTCCGAGAACAATGGAAGAGTTCCGAAGCATTTTTATATGTCAGCGGAATTCCGAGAACAATGGAAGAATTCCGAAGCATTTTTAAACTTCAGCAGAATTCCGAGAACAATGGAAGAGTTCCGAAGCATTTTAAAACTTCAGTAGAATTCCGAGAACAATGGAAGAGTTGCGAAGGATTTTTAAACTTCAGCGGAATTCCGAGAACAATGGAAGAGTTGCGAAGGATTTTTAAACTTCAGCGGAATTCCGAGAACAATGGAAGAGTTCCGAAGCATTTTTATATGTCAGCGGAATTCCGAGAACAATGGAAGAATTCCGAAGCATTTTTAAACTTCAGCAGAATTCCGAGAACAATGGAAGAGTTCCGAAACATTTTTAAACTTCAACGGAATTCCAAGAACAATGGAAGAGTTCCGAAGCATTTTAAAACTTCAGTAGCATTCCGAGAACAATGGAACAGTTCCGAAGCATTTTTAAACTTCAGCGGATTTCCGAGAAATGGAAGAGTTCCGAAGCATTTTGAAACGTCAGCGGAAACCCGAGAACAATGGAAGAGTTCTGAAGCATATTTAAACGTCAGCGGAAATCCGGGAACAATGGAAGAGTTCCGAAGCATTTTTAAATGTCAGCAGAATTCGGAGAACAATGGAAGAGTTCCGAAGAATTTTTAAACGTCAGCAGAATTCCGAGAACAATTGATGAGTTCCAAAGCATTTTTAAACGTCAGCGGAATTCCAGAACAATGGAAGAGTTCTGAAGCATTTTTAAATGTCAGCTTAATTCCGAGAACAATGGAAGAGTTCCGAAGCATTTTTAAAAGTCAGCGGAATTCTGAGAACAATAGAAGAGTTGTGAAGCATTTTTAAGCGTCAGCGGATTTCCGAGAACAATGGAAGAGTTCCAAAGCATTTTTAAACTTCAGCAGAATTCCGAGAACAATGGAAGAGTTCCGAAGCATTTTTAAAAGTCAGCGGAATTCCGAGAACAATAGAAGAGTTGTGAAGCATTTTTAAGCATCAGCGGATTTCCGAGAACAATGGAAGAGTTCCGAAGCATTTTTAAATGTCAGCGGAATTCTGATAACAATGGAAGAGTCCTGAAGCATTTTTAAACTTCAGCAGAATTCCGAGAACAGTGAAAGAGTTCCGAAGCATACTTAAACTTCAGCGGAATTCCGAGAACAATGGAAGAGTTCTGAAGCATTTTTAAACATCAACGGAATTCCGAGAAAAAAGGAAGAGTTCCGAAGCATTTTTAAAAGTCAGCGGAATTCCGAGAACAATAGAAGAGTTGTGAAGCATTTTTAAGCGTCAGCGGAATTCCGAGAACAATGGAAGAGTTCCGAAGCATTTTTAAACGTCCGCGAAATTCCGAGAACAATGGAAGAGTTGTGAAGCATTTTTAAACATCAGCGGAATTCCGATAACAATGGAAGAGTTCCGAAGCATTTTTAAACGTCAGCGGAATTCCGAGAACAATGGAAGAGTTCTGAAGCATTTTTAAATGTCAGCGGAATTCCGAGAACAATGGAAGAGTTACGAAGCATTTTTAAATGCCTGCGGAATTCTGAGAACAATGGAAGAGTTCCGAAGCATTTTTAAACTTCAGCAGAATTCCGAGAACAATGGAAGAGTTCCGAAGCATACTTAAACTTCAGCGGAATTCCGAGAACAATGGAAGAGTTCCGAAGCATTTTTAAACATCAGCGGAATTCCGATAACAATGGAAGAGTTCCGAAGCATTTTTAAACGTCAGCGGAATTACGAGAACAATGGAAGAGTTCTGAAGCATTTTTAAATGTCAGCAGAATTCAGAGAACAATGGAAGAGTTCCGAAGCATACTTAAATTTCAGCGGAATTCCGAGAACAATGGAAGAGTTCAGAAACATTTTTAAAAGTCAGCAGAATACCGAGAACAATGGAAGAGTTGTGAAGCATTTTTAAACGTCAGCGGAATTCCAGAACAATGGAAGAGTTCCGAAGCATTTTTAAATGTCAGCGGAATTCCGAGAACAATGGAAGAGTTCTGAAGCATTTTTAAAAGTCAGCGGAATTCCGAGAAAAATAGAAGAGTTGTGAAGCATTTTTAAGCGTCAGCGGAATTCCGAGAACAATGGAAGAGTTCCAAAGCATTTTTAAACTTCAGCAGAATTCCGAGAACAATGGAAGAGTTCAGAAGCATTCTTAAACGTCAGCGGAATTCCGAGAACAATGGAAGAGTTCTGAAGCAATTTTAAATGTCAGCGGAAACCCGAGAACAATGGAAGAGTTCTGAAGCATATTTAAACGTCAGCGGAAATCCGGGAACAATGGAAGAGTTCCGAAGCATTTTTAAATGTCAGCGGAATTTGGAGAACAAAGGAAGATTTCCGAAGCATTTTTAAAAGTCAGAGAAATTCCGAGAACAATGGAAGAGTTCCGAAGCATTTTTAAACTTCAGCAGAATTCCGTGAACAATGGAAGAGTTCCGAAGCATTTTTAAACGTCAGCGGAATTCTGAGAACAATGGATTAATTCTGAAACATTTTTAATCTTCAGCATAATTCCGAGAACAATGGAAGAGTTCCGAAGCATATTTAAACTACAGCGGAATTCCGAGAACAATGGAAGCGTTCCGAAGCATTTTTAAAAGTCAGCGGAATACCGAGAAAAATGGAAGAGTTGTGAAGCATTTTTAAACGTCAGCGGAATTCCGAGAACAATGGAAGTGTTCCGAAGCATTTTTAAATGCCAGCGGAATTCCGAGAACAATGGAAGAGTTCCGAAGCATTTTTAAATGTCAGCAGAATTCCGAGAACAATGGAAGAGTTCCAAAGCATTTTTAAATGTCAGCAGAATTCTGAAAACAATGGAAGAGTTCCGAAGCATTTTTAAACTTCAGCAGAATTCCGAGAACAATGGAAGAGTTCTGAAGCATTTTTAAAAGTCAGCGGAATTCCGAGAACAATAGAAGAGTTGTGAAGCATTTTAAAGCGTCAGCGGAATTCCGAGAACAATGGACGAGTTCCGAAGCATTTTTAAACTTCAAAACTTCAGCAGATTTCCGAGAACAATGGAAGAGTTCTGAAGCATTCTTAAACTTCAGCGGAATTCCGAGAACAACGGAAGAGTTCCGAAGCATTTTTAAAAGTCAGGGGAATTCTGAGAACAATAGAAGAGTTGTGAAGCAGTTTTAAGCGTCATCGGAATTCCGAGAACAAAGGAAGAGTTCTGAAGCATTTTTAAATGTCAGCGGAATTCCAAGAACAATGGAAGAGTTCCGAAGCATTTTTAAACATCAGTGGAATTCTGAGAACAATGGAAGTGTTCCAAAGCATTTTTAAACTTCAACGGAATTCCGAGAACAATGGAAGAGTTCCGAAGCATTTTAAAACTTCAGTAGAATTCCGAGAACAATGGAAGAGTTGCGAAGGATTTTTAAACTTCAGCGGAATTCCGAGAACAATGGAAGAGTTGCGAAGGATTTTTAAACTTCAGCGGAATTCCGAGAACAATGGAAGAGTTCCGAAGCATTTTTATATGTCAGCGGAATTCCGAGAACAATGGAAGAATTCCGAAGCATTTTTAAACTTCAGCAGAATTCCGAGAACAATGGAAGAGTTCCGAAGCATTTTAAAACTTCAGTAGAATTCCGAGAACAATGGAAGAGTTGCGAAGGATTTTTAAACTTCAGCGGAATTCCGAGAACAATGGAAGAGTTGCGAAGGATTTTTAAACTTCAGCGGAATTCCGAGAACAATGGAAGAGTTCCGAAGCATTTTTATATGTCAGCGGAATTCCGAGAACAATGGAAGAATTCCGAAGCATTTTTAAACTTCAGCAGAATTCCGAGAACAATGGAAGAGTTCCGAAACATTTTTAAACTTCAACGGAATTCCAAGAACAATGGAAGAGTTCCGAAGCATTTTTAAAAGTCAGCGGAATTCCGAGAACAATAGAAGAGTTGTGAAGCATTTTTAAGCGTCAGCGGATTTCCGAGAACAATGGAAGAGTTCCAAAGCATTTTTAAACTTCAGCAGAATTCCGAGAACAATGGAAGAGTTCCGAAGCATTTTTAAAAGTCAGCGGAATTCCGAGAGCAATAGAAGAGTTGTGAAGCATTTTTAAGCGTCAGCGGATTTCCGAGAACAATGGAAGAGTTCCGAAGCATTTTTAAATGTCAGCGGAATTCTGATAACAATGGAAGAGTTCCGAAGCATTTTTAAACTTCAGCAGAATTCCGAGAACAGTGAAAGAGTTCCGAAGCATACTTAAACTTCAGCGGAATTCCGAGAACAATGTAAGAGTTCTGAAGCATTTTTAAACATCAACGGAATTCCGAGAACAATGGAAGAGTTCCGAAGCATTTTTAAACTTCACCCGAATTCCGATAACAATGGAAGTGTTCCGATGCATTTTTAAACTTCAGCGGAATTCCGAGAACAATGGAAGAGTTCCGAAGCATTTTTAAACGTCAGCGGAATTCCGAGAACAATGGAAGTGTTCTGAAGCATTTTTAAACGTCAGCGGAATTCTGAGAACAATGGAAGAGTTGTGAAGCATTTTTAAACGTCAGCGGAATTCCGAGAACAATGGAAGAGTTCCAAAGCATTTTTAAACATCAGCGGAATTCCGAGAACAATGGAAGAGTACTGAAGCATTTTTAAACGTCAGCGGAATTTTGAAAACAATGGAGGATTTCCGAAGCATTTTTAAACGTCAGCGGAATTCTGAGAACAATGGAAGAGTTGTGAAGCATTTTTAAACGTCAGCGGAATTTGGAGAACAATCGAAGAGTTCCGAAGCATTTTTAAACCTCAGCGGAATTCCCAGAACAATGGAAGAGTTCTGAAGCATTTTTAAATGTCAGCGGAATTCAGAGAACAATGGAAGAGTTCCAAAGCATACTTAAACTTCAGCGGAATTCCGAGAACAATGGAAGAGTTCAGAAACATTTTTAAAAGTCAGCAGAATACCAAGAACAATGGAAGAGTTGTGAAGCATTTTTAAACGTCAGCGGAATTCCGAGAACAATGGAAGAGTTCCGAAGCATTTTTAAACCTCAGCAGAATACCGAGAACAATGGAAGAGTTGTGAATCATTTTTAAACGTCAGCGGAATTCCAGAACAATGGAAGAGTTCCGAAGCATTTTTAAATGTCAGCGGAATTCCGAGAACAATGGAAGAGTTCCGAAGCATTTTTATATGTCTGCAGAATTCTGAGAAGAATGGAAGAGTTCCAAAGCATTTTTAAATGTCAGCGGAATTCTGAAAACAATAGAAGAGTTGTGAAGCATTTTTAAGCGTCAGCGGAATTCCAAGAACAATGGAAGAGTTCCGAAGCATTTTTAAACGTCCGCGAAATTCCGAGAACAATGGAAGAGTTGTGAAGCATTTTTAAACATCAGCGGAATTCCGATAACAATGGAAGAGTTGTGAAGCATTTTTAAATGTCAGCGGAATTCCGAGAACAATGGAAGAGTTACGAAGCATTTTTAAATGCCAGCGGAATTCTGAGAACAATGGAAGAGTTCCGAAGCATTTTTAAACTTCAGCAGAATTCCGAGAACAATGGAAGAGTTCCGAAGCATACTTAAACTTCAGCGGAATTCCGAGAACAATGGAAGAGTTCCGAAGCATTTTTAAACTTCAGCGGAATTCCGATAACAATGGAAGAGTTCCGAAGCATTTTTAAACGTCAGCAGAATTACGAGAACAATGGAAGAGTTCTGAAGCATTTTTAAATGTCAGCGGAATTCAGAGAACAATGGAAGAGTTCCGAAGCATACTTAAACTTCAGCGGAATTCCGAGAACAATGGAAGAGTTCAGAAACATTTTTAAAAGTCAGCAGAATACCGAGAACAATGGAAGAGTTGTGAAGCATTTTTAAACGTCAGCGGAATTCCAGAACAATGGAAGAGTTCCGAAGCATTTTTAAATGTCAGCGGAATTCCGAGAACAATGGAAGAGTTCTGAAGCATTTTTAAAAGTCAGCGGAATTCCGAGAGAAATAGAAGAGTTGTGAAGCATTTTTAAGCGTCAGAGGAATTCCGAGAACAATGGAAGAGTTCCAAAGCATTTTTAAACTTCAGCGGAATTCCGAGAACAATGGAAGAGTTCTGAAGCATTTTTAAATGTCAGCGGAATTCCAAGAACAATGGCAGACTTCCGAAGCATTTTTAAATGTCAGCGGAATTCTGAGAACAATGGAAGCGTTCCGAAGCATTTTTAAAAGTCAGCGGAATACCGAGAAAAATGGAAGAGTTGTGAAGCATTTTTAAATGTCAGCGGAATTCTGAAAACAATGGAAGAGTTCCGAAGCATTTTTAAACTTCAGCAGAATTCCGAGAACAATGGAAGAGTTCCGAAGCATTTTTAAAAGTCAGCGGAATTCCGAGAACAATAGAAGAGTTGTGAAGCATTTTTAAGCGTCAGCGGAATTCCGAGAACAATGGAAGAGTTCCGAAGCATTTTTAAACTTCAAAACTTCAGCAGATTTCCGAGAACAATGGAAGAGTTCTGAAGCATTCTTAAACTTCAGCGGAATTCCGAGAACAATGGAAGAGTTCCGAAGCATTTTTAAAAGTCAGGGGAATTCTGAGAACAATAGAAGAGTTGTGAAGCAGTTTTAAGCGTCATCAGAATTCCGAGAACAAAGGAAGAGTTCTGAAGCATTTTTAAATGTCAGCGGAATTCCGAGAACAATGGAAGAGTTCCGAAGCATTTTTAAACATCAGCGGAATTCTGAGAACAATGGAAGTGTTCCAAAGCATTTTTAAACTTCAGCAGAATTCCGAGAACAATGGAAGAGTTCCGAAGGATTTTTAAACTTCAACGGAATTCCGAGAACAATGGAAGAGTTCCGAAGCATTTTAAAACTTCAGTAGAATTCCGAGAACAATGGAACAGTTCCGAAGCATTTTTAAACATCAGCAGAATTCCGAAAACAATGGAAGAGTTTTTAAGCATTTTTAAACGTCAGTGGAAATCCGAAAACAATGGAAGAGTTCCGAAGCATTTTTAAACATCAGCGGAATTCTGAGAACAATGGAAGTGTTCCAAAGCATTTTTAAACTTCAGCAGAATTCCGAGAACAATGGAAGAGTTCCAAAACATTTTTAAACTTCAACGGAATTCCGAGAACAATGGAAGAGTTCCGAAGCATTTTAAAACTTCAGTAGCATTCCGAGAACAATGGAACAGTTCCGAAGCATTTTTAAACTTCAGAGGATTTCCGAAAAATGGAAGAGTTCCGAAGCATTTTTAAACTTCAGCGGATTTCCGAGAAATGGAAGAGTTCCGAAGCATTTTGAAACGTCAGCGGAAACCCGAGAACAATGGAAGAGTTCTGAAGCATATTTAAACGTCAGCGGAAATCCGGGAACAATGGAAGAGTTCTGAAGCATTTTTAAATGTCAGCAGAATTCGGAGAACAATGGAAGAGTTCCGAAGCATTTTTAAACTTCAGCAGAATTCCGAGAACAGTGAAAGAGTTCCGAAGCATACTTAAACTTCAGCGGAATTCCGAGAACAATGGAAGAGTTCTGAAGCATTTTTAAACATCAACGGAATTCCGAGAAAAAAGGAAGAGTTCCGAAGCATTTTTATATGTCAGCGGAATTCCGAGAACAATGGAAGAGTTCCGAAGCATTTTTAAACTTCAGCGGAATTACGAGAACAATGGAAGAGTTCCGAAGCATTTTTAAACATCAGCAGAATTTGGGGAACAATGGAAGAGTTGTGAAGCATTTTTAAACGTCAGCGGAATTCCGCGAACAATGGAAGAGTTCCGAAGCATTTTTAAACTTCACCCGAATTCCGATAACAATGGAAGTGTTCCGATGCATTTTTAAACTTCAGCGGAATTCCGAGAACAATGGAAGAGTTCCGAAGCATTTTTAAACGTCAGCGGAATGCCGAGAACAATGGAAGTGTTCTGAAGCATTTTTAAACGTCAGCGGAATTCTGAGAACAATGGAAGAGTTGTGAAGCATTTTTAAACGTCAGCGGAATTCCGAGAACAATGGAAGAGTTCCAAAGCATTTTTAAACATCAGCGGAATTCCGAGAACAATGGAAGAGTACTGAAGCATTTTTAAACGTCAGCGGAATTTTGAAAACAATGGAAGATTTCCGAAGCATTTTTAAACGTCAGCGGAATTCTGAGAACAATGGAAGAGTTGTGAAGCATTTTTAAACGTCAGCGGAATTTGGAGAACAATCGAAGAGTTCCGAAGCATTATTAAACTGTTTAAATTTGCTGATGACACAAAGCTAGGAGGGATAGCTAATACTAGAGAAGAGAGAGAGAGGATTCAAAAAGACCTAAATAAACTGGAGCAGTGGGTATCAACCAACAGAATGGTTTTTAACAGGAAAAAATGCAAAGTACTACATCTGGGCAATAAAAATGAAAAAAGCATATACAGAATGGGAGGAATAGAGCTAAGCAACAGTACATGTGAAAAAGACTTAGGTATACTAATAGATCATAGACTGAACATGAGTCAACAGTGTGATGCAGCAGCAAAAAAGGCAAATACAATTCTGGGATGTATTAACAGAAGCATACAGTCTAGATCACGTGAAGTCATTATCGGTCTTTACTCCTCTTTGGTCAGACCTCATCTGGAATACTGTGTACAGTTTTGGGCACCACATTTTAAAAAAGACATAGACAAACTGGAGCAAGTTCAGAGAAGAGCGACGAGAATGGTGACTGGTCTGCAAACCATGTCCTATGAGGAACGGTTGCAGGATTTGGGAATGTTTAGCTTGCTAAAAAGAAGACTGAGAGGAGACTTAATAGCTGTATACAAATATGTCAAGGGCTGTCACATTGTAGAAGGATCATCTTTATTCTCATTTGCACAAGGAAAGACTAGAAGCAATGGGATGAAACTAAATGGGAGGAGACACATATTAGATATTAGAAAAAACTTTTTGACAGTTAGGATGATTAATGAGTGGAACAGGCTGCCACGAGAGGTGGTGAGTTCCCCTTCAATGGACGTCTTCAAACAGAGGCTGGACAGACATCTGTCTGAGATGATTTAGTGAATCCTGCTTTGAGCAGAGGGTTGGACCAGATGACCCAGGAGGTCCCTTCCAACTCTACCATTCTATGATTCTATGATTCTATGAAACCTCAGCGGAATTCCCAGAACAATGGAAGAGTTCTGAAGCATTTTTAAATGTCAGCGGAATTCAGAGAACAATGGAAGAGTTCCAAAGCATACTTAAACTTCAGCGGAATTCCGAGAACAATGGAAGAGTTCAGAAACATTTTTAAAAGTCAGCAGAATACCGAGAACAATGGAAGAGTTGTGAAGCATTTTTAAACGTCAGCGGAATTCCGAGAACAATGGAAGAGTTCCGAAGCATTTTTAAACCTCAGCAGAATACCGAGAACAATGGAAGAGTTGTGAATCATTTTTAAATGTCAGCGGAATTCCAGAACAATGGAAGAGTTCCAAAGCATTATTAAATGTCAGCGGAATTCCGAGAACAATGGAAGAGTTCCGAAGCATTTTTATATGTCTGCAGAATTCTGAGAACAATGGAAGAGTTCCAAAGCATTTTTAAATGTCAGCGGAATTCTGAAAACAATGGAAGAGTTCAGAAGTATTTTTATACTTCAGCAGAATTCCGAGAACAATGGAAGAGTTCCGAAGCATTCTTAAACTTCTGCGGATTTCCAAGAACAATGGAAGAGTTCCGAAGCATTTTTAAAAGTAAGCGGAATTCCGAGAACAATTGAAGAGTTGTGAAGCATTTTTAAGCGTCAGCGGAATTCCGAGAACAATGGAAGAGTTCCGAAGCATTTTTAAACGTCCGCGAAATTCCGAGAACAATGGAAGAGTTGTGAAGCATTTTTAAACATCAGCGGAATTCCGATAACAATGGAAGAGTTCCGAAGCATTTTTAAACGTCAGCGGAATTCCGAGAACAATGGAAGAGTTCTGAAGCATTTTTAAATGTCAGCGGAATTCCGAGAACAATGGAAGAGTTACGAAGCATTTTTAAATGCCAGCGGAATTCTGATAACAATGGAAGAGTTCCGAAGCATTTTTAAACTTCAGCATAATTTTGAGAACAATGGAAGAGTTCCGAAGCATACTAAAACTTCAGCGGAATTCCGAGAACAATGGAAGAGTTCCGAAGCATTTTTAAACATCAGCGGAATTCCGATAACAATGGAAGAGTTCTGAAGCATTTTTAAATGTCAGCGGAATTCAGAGAACAATGGAAGAGTTCCGAAGCATACTTAAACTTCAGCGGAATTCCGAGAACAATGGAAGAGTTCAGAAACATTTTTAAAAGTCAGCAGAATACCGAGAACAATGGAAGAGTTGTGAAGTATTTTTAAACGTCAGCGGAATTCCAGAACAATGGAAGAGTTCCGAAGCATTTTTAAATGTCAGCGGAATTCCGAGAACAATGGAAGAGTTCCGAAGCATTTTTAAGGGTCAGCGGAATTCCGAGAACAATAGAAGAGTTGTGAAGCATTTTTAAGCGTCAGCAGAATTCCGAGAACAATGGAAGAGTTCCAAAGCATTTTTAAACTTCAGCAGAATTCCGAGAACAATGGAAGAGTTCCGAAGCATTTTTAAATGTCAGCGGAATTCCGAGAACAATGGAAGAGTTCCGAAGCATTTTTAAACGTCAGCAGAATTCGGAGAACAATGGAAGAGTTTTTTAGCATTTTTAAACGTCAGTGGAATTCCGAAAACAATGGAAGAGTTCCGAAGCATTTTTAAACATCAGCGGAATTCTGAGAACAATGGAAGAGTTCCGAAGCATTTTTAAACTTCAGCAGAATTCCGAGAACAATGGAAGAGTTCCGAAGCATACTTAAACTTCAGCGGAATTCCGAGAACAATGGAAGAGTTCCGAAGCATTTTTAAAAGTCAGCGGAATTCCGAGAACAATAGAAGAGTTGTGAAGCATTTTTAAGCGTCAGCGGAATTCCGAGAACAATGGAAGAGTTCCAAAGCATTTTTAAACTTCAGCAGTATTCCGAGAACAATGGAAGAGTACCGAAGCATTCTTAAACGTCAGCGGAATTCCGAGAACAATGGAAGAGTTCTGAAGCATTTTTAAATGTCAGCGGAATTCCGAGAACAATGGAAGAGTTCCGAAGCATTTTTAAATGTCAGCGGAATTCTGAGAACAATGGAAGAGTTCCGAAGCATGTTTAAAAGTCAGCGGAATTCCGAGAACAATAGAAGAGTTGTGAAGCATTTTTAAGCGTCAGCGGAATTCCGAGAACAATGGAAGAGTTCCAAAGCATTTTTAAACTTCAGCAGAATTCCGAGAACAATGGAAGAGTACCGAAGCATTCTTAAACGTCAGCGGAATTCCGAGAACAATGGAAGAGTTCTGAAGCATTTTTAAATGTCAGCGGAATTCCGAGAACAATGGAAGAGTTCCGAAGCATTTTTAAATGTCAGCGGAATTCTGAGAACAATGGAAGAGTTCCGAAGCATGTTTAAACTTCAGCAGAATTCCGAGAAAAATGGAAGTGTTCTGAAGCATTTTTAAACGTCAGCAGAATTCGGAGAACAATGGAAGAGTTTTTAAGCATTTTTAAACGTCAGTGGAATTCCGAAAACAATGGAAGAGTTCTGAAGCATTTTTAAACATCAACGGAATTCCGAGAAAAAAGGAAGAGTTCCGAAGCATTTTTATATGTCAGCGGAATTCTGAGAACAATGGAAGAGTTCCGAAGCATTTTTAAACTTCAGCGGAATTACGAGAACAATGGAAGAGTTCCGAAGCATTTTTAAACATCAGCAGAATTTGGAGAACAATGGAAGAGTTGTGAAGCATTTTTAAACGTCAGCGGAATTCCGCGAACAATGGAAGAGTTCCGAAGCATTTTTAAACTTCACCCGAATTCCGATAACAATGGAAGTGTTCCGATGCATTTTTAAACTTCAGCAGAATTCCTAGAACAATGGAAGAGTTCCGAAGCATTTTTAAACTTCAGCGGAATTCCGAGAACAATGGAAGAGTTCCGAAGCATTTTTAAACGTCAGCGGAATTCCGAGAACAATGGAAGTGTTCTGAAGCATTTTTAAACGTCAGCGGAATTCCGAGAACAATGGAAGAGTTCCGAAGCATTTTTAAACGTCAGCGGAATTCCGAGAACAATGGAAGTGTTCTGAAGCATTTTTAAACGTCAGCGGAATTCTGAGAACAATGGAAGAGTTGTGAAGCATTTTTAAACATCAGCGGAATTTGGAGAACAATCGAAGAGTTCCGAAGCATTTTTAAACTGATTAAATTTGCTGATGACACAAAGCTAGGAGGGATAGCTAATACTAGAGAAGAGAGAGAGAGGATTCAAAAAGACCTAAATAAACTGGAGCAGTGGGTATCAACCAACAGAATGGTTTTTAACAGGGAAAAATGCAAAGTACTACATCTGGGCAATAAAAATGAAAAAAGCATATACAGAATGGGAGGAATAGAGCTAAGCAACAGTACATGTGAAAAAGACTTAGGTATACTAATAGATCATAGACTGAACATGAGTCAACAGTGTGATGCAGCAGCAAAAAAGGCAAATACAATTCTGGGATGTATTAACAGAAGCATACAGTCTAGATCACGTGAAGTCATTATCGGTCTTTACTCCTCTTTGGTCAGACCTCATCTGGAATACTGTGTACAGTTTTGGGCACCACATTTTAAAAAAGACATAGACAAACTGGAGCAAGTTCAGAGAAGAGCGACGAGAATGGTGACTGGTCTGCAAACCATGTCCTATGAGGAACGGTTGCAGGATTTGGGAATGTTTAGCTTGCAAAAAAGAAGACTGAGAGGAGACTTAATAGCTGTATACAAATATGTCAAGGGCTGTCACATTGTAGAAGGATCATCTTTATTCTCATTTGCACAAGGAAAGACTAGAAGCAATGGGATGAAACTAAATGGGAGGAGACACAGATTAGATATTAGAAAAAACTTTTTGACAGTTAGGATGATTAATGAGTGGAACAGGCTGCCACGAGAGGTGGTGAGTTCCCCTTCAATGGACGTCTTCAAACAGAGGCTGGACAGACATCTGTCTGAGATGATTTAGTGAATCCTGCTTTGAGCAGAGGGTTGGACCAGATGACCCAGGAGGTCCCTTCCAACTCTACCATTCTATGATTCTATGATTCTATGAAACCTCAGCGGAATTCCCAGAACAATGGAAGAGTTCCGAAGCATTTTTAAACGTCAGCAGAATTACGAGAACAATGGAAGAGTTCTGAAGCATTTTTAAATGTCAGCGGAATTCAGAGAACAATGGAAGAGTTCCGAAGCATACTTAAACTTCAGCGGAATTCCGAGAACAATGGAAGAGTTCAGAAACATTTTTAAAAGTCAGCAGAATACCGAGAACAATGGAAGAGTTGTGAAGCATTTTTAAACGTCAGCGGAATTCCAGAACAATGGAAGAGTTCCGAAGCATTTTTAAATGTCAGCGGAATTCCGAGAACAATGGAAGAGTTCTGAAGCATTTTTAAAAGTCAGCGGAATTCCGAGAGAAATAGAAGAGTTGTGAAGCATTTTTAAGCGTCAGCGGAATTCCGAGAACAATGGAAGAGTTCCAAAGCATTTTTAAACTTCAGCAGAATTCCGAGAACAATGGAAGAGTTCCGAAGCATTTTTAAATGTCAGCGGAATTCCGAGAACAATGGAAGAGTTCCGAAGCATTTTTAAACGTCAGCGGAATTCTGAGAACAATGGAAGAGTTCCGAAGCATGTTTAAACTTCAGCAGAATTCCGAGAAAAATGGAAGTGTTCTGAAGCATTTTTAAACGTCAGCAGAATTCGGAGAACAATGGAAGAGTTTTTTAGCATTTTTAAACGTCAGTGGAATTCCGAAAACAATGGAAGAGTTCCGAAGCATTTTTAAACATCAGCGGAATTCTGAGAACAATGGAAGAGTTCCGAAGCATTTTTAAACTTCAGCAGAATTCCGAGAACAATGGAAGAGTTCCGAAGCATACTTAAACTTCAGCGGAATTCCGAGAACAATGGAAGAGTTCCGAAGCATTTTTAAAAGTCAGCGGAATTCCGAGAACAATAGAAGAGTTGTGAAGCATTTTTAAGCGTCAGCGGAATTCCGAGAACAATGGAAGAGTTCCAAAGCATTTTTAAACTTCAGCAGAATTCCGAGAACAATGGAAGTGTACCGAAGCATTCTTAAACGTCAGCGGAATTCCGAGAACAATGGAAGAGTTCTGAAGCATTTTTAAATGTCAGCGGAATTCCGAGAACAATGGAAGAGTTCCGAAGCATTTTTAAATGTCAGCGGAATTCTGAGAACAATGGAAGAGTTCCGAAGCATGTTTAAAAGTCAGCGGAATTCCGAGAACAATAGAAGAGTTGTGAAGCATTTTTAAGCGTCAGCGGAATTCCGAGAACAATGGAAGAGTTCCAAAGCATTTTTAAACTTCAGCAGAATTCCGAGAACAATGGAAGAGTTCTGAAGCATTTTTAAACGTCAGCAGAATTCGGAGAACAATGGAAGAGTTTTTAAGCATTTTTAAACGTCAGTGGAATTCCGAAAACAATGGAAGAGTTCTGAAGCATTTTTAAACATCAACGGAATTCCGAGAAAAAAGGAAGAGTTCCGAAGCATTTTTATATGTCAGCGGAATTCCGAGAACAATGGAAGAGTTCCGAAGCATTTTTAAACTTCAGCGGAATTACGAGAACAATGGAAGAGTTCCGAAGCATTTTTAAACATCAGCAGAATTTGGAGAACAATGGAAGAGTTGTGAAGCATTTTTAAACGTCAGCGGAATTCCGCGAACAATGGAAGAGTTCCGAAGCATTTTTAAACTTCACCCGAATTCCGATAACAATGGAAGTGTTCCGATGCATTTTTAAACTTCAGCAGAATTCCTAGAACAATGGAAGAGTTCCGAAGCATTTTTAAACTTCAGCGGAATTCCGAGAACAATGGAAGAGTACTGAAGCATTTTTAAACGTCAGCGGAATTTTGAAAACAATGGAAGATTTCCGAAGCATTTTTAAACGTCAGCGGAATTCTGAGAACAATGGAAGAGTTGTGAAGCATTTTTAAACGTCAGCGGAATTTGGAGAACAATCGAAGAGTTCCGAAGCATTTTTAAACTGATTAAATTTGCTGATGACACAAAGCTAGGAGGGATAGCTAATACTAGAGAAGAGAGAGAGAGGATTCAAAAAGACCTAAATAAACTGGAGCAGTGGGTATCAACCAACAGAATGGTTTTTAACAGGGAAAAATGCAAAGTACTACATCTGGGCAATAAAAATGAAAAAAGCATATACAGAATGGGAGGAATAGAGCTAAGCAACAGTACATGTGAAAAAGACTTAGGTATACTAATAGATCATAGACTGAACATGAGTCAACAGTGTGATGCAGCAGCAAAAAAGGCAAATACAATTCTGGGATGTATTAACAGAAGCATACAGTCTAGATCACGTGAAGTCATTATCGGTCTTTACTCCTCTTTGGTCAGACCTCATCTGGAATACTGTGTACAGTTTTGGGCACCACATTTTAAAAAAGACATAGACAAACTGGAGCAAGTTCAGAGAAGAGCGACGAGAATGGTGACTGGTCTGCAAACCATGTCCTATGAGGAACGGTTGCAGGATTTGGGAATGTTTAGCTTGCAAAAAAGAAGACTGAGAGGAGACTTAATAGCTGTATACAAATATGTCAAGGGCTGTCACATTGTAGAAGGATCATCTTTATTCTCATTTGCACAAGGAAAGACTAGAAGCAATGGGATGAAACTAAATGGGAGGAGACACAGATTAGATATTAGAAAAAACTTTTTGACAGTTAGGATGATTAATGAGTGGAACAGGCTGCCACGAGAGGTGGTGAGTTCCCCTTCAATGGACGTCTTCAAACAGAGGCTGGACAGACATCTGTCTGAGATGATTTAGTGAATCCTGCTTTGAGCAGAGGGTTGGACCAGATGACCCAGGAGGTCCCTTCCAACTCTACCATTCTATGATTCTATGAAACCTCAGCGGAATTCCCAGAACAATGGAAGAGTTCCGAAGCATTTTTAAACGTCAGCAGAATTACGAGAACAATGGAAGAGTTCTGAAGCATTTTTAAATGTCAGCGGAATTCAGAGAACAATGGAAGAGTTCCGAAGCATACTTAAACTTCAGCGGAATTCCGAGAACAATGGAAGAGTTCAGAAACATTTTTAAAAGTCAGCGGAATTCCAGAACAATGGAAGAGTTCCGAAGCATTTTTAAATGTCAGCGGAATTCCGAGAACAATGGAAGAGTTCTGAAGCATTTTTAAAAGTCAGCGGAATTCCGAGAGAAATAGAAGAGTTGTGAAGCATTTTTAAGCGTCAGAGGAATTCCGAGAACAATGGAAGAGTTCCAAAGCATTTTTAAACTTCAGCAGAATTCCGAGAACAATGGAAGAGTTCAGAAGCATTCTTAAACGTCAGCGGAATTCCGAGAACAATGGAAGAGTTCTGAAGCATTTTTAAATGTCAGCGGAATTCCAAGAACAATGGCAGAGTTCCGAAGCATTTTTAAATGTCAGCGGAATTCTGAGGACAATGGAAGCGTTCCGAAGCATTTTTAAAAGTCAGCGGAATACCGAGAAAAATGGAAGAGTTGTGAAGCATTTTTAAATGTCAGCGGAATTCTGAAAACAATGGAAGAGTTCCGAAGCATTTTTAAACTTCAGAAGAATTCCGAGAACAATGGAAGAGTTCCGAAGCATTTTTAAAAGTCAGCGGAATTCCGAGAACAATAGAAGAGTTGTGAAGCATTTTTAAGCGTCAGCGGAATTCCGAGAACAATGGAAGAGTTCAGAAGCATTTTTAAACTTCAAAACTTCAGCAGATTTCCGAGAACAATGGAAGAGTTCTGAAGCATTCTTAAACTTCAGCGGAATTCCGAGAACAATGGAAGAGTTCTGAAGCATTTTTAAAAGTCAGGGGAATTCTGAGAACAATAGAAGAGTTGTGAAGCAGTTTTAAGCGTCATCAGAATTCCGAGAACAAAGGAAGAGTTCTGAAGCATTTTTAAATGTCAGCGGAATTCCGAGAACAATGGAAGAGTTCCGAAGCATTTTTAAACATCAGCGGAATTCTGAGAACAATGGAAGTGTTCCAAAGCATTTTTAAACTTCAGCAGAATTCCGAGAACAATGGAAGAGTTCCGAAGGATTTTTAAACTTCAACGGAATTCCGAGAACAATGGAAGAGTTCCGAAGCATTTTAAAACTTCAGTAGCATTCCGAGAACAATGGAACAGTTCCGAAGCATTTTTAAACTTCAGAGGATTTCCGAGAAATGGAAGAGTTCTGAAGCATATTTAAACGTCAGCGGAAATCCGTGAACAATGGAAGAGTTCCGAAGCATTTTTAAATGTGAGCAGAATTCGGAGAACAATGGAAGAGTTCCGAAGAATTTTTAAACGTCAGCAGAATTCAGAGAACAATTGATGAGTTCCAAAGCATTTTTAAACGTCAGCGGAATTCCAGAACAATGGAAGGGTTCCGAAGCATTTTTAAATGTCAGCTTAATTCCGAGAACAATGGAAGAGTTCCGAAGCATTTTTAAAAGTCAGCGGAATTCCGAGAACAATAGAAGAGTTGTGAAGCATTTTTAAGCGTCAGCGGATTTCCGAGAACAATGGAAGAGTTCCAAAGCATTTTTAAACTTCAGCAGAATTCCGAGAACAATGGAAGAGTTCCGAAGCATTTTTAAAAGTCAGCGTAATTCCGAGAACAATAGAAGAGTTGTGAAGCATTTTTAAGCGTCAGCGGATTTCCGAGAACAATGGAAGAGTTCCGAAGCATTTTTAAATGTCAGCGGAATTCTGATAACAATGGAAGAGTTCCGAAGCATTTTTAAACTTCAGCAGAATTCCGAGAACAGTGAAAGAGTTCCGAAGCATACTTAAACTTCAGCGGAATTCCGAGAACAATGGAAGAGTTCTGAAGCATTTTTAAACATCAACGGAATTCCGAGAAAAAAGGAAGAGTTCCGAAGCATTTTTATATGTCAGCGGAATTCCGAGAACAATGGAAGAGTTCCGAAGCATTTTTAAACTTCAGCGGAATTACGAGAACAATGGAAGAGTTCCGAAGCATTTTTAAACATCAGCAGAATTTGGAGAACAATGGAAGAGTTGTGAAGCATTTTTAAACGTCAGCGGAATTCCGCGAACAATGGAAGAGTTCCGAAGCATTTTTAAACTTCACCCGAATTCCGATAACAATGGAAGTGTTCCGATGCATTTTTAAACTTCAGCAGAATTCCTAGAACAATGGAAGAGTTCCGAAGCATTTTTAAACTTCAGCGGAATTCCGAGAACAATGGAAGAGTTCCGAAGCATTTTTAAACGTCAGCGGAATTCCGAGAACAATGGAAGAGTTCCGAAGCATTTTTAAACGTCAGCGGAATTTTGAAAACAATGGAAGATTTCCGAAGCATTTTTAAACGTCAGCGGAATTCTGAGAACAATGGAAGAGTTGTGAAGCATTTTTAAACGTCAGCGGAAGTTGGAGAACAATCGAAGAGTTCCGAAGCATTTTTAAACTGATTAAATTTGCTGATGACACAAAGCTAGGAGGGATAGCTAATACTAGAGAAGAGAGAGAGAGGATTCAAAAAGACCTAAATAAACTGGAGCAGTGGGTATCAACCAACAGAATGGTTTTTAACAGGGAAAAATGCAAAGTACTACATCTGGGCAATAAAAATGAAAAAAGCATATACAGAATGGGAGGAATAGAGCTAAGCAACAGTACATGTGAAAAAGACTTAGGTATACTAATAGATCATAGACTGAACATGAGTCAACAGTGTGATGCAGCAGCAAAAAAGGCAAATACAATTCTGGGATGTATTAACAGAAGCATACAGTCTAGATCACGTGAAGTCATTATCGGTCTTTACTCCTCTTTGGTCAGACCTCATCTGGAATACTGTGTACAGTTTTGGGCACCACATTTTAAAAAAGACATAGACAAACTGGAGCAAGTTCAGAGAAGAGCGACGAGAATGGTGACTGGTCTGCAAACCATGTCCTATGAGGAACGGTTGCAGGATTTGGGAATGTTTAGCTTGCAAAAAAGAAGACTGAGAGGAGACTTAATAGCTGTATACAAATATGTCAAGGGCTGTCACATTGTAGAAGGATCATCTTTATTCTCATTTGCACAAGGAAAGACTAGAAGCAATGGGATGAAACTAAATGGGAGGAGACACAGATTAGATATTAGAAAAAACTTTTTGACAGTTAGGATGATTAATGAGTGGAACAGGCTGCCACGAGAGGTGGTGAGTTCCCCTTCAATGGACGTCTTCAAACAGAGGCTGGACAGACATCTGTCTGAGATGATTTAGTGAATCCTGCTTTGAGCAGAGGGTTGGACCAGATGACCCAGGAGGTCCCTTCCAACTCTACCATTCTATGATTCTATGATTCTATGAAACCTCAGCGGAATTACGAGAACAATGGAAGAGTTCTGAAGCATTTTTAAATGTCAGCGGAATTCAGAGAACAATGGAAGAGTTCCAAAGCATACTTAAACTTCAGCGGAATTCCGAGAACAATGGAAGAGTTCAGAAACATTTTTAAAAGTCAGCAGAATACCGAGAACAATGGAAGAGTTGTGAAGCATTTTTAAACGTCAGCGGAATTCCGAGAACAATGGAAGAGTTCCGAAGCATTTTTAAACCTCAGCAGAATACCGAGAACAATGGAAGAGTTGTGAATCATTTTTAAACGTCAGCGGAATTCCAGAACAATGGAAGAGTTCCGAAGCATTATTAAATGTCAGCGGAATTCCGAGAACAATGGAAGAGTTCCGAAGCATTTTTATATGTCTGCAGAATTCTGAGAACAATGGAAGAGTTCCAAAGCATTTTTAAATGTCAGCGGAATTCTGAAAACAATGGAAGAGTTCAGAAGCATTTTTAAACTTCAGCAGAATTCCGAGAACAATGGAAGAGTTCCGAAGCATTCTTAAACTTCTGCGGATTTCCGAGAACAATGGAAGAGTTCCGAAGCATTTTTAAATGTCAGCGGAATTCCGAGAACAATTGAAGAGTTGTGAAGCATTTTTAAGCGTCAGCGGAATTCCGAGAACAATGGAAGAGTTCCGAAGCATTTTTAAACGTCCGCGAAATTCCGAGAACAATGGAAGAGTTGTGAAGCATTTTTAAACATCAGCGGAATTCCGATAACAATGGAAGAGTTCCGAAGCATTTTTAAACGTCAGCGGAATTCCGAGAACAATGGAAGAGTTCTGAAGCATTTTTAAATGTCAGCGGAATTCCGAGAACAATGGAAGAGTTACGAAGCATTTTTAAATGCCAGCGGAATTCTGATAACAATGGAAGAGTTCCGAAGCATTTTTAAACTTCAGCATAATTTTGAGAACAATGGAAGAGTTCCGAAGCATACTAAAACTTCAGCGGAATTCCGAGAACAATGGAAGAGTTCCGAAGCATTTTTAAACATCAGCGGAATTCCGATAACAATGGAAGAGTTCCGAAGCATTTTTAAACGTCAGCAGAATTACGCGAACAATGGAAGAGTTCTGAAGCATTTTTAAATGTCAGCGGAATTCAGAGAACAATGGAAGAGTTCCGAAGCATACTTAAACTTCAGCGGAATTCCGAGAACAATGGAAGAGTTCAGAAACATTTTTAAAAGTCAGCAGAATACCGAGAACAATGGAAGAGTTGTGAAGCATTTTTAAACGTCAGCGGAATTCCAGAACAATGGTAGAGTTCCGAAGCATTTTTAAATGTCAGCGGAATTCCGAGAACAATGGAAGAGTTCCGAAGCATTTTTAAGGGTCAGCGGAATTCCGAGAACAATAGAAGTGTTGTGAAGCATTTTTAAGCGTCAGCGGAATTCCGAGAACAATGGAAGAGTTCCAAAGCATTTTTAAACTTCAGCAGAATTCCGAGAACAATGGAAGAGTTCCGAAGCATTGTTAAACGTTAGCGGAATTCCGAGAACAATGGAAGAGTTCTGAAGCATTTTTAAATGTCAGCGGAATTCCGAGAACAATGGAAGAGTTCCGAAGCATTTTTAAATGTCAGCGGAATTCTGAGAACAATGGAAGAGTTCCGAAGCATGTTTAAACTTCAGCAGAATTCCGAGAAAAATGGAAGTGTTCTGAAGCATTTTTAAACGTCAGCAGAATTCGGAGAACAATGGAAGAGTTTTTTAGCATTTTTAAACGTCAGTGGAATTCCGAAAACAATGGAAGAGTTCCGAAGCATTTTTAAACATCAGCGGAATTCTGAGAACAATGGAAGAGTTCCGAAGCATTTTTAAACTTCAGCAGAATTCCGAGAACAATGGAAGAGTTCCGAAGCATACTTAAACTTCAGCGGAATTCCGAGAACAATGGAAGAGTTCCGAAGCATTTTTAAACATCAGCGGATTTCCGATAACAATGGAAGAGTTCCGAAGCATTTTTAAACGTCAGCGGAATTACGAGAACAATGGAAGAGTTCTGAAGCATTTTTAAATGTCAGCGGAATTCAGAGAACAATGGAAGAGTTCAGAAGCATACTTAAACTTCAGCGGAATTCCGAGAACAATGGAAGAGTTCAGAAACATTTTTAAAAGTCAGCAGAATACCGAGAACAATGGAAGAGTTGTGAAGCATTTTTAAACGTCAGCGGAATTCCAGAACAATGGATGAGTTCCGAAGCATACTTAAACTTCAGCGGAATTCCGAGAACAATGGAAGAGTTCAGAAACATTTTTAAAAGTCAGCAGAATACCGAGAAAAATGGAAGTGTTCTGAAGCATTTTTAAACGTCAGCAGAATTCGGAGAACAATGGAAGAGTTTTTTAGCATTTTTAAACGTCAGTGGAATTCCGAAAACAATGGAAGAGTTCCGAAGCATTTTTAAACATCAGCGGAATTCTGAGAACAATGGAAGAGTTCCGAAGCATTTTTAAACTTCAGCAGAATTCCGAGAATAATGGAAGAGTTCCGAAGCATACTTAAACTTCAGCGGAATTCCGAGAACAATGGAAGAGTTCCGAAGCATTTTTAAACATCAGCGGAATTCCGAAAACAATGGAAGAGTTCCGAAGCATTTTTAAACGTCAGCGGAATTACGAGAACAATGGAAGAGTTCTGAAGCATTTTTAAATGTCAGCGGAATTCAGAGAACAATGGAAGAGTTCCGAAGCATACTTAAACTTCAGCGGAATTCCGAGAACAATGGAAGAGTTCAGAAACATTTTTAAAAGTCAGCAGAATACCGAGAACAATGGAAGAGTTGTGAAGCATTTTTAAACGTCAGCGGAATTCCAGAACAATGGAAGAGTTCCGAAGCATTTTTAAATGTCAGCGGAATTCCGAGAACAATGGAAGAGTTCCGAATCATTTTTAAGGGTCAGCGGAATTCCGAGAACAATAGAAGAGTTGTGAAGCATTTTTAAGCGTCAGCGGAATTCCGAGAACAATGGAAGAGTTCCAAAGCATTTTTAAACTTCAGCAGAATTCCGAGAACAATGGAAGAGTTCCGAAGCATTCTTAAACGTCAGCGGAATTCCGAGAACAATGGAAGAGTTCTGAAGCATTTTTAAATGTCAGCGGAATTCCGAGAACAATGGAAGAGTTCCGAAGCATTTTTAAATGTCAGCGGAATTCTGAGAACAATGGAAGAGTTCCGAAGCATGTTTAAACTTCAGCAGAATTCCGAGAAAAATGGAAGTGTTCTGAAGCATTTTTAAACGTCAGCAGAATTCGGAGAACAATGGAAGAGTTTTTTAGCATTTTTAAACGTCAGTGGAATTCCGAAAACAATGGAAGAGTTCCGAAGCATTTTTAAACATCAGCGGAATTCTGAGAACAATGGAAGAGTTCCGAAGCATTTTTAAACTTCAGCAGAATTCCGAGAACAATGGAAGAGTTCCGAAGCATACTTAAACTTCAGCGGAATTCCGAGAACAATGGAAGAGTTCCGAAGCATTTTTAAACATCAGCGGAATTCCGATAACAATGGAAGAGTTCCGAAGCATTTTTAAACGTCAGCGGAATTACGAGAACAATGGAACAGTTCTGAAGCATTTTTGAATGTCAGCGGAATTCAGAGAACAATGGAAGAGTTCCGAAGCATACTTAAACTTCAGCGGAATTCCGAGAACAATGGAAGAGTTCAGAAACATTTTTAAAAGTCAGCAGAATACCGAGAACAATGGAAGAGTTGTGAAGCATTTTTAAACGTCAGCGGAATTCCAGAACAATGGAAGAGTTCCGAAGCATTTTTAAATGTCAGCGGAATTCCGAGAACAATGGAAGAGTTCCGAAGCATTTTTAAAAGTCAGCGGAATTCCGAGAACAATAGAAGAGTTGTGAAGCATTTTTAAGCGTCAGCGGAATTCCGAGAACAATGGAAGAGTTCCAAAGCATTTTTAAACTTCAGCAGAATTCCGAGAACAATGGAAGAGTACCGAAGCATTCTTAAACGTCAGCGGAATTCCGAGAACAATGGAAGAGTTCTGATGCATTTTTAAATGTCAGCGGAATTCCGAGAACAATGGAAGAGTTCCGAAGCATTTTTAAATGTCAGCGGAATTCTGAGAACAATGGAAGAGTTCCGAAGCATGTTTAAACTTCAGCAGAATTCCGAGAAAAATGGAAGTGTTCTGAAGCATTTTTAAACGTCAGCAGAATTCGGAGAACAATGGAAGAGTTTTTAAGTATTTTTAAACGTCAGTGGAATTCCGAAAACAATGGAAGAGTTCCGAAGCATTTTTAAACATCAGCGGAATTCTGAGAACAATGGAAGTGTTCCAAAGCATTTTTAAACTTCAGCAGAATTCCGAGAACAATGGAAGATTTCCGAAGCATTTTTAAATTTCAACGGAATTCCGAGAACAATGGAAGAGTTCCGAAGCATATTTAAACTTCAGCGGAATTCCGAGAACAATGGAAGAGTTTCGAAGCATATTTAAACTTCAGCGGAATTCCGAGAACAATGGAAGAGTTCCGAAGCATTTTTAAACTTCACCGGAATTCCGAGAACAATGGAAGAGTTCCGAAGCATTTTTAAACGTCAGCAGAATTCCGAGAACAATGGAAGTGTTCTGAAGCATTTTTAAACGTCAGCGGAATTCTGAGAACAATGGAAGAGTTCCGAAGCATTTTTAAACTTCAGCAGAATTATGAGAACAATGGAAGAGTTCCGAAGCATTTTTAAACTTCAGCGGAATTTGGAGAACAAAGGAAGATTTCCGAAGCATTTTTAAAAGTCAGAGAAATTCCGAGAACAATGGAAGAGTTCCGAAGCATTTTTAAACTTCAGCAGAATTCCGAGAACAATGGAAGAGTTGTGAAGCATTTTTAAACGTCAGCGGAATTCTGAGAACAATAGAAGAGTTCCGAAGCATTTTTAAATGTCAGCGGAATTCAGAGAACAATGGAAGAGTTCAGAAGCATACTTAAACTTCAGCGGAATTCCGAGAACAATGGAAGAGTTCAGAAACATTTTTAAAAGTCAGCAGAATACCGAGAACAATGGAAGAGTTGTGAAGCATTTTTAAACGTCAGCGGAATTCCAGAACAATGGATGAGTTCCGAAGCATACTTAAACTTCAGCGGAATTCCGAGAACAATGGAAGAGTTCAGAAACATTTTTAAAAGTCAGCAGAATACCGAGAAAAATGGAAGTGTTCTGAAGCATTTTTAAACGTCAGCAGAATTCGGAGAACAATGGAAGAGTTTTTTAGCATTTTTAAACGTCAGTGGAATTCCGAAAACAATGGAAGAGTTCCGAAGCATTTTTAAACATCAGCGGAATTCTGAGAACAATGGAAGAGTTCCGAAGCATTTTTAAACTTCAGCAGAATTCCGAGAATAATGGAAGAGTTCCGAAGCATACTTAAACTTCAGCGGAATTCCGAGAACAATGGAAGAGTTCCGAAGCATTTTTAAACATCAGCGGAATTCCGAAAACAATGGAAGAGTTCCGAAGCATTTTTAAACGTCAGCGGAATTACGAGAACAATGGAAGAGTTCTGAAGCATTTTTAAATGTCAGCGGAATTCAGAGAACAATGGAAGAGTTCCGAAGCATACTTAAACTTCAGCGGAATTCCGAGAACAATGGAAGAGTTCAGAAACATTTTTAAAAGTCAGCAGAATACCGAGAACAATGGAAGAGTTGTGAAGCATTTTTAAACGTCAGCGGAATTCCAGAACAATGGAAGAGTTCCGAAGCATTT
This sequence comes from Phyllobates terribilis, assembly GCF_046119375.1. Taxonomy (NCBI): domain Eukaryota; kingdom Metazoa; phylum Chordata; class Amphibia; order Anura; family Dendrobatidae; genus Phyllobates; species Phyllobates terribilis. The sequence goes on along the minus strand of NW_027362775.1, from coordinate 19,138,777 downwards.
TTAAATGTCAGCGGAATTCCGAGAACAATGGAAGAGTTCCGAATCATTTTTAAGGGTCAGCGGAATTCCGAGAACAATAGAAGAGTTGTGAAGCATTTTTAAGCGTCAGCGGAATTCCGAGAACAATGGAAGAGTTCCAAAGCATTTTTAAACTTCAGCAGAATTCCGAGAACAATGGAAGAGTTCCGAAGCATTCTTAAACGTCAGCGGAATTCCGAGAACAATGGAAGAGTTCTGAAGCATTTTTAAATGTCAGCGGAATTCCGAGAACAATGGAAGAGTTCCGAAGCATTTTTAAATGTCAGCGGAATTCTGAGAACAATGGAAGAGTTCCGAAGCATGTTTAAACTTCAGCAGAATTCCGAGAAAAATGGAAGTGTTCTGAAGCATTTTTAAACGTCAGCAGAATTCGGAGAACAATGGAAGAGTTTTTTAGCATTTTTAAACGTCAGTGGAATTCCGAAAACAATGGAAGAGTTCCGAAGCATTTTTAAACATCAGCGGAATTCTGAGAACAATGGAAGAGTTCCGAAGCATTTTTAAACTTCAGCAGAATTCCGAGAACAATGGAAGAGTTCCGAAGCATACTTAAACTTCAGCGGAATTCCGAGAACAATGGAAGAGTTCCGAAGCATTTTTAAACATCAGCGGAATTCCGATAACAATGGAAGAGTTCCGAAGCATTTTTAAACGTCAGCGGAATTACGAGAACAATGGAACAGTTCTGAAGCATTTTTAAATGTCAGCGGAATTCAGAGAACAATGGAAGAGTTCCGAAGCATACTTAAACTTCAGCGGAATTCCGAGAACAATGGAAGAGTTCAGAAACATTTTTAAAAGTCAGCAGAATACCGAGAACAATGGAAGAGTTGTGAAGCATTTTTAAACGTCAGCGGAATTCCAGAACAATGGAAGAGTTCCGAAGCATTTTTAAATGTCAGCGGAATTCCGAGAACAATGGAAGAGTTCCGAAGCATTTTTAAAAGTCAGCGGAATTCCGAGAACAATAGAAGAGTTGTGAAGCATTTTTAAGCGTCAGCGGAATTCCGAGAACAATGGAAGAGTTCCAAAGCATTTTTAAACTTCAGCAGAATTCCGAGAACAATGGAAGAGTACCGAAGCATTCTTAAACGTCAGCGGAATTCCGAGAACAATGGAAGAGTTCTGATGCATTTTTAAATGTCAGCGGAATTCCGAGAACAATGGAAGAGTTCCGAAGCATTTTTAAATGTCAGCGGAATTCTGAGAACAATGGAAGAGTTCCGAAGCATGTTTAAACTTCAGCAGAATTCCGAGAAAAATGGAAGTGTTCTGAAGCATTTTTAAACGTCAGCAGAATTCGGAGAACAATGGAAGAGTTTTTAAGCATTTTTAAACGTCAGTGGAATTCCGAAAACAATGGAAGAGTTCCGAAGCATTTTTAAACATCAGCGGAATTCTGAGAACAATGGAAGTGTTCCAAAGCATTTTTAAACTTCAGCAGAATTCCGAGAACAATGGAAGATTTCCGAAGCATTTTTAAATTTCAACGGAATTCCGAGAACAATGGAAGAGTTCCGAAGCATATTTAAACTTCAGCGGAATTCCGAGAACAATGGAAGAGTTTCGAAGCATATTTAAACTTCAGCGGAATTCCGAGAACAATGGAAGAGTTCCGAAGCATTTTTAAACGTCAGCAGAATTCCGAGAACAATGGAAGATTTCCGAAGCATTTTTAAATTTCAACGGAATTCCGAGAACAATGGAAGAGTTCCGAAGCATATTTAAACTTCAGCGGAATTCCGAGAACAATGGAAGAGTTTCGAAGCATATTTAAACTTCAGCGGAATTCCGAGAACAATGGAAGAGTTCCGAAGCATTTTTAAACGTCAGCAGAATTCCGAGAACAATGGAAGTGTTCTGAAGCATTTTTAAACGTCAGCGGAATTCTGAGAACAATGGAAGAGTTCCGAAGCATTTTTAAACTTCAGCAGAATTATGAGAACAATGGAAGAGTTCCGAAGCATTTTTAAACTTCAGCGGAATTTGGAGAACAAAGGAAGATTTCCGAAGCATTTTTAAAAGTCAGAGAAATTCCGAGAACAATGGAAGAGTTCCGAAGCATTTTTAAACTTCAGCAGAATTCCGAGAACAATGGAAGAGTTGTGAAGCATTTTTAAACGTCAGCGGAATTCTGAGAACAATAGAAGAGTTCCGAAGCATTTTTAAATGTCAGCGGAATTCCGAGAACAATGGAAGAGTTCCGAAGCATTTTTATATGTCTGCAGAATTCCGAGAACAATGGAAGAGTTCCGAAGCATTTTTAAACTTCAGCAGAATTATGAGAACAATGGAAGAGTTCCGAAGCATTTTTAAACTTCAGCGGAATTTGGAGAACAAAGGAAGATTTCCGAAGCATTTTTAAAAGTCAGAGAAATTCCGAGAACAATGGAAGAGTTCCGAAGCATTTTTAAACTTCAGCACAATTCCGAGAACAATGGAAGAGTTGTGAAGCATTTTTAAACGTCAGCGGAATTCCGAGAACAATGGAAGAGTTCCGAAGCATTTTTAAACGTCAGCGGAATTCTGAGAACAATGGAATAATTCTGAAACATTTTTAATCTTCAGCATAATTCCGAGAACAATGGAAGAGTTCCGAAGCATATTTAAACTACAGCGGAATTCCGAGAACAATGGAAGAGTTCCGAAGCATTTTGAAACCTCAGCAGAATACCGAGAACAATGGAAGAGTTGTGAAGCATTTTTAAACGTCAGCGGAATGCCAGAACAATGGAAGAGTTCCGAAGCATTTTTAAATGTCAGCGGAATTCCGAGAACAATGGAAGAGTTCCGAAGCATTTTTATATGTCTGCAGAATTCTGAGAACAATGGAAGAGTTCCAAAGCATTTTTAAATGTCAGTGGAATTCTGAAAACAATGGAAGAGTTCCGAAGCATTTTTAAACTTCAGCAGAATTCCGAGAACAATGGAAGAGTTCCGAAGCATTCTTAAACTTCTGCGGATTTCTGAGAACAATGGAAGAGTTCCGAAGCATTTTTAAAAGTCAGCGGAATTCCGAGAACAATAGAAGAGTTGTGAAGCATTTTTAAGCGTCAGCAGAATTCCGAGAACAATGGAAGAGTTCCGAAGCATTTTTAAACGTCCGCGAAATTCCGAGAACAATGGAAGAGTTGTGAAGCATTTTTAAACATCAGCGGAATTCCGATAAGAATGGAAGAGTTCCGAAGCATTTTTAAACTTCAGCAGAATTCCTAGAACAATGGAAGATTTCCGAAGCATTTTTAAACGTCAGCGGAATTCCGAGAACAATGGAAGAGTTCCAAAGCATTTTTAAACTTCAGCAGAATTCCGAGAACAATGGAAGAGTACCGAAGCATTCTTAAACGTCAGCGGAATTCCGAGAACAATGGAAGAGTTCTGATGCATTTTTAAATGTCAGCGGAATTCCGAGAACAATGGAAGAGTTCCGAAGCATTTTTAAATGTCAGCGGAATTCTGAGAACAATGGAAGAGTTCCGAAGCATGTTTAAACTTCAGCAGAATTCCGAGAAAAATGGAAGTGTTCTGAAGCATTTTTAAACGTCAGCAGAATTCGGAGAACAATGGAAGAGTTTTTAAGTATTTTTAAACGTCAGTGGAATTCCGAAAACAATGGAAGAGTTCCGAAGCATTTTTAAACATCAGCGGAATTCTGAGAACAATGGAAGTGTTCCAAAGCATTTTTAAACTTCAGCAGAATTCCGAGAACAATGGAAGATTTCCGAAGCATTTTTAAATTTCAACGGAATTCCGAGAACAATGGAAGAGTTCCGAAGCATATTTAAACTTCAGCGGAATTCCGAGAACAATGGAAGAGTTTCGAAGCATATTTAAACTTCAGCGGAATTCCGAGAACAATGGAAGAGTTCCGAAGCATTTTTAAACTTCACCGGAATTCCGAGAACAATGGAAGAGTTCCGAAGCATTTTTAAACGTCAGCAGAATTCCGAGAACAATGGAAGTGTTCTGAAGCATTTTTAAACGTCAGCGGAATTCTGAGAACAATGGAAGAGTTCCGAAGCATTTTTAAACTTCAGCAGAATTATGAGAACAATGGAAGAGTTCCGAAGCATTTTTAAACTTCAGCGGAATTTGGAGAACAAAGGAAGATTTCCGAAGCATTTTTAAAAGTCAGAGAAATTCCGAGAACAATGGAAGAGTTCCGAAGCATTTTTAAACTTCAGCAGAATTCCGAGAACAATGGAAGAGTTGTGAAGCATTTTTAAACGTCAGCGGAATTCTGAGAACAATAGAAGAGTTCCGAAGCATTTTTAAATGTCAGCGGAATTCAGAGAACAATGGAAGAGTTCAGAAGCATACTTAAACTTCAGCGGAATTCCGAGAACAATGGAAGAGTTCAGAAACATTTTTAAAAGTCAGCAGAATACCGAGAACAATGGAAGAGTTGTGAAGCATTTTTAAACGTCAGCGGAATTCCAGAACAATGGATGAGTTCCGAAGCATACTTAAACTTCAGCGGAATTCCGAGAACAATGGAAGAGTTCAGAAACATTTTTAAAAGTCAGCAGAATACCGAGAAAAATGGAAGTGTTCTGAAGCATTTTTAAACGTCAGCAGAATTCGGAGAACAATGGAAGAGTTTTTTAGCATTTTTAAACGTCAGTGGAATTCCGAAAACAATGGAAGAGTTCCGAAGCATTTTTAAACATCAGCGGAATTCTGAGAACAATGGAAGAGTTCCGAAGCATTTTTAAACTTCACCAGAATTCCGAGAATAATGGAAGAGTTCCGAAGCATACTTAAACTTCAGCGGAATTCCGAGAACAATGGAAGAGTTCCGAAGCATTTTTAAACATCAGCGGAATTCCGAAAACAATGGAAGAGTTCCGAAGCATTTTTAAACGTCAGCGGAATTACGAGAACAATGGAAGAGTTCTGAAGCATTTTTAAATGTCAGCGGAATTCAGAGAACAATGGAAGAGTTCCGAAGCATACTTAAACTTCAGCGGAATTCCGAGAACAATGGAAGAGTTCAGAAACATTTTTAAAAGTCAGCAGAATACCGAGAACAATGGAAGAGTTGTGAAGCATTTTTAAACGTCAGCGGAATTCCAGAACAATGGAAGAGTTCCGAAGCATTTTTAAATGTCAGCGGAATTCCGAGAACAATGGAAGAGTTCCGAATCATTTTTAAGGGTCAGCGGAATTCCGAGAACAATAGAAGAGTTGTGAAGCATTTTTAAGCGTCAGCGGAATTCCGAGAACAATGGAAGAGTTCCAAAGCATTTTTAAACTTCAGCAGAATTCCGAGAACAATGGAAGAGTTCCGAAGCATTCTTAAACGTCAGCGGAATTCCGAGAACAATGGAAGAGTTCTGAAGCATTTTTAAATGTCAGCGGAATTCCGAGAACAATGGAAGAGTTCCGAAGCATTTTTAAATGTCAGCGGAATTCTGAGAACAATGGAAGAGTTCCGAAGCATGTTTAAACTTCAGCAGAATTCCGAGAAAAATGGAAGTGTTCTGAAGCATTTTTAAACGTCAGCAGAATTCGGAGAACAATGGAAGAGTTTTTTAGCATTTTTAAACGTCAGTGGAATTCCGAAAACAATGGAAGAGTTCCGAAGCATTTTTAAACATCAGCGGAATTCTGAGAACAATGGAAGAGTTCCGAAGCATTTTTAAACTTCAGCAGAATTCCGAGAACAATGGAAGAGTTCCGAAGCATACTTAAACTTCAGCGGAATTCCGAGAACAATGGAAGAGTTCCGAAGCATTTTTAAACATCAGCGGAATTCCGATAACAATGGAAGAGTTCCGAAGCATTTTTAAACGTCAGCGGAATTACGAGAACAATGGAACAGTTCTGAAGCATTTTTAAATGTCAGCGGAATTCAGAGAACAATGGAAGAGTTCCGAAGCATACTTAAACTTCAGCGGAATTCCGAGAACAATGGAAGAGTTCAGAAACATTTTTAAAAGTCAGCAGAATACCGAGAACAATGGAAGAGTTGTGAAGCATTTTTAAACGTCAGCGGAATTCCAGAACAATGGAAGAGTTCCGAAGCATTTTTAAATGTCAGCGGAATTCCGAGAACAATGGAAGAGTTCCGAAGCATTTTTAAAAGTCAGCGGAATTCCGAGAACAATAGAAGAGTTGTGAAGCATTTTTAAGCGTCAGCGGAATTCCGAGAACAATGGAAGAGTTCCAAAGCATTTTTAAACTTCAGCAGAATTCCGAGAACAATGGAAGAGTACCGAAGCATTCTTAAACGTCAGCGGAATTCCGAGAACAATGGAAGAGTTCTGATGCATTTTTAAATGTCAGCGGAATTCCGAGAACAATGGAAGAGTTCCGAAGCATTTTTAAATGTCAGCGGAATTCTGAGAACAATGGAAGAGTTCCGAAGCATGTTTAAACTTCAGCAGAATTCCGAGAAAAATGGAAGTGTTCTGAAGCATTTTTAAACGTCAGCAGAATTCGGAGAACAATGGAAGAGTTTTTAAGCATTTTTAAACGTCAGTGGAATTCCGAAAACAATGGAAGAGTTCCGAAGCATTTTTAAACATCAGCGGAATTCTGAGAACAATGGAAGTGTTCCAAAGCATTTTTAAACTTCAGCAGAATTCCGAGAACAATGGAAGATTTCCGAAGCATTTTTAAATTTCAACGGAATTCCGAGAACAATGGAAGAGTTCCGAAGCATATTTAAACTTCAGCGGAATTCCGAGAACAATGGAAGAGTTTCGAAGCATATTTAAACTTCAGCGGAATTCCGAGAACAATGGAAGAGTTCCGAAGCATTTTTAAACGTCAGCAGAATTCCGAGAACAATGGAAGATTTCCGAAGCATTTTTAAATTTCAACGGAATTCCGAGAACAATGGAAGAGTTCCGAAGCATATTTAAACTTCAGCGGAATTCCGAGAACAATGGAAGAGTTTCGAAGCATATTTAAACTTCAGCGGAATTCCGAGAACAATGGAAGAGTTCCGAAGCATTTTTAAACGTCAGCAGAATTCCGAGAACAATGGAAGTGTTCTGAAGCATTTTTAAACGTCAGCGGAATTCTGAGAACAATGGAAGAGTTCCGAAGCATTTTTAAACTTCAGCAGAATTATGAGAACAATGGAAGAGTTCCGAAGCATTTTTAAACTTCAGCGGAATTTGGAGAACAAAGGAAGATTTCCGAAGCATTTTTAAAAGTCAGAGAAATTCCGAGAACAATGGAAGAGTTCCGAAGCATTTTTAAACTTCAGCAGAATTCCGAGAACAATGGAAGAGTTGTGAAGCATTTTTAAACGTCAGCGGAATTCTGAGAACAATAGAAGAGTTCCGAAGCATTTTTAAATGTCAGCGGAATTCCGAGAACAATGGAAGAGTTCCGAAGCATTTTTATATGTCTGCAGAATTCCGAGAACAATGGAAGAGTTCCGAAGCATTTTTAAACTTCAGCAGAATTATGAGAACAATGGAAGAGTTCCGAAGCATTTTTAAACTTCAGCGGAATTTGGAGAACAAAGGAAGATTTCCGAAGCATTTTTAAAAGTCAGAGAAATTCCGAGAACAATGGAAGAGTTCCGAAGCATTTTTAAACTTCAGCACAATTCCGAGAACAATGGAAGAGTTGTGAAGCATTTTTAAACGTCAGCGGAATTCCGAGAACAATGGAAGAGTTCCGAAGCATTTTTAAACGTCAGCGGAATTCTGAGAACAATGGAATAATTCTGAAACATTTTTAATCTTCAGCATAATTCCGAGAACAATGGAAGAGTTCCGAAGCATATTTAAACTACAGCGGAATTCCGAGAACAATGGAAGAGTTCCGAAGCATTTTGAAACCTCAGCAGAATACCGAGAACAATGGAAGAGTTGTGAAGCATTTTTAAACGTCAGCGGAATGCCAGAACAATGGAAGAGTTCCGAAGCATTTTTAAATGTCAGCGGAATTCCGAGAACAATGGAAGAGTTCCGAAGCATTTTTATATGTCTGCAGAATTCTGAGAACAATGGAAGAGTTCCAAAGCATTTTTAAATGTCAGTGGAATTCTGAAAACAATGGAAGAGTTCCGAAGCATTTTTAAACTTCAGCAGAATTCCGAGAACAATGGAAGAGTTCCGAAGCATTCTTAAACTTCTGCGGATTTCTGAGAACAATGGAAGAGTTCCGAAGCATTTTTAAAAGTCAGCGGAATTCCGAGAACAATAGAAGAGTTGTGAAGCATTTTTAAGCGTCAGCAGAATTCCGAGAACAATGGAAGAGTTCCGAAGCATTTTTAAACGTCCGCGAAATTCCGAGAACAATGGAAGAGTTGTGAAGCATTTTTAAACATCAGCGGAATTCCGATAAGAATGGAAGAGTTCCGAAGCATTTTTAAACTTCAGCAGAATTCCTAGAACAATGGAAGATTTCCGAAGCATTTTTAAACGTCAGCGGAATTCTGAGAACAATGGAAGAGTTGTGAAGCATTTTTAAACGTCAGCGGAATTTGGAGAACAATCGAAGAGTTCCGAAGCATTTTTAAACTGATTAAATTTGCTGATGACACAAAGCTAGGAGGGATAGCTAATACTAGAGAAGAGAGAGAGAGGATTCAAAAAGACCTAAATAAACTGGAGCAGTGGGTATCAACCAACAGAATGGTTTTTAACAGGGAAAAATGCAAAGTACTACATCTGGGCAATAAAAATGAAAAAAGCATATACAGAATGGGAGGAATAGAGCTAAGCAACAGTACATGTGAAAAAGACTTAGGTATACTAATAGATCATAGACTGAACATGAGTCAACAGTGTGATGCAGCAGCAAAAAAGGCAAATACAATTCTGGGATGTATTAACAGAAGCATACAGTCTAGATCACGTGAAGTCATTATCGGTCTTTACTCCTCTTTGGTCAGACCTCATGTGGAATACTGTGTACAGTTTTGGGCACCACATTTTAAAAAAGACATAGACAAACTGGAGCAAGTTCAGAGAAGAGCGACGAGAATGGTGACTGGTCTGCAAACCATGTCCTATGAGGAACGGTTGCAGGATTTGGGAATGTTTAGCTTGCAAAAAAGAAGACTGAGAGGAGACTTAATAGCTGTATACAAATATGTCAAGGGCTGTCACATTGTAGAAGGATCATCTTTATTCTCATTTGCACAAGGAAAGACTAGAAGCAATGGGATGAAACTAAATGGGAGGAGACACAGATTAGATATTAGAAAAAACTTTTTGACAGTTAGGGTGATTAATGAGTGGAACAGGCTGCCACGAGAGGTGGTGAGTTCCCCTTCAATGGACGTCTTCAAACAGAGGCTGGACAGACATCTGTCTGAGATTATTTAGTGAATCCTGCTTTGAGCAGAGGGTTGGACCAGATGACCCAGGAGGTCCCTTCCAACTCTACCATTCTATGATTCTATGATTCTATGAAACCTCAGCGGAATTCCCAGAACAATGGAAGAGTTCTGAAGCATTTTTAAATGTCAGCGGAATTCAGAGAACAATGGAAGAGTTCCAAAGCATACTTAAACTTCAGCGGAATTCTGAGAACAATGGAAGAGTTCAGAAACATTTTTAAAAGTCAGCAGAATACCGAGAACAATGGAAGAGTTGTGAAGCATTTTTAAACGTCAGCGGAATTCCGAGAACAATGGAAGAGTTCCGAAGCATTTTTAAACCTCAGCAGAATACCGAGAACAATGGAAGAGTTGTGAATCATTTTTAAACGTCAGCGGAATTCCAGAACAATGGAAGAGTTCCGAAGCATTATTAAATGTCAGCGGAATTCCGAGAACAATGGAAGAGTTCCGAAGCATTTTTATATGTCTGCAGAATTCTGAGAACAATGGAAGAGTTCCAAAGCATTTTTAAATGTCAGCGGAATTCTGAAAACAATGGAAGAGTTCAGAAGCATTTTTAAACTTCAGCAGAATTCCGAGAACAATGGAAGAGTTCCGAAGCATTCTTAAACTTCTGCGGATTTCCGAGAACAATGGAAGAGTTCCGAAGCATTTTTAAAAGTCAGCGGAATTCCGAGAACAATTGAAGAGTTGTGAAGCATTTTTAAGCGTCAGCGGAATTCCGAGAACAATGGAAGAGTTCCGAAGCATTTTTAAACGTCCGCGAAATTCCGAGATCAATGGAAGAGTTGTGAAGCATTTTTAAACATCAGCGGAATTCCGATAACAATGGAAGAGTTCCGAAGCATTTTTAAACGTCAGCGGAATTCCGAGAACAATGGAAGAGTTCTGAAGCATTTTTAAATGTCAGCGGAATTCCGAGAACAATGGAAGAGTTACGAAGCATTTTTAAATGCCAGCGGAATTCTGATAACAATGGAAGAGTTCCGAAGCATTTTTAAATGTCAGCGGAATTCAGAGAACAATGGAAGAGTTCCGAAGCATACTTAAACTTCAGCGGAATTCCGAGAACAATGGAAGAGTTCAGAAACATTTTTAAAAGTCAGCAGAATACCGAGAACAATGGAAGAGTTGTGAAGCATTTTTAAACGTCAGCGGAATTCCAGAACAATGGAAGAGTTCCGAAGCATTTTTAAATGTCAGCGGAATTCCGAGAACAATGGAAGAGTTCCGAAGCATTTTTAAAAGTCAGCGGAATTCCGAGAACAATAGAAGAGTTGTGAAGCATTTTTAAGCGTCAGCGGAATTCCGAGAACAATGGAAGAGTTCCGAAGCATTTTTAAAAGTCAGCGGAATTCCGAGAACAATAGAAGAGTTGTGAAGCATTTTTAAGCGTCAGCGGAATTCCGAGAACAATGGAAGAGTTCCGAAGCATTTTTAAATGTCAGCGGAATTCAGAGAACAATGGAAGAGTTCCGAAGCATACTTAAACTTCAGCGGAATTCCGAGAACAATGGAAGAGTTCAGAAACATTTTTAAAAGTCAGCAGAATACCGAGAACAATGGAAGAGTTGTGAAGCATTTTTAAACGTCAGCGGAATTCCAGAACAATGGAAGAGTTCCGAAGCATTTTTAAATGTCAGCGGAATTCCGAGAACAATGGAAGAGTTCCGAAGCATTTTTAAAAGTCAGCGGAATTCCGAGAACAATAGAAGAGTTGTGAAGCATTTTTAAGCGTCAGCGGAATTCCGAGAACAATGGAAGAGTTCCAAAGCATTTTTAAACTTCAGCAGAATTCCGAGAACAATGGAAGAGTTCCGAAGCATTCTTAAACGTCAGCGGAATTCCGAGAACAATGGAAGAGTTCTGAAGCATTTTTAAATGTCAGCGGAATTCCGAGAACAATGGAAGAGTTCCGAAGCATTTTTAAATGTCAGCGGAATTCTGAAAACAATGGAAGAGTTCCGAAGCATTTTTAAACATCAGCGGAATTCTGAGAACAATGGAAGAGTTCCGAAGCATTTTTAAACTTCAGCAGAATTCCGAGAACAATGGAAGAGTTCTGAAGCATTTTTAAATGTCAGCGGAATTCCGAGAACAATGGAAGAGTTCCGAAGCATTTTTAAAAGTCAGCGGAATTCCGAGAACAATAGAAGAGTTGTGAAGCATTTTTAAGCGTCAGCGGAATTCCGAGAACAATGGAAGAGTTCCAAAGCATTTTTAAACTTCAGCAGAATTCCGAGAACAATGGAAGAGTTCCGAAGCATTCTTAAACGTCAGCGGAATTCCGAGAACAATGGAAGAGTTCTGAAGCATTTTTAAATGTCAGCGGAATTCCGAGAACAATGGAAGAGTTCCGAAGCATTTTTAAATGTCAGCGGAATTCTGAGAACAATGGAAGAGTTCCGAAGCATTTTTAAATGTCAGCGGAATTCCGAAAACAATGGAAGAGTTCCGAAGCATTTTTAAACATCAGCGGAATTCTGAGAACAATGGAAGAGTTCCGAAGCATTTTTAAACTTCAGCAGAATTCCGAGAACAATGGAAGAGTTCCGAAGCATACTTAAACTTCAGCGGAATTCCGAGAACAATGGAAGAGTTCCGAAGCATTTTTAAACATCAGCGGAATTCCGATAACAATGGAAGAGTTCCGAAGCATTTTTAAACGTCAGCGGAATTACGAGAACAATGGAAGAGTTCTGAAGCATTTTTAAATGTCAGCGGAATTCAGAGAACAATGGAAGAGTTCCGAAGCATACTTAAACTTCAGCGGAATTCCGAGAACAATGGAAGAGTTCAGAAACATTTTTAAAAGTCAGCAGAATACCGAGAACAATGGAAGAGTTGTGAAGCATTTTTAAACGTCAGCGGAATTCCATAGCAATGGAAGAGTTCCGAAGCATTTTTAAATGTCAGCGGAATTCCGAGAACAATGGAAGAGTTCCGAAGCATTTTTAAAAGTCAGCGGAATTCCGAGAACAATAGAAGAGTTGTGAAGCATTTTTAAGCGTCAATGGAATTCCGAGAACAATGGAAGAGTTCCAAAGCATTTTTAAACTTCAGCAGAATTCCGAGAACAATGGAAGAGTACCGAAGCATTCTTAAACGTCAGCGGAATTCCGAGAACAATGGAAGAGTTCTGAAGCATTTTTAAATGTCAGCAGAATTCCGAGAACAATAGAAGAGTTCCGAAGCATTTTTAAATGTCAGCGGAATTCTGAGAACAATGGAAGAGTTCCGAAGCATGTTTAAACTTCAGCAGAATTCCGAGAAAAATGGAAGTGTTCTGAAGCATTTTTAAACGTCAGCAGAATTCGGAGAACAATGGAAGAGTTTTTAAGCATTTTTAAACGTCAGTGGAATTCCGAAAACAATGGAAGAGTTCCGAAGCATTTTTAAACATCAGCGGAATTCTGAGAACAATGGAAGTGTTCCAAAGCATTTTTAAACTTCAGCAGAATTCCGAGAACAATGGAAGAGTTCCGAAGCATTTTTAAATTTCAACGGAATTCCGAGAACAATGGAAGAGTTCCGAAGCATATTTAAACTTCAGCGGAATTCCGAGAACAATGGAAGAGTTCCGAAGCATATTTAAACTTCAGCGGAATTCCAAGAATAATGGAAGAGTTCCGAAGCATTTTTAAACTTCACCCGAATTCCGAGAACAATGGAAGAGTTCCGATGCATTTTTAAACTTCAGCAGAATTCCTAGAACAATGGAAGAGTTCTGAAGCATTTTTAAACTTCAGCGGAATTCCGAGAACAATGGAAGAGTTCCGAAGCATTTTTAAACGTCAGCAGAATTCCGAGAACAATGGAAGTGTTCTGAAGCATTTTTAAACGTCAGCGGAATTCTGAGAACAATGGAAGAGTTCCGAAGCATTTTTAAACTTCAGCAGAATTATGAGAACAATGGAAGAGTTCCGAAGCATTTTTAAACTTCAGCGGAATTTGGAGAACAAAGGAAGATTTCCGAAGCATTTTTAAAAGTCAGAGAAATTCCGAGAACAATGGAAGAGTTCCGAAGCATTTTTAAACTTCAGCAGAATTCCGAGAACAATGGAAGAGTTGTGAAGCATTTTTAAACGTCAGCGGAATTCTGAGAACAATAGAAGAGTTCCGAAGCATTTTTAAATGTCAGCGGAATGCCGAGAACAATGGAAGAGTTCCGAAGCATTTTTATATGTCTGCAGAATTCTGAGAACAATGGAAGAGTTCCAAAGCATTTTTAAATGTCAGCGGAATTCTGAAAACAATGGAAGAGTTCCGAAGCATTTTTAAACTTCAGCAGAATTCCGAGAACAATGGAAGAGTTCCGAAGCATTTTTAAATGTCAGCGGAATTCCGAGAACAATGGAAGAGTTCCGAAGCATTTTTATATGTCTGCAGAATTCTGAGAACAATGGAAGAGTTCCAAAGCATTTTTAAATGTCAGCGGAATTCTGAAAACAATGGAAGAGTTCCGAAGCATTTTTAAACTTCAGCAGAATTCCGAGAACAATGGAAGAGTTCCGAAACATTCTTAAACTTCTGCGGATTTCCGAGAACAATAGAAGAGTTCCGAAGCATTTTTAAACGTCCGCGAAATTCCGAGAACAATGGAAGAGTTGTGAAGCATTTTTAAATGTCAGTGGAATTCTGAGAACAATGGAAGAGTTCCGAAGCATTTTTAAACTTCAGCAGAATTATGAAAACAATGGAAGAGTTCCGAAGCATTTTTAAACTTCAGCGGAATTTGGAGAACAAAGGAAGATTTCCGAAGCATTTTTAAAAGTCAGAGAAATTCCGAGAACAATGGAAGAGTTCCGAAGCATTTTTAAACTTCAGCAGAATTCCGAGAACAATGGAAGAGTTGTGAAGCATTTTTAAACGTCAGCGGAATTCCGAGAACAATGGAAGAGTTCCGAAGCATTTTTAAACGTCAGCGGAATTCTGAGAACAATGGAATAATTCTGAAACATTTTTAATCTTCAGCATAATTCCGAGAACAATGGAAGAGTTCCGAAGCATATTTAAACTACAGCGGAATTCCGAGAACAATGGAAGAGTTCTGAAGCATTTTTAAACCTCAGCAGAATACCGAGAACAATGGAAGAGTTGTGAAGCATTTTTAAACGTCAGAGGAATTCCAGAACAATGGAAGAGTTCCGAAGCATTTTTAAATGTCAGCGGAATTCCGAGAACAATGGAAGAGTTCCGAAGCATTTTTATATGTCTGCAGAATTCTGAGAACAATGGAAGAGTTCCAAAGCATTTTTAAATGTCAGCGGAATTCTGAAAACAATGGAAGAGTTCCGAAGCATTTTTAAACTTCAGCAGAATTCCGAGAACAATGGAAGAGTTCCGAAGCATTCTTAAACTTCTGCGGATTTCTGAGAACAATGGAAGAGTTCCGAAGCGTTTTTAAAAGTCAGCGGAATTCCGAGAACAATAGAAGAGTTGTGAAGCATTTTTAAGCGTCAGCGGAATTCCGAGAACAATGGAAGAGTTCCGAAGCATTTTTAAACATCCGCGAAATTCCGAGAACAATGGAAGAGTTGTGAAGCATTTTTAAACATCAGCGGAATTCCGATAAGAATGGAAGAGTTCCGAAGCATTTTTAAACGTCAGCGGAATTCCGAGAACAATGGAAGAGTTCTGAAGCATTTTTAAACGTCAGCGGAATTCCGAGAACAATGGAAGAATTACGAAGCATTTTTAAATGCCAGCGGAATTCTGAGATCAATGGAAGAGTTCCGAAGCATTTTTAAACTTCAGCAGAATTCCGAGAACAATGGAAGAGTTCCGAAGCATACTTAAACTTCAGCGGAATTCCGAGAACAATGGAAGAGTTCCGAAGCATTTTTAAAAGTCAGCGGAATTCCGAGAACAATGGAAGAGTTCTGAAGCATTTTTAAACTTCAGCGGAATTACGAGAACAATGGAAGAGTTCCGAAGCATTTTTAAACATCAGCAGAATTCCGAAAACAATGGAAGAGTTTTTAAGCATTTTTAAACGTCAGTGGAATTCCGAAAACAATGGAAGAGTTCCGAAGCATTTTTAAACATCAGCGGAATTCTGAGAACAATGGAAGTGTTCCAAAGCATTTTTAAACTACAGCAGAATTCCGAGAACAATGGAAGAGTTCCGAAGCATTTTTAAACTTCAACGGAATTCCGAGAACAATGGAAGAGTTCCGAAGCATTTTAAAACTTCAGTAGCATTCCGAGAACAATGGAACAGTTCCGAAGCATTTTTAAACTTCAGCGGATTTCCGAGAAATGGAAGAGTTCCGAAGCATTTTTAAACTTCAGCGGATTTCCGAGAAATGGAAGAGTTCCGAAGCATTTTGAAACGTCAGCGGAAACCCGAGAACAATGGAAGAGTTCTGAAGCATTTTTAAATGTCAGCAGAATTCGGAGAACAATGGAAGAGTTCCGAAGAATTTTTAAACGTCAGCAGAATTCCGAGAACAATGGAAGAGTTCCGAAGCATTTTTAAATGTCAGCAGAATTCCGAGAACAATTGATGAGTTCCAAAGCATTTTTAAACTTCAGCGGAATTCCGAGAACAATGGAAGAGTTCCGAAGCATTTTTAAATGTCAGCAGAATTCCGAGAACAATTCAAGAGTTCCGAAGCATTTTTAAACTTCAGCGGAATTCCGAGAATATTGGAAAAGCTCTGAAGCATTTTTAAACGTCAGCGGAATGGCGAGAACAATGGAAGAGTTCAGAAGCATTTTTAAACATCAGCGGAATGACGAGAACAATGGAAGAGTTCCGAAGCATTTTTAAACTTCAGCATAGTTCCGAGAACAATGGAAGAGTTTCGAAGCATTTTTAAATTTCAACAGATTTCCGAGAACAATGGAAGAGTTCTGAAGCATTTTAAAACTTCAGCGGAATTCCGAGAAGAATGGAAGAGTTCCAAAGCTTTTTTAAACTTCAGCGGATTTCCGAAAAATGAAAGAGTTCCGAAGCATTTTGAAACGTCAGAGGAAATCCGAGAACAATGGAAGAGTTCCGAAGCATTTTTAAACATCAGCGGAATTCTGAGAACAATGGAAGTGTTCCAAAGCATTTTTAAACTACAGCAGAATTCCGAGAACAATGGAAGAGTTCCGAAGCATTTTTAAACTTCAACGGAATTCCGAGAACAATGGAAGAGTTCCGAAGCATTTTAAAACTTCAGTAGCATTCCGAGAACAATGGAACAGTTCCGAAGCATTTTTAAACTTCAGCGGATTTCCGAGAAATGGAAGAGTTCCGAAGCATTTTTAAACTTCAGCGGATTTCCGAGAAATGGAAGAGTTCCGAAGCATTTTGAAACGTCAGCGGAAACCCGAGAACAATGGAAGAGTTCTGAAGCATTTTTAAATGTCAGCAGAATTCGGAGAACAATGGAAGAGTTCCGAAGAATTTTTAAACGTCAGCAGAATTCCGAGAACAATTGATGAGTTCCAAAGCATTTTTAAACTTCAGCGGAATTCCGAGAACAATGGAAGAGTTCCGAAGCATTTTTAAATGTCAGCAGAATTCCGAGAACAATTGATGAGTTCCAAAGCATTTTTAAACTTCAGCGGAATTCCGAGAACAATGGAAGAGTTCCGAAGCATTTTTAAATGTCAGCAGAATTCCGAGAACAATTCAAGAGTTCCGAAGCATTTTTAAACTTCAGCGGAATTCCGAGAATATTGGAAAAGCTCTGAAGCATTTTTAAACGTCAGCGGAATGGCGAGAACAATGGAAGAGTTCAGAAGCATTTTTAAACATCAGCGGAATGACGAGAACAATGGAAGAGTTCCGAAGCATTTTTAAACTTCAGCATAGTTCCGAGAACAATGGAAGAGTTTCGAAGCATTTTTAAATTTCAACAGATTTCCGAGAACAATGGAAGAGTTCTGAAGCATTTTAAAACTTCAGCGGAATTCCGAGAAGAATGGAAGAGTTCCAAAGCTTTTTTAAACTTCAGCGGATTTCCGAAAAATGAAAGAGTTCCGAAGCATTTTGAAACGTCAGAGGAAATCCGAGAACAATGGAAGAGTTCCGAAGCATTTTTAAACATCAGCGGAATTCCTTGAACAATGAAAGAGTTGCAAAGCGTTATTAAATGTCAGCGGAATTCCAAGAGCAAAGGAAGAGTTCCGAAGCATTTTGAAACGTCAGCGGAAACCCGAGAACAATGGAAGAGTTCTGAAGCATTTTTAAATGTCAGCAGAATTCGGAGAACAATGGAAGAGTTCCGAAGCATTTTTAAATGTCAGCAGAATTCCGAGAACAATTGATGAGTTCCAAAGCATTTTTAAACTTCTGCGGAATTCCGAGAACAATGGAAGAGTTCCGAAGCATTTTTAAATGTCAGCAGAATTCCGAGAACAATTCAAGAGTTCCGAAGCATTTTTAAACTTCAGCGGAATTCCGAGAATATTGGAAAAGCTCTGAAGCATTTTTAAACGTCAGCGGAATGGCGAGAACAATGGAAGAGTTCAGAAGCATTTTTAAACATCAGCGGAATGACGAGAACAATGGAAGAGTTCCGAAGCATTTTTAAACTTCAGCATAGTTCCGAGAACAATGGAAGAGTTTCGAAGCATTTTTAAATTTCAACAGATTTCCGAGAACAATGGAAGAGTTCTGAAGCATTTTAAAACTTCAGCGGAATTCCGAGAAGAATGGAAGAGTTCCAAAGCTTTTTTAAACTTCAGCGGATTTCCGAAAAATGAAAGAGTTCCGAAGCATTTTGAAACGTCAGAGGAAATCCGAGAACAATGGAAGAGTTCCGAAGCATTTTTAAACATCAGCGGAATTCCTTGAACAATGAAAGAGTTGCAAAGCGTTATTAAATGTCAGCGGAATTCCAAGAGCAAAGGAAGAGTTCCGAAGCATTTTTAAACTTCAGCGGATTTCCGAGAAATGGAATATTTTCAAAGCATTTTTAAATTTCAATGGAATTCCGAGAAGAATGGAAGAGTTCCGAAGCATTTTAAAACTTCAGCAGAATTCCGAGAACATTGGAAGAGTTCCGAAGCATTTTTAAACTTCAGTGGAATTCCAAGAGGAAAGTAAGAGTTCGGAAGCATTTTTAAACTACAGCGGAATTCCGAGAACAATGGAAGAGTTCCGAAGCAATTTTATGCTTCAGCAGAATTCCGAGAACAACGGAAGAGTTGCGAAGCATTTTTAAACTTCAACGGAATTCCAAGAACGATGGAAGAGTTCCGGAGCATTTTTAAACTTCAGCGGATTTCCGAGAACAATGGAAGAATACCGAAGCATTCTTAAACTTCTGCGGATTTCTGAGAACAATGGAAGAGTTCCGAAGCATTTTTAAAAGTCAGCGGAATTCTGAGAACAATAGAAGAGTTCCGAAGCATTTTTATATGTCTGCAGAATTCTGAGAACAATGGAAGAGTTCCAAAGCATTTTCAAAAGTCAGCGGAATTCTGAAAACAATGGAAGAGTTCCGAAGCATTTTTAAACTTCAGCAGAATTCCGAGAACAATGGAAGAGTTCCGAAGCATTCTTAAACTTCTGCGGATTTCTGAGAACAATGGAAGAGTTCCGAAGCATTTTTAAAAGTCAGCGGAATTCTGAGAACAATAGAAGAGTTCCGAAGCATTTTTAAACTTCAGCAGAATTCCGAGAACAATGGAAGAGTTGTGAAGCATTTTTAAACGTCAGCGGAATTCCGAGAACAATGGAAGAGTTCCGAAGCATTTTTAAACGTCAGCGGAATTCTGAGAACAATGGAATAATTCTGAAACATTTTTAATCTTCAGCATAATTCCGAGAACAATGGAAGAGTTCCGAAGCATTTTTAAATGTCAGCAGAATTCCGAGAACAATTCAAGAGTTCCGAAGCATTTTTAAACTTCAGCGGAATTCCGAGAATATTGGAAAAGCTCTGAAGCATTTTTAAACGTCAGCGGAATGGCGAGAACAATGGAAGAGTTCAGAAGCATTTTTAAACATCAGCGGAATGACGAGAACAATGGAAGAGTTCCGAAGCATTTTTAAACTTCAGCATAGTTCCGAGAACAATGGAAGAGTTTCGAAGCATTTTTAAATTTCAACAGATTTCCGAGAACAATGGAAGAGTTCTGAAGCATTTTAAAACTTCAGCGGAATTCCGAGAAGAATGGAAGAGTTCCAAAGCTTTTTTAAACTTCAGCGGATTTCCGAAAAATGAAAGAGTTCCGAAGCATTTTGAAACGTCAGAGGAAATCCGAGAACAATGGAAGAGTTCCGAAGCATTTTTAAACATCAGCGGAATTCTGAGAACAATGGAAGTGTTCCAAAGCATTTTTAAACTACAGCAGAATTCCGAGAACAATGGAAGAGTTCCGAAGCATTTTTAAACTTCAACGGAATTCCGAGAACAATGGAAGAGTTCCGAAGCATTTTGAAACTTCAGTAGCATTCCGAGAACAATGGAACAGTTCCGAAGCATTTTTAAACTTCAGCGGATTTCCGAGAAATGGAAGAGTTCCGAAGCATTTTTAAACTTCAGCGGATTTCCGAGAAATGGAAGAGTTCTGAAGCATTTTTAAATGTCAGCAGAATTCGGAGAACAATGGAAGAGTTCCGAAGAATTTTTAAACGTCAGCAGAATTCCGAGAACAATTGATGAGTTCCAAAGCATTTTTAAACTTCAGCGGAATTCCGAGAACAATGGAAGAGTTCCGAAGCATTTTTAAATGTCAGCAGAATTCCGAGAACAATTGATGAGTTCCAAAGCATTTTTAAACTTCAGCGGAATTCCGAGAACAATGGAAGAGTTCCGAAGCATTTTTAAATGTCAGCAGAATTCCGAGAACAATTCAAGAGTTCCGAAGCATTTTTAAACTTCAGCGGAATTCCGAGAATATTGGAAAAGCTCTGAAGCATTTTTAAACGTCAGCGGAATGGCGAGAACAATGGAAGAGTTCAGAAGCATTTTTAAACATCAGCGGAATGACGAGAACAATGGAAGAGTTCCGAAGCATTTTTAAACTTCAGCATAGTTCCGAGAACAATGGAAGAGTTTCGAAGCATTTTTAAATTTCAACAGATTTCCGAGAACAATGGAAGAGTTCTGAAGCATTTTAAAACTTCAGCGGAATTCCGAGAAGAATGGAAGAGTTCCAAAGCTTTTTTAAACTTCAGCGGATTTCCGAAAAATGAAAGAGTTCCGAAGCATTTTGAAACGTCAGAGGAAATCCGAGAACAATGGAAGAGTTCCGAAGCATTTTTAAACATCAGCGGAATTCCTTGAACAATGAAAGAGTTGCAAAGCGTTATTAAATGTCAGCGGAATTCCAAGAGCAAAGGAAGAGTTCCGAAGCATTTTTAAACTTCAGCGGATTTCCGAGAAATGGAATATTTTCAAAGCATTTTTAAATTTCAATGGAATTCCGAGAAGAATGGAAGAGTTCCGAAGCATTTTAAAACTTCAGCAGAATTCCGAGAACATTGGAAGAGTTCCGAAGCATTTTTAAACTTCAGTGGAATTCCAAGAGGAAAGTAAGAGTTCCGAAGCATTTTTAAACTACAGCGGAATTCCGAGGACAATGGAAGAGTTCCGAAGCAATTTTATGCTTCAGCAGAATTCCGAGAACAACGGAAGAGTTGCGAAGCATTTTTAAACTTCAACGGAATTCCAAGAACGATGGAAGAGTTCCGGAGCATTTTTAAACTTCAGCGGATTTCCGAGAACAATGGAAGAATACCGAAGCATTCTTAAACTTCTGCGGATTTCTGAGAACAATGGAAGAGTTCCGAAGCATTTTTAAAAGTCAGCGGAATTCTGAGAACAATAGAAGAGTTCCGAAGCATTTTTATATGTCTGCAGAATTCTGAGAACAATGGAAGAGTTCCAAAGCATTTTCAAAAGTCAGCGGAATTCTGAAAACAATGGAAGAGTTCCGAAGCATTTTTAAACTTCAGCAGAATTCCGAGAACAATGGAAGAGTTCCGAAGCATTCTTAAACTTCTGCGGATTTCTGAGAACAATGGAAGAGTTCCGAAGCATTTTTAAAAGTCAGCGGAATTCTGAGAACAATAGAAGAGTTCCGAAGCATTTTTAAATGTCAGCGGAATTCCGAGAACAATGGAAGAGTTCCGAAGCATTTTTATATGTCTGCAGAATTCTGAGAACAATGGAAGAGTTCCAAAGCATTTTTAAATGTCAGCGGAATTCTGAAAACAATGGAAGAGTTCCGAAGCATTTTTAAACTTCAGCAGAATTCCGAGAACAATGGAAGAGTTCCGAAACATTCTTAAACTTCTGCGGATTTCCGAGAACAATAGAAGAGTTCCGAAGCATTTTTAAACGTCCGCGAAATTCCGAGAACAATGGAAGAGTTGTGAAGCATTTTTAAACGTCAGTGGAATTCTGAGAACAATGGAAGAGTTCCGAAGCATTTTTAAACTTCAGCAGAATTATGAAAACAATGGAAGAGTTCCGAAGCATTTTTAAACTTCAGCGGAATTTGGAGAACAAAGGAAGATTTCCGAAGCATTTTTAAAAGTCAGAGAAATTCCGAGAACAATGGAAGAGTTCCGAAGCATTTTTAAACTACAGCGGAATTCCGAGGACAATGGAAGAGTTCCGAAGCAATTTTATGCTTCAGCAGAATTCCGAGAACAACGGAAGAGTTGCGAAGCATTTTTAAACTTCAACGGAATTCCAAGAACGATGGAAGAGTTCCGGAGCATTTTTAAACTTCAGCGGATTTCCGAGAACAATGGAAGAATACCGAAGCATTCTTAAACTTCTGCGGATTTCTGAGAACAATGGAAGAGTTCCGAAGCATTTTTAAAAGTCAGCGGAATTCTGAGAACAATAGAAGAGTTCCGAAGCATTTCTATATGTCTGCAGAATTCTGAGAACAATGGAAGAGTTCCAAAGCATTTTCAAAAGTCAGCGGAATTCTGAAAACAATGGAAGAGTTCCGAAGCATTTTTAAACTTCAGCAGAATTCCGAGAACAATGGAAGAGTTCCGAAGCATTCTTAAACTTCTGCGGATTTCTGAGAACAATGGAAGAGTTCCGAAGCATTTTTAAAAGTCAGCGGAATTCTGAGAACAATAGAAGAGTTCCGAAGCATTTTTAAATGTCAGCGGAATTCCGAGAACAATGGAAGAGTTCCGAAGCATTTTTATATGTCTGCAGAATTCTGAGAACAATGGAAGAGTTCCAAAGCATTTTTAAATGTCAGCGGAATTCTGAAAACAATGGAAGAGTTCCGAAGCATTTTTAAACTTCAGCAGAATTCCGAGAACAATGGAAGAGTTCCGAAACATTCTTAAACTTCTGCGGATTTCCGAGAACAATAGAAGAGTTCCGAAGCATTTTTAAACGTCCGCGAAATTCCGAGAACAATGGAAGAGTTGTGAAGCATTTTTAAACGTCAGTGGAATTCTGAGAACAATGGAAGAGTTCCGAAGCATTTTTAAACTTCAGCAGAATTATGAAAACAATGGAAGAGTTCCGAAGCATTTTTAAACTTCAGCGGAATTTGGAGAACAAAGGAAGATTTCCGAAGCATTTTTAAAAGTCAGAGAAATTCCGAGAACAATGGAAGAGTTCCGAAGCATTTTTAAACTTCAGCAGAATTCCGAGAACAATGGAAGAGTTGTGAAGCATTTTTAAACGTCAGCGGAATTCCGAGAACAATGGAAGAGTTCCGAAGCATTTTTAAACGTCAGCGGAATTCTGAGAACAATGGAATAATTCTGAAACATTTTTAATCTTCAGCATAATTCCGAGAACAATGGAAGAGTTCCGAAGCATATTTAAACTACAGCGGAATTCCGAGAACAATGGAAGAGTTCTGAAGCATTTTTAAACCTCAGCAGAATACCGAGAACAATGGAAGAGTTGTGAAGCATTTTTAAACGTCAGAGGAATTCCAGAACAATGGAAGAGTTCCGAAGCATTTTTAAATGTCAGCGGAATTCCGAGAACAATGGAAGAGTTCCGAAGCATTTTTATATGTCTGCAGAATTCTGAGAACAATGGAAGAGTTCCAAAGCATTTTTAAATGTCAGCGGAATTCTGAAAACAATGGAAGAGTTCCGAAGCATTTTTAAACTTCAGCAGAATTCCGAGAACAATGGAAGAGTTCCGAAGCATTCTTAAACTTCTGCGGATTTCTGAGAACAATGGAAGAGTTCCGAAGCATTTTTAAAAGTCAGCGGAATTCCGAGAACAATAGAAGAGTTGTGAAGCATTTTTAAGCGTCAGCGGAATTCCGAGAACAATGGAAGAGTTCCGAAGCATTTTTAAACGTCCGCGAAATTCCGAGAACAATGGAAGAGTTGTGAAGCATTTTTAAACATCAGCGGAATTCCGATAAGAATGGAAGAGTTCCGAAGCATTTTTAAACGTCAGCGGAATTCCGAGAACAATGGAAGAGTTCTGAAGCATTTTTAAACGTCAGCGGAATTCCGAGAACAATGGAAGAATTACGAAGCATTTTTAAATGCCAGCGGAATTCTGAGATCAATGGAAGAGTTCCGAAGCATTTTTAAACTTCAGCAGAATTCCGAGAACAATGGAAGAGTTCCGAAGCATACTTAAACTTCAGCGGAATTCCGAGAACAATGGAAGAGTTCCGAAGCATTTTTAAAAGTCAGCGGAATTCCGAGAACAATGGAAGAGTTCTGAAGCATTTTTAAACTTCAGCGGAATTACGAGAACAATGGAAGAGTTCCGAAGCATTTTTAAACATCAGCAGAATTCCGAAAACAATGGAAGAGTTTTTAAGCATTTTTAAACGTCAGTGGAATTCCGAAAACAATGGAAGAGTTCCGAAGCATTTTTAAACATCAGCGGAATTCTGAGAACAATGGAAGTGTTCCAAAGCATTTTTAAACTACAGCAGAATTCCGAGAACAATGGAAGAGTTCCGAAGCATTTTTAAACTTCAACGGAATTCCGAGAACAATGGAAGAGTTCCGAAGCATTTTAAAACTTCAGTAGCATTCCGAGAACAATGGAACAGTTCCGAAGCATTTTTAAACTTCAGCGGATTTCCGAGAAATGGAAGAGTTCCGAAGCATTTTTAAACTTCAGCGGATTTCCGAGAAATGGAAGAGTTCCGAAGCATTTTGAAACGTCAGCGGAAACCCGAGAACAATGGAAGAGTTCTGAAGCATTTTTAAATGTCAGCAGAATTCGGAGAACAATGGAAGAGTTCCGAAGAATTTTTAAACGTCAGCAGAATTCCGAGAACAATGGAAGAGTTCCGAAGCATTTTTAAATGTCAGCAGAATTCCGAGAACAATTGATGAGTTCCAAAGCATTTTTAAACTTCAGCGGAATTCCGAGAACAATGGAAGAGTTCCGAAGCATTTTTAAATGTCAGCAGAATTCCGAGAACAATTCAAGAGTTCCGAAGCATTTTTAAACTTCAGCGGAATTCCGAGAATATTGGAAAAGCTCTGAAGCATTTTTAAACGTCAGCGGAATGGCGAGAACAATGGAAGAGTTCAGAAGCATTTTTAAACATCAGCGGAATGACGAGAACAATGGAAGAGTTCCGAAGCATTTTTAAACTTCAGCATAGTTCCGAGAACAATGGAAGAGTTTCGAAGCATTTTTAAATTTCAACAGATTTCCGAGAACAATGGAAGAGTTCTGAAGCATTTTAAAACTTCAGCGGAATTCCGAGAAGAATGGAAGAGTTCCAAAGCTTTTTTAAACTTCAGCGGATTTCCGAAAAATGAAAGAGTTCCGAAGCATTTTGAAACGTCAGAGGAAATCCGAGAACAATGGAAGAGTTCCGAAGCATTTTTAAACATCAGCGGAATTCTGAGAACAATGGAAGTGTTCCAAAGCATTTTTAAACTACAGCAGAATTCCGAGAACAATGGAAGAGTTCCGAAGCATTTTTAAACTTCAACGGAATTCCGAGAACAATGGAAGAGTTCCGAAGCATTTTAAAACTTCAGTAGCATTCCGAGAACAATGGAACAGTTCCGAAGCATTTTTAAACTTCAGCGGATTTCCGAGAAATGGAAGAGTTCCGAAGCATTTTTAAACTTCAGCGGATTTCCGAGAAATGGAAGAGTTCCGAAGCATTTTGAAACGTCAGCGGAAACCCGAGAACAATGGAAGAGTTCTGAAGCATTTTTAAATGTCAGCAGAATTCGGAGAACAATGGAAGAGTTCCGAAGAATTTTTAAACGTCAGCAGAATTCCGAGAACAATTGATGAGTTCCAAAGCATTTTTAAACTTCAGCGGAATTCCGAGAACAATGGAAGAGTTCCGAAGCATTTTTAAATGTCAGCAGAATTCCGAGAACAATTGATGAGTTCCAAAGCATTTTTAAACTTCAGCGGAATTCCGAGAACAATGGAAGAGTTCCGAAGCATTTTTAAATGTCAGCAGAATTCCGAGAACAATTCAAGAGTTCCGAAGCATTTTTAAACTTCAGCGGAATTCCGAGAATATTGGAAAAGCTCTGAAGCATTTTTAAACGTCAGCGGAATGGCGAGAACAATGGAAGAGTTCAGAAGCATTTTTAAACATCAGCGGAGTGACGAGAACAATGGAACAGTTCCGAAGCATTTTTAAACTTCAGCGGATTTCCGAGAAATGGAAGAGTTCCGAAGCATTTTTAAACTTCAGCATAGTTCCGAGAACAATGGAAGAGTTTCGAAGCATTTTTAAATTTCAACAGATTTCCGAGAACAATGGAAGAGTTCTGAAGCATTTTAAAACTTCAGCGGAATTCCGAGAAGAATGGTAGAGTTCCAAAGCTTTTTTAAACTTCAGCGGATTTCCGAAAAATGAAAGAGTTCCGAAGCATTTTGAAACGTCAGAGGAAATCCGAGAACAATGGAAGAGTTCCGAAGCATTTTTAAACATCAGCGGAATTCCTTGAACAATGAAAGAGTTGCAAAGCGTTATTAAATGTCAGCGGAATTCCAAGAGCAAAGGAAGAGTTCCGAAGCATTTTTAAACTTCAGCGGATTTCCGAGAAATGGAATATTTTCAAAGCATTTTTAAAATTCCGAGAAGAATGGAAGAGTTCCGAAGCATTTTAAAACTTCAGCAGAATTCCGAGAACATTGGAAGAGTTCCGAAGCATTTTTAAACTTCAGTGGAATTCCAAGAGGAAAGTAAGAGTTCCGAAGCATTTTTAAACTACAGCGGAATTCCGAGAACAATGGAAGAGTTCCGAAGCAATTTTATGCTTCAGCAGAATTCCGAGAACAACGGAAGAGTTGCGAAGCATTTTTAAACTTCAACGGAATTCCAAGAACGATGGAAGAGTTACGGAGCATTTTTAAACTTCAGCGGATTTCCGAGAACAATGGAAGAATACCGAAGCATTTTAAACATCAGCAGAATTCTGAGAACAATGGAAGAGTTCCGAAGCATTTTTAAACTTCAGCGGAATTACGAGAACAATGGAAGAATACCGAAGCATTTTAAACATCAGCAGAATTCCGAGAACAATGGAAGAGTTTTTAAGCATTTTTAAACTTCAGCGGAGTTCCGAGAACAATAGAAGAGTTCTGAAGAATTTTTAAAGGTCAGCGGAATTCCGAAAACAATGGAAGAGTTCCGAAGCATTTTTAAACGTCAGCGGAATTCTGAGAACAATGGAAGAGTTCCAAAACATTTTTAAACTTCAGCAGAATTCCGAGAACAATGGAAGAGTTTCGAAGCATTTTTAAACTTCAACGGAATTCCGAGAACAATGGAACATTTCCAAAGCATTTTTAAACTTCAGCGGATTTCCGAGAAATGGAAAAGTTCCGAATCATTTTGAAACGTCAGCGGAAATCCGAGAACAATGGAAGAGTTCTGAAGCATTTTTAAACGTCAGCGGAAATCCGGGAACAATGGAAGAGTTCAAAGCATTTTTCGATGTCAGCGGAATTCCGAGAACAATGAAAGAGCTACGAAGCATTATTAAACATCAGCGGAATTCCGAGAACAATGGAAGAGTTCTGATGCATTTTTAAACTTCAGCATAATTCCGAGAACAATGGAAGAGTTCCGAAGCATTTTTAAATTTCAACGGAATTCCGAGAACAATGGAAGAGTTCCGAAGCATTTTTAAATGTCAGCGGAATTCCAAGAACAATGGAAGAGTTCCGAAGCATTTTTATATGTCTGCAGAATTCTGAGAACAATGGAAGAGTTCCAAAGCATTTTTAAATGTCAGAGGAATTCTGAAAACAATGGAAGAGTTCCGAAGCATTTTTAAACTTCAGCAGAATTCCGAGAACAATGGAAGAGTTCCGAAGCATTCTTAAACTTCTGCGGATTTCTGAGAACAATGGAAGAGTTCCGAAGCATTTTTAAAAGTCAGCGGAATTCCGAGAACAATAGAAGAGTTGTGAAGCATTTTTAAGCGTCAGCGGAATTCCGAGAACAATGGAAGAGTTCCGAAGCATTTTTAAACGTCCGCGAAATTCCGAGAACAATGGAAGAGTTGTGAAGCATTTTTAAACATCAGCGGAATTCCGATAAGAATGGAAGAGTTCCGAAGCATTTTTAAACTTCAGCAGAATTCCGGGAACAATGGAAGAGTTCCGAAGCATACTTAAACTTCATCGGAATTCCGAGAACAATGGAAGAGTTCCGAAGCATACTTAAACTTCAGCGGAATTCCGAGAACAATGGAAGAGTTCCGAAGCATTTTTAAACATCAGCGGAATTCCGATAACAATGGAAGAGTTCCGAAGCATTTTTAAACGTCAGCGGAATTACGAGAACAATGGAAGAGTTCCGAAGCATTTTAAAACTTCAGTAGCATTCCGAGAACAATGGAACAGTTCCGAAGCATTTTTAAACTTCAGCGGATTTCCGAGAAATGGAAGAGTTCCGAAGCATTTTTAAACTTCAGCGGATTTCCGAGAAATGGAAGAGTTCCGAAGCATTTTGAAACGTCAGCGGAAACCCGAGAACAATGGAAGAGTTCTGAAGCATTTTTAAATGTCAGCAGAATTCGGAGAACAATGGAAGAGTTCCGAAGAATTTTTAAACGTCAGCAGAATTCCGAGAACAATTGATGAGTTCCAAAGCATTTTTAAACTTCAGCGGAATTCCGAGAACAATGGAAGAGTTCTGAAGCATTTTTAAATGTCAGCGGAATTCCGAGAACAATGGAAGAGTTACGAAGCATTTTTAAATGCCAGCGGAATTCTGAGAACAATGGAAGAGTTCCGAAGCATTTTTAAACTTCAGCAGAATTCCGAGAACAATGGAAGAGTTCCGAAGCATACTTAAACTTCATCGGAATTCCGAGAACAATGGAAGAGTTCCGAAGCATACTTAAACTTCAGCGGAATTCCGAGAACAATGGAAGAGTTCCGAAGCATTTTTAAATGTCAGCAGAATTCCGAGAACAATTGATGAGTTCCAAAGCATTTTTAAACTTCAGCGGAATTCCGAGAACAATGGAAGAGTTCCGAAGCATTTTTAAATGTCAGCAGAATTCCGAGAACAATTCAAGAGTTCCGAAGCATTTTTAAACTTCAGCGGAATTCCGAGAATATTGGAAAAGCTCTGAAGCATTTTTAAACGTCAGCGGAATGGCGAGAACAATGGAAGAGTTCAGAAGCATTTTTAAACATCAGCGGAATGACGAGAACAATGGAAGAGTTCCGAAGCATTTTTAAACTTCAGCATAGTTCCGAGAACAATGGAAGAGTTTCGAAGCATTTTTAAATTTCAACAGATTTCCGAGAACAATGGAAGAGTTCTGAAGCATTTTAAAACTTCAGCGGAATTCCGAGAAGAATGGAAGAGTTCCAAAGCTTTTTTAAACTTCAGCGGATTTCCGAAAAATGAAAGAGTTCCGAAGCATTTTGAAACGTCAGAGGAAATCCGAGAACAATGGAAGAGTTCCGAAGCATTTTTAAACATCAGCGGAATTCTGAGAACAATGGAAGTGTTCCAAAGCATTTTTAAACTACAGCAGAATTCCGAGAACAATGGAAGAGTTCCGAAGCATTTTTAAACTTCAACGGAATTCCGAGAACAATGGAAGAGTTCCGAAGCATTTTAAAACTTCAGTAGCATTCCGAGAACAATGGAACAGTTCCGAAGCATTTTTAAACTTCAGCGGATTTCCGAGAAATGGAAGAGTTCCGAAGCATTTTTAAACTTCAGCGGATTTCCGAGAAATGGAAGAGTTCCGAAGCATTTTGAAACGTCAGCGGAAACCCGAGAACAATGGAAGAGTTCTGAAGCATTTTTAAATGTCAGCAGAATTCGGAGAACAATGGAAGAGTTCCGAAGAATTTTTAAACGTCAGCAGAATTCCGAGAACAATTGATGAGTTCCAAAGCATTTTTAAACTTCAGCGGAATTCCGAGAACAATGGAAGAGTTCCGAAGCATTTTTAAATGTCAGCAGAATTTCGAGAACAATTGATGAGTTCCAAAGCATTTTTAAACTTCAGCGGAATTCCGAGAACAATGGAAGAGTTCCGAAGCATTTTTAAATGTCAGCAGAATTCCGAGAACAATTCAAGAGTTCCGAAGCATTTTTAAACTTCAGCGGAATTCCGAGAATATTGGAAAAGCTCTGAAGCATTTTTAAACGTCAGCGGAATGGCGAGAACAATGGAAGAGTTCAGAAGCATTTTTAAACATCAGCGGAGTGACGAGAACAATGGAACAGTTCCGAAGCATTTTTAAACTTCAGCGGATTTCCGAGAAATGGAAGAGTTCCGAAGCATTTTTAAACTTCAGCATAGTTCCGAGAACAATGGAAGAGTTTCGAAGCATTTTTAAATTTCAACAGATTTCCGAGAACAATGGAAGAGTTCTGAAGCATTTTAAAACTTCAGCGGAATTCCGAGAAGAATGGTAGAGTTCCAAAGCTTTTTTAAACTTCAGCGGATTTCCGAAAAATGAAAGAGTTCCGAAGCATTTTGAAACGTCAGAGGAAATCCGAGAACAATGGAAGAGTTCCGAAGCATTTTTAAACATCAGCGGAATTCCTTGAACAATGAAAGAGTTGCAAAGCGTTATTAAATGTCAGCGGAATTCCAAGAGCAAAGGAAGAGTTCCGAAGCATTTTTAAACTTCAGCGGATTTCCGAGAAATGGAATATTTTCAAAGCATTTTTAAAATTCCGAGAAGAATGGAAGAGTTCCGAAGCATTTTAAAACTTCAGCAGAATTCCGAGAACATTGGAAGAGTTCCGAAGCATTTTTAAACTTCAGTGGAATTCCAAGAGGAAAGTAAGAGTTCCGAAGCATTTTTAAACTACAGCGGAATTCCGAGAACAATGGAAGAGTTCCGAAGCAATTTTATGCTTCAGCAGAATTCCGAGAACAACGGAAGAGTTGCGAAGCATTTTTAAACTTCAACGGAATTCCAAGAACGATGGAAGAGTTACGGAGCATTTTTAAACTTCAGCGGATTTCCGAGAACAATGGAAGAATACCGAAGCATTTTAAACATCAGCAGAATTCTGAGAACAATGGAAGAGTTCCGAAGCATTTTTAAACTTCAGCGGAATTACGAGAACAATGGAAGAATACCGAAGCATTTTAAACATCAGCAGAATTCCGAGAACAATGGAAGAGTTTTTAAGCATTTTTAAACTTCAGCGGAGTTCCGAGAACAATAGAAGAGTTCTGAAGAATTTTTAAAGGTCAGCGGAATTCCGAAAACAATGGAAGAGTTCCGAAGCATTTTTAAACGTCAGCGGAATTCTGAGAACAATGGAAGAGTTCCAAAACATTTTTAAACTTCAGCAGAATTCCGAGAACAATGGAAGAGTTTCGAAGCATTTTTAAACTTCAACGGAATTCCGAGAACAATGGAACATTTCCAAAGCATTTTTAAACTTCAGCGGATTTCCGAGAAATGGAAAAGTTCCGAATCATTTTGAAACGTCAGCGGAAATCCGAGAACAATGGAAGAGTTCTGAAGCATTTTTAAACGTCAGCGGAAATCCGGGAACAATGGAAGAGTTCAAAGCATTTTTCGATGTCAGCGGAATTCCGAGAACAATGAAAGAGCTACGAAGCATTATTAAACATCAGCGGAATTCCGAGAACAATGGAAGAGTTCTGATGCATTTTTAAACTTCAGCATAATTCCGAGAACAATGGAAGAGTTCCGA
This sequence comes from Phyllobates terribilis, assembly GCF_046119375.1. Classification (NCBI taxonomy): domain Eukaryota; kingdom Metazoa; phylum Chordata; class Amphibia; order Anura; family Dendrobatidae; genus Phyllobates; species Phyllobates terribilis. The sequence continues at coordinate 19,107,360 of NW_027362775.1, read as the reverse complement.
AGCATTTTTAAATTTCAACGGAATTCCGAGAACAATGGAAGAGTTCCGAAGCATTTTTAAATGTCAGCGGAATTCCAAGAACAATGGAAGAGTTCCGAAGCATTTTTATATGTCTGCAGAATTCTGAGAACAATGGAAGAGTTCCAAAGCATTTTTAAATGTCAGAGGAATTCTGAAAACAATGGAAGAGTTCCGAAGCATTTTTAAACTTCAGCAGAATTCCGAGAACAATGGAAGAGTTCCGAAGCATTCTTAAACTTCTGCGGATTTCTGAGAACAATGGAAGAGTTCCGAAGCATTTTTAAAAGTCAGCGGAATTCCGAGAACAATAGAAGAGTTGTGAAGCATTTTTAAGCGTCAGCGGAATTCCGAGAACAATGGAAGAGTTCCGAAGCATTTTTAAACGTCCGCGAAATTCCGAGAACAATGGAAGAGTTGTGAAGCATTTTTAAACATCAGCGGAATTCCGATAAGAATGGAAGAGTTCCGAAGCATTTTTAAACTTCAGCAGAATTCCGGGAACAATGGAAGAGTTCCGAAGCATACTTAAACTTCATCGGAATTCCGAGAACAATGGAAGAGTTCCGAAGCATACTTAAACTTCAGCGGAATTCCGAGAACAATGGAAGAGTTCCGAAGCATTTTTAAACATCAGCGGAATTCCGATAACAATGGAAGAGTTCCGAAGCATTTTTAAACGTCAGCGGAATTACGAGAACAATGGAAGAGTTCCGAAGCATTTTAAAACTTCAGTAGCATTCCGAGAACAATGGAACAGTTCCGAAGCATTTTTAAACTTCAGCGGATTTCCGAGAAATGGAAGAGTTCCGAAGCATTTTTAAACTTCAGCGGATTTCCGAGAAATGGAAGAGTTCCGAAGCATTTTGAAACGTCAGCGGAAACCCGAGAACAATGGAAGAGTTCTGAAGCATTTTTAAATGTCAGCAGAATTCGGAGAACAATGGAAGAGTTCCGAAGAATTTTTAAACGTCAGCAGAATTCCGAGAACAATTGATGAGTTCCAAAGCATTTTTAAACTTCAGCGGAATTCCGAGAACAATGGAAGAGTTCTGAAGCATTTTTAAATGTCAGCGGAATTCCGAGAACAATGGAAGAGTTACGAAGCATTTTTAAATGCCAGCGGAATTCTGAGAACAATGGAAGAGTTCCGAAGCATTTTTAAACTTCAGCAGAATTCCGAGAACAATGGAAGAGTTCCGAAGCATACTTAAACTTCATCGGAATTCCGAGAACAATGGAAGAGTTCCGAAGCATACTTAAACTTCAGCGGAATTCCGAGAACAATGGAAGAGTTCCGAAGCATTTTTAAATGTCAGCAGAATTCCGAGAACAATTGATGAGTTCCAAAGCATTTTTAAACTTCAGCGGAATTCCGAGAACAATGGAAGAGTTCCGAAGCATTTTTAAATGTCAGCAGAATTCCGAGAACAATTCAAGAGTTCCGAAGCATTTTTAAACTTCAGCGGAATTCCGAGAATATTGGAAAAGCTCTGAAGCATTTTTAAACGTCAGCGGAATGGCGAGAACAATGGAAGAGTTCAGAAGCATTTTTAAACATCAGCGGAATGACGAGAACAATGGAAGAGTTCCGAAGCATTTTTAAACTTCAGCATAGTTCCGAGAACAATGGAAGAGTTTCGAAGCATTTTTAAATTTCAACAGATTTCCGAGAACAATGGAAGAGTTCTGAAGCATTTTAAAACTTCAGCGGAATTCCGAGAAGAATGGAAGAGTTCCAAAGCTTTTTTAAACTTCAGCGGATTTCCGAAAAATGAAAGAGTTCCGAAGCATTTTGAAACGTCAGAGGAAATCCGAGAACAATGGAAGAGTTCCGAAGCATTTTTAAACATCAGCGGAATTCCTTGAACAATGAAAGAGTTGCAAAGCGTTATTAAATGTCAGCGGAATTCCAAGAGCAAAGGAAGAGTTCCGAAGCATTTTTAAACTTCAGCGGATTTCCGAGAAATGGAATATTTTCAAAGCATTTTTAAATTTCAATGGAATTCCGAGAAGAATGGAAGAGTTCCGAAGCATTTTAAAACTTCAGCAGAATTCCGAGAACATTGGAAGAGTTCCGAAGCATTTTTAAACTTCAGTGGAATTCCAAGAGGAAAGTAAGAGTTCCGAAGCATTTTTAAACTACAGCGGAATTCCGAGAACAATGGAAGAGTTCCGAAGCAATTATATGCTTCAGCAGAATTCCGAGAACAACGGAAGAGTTGCGAAGCATTTTTAAACTTCAACGGAATTCCAAGAACGATGGAAGAGTTCCGGAGCATTTTTAAACTTCAGCGGATTTCCGAGAACAATGGAAGAATACCGAAGCATTTTAAACATCAGCAGAATTCTGAGAACAATGGAAGAGTTCCGAAGCATTTTTAAACTTCAGCGGAATTACGAGAACAATGGAAGAATACCGAAGCATTTTAAACATCAGCAGAATTCCGAGAACAATGGAAGAGTTTTTAAGCATTTTTAAACTTCAGCGGAGTTCCGAGAACAATAGAAGAGTTCTGAAGAATTTTTAAACGTCAGCGGAATTCCGAAAACAATGGAAGAGTTCCGAAGCATTTTTAAACGTCAGCGGAATTCTGAGAACAATGGAAGAGTTCCAAAACATTTTTAAACTTCAGCAGAATTCCGAGAACAATGGAAGAGTTTCGAAGCATTTTTAAACTTCAACGGAATTCCGAGAACAATGGAACATTACCAAAGCATTTTTAAACTTCAGCGGATTTCCGAGAAATGGAAAAGTTCCGAATCATTTTGAAACGTCAGCGGAAATATGAGAACAATGGAAGAGTTCTGAAGCATTTTTAAACATCAGCGAAAATCCGGGAACAATGGAAGAGTTCAAAGCATTTTTCGATGTCAGCGGAATTCCGAGAACAATGAAAGAGCTACGAAGCATTATTAAACATCAGCGGAATTCCGAGAACAATGGAAGAGTTCTGATGCATTTTTAAACTTCAGCATAATTCCGAGAACAATGGAAGAGTTCCGAAGCATTTTTAAATTTCAACGGAATTCCGAGAACAATGGAAGAGTTCCGAAGCATTTTTAAATGTCAGCGGAATTCCGAGAACAATGGAAGAGTTCCGAAGCATTTTTATATGTCTGCAGAATTCTGAGAACAATGGAAGAGTTCCAAAGCATTTTTAAATGTCAGCGGAATTCTGAAAACAATGGAAGAGTTCCGAAGCATTTTTAAACTTCAGCAGAATTCCGAGAACAATGGAAGAGTTCCGAAGCATTCTTAAACTTCTGCGGATTTCTGAGAACAATGGAAGAGTTCCGAAGCATTTTTAAAAGTCAGCGGAATTCCGAGAACAATAGAAGAGTTGTGAAGCATTTTTAAGCGTCAGCGGAATTCCGAGAACAATGGAAGAGTTCCGAAGCATTTTTAAACGTCCGCGAAATTCCGAGAACAATGGAAGAGTTGTGAAGCATTTTTAAACATCAGCGGAATTCCGATAAGAATGGAAGAGTTCCGAAGCATTTTTAAACTTCAGCAGAATTCCGGGAACAATGGAAGAGTTCCGAAGCATACTTAAACTTCATCGGAATTCCGAGAACAATGGAAGAGTTCCGAAGCATACTTAAACTTCAGCGGAATTCCGAGAACAATGGAAGAGTTCCGAAGCATTTTTAAACATCAGCGGAATTCCGATAACAATGGAAGAGTTCCGAAGCATTTTTAAACGTCAGCGGAATTACGAGAACAATGGAAGAGTTCCGAAGCATTTTAAAACTTCAGTAGCATTCCGAGAACAATGGAACAGTTCCGAAGCATTTTTAAACTTCAGCGGATTTCCGAGAAATGGAAGAGTTCCGAAGCATTTTTAAACTTCAGCGGATTTCCGAGAAATGGAAGAGTTCCGAAGCATTTTGAAACGTCAGCGGAAACCCGAGAACAATGGAAGAGTTCTGAAGCATTTTTAAATGTCAGCAGAATTCGGAGAACAATGGAAGAGTTCCGAAGAATTTTTAAACGTCAGCAGAATTCCGAGAACAATTGATGAGTTCCAAAGCATTTTTAAACTTCAGCGGAATTCCGAGAACAATGGAAGAGTTCTGAAGCATTTTTAAATGTCAGCGGAATTCCGAGAACAATGGAAGAGTTACGAAGCATTTTTAAATGCCAGCGGAATTCTGAGAACAATGGAAGAGTTCCGAAGCATTTTTAAACTTCAGCAGAATTCCGAGAACAATGGAAGAGTTCCGAAGCATACTTAAACTTCAGCGGAATTCCGAGAACAATGGAAGAGTTCCGAAGCATTTTTAAATGTCAGCAGAATTCCGAGAACAATTGATGAGTTCCAAAGCATTTTTAAACTTCAGCGGAATTCCGAGAACAATGGAAGAGTTCCGAAGCATTTTTAAATGTCAGCAGAATTCCGAGAACAATTCAAGAGTTCCGAAGCATTTTTAAACTTCAGCGGAATTCCGAGAATATTGGAAAAGCTCTGAAGCATTTTTAAACGTCAGCGGAATGGCGAGAACAATGGAAGAGTTCAGAAGCATTTTTAAACATCAGCGGAATGACGAGAACAATGGAAGAGTTCCGAAGCATTTTTAAACTTCAGCATAGTTCCGAGAACAATGGAAGAGTTTCGAAGCATTTTTAAATTTCAACAGATTTCCGAGAACAATGGAAGAGTTCTGAAGCATTTTAAAACTTCAGCGGAATTCCGAGAAGAATGGAAGAGTTCCAAAGCTTTTTTAAACTTCAGCGGATTTCCGAAAAATGAAAGAGTTCCGAAGCATTTTGAAACGTCAGAGGAAATCCGAGAACAATGGAAGAGTTCCGAAGCATTTTTAAACATCAGCGGAATTCCTTGAACAATGAAAGAGTTGCAAAGCGTTATTAAATGTCAGCGGAATTCCAAGAGCAAAGGAAGAGTTCCGAAGCATTTTTAAACTTCAGCGGATTTCCGAGAAATGGAATATTTTCAAAGCATTTTTAAATTTCAATGGAATTCCGAGAAGAATGGAAGAGTTCCGAAGCATTTTAAAACTTCAGCAGAATTCCGAGAACATTGGAAGAGTTCCGAAGCATTTTTAAACTTCAGTGGAATTCCAAGAGGAAAGTAAGAGTTCCGAAGCATTTTTAAACTACAGCGGAATTCCGAGAACAATGGAAGAGTTCCGAAGCAATTATATGCTTCAGCAGAATTCCGAGAACAACGGAAGAGTTGCGAAGCATTTTTAAACTTCAACGGAATTCCAAGAACGATGGAAGAGTTCCGGAGCATTTTTAAACTTCAGCGGATTTCCGAGAACAATGGAAGAATACCGAAGCATTTTAAACATCAGCAGAATTCTGAGAACAATGGAAGAGTTCCGAAGCATTTTTAAACTTCAGCGGAATTACGAGAACAATGGAAGAATACCGAAGCATTTTAAACATCAGCAGAATTCCGAGAACAATGGAAGAGTTTTTAAGCATTTTTAAACTTCAGCGGAGTTCCGAGAACAATAGAAGAGTTCTGAAGAATTTTTAAACGTCAGCGGAATTCCGAAAACAATGGAAGAGTTCCGAAGCATTTTTAAACGTCAGCGGAATTCTGAGAACAATGGAAGAGTTCCAAAACATTTTTAAACTTCAGCAGAATTCCGAGAACAATGGAAGAGTTTCGAAGCATTTTTAAACTTCAACGGAATTCCGAGAACAATGGAACATTTCCAAAGCATTTTTAAACTTCAGCGGATTTCCGAGAAATGGAAAAGTTCCGAATCATTTTGAAACGTCAGCGGAAATATGAGAACAATGGAAGAGTTCTGAAGCATTTTTAAACGTCAGCGAAAATCCGGGAACAATGGAAGAGTTCAAAGCATTTTTCGATGTCAGCGGAATTCCGAGAACAATGAAAGAGCTACGAAGCATTATTAAACATCAGCGGAATTCCGAGAACAATGGAAGAGTTCTGATGCATTTTTAAACTTCAGCATAATTCCGAGAACAATGGAAGAGTTCCGAAGCATTTTTAAATTTCAACGGAATTCCGAGAACAATGGAAGAGTTCCGAAGCATTTTTAAATGTCAGCGGAATTCCGAGAACAATGGAAGAGTTCCGAAGCATTTTTATATGTCTGCAGAATTCTGAGAACAATGGAAGAGTTCCAAAGCATTTTTAAATGTCAGCGGAATTCTGAAAACAATGGAAGAGTTCCGAAGCATTTTTAAACTTCAGCAGAATTCCGAGAACAATGGAAGAGTTCTGAAGCATTCTTAAACTTCTGCGGATTTCTGAGAACAATGGAAGAGTTCCGAAGCATTTTTAAAAGTCAGCGGAATTCCGAGAACAATAGAAGAGTTGTGAAGCATTTTTAAGCGTCAGCGGAATTCCGAGAACAATGGAAGAGTTCCGAAGCATTTTTAAACGTCCGCGAAATTCCGAGAACAATGGAAGAGTTGTGAAGCATTTTTAAACATCAGCGGAATTCCGATAAGAATGGAAGAGTTCCGAAGCATTTTTAAACGTCAGCGGAATTCCGAGAACAATGGAAGAGTTCTGAAGCATTTTTAAATGTCAGCGGAATTCCGAGAACAATGGAAGAGTTACGAAGCATTTTTAAATGCCAGCGGAATTCTGAGAACAATGGAAGAGTTCCGAAGCATTTTTAAACATCAGCGGAATTCCGATAACAATGGAAGAGTTCCGAAGCATTTTTAAACGTCAGCGGAATTACGAGAACAATGGAAGAGTTCCGAAGCATTTTAAAACTTCAGTAGCATTCCGAGAACAATGGAACAGTTCCGAAGCATTTTTAAACTTCAGCGGATTTCCGAGAAATGGAAGAGTTCCGAAGCATTTTTAAACTTCAGCGGATTTCCGAGAAATGGAAGAGTTCCGAAGCATTTTGAAACGTCAGCGGAAACCCGAGAACAATGGAAGAGTTCTGAAGCATTTTTAAATGTCAGCAGAATTCCGAGAACAATTGATGAGTTCCAAAGCATTTTTAAACTTCAGCGGAATTCCGAGAACAATGGAAGAGTTCTGAAGCATTTTTAAATGTCAGCGGAATTCCGAGAACAATGGAAGAGTTACGAAGCATTTTTAAATGCCAGCGGAATTCTGAGAACAATGGAAGAGTTCCGAAGCATTTTTAAACTTCAGCAGAATTCCGAGAACAATGGAAGAGTTCCGAAGCATACTTAAACTTCATCGGAATTCCGAGAACAATGGAAGAGTTCCGAAGCATACTTAAACTTCAGCGGAATTCCGAGAACAATGGAAGAGTTCCGAAGCATTTTTAAACATCAGCGGAATTCCGATAACAATGGAAGAGTTCCGAAGCATTTTTAAACGTCAGCGGAATTACGAGAACAATGGAAGAGTTCTGAAGCATTTTTAAATGTCAGCGGAATTCCGAGAACAATGGAAGAATTACGAAGCATTTTTAAATGCCAGCGGATTTCTGAGAACAATGGAAGAGTTCCGAAGCATTTTTAAACTTCAGCAGAATTCCGAGAACAATGGAAGAGTTCCGAAGCATTTTTAAACATCAGCGGAATTCTGAGAACAATGGAAGTGTTCCAAAGCATTTTTAAACTACAGCAGAATTCCGAGAACAATGGAAGAGTTCCGAAGCATTTTTAAACTTCAACGGAATTCCGAGAACAATGGAAGAGTTCCGAAGCATTTTAAAACTCCAGTAGCATTCCGAGAACAATGGAACAGTTCCGAAGCATTTTTAAACTTCAGCGGATTTCCGAGAAATGGAAGAGTTCCGAAGCATTTTTAAACTTCAGCGGATTTCCGAGAAATGGAAGAGTTCCGAAGCATTTTGAAACGTCAGCGGAAACCCGAGAACAATGGAAGAGTTCTGAAGCATTTTTAAATGTCAGCAGAATTCGGAGAACAATGGAAGAGTTCCGAAGAATTTTTAAACGTCAGCAGAATTACGAGAACAATTGATGAGTTCCAAAGCATTTTTAAACTTCAGTGGAATTCCGAGAACAATGGAAGAGTTCCGAAGCATTTTTAAATGTCAGCAGAATTCCGAGAACAATTGATGAGTTCCAAAGCATTTTTAAACTTCAGCGGAATTCCGAGAACAATGGAAGAGTTCCGAAGCATTTTTAAATGTCAGCAGAATTCCGAGAACAATTCAAGAGTTCCGAAGCATTTTTAAACTTCAGCGGAATTCCGAGAATATTGGAAAAGCTCTGAAGCATTTTTAAACGTCAGCGGAATGGCGAGAACAATGGAAGAGTTCAGAAGCATTTTTAAACATCAGCGGAATGACGAGAACAATGGAAGAGTTCCGAAGCATTTTTAAACTTCAGCATAATTCCGAGAACAATGGAAGAGTTTCGAAGCATTTTTAAATTTCAACAGATTTCCGAGAACAATGGAAGAGTTCTGAAGCATTTTAAAACTTCAGCGGAATTCCGAGAAGAATGGAAGAGTTCCAAAGCTTTTTTAAACTTCAGCGGATTTCCGAAAAATGAAAGAGTTCCGAAGCATTTTGAAACGTCAGAGGAAATCCGAGAACAATGGAAGAGTTCCGAAGCATTTTTAAACATCAGCAGAATTCCTTGAACAATGAAAGAGTTGCAAAGCGTTATTAAATGTCAGCGGAATTCCGAGAGCAAAGGAAGAGTTCCGAAGCATTTTTAAACTTCAGCGGATTTCCGAGAAATGGAATATTTTCAAAGCATTTTTAAATTTCAATGAAATTCCGAGAAGAATGGAAGAGTTCCGAAGCATTTTAAAACTTCAGCAGAATTCCGAGAACATTGGAAGAGTTCCGAAGCATTTTTAAACTTCAGTGGAATTCCAAGAGGAAAGTAAGAGTTCCGAAGCATTTTTAAACTACAGCGGAATTCCGAGAACAATGGAAGAGTTCCGAAGCAATTTTATGCTTCAGCAGAATTCCGAGAACAACGGAAGAGTTGCGAAGCATTTTTAAACTTCAACGGAATTCCAAGAACGATGGAAGAGTTCCGGAGCATTTTAAAACTTCAGCAGAATTCCGAGTACAATGGAAGAGTTTCGAAGCATTTTTATACTTCAGCCAAATTCGGAGAACAATGGAAGAGTTCCGAAGCATTTTTAAACGTCAGCAAAATTCCGAGAACAATGTAAGAGTTCTGAAGCATTTTTAAACTTCAGGAGAATTCCGAGAGCAATGGAAGAGTTCCAAAGCATTTTAAAACTTCAGCAGAATTCCGAGAACAATTGAAGAGTTCCGAAGCATTTTTAAACTTCAGCAGAATTCCGAGAAAAATGGAAGAGTTCCGAAGCATTTTTAAATGTCACCGGAATTGCCAGAACAATGGAAGAGTTCTGAAGCATTTTTAAACATCAGCGGAATGCCGAGAACAATAGAAGAGTTCCGAAGCATTTTTATATGTCTGCGGAATTCCGAGAACAATGGAAGAGTTCCGAAGCATTTTTAAACTTCAGCGGAATTCCGAGAACAATGGAAGAGTACCGAAGCATTTTAAACATCAGCAGAATTCAGAGAACAATGGAAGAGTTCCGAAGCATTTTTAAACTTCAGCGGAATTACGAGAACAATGGAAGAATACCGAAGCATTTTAAACATCAGCAGAATTCCGAGAACAATGGAAGAGTTTTTAAGCATTTTTAAACTTCAGCGGAGTTCCGAGAACAATAGAAGAGTTCTGAAGAATTTTTAAACGTCAGCGGAATTCCGAAAACAATGGAAGAGTTCCGAAGCATTTTTAAACGTCAGCGGAATTCTGAGAACAATGGAAGAGTTCCAAAACATTTTTAAACTTCAGCAGAATTCCGAGAACAATGGAAGAGTTTCGAAGCATTTTTAAACTTCAACGGAATTCCGAGAACAATGGAACATTTCCAAAGCATTTTTAAACTTCAGCGGATTTCCGAGAAATGGAAAAGTTCCGAATCATTTTGAAACGTCAGCGGAAATCCGAGAACAATGGAAGAGTTCTGAAGCATTTTTAAACGTCAGCGGAAATCCGGGAACAATGGAAGAGTTCAAAGCATTTTTCGATGTCAGCGGAATTCCGAGAACAATGAAAGAGCTACGAAGCATTATTAAACGTCAGCGGAATTCCGAGAACAATGGAAGAGTTCCGAAGCATTTTTAAACTTCAGCATAATTCCGAGAACAATGGAAGAGTTCCGAAGCATTTTTAAATTTCAACGGAATTCCGAGAACAATGGAAGAGTTCCGAAGCATTTTAAAACTTCAGCAGAATTCCAAGAACAATGGAAGAGTTCCGAAGCATTTTAGACTTCAGCTGATTTCCGAGAAATGGAAGAGTTCCGAAGCATTTTGAAACGTCAGCCGAAATCCGAGAACAATGGAAGAGTTCCGAAGCATTTTTAAACTTCAGCGGAATTCCTTGAATAATGAAAGAGTTGCGAAGCAATATTAAATGTCAGCGGAACACCAAAAACAATGGAAGAGTTCCGAAGCATTTTTAAATGTCAGCGGAAATCCGAGAACAATGGAAGCATTCCGAAGTATTTTTAAATGTCAGCGGAATTCCGAGAACAATGAAAGAGTTCTGAAACATTTTTAAACATCAGCGGATTTCCTTCAAGAATGAAAGAGTTCCAAAGAATTTTTAAACTTCAGCAGAATTCGAGGAACAATGGAAGAGTTCCAAAGCATTTTTAAACTTCAGCAGAAATCTGGGAACAATGGAAGAGTTTCAAAGCATTTTTAAACTTCAGCAGAATTCGGAGAACAATGGAAGAGTTCCGAAGCATTTTTAAACGTCAGCAGAATTCCGAGAACAATTGAAGAGTTCCAAAGCATTTTTAAACGTCAGCGGAATTCCGAGAACAATGGAAGAGTTCCGAAGCATTTTTAAATGTCAGCAGAATTCCGAGAACAATGGAAGGGTTCCGAAGCATTTTTAAACTTCAGCGGAATTTGGAGAACAATGGAAGAGTTCCGAAGAATTTTTAAAAGTCAGCGGAATTCCGAGAACAATGGAAGAGTTGTGAAGCATTTTTAAACGTCAGCGGAAATCTGAGAACAATGGAATAGTTCTGAAGCATTTTTAAATGTTAGCGGGATTCCGAGAAAAATGGAAGAGTTCCGAAGCATTTTTAATCTTCAGCATAATTCTGAGAACAATGAAAGTGTTCCAAAGCATTTTTAAACTTCTCCCGAATTCCGAGAACAATGGAAGAGTTCCGATGCATTTTTAAACTTCAGCAGAATTCCTCCAACAATGGAAGAGTTCCGAAGCATACTTAAACTTCAGCGAAATTCCGTGAACAATGGAAGAGTTCTGAAGCATTTTTAAACATCAACGGAATTCCGAGAAAAAAGGAAGAGTTCCGAAGCATTTTTATATGTCAGCGGAATTCCGAGAACAATGGAAGAGTTCCGAAGCATTTTTAAACTTCAGCGGAACTACGAGAACAATGGAAGAGTTCCGAAGCATTTTTAAACATCAGCAGAATTCCGAGAACAATGGAAGAGTTTTTAAGCATTTTTAAACGTCAGTGTAATTCCGAAAACAATGGAAGAGTTCCGAAGCATTTTTAAACTTCAGCGGAACTACAAGAACAATGGAAGAGTTCCGAAGCATTTTTAAACATCAGCGGAATTCCGAGAACAATGGAAGAGTTTCGAGCATTTTTAAAATTTAACAGATTTCCGAGAACAATGGAAGAGGTCTGAAGCATTTAAAACTTCAGCGGAATTCCGAGAAGAATGGAAGAGTTCCAAATCTTTTTTAAACTTCAGCGGATTTCCGAGAAATGAAAGAGTTCCGAAGCATTTTGAAACGTCAGAGGAAATCCGAGAACAATGGAAGAGTTCCGAAGAATTTTTAAACATCAGCGGAATTCCTTGAACAATGAAAGAGTTGCAAAGGGTTATTAAATGTCAGCGGAATTCCGAGAGCAAAGGAAGAGTTCCGAAGCATTTTTAAACTTCAGCGGATTTCCGAGAAATGGAAGAGTTTCAAAGCATTTTTAAATTTTAACGGAATTCCGAGAAGAATGGAAGAGTTCCGAAGCATTTTAAAACTTCAGCAGAATTCCGAGAACATTGGAAGAGTTCCAAAGCATTTTTAAACTTCAGTGGAATTCCGAGAGGAAAGTAAGAGATCCGAAGCATTTTTAAACTTCAGCGGAATTCCGAGAACAATGGAAGAGTTCCGAAGCATTTTTATGCTTCAGCAGAATTCCGAGAACAACGGAAGAGTTGCGAAGCATTTTTAAACTTCAACAGAATTCCAAGAACGATGGAAGAGTTCCGGAGCATTTTTAAACGTCAGCAGAATTCCGAGAACAATGTTAGAGTTCTGAAGCATTTTTAAACTTCAGGAGAATTCCGAGAGCAACGGAAGAGTTCCAAAGCATTTTTAAACTTCAGCGGAATTCCGAGAATAATGGAAGAGTTCCGAAGCATTTTTAAACGTCACCGGAATTGCGAGAACAATGGAAGAGTACCGAAGCATTTTAAACATCAGCAGAATTCCGAGAACAATGGAAGAGTTTTTAAGCATTTTTAAACTTCAGCGGAGTTCCGAGAACAATAGAAGAGTTCTGAAGAATTTTTAAACGTCAGCGGAATTCCGAAAAACAATGGAAGAGTTCCGAAGCATTTTTAAACGTCAGCGGAATTCTGAGAACAATGGAAGAGTTCCGAAACATTTTTAAACTTCAGCAGAATTCCGAGAACAATGGAAGAGTTTCGAAGCATTTTTAAACTTCAACGGAATTCCGAGAACAATGGAACAGTTCCAAAGCATTTTTAAACTTCAGCGGATTTCCGAGAAATGGAAAAGTTCCGAATCATTTTGAAACGTCAGCAGAAATCCGAGAACAATGGAAGAGTTCCGAAGCATTTTTAAACGTCAGCGGAAATCTGGGAACAATGGAAGAGTTCAAAGCATTTTTAGATGTCAGTGGAATTCCGAGAACAATGAAAGAGTTACGAAGCATTATTAAACGTCAGCGGAATTCCGAGAACAATGGAAGAGTTCCGAAGCATTTTTAAACTTCAGCATAATTCCGAGAACAATGGAAGAGTTCCGAAGCATTTTAAAACTTCAGCAGAATTCCAAGAACAATGGAAGAGTTCCAAAGCATTTTAGACTTCAGCTGATTTCCGAGAAATGGAAGAGTTCCGAAGCATTTTGAAAAGTCAGCCGAAATCCGAGAACAATGAAGAGTTCCGAAGCATTTTTAAACTTCAGCGGAATTCCTTGAATAATGAAAGAATTGCGAAGCATTATTAAATGTCAGCGGAACACCAAAAACAATGGAAGAGTTCCGAAGCATTTTTAAATGTCAGCGGAAATCCGAGAACAATGGAAGCGTTCCGAAGCATTTTTAAATGTCAGCGGAATTCCGAGAACAATGAAAGAGTTGCGAAGCATTATTAAACGTCAGCGGAATTCTGAGAACAATGGAAGAGTTCCGAAACATTTTTAAACATCAGCGGATTTCCTTCAAGAATGAAAGAGTTCCAAAGAATTTTTAAACTTCAGCAGAATTCGAGGAACAATGGAAGAGTTCCAAAGCATTTTTAAACTTCAGCAGAAATCCGGGAAAAATGGGAAGAGTTTCAAAGCATTTTTAAACTTCAGCAGAATTCGGAGAACAATGGAAGAGTTCCGAAGCATTTTTAAACGTCAGCGGAATTCCGAGAACAATGGAAGGGTACCGAAGCATATTTATACTTCAGCGGAATTCCGAGAACAATGGAAGAGTTCCGAAGCATTTTTAAAAGTCAGCGGAATACCGAGAACAATGGAAGAGTTCCAAAGCATTTTTAAATGTCAGCGGAAATCTGAAAACAATGGAAGAGTTCCGAAGCATTTTTAATCTTCAGAATAATTCCGAGAACAATGGAAGAGTTGCGAAGCATATTTATACTTCAGCGGAATTCCGAGAACAATGGAAGAGTTGTGACGCATTTTTAAACGTCAGCGGAATTCCGAGAACAATGGAAGAGGTCCGAAGCATTTTTAAATGTCAGCGGAATTCCGAGAAATATGGAAGAGTTCCGAAGCATTTTTAAATGTCAGCAGAATTCCGAGAACAATGGAAGAGTTCCAAAGCATTTTTAAATGTCAGCGGAATTCTGAAAACAATGGAAGAGTTCCAAAGCATTTTAAAACTTCAGCAGAATTCCAAGAACAATTGAAGGGTTCCGAAGCATTTTTAAACGTCAGCGGAATGCCGAGAATAATGCAAGATTTCCGAACCATTTTTATATGTCAGCGGAATTCCGAGAAGAATGGAAGAGTACCGAAGCATTTTTAAACGTCAGCTTAATTCTGAGAACAATGGAAGAGTTCCGATGCATTTTTAAACTTCAGCACAATTCTGAGAACAATGGAAGAGTTTCAAAGCATTTTTAAACTTCAGCGGAATTCCGAGAACAATGGAAGAGTTCTTAAGCATTTTTAAACATCAGCGGAATGCCGAGAACAATGCAAGATTTCCGAAGCATTTTTATATGTCAGCGGAATTCCGAGAACAATGGAAGAGTATCGAAGCATTTTAAAACGTCAGCGGAATTCCGAGAACAATGGAAGAGTTCCGAAGCATTTTTAAACGTCAGCGGAATTCCGAGAACAATGGAAGAGTTTTTAAGCATTTTTAAACTTCAGCGGAATTACGAGAACAATGGAAGAGTACCGAAGCATTTTAAACATCAGCAGAATTCCGAGAACAATGGAAGAGTTTTTAAGCATTTTTAGACTTCAGCGGAGTTCCGAGAACAATAGAAAAGTTCTGAAGAATTTTTAAACGTCAGCTGAATTCCGAAAACAATGGAAGAGTTCCGAAGCATTTTTAAACGTCAGCGGAATTCTGAGAACAATGGAAGAGTTCCGAAGCATTTTTAAACTTCAGCAGAATTCCGAGAACAATGGAAGAGTTCCGAAGCATTTTTGAACTTCAGCGGAATTTGGAGAACAATGGAAGAGTTCCGAAGCATTTTTAAAAGTCAGCGTAATTCCGACAACAATGGAAGAGTTGTGAAGCATTTTTAAACTTCAGCAGAATTCCAAGAACAATGGAAGAGTTCCGAAGCATTTTTAAACGTCAGCGGAATTCTGAGAACAATGGAATAGTTCTGAAGAATTTTTAAATGTTAGCGGGATTCCGAGAACAATGGAAGAGTTCCGAAGCATTTTTAAACTTCAGCGGAATTCCTTGAATAATGAAAGAGTTGAGAAGCATTATTAAATGTCAGCGGAACACCAAAAACAATGGAAGAGTTCCGAAGCATTTTTAAATGTCAGCGGAATTCCGAGAACAATGAAAGAGTTGCGAAGCATTATTAAACGTCAGCGGAATTCTGAGAACAATGGAAGAGTTCCAAAACATTTTTAAACATCAGCGGATTTCCTTCAAGAATGAAAGAGTTCCAAAGAATTTTTAAACTTCAGCAGAATTCGAGGAACAATGGAAGAGTTCCAAAGCTTTATTAAACTTCAGCAGAAATCCGGGAAAAATGGAAGAGTTTCAAAGCATTTTTAAATGTCAGCGGAAATCTGAAAACAATGGAAGAGTTCCGAAGCATTTTTAATCTTCAGAATAATTCCGAGAACAATGGAAGAGTTCCGAAGCATATTTATACTTCAGCGGAATTCCGAGAACAATGGAAGAGTTCCGAAGCATTTTTAAAAGTCAGCGGAATACCGAGAACAATGGAAGAGTTCCAAAGCATTTTTAAATGTCAGCGGAAATCTGAAAACAATGGAAGAGTTCCGAAGCATTTTTAATCTTCAGAATAATTCCGAGAACAATGGAAGAGTTGCGAAGCATATTTATACTTCAGCGGAATTCCGAGAACAATGGAAGAGTTCCGAAGCATTTTTAAAAGTCAGCGGAATACCGAGAACAATGGAAGAGTTCCGAAGCATTTTTAAAAGTCAGCGGAATACCGAGAACAATGGAAGAGTTGTGAAGCATTTTTAAACGTCAGCGGAATTCCGAGAACAATGGAAGAGGTCCGAAGCATTTTTAAATGTCAGCGGAATTCCGAGAAATATGGAAGAGTTCCGAAGAATTTTTAAACGTCAGCAGAATTACGAGAACAATTGATGAGTTCCAAAGCATTTTTAAACTTCAGTGGAATTCCGAGAACAATGGAAGAGTTCCGAAGCATTTTTAAATGTCAGCAGAATTCCGAGAACAATTGATGAGTTCCAAAGCATTTTTAAACTTCAGTGGAATTCCGAGAACAATGGAAGAGTTCCGAAGCATTTTTAAATGTCAGCAGAATTCCGAGAACAATTGATGAGTTCCAAAGCATTTTTAAACTTCAGCGGAATTCCGAGAACAATGGAAGAGTTCCGAAGCATTTTTAAATGTCAGCAGAATTCCGAGAACAATTCAAGAGTTCCGAAGCATTTTTAAACTTCAGCGGAATTCCGAGAATATTGGAAAAGCTCTGAAGCATTTTTAAACGTCAGCGGAATGGCGAGAACAATGGAAGAGTTCAGAAGCATTTTTAAACATCAGCGGAATGACGAGAACAATGGAAGAGTTCCGAAGCATTTTTAAACTTCAGCATAATTCCGAGAACAATGGAAGAGTTTCGAAGCATTTTTAAATTTCAACAGATTTCCGAGAACAATGGAAGAGTTCTGAAGCATTTTAAAACTTCAGCGGAATTCCGAGAAGAATGGAAGAGTTCCAAAGCTTTTTTAAACTTCAGCGGATTTCCGAAAAATGAAAGAGTTCCGAAGCATTTTGAAACGTCAGAGGAAATCCGAGAACAATGGAAGAGTTCCGAAGCATTTTTAAACATCAGCAGAATTCCTTGAACAATGAAAGAGTTGCAAAGCGTTATTAAATGTCAGCGGAATTCCGAGAGCAAAGGAAGAGTTCCGAAGCATTTTTAAACTTCAGCGGATTTCCGAGAAATGGAATATTTTCAAAGCATTTTTAAATTTCAATGAAATTCCGAGAAGAATGGAAGAGTTCCGAAGCATTTTAAAACTTCAGCAGAATTCCGAGAACATTGGAAGAGTTCCGAAGCATTTTTAAACTTCAGTGGAATTCCAAGAGGAAAGTAAGAGTTCCGAAGCATTTTTAAACTACAGCGGAATTCCGAGAACAATGGAAGAGTTCCGAAGCAATTTTATGCTTCAGCAGAATTCCGAGAACAACGGAAGAGTTGCGAAGCATTTTTAAACTTCAACGGAATTCCAAGAACGATGGAAGAGTTCCGGAGCATTTTAAAACTTCAGCAGAATTCCGAGTACAATGGAAGAGTTTCGAAGCATTTTTATACTTCAGCCAAATTCGGAGAACAATGGAAGAGTTCCGAAGCATTTTTAAACGTCAGCAAAATTCCGAGAACAATGTAAGAGTTCTGAAGCATTTTTAAACTTCAGGAGAATTCCGAGAGCAATGGAAGAGTTCAAAAGCATTTTAAAACTTCAGCAGAATTCCGAGAACAATTGAAGAGTTCCGAAGCATTTTTAAACTTCAGCAGAATTCCGAGAAAAATGGAAGAGTTCCGAAGCATTTTTAAATGTCACCGGAATTGCCAGAACAATGGAAGAGTTCTGAAGCATTTTTAAACATCAGCGGAATGCCGAGAACAATAGAAGAGTTCCGAAGCATTTTTATATGTCTGCGGAATTCCGAGAACAATGGAAGAGTTCCGAAGCATTTTTAAACTTCAGCGGAATTCCGAGAACAATGGAAGAGTACCGAAGCATTTTAAACATCAGCAGAATTCAGAGAACAATGGAAGAGTTCCGAAGCATTTTTAAACTTCAGCGGAATTACGAGAACAATGGAAGAATACCGAAGCATTTTAAACATCAGCAGAATTCCGAGAACAATGGAAGAGTTTTTAAGCATTTTTAAACTTCAGCGGAGTTCCGAGAACAATAGAAGAGTTCTGAAGAATTTTTAAACGTCAGCGGAATTCCGAAAACAATGGAAGAGTTCCGAAGCATTTTTAAACGTCAGCGGAATTCTGAGAACAATGGAAGAGTTCCAAAACATTTTTAAACTTCAGCAGAATTCCGAGAACAATGGAAGAGTTTCGAAGCATTTTTAAACTTCAACGGAATTCCGAGAACAATGGAACATTTCCAAAGCATTTTTAAACTTCAGCGGATTTCCGAGAAATGGAAAAGTTCCGAATCATTTTGAAACGTCAGCGGAAATCCGAGAACAATGGAAGAGTTCTGAAGCATTTTTAAACGTCAGCGGAAATCCGGGAACAATGGAAGAGTTCAAAGCATTTTTCGATGTCAGCGGAATTCCGAGAACAATGAAAGAGCTACGAAGCATTATTAAACGTCAGCGGAATTCCGAGAACAATGGAAGAGTTCCGAAGCATTTTTAAACTTCAGCATAATTCCGAGAACAATGGAAGAGTTCCGAAGCATTTTTAAATTTCAACGGAATTCCGAGAACAATGGAAGAGTTCCGAAGCATTTTAAAACTTCAGCAGAATTCCAAGAACAATGGAAGAGTTCCGAAGCATTTTAGACTTCAGCTGATTTCCGAGAAATGGAAGAGTTCCGAAGCATTTTGAAACGTCAGCCGAAATCCGAGAACAATGGAAGAGTTCCGAAGCATTTTTAAACTTCAGCGGAATTCCTTGAATAATGAAAGAGTTGCGAAGCAATATTAAATGTCAGCGGAACACCAAAAACAATGGAAGAGTTCCGAAGCATTTTTAAATGTCAGCGGAAATCCGAGAACAATGGAAGCATTCCGAAGTATTTTTAAATGTCAGCGGAATTCCGAGAACAATGAAAGAGTTCTGAAACATTTTTAAACATCAGCGGATTTCCTTCAAGAATGAAAGAGTTCCAAAGAATTTTTAAACTTCAGCAGAATTCGAGGAACAATGGAAGAGTTCCAAAGCATTTTTAAACTTCAGCAGAAATCTGGGAACAATGGAAGAGTTTCAAAGCATTTTTAAACTTCAGCAGAATTCGGAGAACAATGGAAGAGTTCCGAAGCATTTTTAAACGTCAGCAGAATTCCGAGAACAATTGAAGAGTTCCAAAGCATTTTTAAACGTCAGCGGAATTCCGAGAACAATGGAAGAGTTCCGAAGCATTTTTAAATGTCAGCAGAATTCCGAGAACAATGGAAGGGTTCCGAAGCATTTTTAAACTTCAGCGGAATTTGGAGAACAATGGAAGAGTTCCGAAGAATTTTTAAAAGTCAGCGGAATTCCGAGAACAATGGAAGAGTTGTGAAGCATTTTTAAACGTCAGCGGAAATCTGAGAACAATGGAATAGTTCTGAAGCATTTTTAAATGTTAGCGGGATTCCGAGAAAAATGGAAGAGTTCCGAAGCATTTTTAATCTTCAGCATAATTCTGAGAACAATGAAAGTGTTCCAAAGCATTTTTAAACTTCTCCCGAATTCCGAGAACAATGGAAGAGTTCCGATGCATTTTTAAACTTCAGCAGAATTCCTCCAACAATGGAAGAGTTCCGAAGCATACTTAAACTTCAGCGAAATTCCGTGAACAATGGAAGAGTTCTGAAGCATTTTTAAACATCAACGGAATTCCGAGAAAAAAGGAAGAGTTCCGAAGCATTTTTATATGTCAGCGGAATTCCGAGAACAATGGAAGAGTTCCGAAGCATTTTTAAACTTCAGCGGAACTACGAGAACAATGGAAGAGTTCCGAAGCATTTTTAAACATCAGCAGAATTCCGAGAACAATGGAAGAGTTTTTAAGCATTTTTAAACGTCAGTGTAATTCCGAAAACAATGGAAGAGTTCCGAAGCATTTTTAAACTTCAGCGGAACTACAAGAACAATGGAAGAGTTCCGAAGCATTTTTAAACATCAGCGGAATTCCGAGAACAATGGAAGAGTTTCGAGCATTTTTAAAATTTAACAGATTTCCGAGAACAATGGAAGAGGTCTGAAGCATTTAAAACTTCAGCGGAATTCCGAGAAGAATGGAAGAGTTCCAAATCTTTTTTAAACTTCAGCGGATTTCCGAGAAATGAAAGAGTTCCGAAGCATTTTGAAACGTCAGAGGAAATCCGAGAACAATGGAAGAGTTCCGAAGAATTTTTAAACATCAGCGGAATTCCTTGAACAATGAAAGAGTTGCAAAGGGTTATTAAATGTCAGCGGAATTCCGAGAGCAAAGGAAGAGTTCCGAAGCATTTTTAAACTTCAGCGGATTTCCGAGAAATGGAAGAGTTTCAAAGCATTTTTAAATTTCAACGGAATTCCGAGAAGAATGGAAGAGTTCCGAAGCATTTTAAAACTTCAGCAGAATTCCGAGAACATTGGAAGAGTTCCAAAGCATTTTTAAACTTCAGTGGAATTCCGAGAGGAAAGTAAGAGATCCGAAGCATTTTTAAACTTCAGCGGAATTCCGAGAACAATGGAAGAGTTCCGAAGCATTTTTATGCTTCAGCAGAATTCCGAGAACAACGGAAGAGTTGCGAAGCATTTTTAAACTTCAACAGAATTCCAAGAACGATGGAAGAGTTCCGGAGCATTTTTAAACGTCAGCAGAATTCCGAGAACAATGTTAGAGTTCTGAAGCATTTTTAAACTTCAGGAGAATTCCGAGAGCAACGGAAGAGTTCCAAAGCATTTTTAAACTTCAGCGGAATTCCGAGAATAATGGAAGAGTTCCGAAGCATTTTTAAACGTCACCGGAATTGCGAGAACAATGGAAGAGTACCGAAGCATTTTAAACATCAGCAGAATTCCGAGAACAATGGAAGAGTTTTTAAGCATTTTTAAACTTCAGCGGAGTTCCGAGAACAATAGAAGAGTTCTGAAGAATTTTTAAACGTCAGCGGAATTCCGAAAAACAATGGAAGAGTTCCGAAGCATTTTTAAACGTCAGCGGAATTCTGAGAACAATGGAAGAGTTCCGAAACATTTTTAAACTTCAGCAGAATTCCGAGAACAATGGAAGAGTTTCGAAGCATTTTTAAACTTCAACGGAATTCCGAGAACAATGGAACAGTTCCAAAGCATTTTTAAACTTCAGCGGATTTCCGAGAAATGGAAAAGTTCCGAATCATTTTGAAACGTCAGCAGAAATCCGAGAACAATGGAAGAGTTCCGAAGCATTTTTAAACGTCAGCGGAAATCTGGGAACAATGGAAGAGTTCAAAGCATTTTTAGATGTCAGTGGAATTCCGAGAACAATGAAAGAGTTACGAAGCATTATTAAACGTCAGCGGAATTCCGAGAACAATGCAAGAGTTCCGAAGCATTTTTAAACTTCAGCATAATTCCGAGAACAATGGAAGAGTTCCGAAGCATTTTTAAATTTCAACCGAATTCCGAGAACAATGGAAGAGTTCCGAAGCATTTTAAAACTTCAGCAGAATTCCAAGAACAATGGAAGAGTTCCAAAGCATTTTAGTCTTCAGCTGATTTCCGAGAAATGGAAGAGTTCCGAAGCATTTTGAAAAGTCAGCCGAAATCCGAGAACAATGAAGAGTTCCGAAGCATTTTTAAACTTCAGCGGAATTCCTTGAATAATGAAAGAATTGCGAAGCATTATTAAATGTCAGCGGAACACCAAAAACAATGGAAGAGTTCCGAAGCATTTTTAAATGTCAGCGGAAATCCGAGAACAATGGAAGCGTTCCGAAGCATTTTTAAATGTCAGCGGAATTCCGAGAACAATGAAAGAGTTCCGAAGCATTTTTAAACTTCAGCGGAATTCCGAGAATATTGGAAAAGCTCTGAAGCATTTTTAAACGTCAGCGGAATGGCGAGAACAATGGAAGAGTTCAGAAGCATTTTTAAACATCAGCGGAATGACGAGAACAATGGAAGAGTTCCGAAGCATTTTTAAACTTCAGCATAATTCCGAGAACAATGGAAGAGTTTCGAAGCATTTTTAAATTTCAACAGATTTCCGAGAACAATGGAAGAGTTCTGAAGCATTTTAAAACTTCAGCGGAATTCCGAGAAGAATGGAAGAGTTCCAAAGCTTTTTTAAACTTCAGCGGATTTCCGAAAAATGAAAGAGTTCCGAAGCATTTTGAAACGTCAGAGGAAATCCGAGAACAATGGAAGAGTTCCGAAGCATTTTTAAACATCAGCAGAATTCCTTGAACAATGAAAGAGTTGCAAAGCGTTATTAAATGTCAGCGGAATTCCGAGAGCAAAGGAAGAGTTCCGAAGCATTTTTAAACTTCAGCGGATTTCCGAGAAATGGAATATTTTCAAAGCATTTTTAAATTTCAATGAAATTCCGAGAAGAATGGAAGAGTTCCGAAGCATTTTAAAACTTCAGCAGAATTCCGAGAACATTGGAAGAGTTCCGAAGCATTTTTAAACTTCAGTGGAATTCCAAGAGGAAAGTAAGAGTTCCGAAGCATTTTTAAACTACAGCGGAATTCCGAGAACAATGGAAGAGTTCCGAAGCAATTTTATGCTTCAGCAGAATTCCGAGAACAACGGAAGAGTTGCGAAGCATTTTTAAACTTCAACGGAATTCCAAGAACGATGGAAGAGTTCCGGAGCATTTTAAAACTTCAGCAGAATTCCGAGTACAATGGAAGAGTTTCGAAGCATTTTTATACTTCAGCCAAATTCGGAGAACAATGGAAGAGTTCCGAAGCATTTTTAAACGTCAGCAAAATTCCGAGAACAATGTAAGAGTTCTGAAGCATTTTTAAACTTCAGGAGAATTCCGAGAGCAATGGAAGAGTTCAAAAGCATTTTAAAACTTCAGCAGAATTCCGAGAACAATTGAAGAGTTCCGAAGCATTTTTAAACTTCAGCAGAATTCCGAGAAAAATGGAAGAGTTCCGAAGCATTTTTAAATGTCACCGGAATTGCCAGAACAATGGAAGAGTTCTGAAGCATTTTTAAACATCAGCGGAATGCCGAGAACAATAGAAGAGTTCCGAAGCATTTTTATATGTCTGCGGAATTCCGAGAACAATGGAAGAGTTCCGAAGCATTTTTAAACTTCAGCGGAATTCCGAGAACAATGGAAGAGTACCGAAGCATTTTAAACATCAGCAGAATTCCGAGAACAATGGAAGAGTTTTTAAGCATTTTTAAACTTCAGCGGAGTTCCGAGAACAATAGAAGAGTTCTGAAGAATTTTTAAACGTCAGCGGAATTCCGAAAACAATGGAAGAGTTCCGAAGCATTTTTAAACGTCAGCGGAATTCTGAGAACAATGGAAGAGTTCCAAAACATTTTTAAACTTCAGCAGAATTCCGAGAACAATGGAAGAGTTTCGAAGCATTTTTAAACTTCAACGGAATTCCGAGAACAATGGAACATTTCCAAAGCATTTTTAAACTTCAGCGGATTTCCGAGAAATGGAAAAGTTCCGAATCATTTTGAAACGTCAGCGGAAATCCGAGAACAATGGAAGAGTTCTGAAGCATTTTTAAACGTCAGCGGAAATCCGGGAACAATGGAAGAGTTCAAAGCATTTTTCGATGTCAGCGGAATTCCGAGAACAATGAAAGAGCTACGAAGCATTATTAAACGTCAGCGGAATTCCGAGAACAATGGAAGAGTTCCGAAGCATTTTTAAACTTCAGCATAATTCCGAGAACAATGGAAGAGTTCCGAAGCATTTTTAAATTTCAACGGAATTCCGAGAACAATGGAAGAGTTCCGAAGCATTTTAAAACTTCAGCAGAATTCCAAGAACAATGGAAGAGTTCCGAAGCATTTTAGACTTCAGCTGATTTCCGAGAAATGGAAGAGTTCCGAAGCATTTTGAAACGTCAGCCGAAATCCGAGAACAATGGAAGAGTTCCGAAGCATTTTTAAACTTCAGCGGAATTCCTTGAATAATGAAAGAGTTGCGAAGCAATATTAAATGTCAGCGGAACACCAAAAACAATGGAAGAGTTCCGAAGCATTTTTAAATGTCAGCGGAAATCCGAGAACAATGGAAGCATTCCGAAGTATTTTTAAATGTCAGCGGAATTCCGAGAACAATGAAAGAGTTCTGAAACATTTTTAAACATCAGCGGATTTCCTTCAAGAATGAAAGAGTTCCAAAGAATTTTTAAACTTCAGCAGAATTCGAGGAACAATGGAAGAGTTCCAAAGCATTTTTAAACTTCAGCAGAAATCTGGGAACAATGGAAGAGTTTCAAAGCATTTTTAAACTTCAGCAGAATTCGGAGAACAATGGAAGAGTTCCGAAGCATTTTTAAACGTCAGCAGAATTCCGAGAACAATTGAAGAGTTCCAAAGCATTTTTAAACGTCAGCGGAATTCCGAGAACAATGGAAGAGTTCCGAAGCATTTTTAAATGTCAGCAGAATTCCGAGAACAATGGAAGGGTTCCGAAGCATTTTTAAACTTCAGCGGAATTTGGAGAACAATGGAAGAGTTCCGAAGAATTCTTAAAAGTCAGCGGAATTCCGAGAACAATGGAAGAGTTGTGAAGCATTTTTAAACGTCAGCGGAAATCTGAGAACAATGGAATAGTTCTGAAGCATTTTTAAATGTTAGCGGGATTCCGAGAAAAATGGAAGAGTTCCGAAGCATTTTTAATCTTCAGCATAATTCTGAGAACAATGAAAGTGTTCCAAAGCATTTTTAAACTTCTCCCGAATTCCGAGAACAATGGAAGAGTTCCGATGCATTTTTAAACTTCAGCAGAATTCCTCCAACAATGGAAGAGTTCCGAAGCATACTTAAACTTCAGCGAAATTCCGTGAACAATGGAAGAGTTCTGAAGCATTTTTAAACATCAACGGAATTCCGAGAAAAAATGAAGAGTTCCGAAGCATTTTTATATGTCAGCGGAATTCCGAGAACAATGGAAGAGTTCCGAAGCATTTTTAAACTTCAGCGGAACTACGAGAACAATGGAAGAGTTCCGAAGCATTTTTAAACATCAGCAGAATTCCGAGAACAATGGAAGAGTTTTTAAGCATTTTTAAACGTCAGTGTAATTCCGAAAACAATGGAAGAGTTCCGAAGCATTTTTAAACTTCAGCGGAACTACAAGAACAATGGAAGAGTTCCGAAGCATTTTTAAACATCAGCGGAATTCCGAGAACAATGGAAGAGTTTCGAGCATTTTTAAAATTTAACAGATTTCCGAGAACAATGGAAGAGGTCTGAAGCATTTAAAACTTCAGCGGAATTCCGAGAAGAATGGAAGAGTTCCAAATCTTTTTTAAACTTCAGCGGATTTCCGAGAAATGAAAGAGTTCCGAAGCATTTTGAAACGTCAGAGGAAATCCGAGAACAATGGAAGAGTTCCGAAGAATTTTTAAACATCAGCGGAATTCCTTGAACAATGAAAGAGTTGCAAAGGGTTATTAAATGTCAGCGGAATTCCGAGAGCAAAGGAAGAGTTCCGAAGCATTTTTAAACTTCAGCGGATTTCCGAGAAATGGAAGAGTTTCAAAGCATTTTTAAATTTCAACGGAATTCCGAGAAGAATGGAAGAGTTCCGAAGCATTTTAAAACTTCAGCAGAATTCCGAGAACATTGGAAGAGTTCCAAAGCATTTTTAAACTTCAGTGGAATTCCGAGAGGAAAGTAAGAGATCCGAAGCATTTTTAAACTTCAGCGGAATTCCGAGAACAATGGAAGAGTTCCGAAGCATTTTTATGCTTCAGCAGAATTCCGAGAACAACGGAAGAGTTGCGAAGCATTTTTAAACTTCAACAGAATTCCAAGAACGATGAAAGAGTTCCGGAGCATTTTTAAACGTCAGCAGAATTCCGAGAACAATGTTAGAGTTCTGAAGCATTTTTAAACTTCAGGAGAATTCCGAGAGCAACGGAAGAGTTCCAAAGCATTTTTAAACTTCAGCGGAATTCCGAGAATAATGGAAGAGTTCCGAAGCATTTTTAAACGTCACCGGAATTGTGAGAACAATGGAAGAGTACCGAAGCATTTTAAACATCAGCAGAATTCCGAGAACAATGGAAGAGTTTTTAAGCATTTTTAAACTTCAGCGGAGTTCCGAGAACAATAGAAGAGTTCTGAAGAATTTTTAAACGTCAGCGGAATTCCGAAAAACAATGGAAGAGTTCCGAAGCATTTTTAAACGTCAGCGGAATTCTGAGAACAATGGAAGAGTTCCGAAACATTTTTAAACTTCAGCAGAATTCCGAGAACAATGGAAGAGTTTCGAAGCATTTTTAAACTTCAACGGAATTCCGAGAACAATGGAACAGTTCCAAAGCATTTTTAAACTTCAGCGGATTTCCGAGAAATGGAAAAGTTCCGAATCATTTTGAAACGTCAGCAGAAATCCGAGAACAATGGAAGAGTTCCGAAGCATTTTTAAACGTCAGCGGAAATCTGGGAACAATGGAAGAGTTCAAAGCATTTTTAGATGTCAGTGGAATTCCGAGAACAATGAAAGAGTTACGAAGCATTATTAAACGTCAGCGGAATTCCGAGAACAATGGAAGAGTTCCGAAGCATTTTTAAACTTCAGCATAATTCCGAGAACAATGGAAGAGTTCCGAAGCATTTTTAAATTTCAACCGAATTCCGAGAACAATGGAAGAGTTCCGAAGCATTTTAAAACTTCAGCAGAATTCCAAGAACAATGGAAGAGTTCCAAAGCATTTTAGACTTCAGCTGATTTCCGAGAAATGGAAGAGTTCCGAAGCATTTTGAAAAGTCAGCCGAAATCCGAGAACAATGAAGAGTTCCGAAGCATTTTTAAACTTCAGCGGAATTCCTTGAATAATGAAAGAATTGCGAAGCATTATTAAATGTCAGCGGAACACCAAAAACAATGGAAGAGTTCCGAAGCATTTTTAAATGTCAGCGGAAATCCGAGAACAATGGAAGCGTTCCGAAGCATTTTTAAATGTCAGCGGAATTCCGAGAACAATGAAAGAGTTGCGAAGCATTATTAAACGTCAGCGGAATTCTGAGAACAATGGAAGAGTTCCGAAACATTTTTAAACATCAGCGGATTTCCTTCAAGAATGAAAGAGTTCCAAAGAATTTTTAAACTTCAGCAGAATTCGAGGAACAATGGAAGAGTTCCAAAGCATTTTTAAACTTCAGCAGAAATCCGGGAAAAATGGGAAGAGTTTCAAAGCATTTTTAAACTTCAGCAGAATTCGGAGAACAATGGAAGAGTTCCGAAGCATTTTTAAACGTCAGCGGAATTCCGAGAACAATGGAAGAGTACCGAAGCATATTTATACTTCAGCGGAATTCCGAGAACAATGGAAGAGTTCCGAAGCATTTTTAAAAGTCAGCGGAATACCGAGAACAATGGAAGAGTTGTGACGCATTTTTAAACGTCAGCGGAATTCCGAGAACAATGGAAGAGGTCCGAAGCATTTTTAAATGTCAGCGGAATTCCGAGAAATATGGAAGAGTTCCGAAGCATTTTTAAATGTCAGCAGAATTCCGAGAACAATGGAAGAGTTCCAAAGCATTTTTAAATGTCAGCGGAATTCTGAAAACAATGGAAGAGTTCCAAAGCATTTTAAAACTTCAGCAGAATTCCAAGAACAATTGAAGGGTTCCGAAGCATTTTTAAACGTCAGCGGAATGCCGAGAATAATGCAAGATTTCCGAACCATTTTTATATGTCAGCGGAATTCCGAGAAGAATGGAAGAGTACCGAAGCATTTTTAAACGTCAGCTTAATTCTGAGAACAATGGAAGAGTTCCGATGCATTTTTAAACTTCAGCACAATTCTGAGAACAATGGAAGAGTTTCAAAGCATTTTTAAACTTCAGCGGAATTCCGAGAACAATGGAAGAGTTCTTAAGCATTTTTAAACATCAGCGGAATGCCGAGAACAATGCAAGATTTCCGAAGCATTTTTATATGTCAGCGGAATTCCGAGAACAATGGAAGAGTATCGAAGCATTTTAAAACGTCAGCGGAATTCCGAGAACAATGGAAGAGTTCCGAAGCATTTTTAAACGTCAGCGGAATTCCGAGAACAATGGAAGAGTTTTTAAGCATTTTTAAACTTCAGCGGAATTACGAGAACAATGGAAGAGTACCGAAGCATTTTAAACATCAGCAGAATTCCGAGAACAATGGAAGAGTTTTTAAGCATTTTTAGACTTCAGCGGAGTTCCGAGAACAATAGAAAAGTTCTGAAGAATTTTTAAACGTCAGCTGAATTCCGAAAACAATGGAAGAGTTCCGAAGCATTTTTAAACGTCAGCGGAATTCTGAGAACAATGGAAGAGTTCCGAAGCATTTTTAAACTTCAGCAGAATTCCGAGAACAATGGAAGAGTTCCGAAGCATTTTTGAACTTCAGCGGAATTTGGAGAACAATGGAAGAGTTCCGAAGCATTTTTAAAAGTCAGCGTAATTCCGACAACAATGGAAGAGTTGTGAAGCATTTTTAAACTTCAGCAGAATTCCAAGAACAATGGAAGAGTTCCGAAGCATTTTTAAACGTCAGCGGAATTCTGAGAACAATGGAATAGTTCTGAAGAATTTTTAAATGTTAGCGGGATTCCGAGAACAATGGAAGAGTTCCGAAGCATTTTTAAACTTCAGCGGAATTCCTTGAATAATGAAAGAGTTGAGAAGCATTATTAAATGTCAGCGGAACACCAAAAACAATGGAAGAGTTCCGAAGCATTTTTAAATGTCAGCGGAATTCCGAGAACAATGAAAGAGTTGCGAAGCATTATTAAACGTCAGCGGAATTCTGAGAACAATGGAAGAGTTCCAAAACATTTTTAAACATCAGCGGATTTCCTTCAAGAATGAAAGAGTTCCAAAGAATTTTTAAACTTCAGCAGAATTCGAGGAACAATGGAAGAGTTCCAAAGCTTTTTTAAACTTCAGCAGAAATCCGGGAAAAATGGAAGAGTTTCAAAGCATTTTTAAATGTCAGCGGAAATCTGAAAACAATGGAAGAGTTCCGAAGCATTTTTAATCTTCAGAATAATTCCGAGAACAATGGAAGAGTTCCGAAGCATATTTATACTTCAGCGGAATTCCGAGAACAATGGAAGAGTTCCGAAACATTTTTAAAAGTCAGCGGAATACCGAGAACAATGGAAGAGTTCCAAAGCATTTTTAAATGTCAGCGGAAATCTGAAAACAATGGAAGAGTTCCGAAGCATTTTTAATCTTCAGAATAATTCCGAGAACAATGGAAGAGTTGCGAAGCATATTTATACTTCAGCGGAATTCCGAGAACAATGGAAGAGTTCCGAAGCATTTTTAAAAGTCAGCGGAATACCGAGAACAATGGAAGAGTTGTGAAGCATTTTTAAACGTCAGCGGAATTCCGAGAACAATGGAAGAGGTCCGAAGCATTTTTAAATGTCAGCGGAATTCCGAGAAATATGGAAGAGTTCCGAAGCATTTTTAAACATGAGCAGAATTCCGAGAACAATGGAAGAGATTTTAAGCATTTTTAAACTTCTCCCGAATTCCGAGAACAATGGAAGAGTTCCGATGCATTTTTAAACTTCAGCGGAATTACGAGAACAATGGAAGAATACCGAAGCATTTTAAACATCAGCAGAATTCCGAGAACAATGGAAGAGTTTTTAAGCATTTTTAAACTTCAGCGGAGTTCCGAGAACAATAGAAGAGTTCTGAAGAATTTTTAAACGTCAGCGGAATTCCGAAAACAATGGAAGAGTTCCTAAGCATTTTTAAACGTCAGCGGAATTCTGAGAACAATGGAAGAGTTCCAAAACATTTTTAAACTTCAGCAGAATTCCGAGAACAATGGAAGAGTTTCGAAGCATTTTTAAACTTCAACGGAATTCCGAGAACAATGGAACATTTCCAAAGCATTTTTAAACTTCAGCGGATTTCCGAGAAATGGAAAAGTTCCGAATCATTTTGAAACGTCAGCGGAAATCCGAGAACAATGGAAGAGTTCTGAAGCATTTTTAAACGTCAGCGGAAATCCGGGAACAATGGAAGAGTTCAAAGCATTTTTCGATGTCAGCGGAATTCCGAGAACAATGGAAGGGTTCCGAAGCATTTTTAAACTTCAGCGGAATTTGGAGAACAATGGAAGAGTTCCGAAGAATTTTTAAAAGTCAGCGGAATTCCGAGAACAATGGAAGAGTTGTGAAGCATTTTTAAACGTCAGCGGAAATCTGAGAACAATGGAATAGTTCTGAAGCATTTTTAAATGTTAGCGGGATTCCGAGAAAAATGGAAGAGTTCCGAAGCATTTTTAATCTTCAGCATAATTCTGAGAACAATGGAAGTGTTCCAAAGCATTTTTAAACTTCTCCCGAATTCCGAGAACAATGGAAGAGTTCCGATGCATTTTTAAACTTCAGCAGAATTCCTCCAACAATGGAAGAGTTCCGAAGCATACTTAAACTTCAGCGAAATTCCGTGAACAATGGAAGAGTTCTGAAGCATTTTTAAACATCAACGGAATTCCGAGAAAAAAGGAAGAGTTCCGAAGCATTTTTATATGTCAGCGGAATTCCGAGAACAATGGAAGAGTTCCGAAGCATTTTTAAACTTCAGCGGAACTACGAGAACAATGGAAGAGTTCCGAAGCATTTTTAAACATCAGCAGAATTCCGAGAACAATGGAAGAGTTTTTAAGCATTTTTAAACGTCAGTGTAATTCCGAAAACAATGGAAGAGTTCCGAAGCATTTTTAAACTTCAGCGGAACTACAAGAACAATGGAAGAGTTCCGAAGCATTTTTAAACATCAGCGGAATTCCGAGAACAATGGAAGAGTTTCGAGCATTTTTAAATTTTAACAGATTTCCGAGAACAATGGAAGAGGTCTGAAGCATTTAAAACTTCAGCGGAATTCCGAGAAGAATGGAAGAGTTCCAAATCTTTTTTAAACGTCAGCGGATTTCCGAGAAATGAAAGAGTTCCGAAGCATTTTGAAACGTCAGAGGAAATCCGAGAACAATGGAAGAGTTCCGAAGAATTTTTAAACATCAGCGGAATTCCTTGAACAATGAAAGAGTTGCAAAGGGTTATTAAATGTCAGCGGAATTCCGAGAGCAAAGGAAGAGTTCCGAAGCATTTTTAAACTTCAGCGGATTTCCGAGAAATGGAAGAGTTTCAAAGCATTTTTAAATTTCAACGGAATTCCGAGAAGAATGGAAGAGTTCCGAAGCATTTTAAAACTTCAGCAGAATTCCGAGAACATTGGAAGAGTTCCAAAGCATTTTTAAACTTCAGTGGAATTCCGAGAGGAAAGTAAGAGATCCGAAGCATTTTTAAACTTCAGCGGAATTCCGAGAACAATGGAAGAGTTCCGAAGCATTTTTATGCTTCAGCGGAGTTCCGAGAACAATAGAAGAGTTCTGAAGAATTTTTAAACGTCAGCGGAATTCCGAAAAACAATGGAAGAGTTCCGAAGCATTTTTAAACGTCAGCGGAATTCTGAGAACAATGGAAGAGTTCCGAAACATTTTTAAACTTCAGCAGAATTCCGAGAACAATGGAAGAGTTTCGAAGCATTTTTAAACTTCAACGGAATTCCGAGAACAATGGAACAGTTCCAAAGCATTTTTAAACTTCAGCGGATTTCCGAGAAATGGAAAAGTTCCGAATCATTTTGAAACGTCAGCAGAAATCCGAGAGCAATGGAAGAGTTCCGAAGCATTTTTAAACGTCAGCGGAAATCTGGGAACAATGGAAGAGTTCAAAGCATTTTTAGATGTCAGTGGAATTCCGAGAACAATGAAAGAGTTACGAAGCATTATTAAACGTCAGCGGAATTCCGAGAACAATGGAAGAGTTCCGAAGCATTTTTAAACTTCAGCATAATTCCGAGAACAATGGAAGAGTTCCGAAGCATTTTTAAATTTCAACCGAATTCCGAGAACAATGGAAGAGTTCCGAAGCATTTTAAAACTTCAGCAGAATTCCAAGAACAATGGAAGAGTTCCAAAGCATTTTAGACTTCAGCTGATTTCCGAGAAATGGAAGAGTTCCGAAGCATTTTGAAAAGTCAGCCGAAATCCGAGAACAATGAAGAGTTCCGAAGCATTTTTAAACTTCAGCGGAATTCCTTGAATAATGAAAGAATTGCGAAGCATTATTAAATGTCAGCGGAACACCAAAAACAATGGAAGAGTTCCGAAGCATTTTTAAATGTCAGCGGAAATCCGAGAACAATGGAAGCGTTCCGAAGCATTTTTAAATGTCAGCGGAATTCAGAGAACAATGAAAGAGTTGCGAAGCATTATTAAACGTCAGCGGAATTCTGAGAACAATGGAAGAGTTCCGAAACATTTTTAAACATCAGCGGATTTCCTTCAAGAATGAAAGAGTTCCAAAGAATTTTTAAACTTCAGCAGAATTCGAGGAACAATGGAAGAGTTCCAAAGCATTTTTAAACTTCAGCAGAAATCCGGGAAAAATGGGAAGAGTTTCAAAGCATTTTTAAACTTCAGCAGAATTCGGAGAACAATGGAAGAGTTCCGAAGCATTTTTAAAAGTCAGCGGAATACCGAGAACAATGGAAGAGTTCCAAAGCATTTTTAAATGTCAGCGGAAATCTGAAAACAATGGAAGAGTTCCGAAGCATTTTTAATCTTCAGAATAATTCCGAGAACAATGGAAGAGTTGCGAAGCATATTTATACTTCAGCGGAATTCCGAGAACAATGGAAGAGTTCCGAAGCATTTTTAAAAGTCAGCGGAATACCGAGAACAATGGAAGAGTTGTGACGCATTTTTAAACGTCAGCGGAATTCCGAGAACAATGGAAGAGGTCCGAAGCATTTTTAAATGTCAGCGGAATTCCGAGAAATATGGAAGAGTTCCGAAGCATTTTTAAATGTCAGCAGAATTCCGAGAACAATGGAAGAGTTCCAAAGCATTTTTAAATGTCAGCGGAATTCTGAAAACAATGGAAGAGTTCCAAAGCATTTTAAAACTTCAGCAGAATTCCAAGAACAATTGAAGGGTTCCGAAGCATTTTTAAACGTCAGCGGAATGCCGAGAATAATGCAAGATTTCCGAACCATTTTTATATGTCAGCGGAATTCCGAGAAGAATGGAAGAGTACCGAAGCATTTTTAAACGTCAGCTTAATTCTGAGAACAATGGAAGAGTTCCGATGCATTTTTAAACTTCAGCACAATTCTGAGAACAATGGAAGAGTTTCAAAGCATTTTTAAACTTCAGCGGAATTCCGAGAACAATGGAAGAGTTCTTAAGCATTTTTAAACATCAGCGGAATGCCGAGAACAATGCAAGATTTCCGAAGCATTTTTATATGTCAGCGGAATTCCGAGAACAATGGAAGAGTATCGAAGCATTTTAAAACGTCAGCGGAATTCCGAGAACAATGGAAGAGTTCCGAAGCATTTTTAAACGTCAGCGGAATTCCGAGAACAATGGAAGAGTACCGAAGCATTTTAAACATCAGCAGAATTCCGAGAACAATGGAAGAGTTCCGAAGCATTTTTAAACTTCAGCGGAATTACGAGAACAATGGAAGAGTACCGAAGCATTTTAAACATCAGCAGAATTCCGAGAACAATGGAAGAGTTTTTAAGCATTTTTAGACTTCAGCGGAGTTCCGAGAACAATAGAAAAGTTCTGAAGAATTTTTAAACGTCAGCTGAATTCCGAGAACAATGGAAGCGTTCCGAAGCATTTTTAAATGTCAGCGGAATTCAGAGAACAATGAAAGAGTTGCGAAGCATTATTAAACGTCAGCGGAATTCTGAGAACAATGGAAGAGTTCCGAAACATTTTTAAACATCAGCGGATTTCCTTCAAGAATGAAAGAGTTCCAAAGAATTTTTAAACTTCAGCAGAATTCGACAAACAATGGAAGAGTTCCAAAGCATTTTTAAACTTCAGCAGAAATCCGGGAAAAATGGGAAGAGTTTCAAAGCATTTTTAAACTTCAGCAGAATTCGGAGAACAATGGAAGAGTTCCGAAGCATTTTTAAACGTCAGCGGAATTCCGAGAACAATGGAAGAGTACCGAAGCATATTTATACTTCAGCGGAATTCCGAGAACAATGGAAGAGTTCCGAAGCATTTTTAAAAGTCAGCGGAATACCGAGAACAATGGAAGAGTTCCAAAGCATTTTTAAATGTCAGCGGAAATCTGAAAACAATGGAAGAGTTCCGAAGCATTTTTAATCTTCAGAATAATTCCGAGAACAATGGAAGAGTTGCGAAGCATATTTATACTTCAGCGGAATTCCGAGAACAATGGAAGAGTTCCGAAGCATTTTTAAAAGTCAGCGGAATACCGAGAACAATGGAAGAGTTGTGACGCATTTTTAAACGTCAGCGGAATTCCGAGAACAATGGAAGAGGTCCGAAGCATTTTTAAATGTCAGCGGAATTCCGAGAAATATGGAAGAGTTCCGAAGCATTTTTAAATGTCAGCAGAATTCCGAGAACAATGGAAGAGTTCCAAAGCATTTTTAAATGTCAGCGGAATTCTGAAAACAATGGAAGAGTTCCAAAGCATTTTAAAACTTCAGCAGAATTCCAAGAACAATTGAAGGGTTCCGAAGCATTTTTAAACGTCAGCGGAATGCCGAGAATAATGCAAGATTTCCGAACCATTTTTATATGTCAGCGGAATTCCGAGAAGAATGGAAGAGTACCGAAGCATTTTTAAACGTCAGCTTAATTATGAGAACAATGGAAGAGTTCCGATGCATTTTTAAACTTCAGCACAATTCTGAGAACAATGGAAGAGTTTCAAAGCATTTTTAAACTTCAGCGGGATTCCGAGAAAAATGGAAGAGTTCCGAAGCATTTTTAATCTTCAGCATAATTCTGAGAACAATGGAAGTGTTCCAAAGCATTTTTAAACTTCTCCCGAATTCCGAGAACAATGGAAGAGTTCCGATGCATTTTTAAACTTCAGCAGAATTCCTCCAACAATGGAAGAGTTCCGAAGCATACTTAAACTTCAGCGAAATTCCGTGAACAATGGAAGATTTCTGAAGCATTTTTAAACATCAACGGAATTCCGAGAAAAAAGGAAGAGTTCCGAAGCATTTTTATATGTCAGCGGAATTCCGAGAACAATGGAAGAGTTCCGAAGCATTTTTAAACTTCAGCGGAACTACGAGAACAATGGAAGAGTTCCAAAGCATTTTTAAACTTCAGCAGAAATCCGGGAAAATGGGAAGAGTTTCAAAGCATTTTTAAACTTAAGCAGAATTCGGAGAACAATGGAAGAGTTCCGAAGCATTTTTAAACGTCAGCGGAATTCCGAGAACAATGGAAGAGTACCGAAGCATTTTAAACATCAGCAGAATTCCGAGAACAATGGAAGAGTTCCGAAGCATTTTTAAACTTCAGCGGAATTACGAGAACAATGGAAGAGTACCGAAGCATTTTAAACATCAGCAGAATTCCGAGAACAATGGAAGAGTTTTTAAGCATTTTTAGACTTCAGCGGAGTTCCGAGAACAATAGAAAAGTTCTGAAGAATTTTTAAACGTCAGCTGAATTCCGAGAACAATGGAAGCGTTCCGAAGCATTTTTAAATGTCAGCGGAATTCAGAGAACAATGAAAGAGTTGCGAAGCATTATTAAACGTCAGCGGAATTCTGAGAACAATGGAAGAGTTCCGAAACATTTTTAAACATCAGCGGATTTCCTTCAAGAATGAAAGAGTTCCAAAGAATTTTTAAACTTCAGCAGAATTCGAGGAACAATGGAAGAGTTCCAAAGCATTTTTAAACTTCAGCAGAAATCCGGGAAAAATGGGAAGAGTTTCAAAGCATTTTTAAACTTCAGCAGAATTCGGAGAACAATGGAAGAGTTCCGAAGCATTTTTAAACGTCAGCGGAATTCCGAGAACAATGGAAGAGTACCGAAGCATATTTATACTTCAGCGGAATTCCGAGAACAATGGAAGAGTTCCGAAGCATTTTTAAAAGTCAGCGGAATACCGAGAACAATGGAAGAGTTCCAAAGCATTTTTAAATGTCAGCGGAAATCTGAAAACAATGGAAGAGTTCCGAAGCATTTTTAATCTTCAGAATAATTCCGAGAACAATGGAAGAGTTGCGAAGCATATTTATACTTCAGCGGAATTCCGAGAACAATGGAAGAGTTCCGAAGCATTTTTAAAAGTCAGCGGAATACCGAGAACAATGGAAGAGTTGTGACGCATTTTTAAACGTCAGCGGAATTCCGAGAACAATGGAAGAGGTCCGAAGCATTTTTAAATGTCAGCGGAATTCCGAGAAATATGGAAGAGTTCCGAAGCATTTTTAAATGTCAGCAGAATTCCGAGAACAATGGAAGAGTTCCAAAGCATTTTTAAATGTCAGCGGAATTCTGAAAACAATGGAAGAGTTCCAAAGCATTTTAAAACTTCAGCAGAATTCCAAGAACAATTGAAGGGTTCCGAAGCATTTTTAAACGTCAGCGGAATGCCGAGAATAATGCAAGATTTCCGAACCATTTTTATATGTCAGCGGAATTCCGAGAAGAATGGAAGAGTACCGAAGCATTTTTAAACGTCAGCTTAATTATGAGAACAATGGAAGAGTTCCGATGCATTTTTAAACTTCAGCACAATTCTGAGAACAATGGAAGAGTTTCAAAGCATTTTTAAACTTCAGCGGGATTCCGAGAAAAATGGAAGAGTTCCGAAGCATTTTTAATCTTCAGCATAATTCTGAGAACAATGGAAGTGTTCCAAAGCATTTTTAAACTTCTCCCGAATTCCGAGAACAATGGAAGAGTTCCGATGCATTTTTAAACTTCAGCAGAATTCCTCCAACAATGGAAGAGTTCCGAAGCATACTTAAACTTCAGCAAAATTCCGTGAACAATGGAAGATTTCTGAAGCATTTTTAAACATCAACGGAATTCCGAGAAAAAAGGAAGAGTTCCGAAGCATTTTTATATGTCAGCGGAATTCCGAGAACAATGGAAGAGTTCCGAAGCATTTTTAAACTTCAGCGGAACTACGAGAACAATGGAAGAGTTCCGAAGCATTTTTAAACATCAGCAGAATTCCGAGAACAATGGAAGAGTTTTTAAGCATTTTTAAACGTCAGTGTAATTCCGAAAACAATGGAAGAGTTCCGAAGCATTTTTAAACTTCAGCGGAACTACAAGAACAATGGAAGAGTTCCGAAGCATTTTTAAACATCAGCGGAATTCCGAGAACAATGGAAGAGTTTCGAGCATTTTTAAATTTTAACAGATTTCCGAGAACAATGGAAGAGGTCTGAAGCATTTAAAACTTCAGCGGAATTCCGAGAAGAATGGAAGAGTTCCAAATCTTTTTTAAACTTCAGCGGATTTCCGAGAAATGAAAGAGTTCCGAAGCATTTTGAAACGTCAGAGGAAATCCGAGAACAATGGAAGAGTTCCGAAGAATTTTTAAACATCAGCGGAATTCCTTGAACAATGAAAGAGTTGCAAAGGGTTATTAAATGTCAGCGGAATTCCGAGAGCAAAGGAAGAGTTCCGAAGCATTTTTAAACTTCAGCGGATTTCCGAGAAATGGAAGAGTTTCAAAGCATTTTTAAATTTCAACGGAATTCCGAGAAGAATGGAAGAGTTCCGAAGCATTTTAAAACTTCAGCAGAATTCCGAGAACATTGGAAGAGTTCCAAAGCATTTTTAAACTTCAGTGGAATTCCGAGAGGAAAGTAAGAGATCCGAAGCATTTTTAAACTTCAGCGGAATTCCGAGAACAATGGAAGAGTTCCGAAGCATTTTTATGCTTCAGCAGAATTCCGAGAACAACGGAAGAGTTGCGAAGCATTTTAAAACTTCAACGGAATTCCAAGAACGATGGAAGAGTTCCGGAGCATTTTTAAACGTCAGCAGAATTCCGAGAACAATGTTAGAGTTCTGAAGCATTTTTAAACTTCAGGAGAATTCCGAGAGCAACGGAAGAGTTCCAAAGCATTTTTAAACTTCAGCGGAATTCCGAGAATAATGGAAGAGTTCCGAAGCATTTTTAAACGTCACCGGAATTGCGAGAACAATGGAAGAGTTCTGAAGCATTTTTAAAAATCAGCGGAATGCCGAGAACAATGGAAGAGTTCCGAAGCATTTTTAAACTTCAGCGAAATTACGAGAACAATGGAAGAGTACCGAAGCATTTTAAACATCAGCAGAATTCCGAGAACAATGGAAGAGTTTTTAAGCATTTTTAAACTTCAGCGGAGTTCCGAGAACAATAGAAGAGTTCTGAAGAATTTTTAAACGTCAGCGGAATTCCGAAAAACAATGGAAGAGTTCCGAAGCATTTTTAAACGTCAGCGGAATTCTGAGAACAATGGAAGAGTTCCGAAACATTTTTAAACTTCAGCAGAATTCCGAGAACAATGGAAGAGTTTCGAAGCATTTTTAAACTTCAACGGAATTCCGAGAACAATGGAACAGTTCCAAAGCATTTTTAAACTTCAGCGGATTTCCGAGAAATGGAAAAGTTCCGAATCATTTTGAAACGTCAGCAGAAATCCGAGAACAATGGAAGAGTTCCGAAGCATTTTTAAACGTCAGCGGAAATCTGGGAACAATGGAAGAGTTCAAAGCATTTTTAGATGTCAGTGGAATTCCGAGAACAATGAAAGAGTTACGAAGCATTATTAAACGTCAGCGGAATTCCGAGAACAATGGAAGAGTTCCGAAGCATTTTTAAACTTCAGCATAATTCCGAGAACAATGGAAGAGTTCCGAAGCATTTTTAAATTTCAACCGAATTCCGAGAACAATGGAAGAGTTCCGAAGCATTTTAAAACTTCAGCAGAATTCCAAGAACAATGGAAGAGTTCCAAAGCATTTTAGACTTCAGCTGATTTCCGAGAAATGGAAGAGTTCCGAAGCATTTTGAAAAGTCAGCCGAAATCCGAGAACAATGAAGAGTTCCGAAGCATTTTTAAACTTCAGCGGAATTCCTTGAATAATGAAAGAATTGCGAAGCATTATTAAATGTCAGCGGAACACCAAAAACAATGGAAGAGTTCCGAAGCATTTTTAAATGTCAGCGGAAATCCGAGAACAATGGAAGCGTTCCGAAGCATTTTTAAATGTCAGCGGAATTCAGAGAACAATGAAAGAGTTGCGAAGCATTATTAAACGTCAGCGGAATTCTGAGAACAATGGAAGAGTTCCGAAACATTTTTAAACATCAGCGGATTTCCTTCAAGAATGAAAGAGTTCCAAAGAATTTTTAAACTTCAGCAGAATTCGAGGAACAATGGAAGAGTTCCAAAGCATTTTTAAACTTCAGCAGAAATCCGGGAAAAATGGGAAGAGTTTCAAAGCATTTTTAAACTTCAGCAGAATTCGGAGAACAATGGAAGAGTTCCGAAGCATTTTTAAACGTCAGCGGAATTCCGAGAACAATGGAAGAGTTCCGAAGCATTTTTAAAAGTCAGCGGAATACCGAGAACAATGGAAGAGTTCCAAAGCATTTTTAAATGTCAGCGGAAATCTGAAAACAATGGAAGAGTTCCGAAGCATTTTTAATCTTCAGAATAATTCCGAGAACAATGGAAGAGTTGCGAAGCATATTTATACTTCAGCGGAATTCCGAGAACAATGGAAGAGTTCCGAAGCATTTTTAAAAGTCAGCGGAATACCGAGAACAATGGAAGAGTTGTGACGCATTTTTAAACGTCAGCGGAATTCCGAGAACAATGGAAGAGGTCCGAAGCATTTTTAAATGTCAGCGGAATTCCGAGAAATATGGAAGAGTTCCGAAGCATTTTTAAATGTCAGCAGAATTCCGAGAACAATGGAAGAGTTCCAAAGCATTTTTAAATGTCAGCGGAATTCTGAAAACAATGGAAGAGTTCCAAAGCATTTTAAAACTTCAGCAGAATTCCAAGAACAATTGAAGGGTTCCGAAGCATTTTTAAACGTCAGCGGAATGCCGAGAATAATGCAAGATTTCCGAACCATTTTTATATGTCAGCGGAATTCCGAGAAGAATGGAAGAGTACCGAAGCATTTTTAAACGTCAGCTTAATTCTGAGAACAATGGAAGAGTTCCGATGCATTTTTAAACTTCAGCACAATTCTGAGAACAATGGAAGAGTTTCAAAGCATTTTTAAACTTCAGCGGAATTCCGAGAACAATGGAAGAGTTCTTAAGCATTTTTAAACATCAGCGGAATGCCGAGAACAATGCAAGATTTCCGAAGCATTTTTATATGTCAGCGGAATTCCGAGAACAATGGAAGAGTATCGAAGCATTTTAAAACGTCAGCGGAATTCCGAGGACAATGGAAGAGTTCCGAAGCATTTTTAAACGTCAGCGGAATTCCGAGAACAATGGAAGAGTTTTTAAGCATTTTTAAACTTCAGCGGAGTTCCGAGAACAATAGAAGAGTTCTGAAGAATTTTTAAACGTCAGCGGAATTCCGAAAACAATGGAAGAGTTCCGAAGCATTTTTAAACGTCAGCGGAATTCTGAGAACAATGGAAGAGTTCCGAAACATTTTTAAACTTCAGCAGAATTCCGAGAACAATGGAAGAGTTTCGAAGCATTTTTAAACTTCAACGGAATTCCGAGAACAATGGAACAGTTCCAAAGCATTTTTAAACTTCAGCGGATTTCCGAGAAATGGAAAAGTTCCAAATCATTTTGAAACGTCAGCAGAAATCCGAGAACAATGGAAGAGTTCCGAAGCATTTTTAAACGTCAGCGGAAATCTGGGAACAATGGAAGAGTTCAAAGCATTTTTAGATGTCAGTGGAATTCCGAGAACAATGAAAGAGTTACGAAGCATTATTAAACGTCAGCGGAATTCCGAGAACAATGGAAGAGTTCCGAAGCATTTTTAAACTTCAGCATAATTCCGAGAACAATGGAAGAGTTCCGAAGCATTTTTAAATTTCAACCGAATTCCGAGAACAATGGAAGAGTTCCAAAGCATTTTAAAACTTCAGCAGAATTCCAAGAACAATGGAAGAGTTCCAAAACATTTTAGACTTCAGCTGATTTCCGAGAAATGGAAGAGTTCCGAAGCATTTTGAAAAGTCAGCCGAAATCCGAGAACAATGAAGAGTTCCGAAGCATTTTTAAACTTCAGCGGAATTCCTTGAATAATGAAAGAATTGCGAAGCATTATTAAATGTCAGCGGAACACCAAAAACAATGGAAGAGTTCCGAAGCATTTTTAAATGTCAGCGGAAATCCGAGAACAATGGAAGCATTCCGAAGCATTTTTAAATGTCAGCGGAATTCCGAGAACAATGAAAGAGTTGCGAAGCATTATTAAACGTCAGCGGAATTCTGAGAACAATGGAAGAGTTCCGAAACATTTTTAAACATCAGCGGATTTCCTTCAAGAATGAAAGAGATCCAAAGAATTTTTAAACTTCAGCAGAATTCGAGGAACAATGGAAGAGTTCCAAAGCATTTTTAAACTTCAGCAGAAATCCGGGAAAATGGGAAGAGTTTCAAAGCATTTTTAAACTTAAGCAGAATTCGGAGAACAATGGAAGAGTTCCGAAGCATTTTTAAACGTCAGCGGAATTCCGAGAACAATGGAAGAGTACCGAAGCATTTTAAACATCAGCAGAATTCCGAGAACAATGGAAGAGTTCCGAAGCATTTTTAAACTTCAGCGGAATTACGAGAACAATGGAAGAGTACCGAAGCATTTTAAACATCAGCAGAATTCCGAGAACAATGGAAGAGTTTTTAAGCATTTTTAGACTTCAGCGGAGTTCCGAGAACAATAGAAAAGTTCTGAAGAATTTTTAAACGTCAGCTGAATTCCGAGAACAATGGAAGAGGTCCGAAGCATTTTTAAATGTCAGCGGAATTCCGAGAAATATGGAAGAGTTCCGAAGCATTTTTAAATGTCAGCAGAATTCCGAGAACAATGGAAGAGTTCCAAAGCATTTTTAAATGTCAGCGGAATTCTGAAAACAATGGAAGAGTTCCAAAGCATTTTAAAACTTCAGCAGAATTCCAAGAACAATTGAAGGGTTCCGAAGCATTTTTAAACGTCAGCGGAATGCCGAGAATAATGCAAGATTTCCGAACCATTTTTATATGTCAGCGGAATTCCGAGAAGAATGGAAGAGTACCGAAGCATTTTTAAACGTCAGCTTAATTCTGAGAACAATGGAAGAGTTCCGATGCATTTTTAAACTTCAGCACAATTCTGAGAACAATGGAAGAGTTTCAAAGCATTTTTAAACTTCAGCGGAATTCCGAGAACAATGGAAGAGTTCTTAAGCATTTTTAAACATCAGCGGAATGCCGAGAACAATGCAAGATTTCCGAAGCATTTTTATATGTCAGCGGAATTCCGAGAACAATGGAAGAGTATCGAAGCATTTTAAAACGTCAGCGGAATTCCGAGAACAATGGAAGAGTTCCGAAGCATTTTTAAACGTCAGCGGAATTCCGAGAACAATGGAAGAGTTTTTAAGCATTTTTAAACTTCAGCGGAGTTCCGAGAACAATAGAAGAGTTCTGAAGAATTTTTAAACGTCAGCGGAATTCCGAAAACAATGGAAGAGTTCCGAAGCACTTTTAAACGTCAGCGGAATTCTGAGAACAATGGAAGAGTTCCGAAACATTTTTAAACTTCAGCAGAATTCCGAGAACAATGGAAGAGTTTCGAAGCATTTTTAAACTTCAACGGAATTCCGAGAACAATGGAACAGTTCCAAAGCATTTTTAAACTTCAGCGGATTTCCGAGAAATGGAAAAGTTCCGAATCATTTTGAAACGTCAGCAGAAATCCGAGAACAATGGAAGAGTTCCGAAGCATTTTTAAACGTCAGCGGAAATCTGGGAACAATGGAAGAGTTCAAAGCAGTTTTAGATGTCAGTGGAATTCCGAGAACAATGAAAGAGTTACGAAGCATTATTAAACGTCAGCGGAATTCCGAGAACAATGGAAGAGTTCCGAAGCATTTTTAAACTTCAGCATAATTCCGAGAACAATGGAAGAGTTCCGAAGCATTTTTAAATTTCAACCGAATTCCGAGAACAATGGAAGAGTTCCAAAGCATTTTAAAACTTCAGCAGAATTCCAAGAACAATGGAAGAGTTCCAAAACATTTTAGACTTCAGCTGATTTCCGAGAAATGGAAGAGTTCCGAAGCATTTTGAAAAGTCAGCCGAAATCCGAGAACAATGAAGAGTTCCGAAGCATTTTTAAACTTCAGCGGAATTCCTTGAATAATGAAAGAATTGCGAAGCATTATTAAATGTCAGCGGAACACCAAAAACAATGGAAGAGTTCCGAATCATTTTTAAATGTCAGCGGAAATCCGAGAACAATGGAAGCGTTCCGAAGCATTTTTAAATGTCAGCGGAATTCCGAGAACAATGAAAGAGTTGCGAAGCATTATTAAACGTCAGCGGAATTCTGAGAACAATGGAAGAGTTCCGAAACATTTTTAAACATCAGCGGATTTCCTTCAAGAATGAAAGAGATCCAAAGAATTTTTAAACTTCAGCAGAATTCGAGGAACAATGGAAGAGTTCCAAAGCATTTTTAAACTTCAGCAGAAATCCGGGAAAATGGGAAGAGTTTCAAAGCATTTTTAAACTTAAGCAGAATTCGGAGAACAATGGAAGAGTTCCGAAGCATTTTTAAACGTCAGCGGAATTCCGAGAACAATGGAAGAGTACCGAAGCATTTTAAACATCAGCAGAATTCCGAGAACAATGGAAGAGTTCCGAAGCATTTTTAAACTTCAGCGGAATTACGAGAACAATGGAAGAGTACCGAAGCATTTTAAACATCAGCAGAATTCCGAGAACAATGGAAGAGTTTTTAAGCATTTTTAGACTTCAGCGGAGTTCCGAGAACAATAGAAAAGTTCTGAAGAATTTTTAAACGTCAGCTGAATTCCGAGAACAATGGAAGAGGTCCGAAGCATTTTTAAATGTCAGCGGAATTCCGAGAAATATGGAAGAGTTCCGAAGCATTTTTAAATGTCAGCAGAATTCCGAGAACAATGGAAGAGTTCCAAAGCATTTTTAAATGTCAGCGGAATTCTGAAAACAATGGAAGAGTTCCAAAGCATTTTAAAACTTCAGCAGAATTCCAAGAACAATTGAAGGGTTCCGAAGCATTTTTAAACGTCAGCGGAATGCCGAGAATAATGCAAGATTTCCGAACCATTTTTATATGTCAGCGGAATTCCGAGAAGAATGGAAGAGTACCGAAGCATTTTTAAACGTCAGCTTAATTCTGAGAACAATGGAAGAGTTCCGATGCATTTTTAAACTTCAGCACAATTCTGAGAACAATGGAAGAGTTTCAAAGCATTTTTAAACTTCAGCGGAATTCCGAGAACAATGGAAGAGTTCTTAAGCATTTTTAAACATCAGCGGAATGCCGAGAACAATGCAAGATTTCCGAAGCATTTTTATATGTCAGCGGAATTCCGAGAACAATGGAAGAGTATCGAAGCATTTTAAAACGTCAGCGGAATTCCGAGAACAATGGAAGAGTTCCGAAGCATTTTTAAACGTCAGCGGAATTCCGAGAACAATGGAAGAGTTTTTAAGCATTTTTAAACTTCAGCGGAGTTCCGAGAACAATAGAAGAGTTCTGAAGAATTTTTAAACGTCAGCGGAATTCCGAAAACAATGGAAGAGTTCCGAAGCACTTTTAAACGTCAGCGGAATTCTGAGAACAATGGAAGAGTTCCGAAACATTTTTAAACTTCAGCAGAATTCCGAGAACAATGGAAGAGTTTCGAAGCATTTTTAAACTTCAACGGAATTCCGAGAACAATGGAACAGTTCCAAAGCATTTTTAAACTTCAGCGGATTTCCGAGAAATGGAAAAGTTCCGAATCATTTTGAAACGTCAGCAGAAATCCGAGAACAATGGAAGAGTTCCGAAGCATTTTTAAACGTCAGCGGAAATCTGGGAACAATGGAAGAGTTCAAAGCATTTTTAGATGTCAGTGGAATTCCGAGAACAATGAAAGAGTTACGAAGCATTATTAAACGTCAGCGGAATTCCGAGAACAATGGAAGAGTTCCGAAGCATTTTTAAACTTCAGCATAATTCCGAGAACAATGGAAGAGTTCCGAAGCATTTTTAAATTTCAACCGAATTCCGAGAACAATGGAAGAGTTCCAAAGCATTTTAAAACTTCAGCAGAATTCCAAGAACAATGGAAGA
The DNA here is from genome assembly GCF_046119375.1 of Phyllobates terribilis. NCBI lineage: Eukaryota > Metazoa > Chordata > Amphibia > Anura > Dendrobatidae > Phyllobates > Phyllobates terribilis. The sequence continues at coordinate 19,062,396 of NW_027362775.1, read as the reverse complement.
GTTCCAAAACATTTTAGACTTCAGCTGATTTCCGAGAAATGGAAGAGTTCCGAAGCATTTTGAAAAGTCAGCCGAAATCCGAGAACAATGAAGAGTTCCGAAGCATTTTTAAACTTCAGCGGAATTCCTTGAATAATGAAAGAATTGCGAAGCATTATTAAATGTCAGCGGAACACCAAAAACAATGGAAGAGTTCCGAAGCATTTTTAAATGTCAGCGGAAATCCGAGAACAATGGAAGCGTTCCGAAGCATTTTTAAATGTCAGCGGAATTCCGAGAACAATGAAAGAGTTGCGAAGCATTATTAAACGTCAGCGGAATTCTGAGAACAATGGAAGAGTTCCGAAACATTTTTAAACATCAGCGGATTTCCTTCAAGAATGAAAGAGATCCAAAGAATTTTTAAACTTCAGCAGAATTCGAGGAACAATGGAAGAGTTCCAAAGCATTTTTAAACTTCAGCAGAAATCCGGGAAAATGGGAAGAGTTTCAAAGCATTTTTAAACTTCAGCAGAATTCGGAGAACAATGGAAGAGTTCCGAAGCATTTTTAAACGTCAGCGGAATTCCGAGAACAATGGAAGAGTACCGAAGCATTTTAAACATCAGCAGAATTCCGAGAACAATGGAAGAGTTCCGAAGCATTTTTAAACTTCAGCGGAATTACGAGAACAATGGAAGAATACCGAAGCATTTTAAACATCAGCAGAATTCCGAGAACAATGGAAGAGTTTTTAAGCATTTTTAGACTTCAGCGGAGTTCCGAGAACAATAGAAAAGTTCTGAAGAATTTTTAAACGTCAGCTGAATTCCGAAAACAATGGAAGAGTTCCGAAGCATTTTTAAACGTCAGCGGAATTCTGAGAACAATGGAAGAGTTCCGAAGCATTTTTAAACTTCAGCAGAATTCCGAGAACAATGGAAGAGTTCCGAAGCATTTTTGAACTTCAGCGGAATTTGGAGAACAATGGAAGAGTTCCGAAGCATTTTTAAAAGTCAGCGTAATTCCGACAACAATGGAAGAGTTGTGAAGCATTTTTAAACTTCAGCAGAATTCCAAGAACAATGGAAGAGTTCCGAAGCATTTTTAAACGTCAGCGGAATTCTGAGAACAATGGAATAGTTCTGAAGAATTTTTAAATGTTAGCGAGATTCCGAGAACAATGGAAGAGTTCCGAAGCATTTTTAAACTTCAGCGGAATTCCTTGAATAATGAAAGAGTTGAGAAGCATTATTAAATGTCAGCGGAACACCAAAAACAATGGAAGAGTTCCGAAGCATTTTTAAATGTCAGCGGAATTCCGAGAACAATGAAAGAGTTGCGAAGCATTATTAAACGTCAGCGGAATTCTGAGAACAATGGAAGAGTTCCGAAACATTTTTAAACATCAGCGGATTTCCTTCAAGAATGAAAGAGTTCCAAAGAATTTTTAAACTTCAGCAGAATTCGAGGAACAATGGAAGAGTTCCAAAGCTTTTTTAAACTTCAGCAGAAATCCGGGAAAAATGGAAGAGTTTCAAAGCATTTTTAAATGTCAGCGGAAATCTGAAAACAATGGAAGAGTTCCGAAGCATTTTTAATCTTCAGAATAATTCCGAGAACAATGGAAGAGTTCCGAAGCATATTTATACTTCAGCGGAATTCCGAGAACAATGGAAGAGTTCCGAAGCATTTTTAAAAGTCAGCGGAATACCGAGAACAATGGAAGAGTTCCAAAGCATTTTTAAATGTCAGCGGAAATCTGAAAACAATGGAAGAGTTCCGAAGCATTTTTAATCTTCAGAATAATTCCGAGAACAATGGAAGAGTTGCGAAGCATATTTATACTTCAGCGGAATTCCGAGAACAATGGAAGAGTTCCGAAGCATTTTTAAAAGTCAGCGGAATACCGAGAACAATGGAAGAGTTGTGAAGCATTTTTAAACGTCAGCGGAATTCCGAGAACAATGGAAGAGGTCCGAAGCATTTTTAAATGTCAGCGGAATTCCGAGAAATATGGAAGAGTTCCGAAGCATTTTTAAACATGAGCAGAATTCCGAGAACAATGGAAGAGATTTTAAGCATTTTTAAACTTCAGCGGAATTCCGAGAACAATAGAAGAGTTCCGAAGCATTTTTAAACTTCACCAGAATTCGGAGAACAATGGAAGAGTTCCGATGCATTTTTAAACTTCAGCAGAATTCCTAGAACAATGGAAGAGTTCCGAAGCATTTCTAAACGTCAGCGGAATTTTGAAAACAATGGAAGATTTCCGAGCATTTTTAAACGTCAGCGGAATTCTGAGAACAATGGAAGAGTTCCGAAGCATTTTTAAACTTCAGCAGAATTCCGAGAACAATGGAAGGGTTCCGAAGCATTTTTAAACTTCAGCGGAATTTGGAGAACCTTGGAAGAGTTCCGAAGAATTTTTAAAAGTCAGCAGAATTCCGAGAACAATGGAAGAGTTGTGAAGCATTTTTAAACGTCAGCGGAATTCCGAGAACAATGGAAGAGTTCCGAAGCATTTTTAAACTTCTCCCGAATTCCGAGAACAATGGAAGAGTTCCGATGCATTTTTAAACTTCAGCAGAATTTGGAGAACAATGGAAGAGTTCCGAAGCATTTTTAAAAGTCAGCGTAATTCCGACAACAATGGAACAGTTGTGAAGCATTTTTAAACGTCAGCAGAATTCCAAGAACAATGGAAGAGTTCCGAAGCATTTTTAAACGTCAGCGGAATTCTGAGAACAATTGAATAGTTCTGAAGAATTTTTAAATGTTAGCGGGATTCCGAGAACAATGAAAGAGTTGCGAAGCATTATTAAACGTCAGCGGAATTCTGAGAACAATGGAATAGTTCTGAAGAATTTTTAAATGTTAGCGGGATTCCGAGAACAATGGAAGAGTTCCGAAGCATTTTTAAACTTCAGCGGAATTCCTTGAATAATGAAAGAGTTGAGAAGCATTATTAAATGTCAGCGGAACACCAAAAACAATGGAAGAGTTCCGAAGCATTTTTAAATGTCAGCGGAATTCCGAGAACAATGAAATAGTTGCGAAGCATTATTAAACGTCAGCGGAATTCTGAGAACAATGGAAGAGTTCCGAAACATTTTTAAACATCAGCGGATTTCCTTCAAGAATGAAAGAGTTCCAAAGAATTTTTAAACTTCAGCAGAATTCGAGGAACAATGGAAGAGTTCCAAAGCATTTTTAAACTTCAGCAGAATTCCTAGAACAATGGAAGAGTTCCGAAGCATTTTTAAACTTCAGCAGAATTCCGAGAACAATGGAAGAGTTTCGAAGCATTTTTAAACTTCAACGGAATTCCGAGAACAATGGAAGAGTTCCGAAGCATTTTTAAACGTCAGCGGAATTCCGAAAACAATGGAAGAGTTCTTAAGCATTTTTAAACATCAGCGGAATGCCGAGAACAATGCAAGATTTCCGAAGCATTTTTATATGTCAGCGGAATTCCGAGTACAATGGAAGAGTATCGAAGCATTTTAAAACGTCAGCGGAATTCCAAGAACAATGGAAGAGTTCCGAAGCATTTTTAAACTTCAGTGGAATTACGAGAACAATGGAAGTGTTCCGAAGCATTTTTAAACATGAGCAGAATTCCGAGAACAATGGAAGAGATTTTAAGCATTTTTAAACTTCAGCGGAATTCCGAGCACAATAGAAGAGTTCCGAAGCATTTTTAAACTTCACCAGAATTCCGAGAACAATGGAAGAGTTCCGATGCATTTTTAAACTTCAGCAGAATTCCTAGAACAATGGAAGCGTTCCGAAACATTTTTAAACTTCAGCGGAATTCCGAGAACAATGGAAGAGTTCCGAAGCATTTTTAAACGTCAGCGGAATTCCGAGAACAATGGAAGAGGTCCGAAGCATTTTTAAATGTCAGCGGAATTCCGAGAAATATGGAAGAGTTCCGAAGCATTTTTAAATGTCAGCAGAATTCCGAGAACAATGGAAGAGTTCCAAAGCATTTTTAAATGTCAGCGGAATTCTGAAAACAATGGAAGAGTTCCAAAGCATTTTAAAACTTCAGCAGAATTCCAAGAACAATTGAAGGGTTCCGAAGCATTTTTAAACGTCAGCGGAATGCCGAGAATAATGCAAGATTTCCGAAGCATTTTTATATGTCAGCGGAATTCCGAGAAGAATGGAAAAGTACCGAAGCATTTTTAAACGTCAGCTTAATTCTGAGAACAATGGAAGAGTTCCGATGCATTTTTAAACTTCAGCACAATTCTGAGAACAATGGAAGAGTTTCGAAGCATTTTTAAACTTCAGCGGAATTCCGAGAACAATGGAAGAGTTCTTAAGCATTTTTAAACATCAGCGGAATGCCGAGAACAATGCAAGATTTCCGAAGCATTTTTATATGTCAGCGGAATTCCGAGAACAATGGAAGAGTTCCGAAGCATTTTTAAACTTCAGCGGAATTACGAGAACAATGGAGGAGTTCCGAAGCATTTTTAAACATGATCAGAATTCCGAGAACAATGGAAGAGATTTTAAGCATTTTTAAACATCAGCGGAATGCCGAGAACAATGCAAGATTTCCGAAGCATTTTTATATGTCAGCGGAATTCCGAGAACAATGGAAGAGTTCCGAAGCATTTTTAAACTTCAGCGGAATTACGAGAACAATGGAGGAGTTCCGAAGCATTTTTAAACATGATCAGAATTCCGAGAACAATGGAAGAGATTTTAAGCATTTTTAAACATCAGCGGAATGCCGAGAACAATGCAAGATTTCCGAAGCATTTTTATATGTCAGCGGAATTCCGAGTACAATGGAAGAGTATCGAAGCATTTTAAAACGTCAGCGGAATTCCAAGAACAATGGAAGAGTTCCGAAGCATTTTTAAACTTCAGTGGAATTACGAGAACAATGGAAGTGTTCCGAAGCATTTTTAAACATGAGCAGAATTCCGAGAACAATGGAAGAGATTTTAAGCATTTTTAAACTTCAGCGGAATTCCGAGAACAATAGAAGAGTTCCGAAGCATTTTTAAACTTCACCAGAATTCCGAGAACAATGGAAGAGTTCCGATGCATTTTTAAACTTCAGCAGAATTCCTAGAACAATGGAAGCGTTCCGAAGCATTTTTAAACTTCAGCGGAATTCCGAGAACAATGGAAGAGTTCCGAAGCATTTTTAAACGTCAGCCGAATTCCGAGAACAATGGAAGAGTTCTGAAGCATTTCTAAACGTCAACGGAATTTTGAAAACAATGGAAGATTTCCGAGCATTTTTAAACGTCAGCGGAATTCTGAGAACAATGGAAGAGTTCCGAAGCATTTTTAAACTTCAGCAGAATTCCGAGAACAATGGAAGGGTTCCGAAGCATTTTTAAACTTCAGCGGAATTTGGAGAACCTTGGAAGAGTTCCGAAGAATTTTTAAAAGTCAGCAGAATTTCGAGAACAATGGAAGAGTTGTGAAGCATTTTTAAACGTCAGCGGAATTCCGAGAACAATGGAAGAGTTCCGAAGCATTTTTAAACTTCTCCCGAATTCCGAGAACAATGGAAGAGTTCCGATGCATTTTTAAACTTCAGCAGAATTTGGAGAACAATGGAAGAGTTCCGAAGCATTTTTAAAAGTCAGCGTAATTCCGACAACAATGGAACAGTTGTGAAGCATTTTTAAACGTCAGCAGAATTCCAAGAACAATGGAAGAGTTCCGAAGCATTTTTAAACGTCAGCGGAATTCTGAGAACAATTGAATAGTTCTGAAGAATTTTTAAATGTTAGCGGGATTCCGAGAACAATGAAAGAGTTGCGAAGCATTATTAAACGTCAGCGGAATTCTGAGAACAATGGAATAGTTCTGAAGAATTTTTAAATGTTAGCGGGATTCCGAGAACAATGGAAGAGTTCTGAAGCATTTTTAAACTTCAGCAGAATTCCGAGAGCAATGGAAGAGTTCCAAAGCATTTTAAAACTTCAGCAGAATTCCAAGAACAATTGAAGGGTTCCGAAGCATTTTTAAACGTCTGCGGAATGCCGAGAATAATGCAAGATTTCAGAAGCATTTTTATATGTCAGCGGAATTCCGAGAACAATGGAAGAGTACCGAAGCAGTTTTAAACGTCAGCGGAATGCCGAGAATAATGCAAGATTTCCGAAGCATTTTTATATGTCAGCGGAATTCCGAGAACAATGGAAGAGTACCGAAGCATTTTTAAACGTCAGCGGAATTCTGAGAACAATGGAAGAGTTCCGATGCATTTTTAAACTTCAGCAGAATTCCGCGAACAATGGAAGAGTTTCTAAGCATTTTTAAACTTCAACGGAATTCCGAGAACAATGGAAGAGTTCCGAAGCATTTTTAAACGTCAGCGGAATTCTGAGAACAATGGAAGAGTTCTTAAGCATTTTTAAACATCAGCGGAATGCCGAGAACAATGCAAGATTTCCGAAGCATTTTTACATGTCAGCGGAATTCCGAGTACAATGGAAGAGTATCGAAGCATTTTAAAACGTCAGCGGAATTCCAAGAGCAATGGAAGAGTTCCGAAGCATTTTTAAACTTCAGCAGAATTCCGATAACAATGGAAGAGTTCCGAAGCATTTTTAAACTTCAGGTCAATTTGGAGATCAATGGAAGAGTTCCGAAGCATTTTTAAAAGTCAGCGTAATTCCGACAACGATGGAAGAGTTGTGAAGCAATTTTAAACGTCAGCAGAATTCCAAGAACAATGGAAGAGTTCCGAAGCATTTTTAAACGTCAGCGGAATTCTGAGAACAATGGAATAGTTCTGAAGAATTTTTAAATGTTAGCGGGATTCCGAGAACAATGGAAGAGTTCCAAAGCATTTTTAAATGTCAGCGGAAATCTGAAAACAATGGAAGAGTTCCGAAGCATTTTTAATCTTCAGAATAATTCCGAGAACAATGGAAGAGTTCCGAAGCATATTTATACTTCAGCGGAATTCCGAGAACAATGGAAGAGTTCCGAAGCATTTTTAAAAGTCAGCGGAATACCGAGAACAATGGAAGAGTTGTGAAGCATTTTTAAACGTCAGCGGAATTCCGAGAACAATGGAAGAGGTCCGAAGCATTTTTAAATGTCAGCGGAATTCCGAGAAATATGGAAGAGTTCCGAAGCATTTTTAAATGTCAGCAGAATTCCGAGAACAATGGAAGAGTTCCAAAGCATTTTTAAATGTCAGCAGAATTCTGAAAACAATGGAAGAGTTCCAAAGCATTTTAAAACTTCAGCAGAATTCCAAGAACAATTGAAGGGTTCCGAAGCATTTTTAAACGTCAGCGGAATGCCGAGAATAATGCAAGATTTCCGAAGCATTTTTATATGTCAGCGGAATTCCGAGAAGAATGGAAAAGTACCGAAGCATTTTTAAACGTCAGCTTAATTCTGAGAACAATGGAAGAGTTCCGATGCATTTTTAAACTTCAGCACAATTCTGAGAACAATGGAAGAGTTTCGAAGCATTTTTAAACTTCAGCGGAATTCCGAGAACAATGGAAGAGTTCTTAAGCATTTTTAAACATCAGCGGAATGCCGAGAACAATGCAAGATTTCCGAAGCATTTTTATATGTCAGCGGAATTCCGAGAACAATGGAAGAGTTCCGAAGCATTTTTAAACTTCAGCGGAATTACGAGAACAATGGAGGAGTTCCGAAGCATTTTTAAACATGATCAGAATTCCGAGAACAATGGAAGAGATTTTAAGCATTTTTAAACTTCAGCGGAATTCCGAGAACAATAGAAGAGTTCCGAAGCATTTTTAAACTTCACCCGAATTCCGAGAACAATGGAAGAGTTCCGATGCATTTTTAAACTTCAGCAGAATTCCTAGAACAATGGAAGAGTTCCGAAGCATTTTTAAACTTCAGCAGAATTCCGAGAACAATGGAAGAGTTTCGAAGCATTTTTAGACTTCAACGGAATTCCGAGAACAATGGAAGAGTTCCGAAGCATTTTTAAACGTCAGCGGAATTCCGAAAACAATGGAAGAGTTCTTAAGCATTTTTAAACATCAGCGGAATGCCGAGAACAATGCAAGATTTCCCAAGCATTTTTATATGTCAGCGGAATTCCGAGTACAATGGAAGAGTATCGAAGCATTTTAAAACGTCAGCGGAATTCCAAGAACAATGGAAGAGTTCCGAAGCATTTTTAAACTTCAGTGGAATTACGAGAACAATGGAAGAGTTCCGACGCATTTTTAAACATGAGCAGAATTCCGAGAACAATGGAAGAGATTTTAAGCATTTTTAAACTTCAGCGGAATTCCGAGAACAATAGAAGAGTTCCGAAGCATTTTTAAACTTCACCAGAATTCCGAGAACAATGGAAGAGTTCCGATGCATTTTTAAACTTCAGCAGAATTCCTAGAACAATGGAAGAGTTCCGAAGCATTTTTAAACTTCAGCGGAATTCCGAGAACAATGGAAGAGTTCCGAAGCATTTTTAAACGTCAGCCGAATTCCGAGAACAATGGAAGAGTTCTGAAGCATTTCTAAACGTCAGCGGAATTTTGAAAACAATGGAAGATTTCCGAGCATTTTTAAACGTCAGCGGAATTCTGAGAACAATGGAAGAGTTCCGAAGCATTTTTAAACTTCAGCAGAATTCCGAGAACAATGGAAGGGTTCCGAAGCATTTTTAAACTTCAGCGGAATTTGGAGAACCTTGGAAGAGTTCCGAAGAATTTTTAAAAGTCAGCAGAATTCCGAGAACAATGGAAGAGTTGTGAAGCATTTTTAAACGTCAGCGGAATTCCGAGAACAATGGAAGAGTTCCGAAGCATTTTTAAACTTCTCCCGAATTCCGAGAACAATGGAAGAGTTCCGATGCATTTTTAAACTTCAGCAGAATTTGGAGAACAATGGAAGAGTTCCGAAGCATTTTTAAAAGTCAGCGTAATTCCGACAACAATGGAACAGTTGTGAAGCATTTTTAAACGTCAGCGGAATTCTGAGAACAATGGAAGAGTTCCGAAGAATTTTTAAACGTCAGCGGAATTCTGAGAACAATGGAATAGTTCTGAAGAATTTTTAAATGTTAGCGGGATTCCGAGAACAATGGAAGAGTTCCGAAGCATTTTTAAACTTCAGCGGAATTCCTTGAATAATGAAAGAGTTGAGAAGCATTATTAAATGTCAGCGGAACACCAAAAACAATGGAAGAGTTCCGAAGCATTTTTAAATGTCAGCGGAATTCCGAGAACAATGAAATAGTTGCGAAGCATTATTAAACGTCAGCGGAATTCTGAGAACAATGGAAGAGTTCCGAAACATTTTTAAACGTCAGCAGAATTTCGAGAACAATTGAAGAGTTCCAAAGCATTTTTAAACGTCAGTGGAATTCCGAGAACAATGGAAGAGTTCCGAAGCATTTTTAAATGTCAGCAGAATTCCGAGAACAATGGAAGAGTTCTGAAGCATTTTTAAACTTCAGCAGAATTCCGAGAGCAATGGAAGAGTTCCAAAGCATTTTAAAACTTCAGCAGAATTCCAAGAACAATTGAAGGGTTCCGAAGCATTTTTAAACGTCAGCGGAATGCCGAGAATAATGCAAGATTTCCGAAGCATTTTTATATGTCAGCGGAATTCCGAGAACAATGGAAGAGTACCGAAGCATTTTTAAACGTCAGCGGAATGCCGAGAATAATGCAAGATTTCCGAAGCATTTTTATATGTCAGCGGAATTCCGAGAACAATGGAAGAGTACCGAAGCATTTTTAAATGTCAGCGGAATTCTGAGAACAATGGAAGAGTTCCGATGCATTTTTAAACTTCAGCAGAATTCTGAGAACAATGGAAGAGTTTCGAAGCATTTTTAAACTTCAACGGAATTCCGAGAACAATGGAAGAGTTCCGAAGCATTTTTAAACGTCAGCGGAATTCTGAGAACAATGGAAGAGTTCTTAAGCATTTTTAAACATCAGCGGAATGCCGAGAACAATGCAAGATTTCCGAAGCATTTTTATATGTCAGCGGAATTCCGAGTACAATGGAAGAGTATCGAAGCATTTTAAAACGTCAGCGGAATTCCAAGAACAGTGGAAGAGTTCCGAAGCATTTTTAAACTTCAGCAGAATTCCGATAACAATGGAAGAGTTCCGAAGCATTTTTAAACTTCAGGTCAATTTGGAGATCAATGGAAGAGTTCCGAAGCATTTTTAAAAGTCAGCGTAATTCCGACAACAATGGAAGAGTTGTGAAGCTTTTTTAAACGTCAGCAGAATTCCAAGAACAATGGAAGAGTTCCGAAGCATTTTTAAACGTCAGCGGAATTCTGAGAACAATGGAATAGTTCTGAAGAATTTTTAAATGTTAGCGGGATTCCGAGAACAATGGAAGAGTTCCAAAGCATTTTTAAATGTCAGCGGAAATCTGAAAACAATGGAAGAGTTCCGAAGCATTTTTAATCTTCAGAATAATTCCGAGAACAATGGAAGAGTTCCGAAGCATATTTATACTTCAGTGGAATTCAAAGAACAATGGAAGAGTTCCGAAGCATTTTTAAAAGTCAGCGGAATACCGAGAACAATGGAAGAGTTGTGAAGCATTTTTAAACGTCAGCGGAATTCCGAGAACAATGGAAGAGGTCCGAAGCATTTTTAAATGTCAGCGGAATTCCGAGAACAATGGAAGAGTTGTGAAGCATTTTTAAACGTCAGCGGAATTCCGAGAACAATGGAAGAGGTCCGAAGCATTATTAAACGTCAGCGGAATTCTGAGAACAATGGAAGAGTTCCGAAACATTTTTAAACATCAGCGGATTTCCTTCAAGAATGAAAGAGTTCCAAAGAATTTTTAAACTTCAGCAGAATTCGAGGAACAATGGAAGAGTTCCAAAGCATTTTTAAACTTCAGCAGAAATCCGGGAAAAATGGAAGAGTTTCAAAGCATTTTTAAACTTCAGCAGAATTCGGAGAACAATGGAAGAGTTCCGAAGCATTTTTAAACGTCACCAGAATTTCGAGAACAATTGAAGAGTTCCAAAGCATTTTTAAACGTCAGTGGATTTCCGAGAACAATGGAAGAGTTCCGAAGCATTTTTAAATGTCAGCAGAATTCCGAGAACAAAGGAAGAGTTCTGAAGCATTTTTAAACTTCAGCAGAATTCCGAGAGCAGTGGAAGAGTTCCAAAGCATTTTAAAACTTCAGCAGAATTCCAAGAACAATTGAAGGGTTCCGAAGCATTTTTAAACGTCAGCGGAATGCCGAGAATAATGCAAGATTTCCGAAGCATTTTTATATGTCAGCGGAATTCCGAGAACAATGGAAGAGTACCGAAGCATTTTTAAACGTCAGCGGAATGCCGAGAATAATGCAAGATTTCCGAAGCATTTTTATATGTCAGCGGAATTCCGAGAACAATGGAAGAGTACCGAAGCATTTTTAAACGTCAGCGGAATGACGAGAATAATGCAAGATTTCCGAAGCATTTTTATATGTCAGCGGAATTCCGAGAACAATGGAAGAGTACCGAAGCATTTTTAAACTTCAGCAGAATTTTGAAAACAATGGAAGATTTCCGAAGCATTTTTAAACGTCAGCGGAATTCTGAGAACAATGGAAGAGTTCCGAAGCATTTTTAAACTTCAGCAGAATTCCGAGAACAATGGAAGGGTTCCGAAGCATTTTTAAACTTCAGCGGAATTTGGAGAACAATGGAAGAGTTCCGAAGAATTTTTAAAAGTCAGCGGAATTCCGAGAACAATGGAATAGTTCTGAAGCATTTTTAAATGTTAGCGGGATTCCGAGAAAAATGGAAGAGTTCCGAAGCATTTTTAAACTTCAGCGGAATTTGGAGAACCTTGGAAGGGTTCCGAAGATTTTTTAAAAGTCAGCAGAATTCCTATAACAATGGATGAGTTCCGAAGCATTTTTAAACTTCAGCGGAATTCCGAGAACAATGGAAGAGTTGTGAAGCATTTTTAAACGTCAGCGGAATTCCGAGAACAATGGAAGAGTTCCGAAGCATTTTTAAACTTCTCCCGAATTCCGAGAACAATGGAAGAGTTCCGATGCATTTTTAAACTTCAGCAGAATTCCTAGAACAATGGATGAGTTCCGAAGCATTTTTAAACTTCAGCGGAATTCCGAGAACAATGAAAGAGTTCCGAAGCATTTTTCAACGTCAGCGGAATTCCGAGAACAATGGAAAAGTTCTGAAGCATTTTTAAACTTCAGCGGAATTTGGAGAACAATGGAAGAGTTCCAAAGCATTTTTAAAAGTCAGCGTAATTCCGACAACAATGGAAGAGTTGTGAAGCATTTTTAAACGTCAGCAGAATTCCAAGAACAATGGAAGAGTTCCAAAGCATTTTTAAACGTCAGCGGAATTCTGAGAACAATGGAATAGTTCTGAAGAATTTTTAAATGTTAGCGGGATTCCGAGAACAATGGAAGAGTTCCGAAGCATTTTTAAACTTCAGCGGAATTCCTTGAATAATGAAAGAGTTGAGAAGCATTATTAAATGTCAGCGGAACACCAAAAACAATGGAAGAGTTCCGAAGCATTTTTAAATGTCAGCGGAATTCCGAGAACAATGAAATAGTTGCGAAGCATTATTAAACGTCAGCGGAATTCTGAGAACAATGGAAGAGTTCCGAAACATTTTTAAACATCAGCGGATTTCCTTCAAGAATGAAAGAGTTCCAAAGAATTTTTAAACTTCAGCAGAATTCGAGGAACAATGGAAGAGTTCCAAAGCATTTTTAAACTTCAGCAGAAATCCGGGAAAAATGGAAGAGTTTCAAAGCATTTTTAAACTTCAGCAGAATTCGGAGAACAATGGAAGAGTTCCGAAGCATTTTTAAACGTCAGCAGAATTTCGAGAACAATGGACGAGTTCCGAAGCATTTTTAAATGTCAGCAGAATTCCGAGAACAATGGAAGAGTTCTGAAGCATTTTTAAACTTCAGCAGAATTCCGAGAGCAATGGAAGAGTTCCAAAGCATTTTAAAACTTCAGCAGAATTCCAAGAACAATTGAAGGGTTCCAAAGCATTTTTAAACGTCAGCGGAATGCCGAGAATAATGCAAGATTTCCGAAGCATTTTTATATGTCAGCGGAATTCCGAGTACAATGGAAGAGTATCGAAGCATTTTAAAACGTCAGCGGAATTCCAAGAACAATGGAAGAGTTCCGAAGCATTTTTAAACTTCAGCAGAATTCCGATAACAATGGAAGAGTTCCGAAGCATTTTTAAACTTCAGGTCAATTTGGAGATCAATGGAAGAGTTCCGAAGCATTTTTAAAAGTCAGCGTAATTCCGACAACAATGGAAGAGTTGTGAAGCTTTTTTAAACGTCAGCAGAATTCCGAGAACAATGGAAGAGGTCCGAAGCATTTTTAAATGTCAGCGGAATTCCGAGAAATATGGAAGAGTTCCGAAGCATTTTTAAATGTCAGCAGAATTCCGAGAACAATGGAAGAGTTCCAAAGCATTTTTAAATGTCAGCGGAATTCCGAGAACAATGAAATAGTTGCGAAGCATTATTAAACGTCAGCGGAATTCTGAGAACAATGGAAGAGTTCCGAAACATTTTTAAACATCAGCGGATTTCCTTCAAGAATGAAAGAGTTCCAAAGAATTTTTAAACTTCAGCAGAATTCGAGGAACAATGGAAGAGTTCCAAAGCATTTTTAAACTTCAGCAGAAATCCGGGAAAAATGGAAGAGTTTCAAAGCATTTTTAAACTTCAGCAGAATTTGGAGAACAATGGAAGAGTTCCGAAGCATTTTTAAACGTCACCAGAATTTCGAGAACAATTGAAGAGTTCCAAAGCATTTTTAAACGTCAGTGGATTTCCGAGAACAATGGAAGAGTTCCGAAGCATTTTTAAATGTCAGCAGAATTCCGAGAACAAAGGAAGAGTTCTGAAGCATTTTTAAACTTCAGCAGAATTCCGAGAGCAGTGGAAGAGTTCCAAAGCATTTTAAAACTTCAGCAGAATTCCAAGAACAATTGAAGGGTTCCGAAGCATTTTTAAACGTCAGCGGAATGCCGAGAATAATGCAAGATTTCCGAAGCATTTTTATATGTCAGCGGAATTCCGAGAACAATGGAAGAGTACCGAAGCATTTTTAAACGTCAGCGGAATGCCGAGAATAATGCAAGATTTCCGAAGCATTTTTATATGTCAGCGGAATTCCGAGAACAATGGAAGAGTACCGAAGCATTTTTAAACGTCAGCGGAATGACGAGAATAATGCAAGATTTCCGAAGCATTTTTATATGTCAGCGGAATTCCGAGAACAATGGAAGAGTACCGAAGCATTTTTAAACGTCAGCGGAATTCTGAGAACAATGGAAGAGTTCCGATGCATTTTTAAACTTCAGCAGAATTCTGAGAACAATGGAAGAGTTCCGAAGCATTTTTAAACTTCAGCGGAATTCCGAGAACAATGAAAGAGTTCCGAAGCATTTTTCAACATCAGCGGAATTCCGAGAACAATGGAAGTGTTCTGAAGCATTTTTAAAAGTCAGCGGAATTTTGAAAACAATGGAAGATTTCCGAAGCATTTTTAAACGTCAGCAGAATTTTGAAAACAATGGAAGATTTCCGAAGCATTTTTAAACGTCAGCGGAATTCTGAGAACAATGGAAGAGTTCCGAAGCATTTTTAAACTTCAGCAGAATTCCGAGAACAATGGAAGGGTTCCGAAGCATTTTTAAACTTCAGCGGAATTTGGAGAACAATGGAAGAGTTCCGAAGAATTTTTAAAAGTCAGCGGAATTCCGAGAACAATGGAATAGTTCTGAAGCATTTTTAAATGTTAGCGGGATTCCGAGAAAAATGGAAGAGTTCCGAAGCATTTTTAAACTTCAGCGGAATTTGGAGAACCTTGGAAGAGTTCCGAAGATTTTTTAAAAGTCAGCAGAATTCCTATAACAATGGATGAGTTCCGAAGCATTTTTAAACTTCAGCGGAATTCCGAGAACAATGGAAGAGTTGTGAAGCATTTTTAAACGTCAGCGGAATTCCGAGAACAATGGAAGAGTTCCGAAGCATTTTTAAACTTCTCCCGAATTCCGAGAACAATGGAAGAGTTCCGATGCATTTTTAAACTTCAGCAGAATTCCTAGAACAATGGAAGAGTTCCGAAGCATTTTTAAACATGAGCAGAATTACAAGAACAATGGAAGAGATTTTAAGCATTTTTAAACTTCAGCGGAATTCCGAGAACAATAGAAGAGTTCCGAAGCATTTTTAAACTTCACCCGAATTCCGAGAGCAATGGAAGAGTTCCAAAGCATTTTAAAAGTTCAGCAGAATTCCGAGAACAATTGAAGAGTTCCGAAGCATTTTTAAATGTCAGCGGAATGCCGAGAACAATGCAAGATTTCCGAAGCATTTTTATATGTCAGCGGAATTCCGAGAACAATGGAAGCGTACCGAAGCATTTTTAAACGTCAGCGGAATTCTGAGAACAATGGAAGAGTTCCGAAGCATTTTTAAACTTCAGCAGAATTCCGAGAACAATGGAAGAGTTTCGAATCATTTTTAAACTTCAACGGAATTCCGAGAACAATGAAAGAGTTGCGAAGCATTATTAAACGTTAGCGGAATTCCGAGAACAATGGAAGAGTACCGAAGCATTTTTAAACTTCAGCGGAATTCCGAGAACAATGGAAGAGTTCCGAAGCATTTTTAAACTTCACCCGAATTCCGAGAGCAATGGAAGAGTTCCAAAGCATTTTAAAAATTCAGCAGAATTCCGAGAACAATTGAAGAGTTCCGAAGCATTTTTAAACGTCAGCGGAATGCCGAGAACAATGCAAGATTTCCGATGCATTTTTATATGTCAGCGGAATTCCGAGAACAATGGAAGAGTATAAAAGCATTTTTAAACGTCAGCGGAATTCTGAGAACAATGGAAGAGTTCCGAAGCATTTTTAAACGTCAGCGGAATTCCGAGAACAATGGAAGAGTTGTGAAGCATTTTAAAAGTTCAGCAGAATTCCGAGAACAATTGAAGAGTTCCGAAGCATTTTTAAACGTCAGCGGAATGCCGAGAACAATGCAAGATTTCCGAAGCATTTTTATATGTCAGCGGAATTCCGAGAACAGTGGAAGGGTTCCGAAGCATTTTTAAACATGAGCAGAATTACGAGAACAATGGAAGAGATTTTAAGCATTTTTAAACTTCAGCGGAATTCCGAGAACAATAGAAGAGTTCCGAAGCATTTTTAAACTTCACCCGAATTCCGAGAGCAATGGAAGAGTTCCAAAGCATTTTAAAAATTCAGCAGAATTCCGAGAACAATTGAAGAGTTCCGAAGCATTTTTAAACGTCAGCGGAATGCCGAGAACAATGGAAGAGTTCTGAAGACTTTTTAAATGTCAGCGGAATTCCGAGAACAATGGAAGAGTTCCGAAGCATTTTTAAATGTCAGCAGAATTCTGAGAACAATGGAAGAGTTCCGAAGCATTTTTAAACTTCAGCAGATTTCCGAGAACAATGGAAGAGATCCGAAGCATACTTAAACTTCAGCAGAATTCCGAGAACAATGGAAGAGTTCTGAAGCATTTTTTAAAGTCAGCGGAATAACGAGAACAATGGAAGAGTTGTGAAGCATTTTTAAACGTCAGCGGAATTCCAGAACAATGGAAGAGTTCCGAAGCATTTTTAAATGTCAGCGGAATTCCGAGAACAATGGAAGAGTTCTGAAGCATTTTTAAACGTCAGCGGATTTTGAAAACAATGGAAGATTTCCGAAGCATTTTTAAACGTCAGCGGAATTCTGTGAACACTGGAAGAGTTCCGAAGCATTTTTAAACTTCAGCGGAATTTGGAGAACAATCGAAGAGTTCCGAATCAATTTTAAAAGTCAGCGGAATTCTGAGAACAATGGAAGAGTTGTGAAGCATTTTTTAACGTCAGTGGAATTCCAAGAACAATGGAAGAGTTCCGAAGCATTTTTAAACGTCAGCGGAATTCCGAGAACAATGGAAGAGTTCCGAAGCATTTTTAAATGTCAGCAGAATTCCGAGAACAAAGGAAGAGTTCTGAAGCATTTTTAAACTTCAGCAGAATTCCGAGAGCAGTGAAGAGTTCCAAAGCATTTTAAAACTTCAGCAGAATTCCAAGAACAATTGAAGGGTTCCGAAGCATTTTTAAACGTCAGCGGAATGCCGAGAATAATGCAAGATTTCCGAAGCATTTTTATATGTCAGCGGAATTCCGAGAACAATGGAAGAGTACCGAAACATTTTTAAACGTCAGCGGAATGCCGAGAATAATGCAAGATTTCCGAAGCATTTTTATATGTCAGCGGAATTCCGAGAACAATGGAAGAGTACCGAAGCATTTTTAAACGTCAGCGGAATGACGAGAATAATGCAAGATTTCCGAAGCATTTTTATATGTCAGCGGAATTCCGAGAACAATGGAAGAGTACCGAAGCATTTTTAAACGTCAGCAGAATTCTGAGAACAATGGAAGAGTTCCGATGCATTTTTAAACTTCAGCAGAATTCTGAGAACAATGGAAGAGTTCCGAAGCATTTTTAAACTTCAGCGGAATTCCGAGAACAATGAAAGAGTTCCGAAGCATTTTTCAACATCAGCGGAATTCCGAGAACAATGGAAGTGTTCTGAAGCATTTTTAAAAGTCAGCGGAATTTTGAAAACAATGGAAGATTTCCGAAGCATTTTTAAACGTCAGCAGAATTTTGAAAACAATGGAAGATTTCCGAAGCATTTTTAAACGTCAGCGGAATTCTGAGAACAATGGAAGAGTTCCGAAGCATTTTTAAACTTCAGCAGAATTCCGAGAACAATGGAAGGGTTCCGAAGCATTTTTAAACTTCAGCGGAATTTGGAGAACAATGGAAGAGTTCCGAAGAATTTTTAAAAGTCAGCGGAATTCCGAGAACAATGGAATAGTTCTGAAGCATTTTTAAATGTTAGCGGGATTCCGAGAAAAATGGAAGAGTTCCGAAGCATTTTTAAACTTCAGCGGAATTTGGAGAACCTTGGAAGAGTTCCGAAGATTTTTTAAAAGTCAGCAGAATTCCTATAACAATGGATGAGTTCCGAAGCATTTTTAAACTTCAGCGGAATTCCGAGAACAATGGAAGAGTTGTGAAGCATTTTTAAACGTCAGCGGAATTCCGAGAACAATGGAAGAGTTCCGAAGCATTTTTAAACTTCTCCCGAATTCCGAGAACAATGGAAGAGTTCCGATGCATTTTTAAACTTCAGCAGAATTCCTAGAACAATGGAAGAGTTCCGAAGCATTTTTAAACATGAGCAGAATTACAAGAACAATGGAAGAGATTTTAAGCATTTTTAAACTTCAGCGGAATTCCGAGAACAATAGAAGAGTTCCGAAGCATTTTTAAACTTCACCCGAATTCCGAGAGCAATGGAAGAGTTCCAAAGCATTTTAAAAGTTCAGCAGAATTCCGAGAACAATTGAAGAGTTCCGAAGCATTTTTAAATGTCAGCGGAATGCCGAGAACAATGCAAGATTTCCGAAGCATTTTTATATGTCAGCGGAATTCCGAGAACAATGGAAGCGTACCGAAGCATTTTTAAACGTCAGCGGAATTCTGAGAACAATGGAAGAGTTCCGAAGCATTTTTAAACTTCAGCAGAATTCCGAGAACAATGGAAGAGTTTCGAATCATTTTTAAACTTCAACGGAATTCCGAGAACAATGAAAGAGTTGCGAAGCATTATTAAACGTTAGCGGAATTCCGAGAACAATGGAAGAGTACCGAAGCATTTTTAAACTTCAGCGGAATTCCGAGAACAATGGAAGAGTTCCGAAGCATTTTTAAACTTCACCCGAATTCCGAGAGCAATGGAAGAGTTCCAAAGCATTTTAAAAATTCAGCAGAATTCCGAGAACAATTGAAGAGTTCCGAAGCATTTTTAAACGTCAGCGGAATGCCGAGAACAATGCAAGATTTCCGATACATTTTTATATGTCAGCGGAATTCCGAGAACAATGGAAGAGTACCAAAGCATTTTTAAACGTCAGCGGAATTCTGAGAACAATGGAAGAGTTCCGAAGCATTTTTAAACGTCAGCGGAATTCCGAGAACAATGGAAGAGTTGTGAAGCATTTTAAAAGTTCAGCAGAATTCCAAGAACAATTGAAGAGTTCCGAAGCATTTTTAAACGTCAGCGGAATGCCGAGAACAATGCAAGATTTCCGAAGCATTTTTATATGTCAGCGGAATTCCGAGAACAGTGGAAGAGTTCCGAAGCATTTTTAACAATGAGCAGAATTACGAGAACAATGGAAGAGATTTTAAGCATTTTTAAACTTCAGCGGAATTCCGAGAACAATAGAAGAGTTCCGAAGCATTTTTAAACTTCACCCGAATTCCGAGAGCAATGGAAGAGTTCCAAAGCATTTTAAAAATTCAGCAGAATTCCGAGAACAATTGAAGAGTTCCGAAGCATTTTTAAACGTCAGCGGAATGCCGAGAACAATGGAAGAGTTCTGAAGACTTTTTAAATGTCAGCGGAATTCCGAGAACAATGGAAGAGTTCCGAAGCATTTTTAAATGTCAGCAGAATTCTGAGAACAATGGAAGAGTTCCGAAGCATTTTTAAACTTCAGCAGATTTCCGAGAACAATGGAAGAGATCCGAAGCATACTTACACTTCAGCAGAATTCCGAGAACAATGGAAGAGTTCTGAAGCATTTTTTAAAGTCAGCGGAATAACGAGAACAATGGAAGAGTTGTGAAGCATTTTTAAACGTCAGCGGAATTCCAGAACAATGGAAGAGTTCCGAAGCATTTTTAAATGTCAGCGGAATTCCGAGAACAATGGAAGAGTTCTGAAGCATTTTTAAACGTCAGCGGATTTTGAAAACAATGGAAGATTTCCGAAGCATTTTTAAACGTCAGCGGAATTCTGTGAACACTGGAAGAGTTCCGAAGCATTTTTAAACTTCAGCGGAATTTGGAGAACAATCGAAGAGTTCCGAATCAATTTTAAAAGTCAGCGGAATTCTGAGAACAATGGAAGAGTTGTGAAGCATTTTTTAACGTCAGTGGAATTCCAAGAACAATGGAAGAGTTCCGAAGCATTTTTAAACGTCAGCGGAATTCGGAGAACAATGGAAGAGTTCCGAAGCATTTTTAAATGTAAGCGGAATTCTGAGAACAATGGAAGGGTTCCGAAGCATTTTTAAACTTCAGCAGAATTCCGAGAACAATGGAAGAGTTCCGAAGCATACTTAAACTTCAGCGGAATTCCGAGAACAATGGAAGAGTTTCGAAGCATTTTTAAAAGTCAGCGGAATTCCGAGAACAATAGAAGAGTTGTGAAGCAATTTTAAGAGTCAGCAGAATTCCGAGAACAATGGAAGAGTTCCGAAGCATTTTTAAACGTCAGCGGAATTCTGCGAACACTGGAAGAGTTCCGAAGCATTTTTAAACTTCAGCAGAATTTGGAGAACAATGGAAGAGTTCCGAAGCATTTTTAATCTTCAGAATAATTCCGAGAACAATGGAAGAGTTCCGAAGCATTTTTAAACGTCAGCAGAATTTCGAGAACAATGGACGAGTTCCGAAGCATTTTTAAATGTCAGCAGAATTCCGAGAACAAAAGAAGAGTTCTGAAGCATTTTTAAACTTCAGCAGAATTCCGAGAGCAATGGAAGAGTTCCAAAGCATTTTAAAACTTCAGCAGAATTCCAAGAACAATTGAAGGGTTCCAAAGCATTTTTAAACGTCAGCGGAATGCCGAGAATAATGCAAGATTTCCGAAGCATTTTTATATGTCAGCGGAATTCCAAGAACAATGGAAGAGTACCGAAGCATTTTTAAATGTCAGCGGAATTCTGAGAACAATGGAAGAGTTCCGATGCATTTTTAAACTTCAGCAGAATTCCGAGAACAATGGAAGAGTTTCGAAGCATTTTTAAACTTCAACGGAATTCCGAGAACAATGGAAGAGTTCCGAAGCATTTTTAAACGTCAGCGGAATTTCGAGAACAATGGAAGAGTTCTTAAGCATTTTTAAACATCAGCGGAATGCCGAGAACAATGCAAGATTTCCGAAGCATTTTTATATGTCAGCGGAATTCCGAGTACAATGGAAGAGTATCGAAGCATTTTAAAACGTCAGCGGAATTCCAAGAACAATGGAAGAGTTCCGAAGCATTTTTAATCTTCAGCGGAATTACGAGAACAATGGAAGAGTTCCGACGCATTTTTAAACTTCAGCAGAATTCCTAGAACAATGGAAGAGTTCCGAAGCATTTTTAAACTTCAGCGGAATTCCGAGAACAATGGAAGAGTTCCGAAGCATTTTTAAACGTCAGCCGAATTCCGAGAACAATGGAAGAGTTCTGAAGCATTTCTAAACGTCAGCGGAATTTTGAAAACAATGGAAGATTTCCAAAGCATTTTTAAACGTCAGGGGAATTCTGAGAACAATGGAAGAGTTCCGAAGCATTTTTAAACTTCAGCAGAATTCCGAGAACAATGGAAGGGTTCCGAAGCATTTTTAAACTTCAGCGGAATTCCGAGAACAATGGAAGAGTTCCAAAGCATTTTTAAACTTCTCCCGAATTCCGAGAACAATGGAAGAGTTCCGATGCATTTTTAAACTTCAGCAGAATTCCTAGAACAATGGATGAGTTCCGAAGCATTTTTAAACTTCAGCCGAATTCCGAGAACAATGGAAGAGTTCTGAAGCATTTCTAAACGTCAGCGGAATTTTGAAAACAATGTAAGCTTTCCGAAGCAATTTTAAACGTCAGGGGAATTCTGAGAACAATGGAAGAGTTCCAAAGCATTTTTAAACTTCAGCAGAATTCCGAGAACAATGGAAGGGTTCCGAAGCATTTTTAAACTTCAGCGGAATTCTGAGAACAATGGAATAGTTCTGAAGAATTTTTGAAATGTTAGCGGGATTCCGAGAACAATGGAAGAGTTCCAAAGCATTTTTAAATGTCAGCGGAAATCTGAAAACAATGGAAGAGTTCCGAAGCATTTTTAATCTTTAGAATAATTCCGAGAACAATGGAAGAGTTCCGAAGCATATTTATACTTCAGCGGAATTCCGAGAACAATGGAAGAGTTCCGAAGCATTTTTAAAAGTCAGCGGAATACCGAGAACAATGGAAGAGTTGTGAAGCATTTTTAAACATCAGCGGAATTCCGAGAACAATGGAAGAGGTCCGAAGCATTTTTAAACTTCAGCGGAATTACGAGAACAATGGAAGAGTTCTGAAGCATTTTTAAACGTCAGCGGAATGCCGACAATAATGCAAGATTTCCGAATCATTTTTATATGTCAGCGGAATTCCGAGAACAATGGAAGAGTACCGAAGCATTTTTAAACGTCAGCGGAATTCTGAGAACAATGGAAGAGTTCCGATGCATTTTTAAACTTCAGCAGAATTCCGAGAACAATGGAAGAGTTTTGAAGCATTTTTAAACGTCAGCCGAATTCCGAGAACAATGGAAGAGTTCTGAAGCATTTCTAAACGTCAGCAGAATTTTGAAAACAATGGAAGATTTCCGAAGCATTTTTAAACGTCAGCGGAATTCTGAGAACAATGGAAGAGTTCCGAAGCATTTTTAAACTTCAGCAGAATTCCGAGAACAATGGAAGGGTTCCGAAGCATTTTTAAACTTCAGCGGAATTTGGAGAACAATGGAAGAGTTCCGAAGAATTTTTAAAAGTCAGCGGAATTCCGAGAACAATGGAAGAGTTGTGAAGCATTTTTAAACGTCAGCGGAATTCTGAGAACAATGGAATAGTTCTGAAGCAATTTTAAATGTTAGCGGGATTCCGAGAAAAATGGAAGAGTTCCGAAGCATTTTTAATCTTCAGCATAATTCCGAGAACAATGGAAGAGTTCCGAAGCATATTTAAACTTCAGCGGAATTCCGAGTACAATGGAAGAGTTCCGAATCAGTTTTAAAAGTCAGCGGAATACCGAGAACAATGGAAGAGTTCCGAAGCATTTTTAAACTTCAGCGGAATTCCGAGAACAATGGAAGAGTTCCGAAGCATTTTTAAACGTCAGCCGAATTCCGAGAACAATGGAAGAGTTCTGAAGCATTTCTAAACGTCAGCGGAATTTTGAAAACAATGGAAGATTTCCGAAGCATTTTTAAACGTCAGCGGAATTCTGAGAACAATGGAAGAGTTCCGAAGCATTTTTAAACTTCAGCAGAATTCCGAGAACAATGGAAGGGTTCCGAAGCATTTTTAAAATTCAGCGGAATTCCGAGAACAATGGAAGAGTTCCGAAGCATTTTTAAACTTCTCCCGAATTCCGAGAACAATGGAAGAGTTCCGAAGCATTTTTAAACGTCAGCGGAATTCTGAGAACAATGGAATAGTTCTGAAGAATTTTTAAATGTTAGCGGGATTCCGAGAACAATGGAAGAGTTCCAAAGCATTTTTAAATGTCAGTGGAAATCTGAAAACAATGGAAGAGTTCCGAAGCATTTTTAATCTTCAGAATAATTCCGAGAACAATGGAAGAGTTCCGAAGCATATTTATACTTCAGCGGAATTCCGAGAACAATGGAAGAGTTCCGAAGCATTTTTAAAAGTCAGCGGAATACCGAGAACAATGGAAGAGTTGTGAAGCATTTTTAAACGTCAGCGGAATTCCGAGAACAATGGAAGAGGTCCGAAGCATTTTTAAATGTCAGCGGAATTCCGAGAAATATGGAAGAGTTCCGAAGCATTTTTAAATGTCAGCAGAATTCCGAGAACAATGGAAGAGATCCAAAGCATTTTTAAATGTCAGCGGAATTCTGAAAACAATCGAAGAGTTCCAAAGCATTTTAAAACTTCAGCAGAATTCCAAGAACAATTGAAGGGTTCCGAAGCATTTTTAAACGTCAGCAGAATGCCGAGAATAATGCAAGATTTCCGAAGCATTTTTATATGTCAGCGGAATTCCGAGAACAATGGAAGAGTACCGAAGCACTTTTAAACGTCAGCGGAATTCTGAGAACAGTGGAAGAGTTCCGATGCATTTTTAAACTTCAGCAGAATTCCGAGAACAATGGAAGAGTTTCGAAGCATTTTTAAACTTCAGCGGAATTCCGAGAACAATGGAAGAGTTCTTAAGCATTTTTAAACATCAGCGGAATGCCGAGAACAATGCAAGATTTCCGAAGCATTTTTATATGTCAGCGGAATTCCGAGAACAATGGAAGAGTATCGAAGCATTTTAAAACGTCAGCGGAATTCCGAGAACAATGGAAGAGTTCCGAAGCATTTTTAAACTTCAGCGGAATTACGAGAACAATGGAAGAGTTCTGAAGCATTTTTAAACATGAGCAGAATTCCGAGAACAATGGAAGAGATTTTAAGCATTTTTAAACTTCAGCGGAATTCCGAGAACAATAGAAGAGTTCCGAAGCATTTTTAAACTTCACCCGAATTCCGAGAACAATGGAAGAGTTCCGATGCATTTTTAAACTTCAGCAGAATTCCTAGAACAATGGAAGAGTTCCGAAGCATTTTTAAACTTCAGCGGAATTCCGAGAACAATGGAATAGTTCCGAAGCATTTTTAAACGTCAGCCGAATTCCGAGAACAATGGAAGAGTTCTGAAGCATTTCTAAACGTCAGCAGAATTTTGAAAACAGTGGAAGAGTTGTGAAGCATTTTTAAACGTCAGCGGAATTCTGAGAACAATGGAATAGTTCTGAAGCATTTTTAAATGTTAGCGGGATTCCGAGAAAAATGGAAGAGTTCCGAAGCATTTTTAATCTTCAGCATAATTCCGAGAACAATGGAAGAGTTCCGAATCATATTTAAACTTCAGCGGAATTCCGATAACAATGGAAGAGTTCCGAAGCATTTTTAAAAGTCAGCGGAATACCGAGAACAATGGAAGAGTTCCGAAGCATTTTTCAACGTCAGCGGAATTCCGAGAACAATGGAAGAGTTCTGAAGCATTTTTAAAAGTCAGCGGAATTTTGAAAACAATGGAAGATTTCCGAAGCATTTTTAAATGTCAGCGGAATTCTGAGAACAATGGAAGAGTTCCAAAGCATTTTTAAACTTCAGCGGAATTCCGAGAACAATGGAAGAGTTCCGAAGCATTTTTAAACGTCAGCCGAATTCCGAGAACAATGGAAGAGTTCTGAAGCATTTCTAAACGTCAGCAGAATTTTGAAAACAATGGAAGATTTCCGAAGCATTTTTAAACGTCAGGGGAATTTGGAGAACAAAGGAAGAGTTCCGAAGAATTTTTAAAAGTCAGCGGAATTCCGAGAACAATGGAAGAGTTGTAAAGCATTTTTAAACGTCAGCGGAATTCTGAGAACAATGGAAGAGTTCCGAAGCATTTTTAAAAGTCAGCGGAATACTGAGAACAATGGAAGAGTTCTGAAGCATTTTTAAAAGTCAGCGGAATTTTGAAAACAATAGAAGATTTCCGAAGCATTTTTAAACGTCAGCGGAATTCTGAGAACAATGGAAGAGTTCCGAAGCATTTTTAAACTTCAGCAGAATTCCGAGAACAATGGAAGAGTTCCGAAGCATTTTTAAACTTCAGCGGAATTTGGAGAACAATGGAAGAGTTCCGAAGCATTTTTAAAAGTCAGCGTAATTCCGACAACAATGGAAGAGTTGTGAAGCATTTTTAAACGTCAGCAGAATTCCAAGAACAATGGAAGAGTTCCGAAGCATTTTTAAACGTCAGCGGAATTCTGAGAACAATGGAATAGTTCTGAAGAATTTTTAAATGTTAGCGGGATTCCGAGAACAATGGAAGAGTTCCGAAGCATTTTTAAACTTCAGCGGAATTCCTTGAATAATGAAAGAGTTGAGAAGCATTATTAAATGTCAGCGGAACACCAAAAACAATGGAAGAGTTCCGAAGCATTTTTAAATGTCAGCGGAATTCCGAGAACAATGAAATAGTTGCGAAGCATTATTAAACGTCAGCGGAATTCTGAGAACAATGGAAGAGTTCCGAAACATTTTTAAACATCAGCGGATTTCCTTCAAGAATGAAAGAGTTCCAAAGAATTTTTAAACTTCAGCAGAATTCGAGGAACAATGGAAGAGTTCCAAAGCATTTTTAAACTTCAGCAGAAATCCGGGAAAAATGGAAGAGTTTCAAAGCATTTTTAAACTTCAGCAGAATTCGGAGAACAATGGAAGAGTTCCGAAGCATTTTTAAACGTCAGCAGAATTTCGAGAACAATGGACGAGTTCCGAAGCATTTTTAAATGTCAGCAGAATTCCGAGAACAATGGAAGAGTTCTGAAGCATTTTTAAACTTCAGCAGAATTCCGAGAGCAATGGAAGAGTTCCAAAGCATTTTAAAACTTCAGCAGAATTCCAAGAACAATTGAAGGGTTCCAAAGCATTTTTAAACGTCAGCGGAATGCCGAGAATAATGCAAGATTTCCGAAGCATTTTTATATGTCAGCGGAATTCCGAGAACAATGGAAGAGTACCGAAGCATTTTTAAATGTTAGCGGAATTCTGAGAACAATGGAAGAGTTCCGATGCATTTTTAAACTTCAGCAGAATTCCGAGAACAATGGAAGAGTTTCGAAGCATTTTTAAACTTCAACGGAATTCCGAGAACAATGGAAGAGTTCCGAAGCATTTTTAAACGTCAGCGGAATTTCGAGAACAATGGAAGAGTTCTTAAGCATTTTTAAACATCAGCGGAATGCCGAGAACAAGGCAAGATTTCCGAAGCATTTTTATATGTCAGCGGAATTCCGAGTACAATGGAAGAGTATCGAAGCATTTTAAAACGTCAGCGGAATTCCAAGAACAATGGAAGAGTTCCGAAGCATTTTTAATCTTCAGCGGAATTACGAGAACAATGGAAGAGTTCCGACGCATTTTTAAACATGAGCAGAATTCCGAGAACAATGGAAGAGATTTTAAGCATTTTTAAACTTCAGCGGAATTCCGAGAACAATAGAAGAGTTCCGATGCATTTATAAACTTCAGCAGAATTCCTAGAACAATGGAAGAGTTCCGAAGCATTTTTAAACTTCAGCGGAATTCCGAGAACAATGGAAGAGTTCCGAAGCATTTTTAAACGTCAGCCGAATTCCGAGAACAATGGAAGAGTTCTGAAGCATTTCTAAACGTCAGCGGAATTTTGAAAACAATGGAAGATTTCCAAAGCATTTTTAAACGTCAGGGGAATTCTGAGAACAATGGAAGAGTTCCGAAGCATTTTTAAACTTCAGCAGAATTCCGAGAACAATGGAAGGGTTCCGAAGCATTTTTAAACTTCAGCGGAATTCCGAGAACAATGGAAGAGTTCCAAAGCATTTTTAAACTTCTCCCGAATTCCGAGAACAATGGAAGAGTTCCGATGCATTTTTAAACTTCAGCAGAATTCCTAGAACAATGGATGAGTTCCGAAGCATTTTTAAACTTCAGCCGAATTCCGAGAACAATGGAAGAGTTCTGAAGCATTTCTAAACGTCAGCGGAATTTTGAAAACAATGGAAGCTTTCCGAAGCAATTTTAAACGTCAGGGGAATTCTGAGAACAATGGAAGAGTTCCAAAGCATTTTTAAACTTCAGCAGAATTCCGAGAACAATGGAAGGGTTCCGAAGCATTTTTAAACGTCAGCGGAATTCTGAGAACAATGGAATAGTTCTGAAGAATTTTTGAAATGTTAGCGGGATTCCGAGAACAATGGAAGAGATCCAAAGCATTTTTAAATGTCAGCGGAAATCTGAAAACAATGGAAGAGTTCCGAAGCATTTTTAATCTTTAGAATAATTCCGAGAACAATGGAAGAGTTCCGAAGCATATTTATACTTCAGCGGAATTCCGAGAACAATGGAAGAGTTCCGAAGCATTTTTAAAAGTCAGCGGAATACCGAGAACAATGGAAGAGTTGTGAAGCATTTTTAAACGTCAGCGGAATTCCGAGAACAATGGAAGAGGTCCGAAGCATTTTTAAACTTCAGCGGAATTACGAGAACAATGGAAGAGTTCTGAAGCATTTTTAAACGTCAGCGGAATGCCGACAATAATGCAAGATTTCCGAATCATTTTTATATGTCAGCGGAATTCCGAGAACAATGGAAGAGTACCGAAGCATTTTTAAACGTCAGCGGAATTCTGAGAACAATGGAAGAGTTCCGATGCATTTTTAAACTTCAGCAGAATTCCGAGAACAATGGAAGAGTTTTGAAGCATTTTTAAACGTCAGCCGAATTCCGAGAACAATGGAAGAGTTCTGAAGCATTTCTAAACGTCAGCAGAATTTTGAAAACAATGGAAGATTTCCGAAGCATTTTTAAACGTCAGCGGAATTCTGAGAACAATGGAAGAGTTCCGAAGCATTTTTAAACTTCAGCAGAATTCCGAGAACAATGGAAGGGTTCCGAAGCATTTTTAAACTTCAGCGGAATTTGGAGAACAATGGAAGAGTTCCGAAGAATTTTTAAAAGTCAGCGGAATTCCGAGAACAATGGAAGAGTTGTGAAGCATTTTTAAACGTCAGCGGAATTCTGAGAACAATGGAATAGTTCTGAAGCAATTTTAAATGTTAGCGGGATTCCGAGAAAAATGGAAGAGTTCCGAAGCATTTTTAATCTTCAGCATAATTCCGAGAACAATGGAAGAGTTCCGAAGCATATTTAAACTTCAGCGGAATTCCGAGTACAATGGAAGAGTTCCGAATCAGTTTTAAAAGTCAGCGGAATACCGAGAACAATGGAAGAGTTCCGAAGCATTTTTAAACTTCAGCGGAATTCCGAGAACAATGGAAGAGTTCCGAAGCATTTTTAAACGTCAGCCGAATTCCGAGAACAATGGAAGAGTTCTGAAGCATTTCTAAACGTCAGCGGAATTTTGAAAACAATGGAAGATTTCCGAAGCATTTTTAAACGTCAGCAGAATTCTGAGAACAATGGAAGAGTTCCGAAGCATTTTTAAACTTCAGCAGAATTCCGAGAACAATGGAAGGGTTCCGAAGCATTTTTAAAATTCAGCGGAATTCCGAGAACAATGGAAGAGTTCCGAAGCATTTTTAAACTTCTCCCGAATTCCGAGAACAATGGAAGAGTTCCGAAGCATTTTTAAACGTCAGCGGAATTCTGAGAACAATGGAATAGTTCTGAAGAATTTTTAAATGTTAGCGGGATTCCGAGAACAATGGAACAGTTCCAAAGCATTTTTAAATGTCAGTGGAAATCTGAAAACAATGGAAGAGTTCCGAAGCATTTTTAATCTTCAGAATAATTCCGAGAACAATGGAAGAGTTCCGAAGCATATTTATACTACAGCGGAATTCCGAGAACAATGGAAGAGTTCCGAAGCATTTTTAAAAGTCAGCGGAATACCGAGAACAATGGAAGAGTTGTGAAGCATTTTTAAACGTCAGCGGAATTCCGAGAACAATGGAAGAGGTCCGAAGCATTTTTAAATGTCAGCGGAATTCCGAGAAATATGGAAGAGTTCCGAAGCATTTTTAAATGTCAGCAGAATTCCGAGAACAATGGAAGAGATCCAAAGCATTTTTAAATGTCAGCGGAATTCTGAAAACAATCGAAGAGTTCCAAAGCATTTTAAAACTTCAGCAGAATTCCAAGAACAATTGAAGGGTTCCGAAGCATTTTTAAACGTCAGCAGAATGCCGAGAATAATGCAAGATTTCCGAAGCATTTTTATATGTCAGCGGAATTCCGAGAACAATGGAAGAGTACCGAAGCACTTTTAAACGTCAGCGGAATTCTGAGAACAGTGGAAGAGTTCCGATGCATTTTTAAACTTCAGCAGAATTCCGAGAACAATGGAAGAGTTTCGAAGCATTTTTAAACTTCAGCGGAATTCCGAGAACAATGGAAGAGTTCTTAAGCATTTTTAAACATCAGCGGAATGCCGAGAACAATGCAAGATTTCCGAAGCATTTTTATATGTCAGCGGAATTCCGAGAACAATGGAAGAGTATCGAAGCATTTTAAAACGTCAGCGGAATTCCGAGAACAATGGAAGAGTTCCGAAGCATTTTTAAACTTCAGCGGAATTACGAGAACAATGGAAGAGTTCTGAAGCATTTTTAAACATGAGCAGAATTCCGAGAACAATGGAAGAGATTTTAAGCATTTTTAAACTTCAGCGGAATTCCGAGAACAATAGAAGGGTTCCGAAGCATTTTTAAACTTCACCCGAATTCCGAGAACAATGGAAGAGTTCCGATGCATTTTTAAACTTCAGCAGAATTCCTAGAACAATGGAAGAGTTCCGAAGCATTTTTAAACTTCAGCGGAATTCCGAGAACAATGGAATAGTTCCGAAGCATTTTTAAACGTCAGCCGAATTCCGAGAACAATGGAAGAGTTCTGAAGCATTTCTAAACGTCAGCAGAATTTTGAAAACAATGGAAGAGTTGTGAAGCATTTTTAAACGTCAGCGGAATTCTGAGAACAATGGAATAGTTCTGAAGCATTTTTAAATGTTAGCGGGATTCCGAGAAAAATGGAAGAGTTCCGAAGCATTTTTAATCTTCAGCATAATTCCGAGAACAATGGAAGAGTTCCGAATCATATTTAAACTTCAGCGGAATTCCGATAACAATGGAAGAGTTCCGAAGCATTTTTAAAAGTCAGCGGAATACCGAGAACAATGGAAGAGTTCCGAAGCATTTTTCAACGTCAGCGGAATTCCGAGAACAATGGAAGAGTTCTGAAGCATTTTTAAACGTCAGCGGAATTCTGAGAACAATGGAAGAGTTCCGAAGCATTTTTAAAAGTCAGCGGAATACCGAGAACAATGGAAGAGTTCTGAAGCATTTTTAAAAGTCAGCGGAATTTTGAAAACAATAGAAGATTTCCGAAGCATTTTTAAACGTCAGCGGAATTCTGAGAACAATGGAAGAGTTCCGAAGCATTTTTAAACTTCAGCAGAATTCCGAGAACAATGGAAGAGTTCCGAAGCATTTTTAAACTTCAGCGGAATTTGGAGAACAATGGAAGAGTTCCGAAGCATTTTTAAAAGTCAGCGTTATTCCGACAACAATGGAAGAGTTGTGAAGCATTTTTAAACGTCAGCAGAATTCCAAGAACAATGGAAGAGTTCGGAAGCATTTTTAAACGTCAGCGGAATTCTGAGAACAATGGAATAGTTCTGAAGAATTTTTAAATGTTAGCGGGATTCCGAGAACAATGGAAGAGTTCCGAAGCATTTTTAAACTTCAGCGAATTCCTTGAATAATGAAAGAGTTGAGTAGCATTATTAAATGTCAGCGGAACACCAAAAACAATGGAAGAGTTCCGAAGCATTTTTAAATGTCAGCGGAATTCCGAGAACAATGAAATAGTTGCGAAGCATTATTAAACGTCAGCGGAATTCTGAGAACAATGGAAGAGTTCCGAAACATTTTTAAACATCAGCGGATTTCCTTCAAGAATGAAAGAGTTCCAAAGAATTTTTAAACTTCAGCAGAATTCGAGGAACAATGGAAGAGTTCCAAAGCATTTTTAAACTTCAGCAGAAATCCGGGAAAAATGGAAGAGTTTCAAAGCATTTTTAAACTTCAGCAGAATTCGGAGAACAATGGAAGGGTTCCGAAGCATTTTTAAACGTCAGCGGAATTCTGAGAACAATGGAATAGTTCTGAAGAATTTTTAAATGTTAGCGGGATTCCGAGAACAATGGAAGAGTTCCAAAGCATTTTTAAATGTCAGCGGAAATCTGAAAACAATGGAAGAGTTCCGAAGCATTTTTAATCTTCAGAATAATTCCGAGAACAATGGAAGAGTTCCAAAGCATATTTATACTTCAGCGGAATTCCGAGAACAATGGAAGAGTTCCGAAGCATTTTTAAAAGTCAGCGGAATACCGAGAACAATGGAAGAGTTGTGAAGCATTTTTAAACGTCAGCGGAATTCCGAGAACAATGGAAGAGGTCCGAAGCATTTTTAAATGTCAGCGGAATTCCAAGAAATATGGAAGAGTTCCGAAGCATTTTTAAATGTCAGCAGAATTACGAGAACAATTGAAGGGTTCCGAAGCATTTTTAAACGTCAGCGGAATGCCGAGAATAATGCAAGATTTCCGAATCATTTTTATATGTCAGCGGAATTCCGAGAACAATGGAAGAGTACCGAAGCATTTTTAAACGTCAGCGGAATTCTGAGAACAATGGAAGAGTTCCGATGCATTTTTAAACTTCAGCAGAATTCCGAGAACAATGGAAGAGTTTCGAAGCATTTTTAAACTTCAGCGGAATTCCGAGAACAATGGAAGAGTTCCGAAGCATTTTTAAACTTCAGCGGAATTACGAGAACAATGGAAGAGTTCTGAAGCATTTTTAAACATGAGCAGAATTCCGAGAACAATGGAAGAGATTTTAAGCATTTTTAAACTTCAGCGGAATTCCGAGAACAATAGAAGAGTTCCGAAGCATTTTTAAACTTCACCCGAATTCCGAGAACAATGGAAGAGTTCCGATACATTTTTAAACTTCAGCAGAATTCCTAGAACAATGGAAGAGTTCCGAAGCATTTTTAAACTTCAGCGGAATTCCGAGAACAATGGAAGAGTTCCATAGCATTTTTAAACGTCAGCCGAATTCCGAGAACAATGGAAGAGTTCTGAAGCATTTCTAAACGTCAGCAGAATTTAGAAAACAATGGAAGATTTCCGAAGCATTTTTAAACGTCAGCAGAATTCTGAGAACAATGGAAGAGTTCCGAAGCATTTTTAAACTTCAGCAGAATTCCGAGAACAATGGAAGGGTTCCGAAGCATTTTTAAACTTCAGCGGAATTTGGAGAACAATGGAAGAGTTCCGAAGAATTTTTAAAAGTCAGCGGAATTCCGAGAACAATGGAAGAGTTGTGAAGCATTTTTAAACGTCAGCGGAATTCTGAGAACAATGGAATAGTTCTGAAGCATTTTTAAATGTTAGCGGGATTCCGAGAAAAATGGAAGAGTTCCGAAGCATTTTTAATCTTCAGCATAATTCCGAGAACAATGGAAGAGTTCCGAAGCATATTTAAACTTCAGCGGAATTCCGAGAACAATGGAAGAGTTCCGAATCATTTTTAAAAGTCAGCGGAATACCGAGAACAATGGAAGAGTTCCGAAGCATTTTTAAACTTCAGCGGAATTCCGAGAACAATGGAAGAGTTGTGAAGCATTTTTAAACGTCAGCGGAATTCCGAGAACAATGGAAGAGTTCCGAAGCATTTTTAAACTTCTCCCGAATTCCGAGAACAATGGAAGAGTTCCGATGCATTTTTAAACTTCAGCAGAATTCCTAGAACAATGGATGAGTTCCGAAGCATTTTTAAACTTCAGCGGAATTCCCAGAACAATGAAAGAGTTCCGAAGCATTTTTCAACGTCAGCGGAATTCCGAGAACAATGGAAGAGTTCTGAAGCATTTTTAAACTTCAGCGGAATTTCGAGAACAATGGAAGAGTTCCAAAGCATTTTTAAAAGTCAGCGTAATTCCGACAACAATGGAAGAGTTGTGAAGCATTTTTAAACGTCAGCAGAATTCCAAGAACAATGGAAGAGTTCCGAAGCATTTTTAAACGTCAGCGGAATTCTGAGAACAATGGAATAGTTCTGAAGAATTTTTAAATGTTAGCGGGATTCCGAGAACAATGGAAGAGTTCCGAAGCATTTTTAAACTTCAGCGGAATTCCTTGAATAATGAAAGAGTTGAGAAGCATTATTAAATGTCAGCGGAACACCAAAAACAATGGAAGAGTTCCGAAGCATTTTTAAATGTCAGCGGAATTCCGAGAACAATGAAATAGTTGCGAAGCATTATTAAACGTCAGCGGAATTCTGAGAACAATGGAAGAGTTCCGAAACATTTTTAAACATCAGCGGATTTCCTTCAAGAATGAAAGAGTTCCAAAGAATTTTTAAACTTCAGCAGAATTCGAGGAACAATGGAAGAGTTCCAAAGCATTTTTAAACTTCAGCAGAAATCCGGGAAAAATGGAAGAGTTTCAAAGCATTTTTAAACTTCAGCAGAATTCGGAGAACAATGGAAGAGTTCCGAAGCATTTTTAAACGTCAGCAGAATTTCGAGAACAATGGTAGAGTTCCGAAGCATTTTTAAATGTCAGCAGAATTCCGAGAACAATGGAAGAGTTCTGAAGCATTTTTAAACTTCAGCAGAATTCCGAGAGCAATGGAAGAGTTCCAAAGCATTTTAAAACTTCAGCAGAATTCCAAGAACAATTGAAGGGTTCCAAAGCATTTTTAAACGTCAGCGGAATGCCGAGAATAATGCAAGATTTCCGAAGCATTTTTATATGTCAGCGGAATTCCGAGAACAATGGAAGAGTACCGAAGCATTTTTAAATGTCAGCGGAATTCTGAGAACAATGGAAGAGTTCCGATGCATTTTTAAACTTCAGCAGAATTCCGAGAACAATGGAAGAGTTTCGAAGCATTTTTAAACTTCAACGGAATTCCGAGAACAATGGAAGAGTTCCGAAGCATTTTTAAACGTCAGCGGAATTTCGAGAACAATGGAAGAGTTCTTAAGCATTTTTAAACATCAGCGGAATGCCGAGAACAATGCAAGATTTCCGAAGCATTTTTATATGTCAGCGGAATTCCGAGTACAATGGAAGAGTATCGAAGCATTTTAAAACGTCAGCGGAATTCCAAGAACAATGGAAGAGTTCCGAAGCATTTTTAATCTTCAGCGGAATTACGAGAACAATGGAAGAGTTCCGACGCATTTTTAAACATGAGCAGAATTCCGAGAACAATGGAAGAGATTTTAAGCATTTTTAAACTTCAGCGGAATTCCGAGAACAATAGAAGAGTTCCGATGCATTTTTAAACTTCAGCAGAATTCCGAGAACAATGGAAGGGTTCCGAAGCATTTTTAAACTTCAGCGGAATTCCGAGAACAATGGAAGAGTTCCAAAGCATTTTTAAACTTCTCCCGAATTCCGAGAACAATGGAAGAGTTCCGATGCATTTTTAAACTTCAGCAGAATTCCTAGAACAATGGATGAGTTCCGAAGCATTTTTAAACTTCAGCCGAATTCCGAGAACAATGGAAGAGTTCTGAAGCATTTCTAAACGTCAGCGGAATTTTGAAAACAATGGAAGATTTCCGAAGCAATTTTAAACGTCAGGGGAATTCTGAGAACAATGGAAGAGTTCCAAAGCATTTTTAAACTTCAGCAGAATTCCGAGAACAATGGAAGGGTTCCGAAGCATTTTTAAACGTCAGCGGAATTCTGAGAACAATGGAATAGTTCTGAAGAATTTTTGAAATGTTAGCGGGATTCCGAGAACAATGGAAGAGTTCCAAAGCATTTTTAATCTTTAGAATAATTCCGAGAACAATGGAAGAGTTCCGAAGCATATTTATACTTCAGCGGAATTCCGAGAACAATGGAAGAGTTCCGAAGCATTTTTAAAAGTCAGCGGAATACCGAGAACAATGGAAGAGTTGTGAAGCATTTTTAAACGTCAGCGGAATTCCGAGAACAATGGAAGAGGTCCGAAGCATTTTTAAACTTCAGCGGAATTACGAGAACAATGGAAGAGTTCTGAAGCATTTTTAAACGTCAGCGGAATGCCGACAATAATGCAAGATTTCCGAATCATTTTTATATGTCAGCGGAATTCCGAGAACAATGGAAGAGTACCGAAGCATTTTTAAACGTCAGCGGAATTCTGAGAACAATGGAAGAGTTCCGATGCATTTTTAAACTTCAGCAGAATTCCGAGAACAATGGAAGAGTTTTGAAGCATTTTTAAACGTCAGCCGAATTCCGAGAACAATGGAAGAGTTCTGAAGCATTTCTAAACGTCAGCAGAATTTTGAAAACAATGGAAGATTTCCGAAGCATTTTTAAACGTCAGCGGAATTCTGAGAACAATGGAAGAGTTCCGAAGCATTTTTAAACTTCAGCAGAATTCCGAGAACAATGGAAGGGTTCCGAAGCATTTTTAAACTTCAGCGGAATTTGGAGAACAATGGAAGAGTTCCGAAGAATTTTTAAAAGTCAGCGGAATTCCGAGAACAATGGAAGAGTTGTGAAGCATTTTTAAACGTCAGCGGAATTCTAAAAACAATGGAATAGTTCTGAAGCAATTTTAAATGTTAGCGGGATTCCGAGAAAAATGGAAGAGTTCCGAAGCATTTTTAATCTTCAGCATAATTCCGAGAACAATGGAAGAGTTCCGAAGCATATTTAAACTTCAGCGGAATTCCGAGTACAATGGAAGAGTTCCGAATCATTTTTAAAAGTCAGCGGAATACCGAGAACAATGGAAGAGTTCCGAAGCATTTTTAAACTTCAGCGGAATTCCGAGAACAATGGAAGAGTTCCGAAGCATTTTTAAACGTCAGCCTAATTCCGAGAACAATGGAAGAGTTCTGAAGCATTTCTAAACGTCAGCGGAATTTTGAAAACAATGGAAGATTTCCGAAGCATTTTTAAACGTCAGCGGAATTCTGAGAACAATGGAAGAGTTCCGAAGCATTTTTAAACTTCAGCAGAATTCCGAGAACAATGGAAGGGTTCTGAAGCATTTTTAAACTTCAGCGGAATTTGGAGAACAATGGAAGAGTTCCGAAGAATTTTTAAAAGTCAGCGGAATTCCGAGAACAATGGAAGAGTTGTGAAGCATTTTTAAACGTCAGCGGAATTCTAAAAACAATGGAATAGTTCTGAAGCAATTTTAAATGTTAGCGGGATTCCGAGAAAAATGGAAGAGTTCCGAAGCATTTTTAATCTTCAGCATAATTCCGAGAACAATGGAAGAGTTCCGAAGCATATTTAAACTTCAGCGGAATTCCGAGTGCAATGGAAGAGTTCCGAATCATTTTTAAAAGTCAGCGGAATACCGAGAACAATGGAAGAGTTCCGAAGCATTTTTAAACTTCAGCGGAATTCCGAGAACAATGGAAGAGTTCCGAAGAATTTTTAAACGTCAGCCTAATTCCGAGAACAATGGAAGAGTTCTGAAGCATTTCTAAACGTCAGCGGAATTTTGAAAACAATGGAAGATTTCCGAAGCATTTTTAAACGTCAGCGGAATTCTGAGAACAATGGAAGAGTTCCGAAGCATTTTTAAACTTCAGCAGAATTCCGAGAACAATGGAAGGGTTCCGAAGCATTTTTAAAATTCAGCGGAATTCCGAGAACAATGGAAGAGTTCCGAAGCATTTTTAAACTTCTCCCGAATTCCGAGAACAATGGAAGAGTTCCGAAGCATTTTTAAACGTCAGCGGAATTCTGAGAACAATGGAATAGTTCTGAAGAATTTTTAAATGTTAGCGGGATTCCGAGAACAATGGAAGAGTTCCAAAGCATTTTTAAATGTCAGTGGAAATCTGAAAACAATGGAAGAGTTCCGAAGCATTTTTAATCTTCAGAATAATTCCGAGAACAATGGAAGAGTTCCGAAGCATATTTATACTTCAGCGGAATTCCGAGAACAATGGAAGAGTTCCGAAGCATTTTTAAAAGTCAGCGGAATACCGAGAACAATGGAAGAGTTGTGAAGCATTTTTAAACGTCAGCGGAATTCCGAGAACAATGGAAGAGGTCCGAAGCATTTTTAAATGTCAGCGGAATTCCGAGAAATATGGAAGAGTTCCGAAGCATTTTTAAATGTCAGCAGAATTCCGAGAACAATGGAAGAGTTTCAAAGCATTTTTAAATGTCAGCGGAATTCTGAAAACAATCGAAGAGTTCCAAAGCATTTTAAAACTTCAGCAGAATTCCAAGAACAATTGAAGGGTTCCGAAGCATTTTTAAACGTCAGCAGAATGCCGAGAATAATGCAAGATTTCCGAAGCATTTTTATATGTCAGCGGAATTCCGAGAACAATGGAAGAGTACCGAAGCACTTTTAAACGTCAGCGGAATTCTGAGAACAATGGAAGAGTTCCGATGCATTTTTAAACTTCAGCAGAATTCCGAGAACAATGGAAGAGTTTCGAAGCATTTTTAAACTTCAGCGGAATTCCGAGAACAATGGAAGAGTTCTTAAGCATTTTTAAACATCAGCGGAATGCCGAGAACAATGCAAGATTTCCGAAGCATTTTTATATGTCAGCGGAATTCCGAGAACAATGGAAGAGTATCGAAGCATTTTAAAACGTCAGCGGAATTCCGAGAACAATGGAAGAGTTCCGAAGCATTTTTAAACATGAGCAGAATTCCGAGAACAATGGAAGAGATTTTAAGCATTTTTAAACTTCAGCGGAATTCCGAGAACAATAGAAGAGTTCCGAAGCATTTTTAAACTTCACCCGAATTCCGAGAACAATGGAAGAGTTCCGATGCATTTTTAAACTTCAGCAGAATTCCTAGAACAATGGAAGAGTTCCGAAGCATTTTTAAACTTCAGCGGAATTCCGAGAACAATGGAATAGTTCCGAAGCATTTTTAAACGTCAGCCGAATTCCGAGAACAATGGAAGAGTTCTGAAGCATTTCTAAACGTCAGCAGAATTTTGAAAACAATGGAAGAGTTGTGAAGCATTTTTAAACGTCAGCGGAATTCTGAGAACAATGGAATAGTTCTGAAGCATTTTTAAATGTTAGCGGGATTCCGAGAAAAATGGAAGAGTTCCGAAGCATTTTTAATCTTCAGCATAATTCCGAGAACAATGGAAGAGTTCCGAATCATATTTAAACTTCAGCGGAATTCCGATAACAATGGAAGAGTTCCGAAGCATTTTTAAAAGTCAGCGTAATACCGAGAACAATGGAAGAGTTCCGAAGCATTTTTCAACGTCAGCGGAATTCCGAGAACAATGGAAGAGTTCTGAAGCATTTTTAAAAGTCAGCGGAATTTTGAAAACAATGGAAGATTTCCGAAGCATTTTTAAACGTCAGCGGAATTCTGAGAACAATGGAAGAGTTCCAAAGCATTTTTAAACTTCAGCGGAATTCCGAGAACAATGGAAGAGTTCCGAAGCATTTTTAAACGTCAGCCGAATTCCGAGAACAATGGAAGAGTTCTGAAGCATTTCTAAACGTCAGCAGAATTTTGAAAACAATGGAAGATTTCCGAAGCATTTTTAAACGTCAGGGGAATTTGGAGAACAATGGAAGAGTTCCGAAGCATTTTTAAAAGTCAGCGGAATACCGAGAACAATGGAAGAGTTCTGAAGCATTTTTAAAAGTCAGCGGAATTTTGAAAACAATAGAAGAGTTCCGAAGCATTTTTAAACGTCAGCGGAATTCTGAGAACAATGGAAGAGTTCCGAAGCATTTTTAAACTTCAGCAGAATTCCGAGAACAATGGAAGAGTTCCGAAGCATTTCTAAACGTCAGCCTAATTCCGAGAACAATGGAAGAGTTCTGAAGCATTTCTAAACGTCAGCGGAATTTTGAAAACAATGGAAGATTTCCGAAGCATTTTTAAACGTCAGCGGAATTCTGAGAACAATGGAAGAGTTCCGAAGCATTTTTAAACTTCAGCAGAATTCCGAGAACAATGGAAGGGTTCCGAAGCATTTTTAAACTTCAGCGGAATTTGGAGAACAATGGAAGAGTTCCGAAGAATTTTTAAAAGTCAGCGGAATTCCGAGAACAATGGAAGAGTTGTGAAGCATTTTTAAACGTCAGCGGAATTCTAAAAACAATGGAATAGTTCTGAAGCAATTTTAAATGTTAGCGGGATTCCGAGAAAAATGGAAGAGTTCCGAAGCATTTTTAATCTTCAGCATAATTCCGAGAACAATGGAAGAGTTCCGAAGCATATTTAAACTTCAGCGGAATTCCGAGTGCAATGGAAGAGTTCCGAATCATTTTTAAAAGTCAGCGGAATACCGAGAACAAAGGAAGAGTTCCGAAGCATTTTTAAACTTCAGCGGAATTCCGAGAACAATGGAAGAGTTCCGAAGCATTTTTAAACGTCAGCCTAATTCCGAGAACAATGGAAGAGTTCTGAAGCATTTTTAAACGTCAGCGGAATTTTGAAAACAATGGAAGATTTCCGAAGCATTTTTAAACGTCAGCGGAATTCTGAGAACAATGGAAGAGTTCCGAAGCATTTTTAAACTTCAGCAGAATTCCGAGAACAATGGAAGGGTTCCGAAGCATTTTTAAAATTCAGCGGAATTCCGAGAACAATGGAAGAGTTCCGAAGCATTTTTAAACTTCTCCCGAATTCCGAGAACAATGGAAGAGTTCCGAAGCATTTTTAAACGTCAGCGGAATTCTGAGAACAATGGAATAGTTCTGAAGAATTTTTAAATGTTAGCGGGATTCCGAGAACAATGGAAGAGTTCCAAAGCATTTTTAAATGTCAGTGGAAATCTGAAAACAATGGAAGAGTTCCGAAGCATTTTTAATCTTCAGAATAATTCCGAGAACAATGGAAGAGTTCCGAAGCATATTTATACTTCAGCGGAATTCCGAGAACAATGGAAGAGTTCCGAAGCATTTTTAAAAGTCAGCGGAATACCGAGAACAATGGAAGAGTTGTGAAGCATTTTTAAACGTCAGCGGAATTCTGAGAACAATGGAAGAGTTCCGATGCATTTTTAAACTTCAGCAGAATTCCGAGAACAATGGAAGAGTTTCGAAGCATTTTTAAACTTCAGCGGAATTCCGAGAACAATGGAAGAGTTCTTAAGCATTTTTAAACATCAGCGGAATGCCGAGAACAATGCAAGATTTCCGAAGCATTTTTATATGTCAGCGGAATTCCGAGAACAATGGAAGAGTATCGAAGCATTTTAAAACGTCAGCGGAATTCCGAGAACAATGGAAGAGTTCCGAAGCATTTTTAAACTTCAGCGGAATTACGAGAACAATGGAAGAGTTCTGAAGCATTTTTAAACATGAGCAGAATTCCGAGAACAATGGAAGAGATTTTAAGCATTTTTAAACTTCAGCGGAATTCCGAGAACAATAGAAGAGTTCCGAAGCATTTTTAAACTTCACCCGAATTCCGAGAACAATGGAAGAGTTCCGATGCATTTTTAAACTTCAGCAGAATTCCTAGAACAATGGAAGAGTTCCGAAGCATTTTTAAACTTCAGCGGAATTCCGAGAACAATGGAATAGTTCCGAAGCATTTTTAAACGTCAGCCGAATTCCGAGAACAATGGAAGAGTTCTGAAGCATTTCTAAACGTCAGCAGAATTTTGAAAACAATGGAAGAGTTGTGAAGCATTTTTAAACGTCAGCGGAATTCTGAGAACAATGGAATAGTTCTGAAGCATTTTTAAATGTTAGCGGGATTCCGAGAAAAATGGAAGAGTTCCGAAGCATTTTTAATCTTCAGCATAATTCCGAGAACAATGGAAGAGTTCCGAATCATATTTAAACTTCAGCGGAATTCCGATAACAATGGAAGAGTTCCGAAGCATTTTTAAAAGTCAGCGTAATACCGAGAACAATGGAAGAGTTCCGAAGCATTTTTCAACGTCAGCGGAATTCCGAGAACAATGGAAGAGTTCTGAAGCATTTTTAAAAGTCAGCGGAATTTTGAAAACAATGGAAGATTTCCGAAGCATTTTTAAACGTCAGCGGAATTCTGAGAACAATGGAAGAGTTCCAAAGCATTTTTAAACTTCAGCGGAATTCCGAGAACAATGGAAGAGTTCCGAAGCATTTTTAAACGTCAGCCGAATTCCGA
Organism: Phyllobates terribilis; assembly: GCF_046119375.1. Classification (NCBI taxonomy): domain Eukaryota; kingdom Metazoa; phylum Chordata; class Amphibia; order Anura; family Dendrobatidae; genus Phyllobates; species Phyllobates terribilis. The sequence goes on along the minus strand of NW_027362775.1, from coordinate 19,020,869 downwards.
GAACAATGGAAGAGTTCTGAAGCATTTCTAAACGTCAGCAGAATTTTGAAAACAATGGAAGATTTCCGAAGCATTTTTAAACGTCAGGGGAATTTGGAGAACAATGGAAGAGTTCCGAAGCATTTTTAAAAGTCAGCGGAATACCGAGAACAATGGAAGAGTTCTGAAGCATTTTTAAAAGTCAGCGGAATTTTGAAAACAATAGAAGAGTTCCGAAGCATTTTTAAACGTCAGCGGAATTCTGAGAACAATGGAAGAGTTCCGAAGCATTTTTAAACTTCAGCAGAATTCCGAGAACAATGGAAGAGTTCCGAAGCATTTTTAAAAGTCAGCGTAATTCCGACAACAATGGAAGAGTTGTGAAGCATTTTTAAACGTCAGCAGAATTCCAAGAACAATGGAAGAGTTCCGAAGCATTTTTAAACGTCAGCGGAATTCTGAGAACAATGGAATAGTTCTGAAGAATTTTTAAATGTTAGCGGGATTCCGAGAACAATGGAAGAGTTCCGAAGCATTTTTAAACTTCAGCGGAATTCCTTGAATAATGAAAGAGTTGAGAAGCATTATTAAATGTCAGCGGAACACCAAAAACAATGGAAGAGTTCCGAAGCATTTTTAAATGTCAGCGGAATTCCGAGAACAATGAAATAGTTGCGAAGCATTATTAAACGTCAGCGGAATTCTGAGAACAATGGAAGAGTTCCGAAACATTTTTAAACATCAGCGGATTTCCTTCAAGAATGAAAGAGTTCCAAAGAATTTTTAAACTTCAGCAGAATTCGAGGAACAATGGAAGAGTTCCAAAGCATTTTTAAACTTCAGCAGAAATCTGGGAAAAATGGAAGAGTTTCAAAGCATTTTTAAACTTCAGCAGAATTCGGAGAACAATGGAAGAGTTCCGAAGCATTTTTAAACGTCAGCAGAATTTCGAGAACAATTGAAGAGTTCCAAAGCATTTTTAAACGTCAGTGGAATTCCGAGAACAATGGAAGAGTTCCGAAGCATTTTTAAATGTCAGCAGAATTCTGAGAACAATGGAAGAGTTCCGAAGCATTTTTAAATGTCAGCAGAATTCCGAGAACAATGGAAGAGTTCTGAAGCATTTTTAAACTTCAGCAGAAATCCGAGAGCAATGGAAGAGTTCCAAAGCATTTTAAAACTTCAGCAGAATTCCAAGAACAATTGAAGGGTTCCAAAGCATTTTTAAACGTCAGCGGAATGCCGAGAATAATGCAAGATTTCCGAAGCATTTTTATATGTCAGCGGAATTCCGAGAACAATGGAAGAGTACCGAAGCATTTTTAAATGTCAGCGGAATTCTGAGAACAATGGAAGAGTTCCGATGCATTTTTAAACTTCAGCAGAATTCCGAGAACAAAGGAAGAGTTTCGAAGCATTTTTAAACGTCAGCGGAATTCCGAGAACAATGGAAGAGTTCCGAAGCATTTTTAAACGTCAGCGGAATTCCGAGAACAATGGAAGAGTTTCGAAGCATTTTTAAACTTCAACGGAATGCCGAGAACAATGCAAGATTTCCGAAGCATTTTTATATGTCAGCGGAATTCCGAGTACAATGGAAGAGTATCGAAGCATTTTAAAACGTCAGCGGAATTCCAAGAACAATGGAAGAGTTCCAAAGCATTTTTAAACTTCAGCGGAATTACGAGAACAATGGAAGAGTTCCGACGCATTTTTAAACATGAGCAGAATTCCGAGAACAATGGAAGAGATTTTAAGCATTTTTAAACTTCAGCGGAATTCCGAGAACAATAGAAGAGTTCTGATGCATTTTTAAACTTCAGCAGAATTCCTAGAACAATGGAAGAGTTCCAAAGCATTTTTAAACTTCAGCAGAATTCCGAGAACAATGGAAGGGTTCCGAAGCATTTTTAAACGTCAGCGGAATTCTGAGAACAATGGAATAGTTCTGAAGAATTTTTAAATGTTAGCGGGATTCCGAGAACAATGGAAGAGTTCCAAAGCATTTTTAAATGTCAGCGGAAATCTGAAAACAATGGAAGAGTTCCGAAGCATTTTTAATCTTCAGAATAATTCCGAGAACAATGGAAGAGTTCCAAAGCATATTTATACTTCAGCGGAATTCCGAGAACAATGGAAGAGTTCCGAAGCATTTTTAAAAGTCAGCGGAATACCGAGAACAATGGAAGAGTTGTGAAGCATTTTTAAACGTCAGCGGAATTCCGAGAACAATGGAAGAGGTCCGAAGCATTTTTAAATGTCAGCGGAATTCCAAGAAATATGGAAGAGTTCCGAAGCATTTTTAAATGTCAGCAGAATTACGAGAACAATTGAAGGGTTCCGAAGCATTTTTAAACGTCAGCGGAATGCCGAGAATAATGCAAGATTTCCGAATCATTTTTATATGTCAGCGGAATTCCGAGAACAATGGAAGAGTACCGAAGCATTTTTAAACGTCAGCGGAATTCTGAGAACAATGGAAGAGTTCCGATGCATTTTTAAACTTTAGCAGAATTCCGAGAACAATGGAAGAGTTTCGAAGCATTTTTAAACTTCAGCGGAATTCCGAGAACAATGGAAGAGTTCCGAAGCATTTTTAAACTTCAGCGGAATTACGAGAACAATGGAAGAGTTCTGAAGCATTTTTAAACATGAGCAGAATTCCGAGAACAATGGAAGAGTTCCGATACATTTTTAAACTTCAGCAGAATTCCTAGAACAATGGAAGAGTTCCGAAGCATTTTTAAACTTCAGCGGAATTCCGAGAACAATGGAAGAGTTCCATAGCATTTTTAAACGTCAGCCGAATTCCGAGAACAATGGAAGAGTTCTGAAGCATTTCTAAACGTCAGCAGAATTTTGAAAACAATGGAAGATTTCCGAAGAATTTTTAAAAGTCAGCGGAATTCCGAGAACAATGGAAGAGTTGTGAAGCATTTTTAAACGTCAGCGGAATTCTGAGAACAATGGAATAGTTCTGAAGCATTTTTAAATGTTAGCGGGATTCCGAGAAAAATGGAAGAGTTCCGAAGCATTTTTAATCTTCAGCATAATTCCGAGAACAATGGAAGAGTTCCGAAGCATATTTAAACTTCAGCGGAATTCCGATAACAATGGAAGAGTTCCGAAGCATTTTTAAAAGTCAGCGGAATACCGAGAACAATGGAAGAGTTCCGAAGCATTTTTCAACGTCAGCGGAATTCCGAGAACAATGGAAGAGTTCTGAAGCATTTTTAAAAGTCAGCGGAATTTTGAAAACAATGGAAGATTTCCGAAGCATTTTTAAACGTCAGCGGAATTCTGAGAACAATGGAAGAGTTCCGAAGCATTTTTAAACTTCAGCGGAATTCCGAGAACAATGGAAGAGTTCCGAAGCATTTTTAAACGTCAGCGGAATTCCGAGAACAATGGAAGAGTTCTGAAGCATTTCTAAACGTCAGCAGAATTTTGAAAACAATGGAAGATTTCCGAAGCATTTTTAAACGTCAGGGGAATTCTGAGAACAATGGAAGAGTTCCGAAGCATTTTTAAACTTCAGCAGAATTCCGAGAACAATGGAAGGGTTCCGAAGCATTTTTAAACTTCAGCGGAATTTGGAGAACAATGGAAGAGTTCCGAAGAATTTTTAAAAGTCAGCGGAATTCCGAGAACAATGGAAGAGTTCCGAAGCATTTTTAAACTTCAGCGGAATTACGAGAACAATGGAAGAGTTCTGAAGCATTTTTAAACATGAGCAGAATTCCGAGAACAATGGAAGAGATTTTAAGCATTTTTAAACTTCAGCGGAATTCCGAGAACAATAGAAGAGTTCCGAAGCATTTTTAAACTTCACCCGAATTCTGAGAACAATGGAAGAGTTCCGATGCATTTTTAAACTTCAGCAGAATTCCTAGAACAATGGAAGAGTTCCGAAGCATTTTTAAACTTCAGCGGAATTCCGAGAACAATGGAATAGTTCCGAAGCATTTTTAAACGTCAGCCGAATTCCGAGAACAATGGAAGAGTTCTGAAGCATTTCTAAACGTCAGCAGAATTTTGAAAACAATGGAAGATTTCCGAAGAATTTTTAAAAGTCAGCGGAATTCCGAGAACAATGGAAGAGTTGTGAAGCATTTTTAAACGTCAGCGGAATTCTGAGAACAATGGAATAGTTCTGAAGCATTTTTAAATGTTAGCGGGATTCCGAGAACAATGGAAGAGATTTTAAGCATTTTTAAACTTCAGCGGAATTCCGAGAACAATAGAAGAGTTCCGATGCATTTTTAAACTTCAGCAGAATTCCTAGAACAATGGAAGAGTTCTGAAGCATTTTTGAACTTCAGCGGAATTCCGAGAACAATGGAAGAGTTCCGAAGCATTTTTAAACGTCAGCCGAATTCCAAGAACAATGGAAGAGTTCTGAAGCATTTCTAAACGTCAGCGGAATTTTGAAAACAATGGAAGATTTCCGAAGCATTTTTAAACGTCAGCGGAATTCTGAGAACAATGGAAGAGTTCCGAAGCATTTTTAAACTTCTCCCGAATTCCGAGAACAATGGAAGAGTTCCGATGCATTTTTAAACTTCAGCAGAATTCCTAGAACAATGGATGAGTTCCGAAGCATTTTTAAACTTCAGCGGAATTCCGAGAACAATGAAAGAGCTCCGAAGCATTTTTCAACGTCAGCGGAATTCCGAGAACAATGGAAGAGTTCTGATACATTTTTAAACTTCAGCAGAACTCCTAGAACAATGGAAGAGTTCCGATACATTTTTAAACTTCAGCAGAATTCCTAGAACAATGGAAGAGTTGTGAAGCATTTTTAAACGTCAGCGGAATTCTGAGAACAATGGAATAGTTCTGAAGCATTTTTAAATGTTAGCGGGATTCCGAGAAAAATGGAAGAGTTCCGAAGCATTTTTAATCTTCAGCATAATTCCGAGAACAATGGAAGAGTTCCGAAGCATTTTTAAAAGTCAGCGGAATACCGAGAACAATGGAAGAGTTCCGAAGCATTTTTCAACGTCAGCGGAATTCCGAGAACAATGGAAGAGTTCTGAAGCATTTTTAAAAGTCAGCGGAATTTTGAAAACAATGGAAGATTTCCGAAGCATTTTTAAACGTCAGCAGAATTCTGAGAACAATGGAAGAGTTCCGAAGCATTTTTAAACTTCAGCAGAATTCCGAGAACAATGGAAGAGTTCCGAAGCATTTTTAAACGTCAGCCGAATTCCGAGAACAATGGAAGAGTTCTGAAGCATTTCTAAACGTCAGCAGAATTTTGAAAACAATGGAAGATTTCCGAAGCATTTTTAAACGTCAGGGGAATTCTGAGAACAATGGAAGAGTTCCGAAGCATTTTTAAACTTCAGCAGAATTCCGAGAACAATGGAAGAGTTGTGAAGCATTTTTAAACGTCAGCGGAATTCTGAGAACAATGGAAGAGTTCCGAAGCATTTTTATAAGTCAGCGGAATGCCGAGAACAATGCAAGATTTCCGAAGCATTTTTATATGTCAGCGGAATTCCGAGTACAATGGAAGAGTATCGAAGCATTTTAAAACGTCAGCGGAATTCCAAGAACAATGGAAGTGTTCCGACGCATTTTTAAACATGAGCAGAATTCCGAGAACAATGGAAGAGATTTTAAGCATTTTTAAACTTCAGCGGAATTCCGAGAACAATAGAAGAGTTCCGATGCATTTTTAAACTTCAGCAGAATTCCTAGAACAATGGAAGAGTTCCGAAGCATTTTTGAACTTCAGCGGAATTCCGAGAACAATGGAAGAGTTCCGAAGCATTTTTAAACTTCTCCCAAATTCCGAGAACAATGGAAGAGTTCCGATACATTTTTAAACTTCAGCAGAATTCCTAGAACAATGGAAGAGTTGTGAAGCATTTTTAAACGTCAGCGGAATTCTGAGAACAATGGAATAGTTCTGAAGCATTTTTAAATGTTAGCGGGATTCCGAGAAAAATGGAAGAGTTCCGAAGCATTTTTAATCTTCAGCATAATTCCGAGAACAATGGAAGAGTTCCGAAGCATTTTTAAACTTCAGCAGAATTCCGAGAACAATGGAAGGGTTCCGAAGCATTTTTAAACTTCAGCGGAATTTGGAGAACCTTGGAAGAGTTCCGAAGAATTTTTAAAAGTCAGCAGAATTCCTAGAACTATGGATGAGTTCCGAAGCATTTTTAAACTTCAGCGGAATTCCGAGAACAATGGAAGAGTTGTGAAGCATTTTTAAACGTCAGCGGAATTCCGAGAACAATGGAAGAGTTCCGAAGCATTTTTAAACTTCTCCTGAATTCCGAGAACAATGGAAGAGTTCCGATGCATTTTTAAACTTCAGCAGAATTCCTAGAACAATGGATGAGTTCCGAAGCATTTTTAAACTTCAGCGGAATTCCGAGAACAATGAAAGAGCTCCGAAGCATTTTTCAACGTCAGCGGAATTCCGAGAACAATGGAAGAGTTCTGTAGCATTTTTAAAATTCAGCGTAATTCCGACAACAATGGAAGAGTTGTGAAGCATTTTTAAACGTCAGCAGAATTCCAAGAACAATGGAAGAGTTCCGAAGCATTTTTAAACGTCCGCGGAATTCTGAGAACAATGGAATAGTTCTGAAGAATTTTTAAATGTTAGCGGGATTCCGAGAACAATGGAAGAGTTCCGAAGCATTTTTAAACTTCAGCGGAATTCCTTGAATAATGAAAGAGTTGAGAAGCATTATTAAATGTCAGCGGAACACCAAAAACAATGGAAGAGTTCCGAAGCATTTTTAAATGTCAGCGGAATTCCGAGAACAATGAAATAGTTGCGAAGCATTATTAAACGTCAGCGGAATTCTGAGAACAATGGAAGAGTTCCGAAACATTTTTAAACATCAGCGGATTTCCTTCAAGAATGAAAGAGTTCCAAAGAATTTTTAAACTTCAGCAGAATTCGAGGAACAATGGAAGAGTTCCAAAGCATTTTTAAACTTCAGCAGAAATCCGGGAAAAATTAAGAGTTTCAAAGCATTTTTAAACTTCAGCAGAATTCGGAGAACAATGGAAGAGTTCCGATGCATTTTTAAACTTCAGCAGAATTCCGAGAACAATGGAAGAGTTTCGAAGCAATTTTAAACTTCAACGGAATTCCGAGAACAATGGAAGAGTTCCGAAGCATTTTTAAACGTCAGCGGAATTCCGAGAACAATGGAAGAGTTCTTAAGCATTTTTAAACATCAGCGGAATGCCGAGAACAATGCAAGATTTCCGAAGTATTTTTATATGTCAGCGGAATTCCGAGTACAATGGAAGAGTATCGAAGCATTTTAGAACGTCAGCGGAATTCCAAGAACAATGGAAGAGTTCCGAAGCATTTTTAAACTTCAGCGGAATTACGAGAACAATGGAAGAGTTCCGACGCATTTTTAAACATGAGCAGAATTCCGAGAACAATGGAAGAGATTTTAAGCATTTTTAAACTTCAGCGGAATTCCGAGAACAATAGAAGAGTTCCGATGCATTTTTAAACTTCAGCAGAATTCCGAGAACAATGGAAGGGTTCCGAAGAATTTTTAAATGTTAGCGGGATTCCGAGAACAATGGAAGAGTTCCAAAGCATTTTTAAATGTCAGCGGAAATCAGAAAACAATGGAAGAGTTCCGAAGCATTTTTAATCTTCAGAATAATTCCGAGAACAATGGAAGAGTTCCGAAGCATATTTATACTTCAGCGGAATTCCGAGAACAATGGAAGAGTTTCGAAGCATTTTTAAACTTCAGCGGAATTCCGAGAACAATGGAAGAGTTCCGAAGCATTTTTATATGTCAGCGGAATTCCGAGAACAATGGAAGAGTACCGAAGCATTTTTAAACGTCAGCGGAATGCCGAGAATAATGCAAGATTTCCGAATCATTTTTATATGTCAGCGGAATTCCGAGAACAATGGAAGAGTACCGAAGCATTTTTAAACGTCAGCGGAATTCTGAGAACAATGGAAGAGTTCCGATGCATTTTTAAACTTCAGCAGAATTCCGAGAACAATGGAAGAGTTTCGAAGCATTTTTAAACTTCAGCGGAATTCCGAGAACAAAGGAAGGGTTCCGAAGCATTTTTAAAAGTCAGCGGAATACCGAGAACAATGGAAGAGTTCTGAAGCATTTTTAAAAGTCAGCGGAATTTTGAAAACAATGGAAGATTTCCGAAGCATTTTTAAACGTCAGCGGAATGCCGAGAACAATGCAAGATTTCCGAAGCATTTTTATATGTCAGCGGAATTCCGAGTACAATGGAAGAGTATCAAAGCATTTTAAAACGTCAGCGGAATTCCAAGAACAATGGAAGATTTCCGAAGCATTTTTAAACGTCAGCGGAATTCTGAGAACAATGGAAGAGTTCCGAAGCATTTTTAAACTTCGGCAGAATTCCGAGAACAATGGAAGGGTTCCGAAGCATTTTTAAACTTCAGCGGAATTTGGAGAACCTTGGAAGAGTTCCGAAGAATTTTTAAAAGTCAATAGAATTCCTAGAACAATGGATGAGTTCCGAAGCATTTTTAAACTTCAGCGGAATTCCGAGAACAATGGAAGAGTTGTGAAGCATTTTTAAACGTCAGCGGAATTCCGAGAACAATGGAAGAGTTCCGAAGCATTTTTAAACTTCTCCTGAATTCCGAGAACAATGGAAGAGTTCCGATGAATTTTTAAACTTCAGCAGAATTCCTAGAACAATGGATGAGTTCCGAAGCATTTTTAAACTTCAGCGGAATTCCGAGAACAATGAAAGAGCTCCGAAGCATTTTTCAACGTCAGCGGAATTCCGAGAACAATGGAAGAGTTCTGAAGCATTTTTAAAAGTCAGCGGAATTTTGAAAACAATGGAAGATTTCCGAAGCATTTTTAAACGTCAGCGGAATTCTGAGAACAATGGAAGAGTTCCGAAGCATTTTTAAACTTCAGCAGAATTCCGAGAACAATGGAAGAGTTCCGAAGCATTTTTAAACTTCAGCGGAATTTGGAGAACAATGGAAGAGTTCCGAAGCATTTTTAAAAGTCAGCGTAATTCCGACAACAATGGAAGAGTTGTGAAGCATTTTTAAACGTCCGCGGAATTCTGAGAACAATGGAATAGTTCTGAAGAATTTTTAAATGTTAGCGGGATTCCGAGAACAATGGAAGAGTTCCGAAGCATTTTTAAATTTCAGCGGAATTCCTTGAATAATGAAAGAGTTGAGAAGCATTATTAAATGTCAGCGGAACACCAAAAACAATGGAAGAGTTCCGAAGCATTTTTAAATGTCAGCGGAATTCCGAGAACAATGAAATAGTTGCGAAGCATTATTAAACGTCAGCGGAATTCTGAGAACAATGGAAGAGTTCCGAAACATTTTTAAACATCAGCGGATTTCCTTCAAGAATGAAAGAGTTCCAAAGAATTTTTAAACTTCAGCAGAATTCGAGGAACAATGGAAGAGTTCCAAAGCATTTTTAAACTTCAGCAGAAATCCGGGAAAAATGGAAGAGTTTCAAAGCATTTTTAAACTTCAGCAGAATTCGGAGAACAATGGAAGAGTTCCGAAGCATTTTTAAACGTCAGCAGAATTTCGAGAACAATTGAAGAGTTCCAAAGCATTTTTAAACGTCAGTGGAATTCCGAGAACAATGGAAGAGTTCCGAAGCATTTTTAAATGTCAGCAGAATTCCGAGAACAATGGAAGAGTTCCGAAGCATTTTTAAATGTCAGCAGAATTCCGAGAACAATGGAAGAGTTCTGAAGCATTTTTAAACTTCAGCAGAATTCCGAGAGCAATGGAAGAGTACCAAAGCATTTTAAAACTTCAGCAGAATTCCAAGAACAATTGAAGGGTTCCAAAGCATTTTTAAACGTCAGCGGAATGCCGAGAATAATGCAAGATTTCCGAAGCATTTTTATATGTCAGCGGAATTCCGAGAACAATGGAAGAGTACCGAAGCATTTTTAAATGTCAGCGGAATTCTGAGAACAATGGAAGAGTTCCGATGCATTTTTAAACTTCAGCAGAATTCCGAGAACAATGGAAGAGTTTCGAAGCATTTTTAAACTTCAACGGAATTCCGAGAACAATGGAAGAGTTCCGAAGCATTTTTAAACGTCAGCGGAATTCCGAGAACAATGGAAGAGTTCTTAAGCATTTTTAAACATCAGCGGAATGCCGAGAACAATGCAAGATTTCCGAAGCATTTTTATATGTCAGCGGAATTCCGAGTACAATGGAAGAGTATCGAAGCATTTTAGAACGTCAGCGGAATTCCAAGAACAATGGAAGAGTTCCGAAGCATTTTTAAACATGAGCAGAATTCCGAGAACAATGGAAGAGATTTTAAGCATTTTTAAACTTCAGCGGAATTCCGAGAACAATAGAAGAGTTCCGATGCATTTTTAAACTTCAGCAGAATTCCGAGAACAATGGAAGGGTTCCGAAGAATTTTTAAATGTTAGCGGGATTCCGAGAACAATGGAAGAGTTCCAAAGCATTTTTAAATGTCAGCGGAAATCAGAAAACAATGGAAGAGTTCCGAAGCATTTTTAATCTTCAGAATAATTCCGAGAACAATGGAAGAGTTCCGAAGCATATTTATACTTCAGCGGAATTCCGAGAACTATGGAAGAGTTTCGAAGCATTTTTAAACTTCAGCGGAATTCCGAGAACAATGGAAGAGTTCCGAAGCATTTTTATATGTCAGCGGAATTCCGAGAACAATGGAAGAGTACCGAAGCATTTTTAAACGTCAGCGGAATGCCGAGAATAATGCAAGATTTCCGAATCATTTTTATATGTCAGGGGAATTCCGAGAACAATGGAAGAGTACCGAAGCATTTTTAAACGTCAGCGGAATTCTGAGAACAATGGAAGAGTTCCGATACATTTTTAAACTTCAGCAGAATTCCTAGAACAATGGAAGAGTTCCGAAGAATTTTTAAACTTCTCCCGAATTCCGAGAACAATGGAAGAGTTCCGAAGCATTTTTAAACGTCAGCGGAATTCTGAGAACAATGGAATAGTTCTGAAGAATTTTTAAATGTTAGCGGGATTCCGAGAACAATGGAAGAGTTCCAAAGCATTTTTAAATGTCAGCGGAAATCTGAAAACAATGGAAGAGTTCTGAAGCATTTTTAATCTTCAGAATAATTCCGAGAACAATGGAAGAGTTCCGAAGCATATTTATACTTCAGCGGAATTCCGAGAACAATGGAAGAGTTCCGAAGCATTTTTAAAAGTCAGCGGAATACCGAGAACAATGGAAGAGTTGTGAAGCATTTTTAAACGTCAGCGGAATTCCGAGAACAATGGAAGAGGTCCGAAGCATTTTTAAATGTCAGCGGAATTCCGAGAAATATGGAAGAGTTCCGAAGCATTTTTAAATGTCAGCAGAATTCCGAGAACAATGGAAGAGTTCCAAAGCATTTTTAAATGTCAGCGGAATTCTGAAAACAATCGAAGAGTTCCAAAGCATTTTAAAACTTCAGCAGAATTCCAAGAACAATTGAAGGGTTCCGAAGCATTTTTAAACGTCAGCGGAATGCCGAGAATAATGCAAGATTTCCGAAGCATTTTTATATGTCAGCGGAATTCCGAGAACAATGGAAGAGTACCGAAGCATTTTTAAACGTCAGCGGAATTCTGAGAACAATGGAAGAGTTTCGAAGCATTTTTAAACTTCAGCGGAATTCCGAGAACAATGGAAGAGTTCTTAAGCATTTTTAAACATCAGCGGAATGCCGAGAACAATGCAAAATTTCCGAAGCATTTTTATATGTCAGCGGAATTCCGAGAACAATGGAAGAGTATCGAAGCATTTTAAAACGTCAGCGGAATTCCGAGAACAATAGAAGAGTTCCGAAGCATTTTTAAACTTCAGCGGAATTACGAGAACAATGGAAGAGTTCTGAAGCATTTTTAAACATGAGCGGAATTCCGAGAACAATGGAAGAGATTTTAAGCATTTTTAAACTTCAGCGGAATTCCGAGAACAATAGAAGAGTTCCGATGCATTTTTAAACTTCAGCAGAATTCCTAGAACAATGGAAGAGTTCCGAAGCATTTTTAAACTTCAGCGGAATTCCGAGAACAATGGAATAGTTCCGAAGCATTTTTAAACGTCAGCCGAATTCCGAGAACAATGGAAGAGTTCTGAAGCATTTCTAAACGTCAGCAGAATTTTGAAAACAATGGAAGATTTCCGAAGAATTTTTAAAAGTCAGCAGAATTCCGAGAACAATGGAAGAGTTGTGAAGCATTTTTAAACGTCAGCGGAATTCTGAGAACAATGGAATAGTTCTGAAGCATTTTTAAATGTTAGCGGGATTCCGAGAAAAATGGAAGAGTTCCGAAGCATTTTTAATCTTCAGCATAATTCCGAGAACAATGGAAGAGTTCCGAAGCATATATAAACTTCAGCGGAATTCCGATAACAATGGAAGAGTTCCGAAGCATTTTTAAAAGTCAGCGGAATACCGAGAGCAATGGAAGAGTTCCAAAGCATTTTAAAACTTCAGCAGAATTCCAAGAACAATGCAAGAGTACCGAAGCATTTTTAAACATCAGCGGAATTCTGAAAACAATGGAAGAGTTCCGATGCATTTTTAAACTTCAGCAGTATTCCGAGAACAATGGAAGAGTTTCTAAGCATTTTTAAACTTCAACGGAATTCCGAGAACAATGGAAGAGTTCCGAAGCATTTTTAAACGTCAGCGGAATTCCGAGAACAATGGAAGAGTTCTTAAGCATTTTTAAACATCAGCGGAATGCCGAGAACAATGCAAGATTTCCGAAGCATTTTTATATGTCAGCGGAATTCCGAGTACAATGGAAGAGTATCGAAGCATTTTAAAACGTCAGCGGAATTCCAAGAACAATGGAAGAGTTCCGAAGCATTTTGAAACTTCAGCAGAATTATGAGAACAATGGAAGAGTTCCGACGCATTTTTAAACATGAGCAGAATTCCGAGAACAATGGAAGAGATTTTAAGCATTTTTGAACTTCAGCGGAATTCCGAGAACAATAGAAGAGTTCCGATGCATTTTTAAACTTCAGCAGAATTCCTAGAACAATGGAAGAGTTCCGAAGCATTTTTGAACTTCAGCGGAATTCCGAGAACAATGGAAGAGTTCCGAAGCATTTTTAAACGTCAGCCAAATTCCAAGAACAATGGAAGAGTTCTGAAGCATTTCTAAACATCAGCGGAATTTTGAAAACAATGGAAGATTTCCGAAGCATTTTTAAACGTCAGCGTAATTCTGAGAACAATGGAAGAGTTCCGAAGCATTTTTAAACTTCTCCCGAATTCCGAGAACAATGGAAGAGTTCCGATGCATTTTTAAACTTCAGCAGAATTCCTAGAACAATGGATGAGTTCCGAAGCATTTTTAAACTTCAGCGGAATTCCGAGAACAATGAAAGAGCTCCGAAGCATTTTTCAACGTCAGCGGAATTCCGAGAACAATGGAAGAGTTCTGAAGCATTTTTAAAAGTCAGCGGAATTTTGAAAACAATGGAAGATTTCCGAAGCATTTTTAAACGTCAGCGGAATTCTGAGAACAATGGAATAGTTCTGAAGAATTTTTAAATGTTAGCGGGATTCCGAGAACAATGGAAGAGTTCCAAAGCATTTTTAAATGTCAGCGGAAATCTGAAAACAATGGAAGAGTTCCGAAGCATTTTTAATATTCAGAATAATTCCGAGAACAATGGAAGAGTTCCGAAGCATATTTATACTTCAGCGGAATTCCGAGAACAATGGAAGAGTTCCGAAGCATTTTTAAAAGTCAGCGGAATACTGAGAACAATGGAAGAGTTGTGAAGCATTTTTAAACGTCAGCGGAATTCCGAGAACAATGGAAGATTTCCGAAGCATTTATAAATGTCAGCGGAATTCCGAGAAATATGGAAGAGTTCCGAAGCATTTTTAAATGTCAGCAGAATTCCGAGAACAATGGAAGAGTTCCAAAGCATTTTTAAATGTCAGCGGATTTCTGAAAACAATGGAAGAGTTCCAAAGCATTTTAAAACTTCAGCAGAATTCCGAGAACAATGGAAGAGTTCCGAAGCATTTTTAAACGTCAGCGGAATTCCGAGAACAGTGGAAGAGTTGTGAAGCATTTTTAAATGTCAGCGGAATTCTGAGAACAATGGAAGAGTTACGAAGCATTTTTAATCTTCAGCATAATTCCGAGAACAATGGAAGAGTTCCGAAGCATTTTTAAAAGTCAGCGGAATTCCGAGAACAGTGGAAGAGTTGTGAAGCATTTTTAAACGTCAGCGGAATTCCGAGAACAATGGAAGAGTTCCGAAGCATTTTTAAACGTCAGCAGAATTCTGAGAACAATGGAAAAGTTCTGAAGCATTTTTAAACGTCAGCGGAATTTTGAAAACAATGGAAGATTTCCGAAGCATTTTTAAACGTCAGCGGAATTCTGAGAACAATGGAAGAGTTCTGAAGCATTTTTAAACTTCAGCAGAATTCCGAGAACAATGGAAGAGTTCTGAAGCATTTTTAAACTTCAGCGGAATTCCGAGAACAATGTAAGAGATTTTAAGAATTTTTAAACTTCAGCGGAATTCCGAGAACAATAGAAGAGTTCCGAAGCATTTTTAAAATTCACACGAATTCCGAGAATAATGGAAGAGTTCAGATGAATTTTTAGACTTCAGCAGAATTCCTAGAACAATGGAAGATTTCCGAAGCATTTTTAAACTTCAGCGGAATTCCGAGAACAATGGAAGGGTTCCGAAGCATTTTTAAACGTCAGCGGAATTCCGAGAACAATGGAAGAGTTCCAAAGCATTTTTAAACGTCAGCAGAATTCCGAGAACAATGGAAGAGTTCCGAAGCATTTTTATATGTCAGCGGAATTCCGAGAACAATGGAAGAGTACCGAAGCATTTTTAAACGTCAGCGGAATTCTGAGAACAATGGAAGAGTTGCGAAGCATTATGAAACGTCAGCAGAATTCCGAGAACAATGGAAGAGTTCTGAAGCATTTTTAAACTTCAGCAGAATTCCGAGAACAATGGAATAGTTTCGAAGCATTTTTAAACTTCAACGGAATTTCGAGAACAATGGAAGAGTTCCGAAGCATTTTTAAACGTCAGCGGAATTCCGAGAACAATGAAAGAGTTGCGAAGCATTATTAAACGTCAGCGGAATTCCGAGAACAGTGGAAGAGTTCTGAAGCATTTTTAAGCGTCAGCGGAATTTTGAAAACAATGGAAGATTTCCGAAGCATTTTTAAACGTCAGCGGAATTCTGAGAACAATGGAAGAGTTCCGAAGCGTTTTTAAACTTTAGCAGAATTCCGAGAACAATGGAAGAGGTCTGAAGCATTTTTAAAAGTCAGCGGAATTCCGAGAACAATGGAAGAGTTGTGGAGCATTTTTAAACGTCAGTGGAATTCCGAGAACAATGGAAGAGTTCCGAAGCATTTTTAAACGTCAGCAGAATTCTGAGAACAATGGAAAAGTTCTGAAGCATTTTTAAACGTCAGCGGAATTTTGAAAACAATGGAAGATTTCCGAAGCATTTTTAAACGTCAGCGGAATTCTGAGAACAATGGAAGAGTTCTGAAGCATTTTTAAACTTCAGCAGAATTCCGAGAACAATGGAAGAGTTCCGAAGCATTTTTAAACTTCAGCGGAATTCCGAGAACAATGTAAGAGATTTTAAGAATTTTTAAACTTCAGCGGAATTCCGAGAACAATAGAAGAGTTCCGAAGCATTTTTAAAATTCACACGAATTCCGAGAATAATGGAAGAGTTCAGATGAATTTTTAGACTTCAGCAGAATTCCTAGAACAATGGAAGAGTTCCGAAGCATTTTTAAACTTCAGCGGAATTCCGAGATCAATGGAAGAGTTCCGAAGCATTTTTAAACTTCAGCAGAATTCCGAGAACAATGGAAGGGTTCCGAAGCATTTTTAAACTTCAGCGGAATTTGGAGAACAATGGAAGAGTTCCGAAGCATTTTTAAAAGTCAGCGGAATTCCGAGAACAATGGAAGAGTTGTGAAGCATTTTTAAACGTCAGCGGAATTCCGAGAACAATGGAAGAGTTCCGAAGCATTTTTAAACGTCAGCAGAATTCTGAGAACAATGGAAAAGTTCTGAAGCATTTTTAAACGTCAGCGGAATTTTGAAAACAATGGAAGATTTCCGAAGCATTTTTAAACGTCAGCGGAATTCTGAGAACAATGGAAGAGATCTGAAGCATTTTTAAACTTCAGCAGAATTCCGAGAACAATGTAAGAGATTTTAAGAATTTTTAAACTTCAGCGGAATTCCGAGAACAATAGAAGAGTTCGGAAGCATTTTTAAACTTCAGCGGAATTCCGAGAACAATGTAAGAGATTTTAAGAATTTTTAAACTTCAGCGGAATTCCGAGAACAATAGAAGAGTTCGGAAGCATTTTTAAAATTCACACGAATTCCGAGAATAATGGAAGTGTTCAGATTAATTTTTAGACTTCAGCAGAATTCCTAGAACAATGGAAGAGTTCCGAAGCATTTTTAAACTTCAGCGGAATTCCGAGAACAATGGAAGAGTTCCGAAGCATTTTTAAACTTCAGCAGAATTCCGAGAACAATGGAAGGGTTCCGAAGCATTTTTAAACGTCAGCGGAATTCCGAGAACAATGGAAGAGTTCCAAAGCATTTTTAAACGTCAGCAGAATTCCGAGAACAATGGAAGAGTTCCGAAGCATTTTTATATGTCAGCGGAATTCCGAGAACAATGGAAGAGTACCGAAGCATTTTTAAACGTCAGCGGAATTCTGAGAACAATGGAAGAGTTGCGAAGCATTATTAAACGTCAGCAGAATTCCGAGAACAATGGAAGAGTTCTGAAGCATTTTTAAACTTCAGCAGAATTCCGAGAACAATGGAATAGTTTCGAAGCATTTTTAAACTTCAACGGAATTCCGAGAACAATGGAAGAGTTCCGAAGCATTTTTAAACGTCAGCGGAATTCCGAGAACAATGAAAGAGTTGCGAAGCATTATTAAACGTCAGCGGAATTCCGAGAACAGTGGAAGAGTTCTGAAGCATTTTTAAGCGTCAGCGGAATTTTGAAAACAATGGAAGATTTCCGAAGCATTTTTAAACGTCAGCGGAATTCTGAGAACAATGGAAGAGTTCCGAAGCATTTTTAAACTTCAGCAGAATTCCGAGAACAATGGAAGGGTTCCGAAGCATTTTTAAACTTCAGCGGAATTTGGAGAACAATGGAAGAGTTCCGAAGTATTTTTAAAAGTCAGCGGAATTCCGAGAACAATGGAAGAGTTGTGAAGCATTTTTAAACTTCAGCAGAATTCCGAGAGCAATGGAAGAGTTCCAAAGCATTTTGAAAGTTCAGCAGAATTCCGAGAACAATTGAAGAGTTCAGAAGCATTTTTAAACGTCAGCGGAATGCCGAGAACAATGCAAGATTTCCGAAGCATTTTTATATGTCAGCGGAATTCCGAGAACAATGGAAGAGTTCCGATGCATTTTTAAACTTCAGCAGAATTCCTAGAACAATGGAAGAGTTCCGATGCATTTTTAAACTTCAACGGAATTCCGAGAACAATGGAAGAGTTCCGAAGCATTTTTAAACTTCAGCGGAATTCCGAGAACAATGGAAGAGTTCCGAAGCATTTTTACACGTCAGCCGAATTCCGAGAACAATGGAAGAGTTCTGAAGCATTTCTAAACGTCAGCAGAATTTTGAAAACAATGGAAGATTTCCGAAGCATTTTTAAACGTCAGCGGAATTCTGAGAACAATGGAAGAGTTCCGAAGCATTTTTAAACTTCAGCAGAATTCCGAGAACAATGGAAGGGTTCCGAAGCATTTTTAAACTTCAGCGGAATTTGGAGAACAATGGAAGAGTTCCGAAGAATTTTTAAAAGTCAGCGGAATTCCGAGAACAATGGAAGAGTTGTGAAGCATTTTTAAACGTCAGCGGAATTCTGAGAACAATGGAATAGTTCTGAAGCATTTTTAAATGTTAGCAGGATTCCGAGAAAAATGGAAGAGTTCCGAAGCATTTTTAATCTTCAGCATAATTCCGAGAACAATGGAAGAGTTCCGAAGCATATTTAAACTTCAGCGGAATTCCGATAACAATGGAAGAGTTCCGAAGCATTTTTAAAAGTCAGCGGAATACCGAGAACAATGGAAGAGTTCCGAAGCATTTTTAAACTTCAGCGGAATTCCGAGAACAATGAAAGAGTTCCGAAGCATTTTTCAACGTCAGCGGAATTCCGAGGACAATGGAAGAGTTCTGAAGCATTTTTAAAAGTCAGCGGAATTTTGAAAACAATGGAAGATTTCCGAAGCATTTTTAAACGTCAGCGGAATTCTGAGAACAATGGAAGAGTTCCGAAGCATATTTAAACTTCAGCGGAATTCCGAGAACAATGGAAGGGTTCCGAAGCATTTTTAAACTTCAGCGGAATTTGGAGAACAATGGAAGAGTTCCGAAGAATTTTTAAAAGTCAGCGGAATTCCGAGAACAATGGAAGAGTTGTGAAGCATTTTTAAACGTCAGCGGAATTCTGAGAACAATGGAATAGTTCTGAAGCATTCTTAAATGTTAGCGGGATTCCGAGAACAATGGAAGAGTTCCGAAGCATATTTAAACTTCAGCGGAATTCCGAGAACAATGGAAGAGTTCCGAAGCATTTTTAAAAGTCAGCGGAATACCGAGAACAATGGAAGAGTTGTGAAGCATTTTTAAACGTCAGCGGAATTCCGAGAGCAATGGAAGAGTTCCGATGCATTTTTAAACTTCAGCAGAATTCCGAGAACAATGGAAGAGTTTCGATGCATTTTTAAACTTCAACGGAATTCCGAGAACAATGGAAGAGTTCCGAAGCATTTTTAAATGTCAGCGGAATTCCGAGAACAATGGAAGAGTTCTTAAGCATTTTTAAACATCAGCGGAATGCCGAGAACAATGCAAGATTTCCGAAGCATTTTTATATGTCAGCGGAATTCCGAGTACAATGGAAGAGTATCGAAGCATTTTAAAACGTCAGCGGAATTCCAAGAACAATGGAAGAGTTCCGAAGCATTTTTAAACTTCAGCGGAATTACGAGAACAATGGAAGAGTTCCGACGCATTTTTAAACATGAGCAGAATTCCGAAAACAATGGAAGAGATTTTAAGCATTTTTAAACTTCAGCGGAATTCCGAGAACAATAGAAGAGTTCCGATGCATTTTTAAACTTCAGCAGAATTCCTAGAACAATGGAAGAGTTCCGAAGCATTTTTAAAAGTCAGCGGAATACCGAGAACAATGGAAGAGTTGTGAAGCATTTTTAAACGTCAGCGGAATTCCGAGAACAATGGAAGAGGTCCGAAGCATTTTTAAATGTCAGCGGAATTCCGAGAAATATGGAAGAGTTCCGAAGCATTTTTAAATGTCAGCAGAATTCCGAGAACAATGGAAGAGTTCCAAAGCATTTTTAAATGTCAGCGGAATTCTGAAAACAATCGAAGAGTTCCAAAGCATTTTAAAACTTCAGCACAATTCCAAGAACAATTGAAGGGTTCCGAAGCATTTTTAAACGTCAGCGGAATGCCGAGAAAAATGCAAGATTTCCGAAGCATTTTTATATGTCAGCGGAATTCCGAGAACAATGGAAGAGTACCGAAGCATTTTTAAACGTCAGCGGAATTCTGAGAACAATGGAAGAGTTCCGATGCATTTTTAAACTTCAGCAGAATTCCGAGAACAATGGAAGAGTTTCGAAGCATTTTTAAACATGAGCAGAATTCCGAGAACAATGGAAGAGATTTTAAGCATTTTTAAACTTCAGCGGAATTCCGAGAACAATAGAAGAGTTCCGAAGCATTTTTAAACTTCACCCGAATTCCGAGAACAATGGAAGAGTTCCGATGCATTTTTAAACTTCAGCAGAATTCCTAGAACAATGGAAGAGTTCCGAAGCATTTTTAAACTTCAGCGGAATTCCGAGAACAATGGAATAGTTCCGAAGCATTTTTAAACGTCAGCCGAATTCTGAGAACAATGGAAGAGTTCTGAAGCATTTCTAAACGTCAGCAGAATTTTGAAAACAATGGAAGATTTCCGAAGAATTTTTAAAAGTCAGCGGAATTCCGAGAACAATGGAAGAGTTGTGAAGCATTTTTAAACGTCAGCGGAATTCTGATAACAATGGAATAGTTCTGAAGCATTTTTAAATCTTAGCGGGATTCCGAGAAAAATGGAAGAGTTCCGAAGCATTTTTAATCTTCAGCATAATTCCGAGAACAATGGAAGAGTTCCGAAGCATTTTTAAAAGTCAGCGGAATTTTGAAAACAATGGAAGATTTCCGAAGCATTTTTAAACATCAGCGGAATTCTGAGAACAATGGAAGAGTTCCGAAGCATTTTTAAACTTCAGCGGAATTCCGAGAACAATGGAAGAGTTCCGAAGCATTTTTAAACGTCAGCCGAATTCCGAGAACAATGGAAGAGTTCTGAAGCATTTCTAAACTTCAATGGAATTTGGAGAACAATGGAAGAGTTCCGAAGAATTTTTAAAAGTCAGCGGAATTCCGAGAACAATGGAAGAGTTGTGAAGCATTTTTAAACGTCAGCGGAATTCTGAGAACAATGGAATAGTTCTGAAGCATTCTTAAATGTTAGCGGGATTCCGAGAACAATGGAAGAGTTCCGAAGCATATTTAAACTTCAGCGGAATTCCGAGAACAATGGAAGAGTTCCGAAGCATTTTTAAAAGTCAGCGGAATACCGAGAACAATGGAAGAGTTGTGAAGCATTTTTAAACGTCAGCGGAATTCCGAGAGCAATGGAAGAGTTCCAAAGCATTTTAAAACTTCAGTAGAATTCCAAGAACAATGCAAGAGTACCGAAGCATTTTTAAACGTCAGTGGAATTCTGAGAACAATGGAAGAGTTCCGATGCATTTTTAAACTTCAGCAGAATTCCGAGAACAATGGAAGAGTTTCTAAGCATTTTTAAACTTCAACGGAATTCCGAGAACAATGGAAGAGTTCCGAAGCATTTTTAAACGTCAGCGGAATTCCGAGAACAATGGAAGAGTTCCGAAGCATTTTTAAACGTCAGCGGAATTCCAAGAACAATGGAAGAGTTCCGAAGCATTTTGAAACTTCAGCGGAATTACGAGAACAATGGAAGAGTTCCGACGCATTTTTAAACATGAGCAGAATTCCGAGAACAATGGAAGAGATTTTAAGCAATTTTAAACTTCAGCGGAATTCCGAGAACAATAGAAGAGTTCCGATGCATTTTTAAACTTCATCAGAATTCCTAGAACAATGGAAGAGTTCCGAAGCATTTTTGAACTTCAGCGGAATTCCGAGAACAATGGAAGAGTTCCGAAGCATTTTTAAACGTCAGCCGAATTCCAAGAACAATGGAAGAGTTCTGAAGCATTTCTAAACGTCAGCGGAATTTTGAAAACAATGGAAGATTTCCGAAGCATTTTTAAACGTCAGCGGAATTCTGAGAACAATGGAAGAGTTCCGAAGCGTTTTTAAACTTTAGCAGAATTCCGAGAACAATGGAAGAGGTCTGAAGCATTTTTAAAAGTCAGCGGAATTCCGAGAACAATGGAAGAGTTGTGGAGCATTTTTAAACGTCAGTGGAATTCCGAGAACAATGGAAGAGTTCCGAAGCATTTTTAAACGTCAGCAGAATTCTGAGAACAATGGAAAAGTTCTGAAGCATTTTTAAACGTCAGCGGAAGTTTGAAAACAATGGAAGATTTCCGAAGCATTTTTAAACGTCAGCGGAATTCTGAGAACAATGGAAGAGTTCTGAAGCATTTTTAAACTTCAGCAGAATTCCGAGAACAATGGAAGAGTTCCGAAGCATTTTTAAACTTCAGCGGAATTCCGAGAACAATGTAAGAGATTTTAAGAATTTTTAAACTTCAGCGGAATTCCGAGAACAATAGAAGAGTTCCGAAGCATTTTTAAAATTCACACGAATTCCGAGAATAATGGAAGAGTTCAGATGAATTTTTAGACTTCAGCAGAATTCCTAGAACAATGGAAGAGTTCCGAAGCATTTTTAAACTTCAGCGGAATTCCGAGATCAATGGAAGAGTTCCGAAGCATTTTTAAACTTCAGCAGAATTCCGAGAACAATGGAAGGGTTCCGAAGCATTTTTAAACTTCAGCGGAATTTGGAGAACAATGGAAGAGTTCCGAAGCATTTTTAAAAGTCAGCGGAATTCCGAGAACAATGGAAGAGTTGTGAAGCATTTTTAAACGTCAGCGGAATTCCGAGAACAATGGAAGAGTTCCGAAGCATTTTTAAACGTCAGCAGAATTCTGAGAACAATGGAAAAGTTCTGAAGCATTTTTAAACGTCAGCGGAATTTTGAAAACAATGGAAGATTTCCGAAGCATTTTTAAACGTCAGCGGAATTCTGAGAACAATGGAAGAGTTCTGAAGCATTTTTAAACTTCAGCAGAATTCCGAGAACAATGTAAGAGATTTTAAGAATTTTTAAACTTCAGCGGAATTCCGAGAACAATAGAAGAGTTCGGAAGCATTTTTAAACTTCAGCGGAATTCCGAGAACAATGTAAGAGATTTTAAGAATTTTTAAACTTCAGCGGAATTCCGAGAACAATAGAAGAGTTCGGAAGCATTTTTAAAATTCACACGAATTCCGAGAATAATGGAAGAGTTCAGATTAATTTTTAGACTTCAGCAGAATTCCTAGAACAATGGAAGAGTTCCGAAGCATTTTTAAACTTCAGCGGAATTCCGAGAACAATGGAAGAGTTCCGAAGCATTTTTAAACTTCAGCAGAATTCCGAGAACAATGGAAGGGTTCCGAAGCATTTTTAAACGTCAGCGGAATTCCGAGAACAATGGAAGAGTTCCAAAGCATTTTTAAACTTCAGCAGAATTCCGAGAACAATGGAATAGTTTCGAAGCATTTTTAAACTTCAACGGAATTCCGAGAACAATGGAAGAGTTCCGAAGCATTTTTAAACGTCAGCGGAATTCCGAGAACAATGAAAGAGTTGCGAAGCATTATTAAACGTCAGCGGAATTCCGAGAACAGTGGAAGAGTTCTGAAGCATTTTTAAGCGTCAGCGGAATTTTGAAAACAATGGAAGATTTCCGAAGCATTTTTAAACGTCAGCGGAATTCTGAGAACAATGGAAGAGTTCCGAAGCATTTTTAAACTTCAGCAGAATTCCGAGAACAATGGAAGGGTTCCGAAGCATTTTTAAACTTCAGCGGAATTTGGAGAACAATGGAAGAGTTCCGAAGTATTTTTAAAAGTCAGCGGAATTCCGAGAACAATGGAAGAGTTGTGAAGCATTTTTAAACTTCAGCAGAATTCCGAGAGCAATGGAAGAGTTCCAAAGCATTTTGAAAGTTCAGCAGAATTCCGAGAACAATTGAAGAGTTCCGAAGCATTTTTAAACGTCAGCGGAATGCCGAGAACAATGCAAGATTTCCGAAGCATTTTTATATGTCAGCGGAATTCCGAGAACAATGGAAGAGTTCCGATGCATTTTTAAACTTCAGCAGAATTCCTAGAACAATGGAAGAGTTCCGATGCATTTTTAAACTTCAACGGAATTCCGAGAACAATGGAAGAGTTCCGAAGCATTTTTAAACTTCAGCGGAATTCCGAGAACAATGGAAGAGTTCCGAAGCATTTTTACACGTCAGCCGAATTCCGAGAACAATGGAAGAGTTCTGAAGCATTTCTAAACGTCAGCAGAATTTTGAAAACAATGGAAGATTTCCGAAGCATTTTTAAACGTCAGCGGAATTCTGAGAACAATGGAAGAGTTCCGAAGCATTTTTAAACTTCAGCAGAATTCCGAGAACAATGGAAGGGTTCCGAAGCATTTTTAAACTTCAGCGGAATTTGGAGAACAATGGAAGAGTTCCGAAGAATTTTTAAAAGTCAGCGGAATTCCGAGAACAATGGAAGAGTTGTGAAGCATTTTTAAACGTCAGCGGAATTCTGAGAACAATGGAATAGTTCTGAAGCATTTTTAAATGTTAGCAGGATTCCGAGAAAAATGGAAGAGTTCCGAAGCATTTTTAATCTTCAGCATAATTCCGAGAACAATGGAAGAGTTCCGAAGCATATTTAAACTTCAGCGGAATTCCGATAACAATGGAAGAGTTCCGAAGCATTTTTAAAAGTCAGCGGAATACCGAGAACAATGGAAGAGTTCCGAAGCATTTTTAAACTTCAGCGGAATTCCGAGAACAATGAAAGAGTTCCGAAGCATTTTTCAACGTCAGCGGAATTCCGAGGACAATGGAAGAGTTCTGAAGCATTTTTAAAAGTCAGCGGAATTTTGAAAACAATGGAAGATTTCCGAAGCATTTTTAAACGTCAGCGGAATTCTGAGAACAATGGAAGAGTTCCGAAGCATATTTAAACTTCAGCGGAATTCCGAGAACAATGGAAGGGTTCCGAAGCATTTTTAAACTTCAGCGGAATTCTGAGAACAATGGAATAGTTCCGAAGCATTTTTAAACGTCAGCCGAATTCCGAGAACAATGGAAGAGTTCTGAAGCATTTTTAAATGTTAGCGGGATTCCGAGAAAAATGGAAGAGTTCCGAAGCATTTTTAATCTTCAGCATAATTCCGAGAACAATGGAAGAGTTCCGAAGCATATTTAAACTTCAGCGGAATTCCGATAACAATGGAAGAGTTCCGAAGCATTTTTAAAAGTCAGCGGAATACCGAGAACAATGGAAGAGTTCCGAAGCATTTTTCAACGTCAGCGGAATTCCGAGAACAATGGAAGAGTTCTGAAGCATTTTTAAAAGTCAGCGGAATTTTGAAAACAATGGAAGATTTCCGAAGCATTTTTAAACGTCAGCGGAATTCTGAGAACAATGGAAGAGTTCCGAAGCATTTTTAAACTTCAGCGGAATTCCGAGAACAATGGAAGAGTTCCGAAGCATTTTTAAACGTCAGCCGAATTCCGAGAACAATGGAAGAGTTCTGAAGCATTTCTAAACGTCAGCAGAATTTTGAAAACAATGGAAGATTTCCGAAGCATTTTTAAACGTCAGGGGAATTCTGAGAACAATGGAAGAGTTCCGAAGCATTTCTAAACTTCAGCAGAATTCCGAGAACAATGGAAGGGTTCCGAAGCATTTTTAAACTTCAGCGGAATTTGGAGAACAATGGAAGAGTTCCGAAGAATTTTTAAAAGTCAGCGTAATTCCGAGAACAATGGAAGAGTTGTGAAGCATTTTTAAACGTCAGCGGAATTCTGAGAACAATGGAAGAGTTCCGAAGCATTTTTAAAAGTCAGCGGAATACCGAGAACAATGGAAGAGTTCTGAAGCATTTTTAAAAGTCAGCGGAATTTTGAAAACAATGGAAGATTTCCGAAGCATTTTTAAACGTCAGCGGAATGCCGAGAACAATGCAAGATTTCCGAAGCATTTTTATATGTCAGCGGAATTCCGAGTACAATGGAAGAGTATCGAAGCATTTTAAAACGTCAGCGGAATTCCAAGAACAATGGAAGATTTCCGAAGCATTTTTAAACGTCAGCGGAATTCTGAGAACAATGGAAGAGTTCCGAAGCATTTTTAAACTTCAGCGGAATTTGGAGAACCTTGGAAGAGTTCCGAAGAATTTTTAAAAGTCAGCAGAATTCCTAGAACAATGGATGAGTTCCGAAGCATTTTTAAACTTCAGCGGAATTCCGAGAACAATGGAAGAGTACCGAAGCATTTTTAAACGTCAGCGGAATTCTGAGAACAATGGAAGAGTTGCGAAGCATTATTAAACGTCAGCAGAATTCCGAGAACAATGGAAGAGTTCTGAAGCATTTTTAAACTTCAGCAGAATTCCGAGAACAATGGAATAGTTTCGAAGCATTTTTAAACTTCAACGGAATTCCGAGAACAATGGAAGAGTTCCGAAGCATTTTTAAACGTCAGCGGAATTCCGAGAACAATGAAAGAGTTGCGAAGCATTATTAAACGTCAGCGGAATTCCGAGAACAGTGGAAGAGTTCTGAAGCATTTTTAAGCGTCAGCGGAATTTTGAAAACAATGGAAGATTTCCGAAGCATTTTTAAACGTCAGCGGAATTCTGAGAACAATGGAAGAGTTCCGAAGCATTTTTAAACTTCAGCAGAATTCCGAGAACAATGGAAGGGTTCCGAAGCATTTTTAAACTTCAGCGGAATTTGGAGAACAATGGAAGAGTTCCGAAGTATTTTTAAAAGTCAGCGGAATTCCGAGAACAATGGAAGAGTTGTGAAGCATTTTTAAACTTCAGCAGAATTCCGAGAGCAATGGAAGAGTTCCAAAGCATTTTGAAAGTTCAGCAGAATTCCGAGAACAATTGAAGAGTTCCGAAGCATTTTTAAACGTCAGCGGAATGCCGAGAACAATGCAAGATTTCCGAAGCATTTTTATATGTCAGCGGAATTCCGAGAACAATGGAAGAGTTCCGATGCATTTTTAAACTTCAGCAGAATTCCTAGAACAATGGAAGAGATCCGAAGCATTTTTAAACTTCAGCGGAATTCCGAGAACAATGGAAGAGTTCCGAAGCATTTTTACACGTCAGCCGAATTCTGAGAACAATGGAAGAGTTCTGAAGCATTTCTAAACGTCAGCAGAGTTTTGAAAACAATGGAAGATTTCCGAAGCATTTTTAAAAGTCAGCGGAATTCCGAGAACAATGGAAGAGTTGTGAAGCATTTTTAAACGTCAGCGGAATTCTGAGAACAATGGAATAGTTCTGAAGCATTCTTAAATGTTAGCGGGATTCCGAGAACAATGGAAGAGTTCCGAAGCATATTTAAACTTCAGCGGAATTCCGAGAACAATGGAAGAGTTCCGAAGCATTTTTAAAAGTCAGCGGAATACCGAGAACAATGGAAGAGTTGTGAAGCATTTTTAAACGTCAGCGGAATTCCGAGAGCAATGGAAGAGTTCCGATGCATTTTTAAACTTCAGCAGAATTCCGAGAACAATGGAAGAGTTTCGATGCATTTTTAAACTTCAACGGAATTCCGAGAACAATGGAAGAGTTCCGAAGCATTTTTAAATGTCAGCGGAATTCCGAGAACAATGGAAGAGTTCTTAAGCATTTTTAAACATCAGCGGAATGCCGAGAACAATGCAAGATTTCCGAAGCATTTTTATATGTCAGCGGAATTCCGAGTACAATGGAAGAGTATCGAAGCATTTTAAAACGTCAGCGGAATTCCAAGAACAATGGAAGAGTTCCGAAGCATTTTTAAACTTCAGCGGAATTACGAGAACAATGGAAGAGTTCCGACGCATTTTTAAACATGAGCAGAATTCCGAAAACAATGGAAGAGATTTTAAGCATTTTTAAACTTCAGCGGAATTCCGAGAACAATAGAAGAGTTCCGATGCATTTTTAAACTTCAGCAGAATTCCTAGAACAATGGAAGAGTTCCGAAGCATTTTTAAAAGTCAGCGGAATACCGAGAACAATGGAAGAGTTGTGAAGCATTTTTAAACGTCAGCGGAATTCCGAGAACAATGGAAGAGGTCCGAAGCATTTTTAAATGTCAGCGGAATTCCGAGAAATATGGAAGAGTTCCGAAGCATTTTTAAATGTCAGCAGAATTCCGAGAACAATGGAAGAGTTCCAAAGCATTTTTAAATGTCAGCGGAATTCTGAAAACAATCGAAGAGTTCCAAAGCATTTTAAAACTTCAGCAGAATTCCAAGAACAATTGAAGGGTTCCGAAGCATTTTTAAACGTCAGCGGAATGCCGAGAAAAATGCAAGATTTCCGAAGCATTTTTATATGTCAGCGGAATTCCGAGAACAATGGAAGAGTACCGAAGCATTTTTAAACGTCAGCGGAATTCTGAGAACAATGGAAGAGTTCCGATGCATTTTTAAACTTCAGCAGAATTCCGAGAACAATGGAAGAGTTTCGAAGCATTTTTAAACATGAGCAGAATTCCGAGAACAATGGAAGAGATTTTAAGCATTTTTAAACTTCAGCGGAATTCCGAGAACAATAGAAGAGTTCCGAAGCATTTTTAAACTTCACCCGAATTCCGAGAACAATGGAAGAGTTCCGATGCATTTTTAAACTTCATCAGAATTCCTAGAACAATGGAAGAGTTCCGAAGCATTTTTGAACTTCAGCGGAATTCCGAGAACAATGGAAGAGTTCCGAAGCATTTTTAAACGTCAGCCGAATTCCAAGAACAATGGAAGAGTTCTGAAGCATTTCTAAACGTCAGCGGAATTTTGAAAACAATGGAAGATTTCCGAAGCATTTTTAAATGTCAGCGGAATTCCGAGAACAATGGAAGAGTACTGAAGCATTTTAAAACGTCAGCGGAATTCCGAGAACAATGGAAGAGTTGTGAAGCATTTTTAAACGTCAGCGGAATTCTGAGAACAATGGAATAGTTCTGAAGCATTATTAAATGTTAGCGGGATTCCGAGAACAATGGAAGAGTTCCGAAGCATATTTAAACTTCAGCGGAATTCCGAGAACAATGGAAGAGTTCCGAAGCATTTTTAAAAGTCAGCGGAATACCGAGAACAATGGAAGAGTTGTGAAGCATTTTTAAACGTCAGCGGAATTCCGAGAGCAATGGAAGAGTTCCAAAGCATTTTAAAACTTCAGCAGAATTCCAAGAACAATGCAAGAGTACCGAAGCATTTTTAAACGTCAGCGGAATTCTGAGAACAATGGAAGAGTTCCGATGCATTTTTAAACTTCAGCAGAATTCCGAGAACAATGGAAGAGTTTCTAAGCATTTTTAAACTTCAACGGAATTCCGAGAACAATGGAAGAGTTCCGAAGCATTTTTAAACGTCAGCGGAATTCCGAGAACAATGGAAGAGTTCCGAAGCATTTTTAAACGTCAGCGGAATTCCAAGAACAATGGAAGAGTTCCGAAGCATTTTGAAACTTCAGCGGAATTACGAGAACAATGGAAGAGTTCCGACGCATTTTTAAACATGAGCAGAATTCCGAGAACAATGGAAGAGATTTTAAGCAATTTTAAACTTCAGCGGAATTCCGAGAACAATAGAAGAGTTCCGATGCATTTTTAAACTTCATCAGAATTCCTAGAACAATGGAAGAGTTCCGAAGCATTTTTGAAATTCAGCGGAATTCCGAGAACAATGGAAGAGTTCCGAAGCATTTTTAAACGTCAGCCGAATTCCAAGAACAATGGAAGAGTTCTGAAGCATTTCTAAACGTCAGCGGAATTTTGAAAACAATGGAAGATTTCCGAAGCATTTTTAAATGTCAGCGGAATTCCGAGAACAATGGAAGAGTACTGAAGCATTTTAAAACGTCAGCGGAATTCTGAGAACAATGGAAGAGTTCCGAAGCATTTTTAAACTTCTCCCGAATTCCGAGAACAATGGAAGAGTTCCGATGCATTTTTAAACTTCAGCAGAATTCCTAGAACAATGGATGCGTTCCGAAGCATTTTTAAACTTCAGCGGAATTCCGAGAACAATGAAAGAGCTCCGAAGCATTTTTCAACGTCAGCGGAATTCCGAGAACAATGGAAGAGTTCTGAAGCATTTTTAAAAGTCAGCGGAATTTTGAAAACAATGGAAGATTTCCGAAGCATTTTTAAACGTCAGCGGAATTCTGAGAACAATGGAATAGTTCTGAAGAATTTTTAAATGTTAGCGGGATTCCGAGAACAATGGAAGAGTTCCAAAGCATTTTTAAATGTCAGCGGAAATCTGAAAACAATGGAAGAGTTCCGAAGCATTTTTAATCTTCAGAATAATTCCGAGAACAATGGAAGAGTTCCGAAGCATATTTATACTTCAGCGGAATTCCGAGAACAATGGAAGAGTTCCGAAGCATTTTTAAAAGTCAGCGGAATACCGAGAACAATGGAAGAGTTGTGAAGCATTTTTAAACGTCAGCGGAATTCCGAGAACAATGGAAGAGGTCCGAAGCATTTTTAAATGTCAGCGGAATTCCGAGAAATATGGAAGAGTTCCGAAGCATTTTTAAATGTCAGCAGAATTCCGAGAACAATGGAAGAGTTCCAAAGCATTTTTAAACTTCAGCAGAATTCCGAGAACAATGGAAGAGTTTCGAAGCATTTTTAAACTTCAGCGGAATTCCGAGAACAATGGAAGAGTTCTTAAGCATTTTTAAACATCAGTGGAATGCCGAGAACAATGCAAGATTTCCGAAGCATTTTTATATGTCAGCGGAATTCCGAGAACAATGGAAGAGTATCGAAGCATTTTAAAATGTCAGCGGAATTCTGAGAGCAATGGAAGAGTTCCGAAGCATTTTTAAACTTCAGCGGAATTACGAGAACAATGGAAGAGTTCTGCAGCATTTTTAAACATGAGCAGAATTCCGAGAACAATGGAAGAGATTTTAAGCATTTTTAAACTTCAGCGGAATTCCGAGAACAATAGAAGAGTTCCGAAGCATTTTTAAACTTCACCCGAATTCCGAGAACAATGGAAGAGTTCCGATGCATTTTTAAACTTCAGCAGAATTCCTAGAACAATGGAAGAGTTCCGAAGCATTTTTAAACTTCAGCGGAATTCTGAGAACAATGGAATAGTTCCGAAGCATTTTTAAACGTCAGCCGAATTCCGAGAACAATGGAAGAGTTCTGAAGCATTTTTAAATGTTAGCGGGATTCCGAGAAAAATGGAAGAGTTCCGAAGCATTTTTAATCTTCAGCATAATTCCGAGAACAATGGAAGAGTTCCGAAGCATATTTAAACTTCAGCGGAATTCCGATAACAATGGAAGAGTTCCGAAGCATTTTTAAACTTCAGCGGAATTCCGAGAACAATGGAAGAGTTCCGAAGCATTTTTAAACGTCAGCCGAATTCCGAGAACAATGGAAGAGTTCTGAAGCATTTCTAAACGTCAGCAGAATTTTGAAAACAATGGAAGATTTCCGAAGCATTTTTAAACGTCAGGGGAATTCTGAGAACAATGGAAGAGTTCCGAAGCATTTTTAAACTTCAGCAGAATTCCGAGAACAATGGAAGGGTTCCGAAGCATTTTTAAACTTCAGCGGAATTTGGAGAACAATGGAAGAGTTCCGAAGAATTTTTAAAAGTCAGCGTAATTCCGAGAACAATGGAAGAGTTGTGAAGCATTTTTAAACGTCAGCGGAATTCTGAGAACAATGGAAGAGTTCCGAAGCATTTTTAAAAGTCAGCGGAATACCGAGAACAATGGAAGAGTTCTGAAGCATTTTTAAAAGTCAGCGGAATTTTGAAAACAATGGAAGATTTCCGAAGCATTTTTAAACGTCAGCGGAATGCCGAGAACAATGCAAGATTTCCGAAGCATTTTTATATGTCAGCGGAATTCCGAGTACAATGGAAGAGTATCGAAGCATTTTAAAACGTCAGCGGAATTCCAAGAACAATGGAAGATTTCCGAAGCATTTTTAAATGTCAGCGGAATTCTGAGAACAATGGAAGAGTTCCGAAGCATTTTTAAACTTCAGCGGAATTTGGAGAACCTTGGAAGAGTTCCGAAGAATTTTTAAAAGTCAGCAGAATTCCTAGAACAATGGATGAGTTCCGAAGCATTTTTAAACTTCAGCGGAATTCCGAGAACAATGGAAGAGTACCGAAGCATTTTTAAACGTCAGCGGAATTCTGAGAACAATGGAAGAGTTGCGAAGCATTATTAAACGTCAGCAGAATTCCGAGAACAATGGAAGAGTTCTGAAGCATTTTTAAACTTCAGCAGAATTCCGAGAACAATGGAATAGTTTCGAAGCATTTTTAAACTTCAACGGAATTCCGAGAACAATGGAAGAGTTCCGAAGCATTTTTAAACGTCAGCGGAATTCCGAGAACAATGAAAGAGTTGCGAAGCATTATTAAACGTCAGCGGAATTCCGAGAACAGTGGAAGAGTTATGAAGCATTTTTAAGCGTCAGCGGAATTTTGAAAACAATGGAAGATTTCCGAAGCATTTTTAAACGTCAGCGGAATTCTGAGAACAATGGAAGAGTTCCGAAGCATTTTTAAACTTCAGCAGAATTCCGAGAAAAATGGAAGGGTTCCGAAGCATTTTTAAACTTCAGCGGAATTTGGAGAACAATGGAAGAGTTCCGAAGTATTTTTAAAAGTCAGCGGAATTCCGAGAACAATGGAAGAGTTGTGAAGCATTTTTAAACTTCAGCAGAATTCCGAGAGCAATGGAAGAGTTCCAAAGCATTTTGAAAGTTCAGCAGAATTCCGAGAACAATTGAAGAGTTCCGAAGCATTTTTAAACGTCAGCGGAATGCCGAGAACAATGCAAGATTTCCGAAGCATTTTTATATGTCAGCGGAATTCCGAGAACAATGGAAGAGTTCCGATGCATTTTTAAACTTCAGCAGAATTCCTAGAACAATGGAAGAGTTCCGAAGCATTTTTAAACTTCAGCGGAATTCCGAGAACAATGGAAGAGTTCCGAAGCATTTTTACACGTCAGCCGAATTCTGAGAACAATGGAAGAGTTCTGAAGCATTTCTAAACGTCAGCAGAATTTTGAAAACAATGGAAGATTTCCGAAGCATTTTTAAACGTCAGCGGAATTCTGAGAACAATGGAAGAGTTCCGAAGCATTTTTAAACTTCAGCAGAATTCCGAGAACAATGGAAGGGTTCCGAAGCATTTTTAAACTTCAGCGGAATTTGGAGAACAATGGAAGAGTTCTGAAGAATTTTTAAAAGTCAGCGGAATTCCGAGAACAATGGAAGAGTTGTGAAGCATTTTTAAACGTCAGCGGAATTCTGAGAACAATGGAATAGTTCTGAAGCATTTTTAAATGTTAGCAGGATTCCGAGAAAAATGGAAGAGTTCCGAAGCATTTTTAATCTTCAGCATAATTCCGAGAACAATGGAAGAGTTCCGAAGCATATTTAAACTTCAGCGGAATTCCGATAACAATGGAAGAGTTCCGAAGCATTTTTAAAAGTCAGCGGAATACCGAGAACAATGGAAGAGTTCCGAAGCATTTTTAAACTTCAGCGGAATTCCGAGAACAATGGAAGAGTTCCGAAGCATTTTTAAACGTCAGCCGAATTCCGAGAACAATGGAAGAGTTCTGAAGCATTTCTAAACGTCAGCAGAATTTTGAAAACAATGGAAGATTTCCGAAGCATTTTTAAACGTCAGGGGAATTCTGAGAACAATGGAAGAGTTCCGAAGCATTTTTAAACTTCAGCAGAATTCTGAGAACAATGGAAGGGTTCCGAAGCATTTTTAAACTTCAGCGGAATTTGGAGAACAATGGAAGAGTTCCGAAGAATTTTTAAAAGTCAGCGGAATACCGAGAACAATGGAAGAGTTCTGAAGCATTTTTAAAAGTCAGCGGAATTTTGAAAACAATGGAAGATTTCCGAAGCATTTTTAAACGTCAGCGGAATGCCGAGAACAATGCAAGATTTCCGAAGCATTTTTATATGTCAGCGGAATTCCGAGTACAATGGAAGAGTATCGAAGCATTTTAAAACGTCAGCGGAATTCCAAGAACAATGGAAGATTTCCGAAGCATTTTTAAACGTCAGCGGAATTCTGAGAACAATGGAAGAGTTCCGAAGCATTTTTAAACTTCAGCGGAATTTGGAGAACCTTGGAAGAGTTCCGAAGAATTTTTAAAAGTCAGCAGAATTCCTAGAACAATGGATGAGTTCCGAAGCATTTTTAAACTTCAGCGGAATTCCGAGAACAATGGAAGAGTACCGAAGCATTTTTAAACGTCAGCGGAATTCTGAGAACAATGGAAGAGTTGCGAAGCATTATTAAACGTCAGCAGAATTCCGAGAACAATGGAAGAGTTCTGAAGCATTTTTAAACTTCAGCAGAATTCCGAGAACAATGGAATAGTTTCGAAGCATTTTTAAACTTCAACGGAATTCCGAGAACAATGGAAGAGTTCCGAAGCATTTTTAAACGTCAGCGGAATTCCGAGAACAATGAAAGAGTTGCGAAGCATTATTAAACGTCAGCGGAATTCCGAGAACAGTGGAAGAGTTATGAAGCATTTTTAAGCGTCAGCGGAATTTTGAAAACAATGGAAGATTTCCGAAGCATTTTTAAACGTCAGCGGAATTCTGAGAACAATGGAAGAGTTCCGAAGCATTTTTAAACTTCAGCAGAATTCCGAGAACAATGGAAGGGTTCCGAAGCATTTTTAAACTTCAGCGGAATTTGGAGAACAATGGAAGAGTTCCGAAGTATTTTTAAAAGTCAGCGGAATTCCGAGAACAATGGAAGAGTTGTGAAGCATTTTTAAACTTCAGCAGAATTCCGAGAGCAATGGAAGAGTTCCAAAGCATTTTGAAAGTTCAGCAGAATTCCGAGAACAATTGAAGAGTTCCGAAGCATTTTTAAACGTCAGCGGAATGCCGAGAACAATGCAAGATTTCCGAAGCATTTTTATATGTCAGCGGAATTCCGAGAACAATGGAAGAGTTCCGATGCATTTTTAAACTTCAGCAGAATTCCTAGAACAATGGAAGAGTTCCGAAGCATTTTTAAACTTCAGCGGAATTCCGAGAACAATGGAAGAGTTCCGAAGCATTTTTACACGTCAGCCGAATTCTGAGAACAATGGAAGAGTTCTGAAGCATTTCTAAACGTCAGCAGAATTTTGAAAACAATGGAAGATTTCCGAAGCATTTTTAAACGTCAGCGGAATTCTGAGAACAATGGAAGAGTTCCGAAGCATTTTTAAACTTCAGCAGAATTCCGAGAACAATGGAAGGGTTCCGAAGCATTTTTAAACTTCAGCGGAATTTGGAGAACAATGGAAGAGTTCCGAAGAATTTTTAAAAGTCAGCGGAATTCCGAGAACAATGGAAGAGTTGTGAAGCATTTTTAAACGTCAGCGGAATTCTGAGAACATGGGAATAGTTCTGAAGCATTTTTAAATGTTAGCAGGATTCCGAGAAAAATGGAAGAGTTCCGAAGCATTTTTATTCTTCAGCATAATTCCGAGAACAATGGAAGAGTTCCGAAGCATATTTAAACTTCAGCGGAATTCCGATAACAATGGAAGAGTTCCGAAGCATTTTTAAAAGTCAGCGGAATACCGAGAACAATGGAAGAGTTCCGAAGCATTTTTAAACTTCAGCGGAATTCCGAGAACAATGGAAGAGTTCCGAAGCATTTTTAAACGTCAGCCGAATTCCGAGAACAATGGAAGAGTTCTGAAGCATTTCTAAACGTCAGCAGAATTTTGAAAACAATGGAAGATTTCCGAAGCATTTTTAAACGTCAGCGGAATACCGAGAACAATGGAAGATTTCCGAAGCATTTTTAAACGTCAGGGGAATTCTGAGAACAATGGAAGAGTTCCGAAGCATTTTTAAACTTCAGCAGAATTCTGAGAACAATGGAAGGGTTCCGAAGCATTTTTAAACGTCAGCCGAATTCCGAGAACAATGGAAGAGTTCCGATGCATTTTTAAACTTCAGCAGAATTCCTAGAACAATGGAAGAGTTCCGAAGCATTTTTAAACTTCAGCGGAATTCTGAGAACAATGGAATAGTTCCGAAGCATTTTTAAACGTCAGCCGAATTCCGAGAACAATGGAAGAGTTCTGAAGCATTTTTAAATGTTAGCGGGATTCCGAGAAAAATGGAAGAGTTCCGAAGCATTTTTAATCTTCAGCATAATTCCGAGAACAATGGAAGAGTTCCGAAGCATATTTAAACTTCAGCGGAATTCCGATAACAATGGAAGAGTTCCGAAGCATTTTTAAACTTCAGCGGAATTCCGAGAACAATGGAAGAGTTCCGAAGCATTTTTAAACGTCAGCCGAATTCCGAGAACAATGGAAGAGTTCTGAAGCATTTCTAAACGTCAGCAGAATTTTGAAAACAATGGAAGATTTCCGAAGCATTTTTAAACGTCAGGGGAATTCTGAGAACAATGGAAGAGTTCCGAAGCATTTTTAAACTTCAGCAGAATTCCGAGAACAATGGAAGGGTTCCGAAGCATTTTTAAACTTCAGCGGAATTTGGAGAACAATGGAAGAGTTCCGAAGAATTTTTAAAAGTCAGCGTAATTCCGAGAACAATGGAAGAGTTGTGAAGCATTTTTAAACGTCAGCGGAATTCTGAGAACAATGGAAGAGTTCCGAAGCATTTTTAAAAGTCAGCGGAATACCGAGAACAATGGAAGAGTTCTGAAGCATTTTTAAAAGTCAGCGGAATTTTGAAAACAATGGAAGATTTCCGAAGCATTTTTAAACGTCAGCGGAATGCCGAGAACAATGCAAGATTTCCGAAGCATTTTTATATGTCAGCGGAATTCCGAGTACAATGGAAGAGTATCGAAGCATTTTAAAACGTCAGCGGAATTCCAAGAACAATGGAAGATTTCCGAAGCATTTTTAAACGTCAGCGGAATTCTGAGAACAATGGAAGAGTTCCGAAGCATTTTTAAACTTCAGCGGAATTTGGAGAACCTTGGAAGAGTTCCGAAGAATTTTTAAAAGTCAGCAGAATTCCTAGAACAATGGATGAGTTCCGAAGCATTTTTAAACTTCAGCGGAATTCCGAGAACAATGGAAGAGTACCGAAGCATTTTTAAACGTCAGCGGAATTCTGAGAACAATGGAAGAGTTGCGAAGCATTATTAAACGTCAGCAGAATTCCGAGAACAATGGAAGAGTTCTGAAGCATTTTTAAACTTCAGCAGAATTCCGAGAACAATGGAATAGTTTCGAAGCATTTTTAAACTTCAACGGAATTCCGAGAACAATGGAAGAGTTCCGAAGCATTTTTAAACGTCAGCGGAATTCCGAGAACAATGAAAGAGTTGCGAAGCATTATTAAACGTCAGCGGAATTCCGAGAACAGTGGAAGAGTTATGAAGCATTTTTAAGCGTCAGCGGAATTTTGAAAACAATGGAAGATTTCCGAAGCATTTTTAAACGTCAGCGGAATTCTGAGAACAATGGAAGAGTTCCGAAGCATTTTTAAACTTCAGCAGAATTCCGAGAACAATGGAAGGGTTCCGAAGCATTTTTAAACTTCAGCGGAATTTGGAGAACAATGGAAGAGTTCCGAAGTATTTTTAAAAGTCAGCGGAATTCCGAGAACAATGGAAGAGTTGTGAAGCATTTTTAAACTTCAGCAGAATTCCGAGAGCAATGGAAGAGTTCCAAAGCATTTTGAAAGTTCAGCAGAATTCCGAGAACAATTGAAGAGTTCCGAAGCATTTTTAAACGTCAGCGGAATGCCGAGAACAATGCAAGATTTCCGAAGCATTTTTATATGTCAGCGGAATTCCGAGAACAATGGAAGAGTTCCGATGCATTTTTAAACTTCAGCAGAATTCCTAGAACAATGGAAGAGTTCCGAAGCATTTTTAAACTTCAGCGGAATTCCGAGAACAATGGAAGAGTTCCGAAGCATTTTTACACGTCAGCCGAATTCTGAGAACAATGGAAGAGTTCTGAAGCATTTCTAAACGTCAGCAGAATTTTGAAAACAATGGAAGATTTCCGAAGCATTTTTAAACGTCAGCGGAATTCTGAGAACAATGGAAGAGTTCCGAAGCATTTTTAAACTTCAGCAGAATTCCGAGAACAATGGAAGGGTTCCGAAGCATTTTTAAACTTCAGCGGAATTTGGAGAACAATGGAAGAGTTCCGAAGAATTTTTAAAAGTCAGCGGAATTCCGAGAACAATGGAAGAGTTGTGAAGCATTTTTAAACGTCAGCGGAATTCTGAGAACAATGGAATAGTTCTGAAGCATTTTTAAATGTTAGCAGGATTCCGAGAAAAATGGAAGAGTTCCGAAGCATTTTTAATCTTCAGCATAATTCCGAGAACAATGGAAGAGTTCCGAAGCATATTTAAACTTCAGCGGAATTCCGATAACAATGGAAGAGTTCCGAAGCATTTTTAAAAGTCAGCGGAATACCGAGAACAATGGAAGAGTTCCGAAGCATTTTTAAACTTCAGCGGAATTCCGAGAACAATGGAAGAGTTCCGAAGCATTTTTAAACGTCAGCCGAATTCCGAGAACAATGGAAGAGTTCTGAAGCATTTCTAAACGTCAGCAGAATTTTGAAAACAATGGAAGATTTCCGAAGCATTTTTAAACGTCAGGGGAATTCTGAGAACAATGGAAGAGTTCCGAAGCATTTTTAAACTTCAGCAGAATTCTGAGAACAATGGAAGGGTTCCGAAGCATTTTTAAACTTCAGCGGAATTTGGAGAACAATGGAAGAGTTCCGAAGAATTTTTAAAAGTCAGCGGAATACCGAGAACAATGGAAGAGTTGTGAAGCATTTTTAAACGTCAGCGGAATTCTGAGAACAATGGAAGAGTTCCGAAGCATTTTTAAAAGTCAGCGGAATACCGAGAACAATGGAAGAGTTCTGAAGCATTTTTAAAAGTCAGCGGAATTTTGAAAACAATGGAAGATTTCCGAAGCATTTTTAAACGTCAGCGGAATGCCGAGAACAATGCAAGATTTCCGAAGCATTTTTATATGTCAGCGGAATTCCGAGTACAATGGAAGAGTATCGAAGCATTTTAAAACGTCAGCGGAATTCCAAGAACAATGGAAGATTTCCGAAGCATTTTTAAACGTCAGCGGAATTCTGAGAACAATGGAAGAGTTCCGAAGCATTTTTAAACTTCAGCGGAATTTGGAGAACCTTGGAAGAGTTCCGAAGAATTTTTAAAAGTCAGCAGAATTCCTAGAACAATGGATGAGTTCCGAAGCATTTTTAAACTTCAGCAGAATTCCGAGAACAATGGAAGAGTTCTGAAGCATTTTTAAACTTCAGCAGAATTCCGAGAACAATGGAATAGTTTCGAAGCATTTTTAAACTTCAACGGAATTCCGAGAACAATGGAAGAGTTCCGAAGCATTTTTAAACGTCAGCGGAATTCCGAGAACAATGAAAGAGTTGCGAAGCATTATTAAACGTCAGCGGAATTCCGAGAACAGTGGAAGAGTTATGAAGCATTTTTAAGCGTCAGCGGAATTTTGAAAACAATGGAAGATTTCCGAAGCATTTTTAAACGTCAGCGGAATTCTGAGAACAATGGAAGAGTTCCGAAGCATTTTTAAACTTCAGCAGAATTCCGAGAACAATGGAAGGGTTCCGAAGCATTTTTAAACTTCAGCGGAATTTGGAGAACAATGGAAGAGTTCCGAAGTATTTTTAAAAGTCAGCGGAATTCCGAGAACAATGGAAGAGTTGTGAAGCATTTTTAAACTTCAGCAGAATTCCGAGAGCAATGGAAGAGTTCCAAAGCATTTTGAAAGTTCAGCAGAATTCCGAGAACAATTGAAGAGTTCCGAAGCATTTTTAAACGTCAGCGGAATGCCGAGAACAATGCAAGATTTCCGAAGCATTTTTATATGTCAGCGGAATTCCGAGAACAATGGAAGAGTTCCGATGCATTTTTAAACTTCAGCAGAATTCCTAGAACAATGGAAGAGTTCCGAAGCATTTTTAAACTTCAGCGGAATTCCGAGAACAATGGAAGAGTTCCGAAGCATTTTTACACGTCAGCCGAATTCTGAGAACAATGGAAGAGTTCTGAAGCATTTCTAAACGTCAGCAGAATTTTGAAAACAATGGAAGATTTCCGAAGCATTTTTAAACGTCAGCGGAATTCTGAGAACAATGGAAGAGTTCCGAAGCATTTTTAAACTTCAGCAGAATTCCGAGAACAATGGAAGGGTTCCGAAGCATTTTTAAACTTCAGCGGAATTTGGAGAACAATGGAAGAGTTCCGAAGAATTTTTAAAAGTCAGCGGAATTCCGAGAACAATGGAAGAGTTGTGAAGCATTTTTAAACGTCAGCGGAATTCTGAGAACAATGGAATAGTTCTGAAGCATTTTTAAATGTTAGCAGGATTCCGAGAAAAATGGAAGAGTTCCGAAGCATTTTTAATCTTCAGCATAATTCCGAGAACAATGGAAGAGTTCCGAAGCATATTTAAACTTCAGCGGAATTCCGATAACAATGGAAGAGTTCCGAAGCATTTTTAAAAGTCAGCGGAATACCGAGAACAATGGAAGAGTTCCGAAGCATTTTTAAACTTCAGCGGAATTCCGAGAACAATGGAAGAGTTCCGAAGCATTTTTAAACGTCAGCCGAATTCCGAGAACAATGGAAGAGTTCTGAAGCATTTCTAAACGTCAGCAGAATTTTGAAAACAATGGAAGATTTCCGAAGCATTTTTAAACGTCAGGGGAATTCTGAGAACAATGGAAGAGTTCCGAAGCATTTTTAAACTTCAGCAGAATTCTGAGAACAATGGAAGGGTTCCGAAGCATTTTTAAACTTCAGCGGAATTTGGAGAACAATGGAAGAGTTCCGAAGAATTTTTAAAAGTCAGCGGAATACCGAGAACAATGGAAGAGTTCTGAAGCATTTTTAAAAGTCAGCGGAATTTTGAAAACAATGGAAGATTTCCGAAGCATTTTTAAACGTCAGCGGAATGCCGAGAACAATGCAAGATTTCCGAAGCATTTTTATATGTCAGCGGAATTCCGAGTACAATGGAAGAGTATCGAAGCATTTTAAAACGTCAGCGGAATTCCAAGAACAATGGAAGATTTCCGAAGCATTTTTAAACGTCAGCGGAATTCTGAGAACAATGGAAGAGTTCCGAAGCATTTTTAAACTTCAGCGGAATTTGGAGAACCTTGGAAGAGTTCCGAAGAATTTTTAAAAGTCAGCAGAATTCCTAGAACAATGGATGAGTTCCGAAGCATTTTTAAACTTCAGCGGAATTCCGAGAACAATGGAAGAGTACCGAAGCATTTTTAAACGTCAGCGGAATTCTGAGAACAATGGAAGAGTTGCGAAGCATTATTAAACGTCAGCAGAATTCCGAGAACAATGGAAGAGTTCTGAAGCATTTTTAAACTTCAGCAGAATTCCGAGAACAATGGAATAGTTTCGAAGCATTTTTAAACTTCAACGGAATTCCGAGAACAATGGAAGAGTTCCGAAGCATTTTTAAACGTCAGCGGAATTCCGAGAACAATGAAAGAGTTGCGAAGCATTATTAAACGTCAGCGGAATTCCGAGAACAGTGGAAGAGTTATGAAGCATTTTTAAGCGTCAGCGGAATTTTGAAAACAATGGAAGATTTCCGAAGCATTTTTAAACGTCAGCGGAATTCTGAGAACAATGGAAGAGTTCCGAAGCATTTTTAAACTTCAGCAGAATTCCGAGAACAATGGAAGGGTTCCGAAGCATTTTTAAACTTCAGCGGAATTTGGAGAACAATGGAAGAGTTCCGAAGTATTTTTAAAAGTCAGCGGAATTCCGAGAACAATGGAAGAGTTGTGAAGCATTTTTAAACTTCAGCAGAATTCCGAGAGCAATGGAAGAGTTCCAAAGCATTTTGAAAGTTCAGCAGAATTCCGAGAACAATTGAAGAGTTCCGAAGCATTTTTAAACGTCAGCGGAATGCCGAGAACAATGCAAGATTTCCGAAGCATTTTTATATGTCAGCGGAATTCCGAGAACAATGGAAGCGTTCCGATGCATTTTTAAACTTCAGCAGAATTCCTAGAACAATGGAAGAGTTCCGAAGCATTTTAAAACTTCAGCGGAATTCCGAGAACAATGGAAGAGTTCCGAAGCATTTTTACACGTCAGCCGAATTCTGAGAACAATGGAAGAGTTCTGAAGCATTTCTAAACGTCAGCAGAATTTTGAAAACAATGGAAGATTTCCGAAGCATTTTTAAACGTCAGCGGAATTCTGAGAACAATGGAAGAGTTCCGAAGCATTTTTAAACTTCAGCAGAATTCCGAGAACAATGGAAGGGTTCCGAAGCATTTTTAAACTTCAGCGGAATTTGGAGAACAATGGAAGAGTTCCGAAGAATTTTTAAAAGTCAGCGGAATTCCGAGAACAATGGAAGAGTTGTGAAGCATTTTTAAACGTCAGCGGAATTCTGAGAACAATGGAATAGTTCTGAAGCATTTTTAAATGTTAGCAGGATTCCGAGAAAAATGGAAGAGTTCCGAAGCATTTTTAATCTTCAGCATAATTCCGAGAACAATGGAAGAGTTCCGAAGCATATTTAAACTTCAGCGGAATTCCGATAACAATGGAAGAGTTCCGAAGCATTTTTAAAAGTCAGCGGAATACCGAGAACAATGGAAGAGTTCCGAAGCATTTTTAAACTTCAGCGGAATTCCGAGAACAATGGAAGAGTTCCGAAGCATTTTTAAACGTCAGCCGAATTCCGAGAACAATGGAAGAGTTCTGAAGCATTTCTAAACGTCAGCAGAATTTTGAAAACAATGGAAGATTTCCGAAGCATTTTTAAACGTCAGCGGAATACCGAGAACAATGGAAGATTTCCGAAGCATTTTTAAACGTCAGGGGAATTCTGAGAACAATGGAAGAGTTCCGAAGCATTTTTAAACTTCAGCAGAATTCTGAGAACAATGGAAGGGTTCCGAAGCATTTTTAAACTTCAGCGGAATTTGGAGAACAATGGAAGAGTTCCGAAGAATTTTTAAAAGTCAGCGGAATTCCGAGAACAATGGAAGAGTTGTGAAGCATTTTTAAACGTCAGCGGAATTCTGAGAACAATGGAATAGTTCTGAAGCATTCTTAAATGTTAGCGGGATTCCGAGAACAATGGAAGAGTTCCGAAGCATATTTAAACTTCAGCGGAATTCCGAGAACAATGGAAGAGTTCCGAAGCATTTTTAAAAGTCAGCGGAATACCGAGAACAATGGAAGAGTTGTGAAGCATTTTTAAACGTCAGCGGAATTCCGAGAGCAATGGAAGAGTTCCAAAGCATTTTAAAACTTCAGCAGAATTCCAAGAACAATGCAAGAGTACCGAAGCATTTTTAAACGTCAGCGGAATTCTGAGAACAATGGAAGAGTTCCGATGCATTTTTAAACTTCAGCATAATTCCGAGAACAATGGAAGAGTTTCTAAGCATTTTTAAACTTCAACGGAATTCCGAGAACAATGGAAGCGTTCCGAAGCATTTTTAAACGTCAGCGGAATTCCGAGAACAATGGAAGAGTTCCGAAGCATTTTTAAACGTCAGCGGAATTCCAAGAACAATGGAAGAGTTCCGAAGCATTTTGAAACTTCAGCGGAATTACGAGAACAATGGAAGAGTTCCGACGCATTTTTAAACATGAGCAGAATTCCGAGAACAATGGAAGAGATTTTAAGCATTTTTAAACTTCAGCGGAATTCCGAGAACAATAGAAGAGTTCCGATGCATTTTTAAACTTCAGCAGAATTCCTAGAACAATGGAAGAGTTCCGAAGCATTTTTGAACTTCAGCGGAATTCCGAGAACAATGGAAGAGTTCCGAAGCATTTTTAAATGTCAGCCGAATTCCAAGAACAAT
Source organism: Phyllobates terribilis (assembly GCF_046119375.1). Taxonomy (NCBI): domain Eukaryota; kingdom Metazoa; phylum Chordata; class Amphibia; order Anura; family Dendrobatidae; genus Phyllobates; species Phyllobates terribilis. The sequence continues at coordinate 18,977,547 of NW_027362775.1, read as the reverse complement.
GGAAGAGTTCTGAAGCATTTCTAAACGTCAGCGGAATTTTGAAAACAATGGAAGATTTCCGAAGCATTTTTAAACGTCAGCGGAATTCTGAGAACAATGGAAGAGTTCCGAAGCATTTTTAAACTTCTCCCGAATTCCGAGAACAATGGAAGAGTTCCGATGCATTTTTAAACTTCAGCAGAATTCCTAGAACAATGGATGCGTTCCGAAGCATTTTTAAACTTCAGCGGACTTCCGAGAGCAATGAAAGAGCTCCGAAGCATTTTTCAACGTCAGCGGAATTCCGAGAACAATGGAAGAGTTCTGAAGCATTTTTAAAAGTCAGCGGAATTTTGAAAACAATGGAAGATTTCCGAAGCATTTTTAAACGTCAGCGGAATTCTGAGAACAATGGAATAGTTCTGAAGAATTTTTAAATGTTAGCGGGATTCTGAGAACAATGGAAGAGTTCCAAAGCATTTTTAAATGTCAGCGGAAATCTGAAAACAATGGAAGAGTTCCGAAGCATTTTTAATCTTCAGAATAATTCCGAGAACAATGGAAGGGTTCCGAAGCATTTTTAAACTTCAGCAGAATTCCGAGAACAATGGAAGGGTTCCGAAGCATTTTTAAACTTCAGCGGAATTTGGAGAACAATGGAAGAGTTCCGAAGAATTTTTAAAAGTCAGCGGAATTCCGAGAACAATGTAAGAGTTGTGAAGCATTTTTAAACGTCAGCGGAATTCTGAGAACAATGGAAGAGTTCTGAAGCATTTCTAAACGTCAGCAGAATTTTGAAAACAATGGAAGATTTCCGAAGAATTTTTAAAAGTCAGCGGAATTCCGAGAACAATGGAATAGTTCTGAAGCATTTTTAAATGTTAGCGGGATTCCGAGAAAAATGGAAGAGTTCCGAAGCATTTTTAATCTTCAGCATAATTCCGAGAACAATGGAAGAGTTCCGAAGCATATTTAAACTTCAGCGGAATTCCGATAACAATGGAAGAGTTCCGAAGCATTTTTAAAAGTCAGCGGAATACCGAGAACAATGGAAGAGTTCCGAAGCATTTTTCAACGTCAGCGGAATTCCGAGAACAATGGAAGAGTTCTGAAGCATTTTTAAAAGTCAGCGGAATTTTGAAAACAATGGAAGATTTCCGAAGCATTTTTAAACGTCAGCGGAATTCTGAGAACAATGGAAGAGTTCCGAAGCATTTTTAAACTTCAGCGGAATTCCGAGAACAATGGAAGAGTTCCGAAGCATTTTTAAACGTCAGCCGAATTCCGAGAACAATGGAAGAGTTCTGAAGCATTTATAAACGTCAGCAGAATTTTGAAAACAATGGAAGATTTCCGAAGCATTTTTAAACGTCAGGGGAATTCTGAGAACAATGGAAGGGTTCCGAAGCATTTTTAAACTTCAGCGGAATTTGGAGAACAATGGAAGAGTTCCGAAGAATTTTTAAAAGTCAGCGTAATTCCGAGAACAATGGAAGAGTTGTGAAGCATTTTTAAACGTCAGCGGAATTCTGAGAACAATGGAAGAGTTCCGAAGCATTTTTAAAAGTCAGCGGAATACCGAGAACAATGGAAGAGTTCTGAAGCATTTTTAAAAGTCAGCGGAATTTTGAAAACAATGGAAGATTTCCGAAGCATTTTTAAACGTCAGCGGAATGCCGAGAACAATGCAAGATTTCCGAAGCATTTTTATATGTCAGCGGAATTCCGAGTACAATGGAAGAGTATCGAAGCATTTTAAAACGTCAGCGGAATTCCAAGAACAATGGAAGATTTCCGAAGCATTTTAAAACGTCAGCGGAATTCTGAGAACAATGGAAGAGTTCCGAAGCATTTTTAAACTTCAGCAGAATTCCGAGAACAATGGAAGGGTTCCGAAGCATTTTTAAACTTCAGCGGAATTTGGAGAACCTTGGAAGAGTTCTGAAGAATTTTTAAAAGTCAGCAGAATTCCTAGAACAATGGATGAGTTCCGAAGCATTTTTAAACTTCAGCGGAATTCCGAGAACAATGGAAGAGTACCGAAGCATTTTTAAACGTCAGCGGAATTCTGAGAACAATGGAAGAGTTGCGAAGCATTATTAAACGTCAGCAGAATTCCGAGAACAATGGAAGAGTTCTGAAGCATTTTTAAACTTCAGCAGAATTCCGAGAACAATGGAATAGTTTCGAAGCATTTTTAAACTTCAACGGAATTCCGAGAACAATGGAAGAGTTCCGAAGCATTTTTAAACGTCAGCGGAATTCCGAGAACAATGAAAGAGTTGCGAAGCATTATTAAACGTCAGCGGAATTCCGAGAACAGTGGAAGAGTTCTGAAGCATTTTTAAGCGTCAGCGGAATTTTGAAAACAATGGAAGATTTCCGAAGCATTTTTAAACGTCAGCGGAATTCTGAGAACAATGGAAGAGTTCCGAAGCATTTTTAAACTTCAGCAGAATTCCGAGAACAATGGAAGGGTTCCGAAGCATTTTTAAACTTCAGCGGAATTTGGAGAACAATGGAAGAGTTCCGAAGTATTTTTAAAAGTCAGCGGAATTCCGAGAACAATGGAAGAGTTGTGAAGCATTTTTAAACTTCAGCAGAATTCCGAGAGCAATGGAAGAGTTCCAAAGCATTTTGAAAGTTCAGCAGAATTCCGAGAACAATTGAAGAGTTCCGAAGCATTTTTACACATCAGCCGAATTCCGAGAACAATGGAAGAATTCTGAAGCATTTCTAAACGTCAGCAGAATTTTGAAAACAATGGAAGATTTCCGAAGCATTTTTAAACGTCAGCGGAATTCTGAGAACAATGGAAGAGTTCCGAAGAATTTTTAAACTTCAGCAGAATTCAGAGAACAATGGAAGGGTTCCGAAGCATTTTTAAACTTCAGCGGAATTTGGAGAACAATGGAAGAGTTCCGAAGCATATTTAAACTTCAGCGGAATTCCGATAACAATGGAAGAGTTCCGAAGCATTTTTAAAAGTCAGCGGAATACCGAGAACAATGGAAGAGTTCCGAAGCATTTTTAAACTTCAGCGGAATTCCGAGAACAATGAAAGAGTTCCGAAGAATTTTTAAAAGTCAGCGGAATTCCGAGAACAATGGAAGAGTTGTGAAGCATTTTTAAACGTCAGCGGAATTCTGAGAACAATGGAATAGTTCTGAAGCATTCTTAAATGTTAGCGGGATTCCGAGAACAATGGAAGAGTTCCGAAGCATATTTAAACTTCAGCGGAATTCCGAGAACAATGGAAGAGTTCCGAAGCATTTTTAAAAGTCAGCGGAATACCGAGAACAATGGAAGAGTTGTGAAGCATTTTTAAACGTCAGCGGAATTCCGAGAGCAATGGAAGAGTTCCGATGCATTTTTAAACTTCAGCAGAATTCCGAGAACAATGGAAGAGTTTCGATGCATTTTTAAACTTCAACGGAATTCCGAGAACAATGGAAGAGTTCCGAAGCATTTTTAAATGTCAGAGGAATTCCGAGAACAATGGAAGAGTTCTTAAGCATTTTTAAACATCAGCGGAATGCCGAGAACAATGCAAGATTTCCGAAGCATTTTTATATGTCAGCGGAATTCCGAGTACAATGGAAGAGTATCGAAGCATTTTAAAACGTCAGCGGAATTCCAAGAACAATGGAAGAGTTCCGAAGCATTTTTAAACTTCAGCGGAATTACGAGAACAATGGAAGAGTTCCGACGCATTTTTAAACATGAGCAGAATTCCGAAAACAATGGAAGAGATTTTAAGCATTTTTAAACTTCAGCGGAATTCCGAGAACAATAGAAGAGTTCCGATGCATTTTTAAACTTCAGCAGAATTCCTAGAACAATGGAAGAGTTCCGAAGCATTTTTAAAAGTCAGCGGAATACCGAGAACAATGGAAGAGTTGTGAAGCATTTTTAAACGTCAGCGGAATTCCGAGAACAATGGAAGAGGTCCGAAGCATTTTTAAATGTCAGCGGAATTCCGAGAAATATGGAAGAGTTCCGAAGCATTTTTAAATGTCAGCAGAATTCCGAGAACAATGGAAGAGTTCCAAAGCATTTTTAAATGTCAGCGGAATTCTGAAAACAATCGAAGAGTTCCAAAGCATTTTAAAACTTCAGCAGAATTCCAAGAACAATTGAAGGATTCCGAAGCATTTTTAAACGTCAGCGGAATGCCGAGAATAATGCAAGATTTCCGAAGCATTTTTATATGTCAGCGGAATTCCGAGAACAATGGAAGAGTATCGAAGCATTTTAAAACGTCAGCGGAATTTCGAGAACAATGGAAGAGTTCCGAAGCATTTTTAAACTTCAGCGGAATTACGCGAACAATGGAAGAGTTCTGAAGCATTTTTAAACTTCAGCGGAATTCCGAGAACAATGGAAGAGTTCCGAAGCATTTTTAAACGTCAGCGGAATTCCAAGAACAATGGAAGAGTTCCGAAGCATTTTGAAACTTCAGCGGAATTACGAGAACAATGGAAGAGTTCCGACGCATTTTTAAACATGAGCAGAATTCCGAGAACAATGGAAGAGATTTTAAGCATTTTTAAACTTCAGCGGAATTCCGAGAACAATAGAAGAGTTCCGATGCATTTTTAAACTTCAGCAGAATTCCTAGAACAATGGAAGAGTTCCGAAGCATTTTTGAACTTCAGCGGAATTCCGAGAACAATGGAAGAGTTCCGAAGCATTTTTAAATGTCAGCCGAATTCCAAGAACAATGGAAGAGTTCTGAAGCATTTCTAAACGTCAGCGGAATTTTGAAAACAATGGAAGATTTCCGAAGCATTTTTAAACGTCAGCGGAATTCTGAGAACAATGGAAGAGTTCCGAAGCATTTTTAAACTTCTCCCGAATTCCGAGAACAATGGAAGAGTTCCGATGCATTTTTAAACTTCAGCAGAATTCCTAGAACAATGGATGCGTTCCGAAGCATTTTTAAACTTCAGCGGACTTCCGAGAGCAATGAAAGAGCTCCGAAGCATTTTTCAACGTCAGCGGAATTCCGAGAACAATGGAAGAGTTCTGAAGCATTTTTAAAAGTCAGCGGAATTTTGAAAACAATGGAAGATTTCCGAAGCATTTTTAAACGTCAGCGGAATTCTGAGAACAATGGAATAGTTCTGAAGAATTTTTAAATGTTAGCGGGATTCTGAGAACAATGGAAGAGTTCCAAAGCATTTTTAAATGTCAGCGGAAATCTGAAAACAATGGAAGAGTTCCGAAGCATTTTTAATCTTCAGAATAATTCCGAGAACAATGGAAGGGTTCCGAAGCATTTTTAAACTTCAGCAGAATTCCGAGAACAATGGAAGGGTTCCGAAGCATTTTTAAACTTCAGCGGAATTTGGAGAACAATGGAAGAGTTCCGAAGAATTTTTAAAAGTCAGCGGAATTCCGAGAACAATGTAAGAGTTGTGAAGCATTTTTAAACGTCAGCGGAATTCTGAGAACAATGGAAGAGTTCTGAAGCATTTCTAAACGTCAGCAGAATTTTGAAAACAATGGAAGATTTCCGAAGAATTTTTAAAAGTCAGCGGAATTCCGAGAACAATGGAATAGTTCTGAAGCATTTTTAAATGTTAGCGGGATTCCGAGAAAAATGGAAGAGTTCCGAAGCATTTTTAATCTTCAGCATAATTCCGAGAACAATGGAAGAGTTCCGAAGCATATTTAAACTTCAGCGGAATTCCGATAACAATGGAAGAGTTCCGAAGCATTTTTAAAAGTCAGCGGAATACCGAGAACAATGGAAGAGTTCCGAAGCATTTTTCAACGTCAGCGGAATTCCGAGAACAATGGAAGAGTTCTGAAGCATTTTTAAAAGTCAGCGGAATTTTGAAAACAATGGAAGATTTCCGAAGCATTTTTAAACGTCAGCGGAATTCTGAGAACAATGGAAGAGTTCCGAAGCATTTTTAAACTTCAGCGGAATTCCGAGAACAATGGAAGAGTTCCGAAGCATTTTTAAACGTCAGCCGAATTCCGAGAACAATGGAAGAGTTCTGAAGCATTTATAAACGTCAGCAGAATTTTGAAAACAATGGAAGATTTCCGAAGCATTTTTAAACGTCAGGGGAATTCTGAGAACAATGGAAGGGTTCCGAAGCATTTTTAAACTTCAGCGGAATTTGGAGAACAATGGAAGAGTTCCGAAGAATTTTTAAAAGTCAGCGTAATTCCGAGAACAATGGAAGAGTTGTGAAGCATTTTTAAACGTCAGCGGAATTCTGAGAACAATGGAAGAGTTCCGAAGCATTTTTAAAAGTCAGCGGAATACCGAGAACAATGGAAGAGTTCTGAAGCATTTTTAAAAGTCAGCGGAATTTTGAAAACAATGGAAGATTTCCGAAGCATTTTTAAACGTCAGCGGAATGCCGAGAACAATGCAAGATTTCCGAAGCATTTTTATATGTCAGCGGAATTCCGAGTACAATGGAAGAGTATCGAAGCATTTTAAAACGTCAGCGGAATTCCAAGAACAATGGAAGATTTCCGAAGCATTTTAAAACGTCAGCGGAATTCTGAGAACAATGGAAGAGTTCCGAAGCATTTTTAAACTTCAGCAGAATTCCGAGAACAATGGAAGGGTTCCGAAGCATTTTTAAACTTCAGCGGAATTTGGAGAACCTTGGAAGAGTTCTGAAGAATTTTTAAAAGTCAGCAGAATTCCTAGAACAATGGATGAGTTCCGAAGCATTTTTAAACTTCAGCGGAATTCCGAGAACAATGGAAGAGTACCGAAGCATTTTTAAACGTCAGCGGAATTCTGAGAACAATGGAAGAGTTGCGAAGCATTATTAAACGTCAGCAGAATTCCGAGAACAATGGAAGAGTTCTGAAGCATTTTTAAACTTCAGCAGAATTCCGAGAACAATGGAATAGTTTCGAAGCATTTTTAAACTTCAACGGAATTCCGAGAACAATGGAAGAGTTCCGAAGCATTTTTAAACGTCAGCGGAATTCCGAGAACAATGAAAGAGTTGCGAAGCATTATTAAACGTCAGCGGAATTCCGAGAACAGTGGAAGAGTTCTGAAGCATTTTTAAGCGTCAGCGGAATTTTGAAAACAATGGAAGATTTCCGAAGCATTTTTAAACGTCAGCGGAATTCTGAGAACAATGGAAGAGTTCCGAAGCATTTTTAAACTTCAGCAGAATTCCGAGAACAATGGAAGGGTTCCGAAGCATTTTTAAACTTCAGCGGAATTTGGAGAACAATGGAAGAGTTCCGAAGTATTTTTAAAAGTCAGCGGAATTCCGAGAACAATGGAAGAGTTGTGAAGCATTTTTAAACTTCAGCAGAATTCCGAGAGCAATGGAAGAGTTCCAAAGCATTTTGAAAGTTCAGCAGAATTCCGAGAACAATTGAAGAGTTCCGAAGCATTTTTACACATCAGCCGAATTCCGAGAACAATGGAAGAATTCTGAAGCATTTCTAAACGTCAGCAGAATTTTGAAAACAATGGAAGATTTCCGAAGCATTTTTAAACGTCAGCGGAATTCTGAGAACAATGGAAGAGTTCCGAAGAATTTTTAAACTTCAGCAGAATTCAGAGAACAATGGAAGGGTTCCGAAGCATTTTTAAACTTCAGCGGAATTTGGAGAACAATGGAAGAGTTCCGAAGCATATTTAAACTTCAGCGGAATTCCGATAACAATGGAAGAGTTCCGAAGCATTTTTAAAAGTCAGCGGAATACCGAGAACAATGGAAGAGTTCCGAAGCATTTTTAAACTTCAGCGGAATTCCGAGAACAATGAAAGAGTTCCGAAGAATTTTTAAAAGTCAGCGGAATTCCGAGAACAATGGAAGAGTTGTGAAGCATTTTTAAACGTCAGCGGAATTCTGAGAACAATGGAATAGTTCTGAAGCATTCTTAAATGTTAGTGGGATTCCGAGAACAATGGAAGAGTTCCGAAGCATATTTAAACTTCAGCGGAATTCCGAGAACAATGGAAGAGTTCCGAAGCATTTTTAAAAGTCAGCGGAATACCGAGAACAATGGAAGAGTTGTGAAGCATTTTTAAACGTCAGCGGAATTCCGAGAGCAATGGAAGAGTTCCGATGCATTTTTAAACTTCAGCAGAATTCCGAGAACAATGGAAGAGTTTCGATGCATTTTTAAACTTCAACGGAATTCCGAGAACAATGGAAGAGTTCCGAAGCATTTTTAAATGTCAGAGGAATTCCGAGAACAATGGAAGAGTTCTTAAGCATTTTTAAACATCAGCGGAATGCCGAGAACAATGCAAGATTTCCGAAGCATTTTTATATGTCAGCGGAATTCCGAGTACAATGGAAGAGTATCGAAGCATTTTAAAACGTCAGCGGAATTCCAAGAACAATGGAAGAGTTCCGAAGCATTTTTAAACTTCAGCGGAATTACGAGAACAATGGAAGAGTTCCGACGCATTTTTAAACATGAGCAGAATTCCGAAAACAATGGAAGAGATTTTAAGCATTTTTAAACTTCAGCGGAATTCCGAGAACAATAGAAGAGTTCCGATGCATTTTTAAACTTCAGCAGAATTCCTAGAACAATGGAAGAGTTCCGAAGCATTTTTAAAAGTCAGCGGAATACCGAGAACAATGGAAGAGTTGTGAAGCATTTTTAAACGTCAGCGGAATTCCGAGAACAATGGAAGAGGTCCGAAGCATTTTTAAATGTCAGCGGAATTCCGAGAAATATGGAAGAGTTCCGAAGCATTTTTAAATGTCAGCAGAATTCCGAGAACAATGGAAGAGTTCCAAAGCATTTTTAAATGTCAGCGGAATTCTGAAAACAATCGAAGAGTTCCAAAGCATTTTAAAACTTCAGCAGAATTCCAAGAACAATTGAAGGATTCCGAAGCATTTTTAAACGTCAGCGGAATGCCGAGAATAATGCAAGATTTCCGAAGCATTTTTATATGTCAGCGGAATTCCGAGAACAATGGAAGAGTATCGAAGCATTTTAAAACGTCAGCGGAATTTCGAGAACAATGGAAGAGTTCCGAAGCATTTTTAAACTTCAGCGGAATTACGCGAACAATGGAAGAGTTCTGAAGCATTTTTAAACATGAGCAGAATTCCGAGAACAATGGAAGAGATTTTAAGCATTTTTAAACTTCAGCGGAATTCCGAGAACAATAGAAGAGTTCCGAAGCATTTTTAAACTTCACCCGAATTCCGAGAACAATGGAAGAGTTCCGATGCATTTTTAAACTTCAGCAGAATTCCTAGAACAATGGAAGAGTTCCGAAGCATTTTTAAACTTCAGCGGAATTCCGAGAACAATGGAATAGTTCCGAAGCATTTTTAAACGTCAGCCGAATTCCGAGAACAATGGAAGAGTTCTGAAGCATTTCTAAACGTCAGCAGAATTTTGAAAACAATGGAAGATTTCCGAAGAATTTTTAAAAGTCAGCGGAATTCCGAGAACAATGGAAGAGTTGTGAAGCATTTTTAAACGTCAGCGGAATTCTGAGAACAATGGAATAGTTCTGAAGCATTTTTAAATGTTAGCGGGATTCCGAGAAAAATGGAAGAGTTCCGAAGCATTTTTAATCTTCAGCATAATTCCGAGAACAATGGAAGAGTTCCGAAGCATATTTAAACTTCAGCGGAATTCCGATAACAATGGAAGAGTTCCGAAGCATTTTTAAAAGTCAGCGGAATACCGAGAACAATGGAAGAGTTCCGAAGCATTTTTCAACGTCAGCGGAAATCCGAGAACAATGGAAGAGTTCTGAAGCATTTTTAAAAGTCAGCGGAATTTTGAAAACAATGGAAGATTTCCGAAGCATTTTTAAACGTCAGCGGAATTCTGAGAACAATGGAAGAGTTCCGAAGCATTTTTAAACTTCAGCGGAATTCCGAGAACAATGGAAGAGTTCCGAAGCATTTTTAAACGTCAGCCGAATTCCGAGAACAATGGAAGAGTTCTGAAGCATTTCTAAACGTCAGCAGAATTTTGAAAACAATGGAAGATTTCCGAAGCATTTTTAAACGTCAGGGGAATTCCGAGAACAATGGAAGAGTTCCGAAGAATTTTTAAAAGTCAGCGGAATTCCGAGAACAATGGAAGAGTTGTGAAGCATTTTTAAACGTCAGCGGAATTCTGAGGACAATGGAATAGTTCTGAAGCATTCTTAAATGTTAGCGGGATTCCGAGAACAATGGAAGAGTTCCGAAGCATATTTAAACTTCAGCGGAATTCCGAGAACAATGGAAGAGTTCCGAAGCATTTTTAAAAGTCAGCGGAATACCGAGAACAATGGAAGAGTTGTGAAGCATTTTTTAACGTCAGCGGAATTCCGAGAGCAATGGAAGAGTTCCAAAGCATTTTAAAACTTCAGCAGAATTCCAAGAACAATGCAAGAGTACCGAAGCATTTTTAAACGTCAGCGGAATTCTGAGAACAATGGAAGAGTTCCGATGCATTTTTAAACTTCAGCAGAATTCCGAGAACAATGGAAGAGTTTCTAAGCATTTTTAAACTTCAACGGAATTCCGAGAACAATGGAAGAGTTCCGAAGCATTTTTAAACGTCAGCGGAATTCCGAGAGCAATGGAAGAGTTCCAAAGCATTTTAAAACTTCAGCAGAATTCCAAGAACAATGCAAGAGTACCAAAGCATTTTTAAACGTCAGCGGAATTCTGAGAACAATGGAAGAGTTCCGATGCATTTTTAAACTTCAGCAGAATTCCGAGAACAATGGAAGAGTTTCTAAGCATTTTTAAACTTCAACGGAATTCCGAGAACAATGGAAGAGTTCCGAAGCATTTTTAAATGTCAGCGGAATTCCGAGAACAATGGAAGAGTTCTTAAGCATTTTTAAACATCAGCGGAATGCCGAGAACAATGCAAGATTTCCGAAGCATTTTTATATGTCAGCGGAATTCCGAGTACAATGGAAGAGTATCGAAGCATTTTAAAACGTCAGCGGAATTCCAAGAACAATGGAAGAGTTCCGAAGCATTTTGAAACTTCAGCGGAATTACGAGAACAATGGAAGATTTCCGAAGCATTTTTAAACGTCAGCGGAATTCTGAGAACAATGGAAGAGTTCCGAAGCATTTTTAAACTTCAGCAGAATTCCGAGAACAATGGAAGGGTTCCGAAGCATTTTTAAACTTCAGCGGAATTTGGAGAACCTTGGAAGAGTTCCGAAGAATTTTTAAAAGTCAGCAGAATTCCTAGAACAATGGATGAGTTCCGAAGCATTTTTAAACTTCAGCGGAATTCCGAGAACAATGGAAGAGTACCGAAGCAGTTTTAAACGTCAGCGGAATTCTGAGAACAATGGAAGAGTTGCGAAGCATTATTAAACGTCAGCAGAATTCCGAGAACAATGGAAGAGTTCTGAAGCATTTTTAAACTTCAGCAGAATTCCGAGAACAATGGAATAGTTTCGAAGCATTTTTAAACTTCAACGGAATTCCGAGAACAATGGAAGAGTTCCGAAGCATTTTTAAACGTCAGCGGAATTCCGAGAACAATGAAAGAGTTGCGAAGCATTATTAAACGTCAGCGGAATTCCGAGAACAGTGGAAGAGTTCTGAAGCATTTTTAAGCGTCAGCGGAATTTTGAAAACAATGGAAGATTTCCGAAGCATTTTTAAACGTCAGCGGAATTCTGAGAACAATGGAAGAGTTCCGAAGCATTTTTAAACTTCAGCAGAATTCCGAGAACAATGGAAGGGTTCCGAAGCATTTTTAAACTTCAGCGGAATTTGGAGAACAATGGAAGAGTTCCGAAGTATTTTTAAAAGTCAGCGGAATTCCGAGAACAATGGAAGAGTTGTGAAGCATTTTTAAACTTCAGCAGAATTCCGAGAGAAATGGAAGAGTTCCAAAGCATTTTGAAAGTTCAGCAGAATTCCGAGAACAATTGAAGAGTTCCGAAGCATTTTTAAACGTCAGCGGAATGCCGAGAACAATGCAAGATTTCCGAAGCATTTTTATATGTCAGCGGAATTCCGAGAACAATGGAAGAGTTCCGATGCATTTTTAAACTTCAGCAGAATTCCTAGAACAATGGAAGAGTTCCGAAGCATTTTTAAACTTCAGCGGAATTCCGAGAACAATGGAAGAGTTCCGAAGCATTTTTACACATCAGCCGAATTCCGAGAACAATGGAAGAGTTCTGAAGCATTTCTAAACGTCAGCAGAATTTTGAAAACAATGGAAGATTTCCGAAGCATTTTTAAACGTCAGCGGAATTCTGAGAACAATGGAAGAGTTCCGAAGAATTTTTAAACTTCAGCAGAATTCCGAGAACAATGGAAGGGTTCCGAAGCATTTTTAAACTTCAGCGGAATTTGGAGAACAATGGAAGAGTTCCGAAGAATTTTTCAAAGTCAGCGGAATTCCGAGAACAATGGAAGAGTTGTGAAGCATTTTTAAACGTCAGCGGAATTCTGAGAACAATGGAATAGTTCTGAAGCATTTTTAAATGTTAGCAGGATTCCGAGAAAAATGGAAGATTTCCGAAGCATTTTTAATCTTCAGCATAATTCCGAGAACAATGGAAGAGTTCCGAAGCATATTTAAACTTCAGCGGAATTCCGATAACAATGGAAGAGTTCCGAAGCATTTTTAAAAGTCAGCGGAATACCGAGAACAATGGAAGAGTTCCGAAGCATTTTTAAACTTCAGCGGAATTCCGAGAACAATGAAAGAGTTCCGAAGCATTTTTCAACGTCAGCGGAATTCCGAGGACAATGGAAGAGTTCTGAAGCATTTTAATAAGTCAGCGGAATTTTGAAAACAATGGAAGATTTCCGAAGCATTTTTAAACGTCAGCGGAATTCTGAGAACAATGGAAGAGTTCCGAAGCATTTTTAAACTTCAGCAGAATTCCGAGAACAATGGAAGGGTTCCGAAGCATTTTTAAACTTCAGCGGAATTTGGAGAACAATGGAAGAGTTCCGAAGAATTTTTAAAAGTCAGCGGAATTCCGAGAACAATGGAAGAGTTGTGAAGCATTTTTAAACGTCAGCGGAATTCTGAGAACAATGGAATAGTTCTGAAGCATTCTTAAATGTTAGCGGAATTCTGAAAACAATGGAAGAGTTCCGAAACATTTTTAAACATCAGCGGATTTCCTTCAAGAATGAAAGAGTTCCAAAGAATTTTTAAACTTCAGCAGAATTCGAGGAACAATGGAAGAGTTCCAAAGCATTTTTAAACTTCAGCAGAAATCCGGGAAAAATGGAAGAGTTTCAAAGCATTTTTAAACTTCAGCAGAATTCGGAGAACAATGGAAGAGTTCCGAAGCATTTTTAAACGTCAGCAGAATTTCGAGAACAATTGAAGAGTTCCAAAGCATTTTTAAACGTCAGTGGAATTCCGAGAACAATGGAAGAGTTCCGAAGCATTTTTAAATGTCAGCAGAATTCCGAGAACAATGGAAGAGTTCCGAAGCATTTTTAAATGTCAGCAGAATTCCGAGAACAATGGAGGAGTTCTGAAGCATTTTTAAACTTCAGCAGAATTCCGAGAGCAATGGAAGAGTTCCAAAGCATTTTAAAACTTCAGCAGAATTCCAAGAACAATTGAAGGGTTCCAAAGCATTTTTAAACGTCAGCGGAATGCCGAGAATAATGCAAGATTTCCGAAGCATTTTTATATGTCAGCGGAATTCCGAGAACAATGGAAGAGTACCGAAGCATTTTTAAATGTCAGCGGAATTCTGAGAACAATGGAAGAGTTCCGATGCATTTTTAAACTTCAGCAGAATTCCGAGAACAATGGAAGAGTTTCGAAGCATTTTTAAACTTCAACGGAATTCCGAGAACAATGGAAGAGTTCCGAAGCATTTTTAAACGTCAGCAGAATTCTGAGAACAATGGAAGAGTTCTTAAGCATTTTTAAACATCAGCGGAATGCCGAGAACAATGCAAGATTTCCGAAGCATTTTTATATGTCAGCGGAATTCCGAGTACAATGGAAGAGTATCGAAGAATTTTAAAACGTCAGCGGAATTCCAAGAACAATGGAAGAGTTCCGAAGCATTTTTAAACTTCAGCGGAATTACGAGAACAATGGAAGAGTTCCGACGCATTTTTAAACATGAGCAGAATTCCGAGAACAATGGAAGAGATTTTAAGCATTTTTAAACTTCAGCGGAATTCCGAGAACAATAGAAGAGTTCCGATGCATTTTTAAACTTCAGCAGAATTCCTAGAACAATGGAAGAGTTCCGAAGCATTTTTAAACTTCAGCAGAATTCCGAGAACAATGGAAGGGTTCCGAAGCATTTTTAAACGTCAGCGGAATTCTGAGAACAATGGAATAGTTCTGAAGAATTTTTAAATGTTAGCGGGATTCCGAGAACAATGGAAGAGTTCCAAAGCATTTTTAAATGTCAGCGGAAATCTGAAAACAATGGAAGAGTTCCGAAGCATTTTTAATCTTCAGAATAATTCCGAGAACAATGGAAGAGTTCCGAAGCATTTTTAATCTTCAGAATAATTCCGAGAACAATGGATGAGTTCCGAAGCATTTTTAAAAGTCAGCGGAATACCGAGAACAATGGAAGAGTTGTGAAGTATTTTTAAACGTCAGCGGAATTCCGAGAACAATGGAAGAGGTCCGAAGCATTTTTAAATGTCAGCGGAATTCCGAGAAATATGGAAGAGTTCCGAAGCATTTTTAAATGTCAGCAGAATTCCGAGAACAATGGAAGAGTTCCAAAGCATTTTTAAATGTCAGCGGAATTCTGAAAACAATCGAAGAGTTCCAAAGCATTTTAAAACTTCAGCAGAATTCCAAGAACAATTGAAGGGTTCCGAAGCATTTTTAAACGTCAGCGGAATGCCGAGAATAATGCAAGATTTCCGAAGCATTTTTATATGTCAGCGGAATTCCGAGAACAATGGAAGAGTATCGAAGCATTTTAAAACGTCAGCGGAATTCCGAGAACAATGGAAGAGTTCCGAAGCATTTTTAAACTTCAGCGGAATTACGAGAACAATGGAAGAGTTCTGAAGCATTTTTAAACATGAGCAGAATTCCGAGAACAATGGAAGAGATTTTAAGCATTTTTAAACTTCAGCGGAATTCCGAGAACAATAGAAGAGTTCCGAAGCATTTTTAAACTTCACCCGAATTCCGAGAACAATGGAAGAGTTCCGATGCATTTTTAAACTTCAGCAGAATTCCTAGAACAATGGAAGAGTTCCGAAGCATTTTTAAACTTCAGCGGAATTCCGAGAACAATGGAATAGTTCCGAAGCATTTTTAAACGTCAGCCGAATTCCGAGAACAATGGAAGAGTTCTGAAGCATTTCTAAACGTCAGCAGAATTTTGAAAACAATGGAAGATTTCCGAAGAATTTTTAAAAGTCAGCGGAATTCCGAGAACAATGGAAGAGTTCTGAAGCATTTTTAAAAGTCAGCGGAATACCGAGAACAATGGAAGAGTTCCGAAGTATTTTTCAACGTCAGCGGAATTCCGAGAACAATGGAAGAGTTCTGAAGCATTTTTAAAAGTCAGCGGAATTTTGAAAACAATGGAAGATTTCCGAAGCATTTTTAAACGTCAGCGGAATTCTGAGAACAATGGAAGAGTTCCGAAGCATTTTTAAACTTCAGCGGAATTCCGAGAACAATGGAAGAGTTCCGAAGCATTTTTAAACGTCAGCCGAATTCCGAGAACAATGGAAGAGTTCTGAAGCATTTCTAAACGTCAGCAGAATTTTGAAAACAATGGAAGATTTCCGAAGCATTTTTAAACGTCAGGGGAATTCTGAGAACAATGGAAGAGTTCCGAAGCATTTTTAAACTTCAGCAGAATTCCGAGAACAATGGAAGGGTTCCGAAGCATTTTTAAACTTCAGCGGAATTTGGAGAACAATGGAAGAGTTCCGAAGAATTTTTAAAAGTCAGCGGAATTCCGAGAACAATGGAAGAGTTGTGAAGCATTTTTAAACGTCAGCGGTATTCTGAGAACAATGGAATAGTTCTGAAGCATTCTTAAATGTTAGCGGGATTCCGAGAACAATGGAAGAGTTCCGAAGCATATTTAAACTTCAGCGGAATTCCGAGAACAATGGAAGAGTTCTGAAGCATTTCTAAACGTCAGCAGAATTCCGAGAACAATGGAAGAGTTCTGAAGCATTTCTAAACGTCAGCAGAATTTTGAAAACAATGGAAGATTTCCGAAGAATTTTTAAAAGTCAGCGGAATTCCGAGAACAATGGAAGAGTTGTGAAGCATTTTTAAACGTCAGCGGAATTCTGAGAACAATGGAATAGTTCTGAAGCATTTTTAAATGTTAGCGGGATTCCGAGAAAAATGGAAGAGTTCCGAAGCATTTTTAATCTTCAGCATAATTCCGAGAACAATGGAAGAGTTCCGAAGCATATTTAAACTTCAGCGGAATTCCGATAACAATGGAAGAGTTCCGAAGCATTTTTAAAAGTCAGCGGAATACCGAGAACAATGGAAGAGTTCCGAAGCATTTTTCAAGGTCAGCGGAATTCCGAGAACAATGGAAGAGTTCCGAAGCATTTTTAAACGTCAGCCGAATTCCGAGAACAATGGAAGAGTTCTGAAGCATTTCTAAACGTCAGCAGAATTTTGAAAACAATGGAAGATTTCCGAAGCATTTTTAAACGTCAGCGGAATTCCGAGAGCAATGGAAGAGTTCCAAAGCATTTTAAAACTTCAGCATAATTCCAAGAACAATGGAAGAGTACCGAAGCATTTTTAAACGTCAGCGGAATTCTGAGAACAATGGAAGAGTCCCGATGCATTTTTAAACTTCAGCAGAATTCCGAGAACAATGGAAGAGTTTCTAAGCATTTTTAAACTTCAACGGAATTCCGAGAACAATGGAAGAGTTCCGAAGCATTTTTAAACGTCAGCGGAATTCCGAGAACAATGGAAGAGTTCTTAAGCATTTTTAAACATCAGCGGAATGCCGAGAACAATGCAAGATTTCCGAAGCATTTTTATATGTCAGCGGAATTCCGAGTACAATGGAAGAGTATCGAAGCATTTTAAAACGTCAGCGGAATTCCAAGAACAATGGAAGAGTTCCGAAGCATTTTGAAACTTCAGCGGAATTACGAGAACAATGGAAGAGTTCCGACGCATTTTTAAACATGAGCAGAATTCCGAGAACAATGGAAGAGATTTTAAGCATTTTTAAACTTCAGCGGAATTCCGAGAACAATAGAAGAGTTCCGATGCATTTTTAAACTTCAGCAGAATTCCTAGAACAATGGAAGAGTTCCGAAGCATTTTTGAACTTCATCGGAATTCCGAGAACAATGGAAGAGTTCCGAAGCATTTTTAAACGTCAGCCGAATTCCAAGAACAATGGAAGAGTTCTGAAGCATTTCTAAACGTCAGCGGAATTTTGAAAACAATGGAAGATTTCCGAAGCATTTTTAAACGTCAGCGGAATTCTGAGAACAATGGAAGAGTTCCGAAGCATTTTTAAACTTCTCCCGAATTCCGAGAACAATGGAAGAGTTCCGATGCATTTTTAAACTTCAGCAGAATTCCTAGAACAATGGATGAGTTCCGAAGCATTTTTAAACTTCAGCGGAATTCCGAGAACAATGAAAGAGCTCCGAAGCATTTTTCAACGTCAGCGGAATTCCGAGAACAATGGAAGAGTTCTGAAGCATTTTTAAAAGTCAGCGGAATTTTGAAAACAATGGAAGATTTCCGAAGCATTTTTAAACGTCAGCGGAATTCTGAGAACAATGGAATAGTTCTGAAGAATTTTTAAATGTTAGCGGGATTCCGAGAACAATGGAAGAGTTCCAAAGCATTTTTAAATGTCAGTGGAAATCTGAAAACAATGGAAGAGTTCCGAAGCATTTTTAATCCTCAGAATAATTCCGAGAACAATGGAAGAGTTCCGAAGCATTTTTAAAAGTCAGCGGAATACCGAGAACAATGGAAGAGTTGTGAAGCATTTTTAAACGTCAGCGGAATTCCGAGAACAATGGAAGAGGTCCGAAGCATTTTTAAATGTCAGCGGAATTCCGAGAAATATGGAAGAGTTCCGAAGCATTTTTAAATGTCAGCAGAATTCCGAGAACAATGGAAGAGTTCCAAAGCATTTTTAAATGTCAGCGGAATTCTGAAAACAATGGAAGAGTTCCAAAGCATTTTAAAACTTCAGCAGAATTCCAAGAACAATTGAAGGGTTCCGAAGCATTTTTAAACTTCAGCGGAATTCCGAGAACAATGGAAGAGTTCTTAAGCATTTTTAAAAGTCAGCGGAATACCGAGAACAATGGAAGAGTTGTGAAGCATTTTTAAACGTCAGCGGAATTCCGAGAACAATGGAAGAGGTCCGAAGCATTTTTAAATGTCAGCGGAATTCCGAGAAATATGGAAGAGTTCCGAAGCATTTTTAAATGTCAGCAGAATTCCGAGAACAATGGAAGAGTTCCAAAGCATTTTTAAATGTCAGCGGAATTCTGAAAACAATGGAAGAGTTCCAAAGCATTTTAAAACTTCAGCAGAATTCCAAGAACAATTGAAGGGTTCCGAAGCATTTTTAAACTTCAGCGGAATTCCGAGAACAATGGAAGAGTTCTTAAGCATTTTTAAACATCAGCGGAATGCCGAGAACAATGCAAGATTTCCGAAGCATTTTTATATGTCAGCGGAATTCCGAGAACAATGGAAGAGTATTGAAGCATTTTAAAACGTCAGCGAAATTCCGAGAACAATGGAAGAGTTCCGAAGCATTTTTAAACTTCAGCGGAATAACGAGAACAATGGAAGAGTTCTGAAGCATTTTTAAACATGAGCAGAATTCCGAGAACAATGGAAGAGATTTTAAGCATTTTTAAACTTCAGCGGAATTCCGAGAACAATAGAAGAGTTCCGAAGCATTTTTAAACTTCACCCGAATTCCGAGAACAATGGAAGGGTTCCGAAGCATTTTTAAACTTCAGCGGAATTTGGAGAACAATGGAAGAGTTCCGAAGCATTTTTAAAAGTCAGCGGAATTCCGAGAACAATGGAAGAGTTGTGAAGCATTTTTAAACGTCAGTGGAATTCCGAGAACAATGGAAGATTTCCGAAGCATTTTTAAACGTCAGCAGAATTCTGAGAACAATGGAAAAGTTCTGAAGCATTTTTAAACGTCAGCGGAACTTTGAAAACAATGGAAGATTTCCGAAGCATTTTTAAACGTCAGCGGAATTCTGAGAACAATGGAAGAGTTCTGAAGCATTTTTAAACTTCAGCAGAATTCCGAGAACAATGGAAGAGTTCCGAAGCATTTTTAAACTTCAGCGGAATTCCGAGAACAATGTAAGAGATTTTAAGAATTTTTAAACTTCAGCGGAATTCCGAGAACAATAGAAGAGTTCCGAAGCATTTTTAAAATTCACACGAATTCCGAGAATAATGGAAGAGTTCAGATGAATTTTTAGACTTCAGCAGAATTCCTAGAACAATGGAAGAGTTCCGAAGCATTTTTAAACTTCAGCGGAATTCCGAGAACAATGGAAGAGTTCCGAAGCATTTTTAAACTTCAGCAGAATTCCGAGAACAATGGAAGGGTTCCGAAGCATTTTTAAACTTCAGCGGAATTTGGAGAACAATGGAAGAGTTCCGAAGCATTTTTAAAAGTCAGCGGAATTCCGAGAACAATGGAAGAGTTGTGAAGCATTTTTAAACGTCAGCGGAATTCCGAGAACAATGGAAGGGTTCCGAAGCATTTTTAAACGTCAGCGGAATTCCGAGAACAATGAAAGAGTTCCAAAGCATTTTTAAACGTCAGCAGAATTCCGAGAACAATGGAAGAGTTCCGAAGCATTTTTATATGTCAGTGGAATTCCGAGAACAATGGAAGAGTACCGAAGCATTTTTAAACGTCAGCGGAATTCTGAGAACAATGGAAGAGTTGCGAAGCATTATTAAACGTCAGCAGAATTCCGAGAACAATGGAAGAGTTCTGAAGCATTTTTAAACTTCAGCAGAATTCCGAGAACAATGGAATAGTTTCGAAGCATTTTTAAACTTCAACGGAATTCCGAGAACAATGGAAGAGTTCCGAAGCATTTTTAAACGTCAGCGGAATTCCGAGAACAATGAAAGAGTTGCGAAGCATTATTAAACGTCAGCGGAATTCCGAGAACAGTGGAAGAGTTCTGAAGCATTTTTAAGCGTCAGCGGAATTTTGAAAACAATGGAAGATTTCCGAAGCATTTTTAAACGTCAGCGGAATTCTGAGAACAATGGAAGAGTTCCGAAGCGTTTTTAAACTTTAGCGGAATTCCGAGAACAATGGAAGAGGTCCGAAGCATTTTTAAAAGTCAGCGGAATTCCGAGAACAATGGAAGAGTTGTGGAGCATTTTTAAATGTCAGCAGAATTCTGAGAACAATGGAAAAGTTCTGAAGCATTTTTAAACTTCAGCAGAATTCCGAGAACAATGGAAGAGTTCCGAAGAATTTTTAAAAGTCAGCGGAATTCCGAGAACAATGTAAGAGTTGTGAAGCATTTTTAAACGTCAGCGGAATTCTGAGAACAATGGAATAGTTCTGAAGCATTCTTAAATGTTAGCGGGATTCCGAGAACAATGGAAGAGTTCCGAAGCATATTTAAACTTCAGCGGAATTCCGAGAACAATGGAAGAGTTCCGAAGCATTTTTAAAAGTCAGCGGAATACCGAGAACAATGGAAGAGTTGTGAAGCATTTTTAAACGTCAGCGGAATTCCGAGAGCAATGGAAGAGTTCCGATGCATTTTTAAACTTCAGCAGAATTCCGAGAACAATGGAAGAGTTTCGATGCATTTTTAAACTTCAACGGAATTCCGAGAACAATGGAAGAGTTCCGAAGCATTTTTAAATGTCAGAGGAATTCCGAGAACAATGGAAGAGTTCTTAAGCATTTTTAAACATCAGCGGAATGCCGAGAACAATGCAAGATTTCCGAAGCATTTTTATATGTCAGCGGAATTCCGAGTACAATGGAAGAGTATCGAAGCATTTTAAAACGTCAGCGGAATTCCAAGAACAATGGAAGAGTTCCGAAGCATTTTTAAACTTCAGCGGAATTACGAGAACAATGGAAGAGTTCCGACGCATTTTTAAACATGAGCAGAATTCCGAGAACAATGGAAGAGATTTTAAGCATTTTTAAATGTCAGCGGAATTCCGAGAACAATGGAAGAGTTCTTAAGCATTTTTAAACATCAGAGGAATGCCGAGAACAATGCAAGATTTCCGAAGCATTTTTATATGTCAGCGGAATTCCGAGAACAATGGAAGGGTTCCGAAGCATTTTTAAACTTCAGCGGAATTTGGAGAACAATGGAAGAGTTCTGAAGCATTTTTCAACGTCAGCGGAATTCGGAGGACAATGGAAGAGTTCCGATGCATTTTTAAAAGTCAGCGGAATACCGAGAACAATGGAAGAGTTCCGAAGCATTTTTAAACTTCAGCGGAATTCCGAGAACAATGAAAGAGTTCCGAAGCATTTTTCAACGTCAGCGGAATTCGGAGGACAATGGAAGAGTTCTGAAGCATTTTTAAAAGTCAGCGGAATTTTGAAAACAATGGAAGATTTCCGAAGCATTTTTAAACGTCAGCGGAATTCTGAGAACAATGGAAGAGTTCCGAAGCATTTTTAAACTTCAGCGGAATTCCGAGAACAATGGAAGAGTTCCGAAGCATTTTTAAACGTCAGCCGAATTCCGAGAACAATGGAAGAGTTCTGAAGCATTTCTAAACGTCAGCAGAATTTTGAAAACAATGGAAGATTTCCGAAGCATTTTTAAACGTCAGCGGAATTCTGAGAACAATGGAAGAGTTCCGAAGCATTTTTAAACTTCAGCAGAATTCCGAGAACAATGGAAGAGTTGTGGAGCATTTTTAAACGTCAGTGGAATTCCGAGAACAATGGAAGAGTTCCGAAGCATTTTTAAATGTCAGCAGAATTCTGAGAACAATGGAAAAGTTCTGAAGCATTTTTAAACTTCAGCAGAATTCCGAGAACAATGGAAGAGTTCCGAAGCATTTTTAAACTTCAGCGGAATTCCGAGAACAATGTAAGAGATTTTAAGAATTTTTAAACTTCAGCGGAATTCCGAGAACAATAGAAGAGTTCCGAAGCATTTTTAAAATTCACACGAATTCCGAGAATAATGGAAGAGTTCAGATGAATTTTTAGACTTCAGCAGAATTCCTAGAACAATGGAAGAGTTCCGAAGCATTTTTAAACTTCAGCGGAATTCCGAGAACAATGGAAGAGTTCCGAAGCATTTTTAAACTTCAGCAGAATTCCGAGAACAATGGAAGGGTTCCGAAGCATTTTTAAACTTCAGCGGAATTTGGAGAACAATGGAAGAGTTCCGAAGCATTTTTAAAAGTCAGCGGAATTCCGAGAACAATGGAAGAGTTGTGAAGCATTTTTAAACGTCAGCGGAATTCCGAGAACAATGGAAGAGTTCCGAAGCATTTTTAAACGTCAGCAGAATTCTGAGAACAATGGAAAAGTTCTGAAGCATTTTTAAACGTCAGCAGAATTTTGAAAACAATGGAAGATTTCCGAAGCATTTTTAAACTTCAGCAGAATTCCGAGAACAATGGAAGATTTCCGAAGCATTTTTAAACGTCAGCAGAATTCCGAGAACAATGGAATAGTTTCGAAGCATTTTTAAACTTCAACGGAATTCCGAGAACAATGGAAGAGTTCCGAAGCATTTTTAAACGTCAGCGGAATTCCGAGAACAATGAAAGAGTTGCGAAGCATTATTAAACGTCAGCGGAATTCCGAGAACAGTGGAAGAGTTCTGAAGCATTTTTAAGCGTCAGCGGAATTTTGAAAACAATGGAAGATTTCCGAAGCATTTTTAAACGTCAGCGGAATTCTGAGAACAATGGAAGAGTTCCGAAGCGTTTTTAAACTTTAGCGGAATTCCGAGAACAATGGAAGAGGTCCGAAGCATTTTTAAAAGTCAGCGGAATTCCGAGAACAATGGAAGAGTTGTGGAGCATTTTTAAACGTCAGTGGAATTCCGAGAACAATGGAAGAGTTCCGAAGCATTTTTAAATGTCAGCAGAATTCTGAGAACAATGGAAAAGTTCTGAAGCATTTTTAAACTTCAGCAGAATTCCGAGAACAATGGAAGAGTTCCGAAGAATTTTTAAAAGTCAGCGGAATTCCGAGAACAATGTAAGAGTTGTGAAGCATTTTTAAACGTCAGCGGAATTCTGAGAACAATGGAATAGTTCTGAAGCATTCTTAAATGTTAGCGGGATTCCGAGAACAATGGAAGAGTTCCGAAGCATATTTAAACTTCAGCGGAATTCCGAGAACAATGGAAGAGTTCCGAAGCATTTTTAAAAGTCAGCGGAATACCGAGAACAATGGAAGAGTTGTGAAGCATTTTTAAACGTCAGCGGAATTCCGAGAGCAATGGAAGAGTTCCGATGCATTTTTAAACTTCAGCAGAATTCCGAGAACAATGGAAGAGTTTCGATGCATTTTTAAACTTCAACGGAATTCCGAGAACAATGGAAGAGTTCCGAAGCATTTTTAAATGTCAGAGGAATTCCGAGAACAATGGAAGAGTTCTTAAGCATTTTTAAACATCAGCGGAATGCCGAGAACAATGCAAGATTTCCGAAGCATTTTTATATGTCAGCGGAATTCCGAGTACAATGGAAGAGTATCGAAGCATTTTAAAACGTCAGCGGAATTCCAAGAACAATGGAAGAGTTCCGAAGCATTTTTAAACTTCAGCGGAATTACGAGAACAATGGAAGAGTTCCGACGCATTTTTAAACATGAGCAGAATTCCGAGAACAATGGAAGAGATTTTAAGCATTTTTAAATGTCAGCGGAATTCCGAGAACAATGGAAGAGTTCTTAAGCATTTTTAAACATCAGAGGAATGCCGAGAACAATGCAAGATTTCCGAAGCATTTTTATATGTCAGCGGAATTCCGAGAACAATGGAAGGGTTCCGAAGCATTTTTAAACTTCAGCGGAATTTGGAGAACAATGGAAGAGTTCTGAAGCATTTTTCAACGTCAGCGGAATTCGGAGGACAATGGAAGAGTTCCGATGCATTTTTAAAAGTCAGCGGAATACCGAGAACAATGGAAGAGTTCCGAAGCATTTTTAAACTTCAGCGGAATTCCGAGAACAATGAAAGAGTTCCGAAGCATTTTTCAACGTCAGCGGAATTCGGAGGACAATGGAAGAGTTCTGAAGCATTTTTAAAAGTCAGCGGAATTTTGAAAACAATGGAAGATTTCCGAAGCATTTTTAAACGTCAGCGGAATTCTGAGAACAATGGAAGAGTTCCGAAGCATTTTTAAACTTCAGCGGAATTCCGAGAACAATGGAAGAGTTCCGAAGCATTTTTAAACGTCAGCCGAATTCCGAGAACAATGGAAGAGTTCTGAAGCATTTCTAAACGTCAGCAGAATTTTGAAAACAATGGAAGATTTCCGAAGCATTTTTAAACGTCAGCGGAATTCTGAGAACAATGGAAGAGTTCCGAAGCATTTTTAAACTTCAGCAGAATTCCGAGAACAATGGAAGAGTTGTGGAGCATTTTTAAACGTCAGTGGAATTCCGAGAACAATGGAAGAGTTCCGAAGCATTTTTAAATGTCAGCAGAATTCTGAGAACAATGGAAAAGTTCTGAAGCATTTTTAAACTTCAGCAGAATTCCGAGAACAATGGAAGAGTTCCGAAGCATTTTTAAACTTCAGCGGAATTCCGAGAACAATGTAAGAGATTTTAAGAATTTTTAAACTTCAGCGGAATTCCGAGAACAATAGAAGAGTTCCGAAGCATTTTTAAAATTCACACGAATTCCGAGAATAATGGAAGAGTTCAGATGAATTTTTAGACTTCAGCAGAATTCCTAGAACAATGGAAGAGTTCCGAAGCATTTTTAAACTTCAGCGGAATTCCGAGAACAATGGAAGAGTTCCGAAGCATTTTTAAACTTCAGCAGAATTCCGAGAACAATGGAAGGGTTCCGAAGCATTTTTAAACTTCAGCGGAATTTGGAGAACAATGGAAGAGTTCCGAAGCATTTTTAAAAGTCAGCGGAATTCCGAGAACAATGGAAGAGTTGTGAAGCATTTTTAAACGTCAGCGGAATTCCGAGAACAATGGAAGAGTTCCGAAGCATTTTTAAACGTCAGCAGAATTCTGAGAACAATGGAAAAGTTCTGAAGCATTTTTAAACGTCAGCAGAATTTTGAAAACAATGGAAGATTTCCGAAGCATTTTTAAACTTCAGCAGAATTCCGAGAACAATGGAAGATTTCCGAAGCATTTTTAAACGTCAGCAGAATTCTGAGAACAATGGAAGAGTTCCGAAGCATTTTTAAACTTCAGCGGAATTCCGAGAACAATGGAAGAGTTCCGAAGCATTTTTAAACGTCAGCCGAATTCCGAGAACAATGGAAGAGTTCTGAAGCACTTCTAAACGTCAGCAGAATTTTGAAAACAATGGAAGATTTCCGAAGCATTTTTAAACGTCAGCGGAATTCTGAGAACAATGGAAGAGTTCCGAAGCATTTTTAAACTTCAGCAGAATTCCGAGAACAATGGAAGGGTTCCGAAGCATTTTTAAACTTCAGCGGAATTTGGAGAACAATGGAAGAGTTCCGAAGAATTTTTAAAAGTCAGCGGAATTCCGAGAACAATGTAAGAGTTGTGAAGCATTTTTAAACGTCAGCGGAATTCTGAGAACAATGGAATAGTTCTGAAGCATTCTTAAATGTTAGCGGGATTCCGAGAACAATGGAAGAGTTCCGAAGCATATTTAAACTTCAGCGGAATTCCGAGAACAATGGAAGAGTTCCGAAGCATTTTTAAAAGTCAGCGGAATACCGAGAACAATGGAAGAGTTGTGAAGCATTTTTAAACGTCAGCGGAATTCCGAGAGCAATGGAAGAGTTCCGATGCATTTTTAAACTTCAGCAGAATTCCGAGAACAATGGAAGAGTTTCGATGCATTTTTAAACTTCAACGGAATTCCGAGAACAATGGAAGAGTTCCGAAGCATTTTTAAATGTCAGAGGAATTCCGAGAACAATGGAAGAGTTCTTAAGCATTTTTAAACATCAGCGGAATGCCGAGAACAATGCAAGATTTCCGAAGCATTTTTATATGTCAGCGGAATTCCGAGTACAATGGAAGAGTATCGAAGCATTTTAAAACGTCAGCGGAATTCCAAGAACAATGGAAGAGTTCCGAAGCATTTTTAAACTTCAGCGGAATTACGAGAACAATGGAAGAGTTCCGACGCATTTTTAAACATGAGCAGAATTCCGAGAACAATGGAAGAGATTTTAAGCATTTTTAAATGTCAGCGGAATTCCGAGAACAATGGAAGAGTTCTTAAGCATTTTTAAACATCAGAGGAATGCCGAGAACAATGCAAGATTTCCGAAGCATTTTTATATGTCAGCGGAATTCCGAGAACAATGGAAGGGTTCCGAAGCATTTTTAAACTTCAGCGGAATTTGGAGAACAATGGAAGAGTTCTGAAGCATTTTTCAACGTCAGCGGAATTCGGAGGACAATGGAAGAGTTCCGATGCATTTTTAAAAGTCAGCGGAATACCGAGAACAATGGAAGAGTTCCGAAGCATTTTTAAACTTCAGCGGAATTCCGAGAACAATGAAAGAGTTCCGAAGCATTTTTCAACGTCAGCGGAATTCGGAGGACAATGGAAGAGTTCTGAAGCATTTTTAAAAGTCAGCGGAATTTTGAAAACAATGGAAGATTTCCGAAGCATTTTTAAACGTCAGCGGAATTCTGAGAACAATGGAAGAGTTCCGAAGCATTTTTAAAATTCAGCGGAATTCCGAGAACAATGGAAGAGTTCCGAAGCATTTTTAAACGTCAGCCGAATTCCGAGAACAATGGAAGAGTTCTGAAGCATTTCTAAACGTCAGCAGAATTTTGAAAACAATGGAAGATTTCCGAAGCATTTTTAAACGTCAGCGGAATTCTGAGAACAATGGAAGAGTTCCGAAGCATTTTTAAACTTCAGCAGAATTCCGAGAACAATGGAAGGGTTCCGAAGCATTTTTAAACTTCAGCGGAATTTGGAGAACAATGGAAGAGTTCCGAAGAATTTTTAAAAGTCAGCGGAATTCCGAGAACAATGTAAGAGTTGTGAAGCATTTTTAAACGTCAGCGGAATTCTGAGAACAATGGAATAGTTCTGAAGCATTCTTAAATGTTAGCGGGATTCCGAGAACAATGGAAGAGTTCCGAAGCATATTTAAACTTCAGCGGAATTCCGAGAACAATGGAAGAGTTCCGAAGCATTTTTAAAAGTCAGCGGAATACCGAGAACAATGGAAGAGTTGTGAAGCATTTTTAAACGTCAGCGGAATTCCGAGAGCAATGGAAGAGTTCCGATGCATTTTTAAACTTCAGCAGAATTCCGAGAACAATGGAAGAGTTTCGATGCATTTTTAAACTTCAACGGAATTCCGAGAACAATGGAAGAGTTCCGAAGCATTTTTAAATGTCAGCGGAATTCCGAGTACAATGGAAGAGTATCGAAGCATTTTAAAACGTCAGCGGAATTCCAAGAACAATGGAAGAGTTCCGAAGCATTTTTAAACTTCAGCGGAATTACGAGAACAATGGAAGAGTTCTGACGCATTTTTAAACATGAGCAGAATTCCGAGAACAATGGAAGAGATTTTAAGCATTTTTAAACTTCAGCGGAATTCCGAGAACAAGAGAAGAGTTCCGATGCATTTTTAAACGTCAGCAGAATTCCTAGAACAATGGAAGAGTTCCGAAGCATTTTTGAACTTCAGCGGAATTCCGAGAACAATGGAAGAGTTCCGAAGCATTTTTAAACGTCAGCCAAATTCCAAGAACAATGGAAGAGTTCCGAAGCATTTTTAAACTTCTCCCGAATTCCGAGAACAATGGAAGAGTTCCGAAGCATTTTTAAACTTCAGCAGAATTCCGAGAACAATGGAAGAGTTCCGAAGCATTTTTAAACTTCAGCGGAATTTGGAGAACAATGGAAGAGTTCCGAAGCATTTTTAAAAGTCAGCGTAATTCCGACAACAATGGAAGAGTTGTGAAGCATTTTTAAACGTCAGCAGAATTCCAAGAACAATGGAAGAGTTCCGAAGCATTTTTAAATGTCAGCGGAATTCTGAGAACAATGGAATAGTTCTGAAGAATTTTTAAATGTTAGCGGGATTCCGAGAACAATGGAAGAGTTCCAAAGCATTTTTAAATGTCAGCGGAAATCTGAAAACAATGGAAGAGTTCCGAAGCATTTTTAATCTTCACAATAATTCCGAGAACAATGGAAGAGTTCCGAAGCATATTTACACTTCAGTGGAATTCCGAGAACAATGGAAGAGTTCCGAAGCATTTTTAAAAGTCAGCGGAATACCGAGAACAATGGAAGAGTTGTGAAGCATTTTTAAACGTCAGCGGAATTCCGAGAACTATGGAAGAGGTCCGAAGCATTTTTAAATGTCAGCGGAATTCCGAGAAATGTGGAAGAGTTCCGAAGCATTTTTAAATGTCAGCAGAATTCCGAGAACAATGGAAGAGTTCCAAAGCATTTTTAAATGTCAGCGGAATTCTGAAAACAATGGAAGAGTTCCAAAGCATTTTAAAACTTCAGCAGAATTCCAAGAACAATTGAAGGGTTCCGAAGCATTTTTAAACGTCAGCGGAATGCCGAGAATAATTCAAGATTTCCGAAGCATTTTTATATGTCAGCGGAATTCCGAGAAAAATGGAAGAGTACCGAAGCATTTTTAAACGTCAGCTTAATTCTGAGAACAATGGAAGAGTTCCGATGCATTTTTAAACTTCAGCAGAATTCTGAGAACAATGGAAGAGTTTCGAAGCATTTTTAAACTTCAGCGGAATTCCGAGAACAATGGAAGAGTTCTTAAGCATTTTTAAACATCAGCGGAATGCCGAGAACAATGCAAGATTTCCGAAGCATTTTTATATGTCAGCGGAATTCCGAGAACAATGGAAGAGTATCGAAGCATTTTAAAACGTCAGCGGAATTCCGAGAACAATGGAAGAGTTACGAAGCATTTTTAAACTTCAGCGGAATTACGAGAACAATGGAAGATTTCCGAAGCATTTTTAAACATGAGCAGAATTCCGAGAACAATGGAAGGGTTCCGAAGCATTTTTAAACTTCAGCGGAATTTGGAGAACAATGGAAGAGTTCCGAAGAATTTTTAAAAGTCAGCGGAATTCCGAGAACAATGGAAGAGTTGTGAAGCATTTTTAAACGTCAGCGGAATTCTGAGAACAATGGAATAGTTCTGAAGCATTTTTAAATGTTAGCAGGATTCCGAGAAAAATGGAAGAGTTCCGAAGCATTTTTAATCTTCAGCATAATTCCGAGAACAATGGAAGAGTTCCGAAGCATATTTAAACTTCAGCGGAATTCCGATAACAATGGAAGAGTTCCGAAGCATTTTTAAAAGTCAGCGGAATACCGAGAACAATGGAAGAGTTCCGAAGCATTTTTAAACTTCAGCGGAATTCCGAGAACAATGAAAGAGTTCCGAAGCATTTTTCAACGTCAGCGGAATTCCGAGGACAATGGAAGAGTTCTGAAGCATTTTTAAAAGTCAGCGGAATTTTGAAAACAATGGAAGATTTCCGAAGCATTTTTAAACGTCAGCGGAATTCTGAGAACAATGGAAGAGTTCCGAAGCATTTTTAAACTTCAGCGGAATTCCGAGAACAATGGAAGAGTTCCGAAGCATTTTTAAACGTCAGCCGAATTCCGAGAACAATGGAAGAGTTCTGAAGCATTTCTAAACGTCAGCAGAATTTTGAAAACAACGGAAGATTTCCGAAGCATTTTTAAACGTCAGCGGAATTCTGAGAACAATGGAAGAGTTCCGAAGCATTTTTAAACTTCAGCAGAATTCCGAGAACAATGGAAGGGTTCCGAAGCATTTTTAAACTTCAGCGGAATTTGGAGAACAATGGAAGAGTTCCGAAGAATTTTTAAAAGTCAGCGGAATTCCGAGAACAATGTAAGAGTTGTGAAGCATTTTTAAACGTCAGCGGAATTCTGAGAACAATGGAATAGTTCTGAAGCATTCTTAAATGTTAGCGGGATTCCGAGAACAATGGAAGAGTTCCGAAGCATATTTAAACTTCAGCGGAATTCCGAGAACAATGGAAGAGTTCCGAAGCATTTTTAAAAGTCAGCGGAATACCGAGAACAATGGAAGAGTTGTGAAGCATTTTTAAACGTCAGCGGAATTCCGAGAGCAATGGAAGAGTTCCGATGCATTTTTAAACTTCAGCAGAATTCCGAGAACAATGGAAGAGTTTCGATGCATTTTTAAACTTCAACGGAATTCCGAGAACAATGGAAGAGTTCCGAAGCATTTTTAAATGTCAGCGGAATTCCGAGAACAATGGAAGAGTTCTTAAGCATTTTTAAACATCAGCGGAATGCCGAGAACAATGCAAGATTTCCGAAGCATTTTTATATGTCAGCGGAATTCCGAGTACAATGGAAGAGTATCGAAGTATTTTAAAACGTCAGCGGAATTCCAAGAACAATGGAAGAGTTCCGAAGCATTTTTAAACTTCAGCGGAATTACGAGAACAATGGAAGAGTTCCGACGCATTTTTAAACATGAGCAGAATTCCGAGAACAATGGAAGAGATTTTAAGCATTTTTAAATGTCAGCGGAATTCCGAGAACAATGGAAGAGTTCTTAAGCATTTTTAAACATCAGCGGAATGCCGAGAACAATGCAAGATTTCCGAAGCATTTTTATATGTCAGCGGAATTCCGAGTACAATGGAAGAGTATCGAATCATTTTAAAACGTCAGCGGAATTCCAAGAACAATGGAAGAGTTCCGAAGCATTTTTAAACTTCAGCGGAATTACGAGAACAATGGAAGGGTTCCGAAGCATTTTTAAACTTCAGCGGAATTTGGAGAACAATGGAAGAGTTCTGAAGAATTTTTAAAAGTCAGCGGAATTCCGAGTACAATGGAAGAGTTGTGAAGCATTTTTAAACGTCAGCGGAATTCTGAGAACAATGGAATAGTTCTGAAGCATTTTTAAATGTTAGCAGGATTCCGAGAAAAATGGAAGAGTTCCGAAGCATTTTTAATCTTCAGCATAATTCCGAGAACAATGGAAGAGTTCCGAAGCATATTTAAACTTCAGCGGAATTCCGATAACAATGGAAGAGTTCCGAAGCATTTTTAAAAGTCAGCGGAATACCGAGAACAATGGAAGAGTTCCGAAGCATTTTTAAACTTCAGCGGAATTCCGAGAACAATGAAAGAGTTCCGACGCATTTTTAAACATGAGCAGAATTCCGAGAACAATGGAAGAGATTTTAAGCATTTTTAAACTTCAGCGGAATTCCGAGAACAAGAGAAGAGTTCCGATGCATTTTTAAACGTCAGCAGAATTCCTAGAACAATGGAAGAGTTCCGAAGCATTTTTGAACTTCAGCGGAATTCCGAGAACAATGGAAGAGTTCCGAAGCATTTTTAAACGTCAGCCAAATTCCAAGAACAATGGAAGAGTTCCGAAGCATTTTTAAACTTCTCCCGAATTCCGAGAACAATGGAAGAGTTCCGAAGCATTTTTAAACTTCAGCAGAATTCCGAGAACAATGGAAGAGTTCCGAAGCATTTTTAAACTTCAGCGGAATTTGGAGAACAATGGAAGAGTTCCGAAGCATTTTTAAAAGTCAGCGTAATTCCGACAACAATGGAAGAGTTGTGAAGCATTTTTAAACGTCAGCAGAATTCCAAGAACAATGGAAGAGTTCCGAAGCATTTTTAAATGTCAGCGGAATTCTGAGAACAATGGAATAGTTCTGAAGAATTTTTAAATGTTAGCGGGATTCCGAGAACAATGGAAGAGTTCCAAAGCATTTTTAAATGTCAGCGGAAATCTGAAAACAATGGAAGAGTTCCGAAGCATTTTTAATCTTCACAATAATTCCGAGAACAATGGAAGAGTTCCGAAGCATATTTACACTTCAGTGGAATTCCGAGAACAATGGAAGAGTTCCGAAGCATTTTTAAAAGTCAGCGGAATACCGAGAACAATGGAAGAGTTGTGAAGCATTTTTAAACGTCAGCGGAATTCCGAGAACTATGGAAGAGGTCCGAAGCATTTTTAAATGTCAGCGGAATTCCGAGAAATGTGGAAGAGTTCCGAAGCATTTTTAAATGTCAGCAGAATTCCGAGAACAATGGAAGAGTTCCAAAGCATTTTTAAATGTCAGCGGAATTCTGAAAACAATGGAAGAGTTCCAAAGCATTTTAAAACTTCAGCAGAATTCCAAGAACAATTGAAGGGTTCCGAAGCATTTTTAAACGTCAGCGGAATGCCGAGAATAATTCAAGATTTCCGAAGCATTTTTATATGTCAGCGGAATTCCGAGAAAAATGGAAGAGTACCGAAGCATTTTTAAACGTCAGCTTAATTCTGAGAACAATGGAAGAGTTCCGATGCATTTTTAAACTTCAGCAGAATTCTGAGAACAATGGAAGAGTTTCGAAGCATTTTTAAACTTCAGCGGAATTCCGAGAACAATGGAAGAGTTCTTAAGCATTTTTAAACATCAGCGGAATGCCGAGAACAATGCAAGATTTCCGAAGCATTTTTATATGTCAGCGGAATTCCGAGAACAATGGAAGAGTATCGAAGCATTTTAAAACGTCAGCGGAATTCCGAGAACAATGGAAGAGTTACGAAGCATTTTTAAACTTCAGCGGAATTACGAGAACAATGGAAGATTTCCGAAGCATTTTTAAACATGAGCAGAATTCCGAGAACAATGGAAGGGTTCCGAAGCATTTTTAAACTTCAGCGGAATTTGGAGAACAATGGAAGAGTTCCGAAGAATTTTTAAAAGTCAGCGGAATTCCGAGAACAATGGAAGAGTTGTGAAGCATTTTTAAACGTCAGCGGAATTCTGAGAACAATGGAATAGTTCTGAAGCATTTTTAAATGTTAGCAGGATTCCGAGAAAAATGGAAGAGTTCCGAAGCATTTTTAATCTTCAGCATAATTCCGAGAACAATGGAAGAGTTCCGAAGCATATTTAAACTTCAGCGGAATTCCGATAACAATGGAAGAGTTCCGAAGCATTTTTAAAAGTCAGCGGAATACCGAGAACAATGGAAGAGTTCCGAAGCATTTTTAAACTTCAGCGGAATTCCGAGAACAATGAAAGAGTTCCGAAGCATTTTTCAACGTCAGCGGAATTCCGAGGACAATGGAAGAGTTCTGAAGCATTTTTAAAAGTCAGCGGAATTTTGAAAACAATGGAAGATTTCCGAAGCATTTTTAAACGTCAGCGGAATTCTGAGAACAATGGAAGAGTTCCGAAGCATTTTTAAACTTCAGCGGAATTCCGAGAACAATGGAAGAGTTCCGAAGCATTTTTAAACGTCAGCCGAATTCCGAGAACAATGGAAGAGTTCTGAAGCATTTCTAAACGTCAGCAGAATTTTGAAAACAACGGAAGATTTCCGAAGCATTTTTAAACGTCAGCGGAATTCTGAGAACAATGGAAGCGTTCCGAAGCATTTTTAAACTTCAGCAGAATTCCGAGAACAATGGAAGGGTTCCGAAGCATTTTTAAACTTCAGCGGAATTTGGAGAACAATGGAAGAGTTCCGAAGAATTTTTAAAAGTCAGCGGAATTCCGAGAACAATGTAAGAGTTGTGAAGCATTTTTAAACGTCAGCGGAATTCTGAGAACAATGGAATAGTTCTGAAGCATTCTTAAATGTTAGCGGGATTCCGAGAACAATGGAAGAGTTCCGAAGCATATTTAAACTTCAGCGGAATTCCGAGAACAATGGAAGAGTTCCGAAGCATTTTTAAAAGTCAGCGGAATACCGAGAACAATGGAAGAGTTGTGAAGCATTTTTAAACGTCAGCGGAATTCCGAGAGCAATGGAAGAGTTCCGATGCATTTTTAAACTTCAGCAGAATTCCGAGAACAATGGAAGAGTTTCGATGCATTTTTAAACTTCAACGGAATTCCGAGAACAATGGAAGAGTTCCGAAGCATTTTTAAATGTCAGCGGAATTCCGAGAACAATGGAAGAGTTCTTAAGCATTTTTAAACATCAGCGGAATGCCGAGAACAATGCAAGATTTCCGAAGCATTTTTATATGTCAGCGGAATTCCGAGTACAATGGAAGAGTATCGAAGTATTTTAAAACGTCAGCGGAATTCCAAGAACAATGGAAGAGTTCCGAAGCATTTTTAAACTTCAGCGGAATTACGAGAACAATGGAAGAGTTCCGACGCATTTTTAAACATGAGCAGAATTCCGAGAACAATGGAAGAGATTTTAAGCATTTTTAAATGTCAGCGGAATTCCGAGAACAATGGAAGAGTTCTTAAGCATTTTTAAACATCAGCGGAATGCCGAGAACAATGCAAGATTTCCGAAGCATTTTTATATGTCAGCGGAATTCCGAGTACAATGGAAGAGTATCGAATCATTTTAAAACGTCAGCGGAATTCCAAGAACAATGGAAGAGTTCCGAAGCATTTTTAAACTTCAGCGGAATTACGAGAACAATGGAAGGGTTCCGAAGCATTTTTAAACTTCAGCGGAATTTGGAGAACAATGGAAGAGTTCTGAAGAATTTTTAAAAGTCAGCGGAATTCCGAGTACAATGGAAGAGTTGTGAAGCATTTTTAAATGTCAGCGGAATTCTGAGAACAATGGAATAGTTCTGAAGCATTTTTAAATGTTAGCAGGATTCCGAGAAAAATGGAAGAGTTCCGAAGCATTTTTAATCTTCAGCATAATTCCGAGAACAATGGAAGAGTTCCGAAGCATATTTAAACTTCAGCGGAATTCCGATAACAATGGAAGAGTTCCGAAGCATTTTTAAAAGTCAGCGGAATACCGAGAACAATGGAAGAGTTCCGAAGCATTTTTAAACTTCAGCGGAATTCCGAGAACAATGAAAGAGTTCCGAAGCATTTTTCAACGTCAGCGGAATTCCGAGGACAATGGAAGAGTTCTGAAGCATTTTTAAAAGTCAGCGGAATTTTGAAAACAATGGAAGATTTCCGTAGCATTTTTAAACGTCAGCGGAATTCTGAGAACAATGGAAGAGTTCCGAAGCATTTTTAAACTTCAGCGGAAATCCGAGAACAATGGAAGAGTTCCGAAGCATTTTTAAACGTCAGCCGAATTCCGAGAACAATGGAAGAGTTCTGAAGCATTTCTAAACGTCAGCAGAATTTTGAAAACAATGGAAGATTTCCGAAGCATTTTTAAACGTCAGCGGAATTCTGAGAACAATGGAAGAGTTCCGAAGCATTTTTAAACTTCAGCAGAATTCCGAGAACAATGGAAGGGTTCCGAAGCATTTTTAAACTTCAGCGGAATTTGGAGAACAATGGAAGAGTTCCGAAGAATTTTTAAAAGTCAGCGGAATTCCGAGAACAATGTAAGAGTTGTGAAGCATTTTTAAACGTCAGCGGAATTCTGAGAACAATGGAATAGTTCTGAAGCATTCTTAAATGTTAGCGGGATTCCGAGAACAATGGAAGAGTTCCGAAGCATATTTAAACTTCAGCGGAATTCCGAGAACAATGGAAGAGTTCCGAAGCATTTTTAAAAGTCAGCGGAATACCGAGAACAATGGAAGAGTTGTGAAGCATTTTTAAACGTCAGCGGAATTCCGAGAGCAATGGAAGAGTTCCGATGCATTTTTAAACTTCAGCAGAATTCCGAGAACAATGGAAGAGTTTCGATGCATTTTTAAACTTCAACGGAATTCCGAGAACAATGGAAGAGTTCCGTAGCATTTTTAAATGTCAGCGGAATTCCGAGAACAATGGAAGAGTTCTTAAGCATTTTTAAACATCAGCGGAATGCCGAGAACAATGGAAGAGTTCCGAAGCATTTTTATATGTCAGCGGAATTCCGAGTACAATGGAAGAGTATCGAAGCATTTTAAAACGTCAGCGGAATTCCAAGAACAATGGAAGAGTTCCGAAGCATTTTTAAACTTCAGCGGAATTACGAGAACAATGGAAGAGTTCCGACGCATTTTTAAACATTAGCAGAATTCCGAGAACAATGGAAGAGATTTTAAGCATTTTTAAACTTCAGCGGAATTCCGAGAACAAGAGAAGAGTTCCGATGCATTTTTAAACTTCAGCAGAATTCCTAGAACAATGGAAGAGTTCCGAAGCATTTTTGAACTTCAGCGGAATTCCGTGAACAATGGAAGAGTTCCGAAGCATTTCTAAACGTCAGCGGAATTTTGAAAACAATGGAAGATTTCCGAAGCATTTTTAAACGTCAGCGGAATTCTGAGAACAATGGAAGAGTTCCGAAGCATTTTTAAACTTCTCCCGAATTCCGAGAACAATGGAAGAGTTCCGATGCATTTTTAAACTTCAGCAGAATTCCTAGAACAATGGATGAGTTCCGAAGCATTTTTAAACTTCAGCGGAATTCCGAGAACAATGAAAGAGCTCCGAAGCATTTTTCAACGTCAGCGGAATTCCGAGAACAATGGAAGAGTTCTGAAGCATTTTTAAAAGTCAGCGGAATTTTGAAAACAATGGAAGATTTCCGAAGCATTTTTAAACGTCAGC
The DNA here is from genome assembly GCF_046119375.1 of Phyllobates terribilis. Classification (NCBI taxonomy): domain Eukaryota; kingdom Metazoa; phylum Chordata; class Amphibia; order Anura; family Dendrobatidae; genus Phyllobates; species Phyllobates terribilis. Next base: position 18,940,961 of record NW_027362775.1, on the reverse strand, counting down.
GGAATTCTGAGAACAATGGAAGAGTTCCGAAGCATTTTTAAACTTCAGCGGAATTTGGAGAACAATGGAAGAGTTCCGAAGCATTTTTAAACTTCAGCGGAATTTGGAGAACAATGGAAGAGTTCCGAAGCATTTTTAAAAGTCAGCGTAATTCCGACAACAATGGAAGAGTTGTGAAGCATTTTTAAACGTCAGCAGAATTCCAAGAACAATGGAAGAGTTCCGAAGCATTTTTAAACGTCAGCGGAATTCTGAGAACAATGGAATAGTTCTGAAGAATTTTTAAATGTTAGCGGGATTCCGAGAACAATGGAAGAGTTCCAAAGCATTTTTAAATGTCAGCGGAAATCTGAAAACAATGGAAGAGTTCCGAAGCATTTTTAATCTTCACAATAATTCCGAGAACAATGGAAGAGTTCCGAAGCATATTTATACTTCAGCGGAATTCCGAGAACAATGGAAGAGTTCCGAAGCATTTTTAAAAGTCAGCGGAATACCGAGAACAATGGAAGAGTTCCAAAGCATTTTAAAACTTCAGCAGAATTCCAAGAACAATTGAAGGGTTCCGAAGCATTTTTAAACGTCAGCGGAATGCCGAGAATAATGCAAGATTTCCGAAGCATTTTTATATGTCAGCGGAATTCCGAGAAAAATGGAAGAGTACCGAAGCATTTTTAAACGTCAGCTTAATTCTGAGAACAATGGAAGAGTTCCGATGCATTTTTAAACTTCAGCAGAATTCTGAGAACAATGGAAGAGTTTCGAAGCATTTTTAAACTTCAGCGGAATTCCGAGAACAATGGAAGAGTTCTTAAGCATTTTTAAACATCAGCGGAATGCCGAGAACAATGCAAGATTTCCGAAGCATTTTTATATGTCAGCGGAATTCCGAGAACAAAGGAAGAGTATCGAAGCATTTTAAAACGTCAGCGGAATTCCGAGAACAATGGAAGAGTTCCGAAGCATTTTTAAACTTCAGCGGAATTACGAGAACAATGGAAGATTTCCGAAGCATTTTTAAACATGAGCAGAATTCCGAGAACAATGGAAGGGTTCCGAAGCATTTTTAAACTTCAGCGGAATTTGGAGAACAATGGAAGAGTTCCGAAGAATTTTTAAAAGTCAGCGGAATTCCGAGAACAATGGAAGAGTTGTGAAGCATTTTTAAACGTCAGCGGAATTCTGAGAACAATGGAATAGTTCTGAAGCATTTTTAAATGTTAGCAGGATTCCGAGAAAAATGGAAGAGTTCCGAAGCCTTTTTAATCTTCAGCATAATTCCGAGAACAATGGAAGAGTTCCGAAGCATATTTAAACTTCAGCGGAATTCCGATAACAATGGAAGAGTTCCGAAGCATTTTTAAAAGTCAGCGGAATACCAAGAACAATGGAAGAGTTCCGAAGCATTTTTAAACTTCAGCGGAATTCCGAGAACAATGAAAGAGTTCCGAAGCATTTTTCAACGTCAGCGGAATTCCGAGGAAAATGGAAGAGTTCTGAAGCATTTTTAAAAGTCAGCGGAATTTTGAAAACAATGGAAGATTTCCGAAGCATTTTTAAACGTCAGCGGAATTCTGAGAACAATGGAAGAGTTCCGAAGCATTTTTAAACTTCAGCGGAATTCCGAGAACAATGGAAGAGTTCCGAAGCATTTTTAAATGTCAGCGGAATTCTGAAAACAATGGAAGAGTTCCAAAGCATTTTAAAACTTCAGCAGAATTCCAAGAACAATTGAAGGGTTCCGAAGCATTTTTAAACATCAGCGGAATGCCGAGAATAATGCAAGATTTCCGAAGCATTTTTATATGTCAGCGGAATTCCGAGAAAAATGGAAGAGTACCGAAGCATTTTTAAACGTCAGCTTAATTCTGAGAACAATGGAAGAGTTCCGATGCATTTTTAAACTTCAGCAGAATTCTGAGAACAATGGAAGAGTTTCGAAGCATTTTTAAACTTCAGCGGAATTCCGAGAACAATGGAAGAGTTCTTAAGCATTTTTAAACATCAGCGGAATGCCGAGAACAATGCAAGATTTCCGAAGCATTTTTATATGTCAGCGGAATTCCGAGAACAATGGAAGAGTATCGAAGCATTTTAAAACGTCAGCGGAATTCCGAGAACAATGGAAGAGTTCCGAAGCATTTTTAAACTTCAGCGGAATTACGAGAACAATGGAAGATTTCCGAAGCATTTTTAAACATGAGCAGAATTCCGAGAACAATGGAAGGGTTCCGAAGCATTTTTAAACTTCAGCGGAATTTGGAGAACAATGGAAGAGTTCCGAAGAATTTTTAAAAGTCAGCGGAATTCCGAGAACAATGGAAGAGTTGTGAAGCATTTTTAAACGTCAGCGGAATTCTGAGAACAATGGAATAGTTCTGAAGCATTTTTAAATGTTAGCAGGATTCCGAGAAAAATGGAAGAGTTCCGAAGCATTTTTAATCTTCAGCATAATTCCGAGAACAATGGAAGAGTTCCGAAGCATATTTAAACTTCAGCGGAATTCCGATAACAATGGAAGAGTTCCGAAGCATTTTTAAAAGTCAGCGGAATACCAAGAACAATGGAAGAGTTCCGAAGCATTTTTAAACTTCAGCGGAATTCCGAGAACAATGAAAGAGTTCCGAAGCATTTTTCAACGTCAGCGGAATTCCGAGGACAATGGAAGAGTTCTGAAGCATTTTTAAAAGTCAGCGGAATTTTGAAAACAATGGAAGATTTCCGAAGCATTTTTAAACGTCAGCGGAATTCTGAGAACAATGGAAGAGTTCCGAAGCATTTTTAAACGTCAGCCGAATTCCGAGAACAATGGAAGAGTTCTGAAGCATTTCTAAACGTCAGCAGAATTTTGAAAACAATGGAAGATTTCCGAAGCATTTTTAAACGTCAGCGGAATTCTGAGAACAATGGAAGAGTTCCGAAGCATTTTTTAACTTCAGCAGAATTCCGAGAACAATGGAAGGGTTCCGAAGCATTTTTAAACTTCAGCGGAATTTGGAGAACAATGGAAGAGTTCCGAAGAATTTTTAAAAGTCAGCGGAATTCCGAGAACAATGGAAGAGTTGTGAAGCATTTTTAAACGTCAGCGGAATTCCGAGAGCAATGGAAAAGTTCCGATGCATTTTTAAACTTCAGCAGAATTCCGAGAACAATGGAAGAGTTTCGATGCATTTTTAAACTTCAACGGAATTCCGAGAACAATGGAAGAGTTCCGAAGCATTTTTAAATGTCAGTGGAATTCCGAGAACAATGGAAGAGTTCTTAAGCATTTTTAAACATCAGCGGAATGCCGAGAACAATGCAAGATTTCCGAAGCATTTTTATATGTCAGCGGAATTCCGAGTACAATGGAAGAGTATCGAAGCATTTTAAAACGTCAGCGGAATTCCAAGAACAATGGAAGAGTTCCGAAGCATTTTTAAACTTCAGCGGAATTACGAGAACAATGGAAGAGTTCCGACGCATTTTTAAACATGAGCAGAATTCCGAGAACAATGGAAGAGATTTTAAGCATTTTTAAACTTCAGCGGAATTCCGAGAACAAGAGAAGAGTTCCGATGCATTTTTAAACTTCAGCAGAATTCCTAGAACAATGGAAGAGTTCCGAAGCATTTTTGAACTTCAGCGGAATTCCGAGAACAATGGAAGAGTTCCGAAGCATTTTTAAACGTCAGCCAAATTCCAAGAACAATGGAAGAGTTCTGAAGCATTTCTAAACGTCAGCGGAATTTTGAAAACAATGGAAGATTTCCGAAGCATTTTTAAACGTCAGCGGAATTCTGAGAACAATGGAAGAGTTCCGAAGCATTTTTAAACTTCTCCCGAATTCCGAGAACAATGGAAGAGTTCCGATGCATTTTTAAACTTCAGCAGAATTCCTAGAACAATGGATAAGTTCCGAAGCATTTTTAAACTTCAGCGGAATTCCGAGAACAATGAAAGAGCTCCGAAGCATTTTTCAACGTCAGCGGAATTCCGAGAACAATGGAAGAGTTCTGAAGCATTTTTAAAAGTCAGCGGAATTTTGAAAACAATGGAAGATTTCCGAAGCATTTTTAAACGTCAGCGGAATTCTGAGAACAATGGAAGAGTTCCGAAGCATTTTTAAACTTCAGCAGAATTCCGAGAACAATGGAAGAGTTCCGAAGCATTTTTAAACTTCAGCGGAATTTGGAGAACAATGGAAGAGTTCCGAAGCATTTTTAAAAGTCAGCGTAATTCCGACAACAATGGAAGAGTTGTGAAGCATTTTTAAACGTCAGCAGAATTCCAAGAACAATGGAAGAGTTCCGAAGCATTTTTAAACGTCAGCGGAATTCTGAGAACAATGGAATAGTTCTGAAGAATTTTTAAATGTTAGCGGGATTCCGAGAACAATGGAAGAGTTCCAAAGCATTTTTAAATGTCAGCGGAAATCTGAAAACAATGGAAGAGTTCCGAAGCATTTTTAATCTTCACAATAATTCCGAGAACAATGGAAGAGTGCCGAAGCATATTTATACTTCAGCGAAATTCCGAGAACAATGGAAGAGTTCCGAAGCATTTTTAAAAGTCAGCGGAATAACGAGAACAATGGAAGAGTTGTGAAGCATTTTTAAACGTCAGCGGAATTCCGAGAACAATGGAAGAGGTCCGAAGCATTTTTAAATGTCAGCGGAATTCCGAGAAATGTGGAAGAGTTCCGAAGCATTTTTAAATGTCAGCAGAATTCCGAGAACAATGGAAGAGTTCCAAAGCATTTTTAAATGTCAGCGGAATTCTGAAAACAATGGAAGAGTTCCAAAGCATTTTAAAACTTCAGCAGAATTCCAAGAACAATTGAAGGGTTCCGAAGCATTATTAAATGTCAGCGGAATGCCGAGAATAATGCAAGATTTCCGAAGCATTTTTATATGTCAGCGGAATTCCGAGAAAAATGGAAGAGTACCGAAGCATTTTTAAACGTCAGCTTAATTCTGAGAACAATGGAAGAGTTCCGATGCATTTTTAAACTTCAGCAGAATTCTGAGAACAATGGAAGAGTTTCGAAGCATTTTTAAACTTCAGCGGAATTCCGAGAACAATGGAAGAGTTCTTAAGCATTTTTAAACATCAGCGGAATGCCGAGAACAATGCAAGATTTCCGAAGCATTTTTATATGTCAGCGGAATTCCGAGAACAATGGAAGAGTATCGAAGTATTTTAAAACGTCAGCGGAATTCCGAGAACAATGGAAGAGTTCCGAAGCATTTTTAAACTTCAGCGGAATTACGAGAACAATGGAAGAGTTCCGAAGCATTTTTAAACATGAGCAGAATTCCGAGAACAATGGAAGAGATTTTAAGCATTTTTAAACTTCAGCGGAATTCCGAGAACAATAGAAGAGTTCCGAAGCATTTTTAAACTACACCCGAATTCCGAGAACAATGGAAGAGTTCCGATGCATTTTTAAACTTCAGCAGAATTCCTAGAACAATGGAAGAGTTCCGAAGCATTTTTAAACTTCAGCAGAATTCCGAGAACAATGGAAGAGTTTCGAAGCATTTTTAAACTTCAACGAAATTCCGAGAACAATGGAAGAGTTCCGTAGCATTTTTAAACGTCAGCGGAATTCCGAGAACAATGGAAGAGTTCTTAAGCATTTTTAAACATCAGCGGAATGCCGAGAACAATGCAAGATTTCCGAAGCATTTTTATATGTCAGCGGAATTCCGAGTACAATGGAAGAGTATCGAAGCATTTTTAAACTTCAGCAGAATTCCGAGAGCAATGGAAGAGTTCCAAAGCATTTTAAAACTTCAGCAGAATTCCAAGAACAATTGAAGGGTTCCGAAGCATTTTTAAACGTCAGCGGAATGCCGAGAATAATGCAAGATTTCCGAAGCATTTTTATATGTCAGCGGAATTCCGAGAACAATGGAAGAGTACCGAAGCATTTTTAAACGTCAGCGGAATTCTGAGAACAATGGAAGAGTTCCGATGCATTTTTAAACTTCAGCAGAATTCCGAGAACAATGGAAGAGTTTCAAAGCATTTTTAAACTTCAACGGAATTCCGAGAACAATGGAAGAGTTCCGAAGCATTTTTAAACGTCAGCGGAATTCCGAGAACAATGGAAGAGTTCTTAAGCATTTTTAAACATCAGCGGAATGCCGAGAACAATGCAAGATTTCCGAAGCATTTTTATATGTCAGCGGAATTCCGAGTACAATGGAAGAGTATCGAAGCATTTTAAAACGTCAGCGGAATTCCAAGAACAATGGAAGAGTTCCGAAGCATTTTTAAACTTCAGCAGAATTCCGAGAACAATGGAAGAGTTCCGAAGCATTTTTAAAATTCAGCGTAATTCCGACAACAATGGAAGAGTTGTGAAGCATTTTTAAACGTCAGCAGAATTCCAAGAACTATGGAAGAGTTCCGAAGCATTTTTAAATGTCAGCGGAATTCTGAGAACAATGGAATAGTTCTGAAGAATTTTTAAATGTTAGCGGGATTCCGAGAACAATGGAAGATTTCTGAAGCATTTTTAAACTTCAGCGGAATTCCTTGAATAATGAAAGAGTTGAGAAGCATTATTAAATGTCAGCGGAACACCAAAAACAATGGAAGAGTTCCGAAGCAATTTAAATGTCAGCGGAATTCCGAGAACAATGAAATAGTTGCGAAGCATTATTAAACGTCAGCGGAATTCTGAGAACAATGGAAGAGTTCCGAAACATTTTTAAACATCAGCGGATTTCCTTCAAGAATGAAAAAGTTCCAAAGAATTTTTAAACTTCAGCAGAATTCGAGGAACACTGGAAGAGTTCCAAAGCATTTTTAAACTTCAGCAGAAATCCGGGAAAAATGGAAGAGTTTCAAAGCTTTTTTAAACTTCAGCAGAATTCGGAGAACAATGGAAGAGTTCCGAAGCATTTTTAAACGTCAGCAGAATTTCGAGAACAATTGAAGAGTTCCAAAGCATTTTTAAACGTCAGTGGAATTCCGAGAACAATGGAAGAGTTCCGAAGCATTTTTAAATGTCAGCAGAATTCCGAGAACAATGGAAGAGTTCTGAAAAATTTTTAAACTTCAGCAGAATTCCGAGAGCAATGGAAGAGTTCCAAAGCATTTTAAAACTTCAGCAGAATTCCAAGAACTATTGAAGGGTTCCGAAGCATTTTTAAACATCAGCGGAATGCCGAGAATAATGCAAGATTTCCGAAGCATTTTTATATGTCAGCGGAATTCCGAGAACAATGTAAGAGTACCGAAGCATTTTAAAACGTCAGCGGAATTCCAAGAACAATGGAAGAGTTCCGAAGCATTTTTAAACTTCAGCGGAATTACGAGAACAATGGAAGAGTTCCGACGCATTTTTAAACATGAGCAGAATTCCGAGAACAATGGAAGAGATTTTAAGCATTTTTAAACTTCAGCGGAATTCCGAGAACAATAGAAGAGTTCCGAAGCATTTTTAAACTTCACCCGAATTCCGAGAACAATGGAAGAGTTCTGAAGCATTTCTAAACGTCAGCGGAATTTTGAAAACAATGGAAGATTTCCGAAGCATTTTTAAACGTCAGCGGAATTCTGAGAACAATGGAATAGTTCTGAAGAATTTTTAAATGTTAGCGGGATTCCGAGAACAATGGAAGAGTTCCAAAGCATTTTTAAATGTCAGCGGAAATCTGAAAACAATGGAAGAGTTCCGAAGCATTTTTAATCTTCACAATAATTCCGAGAACAATGGAAGAGTTCCAAAGCATATTTATACTTCAGCGGAATTCCGAGAAAAATGGAAGAGTTCCGAAGCATTTTTAAAAGTCAGCGGAATTCCGAGAACAATGGAAGAGGTCCGAAGCATTTTTAAATGTCAGCGGAATTCCGAGAAATGTGGAAGAGTTCCGAAGCATTTTTAAATGTCAGCAGAATTCCGAGAACAATGGAAGAGTTCCAAAGCATTTTTAAATGTCAGCGGAATGCTGAAAACAATGGAAGAGTTCCAAAGCATTTTAAAACTTCAGCAGAATTCCAAGAACAATTGAAGGGTTCCGAAGCATTTTTAAACATCAGCGGAATGCCGAGAACAATGCAAGATTTCCGAAGCATTTTTATATGTCAGCGGAATTCCGAGAACAATGGAAGAGTATCGAAGCATTTTAAAACGTCAGCGGAATTCCGAGAACAATGGAAGAGTTCCGAAGCATTTTTAAACTTCAGCGGAATTACGAGAACAATGGAAGAGTTCCGAAGCATTTTTAAACATGAGCAGAATTCCGAGAACAATGGAAGAGATTTTAAGCATTTTTAAACTTCAGCGGAATTCCGAGAACAATAGAAGAGTTCCGAAGCATTTTTAAACTTCACCCGAATTCCGAGAACAATGGAAGAGTTCCGATGCGTTTTTAAACTTCAGCAGAATTCCTAGAACAATGGAAGAGTTCCGAAGCATTTTTAAACTTCAGCAGAATTCCGAGAACAATGGAAGAGTTTCGAAGCATTTTTAAACTTCAACGAAATTCCGAGAACAATGGAAGAGTTCCGAAGCATTTTTAAACGTCAGCGGAATTCCGAGAACAATGGAAGAGTTCCAAAGCATTTTAAAACTTCAGCAGAATTCCAAGAACAATTGAAGGGTTCCGAAGCATTTTTAAACGTCAGCGGAATGCCGAGAATAATGCAAGATTTCCGAAGCATTTTTATATGTCAGCGGAATTCCGAGAACAATGGAAGAGTAACGAAGCATTTTTAAACGTCAGCGGAATTCTGAGAACAATGGAAGAGTTCCGATGCATTTTTAAACTTCAGCAGAATTCCGAGAACAATGGAAGAGTTTCGAAGCATTTTTAAACTTCAACGGAATTCCGAGAACAATGGAAGAGTTCCGAAGCATTTTTAAACGTCAGCGGAATTCCGAGAACAATGGAAGAGTTCTTAAGCATTTTTAAACATCAGCGGAATGCCGAGAACAATGCAAGATTTCCGAAGCATTTTTATATGTCAGCGGAATTCCGAGTACAATTGAAGAGTATCGAAGCATTTTAAAACGTCAGCGGAATTCCAAGAACAATGGAAGAGTTCCGAAGCATTTTTAAACTTCAGCAGAATTCCGAGAACAATGGAAGAGTTGCGAAGCATTTTTAAACTTCAGCGGAATTTGGAGAACAATGGAAGAGTTCCGAAGCATTTTTAAAATTCAGCGTAATTCCGACAACAATGGAAGAGTTGTGAAGCATTTTTAAACGTCAGCAGAATTCCAAGAACAATGGAAGAGTTCCGAAGCATTTTTAAACGTCAGCGGAATTCTGAGAACAATGGAATAGTTCTGAAGAATTTTTAAATGTTAGCGGGATTCCGAGAACAATGGAAGAGTTCCAAAGCATTTTTAAATGTCAGCGGAAATCTGAAAACAATGGAAGAGTTCCGAAGCATTTTTAATCTTCAGAATAATTCCGAGAACAATGGAAGAGTTCCGAAGCATATTTATACTTCAGCGGAATTCCGAGAACAATGGAAGAGTTCCGAAGCATTTTTAAAAGTCAGCGGAATACCGAGAACAATGGAAGAGTTGTGAAGCATTTTTAAACGTCAGCGGAATTCCGAGAACAATGGAAGAGGTCCGAAGCATTTTTAAATGTCAGCGGAATTCCGAGAAATATGGAAGAGTTCCGAAGCATTTTTAAATGTCAGCAGAATTCTGAGAACAATGAAAGAGTTCCAAAGCATTTTTAAATGTCAGCGGAATTCTGAAAACAATGGAAGAGTTCCAAAGCATTTTAAAACTTCAGCAGAATTCCAAGAACAATTGAAGGGTTCCGAAGCATTTTTAAACGTCAGCGGAATGCCGAGAATAATGCAAGATTTCCGAAGCATTTTTATATGTCAGCGGAATTCCGAGAAAAATGGAAGAGTACCGAAGCATTTTTAAACGTCAGCTTAATTCTGAGAACAATGGAAGAGTTCCGATGCATTTTTAAACTTCAGCAGAATTCTGAGAACAATGGAAGAGTTTCGAAGCATTTTTAAACTTCAGCGGAATTCCGAGAACAATGGAAGAGTTCTTAAGCATTTTTAAACATCAGCGGAATGCCGAGAACAATGCAAGATTTCCGAAGCATTTTTATATGTCAGCGGAATTCCGAGAACAATGGAAGAGTATCGAAGCATTTTAAAACGTCAGCGGAATTCCGAGAACAATGGAAGAGTTCCGAAGCATTTTTAAACTTCAGCGGAATTACGAGAACAATGGAAGAGTTCCGAAGCATTTTTAAACATGAGCAGAATTCCGAGAACAATGGAAGAGATTTTAAGCATTTTTAAACTTCAGCGGAATTCCGAGAACAATAGAAGAGTTCCGAAGCATTTTTAAACTTCAACGAAATTCCGAGAACAATGGAAGAGTTCCGAAGCATTTTTAAACGTCAGCGGAATTCCGAGAACAATGGAAGAGTTCTTAAGCATTTTTAAACATCAGCGGAATGCCGAGAACAATGCAAGATTTCCGAAGCATTTTTATATGTCAGCGGAATTCCGAGTACAATGGAAGAGTATCGAAGCAATTTTAAACTTCAGCAGAATTCCGAGAGCAATGGAAGTGTTCCAAAGCATTTTAAAACTTCAGCAGAATTCCAAGAACAATTGAAGGGTTCCGAAGCATTTTTAAACGTCAGCGGAATGCCGAGAATAATGCAAGATTTCCGAAGCATTTTTATATGTCAGCGGAATTCCGAGAACAATGGAAGAGTACCGAAGCATTTTTAAACGTCAGCGGAATTCCGAGAACAATGGAAGAGTTCCGAAGCATTTTTAAACTTCAGCAGAATTCCGAGAACAATGGAAGAGTTGCGAAGCATTTTTAAACTTCAGCGGAATTTGGAGAACAATGGAAGAGTTCCGAAGCATTTTTAAAATTCAGCGTAATTCCGACAACAATGGAAGAGTTGTGAAGCATTTTTAAACGTCAGCAGAATTCCAAGAACAATGGAAGAGTTCCGAAGCATTTTTAAACGTCAGCGGAATTCTGAGAACAATGGAATAGTTCTGAAGAATTTTTAAATGTTAGCGGGATTCCGAGAACAATGGAAGAGTTCCGAAGCATTTTTAAACTTCAGCGGAATTCCTTGAATAATGAAAGAGTTGAGAAGCATTATTAAATGTCAGCGGAATTCCGAGAACAATGAAATAGTTGCGAAGCATTATTAAACGTCAGCGGAATTCTGAGAACAATGGAAGAGTTCCGAAACATTTTTAAACATCAGCGGATTTCCTTCAAGAATGAAAAAGTTCCAAAGAATTTTTAAACTTCAGCAGAATTCGAGGAACAATGGAAGAGTTCCAAAGCATTTTTAAACTTCAGCAGAAATCCGGGAAAAATGGAAGAGTTTCAAAGCTTTTTTAAACTTCAGCAGAATTCGGAGAACAATGGAAGAGTTCCGAAGCATTTTTAAACGTCAGCAGAATTTCGAGAACAATTGAAGAGTTCCAAAGCATTTTTAAACGTCAGTGGAATTCCGAGAACAATGGAAGAGTTCCGAAGCATTTTTAAATGTCAGCAGAATTCCGAGAACAATGGAAGAGTTCTGAAAAATTTTTAAACTTCAGCAGAATTCCGAGAGCAATGGAAGAGTTCCAAAGAATTTTAAAACTTCAGCAGAATTCCAAGAACAATTGAAGGGTTCCGAAGCATTTTTAAACATCATCGGAATGCCGAGAATAATGCAAGATTTCCGAAGCATTTTTATATGTCAGCGGAATTCCGAGAACAATGTAAGAGTACTGAAGCATTTTAAAACGTCAGCGGAATTCCAAGAACAATGGAAGAGTTCCGAAGCATTTTTAAACTTCAGCGGAATTACGAGAACAATGGAAGAGTTCCGACGCATTTTTAAACATGAGCAGAATTCCGAGAACAATGGAAGAGATTTTAAGCATTTTTAAACTTCAGCGGAATTCCGAGAACAATAGAAGAGTTCCGATGCATTTTTAAACTTCAGCAGAATTCCTAGAACAATGGAAGAGTTCCGAAGCATTTTTGAACTTCAGCGGAATTCCGAGAACAATGGAAGAGTTCCGAAGCAATTTTAAACGTCAGCCAAATTCCAAGAACAATGGAAGAGTTCTGAAGCATTTCTAAACGTCAGCGGAATTTTGAAAACAATGGAAGATTTCCGAAGCATTTTTAAACGTCAGCGGACTTCTGAGAACAATGGAAGAGTTCCGAAGCATTTTTAAACTTCTCCCGAATTCCGAGAACAATGGAAGAGTTCCGATGCATTTTTAAACTTCAGCAGAATTCCTAGAACAATGGATGAGTTCCGAAGCATTTTTAAACTTCAGCGGAATTCCGAGAACAATGAAAGAGCTCCGAAGCATTTTTCAACGTCAGCGGAATTCCGAGAACAATGGAAGAGTTCTGAAGCATTTTTAAAAGTCAGCGGAATTTTGAAAACAATGGAAGATTTCCGAAGCATTTCTAAACGTCAGCGGAATTCTGAGAACAATGGAAGAAATCCGAAGCATTTTTAAACTTCAGCAGAATTCCGAGAACAATGGAAGAGTTCCGAAGCATTTTTAAACTTCAGCGGAATTTGGAGAACAATGGAAGAGTTCCGAAGCATTTTTAAAAGTCAGCGTAATTCCGACAACAATGGAAGAGTTGTGAAGCATTTTTAAACGTCAGCAGAATTCCAAGAACAATGGAAGAGTTCCGAAGCATTTTTAAACGTCAGCGGAATTCTGAGAACAATGGAATAGTTCTGAAGAATTTTTAAATGTTAGCGGGATTCCGAGAACAATGGAAGAGTTCCAAAGCATTTTTAAATGTCAGCGGAAATCTGAAAACAATGGAAGAGTTCCGAAGCATTTTTAATCTTCAGAATAATTCCGAGAACAATGGAAGAGTTCCGAAGCATATTTATACTTCAGCGGAATTCCGAGAACAATGGAAGAGTTGTGAAGCATTTTTAAACGTCAGCGGAATTCCGAGAACAATGGAAGAGGTCCGAAGCATTTTTAAATGTCAGCGGAGTTCCGAGAAATATGGAAGAGTTCCGAAGCATTTTTAAATGTCAGCAGAATTCTGAGAACAATGAAAGAGTTCCAAAGCATTTTTAAATGTCAGCAGAATTCTGAGAACAATGAAAGAGTTCCAAAGCATTTTTAAATGTCAGCGGAATTCTGAAAACAATGGAAGAGTTCCAAAGCATTTTAAAACTTCAGCAGAATTCCAAGAACAATTGAAGGGTTCCGAAGCATTTTTAAACGTCAGCGGAATGCCGAGAATAATGCAAGATTTCCGAAGCATTTTTATATGTCAGCGGAATTCCGAGAAAAATGGAAGAGTACCGAAGCATTTTTAAACGTCAGCTTAATTCTGAGAACAATGGAAGAGTTCCGATGCATTTTTAAACTTCAGCAGAATTCTGAGAACAATGGAAGAGTTTCGAAGCATTTTTAAACTTCAGCGGAATTCCGAGAACAATGGAAGAGTTCTTAAGCATTTTTAAACATCAGCGGAATGCCGAGAACAATGCAAGATTTCCGAAGCATTTTTATATGTCAGCGGAATTCCGAGAACAATGGAAGAGTATCGAAGCATTTTAAAACGTCAGCGGAATTCCGAGAACAATGGAAGAGTTCCGAAGCATTTTTAAACTTCAGCGGAATTACGAGAACAATGGAAGAGTTCCGAAGCATTTTTAAACATGAGCAGAATTCCGAGAACAATGGAAGAGATTTTAAGCATTTTTAAACTTCAGCGGAATTCCGAGAACAATAGAAGAGTTCCGAAGCATTTTTAAACTTCACCCGAATTCCGAGAACAATGGAAGAGTTCCGATGCATTTTTAAACTTCAGCAGAATTCCGAGAACAATGGAAGAGTTTCGAAGCATTTTTAAACTTCAACGAAATTCCGAGAACAATGGAAGAGTTCCGAAGCATTTTTAAACGTCAGCGGAATTCCGAGAACAATGGAAGAGTTCTTAAGCATTTTTAAACATCAGCGGAATGCCGAGAACAATGCAAGATTTCCGAAGCATTTTTATATGTCAGCGGAATTCCGAGTACAATGGAAGAGTATCGAAGCATTTTTAAACTTCAGCAGAATTCCGAGAGCAATGGAAGAGTTCCAAAGCATTTTAAAACTTCAGCAGAATTCCAAGAACAATTGAAGGGTTCCGAAGCATTTTTAAACGTCAGCGGAATGCCGAGAATAATGCAAGATTTCCGAAGCATTTTTACATGTCAGCGGAATTCCAAGAACAATGGAAGAGTACCGAAGCATTTTTAAACGTCAGCGGAATTCTGAGAACAATGGAAGAGTTCCGATGCATTTTTAAACTTCAGCAGAATTCCGAGAACAATGGAAGAGTTCCGAAGCATATTTATACTTCAGCGGAATTCCGAGAACAATGGAAGAGTTCCGAAGCATTTTTAAAAGTCAGCGGAATACCGAGAACAATGGAAGAGTTGTGAAGCATTTTTAAACGTCAGCGGAATTCCGAGAACAATGGAAGAGGTCCGAAGCATTTTTAAATGTCAGCGGAATTCCGAGAAATATGGAAGAGTTCCGAAGCATTTTTAAATGTCAGCAGAATTCTGAGAACAATGAAAGAGTTCCAAAGCATTTTTAAATGTCAGCGGAATTCTGAAAACAATGGAAGAGTTCCAAAGCATTTTAAAACTTCAGCAGAATTCCAAGAACAATTGAAGGGTTCCGAAGCATTTTTAAACGTCAGCGGAATGCCGAGAATAATGCAAGATTTCCGAAGCATTTTTACATGTCAGCGGAATTCCAAGAACAATGGAAGAGTACCGAAGCATTTTTAAACGTCAGCGGAATTCTGAGAACAATGGAAGAGTTCCGATGCATTTTTAAACTTCAGCAGAATTCCGAGAACAATGGAAGAGTTCCGAAGCATATTTATACTTCAGCGGAATTCCGAGAACAATGGAAGAGTTCCGAAGCATTTTTAAAAGTCAGCGGAATACCGAGAACAATGGAAGAGTTGTGAAGCATTTTTAAACGTCAGCGGAATTCCGAGAACAATGGAAGAGGTCCGAAGCATTTTTAAATGTCAGCGGAATTCCGAGAAATATGGAAGAGTTCCGAAGCATTTTTAAATGTCAGCAGAATTCTGAGAACAATGAAAGAGTTCCAAAGCATTTTTAAATGTCAGCGGAATTCTGAAAACAATGGAAGAGTTCCAAAGCATTTTAAAACTTCAGCAGAATTCCAAGAACAATTGAAGGGTTCCGAAGCATTTTTAAACGTCAGCGGAATGCCGAGAATAATGCAAGATTTCCGAAGCATTTTTATATGTCAGCGGAATTCCGAGAAAAATGGAAGAGTACCGAAGCATTTTTAAACGTCAGCTTAATTCTGAGAACAATGGAAGAGTTCCGATGCATTTTTAAACTTCAGCAGAATTCTGAGAACAATGGAAGAGTTTCGAAGCATTTTTAAACTTCAGCGGAATTCCGAGAACAATGGAAGAGTTCTTAAGCATTTTTAAACATCAGCGGAATGCCGAGAACAATGCAAGATTTCCGAAGCATTTTTATATGTCAGCGGAATTCCGAGAACAAAGGAAGAGTATCGAAGCATTTTAAAACGTCAGCGGAATTCCGAGAACAATGGAAGAGTTCCGAAGCATTTTTAAACTTCAGCGGAATTACGAGAACAATGGAAGAGTTCTGAAGCATTTTTAAACATGAGCAGAATTCCGAGAACAATGGAAGAGATTTTAAGCATTTTTAAACTTCAGCGGAATTCCGAGAACAATAGAAGAGTTCCGAAGCATTTTTAAACTTCAACGAAATTCCGAGAACAATGGAAGAGTTCCGAAGCATTTTTAAACGTCAGCGGAATTCCGAGAACAATGGAAGAGTTCTTAAGCATTTTTAAACATCAGCGGAATGCCGAGAACAATGCAAGATTTCCGAAGCATTTTTATATGTCAGCGGAATTCCGAGTACAATGGAAGAGTATCGAAGCATTTTTAAACTTCAGCAGAATTCCGAGAGCAATGGAAGTGTTCCAAAGCATTTTAAAACTTCAGCAGAATTCCAAGAACAATTGAAGGGTTCCGAAGCATTTTTAAACGTCAGCGGAATGCCGAGAATAATGCAAGATTTCCGAAGCATTTTTATATGTCAGCGGAATTCCGAGAACAATGGAAGAGTACCGAAGCATTTTTAAACGTCAGCGGAATTCCGAGAACAATGGAAGAGTTCCGAAGCATTTTTAAACTTCAGCAGAATTCCGAGAACAATGGAAGAGTTGCGAAGCATTTTTAAACTTCAGCGGAATTTGGAGAACAATGGAAGAGTTCCGAAGCATTTTTAAAATTCAGCGTAATTCCGACAACAATGGAAGAGTTGTGAAGCATTTTTAAACGTCAGCAGAATTCCAAGAACAATGGAAGAGTTCCGAAGCATTTTTAAACGTCAGCGGAATTCTGAGAACAATGGAATAGTTCTGAAGAATTTTTAAATGTTAGCGGGATTCCGAGAACAATGGAAGAGTACCGAAGCATTTTTAAACGTCAGCGGAATTCTGAGAACAATGGAAGAGTTCCGATGCATTTTTAAACTTCAGCAGAATTCCGAGAACAATGGAAGAGTTCCGAAGCATATTTATACTTCAGCGGAATTCCGAGAACAATGGAAGAGTTCCGAAGCATTTTTAAAAGTCAGCGGAATACCGAGAACAATGGAAGAGTTGTGAAGCATTTTTAAACGTCAGCGGAATTCCGAGAACAATGGAAGAGGTCCGAAGCATTTTTAAATGTCAGCGGAATTCCGAGAAATATGGAAGAGTTCCGAAGCATTTTTAAATGTCAGCAGAATTCTGAGAACAATGAAAGAGTTCCAAAGCATTTTTAAATGTCAGCGGAATTCTGAAAACAATGGAAGAGTTCCAAAGCATTTTAAAACTTCAGCAGAATTCCAAGAACAATTGAAGGGTTCCGAAGCATTTTTAAACGTCAGCGGAATGCCGAGAATAATGCAAGATTTCCGAAGCATTTTTATATGTCAGCGGAATTCCGAGAAAAATGGAAGAGTACAGAAGCATTTTTAAACGTCAGCTTAATTCTGAGAACAATGGAAGAGTTCCGATGCATTTTTAAACTTCAGCAGAATTCTGAGAACAATGGAAGAGTTTCGAAGCATTTTTAAACTTCAGCGGAATTCCGAGAACAATGGAAGAGTTCTTAAGCATTTTTAAACATCAGCGGAATGCCGAGAACAATGCAAGATTTCCGAAGCATTTTTATATGTCAGCGGAATTCCGAGAACAATGGAAGAGTATCGAAGCATTTTAAAACGTCAGCGGAATTCCGAGAACAATGGAAGAGTTCCGAAGCATTTTTAAACTTCAGCGGAATTACGAGAACAATGGAAGAGTTCCGAAGCATTTTTAAACATGAGCAGAATTCCGAGAACAATGGAAGAGATTTTAAGCATTTTTAAACTTCAGCGGAATTCCGAGAACAATAGAAGAGTTCCGAAGCATTTTTAAACTTCAACGAAATTCCGAGAACAATGGAAGAGTTCCGAAGCATTTTTAAACGTCAGCGGAATTCCGAGAACAATGGAAGAGTTCTTAAGCATTTTTAAACATCAGCGGAATGCCGAGAACAATGCAAGATTTCCGAAGCATTTTTATATGTCAGCGGAATTCCGAGTACAATGGAAGAGTATCGAAGCATTTTAAAACTTCAGCAGAATTCCGAGAGCAATGGAAGTGTTCCAAAGCATTTTAAAACTTCAGCAGAATTCCAAGAACAATTGAAGGGTTCCGAAGCATTTTTAAACGTCAGCGGAATGCCGAGAATAATGCAAGATTTCCGAAGCATTTTTATATGTCAGCGGAATTCCGAGAACAATGGAAGAGTACCGAAGCATTTTTAAACGTCAGCGGAATTCCGAGAACAATGGAAGAGTTCCGAAGCATTTTTAAACTTCAGCAGAATTCCGAGAACAATGGAAGAGTTGCGAAGCATTTTTAAACTTCAGCGGAATTTGGAGAACAATGGAAGAGTTCCGAAGCATTTTTAAAATTCAGCGTAATTCCGACAACAATGGAAGAGTTGTGAAGCATTTTTAAACGTCAGCAGAATTCCAAGAACAATGGAAGAGTTCCGAAGCATTTTTAAACGTCAGCGGAATTCTGAGAACAATGGAATAGTTCTGAAGAATTTTTAAATGTTAGCGGGATTCCGAGAACAATGGAAGAGTTCCGAAGCATTTTTAAACTTCAGCGGAATTCCTTGAATAATGAAAGAGTTGAGAAGCATTATTAAATGTCAGCGGAACACCAAAAACAATGGAAGAGTTCCGAAGCATTTTTAAATGTCAGCGGAATTCCGAGAACAATGAAATAGTTGCGAAGCATTATTAAACGTCAGCGGAATTCTGAGAACAATGGAAGAGTTCCGAAACATTTTTAAACATCAGCGGATTTCCTTCAAGAATGAAAAAGTTCCAAAGAATTTTTAAACTTCAGCAGAATTCGAGGAACAATGGAAGAGTTCCAAAGCATTTTTAAACTTCAGCAGAAATCCGGGAAAAATGGAAGAGTTTCAAAGCTTTTTTAAACTTCAGCAGAATTCGGAGAACAATGGAAGAGTTCCGAAGCATTTTTAAACGTCAGCAGAATTTCGAGAACAATTGAAGAGTTCCAAAGCATTTTTAAACGTCAGTGGAATTCCGAGAACAATGGAAGAGTTCCGAAGCATTTTTAAATGTCAGCAGAATTCCGAGAACAATGGAAGAGTTCTGAAAAATTTTTAAACTTCAGCAGAATTCCGAGAGCAATGGAAGAGTTCCAAAGCATTTTAAAACTTCAGCAGAATTCCAAGAACAATTGAAGGGTTCCGAAGCATTTTTAAACATCATCGGAATGCCGAGAATAATGCAAGATTTCCGAAGCATTTTTATATGTCAGCGGAATTCCGAGAACAATGTAAGAGTACCGAAGCATTTTAAAACGTCAGCGGAATTCCAAGAACAATGGAAGAGTTCCGAAGCATTTTTAAACTTCAGCGGAATTACGAGAACAATGGAAGAGTTCCGACGCATTTTTAAACATGAGCAGAATTCCGAGAACAATGGAAGAGATTTTAAGCATTTTTAAACTTCAGCGGAATTCCGAGAACAATAGAAGAGTTCCGATGCATTTTTAAACTTCAGCAGAATTCCTAGAACAATGGAAGAGTTCCGAAGCATTTTTGAACTTCAGCGGAATTCCGAGAACAATGGAAGAGTTCCGAAGCAATTTTAAACGTCAGCCAAATTCCAAGAACAATGGAAGAGTTCTGAAGCATTTCTAAACGTCAGCGGAATTTTGAAAACAATGGAAGATTTCCGAAGCATTTTTAAACGTCAGCGGACTTCTGAGAACAATGGAAGAGTTCCGAAGCATTTTTAAACTTCTCCCGAATTCCGAGAACAATGGAAGAGTTCCGATGCATTTTTAAACTTCAGCAGAATTCCTAGAACAATGGATGAGTTCCGAAGCATTTTTAAACTTCAGCGGAATTCCGAGAACAATGAAAGAGCTCCGAAGCATTTTTCAACGTCAGCGGAATTCCGAGAACAATGGAAGAGTTCTGAAGCATTTTTAAAAGTCAGCGGAATTTTGAAAACAATGGAAGATTTCCGAAGCATTTCTAAACGTCAGCGGAATTCTGAGAACAATGGAAGAAATCCGAAGCATTTTTAAACTTCAGCAGAATTCCGAGAACAATGGAAGAGTTCCGAAGCATTTTTAAACTTCAGCGGAATTTGGAGAACAATGGAAGAGTTCCGAAGCATTTTTAAAAGTCAGCGTAATTCCGACAACAATGGAAGAGTTGTGAAGCATTTTTAAACGTCAGCAGAATTCCAAGAACAATGGAAGAGTTCCGAAGCATTTTTAAACGTCAGCGGAATTCTGAGAACAATGGAATAGTTCTGAAGAATTTTTAAATGTTTGCGGGATTCCGAGAACAATGGAAGAGTTCCAAAGCATTTTTAAATGTCAGCGGAAATCTGAAAACAATGGAAGAGTTCCGAAGCATTTTTAATCTTCAGAATAATTCCGAGAACAATGGAAGAGTTCCGAAGCATATTTATACTTCAGCGGAATTCCGAGAACAATGGAAGAGTTGTGAAGCATTTTTAAACGTCAGCGGAATTCCGAGAACAATGGAAGAGGTCCGAAGCATTTTTAAATGTCAGCGGAGTTCCGAGAAATATGGAAGAGTTCCGAAGCATTTTTAAATGTCAGCAGAATTCTGAGAACAATGAAAGAGTTCCAAAGCATTTTTAAATGTCAGCAGAATTCTGAGAACAATGAAAGAGTTCCAAAGCATTTTTAAATGTCAGCGGAATTCTGAAAACAATGGAAGAGTTCCAAAGCATTTTAAAACTTCAGCAGAATTCCAAGAACAATTGAAGGGTTCCGAAGCATTTTTAAACGTCAGCGGAATGCCGAGAATAATGCAAGATTTCCGAAGCATTTTTATATGTCAGCGGAATTCCGAGAAAAATGGAAGAGTACCGAAGCATTTTTAAACGTCAGCTTAATTCTGAGAACAATGGAAGAGTTCCGATGCATTTTTAAACTTCAGCAGAATTCTGAGAACAATGGAAGAGTTTCGAAGCATTTTTAAACTTCAGCGGAATTCCGAGAACAATGGAAGAGTTCTTAAGCATTTTTAAACATCAGCGGAATGCCGAGAACAATGCAAGATTTCCGAAGCATTTTTATATGTCAGCCGAATTCCGAGAACAATGGAAGAGTATCGAAGCATTTTAAAACGTCAGCGGAATTCCGAGAACAATGGAAGAGTTCCGAAGCATTTTTAAACTTCAGCGGAATTACGAGAACAATGGAAGAGTTCCGAAGCATTTTTAAACATGAGCAGAATTCCGAGAACAATGGAAGAGATTTTAAGCATTTTTAAACTTCAGCGGAATTCCGAGAACAATAGAAGAGTTCCGAAGCATTTTTAAACTTCACCCGAATTCCGAGAACAATGGAAGAGTTCCGATGCATTTTTAAACTTCAGCAGAATTCCTAGAACAATGGAAGAGTTCCGAAGCATTTTTAAACTTCAGCAGAATTCCGAGAACAATGGAAGAGTTTCGAAGCATTTTTAAACTTCAACGAAATTCCGAGAACAATGGAAGAGTTCCGAAGCATTTTTAAACGTCAGCGGAATTCCGAGAACAATGGAAGAGTTCTTAAGCATTTTTAAACATCAGCGGAATGCCGAGAACAATGCAAGATTTCCGAAGCATTTTTATATGTCAGCGGAATTCCGAGTACAATGGAAGAGTATCGAAGCATTTTTAAACTTCAGCAGAATTCCGAGAGCAATGGAAGAGTTCCAAAGCATTTTAAAACTTCAGCAGAATTCCAAGAACAATTGAAGGGTTCCGAAGCATTTTTAAACGTCAGCGGAATACCGAGAATAATGCAAGATTTCCGAAGCATTTTTACATGTCAGCGGAATTCCAAGAACAATGGAAGAGTACCGAAGCATTTTTAAACGTCAGCGGAATTCTGAGAACAATGGAAGAGTTCCGATGCATTTTTAAACTTCAGCAGAATTCCGAGAACAATGGAAGAGTTTCGAAGCATTTTTAAACTTCAACGGAATTCCGAGAACAATGGAAGAGTTCCGAAGGATTTTTAAACATCAGCGGAATTCCGAGAACAATGGAAGAGTTCTTAAGCATTTTTAAACATCAGCGGAATGCCGAGAACAATGCAAGATTTCCGAAGCATTTTTATATGTCAGCGGAATTCCGAGTACAATGGAAGAGTATCGAAGCATTTTAAAACGTCAGCGGAATTCCAAGAACAATGGAAGAGTTCCGAAGCATTTTTAAACGTCAGCCGAATTCCGAGAACAATGGAAGAGTTCCGAAGCATTATTAAACGTCAGCGGAATTCTGAGAACAATGGAAGAGTTCCGAAACATTTTTAAACATCAGCGGATTTCCTTCAAGAATGAAAAAGTTCCAAAGAATTTTTAAACTTCAGCAGAATTCGAGGAACAATGGAAGAGTTCCAAAGCATTTTTAAACTTCAGCAGAAATCCGGGAAAAATGGAAGAGTTTCAAAGCTTTTTTAAACTTCAGCAGAATTCGGAGAACAATGGAAGAGTTCCGAAGCATTTTTAAACGTCAGCAGAATTTCGAGAACAATTGAAGAGTTCCAAAGCATTTTTAAACGTCAGTGGAATTCCGAGAACAATGGAAGAGTTCCGAAGCATTTTTAAATGTCAGCAGAATTCCGAGAACAATGGAAGAGTTCTGAAAAATTTTTAAACTTCAGCAGAATTCCGAGAGCAATGGAAGAGTTCCAAAGCATTTTAAAACTTCAGCAGAATTCCAAGAACAATTGAAGGGTTCCGAAGCATTTTTAAACATCATCGGAATGCCGAGAATAATGCAAGATTTCCGAAGCATTTTTATATGTCAGCGGAATTCCGAGAACAATGTAAGAGTACCGAAGCATTTTAAAACGTCAGCGGAATTCCAAGAACAATGGAAGAGTTCCGAAGCATTTTTAAACTTCAGCGGAATTACGAGAACAATGGAAGAGTTCCGACGCATTTTTAAACATGAGCAGAATTCCGAGAACAATGGAAGAGATTTTAAGCATTTTTAAACTTCAGCGGAATTCCGAGAACAATAGAAGAGTTCCGATGCATTTTTAAACTTCAGCAGAATTCCTAGAACAATGGAAGAGTTCCGAAGCATTTTTGAACTTCAGCGGAATTCCGAGAACAATGGAAGAGTTCCGAAGCAATTTTAAACGTCAGCCAAATTCCAAGAACAATGGAAGAGTTCTGAAGCATTTCTAAACGTCAGCGGAATTTTGAAAACAATGGAAGATTTCCGAAGCATTTTTAAACGTCAGCGGACTTCTGAGAACAATGGAAGAGTTCCGAAGCATTTTTAAACTTCTCCCGAATTCCGAGAACAATGGAAGAGTTCCGATGCATTTTTAAACTTCAGCAGAATTCCTAGAACAATGGATGAGTTCCGAAGCATTTTTAAACTTCAGCGGAATTCCGAGAACAATGAAAGAGCTCCGAAGCATTTTTCAACGTCAGCGGAATTCCGAGAACAATGGAAGAGTTCTGAAGCATTTTTAAAAGTCAGCGGAATTTTGAAAACAATGGAAGATTTCCGAAGCATTTCTAAACGTCAGCGGAATTCTGAGAACAATGGAAGAAATCCGAAGCATTTTTAAACTTCAGCAGAATTCCGAGAACAATGGAAGAGTTCCGAAGCATTTTTAAACTTCAGCGGAATTTGGAGAACAATGGAAGAGTTCCGAAGCATTTTTAAAAGTCAGCGTAATTCCGACAACAATGGAAGAGTTGTGAAGCATTTTTAAACGTCAGCAGAATTCCAAGAACAATGGAAGAGTTCCGAAGCATTTTTAAACGTCAGCGGAATTCTGAGAACAATGGAATAGTTCTGAAGAATTTTTAAATGTTTGCGGGATTCCGAGAACAATGGAAGAGTTCCAAAGCATTTTTAAATGTCAGCGGAAATCTGAAAACAATGGAAGAGTTCCGAAGCATTTTTAATCTTCAGAATAATTCCGAGAACAATGGAAGAGTTCCGAAGCATATTTATACTTCAGCGGAATTCCGAGAACAATGGAAGAGTTGTGAAGCATTTTTAAACGTCAGCGGAATTCCGAGAACAATGGAAGAGGTCCGAAGCATTTTTAAATGTCAGCGGAGTTCCGAGAAATATGGAAGAGTTCCGAAGCATTTTTAAATGTCAGCAGAATTCTGAGAACAATGAAAGAGTTCCAAAGCATTTTTAAATGTCAGCAGAATTCTGAGAACAATGAAAGAGTTCCAAAGCATTTTTAAATGTCAGCGGAATTCTGAAAACAATGGAAGAGTTCCAAAGCATTTTAAAACTTCAGCAGAATTCCAAGAACAATTGAAGGGTTCCGAAGCATTTTTAAACGTCAGCGGAATGCCGAGAATAATGCAAGATTTCCGAAGCATTTTTATATGTCAGCGGAATTCCGAGAAAAATGGAAGAGTACCGAAGCATTTTTAAACGTCAGCTTAATTCTGAGAACAATGGAAGAGTTCCGATGCATTTTTAAACTTCAGCAGAATTCTGAGAACAATGGAAGAGTTTCGAAGCATTTTTAAACTTCAGCGGAATTCCGAGAACAATGGAAGAGTTCTTAAGCATTTTTAAACATCAGCGGAATGCCGAGAACAATGCAAGATTTCCGAAGTATTTTTATATGTCAGCCGAATTCCGAGAACAATGGAAGAGTATCGAAGCATTTTAAAACGTCAGCGGAATTCCGAGAACAATGGAAGAGTTCCGAAGCATTTTTAAACTTCAGCGGAATTACGAGAACAATGGAAGAGTTCCGAAGCATTTTTAAACATGAGCAGAATTCCGAGAACAATGGAAGAGATTTTAAGCATTTTTAAACTTCAGCGGAATTCCGAGAACAATAGAAGAGTTCCGAAGCATTTTTAAACTTCACCCGAATTCCGAGAACAATGGAAGAGTTCCGATGCATTTTTAAACTTCAGCAGAATTCCTAGAACAATGGAAGAGTTCCGAAGCATTTTTAAACTTCAGCAGAATTCCGAGAACAATGGAAGAGTTTCGAAGCATTTTTAAACGTCAGCGGAATTCCGAGAACAATGGAAGAGTTCTTAAGCATTTTTAAACATCAGCGGAATGCCGAGAACAATGCAAGATTTCCGAAGCATTTTTATATGTCAGCGGAATTCCGAGTACAATGGAAGAGTATCGAAGCATTTTTAAACTTCAGCAGAATTCCGAGAGCAATGGAAGAGTTCCAAAGCATTTTAAAACTTCAGCAGAATTCCAAGAACAATTGAAGGGTTCCGAAGCATTTTTAAACGTCAGCGGAATGCCGAGAATAATGCAAGATTTCCGAAGCATTTTTACATGTCAGCGGAATTCCAAGAACAATGGAAGAGTACCGAAGCATTTTTAAACGTCAGCGGAATTCTGAGAACAATGGAAGAGTTCCGATGCATTTTTAAACTTCAGCAGAATTCCGAGAACAATGGAAGAGTTTCGAAGCATTTTTAAACTTCAACGGAATTCCGAGAACAATGGAAGAGTTCCGAAGGATTTTTAAACATCAGCGGAATGCCGAGAACAATGCAAGATTTCCGAAGCATTTTTATATGTCAGCGGAATTCCGAGTACAATGGAAGAGTATCGAAGCATTTTTAAACTTCAGCAGAATTCCGAGAGCAATGGAAGAGTTCCAAAGCATTTTAAAACTTCAGCAGAATTCCAAGAACAATTGAAGGGTTCCGAAGCATTTTTAAACGTCAGCGGAATGCCGAGAATAATGCAAGATTTCCGAAGCATTTTTACATGTCAGCGGAATTCCAAGAACAATGGAAGAGTACCGAAGCATTTTTAAACGTCAGCGGAATTCTGAGAACAATGGAAGAGTTCCGATGCATTTTTAAACTTCAGCAGAATTCCGAGAACAATGGAAGAGTTTCGAAGCATTTTTAAACTTCAACGGAATTCCGAGAACAATGGAAGAGTTCCGAAGGATTTTTAAACATCAGCGGAATTCCGAGAACAATGGAAGAGTTCTTAAGCATTTTTAAACATCAGCGGAATGCCGAGAACAATGCAAGATTTCCGAAGCATTTTTATATGTCAGCGGAATTCCGAGTACAATGGAAGAGTATCGAAGCATTTTAAAACGTCAGCGGAATTCCAAGAACAATGGAAGAGTTCCGAAGCATTTTTAAACGTCAGCCGAATTCCGAGAACAATGGAAGAGTTGCGAAGCATTTTTAAACTTCATCGGAATTTGGAGAACAATGGAAGAGTTCCGAAGCATTTTTAAAATTCAGCTTAATTCCGACAACAATGGAAGAGTTGTGAAGCATTTTTAAACGTCAGCAGAATTCCAAGAACTATGGAAGAGTTCCGAAGCATTTTTAAACGTCAGCGGAATTCTGAGAACAATGGAATAGTTCTGAAGAATTTTTAAATGTTAGCGGGATTCCGAGAACAA
The DNA here is from genome assembly GCF_046119375.1 of Phyllobates terribilis. NCBI lineage: Eukaryota > Metazoa > Chordata > Amphibia > Anura > Dendrobatidae > Phyllobates > Phyllobates terribilis. The sequence continues at coordinate 18,914,927 of NW_027362775.1, read as the reverse complement.
TGGAAGAGTTCCGAAGCATTTTTAAACTTCAGCGGAATTCCTTGAATATTGAAAGAGTTGAGAAGCATTATTAAATGTCAGCGGAACACCAAAAACAATGGAAGAGTTCCGAAGCAATTTAAATGTCAGCGGAATTCCGAGAACAATGAAATAGTTGCGAAGCATTATTAAACGTCAGCGGAATTCTGAGAACAATGGAAGAGTTCCAAAACATTTTTAAACATCAGCGGATTTCCTTCAAGAATGAAAAAGTTCCAAAGAATTTTTAAACTTCAGCAGAATTCGAGGAACAATGGAAGAGTTCCAAAGCATTTTTAAACTTCAGCAGAAATCCGGGAAAAATGGAAGAGTTTCAAAGCTTTTTTAAACTTCAGCAGAATTCGGAGAACAATGGAAGAGTTCCGAAGCATTTTTAAACGTCAGCAGAATTTTGAGAACAATTGAAGAGTTCCAAAGCATTTTTAAACGTCAGTGGAATTCCGAGAACAATGGAAGAGTTCCGAAGCATTTTTAAATGTCAGCAGAATTCCGAGAACAATGGAAGAGTTCTGAAAAATTTTTAAACTTCAGCAGAATTCCGAGAGCAATGGAAGAGTTCCAAAGCATTTTAAAACTTCAGCAGAATTCCAAGAACAATTGAAGGGTTCCGAAGCATTTTTAAACATCAGCGGAATGCCGAGAATAATGCAAGATTTCCGAAGCATTTTTATATGTCAGCGGAATTCCGAGAACAATGTAAGAGTACCGAAGCATTTTAAAACGTCAGCGGAATTCCAAGAACAATGGAAGAGTTCCGAAGCATTTTTAAACTTCAGCGGAATTACGAGAACAATGGAAGAGTTCCGACGCATTTTTAAACATGAGCAGAATTCCGAGAACAATGGAAGAGATTTTAAGCATTTTTAAACTTCAGCGGAATTCCGAGAGCAATAGAAGAGTTCCGAAGCATTTTTAAACTTCACCCGAATTCCGAGAACAATGGAAGAGTTCCGATGCATTTTTAAACTTCAGCAGAATTCCTAGAACAATGGAAGAGTTCCGAAGCATTTTTGAACTTCAGCGGAATTCCGAGAACAATGGAAGAGTTCCGAAGCATTTTTAAACGTCAGCCAAATTCCAAGAACAATGGAAGAGTTCTGAAGCATTTCTAAACGTCAGCGGAATTTTGAAAACAATGGAAGATTTGCGAAGCATTTTTAAACGTCAGCGGACTTCTGAGAACAATGGAAGAGTTCCGAAGCATTTTTTAACTTCTCCCGAATTCCGAGAACAATGGAAGAGTTCCGATGCATTTTTAAACTTCAGCGGAATTCCGAGAACAATGAAAGAGCTCCGAAGCATTTTTCAACGTCAGCGGAATTCCGAGAACAATGGAAGAGTTCTGAAGCATTTTTAAAAGTCAGCGGAATTTTGAAAACAATGGAAGATTTCCGAAGCATTTTTAAACGTCAGCGGAAATCTGAGAACAATGGAAGAGTTCCGAAGCATTTTTAAACTTCAGCAGAATTCCGAGAACAATGGAAGAGTTCCGAAGCATTTTTAAACTTCAACGGAATTTGGAGAACAATGGAAGAGTTCCGAAGCATTTTTAAAAGTCAGCGTAATTCCGACAACAATGGAAGAGTTGTGAAGCATTTTTAAACGTCAGCAGAATTCCAAGAACAATGGAAGAGTTCCGAAGCATTTTTAAACGTCAGCGGAATTCTGAGAACAATGGAATAGTTCTGAAGAATTTTTAAATGTTAGCGGGATTCCGAGAACAATGGAAGAGTTCCAAAGCATTTTTAAATGTCAGCGGAAATCTGAAAACAATGGAAGAGTTCCGAAGCATTTTTAATCTTCAGAATAATTCCGAGAACAATGGAAGAGTTCCGAAGCATATTTATACTTCAGCGGAATTCCGAGAACAATGGAAGAGTTCCGAAGCATTTTTAAAAGTCAGCGGAATACCGAGAACAATGGAAGAGTTGTGAAGCATTTTTAAACGTCAGCGGAATTCCGAGAACAATGGAAGAGGTCCGAAGCATTTTTAAATGTCAGCGGAATTCCGAGAAATATGGAAGAGTTCCGAAGCATTTTTAAATGTCAGCAGAATTCTGAGAACAATGGAAGAGTTCCAAAGCATTTTTAAATGTCAGCGGAATTCTGAAAACAATGGAAGAGTTCCAAAGCATTTTAAAACTTCAGCAGAATTCCAAGAACAATTGAAGGGTTCCGAAGCATTTTTAAACGTCAGCAGAATTTCGAGAACAATTGAAGAGTTCCAAAGCATTTTTAAACGTCAGTGGAATTCCGAGAACAATGGAAGAGTTCCGAAGCATTTTTAAATGTCAGCAGAATTCTGAGAACAATGGAAGAGTTCTGAAAAATTTTTAAACTTCAGCAGAATTCCGAGAGCAATGGAAGAGTTCCAAAGCATTTTAAAACTTCAGCAGAATTCCAAGAACAATTGAAGGGTTCCGAAGCATTTTTAAACATCAGCGGAATGCCGAGAATAATGCAAGATTTCCGAAGCATTTTTATATGTCAGCGGAATTCCGAGAACAATGGAAGAGTACCGAAGCATTTTTAAATGTCAGCGGAATTCTGAGAACAATGGAAGAGTTCCGATGCATTTTTAAACTTCAGCAGAATTCCGAGAACAATGGAAGAGTTTCGAAGCATTTTTAAACTTCAACGGAATTCCGAGAACAATGGAAGAGTTCCGAAGCATTTTTAAACGTCAGCGGAATTCTGAGAACAATAGAAGAGTTCCGATGCATTTTTAAACTTCAGCAGAATTCCTAGAACAATGGAAGAGTTCCGAAGCATTTTTAAACGTCAGCCGAATTCCGAGAAAAATGGAAGAGTTCTGAAGCATTTCTAAACGTCAGCGGAATTTTGAAAACAATGGAAGATTTCCGAAGCATTTTTAAACGTCAGCGGAATTCTGAGAACAATGGAAGAGTTCCGAAGCATTTTTAAACTTCAGCAGAATTCAGAGAACAATGGAAGGGTTTCGAAGCATTTTTAAACTTCAGCGGAATTACGAGAACAATGGAAGAGTTACGAAGCATTTTTAAACTTCTCCCGAATTCCGAGAACAATGGAAGAGTTCCGATGCATTTTTAAACTTCAGCAGAATTCCTAGAACAATGGATGAGTTCCGAAGCATTTTTAGACTTCAGCGGAATTCCGAGAACAATGAAAGAGCTCCGAAGCATTTTTCAACGTCAGCGGAATTCCGAGAACAATGAAAGAGTTCTGAAGCATTTTTAAAAGTCAGCGGAATTTTGAAAACAATGGAAGATTTCCGAAGCATTTTTAGACGTCAGCGGAATTCTGAGAACAATGGAAGAGTTCCGAAGCATTTTTAAACTTCAGCAGAATTCCGAGAACAATGAAAGAGTTCCGGAGCATTTTTAAACTTCAGCGGAATTTGGAGAACAATGGAAGAGTTCCGAAGCATTTTTAAAAGTCAGCGTAATTCCGACAACAATGGAAGAGTTGTGAAGCATTTTTAAACGTCAGCAGAATTCCAAGAACAATGGAAGAGTTCCGAAGCATTTTTAAACGTCAGCGGAATTCTGAGAACAATGGAATAGTTCTGAAGAATTTTTAAATGTTAGCGGGATTCCGAGAACAATGGAAGAGTTCCAAAGCATTTTTAAATGTCAGCGGAAATCTGAAAACAATGGAAGAGTTCCGAAGCATTTTTAATCTTCACAATAATTCCGAGAACAATGGAAGAGTTCCGAAGCATATTTATACTTCAGCGGAATTCCGAGAACAATGGAAGAGTTCCGAAGCATTTTTAAAAGTCAGCGGAATACCGAGAACAATGGAAGAGTTGTGAAGCATTTTTAAACGTCAGCGGAATTCCGAGAACAATGGAAGAGGTCCGAAGCATTTTTAAATGTCAGCGGAATTCCGAGAAATATGGAAGAGTTCCGAAGCATTTTTAAATGTCAGCAGAATTCCGAGAACAATGGAAGAGTTCCAAAGCATTTTTAAATGTCAGCGGAATTCTGAAAATAATGTAAGAGTTCCAAAGCATTTTAAAACTTCAGCAGAATTCCAAGAACAATTGAAGGGTTCCGAAGCATTTTTAAACGTCAGCGGAATGCCGAGAGCAATGCAAGATTTCCGAAGCATTTTTATATGTCAGCGGAATTCCGAGAACAATGGAAGAGTATCGAAGCATTTTAAAACGTCAGCGGAATTCCGAGAACAATGGAAGAGTTCCGAAGCATTTTTAAACTTCAGCGGAATTACGAGAACAATGGAAGAGTTCTGAAGCATTTTTAAACATGAGCAGAATTGCGAGAACAATGGAAGAGATTTTAAGCATTTTTAAACTTCAGCGGAATTCCGAGAACAATAGAAGAGTTTTGAAGCATTTTTAAACTTCACTCGAATTCCGAGAACAATGGAAGAGTTCCGATGCATTTTTAAACGTCAGCGGAATTCCGAGAACAATGGAAGAGTTGTGAAGCATTTTTAAACGTCAGCGGAATTCTGAGAACAATGGAATAGTTCTGAAGCATTTTTAAATGTTAGCGGGATTCCGAGAAAAATGGAAGAGTTCCGAAGCATTTTTAATCTTCAGCATAATTCCGAGAACAATGGATGAGTTCCGAAGCATATTTAAACTTCAGCGGAATTCCGAGAACAATGGAAGAGTTCCGAAGCATTTTTAAAAGTCAGCGGAATACCGAGAACAATGGAAGAGTTGTGAAGCATTTTTAAACATCAGCGGAATTCCGAGAATAATGGAAGAGTTCCGAAGCATTTTTAAACGTCAGCGGAATTCTGAGAACAATGGAAGAGTTCCGATGCATTTTTAAACTTCAGCAGAATTCCGAGAACAATGGAAGAGTTTCGAAGCATTTTTAAACTTCAACGGAATTCCGAGAACAATGGAAGAGTTCCGAAGCATTTTTAAACGTCAGCGGAATTCCGAGAACAATGGAAGAGTTCTTAAGCATTTTTAAACATCAGCGGAATGCCGAGAACAATGCAAGATTTCCGAAGCATTTTTATATGTCAGCGGAATTCCGAGTACAATTGAAGAGTATCGAAGCATTTTAAAACGTCAGCGGAATTCCAAGAACAATGGAAGAGTTCCGAAGCATTTTTAAACTTCAGCAGAATTCCGAGAACAATGGAAGAGTTCCGAAGCATTTTTAAACTTCAGCGGAATTTGGAGAACAATGGAAGAGTTCCGATGCATTTTTAAAATTCAGCGTAATTCCGACAACAATGGAAGAGTTGTGAAGCATTTTTAAACGTCAGCAGAATTCCAAGAACAATGGAAGAGTTCCGAAGCATTTTTAAACGTCAGCGGAATTCTGAGAACAATGGAATAGTTCTGAAGAATTTTTAAATGTTAGCGGGATTCCGAGAACAATGGAAGAGTTCCGAAGCATTTTTAAACTTCAGCGGAATTCCTTGAATAATGAAAGAGTTGAGAAGCATTATTAAATGTCAGCGGAACACCAAAAACAATGGAAGAGTTCCGAAGCATTTTTAAATGTCAGCGGAATTCCGAGAACAATGAAATAGTTGCGAAGCATTATTAAACGTCAGCGGAATTCTGAGAACAATGGAAGAGTTCCGAAACATTTTTAAACATCAGCGGATTTCCTCCAAGAATGAAAAAGTTCCAAAGAATTTTTAAACTTCAGCAGAATTCGAGGAACAATGGAAGAGTTCCAAAGCATTTTTAAATGTCAGCGGAAATCTGAAAACAATGGAAGAGTTCCGAAGCATTTTTAATCTTCAGAATAATTCCGAGAACAATGGAAGAGTTCCGAAGCATATTTATACTTCAGCGGAATTCCGAGAACAATGGAAGAGTTCCGAAGCATTTTTAAAAGTCAGCGGAATACCGAGAACAATGGAAGAGTTGTGAAGCATTTTTAAACGTCAGCGGAATTCCGAGAACAATGGAAGAGGTCCGAAGCATTTTTAAATGTCAGCGGAATTCCGAGAAATATGGAAGAGTTCCGAAGCATTTTTAAATGTCAGCAGAATTCTGAGAACAATGAAAGAGTTCCAAAGCATTTTTAAATGTCAGCGGAATTCTGAAAACAATGGAAGAGTTCCAAAGCATTTTAAAACTTCAGCAGAATTCCAAGAACAATTGAAGGGTTCCGAAGCATTTTTAAACGTCAGCGGAATGCCGAGAATAATGCAAGATTTCCGAAGCATTTTTATATGTCAGCGGAATTCCGAGAAAAATGGAAGAGTACCGAAGCATTTTTAAACGTCAGCTTAATTCTGAGAACAATGGAAGAGTTCCGATGCATTTTTAAACTTCAGCAGAATTCTGAGAACAATGGAAGAGTTTCGAAGCATTTTTAAACTTCAGCGGAATTCCGAGAACAATGGAAGAGTTCTTAAGCATTTTTAAACATCAGCGGAATGCCGAGAACAATGCAAGATTTCCGAAGCATTTTTAAACATGAGCAGAATTCCGAGAACAATGGAAGAGATTTTAAGCATTTTTAAACTTCAGCGGAATTCCGAGAACAATAGAAGAGTTCCGAAGCATTTTTAAACTTCAACGAAATTCCGAGAACAATGGAAGAGTTCCGAAGCATTTTTAAACGTCAGCGGAATTCCGAGAACAATGGAAGAGTTCTTAAGCATTTTTAAACATCAGCGGAATGCCGAGAACAATGCAAGATTTCCGAAGCATTTTTATATGTCAGCGGAATTCCGAGTACAATGGAAGAGTATCGAAGCATTTTTAAACTTCAGCAGAATTCCGAGAGCAATGGAAGTGTTCCAAAGCATTTTAAAACTTCAGCAGAATTCCAAGAACAATTGAAGGGTTCCGAAGCATTTTTAAACGTCAGCGGAATGCCGAGAATAATGCAAGATTTCCGAAGCATTTTTATATGTCAGCGGAATTCCGAGAACAATGGAAGAGTACCGAAGCATTTTTAAACGTCAGCGGAATTCCGAGAACAATGGAAGAGTTCCGAAGCATTTTTAAACTTCAGCAGAATTCCGAGAACAATGGAAGAGTTGCGAAGCATTTTTAAACTTCAGCGGAATTTGGAGAACAATGGAAGAGTTCCGATGCATTTTTAAAATTCAGCGTAATTCCGACAACAATGGAAGAGTTGTGAAGCATTTTTAAACGTCAGCAGAATTCCAAGAACAATGGAAGAGTTCCGAAGCATTTTTAAACGTCAGCGGAATTCTGAGAACAATGGAATAGTTCTGAAGAATTTTTAAATGTTAGCGGGATTCCGAGAACAATGGAAGAGTTCCGAAGCATTTTTAAACTTCAGCGGAATTCCTTGAATAATGAAAGAGTTGAGAAGCATTATTAAATGTCAGCGGAACACCAAAAACAATGGAAGAGTTCCGAAGCATTTTTAAATGTCAGCGGAATTCCGAGAACAATGAAATAGTTGCGAAGCATTATTAAACGTCAGCGGAATTCTGAGAACAATGGAAGAGTTCCGAAACATTTTTAAACATCAGCGGATTTCCTCCAAGAATGAAAAAGTTCCAAAGAATTTTTAAACTTCAGCAGAATTCGAGGAACAATGGAAGAGTTCCAAAGCATTTTTAAATGTCAGCGGAAATCTGAAAACAATGGAAGAGTTCCGAAGCATTTTTAATCTTCAGAATAATTCCGAGAACAATGGAAGAGTTCCGAAGCATATTTATACTTCAGCGGAATTCCGAGAACAATGGAAGAGTTCCGAAGCATTTTTAAAAGTCAGCGGAATACCGAGAACAATGGAAGAGTTGTGAAGCATTTTTAAACGTCAGCGGAATTCCGAGAACAATGGAAGAGGTCCGAAGCATTTTTAAATGTCAGCGGAATTCCGAGAAATATGGAAGAGTTCCGAAGCATTTTTAAATGTCAGCAGAATTCTGAGAACAATGAAAGAGTTCCAAAGCATTTTTAAATGTCAGCGGAATTCTGAAAACAATGGAAGAGTTCCAAAGCATTTTAAAACTTCAGCAGAATTCCAAGAACAATTGAAGGGTTCCGAAGCATTTTTAAACGTCAGCGGAATGCCGAGAATAATGCAAGATTTCCGAAGCATTTTTATATGTCAGCGGAATTCCGAGAAAAATGGAAGAGTACCGAAGCATTTTTAAACGTCAGCTTAATTCTGAGAACAATGGAAGAGTTCCGATGCATTTTTAAACTTCAGCAGAATTCTGAGAACAATGGAAGAGTTTCGAAGCATTTTTAAACTTCAGCGGAATTCCGAGAACAATGGAAGAGTTCTTAAGCATTTTTAAACATCAGCGGAATGCCGAGAACAATGCAAGATTTCCGAAGCATTTTTAAACATGAGCAGAATTCCGAGAACAATGGAAGAGATTTTAAGCATTTTTAAACTTCAGCGGAATTCCGAGAACAATAGAAGAGTTCCGAAGCATTTTTAAACTTCAACGAAATTCCGAGAACAATGGAAGAGTTCCGAAGCATTTTTAAACGTCAGCGGAATTCCGAGAACAATGGAAGAGTTCTTAAGCATTTTTAAACATCAGCGGAATGCCGAGAACAATGCAAGATTTCCGAAGCATTTTTATATGTCAGCGGAATTCCGAGTACAATGGAAGAGTATCGAAGCATTTTTAAACTTCAGCAGAATTCCGAGAGCAATGGAAGTGTTCCAAAGCATTTTAAAACTTCAGCAGAATTCCAAGAACAATTGAAGGGTTCCGAAGCATTTTTAAACGTCAGCGGAATGCCGAGAATAATGCAAGATTTCCGAAGCATTTTTATATGTCAGCGGAATTCCGAGAACAATGGAAGAGTACCGAAGCATTTTTAAACGTCAGCGGAATTCCGAGAACAATGGAAGAGTTCCGAAGCATTTTTAAACTTCAGCAGAATTCCGAGAACAATGGAAGAGTTGCGAAGCATTTTTAAACTTCAGCGGAATTTGGAGAACAATGGAAGAGTTCCGAAGCATTTTTAAAATTCAGCGTAATTCCGACAACAATGGAAGAGTTGTGAAGCATTTTTAAACGTCAGCAGAATTCCAAGAACAATGGAAGAGTTCCGAAGCATTTTTAAACGTCAGCGGAATTCTGAGAACAATGTAATAGTTCTGAAGAATTTTTAAATGTTAGCGGGATTCCGAGAACAATGGAAGAGTTCCGAAGCTTTTTTAAACTTCAGCGGAATTCCTTGAATAATGAAAGAGTTGAGAAGCATTATTAAATGTCAGCGGAACACCAAAAACAATGGAAGAGTTCCGAAGCAATTTAAATGTCAGCGGAATTCCGAGAACAATGAAATAGTTGCGAAGCATTATTAAACGTCAGCGGAATTCTGAGAACAATGGAAGAGTTCCGAAACATTTTTAAACATCAGCGGATTTCCTTCAAGAATGAAAAAGTTCCAAAGAATTTTTAAACTTCAGCAGAATTCGAGGAACAATGGAAGAGTTCCAAAGCATTTTTAAACTTCAGCAGAAATCCGGGAAAAATGGAAGAGTTTCAAAGCTTTTTTAAACTTCAGCAGAATTCGGAGAACAATGGAAGAGTTCCGAAGCATTTTTAAACGTCAGCAGAATTTCGAGAACAATTGAAGAGTTCCAAAGCATTTTTAAACGTCAGTGGAATTCCGAGAACAATGGAAGAGTTCCGAAGCATTTTTAAATGTCAGCAGAATTCCGAGAACAATGGAAGAGTTCTGAAAAATTTTTAAACTTCAGCAGAATTCCGAGAGCAATGGAAGAGTTCCAAAGCATTTTAAAACTTCAGCAGAATTCCAAGAACAATTGAAGGGTTCCGAAGCATTTTTAAACATCATCGGAATGCCGAGAATAATGCAAGATTTCCGAAGCATTTTTATATGTCAGCGGAATTCCGAGAACAATGTAAGAGTACCGAAGCATTTTAAAACGTCAGCGGAATTCCAAGAACAATGGAAGAGTTCCGAAGCATTTTTAAACTTCAGCGGAATTACGAGAACAATGGAAGAGTTCCGACGCATTTTTAAACATGAGCAGAATTCCGAGAACAATGGAAGAGATTTTAAGCATTTTTAAACTTCAGCGGAATTCCGAGAACAATAGAAGAGTTCCGATGCATTTTTAAACTTCAGCAGAATTCCTAGAACAATGGAAGAGTTCCGAAGCATTTTTGAACTTCAGCGGAATTCCGAGAACAATGGAAGAGTTCCGAAGCAATTTTAAACGTCAGCCAAATTCCAAGAACAATGGAAGAGTTCTGAAGCATTTCTAAACGTCTGCGGAATTTTGAAAACAATGGAAGATTTCCGAAGCATTTTTAAACGTCAGCGGACTTCTGAGAACAATGGAAGAGTTCCGAAGCATTTTTAAACTTCTCCCGAATTCCGAGAACAATGGAAGAGTTCCGATGCATTTTTAAACTTCAGCAGAATTCCTAGAACAATGGATGAGTTCCGAAGCATTTTTAAACTTCAGCGGAATTCCGAGAACAATGAAAGAGCTCCGAAGCATTTTTCAACGTCAGCGGAATTCCGAGAACAATGGAAGAGTTCTGAAGCATTTTTAAAAGTCAGCGGAATTTTGAAAACAATGGAAGATTTCCGAAGCATTTCTAAACGTCAGCGGAATTCTGAGAACAATGGAAGAAATCCGAAGCATTTTTAAACTTCAGCAGAATTCCGAGAACAATGGAAGAGTTCCGAAGCATTTTTAAACTTCAGCGGAATTTGGAGAACAATGGAAGAGTTCCGAAGCATTTTTAAAAGTCAGCGTAATTCCGACAACAATGGAAGAGTTGTGAAGCATTTTTAAACGTCAGCAGAATTCCAAGAACAATGGAAGAGTTCCGAAGCATTTTTAAACGTCAGCGGAATTCTGAGAACAATGGAATAGTTCTGAAGAATTTTTAAATGTTAGCGGGATTCCGAGAACAATGGAAGAGTTCCAAAGCATTTTTAAATGTCAGCGGAAATCTGAAAACAATGGAAGAGTTCCGAAGCATTTTTAATCTTCAGAATAATTCCGAGAACAATGGAAGAGTTCCGAAGCATATTTATACTTCAGCGGAATTCCGAGAACAATGGAAGAGTTGTGAAGCATTTTTAAACGTCAGCGGAATTCCGAGAACAATGGAAGAGGTCCGAAGCATTTTTAAATGTCAGCGGAGTTCCGAGAAATATGGAAGAGTTCCGAAGCATTTTTAAATGTCAGCAGAATTCTGAGAACAATGAAAGAGTTCCAAAGCATTTTTAAATGTCAGCAGAATTCTGAGAACAATGAAAGAGTTCCAAAGCATTTTTAAATGTCAGCGGAATTCTGAAAACAATGGAAGAGTTCCAAAGCATTTTAAAACTTCAGCAGAATTCCAAGAACAATTGAAGGGTTCCGAAGCATTTTTAAACGTCAGCGGAATGCCGAGAATAATGCAAGATTTCCGAAGCATTTTTATATGTCAGCGGAATTCCGAGAAAAATGGAAGAGTACCGAAGCATTTTTAAACGTCAGCTTAATTCTGAGAACAATGGAAGAGTTCCGATGCATTTTTAAACTTCAGCAGAATTCTGAGAACAATGGAAGAGTTTCGAAGCATTTTTAAACTTCAGCGGAATTCCGAGAACAATGGAAGAGTTCTTAAGCATTTTTAAACATCAGCGGAATGCCGAGAACAATGCAAGATTTCCGAAGCATTTTTATATGTCAGCGGAATTCCGAGAACAATGGAAGAGTATCGAAGCATTTTAAAACGTCAGCGGAATTCCGAGAACAATGGAAGAGTTCCGAAGCATTTTTAAACTTCAGCGGAATTACGAGAACAATGGAAGAGTTCCGAAGCATTTTTAAACATGAGCAGAATTCCGAGAACAATGGAAGAGATTTTAAGCATTTTTAAACTTCAGCGGAATTCCGAGAACAATAGAAGAGTTCCGAAGCATTTTTAAACTTCACCCGAATTCCGAGAACAATGGAAGAGTTCCGATGCATTTTTAAACTTCAGCAGAATTCCTAGAACAATGGAAGAGTTCCGAAGCATTTTTAAACTTCAGCAGAATTCCGAGAACAATGGAAGAGTTTCGAAGCATTTTTAAACTTCAACGAAATTCCGAGAACAATGGAAGAGTTCCGAAGTATTTTTAAACGTCAGCGGAATTCCGAGAACAATGGAAGAGTTCTTAAGCATTTTTAAACATCAGCGGAATGCCGAGAACAATGCAAGATTTCCGAAGCATTTTTATATGTCAGCGGAATTCCGAGTACAATGGAAGAGTATCGAAGCATTTTTAAACTTCAGCAGAATTCCGAGAGCAATGGAAGAGTTCCAAAGCATTTTAAAACTTCAGCAGAATTCCAAGAACAATTGAAGGGTTCCGAAGCATTTTTAAACGTCAGCGGAATGCCGAGAATAATGCAAGATTTCCGAAGCATTTTTACATGTCAGCGGAATTCCAAGAACAATGGAAGAGTACCGAAGCATTTTTAAACGTCAGCGGAATTCTGAGAACAATGGAAGAGTTCCGATGCATTTTTAAACTTCAGCAGAATTCCGAGAACAATGGAAGAGTTTCGAAGCATTTTTAAACTTCAACGGAATTCCGAGAACAATGGAAGAGTTCCGAAGGATTTTTAAACATCAGCGGAATTCCGAGAACAATGGAAGAGTTCTTAAGCATTTTTAAACATCAGCGGAATGCCGAGAACAATGCAAGATTTCCGAAGCATTTTTATATGTCAGCGGAATTCCGAGTACAATGGAAGAGTATCGAAGCATTTTAAAACGTCAGCGGAATTCCAAGAACAATGGAAGAGTTCCGAAGCATTTTTAAACGTCAGCCGAATTCCGAGAACAATGGAAGAGTTGCGAAGCATTTTTAAACTTCATCGGAATTTGGAGAACAATGGAAGAGTTCCGAAGCATTTTTAAAATTCAGCGTAATTCCGACAACAATGGAAGAGTTGTGAAGCATTTTTAAATGTCAGCAGAATTCCAAGAACTATGGAAGAGTTCCGAAGCATTTTTAAACGTCAGCGGAATTCTGAGAACAATGGAATAGTTCTGAAGAATTTTTAAATGTTAGCGGGATTCCGAGAACAATGGAAGAGTTCCGAAGCATTTTTAAACTTCAGCGGAATTCCTTGAATAATGAAAGAGTTGAGAAGCATTATTAAATGTCAGCGGAACACCAAAAACAATGGAAGAGTTCCGAAGCAATTTAAATGTCAGCGGAATTCCGAGAACAATGAAATAGTTGCGAAGCACTATTAAACGTCAGCGGAATTCTGAGAACAATGGAAGAGTTCCAAAACATTTTTAAACATCAGCGGATTTCCTTCAAGAATGAAAAAGTTCCAAAGAATTTTTAAACTTCAGCAGAATTCGAGGAACAATGGAAGAGTTCCAAAGCATTTTTAAACTTCAGCAGAAATCCGGGAAAAATGGAAGAGTTTCAAAGCTTTTTTAAACTTCAGCAGAATTCGGAGAACAATGGAAGAGTTCCGAAGCATTTTTAAACGTCAGCAGAATTTTGAGAACAATTGAAGAGTTCCAAAGCATTTTTAAACGTCAGTGGAATTCCGAGAACAATGGAAGAGTTCCGAAGCATTTTTAAATGTCAGCAGAATTCCGAGAACAATGGAAGAGTTCTGAAAAATTTTTAAACTTCAGCAGAATTCCGAGAGCAATGGTAGAGTTCCAAAGCATTTTAAAACTTCAGCAGAATTCCAAGAACAATTGAAGGGTTCCGAAGCATTTTTAAACATCAGCGGAATGCCGAGAATAATGCAAGATTTCCGAAGCATTTTTATATGTCAGCGGAATTCCGAGAACAATGTAAGAGTACCGAAGCATTTTAAAACGTCAGCGGAATTCCAAGAACAATGGAAGAGTTCCGAAGCATTTTTAAACTTCAGCGGAATTACGAGAACAATGGAAGAGTTCCGACGCATTTTTAAACATGAGCAGAATTCCGAGAACAATGGAAGAGATTTTAAGCATTTTTAAACTTCAGCGGAATTCCGAGAGCAATAGAAGAGTTCCGAAGCATTTTTAAACTTCACCCGAATTCCGAGAACAATGGAAGAGTTCCGATGCATTTTTAAACTTCAGCAGAATTCCTAGAGCAATGGAAGAGTTCCGAAGCATTTTTGAACTTCAGCGGAATTCCGAGAACAATGGAAGAGTTCCGAAGCATTTTTAAACGTCAGCCAAATTCCAAGAACAATGGAAGAGTTCTGAAGCATTTCTAAACGTCAGCGGAATTTTGAAAACAATGGAAGATTTCCGAAGCATTTTTAAACGTCAGCGGACTTCTGAGAACAATGGAAGAGTTCCGAAGCATTTTTTAACTTCTCCCGAATTCCGAGAACAATGGAAGAGTTCCGATGCATTTTTAAACTTCAGCGGAATTCCGAGAACAATGAAAGAGCTCCGAAGCAGTTTTCAACGTCAGCGGAATTCCGAGAACAATGGAAGAGTTCTGAAGCATTTTTAAAAGTCAGCGGAATTTTGAAAACAATGGAAGATTTCCGAAGCATTTTTAAACGTCAGCGGAATTCTGAGAACAATGGAAGAGTTCCGAAGCATTTTTAAACTTCAGCAGAATTCCGAGAACAATGGAAGAGTTCCGAAGCATTTTTAAACTTCAACGGAATTTGGAGAACAATGGAAGAGTTCCGAAGCATTTTTAAAAGTCAGCGTAATTCCGACAACAATGGAAGAGTTGTGAAGCATTTTTAAACGTCAGCAGAATTCCAAGAACAATGGAAGAGTTCCGAAGCATTTTTAAACGTCAGCGGAATTCTGAGAACAATGGAATAGTTCTGAAGAATTTTTAAATGTTAGCGGGATTCCGAGAACAATGGAAGAGTTCCAAAGCATTTTTAAATGTCAGCGGAAATCTGAAAACAATGGAAGAGTTCCGAAGCATTTTTAATCTTCAGAATAATTCCGAGAACAATGGAAGAGTTCCGAAGCATATTTATACTTCAGCGGAATTCCGAGAACAATGGAAGAGTTCCGAAGCATTTTTAAAAGTCAGCGGAATACCGAGAACAATGGAAGAGTTGTGAAGCATTTTTAAACGTCAGCGGAATTCCGAGAACAATGGAAGAGGTCCGAAGCATTTTTAAATGTCAGCGGAATTCCGAGAAATATGGAAGAGTTCCGAAGCATTTTTAAATGTCAGCAGAATTCTGAGAACAATGGAAGAGTTCCAAAGCATTTTTAAATGTCAGCGGAATTCTGAAAACAATGGAAGAGTTCCAAAGCATTTTAAAACTTCAGCAGAATTCCAGGAACAATTGAAGGGTTCCGAAGCATTTTTAAACGTCAGCGGAATGCCGAGAATAATGCAAGATTTCCGAAGCATTTTTATATGTCAGCGGAATTCCGAGAAAAATGGAAGAGTACCGAAGCATTTTTAAACGTCAGCTTAATTCTGAGAACAATGGAAGAGTTCCGATGCATTTTTAAACTTCAGCAGAATTCTGAGAACAATGGAAGAGTTTCAAAGCATTTTTAAACTTCAGCGGAATTCCGAGAACAATGGAAGAGTTCTTAAGCATTTTTAAACATCAGCGGAATGCCGAGAACAATGCAAGATTTCCGAAGCATTTTTATATGTCAGCGGAATTCCGAGAAAAATGGAAGAGTACCGAAGCATTTTTAAACGTCAGCTGAATTCCGAGAACAACGGAAGAGTTCCGAAGCATTTTTAAACTTCAGCGGAATTACGAGAACAATGGAAGAGTTCCGAAGCATTTTTAAACACGAGCAGAATTCCGAGAACAATGGAAGAGATTTTAAGCATTTTTAAACTTCAGCGGAATTCCGAGAACAATAGAAGAGTTCCGAAGCATTTTTAAACTTCACCCGAATTCCGAGAACAATGGAAGAGTTCCGATGCATTTTTAAACTTCAGCAGAATTCCTAGAACAATGGAAGAGTTCCGAAGCATTTTTAAACTTCAGCAGAATTCCGAGAACAATGGAAGAGTTTCGAAGCATTTTTAAACTTCAACGAAATTCCGAGAACAATGGAAGAGTTCCGAAGCATTTTTAAACGTCAGCGGAATTCCGAGAACAATGGAAGAGTTCTTAAGCATTTTTAAACATCAGCGGAATGCCGAGAACAATGCAAGATTTCCGAAGCATTTTTATATGTCAGCGGAATTCCGAGTACAATGGAAGAGTATCGAAGCATTTTTAAACTTCAGCAGAATTCCGAGAGCAATGGAAGAGTTCCAAAGCATTTTAAAACTTCAGCAGAATTCCAAGAACAATTGAAGGGTTCCGAAGCATTTTTAAACGTCAGCGGAATGCCGAGAATAATGCAAGATTTCCGAAGCATTTTTATATGTCAGCGGAATTCCGAGAACAATGGAAGAGTACCGAATCATTTTTAAACGTCAGCGGAATTCTGAGAACAATGGAAGAGTTCCGATGCATTTTTAAACTTCAGCAGAATTCCGAGAACAATGGAAGGGTTTCGAAGCATTTTTAAACTTCAACGGAATTCCGAGAACAATGGAAGAGTTCGGAAGCATTTTTAAACGTCAGCGGAATTCCGAGAACAATGGAAGAGTTCTTAAGCATTTTTAAACATCAGCGGAATGCCGAGAACAATGCAAGATTTCCGAAGCATTTTTATATGTCAGCGGAATTCCGAGTACAATTGAAGAGTATCGAAGCATTTTAAAACGTCAGCGGAATTCCAAGAACAATGGAAGAGTTCCGAAGCATTTTTAAACTTCAGCAGAATTCCGAGAACAATGGAAGAGTTCCGAAGCATTTTTAAACTTCAGCGGAATTTGGAGAACAATGGAAGAGTTCCGAAGCATTTTTAAAATTCAGCGTAATTCCGACAACAATGGAAGAGTTGTGAAGCATTTTTAAACGTCAGCAGAATTCCAAGAACAATGGAAGAGTTCCGAAGCATTTTTAAACGTCAGCGGAATTCTGAGAACAATGGAATAGTTCTGAAGAATTTTTAAATGTTAGCGGGATTCCGAGAACAATGGAAGAGTTCCGAAGCATTTTTAAACTTCAGCGGAATTCCTTGAATAATGAAAGAGTTGAGAAGCATTATTAAATGTCAGCGGAACACCAAAAACAATGGAAGAGTTCTGAAGCATTTTTAAATGTCAGCGGAATTCCGAGAACAATGAAATAGTTGCGAAGCATTATTAAACGTCAGCGGAATTCTGAGAACAATGGAAGAGTTCCGAAACATTTTTAAACATCAGCGGATTTCCTTCAAGAATGAAAAAGTTCCAAAGAATTTTTAAACTTCAGCAGAATTCGAGGAACAATGGAAGAGTTCCAAAGCATTTTTAAACTTCAGCAGAAATCCGGGAAAAATGGAAGAGTTTCAAAGCATTTTTAAACTTCAGCAGAATTCGGAGAACAATGGAAGAGTTCCGAAGCATTTTTAAACGTCAGCAGAATTTCGAGAACAATTGAAGAGTTCCAAAGCATTTTTAAACGTCAGTGGAATTCTGAGAACAATGGAAGAGTTCCGAAACATTTTTAAACATCAGCGGATTTCCTTCAAGAATGAAAAAGTTCCAAAGAATTTTTAAACTTCAGCAGAATTCGAGGAACAATGGAAGAGTTTCAAAGCATTTTTAAACTTCAGCAGAATTCGGAGAACAATGGAAGAGTTCCGAAGCATTTTTAAACGTCAGCAGAATTTCGAGAACAATTGAAGAGTTCCAAAGCATTTTTAAACGTCAGTGGAATTCCGAGAACAATGGAAGAGTTCCGAAGCATTTTTAAATGTCAGCAGAATTCTGAGAACAATGGAAGAGTTCTGAAAAATTTTTAAACTTCAGCAGAATTCCGAGAGCAATGGAAGAGTTCCAAAGCATTTTAAAACTTCAGCAGAATTCCAAGAACAATTGAAGGGTTCCGAATCATTTTTAAACATCAGCGGAATGCCGAGAATAATGCAAGATTTCCGAAGCATTTTTATATGTCAGCGGAATTCCGAGAACAATGGAAGAGTACCGAAGCATTTTTAAATGTCAGCGGAATTCTGAGAACAATGGAAGAGTTCCGATGCATTTTTAAACTTCAGCAGAATTCCGAGAACAATGGAAGAGTTTCGAAGCATTTTTAAACTTCAACGGAATTCCGAGAACAATGGAAGAGTTCCGAAGCATTTTTAAACGTCAGCGGAATTCCGAGAACAATAGAAGAGTTCTTAAGCATTTTTAAACATCAGCGGAATGCCGAGAACAATGCAAGATTTCCGAAGCATTTTTATATGTCAGCGGAATTCCGAGTACAATGGAAGAGTATCGAAGCATTTTAAAACGTCAGCGGAATTCCAAGAACAATGGAAGAGTTCCGAAGCATTTTTAAACTTCAGCGGAATTACGAGAACAATGGAAGAGTTCCGACGCATTTTTAAACATGAGCAGAATTCCGAGAACAATGAAAGAGATTTTAAGCATTTTTAAACTTCAGCGGAATTCCGAGAACAATAGAAGAGTTCCGATGCATTTTTAAACTTCAGCAGAATTCCTAGAACAATGGAAGAGTTCCGAAGCATTTTTAAACTTCAGCGGAATTCCGAGAACAATGGAAGAGTTCCGAAGCATTTTTAAACGTCAGCCGAATTCCGAGAAAAATGGAAGAGTTCTGAAGCATTTCTAAACGTCAGCGGAATTTTGAAAACAATGGAAGATTTCCGAAGCATTTTTAAACGTCAGCGGAATTCTGAGAACAATGGAAGAGTTCCGAAGCATTTTTAAACTTCAGCAGAATTCAGAGAACAATGGAAGGGTTTCGAAGCATTTTTAAACTTCAGCGGAATTACGAGAACAATGGAAGAGTTACGAAGCATTTTTAAACTTCTCCCGAATTCCGAGAACAATGGAAGAGTTCCGATGCATTTTTAAACTTCAGCAGAATTCCTAGAACAATGGATGAGTTCCGAAGCATTTTTAGACTTCAGCGGAATTCCGAGAACAATGAAAGAGCTCCGAAGCATTTTTCAACGTCAGCGGAATTCCGAGAACAATGAAAGAGTTCTGAAGCATTTTTAAAAGTCAGCGGAATTTTGAAAACAATGGAAGATTTCCGAAGCATTTTTAGACGTCAGCGGAATTCTGAGAACAATGGAAGAGTTCCGAAGCATTTTTAAACTTCAGCAGAATTCCGAGAACAATGAAAGAGTTCCGGAGCATTTTTAAACTTCAGCGGAATTTGGAGAACAATGGAAGAGTTCCGAAGCATTTTTAAAAGTCAGCGTAATTCCGACAACAATGGAAGAGTTGTGAAGCATTTTTAAACGTCAGCAGAATTCCAAGAACAATGGAAGAGTTCCGAAGCATTTTTAAACGTCAGCGGAATTCTGAGAACAATGGAATAGTTCTGAAGAATTTTTAAATGTTAGCGGGATTCCGAGAACAATGGAAGAGTTCCAAAGCATTTTTAAATGTCAGCGGAAATCTGAAAACAATGGAAGAGTTCCGAAGCATTTTTAATCTTCACAATAATTCCGAGAACAATGGAAGAGTTCCGAAGCATATTTATACTTCAGCGGAATTCCGAGAACAATGGAAGAGTTCCGAAGCATTTTTAAAAGTCAGCGGAATACCGAGAACAATGGAAGAGTTGTGAAGCATTTTTAAACGTCAGCGGAATTCCGAGAAATATGGAAGAGTTCCGAAGCATTTTTAAATGTCAGCAGAATTCCGAGAACAATGGAAGAGTTCCAAAGCATTTTTAAATGTCAGCGGAATTCTGAAAATAATGTAAGAGTTCCAAAGCATTTTAAAACTTCAGCAGAATTCCAAGAACAATTGAAGGGTTCCGAAGCATTTTTAAACGTCAGCGGAATGCCGAGAGCAATGCAAGATTTCCGAAGCATTTTTATATGTCAGCGGAATTCCGAGAACAATGGAAGAGTATCGAAGCATTTTAAAACGTCAGCGGAATTCCGAGAACAATGGAAGAGTTCCGAAGCATTTTTAAACTTCAGCGGAATTACGAGAACAATGGAAGAGTTCTGAAGCATTTTTAAACATGAGCAGAATTGCGAGAACAATGGAAGAGATTTTAAGCATTTTTAAACTTCAGCGGAATTCCGAGAACAATAGAAGAGTTTTGAAGCATTTTTAAACTTCACTCGAATTCCGAGAACAATGGAAGAGTTCCGATGCATTTTTAAACGTCAGCGGAATTCCGAGAACAATGGAAGAGTTGTGAAGCATTTTTAAACGTCAGCGGAATTCTGAGAACAATGGAATAGTTCTGAAGCATTTTTAAATGTTAGCGGGATTCCGAGAAAAATGGAAGAGTTCCGAAGCATTTTTAATCTTCAGCATAATTCCGAGAACAATGGATGAGTTCCGAAGCATATTTAAACTTCAGCGGAATTCCGAGAACAATGGAAGAGTGCCGAAGCATTTTTAAAAGTCAGCGGAATACCGAGAACAATGGAAGAGTTGTGAAGCATTTTTAAACATCAGAAGAATTCCGAGAATAATGGAAGAGTTCCGAAGCATTTTTAAACGTCAGCGGAATTCTGAGAACAATGGAAGAGTTCCGATGCATTTTTAAACTTCAGCAGAATTCCGAGAACAATGGAAGAGTTCCGAAGCATTTTTAAACTTCAACGGAATTCCGAGAACAATGGAAGAGTTCCGAAGCATTTTTAAACGTCAGCGGAATTCCGAGAACAATGGAAGAGTTCTTAAGCATTTTTAAACATCAGCGGAATGCCGAGAACAATGCAAGATTTCCGAAGCATTTTTATATGTCAGCGGAATTCCGAGTACAATTGAAGAGTATCGAAGCATTTTAAAACGTCAGCGGAATTCCAAGAACAATGGAAGAGTTCCGAAGCATTTTTAAACTTCAGCAGAATTCCGAGAACAATGGAAGAGTTCCGAAGCATTTTTAAACTTCAGCGGAATTTGGAGAACAATGGAAGAGTTCCGATGCATTTTTAAAATTCAGCGTAATTCCGACAACAATGGAAGAGTTGTGAAGCATTTTTAAACGTCAGCAGAATTCCAAGAACAATGGAAGAGTTCCGAAGCATTTTTAAACGTCAGCGGAATTCTGAGAACAATGGAATAGTTCTGAAGAATTTTTAAATGTTAGCGGGATTCCGAGAACAATGGAAGAGTTCCGAAGCATTTTTAAACTTCAGCGGAATTCCTTGAATAATGAAAGAGTTGAGAAGCATTATTAAATGTCAGCGGAACACCAAAAACAATGGAAGAGTTCCGAAGCATTTTTAAATGTCAGCGGAATTCCGAGAACAATGAAATAGTTGCGAAGCATTATTAAACGTCAGCGGAATTCTGAGAACAATGGAAGAGTTCCGAAACATTTTTAAACATCAGCGGATTTCCTTCAAGAATGAAAAAGTTCCAAAGAATTTTTAAACTTCAGCAGAATTCGAGGAACAATGGAAGAGTTTCAAAGCATTTTTAAACTTCAGCAGAATTCGGAGAACAATGGAAGAGTTCCGAAGCATTTTTAAACGTCAGCAGAATTTCGAGAACAATTGAAGAGTTCCAAAGCATTTTTAAACGTCAGTGGAATTCCGAGAACAATGGAAGAGTTCCGAAGCATTTTTAAATGTCAGCAGAATTCTGAGAACAATGGAAGAGTTCTGAAAAATTTTTAAACTTCAGCAGAATTCCGAGAGCAATGGAAGAGTTCCAAAGCATTTTTAAACGTCAGCGGAATTCCGAGAACAATGGAAGAGTTCTTAAGCATTTTTAAACATCAGCGGAATGCCGAGAACAATGCAAGATTTCCGAAGCATTTTTATATGTCAGCGGAATTCCGAGTACAATGGAAGAGTATCGAAGCATTTTAAAACGTCAGCGGAATTCCAAGAACAATGGAAGAGTTCCGAAGCATTTTTAAACTTCAGCGGAATTACGAGAACAATGGAAGAGTTCCGACGCATTTTTAAACATGAGCAGAATTCCGAGAACAATGAAAGAGATTTTAAGCATTTTTAAACTTCAGCGGAATTCCGAGAACAATAGAAGAGTTCCGATGCATTTTTAAACTTCAGCAGAATTCCTAGAACAATGGAAGAGTTCCGAAGCATTTTTAAACTTCAGCGGAATTCCGAGAACAATGGAAGAGTTCCGAAGCATTTTTAAACGTCAGCCGAATTCCGAGAAAAATGGAAGAGTTCTGAAGCATTTCTAAACGTCAGCGGAATTTTGAAAACAATGGAAGATTTCCGAAGCATTTTTAAACGTCAGCGGAATTCTGAGAACAATGGAAGAGTTCCGAAGCATTTTTAAACTTCAGCAGAATTCAGAGAACAATGGAAGGGTTTCGAAGCATTTTTAAACTTCAGCGGAATTACGAGAACAATGGAAGAGTTACGAAGCATTTTTAAACTTCTCCCGAATTCCGAGAACAATGGAAGAGTTCCGATGCATTTTTAAACTTCAGCAGAATTCCTAGAACAATGGATGAGTTCCGAAGCATTTTTAGACTTCAGCGGAATTCCGAGAACAATGAAAGAGCTCCGAAGCATTTTTCAACATCAGCGGAATTCCGAGAACAATGAAAGAGTTCTGAAGCATTTTTAAAAGTCAGCGGAATTTTGAAAACAATGGAAGATTTCCGAAGCATTTTTAGACGTCAGCGGAATTCTGAGAACAATGGAAGAGTTCCGAAGCATTTTTAAACTTCAGCAGAATTCCGAGAACAATGAAAGAGTTCCGGAGCATTTTTAAACTTCAGCGGAATTTGGAGAACAATGGAAGAGTTCCGAAGCATTTTTAAAAGTCAGCGTAATTCCGACAACAATGGAAGAGTTGTGAAGCATTTTTAAACGTCAGCAGAATTCCAAGAACAATGGAAGAGTTCCGAAGCATTTTTAAACGTCAGCGTAATTCTGAGAACAATGGAATAGTTCTGAAGAATTTTTAAATGTTAGCGGGATTCCGAGAACAATGGAAGAGTTCCAAAGCATTTTTAAATGTCAGCGGAAATCTGAAAACAATGGAAGAGTTCCGAAGCATTTTTAATCTTCAGAATAATTCCGAGAACAATGGAAGAGTTCCGAAGCATATTTATACTTCAGCGGAATTCCGAGAACAATGGAAGAGTTCCGAAGCATTTTTAAAAGTCAGCGGAATACCGAGAACAATGGAAGAGTTGTGAAGCATTTTTAAACGTCAGCGGAATTCCGAGAACAATGGAAGAGGTCCGAAGCATTTTTAAATGTCAGCGGAATTCCGAGAAATATGGAAGAGTTCCGAAGCATTTTTAAATGTCAGCAGAATTCCGAGAACAATGGAAGAGTTCCAAAGCATTTTTAAATGTCAGCGGAATTCTGAAAACAATGTAAGAGTTCCAAAGCATTTTAAAACTTCAGCAGAATTCCAAGAACAATTCAAGGGTTCCGAAGCATTTTTAAACGTCAGCGGAATGCCGAGAGTAATGTAAGATTTCCGAAGCATTTTTATATGTCAGCGGAATTCCGAGAACAATGGAAGAGTATCGAAGCATTTTAAAACGTCAGCGGAATTCCGAGAACAATGGAAGAGTTCCGAAGCATTTTTAAACTTCAGCGGAATTACGAGAACAATGGAAGAGTTCTGAAGCATTTTTAAACATGAGCAGAATTCCGAGAACAATGGAAGAGATTTTAAGCATTTTTAAACTTCAGCGGAATTCCGAGAACAATAGAAGAGTTTCGAAGCATTTTTAAACTTCACTCGAATTCCGAGAACAATGGAAGAGTTCCGATGCATTTTTAAACGTCAGCGGAATTCCGAGAACAATGGAAGAGTTGTGAAGCATTTTTAAACGTCAGCGGAATTCTGAGAACAATGGAATAGTTCTGAAGCATTTTTAAATGTTAGCGGGATTCCGAGAAAAATGGAAGAGTTCCGAAGCATTTTTAATCTTCAGCATAATTCCGAGAACAATGGAAGAGTTCCGAAGCATATTTAAACTTCAGCGGAATTCCGAGAACAATGGAAGAGTTCCGAAGCATTTTTAAAAGTCAGCGGAATACCGAGAACAATGGAAGAGTTGTGAAGCATTTTTAAACGTCAGCGGAATTCCTAGAATAATGGAAGAGTTCCGAAGCATTTTTAAACTTCTCCCGAATTCCGAGAACAATGGAAGAGTTCCGATGCATTTTTAAACTTCAGCAGAATTCCTAGAACAATGGAAGAGTTCCGAAGCATTTTTAAACTTCAGCGGAATTCCGAGAACAATGAAAGAGTTCCGAAGCATTTTTCAACGTCAGCGGAATTCCGAGAACAATGGAAGAGTTCTGAAGCATTTTTAAAAGTCAGCGGAATTTTGAAAACAATGGAAGATATCCGAAGCATTTTTAAACGTCAGCGGAATTCTGAGAACAATGGAAGAGTTTCGAAGCATTTTTAAACTTCAGGGAATTCCGAGAACAATGGAAGAGTTCCGAAGCATTTTTAAACGTCAGCCGAATTCCGAGAACAATGGAAGAGTTCTGAAGCATTTCTAAACGTCAGCAGAATTTTGAAAACAATGGAAGATTTCCGAAGCATTTTTAAACGTCAGCGGAATTCTGAGAACAATGGAAGAGTTCCGAAGCATTTTTAAACTTCAGCAGAATTCCGAGAACAATGGAAGGGTTCCGAAGCATTTTTAAACTTCAGCGGAATTTAAAGAACAATAGAAGAGTTCCGAAGAATTTTTAAAAGTCAGCGGAATTCCGAGAACAATGGAAGAGTTGTGAAGCATTTTTAAACGTCAGCGGAATTCTGAGAACAATGGAATAGTTCTGAAGCATTTTTAAATGTTAGCGGGATTCCGAGAACAATGGAAGAGTTCCGAAGCATATTTAAACTTCAGCGGAATTCCGAGAACAATGGAAGAGTTCCGAAGCATTTTTAAAATTCAGCGGAATACCGAGAACAATGGAAGAGTTGTGAAGCATTTTTAAACGTCAGCGGAATTTCGAGAGCAATGGAAGAGTTCCAAAGCATTTTAAAACTTCAGCAGAATTCCAAGAACAATGGAAGAGTACCGAAGCATTTTTAAACGTCAGCGGAATTCTGAGAACAATGGAAGAGTTCCGATGCATTTTTAAACTTCAGCAGAATTCCGAGAACAATGGAAGAGTTTCGAAGCATTTTTAAACTTCAACGGAATTCCGAGAACAATGGAAGAGTTCCGAAGCATTTTTAAACGTCAGCGGAATTCCGAGAACAATGGAAGAGTTCTTAAGCATTTTTAAACATCAGCGGAATGCCGAGAACAATGCAAGATTTCCGAAGCATTTTTATATGTCAGCGGAATTCCGAGTACAATGGAAGAGTATCGAAGCATTTTAAAACGTCAGCGGAATTCCAAGAACAATGGAAGAGTTCCGAAGCATTTTTAAACTTCAGCGGAATTACGAGAACAATGGAAGAGTTACGACGCATTTTTAAACATGAGCAGAATTCCGAGAACAATGGAAGAGATTTTAAGCATTTTTAAACTTCAGCGGAATTCCGAGAACAATAGAAGAGTTCTGATGCATTTTTAAACTTCAGCAGAATTCCTAGAACAATGGAAGAGTTCCGAAGCATTTTTAAACTTCAGCGGAATTCCGAGAACAATGGAAGAGTTCCGAAGCATTTTTAAACGTCAGCCGAATTCCAAGAACAATGGAAGAGTTCTGAAGCATTTCTAAACGTCAGCGGAATTTTGAAAACAATGGAAGATTTCCGAAGCATTTTTAAACGTCAGCGGAATTCTGAGAACAATGGAAGAGTTCCGAAGCATTTTTAAACTTCTCCCGAATTCCGAGAACAATGGAAGAGTTCCGATGCATTTTTAAACTTCAGCAGAATTCCTAGAACAATGGATGAGTTCCGAAGCATTTTTAAACTTCAGCGGAATTCCGAGAACAATGAAAGAGCTCCGAAGCATTTTTCAACGTCAGCGGAATTCCGAGAACAATGGAAGAGTTCTGAAGCATTTTTAAAAGTCAGCGGAATTTTGAAAACAATGGAAGAGTACCGAAGCATTTTTAAATGTCAGCGGAATTCTGAGAACAATGGAAGAGTTCCGATGCATTTTTAAACTTCAGCAGAATTCCGAGAACAATGGAAGAGTTTCGAAGCATTTTTAAACTTCAACGGAATTCCGAGAACAATGGAAGAGTTCCGAAGCATTTTTAAACGTCAGCGGAATTCCGAGAACAATGGAAGAGTTCTTAAGCATTTTTAAACATCAGCGGAATGCCGAGAACAATGCAAGATTTCCGAAGCATTTTTATATGTCAGCGGAATTCCGAGTACAATGGAAGAGTATCGAAGCATTTTAAAACGTCAGCGGAATTCCAAGAACAATGGAAGAGTTCCGAAGCATTTTTAAACTTCAGCGGAATTACGAGAACAATGGAAGAGTTCCGACGCATTTTTAAACATGAGCAGAATTCCGAGAACAATGAAAGAGATTTTAAGCATTTTTAAACTTCAGCGGAATTCCGAGAACAATAGAAGAGTTCCGATGCATTTTTAAACTTCAGCAGAATTCCTAGAACAATGGAAGAGTTCCGAAGCATTTTTAAACTTCAGCGGAATTCCGAGAACAATGGAAGAGTTCCGAAGCATTTTTAAACGTCAGCCGAATTCCGAGAAAAATGGAAGAGTTCTGAAGCATTTCTAAACGTCAGCGGAATTTTGAAAACAATGGAAGATTTCCGAAGCATTTTTAAACGTCAGCGGAATTCAGAGAACAATGGAAGGGTTTCGAAGCATTTTTAAACTTCAGCGGAATTACGAGAACAATGGAAGAGTTCCGAAGCATTTTTAAACTTCTCCCGAATTCCGAGAACAATGGAAGAGTTCCGATGCATTTTTAAACTTCAGCAGAATTCCTAGAACAATGGAAGAGTTCCGAAGCATTTTTAAACTTCAGCGGAATTCCGAGAACAATGAAAGAGTTCCGAAGCATTTTTCAACGTCAGCGGAATTCCGAGAACAATGGAAGAGTTCTGAAGCATTTTTAAAAGTCAGCGGAATTTTGAAAACAATGGAAGATATCCGAAGCATTTTTAAACGTCAGCGGAATTCTGAGAACAATGGAAGAGTTTCGAAGCATTTTTAAACTTCAGGGAATTCCGAGAACAATGGAAGAGTTCCGAAGCATTTTTAAACGTCAGCCGAATTCCGAGAACAATGGAAGAGTTCTGAAGCATTTCTAAACGTCAGCAGAATTTTGAAAACAATGGAAGATTTCCGAAGCATTTTTAAACGTCAGCGGAATTCTGAGAACAATGGAAGAGTTCCGAAGCATTTTTAAACTTCAGCAGAATTCCGAGAACAATGGAAGGGTTCCGAAGCATTTTTAAACTTCAGCGGAATTTAAAGAACAATAGAAGAGTTCCGAAGAATTTTTAAAAGTCAGCGGAATTCCGAGAACAATGGAAGAGTTGTGAAGCATTTTTAAACGTCAGCGGAATTCTGAGAACAATGGAATAGTTCTGAAGCATTTTTAAATGTTAGCGGGATTCCGAGAACAATGGAAGAGTTCCGAAGCATATTTAAACTTCAGCGGAATTCCGAGAACAATGGAAGAGTTCCGAAGCATTTTTAAAAGTCAGCGGAATACCGAGAACAATGGAAGAGTTGTGAAGCATTTTTAAACGTCAGCGGAATTTCGAGAGCAATGGAAGAGTTCCAAAGCATTTTAAAACTTCAGCAGAATTCCAAGAACAATGGAAGAGTACCGAAGCATTTTTAAACGTCAGCGGAATTCTGAGAACAATGGAAGAGTTCCGATGCATTTTTAAACTTCAGCAGAATTCCGAGAACAATGGAAGAGTTTCGAAGCATTTTTAAACTTCAACGGAATTCCGAGAACAATGGAAGAGTTCCGAAGCATTTTTAAACGTCAGCGGAATTCCGAGAACAATGGAAGAGTTCTTAAGCATTTTTAAACATCAGCGGAATGCCGAGAACAATGCAAGATTTCCGAAGCATTTTTATATGTCAGCGGAATTCCGAGTACAATGGAAGAGTATCGAAGCATTTTAAAACGTCAGCGGAATTCCAAGAACAATGGAAGAGTTCCGAAGCATTTTTAAACTTCAGCGGAATTACGAGAACAATGGAAGAGTTACGACGCATTTTTAAACATGAGCAGAATTCCGAGAACAATGGAAGAGATTTTAAGCATTTTTAAACTTCAGCGGAATTCCGAGAACAATAGAAGAGTTCTGATGCATTTTTAAACTTCAGCAGAATTCCTAGAACAATGGAACAGTTCCGAAGCATTTTTAAACTTCAGCGGAATTCCGAGAACAATGGAAGAGTTCCGAAGCATTTTTAAACGTCAGCCGAATTCCAAGAACAATGGAAGAGTTCTGAAGCATTTCTAAACGTCAGCGGAATTTTGAAAACAATGGAAGATTTCCGAAGCATTTTTAAACGTCAGCGGAATTCTGAGAACAATGGAAGAGTTCCGAAGCATTTTTAAACTTCTCCCGAATTCCGAGAACAATGGAAGAGTTCCGATGCATTTTTAAACCTCAGCAGAATTCCTAGAACAATGGATGAGTTCCGAAGCATTTTTAAACTTCAGCGGAATTCCGAGAACAATGAAAGAGCTCCGAAGCATTTTTCAACGTCAGCCGAATTCCGAGAAAAATGGAAGAGTTCTGAAGCATTTCTAAACGTCAGCGGAATTTTGAAAACAATGGAAGATTTCCGAAGCATTTTTAAACGTCAGCGGAATTCTGAGAACAATGGAAGAGTTCCGAAGCATTTTTAAACTTCAGCAGAATTCAGAGAACAATGGAAGGGTTCCGAAGCATTTTTAAACTTCAGCGGAATTCTGAGAACAATGGAAGAGTTCCGAAGCATTTTTAAACTTCTCCCGAATTCCGAGAACAATGGAAGAGTTCCGATGCATTTTTAAACTTCAGCAGAATTCCTAGAACAATGGATGAGTTCCGAAGCATTTTTAGACTTCAGCGGAATTCCGAGAACAATGAAAGAGCTCCGAAGCATTTTTCAACGTCAGCGGAATTCCGAGAACAATGAAAGAGTTCTGAAGCATTTTTAAAAGTCAGCGGAATTTTGAAAACAATGGAAGATTTCCGAAGCATTTTTAGACGTCAGCGGAATGCTGAGAACAATGGAAGAGTTCCGAAGCATTTTTAAACTTCAGCAGAATTCCGAGAACAATGGAAGAGTTCCGGAGCATTTTTAAACTTCAGCGGAATTTGGAGAACAATGGAAGAGTTCCGAAGCATTTTTAAAAGTCAGCGTAATTCCGACAACAATGGAAGAGTTGTGAAGCATTTTTAAACGTCAGCAGAATTCCAAGAACAATGGAAGAGTTCCGAAGCATTTTTAAACGTCAGCGGAATTCTGAGAACAATGGAATAGTTCTGAAGAATTTTTAAATGTTAGCGGGATTCCGAGAACAATGGAAGAGTTCCAAAGCATTTTTAAATGTCAGCGGAAATCTGAAAACAATGGAAGAGTTCCAAAGCATTTTTAATCTTCAGAATAATTCCGAGAACAATGGAAGAGTTCCGAAGCATATTTATACTTCAGCGGAATTCCGAGAACAATGGAAGAGTTCCGAAGCATTTTTAAAAGTCAGCGGAATACCGAGAACAATGGAAGAGTTGTGAAGCATTTTTAAACGTCAGCGGAATTCCGAGAACAATGGAAGAGGTCCGAAGCATTTTTAAATGTCAGCGGAATTCCGAGAAATATGGAAGAGTTCCGAAGCATTTTTAAATGTCAGCAGAATTCCGAGAACAATGGAAGAGTTCCAAAGCATTTTTAAATGTCAGCGGAATTCTGAAAACAATGTAAGAGTTCCAAAGCATTTTAAAACTTCAGCAGAATTCCAAGAACAATTCAAGGGTTCCGAAGCATTTTTAAACGTCAGCGGAATGCCGAGAGTAATGCAAGATTTCCGAAGCATTTTTATATGTCAGCGGAATTCCGAGAACAATGGAAGAGTATCGAAGCATTTTAAAACGTCAGCGGAATTCCGAGAACAATGGAAGAGTTCCGAAGCATTTTTAAACTTCAGCGGAATTACGAGAACAATGGAAGAGTTCTGAAGCATTTTTAAACATGAGCAGAATTCCGAGAACAATGGAAGAGATTTTAAGCATTTTTAAACTTCAGCGGAATTCCGAGAACAATAGAAGAGTTTCGAAGCATTTTTAAACTTCACTCGAATTCCGAGAACAATGGAAGAGTTCCGATGCATTTTTAAACGTCAGCGGAATTCCGAGAACAATGGAAGAGTTGTGAAGCATTTTTAAACGTCAGCGGAATTCTGAGAACAATGGAATAGTTCTGAAGCATTTTTAAATGTTAGCGGGATTCCGAGAAAAATGGAAGAGTTCCGAAGCATTTTTAATCTTCAGCATAATTCCGAGAACAATGGAAGAGTTCCGAAGCATATTTAAACTTCAGCGGAATTCCGAGAACAATGGAAGAGTTCCGAAGCATTTTTAAAAGTCAGCGGAATACCGAGAACAATGGAAGAGTTGTGAAGCATTTTTAAACGTCAGCGGAATTTCGAGAGCAATGGAAGAGTTCCAAAGCATTTTAAAACTTCAGCAGAATTCCAAGAACAATGGAAGAGTACCGAAGCATTTTTAAACGTCAGCGGAATTCTGAGAACAATGGAAGAGTTCCGAAGCATTTTTAAACTTCAGCAGAATTCCTAGAACAATGGAAGAGTTCCGAAGCATTTTTAAACGTCAGCCGAATTCCGAGAACAATGGAAGAGTTCTGAAGCATTTCTAAACGTGAGCAGAATTTTGAAAACAATGGAAGATTTCCGAAGCATTTTTAAACGTCAGCGGAATTCTGAGAACAATGGAAGAGTTCCGAAGCATTTTTAAACTTCAGCAGAATTCCGAGAACAATGGAAGGGTTCCGAAGCATTTTTAAACTTCAGCGGAATTTAAAGAACAATAGAAGAGTTCCGAAGAATTTTTAAAAGTCAGCGGAATTCCGAGAACAATGGAAGAGTTGTGAAGCATTTTTAAACGTCAGCGGAATTCTGAGAACAATGGAATAGTTCTGAAGCATTTTTAAATGTTAGCGGGATTCCGAGAAAAATGGAAGAGTTCCGAAGCATTTTTAATCTTCAGCATAATTCCGAGAACAATGGAAGAGTTCCGAAGCATATTTAAACTTCAGCGGAATTCCGAGAACAATGGAAGAGTTCCGAAGCATTTTTAAAAGTCAGCGGAATACCGAGAACAATGGAAGAGTTGTGAAGCATTTTTAAACGTCAGCGGAATTCCGAGAATAATGGAAGAGTTCCGAAGCATTTTTAAACTTCTCCCGAATTCCGAGAACAATGGAAGAGTTCCGATGCATTTTTAAACTTCAGCAGAATTCCTAGAACAATGGAAGAGTTCCGAAGCATTTTTAAACTTCAGCGGAATTCCGAGAACAATGAAAGAGTTCCGAAGCATTTTTCAACGTCAGCGGAATTCCGAGAGTAATGCAAGATTTCCGAAGCATTTTTATATGTCAGCGGAATTCCGAGAACAATGGAAGAGTATCGAAGCATTTTAAAACGTCAGCGGAATTCCGAGAACAATGGAAGAGTTCCGAAGCATTTTTAAACTTCAGCGGAATTACGAGAACAATGGAAGAGTTCTGAAGCATTTTTAAACATGAGCAGAATTCCGAGAACAATGGAAGAGATTTTAAGCATTTTTAAACTTCAGCGGAATTCCGAGAACAATAGAAGAGTTTCGAAGCATTTTTAAACTTCACTCGAATTCCGAGAACAATGGAAGAGTTCCGATGCATTTTTAAACGTCAGCGGAATTCCGAGAACAATGGAAGAGTTGTGAAGCATTTTTAAACGTCAGCGGAATTCTGAGAACAATGGAATAGTTCTGAAGCATTTTTAAATGTTAGCGGGATTCCGAGAAAAATGGAAGAGTTCCGAAGCATTTTTAATCTTCAGCATAATTCCGAGAACAATGGAAGAGTTCCGAAGCATTTTTAAACTTCAGCGGAATTCCGAGAACAATGAAAGAGTTCCGAAGCATTTTTCAACGTCAGCGGAATTCCGAGAGTAATGCAAGATTTCCGAAGCATTTTTATATGTCAGCGGAATTCCGAGAACAATGGAAGAGTATCGAAGCATTTTAAAACGTCAGCGGAATTCCGAGAACAATGGAAGAGTTCCGAAGCATTTTTAAACTTCAGCGGAATTACGAGAACAATGGAAGAGTTCTGAAGCATTTTTAAACATGAGCAGAATTCCGAGAACAATGGAAGAGATTTTAAGCATTTTTAAACTTCAGCGGAATTCCGAGAACAATAGAAGAGTTTCGAAGCATTTTTAAACTTCACTCGAATTCCGAGAACAATGGAAGAGTTCCGATGCATTTTTAAACGTCAGCGGAATTCCGAGAACAATGGAAGAGTTGTGAAGCATTTTTAAACGTCAGCGGAATTCTGAGAACAATGGAATAGTTCTGAAGCATTTTTAAATGTTAGCGGGATTCCGAGAAAAATGGAAGAGTTCCGAAGCATTTTTAATCTTCAGCATAATTCCGAGAACAATGGAAGAGTTCCGAAGCATATTTAAACTTCAGCGGAATTCCGAGAACAATGGAAGAGTTCCGAAGCATTTTTAAAAGTCAGCGGAATACCGAGAACAATGGAAGAGTTGTGAAGCATTTTTAAACGTCAGCGGAATTTCGAGAGCAATGGAAGAGTTCCAAAGCATTTTAAAACTTCAGCAGAATTCCAAGAACAATGGAAGAGTACCGAAGCATTTTTAAACGTCAGCGGAATTCTGAGAACAATGGAAGAGTTCCGAAGCATTTTTAAACTTCAGCAGAATTCCTAGAACAATGGAAGAGTTCCGAAGCATTTTTAAACTTCAGCGGAATTCCGAGAACAATGAAAGAGTTCCGAAGCATTTTTCAACGTCAGCGGAATTCCGAGAACAATGGAAGAGTTCTGAAGCATTTTTAAAAGTCAGCGGAATTTTGAAAACAATTGAAGATATCCGAAGCATTTTTAAACGTCAGCGGAATTCTGAGAACAATGGAAGAGTTTCGAAGCATTTTTAAACTTCAGGGAATTCCGAGAACAATGGAAGAGTTCCGAAGCATTTTTAAACGTCAGCCGAATTCCGAGAACAATGGAAGAGTTCTGAAGCATTTCTAAACGTCAGCAGAATTTTGAAAACAATGGAAGATTTCCGAAGCATTTTTAAACGTCAGCGGAATTCTGAGAACAATGGAAGAGTTCCGAAGCATTTTTAAACTTCAGCAGAATTCCGAGAACAATGGAAGGGTTCCGAAGCATTTTTAAACTTCAGCGGAATTTAAAGAACAATAGAAGAGTTCCGAAGAATTTTTAAAAGTCAGCGGAATTCCGAGAACAATGGAAGAGTTGTGAAGCATTTTTAAACGTCAGCGGAATTCTGAGAACAATGGAATAGTTCTGAAGCATTTTTAAATGTTAGCGGGATTCCGAGAAAAATGGAAGAGTTCCGAAGCATTTTTAATCTTCAGCATAATTCCGAGAACAATGGAAGAGTTCCGAAGCATATTTAAACTTCAGCGGAATTCCGAGAACAATGGAAGAGTTCCGAAGCATTTTTAAAAGTCAGCGGAATACCGAGAACAATGGAAGAGTTGTGAAGCATTTTTAAACGTCAGCGAAATTCCGAGAATAATGGAAGAGTTCCGAAGCATTTTTAAACTTCTCCCGAATTCCGAGAACAATGGAAGAGTTCCGATGCATTTTTAAACTTCAGCAGAATTCCTAGAACAATGGAAGAGTTCCGAAGCATTTTTAAACTTCAGCGGAATTCCGAGAACAATGAAAGAGTTCCGAAGCATTTTTCAACGTCAGCGGAATTCCGAGAGTAATGCAAGATTTCCGAAGCATTTTTATATGTCAGCGGAATTCCGAGAACAATGGAAGAGTATCGAAGCATTTTAAAACGTCAGCGGAATTCCGAGAACAATGGAAGAGTTCCGAAGCATTTTTAAACTTCAGCGGAATTACGAGAACAATGGAAGAGTTCTGAAGCATTTTTAAACATGAGCAGAATTCCGAGAACAATGGAAGAGATTTTAAGCATTTTTAAACTTCAGCGGAATTCCGAGAACAATAGAAGAGTTTCGAAGCATTTTTAAACTTCACTCGAATTCCGAGAACAATGGAAGAGTTCCGATGCATTTTTAAACGTCAGCGGAATTCCGAGAACAATGGAAGAGTTGTGAAGCATTTTTAAACGTCAGCGGAATTCTGAGAACAATGGAATAGTTCTGAAGCATTTTTAAATGTTAGCGGGATTCCGAGAAAAATGGAAGAGTTCCGAAGCATTTTTAATCTTCAGCATAATTCCGAGAACAATGGAAGAGTTCCGAAGCATTTTTAAACTTCAGCGGAATTCCGAGAACAATGAAAGAGTTCCGAAGCATTTTTCAACGTCAGCGGAATTCCGAGAGTAATGCAAGATTTCCGAAGCATTTTTATATGTCAGCGGAATTCCGAGAACAATGGAAGAGTATCGAAGCATTTTAAAACGTCAGCGGAATTCCGAGAACAATGGAAGAGTTCCGAAGCATTTTTAAACTTCAGCGGAATTACGAGAACAATGGAAGAGTTCTGAAGCATTTTTAAACATGAGCAGAATTCCGAGAACAATGGAAGAGATTTTAAGCATTTTTAAACTTCAGCGGAATTCCGAGAACAATAGAAGAGTTTCGAAGCATTTTTAAACTTCACTCGAATTCCGAGAACAATGGAAGAGTTCCGATGCATTTTTAAACGTCAGCGGAATTCCGAGAACAATGGAAGAGTTGTGAAGCATTTTTAAACGTCAGCGGAATTCTGAGAACAATGGAATAGTGCTGAAGCATTTTTAAATGTTAGCGGGATTCCGAGAAAAATGGAAGAGTTCCGAAGCATTTTTAATCTTCAGCATAATTCCGAGAACAATGGAAGAGTTCCGAAGCATATTTAAACTTCAGCGGAATTCCGAGAACAATGGAAGAGTTCCGAAGCATTTTTAAAAGTCAGCGGAATACCGAGAACAATGGAAGAGTTGTGAAGCATTTTTAAACGTCAGCGGAATTTCGAGAGCAATGGAAGAGTTCCAAAGCATTTTAAAACTTCAGCAGAATTCCAAGAACAATGGAAGAGTACCGAAGCATTTTTAAACGTCAGCGGAATTCTGAGAACAATGGAAGAGTTCCGAAGCATTTTTAAACTTCAGCAGAATTCCTAGAACAATGGAAGAGTTCCGAAGCATTTTTAAACTTCAGCGGAATTCCGAGAACAATGAAAGAGTTCCGAAGCATTTTTCAACGTCAGCGGAATTCCGAGAACAATGGAAGAGTTCTGAAGCATTTTTAAAAGTCAGCGGAATTTTGAAAACAATTGAAGATATCCGAAGCATTTTTAAACGTCAGCGGAATTCTGAGAACAATGGAAGAGTTTCGAAGCATTTTTAAACTTCAGGGAATTCCGAGAACAATGGAAGAGTTCCGAAGCATTTTTAAACGTCAGCCGAATTCCGAGAACAATGGAAGAGTTCTGAAGCATTTCTAAACGTCAGCAGAATTTTGAAAACAATGGAAGATTTCCGAAGCATTTTTAAACGTCAGCGGAATTCTGAGAACAATGGAAGAGTTCCGAAGCATTTTTAAACTTCAGCAGAATTCCGAGAACAATGGAAGGGTTCCGAAGCATTTTTAAACTTCAGCGGAATTTAAAGAACAATAGAAGAGTTCCGAAGAATTTTTAAAAGTCAGCGGAATTCCGAGAACAATGGAAGAGTTGTGAAGCATTTTTAAACGTCAGCGGAATTCTGAGAACAATGGAATAGTTCTGAAGCATTTTTAAATGTTAGCGGGATTCCGAGAAAAATGGAAGAGTTCCGAAGCATTTTTAATCTTCAGCATAATTCCGAGAACAATGGAAGAGTTCCGAAGCATATTTAAACTTCAGCGGAATTCCGAGAACAATGGAAGAGTTCCGAAGCATTTTTAAAAGTCAGCGGAATACCGAGAACAATGGAAGAGTTGTGAAGCATTTTTAAACGTCAGCGAAATTCCGAGAATAATGGAAGAGTTCCGAAGCATTTTTAAACTTCTCCCGAATTCCGAGAACAATGGAAGAGTTCCGATGCATTTTTAAACTTCAGCAGAATTCCTAGAACAATGGAAGAGTTCCGAAGCATTTTTAAACTTCAGCGGAATTCCGAGAACAATGAAAGAGTTCCGAAGCATTTTTCAACGTCAGCGGAATTCCGAGAGTAATGCAAGATTTCCGAAGCATTTTTATATGTCAGCGGAATTCCGAGAACAATGGAAGAGTATCGAAGCATTTTAAAACGTCAGCGGAATTCCGAGAACAATGGAAGAGTTCCGAAGCATTTTTAAACTTCAGCGGAATTACGAGAACAATGGAAGAGTTCTGAAGCATTTTTAAACATGAGCAGAATTCCGAGAACAATGGAAGAGATTTTAAGCATTTTTAAACTTCAGCGGAATTCCGAGAACAATAGAAGAGTTTCGAAGCATTTTTAAACTTCACTCGAATTCCGAGAACAATGGAAGAGTTCCGATGCATTTTTAAACGTCAGCGGAATTCCGAGAACAATGGAAGAGTTGTGAAGCATTTTTAAACGTCAGCGGAATTCTGAGAACAATGGAATAGTTCTGAAGCATTTTTAAATGTTAGCGGGATTCCGAGAAAAATGGAAGAGTTCCGAAGCATTTTTAATCTTCAGCATAATTCCGAGAACAATGGAAGAGTTCCGAAGCATTTTTAAACTTCAGCGGAATTCCGAGAACAATGAAAGAGTTCCGAAGCATTTTTCAACGTCAGCGGAATTCCGAGAGTAATGCAAGATTTCCGAAGCATTTTTATATGTCAGCGGAATTCCGAGAACAATGGAAGAGTATCGAAGCATTTTAAAACGTCAGCGGAATTCCGAGAACAATGGAAGAGTTCCGAAGCATTTTTAAACTTCAGCGGAATTACGAGAACAATGGAAGAGTTCTGAAGCATTTTTAAACATGAGCAGAATTCCGAGAACAATGGAAGAGATTTTAAGCATTTTTAAACTTCAGCGGAATTCCGAGAACAATAGAAGAGTTTCGAAGCATTTTTAAACTTCACTCGAATTCCGAGAACAATGGAAGAGTTCCGATGCATTTTTAAACGTCAGCGGAATTCCGAGAACAATGGAAGAGTTGTGAAGCATTTTTAAACGTCAGCGGAATTCTGAGAACAATGGAATAGTGCTGAAGCATTTTTAAATGTTAGCGGGATTCCGAGAAAAATGGAAGAGTTCCGAAGCATTTTTAATCTTCAGCATAATTCCGAGAACAATGGAAGAGTTCCGAAGCATATTTAAACTTCAGCGGAATTCCGAGAACAATGGAAGAGTTCCGAAGCATTTTTAAAAGTCAGCGGAATACCGAGAACAATGGAAGAGTTGTGAAGCATTTTTAAACGTCAGCGGAATTTCGAGAGCAATGGAAGAGTTCCAAAGCATTTTAAAACTTCAGCAGAATTCCAAGAACAATGGAAGAGTACCGAAGCATTTTTAAACGTCAGCGGAATTCTGAGAACAATGGAAGAGTTCCGAAGCATTTTTAAACTTCAGCAGAATTCCTAGAACAATGGAAGAGTTCCGAAGCATTTTTAAACTTCAGCGGAATTCCGAGAACAATGAAAGAGTTCCGAAGCATTTTTCAACGTCAGCGGAATTCCGAGAACAATGGAAGAGTTCTGAAGCATTTTTAAAAGTCAGCGGAATTTTGAAAACAATTGAAGATAACCGAAGCATTTTTAAACGTCAGCGGAATTCTGAGAACAATGGAAGAGTTTCGAAGCATTTTTAAACTTCAGGGAATTCCGAGAACAATGGAAGAGTTCCGAAGCATTTTTAAACGTCAGCCGAATTCCGAGAACAATGGAAGAGTTCTGAAGCATTTCTAAACGTCAGCAGAATTTTGAAAACAATGGAAGATTTCCGAAGCATTTTTAAACGTCAGCGGAATTCTGAGAACAATGGAAGAGTTCCGAAGCATTTTTAAACTTCAGCAGAATTCCGAGAACAATGGAAGGGTTCCGAAGCATTTTTAAACTTCAGCGGAATTTAAAGAACAATAGAAGAGTTCCGAAGAATTTTTAAAAGTCAGCGGAATTCCGAGAACAATGGAAGAGTTGTGAAGCATTTTTAAACGTCAGCGGAATTCTGAGAACAATGGAATAGTTCTGAAGCATTTTTAAATGTTAGCGGGATTCCGAGAAAAATGGAAGAGTTCCGAAGCATTTTTAATCTTCAGCATAATTCCGAGAACAATGGAAGAGTTCCGAAGCATATTTAAACTTCAGCGGAATTCCGAGAACAATGGAAGAGTTCCGAAGCATTTTTAAAAGTCAGCGGAATACCGAGAACAATGGAAGAGTTGTGAAGCATTTTTAAACGTCAGCGGAATTCCGAGAATAATGGAAGAGTTCCGAAGCATTTTTAAACTTCTCCCGAATTCCGAGAACAATGGAAGAGTTCCGATGCATTTTTAAACTTCAGCAGAATTCCTAGAACAATGGAAGAGTTCCGAAGCATTTTTAAACTACAGCGGAATTCCGAGAACAATGAAAGAGTTCCGAAGCATTTTTCAACGTCAGCGGAATTCCGAGAGTAATGCAAGATTTCCGAAGCATTTTTATATGTCAGCGGAATTCCGAGAACAATGGAAGAGTATCGAAGCATTTTAAAACGTCAGCGGAATTCCGAGAACAATGGAAGAGTTCCGAAGCATTTTTAAACTTCAGCGGAATTACGAGAACAATGGAAGAGTTCTGAAGCATTTTTAAACATGAGCAGAATTCCGAGAACAATGGAAGAGATTTTAAGCATTTTTAAACTTCAGCGGAATTCCGAGAACAATAGAAGAGTTTCGAAGCATTTTTAAACTTCACTCGAATTCCGAGAACAATGGAAGAGTTCCGATGCATTTTTAAACGTCAGCGGAATTCCGAGAACAATGGAAGAGTTGTGAAGCATTTTTAAACGTCAGCGGAATTCTGAGAACAATGGAATAGTTCTGAAGCATTTTTAAATGTTAGCGGGATTCCGAGAAAAATGGAAGAGTTCCGAAGCATTTTTAATCTTCAGCATAATTCCGAGAACAATGGAAGAGTTCCGAAGCATATTTAAACTTCAGCGGAATTCCGAGAACAATGGAAGAGTTCCGAAGCATTTTTAAAAGTCAGCGGAATACCGAGAACAATGGAAGAGTTGTGAAGCATTTTTAAACGTCAGCGGAATTTCGAGAGCAATGGAAGAGTTCCAAAGCATTTTAAAACTTCAGCAGAATTCCAAGAACAATGGAAGAGTACCGAAGCATTTTTAAACGTCAGCGGAATTCTGAGAACAATGGAAGAGTTCCGAAGCATTTTTAAACTTCAGCAGAATTCCTAGAACAATGGAAGAGTTCCGAAGCATTTTTAAACTTCAGCGGAATTCCGAGAACAATGAAAGAGTTCCGAAGCATTTTTCAACGTCAGCGGAATTCCGAGAACAATGGAAGAGTTCTGAAGCATTTTTAAAAGTCAGCGGAATTTTGAAAACAATTGAAGATATCCGAAGCATTTTTAAACGTCAGCGGAATTCTGAGAACAATGGAAGAGTTTCGAAGCATTTTTAAACTTCAGGGAATTCCGAGAACAATGGAAGAGTTCCGAAGCATTTTTAAACGTCAGCCGAATTCCGAGAACAATGGAAGAGTTCTGAAGCATTTCTAAACGTCAGCAGAATTTTGAAAACAATGGAAGATTTCCGAAGCATTTTTAAACGTCAGCGGAATTCTGAGAACAATGGAAGAGTTCCGAAGCATTTTTAAACTTCAGCAGAATTCCGAGAACAATGGAAGGGTTCCGAAGCATTTTTAAACTTCAGCGGAATTTAAAGAACAATAGAAGAGTTCCGAAGAATTTTTAAAAGTCAGCGGAATTCCGAGAACAATGGAAGAGTTGTGAAGCATTTTTAAACGTCAGCGGAATTCTGAGAACAATGGAATAGTTCTGAAGCATTTTTAAATGTTAGCGGGATTCCGAGAACAATGGAAGAGTTCCGAAGCATATTTAAACTTCAGCGTAATTCCGAGAACAATGGAAGAGTTCCGAAGCATTTTTAAAAGTCAGCGGAATTCCGAGAACAATGGAAGAGTTCTTAAGCATTTTTAAACATCAGCGGAATGCCGAGAACAATGCAAGATTTCCGAAGCATTTTTATATGTCAGCGGAATTCCGAGTACAATGGAAGAGTTCCGAAGCATTTTTAAACGTCAGCGGAATTCCAAGAACAATGGAAGAGTTCCGAAGCATTTTTAAACGTCAGCGGAATTCCGAGAACAATGGAAGAGTTCTTAAGCATTTTTAAACATCAGCGGAATGCCGAGAACAATGCAAGATTTCCGAAGCATTTTTATATGTCAGCGGAATTCCGAGTACAATGGAAGAGTATCGAAGCATTTTAAAACGTCAGCGGAATTCCAAGAACAATGGAAGAGTTCCGAAGCATTTTTAAACTTCAGCGGAATTACGAGAACAATGGAAGAGTTACGACGCATTTTTAAACATGAGCAGAATTCCGAGAACAATGGAAGAGATTTTAAGCATTTTTAAACTTCAGCGGAATTCCGAGAACAATAGAAGAGTTCTGATGCATTTTTAAACTTCAGCAGAATTCCTAGAACAATGGAAGAGTTCCGAAGCATTTTTAAACTTCAGCGGAATTCCGAGAACAATGGAAGAGTTCCGAAGCATTTTTAAACGTCAGCCGAATTCCAAGAACAATGGAAGAGTTCTGAAGCATTTCTAAACGTCAGCGGAATTTTGAAAACAATGGAAGATTTCCGAAGCATTTTTAAACGTCAGCGGAATTCTGAGAACAATGGAAGAGTTCCGAAGCATTTTTAAACTTCTACCGAATTCCGAGAACAATGGAAGAGTTCCGATGCATTTTTAAACTTCAGCAGAATTCCTAGAACAATGGATGAGTTCCGAAGCATTTTTAAACTTCAGCGGAATTCCGAGAACAATGAAAGAGCTCCGAAGCATTTTTCAACGTCAGCGGAATTCCGAGAACAATGGAAGAGTTCTGAAGCATTTTTAAAAGTCAGCGGAATTTTGAAAACAATGGAAGATTTCCGAAGCATTTTTAAACGTCAGCGGAATTCTGAGAACAATGGAAGAGTTCCGAAGCATTTTTAAACTTCAGCAGAATTCCGAGAACAATGGAAGAGTTCCGAAGCATTTTTAAACTTCAGCGGAATTTGGAGAACAATGGAAGAGTTCCAAAGAATTTTTAAAAGTCAGCGTAATTCCGACAACAATGGAAGAGTTGTGAAGCATTTTTAAACGTCAGCAGAATTCCAAGAACAATGGAAGAGTTCCGAAGCATTTTTAAACGTCAGCGGAATTCTGAGAACAATGGAATAGTTCTGAAGAATTTTTAAATGTTAGCGGGATTCCGAGAACAATGGAAGAGTTCCAAAGCATTTTTAAATGTCAGCGGAAATCTGAAAACAATGGAAGAGTTCCGAAGCATTTTTAAACTTCAACGGAATTCCGAGAACAATGGAAGAGTTCCGAAGCATTTTTAAACGTCAGCGGAATTCCGAGAACAATGGAAGAGTTCTTAAGCATTTTTAAACATCAGCGGAATGCCGAGAACAATGCAAGATTTCCGAAGCATTTTTATATGTCAGCGGAATTCCGAGTACAATGGAAGCGTATCGAAGCATTTTAAAACGTCAGCGGAATTCCAAGAACAATGGAAGATTTCCGAAGCATTTTTAAACTTCAGCGGAATTACGAGAACAATGGAAGAGTTCCGACGCATTTTTAAACATGAGCAGAATTCCGAGAACAATGGAAGAGATTTTAAGCATTTTTAAACTTCAGCGGAATTCCGAGAACAATGGAAGAGTTCCGAAGCATTTTTAAACTTCAGCGGAAGTCCGAGAACAATGGAAGAGTTCCGAAGCATTTTTAAACGTCAGCCGAATTCCAAGAACAATGGAAGAGTTCTGAAGCATTTCTAAACGTCAGCGGAATTTTGAAAACAATGGAAGATTTCCGAAGCATTTTTAAACGTCAGCGGAATTCTGAAAACAATGGAAGAGTTCCGAAGCATTTTTAAACTTCTCCCGAATTCCGAGAACAATGGAAGAGTTCCGATGCATTTTTAAACTTCAGCAGAATTCCTAGAACAATGGATGAGTTCCGAAGCATTTTTAAACTTCAGCGGAATTCCGAGAACAATGAAAGAGCTCCGAAGCTTTTTTCAACGTCAGCGGAATTCCGAGAACAATGGAAGAGTTCCGAAGCATTTTTAAAAGTCAGCGGAATACCGAGAACAATGGAAGAGTTGTGAAGCATTTTTAAACGTCAGCGGAATTCCGAGAACAATGGAAGAGGTCCGAAGAATTTTTAAATGTCAGCGGAATTCCGAGAAATATGGAAGAGTTCCGAAGCATTTTTAAATGTCAGCAGAATTCCGAGAACAATGGAAGAGTTCCAAAGCATTTATAAATGTCAGCGGAATTCTGAAAACAATGGAAGAGTTCCAAAGCATTTTAAAACTTCAGCAGAATTCCAAGAACAATTCAAGGGTTCCGAAGCATTTTTAAACGTCAGCGGAATGCCGAGAATAATGCAAGATTTCCGAAGCATTTTTATATGTCAGCGGAATTCCGAGAACAATGGAAGAGTACCGAACCATTTTTAAACGTCAGCTTAATTCTGAGAACAATGGAAGAGTTCCGATGCATTTTTAAACTTCAGCAGAATTCTGAGAACAATGGAAGAGTTTCGAAGCATTTTTAAACTTCAGCAGAATTACGAGAACAATGGAAGAGTTTCGAAGCATTTTTAAACTTCAGCAGAATTCCTAGAACAATGGAAGAGTTCCGAAGCATTTTTAAACTTCAGCAGAATTCCGAGAAGAGTGGAAGAGTTTCGAAGCATTTTTAAACTTCAACGGAATTCCGAGAACAATGGAAGAGTTCCGAAGCATTTTTAAACGTCAGCGGAATTCTGAGAACAATGGAAGAGTTCTTAAGCATTTTTAAACATCAGCGGAATGCCGAGAACAATGCAAGATTTCCAAAGCATTTTTATATGTCAGCGGAATTCCGAGTACAATGGAAG
Organism: Phyllobates terribilis; assembly: GCF_046119375.1. Lineage (NCBI taxonomy): Eukaryota > Metazoa > Chordata > Amphibia > Anura > Dendrobatidae > Phyllobates > Phyllobates terribilis. The sequence goes on along the minus strand of NW_027362775.1, from coordinate 18,871,810 downwards.
AGTATCGAAGCATTTTAAAACGTCAGCGGAATTCCAAGAACAATGGAAGAGTTCCGACGCATTTTTAAACATGAGCAGAATTTCGAGAACAATGGAAGAGATTTTAAGCATTTTTAAACTTCAGCGGAATTCCGAGAACAATAGAAGAGTTCCGAAGCATTTTTAAACTTCACCAGAATTCCGAGAACAATGGAAGAGTTCCGATGCATTTTTAAACTTCAGCAGAATTCCTAGAACAATGGAAGAGTTCCGAAGCATTTTTAAACTTCAGCGGAATTCCGAGAACAATGGAAGAGTTCCGAAGCATTTTTAAACGTCAGCCGAATTCCGAGAACAATGGAAGAGTTCTGAAGCATTTCTAAACGTCAGCGGAATTTTGAAAACAATGGAAGATTTCCGAAGCATTTTTAAACGTCAGCGGAATTCTGAGAACAATGGAAGAGTTCCGAAGCATTTTTAAACTTCTCCCGAATTCCGAGAACAATGGAAGAGTTCCGATGCATTTTTAAACTTCAGCAGAATTCCTAGAACAATGGAAGAGTTCCGAAGCATTTTTAAACTTCAGCGGAATTCCGAGAACAATGAAAGAGTTCCGAAGCATTTTTCAACGTCAGCGGAATTCCGAGAACAATGGAAGTGTTCTGAAGCATTTTTAAAAGTCAGCGGAATTTTGAAAACAATTGAAGATTTCCGAAGCATTTTTAAACGTCAGCGGAATTCTGAGAACAATGGAAGAGTTCCGAAGCATTTTTAAACTTCAGCGGAATTCCGAGAACAATGGAAGAGTTCCGAAGCATTTTTAAACGTCAGCCGAATTCCGAGAACAATGGAAGAGTTCTGAAGCATTTCTAAACGTCAGCAGAATTTTGAAAACAATGGAAGATTTCCGAAGCATTTTTAAACGTCAGCGGAATTCTGAGAACAATGGAAGAGATCCGAAGCATTTTTAAACTTCAGCAGAATTCCGAGAACAATGTAAGGGTTCCGAAGCATTTTTAAACTTCAGCGGAATTCTGAGAACAATGGAATAGTTCTGAAGCATTTTTAAATGTTAGCGGGATTCCGAGAAAAATGGAAGAGTTCCGAAGCATTTTTAAACTTCAGCAGAATTCCTAGAACAATGGAAGAGTTCCGAAGCATTTTTAAACTTCAGCGGAATTCCGAGAACAATGAAAGAGTTCCGAAGCATTTTTAAACTTCAGCGGAATTCCGAGAACAATGTAAGAGTTCCGAAGCATTTTTAAACGTCAGCCGAATTCCGAGAACAATGGAAGAGTTCTGAAGCATTTCTAAACGTCAGCGGAATTTTGAAAACAATGGAAGATTTCCGAAGCATTTTTAAACGTCAGCGGAATTCTGAGAACAATGGAAGAGTTCCGAAGCATTTTTAAACTTCAGCAGAATTCCGAGAACAATGGAAGGGTTCCGAAGCATTTTTAAACTTCAGCGGAATTTGGAGAAACTTGGAAGAGTTCCGAAGAATTTTTAAAAGTCAGCAGAATTCCGAGAACAATGGAAGAGTTGTGAAGCATTTTTAAACGTCAGCGGAATTCCGAGAACAATGGAAGAGTTCCGAAGCATTTTTAAACTTCTCCCGAATTCCGAGAACAATGGAAGAGTTCCGATGCATTTTTAAACTTCAGCAGAATTTGGAGAACAATGGAAGAGTTCCGAAGCATTTTTAAAAGTCAGCATAGTTCCGACAACAATGGAAGAGTTCCGAAGCATTTTTAAACGTCAGCAGAATCCCAAGAACAATTGAAGGGTTCCGAAGCATTTTTAAACGTCAGCGGAATGCCGAGAATAATGCAAGATTTCCGAAGCATTTTTATATGTCAGCAGAATTCCGAGAACAATGGAAGAGTACCGAAGCATTTTTAAACGTCAGCGGAATTCTGAGAACAATGGAAGAGTTCCGATGCATTTTTAAACTTCAGCAGAATTCCGAGAACAATGGAAGAGTTTCGAAGCATTTTTAAACTTCAACGGAATTCCGAGAACAATGGAAGAGTTCCGAAGCATTTTTAAACGTCAGCGGAATTCCGAGAACAATGGAAGAGTTCTTAAGCATTTTTAAACATCAGCGGAATGCCGAGAACAATGCAAGATTTCCAAAGCATTTTTATATGTCAGCGGAATTCCGAGTACAATGGAAGAGTTCCGAAGCATTTTTAAACTTCAGCAGAATTCCGAGAACAATGGAAGAGTTCCGAAGCATTTTTAAACTTCAGCGGAATTTGGAGAACAATGGAAGAGTTCCGAAGCATTTTTAAAAGTCAACGGAATACCGAGAACAATGGAAGAGTTGTGAAGCATTTTTAAACGTCAGCAGAATTCCAAGAACAATGGAAGAGTTCCAAAGCATTTTTAAACGTCAGCGGATTTCTGAGAACAATGGAATAGTTCTGAAGAATTTTTAAATGTTAGCGGAATTCCGAGAACAATGGAAGAGTTCCAAAGCATTTTTAAATGTCAGCGGAAATCTGAAAACAATGGAAGAGTTCCGAAGCATTTTTAATCTTCAGAATAATTCCGAGAACAATGGAAGAGTTCCGAAGCATATTTATACTTCAGCAGAATTCCGAGAACAATGGAAGAGTTCCGAAGCATTTTTAAAAGTCAGCGGAATACCGAGAACAATGGAGGAGTTGTGAAGCATTTTTAAACGTCAGCGGAATTCCGAGAACAATGGAAGAGGTCAGAAGCATTTTTAAATGTCAGCGGAATTCCGAGAAATATGGAAGAGTTCCGAAGCATTTTTAAACGTCAGCGGAATGCCGAGAATAATGTAAGATTTCCGAAGCATTTTTATATGTCAGCGGAATTCCGACAACAATGGAAGAGTACCAAAGCATTTTTAAACGTCAGCGGAATTCTGAGAACAATGGAAGAGTTCCGATGCATTTTTAAACTTCAGCAGAATTCCGAGAACAATGGAAGATTTTCAAAGCATTTTTAAACTTCAGCGGAATTCCGAGAACAATGGAAGAGATTTTAAGCATTTTTAAACTTCAGCGGAATTCCGAGAACAATAGAAGAGTTCCGAAGCATTTTTAAACTTCACCCGAATTCCGAGAACAATGGAAGAGTTCCGATGCATTTTTAAACTTCAGCAGAATTCCAAGAACAATGGAAGAGTTCCGAAGCATTTTTAAACTTCAGCATAATTCCGAGAACAATGGAAGAGTTCCGAAGCATATTTAAACTTCAGCGGAATTCCGAGAACAATGGAAGAGTTCCGAAGCATTTTTAAAAGTCAGCGGAATACCGAGAACAATGGAAGAGTTGTGAAGCATTTTTAAACGTCAGCGGAATTCCGAGAATAATGGAAGAGTTCCGAAGCATTTTTAAACTTCTCCCGAATTCCGAGAACAATGGAAGAGTTCCGAAGCATTTTTAAACTTCAGCAGAATTCCTAGAACAATGGAAGAGTTCCGAAGCATTTTTAAACTTCAGCGGAATTCCGAGAACAATGAAAGAGTTCCGAAGCATTTTTCAACGTCAGCGGAATTCCGAGAGTAATGCAAGATTTCCGAAGCATTTTTATATGTCAGCGGAATTCCGAGAACAATGGAAGAGTATCGAAGCATTTTAAAACGTCAGCGGAATTCCGAGAACAATGGAAGAGTTCCGAAGCATTTTTAAACTTCAGCGGAATTACGAGAACAATGGAAGAGTTCTGAAGCATTTTTAAACATGAGCAGAATTCCGAGAACAATGGAAGAGATTTTAAGCATTTTTAAACTTCAGCGGAATTCCGAGAACAATAGAAGAGTTTCGAAGCATTTTTAAACTTCACTCGAATTCCGAGAACAATGGAAGAGTTCCGATGCATTTTTAAACGTCAGCGGAATTCCGAGAACAATGGAAGAGTTGTGAAGCATTTTTAAACGTCAGCGGAATTCTGAGAACAATGGAATAGTTCTGAAGCATTTTTAAATGTTAGCGGGATTCCGAGAAAAATGGAAGAGTTCCGAAGCATTTTTAATCTTCAGCATAATTCCGAGAACAATGGAAGAGTTCCGAAGCATATTTAAACTTCAGCGGAATTCCGAGAACAATGGAAGAGTTCCGAAGCATTTTTAAAAGTCAGCGGAATACCGAGAACAATGGAAGAGTTGTGAAGCATTTTTAAACGTCAGCGGAATTTCGAGAGCAATGGAAGAGTTCCAAAGCATTTTAAAACTTCAGCAGAATTCCAAGAACAATGGAAGAGTACCGAAGCATTTTTAAACGTCAGCGGAATTCTGAGAACAATGGAAGAGTTCCGAAGCATTTTTAAACTTCAGCAGAATTCCTAGAACAATGGAAGAGTTCCGAAGCATTTTTAAACTTCAGCGGAATTCCGAGAACAATGAAAGAGTTCCGAAGCATTTTTCAACGTCAGCGGAATTCCGAGAACAATGGAAGAGTTCTGAAGCATTTTTAAAAGTCAGCGGAATTTTGAAAACAATTGAAGATATCCGAAGCATTTTTAAACGTCAGCGGAATTCTGAGAACAATGGAAGAGTTTCGAAGCATTTTTAAACTTCAGGGAATTCCGAGAACAATGGAAGAGTTCCGAAGCATTTTTAAACGTCAGCCGAATTCCGAGAACAATGGAAGAGTTCTGAAGCATTTCTAAACGTCAGCAGAATTTTGAAAACAATGGAAGATTTCCAAAGCATTTTTAAACGTCAGCGGAATTCTGAGAACAATGGAAGAGTTCCGAAGCATTTTTAAACTTCAGCAGAATTCCGAGAACAATGGAAGGGTTCCGAAGCATTTTTAAACTTCAGCGGAATTTAAAGAACAATAGAAGAGTTCCGAAGAATTTTTAAAAGTCAGCGGAATTCCGAGAACAATGGAAGAGTTGTGAAGCATTTTTAAACGTCAGCGGAATTCTGAGAACAATGGAATAGTTCTGAAGCATTTTTAAATGTTAGCGGGATTCCGAGAACAATGGAAGAGTTCCGAAGCATATTTAAACTTCAGCGGAATTCCGAGAACAATGGAAGAGTTCCGAAGCATTTTTAAAAGTCAGCGGAATTCCGAGAACAATGGAAGAGTTCTTAAGCATTTTTAAACATCAGCGGAATGCCGAGAACAATGCAAGATTTCCGAAGCATTTTTATATGTCAGCGGAATTCCGAGTACAATGGAAGAGTTCCGAAGCATTTTTAAACGTCAGCGGAATTCCAAGAAAAATGGAAGAGTTCCGAAGCATTTTTAAACGTCAGCGGAATTCCGAGAACAATGGAAGAGTTCTTAAGCATTTTTAAACATCAGCGGAATGCCGAGAACAATGCAAGATTTCCGAAGCATTTTTATATGTCAGCGGAATTCCGAGTACAATGGAAGAGTATCGAAGCATTTTAAAACGTCAGCGGAATTCCAAGAACAATGGAAGAGTTCCGAAGCATTTTTAAACTTCAGCGGAATTACGAGAACAATGGAAGAGTTACGACGCATTTTGAAACATGAGCAGAATTCCGAGAACAATGGAAGAGATTTTAAGCATTTTTAAACTTCAGCGGAATTCCGAGAACAATAGAAGAGTTCTGATGCATTTTTAAACTTCAGCAGAATTCCTAGAACAATGGAAGAGTTCCGAAGCATTTTTAAACTTCAGCGGAATTCCGAGAACAATGGAAGAGTTCCGAAGCATTTTTAAACGTCAGCCGAATTCCAAGAACAATGGAAGAGTTCTGAAGCATTTCTAAACGTCAGCGGAATTTTGAAAACAATGGAAGATTTCCGAAGCATTTTTAAACGTCAGCGGAATTCTGAGAACAATGGAAGAGTTCCGAAGCATTTTTAAACTTCTACCGAATTCCGAGAACAATGGAAGAGTTCCGATGCATTTTTAAACTTCAGCAGAATTCCTAGAACAATGGATGAGTTCCGAAGCATTTTTAAACTTCAGCGGAATTCCGAGAACAATGAAAGAGCTCCGAAGCATTTTTCAACGTCAGCGGAATTCCGAGAACAATGGAAGAGTTCTGAAGCATTTTTAAAAGTCAGCGGAATTTTGAAAACAATGGAAGATTTCCGAAGCATTTTTAAACGTCAGCGGAATTCTGAGAACAATGGAAGAGTTCCGAAGCATTTTTAAACTTCAGCAGAATTCCGAGAACAATGGAAGAGTTCCGAAGCATTTTTAAACTTCAGCGGAATTTGGAGAACAATGGAAGAGTTCCAAAGAATTTTTAAAAGTCAGCGTAATTCCGACAACAATGGAAGAGTTGTGAAGCATTTTTAAACGTCAGCAGAATTCCAAGAACAATGGAAGAGTTCCGAAGCATTTTTAAACGTCAGCGGAATTCTGAGAACAATGGAATAGTTCTGAAGAATTTTTAAATGTTAGCGGGATTCCGAGAACAATGGAAGAGTTCCAAAGCATTTTTAAATGTCAGCGGAAATCTGAAAACAATGGAAGAGTTCCGAAGCATTTTTAAACTTCAACGGAATTCCGAGAACAATGGAAGAGTTCCGAAGCATTTTTAAACGTCAGCGGAATTCCGAGAACAATGGAAGAGTTCTTAAGCATTTTTAAACATCAGCGGAATGCCGAGAACAATGCAAGATTTCCGAAGCATTTTTATATGTCAGCGGAATTCCGAGTACAATGGAAGAGTATCGAAGCATTTTAAAACGTCAGCGGAATTCCAAGAACAATGGAAGATTTCCGAAGCATTTTTAAACTTCAGCGGAATTACGAGAACAATGGAAGAGTTCCGACGCATTTTTAAACATGAGCAGAATTCCGAGAACAATGGAAGAGATTTTAAGCATTTTTAAACTTCAGCGGAATTCCGAGAACAATGGAAGAGTTCCGAAGCATTTTTAAACTTCAGCGGAAGTCCGAGAACAATGGAAGAGTTCCGAAGCATTTTTAAACGTCAGCCGAATTCCAAGAACAATGGAAGAGTTCTGAAGCATTTCTAAACGTCAGCGGAATTTTGAAAACAATGGAAGATTTCCGAAGCATTTTTAAACGTCAGCGGAATTCTGAGAACAATGGAAGAGTTCCGAAGCATTTTTAAACTTCTCCCGAATTCCGAGAACAATGGAAGAGTTCCGATGCATTTTTAAACTTCAGCAGAATTCCTAGAACAATGGATGAGTTCCGAAGCATTTTTAAACTTCAGCGGAATTCCGAGAACAATGAAAGAGCTCCGAAGCTTTTTTCAACGTCAGCGGAATTCCGAGAACAATGGAAGAGTTCCGAAGCATTTTTAAAAGTCAGCGGAATACCGAGAACAATGGAAGAGTTGTGAAGCATTTTTAAACGTCAGCGGAATTCCGAGAACAATGGAAGAGGTCCGAAGAATTTTTAAATGTCAGCGGAATTCCGAGAAATATGGAAGAGTTCCGAAGCATTTTTAAATGTCAGCAGAATTCCGAGAACAATGGAAGAGTTCCAAAGCATTTATAAATGTCAGCGGAATTCTGAAAACAATGGAAGAGTTCCAAAGCATTTTAAAACTTCAGCAGAATTCCAAGAACAATTCAAGGGTTCCGAAGCATTTTTAAACGTCAGCGGAATGCCGAGAATAATGCAAGATTTCCGAAGCATTTTTATATGTCAGCGGAATTCCGAGAACAATGGAAGAGTACCGAACCATTTTTAAACGTCAGCTTAATTCTGAGAACAATGGAAGAGTTCCGATGCATTTTTAAACTTCAGCAGAATTCTGAGAACAATGGAAGAGTTTCGAAGCATTTTTAAACTTCAGCAGAATTACGAGAACAATGGAAGAGTTTCGAAGCATTTTTAAACTTCAGCAGAATTCCTAGAACAATGGAAGAGTTCCGAAGCATTTTTAAACTTCAGCAGAATTCCGAGAAGAGTGGAAGAGTTTCGAAGCATTTTTAAACTTCAACGGAATTCCGAGAACAATGGAAGAGTTCCGAAGCATTTTTAAACGTCAGCGGAATTCTGAGAACAATGGAAGAGTTCTTAAGCATTTTTAAACATCAGCGGAATGCCGAGAACAATGCAAGATTTCCAAAGCATTTTTATATGTCAGCGGAATTCCGAGTACAATGGAAGAGTATCGAAGCATTTTAAAACGTCAGCGGAATTCCAAGAACAATGGAAGAGTTCCGACGCATTTTTAAACATGAGCAGAATTCCGAGAACAATGGAAGAGATTTTAAGCATTTTTAAACTTCAGCGGAATTCCGAGAACAATAGAAGAGTTCCGAAGCATTTTTAAACTTCACCAGAATTCCGAGAACAATGGAAGAGTTCCGATGCATTTTTAAACTTCAGCAGAATTCCTAGAACAATGGAAGAGTTCCGAAGCATTTTTAAACTTCAGCGGAATTCCGAGAACAATGGAAGAGTTCCGAAGCATTTTTAAACGTCAGCCGAATTCCGAGAACAATGGAAGAGTTCTGAAGCATTTCTAAACGTCAGCGGAATTTTGAAAACAATGGAAGATTTCCGAAGCATTTTTAAACGTCAGCGGAATTCTGAGAACAATGGAAGAGTTCCGAAGCATTTTTAAACTTCAGCAGAATTCCGAGAACAATGGAAGGGTTCCGAAGCATTTTTAAACTTCAGCGGAATTTGGAGAAACTTGGAAGAGTTCCGAAGAATTTTTAAAAGTCAGCAGAATTCCGAGAACAATGGAAGAGTTGTGAAGCATTTTTAAACGTCAGCGGAATTCCGAGAACAATGGAAGAGTTCCGAAGCATTTTTAAACTTCTCCCGAATTCCGAGAACAATGGAAGAGTTCCGATGCATTTTTAAACTTCAGCAGAATTTGGAGAACAATGGAAGAGTTCCGAAGCATTTTTAAAAGTCAGCATAGTTCCGACAACAATGGAAGAGTTCCGAAGCAATTTTAAACGTCAGCAGAATCCCAAGAACAATTGAAGGGTTCCGAAGCATTTTTAAACGTCAGCGGAATGCCGAGAATAATGCAAGATTTCCAAAGCATTTTTATATGTCAGCGGAATTCCGAGAACAATGGAAGAGTACCGAAGCATTTTTAAACGTCAGCGGAATTCTGAGAACAATGGAAGAGTTCCGATGCATTTTTAAACTTCAGCAGAATTCCGAGAACAATGGAAGAGTTTCGAAGCATTTTTAAACTTCAACGGAATTCCGAGAACAATGGAAGAGTTCCGAAGCATTTTTAAACGTCAGCGGAATTCCGAGAACAATGGAAGAGTTCTTAAGCATTTTTAAACATCAGCGGAATGCCGAGAACAATGCAAGATTTCCAAAGCATTTTTATATGTCAGCGGAATTCCGAGTACAATGGAAGAGTTCCGAAGCATTTTTAAACTTCAGCAGAATTCCGAGAACAATGGAAGAGTTCCGAAGCATTTTTAAACTTCAGCGGAATTTGGAGAACAATGGAAGAGTTCCGAAGCATTTTTAAAATTCAGCGTAATTCCGACAACAATGGAAGAGTTGTGAAGCATTTTTAAACGTCAGCAGAATTCCAAGAACAATGGAAGAGTTCCAAAGCATTTTTAAACGTCAGCGGATTTCTGAGAACAATGGAATAGTTCTGAAGAATTTTTAAATGTTAGCGGAATTCCGAGAACAATGGAAGAGTTCCAAAGCATTTTTAAATGTCAGCGGAAATCTGAAAACAATGGAAGAGTTCCGAAGCATTTTTAATCTTCAGAATAATTCCGAGAACAATGGAAGAGTTCCGAAGCATATTTATACTTCAGCGGAATTCCGAGAACAATGGAAGAGTTCCGAAGCATTTTTAAAAGTCAGCGGAATACCGAGAACAATGGAAGAGTTCTTAAGCATTTTTAAACGTCAGCGGAATTCCGAGAACAATGGAAGAGGTCAGAAGCATTTTTAAATGTCAGCGGAATTCCGAGAAATATGGAAGAGTTCCGAAGCATTTTTAAACGTCAGCGGAATGCCGAGAATAATGTAAGATTTCCGAAGCATTTTTATATGTCAGCGGAATTCCGACAACAATGGAAGAGTACCGAAGCATTTTTAAACGTCAGCGGAATTCTGAGAACAATGGAAGAGTTCCGATGCATTTTTAAACTTCAGCAGAATTCCGAGAACAATGGAAGAGTTCCGAAGCATTTTTAAACTTCAGCGGAATTTGGAGAACAATGGAAGAGTTCCAAAGAATTTTTAAAAGTCAGCGTAATTCCGACAACAATGGAAGAGTTGTGAAGCATTTTTAAACGTCAGCAGAATTCCAAGAACAATGGAAGAGTTCCGAAGCATTTTTAAACGTCAGCGGAATTCTGAGAACAATGGAATAGTTCTGAAGAATTTTTAAATGTTAGCGGGATTCCGAGAACAATGGAAGAGTTCCAAAGCATTTTTAAATGTCAGCGGAAATCTGAAAACAATGGAAGAGTTCCGAAGCATTTTTAAACTTCAACGGAATTCCGAGAACAATGGAAGAGTTCCGAAGCATTTTTAAACGTCAGCGGAATTCCGAGAACAATGGAAGAGTTCTTAAGCATTTTTAAACATCAGCGGAATGCCGAGAACAATGCAAGATTTCCGAAGCATTTTTATATGTCAGCGGAATTCCGAGTACAATGGAAGAGTATCGAAGCATTTTAAAACGTCAGCGGAATTCCAAGAACAATGGAAGATTTCCGAAGCATTTTTAAACTTCAGCGGAATTACGAGAACAATGGAAGAGTTCCGACGCATTTTTAAACATGAGCAGAATTCCGAGAACAATGGAAGAGATTTTAAGCATTTTTAAACTTCAGCGGAATTCCGAGAACAATGGAAGAGTTCCGAAGCATTTTTAAACTTCAGCGGAAGTCCGAGAACAATGGAAGAGTTCCGAAGCATTTTTAAACGTCAGCCGAATTCCAAGAACAATGGAAGAGTTCTGAAGCATTTCTAAACGTCAGCGGAATTTTGAAAACAATGGAAGATTTCCGAAGCATTTTTAAACGTCAGCGGAATTCTGAGAACAATGGAAGAGTTCCGAAGCATTTTTAAACTTCTCCCGAATTCCGAGAACAATGGAAGAGTTCCGATGCATTTTTAAACTTCAGCAGAATTCCTAGAACAATGGATGAGTTCCGAAGCATTTTTAAACTTCAGCGGAATTCCGAGAACAATGAAAGAGCTCCGAAGCTTTTTTCAACGTCAGCGGAATTCCGAGAACAATGGAAGAGTTCCGAAGCATTTTTAAAAGTCAGCGGAATACCGAGAACAATGGAAGAGTTGTGAAGCATTTTTAAACGTCAGCGGAATTCCGAGAACAATGGAAGAGGTCCGAAGAATTTTTAAATGTCAGCGGAATTCCGAGAAATATGGAAGAGTTCCGAAGCATTTTTAAATGTCAGCAGAATTCCGAGAACAATGGAAGAGTTCCAAAGCATTTATAAATGTCAGCGGAATTCTGAAAACAATGGAAGAGTTCCAAAGCATTTTAAAACTTCAGCAGAATTCCAAGAACAATTCAAGGGTTCCGAAGCATTTTTAAACGTCAGCGGAATGCCGAGAATAATGCAAGATTTCCGAAGCATTTTTATATGTCAGCGGAATTCCGAGAACAATGGAAGAGTACCGAACCATTTTTAAACGTCAGCTTAATTCTGAGAACAATGGAAGAGTTCCGATGCATTTTTAAACTTCAGCAGAATTCTGAGAACAATGGAAGAGTTTCGAAGCATTTTTAAACTTCAGCAGAATTACGAGAACAATGGAAGAGTTTCGAAGCATTTTTAAACTTCAGCAGAATTCCTAGAACAATGGAAGAGTTCCGAAGCATTTTTAAACTTCAGCAGAATTCCGAGAAGAGTGGAAGAGTTTCGAAGCATTTTTAAACTTCAACGGAATTCCGAGAACAATGGAAGAGTTCCGAAGCATTTTTAAACGTCAGCGGAATTCTGAGAACAATGGAAGAGTTCTTAAGCATTTTTAAACATCAGCGGAATGCCGAGAACAATGCAAGATTTCCAAAGCATTTTTATATGTCAGCGGAATTCCGAGTACAATGGAAGAGTATCGAAGCATTTTAAAACGTCAGCGGAATTCCAAGAACAATGGAAGAGTTCCGACGCATTTTTAAACATGAGCAGAATTCCGAGAACAATGGAAGAGATTTTAAGCATTTTTAAACTTCAGCGGAATTCCGAGAACAATAGAAGAGTTCCGAAGCATTTTTAAACTTCACCAGAATTCCGAGAACAATGGAAGAGTTCCGATGCATTTTTAAACTTCAGCAGAATTCCTAGAACAATGGAAGAGTTCCGAAGCATTTTTAAACTTCAGCGGAATTCCGAGAACAATGGAAGAGTTCCGAAGCATTTTTAAACGTCAGCCGAATTCCGAGAACAATGGAAGAGTTCTGAAGCATTTCTAAACGTCAGCGGAATTTTGAAAACAATGGAAGATTTCCGAAGCATTTTTAAACGTCAGCGGAATTCTGAGAACAATGGAAGAGTTCCGAAGCATTTTTAAACTTCAGCAGAATTCCGAGAACAATGGAAGGGTTCCGAAGCATTTTTAAACTTCAGCGGAATTTGGAGAAACTTGGAAGAGTTCCGAAGAATTTTTAAAAGTCAGCAGAATTCCGAGAACAATGGAAGAGTTGTGAAGCATTTTTAAACGTCAGCGGAATTCCGAGAACAATGGAAGAGTTCCGAAGCATTTTTAAACTTCTCCCGAATTCCGAGAACAATGGAAGAGTTCCGATGCATTTTTAAACTTCAGCAGAATTTGGAGAACAATGGAAGAGTTCCGAAGCATTTTTAAAAGTCAGCATAGTTCCGACAACAATGGAAGAGTTCCGAAGCAATTTTAAACGTCAGCAGAATCCCAAGAACAATTGAAGGGTTCCGAAGCATTTTTAAACGTCAGCGGAATGCCGAGAATAATGCAAGATTTCCGAAGCATTTTTATATGTCAGCGGAATTCCGAGAACAATGGAAGAGTACCGAAGCATTTTTAAACGTCAGCGGAATTCTGAGAACAATGGAAGAGTTCCGATGCATTTTTAAACTTCAGCAGAATTCCGAGAACAATGGAAGAGTTTCGAAGCATTTTTAAACTTCAACGGAATTCCGAGAACAATGGAAGAGTTCCGAAGCATTTTTAAACGTCAGCGGAATTCCGAGAACAATGGAAGAGTTCTTAAGCATTTTTAAACATCAGCGGAATGCCGAGAACAATGCAAGATTTCCAAAGCATTTTTATATGTCAGCGGAATTCCGAGTACAATGGAAGAGTTCCGAAGCATTTTTAAACTTCAGCAGAATTCCGAGAACAATGGAAGAGTTCCGAAGCATTTTTAAACTTCAGCGGAATTTGGAGAACAATGGAAGAGTTCCGAAGCATTTTTAAAATTCAGCGTAATTCCGACAACAATGGAAGAGTTGTGAAGCATTTTTAAACGTCAGCAGAATTCCAAGAACAATGGAAGAGTTCCAAAGCATTTTTAAACGTCAGCGGATTTCTGAGAACAATGGAATAGTTCTGAAGAATTTTTAAATGTTAGCGGAATTCCGAGAACAATGGAAGAGTTCCAAAGCATTTTTAAATGTCAGCGGAAATCTGAAAACAATGGAAGAGTTCCGAAGCATTTTTAATCTTCAGAATAATTCCGAGAACAATGGAAGAGTTCCGAAGCATATTTATACTTCAGCGGAATTCCGAGAACAATGGAAGAGTTCCGAAGCATTTTTAAAAGTCAGCGGAATACCGAGAACAATGGAAGAGTTCTTAAGCATTTTTAAACGTCAGCGGAATTCCGAGAACAATGGAAGAGGTCAGAAGCATTTTTAAATGTCAGCGGAATTCCGAGAAATATGGAAGAGTTCCGAAGCATTTTTAAACGTCAGCGGAATGCCGAGAATAATGTAAGATTTCCGAAGCATTTTTATATGTCAGCGGAATTCTGACAACAATGGAAGAGTACCGAAGCATTTTTAAACGTCAGCGGAATTCTGAGAACAATGGAAGAGTTCCGATGCATTTTTAAACTTCAGCAGAATTCCGAGAACAATGGAAGAGTTTCGAAGCATTTTTAAACTTCAGCGGAATTCCGAGAACAATGGAAGAGATTTTAAGCATTTTTAAACTTCAGCGGAATTCCGAGAACAATAGAAGAGTTCCGAAGCATTTTTAAACTTCACCCGAATTCCGAGAACAATGGAAGAGTTCCGATGCATTTTTAAACTTCAGCAGAATTCCAAGAACAATGGAAGAGTTCCGAAGAATTTTTAAACTTCAGCATAATTCCGAGAACAATGGAAGAGTTCCGAAGCATATTTAAACTTCAGCGGAATTCCGAGAACAATGGAAGAGTTCCGAAGCATTTTTAAAAGTCAGCGGAATACCGAGAACAATGGAAGAGTTGTGAAGCATTTATAAACGTCAGCGGAATTCCGAGAATAATGGAAGAGTTCCGATGCATTTTTAAACTTCAGCAGAATTCCTAGAACAATGGAAGGGTTCCGAAGCATTTTTAAACTTCAGCGGAATTCCGAGAACAATGAAAGAGTTCCGAAGCATTTTTCAACGTCAGCGGAATTCCGAGAACAATGGAAGAGTTCTGAAGCATTTTTAAAAGTCAGCGGAATTTTGAAAACAATGGAAGATTTCCGAACCATTTTTAAACATCAGCGGAATTCTGAGAACAATGGAAGAGTTCCGAAGCATTTTTAAACTTCAGCAGAATTCCGAGAACAATGGAAGAGTTCCGAAGCATTTTTAAACTTCAGCGGAATTTGGAGAACAATGGAAGAGTTCCGAAGCATTTTTAAAAGTCAGCGTAATTCCGACAACAATGGAAGAGTTGTGAAGCATTTTTAAACGTCAGCAGAATTCCAAGAACAATGGAAGAGTTCCGAAGCATTTTTAAACGTCAGCGGAATTCTGAGAACAATGGAATAGTTCTGAAGAATTTTTAAATGTTAGCGGGATTCCGAGAACAATGGAAGAGTTCCGAAGCATTTTTAAACTTCAGCGGAATTCCTTGAATAATGAAAGAGTTGAGAAGCATTATTAAATGTCAGCGGAACACCAAAAACAATGGAAGAGTTCCGAAGCATTTTTAAATGTCAGCGGAATTCCGAGAACAATGAAAGAGTTCCGAAGCATATTTAAACTTCAGCGGAATTCCGAGAACAATGGAAGAGTTCCGAAGCATTTTTAAAAGTCAGCGGAATACCGAGAACAATGGAAGAGTTGTGAAGCATTTTTAAACGTCAGCGGAATTCCGAGAATAATGGAAGAGTTCCGAAGCATTTTTAAACTTCTCCCGAATTCCGAGAACAATGGAAGAGTTCCGATGCATTTTTAAACTTCAGCAGAATTCCTAGAACAATGGAAGAGTTCCGAAGCATTTTTAAACTTCAGCGGAATTCCGAGAACAATGAAAGAGTTCCGAAGCATTTTTCAACGTCAGCGGAATTCCGAGAACAATGGAAGTGTTCTGAAGCATTTTTAAAAGTCAGCGGAATTTTGAAAACAATTGAAGATTTCCGAAGCATTTTTAAACGTTAGCGGAATTCTGAGAACAATGGAAGTGTTCCGAAGCATTTTTAAACTTCAGCGGAATTCCGAGAACAATGGAAGAGTTCCGAAGCATTTTTAAACGTCAGCCGAATTCCGAGAACAATGGAAGAGTTCTGAAGCATTTCTAAACGTCAGCAGAATTTTGAAAACAATGGAAGATTTCCGAAGCATTTTTAAACGTCAGCGGAATTCTGAGAACAATGGAAGAGATCCGAAGCATTTTTAAACTTCAGCAGAATTCCGAGAACAATGTAAGGGTTCCGAAGCATTTTTAAACTTCAGCGGAATTCTGAGAACAATGGAATAGTTCTGAAGCATTTTTAAATGTTAGCGGGATTCCGAGAAAAATGGAAGAGTTCCGAAGCATTTTTAAACTTCAGCAGAATTCCTAGAACAATGGAAGGGTTCCGAAGCATTTTTAAACTTCAGCGGAATTCCGAGAACAATGAAAGAGTTCCGAAGCATTTTTAAACTTCAGCGGAATTCCGAGAACAATAGAAGAGTTCCGAAGCATTTTTAAACTTCAGCAGAATTCCGAGAACAATGGAAGAGTTCCGAAGCATTTTTAAACTTCAGCGGAATTTGGAGAACAATGGAAGAGTTCCGAAGCATTTTTAAAAGTCAGCGTAATTCCGACAACAATGGAAGAGTTGTGAAGCATTTTTAAACGTCAGCAGAATTCCAAGAACAATGGAAGAGTTCCGAAGCATTTTTAAACGTCAGCGGAATTCTGAGAACAATGGAATAGTTCTGAAGAATTTTTAAATGTTAGCGGGATTCCGAGAACAATGGAAGAGTTCCGAAGCATTTTTAAACTTCAGCGGAATTCCTTGAATAATGAAAGAGTTGAGAAGCATTATTAAATGTCAGCGGAACACCAAAAACAATGGAAGAGTTCCGAAGCATTTTTAAATGTCAGCGGAATTCCGAGAACAATGAAAGAGTTCCGAAGCATATTTAAACTTCAGCGGAATTCCGAGAACAATGGAAGAGTTCCGAAGCATTTTTAAAAGTCAGTGGAATACCGAGAACAATGGAAGAGTTGTGAAGCATTTTTAAACGTCAGCGGAATTCCGAGAATAATGGAAGAGTTCCGAAGCATTTTTAAACTTCTCCCGAATTCCGAGAACAATGGAAGAGTTCCGATGCATTTTTAAACTTCAGCAGAATTCCTAGAACAATGGAAGAGTTCCGAAGCATTTTTAAACTTCAGCGGAATTCCGAGAACAATGAAAGAGTTCCGAAGCATTTTTCAACGTCAGCGGAATTCCGAGAACAATGGAAGTGTTCTGAAGCATTTTTAAAAGTCAGCGGAATTTTGAAAACAATTGAAGATTTCCGAAGCATTTTTAAACGTCAGCGGAATTCTGAGAACAATGGAAGAGTTCCGAAGCATTTTTAAACTTCAGCGGAATTCCGAGAACAATGGAAGAGTTCCGAAGCATTTTTAAACGTCAGCCGAATTCCGAGAACAATGGAAGAGTTCTGAAGCATTTCTAAACGTCAGCAGAATTTTGAAAACAATGGAAGATTTCCGAAGCATTTTTAAACGTCAGCGGAATTCTGAGAACAATGGAAGAGATCCGAAGCATTTTTAAACTTCAGCAGAATTCCGAGAACAATGTAAGGGTTCCGAAGCATTTTTAAACTTCAGCGGAATTCTGAGAACAATGGAATAGTTCTGAAGCATTTTTAAATGTTAGCGGGATTCCGAGAAAAATGGAAGAGTTCCGAAGCATTTTTAAACTTCAGCAGAATTCCTAGAACAATGGAAGAGTTCCGAAGCATTTTTAAACTTCAGCGGAATTCCGAGAACAATGAAAGAGTTCCGAAGCATTTTTAAACTTCAGCGGAATTCCGAGAACAATAGAAGAGTTCCGAAGCATTTTTAAACTTCAGCGGAATTCCGAGAACAATGTAAGAGTTCCGAAGCATTTTTAAACGTCAGCCGAATTCCGAGAACAATGGAAGAGTTCTGAAGCATTTCTAAACGTCAGCGGAATTTTGAAAACAATGGAAGATTTCCGAAGCATTTTTAAACGTCAGCGGAATTCTGAGAACAATGGAAGAGTTCCGAAGCATTTTTAAACTTCAGCAGAATTCCGAGAACAATGGAAGGGTTCCGAAGCATTTTTAAACTTCAGCGGAATTTGGAGAAACTTGGAAGAGTTCCGAAGAATTTTTAAAAGTCAGCAGAATTCCGAGAACAATGGAAGAGTTGTGAAGCATTTTTAAACGTCAGCGGAATTCCGAGAACAATGGAAGAGTTCCGAAGCATTTTTAAACTTCTCCCGAATTCCGAGAACAATGGAAGAGTTCCGATGCATTTTTAAACTTCAGCAGAATTTGGAGAACAATGGAAGAGTTCCGAAGCATTTTTAAAAGTCAGCATAGTTCCGACAACAATGGAAGAGTTCCGAAGCATTTTTAAACGTCAGCAGAATCCCAAGAACAATTGAAGGGTTCCGAAGCATTTTTAAACGTCAGCGGAATGCCGAGAATAATGCAAGATTTCCGAAGCATTTTTATATGTCAGCAGAATTCCGAGAACAATGGAAGAGTACCGAAGCATTTTTAAACGTCAGCGGAATTCTGAGAACAATGGAAGAGTTCCGATGCATTTTTAAACTTCAGCAGAATTCCGAGAACAATGGAAGAGTTTCGAAGCATTTTTAAACTTCAACGGAATTCCGAGAACAATGGAAGAGTTCCGAAGCATTTTTAAACGTCAGCGGAATTCCGAGAACAATGGAAGAGTTCTTAAGCATTTTTAAACATCAGCGGAATGCCGAGAACAATGCAAGATTTCCAAAGCATTTTTATATGTCAGCGGAATTCCGAGTACAATGGAAGAGTTCCGAAGCATTTTTAAACTTCAGCAGAATTCCGAGAACAATGGAAGAGTTCCGAAGCATTTTTAAACTTCAGCGGAATTTGGAGAACAATGGAAGAGTTCCGAAGCATTTTTAAAAGTCAACGGAATACCGAGAACAATGGAAGAGTTGTGAAGCATTTTTAAACGTCAGCAGAATTCCAAGAACAATGGAAGAGTTCCAAAGCATTTTTAAACGTCAGCGGATTTCTGAGAACAATGGAATAGTTCTGAAGAATTTTTAAATGTTAGCGGAATTCCGAGAACAATGGAAGAGTTCCAAAGCATTTTTAAATGTCAGCGGAAATCTGAAAACAATGGAAGAGTTCCGAAGCATTTTTAATCTTCAGAATAATTCCGAGAACAATGGAAGAGTTCCGAAGCATATTTATACTTCAGCGGAATTCCGAGAACAATGGAAGAGTTCCGAAACATTTTTAAAAGTCAGCGGAATACCGAGAACAATGGAAGAGTTGTGAAGCATTTTTAAACGTCAGCGGAATTCCGAGAACAATGGAAGAGGTCAGAAGCATTTTTAAATGTCAGCGGAATTCCGAGAAATATGGAAGAGTTCCGAAGCATTTTTAAACGTCAGCGGAATGCCGAGAATAATGTAAGATTTCCGAAGCATTTTTATATGTCAGCGGAATTCCGACAACAATGGAAGAGTACCAAAGCATTTTTAAACGTCAGCGGAATTCTGAGAACAATGGAAGAGTTCCGATGCATTTTTAAACTTCAGCAGAATTCCGAGAACAATGGAAGATTTTCAAAGCATTTTTAAACTTCAGCGGAATTCCGAGAACAATGGAAGAGATTTTAAGCATTTTTAAACTTCAGCGGAATTCCGAGAACAATAGAAGAGTTCCGAAGCATTTTTAAACTTCACCCGAATTCCGAGAACAATGGAAGAGTTCCGATGCATTTTTAAACTTCAGCAGAATTCCAAGAACAATGGAAGAGTTCCGAAGCATTTTTAAACTTCAGCATAATTCCGAGAACAATGGAAGAGTTCCGAAGCATATTTAAACTTCAGCGGAATTCCGAGAACAATGGAAGAGTTCCGAAGCATTTTTAAAAGTCAGCGGAATACCGAGAACAATGGAAGAGTTGTGAAGCATTTTTAAACGTCAGCGGAATTCCGAGAATAATGGAAGAGTTCCGAAGCATTTTTAAACTTCTCCCGAATTCCGAGAACAATGGAAGAGTTCCGATGCATTTTTAAACTTCAGCAGAATTCCTAGAACAATGGAAGAGTTCCGAAGCATTTTTAAACTTCAGCGGAATTCCGAGAACAATGAAAGAGTTCCGAAGCATTTTTCAACGTCAGCGGAATTCCGAGAACAATGGAAGTGTTCTGAAGCATTTTTAAAAGTCAGCGGAATTTTGAAAACAATTGAAGATTTCCGAAGCATTTTTAAACGTCAGTGGAATTCTGAGAACAATGGAAGAGTTCCGAAGCATTTTTAAACTTCAGCGGAATTCCGAGAACAATGGAAGAGTTCCGAAGCATTTTTAAACGTCAGCCGAATTCCGAGAACAATGGAAGAGTTCTGAAGCATTTCTAAACGTCAGCAGAATTTTGAAAACAATGGAAGATTTCCGAAGCATTTTTAAACGTCAGCGGAATTCTGAGAACAATGGAAGAGATCCGAAGCATTTTTAAACTTCAGCAGAATTCCGAGAACAATGTAAGGGTTCCGAAGCATTTTTAAACTTCAGCGGAATTCTGAGAACAATGGAATAGTTCTGAAGCATTTTTAAATGTTAGCGGGATTCCGAGAAAAATGGAAGAGTTCCGAAGCATTTTTAAACTTCAGCAGAATTCCTAGAACAATGGAAGAGTTCCGAAGCATTTTTAAACTTCAGCGGAATTCCGAGAACAATGAAAGAGTTCCGAAGCATTTTTCAACGTCAGCGGAATTCCGAGAACAATGGAAGAGTTCTGAAGCACTTTTAAAAGTCAGCGGAATTTTGAAAACAATGGAAGTTTTCCGAAGCATTTTTAAACTTCAGCAGAATACCGAGAACAATGGAAGAGTTCCGAAGCATTTTTAAACTTCAGCGGAATTTGGAGAACAATGGAAGAGGTCCGAAGCATTTTTAAATGTCAGCGGAATTCCGAGAAATATGGAAGAGTTCCGAAGCATTTTTAAATGTCAGCAGAATTCCGAGAACAATGGAAGAGTTCCGAAGCATTTTTAAATTTAAGCGGAATTCCGAGAACAATGAAAGAGCTCCGAAGCATTTTTCAACGTCAGCGGAATTCCGAGAACAATGGAAGAGTTCTGAAGCATTTTTAAAAGTCAGCGGAATTTTGAAAACAATGGAAGATTTCCGAACCATTTTTAAACATCAGCGGAATTCTGAGAACAATGGAAGAGTTCCGAAGCATTTTTAAACTTCAGCAGAATTCCGAGAACAATGGAAGAGTTCCGAAGCATTTTTAAACTTCAGCGGAATTTGGAGAACAATGGAAGAGTTCCGAAGCATTTTTAAAAGTCAGCGTAATTCCGACAACAATGGAAGAGTTGTGAAGCTTTTTTAAACGTCAGCAGAATTCCAAGAACAATGGAAGAGTTCCGAAGCATTTTTAAACGTCAGCGGAATTCTGAGAACAATGGAATAGTTCTGAAGAATTTTTAAATGTTAGCGGGATTCCGAGAACAATGGAAGAGTTCCGAAGCATTTTTAAACTTCAGCGGAATTCCTTGAATAATGAAAGAGTTGAGAAGCATTATTAAATGTCAGCGGAACACCAAAAACAATGGAAGAGTTCCGAAGCATTTTTAAATGTCAGCGGAATTCCGAGAACAATGAAAGAGTTCCGAAGCATATTTAAACTTCAGCGGAATTCCGAGAACAATGGAAGAGTTCCGAAGCATTTTTAAAAGTCAGCGGAATACCGAGAACAATGGAAGAGTTGTGAAGCATTTTTAAACGTCAGCGGAATTCCGAGAATAATGGAAGAGTTCCGAAGCATTTTTAAACTTCTCCCGAATTCCGAGAACAATGGAAGAGTTCCGATGCATTTTTAAACTTCAGCAGAATTCCTAGAACAATGGAAGAGTTCCGAAGCATTTTTAAACTTCAGCGGAATTCCGAGAACAATGAAAGAGTTCGGAAGCATTTTTCAACGTCAGCGGAATTCCGAGAACAATGGAAGTGTTCTGAAGCATTTTTAAAAGTCAGCGGAATTTTGAAAACAATTGAAGATTTCCGAAGCATTTTTAAACGTCAGCGGAATTCTGAGAACAATGGAAGAGTTCCGAAGAATTTTTAAACTTCAGCGGAATTCCGAGAACAATGGAAGAGTTCCGAAGCATTTTTAAACGTCAGCCGAATTCCGAGAACAATGGAAGAGTTCTGAAGCATTTCTAAACGTCAGCAGAATTTTGAAAACAATGGAAGATTTCCGAAGCATTTTTAAACGTCAGCGGAATTCTGAGAACAATGGAAGAGATCCGAAGCATTTTTAAACTTCAGCAGAATCCCAAGAACAATTGAAGGGTTCCGAAGCATTTTTAAACGTCAGCGGAATGCCGAGAATAATGCAAGATTTCCGAAGCATTTTTATATGTCAGCGGAATTCCGAGAACAATGGAAGAGTACCGAAGCATTTTTAAACGTCAGCGGAATTCTGAGAACAATGGAAGAGTTCCGATGCATTTTTAAACTTCAGCAGAATTCCGAGAACAATGGAAGAGTTTCGAAGCATTTTTAAACTTCAACGGAATTCCGAGAACAATGGAAGAGTTCCGAAGCATTTTTAAACGTCAGCGGAATTCCGAGAACAATGGAAGAGTTCTTAAGCATTTTTAAACATCAGCGGAATGCCGAGAACAATGCAAGATTTCCAAAGCATTTTTATATGTCAGCGGAATTCCGAGTACAATGGAAGAGTTCCGAAGCATTTTTAAACTTCAGCAGAATTCCGAGAACAATGGAAGAGTTCCGAAGCATTTTTAAACTTCAGCGGAATTTGGAGAACAATGGAAGAGTTCCGAAGCATTTTTAAAATTCAGCGTAATTCCGACAACAATGGAAGAGTTGTGAAGCATTTTTAAACGTCAGCAGAAATCCAAGAACAATGGAAGAGTTCCAAAGCATTTTTAAACGTCAGCGGATTTCTGAGAACAATGGAATAGTTCTGAAGAATTTTTAAATGTTAGCGGAATTCCGAGAACAATGGAAGAGTTCCAAAGCATTTTTAAATGTCAGCGGAAATCTGAAAACAATGGAAGTGTTCCGAAGCATTTGTAATCTTCAGAATAATTCCGAGAACAATGGAAGAGTTCCGAAGCATATTTATACTTCAGCGGAATTCCGAGAACAATGGAAGAGTTCCGAAGCATTTTTAAAAGTCAGCGGAATACCGAGAACAATGGAAGAGTTGTGAAGCATTTTTAAACGTCAGCGGAATTCCGAGAACAATGGAAGAGGTCAGAAGCATTTTTAAATGTCAGCGGAATTCCGAGAAATATGGAAGAGTTCCGAAGCATTTTTAAACGTCAGCGGAATGCCGAGAATAATGTAAGATTTCCGAAGCATTTTTATATGTCAGCGGAATTCCGACAACAATGGAAGAGTACCAAAGCATTTTTAAACGTCAGCGGAATTCTGAGAACAATGGAAGAGTTCTTAAGCATTTTTAAACTTCAGCAGAATTCCGAGAACAATGGAAGAGTTTCGAAGCATTTTTAAACTTCAGCGGAATTCCGAGAACAATGGAAGAGTTCCGAAGCATTTTTAAAAGTCAGCGGAATACCGAGAACAATGGAAGAGTTGTGAAGCATTTTTAAACGTCAGCGGAATTCCGAGAATAATGGAAGAGTTCCGAAGCATTTTTAAACTTCTCCCGAATTCCGAGAACAATGGAAGAGTTCCGATGCATTTTTAAACTTCAGCAGAATTCCTAGAACAATGGAAGAGTTCCGAAGCATTTTTAAACTTCAGCGGAATTCCGAGAACAATGAAAGATTTCCGAAGCATTTTTCAACGTCAGCGGAATTCCGAGAACAATGGAAGTGTTCTGAAGCATTTTTAAAAGTCAGCGGAATACCGAGAACAATGGAAGAGTTGTGAAGCATTTTTAAACGTCAGCGGAATTCCGAGAACAATGGAAGAGGTCAGAAGCATTTTTAAATGTCAGCGGAATTCCGAGAAATATGGAAGAGTTCCGAAGCATTTTTAAACGTCAGCGGAATGCCGAGAATAATGTAAGATTTCCGAAGCATTTTTATATGTCAGCGGAATTCCGACAACAATGGAAGAGTACCAAAGCATTTTTAAACGTCAGCGGAATTCTGAGAACAATGGAAGAGTTCTTAAGCATTTTTAAACTTCAGCAGAATTCCGAGAACAATGGAAGAGTTTCGAAGCATTTTTAAACTTCAGCGGAATTCCGAGAACAATGGAAGAGTTCCGAAGCATTTTTAAAAGTCAGCGGAATACCGAGAACAATGGAAGAGTTGTGAAGCATTTTTAAACGTCAGCGGAATTCCGAGAATAATGGAAGAGTTCCGAAGCATTTTTAAACTTCTCCCGAATTCCGAGAACAATGGAAGAGTTCCGATGCATTTTTAAACTTCAGCAGAATTCCTAGAACAATGGAAGAGTTCCGAAGCATTTTTAAACTTCAGCGGAATTCCGAGAACAATGAAAGATTTCCGAAGCATTTTTCAACGTCAGCGGAATTCCGAGAACAATGGAAGTGTTCTGAAGCATTTTTAAAAGTCAGCGGAATTTTGAAAACAATTGAAGATTTCCGAAGCATTTTTAAACGTCAGCGGAATTCTGAGAACAATGGAAGAGTTCCGAAGCATTTTTAAACGTCAGCCGAATTCCGAGAACAATGGAAGAGTTCTGAAGCATTTCTAAACGTCAGCAGAATTTTGAAAACAATGGAAGATTTCCGAAGCATTTTTAAACGTCAGCGGAATTCTGAGAACAATGGAAGAGATCTGAAGCATTTTTAAACTTCAGCAGAATTCCGAGAACAATGTAAGGGTTCCGAAGCATTTTTAAACTTCAGCGGAATTCTGAGAACAATGGAATAGTTCTGAAGCATTTTTAAATGTTAGCGGGATTCCGAGAAAAATGGAAGAGTTCCGAAGCATTTTTAAACTTCAGCAGAATTCCGAGAACAATGGAAGAGTTTCGAAGCATTTTTAAAAGTCAGCGGAATACCGAGAACAATGGAAGAGTTGTGAAGCATTTTTAAACGTCAGCGGAATTCCGAGAACAATGGAAGAGGTCCGAAGCATTTTTAAATGTCAGCGGAATTCCGAGAAATATGGAAGAGTTCCGAAGCATTTTTAAATGTCAGCAGAATTCCGAGAACAATGGAAGAGTTCCGAAGCATTTTTAAACTTCAGCGGAATTCCGAGAACAATGAAAGAGCTCCGAAGCATTTTTAAACTTCAGCGGAATTTGGAGAACAATGGAAGAGTTCCAAAGCATTTTTAAAAGTCAGCGTAATTCCGACAACAATGGAAGAGTTGTGAAGCATTTTTAAACGTCAGCAGAATTCCAAGAACAATGGAAGAGTTCCGAAGCATTTTTAAACGTCAGCGGAATTCTGAGAACAATGGAATAGTTCTGAAGAATTTTTAAATGTTAGCGGGATTCCGAGAACAATGGAAGAGTTCCGAAGCATTTTTAAACTTCAGCGGAATTCCTTGAAATATGAAAGAGTTGAGAAGCATTATTAAATGTCAGCGGAACACCAAAAACAATGGAAGAGTTCCGAAGCATTTTTAAATGTCAGCGGAATTCCGAGAACAATGAAAGAGTTGCGAAGCATTATTAAACGTCAGCGGAATTCTGAGAACAATGGAAGAGTTCCGAAACATTTTTAAACATCAGCGGATTTCCTTCAAGAATGAAAGAGTTTCAAAGAATTTTTAAACTCCAGCAGAATTCGAGGAACAATGGAAGAGTTCCAAAGCATTTTTAAACGTCAGCGGAATTCTGAGAACAATGGAAGAGTTCTTAAGCATTTTTAAACTTCAGCAGAATTCCGAGAACAATGGAAGAGTTTCGAAGCATTTTTAAACTTCAACGGAATTCCGAGAACAATGGAAGAGTTCCGAAGCATTTTTAAACGTCAGTGGAATTCCGAGAACAATGGAAGAGTTCTTAAGCATTTTTAAACATCAGCGGAATGCCGAGAACAATGCAAGATTTCCGAAGCATTTTTATATGTCAGCGGAATTCCGAGTACAATGGAAGTGTATCGAAGCATTTTAAAATGTCAGCGGAATTCCAAGAACAATGGAAGAGTTCCGACGCATTTTTAAACATGAGCAGAATTCCGAGAACAATGGAAGAGATTTTAAGCATTTTTAAACTTCAGCGGAATTCCGAGAACAATAGAAGAGTTCCGAAGCATTTTTAAACTTCACCAGAATTCCGAGAACAATGGAAGAGTTCCGATGCATTTTTAAACTTCAGCAGAATTCCTAGAACAATGGAAGAGTTCCGAAGCATTTTTAAACTTCAGCAGAATTCCGAGAACAATGGAAGGGTTCCGAAGCATTTTTAAACTTCAGCGGAATTTGGAGAACCTTGGAAGAGTTCCGAAGAATTTTTAAAAGTCAGCAGAATTCCGAGAACAATGGAAGAGTTGTGAAGCATTTTTAAACGTCAGCGGAATTCCGAGAACAATGGAAGAGTTCCGAAGCATTTTTAAACTTCTCCCGAATTCCGAGAACAATGGAAGAGTTCCGATGCATTTTTAAACTTCAGCAGAATTCCTAGAACAATGGATGAGTTCCGAAGCATTTTTAAACTTCAGCGGAATTCCGAGAACAATGAAAGAGCTCTGAAGCATTTTTCAACGTCAGCGGAATTCCGAGAACAATGGAAGAGTTCTGAAGAATTTTTAAAAGTCAGCGGAATTTTGAAAACAATGGAAGATTTCCGAAGCATTTTTAAACGTCAGCGGAATTCTGAGAACAATGGAAGAGTTCAAAAGCATTTTTAAACTTCAGCAGAATTCCGAGAACAATGGAAGAGTTCCGAAGCATTTTTATACTTCAGCGGAATTTGGAGAACAATGGAAGAGTTCCGAAGCATTTTTAAAAGTCAGCGTAATTCCGACAACAATGAAAGAGTTGTGAAGCATTTTTAAACGTCAGCAGAATTCCAAGAACAATGGAAGAGTTCCGAAGCATTTTTAAACGTCAGCGGAATTCTGAGAACAATGGAATAGTTCTGAAGAATTTTTAAATGTTAGCGGGATTCCGAGAACAATGGAAGAGTTCAGAAGCATTTTTAAACTTCAGCAGAATTCCTTGAATAATGAAAGAGTTGAGAAGCATTATTAAATGTCAGCGGAACACCAAAAACAATGGAAGAGTTCCGAAGCATTTTTAAATGTCAGCGGAATTCCGAGAACAATGAAAGAGTTGCGAAGCATTATTAAACGTCAGCGGAATTCTGAGAACAATGGAAGAGTTCCGAAACATTTTTAAACATCAGCGGATTTCCTTCAAGAATGAAAGAGTTCCAAAGAATTTTTAAACTTCAGCAGAATTCGAGGAACAATGGAAGAGTTCCAAAGCATTTTTAAACTTCAGCAGAAATCCTGGAAAAATGGAAGAGTTTCAAAGCATTTTTAAACTTCAGCAGAATTCGGAGAACAATGGAAGAGTTCCGAAGCATTTTTAAACGTCAGCAGAATTTCGAGAACAATTGAAGAGTTCCAAAGCATTTTTAAACGTCAGTGGAATTCCGAGAACAATGGAAGAGTTCCGAAGCATTTTTAAACTTCAGCGGAATTCCGAGAACAATGGAAGAGTTCCGAAGCATTTTTAAAAGTCAGCGGAATACCGAGAACAATGGAAGAGTTGTGAAGCATTTTTAAACGTCAGCGGAATTCCGAGAACAATGGAAGAGTTCCGAAGCATTTTTAAACTTCTCCCGAATTCCGAGAACAATGGAAGAGTTCCGATGCATTTTTAAACTTCAGCAGAATTCCTAGAACAATGGAAGAGTTCCGAAGCATTTTTAAACTTCAGCGGAATTCCGAGAACAATGAAAGAGTTCCGAAGCATTTTTCAACGTCAGCGGAATTCCGAGAACAATGGAAGAGTTCTGAAGCATTTTTAAAAGTCAGCGGAATTTTGAAAACAATGGAAGATTTCCGAAGCATTTTTAAACATCAGCGGAATTCTGAGAACAATGGAAGAGTTCCGAAGCAATTTTTAAATGTTAGCGGGATTCCGAGAACAATGGAATAGTTCTGAAGAATTTTTAAATGTTAGCGGGATTCCGAGAACAATGGAAGAGTTCTGAAGAATTTTTAAATGTTAGCGGGATTCCGAGAACAATGGAAGAGTTCCGAAGAATTTTTAATTTTCAGAATAATTCCGAGAACAATGGAAGAGTTCCGAAGCAATCTTAAACTTCAGCGGAATTCCGAGATCAATGGAAGAGTTGTGAAGCATTTTTAAACGTCAGCAGAATTCCGAGAACAATTGAAGAGTTCCAAAGCATTTTTAAACGTCAGTGGAATTCCGAGAACAATGGAAGAGTTGCGAAGCATTTTTAAAAGTCAGCGGAATTCCGAGAACAATAGAAGAGTTGTGAAGCATTTTTAAACGTCAGCAGAATTCCGAGAACAATTGAAGAGTTCCAAAGCATTTTTAAACGTCAGTGGAATTCCGAGAACAATGGAAGAGTTGCGAAGCATTTTTAAATGTCAGCAGAATTCCGAGAACAATGTAAGAGTTCTGAAGCATTTTTAAACTTCAGCAGAATTCCGAGAGCAATGGAAGAGTTCCAAAGCATTTTAAAACTTCAGCAGAATTCCAAGAACAATTGAAGGGTTCCGAAGCATTTTTAAACTTCAGCAGAATTCCGAGAACAATGGGAGAGTTTCGAAGCATTTTTAAACTTCAGCAGAATTCCGAGAACAATGGAAGAGTTTCGAAGCATTTTTAAACTTCAACGGAATTCCGAGAACAATAGAAGAGTTCCGAAGCATTTTTAAACGTCAGCGGAATTCCGAGAACAATGGAAGAGTTCTTTAGCATTTTTAAACATCAGCGGAATGCCGAGAACAATGCAAGATTTCCGAAGCATTTTTATATGTCAGCAGAATTCCGAGAACAATGGAAGAGTATCTAAGCATTTTAAAACGTCAGCGGAATTCCGAGAACAATGGAAGAGTTCCGAAGCATTTTTAAACTTCAGCAGAATTACGAGAACAATGCAAGAGTTCCGAAGCATTTTTAAACATGAGCAGAATTCCGAGAGCAATGGAAGAGATTTTAAGCATTTTTAAACTTCAGCGGAATTCCGAGAGCAATAGAAGAGTTCCGAAGCATTTTTAAACTTCACCCGAATTCCGAGAACAATGGAAGAGTTCCGATGCATTTTTAAACTTCAGCAGAATTCCTAGAACAATGGAAGAGTTCCGAAGCATTTTTAAACTTCAGCGGAATTCCGAGAACAATGGAAGAGTTCTGAAGCATTTTTAAACGTCAGCCGAATTCCGAGAACAATGGAAGAGTTCTGAAGCATTTCTAAACGTCAGCGGAATTTTGAACACAATAGAAGATTTCCGAAGCATTTTTAAACGTCAGCAGAATTCTGAGAACAATGGAAGGGTTCCGAAGCATTTTTAAACTTCAGCAGAATTCTGCGAACAATGGAAGGGTTCCGAAGCATTTTTAAACGTCAGCGGAATTTGGAGAACAATGGAAGAGTTCCGAAGAATTTTTAAAAGTCAGCGGAATTCCGAGAACAATGGAAGAGATCCGAAGCATTTTTAAACGTCAGCGGAATACCGAGAACAATGGAAGAGTTGTGAAGCATTTTTAAACGTCAGCAGAATTCCGAGAACAATGGAAGAGATTTTAAGCATTTTTAAACTTCAGCGGAATTCCGAGAACAATAGAAGAGTTCCGAAGCATTTTTAAACGTCAGCCGAATTCCGAGAACAATGGAAGAGATCTGAAGGATTTCTAAACCTCAGCGGAATTTTGAAAACAATGGAAGATTTCCGAAGCATTTTTAAACATCAGCGGAATTCTGAGAACAATGGAAGGGTTCCGAAGCATTTTTAAACTTCAGCGGAATTTGGAGAACAATGGAAGAGTTCCGAAGAATTTTTAAACGTCAGCGGAATTCTGAGAACAATGGAATAGTTCTGAAGCATTTTTAAATGTTAGCGGGATTCCGAGAAAAATGGAAGAGTTCCGAAGCATTTTTAATCCTCAGCATAATTCCGAGAACAATGGAAGAGTTCCGAAGCATATTTAAACTTCAGCGGAATTCCGAGAACAATGGAAGAGATCCGAAGCATTTTTAAAAGTCAGCGGAATACCGAGAACAATGGAAGAGTTGTGAAGCATTTTTAAGCGTCAGCGGAATTCCGAGAACAATGGAAGAGTTCCGAAGCATTTTTAAACTTCAGCAGAATTCAGAGAACAATGGAAGAGTTCCAAAGCATTTTTAAATGTCAGCAGAATTCCGAGAACAAATGAAGAGTTCCAAAGCATTTTTAAACGTCAGTGGACTTCCGAGAACAATGTAAGAGTTCCGAAGTATTTTCAAATGTCAGCAGAATTCCGAGAACAATGTAAGAGTTCTGAAGCATTTTTAAACTTCAGCAGAATTCCGAGAGCAATGGAAGAGTTCCAAAGGATTTTAAAACTTCAGCAGAATTCCAAGAACAATTGAAGGGTTCCGAAGCATTTTTAAACTTCAGCAGAATTCCGAGAACAATGGGAGAGTTTTGAAGCATTTTTAAACTTCAGCAGAATTCCGAGAACAATGGAAGAGTTTCAAAGCATTTTTAAACTTCAATGGAATTCCGAGAACAATGGAAGAGTTCCGAAGCATTTTTAAACGTCAGCGGGATTCCGAGAACAATGGAAGAGTTGTGAAGCATTTTTAAGCGTCAGCGGAATTCCGAGAACAATGGAAGAGTTCCGAAGCATTTTTAAACTTCAGCAGAATTCCGAGAACAATGGAAGAGTTCCAAAGCATTTTTAAAAGTCAGCAGAATTCTGAGAACAAATGAAGAGTTCCAAAGCATTTTTAAACGTCAGTGGAATTCCGAGAACAATGGAAGAGTTCCGAAGCATTTTTAAATGTCAGCAGAATTCCGAGATTAATGTAAGAGTTCTGAAGAATTTTTAAACTTCAGCAGAATTCCGAGAGCAATGGAAGAGTTCCAAAGCATTTTAAAACTTCAGCAGAATTCCAAGAACAATTGAAGGGTTCCGAAGCATTTTTAAACTTCAGCAGAATTCCGAGAACAATGGGAGAGTTTCAAAGCATTTTTAAACTTCAGCAGAATTCCGAGAACAGTGGAAGAGTTTCGAAGCATTTTTAAACTTCAACGGAATTCCGAGAACAATGGAAGAGCTCCGAAGCATTTTTAAACATCAGCGGAATTCCGAGAACAATGGAAGAGTTCTTTAGCATTTTTAAACATCAGCGGAATGCCGAGAACAATGCAAGATTTCCGAAGCATTTTTATATGTCAGCGGAATTCCGAGAACAATGGAAGAGTATCGAAGCATTTTAAAACGTCTGCGGAATTCTGAGAACAATGGAAGAGTTCCGAAGCATTTTTAAACTTCAGCGGAATTACGAGAACAATGCAAGAGTTGCGAAGCATTTTTAAACATGAGCAGAATTCCGAGAAAAATGGAAGAGATTTTAAGCATTTTTAAACTTCAGCGGAATTCCGAGAACAATAGAAGAGTTCCGAAGCATTTTTAAACTTCACCCGAATTCCGAGAACAATGGAAGAGTTCCGATGCATTTTTAAACTTCAGCAGAATTCCTAGAACAATGGAAGAGCTCCGAAGCATTTTTAAACTTCAGCGGAATTCCGAGAACAATGGAAGAGTTCTGAAGCATTTTTAAACGTCAGCCGAATTCCGAGAACAATGGAAGTGTTCTGAAGCATTTCTAAACGTCAGCGGAATTTTGAAAACAATGGAAGATTTCCGAAGCATTTTTAAACGTCAGCGGAATTCTGAGAACAATGGAAGAGTTCCGAACCATTTTTAAACTTCAGCAGAATTCTGCGAACAATGGAAGGGTTCCGAAGCATTTTTAAACTTCAGCGGAATTTGGAGAACAATGGAAGAGTTCCGAAGAATTTTTAAAAGTCAGCGGAATTCCGAGAACAATTGAAGAGTTCCAAAGCATTTTTAAATGTCAGCGGAATTTTGAAAACAATGGAAGAGTTCTGAAGTATTTTTAAACTTCAGCAGAATTCCGAGAACAATGGAAGAGTTCCGAAGCAATCTTAAACTTCAGCGGAATTCCGAGAACAATGGAAGAGTTCCGAAGCATTTTTAAACTTCAGCAGAATTCCGAGAACAATGGAAGAGTTTCAAAGCATTTCTAAACTTCAATGGAATTCCGAGAACAATGGAAGAGTTCCGAAGCATTTTTAAACGTCAGCGGGATTCCGAGAACAATGGAAGAGTTGTGAAGCATTTTTAAGCGTCAGCGGAATTCCGAGAACAATGGAAGAGTTTCGAAGCATTTTTAAACTTCAACGGAATTCCGAGAACAATGGGAGAGTTTCAAAGCATTTTTAAACTTCAGCAGAATTCCAAGAACAATTGAAGGGTTCCGAAGCATTTTTAAACTTCAGCAGAATTCCGAGAACAATGGAAGAGTTTCGAAGCATTTTTAAACTTCAGCAGAATTCCGAGAACAATGGAAGAGTTTCGAAGCATTTTTAAACTTCAACGGAATTCCGAGAACAATGGAAGAGTTCCGAAGCATTTTTAAACGTCAGTGGAATTCCGAGAACAATGGAAGAGTTCTTAAGCATTTTTAAACATCAGCGGAATGCCGAGAACAATGCAAGATTTCCGAAGCATTTTTATATGTCAGCGGAATTCCGAGTACAATGGAAGTGTATCGAAGCATTTTAAAATGTCAGCGGAATTCCAAGAACAATGGAAGAGTTCCGAAGCATTTTTAAACTTCAGCGGAATTACGAGAGCAATGGAAGAGTTCCGACGCATTTTTAAACATGAGCCGAATTCCGAGAACAATGGAAGAGATTTTAAGCATTTTTAAACTTCAGCGGAATTCCGAGAACAATAGAAGAGTTCCGAAGCATTTTTAAACTTCACCAGAATTCCGAGAACAATGGAAGAGTTCCGATGCATTTTTAAACTTCAGCAGAATTCCTAGAACAATGGAAGAGTTCCGAAGCATTTTTAAACTTCAGCAGAATTCCGAGAACAATGGAAGGGTTCCGAAGCATTTTTAAACTTCAGCGGAATTTGGAGAACCTTGGAAGAGTTCCGAAGAATTTTTAAAAGTCAGCAGAATTCCGAGAACAATGGAAGAGTTCTGAAGAATTTTTAAAAGTCAGCGGAATTTTGAAAACAATGGAAGATTTCCGAAGCATTTTTAAACGTCAGCGGAATTCTGAGAACAATGGAAGAGTTCAAAAGCATTTTTAAACTTCAGCAGAATTCCGAGAACAATGGAAGAGTTCCGAAGCATTTTTAAACTTCAGCGGAATTTGGAGAACAATGGAAGAGTTCCGAAGCATTTTTAAAAGTCAGCGTAATTCCGACAACAATGAAAGAGTTGTGAAGCATTTTTAAACGTCAGCAGAATTCCAAGAACAATGGAAGAGTTCCGAAGCATTTTTAAACGTCAGCGGAATTCTGAGAACAATGGAATAGTTCTGAAGAATTTTTAAATGTTAGCGGGATTCCGAGAACAATGGAAGAGTTCAGAAGCATTTTTAAACTTCAGCAGAATTCCTTGAATAATGAAAGAGTTGAGAAGCATTATTAAATGTCAGCGGAACACCAAAAACAATGGAAGAGTTCCGAAGCATTTTTAAATGTCAGCGGAATTCCGAGAACAATGAAAGAGTTGCGAAGCATTATTAAACGTCAGCGGAATTCTGAGAACAATGGAAGAGTTCCGAAACATTTTTAAACATCAGCGGATTTCCTTCAAGAATGAAAGAGTTCCAAAGAATTTTTAAACTTCAGCAGAATTCGAGGAACAATGGAAGAGTTCCAAAGCATTTTTAAACTTCAGCAGAAATCCTGGAAAAATGGAAGAGTTTCAAAGCATTTTTAAACTTCAGCAGAATTCGGAGAACAATGGAAGAGTTCCGAAGCATTTTTAAACGTCAGCAGAATTTCGAGAACAATTGAAGAGTTCCAAAGCATTTTTAAACGTCAGTGGAATTCCGAGAACAATGGAAGAGTTCCGAAGCATTTTTAAACTTCAGCGGAATTCCGAGAACAATGGAAGAGTTCCGAAGCATTTTTAAAAGTCAGCGGAATACCGAGAACAATGGAAGAGTTGTGAAGCATTTTTAAACGTCAGCGGAATTCCGAGAACAATGGAAGAGTTCCGAAGCATTTTTAAACTTCTCCCGAATTCCGAGAACAATGGAAGAGTTCCGATGCATTTTTAAACTTCAGCAGAATTCCTAGAACAATGGAAGAGTTCCGAAGCATTTTTAAACTTCAGCGGAATTCCGAGAACAATGAAAGAGTTCCGAAGCATTTTTCAACGTCAGCGGAATTCCGAGAACAATGGAAGAGTTCTGAAGCATTTTTAAAAGTCAGCGGAATTTTGAAAACAATGGAAGATTTCCGAAGCATTTTTAAACATCAGCGGAATTCTGAGAACAATGGAAGAGTTCCGAAGCAATTTTTAAATGTTAGCGGGATTCCGAGAACAATGGAATAGTTCTGAAGAATTTTTAAATGTTAGCGGGATTCCGAGAACAATGGAAGAGTTCCGAAGAATTTTTAATTTTCAGAATAATTCCGAGAACAATGGAAGAGTTCCGAAGCAATCTTAAACTTCAGCGGAATTCCGAGATCAATGGAAGAGTTCCGAAGCATTTTTAAAAGTCAGCGGAATTCCGAGAACAATAGAAGAGTTGTGAAGCATTTTTAAACGTCAGCAGAATTCCGAGAACAATTGAAGAGTTCCAAA
Organism: Phyllobates terribilis; assembly: GCF_046119375.1. NCBI lineage: Eukaryota > Metazoa > Chordata > Amphibia > Anura > Dendrobatidae > Phyllobates > Phyllobates terribilis. Next base: position 18,837,500 of record NW_027362775.1, on the reverse strand, counting down.
GCATTTTTAAACGTCAGTGGAATTCCGAGAACAATGGAAGAGTTGCGAAGCATTTTTAAATGTCAGCAGAATTCCGAGAACAATGTAAGAGTTCTGAAGCATTTTTAAACTTCAGCAGAATTCCGAGAGCAATGGAAGAGTTCCAAAGCATTTTAAAACTTCAGCAGAATTCCAAGAACAATTGAAGGGTTCCGAAGCATTTTTAAACTTCAGCAGAATTCCGAGAACAATGGGAGAGTTTCGAAGCATTTTTAAACTTCAGCAGAATTCCGAGTACAATGGAAGAGTTTCGAAGCATTTTTAAACTTCAACGGAATTCCGAGAACAATAGAAGAGTTCCGAAGCATTTTTAAACGTCAGCGGAATTCCGAGAACAATGGAAGAGTTCTTTAGCATTTTTAAACATCAGCGGAATGCGGAGAACAATGCAAGATTTCCGAAGCATTTTTATATGTCAGCAGAATTCCGAGAACAATGGAAGAGTATCGAAGCATTTTAAAACGTCAGCGGAATTCCGAGAACAATGGAAGAGTTCCGAAGCATTTTTCAACTTCAGCAGAATTACGAGAACAATGCAAGAGTTCCGAAGCATTTTTAAACATGAGCAGAATTCCGAGAGCAATGGAAGAGATTTTAAGCATTTTTAAACTTCAGCGGAATTCCGAGAGCAATAGAAGAGTTCCGAAGCATTTTTAAACTTCACCCGAATTCCGAGAACAATGGGAGAGTTCCGATGCATTTTTAAACTTCAGCAGAATTCCTAGAACAATGGAATAGTTCCGAAGCATTTTTAAACTTCAGCGGAATTCCGAGAACAATGGAAGAGTTCTGAAGCATTTTTAAACGTCAGCCGAATTCCGAGAACAATGGAAGAGTTCTGAAGCATTTCTAAACGTCAGCGGAATTTTGAACACAATGGAAGATTTCCGAAGCATTTTTAAACGTCAGCGGAATTCTGAGAACAATGGAAGGGTTCCGAAGCATTTTTAAACTTCAGCAGAATTCTGCGAACAATGGAAGGGTTCCGAAGCATTTTTAAACTTCAGCGGAATTTGGAGAACAATGGAAGAGTTCCGAAGAATTTTTAAAAGTCAGCGGAATTCCGAGAACAATGGAAGAGATCCGAAGCATTTTTAAACGTCAGCGGAATACCGAGAACAATGGAAGAGTTGTGAAGCATTTTTAAACGTCAGCAGAATTCCGAGAACAATGGAAGAGATTTTAAGCATTTTTAAACTTCAGCGGAATTCCGAGAACAATAGAAGAGTTCCGAAGCATTTTTAAACGTCAGCCGAATTCCGAGAACAATGGAAGAGATCTGAAGGATTTCTAAACCTCAGCGGAATTTTGAAAACAATGGAAGATTTCCGAAGCATTTTTAAACATCAGCGGAATTCTGAGAACAATGGAAGGGTTCCGAAGCATTTTTAAACTTCAGCGGAATTTGGAGAACAATGGAAGAGTTCCGAAGAATTTTCAAATGTCAGCAGAATTCCGAGAACAATGTAAGAGTTCTGAAGCATTTTTAAACTTCAGCAGAATTCCGAGAGCAATGGAAGAGTTCCAAAGGATTTTAAAACTTCAGCAGAATTCCAAGAACAATTGAAGGGTTCCGAAGCATTTTTAAACTTCAGCAGAATTCCGAGAACAATGGGAGAGTTTCGAAGCATTTTTAAACTTCAGCAGAATTCCGAGAACAATGGAAGAGTTTCAAAGCATTTTTAAACTTCAATGGAATTCCGAGAACAATGGAAGAGTTCCGAAGCATTTTTAAGCGTCAGCGGGATTCCGAGAACAATGGAAGAGTTGTGAAGCATTTTTAAGCGTCAGCGGAATTCCGAGAACAATGGAAGAGTTCCGAAGCATTTTTAAACTTCAGCAGAATTCCGAGAACAATGGAAGAGTTCCAAAGCATTTTTAAACGTCAGCAGAATTCTGAGAACAAATGAAGAGTTCCAAAGCATTTTTAAACGTCAGTGGAATTCCGAGAACAATGGAAGAGTTCCGAAGCATTTTTAAATGTCAGCAGAATTCCGAGATTAATGTAAGAGTTCTGAAGAATTTTTAAACTTCAGCAGAATTCCGAGAGCAATGGAAGAGTTCCAAAGCATTTTAAAACTTCAGCAGAATTCCAAGAACAATTGAAGGGTTCCGAAGCATTTTTAAACTTCAGCAGAATTCCGAGAACAATGGGAGAGTTTCAAAGCATTTTTAAACTTCAGCAGAATTCCGAGAACAGTGGAAGAGTTTCGAAGCATTTTTAAACTTCAACGGAATTCCGAGAACAATGGAAGAGCTCCGAAGCATTTTTAAACATCAGCGGAATTCCGAGAACAATGGCAGAGTTCTTTAGCATTTTTAAACATCAGCGGAATGCCGAGAACAATGCAAGATTTCCGAAGCATTTTTATATGTCAGCGGAATTCCAAGAACAATGGAAGAGTATCGAAGCATTTTAAAACGTCTGCGGAATTCCGAGAACAATGGAAGAGTTCCGAAGCATTTTTAAACTTCAGCGGAATTACGAGAACAATGCAAGAGTTGCGAAGCATTTTTAAACATGAGCAGAATTCCGAGAAAAATGGAAGAGATTTTAAGCATTTTTAAACTTCAGCGGAATTCCGAGAACAATAGAAGAGTTCCGAAGCATTTTTAAACTTCACCCGAATTCCGAGAACAATGGAAGAGTTCCGATGCATTTTTAAACTTCAGCAGAATTCCTAGAACAATGGAAGAGCTCCGAAGCATTTTTAAACTTCAGCGGAATTCCGAGAACAATGGAAGAGTTCTGAAGCATTTTTAAACGTCAGCCGAATTCCGAGAACAATGGAAGTGTTCTGAAGCATTTCTAAACGTCAGCGGAATTTTGAAAACAATGGAAGATTTCCGAAGCATTTTTAAACGGCAGCGGAATTCTGAGAACAATGGAAGAGTTCCGAACCATTTTTAAACTTCAGCAGAATTCTGCGAACAATGGAAGGGTTCCGAAGCATTTTTAAACTTCAGCGGAATTTGGAGAACAATGGAAGAGTTCCGAAGAATTTTTAAAAGTCAGCGGAATTCCGAGAACAATGGAAGAGTTCCAAAGCATTTTTAAATGTCAGCGGAATTTTGAAAACAATGGAAGAGTTCTGAAGTATTTTTAAACTTCAGCAGAATTCCGAGAACAATGGAAGAGTTCCGAAGCAATCTTAAACTTCAGCGGAATTCCGAGAACAATGGAAGAGTTCCGAAGCATTTTTAAACTTCAGCAGAATTCAGAGAACAATGGAAGAGTTCCAAAGCATTTTTAAATGTCAGCAGAATTCCGAGAACAAATGAAGAGTTCCAAAGCATTTTTAAACGTCAGTGGAATTCCGAGAACAATGGAAGAGTTCCGAAGTATTTTCAAATGTCAGCAGAATTCCGAGAACAATGTAAGAGTTCTGAAGCATTTTTAAACTTCAGCAGAATTCCGAGAGCAATGGAAGAGTTCCAAAGCATTTTAAAACTTCAGCAGAATTCCAAGAACAATTGAAGGGTTCCGAAGCATTTTTAAACTTCAGCAGAATTCCGAGAACAATGGGAGAGTTTCAAAGCATTTTTAAACTTCAGCAGAATTCCGAGAACAGTGGAAGAGTTTCGAAGCATTTTTAAACTTCAACGGAATTCCGAGAACAATGGAAGAGCTCCGAAGCATTTTTAAACATCAGCGGAATTCCGAGAACAATGGAAGAGTTCTTTAGCATTTTTAAACATCAGCGGAATGCCGAGAACAATGCAAGATTTCCGAAGCATTTTTATATGTCAGCGGAATTCCGAGAACAATGTAAGAGTATCGAAGCATTTTAAAACGTCTGCGGAATTCCGAGAACAATGGAAGAGTTCCGAAGCATTTTTAAACGTCAGCGGAATTCTGAGAACAATGGAAGAGTTCCGAACCATTTTTAAACTTCAGCAGAATTCTGCGAACAATGGAAGGGTTCCGAAGCATTTTTAAACTTCAGCGGAATTTGGAGAACAATGGAAGAGTTCCGAAGAATTTTTAAAAGTCAGCGGAATTCCGAGAACAATTGAAGAGTTCCAAAGCATTTTTAAATGTCAGCGGAATTTTGAAAACAATGGAAGAGTTCTGAAGTATTTTTAAACTTCAGCAGAATTCCGAGAACAATGGAAGAGTTCCGAAGCAATCTTAAACTTCAGCGGAATTCCGAGAACAATGGAAGAGTTCCGAAGCATTTTTAAACTTCAGCAGAATTCAGAGAACAATGGAAGGGTTCCAAAGCATTTTTAAATGTCAGCAGAATTCCGAGAACAAATGAAGAGTTCCAAAGCATTTTTAAACGTCAGTGGAATTCCGAGAACAATGGAAGAGTTCCGAAGTATTTTCAAATGTCAGCAGAATTCCGAGAACAATGTAAGAGTTCTGAAGCATTTTTAAACTTCAGCAGAATTCCGAGAGCAATGGAAGAGTTCCAAAGGATTTTAAAACTTCAGCAGAATTCCAAGAACAATTGAAGGGTTCCGAAGCATTTTTAAACTTCAGCAGAATTCCGAGAACAATGGGAGAGTTTCGAAGCATTTTTAAACTTCAGCAGAATTCCGAGAACAATGGAAGAGTTTCAAAGCATTTCTAAACTTCAATGGAATTCCGAGAACAATGGAAGAGTTCCGAAGCATTTTTAAACGTCAGCGGGATTCCGAGAACAATGGAAGAGTTCCGAAGCATTTTTAAACTTCAGCGGAATTACGAGAACAATGCAAGAGTTGCGAAGCATTTTTAAACATGAGCAGAATTCCGAGAAAAATGGAAGAGATTTTAAGCATTTTTAAACTTCAGCGGAATTCCGAGAACAATAGAAGAGTTCCGAAGCATTTTTAAACTTCACCCGAATTCCGAGAACAATGGAAGAGTTCCGATGCATTTTTAAACTTCAGCAGAATTCCTAGAACAATGGAAGAGCTCCGAAGCATTTTTAAACTTCAGCGGAATTCCGAGAACAATGGAAGAGTTCTGAAGCATTTTTAAACGTCAGCCGAATTCCGAGAACAATGGAAGTGTTCTGAAGCATTTCTAAACGTCAGCGGAATTTTGAAAACAATGGAAGATTTCCGAAGCATTTTTAAACGGCAGCGGAATTCTGAGAACAATGGAAGAGTTCCGAACCATTTTTAAACTTCAGCAGAATTCTGCGAACAATGGAAGGGTTCCGAAGCATTTTTAAACTTCAGCGGAATTTGGAGAACAATGGAAGAGTTCCGAAGAATTTTTAAAAGTCAGCGGAATTCCGAGAACAATGGAAGAGTTCCAAAGCATTTTTAAATGTCAGCGGAATTTTGAAAACAATGGAAGAGTTCTGAAGTATTTTTAAACTTCAGCAGAATTCCGAGAACAATGGAAGAGTTCCGAAGCAATCTTAAACTTCAGCGGAATTCCGAGAACAATGGAAGAGTTCCGAAGCATTTTTAAACTTCAGCAGAATTCAGAGAACAATGGAAGAGTTCCAAAGCATTTTTAAATGTCAGCAGAATTCCGAGAACAAATGAAGAGTTCCAAAGCATTTTTAAACGTCAGTGGAATTCCGAGAACAATGGAAGAGTTCCGAAGTATTTTCAAATGTCAGCAGAATTCCGAGAACAATGTAAGAGTTCTGAAGCATTTTTAAACTTCAGCAGAATTCCGAGAGCAATGGAAGAGTTCCAAAGCATTTTAAAACTTCAGCAGAATTCCAAGAACAATTGAAGGGTTCCGAAGCATTTTTAAACTTCAGCAGAATTCCGAGAACAATGGGAGAGTTTCAAAGCATTTTTAAACTTCAGCAGAATTCCGAGAACAGTGGAAGAGTTTCGAAGCATTTTTAAACTTCAACGGAATTCCGAGAACAATGGAAGAGCTCCGAAGCATTTTTAAACATCAGCGGAATTCCGAGAACAATGGAAGAGTTCTTTAGCATTTTTAAACATCAGCGGAATGCCGAGAACAATGCAAGATTTCCGAAGCATTTTTATATGTCAGCGGAATTCCGAGAACAATGTAAGAGTATCGAAGCATTTTAAAACGTCTGCGGAATTCCGAGAACAATGGAAGAGTTCCGAAGCATTTTTAAACGTCAGCGGAATTCTGAGAACAATGGAAGAGTTCCGAACCATTTTTAAACTTCAGCAGAATTCTGCGAACAATGGAAGGGTTCCGAAGCATTTTTAAACTTCAGCGGAATTTGGAGAACAATGGAAGAGTTCCGAAGAATTTTTAAAAGTCAGCGGAATTCCGAGAACAATTGAAGAGTTCCAAAGCATTTTTAAATGTCAGCGGAATTTTGAAAACAATGGAAGAGTTCTGAAGTATTTTTAAACTTCAGCAGAATTCCGAGAACAATGGAAGAGTTCCGAAGCAATCTTAAACTTCAGCGGAATTCCGAGAACAATGGAAGAGTTCCGAAGCATTTTTAAACTTCAGCAGAATTCAGAGAACAATGGAAGGGTTCCAAAGCATTTTTAAATGTCAGCAGAATTCCGAGAACAAATGAAGAGTTCCAAAGCATTTTTAAACGTCAGTGGAATTCCGAGAACAATGGAAGAGTTCCGAAGTATTTTCAAATGTCAGCAGAATTCCGAGAACAATGTAAGAGTTCTGAAGCATTTTTAAACTTCAGCAGAATTCCGAGAGCAATGGAAGAGTTCCAAAGGATTTTAAAACTTCAGCAGAATTCCAAGAACAATTGAAGGGTTCCGAAGCATTTTTAAACTTCAGCAGAATTCCGAGAACAATGGGAGAGTTTCGAAGCATTTTTAAACTTCAGCAGAATTCCGAGAACAATGGAAGAGTTTCAAAGCATTTCTAAACTTCAATGGAATTCCGAGAACAATGGAAGAGTTCCGAAGCATTTTTAAACGTCAGCGGGATTCCGAGAACAATGGAAGAGTTCCGAAGCATTTTTAAACTTCAGCAGAATTCCGAGAACAATGGAAGGGTTCCGAAGCATTTTTAAACTTCAGCGGAATTTGGAGAACCTTGGAAGAGTTCCGAAGAATTTTTAAAAGTCAGCAGAATTCCGAGAACAATGGAAGAGTTGTGAAGCATTTTTAAACGTCAGCGGAATTCCGAGAACAATGGAAGAGTTCCGAAGCATTTTTAAACTTCTCCCGAATTCCGAGAACAATGGAAGAGTTCCGATGCATTTTTAAACTTCAGCAGAATTCCTAGAACAATGGATGAGTTCCGAAGCATTTTTAAACTTCAGCGGAATTCCGAGAACAATGAAAGAGCTCTGAAGCATTTTTCAACGTCAGCGGAATTCCGAGAACAATGGAAGAGTTCTGAAGAATTTTTAAAAGTCAGCGGAATTTTGAAAACAATGGAAGATTTCCGAAGCATTTTTAAACGTCAGCGGAATTCTGAGAACAATGGAAGAGTTCAAAAGCATTTTTAAACTTCAGCAGAATTCCGAGAACAATGGAAGAGTTCCGAAGCATTTTTAAACTTCAGCGGAATTTGGAGAACAATGGAAGAGTTCCGAAGCATTTTTAAAAGTCAGCGTAATTCCGACAACAATGAAAGAGTTGTGAAGCATTTTTAAACGTCAGCAGAATTCCAAGAACAATGGAAGAGTTCCGAAGCATTTTTAAACGTCAGCGGAATTCTGAGAACAATGGAATAGTTCTGAAGAATTTTTAAATGTTAGCGGGATTCCGAGAACAATGGAAGAGTTCAGAAGCATTTTTAAACTTCAGCAGAATTCCTTGAATAATGAAAGAGTTGAGAAGCATTATTAAATGTCAGCGGAACACCAAAAACAATGGAAGAGTTCCGAAGCATTTTTAAATGTCAGCGGAATTCCGAGAACAATGAAAGAGTTGCGAAGCATTATTAAACGTCAGCGGAATTCTGAGAACAATGGAAGAGTTCCGAAACATTTTTAAACATCAGCGGATTTCCTTCAAGAATGAAAGAGTTCCAAAGAATTTTTAAACTTCAGCAGAATTCGAGGAACAATGGAAGAGTTCCAAAGCATTTTTAAACTTCAGCAGAAATCCTGGAAAAATGGAAGAGTTTCAAAGCATTTTTAAACTTCAGCAGAATTCGGAGAACAATGGAAGAGTTCCGAAGCATTTTTAAACGTCAGCAGAATTTCCAGAACAATTGAAGAGTTCCAAAGCATTTTTAAACGTCAGTGGAATTCCGAGAACAATGGAAGAGTTCCGAAGCATTTTTAAACTTCAGCGGAATTCCGAGAACAATGGAAGAGTTCCGAAGCATTTTTAAAAGTCAGCGGAATACCGAGAACAATGGAAGAGTTGTGAAGCATTTTTAAACGTCAGCGGAATTCCGAGAACAATGGAAGAGTTCCGAAGCATTTTTAAACTTCTCCCGAATTCCGAGAACAATGGAAGAGTTCCGATGCATTTTTAAACTTCAGCAGAATTCCTAGAACAATGGAAGAGTTCCGAAGCATTTTTAAACTTCAGCGGAATTCCGAGAACAATGAAAGAGTTCCGAAGCATTTTTCAACGTCAGCGGAATTCCGAGAACAATGGAAGAGTTCTGAAGCATTTTTAAAAGTCAGCGGAATTTTGAAAACAATGGAAGATTTCCGAAGCATTTTTAAACATCAGCGGAATTCTGAGAACAATGGAAGAGTTCCGAAGCAATTTTTAAATGTTAGCGGGATTCCGAGAACAATGGAATAGTTCTGAAGAATTTTTAAATGTTAGCGGGATTCCGAGAACAATGGAAGAGTTCCGAAGAATTTTTAATTTTCAGAATAATTCCGAGAACAATGGAAGAGTTCCGAAGCAATCTTAAACTTCAGCGGAATTCCGAGATCAATGGAAGAGTTCCGAAGCATTTTTAAAAGTCAGCGGAATTCCGAGAACAATAGAAGAGTTGTGAAGCATTTTTAAACGTCAGCAGAATTCCGAGAACAATTGAAGAGTTCCAAAGCATTTTTAAACGTCAGTGGAATTCCGAGAACAATGGAAGAGTTGCGAAGCATTTTTAAATGTCAGCAGAATTCCGAGAACAATGTAAGAGTTCTGAAGCATTTTTAAACTTCAGCAGAATTCCGAGAGCAATGGAAGAGTTCCAAAGCATTTTAAAACTTCAGCAGAATTCCAAGAACAATTGAAGGGTTCTGAAGCATTTTTAAACTTCAGCAGAATTCCGAGAACAATGGGAGAGTTTCGAAGCATTTTTAAACTTCAGCAGAATTCCGAGAACAATGGAAGAGTTTCGAAGCATTTTTAAACTTCAACGGAATTCCGAGAACAATAGAAGAGTTCCGAAGCATTTTTAAACGTCAGCGGAATTCCGAGAACAATGGAAGAGTTCTTTAGCATTTTTAAACATCAGCGGAATGCGGAGAACAATGCAAGATTTCCGAAGCATTTTTATATGTCAGCAGAATTCCGAGAACAATGGAAGAGTATCGAAGCATTTTAAAACGTCAGCGGAATTCCGAGAACAATGGAAGAGTTCCGAAGCATTTTTAAACTTCAGCAGAATTACGAGAACAATGCAAGAGTTCCGAAGCATTTTTAAACATGAGCAGAATTCCGAGAGCAATGGAAGAGATTTTAAGCATTTTTAAACTTCAGCGGAATTCCGAGAGCAATAGAAGAGTTCCGAAGCATTTTTAAACTTCACCCGAATTCCGAGAACAATGGAAGAGTTCCGATGCATTTTTAAACTTCAGCAGAATTCCTAGAACAATGGAAGAGTTCCGAAGCATTTTTAAACTTCAGCGGAATTCCGAGAACTATGGAAGAGTTCTGAAGCATTTTTAAACGTCAGCCGAATTCCGAGAACAATGGAAGAGTTCTGAAGCATTTCTAAACGTCAGCGGAATTTTGAACACAATGGAAGATTTCCGAAGCATTTTTAAACGTCAGCGGAATTCTGAGAACAATGGAAGGGTTCCGAAGCATTTTTAAACTTCAGCAGAATTCTGCGAACAATGGAAGGGTTCCGAAGCATTTTTAAACTTCAGCGGAATTTGGAGAACAATGGAAGAGTTCCGAAGAATTTTTAAAAGTCAGCGGAATTCCGAGAACAATGGAAGAGATCCGAAGCATTTTTAAACGTCAGCGGAATACCGAGAACAATGGAAGAGTTGTGAAGCATTTTTAAACGTCAGCAGAATTCCGAGAACAATGGAAGAGATTTTAAGCATTTTTAAACTTCAGCGGAATTCCGAGAACAATAGAAGAGTTCCGAAGCATTTTTAAACGTCAGCCGAATTCCGAGAACAATGGAAGAGATCTGAAGGATTTCTAAACCTCAGCGGAATTTTGAAAGCAATGGAAGATTTCCGAAGCATTTTTAAACATCAGCGGAATTCTGAGAACAATGGAAGGGTTCCGAAGCATTTTTAAACTTCAGCGGAATTTGGAGAACAATGGAAGAGTTCCGAAGAATTTTCAAATGTCAGCAGAATTCCGAGAACAATGTAAGAGTTCTGAAGCATTTTTAAACTTCAGCAGAATTCCGAGAGCAATGGAAGAGTTCCAAAGGATTTTAAAACTTCAGCAGAATTCCAAGAACAATTGAAGGGTTCCGAAGCATTTTTAAACTTCAGCAGAATTCCGAGAACAATGGGAGAGTTTCGAAGCATTTTTAAACTTCAGCAGAATTCCGAGAACAATGGAAGAGTTTCAAAGCATTTTTAAACTTCAATGGAATTCCGAGAACAATGGAAGAGTTCCGAAGCATTTTTAAGCGTCAGCGGGATTCCGAGAACAATGGAAGAGTTGTGAAGCATTTTTAAGCGTCAGCGGAATTCCGAGAACAATGGAAGAGTTCCGAAGCATTTTTAAACTTCAGCAGAATTCCGAGAACAATGGAAGAGTTCCAAAGCATTTTTAAACGTCAGCAGAATTCTGAGAACAAATGAAGAGTTCCAAAGCATTTTTAAACGTCAGTGGAATTCCGAGAACAATGGAAGAGTTCCGAAGCATTTTTAAATGTCAGCAGAATTCCGAGATTAATGTAAGAGTTCTGAAGAATTTTTAAACTTCAGCAGAATTCCGAGAGCAATGGAAGAGTTCCAAAGCATTTTAAAACTTCAGCAGAATTCCAAGAACAATTGAAGGGTTCCGAAGCATTTTTAAACTTCAGCAGAATTCCGAGAACAATGGGAGAGTTTCAAAGCATTTTTAAACTTCAGCAGAATTCCGAGAACAGTGGAAGAGTTTCGAAGCATTTTTAAACTTCAACGGAATTCCGAGAACAATGGAAGAGCTCCGAAGCATTTTTAAACATCAGCGGAATTCCGAGAACAATGGAAGAGTTCTTTAGCATTTTTAAACATCAGCGGAATGCCGAGAACAATGCAAGATTTCCGAAGCATTTTTATATGTCAGCGGAATTCCGAGAACAATGGAAGAGTATCGAAGCATTTTAAAACGTCTGCGGAATTCCGAGAACAATGGAAGAGTTCCGAAGCATTTTTAAACTTCAGCGGAATTACGAGAACAATGCAAGAGTTGCGAAGCATTTTTAAACATGAGCAGAATTCCGAGAAAAATGGAAGAGATTTTAAGCATTTTTAAACTTCAGCGGAATTCCGAGAACAATAGAAGAGTTCCGAAGCATTTTTAAACTTCACCCGAATTCCGAGAACAATGGAAGAGTTCTGATGCATTTTTAAACTTCAGCAGAATTCCTAGAACAATGGAAGAGCTCCGAAGCATTTTTAAACTTCAGCGGAATTCCGAGAACAATGGAAGAGTTCTGAAGCATTTTTAAACGTCAGCCGAATTCCGAGAACAATGGAAGTGTTCTGAAGCATTTCTAAACGTCAGCGGAATTTTGAAAACAATGGAAGATTTCCGAAGCATTTTTAAACGTCAGCGGAATTCTGAGAACAATGGAAGAGTTCCGAACCATTTTTAAACTTCAGCAGAATTCTGCGAACAATGGAAGGGTTCCGAAGCATTTTTAAACTTCAGCGGAATTTGGAGAACAATGGAAGAGTTCCGAAGAATTTTTAAAAGTCAGTGGAATTCCGAGAACAATGGAAGAGTTCCAAAGCATTTTTAAATGTCAGCGGAATTTTGAAAACAATGGAAGAGTTCTGAAGTATTTTTAAACTTCAGCAGAATTCCGAGAACAATGGAAGAGTTCCGAAGCAATCTTAAACTTCAGCGGAATTCCGAGAACAATGGAAGAGTTCCGAAGCATTTTTAAACTTCAGCAGAATTCAGAGAACAATGGAAGAGTTCCAAAGCATTTTTAAATGTCAGCAGAATTCCGAGAACAAATGAAGAGTTCCAAAGCATTTTTAAACGTCAGTGGAATTCCGAGAACAATGGAAGAGTTCCGAAGTATTTTCAAATGTCAGCAGAATTCCGAGAACAATGTAAGAGTTCTGAAGCATTTTTAAACTTCAGCAGAATTCCGAGAGCAATGGAAGAGTTCCAAAGCATTTTAAAACTTCAGCAGAATTCCAAGAACAATTGAAGGGTTCCGAAGCATTTTTAAACTTCAGCAGAATTCCGAGAACAATGGGAGAGTTTCAAAGCATTTTTAAACTTCAGCAGAATTCCGAGAACAGTGGAAGAGTTTCGAAGCATTTTTAAACTTCAACGGAATTCCGAGAACAATGGAAGAGCTCCGAAGCATTTTTAAACATCAGCGGAATTCCGAGAACAATGGAAGAGTTCTTTAGCATTTTTAAACATCAGCGGAATGCCGAGAACAATGCAAGATTTCCGAAGCATTTTTATATGTCAGCGGAATTCCGAGAACAATGGAAGAGTATCGAAGCATTTTAAAACGTCTGCTTAATTCCGAGAACAATGGAAGAGTTCCGAAGCATTTTTAAACTTCAGCGGAATTACGAGAACAATGCAAGAGTTGCGAAGCATTTTTAAACATGAGCAGAATTCCGAGAAAAATGGAAGAGATTTTAAGCATTTTTAAACTTCAGCGGAATTCCGAGAACAATAGAAGAGTTCCGAAGCATTTTTAAACTTCACCCGAATTCCGAGAACAATGGAAGAGTTCCGATGCATTTTTAAACTTCAGCAGAATTCCTAGAACAATGGAAGAGCTCCGAAGCATTTTTAAACTTCAGCGGAATTCCGAGAACAATGGAAGAGTTCTGAAGCATTTTTAAACGTCAGCCGAATTCCGAGAACAATGGAAGTGTTCTGAAGCATTTCTAAACGTCAGCGGAATTTTGAAAACAATGGAAGATTTCCGAAGCATTTTTAAACGTCAGCGGAATTCTGAGAACAATGGAAGAGTTCCGAACCATTTTTAAACTTCAGCAGAATTCTGCGAACAATGGAAGGGTTCCGAAGCATTTTTAAACTTCAGCGGAATTTGGAGAACAATGGAAGAGTTCCGAAGAATTTTTAAAAGTCAGCGGAATTCCGAGAACAATTGAAGAGTTCCAAAGCATTTTTAAATGTCAGCGGAATTTTGAAAACAATGGAAGAGTTCTGAAGTATTTTTAAACTTCAGCAGAATTCCGAGAACAATGGAAGAGTTCCGAAGCAATCTTAAACTTCAGCGGAATTCCGAGAACAATGGAAGAGTTCCGAAGCATTTTTAAACTTCAGCAGAATTCAGAGAACAATGGAAGAGTTCCAAAGCATTTTTAAATGTCAGCAGAATTCCGAGAACAAATGAAGAGTTCCAAAGCATTTTTAAACGTCAGTGGAATTCCGAGAACAATGGAAGAGTTCCGAAGTATTTTCAAATGTCAGCAGAATTCCGAGAACAATGTAAGAGTTCTGAAGCATTTTTAAACTTCAGCAGAATTCCGAGAGCAATGGAAGAGTTCCAAAGGATTTTAAAACTTCAGCAGAATTCCAAGAACAATTGAAGGGTTCCGAAGCATTTTTAAACTTCAGCAGAATTCCGAGAACAATGGGAGAGTTTCGAAGCATTTTTAAACTTCAGCAGAATTCCGAGAACAATGGAAGAGTTTCAAAGCATTTCTAAACTTCAATGGAATTCCGAGAACAATGGAAGAGTTCCGAAGCATTTTTAAACGTCAGCGGGATTCCGAGAACAATGGAAGAGTTGTGAAGCATTTTTAAGCCTCAGCGGAATTCCGAGAACAATGGAAGAGTTTCGAAGCATTTTTAAACTTCAACGGAATTCCGAGAACAATGGGAGAGTTTCAAAGCATTTTTAAACTTCAGCAGAATTCCAAGAACAATTGAAGGGTTCCGAAGCATTTTTAAACTTCAGCAGAATTCCGAGAACAATGGAAGAGTTTCGAAGCATTTTTAAACTTCAGCAGAATTCCGAGAACAATGGAAGAGTTTCGAAGCATTTTTAAACTTCAACGGAATTCCGAGAACAATGGAAGAGTTCCGAAGCATTTTTAAACGTCAGTGGAATTCCGAGAACAATGGAAGAGTTCTTAAGCATTTTTAAACATCAGCGGAATGCCGAGAACAATGCAAGATTTCCGAAGAATTTTTATATGTCAGCGGAATTCCGAGTACAATGGAAGTGTATCGAAGCATTTTAAAATGTCAGCGGAATTCCAAGAACAATGGAAGAGTTCCGAAGCATTTTTAAACTTCAGCGGAATTACGAGAGCAATGGAAGAGTTCCGACGCATTTTTAAACATGAGCAGAATTCCGAGAACAATGGAAGAGATTTTAAGCATTTTTAAACTTCAGCGGAATTCCGAGAACAATAGAAGAGTTCCGAAGCATTTTTAAACTTCACCAGAATTCCGAGAACAATGGAAGAGTTCCGATGCATTTTTAAACTTCAGCAGAATTCCTAGAACAATGGAAGAGTTCCGAAGCATTTTTAAACTTCAGCAGAATTCCGAGAACAATGGAAGAGTTCCGAAGCATTTTTAAACTTCAGCAGAATTCCGAGAACAATGGAAGAGTTCCGAAGCATTTTTAAACTTCTCCCGAATTCCGAGAACAATGGAAGAGTTCCGAAGCATTTTTAAACTTCTCCCGAATTCCGAGAACAATGGAAGAGTTCCGATGCATTTTTAAACTTCAGCAGAATTCCTAGAACAATGGAAGAGTTCCGAAGCATTTTTAAACTTCAGCGGAATTCCGAGAACAATGAAAGAGTTCCGAAGCATTTTTCAACGTCAGCGGAATTCCGAGAACAATGGAAGAGTTCTGAAGCATTTTTAAAAGTCAGCGGAATTTTGAAAACAATGGAAGATTTCCGAAGCATTTTTAAACATCAGCGGAATTCTGAGAACAATGGAAGAGTTCCGAAGCAATTTTTAAATGTTAGCGGGATTCCGAGAACAATGGAATAGTTCTGAAGAATTTTTAAATGTTAGCGGGATTCCGAGAACAATGGAAGAGTTCCGAAGAATTTTTAATTTTCAGAATAATTCCGAGAACAATGGAAGAGTTCCGAAGCAATCTTAAACTTCAGCGGAATTCCGAGATCAATGGAAGAGTTCCGAAGCATTTTTAAAAGTCAGCGGAATTCCGAGAACAATAGAAGAGTTGTGAAGCATTTTTAAACGTCAGCAGAATTCCGAGAACAATTGAAGAGTTCCAAAGCATTTTTAAACGTCAGTGGAATTCCGAGAACAATAGAAGAGTTGTGAAGCATTTTTAAACGTCAGCAGAATTCCGAGAACAATTGAAGAGTTCCAAAGCATTTTTAAACGTCAGTGGAATTCCGAGAACAATGGAAGAGTTGCGAAGCATTTTTAAATGTCAGCAGAATTCCGAGAACAATGTAAGAGTTCTGAAGCATTTTTAAACTTCAGCAGAATTCCGAGAGCAATGGAAGAGTTCCAAAGCATTTTAAAACTTCAGCAGAATTCCAAGAACAATTGAAGGGTTCCGAAGCATTTTTAAACTTCAGCAGAATTCCGAGAACAATGGGAGAGTTTCGAAGCATTTTTAAACTTCAGCAGAATTCCGAGAACAATGGAAGAGTTTCGAAGCATTTTTAAACTTCAACGGAATTCCGAGAACAATAGAAGAGTTCCGAAGCATTTTTAAACGTCAGCGGAATTCCGAGAACAATGGAAGAGTTCCGAAGCATTTTTAAACTTCAGCGGAATTCCGAGAACAATGAAACAGTTCCGAAGCATTTTTCAACGTCAGCGGAATTCCGAGAACAATGGAAGAGTTCTGAAGCATTTTTAAAAGTCAGCGGAATTTTGAAAACAATGGAAGATTTCCGAAGCATTTTTAAACATCAGCGGAATTCTGAGAACAATGGAAGAGTTCCGAAGCAATTTTTAAATGTTAGCGGGATTCCGAGAACAATGGAATAGTTCTGAAGAATTTTTAAATGTTAGCGGGATTCCGAGAACAATGGAAGAGTTCCGAAGAATTTTTAATTTTCAGAATAATTCCGAGAACAATGGAAGAGTTCCGAAGCAATCTTAAACTTCAGCCGAATTCCGAGAACAATGGGAGAGTTTCGAAGCATTTTTAAACTTCAGCAGAATTCCGAGTACAATGGAAGAGTTTCGAAGCATTTTTAAACTTCAACGGAATTACGAGAACAATAGAAGAGTTCCGAAGCATTTTTAAACGTCAGCGGAATTCCGAGAACAATGGAAGAGTTCTTTAGCATTTTTAAACATCAGCGGAATGCCGAGAACAATGCAAGATTTCCGAAGCATTTTTATATGTCAGCAGAATTCCGAGAACAATGGAAGAGTATCGAAGCATTTTAAAACGTCAGCGGAATTCCGAGAACAATGGAAGAGTTCCGAAGCATTTTTAAACTTCAGCAGAATTACGAGAACAATGCAAGAGTTCCGAAGCATTTTTAAACATGAGCAGAATTCCGAGAGCAATGGAAGAGATTTTAAGCATTTTTAAACTTCAGCGGAATTCCGAGAGCAATAGAAGAGTTCCGAAGCATTTTTAAACTTCACCCGAATTCCGAGAACAATGGAAGAGTTCTGAAGCATTTCTAAACGTCAGCGGAATTTTGAACACAATGGAAGATTTCCGAAGCATTTTTAAACGTCAGCGGAATTCTGAGAACAATGGAAGGGTTCCGAAGCATTTTTAAACTTCAGCAGAATTCTGCGAACAATGGAAGGGTTCCGAAGCAATTTTTAAACTTCAGCGGAATTTGGAGAACAATGGAAGAGTTCCGAAGAATTTTTAAAAGTCAGCGGAATTCCGAGAACAATGGAAGAGATCCGAAGCATTTTTAAACGTCAGCGGAATACCGAGAACAATGGAAGAGTTGTGAAGCATTTTTAAACGTCAGCAGAATTCCGAGAACAATGGAAGAGATTTTAAGCATTTTTAAACTTCAGCGGAATTCCGAGAACAATAGAAGAGTTCCGAAGCATTTTTAAACGTCAGCCGAATTCCGAGAACAATGGAAGAGATCTGAAGGATTTCTAAACCTCAGCGGAATTTTGAAAATAATGGAAGATTTCCGAAGAATTTTTAAACGTCAGCGGAATTCTGAGAACAATGGAATAGTTCTGAAGCATTTTTAAATGTTAGCGGGATTCCGAGAAAAATGGAAGAGTTCCGAAGCATTTTTAATCCTCAGCATAATTCCGAGAACAATGGAAGAGTTCCGAAGCATATTTAAACTTCAGCGGAATTCCGAGAACAATGGAAGAGATCCGAAGCATTTTTAAAAGTCAGCGGAATACCGAGAACAATGGAAGAGTTGTGAAGCATTTTTAAGCGTCAGCGGAATTCCGAGAACAATGGAAGAGTTCCGAAGCATTTTTAAACTTCAGCAGAATTCAGAGAACAATGGAAGAGTTCCAAAGCATTTTTAAATGTCAGCAGAATTCCGAGAACAAATGAAGAGTTCCAAAGCATTTTTAAACGTCAGTGGACTTCCGAGAACAATGTAAGAGTTCCGAAGTATTTTCAAATGTCAGCAGAATTCCGAGAACAATGTAAGAGTTCTGAAGCATTTTTAAACTTCAGCAGAATTCCGAGAGCAATGGAAGAGTTCCAAAGGATTTTAAAACTTCAGCAGAATTCCAAGAACAATTGAAGGGTTCCGAAGCATTTTTAAACTTCAGCAGAATTCCGAGAACAATGGGAGAGTTTCGAAGCATTTTTAAACTTCAGCAGAATTCCGAGAACAATGGAAGAGTTTCAAAGCATTTTTAAACTTCAATGGAATTCCGAGAACAATGGAAGAGTTCCGAAGCATTTTTAAACGTCAGCGGGATTCCGAGAACAATGGAAGAGTTGTGAAGCATTTTTAAGCGTCAGCGGAATTCCGAGAACAATGGAAGAGTTCCGAAGCATTTTTAAACTTCAGCAGAATTCCGAGAACAATGGAAGAGTTCCAAAGCATTTTTAAACGTCAGCAGAATTCTGAGAACAAATGAAGAGTTCCAAAGCATTTTTAAACGTCAGTGGAATTCCGAGAACAATGGAAGAGTTCCGAAGCATTTTTAAATGTCAGCAGAATTCCGAGATTAATGTAAGAGTTCTGAAGAATTTTTAAACTTCAGCAGAATTCCGAGAGCAATGGAAGAGTTCCAAAGCATTTTAAAACTTCAGCAGAATTCCAAGAACAATTGAAGGGTTCCGAAGCATTTTTAAACTTCAGCAGAATTCCGAGAACAATGGGAGAGTTTCAAAGCATTTTTAAACTTCAGCAGAATTCCGAGAACAGTGGAAGAGTTTCGAAGCATTTTTAAACTTCAACGGAATTCCGAGAACAATGGAAGAGCTCCGAAGCATTTTTAAACATCAGCGGAATTCCGAGAACAATGGAAGAGTTCTTTAGCATTTTTAAACATCAGCGGAATGCCGAGAACAATGCAAGATTTCCGAAGCATTTTTATATGTCAGCGGAATTCCGAGAACAATGGAAGAGTATCGAAGCATTTTAAAACGTCTGCGGAATTCCGAGAACAATGGAAGAGTTCCGAAGCATTTTTAAACTTCAGCGGAATTACGAGAACAATGCAAGAGTTGCGAAGCATTTTTAAACATGAGCAGAATTCCGAGAAAAATGGAAGAGATTTTAAGCATTTTTAAACTTCAGCGGAATTCCGAGAACAATAGAAGAGTTCCGAAGCATTTTTAAACTTCAGCAGAATTCCTAGAACAATGGAAGAGCTCCGAAGCATTTTTAAACTTCAGCGGAATTCCGAGAACAATGGAAGAGTTCTGAAGCATTTTTAAACGTCAGCCGAATTCCGAGAACAATGGAAGTGTTCTGAAGCATTTCTAAACGTCAGCGGAATTTTGAAAACAATGGAAGATTTCCGAAGCATTTTTAAACGTCAGCGGAATTCTGAGAACAATGGAAGAGTTCCGAACCATTTTTAAACTTCAGCAGAATTCTGCGAACAATGGAAGGGTTCCGAAGCATTTTTAAACTTCAGCGGAATTTGGAGAACAATGGAAGAGTTCCGAAGAATTTTTAAAAGTCAGCGGAATTCCGAGAACAATGGAAGAGTTCCAAAGCATTTTTAAATGTCAGCGGAATTTTGAAAACAATGGAAGAGTTCTGAAGTATTTTTAAACTTCAGCAGAATTCCGAGAACAATGGAAGAGTTCCGAAGCAATCTTAAACTTCAGCGGAATTCCGAGAACAATGGAAGAGTTCCGAAGCATTTTTAAACTTCAGCAGAATTCAGAGAACAATGGAAGAGTTCCAAAGCATTTTTAAATGTCAGCAGAATTCCGAGAACAAATGAAGAGTTCCAAAGCATTTTTAAACGTCAGCGGAATTCCGAGAACAATGGAAGAGTTCCGAAGCATTTTTAAACTTCAGCAGAATTCAGAGAACAATGTAAGAGTTCTGAAGCATTTTTAAACTTCAGCAGAATTCCGAGAGCAATGGAAGAGTTCCAAAGGATTTTAAAACTTCAGCAGAATTCCAAGAACAATTGAAGGGTTCCGAAGCATTTTTAAACTTCAGCAGAATTCCGAGAACAATGGGAGAGTTTCGAAGCATTTTTAAACTTCAGCAGAATTCCGAGAACAATGGAAGAGTTTCAAAGCATTTCTAAACTTCAATGGAATTCCGAGAACAATGGAAGAGTTCCGAAGCATTTTTAAACGTCAGCGGGATTCCGAGAACAATGGAAGAGTTGTGAAGCATTTTTAAGCGTCAGCGGAATTCCGAGAACAATGGAAGAGTTTCGAAGCATTTTTAAACTTCAACGGAATTCCGAGAACAATGGGAGAGTTTCAAAGCATTTTTAAACTTCAGCAGAATTCCAAGAACAATTGAAGGGTTCCGAAGCATTTTTAAACTTCAGCAGAATTCCGAGAACAATGGAAGAGTTTCGAAGCATTTTTAAACTTCAGCAGAATTCCGAGAACAATGGAAGAGTTTCGAAGCATTTTTAAACTTCAACGGAATTCCGAGAACAATGGAAGAGCTCCGAAGCATTTTTAAACGTCAGCAGAATTCCGAGAACAATGGAAGAGTTCTTTAGCATTTTTAAACATCAGCGGAATGCCGAGAACAATGCAAGATTTCCGAAGCATTTTTATATGTCAGCGGAATTCCGAGAACAATGGAAGAGTATCGAAGCATTTTAAAACGTCAGCGGAATTCCGAGAACAATGGAAGAGCTCCGAAGCATTTTTAAACTTCAGCGGAATTACGAGAACAATGCAAGAGTTCCGAAGCATTTTTAAACATGAGCAGAATTCCCAGAAAAATGGAAGAGATTTTAAGCATTTTTAAACTTCAGCGGAATTCCGAGAACAATAGAAGAGTTCCGAAGCATTTTTAAACTTCACCCGAATTCCGAGAACAATGGAAGAGTTCCGAAGCATTTTTAAACGTCAGCGGAATTCCGAGAACAATGGAAGAGTTCCAAAGCATTTTTAAATGTCAGCAGAATTTTGAAAACAATGGAAGAGTTCTGAAGTATTTTTAAACTTCAACAGAACTCCGAGAACAATGGAAGAGTTCCGAAGCAATCTGAAACTTCAGCGGAATTCCGAGAACAATGGAAGAGTTCCGAAGCATTTTTAAAAGTCAGCGGAATTCCGAGAACAATAGAAGAGTTGTGAAGCATTTTTAAGCGTCAGCGAAATTCCGAGAACAATGGAAGAGTTCCAAAGCATTTTTAAACTTCAGCAGAATTCCGAGAACAATGGAAGAATTCCGAAGCATTTTTAAGCGTCAGCAGAATTCCGAGAACAATTGAAGAGTTCCAAAGCATTTTTAAACATCAGTGGAATTCCGAGAACAATGGAAGAGTTCCGAAGCATTTTTAAATGTCAGCAGAATTCCGAGAACAATGTAAGAGTTCTGAAGCATTTTTAAACTTCAGCAGAATTCCGAGAACAATGGAAGAGTTCCAAAGCATTTTTAAACGTCAGCAGAATTCCGAGAACAATGGAAGAGTTTCGAAGCATTTTTAAACTTCAACGGAATTCCGAGAACAATGGGAGAGTTTCAAAGCATTTTTAAACTTCAGCAGAATTCCAAGAACAATTGAAGGGTTCCGAAGCATTTTTAAACTTCAGCAGAATTCCGAGAACAATGGAAGAGTTTCGAAGCATTTTTAAACTTCAGCAGAATTCCGAGAACAATGGAAGAGTTTCGAAGCATTTTTAAACTTCAACGGAATTCCGAGAACAATGGAAGAGCTCCGAAGCATTTTTAAACGTCAGCAGAATTCCGAGAACAATGGAAGCGTTCTTTAGCATTTTTAAACATCAGCGGAATGCCGAGAACAATGCAAGATTTCCGAAGCATTTTTATATGTCAGCGGAATTCCGAGAACAATGGAAGAGTATCGAAGCATTTTAAAACGTCAGCGGAATTCCGAGAACAATGGAAGAGCTCCGAAGCATTTTTAAACTTCAGCGGAATTACGAGAACAATGCAAGAGTTCCGAAGCATTTTTAAACATGAGCAGAATTCCGAGAAAAATGGAAGAGATTTTAAGCATTTTTAAACTTCAGCGGAATTCCGAGAACAATAGAAGAGTTCCGAAGCATTTTTAAACTTCACCCGAATTCCGAGAACAATGGAAGAGTTCCGAAGCATTTTTAAACGTCAGCGGAATTCCGAGAACAATGGAAGAGTTCCAAAGCATTTTTAAATGTCAGCAGAATTTTGAAAACAATGGAAGAGTTCTGAAGTATTTTTAAACTTCAACAGAACTCCGAGAACAATGGAAGAGTTCCGAAGCAATCTTAAACTTCAGCGGAATTCCGAGAACAATGGAAGAGTTCCGAAGCATTTTTAAAAGTCAGCGGAATTCCGAGAACAATAGAAGAGTTGTGAAGCATTTTTAAGCGTCAGCGAAATTCCGAGAACAATGGAAGAGTTCCAAAGCATTTTTAAACTTCAGCAGAATTCCGAGAACAATGGAAGACTTCCGAAACATTTTTAAGCATCAGCAGAATTCCGAGAACAATTGAAGAGTTCCAAAGCATTTTTAAACATCAGTGGAATTCCGAGAACAATGGAAGAGTTCCGAAGCATTTTTAAATGTCAGCAGAATTCCGAGAACAATGTAAGAGTTCTGAAGCATTTTTAAACTTCAGCAGAATTCCGAGAGCAATGGAAGAGTTCACATGCATTTTTATACTTCAGCAGAATTCCGAGAACAATGGAAGAGTTTCGAAGCATTTTTAAACTTCAACGGAATTCCGAGAACAATGGAAGAGTTCCGAAGCATTTTTAAACGTCAGCGGAATTCCGAGAACAATGGAAGAGTTCTTAAGCATTTTTAAACATCAGCGGAATGCCGAGAACAATGCAAGATTTCCGAAGCATTTTTATATGTCAGCAGAATTCCGAGAACAATGGAAGAGTATAGAAGCATTTTAAAACATCAGCGGAATTCCGAGAACAATGGAAGAGTTCCGAAGCATTTTTAAACTTCAGCGGAATTACGAGTACAATGGAAGAGTTCCGAAGCATTTTTAAACATGAGCAGAATTCCGAGAACAATGGAAGAGATTTTAAGCATTTTGAAACTTCAGCGGAATTCCGAGAACAATAGAAGAGTTCCGAAGCATTTTTAAACTTCAGCGGAATTACGAGTACAATGGAAGAGTTCCGAAGCATTTTTAAA
This sequence comes from Phyllobates terribilis, assembly GCF_046119375.1. Classification (NCBI taxonomy): domain Eukaryota; kingdom Metazoa; phylum Chordata; class Amphibia; order Anura; family Dendrobatidae; genus Phyllobates; species Phyllobates terribilis. The sequence goes on along the minus strand of NW_027362775.1, from coordinate 18,814,553 downwards.
CATGAGCAGGATTCCGAGAACAATGGAAGAGATTATAAGCATTTTTAAACTTCAGCGGAATTCCGAGAACAATAGAAGTGTTCTGAAGCATTTTTAAACGTCAGCGGATTTTTGAAAACAATGGAAGATTTCCGAAGCAATTTTAAACGTCAGCGGAATTCTGAGAAAAATGGAAGAGTTCCGAAGCATTTTTAAACTTCAGCGGAATTTGGAGAACAATCGAAGAGTTCCGAAGCATTTTTAAACGTCAGCAGAATTCCGAGAACAATGGAAGAGTTCCGAAGCATATTTAAATTTCAGCGGAATTCCGAGAACAATGGAAGAGTTTCGAAGCATTTTTAAAAGTCAGCGGAATACCGAGAACAATGGAAGAGTTGTGAAGCATTTTTAAACGTCAGCGGAATTCCGAGAACAATGGAAGAGGTCCGAAGCATTTTTAAATGTCAGCGGAATTCCGAGAAATATGGAAGAGTTCCGAAACATTTTTAAATGTCAGCAGAATTCCGAGAACAATGGAAGAGTTCCGAAGCATTTTTAAACTTCAGCGGAATTCCGAGAACAATGAAAGAGCTCCGAAGCATTTTTCAACGTCAGCGGAATTCCGAGAACAATGGAAGAGTTCTGAAGCATTTTTAAAAGTCAGCGGAATTTTGAAAACAATGGAAGATTTCCAAACCATTTTTAAACATCAGCGGAATTCTGAGAACAATGGAAGAGTTCCGAAGCATTTTTAAACTTCAGCAGAATTCCGAGAACAATGGAAGAGTTTCGAAGCATTTTTAAACTTCAGCGGAATTTGGAGAACAATGGAAGAGTTCCGAAGCATTTTTAAAAGTCAGCGTAATTCCGACAACAATGGAAGAGTTGTGAAGCATTTTTAAACGTCAGCAGAATTCCAAGAACAATGGAAGAGTTCCGAAGCATTTTTAAACGTCAGCGGAATTCTGAGAACAATGGAATAGTTCTGAAGAATTTTTAAATGTTAGCGGGATTCCGAGAACAATGGAAGAGTTCCGAAGCATTTTTAAACTTCAGCGGAATTCCTTGAATAATGAAAGAGTTGAGAAGCATTATTAAATGTCAGCGGAACACCAAAAACAATGGAAGAGTTCCGAAGCATTTTTAAATGTCAGCGGAATTCCGAGAACAATGGAAGAGTTCCGAAACATTTTTAAACATCAGCGGATTTCCTTCAAGAATGAAAGAGTTCCAAAGAATTTTTAAACTCCAGCAGAATTCGAGGAACAATGGAAGAGTTCCAAAGCATTTTTAAACGTCAGCGGAATTCTGAGAACAATGGAAGAGTTCTTAAGCATTTTTAAACTTCAGCAGAATTCCGAGAACAATGGAAGAGTTTCGAAGCATTTTTAAACTTCAACGGAATTCCGAGAACAATGGAAGAGTTCCGAAGCATTTTTAAACGTCAGTGGAATTCCGAGAACAATGGAAGAGTTCTTAAGCATTTTTAAACATCAGCGGAATGCCGAGAACAATGCAAGATTTCCGAAGCATTTTTATATGTCAGCGGAATTCCGAGTACAATGGAAGTGTATCGAAGCATTTTAAAACGTCAGCGGAATTCCAAGAACAATAGAAGAGTTCCGAAGCATTTTTAAACTTCAGCGGAATTACGAGAACAATGGAAGAGTTCCGACGCATTTTTAAACATGAGCAGAATTCCGAGAACAATGGAAGAGATTTTAAGCATTTTTAAACTTCAGCGGAATTCCGAGAACAATAGAAGAGTTCCGAAGCATTTTTAAACTTCACCAGAATTCCGAGAACAATGGAAGAGTTCCGATGCATTTTTAAACTTCAGCAGAATTCCTAGAACAATGGAAGAGTTCCGAAGCATTTTTAAACTTCAGCAGAATTCCGAGAACAATGGAAGGGTTCCGAAGCATTTTTAAACTTCAGTGGAATTCCGAGAACAATGAAAGAGCTCCGAAGCATTTTTCAACGTCAGCGGAATTCCGAGAACAATGGAAGAGTTGTGAAGCATTTTTAAACGTCAGCGGAATTCCGAGAACAATGGAAGAGTTCCGAAGCATTTTTAAACTTCTCCCGAATTCCGAGAACAATGGAAGAGTTCCGATGCATTTTTAAACTTCAGCAGAATTCCTAGAACAATGGATGAGTTCCGAAGCATTTTTAAACTTCAGTGGAATTCCGAGAACAATGAAAGAGCTCCGAAGCATTTTTCAACGTCAGCGGAATTCCGAGAACAATGGAAGAGTTCTGAAGAATTTTTAAAAGTCAGCGGAATTTTGAAAACAATGGAAGATTTCCGAAGCATTTTTAAACGTCAGCGGAATTCTGAGAACAATGGAAGAGTTCAAAAGCATTTTTAAACTTCAGCAGAATTCCGAGAACAATGGAAGAGTTCCGAAGCATTTTTAAACTTCAGCGGAATTTGGAGAACAATGGAAGAGTTCCGAAGCATTTTTAAAAGTCAGCGTAATTCCGACAACAATGAAAGAGTTGTGAAGCATTTTTAAACGTCAGCAGAATTCCAAGAACAATGGAAGAGTTCCGAAGCATTTTTAAACGTCAGCGGAATTCTGAGAACAATGGAATAGTTTTGGAGCATTTTTAAAAGTCAGCGGAATACCGAGAACAATGGAAGAGTTGTGAAGCATTTTTAAACGTCAGCAGAATTCCAAGAACAATGGAAGAGTTCCGAAGCATTTTTAAACGTCAGCGGAATTCCGAGAACAATGGAAGAGTTTCGAAGCATTTTTAAATGTCAGCGGAATTCCGAGAACAATGAAAGAGTTGCGAAGCATTATTAAACGTCAGCGGAATTCTGAGAACAATGGAAGAGTTCCGAAACATTTTTAAACATCAGCGGATTTCCTTCAAGAATGAAAGAGTTCCAAAGAATTTTTAAACTTCAGCAGAATTCGAGGAACAATGGAAGAGTTCCAAAGCATTTTTAAACTTCAGCAGAAATCCTGGAAAAATGGAAGAGTTTCAAAGCATTTTTAAACTTCAGCAGAAATCGGAGAACAATGGAAGAGTTCCGAAGCATTTTTAAACGTCAGCAGAATTTCGAGAACAATTGAAGAGTTCCAAAGCATTTTTAAACGTCAGTGGAATTCCGAGAACAATGGAAGAGTTCCGAAGCATTTTTAAACTTCAGCGGAATTCCGAGAACAATGGAAGAGTTCCGAAGCATTTTTAAAAGTCAGCTGAATACCGAGAACAATGGAAGAGTTGTGAAGCATTTTTAAACGTCAGCGGAATTCCGAGAACAATGGAAGAGTTCCGAAGCATTTTTAAACTTCTCCCGAATTCCGAGAACAATGGAAGATTTCCGAAGCATTTTTAAACATCAGCGGAATTCCGAGAACAATAGAAGAGTTCCAAAGCATTTTTAAACGTCAGCCGAATTCCGAGAACAATGGAAGAGTTCTGAAGCATTTCTAAACCTCAGCGGAATTTTGAAAACAATGGAAGATTTCCGAAGCATTTTTAAACATCAGCGGAATTCTGAGGACAATGGAAGAGTTCTGAAGCAATTTTTAAATGTTAGCGGGATTCCGAGAACAATGGAATAGTTCTGAAGAATTTTTAAATGTTAGCGGGATTCCGAGAACAATGGAAGAGTTCCGAAGAATTTTTAATTTTCAGAATAATTCCGAGAACAATGGAAGAGTTCCGAAGCAATCTTAAACTTCAGCGGAATTCCGAGATCAATGGAAGAGTTCCGAAGCATTTTTAAAAGTCAGCGGAATTCCGAGAACAATAGAAGAGTTGTGAAGCATTTTTAAACGTCAGCAGAATTCCGAGAACAATTGAAGAGTTCCAAAGCATTTTTAAACGTCAGTGGAATTCCGAGAACAATGGAAGAGTTGCGAAGCATTTTTAAATGTCAGCAGAATTCCGAGAACAATGTAAGAGTTCTGAAGCATTTTTAAACTTCAGCAGAATTCCGAGAGCAATGGAAGAGTTCCAAAGCATTTTAAAACTTCAGCAGAATTCCAAGAACAATTGAAGGGTTCCGAAGCATTTTTAAACTTCAGCAGAATTCCGAGAACAATGGGAGAGTTTCGAAGCATTTTTAAACTTCAGCAGAATTCCGAGAACAATGGAAGAGTTTCGAAGCATTTTTAAACTTCAACGGAATTCCGAGAACAATAGAAGAGTTCCGAAGCATTTTTAAACGTCAGCGGAATTCCGAGAACAATGGAAGAGTTCTTTAGCATTTTTAAACATCAGCGGAATGCCGAGAACAATGCAAGATTTCCGAAGCATTTTTATATGTCAGCAGAATTCCGAGAACAATGGAAGAGTATCGAAGCATTTTAAAACGTCAGCGGAATTCCGAGAACAATGGAAGAGTTCCGAAGCATTTTTAAACTTCAGCAGAATTACGAGAACAATGCAAGAGTTCCGAAGCATTTTTAAACATGAGCAGAATTCCGAGAGCAATGGAAGAGATTTTAAGCATTTTTAAACTTCAGCGGAATTCCGAGAGCAATAGAAGAGTTCCGAAGCATTTTTAAACTTCACCCGAATTCCGAGAACAATGGAAGAGTTCCGATGCATTTTTAAACTTCAGCAGAATTCCTAGAACAATGGAAGAGTTCCGAAGCATTTTTAAACTTCAGCGGAATTCCGAGAACAATGGAAGAGTTCTGAAGCATTTTTAAACGTCAGCCGAATTCCGAGAACAATGGAAGAGTTCTGAAGCATTTCTAAACGTCAGCGGAATTTTGAACACAATGGAAGATTTCCGAAGCATTTTTAAACGTCAGCGGAATTCTGAGAACAATGGAAGGGTTCCAAAGCATTTTTAAACTTCAGCAGAATTCTGCGAACAATGGAAGGGTTCCGAAGCATTTTTAAACTTCAGCGGAATTTGGAGAACAATGGAAGAGTTCCGAAGAATTTTTAAAAGTCAGCGGAATTCCGAGAACAATGGAAGAGATCCGAAGCATTTTTAAAAGTCAGCGGAATACCGAGAACAATGGAAGAGTTGTGAAGCATTTTTAAACGTCAGCAGAATTCCGAGAACAATGGAAGAGATTTTAAGCATTTTTAAACTTCAGCGGAATTCCGAGAACAATGGAAGAGTTCCGATGCATTTTTAAACTTCAGCAGAATTCCTAGAACAATGGAAGAGTTCCGAAGCATTTTTAAACTTCAGCGGAATTCCGAGAACAATGAAAGAGTTCCGAAGCATTTTTCAACGTCAGCGGAATTCCGAGAACAATGGAAGAGTTCTGAAGCATTTTTAAAAGTCAGCGGAATTTTGAAAACAATGGAAGATTTCCGAAGCATTTTTAAACATCAGCGGAATTCTGAGAACAATGGAAGAGTTCCGAAGCAATTTTTAAATGTTAGCGGGATTCCGAGAACAATGGAATAGTTCTGAAGAATTTTTAAATGTTAGCGGGATTCCGAGAACAATGGAAGAGTTCCGAAGAATTTTTAATTTTCAGAATAATTCCGAGAACAATGGAAGAGTTCCGAAGCAATCTTAAACTTCAGCGGAATTCCGAGAACAATGGGAGAGTTTCGAAGCATTTTTAAACTTCAGCAGAATTCCGAGTACAATGGAAGAGTTTCGAAGCATTTTTAAACTTCAACGGAATTACGAGAACAATAGAAGAGTTCCGAAGCATTTTTAAACGTCAGCGGAATTCCGAGAACAATGGAAGAGTTCTTTAGCATTTTTAAACATCAGCGGAATGCCGAGAACAATGCAAGATTTCCGAAGCATTTTTATATGTCAGCAGAATTCCGAGAACAATGGAAGAGTATCGAAGCATTTTAAAACGTCAGCGGAATTCCGAGAACAATGGAAGAGTTCCGAAGCATTTTTAAACTTCAGCAGAATTACGAGAACAATGCAAGAGTTCCGAAGCATTTTTAAACATGAGCAGAATTCCGAGAGCAATGGAAGAGATTTTAAGCATTTTTAAACTTCAGCGGAATTCCGAGAGCAATAGAAGAGTTCCGAAGCATTTTTAAACTTCACCCGAATTCCGAGAACAATGGAAGAGTTCTGAAGCATTTCTAAACGTCAGCGGAATTTTGAACACAATGGAAGATTTCCGAAGCATTTTTAAACGTCAGCGGAATTCTGAGAACAATGGAAGGGTTCCGAAGCATTTTTAAACTTCAGCAGAATTCTGCGAACAATGGAAGGGTTCCGAAGCAATTTTTAAACTTCAGCGGAATTTGGAGAACAATGGAAGAGTTCCGAAGAATTTTTAAAAGTCAGCGGAATTCCGAGAACAATGGAAGAGATCCGAAGCATTTTTAAACGTCAGCGGAATACCGAGAACAATGGAAGAGTTGTGAAGCATTTTTAAACGTCAGCAGAATTCCGAGAACAATGGAAGAGATTTTAAGCATTTTTAAACTTCAGCGGAATTCCGAGAACAATAGAAGAGTTCCGAAGCATTTTTAAACGTCAGCCGAATTCCGAGAACAATGGAAGAGATCTGAAGGATTTCTAAACCTCAGCGGAATTTTGAAAACAATGGAAGATTTCCGAAGCATTTTTAAACATCAGCGGAATTCTGAGAACAATGGAAGGGTTCCGAAGCATTTCTAAACTTCAGCGGAATTTGGAGAACAATGGAAGAGTTCCGAAGAATTTTTAAACGTCAGCGGAATTCTGAGAACAATGGAATAGTTCTGAAGCATTTTTAAATGTTAGCGGGATTCCGAGAAAAATGGAAGAGTTCCGAAGCATTTTTAATCCTCAGCATAATTCCGAGAACAATGGAAGAGTTCCGAAGCATATTTAAACTTCAGCGGAATTCCGAGAACAATGGAAGAGATCCGAAGCATTTTTAAAAGTCAGCGGAATACCGAGAACAATGGAAGAGTTGTGAAGCATTTTTAAGCGTCAGCGGAATAAAGAGAACAATGGAAGAGTTCCGAAGCATTTTTAAACTTCAGCAGAATTCAGAGAACAATGGAAGAGTTCCAAAGCATTTTTAAATGTCAGCAGAATTCCGAGAACAAATGAAGAGTTCCAAAGCATTTTTAAACGTCAGTGGACTTCCGAGAACAATGTAAGAGTTCCGAAGTATTTTCAAATGTCAGCAGAATTCCGAGAACAATGTAAGAGTTCTGAAGCATTTTTAAACTTCAGCAGAATTCCGAGAGCAATGGAAGAGTTCCAAAGGATTTTAAAACTTCAGCAGAATTCCAAGAACAATTGAAGGGTTCCGAAGCATTTTTAAACTTCAGCAGAATTCCGAGAACAATGGGAGAGTTTCGAAGCATTTTTAAACTTCAGCAGAATTCCGAGAACAATGGAAGAGTTTCAAAGCATTTTTAAACTTCAATGGAATTCCGAGAACAATGGAAGAGTTCCGAAGCATTTTTAAACGTCAGCGGGATTCCGAGAACAATGGAAGAGTTGTGAAGCATTTTTAAGCGTCAGCGGAATTCCGAGAACAATGGAAGAGTTCCGAAGCATTTTTAAACTTCAGCAGAATTCCGAGAACAATGGAAGAGTTCCAAAGCATTTTTAAACGTCAGCAGAATTCTGAGAACAAATGAAGAGTTCCAAAGCATTTTTAAACGTCAGTGGAATTCCGAGAACAATGGAAGAGTTCCGAAGCATTTTTAAATGTCAGCAGAATTCCGAGATTAATGTAAGAGTTCTGAAGAATTTTTAAACTTCAGCAGAATTCCGAGAGCAATGGAAGAGTTCCAAAGCATTTTAAAACTTCAGCAGAATTCCAAGAACAATTGAAGGGTTCCGAAGCATTTTTAAACTTCAGCAGAATTCCGAGAACAATGGGAGAGTTTCAAAGCATTTTTAAACTTCAGCAGAATTCCGAGAACAGTGGAAGAGTTTCGAAGCATTTTTAAACTTCAACGGAATTCCGAGAACAATGGAAGAGCTCCGAAGCATTTTTAAACATCAGCGGAATTCCGAGAACAATGGAAGAGTTCTTTAGCATTTTTAAACATCAGCGGAATGCCGAGAACAATGCAAGATTTCCGAAGCATTTTTATATGTCAGCGGAATTCCGAGAACAATGGAAGAGTATCGAAGCATTTTAAAACGTCTGCGGAATTCCGAGAACAATGGAAGAGTTCCGAAGCATTTTTAAACTTCAGCGGAATTACGAGAACAATGCAAGAGTTGCGAAGCATTTTTAAACATGAGCAGAATTCCGAGAAAAATGGAAGAGATTTTAAGCATTTTTAAACTTCAGCGGAATTCCGAGAACAATAGAAGAGTTCCGAAGCATTTTTAAACTTCAGCAGAATTCCTAGAACAATGGAAGAGCTCCGAAGCATTTTTAAACTTCAGCGGAATTCCGAGAACAATGGAAGAGTTCTGAAGCATTTTTAAACGTCAGCCGAATTCCGAGAACAATGGAAGTGTTCTGAAGCATTTCTAAACGTCAGCGGAATTTTGAAAACAATGGAAGATTTCCGAAGCATTTTTAAACGTCAGCGGAATTCTGAGAACAATGGAAGAGTTCCGAACCATTTTTAAACTTCAGCAGAATTCTGCGAACAATGGAAGGGTTCCGAAGCATTTTTAAACTTCAGCGGAATTTGGAGAACAATGGAAGAGTTCCGAAGAATTTTTAAAAGTCAGCGGAATTCCGAGAACAATGGAAGAGTTCCAAAGCATTTTTAAATGTCAGCGGAATTTTGAAAACAATGGAAGAGTTCTGAAGTATTTTTAAACTTCAGCAGAATTCCGAGAACAATGGAAGAGTTCCGAAGCAATCTTAAACTTCAGCGGAATTCCGAGAACAATGGAAGAGTTCCGAAGCATTTTTAAACTTCAGCAGAATTCAGAGAACAATGGAAGAGTTCCAAAGCATTTTTAAATGTCAGCAGAATTCCGAGAACAAATGAAGAGTTCCAAAGCATTTTTAAACGTCAGTGGAATTCCGAGAACAATGGAAGAGTTCCGAAGTATTTTCAAATGTCAGCAGAATTCCGAGAACAATGTAAGAGTTCTGAAGCATTTTTAAACTTCAGCAGAATTCCGAGAGCAATGGAAGAGTTCCAAAGGATTTTAAAACTTCAGCAGAATTCCACGAACAATTGAAGGGTTCCGAAGCATTTTTAAACTTCAGCAGAATTCCGAGAACAATGGGAGAGTTTCGAAGCATTTTTAAACTTCAGCAGAATTCCGAGAACAATGGAAGAGTTTCAAAGCATTTCTAAACTTCAATGGAATTCCGAGAACAATGGAAGAGTTCCGAAGCATTTTTAAACGTCAGCGGGATTCCGAGAACAATGGAAGAGTTGTGAAGCATTTTTAAGCGTCAGCGGAATTCCGAGAACAATGGAAGAGTTTCGAAGCATTTTTAAACTTCAACGGAATTCCGAGAACAATGGGAGAGTTTCAAAGCATTTTTAAACTTCAGCAGAATTCCAAGAACAATTGAAGGGTTCCGAAGCATTTTTAAACTTCAGCAGAATTCCGAGAACAATGGAAGAGTTTCGAAGCATTTTTAAACTTCAGCAGAATTCCGAGAACAATGGAAGAGTTTCGAAGCATTTTTAAACTTCAACGGAATTCCGAGAACAATGGAAGAGCTCCGAAGCATTTTTAAACGTCAGCAGAATTCCGAGAACAATGGAAGAGTTCTTTAGCATTTTTAAACATCAGCGGAATGCCGAGAACAATGCAAGATTTCCGAAGCATTTTTATATGTCAGCGGAATTCCGAGAACAATGGAAGAGTATCGAAGCATTTTAAAACGTCAGCGGAATTCCGAGAACAATGGAAGAGCTCCGAAGCATTTTTAAACTTCAGCGGAATTACGAGAACAATGCAAGAGTTCCGAAGCATTTTTAAACATGAGCAGAATTCCCAGAAAAATGGAAGAGATTTTAAGCATTTTTAAACTTCAGCGGAATTCCGAGAACAATAGAAGAGTTCCGAAGCATTTTTAAACTTCACCCGAATTCCGAGAACAATGGAAGAGTTCCGAAGCATTTTTAAACATCAGCGGAATTCCGAGAACAATGGAAGAGTTCCAAAGCATTTTTAAATGTCAGCAGAATTTTGAAAACAATGGAAGAGTTCTGAAGTATTTTTAAACTTCAACAGAACTCCGAGAACAATGGAAGAGTTCCGAAGCAATCTGAAACTTCAGCGGAATTCCGAGAACAATGGAAGAGTTCCGAAGCATTTTTAAAAGTCAGCGGAATTCCGAGAACAATAGAAGAGTTGTGAAGCATTTTTAAGCGTCAGCGAAATTCCGAGAACAATGGAAGAGTTCCAAAGCATTTTTAAACTTCAGCAGAATTCCGAGAACAATGGAAGAATTCCGAAGCATTTTTAAGCGTCAGCAGAATTCCGAGAACAATTGAAGAGTTCCAAAGCATTTTTAAACATCAGTGGAATTCCGAGAACAATGGAAGAGTTCCGAAGCATTTTTAAATGTCAGCAGAATTCCGAGAACAATGTAAGAGTTCTGAAGCATTTTTAAACTTCAGCAGAATTCCGAGAACAATGGAAGAGTTCCAAAGCATTTTTAAACGTCAGCAGAATTCCGAGAACAATGGAAGAGTTTCGAAGCATTTTTAAACTTCAACGGAATTCCGAGAACAATGGGAGAGTTTCAAAGCATTTTTAAACTTCAGCAGAATTCCAAGAACAATTGAAGGGTTCCGAAGCATTTTTAAACTTCAGCAGAATTCCGAGAACAATGGAAGAGTTTCGAAGCATTTTTAAACTTCAGCAGAATTCCGAGAACAATGGAAGAGTTTCGAAGCATTTTTAAACTTCAACGGAATTCCGAGAACAATGGAAGAGCTCCGAAGCATTTTTAAACGTCAGCAGAATTCCGAGAACAATGGAAGAGTTCTTTAGCATTTTTAAACATCAGCGGAATGCCGAGAACAATGCAAGATTTCCGAAGCATTTTTATATGTCAGCGGAATTCCGAGAACAATGGAAGAGTATCGAAGCATTTTAAAACGTCAGCGGAATTCCGAGAACAATGGAAGAGCTCCGAAGCATTTTTAAACTTCAGCGGAATTACGAGAACAATGCAAGAGTTCCGAAGCATTTTTAAACATGAGCAGAATTCCGAGAAAAATGGAAGAGATTTTAAGCATTTTTAAACTTCAGCGGAATTCCGAGAACAATAGAAGAGTTCCGAAGCATTTTTAAACTTCACCCGAATTCCGAGAACAATGGAAGAGTTCCGAAGCATTTTTAAACGTCAGCGGAATTCCGAGAACAATGGAAGAGTTCCAAAGCATTTTTAAATGTCAGCAGAATTTTGAAAACAATGGAAGAGTTCTGAAGTATTTTTAAACTTCAACAGAACTCCGAGAACAATGGAAGAGTTCCGAAACAATCTTAAACTTCAGCGGAATTCCGAGAACAATGGAAGAGTTCCGAAGCATTTTTAAAAGTCAGCGGAATTCCGAGAACAATAGAAGAGTTGTGAAGCATTTTTAAGCGTCAGCGAAATTCCGAGAACAATGGAAGAGTTCCAAAGCATTTTTAAACTTCAGCAGAATTCCGAGAACAATGGAAGACTTCCGAAACATTTTTAAGCGTCAGCAGAATTCCGAGAACAATTGAAGAGTTCCAAAGCATTTTTAAACATCAGTGGAATTCCGAGAACAATGGAAGAGTTCCGAAGCATTTTTAAATGTCAGCAGAATTCCGAGAACAATGTAAGAGTTCTGAAGCATTTTTAAACTTCAGCAGAATTCCGAGAGCAATGGAAGAGTTCACATGCATTTTTATACTTCAGCAGAATTCCGAGAACAATGGAAGAGTTTCGAAGCATTTTTAAACTTCAACGGAATTCCGAGAACAATGGAAGAGTTCCGAAGCATTTTTAAACGTCAGCGGAATTCCGAGAACAATGGAAGAGTTCTTAAGCATTTTTAAACATCAGCGGAATGCCGAGAACAATGCAAGATTTCCGAAGCATTTTTATATGTCAGCAGAATTCCGAGAACAATGGAAGAGTATAGAAGCATTTTAAAACATCAGCGGAATTCCGAGAACAATGGAAGAGTTCCGAAGCATTTTTAAACTTCAGCGGAATTACGAGTACAATGGAAGAGTTCCGAAGCATTTTTAAACATGAGCAGAATTCCGAGAACAATGGAAGAGATTTTAAGCATTTTGAAACTTCAGCGGAATTCCGAGAACAATAGAAGAGTTCCGAAGCATTTTTAAACTTCAGCGGAATTACGAGTACAATGGAAGAGTTCCGAAGCATTTTTAAACATGAGCAGGATTCCGAGAACAATGGAAGAGATTATAAGCATTTTTAAACTTCAGCGGAATTCCGAGAACAATAGAAGTGTTCTGAAGCATTTTTAAACGTCAGCGGATTTTTGAAAACAATGGAAGATTTCCGAAGCAATTTTAAACGTCAGCGGAATTCTGAGAAAAATGGAAGAGTTCCGAAGCATTTTTAAACTTCAGCGGAATTTGGAGAACAATCGAAGAGTTCCGAAGCATTTTTAAACGTCAGCAGAATTCCGAGAACAATGGAAGAGTTCCGAAGCATATTTAAATTTCAGCGGAATTCCGAGAACAATGGAAGAGTTTCGAAGCATTTTTAAAAGTCAGCGGAATACCGAGAACAATGGAAGAGTTGTGAAGCATTTTTAAACGTCAGCGGAATTCCGAGAACAATGGAAGAGGTCCGAAGCATTTTTAAATGTCAGCGGAATTCCGAGAAATATGGAAGAGTTCCGAAACATTTTTAAATGTCAGCAGAATTCCGAGAACAATGGAAGAGTTCCGAAGCATTTTTAAACTTCAGCGGAATTCCGAGAACAATGAAAGAGCTCCGAAGCATTTTTAAAAGTCAGCGGAATTTTGAAAACAATGGAAGATTTCCAAACCATTTTTAAACATCAGCGGAATTCTGAGAACAATGGAAGAGTTCCGAAGCATTTTTAAACTTCAGCAGAATTCCGAGAACAATGGAAGAGTTTCGAAGCATTTTTAAACTTCAGCGGAATTTGGAGAACAATGGAAGAGTTCCGAAGCATTTTTAAAAGTCAGCGTAATTCCGACAACAATGGAAGAGTTGTGAAGCATTTTTAAACGTCAGCAGAATTCCAAGAACAATGGAAGAGTTCCGAAGCATTTTTAAACGTCAGCGGAATTCTGAGAACAATGGAATAGTTCTGAAGAATTTTTAAATGTTAGCGGGATTCCGAGAACAATGGAAGAGTTCCGAAGCATTTTTAAACTTCAGCGGAATTCCTTGAATAATGAAAGAGTTGAGAAGCATTATTAAATGTCAGCGGAACACCAAAAACAATGGAAGAGTTCCGAAGCATTTTTAAATGTCAGCGGAATTCCGAGAACAATGAAAGAGTTGTGAAGCATTATTAAACGTCAGCGGAATTCTGAGAACAATGGAAGAGTTCCGAAACATTTTTAAACATCAGCGGATTTCCTTCAAGAATGAAAGAGTTCCAAAGAATTTTTAAACTCCAGCAGAATTCGAGGAACAATGGAAGAGTTCCAAAGCATTTTTAAACGTCAGCGGAATTCTGAGAACAATGGAAGAGTTCTTAAGCATTTTTAAACTTCAGCAGAATTCCGAGAACAATGGAAGAGTTTCGAAGCATTTTTAAACTTCAACGGAATTCCGAGAACAATGGAAGAGTTCCGAAGCATTTTTAAACGTCAGTGGAATTCCAAGAACAATGGAAGAGTTCTTAAGCATTTTTAAACATCAGCGGAATGCCGAGAACAATGCAAGATTTCCGAAGCATTTTTATATGTCAGCGGAATTCCGAGTACAATGGAAGTGTATCGAAGCATTTTAAAACGTCAGCGGAATTCCAAGAACAATGGAAGAGTTCCGAAGCATTTTTAAACTTCAGCGGAATTACGAGAACAGTGGAAGAGTTCCGACGCATTTTTAAACATGAGCAGAATTCCGAGAACAATGGAAGAGATTTTAAGCATTTTTAAACTTCAGCGGAATTCCGAGAACAATAGAAGAGTTCCGAAGCATTTTTAAACTTCACCAGAATTCCGAGAACAATGGAAGAGTTCCGATGCATTTTTAAACTTCAGCAGAATTCCTAGAACAATGGAAGAGTTCTGAAGAATTTTTAAAAGTCAGCGGAATTTTGAAAACAATGGAAGATTTCCGAAGCATTTTTAAACGTCAGCGGAATTCTGAGAACAATGGAAGAGTTCAAAAGCATTTTTAAACTTCAGCAGAATTCCGAGAACAATGGAAGAGTTCCGAAGCATTTTTAAACTTCAGCGGAATTTGGAGAACAATGGAAGAGTTCCGAAGCATTTTTAAAAGTCAGCGTAATTCCGACAACAATGAAAGAGTTGTGAAGCATTTTTAAACGTCAGCAGAATTCCAAGAACAATGGAAGAGTTCCGAAGCATTTTTAAACGTCAGCGGAATTCTGAGAACAATGGAATAGTTTTGGAGCATTTTTAAAAGTCAGCGGAATACCGAGAACAATGGAAGAGTTGTGAAGCATTTTTAAACGTCAGCAGAATTCCAAGAACAATGGAAGAGTTCCGAAGCATTTTTAAACGTCAGCGGAATTCCGAGAACAATGGAAGAGTTTCGAAGCATTTTTAAATGTCAGCGGAATTCCGAGAACAATGAAAGAGTTGCGAAGCATTATTAAACGTCAGCGGAATTCTGAGAACAATGGAAGAGTTCCGAAACATTTTTAAACATCAGCGGATTTCCTTCAAGAATGAAAGAGTTCCAAAGAATTTTTAAACTTCAGCAGAATTCGAGGAACAATGGAAGAGTTCCAAAGCATTTTTAAACTTCAGCAGAAATCCTGGAAAAATGGAAGAGTTTCAAAGCATTTTTAAACTTCAGCAGAAATCGGAGAACAATGGAAGAGTTCCGAAGCATTTTTAAACGTCAGCAGAATTTCGAGAACAATTGAAGAGTTCCAAAGCATTTTTAAACGTCAGTGGAATTCCGAGAACAATGGAAGAGTTCCGAAGCATTTTTAAACTTCAGCGGAATTCCGAGAACAATGGAAGAGTTCCGAAGCATTTTTAAAAGTCAGCTGAATACCGAGAACAATGGAAGAGTTGTGAAGCATTTTTAAACGTCAGCGGAATTCCGAGAACAATGGAAGAGTTCCGAAGCATTTTTAAACTTCTCCCGAATTCCGAGAACAATGGAAGATTTCCGAAGCATTTTTAAACATCAGCGGAATTCCGAGAACAATAGAAGAGTTCCAAAGCATTTTTAAACGTCAGCCGAATTCCGAGAACAATGGAAGAGTTCTGAAGCATTTCTAAACCTCAGCGGAATTTTGAAAACAATGGAAGATTTCCGAAGCATTTTTAAACATCAGCGGAATTCTGAGAACAATGGAAGAGTTCTGAAGCAATTTTTAAATGTTAGCGGGATTCCGAGAACAATGGAATAGTTCTGAAGAATTTTTAAATGTTAGCGGGATTCCGAGAACAATGGAAGAGTTCCGAAGAATTTTTAATTTTCAGAATAATTCCGAGAACAATGGAAGAGTTCCGAAGCAATCTTAAACTTCAGCGGAATTCCGAGATCAATGGAAGAGTTCCGAAGCATTTTTAAAAGTCAGCGGAATTCCGAGAACAATAGAAGAGTTGTGAAGCATTTTTAAACGTCAGCAGAATTCCGAGAACAATTGAAGAGTTCCAAAGCATTTTTAAACGTCAGTGGAATTCCGAGAACAATGGAAGAGTTGCGAAGCATTTTTAAATGTCAGCAGAATTCCGAGAACAATGTAAGAGTTCTGAAGCATTTTTAAACTTCAGCAGAATTCCGAGAGCAATGGAAGAGTTCCAAAGCATTTTAAAACTTCAGCAGAATTCCAAGAACAATTGAAGGGTTCCGAAGCATTTTTAAACTTCAGCAGAATTCCGAGAACAATGGGAGAGTTTCGAAGCATTTTTAAACTTCAGCAGAATTCCGAGAACAATGGAAGAGTTTCGAAGCATTTTTAAACTTCAACGGAATTCCGAGAACAATAGAAGAGTTCCGAAGCATTTTTAAACGTCAGCGGAATTCCGAGAACAATGGAAGAGTTCTTTAGCATTTTTAAACATCAGCGGAATGCCGAGAACAATGCAAGATTTCCGAAGCATTTTTATATGTCAGCAGAATTCCGAGAACAATGGAAGAGTATCGAAGCATTTTAAAACGTCAGCGGAATTCCGAGAACAATGGAAGAGTTCCGAAGCATTTTTAAACTTCAGCAGAATTACGAGAACAATGCAAGAGTTCCGAAGCATTTTTAAACATGAGCAGAATTCCGAGAGCAATGGAAGAGATTTTAAGCATTTTTAAACTTCAGCGGAATTCCGAGAGCAATAGAAGAGTTCCGAAGCATTTTTAAACTTCACCCGAATTCCGAGAACAATGGAAGAGTTCCGATGCATTTTTAAACTTCAGCAGAATTCCTAGAACAATGGAAGAGTTCCGAAGCATTTTTAAACTTCAGCGGAATTCCGAGAACAATGGAAGAGTTCTGAAGCATTTTTAAACGTCAGCCGAATTCCGAGAACAATGGAAGAGTTCTGAAGCATTTCTAAACGTCAGCGGAATTTTGAACACAATGGAAGATTTCCGAAGCATTTTTAAACGTCAGCGGAATTCTGAGAACAATGGAAGGGTTCCAAAGCATTTTTAAACTTCAGCAGAATTCTGCGAACAATGGAAGGGTTCCGAAGCATTTTTAAACTTCAGCGGAATTTGGAGAACAATGGAAGAGTTCCGAAGAATTTTTAAAAGTCAGCGGAATTCCGAGAACAATGGAAGAGATCCGAAGCATTTTTAAAAGTCAGCGGAATACCGAGAACAATGGAAGAGTTGTGAAGCATTTTTAAACGTCAGCAGAATTCCGAGAACAATGGAAGAGATTTTAAGCATTTTTAAACTTCAGCGGAATTCCGAGAACAATGGAAGAGTTCCGATGCATTTTTAAACTTCAGCAGAATTCCTAGAACAATGGAAGAGTTCCGAAGCATTTTTAAACTTCAGCGGAATTCCGAGAACAATGAAAGAGTTCCGAAGCATTTTTCAACGTCAGCGGAATTCCGAGAACAATGGAAGAGTTCTGAAGCATTTTTAAAAGTCAGCGGAATTTTGAAAACAATGGAAGATTTCCGAAGCATTTTTAAACATCAGCGGAATTCCGAGAACAATGGAAGAGTTCTGAAGCATTTCTAAACCTCAGCGGAATTTTGAAAACAATGGAAGATTTCCGAAGCATTTTTAAACATCAGCGGAATTCTGAGAACAATGGAAGAGTTCCGAAGCAATTTTTAAATGTTAGCGGGATTCCGAGAACAATGGAATAGTTCTGAAGAATTTTTAAATGTTAGCGGGATTCCGAGAACAATGGAAGAGTTCCGAAGAATTTTTAATTTTCAGAATAATTCCAAGAACAATGGAAGGGTTCCGAAGCATTTTTAAACTTCAGCGGAATTTGGAGAACAATGGAAGAGTTCCGAAGAATTTTTAAAAGTCAGCGGAATTCCGAGAACAATGGAAGAGATCCGAAGCATTTTTAAAAGTCAGCGGACTACCGAGAACAATGGAAGAGTTGTGAAGCATTTTTAAACGTCAGCAGAATTCCGAGAACAATGGAAGAGATTTTAAGCATTTTTAAACTTCAGCGGAATTCCGAGAACAATGGAAGAGTTCCGAAGCAATCTTAAACTTCAGCGGAATTCCGAGATCAATGGAAGAGTTCCGAAGCATTTTTAAAAGTCAGCGGAATTCCGAGAACAATAGAAGAGTTGTGAAGCATTTTTAAACGTCAGCAGAATTCCGAGAACAATTGAAGAGTTCCAAAGCATTTTTAAACGTCAGTGGAATTCCGAGAACAATGGAAGAGTTGCGAAGCATTTTTAAATGTCAGCAGAATTCCGAGAACAATGTAAGAGTTCTGAAGCATTTTTAAACTTCAGCAGAATTCCGAGAGCAATGGAAGAGTTCCAAAGCATTTTAAAACTTCAGCAGAATTCCAAGAACAATTGAAGGGTTCCGAAGCATTTTTAAACTTCAGCAGAATTCCGAGAACAATGGGAGAGTTTCGAAGCATTTTTAAACTTCAGCAGAATTCCGAGAACAATGGAAGAGTTTCGAAGCATTTTTAAACTTCAACGGAATTCCGAGAACAATAGAAGAGTTCCGAAGCATTTTTAAACGTCAGCGGAATTCCGAGAACAATGGAAGAGTTCTTTAGCATTTTTAAACATCAGCGGAATGCCGAGAACAATGCAAGATTTCCGAAGCATTTTTATATGTCAGCAGAATTCCGAGAACAATGGAAGAGTATCGAAGCATTTTAAAACGTCAGCGGAATTCCGAGAACAATGGAAGAGTTCCGAAGCATTTTTAAACTTCAGCAGAATTACGAGAACAATGCAAGAGTTCCGAAGCATTTTTAAACATGAGCAGAATTCCGAGAGCAATAGAAGAGTTCCGAAGCATTTTTAAACTTCACCCGAATTCCGAGAACAATGGAAGAGTTCCGATGCATTTTTAAACTTCAGCAGAATTCCTAGAACAATGGAAGAGTTCCGAAGCATTTTTAAACTTCAGCGGAATTCCGAGAACAATGGAAGAGTTCTGAAGCATTTTTAAACGTCAGCCGAATTCCGAGAACAATGGAAGAGTTCTGAAGCATTTCTAAACGTCAGCGGAATTTTGAACACAATGGAAGATTTCCAAAGCATTTTTAAACGTCAGCGGAATTCTGAGAACAATGGAAGGGTTCCAAAGCATTTTTAAACTTCAGCAGAATTCTGCGAACAATGGAAGGGTTCCGAAGCATTTTTAAACTTCAGCGGAATTTGGAGAACAATGGAAGAGTTCCGAAGAATTTTTAAAAGTCAGCGGAATTCCGAGAACAATGGAAGAGATCCGAAGCATTTTTAAAAATCAGCGGAATACCGAGAACAATGGAAGAGTTGTGAAGCATTTTTAAACGTCAGCAGAATTCCGAGAACAATGGAAGAGATTTTAAGCATTTTTAAACTTCAGCGGAATTCCGAGAACAATGGAAGAGTTCCGATGCATTTTTAAACTTCAGCAGAATTCCTAGAACAATGGAAGAGTTCCGAAGCATTTTTAAACTTCAGCGGAATTCCGAGAACAATGAAAGAGTTCCGAAGCATTTTTCAACGTCAGCGGAATTCCGAGAACAATGGAAGAGTTCTGAAGCATTTTTAAAAGTCAGCGGAATTTTGAAAACAATGGAAGATTTCCGAAGCATTTTTAAACATCAGCGGAATTCCGAGAACAATAGAAGAGTTCCAAAGCATTTTTAAACGTCAGCCGAATTCCGAGAACAATGGAAGAGTTCTGAAGCATTTCTAAACCTCAGCGGAATTTTGAAAACAATGGAAGATTTCCGAAGCATTTTTAAACATCAGCGGAATTCTGAGAACAATGGAAGAGTTCCGAAGCAATTTTTAAATGTTAGCGGGATTCCGAGAACAATGGAATAGTTCTGAAGAATTTTTAAATGTTAGCGGAATTCCGAGAACAATGGAAAGGTTCCGAAGCATTTTTAAACTTCAGCGGAATTTGGAGAACAATGGAAGAGTTCCGAAGAATTTTTAAAAGTCAGCGGAATTCCGAGAACAATGGAAGAGATCCGAAGCATTTTTAAAAGTCAGCGGAATACCGAGAACAATGGAAGAGTTGTGAAGCATTTTTAAACGTCAGCCGAATTCCGAGAACAATGGAAGAGATTTTAAGCATTTTTAAACTTCAGCGGAATTCCGAGAACAATAGAAGAGTTCCGAAGCATTTTTAAACGTCAGCCGAATTCCGAGAACAATGGAAGAGATCTGAAGGATTTCTAAACCTCAGCGGAATTTTGAAAACAATGGAAGAGTTCCGAAGAATTTTTAAACGTCAGCGGAATTCTGAGAACAATGGAATAGTTCTGAAGCATTTTTAAATGTTAGCGGGATTCCGAGAAAAATGGAAGAGTTCCGAAGCATTTTTAATCCTCAGCATAATTCCGAGAACAATGGAAGAGTTCCGAAGCATATTTAAACTTCAGCGGAATTCCGAGAACAATGGAAGAGATCCGAAGCATTTTTAAAAGTCAGCGGAATACCGAGAACAATGGAAGAGTTGTGAAGCATTTTTAAATGTCAGCAGAATTCCGAGAACAATGGAAGAGTTCCAAAGCATTTTTAAATGTCAGCGGAATTCCGAGAACAATAGAAGAGTTGTGAAGCATTTTTAAGCGTCAGCGGAATTCCGAGAACAATGGAAGAGTTCCGAAGCATTTTTAAACTTCAGCAGAATTCAGAGAACAATGGAAGAGTTCCAAAGCATTTTTAAATGTCAGCAGAATTCCGAGAACAAATGAAGAGTTCCAAAGCATTTTTAAACGTCAGTGGACTTCCGAGAACAATGTAAGAGTTCCGAAGTATTTTCAAATGTCAGCAGAATTCCGAGACCAATGTAAGAGTTCTGAAGCATTTTTAAACTTCAGCAGAATTCCGAGAGCAATGGAAGAGTTCCAAAGGATTTTAAAACTTCAGCAGAATTCCAAGAACAATTGAAGGGTTCCGAAGCATTTTTAAACTTCAGCAGAATTCCGAGAACAATGGGAGAGTTTCGAAGCATTTTTAAACTTCAGCAGAATTCCGAGAACAATGGAAGAGTTTCAAAGCATTTTTAAACTTCAATGGAATTCCGAGAACAATGGAAGAGTTCCGAAGCATTTTTAAACGTCAGCGGGATTCCGAGAACAATGGAAGAGTTGTGAAGCATTTTTAAGCGTCAGCAGAATTCCGAGAACAATGGAAGAGTTCCGAAGCATTTTTAAACTTCAGCAGAATTCCGAGAACAATGGAAGAGTTCCAAAGCATTTTTAAACGTCAGCAGAATTCCGAGAACAAATGAAGAGTTCCAAAGCATTTTTAAACGTCAGTGGAATTCCGAGAACAATGGAAGAGTTCCGAAGCATTTTTAAATGTCAGCAGAATTCCGAGATTAATGTAAGAGTTCTGAAGAATTTTTAAACTTCAGCAGAATTCCGAGAGCAATGGAAGAGTTCCAAAGCATTTTAAAACTTCAGCAGAATTCCAAGAACAATTGAAGGGTTCCGAAGCATTTTTAAACTTCAGCAGAATTCCGAGAACAGTGGAAGAGTTTCGAAGCATTTTTAAACTTCAACGGAATTCCGAGAACAATGGAAGAGCTCCGAAGCATTTTTAAACATCAGCGGAATTCCGAGAACAATGGAAGAGTTCTTTAGCATTTTTAAACATCAGCGGAATGCCGAGAACAATGCAAGATTTCCGAAGCATTTTTATATGTCAGCGGAATTCCGAGAACAATGGAAGAGTATCGAAGCATTTTAAAACGTCTGCGGAATTCCGAGAACAATGGAAGAGTTCCGAAGCATTTTTAAACTTCAGCGGAATTACGAGAACAATGCAAGAGTTGCGAAGCATTTTTAAACATGAGCAGAATTCCGAGAAAAATGGAAGAGATTTTAAGCATTTTTAAACTTCAGCGGAATTCCGAGAACAATAGAAGAATTCCGAAGCATTTTTAAACTTCACCCGAATTCCGAGAAAAATGGAAGAGTTCCGATGCATTTTTAAACTTCAGCAGAATTCCTAGAACAATGGAAGAGCTCCGAAGCATTTTTAAACTTCAGCGGAATTCCGAGAACAATGGAAGAGTTCTGAAGCATTTTTAAACGTCAGCCGAATTCCGAGAACAATGGAAGTGTTCTGAAGCATTTCTAAACGTCAGCGGAATTTTGAAAACAATGGAAGATTTCCGAAGCATTTTTAAACGTCAGCGGAATTCTGAGAACAATGGAAGAGTTCCGAACCATTTTTAAACTTCAGCAGAATTCTGCGAACAATGGAAGGGTTCCGAAGCATTTTTGAACTTCAGCGGAATTTGGAGAACAATGGAAGAGTTCCGAAGAATTTTTAAAAGTCAGCGGAATTCCGAGAACAATGGAAGAGTTCCAAAGCATTTTTAAATGTCAGCGGAATTTTGAAAACAATGGAAGAGTTCTGAAGTATTTTTAAACTTCAGCAGAATTCCGAGAACAATGGAAGAGTTCCGAAGCAATCTTAAACTTCAGCGGAATTCCGAGAACAATGGAAGAGTTCCGAAGCATTTTTAAACTTCAGCAGAATTCAGAGAACAATGGAAGAGTTCCAAAGCATTTTTAAATGTCAGCAGAATTCCGAGAACAAATGAAGAGTTCCAAAGCATTTTTAAACGTCAGTGGAATTCCGAGAACAATGGAAGAGTTCCGAAGTATTTTCAAATGTCAGCAGAATTCCGAGAACAATGTAAGAGTTCTGAAGCATTTTTAAACTTCAGCAGAATTCCGAGAGCAATGGAAGAGTTCCAAAGGATTTTAAAACTTCAGCAGAATTCCAAGAACAATTGAAGGGTTCCAAAGCATTTTTAAACTTCAGCAGAATTCCGAGAACAATGGAAGAGTTTCGAAGCATTTTTAAACTTCAACGGAATTCCGAGAACAATGGGAGAGTTTCAAAGCATTTTTAAACTTCAGCAGAATTCCAAGAACAATTGAAGGGTTCCGAAGCATTTTTAAACTTCAGCAGAATTCCGAGAACAATGGAAGAGTTTCGAAGCATTTTTAAACGTCATCAGAATTCCGAGAACAATGGAAGAGTTCTTTAGCATTTTTAAACATCAGCGGAATGCCGAGAACAATGCAAGATTTCCGAAGCATTTTTATATGTCAGCGGAATTCCGAGAACAATGGAAGAGTATCGAAGCATTTTAAAACGTCAGCGGAATTCCGAGAACAATGGAAGAGCTCCGAAGCATTTTTAAACTTCAGCGGAATTACGAGAACAATGCAAGAGTTCCGAAGCATTTTTAAACATGAGCAGAATTCCGAGAAAAATGGAAGAGATTTTAAGCATTTTTAAACTTCAGCGGAATTCCGAGAACAATAGAAGAGTTCCGAAGCATTTTTAAACTTCACCCGAATTCTGAGAACAATGGAAGAGTTCCGAAGCATTTTTAAACGTCAGCGGAATTCCGAGAACAATGGAAGAGTTCCAAAGCATTTTTAAATGTCAGCAGAATTTTGAAAACAATGGAAGAGTTCTGAAGTATTTTTAAACTTCAACAGAACTCCGAGAACAATGGGAGAGTTTCAAAGCATTTTTAAACTTCAGCAGAATTCCGAGAACAATGTAAGAATTCCGAAGCATTTTTAAGCGTCAGCAGAATTCCGAGAACAATTGAAGAGTTCCAAAGCATTTTTAAACATCAGTGGAATTCCGAGAACAATGGAAGAGTTCCGAAGCATTTTTAAATGTCAGCAGAATTCCGAGAACAATGTAAGAGTTCTGAAGCATTTTTAAACTTCAGCAGAATTCCGAGAGCAATGGAAGAGTTCACATGCATTTTTAAACTTCAGCAGAATTCCGAGAACAATGGAAGAGTTTCGAAGCATTTTTAAACTTCAACGGAATTCCGAGAACAATGGGAGAGTTTCAAAGCATTTTTAAACTTCAGCAGAATTCCAAGAACATTTGAAGGGTTCCGAAGCATTTTTAAACTTCAGCAGAATTCCGAGAACAATGGAAGAGTTTCGAAGCATTTTTAAACTTCAGCAGAATTCCGAGAACAATGGAAGAGTTTCGAAGCATTTTTAAACTTCAACGGAATTCCGAGAACAATGGAAGAGCTCCGAAGCATTTTTAAACGTCAGCAGAATTCCGAGAACAATGGAAGAGTTCTTTAGCATTTTTAAACATCAGCGGAATGCCGAGAACAATGCAAGATTTCCGAAGCATTTTTATATGTCAGCAGAATTCCGAGAACAATGGAAGAGTATCGAAGCATTTTAAAACGTCAGCGGAATTCCGAGAACAATGGAAGAGTTCCGAAGCATTTTTAAACTTCAGCAGAATTACGAGAACAATGCAAGAGTTCCGAAGCATTTTTAAACATGAGCAGAATTCCGAGAGCAATGGAAGAGATTTTAAGCATTTTTAAACTTCAGCGGAATTCCGAGAGCAATAGAAGAGTTCCGAAGCATTTTTAAACGTCAGCCGAATTCCGAGAACAATGGAAGAGTTCTGAAGCATTTCTAAACGTCAGCGGAATTTTGAACACAATGGAAGATTTCCAAAGCATTTTTAAACGTCAGCGGAATTCTGAGAACAATGGAAGGGTTCCAAAGCATTTTTAAACTTCAGCAGAATTCTGCGAACAATGGAAGGGTTCCGAAGCATTTTTAAACTTCAGCGGAATTTGGAGAACAATGGAAGAGTTCCGAAGAATTTTTAAAAGTCAGCGGAATTCCGAGAACAATGGAAGAGATCCGAAGCATTTTTAAAAGTCAGCGGAATACCGAGAACAATGGAAGAGTTGTGAAGCATTTTTAAACGTCAGCAGAATTCCGAGAACAATGGAAGAGATTTTAAGCATTTTTAAACTTCAGCGGAATTCCGAGAACAATGGAAGAGTTCCGATGCATTTTTAAACTTCAGCAGAATTCCTAGAACAATGGAAGAGTTCCGAAGCATTTTTAAACTTCAGCGGAATTCCGAGAACAATGAAAGAGTTCCGAAGCATTTTTCAACGTCAGCGGAATTCCGAGAACAATGGAAGAGTTCTGAAGCATTTTTAAAAGTCAGCGGAATTTTGAAAACAATGGAAGATTTCCGAAGCATTTTTAAACATCAGCGGAATTCTGAGAACAATGGAAGAGTTCCGAAGCAATTTTTAAATGTTAGCGGGATTCCGAGAACAATGGAATAGTTCTGAAGAATTTTTAAATGTTAGCGGGATTCCGAGAACAATGGAAGAGTTTCGAAGAATTTTTAATTTTCAGAATAATTCCGAGAACAATGGAAGGGTTCCGAAGCATTTTTAAACTTCAGCGGAATTTGGAGAACAATGGAAGAGTTCCGAAGAATTTTTAAAAGTCAGCGGAATTCCGAGAACAATGGAAGAGATCCGAAGCATTTTTAAAAGTCAGCGGAATACCGAGAACAATGGAAGAGTTGTGAAGCATTTTTAAACGTCAGCAGAATTCCGAGAACAATGGAAGAGATTGTAAGCATTTTTAAACTTCAGCGGAATTCCGAGAACAATAGAAGAGTTCCGAAGCATTTTTAAACGTCAGCCGAATTCCGAGAACAATGGAAGAGATCTGAAGGATTTCTAAACCTCAGCGGAATTTTGAAAACAATGGAAGATTTCCGAAGCATTTTTAAACATCAGCGGAATTCTGAGAACAATGGAAGGGTTCCGAAGCATTTTTAAACTTCAGCGGAATTTGGAGAACAATGGAAGAGTTCCGAAGAATTTTTAAACGTCAGCGGAATTCTGAGAACAATGGAATAGTTCTGAAGCATTTTTAAATGTTAGCGGGATTCCGAGAAAAATGGAAGAGTTCCGAAGCATTTTTAATCCTCAGCATAATTCCGAGAACAATGGAAGAGTTCCGAAGCATATTTAAACTTCAGCGGAATTCCGAGAACAATGGAAGAGATCCGAAGCATTTTTAAAAGTCAGCGGAATACCGAGAACAATGGAAGAGTTGTGAAGCATTTTTAAATGTCAGCAGAATTCCGAGAACAATGGAAGAGTTCCAAAGCATTTTTAAATGTCAGCGGAATTCCGAGAACAATAGAAGAGTTGTGAAGCATTTTTAAGCGTCAGCGGAATTCCGAGAACAATGGAAGAGTTCCGAAGCATTTTTAAACTTCAGCAGAATTCAGAGAACAATGGAAGAGTTCCAAAGCATTTTTAAATGTCAGCAGAATTCCGAGAACAAATGAAGAGTTCCAAAGCATTTTTAAACGTCAGTGGACTTCCGAGAACAATGTAAGAGTTCCGAAGTATTTTCAAATGTCAGCAGAATTCCGAGACCAATGTAAGAGTTCTGAAGCATTTTTAAACTTCAGCAGAATTCCGAGAGCAATGGAAGAGTTCCAAAGGATTTTAAAACTTCAGCAGAATTCCAAGAACAATTGAAGGGTTCCGAAGCATTTTTAAACTTCAGCAGAATTCCGAGAACAATGGGAGAGTTTCGAAGCATTTTTAAACTTCAGCAGAATTCCGAGAACAATGGAAGAGTTTCAAAGCATTTTTAAACTTCAATGGAATTCCGAGAACAATGGAAGAGTTCCGAAGCATTTTTAAACGTCAGCGGGATTCCGAGAACAATGGAAGAGTTGTGAAGCATTTTTAAGCGTCAGCAGAATTCCGAGAACAATGGAAGAGTTCCGAAGCATTTTTAAACTTCAGCAGAATTCCGAGAACAATGGAAGAGTTCCAAAGCATTTTTAAACGTCAGCAGAATTCCGAGAACAAATGAAGAGTTCCAAAGCATTTTTAAACGTCAGTGGAATTCCGAGAACAATGGAAGAGTTCCGAAGCATTTTTAAATGTCAGCAGAATTCCGAGATTAATGTAAGAGTTCTGAAGAATTTTTAAACTTCAGCAGAATTCCGAGAGCAATGGAAGAGTTCCAAAGCATTTTAAAACTTCAGCAGAATTCCAAGAACAATTGAAGGGTTCCGAAGCATTTTTAAACTTCAGCAGAATTCCGAGAACAGTGGAAGAGTTTCGAAGCATTTTTAAACTTCAACGGAATTCCGAGAACAATGGAAGAGCTCCGAAGCATTTTTAAACATCAGCGGAATTCCGAGAACAATGGAAGAGTTCTTTAGCATTTTTAAACATCAGCGGAATGCCGAGAACAATGCAAGATTTCCGAAGCATTTTTATATGTCAGCGGAATTCCGAGAACAATGGAAGAGTATCGAAGCATTTTAAAACGTCTGCGGAATTCCGAGAACAATGGAAGAGTTCCGAAGCATTTTTAAACTTCAGCGGAATTACGAGAACAATGCAAGAGTTGCGAAGCATTTTTAAACATGAGCAGAATTCCGAGAAAAATGGAAGAGATTTTAAGCATTTTTAAACTTCAGCGGAATTCCGAGAACAATAGAAGAGTTCCGAAGCATTTTTAAACTTCACCCGAATTCCGAGAAAAATGGAAGAGTTCCGATGCATTTTTAAACTTCAGCAGAATTCCTAGAACAATGGAAGAGCTCCGAAGCATTTTTAAACTTCAGCGGAATTCCGAGAACAATGGAAGAGTTCTGAAGCATTTTTAAACGTCAGCCGAATTCCGAGAACAATGGAAGTGTTCTGAAGCATTTCTAAACGTCAGCGGAATTTTGAAAACAATGGAAGATTTCCGAAGCATTTTTAAACGTCAGCGGAATTCTGAGAACAATGGAAGAGTTCCGAACCATTTTTAAACTTCAGCAGAATTCTGCGAACAATGGAAGGGTTCCGAAGCATTTTTGAACTTCAGCGGAATTTGGAGAACAATGGAAGAGTTCCGAAGAATTTTTAAAAGTCAGCGGAATTCCGAGAACAATGGAAGAGTTCCAAAGCATTTTTAAATGTCAGCGGAATTTTGAAAACAATGGAAGAGTTCTGAAGTATTTTTAAACTTCAGCAGAATTCCGAGAACAATGGAAGAGTTCCGAAGCAATCTTAAACTTCAGCGGAATTCCGAGAACAATGGAAGAGTTCCGAAGCATTTTTAAACTTCAGCAGAATTCAGAGAACAATGGAAGAGTTCCAAAGCATTTTTAAATGTCAGCAGAATTCCGAGAACAAATGAAGAGTTCCAAAGCATTTTTAAACGTCAGTGGAATTCCGAGAACAATGGAAGAGTTCCGAAGTATTTTCAAATGTCAGCAGAATTCCGAGAACAATGTAAGAGTTCTGAAGCATTTTTAAACTTCAGCAGAATTCCGAGAGCAATGGAAGAGTTCCAAAGGATTTTAAAACTTCAGCAGAATTCCAAGAACAATTGAAGGGTTCCAAAGCATTTTTAAACTTCAGCAGAATTCCGAGAACAATGGAAGAGTTTCGAAGCATTTTTAAACTTCAACGGAATTCCGAGAACAATGGGAGAGTTTCAAAGCATTTTTAAACTTCAGCAGAATTCCAAGAACAATTGAAGGGTTCCGAAGCATTTTTAAACTTCAGCAGAATTCCGAGAACAATGGAAGAGTTTCGAAGCATTTTTAAACGTCATCAGAATTCCGAGAACAATGGAAGAGTTCTTTAGCATTTTTAAACATCAGCGGAATGCCGAGAACAATGCAAGATTTCCGAAGCATTTTTATATGTCAGCGGAATTCCGAGAACAATGGAAGAGTATCGAAGCATTTTAAAACGTCAGCGGAATTCCGAGAACAATGGAAGAGCTCCGAAGCATTTTTAAACTTCAGCGGAATTACGAGAACAATGCAAGAGTTCCGAAGCATTTTTAAACATGAGCAGAATTCCGAGAAAAATGGAAGAGATTTTAAGCATTTTTAAACTTCAGCGGAATTCCGAGAACAATAGAAGAGTTCCGAAGCATTTTTAAACTTCACCCGAATTCTGAGAACAATGGAAGAGTTCCGAAGCATTTTTAAACGTCAGCGGAATTCCGAGAACAATGGAAGAGTTCCAAAGCATTTTTAAATGTCAGCAGAATTTTGAAAACAATGGAAGAGTTCTGAAGTATTTTTAAACTTCAACAGAACTCCGAGAACAATGGGAGAGTTTCAAAGCATTTTTAAACTTCAGCAGAATTCCGAGAACAATGTAAGAATTCCGAAGCATTTTTAAGCGTCAGCAGAATTCCGAGAACAATTGAAGAGTTCCAAAGCATTTTTAAACATCAGTGGAATTCCGAGAACAATGGAAGAGTTCCGAAGCATTTTTAAATGTCAGCAGAATTCCGAGAACAATGTAAGAGTTCTGAAGCATTTTTAAACTTCAGCAGAATTCCGAGAGCAATGGAAGAGTTCACATGCATTTTTAAACTTCAGCAGAATTCCGAGAACAATGGAAGAGTTTCGAAGCATTTTTAAACTTCAACGGAATTCCGAGAACAATGGGAGAGTTTCAAAGCATTTTTAAACTTCAGCAGAATTCCAAGAACATTTGAAGGGTTCCGAAGCATTTTTAAACTTCAGCAGAATTCCGAGAACAATGGAAGAGTTTCGAAGCATTTTTAAACTTCAGCAGAATTCCGAGAACAATGGAAGAGTTTCGAATCATTTTTAAACTTCAACGGAATTCCGAGAACAATGGAAGAGCTCCGAAGCATTTTTAAACTTCAGCGGAATTACGAGAACAATGCAAGAGTTCCGAAGCATTTTTAAACTTCACCCGAATTCCGAGAACAATGGAAGAGTTCCGAAGCATTTTTAAACGTCAGCGGAATTCCGAGAACAATGGAAGAGTTCCAAAGCATTTTTAAATGTCAGCAGAATTTTGAAAACAATGGAAGAGTTCTGAAGTATTTTTAAACTTCAACAGAACTCCGAGAACAATGGAAGAGTTCCGAAGCAATCTTAAACTTCAGCGGAATTCCGAGAACAATGGAAGAGTTCCGAAGCATTTTTAAAAGTCAGCGGAATTCCGAGAACAATAGAAGAGTTGTGAAGCATTTTTAAGCGTCAGCGAAATTCCGAGAACAATGGAAGAGTTCCAAAGCATTTTTAAACTTCAGCAGAATTCCGAGAACAATGGAAGAATTCCGAAGCATTTTTAAGCGTCAGCAGAATTCCGAGAACAATTGAAGAGTTCCAAAGCATTTTTAAACATCAGTGGAATTCCGAGAACAATGGAAGAGTTCCGAAGCATTTTTAAATGTCAGCAGAATTCCGAGAACAATGTAAGAGTTCTGAAGCATTTTTAAACTTCAGCAGAATTCCGAGAACAATGGAAGAGTTCCAAAGCATTTTTAAACGTCAGCAGAATTCCGAGAACAATGGAAGAGTTTCGAAGCATTTTTAAACTTCAACGGAATTCCGAGAACAATGGGAGAGTTTCAAAGCATTTTTAAACTTCAGCAGAATTCCAAGAACAATTGAAGGGTTCCGAAGCATTTTTAAACTTCAGCAGAATTCCGAGAACAATGGAAGAGTTTCGAAGCATTTTTAAACTTCAGCAGAATTCCGAGAACAATGGAAGAGTTTCGAAGCATTTTTAAACTTCAACGGAATTCCGAGAACAATGGAAGAGCTCCGAAGCATTTTTAAACGTCAGCAGAATTCCGAGAACAATGGAAGAGTTCTTTAGCATTTTTAAACATCAGCGGAATGCCGAGAACAATGCAAGATTTCCGAAGCATTTTTATATGTCAGCGGAATTCCGAGAACAATGGAAGAGTATCGAAGCATTTTAAAACGTCAGCGGAATTCCGAGAACAATGGAAGAGCTCCGAAGCATTTTTAAACTTCAGCGGAATTACGAGAACAATGCAAGAGTTCCGAAGCATTTTTAAACATGAGCAGAATTCCGAGAAAAATGGAAGAGATTTTAAGCATTTTTAAACTTCAGCGGAATTCCGAGAACAATAGAAGAGTTCCGAAGCATTTTTAAACTTCACCCGAATTCCGAGAACAATGGAAGAGTTCCGAAGCATTTTTAAACGTCAGCGGAATTCCGAGAACAATGGAAGAGTTCCAAAGCATTTTTAAATGTCAGCAGAATTTTGAAAACAATGGAAGAGTTCTGAAGTATTTTTAAACTTCAACAGAACTCCGAGAACAATGGAAGAGTTCCGAAGCAATCTTAAACTTCAGCGGAATTCCGAGAACAATGGAAGAGTTCCGAAGCATTTTTAAAAGTCAGCGGAATTCCGAGAACAATAGAAGAGTTGTGAAGCATTTTTAAGCGTCAGCGAAATTCCGAGAACAATGGAAGAGTTCCAAAGCATTTTTAAACTTCAGCAGAATTCCGAGAACAATGGAAGAATTCCGAAGCATTTTTAAGCGTCAGCAGAATTCCGAGAACAATTGAAGAGTTCCAAAGCATTTTTAAACATCAGTGGAATTCCGAGAACAATGGAAGAGTTCCGAAGCATTTTTAAATGTCAGCAGAATTCCGAGAACAATGTAAGAGTTCTGAAGCATTTTTAAACTTCAGCAGAATTCCGAGAGCAATGGAAGAGTTCACATGCATTTTTAAACTTCAGCAGAATTCCGAGAACAATGGAAGAGTTTCGAAGCATTTTTAAACTTCAACGGAATTCCGAGAACAATGGAAGAGTTCCGAAGCATTTTTAAACGTCAGCCGAATTCCGAGAACAATGGAAGTGTTCTGAAGCATTTCTAAACGTCAGCGGAATTTTGAAAACAATGGAAGATTTCCGAAGCATTTTTAAACGTCAGCGGAATTCTGAGAACAATGGAAGAGTTCCGAACCATTTTTAAACTTCAGCAGAATTCTGCGAACAATGGAAGGGTTCCGAAGCATTTTTGAACTTCAGCGGAATTTGGAGAACAATGGAAGAGTTCCGAAGAATTTTTAAAAGTCAGCGGAATTCCGAGAACAATGGAAGAGTTCCAAAGCATTTTTAAATGTCAGCGGAATTTTGAAAACAATGGAAGAGTTCTGAAGTATTTTTAAACTTCAGCAGAATTCCGAGAACAATGGAAGAGTTCCGAAGCAATCTTAAACTTCAGCGGAATTCCGAGAACAATGGAAGAGTTCCGAAGCATTTTTAAACTTCAGCAGAATTCAGAGAACAATGGAAGAGTTCCAAAGCATTTTTAAATGTCAGCAGAATTCCGAGAACAAATGAAGAGTTCCAAAGCATTTTTAAACGTCAGTGGAATTCCGAGAACAATGGAAGAGTTCCGAAGTATTTTCAAATGTCAGCAGAATTCCGAGAACAATGTAAGAGTTCTGAAGCATTTTTAAACTTCAGCAGAATTCCGAGAGCAATGGAAGAGTTCCAAAGGATTTTAAAACTTCAGCAGAATTCCAAGAACAATTGAAGGGTTCCAAAGCATTTTTAAACTTCAGCAGAATTCCGAGAACAATGGAAGAGTTTCGAAGCATTTTTAAACTTCAACGGAATTCCGAGAACAATGGGAGAGTTTCAAAGCATTTTTAAACTTCAGCAGAATTCCAAGAACAATTGAAGGGTTCCGAAGCATTTTTAAACTTCAGCAGAATTCCGAGAACAATGGAAGAGTTTCGAAGCATTTTTAAACGTCATCAGAATTCCGAGAACAATGGAAGAGTTCTTTAGCATTTTTAAACATCAGCGGAATGCCGAGAACAATGCAAGATTTCCGAAGCATTTTTATATGTCAGCGGAATTCCGAGAACAATGGAAGAGTATCGAAGCATTTTAAAACGTCAGCGGAATTCCGAGAACAATGGAAGAGCTCCGAAGCATTTTTAAACTTCAGCGGAATTACGAGAACAATGCAAGAGTTCCGAAGCATTTTTAAACATGAGCAGAATTCCGAGAAAAATGGAAGAGATTTTAAGCATTTTTAAACTTCAGCGGAATTCCGAGAACAATAGAAGAGTTCCGAAGCATTTTTAAACTTCACCCGAATTCTGAGAACAATGGAAGAGTTCCGAAGCATTTTTAAACGTCAGCGGAATTCCGAGAACAATGGAAGAGTTCCAAAGCATTTTTAAATGTCAGCAGAATTTTGAAAACAATGGAAGAGTTCTGAAGTATTTTTAAACTTCAACAGAACTCCGAGAACAATGGGAGAGTTTCAAAGCATTTTTAAACTTCAGCAGAATTCCGAGAACAATGTAAGAATTCCGAAGCATTTTTAAGCGTCAGCAGAATTCCGAGAACAATTGAAGAGTTCCAAAGCATTTTTAAACATCAGTGGAATTCCGAGAACAATGGAAGAGTTCCGAAGCATTTTTAAATGTCAGCAGAATTCCGAGAACAATGTAAGAGTTCTGAAGCATTTTTAAACTTCAGCAGAATTCCGAGAGCAATGGAAGAGTTCACATGCATTTTTAAACTTCAGCAGAATTCCGAGAACAATGGAAGAGTTTCGAAGCATTTTTAAACTTCAACGGAATTCCGAGAACAATGGGAGAGTTTCAAAGCATTTTTAAACTTCAGCAGAATTCCAAGAACATTTGAAGGGTTCCGAAGCATTTTTAAACTTCAGCAGAATTCCGAGAACAATGGAAGAGTTTCGAAGCATTTTTAAACTTCAGCAGAATTCCGAGAACAATGGAAGAGTTTCGAAGCATTTTTAAACTTCAACGGAATTCCGAGAACAATGGAAGAGCTCCGAAGCATTTTTAAACGGTAGCAGAATTCCGAGAACAATGGAAGAGTTCTTTAGCATTTTTAAACATCAGCGGAATGCCGAGAACAATGCAAGATTTCCGAAGCATTTTTATATGTCAGCGGAATTCCGAGAACAATGGAAGAGTATCGAAGCATTTTAAAACGTCAGCGGAATTCCGAGAACAATGGAAGAGCTCCGAAGCATTTTTAAACTTCAGCGGAATTACGAGAACAATGCAAGAGTTCCGAAGCATTTTTAAACTTCACCCGAATTCCGAGAACAATGGAAGAGTTCCGAAGCATTTTTAAACGTCAGCGGAATTCCGAGAACAATGGAAGAGTTCCAAAGCATTTTTAAATGTCAGCAGAATTTTGAAAACAATGGAAGAGTTCTGAAGTATTTTTAAACTTCAACAGAACTCCGAGAACAATGGAAGAGTTCCGAAGCAATCTTAAACTTCAGCGGAATTCCGAGAACAATGGAAGAGTTCCGAAGCATTTTTAAAAGTCAGCGGAATTCCGAGAACAATAGAAGAGTTGTGAAGCATTTTTAAGCGTCAGCGAAATTCCGAGAACAATGGAAGAGTTCCAAAGCATTTTTAAACTTCAGCAGAATTCCGAGAACAATGGAAGAATTCCGAAGCATTTTTAAGCGTCAGCAGAATTCCGAGAACAATTGAAGAGTTCCAAAGCATTTTTAAACATCAGTGGAATTCCGAGAACAATGGAAGAGTTCCGAAGCATTTTTAAATGTCAGCAGAATTCCGAGAACAATGTAAGAGTTCTGAAGCATTTTTAAACTTCAGCAGAATTCCGAGAACAATGGAAGAGTTCCAAAGCATTTTTAAACGTCAGCAGAATTCCGAGAACAATGGAAGAGTTTCGAAGCATTTTTAAACTTCAACGGAATTCCGAGAACAATGGGAGAGTTTCAAAGCATTTTTAAACTTCAGCAGAATTCCAAGAACAATTGAAGGGTTCCGAAGCATTTTTAAACTTCAGCAGAATTCCGAGAACAATGGAAGAGTTTCGAAGCATTTTTAAACTTCAGCAGAATTCCGAGAACAATGGAAGAGTTTCGAAGCATTTTTAAACTTCAACGGAATTCCGAGAACAATGGAAGAGCTCCGAAGCATTTTTAAACGTCAGCAGAATTCCGAGAACAATGGAAGAGTTCTTTAGCATTTTTAAACATCAGCGGAATGCCGAGAACAATGCAAGATTTCCGAAGCATTTTTATATGTCAGCGGAATTCCGAGAACAATGGAAGAGTATCGAAGCATTTTAAAACGTCAGCGGAATTCCGAGAACAATGGAAGAGCTCCGAAGCATTTTTAAACTTCAGCGGAATTACGAGAACAATGCAAGAGTTCCGAAGCATTTTTAAACATGAGCAGAATTCCGAGAAAAATGGAAGAGATTTTAAGCATTTTTAAACTTCAGCGGAATTCCGAGAACAATAGAAGAGTTCCGAAGCATTTTTAAACTTCACCCGAATTCCGAGAACAATGGAAGAGTTCCGAAGCATTTTTAAACGTCAGCGGAATTCCGAGAACAATGGAAGAGTTCCAAAGCATTTTTAAATGTCAGCAGAATTTTGAAAACAATGGAAGAGTTCTGAAGTATTTTTAAACTTCAACAGAACTCCGAGAACAATGGAAGAGTTCCGAAGCAATCTTAAACTTCAGCGGAATTCCGAGAACAATGGAAGAGTTCCGAAGCATTTTTAAAAGTCAGCGGAATTCCGAGAACAATAGAAGAGTTGTGAAGCATTTTTAAGCGTCAGCGAAATTCCGAGAACAATGGAAGAGTTCCAAAGCATTTTTAAACTTCAGCAGAATTCCGAGAACAATGGAAGAATTCCGAAGCATTTTTAAGCGTCAGCAGAATTCCGAGAACAATTGAAGAGTTCCAAAGCATTTTTAAACATCAGTGGAATTCCGAGAACAATGGAAGAGTTCCGAAGCATTTTTAAATGTCAGCAGAATTCCGAGAACAATGTAAGAGTTCTGAAGCATTTTTAAACTTCAGCAGAATTCCGAGAGCAATGGAAGAGTTCACATGCATTTTTAAACTTCAGCAGAATTCCGAGAACAATGGAAGAGTTTCGAAGCATTTTTAAACTTCAACGGAATTCCGAGAACAATGGAAGAGTTCCGAAGCATTTTTAAACGTCAGCGGAATTCCGAGAACAATGGAAGAGTTCTTAAGCATTTTTAAACATCAGCGGAATGCCGAGAACAATGCAAGATTTCCGAAGCATTTTTATATGTCAGCAGAATTCCGAGAACAATGGAAGAGTATAGAAGCATTTTAAAACATCAGCGGAATTCCGAGAACAATGGAAGAGTTCCGAAGCATTTTTAAACTTCAGCGGAATTACGAGTACAATGGAAGAGTTCCGAAGCATTTTTAAACATGAGCAGAATTCCGAGAACAATGGAAGAGATTTTAAGCATTTTTAAACTTCAGTGGAATTCCGAGAACAATAGAAGAGTTCTGAAGCATTTTTAAACGTCAGCGGATTTTTGAAAACAATGGAAGATTTCCGAAGCATTTTTAAACGTCAGCGGAATTCTGAGAACAATCGAAGAGTTCCGAAGCATTTTTAAACGTCAGCAGAATTCCGAGAACAATGGAAGAGTTCCGAAGCATATTTAAATTTCAGCGGAATTCCGAGAACAATGGAAGAGTTTCGAAGCATTTTTAAAAGTCAGCGGAATTTTGAAAACAATGGAAGATTTCCAAACCATTTTTAAACATCAGCGGAATTCTGAGAACAATGGAAGAGTTCCGAAGCATTTTTAAACTTCAGCAGAATTCCGAGAACAATGGAAGAGTTTCGAAGCATTTTTAAACTTCAGCGGAATTTGGAGAACAATGGAAGAGTTCCGAAGCATTTTTAAAAGTCAGCGTAATTCCGACAACAATGGAAGAGTTGTGAAGCATTTTTAAACGTCAGCAGAATTCCAAGAACAATGGAAGAGTTCCGAAGCATTTTTAAACGTCAGCGGAATTCTGAGAACAATGGAATAGTTCTGAAGAATTTTTAAATGTTAGCGGGATTCCGAGAACAATGGAAGAGTTCCGAAGCATTTTTAAACTTCAGCGGAATTCCTTGAATAATGAAAGAGTTGAGAAGCATTATTAAATGTCAGCGGAACACCAAAAACAATGGAAGAGTTCCGAAGCATTTTTAAATGTCAGCGGAATTCCGAGAACAATGAAAGAGTTGCGAAGCATTATTAAACGTCAGCGGAATTCTGAGAACAATGGAAGAGTTCCGAAACATTTTTAAACATCAGCGGATTTCCTTCAAGAATGAAAGAGTTCCAAAGAATTTTTAAACTCCAGCAGAATTCGAGGAACAATGGAAGAGTTCCAAAGCATTTTTAAACGTCAGCGGAATTCTGAGAACAATGGAAGAGTTCTTAAGCATTTTTAAACTTCAGCAGAATTCCGAGAACAATGGAAGAGTTTCGAAGCATTTTTAAACTTCAACGGAATTCCGAGAACAATGGAAGAGTTCCGAAGCATTTTTAAACGTCAGTGGAATTCCGAGAACAATGGAAGAGTTCTTAAGCATTTTTAAACATCAGCGGAATGCCGAAAACAATGCAAGATTTCCGAAGCATTTTTATATGTCAGCGGAATTCCGAGTACAATGGAAGTGTATCGAAGCATTTTAAAACGTCAGCGGAATTCCAAGAACAATGGAAGAGTTCCGAAGCATTTTTAAACTTCAGCGGAATTACGAGAACAATGGAAGAGTTCCGACGCATTTTTAAACATGAGCAGAATTCCGAGAACAATGGAAGAGATTTTAAGCATTTTTAAACTTCAGCGTAATTCCGAGAACAATAGAAGAGTTCCGAAGCATTTTTAAACTTCACCAGAATTCCGAGAACAATGGAAGAGTTCCGATGCATTTTTAAACTTCAGCAGAATTCCTAGAACAATGGAAGAGTTCCGAAGCATTTTTAAACTTCAGCAGAATTCCGAGAACAATGGAAGGGTTCCGAAGCATTTTTAAACTTCAGCGGAATTTGGAGAACCTTGGAAGAGTTCCGAAGAATTTTTAAAAGTCAGCAGAATTCCGAGAACAATGGAAGAGTTGTGAAGCATTTTTAAACGTCAGCGGAATTCCGAGAACAATGGAAGAGTTCCGAAGCATTTTTAAACTTCTCCCGAATTCCGAGAGCAATGGAAGAGTTCCGATGCATTTTTAAACTTCAGCAGAATTCCTAGAACAATGGATGAGTTCCGAAGCATTTTTAAACTTCAGCGGAATTCCGAGAACAATGAAAGAGCTCCGAAGCATTTTTCAACGTCAGCGGAATTCCGAGAACAATGGAAGAGTTCTGAAGAATTTTTAAAAGTCAGCGGAATTTTGAAAACAATGGAAGATTTCCGAAGCAATTTTAAACGTCAGCGGAATTCTGAGAACAATGGAAGAGTTCAAAAGCATTTTTAAACTTCAGCAGAATTCCGAGAACAATGGAAGAGTTCCGAAGCATTTTTAAACTTCAGCGGAATTTGGAGAACAATGGAAGAGTTCCGAAGCATTTTTAAAAGTCAGCGTAATTCCGACAACAATGAAAGAGTTGTGAAGCATTTTTAAACGTCAGCAGAATTCCAAGAACAATGGAAGAGTTCTTTAGCATTTTTAAACATCAGCGGAATGCCGAGAACAATGCAAGATTTCCGAAGCATTTTTATATGTCAGCGGAATTCCGAGAACAATGGAAGAGTATCGAAGCATTTTAAAACGTCAGCGGAATTCCGAGAACAATGGAAGAGCTCCGAAGCATTTTTAAACTTCAGCGGAATTACGAGAACAATGCAAGAGTTCCGAAGCATTTTTAAACATGAGCAGAATTCCGAGAAAAATGGAAGAGATTTTAAGCATTTTTAAACTTCAGCGGAATTCCGAGAACAATAGAAGAGTTCCGAAGCATTTTTAAACTTCACCCGAATTCTGAGAACAATGGAAGAGTTCCGAAGCATTTTTAAACGTCAGCGGAATTCCGAGAACAATGGAAGAGTTCCAAAGCATTTTTAAATGTCAGCAGAATTTTGAAAACAATGGAAGAGTTCTGAAGTATTTTTAAACTTCAACAGAACTCCGAGAACAATGGGAGAGTTTCAAAGCATTTTTAAACTTCAGCAGAATTCCGAGAACAATGTAAGAATTCCGAAGCATTTTTAAGCGTCAGCAGAATTCCGAGAACAATTGAAGAGTTCCAAAGCATTTTTAAACATCAGTGGAATTCCGAGAACAATGGAAGAGTTCCGAAGCATTTTTAAATGTCAGCAGAATTCCGAGAACAATGTAAGAGTTCTGAAGCATTTTTAAACTTCAGCAGAATTCCGAGAGCAATGGAAGAGTTCACATGCATTTTTAAACTTCAGCAGAATTCCGAGAACAATGGAAGAGTTTCGAAGCATTTTTAAACTTCAACGGAATTCCGAGAACAATGGGAGAGTTTCAAAGCATTTTTAAACTTCAGCAGAATTCCAAGAACATTTGAAGGGTTCCGAAGCATTTTTAAACTTCAGCAGAATTCCGAGAACAATGGAAGAGTTTCGAAGCATTTTTAAACTTCAGCAGAATTCCGAGAACAATGGAAGAGTTTCGAAGCATTTTTAAACTTCAACGGAATTCCGAGAACAATGGAAGAGCTCCGAAGCATTTTTAAACGGTAGCAGAATTCCGAGAACAATGGAAGAGTTCTTTAGCATTTTTAAACATCAGCGGAATGCCGAGAACAATGCAAGATTTCCGAAGCATTTTTATATGTCAGCGGAATTCCGAGAACAATGGAAGAGTATCGAAGCATTTTAAAACGTCAGCGGAATTCCGAGAACAATGGAAGAGCTCCGAAGCATTTTTAAACTTCAGCGGAATTACGAGAACAATGCAAGAGTTCCGAAGCATTTTTAAACTTCACCCGAATTCCGAGAACAATGGAAGAGTTCCGAAGCATTTTTAAACGTCAGCGGAATTCCGAGAACAATGGAAGAGTTCCAAAGCATTTTTAAATGTCAGCAGAATTTTGAAAACAATGGAAGAGTTCTGAAGTATTTTTAAACTTCAACAGAACTCCGAGAACAATGGAAGAGTTCCGAAGCAATCTTAAACTTCAGCGGAATTCCGAGAACAATGGAAGAGTTCCGAAGCATTTTTAAAAGTCAGCGGAATTCCGAGAACAATAGAAGAGTTGTGAAGCATTTTTAAGCGTCAGCGAAATTCCGAGAACAATGGAAGAGTTCCAAAGCATTTTTAAACTTCAGCAGAATTCCGAGAACAATGGAAGAATTCCGAAGCATTTTTAAGCGTCAGCAGAATTCCGAGAACAATTGAAGAGTTCCAAAGCATTTTTAAACATCAGTGGAATTCCGAGAACAATGGAAGAGTTCCGAAGCATTTTTAAATGTCAGCAGAATTCCGAGAACAATGTAAGAGTTCTGAAGCATTTTTAAACTTCAGCAGAATTCCGAGAACAATGGAAGAGTTCCAAAGCATTTTTAAACGTCAGCAGAATTCCGAGAACAATGGAAGAGTTTCGAAGCATTTTTAAACTTCAACGGAATTCCGAGAACAATGGGAGAGTTTCAAAGCATTTTTAAACTTCAGCAGAATTCCAAGAACAATTGAAGGGTTCCGAAGCATTTTTAAACTTCAGCAGAATTCCGAGAACAATGGAAGAGTTTCGAAGCATTTTTAAACTTCAGCAGAATTCCGAGAACAATGGAAGAGTTTCGAAGCATTTTTAAACTTCAACGGAATTCCGAGAACAATGGAAGAGCTCCGAAGCATTTTTAAACGTCAGCAGAATTCCGAGAACAATGGAAGAGTTCTTTAGCATTTTTAAACATCAGCGGAATGCCGA
This sequence comes from Phyllobates terribilis, assembly GCF_046119375.1. Lineage (NCBI taxonomy): Eukaryota > Metazoa > Chordata > Amphibia > Anura > Dendrobatidae > Phyllobates > Phyllobates terribilis. The sequence continues at coordinate 18,774,594 of NW_027362775.1, read as the reverse complement.
GAACAATGCAAGATTTCCGAAGCATTTTTATATGTCAGCGGAATTCCGAGAACAATGGAAGAGTATCGAAGCATTTTAAAACGTCAGCGGAATTCCGAGAACAATGGAAGAGCTCCGAAGCATTTTTAAACTTCAGCGGAATTACGAGAACAATGCAAGAGTTCCGAAGCATTTTTAAACATGAGCAGAATTCCGAGAAAAATGGAAGAGATTTTAAGCATTTTTAAACTTCAGCGGAATTCCGAGAACAATAGAAGAGTTCCGAAGCATTTTTAAACTTCACCCGAATTCCGAGAACAATGGAAGAGTTCCGAAGCATTTTTAAACGTCAGCGGAATTCCGAGAACAATGGAAGAGTTCCAAAGCATTTTTAAATGTCAGCAGAATTTTGAAAACAATGGAAGAGTTCTGAAGTATTTTTAAACTTCAACAGAACTCCGAGAACAATGGAAGAGTTCCGAAGCAATCTTAAACTTCAGCGGAATTCCGAGAACAATGGAAGAGTTCCGAAGCATTTTTAAAAGTCAGCGGAATTCCGAGAACAATAGAAGAGTTGTGAAGCATTTTTAAGCGTCAGCGAAATTCCGAGAACAATGGAAGAGTTCCAAAGCATTTTTAAACTTCAGCAGAATTCCGAGAACAATGGAAGAATTCCGAAGCATTTTTAAGCGTCAGCAGAATTCCGAGAACAATTGAAGAGTTCCAAAGCATTTTTAAACATCAGTGGAATTCCGAGAACAATGGAAGAGTTCCGAAGCATTTTTAAATGTCAGCAGAATTCCGAGAACAATGTAAGAGTTCTGAAGCATTTTTAAACTTCAGCAGAATTCCGAGAGCAATGGAAGAGTTCACATGCATTTTTAAACTTCAGCAGAATTCCGAGAACAATGGAAGAGTTTCGAAGCATTTTTAAACTTCAACGGAATTCCGAGAACAATGGAAGAGTTCCGAAGCATTTTTAAACGTCAGCGGAATTCCGAGAACAATGGAAGAGTTCTTAAGCATTTTTAAACATCAGCGGAATGCCGAGAACAATGCAAGATTTCCGAAGCATTTTTATATGTCAGCAGAATTCCGAGAACAATGGAAGAGTATAGAAGCATTTTAAAACATCAGCGGAATTCCGAGAACAATGGAAGAGTTCCGAAGCATTTTTAAACTTCAGCGGAATTACGAGTACAATGGAAGAGTTCCGAAGCATTTTTAAACATGAGCAGAATTCCGAGAACAATGGAAGAGATTTTAAGCATTTTTAAACTTCAGTGGAATTCCGAGAACAATAGAAGAGTTCTGAAGCATTTTTAAACGTCAGCGGATTTTTGAAAACAATGGAAGATTTCCGAAGCATTTTTAAACGTCAGCGGAATTCTGAGAACAATCGAAGAGTTCCGAAGCATTTTTAAACGTCAGCAGAATTCCGAGAACAATGGAAGAGTTCCGAAGCATATTTAAATTTCAGCGGAATTCCGAGAACAATGGAAGAGTTTCGAAGCATTTTTAAAAGTCAGCGGAATTTTGAAAACAATGGAAGATTTCCAAACCATTTTTAAACATCAGCGGAATTCTGAGAACAATGGAAGAGTTCCGAAGCATTTTTAAACTTCAGCAGAATTCCGAGAACAATGGAAGAGTTTCGAAGCATTTTTAAACTTCAGCGGAATTTGGAGAACAATGGAAGAGTTCCGAAGCATTTTTAAAAGTCAGCGTAATTCCGACAACAATGGAAGAGTTGTGAAGCATTTTTAAACGTCAGCAGAATTCCAAGAACAATGGAAGAGTTCCGAAGCATTTTTAAACGTCAGCGGAATTCTGAGAACAATGGAATAGTTCTGAAGAATTTTTAAATGTTAGCGGGATTCCGAGAACAATGGAAGAGTTCCGAAGCATTTTTAAACTTCAGCGGAATTCCTTGAATAATGAAAGAGTTGAGAAGCATTATTAAATGTCAGCGGAACACCAAAAACAATGGAAGAGTTCCGAAGCATTTTTAAATGTCAGCGGAATTCCGAGAACAATGAAAGAGTTGCGAAGCATTATTAAACGTCAGCGGAATTCTGAGAACAATGGAAGAGTTCCGAAACATTTTTAAACATCAGCGGATTTCCTTCAAGAATGAAAGAGTTCCAAAGAATTTTTAAACTCCAGCAGAATTCGAGGAACAATGGAAGAGTTCCAAAGCATTTTTAAACGTCAGCGGAATTCTGAGAACAATGGAAGAGTTCTTAAGCATTTTTAAACTTCAGCAGAATTCCGAGAACAATGGAAGAGTTTCGAAGCATTTTTAAACTTCAACGGAATTCCGAGAACAATGGAAGAGTTCCGAAGCATTTTTAAACGTCAGTGGAATTCCGAGAACAATGGAAGAGTTCTTAAGCATTTTTAAACATCAGCGGAATGCCGAAAACAATGCAAGATTTCCGAAGCATTTTTATATGTCAGCGGAATTCCGAGTACAATGGAAGTGTATCGAAGCATTTTAAAACGTCAGCGGAATTCCAAGAACAATGGAAGAGTTCCGAAGCATTTTTAAACTTCAGCGGAATTACGAGAACAATGGAAGAGTTCCGACGCATTTTTAAACATGAGCAGAATTCCGAGAACAATGGAAGAGATTTTAAGCATTTTTAAACTTCAGCGTAATTCCGAGAACAATAGAAGAGTTCCGAAGCATTTTTAAACTTCACCAGAATTCCGAGAACAATGGAAGAGTTCCGATGCATTTTTAAACTTCAGCAGAATTCCTAGAACAATGGAAGAGTTCCGAAGCATTTTTAAACTTCAGCAGAATTCCGAGAACAATGGAAGGGTTCCGAAGCATTTTTAAACTTCAGCGGAATTTGGAGAACCTTGGAAGAGTTCCGAAGAATTTTTAAAAGTCAGCAGAATTCCGAGAACAATGGAAGAGTTGTGAAGCATTTTTAAACGTCAGCGGAATTCCGAGAACAATGGAAGAGTTCCGAAGCATTTTTAAACTTCTCCCGAATTCCGAGAGCAATGGAAGAGTTCCGATGCATTTTTAAACTTCAGCAGAATTCCTAGAACAATGGATGAGTTCCGAAGCATTTTTAAACTTCAGCGGAATTCCGAGAACAATGAAAGAGCTCCGAAGCATTTTTCAACGTCAGCGGAATTCCGAGAACAATGGAAGAGTTCTGAAGAATTTTTAAAAGTCAGCGGAATTTTGAAAACAATGGAAGATTTCCGAAGCAATTTTAAACGTCAGCGGAATTCTGAGAACAATGGAAGAGTTCAAAAGCATTTTTAAACTTCAGCAGAATTCCGAGAACAATGGAAGAGTTCCGAAGCATTTTTAAACTTCAGCGGAATTTGGAGAACAATGGAAGAGTTCCGAAGCATTTTTAAAAGTCAGCGTAATTCCGACAACAATGAAAGAGTTGTGAAGCATTTTTAAACGTCAGCAGAATTCCAAGAACAATGGAAGAGTTCCGAAGCATTTTTAAACGTCAGCGGAATTCTGAGAACAATGGAATAGTTCTGAAGAATTTTTAAATGTTAGCGGGATTCCGAGAACAATGGAAGAGTTCAGAAGCATTTTTAAACTTCAGCAGAATTCCTTGAATAATGAAAGAGTTGAGAAGCATTATTAAATGTCAGCGGAACACCAAAAACAATGGAAGAGTTCCGAAGCATTTTTAAATGTCAGCGGAATTCCGAGAACAATGAAAGAGTTGCGAAGCATTATTAAACGTCAGCGGAATTCTGAGAACAATGGAAGAGTTCCGAAACATTTTTAAACATCAGCGGATTTCCTTCAAGAATGAAAGAGTTCCAAAGAATTTTTAAACTTCAGCAGAATTCGAGGAACAATGGAAGAGTTCCAAAGCATTTTTAAACCAGCAGAAATCCTGGAAAAATGGAAGAGTTTCAAAGCATTTTTAAACTTCAGCAGAATTCGGAGAACAATGGAAGAGTTCCGAAGCATTTTTAAACGTCAGCAGAATTTCGAGAACAATTGAAGAGTTCCAAAGCATTTTTAAACGTCAGTGGAATTCCGAGAACAATGGAAGAGTTCTGAAGCATTTTTAAACTTCAGCGGAATTCCGAGAACAATGGAAGAGTTCCGAAGCATTTTTAAAAGTCAGCGGAATACCGAGAACAATGGAAGAGTTGTGAAGCATTTTTAAACGTCAGCGGAATTCCGAGAACAATGGAAGAGTTCCGAAGCATTTTTAAACTTCTCCCGAATTCCTAGAACAATGGAAGAGTTCCGAAGCATTTTTAAACTTCAGCGGAATTCCGAGAACAATGAAAGAGTTCCGAAGCATTTTTCAACGTCAGCGGAATTCCGAGAACAATGGAAGAGTTCTGAAGCATTTTTAAAAGTCAGCGGAATTTTGAAAACAATGGAAGATTTCCGAAGCATTTTTAAACGTCAGCGGAATTCCGAGAACAATAGAAGAGTTCCAAAGCATTTTTAAACGTCAGTGGAATTCCGAGAACAATGGAAGAGTTCCGAAGCATTTTTAAATGTCAGCAGAATTCCGAGAACAATGGAAGAGTTCTTAAGCATTTTTAAACATCAGCGGAATGCCGAGAACAATGCAAGATTTCCGAAGCATTTTTATATGTCAGCAGAATTCCGAGAACAATGGAAGAGTATAGAAGCATTTTAAAACATCAGCGGAATTCTGAGAACAATGGAAGAGTTCCGAAGCATTTTTAAACTTCAGCGGAATTACGAGTACAATGGAAGAGTTCCGAAGCATTTTTAAACATGAGCAGAATTCCGAGAACAATGGAAGAGATTTTAAGCATTTTGAAACTTCAGCGGAATTCCGAGAACAATAGAAGAGTTCCGAAGCATTTTTAAACTTCAGCGGAATTACGAGTACAATGGAAGAGTTCCGAAGCATTTTTAAACATGAGCAGAATTCCGAGAACAATGGAAGAGATTTTAAGCATTTTTAAACTTCAGTGGAATTCCGAGAACAATAGAAGAGTTCTGAAGCATTTTTAAACGTCAGCGGATTTTTGAAAACAATGGAAGATTTCCGAAGCATTTTTAAACGTCAGCGGAATTCTGAGAACAATCGAAGAGTTCCGAAGCATTTTTAAACGTCAGCAGAATTCCGAGAACAATGGAAGAGTTCCGAAGCATATTTAAATTTCAGCGGAATTCCGAGAACAATGGAAGAGTTTCGAAGCATTTTTAAAAGTCAGCGGAATTTTGAAAACAATGGAAGATTTCCAAACCATTTTTAAACATCAGCGGAATTCTGAGAACAATGGAAGAGTTTGAAGCATTTTTAAACTTCAGCAGAATTCCGAGAACAATGGAAGAGTTTCGAAGCATTTTTAAACTTCAGCGGAATTTGGAGAACAATGGAAGAGTTCCGAAGCATTTTTAAAAGTCAGCGTAATTCCGACAACAATGGAAGAGTTGTGAAGCATTTTTAAACGTCAGCAGAATTCCAAGAACAATGGAAGAGTTCCGAAGCATTTTTAAACGTCAGCGGAATTCTGAGAACAATGGAATAGTTCTGAAGAATTTTTAAATGTTAGCGGGATTCCGAGAACAATGGAAGAGTTCCGAAGCATTTTTAAACTTCAGCGGAATTCCTTGAATAATGAAAGAGTTGAGAAGCATTATTAAATGTCAGCGGAACACCAAAAACAATGGAAGAGTTCCGAAGCATTTTTAAATGTCAGCGGAATTCCGAGAACAATGAAAGAGTTGCGAAGCATTATTAAACGTCAGCGGAATTCTGAGAACAATGGAAGAGTTCCGAAACATTTTTAAACATCAGCGGATTTCCTTCAAGAATGAAAGAGTTCCAAAGAATTTTTAAACTCCAGCAGAATTCGAGGAACAATGGAAGAGTTCCAAAGCATTTTTAAACGTCAGCGGAATTCTGAGAACAATGGAAGAGTTCTTAAGCATTTTTAAACTTCAGCAGAATTCCGAGAACAATGGAAGAGTTTCGAAGCATTTTTAAACTTCAACGGAATTCCGAGAACAATGGAAGAGTTCCGAAGCATTTTTAAACGTCAGTGGAATTCCGAGAACAATGGAAGAGTTCTTAAGCATTTTTAAACATCAGCGGAATGCCGAAAACAATGCAAGATTTCCGAAGCATTTTTATATGTCAGCGGAATTCCGAGTACAATGGAAGTGTATCGAAGCATTTTAAAACGTCAGCGGAATTCCAAGAACAATGGAAGAGTTCCGACGCATTTTTAAACATGAGCAGAATTCCGAGAACAATGGAAGAGATTTTAAGCATTTTTAAACTTCAGCGTAATTCCGAGAACAATAGAAGAGTTCCGAAGCATTTTTAAACTTCACCAGAATTCCGAGAACAATGGAAGAGTTCCGATGCATTTTTAAACTTCAGCAGAATTCCTAGAACAATGGAAGAGTTCCGAAGCATTTTTAAACTTCAGCAGAATTCCGAGAACAATGGAAGGGTTCCGAAGCATTTTTAAACTTCAGCGGAATTTGGAGAACCTTGGAAGAGTTCCGAAGAATTTTTAAAAGTCAGCAGAATTCCGAGAACAATGGAAGAGTTGTGAAGCATTTTTAAACGTCAGCGGAATTCCGAGAACAATGGAAGAGTTCCGAAGCATTTTTAAACTTCTCCCGAATTCCGAGAACAATGGAAGAGTTCCGATGCATTTTTAAACTTCAGCAGAATTTCTAGAACAATGGATGAGTTCCGAAGCATTTTTAAACTTCAGCGGAATTCCGAGAACAATGAAAGAGCTCCGAAGCATTTTTCAACGTCAGCGGAATTCCGAGAACAATGGAAGAGTTCTGAAGAATTTTTAAAAGTCAGCGGAATTTTGAAAACAATGGAAGATTTCCGAAGCATTTTTAAACGTCAGCGGAATTCTGAGAACAATGGAAGAGTTCCGAAGCATTTTTAAACTTCAGCGGAATTTGGAGAACAATGGAAGTGTTCCGAAGCATTTTTAAAAGTCAGCGTAATTCCGACAACAAAGAAAGAGTTGTGAAGCATTTTTAAACGTCAGCAGAATTCCAAGAACAATGGAAGAGTTCCGAAGCATTTTTAAAAGTCAGCGGAATTCTGAGAACAATGGAATAGTTCTGAAGAATTTTTAAATGTTAGCGGGATTCCGAGAACAATGGAAGAGTTCAGAAGCATTTTTAAACTTCAGCAGAATTCCTTGAATAATGAAAGAGTTGAGAAGCATTATTAAATGTCAGCGGAACACCAAAAACAATGGAAGAGTTCCGAAGCATTTTTAAACTTCAGCGGAATTCCGAGAACAATGGAAGAGTTCCGAAGCATTTTTAAAAGTCAGCGGAATACCGAGAACAATGGAAGAGTTGTGAAGCATTTTTAAACGTCAGCGGAATTCCGAGAACAATGGAAGAGTTCCGAAGCATTTTTAAACTTCTCCCGAATTCCGAGAACAATGGAAGAGTTCCGATGCATTTTTAAACTTCAGCAGAATTCCTAGAACAATGGAAGAGTTCCGAAGCATTTTTAAACTTCAGCGGAATTCCGAGAACAATGAAAGAGTTCCGAAGCATTTTTCAACGTCAGCGGAATTCCGAGAACAATGGAAGAGTTCTGAAGCATTTTTAAAAGTCAGCGGAATTTTGAAAACAATGGAAGATTTCCGAAGCATTTTTAAACATCAGCGGAATTCCGAGAACAATAGAAGAGTTCCAAAGCATTTTTAAACGTCAGTGGAATTCCGAGAACAATGGAAGAGTTCCGAAGCATTTTTAAATGTCAGCAGAATTCCGAGATTAATGTAAGAGTTCTGAAAAATTTTTAAACTTCAGCAGAATTCCGAGAGCAATGGAAGAGTTCCAAAGCATTTTAAAACTTCAGCAGAATTCCAAGAACAATTGAAGGGTTCCGAAGCATTTTTAAACTTCAGCAGAATTCCGAGAACAATGGGAGAGTTTCGAAGCATTTTTAAACTTCAGCAGAATTCCGAGAACAGTGGAAGAGTTTCGAAGCATTTTTAAACTTCAACGGAATTCCGAGAACAATGGAAGAGCTCCGAAGCATTTTTAAACATCAGCGGAATTCCGAGAACAATGGAAGAGTATCGAAGCATTTTAAAACGTCTGCGGAATTCCGAGAACAATGGAAGAGTTCCGAAGCATTTTTTATACTTCAGCGGAATTACGAGAACAATGCAAGAGTTGCGAAGCATTTTTAAACATGAGCAGAATTCCGAGAAAAATGGAAGAGATTTTAAGCATTTTTAAACTTCAGCGGAATTCCGAGAACAATAGAAGAGTTCCGAAGCATTTTTAAACTTCACCCGAATTCCGAGAACAATGGAAGAGTTCCGATGCATTTTTAAACTTCAGCAGAATTCCTAGAACAATGGAAGAGCTCCGAAGCATTTTTAAACTTCAGCGGAATTCCGAGAACAATGGAAGAGTTCTGAAGCATTTTTAAACGTCAGCCGAATTCCGAGAACAATGGAAGTGTTCTGAAGCATTTCTAAACGTCAGCGGAATTTTGAAAACAATGGAAGATTTCCGAAGCATTTTTAAACGTCAGCGGAATTCTGAGAACAATGGAAGAGTTCCGAACCATTTTTAAACTTCAGCAGAATTCTGCGAACAATGGAAGTGTTCCGAAGCATTTTTAAACTTCAGCGGAATTTGGAGAACAGTGGAAGAGTTCCGAAGAATTTTTAAAAGTCAGCGGAATTCCGAGAACAATGGAAGAGTTCCAAAGCATTTTTAAATGTCAGCGGAATTTTGAAAACAATGGAAGAGTTCTGAAGTATTTTTAAACTTCAGCAGAATTCCGAGAACAATGGAAGAGTTCCGAAGCAATCTTAAACTTCAGCGGAATTCCGAGAACAATGGAAGAGTTCCGAAGCATTTTTAAACTTCAGCAGAATTCAGAGAACAATGGAAGAGTTCCAAAGCATTTTTAAATGTCAGCAGAATTCCGAGAACAAATGAAGAGTTCCAAAGCATTTTTAAACGTCAGTGGAATTCCGAGAACAATGGAAGAGTTCCGAAGTATTTTCAAATGTCAGCAGAATTCCGAGAACAATGTAAGAGTTCCGAAGCATTTTTAAACTTCAGCAGAATTCCGAGAACAATGGGAGAGTTTCGAAGCATTTTTAAACTTCAGCAGAATTCCGAGAACAATGGAAGAGTTTCAAAGCATTTCTAAACTTCAATGGAATTCCGAGAACAATGGAAGAGTTCCGAAGCATTTTTAAACGTCAGCGGGATTCCGAGAACAATGGAAGAGTTGTGAAGCATTTTTAAGCATCAGCGGAATTCCGAGAACAATGGAAGAGTTCCGAAGCATTTTTAAACTTCAGCAGAATTCCGAGAACAATGGAAGAGTTCCAAAGCATTTTTAAACGTCAGAAGAATTCCGAGAACAATGGAAGAGTTTCGAAGCATTTTTAAACTTCAACGGAATTCCGAGAACAATGGGAGAGTTTCAAAGCATTTTTAAACTTCAGCAGAATTCCAAGAACAATTGAAGGGTTCCGAAGCATTTTTAAACTTCAGCAGAATTCCGAGAACAATGGAAGAGTTTCGAAGCATTTTTAAACTTCAGCAGAATTCCGAGAACAATGGAAGAGTTTCGAAGCATTTTTAAACTTCAACGGAATTCCGAGAACAATGGAAGAGCTCCGAAGCATTTTTAAACGTCAGCAGAATTCCGAGAACAATGAAAGAGTTCTTTAGCATTTTTAAACATCAGCGGAATGCCGAGAACAATGCAAGATTTCCGAAGCATTTTTATATGTCAGCGGAATTCCGAGAACAATGGAAGAGTATCGAAGCATTTTAAAACGTCAGCGGAATTCCGAGAACAATGGAAGAGCTCCGAAGCATTTTTAAACTTCAGCGGAATTACGAGAACAATGCAAGAGTTCCGAAGCATTTTTAAACATGAGCAGAATTCTGAGAAAAATGGAAGAGATTTTAAGCATTTTTAAACTTCAGCGGAATTCCGAGAACAATAGAAGAGTTCCGAAGCATTTTTAAACTTCACCCGAATTCCGAGAACAATGGAAGAGTTCCGAAGCATTTTTAAACGTCAGCGGAATTCCGAGAACAATGGAAGAGTTCCAAAGCATTTTTAAATGTCAGCAGAATTTTGAAAACAATGGAAGAGTTCTGAAGTATTTTTAAACTTCAACAGAACTCCGAGAACAATGGAAGAGTTCCGAAGCAATCTTAAACTTCAGCGGAATTCCGAGAACAATGGAAGAGTTCCGAAGCATTTTTAAAAGTCAGCGGAATTCCGAGAACAATAGAAGAGTTGTGAAGCATTTTTAAGCGTCAGCGAAATTCCGAGAACAATGGAAGAGTTCCAAAGCATTTTTAAACTTCAGCAGAATTACGAGAACAATGGAAGAATTCCGAAGCATTTTTAAGCGTCAGCAGAATTCCGAGAACAATTGAAGAGTTCCAAAGCATTTTTAAACATCAGTGGAATTCCGAGAACAATGGAAGAGTTCCGAAGCATTTTTAAATGTCAGCAGAATTCCGAGAACAATGTAAGAGTTCTGAAGCATTTTTAAACTTCAGCAGAATTCCGAGAACAATGGAAGAGTTCCAAAGCATTTTTAAACGTCAGCAGAATTCCGAGAACAATGGAAGAGTTTCGAAGCATTTTTAAACTTCAACGGAATTCCGAGAACAATGGGAGAGTTTCAAAGCATTTTTAAATGTCAGCGGAATTTTGAAAACAATGGAAGAGTTCTGAAGTATTTTTAAACTTCAGCAGAATTCCGAGAACAATGGAAGAGTTCCGAAGCAATGTTAAACTTCAGCGGAATTCCGAGAACAATGGAAGAGTTCCGAAGCATTTTTAAACTTCAGCAGAATTCAGAGAACAATGGAAGAGTTCCAAAGCATTTTTAAATGTCAGCAGAATTCCGAGAACAAATGAAGAGTTCCAAAGCATTTTTAAACGTCAGTGGAATTCCGAGAACAATGGAAGAGTTCCGAAGTATTTTCAAATGTCAGCAGAATTCCGAGAACAATGTAAGAGTTCTGAAGCATTTTTAAACTTCAGCAGAATTCCGAGAGCAATGGAAGAGTTCCAAAGGATTTTAAAACTTCAGCAGAATTCCAAGAACAATTGAAGGGTTCCGAAGCATTTTTAAACTTCAGCAGAATTCCGAGAACAATGGGAGAGTTTCGAAGCATTTTTAAACTTCAGCAGAATTCCGAGAACAATGGAAGAGTTTCAAAGCATTTCTAAACTTCAATGGAATTCCGAGAACAATGGAAGAGTTCCGAAGCATTTTTAAACGTCAGCGGGATTCCGAGAACAATGGAAGAGTTGTGAAGCATTTTTAAGCATCAGCGGAATTCCGAGAACAATGGAAGAGTTCCGAAGCATTTTTAAACTTCAGCAGAATTCCGAGAACAATGGAAGAGTTCCAAAGCATTTTTAAACGTCAGAAGAATTCCGAGAACAATGGAAGAGTTTCGAAGCATTTTTAAACTTCAACGGAATTCCGAGAACAATGGGAGAGTTTCAAAGCATTTTTAAACTTCAGCAGAATTCCAAGAACAATTGAAGGGTTCCGAAGCATTTTTAAACTTCAGCAGAATTCCGAGAACAATGGAAGAGTTTCGAAGCATTTTTAAACTTCAGCAGAATTCCGAGAACAATGGAAGAGTTTCGAAGCATTTTTAAACTTCAACGGAATTCCGAGAACAATGGAAGAGCTCCGAAGCATTTTTAAACGTCAGCAGAATTCCGAGAACAATGGAAGAGTTCTTTAGCATTTTTAAACATCAGCGGAATGCCGAGAACAATGCAAGATTTCCGAAGCATTTTTATATGTCAGCGGAATTCCGAGAACAATGGAAGAGTATCGAAGCATTTTAAAACGTCAGCGGAATTCCGAGAACAATGGAAGAGCTCCGAAGCATTTTTAAACTTCAGCGGAATTACGAGAACAATGCAAGAGTTCCGAAGCATTTTTAAACATGAGCAGAATTCTGAGAAAAATGGAAGAGATTTTAAGGATTTTTAAACTTCAGCGGAATTCCGAGAACAATAGAAGAGTTCCGAAGCATTTTTAAACTTCACCCGAATTCCGAGAACAATGGAAGAGTTCCGAAGCATTTTTAAACGTCAGCGGAATTCCGAGAACAATGGAAGAGTTCCAAAGCATTTTTAAATGTCAGCAGAATTTTGAAAACAATGGAAGAGTTCTGAAGTATTTTTAAACTTCAACAGAACTCCGAGAACAATGGAAGAGTTCCGAAGCAATCTTAAACTTCAGCGGAATTCCGAGAACAATGGAAGAGTTCCGAAGCATTTTTAAAAGTCAGCGGAATTCCGAGAACAATAGAAGAGTTGTGAAGCATTTTTAAGCGTCAGCGAAATTCCGAGAACAATGGAAGAGTTCCAAAGCATTTTTAAACTTCAGCAGAATTACGAGAACAATGGAAGAATTCCGAAGCATTTTTAAGCGTCAGCAGAATTCCGAGAACAATTGAAGAGTTCCAAAGCATTTTTAAACATCAGTGGAATTCCGAGAACAATGGAAGACTTCCGAAGCATTTTTAAATGTCAGCAGAATTCCGAGAACAATGTAAGAGTTCTGAAGCATTTTTAAACTTCAGCAGAATTCCGAGAACAATGGAAGAGTTCCAAAGCATTTTTAAACGTCAGCAGAATTCCGAGAACAATGGAAGAGTTTCGAAGCATTTTTAAACTTCAACGGAATTCCGAGAACAATGGGAGAGTTTCAAAGCATTTTTAAATGTCAGCGGAATTTTGAAAACAATGGAAGAGTTCTGAAGTATTTTTAAACTTCAGCAGAATTCCGAGAACAATGGAAGAGTTCCGAAGCAATCTTAAACTTCAGCGGAATTCCGAGAACAATGGAAGAGTTCCGAAGCATTTTTAAACTTCAGCAGAATTCAGAGAACAATGGAAGAGTTCCAAAGCATTTTTAAATGTCAGCAGAATTCCGAGAACAAATGAAGAGTTCCAAAGCATTTTTAAACGTCAGTGGAATTCCGAGAACAATGGAAGAGTTCCGAAGTATTTTCAAATGTCAGCAGAATTCCGAGAACAATGTAAGAGTTCTGAAGCATTTTTAAACTTCAGCAGAATTCCGAGAGCAATGGAAGAGTTCCAAAGGATTTTAAAACTTCAGCAGAATTCCAAGAACAATTGAAGGGTTCCGAAGCATTTTTAAACTTCAGCAGAATTCCGAGAACAATGGGAGAGTTTCGAAGCATTTTTAAACTTCAGCAGAATTCCGAGAACAATGGAAGAGTTTCAAAGCATTTCTAAACTTCAATGGAATTTCGAGAACAATGGAAGAGTTCCGAAGCATTTTTAAACGTCAGCGGGATTCCGAGAACAATGGAAGAGTTGTGAAGCATTTTTAAGCGTCAGCGGAATTCCGAGAACAATGGAAGAGTTCCGAAGCATTTTTAAACTTCAGCAGAATTCCGAGAACAATGGAAGAGTTCCAAAGCATTTTTAAACGTCAGCAGAATTCCGAGAACAATGGAAGAGTTTCGAAGCATTTTTAAACTTCAACGGAATTCCGAGAACAATGGGAGAGTTTCAAAGCATTTTTAAACTTCAGCAGAATTCCAAGAACAATTGAAGGGTTCCGAAGCATTTTTAAACTTCAGCAGAATTCCGAGAACAATGGAAGAGTTTCGAAGCATTTTTAAACTTCAGCAGAATTCCGAGAACAATGGAAGAGTTTCGAAGCATTTTTAAACTTCAACGGAATTCCGAGAACAATGGAAGAGCTCCGAAGCATTTTTAAACGTCAGCAGAATTCCGAGAACAATGGAAGAGTTCTTTAGCATTTTTAAACATCAGCGGAATGCCGAGAACAATGCAAGATTTCCGAAGCATTTTTATATGTCAGCGGAATTCCGAGAACAATGGAAGAGTATCGAAGCATTTTAAAACGTCAGCGGAATTCCGAGAACAATGGAAGAGCTCCGAAGCATTTTTAAACTTCAGCGGAATTACGAGAACAATGCAAGAGTTCCGAAGCATTTTTAAACATGAGCAGAATTCCGAGAAAAATGGAAGAGATTTTAAGCATTTTTAAACTTCAGCGGAATTCCGAGAACAATAGAAGAGTTCCGAAGCATTTTTAAACTTCACCCGAATTCCGAGAACAATGGAAGAGTTCCGAAGCATTTTTAAACGTCAGCGGAATTCCGAGAACAATGGAAGAGTTCCAAAGCATTTTTAAATGTCAGCAGAATTTTGAAAACAATGGAAGAGTTCTGAAGTATTTTTAAACTTCAACAGAACTCCGAGAACAATGGAAGAGTTCCGAAGCAATCTTAAACTTCAGCGGAATTCCGAGAACAATGGAAGAGTTCCGAAGCATTTTTAAAAGTCAGCGGAATTCCGAGAACAATAGAAGAGTTGTGAAGCATTTTTAAGCGTCAGCGAAATTCCGAGAACAATGGAAGAGTTCCAAAGCATTTTTAAACTTCAGCAGAATTCCGAGAACAATGGAAGAATTCCGAAGCATTTTTAAGCGTCAGCAGAATTCCGAGAACAATTGAAGAGTTCCAAAGCATTTTTAAACATCAGTGGAATTCCGAGAACAATGGAAGAGTTCCGAAGCATTTTTAAATGTCAGCAGAATTCCGAGAACAATGTAAGAGTTCTGAAGCATTTTTAAACTTCAGCAGAATTCCGAGAACAATGGAAGAGTTCCAAAGCATTTTTAAACGTCAGCAGAATTCCGAGAACAATGGAAGAGTTTCGAAGCATTTTTAAACTTCAACGGAATTCCGAGAACAATGGGAGAGTTTCAAAGCATTTTTAAACTTCAGCAGAATTCCAAGAACAATTGAAGGGTTCTGAAGCATTTTTAAACTTCAGCAGAATTCCGAGAACAATGGAAGAGTTTCGAAGCATTTTTAAACTTCAGCAGAATTCCGAGAACAATGGAAGAGTTTCGAAGCATTTTTAAACTTCAACGGAATTCCGAGAACAATGGAAGAGTTCCGAAGCATTTTTAAACGTCAGCGGAATTCCGAGAACAATGGAAGAGTTCTTAAGCATTTTTAAACATCAGCGGAATGCCGAGAACAATGCAAGATTTCCGAAGCATTTTTATATGTCAGCAGAATTCCGAGAACAATGGAAGAGTATAGAAGCATTTTAAAACATCAGCGGAATTCCGAGAACAATGGAAGAGTTCCGAAGCATTTTTAAACTTCAGCGGAATTACGAGTACAATGGAAGAGTTCCGAAGCATTTTTAAACATGAGCAGAATTCCGAGAACAATGGAAGAGATTTTAAGCATTTTGAAACTTCAGCGGAATTCCGAGAACAATAGAAGAGTTCCGAAGCATTTTTAAACTTCAGCGGAATTACGAGTACAATGGAAGAGTTCCGAAGCATTTTTAAACATGAGCAGAATTCCGAGAACAATGGAAGAGATTTTAAGCATTTTTAAACTTCAGCGGAATTCCGAGAACAATAGAAGAGTTCTGAAGCATTTTTAAACGTCAGCGGATTTTTGAAAACAATGGAAGATTTCCGAAGCATTTTTAAACGTCAGCGGAATTCTGAGAAAAATGGAAGAGTTCCGAAGCATTTTTAAACTTCAGCGGAATTTGGAGAACAATCGAAGAGTTCCGAAGCATTTTTAAACGTCAGCAGAATTCCGAGAACAATGGAAGAGTTCCGAAGCATATTTAAATTTCAGCGGAATTCCGAGAACAATGGAAGAGTTTCGAAGCATTTTTAAAAGTCAGCGGAATACCGAGAACAATGGAAGAGTTGTGAAGCATTTTTAAACGTCAGCGGAATTTTGAAAACAATGGAAGATTTCCGAACCATTTTTAAACATCAGCGGAATTCTGAGAACAATGGAAGAGTTCCGAAGCATTTTTAAACTTCAGCAGAATTCCGAGAACAATGGAAGAGTTTCGAAGCATTTTTAAACTTCAGCGGAATTTGGAGAACAATGGAAGAGTTCCGAAGCATTTTTAAAAGTCAGCGTAATTCCGACAACAATGGAAGAGTTGTGAAGCATTTTTAAACTTCAGCAGAATTCCAAGAACAATGGAAGAGTTCCAAAGCATTTTTAAACGTCAGCGGAATTCTGAGAACAATGGAATAGTTCTGAAGAATTTTTAAATGTTAGCGGGATTCCGAGAACAATGGAAGAGTTCCGAAGCATTTTTAAACTTCAGTGGAATTCCTTGAATAATGAAAGAGTTGAGAAGCATTATTAAATGTCAGCGGAACACCAAAAACAATGGAAGAGTTCCGAAGCATTTTTAAATGTCAGCGGAATTCCGAGAACAATGAAAGAGTTGCGAAGCATTATTAAACGTCAGCGGAATTCCGAGAACAATGGAAGAGTTCCGAAGCATTTTTAAAAGTCAGCGGAATTCCGAGAACAATAGAAGAGTTGTGAAGCATTTTTAAGCGTCAGCGAAATTCCGAGAACAATGGAAGAGTTCCAAAGCATTTTTAAACTTCAGCAGAATTCCGAGAACAATGGAAGAATTCCGAAGCATTTTTAAGCGTCAGCAGAATTCCGAGAACAATTGAAGAGTTCCAAAGCATTTTTAAACATCAGTGGAATTCCGAGAACAATGGAAGAGTTCCGAAGCATTTTTAAATGTCAGCAGAATTCCGAGAACAATGTAAGAGTTCTGAAGCATTTTTAAACTTCAGCAGAATTCCGAGAACAATGGAAGAGTTCCAAAGCATTTTTAAACGTCAGCAGAATTCCGAGAACAATGGAAGAGTTTCGAAGCATTTTTAAACTTCAACGGAATTCCGAGAACAATGGGAGAGTTTCAAAGCATTTTTAAACTTCAGCAGAATTCCAAGAACAATTGAAGGGTTCTGAAGCATTTTTAAACTTCAGCAGAATTCCGAGAACAATGGAAGAGTTTCGAAGCATTTTTAAACTTCAGCAGAATTCCGAGAACAATGGAAGAGTTTCGAAGCATTTTTAAACTTCAACGGAATTCCGAGAACAATGGAAGAGCTCCGAAGCATTTTTAAACGTCAGCAGAATTCCGAGAACAATGGAAGAGTTCTTTAGCATTTTTAAACATCAGCGGAATGCCGAGAACAATGCAAGATTTCCGAAGCATTTTTATATGTCAGCGGAATTCCGAGAACAATGGAAGAGTATCGAAGCATTTTAAAACGTCAGCGGAATTCCGAGAACAATGGAAGAGCTCCGAAGCATTTTTAAACTTCAGCGGAATTACGAGAACAATGCAAGAGTTCCGAAGCATTTTTAAACATGAGCAGAATTCCGAGAAAAATGGAAGAGATTTTAAGCATTTTTAAACTTCAGCGGAATTCCGAGAACAATAGAAGAGTTCCGAAGCATTTTTAAACTTCACCCGAATTCCGAGAACAATGGAAGAGTTCCGAACCATTTTTAAACGTCAGCGGAATTCCGAGAACAATGGAAGAGTTCCAAAGCATTTTTAAATGTCAGCAGAATTTTGAAAACAATGGAAGAGTTCTGAAGTATTTTTAAACTTCAACAGAACTCCGAGAACAATGGAAGAGTTCCGAAGCAATCTTAAACTTCAGCGGAATTCCGAGAACAATGGAAGAGTTCCGAAGCATTTTTAAAAGTCAGCGGAATTCCGAGAACAATAGAAGAGTTGTGAAGCATTTTTAAGCGTCAGCGAAATTCCGAGAACAATGGAAGAGTTCCAAAGCATTTTTAAACTTCAGCAGAATTCCGAGAACAATGGAAGAATTCCGAAGCATTTTTAAGCGTCAGCAGAATTCCGAGAACAATTGAAGAGTTCCAAAGCATTTTTAAACATCAGTGGAATTCCGAGAACAATGGAAGAGTTCCGAAGCATTTTTAAATGTCAGCAGAATTCCGAGAACAATGTAAGAGTTCTGAAGCATTTTTAAACTTCAGCAGAATTCCGAGAGCAATGGAAGAGTTCACATGCATTTTTAAACTTCAGCAGAATTCCGAGAACAATGGAAGAGTTTCGAAGCATTTTTAAACTTCAACGGAATTCCGAGAACAATGGAAGAGTTCCGAAGCATTTTTAAACGTCAGCGGAATTCCGAGAACAATGGAAGAGTTCTTAAGCATTTTTAAACATCAGCGGAATGCCGAGAACAATGCAAGATTTCCGAAGCATTTTTATATGTCAGCAGAATTCCGAGAACAATGGAAGAGTATAGAAGCATTTTAAAACATCAGCGGAATTCCGAGAACAATGGAAGAGTTCCGAAGCATTTTTAAACTTCAGCGGAATTACGAGTACAATGGAAGAGTTCCGAAGCATTTTTAAACATGAGCAGAATTCCGAGAACAATGGAAGAGATTTTAAGCATTTTGAAACTTCAGCGGAATTCCGAGAACAATAGAAGAGTTCCGAAGCATTTTTAAACTTCAGCGGAATTACGAGTACAATGGAAGAGTTCCGAAGCATTTTTAAACATGAGCAGAATTCCGAGAACAATGGAAGAGATTTTAAGCATTTTTAAACTTCAGCGGAATTCCGAGAACAATAGAAGAGTTCTGAAGCATTTTTAAACGTCAGCGGATTTTTGAAAACAATGGAAGAGTTCCGAAGCATTTTTAAACTTCAGCGGAATTTGGAGAACAATCGAAGAGTTCCGAAGCATTTTTAAACGTCAGCAGAATTCCGAGAACAATGGAAGAGTTCCGAAGCATATTTAAATTTCAGCGGAATTCCGAGAACAATGGAAGAGTTTCGAAGCATTTTTAAAAGTCAGCGGAATACCGAGAACAATGGAAGAGTTGTGAAGCATTTTTAAACGTCAGCGGAATTTTGAAAACAATGGAAGATTTCCGAACCATTTTTAAACATCAGCGGAATTCTGAGAACAATGGAAGAGTTCCGAAGCATTTTTAAACTTCAGCAGAATTCCGAGAACAATGGAAGAGTTTCGAAGCATTTTTAAACTTCAGCGGAATTTGGAGAACAATGGAAGAGTTCCGAAGCATTTTTAAAAGTCAGCGTAATTCCGACAACAATGGAAGAGTTGTGAAGCATTTTTAAACTTCAGCAGAATTCCAAGAACAATGGAAGAGTTCCAAAGCATTTTTAAACGTCAGCGGAATTCTGAGAACAATGGAATAGTTCTGAAGAATTTTTAAATGTTAGCGGGATTCCGAGAACAATGGAAGAGTTCCGAAGCATTTTTAAACTTCAGTGGAATTCCTTGAATAATGAAAGAGTTGAGAAGCATTATTAAATGTCAGCGGAACACCAAAAACAATGGAAGAGTTCCGAAGCATTTTTAAATGTCAGCGGAATTCCGAGAACAATGAAAGAGTTGCGAAGCATTATTAAACGTCAGCGGAATTCTGAGAACAATGGAAGAGTTCCGAAACATTTTTAAACATCAGCGGATTTCCTTCAAGAATGATAGAGTTCCAAAGAATTTTTAAACTCCAGCAGAATTCGAGGAACAATGGAAGAGTTCCAAAGCATTTTTAAACGTCAGCGGAATTCTGAGAACAATGGAAGAGTTCTTAAGCATTTTTAAACTTCAGCAGAATTCCGAGAACAATGGAAGAGTTTCGAAGCATTTTTAAACTTCAACGGAATTCCGAGAACAATGGAAGAGTTCCGAAGCATTTTTAAACGTCAGTGGAATTCCGAGAACAATGGAAGAGTTCTTAAGCATTTTTAAACATCAGCGGAATGCCGAGAACAATGCAAGATTTCCGAAGCATTTTTATATGTCAGCGGAATTCCGAGTACAATGGAAGTGTATCGAAGCATTTTAAAACGTCAGCGGAATTCCAAGAACAATGGAAGAGTTCCGAAGCATTTTTAAACTTCAGCGGAATTACGAGAACAATGGAAGAGTTCCGACGCATTTTTAAACATGAGCAGAATTCCGAGAACAATGGAAGAGATTTTAAGCATTTTTAAACTTCAGCGGAATTCCGAGAACAATAGAAGAGTTCCGAAGCATTTTTAAACTTCACCAGAATTCCGAGAACAATGGAAGAGTTCCGATGCATTTTTAAACTTCAGCAGAATTCCTAGAACAATGGAAGAGTTCCGAAGCATTTTTAAACTTCAGCAGAATTCCGAGAACAATGGAAGGGTTCCGAAGCATTTTTAAATGTCAGCAGAATTTTGAAAACAATGGAAGAGTTCTGAAGTATTTTTAAACTTCAACAGAACTCCGAGAACAATGGAAGAGTTCCGAAGCAATCTTAAACTTCAGCGGAATTCCGAGAACAATGGAAGAGTTCCGAAGCATTTTTAAAAGTCAGCGGAATTCCGAGAACAATAGAAGAGTTGTGAAGCATTTTTAAGCGTCAGCGAAATTCCGAGAACAATGGAAGAGTTCCAAAGCATTTTTAAACTTCAGCAGAATTCCGAGAACAATGGAAGAATTCCGAAGCATTTTTAAGCGTCAGCAGAATTCCGAGAACAATTGAAGAGTTCCAAAGCATTTTTAAACATCAGTGGAATTCCGAGAACAATGGAAGAGTTCCGAAGCATTTTTAAATGTCAGCAGAATTCCGAGAACAATGTAAGAGTTCTGAAGCATTTTTAAACTTCAGCAGAATTCCGAGAACAATGGAAGAGTTCCAAAGCATTTTTAAACGTCAGCAGAATTCCGAGAACAATGGAAGAGTTTCGAAGCATTTTTAAACTTCAACGGAATTCCGAGAACAATGGGAGAGTTTCAAAGCATTTTTAAACTTCAGCAGAATTCCAAGAACAATTGAAGGGTTCCGAAGCATTTTTAAACTTCAGCAGAATTCCGAGAACAATGGAAGAGTTTCGAAGCATTTTTAAACTTCAGCAGAATTCCGAGAACAATGGAAGAGTTTCGAAGCATTTTTAAACTTCAACGGAATTCCGAGAACAATGGAAGAGCTCCGAAGCATTTTTAAACGTCAGCAGAATTCCGAGAACAATGGAAGAGTTCTTTAGCATTTTTAAACATCAGCGGAATGCCGAGAACAATGCAAGATTTCCGAAGCATTTTTATATGTCAGCGGAATTCCGAGAACAATGGAAGAGTATCGAAGCATTTTAAAACGTCAGCGGAATTCCGAGAACAATGGAAGAGCTCCGAAGCATTTTTAAACTTCAGCGGAATTACGAGAACAATGCAAGAGTTCCGAAGCATTTTTAAACATGAGCAGAATTCCGAGAAAAATGGAAGAGATTTTAAGCATTTTTAAACTTCAGCGGAATTCCGAGAACAATAGAAGAGTTCCGAAGCATTTTTAAACTTCACCCGAATTCCGAGAACAATGGAAGAGTTCCGAACCATTTTTAAACGTCAGCGGAATTCCGAGAACAATGGAAGAGTTCCAAAGCATTTTTAAATGTCAGCAGAATTTTGAAAACAATGGAAGAGTTCTGAAGTATTTTTAAACTTCAACAGAACTCCGAGAACAATGGAAGAGTTCCGAAGCAATCTTAAACTTCAGCGGAATTCCGAGAACAATGGAAGAGTTCCGAAGCATTTTTAAAAGTCAGCGGAATTCCGAGAACAATAGAAGAGTTGTGAAGCATTTTTAAGCGTCAGCGAAATTCCGTGAACAATGGAAGAGTTCCAAAGCATTTTTAAACTTCAGCAGAATTCCGAGAACAATGGAAGAATTCCGAAGCATTTTTAAGCGTCAGCAGAATTCCGAGAACAATTGAAGAGTTCCAAAGCATTTTTAAACATCAGTGGAATTCCGAGAACAATGGAAGAGTTCCGAAGCATTTTTAAATGTCAGCAGAATTCCGAGAACAATGTAAGAGTTCTGAAGCATTTTTAAACTTCAGCAGAATTCCGAGAGCAATGGAAGAGTTCACATGCATTTTTAAACTTCAGCAGAATTCCGAGAACAATGGAAGAGTTTCGAAGCATTTTTAAACTTCAACGGAATTCCGAGAACAATGGAAGAGTTCCGAAGCATTTTTAAACGTCAGCGGAATTCCGAGAACAATGGAAGAGTTCCAAAGCATTTTTAAATGTCAGCAGAATTTTGAAAACAATGGAAGAGTTCTGAAGTATTTTTAAACTTCAACAGAACTCCGAGAACAATGGAAGAGTTCCGAAGCAATCTTAAACTTCAGCGGAATTCCGAGAACAATGGAAGAGTTCCGAAGCATTTTTAAAAGTCAGCGGAATTCCGAGAACAATAGAAGAGTTGTGAAGCATTTTTAAGCGTCAGCGAAATTCCGAGAACAATGGAAGAGTTCCAAAGCATTTTTAAACTTCAGCAGAATTCCGAGAACAATGGAAGAATTCCGAAGCATTTTTAAGCGTCAGCAGAATTCCGAGAACAATTGAAGAGTTCCAAAGCATTTTTAAACATCAGTGGAATTCCGAGAACAATGGAAGAGTTCCGAAGCATTTTTAAATGTCAGCAGAATTCCGAGAACAATGTAAGAGTTCTGAAGCATTTTTAAACTTCAGCAGAATTCCGAGAACAATGGAAGAGTTCCAAAGCATTTTTAAACGTCAGCAGAATTCCGAGAACAATGGAAGAGTTTCGAAGCATTTTTAAACTTCAACGGAATTCCGAGAACAATGGGAGAGTTTCAAAGCATTTTTAAACTTCAGCAGAATTCCAAGAACAATTGAAGGGTTCTGAAGCATTTTTAAACTTCAGCAGAATTCCGAGAACAATGGAAGAGTTTCGAAGCATTTTTAAACTTCAGCAGAATTCCGAGAACAATGGAAGAGTTTCGAAGCATTTTTAAACTTCAACGGAATTCCGAGAACAATGGAAGAGTTCCGAAGCATTTTTAAACGTCAGCGGAATTCCGAGAACAATGGAAGAGTTCTTAAGCATTTTTAAACATCAGCGGAATGCCGAGAACAATGCAAGATTTCCGAAGCATTTTTATATGTCAGCAGAATTCCGAGAACAATGGAAGAGTATAGAAGCATTTTAAAACATCAGCGGAATTCCGAGAACAATGGAAGAGTTCCGAAGCATTTTTAAACTTCAGCGGAATTACGAGTACAATGGAAGAGTTCCGAAGCATTTTTAAACATGAGCAGAATTCCGAGAACAATGGAAGAGATTTTAAGCATTTTGAAACTTCAGCGGAATTCCGAGAACAATAGAAGAGTTCCGAAGCATTTTTAAACTTCAGCGGAATTACGAGTACAATGGAAGAGTTCCGAAGCATTTTTAAACATGAGCAGAATTCCGAGAACAATGGAAGAGATTTTAAGCATTTTTAAACTTCAGCGGAATTCCGAGAACAATAGAAGAGTTCTGAAGCATTTTTAAACGTCAGCGGATTTTTGAAAACAATGGAAGATTTCCGAAGCATTTTTAAACGTCAGCGGAATTCTGAGAAAAATGGAAGAGTTCCGAAGCATTTTTAAACTTCAGCGGAATTTGGAGAACAATCGAAGAGTTCCGAAGCATTTTTAAACGTCAGCAGAATTCCGAGAACAATGGAAGAGTTCCGAAGCATATTTAAATTTCAGCGGAATTCCGAGAACAATGGAAGAGTTTCGAAGCATTTTTAAAAGTCAGCGGAATACCGAGAACAATGGAAGAGTTGTGAAGCATTTTTAAACGTCAGCGGAATTTTGAAAACAATGGAAGATTTCCGAACCATTTTTAAACATCAGCGGAATTCTGAGAACAATGGAAGAGTTCCGAAGCATTTTTAAACTTCAGCAGAATTCCGAGAACAATGGAAGAGTTTCGAAGCATTTTTAAACTTCAGCGGAATTTGGAGAACAATGGAAGAGTTCCGAAGCATTTTTAAAAGTCAGCGTAATTCCGACAACAATGGAAGAGTTGTGAAGCATTTTTAAACTTCAGCAGAATTCCAAGAACAATGGAAGAGTTCCAAAGCATTTTTAAACGTCAGCGGAATTCTGAGAACAATGGAATAGTTCTGAAGAATTTTTAAATGTTAGCGGGATTCCGAGAACAATGGAAGAGTTCCGAAGCATTTTTAAACTTCAGTGGAATTCCTTGAATAATGAAAGAGTTGAGAAGCATTATTAAATGTCAGCGGAACACCAAAAACAATGGAAGAGTTCCGAAGCATTTTTAAATGTCAGCGGAATTCCGAGAACAATGAAAGAGTTGCGAAGCATTATTAAACGTCAGCGGAATTCCGAGAACAATGGAAGAGTTCCGAAGCATTTTTAAAAGTCAGCGGAATTCCGAGAACAATAGAAGAGTTGTGAAGCATTTTTAAGCGTCAGCGAAATTCCGAGAACAATGGAAGAGTTCCAAAGCATTTTTAAACTTCAGCAGAATTCCGAGAACAATGGAAGAATTCCGAAGCATTTTTAAGCGTCAGCAGAATTCCGAGAACAATTGAAGAGTTCCAAAGCATTTTTAAACATCAGTGGAATTCCGAGAACAATGGAAGAGTTCCGAAGCATTTTTAAATGTCAGCAGAATTCCGAGAACAATGTAAGAGTTCTGAAGCATTTTTAAACTTCAGCAGAATTCCGAGAACAATGGAAGAGTTCCAAAGCATTTTTAAACGTCAGCAGAATTCCGAGAACAATGGAAGAGTTTCGAAGCATTTTTAAACTTCAACGGAATTCCGAGAACAATGGGAGAGTTTCAAAGCATTTTTAAACTTCAGCAGAATTCCAAGAACAATTGAAGGGTTCTGAAGCATTTTTAAACTTCAGCAGAATTCCGAGAACAATGGAAGAGTTTCGAAGCATTTTTAAACTTCAGCAGAATTCCGAGAACAATGGAAGAGTTTCGAAGCATTTTTAAACTTCAACGGAATTCCGAGAACAATGGAAGAGCTCCGAAGCATTTTTAAACGTCAGCAGAATTCCGAGAACAATGGAAGAGTTCTTTAGCATTTTTAAACATCAGCGGAATGCCGAGAACAATGCAAGATTTCCGAAGCATTTTTATATGTCAGCGGAATTCCGAGAACAATGGAAGAGTATCGAAGCATTTTAAAACGTCAGCGGAATTCCGAGAACAATGGAAGAGCTCCGAAGCATTTTTAAACTTCAGCGGAATTACGAGAACAATGCAAGAGTTCCGAAGCATTTTTAAACATGAGCAGAATTCCGAGAAAAATGGAAGAGATTTTAAGCATTTTTAAACTTCAGCGGAATTCCGAGAACAATAGAAGAGTTCCGAAGCATTTTTAAACTTCACCCGAATTCCGAGAACAATGGAAGAGTTCCGAACCATTTTTAAACGTCAGCGGAATTCCGAGAACAATGGAAGAGTTCCAAAGCATTTTTAAATGTCAGCAGAATTTTGAAAACAATGGAAGAGTTCTGAAGTATTTTTAAACTTCAACAGAACTCCGAGAACAATGGAAGAGTTCCGAAGCAATCTTAAACTTCAGCGGAATTCCGAGAACAATGGAAGAGTTCCGAAGCATTTTTAAAAGTCAGCGGAATTCCGAGAACAATAGAAGAGTTGTGAAGCATTTTTAAGCGTCAGCGAAATTCCGAGAACAATGGAAGAGTTCCAAAGCATTTTTAAACTTCAGCAGAATTCCGAGAACAATGGAAGAATTCCGAAGCATTTTTAAGCGTCAGCAGAATTCCGAGAACAATTGAAGAGTTCCAAAGCATTTTTAAACATCAGTGGAATTCCGAGAACAATGGAAGAGTTCCGAAGCATTTTTAAATGTCAGCAGAATTCCGAGAACAATGTAAGAGTTCTGAAGCATTTTTAAACTTCAGCAGAATTCCGAGAGCAATGGAAGAGTTCACATGCATTTTTAAACTTCAGCAGAATTCCGAGAACAATGGAAGAGTTTCGAAGCATTTTTAAACTTCAACGGAATTCCGAGAACAATGGAAGAGTTCCGAAGCATTTTTAAACGTCAGCGGAATTCCGAGAACAATGGAAGAGTTCTTAAGCATTTTTAAACATCAGCGGAATGCCGAGAACAATGCAAGATTTCCGAAGCATTTTTATATGTCAGCAGAATTCCGAGAACAATGGAAGAGTATAGAAGCATTTTAAAACATCAGCGGAATTCCGAGAACAATGGAAGAGTTCCGAAGCATTTTTAAACTTCAGCGGAATTACGAGTACAATGGAAGAGTTCCGAAGCATTTTTAAACATGAGCAGAATTCCGAGAACAATGGAAGAGATTTTAAGCATTTTGAAACTTCAGCGGAATTCCGAGAACAATAGAAGAGTTCCGAAGCATTTTTAAACTTCAGCGGAATTACGAGTACAATGGAAGAGTTCCGAAGCATTTTTAAACATGAGCAGAATTCCGAGAACAATGGAAGAGATTTTAAGCATTTTTAAACTTCAGCGGAATTCCGAGAACAATAGAAGAGTTCTGAAGCATTTTTAAACGTCAGCGGATTTTTGAAAACAATGGAAGATTTCCGAAGCATTTTTAAACGTCAGCGGAATTCTGAGAAAAATGGAAGAGTTCCGAAGCATTTTTAAACTTCAGCGGAATTTGGAGAACAATCGAAGAGTTCCGAAGCATTTTTAAACGTCAGCAGAATTCCGAGAACAATGGAAGAGTTCCGAAGCATATTTAAATTTCAGCGGAATTCCGAGAACAATGGAAGAGTTTCGAAGCATTTTTAAAAGTCAGCGGAATACCGAGAACAATGGAAGAGTTGTGAAGCATTTTTAAACGTCAGCGGAATTTTGAAAACAATGGAAGATTTCCGAACCATTTTTAAACATCAGCGGAATTCTGAGAACAATGGAAGAGTTCCGAAGCATTTTTAAACTTCAGCAGAATTCCGAGAACAATGGAAGAGTTTCGAAGCATTTTTAAACTTCAGCGGAATTTGGAGAACAATGGAAGAGTTCCGAAGCATTTTTAAAAGTCAGCGTAATTCCGACAACAATGGAAGAGTTGTGAAGCATTTTTAAACTTCAGCAGAATTCCAAGAACAATGGAAGAGTTCCAAAGCATTTTTAAACGTCAGCGGAATTCTGAGAACAATGGAATAGTTCTGAAGAATTTTTAAATGTTAGCGGGATTCCGAGAACAATGGAAGAGTTCCGAAGCATTTTTAAACTTCAGTGGAATTCCTTGAATAATGAAAGAGTTGAGAAGCATTATTAAATGTCAGCGGAACACCAAAAACAATGGAAGAGTTCCGAAGCATTTTTAAATGTCAGCGGAATTCCGAGAACAATGAAAGAGTTGCGAAGCATTATTAAACGTCAGCGGAATTCTGAGAACAATGGAAGAGTTCCGAAACATTTTTAAACATCAGCGGATTTCCTTCAAGAATGATAGAGTTCCAAAGAATTTTTAAACTCCAGCAGAATTCGAGGAACAATGGAAGAGTTCCAAAGCATTTTTAAACGTCAGCGGAATTCTGAGAACAATGGAAGAGTTCTTAAGCATTTTTAAACTTCAGCAGAATTCCGAGAACAATGGAAGAGTTTCGAAGCATTTTTAAACTTCAACGGAATTCCGAGAACAATGGAAGAGTTCCGAAGCATTTTTAAACGTCAGTGGAATTCCGAGAACAATGGAAGAGTTCTTAAGCATTTTTAAACATCAGCGGAATGCCGAGAACAATGCAAGATTTCCGAAGCATTTTTATATGTCAGCGGAATTCCGAGTACAATGGAAGTGTATCGAAGCATTTTAAAACGTCAGCGGAATTCCAAGAACAATGGAAGAGTTCCGAAGCATTTTTAAACTTCAGCGGAATTACGAGAACAATGGAAGAGTTCCGACGCATTTTTAAACATGAGCAGAATTCCGAGAACAATGGAAGAGATTTTAAGCATTTTTAAACTTCAGCGGAATTCCGAGAACAATAGAAGAGTTCCGAAGCATTTTTAAACTTCACCAGAATTCCGAGAACAATGGAAGAGTTCCGATGCATTTTTAAACTTCAGCAGAATTCCTAGAACAATGGAAGAGTTCCGAAGCATTTTTAAACTTCAGCAGAATTCCGAGAACAATGGAAGGGTTCCGAAGCATTTTTAAATGTCAGCAGAATTTTGAAAACAATGGAAGAGTTCTGAAGTATTTTTAAACTTCAACAGAACTCCGAGAACAATGGAAGAGTTCCGAAGCAATCTTAAACTTCAGCGGAATTCCGAGAACAATGGAAGAGTTCCGAAGCATTTTTAAAAGTCAGCGGAATTCCGAGAACAATAGAAGAGTTGTGAAGCATTTTTAAGCGTCAGCGAAATTCCGAGAACAATGGAAGAGTTCCAAAGCATTTTTAAACTTCAGCAGAATTCCGAGAACAATGGAAGAATTCCGAAGCATTTTTAAGCGTCAGCAGAATTCCGAGAACAATTGAAGAGTTCCAAAGCATTTTTAAACATCAGTGGAATTCCGAGAACAATGGAAGAGTTCCGAAGCATTTTTAAATGTCAGCAGAATTCCGAGAACAATGTAAGAGTTCTGAAGCATTTTTAAACTTCAGCAGAATTCCGAGAACAATGGAAGAGTTCCAAAGCATTTTTAAACGTCAGCAGAATTCCGAGAACAATGGAAGAGTTTCGAAGCATTTTTAAACTTCAACGGAATTCCGAGAACAATGGGAGAGTTTCAAAGCATTTTTAAACTTCAGCAGAATTCCAAGAACAATTGAAGGGTTCCGAAGCATTTTTAAACTTCAGCAGAATTCCGAGAACAATGGAAGAGTTTCGAAGCATTTTTAAACTTCAGCAGAATTCCGAGAACAATGGAAGAGTTTCGAAGCATTTTTAAACTTCAACGGAATTCCGAGAACAATGGAAGAGCTCCGAAGCATTTTTAAACGTCAGCAGAATTCCGAGAACAATGGAAGAGTTCTTTAGCATTTTTAAACATCAGCGGAATGCCGAGAACAATGCAAGATTTCCGAAGCATTTTTATATGTCAGCGGAATTCCGAGAACAATGGAAGAGTATCGAAGCATTTTAAAACGTCAGCGGAATTCCGAGAACAATGGAAGAGCTCCGAAGCATTTTTAAACTTCAGCGGAATTACGAGAACAATGCAAGAGTTCCGAAGCATTTTTAAACATGAGCAGAATTCCGAGAAAAATGGAAGAGATTTTAAGCATTTTTAAACTTCAGCGGAATTCCGAGAACAATAGAAGAGTTCCGAAGCATTTTTAAACTTCACCCGAATTCCGAGAACAATGGAAGAGTTCCGAACCATTTTTAAACGTCAGCGGAATTCCGAGAACAATGGAAGAGTTCCAAAGCATTTTTAAATGTCAGCAGAATTTTGAAAACAATGGAAGAGTTCTGAAGTATTTTTAAACTTCAACAGAACTCCGAGAACAATGGAAGAGTTCCGAAGCAATCTTAAACTTCAGCGGAATTCCGAGAACAATGGAAGAGTTCCGAAGCATTTTTAAAAGTCAGCGGAATTCCGAGAACAATAGAAGAGTTGTGAAGCATTTTTAAGCGTCAGCGAAATTCCGAGAACAATGGAAGAGTTCCAAAGCATTTTTAAACTTCAGCAGAATTCCGAGAACAATGGAAGAATTCCGAAGCATTTTTAAGCGTCAGCAGAATTCCGAGAACAATTGAAGAGTTCCAAAGCATTTTTAAACATCAGTGGAATTCCGAGAACAATGGAAGAGTTCCGAAGCATTTTTAAATGTCAGCAGAATTCCGAGAACAATGTAAGAGTTCTGAAGCATTTTTAAACTTCAGCAGAATTCCGAGAGCAATGGAAGAGTTCACATGCATTTTTAAACTTCAGCAGAATTCCGAGAACAATGGAAGAGTTTCGAAGCATTTTTAAACTTCAACGGAATTCCGAGAACAATGGAAGAGTTCCGAAGCATTTTTAAACGTCAGCGGAATTCCGAGAACAATGGAAGAGTATAGAAGCATTTTAAAACATCAGCGGAATTCCGAGAACAATGGAAGAGTTCCGAAGCATTTTTAAACTTCAGCGGAATTACGAGTACAATGGAAGAGTTCCGAAGCATTTTTAAACATGAGCAGAATTCCGAGAACAATGGAAGAGATTTTAAGCATTTTGAAACTTCAGCGGAATTCCGAGAACAATAGAAGAGTTCCGAAGCATTTTTAAACTTCAGCGGAATTACGAGTACAATGGAAGAGTTCCGAAGCATTTTTAAACATGAGCAGAATTCCGAGAACAATGGAAGAGATTTTAAGCATTTTTAAACTTCAGCGGAATTCCGAGAACAATAGAAGAGTTCTGAAGCATTTTTAAACGTCAGCGGATTTTTGAAAACAATGGAAGATTTCCGAAGCATTTTTAAACGTCAGCGGAATTCTGAGAAAAATGGAAGAGTTCCGAAGCATTTTTAAACTTCAGCGGAATTTGGAGAACAATCGAAGAGTTCCGAAGCATTTTTAAACGTCAGCAGAATTCCGAGAACAATGGAAGAGTTCCGAAGCATATTTAAATTTCAGCGGAATTCCGAGAACAATGGAAGAGTTTCGAAGCATTTTTAAAAGTCAGCGGAATACCGAGAACAATGGAAGAGTTGTGAAGCATTTTTAAACGTCAGCGGAATTTTGAAAACAATGGAAGATTTCCGAACCATTTTTAAACATCAGCGGAATTCTGAGAACAATGGAAGAGTTCCGAAGCATTTTTAAACTTCAGCAGAATTCCGAGAACAATGGAAGAGTTTCGAAGCATTTTTAAACTTCAGCGGAATTTGGAGAACAATGGAAGAGTTCTGAAGCATTTTTAAAAGTCAGCGTAATTCCGACAACAATGGAAGAGTTGTGAAGCATTTTTAAACTTCAGCAGAATTCCAAGAACAATGGAAGAGTTCCAAAGCATTTTTAAACGTCAGCGGAATTCTGAGAACAATGGAATAGTTCTGAAGAATTTTTAAATGTTAGCGGGATTCCGAGAACAATGGAAGAGTTCCGAAGCATTTTTAAACTTCAGCGGAATTCCTTGAATAATGAAAGAGTTGAGAAGCATTATTAAATGTCAGCGGAACACCAAAAACAATGGAAGAGTTCCGAAGCATTTTTAAATGTCAGCGGAATTCCGAGAACAATGAAAGAGTTGCGAAGCATTATTAAACGTCAGCGGAATTCTGAGAACAATGGAAGAGTTCCGAAACATTTTTAAACATCAGCGGATTTCCTTCAAGAATGAAAGAGTTCCAAAGAATTTTTAAACTCCAGCAGAATTCGAGGAACAATGGAAGAGTTCCAAAGCATTTTTAAACGTCAGCGGAATTCTGAGAACAATGGAAGAGTTCTTAAGCATTTTTAAACTTCAGCAGAATTCCGAGAACAATGGAAGAGTTTCGAAGCATTTTTAAACTTCAACGGAATTCCGAGAACAATGGAAGAGTTCCGAAGCATTTTTAAACGTCAGTGGAATTCCGAGAACAATGGAAGAGTTCTTAAGCATTTTTAAACATCAGCGGAATGCCGAGAACAATGCAAGATTTCCGAAGCATTTTTATATGTCAGCGGAATTCCGAGTACAATGGAAGTGTATCGAAGCATTTTAAAACGTCAGCGGAATTCCAAGAACAATGGAAGAGTTCCGAAGCATTTTTAAACTTCAGCGGAATTCCGAGAACAATAGAAGAGTTCCGAAGCATTTTTAAACTTCACCAGAATTCCGAGAACAATGGAAGAGTTCCGATGCATTTTTAAACTTCAGCAGAATTCCTAGAACAATGGAAGAGTTCCGAAGCATTTTTAAACTTCAGCAGAATTCCGAGAACAATGGAAGGGTTCCGAAGCATTTTTAAACTTCAGCGGAATTTGGAGAACCTTGGAAGAGTTCCGAAGAATTTTTAAAAGTCAGCAGAATTCCGAGAACAATGGAAGAGTTGTGAAGCATTTTTAAACGTCAGCGGAATTCCGAGAACAATGGAAGAGTTCCGAAGCATTTTTAAACTTCTCCCGAATTCCGAGAACAATGGAAGAGTTCCGATGCATTTTTAAACTTCAGCAGAATTCCTAGAACAATGGATGAGTTCCGAAGCATTTTTAAACTTCAGCGGAATTCCGAGAACAATGAAAGAGCTCCGAAGCATTTTTCAACGTCAGCGGAATTCCGAGAACAATGGAAGAGTTCTGAAGAATTTTTAAAAGTCAGCGGAATTTTGAAAACAATGGAAGATTTCCGAAGCATTTTTAAACGTCAGCGGAATTCTGAGAACAATGGAAGAGTTCAAAAGCATTTTTAAACTTCAGCAGAATTCCGAGAACAATGGAAGAGTTCCGAAGCATTTTTAAACTTCAGCGGAATTTGGAGAACAATGGAAGAGTTCCGAAGCATTTTTAAAAGTCAGCGTAATTCCGACAACAATGAAAGAGTTGTGAAGCATTTTTAAACGTCAGCAGAATTCCAAGAACAATGGAAGAGTTCCGAAGCATTTTTAAACGTCAGCGGAATTCTGAGAACAATGGAATAGTTCTGAAGAATTTTTAAATGTTAGCGGGATTCCGAGAACAATGGAAGAGTTCAGAAGCATTTTTAAACTTCAGCAGAATTCCTTGAATAATGAAAGAGTTGAGAAGCATTATTAAATGTCAGCGGAACACCAAAAACAATGGAAGAGTTCCGAAGCATTTTTAAATGTCAGCGGAATTCCGAGAACAATGAAAGAGTTGCGAAGCATTATTAAACGTCAGCGGAATTCTGAGAACAATGGAAGAGTTCCGAAACATTTTTAAACATCAGCGGATTTCCTTCAAGAATGAAAGAGTTCAAAAGAATTTTTAAACTTCAGCAGAATTCGAGGAACAATGGAAGAGTTCCAAAGCATTTTTAAACTTCAGCAGAAATCCTGGAAAAATGGAAGAGTTTCAAAGCATTTTTAAACTTCAGCAGAATTCGGAGAACAATGGAAGAGTTCCGAAGCATTTTTAAACTTCAGCAGAATTTCGAGAACAATTGAAGAGTTCCAAAGCATTTTTAAACGTCAGTGGAATTCCGAGAACAATGGAAGAGTTCCGAAGCATTTTTAAACTTCAGCGGAATTCCGAGAACAATGGAAGAGTTCCGAAGCATTTTTAAAAGTCAGCGGAATACCGAGAACAATGGAAGAGTTGTGAAGCATTTTTAAACGTCAGCGGAATTCCGAGAACAATGGAAGAGTTCCGAAGCATTTTTAAACTTCTCCCGAATTCCGAGAACAATGGAAGAGTTCCGATGCATTTTTAAACTTCAGCAGAATTCCTAGAACAATGGAAGAGTTCCGAAGCATTTTTAAACTTCAGCGGAATTCCGAGAACAATGAAAGAGTTCCGAAGCATTTTTCAACGTCAGCGGAATTCCGAGAACAATGGAAGAGTTCTGAAGCATTTTTAAAAGTCAGCGGAATTTTGAAAACAATGGAAGATTTCCGAAGCATTTTTAAACACCAGCGGAATTCCGAGAACAATAGAAGAGTTCCAAAGCATTTTTAAACGTCAGCCGAATTCCGAGAACAATGGAAGAGTTCTGAAGCATTTCTAAACCTCAGCGGAATTTTGAAAACAATGGAAGATTTCCGAAGCATTTTTAAACATCAGCGGAATTCTGAGAACAATGGAAGAGTTCCGAAGCAATTTTTAAATGTTAGCGGGATTCCGAGAACAATGGAATATTTCTGAAGAATTTTTAAATGTTAGCGGGATTCCGAGAACAATGGAAGAGTTCCGAAGAATTTTTAATTTTCAGAATAATTCCGAGAACAATGGAAGAGTTCCGAAGCAATCTTAAACTTCAGCGGAATTCCGAGATCAATGGAAGAGTTCCGAAGCATTTTTAAAAGTCAGCGGAATTCCGAGAACAATAGAAGAGTTGTGAAGCATTTTTAAACGTCAGCAGAATTCCGAGAACAATTGAAGAGTTCCAAAGCATTTTTAAACGTCAGTGGAATTCCGAGAACAATGGAAGAGTTGCGAAGCATTTTTAAATGTCAGCAGAATTCCGAGAACAATGTAAGAGTTCTGAAGCATTTTTAAACTTCAGCAGAATTCCGAGAGCAATGGAAGAGTTCCAAAGCATTTTAAAACTTCAGCAGAATTCCAAGAACAATTGAAGGGTTCCGAAGCATTTTTAAACTTCAGCAGAATTCCGAGAACAATGGGAGAGTTTCGAAGCATTTTTAAACTTCAGCAGAATTCCGAGAACAGTGGAAGAGTTTCGAAGCATTTTTAAACTTCAACGGAATTCCGAGAACAATGGAAGAGCTCCGAAGCATTTTTAAACATCAGCGGAATTCCGAGAACAATGGAAGAGTTCTTTAGCATTTTTAAACATCAGCGGAATGCCGAGAACAATGCAAGATTTCCGAAGCATTTTTATATGTCAGCGGAATTCCGAGAACAATGGAAGAGTATCGAAGCATTTTAAAACGTCTGCGGAATTCCGAGAACAATGGAAGAGTTCCGAAGCATTTTTAAACTTCAGCGGAATTACGAGAACAATGCAAGAGTTCCGAAGCATTTTTAAACATGAGCAGAATTCCGAGAAAAATGGAAGAGATTTTAAGCATTTTTAAACTTCAGCGGAATTCCGAGAACAATAGAAGAGTTCCGAAGCATTTTTAAACTTCACCCGAATTCCGAGAACAATGGAAGAGTTCCGATGCATTTTTAAACTTCAGCAGAATTCCTAGAACAATGGAAGAGCTCCGAAGCATTTTTAAACTTCAGCGGAATTCCGAGAACAATGGAAGAGTTCTGAAGCATTTTTAAACGTCAGCCGAATTCCGAGAACAATGGAAGTGTTCTGAAGCATTTCTAAACGTCAGCGGAATTTTGAAAACAATGGAAGATTTCCGAAGCATTTTTAAACGTCAGCGGAATTCTGAGAACAATGGAAGAGTTCCGAACCATTTTTAAACTTCAGCAGAATTCTGCGAACAATGGAAGGGTTCCGAAGCATTTTTAAACTTCAGCGGAATTTGGAGAACAATGGAAGAGTTCCGAAGAATTTTTAAAAGTCAGCGGAATTCCGAGAACAATGGAAGAGTTCCAAAGCATTTTTAAATGTCAGCGGAATTTTGAAAACAATGGAAGAGTTCTGAAGTATTTTTAAACTTCAGCAGAATTCCGAGAACAATGGAAGAGTTCCGAAGCAATCTTAAACTTCAGCGGAATTCCGAGAACAATGGAAGAGTTCCGAAGCATTTTTAAACTTCAGCAGAATTCAGAGAACAATGGAAGAGTTCCAAAGCATTTTTAAATGTCAGCAGAATTCCGAGAACAAATGAAGAGTTCCAAAGCATTTTTAAACGTCAGTGGAATTCCGAGAACAATGGAAGAGTTCCGAAGTATTTTCAAATGTCAGCAGAATTCCGAGAACAATGTAAGAGTTCTGAAGCATTTTTAAACTTCAGCAGAATTCCGAGAGCAATGGAAGAGTTCCAAAGGATTTTAAAACTTCAGCAGAATTCCAAGAACAATTGAAGGGTTCCGAAGCATTTTTAAACTTCAGCAGAATTCCGAGAACAATGGGAGAGTTTCGAAGCATTTTTAAACTTCAGCAGAATTCCGAGAACAATGGAAGAGTTTCAAAGCATTTCTAAACTTCAATGGAATTCCGAGAACAATGGAAGAGTTCCGAAGTATTTTCAAATGTCAGCAGAATTCCGAGAACAATGTAAGAGTTCTGAAGCATTTTTAAACTTCAGCAGAATTCCGAGAGCAATGGAAGAGTTCCAAAGGATTTTAAAACTTCAGCAGAATTCCAAGAACAATTGAAGGGTTCCGAAGCATTTTTAAACTTCAGCAGAATTCCGAGAACAATGGGAGAGTTTCAAAGCATTTTTAAACTTCAGCAGAATTCCGAGAACAATGGAAGAGTTTCAAAGCATTTCTAAACTTCAATGGAATTCCGAGAACAATGGAAGAGTTCCGAAGCATTTTTAAACGTCAGCGGGATTCCGAGAACAATGGAAGAGTTGTGAAGCATTTTTAAGCGTCAGCGGAATTCCGAGAACAATGGAAGAGTTCCGAAGCATTTTTAAACTTCAGCAGAATTCCGAGAACAATGGAAGAGTTCCAAAGCATTTTTAAACGTCAGCAGAATTCCGAGAACAATGGAAGAGTTTCGAAGCATTTTTAAACTTCAACGGAATTCCGAGAACAATGGGAGAGTTTCAAAGCATTTTTAAACTTCAGCAGAATTCCAAGAACAATTGAAGGGTTCCGAAGCATTTTTAAACTTCAGCAGAATTCCGAGAACAATGGAAGAGTTTCGAAGCATTTTTAAACTTCAGCAGAATTCCGAGAACAATGGAAGAGTTTCGAAGCATTTTTAAACTTCAACGGAATTCCGAGAACAATGGAAGAGCTCCAAAGCATTTTTAAACGTCAGCAGAATTCCGAGAACAATGGAAGAGTTCTTTAGCATTTTTAAACATCAGCGGAATGCCGAGAACAATGCAAGATTTCCGAAGCATTTTTATATGTCAGCGGAATTCCGAGAACAATGGAAGAGTATCGAAGCATTTTAAAACGTCAGCGGAATTCCGAGAACAATGGAAGAGCTCCGAAGCATTTTTAAACTTCAGCGGAATTACGAGAACAATGCAAGAGTTCCGAAGCATTTTTAAACATGAGCAGAATTCCGAGAAAAATGGAAGAGATTTTAAGCATTTTTAAACTTCAGCGGAATTCCGAGAACAATAGAAGAGTTCCGAAGCATTTTTAAACTTCACCCGAATTCCGAGAACAATGGAAGAGTTCCGAAGCATTTTTAAACGTCAGCGGAATTCCGAGAACAATGGAAGAGTTCCAAAGCATTTTTAAATGTCAGCAGAATTTTGAAAACAATGGAAGAGTTCTGAAGTATTTTTAAACTTCAACAGAACTCCGAGAACAATGGAAGAGTTCCGAAGCAATCTTAAACTTCAGCGGAATTCCGAGAACAATGGAAGAGTTCCGAAGCATTTTTAAAAGTCAGCGGAATTCCGAGAACAATAGAAGAGTTGTGAAGCATTTTTAAGCGTCAGCGAAATTCCGAGAACAATGGAAGAGTTCCAAAGAATTTTTAAACTTCAGCAGAATTCCGAGAACAATGGAAGAATTCCGAAGCATTTTTAAGCGTCAGCAGAATTCCGAGAACAATTGAAGAGTTCCAAAGCATTTTTAAACGTCAGTGGAATTCCGAGAACAATGGAAGAGTTCCGAAGCATTTTTAAATGTCAGCAGAATTCCGAGAACAATGTAAGAGTTCTGAAGCATTTTTAAACTTCAGCGGAATTACGAGTACAATGGAAGAGTTCCGAAGCATTTTTAAACATGAGCAGAATTCCGAGAACAATGGAAGAGATTTTAAGCATTTTGAAACTTCAGCGGAATTCCGAGAACAATAGAAGAGTTCCGAAGCATTTTTAAACTTCAGCGGAATTACGAGTACAATGGAAGAGTTCCGAAGCATTTTTAAACATGAGCAGAATTCCGAGAACAATGGAAGAGATTTTAAGCATTTTTAAACTTCAGCGGAATTCCGAGAACAATAGAAGAGTTCTGAAGCATTTTTAAACGTCAGCGGATTTTTGAAAACAATGGAAGATTTCCGAAGCATTTTTAAACGTCAGCGGAATTCTGAGAAAAATGGAAGAGTTCCGAAGCATTTTTAAACTTCAGCGGAATTTGGAGAACAATCGAAGAGTTCCGAAGCATTTTTAAAGGTCAGCGGAATTCCGAGAACAATGGAAGAGTTGTGAAGCATTTTTAAACGTCAGCGGAATTCCGAGAACAATGGAAGAGTTGCAAAGCATTATTAAACGTCAGCGGAATTCCGAGAACAATGGAAGAGTTCCGAAGCATTTTTAAACTTCGGCATAATTCCGAGAACAATGGAAGAGTTCCGAAGCATTTTTAAATTTCAACGGAAATCCGAGAACAATGGAAGAGTTCCGAAGCATTTTTAAACTTCAGCGGAATTCCTTGAACAATGAAAGTGTTGCGAAGCATTATTAAATGTCATCGGAATACCAAGAACAATGGAAGAGTTCCGAAGCATTTTTAAATGTCAGCGGAAATCCGAGAACAATGGAAGCGTTCCGAAGCATTTTTAAATGTCAGCTGAATTCCGAGAACAATGAAAGAGTTGCGAAGCATTATTAAACGTCAGCGGAATTCTGAGAACAATGGAAGAGTTCCGAAACATTTTTAAACATCAGCGGATTTCCTTCAAGAATGAAAGAGTTCCGTAGAATTTTTAAACTTCAGCAGAATTTGAGGAACAATGGAAGAGTTCCAAAGCATTTTTAAACTTCGGCATAATTCCGAGAACAATGGAAGAGTTCCGAAGCATTTTTAAATTTCAACGGAAATCCGAGAACAATGGAAGAGTTCCGAAGCATTTTTAAACTTCAGCGGAATTCCTTGAACAATGAAAGTGTTGCGAAGCATTATTAAATGTCATCGGAATACCAAGAACAATGGAAGAGTTCCGAAGCATTTTTAAATGTCAGCGGAAATCCGAGAACAATGGAAGCGTTCCGAAGCATTTTTAAATGTCAGCTGAATTCCGAGAACAATGAAAGAGTTGCGAAGCATTATTAAACGTCAGCGGAATTCTGAGAACAATGGAAGAGTTCCGAAACATTTTTAAACATCAGCGGATTTCCTTCAAGAATGAAAGAGTTCCGTAGAATTTTTAAACTTCAGCAGAATTTGAGGAACAATGGAAGAGTTCCAAAGCATTTTTAAACTTCAGCAGACATCCGGGAACAATGGAAGAGTTTCAAAGCATTTTTAAACTTCAGCAGAATTCGGAGAACAATAGAATAGTTCCGAAGCATTTTTAAACGTCAGCAGAATTCCGAGAACAATTGAAGAGTTTCAAAGCATTTTTATACTTCAGCGGAATTCTGAGAACAATGGAAGAGTTCCGAAGCATTTTAAAATGTCAGCAGAATTCCGAGAACAATGTAAGAGTTCCAAAGCATTTTAAAGCTTCAGCAGAATTCCAAGAACAATTGAAGTGTTCCGATGTTATGTTCTGCTACCAAAGCTAAGGAAAGAGAGGAAATCTGTCCCTACTATAGGACTCAGATGAATCCCTACGATGTAACAGGGAACCTGATCCTGCGATCAGACCTGCTAAAGTCCTAATCTAGTCTGTACGAAGACCTATAGATGTGGGGAGGGAATCCCTACAAGTACTAAGGACTGGGAGGAATACGGGACACCTCCTAACAGAAATAGTAGCAGACAGACGAACAAACAAAATAGATAGAACATAGAGGTCCGTAGACCAAGCAAACTAACAGAGTTAGATACAGAGCACAGGCTAGCTAGAAAGTAGATATACAATGAAGTCCAGCAAA
Organism: Phyllobates terribilis; assembly: GCF_046119375.1. Taxonomy (NCBI): domain Eukaryota; kingdom Metazoa; phylum Chordata; class Amphibia; order Anura; family Dendrobatidae; genus Phyllobates; species Phyllobates terribilis. The sequence goes on along the minus strand of NW_027362775.1, from coordinate 18,735,479 downwards.
GCCAGAAGGGTGGAGCAGGATTAAATAGGTCAACAAGGTCATGTGACCAGCAAAGGAAAAAAAACCTAACAGCAAGGTTCTAACATCCGAAGCATTTTTAAACGTCAGCGGAATTGCGAGAACAATGGAAGAGTTCTAAAGCATTTTTAAACATCAGCGGAATGCCGAGAACAATGCAAGATTTCCGAAGCATTTTTATATGTCAGCGGAATTCCGAGAACAATGGAAGAGTTCCGAAGCATTTTTTAACTTCAGCGGAATTACGAGAACAATTGAAGGGTTCCGAAGCATTTTTAAACTTCAGCAGAATTCCGAGAACAATGGGAGAGTTTCGAAGCATTTTTAAACTTCAGCAGAATTCCGAGAACAATGGAAGAGTTTCGAAGCATTTTTAAACTTCAACGGAATTCCGAGAACAATGGAAGAGTTCCGAAGCATTTTTAAACGTCAGCGGGATTCCGAGAACAATGGAAGAGTTGTGAAGCATTTTTAAGCGTCAGCGGAATTCGGAGAACAATGGAAGAGTTCCGAAGCATTTTTAAACTTCAGCAGAATTCCGAGAACAATGGAAGAGTTCCAAAGCATTTTTAAACGTCAGCAGAATTCCGAGAACAAATGAAGAGTTCCAAAGCATTTTTAAACGTCAGTGGAATTCCGAGAACAATGGAAGAGTTCCGAAGCATTTTTAAATGTCAGCAGAATTCCGAGAACAATGTAAGAGTTCTGAAGCATTTTTAAACTTCAGCAGAATTCCGAGAGCAATGGAAGAGTTCCAAAGCATTTTAAAACTTCAGCAGAATTCCAAGAACAATTGAAGGGTTCCGAAGCATTTTTAAACTTCAGCAGAATTCCGAGAACAATGGGAGAGTTTCGAACCATTTTTAAACTTCAGCAGAATTCCGAGAACAATGGAAGAGTTTCGAAGCATTTTTAAACTTCAGCAGAATTCCGAGAACAATGGGAGAGTTTCGAACCATTTTTAAACTTCAGCAGAATTCCGAGAACAATGGAAGAGTTCCGAAGCATTTTTAAACGTCAGCGGAATTCCGAGACCAATGGAAGAGTTCTTTAGCATTTTTAAACATCAGCGGAATGCCGAGAACAATGCAAGATTTCCGAAGCATTTTTATATGTCAGCGGAATTCCGAGAACAATGGAAGAGTATCGAAGCATTTCTAAACTTCAGCGGAATTACGAGAACAATGCAAGAGTTCCGAAGCATTTTTAAACATGAGCAGAATTCCGAGAACAATGGGAGAGTTTCGAAGCATTTTTAAACTTCAGCAGAATTCCGAGAACAATGGAAGAGTTTCGAAGCATTTTTAAACTTCAACGGAATTCCGAGAACAATGGAAGAGTTCCGAAGCATTTTTAAACGTCAGCGGGATTCCGAGAACAATGGAAGAGTTGTGAAGCATTTTTAAGCGTCAGCGGAATTCGGAGAACAATGGAAGAGTTCCGAAGCATTTTTAAACTTCAGCAGAATTCCGAGAACAATGGAAGAGTTCCGAAGCATTTTTAAATGTCAGCAGAATTCCGAGAACAATGTAAGAGTTCCGAAGCATTTTTAAACTTCAGCAGAATTCCGAGAGCAATGGAAGAGTTCCAAAGCATTTTAAAACTTCAGCAGAATTCCAAGAACAATTGAAGGGTTCCGAAGCATTTTTAAACTTCAGCAGAATTCCGAGAACAATGGGAGAGTTTCGAACCATTTTTAAACTTCAGCAGAATTCCGAGAACAATGGAAGAGTTTCGAAGCATTTTTAAACTTCAACGGAATTCCGAGAACAATGGAAGAGTTCCGAAGCATTTTTAAACGTCAGCGGAATTCCGAGACCAATGGAAGAGTTCTTTAGCATTTTTAAACATCAGCGGAATGCCGAGAACAATGCAAGATTTCCGAAGCATTTTTATATGTCAGCGGAATTCCGAGAACAATGGAAGAGTATCGAAGCATTTCTAAACTTCAGCGGAATTACGAGAACAATGCAAGAGTTCCGAAGCATTTTTAAACATGAGCAGAATTCCGAGAACAATGGAAGAGATTTTAAGCATTTTTAAACTTCAGCGGAATTCCGAGAACAATAGAAGAGTTCCGTAGCATTTTTAAACTTCACCCGAATTCCGAGAACAATGGAAGAGTTCCGATGCATTTTTAAACTTCAGCAGAATTCCTAGAACAATGGAAGAGTTCCAAAGCATTTTTAAACTTCAGCGGAATTCCGAGAACAATGGAAGAGTTCTGAAGCATTTTTAAACGTCAGCCGAATTCCGAGAACAATGGAAGAGTTCCGAAGCATTTTTAAAAGTCAGCGGAATACCGAGAACAATGGAAGAGTTGTGAAGCATTTTTAAACTTCAGCGGAATTTGGAGAACAATTGAAGAGTTCCAAAGCATTTTTAAAGGTCAGTGGAATTCCGAGAACAATGGAAGAGTTGTGAAGCATTTTTAAACGTCAGCGGAATTCCGAGAACAATGGAAGAGTTGCAAAGCATTATTAAACGTCAGCGGAATTCCGAGAACAATGGAAGAGTTCCGAAGCATTTTTAAACTTCGGCATAATTCCGAGAACAATGGAAGAGTTCCGAAGCATTTTTAAATTTCAACGGAAATCCGAGAACAATGGAAGAGTTCCGAAGCATTTTTAAACTTCAGCGGAATTCCTTGAACAATGAAAGTGTTGCGAAGCATTATTAAATGTCATCGGAATACCAAGAACAATGGAAGAGTTCCGAAGCATTTTTAAATGTCAGCGGAAATCCGAGAACAATGGAAGCGTTCCGAAGCATTTTTAAATGTCAGCTGAATTCCGAGAACAATGAAAGAGTTGCGAAGCATTATTAAACGTCAGCGGAATTCTGAGAACAATGGAAGAGTTCCGAAACATTTTTAAACATCAGCGGATTTCCTTCAAGAATGAAAGAGTTCCGTAGAATTTTTAAACTTCAGCAGAATTTGAGGAACAATGGAAGAGTTCCAAAGCATTTTTAAACTTCAGCAGACATCCGGGAACAATGGAAGAGTTTCAAAGCATTTTTAAACTTCAGCAGAATTCGGAGAACAATAGAAGAGTTCCGAAGCATTTTTAAACGTCAGCAGAATTCCGAGAACAATTGAAGAGTTTCAAAGCATTTTTATACTTCAGCGGAATTCCGAGAACAATGGAAGAGTTCCGAAGCATTTTAAAATGTCAGCAGAATTCCGAGAACAATGTAAGAGTTCCAAAGCATTTTAAAGCTTCAGCAGAATTCCAAGAACAATTGAAGTGTTCCGATGTTATGTTCTGCTACCAAAGCTAAGGAAAGAGAGGAAATCTGTCCCTACTATAGGACTCAGATGAATCCCTACGATGTAACAGGGAACCTGATCCTGCGATCAGACCTGCTAAAGTCCTAATCTAGTCTGTACGAAGACCTATAGATGTGGGGAGGGAATCCCTACAAGTACTAAGGACTGGGAGGAATACGGGACACCTCCTAACAGAAATAGTAGCAGACAGACGAACAAACAAAATAGATAGAACATAGAGGTCCGTAGACCAAGCAAACTAACAGAGTTAGATACAGAGCACAGGCTAGCTAGAAAGTAGATATACAATGAAGTCCAGCAAAGCCAGAAGGGTGGAGCAGGATTAAATAGGTCAACAAGGTCATGTGACCAGCAAAGGAAAAAAAACCTAACAGCAAGGTTCTAACAGTACCCCCCCTTCTAAGAGGATCCTCCGGATCCCCTAGGACCAGGCTTATCAGGAAATCTCCTGTGAAACGCTCTGATAAGTCTGGACGTGGAAACATCATCTGACCTCACCCAAGAGTTATCCTCGGGTCCGAAACCTTTCCAGGCCACAAGATACTGCAAACTTCCTCTATACCGTCTAGAGTTAAGGATGCGAGAAATTTCATATTCCCCGTCCTCCACCACCGGAGGAACAGAGGCAGAGGCGTCACCATCCGACACAACAGCTTTTTTTAACAGAGAGACATGAAAGACCGGATTAATTCTCCAGGAGGTAGGAACCTCCAACCTAACAGCAGATTGGTTGACAACCTGAAGCACCTTAAAGGGCCCTACAAACTTGGGACCCAATTTCTTAGAAGGAATCCTCAACCGCAGATTCCTAGAGGACAACCAAACCATGTCACCAACAGCGAACAAAACCTCCTGTCGTTTCCTATCAAAGAAGTCTTTAGATTTTCTGTTGGCCTCCTGAAGATTACCACGCACATCCGTCCAAACTCTTTCCAAATCACCGGAACAATTCTCCTCCTCAGGCACGGCAGATCCCAACTTGGAGAACGACCCAAACGACGGATGTCTCCCAGAACAACAAAAAAAAGGCGAACAACCAGCAGAAGAAGATGTATGATTGTTCAGAGCAAATTCGGCAAGTGGCAGAAACTCAGACCACCCCTCTTGATTGTCTGCCACAAAACAACGCAAGAACTGCTCAACATCCTGGTTTTTCCTTTCTGTCTGGCCATTAGATTCAGGATGATATCCGGACGAAAACGACAAATGAATTCCCAACCTGTCACAAAAGGCACGCCAAAAACGAGCCACGAACTGAGGACCCCTATCAGAAACAATGTCAGTAGGAACGCCATGAAGTCTGACAATTTCCTTGACAAAGGCCTTAGCGAGAGTTTTAGCGCAGGGCAGTTTGACGAAGGGAACCAAGTGACACATCTTGCTAAAACGGTCCACGACCACCCAGATGACAGTAAAACCCTCAGAGGGGGGAAGGTCAGTTATAAAGTCCATAGCCAAATGTGTTCAAGGAGCACTGGGGACCTCCAAAGGACAAAGCAACCCCGCAGCAGGAGTATGTGAGGACTTAGATCTAGCACATATAGTACATTGGCGCACCCACTTAATGACTTCCTTCTGCCATCCAGGCCACCAAAAACTGCGACCCACCAGTCTCTTGGTCTCAGAGATTCCGGGATGACCTGCCAACCGAGATTCGTGACACTCAACAAACAAATATCTCCTAAAGGTCCCAGGCACAAACAACCTCCCATGAGGAGTGTTAGATGGGGCATTCTCCTGAGCTTTAAGAATCTCATCTTCCAAAACGGAGTCTAAAGCAGCTATCACAACACCTTCTTGTAAAATGTTTTCCTCTTTCTCAGCACCGACTATGGGAGAAAAACTGCGAGACAAGGCATCCGCCTTAACATTCTTAGTACCAGGGATGTAAGTAACGGAGAAATTAAACCGCGAGAAAAACAGTGCCCACCTAGCCTGACGGGCATTCAGGCGCTTGGCAGCATCAAGATATATCAGATTTTTATGATCCGTAAGAACCTGAACGGGAAATTCCGCACCTTCCAAGAAGTGGCGCCAGTGTTCAAATGCGAGTTTAATAGCCAATAATTCCCTATTACCAATATCGTAATTCAATTCAGTCTCCGAAAATTTTTTTGAAAAAAAGGCACAGGGATGTAATCCATCCCCGTTATCCTGAGACAATACTGCGCCAACCCCCACAGAGGAAGCATCAACCTCAACCAAAAACGGCCTAGTAACATCAGGCTGCATAAGGATGGGAGCAGAGGTGAACCTCTCCTTGAGATACACAAAAGCTTCAATGGCCTCAGAAGACCACTGAACCGCATCAGCACCTTTCCTGGTGAGATCAGTCAGAGGTTTGACAATACTAGAAAATTTTTTTATGAATTTTCTATAGTAATTGGCGAAACCCAAAAACCTCTGTATCGATTTCAAACCAATAGGCCTAGGCCATTCCTGCACAGCCTGAACCTTAACCGGATCCATCTCAAAACCTTTGCTGGAGATAATGTAGCCCAAAAAACTAATTCTCTGTACAGCGAACTCACATTTCTCCAGCTTAGCAAAAAGCGAATTGTCCTTTAATAACTGTAATACCTCACGCACGCTCCGCCAATGAGACTCCAGATCCGGCGAATAAATCAAAATGTCATCCAAATACACAACCACATTTTTACCGATCAAAGGTCTAAGGATGTCATTAATCAGATTCTGAAAAAATGCAGGAGCATTAGTAAGACCAAAAGGCATAACCAGGTTCTCAAAATGACCCACAGGAGTGTTAAAAGCAGTATTCCATTCATCACCCTCCTTCATGCGCAACAGATTGTATGCCCCCTTAAGGTCAATTTTAGAGAACCACTTAGCCCCCAATAACTGGTTAAACAGATCAGGAATCAATGGCAGTGGGTAAGGATTGCGTACCGTAATTTTGTTAATCTCACGAAAATCCAGACAAGGACGTAAACCGCCGTCCTTTTTTTTTACAAAAAAAAATCCAACCGCCACAGGAGACTTAGAGGGCCTAATGTGACCGGCGGCCAAACTTCTCTGTATGTATTCCTCCAAAGCCTTCCTCTCAGGAATAGTAAGGTTAAATAAACGACTTTTAGGAAGAGTCGCTCCAGGGACAAATTCAATAGAACAATCATAGTCTCTATGGGGAGGCAAAACCTGCGATTCTTTCTCAGAAAAAACTCTCCAAAAATCCTGAATAGGAACAGGCAATTCTCCCCTATCCAAAGCTGCAATACGCCCGTTACAACACTTGTGATAACATTTATGGCTCCAGGATTTAATTTCACTGGTAGACCAATCCAGTACAGGATTGTGAAATTTTAACCAGGGCAAACCCAATATTACTGGAGAAGGCAAGTTATTCAACACTACCAAATCCAATTTCTCATGGTGAACACCATTAATAGTGAGAGGAAATTCACTGACCTTGAGAGTAATATTCTTCAAAGGGGAGCCATCCACAGAAACCACAGCAATGGGGGATGATAAAGGTTCATGTTTTAAATTGAGTTTTTCCACGAATCCCCCATCAATTACATTCAGTGTAGACCCGCAATCAACAAACACCCGAAATTCCATTAATTTTTCCTGAGCAATCGTGGAAGCAGCTAAAAATATACCCTTGGAATTTAAACAGGCAATACGGGCGTGACTGACCATTTTTTTTTTTCTTTCTTCATACGAAGCTCACAACCTTTAATCAAATGACCAGATTTTCCGCAATAGAAACACAAGCCTTCCGAAAAACGACGGTCTTTTTCTTGAGAGCGAGGTGCCACCGATCCAATCTCCATCGGTTCACCACTGTTAGTACACACATTATCATAACCAGAAACTGACATAGCAGAGGATTTGCTCTCATTAACCCTAGCACGCAGTCTTCTATCCACCCGTATAGCTAATTGCATAGCCTGTTGCAAATCCTCAGGTGTAGGATAAGCAATTAGCAGGTCTTTAACCCTTTCACTGAGCCCAGCAAGAAATAGACTTTTCAGAGCAGAATCGTTCCACCCTGTTTGAGTGGACCAACGACGGAAATGTGTACAATATTTTTCAACATTACCTGATCCTTGTTTTAAACGTCTCAACTCAGTCTCAGCTGATGCCACACGGTCAGGATCATCATATAATAGTCCTAAAGCAGAAAAAAAACTATCCACTGATCTGAAGCATGAATCACTAGGTTGCAAAGAAAAGGCCCACTCCTGAGGCTCTTTGCGCAAAAGTGACATTATGAACCCTACGCGCTGGGATTCATCCCCAGAGGACTTAGGTCTCAAACGAAAATACAATAAGCAAGCATTTTTAAATGAAAAAAATTCTCGATGTTCACCAAAAAATAAATCCGGCAAACATACCTTAGGCTCCAAGAAATATGCTCCAGGACAGTTACTCACGTGCTGACGGAGCTCGGCCACTTCCAGAGAGAGTCCCTGCAGGTGTTTAGCCAAATCCTGAACCGACACCATGATGGAACAAAAAAAAATCTTTCCTTAGAGAATTTGCAGGCTGGACTTACTGTTATGTTCTGCTACCAAAGCTAAGGAAAGAGAGGAAATCTGTCCCTACTATAGGACTCAGCTGAATCCCTACGATGTAACAGGGAACCTGATCCTGCGATCAGACCTGCTAAAGTCCTAATCTAGTCTGTACGAAGACCTATAGATGTGGGGAGGGAATCCCTACAAGTACTAAGGACTGGGAGGAATACGGGACACCTCCTAACAGAAATAGTAGCAGTAGACGAACAAACAAAATAGATAGAACATAGAGGTCCGTAGACCAAGCAAACTAACAGAGTTAGATACAGAGCACAGGCTAGCTAGAAAGTAGATATACAATGAAGTCCAGCAAAGCCAGAAGGGTGGAGCAGGATTAAATAGGTCAACAAGGTCATGTGACCAGCAAAGGAAAAAAAACCTAACAGCAAGGTTCTAACATCCGAAGCATTTTTAAACGTCAGCGGAATTGCGAGAACAATGGAAGAGTTCTAAAGCATTTTTAAACATCAGCGGAATGCCGAGAACAATGCAAGATTTCCGAAGCATTTTTATATGTCAGCGGAATTCCGAGAACAATGGAAGAGTTCCGAAGCATTTTTTAACTTCAGCGGCATTACGAGAACAATTGAAGGGTTCCGAAGCATTTTTAAACTTCAGCAGAATTCCGAGAACAATGGGAGAGTTTCGAAGCATTTTTAAACTTCAGCAGAATTCCGAGAACAATGGAAGAGTTTCGAAGCATTTTTAAACTTCAACGGAATTCCGAGAACAATGGAAGAGTTCCGAAGCATTTTTAAACGTCAGCGGGATTCCGAGAACAATGGAAGAGTTGTGAAGCATTTTTAAGCGTCAGCGGAATTCGGAGAACAATGGAAGAGTTCCGAAGCATTTTTAAACTTCAGCAGAATTCCGAGAACAATGGAAGAGTTCCAAAGCATTTTTAAACGTCAGCAGAATTCCGAGAACAAATGAAGAGTTCCAAAGCATTTTTAAACGTCAGTGGAATTCCGAGAACAATGGAAGAGTTCCGAAGCATTTTTAAATGTCAGCAGAATTCCGAGAACAATGTAAGAGTTCTGAAGCATTTTTAAACTTCAGCAGAATTCCGAGAGCAATGGAAGAGTTCCAAAGCATTTTAAAACTTCAGCAGAATTCCAAGAACAATTGAAGGGTTCCGAAGCATTTTTAAACTTCAGCAGAATTCCGAGAACAATGGGAGAGTTTCGAACCATTTTTAAACTTCAGCAGAATTCCGAGAACAATGGAAGAGTTTCGAAGCATTTTTAAACTTCAGCAGAATTCCGAGAACAATGGGAGAGTTTCGAACCATTTTTAAACTTCAGCAGAATTCCGAGAACAATGGAAGAGTTCCGAAGCATTTTTAAACGTCAGCGGAATTCCGAGACCAATGGAAGAGTTCTTTAGCATTTTTAAACATCAGCGGAATGCCGAGAACAATGCAAGATTTCCGAAGCATTTTTATATGTCAGCGGAATTCCGAGAACAATGGAAGAGTATCGAAGCATTTTTAAACTTCAACGGAATTCCGAGAACAATGGAAGAGTTCCGAAGCATTTTTAAATGTCAGCGGGATTCCGAGAACAATGGAAGAGTTGTGAAGCATTTTTAAGCGTCAGCGGAATTCGGAGAACAATGGAAGAGTTCCGAAGCATTTTTAAACTTCAGCAGAATTCCGAGAACAATGGAAGAGTTCCAAAGCATTTTTAAACGTCAGCAGAATTCCGAGAACAAATGAAGAGTTCCAAAGCATTTTTAAACGTCAGTGGAATTCCGAGAACAATGGAAGAGTTCCGAAGCATTTTTAAATGTCAGCAGAATTCCGAGAACAATGGAAGAGTTCCAAAGCATTTTTAAACTTCAGCGGAATTCCGAGAACAATGGAAGAGTTCTGAAGCATTTTTAAACGTCAGCCGAATTCCGAGAACAATGGAAGAGTTCCGAAGCATTTTTAAAAGTCAGCGGAATACCGAGAACAATGGAAGAGTTGTGAAGCATTTTTAAACGTCAGCAGAATTCCGAGAACAATGGAAGAGGTCCGAAGCATTTTTAAATGTCAGCGGAATTCCGAGAAATATGGAAGAGTTCCGAAGCATTTTTAAATGTCAGCAGAATTCCGAGAACAATGGAAGAGATCCAAAGCATTTTTAAATGTCAGCGGAATTTTGAAAACAATGGAAGAGTTCTGAAGCATTTTTAAACTTCAGCAGAATTCCGAGAACAATGGAAGAGTTCCAAAGCATTTTTAAACGTCAGCAGAATTCCGAGAACAATGGGAGAGTTTCGAAGCATTTTTAAACTTCAGCAGAATTCCGAGAACAATGGAAGAGTTTCGAAGCATTTTTAAACTTCAACGGAAATCCGAGAACAATGGAAGAGTTCCGAAGCATTTTTAAACGTCAGCAGAATTCCGAGAACAAATGAAGAGTTCCAAAGCATTTTTAAACGTCAGTGGAATTCCGAGAACTATGGAAGAGTTCCGAAGCATTTTTAAATGTCAGCAGAATTCCGAGAACAATGTAAGAGTTCTGAAGCATTTTTAAACTTCAGCAGAATTCCGAGAGCAATGGAAGAGTTCCAAAGCATTTTAAAACTTCAGCAGAATTCCAAGAACAATTGAAGGGTTCCGAAGCATTTTTAAACTTCAGCAGAATTCCGAGAACAATGGGAGAGTTTCGAAGCATTTTTAAACTTCAGCAGAATTCCGAGAACAATGGAAGAGATTTTAAGCATTTTTAAACTTCAGCGGAATTCCGAGAACAATAGAAGAGTTCTGAAGCATTTTTAAACGTCAGCGGATTTTTGAAAACAATGGAAGATTTCCGAAGCATTTTTAAACGTCAGCGGAATTCTGAGAAAAATGGAAGAGTTCCGAAGCATTTTTAAACTTCAGCGGAATTTGGAGAACAATTGAAGAGTTCCAAAGCATTTTTAAAGGTCAGCGGAATTCCGAGAACAATGGAAGAGTTGTGAAGCATTTTTAAACGTCAGCGGAATTCCGAGAACAATGGAAGAGTTGCAAAGCATTATTAAACGTCAGCGGAATTCCGAGAACAATGGAAGAGTTCCGAAGCATTTTTAAACTTCGGCATAATTCCGAGAACAATGGAAGAGTTCCGAAGCATTTTTAAATTTCAACGGAAATCCGAGAACAATGGAAGAGTTCCGAAGCATTTTTAAACTTCAGCGGAATTCCTTGAACAATGAAAGTGTTGCGAAGCATTATTAAATGTCATCGGAATACCAAGAACAATGGAAGAGTTCCGAAGCATTTTTAAATGTCAGCGGAAATCCGAGAACAATGGAAGCGTTCCGAAGCATTTTTAAATGTCAGCTGAATTCCGAGAACAATGAAAGAGTTGCGAAGCATTATTAAACGTCAGCGGAATTCTGAGAACAATGGAAGAGTTCCGAAACATTTTTAAACATCAGCGGATTTCCTTCAAGAATGAAAGAGTTCCGTAGAATTTTTAAACTTCAGCAGAATTTGAGGAACAATGGAAGAGTTCCAAAGCATTTTTAAACTTCAGCAGACATCCGGGAACAATGGAAGAGTTTCAAAGCATTTTTAAACTTCAGCAGAATTCGGAGAACAATAGAAGAGTTCCGAAGCATTTTTAAACGTCAGCAGAATTCCGAGAACAATTGAAGAGTTTCAAAGCATTTTTATACTTCAGCGGAATTCCGAGAACAATGGAAGAGTTCCGAAGCATTTTAAAATGTCAGCAGAATTCCGAGAACAATGTAAGAGTTCCAAAGCATTTTAAAGCTTCAGCAGAATTCCAAGAACAATTGAAGTGTTCCGATGTTATGTTCTGCTACCAAAGCTAAGGAAAGAGAGGAAATCTGTCCCTACTATAGGACTCAGATGAATCCCTACGATGTAACAGGGAACCTGATCCTGCGATCAGACCTGCTAAAGTCCTAATCTAGTCTGTACGAAGACCTATAGATGTGGGGAGGGAATCCCTACAAGTACTAAGGACTGGGAGGAATACGGGACACCTCCTAACAGAAATAGTAGCAGACAGACGAACAAACAAAATAGATAGAACATAGAGGTCCGTAGACCAAGCAAACTAACAGAGTTAGATACAGAGCACAGGCTAGCTAGAAAGTAGATATACAATGAAGTCCAGCAAAGCCAGAAGGGTGGAGCAGGATTAAATAGGTCAACAAGGTCATGTGACCAGCAAAGGAAAAAAAACCTAACAGCAAGGTTCTAACAGTACCCCCCCTTCTAAGAGGATCCTCCGGATCCCCTAGGACCAGGCTTATCAGGAAATCTCCTGTGAAACGCTCTGATAAGTCTGGACGTGGAAACATCATCTGACCTCACCCAAGAGTTATCCTCGGGTCCGAAACCTTTCCAGGCCACAAGATACTGCAAACTTCCTCTATACCGTCTAGAGTTAAGGATGCGAGAAATTTCATATTCCCCGTCCTCCACCACCGGAGGAACAGAGGCAGAGGCGTCACCATCCGACACAACAGCTTTTTTTAACAGAGAGACATGAAAGACCGGATTAATTCTCCAGGAGGTAGGAACCTCCAACCTAACAGCAGATTGGTTGACAACCTGAAGCACCTTAAAGGGCCCTACAAACTTGGGACCCAATTTCTTAGAAGGAATCCTCAACCGCAGATTCCTAGAGGACAACCAAACCATGTCACCAACAGCGAACAAAACCTCCTGTCGTTTCCTATCAAAGAAGTCTTTAGATTTTCTGTTGGCCTCCTGAAGATTACCACGCACATCCGTCCAAACTCTTTCCAAATCACCGGAACAATTCTCCTCCTCAGGCACGGCAGATCCCAACTTGGAGAACGACCCAAACGACGGATGTCTCCCAGAACAACAAAAAAAAGGCGAACAACCAGCAGAAGAAGATGTATGATTGTTCAGAGCAAATTCGGCAAGTGGCAGAAACTCAGACCACCCCTCTTGATTGTCTGCCACAAAACAACGCAAGAACTGCTCAACATCCTGGTTTTTCCTTTCTGTCTGGCCATTAGATTCAGGATGATATCCGGACGAAAACGACAAATGAATTCCCAACCTGTCACAAAAGGCACGCCAAAAACGAGCCACGAACTGAGGACCCCTATCAGAAACAATGTCAGTAGGAACGCCATGAAGTCTGACAATTTCCTTGACAAAGGCCTTAGCGAGAGTTTTAGCGCAGGGCAGTTTGACGAAGGGAACCAAGTGACACATCTTGCTAAAACGGTCCACGACCACCCAGATGACAGTAAAACCCTCAGAGGGGGGAAGGTCAGTTATAAAGTCCATAGCCAAATGTGTTCAAGGAGCACTGGGGACCTCCAAAGGACAAAGCAACCCCGCAGCAGGAGTATGTGAGGACTTAGATCTAGCACATATAGTACATTGGCGCACCCACTTAATGACTTCCTTCTGCCATCCAGGCCACCAAAAACTGCGACCCACCAGTCTCTTGGTCTCAGAGATTCCGGGATGACCTGCCAACCGAGATTCGTGACACTCAACAAACAAATATCTCCTAAAGGTCCCAGGCACAAACAACCTCCCATGAGGAGTGTTAGATGGGGCATTCTCCTGAGCTTTAAGAATCTCATCTTCCAAAACGGAGTCTAAAGCAGCTATCACAACACCTTCTTGTAAAATGTTTTCCTCTTTCTCAGCACCGACTATGGGAGAAAAACTGCGAGACAAGGCATCCGCCTTAACATTCTTAGTACCAGGGATGTAAGTAACGGAGAAATTAAACCGCGAGAAAAACAGTGCCCACCTAGCCTGACGGGCATTCAGGCGCTTGGCAGCATCAAGATATATCAGATTTTTATGATCCGTAAGAACCTGAACGGGAAATTCCGCACCTTCCAAGAAGTGGCGCCAGTGTTCAAATGCGAGTTTAATAGCCAATAATTCCCTATTACCAATATCGTAATTCAATTCAGTCTCCGAAAATTTTTTTGAAAAAAAGGCACAGGGATGTAATCCATCCCCGTTATCCTGAGACAATACTGCGCCAACCCCCACAGAGGAAGCATCAACCTCAACCAAAAACGGCCTAGTAACATCAGGCTGCATAAGGATGGGAGCAGAGGTGAACCTCTCCTTGAGATACACAAAAGCTTCAATGGCCTCAGAAGACCACTGAACCGCATCAGCACCTTTCCTGGTGAGATCAGTCAGAGGTTTGACAATACTAGAAAAAATTTTTATGAATTTTCTATAGTAATTGGCGAAACCCAAAAACCTCTGTATCGATTTCAAACCAATAGGCCTAGGCCATTCCTGCACAGCCTGAACCTTAACCGGATCCATCTCAAAACCTTTGCTGGAGATAATGTAGCCCAAAAAACTAATTCTCTGTACAGCGAACTCACATTTCTCCAGCTTAGCAAAAAGCGAATTGTCCTTTAATAACTGTAATACCTCACGCACGCTCCGCCAATGAGACTCCAGATCCGGCGAATAAATCAAAATGTCATCCAAATACACAACCACATTTTTACCGATCAAAGGTCTAAGGATGTCATTAATCAGATTCTGAAAAAATGCAGGAGCATTAGTAAGACCAAAAGGCATAACCAGGTTCTCAAAATGACCCACAGGAGTGTTAAAAGCAGTCTTCCATTCATCACCCTCCTTCATGCGCAACAGATTGTATGCCCCCTTAAGGTCAATTTTAGAGAACCACTTAGCCCCCAATAACTGGTTAAACAGATCAGGAATCAATGGCAGTGGGTAAGGATTGCGTACCGTAATTTTGTTAATCTCACGAAAATCCAGACAAGGACGTAAACCGCCGTCCTTTTTTTTTACAAAAAAAAATCCAACCGCCACAGGAGACTTAGAGGGCCTAATGTGACCGGCGGCCAAACTTCTCTGTATGTATTCCTCCAAAGCCTTCCTCTCAGGAATAGTAAGGTTAAATAAACGACTTTTAGGAAGAGTCGCTCCAGGGACAAATTCAATAGAACAATCATAGTCTCTATGGGGAGGCAAAACCTGCGATTCTTTCTCAGAAAAAACTCTCCAAAAATCCTGAATAGGAACAGGCAATTCTCCCCTATCCAAAGCTGCAATACGCCCGTTACAACACTTGTGATAACATTTATGGCTCCAGGATTTAATTTCACTGGTAGACCAATCCAGTACAGGATTGTGAAATTTTAACCAGGGAAAACCCAATATTACTGGAGAAGGCAAGTTATTCAACACTACCAAATCCAATTTCTCATGGTGAACACCATTAATAGTGAGAGGAAATTCACTGACCTTGAGAGTAATATTCTTCAAAGGGGAGCCATCCACAGAAACCACAGCAATGGGGGATGATAAAGGTTCATGTTTTAAATTGAGTTTTTCCACGAATCCCCCATCAATTACATTCAGTGTAGACCCGCAATCAACAAACACCCGAAATTCCATTAATTTTTCCTGAGCAATCGTGGAAGCAGCTAAAAATATACCCTTGGAATTTAAACAGGCAATACGGGCGTGACTGACCATTTTTTTTTTTCTTTCTTCATACGAAGCTCACAACCTTTAATCAAATGACCAGATTTTCCGCAATAGAAACACAAGCCTTCCGAAAAACGACGGTCTTTTTCTTGAGAGCGAGGTGCCACCGATCCAATCTCCATCGGTTCACCACTGTTAGTACACACATTATCATAACCAGAAACTGACATAGCAGAGGATTTGCTCTCATTAACCCTAGCACACAGTCTTCTATCCACCCGTATAGCTAATTGCATAGCCTGTTGCAAATCCTCAGGTGTAGGATAAGCAATTAGCAGGTCTTTAACCCTTTCACTGAGCCCAGCAAGAAATAGACTTTTCAGAGCAGAATCGTTCCACCCTGTTTGAGTGGACCAACGACGGAAATGTGTACAATATTTTTCAACATTACCTGATCCTTGTTTTAAACGTCTCAACTCAGTCTCAGCTGATGCCACACGGTCAGGATCATCATATAATAGTCCTAAAGCAGAAAAAAAACTATCCACTGATCTGAAGCATGAATCACTAGGTTGCAAAGAAAAGGCCCACTCCTGAGGCTCTTTGCGCAAAAGTGACATTATGAACCCTACGCGCTGGGATTCATCCCCAGAGGACTTAGGTCTCAAACGAAAATACAATAAGCAAGCATTTTTAAATGAAAAAAATTCTCGATGTTCACCAAAAAATAAATCCGGCAAACATACCTTAGGCTCCAAGAAATATGCTCCAGGACAGTTACTCACGTGCTGACGGAGCTCGGCCACTTCCAGAGAGAGTCCCTGCAGGTGTTTAGCCAAATCCTGAACCGACACCATGATGGAACAAAAAAAAATCTTTCCTTAGAGAATTTGCAGGCTGGACTTACTGTTATGTTCTGCTACCAAAGCTAAGGAAAGAGAGGAAATCTGTCCCTACTATAGGACTCAGCTGAATCCCTACGATGTAACAGGGAACCTGATCCTGCGATCAGACCTGCTAAAGTCCTAATCTAGTCTGTACGAAGACCTATAGATGTGGGGAGGGAATCCCTACAAGTACTAAGGACTGGGAGGAATACGGGACACCTCCTAACAGAAATAGTAGCAGACAGACGAACAAACAAAATAGATAGAACATAGAGGTCCGTAGACCAAGCAAACTAACAGAGTTAGATACAGAGCACAGGCTAGCTAGAAAGTAGATATACAATGAAGTCCAGCAAAGCCAGAAGGGTGGAGCAGGATTAAATAGGTCAACAAGGTCATGTGACCAGCAAAGGAAAAAAAACCTAACAGCAAGGTTCTAACATCCGAAGCATTTTTAAACGTCAGCGGAATTGCGAGAACAATGGAAGAGTTCTAAAGCATTTTTAAACATCAGCGGAATGCCGAGAACAATGCAAGATTTCCGAAGCATTTTTATATGTCAGCGGAATTCCGAGAACAATGGAAGAGTTCCGAAGCATTTTTTAACTTCAGCGGAATTACGAGAACAATTGAAGGGTTCCGAAGCATTTTTAAACTTCAGCAGAATTCCGAGAACAATGGGAGAGTTTCGAAGCATTTTTAAACTTCAGCAGAATTCCGAGAACAATGGAAGAGTTTCGAAGCATTTTTAAACTTCAACGGAATTCCGAGAACAATGGAAGAGTTCCGAAGCATTTTTAAATGTCAGTGGAATTCCGAGAACAATGGAAGAGTTCCGAAGCATTTTTAAATGTCAGCAGAATTCCGAGAACAATGGGAGAGTTTCGAACCATTTTTAAACTTCAGCAGAATTCCGAGAACAATGGAAGAGTTTCGAAGCATTTTTAAACTTCAACGGAATTCCGAGAACAATGGAAGAGTTCCGAAGCATTTTTAAGCGTCAGCGGAATTCGGAGAACAATGGAAGAGTTCCGAAGCATTTTTAAACTTCAGCAGAATTCCGAGAACAATGGAAGAGTTCCAAAGCATTTTTAAACGTCAGCAGAATTCCGAGAACAAATGAAGAGTTCCAAAGCATTTTTAAACGTCAGTGGAATTCCGAGAACAATGGAAGAGTTCCGAAGCATTTTTAAATGTCAGCAGAATTCCGAGAACAATGTAAGAGTTCTGAAGCATTTTTAAACTTCAGCAGAATTCCGAGAGCAATGGAAGAGTTCCAAAGCATTTTAAAACTTCAGCAGAATTCCAAGAACAATTGAAGGGTTCCGAAGCATTTTTAAACTTCAGCAGAATTCCAAGAACAATGGGAGAGTTTCGAACCATTTTTAAACTTCAGCAGAATTCCGAGAACAATGGAAGAGTTTCGAAGCATTTTTAAACTTCAACGGAATTCCGAGAACAATGGAAGAGTTCCGAAGCATTTTTAAACGTCAGCGGAATTCCGAGACCAATGGAAGAGTTCTTTAGCATTTTTAAACATCAGCGGAATGCCGAGAACAATGCAAGATTTCCGAAGCATTTTTATATGTCAACGGAATTCCGAGAACAATGGAAGAGTATCGAAGCATTTTAAAACGTCAGCGGAATTCCGAGAACAATGGAAGAGTTCCGAAGCATTTTTAAACTTCAGCGGAATTACGAGAACAATGCAAGAGTTCCGAAGCATTTTTAAACATGAGCAGAATTCCGAGAACAATGGAAGAGATTTTAAGCATTTTTAAACTTCAGCGGAATTCCGAGAACAATAGAAGAGTTCCGAAGCATTTTTAAACTTCACCCGAATTCTGAGAACAATGGAAGAGTTCCGATGCATTTTTAAACTTCAGCAGAATTCCTAGAACAATGGAAGAGTTCCAAAGCATTTTTAAACTTCAGCGGAATTCCGAGAACAATGGAAGAGTTCTGAAGCATTTTTAAACGTCAGCCGAATTCCGAGAACAATGGAAGAGTTCCGAAGCATTTTTAAAAGTCAGCGGAATACCGAGAACAATGGAAGAGTTGTGAAGCATTTTTAAACGTCAGCAGAATTCCGAGAACAATGGAAGAGGTCCGAAGCATTTTTAAATATCAGCGGAATTCCGAGAAATATGGAAGAGTTCCGAAGCATTTTTAAATGTCAGCAGAATTCCGAGAACAATGGAAGAGATCCAAAGCATTTTTAAATGTCAGCGGAATTTTGAAAACAATGGAAGAGTTCTGAAGCATTTTTAAACTTCAGCAGAATTCCGCGAACAATGGAAGAGTTCCAAAGCATTTTTAAACGTCAGCAGAATTCCGAGAACAATGGGAGAGTTTCGAAGCATTTTTAAACTTCAGCAGAATTCCGAGAACAATGGAAGAGTTTCGAAGCATTTTTAAACTTCAACGGAATTCCGAGAACAATGGAAGAGTTCCGAAGCATTTTTAAACGTCAGCAGAATTCCGAGAACAAATGAAGAGTTCCAAAGCATTTTTAAACGTCAGTGGAATTCCGAGAACAATGGAAGAGTTCCGAAGCATTTTTAAATGTCAGCAGAATTCCGAGAACAATGTAAGAGTTCTGAAGCATTTTTAAACTTCAGAAGAATTCCGAGAGCAATGGAAGAGTTCCAAAGCATTTTAAAACTTCAGCAGACTTCCAAGAACAATTGAAGGGTTCCGAAGCATTTTTAAACTTCAGCAGAATTTCGAGAACAATGGGAGAGTTTCGAAGCATTTTTAAACTTCAGCAGAATTCCGAGAACAATGGAAGAGTTTCGAAGCATTTTTAAACTTCAACGGAATTCTGAGAACAATGGAAGAGTTCCGAAGCATTTTTAAACGTCAGCGGAATTCCGAGACCAATGGAAGAGTTCTTTAGCATTTTCAAACATCAGCGGAATGCCGAGAACAATGCAAGATTTCTGAAGCATTTTTATATGTCAGCGGAATTCCGAGAACAATGGAAGAGTATCGAAGCATTTTTAAACTTCAACGGAATTCCGAGAACAATGGAAGAGTTCCGAAGCATTTTTAAACGTCAGCGGAATTCCGAGACCAATGGAAGAGTTCCAAAGCATTTTAAAACTTCAGCAGACTTCCAAGAACAATTGAAGGGTTCCGAAGCATTTTTAAACTTCAGCAGAATTCCGAGAACAATGGAAGAGTATCGAAGCATTTTAAAACGTCAGCGGAATTCCGAGAACAATGGAAGAGTTCCGAAGCATTTTTAAACTTCAGCGGAATTACGAGAACAATGCAAGAGTTCCGAAGCATTTTTAAACATGAGCAGAATTCCGAGAACAATGGAAGAGATTTTAAGCATTTTTAAACTTCAGCGGAATTCCGAGAACAATAGAAGAGTTCCGAAGCATTTTTAAACTTCACCCGAATTCCGAGAACAATGGAAGAGTTCCGATGCATTTTTAAACTTCAGCAGAATTCCTAGAACAATGGAAGAGTTCCAAAGCATTTTTAAACTTCAGCGGAATTCCGAGAACAATGGAAGAGTTCTGAAGCATTTTTAAACGTCAGCCGAATTCCGAGAACAATGGAAGAGTTCTGAAGCATTTCTAAACGTCAGCGGAATTTTGAAAACAATGGAAGATTTCCGAAGCATTTTTAAACGTCAGCGGAATTCTGAGAACAATGGAAGAGTTCCGAACCATTTTTAAACTTCAGCAGAATTCTGAGAACAATGGAAGGGTTCCGAAGCATTTTTAAACTTCAGCGGAATTTGGAGAACAATGGAAGAGTTCCGAAGAATTTTTAAAAGTCAGCGGAATTCCGAGAACAATGGAAGAGTAGTGAAGCATTTTTAAACGTCAGCGGAATTCTGAGAACAATGGAATAGTTCTAAAGCATTTTTAAATGTTTGCGGGATTTCGAGAAAAATGGAAGAGTTCCGAAGCATTTTTAATCTTCAGCATAATTCCGAGAACAATGGAAGAGTTCCGAAGCATATTTAAACATCAGCGGAATTCCGAGAACAATGGAAGAGTTCCGAAGCATTTTTAAAAGTCAGCGGAATACCGAGAACAATGGAAGAGTTGTGAAGCATATTTAAACGTCAGCAGAATTCCGAGAACAATGGAAGAGGTCCGAAGCATTTTTAAATGTCAGCGGAATTCCGAGAAATATGGAAGAGTTCCGAAGCATTTTTAAATGTCAGCAGAATTCCGAGAACAATGGAAGAGATCCAAAGCATTTTTAAATGTCAACGGAATTTTGAAAACAATGGAGGAGTTCTGAAGCATTTTTAAACTTCAGCAGAATTCCGAGAACAATGGAAGAGTTCCAAAGCAATCTTAAACTTCAGCGGAATTCCGAGAACAATGGAAGAGTTCCGAAGCATTTTTAAAAGTCAGCGGAATTCCGAGAACAATAGAAGAGTTGTGAAGCATTTTTAAGCTTCAGCGGAATTCCGAGAACAATGGAAGAGTTCCGAAGCATTTTTAAACTTCAGCAGAATTCCGAGAACAATGGAAGAGTTCCGAAGCATTTTTAAACGTCAGCAGAATTCCGAGAACAATTGAAGAGTTCCAAAGCATTTTTAAACGTCAGTGGAATTCCGAGAACAATGGAAGAGTTCCGAAGCACTTTTAAATGTCAGCAGAATTCCGAGAACAATGTAAGAGTTCTGAAGCATTTTTAAACTTCAGCAGAATTCCGAGAGCAATGGAAGAGTTCACATGCATTTTTAAACTTCAGCAGAATTCCGAGAACAATGGAAGAGTTTCGAAGCATTTTTAAACGTCAGCGGAATTCCGAGAACAATGGAAGAGTTCCGAAGCATTTTTAAACATCAGCGGAATGCCGAGAACAATGCAAGATTTCCGAAGCATTTTTATATGTCAGCAGAATTCCGAGAACAAAGGAAGAGTATCGAAGCATTTTAAAACGTTAGCGGAATACCGAGAACAATGGAAGCGTTCCGAAGCATTTTTAAACTTCAGCGGAATTACGAGTACAATGGAAGAGTTCCGAAACATTTTTAAACATGAGCAGAATTCCGAGAACAATGGAAGAGATTTTAAGCATTTTTAAACTTCAGCGGAATTCCGAGAACAATAGAAGAGTTCCGAAGCATTTTTAAACTTCAGCGGAATTACGAGCACAATGGAAGAGTTCCGAAGCATTTTTAAACATGAGCAGAATTCCGAAAACAATGGAAGAGATTTTAAGCATTTTTAAACTTCAGCGGAATTCCGAGAACAATAGAAGAGTTCTGAAGCATTTTTAAACGTCAGCGGATTTTTGAAAACAATGGAAGATTTCCGAAGCATTTTTAAACGTCAGCGGATTTCTGAGAAAAATGAAAGAGTTCCGAAGCATTTTTAAACTTCAGCGGAATTTGGAGAACAATCGAAGAGTTCCGAAGCATTTTTAAAGGTCAGCGGAATTCCGAGAACAATGGAAGAGTTGTGAAGCATTTTTAAACGTCAGCGGAATTCCGAGAACAATGGAAGAGTTGCAAAGCATTATTAAACGTCAGCGGAATTCCGAGAACAATGGAAGAGTTCCGAAGCATTTTTAAACTTCGGCATAATTCCGAGAACAATGGAAGAGTTCCGAAGCATTTTTCAATTTCAACGGAAATCCGAGAACAATGGAAGAGTTCCGAAGCATTTTAAAACTTCAGCAGAATTCCAAGAACAATGGTATAGTCCTGAAGCATTTTAAACTTCAGCTGATTTCCGAGAAATGGAAGAGTTCTGATGCATTTTGAAACGTCAGCCGAAATCCGAAAAAAAAGGAAGAGTTCCGAAGCATTTTTAAACTTCAGCGGAATTCCTTGAACAATGAAAGTGTTGCGAAGCATTATTAAATGTCATCGGAATACCAAGAACAATGGAAGAGTTCCGAAGCATTTTTAAATGTCAGCGGAAATCCGAGAACAATGGAAGCGTTCCGAAGCATTTTTAAATGTCAGCTGAATTCCGAGAACAATGAAAGAGTTGCGAAGCATTATTAAACGTCAGCGGAATTCTGAGAACAATGGAAGAGTTCCGAAACATTTTTAAACATCAGCGGATTTCCTTCAAGAATGAAAGAGTTCCGTAGAATTTTTAAACTTCAGCAGAATTTGAGGAACAATGGAAGAGTTCCAAAGCATTTTTAAACTTCAGCAGAAATCCGGGAACAATGGAAGAGTTTTAAAGCATTTTTAAACTTCAGCGGAATTCCGAGAACAATGGAAGAGTTCCGAAGCATTTTTAAACTTCAGCGGAATTACGAGAACAATGGAAGATTTCCGAAGCATTTTTAAACATGAGCAGAATTCCGAGAACAATGGAAGAGATTTTAAGCATTTTTAAACTTCAGCGGAATTCCGAGAACAATAGAAGAGTTCCGAAGCATTTTTAAACTTCACCCGAATTCTGAGAACAATGGAAGAGTTCCGAAGCATTTTTAAAAGTCAGCGGAATTCCGAGAACAATGGAAGAGTTGTGAAGCATTTTTAAACTTCAGAAGAATTCCGAGAGCAATGGAAGAGTTCCAAAGCATTTTAAAACTTCAGCAGACTTCCAAGAACAATTGAAGGGTTCCGAAGCATTTTTAAACTTCAGCAGAATTCCGAGAACAATGGGAGAGTTTCGAAGCATTTTTAAACTTCAGCAGAATTCCGAGAACAATGGAAGAGTTCCGAAGCATTTTTAAACGTCAGCGGAATTCCGAGACCAATGGAAGAGTTCTTTAGCATTTTCAAACATCAGCGGAATGCCGAGAACAATGCAAGATTTCTGAAGCATTTTTATATGTCAGCGGAATTCCGAGAACAATGGAAGAGTATCGAAGCATTTTTAAACTTCAACGGAATTCCGAGAACAATGGAAGAGTTCCGAAGCATTTTTAAACGTCAGCGGAATTCCGAGACCAATGGAAGAGTTCCAAAGCATTTTAAAACTTCAGCAGACTTCCAAGAACAATTGAAGGGTTCCGAAGCATTTTTAAACTTCAGCAGAATTCCGAGAACAATGGAAGAGTATCGAAGCATTTTAAAACGTCAGCGGAATTCCGAGAACAATGGAAGAGTTCCGAAGCATTTTTAAACTTCAGCGGAATTACGAGAACAATGCAAGAGTTCCGAAGCATTTTTAAACATGAGCAGAATTCCGAGAACAATGGAAGAGATTTTAAGCATTTTTAAACTTCAGCGGAATTCCGAGAACAATAGAAGAGTTCCGAAGCATTTTTAAACTTCACCCGAATTCCGAGAACAATGGAAGAGTTCCGATGCATTTTTAAACTTCAGCAGAATTCCTAGAACAATGGAAGAGTTCCAAAGCATTTTTAAACTTCAGCGGAATTCCGAGAACAATGGAAGAGTTCTGAAGCATTTTTAAACGTCAGCCGAATTCCGAGAACAATGGAAGAGTTCTGAAGCATTTCTAAACGTCAGCGGAATTTTGAAAACAATGGAAGATTTCCGAAGCATTTTTAAACGTCAGCGGAATTCTGAGAACAATGGAAGAGTTCCGAACCATTTTTAAACTTCAGCAGAATTCTGAGAACAATGGAAGGGTTCCGAAGCATTTTTAAACTTCAGCGGAATTTGGAGAACAATGGAAGAGTTCCGAAGAATTTTTAAAAGTCAGCGGAATTCCGAGAACAATGGAAGAGTAGTGAAGCATTTTTAAACGTCAGCGGAATTCTGAGAACAATGGAATAGTTCTAAAGCATTTTTAAATGATTGCGGGATTTCGAGAAAAATGGAAGAGTGCCGAAGCATTTTTAATCTTCAGCATAATTCCGAGAACAATGGAAGAGTTCCGAAGCATATTTAAACTTCAGCGGAATTCCGAGAACAATGGAAGAGTTCCGAAGCATTTTTAAAAGTCAGCGGAATACCGAGAACAATGGAAGAGTTGTGAAGCATATTTAAACGTCAGCAGAATTCCGAGAACAATGGAAGATGTCCGAAGCATTTTTAAATGTCAGCGGAATTCCGAGAAATATGGAAGAGTTCCGAAGCATTTTTAAATGTCAGCAGAATTCCGAGAACAATGGAAGAGATCCAAAGCATTTTTAAATGTCAACGGAATTTTGAAAACAATCGAGGAGTTCTGAAGCATTTTTAAACTTCAGCAGAATTCCGAGAACAATGGAAGAGTTCCAAAGCAATCTTAAACTTCAGCGGAATTCCGAGAACAATGGAAGAGTTCCGAAGCATTTTTAAAAGTCAGCGGAATTCCGAGAACAATAGAAGAGTTGTGAAGCATTTTTAAGCTTCAGCGGAATTCCGAGAACAATGGAAGAGTTCCGAATCATTTTTAAACTTCAGCAGAATTCCGAGAACAATGGAAGAGTTCCGAAGCATTTTTAAACGTCAGCAGAATTCCGAGAACAATTGAAGAGTTCCAAAGCATTTTTAAACGTCAGTGGAATTCCGAGAACAATGGAAGAGTTCCGAAGCACTTTTAAATATCAGCAGAATTCCGAGAACAATGTAAGAGTTCTGAAGCATTTTTAAACTTCAGCAGAATTCCGAGAGCAATGGAAGAGTTCACATGCATTTTTAAACTTCAGCAGAATTCTGAGAACAATGGAAGAGTTCCGAATCATTTTTAAACGTCAGGGGAATTCCGCGAACAATGGAAGAGTTCTGAAGCATTTTTAAACTTCAGCGGAATTCCTGGAACAATGGAAGAGTTCCGAAGCATTTTTAAAAGTCAGCAGAATTCCGAGAATAATAGAAGGGTACCAAAGCATGTTTAAACTTCAGCGGAATTCTGAGAACAATGTAAGAGTTCCGAAGAATTTTTAAACTTCACCGGAATTCCGAGAACAATGGAAGAGTTCCGAATCATTTTTAAACGTCAGGGGAATTCCGCGAACAATGGAAGAGTTCTGAAGCATTTTTAAACGTCAGCGGATTTTTGAAAACAATGGAAGATTTCCGAAGCATTTTTAAACGTCAGCGGAATTCTGAGAAAAATGGAAGAGTTCCGAAGCATTTTTAAACTTCAGCGGAATTTGGAGAACAATCGGAGAGTTCCGAAGCATTTTTAAAGGTCAGCGGAATTCCGAGAACAATGGAAGAGTTGTGAAGCATTTTTAAACGTCAGCGGAATTCCGAGAACAATGGAAGAGTTGCAAAGCATTATTAAACGTCAGCGGAATTCCGAGAACAATGGAAGAGTTCCGAAGCATTTTTAAACTTCAGCATATTTCCGAGAACAATGGAAGAGTTCCGAAGCATTTTTAAATTTCAACGGAATTCCGAGAACAATGGAAGATTTCCGAAGCATTTTAAAACTTCAGCAGAATTCCAAGAACAATGGAAGAGTTCCGAAGCATTTTGAAACGTCAGCGGAAATCCGAGAACAATGGAAGCGTTCCGAAGCATTTTTAAATGTCAGCTGAATTCCGAGAACAATGAAAGAGTTGCGGAGCATTATTAAACGTCAGCGGAATTCTGAGAACAATGGAAGAGTTCCGAAACATTTTTAAACATCAGCGGATTTCCTTCAAGAATGAAAGAGTTCCGAAGAATTTTTAAACTTCAGCAGAATTTGAGGAACAATGGAAGAGTTTCAAAGCATTTTTAAACTTCAGCAGAATTCGGAGAACAATAGAAGAGTTCCGAAGCATTTTTAAACATGAGCAGAATTCCGAGAACAATGGAAGAGATTTTAAGCATTTTTAAACTTCAGCGGAATTCCGAGAACAATAGAAGAGTTCTGCAGCATTTTTAAACGTCAGCGGATTTTTGAAAACAATGGAAGATTTCCGAAGCATTTTTAAACGTCAGCGGAATTCTGAGAAAAATGGAAGATTTCCGAAGCATTTTTAAACTTCAGCGGAATTTGGAGAACAATCGAAGAGTTCCGAAGCATTTTTAAAGGTCAGCGGAATTCCGAGAACAATGGAAGAGTTGTGAAGCATTTTTAAACGTCAGCGGATTTCCGAGAACAATGGAAGAGTTGCAAAGCATTGTTAAACATCAGTGGAATTCCAAGAACAATGGAAGAGTTCCGAAGCATTTTTAAACTTCGGCATAATTCCGAGAACAATGGAAGAGTTCCGAAGCATTTTTAAATTTCAACGGAAATCCGAGAACAATGGAAGAGTTCCGAAGCATTTTAAAACTTCAGCAGAATTCCAAGAACAATGGTATAGTCCTGAAGCATTTTAAACTTCAGCTGATTTCCGAGAAATGGAAGAGTTCCGATGCATTTTGAAACGTCAGCCGAAATCCGAAAAAAATGGAAGAGTTCCGAAGCATTTTTAAACTTCAGCGGAATTCCTTGAACAATGAAAGTGTTGCGAATCATTATTAAATGTCATCGGAATACCAAGAACAATGGAAGAGTTCCGAAGCATTTTTAAATGTCAGCGGAAATCCGAGAACAATGGAAGCGTTCCGAAGCATTTTTAAATGTCAGCTGAATTCCGAGAACAATGAAAGAGTTGCGAAGTATTATTAAACGTCAGCGGAATTCTGAGAACAATGGAAGAGTTCCGAAACATTTTTAAACATCAGCGGATTTCCTTCAAGAATGAAAGAGTTCCGTAGAATTTTTAAACTTCAGCAGAATTTGAGGAACAATGGAAGAGTTCCAAAGCATTTTTAAACTTCAGCAGAAATCCGGGAACAATGGAAGAGTTTCAAAGCATTTTTAAATTTCAGCAGAATTCGGAGAACAATAGAAGAGTTCCGAAGCATTTTTAAACGTCAGCAGAATTTCGAGAACAATTGAAGAGTTCCAAAGCATTTTTAAACTTCAGCGGAATTCCGAGAACAATGGAAGAGTTCCGAAGCATTTTTAAATGTCAGCAGAATTCCGAGAACAATGTAAGAGTTCCAAAGCATTTTAAAACTTCAGCAGAATTCCAAGAACAATTGAAGTGTTCCGAAGCATTTTTAAACATCAGCGGAATGCCGAGAACAATGCAAGATTTCCGAAGCATTTTTATATGTCAGCGGAATTCCGAGAACAATGGAAGAGTACCGAAGCATTTTTAAACTTCAGCGGAATTATGAGAACAATGGAAGAGTTCCAAAGCATTTTTAAACATGAGCAGAATTCCGAGAACAATGGAAGAGATTTTAAGCATTTTTAAACTTCAGCGGAATTCCGAGAACAATGGAAGAGATTTTAAGCATTTTTAAACTTCAGCGGAATTCCGAGAACAATAGAAGAGCTCCGAAGCATTTTTAAACTTCACCCGAATTCCGAGAACAATGGAAGAGTTCCGAATCATTTTTAAACGTCAGCAGAATTCCGAGAACAATGGAAGAGTTCCGAAGCATTTTAAAACTTCAGCAGAATTCCGAGAACAATGGAAGAGTTCCGTAGCATTTTAAACTTCAACTGATTTCCGAGAAATGGAAGAGTTACGAACCATTTTGAAACGTCAGCCGAAATCTGAGAACAATGGAAGCGTTCCGAAGCATTTTTAAATGTCAGCGGAATTCCGAGAACAATGAAAGAGTTGCGAAGCATTATTAAACGTCAGCGGAATTCTGAGAACAATGGAAGAGTTCCGAAGCATTTTTAAACGTCAGCGGAATTGCGAGAACAATGGAAGAGTTCTTAAGCATTTTTAAACATCAGCGGAATGTCGAGAACAATGCAAGATTTACGAAGCATTTTTATATGTCAGCGGAATTCCGAGAACAATGGAAGAGTACCGAAGCATTTTAAAACGTCAGCGGAATTCCGAGAACAATGGAAGAGTTCTGAAGCATTTTTAAACGTCAGCGGATTTTTGAAAACTATGGAAGATTTCCGAAGCATTTTTAAACGTCAGCGGAATTCTGAGAAAAATGGAAGAGTTCCGAAGCATTTTTAAACTTCAGCGGAATTTGGAGAACAATCGGAGAGTTCCGAAGCATTTTTAAAGGTCAGCGGAATTCCGAGAACAATGGAAGAGTTGTGAAGCATTTTTAAATGTCAGCGGAATTCCGAGAACAATGGAAGAGTTGCAAAGCATTATTAAACGTCAGCGGAATTCCGAGAACAATGGAAGAGTTCCGAAGCATTTTTAAACTTCAGCATAATTCCGAGAACAATGGAAGAGTTCCGAAGCATTTTTAAATTTCAACGGAATTCCGAGAACAATGGAAGATTTCCGAAGCATTTTAAAACTTCAGCAGAATTCCAAGAACAATGGAAGAGTTCCGAAGCATTTTGAAACGTCAGCGGAAATCCGAGAACAATGGAAGCCTTCCGAAGCATTTTTAAATGTCAGCTGAATTCCGAGAACAATGAAAGAGTTGCGAAGCATTATTAAACGTCAGCGGAATTCTGAGAACAATGGAAGAGTTCCGAAACATTTTTAAACATCAGCGGATTTCCTTCAAGAATGAAAGAGTTCCGAAGAATTTTTAAACTTCAGCAGAATTTGAGGAACAATGGAAGAGTTCCAAAGCATTTTTAAACTTCAGCAGAAATCCGGGAACAATGGAAGAGTTTCAAAGCATTTTTAAACTTCAGCAGAATTCGGAGAACAATAGAAGAGCTCCGAAGCATTTTTAAACATGAGCAGAATTCCGAGAACAATGGAAGAGATTTTAAGCATTTTTAAACTTCAGCGGAATTCCGAGAACAATAGAAGAGTTCTGCAGCATTTTTAAACGTCAGCGGATTTTTGAAAACAATGGAAGATTTCCGAAGCATTTTTAAACGTCAGCGGAATTCTGAGAAAAATGGAAGAGTTCCGAAGCATTTTTAAACTTCAGCGGAATTTGGAGAACAATCGAAGAGTTCCGAAGCATTTTTAAAGGTCAGCGGAATTCCGAGAACAATGGAAGAGTTGTGAAGCATTTTTAAACGTCAGCGGAATTCCGAGAACAATGGAAGAGTTGCAAAGCATTATTAAACATCAGCGGAATTCCGAGAACAATGGAAGAGTTCCGAAGCATTTTTAAACTTCGGCATAATTCCGAGAACAATGGAAGAGTTCCGAAGCATTTTTAAATTTCAACGGAAATCCGAGAACAATGGAAGAGTTCCGAAGCATTTTAAAACTTCAGCAGAATTCCAAGAACAATGGTATAGTCCTGAAGCATTTTAAACTTCAGCTGATTTCCGAGAAATGGAAGAGTTCCGATGCATTTTGAAATGTCAGCCGAAATCCAAAAAAAATGGAAGAGTTCCGAAGCATTTTTAAATGTCAGCGGAAATCTGAAAAGAATGGAAGAGTTCCGAAGCATTTTTAATCTTCAGAATAATTCCGAGAACAATGGAAGAGTTCCGAAGCATATTTAAACTTCAGCGGAATTGCGAGAACAATGGAAGAGTTCTGCAGCATTTTTAAACGTCAGCGGATTTTTGAAAACAATGGAAGATTTCCGAAGCATTTTTAAACGTCAGCGGAATTCTGAGAAAAATGGAAGAGTTCCGAAGCATTTTTAAACTTCAGCGGAATTTGGAGAACAATCGAAGAGTTCCGAAGCATTTTTAAAGGTCAGCGGAATTCCGAGAACAATGGAAGAGTTGTGAAGCATTTTTAAACGTCAGCGGAATTCCGAGAACAATGGAAGAGTTGCAAAGCATTATTAAACATCAGCGGAATTCCGAGAACAATGGAAGAGTTCCGAAGCATTTTTAAACTTCGGCATAATTCCGAGAACAATGGAAGAGTTCCGAAGCATTTTTAAATTTCAACGGAAATCCGAGAACAATGGAAGAGTTCCGAAGCATTTTAAAACTTCAGCAGAATTCCAAGAACAATGGTATAGTCCTGAAGCATTTTAAACTTCAGCTGATTTCCGAGAAATGGAAGAGTTCCGATGCATTTTGAAATGTCAGCCGAAATCCAAAAAAAATGGAAGAGTTCCGAAGCATTTTTAAATGTCAGCGGAAATCTGAAAAGAATGGAAGAGTTCCGAAGCATTTTTAATCTTCAGAATAATTCCGAGAACAATGGAAGAGTTCCGAAGCATATTTAAACTTCAGCGGAATTGCGAGAACAATGGAAGAGTTCTTAAGCATTTTTAAACATCAGCGGAATGTCGAGAACAATGCAAGATTTACGAAGCATTTTTATATGTCAGCGGAATTCCGAGAACAATGGAAGAGTACCGAAGCATTTTAAAACGTCAGCGGAATTCCGAGAACAATGGAAGAGTTCTGAAGCATTTTTAAACGTCAGCGGATTTTTGAAAACTATGGAAGATTTCCGAAGCATTTTTAAACGTCAGCGGAATTCTGAGAAAAATGGAAGAGTTCCGAAGCATTTTTAAACTTCAGCGGAATTTGGAGAACAATCGGAGAGTTCCGAAGCATTTTTAAAGGTCAGCGGAATTCCGAGAACAATGGAAGAGTTGTGAAGCATTTTTAAATGTCAGCGGAATTCCGAGAACAATGGAAGAGTTGCAAAGCATTATTAAACGTCAGCGGAATTCCGAGAACAATGGAAGAGTTCCGAAGCATTTTTAAACTTCAGCATAATTCCGAGAACAATGGAAGAGTTCCGAAGCATTTTTAAATTTCAACGGAATTCCGAGAACAATGGAAGATTTCCGAAGCATTTTAAAACTTCAGCAGAATTCCAAGAACAATGGAAGAGTTCCGAAGCATTTTGAAACGTCAGCGGAAATCCGAGAACAATGGAAGCCTTCCGAAGCATTTTTAAATGTCAGCTGAATTCCGAGAACAATGAAAGAGTTGCGAAGCATTATTAAACGTCAGCGGAATTCTGAGAACAATGGAAGAGTTCCGAAACATTTTTAAACATCAGCGGATTTCCTTCAAGAATGAAAGAGTTCCGAAGAATTTTTAAACTTCAGCAGAATTTGAGGAACAATGGAAGAGTTCCAAAGCATTTTTAAACTTCAGCAGAAATCCGGGAACAATGGAAGAGTTTCAAAGCATTTTTAAACTTCAGCAGAATTCGGAGAACAATAGAAGAGCTCCGAAGCATTTTTAAACATGAGCAGAATTCCGAGAACAATGGAAGAGATTTTAAGCATTTTTAAACTTCAGCGGAATTCCGAGAACAATAGAAGAGTTCTGCAGCATTTTTAAACGTCAGCGGATTTTTGAAAACAATGGAAGATTTCCGAAGCATTTTTAAACGTCAGCGGAATTCTGAGAAAAATGGAAGAGTTCCGAAGCATTTTTAAACTTCAGCGGAATTTGGAGAACAATCGAAGAGTTCCGAAGCATTTTTAAAGGTCAGCGGAATTCCGAGAACAATGGAAGAGTTGTGAAGCATTTTTAAACGTCAGCGGAATTCCGAGAACAATGGAAGAGTTGCAAAGCATTATTAAACATCAGCGGAATTCCGAGAACAATGGAAGAGTTCCGAAGCATTTTTAAACTTCGGCATAATTCCGAGAACAATGGAAGAGTTCCGAAGCATTTTTAAATTTCAACGGAAATCCGAGAACAATGGAAGAGTTCCGAAGCATTTTAAAACTTCAGCAGAATTCCAAGAACAATGGTATAGTCCTGAAGCATTTTAAACTTCAGCTGATTTCCGAGAAATGGAAGAGTTCCGATGCATTTTGAAATGTCAGCCGAAATCCAAAAAAAATGGAAGAGTTCCGAAGCATTTTTAAATGTCAGCGGAAATCTGAAAAGAATGGAAGAGTTCCGAAGCATTTTTAATCTTCAGAATAATTCCGAGAACAATGGAAGAGTTCCGAAGCATATTTAAACTTCAGCGGAATTCCGAGAACAATGGAAGAGTTCCGAAGCATTTTTAATAGTCAGCGGAATACCGAGAACAATGGAAGAGTTTTGAAGCATTTTTAAACGTCAGCGGAATTCCGAGAACAATGAAAGAGGTCCGAAGCATTTTTAAATGTGAGTGGAATTCCGAGAAATATGGAAGAGTTCCGAAGCATTTTTAAATGTCAGCAGAATTCCGAGAACAATGGAAGAGTTCCAAAGCATTTTTAAATGTCATCGGAATTCTGAAAACAATGGAAGAGTTCCGATGCATTTTTAAACTTCAGCAGAATTCCGAGAACAATGGAAGAGTTCCGAAGCATTCTTAAACTTCAGCGGAATTTCAAGAACAATGGAAGAGTTCCGAAGCATTTTTAACAGTCAGTGGAATACCGAGAACAATGGAAGAGTTTTGAAGCATTTTTAAACGTCAGCGGTATTCCGAGAACAATGGAAGAGGTCCGAAGCATTTTTAAATGTCAGTGGAATTCCGAGAAATATGGAAGAGTTCCGAACCATTTTTAAATGTCAGCAGAATTCCGAGAACAATGGAAGAGTTCCAAAGCATTTTTAAATGTCAGCGGAATTCTGAAAACAATGGAAGAGTTCCGAAGCATTTTTAAACTTCAGCGGAATTCCTGGAACAATGGAAGAGTTCCGAAGCATTTTTAAAAGTCAGCAGAATTCCGAGAATAATAGAAGGGTACCAAAGCATGTTTAAACTTCAGCGGAATTCTGAGAACAATGTAAGAGTTCCGAAGAATTTTTAAACTTCACCGGAATTCCGAGAACAATGGAAGAGTTCCGAAGCATTTTTAAACGTCAGGGGAATTCCGCGAACAATGGAAGAGTTCTGAAGCATTTTTAAACGTCAGCGGATTTTTGAAAACAATGGAAGATTTCCGAAGCATTTTTAAACGTCAGCGGAATTCTGAGAAAAATGGAAGAGTTCCGAAGCATTTTTAAACTTCAGCGGAATTTGGAGAACAATCGGAGAGTTCCGAAGCATTTTTAAAGGTCAGCGGAATTCCGAGAACAATGGAAGAGTTGTGAAGCATTTTTAAACGTCAGCGGAATTCCGAGAACAATGGAAGAGTTGCAAAGCATTATTAAACGTCAGCGGAATTCCGAGAACAATGGAAGAGTTCCGAAGCATTTTTAAACTTCAGCATATTTCCGAGAACAATGGAAGAGTTCCGAAGCATTTTTAAATTTCAACGGAATTCCGAGAACAATGGAAGATTTCCGAAGCATTTTAAAACTTCAGCAGAATTCCAAGAACAATGGAAGAGTTCCGAAGCATTTTGAAACGTCAGCGGAAATCCGAGAACAATGGAAGCGTTCCGAAGCATTTTTAAATGTCAGCTGAATTCCGAGAACAATGAAAGAGTTGCGGAGCATTATTAAACGTCAGCGGAATTCTGAGAACAATGGAAGAGTTCCGAAACATTTTTAAACATCAGCGGATTTCCTTCAAGAATGAAAGAGTTCGGAAGAATTTTTAAACTTCAGCAGAATTTGAGGAACAATGGAAGAGTTTCAAAGCATTTTTAAACTTCAGCAGAATTCGGAGAACAATAGAAGAGTTCCGAAGCATTTTTAAACATGAGCAGAATTCCGAGAACAATGGAAGAGATTTTAAGCATTTTTAAACTTCAGCGGAATTCCGAGAACAATAGAAGAGTTCTGCAGCATTTTTAAACGTCAGCGGAATTCTGAGAAAAATGGAAGAGTTCCGAAGCATTTTTAAACTTCAGCGGAATTTGGAGAACAATCGAAGAGTTCCGAAGCATTTTTAAAGGTCAGCGGAATTCCGAGAACAATGGAAGAGTTGTGAAGCATTTTTAAACGTCAGCGGATTTCCGAGAACAATGGAAGAGTTGCAAAGCATTGTTAAACATCAGCGGAATTCCAAGAACAATGGAAGAGTTCCGAAGCATTTTTAAACTTCGGCATAATTCCGAGAACAATGGAAGAGTTCCGAAGCATTTTTAAATTTCAACGGAAATCCGAGAACAATGGAAGAGTTCCGAAGCATTTTAAAACTTCAGCAGAATTCCAAGAACAATGGTATAGTCCTGAAGCATTTTAAACTTCAGCTGATTTCCGAGAAATGGAAGAGTTCCGATGCATTTTGAAACGTCAGCCGAAATCCGAAAAAAATGGAAGAGTTCCGAAGCATTTTTAAACTTCAGCGGAATTCCTTGAACAATGAAAGTGTTGCGAATCATTATTAAATGTCATCGGAATACCAAGAACAATGGAAGAGTTCCGAAGCATTTTTAAATGTCAGCGGAAATCCGAGAACAATGGAAGCGTTCCGAAGCATTTTTAAATGTCAGCTGAATTCCGAGAACAATGAAAGAGTTGCGAAGCATTATTAAACGTCAGCGGAATTCTGAGAACAATGGAAGAGTTCCGAAACATTTTTAAACATCAGCGGATTTCCTTCAAGAATGAAAGAGTTCGGAAGAATTTTTAAACTTCAGCAGAATTTGAGGAACAATGGAAGAGTTTCAAAGCATTTTTAAACTTCAGCAGAATTCGGAGAACAATAGAAGAGTTCCGAAGCATTTTTAAACATGAGCAGAATTCCGAGAACAATGGAAGAGATTTTAAGCATTTTTAAACTTCAGCGGAATTCCGAGAACAATAGAAGAATTCTGCAGCATTTTTAAACGTCAGCGGATTTTTGAAAACAATGGAAGATTTCCGAAGCATTTTTAAACGTCAGCGGAATTCTGAGAAAAATGGAAGAGTTCCGAAGCATTTTTAAACTTCAGCGGAATTTGGAGAACAATCGAAGAGTTCCGAAGCATTTTTAAAGGTCAGCGGAATTCCGAGAACAATGGAAGAGTTGTGAAGCATTTTTAAACGTCAGCGGATTTCCGAGAACAATGGAAGAGTTGCAAAGCATTGTTAAACATCAGCGGAATTCCAAGAACAATGGAAGAGTTCCGAAGCATTTTTAAACTTCGGCATAATTCCGAGAACAATGGAAGAGTTCCGAAGCATTTTTAAATTTCAACGGAAATCCGAGAACAATGGAAGAGTTCCGAAGCATTTTAAAACTTCAGCAGAATTCCAAGAACAATGGTATAGTCCTGAAGCATTTTAAACTTCAGCTGATTTCCGAGAAATGGAAGAGTTCCGATGCATTTTGAAACGTCAGCCGAAATCCGAAAAAAATGGAAGAGTTCCGAAGCATTTTTAAACTTCAGCGGAATTCCTTGAACAATGAAAGTGTTGCGAATCATTATTAAATGTCATCGGAATACCAAGAACAATGGAAGAGTTCCGAAGCATTTTTAAATGTCAGCGGAAATCCGAGAACAATGGAAGCGTTCCGAAGCATTTTTAAATGTCAGCTGAATTCCGAGAACAATGAAAGAGTTGCGAAGCATTATTAAACGTCAGCGGAATTCTGAGAACAATGGAAGAGTTCCGAAACATTTTTAAACATCAGCGGATTTCCTTCAAGAATGAAAGAGTTCCGTAGAATTTTTAAACTTCAGCAGAATTTGAGGAACAATGGAAGAGTTCCAAAGCATTTTTAAACTTCAGCAGAAATCCGGGAACAATGGAAGAGTTTCAAAGCATTTTTAAATTTCAGCAGAATTCGGAGAACAATAGAAGAGTTCCGAAGCATTTTTAAACGTCAGCAGAATTTCGAGAACAATTGAAGAGTTCCAAAGCATTTTTAAACTTCAGCGGAATTCCGAGAACAATGGAAGAGTTCCGAAGCATTTATAAATGTCAGCAGAATTCCGAGAACAATGTAAGAGTTCCAAAGCATTTTAAAACTTCAGCAGAATTCCAAGAACAATTGAAGTGTTCCGAAGCATTTTTAAACATCAGCGGAATGCCGAGAACAATGCAAGATTTCCGAAGCATTTTTATATGTCAGCGGAATTCCGAGAACAATGGAAGAGTACCGAAGCATTTTTAAACTTCAGCGGAATTATGAGAACAATGGAAGAGTTCCAAAGCATTTTTAAACATGAGCAGAATTCCGAGAACAATGGAAGAGATTTTAAGCATTTTTAAACTTCAGCGGAATTCCGAGAACAATGGAAGAGATTTTAAGCATTTTTAAACTTCAGCGGAATTCCGAGAACAATAGAAGAGCTCCGAAGCATTTTTAAACTTCACCCGAATTCCGAGAACAATGGAAGAGTTCCGAATCATTTTTAAACGTCAGCAGAATTCCGAGAACAATGGAAGAGTTCCGAAGCATTTTTAAACGTCAGCAGAATTCCGAGAACAATGGAAGAGATCCGATGCATTTTAAAACTTCAGCAGAATTCCAAGAACAATGGAAGAGTTCCGAAGCATTTTAAACTTCAGCTGATTTCCGAGAAATGGAAGAGTTACGAACCATTTTGAAACGTCAGCCGAAATCCGAGAACAATGGAAGCGTTCCGAAGCATTTTTAAATGTCAGCGGAATTCCGAGACCAATGAAAGAGTTGCGAAGCATTATTAAATGTCAGCGGAATTCTGAGAACAATGGAAGAGTTCCGAAGCATTTTTAAACGTCAGCAGAATTGCGAGAACAATGGAAGAGTTCTAAAGCATTTTTAAACATCAGCGGAATGCCGAGAACAATGCAAGATTTCCAAAGCATTTTTATATGTCAGCGGAATTCCGAGAACAATGGAAAAGTTGCGAAGCATTTTTAAACTTCAACGGAATTCCGAGAACAATGGAAGAGTTCCGAAGCATTTTTAAACGTCAGCGGAATTCCGAGAACAATGAAAGAGTTGCGAAGCATTATTAAATGTCAGCAGAATTCTGAGAACAATGGAAGAGTTCCGAAGCATTTTTAAACTTCAGCATAATTCCGAGAACAATGGAAGAGTTCCAAAGCATTTTTAAATTTCAACGGAATTCCAAGAACAATGGAAGAGTTCCGAAGCATTTTAAAACTTCAGCAGAATTCCAAGAACAATGGAAGAGTTCCGTAGCATTTTAAACTTCAACTGATTTCCGAGAAATGGAAGAGTTACGAACCATTTTGAAACGTCAGCCGAAATCTGAGAACAATGGAAGCGTTCCGAAGCATTTTTAAATGTCAGCGGAATTCCGAGAACAATGAAAGAGTTGCGAAGCATTATTAAACGTCAGCGGAATTCTGAGAACAATGGAAGAGTTCCGAAGCATTTTTAAACATCAGCGGAATGTCGAGAACAATGCAAGATTTACGAAGCATTTTTATATGTCAGCGGAATTCCGAGAACAATGGAAGAGTACCGAAGCATTTTAAAACGTCAGCGGAATTCCGAGAACAATGGAAGAGTTCTGAAGCATTTTTAAACGTCAGCGGATTTTTGAAAACTATGGAAGATTTCCGAAGCATTTTTAAACGTCAGCGGAATTCTGAGAAAAATGGAAGAGTTCCGAAGCATTTTTAAACTTCAGCGGAATTTGGAGAACAATCGGAGAGTTCTGAAGCATTTTTAAAGGTCAGCGGAATTCCGAGAACAATGGAAGAGTTGTGAAGCATTTTTAAATGTCAGCGGAATTCCGAGAACAATGGAAGAGTTGCAAAGCATTATTAAACGTCAGCGGAATTCCGAGAACAATGGAAGAGTTCCGAAGCATTTTTAAACTTCAGCATAATTCCGAGAACAATGGAAGAGTTCCGAAGCATTTTTAAATTTCAACGGAATTCCGAGAACAATGGAAGATTTCCGAAGCATTTTAAAACTTCAGCAGAATTCCAAGAACAATGGAAGAGTTCCGAAGCATTTTGAAACGTCAGCGGAAATCCGAGAACAATGGAAGCCTTCCGAAGCATTTTTAAATGTTAGCTGAATTCCGAGAACAATGAAAGAGTTGCGAAGCATTATTAAACGTCAGCGGAATTCTGAGAACAATGGAAGAGTTCCGAAACATTTTTAAACATCAGCGGATTTCCTTCAAGAATGAAAGAGTTCCGAAGAATTTTTAAACTTCAGCAGAATTTGAGGAACAATGGAAGAGTTCCAAAGCATTTTTAAACTTCAGCAGAAATCCGGGAACAATGGAAGAGTTTCAAAGCATTTTTAAACTTCAGCAGAATTCGGAGAACAATAGAAGAGTTCCGAAGCATTTTTAAACATGAGCAGAATTCCGAGAACAATGGAAGAGATTTTAAGCATTTTTAAACTTCAGCGGAATTCCGAGAACAATAGAAGAGTTCTGCAGCATTTTTAAACGTCAGCGGATTTTTGAAAACAATGGAAGATTTCCGAAGCATTTTTAAACGTCCTCGGAATTCTGAGAAAAATGGAAGAGTTCCGAAGCATTTTTAAACTTCAGCGGAATTTGGAGAACAATCGAAGAGTTCCGAAGCATTTTTAAAGGTCAGCGGAATTCCGAGAACAATGGAAGAGTTGTGAAGCATTTTTAAACGTCAGCGGAATTCCGAGAACAATGGAAGAGTTGCAAAGCATTATTAAACATCAGCGGAATTCCGAGAACAATGGAAGAGTTCCGAAGCATTTTTAAACTTCGGCATAATTCCGAGAACAATGGAAGAGTTCCGAAGCATTTTTAAATTTCAACGGAAATCCGAGAACAATGGAAGAGTTCCGAAGCATTTTAAAACTTCAGCAGAATTCCAAGAACAATGGTATAGTCCTGAAGCATTTTAAACTTCAGCTGATTTCCGAGAAATGGAAGAGTTCCGATGCATTTTGAAACGTCAGCCGAAATCCGAAAAAAATGGAAGAGTTCCGAAGCATTTTTAAACTTCAGCGGAATTCCTTGAACAATGAAAGTGTTGCGAATCATTATTAAATGTCATCGGAATACCAAGAACAATGGAAGAGTTCCGAAGCATTTTTAAATGTCAGCGGAAATCCGAGAACAATGGAAGAGTTCCGAAGCATTCTTAAACTTCAGCGGAATTCCGAGAACAATGGAAGAGTTCCGAAGCATTTTTAAAAGTCAGCGGAATTCCGAGAACAATAGAAGAGTTGTGAAGCAATTTTAAGCGTCAGCGGAATTCTGAGAACAATGGAAGAGTTCCGAAACATTTTTAAACATCAGCGGATTTCCTTCAAGAATGAAAGAGTTCCGTAGAATTTTTAAACTTCAGCAGAATTTGAGGAACAATGGAAGAGTTCCAAAGCATTTTTAAACTTCAGCAGAAATCCGGGAACAATGGAAGAGTTTCAAAGCATTTTTAAACTTCAGCAGAATTCGGAGAACAATAGAAGAGTTCCGAAGCATTTTTAAACGTCAGCAGAATTTCGAGAACAATTGAAGAGTTCCAAAGCATTTTTAAACTTCAGCGGAATTCCGAGAACAATGGAAGAGTTCCGAAGCATTTTTAAATGTCAGCAGAATTCCGAGAACAATGTAAGAGTTCCAAAGCATTTTAAAACTTCAGCAGAATTCCAAGAACAATTGAAGTGTTCCGAAGCATTTTTAAACATCAGCGGAATGCCGAGAACAATGCAAGATTTCTGAAGCATTTTTATATGTCAGCGGAATTCCGAGAACAATGGAAGAGTACCGAAGCATTTTAAAACGTCAGCGGAATTCCGAGAACAATGGAAGAGTTCCGAAGCATTTTTAAACTTCAGCGGAATTATGAGAACAATGGAAGAGTTCCAAAGCATTTTTAAACATGAGCAGAATTCCGAGAACAATGGAAGAGATTTTAAGCATTTTTAAACTTCAGCGGAATTCCGAGAACAATGGAAGAGATTTTAAGCATTTTTAAACTTCAGCGGAATTCCGAGAACAATAGAAGAGCTCCGAAGCATTTTTAAACTTCACCCGAATTCCGAGAACAATGGAAGAGTTCCGAATCATTTTTAAACGTCAGCAGAATTCCGAGAACAATGGAAGAGTTCCGAAGCATTTTTAAACGTCAGCAGAATTCCGAGAACAATGGAAGAGATCCGATGCATTTTAAAACTTCAGCAGAATTCCAAGAACAATGGAAGAGTTCCGAAGCATTTTAAACTTCAGCTGATTTCCGAGAAATGGAAGAGTTACGAACCATTTTGAAACGTCAGCCGAAATCCGAGAACAATGGAAGCGTTCCGAAGCATTTTTAAATGTCAGCGGAATTCCGAGAACAATGAAAGAGTTGCGAAGCATTATTAAATGTCAGCGGAATTCTGAGAACAATGGAAGAGTTCCGAAGCATTTTTAAACGTCAGCGGAATTGCGAGAACAATGGAAGAGTTCTAAAGCATTTTTAAACATCAGCGGAATGCCGAGAACAATGCAAGATTTCCAAAGCATTTTTATATGTCAGCGGAATTCCGAGAACAATGGAAAAGTTGCGAAGCATTTTTAAACTCCAACGGAATTCCGAGAACAATGGA
This sequence comes from Phyllobates terribilis, assembly GCF_046119375.1. Taxonomy (NCBI): domain Eukaryota; kingdom Metazoa; phylum Chordata; class Amphibia; order Anura; family Dendrobatidae; genus Phyllobates; species Phyllobates terribilis. The sequence continues at coordinate 18,695,339 of NW_027362775.1, read as the reverse complement.
AGAGTTCCGAAGCATTTTTAAACGTCAGCGGAATTCCGAGAACAATGAAAGAGTTGCGAAGCATTATTAAATGTCAGCAGAATTCCGAGAACAATGGAAGAGTTCCGAAGCATTTTTAAACTTCAGCATAATTCCGAGAACAATGGAAGAGTTCCAAAGCATTTTTAAATTTCAACGGAATTCCAAGAACAATGGAAGAGTTCCGAAGCATTTTAAAACTTCAGCAGAATTCCAAGAACAATGGAAGAGTTCCGTAGCATTTTAAACTTCAACTGATTTCCGAGAAATGGAAGAGTTACGAACCATTTTGAAACGTCAGCCGAAATCTGAGAACAATGGAAGCGTTCCGAAGCATTTTTAAATGTCAGCGGAATTCCGAGAACAATGAAAGAGTTGCGAAGCATTATTAAACGTCAGCGGAATTCTGAGAACAATGGAAGAGTTCCGAAGCATTTTTAAACGTCAGCGGAATTGCGAGAACAATGGAAGAGTTCTTAAGCATTTTTAAACATCAGCGGAATGTCGAGAACAATGCAAGATTTACGAAGCATTTTTATATGTCAGCGGAATTCCGAGAACAATGGAAGAGTACCGAAGCATTTTAAAACGTCAGCGGAATTCCGAGAACAATGGAAGAGTTCTGAAGCATTTTTAAACGTCAGCGGATTTTTGAAAACTATGGAAGATTTCCGAAGCATTTTTAAACGTCAGCGGAATTCCGAGAACAATGGAAGAGTTGTGAAGCATTTTTAAACGTCAGCGGAATTCCGAGAACAATGGAAGAGTTGCAAAGCATTATTAAACATCAGCGAAATTCCGAGAACAATGGAAGAGTTCCGAAGCATTTTTAAACTTCGGCATAATTCCGAGAACAATGGAAGAGTTCCGAAGCATTTTTAAATTTCAACGGAAATCCGAGAACAATGGAAGAGTTCCGAAGCATTTTAAAACTTCAGCAGAATTCCAAGAACAATGGTATAGTCCTGAAGCATTTTAAACTTCAGCTGATTTCCGAGAAATGGAAGAGTTCCGATGCATTTTGAAATGTCAGCCGAAATCCAAAAAAATGGAAGAGTTCCGAAGCATTTTTAAACTTCAGCGGAATTCCTTGAACAATGAAAGTGTTGCGAATCATTATTAAATGTCATCGGAATACCAAAAACAATGGAAGAGTTCCGAAGCATTTTTAAATGTCAGCGGAAATCCGAGAACAATGGAAGCGTTCCGAAGCATTTTTAAATGTCAGCTGAATTCCGAGAACAATGAAAGAGTTGCGAAGCATTATTAAACGTCAGCGGAATTCTGAGAACAATGGAAGAGTTCCGAAACATTTTTAAACATCAGCGGATTTCCTTCAAGAATGAAAGAGTTCCGTAGAATTTTTAAACTTCAGCAGAATTTGAGGAACAATGGAAGAGTTCCAAAGCATTTTTAAACTTCAGCAGAAATCCGGGAACAATGGAAGAGTTTCAAAGCATTTTTAAACTTCAGCAGAATTCGGAGAACAATAGAAGAGTTCCGAAGCATTTTTAAACGTCAGCAGAATTTCGAGAACAATTGAAGAGTTCCAAAGCATTTTTAAACTTCAGCAGAATTCCGAGAACAATGGAAGAGTTCCGAAGCATTTTTAAATGTCAGCAGAATTCCGAGAACAATGTAAGAGTTCCAAAGCATTTTAAAACTTCAGCAGAATTCCAAGAACAATGGAAGTGTTCCGAAGCATTTTAAAACGTCAGCGGAATTCCGAGAACAATGGAAGAGTTCCGAAGCATTTTTAAACTTCAGCGGAATTATGAGAACAATGGAAGAGTTCCAAAGCATTTTTAAACATGAGCAGAATTCCGAGAACAATGGAAGAGATTTTAAGCATTTTTAAACTTCAGCGGAATTCCGAGAACAATGGAAGAGATTTTAAGCATTTTTAAACTTCAGCTGAATTCCGAGAACAATAGAAGAGCTCCGAAGCATTTTTAAACTTCACCCGAATTCCGAGAACAATGGAAGAGTTCCGAATCATTTTTAAACGTCAGCAGAATTCCGAGAACAATGGAAGAGTTCCGAAGCATTTTTAAACGTCAGCAGAATTCCGAGAACAATGGAAGAGATCCGATGCATTTTAAAACTTCAGCAGAATTCCAAGAACAATGGAAGAGTTCCGAAGCATTTTAAACTTCAACTGATTTCCGAGAAATGGAAGAGTTACGAACCATTTTGAAACGTCAGCCGAAATCCGAGAACAATGGAAGCGTTCCGAAGCATTTTTAAACGTCAGCGGAATTCTGAGAACAATGGAAGAGTTCCGAAGCATTTTTAAACATCAGCGGAATGCCGAGAACAATGCAAGATTTCCAAAGCATTTTTATATGTCAGCGAAATTCCGAGAACAATGGAAAAGTTGCGAAGCATTTTTAAACTTCAACGGAATTCCGAGAACAATGGAAGAGTTCCGAAGCATTTTTAAACGTCAGCGGAATTCCGAGAACAATGAAAGAGTTGCGAAGCATTATTAAATGTCAGCAGAATTCCGAGAACAATGGAAGAGTTCCGAAGCATTTTTAAACTTCAGCATAATTCCGAGAACAATGGAAGAGTTCCAAAGCATTTTTAAATTTCAACGGAATTCCAAGAACAATGGAAGAGTTCCGAAGCATTTTAAAACTTCAGCAGAATTCCAAGAACAATGGAAGAGTTCCGTAGCATTTTAAACTTCAACTGATTTCCGAGAAATGGAAGAGTTACGAACCATTTTGAAACGTCAGCCGAAATCTGAGAACAATGGAAGCGTTCCGAAGCATTTTTAAATGTCAACGGAATTCCGAGAACAATGAAAGAGTTGCGAAGCATTATTAAACGTCAGCGGAATTCTGAGAACAATGGAAGAGTTCCGAAGCATTTTTAAACGTCAGCGGGATTCCGAGAACAATGGAAGCGTTCCGAAGCATTTTTAAATGTCAGCTCAATTCCGAGAACAATGAAAGAGTTGCGAAGCATTATTAAACGTCAGCGGAATTCTGAGAACAATGGACGAGTTCCGAAGCATTTTTAAACGTCAGCGGAATTGCGAGAACAATGGAAGAGTTCTTAAGCATTTTTAAACATCAGCAGAATGTCGAGAACAATGCAAGATTTACGAAGCATTTTTATATGTCAGCGCAATTCCGAGAACAATGGAAGAGTACCGAAGCATTTTAAAACGTCAGCGGAATTCCGAGAACAATGGAAGAGTTCCGAAGCATTTTTAAACTTCAGCGGAATTACGAGAACAATGGAAGATTTCCGAAGCATTTTTAAACATGAGCAGAATTCCGAGAACAATGGAAGAGATTTTAAGCATTTTTAAACTTCAGCGGAATTCCGAGAACAATAGAAGAGTTCCGAAGCATTTTTAAACTTCACCCGAATTCTGAGAACAATGGAAGAGTTCCGAAGCATTTTTAAAAGTCAGCAGAATTCCAAGAACAATGAAAGAGTTGTGAAGCATTTTTAAACGTCAGCGGAATTCCGAGAACAATGGAAGAGTTCCGAAGCATTTTTAAACGTCAGCAGAATTCCGAGAACAATGGAAGAGTTCCGAAGCATTTTTAAACGTCAGTGGAATTCCGAGAACAATGGAAGAGTTCCGAAGTATTTTCAAATGTCAGCAGAATTCCGAGAACAATGTAAGAGTTCTGAAGCATTTTTAAACTTCAGCAGAATTCCGAGAGCAATGGAAGAGTTCCAAAGCATTTTAAAACTTCAGCAGAATTCCAAGAACAATTGAAGGGTTCCGAAGCATTTTTAAACTTCAACAGAATTCCGAGAACAATGGGAGAGTTTCGAAGCATTTTTAAACGTCAGCGGGATTCCGAGAACAATGGAAGAGTTGTGAAGCATTTTTAAACGTCAGCGGAATTGCGAGAACAATGGAAGAGTTCTTAAGCATTTTTAAACATCAGCGGAATGTCGAGAACAATGCAAGATTTACGAAGCATTTTTATATGTCAGCGGAATTCCGAGAACAATGGAAGAGTACCGAAGCATTTTAGAACGTCAGCGGAATTCCGAGAACAATGGAAGAGTTCTGAAGCATTTTTAAACTTCAGCGGAATTTGGAGAACAATCGGAGAGTTGCGAAGCATTTTTAAAGGTCAGCGGAATTCCGAGAACAATGGAAGAGTTGTGAAGCATTTTTAAATGTCAGCGGAATTCCGAGAACAATGGAAGAGTTGCAAAGCATTATTAAACGTCAGCGGAATTCCGAGAACAATGGAAGAGTTCCGAAGCATTTTTAAACTTCAGCATAATTCCGAGAACAATGGAAGAGTTCCGAAGCATTTTTAAATTTCAACGGAATTCCGAGAACAATGGAAGATTTCCGAAGCATTTTAAAACTTCAGCAGAATTCCAAGAACAATGGAAGAGTTCCGAAGCATTTTGAAACGTCAGCGGAAATCCGAGAACAATGGAAGCCTTCCGAAGCATTTTTAAATGTCAGCTGAATTCCGAGAACAATGAAAGAGTTGCGAAGCATTATTAAACGTCAGCGGAATTCTGAGAACAATGGAAGAGTTCCGAAACATTTTTAAACATCAGCGGATTTCCTTCAAGAATGAAAGAGTTCCGAAGAATTTTTAAACTTCAGCAGAATTTGAGGAACAATGGAAGAGTTCCAAAGCATTTTTAAACTTCAGCAGAAATCCGGGAACAATGGAAGAGTTTCAAAGCATTTTTAAACTTCAGCAGAATTCGGAGAACAATAGAAGAGTTCCGAAGCATTTTTAAACATGAGCAGAATTCCGAGAACAATTTAAGAGATTTTAAGCATTTTTAAACTTCAGCGGAATTCCGAGAACAATAGAAGAGTTCTGCAGCATTTTTAAACGTCAGCGGATTTTTGAAAACAATGGAAGATTTCCGAAGCATTTTTAAACGTCAGCGGAATTCTGAGAAAAATGGAAGAGTTCCGAAGCATTTTTAAACTTCAGCGGAATTTGGAGAACAATCGAAGAGTTCCGAAGCATTTTTAAAGGTCAGCGGAATTCCGAGAACAATGGAAGAGTTGTGAAGCATTTTTAAACGTCAGCGGAATTCCGAGAACAATGGAAGAGTTGCAAAGCATTATTAAACATCAGCGGAATTCCGAGAACAATGGAAGAGTTCCGAAGCATTTTTAAACTTCGGCATAATTCCGAGAACAATGGAAGAGTTCCGAAGCATTTTTAAATTTCAACGGAAATCCGAGAACAATGGAAGAGTTCCGAAGCATTTTAAAACTTCAGCAGAATTCCAAGAACAATGGTATAGTCCTGAAGCATTTTAAACTTCAGCTGATTTCCGAGAAATGGAAGAGTTCCGAAGCATTTTGAAACGTCAGCCGAAATCCGAAAAAAATGGAAGAGTTCCGAAGCATTTTTAAACTTCAGCGGAATTCCTTGAACAATGAAAGTGTTGCGAATCATTATTAAATGTCATCGGAATACCAAGAACAATGGAAGAGTTCCGAAGCATTTTTAAATGTCAGCGGAAATCCGAGAACAATGGAAGCGTTCCGAAGCATTTTTAAATGTCAGCTGAATTCCGAGAACAATGAAAGAGTTGCGAAGCATTATTAAACGTCAGCGGAATTCTGAGAACAATGGAAGAGTTCCGAAACATTTTTAAACATCAGCGGATTTCCTTCAAGAATGAAAGAGTTCCGTAGAATTTTTAAACTTCAGCAGAATTTGAGGAACAATGGAAGAGTTCCAAAGCATTTTTAAACTTCAGCAGAAATCCGGCAACAATGGAAGAGTTTCAAAGCATTTTTAAACTTCAGCAGAATTCGGAGAACAATAGAAGAGTTCCGAAGAATTTTTAAACGTCAGCAGAATTTCGAGAACAATTGAAGAGTTCCAAAGCATTTTTAAACTTCAGCGGAATTCCGAGAACAATGGAAGAGTTCCGAAGAATTTTTAAATGTCAGCAGAATTCCGAGAACAATGTAAGAGTTCCAAAGCATTTTAAAACTTCAGCAGAATTCCAAGAACAATTGAAGTGTTACGAAGCATTTTTAAAAGTCAGCGGAATTCCGAGAACAATGGAAGAGTTGTGAAGCATTTTTAAACGTCAGCGGAATTCCGAGAACAATGGAAGAGTTCCGAATCATTTTTAAACGTCAGCAGAATTCCGAGAACAATGGAAGAGTTCCGAAGCATTTTTAAACGTCAGCAGAATTCCGAGAACAATGGAAGAGATCCGATGCATTTTAAAACTTCAGCAGAATTCCAAGAACAATGGAAGAGTTCCGAAGCATTTTAAACTTCAGCTGATTTCCGAGAAATGGAAGAGTTACGAACCATTTTGAAACGTCAGCCGAAATCCGAGAATAATGGAAGAGTTGCGAAGCAATATTAAACGTCAGCGGAATTCCGAGAACAATGAAAGAGTTGCGAAGCAATATTAAACGTCAGCGGAATTCTGAGAACAATGGAAGAGTTCCGAAGCATTTTTAAACGTCAGCGGAATTGCGAGAACAATGGAAGAGTTCTAAAGCATTTTTAAACATCAGCGGAATGCCGAGAACAATGCAAGATTTCCAAAGCATTTTTATATGTCAGCGGAATTCCGAGAACAATGGAAAAGTTGCGAAGCATTTTTAAACTTCAACGGAATTCCGAGAACAATGGAAGAGTTCCAAAGCATTTTTAAACGTCAGCGGAATTCCGAGAACAATGAAAGAGTTGCGAAGCATTATTAAATGTCAGCAGAATTCCGAGAACAATGGAAGAGTTCCAAAGCATTTTTAAATTTCAACGGAATTCCAAGAACAATGGAAGAGTTCCGAAGCATTTTAAAACTTCAGCAGAATTCCAAGAACAATGGAAGAGTTCCGTAGCATTTTAAACTTCAACTGATTTCCGAGAAATGGAAGAGTTACGAACCATTTTGAAACGTCAGCCGAAATCTGAGAACAATGGAAGCGTTCCGAAGCATTTTTAAATGTCAACGGAATTCCGAGAACAATGAAAGAGTTGCGAAGCATTATTAAACGTCAGCGGAATTCTGAGAACAATGGAAGAGTTCCGAAGCATTTTTAAATGTCAGCGGAATTCCGAGAACAATGAAAGAGTTGCGAAGCATTATTAAACGTCAGCGGAATTCTGAGAACAATGGACGAGTTCCGAAGCATTTTTAAACGTCAGCGGAATTGCGAGAACAATGGAAGAGTTCTTAAGCATTTTTAAACATCAGCGGAATGTCGAGAACAATGCAAGATTTACGAAGCATTTTTATATGTCAGCGCAATTCCGAGAACAATGGAAGAGTACCGAAGCATTTTAAAACGTCAGCGGAATTCCGAGAACAATGGAAGAGTTCCGAAGCATTTTTAAACTTCAGCGGAATTACGAGAACAATGGAAGATTTCCGAAGCATTTTTAAACATGAGCAGAATTCCGAGAACAATGGAAGAGATTTTAAGCATTTTTAAACTTCAGCGGAATTCCGAGAACAATAGAAGAGTTCCGAAGCATTTTTAAACTTCACCCGAATTCTGAGAACAATGGAAGAGTTCCGAAGCATTTTTAAAAGTCAGCAGAATTCCAAGAACAATGAAAGAGTTGTGAAGCATTTTTAAACGTCAGCGGAATTCCGAGAACAATGGAAGAGTTCCGAAGCATTTTTAAACGTCAGCAGAATTCCGAGAACAATGGAAGAGTTCCGAAGCATTTTTAAACGTCAGTGGAATTCCGAGAACAATGGAAGAGTTCCGAAGTATTTTCAAATGTCAGCAGATTTCCGAGAACAATGTAAGAGTTCTGAAGCATTTTTAAACTTCAGCAGAATTCCGAGAGCAATGGAAGAGTTCCAAAGCATTTTAAAACTTCAGCAGAATTCCAAGAACAATTGAAGGGTTCCGAAGCATTTTTAAACTTCAACAGAATTCCGAGAACAATGGGAGAGTTTCGAAGCATTTTTAAACGTCAGCGGGATTCCGAGAACAATGGAAGAGTTGTGAAGCATTTTTAAACGTCAGCGGAATTGCGAGAACAATGGAAGAGTTCTTAAGCATTTTTAAACATCAGCGGAATGTCGAGAACAATGCAAGATTTACGAAGCATTTTTATATGTCAGCGGAATTCCGAGAACAATGGAAGAGTACCGAAGCATTTTAGAACGTCAGCGGAATTCCGAGAACAATGGAAGAGTTCTGAAGCATTTTTAAACGTCAGCGGATTTTTGAAAACAATGGAAGATTTCCGAAGCATTTTTAAACGTCAGCGGAATTCTGAGAAAAATGGAAGAGTTCCGAAGCATTTTTAAACTTCAGCGGAATTTGGAGAACAATCGGAGAGTTCCGAAGCATTTTTAAAGGTCAGCGGAATTCCGAGAACAATGGAAGAGTTGTGAAGCATTTTTAAATGTCAGCGGAATTCCGAGAACAATGGAAGAGTTGCAAAGCATTATTAAACGTCAGCGGAATTCCGAGAACAATGGAAGAGTTCCGAAGCATTTTTAAACTTCAGCATAATTCCGAGAACAATGGAAGAGTTCCGAAGCATTTTTAAATTTCAACGGAATTCCGAGAACAATGGAAGATTTCCGAAGCATTTTAAAACTTCAGCAGAATTCCAAGAACAATGGAAGAGTTCCGAAGCATTTTGAAACGTCAGCGGAAATCCGAGAACAATGGAAGCCTTCCGAAGCATTTTTAAATGTCAGCTGAATTCCGAGAACAATGAAAGAGTTGCGAAGCATTATTAAACGTCAGCGGAATTCTGAGAACAATGGAAGAGTTCCGAAACATTTTTAAACATCAGCGGATTTCCTTCAAGAATGAAAGAGTTCCGAAGAATTTTTAAACTTCAGCAGAATTTGAGGAACAATGGAAGAGTTCCAAAGCATTTTTAAACTTCAGCAGAAATCCGGGAACAATGGAAGAGTTTCAAAGCATTTTTAAACTTCAGCAGAATTCGGAGAACAATAGAAGAGTTCCGAAGCATTTTTAAACATGAGCAGAATTCCGAGAACAATTTAAGAGATTTTAAGCATTTTTAAACTTCAGCGGAATTCCGAGAACAATAGAAGAGTTCTGCAGCATTTTTAAACGTCAGCGGATTTTTGAAAACAATGGAAGATTTCCGAAGCATTTTTAAACGTCAGCGGAATTCTGAGAAAAATGGAAGAGTTCCGAAGCATTTTTAAACTTCAGCGGAATTTGGAGAACAATCGAAGAGTTCCGAAGCATTTTTAAAGGTCAGCGGAATTCCGAGAACAATGGAAGAGTTGTGAAGCATTTTTAAACGTCAGCGGAATTCCGAGAACAATGGAAGAGTTGCAAAGCATTATTAAACATCAGCGGAATTCCGAGAACAATGGAAGAGTTCCGAAGCATTTTTAAACTTCGGCATAATTCCGAGAACAATGGAAGAGTTCCGAAGCATTTTTAAATTTCAACGGAAATCCGAGAACAATGGAAGAGTTCCGAAGCATTTTAAAACTTCAGCAGAATTCCAAGAACAATGGTATAGTCCTGAAGCATTTTAAACTTCAGCTGATTTCCGAGAAATGGAAGAGTTCCGATGCATTTTGAAACGTCAGCCGAAATCCGAAAAAAATGGAAGAGTTCCGAAGCATTTTTAAACTTCAGCGGAATTCCTTGAACAATGAAAGTGTTGCGAATCATTATTAAATGTCATCGGAATACCAAGAACAATGGAAGAGTTCCGAAGCATTTTTAAATGTCAGCGGAAATCCGAGAACAATGGAAGCGTTCCGAAGCATTTTTAAATGTCAGCTGAATTCCGAGAACAATGAAAGAGTTGCGAAGCATTATTAAACGTCAGCGGAATTCTGAGAACAATGGAAGAGTTCCGAAACATTTTTAAACATCAGCGGATTTCCTTCAAGAATGAAAGAGTTCCGTAGAATTTTTAAACTTCAGCAGAATTTGAGGAACAATGGAAGAGTTCCAAAGCATTTTTAAACTTCAGCAGAAATCCGGCAACAATGGAAGAGTTTCAAAGCATTTTTAAACTTCAGCAGAATTCGGAGAACAATAGAAGAGTTCCGAAGAATTTTTAAACGTCAGCAGAATTTCGAGAACAATTGAAGAGTTCCAAAGCATTTTTAAACTTCAGCGGAATTCCGAGAACAATGGAAGAGTTCTGAAGAATTTTTAAATGTCAGCAGAATTCCGAGAACAATGTAAGAGTTCCAAAGCATTTTAAAACTTCAGCAGAATTCCAAGAACAATTGAAGTGTTACGAAGCATTTTTAAAAGTCAGCGTAATTCCGAGAACAATGGAAGAGTTGTGAAGCATTTTTAAACGTCAGCGGAATTCCGAGAACAATGGAAGAGTTCCGAATCATTTTTAAACGTCAGCAGAATTCCGAGAATAATGGAAGAGTTCCGAAGCATTTTTAAACGTCAGCAGAATTCCGAGAACAATGGAAGAGATCCGATGCATTTTAAAACTTCAGCAGAATTCCAAGAACAATGGAAGAGTTCCGAAGCATTTTAAACTTCAGCTGATTTCCGAGAAATGGAAGAGTTACGAACCATTTTGAAACGTCAGCTGAAATCCGAGAATAATGGAAGAGTTGCGAAGCAATACTAAACGTCAGCGGAATTCCGAGAACAATGAAAGAGTTGCGAAGCAATATTAAACGTCAGCGGAATTCTGAGAACAATGGAAGAGTTCCGAAGCATTTTTAAACGTCAGCGGAATTGCGAGAACAATGGAAGAGTTCTAAAGCATTTTTAAACATCAGCGGAATGCCGAGAACAATGCAAGATTTCCAAAGCATTTTTATATGTCAGCGGAATTCCGAGAACAATGGAAAAGTTGCGAAGCATTTTTAAACTTCAACGGAATTCCGAGAACAATGGAAGAGTTCCAAAGCATTTTTAAACGTCAGCGGAATTCCGAGAACAATGAAAGAGTTGCGAAGCATTATTAAATGTCAGCAGAATTCCGAGAACAATGGAAGAGTTCCAAAGCATTTTTAAATTTCAACGGAATTCCAAGAACAATGGAAGAGTTCCGAAGCATTTTAAAACTTCAGCAGAATTCCAAGAACAATGGAAGAGTTCCGTAGCATTTTAAACTTCAACTGATTTCCGAGAAATGGAAGAGTTACGAACCATTTTGAAACGTCAGCCGAAATCTGAGAACAATGGAAGCGTTCCGAAGCATTTTTAAATGTCAACGGAATTCCGAGAACAATGGAAGAGTTCCGAAGCATTTTTAAACGTCAGCAGAATTCCGAGAACAATGGAAGAGTTCCGAAGCATTTTTAAACGTCAGTGGAATTCCGAGAACAATGGAAGAGTTCCGAAGTATTTTCAAATGTCAGCAGAATTCCGAGAACAATGTAAGAGTTCTGAAGCATTTTTAAACTTCAGCAGAATTCCGAGAGCAATGGAAGAGTTCCAAAGCATTTTAAAACTTCAGCAGAATTCCAAGAACAATTGAAGGGTTCCGAAGCATTTTTAAACTTCAACAGAATTCCGAGAACAATGGGAGAGTTTCGAAGCATTTTTAAACGTCAGCGGGATTCCGAGAACAATGGAAGAGTTGTGAAGCATTTTTAAACGTCAGCGGAATTGCGAGAACAATGGAAGAGTTCTTAAGCATTTTTAAACATCAGCGGAATGTCGAGAACAATGCAAGATTTACGAAGCATTTTTATATGTCAGCGGAATTCCGAGAACAATGGAAGAGTACCGAAGCATTTTAGAACGTCAGCGGAATTCCGAGAACAATGGAAGAGTTCTGAAGCATTTTTAAACTTCAGCGGAATTTGGAGAACAATCGGAGAGTTCCGAAGCATTTTTAAAGGTCAGCGGAATTCCGAGAACAATGGAAGAGTTGTGAAGCATTTTTAAATGTCAGCGGAATTCCGAGAACAATGGAAGAGTTGCAAAGCATTATTAAACGTCAGCGGAATTCCGAGAACAATGGAAGAGTTCCGAAGCATTTTTAAACTTCAGCATAATTCCGAGAACAATGGAAGAGTTCCGAAGCATTTTTAAATTTCAACGGAATTCCGAGAACAATGGAAGATTTCCGAAGCATTTTAAAACTTCAGCAGAATTCCAAGAACAATGGAAGAGTTCCGAAGCATTTTGAAACGTCAGCGGAAATCCGAGAACAATGGAAGCCTTCCGAAGCATTTTTAAATGTCAGCTGAATTCCGAGAACAATGAAAGAGTTGCGAAGCATTATTAAACGTCAGCGGAATTCTGAGAACAATGGAAGAGTTCCGAAACATTTTTAAACATCAGCGGATTTCCTTCAAGAATGAAAGAGTTCCGAAGAATTTTTAAACTTCAGCAGAATTTGAGGAACAATGGAAGAGTTCCAAAGCATTTTTAAACTTCAGCAGAAATCCGGGAACAATGGAAGAGTTTCAAAGCATTTTTAAACTTCAGCAGAATTCGGAGAACAATAGAAGAGTTCCGAAGCATTTTTAAACATGAGCAGAATTCCGAGAACAATTTAAGAGATTTTAAGCATTTTTAAACTTCAGCGGAATTCCGAGAACAATAGATGAGTTCTGCAGCATTTTTAAACGTCAGCGGATTTTTGAAAACAATGGAAGATTTCCGAAGCATTTTTAAACGTCAGCGGAATTCTGAGAAAAATGGAAGAGTTCCGAAGCATTTTTAAACTTCAGCGGAATTTGGAGAACAATCGAAGAGTTCCGAAGCATTTTTAAAGGTCAGCGGAATTCCGAGAACAATGGAAGAGTTGTGAAGCATTTTTAAACGTCAGCGGAATTCCGAGAACAATGGAAGAGTTGCAAAGCATTATTAAACATCAGCGGAATTCCGAGAACAATGGAAGAGTTCCGAAGCATTTTTAAACTTCGGCATAATTCCGAGAACAATGGAAGAGTTCCGAAGCATTTTTAAATTTCAACGGAAATCCGAGAACAATGGAAGAGTTCCGAAGCATTTTAAAACTTCAGCAGAATTCCAAGAACAATGGTATAGTCCTGAAGCATTTTAAACTTCAGCTGATTTCCGAGAAATGGAAGAGTTCCGATGCATTTTGAAACGTCAGCCGAAATCCGAAAAAAATGGAAGAGTTCCGAAGCATTTTTAAACTTCAGCGGAATTCCTTGAACAATGAAAGTGTTGCGAATCATTATTAAATGTCATCGGAATACCAAGAACAATGGAAGAGTTCCGAAGCATTTTTAAATGTCAGCGGAAATCCGAGAACAATGGAAGCGTTCCGAAGCATTTTTAAATGTCAGCTGAATTCCGAGAACAATGAAAGAGTTGCGAAGCATTATTAAACGTCAGCGGAATTCTGAGAACAATGGAAGAGTTCCGAAACATTTTTAAACATCAGCGGATTTCCTTCAAGAATGAAAGAGTTCCGTAGAATTTTTAAACTTCAGCAGAATTTGAGGAACAATGGAAGAGTTCCAAAGCATTTTTAAACTTCAGCAGAAATCCGGCAACAATGGAAGAGTTTCAAAGCATTTTTAAACTTCAGCAGAATTCGGAGAACAATAGAAGAGTTCCGAAGAATTTTTAAACGTCAGCAGAATTTCGAGAACAATTGAAGAGTTCCAAAGCATTTTTAAACTTCAGCGGAATTCCGAGAACAATGGAAGAGTTCTGAAGAATTTTTAAATGTCAGCAGAATTCCGAGAACAATGTAAGAGTTCCAAAGCATTTTAAAACTTCAGCAGAATTCCAAGAACAATTGAAGTGTTACGAAGCATTTTTAAAAGTCAGCGTAATTCCGAGAACAATGGAAGAGTTGTGAAGCATTTTTAAACGTCAGCGGAATTCCGAGAACAATGGAAGAGTTCCGAATCATTTTTAAACGTCAGCAGAATTCCGAGAACAATGGAAGAGTTCCGAAGCATTTTTAAACGTCAGCAGAATTCCGAGAACAATGGAAGAGATCCGATGCATTTTAAAACTTCAGCAGAATTCCAAGAACAATGGAAGAGTTCCGAAGCATTTTAAACTTCAGCTGATTTCCGAGAAATGGAAGAGTTACGAACCATTTTGAAACGTCAGCTGAAATCCGAGAATAATGGAAGAGTTGCGAAGCAATACTAAACGTCAGCGGAATTCCGAGAACAATGAAAGAGTTGCGAAGCAATATTAAACGTCAGCGGAATTCTGAGAACAATGGAAGAGTTCCGAAGCATTTTTAAACGTCAGCGGAATTGCGAGAACAATGGAAGAGTTCTAAAGCATTTTTAAACATCAGCGGAATGCCGAGAACAATGCAAGATTTCCAAAGCATTTTTATATGTCAGCGGAATTCCGAGAACAATGGAAAAGTTGCGAAGCATTTTTAAACTTCAACGGAATTCCGAGAACAATGGAAGAGTTCCAAAGCATTTTTAAACGTCAGCGGAATTCCGAGAACAATGAAAGAGTTGCGAAGCATTATTAAATGTCAGCAGAATTCCGAGAACAATGGAAGAGTTCCAAAGCATTTTTAAATTTCAACGGAATTCCAAGAACAATGGAAGAGTTCCGAAGCATTTTAAAACTTCAGCAGAATTCCAAGAACAATGGAAGAGTTCCGTAGCATTTTAAACTTCAACTGATTTCCGAGAAATGGAAGAGTTACGAACCATTTTGAAACGTCAGCCGAAATCTGAGAACAATGGAAGCGTTCCGAAGCATTTTTAAATGTCAACGGAATTCCGAGAACAATGGAAGAGTTCCGAAGCATTTTTAAACGTCAGCAGAATTCCGAGAACAATGGAAGAGTTCCGAAGCATTTTTAAACGTCAGTGGAATTCCGAGAACAATGGAAGAGTTCCGAAGTATTTTCAAATGTCAGCAGAATTCCGAGAACAATGTAAGAGTTCTGAAGCATTTTTAAACTTCAGCAGAATTCCGAGAGCAATGGAAGAGTTCCAAAGCATTTTAAAACTTCAGCAGAATTCCAAGAACAATTGAAGGGTTCCGAAGCATTTTTAAACTTCAACAGAATTCCGAGAACAATGGGAGAGTTTCGAAGCATTTTTAAACGTCAGCGGGATTCCGAGAACAATGGAAGAGTTGTGAAGCATTTTTAAACGTCAGCGGAATTGCGAGAACAATGGAAGAGTTCTTAAGCATTTTTAAACATCAGCGGAATGTCGAGAACAATGCAAGATTTACGAAGCATTTTTATATGTCAGCGGAATTCCGAGAACAATGGAAGAGTACCGAAGCATTTTAGAACGTCAGCGGAATTCCGAGAACAATGGAAGAGTTCTGAAGCATTTTTAAACTTCAGCGGAATTTGGAGAACAATCGGAGAGTTCCGAAGCATTTTTAAAGGTCAGCGGAATTCCGAGAACAATGGAAGAGTTGTGAAGCATTTTTAAATGTCAGCGGAATTCCGAGAACAATGGAAGAGTTGCAAAGCATTATTAAACGTCAGCGGAATTCCGAGAACAATGGAAGAGTTCCGAAGCATTTTTAAACTTCAGCATAATTCCGAGAACAATGGAAGAGTTCCGAAGCATTTTTAAATTTCAACGGAATTCCGAGAACAATGGAAGATTTCCGAAGCATTTTAAAACTTCAGCAGAATTCCAAGAACAATGGAAGAGTTCCGAAGCATTTTGAAACGTCAGCGGAAATCCGAGAACAATGGAAGCCTTCCGAAGCATTTTTAAATGTCAGCTGAATTCCGAGAACAATGAAAGAGTTGCGAAGCATTATTAAACGTCAGCGGAATTCTGAGAACAATGGAAGAGTTCCGAAACATTTTTAAACATCAGCGGATTTCCTTCAAGAATGAAAGAGTTCCGAAGAATTTTTAAACTTCAGCAGAATTTGAGGAACAATGGAAGAGTTCCAAAGCATTTTTAAACTTCAGCAGAAATCCGGGAACAATGGAAGAGTTTCAAAGCATTTTTAAACTTCAGCAGAATTCGGAGAACAATAGAAGAGTTCCGAAGCATTTTAAAACATGAGCAGAATTCCGAGAACAATTTAAGAGATTTTAAGCATTTTTAAACTTCAGCGGAATTCCGAGAACAATAGAAGAGTTCTGCAGCATTTTTAAACGTCAGCGGATTTTTGAAAACAATGGAAGATTTCCGAAGCATTTTTAAACGTCAGCGGAATTCTGAGAAAAATGGAAGAGTTCCGAAGCATTTTTAAACTTCAGCGGAATTTGGAGAACAATCGAAGAGTTCCGAAGCATTTTTAAAGGTCAGCGGAATTCCGAGAACAATGGAAGAGTTGTGAAGCATTTTTAAACGTCAGCGGAATTCCGAGAACAATGGAAGAGTTGCAAAGCATTATTAAACATCAGCGGAATTCCGAGAACAATGGAAGAGTTCCGAAGCATTTTTAAACTTCGGCATAATTCCGAGAACAATGGAAGAGTTCCGAAGCATTTTTAAATTTCAACGGAAATCCGAGAACAATGGAAGAGTTCCGAAGCATTTTAAAACTTCAGCAGAATTCCAAGAACAATGGTATAGTCCTGAAGCATTTTAAACTTCAGCTGATTTCCGAGAAATGGAAGAGTTCCGAAGCATTTTGAAACGTCAGCCGAAATCCGAAAAAAATGGAAGAGTTCCGAAGCATTTTTAAACTTCAGCGGAATTCCTTGAACAATGAAAGTGTTGCGAATCATTATTAAATGTCATCGGAATACCAAGAACAATGGAAGAGTTCCGAAGCATTTTTAAATGTCAGCGGAAATCCGAGAACAATGGAAGCGTTCCGAAGCATTTTTAAATGTCAGCTGAATTCCGAGAACAATGAAAGAGTTGCGAAGCATTATTAAACGTCAGCGGAATTCTGAGAACAATGGAAGAGTTCCGAAACATTTTTAAACATCAGCGGATTTCCTTCAAGAATGAAAGAGTTCCGTAGAATTTTTAAACTTCAGCAGAATTTGAGGAACAATGGAAGAGTTCCAAAGCATTTTTAAACTTCAGCAGAAATCCGGCAACAATGGAAGAGTTTCAAAGCATTTTTAAACTTCAGCAGAATTCGGAGAACAATAGAAGAGTTCCGAAGAATTTTTAAACGTCAGCAGAATTTCGAGAACAATTGAAGAGTTCCAAAGCATTTTTAAACTTCAGCGGAATTCCGAGAACAATGGAAGAGTTCCGAAGAATTTTTAAATGTCAGCAGAATTCCGAGAACAATGTAAGAGTTCCAAAGCATTTTAAAACTTCAGCAGAATTCCAAGAACAATTGAAGTGTTACGAAGCATTTTTAAAAGTCAGCGGAATTCCGAGAACAATGGAAGAGTTGTGAAGCATTTTTAAACGTCAGCGGAATTCCGAGAACAATGGAAGAGTTCCGAATCATTTTTAAACGTCAGCAGAATTCCGAGAACAATGGAAGAGTTCCGAAGCATTTTTAAACGTCAGCAGAATTCCGAGAACAATGGAAGAGATCCGATGCATTTTAAAACTTCAGCAGAATTCCAAGAACAATGGAAGAGTTCCGAAGCATTTTAAACTTCAGCTGATTTCCGAGAAATGGAAGAGTTACGAACCATTTTGAAACGTCAGCCGAAATCCGAGAATAATGGAAGAGTTGCGAAGCAATATTAAACGTCAGCGGAATTCCGAGAACAATGAAAGAGTTGCGAAGCAATATTAAACGTCAGCGGAATTCTGAGAACAATGGAAGAGTTCCGAAGCATTTTTAAACGTCAGCGGAATTGCGAGAACAATGGAAGAGTTCTAAAGCATTTTTAAACATCAGCGGAATGCCGAGAACAATGCAAGATTTCCAAAGCATTTTTATATGTCAGCGGAATTCCGAGAACAATGGAAAAGTTGCGAAGCATTTTTAAACTTCAACGGAATTCCGAGAACAATGGAAGAGTTCCAAAGCATTTTTAAACGTCAGCGGAATTCCGAGAACAATGAAAGAGTTGCGAAGCATTATTAAATGTCAGCAGAATTCCGAGAACAATGGAAGAGTTCCAAAGCATTTTTAAATTTCAACGGAATTCCAAGAACAATGGAAGAGTTCCGAAGCATTTTAAAACTTCAGCAGAATTCCAAGAACAATGGAAGAGTTCCGTAGCATTTTAAACTTCAACTGATTTCCGAGAAATGGAAGAGTTACGAACCATTTTGAAACGTCAGCCGAAATCTGAGAACAATGGAAGCGTTCCGAAGCATTTTTAAATGTCAACGGAATTCCGAGAACAATGAAAGAGTTGCGAAGCATTATTAAACGTCAGCGGAATTCTGAGAACAATGGAAGAGTTCCGAAGCATTTTTAAATGTCAGCGGAATTCCGAGAACAATGAAAGAGTTGCGAAGCATTATTAAACGTCAGCGGAATTCTGAGAACAATGGACGAGTTCCGAAGCATTTTTAAACGTCAGCGGAATTGCGAGAACAATGGAAGAGTTCTTAAGCATTTTTAAACATCAGCGGAATGTCGAGAACAATGCAAGATTTACGAAGCATTTTTATATGTCAGCGCAATTCCGAGAACAATGGAAGAGTACCGAAGCATTTTAAAACGTCAGCGGAATTCCGAGAACAATGGAAGAGTTCCGAAGCATTTTTAAACTTCAGCGGAATTACGAGAACAATGGAAGATTTCCGAAGCATTTTTAAACATGAGCAGAATTCCGAGAACAATGGAAGAGATTTTAAGCATTTTTAAACTTCAGCGGAATTCCGAGAACAATAGAAGAGTTCCGAAGCATTTTTAAACTTCACCCGAATTCTGAGAACAATGGAAGAGTTCCGAAGCATTTTTAAAAGTCAGCAGAATTCCAAGAACAATGAAAGAGTTGTGAAGCATTTTTAAACGTCAGCGGAATTCCGAGAACAATGGAAGAGTTCCGAAGCATTTTTAAACGTCAGCAGAATTCCGAGAACAATGGAAGAGTTCCGAAGCATTTTTAAACGTCAGTGGAATTCCGAGAACAATGGAAGAGTTCCGAAGTATTTTCAAATGTCAGCAGATTTCCGAGAACAATGTAAGAGTTCTGAAGCATTTTTAAACTTCAGCAGAATTCCGAGAGCAATGGAAGAGTTCCAAAGCATTTTAAAACTTCAGCAGAATTCCAAGAACAATTGAAGGGTTCCGAAGCATTTTTAAACTTCAACAGAATTCCGAGAACAATGGGAGAGTTTCGAAGCATTTTTAAACGTCAGCGGGATTCCGAGAACAATGGAAGAGTTGTGAAGCATTTTTAAACGTCAGCGGAATTGCGAGAACAATGGAAGAGTTCTTAAGCATTTTTAAACATCAGCGGAATGTCGAGAACAATGCAAGATTTACGAAGCATTTTTATATGTCAGCGGAATTCCGAGAACAATGGAAGAGTACCGAAGCATTTTAGAACGTCAGCGGAATTCCGAGAACAATGGAAGAGTTCTGAAGCATTTTTAAACGTCAGCGGATTTTTGAAAACAATGGAAGATTTCCGAAGCATTTTTAAACGTCAGCGGAATTCTGAGAAAAATGGAAGAGTTCCGAAGCATTTTTAAACTTCAGCGGAATTTGGAGAACAATCGGAGAGTTCCGAAGCATTTTTAAAGGTCAGCGGAATTCCGAGAACAATGGAAGAGTTGTGAAGCATTTTTAAATGTCAGCGGAATTCCGAGAACAATGGAAGAGTTGCAAAGCATTATTAAACGTCAGCGGAATTCCGAGAACAATGGAAGAGTTCCGAAGCATTTTTAAACTTCAGCATAATTCCGAGAACAATGGAAGAGTTCCGAAGCATTTTTAAATTTCAACGGAATTCCGAGAACAATGGAAGATTTCCGAAGCATTTTAAAACTTCAGCAGAATTCCAAGAACAATGGAAGAGTTCCGAAGCATTTTGAAACGTCAGCGGAAATCCGAGAACAATGGAAGCCTTCCGAAGCATTTTTAAATGTCAGCTGAATTCCGAGAACAATGAAAGAGTTGCGAAGCATTATTAAACGTCAGCGGAATTCTGAGAACAATGGAAGAGTTCCGAAACATTTTTAAACATCAGCGGATTTCCTTCAAGAATGAAAGAGTTCCGAAGAATTTTTAAACTTCAGCAGAATTTGAGGAACAATGGAAGAGTTCCAAAGCATTTTTAAACTTCAGCAGAAATCCGGGAACAATGGAAGAGTTTCAAAGCATTTTTAAACTTCAGCAGAATTCGGAGAACAATAGAAGAGTTCCGAAGCATTTTTAAACATGAGCAGAATTCCGAGAACAATTTAAGAGATTTTAAGCATTTTTAAACTTCAGCGGAATTCCGAGAACAATAGAAGAGTTCTGCAGCATTTTTAAACGTCAGCGGATTTTTGAAAACAATGGAAGATTTCCGAAGCATTTTTAAACGTCAGCGGAATTCTGAGAAAAATGGAAGAGTTCCGAAGCATTTTTAAACTTCAGCGGAATTTGGAGAACAATCGAAGAGTTCCGAAGCATTTTTAAAGGTCAGCGGAATTCCGAGAACAATGGAAGAGTTGTGAAGCATTTTTAAACGTCAGAGGAATTCCGAGAACAATGGAAGAGTTGCAAAGCATTATTAAACATCAGCGGAATTCCGAGAACAATGGAAGAGTTCCGAAGCATTTTTAAACTTCGGCATAATTCCGAGAACAATGGAAGAGTTCCGAAGCATTTTTAAATTTCAACGGAAATCCGAGAACAATGGAAGAGTTCCGAAGCATTTTAAAACTTCAGCAGAATTCCAAGAACAATGGTATAGTCCTGAAGCATTTTAAACTTCAGCTGATTTCCGAGAAATGGAAGAGTTCCGATGCATTTTGAAACGTCAGCCGAAATCCGAAAAAAATGGAAGAGTTCCGAAGCATTTTTAAACTTCAGCGGAATTCCTTGAACAATGAAAGTGTTGCGAATCATTATTAAATGTCATCGGAATACCAAGAACAATGGAAGAGTTCCGAAGCATTTTTAAATGTCAGCGGAAATCCGAGAACAATGGAAGCGTTCCGAAGCATTTTTAAATGTCAGCTGAATTCCGAGAACAATGAAAGAGTTGCGAAGCATTATTAAACGTCAGCGGAATTCTGAGAACAATGGAAGAGTTCCGAAACATTTTTAAACATCAGCGGATTTCCTTCAAGAATGAAAGAGTTCCGTAGAATTTTTAAACTTCAGCAGAATTTGAGGAACAATGGAAGAGTTCCAAAGCATTTTTAAACTTCAGCAGAAATCCGGCAACAATGGAAGAGTTTCAAAGCATTTTTAAACTTCAGCAGAATTCGGAGAACAATAGAAGAGTTCCGAAGAATTTTTAAACGTCAGCAGAATTTCGAGAACAATTGAAGAGTTCCAAAGCATTTTTAAACTTCAGCGGAATTCCGAGAACAATGGAAGAGTTCTGAAGAATTTTTAAATGTCAGCAGAATTCCGAGAACAATGTAAGAGTTCCAAAGCATTTTAAAACTTCAGCAGAATTCCAAGAACAATTGAAGTGTTACGAAGCATTTTTAAAAGTCAGCGTAATTCCGAGAACAATGGAAGAGTTGTGAAGCATTTTTAAACGTCAGCGGAATTCCGAGAACAATGGAAGAGTTCCGAATCATTTTTAAACGTCAGCAGAATTCCGAGAACAATGGAAGAGTTCCGAAGCATTTTTAAACGTCAGCAGAATTCCGAGAACAATGGAAGAGATCCGATGCATTTTAAAACTTCAGCAGAATTCCAAGAACAATGGAAGAGTTCCGAAGCATTTTAAACTTCAGCTGATTTCCGAGAAATGGAAGAGTTACGAACCATTTTGAAACGTCAGCTGAAATCCGAGAATAATGGAAGAGTTGCGAAGCAATACTAAACGTCAGCGGAATTCCGAGAACAATGAAAGAGTTGCGAAGCAATATTAAACGTCAGCGGAATTCTGAGAACAATGGAAGAGTTCCGAAGCATTTTTAAACGTCAGCGGAATTGCGAGAACAATGGAAGAGTTCTAAAGCATTTTTAAACATCAGCGGAATGCCGAGAACAATGCAAGATTTCCAAAGCATTTTTATATGTCAGCGGAATTCCGAGAACAATGGAAAAGTTGCGAAGCATTTTTAAACTTCAACGGAATTCCGAGAACAATGGAAGAGTTCCAAAGCATTTTTAAACGTCAGCGGAATTCCGAGAACAATGAAAGAGTTGCGAAGCATTATTAAATGTCAGCAGAATTCCGAGAACAATGGAAGAGTTCCAAAGCATTTTTAAATTTCAACGGAATTCCAAGAACAATGGAAGAGTTCCGAAGCATTTTAAAACTTCAGCAGAATTCCAAGAACAATGGAAGAGTTCCGTAGCATTTTAAACTTCAACTGATTTCCGAGAAATGGAAGAGTTACGAACCATTTTGAAACGTCAGCCGAAATCTGAGAACAATGGAAGCGTTCCGAAGCATTTTTAAATGTCAACGGAATTCCGAGAACAATGAAAGAGTTGCGAAGCATTATTAAACGTCAGCGGAATTCTGAGAACAATGGAAGAGTTCCGAAGCATTTTTAAACGTCAGCGGGATTCCGAGAACAATGGAAGCGTTCCGAAGCATTTTTAAATGTCAGCGGAATTCCGAGAACAATGAAAGAGTTGCGAAGCATTATTAAACGTCAGCGGAATTCTGAGAACAATGGACGAGTTCCGAAGCATTTTTAAACGTCAGCGGAATTGCGAGAACAATGGAAGAGTTCTTAAGCATTTTTAAACATCAGCGGAATGTCGAGAACAATGCAAGATTTACGAAGCATTTTTATATGTCAGCGCAATTCCGAGAACAATGGAAGAGTACCGAAGCATTTTAAAACGTCAGCGGAATTCCGAGAACAATGGAAGAGTTCCGAAGCATTTTTAAACTTCAGCGGAATTACGAGAACAATGGAAGATTTCCGAAGCATTTTTAAACATGAGCAGAATTCCGAGAACAATGGAAGAGATTTTAAGCATTTTTAAACTTCAGCGGAATTCCGAGAACAATAGAAGAGTTCCGAAGCATTTTTAAACTTCACCCGAATTCTGAGAACAATGGAAGAGTTCCGAAGCATTTTTAAAAGTCAGCAGAATTCCAAGAACAATGAAAGAGTTGTGAAGCATTTTTAAACGTCAGCGGAATTCCGAGAACAATGGAAGAGTTCCGAAGCATTTTTAAACGTCAGCAGAATTCCGAGAACAATGGAAGAGTTCCGAAGCATTTTTAAACGTCAGTGGAATTCCGAGAACAATGGAAGAGTTCCGAAGTATTTTCAAATGTCAGCAGATTTCCGAGAACAATGTAAGAGTTCTGAAGCATATTTAAACTTCAGCAGAATTCCGAGAGCAATGGAAGAGTTCCAAAGCATTTTAAAACTTCAGCAGAATTCCAAGAACAATTGAAGGGTTCCGAAGCATTTTTAAACTTCAACAGAATTCCGAGAACAATGGGAGAGTTTCGAAGCATTTTTAAACGTCAGCGGGATTCCGAGAACAATGGAAGAGTTGTGAAGCATTTTTAAACGTCAGCGGAATTGCGAGAACAATGGAAGAGTTCTTAAGCATTTTTAAACATCAGCGGAATGTCGAGAACAATGCAAGATTTACGAAGCATTTTTATATGTCAGCGGAATTCCGAGAACAATGGAAGAGTACCGAAGCATTTTAGAACGTCAGCGGAATTCCGAGAACAATGGAAGAGTTCTGAAGCATTTTTAAACGTCAGCGGATTTTTGAAAACAATGGAAGATTTCCGAAGCATTTTTAAACGTCAGCGGAATTCTGAGAAAAATGGAAGAGTTCCGAAGCATTTTTAAACTTCAGCGGAATTTGGAGAACAATCGGAGAGTTCCGAAGCATTTTTAAAGGTCAGCGGAATTCCGAGAACAATGGAAGAGTTGTGAAGCATTTTTAAATGTCAGCGGAATTCCGAGAACAATGGAAGAGTTGCAAAGCATTATTAAACGTCAGCGGAATTCCGAGAACAATGGAAGAGTTCCGAAGCATTTTTAAACTTCAGCATAATTCCGAGAACAATGGAAGAGTTCCGAAGCATTTTTAAATTTCAACGGAATTCCGAGAACAATGGAAGATTTCCGAAGCATTTTAAAACTTCAGCAGAATTCCAAGAACAATGGAAGAGTTCCGAAGCATTTTGAAACGTCAGCGGAAATCCGAGAACAATGGAAGCCTTCCGAAGCATTTTTAAATGTCAGCTGAATTCCGAGAACAATGAAAGAGTTGCGAAGCATTATTAAACGTCAGCGGAATTCTGAGAACAATGGAAGAGTTCCGAAACATTTTTAAACATCAGCGGATTTCCTTCAAGAATGAAAGAGTTCCGAAGAATTTTTAAACTTCAGCAGAATTTGAGGAACAATGGAAGAGTTCCAAAGCATTTTTAAACTTCAGCAGAAATCCGGGAACAATGGAAGAGTTTCAAAGCATTTTTAAACTTCAGCAGAATTCGGAGAACAATAGAAGAGTTCCGAAGCATTTTTAAACATGAGCAGAATTCCGAGAACAATTTAAGAGATTTTAAGCATTTTTAAACTTCAGCGGAATTCCGAGAACAATAGAAGAGTTCTGCAGCATTTTTAAACGTCAGCGGATTTTTGAAAACAATGGAAGATTTCCGAAGCATTTTTAAACGTCAGCGGAATTCTGAGAAAAATGGAAGAGTTCCGAAGCATTTTTAAACTTCAGCGGAATTTGGAGAACAATCGAAGAGTTCCGAAGCATTTTTAAAGGTCAGCGGAATTCCGAGAACAATGGAAGAGTTGTGAAGCATTTTTAAACGTCAGCGGAATTCCGAGAACAATGGAAGAGTTGCAAAGCATTATTAAACATCAGCGGAATTCCGAGAACAATGGAAGAGTTCCGAAGCATTTTTAAACTTCGGCATAATTCCGAGAACAATGGAAGAGTTCCGAAGCATTTTAAAACTTCAGCAGAATTCCAAGAACAATGGTATAGTCCTGAAGCATTTTAAACTTCAGCTGATTTCCGAGAAATGGAAGAGTTCCGATGCATTTTGAAACGTCAGCCGAAATCCGAAAAAAATGGAAGAGTTCCGAAGCATTTTTAAACTTCAGCGGAATTCCTTGAACAATGAAAGTGTTGCGAATCATTATTAAATGTCATCGGAATACCAAGAACAATGGAAGAGTTCCGAAGCATTTTTAAATGTCAGCGGAAATCCGAGAACAATGGAAGCGTTCCGAAGCATTTTTAAATGTCAGCTGAATTCCGAGAACAATGAAAGAGTTGCGAAGCATTATTAAACGTCAGCGGAATTCTGAGAACAATGGAAGAGTTCCGAAACATTTTTAAACATCAGCGGATTTCCTTCAAGAATGAAAGAGTTCCGTAGAATTTTTAAACTTCAGCAGAATTTGAGGAACAATGGAAGAGTTCCAAAGCATTTTTAAACTTCAGCAGAAATCCGGCAACAATGGAAGAGTTTCAAAGCATTTTTAAACTTCAGCAGAATTCGGAGAACAATAGAAGAGTTCCGAAGAATTTTTAAACGTCAGCAGTATTTCGAGAACAATTGAAGAGTTCCAAAGCATTTTTAAACTTCAGCGGAATTCCGAGAACAATGGAAGAGTTCTGAAGAATTTTTAAATGTCAGCAGAATTCCGAGAACAATGTAAGAGTTCCAAAGCATTTTAAAACTTCAGCAGAATTCCAAGAACAATTGAAGTGTTACGAAGCATTTTTAAAAGTCAGCGGAATTCCGAGAACAATGGAAGAGTTGTGAAGCATTTTTAAACGTCAGCGGAATTCCGAGAACAATGGAAGAGTTCCGAATCATTTTTAAACGTCAGCAGAATTCCGAGAACAATGGAAGAGTTCCGAAGCATTTTTAAACGTCAGCAGAATTCCGAGAACAATGGAAGAGATCCGATGCATTTTAAAACTTCAGCAGAATTCCAAGAACAATGGAAGAGTTCCGAAGCATTTTAAACTTCAGCTGATTTCCGAGAAATGGAAGAGTTACGAACCATTTTGAAACGTCAGCCGAAATCCGAGAATAATGGAAGAGTTGCGAAGCAATATTAAACGTCAGCGGAATTCCGAGAACAATGAAAGAGTTGCGAAGCAATATTAAACGTCAGCGGAATTCTGAGAACAATGGAAGAGTTCCGAAGCATTTTTAAACGTCAGCGGAATTGCGAGAACAATGGAAGAGTTCTAAAGCATTTTTAAACATCAGCGGAATGCCGAGAACAATGCAAGATTTCCAAAGCATTTTTATATGTCAGCGGAATTCCGAGAACAATGGAAAAGTTGCGAAGCATCTTTAAACTTCAACGGAATTCCGAGAACAATGGAAGAGTTCCAAAGCATTTTTAAACGTCAGCGGAATTCCGAGAACAATGAAAGAGTTGCGAAGCATTATTAAATGTCAGCAGAATTCCGAGAACAATGGAAGAGTTCCGAAGCATTTTTAAACTTCAGCATAATTCCGAGAACAATGGAAGAGTTCCAAAGCATTTTTAAATTTCAACGGAATTCCAAGAACAATGGAAGAGTTCCGAAGCATTTTAAAACTTCAGCAGAATTCCAAGAACAATGGAAGAGTTCCGTAGCATTTTAAACTTCAACTGATTTCCGAGAAATGGAAGAGTTACGAACCATTTTGAAACGTCAGCCGAAATCTGAGAACAATGGAAGCGTTCCGAAGCATTTTTAAATGTCAGCGGAATTCCGAGAACAATGAAAGAGTTGCGAAGCATTATTAAACGTCAGCGGAATTCTGAGAACAATGGACGAGTTCCGAAGCATTTTTAAACATCAGCGGAATGTCGAGAACAATGCAAGATTTACGAAGCATTTTTATATGTCAGCGCAATTCCGAGAACAATGGAAGAGTACCGAAGCATTTTAAAACGTCAGCGGAATTCCGAGAACAATGGAAGAGTTCCGAAGCATTTTTAAACTTCAGCGGAATTACGAGAACAATGGAAGATTTCCGAAGCATTTTTAAACATGAGCAGAATTCCGAGAACAATGGAAGAGATTTTAAGCATTTTTAAACTTCAGCGGAATTCCGAGAACAATAGAAGAGTTCCGAAGCATTTTTAAACTTCACCCGAATTCTGAGAACAATGGAAGAGTTCCGTAGCATTTTTAAAAGTCAGCAGAATTCCGAGAACAATGAAAGAGTTGTGAAGCATTTTTAAACGTCAGCGGAATTCCGAGAACAATGGAAGAGTTCCGAAGCATTTTTAAACGTCAGCAGAATTCCGAGAACAATGGAAGAGTTCCGAAGCATTTTTAAACGTCAGTGGAATTCCGAGAACAATGGAAGAGTTCCGAAGTATTTTCAAATGTCAGCAGAATTCCGAGAACAATGTAAGAGTTCTGAAGCATTTTTAAACTTCAGCAGAATTCCGAGAGCAATGGAAGAGTTCCAAAGCATTTTAAAACTTCAGCAGAATTCCAAGAACAATTGAAGGGTTCCGAAGCATTTTTAAACTTCAGCAGAATTCCGAGAACAATGGGAGAGTTTCGAAGCATTTTTAAACTTCAGCAGAATTCCGAGAACAATGGAAGAGTTTCGAAACATTTTTAAACTTCAATGGAATTCCGAGAACAATGGAAGAGTTCCGAAGCATTTTTAAACGTCAGCGGGATTCCGAGAACAATGGAAGAGTTGTGAAGCATTTTTAAGCGTCAGCGGAATTCCGAGAACAATGGAAGAGTTCCGAAGCATTTTTAAACTTCAGCAGAATTCCGAGAACAATGGAAGAGTTCCAAAGCATTTTTAAACTTCAGCGGAATTACGAGAACAATGCAAGAGTTCCGAAGCATTTTTAAACATGAGCAGAATTCCGAGAACAATGGAAGAGATTTTAAGCATTTTTAAACTTCAGCGGAATTCCGAGAACAATAGAAGAGTTCCGAAACATTTTTAAACTTCACCCGAATTCCGAGAACAATGGAAGAGTTCCGATGCATTTTTAAACTTCAGCAGAATTCCTTGAACAATGGAAGAGTTCCGCAGCATTTTTAAACTTCAGCGGAATTTGGAGAACAATGGAAGAGTTCCGAAGAATTTTTAAACTTCACCCGAATTCTGAGAACAATGGAAGAGTTCCGAAGCATTTTTAAAAGTCAGCGGAATTCCGAGAACAATGAAAGAGTTGTGAAGCATTTTTAAACGTCAGCGGAATTCCGAGAACAATGGAAGAGTTCCGAAGCATTTTTAAACGTCAGCAGAATTCCGAGAACAATGGAAGAGTTCCGAAGCATTTTTAAACGAGAGTGGAATTCCGAGAACAATGGAAGAGTTCCGAAGTATTTTCAAATGTCAGCAGAATTCCGAGAACAATGTAAGAGTTCTGAAGCATTTTTAAACTTCAGCAGAATTCCGAGAGCAATGGAAGAGTTCCAAAGCATTTTAAAACTTCAGCAGAATTCCGAGAACAATGGAAGAGTTCCGAAGCATTTTTAAACTTCAGCAGAATTCCGAGAACAATGGAAGAGTTCCGAAGCATTTTTAAACTTCAGCAGAATTCCGAGAACAATGGAAGAGTTCCAAAGCATTTTTAAACGTCAGCAGAATTCTGAGAACAAATGAAGAGTTCCAAAGCATTTTTAAACGTCAGTGGCATTCCGAGAACAATGGAAGAGTTCCGAAGCATTTTTAAATGTCAGCAGAATTCCGAGAACAATGTAAGAGTTCTGAAGCATTTTTAAACTTCAGCAGAATTCCGAGAGCAATGGAAGAGTTCCAAAGCATTTTAAAACTTCAGCAGAATTCCAAGAACAATTGAAGGGTTCCGAAGCATTTTTAAACTTCAGCAGAATTCCGAGAACAATGGGAGAGTTTTGAAGCATTTTTAAACTTCAGCAGAATTCCGAGAACAATGGAAGAGTTTCGAAGCATTTTTAAACTTCAACGGAATTCCGAGAACAATGGAAGAGTTCCGAAGCATTTTTAAACGTCAGCGGAATTCTGAGAACAATGGAAGAGTTCTTTAGCATTTTTAAACATCAGCGGAATGCCGAGAACAATGCAAGATTTCCGAAGCATTTTTATATGTCAGCGGAATTCCGAGAACAATGGAAGAGTATCGAAGCATTTTAAAACGTCAGCGGAATTCCGAGAACAATGGAAGAGTTCCGAAGCATTTTTAAACTTCAGCGGAATTACGAGAACAATGCAAGAGTTCCGAAGCATTTTTAAACATGAGCAGAATTCCGAGAACAATGGAAGAGATTTTAAGCATTTTTAAACTTCAGCGGAATTCCGAGAACAATAGAAGAGTTCCGAAGCATTTTTAAACTTCAGCGGAATTCCGAGAACAATGGAAGAGTTCCGATGCATTTTTAAACTTCAGCAGAATTCCTAGAACAATGGAAGAGTTCCGAAGCATTTTTAAACTTCAGCGGAATTTGGAGAACAATGGAAGAGTTCCGAAGAATTTTTAAAAGTCAGCGGAATTCCGAGAACAATGGAAGAGTAGTGAAGCATTTTTAAACGTCAGCGGAATTCCGAGAACAATGGAAGAGGTCCGAAGCATTTTTAAATTTCAGCGGAATTCCGAGAAATATGGAAGAGTTCCGAAGCATTTTTAAATGTCAGTAGAATTCCGAGAACAATGGAAGAGTTTCGAAGCATTTTTAAACGTCAGCGGAATTCCGAGAACAATGGAAGAGGTCCGAAGCATTTTTAAATTTCAGCGGAATTCCGAGAAATATGGAAGAGTTCCGAAGCATTTTTAAATGTCAGTAGAATTCCGAGAACAATGGAAGAGTTTCGAAGCATTTTTAAACTTCAGCGGAATTTGGAGAACAATGGAAGAGTTCCGAAGAATTTTTAAACTTCACCCGAATTCTGAGAACAATGGAAGAGTTCCGAAGCATTTTTAAACGTCAGCGGAATTCCGAGAACAATGGAAGAGGTCCGAAGCATTTTTAAATTTCAGCGGAATTCCGAGAAATATGGAAGAGTTCCGAAGCATTTTTAATTGTCAGCAGAATTCCGAGAACAATGGAAGAGTTCCAAAGCATTTTTAAATGTCAGCGGAATTTTGAAAACAATGGAAGAGTTCTGAAGTATTTTTAAACTTCAGCAGAATTCCGAGAACAATGGAAGAGTACCGAAGCATTTTTAAAAGTCAGCGGAATTCCGAGAACAACAGAAGAGTTGTGAAGCATTTTTAAGCGTCAGCGGAATTCCGAGAACAATGGAAGAGTTCCAAAGCATTTTTAAACTTCAGCAGAATTCCGAGAACAATGGAAGAGTTCCGAAGCATTTTTAAGCGTCAGCAGAATTCCGAGAACAATTGAAGAGTTCCAAAGCATTTTTAAACGTCAGTGGAATTCCGAGAACAATGGAAGAGTTCCGAAGCATTTTTAAATGTCAGCAGAATTCCGAGAACAATGTAAGAGTTCTGAAGCATTTTTAAACTTCAGCAGAATTCCGAGAGCAATGGAAGAGTTCACATGCATTTTTAAACTTCAGCAGAATTCCGAGAACAATGGAAGAGTTTCGAAGCATTTTTAAACGTCAGGGGAATTCCGCGAACAATGGAAGAGTTCTGAAGCATTTTTAAACGTCAGCGGATTTTTGAAAACAATGGAAGATTTCCGAAGCATTTTTAAACTTCAGCGGAATTTGGAGAACAATCGGAGAGTTCCGAAGCATTTTTAAAGGTCAGCGGAATTCCGTGAACAATGGAAGAGTTCCGAAGCATTTTTAAACTTCAGCATAATTCCGAGAACAATGGAAGAGTTCCGAAGCATTTTTAAAAGTCAGCGGAATTCCGAGAACAATGAAAGAGTTGTGAAGCATTTTTAAACGTCAGCGGAATTCCGAGAACAATGGAAGAGTTCCGAAGCATTTTTAAACGTCAGCAGAATTCCGAGAACAATGGAAGAGTTCCGAAGCATTTTTAAACGAGAGTGGAATTCCGAGAACAATGGAAGAGTTCCGAAGTATTTTCAAATGTCAGCAGAATTCCGAGAACAATGTAAGAGTTCTGAAGCATTTTTAAACTTCAGCAGAATTCCGAGAGCAATGGAAGAGTTCCAAAGCAGTTTAAAACTTCAGCAGAATTCCGAGAACAATGGAAGAGTTCCGAAGCATTTTTAAACTTCAGCAGAATTCCGAGAACAATGGAAGAGTTCCGAAGCATTTTTAAACTTCAGCAGAATTCCGAGAACAATGGAAGAGTTCCAAAGCATTTTTAAACGTCAGCAGAATTCTGAGAACAAATGAAGAGTTCCAAAGCATTTTTAAACGTCAGTGGCATTCCGAGAACAATGGAAGAGTTCCGAAGCATTTTTAAATGTCAGCAGAATTCCGAGAACAATGTAAGAGTTCTGAAGCATTTTTAAACTTCAGCAGAATTCCGAGAGCAATGGAAGAGTTCCAAAGCATTTTAAAACTTCAGCAGAATTCCAAGAACAATTGAAGGGTTCCGAAGCATTTTTAAACTTCAGCAGAATTCCGAGAACAATGGGAGAGTTTCGAAGCATTTTTAAACTTCAGCAGAATTCCGAGAACAATGGAAGAGTTTCGAAGCATTTTTAAACTTCAACGGAATTCCGAGAACAATGGAAGAGTTCCGAAGCATTTTTAAACGTCAGCGGAATTCTGAGAACAATGGAAGAGTTCTTTAGCATTTTTAAACATCAGCGGAATGCCGAGAACAATGCAAGATTTCCGAAGCATTTTTATATGTCAGCGGAATTCCGAGAACAATGGAAGAGTATCGAAGCATTTTAAAACGTCAGCGGAATTCCGAGAACAATGGAAGAGTTCCGAAGCATTTTTAAACTTCAGCGGAATTACGAGAACAATGCAAGAGTTCCGAAGCATTTTTAAACATGAGCAGAATTCCGAGAACAATGGAAGAGATTTTAAGCATTTTTAAACTTCAGCGGAATTCCGAGAACAATAGAAGAGTTCCGAAGCATTTTTAAACTTCAGCGGAATTCCGAGAACAATGGAAGAGTTCCGATGCATTTTTAAACTTCAGCAGAATTCCTAGAACAATGGAAGAGTTCCGAAGCATTTTTAAACTTCAGCGGAATTTGGAGAACAATGGAAGAGTTCCGAAGAATTTTTAAAAGTCAGCGGAATTCCGAGAACAATGGAAGAGTAGTGAAGCATTTTTAAACGTCAGCGGAATTCCGAGAACAATGGAAGAGGTCCGAAGCATTTTTAAATTTCAGCGGAATTCCGAGAAATATGGAAGAGTTCCGAAGCATTTTTAAATGTCAGCAGAATTCCGAGAACAATGGAAGAGTTCCAAAGCATTTTTAAATGTCAGCGGAATTTTGAAAACAATGGAAGAGTTCTGAAGTATTTTTAAACTTCAGCAGAATTCCGAGAACAATGGAAGAGTACCGAAGCATTTTTAAAAGTCAGCGGAATTCCGAGAACAACAGAAGAGTTGTGAAGCATTTTTAAGCGTCAGCGGAATTCCGAGAACAATGGAAGAGTTCCAAAGCATTTTTAAACTTCAGCAGAATTCCGAGAACAATGGAAGAGTTCCGAAGCATTTTTAAGCGTCAGCAGAATTCCGAGAACAATTGAAGAGTTCCAAAGCATTTTTAAACGTCAGTGGAATTCCGAGAACAATGGAAGAGTTCCGAAGCATTTTTAAATGTCAGCAGAATTCCGAGAACAATGTAAGAGTTCTGAAGCATTTTTAAACTTCAGCAGAATTCCGAGAGCAATGGAAGAGTTCACATGCATTTTTAAACTTCAGCAGAATTCCGAGAACAATGGAAGAGTTTCGAAGCATTTTTAAACGTCAGGGGAATTCCGCGAACAATGGAAGAGTTCTGAAGCATTTTTAAACGTCAGCGGATTTTTGAAAACAATGGAAGATTTCCGAAGCATTTTTAAACTTCAGCGGAATTTGGAGAACAATCGGAGAGTTCCGAAGCATTTTTAAAGGTCAGCGGAATTCCGTGAACAATGGAAGAGTTCCGAAGCATTTTTAAACTTCAGCATAATTCCGAGAACAATGGAAGAGTTCCGAAGCATTTTTAAATTTCAACGGAATTCCGAGAACAATGGAAGATTTCCGAAGCATTTTAAAACTTCAGCGGATTTCCATCAAGAATGAAAGAGTTCCGAAGAATTTTTAAACTTCAGCAGAATTTGAGGAACAATGGAAGAGTTCCAAAGCATTTTTAAACTTCAGCAGAAATCTGGGAACAATGGAAGAGTTTCAAAGCATTTTTAAACTTCAGCAGAATTCGGAGAACAATAGAAGAGTTCCGAAGCATTTTTAAACATGAGCAGAATTCCGAGAACAATGGAAGAGATTTTAAGCATTTTTAAACTTCAGCGGAATTCCGAGAACAATAGAAGAGTTCTGCAGCATTTTTAAACGTCAGCGGATTTTTGAAAACAATGGAAGATTTCCGAAGCATTTTTAAACGTCAGCGGAATTCTGAGAAAAATGGAAGAGTTCCGAAGCATTTTTAAACTTCAGCGGAATTTGGAGAACAATCGAAGAGTTCCGAAGCATTTTTAAAGGTCAGCGGAATTCCGAGAACAATGGAAGAGTTGTGAAAGCATTTTTAAACGTCAGCGGAATTCCGAGAACAATGGAAGAGTTGCAAAGCATTATTAAACATCAGCGGAATTCCGAGAACAATGGAAGAGTTCCGAAGCATTTTTAAACTTCGGCATAATTCCGAGAACAATGGAAGAGTTCCGAAGCATTTTTAAATTTCAACGGAAATCCGAGAACAATGGAAGAGTTCCGAAGCATTTTAAAACTTCAGCAGAATTCCAAGAACAATGGTATAGTCCTGAAGCATTTTAAACTTCAGCTGATTTCCGAGAAATGGAAGAGTTCCGATGCATTTTGAAACGTCAGCCGAAATCCGAAAAAAATGGAAGAGTTCCGAAGCATTTTTAAACTTCAGCGGAATTCCTTGAACAATGAAAGTGTTGCGAATCATTATTAAATGTCATCGGAATACCAAGAACAATGGAAGAGTTCCGAAGCATTTTTAAATGTCAGCGGAAATCCGAGAACAATGGAAGCGTTCGGAAGCATTTTTAAATGTCAGCTGAATTCCGAGAACAATGAAAGAGTTGCGAAGCATTATTAAACGTCAGCGGAATTCTGAGAACAATGGAAGAGTTCCGAAACATTTTTAAACATCAGCGGATTTCCTTCAAGAATGAAAGAGTTCCGTAGAATTTTTAAACTTCAGCAGAATTTGAGGAACAATAGAAGAGTTCCAAAGCATTTTTAAACTTTAGCAGAAATCTGGGAACAATGGAAGAGTTTCAAAGCATTTTTAAACTTCAGCAGAATTCGGAGAACAATAGAAGAGTTCTAAAGCATTTTTAAACGTCAGCAGAATTTCGAGAACAATTGAAGAGTTCCAAAGCATTTTTAAACTTCAGCGGAATTCCGAGAACAATGGAAGAGTTCCGAAGCATTTTTAAATGTCAGCAGAATTCCGAGAACAATGTAAGAGTTCCAAAGCATTTTAAAACTTCAGCAGAATTCCAAGAACAATTGAAGTGTTCCGAAGCATTTTTAAACGTCAGCGGAATTGCGAGAACAATGGAAGAGTTCTAAAGCATTTTTAAACATCAGCGGAATGCCGAGAACAATGCAAGTTTTCCGAAGCATTTTTATATGTCAGCGGAATTCCGAGAACAATGGAAGAGTACCGAAGCATTTTAAAACGTCAGCGGAATTCCGAGAACAATGGAAGAGTTCCGAAGCATTTTTAAACTTCAGCGGAATTGCGAGAACAATGCAAGAGTTCCGAAGCATTTTTACACATGAGCAGAATTCCAAGAACAATGGAAGAGATTTTAAGCATTTTTAAACTTCAGCGGAATTCCGAGCACAATAGAAGAGTTCCGAAGCATTTTTAAACTTCACCCGAATTCCGAGAACAATGGAAGAGTTCCGATGCATTTTTAAACTTCAGCAGAATTCCTAGAACAATGGAAGAGTTCCGAAGCATTTTTAAACTTCAGCGGAATTCCGAGAACAATGGAAGAGTTCCGATGCATTTTTAAACTTCAGCAGAATTCCTAGAACAATGGAAGAGTTCCGAAGCATTTTTAAACTTCAGCGGAATTTGGAGAACAATGGAAGAGTTCCGAAGAATTTTTAAAAGTCAGCGGAATTCCGAGAACAATGGAAGAGTAGTGAAGCATTTTTAAACGTCAGCGGAATTCCGAGAACAATGGAAGAGGTCCGAAGCATTTTTAAATTTCAGCGGAATTCCGAGAAATATGGAAGAGTTCCGAAGCATTTTTAAATGTCAGCAGAATTCCGAGAACAATGGAAGAGTTCCAAAGCATTTTTAAATGTCAGCGGAATTTTGAAAACAATGGAAGAGTTCTGAAGTATTTTTAAACTTCAGCAGATTTCCGAGAACAATGGAGGAGTACCGAAGCATTTTTAAAAGTCAGCGGAATTCCGAGAACAACAGAAGAGTTGTGAAGCATTTTTAAGCGTCAGCGGAATTCCGAGAACAATGGAAGAGGTCCGAAGCATTTTTAAATTTCAGCGGAATTCCGAGAAATATGGAAGAGTTCCGAAGCATTTTTAAATGTCAGCAGAATTCCGAGAACAATGGAAGAGTTCCAAAGCATTTTTAAATGTCAGCGGAATTTTGAAAACAATGGAAGAGTTCTGAAGTATTTTTAAACTTCAGCAGAATTCCGAGAACAATGGAAGAGTACCGAAGCATTTTTAAAAGTCAGCGGAATTCCGAGAACAACAGAAGAGTTGTGAAGCATTTTTAAGCGTCAGCGGAATTCCGAGAACAATGGAAGAGTTCCAAAGCATTTTTAAACTTCAGCAGAATTCCGAGAACAATGGAAGAGTTCCGAAGCATTTTTAAGCGTCAGCAGAATTCCGAGAACAATTGAAGAGTTCCAAAGCATTTCTAAACGTCAGTGGAATTCCGAGAACAATGGAAGAGTTCCGAAGCATTTTTAAATGTCAGCAGAATTCCGAGAACAATGTAAGAGTTCTGAAGCATTTTTATACTTCAGCAGAATTCCGAGAGCAATGGAAGAGTTCACATGCATTTTTAAACTTCAGCAGAATTCCGAGAACAATGGAAGAGTTTCGAAGCATTTTTAAACGTCAGGGGAATTCCGCGAACAATGGAAGAGTTCTGAAGCATTTTTAAACGTCAGCGGATTTTTGAAAACAATGGAAGATTTCCGAAGCATTTTTAAACGTCAGCGGAATTCTGAGAAAAATGGAAGAGTTCCGAAGCATTTTTAAACTTCAGCGGAATTTGGAGAACAATCGGAGAGTTCCAAAGCATTTTTAAAAGTCAGCGGAATTCCGAGAACAATGGAAGAGTTGTGAAGCATTTTTAAACGTCAGCGGAATTCCGAGAACAATGGAAGAGTTGCAAAGCATTATTAAACGTCAGCGGAATTCCGAGAACAATGGAAGAGTTCCGAAGCATTTTTAAACTTCAGCATAATTCCGAGAACAATGGAAGAGTTCCGAAGCATTTTTAAATTTCAAAGGAATTCCGAGAAAAATGGAAGATTTCCGAAGCATTTTAAAACTTCAGCAGAATTCCAAGAACAATGGAAGAGTTCCGAAGCATTTTGAAACGTCAGCGGAAATCCGAGAACAATGGAATCGTTCCGAAGCATTTTTAAATGTCAGCTGAATTCCGAGAACAATGAAAGAGTTGCGAAGCATTATTAAACGTCAGCGGAATTCTGAGAACAATGGAAGAGTTCCGAAACATTTTTAAACATCAGCGGATTTCCTTCAAGAATGAAAGAGTTCCGAAGAATTTTTAAACTTCAGCAGAATTTGAGGAACAATGGAAGAGTTCCAAAGCATTTTTAAACTTCAGCAGAAATCTGGGAACAATGGAAGAGTTTCAAAGCATTTTTAAACTTCAGCAGAATTCGGAGAACAATAGAAGAGTTCCGAAGCATTTTTAAACATGAGCAGAATTCCGAGAACAATGGAAGAGATTTTAAGCATTTTTAAACTTCAGCGGAATTCCGAGAACAATAGAAGAGTTCTGCAGCATTTTTAAACGTCAGCGGATTTTTGAAAACAATGGAAGATTTCCGAAGCATTTTTAAACATCAGCGGAATTCTGAGAAAAATGGAAGAGTTCCGAAGCATTTTTAAACTTCAGCGGAATTTGGAGAACAATCGAAGAGTTCCGAAGCATTTTTAAAGGTCAGCGGAATTCCGAGAACAATGGAAGAGTTGTGAAAGCATTTTTAAACGTCAGCGGAATTCCGAGAACAATGGAAGAGTTGCAAAGCATTATTAAACATCAGCGGAATTCCGAGAACAATGGAAGAGTTCCGAAGCATTTTTAAACTTCGGCATAATTCCGAGAACAATGGAAGAGTTCCGAAGCATTTTTAAATTTCAACGGAAATCCGAGAACAATGGAAGAGTTCCGAAGCATTTTAAAACTTCAGCAGAATTCCAAGAACAATGGTATAGTCCTGAAGCATTTTAAACTTCAGCTGATTTCCGAGAAATGGAAGAGTTCCGATGCATTTTGAAACGTCAGCCGAAATCCGAAAAAAATGGAAGAGTTCCGAAGCATTTTTAAACTTCAGCGGAATTCCTTGAACAATGAAAGTGTTGCGAATCATTATTAAATGTCATCGGAATACCAAGAACAATGGAAGAGTTCCGAAGCATTTTTAAATGTCAGCGGAAATCCGAGAACAATGGAAGCGTTCCGAAGCATTTTTAAATGTCAGCTGAATTCCGAGAACAATGAAAGAGTTGCGAAGCATTATTAAACGTCAGCGGAATTCTGAGAACAATGGAAGAGTTCCGAAACATTTTTAAACATCAGCGGATTTCCTTCAAGAATGAAAGAGTTCCGTAGAATTTTTAAACTTCAGCAGAATTTGAGGAACAATAGAAGAGTTCCAAAGCATTTTTAAACTTTAGCAGAAATCTGGGAACAATGGAAGAGTTTCAAAGCATTTTTAAACTTCAGCAGAATTCGGAGAACAATAGAAGAGTTCTAAAGCATTTTTAAACGTCAGCAGAATTTCGAGAACAATTGAAGAGTTCCAAAGCATTTTTAAACTTCAGCGGAATTCCGAGAACAATGGAAGAGTTCCGAAGCATTTTTAAATGTCAGCAGAATTCCGAGAACAATGTAAGAGTTCCAAAGCATTTTAAAACTTCAGCAGAATTCCAAGAACAATTGAAGTGTTCCGAAGCATTTTTAAACGTCAGCGGAATTGCGAGAACAATGGAAGAGTTCTAAAGCATTTTTAAACATCAGCGGAATGCCGAGAACAATGCAAGATTTCCGAAGCATTTTTATATGTCAGCGGAATTCCGAGAACAATGGAAGAGTACCGAAGCATTTTAAAACGTCAGCGGAATTCCGAGAACAATGGAAGAGTTCCGAAGCATTTTTAAACTTCAGCGGAATTACGAGAACAATGGAAGATTTCCAAAGCATTTTTAAACATGAGCAGAATTCCGAGAACAATGGAAGAGATTTTAAGCATTTTTAAACTTCAGCGGAATTCCGAGAACAATAGAAGAGTTCCGAAGCATTTTTAAACTTCACCCGAATTCTGAGAACAATGGAAGAGTTCCGATGCATTTTTAAACTTCAGCAGAATTCCTAGAACAATGGAAGAGTTCCGAAGCATTTTTAAACTTCAGCGGAATTTGGAGAACAATGGAAGAGTTCCGAAGAATTTTTAAAAGTCAGCGGAATTCCGAGAACAATGGAAGAGTAGTGAAGCATTTTTAAACGTCAGCGGAATTCCGAGAACAATGGAAGAGGTCCGAAGCATTTTTAAATTTCAGCGGAATTCCGAGAAATATGGAAGAGTTCCGAAGCATTTTTAAATGTCAGCAGAATTCCGAGAACAATGGAAGAGTTCCAAAGCATTTTTAAATGTCAGCGGAATTTTGAAAACAATGGAAGAGTTCTGAAGTATTTTTAAACTTCAGCAGATTTCCGAGAACAATGGAGGAGTACCGAAGCATTTTTAAAAGTCAGCGGAATTCCGAGAACAACAGAAGAGTTGTGAAGCATTTTTAAGCGTCAGCGGAATTCCGAGAACAATGGAAGAGGTCCGAAGCATTTTTAAATTTCAGCGGAATTCCGAGAAATATGGAAGAGTTCCGAAGCATTTTTAAATGTCAGCAGAATTCCGAGAACAATGGAAGAGTTCCAAAGCATTTTTAAATGTCAGCGGAATTTTGAAAACAATGGAAGAGTTCTGAAGTATTTTTAAACTTCAGCAGAATTCCGAGAACAATGGAAGAGTACCGAAGCATTTTTAAAAGTCAGCGGAATTCCGAGAACAACAGAAGAGTTGTGAAGCATTTTTAAGCGTCAGCGGAATTCCGAGAACAATGGAAGAGTTCCAAAGCATTTTTAAACTTCAGCAGAATTCCGAGAACAATGGAAGAGTTCCGAAGCATTTTTAAGCGTCAGCAGAATTCCGAGAACAATTGAAGAGTTCCAAAGCATTTCTAAACGTCAGTGGAATTCCGAGAACAATGGAAGAGTTCCGAAGCATTTTTAAATGTCAGCAGAATTCCGAGAACAATGTAAGAGTTCTGAAGCATTTTTATACTTCAGCAGAATTCCGAGAGCAATGGAAGAGTTCACATGCATTTTTAAACTTCAGCAGAATTCCGAGAACAATGGAAGAGTTTCGAAGCATTTTTAAACGTCAGGGGAATTCCGCGAACAATGGAAGAGTTCTGAAGCATTTTTAAACGTCAGCGGATTTTTGAAAACAATGGAAGATTTCCGAAGCATTTTTAAACGTCAGCGGAATTCTGAGAAAAATGGAAGAGTTCCGAAGCATTTTTAAACTTCAGCGGAATTTGGAGAACAATCGGAGAGTTCCAAAGCATTTTTAAAGGTCAGCGGAATTCCGAGAACAATGGAAGAGTTGTGAAGCATTTTTAAACGTCAGCGGAATTCCGAGAACAATGGAAGAGTTGCAAAGCATTATTAAACGTCAGCGGAATTCCGAGAACAATGGAAGAGTTCCGAAGCATTTTTAAACTTCAGCATAATTCCGAGAACAATGGAAGAGTTCCGAAGCATTTTTAAATTTCAAAGGAATTCCGAGAAAAATGGAAGATTTCCGAAGCATTTTAAAACTTCAGCAGAATTCCAAGAACAATGGAAGAGTTCCGAAGCATTTTGAAACGTCAGCGGAAATCCGAGAACAATGGAATCGTTCCGAAGCATTTTTAAATGTCAGCTGAATTCCGAGAACAATGAAAGAGTTGCGAAGCATTATTAAACGTCAGCGGAATTCTGAGAACAATGGAAGAGTTCCGAAACATTTTTAAACATCAGCGGATTTCCTTCAAGAATGAAAGAGTTCCGAAGAATTTTTAAACTTCAGCAGAATTTGAGGAACAATGGAAGAGTTCCAAAGCATTTTTAAACTTCAGCAG
The DNA here is from genome assembly GCF_046119375.1 of Phyllobates terribilis. Lineage (NCBI taxonomy): Eukaryota > Metazoa > Chordata > Amphibia > Anura > Dendrobatidae > Phyllobates > Phyllobates terribilis. The sequence goes on along the minus strand of NW_027362775.1, from coordinate 18,655,052 downwards.
AAATCTGGGAACAATGGAAGAGTTTCAAAGCATTTTTAAACTTCAGCAGAATTCGGAGAACAATAGAAGAGTTCCGAAGCATTTTTAAACATGAGCAGAATTCCGAGAACAATGGAAGAGATTTTAAGCATTTTTAAACTTCAGCGGAATTCCGAGAACAATAGAAGAGTTCTGCAGCATTTTTAAACGTCAGCGGATTTTTGAAAACAATGGAAGATTTCCGAAGCATTTTTAAACATCAGCGGAATTCTGAGAAAAATGGAAGAGTTCCGAAGCATTTTTAAACTTCAGCGGAATTTGGAGAACAATCGAAGAGTTCCGAAGCATTTTTAAAGGTCAGCGGAATTCCGAGAACAATGGAAGAGTTGTGAAAGCATTTTTAAACGTCAGCGGAATTCCGAGAACAATGGAAGAGTTGCAAAGCATTATTAAACATCAGCGGAATTCCGAGAACAATGGAAGAGTTCCGAAGCATTTTTAAACTTCGGCATAATTCCGAGAACAATGGAAGAGTTCCGAAGCATTTTTAAATTTCAACGGAAATCCGAGAACAATGGAAGAGTTCCGAAGCATTTTAAAACTTCAGCAGAATTCCAAGAACAATGGTATAGTCCTGAAGCATTTTAAACTTCAGCTGATTTCCGAGAAATGGAAGAGTTCCGATGCATTTTGAAACGTCAGCCGAAATCCGAAAAAAATGGAAGAGTTCCGAAGCATTTTTAAACTTCAGCGGAATTCCTTGAACAATGAAAGTGTTGCGAATCATTATTAAATGTCATCGGAATACCAAGAACAATGGAAGAGTTCCGAAGCATTTTTAAATGTCAGCGGAAATCCGAGAACAATGGAAGCGTTCCGAAGCATTTTTAAATGTCAGCTGAATTCCGAGAACAATGAAAGAGTTGCGAAGCATTATTAAACGTCAGCGGAATTCTGAGAACAATGGAAGAGTTCCGAAACATTTTTAAACATCAGCGGATTTCCTTCAAGAATGAAAGAGTTCCGTAGAATTTTTAAACTTCAGCAGAATTTGAGGAACAATGGAAGAGTTCCAAAGCATTTTTAAACTTCAGCAGAAATCCGGGAACAATGGAAGAGTTTCAAAGCATTTTTAAACGTCAGCAGAATTTCGAGAACAATTGAAGAGTTCCAAAGCATTTTTAAACTTCAGCGGAATTCCGAGAACAATGGAAGAGTTCCGAAGCATTTTTAAATGTCAGCAGAATTCCGAGAACAATGTAAGAGTTCCAAAGCATTTTAAAACTTCAGCAGAATTCCAAGAACAATTGAAGTGTTCCGAAGCATTTTTAAACGTCAGCGGAATTGCGAGAACAATGGAAGAGTTCTAAAGCATTTTTAAACATCAGCGGAATGCCGAGAACAATGCAAGATTTCCGAAGCATTTTTATATGTCAGCGGAATTCCGAGAACAATGGAAGAGTACCGAAGCATTTTAAAACGTCAGCGGAATTCCGAGAACAATGGAAGAGTTCCGAAGCATTTTTAAACTTCAGCGGAATTACGAGAACAATGGAAGATTTCCAAAGCATTTTTAAACATGAGCAGAATTCCGAGAACAATGGAAGAGATTTTAAGCATTTTTAAACTTCAGCGGAATTCCGAGAACAATAGAAGAGTTCCGAAGCATTTTTAAACTTCACCCGAATTCTGAGAACAATGGAAGAGTTCCGAAGCATTTTTAAAAGTCAGCGGAATTCCGAGAACAATGAAAGAGTTGTGAAGCATTTTTAAACGTCAGCGGAATTCCGAGAACAATGGAAGAGTTCCGAAGCATTTTTAAACTTCAGCATAATTCCGAGAACAATGGAAGAGTTCCAAAGCATTTTTAAATTTCAACGGAATTCCAAGAACAATGGAAGAGTTCCGAAGCATTTTAAAACTTCAGCAGAATTCCAAGAACAATGGAAGAGTTCCGTAGCATTTTAAGCTTCAACTGATTTCCGAGAAATGGAAGAGTTACGAACCATTTTGAAACGTCAGCCGAAATCTGAGAACAATGGAAGCGTTCCGAAGCATTTTTAAATGTCAGCGGAATTCCGAGAACAATGAAAGAGTTGCGAAGCATTATTAAACGTCAGCGGAATTCTGAGAACAATGGAAGAGTTCCGAAGCATTTTTAAACGTCAGCGGAATTGCGAGAACAATGGAAGAGTTCTTAAGCATTTTTAAACATCAGCGGAATGTCGAGAACAATGCAAGATTTACGAAGCATTTTTATATGTCAGCGGAATTCCGAGAACAATGGAAGAGTTGTGAAGCATTTTTAAGCGTCAGCGGAATTCCGAGAACAATGGAAGGGTTCCGAAGCATTTTTAAACTTCAGCAGAATTCCGAGAACAATGGAAGAGTTCCAAAGCATTTTTAAACGTCAGCAGAATTCTGAGAACAAATGAAGAGTTCCAAAGCATTTTTAAACGTCAGTGGAATTCCTAGAACAATGGAAGAGTTCCGAAGCATTTTTAAATGTCAGCAGAATTCCGTGAACAATGTAAGAGTTCTGAAGCATTTTTAAACTTCAGCAGAATTCCGAGAGCAATGGAAGAGTTCCAAAGCATTTTAAAACTTCAGCAGAATTCTGAGAACAATGGAAGAGTTCTTTAGCATTTTTAAACATCAGCGGAATGCCGAGAACAATGGAAGAGATTTTAAGCATTTTTAAACTTCAGCGGAATTCCGAGAACAATAGAAGAGTTCCGAAGCATTTTTAAACTTCACCCGAATTCTGAGAACAATGGAAGAGTTCCGAAGCATTTTTAAAAGTCAGCGGAATTCCGAGAACAATGAAAGAGTTGTGAAGCATTTTTAAACGTCAGCGGAATTCCGAGAACAATGGAAGAGTTCCGAAGCATTTTTAAACGTCAGCGGAATTGCGAGAACAATGGAAGAGTTCTAAAGCATTTTTAAACATCAGCGGAATGCCGAGAACAATGCAAGATTTCCAAAGCATTTTTATATGTCAGCGGAATTCCGAGAACAATGGAAAAGTTGCGAAGCATTTTTAAACTTCAACGGAATTCCGAGAACAATGGAAGAGTTCCGAAGCATTTTTAAACGTCAGCGGAATTCCGAGAACAATGAAAGAGTTGCGAAGCATTATTAAACGTCAGCGGAATTCTGAGAACAATGGAAGAGTTCCGAAACATTTTTAAACATCAGCGGATTTCCTTCAAGAATGAAAGAGTTCCGAAGAATTTTTAAACTTCAGCAGAATTTGAGGAACAATGGAAGAGTTCCAAAGCATTTTTAAACTTCAGCAGAAATCTGGGAACAATGGAAGAGTTTCAAAGCATTTTTAAACTTCAGCAGAATTCGGAGAACAATAGAAGAGTTCCGAAGCATTTTTAAACATTCGCAGAATTCCGAGAACAATGGAAGAGATTTTAAGCATTTTTAAACTTCAGCGGAATTCCGAGAACAATAGAAGAGTTCTGCAGCATTTTTAAACGTCAGCGGATTTTTGAAAACAATGGAAGATTTCCGAAGCATTTTTAAACGTCAGCGGAATTCTGAGAAAAATGGAAGAGTTCCGAAGCATTTTTAAACTTCAGCGGAATTTGGAGAACAATCGAAGAGTTCCGAAGCATTTTTAAAGGTCAGCGGAATTCCGAGAACAATGGAAGAGTTGTGAAAGCATTTTTAAACGTCAGCGGAATTCCGAGAACAATGGAAGAGTTGCAAAGCATTATTAAACATCAGCGGAATTCCGAGAACAATGGAAGAGTTCCGAAGCATTTTTAAACTTCGGCATAATTCCAAGAACAATGGAAGAGTTCCGAAGCATTTTTAAATGTCAGCGGAAATCCGAGAACAATGGAAGCGTTCCGAAGCATTTTTAAATGTCAGCTGAATTCCGAGAACAATGAAAGAGTTGCGAAGCATTATTAAACGTCAGCGGAATTCTGAGAACAATGGAAGAGTTCCGAAACATTTTTAAACATCAGCGGATTTCCTTCAAGAATGAAAGAGTTCCGTAGAATTTTTAAACTTCAGCAGAATTTGAGGAACAATGGAAGAGTTCCAAAGCATTTTTAAACTTCAGCAGAAATCCGGGAACAATGGAAGAGTTTCAAAGCATTTTTAAACGTCAGCAGAATTTCGAGAACAATTGAAGAGTTATAAAGCATTTTTAAACTTCAGCGGAATTCCGAGAACAATGGAAGAGTTCCGAAGCATTTTTAAATGTCAGCAGAATTCCGAGAACAATGTAAGAGTTCCAAAGCATTTTAAAACTTCAGCAGAATTCCAAGAACAATTGAAGTGTTCCGAAGCATTTTTAAACGTCAGCGGAATTGCGAGAACAATGGAAGAGTTCTAAAGCATTTTTAAACATCAGCGGAATGCCGAGAACAATGCAAGATTTCCGAAGCATTTTTATATGTCAGCGGAATTCCGAGAACAATGGAAGAGTACCGAAGCATTTTAAAACGTCAGCGGAATTCCGAGAACAATGGAAGAGTTCCGAAGCATTTTTAAACTTCAGCGGAATTACGAGAACAATGGAAGATTTCCAAAGCATTTTTAAACATGAGCAGAATTCCGAGAACAATGGAAGAGATTTTAAGCATTTTTAAACTTCAGCGGAATTCCGAGAACAATAGAAGAGTTCCGAAGCATTTTTAAACTTCACCCGAATTCTGAGAACAATGGAAGAGTTCCGAAGCATTTTTAAAAGTCAGCGGAATTCCGAGAACAATGAAAGAGTTGTGAAGCATTTTTAAACGTCAGCGGAATTCCGAGAACAATGGAAGAGTTCCGAAGCATTTTTAAACTTCAGCATAATTCCGAGAACAATGGAAGAGTTCCAAAGCATTTTTAAATTTCAACGGAATTCCAAGAACAATGGAAGAGTTCCGAAGCATTTTAAAACTTCAGCAGAATTCCAAGAACAATGGAAGAGTTCCGTAGCATTTTAAACTTCAACTGATTTCCGAGAAATGGAAGAGTTACGAACCATTTTGAAACGTCAGCCGAAATCTGAGAACAATGGAAGCGTTCCGAAGCATTTTTAAATGTCAGCGGAATTCCGAGAACAATGAAAGAGTTGCGAAGCATTATTAAACGTCAGCGGAATTCTGAGAACAATGGAAGAGTTCCGAAGCATTTTTAAACGTCAGCGGAATTGCGAGAACAATGGAAGAGTTCTTAAGCATTTTTAAACATCAGCGGAATGTCGAGAACAATGCAAGATTTACGAAGCATTTTTATATGTCAGCGGATTTCCGAGAACAATGGAAGAGTTGTGAAGCATTTTTAAGCGTCAGCGGAATTCCGAGAACAATGGAAGGGTTCCGAAGCATTTTTAAACTTCAGCAGAATTCCGAGAACAATGGAAGAGTTCCAAAGCATTTTTAAACGTCAGCAGAATTCTGAGAACAAATGAAGAGTTCCAAAGCATTTTTAAACGTCAGTGGAATTCCTAGAACAATGGAAGAGTTCCGAAGCATTTTTAAATGTCAGCAGAATTCCGAGAACAATGTAAGAGTTCTGAAGCATTTTTAAACTTCAGCAGAATTCCGAGAGCAATGGAAGAGTTCCAAAGCATTTTAAAACTTCAGCAGAATTCCAAGAACAATTGAAGCGTTCCGAAGCATTTTTAAACTTCAGCAGAATTCCGAGAACAATGGGAGAGTTTCGAAGCATTTTTAAACTTCAGCAGAATTCCGAGAACAATGGAAGAGTTCCGAAGCATTTTTAAACGTCAGCGGAATTCTGAGAACAATGGAAGAGTTCTTTAGCATTTTTAAACATCAGCGGAATGCCGAGAACAATGGAAGAGATTTTAAGCATTTTTAAACTTCAGCGGAATTCCGAGAACAATAGAAGAGTTCCGAAGCATTTTTAAACTTCACCCGAATTCTGAGAACAATGGAAGAGTTCCGAAGCATTTTTAAAAGTCAGCGGAATTCCGAGAACAATGAAAGAGTTGTGAAGCATTTTTAAACGTCAGCGGAATTCCGAGAACAATGGAAGAGTTCCGAAGCATTTTTAAACATCAGCGGAATTGCGAGAACAATGGAAGAGTTCTAAAGCATTTTTAAACATCAGCGGAATGCCGAGAACAATGCAAGATTTCCAAAGCATTTTTATATGTCAGCGGAATTCCGAGAACAATGGAAAAGTTGCGAAGCATTTTTAAACTTCAACGGAATTCCGAGAACAATGGAAGAGTTCCGAAGCATTTTTAAACGTCAGCGGAATTCCGAGAACAATGAAAGAGTTGCGAAGCATTATTAAATGTCAGCAGAATTCCGAGAGCAATGGAAGAGTTCACATGCATTTTTAAACTTCAGCAGAATTCCGAGAACAATGGAAGAGTTTCGAAGCATTTTTAAACGTCAGGGGAATTCCGCGAACAATGGAAGAGTTCTGAAGCATTTTTAAACGTCAGCGGATTTTTGAAAACAATGGAAGATTTCCGAAGCATTTTTAAACGTCAGCGGAATTCTGAGAAAAATGGAAGAGTTCCGAAGCATTTTTAAACTTCAGCGGAATTTGGAGAACAATCGGAGAGTTCCAAAGCATTTTTAAAGGTCAGCGGAATTCCGAGAACAATGGAAGAGTTGTGAAAGCATTTTTAAACGTCAGCGGAATTCCGAGAACAATGGAAGAGTTGCAAAGCATTATTAAACATCAGCGGAATTCCGAGAACAATGGAAGAGTTGTGAAGCATTTTTAAACGTCAGCGGTATTCCGAGAACAATGGAAGAGTTCCGAAGCATTTTTAAACGTCAGCAGAATTCCGAGAACAATGGAAGAGTTCCGAAGCATTTTTAAACGTCAGCAGAATTCTGAGAACAATGGAAGAGTTCCGAAGCATTTTTAAACTTCAGCGGAATTCCGAGAACAATGGAAGAGTTCCAAAGCATTTTTAAACGTCAGCGGAATTCCGAGAACAATGGAAGAGTTCTGAAGCATTTTTAAACGTCAGCGGAATTCCGAGAACAATGGAAGAGTTCCGAAGCATTTTTAAACGTCAGCAGAATTCCGAGAAGAATGTAAGAGTACTGAAGCATTTTTAAACTTCAGCAGAATTCCGAGAGCAATGGAAGAGTTCCAAAGCATTTTAAAAGTTCAGCAGAATTCCGAGAACAATTGAAGAGTTCCGAAGCATTTTTAAACGTCAGCGGAATGCCGAGAACAATGCAAGATTTCCGAAGCATTTTTATATGTCAGCGGAATTCCGAGAACAATGGAAGAGTTCCGAAGCATTTTTAAACTTCAGCAGAATTCCGAGAACAATGGAAGAGTTTCGAAGCATTTTTAAACTTCAACGGAATTCCGAGAACAATGGAAGAGTTCCGAAGCATTTTTAAACGTCAGCGGAATTCCGAGAACAATGAAAGTGTTGCGAAGCATTATTAAACGTCAGCGGAATTCCGAGAACAATGGAAGAGCTCTGAAGCATTTTTAAACTTCAGCAGAATTCCCAGAACAATGGAAGTGTTTCGAAGCATTTTTAAACTTCAACGGAATTCCGAGAACAATGGAAGAGTTCCGAAGCATTTTTAAACGTCAGCAGAATTCCGAGAACAATGGAAGAGTTCCGAAGTATTTTTAAATGTCAGCAGAATTCCGAGAACAATGGAAGAGTTCCGAAGCATTTTTAAACGTCAGCGGAATTCCGAGAACAATGGAAGAGTTCTGAAGCATTTTTAAGCGTCAGCGGAATTTTGAAAACAATGGAAGATTTCCAAAGCATTTTTAAACGTCAGCGGAATTCTGAGAACAATGGAAGAGTTTCGAAGCATTTTTAAACTTCAGCAGAATTCCGAGAACAATGGAAGGGTTCCGAAGCATTTTTAAACTTCAGCGGAATTTGGAGAACAATGGAAGAGTTCCGAAGTATTTTTAAAAGTCAGCGGAATTCCGAGAACAATGGAAGAGTTGTGAAGCATTTTTAAACGTCAGCGGAATTCCGAGAACAATGGAAGAGTTCCGAAGCATTTTTAAACGTCAGCAGAATTCCGAGAACAATGGAAGAGTTCCGAAGCATTTTTAAACGTCAGCGGAATTCCGAGAACAATGGAAGAGTTCCGAAGCATTTTTAAACGTCAGCAGAATTCCGAGAAGAATGTAAGAGTACTGAAGCATTTTTAAACGTCAGCGGAATTCTGAGAACAATGGAAGAGTTCCGAAGCATTTTTAAACGTCAGCAGAATTCCGAGAAGAATGTAAGAGTACTGAAGCATTTTTAAACTTCAGCAGAATTCCGAGAGCAATGGAAGAGTTCCAAAGCATTTTAAAAGTTCAGCAGAATTCCGAGAACAATTGAAGAGTTCTGAAGCATTTTTAAACGTCAGCGGAATTTTGAAAACAATGGAAGATTTCCGAAGCATTTTTAAACGTCAGCGGAATTCTGAGAACAATGGAAGAGTTCCGAAGCATTTTTAAACTTCAGCAGAATTCCGAGAACAATGGAAGTGTTTCGAAGCATTTTGAAACTTCAACGGAATTCCGAGAACAATGGAAGAGTTCCGAAGCTTTTTTAAACGTCAGTGGAATTCCGAGAACAATGTAAGAGTTCCAATGCATTTTAAAACTTCAGCAGAATTCCAAGAACAATTGAAGTGTTCTGAAGCATTTTTAAACATCAGCGGAATGCCGAGAACAATGCAAGATTTCCGCAGCATTTTTATATGTCAGCGGAATTCCGAGAACAATGGAAGAGTTCCGAAGCATTTTTAAATGTCAGCGGAAATCTGAAAACAATGGAAGAGTTCCGAAGCATTTTTAAACTTCAGCGGAATTCCGAGAACAATGGAAGAGTTCCAAAGCATTTTTAAACGTCAGCGAATTCCGAGAACAATGGAAGAGCTCTGAAGCATTTTTAAACGTCAGCGGAATTTTGAACACAATGGAAGATTTCCGAAGCATTTTTAAACGTCAGCGGAATTCTGAGAACAATGGAAGAGTTCCGAAGCATTTTTAAACGTCAGCGGAATTCTGAGAACAATGGAAGAGTTCCGAAGCATTTTTAAACGTCAGCGGAATGCCGAGAACAATGCAAGATTTCCGAAGCATTTTTATGTCAGCGGAATTCCGAGAACAATGGAAGAGTACCGAAGCATTTTTAAACGTCAGCAGAATTCCGAGAACAATGGAAGAGTTCCGAAGCATTTTTAAACGTCAGCAGAATTCCGAGAACAATGGAAGAGTTCCGAAGTATTTTTAAATGTCAGCAGAATTCCGAGAACAATGGAAGAGTTCCGAAGCATTTTTAAACGTCAGCGGAATTCCGAGAACAATGGAAGAGTTCTGAAGCATTTTTAAGCGTCAGCGGAATTTTGAAAACAATGGAAGATTTCCAAAGCATTTTTAAACGTCAGCGGAATTCTGAGAACAATGGAAGAGTTTCGAAGCATTTTTAAACTTCAGCAGAATTCCGAGAACAATGGAAGGGTTCCGAAGCATTTTTAAACTTCAGCGGAATTTGGAGAACAATGGAAGAGTTCCGAAGTATTTTTAAAAGTCAGCGGAATTCCGAGAACAATGGAAGAGTTGTGAAGCATTTTTAAACGTCAGCGGAATTCCGAGAACAATGGAAGAGTTCCGAAGCATTTTTAAACGTCAGCAGAATTCCGAGAACAATGGAAGAGTTCCGAAGCATTTTTAAACGTCAGCGGAATTCCGAGAACAATGGAAGAGTTCCGAAGCATTTTTAAACGTCAGCAGAATTCCGAGAAGAATGTAAGAGTACTGAAGCATTTTTAAACGTCAGCGGAATTCCGAGAGCAATGGAAGATTTCCGAAGCATTTTTAAACGTCAGCGGAATTCTGAGAACAATGGAAGAGTTCCGAAGCATTTTTAAACTTCAGCAGAATTCCGAGAACAATGGAAGTGTTTCGAAGCATTTTGAAACTTCAACGGAATTCCGAGAACAATGGAAGAGTTCCGAAGCTTTTTTAAACGTCAGTGGAATTCCGAGAACAATGTAAGAGTTCCAATGCATTTTAAAACTTCAGCAGAATTCCAAGAACAATTGAAGTGTTCTGAAGCATTTTTAAACATCAGCGGAATGCCGAGAACAATGCAAGATTTCCGCAGCATTTTTATATGTCAGCGGAATTCCGAGAACAATGGAAGAGTTCCGAAGCATTTTTAAATGTCAGCGGAAATCTGAAAACAATGGAAGAGTTCCGAAGCATTTTTAAACTTCAGCGGAATTCCGAGAACAATGGAAGAGTTCCAAAGCATTTTTAAACGTCAGCGAATTCCGAGAACAATGGAAGAGCTCTGAAGCATTTTTAAACGTCAGCGGAATTTTGAAAACAATGGAAGATTTCCGAAGCATTTTTAAACGTCAGCGGAATTCTGAGAACAATGGAAGAGTTCCGAAGCATTTTTAAACGTCAGCGGAATTCTGAGAACAATGGAAGAGTTCCGAAGCATTTTTAAACGTCAGCGGAATGCCGAGAACAATGGAAGAGTTCCGAAGCATTTTTAAACGTCAGCGGAATTCCGAGAACAATGAAAGAGTTGCGAAGAATTATTAAACGTCAGCGGAATTCCGAGAACAATGGAAGAGTTCTGAAGCATTTTTAAACGTCAGCAGAATTCCGAGAACAATGGAAGAGTTCCGAAGTATTTTTAAATGTCAGCAGAATTCCGAGAACAATGGAAGAGTTCCGAAGCATTTTTAAACGTCAGCAGAATTCCGAGAACAATGGAAGAGTTCCGAAGTATTTTTAAATGTCAGCAGAATTCCGAGAACAATGGAAGAGTTCTGAAGCATTTTTAAGCGTCAGCGGAATTTTGAAAACAATGGAAGATTTCCAAAGCATTTTTAAACGTCAGCGGAATTCTGAGAACAATGGAAGAGTTCCGAAGCATTTTTAAACTTCAGCAGAATTCCGAGAACAATGGAAGGGTTCCGAAGCATTTTTAAATTTCAGCGGAATTTGGAGAACAATGGAAGAGTTCCGAAGTATTTTTAAAAGTCAGCGGAATTCCGAGAACAATGGAAGAGTTGTGAAGCATTTTTAAACGTCAGCGGTATTCCGAGAACAATGGAAGAGTTCCGAAGCATTTTTAAACGTCAGCAGAATTCCGAGAACAATGGAAGAGTTCCGAAGCATTTTTAAACGTCAGCAGAATTCTGAGAACAATGGAAGAGTTCCGAAGCATTTTTAAACTTCAGCGGAATTCCGAGAACAATGGAAGAGTTCCAAAGCATTTTTAAACGTCAGCGGAATTCCGAGAACAATGGAAGAGTTCTGAAGCATTTTTAAACGTCAGCGGAATTCCGAGAACAATGGAAGAGTTCCGAAGCATTTTTAAACGTCAGCAGAATTCCGAGAAGAATGTAAGAGTACTGAAGCATTTTTAAACTTCAGCAGAATTCCGAGAGCAATGGAAGAGTTCCAAAGCATTTTAAAAGTTCAGCAGAATTCCGAGAACAATTGAAGAGTTCCGAAGCATTTTTAAACGTCAGCGGAATGCCGAGAACAATGCAAGATTTCCGAAGCATTTTTATATGTCAGCGGAATTCCGAGAACAATGGAAGAGTTCCGAAGCATTTTTAAACTTCAGCAGAATTCCGAGAACAATGGAAGAGTTTCGAAGCATTTTTAAACTTCAACGGAATTCCGAGAACAATGGAAGAGTTCCGAAGCATTTTTAAACGTCAGCGGAATTCCGAGAACAATGAAAGTGTTGCGAAGCATTATTAAACGTCAGCGGAATTCCGAGAACAATGGAAGAGCTCTGAAGCATTTTTAAACTTCAGCAGAATTCCCAGAACAATGGAAGTGTTTCGAAGCATTTTTAAACTTCAACGGAATTCCGAGAACAATGGAAGAGTTCCGAAGCATTTTTAAACGTCAGCGGAATTCCGAGAACAATGAAAGAGTTGCGAAGCATTATTAAACGTCAGCGGAATTCCGAGAACAATGGAAGAGTTCTGAAGCATTTTTAAGCGTCAGCGGAATTTTGAAAACAATGGAAGATTTCCGAAGCATTTTTAAACGTCAGCGGAATTCTGAGAACAATGGAAGAGTTCCTAAGCATTTTTAAACTTCAGCAGAATTCCGAGAACAATGGAAGGGTTCCAAAGCATTTTTAAACTTCAGCGGAATTTGGAGAACAATGGAAGAGTTCCGAAGCATTTTTAAAAGTCAGCGGAATTCCGAGAACAATGGAAGAGATTTTAAGCATTTTTAAACTTCAGCGGAATTCCGAGAACAATAGAAGAGTTCCGAAGCATTTTTAAAATTCACACGAATTCCGAGAATAATGGAAGAGTTCAGATGAATTTTTAGACTTCAGCAGAATTCCTAAAACAATGGAAGAGGTCCGAAGCATTTTTAAACTTCAGCGGAATTCCGAGAACAATGGAAGAGTTCCGAAGCATTTTTAAACATCAGCGGAATTCCGAGAACAATGGAAGAGTACTGAAGCATTTTAAAACGTCATCGGAATTCCGAGAACAATGGAAGAGTTCCAAAGCATTTTTAAACTTCAGCAGAATTACGAGAACAATGGAAGAGTTCCAAAGCATTTTTAAACTTCAGCGGAATTCCGAGAACAATGGAAGAGTTCCGAAGCATTTTTAAACTTCAGCGGAATTCCGAGAACAATGGAAGAGTACCGAAGCATTTTAAAACGTCATCGGAATTCCGAGAACAATGGAAGAGTTCCGAAGCATTTTTAAACTTCAGCGGAATTACGAGAACAATGGAAGAGTTCCGAAGCATTTTTAAACATGAGCAGAATTACGAGAACAATGCAAGAGATTTTAAGCATTTTTAAACGTCAGCGGGATGCCGAGAACAATGCAAGATTTCCGAAGCATTTTTATGTCAGCGGAATTCCGAGAACAATGGAAGAGTACCGAAGCATTTTTAAACGTCAGCAGAATTCCGAGAACAATGGAAGAGTTCCGAAGCATTTTTAAACGTCAGCAGAATTCCGAGAACAATGGAAGAGTTCCGAAGTATTTTTAAATGTCAGCAGAATTCCGAGAACAATGGAAGAGTTCCGAAGCATTTTTAAACGTCAGCGGAATTCCGAGAACAATGGAAGAGTTCTGAAGCATTTTTAAGCGTCAGCGGAATTTTGAAAACAATGGAAGATTTCCAAAGCATTTTTAAACGTCAGCGGAATTCTGAGAACAATGGAAGAGTTCCGAAGCATTTTTAAACTTCAGCAGAATTCCGAGAACAATGGAAGGGTTCCGAAGCATTTTTAAACTTCAGCGGAATTTGGAGAACAATGGAAGAGTTCCGAAGTATTTTTAAAAGTCAGCGGAATTCCGAGAACAATGGAAGAGTTGTGAAGCATTTTTAAACGTCAGCGGAATTCCGAGAACAATGGAAGAGTTCCGAAGCATTTTTAAACGTCAGCAGAATTCCGAGAAGAATGTAAGAGTACTGAAGCATTTTTAAACTTCAGCAGAATTCCGAGAGCAATGGAAGAGTTCCAAAGCATTTTAAAAGTTCAGCAGAATTCCGAGAACAATTGAAGAGTTCTGAAGCATTTTTAAACGTCAGCGGAATTTTGAAAACAATGGAAGATTTCCGAAGCATTTTTAAACGTCAGCGGAATTCTGAGAACAATGGAAGAGTTCCGAAGCATTTTTAAACGTCAGCGGAATGCCGAGAACAATGCAAGATTTCCGAAGCATTTTTATATGTCAGCGGAATTCCGAGAACAATGGAAGAGCTCCGAAGCATTTTTAAACGTCAGCAGAATTCCGAGAACAATGGAAGAGTTCCGAAGCATTTTAAAACTTCAGCAGAATTCCAAGAACAATGGAAGAGTTCTGAAGCATTTTTAAACGTCAGCAGAATTCCGAGATCAATGGAAGAGTTCCGAAGCATTTTTAAACGTCAGCGGAATTCCGAGAACAGTGGAAGAGTTCTGAAGCATTTTTAAGCGTCAGCGGAATTTTGAAAACAATGGAAGATTTCCGAAGCATTTTTAAACGTCAGCGGAATTCTGAGAACAATGGAAGAGTTTCGAAGCATTTTTAAACTTCAACGGTATTCCGAGAACAATGGAAGAGTTCCAAAGCATTTTTAAACTTCAGCGGAATTCCGAGAACAATGGAAGAGTTCCGAAGCATTTTTAAACTTCAGCGGAATTCCGAGAACAATGGAAGAGTACCGAAGCATTTTAAAACGTCATCGGAATTCCGAGAACAATGGAAGAGTTCCGAAGCATTTTTAAACTTCAGCGGAATTACGAGAACAATGGAAGAGTTCCGAAGCATTTTTAAACATGAGCAGAATTACGAGAACAATGGAAGAGATTTTAAGCATTTTTAAACGTCAGCGGAATGCCGAGAACAATGCAAGATTTCCGAAGCATTTTTATGTCAGCGGAATTCCGAGAACAATGGAAGAGTACCGAAGCATTTTTAAACGTCAGCAGAATTCCGAGAACAATGGAAGAGTTCCGAAGCATTTTTAAACGTCAGCAGAATTCCGAGAACAATGGAAGAGTTCCGAAGTATTTTTAAATGTCAGCAGAATTCCGAGAACAATGGAAGAGTTCCGAAGCATTTTTAAACGTCAGCGGAATTCCGAGAACAATGGAAGAGTTCTGAAGCATTTTTAAGCGTCAGCGGAATTTTGAAAACAATGGAAGATTTCCAAAGCATTTTTAAACGTCAGCGGAATTCTGAGAACAATGGAAGAGTTCCGAAGCATTTTTAAACTTCAGCAGAATTCCGAGAACAATGGAAGGGTTCCGAAGCATTTTTAAACTTCAGCGGAATTTGGAGAACAATGGAAGAGTTCCGAAGTATTTTTAAAAGTCAGCGGAATTCCGAGAACAATGGAAGAGTTCCGAAGCATTTTTAAACTTCAGCAGAATTCCGAGAACAATGGAAGAGTTTCGAAGCATTTTTAAACTTCAACGGAATTTTGAAAACAATGGAAGATTTCCAAAGCATTTTTAAACGTCAGCGGAATTCTGAGAACAATGGAAGAGTACCGAAGCATTTTTAAACGTCAGCAGAATTCCGAGAACAATGGAAGAGTTCCGAAGCATTTTTAAACGTCAGCAGAATTCCGAGAACAATGGAAGAGTTCCGAAGTATTTTTAAATGTCAGCAGAATTCCGAGAACAATGGAAGAGTTCCGAAGCATTTTTAAACGTCAGCGGAATTCCGAGAACAATGGAAGAGTTCTGAAGCATTTTTAAGCGTCAGCGGAATTTTGAAAACAATGGAAGATTTCCAAAGCATTTTTAAACGTCAGCGGAATTCTGAGAACAATGGAAGAGTTCCGAAGCATTTTTAAACTTCAGCAGAATTCCGAGAACAATGGAAGGGTTCCGAAGCATTTTTAAACTTCAGCGGAATTTGGAGAACAATGGAAGAGTTCCGAAGTATTTTTAAAAGTCAGCGGAATTCCGAGAACAATGGAAGAGTTGTGAAGCATTTTTAAACGTCAGCGGAATTCCGAGAACAATGGAAGAGTTCCGAAGCATTTTTAAACGTCAGCAGAATTCCGAGAAGAATGTAAGAGTACTGAAGCATTTTTAAACTTCAGCAGAATTCCGAGAGCAATGGAAGAGTTCCAAAGCATTTTAAAAGTTCAGCAGAATTCCGAGAACAATTGAAGAGTTCTGAAGCATTTTTAAACGTCAGCGGAATTTTGAAAACAATGGAAGATTTCCGAAGCATTTTTAAACGTCAGCGGAATTCTGAGAACAATGGAAGAGTTCCGAAGCATTTTTAAACGTCAGCGGAATGCCGAGAACAATGCAAGATTTCCGAAGCATTTTTATATGTCAGCGGAATTCCGAGAACAATGGAAGAGCTCCGAAGCATTTTTAAACGTCAGCAGAATTCCGAGAACAATGGAAGAGTTCCGAAGCATTTTAAAACTTCAGCAGAATTCCAAGAACAATGGAAGAGTTCTGAAGCATTTTTAAACGTCAGCAGAATTCCGAGATCAATGGAAGAGTTCCGAAGCATTTTTAAACGTCAGCGGAATTCCGAGAACAGTGGAAGAGTTCTGAAGCATTTTTAAGCGTCAGCGGAATTTTGAAAACAATGGAAGATTTCCGAAGCATTTTTAAACGTCAGCGGAATTCTGAGAACAATGGAAGAGTTTCGAAGCATTTTTAAACTTCAACGGTATTCCGAGAACAATGGAAGAGTTCCAAAGCATTTTTAAACTTCAGCGGAATTCCGAGAACAATGGAAGAGTTCCGAAGCATTTTTAAACTTCAGCGGAATTCCGAGAACAATGGAAGAGTACCGAAGCATTTTAAAACGTCATCGGAATTCCGAGAACAATGGAAGAGTTCCGAAGCATTTTTAAACTTCAGCGGAATTACGAGAACAATGGAAGAGTTCCGAAGCATTTTTAAACATGAGCAGAATTACGAGAACAATGGAAGAGATTTTAAGCATTTTTAAACGTCAGCGGAATGCCGAGAACAATGCAAGATTTCCGAAGCATTTTTATGTCAGCGGAATTCCGAGAACAATGGAAGAGTACCGAAGCATTTTTAAACGTCAGCAGAATTCCGAGAACAATGGAAGAGTTCCGAAGCATTTTTAAACGTCAGCAGAATTCCGAGAACAATGGAAGAGTTCCGAAGTATTTTTAAATGTCAGCAGAATTCCGAGAACAATGGAAGAGTTCCGAAGCATTTTTAAACGTCAGCGGAATTCCGAGAACAATGGAAGAGTTCTGAAGCATTTTTAAGCGTCAGCGGAATTTTGAAAACAATGGAAGATTTCCAAAGCATTTTTAAACGTCAGCGGAATTCTGAGAACAATGGAAGAGTTCCGAAGCATTTTTAAACTTCAGCAGAATTCCGAGAACAATGGAAGGGTTCCGAAGCATTTTTAAACTTCAGCGGAATTTGGAGAACAATGGAAGAGTTCCGAAGTATTTTTAAAAGTCAGCGGAATTCCGAGAACAATGGAAGAGTTCCGAAGCATTTTTAAACTTCAGCAGAATTCCGAGAACAATGGAAGAGTTTCGAAGCATTTTTAAACTTCAACGGAATTTTGAAAACAATGGAAGATTTCCAAAGCATTTTTAAACGTCAGCGGAATTCTGAGAACAATGGAAGAGTTCCGAAGCATTTTTAAACTTCAGCAGAATTCCGAGAACAATGGAAGGGTTCCGAAGCATTTTTAAATTTCAGCGGAATTTGGAGAACAATGGAAGAGTTGTGAAGCATTTTTAAACGTCAGCGGTATTCCGAGAACAATGGAAGAGTTCCGAAGCATTTTTAAACGTCAGCAGAATTCCGAGAACAATGGAAGAGTTCCGAAGCATTTTTAAACGTCAGCAGAATTCTGAGAACAATGGAAGAGTTCCGAAGCATTTTTAAAC
Organism: Phyllobates terribilis; assembly: GCF_046119375.1. Lineage (NCBI taxonomy): Eukaryota > Metazoa > Chordata > Amphibia > Anura > Dendrobatidae > Phyllobates > Phyllobates terribilis. The sequence goes on along the minus strand of NW_027362775.1, from coordinate 18,637,730 downwards.
GTCAGCAGAATTCCGAGAACAATGGAAGAGTTCCGAAGCATTTTTAAACGTCAGCGGAATTCCGAGAACAATGGAAGAGTTCCGAAGCATTTTTAAACGTCAGCAGAATTCCGAGAAGAATGTAAGAGTACTGAAGCATTTTTAAACTTCAGCAGAATTCCGAGAGCAATGGAAGAGTTCCAAAGCATTTTAAAAGTTCAGCAGAATTCCGAGAACAATTGAAGAGTTCTGAAGCATTTTTAAACGTCAGCGGAATTTTGAAAACAATGGAAGATTTCAGAAGCATTTTTAAACGTCAGCGGAATTCTGAGAACAATGGAAGAGTTCCGAAGCATTTTTAAACGTCAGCGGAATGCCGAGAACAATGCAAGATTTCCGAAGCATTTTTATATGTCAGCGGAATTCCGAGAACAATGGAAGAGCTCCGAAGCATTTTTAAACGTCAGCAGAATTCCGAGAACAATGGAAGAGTTCCGAAGCATTTTAAAACTTCAGCATTATTCCAAGAACAATGGAAGAGTTCTGAAGCATTTTTAAACGTCAGCAGAATTCCGAGATCAATGGAAGAGTTCCGAAGCATTTTTAAACGTCAGCGGAATTCCGAGAACAGTGGAAGAGTTCTGAAGCATTTTTAAGCGTCAGCGGAATTTTGAAAACAATGGAAGATTTCCGAAGCATTTTTAAACGTCAGCGGAATTCTGAGAACAATGGAAGAGTTCCGAAGCATTTTTAAACTTCAGCAGAATTCCGAGAACAATGGAAGGGTTCCGAAGCATTTTTAAACTTCAGCGGAATTTGGAGAACAATGGAAGAGTTCCGAAGTATTTTTAAAAGTCAGCGGAATTCCGAGAACAATGGAAGAGTTGTGAAGCATTTTTAAACGTCAGCGGAATTCCGAGAACAATGGAAGAGTTCCGAAGCATTTTTAAACGTCAGCAGAATTCCGAGAACAATGGAAGAGTTCCGAAGCATTTTTAAACGTCAGCAGAATTCTGAGAACAATGGAAGGGTTCCGAAGCATTTTTAAACTTCAGCGGAATTCCGAGAACAATGGAAGAGTTCCAAAGCATTTTTAAACGTCAGCGGAATTCTGAGAACAATGGAAGAGTTCCGAAGCATTTTTAAACGTCAGCAGAATTCCGAGAAGAATGTAAGAGTACTGAAGCATTTTTAAACTTCAGCAGAATTCCGAGAGCAATGGAAGAGTTCCAAAGCATTTTAAAAGTTCAGCAGAATTCCGAGAACAATTGAAGAGTTCTGAAGCATTTTTAAACGTCAGCGGAATTTTGAAAACAATGGAAGATTTCCGAAGCATTTTTAAACGTCAGCGGAATTCTGAGAACAATGGAAGAGTTCCGAAGCATTTTTAAACGTCAGCGGAATGCCGAGAACAATGCAAGATTTCCGAAGCATTTTTATATGTCAGCGGAATTCCGAGAACAATGGAAGAGCTCCGAAGCATTTTTAAACGTCAGCAGAATTCCGAGAACAATGGAAGAGTTCCGAAGCATTTTAAAACTTCAGCAGAATTCCAAGAACAATGGAAGAGTTCTGAAGCATTTTTAAACGTCAGCAGAATTCCGAGATCAATGGAAGAGTTCCGAAGCATTTTTAAACGTCAGCGGAATTCCGAGAACAGTGGAAGAGTTCTGAAGCATTTTTAAGCGTCAGCGGAATTTTGAAAACAATGGAAGATTTCCGAAGCATTTTTAAACGTCAGCGGAATTCTGAGAACAATGGAAGAGTTCCGAAGCATTTTTAAACGTCAGCGGAATTCTGAGAACAATGGAAGAGTTCCGAAGCATTTTTAAACGTCAGCGGAATGCCGAGAACAATGGAAGAGTTCCGAAGTATTTTTAAACTTCAGCAGAATTCCGAGAACAATGGAAGCGTTTCGAAGCATTTTTAAACTTCAATGGAATTTCGAGAACAATGGAAGAGTTCCGAAGCATTTTTAAACGTCAGCGGAATTCCGAGAACAATGAAAGAGTTGCGAAGAATTATTAAACGTCAGCGGAATTCCGAGAACAATGGAAGAGTTCTGAAGCATTTTTAAACGTCAGCAGAATTCCGAGAACAATGGAAGAGTTCCGAAGTATTTTTAAATGTCAGCAGAATTCCGAGAACAATGGAAGAGTTCCGAAGCATTTTTAAACGTCAGCAGAATTCCGAGAACAATGGAAGAGTTCCGAAGTATTTTTAAATGTCAGCAGAATTCCGAGAACAATGGAAGAGTTCTGAAGCATTTTTAAGCGTCAGCGGAATTTTGAAAACAATGGAAGATTTCCAAAGCATTTTTAAACGTCAGCGGAATTCTGAGAACAATGGAAGAGTTCCGAAGCATTTTTAAACTTCAGCAGAATTCCGAGAACAATGGAAGGGTTCCGAAGCATTTTTAAATTTCAGCGGAATTTGGAGAACAATGGAAGAGTTCCGAAGTATTTTTAAAAGTCAGCGGAATTCCGAGAACAATGGAAGAGTTGTGAAGCATTTTTAAACGTCAGCGGTATTCCGAGAACAATGGAAGAGTTCCGAAGCATTTTTAAACGTCAGCAGAATTCCGAGAACAATGGAAGAGTTCCGAAGCATTTTTAAACGTCAGCAGAATTCTGAGAACAATGGAAGAGTTCCGAAGCATTTTTAAACTTCAGCGGAATTCCGAGAACAATGGAAGAGTTCCAAAGCATTTTTAAACGTCAGCGGAATTCCGAGAACAATGGAAGAGTTCTGAAGCATTTTTAAACGTCAGCGGAATTCCGAGAACAATGGAAGAGTTCCGAAGCATTTTTAAACGTCAGCAGAATTCCGAGAAGAATGTAAGAGTACTGAAGCATTTTTAAACTTCAGCAGAATTCCGAGAGCAATGGAAGAGTTCCAAAGCATTTTAAAAGTTCAGCAGAATTCCGAGAACAATTGAAGAGTTCCGAAGCATTTTTAAACGTCAGCGGAATGCCGAGAACAATGCAAGATTTCCGAAGCATTTTTATATGTCAGCGGAATTCCGAGAACAATGGAAGAGTTCCGAAGCATTTTTAAACTTCAGCAGAATTCCGAGAACAATGGAAGAGTTTCGAAGCATTTTTAAACTTCAACGGAATTCCGAGAACAATGGAAGAGTTCCGAAGCATTTTTAAACGTCAGCGGAATTCCGAGAACAATGAAAGTGTTGCGAAGCATTATTAAACGTCAGCGGAATTCCGAGAACAATGGAAGAGCTCTGAAGCATTTTTAAACTTCAGCAGAATTCCCAGAACAATGGAAGTGTTTCGAAGCATTTTTAAACTTCAACGGAATTCCGAGAACAATGGAAGAGTTCCGAAGCATTTTTAAACGTCAGCGGAATTCCGAGAACAATGAAAGAGTTGCGAAGCATTATTAAACGTCAGCGGAATTCCGAGAACAATGGAAGAGTTCTGAAGCATTTTTAAGCGTCAGCGGAATTTTGAAAACAATGGAAGATTTCCGAAGCATTTTTAAACGTCAGCGGAATTCTGAGAACAATGGAAGAGTTCCTAAGCATTTTTAAACTTCAGCAGAATTCCGAGAACAATGGAAGGGTTCCAAAGCATTTTTAAACTTCAGCGGAATTTGGAGAACAATGGAAGAGTTCCGAAGCATTTTTAAAAGTCAGCGGAATTCCGAGAACAATGGAAGAGATTTTAAGCATTTTTAAACTTCAGCGGAATTCCGAGAACAATAGAAGAGTTCCGAAGCATTTTTAAAATTCACACGAATTCCGAGAATAATGGAAGAGTTCAGATGAATTTTTAGACTTCAGCAGAATTCCTAAAACAATGGAAGAGGTCCGAAGCATTTTTAAACTTCAGCGGAATTCCGAGAACAATGGAAGAGTTCCGAAGCATTTTTAAACATCAGCGGAATTCCGAGAACAATGGAAGAGTACTGAAGCATTTTAAAACGTCATCGGAATTCCGAGAACAATGGAAGAGTTCCAAAGCATTTTTAAACTTCAGCAGAATTACGAGAACAATGGAAGAGTTCCAAAGCATTTTTAAACTTCAGGGGAATTCCGAGAACAATGGAAGAGTTCCGAAGCATTTTTAAACTTCAGCGGAATTCCGAGAACAATGGAAGAGTACCGAAGCATTTTAAAACGTCATCGGAATTCCGAGAACAATGGAAGAGTTCCGAAGCATTTTTAAACTTCAGCGGAATTACGAGAACAATGGAAGAGTTCCGAAGCATTTTTAAACATGAGCAGAATTACGAGAACAATGCAAGAGATTTTAAGCATTTTTAAACGTCAGCGGAATGCCGAGAACAATGCAAGATTTCCGAAGCATTTTTATGTCAGCGGAATTCCGAGAACAATGGAAGAGTACCGAAGCATTTTTAAACGTCAGCAGAATTCCGAGAACAATGGAAGAGTTCCGAAGCATTTTTAAACGTCAGCAGAATTCCGAGAACAATGGAAGAGTTCCGAAGTATTTTTAAATGTCAGCAGAATTCCGAGAACAATGGAAGAGTTCCGAAGCATTTTTAAACGTCAGCGGAATTCCGAGAACAATGGAAGAGTTCTGAAGCATTTTTAAGCGTCAGCGGAATTTTGAAAACAATGGAAGATTTCCAAAGCATTTTTAAACGTCAGCGGAATTCTGAGAACAATGGAAGAGTTCCGAAGCATTTTTAAACTTCAGCAGAATTCCGAGAACAATGGAAGGGTTCCGAAGCATTTTTAAACTTCAGCGGAATTTGGAGAACAATGGAAGAGTTCCGAAGTATTTTTAAAAGTCAGCGGAATTCCGAGAACAATGGAAGAGTTGTGAAGCATTTTTAAACGTCAGCGGAATTCCGAGAACAATGGAAGAGTTCCGAAGCATTTTTAAACGTCAGCAGAATTCCGAGAAGAATGTAAGAGTACTGAAGCATTTTTAAACTTCAGCAGAATTCCGAGAGCAATGGAAGAGTTCCAAAGCATTTTAAAAGTTCAGCAGAATTCCGAGAACAATTGAAGAGTTCTGAAGCATTTTTAAACGTCAGCGGAATTTTGAAAACAATGGAAGATTTCCGAAGCATTTTTAAACGTCAGCGGAATTCTGAGAACAATGGAAGAGTTCCGAAGCATTTTTAAACGTCAGCGGAATGCCGAGAACAATGCAAGATTTCCGAAGCATTTTTATATGTCAGCGGAATTCCGAGAACAATGGAAGAGCTCCGAAGCATTTTTAAACGTCAGCAGAATTCCGAGAACAATGGAAGAGTTCCGAAGCATTTTAAAACTTCAGCAGAATTCCAAGAACAATGGAAGAGTTCTGAAGCATTTTTAAACGTCAGCAGAATTCCGAGATCAATGGAAGAGTTCCGAAGCATTTTTAAACGTCAGCGGAATTCCGAGAACAGTGGAAGAGTTCTGAAGCATTTTTAAGCGTCAGCGGAATTTTGAAAACAATGGAAGATTTCCGAAGCATTTTTAAACGTCAGCGGAATTCTGAGAACAATGGAAGAGTTTCGAAGCATTTTTAAACTTCAACGGTATTCCGAGAACAATGGAAGAGTTCCAAAGCATTTTTAAACTTCAGCGGAATTCCGAGAACAATGGAAGAGTTCCGAAGCATTTTTAAACTTCAGCGGAATTCCGAGAACAATGGAAGAGTACCGAAGCATTTTAAAACGTCATCGGAATTCCGAGAACAATGGAAGAGTTCCGAAGCATTTTTAAACTTCAGCGGAATTACGAGAACAATGGAAGAGTTCCGAAGCATTTTTAAACATGAGCAGAATTACGAGAACAATGGAAGAGATTTTAAGCATTTTTAAACGTCAGCGGAATGCCGAGAACAATGCAAGATTTCCGAAGCATTTTTATGTCAGCGGAATTCCGAGAACAATGGAAGAGTACCGAAGCATTTTTAAACGTCAGCAGAATTCCGAGAACAATGGAAGAGTTCCGAAGCATTTTTAAACGTCAGCAGAATTCCGAGAACAATGGAAGAGTTCCGAAGTATTTTTAAATGTCAGCAGAATTCCGAGAACAATGGAAGAGTTCCGAAGCATTTTTAAACGTCAGCGGAATTCCGAGAACAATGGAAGAGTTCTGAAGCATTTTTAAGCGTCAGCGGAATTTTGAAAACAATGGAAGATTTCCAAAGCATTTTTAAACGTCAGCGGAATTCTGAGAACAATGGAAGAGTTCCGAAGCATTTTTAAACTTCAGCAGAATTCCGAGAACAATGGAAGGGTTCCGAAGCATTTTTAAACTTCAGCGGAATTTGGAGAACAATGGAAGAGTTCCGAAGTATTTTTAAAAGTCAGCGGAATTCCGAGAACAATGGAAGAGTTCCGAAGCATTTTTAAACTTCAGCAGAATTCCGAGAACAATGGAAGAGTTTCGAAGCATTTTTAAACTTCAACGGAATTTTGAAAACAATGGAAGATTTCCAAAGCATTTTTAAACGTCAGCGGAATTCTGAGAACAATGGAAGAGTTCCGAAGCATTTTTAAACTTCAGCAGAATTCCGAGAACAATGGAAGGGTTCCGAAGCATTTTTAAATTTCAGCGGAATTTGGAGAACAATGGAAGAGTTGTGAAGCATTTTTAAACGTCAGCGGTATTCCGAGAACAATGGAAGAGTTCCGAAGCATTTTTAAACGTCAGCAGAATTCCGAGAACAATGGAAGAGTTCCGAAGCATTTTTAAACGTCAGCAGAATTCTGAGAACAATGGAAGAGTTCCGAAGCATTTTTAAACGTCAGCAGAATTCCGAGAACAATGGAAGAGTTCCGAAGCATTTTTAAACGTCAGCGGAATTCCGAGAACAATGGAAGAGTTCCGAAGCATTTTTAAACGTCAGCAGAATTCCGAGAAGAATGTAAGAGTACTGAAGCATTTTTAAACTTCAGCAGAATTCCGAGAGCAATGGAAGAGTTCCAAAGCATTTTAAAAGTTCAGCAGAATTCCGAGAACAATTGAAGAGTTCTGAAGCATTTTTAAACGTCAGCGGAATTTTGAAAACAATGGAAGATTTCAGAAGCATTTTTAAACGTCAGCGGAATTCTGAGAACAATGGAAGAGTTCCGAAGCATTTTTAAACGTCAGCGGAATGCCGAGAACAATGCAAGATTTCCGAAGCATTTTTATATGTCAGCGGAATTCCGAGAACAATGGAAGAGCTCCGAAGCATTTTTAAACGTCAGCAGAATTCCGAGAACAATGGAAGAGTTCCGAAGCATTTTAAAACTTCAGCATTATTCCAAGAACAATGGAAGAGTTCTGAAGCATTTTTAAACGTCAGCAGAATTCCGAGATCAATGGAAGAGTTCCGAAGCATTTTTAAACGTCAGCGGAATTCCGAGAACAGTGGAAGAGTTCTGAAGCATTTTTAAGCGTCAGCGGAATTTTGAAAACAATGGAAGATTTCCGAAGCATTTTTAAACGTCAGCGGAATTCTGAGAACAATGGAAGAGTTCCGAAGCATTTTTAAACTTCAGCAGAATTCCGAGAACAATGGAAGGGTTCCGAAGCATTTTTAAACTTCAGCGGAATTTGGAGAACAATGGAAGAGTTCCGAAGTATTTTTAAAAGTCAGCGGAATTCCGAGAACAATGGAAGAGTTGTGAAGCATTTTTAAACGTCAGCGGAATTCCGAGAACAATGGAAGAGTTCCGAAGCATTTTTAAACGTCAGCAGAATTCCGAGAACAATGGAAGAGTTCCGAAGCATTTTTAAACGTCAGCAGAATTCTGAGAACAATGGAAGGGTTCCGAAGCATTTTTAAACTTCAGCGGAATTCCGAGAACAATGGAAGAGTTCCAAAGCATTTTTAAACGTCAGCGGAATTCTGAGAACAATGGAAGAGTTCCGAAGCATTTTTAAACGTCAGCAGAATTCCGAGAAGAATGTAAGAGTACTGAAGCATTTTTAAACTTCAGCAGAATTCCGAGAGCAATGGAAGAGTTCCAAAGCATTTTAAAAGTTCAGCAGAATTCCGAGAACAATTGAAGAGTTCTGAAGCATTTTTAAACGTCAGCGGAATTTTGAAAACAATGGAAGATTTCCGAAGCATTTTTAAACGTCAGCGGAATTCTGAGAACAATGGAAGAGTTCCGAAGCATTTTTAAACGTCAGCGGAATGCCGAGAACAATGCAAGATTTCCGAAGCATTTTTATATGTCAGCGGAATTCCGAGAACAATGGAAGAGCTCCGAAGCATTTTTAAACGTCAGCAGAATTCCGAGAACAATGGAAGAGTTCCGAAGCATTTTAAAACTTCAGCAGAATTCCAAGAACAATGGAAGAGTTCTGAAGCATTTTTAAACGTCAGCAGAATTCCGAGATCAATGGAAGAGTTCCGAAGCATTTTTAAACGTCAGCGGAATTCCGAGAACAGTGGAAGAGTTCTGAAGCATTTTTAAGCGTCAGCGGAATTTTGAAAACAATGGAAGATTTCCGAAGCATTTTTAAACGTCAGCGGAATTCTGAGAACAATGGAAGAGTTCCGAAGCATTTTTAAACGTCAGCGGAATTCTGAGAACAATGGAAGAGTTCCGAAGCATTTTTAAACGTCAGCGGAATGCCGAGAACAATGGAAGAGTTCCGAAGTATTTTTAAACTTCAGCAGAATTCCGAGAACAATGGAAGCGTTTCGAAGCATTTTTAAACTTCAATGGAATTTCGAGAACAATGGAAGAGTTCCGAAGCATTTTTAAACGTCAGCGGAATTCCGAGAACAATGAAAGAGTTGCGAAGAATTATTAAACGTCAGCGGAATTCCGAGAACAATGGAAGAGTTCTGAAGCATTTTTAAACGTCAGCAGAATTCCGAGAACAATGGAAGAGTTCCGAAGTATTTTTAAATGTCAGCAGAATTCCGAGAACAATGGAAGAGTTCCGAAGCATTTTTAAACGTCAGCAGAATTCCGAGAACAATGGAAGAGTTCCGAAGTATTTTTAAATGTCAGCAGAATTCCGAGAACAATGGAAGAGTTCTGAAGCATTTTTAAGCGTCAGCGGAATTTTGAAAACAATGGAAGATTTCCAAAGCATTTTTAAACGTCAGCGGAATTCTGAGAACAATGGAAGAGTTCCGAAGCATTTTTAAACTTCAGCAGAATTCCGAGAACAATGGAAGGGTTCCGAAGCATTTTTAAATTTCAGCGGAATTTGGAGAACAATGGAAGAGTTCCGAAGTATTTTTAAAAGTCAGCGGAATTCCGAGAACAATGGAAGAGTTGTGAAGCATTTTTAAACGTCAGCGGTATTCCGAGAACAATGGAAGAGTTCCGAAGCATTTTTAAACGTCAGCAGAATTCCGAGAACAATGGAAGAGTTCCGAAGCATTTTTAAACGTCAGCAGAATTCTGAGAACAATGGAAGAGTTCCGAAGCATTTTTAAACTTCAGCGGAATTCCGAGAACAATGGAAGAGTTCCAAAGCATTTTTAAACGTCAGCGGAATTCCGAGAACAATGGAAGAGTTCTGAAGCATTTTTAAACGTCAGCGGAATTCCGAGAACAATGGAAGAGTTCCGAAGCATTTTTAAACGTCAGCAGAATTCCGAGAAGAATGTAAGAGTACTGAAGCATTTTTAAACTTCAGCAGAATTCCGAGAGCAATGGAAGAGTTCCAAAGCATTTTAAAAGTTCAGCAGAATTCCGAGAACAATTGAAGAGTTCCGAAGCATTTTTAAACGTCAGCGGAATGCCGAGAACAATGCAAGATTTCCGAAGCATTTTTATATGTCAGCGGAATTCCGAGAACAATGGAAGAGTTCCGAAGCATTTTTAAACTTCAGCAGAATTCCGAGAACAATGGAAGAGTTTCGAAGCATTTTTAAACTTCAACGGAATTCCGAGAACAATGGAAGAGTTCCGAAGCATTTTTAAACGTCAGCGGAATTCCGAGAACAATGAAAGTGTTGCGAAGCATTATTAAACGTCAGCGGAATTCCGAGAACAATGGAAGAGCTCTGAAGCATTTTTAAACTTCAGCAGAATTCCCAGAACAATGGAAGTGTTTCGAAGCATTTTTAAACTTCAACGGAATTCCGAGAACAATGGAAGAGTTCCGAAGCATTTTTAAACGTCAGCGGAATTCCGAGAACAATGAAAGAGTTGCGAAGCATTATTAAACGTCAGCGGAATTCCGAGAACAATGGAAGAGTTCTGAAGCATTTTTAAGCGTCAGCGGAATTTTGAAAACAATGGAAGATTTCCGAAGCATTTTTAAACGTCAGCGGAATTCTGAGAACAATGGAAGAGTTCCTAAGCATTTTTAAACTTCAGCAGAATTCCGAGAACAATGGAAGGGTTCCAAAGCATTTTTAAACTTCAGCGGAATTTGGAGAACAATGGAAGAGTTCCGAAGCATTTTTAAAAGTCAGCGGAATTCCGAGAACAATGGAAGAGATTTTAAGCATTTTTAAACTTCAGCGGAATTCCGAGAACAATAGAAGAGTTCCGAAGCATTTTTAAAATTCACACGAATTCCGAGAATAATGGAAGAGTTCAGATGAATTTTTAGACTTCAGCAGAATTCCTAAAACAATGGAAGAGGTCCGAAGCATTTTTAAACTTCAGCGGAATTCCGAGAACAATGGAAGAGTTCCGAAGCATTTTTAAACATCAGCGGAATTCCGAGAACAATGGAAGAGTACTGAAGCATTTTAAAACGTCATCGGAATTCCGAGAACAATGGAAGAGTTCCAAAGCATTTTTAAACTTCAGCAGAATTACGAGAACAATGGAAGAGTTCCAAAGCATTTTTAAACTTCAGCGGAATTCCGAGAACAATGGAAGAGTTCCGAAGCATTTTTAAACTTCAGCGGAATTCCGAGAACAATGGAAGAGTACCGAAGCATTTTAAAACGTCATCGGAATTCCGAGAACAATGGAAGAGTTCCGAAGCATTTTTAAACTTCAGCGGAATTACGAGAACAATGGAAGAGTTCCGAAGCATTTTTAAACATGAGCAGAATTACGAGAACAATGCAAGAGATTTTAAGCATTTTTAAACGTCAGCGGAATGCCGAGAACAATGCAAGATTTCCGAAGCATTTTTATGTCAGCGGAATTCCGAGAACAATGGAAGAGTACCGAAGCATTTTTAAACGTCAGCAGAATTCCGAGAACAATGGAAGAGTTCCGAAGCATTTTTAAACGTCAGCAGAATTCCGAGAACAATGGAAGAGTTCCGAAGTATTTTTAAATGTCAGCAGAATTCCGAGAACAATGGAAGAGTTCCGAAGCATTTTTAAACGTCAGCGGAATTCCGAGAACAATGGAAGAGTTCTGAAGCATTTTTAAGCGTCAGCGGAATTTTGAAAACAATGGAAGATTTCCAAAGCATTTTTAAACATCAGCGGAATTCTGAGAACAATGGAAGAGTTCCGAAGCATTTTTAAACTTCAGCAGAATTCCGAGAACAATGGAAGGGTTCCGAAGCATTTTTAAACTTCAGCGGAATTTGGAGAACAATGGAAGAGTTCCGAAGTATTTTTAAAAGTCAGCGGAATTCCGAGAACAATGGAAGAGTTGTGAAGCATTTTTAAACGTCAGCGGAATTCCGAGAACAATGGAAGAGTTCCGAAGCATTTTTAAACGTCAGCAGAATTCCGAGAAGAATGTAAGAGTACTGAAGCATTTTTAAACTTCAGCAGAATTCCGAGAGCAATGGAAGAGTTCCAAAGCATTTTAAAAGTTCAGCAGAATTCCGAGAACAATTGAAGAGTTCTGAAGCATTTTTAAACGTCAGCGGAATTTTGAAAACAATGGAAGATTTCCGAAGCATTTTTAAACGTCAGCGGAATTCTGAGAACAATGGAAGAGTTCCGAAGCATTTTTAAACGTCAGCGGAATGCCGAGAACAATGCAAGATTTCCGAAGCATTTTTATATGTCAGCGGAATTCCGAGAACAATGGAAGAGCTCCGAAGCATTTTTAAACGTCAGCAGAATTCCGAGAACAATGGAAGAGTTCCGAAGCATTTTAAAACTTCAGCAGAATTCCAAGAACAATGGAAGAGTTCTGAAGCATTTTTAAACGTCAGCAGAATTCCGAGATCAATGGAAGAGTTCCGAAGCATTTTTAAACGTCAGCGGAATTCCGAGAACAGTGGAAGAGTTCTGAAGCATTTTTAAGCGTCAGCGGAATTTTGAAAACAATGGAAGATTTCCGAAGCATTTTTAAACGTCAGCGGAATTCTGAGAACAATGGAAGAGTTTCGAAGCATTTTTAAACTTCAACGGTATTCCGAGAACAATGGAAGAGTTCCAAAGCATTTTTAAACTTCAGCGGAATTCCGAGAACAATGGAAGAGTTCCGAAGCATTTTTAAACTTCAGCGGAATTCCGAGAACAATGGAAGAGTACCGAAGCATTTTAAAACGTCATCGGAATTCCGAGAACAATGGAAGAGTTCCGAAGCATTTTTAAACTTCAGCGGAATTACGAGAACAATGGAAGAGTTCCGAAGCATTTTTAAACATGAGCAGAATTACGAGAACAATGGAAGAGATTTTAAGCATTTTTAAACGTCAGCGGAATGCCGAGAACAATGCAAGATTTCCGAAGCATTTTTATGTCAGCGGAATTCCGAGAACAATGGAAGAGTACCGAAGCATTTTTAAACGTCAGCAGAATTCCGAGAACAATGGAAGAGTTCCGAAGCATTTTTAAACGTCAGCAGAATTCCGAGAACAATGGAAGAGTTCCGAAGTATTTTTAAATGTCAGCAGAATTCCGAGAACAATGGAAGAGTTCCGAAGCATTTTTAAACGTCAGCGGAATTCCGAGAACAATGGAAGAGTTCTGAAGCATTTTTAAGCGTCAGCGGAATTTTGAAAACAATGGAAGATTTCCAAAGCATTTTTAAACGTCAGCGGAATTCTGAGAACAATGGAAGAGTTCCGAAGCATTTTTAAACTTCAGCAGAATTCCGAGAACAATGGAAGGGTTCCGAAGCATTTTTAAACTTCAGCGGAATTTGGAGAACAATGGAAGAGTTCCGAAGTATTTTTAAAAGTCAGCGGAATTCCGAGAACAATGGAAGAGTTCCGAAGCATTTTTAAACTTCAGCAGAATTCCGAGAACAATGGAAGAGTTTCGAAGCATTTTTAAACTTCAACGGAATTTTGAAAACAATGGAAGATTTCCAAAGCATTTTTAAACGTCAGCGGAATTCTGAGAACAATGGAAGAGTTCCGAAGCATTTTTAAACTTCAGCAGAATTCCGAGAACAATGGAAGGGTTCCGAAGCATTTTTAAATTTCAGCGGAATTTGGAGAACAATGGAAGAGTTGTGAAGCATTTTTAAACGTCAGCGGTATTCCGAGAACAATGGAAGAGTTCCGAAGCATTTTTAAACGTCAGCAGAATTCCGAGAACAATGGAAGAGTTCCGAAGCATTTTTAAACGTCAGCAGAATTCTGAGAACAATGGAAGAGTTCCGAAGCATTTTTAAACGTCAGCAGAATTCCGAGAACAATGGAAGAGTTCCGAAGCATTTTTAAACGTCAGCGGAATTCCGAGAACAATGGAAGAGTTCCGAAGCATTTTTAAACGTCAGCAGAATTCCGAGAAGAATGTAAGAGTACTGAAGCATTTTTAAACTTCAGCAGAATTCCGAGAGCAATGGAAGAGTTCCAAAGCATTTTAAAAGTTCAGCAGAATTCCGAGAACAATTGAAGAGTTCTGAAGCATTTTTAAACGTCAGCGGAATTTTGAAAACAATGGAAGATTTCAGAAGCATTTTTAAACGTCAGCGGAATTCTGAGAACAATGGAAGAGTTCCGAAGCATTTTTAAACGTCAGCGGAATGCCGAGAACAATGCAAGATTTCCGAAGCATTTTTATATGTCAGCGGAATTCCGAGAACAATGGAAGAGCTCCGAAGCATTTTTAAACGTCAGCAGAATTCCGAGAACAATGGAAGAGTTCCGAAGCATTTTAAAACTTCAGCATTATTCCAAGAACAATGGAAGAGTTCTGAAGCATTTTTAAACGTCAGCAGAATTCCGAGATCAATGGAAGAGTTCCGAAGCATTTTTAAACGTCAGCGGAATTCCGAGAACAGTGGAAGAGTTCTGAAGCATTTTTAAGCGTCAGCGGAATTTTGAAAACAATGGAAGATTTCCGAAGCATTTTTAAACGTCAGCGGAATTCTGAGAACAATGGAAGAGTTCCGAAGCATTTTTAAACTTCAGCAGAATTCCGAGAACAATGGAAGGGTTCCGAAGCATTTTTAAACTTCAGCGGAATTTGGAGAACAATGGAAGAGTTCCGAAGTATTTTTAAAAGTCAGCGGAATTCCGAGAACAATGGAAGAGTTGTGAAGCATTTTTAAACGTCAGCGGAATTCCGAGAACAATGGAAGAGTTCCGAAGCATTTTTAAACGTCAGCAGAATTCCGAGAACAATGGAAGAGTTCCGAAGCATTTTTAAACGTCAGCAGAATTCTGAGAACAATGGAAGGGTTCCGAAGCATTTTTAAACTTCAGCGGAATTCCGAGAACAATGGAAGAGTTCCAAAGCATTTTTAAACGTCAGCGGAATTCTGAGAACAATGGAAGAGTTCCGAAGCATTTTTAAACGTCAGCAGAATTCCGAGAAGAATGTAAGAGTACTGAAGCATTTTTAAACTTCAGCAGAATTCCGAGAGCAATGGAAGAGTTCCAAAGCATTTTAAAAGTTTAGCAGAATTCCGAGAACAATTGAAGAGTTCTGAAGCATTTTTAAACGTCAGCGGAATTTTGAAAACAATGGAAGATTTCCGAAGCATTTTTAAACGTCAGCGGAATTCTGAGAACAATGGAAGAGTTCCGAAGCATTTTTAAACGTCAGCGGAATGCCGAGAACAATGCAAGATTTCCGAAGCATTTTTATATGTCAGCGGAATTCCGAGAACAATGGAAGAGCTCCGAAGCATTTTTAAACGTCAGCAGAATTCCGAGAACAATGGAAGAGTTCCGAAGCATTTTAAAACTTCAGCAGAATTCCAAGAACAATGGAAGAGTTCTGAAGCATTTTTAAACGTCAGCAGAATTCCGAGATCAATGGAAGAGTTCCGAAGCATTTTTAAACGTCAGCGGAATTCCGAGAACAGTGGAAGAGTTCTGAAGCATTTTTAAGCGTCAGCGGAATTTTGAAAACAATGGAAGATTTCCGAAGCATTTTTAAACGTCAGCGGAATTCTGAGAACAATGGAAGAGTTCCGAAGCATTTTTAAACTTCAGCAGAATTCCGAGAACAATGGAAGGGTTCCGAAGCATTTTTAAACTTCAGCGGAATTTGGAGAACAATGGAAGAGTTCCGAAGTATTTTTAAAAGTCAGCGGAATTCCGAGAACAATGGAAGAGTTGTGAAGCATTTTTAAACGTCAGCGGAATTCCGAGAACAATGGAAGAGTTCCGAAGCATTTTTAAACGTCAGCAGAATTCCGAGAACAATGGAAGAGTTCCGAAGCATTTTTAAACGTCAGCAGAATTCTGAGAACAATGGAAGGGTTCCGAAGCATTTTTAAACTTCAGCGGAATTCCGAGAACAATGGAAGAGTTCCAAAGCATTTTTAAACGTCAGCGGAATTCTGAGAACAATGGAAGAGTTCCGAAGCATTTTTAAACGTCAGCAGAATTCCGAGAAGAATGTAAGAGTACTGAAGCATTTTTAAACTTCAGCAGAATTCCGAGAGCAATGGAAGAGTTCCAAAGCATTTTAAAAGTTCATCAGAATTCCGAGAACAATTGAAGAGTTCCGAAGCATTTTTAAACGTCAGCGGAATGCCGAGAACAATGCAAGATTTCCGAAGCATTTTTATATGTCAGCGGAATTCCGAGAACAATGGAAGAGTACCGAAGCATTTTTAAACGTCAGCGGAATTCTGAGAACAATGGAAGAGTTCCAAAGCATTTTTAAACTTCAGCAGAATTCCGAGAACAATGGAAGAGTTTCGAAGCATTTTTAAACTTCAACGGAATTCCGAGAACAATGGAAGAGTTCCGCAGCATTTTTAAACGTCAGCAGAATTCCGAGAAGAATATAAGAGTTCTGAAGCATTTTTAAACTTCAGCAGAATTCCGAAAGCAATGGAAGAGTTCCAAAGCATTTTAAAAGTTCAGCAGAATTCCGAGAACAATTGAAGAGTTCCGAAGCATTTTTAAACGTCAGCGGAATGCCGAGAACAATGCAAGATTTCCGAAGCATTTTTATATGTCAGCGGAATTCCAAGAACAATGGAAGAGTTCTGAAGCATTTTTAAACTTCAGCAGAATTCCGAGAACAATGGAAGAGTTTCGAAGCATTTTTAAACTTCAGCAGAATTCCGAGAACAATGGAAGAGTTCCGAAGCATTTTAAAACGTCATCGGAATTCCGAGAACAATGGAAGAGTTCCAAAGCATTTTTAAACTTCAGCAGAATTACGAGAACAATGGAAGAGTTCCAAAGCATTTTTAAACTTCAGCGGAATTCCGAGAACAATGGAAGAGTTCCGAAGCATTTTTAAACTTCAGCGGAATTCCGAGAACAATGGAAGAGTACCGAAGCATTTTAAAACGTCATCGGAATTCCGAGAACAATGGAAGAGTTCCGAACCATTTTTAAACTTCAGCGGAATTACGAGAACAATGGAAGAGTTCCGAAGCATTTTTAAACATGAGCAGAATTACGAGAACAATGCAAGAGATTTTAAGCATTTTTAAACGTCAGCGGAATGCCGAGAACAATGCAAGATTTCCGAAGCATTTTTATGTCAGCGGAATTCCGAGAACAATGGAAGAGTACCGAAGCATTTTTAAACGTCAGCAGAATTCCGAGAACAATGGAAGAGTTCCGAAGCATTTTTAAACGTCAGCAGAATTCCGAGAACAATGGAAGAGTTCCGAAGTATTTTTAAATGTCAGCAGAATTCCGAGAACAATGGAAGAGTTCCGAAGCATTTTTAAACGTCAGCGGAATTCCGAGAACAATGGAAGAGTTCTGAAGCATTTTTAAGCGTCAGCGGAATTTTGAAAACAATGGAAGATTTCCAAAGCATTTTTAAACGTCAGCGGAATTCTGAGAACAATGGAAGAGTTCCGAAGCATTTTTAAACTTCAGCAGAATTCCGAGAACAATGGAAGGGTTCCGAAGCATTTTTAAACTTCAGCGGAATTTGGAGAACAATGGAAGAGTTCCGAAGTATTTTTAAAAGTCAGCGGAATTCCGAGAACAATGGAAGAGTTGTGAAGCATTTTTAAACGTCAGCGGAATTCCGAGAACAATGGAAGAGTTCCGAAGCATTTTTAAACGTCAGCAGAATTCCGAGAAGAATGTAAGAGTACTGAAGCATTTTTAAACTTCAGCAGAATTCCGAGAGCAATGGAAGAGTTCCAAAGCATTTTAAAAGTTCAGCAGAATTCCGAGAACAATTGAAGAGTTCTGAAGCATTTTTAAACGTCAGCGGAATTTTGAAAACAATGGAAGATTTCAGAAGCATTTTTAAACGTCAGCGGAATTCTGAGAACAATGGAAGAGTTCCGAAGCATTTTTAAACGTCAGCGGAATGCCGAGAACAATGCAAGATTTCCGAAGCATTTTTATATGTCAGCGGAATTCCGAGAACAATGGAAGAGCTCCGAAGCATTTTTAAACGTCAGCAGAATTCCGAGAACAATGGAAGAGTTCCGAAGCATTTTAAAACTTCAGCATTATTCCAAGAACAATGGAAGAGTTCTGAAGCATTTTTAAACGTCAGCAGAATTCCGAGATCAATGGAAGAGTTCCGAAGCATTTTTAAACGTCAGCGGAATTCCGAGAACAGTGGAAGAGTTCTGAAGCATTTTTAAGTGTCAGCGGAATTTTGAAAACAATGGAAGATTTCCGAAGCATTTTTAAACGTCAGCGGAATTCTGAGAACAATGGAAGAGTTCCGAAGCATTTTTAAACTTCAGCAGAATTCCGAGAACAATGGAAGGGTTCCGAAGCATTTTTAAACTTCAGCGGAATTTGGAGAACAATGGAAGAGTTCCGAAGTATTTTTAAAAGTCAGCGGAATTCCGAGAACAATGGAAGAGTTGTGAAGCATTTTTAAACGTCAGCGGAATTCCGAGAACAATGGAAGAGTTCCGAAGCATTTTTAAACGTCAGCAGAATTCCGAGAACAATGGAAGAGTTCCGAAGCATTTTTAAACGTCAGCAGAATTCTGAGAACAATGGAAGGGTTCCGAAGCATTTTTAAACTTCAGCGGAATTCCGAGAACAATGGAAGAGTTCCAAAGCATTTTTAAACGTCAGCGGAATTCTGAGAACAATGGAAGAGTTCCGAAGCATTTTTAAACGTCAGCAGAATTCCGAGAAGAATGTAAGAGTACTGAAGCATTTTTAAACTTCAGCAGAATTCCGAGAGCAATGGAAGAGTTCCAAAGCATTTTAAAAGTTCAGCAGAATTCCGAGAACAATTGAAGAGTTCTGAAGCATTTTTAAACGTCAGCGGAATTTTGAAAACAATGGAAGATTTCCGAAGCATTTTTAAACGTCAGCGGAATTCTGAGAACAATGGAAGAGTTCCGAAGCATTTTTAAACGTCAGCGGAATGCCGAGAACAATGCAAGATTTCCGAAGCATTTTTATATGTCAGCGGAATTCCGAGAACAATGGAAGAGCTCCGAAGCATTTTTAAACGTCAGCAGAATTCCGAGAACAATGGAAGAGTTCCGAAGCATTTTAAAACTTCAGCAGAATTCCAAGAACAATGGAAGAGTTCTGAAGCATTTTTAAACGTCAGCAGAATTCCGAGATCAATGGAAGAGTTCCGAAGCATTTTTAAACGTCAGCGGAATTCCGAGAACAGTGGAAGAGTTCTGAAGCATTTTTAAGCGTCAGCGGAATTTTGAAAACAATGGAAGATTTCCGAAGCATTTTTAAACGTCAGCGGAATTCTGAGAACAATGGAAGAGTTCCGAAGCATTTTTAAACTTCAGCAGAATTCCGAGAACAATGGAAGGGTTCCGAAGCATTTTTAAACTTCAGCGGAATTTGGAGAACAATGGAAGAGTTCCGAAGTATTTTTAAACATGAGCAGAATTACGAGAACAATGCAAGAGATTTTAAGCATTTTTAAACGTCAGCGGAATGCCGAGAACAATGCAAGATTTCCGAAGCATTTTTATGTCAGCGGAATTCCGAGAACAATGGAAGAGTACCGAAGCATTTTTAAACGTCAGCAGAATTCCGAGAACAATGGAAGAGTTCCGAAGCATTTTTAAACGTCAGCAGAATTCCGAGAACAATGGAAGAGTTCCGAAGTATTTTTAAATGTCAGCAGAATTCCGAGAACAATGGAAGAGTTCCGAAGCATTTTTAAACGTCAGCGGAATTCCGAGAACAATGGAAGAGTTCTGAAGCATTTTTAAGCGTCAGCGGAATTTTGAAAACAATGGAAGATTTCCAAAGCATTTTTAAACGTCAGCGGAATTCTGAGAACAATGGAAGAGTTCCGAAGCATTTTTAAACTTCAGCAGAATTCCGAGAACAATGGAAGGGTTCCGAAGCATTTTTAAACTTCAGCGGAATTTGGAGAACAATGGAAGAGTTCCGAAGTATTTTTAAAAGTCAGCGGAATTCCGAGAACAATGGAAGAGTTGTGAAGCATTTTTAAACGTCAGCGGAATTCCGAGAACAATGGAAGAGTTCCGAAGCATTTTTAAACGTCAGCAGAATTCCGAGAAGAATGTAAGAGTACTGAAGCATTTTTAAACTTCAGCAGAATTCCGAGAGCAATGGAAGAGTTCCAAAGCATTTTAAAAGTTCAGCAGAATTCCGAGAACAATTGAAGAGTTCTGAAGCATTTTTAAACGTCAGCGGAATTTTGAAAACAATGGAAGATTTCAGAAGCATTTTTAAACGTCAGCGGAATTCTGAGAACAATGGAAGAGTTCCGAAGCATTTTTAAACGTCAGCGGAATGCCGAGAACAATGCAAGATTTCCGAAGCATTTTTATATGTCAGCGGAATTCCGAGAACAATGGAAGAGCTCCGAAGCATTTTTAAACGTCAGCAGAATTCCGAGAACAATGGAAGAGTTCCGAAGCATTTTAAAACTTCAGCATTATTCCAAGAACAATGGAAGAGTTCTGAAGCATTTTTAAACGTCAGCAGAATTCCGAGATCAATGGAAGAGTTCCGAAGCATTTTTAAACGTCAGCGGAATTCCGAGAACAGTGGAAGAGTTCTGAAGCATTTTTAAGTGTCAGCGGAATTTTGAAAACAATGGAAGATTTCCGAAGCATTTTTAAACGTCAGCGGAATTCTGAGAACAATGGAAGAGTTCCGAAGCATTTTTAAACTTCAGCAGAATTCCGAGAACAATGGAAGGGTTCCGAAGCATTTTTAAACTTCAGCGGAATTTGGAGAACAATGGAAGAGTTCCGAAGTATTTTTAAAAGTCAGCGGAATTCCGAGAACAATGGAAGAGTTGTGAAGCATTTTTAAACGTCAGCGGAATTCCGAGAACAATGGAAGAGTTCCGAAGCATTTTTAAACGTCAGCAGAATTCCGAGAACAATGGAAGAGTTCCGAAGCATTTTTAAACGTCAGCAGAATTCTGAGAACAATGGAAGGGTTCCGAAGCATTTTTAAACTTCAGCGGAATTCCGAGAACAATGGAAGAGTTCCAAAGCATTTTTAAACGTCAGCGGAATTCTGAGAACAATGGAAGAGTTCCGAAGCATTTTTAAACGTCAGCAGAATTCCGAGAAGAATGTAAGAGTACTGAAGCATTTTTAAACTTCAGCAGAATTCCGAGAGCAATGGAAGAGTTCCAAAGCATTTTAAAAGTTCAGCAGAATTCCGAGAACAATTGAAGAGTTCTGAAGCATTTTTAAACGTCAGCGGAATTTTGAAAACAATGGAAGATTTCCGAAGCATTTTTAAACGTCAGCGGAATTCTGAGAACAATGGAAGAGTTCCGAAGCATTTTTAAACGTCAGCGGAATGCCGAGAACAATGCAAGATTTCCGAAGCATTTTTATATGTCAGCGGAATTCCGAGAACAATGGAAGAGCTCCGAAGCATTTTTAAACGTCAGCAGAATTCCGAGAACAATGGAAGAGTTCCGAAGCATTTTAAAACTTCAGCAGAATTCCAAGAACAATGGAAGAGTTCTGAAGCATTTTTAAACGTCAGCAGAATTCCGAGATCAATGGAAGAGTTCCGAAGCATTTTTAAACGTCAGCGGAATTCCGAGAACAGTGGAAGAGTTCTGAAGCATTTTTAAGCGTCAGCGGAATTTTGAAAACAATGGAAGATTTCCGAAGCATTTTTAAACGTCAGCGGAATTCTGAGAACAATGGAAGAGTTCCGAAGCATTTTTAAACTTCAGCAGAATTCCGAGAACAATGGAAGGGTTCCGAAGCATTTTTAAACTTCAGCGGAATTTGGAGAACAATGGAAGAGTTCCGAAGTATTTTTAAAAGTCAGCGGAATTCCGAGAACAATGGAAGAGTTGTGAAGCATTTTTAAACGTCAGCGGAATTCCGAGAACAATGGAAGAGTTCCGAAGCATTTTTAAACGTCAGCAGAATTCCGAGAACAATGGAAGAGTTCCGAAGCATTTTTAAACGTCAGCAGAATTCTGAGAACAATGGAAGGGTTCCGAAGCATTTTTAAACTTCAGCGGAATTCCGAGAACAATGGAAGAGTTCCAAAGCATTTTTAAACGTCAGCGGAATTCTGAGAACAATGGAAGAGTTCCGAAGCATTTTTAAACGTCAGCAGAATTCCGAGAAGAATGTAAGAGTACTGAAGCATTTTTAAACTTCAGCAGAATTCCGAGAGCAATGGAAGAGTTCCAAAGCATTTTAAAAGTTCATCAGAATTCCGAGAACAATTGAAGAGTTCCGAAGCATTTTTAAACGTCAGCGGAATGCCGAGAACAATGCAAGATTTCCGAAGCATTTTTATATGTCAGCGGAATTCCGAGAACAATGGAAGAGTACCGAAGCATTTTTAAACGTCAGCGGAATTCTGAGAACAATGGAAGAGTTCCAAAGCATTTTTAAACTTCAGCAGAATTCCGAGAACAATGGAAGAGTTTCGAAGCATTTTTAAACTTCAACGGAATTCCGAGAACAATGGAAGAGTTCCGCAGCATTTTTAAACGTCAGCAGAATTCCGAGAAGAATATAAGAGTTCTGAAGCATTTTTAAACTTCAGCAGAATTCCGAAAGCAATGGAAGAGTTCCAAAGCATTTTAAAAGTTCAGCAGAATTCCGAGAACAATTGAAGAGTTCCGAAGCATTTTTAAACGTCAGCGGAATGCCGAGAACAATGCAAGATTTCCGAAGCATTTTTATATGTCAGCGGAATTCCAAGAACAATGGAAGAGTTCTGAAGCATTTTTAAACTTCAGCAGAATTCCGAGAACAATGGAAGAGTTTCGAAGCATTTTTAAACTTCAGCAGAATTCCGAGAACAATGGAAGAGTTCCGAAGCATTTTAAAACGTCATCGGAATTCCGAGAACAATGGAAGAGTTCCAAAGCATTTTTAAACTTCAGCAGAATTACGAGAACAATGGAAGAGTTCCAAAGCATTTTTAAACTTCAGCGGAATTCCGAGAACAATGGAAGAGTTCCGAAGCATTTTTAAACTTCAGCGGAATTCCGAGAACAATGGAAGAGTACCGAAGCATTTTAAAACGTCATCGGAATTCCGAGAACAATGGAAGAGTTCCGAACCATTTTTAAACTTCAGCGGAATTACGAGAACAATGGAAGAGTTCCGAAGCATTTTTAAACATGAGCAGAATTACGAGAACAATGCAAGAGATTTTAAGCATTTTTAAACGTCAGCGGAATGCCGAGAACAATGCAAGATTTCCGAAGCATTTTTATGTCAGCGGAATTCCGAGAACAATGGAAGAGTACCGAAGCATTTTTAAACGTCAGCAGAATTCCGAGAACAATGGAAGAGTTCCGAAGCATTTTTAAACGTCAGCAGAATTCCGAGAACAATGGAAGAGTTCCGAAGTATTTTTAAATGTCAGCAGAATTCCGAGAACAATGGAAGAGTTCCGAAGCATTTTTAAACGTCAGCGGAATTCCGAGAACAATGGAAGAGTTCTGAAGCATTTTTAAGCGTCAGCGGAATTTTGAAAACAATGGAAGATTTCCAAAGCATTTTTAAACGTCAGCGGAATTCTGAGAACAATGGAAGAGTTCCGAAGCATTTTTAAACTTCAGCAGAATTCCGAGAACAATGGAAGGGTTCCGAAGCATTTTTAAACTTCAGCGGAATTTGGAGAACAATGGAAGAGTTCCGAAGTATTTTTAAAAGTCAGCGGAATTCCGAGAACAATGGAAGAGTTGTGAAGCATTTTTAAACGTCAGCGGAATTCCGAGAACAATGGAAGAGTTCCGAAGCATTTTTAAACGTCAGCAGAATTCCGAGAAGAATGTAAGAGTACTGAAGCATTTTTAAACTTCAGCAGAATTCCGAGAGCAATGGAAGAGTTCCAAAGCATTTTAAAAGTTCAGCAGAATTCCGAGAACAATTGAAGAGTTCTGAAGCATTTTTAAACGTCAGCGGAATTTTGAAAACAATGGAAGATTTCCGAAGCATTTTTAAACGTCAGCGGAATTCTGAGAACAATGGAAGAGTTCCGAAGCATTTTTAAACGTCAGCGGAATGCCGAGAACAATGCAAGATTTCCGAAGCATTTTTATATGTCAGCGGAATTCCGAGAACAATGGAAGAGCTCCGAAGCATTTTTAAACGTCAGCAGAATTCCGAGAACAATGGAAGAGTTCCGAAGCATTTTTAAACGTCAGCAGAATTCTGAGAACAATGGAAGAGTTCCGAAGCATTTTTAAACGTCAGCAGAATTCCGAGAACAATGGAAGAGTTCCGAAGCATTTTTAAACGTCAGCGGAATTCCGAGAACAATGGAAGAGTTCCGAAGCATTTTTAAACGTCAGCAGAATTCCGAGAAGAATGTAAGAGTACTGAAGCATTTTTAAACTTCAGCAGAATTCCGAGAGCAATGGAAGAGTTCCAAAGCATTTTAAAAGTTCAGCAGAATTCCGAGAACAATTGAAGAGTTCTGAAGCATTTTTAAACGTCAGCGGAATTTTGAAAACAATGGAAGATTTCCGAAGCATTTTTAAACGTCAGCGGAATTCTGAGAACAATGGAAGAGTTCCGAAGCATTTTTAAACGTCAGCGGAATGCCGAGAACAATGCAAGATTTCCGAAGCATTTTTATATGTCAGCGGAATTCCGAGAACAATGGAAGAGCTCCGAAGCATTTTTAAACGTCAGCAGAATTCCGAGAACAATGGAAGAGTTCCGAAGCATTTTTAAACGTCAGCGGAATTCCGAGAACAGTGGAAGAGTTCTGAAGCATTTTTAAGCGTCAGCGGAATTTTGAAAACAATGGAAGATTTCCGAAGCATTTTTAAACGTCAGCGGAATTCTGAGAACAATGGAAGAGTTCCGAAGCATTTTTAAACTTCAGCAGAATTCCGAGAACAATGGAAGGGTTCCGAAGCATTTTTAAACTTCAGCGGAATTTGGAGAACAATGGAAGAGTTCCGAAGTATTTTTAAAAGTCAGCGGAATTCCGAGAACAATGGAAGAGTTTTGAAGCATTTTTAAACGTCAGCGGAATTCCGAGAACAATGGAAGAGTTCCGAAGCATTTTTAAACGTCAGCAGAATTCCGAGAACAATGGAAGAGTTCCGAAGCATTTTTAAACGTCAGCAGAATTCTGAGAACAATGGAAGGGTTCCGAAGCATTTTTAAACTTCAGCGGAATTCCGAGAACAATGGAAGAGTTCCAAAGCATTTTAAAAGTTCAGCAGAATTCCGAGAACAATTGAAGAGTTCTGAAGCATTTTTAAACGTCAGCGGAATTTTGAAAACAATGGAAGATTTCCGAAGCATTTTTAAACGTCAGCGGAATTCTGAGAACAATGGAAGAGTTCCGAAGCATTTTTAAACGTCAGCGGAATGCCGAGAACAATGCAAGATTTCCGAAGCATTTTTATATGTCAGCGGAATTCCGAGAACAATGGAAGAGCTCCGAAGCATTTTTAAACGTCAGCAGAATTCCGAGAACAATGGAAGAGTTCCGAAGCATTTTAAAACTTCAGCAGAATTCCAAGAACAATGGAAGAGTTCTGAAGCATTTTTAAACGTCAGCAGAATTCCGAGATCAATGGAAGAGTTCCGAAGCATTTTTAAACGTCAGCGGAATTCCGAGAACAGTGGAAGAGTTCTGAAGCATTTTTAAGCGTCAGCGGAATTTTGAAAACAATGGAAGATTTCCGAAGCATTTTTAAACGTCAGCGGAATTCTGAGAACAATGGAAGAGTTTCGAAGCATTTTTAAACTTCAACGGTATTCCGAGAACAATGGAAGAGTTCCAAAGCATTTTTAAACTTCAGCGGAATTCCGAGAACAATGGAAGAGTTCCGAAGCATTTTTAAACTTCAGCGGAATTCCGAGAACAATGGAAGAGTACCGAAGAATTTTAAAACGTCATCGGAATTCCGAGAACAATGGAAGAGTTCCGAAGCATTTTTAAACTTCAGCGGAATTACGAGAACAATGGAAGAGTTCCGAAGCATTTTTAAACATGAGCAGAATTACGAGAACAATGGAAGAGATTTTAAGCATTTTTAAACGTCAGCGGAATGCCGAGAACAATGCAAGATTTCCGAAGCATTTTTATGTCAGCGGAATTCCGAGAACAATGGAAGAGTACCGAAGCATTTTTAAACGTCAGCAGAATTCCGAGAACAATGGAAGAGTTCCGAAGCATTTTTAAACGTCAGCAGAATTCCGAGAACAATGGAAGAGTTCCGAAGTATTTTTAAATGTCAGCAGAATTCCGAGAACAATGGAAGAGTTCCGAAGCATTTTTAAACGTCAGCGGAATTCCGAGAACA
This sequence comes from Phyllobates terribilis, assembly GCF_046119375.1. Classification (NCBI taxonomy): domain Eukaryota; kingdom Metazoa; phylum Chordata; class Amphibia; order Anura; family Dendrobatidae; genus Phyllobates; species Phyllobates terribilis. Next base: position 18,611,853 of record NW_027362775.1, on the reverse strand, counting down.
ATGGAAGAGTTCTGAAGCATTTTTAAGCGTCAGCGGAATTTTGAAAACAATGGAAGATTTCCAAAGCATTTTTAAACGTCAGCGGAATTCTGAGAACAATGGAAGAGTTCCGAAGCATTTTTAAACTTCAGCAGAATTCCGAGAACAATGGAAGGGTTCCGAAGCATTTTTAAACTTCAGCGGAATTTGGAGAACAATGGAAGAGTTCCGAAGTATTTTTAAAAGTCAGCGGAATTCCGAGAACAATGGAAGAGTTCCGAAGCATTTTTAAACTTCAGCAGAATTCCGAGAACAATGGAAGAGTTTCGAAGCATTTTTAAACTTCAACGGAATTTTGAAAACAATGGAAGATTTCCAAAGCATTTTTAAACGTCAGCGGAATTCTGAGAACAATGGAAGAGTTCCGAAGCATTTTTAAACTTCAGCAGAATTCCGAGAACAATGGAAGGGTTCCGAAGCATTTTTAAATTTCAGCGGAATTTGGAGAACAATGGAAGAGTTGTGAAGCATTTTTAAACGTCAGCAGAATTCCGAGAAGAATGTAAGAGTACTGAAGCATTTTTAAACTTCAGCAGAATTCCGAGAGCAATGGAAGAGTTCCAAAGCATTTTAAAAGTTCAGCAGAATTCCGAGAACAATTGAAGAGTTCTGAAGCATTTTTAAACGTCAGCGGAATTTTGAAAACAATGGAAGATTTCCGAAGCATTTTTAAACGTCAGCGGAATTCTGAGAACAATGGAAGAGTTCCGAAGCATTTTTAAACGTCAGCGGAATGCCGAGAACAATGCAAGATTTCCGAAGCATTTTTATATGTCAGCGGAATTCCGAGAACAATGGAAGAGCTCCGAAGCATTTTTAAACGTCAGCAGAATTCCGAGAACAATGGAAGAGTTCCGAAGCATTTTAAAACTTCAGCAGAATTCCAAGAACAATGGAAGAGTTCTGAAGCATTTTTAAACGTCAGCAGAATTCCGAGATCAATGGAAGAGTTCCGAAGCATTTTTAAACGTCAGCGGAATTCCGAGAACAGTGGAAGAGTTCTGAAGCATTTTTAAGCGTCAGCGGAATTTTGAAAACAATGGAAGATTTCCGAAGCATTTTTAAACGTCAGCGGAATTCTGAGAACAATGGAAGAGTTCCGAAGCATTTTTAAACTTCAGCAGAATTCCGAGAACAATGGAAGGGTTCCGAAGCATTTTTAAACTTCAGCGGAATTTGGAGAACAATGGAAGAGTTCCGAAGTATTTTTAAAAGTCAGCGGAATTCCGAGAACAATGGAAGAGTTTTGAAGCATTTTTAAACGTCAGCGGAATTCCGAGAACAATGGAAGAGTTCCGAAGCATTTTTAAACGTCAGCAGAATTCCGAGAACAATGGAAGAGTTCCGAAGCATTTTTAAACGTCAGCAGAATTCTGAGAACAATGGAAGGGTTCCGAAGCATTTTTAAACTTCAGCGGAATTCCGAGAACAATGGAAGAGTTCCAAAGCATTTTTAAACGTCAGCGGAATTCTGAGAACAATGGAAGAGTTCCGAAGCATTTTTAAACGTCAGCAGAATTCCGAGAAGAATGTAAGAGTACTGAAGCATTTTTAAACTTCAGCAGAATTCCGAGAGCAATGGAAGAGTTCCAAAGCATTTTAAAAGTTCAGCAGAATTCCGAGAACAATTGAAGAGTTCTGAAGCATTTTTAAACGTCAGCGGAATTTTGAAAACAATGGAAGATTTCCGAAGCATTTTTAAACGTCAGCGGAATTCTGAGAACAATGGAAGAGTTCCGAAGCATTTTTAAACGTCAGCGGAATGCCGAGAACAATGCAAGATTTCCGAAGCATTTTTATATGTCAGCAGAATTCCGAGAACAATGGAAGAGCTCCGAAGCATTTTTAAACGTCAGCAGAATTCCGAGAACAATGGAAGAGTTCCGAAGCATTTTAAAACTTCAGCAGAATTCCAAGAACAATGGAAGAGTTCTGAAGCATTTTTAAACGTCAGCAGAATTCCGAGATCAATGGAAGAGTTCCGAAGCATTTTTAAACGTCAGCGGAATTCCGAGAACAGTGGAAGAGTTCTGAAGCATTTTTAAGCGTCAGCGGAATTTTGAAAACATTGGAAGATTTCCGAAGCATTTTTAAACGTCAGCGGAATTCTGAGAACAATGGAAGAGTTCCGAAGCATTTTTAAACTTCAGCAGAATTCCGAGAACAATGGAAGGGTTCCGAAGCATTTTTAAACTTCAGCGGAATTTGGAGAACAATGGAAGAGTTCCGAAGTATTTTTAAAAGTCAGCAGAATTCCGAGAACAATGGAAGAGTTGTGAAGCATTTTTAAACGTCAGCGGAATTCCGAGAACAATGGAAGAGTTCCGAAGCATTTTTAAACGTCAGCAGAATTCCGAGAACAATGGAAGAGTTCCGAAGCATTTTTAAACGTCAGCAGAATTCTGAGAACAATGGAAGGGCTCCGAAGCATTTTTAAACTTCAGCGGAATTCCGAGAACAATGGAAGAGTTCCAAAGCATTTTTAAACGTCAGCGGAATTCTGAGAACAATGGAAGAGTTCCGAAGCATTTTTAAACGTCAGCAGAATTCCGAGAAGAATGTAAGAGTACTGAAGCATTTTTAAACTTCAGCAGAATTCCGAGAGCAATGGAAGAGTTCCAAAGCATTTTAAAAGTTCATCAGAATTCCGAGAACAATTGAAGAGTTCCGAAGCATTTTTAAACGTCAGCGGAATGCCGAGAACAATGCAAGATTTCCGAAGCATTTTTATATGTCAGCGGAATTCCGAGAACAATGGAAGAGTACCGAAGCATTTTTAAACGTCAGCGGAATTCTGAGAACAATGGAAGAGTACCGAAGCATTTTTAAACGTCAGCGGAATTCTGAGAACAATGGAAGAGTTCCAAAGCATTTTTAAACTTCAGCAGAATTCCGAGAACAATGGAAGAGTTTCGAAGCATTTTTAAACTACAACGGAATTCCGAGAACAATGGAAGAGTTCCGCAGCATTTTTAAACGTCAGCAGAATTCCGAGAAGAATGTAAGAGTTCTGAAGCATTTTTAAACTTCAGCAGAATTCCGAAAGCAATGGAAGAGTTCCAAAGCATTTTAAAAGTTCAGCAGAATTCCGAGAACAATTGAAGAGTTCCGAAGCATTTTTAAACGTCAGCGGAATGCCGAGAACAATGCAAGATTTCCGAAGCATTTTTATATGTCAGCGGAATTCCAAGAACAATGGAAGAGTTCTGAAGCATTTTTAAACTTCAGCAGAATTCCGAGAACAATGGAAGAGTTTCGAAGCATTTTTAAACTTCAGCAGAATTCCGAGAACAATGGAAGAGTTCCGAAGCATTTTAAAACTTCAGCAGAATTCCAAGAACAATGGAAGAGTTCTGAAGCATTTTTAAACGTCAGCAGAATTCCGAGATCAATGGAAGAGTTCCGAAGCATTTTTAAACGTCAGCGGAATTCCGAGAACAGTGGAAGAGTTCTGAAGCATTTTTAAGCGTCAGCGGAATTTTGAAAACAATGGAAGATTTCCGAAGCATTTTTAAACGTCAGCGGAATTCTGAGAACAATGGAAGAGTTCCGAAGCATTTTTAAACTTCAGCAGAATTCCGAGAACAATGGAAGGGTTCCGAAGCATTTTTAAACTTCAGCGGAATTTGGAGAACAATGGAAGAGTTCCGAAGTATTTTTAAAAGTCAGCGGAATTCCGAGAACAATGGAAGAGTTGTGAAGCATTTTTAAACGTCAGCGGAATTCCGAGAACAATGGAAGAGTTCCGAAGCATTTTTAAACGTCAGCGGAATGCCGAGAACAATGCAAGATTTCCGAAGCATTTTTATATGTCAGCGGAATTCCGAGAACAATGGAAGAGTACCGAAGCATTTTTAAACGTCAGCGGAATTCTGAGAACAATGGAAGAGTTCCAAAGCATTTTTAAACTTCAGCAGAATTCCGAGAACAATGGAAGAGTTTCGAAGCATTTTTAAACTTCAACGGAATTCCGAGAACAATGGAAGAGTTCCGCAGCATTTTTAAACGTCAGCAGAATTCCGAGAAGAATGTAAGAGTTCTGAAGCATTTTTAAACTTCAGCAGAATTCCGAAAGCAATGGAAGAGTTCCAAAGCATTTTAAAAGTTCAGCAGAATTCCGAGAACAATTGAAGAGTTCCGAAGCATTTTTAAACGTCAGCGGAATGCCGAGAACAATGCAAGATTTCCGAAGCATTTTTATATGTCAGCGGAATTCCAAGAACAATGGAAGAGTTCTGAAGCATTTTTAAACTTCAGCAGAATTCCGAGAACAATGGAAGAGTTTCGAAGCATTTTTAAACTTCAATGGAATTTCGAGAACAATGGAAGAGTTCCGAAGCATTTTTAAACTTCAGCAGAATTCCGAGAACAATGGAAGATTTCCGAAGCATTTTTAAACGTCAGCGGAATTCTGAGAACAATGGAAGAGTTCTGAAGCATTTATAAACTTCAGCAGAATTCCGAGAACAATGGAAGAGTTCCGAAGCATTTTTAAACTTCACCCGAATTCCGAGAGCAATGGAAGAGTTCCAAAGCATTTTAAAAGTTCAGCAGAATTCCGAGAACAATTGAAGAGTTCCGAAGCATTTTTAAACGTCAGCGGAATGCCGAGAACAATGCAAGATTTCCGAAGCATTTTTAAACGTCAGCGGAATTCTGAGAACAATGGAAGAGTTCCGAAGCATTTTTAAACTTCAGCAGAATTCCGAGAACAATGGAAGAGTTTCGAAGCATTTTTAAACTTCAACGGAATTTTGAAAACAATGGAAGATTTCCAAAGCATTTTTAAACGTCAGCGGAATTCTGAGAACAATGGAAGAGTTCCGAAGCATTTTTAAACTTCAGCAGAATTCTGAGAACAATGGAAGAGTTCCGAAGCATTTTTAAACGTCAGCAGAATTCCGAGAACAATGGAAGAGTTCCGAAGCATTTTTAAACGTCAGCAGAATTCCGAGAAGAATGTAAGAGTACTGAATCATTTTTAAACTTCAGCAGAATTCCGAGAGCAATGGAAGAGTTCCAAAGCATTTTAAAAGTTCAGCAGAATTCCGAGAACAATTGAAGAGTTCTGAAGCATTTTTAAACGTCAGCGGAATTTTGAAAACAATGGAAGATTTCCGAAGCATTTTTAAACGTCAGCGGAATTCTGAGAACAATGGAAGAGTTCCGAAGCATTTTTAAACGTCAGCGGAATGCCGAGAACAATGCAAGATTTCCAAAGCATTTTTATATGTCAGCGGAATTCCGAGAACAATGGAAGAGCTCCGAAGCATTTTTAAACGTCAGCAGAATTCTGAGAACAATGGAAGAGTTCCGAAGCATTTTAAAACTTCAGCAGAATTCCAAGAACAATGGAAGAGTTCTGAAGCATTTTTAAACGTCAGCAGAATTCCGAGATCAATGCAAGAGTTCCGAAGCATTTTTAAACGTCAGCGGAATTCCGAGAACAGTGGAAGAGTTCTGAAGCATTTTTAAGCGTCAGCGGAATTTTGAAAACAATGGAAGATTTCCGAAGCATTTTTAAACGTCAGCGGAATTCTGAGAACAATGGAAGAGTTCCGAAGCATTTTTAAACTTCAGCAGAATTCCGAGAACAATGGAAGGGTTCCGAAGCATTTTTAAACTTCTGCGGAATTTGGAGAACAATGGAAGAGTTCCGAAGTATTTTTAAAAGTCAGCGGAATTCCGAGAACAATGGAAGAGTTGTGAAGCATTTTTAAACGTCAGCGGTATTCCGAGAACAATGGAAGAGTTCCGAAGCATTTTTAAACTTCGGCAGAATTCCGAGAACAATGGAAGAGTTCCGAAGCATTTTTAAACGTCAGCGGTATTCCGAGAACAATGGAAGAGTTCCGAAGCATTTTTAAACGTCAGCGGAATTCCGAGAGCAATTGAAGAGTTCCGAAGCATTTTTAAACGTCAGCGGAATGCCGAGAACAATGCAAGATTTCCGAAGCATTTTTATATGTCAGCGGAATTCCGAGAACAATGGAAGAGTTCCGAAGCATTTTTAAACTTCAGCAGAATTCCGAGAACAATGGAAGAGTTTCAAAGCATTTTTAAACTTCAACGGAATTCCGAGAACAATGGAAGAGTTCCGAAGCATTTTTAAACGTCAGCGGAATTCCGAGAACAATGAAAGTGTTGCGAAGCATTATTAAACGTCAGCGGAATTCCGAGAACAATGGAAGAGTTCTGAAGCATTTTTAAACTTCAGCAGAATTCCCAGAACAATGGAAGTGTTTCGAAGCATTTTTAAACTTCAACGGAATTCCGAGAACAATGGAAGAGTTCCGAAGCTTTTTTAAACGTCAGCGGAATTCCGAGAACAATGAAAGAGTTGCGAAGCATTATTAAACGTCAGCGGAATTCCGAGAACAATGGAAGAGTTCTGAAGCATTTTTAAGCGTCAGCGGAATTTTGAAAACAATGGAAGATTTCCGAAGCATTTTTAAACGTCAGCGGAATTCTGAGAACAATGGAAGAGTTCCTAAGCATTTTTAAACTTCAGCAGAATTCCGAGAACAATGGAAGGGTTCCAAAGCATTTTTAAACTTCAGCGGAATTTGGAGAACAATGGAAGAGTTCCGAAGCATTTTTAAAAGTCAGCGGAATTCCGAGAACAATAGAAGAGTTCCGAAGCATTTTTAAAATTCACACGAATTCCGAGAATAATGGAAGAGTTCAGATGAATTTTTAGACTTCAGCAGAATTCCTAAAACAATGGAAGAGGTCCGAAGCATTTTTAAACTTCAGCGGAATTCCGAGAACAATGGAAGAGTTCCGAAGCATTTTTAAACATCAGCGGAATTCCGAGAACAATGGAAGAGTACTGAAGCATTTTAAAACGTCATCGGAATTCCGAGAACAATGGAAGAGTTCCAAAGCATTTTTAAACTTCAGCGGAATTCCGAGAACAATGGAAGAGTTCCAAAGCATTTTTAAACTTCAGCGGAATTCCGAGAACAATGGAAGAGTTCCGAAGCATTTTTAAACTTCAGCGGAATTCCGAGAACAATGGAAGAGTACCGAAGCATTTTAAAACGTCATCGGAATTCCGAGAACAATGGAAGGGTTCCGAAGCATTTTTAAACTTCAGCGGAATTACGAGAACAATGGAAGAGTTCCGAAGCATTTTTAAACATGAGCAGAATTACGAGAACAATGGAAGAGATTTTAAGCATTTTTAAACGTCAGCGGAATGCCGAGAACAATGCAAGATTTCCGAAGCATTTTTATGTCAGCGGAATTCCGAGAACAATGGAAGAGTTCCGAAGCATTTTTAAACGTCAGCGGAATTCCGAGAACAGTGGAAGAGTTCTGAAGCATTTTTAAGCGTCAGCGGAATTTTGAAAACAATGGAAGATTTCCGAAGCATTTTTAAACGTCAGCGGAATTCTGAGAACAATGGAAGAGTTCCGAAGCATTTTTAAACTTCAGCAGAATTCCGAGAACAATGGAAGGGTTCCGAAGCATTTTTAAACTTCAGCGGAATTTGGAGAACAATGGAAGAGTTCCGAAGTATTTTTAAAAGTCAGCGGAATTCCGAGAACAATGGAAGAGTTGTGAAGCATTTTTAAACGTCAGCGGAATTCCGAGAACAATGGAAGAGTTCCGAAGCATTTTTAAACGTCAGCGGAATGCCGAGAACAATGCAAGATTTCCGAAGCATTTTTATATGTCAGCGGAATTCCGAGAACAATGGAAGAGTACCGAAGCATTTTTAAACGTCAGCGGAATTCTGAGAACAATGGAAGAGTTCCAAAGCATTTTTAAACTTCAGCAGAATTCCGAGAACAATGGAAGAGTTTCGAAGCATTTTTAAACTTCAACGGAATTCCGAGAACAATGGAAGAGTTCCGCAGCATTTTTAAACGTCAGCAGAATTCCGAGAAGAATGTAAGAGTTCTGAAGCATTTTTAAACTTCAGCAGAATTCCGAAAGCAATGGAAGAGTTCCAAAGCATTTTAAAAGTTCAGCAGAATTCCGAGAACAATTGAAGAGTTCCGAAGCATTTTTAAACGTCAGCGGAATGCCGAGAACAATGCAAGATTTCCGAAGCATTTTTATATGTCAGCGGAATTCCAAGAACAATGGAAGAGTTCTGAAGCATTTTTAAACTTCAGCAGAATTCCGAGAACAATGGAAGAGTTTCGAAGCATTTTTAAACTTCAATGGAATTTCGAGAACAATGGAAGAGTTCCGAAGCATTTTTAAACTTCAGCAGAATTCCGAGAACAATGGAAGATTTCCGAAGCATTTTTAAACGTCAGCGGAATTCTGAGAACAATGGAAGAGTTCTGAAGCATTTATAAACTTCAGCAGAATTCCGAGAACAGTGGAAGAGTTCCGAAGCATTTTTAAACTTCACCCGAATTCCGAGAGCAATGGAAGAGTTCCAAAGCATTTTAAAAGTTCAGCAGAATTCCGAGAACAATTGAAGAGTTCCGAAGCATTTTTAAACGTCAGCGGAATGCCGAGAACAATGCAAGATTTCCGAAGCATTTTTAAACGTCAGCGGAATTCTGAGAACAATGGAAGAGTTCCGAAGCATTTTTAAACTTCAGCAGAATTCCGAGAACAATGGAAGAGTTTCGAAGCATTTTTAAACTTCAACGGAATTTTGAAAACAATGGAAGATTTCCAAAGCATTTTTAAACGTCAGCGGAATTCTGAGAACAATGGAAGAGTTCCGAAGCATTTTTAAACTTCAGCAGAATTCTGAGAACAATGGAAGAGTTCCGAAGCATTTTTAAACGTCAGCAGAATTCCGAGAACAATGGAAGAGTTCCGAAGCATTTTTAAACGTCAGCAGAATTCCGAGAAGAATGTAAGAGTACTGAATCATTTTTAAACTTCAGCAGAATTCCGAGAGCAATGGAAGAGTTCCAAAGCATTTTAAAAGTTCAGCAGAATTCCGAGAACAATTGAAGAGTTCTGAAGCATTTTTAAACGTCAGCGGAATTTTGAAAACAATGGAAGATTTCCGAAGCATTTTTAAACGTCAGCGGAATTCTGAGAACAATGGAAGAGTTCCGAAGCATTTTTAAACGTCAGCGGAATGCCGAGAACAATGCAAGATTTCCAAAGCATTTTTATATGTCAGCGGAATTCCGAGAACAATGGAAGAGCTCCGAAGCATTTTTAAACGTCAGCAGAATTCTGAGAACAATGGAAGAGTTCCGAAGCATTTTAAAACTTCAGCAGAATTCCAAGAACAATGGAAGAGTTCTGAAGCATTTTTAAACGTCAGCAGAATTCCGAGATCAATGCAAGAGTTCCGAAGCATTTTTAAACGTCAGCGGAATTCCGAGAACAGTGGAAGAGTTCTGAAGCATTTTTAAGCGTCAGCGGAATTTTGAAAACAATGGAAGATTTCCGAAGCATTTTTAAACGTCAGCGGAATTCTGAGAACAATGGAAGAGTTCCGAAGCATTTTTAAACTTCAGCAGAATTCCGAGAACAATGGAAGGGTTCCGAAGCATTTTTAAACTTCTGCGGAATTTGGAGAACAATGGAAGAGTTCCGAAGTATTTTTAAAAGTCAGCGGAATTCCGAGAACAATGGAAGAGTTGTGAAGCATTTTTAAACGTCAGCGGTATTCCGAGAACAATGGAAGAGTTCCGAAGCATTTTTAAACGTCAGCAGAATTCCGAGAACAATGGAAGAGTTCCGAAGCATTTTTAAACGTCAGCGGTATTCCGAGAACAATGGAAGAGTTCCGAAGCATTTTTAAACGTCAGCGGAATTCCGAGAACAATGGAAGAGTTCCGAAGCATTTTTAAACGTCAGCAGAATTCCGAGAAGAATGTAAGAGTACTGAAGCATTTTTAAACTTCAGCAGAATTCCGAGAGCAATGTAAGAGTTCCAAAGCATTTTAAAAGTTCAGCAGAATTCCGAGAGCAATTGAAGAGTTCCGAAGCATTTTTAAACGTCAGCGGAATGCCGAGAACAATGCAAGATTTCCGAAGCATTTTTATATGTCAGCGGAATTCCGAGAACAATGGAAGAGTTCCGAAGCATTTTTAAACTTCAGCAGAATTCCGAGAACAATGGAAGAGTTTCAAAGCATTTTTAAACTTCAACGGAATTCCGAGAACAATGGAAGAGTTCCGAAGCATTTTTAAACGTCAGCGGAATTCCGAGAACAATGAAAGTGTTGCGAAGCATTATTAAACGTCAGCGGAATTCCGAGAACAATGGAAGAGTTCTGAAGCATTTTTAAACTTCAGCAGAATTCCCAGAACAATGGAAGTGTTTCGAAGCATTTTTAAACTTCAACGGAATTCCGAGAACAATGGAAGAGTTCCGAAGCTTTTTTAAACGTCAGCGGAATTCCGAGAACAATGAAAGAGTTGCGAAGCATTATTAAACGTCAGCGGAATTCCGAGAACAATGGAAGAGTTCTGAAGCATTTTTAAGCGTCAGCGGAATTTTGAAAACAATGGAAGATTTCCGAAGCATTTTTAAACGTCAGCGGAATTCTGAGAACAATGGAAGAGTTCCGAAGCATTTTTAAACTTCAGCAGAATTCCGAGAACAATGGAAGGGTTCCGAAGCATTTTTAAACTTCAGCGGAATTTGGAGAACAATGGAAGAGTTCCGAAGTATTTTTAAAAGTCAGCGGAATTCCGAGAACAATGGAAGAGTTGTGAAGCATTTTTAAACGTCAGCGGAATTCCGAGAACAATGGAAGAGTTCCGAAGCATTTTTAAACGTCAGCGGAATGCCGAGAACAATGCAAGATTTCCGAAGCATTTTTATATGTCAGCGGAATTCCGAGAACAATGGAAGAGTACCGAAGCATTTTTAAACGTCAGCGGAATTCTGAGAACAATGGAAGAGTTCCAAAGCATTTTTAAACTTCAGCAGAATTCCGAGAACAATGGAAGAGTTTCGAAGCATTTTTAAACTTCAACGGAATTCCGAGAACAATGGAAGAGTTCCGCAGCATTTTTAAACGTCAGCAGAATTCCGAGAAGAATGTAAGAGTTCTGAAGCATTTTTAAACTTCAGCAGAATTCCGAAAGCAATGGAAGAGTTCCAAAGCATTTTAAAAGTTCAGCAGAATTCCGAGAACAATTGAAGAGTTCCGAAGCATTTTTAAACGTCAGCGGAATGCCGAGAACAATGCAAGATTTCCGAAGCATTTTTATATGTCAGCGGAATTCCAAGAACAATGGAAGAGTTCTGAAGCATTTTTAAACTTCAGCAGAATTCCGAGAACAATGGAAGAGTTTCGAAGCATTTTTAAACTTCAATGGAATTTCGAGAACAATGGAAGAGTTCCGAAGCATTTTTAAACTTCAGCAGAATTCCGAGAACAATGGAAGATTTCCGAAGTATTTTTAAACGTCAGCGGAATTCTGAGAACAATGGAAGAGTTCTGAAGCATTTATAAACTTCAGCAGAATTCCGAGAACAGTGGAAGAGTTCCGAAGCATTTTTAAACTTCACCCGAATTCCGAGAGCAATGGAAGAGTTCCAAAGCATTTTAAAAGTTCAGCAGAATTCCGAGAACAATTGAAGAGTTCCGAAGCATTTTTAAACGTCAGCGGAATGCCGAGAACAATGCAAGATTTCCGAAGCATTTTTAAACGTCAGCGGAATTCTGAGAACAATGGAAGAGTTCCGAAGCATTTTTAAACTTCAGCAGAATTCCGAGAACAATGGAAGAGTTTCGAAGCATTTTTAAACTTCAACGGAATTTTGAAAACAATGGAAGATTTCCAAAGCATTTTTAAACGTCAGCGGAATTCTGAGAACAATGGAAGAGTTCCGAAGCATTTTTAAACTTCAGCAGAATTCTGAGAACAATGGAAGAGTTCCGAAGCATTTTTAAACGTCAGCAGAATTCCGAGAACAATGGAAGAGTTCCGAAGCATTTTTAAACGTCAGCAGAATTCCGAGAAGAATGTAAGAGTACTGAATCATTTTTAAACTTCAGCAGAATTCCGAGAGCAATGGAAGAGTTCCAAAGCATTTTAAAAGTTCAGCAGAATTCCGAGAACAATTGAAGAGTTCTGAAGCATTTTTAAACGTCAGCGGAATTTTGAAAACAATGGAAGATTTCCGAAGCATTTTTAAACGTCAGCGGAATTCTGAGAACAATGGAAGAGTTCCGAAGCATTTTTAAACGTCAGCGGAATGCCGAGAACAATGCAAGATTTCCAAAGCATTTTTATATGTCAGCGGAATTCCGAGAACAATGGAAGAGCTCCGAAGCATTTTTAAACGTCAGCAGAATTCTGAGAACAATGGAAGAGTTCCGAAGCATTTTAAAACTTCAGCAGAATTCCAAGAACAATGGAAGAGTTCTGAAGCATTTTTAAACGTCAGCAGAATTCCGAGATCAATGCAAGAGTTCCGAAGCATTTTTAAACGTCAGCGGAATTCCGAGAACAGTGGAAGAGTTCTGAAGCATTTTTAAGCGTCAGCGGAATTTTGAAAACAATGGAAGATTTCCGAAGCATTTTTAAACGTCAGCGGAATTCTGAGAACAATGGAAGAGTTCCGAAGCATTTTTAAACTTCAGCAGAATTCCGAGAACAATGGAAGGGTTCCGAAGCATTTTTAAACTTCTGCGGAATTTGGAGAACAATGGAAGAGTTCCGAAGTATTTTTAAAAGTCAGCGGAATTCCGAGAACAATGGAAGAGTTGTGAAGCATTTTTAAACGTCAGCGGTATTCCGAGAACAATGGAAGAGTTCCGAAGCATTTTTAAACGTCAGCAGAATTCCGAGAACAATGGAAGAGTTCCGAAGCATTTTTAAACGTCAGCGGTATTCCGAGAACAATGGAAGAGTTCCGAAGCATTTTTAAACGTCAGCGGAATTCCGAGAACAATGGAAGAGTTCCGAAGCATTTTTAAACGTCAGCAGAATTCCGAGAAGAATGTAAGAGTACTGAAGCATTTTTAAACTTCAGCAGAATTCCGAGAGCAATGTAAGAGTTCCAAAGCATTTTAAAAGTTCAGCAGAATTCCGAGAGCAATTGAAGAGTTCCGAAGCATTTTTAAACGTCAGCGGAATGCCGAGAACAATGCAAGATTTCCGAAGCATTTTTATATGTCAGCGGAATTCCGAGAACAATGGAAGAGTTCCGAAGCATTTTTAAACTTCAGCAGAATTCCGAGAACAATGGAAGAGTTTCAAAGCATTTTTAAACTTCAACGGAATTCCGAGAACAATGGAAGAGTTCCGAAGCATTTTTAAACGTCAGCGGAATTCCGAGAACAATGAAAGTGTTGCGAAGCATTATTAAACGTCAGCGGAATTCCGAGAACAATGGAAGAGTTCTGAAGCATTTTTAAACTTCAGCAGAATTCCCAGAACAATGGAAGTGTTTCGAAGCATTTTTAAACTTCAACGGAATTCCGAGAACAATGGAAGAGTTCCGAAGCTTTTTTAAACGTCAGCGGAATTCCGAGAACAATGAAAGAGTTGCGAAGCATTATTAAACGTCAGCGGAATTCCGAGAACAATGGAAGAGTTCTGAAGCATTTTTAAGCGTCAGCGGAATTTTGAAAACAATGGAAGATTTCCGAAGCATTTTTAAACGTCAGCGGAATTCTGAGAACAATGGAAGAGTTCCTAAGCATTTTTAAACTTCAAAAGAATTCCGAGAACAATGGAAGGGTTCCAAAGCATTTTTAAACTTCAGCGGAATTTGGAGAACAATGGAAGAGTTCCGAAGCATTTTTAAAAGTCAGCGGAATTCCGAGAACAATGGAAGAGATTTTAAGCATTTTTAAACTTCAGCGGAATTCCGAGAACAATAGAAGAGTTCCGAAGCATTTTTAAAATTCACACGAATTCCGAGAATAATGGAAGAGTTCAGATGAATTTTTAGACTTCAGCAGAATTCCTAAAACAATGGAAGAGGTCCGAAGCATTTTTAAACTTCAGCGGAATTCCGAGAACAATGGAAGAGTTCCGAAGCATTTTTAAACATCAGCGGAATTCCGAGAACAATGGAAGAGTACTGAAGCATTTTAAAACGTCATCGGAATTCCGAGAACAATGGAAGAGTTCCAAAGCATTTTTAAACTTCAGCGGAATTCCGAGAACAATGGAAGAGTTCCAAAGCATTTTTAAACTTCAGCGGAATTCCGAGAACAATGGAAGAGTTCCGAAGCATTTTTAAACTTCAGCGGAATTCCGAGAACAATGGAAGAGTACCGAAGCATTTTAAAACGTCATCGGAATTCCGAGAACAATGGAAGGGTTCCGAAGCATTTTTAAACTTCAGCGGAATTACGAGAACAATGGAAGAGTTCCGAAGCATTTTTAAACATGAGCAGAATTACGAGAACAATGGAAGAGATTTTAAGCATTTTTAAACGTCAGCGGAATGCCGAGAACAATGCAAGATTTCCGAAGCATTTTTATGTCAGCGGAATTCCGAGAACAATGGAAGAGTACCGAAGCATTTTTAAACGTCAGCAGAATTCCGAGAACAATGGAAGAGTTCCGAAGCATTTTTAAACGTCAGCAGAATTCCGAGAACAATGGAAGAGTTACGAAGTATTTTTAAATGTCAGCAGAATTCCGAGAACAATGGAAGAGTTTCGAAGCATTTTTAAACTTCAATGGAATTTCGAGAACAATGGAAGAGTTCCGAAGCATTTTTAAACTTCAGCAGAATTCCGAGAACAATGGAAGATTTCCGAAGCATTTTTAATCGTCAGCGGAATTCTGAGAACAATGGAAGAGTTCTGAAGCATTTATAAACTTCAGCAGAATTCCGAGAACAATGGAAGAGTTCCGAAGCATTTTTAAACTTCACCCGAATTCCGAGAGCAATGGAAGAGTTCCAAAGCATTTTAAAAGTTCAGCAGAATTCCGAGAACAATTGAAGAGTTCCGAAGCATTTTTAAACGTCAGCGGAATGCCGAGAACAATGCAAGATTTCCGAAGCATTTTTAAACGTCAGCGGAATTCTGAGAACAATGGAAGAGTTCCGAAGCATTTTTAAACTTCAGCAGAATTCCGAGAACAATGGAAGAGTTTCGAAGCATTTTTAAACTTCAACGGAATTTTGAAAACAATGGAAGATTTCCAAAGCATTTTTAAACGTCAGCGGAATTCTGAGAACAATGGAAGAGTTCCGAAGCATTTTTAAACTTCAGCAGAATTCTGAGAACAATGGAAGAGTTCCGAAGCATTTTTAAACGTCAGCAGAATTCCGAGAACAATGGAAGAGTTCCGAAGCATTTTTAAACGTCAGCGGAATTCCGAGAACAATGGAAGAGTTCCGAAGCATTTTTAAACGTCAGCAGAATTCCGAGAAGAATGTAAGAGTACTGAATCATTTTTAAACTTCAGCAGAATTCCGAGAGCAATGGAAGAGTTCCAAAGCATTTTAAAAGTTCAGCAGAATTCCGAGAACAATTGAAGAGTTCTGAAGCATTTTTAAACGTCAGCGGAATTTTGAAAACAATGGAAGATTTCCGAAGCATTTTTAAACGTCAGCGGAATTCTGAGAACAATGGAAGAGTTCCGAAGCATTTTTAAACGTCAGCGGAATGCCGAGAACAATGCAAGATTTCCAAAGCATTTTTATATGTCAGCGGAATTCCGAGAACAATGGAAGAGCTCCGAAGCATTTTTAAACGTCAGCAGAATTCCGAGAACAATGGAAGAGTTCCGAAGCATTTTAAAACTTCAGCAGAATTCCAAGAACAATGGAAGAGTTCTGAAGCATTTTTAAACGTCAGCAGAATTCCGAGAACAATGGAAGAGTTCCGAAGCATTTTAAAACTTCAGCAGAATTCCAAGAACAATGGAAGAGTTCTGAAGCATTTTTAAGCGTCAGCGGAATTTTGAAAACAATGGAAGATTTCCGAAGCATTTTTAAACGTCAGCGGAATTCTGAGAACAATGGAAGAGTTCCGAAGCATTTTTAAACTTCAGCAGAATTCCGAGAACAATGGAAGGGTTCCGAAGCATTTTTAAACTTCTGCGGAATTTGGAGAACAATGGAAGAGTTCCGAAGTATTTTTAAAAGTCAGCGGAATTCCGAGAACAATGGAAGAGTTGTGAAGCATTTTTAAACGTCAGCGGAATTCCGAGAACAATGGAAGAGTTCCGAAGCATTTTTAAACGTCAGCAGAATTCCGAGAACAATGGAAGAGTTCCGAAGCATTTTTAAACGTCAGCAGAATTCTGAGAACAATGGAAGGGTTCCGAAGCATTTTTAAACTTCAGCGGAATTCCGAGAACAATGGAAGAGTTCCAAAGCATTTTTAAACGTCAGCGGAATTCTGAGAACAATGGAAGAGTTCCGAAGCATTTTTAAACATCAGCAGAATTCCGAGAAGAATGTAAGAGTACTGAAGCATTTTTAAACTTCAGCAGAATTCCGAGAGCAATGGAAGAGTTCCAAAGCATTTTAAAAGTTCATCAGAATTCCGAGAACAATTGAAGAGTTCCGAAGCATTTTTAAACGTCAGCGGAATGCCGAGAACAATGCAAGATTTCCGAAGCATTTTTATATGTCAGCGGAATTCCGAGAACAATGGAAGAGTACCGAAGCATTTTTAAACGTCAGCGGAATTCTGAGAACAATGAAAGAGTTCCAAAGCATTTTTAAACTTCAGCAGAATTCCGAGAACAATGGAAGAGTTTCGAAGCATTTTTAAACTTCAGCGGAATTCCGAGAACAATGGAAGAGTTCCAAAGCATTTTTAAACGTCAGCGGAATTCCGAGAACAATGGAAGAGTTGTGAAGCATTTTTAAACGTCAGCGGAATTCCGAGAACAATGGAAGAGTTCCGAAGCATTTTTAAACGTCAGCAGAATTCCGAGAAGAATGTAAGAGTACTGAAGCATTTTTAAACTTCAGCAGAATTCCGAGAGCAATGTAAGAGTTCCAAAGCATTTTAAAAGTTCAGCAGAATTCCGAGAGCAATTGAAGAGTTCCGAAGTATTTTTAAACGTCAGCGGAATGCCGAGAACAATGCAAGATTTCCGAAGCATTTTTATATGTCAGCGGAATTCCGAGAACAATGGAAGAGTTCCGAAGCATTTTTAAACTTCAGCAGAATTCCGAGAACAATGGAAGAGTTTCGAAGCATTTTTAAACGTCAGCGGAATTCCGAGAACAATGAAAGTGTTGCGAAGCATTATTAAACGTCAGCGGAATTCCGAGAACAATGGAAGAGTTCTGAAGCATTTTTAAACTTCAGCAGAATTCCCAGAACAATGGAAGTGTTTCGAAGCATTTTTAAACTTCAACGGAATTCCGAGAACAATGGAAGAGTTCCGAAGCATTTTTAAACGTCAGCGGAATTCCGAGAACAATGAAAGAGTTGCGAAGCATTATTAAACGTCAGCGGAATTCCGAGAACAATGGAAGAGTTCTGAAGCATTTTTAAGCGTCAGCGGAATTTTGAAAACAATGGAAGATTTCCGAAGCATTTTTAAACGTCAGCGGAATTCTGAGAACAATGGAAGAGTTCCTAAGCATTTTTAAACTTCAGCAGAATTCCGAGAACAATGGAAGGGTTCCAAAGCATTTTTAAACTTCAGCGGAATTTGGAGAACAATGGAAGAGTTCCGAAGCATTTTTAAAAGTCAGCGGAATTCCGAGAACAATGGAAGAGATTTTAAGCATTTTTAAACTTCAGCGGAATTCCGAGAACAATAGAAGAGTTCCGAAGCATTTTTAAAATTCACACGAATTCCGAGAATAATGGAAGAGTTCAGATGAATTTTTAGACTTCAGCAGAATTCCTAAAACAATGGAAGAGGTCCGAAGCATTTTTAAACTTCAGCGGAATTCCGAGAACAATGGAAGAGTTCCGAAGCATTTTTAAACATCAGCGGAATTCCGAGAACAATGGAAGAGTACTGAAGCATTTTAAAACGTCATCGGAATTCCGAGAACAATGGAAGAGTTCCGAAGCATTTTTAAACTTCAGCGGAATTACGAGAACAATGGAAGAGTTCCGAAGCATTTTTAAACATGAGCAGAATTACGAGAACAATGGAAGAGATTTTAAGCATTTTTAAACGTCAGCGGAATGCCGAGAACAATGCAAGATTTCCGAAGCATTTTTATGTCAGCGGAATTCCGAGAACAATGGAAGAGTACCGAAGCATTTTTAAACGTCAGCAGAATTCCGAGAACAATGGAAGAGTTCCGAAGTATTTTTAAATGTCAGCAGAATTCCGAGAACAATGGAAGAGTTCCGAAGCATTTTTAAACGTCAGCGGAATTCCGAGAACAATGGAAGAGTTCTGAAGCATTTTTAAGCGTCAGCGGAATTTTGAAAACAATGGAAGATTTCCAAAGCATTTTTAAACGTCAGCGGAATTCTGAGAACAATGGAAGAGTTCCGAAGCATTTTTAAACTTCAGCAGAATTCCGAGAACAATGGAAGGGTTCCGAAGCATTTTTAAACTTCAGCGGAATTTGGAGAACAATGGAAGAGTTCCAAAGTATTTTTAAAAGTCAGCGGAATTCCGAGAACAATGGAAGAGTTGTGAAGCATTTTTAAACGTCAGCGGAATTCCGAGAACAATGGAAGAGTTCCGAAGCATTTTTAAACGTCAGCAGAATTCTGAGAACAATGGAAGAGTTCCGAAGCATTTTTAAACGTTAGCGGAATTCCGAGAACAATGGAAGAGTTCCGAAGCATTTTTAAACGTCAGCAGAATTCCGAGAAGAATGTAAGAGTACTGAAGCATTTTTAAACTTCAGCCGAATTCCGAGAGCAATGGAAGAGTTCCAAAGCATTTTAAAAGTTCAGCAGAATTCCGAGAACAATTGAAGAGTTCTGAAGCATTTTTAAACGTCAGCGGAATTCTGAGAACAATGGAAGAGTTCTGAAGCATTTATAAACTTCAGCAGAATTCCGAGAACAATGGAAGAGTTCCGAAGCATTTTTAAACTTCACCCGAATTCCGAGAGCAATGGAAGAGTTACGAAGTATTTTTAAATGTCAGCAGAATTCCGAGAACAATGGAAGAGTTTCGAAGCATTTTTAAACTTCAATGGAATTTCGAGAACAATGGAAGAGTTCCGAAGCATTTTTAAACTTCAGCAGAATTCCGAGAACAATGGAAGATTTCCGAAGCATTTTTAAACGTCAGCGGAATTCTGAGAACAATGGAAGAGTTCTGAAGCATTTATAAACTTCAGCAGAATTCCGAGAACAATGGAAGAGTTCCGAAGCATTTTTAAACTTCACCCGAATTCCGAGAGCAATGGAAGAGTTCCAAAGCATTTTAAAAGTTCAGCAGAATTCCGAGAACAATTGAAGAGTTCCGAAGCATTTTTAAACGTCAGTTGAATGCCGAGAACAATGCAAGATTTCCGAAGCATTTTTAAACGTCAGCGGAATTCTGAGAACAATGGAAGAGTTCCGAAGCATTTTTAAACTTCAGCAGAATTCCGAGAACAATGGAAGAGTTTCGAAGCATTTTTAAACTTCAACGGAATTTTGAAAACAATGGAAGATTTCCAAAGCATTTTTAAACGTCAGCGGAATTCTGAGAACAATGGAAGAGTTCCGAAGCATTTTTAAACTTCAGCAGAATTCTGAGAACAATGGAAGAGTTCCGAAGCATTTTTAAACGTCAGCAGAATTCCGAGAACAATGGAAGAGTTCCGAAGCATTTTTAAACGTCAGCGGAATTCCGAGAACAATGGAAGAGTTCCGAAGCATTTTTAAACGTCAGCAGAATTCCGAGAAGAATGTAAGAGTACTGAATCATTTTTAAACTTCAGCAGAATTCCGAGAGCAATGGAAGAGTTCCAAAGCATTTTAAAAGTTCAGCAGAATTCCGAGAACAATTGAAGAGTTCTGAAGCTTTTTTAAACGTCAGCGGAATTTTGAAAACAATGGAAGATTTCCGAAGCATTTTTAAACGTCAGCGGAATTCTGAGAACAATGGAAGAGTTCCGAAGCATTTTTAAACGTCAGCGGAATGCCGAGAACAATGCAAGATTTCCAAAGCATTTTTATATGTCAGCGGAATTCCGAGAACAATGGAAGAGCTCCGAAGCATTTTTAAACGTCAGCAGAATTCCGAGAACAATGGAAGAGTTCCGAAGCATTTTAAAACTTCAGCAGAATTCCAAGAACAATGGAAGAGTTCTGAAGCATTTTTAAACGTCAGCAGAATTCCGAGAACAATGGAAGAGTTCCGAAGCATTTTAAAACTTCAGCAGAATTCCAAGAACAATGGAAGAGTTCTGAAGCATTTTTAAGCGTCAGCGGAATTTTGAAAACAATGGAAGATTTCCGAAGCATTTTTAAACGTCAGCGGAATTCTGAGAACAATGGAAGAGTTCCGAAGCATTTTTAAACTTCAGCAGAATTCCGAGAACAATGGAAGGGTTCCGAAGCATTTTTAAACTTCTGCGGAATTTGGAGAACAATGGAAGAGTTCCGAAGTATTTTTAAAAGTCAGCGGAATTCCGAGAACAATGGAAGAGTTGTGAAGCATTTTTAAACGTCAGCGGAATTCCGAGAACAATGGAAGAGTTCCGAAGCATTTTTAAACGTCAGCAGAATTCCGAGAACAATGGAAGAGTTCCGAAGCATTTTTAAACGTCAGCAGAATTCTGAGAACAATGGAAGGGTTCCGAAGCATTTTTAAACTTCAGCGGAATTCCGAGAACAATGGAAGAGTTCCAAAGCATTTTTAAACGTCAGCGGAATTCTGAGAACAATGGAAGAGTTCCGAAGCATTTTTAAACGTCAGCAGAATTCCGAGAAGAATGTAAGAGTACTGAAGCATTTTTAAACTTCAGCAGAATTCCGAGAGCAATGGAAGAGTTCCAAAGCATTTTAAAAGTTCATCAGAATTCCGAGAACAATTGAAGAGTTCCGAAGCATTTTTAAACGTCAGCGGAATGCCGAGAACAATGCAAGATTTCCGAAGCATTTTTATATGTCAGCGGAATTCCGAGAACAATGGAAGAGTACCGAAGCATTTTTAAACGTCAGCGGAATTCTGAGAACAATGGAAGAGTTCCAAAGCATTTTTAAACTTCAGCAGAATTCCGAGAACAATGGAAGAGTTTCGAAGAATTTTTAAACTTCAGCGGAATTCCGAGAACAATGGAAGAGTTCCAAAGCATTTTTAAACGTCAGCGGAATTCCGAGAACAATGGAAGAGTTCTGAAGCATTTTTAAACGTCAGCGGAATTCCGAGAACAATGGAAGAGTTCCGAAGCATTTTTAAACGTCAGCAGAATTCCGAGAAGAATGTAAGAGTACTGAAGCATTTTTAAACTTCAGCAGAATTCCGAGAGCAATGTAAGAGTTCCAAAGCATTTTAAAAGTTCAGCAGAATTCCGAGAGCAATTGAAGAGTTCCGAAGTATTTTTAAACGTCAGCGGAATGCCGAGAACAATGCAAGATTTCCGAAGCATTTTTATATGTCAGCGGAATTCCGAGAACAATGGAAGAGTTCCGAAGCATTTTTAAACTTCAGCAGAATTCCGAGAACAATGGAAGAGTTTCGAAGCATTTTTAAACGTCAGCGGAATTCCGAGAACAATGAAAGTGTTGCGAAGCATTATTAAACGTCAGCGGAATTCCGAGAACAATGGAAGAGTTCTGAAGCATTTTTAAACTTCAGCAGAATTCCCAGAACAATGGAAGTGTTTCGAAGCATTTTTAAACTTCAACGGAATTCCGAGAACAATGGAAGAGTTCCGAAGCATTTTTAAACGTCAGCGGAATTCCGAGAACAATGAAAGAGTTGCGAAGCATTATTAAACGTCAGCGGAATTCCGAGAACAATGGAAGAGTTCTGAAGCATTTTTAAGCGTCAGCGGAATTTTGAAAACAATGGAAGATTTCCGAAGCATTTTTAAACGTCAGCGGAATTCTGAGAACAATGGAAGAGTTCCTAAGCATTTTTAAACTTCAGCAGAATTCCGAGAACAATGGAAGGGTTCCAAAGCATTTTTAAACTTCAGTGGAATTTGGAGAACAATGGAAGAGTTCCGAAGCATTTTTAAAAGTCAGCGGAATTCCGAGAACAATGGAAGAGATTTTAAGCATTTTTAAACTTCAGCGGAATTCCGAGAACAATAGAAGAGTTCCGAAGCATTTTTAAAATTCACACGAATTCCGAGAATAATGGAAGAGTTCAGATGAATTTTTAGACTTCAGCAGAATTCCTAAAACAATGGAAGAGGTCCGAAGCATTTTTAAACTTCAGCGGAATTCCGAGAACAATGGAAGAGTTCCGAAGCATTTTTAAACATCAGCGGAATTCCGAGAACAATGGAAGAGTACTGAAGCATTTTAAAACGTCATCGGAATTCCGAGAACAATGGAAGAGTTCCAAAGCATTTTTAAACTTCAGCAGAATTACGAGAACAATGGAAGAGTTCCAAAGCATTTTTAAACTTCAGCGGAATTCCGAGAACAATGGAAGAGTTCCGAAGCATTTTTAAACTTCAGCGGAATTCCGAGAACAATGGAAGAGTACCGAAGCATTTTAAAACGTCATCGGAATTCCGAGAACAATGGAAGAGTTCCGAAGCATTTTTAAACTTCAGCGGAATTACGAGAACAATGGAAGAGTTCCGAAGCATTTTTAAACATGAGCAGAATTACGAGAACAATGGAAGAGATTTTAAGCATTTTTAAACGTCAGCGGAATGCCGAGAACAATGCAAGATTTCCGAAGCATTTTTATGTCAGCGGAATTCCGAGAACAATGGAAGAGTACCGAAGCATTTTTAAACGTCAGCAGAATTCCGAGAACAATGGAAGAGTTCCGAAGTATTTTTAAATGTCAGCAGAATTCCGAGAACAATGGAAGAGTTCCGAAGCATTTTTAAACGTCAGCGGAATTCCGAGAACAATGGAAGAGTTCTGAAGCATTTTTAAGCGTCAGCGGAATTTTGAAAACAATGGAAGATTTCCAAAGCATTTTTAAACGTCAGCGGAATTCTGAGAACAATGGAAGAGTTCCGAAGCATTTTTAAACTTCAGCAGAATTCCGAGAACAATGGAAGGGTTCCGAAGCATTTTTAAACTTCAGCGGAATTTGGAGAACAATGGAAGAGTTCCGAAGTATTTTTAAAAGTCAGCGGAATTCCGAGAACAATGGAAGAGTTGTGAAGCATTTTTAAACGTCAGCGGAATTCCGAGAACAATGGAAGAGTTCCGAAGCATTTTTAAACGTCAGCAGAATTCCGAGAACAATGGAAGAGTTCCGAAGCATTTTTAAACGTTAGCGGAATTCCGAGAACAATGGAAGAGTTCCGAAGCATTTTTAAACGTCAGCAGAATTCCGAGAAGAATGTAAGAGTACTGAAGCATTTTTAAACTTCAGCCGAATTCCGAGAGCAATGGAAGAGTTCCAAAGCATTTTAAAAGTTCAGCAGAATTCCGAGAACAATTGAAGAGTTCTGAAGCATTTTTAAACGTCAGCGGAATTCTGAGAACAATGGAAGAGTTCTGAAGCATTTATAAACTTCAGCAGAATTCCGAGAACAATGGAAGAGTTCCGAAGCATTTTTAAACTTCACCCGAATTCCGAGAGCAATGGAAGAGTTCCAAAGCATTTTAAAAGTTCAGCAGAATTCCGAGAACAATTGAAGAGTTCCGAAGCATTTTTAAACGTCAGCGGAATGCCGAGAACAATGCAAGATTTCCGAAGCATTTTTAAACGTCAGCGGAATTCTGAGAACAATGGAAGAGTTCCGAAGCATTTTTAAACTTCAGCAGAATTCCGAGAACAATGGAAGAGTTTCGAAGCATTTTTAAACTTCAACGGAATTTTGAAAACAATGGAAGATTTCCAAAGCATTTTTAAACGTCAGTGGAATTCTGAGAACAATGGAAGAGTTCCGAAGCATTTTTAAAATTCAGCAGAATTCTGAGAACAATGGAAGAGTTCCGAAGCATTTTTAAACGTCAGCAGAATTCCGAGAACAATGGAAGAGTTCCGAAGCATTTTTAAACGTCAGCGGAATTCCGAGAACAATGGAAGAGTTCCGAAGCATTTTTAAACGTCAGCAGAATTCCGAGAAGAATGTAAGAGTACTGAAGCATTTTTAAACTTCAGCAGAATTCCGAGAGCAATGGAAGAGTTCCAAAGCATTTTAAAAGTTCAGCAGAATTCCGAGAACAATTGAAGAGTTCTGAAGCATTTTTAAACGTCAGCGGAATTTTGAAAACAATGGAAGATTTCCGAAGCATTTTTAAACGTCAGCGGAATTCTGAGAACAATGGAAGAGTTCCGAAGCATTTTTAAACGTCAGCGGAATGCCGAGAACAATGCAAGATTTCCAAAGCATTTTTATATGTCAGCGGAATTCCGAGAACAATGGAAGAGCTCCGAAGCATTTTTAAACGTCAGCAGAATTCCGAGAACAATGGAAGAGTTCCGAAGCGTTTTAAAACTTCAGCAGAATTCCAAGAACAATGGAAGAGTTCTGAAGCATTTTTAAACGTCAGCAGAATTCCGAGATCAATGGAAGAGTTCCGAAGCATTTTTAAACGTCAGCGGAATTCCGAGAACAGTGGAAGAGTTCTGAAGCATTTTTAAGCGTCAGCGGAATTTTGAAAACAATGGAAGATTTCCGAAGCATTTTTAAACGTCAGCGGAATTCTGAGAACAATGGAAGAGTTCCGAAGCATTTTTAAACTTCAGCAGAATTCCGAGAACAATGGAAGGGTTCCGAAGCATTTTTAAACTTCAGCGGAATTTGGAGAACAATGGAAGAGTTCCGAAGTATTTTTAAAAGTCAGCGGAATTCCGAGAACAATGGAAGAGTTGTGAAGCATTTTTAAACGTCAGCGGAATTCCGAGAACAATGGAAGAGTTCCGAAGCATTTTTAAACGTCAGCAGAATTCCGAGAACAATGGAAGAGTTCCGAAGCATTTTTAAACGTCAGCAGAATTCTGAGAACAATGGAAGGGTTCCGAAGCATTTTTAAACTTCAGCGGAATTCCGAGAACAATGGAAGAGTTCCAAAGCATTTTTAAACGTCAGCGGAATTCTGAGAACAATGGAAGAGTTCCGAAGCATTTTTAAACGTCAGCAGAATTCCGAGAAGAATGTAAGAGTACTGAAGCATTTTTAAACTTCAGCAGAATTCCGAGAGCAATGGAAGAGTTCCAAAGCATTTTAAAAGTTCATCAGAATTCCGAGAACAATTGAAGAGTTCCGAAGCATTTTTAAACGTCAGCGGAATGCCGAGAACAATGCAAGATTTCCGAAGCATTTTTATATGTCAGCGGAATTCCGAGAACAATGGAAGAGTACCGAAGCATTTTTAAACGTCAGCGGAATTCTGAGAACAATGGAAGAGTTCCAAAGCATTTTTAAACTTCAGCAGAATTCCGAGAACAATGGAAGAGTTTCGAAGCATTTTTAAACTTCAACGGAATTCCGAGAACAATGGAAGAGTTCCGCAGCATTTTTAAACGTCAGCAGAATTCCGAGAAGAATGTAAGAGTTCTGAAGCATTTTTAAACTTCAGCAGAATTCCGAAAGCAATGGAAGAGTTCCAAAGCATTTTAAAAGTTCAGCAGAATTCCGAGAACAATTGAAGAGTTCCGAAGCATTTTTAAACGTCAGCGGAATGCCGAGAACAATGCAAGATTTCCGAAGCATTTTTATATGTCAGCGGAATTCCAAGAACAATGGAAGAGTTCCGAAGCATTTTTAAACTTCAGCAGAATTCCGAGAACAATGGAAGAGTTTCGAAGCATTTTTAAACTTCAATGGAATTTCGAGAACAATGGAAGAGTTCCGAAGCATTTTTAAACTTCAGCAGAATTCCGAGAACAATGGAAGATATCCGAAGCATTTTTAAACGTCAGCGGAATTCTGAGAACCACGGAAGAGTTCTGAAGCATTTATAAACTTCAGCAGAATTCCGAGAACAATGGAAGAGTTCCGAAGCATTTTTAAACTTCACCCGAATTCCGAGAGCAATGGAAGAGTTCCAAAGCATTTTAAAAGTTCAGCAGAATTCCGAGAACAATTGAAGAGTTCCGAAGCATTTTTAAACGTCAGCGGAATGCCGAGAACAATGCAAGATTTCCGAAGCATTTTTAAACGTCAGCGGAATTCTGAGAACAATGGAAGAGTTCCGAAGCATTTTTAAACTTCAGCAGAATTCCGAGAACAATGGAAGGGTTCCGAAGCATTTTTAAATTTCAGCGGAATTTGGAGAACAATGGAAGAGTTGTGAAGCATTTTTAAACGTCAGCGGTATTCCGAGAACAATGGAAGAGTTCCGAAGCATTTTTAAACGTCAGCAGAATTCCGAGAACAATGGAAGAGATTTTAAGCATTTTTAAACTTCAGCGGAATTCCGAGAACAATAGAAGAGTTCCGAAGCATTTTTAAAATTCACACGAATTCCGAGAATAATGGAAGAGTTCAGATGAATTTTTAGACTTCAGCAGAATTCCTAACACAATGGAAGAGGTCCGAAGCATTTTTAAACTTCAGCGGAATTCCGAGAACAATGGAAGAGTTCCGAAGCATTTTTAAACATCAGCGGAATTCCGAGAACAATGGAAGAGTACTGAAGCATTTTAAAACGTCATCGGAATTGCGAGAACAATGGAAGAGTTCCAAAGCATTTTTAAACGTCAGCGGAATTCTGAGAACAATGGAAGAGTTCCTATGCATTTTTAAACTTCAGCAGAATTCCGAGAACAATGGAAGGGTTCCGAAGCATTTTTAAACTTCAGCGGAATTTGGAGAACAATGGAAGAGTTCCGAAGCATTTTTAAAAGTCAGCGGAATTCCGAGAACAATGGAAGAGTTGTGAAGCATTTTTAAACGTCAGCGGAATTCCGAGAACAATGGAAGAGTTCCGAAGCATTTTTAAACGTCAGCAGAATTCTGAAAACAATGGAAAAGTTCTGAAGCATTTTTAAACATCAGCGGAATTTTGAAAACAATGGAAGATTTCCGAAGCATTTTTAAACGTCAGCGGAATTCTGAGGACAATGGAAGAGTTGTGAAGCATTTTTAAACTTCAGCAGAATTCCAAGAACAATGGAAGAGTTCCGAAGCATTTTTAAACTTCAGCGGAATTCCGAGAACAATGTAAGAGATTTTAAGCATTTTTAAACTTCAGCGGAATTCCGAGAACAATAGAAGAGTTCCGAAGCATTTTTAAAATTCACACGAATTCCGAGAATAATGGAAGAGTTCAGATGAATTTTTAGACTTCAGCAGAATTCCTAAAACAATGGAAGAGGTCCGAAGCATTTTTAAACTTCAGCGGAATTCCGAGAACAATGGAAGAGTTCCGAAGCATTTTTAAACATCAGCGGAATTCCGAGAACAATGGAAGAGTACTGAAGCATTTTAAAACGTCATCGGAATTCCGAGAACAATGGAAGAGTTCCGAAGCATTTTTAAACTTCAGCAGAATTACGAGAACAATGGAAGAGTTCCAAAGCATTTTTAAACTTCAGCGGAATTCCGAGAACAATGGAAGAGTTCCGAAGCATTTTTAAACTTCAGCGGAATGCCGAGAACAATGCAAGATCTCCGAAGCATTTTTATATGTCAGCGGAATTCCGAGAATAATGGAAGAGTACCGAAGCATTTTTAAACGTCAGCGGAATTCTGAGAACAATGGAAGAGTTCCGAAGCATTTTTAAACTTCAGCAGAATTCCGAGAACAATGGAAGAGTTTGGAAGCATTTTTAAACTTCAACGGAATTTCGAGAACAATGGAAGAGATCCGAAGCATTTTTAAACGTCAGCAGAATTCCGAGAACAATGGAAGAGTTCCGAAGCATTTTAAAACTTCAGCAGAATTCCAAGAACAATGGAAGAGTTCTGAAGCATTTTTAAACGTCAGCAGAATTACGAGAACAATGGAAGAGTTCCTATGCATTTTTAAACTTCAGCGGAATTCCGAGAACAATGGAAGAGCTCCGAAGCATTTTTAAACATCAGCGGAATTCCGAGAACAATGGAAGAGTACCGAAGCATTTTAAAACGTCATCGGAATTCCGAGAACAATGGAAGAGTTCCCAAGCATTTTTAAACTTCAGCGGAATTACGAGAACAATGGAAGAGTTCCGAAGCATTTTTAAACATGAGCAGAATTACGAGAACAATGGAAGAGATTTTAAGCATTTTTAAACGTCAGCGGAATGCCGAGAACAATGCAAGATTTCCGAAGCATTTTTATGTCAGCGGAATTCCGAGAACAATGGAAGAGTACCGAAGCATTTTTAAACGTCAGCAGAATTCCGAGAACAATGGAAGAGTTCCGAAGCATTTTTAAACGTCAGCAGAATTCCGAGAACAATGGAAGAGTTCCGAAGTATTTTTAAATGTCAGCAGAATTCCGAGAACAATGGAAGAGTTCCGAAGCATTTTTAAACGTCAGCGGAATTCCGAGAACAATGGAAGAGTTCTGAAGCATTTTTAAACGTCAGCGGAATTCCGAGAACAATGGAAGAGTTCTGAAGCATTTTTAAACTTCAGCAGAATTCCCAGAACAATGGAAGTGTTTTGAAGCATTTTTAAACTTCAACGGAATTCCGAGAACAATGGAAGAGTTCCGAAGCATTTTTAAACGTCAGCGGAATTCCGAGAACAATGAAAGAGTTGCGAAGCATTATTAAACGTCAGCGGAATTCCGAGAACAATGGAAGAGTTCTGAAGCATTTTTAAGCGTCAGCGGAATTTTGAAAACAATGGAAGATTTCCGAAGCATTTTTAAACGTCAGCGGAATTCTGAGAACAATGGAAGAGTTCCTATGCATTTTTAAACTTCAGCAGAATTCCGAGAACAATGGAAGGGTTCCGAAGCATTTTTAAACTTCAGCAGAATTCCGAGAAGAATGTAAGAGTACTGAAGCATTTTTAAACTTCAGCAGAATTCCGAGAGCAATGGAAGAGTTCCAAAGCATTTTAAAAGTTCATCAGAATTCCGAGAACAATTGAAGAGTTCCGAAGCATTTTTAAACGTCAGCGGAATGCCGAGAACAATGCAAGATTTCCGAAGCATTTTTATATGTCAGCGGAATTCCGAGAACAATGGAAGAGTACCGAAGCATTTTTAAACGTCAGCGGAATTCTGAGAACAATGGAAGAGTTCCAAAGCATTTTTAAACTTCAGCAGAATTCCGAGAACAATGGAAGAGTTTCGAAGCATTTTTAAACTTCAGCGGAATTCCGAGAACAATGGAAGAGTTCCAAAGCATTTTTAAACGTCAGCGGAATTCCGAGAACAATGGAAGAGTTCTGAAGCATTTTTAAACGTCAGCGGAATTCCGAGAACAATGGAAGAGTTCCGAAGCATTTTTAAACGTCAGCAGAATTCCGAGAAGAATGTAAGAGTACTGAAGCATTTTTAAACTTCAGCAGAATTCCGAGAGCAATGTAAGAGTTCCAAAGCATTTTAAAAGTTCAGCAGAATTCCGAGAGCAATTGAAGAGTTCCGAAGTATTTTTAAACGTCAGCGGAATGCCGAGAACAATGCAAGATTTCCGAAGCATTTTTATATGTCAGCGGAATTCCGAGAACAATGGAAGAGTTCCGAAGCATTTTTAAACTTCAGCAGAATTCCGAGAACAATGGAAGAATTTCGAAGCATTTTTAAACGTCAGCGGAATTCCGAGAACAATGAAAGTGTTGCGAAGCATTATTAAACGTCAGCGGAATTCCGAGAACAATGGAAGAGTTCTGAAGCATTTTTAAACTTCAGCAGAATTCCCAGAACAATGGAAGTGTTTCGAAGCATTTTTAAACTTCAACGGAATTCCGAGAACAATGGAAGAGTTCCGAAGCATTTTTAAACGTCAGCGGAATTCCGAGAACAATGAAAGAGTTGCGAAGCATTATTAAACGTCAGCGGAATTCCGAGAACAATGGAAGAGTTCTGAAGCATTTTTAAGCGTCAGCGGAATTTTGAAAACAATGGAAGATTTCCGAAGCATTTTTAAACGTCAGCGGAATTCTGAGAACAATGGAAGAGTTCCTAAGCATTTTTAAACTTCAGCAGAATTCCGAGAACAATGGAAGGGTTCCAAAGCATTTTTAAACTTCAGCGGAATTTGGAGAACAATGGAAGAGTTCCGAAGCATTTTTAAAAGTCAGCGGAATTCCGAGAACAATGGAAGAGATTTTAAGCATTTTTAAACTTCAGCGGAATTCCGAGAACAATAGAAGAGTTCCGAAGCATTTTTAAAATTCACACGAATTCCGAGAATAATGGAAGAGTTCAGATGAATTTTTAGACTTCAGCAGAATTCCTAAAACAATGGAAGAGGTCCGAAGCATTTTTAAACTTCAGCGGAATTCCGAGAACAATGGAAGAGTTCCGAAGCATTTTTAAACATCAGCGGAATTCCGAGAACAATGGAAGAGTACTGAAGCATTTTAAAACGTCATCGGAATTCCGAGAACAATGGAAGAGTTCCAGAGCATTTTTAAACTTCAGCAGAATTACGAGAACAATGGAAGAGTTCCAAAGCATTTTTAAACTTCAGCGGAATTCCGAGAACAATGGAAGAGTTCCGAAGCATTTTTAAACTTCAGCGGAATTCCGAGAACAATGGAAGAGTACCGAAGCATTTTAAAACGTCATCGGAATTCCGAGATTAATGGAAGAGTTCCGAAGCATTTTTAAACTTCAGCGGAATTACGAGAACAATGGAAGAGTTCCGAAGCATTTTTAAACATGAGCAGAATTACGAGAACAATGGAAGAGATTTTAAGCATTTTTAAACGTCAGCGGAATGCCGAGAACAATGCAAGATTTCCGAAGCATTTTTATGTCAGCGGAATTCCGAGAACAATGGAAGAGTTCCGAAGCATTTTTAAACGTCAGCGGAATTCCGAGAACAATGGAAGAGTTCTGAAGCATTTTTAAGCGTCAGCGGAATTTTGAAAACAATGGAAGATTTCCAAAGCATTTTTAAACGTCAGCGGAATTCTGAGAACAATGGAAGAGTTCCGAAGCATTTTTAAACTTCAGCAGAATTCCGAGAACAATGGAAGGGTTCCGAAGCATTTTTAAACTTCAGCGGAATTTGGAGAACAATGGAAGAGTTCCGAAGTATTTTTAAAAGTCAGCGGAATTCCGAGAACAATGGAAGAGTTGTGAAGCATTTTTAAACGTCAGCGGAATTCCGAGAACAATGGAAGAGTTCCGAAGCATTTTTAAACGTCAGCAGAATTCCGAGAACAATGGAAGAGTTCCGAAGCATTTTTAAACGTTAGCGGAATTCCGAGAACAATGGAAGAGTTCCGAAGCATTTTTAAACGTCAGCAGAATTCCGAGAAGAATGTAAGAGTACTGAAGCATTTTTAAACTTCAGCCGAATTCCGAGAGCAATGGAAGAGTTCCAAAGCATTTTAAAAGTTCAGCAGAATTCCGAGAACAATTGAAGAGTTCTGAAGCATTTTTAAACGTCAGCGGAATTCTGAGAACAATGGAAGAGTTCTGAAGCATTTATAAACTTCAGCAGAATTCCGAGAACAATGGAAGAGTTCCGAAGCATTTTTAAACTTCACCCGAATTCCGAGAGCAATGGAAGAGTTCCAAAGCATTTTAAAAGTTCAGCAGAATTCCGAGAACAATTGAAGAGTTCTGAAGCATTTTTAAACGTCAGCGGAATTCTGAGAACAATGGAAGAGTTCTGAAGCATTTATAAACTTCAGCAGAATTCCGAGAACAATGGAAGAGTTCCGAAGCATTTTTAAACTTCACCCGAATTCCGAGAGCAATG
Organism: Phyllobates terribilis; assembly: GCF_046119375.1. Lineage (NCBI taxonomy): Eukaryota > Metazoa > Chordata > Amphibia > Anura > Dendrobatidae > Phyllobates > Phyllobates terribilis. The sequence goes on along the minus strand of NW_027362775.1, from coordinate 18,580,110 downwards.
GAAGAGTTCCAAAGCATTTTAAAAGTTCAGCAGAATTCCGAGAACAATTGAAGAGTTCCGAAGCATTTTTAAACGTCAGCGGAATGCCGAGAACAATGCAAGATTTCCGAAGCATTTTTATATGTCAGCGGAATTCCGAGAACAATGGAAGAGTACCGAAGCATTTTTAAACGTCAGCGGAATTCTGAGAACAATGGAAGAGTTCCAAAGCATTTTTAAACTTCAGCAGAATTCCGAGAACAATGGAAGAGTTTCGAAGCATTTTTAAACTTCAGCGGAATTCCGAGAACAATGCAAGATTTCCGAAGCATTTTTATATGTCAGCGGAATTCCGAGAACAATGGAAGAGTACCGAAGCATTTTTAAACGTCAGCGGAATTCTGAGAACAATGGAAGAGTTCCAAAGCATTTTTAAACTTCAGCAGAATTCCGAGAACAATGGAAGAGTTTCGAAGCATTTTTAAACTTCAGCGGAATTCCGAGAACAATGCAAGATTTCCGAAGCATTTTTATATGTCAGCGGAATTCCGAGAACAATGGAAGAGTACCGAAGCATTTTTAAACGTCAGCGGAATTCTGAGAACAATGGAAGAGTTCCAAAGCATTTTTAAACTTCAGCAGAATTCCGAGAACAATGGAAGAGTTTCGAAGCATTTTTAAACTTCAGCGGAATTCCGAGAACAATGGAAGAGTTCCAAAGCATTTTTAAACGTCAGCGGAATTCCGAGAACAATGGAAGAGTTCTGAAGCATTTTTAAACGTCAGCGGAATTCCGAGAACAATGGAAGAGTTCCGAAGCATTTTTAAACGTCAGCAGAATTCCGAGAAGAATGTAAGAGTACTGAAGCATTTTTAAACTTCAGCAGAATTCCGAGAGCAATGTAAGAGTTCCAAAGCATTTTAAAAGTTCAGCAGAATTCCGAGAGCAATTGAAGAGTTCCGAAGTATTTTTAAACGTCAGCGGAATGCCGAGAACAATGCAAGATTTCCGAAGCATTTTTATATGTCAGCGGAATTCCGAGAACAATGGAAGAGTTCTGAAGCATTTTTAAGCGTCAGCGGAATTTTGAAAACAATGGAAGATTTCCGAAGCATTTTTAAACGTCAGCGGAATTCTGAGAACAATGGAAGAGTTCCTAAGCATTTTTAAACTTCAGCAGAATTCCGAGAACAATGGAAGGGTTCCAAAGCATTTTTAAACTTCAGCGGAATTTGGAGAACAATGGAAGAGTTCCGAAGCATTTTTAAAAGTCAGCGGAATTCCGAGAACAATGGAAGAGATTTTAAGCATTTTTAAACTTCAGCGGAATTCCGAGAACAATAGAAGAGTTCCGAAGCATTTTTAAAATTCACACGAATTCCGAGAATAATGGAAGAGTTCAGATGAATTTTTAGACTTCAGCAGAATTCCTAAAACAATGGAAGAGGTCCGAAGCATTTTTAAACTTCAGCGGAATTCCGAGAACAATGGAAGAGTTCCGAAGCATTTTTAAACATCAGCGGAATTCCGAGAACAATGGAAGAGTACTGAAGCATTTTAAAACGTCATCGGAATTCCGAGAACAATGGAAGAGTTCCAGAGCATTTTTAAACTTCAGCAGAATTACGAGAACAATGGAAGAGTTCCAAAGCATTTTTAAACTTCAGCGGAATTCCGAGAACAATGGAAGAGTTCCGAAGCATTTTTAAACTTCAGCGGAATTCCGAGAACAATGGAAGAGTACCGAAGCATTTTAAAACGTCATCGGAATTCCGAGATTAATGGAAGAGTTCCGAAGCATTTTTAAACTTCAGCGGAATTACGAGAACAATGGAAGAGTTCCGAAGCATTTTTAAACATGAGCAGAATTACGAGAACAATGGAAGAGATTTTAAGCATTTTTAAACGTCAGCGGAATGCCGAGAACAATGCAAGATTTCCGAAGCATTTTTATGTCAGCGGAATTCCGAGAACAATGGAAGAGTTCCGAAGCATTTTTAAACGTCAGCGGAATTCCGAGAACAATGGAAGAGTTCTGAAGCATTTTTAAGCGTCAGCGGAATTTTGAAAACAATGGAAGATTTCCAAAGCATTTTTAAACGTCAGCGGAATTCTGAGAACAATGGAAGAGTTCCGAAGCATTTTTAAACTTCAGCAGAATTCCGAGAACAATGGAAGGGTTCCGAAGCATTTTTAAACTTCAGCGGAATTTGGAGAACAATGGAAGAGTTCCGAAGTATTTTTAAAAGTCAGCGGAATTCCGAGAACAATGGAAGAGTTGTGAAGCATTTTTAAACGTCAGCGGAATTCCGAGAACAATGGAAGAGTTCCGAAGCATTTTTAAACGTCAGCAGAATTCCGAGAACAATGGAAGAGTTCCGAAGCATTTTTAAACGTTAGCGGAATTCCGAGAACAATGGAAGAGTTCCGAAGCATTTTTAAACGTCAGCAGAATTCCGAGAAGAATGTAAGAGTACTGAAGCATTTTTAAACTTCAGCCGAATTCCGAGAGCAATGGAAGAGTTCCAAAGCATTTTAAAAGTTCAGCAGAATTCCGAGAACAATTGAAGAGTTCTGAAGCATTTTTAAACGTCAGCGGAATTCTGAGAACAATGGAAGAGTTCTGAAGCATTTATAAACTTCAGCAGAATTCCGAGAACAATGGAAGAGTTCCGAAGCATTTTTAAACTTCACCCGAATTCCGAGAGCAATGGAAGAGTTCCAAAGCATTTTAAAAGTTCAGCAGAATTCCGAGAACAATTGAAGAGTTCTGAAGCATTTTTAAACGTCAGCGGAATTCTGAGAACAATGGAAGAGTTCTGAAGCATTTATAAACTTCAGCAGAATTCCGAGAACAATGGAAGAGTTCCGAAGCATTTTTAAACTTCACCCGAATTCCGAGAGCAATGGAAGAGTTCCAAAGCATTTTAAAAGTTCAGCAGAATTCCGAGAACAATTGAAGAGTTCCGAAGCATTTTTAAACGTCAGCGGAATGCCGAGAACAATGCAAGATTTCCGAAGCATTTTTATATGTCAGCGGAATTCCGAGAACAATGGAAGAGTACCGAAGCATTTTTAAACGTCAGCGGAATTCTGAGAACAATGGAAGAGTTCCAAAGCATTTTTAAACTTCAGCAGAATTCCGAGAACAATGGAAGAGTTTCGAAGCATTTTTAAACTTCAGCGGAATTCCGAGAACAATGCAAGATTTCCGAAGCATTTTTATATGTCAGCGGAATTCCGAGAACAATGGAAGAGTACCGAAGCATTTTTAAACGTCAGCGGAATTCTGAGAACAATGGAAGAGTTCCAAAGCATTTTTAAACTTCAGCAGAATTCCGAGAACAATGGAAGAGTTTCGAAGCATTTTTAAACTTCAGCGGAATTCCGAGAACAATGCAAGATTTCCGAAGCATTTTTATATGTCAGCGGAATTCCGAGAACAATGGAAGAGTACCGAAGCATTTTTAAACGTCAGCGGAATTCTGAGAACAATGGAAGAGTTCCAAAGCATTTTTAAACTTCAGCAGAATTCCGAGAACAATGGAAGAGTTTCGAAGCATTTTTAAACTTCAGCGGAATTCCGAGAACAATGGAAGAGTTCCAAAGCATTTTTAAACGTCAGCGGAATTCCGAGAACAATGGAAGAGTTCTGAAGCATTTTTAAACGTCAGCGGAATTCCGAGAACAATGGAAGAGTTCCGAAGCATTTTTAAACGTCAGCAGAATTCCGAGAAGAATGTAAGAGTACTGAAGCATTTTTAAACTTCAGCAGAATTCCGAGAGCAATGTAAGAGTTCCAAAGCATTTTAAAAGTTCAGCAGAATTCCGAGAGCAATTGAAGAGTTCCGAAGTATTTTTAAACGTCAGCGGAATGCCGAGAACAATGCAAGATTTCCGAAGCATTTTTATATGTCAGCGGAATTCCGAGAACAATGGAAGAGTTCTGAAGCATTTTTAAGCGTCAGCGGAATTTTGAAAACAATGGAAGATTTCCGAAGCATTTTTATATGTCAGCGGAATTCTGAGAACAATGGAAGAGTTCCTAAGCATTTTTAAACTTCAGCAGAATTCCGAGAACAATGGAAGGGTTCCAAAGCATTTTTAAACTTCAGCGGAATTTGGAGAACAATGGAAGAGTTCCGAAGCATTTTTAAAAGTCAGCGGAATTCCGAGAACAATGGAAGAGATTTTAAGCATTTTTAAACTTCAGCGGAATTCCGAGAACAATAGAAGAGTTCCGAAGCATTTTTAAAATTCACACGAATTCCGAGAATAATGGAAGAGTTCAGATGAATTTTTAGACTTCAGCAGAATTCCTAAAACAATGGAAGAGGTCCGAAGCATTTTTAAACTTCAGCGGAATTCCGAGAACAATGGAAGAGTTCCGAAGCATTTTTAAACATCAGCGGAATTCCGAGAACAATGGAAGAGTACTGAAGCATTTTAAAACGTCATCGGAATTCCGAGAACAATGGAAGAGTTCCAAAGCATTTTTAAACTTCAGCAGAATTACGAGAACAATGGAAGAGTTCCAAAGCATTTTTAAACTTCAGCGGAATTCCGAGAACAATGGAAGAGTTCCGAAGCATTTTTAAACTTCAGCGGAATTCCGAGAACAATGGAAGAGTACCGAAGCATTTTAAAACGTCATCGGAATTCCGAGATTAATGGAAGAGTTCCGAAGCATTTTTAAACTTCAGCGGAATTACGAGAACAATGGAAGAGTTCCGAAGCATTTTTAAACATGAGCAGAATTACGAGAACAATGGAAGAGATTTTAAGCATTTTTAAACGTCAGCGGAATGCCGAGAACAATGCAAGATTTCCGAAGCATTTTTATGTCAGCGGAATTCCGAGAACAATGGAAGAGTACCGAAGCATTTTTAAACGTCAGCAGAATTCCGAGAACAATGGAAGAGTTCCGAAGTATTTTTAAATGTCAGCAGAATTCCGAGAACAATGGAAGAGTTCCGAAGCATTTTTAAACGTCAGCGGAATTCCGAGAACAATGGAAGAGTTCTGAAGCATTTTTAAGCGTCAGCGGAATTTTGAAAACAATGGAAGATTTCCAAAGCATTTTTAAACGTCAGCGGAATTCTGAGAACAATGAAAGAGTTCCGAAGCATTTTTAAACTTCAGCAGAATTCCGAGAACAATGGAAGGGTTCCGAAGCATTTTTAAACTTCAGCGGAATTTGGAGAACAATGGAAGAGTTCCGAAATATTTTTAAAAGTCAGCGGAATTCCGAGAACAATGGAAGAGTTGTGAAGCATTTTTAAACGTCAGCGGAATTCCGAGAACAATGGAAGAGTTCCGAAGCATTTTTAAACGTCAGCAGAATTCCGAGAACAATGGAAGAGTTCCGAAGCATTTTTAAACGTTAGCGGAATTCCGAGAACAATGGAAGAGTTCCGAAGCATTTTTAAACGTCAGCAGAATTCCGAGAAGAATGTAAGAGTACTGAAGCATTTTTAAACTTCAGCCGAATTCCGAGAGCAATGGAAGAGTTCCAAAGCATTTTAAAAGTTCAGCAGAATTCCGAGAACAATTGAAGAGTTCTGAAGCATTTTTAAACGTCAGCGGAATTCTGAGAACAATGGAAGAGTTCTGAAGCATTTATAAACTTCAGCAGAATTCCGAGAACAATGGAAGAGTTCCGAAGCATTTTTAAACTTCACCCGAATTCCGAGAGCAATGGAAGAGTTCCAAAGCATTTTAAAAGTTCAGCAGAATTCCGAGAACAATTGAAGAGTTCCGAAGCATTTTTAAACGTCAGCGGAATGCCGAGAACAATGCAAGATTTCCGAAGCATTTTTAAACGTCAGCGGAATTCTGAGAACAATGGAAGAGTTCCGAAGCATTTTTAAACTTCAGCAGAATTCCGAGAACAATGGAAGAGTTTCGAAGCATTTTTAAACTTCAACGGAATTTTGAAAACAATGGAAGATTTCCAAAGCATTTTTAAACGTCAGCGGAATTCTGAGAACAATGGAAGAGTTCCGAAGCATTTTTAAACTTCAGCAGAATTCTGAGAACAATGGAAGAGTTCCGAAGCATTTTTAAACGTCAGCAGAATTCCGAGAACAATGGAAGAGTTCCGAAGCATTTTTAAACGTCAGCGGAATTCCGAGAACAATGGAAGAGTTCCGAAGCATTTTTAAACGTCTGCAGAATTCCGAGAAGAATGTAAGAGTACTGAAGCATTTTTAAACTTCAGCAGAATTCCGAGAGCAATGGAAGAGTTCCAAAGCATTTTAAAAGTTCAGCAGAATTCCGAGAACAATTGAAGAGTTCTGAAGCATTTTTAAACGTCAGCGGAATTTTGAAAACAATGGAAGATTTCCGAAGCATTTTTAAACGTCAGCGGAATTCTGAGAACAATGGAAGAGTTCCGAAGCATTTTTAAACGTCAGCGGAATGCCGAGAACAATGCAAGATTTCCAAAGCATTTTTATATGTCAGCGGAATTCCGAGAACAATGGAAGAGCTCCGAAGCATTTTTAAACGTCAGCAGAATTCCGAGAACAATGGAAGAGTTCCGAAGCGTTTTAAAACTTCAGCAGAATTCCAAGAACAATGGAAGAGTTCTGAAGCATTTTTAAACGTCAGCAGAATTCCGAGATCAATGGAAGAGTTCCGAAGCATTTTTAAACGTCAGCGGAATTCCGAGAACAGTGGAAGAGTTCTGAAGCATTTTTAAGCGTCAGCGGAATTTTGAAAACAATGGAAGATTTCCGAAGCATTTTTAAACGTCAGCGGAATTCTGAGAACAATGGAAGAGTTCCGAAGCATTTTTAAACTTCAGCAGAATTCCGAGAACAATGGAAGGGTTCCGAAGCATTTTTAAACTTCAGCGGAATTTGGAGAACAATGGAAGAGTTCCGAAGTATTTTTAAAAGTCAGCGGAATTCCGAGAACAATGGAAGAGTTCCGAAGCATTTTTAAACGTCAGCAGAATTCCGAGAACAATGGAAGAGTTCCGAAGCATTTTTAAACGTCAGCAGAATTCTGAGAACAATGGAAGGGTTCCGAAGCATTTTTAAACTTCAGCGGAATTCCGAGAACAATGGAAGAGTTCCAAAGCATTTTTAAACGTCAGCGGAATTCTGAGAACAATGGAAGAGTTCCGAAGCATTTTTAAACGTCAGCAGAATTCCGAGAAGAATGTAAGAGTACTGAAGCATTTTTAAACTTCAGCAGAATTCCGAGAGCAATGGAAGAGTTCCAAAGCATTTTAAAAGTTCATCAGAATTCCGAGAACAATTGAAGAGTTCCGAAGCATTTTTAAACGTCAGCGGAATGCCGAGAACAATGCAAGATTTCCGAAGCATTTTTATATGTCAGCGGAATTCCGAGAACAATGGAAGAGTACCGAAGCATTTTTAAACGTCAGCGGAATTCTGAGAACAATGGAAGAGTTCCAAAGCATTTTTAAACTTCAGCAGAATTCCGAGAACAATGGAAGAGTTTCGAAGCATTTTTAAACTTCAACGGAATTCCGAGAACAATGGAAGAGTTCCGCAGCATTTTTAAACGTCAGCAGAATTCCGAGAAGAATGTAAGAGTTCTGAAGCATTTTTAAACTTCAGCAGAATTCCGAAAGCAATGGAAGAGTTCCAAAGCATTTTAAAAGTTCAGCAGAATTCCGAGAACAATTGAAGAGTTCCGAAGCATTTTTAAACGTCAGCGGAATGCCGAGAACAATGCAAGATTTCCGAAGCATTTTTATATGTCAGCGGAATTCCAAGAACAATGGAAGAGTTCCAAAGCATTTTTAAACTTCAGCGGAATTCCGAGAACAATGGAAGAGTTCCGAAGCATTTTTAAACTTCAGCGGAATTCCGAGAACAATGGAAGAGTACCGAAGCATTTTAAAACGTCATCGGAATTCCGAGATTAATGGAAGAGTTCCGAAGCATTTTTAAACTTCAGCGGAATTACGAGAACAATGGAAGAGTTCCGAAGCATTTTTAAACATGAGCAGAATTACGAGAACAATGGAAGAGATTTTAAGCATTTTTAAACGTCAGCGGAATGCCGAGAACAATGCAAGATTTCCGAAGCATTTTTATGTCAGCGGAATTCCGAGAACAATGGAAGAGTTCCGAAGCATTTTTAAACGTCAGCGGAATTCCGAGAACAATGGAAGAGTTCTGAAGCATTTTTAAGCGTCAGCGGAATTTTGAAAACAATGGAAGATTTCCAAAGCATTTTTAAACGTCAGCGGAATTCTGAGAACAATGGAAGAGTTCCGAAGCATTTTTAAACTTCAGCAGAATTCCGAGAACAATGGAAGGGTTCCGAAGCATTTTTAAACTTCAGCGGAATTTGGAGAACAATGGAAGAGTTCCGAAGTATTTTTAAAAGTCAGCGGAATTCCGAGAACAATGGAAGAGTTGTGAAGCATTTTTAAACGTCAGCGGAATTCCGAGAACAATGGAAGAGTTCCGAAGCATTTTTAAACGTCAGCAGAATTCCGAGAACAATGGAAGAGTTCCGAAGCATTTTTAAACGTTAGCGGAATTCCGAGAACAATGGAAGAGTTCCGAAGCATTTTTAAACGTCAGCAGAATTCCGAGAAGAATGTAAGAGTACTGAAGCATTTTTAAACTTCAGCCGAATTCCGAGAGCAATGGAAGAGTTCCAAAGCATTTTAAAAGTTCAGCAGAATTCCGAGAACAATTGAAGAGTTCTGAAGCATTTTTAAACGTCAGCGGAATTCTGAGAACAATGGAAGAGTTCTGAAGCATTTATAAACTTCAGCAGAATTCCGAGAACAATGGAAGAGTTCCGAAGCATTTTTAAACTTCACCCGAATTCCGAGAGCAATGGAAGAGTTCCAAAGCATTTTAAAAGTTCAGCAGAATTCCGAGAACAATTGAAGAGTTCTGAAGCATTTTTAAACGTCAGCGGAATTCTGAGAACAATGGAAGAGTTCTGAAGCATTTATAAACTTCAGCAGAATTCCGAGAACAATGGAAGAGTTCCGAAGCATTTTTAAACTTCACCCGAATTCCGAGAGCAATGGAAGAGTTCCAAAGCATTTTAAAAGTTCAGCAGAATTCCGAGAACAATTGAAGAGTTCCGAAGCATTTTTAAACGTCAGCGGAATGCCGAGAACAATGCAAGATTTCCGAAGCATTTTTATATGTCAGCGGAATTCCGAGAACAATGGAAGAGTACCGAAGCATTTTTAAACGTCAGCGGAATTCTGAGAACAATGGAAGAGTTCCAAAGCATTTTTAAACTTCAGCAGAATTCCGAGAACAATGGAAGAGTTTCGAAGCATTTTTAAACTTCAGCGGAATTCCGAGAACAATGCAAGATTTCCGAAGCATTTTTATATGTCAGCGGAATTCCGAGAACAATGGAAGAGTACCGAAGCATTTTTAAACGTCAGCGGAATTCTGAGAACAATGGAAGAGTTCCAAAGCATTTTTAAACTTCAGCAGAATTCCGAGAACAATGGAAGAGTTTCGAAGCATTTTTAAACTTCAGCGGAATTCCGAGAACAATGCAAGATTTCCGAAGCATTTTTATATGTCAGCGGAATTCCGAGAACAATGGAAGAGTACCGAAGCATTTTTAAACGTCAGCGGAATTCTGAGAACAATGGAAGAGTTCCAAAGCATTTTTAAACTTCAGCAGAATTCCGAGAACAATGGAAGAGTTTCGAAGCATTTTTAAACTTCAGCGGAATTCCGAGAACAATGGAAGAGTTCCAAAGCATTTTTAAACGTCAGCGGAATTCCGAGAACAATGGAAGAGTTCTGAAGCATTTTTAAACGTCAGCGGAATTCCGAGAACAATGGAAGAGTTCCGAAGCATTTTTAAACGTCAGCAGAATTCCGAGAAGAATGTAAGAGTACTGAAGCATTTTTAAACTTCAGCAGAATTCCGAGAGCAATGTAAGAGTTCCAAAGCATTTTAAAAGTTCAGCAGAATTCCGAGAGCAATTGAAGAGTTCCGAAGTATTTTTAAACGTCAGCGGAATGCCGAGAACAATGCAAGATTTCCGAAGCATTTTTATATGTCAGCGGAATTCCGAGAACAATGGAAGAGTTCTGAAGCATTTTTAAGCGTCAGCGGAATTTTGAAAACAATGGAAGATTTCCGAAGCATTTTTAAACGTCAGCGGAATTCTGAGAACAATGGAAGAGTTCCTAAGCATTTTTAAACTTCAGCAGAATTCCGAGAACAATGGAAGGGTTCCAAAGCATTTTTAAACTTCAGCGGAATTTGGAGAACAATGGAAGAGTTCCGAAGCATTTTTAAAAGTCAGCGGAATTCCGAGAACAATGGAAGAGATTTTAAGCATTTTTAAACTTCAGCGGAATTCCGAGAACAATAGAAGAGTTCCGAAGCATTTTTAAAATTCACACGAATTCCGAGAATAATGGAAGAGTTCAGATGAATTTTTAGACTTCAGCAGAATTCCTAAAACAATGGAAGAGGTCCGAAGCATTTTTAAACTTCAGCGGAATTCCGAGAACAATGGAAGAGTTCCGAAGCATTTTTAAACATCAGCGGAATTCCGAGAACAATGGAAGAGTACTGAAGCATTTTAAAACGTCATCGGAATTCCGAGAACAATGGAAGAGTTCCAGAGCATTTTTAAACTTCAGCAGAATTACGAGAACAATGGAAGAGTTCCAAAGCATTTTTAAACTTCAGCGGAATTCCGAGAACAATGGAAGAGTTCCGAAGCATTTTTAAACTTCAGCGGAATTCCGAGAACAATGGAAGAGTACCGAAGCATTTTAAAACGTCATCGGAATTCCGAGATTAATGGAAGAGTTCCGAAGCATTTTTAAACTTCAGCGGAATTACGAGAACAATGGAAGAGTTCCGAAGCATTTTTAAACATGAGCAGAATTACGAGAACAATGGAAGAGATTTTAAGCATTTTTAAATGTCAGCGGAATGCCGAGAACAATGCAAGATTTCCGAAGCATTTTTATGTCAGCGGAATTCCGAGAACAATGGAAGAGTTCCGAAGCATTTTTAAACGTCAGCGGAATTCCGAGAACAATGGAAGAGTTCTGAAGCATTTTTAAGCGTCAGCGGAATTTTGAAAACAATGGAAGATTTCCAAAGCATTTTTAAACGTCAGCGGAATTCTGAGAACAATGGAAGAGTTCCGAAGCATTTTTAAACTTCAGCAGAATTCCGAGAACAATGGAAGGGTTCCGAAGCATTTTTAAACTTCAGCGGAATTTGGAGAACAATGGAAGAGTTCCGAAGTATTTTTAAAAGTCAGCGGAATTCCGAGAACAATGGAAGAGTTGTGAAGCATTTTTAAACGTCAGCGGAATTCCGAGAACAATGGAAGAGTTCCGAAGCATTTTTAAACGTCAGCAGAATTCCGAGAACAATGGAAGAGTTCCGAAGCATTTTTAAACGTTAGCGGAATTCCGAGAACAATGGAAGAGTTCCGAAGCATTTTTAAACGTCAGCAGAATTCCGAGAAGAATGTAAGAGTACTGAAGCATTTTTAAACTTCAGCCGAATTCCGAGAGCAATGGAAGAGTTCCAAAGCATTTTAAAAGTTCAGCAGAATTCCGAGAACAATTGAAGAGTTCTGAAGCATTTTTAAACGTCAGCGGAATTCTGAGAACAATGGAAGAGTTCTGAAGCATTTATAAACTTCAGCAGAATTCCGAGAACAATGGAAGAGTTCCGAAGCATTTTTAAACTTCACCCGAATTCCGAGAGCAATGGAAGAGTTCCAAAGCATTTTAAAAGTTCAGCAGAATTCCGAGAACAATTGAAGAGTTCTGAAGCATTTTTAAACGTCAGCGGAATTCTGAGAACAATGGAAGAGTTCTGAAGCATTTATAAACTTCAGCAGAATTCCGAGAACAATGGAAGAGTTCCGAAGCATTTTTAAACTTCACCCGAATTCCGAGAGCAATGGAAGAGTTCCAAAGCATTTTAAAAGTTCAGCAGAATTCCGAGAACAATTGAAGAGTTCCGAAGCATTTTTAAACGTCAGCGGAATGCCGAGAACAATGCAAGATTTCCGAAGCATTTTTATATGTCAGCGGAATTCCGAGAACAATGGAAGAGTACCGAAGCATTTTTAAACGTCAGCGGAATTCTGAGAACAATGGAAGAGTTCCAAAGCATTTTTAAACTTCAGCAGAATTCCGAGAACAATGGAAGAGTTTCGAAGCATTTTTAAACTTCAGCGGAATTCCGAGAACAATGCAAGATTTCCGAAGCATTTTTATATGTCAGCGGAATTCCGAGAACAATGGAAGAGTACCGAAGCATTTTTAAACGTCAGCGGAATTCTGAGAACAATGGAAGAGTTCCAAAGCATTTTTAAACTTCAGCAGAATTCCGAGAACAATGGAAGAGTTTCGAAGCATTTTTAAACTTCAGCGGAATTCCGAGAACAATGCAAGATTTCCGAAGCATTTTTATATGTCAGCGGAATTCCGAGAACAATGGAAGAGTACCGAAGCATTTTTAAACGTCAGCGGAATTCTGAGAACAATGGAAGAGTTCCAAAGCATTTTTAAACTTCAGCAGAATTCCGAGAACAATGGAAGAGTTTCGAAGCATTTTTAAACTTCAGCGGAATTCCGAGAACAATGGAAGAGTTCCAAAGCATTTTTAAACGTCAGCGGAATTCCGAGAACAATGGAAGAGTTCTGAAGCATTTTTAAACGTCAGCGGAATTCCGAGAACAATGGAAGAGTTCCGAAGCATTTTTAAACGTCAGCAGAATTCCGAGAAGAATGTAAGAGTACTGAAGCATTTTTAAACTTCAGCAGAATTCCGAGAGCAATGTAAGAGTTCCAAAGCATTTTAAAAGTTCAGCAGAATTCCGAGAGCAATTGAAGAGTTCCGAAGTATTTTTAAACGTCAGCGGAATGCCGAGAACAATGCAAGATTTCCGAAGCATTTTTATATGTCAGCGGAATTCCGAGAACAATGGAAGAGTTCTGAAGCATTTTTAAGCGTCAGCGGAATTTTGAAAACAATGGAAGATTTCCGAAGCATTTTTATATGTCAGCGGAATTCTGAGAACAATGGAAGAGTTCCTAAGCATTTTTAAACTTCAGCAGAATTCCGAGAACAATGGAAGGGTTCCAAAGCATTTTTAAACTTCAGCGGAATTTGGAGAACAATGGAAGAGTTCCGAAGCATTTTTAAAAGTCAGCGGAATTCCGAGAACAATGGAAGAGATTTTAAGCATTTTTAAACTTCAGCGGAATTCCGAGAACAATAGAAGAGTTCCGAAGCATTTTTAAAATTCACACGAATTCCGAGAATAATGGAAGAGTTCAGATGAATTTTTAGACTTCAGCAGAATTCCTAAAACAATGGAAGAGGTCCGAAGCATTTTTAAACTTCAGCGGAATTCCGAGAACAATGGAAGAGTTCCGAAGCATTTTTAAACATCAGCGGAATTCCGAGAACAATGGAAGAGTACTGAAGCATTTTAAAACGTCATCGGAATTCCGAGAACAATGGAAGAGTTCCAAAGCATTTTTAAACTTCAGCAGAATTACGAGAACAATGGAAGAGTTCCAAAGCATTTTTAAACTTCAGCGGAATTCCGAGAACAATGGAAGAGTTCCGAAGCATTTTTAAACTTCAGCGGAATTCCGAGAACAATGGAAGAGTACCGAAGCATTTTAAAACGTCATCGGAATTCCGAGATTAATGGAAGAGTTCCGAAGCATTTTTAAACTTCAGCGGAATTACGAGAACAATGGAAGAGTTCCGAAGCATTTTTAAACATGAGCAGAATTACGAGAACAATGGAAGAGATTTTAAGCATTTTTAAACGTCAGCGGAATGCCGAGAACAATGCAAGATTTCCGAAGCATTTTTATGTCAGCGGAATTCCGAGAACAATGGAAGAGTACCGAAGCATTTTTAAACGTCAGCAGAATTCCGAGAACAATGGAAGAGTTCCGAAGTATTTTTAAATGTCAGCAGAATTCCGAGAACAATGGAAGAGTTCCGAAGCATTTTTAAACGTCAGCGGAATTCCGAGAACAATGGAAGAGTTCTGAAGCATTTTTAAGCGTCAGCGGAATTTTGAAAACAATGGAAGATTTCCAAAGCATTTTTAAACGTCAGCGGAATTCTGAGAACAATGAAAGAGTTCCGAAGCATTTTTAAACTTCAGCAGAATTCCGAGAACAATGGAAGGGTTCCGAAGCATTTTTAAACTTCAGCGGAATTTGGAGAACAATGGAAGAGTTCCGAAATATTTTTAAAAGTCAGCGGAATTCCGAGAACAATGGAAGAGTTGTGAAGCATTTTTAAACGTCAGCGGAATTCCGAGAACAATGGAAGAGTTCCGAAGCATTTTTAAACGTCAGCAGAATTCCGAGAACAATGGAAGAGTTCCGAAGCATTTTTAAACGTTAGCGGAATTCCGAGAACAATGGAAGAGTTCCGAAGCATTTTTAAACGTCAGCAGAATTCCGAGAAGAATGTAAGAGTACTGAAGCATTTTTAAACTTCAGCCGAATTCCGAGAGCAATGGTAGAGTTCCAAAGCATTTTAAAAGTTCAGCAGAATTCCGAGAACAATTGAAGAGTTCCGAAGCATTTTTAAACGTCAGCGGAATGCCGAGAACAATGCAAGATTTCCGAAGCATTTTTAAACGTCAGCGGAATTCTGAGAACAATGGAAGAGTTCCGAAGCATTTTTAAACTTCACCCGAATTCCGAGAGCAATGGAAGAGTTCCAAAGCATTTTAAAAGTTCAGCAGAATTCCGAGAACAATTGAAGAGTTCCGAAGCATTTTTAAACGTCAGCGGAATGCCGAGAACAATGCAAGATTTCCGAAGCATTTTTAAACGTCAGCGGAATTCTGAGAACAATGGAAGAGTTCCGAAGCATTTTTAAACTTCAGCAGAATTCCGAGAACAATGGAAGAGTTTCGAAGCATTTTTAAACTTCAACGGAATTTTGAAAACAATGGAAGATTTCCAAAGCATTTTTAAACGTCAGCGGAATTCTGAGAACAATGGAAGAGTTCCGAAGCATTTTTAAACTTCAGCAGAATTCTGAGAACAATGGAAGAGTTCCGAAGCATTTTTAAACGTCAGCAGAATTCCGAGAACAATGGAAGAGTTCCGAAGCATTTTTAAACGTCAGCGGAATTCCGAGAACAATGGAAGAGTTCCGAAGCATTTTTAAACGTCTGCAGAATTCCGAGAAGAATGTAAGAGTACTGAAGCATTTTTAAACTTCAGCAGAATTCCGAGAGCAATGGAAGAGTTCCAAAGCATTTTAAAAGTTCAGCAGAATTCCGAGAACAATTGAAGAGTTCTGAAGCATTTTTAAACGTCAGCGGAATTTTGAAAACAATGGAAGATTTCCGAAGCATTTTTAAACGTCAGCGGAATTCTGAGAACAATGGAAGAGTTCCGAAGCATTTTTAAACGTCAGCGGAATGCCGAGAACAATGCAAGATTTCCAAAGCATTTTTATATGTCAGCGGAATTCCGAGAACAATGGAAGAGCTCCGAAGCATTTTTAAACGTCAGCAGAATTCCGAGAACAATGGAAGAGTTCCGAAGCGTTTTAAAACTTCAGCAGAATTCCAAGAACAATGGAAGAGTTCTGAAGCATTTTTAAACGTCAGCAGAATTCCGAGATCAATGGAAGAGTTCCGAAGCATTTTTAAACGTCAGCGGAATTCCGAGAACAGTGGAAGAGTTCTGAAGCATTTTTAAGCGTCAGCGGAATTTTGAAAACAATGGAAGATTTCCGAAGCATTTTTAAACGTCAGCGGAATTCTGAGAACAATGGAAGAGTTCCGAAGCATTTTTAAACTTCAGCAGAATTCCGAGAACAATGGAAGGGTTCCGAAGCATTTTTAAACTTCAGCGGAATTTGGAGAACAATGGAAGAGTTCCGAAGTATTTTTAAAAGTCAGCGGAATTCCGAGAACAATGGAAGAGTTCCGAAGCATTTTTAAACGTCAGCAGAATTCCGAGAACAATGGAAGAGTTCCGAAGCATTTTTAAACGTCAGCAGAATTCTGAGAACAATGGAAGGGTTCCGAAGCATTTTTAAACTTCAGCGGAATTCCGAGAACAATGGAAGAGTTCCAAAGCATTTTTAAACGTCAGCGGAATTCTGAGAACAATGGAAGAGTTCCGAAGCATTTTTAAACGTCAGCAGAATTCCGAGAAGAATGTAAGAGTACTGAAGCATTTTTAAACTTCAGCAGAATTCCGAGAGCAATGGAAGAGTTCCAAAGCATTTTAAAAGTTCATCAGAATTCCGAGAACAATTGAAGAGTTCCGAAGCATTTTTAAACGTCAGCGGAATGCCGAGAACAATGCAAGATTTCCGAAGCATTTTTATATGTCAGCGGAATTCCGAGAACAATGGAAGAGTACCGAAGCATTTTTAAACGTCAGCGGAATTCTGAGAACAATGGAAGAGTTCCAAAGCATTTTTAAACTTCAGCAGAATTCCGAGAACAATGGAAGAGTTTCGAAGCATTTTTAAACTTCAACGGAATTCCGAGAACAATGGAAGAGTTCCGCAGCATTTTTAAACGTCAGCAGAATTCCGAGAAGAATGTAAGAGTTCTGAAGCATTTTTAAACTTCAGCAGAATTCCGAAAGCAATGGAAGAGTTCCAAAGCATTTTAAAAGTTCAGCAGAATTCCGAGAACAATTGAAGAGTTCCGAAGCATTTTTAAACGTCAGCGGAATGCCGAGAACAATGCAAGATTTCCGAAGCATTTTTATATGTCAGCGGAATTCCAAGAACAATGGAAGAGTTCCGAAGCATTTTTAAACTTCAGCAGAATTCCGAGAACAATGGAAGAGTTTCGAAGCATTTTTAAACTTCAATGGAATTTCGAGAACAATGGAAGAGTTCCGAAGCATTTTTAAACTTCAGCAGAATTCCGAGAACAATGGAAGATATCCGAAGCATTTTTAAACGTCAGCGGAATTCTGAGAACCACGGATGAGTTCTGAAGCATTTATAAACTTCAGCAGAATTCCGAGAACAATGGAAGAGTTCCGAAGCATTTTTAAACTTCACCCGAATTCCGAGAGCAATGGAAGAGTTCCAAAGCATTTTAAAAGTTCAGCAGAATTCCGAGAACAATTGAAGAGTTCCGAAGCATTTTTAAACGTCAGCGGAATGCCGAGAACAATGCAAGATTTCCGAAGCATTTTTAAACATCAGCGGAATTCTGAGAACAATGGAAGAGTTCCGAAGCATTTTTAAACTTCAGCAGAATTCCGAGAACAATGGAAGGGTTCCGAAGCATTTTTAAATTTCAGCGGAATTTGGAGAACAATGGAAGAGTTGTGAAGCATTTTTAAACGTCAGCGGTATTCCGAGAACAATGGAAGAGTTCCGAAGCATTTTTAAACGTCTGCAGAATTCCGAGAACAATGGAAGAGTTCCGAAGCATTTTTAAACGTCAGCAGAATTCTGAGAACAATGGAAGAGTTCCGAAGCATTTTTAAACTTCAGCGGAATTCCGAGAACAATGGAAGAGTTCCAAAGCATTTTTAAACGTCAGCGGAATTCCGAGAACAATGGAAGAGTTCTGAAGCATTTTTAAACGTCAGTGGAATTCCGAGAACAATGGAAGAGTTCCGAAGCATTTTTAAACGTCAGCAGAATTCCGAGAAGAATGTAAGAGTACTGAAGCATTTTTAAACTTCAACGGAATTCCGAGAACAATGGAAGAGTTCCGAAGCATTTTTAAACGTCAGCGGAATTCCGAGAACAATGAAAGAGTTGCGAAGCATTATTAAACGTCAGCGGAATTCCGAGAACAATGGAAGAGTTCCTAAGCATTTTTAAACTTCAGCAGAATTCCGAGAACAATGGAAGGGTTCCGAAGCATTTTTAAACTTCAGCAGAATTCCGAGAACAATGGAAGGGTTCCGAAGCATTTTTAAACTTCAGCGGAATTTGGAGAACAATGGAAGAGTTCCGAAGCATTTTTAAAAGTCAGCGGAATTCCGAGAACAATGGAAGAGATTTTAAGCATTTTTAAACTTCAGCGGAATTCCGAGAACAATAGAAGAGTTCCGAAGCATTTTTAAAATTCACACGAATTCCGAGAATAATGGAAGAGTTCAGATGAATTTTTAGACTTCAGCAGAATTCCTAAAACAATGGAAGAGGTCCGAAGCATTTTTAAACTTCAGCGGAATTCCGAGAACAATGGAAGAGTTCCGAAGCATTTTTAAACATCAGCGGAATTCCGAGAACAATGGAAGAGTACTGAAGCATTTTAAAACGTCATCGGAATTGCGAGAACAATGGAAGAGTTCCAAAGCATTTTTAAACGTCAGCGGAATTCTGAGAACAATGGAAGAGTTCCTATGCATTTTTAAACTTCAGCAGAATTCCGAGAACAATGGAAGGGTTCCGAAGCATTTTTAAACTTCAGCGGAATTTGGAGAACAATGGAAGAGTTCCGAAGCATTTTTAAAAGTCAGCGGAATTCCGAGAACAATGGAAGAGTTGTGAAGCATTTTTAAACGTCAGCGGAATTCCGAGAACAATGGAAGAGTTCCGAAGCATTTTTAAACGTCAGCAGAATTCTGAAAACAATGGAAAAGTTCTGAAGCATTTTTAAACATCAGCGGAATTTTGAAAACAATGGAAGATTTCCGAAGCATTTTTAAACGTCAGCGGAATTCTGAGGACAATGGAAGAGTTGTGAAGCATTTTTAAACTTCAGCAGAATTCCAAGAACAATGGAAGAGTTCCGAAGCATTTTTAAACTTCAGCGGAATTCCGAGAACAATGTAAGAGATTTTAAGCATTTTTAAACTTCAGCGGAATTCCGAGAACAATAGAAGAGTTCCAAAGCATTTTTAAAATTCACACGAATTCCGAGAATAATGGAAGAGTTCAGATGAATTTTTAGACTTCAGCAGAATTCCTAAAACAATGGAAGAGGTCCGAAGCATTTTTAAACTTCAGCGGAATTCCGAGAACAATGGAAGAGTTCCGAAGCATTTTTAAACATCAGCGGAATTCCGAGAACAATGGAAGAGTACTGAAGCATTTTAAAACGTCATCGGAATTCCGAGAACAATGGAAGAGTTCCGAAGCATTTTTAAACTTCAGCAGAATTACGAGAACAATGGAAGAGTTCCAAAGCATTTTTAAACTTCAGCGGAATTCCGAGAACAATGGAAGAGTTCCGAAGCATTTTTAAACTTCAGCGGAATGCCGAGAACAATGCAAGATCTCCGAAGCATTTTTATATGTCAGCGGAATTCCGAGAATAATGGAAGAGTACCGAAGCATTTTTAAACGTCAGCGGAATTCTGAGAACAATGGAAGAGTTCCGAAGGATTTTTAAACTTCATCAGAATTCCGAGAACAATGGAAGAGTTTGGAAGCATTTTTAAACTTCAACGGAATTTCGAGAACAATGGAAGAGATCCGAAGCATTTTTAAACGTCAGCAGAATTCCGAGAACAATGGAAGAGTTCCGAAGCATTTTAAAACTTCAGCAGAATTCCAAGAACAATGGAAGAGTTCTGAAGCATTTTTAAACGTCAGCAGAATTACGAGAACAATGGAAGAGTTCCTATGCATTTTTAAACTTCAGCGGAATTCCGAGAACAATGGAAGAGTTTCGAAGCATTTTTAAACATCAGCGGAATTCCGAGAACAATGGAAGAGTACCGAAGCATTTTAAAACGTCATCGGAATTCCGAGAACAATGGAAGAGTTCCGAAGCATTTTTAAACTTCAGCGGAATTACGAGAACAATGGAAGAGTTCCGAAGCATTTTTAAACATGAGCAGAATTACGAGAACAATGGAAGAGATTTTAAGCATTTTTAAACGTCAGCGGAATGCCGAGAACAATGCAAGATTTCCGAAGCATTTTTATGTCAGCGGAATTCCGAGAACAATGGAAGAGTACCGAAGCATTTTTAAACGTCAGCAGAATTCCGAGAACAATGGAAGAGTTCCGAAGCATTTTTAAACGTCAGCAGAATTCCGAGAACAATGGAAGAGTTCCGAAGTATTTTTAAATGTCAGCAGAATTCCGAGAACAATGGAAGAGTTCCGAAGCATTTTTAAACGTCAGCGGAATTCCGAGAACAATGGAAGAGTTCTGAAGCATTTTTAAACGTCAGCGGAATTCCGAGAACAATGGAAGAGTTCTGAAGCATTTTTAAACTTCAGCAGAATTCCCAGAACAATGGAAGTGTTTTGAAGCATTTTTAAACTTCAACGGAATTCCGAGAACAATGGAAGAGTTCCGAAGCATTTTTAAACTTCAGCAGAATTCCCAGAACAATGGAAGTGTTTTGAAGCATTTTTAAACTTCAACGGAATTCCGAGAACAATGGAAGTGTTTTGAAGCATTTTTAAACGTCAGCGGAATTCCGAGAACAATGAAAGAGTTGCGAAGCATTATTAAACGTCAGCGGAATTCCGAGAACAATGGAAGAGTTCTGAAGCATTTTTAAGCGTCAGCGGAATTTTGAAAACAATGGAAGATTTCCGAAGCATTTTTAAACGTCAGCGGAATTCTGAGAACAATGGAAGAGTTCCTATGCATTTTTAAACTTCAGCAGAATTCCGAGAACAATGGAAGGGTTCCGAAGCATTTTTAAACTTCAGCGGAATTTGGAGAACAATGGAAGAGTTCCGAAGCATTTTTAAAAGTCAGCGGAATTCCGAGAACAATGGAAGAGTTGTGAAGCATTTTTAAACGTCAGCGGAATTCCGAGAACAATGGAAGAGTTCCGAAGCACTTTTAAACGTCAGCAGAATTCTGAAAACAATGGAAAAGTTCTGAAGCATTTTTAAACATCAGCGGAATTTTGAAAACAATGGAAGATTTCCGAAGCATTTTTAAACGTCAGCGGAATTCTGAGGACAATGGAAGAGTTGTGAAGCATTTTTAAACTTCAGCAGAATTCCAAGAACAATGGAAGAGTTCCGAAGCATTTTTAAACTTCAGCGGAATTCCGAGAACAATGTAAGAGATTTTAAGCATTTTTAAACTTCAGCGGAATTCCGAGAACAATAGAAGAGTTCCGAAGCATTTTTAAAATTCACACGAATTCCGAGAATAATGGAAGAGTTCAGATGAATTTTTAGACTTCAGCAGAATTCCTAAAACAATGGAAGAGGTCCGAAGCATTTTTAAACTTCAGCGGAATTCCGAGAACAATGGAAGAGTTCCGAAGCATTTTTAAACATCAGCGGAATTCCGAGAACAATGGAAGAGTACTGAAGCATTTTAAAACGTCATCGGAATTCCGAGAACAATGGAAGAGTTCCGAAGCATTTTTAAACTTCAGCAGAATTACGAGAACAATGGAAGAGTTCCAAAGCATTTTTAAACTTCAGCGGAATTCCGAGAACAATGGAAGAGTTCCGAAGCATTTTTAAACTTCAGCAGAATTCCGAGAACAATGGAAGAGTTTGGAAGCATTTTTAAACTTCAACGGAATTTCGAGAACAATGGAAGAGATCCGAAGCATTTTTAAACGTCAGCAGAATTCCGAGAACAATGGAAGAGTTCCGAAGCATTTTAAAACTTCAGCAGAATTCCAAGAACAATGGAAGAGTTCTGAAGCATTTTTAAACGTCAGCAGAATTACGAGAACAATGGAAGAGTTCCTATGCATTTTTAAACTTCAGCGGAATTCCGAGAACAATGGAAGAGTTCCGAAGCATTTTTAAACATCAGCGGCATTCCGAGAACAATGGAAGAGTACCGAAGCATTTTAAAACGTCATCGGAATTCCGAGAACAATGGAAGAGTACCGAAGCATTTTTAAACGTCAGCAGAATTCCGAGAACAATGGAAGAGTTCCGAAGCATTTTTAAACGTCAGCAGAATTCCGAGAACAATGGAAGAGTTCCGAAGTATTTTTAAATGTCAGCAGAATTCCGAGAACAATGGAAGAGTTCCGAAGCATTTTTAAACGTCAGCAGAATTCCGAGAACAATGGAAGAGTTCCGAAGTATTTTTAAATGTCAGCAGAATTCCGAGAACAATGGAAGAGTTCCGAAGCATTTTTAAACGTCAGCGGAATTCCGAGAACAATGGAAGAGTTCTGAAGCATTTTTAAACGTCAGCGGAATTCCGAGAACAATGGAAGAGTTCTGAAGCATTTTTAAACTTCAGCAGAATTCCCAGAACAATGGAAGTGTTTTGAAGCATTTTTAAACTTCAACGGAATTCCGAGAACAATGGAAGAGTTCCGAAGCATTTTTAAACGTCAGCGGAATTCCGAGAACAATGAAAGAGTTGCGAAGCATTATTAAACGTCAGCGGAATTCCGAGAACAATGGAAGAGTTCTGAAGCATTTTTAAGCGTCAGCGGAATTTTGAAAACAATGGAAGATTTCCGAAGCATTTTTAAACGTCAGCGGAATTCTGAGAACAATGGAAGAGTTCCTATGCATTTTTAAACTTCAGCAGAATTCCGAGAACAATGGAAGGGTTCCGAAGCATTTTTAAACTTCAGCGGAATTTGGAGAACAATGGAAGAGTTCCGAAGCATTTTTAAAAGTCAGCGGAATTCCGAGAACAATGGAAGAGTTGTGAAGCATTTTTAAACGTCAGCGGAATTCCGAGAACAATGGAAGAGTTCCGAAGCACTTTTAAACGTCAGCAGAATTCTGAAAACAATGGAAAAGTTCTGAAGCATTTTTAAACATCAGCGGAATTTTGAAAACAATGGAAGATTTCCGAAGCATTTTTAAACGTCAGCGGAATTCTGAGGACAATGGAAGAGTTGTGAAGCATTTTTAAACTTCAGCAGAATTCCAAGAACAATGGAAGAGTTCCGAAGCATTTTTAAACTTCAGCGGAATTCCGAGAACAATGTAAGAGATTTTAAGCATTTTTAAACTTCAGCGGAATTCCGAGAACAATAGAAGAGTTCCGAAGCATTTTTAAAATTCACACGAATTCCGAGAATAATGGAAGAGTTCAGATGAATTTTTAGACTTCAGCAGAATTCCTAAAACAATGGAAGAGGTCCGAAGCATTTTTAAACTTCAGCGGAATTCCGAGAACAATGGAAGAGTTCCGAAGCATTTTTAAACATCAGCGGAATTCCGAGAACAATGGAAGAGTACTGAAGCATTTTAAAACGTCATCGGAATTCCGAGAACAATGGAAGAGTTCCGAAGCATTTTTAAACTTCAGCAGAATTACGAGAACAATGGAAGAGTTCCAAAGCATTTTTAAACTTCAGCGGAATTCCGAGAACAATGGAAGAGTTCCGAAGCATTTTTAAACTTCAGCGGAATGCCGAGAACAATGCAAGATCTCCGAAGCATTTTTATATGTCAGCGGAATTCCGAGAATAATGGAAGAGTACCGAAGCATTTTTAAACGTCAGCGGAATTCTGAGAACAATGGAAGAGTTCCGAAGCATTTTTAAACTTCAGCAGAATTCCGAGAACAATGGAAGAGTTTGGAAGCATTTTTAAACTTCAACGGAATTTCGAGAACAATGGAAGAGATCCGAAGCATTTTTAAACGTCAGCAGAATTCCGAGAACAATGGAAGAGTTCCGAAGCATTTTAAAACTTCAGCAGAATTCCAAGAACAATGGAAGAGTTCTGAAGCATTTTTAAACGTCAGCAGAATTACGAGAACAATGGAAGAGTTCCTATGCATTTTTAAACTTCAGCGGAATTCCGAGAACAATGGAAGAGCTCCGAAGCATTTTTAAACATCAGCGGAATTCCGAGAACAATGGAAGAGTACCGAAGCATTTTAAAACGTCATCGGAATTCCGAGAACAATGGAAGAGTTCCCAAGCATTTTTAAACTTCAGCGGAATTACGAGAACAATGGAAGAGTTCCGAAGCATTTTTAAACATGAGCAGAATTACGAGAACAATGGAAGAGATTTTAAGCATTTTTAAACGTCAGCGGAATTTTGAAAACAATGGAAGATTTCCGAAGCATTTTTAAACGTCAGCGGAATTCTGAGAACAATGGAAGAGTTCCTAAGCATTTTTAAACTTCAGCAGAATTCCGAGAACAATGGAAGGGTTCCAAAGCATTTTTAAACTTCAGCGGAATTTGGAGAACAATGGAAGAGTTCCGAAGCATTTTTAAAAGTCAGCGGAATTCCGAGAACAATGGAAGAGATTTTAAGCATTTTTAAACTTCAGCGGAATTCCGAGAACAATAGAAGAGTTCCGAAGCATTTTTAAAATTCACACGAATTCCGAGAATAATGGAAGAGTTCAGATGAATTTTTAGACTTCAGCAGAATTCCTAAAACAATGGAAGAGGTCCGAAGCATTTTTAAACTTCAGCGGAATTCCGAGAACAATGGAAGAGTTCCGAAGCATTTTTAAACATCAGCGGAATTCCGAGAACAATGGAAGAGTACTGAAGCATTTTAAAACGTCATCGGAATTCCGAGAACAATGGAAGAGTTCCAAAGCATTTTTAAACTTCAGCAGAATTACGAGAACAATGGAAGAGTTCCAAAGCATTTTTAAACTTCAGCGGAATTCCGAGAACAATGGAAGAGTTCCGAAGCATTTTTAAACTTCAGCGGAATTCCGAGAACAATGGAAGAGTACCGAAGCATTTTAAAACGTCATCGGAATTCCGAGATTAATGGAAGAGTTCCGAAGCATTTTTAAACTTCAGCGGAATTACGAGAACAATGGAAGAGTTCCGAAGCATTTTTAAACATGAGCAGAATTACGAGAACAATGGAAGAGATTTTAAGCATTTTTAAACGTCAGCGGAATGCCGAGAACAATGCAAGATTTCCGAAGCATTTTTATGTCAGCGGAATTCCGAGAACAATGGAAGAGTACCGAAGCATTTTTAAACGTCAGCAGAATTCCGAGAACAATGGAAGAGTTCCGAAGTATTTTTAAATGTCAGCAGAATTCCGAGAACAATGGAAGAGTTCCGAAGCATTTTTAAACGTCAGCGGAATTCCGAGAACAATGGAAGAGTTCTGAAGCATTTTTAAGCGTCAGCGGAATTTTGAAAACAATGGAAGATTTCCAAAGCATTTTTAAACGTCAGCGGAATTCTGAGAACAATGAAAGAGTTCCGAAGCATTTTTAAACTTCAGCAGAATTCCGAGAACAATGGAAGGGTTCCGAAGCATTTTTAAACTTCAGCGGAATTTGGAGAACAATGGAAGAGTTCCGAAATATTTTTAAAAGTCAGCGGAATTCCGAGAACAATGGAAGAGTTGTGAAGCATTTTTAAACGTCAGCGGAATTCCGAGAACAATGGAAGAGTTCCGAAGCATTTTTAAACGTCAGCAGAATTCCGAGAACAATGGAAGAGTTCCGAAGCATTTTTAAACGTTAGCGGAATTCCGAGAACAATGGAAGAGTTCCGAAGCATTTTTAAACGTCAGCAGAATTCCGAGAAGAATGTAAGAGTACTGAAGCATTTTTAAACTTCAGCCGAATTCCGAGAGCAATGGAAGAGTTCCAAAGCATTTTAAAAGTTCAGCAGAATTCCGAGAACAATTGAAGAGTTCTGAAGCATTTTTAAACGTCAGCGGAATTCTGAGAACAATGGAAGAGTTCTGAAGCATTTATAAACTTCAGCAGAATTCCGAGAACAATGGAAGAGTTCCGAAGCATTTTTAAACTTCACCCGAATTCCGAGAGCAATGGAAGAGTTCCAAAGCATTTTAAAAGTTCAGCAGAATTCCGAGAACAATTGAAGAGTTCCGAAGCATTTTTAAACGTCAGCGGAATGCCGAGAACAATGCAAGATTTCCGAAGCATTTTTAAACGTCAGCGGAATTCTGAGAACAATGGAAGAGTTCCGAAGCATTTTTAAACTTCAGCAGAATTCCGAGAACAATGGAAGAGTTTCGAAGCATTTTTAAACTTCAACGGAATTTTGAAAACAATGGAAGATTTCCAAAGCATTTTTAAACGTCAGCGGAATTCTGAGAACAATGGAAGAGTTCCGAAGCATTTTTAAACTTCAGCAGAATTCTGAGAACAATGGAAGAGTTCCGAAGCATTTTTAAACGTCAGCAGAATTCCGAGAACAATGGAAGAGTTCCGAAGCATTTTTAAACGTCAGCGGAATTCCGAGAACAATGGAAGAGTTCCGAAGCATTTTTAAACGTCTGCAGAATTCCGAGAAGAATGTAAGAGTACTGAAGCATTTTTAAACTTCAGCAGAATTCCGAGAGCAATGGAAGAGTTCCAAAGCATTTTAAAAGTTCAGCAGAATTCCGAGAACAATTGAAGAGTTCTGAAGCATTTTTAAACGTCAGCGGAATTTTGAAAACAATGGAAGATTTCCGAAGCATTTTTAAACGTCAGCGGAATTCTGAGAACAATGGAAGAGTTCCGAAGCATTTTTAAACGTCAGCGGAATGCCGAGAACAATGCAAGATTTCCAAAGCATTTTTATATGTCAGCGGAATTCCGAGAACAATGGAAGAGCTCCGAAGCATTTTTAAACGTCAGCAGAATTCCGAGAACAATGGAAGAGTTCCGAAGCGTTTTAAAACTTCAGCAGAATTCCAAGAACAATGGAAGAGTTCTGAAGCATTTTTAAACGTCAGCAGAATTCCGAGATCAATGGAAGAGTTCCGAAGCATTTTTAAACGTCAGCGGAATTCCGAGAACAGTGGAAGAGTTCTGAAGCATTTTTAAGCGTCAGCGGAATTTTGAAAACAATGGAAGATTTCCGAAGCATTTTTAAACGTCAGCGGAATTCTGAGAACAATGGAAGAGTTCCGAAGCATTTTTAAACTTCAGCAGAATTCCGAGAACAATGGAAGGGTTCCGAAGCATTTTTAAACTTCAGCGGAATTTGGAGAACAATGGAAGAGTTCCGAAGTATTTTTAAAAGTCAGCGGAATTCCGAGAACAATGGAAGAGTTCCGAAGCATTTTTAAACGTCAGCAGAATTCCGAGAACAATGGAAGAGTTCCGAAGCATTTTTAAACGTCAGCAGAATTCTGAGAACAATGGAAGGGTTCCGAAGCATTTTTAAACTTCAGCGGAATTCCGAGAACAATGGAAGAGTTCCAAAGCATTTTTAAACGTCAGCGGAATTCTGAGAACAATGGAAGAGTTCCGAAGCATTTTTAAACGTCAGCAGAATTCCGAGAAGAATGTAAGAGTTCTGAAGCATTTTTAAACTTCAGCAGAATTCCGAAAGCAATGGAAGAGTTCCAAAGCATTTTAAAAGTTCAGCAGAATTCCGAGAACAATTGAAGAGTTCCGAAGCATTTTTAAACGTCAGCGGAATGCCGAGAACAATGCAAGATTTCCGAAGCATTTTTATATGTCAGCGGAATTCCAAGAACAATGGAAGAGTTCCGAAGCATTTTTAAACTTCAGCAGAATTCCGAGAACAATGGAAGAGTTTCGAAGCATTTTTAAACTTCAATGGAATTTCGAGAACAATGGAAGAGTTCCGAAGCATTTTTAAACTTCAGCAGAATTCCGAGAACAATGGAAGATATCCGAAGCATTTTTAAACGTCAGCGGAATTCTGAGAACCACGGAAGAGTTCTGAAGCATTTATAAACTTCAGCAGAATTCCGAGAACAATGGAAGAGTTCCGAAGCATTTTTAAACTTCACCCGAATTCCGAGAGCAATGGAAGAGTTCCAAAGCATTTTAAAAGTTCAGCAGAATTCCGAGAACAATTGAAGAGTTCCGAAGCATTTTTAAACGTCAGCGGAATGCCGAGAACAATGCAAGATTTCCGAAGCATTTTTAAACATCAGCGGAATTCTGAGAACAATGGAAGAGTTCCGAAGCATTTTTAAACTTCAGCAGAATTCCGAGAACAATGGAAGGGTTCCAAAGCATTTTTAAATTTCAGCGGAATTTGGAGAACAATGGAAGAGTTGTGAAGCATTTTTAAACGTCAGCGGTATTCCGAGAACAATGGAAGAGTTCCGAAGCATTTTTAAACGTCTGCAGAATTCCGAGAACAATGGAAGAGTTCCGAAGCATTTTTAAACGTCAGCAGAATTCCGAGAACAATGGAAGAGTACCGAAGCATTTTAAAACGTCATCGGAATTCCGAGATTAATGGAAGAGTTCCGAAGCATTTTTAAACTTCAGCGGAATTACGAGAACAATGGAAGAGTTCCGAAGCATTTTTAAACATGAGCAGAATTACGAGAACAATGGAAGAGATTTTAAGCATTTTTAAACGTCAGCGGAATGCCGAGAACAATGCAAGATTTCCGAAGCATTTTTATGTCAGCGGAATTCCGAGAACAATGGAAGAGTACCGAAGCATTTTTAAACGTCAGCAGAATTCCGAGAACAATGGAAGAGTTCCGAAGTATTTTTAAATGTCAGCAGAATTCCGAGAACAATGGAAGAGTTCCGAAGCATTTTTAAACGTCAGCGGAATTCCGAGAACAATGGAAGAGTTCTGAAGCATTTTTAAGCGTCAGCGGAATTTTGAAAACAATGGAAGATTTCCAAAGCATTTTTAAACGTCAGCGGAATTCTGAGAACAATGAAAGAGTTCCGAAGCATTTTTAAACTTCAGCAGAATTCCGAGAACAATGGAAGGGTTCCGAAGCATTTTTAAACTTCAGCGGAATTTGGAGAACAATGGAAGAGTTCCGAAATATTTTTAAAAGTCAGCGGAATTCCGAGAACAATGGAAGAGTTGTGAAGCATTTTTAAACGTCAGCGGAATTCCGAGAACAATGGAAGAGTTCCGAAGCATTTTTAAACGTCAGCAGAATTCCGAGAACAATGGAAGAGTTCCGAAGCATTTTTAAACGTTAGCGGAATTCCGAGAACAATGGAAGAGTTCCGAAGCATTTTTAAACGTCAGCAGAATTCCGAGAAGAATGTAAGAGTACTGAAGCATTTTTAAACTTCAGCCGAATTCCGAGAGCAATGGAAGAGTTCCAAAGCATTTTAAAAGTTCAGCAGAATTCCGAGAACAATTGAAGAGTTCTGAAGCATTTTTAAACGTCAGCGGAATTCTGAGAACAATGGAAGAGTTCTGAAGCATTTATAAACTTCAGCAGAATTCCGAGAACAATGGAAGAGTTCCGAAGCATTTTTAAACTTCACCCGAATTCCGAGAGCAATGGAAGAGTTCCAAAGCATTTTAAAAGTTCAGCAGAATTCCGAGAACAATTGAAGAGTTCCGAAGCATTTTTAAACGTCAGCGGAATGCCGAGAACAATGCAAGATTTCCGAAGCATTTTTAAACGTCAGCGGAATTCTGAGAACAATGGAAGAGTTCCGAAGCATTTTTAAACTTCAGCAGAATTCCGAGAACAATGGAAGAGTTTCGAAGCATTTTTAAACTTCAACGGAATTTTGAAAACAATGGAAGATTTCCAAAGCATTTTTAAACGTCAGCGGAATTCTGAGAACAATGGAAGAGTTCCGAAGCATTTTTAAACTTCAGCAGAATTCTGAGAACAATGGAAGAGTTCCGAAGCATTTTTAAACGTCAGCAGAATTCCGAGAACAATGGAAGAGTTCCGAAGCATTTTTAAACGTCAGCGGAATTCCGAGAACAATGGAAGAGTTCCGAAGCATTTTTAAACGTCTGCAGAATTCCGAGAAGAATGTAAGAGTACTGAAGCATTTTTAAACTTCAGCAGAATTCCGAGAGCAATGGAAGAGTTCCAAAGCATTTTAAAAGTTCAGCAGAATTCCGAGAACAATTGAAGAGTTCTGAAGCATTTTTAAACGTCAGCGGAATTTTGAAAACAATGGAAGATTTCCGAAGCATTTTTAAACGTCAGCGGAATTCTGAGAACAATGGAAGAGTTCCGAAGCATTTTTAAACGTCAGCGGAATGCCGAGAACAATGCAAGATTTCCAAAGCATTTTTATATGTCAGCGGAATTCCGAGAACAATGGAAGAGCTCCGAAGCATTTTTAAACGTCAGCAGAATTCCGAGAACAATGGAAGAGTTCCGAAGCGTTTTAAAACTTCAGCAGAATTCCAAGAACAATGGAAGAGTTCTGAAGCATTTTTAAACGTCAGCAGAATTCCGAGATCAATGGAAGAGTTCCGAAGCATTTTTAAACGTCAGCGGAATTCCGAGAACAGTGGAAGAGTTCTGAAGCATTTTTAAGCGTCAGCGGAATTTTGAAAACAATGGAAGATTTCCGAAGCATTTTTAAACGTCAGCGGAATTCTGAGAACAATGGAAGAGTTCCGAAGCATTTTTAAACTTCAGCAGAATTCCGAGAACAATGGAAGGGTTCCGAAGCATTTTTAAACTTCAGCGGAATTTGGAGAACAATGGAAGAGTTCCGAAGTATTTTTAAAAGTCAGCGGAATTCCGAGAACAATGGAAGAGTTCCGAAGCATTTTTAAACGTCAGCAGAATTCCGAGAACAATGGAAGAGTTCCGAAGCATTTTTAAACGTCAGCAGAATTCTGAGAACAATGGAAGGGTTCCGAAGCATTTTTAAACTTCAGCGGAATTCCGAGAACAATGGAAGAGTTCCAAAGCATTTTTAAACGTCAGCGGAATTCTGAGAACAATGGAAGAGTTCCGAAGCATTTTTAAACGTCAGCAGAATTCCGAGAAGAATGTAAGAGTTCTGAAGCATTTTTAAACTTCAGCAGAATTCCGAAAGCAATGGAAGAGTTCCAAAGCATTTTAAAAGTTCAGCAGAATTCCGAGAACAATTGAAGAGTTCCGAAGCATTTTTAAACGTCAGCGGAATGCCGAGAACAATGCAAGATTTCCGAAGCATTTTTATATGTCAGCGGAATTCCAAGAACAATGGAAGAGTTCCGAAGCATTTTTAAACTTCAGCAGAATTCCGAGAACAATGGAAGAGTTTCGAAGCATTTTTAAACTTCAATGGAATTTCGAGAACAATGGAAGAGTTCCGAAGCATTTTTAAACTTCAGCAGAATTCCGAGAACAATGGAAGATATCCGAAGCATTTTTAAACGTCAGCGGAATTCTGAGAACCACGGAAGAGTTCTGAAGCATTTATAAACTTCAGCAGAATTCCGAGAACAATGGAAGAGTTCCGAAGCATTTTTAAACTTCACCCGAATTCCGAGAGCAATGGAAGAGTTCCAAAGCATTTTAAAAGTTCAGCAGAATTCCGAGAACAATTGAAGAGTTCCGAAGCATTTTTAAACGTCAGCGGAATGCCGAGAACAATGCAAGATTTCCGAAGCATTTTTAAACATCAGCGGAATTCTGAGAACAATGGAAGAGTTCCGAAGCATTTTTAAACTTCAGCAGAATTCCGAGAACAATGGAAGGGTTCCGAAGCATTTTTAAATTTCAGCGGAATTTGGAGAACAATGGAAGAGTTGTGAAGCATTTTTAAACGTCAGCGGTATTCCGAGAACAATGGAAGAGTTCCGAAGCATTTTTAAACGTCTGCAGAATTCCGAGAACAATGGAAGAGTTCCGAAGCATTTTTAAACGTCAGCAGAATTCTGAGAACAATGGAAGAGTTCCGAAGCATTTTTAAACTTCAGCGGAATTCCGAGAACAATGGAAGAGTTCCAAAGCATTTTTAAACGTCAGCGGAATTCCGAGAACAATGGAAGAGTTCTGAAGCATTTTTAAACGTCAGTGGAATTCCGAGAACAATGGAAGAGTTCCGAAGCATTTTTAAACGTCAGCAGAATTCCGAGAAGAATGTAAGAGTACTGAAGCATTTTTAAACTTCAACGGAATTCCGAGAACAATGGAAGAGTTCCGAAGCATTTTTAAACGTCAGCGGAATTCCGAGAACAATGAAAGAGTTGCGAAGCATTATTAAACGTCAGCGGAATTCCGAGAACAATGGAAGAGTTCCTAAGCATTTTTAAACTTCAGCAGAATTCCGAGAACAATGGAAGGGTTCCGAAGCATTTTTAAACTTCAGCAGAATTCCGAGAACAATGGAAGGGTTCCGAAGCATTTTTAAACTTCAGCGGAATTTGGAGAACAATGGAAGAGTTCCGAAGCATTTTTAAAAGTCAGCGGAATTCCGAGAACAATGGAAGAGATTTTAAGCATTTTTAAACTTCAGCGGAATTCCGAGAACAATAGAAGAGTTCCGAAGCATTTTTAAAATTCACACGAATTCCGAGAATAATGGAAGAGTTCAGATGAATTTTTAGACTTCAGCAGAATTCCTAAAACAATGGAAGAGGTCCGAAGCATTTTTAAACTTCAGCGGAATTCCGAGAACAATGGAAGAGTTCCGAAGCATTTTTAAACATCAGCGGAATTCCGAGAACAATGGAAGAGTACTGAAGCATTTTAAAACGTCATCGGAATTGCGAGAACAATGGAAGAGTTCCAAAGCATTTTTAAACGTCAGCGGAATTCTGAGAACAATGGAAGAGTTCCTATGCATTTTTAAACTTCAGCAGAATTCCGAGAACAATGGAAGGGTTCCGAAGCATTTTTAAACTTCAGCGGAATTTGGAGAACAATGGAAGAGTTCCGAAGCATTTTTAAAAGTCAGCGGAATTCCGAGAACAATGGAAGAGTTGTGAAGCATTTTTAAACGTCAGCGGAATTCCGAGAACAATGGAAGAGTTCCGAAGCATTTTTAAACGTCAGCAGAATTCTGAAAACAATGGAAAAGTTCTGAAGCATTTTTAAACATCAGCGGAATTTTGAAAACAATGGAAGATTTCCGAAGCATTTTTAAACGTCAGCGGAATTCTGAGGACAATGGAAGAGTTGTGAAGCATTTTTAAACTTCAGCAGAATTCCAAGAACAATGGAAGAGTTCCGAAGCATTTTTAAACTTCAGCGGAATTCCGAGAACAATGTAAGAGATTTTAAGCATTTTTAAACTTCAGCGGAATTCCGAGAACAATAGAAGAGTTCCGAAGCATTTTTAAAATTCACACGAATTCCGAGAATAATGGAAGAGTTCAGATGAATTTTTAGACTTCAGCAGAATTCCTAAAACAATGGAAGAGGTCCGAAGCATTTTTAAACTTCAGCGGAATTCCGAGAACAATGGAAGAGTTCCGAAGCATTTTTAAACATCAGCGGAATTCCGAGAACAATGGAAGAGTACTGAAGCATTTTAAAACGTCATCGGAATTCCGAGAACAATGGAAGAGTTCCGAAGCATTTTTAAACTTCAGCAGAATTACGAGAACAATGGAAGAGTTCCAAAGCATTTTTAAACTTCAGCGGAATTCCGAGAACAATGGAAGAGTTCCGAAGCATTTTTAAACTTCAGCGGAATGCCGAGAACAATGCAAGATCTCCGAAGCATTTTTATATGTCAGCGGAATTCCGAGAATAATGGAAGAGTACCGAAGCATTTTTAAACGTCAGCGGAATTCTGAGAACAATGGAAGAGTTCCGAAGGATTTTTAAACTTCATCAGAATTCCGAGAACAATGGAAGAGTTTGGAAGCATTTTTAAACTTCAACGGAATTTCGAGAACAATGGAAGAGATCCGAAGCATTTTTAAACGTCAGCAGAATTCCGAGAACAATGGAAGAGTTCCGAAGCATTTTAAAACTTCAGCAGAATTCCAAGAACAATGGAAGAGTTCTGAAGCATTTTTAAACGTCAGCAGAATTCCGAGAACAATGGAAGAGTTCCTATGCATTTCTAAACTTCAGCGGAATTCCGAGAACAATGGAAGAGTTTCGAAGCATTTTTAAACATCAGCGGAATTCCGAGAACAATGGAAGAGTACCGAAGCATTTTAAAACGTCATCGGAATTCCGAGAACAATGGAAGAGTTCCGAAGCATTTTTAAACTTCAGCGGAATTACGAGAACAATGGAAGAGTTCCGAAGCATTTTTAAACATGAGCAGAATTACGAGAACAATGGAAGAGATTTTAAGCATTTTTAAACGTCAGCGGAATGCCGAGAACAATGCAAGATTTCCGAAGCATTTTTATGTCAGCGGAATTCCGAGAACAATGGAAGAGTACCAAAGCATTTTTAAACGTCAGCAGAATTCCGAGAACAATGGAAGAGTTCCGAAGCATTTTTAAACGTCAGCAGAATTCCGAGAACAATGGAAGAGTTCCGAAGTATTTTTAAATGTCAGCAGAATTCCGAGAACAATGGAAGAGTTCCGAAGCATTTTTAAACGTCAGCGGAATTCCGAGAACAATGGAAGAGTTCTGAAGCATTTTTAAACGTCAGCGGAATTCCGAGAACAATGGAAGAGTTCTGAAGCATTTTTAAACTTCAGCAGAATTCCCAGAACAATGGAAGTGTTTTGAAGCATTTTTAAACTTCAACGGAATTCCGAGAACAATGGAAGAGTTCCGAAGCATTTTTAAACTTCAGCAGAATTCCCAGAACAATGGAAGTGTTTTGAAGCATTTTTAAACTTCAACGGAATTCCGAGAACAATGGAAGTGTTTTGAAGCATTTTTAAACGTCAGCGGAATTCCGAGAACAATGAAAGAGTTGCGAAGCATTATTAAACGTCAGCGGAATTCCGAGAACAATGGAAGAGTTCTGAAGCATTTTTAAGCGTCAGCGGAATTTTGAAAACAATGGAAGATTTCCGAAGCATTTTTAAACGTCAGCGGAATTCTGAGAACAATGGAAGAGTTCCTATGCATTTTTAAACTTCAGCAGAATTCCGAGAACAATGGAAGGGTTCCGAAGCATTTTTAAACTTCAGCGGAATTTGGAGAAAAATGGAAGAGTTCCGAAGCATTTTTAAAAGTCAGCGGAATTCCGAGAACAATGGAAGAGTTGTGAAGCATTTTTAAACGTCAGCGGAATTCCGAGAACAATGGAAGAGTTCCGAAGCACTTTTAAACGTCAGCAGAATTCTGAAAACAATGGAAAAGTTCTGAAGCATTTTTAAACATCAGCGGAATTTTGAAAACAATGGAAGATTTCCGAAGCATTTTTAAACGTCAGCGGAATTCTGAGGACAATGGAAGAGTTGTGAAGCATTTTTAAACTTCAGCAGAATTCCAAGAACAATGGAAGAGATCCGAAGCATTTTTAAACTTCAGCGGAATTCCGAGAACAATGTAAGAGATTTTAAGCATTTTTAAACTTCAGCGGAATTCCGAGAACAATAGAAGAGTTCCGAAGCATTTTTAAAATTCACACGAATTCCGAGAATAATGGAAGAGTTCAGATGAATTTTTAGACTTCAGCAGAATTCCTAAAACAATGGAAGAGGTCCGAAGCATTTTTAAACTTCAGCGGAATTCCGAGAACAATGGAAGAGTTCCGAAGCATTTTTAAACATCAGCGGAATTCCGAGAACAATGGAAGAGTACTGAAGCATTTTAAAACGTCATCGGAATTCCGAGAACAATGGAAGAGTTCCGAAGCATTTTTAAACTTCAGCAGAATTACGAGAACAATGGAAGAGTTCCAAAGCATTTTTAAACTTCAGCGGAATTCCGAGAACAATGGAAGAGTTCCGAAGCATTTTTAAACTTCAGCAGAATTCCGAGAACAATGGAAGAGTTTGGAAGCATTTTTAAACTTCAACGGAATTTCGAGAACAATGGAAGAGATCCGAAGCATTTTTAAACGTCAGCAGAATTCCGAGAACAATGGAAGAGTTCCGAAGCATTTTAAAACTTCAGCAGAATTCCAAGAACAATGGAAGAGTTCTGAAGCATTTTTAAACGTCAGCAGAATTACGAGAACAATGGAAGAGTTCCTATGCATTTTTAAACTTCAGCGGAATTCCGAGAACAATGGAAGAGTTCCGAAGCATTTTTAAACATCAGCGGCATTCCGAGAACAATGGAAGAGTACCGAAGCATTTTAAAACGTCATCGGAATTCCGAGAACAATGGAAGAGTACCGAAGCATTTTTAAACGTCAGCAGAATTCCGAGAACAATGGAAGAGTTCCGAAGCATTTTTAAACGTCAGCAGAATTCCGAGAACAATGGAAGAGTTCCGAAGTATTTTTAAATGTCAGCAGAATTCCGAGAACAATGGAAGAGTTCCGAAGCATTTTTAAACGTCAGCGGAATTCCGAGAACAATGGAAGAGTTCTGAAGCATTTTTAAACGTCAGCGGAATTCCGAGAACAATGGAAGAGTTCTGAAGCATTTTTAAACTTCAGCAGAATTCCCAGAACAATGGAAGTGTTTTGAAGCATTTTTAAACTTCAACGGAATTCCGAGAACAATGGAAGAGTTCCGAAGCATTTTTAAACGTCAGCGGAATTCCGAGAACAATGAAAGAGTTGCGAAGCATTATTAAACGTCAGCGGAATTCCGAGAACAATGGAAGAGTTCTGAAGCATTTTTAAGCGTCAGCGGAATTTTGAAAACAATGGAAGATTTCCGAAGCATTTTTAAACGTCAGCGGAATTCTGAGAACAATGGAAGAGTTCCTATGCATTTTTAAACTTCAGCAGAATTCCGAGAACAATGGAAGGGTTCCGAAGCATTTTTAAACTTCAGCGGAATTTGGAGAACAATGGAAGAGTTCCGAAGCATTTTTAAAAGTCAGCGGAATTCCGAGAACAATGGAAGAGTTGTGAAGCATTTTTAAACGTCAGCGGAATTCCGAGAACAATGGAAGAGTTCCGAAGCACTTTTAAACGTCAGCAGAATTCTGAAAACAATGGAAAAGTTCTGAAGCATTTTTAAACATCAGCGGAATTTTGAAAACAATGGAAGATTTCCGAAGCATTTTTAAACGTCAGCGGAATTCTGAGGACAATGGAAGAGTTGTGAAGCATTTTTAAACGTCAGCAGAATTCCGAGAAGAATGTAAGAGTACTGAAGCATTTTTAAACTTCAGCAGAATTCCGAGAGCAATGGAAGAGTTCCAAAGCATTTTAAAAGTTCAGCAGAATTCCGAGAACAATTGAAGAGTTCCGAAGCATTTTTAAACGTCAGCGGAATTCTGAGAACAATGGAAGAGTTCCGAAGCATTTTTAAACTTCAGCGGAATTCCGAGAACAATGTAAGAGATTTTAAGCATTTTTAAACTTCAGCGGAATTCCGAGAACAATAGAAGAGTTCCGAAGCATTTTTAAAATTCACACGAATTCCGAGAATAATGGAAGAGTTCAGATGAATTTTTAGACTTCAGCAGAATTCCTAAAACAATGGAAGAGGTCCGAAGCATTTTTAAACTTCAGCGGAATTCCGAGAACAATGGAAGAGTTCCGAAGCATTTTTAAACATCAGCGGAATTCCGAGAACAATGGAAGAGTACTGAAGCATTTTAAAACGTCATCGGAATTCCGAGAACAATGGAAGAGTTCCGAAGCATTTTTAAACTTCAGCAGAATTACGAGAACAATGGAAGAGTTCCAAAGCATTTTTAAACTTCAGCGGAATTCCGAGAACAATGGAAGAGTTCCGAAGCATTTTTAAACTTCAGCGGAATGCCGAGAACAATGCAAGATTTCCGAAGCATTTTTATATGTCAGCGGAATTCCGAGAATAATGGAAGAGTACCGAAGCATTTTTAAACGTCAGCGGAATTCTGAGAACAATGGAAGAGTTCCGAAGCATTTTTAAACTTCAGCAGAATTCCGAGAACAATGGAAGAGTTTGGAAGCATTTTTAAACTTCAACGGAATTTCGAGAACAATGGAAGAGATCCGAAGCATATTTAAACGTCAGCGGAATTCCGAGAACAATGAAAGAGTTGCGAAGCATTATTAAACGTCAGCGGAATTCCGAGAACAATGGAAGAGTTCTGAAGCATTTTTAAACGTCAGCGGAATTTTGAAAACAATGGAAGATTTCCGAAGCATTTTTAAACGTCAGCGGAATTCTGAGAACAATGGAAGAGTTCCGAAGCATTTTTAAACGTCAGCGGAATGCCGAGAACAATGCAAGATTTCCAAAGCATTTTTATATGTCAGCGGAATTCCGAGAACAATGGAAGAGCTCCGAAGCATTTTTAAACGTCAGCAGAATTCCGAGAACAATGGAAGAGTTCCGAAGCATTTTAAAACTTCAGCAGAATTCCAAGAACAATGGAAGAGTTCTGAAGCATTTTTAAACGTCAGCAGAATTCCGAGATCAATGGAAGAGTTCCGAAGCATTTTTAAACGTCAGCGGAATTCCGAGAACAGTGGAAGAGTTCTGAAGCATTTTTAAGCGTCAGCGGAATTTTGAAAACAATGGAAGATTTCCGAAGCATTTTTAAACGTCAGCGGAATTCTGAGAACAATGGAAGAGTTCCGAAACATTTTTAAACTTCAGCAGAATTCCGAGAACAATGGAAGGGTTCCGAAGCATTTTTAAACTTCAGCGGAATTTGGAGAACAATGGAAGAGTTCCGAAGTATTTTTAAAAGTCAGCGGAATTCCGAGAACAATGGAAGAGTTGTGAAGCATTTTTAAACGTCAGCGGAATTCCGAGAACAATGGAAGAGTTCCGAAGCATTTTTAAACGTCAGCAGAATTCCGAGAACAATGGAAGAGTTCCGAAGCATTTTTAAACGTCAGCAGAATTCTGAGAACAATGGAAGGGTTCCGAAGCGTTTTTAAACTTCAGCGGAATTCCGAGAACAATGGAAGAGTTCCAAAGCATTTTTAAACGTCAGCGGAATTCTGAGAACAATGGAAGAGTTCCGAAGCATTTTTAAACGTCAGCAGAATTCCGAGAAGAATGTAAGAGTACTGAAGCATTTTTAAACTTCAGCAGAATTCCGAGAGCAATGGAAGAGTTCCAAAGCATTTTAAAAGTTCATAAGAATTCCGAGAACAATTGAAGAGTTCCGAAGCATTTTTAAACGTCAGCGGAATGCCGAGAACAATGCAAGATTTCCGAAGCATTTTTATATGTCAGCGGAATTCCGAGAACAATGGAAGAGTACCGAAGCATTTTTAAACGTCAGCGGAATTCTGAGAACAATGGAAGAGTTCCAAAGCATTTTTAAACTTCAGCAGAATTCCGAGAACAATGGAAGAGTTTCGAAGCATTTTTAAACTTCAACGGAATTCCGAGAACAATGGAAGAGTTCCGCAGCATTTTTAAACGTCAGCAGAATTCCGAGAAGAATGTAAGAGTTCTGAAGCATTTTTAAACTTCAGCAGAATTCCGAAAGCAATGGAAGAGTTCCAAAGCATTTTAAAAGTTCAGCAGAATTCCGAGAACAATTGAAGAGTTCCGAAGCATTTTTAAACGTCAGCGGAATGCCGAGAACAATGCAAGATTTCCGAAGCATTTTTATATGTCAGCGGAATTCCAAGAACAATGGAAGAGTTCCGAAGCATTTTTAAACTTCAGCAGAATTCCGAGAACAATGGAAGAGTTTCGAAGCATTTTTAAACTTCAATGGAATTTCGAGAACAATGGAAGAGTTCCGAAGCATTTTTAAACTTCAGCAGAATTCCGAGAACAATGGAAGATTTCCGAAGCATTTTTAAACGTCAGCGGAATTCTGAGAACAATGGAAGAGTTCTGAAGCATTTATAAACTTCAGCAGAATTCCGAGAACAATGAAAGAGTTCCGAAGCATTTTTAAACTTCACCCGAATTCCGAGAGCAATGGAAGAGTTCCAAAGCATTTTAAAAGTTCAGCAGAATTCCGAGAACAATTGAAGAGTTCCGAAGCATTTTTAAACGTCAGCGGAATGCCGAGAACAATGCAAGATTTCCGAAGCATTTTTAAACG
This sequence comes from Phyllobates terribilis, assembly GCF_046119375.1. Classification (NCBI taxonomy): domain Eukaryota; kingdom Metazoa; phylum Chordata; class Amphibia; order Anura; family Dendrobatidae; genus Phyllobates; species Phyllobates terribilis. The sequence goes on along the minus strand of NW_027362775.1, from coordinate 18,540,608 downwards.
TCAGCGGAATTCTGAGAACAATGGAAGAGTTCCGAAGCATTTTTAAACTTCAGCAGAATTCCGAGAACAATGGAAGAGTTTCGAAGCATTTTTAAACTTCAACGGAATTTCGAGAACAATGGAAGAGTTCCGAAGCATTTTTAAACGTCAGCGGAATTCCGAGAACAATGAAAGAGTTGCGAAGCATTATTAAACGTCAGCGGAATTCCGAGAACAATGGAAGAGTTCTGAAGCATTTTTAAACGTCAGCGGAATTTTGAAAACAATGGAAGATTTCCGAAGCATTTTTAAACGTCAGCGGAATTCTGAGAACAATGGAAGAGTTCCGAAGCATTTTTAAACGTCAGCGGAATGCCGAGAACAATGCAAGATTTCCGAAGCATTTTTATATGTCAGCGGAATTCCGAGAACAATGGAAGAGTACCGAAGCATTTTTAAATGTCAGCGGAATGCCGAGAACAATGCAAGATTTCCGAAGTATTTTTATATGTCAGCAGAATTCCGAGAACAATGGAAGAGATTTTAAGCATTTTTAAACTTCAGCGGAATTCCGAGAACAGTAGAAGAGTTCCGAAGCATTTTTAAACTTCACGAGAATTCTGAGAACAATGAAAGAGTTCCGAAGCATTTTTAAAAGTCAGCGGAATTCCGGGAACAATGGAAGAGTTGTGAAGCATTTTTAAACGTCAGCGGAATTCCGAGAACAATGGAAGAGTTCCGAAGCATTTTTAAACTTCAGCGGAATTTGGAGAACAATGGAAGAGTTCTGAAGTATTTTTAAAAGTCAGCGGAATTCTGAGAACAATGGAAGAGTTCCGAAGCATTTTTAAACTTCAGCGGAATTCCGAGAACAATGGAAGAGTTCCAAAGCATTTTTAAACGTCAGCGGAATTCCGAGAACAATGGAAGAGTTCTGAAGCATTTTTAAACGTCAGCGGAATATTGAAAACAATGGAAGATTTCCGAAGCATTTTTAAACGTCAGCGGAATTCTGAGAACAATGAAAGAGTTGCGAAGCATTATTAAACGTCAGCGGAATTCCGAGAACAATGGAAGATTTCTGAAGCATCTTTAAACTTCAGCAGAATTCCGAGAACAATGGAAGAGTTTCGAAGCATTTTTAAACTTCAACGGAATTCCGAGAACAATGGATGAGTGCCGAAGCATTTTTAAACGTCCGTGGAATTCCGAGAACAATGAAAGAGTTGCGAAGCATTATTAAACGTCAGCGGAATTCCGAGAACAATGGAAGAGTTCTGAAGCATTTTTAAGCGTCAGCGGAATTTTGAAAACAATGGAAGATTTCCGAAGCATTTATAAACGTCAGCGGAATTCTGAGAACAATGGAAGAGTTCCGAAGCATTTTTAAACTTCAGCAGAATTCCGAGAACAATGGAAGGGTTACGAAGCATTTTTAAACTTCAGCGGAATTTGGAGAACAATGGAAGAGTTCCGAAGCATTTTTAAAAGTCAGCGGAAATCCGAGAACAATGGAAGAGTTGTGAAGGATTTTTAAACGTCAGCGGAATTCCGAGAACAATGGAATAGTTCTGAAGCATTTTTAAACGTCAGCGGAATTTTGAAAACAATGGAAGATTTCCGAAGCATTTTTAAACGTCAGCGGAATTCTGAGAACAATGGAAGAGTTCTGAAGCATTTTTAAACTTCAGCAGAATTCCCAGAACAATGGAAGTGTTTTGAAGCATTTTTAAACTTCAACGGAATTCCGAGAACAATGGAAGAGTTCCGAAGCATTTTTAAACGTCAGCGGAATTCCGAGAACAATGAAAGAGTTGCGAAGCATTATTAAACGTCAGCGGAATTCCGAGAACAATGGAAGAGTTCTGAAGCATTTTTAAGCGTCAGCGGAATTTTGAAAACAATGGAAGATTTCCGAAGCATTTTTAAACGTCAGCGGAATTCTGAGAACAATGGAAGAGTTCCTAAGCATTTTTAAACTTCAGCAGAATTCCGAGAACAATGGAAGGGTTCCGAAGCATTTTTAAACTTCAGCGGAATTCCGAGAACAATGGAAGAGTTCCAAAGCATTTTTAAACGTCAGCGGAATTCTGAGAACAATGGAAGAGTTCCGAAGCATTTTTAAACGTCAGCAGAATTCCGAGAAGAATGTAAGAGTACTGAAGCATTTTTAAACTTCAGCAGAATTCCGAGAGCAATGGAAGAGTTCCAAAGCATTTTAAAAGTTCAGCAGAATTCCGAGAACAATTGAAGAGTTCCGAAGCATTTTTAAACGTCAGTAGAATTCTGAGAACAATGGAAGAGTTCCGAAGCATTTTTAAACTTCAGCAGAATTCCGAGAACAATGGAAGAGTTTGGAAGCATTTTTAAACTTCAACGGAATTTCGAGAACAATGGAAGAGATCCGAAGCATATTTAAACGTCAGCGGAATTCCGAGAACAATGAAAGAGTTGCGAAGCATTATTAAACGTCAGCGGAATTCCGAGAACAATGGAAGAGTTCCGAAGCATTTTTAAACGTCAGCAGAATTCTGAGAACAATGGAAGAGTTCCGAAGCATTTTTAAACTTCAGCGGAATTCCGAGAACAATGGAAGAGTTCCAAAGCATTTTTAAACGTCAGCGGAATTCCGAGAACAATGGAAGAGTTGCGAAGCATTATTAAACGTCAGCGGAATTCCGAGAACAATGGAAGAGTTCTGAAGCATTTTTAAGCGTCAGCAGAATTTTGAAAACAATGGAAGATTTCCGAAGCATTTATAAACGTCAGCGGAATTCTGAGAACAATGGAAGAGTTCCGAAGCATTTTTAAACTTCAGCAGAATTCCGAGAACAATGGAAGGATTACGAAGCATTTTTAAACTTCAGCGGAATTTGGAGAACAATGGAAGAGTTCCGAAGCATTTTTAAAAGTCAGCGGAAATCCGAGAACAATGGAAGAGTTGTGAAGGATTTTTAAACGTCAGCGGAATTCCGAGAACAATGGAATAGTTCTGAAGCATTTTTAAACGTCAGCGGAATTTTGAAAACAATGGAAGATTTCCGAAGCATTTTTAAACGTCAGCGGAATTCTGAGAACAATGGAAGAGTTCTGAAGCATTTATAAACTTCAGCAGAATTCCGAGAACAATGGAAGAGTTCCGAAGCATTTTTAAACGTCAGCGGAATTCCGAGAACAATGAAAGAGTTGCGAAGCATTATTAAACGTCAGCGGAATTCCGAGAACAATGGAAGAGTTCTGAAGCATTTTTAAACTTCAGCAGAATTCCCAGAACAATGGAAGTGTTTTGAAGCATTTTTAAACTTCAACGGAATTCCGAGAACAATGGAAGAGTTCCGAAGCATTTTTAAACGTCAGCGGAATTCCGAGAACAATGAAAGAGTTGCGAAGCATTATTAAACGTCAGCGGAATTCCGAGAACAATGGAAGAGTTCTGAAGCATTTTTAAGCGTCAGCGGAATTTTGAAAACAATGGAAGATTTCCGAAGCATTTTTAAACGTCAGCGGAATTCTGAGAACAATGGAAGAGTTCCTAAGCATTTTTAAACTTCAGCAGAATTCCGAGAACAATGGAAGGGTTCCGAAGCATTTTTAAACTTCAGCGGAATTCCGAGAACAATGGAAGAGTTCCAAAGCATTTTTAAACGTCAGCGGAATTCTGAGAACAATGGAAGAGTTCCGAAGCATTTTTAAACGTCAGCAGAATTCCGAGAAGAATGTAAAAGTACTGAAGCATTTTTAAACTTCAGCAGAATTCCGAGAGCAATGGAAGAGTTCCAAAGCATTTTAAAAGTTCAGCAGAATTCCGAGAACAATTGAAGAGTTCCGAAGCATTTTTAAACGTCAGCAGAATTCTGAGAACAATGGAAGAGTTCCGAAGCATTTTTAAACTTCAGCAGAATTCCGAGAACAATGGTAGAGTTTGGAAGCATTTTTAAACTTCAACGGAATTTCGAGAACAATGGAAGAGATCCGAAGCATATTTAAACGTCAGCGGAATTCCGAGAACAATGAAAGAGTTGCGAAGCATTATTAAACGTCAGCGGAATTCTGAGAACAATGGAAGAGTTCCGAAGCATTTTTAAACTTCAGCGGAATTTGGAGAACAATGGAAGAGTTCTGAAGTATTTTTAAAAGTCAGCGGAATTCTGAGAACAATGGAAGAGTTCCGAAGCATTTTTAAACTTCAGCGGAATTCCGAGAACAATGGAAGAGTTCCAAAGCATTTTTAAACGTCAGCGGAATTCCGAGAACAATGGAAGAGTTCTGAAGCATTTTTAAACGTCAGCGGAATATTGAAAACAATGGAAGATTTCCGAAGCATTTTTAAACGTCAGCGGAATTCTGAGAACAATGGAAGAGTTACGAAGCATTTTTAAACTTCAGCAGAATTCCGAGAACAATGGAAGAGTTCCGAAGCATTTTTAAATGTCAGCGGAATTCCGAGAACAATGAAAGAGTTGCGAAGCATTATTAAACGTCAGCGGAATTCCGAGAACAATGGATGAGTGCCGAAGCATTTTTAAACGTCCGTGGAATTCCGAGAACAATGAAAGAGTTGCGAAGCATTTTTAAACTTCAACGGAATTCCGAGAACAATGGATGAGTGCCGAAGCATTTTTAAACGTCCGTGGAATTCCGAGAACAATGAAAGAGTTGCGAAGCATTATTAAACGTCAGCGGAATTCCGAGAACAATGGAAGAGTTCTGAAGCATTTTTAAGCGTCAGCGGAATTTTGAAAACAATGGAAGATTTCGGAAGCATTTATAAACGTCAGCGGAATTCTGAGAACAATGGAAGAGTTCCGAAGCATTTTTAAACTTCAGCAGAATTCCGAGAACAATGGAAGGGTTACGAAGCATTTTTAAACTTCAGCGGAATTTGGAGAACAATGGAAGAGTTCCGAAGCATTTTTAAAAGTCAGCGGAAATCCGAGAACAATGGAAGAGTTGTGAAGGATTTTTAAACGTCAGCGGAATTCCGAGAACAATGGAATAGTTCTGAAGCATTTTTAAACGTCAGCGGAATTTTGAAAACAATGGAAGATTTCCGAAGCATTTTTAAACGTCAGCGGAATTCTGAGAACAATGGAAGAGTTCTGAAGCATTTATAAACTTCAGCAGAATTCCGAGAACAATGGAAGAGTTCCGAAGCATTTTTAAACGTCAGTGGAATTCCGAGAACAATGAAAGAGTTGCGAAGCATTATTAAACGTCAGCGGAATTCCGAGAACAATGGAAGAGTTCTGAAGCATTTTTAAACTTCAGCAGAATTCCCAGAACAATGGAAGTGTTTTGAAGCATTTTTAAACTTCAACGGAATTCCGAGAACAATGGAAGAGTTCCGAAGCATTTTTAAACGTCAGCGGAATTCCGAGAACAATGAAAGAGTTGCGAAGCATTATTAAACGTCAGCGGAATTCCGAGAACAATGGAAGAGTTCTGAAGCATTTTTAAGCGTCAGCGGAATTTTGAAAACAATGGAAGATTTCCGAAACATTTTTAAACGTCAGCGGAATTCTGAGAACAATGGAAGAGTTCCTAAGCATTTTTAAACTTCAGCAGAATTCCGAGAACAATGGAAGGGTTCCGAAGCATTTTTAAACTTCAGCGGAATTCCGAGAACAATGGAAGAGTTCCAAAGCATTTTTAAACGTCAGCGGAATTCTGAGAACAATGGAAGAGTTCCGAAGCATTTTTAAACGTCAGCAGAATTCCGAGAAGAATGTAAGAGTACTGAAGCATTTTTAAACTTCAGCAGAATTCCGAGAGCAATGGAAGAGTTCCAAAGCATTTTAAAAGTTCAGCAGAATTCCGAGAACAATTGAAGAGTTCCGAAGCATTTTTAAACGTCAGCAGAATTCTGAGAACAATGGAAGAGTTCCGAAGCATTTTTAAACTTCAGCAGAATTCCGAGAACAATGGAAGAGTTTGGAAGCATTTTTAAACTTCAACGGAATTTCGAGAACAATGGAAGAGATCCGAAGCATATTTAAACGTCAGCGGAATTCCGAGAACAATGAAAGAGTTGCGAAGCATTATTAAACGTCAGCGGAATTCCGAGAACAATGGAAGAGTTCCGAAGCATTTTTAAACGTCAGCAGAATTCTGAGAACAATGGAAGAGTTCCGAAGCATTTTTAAACTTCAGCGGAATTCCGAGAACAATGGAAGAGTTCCAAAGCATTTTTAAACGTCAGCGGAATTCCGAGAACAATGGAAGAGTTGCGAAGCATTATTAAACGTCAGCGGAATTCCGAGAACAATGGAAGAGTTCTGAAGCATTTTTAAGCGTCAGCAGAATTTTGAAAACAATGGAAGATTTCCGAAGCATTTATAAACGTCAGCGGAATTCTGAGAACAATGGAAGAGTTCCGAAGCATTTTTAAACTTCAGCAGAATTCCGAGAACTATGGAAGGATTACGAAGCATTTTTAAACTTCAGCGGAATTTGGAGAACAATGGAAGAGTTCCGAAGCATTTTTAAAAGTCAGCGGAAATCCGAGAACAATGGAAGAGTTGTGAAGGATTTTTAAACGTCAGCGGAATTCCGAGAACAATGGAATAGTTCTGAAGCATTTTTAAACGTCAGCGGAATTTTGAAAACAATGGAAGATTTCCGAAGCATTTTTAAACGTCAGCGGAATTCTGAGAACAATGGAAGAGTTCTGAAGCATTTATAAACTTCAGCAGAATTCCGAGAACAATGGAAGAGTTCCGAAGCATTTTTAAACGTCAGCGGAATTCCGAGAACAATGAAAGAGTTGCGAAGCATTATTAAACGTCAGCGGAATTCCGAGAACAATGGAAGAGTTCTGAAGCATTTTTAAACTTCAGCAGAATTCCCAGAACAATGGAAGTGTTTTGAAGCATTTTTAAACTTCAACGGAATTCCGAGAACAATGGAAGAGTTCCGAAGCATTTTTAAACGTCAGCGGAATTCCGAGAACAATGAAAGAGTTGCGAAGCATTATTAAACGTCAGCGGAATTCCGAGAACAATGGAAGAGTTCCGAAGCATTTTTAAACGTCAGCGGAATTCCGAGAACAATGAAAGAGTTGCGAAGCATTATTAAACGTCAGCGGAATTCCGAGAACAATGGAAGAGTTCTGAAGCATTTTTAAGCGTCAGCGGAATTTTGAAAACAATGGAAGATTTCCGAAGCATTTTTAAACGTCAGCGGAATTCTGAGAACAATGGAAGAGTTCCTAAGCATTTTTAAACTTCAGCAGAATTCCGAGAACAATGGAAGGGTTCCGAAGCATTTTTAAACTTCAGCGGAATTCCGAGAACAATGGAAGAGTTCCAAAGCATTTTTAAACGTCAGCGGAATTCTGAGAACAATGGAAGAGTTCCGAAGCATTTTTAAACGTCAGCAGAATTCCGAGAAGAATGTAAGAGTACTGAAGCATTTTTAAACTTCAGCAGAATTCCGAGAGCAATGGAAGAGTTCCAAAGCATTTTAAAAGTTCAGCAGAATTCCGAGAACAATTGAAGAGTTCCGAAGCATTTTTAAACGTCAGCAGAATTCTGAGAACAATGGAAGAGTTCCGAAGCATTTTTAAACTTCAGCAGAATTCCGAGAACAATGGAAGAGTTTGGAAGCATTTTTAAACTTCAACGGAATTTCGAGAACAATGGAAGAGATCCGAAGCATATTTAAACGTCAGCGGAATTCCGAGAACAATGAAAGAGTTGCGAAGCATTATTAAACGTCAGCGGAATTCCGAGAACAATGGAAGAGTTCCGAAGCATTTTTAAACGTCAGCAGAATTCTGAGAACAATGGAAGAGTTCCGAAGCATTTTTAAACTTCAGCGGAATTCCGAGAACAATGGAAGAGTTCCAAAGCATTTTTAAACGTCAGCGGAATTCCGAGAACAATGGAAGAGTTCTGAAGCATTTTTAAACGTCAGTGGAATTCCGAGAACAATGGAAGAGTTCCGAAGCATTTTTAAACGTCAGCAGAATTCCGAGAAGAATGTAAGAGTACTGAAGCATTTTTAAACTTCAGCAGAATTCCGAGAGCAATGGAAGAGTTCCAAAGCATTTTAAAAGTTCAGCAGAATTCCGAGAACAATTGAAGAGCTCCGAAGCATTATTAAACGTCAGCGGAATGCCGAGAACAATGCAAGATTTCCGAAGCATTTTTATATGTCAGCGGAATTCCGAGAACAATGGAAGAGTTCCGAAGCATTTTTAAACTTCAGCGGAATTCCGAGAACAATGGAAGTGTTTTGAAGCATTTTTAAACTTCAACGGAATTCCGAGAACAATGGAAGAGTTCCGAAGCATTTTTAAACGTCAGCGGAATTCCGAGAACAATGAAAGAGTTGCGAAGCATTATTAAACGTCAGCGGAATTCCGAGAACAATGGAAGAGTTCTGAAGCATTTTTAAGCGTCAGCGGAATTTTGAAAACAATGGAAGATTTCCGAAGCATTTTTAAACGTCAGCGGAATTCTGAGGACAATGGAAGAGTTGTGAAGCATTTTTAAACTTCAGCAGAATTCCAAGAACATTGGAAGAGTTCCGAAGCATTTTTAAACTTCAGCGGAATTCCGAGAACAATGTAAGAGATTTTAAGCATTTTTAAACTTCAGCGGAATTCCGAGAACAATAGAAGAGTTCCGAAGCATTTTTAAAATTCACACGAATTCCGAGAAGAATGTAAGAGTACTGAAGCATTTTAAAACGTCATCGGAATTCCGAGAACAATGGAAGAGTTCAGATGAATTTTTAGACTTCAGCAGAATTCCTAAAACAATGGAAGAGGTCCGAAGCATTTTTAAACTTCAGCGGAATTCCGAGAACAATGGAAGAGTTCCGAAGCATTTTTAAACATCAGCGGAATTCCGAGAACAATGGAAGAGTACTGAAGCATTTTAAAACGTCATCGGAATTCCGAGAACAATGGAAGAGTTCCGAAGCATTTTTAAACTTCAGCAGAATTACGAGAACAATGGAAGAGGTCCGAAGCATTTTTAAACTTCAGCGGAATGCCGAGAACAATGCAAGATTTCCGAAGCATTTTTATATGTCAGCGGAATTCCGAGAATAATGGAAGAGTACCGAAGCATTTTTAAACGTCAGCGGAATTCTGAGAACAATGGAAGAGTTCCGAAGCATTTTTAAACTTCAGCAGAATTCCGAGAACAATGGAAGAGTTTGGAATCATTTTTAAACTTCAACGGAATTTCGAGAACAATGGAAGAGATCCGAAGCATATTTAAACGTCAGCGGAATTCCGAGAACAATGAAAGAGTTGCGAAGCATTATTAAACATCAGCGGAATTCCGAGAACAATGGAAGAGTTCTGAAGCATTTTTAAACGTCAGCGGAATTTTGAAAACAATGGAAGATTTCCGAAGCATTTTTAAACGTCAGCGGAATTCTGAGAACAATGGAAGAGTTCCGAAGCATTTTTAAACGTCAGCGGAATGCCGAGAACAATGCAAGATTTCCGAAGCATTTTTATATGTCAGCGGAATTCCGAGAACAATGGAAGAGCTCCGAAGCATTTTTAAACGTCAGCAGAATTCCGAGAACAATGGAAGAGTTCCGAAGCATTTTAAAACTTCAGCAGAATTCCAAGAACAATGGAAGAGTTCTGAAGCATTTTTAAACGTCAGCAGAATTCCGAGATCAATGGAAGAGTTCCGAAGCATTTTTAAACGTCAGCGGAATTCCGAGAACAGTGGAAGAGTTCTGAAGCATTTTTAAGCGTCAGCGGAATTTTGAAAACAATGGAAGATTTCCGAAGCATTTTTAAACGTCAGCGGAATTCTGAGAACAATGGAAGAGTTCCGAAACATTTTTAAACTTCAGCAGAATTCCGAGAACAATGGAAGGGTTCCGAAGCATTTTTAAACTTCAGCGGAATTTGGAGAACAATGGAAGAGTTCCGAAGTATTTTTAAAAGTCAGCGGAATTCCGAGAACAATGGAAGAGTTGTGAAGCATTTTTAAACGTCAGCGGAATTCCGAGAAGAATGTAAGAGTACTGAAGCATTTTTAAACTTCAGCAGAATTCCGAGAGCAATGGAAGAGTTCCAAAGCATTTTAAAAGTTCAGCAGAATTCCGAGAACAATTGAAGAGCTCCGAAGCATTATTAAACGTCAGCGGAATGCCGAGAACAATGCAAGATTTCCGAAGCATTTTTATATGTCAGCGGAATTCCGAGAACAATGGAAGAGTTCCGAAGCATTTTTAAACTTCAGCGGAATTCCGAGAACAATGGAAGTGTTTTGAAGCATTTTTAAACTTCAACGGAATTCCGAGAACAATGGAAGAGTTCCGAAGCATTTTTAAACGTCAGCGGAATTCCGAGAACAATGAAAGAGTTGCGAAGCATTATTAAACGTCAGCGGAATTCCGAGAACAATGGAAGAGTTCTGAAGCATTTTTAAGCGTCAGCGGAATTTTGAAAACAATGGAAGATTTCCGAAGCATTTTTAAACGTCAGCGGAATTCTGAGAACAATGGAAGAGTTCCTATGCATTTTTAAACTTCAGCAGAATTCCGAGAACAATGGTAGGGTTCCGAAGCATTTTTAAACTTCAGCGGAATTTGGAGAACAATGGAAGAGTTCCGAAGCATTTTTAAAAGTCAGCGGAATTCCGAGAACAATGGAAGAGTTGTGAAGCATTTTTAAACGTCAGCGGAATTCCGAGAACAATGGAAGAGTTCCGAAGCATTTTTAAACGTCAGCAGAATTCTGAAAACAATGGAAAAGTTCTGAAGCATTTTTAAACATCAGCGGAATTTTGAAAACAATGGAAGATTTCCGAAGCATTTTTAAACGTCAGCGGAATTCTGAGGACAATGGAAGAGTTGTGAAGCATTTTTAAACTTCAGCAGAATTCCAAGAACATTGGAAGAGTTCCGAAGCATTTTTAAACTTCAGCGGAATTCCGAGAACAATGTAAGAGATTTTAAGCATTTTTAAACTTCAGCGGAATTCCGAGAACAATAGAAGAGTTCCGAAGCATTTTTAAAATTCACACGAATTCCGAGAAGAATGTAAGAGTACTGAAGCATTTTAAAACGTCATCGGAATTCCGAGAACAATGGAAGAGTTCAGATGAATTTTTAGACTTCAGCAGAATTCCTAAAACAATGGAAGAGGTCCGAAGCATTTTTAAACTTCAGCGGAATTCCGAGAACAATGGAAGAGTTCCGAAGCATTTTTAAACATCAGCGGAATTCCGAGAACAATGGAAGAGTACTGAAGCATTTTAAAACGTCATCGGAATTCCGAGAACAATGGAAGAGTTCCGAAGCATTTTTAAACTTCAGCAGAATTACGAGAACAATGGAAGAGGTCCGAAGCATTTTTAAACTTCAGCGGAATGCCGAGAACAATGCAAGATTTCCGAAGCATTTTTATATGTCAGCGGAATTCCGAGAATAATGGAAGAGTACCGAAGCATTTTTAAACGTCAGCGGAATTCTGAGAACAATGGAAGAGTTCCGAAGCATTTTTAAACTTCAGCAGAATTCCGAGAACAATGGAAGAGTTTGGAAGCATTTTTAAACTTCAACGGAATTTCGAGAACAATGGAAGAGATCCGAAGCATATTTAAACGTCAGCGGAATTCCGAGAACATTGAAAGAGTTGCGAAGCATTATTAAACATCAGCGGAATTCCGAGAACAATGGAAGAGTTCTGAAGCATTTTTAAACGTCAGCGGAATTTTGAAAACAATGGAAGATTTCCGAAGCATTTTTAAACGTCAGCGGAATTCTGAGAACAATGGAAGAGTTCCGAAGCATTTTTAAACGTCAGCGGAATGCCGAGAACAATGCAAGATTTCCGAAGCATTTTTATATGTCAGCGGAATTCCGAGAACAATGGAAGAGCTCCGAAGCATTTTTAAACGTCAGCAGAATTCCGAGAACAATGGAAGAGTTCCGAAGCATTTTAAAACTTCAGCAGAATTCCAAGAACAATGGAAGAGTTCTGAAGCATTTTTAAACGTCAGCAGAATTCCGAGATCAATGGAAGAGTTCCGAAGCATTTTTAAACGTCAGCGGAATTCCGAGAACAGTGGAAGAGTTCTGAAGCATTTTTAAGCGTCAGCGGAATTTTGAAAACAATGGAAGATTTCCGAAGCATTTTTAAACGTCAGCGGAATTCTGAGAACAATGGAAGAGTTCCGAAACATTTTTAAACTTCAGCAGAATTCCGAGAACAATGGAAGGGTTCCGAAGCATTTTTAAACTTCAGCGGAATTTGGAGAACAATGGAAGAGTTCCGAAGTATTTTTAAAAGTCAGCGGAATTCTGAGAACAATGGAAGGGTTCCGAAGCGTTTTTAAACTTCAGCGGAATTCCGAGAACAATGGAAGAGTTCCAAAGCATTTTTAAACGTCAGCTGAATTCTGAGAACAATGGAAGAGTTCCGAAGCATTTTTAAACGTCAGCAGAATTCCGAGAAGAATGTAAGAGTACTGAAGCATTTTTAAACTTCAGCAGAATTCCGAGAGCAATGGAAGAGTTCCAAAGCATTTTAAAAGTTCATCAGAATTCCGAGAACAATTGAAGAGTTCCGAAGCATTTTTAAACGTCAGCGGAATGCTGAGAACAATGCAAGATTCCCGAAGCATTTTTAAACGTCAGCGGAATTCTGAGAACAATGGAAGAGTTCCAAAGCATTTTTAAACTTCAGCAGAATTCCGAGAACAATGGAAGAGTTTCGAAGCATTTTTAAACTTCAACGGAATTCCGAGAACAATGGAAGTGTTCCGCAGCATTTTTAAACGTCAGCAGAATTCCGAGAAGAATGTAAGAGTTCTGAAGCATTTTTAAACTTCAGCAGAATTCCGAAAGCAATGGAAGAGTTCCAAAGCATTTTAAAAGTTCAGCAGAATTCCGAGAACAATTGAAGAGTTCCGAAGCATTTTTAAACGTCAGCGGAATGCCGAGAACAATGCAAGATTTCCGAAGCATTTTTATATGTCAGCGGAATTCCAAGAACAATGGAAGAGTTCCGAAGCATTTTTAAACTTCAGCAGAATTCCGAGAACAATGGAAGAGTTTCGAAGCATTTTTAAACTTCAATGGAATTTCGAGAACAATGGAAGAGTTCCGAAGCATTTTTAAACTTCAGCAGAATTCCGAGAACAATGGAAGATTTCCGAAGCATTTTTAAACGTCAGCGGAATTCTGAGAACAATGGAAGAGTTCTGAAGCATTTATAAACTTCAGCAGAATTCCGAGAACAATGGAAGAGTTCCGAAGCATTTTTAAACTTCAACCGAATTCCGAGAGCAATGGAAGAGTTCCAAAGCATTTTAAAAGTTCAGCAGAATTCCGAGAACAATTGAAGAGTTCCGAAGCATTTTTAAACGTCAGCGGAATGCCGAGAACAATGGAAGAGTTCCGAAGCATTTTTAAACTTCAGCAGAATTCCGAGAACAATGGAAGAGTTTCGAAGCATTTTTAAACTTCAACGGAATTTCGAGAACAATGGAAGAGTTCCGAAGCATTTTTAAACGTCAGCGGAATTCCGAGAACAGTGAAAGAGTTGCGAAGCATTATTAAACGTCAGCGGAATTCCGAGAACAATGAAAGAGTTCTGAAGCATTTTTAAACGTCAGCGGAATTTTGAAAACAATGGAAGATTTCCGAAGCATTTTTAAACGTCAGCGGAATTCTTAGAACAATGGAAGAGTTCCGAAGCATTTTTAAACGTCAGCGGAATGCCGAGAACAATGCAAGATTTCCGAAGCATTTTTATATGTCAGCGGAATTCCGAGAACAATGGAAGAGTACCGAAGCATTTTTAAATGTCAGCGGAATGCCGAGAAAAATGCTAGATTTCCGAAGCATTTTTATATGTCAGCAGAATTCCGAGAACAATGGAAGAGATTTTAAGCATTTTTAAACTTCAGCGGAATTCCGAGAACAGTAGAAGAGTTCCGAAGCATTTTTAAACTTCACCCGAATTCTGAGAACAATGAAAGAGTTCCGAAGCATTTTTAAAAGTCAGCGGAATTCCGGGAACAATGGAAGAGTTGTGAAGCATTTTTAAACGTCAGCGGAATTCCGAGAACAATGGAAGAGTTTCGAAGCATTTTTAAACTTCAGCGGAATTGGGAGAACAATGGAAGAGTTCCGAAGTATTTTTAAAAGTCAGCGGAATTCTGAGAACAATGGAAGAGTTCCGAAGCATTTTTAAACTTCAGCAGAATTCCGAGAACAATGGAAGAGTTTGGAAGCATTTTTAAACTTCAACGGAATTTCGAGAACAATGGAAGAGATCCGAAGCATATTTAAACGTCAGCGGAATTCCGAGAACAATGAAAGAGTTGCGAAGCATTATTAAACATCAGCGGAATTCCGAGAACAATGGAAGAGTTCTGAAGCATTTTTAAACGTCAGCGGAATTTTGAAAACAATGGAAGATTTCCGAAGCATTTTTAAACGTCAGCGGAATTCTGAGAACAATGGAAGAGTTCCGAAGCATTTTTAAACGTCAGCGGAATGCCGAGAACAATGCAAGATTTCCGAAGCATTTTTATATGTCAGCGGAATTCCGAGAACAATGGAAGAGCTCCGAAGCATTTTTAAACGTCAGCAGAATTCCGAGAACAATGGAAGAGTTCCGAAGCATTTTAAAACTTCAGCAGAATTCCAAGAACAATGGAAGAGTTCTGAAGCATTTTTAAACGTCAGCAGAATTCCGAGATCAATGGAAGAGTTCCGAAGCATTTTTAAACGTCAGCGGAATTCCGAGAACAGTGGAAGAGTTCTGAAGCATTTTTAAGCGTCAGCGGAATTTTGAAAACAATGGAAGATTTCCGAAGCATTTTTAAACGTCAGCGGAATTCTGAGAACAATGGAAGAGTTCCGAAACATTTTTAAACTTCAGCAGAATTCCGAGAACAATGGAAGGGTTCCGAAGCATTTTTAAACTTCAGCGGAATTTGGAGAACAATGGAAGAGTTCCGAAGTATTTTTAAAAGTCAGCGGAATTCCGAGAACAATGGAAGAGTTGTGAAGCATTTTTAAACGTCAGCGGAATTCCGAGAACAATGGAAGAGTTCCGAAGCATTTTTAAACGTCAGCAGAATTCCGAGAACAATGGAAGAGTTCCGAAGCATTTTTAAACGTCAGCAGAATTCTGAGAACAATGGAAGGGTTCCGAAGCGTTTTTAAACTTCAGCGGAATTCCGAGAACAATGGAAGAGTTCCAAAGCATTTTTAAACGTCAGCGGAATTCTGAGAACAATGGAAGAGTTCCGAAGCATTTTTAAACGTCAGCAGAATTCCGAGAAGAATGTAAGAGTACTGAAGCATTTTTAAACTTCAGCAGAATTCCGAGAGCAATGGAAGAGTTCCAAAGCATTTTAAAAGTTCATCAGAATTCCGAGAACAATTGAAGAGTTCCGAAGCATTTTTAAACGTCAGCGGAATGCTGAGAACAATGCAAGATTTCCGAAGCATTTTTAAACGTCAGCGGAATTCTGAGAACAATGGAAGAGTTCCAAAGCATTTTTAAACTTCAGCAGAATTCCGAGAACAATGGAAGAGTTTCGAAGCATTTTTAAACTTCAACGGAATTCCGAGAACAATGGAAGTGTTCCGCAGCATTTTTAAACGTCAGCAGAATTCCGAGAAGAATGTAAGAGTTCTGAAGCATTTTTAAACTTCAGCAGAATTCCGAAAGCAATGGAAGAGTTCCAAAGCATTTTAAAAGTTCAGCAGAATTCCGAGAACAATTGAAGAGTTCCGAAGCATTTTTAAACGTCAGCGGAATGCCGAGAACAATGCAAGATTTCCGAAGCATTTTTATATGTCAGCGGAATTCCAAGAACAATGGAAGAGTTCCGAAGCATTTTTAAACTTCAGCAGAATTCCGAGAACAATGGAAGAGTTTCGAAGCATTTTTAAACTTCAATGGAATTTCGAGAACAATGGAAGAGTTCCGAAGCATTTTTAAACTTCAGCAGAATTCCGAGAACAATGGAAGATTTCCGAAGCATTTTTAAACGTCAGCGGAATTCTGAGAACAATGGAAGAGTTCTGAAGCATTTATAAACTTCAGCAGAATTCCGAGAACAATGGAAGAGTTCCGAAGCATTTTTAAACTTCAACCGAATTCCGAGAGCAATGGAAGAGTTCCAAAGCATTTTAAAAGTTCAGCAGAATTCCGAGAACAATTGAAGAGTTCCGAAGCATTTTTAAACGTCAGCGGAATGCCGAGAACAATGGAAGAGTTCCGAAGCATTTTTAAACTTCAGCAGAATTCCGAGAACAATGGAAGAGTTTCGAAGCATTTTTAAACTTCAACGGAATTTCGAGAACAATGGAAGAGTTCCGAAGCATTTTTAAACGTCAGCGGAATTCCGAGAACAATGAAAGAGTTGCGAAGCATTATTAAACGTCAGCGGAATTCCGAGAACAATGAAAGAGTTCTGAAGCATTTTTAAACGTCAGCGGAATTTTGAAAACAATGGAAGATTTCCGAAGCATTTTTAAACGTCAGCGGAATTCTTAGAACAATGGAAGAGTTCCGAAGCATTTTTAAACGTCAGCGGAATGCCGAGAACAATGCAAGATTTCCGAAGCATTTTTATATGTCAGCGGAATTCCGAGAACAATGGAAGAGTACCGAAGCATTTTTAAATGTCAGCGGAATGCCGAGAAAAATGCAAGATTTCCGAAGCATTTTTATATGTCAGCAGAATTCCGAGAACAATGGAAGAGATTTTAAGCATTTTTAAACTTCAGCGGAATTCCGAGAACAGTAGAAGAGTTCCGAAGCATTTTTAAACTTCACCCGAATTCTGAGAACAATGAAAGAGTTCCGAAGCATTTTTAAAAGTCAGCGGAATTCCGGGAACAATGGAAGAGTTGTGAAGCATTTTTAAACGTCAGCGGAATTCCGAGAACAATGGAAGAGTTTCGAAGCATTTTTAAACTTCAGCGGAATTGGGAGAACAATGGAAGAGTTCCGAAGTATTTTTAAAAGTCAGCGGAATTCTAAGAACAATGGAAGAGTTCCGAAGCATTTTTAAACTTCAGCGGAATTCCGAGAACAATGGAAGAGTTCCAAAGCATTTTTAAACGTCAGCAGAATTCCGAGAACAATGGAAGAGTTCTGAAGCATTTTTAAACGTCAGCGGAATATTGAAAACAATGGAAGATTTCCGAAGCATTTTTAAACGTCAGCGGAATTCTGAGAACAATGGAAGAGTTACGAAGCATTTTTAAACTTCAGCAGAATTCCGAGAACAATGGAAGAGTTCCGAAGCATTTTTAAATGTCAGCGGAATTCCGAGAACAATGAAAGAGTTGCGAAGCATTATTAAACGTCAGCGGAATTCCGAGAACAATGGAAGATTTCTGAAGCATCTTTAAACTTCAGCAGAATTCCGAGAACAATGGAAGAGTTTCGAAGCATTTTTAAACTTCAACGGAATTCCGAGAACAATGGATGAGTGCCGAAGCATTTTTAAACGTCAGTGGAATTCCGAGAACAATGAAAGAGTTGCGAAGCATTATTAAACGTCAGCGGAATTCCGAGAACAATGGAAGAGTTCTGAAGCATTTTTAAGCGTCAGCGGAATTTTGAAAACAATGGAAGATTTCCGAAGCATTTATAAACGTCAGCGGAATTCTGAGAACAATGGAAGAGTTCCGAAGCATTTTTAAACTTCAGCAGAATTCCGAGAACAATGGAAGGGTTCCGAAGCATTTTTAAACTTCAGCGGAATTTGGAGAACAATGGAAGAGTTCCGAAGCATTTTTAAAAGTCAGCGGAAATCCGAGAACAATGGAAGAGTTGTGAAGCATTTTTAAACGTCAGCGGAATTCCGAGAACAATGGAATAGTTCTGAAGCATTTTTAAACGTCAGCGGAATTTTGAAAACAATGGAAGATTTCCGAAGCATTTTTAAACGTCAGCGGAATTCTGAGAACAATGGAAGAGTTCTGAAGCATTTATAAACTTCAGCAGAATTCCGAGAACAATGGAAGAGTTCCGAAGCATTTTTAAACGTCAGCGGAATTCCGAGAACAATGAAAGAGTTGCGAAGCATTATTAAACGTCAGCGGAATTCCGAGAACAATGGAAGAGTTCTGAAGCATTTTTAAACTTCAGCAGAATTCCCAGAACAATGGAAGTGTTTTGAAGCATTTTTAAACTTCAACGGAATTCCGAGAACAATGGAAGAGTTCCGAAGCATTTTTAAACGTCAGCAGAATTCCGAGAAGAATGTAAGAGTACTGAAGCATTTTTAAACTTCATCAGAATTCCGAGAGCAATGGAAGAGTTCCAAAGCATTTTAAAAGTTCAGCAGAATTCCGAGAACAATTGAAGAGTTCCGAAGCATTTTTAAACGTCAGCGGAATTCTGAGAACAATGGAAGAGTTCCGAAGCATTTTTAAACTTCAGCAGAATTCCGAGAACAATGGAAGAGTTTGGAAGCATTTTTAAACTTCAACGGAATTTCGAGAACAATGGAAGAGATCCGAAGCATATTTAAACGTCAGCGGAATTCCGAGAACAATGAAAGAGTTGCGAAGCATTATTAAACGTCAGCGGAATTCCGAGAACAATGGAAGAGTTCTGAAGCATTTTTAAACGTCAGCGGAATTTTGAAAACAATGGAAGATTTCCGAAGCATTTTTAAACGTCAGCGGAATTCTGAGAACAATGGAAGAGTTCCGAAGCATTTTTAAACGTCAGCGGAATGCCAAGAACAATGCAAGATTTCCGAAGCATTTTTATATGTCAGCGGAATTCCGAGAACAATGGAAGAGCTCCGAAGCATTTTTAAACGTCAGCAGAATTCCGAGAACAATGGAAGAGTTCCGAAGCATTTTAAAACTTCAGCAGAATTCCAAGAACAATGGAAGAGTTCTGAAGCATTTTTAAACGTCAGCAGAATTCCGAGATCAATGGAAGAGTTCCGAAGCATTTTTAAACGTCAGCGGAATTCCGAGAACAGTGGAAGAGTTCTGAAGCATTTTTAAGCGTCAGCGGAATTTTGAAAACAATGGAAGATTTCCGAAGCATTTTTAAACGTCAGCGGAATTCTGAGAACAATGGAAGAGTTCCGAAACATTTTTAAACTTCAGCAGAATTCCGAGAACAATGGAAGGGTTCCGAAGCATTTTTAAACTTCAGCGGAATTTGGAGAACAATGGAAGAGTTCCGAAGTATTTTTAAAAGTCAGCGGAATTCCGAGAACAATGGAAGAGTTGTGAAGCATTTTTAAACGTCAGCGGAATTCCGAGAACAATGGAAGAGTTCCGAAGCATTTTTAAACGTCAGCAGAATTCCGAGAACAATGGAACAGTTCCGAAGCATTTTTAAACGTCAGCAGAATTCTGAGAACAATGGAAGGGTTCCGAAGCATTTTTAAACTTCAGCGGAATTCCGAGAACAATGGAAGAGTTCCGCAGCATTTTTAAACGTCAGCAGAATTCCGAGAAGAATGTAAGAGTTCTGAAGCATTTTTAAACTTCAGCAGAATTCCGAAAGCAATGGAAGAGTTCCAAAGCATTTTAAAAGTTCAGCAGAATTCCGAGAACAATTGAAGAGTTCCGAAGCATTTTTAAACGTCAGCGGAATGCCGAGAACAATGCAAGATTTCCGAAGCATTTTTATATGTCAGCGGAATTCCAAGAACAATGGAAGAGTTCCGAAGCATTTTTAAACTTCAGCAGAATTCCGAGAACAATGGAAGAGTTTCGAAGCATTTTTAAACTTCAATGGAATTTCGAGAACAATGGAAGAGTT
The DNA here is from genome assembly GCF_046119375.1 of Phyllobates terribilis. NCBI lineage: Eukaryota > Metazoa > Chordata > Amphibia > Anura > Dendrobatidae > Phyllobates > Phyllobates terribilis. The sequence goes on along the minus strand of NW_027362775.1, from coordinate 18,520,879 downwards.
CCGAAGCATTTTTAAACTTCAGCGGAATTCCGAGAACAATGGAAGAGTTCCGAAGCATTTTTAAACATCAGCGGAATTCCGAGAACAATGGAAGAGTACTGAAGCATTTTAAAACGTCATCGGAATTCCGAGAACAATGGAAGAGTTCCGAAGCATTTTTAAACTTCAGCAGAATTACGAGAACAATGGAAGAGGTCCGAAGCATTTTTAAACTTCAGCGGAATGCCGAGAACAATGCAAGATTTCCGAAGCATTTTTATATGTCAGCGGAATTCCGAGAATAATGGAAGAGTACCGAAGCATTTTTAAACGTCAGCGGAATTCTGAGAACAATGGAAGAGTTCCGAAGCATTTTTAAACTTCAGCAGAATTCCGATAACAATGGAAGAGTTTGGAAGCATTTTTAAACTTCAACGGAATTTCGAGAACAATGGAAGAGATCCGAAGCATATTTAAACGTCAGCGGAATTCCGAGAACAATGAAAGAGTTGCGAAGCATTATTAAACATCAGCGGAATTCCGAGAACAATGGAAGAGTTCTGAAGCATTTTTAAACGTCAGCGGAATTTTGAAAACAATGGAAGATTTCCGAAGCATTTTTAAACGTCAGCGGAATTCTGAGAACAATGGAAGAGTTCCGAAGCATTTTTAAACGTCAGCGGAATGCCGAGAACAATGCAAGATTTCCGAAGCATTTTTATATGTCAGCGGAATTCCGAGAACAATGGAAGAGCTCCGAAGCATTTTTAAACGTCAGCAGAATTCCGAGAACAATGGAAGAGTTCCGAAGCATTTTAAAACTTCAGCAGAATTCCAAGAACAATGGAAGAGTTCTGAAGCATTTTTAAACGTCAGCAGAATTCCGAGATCAATGGAAGAGTTCCGAAGCATTTTTAAACGTCAGCGGAATTCCGAGAACAGTGGAAGAGTTCTGAAGCATTTTTAAGCGTCAGCGGAATTTTGAAAACAATGGAAGATTTCCGAAGCATTTTTAAACGTCAGCGGAATTCTGAGAACAATGGAAGAGTTCCGAAACATTTTTAAACTTCAGCAGAATTCCGAGAACAATGGAAGGGTTCCGAAGCATTTTTAAACTTCAGCGGAATTTGGAGAACAATGGAAGAGTTCCGAAGTATTTTTAAAAGTCAGCGGAATTCCGAGAACAATGGAAGAGTTGTGAAGCATTTTTAAACGTCAGCGGAATTCCGAGAACAATGGAAGAGTTCCGAAGCATTTTTAAACGTCAGCAGAATTCCGAGAACAATGGAAGAGTTCCGAAGCATTTTTAAACGTCAGCAGAATTCTGAGAACAATGGAAGGGTTCCGAAGCGTTTTTAAACTTCAGCGGAATTCCGAGAACAATGGAAGAGTTCCAAAGCATTTTTAAACGTCAGCGGAATTCTGAGAACAATGGAAGAGTTCCGAAGCATTTTTAAACGTCAGCAGAATTCCGAGAAGAATGTAAGAGTACTGAAGCATTTTTAAACTTCAGCAGAATTCCGAGAGCAATGGAAGAGTTCCAAAGCATTTTAAAAGTTCATCAGAATTCCGAGAACAATTGAAGAGTTCCGAAGCATTTTTAAATGTCAGCGGAATGCTGAGAACAATGCAAGATTTCCGAAGCATTTTTAAACGTCAGCGGAATTCTGAGAACAATGGAAGAGTTCCAAAGCATTTTTAAACTTCAGCAGAATTCCGAGAACAATGGAAGAGTTTCGAAGCATTTTTAAACTTCAACGGAATTCCGAGAACAATGGAAGTGTTCCGCAGCATTTTTAAACGTCAGCAGAATTCCGAGAAGAATGTAAGAGTTCTGAAGCATTTTTAAACTTCAGCAGAATTCCGAAAGCAATGGAAGAGTTCCAAAGCATTTTAAAAGTTCAGCAGAATTCCGAGAACAATTGAAGAGTTCCGAAGCATTTTTAAACGTCAGCGGAATGCCGAGAACAATGCAAGATTTCCGAAGCATTTTTATATGTCAGCGGAATTCCAAGAACAATGGAAGAGTTCCGAAGCATTTTTAAACTTCAGCAGAATTCCGAGAACAATGGAAGAGTTTCGAAGCATTTTTAAACTTCAATGGAATTTCGAGAACAATGGAAGAGTTCCGAAGCATTTTTAAACTTCAGCAGAATTCCGAGAACAATGGAAGATTTCCGAAGCATTTTTAAACGTCAGCGGAATTCTGAGAACAATGGAAGAGTTCTGAAGCATTTATAAACTTCAGCAGAATTCCGAGAACAATGGAAGAGTTCCGAAGCATTTTTAAACTTCAACCGAATTCCGAGAGCAATGGAAGAGTTCCAAAGCATTTTAAAAGTTCAGCAGAATTCCGAGAACAATTGAAGAGTTCCGAAGCATTTTTAAACGTCAGCGGAATTCTGAGAACAATGGAAGAGTTCCGAAGCATTTTTAAACTTCAGCAGAATTCCGAGAACAATGGAAGAGTTTCGAAGCATTTTTAAACTTCAACGGAATTTCGAGAACAATGGAAGAGTTCCGAAGCATTTTTAAACGTCAGCGGAATTCCGAGAACAATGAAAGAGTTGTGAAGCATTATTAAACGTCAGCGGAATTCCGAGAACAATGAAAGAGTTCTGAAGCATTTTTAAACGTCAGCGGAATTTTGAAAACAATGGAAGATTTCCGAAGCATTTTTAAACGTCAGCGGAATTCTTAGAACAATGGAAGAGTTCCGAAGCATTTTTAAACGTCAGCGGAATGCCGAGAACAATGCAAGATTTCCGAAGCATTTTTATATGTCAGCGGAATTCCGAGAACAATGGAAGAGTACCGAAGCATTTTTAAATGTCAGCGGAATGCCGAGAAAAATGCAAGATTTCCGAAGCATTTTTATATGTCAGCAGAATTCCGAGAACAATGGAAGAGATTTTAAGCATTTTTAAACTTCAGCGGAATTCCGAGAACAGTAGAAGAGTTCCGAAGCATTTTTAAACTTCACCCGAATTCTGAGAACAATGAAAGAGTTCCGAAGCATTTTTAAAAGTCAGCGGAATTCCGGGAACAATGGAAGAGTTGTGAAGCATTTTTAAACGTCAGCGGAATTCCGAGAACAATGGAAGAGTTTCGAAGCATTTTTAAACTTCAGCGGAATTGGGAGAACAATGGAAGAGTTCCGAAGTATTTTTAAAAGTCAGCGGAATTCTGAGAACAATGGAAGAGTTCCGAAGCATTATTAAACTTCAGCGGAATTCCGAGAACAATGGAAGAGTTCCAAAGCATTTTTAAACGTCAGCAGAATTCCGAGAACAATGGAAGAGTTCTGAAGCATTTTTAAACGTCAGCGGAATATTGAAAACAATGGAAGATTTCCGAAGCATTTTTAAACGTCAGCGGAATTCTGAGAACAATGGAAGAGTTACGAAGCATTTTTAAACTTCAGCAGAATTCCGAGAACAATGGAAGAGTTCCGAAGCATTTTTAAATGTCAGCGGAATTCCGAGAACAATGAAAGAGTTGCGAAGCATTATTAAACGTCAGCGGAATTCCGAGAACAATGGAAGATTTCTGAAGCATCTTTAAACTTCAGCAGAATTCCGAGAACAATGGAAGAGTTTCGAAGCATTTTTAAACTTCAACGGAATTCCGAGAACAATGGATGAGTGCCGAAGCATTTTTAAACGTCAGTGGAATTCCGAGAACAATGAAAGAGTTGCGAAGCATTATTAAACGTCAGCGGAATTCCGAGAACAATGGAAGAGTTCTGAAGCATTTTTAAGCGTCAGCGGAATTTTGAAAACAATGGAAGATTTCCGAAGCATTTATAAACGTCAGCGGAATTCTGAGAACAATGGAAGAGTTCCGAAGCATTTTTAAACTTCAGCAGAATTCCGAGAACAATGGAAGGGTTCCGAAGCATTTTTAAACTTCAGCGGAATTTGGAGAACAATGGAAGAGTTCCGAAGCATTTTTAAAAGTCAGCGGAAATCCGAGAACAATGGAAGAGTTGTGAAGCATTTTTAAACGTCAGCGGAATTCCGAGAACAATGGAATAGTTCTGAAGCATTTTTAAACGTCAGCGGAATTTTGAAAACAATGGAAGATTTCCGAAGCATTTTTAAACGTCAGCGGAATTCTGAGAACAATGGAAGAGTTCTGAAGCATTTATAAACTTCAGCAGAATTCCGAGAACAATGGAAGAGTTCCGAAGCATTTTTAAACGTCAGCGGAATTCCGAGAACAATGAAAGAGTTGCGAAGCATTATTAAACGTCAGCGGAATTCCGAGAACAATGGAAGAGTTCTGAAGCATTTTTAAACTTCAGCAGAATTCCCAGAACAATGGAAGTGTTTTGAAGCATTTTTAAACTTCAACGGAATTCCGAGAACAATGGAAGAGTTCCGAAGCATTTTTAAACGTCAGCAGAATTCCGAGAAGAATGTAAGAGTACTGAAGCATTTTTAAACTTCATCAGAATTCCGAGAGCAATGGAAGAGTTCCAAAGCATTTTAAAAGTTCAGCAGAATTCCGAGAACAATTGAAGAGTTCCGAAGCATTTTTAAACGTCAGCGGAATTCTGAGAACAATGGAAGAGTTCCGAAGCATTTTTAAACTTCAGCAGAATTCCGAGAACAATGGAAGAGTTTGGAAGCATTTTTAAACTTCAACGGAATTTCGAGAACAATGGAAGAGATCCGAAGCATATTTAAACGTCAGCGGAATTCCGAGAACAATGAAAGAGTTGCGAAGCATTATTAAACGTCAGCGGAATTCCGAGAACAATGGAAGAGTTCTGAAGCATTTTTAAACGTCAGCGGAATTTTGAAAACAATGGAAGATTTCCGAAGCATTTTTAAACGTCAGCGGAATTCTGAGAACAATGGAAGAGTTCCGAAGCATTTTTAAACGTCAGCGGAATGCCGAGAACAATGCAAGATTTCCGAAGCATTTTTATATGTCAGCGGAATTCCGAGAACAATGGAAGAGCTCCGAAGCATTTTTAAACGTCAGCAGAATTCCGAGAACAATGGAAGAGTTCCGAAGCATTTTAAAACTTCAGCAGAATTCCAAGAACAATGGAAGAGTTCTGAAGCATTTTTAAACGTCAGCAGAATTCCGAGATCAATGGAAGAGTTCCGAAGCATTTTTAAACGTCAGCGGAATTCCGAGAACAGTGGAAGAGTTCTGAAGCATTTTTAAGCGTCAGCGGAATTTTGAAAACAATGGAAGATTTCCGAAGCATTTTTAAACGTCAGCGGAATTCTGAGAACAATGGAAGAGTTCCGAAACATTTTTAAACTTCAGCAGAATTCCGAGAACAATGGAAGGGTTCCGAAGCATTTTTAAACTTCAGCGGAATTTGGAGAACAATGGAAGAGTTCCGAAGTATTTTTAAAAGTCAGCGGAATTCCGAGAACAATGGAAGAGTTGTGAAGCATTTTTAAACGTCAGCGGAATTCCGAGAACAATGGAAGAGTTCCGAAGCATTTTTAAACGTCAGCAGAATTCCGAGAACAATGGAACAGTTCCGAAGCATTTTTAAACGTCAGCAGAATTCTGAGAACAATGGAAGGGTTCCGAAGCATTTTTAAACTTCAGCGGAATTCCGAGAACAATGGAAGAGTTCCGCAGCATTTTTAAACGTCGGCAGAATTCCGAGAAGAATGTAAGAGTTCTGAAGCATTTTTAAACTTCAGCAGAATTCCGAAAGCAATGGAAGAGTTCCAAAGCATTTTAAAAGTTCAGCAGAATTCCGAGAACAATTGAAGAGTTCCGAAGCATTTTTAAACGTCAGCGGAATGCCGAGAACAATGCAAGATTTCCGAAGCATTTTTATATGTCAGCGGAATTCCAAGAACAATGGAAGAGTTCCGAAGCATTTTTAAACTTCAGCAGAATTCCGAGAACAATGGAAGAGTTTCGAAGCATTTTTAAACTTCAATGGAATTTCGAGAACAATGGAAGAGTTCCGAAGCATTTTTAAACTTCAGCAGAATTCCGAGAACAATGGAAGATTTCCGAAGCATTTTTAAACGTCAGCGGAATTCTGAGAACAATGGAAGAGTTCTGAAGCATTTATAAACTTCAGCAGAATTCCGAGAACAATGGAAGAGTTCCGAAGCATTTTTAAACTTCACCCGAATTCCGAGAGCAATGGAAGAGTTCCAAAGCATTTTAAAAGTTCAGCAGAATTCCGAGAACAATTGAAGAGTTCCGAAGCATTTTTAAACGTCAGCGGAATGCCGAGAACAATGCAAGATTTCCGAAGCATTTTTAAACGTCAGCGGAATTCTGAGAACAATGGAAGAGTTCCGAAGCATTTTTAAACTTCAGCAGAATTCCGAGAACAATGGAAGAGTTTGGAAGCATTTTTAAACTTCAACGGAATTTCGAGAACAATGGAAGAGTTCCGAAGCATTTTTAAACGTCAGCGGAATTCCGAGAACAATGAAAGAGTTGCGAAGCATTATTAAACGTCAGCGGAATTCCGAGAACAATGGAAGAGTTCTGAAGCATTTTTAAACGTCAGCGGAATTTTGAAAACAATGGAAGATTTCCGAAGCATTTTTAAACGTCAGCGGAATTCTGAGAACAATGGAAGAGTTCCGAAGCATTTTTAAACGTCAGCGGAATGCCGAGAACAATGCAAGATTTCCGAAGCATTTTTATATGTCAGCGGAATTCCGAGAACAATGGAAGAGTACCGAAGCATTTTTAAACGTCAGCGGAATTCTGAGAACAATGGAAGAGTTCCAAAGCATTTTTAAACTTCAGCAGAATTCCGAGAGCAATGGAAGAGTTTCGAAGCATTTTTAAACTTCAACGGAATTCCGAGAACAATGGAAGAGTTCCGCAGCATTTTTAAACGTCAGCAGAATTCCGAGAACAATGGAAGAGTTTCGAAGCATTTTTAAACGTCAGCGGAATTCTGAGAACAATGGAAGAGTTCCGAAGCATTTTTAAACTTCAGCAGAATTCCGAGAACAATGGAAGAGTTTGGAAGCATTTTTAAACTTCAACGGAATTTCGAGAACAATGGAAGAGTTCCGAAGCATTTTTAAACGTCAGCGGAATTCCGAGAACAATGAAAGAGTTGCGAAGCATTATTAAACGTCAGCGGAATTCCGAGAACAATGGAAGAGTTCTGAAGCATTTTTAAACGTCAGCGGAATTTTGAAAACAATGGAAGATTTCCGAAGCATTTTTAAACGTCAGCGGAATTCTGAGAACAATGGAAGAGTTCCGAAGCATTTTTAAACGTCAGCGGAATGCCGAGAACAATGCAAGATTTCCGAAGCATTTTTATATGTCAGCGGAATTCCGAGAACAATGGAAGAGTACCGAAGCATTTTTAAATGTCAGCGGAATGCCGTGAACAATGCAAGATTTCCGAAGCATTTTTATATGTCAGCAGAATTCCGAGAACAATGGAAGAGATTTTAAGCATTTTTAAACTTCAGCGGAATTCCGAGAACAGTAGAAGAGTTCCGAAGCATTTTTAAACTTCACCCGAATTCTGAGAACAATGAAAGAGTTCCGAAGCATTTTTAAAAGTCAGCGGAATTCCGGGAACAATGGAAGAGTTGTGAAGCATTTTTAAACGTCAGCGGAATTCCGAGAACAATGGAAGAGTTCCGAAGCATTTTTAAACTTCAGCGGAATTTGGAGAACAATGGAAGAGTTCCGAAGTATTTTTAAAAGTCAGCGGAATTCTGAGAACAATGGAAGATTTCCGAAGCATTTTTAAACGTCAGCGGAATTCTGAGAACAATGAAAGAGTTGCGAAGCATTATTAAACGTCAGCGGAATTCCGAGAACAATGGAAGAGTTGCGAAGCATTATTAAACGTCAGCGGAATTCCGAGAACAATGGAAGAGTTGCGAAGCATTAATAAACGTCAGCGGAATTCCGAGAACAATGGAAGATTTCTGAAGCATCTTTAAACTTCAGCAGAATTCCGAGAACAATGGAAGAGTTTCGAAGCATTTTTAAACTTCAACGGAATTCCGAGAACAATGGATGAGTGCCGAAGCATTTTTAAACGTCAGTGGAATTCCGAGAACAATGAAAGAGTTGCGAAGCATTATTAAACGTCAGCGGAATTCCGAGAACAATGGAAGAGTTCTGAAGCATTTTTAAGCGTCAGCGGAATTTTGAAAACAATGGAAGATTTCCGAAGCATTTATAAACGTCAGCGGAATTCTGAGAACAATGGAAGAGTTCCGAAGCATTTTTAAACTTCAGCAGAATTCCGAGAACAATGGAAGGGTTCCGAAGCATTTTTAAACTTCAGCGGAATTTGGAGAACAATGGAAGAGTTCCGAAGCATTTTTAAAAGTCAGCGGAAATCCGAGAACAATGGAAGAGTTGTGAAGCATTTTTAAACGTCAGCGGAATTCCGAGAACAATGGAATAGTTCTGAAGCATTTTTAAACGTCAGCGGAATTTTGAAAACAATGGAAGATTTCCGAAGCATTTTTAAACGTCAGCGGAATTCTGAGAACAATGGAAGAGTTCTGAAGCATTTATAAACTTCAGCAGAATTCCGAGAACAATGGAAGAGTTCCGAAGCATTTTTAAACGTCAGCGGAATTCCGAGAACAATGAAAGAGTTGCGAAGCATTATTAAACGTCAGCGGAATTCCGAGAACAATGGAAGAGTTCTGAAGCATTTTTAAACTTCAGCAGAATTCCCAGAACAATGGAAGTGTTTTGAAGGATTTTTAAACTTCAACGGAATTCCGAGAACAATGGAAGAGTTCCGAAGCATTTTTAAACGTCAGCAGAATTCCGAGAAGAATGTAAGAGTACTGAAGCATTTTTAAACTTCAGCAGAATTCCGAGAGCAATGGAAGAGTTCCAAAGCATTTTAAAAGTTCAGCAGAATTCCGAGAACAATTGAAGAGTTCCGAAGCATTTTTAAACGTCAGCGGAATTCTGAGAACAATGGAAGAGTTCCGAAGCATTTTTAAACTTCAGCAGAATTCCGAGAACAATGGATGAGTTTGGAAGCATTTTTAAACTTCAACGGAATTTCGAGAACAATGGAAGAGATCCGAAGCATATTTAAACGTCAGCGGAATTCCGAGAACAATGAAAGAGTTGCGAAGCATTATTAAACGTCAGCGGAATTCCGAGAACAATGGAAGAGTTCTGAAGCATTTTTAAACGTCAGCGGAATTTTGAAAACAATGGAAGATTTCCGAAGCATTTTTAAACGTCAGCGGAATTCTGAGAACAATGGAAGAGTTCCGAAGCATTTTTAAACGTCAGCGGAATGCCGAGAACAATTCAAGATTTCCGAAGCATTTTTATATGTCAGCGGAATTCCGAGAACAATGGAAGAGCTCCGAAGCATTTTTAAACGTCAGCAGAATTCCGAGAACAATGGAAGAGTTTCGAAGCATTTTTAAACGTCAGCGGAATTCTGAGAACAATGGAAGAGTTCCGAAGCATTTTTAAACTTCAGCAGAATTCCGAGAACAATGGAAGAGTTTGGAAGCATTTTTAAACTTCAACGGAATTTCGAGAACAATGGAAGAGTTCCGAAGCATTTTTAAACGTCAGCGGAATTCCGAGAACAATGAAAGAGTTGCGAAGCATTATTAAACGTCAGCGGAATTCCGAGAACAATGGAAGAGTTCTGAAGCATTTTTAAACGTCAGCGGAATTTTGAAAACAATGGAAGATTTCCGAAGCATTTTTAAACGTCAGCGGAATTCTGAGAACAATGGAAGAGTTCCGAAGCATTTTTAAACGTCAGCGGAATGCCGAGAACAATGCAAGATTTCCGAAGCATTTTTATATGTCAGCGGAATTCCGAGAACAATGGAAGAGTACCGAAGCATTTTTAAATGTCAGCGGAATGCCGTGAACAATGCAAGATTTCCGAAGCATTTTTATATGTCAGCAGAATTCCGAGAACAATGGAAGAGATTTTAAGCATTTTTAAACTTCAGCGGAATTCCGAGAACAGTAGAAGAGTTCCGAAGCATTTTTAAACTTCACCCGAATTCTGAGAACAATGAAAGAGTTCCGAAGCATTTTTAAAAGTCAGCGGAATTCCGGGAACAATGGAAGAGTTGTGAAGCATTTTTAAACGTCAGCGGAATTCCGAGAACAATGGAAGAGTTCCGAAGCATTTTTAAACTTCAGCGGAATTTGGAGAACAATGGAAGAGTTCCGAAGTATTTTTAAAAGTCAGCGGAATTCTGAGAACAATGGAAGATTTCCGAAGCATTTTTAAACGTCAGCGGAATTCTGAGAACAATGAAAGAGTTGCGAAGCATTATTAAACGTCAGCGGAATTCCGAGAACAATGGAAGAGTTGCGAAGCATTATTAAACGTCAGCGGAATTCCGAGAACAATGGAAGAGTTGCGAAGCATTATTAAACGTCAGCGGAATTCCGAGAACAATGGAAGATTTCTGAAGCATCTTTAAACTTCAGCAGAATTCCGAGAACAATGGAAGAGTTTCGAAGCATTTTTAAACTTCAACGGAATTCCGAGAACAATGGATGAGTGCCGAAGCATTTTTAAACGTCAGTGGAATTCCGAGAACAATGAAAGAGTTGCGAAGCATTATTAAACGTCAGCGGAATTCCGAGAACAATGGAAGAGTTCTGAAGCATTTTTAAGCGTCAGCGGAATTTTGAAAACAATGGAAGATTTCCGAAGCATTTATAAACGTCAGCGGAATTCTGAGAACAATGGAAGAGTTCCGAAGCATTTTTAAACTTCAGCAGAATTCCGAGAACAATGGAAGGGTTCCGAAGCATTTTTAAACTTCAGCGGAATTTGGAGAACAATGGAAGAGTTCCGAAGCATTTTTAAAAGTCAGCGGAAATCCGAGAACAATGGAAGAGTTGTGAAGCATTTTTAAACGTCAGCGGAATTCCGAGAACAATGGAATAGTTCTGAAGCATTTTTAAACGTCAGCGGAATTTTGAAAACAATGGAAGATTTCCGAAGCATTTTTAAACGTCAGCGGAATTCTGAGAACAATGGAAGAGTTCTGAAGCATTTATAAACTTCAGCAGAATTCCGAGAACAATGGAAGAGTTCCGAAGCATTTTTAAACGTCAGCGGAATTCCGAGAACAATGAAAGAGTTGCGAAGCATTATTAAACGTCAGCGGAATTCCGAGAACAATGGAAGAGTTCTGAAGCATTTTTAAACTTCAGCAGAATTCCCAGAACAATGGAAGTGTTTTGAAGCATTTTTAAACTTCAACGGAATTCCGAGAACAATGGAAGAGTTCCGAAGCATTTTTAAACGTCAGCAGAATTCCGAGAAGAATGTAAGAGTACTGAAGCATTTTTAAACTTCAGCAGAATTCCGAGAGCAATGGAAGAGTTCCAAAGCATTTTAAAAGTTCAGCAGAATTCCGAGAACAATTGAAGAGTTCCGAAGCATTTTTAAACGTCAGCGGAATTCTGAGAACAATGGAAGAGTTCCGAAGCATTTTTAAACTTCAGCAGAATTCCGAGAACAATGGATGAGTTTGGAAGCATTTTTAAACTTCAACGGAATTTCGAGAACAATGGAAGAGATCCGAAGCATATTTAAACGTCAGCGGAATTCCGAGAACAATGAAAGAGTTGCGAAGCATTATTAAACGTCAGCGGAATTCCGAGAACAATGGAAGAGTTCTGAAGCATTTTTAAACGTCAGCGGAATTTTGAAAACAATGGAAGATTTCCGAAGCATTTTTAAACGTCAGCGGAATTCTGAGAACAATGGAAGAGTTCCGAAGCATTTTTAAACGTCAGCGGAATGCCGAGAACAATTCAAGATTTCCGAAGCATTTTTATATGTCAGCGGAATTCCGAGAACAATGGAAGAGCTCCGAAGCATTTTTAAACGTCAGCAGAATTCCGAGAACAATGGAAGAGTTCCGAAGCATTTTAAAACTTCAGCAGAATTCCAAGAACAATGGAAGAGTTCTGAAGCATTTTTAAACGTCAGCAGAATTCCGAGATCAATGGAAGAGTTCCGAAGCATTTTTAAACGTCAGCGGAATTCCGAGAACAGTGGAAGAGTTCTGAAGCATTTTTAAGCGTCAGCGGAATTTTGAAAACAATGGAAGATTTCCGAAGCATTTTTAAACGTCAGCGGAATTCTGAGAACAATGGAAGAGTTCCGAAACATTTTTAAACTTCAGCAGAATTCCGAGAACAATGGAAGGGTTCCGAAGCATTTTTAAACTTCAGCGGAATTTGGAGAACAATGGAAGAGTTCCGAAGTATTTTTAAAAGTCAGCGGAATTCCGAGAACAATGGAAGAGTTGTGAAGCATTTTTAAACGTCAGCGGAATTCCGAGAACAATGGAAGAGTTCCGAAGCATTTTTAAACGTCAGCAGAATTCCGAGAACAATGGAACAGTTCCGAAGCATTTTTAAACGTCAGCAGAATTCTGAGAACAATGGAAGGGTTCCGAAGCATTTTTAAACTTCAGCGGAATTCCGAGAACAATGGAAGAGTTCCAAAGCATTTTTAAACGTCAGCGGAATTCTGAGAACAATGGAAGAGTTCCGCAGCATTTTTAAACGTCAGCAGAATTCCGAGAAGAATGTAAGAGTTCTGAAGCATTTTTAAACTTCAGCAGAATTCCGAAAGCAATGGAAGAGTTCCAAAGCATTTTAAAAGTTCAGCAGAATTCCGAGAACAATTGAAGAGTTCCGAAGCATTTTTAAACGTCAGCGGAATGCCGAGAACAATGCAAGATTTCCGAAGCATTTTTATATGTCAGCGGAATTCCAAGAACAATGGAAGAGTTCCGAAGCATTTTTAAACTTCAGCAGAATTCCGAGAACAATGGAAGAGTTTCGAAGCATTTTTAAACTTCAATGGAATTTCGAGAACAATGGAAGAGTTCCGAAGCATTTTTAAACTTCAGCAGAATTCCGAGAACAATGGAAGATTTCCGAAGCATTTTTAAACGTCAGCGGAATTCTGAGAACAATGGAAGAGTTCTGAAGCATTTATAAACTTCAGCAGAATTCCGAGAACAATGGAAGAGTTCCGAAGCATTTTTAATCTTCACCCGAATTCCGAGAGCAATGGAAGAGTTCCAAAGCATTTTAAAAGTTCAGCAGAATTCCGAGAACAATTGAAGAGTTCCGAAGCATTTTTAAACGTCAGCGGAATGCCGAGAACAATGCAAGATTTCCGAAGCATTTTTAAACGTCAGCGGAATTCTGAGAACAATGGAAGAGTTCCGAAGCATTTTTAAACTTCAGCAGAATTCCGAGAACAATGGAAGAGTTTCGAAGCATTTTTAAACTTCAACGGAATTTCGAGAACAATGGAAGAGTTCCGAAGCATTTTTAAACGTCAGCGGAATTCCGAGAACAATGAAAGAGTTGCGAAGCATTATTAAACGTCAGCGGAATTCCGAGAACAATGGAAGAGTTCTGAAGCATTTTTAAACGTCAGCGGAATTTTGAAAACAATGGAAGATTTCCGAAGCATTTTTAAACGTCAGCGGAATTCCGAGAACAATGGAAGAGTTCCGAAGCATTTTTAAACGTCAGCGGAATGCCGAGAACAATGCAAGATTTCCGAAGCATTTTTATATGTCAGCGGAATTCCGAGAACAATGGAAGAGTACCGAAGCATTTTTAAACGTCAGCGGAATTCTGAGAACAATGGAAGAGTTCCAAAGCATTTTTAAACTTCAGCAGAATTCCGAGAACAATGGAAGAGTTTCGAAGCATTTTTAAACTTCAACGGAATTCCGAGAACAATGGAAGAGTTCCGCAGCATTTTTAAACGTCAGCAGAATTCCGAGAACAATGGAAGAGTTTCGAAGCATTTTTAAACGTCAGCGGAATTCTGAGAACAATGGAAGAGTTCCGAAGCATTTTTAAACTTCAGCAGAATTCCGAGAACAATGGAAGAGTTTCGAAGCATTTTTAAACTTCAACGGAATTTCGAGAACAATGGAAGAGTTCCGAAGCATTTTTAAACGTCAGCGGAATTCCGAGAACAATGAAAGAGTTGCGAAGCATTATTAAACGTCAGCGGAATTCCGAGAACAATGGAAGAGTTCTGAAGCATTTTTAAACGTCAGCGGAATTTTGAAAACAATGGAAGATTTCCGAAGCATTTTTAAACGTCAGCGGAATTCTGAGAACAATGGAAGAGTACCGAAGCATTTTTAAACGTCAGCGGAATGCCGAGAACAATGCAAGATTTCCGAAGCATTTTTATATGTCAGCGGAATTCCGAGAACAATGGAAGAGTACCGAAGCATTTTTAAATGTCAGCGGAATGCCGTGAACAATGCAAGATTTCCGAAGCATTTTTATATGTCAGCAGAATTCCGAGAACAATGGAAGAGATTTTAAGCACTTTTAAACTTCAGCGGAATTCCGAGAACAGTAGAAGAGTTCCGAAGCATTTTTAAACTTCACCCGAATTCTGAGAACAATGAAAGAGTTCCGAAGCATTTTTAAAAGTCAGCGGAATTCCGGGAACAATGGAAGAGTTGTGAAGCATTTTTAAACGTCAGCGGAATTCCGAGAACAATGGAAGAGTTCCGAAGCATTTTTAAACTTCAGCGGAATTTGGAGAACAATGGAAGAGTTCCGAAGTATTTTTAAAAGTCAGCGGAATTCTGAGAACAATGGAAGATTTCCGAAGCATTTTTAAACGTCAGCGGAATTCTGAGAACAATGGAAGAGTTACAAAGCATTTTTAAACTTCAACGGAATTCCGAGAACAATGGATGAGTGCCGAAGCATTTTTAAACTTCAGCGGAATTTGGAGAACAATGGAAGAGTTCCGAAGCATTTTTAAAAGTCAGCGGAAATCCGAGAACAATGGAAGAGTTGTGAAGCATTTTTAAACGTCAGCGGAATTCCGAGAACAATGGAATAGTTCTGAAGCATTTTTAAACGTCAGCGGAATTTTGAAAACAATGGAAGATTTCCGAAGCATTTTTAAACTTCAGCAGAATTCCGAGAACAATGGAAGTGTTCCGAAGCATTTTTAAACTTCAGCGGAATTTGGAGAACAATGGAAGAGTTCCGAAGCATTTTTAAAAGTCAGCGGAAATCCGAGAACAATGGAAGAGTTGTGAAGCATTTTTAAACGTCAGCGGAATTCCGAGAACAATGGAATAGTTCTGAAGCATTTTTAAACGTCAGCGGAATTTTGAAAACAATGGAAGATTTCCGAAGCATTTTTAAACGTCAGCGGAATTCTGAGAACAATGGAAGAGTTCTGAAGCATTTATAAACTTCAGCAGAATTCCGAGAACAATGGAATAGTTCTGAAGCATTTTTAAACGTCAGCGGAATTTTGAAAACAATGGAAGATTTCCGAAGCATTTTTAAACGTCAGCGGAATTCCGAGAACAATGGAAGAGTTCTGAAGCATTTTTAAACTTCAGCAGAATTCCCAGAACAATGGAAGTGTTTTGAAGCATTTTTAAACTTCAACGGAATTCCGAGAACAATGGAAGAGTTCCGAAGCATTTTTAAACGTCAGCGGAATTCCGAGAACAATGAAAGAGTTGCGAAGCATTATTAAACGTCAGCGGAATTCCGAGAACAATGGAAGAGTTCTGAAGCATTTTTAAGCGTCAGCGGAATTTTGAAAACAATGGAAGATTTCCGAAGCATTTTTAAACGTCAGCGGAATTCTGAGAACAATGGAAGAGTTCCTAAGCATTTTTAAACTTCAGCAGAATTCCGAGAACAATGGAAGGGTTCCGAAGCATTTTTAAACTTCAGCGGAATTCCGAGAACAATGGAAGAGTTCCAAAGCATTTTTAAACGTCAGCGGAATTCTGAGAACAATGGAAGAGTTCCGAAGCATTTTTAAACGTCAGCAGAATTCCGAGAAGAATGTAAGAGTACTGAAGCATTTTTAAACTTCAGCAGAATTCCGAGAGCAATGGAAGAGTTCCAAAGCATTTTAAAAGTTCAGCAGAATTCCGAGAACAATTGAAGAGTTCCGAAGCATTTTTAAACGTCAGCGGAATTCTGAGAACAATGGAAGAGTTCCGAAGCATTTTTAAACTTCAGCAGAATTCCGAGAACAATGGAAGAGTTTGGAAGCATTTTTAAACTTCAACGGAATTTCGAGAACAATGGAAGAGATCCGAAGCATATTTAAACGTCAGCGGAATTCCGAGAACAATGAAAGAGTTGCGAAGCATTATTAAACGTCAGCGGAATTCCGAGAACAATGGAAGAGTTCTGAAGCATTTTTAAACGTCAGCGGAATTTTGAAAACAATGGAAGATTTCCGAAGCATTTTTAAACGTCAGCGGAATTCTGAGAACAATGGAAGAGTTCCGAAGCATTTTTAAACGTCAGCGGAATGCCGAGAACAATGCAAGATTTCCGAAGCATTTTTAAACGTCAGCAGAATTCCGAGAACAATGGAACAGTTCCGAAGCATTTTTAAACGTCAGCGGAATTCTGAGAACAATGGAAGAGTTCCGCAGCATTTTTAAACGTCAGCAGAATTCCGAGAAGAATGTAAGAGTTCTGAAGCATTTTTAAACTTCAGCAGAATTCCGAAAGCAATGGAAGAGTTCCAAAGCATTTTAAAAGTTCAGCAGAATTCCGAGAACAATTGAAGAGTTCCGAAGCATTTTTAAACGTCAGCGGAATGCCGAGAACAATGCAAGATTTCCGAAGCATTTTTATATGTCAGCGGAATTCCAAGAACAATGGAAGAGTTCCGAAGCATTTTTAAACTTCAGCAGAATTCCGAGAACAATGGAAGAGTTTCGAAGCATTTTTAAACTTCAATGGAATTTCGAGAACAATGGAAGAGTTCCGAAGCATTTTTAAACTTCAGCAGAATTCCGAGAACAATGGAAGATTTCCGAAGCATTTTTAAACGTCAGCGGAATTCTGAGAACAATGGAAGAGTTCTGAAGCATTTATAAACTTCAGCAGAATTCCGAGAACAATGGAAGAGTTCCGAAGCATTTTTAAACTTCACCCGAATTCCGAGAGCAATGGAAGAGTTCCAAAGCATTTTAAAAGTTCAGCAGAATTCCGAGAACAATTGAAGAGTTCCGAAGCATTTTTAAACGTCAGCGGAATGCCGAGAACAATGCAAGATTTCCGAAGCATTTTTAAACGTCAGCGGAATTCTGAGAACAATGGAAGAGTTCCGAAGCATTTTTAAACTTCAGCAGAATTCCGAGAACAATGGAAGAGTTTCGAAGCATTTTTAAACTTCAACGGAATTTCGAGAACAATGGAAGAGTTCCGAAGCATTTTTAAACGTCAGCGGAATTCCGAGAACAATGAAAGAGTTGCGAAGCATTATTAAACGTCAGCGGAATTCCGAGAACAATGGAAGAGTTCTGAAGCATTTTTAAACGTCAGCGGAATTTTGAAAACAATGGAAGATTTCCGAAGCATTTTTAAACGTCAGCGGAATTCTGAGAACAATGGAAGAGTTCCGAAGCATTTTTAAACGTCAGCGGAATGCCGAGAACAATGCAAGATTTCCGAAGCATTTTTATATGTCAGCGGAATTCCGAGAACAATGGAAGAGTTCCGCAGCATTTTTAAACGTCAGCAGAATTCCGAGAAGAATGTAAGAGTTCTGAAGCATTTTTTAACTTCAGCAGAATTCCGAAAGCAATGGAAGAGTTCCAAAGCATTTTAAAAGTTCAGCAGAATTCCGAGAACAATTGAAGAGTTCCGAAGCATTTTTAAACGTCAGCGGAATGCCGAGAACAATGCAAGATTTCCGAAGCATTTTTATATGTCAGCGGAATTCCAAGAACAATGGAAGAGTTCCGAAGCATTTTTAAACTTCAGCAGAATTCCGAGAACAATGGAAGAGTTTCGAAGCATTTTTAAACTTCAATGGAATTTCGAGAACAATGGAAGAGTTCCGAAGCATTTTTAAACTTCAGCAGAATTCCGAGAACAATGGAAGATTTCCGAAGCATTTTTAAACGTCAGAGGAATTCTGAGAACAATGGAAGAGTTCTGAAGCATTTATAAACTTCACCAGAATTCCGAGAACAATGGAAGAGTTCCGAAGCATTTTTAAACTTCAACCGAATTCCGAGAGCAATGGAAGAGTTCCAAAGCATTTTAAAAGTTCAGCAGAATTCCGAGAACAATTGAAGAGTTCCGAAGCATTTTTAAACGTCAGCGGAATGCCGAGAACAATGCAAGATTTCCGAAGCATTTTTATATGTCAGCGGAATTCCGAGAACAATGGAAGAGTACCGAAGCATTTTTAAACGTCAGCGGAATTCTGAGAACAATGGAAGAGTTCCAAAGCATTTTTAAACTTCAGCAGAATTCCGAGAACAATGGAAGAGTTTCGAAGCATTTTTAAACTTCAACGGAATTCCGAGAACAATGGAAGAGTTCCGCAGCATTTTTAAACGTCAGCAGA
This sequence comes from Phyllobates terribilis, assembly GCF_046119375.1. Lineage (NCBI taxonomy): Eukaryota > Metazoa > Chordata > Amphibia > Anura > Dendrobatidae > Phyllobates > Phyllobates terribilis. Next base: position 18,502,527 of record NW_027362775.1, on the reverse strand, counting down.
ATTCCGAGAACAATGGAAGAGTTTCGAAGCATTTTTAAACGTCAGCGGAATTCTGAGAACAATGGAAGAGTTCCGAAGCATTTTTAAACTTCAGCAGAATTCCGAGAACAATGGAAGAGTTTCGAAGCATTTTTAAACTTCAACGGAATTTCGAGAACAATGGAAGAGTTCCGAAGCATTTTTAAACGTCAGCGGAATTCCGAGAACAATGAAAGAGTTGCGAAGCATTATTAAACGTCAGCGGAATTCTGAGAACAATGGAAGAGTTCTGAAGCATTTTTAAACGTCAGCGGAATTTTGAAAACAATGGAAGATTTCCGAAGCATTTTTAAACGTCAGCGGAATTCTGAGAACAATGGAAGAGTTCCGAAGCATTTTTAAACGTCAGCGGAATGCCGAGAACAATGCAAGATTTCCGAAGCATTTTTATATGTCAGCGGAATTCCGAGAACAATGGAAGAGTACCGAAGCATTTTTAAATGTCAGCGGAATGCCGTGAACAATGCAAGATTTCCGAAGCATTTTTATATGTCAGCAGAATTCCGAGAACAATGGAAGAGATTTTAAGCATTTTTAAACTTCAGCGGAATTCCGAGAACAGTAGAAGAGTTCCGAAGCATTTTTAAACTTCACCCGAATTCTGAGAACAATGAAAGAGTTCCGAAGCATTTTTAAAAGTCAGCGGAATTCCGGGAACAATGGAAGAGTTGTGAAGCATTTTTAAACGTCAGCGGAATTCCGAGAACAATGGAAGAGTTCCGAAGCATTTTTAAACTTCAGCGGAATTTGGAGAACAATGGAAGAGTTCCGAAGTATTTTTAAAAGTCAGCGGAATTCTGAGAACAATGGAAGATTTCCGAAGCATTTTTAAACGTCAGCGGAATTCTGAGAACAATGGAAGAGTTACAAAGCATTTTTAAACTTCAACGGAATTCCGAGAACAATGGATGAGTGCCGAAGCATTTTTAAACGTCAGTGGAATTCCGAGAACAATGAAAGAGTTGCGAAGCATTATTAAACGTCAGCGGAATTCCGAGAACAATGGAAGAGTTCTGAAGCATTTTTAAGCGTCAGCGGAATTTTGAAAACAATGGAAGATTTCCGAAGCATTTATAAACGTCAGCGGAATTCTGAGAACAATGGAAGAGTTCCGAAGCATTTTTAAACTTCAGCAGAATTCCGAGAACAATGGAAGTGTTCCGAAGCATTTTTAAACTTCAGCGGAATTTGGAGAACAATGGAAGAGTTCCGAAGCATTTTTAAAAGTCAGCGGAAATCCGAGAACAATGGAAGAGTTGTGAAGCATTTTTAAACGTCAGCGGAATTCCGAGAACAATGGAATAGTTCTGAAGCATTTTTAAACGTCAGCGGAATTTTGAAAACAATGGAAGATTTCCGAAGCATTTTTAAACGTCAGCGGAATTCTGAGAACAATGGAAGAGTTCTGAAGCATTTATAAACTTCAGCAGAATTCCGAGAACAATGGAATAGTTCTGAAGCATTTTTAAACGTCAGCGGAATTTTGAAAACAATGGAAGATTTCCGAAGCATTTTTAAACGTCAGCGGAATTCCGAGAACAATGAAAGAGTTGCGAAGCATTATTAAACGTCAGCGGAATTCCGAGAACAATGGAAGAGTTCTGAAGCATTTTTAAACTTCAGCAGAATTCCCAGAACAATGGAAGTGTTTTGAAGCATTTTTAAACTTCAACGGAATTCCGAGAACAATGGAAGAGTTCCGAAGCATTTTTAAACGTCAGCGGAATTCCGAGAACAATGAAAGAGTTGCGAAGCATTATTAAACGTCAGCGGAATTCCGAGAACAATGGAAGAGTTCTGAAGCATTTTTAAGCGTCAGCGGAATTTTGAAAACAATGGAAGATTTCCGAAGCATTTTTAAACGTCAGCGGAATTCTGAGAACAATGGAAGAGTTCCTAAGCATTTTTAAACTTCAGCAGAATTCCGAGAACAATGGAAGGGTTCCGAAGCATTTTTAAACTTCAGCGGAATTCCGAGAACAATGGAAGAGTTCCAAAGCATTTTTAAACGTCAGCGGAATTCTGAGAACAATGGAAGAGTTCCGAAGCATTTTTAAACGTCAGCAGAATTCCGAGAAGAATGTAAGAGTACTGAAGCATTTTTAAACTTCAGCAGAATTCCGAGAGCAATGGAAGAGTTCCAAAGCATTTTAAAAGTTCAGCAGAATTCCGAGAACAATTGAAGAGTTCCGAAGCATTTTTAAACGTCAGCGGAATTCTGAGAACAATGTAAGAGTTCCGAAGCATTTTTAAACTTCAGCAGAATTCCGAGAACAATGGAAGAGTTTGGAAGCATTTTTAAACTTCAACGGAATTTCGAGAACAATGGAAGAGATCCGAAGCATATTTAAACGTCAGCGGAATTCCGAGAACAATGAAAGAGTTGCGAAGCATTATTAAACGTCAGCGGAATTCCGAGAACAATGGAAGAGTTCTGAAGCATTTTTAAACGTCAGCGGAATTTTGAAAACAATGGAAGATTTCCGAAGCATTTTTAAACGTCAGCGGAATTCTGAGAACAATGGAAGAGCTCCGAAGCATTTTTAAACGTCAGCGGAATGCCGAGAACAATGCAAGATTTCCGAAGCATTTTTAAACGTCAGCAGAATTCCGAGAACAATGGAACAGTTCCGAAGCATTTTTAAACGTCAGCGGAATTCTGAGAACAATGGAAGAGTTCCGCAGCATTTTTAAACGTCAGCAGAATTCCGAGAAGAATGTAAGAGTTCTGAAGCATTTTTAAACTTCAGCAGAATTCCGAAAGCAATGGAAGAGTTCCAAAGCATTTTAAAAGTTCAGCAGAATTCCGAGAACAATGGAAGAGTTCCGAAGCATTTTTAAACGTCAGCGGAATTCCGAGAACAATGAAAGAGTTGCGAAGCATTATTAAACGTCAGCGGAATTCCGAGAACAATGGAAGAGTTCTGAAGCATTTTTAAACGTCAGCGGAATTTTGAAAACAATGGAAGATTTCCGAAGCATTTTTAAACGTCAGCGGAATTCTGAGAACAATGGAAGAGTTCCGAAGCATTTTTAAACGTCAGCGGAATGCCGAGAACAATGCAAGATTTCCGAAGCATTTTTATATGTCAGCGGAATTCCGAGAACAATGGAAGAGTTCCGCAGCATTTTTAAACGTCAGCAGAATTCCGAGAAGAATGTAAGAGTTCTGAAGCATTTTTTAACTTCAGCAGAATTCCGAAAGCAATGGAAGAGTTCCAAAGCATTTTAAAAGTTCAGCAGAATTCCGAGAACAATTGAAGAGTTCCGAAGCATTTTTAAACGTCAGCGGAATGCCGAGAACAATGCAAGATTTCCGAAGCATTTTTATATGTCAGCGGAATTCCAAGAACAATGGAAGAGTTCCGAAGCATTTTTAAACTTCAGCAGAATTCCGAGAACAATGGAAGAGTTTCGAAGCATTTTTAAACTTCAATGGAATTTCGAGAACAATGGAAGAGTTCCGAAGCATTTTTAAACTTCAGCAGAATTCCGAGAACAATGGAAGATTTCCGAAGCATTTTTAAACGTCAGAGGAATTCTGAGAACAATGGAAGAGTTCTGAAGCATTTATAAACTTCACCAGAATTCCGAGAACAATGGAAGAGTTCCGAAGCATTTTTAAACTTCAACCGAATTCCGAGAGCAATGGAAGAGTTCCAAAGCATTTTAAAAGTTCAGCAGAATTCCGAGAACAATTGAAGAGTTCCGAAGCATTTTTAAACGTCAGCGGAATGCCGAGAACAATGCAAGATTTCCGAAGCATTTTTAAACGTCAGCGGAATTCTGAGAAGAATGGAAGAGTTCCGAAGCATTTTTAAACTTCAGCAGAATTCCGAGAACAATGGAAGAGTTTCGAAGCATTTTTAAACTTCAACGGAATTTCGAGAACAATGGAAGAGTTCCGAAGCATTTTTAAACGTCAGCGGAATTCCGAGAACAATGAAAGAGTTGCGAAGCATTATTAAACGTCAGCGGAATTCCGAGAACAATGGAAGAGTTCTGAAGCATTTTTAAACGTCAGTGGAATTTTGAAAACAATGGAAGATTTCCGAAGCATTTTTAAACGTCAGCGGAATTCTGAGAACAATGGAAGAGTTCCGAAGCATTTTTAAACGTCAGCGGAATGCCGAGAACAATGCAAGATTTCCGAAGCATTTTTATATGTCAGCGGAATTCCGAGAACAATGGAAGAGTACCGAAGCATTTTTAAATGTCAGCGGAATGCCGAGAACAATGCAAGATTTCCGAAGCATTTTTATATGTTAGCAGAATTCCGAGAACAATGGAAGAGATTTTAAGCATTTTTAAACTTCAGCGGAATTCCGAGAACAGTAGAAGAGTTCCGAAGCATTTTTAAACTTCACCCGAATTCTGAGAACAATGAAAGAGTTCCGAAGCATTTTTAAAAGTCAGCGGAATTCCGGGAACAATGGAAGAGTTGTGAAGCATTTTTAAACGTCAGCGGAATTCCGACAACAATGGAAGAGTTCCGAAGCATTTTTAAACTTCAGCGGAATTTGGAGAACAATGGAAGAGTTCCGAAGTATTTTTAAAAGTCAGCGGAATTCTGAGAACAATGGAAGATTTCCGAAGCATTTTTAAACGTCAGCGGAATTCTGAGAACAATGGAAGAGGTACGAAGCATTTTTAAACTTCAACGGAATTCCGAGAACAATGGAAGAGTTCTGAAGCATTTTTAAGCGTCAGCGGAATTTTGAAAACAATGGAAGATTTCCGAAGCATTTATAAACGTCAGCGGAATTCTGAGAACAATGGAAGAGTTCCGAAGCATTTTTAAACTTCAGCAGAATTCCGAGAACAATGGAAGGGTTCCGAAGCATTTTTAAACTTCAGCGGAATTTGGAGAACAATGGAAGAGTTCCGAAGCATTTTTAAACGTCAGTGGAATTCCGAGAACAATGAAAGAGTTGCGAAGCATTATTAAACGTCAGCGGAATTCCGAGAACAATGGAAGAGTTCTGAAGCATTTTTAAGCGTCAGCGGAATTTTGAAAACAATGGAAGATTTCCGAAGCATTTATAAACGTCAGCGGAATTCTGAGAACAAAGGAAGAGTTCCGAAGCATTTTTAAACTTCAGCAGAATTCCGAGAACAATGGAAGGGTTCCGAAGCATTTTTAAACTTCAGCGGAATTTGGAGAACAATGGAAGAGTTCCGAAGCATTTTTAAAAGTCAGCGGAAATCCGAGAACAATGGAAGAGTTGTGAAGCATTTTTAAACGTCAGCGGAATTCCGAGAACAATGGAATAGTTCTGAAGCATTTTTAAACGTCAGCGGAATTTTGAAAACAATGGAAGATTTCCGAAGCATTTTTAAACGTCAGCGGAATTCTGAGAACAATGGAAGAGTTCTGAAGCATTTATAAACTTCAGCAGAATTCCGAGAACAATGGAAGAGTTCCGTAGCATTTTTAAACGTCAGCGGAATTCCGAGAACAATGAAAGAGTTGCGAAGCATTATTAAACGTCAGCGGAATTCCGAGAACAATGGAAGAGTTCTGAAGCATTTTTAAACTTCAGCAGAATTCCCAGAACAATGGAAGTGTTTTGAAGCATTTTTAAACTTCAACGGAATTCCGAGAACAATGGAAGAGTTCCGAAGCATTTTTAAACGTCAGCGGAATTCCGAGAACAATGAAAGAGTTGCGAAGCATTATTAAACGTCAGCGGAATTCCGAGAACAATGGAAGAGTTCTGAAGCATTTTTAAACGTCAGCGGAATTTTGAAAACAATGGAAGATTTCCGAAGCATTTTTAAACGTCAGCGGAATTCTGAGAACAATGGAAGAGTTCCGAAGCATTTTTAAACGTCAGCGGAATGCCGAGAACAATGCAAGATTTCCGAAGCATTTTTATATGTCAGCGGAATTCCGAGAACAATGGAAGAGTACCGAAGCATTTTTAAACGTCAGCGGAATTCTGAGAACAATGGAAGAGTTCCAAAGCATTTTTAAACTTCAGCAGAATTCCGAGAACAATGGAAGAGTTTCGAAGCATTTTTAAACTTCAACGGAATTCCGAGAACAATGGAAGAGTTCCGCAGCATTTTTAAACGTCAGCAGAATTCCGAGAAGAATGTAAGAGTTCTGAAGCATTTTTTAACTTCAGCAGAATTCCGAAAGCAATGGAAGAGTTCCAAAGCATTTTAAAAGTTCAGCAGAATTCCGAGAACAATTGAAGAGTTCCGAAGCATTTTTAAACGTCAGCGGAATGCCGAGAACAATGCAAGATTTCCGAAGCATTTTTATATGTCAGCGGAATTCCAAGAACAATGGAAGAGTTCCGAAGCATTTTTAAACTTCAGCAGAATTCCGAGAACAATGGAAGAGTTTCGAAGCATTTTTAAACTTCAATGGAATTTCGAGAACAATGGAAGAGTTCCGAAGCATTTTTAAACTTCAGCAGAATTCCGAGAACAATGGAAGATTTCCGAAGCATTTTTAAACGTCAGAGGAATTCTGAGAACAATGGAAGAGTTCTGAAGCATTTATAAACTTCACCAGAATTCCGAGAACAATGGAAGAGTTCCGAAGCATTTTTAAACTTCAACCGAATTCCGAGAGCAATGGAAGAGTTCCAAAGCATTTTAAAAGTTCAGCAGAATTCCGAGAACAATTGAAGAGTTCCGAAGCATTTTTAAACGTCAGCGGAATGCCGAAAACAATGCAAGATTTCCGAAGCATTTTTAAACGTCAGCGGAATTCTGAGAAGAATGGAAGAGTTCCGAAGCATTTTTAAACTTCAGCAGAATTCCGAGAACAATGGAAGAGTTTCGAAGCATTTTTAAACTTCAACGGAATTTCGAGAACAATGGAAGAGTTCCGAAGCATTTTTAAACGTCAGCGGAATTCCGAGAACAATGAAAGAGTTGCGAAGCATTATTAAACGTCAGCGGAATTCCGAGAACAATGGAAGAGTTCTGAAGCATTTTTAAACGTCAGCGGAATTTTGAAAACAATGGAAGATTTCCGAAGCATTTTTAAACGTCAGCGGAATTCTGAGAACAATGGAAGAGTTCCGAAGCATTTTTAAACGTCAGCGGAATGCCGAGAACAATGCAAGATTTCCGAAGCATTTTTATATGTCAGCGGAATTCCGAGAACAATGGAAGAGTACCGAAGCATTTTTAAATGTCAGCGGAATGCCGAGAACAATGCAAGATTTCCGAAGCATTTTTATATGTCAGCAGAATTCCGAGAACAATGGAAGATATTTTAAGCATTTTTAAACTTCAGCGGAATTCCGAGAACAGTAGAAGAGTTCCGAAGCATTTTTAAACTTCACCCGAATTCTGAGAACAATGAAAGAGTTCCGAAGCATTTTTATATGTCAGCGGAATTCCGAGAACAATGGAAGAGTTGTGAAGCATTTTTAAACGTCAGCGGAATTCCGAGAACAATGGAAGAGTTCCGAAGCATTTTTAAACTTCAGCGGAATTTGGAGAACAATGGAAGAGTTCCGAAGTATTTTTTAAAGTCAGCGGAATTCTGAGAACAATGGAAGATTTCCGAAGCATTTTTAAACGTCAGCGGAATGCCGAGAACAATGCAAGATTTCCGAAGCATTTTTATATGTCAGCGGAATTCCAAGAACAATGGAAGAGTTCCGAAGCATTTTTAAACTTCAGCAGAATTCCGAGAACAATGGAAGAGTTTCGAAGCATTTTTAAACTTCAATGGAATTTCGAGAACAATGGAAGAGTTCCGAAGCATTTTTAAACTTCAGCAGAATTCCGAGAACAATGGAAGATTTCCGAAGCATTTTTAAACGTCAGAGGAATTCTGAGAACAATGGAAGAGTTCTGAAGCATTTATAAACTTCACCAGAATTCCGAGAACAATGGAAGAGTTCCGAAGCATTTTTAAACTTCAACCGAATTCCGAGAGCAATGGAAGAGTTCCAAAGCATTTTAAAAGTTCAGCAGAATTCCGAGAACAATTGAAGAGTTCCGAAGCATTTTTAAACGTCAGCGGAATGCCGAGAACAATGCAAGATTTCCGAAGCATTTTTATATGTCAGCGGAATTCCGAGAACAATGGAAGAGTACCGAAGCATTTTTAAACGTCAGCGGAATTCTGAGAACAATGGAAGAGTTCCAAAGCATTTTTAAACTTCAGCAGAATTCCGAGAACAATGGAAGAGTTTCGAAGCATTTTTAAACTTCAACGGAATTCCGAGAACAATGGAAGAGTTCCGCAGCATTTTTAAACGTCAGCAGAATTCCGAGAACAATGGAAGAGTTTCGAAGCATTTTTAAACGTCAGCGGAATTCTGAGAACAATGGAAGAGTTCCGAAGCATTTTTAAACTTCAGCAGAATTCCGAGAACAATGGAAGAGTTTCGAAGCATTTTTAAACTTCAACGGAATTTCGAGAACAATGGAAGAGTTCCGAAGCATTTTTAAACGTCAGCGGAATTCCGAGAACAATGAAAGAGTTGCGAAGCATTATTAAACGTCAGCGGAATTCTGAGAACAATGGAAGAGTTCTGAAGCATTTTTAAACGTCAGCGGAATTTTGAAAACAATGGAAGATTTCCGAAGCATTTTTAAACGTCAGCGGAATTCTGAGAACAATGGAAGAGTTCCGAAGCATTTTTAAACGTCAGCGGAATGCCGAGAACAATGCAAGATTTCCGAAGCATTTTTATATGTCAGCGGAATTCCGAGAACAATGGAAGAGTACCGAAGCATTTTTAAATGTCAGCGGAATGCCGTGAACAATGCAAGATTTCCGAAGCATTTTTATATGTCAGCAGAATTCCGAGAACAATGGAAGAGATTTTAAGCATTTTTAAACTTCAGCGGAATTCCGAGAACAGTAGAAGAGTTCCGAAGCATTTTTAAACTTCACCCGAATTCTGAGAACAATGAAAGAGTTCCGAAGCATTTTTAAAAGTCAGCGGAATTCCGGGAACAATGGAAGAGTTGTGAAGCATTTTTAAACGTCAGCGGAATTCCGAGAACAATGGAAGAGTTCCGAAGCATTTTTAAACTTCAGCGGAATTTGGAGAACAATGGAAGAGTTCCGAAGTATTTTTAAAAGTCAGCGGAATTCTGAGAACAATGGAAGATTTCCGAAGCATTTTTAAACGTCAGCGGAATTCTGAGAACAATGCAAGATTTCCGAAGCATTTTTAAACGTCAGCGGAATGCCGAGAACAATGCAAGATTTCCGAAGCATTTTTAAACGTCAGCGGAATTCTGAGAAGAATGGAAGAGTTCCGAAGCATTTTTAAACTTCAGCAGAATTCCGAGAACAATGGAAGAGTTTCGAAGCATTTTTAAACTTCAACGGAATTTCGAGAACAATGGAAGAGTTCCGAAGCATTTTTAAACGTCAGCGGAATTCCGAGAACAATGAAAGAGTTGCGAAGCATTATTAAACGTCAGCGGAATTCCGAGAACAATGGAAGAGTTCTGAAGCATTTTTAAACGTCAGTGGAATTTTGAAAACAATGGAAGATTTCCGAAGCATTTTTAAACGTCAGCGGAATTCTGAGAACAATGGAAGAGTTCCGAAGCATTTTTAAACGTCAGCGGAATGCCGAGAACAATGCAAGATTTCCGAAGCATTTTTATATGTCAGCGGAATTCCGAGAACAATGGAAGAGTACCGAAGCATTTTTAAATGTCAGCGGAATGCCGAGAACAATGCAAGATTTCCGAAGCATTTTTATATGTTAGCAGAATTCCGAGAACAATGGAAGAGATTTTAAGCATTTTTAAACTTCAGCGGAATTCCGAGAACAGTAGAAGAGTTCCGAAGCATTTTTAAACTTCACCCGAATTCTGAGAACAATGAAAGAGTTCCGAAGCATTTTTAAAAGTCAGCGGAATTCCGGGAACAATGGAAGAGTTGTGAAGCATTTTTAAACGTCAGCGGAATTCCGACAACAATGGAAGAGTTCCGAAGCATTTTTAAACTTCAGCGGAATTTGGAGAACAATGGAAGAGTTCCGAAGTATTTTTAAAAGTCAGCGGAATTCTGAGAACAATGGAAGATTTCCGAAGCATTTTTAAACGTCAGCGGAATTCTGAGAACAATGGAAGAGGTACGAAGCATTTTTAAACTTCAACGGAATTCCGAGAACAATGGAAGAGTTCTGAAGCATTTTTAAGCGTCAGCGGAATTTTGAAAACAATGGAAGATTTCCGAAGCATTTATAAACGTCAGCGGAATTCTGAGAACAATGGAAGAGTTCCGAAGCATTTTTAAACTTCAGCAGAATTCCGAGAACAATGGAAGGGTTCCGAAGCATTTTTAAACTTCAGCGGAATTTGGAGAACAATGGAAGAGTTCCGAAGCATTTTTAAACGTCAGTGGAATTCCGAGAACAATGAAAGAGTTGCGAAGCATTATTAAACGTCAGCGGAATTCCGAGAACAATGGAAGAGTTCTGAAGCATTTTTAAGCGTCAGCGGAATTTTGAAAACAATGGAAGATTTCCGAAGCATTTATAAACGTCAGCGGAATTCTGAGAACAAAGGAAGAGTTCCGAAGCATTTTTAAACTTCAGCAGAATTCCGAGAACAATGGAAGGGTTCCGAAGCATTTTTAAACTTCAGCGGAATTTGGAGAACAATGGAAGAGTTCCGAAGCATTTTTAAAAGTCAGCGGAAATCCGAGAACAATGGAAGAGTTGTGAAGCATTTTTAAACGTCAGCGGAATTCCGAGAACAATGGAATAGTTCTGAAGCATTTTTAAACGTCAGCGGAATTTTGAAAACAATGGAAGATTTCCGAAGCATTTTTAAACGTCAGCGGAATTCTGAGAACAATGGAAGAGTTCTGAAGCATTTATAAACTTCAGCAGAATTCCGAGAACAATGGAAGAGTTCCGTAGCATTTTTAAACGTCAGCGGAATTCCGAGAACAATGAAAGAGTTGCGAAGCATTATTAAACGTCAGCGGAATTCCGAGAACAATGGAAGAGTTCTGAAGCATTTTTAAACTTCAGCAGAATTCCCAGAACAATGGAAGTGTTTTGAAGCATTTTTAAACTTCAACGGAATTCCGAGAACAATGGAAGAGTTCCGAAGCATTTTTAAACGTCAGCGGAATTCCGAGAACAATGAAAGAGTTGCGAAGCATTATTAAACGTCAGCGGAATTCCGAGAACAATGGAAGAGTTCTGAAGCATTTTTAAACGTCAGCGGAATTTTGAAAACAATGGAAGATTTCCGAAGCATTTTTAAACGTCAGCGGAATTCTGAGAACAATGGAAGAGTTCCGAAGCATTTTTAAACGTCAGCGGAATGCCGAGAAGAATGTAAGAGTTCTGAAGCATTTTTTAACTTCAGCAGAATTCCGAAAGCAATGGAAGAGTTCCAAAGCATTTTAAAAGTTCAGCAGAATTCCGAGAACAATTGAAGAGTTCCGAAGCATTTTTAAACGTCAGCGGAATGCCGAGAACAATGCAAGATTTCCGAAGCATTTTTATATGTCAGCGGAATTCCAAGAACAATGGAAGAGTTCCGAAGCATTTTTAAACTTCAGCAGAATTCCGAGAACAATGGAAGAGTTTCGAAGCATTTTTAAACTTCAATGGAATTTCGAGAACAATGGAAGAGTTCCGAAGCATTTTTAAACTTCAGCAGAATTCCGAGAACAATGGAAGATTTCCGAAGCATTTTTAAACGTCAGAGGAATTCTGAGAACAATGGAAGAGTTCTGAAGCATTTATAAACTTCACCAGAATTCCGAGAACAATGGAAGAGTTCCGAAGCATTTTTAAACTTCAACCGAATTCCGAGAGCAATGGAAGAGTTCCAAAGCATTTTAAAAGTTCAGCAGAATTCCGAGAACAATTGAAGAGTTCCGAAGCATTTTTAAACGTCAGCGGAATGCCGAAAACAATGCAAGATTTCCGAAGCATTTTTAAACGTCAGCGGAATTCTGAGAAGAATGGAAGAGTTCCGAAGCATTTTTAAACTTCAGCAGAATTCCGAGAACAATGGAAGAGTTTCGAAGCATTTTTAAACTTCAACGGAATTTCGAGAACAATGGAAGAGTTCCGAAGCATTTTTAAACGTCAGCGGAATTCCGAGAACAATGAAAGAGTTGCGAAGCATTATTAAACGTCAGCGGAATTCCGAGAACAATGGAAGAGTTCTGAAGCATTTTTAAACGTCAGCGGAATTTTGAAAACAATGGAAGATTTCCGAAGCATTTTTAAACGTCAGCGGAATTCTGAGAACAATGGAAGAGTTCCGAAGCATTTTTAAACGTCAGCGGAATGCCGAGAACAATGCAAGATTTCCGAAGCATTTTTATATGTCAGCGGAATTCCGAGAACAATGGAAGAGTACCGAAGCATTTTTAAATGTCAGCGGAATGCCGAGAACAATGCAAGATTTCCGAAGCATTTTTATATGTCAGCAGAATTCCGAGAACAATGGAAGATATTTTAAGCATTTTTAAACTTCAGCGGAATTCCGAGAACAGTAGAAGAGTTCCGAAGCATTTTTAAACTTCACCCGAATTCTGAGAACAATGAAAGAGTTCCGAAGCATTTTTATATGTCAGCGGAATTCCGAGAACAATGGAAGAGTTGTGAAGCATTTTTAAACGTCAGCGGAATTCCGAGAACAATGGAAGAGTTCCGAAGCATTTTTAAACTTCAGCGGAATTTGGAGAACAATGGAAGAGTTCCGAAGTATTTTTTAAAGTCAGCGGAATTCTGAGAACAATGGAAGATTTCCGAAGCATTTTTAAACGTCAGCGGAATGCCGAGAACAATGCAAGATTTCCGAAGCATTTTTATATGTCAGCGGAATTCCAAGAACAATGGAAGAGTTCCGAAGCATTTTTAAACTTCAGCAGAATTCCGAGAACAATGGAAGAGTTTCGAAGCATTTTTAAACTTCAATGGAATTTCGAGAACAATGGAAGAGTTCCGAAGCATTTTTAAACTTCAGCAGAATTCCGAGAACAATGGAAGATTTCCGAAGCATTTTTAAACGTCAGAGGAATTCTGAGAACAATGGAAGAGTTCTGAAGCATTTATAAACTTCACCAGAATTCCGAGAACAATGGAAGAGTTCCGAAGCATTTTTAAACTTCAACCGAATTCCGAGAGCAATGGAAGAGTTCCAAAGCATTTTAAAAGTTCAGCAGAATTCCGAGAACAATTGAAGAGTTCCGAAGCATTTTTAAACGTCAGCGGAATGCCGAGAACAATGCAAGATTTCCGAAGCATTTTTATATGTCAGCGGAATTCCGAGAACAATGGAAGAGTACCGAAGCATTTTTAAACGTCAGCGGAATTCTGAGAACAATGGAAGAGTTCCAAAGCATTTTTAAACTTCAGCAGAATTCCGAGAACAATGGAAGAGTTTCGAAGCATTTTTAAACTTCAACGGAATTCCGAGAACAATGGAAGAGTTCCGCAGCATTTTTAAACGTCAGCAGAATTCCGAGAACAATGGAAGAGTTTCGAAGCATTTTTAAACGTCAGCGGAATTCTGAGAACAATGGAAGAGTTCCGAAGCATTTTTAAACTTCAGCAGAATTCCGAGAACAATGGAAGAGTTTCGAAGCATTTTTAAACTTCAACGGAATTTCGAGAACAATGGAAGAGTTCCGAAGCATTTTTAAACGTCAGCGGAATTCCGAGAACAATGAAAGAGTTGCGAAGCATTATTAAACGTCAGCGGAATTCTGAGAACAATGGAAGAGTTCTGAAGCATTTTTAAACGTCAGCGGAATTTTGAAAACAATGGAAGATTTCCGAAGCATTTTTAAACGTCAGCGGAATTCTGAGAACAATGGAAGAGTTCCGAAGCATTTTTAAACGTCAGCGGAATGCCGAGAACAATGCAAGATTTCCGAAGCATTTTTATATGTCAGCGGAATTCCGAGAACAATGGAAGAGTACCGAAGCATTTTTAAATGTCAGCGGAATGCCGTGAACAATGCAAGATTTCCGAAGCATTTTTATATGTCAGCAGAATTCCGAGAACAATGGAAGAGATTTTAAGCATTTTTAAACTTCAGCGGAATTCCGAGAACAGTAGAAGAGTTCCGAAGCATTTTTAAACTTCACCCGAATTCTGAGAACAATGAAAGAGTTCCGAAGCATTTTTAAAAGTCAGCGGAATTCCGGGAACAATGGAAGAGTTGTGAAGCATTTTTAAACGTCAGCGGAATTCCGAGAACAATGGAAGAGTTCCGAAGCATTTTTAAACTTCAGCGGAATTTGGAGAACAATGGAAGAGTTCCGAAGTATTTTTAAAAGTCAGCGGAATTCTGAGAACAATGGAAGATTTCCGAAGCATTTTTAAACGTCAGCGGAATTCTGAGAACAATGGAAGAGTTACAAAGCATTTTTAAACTTCAACGGAATTCCGAGAACAATGGATGAGTGCCGAAGCATTTTTAAACGTCAGTGGAATTCCGAGAACAATGAAAGAGTTGCGAAGCATTATTAAACGTCAGCGGAATTCCGAGAACAATGGAAGAGTTCTGAAGCATTTTTAAGCGTCAGCGGAATTTTGAAAACAATGGAAGATTTCCGAAGCATTTATAAACGTCAGCGGAATTCTGAGAACAATGGAAGAGTTCCGAAGCATTTTTAAACTTCAGCAGAATTCCGAGAACAATGGAAGTGTTCCGAAGCATTTTTAAACTTCAGCGGAATTTGGAGAACAATGGAAGAGTTCCGAAGCATTTTTAAAAGTCAGCGGAAATCCGAGAACAATGGAAGAGTTGTGAAGCATTTTTAAACGTCAGCGGAATTCCGAGAACAATGGAATAGTTCTGAAGCATTTTTAAACGTCAGCGGAATTTTGAAAACAATGGAAGATTTCCGAAGCATTTTTAAACATCAGCGGAATTCTGAGAACAATGGAAGAGTTCTGAAGCATTTATAAACTTCAGCAGAATTCCGAGAACAATGGAATAGTTCTGAAGCATTTTTAAACGTCAGCGGAATTTTGAAAACAATGGAAGATTTCCGAAGCATTTTTAAACGTCAGCGGAATTCCGAGAACAATGAAAGAGTTGCGAAGCATTATTAAACGTCAGCGGAATTCCGAGAACAATGGAAGAGTTCTGAAGCATTTTTAAACTTCAGCAGAATTCCCAGAACAATGGAAGTGTTTTGAAGCATTTTTAAACTTCAACGGAATTCCGAGAACAATGGAAGAGTTCCGAAGCATTTTTAAACGTCAGCGGAATTCCGAGAACAATGAAAGAGTTGCGAAGCATTATTAAACGTCAGCGGAATTCCGAGAACAATGGAAGAGTTCTGAAGCATTTTTAAGCGTCAGCGGAATTTTGAAAACAATGGAAGATTTCCGAAGCATTTTTAAACGTCAGCGGAATTCTGAGAACAATGGAAGAGTTCCTAAGCATTTTTAAACTTCAGCAGAATTCCGAGAACAATGGAAGGGTTCCGAAGCATTTTTAAACTTCAGCGGAATTCCGAGAACAATGGAAGAGTTCCAAAGCATTTTTAAACGTCAGCGGAATTCTGAGAACAATGGAAGAGTTCCGAAGCATTTTTAAACGTCAGCAGAATTCCGAGAAGAATGTAAGAGTACTGAAGCATTTTTAAACTTCAGCAGAATTCCGAGAGCAATGGAAGAGTTCCAAAGCATTTTAAAAGTTCAGCAGAATTCCGAGAACAATTGAAGAGTTCCGAAGCATTTTTAAACGTCAGCGGAATTCTGAGAACAATGTAAGAGTTCCGAAGCATTTTTAAACTTCAGCAGAATTCCGAGAACAATGGAAGAGTTCTGAAGCATTTTTAAACTTCAACGGAATTTCGAGAACAATGGAAGAGATCCGAAGCATATTTAAACGTCAGCGGAATTCCGAGAACAATGAAAGAGTTGCGAAGCATTATTAAACGTCAGCGGAATTCCGAGAACAATGGAAGAGTTCTGAAGCATTTTTAAACGTCAGCGGAATTTTGAAAACAATGGAAGATTTCCGAAGCATTTTTAAACGTCAGCGGAATTCTGAGAACAATGGAAGAGTTCCGAAGCATTTTTAAACGTCAGCGGAATGCCGAGAACAATGCAAGATTTCCGAAGCATTTTTAAACGTCAGCAGAATTCCGAGAACAATGGAACAGTTCCGAAGCATTTTTAAACGTCAGCGGAATTCTGAGAACAATGGAAGAGTTCCGCAGCATTTTTAAACGTCAGCAGAATTCCGAGAAGAATGTAAGAGTTCTGAAGCATTTTTAAACTTCAGCAGAATTCCGAAAGCAATGGAAGAGTTCCAAAGCATTTTAAAAGTTCAGCAGAATTCCGAGAACAATGGAAGAGTTCCGAAGCATTTTTAAACGTCAGCGGAATTCCGAGAACAATGAAAGAGTTGCGAAGCATTATTAAACGTCAGCGGAATTCCGAGAACAATGGAAGAGTTCTGAAGCATTTTTAAACGTCAGCGGAATTTTGAAAACAATGGAAGATTTCCGAAGCATTTTTAAACGTCAGCGGAATTCTGAGAACAATGGAAGAGTTCCGAAGCATTTTTAAACGTCAGCGGAATGCCGAGAACAATGCAAGATTTCCGAAGCATTTTTATATGTCAGCGGAATTCCGAGAACAATGGAAGAGTACCGAAGCATTTTTAAACGTCAGCGGAATTCTGAGAACAATGGAAGAGTTCCAAAGCATTTTTAAACTTCAGCAGAATTCCGAGAACAATGGAAGAGTTTCGAAGCATTTTTAAACTTCAACGGAATTCCGAGAACAATGGAAGAGTTCCGCAGCATTTTTAAACGTCAGCAGAATTCCGAGAAGAATGTAAGAGTTCTGAAGCATTTTTTAACTTCAGCAGAATTCCGAAAGCAATGGAAGAGTTCCAAAGCATTTTAAAAGTTCAGCAGAATTCCGAGAACAATTGAAGAGTTCCGAAGCATTTTTAAACGTCAGCGGAATGCCGAGAACAATGCAAGATTTCCGAAGCATTTTTATATGTCAGCGGAATTCCAAGAACAATGGAAGAGTTCCGAAGCATTTTTAAACTTCAGCAGAATTCCGAGAACAATGGAAGAGTTTCGAAGCATTTTTAAACTTCAATGGAATTTCGAGAACAATGGAAGAGTTCCGAAGCATTTTTAAACTTCAGCAGAATTCCGAGAACAATGGAAGATTTCCGAAGCATTTTTAAACGTCAGAGGAATTCTGAGAACAATGGAAGAGTTCTGAAGCATTTATAAACTTCACCAGAATTCCGAGAACAATGGAAGAGTTCCGAAGCATTTTTAAACTTCAACCGAATTCCGAGAGCAATGGAAGAGTTCCAAAGCATTTTAAAAGTTCAGCAGAATTCCGAGAACAATTGAAGAGTTCCGAAGCATTTTTAAACGTCAGCGGAATGCCGAGAACAATGCAAGATTTCCGAAGCATTTTTAAACGTCAGCGGAATTCTGAGAAGAATGG
Source organism: Phyllobates terribilis (assembly GCF_046119375.1). Taxonomy (NCBI): domain Eukaryota; kingdom Metazoa; phylum Chordata; class Amphibia; order Anura; family Dendrobatidae; genus Phyllobates; species Phyllobates terribilis. The sequence goes on along the minus strand of NW_027362775.1, from coordinate 18,485,067 downwards.
AAGAGTTCCGAAGCATTTTTAAACTTCAGCAGAATTCCGAGAACAATGGAAGAGTTTCGAAGCATTTTTAAACTTCAACGGAATTTCGAGAACAATGGAAGAGTTCCGAAGCATTTTTAAACGTCAGCGGAATTCCGAGAACAATGAAAGAGTTGCGAAGCATTATTAAACGTCAGCGGAATTCCGAGAACAATGGAAGAGTTCTGAAGCATTTTTAAACGTCAGTGGAATTTTGAAAACAATGGAAGATTTCCGAAGCATTTTTAAACGTCAGCGGAATTCTGAGAACAATGGAAGAGTTCCGAAGCATTTTTAAACGTCAGCGGAATGCCGAGAACAATGCAAGATTTCCGAAGCATTTTTATATGTCAGCGGAATTCCGAGAACAATGGAAGAGTACCGAAGCATTTTTAAATGTCAGCGGAATGCCGAGAACAATGCAAGATTTCCGAAGCATTTTTATATGTCAGCAGAATTCCGAGAACAATGGAAGAGATTTTAAGCATTTTTAAACTTCAGCGGAATTCCGAGAACAGTAGAAGAGTTCCGAAGCATTTTTAAACTTCACCCGAATTCTGAGAACAATGAAAGAGTTCCGAAGCATTTTTAAAAGTCAGCGGAATTCCGGGAACAATGGAAGAGTTGTGAAGCATTTTTAAACGTCAGCGGAATTCCGACAACAATGGAAGAGTTCCGAAGCATTTTTAAACTTCAGCGGAATTTGGAGAACAATGGAAGAGTTCCGAAGTATTTTTAAAAGTCAGCGGAATTCTGAGAACAATGGAAGATTTCCGAAGCATTTTTAAACGTCAGCGGAATTCTGAGAACAATGGAAGAGGTACGAAGCATTTTTAAACTTCAACGGAATTCCGAGAACAATGGAAGAGTTCTGAAGCATTTTTAAGCGTCAGCGGAATTTTGAAAACAATGGAAGATTTCCGAAGCATTTATAAACGTCAGCGGAATTCTGAGAACAATGGAAGAGTTCCGAAGCATTTTTAAACTTCAGCAGAATTCCGAGAACAATGGAAGGGTTCCGAAGCATTTTTAAACTTCAGCGGAATTTGGAGAACAATGGAAGAGTTCCGAAGCATTTTTAAACGTCAGTGGAATTCCGAGAACAATGAAAGAGTTGCGAAGCATTATTAAACGTCAGCGGAATTCCGAGAACAATGGAAGAGTTCTGAAGCATTTTTAAGCGTCAGCGGAATTTTGAAAACAATGGAAGATTTCCGAAGCATTTATAAACGTCAGCGGAATTCTGAGAACAAAGGAAGAGTTCCGAAGCATTTTTAAACTTCAGCAGAATTCCGAGAACAATGGAAGGGTTCCGAAGCATTTTTAAACTTCAGCGGAATTTGGAGAACAATGGAAGAGTTCCGAAGCATTTTTAAAAGTCAGCGGAAATCCGAGAACAATGGAAGAGTTGTGAAGCATTTTTAAACGTCAGCGGAATTCCGAGAACAATGGAATAGTTCTGAAGCATTTTTAAACGTCAGCGGAATTTTGAAAACAATGGAAGATTTCCGAAGCATTTTTAAACGTCAGCGGAATTCTGAGAACAATGGAAGAGTTCTGAAGCATTTATAAACTTCAGCAGAATTCCGAGAACAATGGAAGAGTTCCGCAGCATTTTTAAACGTCAGCAGAATTCCGAGAAGAATGTAAGAGTTCTGAAGCATTTTTTAACTTCAGCAGAATTCCGAAAGCAATGGAAGAGTTCCAAAGCATTTTAAAAGTTCAGCAAAATTCCGAGAACAATTGAAGAGTTCCGAAGCATTTTTAAACGTCAGCGGAATGCCGAGAACAATGCAAGATTTCCGAAGCATTTTTATATGTCAGCGGAATTCCAAGAACAATGGAAGAGTTCCGAAGCATTTTTAAACTTCAGCAGAATTCCGAGAACAATGGAAGAGTTTCGAAGCATTTTTAAACTTCAATGGAATTTCGAGAACAATGGAAGAGTTCCGAAGCATTTTTAAACTTCAGCAGAATTCCGAGAACAATGGAAGATTTCCGAAGCATTTTTAAACGTCAGAGGAATTCTGAGAACAATGGAAGAGTTCTGAAGCATTTATAAACTTCACCAGAATTCCGAGAACAATGGAAGAGTTCCGAAGCATTTTTAAACTTCAACCGAATTCCGAGAGCAATGGAAGAGTTCCAAAGCATTTTAAAAGTTCAGCAGAATTCCGAGAACAATTGAAGAGTTCCGAAGCATTTTTAAACGTCAGCGGAATGCCGAGAACAATGCAAGATTTCCGAAGCATTTTTATATGTCAGCGGAATTCCGAGAACAATGGAAGAGTACCGAAGCATTTTTAAACGTCAGCGGAATTCTGAGAACAATGGAAGAGTTCCAAAGCATTTTTAAACTTCAGCAGAATTCCGAGAACAATGGAAGAGTTTCGAAGCATTTTTAAACTTCAACGGAATTCCGAGAACAATGGAAGAGTTCCGCAGCATTTTTAAACGTCAGCAGAATTCCGAGAACAATGGAAGAGTTTCGAAGCATTTTTAAACGTCAGCGGAATTCTGAGAACAATGGAAGAGTTCCGAAGCATTTTTAAACTTCAGCAGAATTCCGAGAACAATGGAAGAGTTTCGAAGCATTTTTAAACTTCAACGGAATTTCGAGAACAATGGAAGAGTTCCGAAGCATTTTTAAACGTCAGCGGAATTCCGAGAACAATGAAAGAGTTGCGAAGCATTATTAAACGTCAGCGGAATTCTGAGAACAATGGAAGAGTTCTGAAGCATTTTTAAACGTCAGCGGAATTTTGAAAACAATGGAAGATTTCCGAAGCATTTTTAAACGTCAGCGGAATTCTGAGAACAATGGAAGAGTTCCGAAGCATTTTTAAACGTCAGCGGAATGCCGAGAACAATGCAAGATTTCCGAAGCATTTTTATATGTCAGCGGAATTCCGAGAACAATGGAAGAGTACCGAAGCATTTTTAAATGTCAGCGGAATGCCGTGAACAATGCAAGATTTCCGAAGCATTTTTATATGTCAGCAGAATTCCGAGAACAATGGAAGAGATTTTAAGCATTTTTAAACTTCAGCGGAATTCCGAGAACAGTAGAAGAGTTCCGAAGCATTTTTAAACTTCACCCGAATTCTGAGAACAATGAAAGAGTTCCGAAGCATTTTTAAAAGTCAGCGGAATTCCGGGAACAATGGAAGAGTTGTGAAGCATTTTTAAACGTCAGCGGAATTCCGAGAACAATGGAAGAGTTCCGAAGCATTTTTAAACTTCAGCGGAATTTGGAGAACAATGGAAGAGTTCCGAAGTATTTTTAAAAGTCAGCGGAATTCTGAGAACAATGGAAGATTTCCGAAGCATTTTTAAACGTCAGCGGAATTCTGAGAACAATGGAAGAGTTACAAAGCATTTTTAAACTTCAACGGAATTCCGAGAACAATGGATGAGTGCCGAAGCATTTTTAAACATCAGTGGAATTCCGAGAACAATGAAAGAGTTGCGAAGCATTATTAAACGTCAGCGGAATTCCGAGAACAATGGAAGAGTTCTGAAGCATTTTTAAGCGTCAGCGGAATTTTGAAAACAATGGAAGATTTCCGAAGCATTTATAAACGTCAGCGGAATTCTGAGAACAATGGAAGAGTTCCGAAGCATTTTTAAACTTCAGCAGAATTCCGAGAACAATGGAAGTGTTCCGAAGCATTTTTAAACTTCAGCGGAATTTGGAGAACAATGGAAGAGTTCCGAAGCATTTTTAAAAGTCAGCGGAAATCCGAGAACAATGGAAGAGTTGTGAAGCATTTTTAAACGTCAGCGGAATTCCGAGAACAATGGAATAGTTCTGAAGCATTTTTAAACGTCAGCGGAATTTTGAAAACAATGGAAGATTTCCGAAGCATTTTTAAACGTCAGCGGAATTCTGAGAACAATGGAAGAGTTCTGAAGCATTTATAAACTTCAGCAGAATTCCGAGAACAATGGAATAGTTCTGAAGCATTTTTAAACGTCAGCGGAATTTTGAAAACAATGGAAGATTTCCGAAGCATTTTTAAACGTCAGCGGAATTCCGAGAACAATGAAAGAGTTGCGAAGCATTATTAAACGTCAGCGGAATTCCGAGAACAATGGAAGAGTTCTGAAGCATTTTTAAACTTCAGCAGAATTCCCAGAACAATGGAAGTGTTTTGAAGCATTTTTAAACTTCAACGGAATTCCGAGAACAATGGAAGAGTTCCGAAGCATTTTTAAACGTCAGCGGAATTCCGAGAACAATGGAAGAGTTCTGAAGCATTTTTAAGCGTCAGCGGAATTTTGAAAACAATGGAAGATTTCCGAAGCATTTTTAAACGTCAGCGGAATTCTGAGAACAATGGAAGAGTTCCTAAGCATTTTTAAACTTCAGCAGAATTCCGAGAACAATGGAAGGGTTCCGAAGCATTTTTAAACTTCAGCGGAATTCCGAGAACAATGGAAGAGTTCCAAAGCATTTTTAAACGTCAGCGGAATTCTGAGAACAATGGAAGAGTTCCGAAGCATTTTTAAACGTCAGCAGAATTCCGAGAAGAATGTAAGAGTACTGAAGCATTTTTAAACTTCAGCAGAATTCCGAGAGCAATGGAAGAGTTCCAAAGCATTTTAAAAGTTCAGCAGAATTCCGAGAACAATTGAAGAGTTCCAAAGCATTTTTAAACGTCAGCGGAATTCTGAGAACAATGTAAGAGTTCCGAAGCATTTTTAAACTTCAGCAGAATTCCGAGAACAATGGAAGAGTTTGGAAGCATTTTTAAACTTCAACGGAATTTCGAGAACAATGGAAGAGATCCGAAGCATATTTAAACGTCAGCGGAATTCCGAGAACAATGAAAGAGTTGCGAAGCATTATTAAACGTCAGCGGAATTCCGAGAACAATGGAAGAGTTCTGAAGCATTTTTAAACGTCAGCGGAATTTTGAAAACAATGGAAGATTTCCGAAGCATTTTTAAACGTCAGCGGAATTCTGAGAACAATGGAAGAGTTCCGAAGCATTTTTAAACGTCAGCGGAATGCCGAGAACAATGCAAGATTTCCGAAGCATTTTTAAACGTCAGCAGAATTCCGAGAACAATGGAACAGTTCCGAAGCATTTTTAAACGTCAGCGGAATTCTGAGAACAATGGAAGAGTTCCGCAGCATTTTTAAACGTCAGCAGAATTCCGAGAAGAATGTAAGAGTTCTGAAGCATTTTTAAACTTCAGCAGAATTCCGAAAGCAATGGAAGAGTTCCAAAGCATTTTAAAAGTTCAGCAGAATTCCGAGAACAATGGAAGAGTTCCGAAGCATTTTTAAACGTCAGCGGAATTCCGAGAACAATGAAAGAGTTGCGAAGCATTATTAAACGTCAGCGGAATTCCGAGAACAATGGAAGAGTTCTGAAGCATTTTTAAACGTCAGCGGAATTTTGAAAACAATGGAAGATTTCCGAAGCATTTTTAAACGTCAGCGGAATTCTGAGAACAATGGAAGAGTTCCGAAGCATTTTTAAACGTCAGCGGAATGCCGAGAACAATGCAAGATTTCCGAAGCATTTTTATATGTCAGCGGAATTCCGAGAACAATGGAAGAGTTCCGCAGCATTTTTAAACGTCAGCAGAATTCCGAGAAGAATGTAAGAGTTCTGAAGCATTTTTTAACTTCAGCAGAATTCCGAAAGCAATGGAAGAGTTCCAAAGCATTTTAAAAGTTCAGCAGAATTCCGAGAACAATTGAAGAGTTCCGAAGCATTTTTAAACGTCAGCGGAATGCCGAGAACAATGCAAGATTTCCGAAGCATTTTTATATGTCAGCGGAATTCCAAGAACAATGGAAGAGTTCCGAAGCATTTTTAAACTTCAGCAGAATTCCGAGAACAATGGAAGAGTTTCGAAGCATTTTTAAACTTCAATGGAATTTCGAGAACAATGGAAGAGTTCCGAAGCATTTTTAAACTTCAGCAGAATTCCGAGAACAATGGAAGATTTCCGAAGCATTTTTAAACGTCAGAGGAATTCTGAGAACAATGGAAGAGTTCTGAAGCATTTATAAACTTCACCAGAATTCCGAGAACAATGGAAGAGTTCCGAAGCATTTTTAAACTTCAACCGAATTCCGAGAGCAATGGAAGAGTTCCAAAGCATTTTAAAAGTTCAGCAGAATTCCGAGAACAATTGAAGAGTTCCGAAGCATTTTTAAACGTCAGCGGAATGCCGAGAACAATGCAAGATTTCCGAAGCATTTTTAAACGTCAGCGGAATTCTGAGAAGAATGGAAGAGTTCCGAAGCATTTTTAAACTTCAGCAGAATTCCGAGAACAATGGAAGAGTTTCGAAGCATTTTTAAACTTCAACGGAATTTCGAGAACAATGGAAGAGTTCCGAAGCATTTTTAAACGTCAGCGGAATTCCGAGAACAATGAAAGAGTTGCGAAGCATTATTAAACGTCAGCGGAATTCCGAGAACAATGGAAGAGTTCTGAAGCATTTTTAAACGTCAGTGGAATTTTGAAAACAATGGAAGATTTCCGAAGCATTTTTAAACGTCAGCGGAATTCTGAGAACAATGGAAGAGTTCCGAAGCATTTTTAAACGTCAGCGGAATGCCGAGAACAATGCAAGATTTCCGAAGCATTTTTATATGTCAGCGGAATTCCGAGAACAATGGAAGAGTACCGAAGCATTTTTAAATGTCAGCGGAATGCCGAGAACAATGCAAGATTTCCGAAGCATTTTTATATGTCAGCAGAATTCCGAGAACAATGGAAGAGATTTTAAGCATTTTTAAACTTCAGCGGAATTCCGAGAACAGTAGAAGAGTTCCGAAGCATTTTTAAACTTCACCCGAATTCTGAGAACAATGAAAGAGTTCCGAAGCATTTTTAAAAGTCAGCGGAATTCCGGGAACAATGGAAGAGTTGTGAAGCATTTTTAAACGTCAGCGGAATTCCGACAACAATGGAAGAGTTCCGAAGCATTTTTAAACTTCAGCGGAATTTGGAGAACAATGGAAGAGTTCCGAAGTATTTTTAAAAGTCAGCGGAATTCTGAGAACAATGGAAGATTTCCGAAGCATTTTTAAACGTCAGCGGAATTCTGAGAACAATGGAAGAGGTACGAAGCATTTTTAAACTTCAACGGAATTCCGAGAACAATGGAAGAGTTCTGAAGCATTTTTAAGCGTCAGCGGAATTTTGAAAACAATGGAAGATTTCCGAAGCATTTATAAACGTCAGCGGAATTCTGAGAACAATGGAAGAGTTCCGAAGCATTTTTAAACTTCAGCAGAATTCCGAGAACAATCGAAGGGTTCCGAAGCATTTTTAAACTTCAGCGGAATTTGGAGAACAATGGAAGAGTTCCGAAGCATTTTTAAACGTCAGTGGAATTCCGAGAACAATGAAAGAGTTGCGAAGCATTATTAAACGTCAGCGGAATTCCGAGAACAATGGAAGAGTTCTGAAGCATTTTTAAGCGTCAGCGGAATTTTGAAAACAATGGAAGATTTCCGAAGCATTTATAAACGTCAGCGGAATTCTGAGAACAAAGGAAGAGTTCCGAAGCATTTTTAAACTTCAGCAGAATTCCGAGAACAATGGAAGGGTTCCGAAGCATTTTTAAACTTCAGCGGAATTTGGAGAACAATGGAAGAGTTCCGAAGCATTTTTAAAAGTCAGCGGAAATCCGAGAACAATGGAAGAGTTGTGAAGCATTTTTAAACGTCAGCGGAATTCCGAGAACAATGGAATAGTTCTGAAGCATTTTTAAACGTCAGCGGAATTTTGAAAACAATGGAAGATTTCCGAAGCATTTTTAAACGTCAGCGGAATTCTGAGAACAATGGAAGAGTTCTGAAGCATTTATAAACTTCAGCAGAATTCCGAGAACAATGGAAGAGTTCCGTAGCATTTTTAAACGTCAGCGGAATTCCGAGAACAATGAAAGAGTTGCGAAGCATTATTAAACGTCAGCGGAATTCCGAGAACAATGGAAGAGTTCTGAAGCATTTTTAAACTTCAGCAGAATTCCCAGAACAATGGAAGTGTTTTGAAGCATTTTTAAACTTCAACGGAATTCCGAGAACAATGGAAGAGTTCCGAAGCATTTTTAAACGTCAGCGGAATTCCGAGAACAATGAAAGAGTTGCGAAGCATTATTAAACGTCAGCGGAATTCCGAGAACAATGGAAGAGTTCTGAAGCATTTTTAAACGTCAGCGGAATTTTGAAAACAATGGAAGATTTCCGAAGCATTTTTAAACGTCAGCGGAATTCTGAGAACAATGGAAGAGTTCCGAAGCATTTTTAAACGTCAGCGGAATGCCGAGAACAATGCAAGATTTCCGAAGCATTTTTATATGTCAGCGGAATTCCGAGAACAATGGAAGAGTACCGAAGCATTTTTAAACGTCAGCGGAATTCTGAGAACAATGGAAGAGTTCCAAAGCATTTTTAAACTTCAGCAGAATTCCGAGAACAATGGAAGAGTTTCGAAGCATTTTTAAACTTCAACGGAATTCCGAGAACAATGGAAGAGTTCCGCAGCATTTTTAAACGTCAGCAGAATTCCGAGAAGAATGTAAGAGTTCTGAAGCATTTTTTAACTTCAGCAGAATTCCGAAAGCAATGGAAGAGTTCCAAAGCATTTTAAAAGTTCAGCAGAATTCCGAGAACAATTGAAGAGTTCCGAAGCATTTTTAAACGTCAGCGGAATGCCGAGAACAATGCAAGATTTCCGAAGCATTTTTATATGTCAGCGGAATTCCAAGAACAATGGAAGAGTTCCGAAGCATTTTTAAACTTCAGCAGAATTCCGAGAACAATGGAAGAGTTTCGAAGCATTTTTAAACTTCAATGGAATTTCGAGAACAATGGAAGAGTTCCGAAGCATTTTTAAACTTCAGCAGAATTCCGAGAACAATGGAAGATTTCCGAAGCATTTTTAAACGTCAGAGGAATTCTGAGAACAATGGAAGAGTTCTGAAGCATTTATAAACTTCACCAGAATTCCGAGAACAATGGAAGAGTTCCGAAGCATTTTTAAACTTCAACCGAATTCCGAGAGCAATGGAAGAGTTCCAAAGCATTTTAAAAGTTCAGCAGAATTCCGAGAACAATTGAAGAGTTCCGAAGCATTTTTAAACGTCAGCGGAATGCCGAAAACAATGCAAGATTTCCGAAGCATTTTTAAACGTCAGCGGAATTCTGAGAAGAATGGAAGAGTTCCGAAGCATTTTTAAACTTCAGCAGAATTCCGAGAACAATGGAAGAGTTTCGAAGCATTTTTAAACTTCAACGGAATTTCGAGAACAATGGAAGAGTTCCGAAGCATTTTTAAACGTCAGCGGAATTCCGAGAACAATGAAAGAGTTGCGAAGCATTATTAAACGTCAGCGGAATTCCGAGAACAATGGAAGAGTTCTGAAGCATTTTTAAACGTCAGCGGAATTTTGAAAACAATGGAAGATTTCCGAAGCATTTTTAAACGTCAGCGGAATTCTGAGAACAATGGAAGAGTTCCGAAGCATTTTTAAACATCAGCGGAATGCCGAGAACAATGCAAGATTTCCGAAGCATTTTTATATGTCAGCGGAATTCCGAGAACAATGGAAGAGTACCGAAGCATTTTTAAATGTCAGCGGAATGCCGAGAACAATGCAAGATTTCCGAAGCATTTTTATATGTCAGCAGAATTCCGAGAACAATGGAAGATATTTTAAGCATTTTTAAACTTCAGCGGAATTCCGAGAACAGTAGAAGAGTTCCGAAGCATTTTTAAACTTCACCCGAATTCTGAGAACAATGAAAGAGTTCCGAAGCATTTTTAAAAGTCAGCGGAATTCCGGGAACAATGGAAGAGTTGTGAAGCATTTTTAAACGTCAGCGGAATTCCGAGAACAATGGAAGAGTTCCGAAGCATTTTTAAACTTCAGCGGAATTTGGAGAACAATGGAAGAGTTCCGAAGTATTTTTTAAAGTCAGCGGAATTCTGAGAACAATGGAAGATTTCCGAAGCATTTTTAAACGTCAGCGGAATTCTGAGAACAATGGAAGAGGTACGAAGCATTTTTAAACGTCAGTGGAATTCCGAGAACAATGAAAGAGTTGCGAAGCATTATTAAACGTCAGCGGAATTCCGAGAACAATGGAAGAGTTCTGAAGCATTTTTAAGCGTCAGCGGAATTTTGAAAACAATGGAAGATTTCCGAAGCATTTATAAACGTCAGCGGAATTCTGAGAACAATGGAAGAGTTCCGAAGCATTTTTAAACGTCAGCGGAATGCCGAGAACAATGCAAGATTTCCGAAGCATTTTTATATGTCAGCGGAATTCCGAGAACAATGGAAGAGTACCGAAGCATTTTTAAATGTCAGCGGAATGCCGTGAACAATGCAAGATTTCCGAAGCATTTTTATATGTCAGCAGAATTCCGAGAACAATGGAAGAGATTTTAAGCATTTTTAAACTTCAGCGGAATTCCGAGAACAGTAGAAGAGTTCCGAAGCATTTTTAAACTTCACCCGAATTCTGAGAACAATGAAAGAGTTCCGAAGCATTTTTAAAAGTCAGCGGAATTCCGGGAACAATGGAAGAGTTGTGAAGCATTTTTAAACGTCAGCGGAATTCCGAGAACAATGGAAGAGTTCCGAAGCATTTTTAAACTTCAGCGGAATTTGGAGAACAATGGAAGAGTTCCGAAGTATTTTTAAAAGTCAGCGGAATTCTGAGAACAATGGAAGATTTCCGAAGCATTTTTAAACGTCAGCGGAATTCTGAGAACAATGGAAGAGTTACAAAGCATTTTTAAACTTCAACGGAATTCCGAGAACAATGGATGAGTGCCGAAGCATTTTTAAACGTCAGTGGAATTCCGAGAACAATGAAAGAGTTGCGAAGCATTATTAAACGTCAGCGGAATTCCGAGAACAATGGAAGAGTTCTGAAGCATTTTTAAGCGTCAGCGGAATTTTGAAAACAATGGAAGATTTCCGAAGCATTTATAAACGTCAGCGGAATTCTGAGAACAATGGAAGAGTTCCGAAGCATTTTTAAACTTCAGCAGAATTCCGAGAACAATGGAAGTGTTCCGAAGCATTTTTAAACTTCAGCGGAATTTGGAGAACAATGGAAGAGTTCCGAAGCATTTTTAAAAGTCAGCGGAAATCCGAGAACAATGGAAGAGTTGTGAAGCATTTTTAAACGTCAGCGGAATTCCGAGAACAATGGAATAGTTCTGAAGCATTTTTAAACGTCAGCGGAATTTTGAAAACAATGGAAGATTTCCGAAGCATTTTTAAACGTCAGCGGAATTCTGAGAACAATGGAAGAGTTCTGAAGCATTTATAAACTTCAGCAGAATTCCGAGAACAATGGAATAGTTCTGAAGCATTTTTAAACGTCAGCGGAATTTTGAAAACAATGGAAGATTTCCGAAGCATTTTTAAACGTCAGCGGAATTCCGAGAACAATGAAAGAGTTGCGAAGCATTATTAAACGTCAGCGGAATTCCGAGAACAATGGAAGAGTTCTGAAGCATTTTTAAACTTCAGCAGAATTCCCAGAACAATGGAAGTGTTTTGAAGCATTTTTAAACTTCAACGGAATTCCGAGAACAATGGAAGAGTTCCGAAGCATTTTTAAACGTCAGCGGAATTCCGAGAACAATGGAAGAGTTCTGAAGCATTTTTAAGCGTCAGCGGAATTTTGAAAACAATGGAAGATTTCCGAAGCATTTTTAAACGTCAGCGGAATTCTGAGAACAATGGAAGAGTTCCTAAGCATTTTTAAACTTCAGCAGAATTCCGAGAACAATGGAAGGGTTCCGAAGCATTTTTAAACTTCAGCGGAATTCCGAGAACAATGGAAGAGTTCCAAAGCATTTTTAAACGTCAGCGGAATTCTGAGAACAATGGAAGAGTTCCGAAGCATTTTTAAACGTCAGCAGAATTCCGAGAAGAATGTAAGAGTACTGAAGCATTTTTAAACTTCAGCAGAATTCCGAGAGCAATGGAAGAGTTCCAAAGCATTTTAAAAGTTCAGCAGAATTCCGAGAACAAATGAAGAGTTCCGAAGCATTTTTAAACGTCAGCGGAATTCTGAGAACAATGTAAGAGTTCCGAAGCATTTTTAAACTTCAGCAGAATTCCGAGAACAATGGAAGAGTTTGGAAGCATTTTTAAACTTCAACGGAATTTCGAGAACAATGGAAGAGATCCGAAGCATATTTAAACGTCAGCGGAATTCCGAGAACAATGAAAGAGTTGCGAAGCATTATTAAACGTCAGCGGAATTCCGAGAACAATGGAAGAGTTCTGAAGCATTTTTAAACGTCAGCGGAATTTTGAAAACAATGGAAGATTTCCGAAGCATTTTTAAACGTCAGCGGAATTCTGAGAACAATGGAAGAGTTCCGAAGCATTTTTAAACGTCAGCGGAATGCCGAGAACAATGCAAGATTTCCGAAGCATTTTTAAACGTCAGCAGAATTCCGAGAACAATGGAACAGTTCCGAAGCATTTTTAAACGTCAGCGGAATTCTGAGAACAATGGAAGAGTTCCGCAGCATTTTTAAACGTCAGCAGAATTCCGAGAAGAATGTAAGAGTTCTGAAGCATTTTTAAACTTCAGCAGAATTCCGAAAGCAATGGAAGAGTTCCAAAGCATTTTAAAAGTTCAGCAGAATTCCGAGAACAATGGAAGAGTTCCGAAGCATTTTTAAACGTCAGCGGAATTCCGAGAACAATGAAAGAGTTGCGAAGCATTATTAAACGTCAGCGGAATTCCGAGAACAATGGAAGAGTTCTGAAGCATTTTTAAACGTCAGCGGAATTTTGAAAACAATGGAAGATTTCCGAAGCATTTTTAAACGTCAGCGGAATTCTGAGAACAATGGAAGAGTTCCGAAGCATTTTTAAACGTCAGCGGAATGCCGAGAACAATGCAAGATTTCCGAAGCATTTTTATATGTCAGCGGAATTCCGAGAACAATGGAAGAGTTCCGCAGCATTTTTAAACGTCAGCAGAATTCCGAGAAGAATGTAAGAGTTCTGAAGCATTTTTTAACTTCAGCAGAATTCCGAAAGCAATGGAAGAGTTCCAAAGCATTTTAAAAGTTCAGCAGAATTCCGAGAACAATTGAAGAGTTCCGAAGCATTTTTAAACGTCAGCGGAATGCCGAGAACAATGCAAGATTTCCGAAGCATTTTTATATGTCAGCGGAATTCCAAGAACAATGGAAGAGTTCCGAAGCATTTTTAAACTTCAGCAGAATTCCGAGAACAATGGAAGAGTTTCGAAGCATTTTTAAACTTCAATGGAATTTCGAGAACAATGGAAGAGTTCCGAAGCATTTTTAAACTTCAGCAGAATTCCGAGAACAATGGAAGATTTCCGAAGCATTTTTAAACGTCAGAGGAATTCTGAGAACAATGGAAGAGTTCTGAAGCATTTATAAACTTCACCAGAATTCCGAGAACAATGGAAGAGTTCCGAAGCATTTTTAAACTTCAACCGAATTCCGAGAGCAATGGAAGAGTTCCAAAGCATTTTAAAAGTTCAGCAGAATTCCGAGAACAATTGAAGAGTTCCGAAGCATTTTTAAACGTCAGCGGAATGCCGAGAACAATGCAAGATTTCCGAAGCATTTTTAAACGTCAGCGGAATTCTGAGAAGAATGGAAGAGTTCCGAAGCATTTTTAAACTTCAGCAGAATTCCGAGAACAATGGAAGAGTTTCGAAGCATTTTTAAACTTCAACGGAATTTCGAGAACAATGGAAGAGTTCCGAAGCATTTTTAAACGTCAGCGGAATTCCGAGAACAATGAAAGAGTTGCGAAGCATTATTAAACGTCAGCGGAATTCCGAGAACAATGGAAGAGTTCTGAAGCATTTTTAAACGTCAGTGGAATTTTGAAAACAATGGAAGATTTCCGAAGCATTTTTAAACGTCAGCGGAATTCTGAGAACAATGGAAGAGTTCCGAAGCATTTTTAAACGTCAGCGGAATGCCGAGAACAATGCAAGATTTCCGAAGCATTTTTATATGTCAGCGGAATTCCGAGAACAATGGAAGAGTACCGAAGCATTTTTAAATGTCAGCGGAATGCCGAGAACAATGCAAGATTTCCGAAGCATTTTTATGTCAGCAGAATTCCGAGAACAATGGAAGAGATTTTAAGCATTTTTAAACTTCAGCGGAATTCCGAGAACAGTAGAAGAGTTCCGAAGCATTTTTAAACTTCACCCGAATTCTGAGAACAATGAAAGAGTTCCGAAGCATTTTTAAAAGTCAGCGGAATTCCGGGAACAATGGAAGAGTTGTGAAGCATTTTTAAACGTCAGCGGAATTCCGACAACAATGGAAGAGTTCCGAAGCATTTTTAAACTTCAGCGGAATTTGGAGAACAATGGAAGAGTTCCGAAGTATTTTTAAAAGTCAGCGGAATTCTGAGAACAATGGAAGATTTCCGAAGCATTTTTAAACGTCAGCGGAATTCTGAGAACAATGGAAGAGTTCCGAAGCATTTTTAAACTTCAGCAGAATTCCGAGAACAATCGAAGGGTTCCGAAGCATTTTTAAACTTCAGCGGAATTTGGAGAACAATGGAAGAGTTCCGAAGCATTTTTAAACGTCAGTGGAATTCCGAGAACAATGAAAGAGTTGCGAAGCATTATTAAACGTCAGCGGAATTCCGAGAACAATGGAAGAGTTCTGAAGCATTTTTAAGCGTCAGCGGAATTTTGAAAACAATGGAAGATTTCCGAAGCATTTATAAACGTCAGCGGAATTCTGAGAACAAAGGAAGAGTTCCGAAGCATTTTTAAACTTCAGCAGAATTCCGAGAACAATGGAAGGGTTCCGAAGCATTTTTAAACTTCAGCGGAATTTGGAGAACAATGGAAGAGTTCCGAAGCATTTTTAAAAGTCAGCGGAAATCCGAGAACAATGGAAGAGTTGTGAAGCATTTTTAAACGTCAGCGGAATTCCGAGAACAATGGAATAGTTCTGAAGCATTTTTAAACGTCAGCGGAATTTTGAAAACAATGGAAGATTTCCGAAGCATTTTTAAACGTCAGCGGAATTCTGAGAACAATGGAAGAGTTCTGAAGCATTTATAAACTTCAGCAGAATTCCGAGAACAATGGAAGAGTTCCGTAGCATTTTTAAACGTCAGCGGAATTCCGAGAACAATGAAAGAGTTGCGAAGCATTATTAAACGTCAGCGGAATTCCGAGAACAATGGAAGAGTTCTGAAGCATTTTTAAACTTCAGCAGAATTCCCAGAACAATGGAAGTGTTTTGAAGCATTTTTAAACTTCAACGGAATTCCGAGAACAATGGAAGAGTTCCGAAGCATTTTTAAACGTCAGCGGAATTCCGAGAACAATGAAAGAGTTGCGAAGCATTATTAAACGTCAGCGGAATTCCGAGAACAATGGAAGAGTTCTGAAGCATTTTTAAACGTCAGCGGAATTTTGAAAACAATGGAAGATTTCCGAAGCATTTTTAAACGTCAGCGGAATTCTGAGAACAATGGAAGAGTTCCGAAGCATTTTTAAACGTCAGCGGAATGCCGAGAACAATGCAAGATTTCCGAAGCATTTTTATATGTCAGCGGAATTCCGAGAACAATGGAAGAGTACCGAAGCATTTTTAAACGTCAGCGGAATTCTGAGAACAATGGAAGAGTTCCAAAGCATTTTTAAACTTCAGCAGAATTCCGAGAACAATGGAAGAGTTTCGAAGCATTTTTAAACTTCAACGGAATTCCGAGAACAATGGAAGAGTTCCGCAGCATTTTTAAACGTCAGCAGAATTCCGAGAAGAATGTAAGAGTTCTGAAGCATTTTTTAACTTCAGCAGAATTCCGAAAGCAATGGAAGAGTTCCAAAGCATTTTAAAAGTTCAGCAGAATTCCGAGAACAATTGAAGAGTTCCGAAGCATTTTTAAACGTCAGCGGAATGCCGAGAACAATGCAAGATTTCCGAAGCATTTTTATATGTCAGCGGAATTCCAAGAACAATGGAAGAGTTCCGAAGCATTTTTAAACTTCAGCAGAATTCCGAGAACAATGGAAGAGTTTCGAAGCATTTTTAAACTTCAATGGAATTTCGAGAACAATGGAAGAGTTCCGAAGCATTTTTAAACTTCAGCAGAATTCCGAGAACAATGGAAGATTTCCGAAGCATTTTTAAACGTCAGAGGAATTCTGAGAACAATGGAAGAGTTCTGAAGCATTTATAAACTTCACCAGAATTCCGAGAACAATGGAAGAGTTCCGAAGCATTTTTAAACTTCAACCGAATTCCGAGAGCAATGGAAGAGTTCCAAAGCATTTTAAAAGTTCAGCAGAATTCCGAGAACAATTGAAGAGTTCCGAAGCATTTTTAAACGTCAGCGGAATGCCGAAAACAATGCAAGATTTCCGAAGCATTTTTAAACGTCAGCGGAATTCTGAGAAGAATGGAAGAGTTCCGAAGCATTTTTAAACTTCAGCAGAATTCCGAGAACAATGGAAGAGTTTCGAAGCATTTTTAAACTTCAACGGAATTTCGAGAACAATGGAAGAGTTCCGAAGCATTTTTAAACGTCAGCGGAATTCCGAGAACAATGAAAGAGTTGCGAAGCATTATTAAACGTCAGCGGAATTCCGAGAACAATGGAAGAGTTCTGAAGCATTTTTAAACGTCAGCGGAATTTTGAAAACAATGGAAGATTTCCGAAGCATTTTTAAACGTCAGCGGAATTCTGAGAACAATGGAAGAGTTCCGAAGCATTTTTAAACGTCAGCGGAATGCCGAGAACAATGCAAGATTTCCGAAGCATTTTTATATGTCAGCGGAATTCCGAGAACAATGGAAGAGTACCGAAGCATTTTTAAATGTCAGCGGAATGCCGAGAACAATGCAAGATTTCCGAAGCATTTTTATATGTCAGCAGAATTCCGAGAACAATGGAAGATATTTTAAGCATTTTTAAACTTCAGCGGAATTCCGAGAACAGTAGAAGAGTTCCGAAGCATTTTTAAACTTCACCCGAATTCTGAGAACAATGAAAGAGTTCCGAAGCATTTTTAAAAGTCAGCGGAATTCCGGGAACAATGGAAGAGTTGTGAAGCATTTTTAAACGTCAGCGGAATTCCGAGAACAATGGAAGAGTTCCGAAGCATTTTTAAACTTCAGCGGAATTTGGAGAACAATGGAAGAGTTCCGAAGTATTTTTTAAAGTCAGCGGAATTCTGAGAACAATGGAAGATTTCCGAAGCATTTTTAAACGTCAGCGGAATTCTGAGAACAATGGAAGAGGTACGAAGCATTTTTAAACGTCAGTGGAATTCCGAGAACAATGAAAGAGTTGCGAAGCATTATTAAACGTCAGCGGAATTCCGAGAACAATGGAAGAGTTCTGAAGCATTTTTAAGCGTCAGCGGAATTTTGAAAACAATGGAAGATTTCCGAAGCATTTATAAACGTCAGCGGAATTCTGAGAACAATGGAAGAGTTCCGAAGCATTTTTAAACGTCAGCGGAATGCCGAGAACAATGCAAGATTTCCGAAGCATTTTTATATGTCAGCGGAATTCCGAGAACAATGGAAGAGTACCGAAGCATTTTTAAATGTCAGCGGAATGCCGTGAACAATGCAAGATTTCCGAAGCATTTTTATATGTCAGCAGAATTCCGAGAACAATGGAAGAGATTTTAAGCATTTTTAAACTTCAGCGGAATTCCGAGAACAGTAGAAGAGTTCCGAAGCATTTTTAAACTTCACCCGAATTCTGAGAACAATGAAAGAGTTCCGAAGCATTTTTAAAAGTCAGCGGAATTCCGGGAACAATGGAAGAGTTGTGAAGCATTTTTAAACGTCAGCGGAATTCCGAGAACAATGGAAGAGTTCCGAAGCATTTTTAAACTTCAGCGGAATTTGGAGAACAATGGAAGAGTTCCGAAGTATTTTTAAAAGTCAGCGGAATTCTGAGAACAATGGAAGATTTCCGAAGCATTTTTAAACGTCAGCGGAATTCTGAGAACAATGGAAGAGTTACAAAGCATTTTTAAACTTCAACGGAATTCCGAGAACAATGGATGAGTGCCGAAGCATTTTTAAACGTCAGTGGAATTCCGAGAACAATGAAAGAGTTGCGAAGCATTATTAAACGTCAGCGGAATTCCGAGAACAATGGAAGAGTTCTGAAGCATTTTTAAGCGTCAGCGGAATTTTGAAAACAATGGAAGATTTCCGAAGCATTTATAAACGTCAGCGGAATTCTGAGAACAATGGAAGAGTTCCGAAGCATTTTTAAACTTCAGCAGAATTCCGAGAACAATGGAAGTGTTCCGAAGCATTTTTAAACTTCAGCGGAATTTGGAGAACAATGGAAGAGTTCCGAAGCATTTTTAAAAGTCAGCGGAAATCCGAGAACAATGGAAGAGTTGTGAAGCATTTTTAAACGTCAGCAGAATTTTGAAAACAATGGAAGATTTCCGAAGCATTTTTAAACGTCAGCGGAATTCTGAGAACAATGGAAGAGTTCTGAAGCATTTATAAACTTCAGCAGAATTCCGAGAACAATGGAATAGTTCTGAAGCATTTTTAAACGTCAGCGGAATTTTGAAAACAATGGAAGATTTCCGAAGCATTTTTAAACGTCAGCGGAATTCCGAGAACAATGAAAGAGTTGCGAAGCATTATTAAACGTCAGCGGAATTCCGAGAACAATGGAAGAGTTCTGAAGCATTTTTAAACTTCAGCAGAATTCCCAGAACAATGGAAGTGTTTTGAAGCATTTTTAAACTTCAACGGAATTCCGAGAACAATGGAAGAGTTCCGAAGCATTTTTAAACGTCAGCGGAATTCCGAGAACAATGAAAGAGTTGCGAAGCATTATTAAACGTCAGCGGAATTCCGAGAACAATGGAAGAGTTCTGAAGCATTTTTAAGCGTCAGCGGAATTTTGAAAACAATGGAAGATTTCCGAAGCATTTTTAAACGTCAGCGGAATTCTGAGAACAATGGAAGAGTTCCTAAGCATTTTTAAACTTCAGCAGAATTCCGAGAACAATGGAAGGGTTCCGAAGCATTTTTAAACTTCAGCGGAATTCCGAGAACAATGGAAGAGTTCCAAAGCATTTTTAAACGTCAGCGGAATTCTGAGAACAATGGAAGAGTTCCGAAGCATTTTTAAACGTCAGCAGAATTCCGAGAAGAATGTAAGAGTACTGAAGCATTTTTAAACTTCAGCAGAATTCCGAGAGCAATGGAAGAGTTCCAAAGCATTTTAAAAGTTCAGCAGAATTCCGAGAACAATTGAAGAGTTCCGAAGCATTTTTAAACGTCAGCGGAATTCTGAGAACAATGGAAGAGTTCCGAAGCATTTTTAAACTTCAGCAGAATTCCGAGAACAATGGAAGAGTTTGGAAGCATTTTTAAACTTCAACGGAATTTCGAGAACAATGGAAGAGATCCGAAGCATATTTAAACGTCAGCGGAATTCCGAGAACAATGAAAGAGTTGCGAAGCATTATTAAACGTCAGCGGAATTCCGAGAACAATGGAAGAGTTCTGAAGCATTTTTAAACGTCAGCGGAATTTTGAAAACAATGGAAGATTTCCGAAGCATTTTTAAACGTCAGCGGAATTCTGAGAACAATGGAAGAGTTCCGAAGCATTTTTAAACGTCAGCGGAATGCCGAGAACAATGCAAGATTTCCGAAGCATTTTTAAACGTCAGCAGAATTCCGAGAACAATGGAACAGTTCCGAAGCATTTTTAAACGTCAGCGGAATTCTGAGAACAATGGAAGAGTTCCGCAGCATTTTTAAACGTCAGCAGAATTCCGAGAAGAATGTAAGAGTTCTGAAGCATTTTTAAACTTCAGCAGAATTCCGAAAGCAATGGAAGAGTTCCAAAGCATTTTAAAAGTTCAGCAGAATTCCGAGAACAATTGAAGAGTTCCGAAGCATTTTTAAACGTCAGCGGAATGCCGAGAACAATGCAAGATTTCCGAAGCATTTTTATATGTCAGCGGAATTCCAAGAACAATGGAAGAGTTCCGAAGCATTTTTAAACTTCAGCAGAATTCCGAGAACAATGGAAGAGTTTCGAAGCATTTTTAAACTTCAATGGAATTTCGAGAACAATGGAAGAGTTCCGAAGCATTTTTAAACTTCAGCAGAATTCCGAGAACAATGGAAGATTTCCGAAGCATTTTTAAACGTCAGCGGAATTCTGAGAACAATGGAAGAGTTCTGAAGCATTTATAAACTTCAGCAGAATTCCGAGAACAATGGAAGAGTTCCGAAGCATTTTTAAACTTCACCCGAATTCCGAGAGCAATGGAAGAGTTCCAAAGCATTTTAAAAGTTCAGCAGAATTCCGAGAACAATTGAAGAGTTCCGAAGCATTTTTAAACGTCAGCGGAATGCCGAGAACAATGCAAGATTTCCGAAGCATTTTTAAACGTCAGCGGAATTCTGAGAACAATGGAAGAGTTCCGAAGCATTTTTAAACTTCAGCAGAATTCCGAGAACAATGGAAGAGTTTCGAAGCATTTTTAAACTTCAACGGAATTTCGAGAACAATGGAAGAGTTCCGAAGCATTTTTAAACGTCAGCGGAATTCCGAGAACAATGAAAGAGTTGCGAAGCATTATTAAACGTCAGCGGAATTCCGAGAACAATGGAAGAGTTCTGAAGCATTTTTAAACGTCAGCGGAATTTTGAAAACAATGGAAGATTTCCGAAGCATTTTTAAACGTCAGCGGAATTCTGAGAACAATGGAAGAGTTCCGAAGCATTTTTAAACGTCAGCGGAATGCCGAGAACAATGCAAGATTTCCGAAGCATTTTTATATGTCAGCGGAATTCCGGGAACAATGGAAGAGTTCCGCAGCATTTTTAAACGTCAGCAGAATGCCGAGAAGAATGTAAGAGTTCTGAAGCATTTTTTAACTTCAGCAGAATTCCGAAAGCAATGGAAGAGTTCCAAAGCATTTTAAAAGTTCAGCAGAATTCCGAGAACAATTGAAGAGTTCCGAAGCATTTTTAAACGTCAGCGGAATGCCGAGAACAATGCAAGATTTCCGAAGCATTTTTATATGTCAGCGGAATTCCAAGAACAATGGAAGAGTTCCGAAGCATTTTTAAACTTCAGCAGAATTCCGAGAACAATGGAAGAGTTTCGAAGCATTTTTAAACTTCAATGGAATTTCGAGAACAATGGAAGAGTTCCGAAGCATTTTTAAACTTCAGCAGAATTCCGAGAACAATGGAAGATTTCCGAAGCATTTTTAAACGTCAGAGGAATTCTGAGAACAATGGAAGAGTTCTGAAGCATTTCTAAACTTCACCAGAATTCCGAGAACAATGGAAGAGTTCCGAAGCATTTTTAAACTTCAACCGAATTCCGAGAGCAATGGAAGAGTTCCAAAGCATTTTAAAAGTTCAGCAGAATTCCGAGAACAATTGAAGAGTTCCGAAGCATTTTTAAACGTCAGCGGAATGCCGAGAACAATGCAAGATTTCCGAAGCATTTTTAAACGTCAGCGGAATTCTGAGAAGAATGGAAGAGTTCCGAAGCATTTTTAAACTTCAGCAGAATTCCGAGAACAATGGAAGAGTTTCGAAGCATTTTTAAACTTCAACGGAATTTCGAGAACAATGGAAGAGTTCCGAAGCATTTTTAAACGTCAGCGGAATTCCGAGAACAATGAAAGAGTTGCGAAGCATTATTAAACGTCAGCGGAATTCCGAGAACAATGGAAGAGTTCTGAAGCATTTTTAAACGTCAGTGGAATTTTGAAAACAATGGAAGATTTCCGAAGCATTTTTAAACGTCAGCGGAATTCTGAGAACAATGGAAGAGTTCCGAAGCATTTTTAAACGTCAGCGGAATGCCGAGAACAATGCAAGATTTCCGAAGCATTTTTATATGTCAGCGGAATTCCGAGAACAATGGAAGAGTACCGAAGCATTTTTAAATGTCAGCGGAATGCCGAGAACAATGCAAGATTTCCGAAGCATTTTTATATGTCAGCAGAATTCCGAGAACAATGGAAGAGTTGCGAAGCATTATTAAACGTCAGCGGAATTCCGAGAACAATGGAAGAGTTCTGAAGCATTTTTAAACGTCAGTGGAATTTTGAAAACAATGGAAGATTTCCGAAGCATTTTTAAACGTCAGCGGAATTCTGAGAACAATGGAAGAGTTCCGAAGCATTTTTAAACGTCAGCGGAATGCCGAGAACAATGCAAGATTTCCGAAGCATTTTTATATGTCAGCGGAATTCCGAGAACAATGGAAGAGTACCGAAGCATTTTTAAATGTCAGCGGAATGCCGAGAACAATGCAAGATTTCCGAAGCATTTTTATATGTCAGCAGAATTCCGAGAACAATGGAAGAGATTTTAAGCATTTTTAAACTTCAGCGGAATTCCGAGAACAGTAGAAGAGTTCCGAAGCATTTTTAAACTTCACCCGAATTCTGAGAACAATGAAAGAGTTCCGAAGCATTTTTAAAAGTCAGCGGAATTCCGGGAACAATGGAAGAGTTGTGAAGCATTTTTAAACGTCAGCGGAATTCCGACAACAATGGAAGAGTTCCGAAGCATTTTTAAACTTCAGCGGAATTTGGAGAACAATGGAAGAGTTCCGAAGTATTTTTAAAAGTCAGCGGAATTCTGAGAACAATGGAAGATTTCCGAAGCATTTTTAAACGTCAGCGGAATTCTGAGAACAATGGAAGAGGTACGAAGCATTTTTAAACTTCAACGGAATTCCGAGAACAATGGAAGAGTTCTGAAGCATTTTTAAGCGTCAGCGGAATTTTGAAAACAATGGAAGATTTCCGAAGCATTTATAAACGTCAGCGGAATTCTGAGAACAATGGAAGAGTTCCGAAGCATTTTTAAACTTCAGCAGAATTCCGAGAACAATGGAAGGGTTCCGAAGCATTTTTAAACTTCAGCGGAATTTGGAGAACAATGGAAGAGTTCCGAAGCATTTTTAAACGTCAGTGGAATTCCGAGAACAATGAAAGAGTTGCGAAGCATTATTAAACGTCAGCGGAATTCCGAGAACAATGGAAGAGTTCTGAAGCATTTTTAAGCGTCAGCGGAATTTTGAAAACAATGGAAGATTTCCGAAGCATTTATAAACGTCAGCGGAATTCTGAGAACAATGGAAGAGTTCCGAAGCATTTTTAAACTTCAGCAGAATTCCGAGAACAATGGAAGGGTTCCGAAGCATTTTTAAACTTCAGCGGAATTTGGAGAACAATGGAAGAGTTACGAAGCATTTTTAAACGTCAGTGGAATTCCGAGAACAATGAAAGAGTTGCGAAGCATTATTAAACGTCAGCGGAATTCCGAGAACAATGGAAGAGTTCTGAAGCATTTTTAAGCGTCAGCGGAATTTTGAAAACAATGGAAGATTTCCGAAGCATTTATAAACGTCAGCGGAATTCTGAGAACAAAGGAAGAGTTCCGAAGCATTTTTAAACTTCAGCAGAATTCCGAGAACAATGGAAGGGTTCCGAAGCATTTTTAAACTTCAGCGGAATTTGGAGAACAATGGAAGAGTTCCGAAGCATTTTTAAAAGTCAGCGGAAATCCGAGAACAATGGAAGAGTTGTGAAGCATTTTTAAACGTCAGCGGAATTCCGAGAACAATGGAATAGTTCTGAAGCATTTTTAAACGTCAGCGGAATTTTGAAAACAATGGAAGATTTCCGAAGCATTTTTAAACGTCAGCGGAATTCTGAGAACAATGGAAGAGTTCTGAAGCATTTATAAACTTCAGCAGAATTCCGAGAACAATGGAAGAGTTCCGTAGCATTTTTAAACGTCAGCGGAATTCCGAGAACAATGAAAGAGTTGCGAAGCATTATTAAACGTCAGCGGAATTCCGAGAACAATGGAAGAGTTCTGAAGCATTTTTAAACTTCAGCAGAATTCCCAGAACAATGGAAGTGTTTTGAAGCATTTTTAAACTTCAACGGAATTCCGAGAACAATGGAAGAGTTCCGAAGCATTTTTAAACGTCAGCGGAATTCCGAGAACAATGAAAGAGTTGCGAAGCATTATTAAACGTCAGCGGAATTCCGAGAACAATGGAAGAGTTCTGAAGCATTTTTAAACGTCAGCGGAATTTTGAAAACAATGGAAGATTTCCGAAGCATTTTTAAACGTCAGCGGAATTCTGAGAACAATGGAAGAGTTCCGAAGCATTTTTAAACGTCAGCGGAATGCCGAGAACAATGCAAGATTTCCGAAGCATTTTTATATGTCAGCGGAATTCCGAGAACAATGGAAGAGTACCGAAGCATTTTTAAACGTCAGCGGAATTCTGAGAACAATGGAAGAGTTCCAAAGCATTTTTAAACTTCAGCAGAATTCCGAGAACAATGGAAGAGTTTCGAAGCATTTTTAAACTTCAACGGAATTCCGAGAACAATGGAAGAGTTCCGCAGCATTTTTAAACGTCAGCAGAATTCCGAGAAGAATGTAAGAGTTCTGAAGCATTTTTTAACTTCAGCAGAATTCCGAAAGCAATGGAAGAGTTCCAAAGCATTTTAAAAGTTCAGCAGAATTCCGAGAACAATTGAAGAGTTCCGAAGCATTTTTAAACGTCAGCGGAATGCCGAGAACAATGCAAGATTTCCGAAGCATTTTTATATGTCAGCGGAATTCCAAGAACAATGGAAGAGTTCCGAAGCATTTTTAAACTTCAGCAGAATTCCGAGAACAATGGAAGAGTTTCGAAGCATTTTTAAACTTCAATGGAATTTCGAGAACAATGGAAGAGTTCCGAAGCATTTTTAAACTTCAGCAGAATTCCGAGAACAATGGAAGATTTCCGAAGCATTTTTAAACGTCAGAGGAATTCTGAGAACAATGGAAGAGTTCTGAAGCATTTATAAACTTCACCAGAATTCCGAGAACAATGGAAGAGTTCCGAAGCATTTTTAAACTTCAACCGAATTCCGAGAGCAATGGAAGAGTTCCAAAGCATTTTAAAAGTTCAGCAGAATTCCGAGAACAATTGAAGAGTTCCGAAGCATTTTTAAACGTCAGCGGAATGCCGAAAACAATGCAAGATTTCCGAAGCATTTTTAAACGTCAGCGGAATTCTGAGAAGAATGGAAGAGTTCCGAAGCATTTTTAAACTTCAGCAGAATTCCGAGAACAATGGAAGAGTTTCGAAGCATTTTTAAACTTCAACGGAATTTCGAGAACAATGGAAGAGTTCCGAAGCATTTTTAAACGTCAGCGGAATTCCGAGAACAATGAAAGAGTTGCGAAGCATTATTAAACGTCAGCGGAATTCCGAGAACAATGGAAGAGTTCTGAAGCATTTTTAAACGTCAGCGGAATTTTGAAAACAATGGAAGATTTCCGAAGCATTTTTAAACGTCAGCGGAATTCTGAGAACAATGGAAGAGTTCCGAAGCATTTTTAAACGTCAGCGGAATGCCGAGAACAATGCAAGATTTCCGAAGCATTTTTTTATGTCAGCGGAATTCCGAGAACAATGGAAGAGTACCGAAGCATTTTTAAATGTCAGCGGAATGCCGAGAACAATGCAAGATTTCCGAAGCATTTTTATATGTCAGCAGAATTCCGAGAACAATGGAAGAGATTTTAAGCATTTTTAAACTTCAGCGGAATTCCGAGAACAGTAGAAGAGTTCCGAAGCATTTTTAAACTTCACCCGAATTCTGAGAACAATGAAAGAGTTCCGAAGCATTTTTAAAAGTCAGCGGAATTCCGGGAACAATGGAAGAGTTGTGAAGCATTTTTAAACGTCAGCGGAATTCCGAGAACAATGGAAGAGTTCCGAAGCATTTTTAAACTTCAGCGGAATTTGGAGAACAATGGAAGAGTTCCGAAGTATTTTTAAAAGTCAGCGGAATTCTGAGAACAATGGAAGATTTCCGAAGCATTTTTAAACGTCAGCGGAATTCTGAGAACAATGGAAGAGGTACGAAGCATTTTTAAACTTCAACGGAATTCCGAGAACAATGGAAGAGTTCTGAAGCATTTTTAAGCGTCAGCGGAATTTTGAAAACAATGGAAGATTTCCGAAGCATTTATAAACGTCAGCGGAATTCTGAGAACAATGGAAGAGTTCCGAAGCATTTTTAAACTTCAGCAGAATTCCGAGAACAATGGAAGGGTTCCGAAGCATTTTTAAACTTCAGCGGAATTTGGAGAACAATGGAAGAGTTCCGAAGCATTTTTAAACGTCAGTGGAATTCCGAGAACAATGAAAGAGTTGCGAAGCATTATTAAACGTCAGCGGAATTCCTAGAACAATGGAAGAGTTCTGAAGCATTTTTAAGCGTCAGCGGAATTTTGAAAACAATGGAAGATTTCCGAAGCATTTATAAACGTCAGCGGAATTCTGAGAACAATGGAAGAGTTCCGAAGCATTTTTAAACGTCAGCGGAATGCCGAGAACAATGCAAGATTTCCGAAGCATTTTTATATGTCAGCGGAATTCCGAGAACAATGGAAGAGTACCGAAGCATTTTTAAATGTCAGCGGAATGCCGTGAACAATGCAAGATTTCCGAAGAATTTTTATATGTCAGCAGAATTCCGAGAACAATGGAAGAGATTTTAAGCATTTTTAAACTTCAGCGGAATTCCGAGAACAGTAGAAGAGTTCCGAAGCATTTTTAAACTTCACCCGAATTCTGAGAACAATGAAAGAGTTCCGAAGCATTTTTAAAAGTCAGCGGAATTCCGGGAACAATGGAAGAGTTGTGAAGCATTTTTAAACGTCAGCGGAATTCCGAGAACAATGGAAGAGTTCCGAAGCATTTTTAAACTTCAGCGGAATTTGGAGAACAATGGAAGAGTTCCGAAGTATTTTTAAAAGTCAGCGGAATTCTGAGAACAATGGAAGATTTCCGAAGCATTTTTAAACGTCAGCGGAATTCTGAGAACAATGGAAGAGTTACAAAGCATTTTTAAACTTCAACGGAATTCCGAGAACAATGGATGAGTGCCGAAGCATTTTTAAACGTCAGTGGAATTCCGAGAACAATGAAAGAGTTGCGAAGCATTATTAAACGTCAGCGGAATTCCGAGAACAATGGAAGAGTTCTGAAGCATTTTTAAGCGTCAGCGGAATTTTGAAAACAATGGAAGATTTCCGAAGCATTTATAAACGTCAGCGGAATTCTGAGAACAATGGAAGAGTTCCGAAGCATTTTTAAACTTCAGCAGAATTCCGAGAACAATGGAAGTGTTCCGAAGCATTTTTAAACTTCAGCGGAATTTGGAGAACAATGGAAGAGTTCCGAAGCATTTATAAACGTCAGCGGAATTCTGAGAACAATGGAAGAGTTCTGAAGCATTTTTAAAAGTCAGCGGAAATCCGAGAACAATGGAAGAGTTGTGAAGCATTTTTAAACGTCAGCGGAATTCCGAGAACAATGGAATAGTTCTGAAGCATTTTTAAACGTCAGCGGAATTTTGAAAACAATGGAAGATTTCCGAAGCATTTTTAAACGTCAGCGGAATTCTGAGAACAATGGAAGAGTTCTGAAGCATTTATAAACTTCAGCAGAATTCCGAGAACAATGGAATAGTTCTGAAGCATTTTTAAACGTCAGCGGAATTTTGAAAACAATGGAAGATTTCCGAAGCATTTTTAAACGTCAGCGGAATTCCGAGAACAATGAAAGAGTTGCGAAGCATTATTAAACGTCAGCGGAATTCCGAGAACAATGGAAGAGTTCTGAAGCATTTTTAAACTTCAGCAGAATTCCCAGAACAATGGAAGTGTTTTGAAGCATTTTTAAACTTCAACGGAATTCCGAGAACAATGGAAGAGTTCCGAAGCATTTTTAAACGTCAGCGGAATTCCGAGAACAATGAAAGAGTTGCGAAGCATTATTAAACGTCAGCGGAATTCCGAGAACAATGGAAGAGTTCTGAAGCATTTTTAAGCGTCAGCGGAATTTTGAAAACAATGGAAGATTTCCGAAGCATTTTTAAACGTCAGCGGAATTCTGAGAACAATGGAAGAGTTCCTAAGCATTTTTAAACTTCAGCAGAATTCCGAGAACAATGGAAGGGTTCCGAAGCATTTTTAAACTTCAGCGGAATTCCGAGAACAATGGAAGAGTTCCAAAGCATTTTTAAACGTCAGCGGAATTCTGAGAACAATGGAAGAGTTCCGAAGCATTTTTAAACGTCAGCAGAATTCCGAGAAGAATGTAAGAGTACTGAAGCATTTTTAAACTTCAGCAGAATTCCGAGAGCAATGGAAGAGTTCCAAAGCATTTTAAAAGTTCAGCAGAATTCCGAGAACAATTGAAGAGTTCCGAAGCATTTTTAAACGTCAGCGGAATTCTGAGAACAATGGAAGAGTTCCGAAGCATTTTTAAACTTCAGCAGAATTCCGAGAACAATGGAAGAGTTTGGAAGCATTTTTAAACTTCAACGGAATTTCGAGAACAATGGAAGAGATCCGAAGCATATTTAAACGTCAGCGGAATTCCGAGAACAATGAAAGAGTTGCGAAGCATTATTAAACGTCAGCGGAATTCCGAGAACAATGGAAGAGTTCTGAAGCATTTTTAAACGTCAGCGGAATTTTGAAAACAATGGAAGATTTCCGAAGCATTTTTAAACGTCAGCGGAATTCTGAGAACAATGGAAGAGTTCCGAAGCATTTTTAAACGTCAGCGGAATGCCGAGAACAATGCAAGATTTCCGAAGCATTTTTAAACGTCAGCAGAATTCCGAGAACAATGGAACAGTTCCGAAGCATTTTTAAACGTCAGCGGAATTCTGAGAACAATGGAAGAGTTCCGCAGCATTTTTAAACGTCAGCAGAATTCCGAGAAGAATGTAAGAGTTCTGAAGCATTTTTAAACTTCAGCAGAATTCCGAAAGCAATGGAAGAGTTCCAAAGCATTTTAAAAGTTCAGCAGAATTCCGAGAACAATTGAAGAGTTCCGAAGCATTTTTAAACGTCAGCGGAATGCCGAGAACAATGCAAGATTTCCGAAGCATTTTTATATGTCAGCGGAATTCCAAGAACAATGGAAGAGTTCCGAAGCATTTTTAAACTTCAGCAGAATTCCGAGAACAATGGAAGAGTTTCGAAGCATTTTTAAACTTCAATGGAATTTCGAGAACAATGGAAGAGTTCCGAAGCATTTTTAAACTTCAGCAGAATTCCGAGAACAATGGAAGATTTCCGAAGCATTTTTAAACGTCAGCGGAATTCTGAGAACAATGGAAGAGTTCTGAAGCATTTATAAACTTCAGCAGAATTCCGAGAACAATGGAAGAGTTCCGAAGCATTTTTAAACTTCACCCGAATTCCGAGAGCAATGGAAGAGTTCCAAAGCATTTTAAAAGTTCAGCAGAATTCCGAGAACAATTGAAGAGTTCCGAAGCATTTTTAAACGTCAGCGGAATGCCGAGAACAATGCAAGATTTCCGAAGCATTTTTAAACGTCAGCGGAATTCTGAGAACAATGGAAGAGTTCCGAAGCATTTTTAAACTTCAGCAGAATTCCGAGAACAATGGAAGAGTTTCGAAGCATTTTTAAACTTCAACGGAATTTCGAGAACAATGGAAGAGTTCCGAAGCATTTTTAAACGTCAGCGGAATTCCGAGAACAATGAAAGAGTTGCGAAGCATTATTAAACGTCAGCGGAATTCCGAGAACAATGGAAGAGTTCTGAAGCATTTTTAAACGTCAGCGGAATTTTGAAAACAATGGAAGATTTCCGAAGCATTTTTAAACGTCAGCGGAATTCTGAGAACAATGGAAGAGTTCCGAAGCATTTTTAAACGTCAGCGGAATGCCGAGAACAATGCAAGATTTCCGAAGCATTTTTATATGTCAGCGGAATTCCGAGAACAATGGAAGAGTTCCGCAGCATTTTTAAACGTCAGCAGAATTCCGAGAAGAATGTAAGAGTTCTGAAGCATTTTTTAACTTCAGCAGAATTCCGAAAGCAATGGAAGAGTTCCAAAGCATTTTAAAAGTTCAGCAGAATTCCGAGAACAATTGAAGAGTTCCGAAGCATTTTTAAACGTCAGCGGAATGCCGAGAACAATGCAAGATTTCCGAAGGATTTTTATATGTCAGCGGAATTCCAAGAACAATGGAAGAGTTCCGAAGCATTTTTAAACTTCAGCAGAATTCCGAGAACAATGGAAGAGTTTCGAAGCATTTTTAAACTTCAATGGAATTTCGAGAACAATGGAAGAGTTCCGAAGCATTTTTAAACTTCAGCAGAATTCCGAGAACAATGGAAGATTTCCGAAGCATTTTTAAACGTCAGCGGAATTCTGAGAACAATGGAAGAGTTCTGAAGCATTTATAAACTTCAGCAGAATTCCGAGAACAATGGAAGAGTTCCGAAGCATTTTTAAACTTCACCCGAATTCCGAGAGCAATGGAAGAGTTCCAAAGCATTTTAAAAGTTCAGCAGAATTCCGAGAACAATTGAAGAGTTCCGAAGCATTTTTAAACGTCAGCGGAATGCCGAGAACAATGCAAGATTTCCGAAGCATTTTTAAACGTCAGCGGAATTCTGAGAACAATGGAAGAGTTCCGAAGCATTTTTAAACTTCAGCAGAATTCCGAGAACAATGGAAGAGTTTTGAAGCATTTTTAAACTTCAACGGAATTTCGAGAACAATGGAAGAGTTCCGAAGCATTTTTAAACGTCAGCGGAATTCCGAGAACAATGAAAGAGTTGCGAAGCATTATTAAACGTCAGCGGAATTCCGAGAACAATGGAAGAGTTCTGAAGCATTTTTAAACGTCAGCGGAATTTTGAAAACAATGGAAGATTTCCGAAGCATTTTTAAACGTCAGCGGAATTCTGAGAACAATGGAAGAGTTCCGAAGCATTTTTAAACGTCAGCGGAATGCCGAGAACAATGCAAGATTTCCGAAGCATTTTTATATGTCAGCGGAATTCCGAGAACAATGGAAGAGTTCCGCAGCATTTTTAAACGTCAGCAGAATTCCGAGAAGAATGTAAGAGTTCTGAAGCATTTTTTAACTTCAGCAGAATTCCGAAAGCAATGGAAGAGTTCCAAAGCATTTTAAAAGTTCAGCAGAATTCCGAGAACAATTGAAGAGTTCCGAAGCATTTTTAAACGTCAGCGGAATGCCGAGAACAATGCAAGATTTCCGAAGCATTTTTATATGTCAGCGGAATTCCGAGAACAATGGAAGAGTTCCGCAGCATTTTTAAACGTCAGCAGAATTCCGAGAAGAATGTAAGAGTTCTGAAGCATTTTTTAACTTCAGCAGAATTCCGAAAGCAATGGAAGAGTTCCAAAGCATTTTAAAAGTTCAGCAGAATTCCGAGAACAATTGAAGAGTTCCGAAGCATTTTTAAACGTCAGCGGAATGCCGAGAACAATGCAAGATTTCCGAAGCATTTTTATATGTCAGCGGAATTCCAAGAACAATGGAAGAGTTCCGAAGCATTTTTAAACTTCAGCAGAATTCCGAGAACAATGGAAGAGTTTCGAAGCATTTTTAAACTTCAATGGAATTTCGAGAACAATGGAAGAGTTCCGAAGCATTTTTAAACTTCAGCAGAATTCCGAGAACAATGGAAGATTTCCGAAGCATTTTTAAACGTCAGAGGAATTCTGAGAACAATGGAAGAGTTCTGAAGCATTTATAAACTTCACCAGAATTCCGAGAACAATGGAAGAGTTCCGAAGCATTTTTAAACTTCAACCGAATTCCGAGAGCAATGGAAGAGTTCCAAAGCATTTTAAAAGTTCAGCAGAATTCCGAGAACAATTGAAGAGTTCCGAAGCATTTTTAAACGTCAGCGGAATGCCGAGAACAATGCAAGATTTCCGAAGCATTTTTAAACGTCAGCGGAATTCTGAGAAGAATGGAAGAGTTCCGAAGCATTTTTAAACTTCAGCAGAATTCCGAGAACAATGGAAGAGTTTCGAAGCATTTTTAAACTTCAACGGAATTTCGAGAACAATGGAAGAGTTCCGAAGCATTTTTAAACGTCAGCGGAATTCCGAGAACAATGAAAGAGTTGCGAAGCATTATTAAACGTCAGCGGAATTCCGAGAACAATGGAAGAGTTCTGAAGCATTTTTAAACGTCAGTGGAATTTTGAAAACAATGGAAGATTTCCGAAGCATTTTTAAACGTCAGCGGAATTCTGAGAACAATGGAAGAGTTCCGAAGCATTTTTAAACGTCAGCGGAATGCCGAGAACAATGCAAGATTTCCGAAGCATTTTTATATGTCAGCGGAATTCCGAGAACAATGGAAGAGTACCGAAGCATTTTTAAATGTCAGCGGAATGCCGAGAACAATGCAAGATTTCCGAAGCATTTTTATATGTCAGCAGAATTCCGAGAACAATGGAAGAGATTTTAAGCATTTTTAAACTTCAGCGGAATTCCGAGAACAGTAGAAGAGTTCCGAAGCATTTTTAAACTTCACCCGAATTCTGAGAACAATGAAAGAGTTCCGAAGCATTTTTAAAAGTCAGCGGAATTCCGGGAACAATGGAAGAGTTGTGAAGCATTTTTAAACGTCAGCGGAATTCCGACAACAATGGAAGAGTTCCGAAGCATTTTTAAACTTCAGCGGAATTTGGAGAACAATGGAAGAGTTCCGAAGTATTTTTAAAAGTCAGCGGAATTCTGAGAACAATGGAAGATTTCCGAAGCATTTTTAAACGTCAGCGGAATTCTGAGAACAATGGAAGAGGTACGAAGCATTTTTAAACTTCAACGGAATTCCGAGAACAATGGAAGAGTTCTGAAGCATTTTTAAGCGTCAGCGGAATTTTGAAAACAATGGAAGATTTCCGAAGCATTTATAAACGTCAGCGGAATTCTGAGAACAATGGAAGAGTTCCGAAGCATTTTTAAACTTCAGCAGAATTCCGAGAACAATGGAAGGGTTCCGAAGCATTTTTAAACTTCAGCGGAATTTGGAGAACAATGGAAGAGTTCCGAAGCATTTTTAAACGTCAGTGGAATTCCGAGAACAATGAAAGAGTTGCGAAGCATTATTAAACGTCAGCGGAATTCCGAGAACAATGGAAGAGTTCTGAAGCATTTTTAAGCGTCAGCGGAATTTTGAAAACAATGGAAGATTTCCGAAGCATTTATAAACGTCAGCGGAATTCTGAGAACAATGGAAGAGTTCCGAAGCATTTTTAAACTTCAGCAGAATTCCGAGAACAATGGAAGGGTTCCGAAGCATTTTTAAACTTCAGCGGAATTTGGAGAACAATGGAAGAGTTCCGAAGCATTTTTAAACGTCAGTGGAATTCCGAGAACAATGAAAGAGTTGCGAAGCATTATTAAACGTCAGCGGAATTCCGAGAACAATGGAAGAGTTCTGAAGCATTTTTAAGCGTCAGCGGAATTTTGAAAACAATGGAAGATTTCCGAAGCATTTATAAACGTCAGCGGAATTCTGAGAACAAAGGAAGAGTTCCGAAGCATTTTTAAACTTCAGCAGATTTCCGAGAACAATGGAAGGGTTCCGAAGCATTTTTAAACTTCAGCGGAATTTGGAGAACAATGGAAGAGTTCCGAAGCATTTTTAAAAGTCAGCGGAAATCCGAGAACAATGGAAGAGTTGTGAAGCATTTTTAAACGTCAGCGGAATTCCGAGAACAATGGAATAGTTCTGAAGCATTTTTAAACGTCAGCGGAATTTTGAAAACAATGGAAGATTTCCGAAGCATTTTTAAACGTCAGCGGAATTCTGAGAACAATGGAAGAGTTCTGAAGCATTTATAAACTTCAGCAGAATTCCGAGAACAATGGAAGAGTTCCGTAGCATTTTTAAACGTCAGCGGAATTCCGAGAACAATGAAAGAGTTGCGAAGCATTATTAAACGTCAGCGGAATTCCGAGAACAATGGAAGAGTTCTGAAGCATTTTTAAACTTCAGCAGAATTCCCAGAACAATGGAAGTGTTTTGAAGCATTTTTAAACTTCAACGGAATTCCGAGAACAATGGAAGAGTTCCGAAGCATTTTTAAACGTCAGCGGAATTCCGAGAACAATGAAAGAGTTGCGAAGCATTATTAAACGTCAGCGGAATTCCGAGAACAATGGAAGAATTCTGAAGCATTTTTAAACGTCAGCGGAATTTTGAAAACAATGGAAGATTTCCGAAGCATTTTTAAACGTCAGCGGAATTCTGAGAACAATGGAAGAGTTCCGAAGCATTTTTAAACGTCAGCGGAATGCCGAGAACAATGCAAGATTTCCGAAGCATTTTTATATGTCAGCGGAATTCCGAGAACAATGGAAGAGTACCGAAGCATTTTTAAACGTCAGCGGAATTCTGAGAACAATGGAAGAGTTCCAAAGCATTTTTAAACTTCAGCAGAATTCCGAGAACAATGGAAGAGTTTCGAAGCATTTTTAAACTTCAACGGAATTCCGAGAACAATGGAAGAGTTCCGCAGCATTTTTAAACGTCAGCAGAATTCCGAGAAGAATGTAAGAGTTCTGAAGCATTTTTTAACTTCAGCAGAATTCCGAAAGCAATGGAAGAGTTCCAAAGCATTTTAAAAGTTCAGCAGAATTCCGAGAACAATTGAAGAGTTCCGAAGCATTTTTAAACGTCAGCGGAATGCCGAGAACAATGCAAGATTTCCGAAGCATTTTTATATGTCAGCGGAATTCCAAGAACAATGGAAGAGTTCCGAAGCATTTTTAAACTTCAGCAGAATTCCGAGAACAATGGAAGAGTTTCGAAGCATTTTTAAACTTCAATGGAATTTCGAGAACAATGGAAGAGTTCCGAAGCATTTTTAAACTTCAGCAGAATTCCGAGAACAATGGAAGATTTCCGAAGCATTTTTAAACGTCAGCGGAATTCTGAGAACAATGG
This sequence comes from Phyllobates terribilis, assembly GCF_046119375.1. NCBI lineage: Eukaryota > Metazoa > Chordata > Amphibia > Anura > Dendrobatidae > Phyllobates > Phyllobates terribilis. Next base: position 18,450,181 of record NW_027362775.1, on the reverse strand, counting down.
AAGAGTTCTGAAGCATTTATAAACTTCAGCAGAATTCCGAGAACAATGGAAGAGTTCCGAAGCATTTTTAAACTTCACCCGAATTCCGAGAGCAATGGAAGAGTTCCAAAGCATTTTAAAAGTTCAGCAGAATTCCGAGAACAATTGAAGAGTTCCGAAGCATTTTTAAACGTCAGCGGAATGCCGAGAACAATGCAAGATTTCCGAAGCATTTTTAAACGTCAGCGGAATTCTGAGAACAATGGAAGAGTTCCGAAGCATTTTTAAACTTCAGCAGAATTCCGAGAACAATGGAAGAGTTTCGAAGCATTTTTAAACTTCAACGGAATTTCGAGAACAATGGAAGAGTTCCGAAGCATTTTTAAACGTCAGCGGAATTCCGAGAACAATGAAAGAGTTGCGAAGCATTATTAAACGTCAGCGGAATTCCGAGAACAATGGAAGAGTTCTGAAGCATTTTTAAACGTCAGCGGAATTTTGAAAACAATGGAAGATTTCCGAAGCATTTTTAAACGTCAGCGGAATTCTGAGAACAATGGAAGAGTTCCGAAGCATTTTTAAACGTCAGCGGAATGCCGAGAACAATGCAAGATTTCCGAAGCATTTTTATATGTCAGCGGAATTCCGAGAACAATGGAAGAGTTCCGCAGCATTTTTAAACGTCAGCAGAATTCCGAGAAGAATGTAAGAGTTCTGAAGCATTTTTTAACTTCAGCAGAATTCCGAAAGCAATGGAAGAGTTCCAAAGCATTTTAAAAGTTCAGCAGAATTCCGAGAACAATTGAAGAGTTCCGAAGCATTTTTAAACGTCAGCGGAATGCCGAGAACAATGCAAGATTTCCGAAGCATTTTTATATGTCAGCGGAATTCCAAGAACAATGGAAGAGTTCCGAAGCATTTTTAAACTTCAGCAGAATTCCGAGAACAATGGAAGAGTTTCGAAGCATTTTTAAACTTCAATGGAATTTCGAGAACAATGGAAGAGTTCCGAAGCATTTTTAAACTTCAGCAGAATTCCGAGAACAATGGAAGATTTCCGAAGCATTTTTAAACGTCAGAGGAATTCTGAGAACAATGGAAGAGTTCTGAAGCATTTATAAACTTCACCAGAATTCCGAGAACAATGGAAGAGTTCCGAAGCATTTTTAAACTTCAACCGAATTCCGAGAGCAATGGAAGAGTTCCAAAGCATTTTAAAAGTTCAGCAGAATTCCGAGAACAATTGAAGAGTTCCGAAGCATTTTTAAAAGTCAGCGGAATGCCGAGAACAATGCAAGATTTCCGAAGCATTTTTAAACGTCAGCGGAATTCTGAGAAGAATGGAAGAGTTCCGAAGCATTTTTAAACTTCAGCAGAATTCCGAGAACAATGGAAGAGTTTCGAAGCATTTTTAAACTTCAACGGAATTTCGAGAACAATGGAAGAGTTCCGAAGCATTTTTAAACGTCAGCGGAATTCCGAGAACAATGAAAGAGTTGCGAAGCATTATTAAACGTCAGCGGAATTCCGAGAACAATGGAAGAGTTCTGAAGCATTTTTAAACGTCAGTGGAATTTTGAAAACAATGGAAGATTTCCGAAGCATTTTTAAACGTCAGCGGAATTCTGAGAACAATGGAAGAGTTCCGAAGCATTTTTAAACGTCAGCGGAATGCCGAGAACAATGCAAGATTTCTGAAGCATTTTTATATGTCAGCGGAATTCCGAGAACAATGGAAGAGTACCGAAGCATTTTTAAATGTCAGCGGAATGCCGAGAACAATGCAAGATTTCCGAAGCATTTTTATATGTCAGCAGAATTCCGAGAACAATGGAAGAGTTGCGAAGCATTATTAAACGTCAGCGGAATTCCGAGAACAATGGAAGAGTTCTGAAGCATTTTTAAACGTCAGTGGAATTTTGAAAACAATGGAAGATTTCCGAAGCATTTTTAAACGTCAGCGGAATTCTGAGAACAATGGAAGAGTTCCGAAGCATTTTTAAACGTCAGCGGAATGCCGAGAACAATGCAAGATTTCCGAAGCATTTTTATATGTCAGCGGAATTCCGAGAACAATGGAAGAGTACCGAAGCATTTTTAAATGTCAGCAGAATGCCGAGAACAATGCAAGATTTCCGAAGCATTTTTATATGTCAGCAGAATTCCGAGAACAATGGAAGAGATTTTAAGCATTTTTAAACTTCAGCGGAATTCCGAGAACAGTAGAAGAGTTCCGAAGCATTTTTAAACTTCACCCGAATTCTGAGAACAATGAAAGAGTTCCGAAGCATTTTTAAAAGTCAGCGGAATTCCGGGAACAATGGAAGAGTTGTGAAGCATTTTTAAACGTCAGCGGAATTCCGACAACAATGGAAGAGTTCCGAAGCATTTTTAAACTTCAGCGGAATTTGGAGAACAATGGAAGAGTTCCGAAGTATTTTTAAAAGTCAGCGGAATTCTGAGAACAATGGAAGATTTCCGAAGCATTTTTAAACGTCAGCGGAATTCTGAGAACAATGGAAGAGGTACGAAGCATTTTTAAACTTCAACGGAATTCCGAGAACAATGGAAGAGTTCTGAAGCATTTTTAAGCGTCAGCGGAATTTTGAAAACAATGGAAGATTTCCGAAGCATTTATAAACGTCAGCGGAATTCTGAGAACAATGGAAGAGTTCCGAAGCATTTTTAAACTTCAGCAGAATTCCGAGAACAATGGAAGGGTTCCGAAGCATTTTTAAACTTCAGCGGAATTTGGAGAACAATGGAAGAGTTCCGAAGCATTTTTAAACGTCAGTGGAATTCCGAGAACAATGAAAGAGTTGCGAAGCATTATTAAACGTCAGCTTAATTCCGAGAACAATGGAAGAGTTCTGAAGCATTTTTAAGCGTCAGCGGAATTTTGAAAACAATGGAAGATTTCCGAAGCATTTATAAACGTCAGCGGAATTCTGAGAACAATGGAAGAGTTCCGAAGCATTTTTAAACTTCAGCAGAATTCCGAGAACAATGGAAGGGTTCCGAAGCATTTTTAAACTTCAGCGGAATTTGGAGAACAATGGAAGAGTTCCGAAGCATTTTTAAACGTCAGTGGAATTCCGAGAACAATGAAAGAGTTGCGAAGCATTATTAAACGTCAGCGGAATTCCGAGAACAATGGAAGAGTTCTGAAGCATTTTTAAGCGTCAGCGGAATTTTGAAAACAATGGAAGATTTCCGAAGCATTTATAAACGTCAGCGGAATTCTGAGAACAAAGGAAGAGTTCCGAAGCATTTTTAAACTTCAGCAGAATTCCGAGAACAATGGAAGGGTTCCGAAGCATTTTTAAACTTCAGCGGAATTTGGAGAACAATGGAAGAGTTCCGAAGCATTTTTAAAAGTCAGCGGAAATCCGAGAACAATGGAAGAGTTGTGAAGCATTTTTAAACGTCAGCGGAATTCCGAGAACAATGGAATAGTTCTGAAGCATTTTTAAACGTCAGCGGAATTTTGAAAACAATGGAAGATTTCCGAAGCATTTTTAAACGTCAGCGGAATTCTGAGAACAATGGAAGAGTTCTGAAGCATTTATAAACTTCAGCAGAATTCCGAGAACAATGGAAGAGTTCCGTAGCATTTTTAAACGTCAGCGGAATTCCGAGAACAATGAAAGAGTTGCGAAGCATTATTAAACGTCAGCGGAATTCCGAGAACAATGGAAGAGTTCTGAAGCATTTTTAAACTTCAGCAGAATTCCCAGAACAATGGAAGTGTTTTGAAGCATTTTTAAACTTCAACGGAATTCCGAGAACAATGGAAGAGTTCCGAAGCATTTTTAAACGTCAGCGGAATTCCGAGAACAATGAAAGAGTTGTGAAGCATTATTAAACGTCAGCGGAATTCCGAGAACAATGGAAGAGTTCTGAAGCATTTTTAAACGTCAGCGGAATTTTGAAAACAATGGAAGATTTCCGAAGCATTTTTAAACGTCAGCGGAATTCTGAGAACAATGGAAGAGTTCCGAAGCATTTTTAAACGTCAGCGGAATGCCGAGAACAATGCAAGATTTCCGAAGCATTTTTATATGTCAGCGGAATTCCGAGAACAATGGAAGAGTACCGAAGCATTTTTAAACGTCAGCGGAATTCTGAGAACAATGGAAGAGTTCCAAAGCATTTTTAAACTTCAGCAGAATTCCGAGAACAATGGAAGAGTTTCGAAGCATTTTTAAACTTCAACGGAATTCCGAGAACAATGGAAGAGTTCCGCAGCATTTTTAAACGTCAGCAGAATTCCGAGAAGAATGTAAGAGTTCTGAAGCATTTTTTAACTTCAGCAGAATTCCGAAAGCAATGGAAGAGTTCCAAAGCATTTTAAAAGTTCAGCAGAATTCCGAGAACAATTGAAGAGTTCCGAAGCATTTTTAAACGTCAGCGGAATGCCGAGAACAATGCAAGATTTCCGAAGCATTTTTATATGTCAGCGGAATTCCAAGAACAATGGAAGAGTTCCGAAGCATTTTTAAACTTCAGCAGAATTCCGAGAACAATGGAAGAGTTTCGAAGCATTTTTAAACTTCAATGGAATTTCGAGAACAATGGAAAAGTTCCGAAGCATTTTTAAACTTCAGCAGAATTCCGAGAACAATGGAAGATTTCCGAAGCATTTTTAAACGTCAGAGGAATTCTGAGAACAATGGAAGAGTTCTGAAGCATTTATAAACTTCACCAGAATTCCGAGAACAATGGAAGAGTTCCGAAGCATTTTTAAACTTCAACCGAATTCCGAGAGCAATGGAAGAGTTCCAAAGCATTTTAAAAGTTCAGCAGAATTCCGAGAACAATTGAAGAGTTCCGAAGCATTTTTAAACGTCAGCGGAATGCCGAAAACAATGCAAGATTTCCGAAGCATTTTTAAACGTCAGCGGAATTCTGAGAAGAATGGAAGAGTTCCGAAGCATTTTTAAACTTCAGCAGAATTCCGAGAACAATGGAAGAGTTTCGAAGCATTTTTAAACTTCAACGGAATTTCGAGAACAATGGAAGAGTTCCGAAGCATTTTTAAACGTCAGCGGAATTCCGAGAACAATGAAAGAGTTGCGAAGCATTATTAAACGTCAGCGGAATTCCGAGAACAATGGAAGAGTTCTGAAGCATTTTTAAACGTCAGCGGAATTTTGAAAACAATGGAAGATTTCCGAAGCATTTTTAAACGTCAGCGGAATTCTGAGAACAATGGAAGAGTTCCGAAGCATTTTTAAACGTCAGCGGAATGCCGAGAACAATGCAAGATTTCCGAAGCATTTTTATATGTCAGCGGAATTCCGAGAACAATGGAAGAGTACCGAAGCATTTTTAAATGTCAGCGGAATGCCGAGAACAATGCAAGATTTCCGAAGCATTTTTATATGTCAGCAGAATTCCGAGAACAATGGAAGATATTTTAAGCATTTTTAAACTTCAGCGGAATTCCGAGAACAGTAGAAGAGTTCCGAAGCATTTTTAAACTTCACCCGAATTCTGAGAACAATGAAAGAGTTCCGAAGCATTTTTAAAAGTCAGCGGAATTCCGGGAACAATGGAAGAGTTGTGAAGCATTTTTAAACGTCAGCGGAATTCCGAGAACAATGGAAGAGTTCCGAAGCATTTTTAAACTTCAGCGGAATTTGGAGAACAATGGAAGAGTTCCGAAGTATTTTTAAAAGTCAGCGGAATTCTGAGAACAATGGAAGATTTCCGAAGCATTTTTAAACGTCAGCGGAATTCTGAGAACAATGGAAGAGGTACGAAGCATTTTTAAACTTCAACGGAATTCCGAGAACAATGGAAGAGTTCTGAAGCATTTTTAAGCGTCAGCGGAATTTTGAAAACAATGGAAGATTTCCGAAGCATTTATAAACGTCAGCGGAATTCTGAGAACAATGGAAGAGTTCCGAAGCATTTTTAAACTTCAGCAGAATTCCGAGAACAATGGAAGGGTTCCGAAGCATTTTTAAACTTCAGCGGAATTTGGAGAACAATGGAAGAGTTCCGAAGCATTTTTAAACGTCAGTGGAATTCCGAGAACAATGAAAGAGTTGCGAAGCATTATTAAACGTCAGCGGAATTCCGAGAACAATGGAAGAGTTCTGAAGCATTTTTAAGCGTCAGCGGAATTTTGAAAACAATGGAAGATTTCCGAAGCATTTATAAACGTCAGCGGAATTCTGAGAACAATGGAAGAGTTCCGAAGCATTTTTAAACGTCAGCGGAATGCCGAGAACAATGCAAGATTTCCGAAGCATTTTTATATGTCAGCGGAATTCCGAGAACAATGGAAGAGTACCGAAGCATTTTTAAATGTCAGCGGAATGCCGTGAACAATGCAAGATTTCCGAAGCATTTTTATATGTCAGCAGAATTCCGAGAACAATGGAAGAGATTTTAAGCATTTTTAAACTTCAGCGGAATTCCGAGAACAGTAGAAGAGTTCCGAAGCATTTTTAAACTTCACCCGAATTCTGAGAACAATGAAAGAGTTCCGAAGCATTTTTAAAAGTCAGCGGAATTCCGGGAACAATGGAAGAGTTGTGAAGCATTTTTAAACGTCAGCGGAATTCCGAGAACAATGGAAGAGTTCCGAAGCATTTTTAAACTTCAGCGGAATTTGGAGAACAATGGAAGAGTTCCGAAGTATTTTTAAAAGTCAGCGGAATTCTGAGAACAATGGAAGATTTCCGAAGCATTTTTAAACGTCAGCGGAATTCTGAGAACAATGGAAGAGTTACAAAGCATTTTTAAACTTCAACGGAATTCCGAGAACAATGGATGAGTGCCGAAGCATTTTTAAACGTCAGTGGAATTCCGAGAACAATGAAAGAGTTGCGAAGCATTATTAAACGTCAGCGGAATTCCGAGAACAATGGAAGAGTTCTGAAGCATTTTTAAGCGTCAGCGGAATTTTGAAAACAATGGAAGATTTCCGAAGCATTTATAAACGTCAGCGGAATTCTGAGAACAATGGAAGAGTTCCGAAGCATTTTTAAACTTCAGCAGAATTCCGAGAACAATGGAAGTGTTCCGAAGCATTTTTAAACTTCAGCGGAATTTGGAGAACAATGGAAGAGTTCCGAAGCATTTTTAAAAGTCAGCGGAAATCCGAGAACAATGGAAGAGTTGTGAAGCATTTTTAAACGTCAGCGGAATTCCGAGAACAATGGAATAGTTCTGAAGCATTTTTAAACGTCAGCGGAATTTTGAAAACAATGGAAGATTTCCGAAGCATTTTTAAACGTCAGCGGAATTCTGAGAACAATGGAAGAGTTCTGAAGCATTTATAAACTTCAGCAGAATTCCGAGAACAATGGAATAGTTCTGAAGCATTTTTAAACGTCAGCGGAATTTTGAAAACAATGGAAGATTTCCGAAGCATTTTTAAACGTCAGCGGAATTCCGAGAACAATGAAAGAGTTGCGAAGCATTATTAAACGTCAGCGGAATTCCGAGAACAATGGAAGAGTTCTGAAGCATTTTTAAACTTCAGCAGAATTCCCAGAACAATGGAAGTGTTTTGAAGCATTTTTAAACTTCAACGGAATTCCGAGAACAATGGAAGAGTTCCGAAGCATTTTTAAACGTCAGCGGAATTCCGAGAACAATGAAAGAGTTGCGAAGCATTATTAAACGTCAGCGGAATTCCGAGAACAATGGAAGAGTTCTGAAGCATTTTTAAGCGTCAGCGGAATTTTGAAAACAATGGAAGATTTCCGAAGCATTTTTAAACGTCAGCGGAATTCTGAGAACAATGGAAGAGTTCCTAAACATTTTTAAACTTCAGCAGAATTCCGAGAACAATGGAAGGGTTCCGAAGCATTTTTAAACTTCAGCGGAATTCCGAGAACAATGGAAGAGTTCCAAAGCATTTTTAAACGTCAGCGGAATTCTGAGAACAATGGAAGAGTTCCGAAGCATTTTTAAACGTCAGCAGAATTCCGAGAAGAATGTAAGAGTACTGAAGCATTTTTAAACTTCAGCAGAATTCCGAGAGCAATGGAAGAGTTCCAAAGCATTTTAAAAGTTCAGCAGAATTCCGAGAACAATTGAAGAGTTCCGAAGCATTTTTAAACGTCAGCGGAATTCTGAGAACAATGGAAGAGTTCCGAAGCATTTTTAAACTTCAGCAGAATTCCGAGAACAATGGAAGAGTTTGGAAGCATTTTTAAACTTCAACGGAATTTCGAGAACAATGGAAGAGATCCGAAGCATATTTAAACGTCAGCGGAATTCCGAGAACAATGAAAGAGTTGCGAAGCATTATTAAACGTCAGCGGAATTCCGAGAACAATGGAAGAGTTCTGAAGCATTTTTAAACGTCAGCGGAATTTTGAAAACAATGGAAGATTTCCGAAGCATTTTTAAACGTCAGCGGAATTCTGAGAACAATGGAAGAGTTCCGAAGCATTTTTAAACGTCAGCGGAATGCCGAGAACAATGCAAGATTTCCGAAGCATTTTTAAACGTCAGCAGAATTCCGAGAACAATGGAACAGTTCCGAAGCATTTTTAAACGTCAGCGGAATTCTGAGAACAATGGAAGAGTTCCGCAGCATTTTTAAACGTCAGCAGAATTCCGAGAAGAATGTAAGAGTTCTGAAGCATTTTTAAACTTCAGCAGAATTCCGAAAGCAATGGAAGAGTTCCAAAGCATTTTAAAAGTTCAGCAGAATTCCGAGAACAATTGAAGAGTTCCGAAGCATTTTTAAACGTCAGCGGAATGCCGAGAACAATGCAAGATTTCCGAAGCATTTTTATATGTCAGCGGAATTCCAAGAACAATGGAAGAGTTCCGAAGCATTTTTAAACTTCAGCAGAATTCCGAGAACAATGGAAGAGTTTCGAAGCATTTTTAAACTTCAATGGAATTTCGAGAACAATGGAAGAGTTCCGAAGCATTTTTAAACTTCAGCAGAATTCCGAGAACAATGGAAGATTTCCGAAGCATTTTTAAACGTCAGCGGAATTCTGAGAACAATGGAAGAGTTCTGAAGCATTTATAAACTTCAGCAGAATTCCGAGAACAATGGAAGAGTTCCGAAGCATTTTTAAACTTCACCCGAATTCCGAGAGCAATGGAAGAGTTCCAAAGCATTTTAAAAGTTCAGCAGAATTCCGAGAACAATTGAAGAGTTCCGAAGCATTTTTAAACGTCAGCGGAATGCCGAGAACAATGCAAGATTTCCGAAGCATTTTTAAACGTCAGCGGAATTCTGAGAACAATGGAAGATTTCCGAAGCATTTTTAAACTTCAGCAGAATTCCGAGAACAATGGAAGAGTTTCGAAGCATTTTTAAACTTCAACGGAATTTCGAGAACAATGGAAGAGTTCCGAAGCATTTTTAAACGTCAGCGGAATTCCGAGAACAATGAAAGAGTTGCGAAGCATTATTAAACGTCAGCGGAATTCCGAGAACAATGGAAGAGTTCTGAAGCATTTTTAAACGTCAGCGGAATTTTGAAAACAATGGAAGATTTCCGAAGCATTTTTAAACGTCAGCGGAATTCTGAGAACAATGGAAGAGTTCCGAAGCATTTTTAAACGTCAGCGGAATGCCGAGAACAATGCAAGATTTCCGAAGCATTTTTATATGTCAGCGGAATTCCGAGAACAATGGAAGAGTTCCGCAGCATTTTTAAACGTCAGCAGAATTCCGAGAAGAATGTAAGAGTTCTGAAGCATTTTTTAACTTCAGCAGAATTCCGAAAGCAATGGAAGAGTTCCAAAGCATTTTAAAAGTTCAGCAGAATTCCGAGAACAATTGAAGAGTTCCGAAGCATTTTTAAACGTCAGCGGAATGCCGAGAACAATGCAAGATTTCCGAAGCATTTTTATATGTCAGCGGAATTCCAAGAACAATGGAAGAGTTCCGAAGCATTTTTAAACTTCAGCAGAATTCCGAGAACAATGGAAGAGTTTCGAAGCATTTTTAAACTTCAATGGAATTTCGAGAACAATGGAAGAGTTCCGAAGCATTTTTAAACTTCAGCAGAATTCCGAGAACAATGGAAGATTTCCGAAGCATTTTTAAACGTCAGAGGAATTCTGAGAACAATGGAAGAGTTCTGAAGCATTTATAAACTTCACCAGAATTCCGAGAACAATGGAAGAGTTCCGAAGCATTTTTAAACTTCAACCGAATTCCGAGAGCAATGGAAGAGTTCCAAAGCATTTTAAAAGTTCAGCAGAATTCCGAGAACAATTGAAGAGTTCCGAAGCATTTTTAAACGTCAGCGGAATGCCGAGAACAATGCAAGATTTCCGAAGCATTTTTAAACGTCAGCGGAATTCTGAGAAGAATGGAAGAGTTCCGAAGCATTTTTAAACTTCAGCAGAATTCCGAGAACAATGGAAGAGTTTCGAAGCATTTTTAAACTTCAACGCAATTTCGAGAACAATGGAAGAGTTCCGAAGCATTTTTAAACGTCAGCGGAATTCCGAGAACAATGAAAGAGTTGCGAAGCATTATTAAACGTCAGCGGAATTCCGAGAACAATGGAAGAGTTCTGAAGCATTTTTAAACGTCAGTGGAATTTTGAAAACAATGGAAGATTTCCGAAGCATTTTTAAACGTCAGCGGAATTCTGAGAACAATGGAAGAGTTCCGAAGCATTTTTAAACGTCAGCGGAATGCCGAGAACAATGCAAGATTTCCGAAGCATTTTTATATGTCAGCGGAATTCCGAGAACAATGGAAGAGTACCGAAGCATTTTTAAATGTCAGCGGAATGCCGAGAACAATGCAAGATTTCCGAAGCATTTTTATATGTCAGCAGAATTCCGAGAACAATGGAAGAGATTTTAAGCATTTTTAAACTTCAGCGGAATTCCGAGAACAGTAGAAGAGTTCCGAAGCATTTTTAAACTTCACCCGAATTCTGAGAACAATGAAAGAGTTCCGAAGCATTTTTAAAAGTCAGCGGAATTCCGGGAACAATGGAAGAGTTGTGAAGCATTTTTAAACGTCAGCGGAATTCCGACAACAATGGAAGAGTTCCGAAGCATTTTTAAACTTCAGCGGAATTTGGAGAACAATGGAAGAGTTCCGAAGTATTTTTAAAAGTCAGCGGAATTCTGAGAACAATGGAAGATTTCCGAAGCATTTTTAAACGTCAGCGGAATTCTGAGAACAATGGAAGAGGTACGAAGCATTTTTAAACTTCAACGGAATTCCGAGAACAATGGAAGAGTTCTGAAGCATTTTTAAGCGTCAGCGGAATTTTGAAAACAATGGAAGATTTCCGAAGCATTTATAAACGTCAGCGGAATTCTGAGAACAATGGAAGAGTTCCGAAGCATTTTTAAACTTCAGCAGAATTCCGAGAACAATGGAAGGGTTCCGAAGCATTTTTAAACTTCAGCGGAATTTGGAGAACAATGGAAGAGTTCCGAAGCATTTTTAAACGTCAGTGGAATTCCGAGAACAATGAAAGAGTTGCGAAGCATTATTAAACGTCAGCGGAATTCCGAGAACAATGGAAGAGTTCTGAAGCATTTTTAAGCGTCAGCGGAATTTTGAAAACAATGGAAGATTTCCGAAGCATTTATAAACGTCAGCGGAATTCTGAGAACAATGGAAGAGTTCCGAAGCATTTTTAAACTTCAGCAGAATTCCGAGAACAATGGAAGGGTTCCGAAGCATTTTTAAACTTCAGCGGAATTTGGAGAACAATGGAAGAGTTCCGAAGCATTTTTAAACGTCAGTGGAATTCCGAGAACAATGAAAGAGTTGCGAAGCATTATTAAACGTCAGCGGAATTCCGAGAACAATGGAAGAGTTCTGAAGCATTTTTAAGCGTCAGCGGAATTTTGAAAACAATGGAAGATTTCCGAAGCATTTATAAACGTCAGCGGAATTCTGAGAACAATGGAAGAGTTCCGAAGCATTTTTAAACTTCAGCAGAATTCCGAGAACAATGGAAGGGTTCCGAAGCATTTTTAAACTTCAGCGGAATTTGGAGAACAATGGAAGAGTTCCGAAGCATTTTTAAAAGTCAGCGGAAATCCGAGAACAATGGAAGAGTTGTGAAGCATTTTTAAACGTCAGCGGAATTCCGAGAACAATGGAATAGTTCTGAAGCATTTTTAAACGTCAGCGGAATTTTGAAAACAATGGAAGATTTCCGAAGCATTTTTAAACGTCAGCGGAATTCTGAGAACAATGGAAGAGTTCTGAAGCATTTATAAACTTCAGCAGAATTCCGAGAACAATGGAAGAGTTCCGTAGCATTTTTAAACGTCAGCGGAATTCCGAGAACAATGAAAGAGTTGCGAAGCATTATTAAACGTCAGCGGAATTCCGAGAACAATGGAAGAGTTCTGAAGCATTTTTAAACTTCAGCAGAATTCCCAGAACAATGGAAGAGTTTCGAAGCATTTTTAAACTTCAATGGAATTTCGAGAACAATGGAAGAGTTCCGAAGCATTTTTAAACTTCAGCAGAATTCCGAGAACAATGGAAGATTTCCGAAGCATTTTTAAACGTCAGCGGAATTCTGAGAACAATGGAAGAGTTCTGAAGCATTTATAAACTTCAGCAGAATTCCGAGAACAATGGAAGAGTTCCGAAGCATTTTTAAACTTCACCCGAATTCCGAGAGCAATGGAAGAGTTCCAAAGCATTTTAAAAGTTCAGCAGAATTCCGAGAACAATTGAAGAGTTCCGAAGCATTTTTAAACGTCAGCGGAATGCCGAGAACAATGCAAGATTTCCGAAGCATTTTTAAACGTCAGCGGAATTCTGAGAACAATGGAAGAGTTCCGAAGCATTTTTAAACTTCAGCAGAATTCCGAGAACAATGGAAGAGTTTCGAAGCATTTTTAAACTTCAACGGAATTTCGAGAACAATGGAAGAGTTCCGAAGCATTTTTAAACGTCAGCGGAATTCCGAGAACAATGAAAGAGTTGCGAAGCATTATTAAACGTCAGCGGAATTCCGAGAACAATGGAAGAGTTCTGAAGCATTTTTAAACGTCAGCGGAATTTTGAAAACAATGGAAGATTTCCGAAGCATTTTTAAACGTCAGCGGAATTCTGAGAACAATGGAAGAGTTCCGAAGCATTTTTAAACGTCAGCGGAATGCCGAGAACAATGCAAGATTTCCGAAGCATTTTTATATGTCAGCGGAATTCCGAGAACAATGGAAGAGTTCCGCAGCATTTTTAAACGTCAGCAGAATTCCGAGAAGAATGTAAGAGTTCTGAAGCATTTTTTAACTTCAGCAGAATTCCGAAAGCAATGGAAGAGTTCCAAAGCATTTTAAAAGTTCAGCAGAATTCCGAGAACAATTGAAGAGTTCCGAAGCATTTTTAAACGTCAGCGGAATGCCGAGAACAATGCAAGATTTCCGAAGCATTTTTATATGTCAGCGGAATTCCAAGAACAATGGAAGAGTTCCGAAGCATTTTTAAACTTCAGCAGAATTCCGAGAACAATGGAAGAGTTTCGAAGCATTTTTAAACTTCAATGGAATTTCGAGAACAATGGAAGAGTTCCGAAGCATTTTTAAACTTCAGCAGAATTCCGAGAACAATGGAAGATTTCCGAAGCATTTTTAAACGTCAGAGGAATTCTGAGAAGGAAGAGTTCTGAAGCATTTATAAACTTCACCAGAATTCCGAGAACAATGGAAGAGTTCCGAAGCATTTTTAAACTTCAACCGAATTCCGAGAGCAATGGAAGAGTTCCAAAGCATTTTAAAAGTTCAGCAGAATTCCGAGAACAATTGAAGAGTTCCGAAGCATTTTTAAACGTCAGCGGAATGCCGAGAACAATGCAAGATTTCCGAAGCATTTTTAAACGTCAGCGGAATTCTGAGAAGAATGGAAGAGTTCCGAAGCATTTTTAAACTTCAGCAGAATTCCGAGAACAATGGAAGAGTTTCGAAGCATTTTTAAACTTCAACGGAATTTCGAGAACAATGGAAGAGTTCCGAAGCATTTTTAAACGTCAGCGGAATTCCGAGAACAATGAAAGAGTTGCGAAGCATTATTAAACGTCAGCGGAATTCCGAGAACAATGGAAGAGTTCTGAAGCATTTTTAAACGTCAGTGGAATTTTGAAAACAATGGAAGATTTCCGAAGCATTTTTAAACGTCAGCGGAATTCTGAGAACAATGGAAGAGTTCCGAAGCATTTTTAAACGTCAGCGGAATGCCGAGAACAATGCAAGATTTCCGAAGCATTTTTATATGTCAGCGGAATTCCGAGAACAATGGAAGAGTACCGAAGCATTTTTAAATGTCAGCGGAATGCCGAGAACAATGCAAGATTTCCGAAGCATTTTTATATGTCAGCAGAATTCCGAGAACAATGGAAGAGATTTTAAGCATTTTTAAACTTCAGCGGAATTCCGAGAACAGTAGAAGAGTTCCGAAGCATTTTTAAACTTCACCCGAATTCTGAGAACAATGAAAGAGTTCCGAAGCATTTTTAAAAGTCAGCGGAATTCCGGGAACAATGGAAGAGTTGTGAAGCATTTTTAAACGTCAGCGGAATTCCGACAACAATGGAAGAGTTCCGAAGCATTTTTAAACTTCAGCGGAATTTGGAGAACAATGGAAGAGTTCCGAAGTATTTTTAAAAGTCAGCGGAATTCTGAGAACAATGGAAGATTTCCGAAGCATTTTTAAACGTCAGCGGAATTCTGAGAACAATGGAAGAGGTACGAAGCATTTTTAAACTTCAACGGAATTCCGAGAACAATGGAAGAGTTCTGAAGCATTTTTAAGCGTCAGCGGAATTTTGAAAACAATGGAAGATTTCCGAAGCATTTATAAACGTCAGCGGAATTCTGAGAACAATGGAAGAGTTCCGAAGCATTTTTAAACTTCAGCAGAATTCCGAGAACAATGGAAGGGTTCCGAAGCATTTTTAAACTTCAGCGGAATTTGGAGAACAATGGAAGAGTTCCGAAGCATTTTTAAACGTCAGTGGAATTCCGAGAACAATGAAAGAGTTGCGAAGCATTATTAAACGTCAGCGGAATTCCGAGAACAATGGAAGAGTTCTGAAGCATTTTTAAGCGTCAGCGGAATTTTGAAAACAATGGAAGATTTCCGAAGCATTTATAAACGTCAGCGGAATTCTGAGAACAATGGAAGAGTTCCGAAGCATTTTTAAACTTCAGCAGAATTCCGAGAACAATGGAAGGGTTCCGAAGCATTTTTAAACTTCAGCGGAATTTGGAGAACAATGGAAGAGTTCCGAAGCATTTTTAAACGTCAGTGGAATTCCGAGAACAATGAAAGAGTTGCGAAGCATTATTAAACGTCAGCGGAATTCCGAGAACAATGGAAGAGTTCTGAAGCATTTTTAAGCGTCAGCGGAATTTTGAAAACAATGGAAGATTTCCGAAGCATTTATAAACGTCAGCGGAATTCTGAGAACAATGGAAGAGTTCCGAAGCATTTTTAAACTTCAGCAGAATTCCGAGAACAATGGAAGGGTTCCGAAGCATTTTTAAACTTCAGCGGAATTTGGAGAACAATGGAAGAGTTCCGAAGCATTTTTAAAAGTCAGCGGAAATCCGAGAACAATGGAAGAGTTGTGAAGCATTTTTAAACGTCAGCGGAATTCCGAGAACAATGGAATAGTTCTGAAGCATTTATAAACTTCAGCAGAATTCCGAGAACAATGGAAGAGTTTCAAAGCATTTTTAAACTTCAACGGAATTCCGAGAACAATGGAAGAGTTCCGCAGCATTTTTAAACGTCAGCAGAATTCCGAGAAGAATGTAAGAATTCTGAAGCATTTTTTAACTTCAGCAGAATTCCGAAAGCAATGGAAGAGTTCCAAAGCATTTTAAAAGTTCAGCAGAATTCCGAGAACAATTGAAGAGTTCCGAAGCATTTTTAAACGTCAGCGGAATGCCGAGAACAATGCAAGATTTCCGAAGCATTTTTATATGTCAGCGGAATTCCAAGAACAATGGAAGAGTTCCGAAGCATTTTTAAACTTCAGCAGAATTCCGAGAACAATGGAAGAGTTTCGAAGCATTTTTAAACTTCAATGGAATTTCGAGAACAATGGAAGAGTTCCGAAGCATTTTTAAACTTCAGCAGAATTCCGAGAACAATGGAAGATTTCCGAAGCATTTTTAAACGTCAGAGGAATTCTGAGAACAATGGAAGAGTTCTGAAGCATTTATAAACTTCACCAGAATTCCGAGAACAATGGAAGAGTTCCGAAGCATTTTTAAACTTCAACCGAATTCCGAGAGCAATGGAAGAGTTCCAAAGCATTTTAAAAGTTCAGCAGAATTCCGAGAACAATTGAAGAGTTCCGAAGCATTTTTAAACGTCAGCGGAATGCCGAAAACAATGCAAGATTTCCGAAGCATTTTTAAACGTCAGCGGAATTCTGAGAAGAATGGAAGAGTTCCGAAGCATTTTTAAACTTCAGCAGAATTCCGAGAACAGTAGAAGAGTTCCGAAGCATTTTTAAACTTCACCCGAATTCTGAGAACAATGAAAGAGTTCCGAAGCATTTTTAAAAGTCAGCGGAATTCCGGGAACAATGGAAGAGTTGTGAAGCATTTTTAAACGTCAGCGGAATTCCGAGAACAATGGAAGAGTTCCGAAGCATTTTTAAACTTCAGCGGAATTTGGAGAACAATGGAAGAGTTCCGAAGTATTTTTAAAAGTCAGCGGAATTCTGAGAACAATGGAAGATTTCCGAAGCATTTTTAAACGTCAGCGGAATTCTGAGAACAATGGAAGAGGTACGAAGCATTTTTAAACTTCAACGGAATTCCGAGAACAATGGAAGAGTTCTGAAGCATTTTTAAGCGTCAGCGGAATTTTGAAAACAATGGAAGATTTCCGAAGCATTTATAAACGTCAGCGGAATTCTGAGAACAATGGAAGAGTTCCGAAGCATTTTTAAACTTCAGCAGAATTCCGAGAACAATGGAAGGGTTCCGAAGCATTTTTAAACTTCAGCGGAATTTGGAGAACAATGGAAGAGTTCCGAAGCATTTTTAAACGTCAGTGGAATTCCGAGAACAATGAAAGAGTTGCGAAGCATTATTAAACGTCAGCGGAATTCCGAGAACAATGGAAGAGTTCTGAAGCATTTTTAAGCGTCAGCGGAATTTTGAAAACAATGGAAGATTTCCGAAGCATTTATAAACGTCAGCGGAATTCTGAGAACAATGGAAGAGTTCCGAAGCATTTTTAAACTTCAGCAGAATTCCGAGAACAATGGAAGGGTTCCGAAGCATTTTTAAACTTCAGCGGAATTTGGAGAACAATGGAAGAGTTCCGAAGCATTTTTAAAAGTCAGCGGAAATCCGAGAACAATGGAAGAGTTGTGAAGCATTTTTAAACGTCAGCGGAATTCCGAGAACAATGGAATAGTTCTGAAGCATTTTTAAACGTCAGCGGAATTTTGAAAACAATGGAAGATTTCCGAAGCATTTATAAACGTCAGCGGAATTCTGAGAACAATGGAAGAGTTCCGAAGCATTTTTAAACTTCAGCAGAATTCCGAGAACAATGGAAGGGTTCCGAAGCATTTTTAAACTTCAGCGGAATTTGGAGAACAATGGAAGAGTTCCGAAGCATTTTTAAAAGTCAGCGGAAATCCGAGAACAATGGAAGAGTTGTGAAGCATTTTTAAACGTCAGCGGAATTCCGAGAACAATGGAATAGTTCTGAAGCATTTTTAAACGTCAGCGGAATTTTGAAAACAATGGAAGATTTCCGAAGCATTTTTAAACGTCAGCGGAATTCTGAGAACAATGGAAGAGTTCTGAAGCATTTATAAACTTCAGCAGAATTCCGAGAACAATGGAAGAGTTCCGAAGCATTTTTAAACGTCAGCGGAATTCCGAGAACAATGAAAGAGTTGCGAAGCATTATTAAACGTCAGCGGAATTCCGAGAACAATGGAAGAGTTCTGAAGCATTTTTAAACTTCAGCAGAATTCCCAGAACAATGGAAGTGTTTTGAAGCATTTTTAAACTTCAACGGAATTCCGAGAACAATGGAAGAGTTCCGAAGCATTTTTAAACGTCAGCGGAATTCTGAGAAGAATGGAAGAGTTCCGAAGCATTTTTAAACGTCAGCGGAATTCCGAGAACAATGAAAGAGTTGCGAAGCATTATTAAACGTCAGTGGAATTTTGAAAACAATGGAAGATTTCCGAAGCATTTTTAAACGTCAGCGGAATTCTGAGAACAATGGAAGAGTTCCGAAGCATTTTTAAACGTCAGCGGAATGCCGAGAACAATGCAAGATTTCCGAAGCATTTTTATATGTCAGCGGAATTCCGAGAACAATGGAAGAGTACCGAAGCATTTTTAAATGTCAGCGGAATGCCGAGAACAATGCAAGATTTCCGAAGCATTTTTATATGTCAGCAGAATTCCGAGAACAATGGAAGAGATTTTAAGCATTTTTAAACTTCAGCGGAATTCCGAGAACAGTAGAAGAGTTCCGAAGCATTTTTAAACTTCACCCGAATTCTGAGAACAATGAAAGAGTTCCGAAGCATTTTTAAAAGTCAGCGGAATTCCGGGAACAATGGAAGAGTTGTGAAGCATTTTTAAACGTCAGCGGAATTCCGACAACAATGGAAGAGTTCCGAAGCATTTTTAAACTTCAGCGGAATTTGGAGAACAATGGAAGAGTTCCGAAGTATTTTTAAAAGTCAGCGGAATTCTGAGAACAATGGAAGATTTCCGAAGCATTTTTAAACGTCAGCGGAATTCTGAGAACAATGGAAGAGGTACGAAGCATTTTTAAACTTCAACGGAATTCCGAGAACAATGGAAGAGTTCTGAAGCATTTTTAAGCGTCAGCGGAATTTTGAAAACAATGGAAGATTTCCGAAGCATTTATAAACGTCAGCGGAATTCTGAGAACAATGGAAGAGTTCCGAAGCATTTTTAAACTTCAGCAGAATTCCGAGAACAATGGAAGGGTTCCGAAGCATTTTTAAACTTCAGCGGAATTTGGAGAACAATGGAAGAGTTCCGAAGCATTTTTAAACGTCAGTGGAATTCCGAGAACAATGAAAGAGTTGCGAAGCATTATTAAACGTCAGCGGAATTCCGAGAACAATGGAAGAGTTCTGAAGCATTTTTAAGCGTCAGCGGAATTTTGAAAACAATGGAAGATTTCCGAAGCATTTATAAACGTCAGCGGAATTCTGAGAACAATGGAAGAGTTCCGAAGCATTTTTAAACTTCAGCAGAATTCCGAGAACAATGGAAGGGTTCCGAAGCATTTTTAAACTTCAGCGGAATTTGGAGAACAATGGAAGAGTTCCGAAGCATTTTTAAACGTCAGTGGAATTCCGAGAACAATGAAAGAGTTGCGAAGCATTATTAAACGTCAGCGGAATTCCGAGAACAATGGAAGAGTTCTGAAGCATTTTTAAGCGTCAGCGGAATTTTGAAAACAATGGAAGATTTCCGAAGCATTTATAAACGTCAGCGGAATTCTGAGAACAATGGAAGAGTTCCGAAGCATTTTTAAACTTCAGCAGAATTCCGAGAACAATGGAAGGGTTCCGAAGCATTTTTAAACTTCAGCGGAATTTGGAGAACAATGGAAGAGTTCCGAAGCATTTTTAAAAGTCAGCGGAAATCCGAGAACAATGGAAGAGTTGTGAAGCATTTTTAAACGTCAGCGGAATTCCGAGAACAATGGAATAGTTCTGAAGCATTTATAAACTTCAGCAGAATTCCGAGAACAATGGAAGAGTTTCGAAGCATTTTTAAACTTCAACGGAATTCCGAGAACAATGGAAGAGTTCCGCAGCATTTTTAAACGTCAGCAGAATTCCGAGAAGAATGTAAGAATTCTGAAGCATTTTTTAACTTCAGCAGAATTCCGAAAGCAATGGAAGAGTTCCAAAGCATTTTAAAAGTTCAGCAGAATTCCGAGAACAATTGAAGAGTTCCGAAGCATTTTTAAACGTCAGCGGAATGCCGAGAACAATGCAAGATTTCCGAAGCATTTTTATATGTCAGCGGAATTCCAAGAACAATGGAAGAGTTCCGAAGCATTTTTAAACTTCAGCAGAATTCCGAGAACAATGGAAGAGTTTCGAAGCATTTTTAAACTTCAATGGAATTTCGAGAACAATGGAAGAGTTCCGAAGCATTTTTAAACTTCAGCAGAATTCCGAGAACAATGGAAGATTTCCGAAGCATTTTTAAACGTCAGAGGAATTCTGAGAACAATGGAAGAGTTCTGAAGCATTTATAAACTTCACCAGAATTCCGAGAACAATGGAAGAGTTCCGAAGCATTTTTAAACTTCAACCGAATTCCGAGAGCAATGGAAGAGTTCCAAAGCATTTTAAAAGTTCAGCAGAATTCCGAGAACAATTGAAGAGTTCCGAAGCATTTTTAAACGTCAGCGGAATGCCGAAAACAATGCAAGATTTCCGAAGCATTTTTAAACGTCAGCGGAATTCTGAGAAGAATGGAAGAGTTCCGAAGCATTTTTAAACTTCAGCAGAATTCCGAGAACAGTAGAAGAGTTCCGAAGCATTTTTAAACTTCACCCGAATTCTGAGAACAATGAAAGAGTTCCGAAGCATTTTTAAAAGTCAGCGGAATTCCGGGAACAATGGAAGAGTTGTGAAGCATTTTTAAACGTCAGCGGAATTCCGAGAACAATGGAAGAGTTCCGAAGCATTTTTAAACTTCAGCGGAATTTGGAGAACAATGGAAGAGTTCCGAAGTATTTTTAAAAGTCAGCGGAATTCTGAGAACAATGGAAGATTTCCGAAGCATTTTTAAACGTCAGCGGAATTCTGAGAACAATGGAAGAGGTACGAAGCATTTTTAAACTTCAACGGAATTCCGAGAACAATGGAAGAGTTCTGAAGCATTTTTAAGCGTCAGCGGAATTTTGAAAACAATGGAAGATTTCCGAAGCATTTATAAACGTCAGCGGAATTCTGAGAACAATGGAAGAGTTCCGAAGCATTTTTAAACTTCAGCAGAATTCCGAGAACAATGGAAGGGTTCCGAAGCATTTTTAAACTTCAGCGGAATTTGGAGAACAATGGAAGAGTTCCGAAGCATTTTTAAACGTCAGTGGAATTCCGAGAACAATGAAAGAGTTGCGAAGCATTATTAAACGTCAGCGGAATTCCGAGAACAATGGAAGAGTTCTGAAGCATTTTTAAGCGTCAGCGGAATTTTGAAAACAATGGAAGATTTCCGAAGCATTTATAAACGTCAGCGGAATTCTGAGAACAATGGAAGAGTTCCGAAGCATTTTTAAACTTCAGCAGAATTCCGAGAACAATGGAAGGGTTCCGAAGCATTTTTAAACTTCAGCGGAATTTGGAGAACAATGGAAGAGTTCCGAAGCATTTTTAAAAGTCAGCGGAAATCCGAGAACAATGGAAGAGTTGTGAAGCATTTTTAAACGTCAGCGGAATTCCGAGAACAATGGAATAGTTCTGAAGCATTTTTAAACGTCAGCGGAATTTTGAAAACAATGGAAGATTTCCGAAGCATTTATAAACGTCAGCGGAATTCTGAGAACAATGGAAGAGTTCCGAAGCATTTTTAAACTTCAGCAGAATTCCGAGAACAATGGAAGGGTTCCGAAGCATTTTTAAACTTCAGCGGAATTTGGAGAACAATGGAAGAGTTCCGAAGCATTTTTAAAAGTCAGCGGAAATCCGAGAACAATGGAAGAGTTGTGAAGCATTTTTAAACGTCAGCGGAATTCCGAGAACAATGGAATAGTTCTGAAGCATTTTTAAACGTCAGCGGAATTTTGAAAACAATGGAAGATTTCCGAAGCATTTTTAAACGTCAGCGGAATTCTGAGAACAATGGAAGAGTTCTGAAGCATTTATAAACTTCAGCAGAATTCCGAGAACAATGGAAGAGTTCCGAAGCATTTTTAAACGTCAGCGGAATTCCGAGAACAATGAAAGAGTTGCGAAGCATTATTAAACGTCAGCGGAATTCCGAGAACAATGGAAGAGTTCTGAAGCATTTTTAAACTTCAGCAGAATTCCCAGAACAATGGAAGTGTTTTGAAGCATTTTTAAACTTCAACGGAATTCCGAGAACAATGGAAGAGTTCCGAAGCATTTTTAAACGTCAGCGGAATTCTGAGAAGAATGGAAGAGTTCCGAAGCATTTTTAAACGTCAGCGGAATTCCGAGAACAATGAAAGTGTTGCGAAGCATTATTAAACGTCAGCGGAATTCCGAGAACAATGGAAGAGTTCTGAAGCATTTTTAAACGTCAGCGGAATTTTGAAAACAATGGAAGATTTCCGAAGCATTTTTAAACGTCAGCGGAATTCTGAGAACAATGGAAGAGTTCCGAAGCATTTTTAAACGTCAGCGGAATGCCGAGAACAATGCAAGATTTCCGAAGAATTTTTATATGTCAGCGGAATTCCGAGAACAATGGAAGAGTACCGAAGCATTTTTAAATGTCAGCGGAATGCCGAGAACAATGCAAGATTTCCGAAGCATTTTTATATGTCAGCAGAATTCCGAGAACAATGGAAGAGATTTTAAGCATTTTTAAACTTCAGCGGAATTCCGAGAACAGTAGAAGAGTTCCGAAGCATTTTTAAACTTCACCCGAATTCTGAGAACAATGAAAGAGTTCCGAAGCATTTTTAAAAGTCAGCGGAATTCCGGGAACAACGGAAGAGTTGTGAAGCATTTTTAAACGTCAGCGGAATTCCGAGAACAATGGAAGAGTTCCGAAGCATTTTTAAACTTCAGCGGAATTTGGAGAACAATGGAAGAGTTCCGAAGTATTTTTAAAAGTCAGCGGAATTCTGAGAACAATGGAAGATTTCCGAAGCATTTTTAAACGTCAGCGGAATTCTGAGAACAATGGAAGAGGTACGAAGCATTTTTAAACTTCAACGGAATTCCGAGAACAATGGAATAGTTCTGAAGCATTTTTAAACATCAGCGGAATTTTGAAAACAATGGAAGATTTCCGAAGCATTTTTAAACGTCAGCGGAATTCCGAGAACAATGAAAGAGTTGCGAAGCATTATTAAACGTCAGCGGAATTCCGAGAACAATGGAAGAGTTCTGAAGCATTTTTAAACTTCAGCAGAATTCCCAGAACAATGGAAGTGTTTTGAAGCATTTTTAAACTTCAACGGAATTCCGAGAACAATGGAAGAGTTCCGAAGCATTTTTAAACGTCAGCGGAATTCCGAGAACAATGAAAGAGTTGCGAAGCATTATTAAACGTCAGCGGAATTCCGAGAACAATGGAAGAGTTCTGAAGCATTTTTAAGCGTCAGCGGAATTTTGAAAACAATGGAAGATTTCCGAAGCATTTTTAAACGTCAGCGGAATTCTGAGAACAATGGAAGAGTTCCTAAGCATTTTTAAACTTCAGCAGAATTCCGAGAACAATGGAAGGGTTCCGAAGCATTTTTAAACTTCAGCGGAATTCCGAGAACAATGGAAGAGTTCCAAAGCATTTTTAAACGTCAGCGGAATTCTGAGAACAATGGAAGAGTTCCGAAGCATTTTTAAACGTCAGCAGAATTCCGAGAAGAATGTAAGAGTACTGAAGCATTTTTAAACTTCAGCAGAATTCCGAGAGCAATGGAAGAGTTCCAAAGCATTTTAAAAGTTCAGCAGAATTCCGAGAACAATTGAAGAGTTCCGAAGCATATTTAAACGTCAGCGGAATTCTGAGAACAATGCAAGATTTCCGAAGCATTTTTATATGTCAGCGGAATTCCAAGAACAATGGAAGAGTTCCGAAGCATTTTTAAACTTCAGCAGAATTTCGAGAACAATGGAAGAGTTTCGAAGCATTTTTAAACTTCAATGGAATTTCGAGAACAATGGAAGAGTTCCGAAGCATTTTTAAACTTCAGCAGAATTCCGAGAACAATGGAAGATTTCCGAAGCATTTTTAAATGTCAGCGGAATTCTGAGAACAATGGAAGAGTTCTGAAGCATTTATAAACTTCAGCAGAATTCCGAGAACAATGGAAGAGTTCCGAAGCATTTTTAAACTTCACCCGAATTCCGAGAGCAATGGAAGAGTTCCAAAGCATTTTAAAAGTTCAGCAGAATTCCGAGAACAATTGAAGAGTTCCGAAGCATTTTTAAACGTCAGCGGAATGCCGAGAACAATGCAAGATTTCCGAAGCATTTTTAAACGTCAGCGGAATTCTGAGAACAATGGAAGAGTTCCGAAGCATTTTTAAACTTCAGCAGAATTCCGAGAACAATGGAAGAGTTTCGAAGCATTTTTAAACTTCAACGGAATTCCGAGAACAATGGAAGAGTTCCGAAGCATTTTTAAACGTCAGCGGAATTCCGAGAACAATGAAAGAGTTGCGAAGCATTATTAAACGTCAGCGGAATTCCGAGAACAATGGAAGAGTTCTGAAGCATTTTTAAACGTCAGCGGAATTTTGAAAACAATGGAAGATTTCCGAAGCATTTTTAAACGTCAGCGGAATTCTGAGAACAATGGAAGAGTTCCGAAGCATTTTTAAACGTCAGCGGAATGCCGAGAACAATGCAAGATTTCCGAAGCATTTTTATATGTCAGCGGAATTCCGAGAACAATGGAAGAGTTCCGCAGCATTTTTAAACGTCAGCAGAATTCCGAGAAGAATGTAAGAGTTCTGAAGCATTTTTTAACTTCAGCAGAATTCCGAAAGCAATGGAAGAGTTCCAAAGCATTTTAAAAGTTCAGCAGAATTCCGAGAACAATTGAAGAGTTCCGAAGCATTTTTAAACGTCAGCGGAATGCCGAGAACAATGCAAGATTTCCGAAGCATTTTTATATGTCAGCGGAATTCCAAGAACAATGGAAGAGTTCCGAAGCATTTTTAAACTTCAGCAGAATTCCGAGAACAATGGAAGAGTTTCAAAGCATTTTTAAACTTCAATGGAATTTCGAGAACAATGGAAGAGTTCCGAAGCATTTTTAAACTTCAGCAGAATTCCGAGAACAATGGAAGATTTCCGAAGCATTTTTAAACGTCAGAGGAATTCTGAGAACAATGGAAGAGTTCTGAAGCATTTATAAACTTCACCAGAATTCCGAGAACAATGGAAGAGTTCCGAAGCATTTTTAAACTTCAACCGAATTCCGAGAGCAATGGAAGAGTTCCAAAGCATTTTAAAAGTTCAGCAGAATTCCGAGAACAATTGAAGAGTTCCGAAGCATTTTTAAACGTCAGCGGAATGCCGAGAACAATGCAAGATTTCCGAAGCATTTTTAAACGTCAGCGGAATTCTGAGAAGAATGGAAGAGTTCCGAAGCATTTTTAAACTTCAGCAGAATTCCGAGAACAATGGAAGAGTTTCGAAGCATTTTTAAACTTCAACGGAATTTCGAGAACAATGGAAGAGTTCCGAAGCATTTTTAAACGTCAGCGGAATTCCGAGAACAATGAAAGAGTTGCGAAGCATTATTAAACGTCAGCGGAATTCCGAGAACAATGGAAGAGTTCTGAAGCATTTTTAAACGTCAGCGGAATTTTGAAAACAATGGAAGATTTCCGAAGCATTTTTAAACGTCAGCGGAATTCTGAGAACAATGGAAGAGTTCCGAAGCATTTTTAAACGTCAGCGGAATGCCGAGAACAATGCAAGATTTCCGAAGCATTTTTATATGTCAGCGGAATTCCGAGAACAATGGAAGAGTACCGAAGCATTTTTAAATGTCAGCGGAATGCCGAGAACAATGCAAGATTTCCGAAGCATTTTTATATGTCAGCAGAATTCCGAGAACAATGGAAGAGATTTTAAGCATTTTTAAACTTCAGCGGAATTCCGAGAACAGTAGAAGAGTTCCGAAGCATTTTTAAACTTCACCCGAATTCTGAGAACAATGAAAGAGTTCCGAAGCATTTTTAAAAGTCAGCGGAATTCCGGGAACAATGGAAGAGTTGTGAAGCATTTTTAAACGTCAGCGGAATTCCGACAACAATGGAAGAGTTCCGAAGCATTTTTAAACTTCAGCGGAATTTGGAGAACAATGGAAGAGTTCCGAAGTATTTTTAAAAGTCAGCGGAATTCTGAGAACAATGGAAGATTTCCGAAGCATTTTTAAACGTCAGCGGAATTCTGAGAACAATGGAAGAGGTACGAAGCATTTTTAAACTTCAACGGAATTCCGAGAACAATGGAAGAGTTCTGAAGCATTTTTAAACTTCAGCAGAATTCCGAGAACAATGGAAGGGTTCCGAAGCATTTTTAAACTTCAGCGGAATTTGGAGAACAATGGAAGAGTTCCGAAGCATTTTTAAACGTCAGTGGAATTCCGAGAACAATGAAAGAGTTGCGAAGCATTATTAAACGTCAGCGGAATTCCGAGAACAATGGAAGAGTTCTGAAGCATTTTTAAGCGTCAGCGGAATTTTGAAAACAATGGAAGATTTCCGAAGCATTTATAAACGTCAGCGGAATTCTGAGAACAATGGAAGAGTTCCGAAGCATTTTTAAACTTCAGCAGAATTCCGAGAACAATGGAAGGGTTCCGAAGCATTTTTAAACTTCAGCGGAATTTGGAGAACAATGGAAGAGTTCCGAAGCATTTTTAAAAGTCAGCGGAAATCCGAGAACAATGGAAGAGTTGTGAAGCATTTTTAAACGTCAGCGGAATTCCGAGAACAATGGAATAGTTCTGAAGCATTTTTAAACGTCAGCGGAATTTTGAAAACAATGGAAGATTTCCGAAGCATTTTTAAACGTCAGCGGAATTCTGAGAACAATGGAAGAGTTCTGAAGCATTTATAAACTTCAGCAGAATTCCGAGAACAATGGAAGAGTTCCGTAGCATTTTTAAACGTCAGCGGAATTCCGAGAACAATGAAAGAGTTGCGAAGCATTATTAAACGTCAGCGGAATTCCGAGAACAATGGAAGAGTTCTGAAGCATTTTTAAACTTCAGCAGAATTCCCAGAACAATGGAAGTGTTTTGAAGCATTTTTAAACTTCAACGGAATTCCGAGAACAATGGAAGAGTTCCGAAGCATTTTTAAACGTCAGCGGAATTCCGAGAACAATGAAAGAGTTGCGAAGCATTATTAAACGTCAGCGGAATTCCGAGAACAATGGAAGAGTTCTGAAGCATTTTTAAACGTCAGCGGAATTTTGAAAACAATGGAAGATTTCCGAAGCATTTTTAAACGTCAGCGGAATTCTGAGAACAATGGAAGAGTTCCGAAGCATTTTTAAACGTCAGCGGAATGCCGAGAACAATGCAAGATTTCCGAAGCATTTTTATATGTCAGCGGAATTCCGAGAACAATGGAAGAGTTCCGCAGCATTTTTAAACGTCAGCAGAATTCCGAGAAGAATGTAAGAGTTCTGAAGCATTTTTTAACTTCAGCAGAATTCCGAAAGCAATGGAAGAGTTCCAAAGCATTTTAAAAGTTCAGCAGAATTCCGAGAACAATTGAAGAGTTCCGAAGCATTTTTAAACGTCAGCGGAATGCCGAGAACAATGCAAGATTTCCGAAGCATTTTTATATGTCAGCGGAATTCCAAGAACAATGGAAGAGTTCCGAAGCATTTTTAAACTTCAGCAGAATTCCGAGAACAATGGAAGAGTTTCAAAGCATTTTTAAACTTCAATGGAATTTCGAGAACAATGGAAGAGTTCCGAAGCATTTTTAAACTTCAGCAGAATTCCGAGAACAATGGAAGATTTCCGAAGCATTTTTAAACGTCAGAGGAATTCTGAGAACAATGGAAGAGTTCTGAAGCATTTATAAACTTCACCAGAATTCCGAGAACAATGGAAGAGTTCCGAAGCATTTTTAAACTTCAACCGAATTCCGAGAGCAATGGAAGAGTTCCAAAGCATTTTAAAAGTTCAGCAGAATTCCGAGAACAATTGAAGAGTTCCGAAGCATTTTTAAACGTCAGCGGAATGCCGAGAACAATGCAAGATTTCCGAAGCATTTTTAAACGTCAGCGGAATTCTGAGAAGAATGGAAGAGTTCCGAAGCATTTTTAAACTTCAGCAGAATTCCGAGAACAATGGAAGAGTTTCGAAGCATTTTTAAACTTCAACGGAATTTCGAGAACAATGGAAGAGTTCCGAAGCATTTTTAAACGTCAGCGGAATTCCGAGAACAATGAAAGAGTTGCGAAGCATTATTAAACGTCAGCGGAATTCCGAGAACAATGGAAGAGTTCTGAAGCATTTTTAAACGTCAGCGGAATTTTGAAAACAATGGAAGATTTCCGAAGCATTTTTAAACGTCAGCGGAATTCTGAGAACAATGGAAGAGTTCCGAAGCATTTTTAAACGTCAGCGGAATGCCGAGAACAATGCAAGATTTCCGAAGCATTTTTATATGTCAGCGGAATTCCGAGAACAATGGAAGAGTACCGAAGCATTTTTAAATGTCAGCGGAATGCCGAGAACAATGCAAGATTTCCGAAGCATTTTTATATGTCAGCAGAATTCCGAGAACAATGGAAGAGATTTTAAGCATTTTTAAACTTCAGCGGAATTCCGAGAACAGTAGAAGAGTTCCGAAGCATTTTTAAACTTCACCCGAATTCTGAGAACAATGAAAGAGTTCCGAAGCATTTTTAAAAGTCAGCGGAATTCCGGGAACAATGGAAGAGTTGTGAAGCATTTTTAAACGTCAGCGGAATTCCGACAACAATGGAAGAGTTCCGAAGCATTTTTAAACTTCAGCGGAATTTGGAGAACAATGGAAGAGTTCCGAAGTATTTTTAAAAGTCAGCGGAATTCTGAGAACAATGGAAGATTTCCGAAGCATTTTTAAACGTCAGCGGAATTCTGAGAACAATGGAAGAGGTACGAAGCATTTTTAAACTTCAACGGAATTCCGAGAACAATGGAAGAGTTCTGAAGCATTTTTAAACTTCAGCAGAATTCCGAGAACAATGGAAGGGTTCCGAAGCATTTTTAAACTTCAGCGGAATTTGGAGAACAATGGAAGAGTTCCGAAGCATTTTTAAACGTCAGTGGAATTCCGAGAACAATGAAAGAGTTGCGAAGCATTATTAAACGTCAGCGGAATTCCGAGAACAATGGAAGAGTTCTGAAGCATTTTTAAGCGTCAGCGGAATTTTGAAAACAATGGAAGATTTCCGAAGCATTTATAAACGTCAGCGGAATTCTGAGAACAATGGAAGAGTTCCGAAGCATTTTTAAACTTCAGCAGAATTCCGAGAACAATGGAAGGGTTCCGAAGCATTTTTAAACTTCAGCGGAATTTGGAGAACAATGGAAGAGTTCCGAAGCATTTTTAAAAGTCAGCGGAAATCCGAGAACAATGGAAGAGTTGTGAAGCATTTTTAAACGTCAGCGGAATTCCGAGAACAATGGAATAGTTCTGAAGCATTTTTAAACGTCAGCGGAATTTTGAAAACAATGGAAGATTTCCGAAGCATTTTTAAACGTCAGCGGAATTCTGAGAACAATGGAAGAGTTCTGAAGCATTTATAAACTTCAGCAGAATTCCGAGAACAATGGAAGAGTTCCGTAGCATTTTTAAACGTCAGCGGAATTCCGAGAACAATGAAAGAGTTGCGAAGCATTATTAAACGTCAGCGGAATTCCGAGAACAATGGAAGAGTTCTGAAGCATTTTTAAACTTCAGCAGAATTCCCAGAACAATGGAAGTGTTTTGAAGC
Organism: Phyllobates terribilis; assembly: GCF_046119375.1. NCBI lineage: Eukaryota > Metazoa > Chordata > Amphibia > Anura > Dendrobatidae > Phyllobates > Phyllobates terribilis. The sequence goes on along the minus strand of NW_027362775.1, from coordinate 18,420,575 downwards.
ATTTTTAAACTTCAACGGAATTCCGAGAACAATGGAAGAGTTCCGAAGCATTTTTAAACGTCAGCGGAATTCCGAGAACAATGAAAGAGTTGCGAAGCATTATTAAACGTCAGCGGAATTCCGAGAACAATGGAAGAGTTCTGAAGCATTTTTAAACGTCAGCGGAATTTTGAAAACAATGGAAGATTTCCGAAGCATTTTTAAACGTCAGCGGAATTCTGAGAACAATGGAAGAGTTCCGAAGCATTTTTAAACGTCAGCGGAATGCCGAGAACAATGCAAGATTTCCGAAGCATTTTTATATGTCAGCGGAATTCCGAGAACAATGGAAGAGTACCGAAGCATTTTTAAATGTCAGCGGAATGCCGAGAACAATGCAAGATTTCCGAAGCATTTTTATATGTCAGCAGAATTCCGAGAACAATGGAAGAGATTTTAAGCATTTTTAAACTTCAGCGGAATTCCGAGAACAGTAGAAGAGTTCCGAAGCATTTTTAAACTTCACCCGAATTCTGAGAACAATGAAAGAGTTCCGAAGCATTTTTAAAAGTCAGCGGAATTCCGGGAACAATGGAAGAGTTGTGAAGCATTTTTAAACGTCAGCGGAATTCCGACAACAATGGAAGAGTTCCGAAGCATTTTTAAACTTCAGCGGAATTTGGAGAACAATGGAAGAGTTCCGAAGTATTTTTAAAAGTCAGCGGAATTCTGAGAACAATGGAAGATTTCCGAAGCATTTTTAAACGTCAGCGGAATTCTGAGATCAATGGAAGAGGTACGAAGCATTTTTAAACTTCAACGGAATTCCGAGAACAATGGAAGAGTTCTGAAGCATTTTTAAGCGTCAGCGGAATTTTGAAAACAATGGAAGATTTCCGAAGCATTTATAAACGTCAGCGGAATTCTGAGAACAATGGAAGAGTTCCGAAGCATTTTTAAACTTCAGCAGAATTCCGAGAACAATGGAAGGGTTCCGAAGCATTTTTAAACTTCAGCGGAATTTGGAGAACAATGGAAGAGTTCCGAAGCATTTTTAAACGTCAGTGGAATTCCGAGAACAATGAAAGAGTTGCGAAGCATTATTAAACGTCAGCGGAATTCCGAGAACAATGGAAGAGTTCTGAAGCATTTTTAAGCGTCAGCGGAATTTTGAAAACAATGGAAGATTTCCGAAGCATTTATAAACGTCAGCGGAATTCTGAGAACAATGGAAGAGTTCCGAAGCATTTTTAAACTTCAGCAGAATTCCGAGAACAATGGAAGGGTTCCGAAGCATTTTTAAACTTCAGCGGAATTTGGAGAACAATGGAAGAGTTCCGAAGCATTTTTAAAAGTCAGCGGAAATCCGAGAACAATGGAAGAGTTGTGAAGCATTTTTAAACGTCAGCGGAATTCCGAGAACAATGGAATAGTTCTGAAGCATTTTTAAACGTCAGCGGAATTTTGAAAACAATGGAAGATTTCCGAAGCATTTTTAAACGTCAGCGGAATTCTGAGAACAATGGAAGAGTTCTGAAGCATTTATAAACTTCAGCAGAATTCCGAGAACAATGGAAGAGTTCCGTAGCATTTTTAAACGTCAGCGGAATTCCGAGAACAATGAAAGAGTTGCGAAGCATTATTAAACGTCAGCGGAATTCCGAGAACAATGGAAGAGTTCTGAAGCATTTTTAAACTTCAGCAGAATTCCCAGAACAATGGAAGTGTTTTGAAGCATTTTTAAACTTCAACGGAATTCCGAGAACAATGGAAGAGTTCCGAAGCATTTTTAAACGTCAGCGGAATTCCGAGAACAATGAAAGAGTTGCGAAGCATTATTAAACGTCAGCGGAATTCCGAGAACAATGGAAGAGTTCTGAAGCATTTTTAAACGTCAGCGGAATTTTGAAAACAATGGAAGATTTCCGAAGCATTTTTAAACGTCAGCGGAATTCTGAGAACAATGGAAGAGTTCCGAAGCATTTTTAAACGTCAGCGGAATGCCGAGAACAATGCAAGATTTCCGAAGCATTTTTATATGTCAGCGGAATTCCGAGAACAATGGAAGAGTACCGAAGCATTTTTAAACGTCAGCGGAATTCTGAGAACAATGGAAGAGTTCCAAAGCATTTTTAAACTTCAGCAGAATTCCGAGAACAATGGAAGAGTTTCGAAGCATTTTTAAACTTCAACGGAATTCCGAGAACAATGGAAGAGTTCCGCAGCATTTTTAAACGTCAGCAGAATTCCGAGAAGAATGTAAGAGTTCTGAAGCATTTTTTAACTTCAGCAGAATTCCGAAAGCAATGGAAGAGTTCCAAAGCATTTTAAAAGTTCAGCAGAATTCCGAGAACAATTGAAGAGTTCCGAAGCATTTTTAAACGTCAGCGGAATGCCGAGAACAATGCAAGATTTCCGAAGCATTTTTATATGTCAGCGGAATTCCAAGAACAATGGAAGAGTTCCGAAGCATTTTTAAACTTCAGCAGAATTCCGAGAACAATGGAAGAGTTTCGAAGCATTTTTAAACTTCAATGGAATTTCGAGAACAATGGAAGAGTTCCAAAGCATTTTTAAACTTCAGCAGAATTCCGAGAACAATGGAAGATTTCCGAAGCATTTTTAAACGTCAGAGGAATTCTGAGAACAATGGAAGAGTTCTGAAGCATTTATAAACTTCACCAGAATTCCGAGAACAATGGAAGAGTTCCGAAGCATTTTTAAACTTCAACCGAATTCCGAGAGCAATGGAAGAGTTCCAAAGCATTTTAAAAGTTCAGCAGAATTCCGAGAACAATTGAAGAGTTCCGAAGCATTTTTAAACGTCAGCGGAATGCCGAGAACAATGCAAGATTTCCGAAGCATTTTTAAACGTCAGCGGAATTCTGAGAAGAATGGAAGAGTTCCGAAGCATTTTTAAACTTCAGCAGAATTCCGAGAACAATGGAAGAGTTTCGAAGCATTTTTAAACTTCAACGGAATTTCGAGAACAATGGAAGAGTTCCGAAGCATTTTTAAACGTCAGCGGAATTCCGAGAACAATGAAAGAGTTGCGAAGCATTATTAAACGTCAGCGGAATTCCGAGAACAATGGAAGAGTTCTGAAGCATTTTTAAACGTCAGCGGAATTTTGAAAACAATGGAAGATTTCCGAAGCATTTTTAAACGTCAGCGGAATTCTGAGAACAATGGAAGAGTTCCGAAGCATTTTTAAACGTCAGCGGAATGCCGAGAACAATGCAAGATTTCCGAAGCATTTTTATATGTCAGCGGAATTCCGAGAACAATGGAAGAGTACCGAAGCATTTTTAAATGTCAGCGGAATGCCGAGAACAATGCAAGATTTCCGAAGCATTTTTATATGTCAGCAGAATTCCGAGAACAATGGAAGAGATTTTAAGCATTTTTAAACTTCAGCGGAATTCCGAGAACAGTAGAAGAGTTCCGAAGCATTTTTAAACTTCACCCGAATTCTGAGAACAATGAAAGAGTTCCGAAGCATTTTTAAAAGTCAGCGGAATTCCGGGAACAATGGAAGAGTTGTGAAGCATTTTTAAACGTCAGCGGAATTCCGAGAACAATGGAAGAGTTCCGAAGCATTTTTAAACTTCAGCGGAATTTGGAGAACAATGGAAGAGTTCCGAAGTATTTTTAAAAGTCAGCGGAATTCTGAGAACAATGGAAGATTTCCGAAGCATTTTTAAACGTCAGCGGAATTCTGAGAACAATGGAAGAGGTACGAAGCATTTTTAAACTTCAACGGAATTCCGAGAACAATGGAAGAGTTCTGAAGCATTTTTAAGCGTCAGCGGAATTTTGAAAACAATGGAAGATTTCCGAAGCATTTATAAACGTCAGCGGAATTCTGAGAACAATGGAAGAGTTCCGAAGCATTTTTAAACTTCAGCGGAATTTGGAGAACAATGGAAGAGTTCCGAAGCATTTTTAAACGTCAGTGGAATTCCGAGAACAATGAAAGAGTTGCGAAGCATTATTAAACGTCAGCGGAATTCCGAGAACAATGGAAGAGTTCTGAAGCATTTTTAAGCGTCAGCGGAATTTTGAAAACAATGGAAGATTTCCGAAGCATTTATAAACGTCAGCGGAATTCTGAGAACAATGGAAGAGTTCCGAAGCATTTTTAAACTTCAGCAGAATTCCGAGAACAATGGAAGGGTTCCGAAGCATTTTTAAACTTCAGCGGAATTTGGAGAACAATGGAAGAGTTCCGAAGCATTTTTAAAAGTCAGCGGAAATCCGAGAACAATGGAAGAGTTGTGAAGCATTTTTAAACGTCAGCGGAATTCCGAGAACAATGGAATAGTTCTGAAGCATTTTTAAACGTCAGCAGAATTTTGAAAACAATGGAAGATTTCCGAAGCATTTTTAAACGTCAGCGGAATTCTGAGAACAATGGAAGAGTTCTGAAGCATTTATAAACTTCAGCAGAATTCCGAGAACAATGGAAGAGTTCCGAAGCATTTTTAAACGTCAGCGGAATTCCGAGAACAATGAAAGAGTTGCGAAGCATTATTAAACGTCAGCGGAATTCCGAGAACAATGGAAGAGTTCTGAAGCATTTTTAAACTTCAGCAGAATTCCGAGAACAATGGAAGGGTTCCGAAGCATTTTTAAACTTCAGCGGAATTTGGAGAACAATGGAAGAGTTCCGAAGCATTTTTAAACGTCAGTGGAATTCCGAGAACAATGAAAGAGTTGCGAAGCATTATTAAACGTCAGCGGAATGCCGTGAACAATGCAAGATTTCCGAAGCATTTTTATATGTCAGCAGAATTCCGAGAACAATGGAAGAGATTTTAAGCATTTTTAAACTTCAGCGGAATTCCGAGAACAATGGAAGAGTTCCGAAGCATTTTTAAACTTCAGCGGAATTTGGAGAACAATGGAAGAGTTCCGAAGTATTTTTAAAAGTCAGCGGAATTCTGAGAACAATGGAAGATTTCCGAAGCATTTTTAAACGTCAGCGGAATTCTGAGAACAATGGAAGAGTTACAAAGCATTATTAAACGTCAGCGGAATTCCGAGAACAATGGAAGAGTTCTGAAGCATTTTTAAGCGTCAGCGGAATTTTGAAAACAATGGAAGATTTCCGAAGCATTTATAAACGTCAGCGGAATTCTGAGAACAATGGAAGAGTTCCGAAGCATTTTTAAACTTCAGCAGAATTCCGAGAACAATGGAAGTGTTCCGAAGCATTTTTAAACTTCAGCGGAATTTGGAGAACAATGGAAGAGTTCCGAAGCATTTTTAAAAGTCAGCGGAAATCCGAGAACAATGGAAGAGTTGTGAAGCATTTTTAAACGTCAGCGGAATTCCGAGAACAATGGAATAGTTCTGAAGCATTTTTAAACGTCAGCGGAATTTTGAAAACAATGGAAGATTTCCGAAGCATTTTTAAACGTCAGCGGAATTCTGAGAACAATGGAAGAGTTCTGAAGCATTTATAAACTTCAGCAGAATTCCGAGAACAATGGAATAGTTCTGAAGCATTTTTAAACGTCAGCGGAATTTTGAAAACAATGGAAGATTTCCGAAGCATTTTTAAACGTCAGCGGAATTCCGAGAACAATGAAAGAGTTGCGAAGCATTATTAAACGTCAGCGGAATTCCGAGAACAATGGAAGAGTTCCGAAGCATTTTTAAACTTCAGCAGAATTCCCAGAACAATGGAAGTGTTTTGAAGCATTTTTAAACTTCAACGGAATTCCGAGAACAATGGAAGAGTTCCGAAGCATTTTTAAACGTCAGCGGAATTCCGAGAACAATGAAAGAGTTGCGAAGCATTATTAAACGTCAGCGGAATTCCGAGAACAATGGAAGAGTTCTGAAGCATTTTTAAGCGTCAGCGGAATTTTGAAAACAATGGAAGATTTCCGAAGCATTTTTAAACGTCAGCGGAATTCTGAGAACAATGGAAGAGTTCCTAAGCATTTTTAAACTTCAGCAGAATTCCGAGAACAATGGAAGGGTTCCGAAGCATTTTTAAACTTCAGCGGAATTCCGAGAACAATGGAAGAGTTCCAAAGCATTTTTAAACGTCAGCGGAATTCTGAGAACAATGGAAGAGTTCCGAAGCATTTTTAAACGTCAGCAGAATTCCGAGAAGAATGTAAGAGTACTGAAGCATTTTTAAACTTCAGCAGAATTCCGAGAGCAATGGAAGAGTTCCAAAGCATTTTAAAAGTTCAGCAGAATTCCGAGAACAATTGAAGAGTTCCGAAGCATATTTAAACGTCAGCGGAATTCTGAGAACAATGCAAGATTTCCGAAGCATTTTTATATGTCAGCGGAATTCCAAGAACAATGGAAGAGTTCCGAAGCATTTTTAAACTTCAGCAGAATTTCGAGAACAATGGAAGAGTTTCGAAGCATTTTTAAACTTCAATGGAATTTCGAGAACAATGGAAGAGTTCCGAAGCATTTTTAAACTTCAGCAGAATTCCGAGAACAATGGAAGATTTCCGAAGCATTTTTAAACGTCAGCGGAATTCTGAGAACAATGGAAGAGTTCTGAAGCATTTATAAACTTCAGCAGAATTCCGAGAACAATGGAAGAGTTCCGAAGCATTTTTAAACTTCACCCGAATTCCGAGAGCAATGGAAGAGTTCCAAAGCATTTTAAAAGTTCAGCAGAATTCCGAGAACAATTGAAGAGTTCCGAAGCATTTTTAAACGTCAGCGGAATGCCGAGAACAATGCAAGATTTCCGAAGCATTTTTAAACGTCAGCGGAATTCTGAGAACAATGGAAGAGTTCCGAAGCATTTTTAAACTTCAGCAGAATTCCGAGAACAATGGAAGAGTTTCGAAGCATTTTTAAACTTCAACGGAATTTCGAGAACAATGGAAGAGTTCCGAAGCATTTTTAAACGTCAGCGGAATTCCGAGAACAATGAAAGAGTTGCGAAGCATTATTAAACGTCAGCGGAATTCCGAGAACAATGGAAGAGTTCTGAAGCATTTTTAAACGTCAGCGGAATTTTGAAAACAATGGAAGATTTCCGAAGCATTTTTAAACGTCAGCGGAATTCTGAGAACAATGGAAGAGTTCCGAAGCATTTTTAAACGTCAGCGGAATGCCGAGAACAATGCAAGATTTCCGAAGCATTTTTATATGTCAGCGGAATTCCGAGAACAATGGAAGAGTTCCGCAGCATTTTTAAACGTCAGCAGAATTCCGAGAAGAATGTAAGAGTTCTGAAGCATTTTTTAACTTCAGCAGAATTCCGAAAGCAATGGAAGAGTTCCAAAGCATTTTAAAAGTTCAGCAGAATTCCGAGAACAATTGAAGAGTTCCGAAGCATTTTTAAACGTCAGCGGAATGCCGAGAACAATGCAAGATTTCCGAAGCATTTTTATATGTCAGCGGAATTCCAAGAACAATGGAAGAGTTCCGAAGCATTTTTAAACTTCAGCAGAATTCCGAGAACAATGGAAGAGTTTCGAAGCATTTTTAAACTTCAATGGAATTTCGAGAACAATGGAAGAGTTCCGAAGCATTTTTAAACTTCAGCAGAATTCCGAGAACAATGGAAGATTTCCGAAGCATTTTTAAACGTCAGAGGAATTCTGAGAACAATGGAAGAGTTCTGAAGCATTTATAAACTTCACCAGAATTCCGAGAACAATGGAAGAGTTCCGAAGCATTTTTAAACTTCAACCGAATTCCGAGAGCAATGGAAGAGTTCCAAAGCATTTTAAAAGTTCAGCAGAATTCCGAGAACAATTGAAGAGTTCCGAAGCATTTTTAAACGTCAGCGGAATGCCGAGAACAATGCAAGATTTCCGAAGCATTTTTAAACGTCAGCGGAATTCTGAGAACAATGGAAGAGGTACGAAGCATTTTTAAACTTCAACGGAATTCCGAGAACAATGGAAGAGTTCTGAAGCATTTTTAAACTTCAGCAGAATTCCGAGAACAATGGAAGGGTTCCGAAGCATTTTTAAACTTCAGCGGAATTTGGAGAACAATGGAAGAGTTCCGAAGCATTTTTAAACGTCAGTGGAATTCCGAGAACAATGAAAGAGTTGCGAAGCATTATTAAACGTCAGCGGAATTCCGAGAACAATGGAAGAGTTCTGAAGCATTTTTAAGCGTCAGCGGAATTTTGAAAACAATGGAAGATTTCCGAAGCATTTATAAACGTCAGCGGAATTCTGAGAACAATGGAAGAGTTCCGAAGCATTTTTAAACTTCAGCAGAATTCCGAGAACAATGGAAGGGTTCCGAAGCATTTTTAAACTTCAGCGGAATTTGGAGAACAATGGAAGAGTTCCGAAGCATTTTTAAAAGTCAGCGGAAATCCGAGAACAATGGAAGAGTTGTGAAGCATTTTTAAACGTCAGCGGAATTCCGAGAACAATGGAATAGTTCTGAAGCATTTTTAAACGTCAGCGGAATTTTGAAAACAATGGAAGATTTCCGAAGCATTTTTAAACGTCAGCGGAATTCTGAGAACAATGGAAGAGTTCTGAAGCATTTATAAACTTCAGCAGAATTCCGAGAACAATGGAAGAGTTCCGTAGCATTTTTAAACGTCAGCGGAATTCCGAGAACAATGAAAGAGTTGCGAAGCATTATTAAACGTCAGCGGAATTCCGAGAACAATGGAAGAGTTCTGAAGCATTTTTAAACTTCAGCAGAATTCCCAGAACAATGGAAGTGTTTTGAAGCATTTTTAAACTTCAACGGAATTCCGAGAACAATGGAAGAGTTCCGAAGCATTTTTAAACGTCAGCGGAATTCCGAGAACAATGAAAGAGTTGCGAAGCATTATTAAACGTCAGCGGAATTCCGAGAACAATGGAAGAGTTCTGAAGCATTTTTAAACGTCAGCGGAATTTTGAAAACAATGGAAGATTTCCGAAGCATTTTTAAACGTCAGCGGAATTCTGAGAACAATGGAAGAGTTCCGAAGCATTTTTAAACGTCAGCGGAATGCCGAGAACAATGCAAGATTTCCGAAGCATTTTTATATGTCAGCGGAATTCCGAGAACAATGGAAGAGTACCGAAGCATTTTTAAATGTCAGCGGAATGCCGAGAACAATGCAAGATTTCCGAAGCATTTTTATATGTCAGCAGAATTCCGAGAACAATGGAAGAGATTTTAAGCATTTTTAAACTTCAGCGGAATTCCGAGAACAGTAGAAGAGTTCCGAAGCATTTTTAAACTTCACCCGAATTCTGAGAACAATGAAAGAGTTCCGAAGCATTTTTAAAAGTCAGCGGAATTCCGGGAACAATGGAAGAGTTGTGAAGCATTTTTAAACGTCAGCGGAATTCCGACAACAATGGAAGAGTTCCGAAGCATTTTTAAACTTCAGCGGAATTTGGAGAACAATGGAAGAGTTCCGAAGTATTTTTAAAAGTCAGCGGAATTCTGAGAACAATGGAAGATTTCCGAAGCATTTTTAAACGTCAGCGGAATTCTGAGATCAATGGAAGAGGTACGAAGCATTTTTAAACTTCAACGGAATTCCGAGAACAATGGAAGAGTTCTGAAGCATTTTTAAGCGTCAGCGGAATTTTGAAAACAATGGAAGATTTCCGAAGCATTTATAAACGTCAGCGGAATTCTGAGAACAATGGAAGAGTTCCGAAGCATTTTTAAACTTCAGCAGAATTCCGAGAACAATGGAAGGGTTCCGAAGCATTTTTAAACTTCAGCGGAATTTGGAGAACAATGGAAGAGTTCCGAAGCATTTTTAAACGTCAGTGGAATTCCGAGAACAATGAAAGAGTTGCGAAGCATTATTAAACGTCAGCGGAATTCCGAGAACAATGGAAGAGTTCTGAAGCATTTTTAAGCGTCAGCGGAATTTTGAAAACAATGGAAGATTTCCGAAGCATTTATAAACGTCAGCGGAATTCTGAGAACAATGGAAGAGTTCCGAAGCATTTTTAAACTTCAGCAGAATTCCGAGAACAATGGAAGGGTTCCGAAGCATTTTTAAACTTCAGCGGAATTTGGAGAACAATGGAAGAGTTCCGAAGCATTTTTAAAAGTCAGCGGAAATCCGAGAACAATGGAAGAGTTGTGAAGCATTTTTAAACGTCAGCGGAATTCCGAGAACAATGGAATAGTTCTGAAGCATTTTTAAACGTCAGCGGAATTTTGAAAACAATGGAAGATTTCCGAAGCATTTTTAAACGTCAGCGGAATTCTGAGAACAATGGAAGAGTTCTGAAGCATTTATAAACTTCAGCAGAATTCCGAGAACAATGGAAGAGTTCCGTAGCATTTTTAAACGTCAGCGGAATTCCGAGAACAATGAAAGAGTTGCGAAGCATTATTAAACGTCAGCGGAATTCCGAGAACAATGGAAGAGTTCTGAAGCATTTTTAAACTTCAGCAGAATTCCCAGAACAATGGAAGTGTTTTGAAGCATTTTTAAACTTCAACGGAATTCCGAGAACAATGGAAGAGTTCCGAAGCATTTTTAAACGTCAGCGGAATTCCGAGAACAATGAAAGAGTTGCGAAGCATTATTAAACGTCAGCGGAATTCCGAGAACAATGGAAGAGTTCTGAAGCATTTTTAAACGTCAGCGGAATTTTGAAAACAATGGAAGATTTCCGAAGCATTTTTAAACGTCAGCGGAATTCTGAGAACAATGGAAGAGTTCCGAAGCATTTTTAAACGTCAGCGGAATGCCGAGAACAATGCAAGATTTCCGAAGCATTTTTATATGTCAGCGGAATTCCGAGAACAATGGAAGAGTACCGAAGCATTTTTAAATGTCAGCGGAATGCCGAGAACAATGCAAGATTTCCGAAGCATTTTTATATGTCAGCAGAATTCCGAGAACAATGGAAGAGATTTTAAGCATTTTTAAACTTCAGCGGAATTCCGAGAACAGTAGAAGAGTTCCGAAGCATTTTTAAACTTCACCCGAATTCTGAGAACAATGAAAGAGTTCCGAAGCATTTTTAAAAGTCAGCGGAATTCCGGGAACAATGGAAGAGTTGTGAAGCATTTTTAAACGTCAGCGGAATTCCGACAACAATGGAAGAGTTCCGAAGCATTTTTAAACTTCAGCGGAATTTGGAGAACAATGGAAGAGTTCCGAAGTATTTTTAAAAGTCAGCGGAATTCTGAGAACAATGGAAGATTTCCGAAGCATTTTTAAACGTCAGCGGAATTCTGAGATCAATGGAAGAGGTACGAAGCATTTTTAAACTTCAACGGAATTCCGAGAACAATGGAAGAGTTCTGAAGCATTTTTAAGCGTCAGCGGAATTTTGAAAACAATGGAAGATTTCCGAAGCATTTATAAACGTCAGCGGAATTCTGAGAACAATGGAAGAGTTCCGAAGCATTTTTAAACTTCAGCAGAATTCCGAGAACAATGGAAGGGTTCCGAAGCATTTTTAAACTTCAGCGGAATTTGGAGAACAATGGAAGAGTTCCGAAGCATTTTTAAACGTCAGTGGAATTCCGAGAACAATGAAAGAGTTGCGAAGCATTATTAAACGTCAGCGGAATTCCGAGAACAATGGAAGAGTTCTGAAGCATTTTTAAGCGTCAGCGGAATTTTGAAAACAATGGAAGATTTCCGAAGCATTTATAAACGTCAGCGGAATTCTGAGAACAATGGAAGAGTTCCGAAGCATTTTTAAACTTCAGCAGAATTCCGAGAACAATGGAAGGGTTCCGAAGCATTTTTAAACTTCAGCGGAATTTGGAGAACAATGGAAGAGTTCCGAAGCATTTTTAAAAGTCAGCGGAAATCCGAGAACAATGGAAGAGTTGTGAAGCATTTTTAAACGTCAGCGGAATTCCGAGAACAATGGAATAGTTCTGAAGCATTTTTAAACGTCAGCGGAATTTTGAAAACAATGGAAGATTTCCGAAGCATTTTTAAACGTCAGCGGAATTCTGAGAACAATGGAAGAGTTCTGAAGCATTTATAAACTTCAGCAGAATTCCGAGAACAATGGAAGAGTTCCGTAGCATTTTTAAACGTCAGCGGAATTCCGAGAACAATGAAAGAGTTGCGAAGCATTATGAAACGTCAGCGGAATTCCGAGAACAATGGAAGAGTTCTGAAGCATTTTTAAACTTCAGCAGAATTCCCAGAACAATGGAAGTGTTTTGAAGCATTTTTAAACTTCAACGGAATTCCGAGAACAATGGAAGAGTTCCGAAGCATTTTTAAACGTCAGCGGAATTCCGAGAACAATGAAAGAGTTGCGAAGCATTATTAAACGTCAGCGGAATTCCGAGAACAATGGAAGAGTTCTGAAGCATTTTTAAACGTCAGCGGAATTTTGAAAACAATGGAAGATTTCCGAAGCATTTTTAAACGTCAGCGGAATTCTGAGAACAATGGAAGAGTTCCGAAGCATTTTTAAACGTCAGCGGAATGCCGAGAACAATGCAAGATTTCCGAAGCATTTTTATATGTCAGCGGAATTCCGAGAACAATGGAAGAGTACCGAAGCATTTTTAAACGTCAGCGGAATTCTGAGAACAATGGAAGAGTTCCAAAGCATTTTTAAACTTCAGCAGAATTCCGAGAACAATGGAAGAGTTTCGAAGCATTTTTAAACTTCAACGGAATTCCGAGAACAATGGAAGAGTTCCGCAGCATTTTTAAACGTCAGCAGAATTCCGAGAAGAATGTAAGAGTTCTGAAGCATTTTTTAACTTCAGCAGAATTCCGAAAGCAATGGAAGAGTTCCAAAGCATTTTAAAAGTTCAGCAGAATTCCGAGAACAATTGAAGAGTTCCGAAGCATTTTTAAACGTCAGCGGAATGCCGAGAACAATGCAAGATTTCCGAAGCATTTTTATATGTCAGCGGAATTCCAAGAACAATGGAAGAGTTCCGAAGCATTTTTAAACTTCAGCAGAATTCCGAGAACAATGGAAGAGTTTCGAAGCATTTTTAAACTTCAATGGAATTTCGAGAACAATGGAAGAGTTCCAAAGCATTTTTAAACTTCAGCAGAATTCCGAGAACAATGGAAGATTTCCGAAGCATTTTTAAACGTCAGAGGAATTCTGAGAACAATGGAAGAGTTCTGAAGCATTTATAAACTTCACCAGAATTCCGAGAACAATGGAAGAGTTCCGAAGCATTTTTAAACTTCAACCGAATTCCGAGAGCAATGGAAGAGTTCCAAAGCATTTTAAAAGTTCAGCAGAATTCCGAGAACAATTGAAGAGTTCGGAAGCATTTTTAAACGTCAGCGGAATGCCGAGAACAATGCAAGATTTCCGAAGCATTTTTAAACGTCAGCGGAATTCTGAGAAGAATGGAAGAGTTCCGAAGCATTTTTAAACTTCAGCAGAATTCCGAGAACAATGGAAGAGTTTCGAAGCATTTTTAAACTTCAACGGAATTTCGAGAACAATGGAAGAGTTCCGAAGCATTTTTAAACGTCAGCGGAATTCCGAGAACAATGAAAGAGTTGCGAAGCATTATTAAACGTCAGCGGAATTCCGAGAACAATGGAAGAGTTCTGAAGCATTTTTAAACGTCAGCGGAATTTTGAAAACAATGGAAGATTTCCGAAGCATTTATAAACGTCAGCGGAATTCTGAGAACAATGGAAGAGTTCCGAAGCATTTTTAAACTTCAGCAGAATTCCGAGAACAATGGAAGGGTTCCGAAGCATTTTTAAACTTCAGCGGAATTTGGAGAACAATGGAAGAGTTCCGAAGCATTTTTAAAAGTCAGCGGAAATCCGAGAACAATGGAAGAGTTGTGAAGCATTTTTAAACGTCAGCGGAATTCCGAGAACAATGGAATAGTTCTGAAGCATTTTTAAACGTCAGCGGAATTTTGAAAACAATGGAAGATTTCCGAAGCATTTTTAAACGTCAGCGGAATTCTGAGAACAATGGAAGAGTTCTGAAGCATTTATAAACTTCAGCAGAATTCCGAGAACAATGGAAGAGTTCCGTAGCATTTTTAAACGTCAGCGGAATTCCGAGAACAATGAAAGAGTTGCGAAGCATTATGAAACGTCAGCGGAATTCCGAGAACAATGGAAGAGTTCTGAAGCATTTTTAAACTTCAGCAGAATTCCCAGAACAATGGAAGTGTTTTGAAGCATTTTTAAACTTCAACGGAATTCCGAGAACAATGGAAGAGTTCCGAAGCATTTTTAAACGTCAGCGGAATTCCGAGAACAATGAAAGAGTTGCGAAGCATTATTAAACGTCAGCGGAATTCCGAGAACAATGGAAGAGTTCTGAAGCATTTTTAAACGTCAGCGGAATTTTGAAAACAATGGAAGATTTCCGAAGCATTTTTAAACGTCAGCGGAATTCTGAGAACAATGGAAGAGTTCCGAAGCATTTTTAAACGTCAGCGGAATGCCGAGAACAATGCAAGATTTCCGAAGCATTTTTATATGTCAGCGGAATTCCGAGAACAATGGAAGAGTACCGAAGCATTTTTAAACGTCAGCGGAATTCTGAGAACAATGGAAGAGTTCCAAAGCATTTTTAAACTTCAGCAGAATTCCGAGAACAATGGAAGAGTTTCGAAGCATTTTTAAACTTCAACGGAATTCCGAGAACAATGGAAGAGTTCCGCAGCATTTTTAAACGTCAGCAGAATTCCGAGAAGAATGTAAGAGTTCTGAAGCATTTTTTAACTTCAGCAGAATTCCGAAAGCAATGGAAGAGTTCCAAAGCATTTTAAAAGTTCAGCAGAATTCCGAGAACAATTGAAGAGTTCCGAAGCATTTTTAAACGTCAGCGGAATGCCGAGAACAATGCAAGATTTCCGAAGCATTTTTATATGTCAGCGGAATTCCAAGAACAATGGAAGAGTTCCGAAGCATTTTTAAACTTCAGCAGAATTCCGAGAACAATGGAAGAGTTTCGAAGCATTTTTAAACTTCAATGGAATTTCGAGAACAATGGAAGAGTTCCAAAGCATTTTTAAACTTCAGCAGAATTCCGAGAACAATGGAAGATTTCCGAAGCATTTTTAAACGTCAGAGGAATTCTGAGAACAATGGAAGAGTTCTGAAGCATTTATAAACTTCACCAGAATTCCGAGAACAATGGAAGAGTTCCGAAGCATTTTTAAACTTCAACCGAATTCCGAGAGCAATGGAAGAGTTCCAAAGCATTTTAAAAGTTCAGCAGAATTCCGAGAACAATTGAAGAGTTCGGAAGCATTTTTAAACGTCAGCGGAATGCCGAGAACAATGCAAGATTTCCGAAGCATTTTTAAACGTCAGCGGAATTCTGAGAAGAATGGAAGAGTTCCGAAGCATTTTTAAACTTCAGCAGAATTCCGAGAACAATGGAAGAGTTTCGAAGCATTTTTAAACTTCAACGGAATTTCGAGAACAATGGAAGAGTTCCGAAGCATTTTTAAACGTCAGCGGAATTCCGAGAACAATGAAAGAGTTGCGAAGCATTATTAAACGTCAGCGGAATTCCGAGAACAATGGAAGAGTTCTGAAGCATTTTTAAACGTCAGCGGAATTTTGAAAACAATGGAAGATTTCCGAAGCATTTTTAAACGTCAGCGGAATTCTGAGAACAATGGAAGAGTTCCGAAGCATTTTTAAACGTCAGCGGAATGCCGAGAACAATGCAAGATTTCCGAAGCATTTTTATATGTCAGCGGAATTCCGAGAACAATGGAAGAGTACCGAAGCATTTTTAAATGTCAGCGGAATGCCGAGAACAATGCAAGATTTCCGAAGCATTTTTATATGTCAGCAGAATTCCGAGAACAATGGAAGAGATTTTAAGCATTTTTAAACTTCAGCGGAATTCCGAGAACAGTAGAAGAGTTCCGAAGCATTTTTAAACTTCACCCGAATTCTGAGAACAATGAAAGAGTTCCGAAGCATTTTTAAAAGTCAGCGGAATTCCGGGAACAATGGAAGAGTTGTGAAGCATTTTTAAACGTCAGCGGAATTCCGAGAACAATGGAAGAGTTCCGAAGCATTTTTAAACTTCAGCGGAATTTGGAGAACAATGGAAGAGTTCCGAAGTATTTTTAAAAGTCAGCGGAATTCTGAGAACAATGGAAGATTTCCGAAGCATTTTTAAACGTCAGCGGAATTCTGAGAACAATGGAAGAGGTACGAAGCATTTTTAAACTTCAACGGAATTCCGAGAACAATGGAAGAGTTCTGAAGCATTTTTAAGCGTCAGCGGAATTTTGAAAACAATGGAAGATTTCCGAAGCATTTATAAACGTCAGCGGAATTCTGAGAACAATGGAAGAGTTCCGAAGCATTTTTAAACTTCAGCGGAATTTGGAGAACAATGGAAGAGTTCCGAAGCATTTTTAAACGTCAGTGGAATTCCGAGAACAATGAAAGAGTTGCGAAGCATTATTAAACGTCAGCGGAATTCCGAGAACAATGGAAGAGTTCTGAAGCATTTTTAAGCGTCAGCGGAATTTTGAAAACAATGGAAGATTTCCGAAGCATTTATAAACGTCAGCGGAATTCTGAGAACAATGGAAGAGTTCCGAAGCATTTTTAAACTTCAGCAGAATTCCGAGAACAATGGAAGGGTTCCGAAGCATTTTTAAACTTCAGCGGAATTTGGAGAACAATGGAAGAGTTCCGAAGCATTTTTAAAAGTCAGCGGAAATCCGAGAACAATGGAAGAGTTGTGAAGCATTTTTAAACGTCAGCGGAATTCCGAGAACAATGGAATAGTTCTGAAGCATTTTTAAACGTCAGCGGAATTTTGAAAACAATGGAAGATTTCCGAAGCATTTTTAAACGTCAGCGGAATTCTGAGAACAATGGAAGAGTTCTGAAGCATTTATAAACTTCAGCAGAATTCCGAGAACAATGGAAGAGTTCCGAAGCATTTTTAAACGTCAGCGGAATTCCGAGAACAATGAAAGAGTTGCGAAGCATTATTAAACGTCAGCGGAATTCCGAGAACAATGGAAGAGTTCTGAAGCATTTTTAAACTTCAGCAGAATTCCCAGAACAATGGAAGTGTTTTGAAGCATTTTTAAACTTCAACGGAATTCCGAGAACAATGGAAGAGTTCCGAAGCATTTTTAAACGTCAGCGGAATTCCGAGAACAATGAAAGAGTTGCGAAGCATTATTAAACGTCAGCGGAATTCCGAGAACAAAGGAAGAGTTCTGAAGCATTTTTAAGCGTCAGCGGAATTTTGAAAACAATGGAAGATTTCCGAAGCATTTTTAAACGTCAGCAGAATTCTGAGAACAATGGAAGAGTTCCTAAGCATTTTTAAACTTCAGCAGAATTCCGAGAACAATGGAAGGGTTCCGAAGCATTTTTAAACTTCAGCGGAATTCCGAGAACAATGGAAGAGTTCCAAAGCATTTTTAAACGTCAGCGGAATTCTGAGAACAATGGAAGAGTTCCGAAGCATTTTTAAACGTCAGCAGAATTCCGAGAAGAATGTAAGAGTACTGAAGCATTTTTAAACTTCAGCAGAATTCCGAGAGCAATGGAAGAGTTCCAAAGCATTTTAAAAGTTCAGCAGAATTCCGAGAACAATGGAAGAGTTCCGAAGCATTTTTAAACTTCAGCAGAATTCCGAGAACAATGGAAGAGTTTGGAAGCATTTTTAAACTTCAACGGAATTTCGAGAACAATGGAAGAGATCCGAAGCATATTTAAACGTCAGCGGAATTCCGAGAACAATGAAAGAGTTGCGAAGCATTATTAAACGTCAGCGGAATTCCGAGAACAATGGAAGAGTTCTGAAGCATTTTTAAACGTCAGCGGAATTTTGAAAACAATGGAAGATTTCCGAAGCATTTTTAAACGTCAGCGGAATTCCGAGAACAATGCAAGATTTCCGAAGCATTTTTAAACGTCAGCAGAATTCCGAGAACAATGGAACAGTTCCGAAGCATTTTTAAACGTCAGCGGAATTCTGAGAACAATGGAAGAGTTCCGCAGCATTTTTAAACGTCAGCAGAATTCCGAGAAGAATGTAAGAGTTCTGAAGCATTTTTAAACTTCAGCAGAATTCCGAAAGCAATGGAAGAGTTCCAAAGCATTTTAAAAGTTCAGCAGAATTCCGAGAACAATTGAAGAGTTCCGAAGCATTTTTAAACGTCAGCGGAATGCCGAGAACAATGCAAGATTTCCGAAGCATTTTTATATGTCAGCGGAATTCCAAGAACAATGGAAGAGTTCCGAAGCATTTTTAAACTTCAGCAGAATTCCGAGAACAATGGAAGAGTTTCGAAGCATTTTTAAACTTCAATGGAATTTCGAGAACAATGGAAGAGTTCCGAAGCATTTTTAAACTTCAGCAGAATTCCGAGAACAATGGAAGATTTCCGAAGCATTTTTAAACGTCAGCGGAATTCTGAGAACAATGGAAGAGTTCTGAAGCATTTATAAACTTCAGCAGAATTCCGAGAACAATGGAAGAGTTCCGAAGCATTTTTAAACTTCACCCGAATTCCGAGAGCAATGGAAGAGTTCCAAAGCATTTTAAAAGTTCAGCAGAATTCCGAGAACAATTGAAGAGTTCCGAAGCATTTTTAAACGTCAGCGGAATGCCGAGAACAATGCAAGATTTCCGAAGCATTTTTAAACGTCAGCGGAATTCTGAGAAGAATGGAAGAGTTCCGAAGCATTTTTAAACTTCAGCAGAATTCCGAGAACAATGGAAGAGTTTCGAAGCATTTTTAAACTTCAACGGAATTTCGAGAACAATGGAAGAGTTCCGAAGCATTTTTAAACGTCAGCGGAATTCCGAGAACAATGAAAGAGTTGCGAAGCATTATTAAACGTCAGTGGAATTCCGAGAACAATGGAAGAGTTCTGAAGCATTTTTAAACGTCAGCGGAATTTTGAAAACAATGGAAGATTTCCGAAGCATTTTTAAACGTCAGCGGAATTCTGAGAACAATGGAAGAGTTCCGAAGCATTTTTAAACGTCAGCGGAATGCCGAGAACAATGCAAGATTTCCGAAGCATTTTTATATGTCAGCGGAATTCCGAGAACAATGGAAGAGTTCCGCAGCATTTTTAAACGTCAGCAGAATTCCGAGAAGAATGTAAGAGTTCTGAAGCATTTTTTAACTTCAGCAGAATTCCGAAAGCAATGGAAGAGTTCCAAAGCATTTTAAAAGTTCAGCAGAATTCCGAGAACAATTGAAGAGTTCCGAAGCATTTTTAAACGTCAGCGGAATGCCGAGAACAATGCAAGATTTCCGAAGCATTTTTATATGTCAGCGGAATTCCAAGAACAATGGAAGAGTTCCGAAGCATTTTTAAACTTCAGCAGAATTCCGAGAACAATGGAAGAGTTTCGAAGCATTTTTAAACTTCAATGGAATTTCGAGAACAATGGAAGAGTTCCGAAGCATTTTTAAACTTCAGCAGAATTCCGAGAACAATGGAAGATTTCCGAAGCATTTTTAAACGTCAGAGGAATTCTGAGAACAATGGAAGAGTTCTGAAGCATTTATAAACTTCACCAGAATTCCGAGAACAATGGAAGAGTTCCGAAGCATTTTTAAACTTCAACCGAATTCCGAGAGCAATGGAAGAGTTCCAAAGCATTTTAAAAGTTCAGCAGAATTCCGAGAACAATTGAAGAGTTCCGAAGCATTTTTAAACGTCAGCGGAATGCCGAGAACAATGCAAGATTTCCGAAGCATTTTTAAACGTCAGCGGAATTCTGAGAAGAATGGAAGAGTTCCGAAGCATTTTTAAACTTCAGCAGAATTCCGAGAACAATGGAAGAGTTTCGAAGCATTTTTAAACTTCAACGGAATATCGAGAACAATGGAAGAGTTCCGAAGCATTTTTAAACGTCAGCGGAATTCCGAGAACAATGAAAGAGTTGCGAAGCATTATTAAACGTCAGCGGAATTCCGAGAACAATGGAAGAGTTCTGAAGCATTTTTAAACGTCAGCGGAATTTTGAAAACAATGGAAGATTTCCGAAGCATTTTTAAACGTCAGCGGAATGCCGAGAACAATGCAAGATTTCCGAAGCATTTTTATATGTCAGCGGAATTCCGAGAACAATGGAAGAGTACCGAAGCATTTTTAAATGTCAGCGGAATGCCGAGAACAATGCAAGATTTCCGAAGCATTTTTATATGTCAGCAGAATTCCGAGAACAATGGAAGAGATTTTAAGCATTTTTAAACTTCAGCGGAATTCCGAGAACAGTAGAAGAGTTCCGAAGCATTTTTAAACTTCACCCGAATTCTGAGAACAATGAAAGAGTTCCGAAGCATTTTTAAAAGTCAGCGGAATTCCGGGAACAATGGAAGAGTTGTGAAGCATTTTTAAACGTCAGCGGAATTCCGACAACAATGGAAGAGTTCCGAAGCATTTTTAAACTTCAGCGGAATTTGGAGAACAATGGAAGAGTTCCGAAGTATTTTTAAAAGTCAGCGGAATTCTGAGAACAATGGAAGATTTCCGAAGCATTTTTAAACGTCAGCGGAATTCTGAGAACAATGGAAGAGGTACGAAGCATTTTTAAACTTCAACGGAATTCCGAGAACAATGGAAGAGTTCTGAAGCATTTTTAAGCGTCAGCGGAATTTTGAAAACAATGGAAGATTTCCGAAGCATTTATAAACGTCAGCGGAATTCTGAGAACAATGGAAGAGTTCCGAAGCATTTTTAAACTTCAGCAGAATTCCGAGAACAATGGAAGGGTTCCGAAGCATTTTTAAACTTCAGCGGAATTTGGAGAACAATGGAAGAGTTCCGAAGCATTTTTAAACGTCAATGGAATTCCGAGAACAATGAAAGAGTTGCGAAGCATTATTAAACGTCAGCGGAATTCCGAGAACAATGGAAGAGTTCTGAAGCATTTTTAAGCGTCAGCGGAATTTTGAAAACAATGGAAGATTTCCGAAGCATTTATAAACGTCAGCGGAATTCTGAGAACAATGGAAGAGTTCCGAAGCATTTTTAAACTTCAGCAGAATTCCGAGAACAATGGAAGGGTTCCGAAGCATTTTTAAACTTCAGCGGAATTTGGAGAACAATGGAAGAGTTCCGAAGCATTTTTAAAAGTCAGCGGAAATCCGAGAACAATGGAAGAGTTGTGAAGCATTTTTAAACGTCAGCGGAATTCCGAGAACAATGGAATAGTTCTGAAGCATTTTTAAACGTCAGCGGAATTTTGAAAACAATGGAAGATTTCCGAAGCATTTTTAAACGTCAGCGGAATTCTGAGAACAATGGAAGAGTTCTGAAGCATTTATAAACTTCAGCAGAATTCCGAGAACAATGGAAGAGTTCCGTAGCATTTTTAAACGTCAGCGGAATTCCGAGAACAATGAAAGAGTTGCGAAGCATTATTAAACGTCAGCGGAATTCCGAGAACAATGGAAGAGTTCTGAAGCATTTTTAAACTTCAGCAGAATTCCCAGAACAATGGAAGTGTTTTGAAGCATTTTTAAACTTCAACGGAATTCCGAGAACAATGGAAGAGTTCCGAAGCATTTTTAAACGTCAGCGGAATTCCGAGAACAATGAAAGAGTTGCGAAGCATTATTAAACGTCAGCGGAATTCCGAGAACAATGGAAGAGTTCTGAAGCATTTTTAAACGTCAGCGGAATTTTGAAAACAATGGAAGATTTCCGAAGCATTTTTAAACGTCAGCGGAATTCTGAGAACAATGGAAGAGTTCCGAAGCATTTTTAAACGTCAGCGGAATGCCGAGAACAATGCAAGATTTCCGAAGCATTTTTATATGTCAGCGGAATTCCGAGAACAATGGAAGAGTACCGAAGCATTTTTAAATGTCAGCGGAATGCCGAGAACAATGCAAGATTTCCGAAGCATTTTTATATGTCAGCAGAATTCCGAGAACAATGGAAGAGATTTTAAGCATTTTTAAACTTCAGCGGAATTCCGAGAACAGTAGAAGAGTTCCGAAGCATTTTTAAACTTCACCCGAATTCTGAGAACAATGAAAGAGTTCCGAAGCATTTTTAAAAGTCAGCGGAATTCCGGGAACAATGGAAGAGTTGTGAAGCATTTTTAAACGTCAGCGGAATTCCGACAACAATGGAAGAGTTCCGAAGCATTTTTAAACTTCAGCGGAATTTGGAGAACAATGGAAGAGTTCCGAAGTATTTTTAAAAGTCAGCGGAATTCTGAGAACAATGGAAGATTTCCGAAGCATTTTTAAACGTCAGCGGAATTCTGAGAACAATGGAAGAGGTACGAAGCATTTTTAAACTTCAACGGAATTCCGAGAACAATGGAAGAGTTCTGAAGCATTTTTAAGCGTCAGCGGAATTTTGAAAACAATGGAAGATTTCCGAAGCATTTATAAACGTCAGCGGAATTCTGAGAACAATGGAAGAGTTCCGAAGCATTTTTAAACTTCAGCAGAATTCCGAGAACAATGGAAGGGTTCCGAAGCATTTTTAAACTTCAGCGGAATTTGGAGAACAATGGAAGAGTTCCGAAGCATTTTTAAACGTCAGTGGAATTCCGAGAACAATGAAAGAGTTGCGAAGCATTATTAAACGTCAGCGGAATTCCGAGAACAATGGAAGAGTTCTGAAGCATTTTTAAGCGTCAGCGGAATTTTGAAAACAATGGAAGATTTCCGAAGCATTTATAAACGTCAGCGGAATTCTGAGAACAATGGAAGAGTTCCGAAGCATTTTTAAACTTCAGCAGAATTCCGAGAACAATGGAAGGGTTCCGAAGCATTTTTAAACTTCAGCGGAATTTGGAGAACAATGGAAGAGTTCCGAAGCATTTTTAAAAGTCAGCGGAAATCCGAGAACAATGGAAGAGTTGTGAAGCATTTTTAAACGTCAGCGGAATTCCGAGAACAATGGAATAGTTCTGAAGCATTTTTAAACGTCAGCGGAATTTTGAAAACAATGGAAGATTTCCGAAGCATTTTTAAACGTCAGCGGAATTCTGAAAACAATGAAAGAGTTCTGAAGCATTTATAAACTTCAGCAGAA
Organism: Phyllobates terribilis; assembly: GCF_046119375.1. Classification (NCBI taxonomy): domain Eukaryota; kingdom Metazoa; phylum Chordata; class Amphibia; order Anura; family Dendrobatidae; genus Phyllobates; species Phyllobates terribilis. The sequence continues at coordinate 18,397,672 of NW_027362775.1, read as the reverse complement.
TTCCGAGAACAATGGAAGAGTTCCGTAGCATTTTTAAACGTCAGCGGAATTCCGAGAACAATGAAAGAGTTGCGAAGCATTATTAAACGTCAGCGGAATTCCGAGAACAATGGAAGAGTTCTGAAGCATTTTTAAACTTCAGCAGAATTCCCAGAACAATGGAAGTGTTTTGAAGCATTTTTAAACTTCAACGGAATTCCGAGAACAATGGAAGAGTTCCGAAGCATTTTTAAACGTCAGCGGAATTCCGAGAACAATGAAAGAGTTGCGAAGCATTATTAAACGTCAGCGGAATTCCGAGAACAATGGAAGAGTTCTGAAGCATTTTTAAACGTCAGCGGAATTTTGAAAACAATGGAAGATTTCCGAAGCATTTTTAAACGTCAGCGGAATTCTGAGAACAATGGAAGAGTTCCGAAGCATTTTTAAACGTCAGCGGAATGCCGAGAACAATGCAAGATTTCCGAAGCATTTTTATATGTCAGCGGAATTCCGAGAACAATGGAAGAGTACCGAAGCATTTTTAAACGTCAGCGGAATTCTGAGAACAATGGAAGAGTTCCAAAGCATTTTTAAACTTCAGCAGAATTCCGAGAACAATGGAAGAGTTTCGAAGCATTTTTAAACTTCAACGGAATTCCGAGAACAATGGAAGAGTTCCGCAGCATTTTTAAACGTCAGCAGAATTCCGAGAAGAATGTAAGAGTTCTGAAGCATTTTTTAACTTCAGCAGAATTCCGAAAGCAATGGAAGAGTTCCAAAGCATTTTAAAAGTTCAGCAGAATTCCGAGAACAATTGAAGAGTTCCGAAGCATTTTTAAACGTCAGCGGAATGCCGAGAACAATGCAAGATTTCCGAAGCATTTTTATATGTCAGCGGAATTCCAAGAACAATGGAAGAGTTCCGAAGCATTTTTAAACTTCAGCAGAATTCCGAGAACAATGGAAGAGTTTCGAAGCATTTTTAAACTTCAATGGAATTTCGAGAACAATGGAAGAGTTCCAAAGCATTTTTAAACTTCAGCAGACTTCCGAGAACAATGGAAGATTTCCGAAGCATTTTTAAACGTCAGAGGAATTCTGAGAACAATGGAAGAGTTCTGAAGCATTTATAAACTTCACCAGAATTCCGAGAACAATGGAAGAGTTCCGAAGCATTTTTAAACTTCAACCGAATTCCGAGAGCAATGGAAGAGTTCCAAAGCATTTTAAAAGTTCAGCAGAATTCCGAGAACAATTGAAGAGTTCCGAAGCATTTTTAAACGTCAGCGGAATGCCGAGAACAATGCAAGATTTCCGAAGCATTTTTAAACGTCAGCGGAATTCTGAGAAGAATGGAAGAGTTCCGAAGCATTTTTAAACTTCAGCAGAATTCCGAGAACAATGGAAGAGTTTCGAAGCATTTTTAAACTTCAACGGAATTTCGAGAACAATGGAAGAGTTCCGAAGCATTTTTAAACGTCAGCGGAATTCCGAGAACAATGAAAGAGTTGCGAAGCATTATTAAACGTCAGCGGATTTCCGAGAACAATGGAAGAGTTCTGAAGCATTTTTAAACGTCAGCGGAATTTTGAAAACAATGGAAGATTTCCGAAGCATTTTTAAACGTCAGCGGAATGCCGAGAACAATGCAAGATTTCCGAAGCATTTTTATATGTCAGCGGAATTCCGAGAACAATGGAAGAGTACCGAAGCATTTTTAAATGTCAGCGGAATGCCGAGAACAATGCAAGATTTCCGAAGCATTTTTATATGTCAGCAGAATTCCGAGAACAATGGAAGAGATTTTAAGCATTTTTAAACTTCAGCGGAATTCCGAGAACAGTAGAAGAGTTCCGAAGCATTTTTAAACTTCACCCGAATTCTGAGAACAATGAAAGAGTTCCGAAGCATTTTTAAAAGTCAGCGGAATTCCGGGAACAATGGAAGAGTTGTGAAGCATTTTTAAACGTCAGCGGAATTCCGAGAACAATGGAAGAGTTCCGAAGCATTTTTAAACTTCAGCGGAATTTGGAGAACAATGGAAGAGTTCCGAAGTATTTTTAAAAGTCAGCGGAATTCTGAGAACAATGGAAGATTTCCGAAGCATTTTTAAACGTCAGCGGAATTCTGAGAACAATGGAAGAGGTACGAAGCATTTTTAAACTTCAACGGAATTCCGAGAACAATGGAAGAGTTCTGAAGCATTTTTAAGCGTCAGCGGAATTTTGAAAACAATGGAAGATTTCCGAAGCATTTATAAACGTCAGCGGAATTCTGAGAACAATGGAAGAGTTCCGAAGCATTTTTAAACTTCAGCAGAATTCCGAGAACAATGGAAGGGTTCCGAAGCATTTTTAAACTTCAGCGGAATTTGGAGAACAATGGAAGAGTTCCGAAGCATTTTTAAAAGTCAGCGGAAATCCGAGAACAATGGAAGAGTTGTGAAGCATTTTTAAACGTCAGCGGAATTCCGAGAACAATGGAATAGTTCTGAAGCATTTTTAAACGTCAGCGGAATTTTGAAAACAATGGAAGATTTCCGAAGCATTTTTAAACGTCAGCGGAATTCTGAGAACAATGGAAGATTTCTGAAGCATTTATAAACTTCAGCAGAATTCCGAGAACAATGGAAGAGTTCCGAAGCATTTTTAAACGTCAGCGGAATTCCGAGAACAATGAAAGAGTTGCGAAGCATTATTAAACGTCAGCGGAATTCCGAGAACAATGGAAGAGTTCTGAAGCATTTTTAAACTTCAGCAGAATTCCCAGAACAATGGAAGTGTTTTGAAGCATTTTTAAACTTCAACGGAATTCCGAGAACAATGGAAGAGTTCCGAAGCATTTTTAAACGTCAGCGGAATTCTGAGAAGAATGGAAGAGTTCCGAAGCATTTTTAAACTTCAGCAGAATTCCGAGAACAATGGAAGAGTTTCGAAGCATTTTTAAACTTCAACGGAATTTCGAGAACAATGGAAGAGTTCCGAAGCATTTTTAAACGTCAGCGGAATTCCGAGAACAATGAAAGAGTTGCGAAGCATTATTAAACGTCAGCGGAATTCCGAGAACAATGGAAGAGTTCTGAAGCATTTTTAAACGTCAGCGGAATTTTGAAAACAATGGAAGATTTCCGAAGCATTTTTAAACGTCAGCGGAATTCTGAGAACAATGGAAGAGTTCCGAAGCATTTTTAAACGTCAGCGGAATGCCGAGAACAATGCAAGATTTCCGAAGCATTTTTATATGTCAGCGGAATTCCGAGAACAATGGAAGAGTACCGAAGCATTTTTAAATGTCAGCGGAATGCCGAGAACAATGCAAGATTTCCGAAGCATTTTTATATGTCAGCAGAATTCCGAGAACAATGGAAGAGATTTTAAGCATTTTTAAACTTCAGCGGAATTCCGAGAACAGTAGAAGAGTTCCGAAGCATTTTTAAACTTCACCCGAATTCTGAGAACAATGAAAGAGTTCCGAAGCATTTTTAAAAGTCAGCGGAATTCCGGGAACAATGGAAGAGTTGTGAAGCATTTTTAAACGTCAGCGGAATTCCGAGAACAATGGAAGAGTTCCGAAGCATTTTTAAACTTCAGCGGAATTTGGAGAACAATGGAAGAGTTCCGAAGTATTTTTAAAAGTCAGCGGAATTCTGAGAACAATGGAAGATTTCCGAAGCATTTTTAAACGTCAGCGGAATTCTGAGAACAATGGAAGAGGTACGAAGCATTTTTAAACTTCAACGGAATTCCGAGAACAATGGAAGAGTTCTGAAGCATTTTTAAGCGTCAGCGGAATTTTGAAAACAATGGAAGATTTCCGAAGCATTTATAAACGTCAGCGGAATTCTGAGAACAATGGAAGAGGTACGAAGCATTTTTAAACTTCAGCAGAATTCCGAGAACAATGGAAGGGTTCCGAAGCATTTTTAAACTTCAGCGGAATTTGGAGAACAATGGAAGAGTTCCGAAGCATTTTTAAACGTCAGTGGAATTCCGAGAACAATGAAAGAGTTGCGAAGCATTATTAAACGTCAGCGGAATTCCGAGAACAATGGAAGAGTTCTGAAGCATTTTTAAGCGTCAGCGGAATTTTGAAAACAATGGAAGATTTCCGAAGCATTTATAAACGTCAGCGGAATTCTGAGAACAATGGAAGAGTTCCGAAGCATTTTTAAACTTCAGCAGAATTCCGAGAACAATGGAAGGGTTCCGAAGCATTTTTAAACTTCAGCGGAATTTGGAGAACAATGGAAGAGTTCCGAAGCATTTTTAAAAGTCAGCGGAAATCCGAGAACAATGGAAGAGTTGTGAAGCATTTTTAAACGTCAGCGGAATTCCGAGAACAATGGAATAGTTCTGAAGCATTTTTAAACGTCAGCGGAATTTTGAAAACAATGGAAGATTTCCGAAGCATTTTTAAACGTCAGCGGAATTCTGAGAACAATGGAAGAGTTCTGAAGCATTTATAAACTTCAGCAGAATTCCGAGAACAATGGAAGAGTTCCGAAGCATTTTTAAACGTCAGCGGAATTCCGAGAACAATGAAAGAGTTGCGAAGCATTATTAAACGTCAGCGGAATTCCGAGAACAATGGAAGAGTTCTGAAGCATTTTTAAACTTCAGCAGAATTCCCAGAACAATGGAAGTGTTTTGAAGCATTTTTAAACTTCAACGGAATTCCGAGAACAATGGAAGAGTTCCGAAGCATTTTTAAACGTCAGCGGAATTCCGAGAACAATGAAAGAGTTGCGAAGCATTATTAAACGTCAGCGGAATTCCGAGAACAATGGAAGAGTTCTGAAGCATTTTTAAGCGTCAGCGGAATTTTGAAAACAATGGAAGATTTCCGAAGCATTTTTAAACGTCAGCGGAATTCTGAGAACAATGGAAGAGTTCCTAAGCATTTTTAAACTTCAGCAGAATTCCGAGAACAATGGAAGGGTTCCGAAGCATTTTTAAACTTCAGCGGAATTCCGAGAACAATGGAAGAGTTCCAAAGCATTTTTAAACGTCAGCGGAATTCTGAGAACAATGGAAGAGTTCCGAAGCATTTTTAAACGTCAGCAGAATTCCGAGAAGAATGTAAGAGTACTGAAGCATTTTTAAACTTCAGCAGAATTCCGAGAGCAATGGAAGAGTTCCAAAGCATTTTAAAAGTTCAGCAGAATTCCGAGAACAATTGAAGAGTTCCGAAGCATTTTTAAACGTCAGCGGAATTCTGAGAACAATGGAAGAGTTCCGAAGCATTTTTAAACTTCAGCAGAATTCCGAGAACAATGGAAGAGTTTGGAAGCATTTTTAAACTTCAACGGAATTTCGAGAACAATGGAAGAGATCCGAAGCATATTTAAACGTCAGCGGAATTCCGAGAACAATGAAAGAGTTGCGAAGCATTATTAAACGTCAGCGGAATTCCGAGAACAATGGAAGAGTTCTGAAGCATTTTTAAACGTCAGCGGAATTTTGAAAACAATGGAAGATTTCCGAAGCATTTTTAAACGTCAGCGGAATTCTGAGAACAATGGAAGAGTTCCGAAGCATTTTTAAACGTCAGCGGAATGCCGAGAACAATGCAAGATTTCCGAAGCATTTTTATATGTCAGCGGAATTCCGAGAACAATGGAAGAGCTCCGAAGCATTTTTAAACGTCAGCAGAATTCCGAGAACAATGGAAGAGTTCCGAAGCATTTTAAAACTTCAGCAGAATTCCAAGAACAATGGAAGAGTTCTGAAGCATTTTTAAACGTCAGCAGAATTCCGAGATCAATGGAAGAGTTCCGAAGCATTTTTAAACGTCAGCGGAATTCCGAGAACAGTGGAAGAGTTCTGAAGCATTTTTAAGCGTCAGCGGAATTTTCAAAACAATGGAAGATTTCCGAAGCATTTTTAAACGTCAGCGGAATTCTGAGAACAATGGAAGAGTTCCGAAACATTTTTAAACTTCAGCAGAATTCCGAGAACAATGGAAGGGTTCCGAAGCATTTTTAAACTTCAGCGGAATTTGGAGAACAATGGAAGAGTTCCGAAGTATTTTTAAAAGTCAGCGGAATTCCGAGAACAATGGAAGAGTTGTGAAGCATTTTTAAACGTCAGCGGAATTCCGAGAACAATGGAAGAGTTCCGAAGCATTTTTAAACGTCAGCAGAATTCCGAGAACAATGGAACAGTTCCGAAGCATTTTTAAACGTCAGCAGAATTCTGAGAACAATGGAAGGGTTCCGAAGCATTTTTAAACTTCAGCGGAATTCCGAGAACAATGGAAGAGTTCCAAAGCATTTTTAAACGTCAGCGGAATTCTGAGAACAATGGAAGAGTTCCGCAGCATTTTTAAACGTCAGCAGAATTCCGAGAAGAATGTAAGAGTTCTGAAGCATTTTTAAACTTCAGCAGAATTCCGAAAGCAATGGAAGAGTTCCAAAGCATTTTAAAAGTTCAGCAGAATTCCGAGAACAATTGAAGAGTTCCGAAGCATTTTTAAACGTCAGCGGAATGCCGAGAACAATGCAAGATTTCCGAAGCATTTTTATATGTCAGCGGAATTCCAAGAACAATGGAAGAGTTCCGAAGCATTTTTAAACTTCAGCAGAATTCCGAGAACAATGGAAGAGTTTCGAAGCATTTTTAAACTTCAATGGAATTTCGAGAACAATGGAAGAGTTCCGAAGCATTTTTAAACTTCAGCAGAATTCCGAGAACAATGGAAGATTTCCGAAGCATTTTTAAACGTCAGCGGAATTCTGAGAACAATGGAAGAGTTCTGAAGCATTTATAAACTTCAGCAGAATTCCGAGAACAATGGAAGAGTTCCGAAGCATTTTTAAACTTCACCCGAATTCCGAGAGCAATGGAAGAGTTCCAAAGCATTTTAAAAGTTCAGCAGAATTCCGAGAACAATTGAAGAGTTCCGAAGCATTTTTAAACGTCAGCGGAATGCCGAGAACAATGCAAGATTTCCGAAGCATTTTTAAACGTCAGCGGAATTCTGAGAACAATGGAAGAGTTCCGAAGCATTTTTAAACTTCAGCAGAATTCCGAGAACAATGGAAGAGTTTCGAAGCATTTTTAAACTTCAACGGAATTTCGAGAACAATGGAAGAGTTCCGAAGCATTTTTAAACGTCAGCGGAATTCCGAGAACAATGAAAGAGTTGCGAAGCATTATTAAACGTCAGCGGAATTCCGAGAACAATGGAAGAGTTCTGAAGCATTTTTAAACGTCAGCGGAATTTTGAAAACAATGGAAGATTTCCGAAGCATTTTTAAACGTCAGCGGAATTCTGAGAACAATGGAAGAGTTCCGAAGCATTTTTAAATGTCAGCGGAATGCCGAGAACAATGCAAGATTTCCGAAGCATTTTTATATGTCAGTGGAATTCCGAGAACAATGGAAGAGTACCGAAGCATTTTTAAATGTCAGCGGAATGCCGAGAACAATGCAAGATTTCCGAAGCATTTTTATATGTCAGCAAAATTCCGAGAACAATGGAAGAGATTTTAAGCATTTTTAAACTTCAGCGGAATTCCGAGAACAGTAGAAGAGTTCCGAAGCATTTTTAAACTTCACCCGAATTCTGAGAACAATGAAAGAGTTCCGAAGCATTTTTAAAAGTCAGCGGAATTCCGGGAACAATGGAAGAGTTGTGAAGCATTTTTAAACGTCAGCGGAATTCCGAGAACAATGGAAGAGTTCCGAAGCATTTTTAAACTTCAGCGGAATTTGGAGAACAATGGAAGAGTTCCGAAGTATTTTTAAAAGTCAGCGGAATTCTGAGAACAATGGAAGAGTTCCGAAGCATTTTTAAACTTCAGCGGAATTCCGAGAACAATGGAAGAGTTCCAAAGCATTTTTAAACGTCAGCGGAATTCCGAGAACAATGGAAGAGTTCTGAAGCATTTTTAAACGTCAGCGGAATATTGAAAACAATGGAAGAGTTACGAAGCATTTTTAAACTTCAGCAGAATTCCGAGAACAATGGAAGAGTTCCGAAGCATTTTTAAATGTCAGCGGAATTCCGAGAACAATGGAAGAGTTCTGAAGCATTTATAAACTTCAGCAGAATTCCGAGAACAATGGAAGAGTTCCGAAGCATTTTTAAACTTCAACCGAATTCCGAGAGCAATGGAAGAGTTTCGAAGCATTTTTAAACTTCAACGGAATTTCGAGAACAATGGAAGAGTTCCGAAGCATTTTTAAACGTCAGCGGAATTCCGAGAACAATGGAAGAGTTCTGAAGCATTTTTAAACGTCAGCGGAATTTTGAAAACAATGGAAGATTTCCGAAGCATTTTTAAACGTCAGCGGAATTCTGAGAACAATGGAAGAGTTCCGAAGTATTTTTAAAAGTCAGCGGAATTCTGAGAACAATGGAAGATTTCCGAAGCATTTTTAAACGTCAGCGGAATTCTGAGAACAATGGAAGAGTTACGAAGCATTTTTAAACTTCAACGGAATTCCGAGAACAATGGATGAGTGCCGAAGCATTTTTAAACGTCAGTGGAATTCCGAGAACAATGAAAGAGTTGCGAAGCATTATTAAACGTCAGCGGAATTCCGAGAACAATGGAAGAGTTCTGAAGCATTTTTAAGCGTCAGCGGAATTTTGAAAACAATGGAAGATTTCCGAAGCATTTATAAACGTCAGCGGAATTCTGAGAACAATGGAAGAGTTCCGAAGCATTTTTAAACTTCAGCAGAATTCCGAGAACAATGGAAGGGTTCCGAAGCATTTTTAAACTTCAGCGGAATTTGGAGAACAATGGAAGAGTTCCGAAGCATTTTTAAAAGTCAGCGGAAATCCGAGAACAATGGAAGAGTTGTGAAGCATTTTTAAACGTCAGCGGAATTTTGAAAACAATGGAAGATTTCCGAAGCATTTTTAAACGTCAGCGGAATTCTGAGAACAATGGAAGAGTTCTGAAGCATTTATAAACTTCAGCAGAATTCCGAGAACAATGGAAGAGTTCCGAAGCATTTTTAAACGTCAGCGGAATTCCGAGAACAATGAAAGAGTTGCGAAGCATTATTAAACGTCAGCGGAATTCCGAGAACAATGGAAGAGTTCTGAAGCATTTTTAAACTTCAGCAGAATTCCCAGAACAATGGAAGTGTTTTGAAGCATTTTTAAACTTCAACGGAATTCCGAGAACAATGGAAGAGTTCCGAAGCATTTTTAAACGTCAGCGGAATTCCGAGAACAATGAAAGAGTTGCGAAGCATTATTAAACGTCAGCGGAATTCCGAGAACAATGGAAGAGTTCTGAAGCATTTTTAAGCGTCAGCGGAATTTTGAAAACAATGGAAGATTTCCGAAGCATTTTTAAACGTCAGCGGAATTCTGAGAACAATGGAAGAGTTCCGAAGTATTTTTAAAAGTCAGCGGAATTCTGAGCACAATGGAAGATTTCCGAAGCATTTTTAAACGTCAGCGGAATTCTGAGAACAATGGAAGAGTTACGAAGCATTTTTAAACTTCAACGGAATTCCGAGAACAATGGATGAGTGCCGAAGCATTTTTAAACGTCAGTGGAATTCCGAGAACAATGAAAGAGTTGCGAAGCATTATTAAACGTCAGCGGAATTCCGAGAACAATGGAAGAGTTCTGAAGCATTTTTAAGCGTCAGCGGAATTTTGAAAACAATGGAAGATTTCCGAAGCATTTATAAACGTCAGCGGAATTCTGAGAACAATGGAAGAGTTCCGAAGCATTTTTAAACTTCAGCAGAATTCCGAGAACAATGGAAGGGTTCCGAAGCATTTTTAAACTTCAGCGGAATTTGGAGAACAATGGAAGAGTTCCGAAGCATTTTTAAAAGTCAGCGGAAATCCGAGAACAATGGAAGAGTTGTGAAGCATTTTTAAACGTCAGCGGAATTTTGAAAACAATGGAAGATTTCCGAAGCATTTTTAAACGTCAGCGGAATTCTGAGAACAATGGAAGAGTTCTGAAGCATTTATAAACTTCAGCAGAATTCCGAGAACAATGGAAGAGTTCCGAAGCATTTTTAAACGTCAGCGGAATTCCGAGAACAATGAAAGAGTTGCGAAGCATTATTAAACGTCAGCGGAATTCCGAGAACAATGGAAGAGTTCTGAAGCATTTTTAAACTTCAGCAGAATTCCCAGAACAATGGAAGTGTTTTGAATCATTTTTAAACTTCAACGGAATTCCGAGAACAATGGAAGAGTTCCGAAGCATTTTTAAACGTCAGCGGAATTCCGAGAACAATGAAAGAGTTGCGAAGCATTATTAAACGTCAGCGGAATTCCGAGAACAATGGAAGAGTTCTGAAGCATTTTTAAGCGTCAGCGGAATTTTGAAAACAATGGAAGATTTCCGAAGCATTTTTAAACGTCAGCGGAATTCTGAGAACAATGGAAGAGTTCCTAAGCATTTTTAAACTTCAGCAGAATTCCGAGAACAATGGAAGGGTTCCGAAGCATTTTTAAACTTCAGCGGAATTCCGAGAACAATGGAAGAGTTACAAAGCATTTTTAAACGTCAGCGGAATTCTGAGAACAATGGAAGAGTTCCGAAGCATTTTTAAACGTCAGCAGAATTCCGAGAAGAATGTAAGAGTACTGAAGCATTTTTAAACTTCAGCAGAATTCCGAGAGCAATGGAAGAGTTCCAAAGCATTTTTAAACGTCAGCGGAATTCTGAGAACAATGGAAGAGTTCCGAAGCATTTTTAAACGTCAGCAGAATTCCGAGAAGAATGTAAGAGTACTGAAGCATTTTTAAACTTCAGCAGAATTCCGAGAGCAATGGAAGAGTTCCAAAGCATTTTAAAAGTTCAGCAGAATTCCGAGAACAATTGAAGAGTTCCGAAGCATTTTTAAACGTCAGCGGAATTCTGAGAACAATGGAAGAGTTCCGAAGCATTTTTAAACTTCAGCAGAATTCCGAGAACAATGGAAGAGTTTGGAAGCATTTTTAAACTTCAACGGAATTTCGAGAACAATGGAAGAGATCCGAAGCATATTTAAACGTCAGCGGAATTCCGAGAACAATGAAAGAGTTGCGAAGCATTATTAAACGTCAGCGGAATTCCGAGAACAATGGAAGAGTTCTGAAGCATTTTTAAACGTCAGCGGAATTTTGAAAACAATGGAAGATTTCCGAAGCATTTTTAAACGTCAGCGGAATTCTGAGAACAATGGAAGAGTTCCGAAGCATTTTTAAACGTCAGCGGAATGCCGAGAACAATGCAAGATTTCCGAAGCATTTTTATATGTCAGCGGAATTCCGAGAACAATGGAAGAGCTCCGAAGCATTTTTAAACGTCAGCAGAATTCCGAGAACAATGGAAGAGTTCCGAAGCATTTAAAAACTTCAGCAGAATTCCAAGAACAATGGAAGAGTTCTGAAGCATTTTTAAACGTCAGCAGAATTCCGAGATCAATGGAAGAGTTCCGAAGCATTTTTAAACGTCAGCGGAATTCCGAGAACAGTGGAAGAGTTCTGAAGCATTTTTAAGCGTCAGCGGAATTTTGAAAACAATGGAAGATTTCCGAAGCATTTTTAAACTTCAGCAGAATTCCGAGAACAATGGAAGGGTTCCGAAGCATTTTTAAACTTCAGCGGAATTTGGAGAACAATGGAAGAGTTCCGAAGTATTTTTAAAAGTCAGCGGAATTCCGAGAACAATGGAAGAGCTGTGAAGCATTTTTAAACGTCAGCGGAATTCCGAGAACAATGGAAGAGTTCCGAAGCATTTTTAAACGTCAGCAGAATTCCGAGAACAATGGAACAGTTCCGAAGCATTTTTAAACGTCAGCAGAATTTTGAAAACAATGGAAGATTTCCGAAGCATTTTTAAACGTCAGCGGAATTCTGAGAACAATGGAAGAGTTCCGAAGCATTTTTAAATGTCAGCGGAATGCCGAGAACAATGCAAGATTTCCGAAGCATTTTTATATGTCAGCGGAATTCCGAGAACAATGGAAGAGTACCGAAGCATTTTTAAATGTCAGCGGAATGCCGAGAACAATGCAAGATTTCCGAAGCATTTTTATATGTCAGCAAAATTCCGAGAACAATGGAAGAGATTTTAAGCATTTTTAAACTTCAGCGGAATTCCGAGAACAGTAGAAGAGTTCCGAAGCATTTTTAAACTTCACCCGAATTCTGAGAACAATGAAAGAGTTCCGAAGCATTTTTAAAAGTCAGCGGAATTCCGGGAACAATGGAAGAGTTGTGAAGCATTTTTAAACGTCAGCGGAATTCCGAGAACAATGGAAGAGTTCCGAAGCATTTTTAAACTTCAGCGGAATTTGGAGAACAATGGAAGAGTTCCGAAGTATTTTTAAAAGTCAGCGGAATTCTGAGAACAATGGAAGAGTTCCGAAGCATTTTTAAACTTCAGCGGAATTCCGAGAACAATGGAAGAGTTCCAAAGCATTTTTAAACGTCAGCGGAATTCCGAGAACAATGGAAGAGTTCTGAAGCATTTTTAAACGTCAGCGGAATATTGAAAACAATGGAAGATTTCCGAAGCATTTTTAAACGTCAGCGGAATTCTGAGAACAATGGAAGAGTTACGAAGCATTTTTAAACTTCAGCAGAATTCCGAGAACAATGGAAGAGTTCCGAAGCATTTTTAAATGTCAGCGGAATTCCGAGAACAATGGAAGAGTTCTGAAGCATTTATAAACTTCAGCAGAATTCCGAGAACAATGGAAGAGTTCCGAAGCATTTTTAAACTTCAACCGAATTCCGAGAGCAATGGAAGAGTTCCAAAGCATTTTAAAAGTTCAGCAGAATTCCGAGAACAATTGAAGAGTTCCGAAGCATTTTTAAACGTCAGCGGAATGCCGAGAACAATGCAAGATTTCCGAAGCATTTTTAAACGTCAGCGGAATTCTGAGAAGAATGGAAGAGTTCCGAAGCATTTTTAAACTTCAGCAGAATTCCGAGAACAATGGAAGAGTTTCGAAGCATTTTTAAACTTCAACGGAATTTCGAGAACAATGGAAGAGTTCCGAAGCATTTTTAAACGTCAGCGGAATTCCGAGAACAATGGAAGAGTTCTGAAGCATTTTTAAACGTCAGCGGAATTTTGAAAACAATGGAAGATTTCCGAAGCATTTTTAAACGTCAGCGGAATTCTGAGAACAATGGAAGAGTTCCGAAGTATTTTTAAAAGTCAGCGGAATTCTGAGAACAATGGAAGATTTCCGAAGCATTTTTAAACGTCAGCGGAATTCTGAGAACAATGGAAGAGTTACGAAGCATTTTTAAACTTCAACGGAATTCCGAGAACAATGGATGAGTGCCGAAGCATTTTTAAACGTCAGTGGAATTCCGAGAACAATGAAAGAGTTGCGAAGCATTATTAAACGTCAGCGGAATTCCGAGAACAATGGAAGAGTTCTGAAGCATTTTTAAGCGTCAGCGGAATTTTGAAAACAATGGAAGATTTCCGAAGCATTTATAAACGTCAGCGGAATTCTGAGAACAATGGAAGAGTTCCGAAGCATTTTTAAACTTCAGCAGAATTCCGAGAACAATGGAAGGGTTCCGAAGCATTTTTAAACTTCAGCGGAATTTGGAGAACAATGGAAGAGTTCCGAAGCATTTTTAAAAGTCAGCGGAAATCCGAGAACAATGGAAGAGTTGTGAAGCATTTTTAAACGTCAGCGGAATTTTGAAAACAATGGAAGATTTCCGAAGCATTTTTAAACGTCAGCGGAATTCTGAGAACAATGGAAGAGTTCTGAAGCATTTATAAACTTCAGCAGAATTCCGAGAACAATGGAAGAGTTCCGAAGCATTTTTAAACGTCAGCGGAATTCCGAGAACAATGAAAGAGTTGCGAAGCATTATTAAACGTCAGCGGAATTCCGAGAACAATGGAAGAGTTCTGAAGCATTTTTAAACTTCAGCAGAATTCCCAGAACAATGGAAGTGTTTTGAAGCATTTTTAAACTTCAACGGAATTCCGAGAACAATGGAAGAGTTCCGAAGCATTTTTAAACGTCAGCGGAATTCCGAGAACAATGAAAGAGTTGCGAAGCATTATTAAACGTCAGCGGAATTCCGAGAACAATGGAAGAGTTCTGAAGCATTTTTAAGCGTCAGCGGAATTTTGAAAACAATGGAAGATTTCCGAAGCATTTTTAAACGTCAGCGGAATTCTGAGAACAATGGAAGAGTTCTGAAGCATTTTTAAACGTCAGCGGAATTTTGAAAACAATGGAAGATTTCCGAAGCATTTTTAAACGTCAGCGGAATTCTGAGAACAATGGAAGAGTTCCGAAGTATTTTTAAAAGTCAGCGGAATTCTGAGAACAATGGAAGATTTCCGAAGCATTTTTAAACGTCAGCGGAATTCTGAGAACAATGGAAGAGTTACGAAGCATTTTTAAACTTCAACGGAATTCCGAGAACAATGGATGAGTGCCAAAGCATTTTTAAACGTCAGTGGAATTCCGAGAACAATGAAAGAGTTGCGAAGCATTATTAAACGTCAGCGGAATTCCGAGAACAATGGAAGAGTTCTGAAGCATTTTTAAGCGTCAGCGGAATTTTGAAAACAATGGAAGATTTCCGAAGCATTTATAAACGTCAGCGGAATTCTGAGAACAATGGAAGAGTTCCGAAGCATTTTTAAACTTCAGCAGAATTCCGAGAACAATGGAAGGGTTCCGAAGCATTTTTAAACTTCAGCGGAATTTGGAGAACAATGGAAGAGTTCCGAAGCATTTTTAAAAGTCAGCGGAAATCCGAGAACAATGGAAGAGTTGTGAAGCATTTTTAAACGTCAGCGGAATTTTGAAAACAATGGAAGATTTCCGAAGCATTTTTAAACGTCAGCGGAATTCTGAGAACAATGGAAGAGTTCTGAAGCATTTATAAACTTCAGCAGAATTCCGAGAACAATGGAAGAGTTCCGAAGCATTTTTAAACGTCAGCGGAATTCCGAGAACAATGAAAGAGTTGCGAAGCATTATTAAACGTCAGCGGAATTCCGAGAACAATGGAAGAGTTCTGAAGCATTTTTAAACTTCAGCAGAATTCCCAGAACAATGGAAGTGTTTTGAAGCATTTTTAAACTTCAACGGAATTCCGAGAACAATGGAAGAGTTCCGAAGCATTTTTAAACGTCAGCGGAATTCCGAGAACAATGAAAGAGTTGCGAAGCATTATTAAACGTCAGCGGAATTCCGAGAACAATGGAAGAGTTCTGAAGCATTTTTAAGCGTCAGCGGAATTTTGAAAACAATGGAAGATTTCCGAAGCATTTTTAAACGTCAGCGGAATTCTGAGAACAATGGAAGAGTTCCGAAGTATTTTTAAAAGTCAGCGGAATTCTGAGCACAATGGAAGATTTCCGAAGCATTTTTAAACGTCAGCGGAATTCTGAGAACAATGGAAGAGTTCCGAAGCATTTTTAAATGTCAGCGGAATGCCGAGAACAATGCAAGATTTCCGAAGCATTTTTATATGTCAGCGGAATTCCGAGAACAATGGAAGAGTACCGAAGCATTTTTAAATGTCAGCGGAATGCCGAGAACAATGCAAGATTTCCGAAGCATTTTTATATGTCAGCAAAATTCCGAGAACAATGGAAGAGATTTTAAGCATTTTTAAACTTCAGCGGAATTCCGAGAACAGTAGAAGAGTTCCGAAGCATTTTTAAACTTCACCCGAATTCTGAGAACAATGAAAGAGTTCCGAAGCATTTTTAAAAGTCAGCGGAATTCCGGGAACAATGGAAGAGTTGTGAAGCATTTTTAAACGTCAGCGGAATTCCGAGAACAATGGAAGAGTTCCGAAGCATTTTTAAACTTCAGCGGAATTTGGAGAACAATGGAAGAGTTCCGAAGTATTTTTAAAAGTCAGCGGAATTCTGAGAACAATGGAAGAGTTCCGAAGCATTTTTAAACTTCAGCGGAATTCCGAGAACAATGGAAGAGTTCCAAAGCATTTTTAAACGTCAGCGGAATTCCGAGAACAATGGAAGAGTTCTGAAGCATTTTTAAACGTCAGCGGAATATTGAAAACAATGGAAGATTTCCGAAGCATTTTTAAACGTCAGCGGAATTCTGAGAACAATGGAAGAGTTACGAAGCATTTTTAAACTTCAGCAGAATTCCGAGAACAATGGAAGAGTTCCGAAGCATTTTTAAATGTCAGCGGAATTCCGAGAACAATGGAAGAGTTCTGAAGCATTTATAAACTTCAGCAGAATTCCGAGAACAATGGAAGAGTTCCGAAGCATTTTTAAACTTCAACCGAATTCCGAGAGCAATGGAAGAGTTCCAAAGCATTTTAAAAGTTCAGCAGAATTCCGAGAACAATTGAAGAGTTCCGAAGCATTTTTAAACGTCAGCGGAATGCCGAGAACAATGCAAGATTTCCGAAGCATTTTTAAACGTCAGCGGAATTCTGAGAAGAATGGAAGAGTTCCGAAGCATTTTTAAACTTCAGCAGAATTCCGAGAACAATGGAAGAGTTTCGAAGCATTTTTAAACTTCAACGGAATTTCGAGAACAATGGAAGAGTTCCGAAGCATTTTTAAACGTCAGCGGAATTCCGAGAACAATGGAAGAGTTCTGAAGCATTTTTAAACGTCAGCGGAATTTTGAAAACAATGGAAGATTTCCGAAGCATTTTTAAACGTCAGCGGAATTCTGAGAACAATGGAAGAGTTCCGAAGTATTTTTAAAAGTCAGCGGAATTCTGAGAACAATGGAAGATTTCCGAAGCATTTTTAAACGTCAGCGGAATTCTGAGAACAATGGAAGAGTTACGAAGCATTTTTAAACTTCAACGGAATTCCGAGAACAATGGATGAGTGCCGAAGCATTTTTAAACGTCAGTGGAATTCCGAGAACAATGAAAGAGTTGCGAAGCATTATTAAACGTCAGCGGAATTCCGAGAACAATGGAAGAGTTCTGAAGCATTTTTAAGCGTCAGCGGAATTTTGAAAACAATGGAAGATTTCCGAAGCATTTATAAACGTCAGCGGAATTCTGAGAACAATGGAAGAGTTCCGAAGCATTTTTAAACTTCAGCAGAATTCCGAGAACAATGGAAGGGTTCCGAAGCATTTTTAAACTTCAGCGGAATTTGGAGAACAATGGAAGAGTTCCGAAGCATTTTTAAAAGTCAGCGGAAATCCGAGAACAATGGAAGAGTTGTGAAGCATTTTTAAACGTCAGCGGAATTTTGAAAACAATGGAAGATTTCCGAAGCATTTTTAAACGTCAGCGGAATTCTGAGAACAATGGAAGAGTTCTGAAGCATTTATAAACTTCAGCAGAATTCCGAGAACAATGGAAGAGTTCCGAAGCATTTTTAAACGTCAGCGGAATTCCGAGAACAATGAAAGAGTTGCGAAGCATTATTAAACGTCAGCGGAATTCCGAGAACAATGGAAGAGTTCTGAAGCATTTTTAAACTTCAGCAGAATTCCCAGAACAATGGAAGTGTTTTGAAGCATTTTTAAACTTCAACGGAATTCCGAGAACAATGGAAGAGTTCCGAAGCATTTTTAAACGTCAGCGGAATTCCGAGAACAATGAAAGAGTTGCGAAGCATTATTAAACGTCAGCGGAATTCCGAGAACAATGGAAGAGTTCTGAAGCATTTTTAAGCGTCAGCGGAATTTTGAAAACAATGGAAGATTTCCGAAGCATTTTTAAACGTCAGCGGAATTCTGAGAACAATGGAAGAGTTCCGAAGTATTTTTAAAAGTCAGCGGAATTCTGAGCACAATGGAAGATTTCCGAAGCATTTTTAAACGTCAGCGGAATTCTGAGAACAATGGAAGAGTTACGAAGCATTTTTAAACTTCAACGGAATTCCGAGAACAATGGATGAGTGCCGAAGCATTTTTAAACGTCAGTGGAATTCCGAGAACAATGAAAGAGTTGCGAAGCATTATTAAACGTCAGCGGAATTCCGAGAACAATGGAAGAGTTCTGAAGCATTTTTAAGCGTCAGCGGAATTTTGAAAACAATGGAAGATTTCCGAAGCATTTATAAACGTCAGCGGAATTCTGAGAACAATGGAAGAGTTCCGAAGCATTTTTAAACTTCAGCAGAATTCCGAGAACAATGGAAGGGTTCCGAAGCATTTTTAAACTTCAGCGGAATTTGGAGAACAATGGAAGAGTTCCGAAGCATTTTTAAAAGTCAGCGGAAATCCGAGAACAATGGAAGAGTTGTGAAGCATTTTTAAACGTCAGCGGAATTTTGAAAACAATGGAAGATTTCCGAAGCATTTTTAAACGTCAGCGGAATTCTGAGAACAATGGAAGAGTTCTGAAGCATTTATAAACTTCAGCAGAATTCCGAGAACAATGGAAGAGTTCCGAAGCATTTTTAAACGTCAGCGGAATTCCATGAACAATGAAAGAGTTGCGAAGCATTATTAAACGTCAGCGGAATTCCGAGAACAATGGAAGAGTTCTGAAGCATTTTTAAACTTCAGCAGAATTCCCAGAACAATGGAAGTGTTTTGAAGCATTTTTAAACTTCAACGGAATTCCGAGAACAATGGAAGAGTTCCGAAGCATTTTTAAACGTCAGCGGAATTCCGAGAACAATGAAAGAGTTGCGAAGCATTATTAAACGTCAGCGGAATTCCGAGAACAATGGAAGAGTTCTGAAGCATTTTTAAGCGTCAGCGGAATTTTGAAAACAATGGAAGATTTCCGAAGCATTTTTAAACGTCAGCGGAATTCTGAGAACAATGGAAGAGTTCCTAAGCATTTTTAAACTTCAGCAGAATTCCGAGAACAATGGAAGGGTTCCGAAGCATTTTTAAACTTCAGCGGAATTCCGAGAACAATGGAAGAGTTCCAAAGCATTTTTAAACGTCAGCGGAATTCTGAGAACAATGGAAGAGTTCCGAAGCATTTTTAAAAGTCAGCAGAATTCCGAGAAGAATGTAAGAGTACTGAAGCATTTTTAAACTTCAGCAGAATTCCGAGAGCAATGGAAGAGTTCCAAAGCATTTTTAAACGTCAGCGGAATTCTGAGAACAATGGAAGAGTTCCGAAGCATTTTTAAACGTCAGCAGAATTCCGAGAAGAATGTAAGAGTACTGAAGCATTTTTAAACTTCAGCAGAATTCCGAGAGCAATGGAAGAGTTCCAAAGCATTTTAAAAGTTCAGCAGAATTCCGAGAACAATTGAAGAGTTCCGAAGCATTTTTAAACGTCAGCGGAATTCTGAGAACAATGGAAGAGTTCCGAAGCATTTTTAAACTTCAGCAGAATTCCGAGAACAATGGAAGAGTTTGGAAGCATTTTTAAACTTCAACGGAATTTCGAGAACAATGGAAGAGATCCGAAGCATATTTAAACGTCAGCGGAATTCCGAGAACAATGAAAGAGTTGCGAAGCATTATTAAACGTCAGCGGAATTCCGAGAACAATGGAAGAGTTCTGAAGCATTTTTAAACGTCAGCGGAATTTTGAAAACAATGGAAGATTTCCGAAGCATTTTTAAACGTCAGCGGAATTCTGAGAACAATGGAAGAGTTCCGAAGCATTTTTAAACGTCAGCGGAATGCCGAGAACAATGCAAGATTTCCGAAGCATTTTTATATGTCAGCGGAATTCCGAGAACAATGGAAGAGCTCCGAAGCATTTTTAAACGTCAGCAGAATTCCGAGAACAATGGAAGAGTTCCGAAGCATTTAAAAACTTCAGCAGAATTCCAAGAACAATGGAAGAGTTCTGAAGCATTTTTAAACGTCAGCAGAATTCCGAGATCAATGGAAGAGTTCCGAAGCATTTTTAAACGTCAGCGGAATTCCGAGAACAGTGGAAGAGTTCTGAAGCATTTTTAAGCGTCAGCGGAATTTTGAAAACAATGGAAGATTTCCGAAGCATTTTTAAACGTCAGCGGAATTCTGAGAACAATGGAAGAGTTCCGAAACATTTTTAAACTTCAGCAGAATTCCGAGAACAATGGAAGGGTTCCGAAGCATTTTTAAACTTCAGCGGAATTTGGAGAACAATGGAAGAGTTCCGAAGTATTTTTAAAAGTCAGCGGAATTCCGAGAACAATGGAAGAGTTGTGAAGCATTTTTAAACGTCAGCGGAATTCCGAGAACAATGGAAGAGTTCCGAAGCATTTTTAAACGTCAGCAGAATTCCGAGAACAATGGAACAGTTCCGAAGCATTTTTAAACGTCAGCAGAATTCTGAGAACAATGGAAGGGTTCCGAAGCATTTTTAAACTTCAGCGGAATTCCGAGAACAATGGAAGAGTTCCAAAGCATTTTTAAACGTCAGCGGAATTCTGAGAACAATGGAAGAGTTCCGCAGCATTTTTAAACGTCAGCAGAATTCCGAGAAGAATGTAAGAGTTCTGAAGCATTTTTAAACTTCAGCAGAATTCCGAAAGCAATGGAAGAGTTCCAAAGCATTTTAAAAGTTCAGCAGAATTCCGAGAACAATTGAAGAGTTCCGAAGCATTTTTAAACGTCAGCGGAATGCCGAGAACAATGCAAGATTTCCGAAGCATTTTTATATGTCAGCGGAATTCCAAGAACAATGGAAGAGTTCCGAAGCATTTTTAAACTTCAGCAGAATTCCGAGAACAATGGAAGAGTTTCGAAGCATTTTTAAACTTCAATGGAATTTCGAGAACAATGGAAGAGTTCCGAAGCATTTTTAAACTTCAGCAGAATTCCGAGAACAATGGAAGATTTCCGAAGCATTTTTAAACGTCAGCGGAATTCTGAGAACAATGGAAGAGTTCTGAAGCATTTATAAACTTCAGCAGAATTCCGAGAACAATGGAAGAGTTCCGAAGCATTTTTAAACTTCACCCGAATTCCGAGAGCAATGGAAGAGTTCCAAAGCATTTTAAAAGTTCAGCAGAATTCCGAGAACAATTGAAGAGTTCCGAAGCATTTTTAAACGTCAGCGGAATGCCGAGAACAATGCAAGATTTCCGAAGCATTTTTAAACGTCAGCGGAATTCTGAGAACAATGGAAGAGTTCCGAAGCATTTTTAAACTTCAGCAGAATTCCGAGAACAATGGAAGAGTTTCGAAGCATTTTTAAACTTCAACGGAATTTCGAGAACAATGGAAGAGTTCCGAAGCATTTTTAAACGTCAGCGGAATTCCGAGAACAATGAAAGAGTTGCGAAGCATTATTAAACGTCAGCGGAATTCCGAGAACAATGGAAGAGTTCTGAAGCATTTTTAAACGTCAGCGGAATTTTGAAAACAATGGAAGATTTCCAAAGCATTTTTAAACGTCAGCGGAATTCTGAGAACAATGGAAGAGTTCCGAAGCATTTTTAAATGTCAGCGGAATGCCGAGAACAATGCAAGATTTCCGAAGCATTTTTATATGTCAGCGGAATTCCGAGAACAATGGAAGAGTACCGAAGCATTTTTAAATGTCAGCGGAATGCCGAGAACAATGCAAGATTTCCGAAGCATTTTTATATGTCAGCAAAATTCCGAGAACAATGGAAGAGATTTTAAGCATTTTTAAACTTCAGCGGAATTCCGAGAACAGTAGAAGAGTTTCGAAGCATTTTTAAACTTCACCCGAATTCTGAGAACAATGAAAGAGTTCCGAAGCATTTTTAAAAGTCAGCGGAATTCCGGGAACAATGGAAGAGTTGTGAAGCATTTTTAAACGTCAGCGGAATTCCGAGAACAATGGAAGAGTTCCGAAGCATTTTTAAACTTCAGCGGAATTTGGAGAACAATGGAAGAGTTCCGAAGTATTTTTAAAAGTCAGCGGAATTCTGAGAACAATGGAAGAGTTCCGAAGCATTTTTAAACTTCAGCGGAATTCCGAGAACAATGGAAGAGTTCCAAAGCATTTTTAAACGTCAGCGGAATTCCGAGAACAATGGAAGAGTTCTGAAGCATTTTTAAACGTCAGCGGAATATTGAAAACAATGGAAGATTTCCGAAGCATTTTTAAACGTCAGCGGAATTCTGAGAACAATGGAAGAGTTACGAAGCATTTTTAAACTTCAGCAGAATTCCGAGAACAATGGAAGAGTTCCGAAGCATTTTTAAATGTCAGCGGAATTCCGAGAACAATGAAAGAGTTGCGAAGCATTATTAAACGTCAGCGGAATTCCGAGAACAATGGAAGATTTCTGAAGCATCTTTAAACTTCAGCAGAATTCCGAGAACAATGGAAGAGTTTCGAAGCATTTTTAAACTTCAACGGAATTCCGAGAACAATGGATGAGTGCCGAAGCATTTTTAAACGTCAGTGGAATTCCGAGAACAATGAAAGAGTTGCGAAGCATTATTAAACGTCAGCGGAATTCCGAGAACAATGGAAGAGTTCTGAAGCATTTTTAAGCGTCAGCGGAATTTTGAAAACAATGGAAGATTTCCGAAGCATTTATAAACGTCAGCGGAATTCTGAGAACAATGGAAGAGTTCCGAAGCATTTTTAAACTTCAGCAGAATTCCGAGAACAATGGAAGGGTTCCGAAGCATTTTTAAACTTCAGCGGAATTTGGAGAACAATTGAAGAGTTCCGAAGCATTTTTAAACGTCAGCGGAATGCCGAGAACAATGCAAGATTTCCGAAGCATTTTTATATGTCAGCGGAATTCCAAGAACAATGGAAGAGTTCCGAAGCATTTTTAAACTTCAGCAGAATTCCGAGAACAATGGAAGAGTTCCGAAGCATTTTTAAACTTCAACCGAATTCCGAGAGCAATGGAAGAGTTCCAAAGCATTTTAAAAGTTCAGCAGAATTCCGAGAACAATTGAAGAGTTCCGAAGCATTTTTAAACGTCAGCGGAATGCCGAGAACAATGCAAGATTTCCGAAGCATTTTTAAACGTCAGCGGAATTCTGAGAAGAATGGAAGAGTTCCGAAGCATTTTTAAACTTCAACAGAATTCCGAGAACAATGGATAAGTTTCGAAGCATTTTTAAACTTCAACGGAATTTCGAGAACAATGGAAGAGTTCCGAAGCATTTTTAAACGTCAGCGGAATTCCGAGAACAATGGAAGAGTTCTGAAGCATTTTTAAACGTCAGCGGAATTCCGAGAACAATGGAAGATTTCCGAAGCATTTTTAAACGTCAGCGGAATTCTGAGAACAATGGAAGAGTTCCGAAGTATTTTTAAAAGTCAGCGGAATTCTGAGAACAATGGAAGATTTCCGAAGCATTTTTAAACGTCAGCGGAATTCTGAGAACAATGGAAGAGTTCTGAAGCATTTATAAACTTCAGCAGAATTCCGAGAACAATGGAAGGGTTCCGAAGCATTTTTAAACTTCAGCGGAATTTGGAGAACAATGGAAGAGTTCCGAAGCATTTTTAAAAGTCAGCGGAAATCCGAGAACAATGGAAGAGTTGTGAAGCATTTTTAAACGTCAGCGGAATTCCGAGAACAATGGAATAGTTCTGAAGCATTTTTAAACGTCAGCGGAATTTTGAAAACAATGGAAGATTTCCGAAGCATTTTTAAACGTCAGCGGAATTCTGAGAACAATGGAAGAGTTCTGAAGCATTTATAAACTTCAGCAGAATTCCGAGAACAATGGAAGAGTTCCGAAGCATTTTTAAACGTCAGCGGAATTCCGAGAACAATGAAAGAGTTGCGAAGCATTATTAAACGTCAGCGGAATTCCGAGAACAATGGAAGAGTTCTGAAGCATTTTTAAACTTCAGCAGAATTCCCAGAACAATGGAAGTGTTTTGAAGCATTTTTAAACTTCAACGGAATTCCGAGAACAATGGAAGAGTTCCGAAGCATTTTTAAACGTCAGCGGAATTCCGAGAACAATGAAAGAGTTGCGAAGCATTATTAAACGTCAGCGGAATTCCGAGAACAATGGAAGAGTTCTGAAGCATTTTTAAGCGTCAGCGGAATTTTGAAAACAATGGAAGATTTCCGAAGCATTTATAAACGTCAGCGGAATTCTGAGAACAATGGAAGAGTTCCGAAGCATTTTTAAACTTCAGCAGAATTCCGAGAACAATGGAAGGGTTCCGAAGCATTTTTAAACTTCAGCGGAATTTGGAGAACAATGGAAGAGTTCCGAAGCATTTTTAAACGTCAGTGGAATTCCGAGAACAATGAAAGAGTTGCGAAGCATTATTAAACGTCAGCGGAATTCCGAGAACAATGGAAGAGTTCTGAAGCATTTTTAAGCGTCAGCGGAATTTTGAAAACAATGGAAGATTTCCGAAGCATTTATAAATGTCAGCGGAATTCTGAGAACAATGGAAGAGTTCCGAAGCATTTTTAAACTTCAGCAGAATTCCGAGAACAATGGAAGGGTTCCGAAGCATTTTTAAACTTCAGCGGAATTTGGAGAACAATGGAAGAGTTCCGAAGCATTTTTAAAAGTCAGCGGAAATCCGAGAACAATGGAAGAGTTGTGAAGCATTTTTAAACGTCAGCGGAATTCCGAGAACAATGGAATAGTTCTGAAGCATTTTTAAACGTCAGCGGAATTTTGAAAACAATGGAAGATTTCCGAAGCATTTTTAAACGTCAGCGGAATTCTGAGAACAATGGAAGAGTTCTGAAGCATTTATAAACTTCAGCAGAATTCCGAGAACAATGGAAGAGTTCCGAAGCATTTTTAAACGTCAGCGGAATTCCGAGAACAATGAAAGAGTTGCGAAGCATTATTAAACGTCAGCGGAATTCCGAGAACAATGGAAGAGTTCTGAAGCATTTTTAAACTTCAGCAGAATTCCCAGAACAATGGAAGTGTTTTGAAGCATTTTTAAACTTCAACGGAATTCCGAGAACAATGGAAGAGTTCCGAAGCATTTTTAAACGTCAGCGGAATTCTGAGAAGAATGGAAGAGTTCCGAAGCATTTTTAAACTTCAGCAGAATTCCGAGAACAATGGAAGAGTTTCGAAGCATTTTTAAACTTCAACGGAATTTCGAGAACAATGGAAGAGTTCCGAAGCATTTTTAAACGTCAGCGGAATTCCGAGAACAATGAAAGAGTTGCGAAGCATTATTAAACGTCAGCGGAATTCCGAGAAAAATGGAAGAGTTCTGAAGCATTTTTAAACGTCAGCGGAATTTTGAAAACAATGGAAGATTTCCGAAGCATTTTTAAACGTCAGCGGAATTCTGAGAACAATGGAAGAGTTCCGAAGCATTTTTAAACGTCAGCGGAATGCCGAGAACAATGCAAGATTTCCGAAGCATTTTTATATGTCAGCGGAATTCCGAGAACAATGGAAGAGTACCGAAGCATTTTTAAATGTCAGCGGAATGCCGAGAACAATGCAAGATTTCCGAAGCATTTTTATATGTCAGCAGAATTCCGAGAACAATGGAAGAGATTTTAAGCATTTTTAAACTTCAGCGGAATTCCGAGAACAGTAGAAGAGTTCCGAAGCATTTTTAAACTTCACCCGAATTCTGAGAACAATGAAAGAGTTCCGAAGCATTTTTAAAAGTCAGCGGAATTCCGGTAACAATGGAAGAGTTGTGAAGCATTTTTAAACGTCAGCGGAATTCCGAGAACAATGGAAGAGTTCCGAAGCATTTTTAAACTTCAGCGGAATTTGGAGAACAATGGAAGAGTTCCGAAGTATTTTTAAAAGTCAGCGGAATTCTGAGAACAATGGAAGATTTCCGAAGCATTTTTAAACGTCAGCGGAATTCTGAGAACAATGGAAGAGGTACGAAGCATTTTTAAACTTCAACGGAATTCCGAGAACAATGGAAGAGTTCTGAAGCATTTTTAAGCGTCAGCGGAATTTTGAAAACAATGGAAGATTTCCGAAGCATTTATAAACGTCAGCGGAATTCTGAGAACAATGGAAGAGGTACAAAGCATTTTTAAACTTCAGCAGAATTCCGAGAACAATGGAAGGGTTCCGAAGCATTTTTAAACTTCAGCGGAATTTGGAGAACAATGGAAGAGTTCCGAAGCATTTTTAAACGTCAGTGGAATTCCGAGAACAATGAAAGAGTTGCGAAGCATTATTAAACGTCAGCGGAATTCCGAGAACAATGGAAGAGTTCTGAAGCATTTTTAAGCGTCAGCGGAATTTTGAAAACAATGGAAGATTTCCGAAGCATTTATAAACGTCAGCGGAATTCTGAGAACAATGGAAGAGTTCCGAAGCATTTTTAAACTTCAGCAGAATTCCGAGAACAATGGAAGGGTTCCGAAGCATTTTTAAACTTCAGCGGAATTTGGAGAACAATGGAAGAGTTCCGAAGCATTTTTAAAAGTCAGCGGAAATCCGAGAACAATGGAAGAGTTGTGAAGCATTTTTAAACGTCAGCGGAATTCCGAGAACAATGGAATAGTTCTGAAGCATTTTTAAACGTCAGCGGAATTTTGAAAACAATGGAAGATTTCCGAAGCATTTATAAACTTCAGCAGAATTCCGAGAACAATGGAAGAGTTCCGAAGCATTTTTAAACGTCAGCGGAATTCCGAGAACAATGAAAGAGTTGCGAAGCATTATTAAACGTCAGCGGAATTCCGAGAACAATGGAAGAGTTCTGAAGCATTTTTAAACTTCAGCAGAATTCCCAGAACAATGGAAGTGTTTTGAAGCATTTTTAAACTTCAACGGAATTCCGAGAACAATGGAAGAGTTCCGAAGCATGTTTAAACGTCAGCGGAATTCCGAGAACAATGAAAGAGTTGCGAAGCATTATTAAACGTCAGCGGAATTCCGAGAACAATGGAAGAGTTCTGAAGCATTTTTAAGCGTCAGCGGAATTTTGAAAACAATGGAAGATTTCCGAAGCATTTTTAAACGTCAGCGGAATTCTGAGAACAATGGAAGAGTTCCTAAGCATTTTTAAACTTCAGCAGAATTCCGAGAACAATGGAAGGGTTCCGAAGCATTTTTAAACTTCAGCGGAATTCCGAGAACAATGGAAGAGTTCCAAAGCATTTTTAAACGTCAGCGGAATTCTGAGAACAATGGAAGAGTTCCGAAGCATTTTTAAACGTCAGCAGAATTCCGAGAAGAATGTAAGAGTACTGAAGCATTTTTAAACTTCAGCAGAATTCCGAGAGCAATGGAAGAGTTCCAAAGCATTTTAAAAGTTCAGCAGAATTCCGAGAACAATTGAAGAGTTCCGAAGCATTTTTAAACGTCAGCGGAATTCTGAGAACAATGGAAGAGTTCCGAAGCATTTTTAAACTTCAGCAGAATTCCGAGAACAATGGAAGAGTTTGGAAGCATTTTTAAACTTCAACGGAATTTCGAGAACAATGGAAGAGATCCGAAGCATATTTAAACGTCAGCGGAATTCCGAGAACAATGAAAGAGTTGCGAAGCATTATTAAACGTCAGCGGAATTCCGAGAACAATGGAAGAGTTCTGAAGCATTTTTAAACGTCAGCGGAATTTTGAAAACAATGGAAGATTTCCGAAGCATTTTTAAACGTCAGCGGAATTCTGAGAACAATGGAAGAGTTCCGAAGCATTTTTAAACGTCAGCGGAATGCCGAGAACAATGCAAGATTTCCGAAGCATTTTTATATGTCAGCGGAATTCCGAGAACAATGGAAGAGCTCCGAAGCATTTTTAAACGTCAGCAGAATTCCGAGAACAATGGAAGAGTTCCGAAGCATTTTAAAACTTCAGCAGAATTCCAAGAACAATGGAAGAGTTCTGAAGCATTTTTAAACGTCAGCAGAATTCCGAGATCAATGGAAGAGTTCCGAAGCATTTTTAAACGTCAGCGGAATTCCGAGAACAGTGGAAGAGTTCTGAAGCATTTTTAAGCGTCAGCGGAATTTTCAAAACAATGGAAGATTTCCGAAGCATTTTTAAACGTCAGCGGAATTCTGAGAACAATGGAAGAGTTCCGAAACATTTTTAAACTTCAGCAGAATTCCGAGAACAATGGAAGGGTTCCGAAGCATTTTTAAACTTCAGCGGAATTTGGAGAACAATGGATGAGTTCCGAAGTATTTTTAAAAGTCAGCGGAATTCCGAGAACAATGGAAGAGTTGTGAAGCATTTTTAAACGTCAGCGGAATTCCGAGAACAATGGAAGAGTTCCGAAGCATTTTTAAACGTCAGCAGAATTCCGAGAACAATGGAACAGTTCCGAAGCATTTTTAAACGTCAGCAGAATTCTGAGAACAATGGAAGGGTTCCGAAGCATTTTTAAACTTCAGCGGAATTCCGAGAACAATGGAAGAGTTCCAAAGCATTTTTAAACGTCAGCGGAATTCTGAGAACAATGGAAGAGTTCCGCAGCATTTTTAAACGTCAGCAGAATTCCGAGAAGAATGTAAGAGTTCTGAAGCATTTTTAAACTTCAGCAGAATTCCGAAAGCAATGGAAGAGTTCCAAAGCATTTTAAAAGTTCAGCAGAATTCCGAGAACAATTGAAGAGTTCCGAAGCATTTTTAAACGTCAGCGGAATTCTGAGAACAATGGAAGAGTTCCGAAGCATTTTTAAACTTCAGCAGAATTCCGAGAACAATGGAAGAGTTTCGAAGCATTTTTAAACTTCAACGGAATTTCGAGAACAATGGAAGAGTTCCGAAGCATTTTTAAACGTCAGCGGAATTCCGAGAACAATGAAAGAGTTGCGAAGCATTATTAAACGTCAGCGGAATTCCGAGAACAATGGAAGAGTTCTGAAGCATTTTTAAACGTCAGCGGAATTTTGAAAACAATGGAAGATTTCCGAAGCATTTTTAAACGTCAGCGGAATTCTGAGAACAATGGAAGAGTTCCGAAGCATTTTTAAACGTCAGCGGAATGCCGAGAACAATGCAAGATTTCCGAAGCATTTTTATATGTCAGCGGAATTCCGAGAACAATGGAAGAGTACCGAAGCATTTTTAAACGTCAGCGGAATTCTGAGAACAATGGAAGAGTTCCAAAGCATTTTTAAACTTCAGCAGAATTCCGAGAACAATGGAAGAGTTTCGAAGCATTTTTAAACTTCAACGAAATTCCGAGAACAATGGAAGAGTTCCGCAGCATTTTTAAACGTCAGCAGAATTCCGAGAAGAATGTAAGAGTTCTGAAGCATTTTTAAACTTCAGCAGAATTCCGAAAGCAATGGAAGAGTTCCAAAGCATTTTAAAAGTTCAGCAGAATTCCGAGAACAATTGAAGAGTTCCGAAGCATTTTTAAACGTCAGCGGAATGCCGAGAACAATGCAAGATTTCCGAAGCATTTTTATATGTCAGCGGAATTCCAAGAACAATGGAAGAGTTCCGAAGCATTTTTAAACTTCAGCAGAATTCCGAGAACAATGGAAGAGTTTCGAAGCATTTTTAAACTTCAATGGAATTTCGAGAACAATGGAAGAGTTCCGAAGCATTTTTAAACTTCAGCAGAATTCCGAGAACAATGGAAGATTTCCGAAGCATTTTTAAACGTCAGCGGAATTCTGAGAACAATGGAAGAGTTCTGAAGCATTTATAAACTTCAGCAGAATTCCGAGAACAATGGAAGAGTTCCGAAGCATTTTTAAACTTCAACCGAATTCCGAGAGCAATGGAAGAGTTCCAAAGCATTTTAAAAGTTCAGCAGAATTCCGAGAACAATTGAAGAGTTCCGAAGCATTTTTAAACGTCAGCGGAATGCCGAGAACAATGCAAGATTTCCGAAGCATTTTTAAACGTCAGCGGAATTCTGAGAAGAATGGAAGAGTTCCGAAGCATTTTTAAACTTCAGCAGAATTCCGAGAACAATGGAAGAGTTTCGAAGCATTTTTAAACTTCAACGGAATTTCGAGAACAATGGAAGAGTTCCGAAGCATTTTTAAACTTCAACGGAATTTCGAGAACAATGGAAGAGTTGCGAAGCATTATTAAACGTCAGCGGAATTCCGAGAACAATGGAAGAGTTCTGAAGCATTTTTAAGCGTCAGCGGAATTTTGAAAACAATGGAAGATTTCCGAAGCATTTATAAACGTCAGCGGAATTCTGAGAACAATGGAAGAGTTCCGAAGCATTTTTAAACTTCAGCAGAATTCCGAGAACAATGGAAGGGTTCCGAAGCATTTTTAAACTTCAGCGGAATTTGGAGAACAATGGAAGAGTTCCGAAGCATTTTTAAAAGTCAGCGGAAATCCGAGAACAATGGAAGAGTTGTGAAGCATTTTTAAACGTCAGCGGAATTCCGAGAACAATGGAATAGTTCTGAAGCATTTTTAAACGTCAGCGGAATTTTGAAAACAATGGAAGATTTCCGAAGCATTTTTAAACGTCAGCGGAATTCTGAGAACAATGGAAGAGTTCTGAAGCATTTATAAACTTCAGCAGAATTCCGAGAACAATGGAAGAGTTCCGAAGCATTTTTAAACGTCAGCGGAATTCCGAGAACAATGAAAGAGTTGCGAAGCATTATTAAACGTCAGCGGAATTCCGAGAACAATGGAAGAGTTCTGAAGCATTTTTAAGCGTCAGCGGAATTTTGAAAACAATGGAAGATTTACGAAGCACTTTTAAACGTCAGCGGAATTCTGAGAACAATGGAAGAGTTCCTAAGCATTTTTAAACTTCAGCAGAATTCCGAGAACAATGGAAAGGTTCCGAAGCATTTTTAAACTTCAGCGGAATTCCGAGAACAATGGAAGAGTTCCAAAGCATTTTTAAACGTCAGCGGAATTCTGAGAACAATGGAAGAGTTCCGAAGCATTTTTAAACGTCAGCAGAATTCTGAGAAGAATGTAAGAGTACTGAAGCATTTTTAAACTTCAGCAGAATTCCGAGAGCAATGGAAGAGTTCCAAAGCATTTTTAAACGTCAGCGGAATTCTGAGAACAATGGAAGAGTTCCGAAGCATTTTTAAACGTCAGCAGAATTCCGAGAAGAATGTAAGAGTACTGAAGCATTTTTAAACTTCAGCAGAATTCCGAGAGCAATGGAAGAGTTCCAAAGCATTTTAAAAGTTCAGCAGAATTCCGAGAACAATTGAAGAGTTCCGAAGCATTTTTAAACGTCAGCGGAATTCTGAGAACAATGGAAGAGTTCCGAAGCATTTTTAAACTTCAGCAGAATTCCGAGAACAATGGAAGAGTTTGGAAGCATTTTTAAACTTCAACGGAATTTCGAGAACAATGGAAGAGATCCGAAGCATATTTAAACGTCAGCGGAATTCCGAGAACAATGAAAGAGTTGCGAAGCATTATTAAACGTCAGCGGAATTCCGAGAACAATGGAAGAGTTCTGAAGCATTTTTAAACGTCAGCGGAATTTTGAAAACAATGGAAGATTTCCGAAGCATTTTTAAACGTCAGCGGAATTCTGAGAACAATGGAAGAGTTCCGAAGCATTTTTAAACGTCAGCGGAATGCCGAGAACAATGCAAGATTTCCGAAGCATTTTTATATGTCAGCGGAATTCCGAGAACAATGGAAGAGCTCCGAAGCATTTTTAAACGTCAGCAGAATTCCGAGAACAATGGAAGAGTTCCGAAGCATTTAAAAACTTCAGCAGAATTCCAAGAACAATGGAAGAGTTCTGAAGCATTTTTAAACGTCAGCAGAATTCCGAGATCAATGGAAGAGTTCCGAAGCATTTTTAAACGTCAGCGGAATTCCGAGAACAGTGGAAGAGTTCTGAAGCATTTTTAAGCGTCAGCGGAATTTTGAAAACAATGGAAGATTTCCGAAGCATTTTTAAACGTCAGCGGAATTCTGAGAACAATGGAAGAGTTCCGAAACATTTTTAAACGTCAGCAGAATTCTGAGAACAATGGAAGGGTTCCGAAGCATTTTTAAACTTCAGCGGAATTCCGAGAACAATGGAAGAGTTCCAAAGCATTTTTAAACGTCAGCGGAATTCTGAGAACAATGGAAGAGTTCCGCAGCATTTTTAAACGTCAGCAGAATTCCGAGAAGAATGTAAGAGTTCTGAAGCATTTTTAAACTTCAGCAGAATTCCGAAAGCAATGGAAGAGTTCCAAAGCATTTTAAAAGTTCAGCAGAATTCCGAGAACAATTGAAGAGTTCCGAAGCATTTTTAAACGTCAGCGGAATGCCGAGAACAATGCAAGATTTCCGAAGCATTTTTATATGTCAGCGGAATTCCAAGAACAATGGAAGAGTTCCGAAGCATTTTTAAACTTCAGCAGAATTCCGAGAACAATGGAAGAGTTTCGAAGCATTTTTAAACTTCAATGGAATTTCGAGAACAATGGAAGAGTTCCGAAGCATTTTTAAACTTCAGCAGAATTCCGAGAACAATGGAAGATTTCCGAAGCATTTTTAAACGTCAGCGGAATTCTGAGAACAATGGAAGAGTTCTGAAGCATTTATAAACTTCAGCAGAATTCCGAGAACAATGGAAGAGTTCCGAAGCATTTTTAAACTTCACCCGAATTCCGAGAGCAATGGAAGAGTTCCAAAGCATTTTAAAAGTTCAGCAGAATTCCGAGAACAATTGAAGAGTTCCGAAGCATTTTTAAACGTCAGCGGAATGCCGAGAACAATGCAAGATTTCCGAAGCATTTTTAAACGTCAGCGGAATTCTGAGAACAATGGAAGAGTTCCGAAGCATTTTTAAACTTCAGCAGAATTCCGAGAACAATGGAAGAGTTTCGAAGCATTTTTAAACTTCAACGGAATTTCGAGAACAATGGAAGAGTTCCGAAGCATTTTTAAACGTCAGCGGAATTCCGAGAACAATGAAAGAGTTGCGAAGCATTATTAAACGTCAGCGGAATTCCGAGAACAATGGAAGAGTTCTGAAGCATTTTTAAACGTCAGCGGAATTTTGAAAACAATGGAAGATTTCCGAAGCATTTTTAAACGTCAGCGGAATTCTGAGAACAATGGAAGAGTTCCGAAGCATTTTTAAATGTCAGCGGAATGCCGAGAACAATGCAAGATTTCCGAAGCATTTTTATATGTCAGCGGAATTCCGAGAACAATGGAAGAGTACCGAAGCATTTTTAAATGTCAGCGGAATGCCGAGAACAATGCAAGATTTCCGAAGCATTTTTATATGTCAGCAAAATTCCGAGAACAATGGAAGAGATTTTAAGCATTTTTAAACTTCAGCGGAATTCCGAGAACAGTAGAAGAGTTCCGAAGCATTTTTAAACTTCACCCGAATTCTGAGAACAATGAAAGAGTTCCGAAGCATTTTTAAAAGTCAGCGGAATTCCGGGAACAATGGAAGAGTTGTGAAGCATTTTTAAACGTCAGCGGAATTCCGAGAACAATGGAAGAGTTCCGAAGCATTTTTAAACTTCAGCGGAATTTGGAGAACAATGGAAGAGTTCCGAAGTATTTTTAAAAGTCAGCGGAATTCTGAGAACAATGGAAGAGTTCCGAAGCATTTTTAAACTTCAGCGGAATTCCGAGAACAATGGAAGAGTTCCAAAGCATTTTTAAACGTCAGCGGAATTCCGAGAACAATGGAAGAGTTCTGAAGCATTTTTAAACGTCAGCGGAATATTGAAAACAATGGAAGATTTCCGAAGCATTTTTAAACGTCAGCGGAATTCTGAGAACAATGGAAGAGTTACGAAGCATTTTTAAACTTCAGCAGAATTCCGAGAACAATGGAAGAGTTCCGAAGCATTTTTAAATGTCAGCGGAATTCCGAGAACAATGAAAGAGTTGCGAAGCATTATTAAACGTCAGCGGAATTCCGAGAACAATGGAAGATTTCTGAAGCATCTTTAAACTTCAGCAGAATTCCGAGAACAATGGAAGAGTTTCGAAGCATTTTTAAACTTCAACGGAATTCCGAGAACAATGGATGAGTGCCGAAGCATTTTTAAACGTCAGTGGAATTCCGAGAACAATGAAAGAGTTGCGAAGCATTATTAAACGTCAGCGGAATTCCGAGAACAATGGAAGAGTTCTGAAGCATTTTTAAGCGTCAGCGGAATTTTGAAAACAATGGAAGATTTCCGAAGCATTTATAAACGTCAGCGGAATTCTGAGAACAATGGAAGAGTTCCGAAGCATTTTTAAACTTCAGCAGAATTCCGAGAACAATGGAAGGGTTCCGAAGCATTTTTAAACTTCAGCGGAATTTGGAGAACAATGGAAGAGTTCCGAAGCATTTTTAAAAGTCAGCGGAAATCCGAGAACAATGGAAGAGTTGTGAAGCATTTTTAAACGTCAGCGGAATTCCGAGAACAATGGAATAGTTCTGAAGCATTTTTAAACGTCAGCGGAATTTTGAAAACAATGGAAGATTTCCGAAGCATTTTTAAACGTCAGCGGAATTCTGAGAACAATGGAAGAGTTCTGAAGCATTTATAAACTTCAGCAGAATTCCGAGAACAATGGAAGAGTTCCGAAGCATTTTTAAACGTCAGCGGAATTCCGAGAACAATGAAAGAGTTGCGAAGCATTATTAAACGTCAGCGGAATTCCGAGAACAATGGAAGAGTTCTGAAGCATTTTTAAACTTCAGCAGAATTCCCAGAACAATGGAAGTGTTTTGAAGCATTTTTAAACTTCAACGGAATTCCGAGAACAATGGAAGAGTTCCGAAGCATTTTTAAACGTCAGCGGAATTCCGAGAACAATGAAAGAGTTGCGAAGCATTATTAAACGTCAGCGGAATTCCGAGAACAATGGAAGAGTTCTGAAGCATTTTTAAGCGTCAGCGGAATTTTGAAAACAATGGAAGATTTCCGAAGCATTTTTAAACGTCAGCGGAATTCTGAGAACAATGGAAGAGTTCCTAAGCATTTTTAAACTTCAGCAGAATTCCGAGAACAATGGAAGGGTTCCGAAGCATTTTTAATCTTCAGCGGAATTCCGAGAACAATGGAAGAGTTCCAAAGCATTTTTAAACGTCAGCGGAATTCTGAGAACAATGGAAGAGTTCCGAAGCATTTTTAAACGTCAGCAGAATTCCGAGAAGAATGTAAGAGTACTGAAGCATTTTTAAACTTCAGCAGAATTCCGAGAGCAATGGAAGAGTTCCAAAGCATTTTAAAAGTTCAGCAGAATTCCGAGAACAATTGAAGAGTTCCGAAGCATTTTTAAACGTCAGCGGAATGCCGAGAACCATGCAAGATTTCCGAAGCATTTTTAAACGTCAGCGGAATTCTGAGAACAATGGAAGAGTTCCGAAGCATTTTTAAACTTCAGCAGAATTCCGAGAACAATGGAAGAGTTTGGAAGCATTTTTAAACTTCAACGGAATTTCGAGAACAATGGAAGAGATCCGAAGCATATTTAAACGTCAGCGGAATTCCGAGAACAATGAAAGAGTTGCGAAGCATTATTAAACGTCAGCGGAATTCCGAGAACAATGGAAGAGTTTTGAAGCATTTTTAAACGTCAGCGGAATTTTGAAAACAATGGAAGATTTCCGAAGCATTTTTAAACGTCAGCGGAATTCTGAGAACAATGGAAGAGTTCCGAAGCATTTTTAAACGTCAGCGGAATGCCGAGAACAATGCAAGATTTCCGAAGCATTTTTATATGTCAGCGGAATTCCGAGAACAATGGAAGAGCTCCGAAGCATTTTTAAACGTCAGCAGAATTCCGAGAACAATGGAAGAGTTCCGAAGCATTTTAAAACTTCAGCAGAATTCCAAGAACAATGGAAGAGTTCTGAAGCATTTTTAAACGTCAGCAGAATTCCGAGATCAATGGAAGAGTTCCGAAGCATTTTTAAACGTCAGCGGATTTCCGAGAACAGTGGAAGAGTTCTGAAGCATTTTTAAGCGTCAGCGGAATTTTGAAAACAATGGAAGATTTCCGAAGCATTTTTAAACGTCAGCGGAATTCTGAGAACAATGGAAGAGTTCCGAAACATTTTTAAACTTCAGCAGAATTCCGAGAACAATGGAAGGGTTCCGAAGCATTTTTAAACTTCAGCGGAATTTGGAGAACAATGGAAGAGTTCCGAAGTATTTTTAAACGTCAGCGGAATTCCGAGAACAATGGAAGAGTTGTGAAGCATTTTTAAACGTCAGCGGAATTCCGAGAACAATGGAAGAGTTCCGAAGCATTTTTAAACGTCAGCAGAATTCCGAGAACAATGGAACAGTTCCGAAGCATTTTTAAACGTCAGCAGAATTCTGAGAACAATGGAAGGGTTCCGAAGCATTTTTAAACTTCAGCGGAATTCCGAGAACAATGGAAGAGTTCCAAAGCATTTTTAAACGTCAGCGGAATTCTGAGAACAATGGAAGAGTTCTGAAGCATTTATAAACTTCAGCAGAATTCCGAGAACAATGGAAGAGTTCCGAAGCATTTTTAAACTTCACCCGAATTCCGAGAGCAATGGAAGAGTTCCAAAGCATTTAAAAAGTTCAGCAGAATTCCGAGAACAATTGAAGAGTTCCGAAGCATTTTAAACGTCAGCGGAATGCCGAGAACAATGCAAGATTTCCGAAGCATTTTTAAACGTCAGCGGAATTCTGAGAACAATGGAAGAGTTCCGAAGCATTTTTAAACTTCAGCAGAATTCCGAGAACAATGGAAGAGTTTCGAAGCATTTTTAAACTTCAACGGAATTTCGAGAACAATGGAAGAGTTCCGAAGCATTTTTAAACGTCAGCGGAATTCCGAGAACAATGAAAGAGTTGCGAAGCATTATTAAACGTCAGCGGAATTCCGAGAACAATGGAAGAGTTCTGAAGCATTTTTAAACGTCAGCGGAATTTTGAAAACAATGGAAGATTTCCGAAGCATTTTTAAACTTCAGCAGAATTCCGAGAACAATGGAAGGGTTCCGAAGCATTTTTAAACTTCAGCGGAATTCCGAGAACAATGGAAGAGTTCCAAAGCATTTTTAAACGTCAGCGGAATTCTGAGAACAATGGAAGAGTTCCGCAGCATTTTTAAACGTCAGCAGAATTCCGAGAAGAATGTAAGAGTTCTGAAGCATTTTTAAACTTCAGCAGAATTCCGAAAGCAATGGAAGAGTTCCAAAGCATTTTAAAAGTTCAGCAGAATTCCGAGAACAATTGAAGAGTTCCGAAGCATTTTTAAACGTCAGCGGAATGCCGAGAACAATGCAAGATTTCCGAAGCATTTTTATATGTCAGCGGAATTCCAAGAACAATGGAAGAGTTCCGAAGCATTTTTAAACTTCAGCAGAATTCCGAGAACAATGGAAGAGTTTCGAAGCATTTTTAAACTTCAATGGAATTTCGAGAACAATGGAAGAGTTCCGAAGCATTTTTAAACTTCAGCAGAATTCCGAGAACAATGGAAGATTTCCGAAGCATTTTTAAACGTCAGCGGAATTCTGAGAACAATGGAAGAGTTCTGAAGCATTTATAAACTTCAGCAGAATTCCGAGAACAATGGAAGAGTTCCGAAGCATTTTTAAACTTCACCCGAATTCCGAGAGCAATGGAAGAGTTCCAAAGCATTTTAAAAGTTCAGCAGAATTCCGAGAACAATTGAAGAGTTCCGAAGCATTTTTAAACGTCAGCGGAATGCCGAGAACAATGCAAGATTTCCGAAGCATTTTTAAACGTCAGCGGAATTCTGAGAACAATGGAAGAGTTCCGAAGCATTTTTAAACTTCAGCAGAATTCCGAGAACAATGGAAGAGTTTCGAAGCATTTTTAAACTTCAACGGAATTTCGAGAACAATGGAAGAGTTCCGAAGCATTTTTAAACGTCAGCGGAATTCCGAGAACAATGAAAGAGTTGCGAAGCATTATTAAACGTCAGCGGAATTCCGAGAACAATGGAAGAGTTCTGAAGCATTTTTAAACGTCAGCGGAATTTTGAAAACAATGGAAGATTTCCGAAGCATTTTTAAACGTCAGCGGAATTCTGAGAACAATGGAAGAGTTCCGAAGCATTTTTAAATGTCAGCGGAATGCCGAGAACAATGCAAGATTTCCGAAGCATTTTTATATGTCAGCGGAATTCCGAGAACAATGGAAGAGTACCGAAGCATTTTTAAATGTCAGCGGAATGCCGAGAACAATGCAAGATTTCCGAAGCATTTTTATATGTCAGCAAAATTCCGAGAACAATGGAAGAGATTTTAAGCATTTTTAAACTTCAGCGGAATTCCGAGAACAGTAGAAGAGTTCCGAAGCATTTTTAAACTTCACCCGAATTCTGAGAACAATGAAAGAGTTCCGAAGCATTTTTAAAAGTCAGCGGAATTCCGGGAACAATGGAAGAGTTGTGAAGCATTTTTAAACGTCAGCGGAATTCCGAGAACAATGGAAGAGTTCCGAAGCATTTTTAAACTTCAGCGGAATTTGGAGAACAATGGAAGAGTTCCGAAGTATTTTTAAAAGTCAGCGGAATTCTGAGAACAATGGAAGAGTTCCGAAGCATTTTTAAACTTCAGCGGAATTCCGAGAACAATGGAAGAGTTCCAAAGCATTTTTAAACGTCAGCGGAATTCCGAGAACAATGGAAGAGTTCTGAAGCATTTTTAAACGTCAGCGGAATATTGAAAACAATGGAAGATTTCCGAAGCATTTTTAAACGTCAGCGGAATTCTGAGAACAATGGAAGAGTTACGAAGCATTTTTAAACTTCAGCAGAATTCCGAGAACAATGGAAGAGTTCCGAAGCATTTTTAAATGTCAGCGGAATTCCGAGAACAATGAAAGAGTTGCGAAGCATTATTAAACATCAGCGGAATTCCGAGAACAATGGAAGATTTCTGAAGCATCTTTAAACTTCAGCAGAATTCCGAGAACAATGGAAGAGTTTCGAAGCATTTTTAAACTTCAACGGAATTCCGAGAACAATGGATGAGTGCCGAAGCATTTTTAAACGTCAGTGGAATTCCGAGAACAATGAAAGAGTTGCGAAGCATTATTAAACGTCAGCGGAATTCCGAGAACAATGGAAGAGTTCTGAAGCATTTTTAAGCGTCAGCGGAATTTTGAAAACAATGGAAGATTTCCGAAGCATTTATAAACGTCAGCGGAATTCTGAGAACAATGGAAGAGTTCCGAAGCATTTTTAAACTTCAGCAGAATTCCGAGAACAATGGAAGGGTTCCGAAGCATTTTTAAACTTCAGCGGAATTTGGAGAACAATGGAAGAGTTCCGAAGCATTTTTAAAAGTCAGCGGAAATCCGAGAACAATGGAAGAGTTGTGAAGCATTTTTAAACGTCAGCGGAATTCCGAGAACAATGGAATAGTTCTGAAGCATTTTTAAACGTCAGCGGAATTTTGAAAACAATGGAAGATTTCCGAAGCATTTTTAAACGTCAGCGGAATTCTGAGAACAATGGAAGAGTTCTGAAGCATTTATAAACTTCAGCAGAATTCCGAGAACAATGGAAGAGTTCCGAAGCATTTTTAAACGTCAGCGGAATTCCGAGAACAATGAAAGAGTTGCGAAGCATTATTAAACGTCAGCGGAATTCCGAGAACAATGGAAGAGTTCTGAAGCATTTTTAAACTTCAGCAGAATTCCCAGAACAATGGAAGTGTTTTGAAGCATTTTTAAACTTCAACGGAATTCCGAGAACAATGGAAGAGTTCCGAAGCATTTTTAAACGTCAGCGGAATTCCGAGAACAATGAAAGAGTTGCGAAGCATTATTAAACGTCAGCGGAATTCCGAGAACAATGGAAGAGTTCTGAAGCATTTTTAAGCGTCAGCGGAATTTTGAAAACAATGGAAGATTTCCGAAGCATTTTTAAACGTCAGCGGAATTCTGAGAACAATGGAAGAGTTCCTAAGCATTTTTAAACTTCAGCAGAATTCCGAGAACAATGGAAGGGTTCCGAAGCATTTTTAAACTTCAGCGGAATTCCGAGAACAATGGAAGAGTTCCAAAGCATTTTTAAACGTCAGCGGAATTCTGAGAACAATGGAAGAGTTCCGAAGCATTTTTAAACGTCAGCAGAATTCCGAGAAGAATGTAAGAGTACTGAAGCATTTTTAAACTTCAGCAGAATTCCGAGAGCAATGGAAGAGTTCCAAAGCATTTTAAAAGTTCAGCAGAATTCCGAGAACAATTGAAGAGTTCCGAAGCATTTTTAAACGTCAGCGGAATGCCGAGAACCATGCAAGATTTCCGAAGCATTTTTAAACGTCAGCGGAATTCTGAGAACAATGGAAGAGTTCCGAAGCATTTTTAAACTTCAGCAGAATTCCGAGAACAATGGAAGAGTTTGGAAGCATTTTTAAACTTCAACGGAATTTCGAGAACAATGGAAGAGATCCGAAGCATATTTAAACGTCAGCGGAATTCCGAGAACAATGAAAGAGTTGCGAAGCATTATTAAACGTCAGCGGAATTCCGAGAACAATGGAAGAGTTTTGAAGCATTTTTAAACGTCAGCGGAATTTTGAAAACAATGGAAGATTTCCGAAGCATTTTTAAACGTCAGCGGAATTCTGAGAACAATGGAAGAGTTCCGAAGCATTTTTAAACGTCAGCGGAATGCCGAGAACAATGCAAGATTTCCGAAGCATTTTTATATGTCAGCGGAATTCCGAGAACAATGGAAGAGCTCCGAAGCATTTTTAAACGTCAGCAGAATTCCGAGAACAATGGAAGAGTTCCGAAGCATTTTAAAACTTCAGCAGAATTCCAAGAACAATGGAAGAGTTCTGAAGCATTTTTAAACGTCAGCAGAATTCCGAGATCAATGGAAGAGTTCCGAAGCATTTTTAAACGTCAGCGGATTTCCGAGAACAGTGGAAGAGTTCTGAAGCATTTTTAAGCGTCAGCGGAATTTTGAAAACAATGGAAGATTTCCGAAGCATTTTTAAACGTCAGCGGAATTCTGAGAACAATGGAAGAGTTCCGAAACATTTTTAAACTTCAGCAGAATTCCGAGAACAATGGAAGGGTTCCGAAGCATTTTTAAACTTCAGCGGAATTTGGAGAACAATGGAAGAGTTCCGAAGTATTTTTAAACGTCAGCGGAATTCCGAGAACAATGGAAGAGTTGTGAAGCATTTTTAAACGTCAGCGGAATTCCGAGAACAATGGAAGAGTTCCGAAGCATTTTTAAACGTCAGCAGAATTCCGAGAACAATGGAACAGTTCCGAAGCATTTTTAAACGTCAGCAGAATTCTGAGAACAATGGAAGGGTTCCGAAGCATTTTTAAACTTCAGCGGAATTCCGAGAACAATGGAAGAGTTCCAAAGCATTTTTAAACGTCAGCGGAATTCTGAGAACAATGGAAGAGTTCTGAAGCATTTATAAACTTCAGCAGAATTCCGAGAACAATGGAAGAGTTCCGAAGCATTTTTAAACTTCACCCGAATTCCGAGAGCAATGGAAGAGTTCCAAAGCATTTAAAAAGTTCAGCAGAATTCCGAGAACAATTGAAGAGTTCCGAAGCATTTTAAACGTCAGCGGAATGCCGAGAACAATGCAAGATTTCCGAAGCATTTTTAAACGTCAGCGGAATTCTGAGAACAATGGAAGAGTTCCGAAGCATTTTTAAACTTCAGCAGAATTCCGAGAACAATGGAAGAGTTTCGAAGCATTTTTAAACTTCAACGGAATTTCGAGAACAATGGAAGAGTTCCGAAGCATTTTTAAACGTCAGCGGAATTCCGAGAACAATGAAAGAGTTGCGAAGCATTATTAAACGTCAGCGGAATTCCGAGAACAATGGAAGAGTTCTGAAGCATTTTTAAACGTCAGCGGAATTTTGAAAACAATGGAAGATTTCCGAAGCATTTTTAAACTTCAGCAGAATTCCGAGAACAATGGAAGGGTTCCGAAGCATTTTTAAACTTCAGCGGAATTCCGAGAACAATGGAAGAGTTCCAAAGCATTTTTAAACGTCAGCGGAATTCTGAGAACAATGGAAGAGTTCCGCAGCATTTTTAAACGTCAGCAGAATTCCGAGAAGAATGTAAGAGTTCTGAAGCATTTTTAAACTTCAGCAGAATTCCGAAAGCAATGGAAGAGTTCCAAAGCATTTTAAAAGTTCAGCAGAATTCCGAGAACAATTGAAGAGTTCCGAAGCATTTTTAAACGTCAGCGGAATGCCGAGAACAATGCAAGATTTCCGAAGCATTTTTATATGTCAGCGGAATTCCAAGAACAATGGAAGAGTTCCGAAGCATTTTTAAACTTCAGCAGAATTCCGAGAACAATGGAAGAGTTTCGAAGCATTTTTAAACTTCAATGGAATTTCGAGAACAATGGAAGAGTTCCGAACCATTTTTAAACTTCAGCAGAATTCCGAGAACAATGGAAGATTTCCGAAGCATTTTTAAACGTCAGCGGAATTCTGAGAACAATGGAAGAGTTCTGAAGCATTTATAAACTTCAGCAGAATTCCGAGAACAATGGAAGAGTTCCGAAG
The DNA here is from genome assembly GCF_046119375.1 of Phyllobates terribilis. Taxonomy (NCBI): domain Eukaryota; kingdom Metazoa; phylum Chordata; class Amphibia; order Anura; family Dendrobatidae; genus Phyllobates; species Phyllobates terribilis. Next base: position 18,355,555 of record NW_027362775.1, on the reverse strand, counting down.
CATTTTTAAACTTCACCCGAATTCCGAGAGCAATGGAAGAGTTCCAAAGCATTTTAAAAGTTCAGCAGAATTCCGAGAACAATTGAAGAGTTCCGAAGCATTTTAAACGTCAGCGGAATGCCGAGAACAATGCAAGATTTCCGAAGCATTTTTAAACGTCAGCGGAATTCTGAGAACAATGGAAGAGTTCCGAAGCATTTTTAAACTTCAGCAGAATTCCGAGAACAATGGAAGAGTTTCGAAGCATTTTTAAACTTCAACGGAATTTCGAGAACAATGGAAGAGTTCCGAAGCATTTTTAAACGTCAGCGGAATTCCGAGAACAATGAAAGAGTTGCGAAGCATTATTAAACGTCAGCGGAATTCCGAGAACAATGGAAGAGTTCTGAAGCATTTTTAAACGTCAGCGGAATTTTGAAAACAATGGAAGATTTCCGAAGCATTTTTAAACGTCAGCGGAATTCTGAGAACAATGGAAGAGTTCCGAAGCATTTTTAAACGTCAGCGGAATGCCGAGAACAATGCAAGATTTCCGAAGCATTTTTATATGTCAGCGGAATTCCGAGAACAATGGAAGAGTACCGAAGCATTTTTAAATGTCAGCGGAATGCCGAGAACAATGCAAGATTTCCGAAGCATTTTTATATGTCAGCAAAATTCCGAGAACAATGGAAGAGATTTTAAGCATTTTTAAACTTCAGCGGAATTCCGAGAACAGTAGAAGAGTTCCGAAGCATTTTTAAACTTCACCCGAATTCTGAGAACAATGAAAGAGTTCCGAAGCATTTTTAAAAGTCAGCGGAATTCCGGGAACAATGGAAGAGTTGTGAAGCATTTTTAAACGTCAGCGGAATTCCGAGAACAATGGAAGAGTTCCGAAGCATTTTTAAACTTCAGCGGAATTTGGAGAACAATGGAAGAGTTCCGAAGTATTTTTAAAAGTCAGCGGAATTCTGAGAACAATGGAAGAGTTCCGAAGCATTTTTAAACTTCAGCGGAATTCCGAGAACAATGGAAGAGTTCCAAAGCATTTTTAAACGTCAGCGGAATTCCGAGAACAATGGAAGAGTTCTGAAGCATTTTTAAACGTCAGCGGAATATTGAAAACAATGGAAGATTTCCGAAGCATTTTTAAACGTCAGCGGAATTCTGAGAACAATGGAAGACTTACGAAGCATTTTTAAACTTCAGCAGAATTCCGAGAACAATGGAAGAGTTCCGAAGCATTTTTAAATGTCAGCGGAATTCCGAGAACAATGAAAGAGTTGCGAAGCATTATTAAACGTCAGCGGAATTCCGAGAACAATGGAAGATTTCTGAAGCATCTTTAAACTTCAGCAGAATTCCGAGAACAATGGAAGAGTTTCGAAGCATTTTTAAACTTCAACGGAATTCCGAGAAAAATGGATGAGTGCCGAAGCATTTTTAAACGTCAGTGGAATTCCGAGAACAATGAAAGAGTTGCGAAGCATTATTAAACGTCAGCGGAATTCCGAGAACAATGGAAGAGTTCTGAAGCATTTTTAAACTTCAGCAGAATTCCCAGAACAATGGAAGTGTTTTGAAGCATTTTTAAACTTCAACGGAATTCCGAGAACAATGGAAGAGTTCCGAAGCATTTTTAAACGTCAGCGGAATTCCGAGAACAATGAAAGAGTTGCGAAGCATTATTAAACGTCAGCGGAATTCCGAGAACAATGGAAGAGTTCTGAAGCATTTTTAAGCGTCAGCGGAATTTTGAAAACAATGGAAGATTTCCGAAGCATTTTTAAACGTCAGCGGAATTCTGAGAACAATGGAAGAGTTCCTAAGCATTTTTAAACTTCAGCAGAATTCCGAGAACAATGGAAGGGTTCCGAAGCATTTTTAAACGTCAGCGGAATTCCGAGAACAATGGAAGAGTTCTGAAGCATTTTTAAACGTGAGCAGAATTCTGAGAACAATGGAAGGGTTCCGAAGCATTTTTAAACTTCAGCGGAATTCCGAGAACAATGGAAGAGTTCCGAAGCATTTTTAAACGTCAGCAGAATTCCGAGAACAATGGAACAGTTCCGAAGCATTTTTAAACGTCAGCAGAATTCTGAGAACAATGGAAGGGTTCCGAAGCATTTTTAAACTTCAGCGGAATTCCGAGAACAATGGAAGAGTTCCAAAGCATTTTTAAACGTCAGCGGAATTCTGAGAACAATGGAAGAGTTCCGCAGCATTTTTAAACGTCAGCAGAATTCCGAGAAGAATGTAAGAGTTCTGAAGCATTTTTAAACTTCAGCAGAATTCCGAAAGCAATGGAAGAGTTCCAAAGCATTTTAAAAGTTCAGCAGAATTCCGAGAACAATTGAAGAGTTCCGAAGCATTTTTAAACGTCAGCGGAATGCCGAGAACAATGCAAGATTTCCGAAGCATTTTTATATGTCAGCGGAATTCCAAGAACAATGGAAGAGTTCCGAAGCATTTTTAAACTTCAGCAGAATTCCGAGAACAATGGAAGAGTTTCGAAGCATTTTTAAACTTCAATGGAATTTCGAGAACAATGGAAGAGTTCCGAAGCATTTTTAAACTTCAGCAGAATTCCGAGAACAATGGAAGATTTCCGAAGCATTTTTAAACGTCAGCGGAATTCTGAGAACAATGGAAGAGTTCTGAAGCATTTATAAACTTCAGCAGAATTCCGAGAACAATGGAAGAGTTCCGAAGCATTTTTAAACTTCACCCGAATTCCGAGAGCAATGGAAGAGTTCCAAAGCATTTTAAAAGTTCAGCAGAATTCCGAGAACAATTGAAGAGTTCCGAAGCATTTTTAAACGTCAGCGGAATGCCGAGAACAATGCAAGATTTCCGAAGCATTTTTAAACGTCAGCGGAATTCTGAGAACAATGGAAGAGTTCCGAAGCATTTTTAAACTTCAGCAGAATTCCGAGAACAATGGAAGAGTTTCGAAGCATTTTTAAACTTCAACGGAATTTCGAGAACAATGGAAGAGTTCCGAAGCATTTTTAAACGTCAGCGGAATTCCGAGAACAATGAAAGAGTTGCGAAGCATTATTAAACGTCAGCGGAATTCCGAGAACAATGGAAGAGTTCTGAAGCATTTTTAAACGTCAGCGGAATTTTGAAAACAATGGAAGATTTCCGAAGCATTTTTAAACGTCAGCGGAATTCTGAGAACAATGGAAGAGTTCCGAAGCATTTTTAAATGTCAGCGGAATGCCGAGAACAATGCAAGATTTCCGAAGCATTTTTATATGTCAGCGGAATTCCGAGAACAATGGAAGAGTACCGAAGCATTTTTAAATGTCAGCGGAATGCCGAGAACAATGCAAGATTTCCGAAGCATTTTTATATGTCAGCAAAATTCCGAGAACAATGGAAGAGATTTTAAGCATTTTTAAACTTCAGCGGAATTCCGAGAACAGTAGAAGAGTTCCGAAGCATTTTTAAACTTCACCCGAATTCTGAGAACAATGAAAGAGTTCCGAAGCATTTTTAAACGTCAGCGGAATTCCGAGAACAATGAAAGAGTTGCGAAGCATTATTAAACGTCAGCGGAATTCCGAGAACAATGGAAGAGTTCTGAAGCATTTTTAAGCGTCAGCGGAATTTTGAAAACAATGGAAGATTTCCGAAGCATTTTTAAACGTCAGCGGAATTCTGAGAACAATGGAAGAGTTCCGAAGCATTTTTAAACGTCAGCGGAATGCCGAGAACAATGCAAGATTTCCGATGCATTTTTATATGTCAGCGGAATTCCGAGAACAATGGAAGAGCTCCGAAGCATTTTTAAACGTCAGCAGAATTCCGAGAACAATGGAAGAGTTCCGAAGCATTTTAAAACTTCAGCAGAATTCCAAGAACAATGGAAGAGTTCTGAAGCATTTTTAAACGTCAGCAGAATTCCGAGATCAATGGAAGAGTTCCGAAGCATTTTTAAACGTCAGCGGATTTCCGAGAACAGTGGAAGAGTTCTGAAGCATTTTTAAGCGTCAGCGGAATTTTGAAAACAATGGAAGATTTCCGAAGCATTTTTAAACGTCAGCGGAATTCTGAGAACAATGGAAGAGTTCCGAAACATTTTTAAACTTCAGCAGAATTCCGAGAACAATGGAAGGGTTCCGAAGCATTTTTAAACTTCAGCGGAATTTGGAGAACAATGGAAGAGTTCCGAAGTATTTTTAAACGTCAGCGGAATTCCGAGAACAATGGAAGAGTTGTGAAGCATTTTTAAACGTCAGCGGAATTCCGAGAACAATGGAAGAGTTCCGAAGCATTTTTAAACGTCAGCAGAATTCCGAGAACAATGGAACAGTTCCGAAGCATTTTTAAACGTCAGCAGAATTCTGAGAACAATGGAAGGGTTCCGAAGCATTTTTAAACTTCAGCGGAATTCCGAGAACAATGGAAGAGTTCCAAAGCATTTTTAAACGTCAGCGGAATTCTGAGAACAATGGAAGAGTTCTGAAGCATTTATAAACTTCAGCAGAATTCCGAGAACAATGGAAGAGTTCCGAAGCATTTTTAAACTTCACCCGAATTCCGAGAGCAATGGAAGAGTTCCAAAGCATTTTAAATGTCAGCGGAATGCCGAGAACAATGCAAGATTTCCGAAGCATTTTTAAACGTCAGCGGAATTCTGAGAACAATGGAAGAGTTCCGAAGCATTTTTAAACTTCAGCAGAATTCCGAGAACAATGGAAGAGTTTCGAAGCATTTTTAAACTTCAGCGGAATTTGGAGAACAATGGAAGAGTTCCGAAGTATTTTTAAAAGTCAGCGGAATTCTGAGAACAATGGAAGAGTTCCGAAGCATTTTTAAACTTCAGCGGAATTCCGAGAACAATGGAAGAGTTCTGAAGCATTTTTAAACGTCAGCGGAATATTGAAAACAATGGAAGATTTCCGAAGCATTTTTAAACGTCAGCGGAATTCTGAGAACAATGGAAGAGTTACGAAGCATTTTTAAACTTCAGCAGAATTCCGAGAACAATGGAAGAGTTCCGAAGCATTTTTAAATGTCAGCGGAATTCCGAGAACAATGAAAGAGTTGCGAAGCATTATTAAACGTCAGCGGAATTCCGAGAACGATGGAAGATTTCTGAAGCATCTTTAAACTTCAGCAGAATTCCGAGAACAATGGAAGAGTTTCGAAGCATTTTTAAACTTCAACGGAATTCCGAGAAAAATGGATGAGTGCCGAAGCATTTTTAAACGTCAGTGGAATTCCGAGAACAATGAAAGAGTTGCGAAGCATTATTAAACGTCAGCGGAATTCCGAGAACAATGGAAGAGTTCTGAAGCATTTTTAAACTTCAGCAGAATTCCCAGAACAATGGAAGTGTTTTGAAGCATTTTTAAACTTCAACGGAATTCCGAGAACAATGGAAGAGTTCCGAAGCATTTTTAAACGTCAGCGGAATTCCGAGAACAATGAAAGAGTTGCGAAGCATTATTAAACGTCAGCGGAATTCCGAGAACAATGGAAGAGTTCTGAAGCATTTTTAAGCGTCAGCGGAATTTTGAAAACAATGGAAGATTTCCGAAGCATTTTTAAACGTCAGCGGAATTCTGAGAACAATGGAAGAGTTCCTAAGCATTTTTAAACTTCAGCAGAATTCCGAGAACAATGGAAGGGTTCCGAAGCATTTTTAAACTTCAGCGGAATTCCGAGAACAATGGAAGAGTTCCAAAGCATTTTTAAACGTCAGCGGAATTCTGAGAACAATGGAAGAGTTCCGAAGCATTTTTAAACGTTAGCAGAATTCCGAGAAGAATGTAAGAGTACTGAAGCATTTTTAAACTTCAGCAGAATTCCGAGAGCAATGGAAGAGTTCTAAAGCATTTTAAAAGTTCAGCAGAATTCCGAGAACAATTGAAGAGTTCCGAAGCATTTTTAAACGTCAGCGGAATTCTGAGAACAATGGAAGAGTTCCGAAGCATTTTTAAACTTCAGCAGAATTCCGAGAACAATGGAAGAGTTTGGAAGCATTTTTAAACTTCAACGGAATTCCGAGAACAATGGAAGAGTTCTGAAGCATTTTTAAACGTCAGCGGAATTTTGAAAACAATGGAAGATTTCCGAAGCATTTTTAAACATCAGCGGAATTCTGAGAACAATGGAAGAGTTCCGAAGCATTTTTAAACGTCAGCGGAATGCCGAGAACAATGCAAGATTTCCGAAGCATTTTTATATGTCAGCGGAATTCCGAGAACAATGGAAGAGTTCTGAAGCATTTTTAAACGTCAGCAGAATTCCGAGATCAATGGAAGAGTTCCGAAGCATTTTTAAACGTCAGCGGAATTCCGAGAACAGTGGAAGAGTTCTGAAGCATTTTTAAGCGTCAGCGGAATTTTGAAAACAATGGAAGATTTCCGAAGCATTTTTAAACGTCAGCGGTATTCTGAGAACAATGGAAGAGTTCCGAAACATTTTTAAACTTCAGCAGAATTCCGAGAACAATGGAAGGGTTCCGAAGCATTTTTAAACTTCAGCGGAATTTGGAGAACAATGGAAGAGTTCCGAAGTATTTTTAAAAGTCAGCGGAATTCCGAGAACAATGGAAGAGTTGTGAAGCATTTTTAAACGTCAGCGGAATTCCGAGAACAATGGAAGAGTTCCGAAGCATTTTTAAACGTCAGCAGAATTCCGAGAACAATGGAACAGTTCCGAAGCATTTTTAAACGTCAGCAGAATTCTGAGAACAATGGAAGGGTTCCGAAGCATTTTTAAACTTCAGCGGAATTCCGAGAACAATGGAAGAGTTCCAAAGCATTTTTAAACGTCAGCGGAATTCTGAGAACAATGGAAGAGTTCCGCAGCATTTTTAAACGTCAGCAGAATTCCGAGAAGAATGTAAGAGTTCTGAAGCATTTTTAAACTTCAGCAGAATTCCGAAAGCAATGGAAGAGTTCCAAAGCATTTTAAAAGTTCAGCAGAATTCCGAGAACAAATGAAGAGTTCCGAAGCATTTTTAAACGTCAGCGGAATGCCGAGAACAATGCAAGATTTCCGAAGCATTTTTATATGTCAGCGGAATTCCAAGAACAATGGAAGAGTTCCGAAGCATTTTTAAACTTCAGCAGAATTCCGAGAACAATGGAAGAGTTTCGAAGCATTTTTAAACTTCAATGGAATTTCGAGAACAATGGAAGAGTTCCGAAGCATTTTTAAACTTCAGCAGAATTCCGAGAACAATGGAAGATTTCCGAAGCATTTTTAAACGTCAGCGGAATTCTGAGAACAATGGAAGAGTTCTGAAGCATTTATAAACTTCAGCAGAATTCCGAGAACAATGGAAGAGTTCCGAAGCATTTTTAAACTTCACCCGAATTCCGAGAGCAATGGAAGAGTTCCAAAGCATTTTAAAAGTTCAGCAGAATTCCGAGAACAATTGAAGAGTTCCGAAGCATTTTTAAACGTCAGCGGAATGCCGAGAACAATGCAAGATTTCCGAAGCATTTTTAAACGTCAGCGGAATTCTGAGAACAATGGAAGAGTTCCTAAGCATTTTTAAACTTCAGCAGAATTCCGAGAACAATGGAAGAGTTTCGAAGCATTTTTAAACTTCAACGGAATTTCGAGAACAATGGAAGAGTTCCAAAGCATTTTTAAACGTCAGCGGAATTCTGAGAACAATGGAAGAGTTCCGAAGCATTTTTAAACGTCAGCAGAATTCCGAGAAGAATGTAAGAGTACTGAAGCATTTTTAAACTTCAGCAGAATTCCGAGAGCAATGGAAGAGTTCCAAAGCATTTTAAAAGTTCAGCAGAATTCCGAGAACAATTGAAGAGTTCCGAAGCATTTTTAAACGTCAGCGGAATTCTGAGAACAATGGAAGAGTTCCGAAGCATTTTTAAACTTCAGCGGAATTCCGAGAACAATGGAAGAGTTCTGAAGCATTTTTAAACGTCAGCGGAATATTGAAAACAATGGAAGATTTCCGAAGCATTTTTAAACGTCAGCGGAATTCTGAGAACAATGGAAGAGTTACGAAGCATTTTTAAACTTCAGCAGAATTCCGAGAACAATGGAAGAGTTCCGAAGCATTTTTAAATGTCAGCGGAATTCCGAGAACAATGAAAGAGTTGCGAAGCATTATTAAACGTCAGCGGAATTCCGAGAACGATGGAAGATTTCTGAAGCATCTTTAAACTTCAGCAGAATTCCGAGAACAATGGAAGAGTTTCGAAGCATTTTTAAACTTCAACGGAATTCCGAGAAAAATGGATGAGTGCCGAAGCATTTTTAAACGTCAGTGGAATTCCGAGAACAATGGAAGAGTTCTGAAGCATTTTTAAACTTCAGCAGAATTCCCAGAACAATGGAAGTGTTTTGAAGCATTTTTAAACTTCAACGGAATTCCGAGAACAATGGAAGAGTTCCGAAGCATTTTTAAACGTCAGCGGAATTCCGAGAACAATGAAAGAGTTGCGAAGCATTATTAAACGTCAGCGGAATTCCGAGAACAATGGAAGAGTTCTGAAGCATTTTTAAGCGTCAGCGGAATTTTGAAAACAATGGAAGATTTCCGAAGCATTTTTAAACGTCAGCGGAATTCTGAGAACAATGGAAGAGTTCCTAAGCATTTTTAAACTTCAGCAGAATTCCGAGAACAATGGAAGGGTTCCGAAGCATTTTTAAACTTCAGCGGAATTCCGAGAACAATGGAAGAGTTCCAAAGCATTTTTAAACGTCAGCGGAATTCTGAGAACAATGGAAGAGTTCCGAAGCATTTTTAAACGTTAGCAGAATTCCGAGAAGAATGTAAGAGTACTGAAGTATTTTTAAACTTCAGCAGAATTCCGAGAGCAATGGAAGAGTTCTAAAGCATTTTAAAAGTTCAGCAGAATTCCGAGAACAATTGAAGAGTTCCGAAGCATTTTTAAACGTCAGCGGAATTCTGAGAACAATGGAAGAGTTCCGAAGCATTTTTAAACTTCAGCAGAATTCCGAGAACAATGGAAGAGTTTGGAAGCATTTTTAAACTTCAACGGAATTCCGAGAACAATGGAAGAGTTCTGAAGCATTTTTAAACGTCAGCGGAATTTTGAAAACAATGGAAGATTTCCGAAGCATTTTTAAACATCAGCGGAATTCTGAGAACAATGGAAGAGTTCCGAAGCATTTTTAAACGTCAGCGGAATGCCGAGAACAATGCAAGATTTCCGAAGCATTTTTATATGTCAGCGGAATTCCGAGAACAATGGAAGAGTTCTGAAGCATTTTTAAACGTCAGCAGAATTCCGAGATCAATGGAAGAGTTCCGAAGCATTTTTAAACGTCAGCGGAATTCCGAGAACAGTGGAAGAGTTCTGAAGCATTTTTAAGCGTCAGCGGAATTTTGAAAACAATGGAAGATTTCCGAAGCATTTTTAAACGTCAGCGGTATTCTGAGAACAATGGAAGAGTTCCGAAACATTTTTAAACTTCAGCAGAATTCCGAGAACAATGGAAGGGTTCCGAAGCATTTTTAAACTTCAGCGGAATTTGGAGAACAATGGAAGAGTTCCGAAGTATTTTTAAAAGTCAGCGGAATTCCGAGAACAATGGAAGAGTTGTGAAGCATTTTTAAACGTCAGCGGAATTCCGAGAACAATGGAAGAGTTCCGAAGCATTTTTAAACGTCAGCAGAATTCCGAGAACAATGGAACAGTTCCGAAGCATTTTTAAACGTCAGCAGAATTCTGAGAACAATGGAAGGGTTCCGAAGCATTTTTAAACTTCAGCGGAATTCCGAGAACAATGGAAGAGTTCCAAAGCATTTTTAAACGTCAGCGGAATTCTGAGAACAATGGAAGAGTTCCGCAGCATTTTTAAACGTCAGCAGAATTCCGAGAAGAATGTAAGAGTTCTGAAGCATTTTTAAACTTCAGCAGAATTCCGAAAGCAATGGAAGAGTTCCAAAGCATTTTAAAAGTTCAGCAGAATTCCGAGAACAAATGAAGAGTTCCGAAGCATTTTTAAACGTCAGCGGAATGCCGAGAACAATGCAAGATTTCCGAAGCATTTTTATATGTCAGCGGAATTCCAAGAACAATGGAAGAGTTCCGAAGCATTTTTAAACTTCAGCAGAATTCCGAGAACAATGGAAGAGTTTCGAAGCATTTTTAAACTTCAATGGAATTTCGAGAACAATGGAAGAGTTCCGAAGCATTTTTAAACTTCAGCAGAATTCCGAGAACAATGGAAGATTTCCGAAGCATTTTTAAACGTCAGCGGAATTCTGAGAACAATGGAAGAGTTCTGAAGCATTTATAAACTTCAGCAGAATTCCGAGAACAATGGAAGAGTTCCGAAGCATTTTTAAACTTCACCCGAATTCCGAGAGCAATGGAAGAGTTCCAAAGCATTTTAAAAGTTCAGCAGAATTCCGAGAACAATTGAAGAGTTCCGAAGCATTTTTAAACGTCAGCGGAATGCCGAGAACAATGCAAGATTTCCGAAGCATTTTTAAACGTCAGCGGAATTCTGAGAACAATGGAAGAGTTCCTAAGCATTTTTAAACTTCAGCAGAATTCCGAGAACAATGGAAGAGTTTCGAAGCATTTTTAAACTTCAACGGAATTTCGAGAACAATGGAAGAGTTCCAAAGCATTTTTAAACGTCAGCGGAATTCTGAGAACAATGGAAGAGTTCCGAAGCATTTTTAAACGTCAGCAGAATTCCGAGAAGAATGTAAGAGTACTGAAGCATTTTTAAACTTCAGCAGAATTCCGAGAGCAATGGAAGAGTTCCAAAGCATTTTAAAAGTTCAGCAGAATTCCGAGAACAATTGAAGAGTTCCGAAGCATTTTTAAACGTCAGCGGAATTCTGAGAACAATGGAAGAGTTCCGAAGCATTTTTAAACTTCAGCAGAATTCCGAGAACAATGGAAGAGTTTGGAAGCATTTTTAAACTTCAACGGAATTTCGAGAACAATGGAAGAGATCCGAAGCATATTTAAACGTCAGCGGAATTCCGAGAACAATGAAAGAGTTGCGAAGCATTATTAAACGTCAGCGGAATTCCGAGAACAATGGAAGAGTTCTGAAGCATTTTTAAACGTCAGCGGAATTTTGAAAACAATGGAAGATTTCCGAAGCATTTTTAAACGTCAGCGGAATTCTGAGAACAATGGAAGAGTTCCGAAGCATTTTTAAACGTCAGCGGAATGCCGAGAACAATGCAAGATTTCCGAAGCATTTTTATATGTCAGCGGAATTCCGAGAACAATGGAAGAGCTCCGAAGCATTTTTAAACGTCAGCAGAATTCCGAGAACAATGGAAGAGTTCCGAAGCATTTTAAAACTTCAGCAGAATTCCAAGAACAATGGAAGAGTTCTGAAGCATTTTTAAACGTCAGCAGAATTCCGAGATCAATGGAAGAGTTCCGAAGCATTTTTAAACGTCAGCGGAATTCCGAGAACAGTGGAAGAGTTCTGAAGCATTTTTAAGTGTCAGCGGAATTTTGAAAACAATGGAAGATTTCCGAAGCATTTTTAAACGTCAGCGGAATTCTGAGAACAATGGAAGAGTTCCGAAACATTTTTAAACTTCAGCAGAATTCCGAGAACAATGGAAGGGTTCCGAAGCATTTTTAAACTTCAGCGGAATTTGGAGAACAATGGAAGAGTTCCGAAGTATTTTTAAAAGTCAGCAGAATTCTGAGAACAATGGAAGGGTTCCGAAGCATTTTTAAACTTCATCGGAATTCCGAGAACAATGGAAGAGTTCCAAAGCATTTTTAAACGTCAGCGGAATTCTGAGAACAATGGAAGAGTTCCGCAGCATTTTTAAACGTCAGCAGAATTCCGAGAAGAATGTAAGAGTTCTGAAGCATTTTTAAACTTCAGCAGAATTCCGAAAGCAATGGAAGAGTTCCAAAGCATTTTAAAAGTTCAGCAGAATTCCGAGAACAATTGAAGAGATCCGAAGCATTTTTAAACGTCAGCGGAATGCCGAGAACAATGCAAGATTTCCGAAGCATTTTTATATGTCAGCGGAATTCCAAGAACAATGGAAGAGTTCCGAAGCATTTTTAAACTTCAGCAGAATTCCGAGAACAATGGAAGGGTTCCGAAGCATTTTTAAACTTCAGCGGAATTTGGAGAACAATGGAAGAGTTCCGAAGTATTTTTAAAAGTCAGCGGAATTCCGAGAACAATGGAAGAGTTGTGAAGCATTTTTAAACGTCAGCGGAATTCCGAGAACAATGGAAGAGTTCCGAAGCATTTTTAAACGTCAGCAGAATTCCGAGAACAATGGAACAGTTCCGAAGCATTTTTAAACGTCAGCAGAATTCTGAGAACAATGGAAGGGTTCCGAAGCATTTTTAAACTTCAGCGGAATTCCGAGAACAATGGAAGAGTTCCAAAGCATTTTTAAACGTCAGCGGAATTCTGAGAACAATGGAAGAGTTCCGCAGCATTTTTAAACGTCAGCAGAATTCCGAGAAGAATGTAAGAGTTCTGAAGCATTTTTAAACTTCAGCAGAATTCCGAAAGCAATGGAAGAGTTCCAAAGCATTTTAAAAGTTCAGCAGAATTCCGAGAACAATTGAAGAGTTCCGAAGCATTTTTAAACGTCAGCGGAATGCCGAGAACAATGCAAGATTTCCGAAGCATTTTTATATGTCAGCGGAATTCCAAGAACAATGGAAGAGTTCCGAAGCATTTTTAAACTTCAGCAGAATTCCGAGAACAATGGAAGAGTTTCGAAGCATTTTTAAACTTCAATGGAATTTCGAGAACAATGGAAGAGTTCCGAAGCATTTTTAAACTTCAGCAGAATTCCGAGAACAATGGAAGATTTCCGAAGCATTTTTAAACGTCAGCGGAATTCTGAGAACAATGGAAGAGTTCTGAAGCATTTATAAACTTCAGCAGAATTCCGAGAACAATGGAAGAGTTCCGAAGCATTTTTAAACTTCACCCGAATTCCGAGAGCAATGGAAGAGTTCCAAAGCATTTTAAAAGTTCAGCAGAATTCCGAGAACAATTGAAGAGTTCCGAAGCATTTTTAAACGTCAGCGGAATGCCGAGAACAATGCAAGATTTCCGAAGCATTTTTAAACGTCAGCGGAATTCTGAGAACAATGGAAGAGTTCCGAAGCATTTTTAAACTTCAGCAGAATTCCGAGAACAATGGAAGAGTTTCGAAGCATTTTTAAACTTCAACGGAATTTCGAGAACAATGGAAGAGTTCCGAAGCATTTTTAAACGTCAGCGGAATTCCGAGAACAATGAAAGAGTTGCGAAGCATTATTAAACGTCAGCGGAATTCCGAGAACAATGGAAGAGTTCTGAAGCATTTTTAAACGTCAGCGGAATTTTGAAAACAATGGAAGATTTCCGAAGCATTTTTAAACGTCAGCGGAATTCTGAGAACAATGGAAGAGTTCCGAAGCATTTTTAAACGTCAGCGGAATGCCGAGAACAATGCAAGATTTCCGAAGCATTTTTATATGTCAGCGGAATTCCGAGAACAATGGAAGAGTACCGAAGCATTTTTAAATGTCAGCGGAATGCCGAGAACAATGCAAGATTTCCGAAGCATTTTTATATGTCAGCAAAATTCCGAGAACAATGGAAGAGATTTTAAGCATTTTTAAACTTCAGCGGAATTCCGAGAACAGTAGAAGAGTTCCGAAGCATTTTTAAACTTCACCCGAATTCTGAGAACAATGAAAGAGTTCCGAAGCATTTTTAAAAGTCAGCGGAATTCCGGGAACAATGGAAGAGTTGTGAAGCATTTTTAAACGTCAGCGGAATTCCGAGAACAATGGAAGAGTTCCGAAGCATTTTTAAACTTCAGCGGAATTTGGAGAACAATGGAAGAGTTCCGAAGTATTTTTAAAAGTCAGCGGAATTCTGAGAACAATGGAAGAGTTCCGAAGCATTTTTAAACTTCAGCGGAATTCCGAGAACAATGGAAGAGTTCCAAAGCATTTTTAAACGTCAGCGGAATTCCGAGAACAATGGAAGAGTTCTGAAGCATTTTTAAACGTCAGCGGAATATTGAAAACAATGGAAGATTTCCGAAGCATTTTTAAACGTCAGCGGAATTCTGAGAACAATGGAAGAGTTACGAAGCATTTTTAAACTTCAGCAGAATTCCGAGAACAATGGAAGAGTTCCGAAGCATTTTTAAATGTCAGCGGAATTCCGAGAACAATGAAAGAGTTGCGAAGCATTATTAAACGTCAGCGGAATTCCGAGAACAATGGAAGATTTCTGAAGCATCTTTAACCTTCAGCAGAATTCCGAGAACAATGGAAGAGTTTCGAAGCATTTTTAAACTTCAACGGAATTCCGAGAACAATGGATGAGTGCCGAAGCATTTTTAAACGTCAGTGGAATTCCGAGAACAATGAAAGAGTTGCGAAGCATTATTAAACGTCAGCGGAATTCCGAGAACAATGGAAGAGTTCTGAAGCATTTTTAAGCGTCAGCGGAATTTTGAAAACAATGGAAGATTTCCGAAGCATTTTTAAACGTCAGCAGAATTCTGAGAACAATGGAAGGGTTCCGAAGCATTTTTAAACTTCAGCGGAATTCCGAGAACAATGGAAGAGTTCCAAAGCATTTTTAAACGTCAGCGGAATTCTGAGAACAATGGAAGAGTTCCGCAGCATTTTTAAACGTCAGCAGAATTCCGAGAAGAATGTAAGAGTTCTGAAGCATTTTTAAACTTCAGCAGAATTCCGAAAGCAATGGAAGAGTTCCAAAGCATTTTAAAAGTTCAGCAGAATTCCGAGAACAAATGAAGAGTTCCGAAGCATTTTTAAACGTCAGCGGAATGCCGAGAACAATGCAAGATTTCCGAAGCATTTTTATATGTCAGCGGAATTCCAAGAACAATGGAAGAGTTCCGAAGCATTTTTAAACTTCAGCAGAATTCCGAGAACAATGGAAGAGTTTCGAAGCATTTTTAAACTTCAATGGAATTTCGAGAACAATGGAAGAGTTCCGAAGCATTTTTAAACTTCAGCAGAATTCCGAGAACAATGGAAGATTTCCGAAGCATTTTTAAACGTCAGCGGAATTCTGAGAACAATGGAAGAGTTCTGAAGCATTTATAAACTTCAGCAGAATTCCGAGAACAATGGAAGAGTTCCGAAGCATTTTTAAACTTCACCCGAATTCCGAGAGCAATGGAAGAGTTCCAAAGCATTTTAAAAGTTCAGCAGAATTCCGAGAACAATTGAAGAGTTCCGAAGCATTTTTAAACGTCAGCGGAATGCCGAGAACAATGCAAGATTTCCGAAGCATTTTTAAACGTCAGCGGAATTCTGAGAACAATGGAAGAGTTCCGAAGCATTTTTAAACTTCAGCA
Organism: Phyllobates terribilis; assembly: GCF_046119375.1. NCBI lineage: Eukaryota > Metazoa > Chordata > Amphibia > Anura > Dendrobatidae > Phyllobates > Phyllobates terribilis. Next base: position 18,340,251 of record NW_027362775.1, on the reverse strand, counting down.
GAATTCCGAGAACAATGGAAGAGTTTCGAAGCATTTTTAAACTTCAACGGAATTTCGAGAACAATGGAAGAGTTCCGAAGCATTTTTAAACGTCAGCGGAATTCCGAGAACAATGAAAGAGTTGCGAAGCATTATTAAACGTCAGCGGAATTCCGAGAACAATGGAAGAGTTCTGAAGCATTTTTAAACGTCAGCGGAATTTTGAAAACAATGGAAGATTTCCGAAGCATTTTTAAACGTCAGCGGAATTCTGAGAACAATGGAAGAGTTCCGAAGCATTTTTAAACGTCAGCGGAATGCCGAGAACAATGCAAGATTTCCGAAGCATTTTTATATGTCAGCGGAATTCCGAGAACAATGGAAGAGTACCGAAGCATTTTTAAATGTCAGCGGAATGCCGAGAACAATGCAAGATTTCCGAAGCATTTTTATATGTCAGCAAAATTCCGAGAACAATGGAAGAGATTTTAAGCATTTTTAAACTTCAGCGGAATTCCGAGAACAGTAGAAGAGTTCCGAAGCATTTTTAAACTTCACCCGAATTCTGAGAACAATGAAAGAGTTCCGAAGCATTTTTAAAAGTCAGCGGAATTCCGGGAACAATGGAAGAGTTGTGAAGCATTTTTAAACGTCAGCGGAATTCCGAGAACAATGGAAGAGTTCCGAAGCATTTTTAAACTTCAGCGGAATTTGGAGAACAATGGAAGAGTTCCGAAGAATTTTTAAAAGTCAGCGGAATTCTGAGAACAATGGAAGAGTTCCGAAGCATTTTTAAACTTCAGCGGAATTCCGAGAACAATGGAAGAGTTCCAAAGCATTTTTAAACGTCAGCGGAATTCCGAGAACAATGGAAGAGTTCTGAAGCATTTTTAAACGTCAGCGGAATATTGAAAACAATGGAAGATTTCCGAAGCATTTTTAAACGTCAGCGGAATTCTGAGAACAATGGAAGAGTTACGAAGCATTTTTAAACTTCAGCAGAATTCCGAGAACAATGGAAGAGTTCCGAAGCATTTTTAAATGTCAGCGGAATTCCGAGAACAATGAAAGAGTTGCGAAGCATTATTAAACGTCAGCGGAATTCCGAGAACAATGGAAGATTTCTGAAGCATCTTTAAACTTCAGCAGAATTCCGAGAACAATGGAAGAGTTTCGAAGCATTTTTAAACTTCAACGGAATTCCGAGAACAATGGATGAGTGCCGAAGCATTTTTAAACGTCAGTGGAATTCCGAGAACAATGAAAGAGTTGCGAAGCATTATTAAACGTCAGCGGAATTCCGAGAACAATGGAAGAGTTCTGAAGCATTTTTAAGCGTCAGCGGAATTTTGAAAACAATGGAAGATTTCCGAAGCATTTTTAAACGTCAGCAGAATTCTGAGAACAATGGAAGGGTTCCGAAGCATTTTTAAACTTCAGCGGAATTCCGAGAACAATGGAAGAGTTCCAAAGCATTTTTAAACGTCAGCGGAATTCTGAGAACAATGGAAGAGTTCCGCAGCATTTTTAAACGTCAGCAGAATTCCGAGAAGAATGTAAGAGTTCTGAAGCATTTTTAAACTTCAGCAGAATTCCGAAAGCAATGGAAGAGTTCCAAAGCATTTTAAAAGTTCAGCAGAATTCCGAGAACAAATGAAGAGTTCCGAAGCATTTTTAAACGTCAGCGGAATGCCGAGAACAATGCAAGATTTCCGAAGCATTTTTATATGTCAGCGGAATTCCAAGAACAATGGAAGAGTTCCGAAGCATTTTTAAACTTCAGCAGAATTCCGAGAACAATGGAAGAGTTTCGAAGCATTTTTAAACTTCAAAGGAATTTCGAGAACAATGGAAGAGTTCCGAAGCATTTTTAAACTTCAGCAGAATTCCGAGAACAATGGAAGATTTCCGAAGCATTTTTAAACGTCAGCGGAATTCTGAGAACAATGGAAGAGTTCCGAAGCATTTTTAAACGTCAGCGGAATGCCGAGAACAATGCAAGATTTCCGAAGCATTTTTATATGTCAGCGGAATTCCGAGAACAATGGAAGAGCTCCGAAGCATTTTTAAACGTCAGCAGAATTCCGAGAACAATGGAAGAGTTCCGAAGCATTTTAAAACTTCAGCAGAATTCCAAGAACAATGGAAGAGTTCTGAAGCATTTTTAAACGTCAGCAGAATTCCGAGATCAATGGAAGAGTTCCGAAGCATTTTTAAACGTCAGCGGAATTCCGAGAACAGTGGAAGAGTTCTGAAGCATTTTTAAGTGTCAGCGGAATTTTGAAAACAATGGAAGATTTCCGAAGCATTTTTAAACGTCAGCGGAATTCTGAGAACAATGGAAGAGTTCCGAAACATTTTTAAACTTCAGCAGAATTCCGAGAACAATGGAAGGGTTCCGAAGCATTTTTAAACTTCAGCGGAATTTGGAGAACAATGGAAGAGTTCCGAAGTATTTTTAAAAGTCAGCGGAATTCCGAGAACAATGGAAGAGTTGTGAAGCATTTTTAAACGTCAGCGGAATTCCGAGAACAATGGAAGAGTTCCGAAGCATTTTTAAACGTCAGCAGAATTCCGAGAACAATGGAACAGTTCCGAAGCATTTTTAAACGTCAGCAGAATTCTGAGAACAATGGAAGGGTTCCGAAGCATTTTTAAACTTCAGCGGAATTCCGAGAACAATGGAAGAGTTCCAAAGCATTTTTAAACGTCAGCGGAATTCTGAGAACAATGGAAGAGTTCCGCAGCATTTTTAAACGTCAGCAGAATTCCGAGAAGAATGTAAGAGTTCTGAAGCATTTTTAAACTTCAGCAGAATTCCGAAAGCAATGGAAGAGTTCCAAAGCATTTTAAAAGTTCAGCAGAATTCCGAGAACAATTGAAGAGTTCCGAAGCATTTTTAAACGTCAGCGGAATGCCGAGAACAATGCAAGATTTCCGAAGCATTTTTATATGTCAGCGGAATTCCAAGAACAATGGAAGAGTTCCGAAGCATTTTTAAACTTCAGCAGAATTCCGAGAACAATGGAAGAGTTTCGAAGCATTTTTAAACTTCAATGGAATTTCGAGAACAATGGAAGAGTTCCGAAGCATTTTTAAACTTCAGCAGAATTCCGAGAACAATGGAAGATTTCCGAAGCATTTTTAAACGTCAGCGGAATTCTGAGAACAATGGAAGAGTTCTGAAGCATTTATAAACTTCAGCAGAATTCCGAGAACAATGGAAGAGTTCCGAAGCATTTTTAAACTTCACCCGAATTCCGAGAGCAATGGAAGAGTTCCAAAGCATTTTAAAAGTTCAGCAGAATTCCGAGAACAATTGAAGAGTTCCGAAGCATTTTTAAACGTCAGCGGAATGCCGAGAACAATGCAAGATTTCCGAAGCATTTTTAAACGTCAGCGGAATATTGAAAACAATGGAAGATTTCCGAAGCATTTTTAAACGTCAGCGGAATTCTGAGAACAATGGAAGAGTTACGAAGCATTTTTAAACTTCAGCAGAATTCCGAGAACAATGGAAGAGTTCCGAAGCATTTTTAAATGTCAGCGGAATTCCGAGAACAATGAAAGAGTTGCGAAGCATTATTAAACGTCAGCGGAATTCCGAGAACAATGGAAGATTTCTGAAGCATCTTTAAACTTCAGCAGAATTCCGAGAACAATGGAAGAGTTTCGAAGCATTTTTAAACTTCAACGGAATTCCGAGAACAATGGATGAGTGCCGAAGCATTTTTAAACGTCAGTGGAATTCCGAGAACAATGAAAGAGTTGCGAAGCATTATTAAACGTCAGCGGAATTCCGAGAACAATGGAAGAGTTCTGAAGCATTTTTAAGCGTCAGCGGAATTTTGAAAACAATGGAAGATTTCCGAAGCATTTTTAAACGTCAGCAGAATTCTGAGAACAATGGAAGGGTTCCGAAGCATTTTTAAACTTCAGCGGAATTCCGAGAACAATGGAAGAGTTCCAAAGCATTTTTAAACGTCAGCGGAATTCTGAGAACAATGGAAGAGTTCCGCAGCATTTTTAAACGTCAGCAGAATTCCGAGAAGAATGTAAGAGTTCTGAAGCATTTTTAAACTTCAGCAGAATTCCGAAAGCAATGGAAGAGTTCCAAAGCATTTTAAAAGTTCAGCAGAATTCCGAGAACAAATGAAGAGTTCCGAAGCATTTTTAAACGTCAGCGGAATGCCGAGAACAATGCAAGATTTCCGAAGCATTTTTATATGTCAGCGGAATTCCAAGAACAATGGAAGAGTTCCGAAGCATTTTTAAACTTCAGCAGAATTCCGAGAACAATGGAAGAGTTTCGAAGCATTTTTAAACTTCAAAGGAATTTCGAGAACAATGGAAGAGTTCCGAAGCATTTTTAAACTTCAGCAGAATTCCGAGAACAATGGAAGATTTCCGAAGCATTTTTAAACGTCAGCGGAATTCTGAGAACAATGGAAGAGTTCCGAAGCATTTTTAAACGTCAGCGGAATGCCGAGAACAATGCAAGATTTCCGAAGCATTTTTATATGTCAGCGGAATTCCGAGAACAATGGAAGAGCTCCGAAGCATTTTTAAACGTCAGCAGAATTCCGAGAACAATGGAAGAGTTCCGAAGCATTTTAAAACTTCAGCAGAATTCCAAGAACAATGGAAGAGTTCTGAAGCATTTTTAAACGTCAGCAGAATTCCGAGATCAATGGAAGAGTTCCGAAGCATTTTTAAACGTCAGCGGAATTCCGAGAACAGTGGAAGAGTTCTGAAGCATTTTTAAGTGTCAGCGGAATTTTGAAAACAATGGAAGATTTCCGAAGCATTTTTAAACGTCAGCGGAATTCTGAGAACAATGGAAGAGTTCCGAAACATTTTTAAACTTCAGCAGAATTCCGAGAACAATGGAAGGGTTCCGAAGCATTTTTAAACTTCAGCGGAATTTGGAGAACAATGGAAGAGTTCCGAAGTATTTTTAAAAGTCAGCGGAATTCCGAGAACAATGGAAGAGTTGTGAAGCATTTTTAAACGTCAGCGGAATTCCGAGAACAATGGAAGAGTTCCGAAGCATTTTTAAACGTCAGCAGAATTCCGAGAACAATGGAACAGTTCCGAAGCATTTTTAAACGTCAGCAGAATTCTGAGAACAATGGAAGGGTTCCGAAGCATTTTTAAACTTCAGCGGAATTCCGAGAACAATGGAAGAGTTCCAAAGCATTTTTAAACGTCAGCGGAATTCTGAGAACAATGGAAGAGTTCCGCAGCATTTTTAAACGTCAGCAGAATTCCGAGAAGAATGTAAGAGTTCTGAAGCATTTTTAAACTTCAGCAGAATTCCGAAAGCAATGGAAGAGTTCCAAAGCATTTTAAAAGTTCAGCAGAATTCCGAGAACAATTGAAGAGTTCCGAAGCATTTTTAAACGTCAGCGGAATGCCGAGAACAATGCAAGATTTCCGAAGCATTTTTATATGTCAGCGGAATTCCAAGAACAATGGAAGAGTTCCGAAGCATTTTTAAACTTCAGCAGAATTCCGAGAACAATGGAAGAGTTTCGAAGCATTTTTAAACTTCAATGGAATTTCGAGAACAATGGAAGAGTTCCGAAGCATTTTTAAACTTCAGCAGAATTCCGAGAACAATGGAAGATTTCCGAAGCATTTTTAAACGTCAGCGGAATTCTGAGAACAATGGAAGAGTTCTGAAGCATTTATAAACTTCAGCAGAATTCCGAGAACAATGGAAGAGTTCCGAAGCATTTTTAAACTTCACCCGAATTCCGAGAGCAATGGAAGAGTTCCAAAGCATTTTAAAAGTTCAGCAGAATTCCGAGAACAATTGAAGAGTTCCGAAGCATTTTTAAACGTCAGCGGAATGCCGAGAACAATGCAAGATTTCCGAAGCATTTTTAAACGTCAGCGGAATTCTGAGAACAATGGAAGAGTTCCGAAGCATTTTTAAACTTCAGCAGAATTCCGAGAACAATGGAAGAGTTTCGAAGCATTTTTAAACTTCAACGGAATTTCGAGAACAATGGAAGAGTTCCGAAGCATTTTTAAACGTCAGCGGAATTCCGAGAACAATGAAAGAGTTGCGAAGCATTATTAAACGTCAGCGGAATTCCGAGAACAATGGAAGAGTTCTGAAGCATTTTTAAACGTCAGCGGAATTTTGAAAACAATGGAAGATTTCCGAAGCATTTTTAAACGTCAGCGGAATTCTGAGAACAATGGAAGAGTTCCGAAGCATTTTTAAACGTCAGCGGAATGCCGAGAACAATGCAAGATTTCCGAAGCATTTTTATATGTCAGCGGAATTCCGAGAACAATGGAAGAGTACCGAAGCATTTTTAAATGTCAGCGGAATGCCGAGAACAATGCAAGATTTCCGAAGCATTTTTATATGTCAGCAAAATTCCGAGAACAATGGAAGAGATTTTAAGCATTTTTAAACTTCAGCGGAATTCCGAGAACAGTAGAAGAGTTCCGAAGCATTTTTAAACTTCACCCGAATTCTGAGAACAATGAAAGAGTTCCGAAGCATTTTTAAAAGTCAGCGGAATTCCGGGAACAATGGAAGAGTTGTGAAGCATTTTTAAACGTCAGCGGAATTCCGAGAACAATGGAAGAGTTCCGAAGCATTTTTAAACTTCAGCGGAATTTGGAGAACAATGGAAGAGTTCCGAAGTATTTTTAAAAGTCAGCGGAATTCTGAGAACAATGGAAGAGTTCCGAAGCATTTTTAAACTTCAGCGGAATTCCGAGAACAATGGAAGAGTTCCAAAGCATTTTTAAACGTCAGCGGAATTCCGAGAACAATGGAAGAGTTCTGAAGCATTTTTAAACGTCAGCGGAATATTGAAAACAATGGAAGATTTCCGAAGCATTTTTAAACGTCAGCGGAATTCTGAGAACAATGGAAGAGTTACGAAGCATTTTTAAACTTCAGCAGAATTCCGAGAACAATGGAAGAGTTCCGAAGCATTTTTAAATGTCAGCGGAATTCCGAGAACAATGAAAGAGTTGCGAAGCATTATTAAACGTCAGCGGAATTCCGAGAACAATGGAAGATTTCTGAAGCATCTTTAAACTTCAGCAGAATTCCGAGAACAATGGAAGAGTTTCGAAGCATTTTTAAACTTCAACGGAATTCCGAGAACAATGGATGAGTGCCGAAGCATTTTTAAACGTCAGTGGAATTCCGAGAACAATGAAAGAGTTGCGAAGCATTATTAAACGTCAGCGGAATTCCGAGAACAATGGAAGAGTTCTGAAGCATTTTTAAGCGTCAGCGGAATTTTGAAAACAATGGAAGATTTCCGAAGCATTTTTAAACGTCAGCAGAATTCTGAGAACAATGGAAGGGTTCCGAAGCATTTTTAAACTTCAGCGGAATTCCGAGAACAATGGAAGAGTTCCAAAGCATTTTTAAACGTCAGCGGAATTCTGAGAACAATGGAAGAGTTCCGCAGCATTTTTAAACGTCAGCAGAATTCCGAGAAGAATGTAAGAGTTCTGAAGCATTTTTAAACTTCAGCAGAATTCCGAAAGCAATGGAAGAGTTCCAAAGCATTTTAAAAGTTCAGCAGAATTCCGAGAACAAATGAAGAGTTCCGAAGCATTTTTAAACGTCAGCGGAATGCCGAGAACAATGCAAGATTTCCGAAGCATTTTTATATGTCAGCGGAATTCCAAGAACAATGGAAGAGTTCCGAAGCATTTTTAAACTTCAGCAGAATTCCGAGAACAATGGAAGAGTTTCGAAGCATTTTTAAACTTCAATGGAATTTCGAGAACAATGGAAGAGTTCCGAAGCATTTTTAAACTTCAGCAGAATTCCGAGAACAATGGAAGATTTCCGAAGCATTTTTAAACGTCAGCGGAATTCTGAGAACAATGGAAGAGTTCTGAAGCATTTATAAACTTCAGCAGAATTCCGAGAACAATGGAAGAGTTCCGAAGCATTTTTAAACTTCACCCGAATTCCGAGAGCAATGGAAGAGTTCCAAAGCATTTTAAAAGTTCAGCAGAATTCCGAGAACAATTGAAGAGTTCCGAAGCATTTTTAAACGTCAGCGGAATGCCGAGAACAATGCAAGATTTCCGAAGCATTTTTAAACGTCAGCGGAATTCTGAGAACAATGGAAGAGTTCCTAAGCATTTTTAAACTTCAGCAGAATTCCGAGAACAATGGAAGAGTTTCGAAGCATTTTTAAACTTCAACGGAATTTCGAGAACAATGGAAGAGTTCCAAAGCATTTTTAAACGTCAGCGGAATTCTGAGAACAATGGAAGAGTTCCGAAGCATTTTTAAACGTCAGCAGAATTCCGAGAAGAATGTAAGAGTACTGAAGCATTTTTAAACTTCAGCAGAATTTCGAGAGCAATGGAAGAGTTCCAAAGCATTTTAAAAGTTCAGCAGAATTCCGAGAACAATTGAAGAGTTCCGAAGCATTTTTAAACGTCAGCGGAATTCTGAGAACAATGGAAGAGTTCCGAAGCATTTTTAAACTTCAGCAGAATTCCGAGAACAATGGAAGAGTTTGGAAGCATTTTTAAACTTCAACGGAATTTCGAGAACAATGGAAGAGATCCGAAGCATATTTAAACGTCAGCGGAATTCCGAGAACAATGAAAGAGTTGCGAAGCATTATTAAACGTCAGCGGAATTCCGAGAACAATGGAAGAGTTCTGAAGCATTTTTAAACGTCAGCGGAATTTTGAAAACAATGGAAGATTTCCGAAGCATTTTTAAACGTCAGCGGAATTCTGAGAACAATGGAAGAGTTCCGAAGCATTTTTAAACGTCAGCGGAATGCCGAGAACAATGCAAGATTTCCGAAGCATTTTTATATGTCAGCGGAATTCCGAGAACAATGGAAGAGCTCCGAAGCATTTTTAAACGTCAGCAGAATTCCGAGAACAATGGAAGAGTTCCGAAGCATTTTAAAACTTCAGCAGAATTCCAAGAACAATGGAAGAGTTCTGAAGCATTTTTAAACGTCAGCAGAATTCCGAGATCAATGGAAGAGTTCCGAAGCATTTTTAAACGTCAGCGGAATTCCGAGAACAGTGGAAGAGTTCTGAAGCATTTTTAAGTGTTAGCGGAATTTTGAAAACAATGGAAGATTTCCGAAGCATTTTTAAACGTCAGCGGAATTCTGAGAACAATGGAAGAGTTCCGAAACATTTTTAAACTTCAGCAGAATTCCGAGAACAATGGAAGGGTTCCGAAGCATTTTTAAACTTCAGCGGAATTTGGAGAACAATGGAAGAGTTCCGAAGTATTTTTAAAAGTCAGCGGAATTCCGAGAACAATGGAAGAGTTGTGAAGCATTTTTAAACGTCAGCGGAATTCCGAGAACAATGGAAGAGTTCCGAAGCATTTTTAAACGTCAGCAGAATTCCGAGAACAATGGAACAGTTCCGAAGCATTTTTAAACGTCAGCAGAATTCTGAGAACAATGGAAGGGTTCCGAAGCATTTTTAAACGTCAGCGGAATGCCGAGAACAATGCAAGATTTCCGAAGCATTTTTAAACGTCAGCGGAATTCTGAGAACAATGGAAGAGTTCCGAAGCATTTTTAAACTTCAGCAGAATTCCGAGAACAATGGAAGAGTTTCGAAGCATTTTTAAACTTCAACGGAATTTCGAGAACAATGGAAGAGTTCCGAAGCATTTTTAAACGTCAGCGGAATTCCGAGAACAATGAAAGAGTTGCGAAGCATTATTAAACGTCAGCGGAATTCCGAGAACAATGGAAGAGTTCTGAAGCATTTTTAAACGTCAGCGGAATTTTGAAAACAATGGAAGATTTCCGAAGCATTTTTAAACGTCAGCGGAATTCTGAGAACAATGGAAGAGTTCCGAAGCATTTTTAAACGTCAGCGGAATGCCGAGAACAATGCAAGATTTCCGAAGCATTTTTATATGTCAGCGGAATTCCGAGGACAATGGAACAGTACCGAAGCATTTTTAAATGTCAGCGGAATGCCGAGAACAATGCAAGATTTCCGAAGCATTTTTATATGTCAGCAAAATTCCGAGAACAATGGAAGAGATTTTAAGCATTTTTAAACTTCAGCGGAATTCCGAGAACAGTAGAAGAGTTCCGAAGCATTTTTAAACTTCACCCGAATTCTGAGAACAATGAAAGAGTTCCGAAGCATTTTTAAAAGTCAGCGGAATTCCGGGAACAATGGAAGAGTTGTGAAGCATTTTTAAACGTCAGCGGAATTCCGAGAACAATGGAAGAGTTCCGAAGCATTTTTAAACTTCAGCGGAATTTTTAGAACAATGGAAGAGTTCCGAAGTATTTTTAAAAGTCAGCGGAATTCTGAGAACAATGGAAGAGTTCCGAAGCATTTTTAAACTTCAGCGGAATTCCGAGAACAATGGAAGAGTTCCAAAGCATTTTTAAACGTCAGCGGAATTCCGAGAACAATGGAAGAGTTCTGAAGCATTTTTAAACGTCAGCGGAATATTGAAAACAATGGAAGATTTCCGAAGCATTTTTAAACGTCAGCGGAATTCTGAGAACAATGGAAGAGTTACGAAGCATTTTTAAACTTCAGCAGAATTCCGAGAACAATGGAAGAGTTCCGAAGCATTTTTAAATGTCAGCGGAATTCCGAGAACAATGAAAGAGTTGCGAAGCATTATTAAACGTCAGCGGAATTCCGAGAACAATGGAAGATTTCTGAAGCATCTTTAAACTTCAGCAGAATTCCGAGAACAATGGAAGAGTTTCGAAGCATTTTTAAACTTCAACGGAATTCCGAGAACAATGGATGAGTGCCGAAGCATTTTTAAACGTCAGTGGAATTCCGAGAACAATGAAAGAGTTGCGAAGCATTATTAAACGTCAGCGGAATTCCGAGAACAATGGAAGAGTTCTGAAGCATTTTTAAGCGTCAGCGGAATTTTGAAAACAATGGAAGATTTCCGAAGCATTTATAAACGTCAGCAGAATTCTGAGAACAATGGAAGAGTTCCGAAGCATTTTTAAACTTCAGCAGAATTCCGAGAACAATGGAAGGGTTCCGAAGCATTTTTAAACTTCAGCGGAATTTGGAGAACAATGGAAGAGTTCCGAAGCATTTTTAAAAGTCAGCGGAAATCCGAGAACAATGGAAGAGTTGTGAAGCATTTTTAAACGTCAGCGGAATTCCGAGAACAATGGAAGATTTCCGAAGCATTTATAAACGTCAGCAGAATTCTGAGAACAATGGAAGAGTTCCGAAGCATTTTTATACTTCAGCAGAATTCCGAGAACAATGGAAGGGTTCCGAAGCATTTTTAAACTTCAGCGGAATTTGGAGAACAATGGAAGAGTTCCGAAGCATTTTTAAAAGTCAGCGGAAATCCGAGAACAATGGAAGAGTTGTGAAGCATTTTTAAACGTCAGCGGAATTCCGAGAACAATGGAATAGTTCTGAAGCATTTTTAAACGTCAGCGGAATTTTGAAAACAATGGAAGATTTCCGAAGCATTTTTAAACGTCAGCGGAATTCTGAGAACAATGGAAGAGTTCTGAAGCATTTATAAACTTCAGCAGAATTCCGAGAACAATGGAAGAGTTCCGAAGCATTTTTAAACGTCAGCGGAATTCCGAGAACAATGAAAGAGTTGCGAAGCATTATTAAACGTCAGCGGAATTCCGAGAACAATGGAAGAGTTCTGAAGCATTTTTAAACTTCAGCAGAATTCCCAGAACAATGGAAGTGTTTTGAAGCATTTTTAAACTTCAACGGAATTCCGAGAACAATGGAAGAGTTCCGAAGCATTTTTAAACGTCAGCGGAATTCCGAGAACAATGAAAGATTTGCGAAGCATTATTAAACGTCAGCGGAATTCCGAGAACAATGGAAGAGTTCTGAAGCATTTTTAAGCGTCAGCGGAATTTTGAAAACAATGGAAGATTTCCGAAGCATTTTTAAACGTCAGCGGAATTCTGAGAACAATGGAAGAGTTCCTAAGCATTTTTAAACTTCAGCAGAATTCCGAGAACAATGGAAGGGTTCCGAAGCATTTTTAAACTTCAGCGGAATTCCGAGAACAATGGAAGAGTTCCAAAGCATTTTTAAACGTCAGCGGAATTCTGAGAACAATGGAAGAGTTCCGAAGCATTTTTAAACGTCAGCAGAATTCCGAGAAGAATGTAAGAGTACTGAAGCATTTTTAAACTTCAGCAGAATTCCGAGAGCAATGGAAGAGTTCCAAAGCATTTTAAAAGTTCAGCAGAATTCCGAGAACAATTGAAGAGTTCCGAAGCATTTTTAAACGTCAGCGGAATTCTGAGAACAATGGAAGAGTTCCGAAGCATTTTTAAACTTCAGCAGAATTCCGAGAACAATGGAAGAGTTTGGAAGCATTTTTAAACTTCAACGGAATTTCGAGAACAATGGAAGAGATCCGAAGCATATTTAAACGTCAGCGGAATTCCGAGAACAATGAAAGAGTTGCGAAGCATTATTAAACGTCAGCGGAATTCTGAGAACAATGGAAGAGTTCCGAAGCATTTTTAAACGTCAGCAGAATTCCGAGAAGAATGTAAGAGTACTGAAGCATTTTTAAACTTCAGCAGAATTCCGAGAGCAATGGAAGAGTTCCAAAGCATTTTAAAAGTTCATCAGAATTCCGAGAACAATTGAAGAGTTCCGAAGCATTTTTAAACGTCAGCGGAATGCCGAGAACAATGCAAGATTTCCGAAGCATTTTTATATATCAGCGGAATTCCGAGAACAATGGAAGAGTACCGAAGCATTTTTAAACGTCAGCGGAATTCTGAGAACAATGGAAGGGTTCCGAAGCATTTTTAAACTTCAGCGGAATTTGGAGAACAATGGAAGAGTTCCGAAGTATTTTTAAAAGTCAGCGGAATTCCGAGAACAATGGAAGAGTTGTGAAGCATTTTTAAACGTCAGCGGAATTCCGAGAACAATGGAAGAGTTCCGAAGCATTTTTAAACGTCAGCAGAATTCCGAGAACAATGGAACAGTTCCGAAGCATTTTTAAACGTCAGCAGAATTCTGAGAACAATGGAAGGGTTCCGAAGCATTTTTAAACTTCAGCGGAATTCCGAGAACAATGGAAGAGTTCCAAAGCATTTTTAAACGTCAGCGGAATTCTGAGAACAATGGAAGAGTTCCGCAGCATTTTTAAACTTCAGCAGAATTCCGAAAGCAATGGAAGAGTTCCAAAGCATTTTAAAAGTTCAGCAGAATTCCGAGAACAATTGAAGAGTTCCTAAGCATTTTTAAACGTCAGCGGAATGCCGAGAACAATGCAAGATTTCCGAAGCATTTTTATATGTCAGCGGAATTCCAAGAACAATGGAAGAGTTCCGAAGCATTTTTAAACTTCAGCAGAATTCCGAGAACAATGGAAGAGTTTCGAAGCATTTTTAAACTTCAATGGAATTTCGAGAACAATGGAAGAGTTCCGAAGCATTTTTAAACTTCAGCAGAATTCCGAGAACAATGGAAGATTTCCGAAGCATTTTTAAACGTCAGCGGAATTCTGAGAACAATGGAAGAGTTCTGAAGCATTTATAAACTTCAGCAGAATTCCGAGAACAATGGAAGAGTTCCGAAGCATTTTTAAACTTCACCCGAATTCCGAGAGCAATGGAAGAGTTCCAAAGCATTTTAAAAGTTCAGCAGAATTCCGAGAACAATTGAAGAGTTCCGAAGCATTTTTAAACGTCAGCGGAATGCCGAGAACAATGCAAGATTTCCGAAGCATTTTTAAACGTCAGCGGAATTCTGAGAACAATGGAAGAGTTCCGAAGCATTTTTAAACTTCAGCAGAATTCCGAGAACAATGGAAGAGTTTCGAAGCATTTTTAAACTTCAACGGAATTTCGAGAACAATGGAAGAGTTCCGAAGCATTTTTAAACGTCAGCGGAATTCCGAGAACAATGAAAGAGTTGCGAAGCATTATTAAACGTCAGCGGAATTCCGAGAACAATGGAAGAGTTCTGAAGCATTTTTAAACGTCAGCGGAATTTTGAAAACAATGGAAGATTTCCGAAGCATTTTTAAACGTCAGCGGAATTCTGAGAACAATGGAAGAGTTCCGAAGCATTTTTAAACGTCAGCGGAATGCCGAGAACAATGCAAGATTTCCGAAGCATTTTTATATGTCAGCGGAATTCCGAGGACAATGGAACAGTACCGAAGCATTTTTAAATGTCAGCGGAATGCCGAGAACAATGCAAGATTTCCGAAGCATTTTTATATGTCAGCAAAATTCCGAGAACAATGGAAGAGATTTTAAGCATTTTTAAACTTCAGCGGAATTCCGAGAACAGTAGAAGAGTTCCGAAGCATTTTTAAACTTCACCCGAATTCTGAGAACAATGAAAGAGTTCCGAAGCATTTTTAAAAGTCAGCGGAATTCCGGGAACAATGGAAGAGTTGTGAAGCATTTTTAAACGTCAGCGGAATTCCGAGAACAATGGAAGAGTTCCGAAGCATTTTTAAACTTCAGCGGAATTTTTAGAACAATGGAAGAGTTCCGAAGTATTTTTAAAAGTCAGCGGAATTCTGAGAACAATGGAAGAGTTCCGAAGCATTTTTAAACTTCAGCGGAATTCCGAGAACAATGGAAGAGTTCCAAAGCATTTTTAAACGTCAGCGGAATTCCGAGAACAATGGAAGAGTTCTGAAGCATTTTTAAACGTCAGCGGAATATTGAAAACAATGGAAGATTTCCGAAGCATTTTTAAACGTCAGCGGAATTCTGAGAACAATGGAAGAGTTACGAAGCATTTTTAAACTTCAGCAGAATTCCGAGAACAATGGAAGAGTTCCGAAGCATTTTTAAATGTCAGCGGAATTCCGAGAACAATGAAAGAGTTGCGAAGCATTATTAAACGTCAGCGGAATTCCGAGAACAATGGAAGATTTCTGAAGCATCTTTAAACTTCAGCAGAATTCCGAGAACAATGGAAGAGTTTCGAAGCATTTTTAAACTTCAACGGAATTCCGAGAACAATGGATGAGTGCCGAAGCATTTTTAAACGTCAGTGGAATTCCGAGAACAATGAAAGAGTTGCGAAGCATTATTAAACGTCAGCGGAATTCCGAGAACAATGGAAGAGTTCTGAAGCATTTTTAAGCGTCAGCGGAATTTTGAAAACAATGGAAGATTTCCGAAGCATTTATAAACGTCAGCAGAATTCTGAGAACAATGGAAGAGTTCCGAAGCATTTTTAAACTTCAGCAGAATTCCGAGAACAATGGAAGGGTTCCGAAGCATTTTTAAACTTCAGCGGAATTTGGAGAACAATGGAAGAGTTCCGAAGCATTTTTAAAAGTCAGCGGAAATCCGAGAACAATGGAAGAGTTGTGAAGCATTTTTAAACGTCAGCGGAATTCCGAGAACAATGGAAGATTTCCGAAGCATTTATAAACGTCAGCAGAATTCTGAGAACAATGGAAGAGTTCCGAAGCATTTTTATACTTCAGCAGAATTCCGAGAACAATGGAAGGGTTCCGAAGCATTTTTAAACTTCAGCGGAATTTGGAGAACAATGGAAGAGTTCCGAAGCATTTTTAAAAGTCAGCGGAAATCCGAGAACAATGGAAGAGTTGTGAAGCATTTTTAAACGTCAGCGGAATTCCGAGAACAATGGAATAGTTCTGAAGCATTTTTAAACGTCAGCGGAATTTTGAAAACAATGGAAGATTTCCGAAGCATTTTTAAACGTCAGCGGAATTCTGAGAACAATGGAAGAGTTCTGAAGCATTTATAAACTTCAGCAGAATTCCGAGAACAATGGAAGAGTTCCGAAGCATTTTTAAACGTCAGCGGAATTCCGAGAACAATGAAAGAGTTGCGAAGCATTATTAAACGTCAGCGGAATTCCGAGAACAATGGAAGAGTTCTGAAGCATTTTTAAACTTCAGCAGAATTCCCAGAACAATGGAAGTGTTTTGAAGCATTTTTAAACTTCAACGGAATTCCGAGAACAATGGAAGAGTTCCGAAGCATTTTTAAACGTCAGCGGAATTCCGAGAACAATGAAAGATTTGCGAAGCATTATTAAACGTCAGCGGAATTCCGAGAACAATGGAAGAGTTCTGAAGCATTTTTAAGCGTCAGCGGAATTTTGAAAACAATGGAAGATTTCCGAAGCATTTTTAAACGTCAGCGGAATTCTGAGAACAATGGAAGAGTTCCTAAGCATTTTTAAACTTCAGCAGAATTCCGAGAACAATGGAAGGGTTCCGAAGCATTTTTAAACTTCAGCGGAATTCCGAGAACAATGGAAGAGTTCCAAAGCATTTTTAAACGTCAGCGGAATTCTGAGAACAATGGAAGAGTTCCGAAGCATTTTTAAACGTCAGCAGAATTCCGAGAAGAATGTAAGAGTACTGAAGCATTTTTAAACTTCAGCAGAATTCCGAGAGCAATGGAAGAGTTCCAAAGCATTTTAAAAGTTCAGCAGAATTCCGAGAACAATTGAAGAGTTCCGAAGCATTTTTAAACGTCAGCGGAATTCTGAGAACAATGGAAGAGTTCCGAAGCATTTTTAAACTTCAGCAGAATTCCGAGAACAATGGAAGAGTTTGGAAGCATTTTTAAACTTCAACGGAATTTCGAGAACAATGGAAGAGATCCGAAGCATATTTAAACGTCAGCGGAATTCCGAGAACAATGAAAGAGTTGCGAAGCATTATTAAACGTCAGCGGAATTCTGAGAACAATGGAAGAGTTCCGAAGCATTTTTAAACGTCAGCAGAATTCCGAGAAGAATGTAAGAGTACTGAAGCATTTTTAAACTTCAGCAGAATTCCGAGAGCAATGGAAGAGTTCCAAAGCATTTTAAAAGTTCATCAGAATTCCGAGAACAATTGAAGAGTTCCGAAGCATTTTTAAACGTCAGCGGAATGCCGAGAACAATGCAAGATTTCCGAAGCATTTTTATATATCAGCGGAATTCCGAGAACAATGGAAGAGTACCGAAGCATTTTTAAACGTCAGCGGAATTCTGAGAACAATGGAAGAGTTCCAAAGCATTTTTAAACTTCAGCAGAATTCCGAGAACAATGGAAGAGTTTCGAAGCATTTTTAAACTTCAACGGAATTCCGAGAACAATGGAAGAGTTCCGCAGCATTTTTAAACGTCAGCAGAATTCCGAGAAGAATGTAAGAGTTCTGAAGCATTTTTAAACTTCAGCAGAATTCCGAAAGCAATGGAAGAGTTCCAAAGCATTTTAAAAGTTCAGCAGAATTCCGAGAACAGTGGAAGATTTCCGAAGCATTATTAAACGTCAGCGGAATTCTGAGAACAATGGAAGAGTTCTGAAGCATTTATAAACTTCAGCAGAATTCCGAGAACAATGGAAGAGTTCCGAAGCATTTTTAAACTTCACCCGAATTCCGAGAGCAATGGAAGAGTTCCAAAGCATTTTAAAAGTTCAGCAGAATTCCGAGAACAATTGAAGAGTTCCGAAGCATTTTTAAACGTCAGCGGAATGCCGAGAACAATGCAAGATTTCCGAAGCATTTTTAAACGTGAGCGGAATTCTGAGAACAATGGAAGAGTTCCGAAGCATTTTTAAACTTCAGCAGAATTCCGAGAACAATGGAAGAGTTTCGAAGCATTTTTAAACTTCAACGGAATTTCGAGAACAATGGAAGAG
Source organism: Phyllobates terribilis (assembly GCF_046119375.1). Lineage (NCBI taxonomy): Eukaryota > Metazoa > Chordata > Amphibia > Anura > Dendrobatidae > Phyllobates > Phyllobates terribilis. The sequence continues at coordinate 18,322,637 of NW_027362775.1, read as the reverse complement.
TTCCAAAGCATTTTTAAACGTCAGCGGAATTCCGAGAACAATGAAAGAGTTGCGAAGCATTATTAAACGTCAGCGGAATGCCGAGAACAATGCAAGATTTCCGAAGCATTTTTATATGTCAGCGGAATTCCGAGAACAATGGAAGAGTACCGAAGCATTTTTAAATGTCAGCGGAATGCCGAGAACAATGCAAGATTTCCGAAGCATTTTTATATGTCAGCAAAATTCCGAGAACAATGGAAGAGATTTTAAGCATTTTTAAACTTCAGCGGAATTCCGAGAACAGTAGAAGAGTTCCGAAGCATTTTTAAACTTCACCCGAATTCTGAGAACAATGAAAGTGTTCCGAAGCATTTTTAAAAGTCAGCGGAATTCCGGGAACAATGGAAGAGTTGTGAAGCATTTTTAAACGTCAGCGGAATTCCGAGAACAATGGAAGAGTTCCGAAGCATTTTTAAACTTCAGCGGAATTCCGAGAACAATGGAAGAGTTCCAAAGCATTTTTAAACGTCAGCGGAATTCCGAGAACAATGGAAGAGTTCTGAAGCATTTTTAAACGTCAGCGGAATATTGAAAACAATGGAAGATTTCCGAAGCATTTTTAAACGTCAGCGGAATTCTGAGAACAATGGAAGAGTTACGAAGCATTTTTAAACTTCAGCAGAATTCCGAGAACAATGGAAGAGTTCCGAAGCATTTTTAAATGTCAGTGGAATTCCGAGAACAATGAAAGAGTTGCGAAGCATTATTAAACGTCAGCGGAATTCCGAGAACAATGGAAGAGTTCTGAAGCATTTTTAAACTTCAGCAGAATTCCCAGAACAATGGAAGTGTTTTGAAGCATTTTTAAACTTCAACGGAATTCCGAGAACAATGGAAGAGTTCCGAAGCATTTTTAAACGTCAGCGGAATTCCGAGAACAATGAAAGAGTTGCGAAGCATTATTAAACGTCAGCGGAATTCCGAGAACAATGGAAGAGTTCTGAAGCATTTTTAAGCGTCAGCGGAATTTTGAAAACAATGGAAGATTTCCGAAGCATTTTTAAACGTCAGCGGAATTCTGAGAACAATGGAAGAGTTCCTAAGCATTTTTAAACTTCAGCAGAATTCCGAGAACAATGGAAGGGTTCCGAAGCATTTTTAAACTTCAGCGGAATTCCGAGAACAATGGAAGAGTTCCAAAGCATTTTTAAACGTCAGCGGAATTCTGAGAACAATGGAAGAGTTCCGAAGCATTTTTAAACGTCAGCAGAATTCCGAGAAGAATGTAAGAGTACTGAAGCATTTTTAAACTTCAGCAGAATTCCGAGAGCAATGGAAGAGTTCCAAAGCATTTTAAAAGTTCAGCAGAATTCCGAGAACAATTGAAGAGTTCCGAAGCATTTTTAAACGTCAGCGGAATGCCGAGAACCATGCAAGATTTCCGAAGCATTTTTATATGTCAGCGGAATTCCGAGAACAATGGAAGAGTACCGAAGCATTTTTAAACGTCAGCGGAATTCCGAGAAGAATGTAAGAGTTCTGAAGCATTTTTAAACTTCAGCAGAATTCCGAAAGCAATGGAAGAGTTCCAAAGCATTTTAAAAGTTCAGCAGAATTCCGAGAACTATCGAAGAGTTCCGAAGCATTTTTAAACGTCAGCGGAATGCCAAGAACAATGCAAGATTTCCGAAGCATTTTTATATGTCAGCGGAATTCCAAGAACAATGGAAGAGTTCCGAAGCATTTTTAAACTTCAGCGGAATTCCGAGAACAATGGAAGAGTTCCAAAGCATTTTTAAACGTCAGCGGAATTCTGAGAACAATGGAAGAGTTCCGCAGCATTTTTAAACGTCAGCAGAATTCCGAGAAGAATGTAAGAGTTCTGAAGCATTTTTAAACTTCAGCAGAATTCCGAAAGCAATGGAAGAGTTCCAAAGCATTTTAAAAGTTCAGCAGAATTCCGAGAACAATTGAAGAGTTCCGAAGCATTTTTAAACGTCAGCGGAATGCCGAGAACAATGCAAGATTTCCGAAGCATTTTTATATGTCAGCGGAATTCCAAGAACAATGGAAGAGTTCCGAAGCATTTTTAAACTTCAGCAGAATTCCGAGAACAATGGAAGAGTTTCGAAGCATTTTTAAACTTCAATGGAATTTCGAGAACAATGGAAGAGTTCCGAAGCATTTTTAAACTTCAGCAGAATTCCGAGAACAATGCAAGATTTCCGAAGCATTTTTAAACGTCAGCGGAATTCTGAAAACAATGGAAGAGTTCCGAAGCATTTTTAAACTTCAGCAGAATTCCGAGAACAATGGAAGAGTTTCGAAGCATTTTTAAACTTCAACGGAATTTCGAGAACAATGGAAGAGTTCCGAAGCATTTTTAAACGTCAGCGGAATTCCGAGAACAATGAAAGAGTTGCGAAGCATTATTAAACGTCAGCGGAATTCCGAGAACAATGGAAGAGTTCTGAAGCATTTTTAAACGTCAGCGGAATTTTGAAAACAATGGAAGATTTCCGAAGCATTTTTAAACGTCAGCGGAATTCTGAGAACAATGGAAGAGTTACGAAGCATTTTTAAACTTCAGCAGAATTCCGAGAACAATGGAAGAGTTCCGAAGCATTTTTAAATGTCAGCGGAATTCCGAGAACAATGAAAGAGTTGCGAAGCATTATTAAACGTCAGCGGAATTCCGAGAACAATGGAAGATTTCTGAAGCATCTTTAAACTTCAGCAGAATTCCGAGAACAATGGAAGAGTTTCGAAGCATTTCTAACTTCAACGGAATTCCGAGAACAATGGATGAGTGCCGAAGCATTTTTAAACGTCAGTGGAATTCTGAGAACAATGAAAGAGTTGCGAAGCATTATTAAACGTCAGCGGAATTCCGAGAACAATGGAAGAGTTCTGAAGCATTTTTAAGCGTCAGCGGAATTTTGAAAACAATGGAAGATTTCCGAAGCATTTATAAACGTCAGCGGAATTCTGAGAACAATGGAAGAGTTCCGAAGCATTTTTAAACTTCAGCAGAATTCCGAGAACAATGGAAGGGTTCCGAAGCATTTTTAAACTTCAGCGGAATTTGGAGAACAATGGAAGAGTTCCGAAGCATTTTTAAAAGTCAGCGGAAATCCGAGAACAATGGAAGAGTTGTGAAGCATTTTTAAACGTCAGCGGAATTCCGAGAACAATGGAATAGTTCTGAAGCATTTTTAAACGTCAGCGGAATTTTGAAAACAATGGAAGATTTCCGAAGCATTTTTAAACGTCAGCGGAATTCTGAGAACAATGGAAGAGTTCTGAAGCATTTATAAACTTCAGCAGAATTCCGAGAACAATGGAAGAGTTCCGAAGCATTTTTAAACGTCAGCGGAATTCCGAGAACAATGAAAGAGTTGCGAAGCATTATTAAACGTCAGCGGAATTCCGAGAACAATGGAAGAGTTCTGAAGCATTTTTAAACTTCAGCAGAATTCCCAGAACAATGGAAGTGTTTTGAAGCATTTTTAAACTTCAACGGAATTCCGAGAACAATGGAAGAGTTCCGAAGCATTTTTAAACGTCAGCGGAATTCCGAGAACAATGAAAGAGTTGCGAAGCATTATTAAACGTCAGCGGAATGCCGAGAACAATGGAAGAGTTCTGAAGCATTTTTAAGCGTCAGCGGAATTTTGAAAACAATGGAAGATTTCCGAAGCATTTTTAAACGTCAGCGGAATTCTGAGAACAATGGAAGAGTTCCTAAGCATTTTTAAACTTCAGCAGAATTCCGAGAACAATGGAAGGGTTCCGAAGCATTTTTAAACTTCAGCGGAATTCCGAGAACAATGGAAGAGTTCCAAAGCATTTTTAAACGTCAGCGGAATTCTGAGAACAATGGAAGAGTTCCGAAGCATTTTTAAAAGTCAGCGGAATTCCGAGAACAATGGAAGAGTTGTGAAGCATTTTTAAACGTCAGCGGAATTCTGAGGACAATGGAAGAGTTCTGAAGCATTTTTAAACTTCAGCAGAATTCCAAGAACAATGGAAGAGTTCCGAAGCATTTTTAAACTTCAGCGGAATTCCGAGAACAATGTAAGAGATTTTAAGCATTTTTAAACTTCAGCGGAATTCCGAGAACAATAGAAGAGTTCCGAAGCATTTTTAAAATTCACACGAATTCCGAGAATAATGGAAGAGTTCAGATGAATTTTTAGACTTCAGCAGAATTCCTAAAACAATGGAAGGGGTCCGAAGCATTTTTAAACTTCAGCGGAATTCTGAGAACAATGGAAGAGTTCCGAAGCATTTTTAAACATCAGCGGAATTCCGAGAACAATGGAAGAGTACTGAAGCATTTTAAAACGTCATCGGAATTCCGAGAACAATGGAAGAGTTCCGAAGCATTTTTAAACTTCAGCAGAATTACGAGAACAATGGAAGAGTTCCAAAGCATTTTTAAACTTCAGCGGAATTCCGAGAACAATGGAAGAGTTCCGAAGCATTTTTAAACATCAGCGGAATTCCGAGAACAATGGAAGAGTACCGAAGCATTTTAAAACGTCATCGGAATTCCGAGAACAATGGAAGAGTTCCGAAGCATTTTTAAACTTCAGCGGAATTACGAGAACAATGGAAGAGTTCCGAAGCATTTTTAAACATGAGCAGAATAACGAGAACAATGGAAGAGATTTTAAGCATTTTTAAACTTCAGCGGAATTCCGAGAACAATAGAAGAGTTCCGAAGCATTTTTAAACTTCACCCGAATTCCGAGAGCAATGGAAGAGTTCCAAAGCATTTTAACAGTTCAGCAGAATTCCGAGAACAATTGAAGAGTTCCGAAGCATTTTTAAACGTCAGCGGAATGCCGAGAACAATGCCAGATTTCCGAAGCATTTTTATATGTCAGCGGAATTCCGAGAACAATGGAAGAGTACCGAAGCATTTTTAAACGTCAGCGGAATTCTGAGAACAATGGAAGAGTTCCGAAGCATTTTTAAACTTCAGCAGAATTCCGAGAACAATGGAAGAGTTTGGAAGCATTTTTAAACTTCAACGGAATTTCGAGAACAATGGAAGAGTTCCGAAGCATATTTAAACGTCAGCGGAATTCCGAGAACAATGAAAGAGTTGCGAAGCATTATTAAACGTCAGCGGAATTCCGAGAACAATGGAAGAGTTCTGAAGCATTTTTAAACGTCAGCGGAATTTTGAAAACAATGGAAGAGTTCCGAAGCATTTTTAAACGTCAGCGGAATGCCGAGAACAATGCAAGATTTCCGAAGCATTTTTATATGTCAGCGGAATTCCGAGAACAATGGAAGAGCTCCGAAGCATTTTTAAACGTCAGCAGAATTCCGAGAACAATGGAAGAGTTCCGAAGCATTTTAAAACTTCAGCAGAATTCCAAGAACAATGGAAGAGTTCTGAAGCATTTTTAAACGTCAGCAGAATTCCGAGAACAATGGAAGAGTTCCAAAGCATTTTTAAACGTCAGCGGAATTCTGAGAACAATGGAAGAGTTCCGCAGCATTTTTAAACGTCAGCAGAATTCCGAGAAGAATGTAAGAGTTCTGAAGCATTTTTAAACTTCAGCAGAATTCCGAAAGCAATGGAAGAGTTCCAAAGCATTTTAAAAGTTCAGCAGAATTCCGAGAACAATTGAAGAGTTCCGAAGCATTTTTAAACGTCAGCGGAATGCCGAGAACAATGCAAGATTTCCGAAGCATTTTTATATGTCAGCGGAATTCCAAGAACAATGGAAGAGTTCCGAAGCATTTTTAAACTTCAGCAGAATTCCGAGAACAATGGAAGAGTTTCGAAGCATTTTTAAACTTCAATGGAATTTCGAGAACAATGGAAGAGTTCCGAAGCATTTTTAAACTTCAGCAGAATTCCGAGAACAATGCAAGATTTCCGAAGCATTTTTAAACGTCAGCGGAATTCTGAAAACAATGGAAGAGTTCCGAAGCATTTTTAAACTTCAGCAGAATTCCGAGAACAATGGAAGAGTTTCGAAGCATTTTTAAACTTCAACGGAATTTCGAGAACAATGGAAGAGTTCCGAAGCATTTTTAAACGTCAGCGGAATTCCGAGAACAATGAAAGAGTTGCGAAGCATTATTAAACGTCAGCGGAATTCCGAGAACAATGGAAGAGTTCTGAAGCATTTTTAAACGTCAGCGGAATTTTGAAAACAATGTAAGATTTCCGAAGCATTTTTAAACGTCAGCGGAATTCTGAGAACAATGGAAGAGTTCCGAAGCATTTTTAAACGTCAGCGGAATGCCGAGAACAATGCAAGATTTCCGAAGCATTTTTATATGTCAGCGGAATTCCGAGAACAATGGAAGAGTACCGAAGCATTTTTAAATGTCAGCGGAATGCCGAGAACAATGCAAGATTTCCGAAGCATTTTTATATGTCAGCAAAATTCCGAGAACAATGGAAGAGATTTTAAGCATTTTTAAAATTCAGCGGAATTCCGAGAACAGTAGAAGAGTTCCGAAGCATTTTTAAACTTCACCCGAATTCTGAGAACAATGAAAGAGTTCCGAAGCATTTTTAAAAGTCAGCGGAATTCCGGGAACAATGGAAGAGTTGTGAAGCATTTTTAAACGTCAGCGGAATTCCGAGAACAATGGAAGAGTTCCGAAGCATTTTTAAACTTCAGCGGAATTTGGAGAACAATGGAAGAGTTCCGAAGTATTTTTAAAAGTCAGCGGAATTCTGAGAACAATGGAAGAGTTCCGAAGCATTTTTAAACTTCAGCGGAATTCCGAGAACAATGGAAGAGTTCCAAAGCATTTTTAAACGTCAGCGGAATTCCGAGAACAATGGAAGAGTTCTGAAGCATATTTAAACGTCAGCGGAATATTGAAAACAATGGAAGATTTCCGAAGCATTTTTAAACGTCAGCGGAATTCTGAGAACAATGGAAGAGTTACGAAGCATTTTTAAACTTCAGCAGAATTCCGAGAACAATGGAAGAGTTCCGAAGCATTTTTAAATGTCAGCGGAATTCCGAGAACAATGAAAGAGTTGCGAAGCATTATTAAACGTCAGCGGAATTCCGAGAACAATGGAAGATTTCTGAAGCATCTTTAAACTTCAGCAGAATTCCGAGAACAATGGAAGAGTTTCGAAGCATTTTTAAACTTCAACGGAATTCCGAGAACAATGGATGAGTGCCGAAGCATTTTTAAACGTCAGTGGAATTCTGAGAACAATGAAAGAGTTGCGAAGCATTATTAAACGTCAGCGGAATTCCGAGAACAATGGAAGAGTTCTGAAGCATTTTTAAGCGTCAGCGGAATTTTGAAAACAATGGAAGATTTCCGAAGCATTTATAAACGTCAGCGGAATTCTGAGAACAATGGAAGAGTTCCGAAGCATTTTTAAACTTCAGCAGAATTCCGAGAACAATGGAAGGGTTCCGAAGCATTTTTAAACTTCAGCGGAATTTGGAGAACAATGGAAGAGTTCCGAAGCATTTTTAAAAGTCAGCGGAAATCCGAGAACAATGGAAGAGTTGTGAAGCATTTTTAAACGTCAGCGGAATTCCGAGAACAATGGAATAGTTCTGAAGCATTTTTAAACGTCAGCGGAATTTTGAAAACAATGGAAGATTTCCGAAGCATTTTTAAACGTCAGCGGAATTCTGAGAACAATGGAAGAGTTCTGAAGCATTTATAAACTTCAGCAGAATTCCGAGAACAATGGAAGAGTTCCGAAGCATTTTTAAACGTCAGCGGAATTCCGAGAACAATGAAAGAGTTGCGAAGCATTATTAAACGTCAGCGGAATTCCGAGAACAATGGAAGAGTTCTGAAGCATTTTTAAACTTCAGCAGAATTCCCAGAACAATGGAAGTGTTTTGAAGCATTTTTAAACTTCAACGGAATTCCGAGAACAATGGAAGAGTTCCGAAGCATTTTTAAACGTCAGCGGAATTCCGAGAACAATGAAAGAGTTGCGAAGCATTATTAAACGTCAGCGGAATTCCGAGAACAATGGAAGAGTTCTGAAGCATTTTTAAGCGTCAGCGGAATTTTGAAAACAATGGAAGATTTCCGAAGCATTTTTAAACGTCAGCGGAATTCTGAGAACAATGGAAGAGTTCCTAAGCATTTTTAAACTTCAGCAGAATTCCGAGAACAATGGAAGGGTTCCGAAGCATTTTTAAACTTCAGCGGAATTCCGAGAACAATGGAAGAGTTCCAAAGCATTTTTAAACGTCAGCGGAATTCTGAGAACAATGGAAGAGTTCCGAAGCATTTTTAAACGTCAGCAGAATTCCGAGAAGAATGTAAGAGTACTGAAGCATTTTTAAACTTCAGCAGAATTCCGAGAGCAATGGAAGAGTTCCAAAGCATTTTAAAAGTTCAGCAGAATTCCGAGAACAATTGAAGAGTTCCGAAGCATTTTTAAACGTCAGCGGAATTCTGAGAACAATGGAAGAGTTCCGAAGCATTTTTAAACTTCAGCAGAATTCCGAGAACAATGGAAGAGTTTGGAAGCATTTTTAAACTTCAACGGAATTTCGAGAACAATGGAAGAGATCCGAAGCATATTTAAACGTCAGCGGAATTCCGAGAACAATGAAAGAGTTCCGAAGCATTTTTAAACTTCACCCGAATTCCGAGAGCAATGGAAGAGTTCCAAAGCATTTTAAAAGTTCATCAGAATTCCGAGAACAATTGAAGAGTTCCGAAGCATTTTTAAACGTCAGCGGAATGCCGAGAACAATGCAAGATTTCCGAAGCATTTTTATATGTCAGCGGAATTCCGAGAACAATGGAAGAGTACCGAAGCATTTTTAAACGTCAGCGGAATTCTGAGAACAATGGAAGAGTTCCAAAGCATTTTTAAACTTCAGCAGAATTCCGAGAACAATGGAAGAGTTTCGAAGCATTTTTAAACTTCAACGGAATTCCGAGAACAATGGAAGAGTTCCGCAGCATTTTTAAACGTCAGCAGAATTCCGAGAAGAATGTAAGAGTTCTGAAGCATTTTTAAACTTCAGCAGAATTCCGAAAGCAATGGAAGAGTTCCAAAGCATTTTAAAAGTTCAGCAGAATTCCGAGAACAATTGAAGAGTTCCGAAGCATTTTTAAACGTCAGCGGAATTTTGAAAACAATGGAAGATTTCCGAAGCATTTTTAAACGTCAGCGGAATGCCGAGAACAATGCAAGATTTCCGAAGCATTTTTATATGTCAGCGGAATTCCGAGAACAATGGAAGAGTACCGAAGCATTTTTAAATGTCAGCGGAATGCCGAGAACAATGCAAGATTTCCGAAGCATTTTTATATGTCAGCAAAATTCCGAGAACAATGGAAGAGATTTTAAGCATTTTTAAACTTCAGCGGAATTCCGAGAACAGTAGAAGAGTTCCGAAGGATTTTTAAACTTCACCCGAATTCTGAGAACAATGAAAGTGTTCCGAAGCATTTTTAAAAGTCAGCGGAATTCCGGGAACAATGGAAGAGTTGTGAAGCATTTTTAAACGTCAGCGGAATTCCGAGAACAATGGAAGAGTTCCGAAGCATTTTTAAACTTCAGCGGAATTTGGAGAACAATGGAAGAGTTCCGAAGTATTTTTAAAAGTCAGCGGAATTCTGAGAACAATGGAAGAGTTCCGAAGCATTTTTAAACTTCAGCGGAATTCCGAGAACAATGGAAGAGTTCCAAAGCATTTTTAAACGTCAGCGGAATTCCGAGAACAATGGAAGAGTTCTGAAGCATATTTAAACGTCAGCGGAATATTGAAAACAATGGAAGATTTCCGAAGCATTTTTAAACGTCAGCGGAATTCTGAGAACAATGGAAGAGTTACGAAGCATTTTTAAACTTCAGCAGAATTCCGAGAACAATGGAAGAGTTCCGAAGCATTTTTAAATGTCAGCGGAATTCCGAGAACAATGAAAGAGTTGCGAAGCATTATTAAACGTCAGCGGAATTCCGAGAACAATGGAAGATTTCTGAAGCATCTTTAAACTTCAGCAGAATTCCGAGAACAATGGAAGAGTTTCGAAGCATTTTTAAACTTCAACGGAATTCCGAGAACAATGGATGAGTGCCGAAGCATTTTTAAACGTCAGTGGAATTCTGAGAACAATGAAAGAGTTGCGAAGCATTATTAAACGTCAGCGGAATTCCGAGAACAATGGAAGAGTTCTGAAGCATTTTTAAGCGTCAGCGGAATTTTGAAAACAATGGAAGATTTCCGAAGCATTTATAAACGTCAGCGGAATTCTGAGAACAATGGAAGAGTTCCGAAGCATTTTTAAACTTCAGCAGAATTCCGAGAACAATGGAAGGGTTCCGAAGCATTTTTAAACTTCAGCGGAATTTGGAGAACAATGGAAGAGTTCCGAAGCATTTTTAAAAGTCAGCGGAAATCCGAGAACAATGGAAGAGTTGTGAAGCATTTTTAAACGTCAGCGGAATTCCGAGAACAATGGAATAGTTCTGAAGCATTTTTAAACGTCAGCGGAATTTTGAAAACAATGGAAGATTTCCGAAGCATTTTTAAACGTCAGCGGAATTCTGAGAACAATGGAAGAGTTCTGAAGCATTTATAAACTTCAGCAGAATTCCGAGAACAATGGAAGAGTTCCGAAGCATTTTTAAACGTCAGCGGAATTCCGAGAACAATGAAAGAGTTGCGAAGCATTATTAAACGTCAGCGGAATTCCGAGAACAATGGAAGAGTTCTGAAGCATTTTTAAACTTCAGCAGAATTCCCAGAACAATGGAAGTGTTTTGAAGCATTTTTAAACTTCAACGGAATTCCGAGAACAATGGAAGAGTTCCGAAGCATTTTTAAACGTCAGCGGAATTCCGAGAACAATGAAAGAGTTGCGAAGCATTATTAAACGTCAGCGGAATTCCGAGAACAATGGAAGAGTTCTGAAGCATTTTTAAGCGTCAGCGGAATTTTGAAAACAATGGAAGATTTCCGAAGCATTTTTAAACGTCAGCGGAATTCTGAGAACAATGGAAGAGTTCCTAAGCATTTTTAAACTTCAGCAGAATTCCGAGAACAATGGAAGGGTTCCGAAGCATTTTTAAACTTCAGCGGAATTCCGAGAACAATGGAAGAGTTCCAAAGCATTTTTAAACGTCAGCGGAATTCTGAGAACAATGGAAGAGTTCCGAAGCATTTTTAAACGTCAGCAGAATTCCGAGAAGAATGTAAGAGTACTGAAGCATTTTTAAACTTCAGCAGAATTCCGAGAGCAATGGAAGAGTTCCAAAGCATTTTAAAAGTTCAGCAGAATTCCGAGAACAATTGAAGAGTTCCGAAGCATTTTTAAACGTCAGCGGAATTCTGAGAACAATGGAAGAGTTCCGAAGCATTTTTAAACTTCAGCAGAATTCCGAGAACAATGGAAGAGTTTGGAAGCATTTTTAAACTTCAACGGAATTTCGAGAACAATGGAAGAGATCCGAAGCATATTTAAACGTCAGCGGAATTCCGAGAACAATGAAAGAGTTCCGAAGCATTTTTAAACTTCACCCGAATTCCGAGAGCAATGGAAGAGTTCCAAAGCATTTTAAAAGTTCATCAGAATTCCGAGAACAATTGAAGAGTTCCGAAGCATTTTTAAACGTCAGCGGAATGCCGAGAACAATGCAAGATTTCCGAAGCATTTTTATATGTCAGCGGAATTCCGAGAACAATGGAAGAGTACCGAAGCATTTTTAAACGTCAGCGGAATTCTGAGAACAATGGAAGAGTTCCAAAGCATTTTTAAACTTCAGCAGAATTCCGAGAACAATGGAAGAGTTTCGAAGCATTTTTAAACTTCAACGGAATTCCGAGAACAATGGAAGAGTTCCGCAGCATTTTTAAACGTCAGCAGAATTCCGAGAAGAATGTAAGAGTTCTGAAGCATTTTTAAACTTCAGCAGAATTCCGAAAGCAATGGAAGAGTTCCAAAGCATTTTAAAAGTTCAGCAGAATTCCGAGAACAATTGAAGAGTTCCGAAGCATTTTTAAACGTCAGCGGAATTTTGAAAACAATGGAAGATTTCCGAAGCATTTTTAAACGTCAGCGGAATGCCGAGAACAATGCAAGATTTCCGAAGCATTTTTATATGTCAGCGGAATTCCGAGAACAATGGAAGAGTACCGAAGCATTTTTAAATGTCAGCGGAATGCCGAGAACAATGCAAGATTTCCGAAGCATTTTTATATGTCAGCAAAATTCCGAGAACAATGGAAGAGATTTTAAGCATTTTTAAACTTCAGCGGAATTCCGAGAACAGTAGAAGAGTTCCGAAGGATTTTTAAACTTCACCCGAATTCTGAGAACAATGAAAGTGTTCCGAAGCATTTTTAAAAGTCAGCGGAATTCCGGGAACAATGGAAGAGTTGTGAAGCATTTTTAAACGTCAGCGGAATTCCGAGAACAATGGAAGAGTTCCGAAGCATTTTTAAACTTCAGCGGAATTTGGAGAACAATGGAAGAGTTCCGAAGTATTTTTAAAAGTCAGCGGAATTCTGAGAACAATGGAAGAGTTCCGAAGCATTTTTAAACTTCAGCGGAATTCCGAGAACAATGGAAGAGTTCCAAAGCATTTTTAAACGTCAGCGGAATTCCGAGAACAATGGAAGAGTTCTGAAGCATTTTTAAACGTCAGCGGAATATTGAAAACAATGGAAGATTTCCGAAGCATTTTTAAACGTCAGCGGAATTCTGAGAACAATGGAAGAGTTACGAAGCATTTTTAAACGTCAGCGGAATTCCGAGAACAATGGAAGAGTTCCAAAGCATTTTTATATGTCAGCAGAATTCCGAGAAGAATGTAAGAGTTCTGAAGCATTTTTAAACTTCAGCAGAATTCCGAAAGCAATGGAAGAGTTCCAAAGCATTTTAAAAGTTCAGCAGAATTCCGAGAACAGTGGAAGATTTCCGAAGCATTATTAAACGTCAGCGGAATTCTGAGAACAATGGAAGAGTTCTGAAGCATTTATAAACTTCAGCAGAATTCCGAGAACAATGGAAGAGTTCCGAAGCATTTTTAAACTTCACCCGAATTCCGAGAGCAATGGAAGAGTTCCAAAGCATTTTAAAAGTTCAGCAGAATTCCGAGAACAATTGAAGAGTTCCGAAGCATTTTTAAACGTCAGCGGAATGCCGAGAACAATGCAAGATTTCCGAAGCATTTTTAAACGTCAGCGGAATTCTGAGAACAATGGAAGAGTTCCGAAGCATTTTTAAACTTCAGCAGAATTCCGAGAACAATGGAAGAGTTTCGAAGCATTTTTAAACTTCAACGGAATTTCGAGAACAATGGAAGAGTTCCAAAGCATTTTTAAACGTCAGCGGAATTCCGAGAACAATGAAAGAGTTGCGAAGCATTATTAAACGTCAGCGGAATTCCGAGAACAATGGAAGAGTTCTGAAGCATTTTTAAACGTCAGCGGAATTTTGAAAACAATGGAAGATTTCCGAAGCATTTTTAAACGTCAGCGGAATTCTGAGAACAATGGAAGAGTTCCGAAGCATTTTTAAACGTCAGCGGAATGCCGAGAACAATGCAAGATTTCCGAAGCATTTTTATATGTCAGCGGAATTCCGAGAACAATGGAAGAGTACCGAAGCATTTTTAAATGTCAGCGGAATGCCGAGAACAATGCAAGATTTCCGAAGCATTTTTATATGTCAGCAAAATTCCGAGAACAATGGAAGAGATTTTAAGCATTTTTAAACTTCAGCGGAATTCCGAGAACAGTAGAAGAGTTCCGAAGCATTTTTAAACTTCACCCGAATTCTGAGAACAATGAAAGTGTTCCGAAGCATTTTTAAAAGTCAGCGGAATTCCGGGAACAATGGAAGAGTTGTGAAGCATTTTTAAACGTCAGCGGAATTCCGAGAACAATGGAAGAGTTCCGAAGCATTTTTAAACTTCAGCGGAATTCCGAGAACAATGGAAGAGTTCCAAAGCATTTTTAAACGTCAGCGGAATTCCGAGAACAATGGAAGAGTTCTGAAGCATTTTTAAACGTCAGCGGAATATTGAAAACAATGGAAGATTTCCGAAGCATTTTTAAACGTCAGCGGAATTCTGAGAACAATGGAAGAGTTACGAAGCATTTTTAAACTTCAGCAGAATTCCGAGAACAATGGAAGAGTTCCGAAGCATTTTTAAATGTCAGTGGAATTCCGAGAACAATGAAAGAGTTGCGAAGCATTATTAAACGTCAGCGGAATTCCGAGAACAATGGAAGAGTTCTGAAGCATTTTTAAGCGTCAGCGGAATTTTGAAAACAATGGAAGATTTCCGAAGCATTTTTAAATGTCAGCGGAATTCTGAGAACAATGGAAGAGTTCTGAAGCATTTATAAACGTCAGCGGAATTCCGAGAACAATGAAAGATTTCCGAAGCATTATTAAACGTCAGCGGAATTCCGAGAACAATGGAAGAGTTCTGAAGCATTTTTAAACTTCAGCAGAATTCCCAGAACAATGGAAGTGTTTTGAAGCATTTTTAAACTTCAACGGAATTCCGAGAACAATGGAAGAGTTCCGAAGCATTTTTAAACGTCAGCGGAATTCCGAGAACAATGAAAGAGTTGCGAAGCATTATTAAACGTCAGCGGAATTCCGAGAACAATGGAAGAGTTCTGAAGCATTTTTCAGCGTCAGCGGAATTTTGAAAACAATGGAAGATTTCCGAAGCATTTTTAAACGTCAGCGGAATTCTGAGAACAATGGAAGAGTTCCTAAGCATTTTTAAACTTCAGCAGAATTCCGAGAACAATGGAAGGGTTCCGAAGCATTTTTAAACTTCAGCGGAATTCCGAGAACAATGGAAGAGTTCCAAAGCATTTTTAAACGTCAGCGGAATTCTGAGAACAATGGAAGAGTTCCGAAGCATTTTTAAACGTCAGCAGAATTCCGAGAAGAATGTAAGAGTACTGAAGCATTTTTAAACTTCAGCAGAATTCCGAGAGCAATGGAAGAGTTCCAAAGCATTTTAAAAGTTCAGCAGAATTCCGAGAACAATTGAAGAGTTCCGAAGCATTTTTAAACGTCAGCGGAATGCCGAGAACCATGCAAGATTTCCGAAGCATTTTTATATGTCAGCGGAATTCCGAGAACAATGGAAGAGTACCGAAGCATTTTTAAACGTCAGCGGAATTCCGAGAAGAATGTAAGAGTTCTGAAGCATTTTTAAACTTCAGCAGAATTCCGAAAGCAATGGAAGAGTTCCAAAGCATTTTAAAAGTTCAGCAGAATTCCGAGAACTATCGAAGAGTTCCGAAGCATTTTTAAACGTCAGCGGAATGCCAAGAACAATGCAAGATTTCCGAAGCATTTTTATATGTCAGCGGAATTCCAAGAACAATGGAAGAGTTCCGAAGCATTTTTAAACTTCAGCGGAATTCCGAGAGCAATGGAAGAGTTCCAAAGCATTTTAAAAGTTCAGCAGAATTCCGAGAACAATTGAAGAGTTCCGAAGCATTTTTAAACGTCAGCGGAATTCTGAGAACAATGGAAGAGTTCCGAAGCATTTTTAAACTTCAGCAGAATTCCGAGAACAATGGAAGAGTTTGGAAGCATTTTTAAACTTCAACGGAATTTCGAGAACAATGGAAGAGATCCGAAGCATATTTAAACGTCAGCGGAATTCCGAGAACAATGAAAGAGTTCCGAAGCATTTTTAAACTTCACCCGAATTCCGAGAGCAATGGAAGAGTTCCAAAGCATTTTAAAAGTTCATCAGAATTCCGAGAACAATTGAAGAGTTCCGAAGCATTTTTAAACGTCAGCGGAATGCCGAGAACAATGCAAGATTTCCGAAGCATTTTTATATGTCAGCGGAATTCCGAGAACAATGGAAGAGTACCGAAGCATTTTTAAACGTCAGCGGAATTCTGAGAACAATGGAAGAGTTCCAAAGCATTTTTAAACTTCAGCAGAATTCCGAGAACAATGGAAGAGTTTCGAAGCATTTTTAAACTTCAACGGAATTCCGAGAACAATGGAAGAGTTCCGCAGCATTTTTAAACGTCAGCAGAATTCCGAGAAGAATGTAAGAGTTCTGAAGCATTTTTAAACTTCAGCAGAATTCCGAAAGCAATGGAAGAGTTCCAAAGCATTTTAAAAGTTCAGCAGAATTCCGAGAACAATTGAAGAGTTCCGAAGCATTTTTAAACGTCAGCGGAATTTTGAAAACAATGGAAGATTTCCGAAGCATTTTTAAACGTCAGCGGAATGCCGAGAACAATGCAAGATTTCCGAAGCATTTTTATATGTCAGCGGAATTCCGAGAACAATGGAAGAGTACCGAAGCATTTTTAAATGTCAGCGGAATGCCGAGAACAATGCAAGATTTCCGAAGCATTTTTATATGTCAGCAAAATTCCGAGAACAATGGAAGAGATTTTAAGCATTTTTAAACTTCAGCGGAATTCCGAGAACAGTAGAAGAGTTCCGAAGGATTTTTAAACTTCACCCGAATTCTGAGAACAATGAAAGTGTTCCGAAGCATTTTTAAAAGTCAGCGGAATTCCGGGAACAATGGAAGAGTTGTGAAGCATTTTTAAACGTCAGCGGAATTCCGAGAACAATGGAAGAGTTCCGAAGCATTTTTAAACTTCAGCGGAATTTGGAGAACAATGGAAGAGTTCCGAAGTATTTTTAAAAGTCAGCGGAATTCTGAGAACAATGGAAGAGTTCCGAAGCATTTTTAAACTTCAGCGGAATTCCGAGAACAATGGAAGAGTTCCAAAGCATTTTTAAACGTCAGCGGAATTCCGAGAACAATGGAAGAGTTCTGAAGCATTTTTAAACGTCAGCGGAATATTGAAAACAATGGAAGATTTCCGAAGCATTTTTAAACGTCAGCGGAATTCTGAGAACAATGGAAGAGTTACGAAGCATTTTTAAACGTCAGCGGAATTCCGAGAACAATGGAAGAGTTCCAAAGCATTTTTATATGTCAGCAGAATTCCGAGAAGAATGTAAGAGTTCTGAAGCATTTTTAAACTTCAGCAGAATTCCGAAAGCAATGGAAGAGTTCCAAAGCATTTTAAAAGTTCAGCAGAATTCCGAGAACAGTGGAAGATTTCCGAAGCATTATTAAACGTCAGCGGAATTCTGAGAACAATGGAAGAGTTCTGAAGCATTTATAAACTTCAGCAGAATTCCGAGAACAATGGAAGAGTTCCGAAGCATTTTTAAACTTCACCCGAATTCCGAGAGCAATGGAAGAGTTCCAAAGCATTTTAAAAGTTCAGCAGAATTCCGAGAACAATTGAAGAGTTCCGAAGCATTTTTAAACGTCAGCGGAATGCCGAGAACAATGCAAGATTTCCGAAGCATTTTTAAACGTCAGCGGAATTCTGAGAACAATGGAAGAGTTCCGAAGCATTTTTAAACTTCAGCAGAATTCCGAGAACAATGGAAGAGTTTCGAAGCATTTTTAAACTTCAACGGAATTTCGAGAACAATGGAAGAGTTCCAAAGCATTTTTAAACGTCAGCGGAATTCCGAGAACAATGAAAGAGTTGCGAAGCATTATTAAACGTCAGCGGAATTCCGAGAACAATGGAAGAGTTCTGAAGCATTTTTAAACGTCAGCGGAATTTTGAAAACAATGGAAGATTTCCGAAGCATTTTTAAACGTCAGCGGAATTCTGAGAACAATGGAAGAGTTCCGAAGCATTTTTAAACGTCAGCGGAATGCCGAGAACAATGCAAGATTTCCGAAGCATTTTTATATGTCAGCGGAATTCCGAGAACAATGGAAGAGTACCGAAGCATTTTTAAATGTCAGCGGAATGCCGAGAACAATGCAAGATTTCCGAAGCATTTTTATATGTCAGCAAAATTCCGAGAACAATGGAAGAGATTTTAAGCATTTTTAAACTTCAGCGGAATTCCGAGAACAGTAGAAGAGTTCCGAAGCATTTTTAAACTTCACCCGAATTCTGAGAACAATGAAAGTGTTCCGAAGCATTTTTAAAAGTCAGCGGAATTCCGGGAACAATGGAAGAGTTGTGAAGCATTTTTAAACGTCAGCGGAATTCCGAGAACAATGGAAGAGTTCCGAAGCATTTTTAAACTTCAGCGGAATTCCGAGAACAATGGAAGAGTTCCAAAGCATTTTTAAACGTCAGCGGAATTCCGAGAACAATGGAAGAGTTCTGAAGCATTTTTAAACGTCAGCGGAATATTGAAAACAATGGAAGATTTCCGAAGCATTTTTAAACGTCAGCGGAATTCTGAGAACAATGGAAGAGTTACGAAGCATTTTTAAACTTCAGCAGAATTCCGAGAACAATGGAAGAGTTCCGAAGCATTTTTAAATGTCAGTGGAATTCCGAGAACAATGAAAGAGTTGCGAAGCATTATTAAACGTCAGCGGAATTCCGAGAACAATGGAAGAGTTCTGAAGCATTTTTAAGCGTCAGCGGAATTTTGAAAACAATGGAAGATTTCCGAAGCATTTTTAAATGTCAGCGGAATTCTGAGAACAATGGAAGAGTTCTGAAGCATTTATAAACGTCAGCGGAATTCCGAGAACAATGAAAGATTTCCGAAGCATTATTAAACGTCAGCGGAATTCCGAGAACAATGGAAGAGTTCTGAAGCATTTTTAAACTTCAGCAGAATTCCCAGAACAATGGAAGTGTTTTGAAGCATTTTTAAACTTCAACGGAATTCCGAGAACAATGGAAGAGTTCCGAAGCATTTTTAAACGTCAGCGGAATTCCGAGAACAATGAAAGAGTTGCGAAGCATTATTAAACGTCAGCGGAATTCCGAGAACAATGGAAGAGTTCTGAAGCATTTTTCAGCGTCAGCGGAATTTTGAAAACAATGGAAGATTTCCGAAGCATTTTTAAACGTCAGCGGAATTCTGAGAACAATGGAAGAGTTCCTAAGCATTTTTAAACTTCAGCAGAATTCCGAGAACAATGGAAGGGTTCCGAAGCATTTTTAAACTTCAGCGGAATTCCGAGAACAATGGAAGAGTTCCAAAGCATTTTTAAACGTCAGCGGAATTCTGAGAACAATGGAAGAGTTCCGAAGCATTTTTAAACGTCAGCAGAATTCCGAGAAGAATGTAAGAGTACTGAAGCATTTTTAAACTTCAGCAGAATTCCGAGAGCAATGGAAGAGTTCCAAAGCATTTTAAAAGTTCAGCAGAATTCCGAGAACAATTGAAGAGTTCCGAAGCATTTTTAAACGTCAGCGGAATGCCGAGAACCATGCAAGATTTCCGAAGCATTTTTATATGTCAGCGGAATTCCGAGAACAATGGAAGAGTACCGAAGCATTTTTAAACGTCAGCGGAATTCCGAGAAGAATGTAAGAGTTCTGAAGCATTTTTAAACTTCAGCAGAATTCCGAAAGCAATGGAAGAGTTCCAAAGCATTTTAAAAGTTCAGCAGAATTCCGAGAACTATCGAAGAGTTCCGAAGCATTTTTAAACGTCAGCGGAATGCCAAGAACAATGCAAGATTTCCGAAGCATTTTTATATGTCAGCGGAATTCCAAGAACAATGGAAGAGTTCCGAAGCATTTTTAAACTTCAGCGGAATTCCGAGAACAATGGAAGAGTTCCAAAGCATTTTTAAACGTCAGCGGAATTCTGAGAACAATGGAAGAGTTCCGCAGCATTTTTAAACGTCAGCAGAATTCCGAGAAGAATGTAAGAGTTCTGAAGCATTTTTAAACTTCAGCAGAATTCCGAAAGCAATGGAAGAGTTCCAAAGCATTTTAAAAGTTCAGCAGAATTCCGAGAACAATTGAAGAGTTCCGAAGCATTTTTAAACGTCAGCGGAATGCCGAGAACAATGCAAGATTTCCGAAGCATTTTTATATGTCAGCGGAATTCCAAGAACAATGGAAGAGTTCCGAAGCATTTTTAAACTTCAGCAGAATTCCGAGAACAATGGAAGAGTTTCGAAGCATTTTTAAACTTCAATGGAATTTCGAGAACAATGGAAGAGTTCCGAAGCATTTTTAAACTTCAGCAGAATTCCGAGAACAATGCAAGATTTCCGAAGCATTTTTAAACGTCAGCGGAATTCTGAAAACAATGGAAGAGTTCCGAAGCATTTTTAAACTTCAGCAGAATTCCGAGAACAATGGAAGAGTTTCGAAGCATTTTTAAACTTCAACGGAATTTCGAGAACAATGGAAGAGTTCCGAAGCATTTTTAAACGTCAGCGGAATTCCGAGAACAATGAAAGAGTTGCGAAGCATTATTAAACGTCAGCGGAATTCCGAGAACAATGGAAGAGTTCTGAAGCATTTTTAAACGTCAGCGGAATTTTGAAAACAATGGAAGATTTCCGAAGCATTTTTAAACGTCAGCGGAATTCTGAGAACAATGGAAGAGTTACGAAGCATTTTTAAACTTCAGCAGAATTCCGAGAACAATGGAAGAGTTCCGAAGCATTTTTAAATGTCAGCGGAATTCCGAGAACAATGAAAGAGTTGCGAAGCATTATTAAACGTCAGCGGAATTCCGAGAACAATGGAAGATTTCTGAAGCATCTTTAAACTTCAGCAGAATTCCGAGAACAATGGAAGAGTTTCGAAGCATTTCTAACTTCAACGGAATTCCGAGAACAATGGATGAGTGCCGAAGCATTTTTAAACGTCAGTGGAATTCTGAGAACAATGAAAGAGTTGCGAAGCATTATTAAACGTCAGCGGAATTCCGAGAACAATGGAAGAGTTCTGAAGCATTTTTAAGCGTCAGCGGAATTTTGAAAACAATGGAAGATTTCCGAAGCATTTATAAACGTCAGCGGAATTCTGAGAACAATGGAAGAGTTCCGAAGCATTTTTAAACTTCAGCAGAATTCCGAGAACAATGGAAGGGTTCCGAAGCATTTTTAAACTTCAGCGGAATTTGGAGAACAATGGAAGAGTTCCGAAGCATTTTTAAAAGTCAGCGGAAATCCGAGAACAATGGAAGAGTTGTGAAGCATTTTTAAACGTCAGCGGAATTCCGAGAACAATGGAATAGTTCTGAAGCATTTTTAAACGTCAGCGGAATTTTGAAAACAATGGAAGATTTCCGAAGCATTTTTAAACGTCAGCGGAATTCTGAGAACAATGGAAGAGTTCTGAAGCATTTATAAACTTCAGCAGAATTCCGAGAACAATGGAAGAGTTCCGAAGCATTTTTAAACGTCAGCGGAATTCCGAGAACAATGAAAGAGTTGCGAAGCATTATTAAACGTCAGCGGAATTCCGAGAACAATGGAAGAGTTCTGAAGCATTTTTAAACTTCAGCAGAATTCCCAGAACAATGGAAGTGTTTTGAAGCATTTTTAAACTTCAACGGAATTCCGAGAACAATGGAAGAGTTCCGAAGCATTTTTAAACGTCAGCGGAATTCCGAGAACAATGAAAGAATTGCGAAGCATTATTAAACGTCAGCGGAATGCCGAGAACAATGGAAGAGTTCTGAAGCATTTTTAAGCGTCAGCGGAATTTTGAAAACAATGGAAGATTTCCGAAGCATTTTTAAACGTCAGCGGAATTCTGAGAACAATGGAAGAGTTCCTAAGCATTTTTAAACTTCAGCAGAATTCCGAGAACAATGGAAGGGTTCCGAAGCATTTTTAAACTTCAGCGGAATTCCGAGAACAATGGAAGAGTTCCAAAGCATTTTTAAACGTCAGCGGAATTCTGAGAACAATGGAAGAGTTCCGAAGCATTTTTAAAAGTCAGCGGAATTCCGAGAACAATGGAAGAGTTGTGAAGCATTTTTAAACGTCAGCGGAATTCTGAGGACAATGGAAGAGTTCTGAAGCATTTTTAAACTTCAGCAGAATTCCAAGAACAATGGAAGAGTTCCGAAGCATTTTTAAACTTCAGCGGAATTCCGAGAACAATGTAAGAGATTTTAAGCATTTTTAAACTTCAGCGGAATTCCGAGAACAATAGAAGAGTTCCGAAGCATTTTTAAAATTCACACGAATTCCGAGAATAATGGAAGAGTTCAGATGAATTTTTAGACTTCAGCAGAATTCCTAAAACAATGGAAGGGGTCCGAAGCATTTTTAAACTTCAGCGGAATTCTGAGAACAATGGAAGAGTTCCGAAGCATTTTTAAACATCAGCGGAATTCCGAGAACAATGGAAGAGTACTGAAGCATTTTAAAACGTCATCGGAATTCCGAGAACAATGGAAGAGTTCCGAAGCATTTTTAAACTTCAGCAGAATTACGAGAACAATGGAAGAGTTCCAAAGCATTTTTAAACTTCAGCGGAATTCCGAGAACAATGGAAGAGTTCCGAAGCATTTTTAAACATCAGCGGAATTCCGAGAACAATGGAAGAGTACCGAAGCATTTTAAAACGTCATCGGAATTCCGAGAACAATGGAAGAGTTCCGAAGCATTTTTAAACTTCAGCGGAATTACGAGAACAATGGAAGAGTTCCGAAGCATTTTTAAACATGAGCAGAATAACGAGAACAATGGAAGAGATTTTAAGCATTTTTAAACTTCAGCGGAATTCCGAGAACAATAGAAGAGTTCCGAAGCATTTTTAAACTTCACCCGAATTCCGAGAGCAATGGAAGAGTTCCGAAGCATTTTTAAACGTCAGCGGAATGCCGAGAACAATGCAAGATTTCCGAAGCATTTTTATATGTCAGCGGAATTCCGAGAACAATGGAAGAGCTCCGAAGCATTTTTAAACGTCAGCAGAATTCCGAGAACAATGGAAGAGTTCCGAAGCATTTTAAAACTTCAGCAGAATTCCAAGAACAATGGAAGAGTTCTGAAGCATTTTTAAACGTCAGCAGAATTCCGAGAACAATGGAAGAGTTCCAAAGCATTTTTAAACGTCAGCGGAATTCTGAGAACAATGGAAGAGTTCCGCAGCATTTTTAAACGTCAGCAGAATTCCGAGAAGAATGTAAGAGTTCTGAAGCATTTTTAAACTTCAGCAGAATTCCGAAAGCAATGGAAGAGTTCCAAAGCATTTTAAAAGTTCAGCAGAATTCCGAGAACAATTGAAGAGTTCCGAAGCATTTTTAAACGTCAGCGGAATGCCGAGAACAATGCAAGATTTCCGAAGCATTTTTATATGTCAGCGGAATTCCAAGAACAATGGAAGAGTTCCGAAGCATTTTTAAACTTCAGCAGAATTCCGAGAACAATGGAAGAGTTTCGAAGCATTTTTAAACTTCAATGGAATTTCGAGAACAATGGAAGAGTTCCGAAGCATTTTTAAACTTCAGCAGAATTCCGAGAACAATGCAAGATTTCCGAAGCATTTTTAAACGTCAGCGGAATTCTGAAAACAATGGAAGAGTTCCGAAGCATTTTTAAACTTCAGCAGAATTCCGAGAACAATGGAAGAGTTTCGAAGCATTTTTAAACTTCAACGGAATTTCGAGAACAATGGAAGAGTTCCGAAGCATTTTTAAACGTCAGCGGAATTCCGAGAACAATGAAAGAGTTGCGAAGCATTATTAAACGTCAGCGGAATTCCGAGAACAATGGAAGAGTTCTGAAGCATTTTTAAACGTCAGCGGAATTTTGAAAACAATGTAAGATTTCCGAAGCATTTTTAAACGTCAGCGGAATTCTGAGAACAATGGAAGAGTTCCGAAGCATTTTTAAACGTCAGCGGAATGCCGAGAACAATGCAAGATTTCCGAAGCATTTTTATATGTCAGCGGAATTCCGAGAACAATGGAAGAGTACCGAAGCATTTTTAAATGTCAGCGGAATGCCGAGAACAATGCAAGATTTCCGAAGCATTTTTATATGTCAGCAAAATTCCGAGAACAATGGAAGAGATTTTAAGCATTTTTAAACTTCAGCGGAATTCCGAGAACAGTAGAAGAGTTCCGAAGCATTTTTAAACTTCACCCGAATTCTGAGAACAATGAAAGAGTTCCGAAGCATTTTTAAAAGTCAGCGGAATTCCGGGAACAATGGAAGAGTTGTGAAGCATTTTTAAACGTCAGCGGAATTCCGAGAACAATGGAAGAGTTCCGAAGCATTTTTAAACTTCAGCGGAATTTGGAGAACAATGGAAGAGTTCCGAAGTATTTTTAAAAGTCAGCGGAATTCTGAGAACAATGGAAGAGTTCCGAAGCATTTTTAAACTTCAGCGGAATTCCGAGAACAATGGAAGAGTTCCAAAGCATTTTTAAACGTCAGCGGAATTCCGAGAACAATGGAAGAGTTCTGAAGCATATTTAAACGTCAGCGGAATATTGAAAACAATGGAAGATTTCCGAAGCATTTTTAAACGTCAGCGGAATTCTGAGAACAATGGAAGAGTTACGAAGCATTTTTAAACTTCAGCAGAATTCCGAGAACAATGAAAGAGTTGCGAAGCATTATTAAACGTCAGCGGAATTCCGAGAACAATGGAAGATTTCTGAAGCATCTTTAAACTTCAGCAGAATTCCGAGAACAATGGAAGAGTTTCGAAGCATTTTTAAACTTCAACGGAATTCCGAGAACAATGGATGAGTGCCGAAGCATTTTTAAACGTCAGTGGAATTCTGAGAACAATGAAAGAGTTGCGAAGCATTATTAAACGTCAGCGGAATTCCGAGAACAATGGAAGAGTTCTGAAGCATTTTTAAGCGTCAGCGGAATTTTGAAAACAATGGAAGATTTCCGAAGCATTTATAAACGTCAGCGGAATTCTGAGAACAATGGAAGAGTTCCGAAGCATTTTTAAACTTCAGCAGAATTCCGAGAACAATGGAAGGGTTCCGAAGCATTTTTAAACTTCAGCGGAATTTGGAGAACAATGGAAGAGTTCCGAAGCATTTTTAAAAGTCAGCGGAAATCCGAGAACAATGGAAGAGTTGTGAAGCATTTTTAAACGTCAGCGGAATTCCGAGAACAATGGAATAGTTCTGAAGCATTTTTAAACGTCAGCGGAATTTTGAAAACAATGGAAGATTTCCGAAGCATTTTTAAACGTCAGCGGAATTCTGAGAACAATGGAAGAGTTCTGAAGCATTTATAAACTTCAGCAGAATTCCGAGAACAATGGAAGAGTTCCGAAGCATTTTTAAACGTCAGCGGAATTCCGAGAACAATGAAAGAGTTGCGAAGCATTATTAAACGTCAGCGGAATTCCGAGAACAATGGAAGAGTTCTGAAGCATTTTTAAACTTCAGCAGAATTCCCAGAACAATGGAAGTGTTTTGAAGCATTTTTAAACTTCAACGGAATTCCGAGAACAATGGAAGAGTTCCGAAGCATTTTTAAACGTCAGCGGAATTCCGAGAACAATGAAAGAGTTGCGAAGCATTATTAAACGTCAGCGGAATTCCGAGAACAATGGAAGAGTTCTGAAGCATTTTTAAGCGTCAGCGGAATTTTGAAAACAATGGAAGATTTCCGAAGCATTTTTAAACGTCAGCGGAATTCTGAGAACAATGGAAGAGTTCCTAAGCATTTTTAAACTTCAGCAGAATTCCGAGAACAATGGAAGGGTTCCGAAGCATTTTTAAACTTCAGCGGAATTCCGAGAACAATGGAAGAGTTCCAAAGCATTTTTAAACGTCAGCGGAATTCTGAGAACAATGGAAGAGTTCCGAAGCATTTTTAAACGTCAGCAGAATTCCGAGAAGAATGTAAGAGTACTGAAGCATTTTTAAACTTCAGCAGAATTCCGAGAGCAATGGAAGAGTTCCAAAGCATTTTAAAAGTTCAGCAGAATTCCGAGAACAATTGAAGAGTTCCGAAGCATTTTTAAACGTCAGCGGAATTCTGAGAACAATGGAAGAGTTCCGAAGCATTTTTAAACTTCAGCAGAATTCCGAGAACAATGGAAGAGTTTGGAAGCATTTTTAAACTTCAACGGAATTTCGAGAACAATGGAAGAGATCCGAAGCATATTTAAACGTCAGCGGAATTCCGAGAACAATGAAAGAGTTCCGAAGCATTTTTAAACTTCACCCGAATTCCGAGAGCAATGGAAGAGTTCCAAAGCATTTTAAAAGTTCATCAGAATTCCGAGAACAATTGAAGAGTTCCGAAGCATTTTTAAACGTCAGCGGAATGCCGAGAACAATGCAAGATTTCCGAAGCATTTTTATATGTCAGCGGAATTCCGAGAACAATGGAAGAGTACCGAAGCATTTTTAAACGTCAGCGGAATTCTGAGAACAATGGAAGAGTTCCAAAGCATTTTTAAACTTCAGCAGAATTCCGAGAACAATGGAAGAGTTTCGAAGCATTTTTAAACTTCAACGGAATTCCGAGAACAATGGAAGAGTTCCGCAGCATTTTTAAACGTCAGCAGAATTCCGAGAAGAATGTAAGAGTTCTGAAGCATTTTTAAACTTCAGCAGAATTCCGAAAGCAATGGAAGAGTTCCAAAGCATTTTAAAAGTTCAGCAGAATTCCGAGAACAATTGAAGAGTTCCGAAGCATTTTTAAACGTCAGCGGAATTTTGAAAACAATGGAAGATTTCCGAAGCATTTTTAAACGTCAGCGGAATGCCGAGAACAATGCAAGATTTCCGAAGCATTTTTATATGTCAGCGGAATTCCGAGAACAATGGAAGAGTACCGAAGCATTTTTAAATGTCAGCGGAATGCCGAGAACAATGCAAGATTTCCGAAGCATTTTTATATGTCAGCAAAATTCCGAGAACAATGGAAGAGATTTTAAGCATTTTTAAACTTCAGCGGAATTCCGAGAACAGTAGAAGAGTTCCGAAGGATTTTTAAACTTCACCCGAATTCTGAGAACAATGAAAGTGTTCCGAAGCATTTTTAAAAGTCAGCGGAATTCCGGGAACAATGGAAGAGTTGTGAAGCATTTTTAAACGTCAGCGGAATTCCGAGAACAATGGAAGAGTTCCGAAGCATTTTTAAACTTCAGCGGAATTTGGAGAACAATGGAAGAGTTCCGAAGTATTTTTAAAAGTCAGCGGAATTCTGAGAACAATGGAAGAGTTCCGAAGCATTTTTAAACTTCAGCGGAATTCCGAGAACAATGGAAGAGTTCCAAAGCATTTTTAAACGTCAGCGGAATTCCGAGAACAATGGAAGAGTTCTGAAGCATTTTTAAACGTCAGCGGAATATTGAAAACAATGGAAGATTTCCGAAGCATTTTTAAACGTCAGCGGAATTCTGAGAACAATGGAAGAGTTACGAAGCATTTTTAAACTTCAGCAGAATTCCGAGAACAATGGAAGAGTTCCGAAGCATTTTTAAATGTCAGCGGAATTCCGAGAACAATGAAAGAGTTGCGAAGCATTATTAAACGTCAGCGGAATTCTGAGAACAATGGAAGAGTTCCAAAGCATTTTTAAACGTCAGCAGAATTCCGAGAAGAATGTAAGAGTACTGAAGCATTTTTAAACTTCAGCAGAATTCCGAGAGCAATGGAAGAGTTCCAAAGCATTTTAAAAGTTCATCAGAATTCCGAGAAAAATTGAAGAGTTCCGAAGCATTTTTAAACGTCAGCGGAATGCCGAGAACAATGCAAGACTTCCGAAGCATTTTTATATGTCAGCGGAATTCCGAGAACAATGGAAGAGTACCGAAGCATTTTTAAACGTCAGCGGAATTCTGAGAACAATGGAAGAGTTCCAAAGCATTTTTAAACTTCAGAAGAATTCCGAGAACAATGGAAGAGTTTCGAAGCATTTTTAAACTTCAACGGAATTCCAAGAACAATGGAAGAGTTCCGCAGCATTTTTAAACGTCAGCAGAATTCCGAGAAGAATGTAAGAGTTCTGAAGCATTTTTAAACTTCAGCAGAATTCCGAAAGCAATGGAAGAGTTCCAAAGCATTTTAAAAGTTCAGCAGAATTCCGAGAACAATTGAAGAGTTCCGAAGCATTTTTAAACGTCAGCGGAATGCCGAGAACAATGCAAGATTTCCGAAGCATTTTTATATGTCAGCGGAATTCCAAGAACAATGGAAGAGTTCCGAAGCATTTTTAAACTTCAGCAGAATTCCGAGAACAATGGAAGAGTTTCGAAGCATTTTTAAACTTCAATGGAATTTCGAGAACAATGGAAGAGTTCCGAAGCATTTTTAAACTTCAGCAGAATTCCGAGAACAATGGAAGATTTCCGAAGCATTATTAAACGTCAGCGGAATTCTGAGAACAATGGAAGAGTTCTGAAGCATTTATAAACTTCAGCAGAATTCCGAGAACAATGGAAGAGTTCCGAAGCATTTTTAAACTTCACCCGAATTCCGAGAGCAATGGAAGAGTTCCAAAGCATTTTAAAAGTTCAGCAGAATTCCTAGAACAATTGAAGAGTTCCGAAGCATTTTTAAACGTCAGCGGAATGCCGAGAACAATGCAAGATTTCCGAAGCATTTTTAAACGTCAGCGGAATTCTGAGAACAATGGAAGAGTTCCGAAGCATTTTTAAACTTCAGCAGAATTCCGAGAACAATGGAAGAGTTTCGAAGCATTTTTAAACTTCAACGGAATTTCGAGAACAATGGAAGAGTTCCAAAGCATTTTTAAACGTCAGCGGAATTCCGAGAACAATGAAAGAGTTGCGAAGCATTATTAAACGTCAGCGGAATTCCGAGAACAATGGAAGAGTTCTGAAGCATTTTTAAACGTCAGCGGAATTTTGAAAACAATGGAAGATTTCCGAAGCATTTTTAAACGTCAGCGGAATTCTGAGAACAATGGAAGAGTTCCGAAGCATTTTTAAACGTCAGCGGAATGCCGAGAACAATGCAAGATTTCTGAAGCATTTTTATATGTCAGCGGAATTCCGAGAACAATGGAAGAGTACCGAAGCATTTTTAAATGTCAGCGGAATGCCGAGAACAATGCAAGATTTCCGAAGCATTTTTATATGTCAGCAAAATTCCGAGAACAATGGAAGAGATTTTAAGCATTTTTAAACTTCAGCGGAATTCCGAGAACAGTAGAAGAGTTCCGAAGCATTTTTAAACTTCACCCGAATTCTGAGAACAATGAAAGTGTTCCGAAGCATTTTTAAAAGTCAGCGGAATTCCGGGAACAATGGAAGAGTTGTGAAGCATTTTTAAACGTCAGCGGAATTCCGAGAACAATGGAAGAGTTCTGAAGCATTTTTAAACTTCAGCGGAATTTGGAGAACAATGGAAGAGTTCCGAAGTATTTTTAAAAGTCAGCGGAATTCTGAGAACAATGGAAGAGTTCCGAAGCATTTTTAAACTTCAGCGGAATTCCGAGAACAATGGAAGAGTTCCAAAGCATTTTTAAACGTCAGCGGAATTCCGAGAACAATGGAAGAGTTCTGAAGCATTTTTAAACGTCAGCGGAATATTGAAAACAATGGAAGATTTCCGAAGCATTTTTAAACGTCAGCGGAATTCTGAGAACAATGGAAGAGTTACGAAGCATTTTTAAACTTCAGCAGAATTCCGAGAACAATGGAAGAGTTCCGAAGCATTTTTAAATGTCAGCGGAATTCCGAGAACAATGAAAGAGTTGCGAAGCATTATTAAACGTCAGCGGAATTCCGAGAACAATGGAAGGGTTCTGAAGCATTTTTAAGCGTCAGCGGAATTTTGAAAACAATGGAAGATTTCCGAAGCATTTATAAACGTCAGCGGAATTCTGAGAACAATGGAAGAGTTCCGAAGCATTTTTAAACTTCAGCAGAATTCCGAGAACAATGGAAGGGTTCCGAAGCATTTTTAAACGTCAGCGGAATTCTGAGAACAATGGAAGAGTTCCGAAGCATTTTTAAACTTCAGCAGAATTCCGAGAACAATGGAAGAGTTTGGAAGCATTTTTAAACTTCAACGGAATTTCGAGAACAATGGAAGAGATCCGAAGCATATTTAAACGTCAGCGGAATTCCGAGAACAATGAAAGAGTTGCGAAGCATTATTAAACGTCAGCGGAATTCTGAGAACAATGGAAGAGTTCCGAAGCATTTTTAAACGTCAGCAGAATTCCGAGAAGAATGTAAGAGTACTGAAGCATTTTTAAACTTCAGCAGAATTCCGAGAGCAATGGAAGAGTTCCAAAGCATTTTAAAAGTTCATCAGAATTCCGAGAACAATTGAAGAGTTCCGAAGCATTTTTAAACGTCAGCGGAATGCCGAGAACAATGCAAGATTTCCGAAGCATTTTTATATGTCAGCGGAATTCCGAGAACAATGGAAGAGTACCGAAGCATTTTTAAACGTCAGCGGAATTCTGAGAACAATGGAAGAGTTCCAAAGCATTTTTAAACTTCAGCAGAATTCCGAGAACAATGGAAGAGTTTCGAAGCATTTTTAAACTTCAACGGAATTCCGAGAACAATGGAAGAGTTCCGCAGCATTTTTAAACGTCAGCAGAATTCCGAGAAGAATGTAAGAGTTCTGAAGCATTTTTAAACTTCAGCAGAATTCCGAAAGCAATGGAAGAGTTCCAAAGCATTTTAAAAGTTCAGCAGAATTCCGAGAACAATTGAAGAGTTCCGAAGCATTTTTAAACGTCAGCGGAATTTTGAAAACAATGGAAGATTTCCGAAGCATTTTTAAACGTCAGCGGAATGCCGAGAACAATGCAAGATTTCCGAAGCATTTTTATATGTCAGCGGAATTCCGAGAACAATGGAAGAGTACCGAAGCATTTTTAAATGTCAGCGGAATGCCGAGAACAATGCAAGATTTCCGAAGCATTTTTATATGTCAGCAAAATTCCGAGAACAATGGAAGAGATTTTAAGCATTTTTAAACTTCAGCGGAATTCCGAGAACAGTAGAAGAGTTCCGAAGCATTTTTAAACTTCACCCGAATTCTGAGAACAATGAAAGTGTTCCGAAGCATTTTTAAAAGTCAGCGGAATTCCGGGAACAATGGAAGAGTTGTGAAGCATTTTTAAACGTCAGCGGAATTCCGAGAACAATGGAAGAGTTCCGAAGCATTTTTAAACTTCAGCGGAATTTGGAGAACAATGGAAGAGTTCCGAAGTATTTTTAAAAGTCAGCGGAATTCTGAGAACAATGGAAGAGTTCCGAAGCATTTTTAAACTTCAGCGGAATTCCGAGAACAATGGAAGAGTTCCAAAGCATTTTTAAATGTCAGCGGAATTCCGAGAACAATGGAAGAGTTCTGAAGCATTTTTAAACGTCAGCGGAATATTGAAAACAATGGAAGATTTCCGAAGCATTTTTAAACGTCAGCGGAATTCTGAGAACAATGGAAGAGTTACGAAGCATTTTTAAACTTCAGCAGAATTCCGAGAACAATGGAAGAGTTCCGAAGCATTTTTAAATGTCAGCGGAATTCCGAGAACAATGAAAGAGTTGCGAAGCATTATTAAACGTCAGCGGAATTCTGAGAACAATGGAAGAGTTCCAAAGCATTTTTAAACGTCAGCAGAATTCCGAGAAGAATGTAAGAGTACTGAAGCATTTTTAAACTTCAGCAGAATTCCGAGAGCAATGGAAGAGTTCCAAAGCATTTTAAAAGTTCATCAGAATTCCGAGAACAATTGAAGAGTTCCGAAGCATTTTTAAACGTCAGCGGAATGCCGAGAACAATGCAAGATTTCCGAAGCATTTTTATATGTCAGCGGAATTCCGAGAACAATGGAAGAGTTCCAAAGCATTTTTAAACTTCAGAAGAATTCCGAGAACAATGGAAGAGTTTCGAAGCATTTTTAAACTTCAACGGAATTCCGAGAACAATGGAAGAGTTCCGCAGCATTTTTAAACGTCAGCAGAATTCCGAGAAGAATGTAAGAGTTCTGAAGCATTTTTAAACTTCAGCAGAATTCCGAAAGCAATGGAAGAGTTCCAAAGCATTTTAAAAGTTCAGCAGAATTCCGAGAACAATTGAAGAGTTCCGAAGCATTTTTAAACGTCAGCGGAATGCCGAGAACAATGCAAGATTTCCGAAGCATTTTTATATGTCAGCGGAATTCCAAGAACAATGGAAGAGTTCCGAAGCATTTTTAAACTTCAGCAGAATTCCGAGAACAATGGAAGAGTTTCGAAGCATTTTTAAACTTCAATGGAATTTCGAGAACAATGGAAGAGTTCCGAAGCATTTTTAAACTTCAGCAGAATTCCGAGAACAATGGAAGATTTCCGAAGCATTATTAAACGTCATCGGAATTCTGAGAACAATGGAAGAGTTCTGAAGCATTTATAAACTTCAGCAGAATTCCGAGAACAATGGAAGAGTTCCGAAGCATTTTTAAACTTCACCCGAATTCCGAGAGCAATGGAAGAGTTCCAAAGCATTTTAAAAGTTCAGCAGAATTCCTAGAACAATTGAAGAGTTCCGAAGCATTTTTAAACGTCAGCGGAATGCCGAGAACAATGCAAGATTTCCGAAGCATTTTTAAACGTCAGCGGAATTCTGAGAACAATGGAAGAGTTCCGAAGCATTTTTAAACTTCAGCAGAATTCCGAGAACAATGGAAGAGTTTCGAAGCATTTTTAAACTTCAACGGAATTTCGAGAACAATGGAAGAGTTCCAAAGCATTTTTAAACGTCAGCGGAATTCCGAGAACAATGAAAGAGTTGCGAAGCATTATTAAACGTCAGCGGAATTCCGAGAACAATGGAAGAGTTCTGAAGCATTTTTAAACGTCAGCGGAATTTTGAAAACAATGGAAGATTTCCGAAGCATTTTTAAACGTCAGCGGAATTCTGAGAACAATGGAAGAGTTCCGAAGCATTTTTAAACGTCAGCGGAATGCCGAGAACAATGCAAGATTTCTGAAGCATTTTTATATGTCAGCGGAATTCCGAGAACAATGGAAGAGTACCGAAGCATTTTTAAATGTCAGCGGAATGCCGAGAACAATGCAAGATTTCCGAAGCATTTTTATATGTCAGCAAAATTCCGAGAACAATGGAAGAGATTTTAAGCATTTTTAAACTTCAGCGGAATTCCGAGAACAGTAGAAGAGTTCCGAAGCATTTTTAAACTTCACCCGAATTCTGAGAACAATGAAAGTGTTCCGAAGCATTTTTAAAAGTCAGCGGAATTCCGGGAACAATGGAAGAGTTGTGAAGCATTTTTAAACGTCAGCGGAATTCCGAGAACAATGGAAGAGTTCCGAAGCATTTTTAAACTTCAGCGGAATTTGGAGAACAATGGAAGAGTTCCGAAGTATTTTTAAAAGTCAGCGGAATTCTGAGAACAATGGAAGAGTTCCGAAGCATTTTTAAACTTCAGCGGAATTCCGAGAACAATGGAAGAGTTCCAAAGCATTTTTAAACGTCAGCGGAATTCCGAGAACAATGGAAGAGTTCTGAAGCATTTTTAAACGTCAGCGGAATATTGAAAACAATGGAAGATTTCCGAAGCATTTTTAAACGTCAGCGGAATTCTGAGAACAATGGAAGAGTTACGAAGCATTTTTAAACGTCAGCAGAATTCCGAGAACAATGGAAGAGTTCCGAAGCATTTTTAAATGTCAGCGGAATTCCGAGAACAATGAAAGAGTTGCGAAGCATTATTAAACGTCAGCGGAATTCCGAGAACAATGGAAGGGTTCTGAAGCATTTTTAAGCGTCAGCGGAATTTTGAAAACAATGGAAGATTTCCGAAGCATTTATAAACGTCAGCGGAATTCTGAGAACAATGGAAGAGTTCCGAAGCATTTTTAAACTTCAGCAGAATTCCGAGAACAATGGAAGGGTTCCGAAGCATTTTTAAACTTCAGCGGAATTTGGAGAACAATGGAAGAGTTCCGAAGCATTTTTAAAAGTCAGCGGAAATCCGAGAACAATGGAAGAGTTGTGAAGCATTTTTAAACGTCAGCGGAATTCCGAGAACAATGGAATAGTTCTGAAGCATTTTTAAACGTCAGCGGAATTTTGAAAACAATGGAAGATTTCCGAAGCATTTTTAAATGTCAGCGGAATTCTGAGAACAATGGAAGAGTTCTGAAGCATTTATAAACTTCAGCAGAATTCCGAGAACAATGGAAGAGTTCCGAAGCATTTTTAAACGTCAGCGGAATTCCGAGAACAATGAAAGAGTTGCGAAGCATTACTAAACGTCAGCGGAATTCCGAGAACAATGGAAGAGTTCTGAAGCATTTTTAAACTTCAGCAGAATTCCCAGAACAATGGAAGTGTTTTGAAGCATTTTTAAACTTCAACGGAATTCCGAGAACAATGGAAGAGTTCCGAAGCATTTTTAAACGTCAGCGGAATTCCGAGAACAATGAAAGAGTTGCGAAGCATTATTAAACGTCAGCGGAATTCCGAGAACAATGGAAGAGTTCTGAAGCATTTTTAAGCGTCAGCGGAATTTTGAAAACAATGGAAGATTTCCGAAGCATTTTTAAACGTCAGCGGAATTCTGAGAACAATGGAAGAGTTCCTAAGCATTTTTAAACTTCAGCAGAATTCCGAGAACAATGGAAGGGTTCCGAAGCATTTTTAAACTTCAGCGGAATTCCGAGAACAATGGATGAGTTCCAAAGCATTTTTAAACGTCAGCGGAATTCTGAGAACAATGGAAGAGTTCCGAAGCATTTTTAAATGTCAGCAGAATTCCGAGAAGAATGTAAGAGTACTGAAGCATTTTTAAACTTCAGCAGAATTCCGAGAGCAATGGAAGAGTTCCAAAGCATTTTAAAAGTTCAGCAGAATTCCGAGAACAATTGAAGAGTTCTGAAGCATTTTTAAACGTCAGCGGAATGCCGAGAACCATGCAAGATTTCCGAAGCATTTTTATATGTCAGCGGAATTCCGAGAACAATGGAAGAGTACCGAAGCATTTTTAAACGTCAGCGGAATTCCGAGAAGAATGTAAGAGTTCTGAAGCATTTTTAAACTTCAGCAGAATTCCGAAAGCAATGGAAGAGTTCCAAAGCATTTTAAAAGTTCAGCAGAATTCCGAGAACAATCGAAGAGTTCCGAAGCATTTTTAAACGTCAGCGGAATGCCAAGAACAATGCAAGATTTCCGAAGCATTTTTATATGTCAGCGGAATTCCAAGAACAATGGAAGAGTTCCGAAGCATTTTTAAACTTCAGCAGAATTCCGAGAACAATGGAAGAGTTTCGAAGCATTTTTAAACTTCAACGGAATTCTGAGAACAATGGAAGAGTTCCGAAGCATTTTTAAACGTCAGCGGAATGCCAAGAACAATGCAAAATTTCCGAAGCATTTTTATATGTCAGCGGAATTCCGAGAACAATGGAAGAGTACCGAAGCATTTTTAAACGTCAGCAGAATTCCGAGAACAATGGAAGAGTTGGAAGCATTTTTAAACGTCAGCAGAATTCCGAGAACAATGGAAGAGTTCCGAAGCATTTTTAAACGTCAGCAGAATTCCGAGAACAATGGAAGAGTTCCGAAGCATTTTTAAACGTCAGCAGAATTCCGAGAACAATGGAAGAGTTCCGAAGCATTTTTAAACGTCAGCAGAATTCCGAGAACAATGGAAGAGTTCCGAAGCATTTTTAAACGTCAGCGGAATTCCGAGAAAAATGGAAGAGTTCTGAAGCATTTTTAAGCGTCAGCGGAATTTTTAAAACAATGGAAGATTTCCGAAGCATTTTTAAACGTCAGCGGAATTCTGAGAACAATGGAAGAGTTCCGAAGCATTTTTAAACTTCAGCAGAATTCCAAGAGCAATGGAAGAGTTCCAAAGCATTTTAAAAGTTCAGCAGAATTCCGAGAACAATTGAAGAGTTCCGAAGCATTTTTAAACGTCAGCGGAATGCCGAGAACAATGCAAGATTTCCGAAGCATTTTTATATGTCAGCGGAATTCCGAGAACAATGGAAGAGTACCGAAGCATTTTTAAATGTCAGCGGAATGCCGAGAACAATGCAAGATTTCCGAAGCATTTTTATATGTCAGCAGAATTCCGAGAACAATGGAAGAGATTTTAAGCATTTTTAAACTTCAGCGGAATTCCGAGAACAGTAGAAGAGTTCCGAAGCATTTTTAAACTTCACCTGAATTCTGAGAACAATGAAAGAGTTCCGAAGCATTTTTAAAAGTCAGCGGAATTCCGGGAACAATGGAAGAGTTGTGAAGCATTTTTAAACGTCAGCGGAATTCCGAGAACAATGGAAGAGTTCCGAAGCATTTTTAAACTTCAGCGGAATTTGGAGAACAATGGAAGAGTTCCGAAGTATTTTTAAAAGTCAGCGGAATTCTGAGAACAATGGAAGAGTTCCGAAGCATTTTTAAACTTCAGCGGAATTCCGAGAACAATGGAAGAGTTCCAAAGCATTTTTAAACGTCAGCGGAATTCCGAGAACAATGGAAGAGTTCTGAAGCATTTTTAAACGTCAGCGGAATATTGAAAACAATGGAAGATTTCCGAAGCATTTTTAAACGTCAGCGGAATTCTGAGAACAATGGAAGAGTTACGAAGCATTTTTAAACTTCAGCAGAATTCTGAGAACAATGGAAGAGTTCCGAAGCATTTTTAAATGTCAGCGGAATTCCGAGAACAATGAAAGAGTTGCAAAGCATTATTAAACGTCAGCGGAATTCCGAGAACAATGGAAGATTTCTGAAGCATCTTTAAACTTCAGCAGAATTCCGAGAACAATGGAAGAGTTTCGAAGCATTTTTAAACTTCAACGGAATTCCGAGAACAATGGATGAGTGCCGAAGCATTTTTAAACGTCAGCGGAATTCCGAGAACAATGAAAGAGTTGCGAAGCATTATTAAACGTCAGCGGAATTCCGAGAACAATGGAAGAGTTCTGAAGCATTTTTAAGCGCCAGCGGAATTTTGAAAACAATGGAAGATTTCCGAAGCATTTATAAACGTCAGCGGAATTCTGAGAACAATGGAAGAGTTCCGAAGCATTTTTAAACTTCAGCAGAATTCCGAGAACAATGGAAGGGTTCCGAAGCATTTTTAAACTTCAGCGGAATTTGGAGAACAATGGAAGAGTTCCGAAGCATTTTTAAAAGTCAGCGGAAATCCGAGAACAATGGAAGAGTTGTGAAGCATTTTTAAACGTCAGCGGAATTCTGAGAACAATGGAAGAGTTCCTAAGCATTTTTAAACTTCAGCAGAATTCCGAGAACAATGGAAGATTTCCGAAGCATTTTTAAACGTCAGCGGAATTCTGAGAACAATGGAAGAGTTCCTAAGCATTTTTAAACTTCAGCAGAATTCCGAGAACAATGGAAGATTTCCGAAGCATTTTTAAACGTCAGCGGAATTCTGAGAACAATGGAAGAGTTCCTAAGCATTTTTAAACTTCAGCAGAATTCCGAGAACAATGGAAGAGTTCCGAAGCATTTTTAAACTTCAGCAGAATTCCAAGAGCAATGGAAGAGTTCCAAAGCATTTTAAAAGTTCAGCAGAATTCCGAGAACAATTGAAGAGTTCCGAAGCATTTTTAAACGTCAGCGGAATGCCGAGAACAATGTAAGATTTCCGAAGCATTTTTATATGTCAGCGGAATTCCGAGAACAATGGAAGAGTACCGAAGCATTTTTAAACGTCAGCGGAATTCTGAGAACAATGGAAGAGTTCCAAAGCATTTTTAAACTTCAGAAGAATTCCGAGAACAATGGAAGAGTTTCGAAGCATTTTTAAACTTCAACGGAATTCCGAGAACAATGGAAGAGTTCCGCAGCATTTTTAAACGTCAGCAGAATTCCGAGAAGAATGTAAGAGTTCTGAAGCATTTTTAAACTTCAGCAGAATTCCGAAAGCAATGGAAGAGTTCCAAAGCATTTTAAAAGTTCAGCAGAATTCCGAGAACAATTGAAGAGTTCCGAAGCATTTTTAAACGTCAGCGGAATGCCGAGAACAATGCAAGATTTCCGAAGCATTTTTATATGTCAGCGGAATTCCAAGAACAATGGAAGAGTTCCGAAGCATTTTTAAACTTCAGCAGAATTCCGAGAACAATGGAAGAGTTTCGAAGCATTTTTAAACTTCAATGGAATTTCAAGAACAATGGAAGAGTTCCGAAGCATTTTTAAACTTCAGCAGAATTCCGAGAACAATGGAAGATTTCCGAAGCATTATTAAACGTCAGCGGAATTCTGAGAACAATGGAAGAGTTCTGAAGCATTTATAAACTTCAGCAGAATTCCGAGAACAATGGAAGAGTTCCGAAGCATTTTTAAACTTCACCCGAATTCCGAGAGCAATGGAAGAGTTCCAAAGCATTTTAAAAGTTCAGCAGAATTCCTAGAACAATTGAAGAGTTCCGAAGCATTTTTAAACGTCAGCGGAATGCCGAGAACAATGCAAGATTTCCGAAGCATTTTTAAACGTCAGCGGAATTCTGAGAACAATGGAAGAGTTCCGAAGCATTTTTAAACTTCAGCAGAATTCCGAGAACAATGGAAGAGTTTCGAAGCATTTT
Organism: Phyllobates terribilis; assembly: GCF_046119375.1. Classification (NCBI taxonomy): domain Eukaryota; kingdom Metazoa; phylum Chordata; class Amphibia; order Anura; family Dendrobatidae; genus Phyllobates; species Phyllobates terribilis. The sequence goes on along the minus strand of NW_027362775.1, from coordinate 18,284,406 downwards.
TAAACTTCAACGGAATTTCGAGAACAATGGAAGAGTTCCAAAGCATTTTTAAACGTCAGCGGAATTCCGAGAACAATGAAAGAGTTGCGAAGCATTATTAAACGTCAGCGGAATTCCGAGAACAATGGAAGAGTTCTGAAGCATTTTTAAACGTCAGCGGAATTTTGAAAACAATGGAAGATTTCCGAAGCATTTTTAAACGTCAGCGGAATTCTGAGAACAATGGAAGAGTTCCGAAGCATTTTTAAACGTCAGCGGAATGCCGAGAACAATGCAAGATTTCTGAAGCATTTTTATATGTCAGCGGAATTCCGAGAACAATGGAAGAGTTCCGAAGCATTTTTAAACTTCACCCGAATTCCGAGAGCAATGGAAGAGTTCCAAAGCATTTTAAAAGTTCAGCAGAATTCCTAGAACAATTGAAGAGTTCCGAAGCATTTTTAAACGTCAGCGGAATGCCGAGAACAATGCAAGATTTCCGAAGCATTTTTAAACGTCAGCGGAATTCTGAGAACAATGGAAGAGTTCCGAAGCATTTTTAAACTTCAGCAGAATTCCGAGAACAATGGAAGAGTTTCGAAGCATTTTTAAACTTCAACGGAATTTCGAGAACAATGGAAGAGTTCCAAAGCATTTTTAAACGTCAGCGGAATTCCGAGAACAATGAAAGAGTTGCGAAGCATTATTAAACGTCAGCGGAATTCCGAGAACAATGGAAGAGTTCTGAAGCATTTTTAAACGTCAGCGGAATTTTGAAAACAATGGAAGATTTCCGAAGCATTTTTAAACGTCAGCGGAATTCTGAGAACAATGGAAGAGTTCCGAAGCATTTTTAAACGTCAGCGGAATGCCGAGAACAATGCAAGATTTCTGAAGCATTTTTATATGTCAGCGGAATTCCGAGAACAATGGAAGAGTACCGAAGCATTTTTAAATGTCAGCGGAATGCCGAGAACAATGCAAGATTTCCGAAGCATTTTTATATGTCAGCAAAATTCCGAGAACAATGGAAGAGATTTTAAGCATTTTTAAACTTCAGCGGAATTCCGAGAACAGTAGAAGAGTTCCGAAGCATTTTTAAACTTCACCCGAATTCTGAGAACAATGAAAGTGTTCCGAAGCATTTTTAAAAGTCAGCGGAATTCCGGGAACAATGGAAGAGTTGTGAAGCATTTTTAAACGTCAGCGGAATTCCGAGAACAATGGAAGAGTTCCGAAGCATTTTTAAACTTCAGCGGAATTTGGAGAACAATGGAAGAGTTCCGAAGTATTTTTAAAAGTCAGCGGAATTCTGAGAACAATGGAAGAGTTCCGAAGCATTTTTAAACTTCAGCGGAATTCCGAGAACAATGGAAGAGTTCCAAAGCATTTTTAAACGTCAGCGGAATTCCGAGAACAATGGAAGAGTTCTGAAGCATTTTTAAACGTCAGCGGAATATTGAAAACAATGGAAGATTTCCGAAGCATTTTTAAACGTCAGCGGAATTCTGAGAACAATGGAAGAGTTACGAAGCATTTTTAAACGTCAGCAGAATTCCGAGAATAATGGAAGAGTTCCGAAGCATTTTTAAATGTCAGCGGAATTCCGAGAACAATGAAAGAGTTGCGAAGCATTATTAAACGTCAGCGGAATTCCGAGAACAATGGAAGGGTTCTGAAGCATTTTTAAGCGTCAGCGGAATTTTGAAAACAATGGAAGATTTCCGAAGCATTTATAAACGTCAGCGGAATTCTGAGAACAATGGAAGAGTTCCGAAGCATTTTTAAACTTCAGCAGAATTCCGAGAACAATGGAAGGGTTCCGAAGCATTTTTAAACTTCAGCGGAATTTGGAGAACAATGGAAGAGTTCCGAAGCATTTTTAAAAGTCAGCGGAAATCCGAGAACAATGGAAGAGTTGTGAAGCATTTTTAAACGTCAGCGGAATTCCGAGAACAATGGAATAGTTCTGAAGCATTTTTAAACGTCAGCGGAATTTTGAAAACAATGGAAGATTTCCGAAGCATTTTTAAATGTCAGCGGAATTCTGAGAACAATGGAAGAGTTCTGAAGCATTTATAAACTTCAGCAGAATTCCGAGAACAATGGAAGAGTTCCGAAGCATTTTTAAACGTCAGCGGAATTCCGAGAACAATGAAAGAGTTGCGAAGCATTACTAAACGTCAGCGGAATTCCGAGAACAATGGAAGAGTTCTGAAGCATTTTTAAACTTCAGCAGAATTCCCAGAACAATGGAAGTGTTTTGAAGCATTTTTAAACTTCAACGGAATTCCGAGAACAATGGAAGAGTTCCGAAGCATTTTTAAACGTCAGCGGAATTCCGAGAACAATGAAAGAGTTGCGAAGCATTATTAAACGTCAGCGGAATTCCGAGAACAATGGAAGAGTTCTGAAGCATTTTTAAGCGTCAGCGGAATTTTGAAAACAATGGAAGATTTCCGAAGCATTTTTAAACGTCAGCGGAATTCTGAGAACAATGGAAGAGTTCCTAAGCATTTTTAAACTTCAGCAGAATTCCGAGAACAATGGAAGGGTTCCGAAGCATTTTTAAACTTCAGCGGAATTCCGAGAACAATGGATGAGTTCCAAAGCATTTTTAAACGTCAGCGGAATTCTGAGAACAATGGAAGAGTTCCGAAGCATTTTTAAATGTCAGCAGAATTCCGAGAAGAATGTAAGAGTACTGAAGCATTTTTAAACTTCAGCAGAATTCCGAGAGCAATGGAAGAGTTCCAAAGCATTTTAAAAGTTCAGCAGAATTCCGAGAACAATTGAAGAGTTCTGAAGCATTTTTAAACGTCAGCGGAATGCCGAGAACCATGCAAGATTTCCGAAGCATTTTTATATGTCAGCGGAATTCCGAGAACAATGGAAGAGTACCGAAGCATTTTTAAACGTCAGCGGAATTCCGAGAAGAATGTAAGAGTTCTGAAGCATTTTTAAACTTCAGCAGAATTCCGAAAGCAATGGAAGAGTTCCAAAGCATTTTAAAAGTTCAGCAGAATTCCGAGAACAATCGAAGAGTTCCGAAGCATTTTTAAACGTCAGCGGAATGCCAAGAACAATGCAAGATTTCCGAAGCATTTTTATATGTCAGCGGAATTCCAAGAACAATGGAAGAGTTCCGAAGCATTTTTAAACTTCAGCAGAATTCCGAGAACAATGGAAGAGTTTCGAAGCATTTTTAAACTTCAACGGAATTCTGAGAACAATGGAAGAGTTCCGAAGCATTTTTAAACGTCAGCGGAATGCCAAGAACAATGCAAAATTTCCGAAGCATTTTTATATGTCAGCGGAATTCCGAGAACAATGGAAGAGTACCGAAGCATTTTTAAACGTCAGCAGAATTCCGAGAACAATGGAAGAGTTGGAAGCATTTTTAAACGTCAGCAGAATTCCGAGAACAATGGAAGAGTTCCGAAGCATTTTTAAACGTCAGCAGAATTCCGAGAACAATGGAAGAGTTCCGAAGCATTTTTAAACGTCAGCAGAATTCCGAGAACAATGGAAGAGTTCCGAAGCATTTTTAAACGTCAGCAGAATTCCGAGAACAATGGAAGAGTTCCGAAGCATTTTTAAACGTCAGCGGAATTCCGAGAAAAATGGAAGAGTTCTGAAGCATTTTTAAGCGTCAGCGGAATTTTTAAAACAATGGAAGATTTCCGAAGCATTTTTAAACGTCAGCGGAATTCTGAGAACAATGGAAGAGTTCCGAAGCATTTTTAAACTTCAGCAGAATTCCAAGAGCAATGGAAGAGTTCCAAAGCATTTTAAAAGTTCAGCAGAATTCCGAGAACAATTGAAGAGTTCCGAAGCATTTTTAAACGTCAGCGGAATGCCGAGAACAATGCAAGATTTCCGAAGCATTTTTATATGTCAGCGGAATTCCGAGAACAATGGAAGAGTACCGAAGCATTTTTAAATGTCAGCGGAATGCCGAGAACAATGCAAGATTTCCGAAGCATTTTTATATGTCAGCAGAATTCCGAGAACAATGGAAGAGATTTTAAGCATTTTTAAACTTCAGCGGAATTCCGAGAACAGTAGAAGAGTTCCGAAGCATTTTTAAACTTCACCTGAATTCTGAGAACAATGAAAGAGTTCCGAAGCATTTTTAAAAGTCAGCGGAATTCCGGGAACAATGGAAGAGTTGTGAAGCATTTTTAAACGTCAGCGGAATTCCGAGAACAATGGAAGAGTTCCGAAGCATTTTTAAACTTCAGCGGAATTTGGAGAACAATGGAAGAGTTCCGAAGTATTTTTAAAAGTCAGCGGAATTCTGAGAACAATGGAAGAGTTCCGAAGCATTTTTAAACTTCAGCGGAATTCCGAGAACAATGGAAGAGTTCCAAAGCATTTTTAAACGTCAGCGGAATTCCGAGAACAATGGAAGAGTTCTGAAGCATTTTTAAACGTCAGCGGAATATTGAAAACAATGGAAGATTTCCGAAGCATTTTTAAACGTCAGCGGAATTCTGAGAACAATGGAAGAGTTACGAAGCATTTTTAAACTTCAGCAGAATTCTGAGAACAATGGAAGAGTTCCGAAGCATTTTTAAATGTCAGCGGAATTCCGAGAACAATGAAAGAGTTGCGAAGCATTATTAAACGTCAGCGGAATTCCGAGAACAATGGAAGATTTCTGAAGCATCTTTAAACTTCAGCAGAATTCCGAGAACAATGGAAGAGTTTCGAAGCATTTTTAAACTTCAACGGAATTCCGAGAACAATGGATGAGTGCCGAAGCATTTTTAAACGTCAGCGGAATTCCGAGAACAATGAAAGAGTTGCGAAGCATTATTAAACGTCAGCGGAATTCCGAGAACAATGGAAGAGTTCTGAAGCATTTTTAAGCGCCAGCGGAATTTTGAAAACAATGGAAGATTTCCGAAGCATTTATAAACGTCAGCGGAATTCTGAGAACAATGGAAGAGTTCCGAAGCATTTTTAAACTTCAGCAGAATTCCGAGAACAATGGAAGGGTTCCGAAGCATTTTTAAACTTCAGCGGAATTTGGAGAACAATGGAAGAGTTCCGAAGCATTTTTAAAAGTCAGCGGAAATCCGAGAACAATGGAAGAGTTGTGAAGCATTTTTAAACGTCAGCGGAATTCTGAGAACAATGGAAGAGTTCCTAAGCATTTTTAAACTTCAGCAGAATTCCGAGAACAATGGAAGATTTCCGAAGCATTTTTAAACGTCAGCGGAATTCTGAGAACAATGGAAGAGTTCCTAAGCATTTTTAAACTTCAGCAGAATTCCGAGAACAATGGAAGATTTCCGAAGCATTTTTAAACGTCAGCGGAATTCTGAGAACAATGGAAGAGTTCCTAAGCATTTTTAAACTTCAGCAGAATTCCGAGAACAATGGAAGAGTTCCGAAGCATTTTTAAACTTCAGCAGAATTCCAAGAGCAATGGAAGAGTTCCAAAGCATTTTAAAAGTTCAGCAGAATTCCGAGAACAATTGAAGAGTTCCGAAGCATTTTTAAACGTCAGCGGAATGCCGAGAACAATGTAAGATTTCCGAAGCATTTTTATATGTCAGCGGAATTCCGAGAACAATGGAAGAGTACCGAAGCATTTTTAAACGTCAGCGGAATTCTGAGAACAATGGAAGAGTTCCAAAGCATTTTTAAACTTCAGAAGAATTCCGAGAACAATGGAAGAGTTTCGAAGCATTTTTAAACTTCAACGGAATTCCGAGAACAATGGAAGAGTTCCGCAGCATTTTTAAACGTCAGCAGAATTCCGAGAAGAATGTAAGAGTTCTGAAGCATTTTTAAACTTCAGCAGAATTCCGAAAGCAATGGAAGAGTTCCAAAGCATTTTAAAAGTTCAGCAGAATTCCGAGAACAATTGAAGAGTTCCGAAGCATTTTTAAACGTCAGCGGAATGCCGAGAACAATGCAAGATTTCCGAAGCATTTTTATATGTCAGCGGAATTCCAAGAACAATGGAAGAGTTCCGAAGCATTTTTAAACTTCAGCAGAATTCCGAGAACAATGGAAGAGTTTCGAAGCATTTTTAAACTTCAATGGAATTTCGAGAACAATGGAAGAGTTCCGAAGCATTTTTAAACTTCAGCAGAATTCCGAGAACAATGGAAGATTTCCGAAGCATTATTAAACGTCAGCGGAATTCTGAGAACAATGGAAGAGTTCTGAAGCATTTATAAACTTCAGCAGAATTCCGAGAACAATGGAAGAGTTCCGAAGCATTTTTAAACTTCACCCGAATTCCGAGAGCAATGGAAGAGTTCCAAAGCATTTTAAAAGTTCAGCAGAATTCCTAGAACAATTGAAGAGTTCCGAAGCATTTTTAAACGTCAGCGGAATGCCGAGAACAATGCAAGATTTCCGAAGCATTTTTAAACGTCAGCGGAATTCTGAGAACAATGGAAGAGTTCCGAAGCATTTTTAAACTTCAGCAGAATTCCGAGAACAATGGAAGAGTTTCGAAGCATTTTTAAACTTCAACGGAATTTCGAGAACAATGGAAGAGTTCCAAAGCATTTTTAAACGTCAGCGGAATTCCGAGAACAATGAAAGAGTTGCGAAGCATTATTAAACGTCAGCGGAATTCCGAGAACAATGGAAGAGTTCTGAAGCATTTTTAAACGTCAGCGGAATTTTGAAAACAATGGAAGATTTCCGAAGCATTTTTAAACGTCAGCGGAATTCTGAGAACAATGGAAGAGTTCCGAAGCATTTTTAAACGTCAGCGGAATGCCGAGAACAATGCAAGATTTCTGAAGCATTTTTATATGTCAGCGGAATTCCGAGAACAATGGAAGAGTACCGAAGCATTTTTAAATGTCAGCGGAATGCCGAGAACAATGCAAGATTTCCGAAGCATTTTTATATGTCAGCAAAATTCCGAGAACAATGGAAGAGATTTTAAGCATTTTTAAACTTCAGCGGAATTCCGAGAACAGTAGAAGAGTTCCGAAGCATTTTTAAACTTCACCCGAATTCTGAGAACAATGAAAGTGTTCCGAAGCATTTTTAAAAGTCAGCGGAATTCCGGGAACAATGGAAGAGTTGTGAAGCATTTTTAAACGTCAGCGGAATTCCGAGAACAATGGAAGAGTTCCGAAGCATTTTTAAACTTCAGCGGAATTTGGAGAACAATGGAAGAGTTCCGAAGTATTTTTAAAAGTCAGCGGAATTCTGAGAACAATGGAAGAGTTCCGAAGCATTTTTAAACTTCAGCGGAATTCCGAGAACAATGGAAGAGTTCCAAAGCATTTTTAAACGTCAGCGGAATTCCGAGAACAATGGAAGAGTTCTGAAGCATTTTTAAACGTCAGCGGAATATTGAAAACAATGGAAGATTTCCGAAGCATTTTTAAACGTCAGCGGAATTCCGAGAACAATGGAAGGGTTCTGAAGCATTTTTAAGCGTCAGCGGAATTTTGAAAACAATGGAAGATTTCCGAAGCATTTATAAACGTCAGCGGAATTCTGAGAACAATGGAAGAGTTCCGAAGCATTTTTAAACTTCAGCAGAATTCCGAGAACAATGGAAGGGTTCCGAAGCATTTTTAAACTTCAGCGGAATTTGGAGAACAATGGAAGAGTTCCGAAGCATTTTTAAAAGTCAGCGGAAATCCGAGAACAATGGAAGAGTTGTGAAGCATTTTTAAACGTCAGCGGAATTCCGAGAACAATGGAATAGTTCTGAAGCATTTTTAAACGTCAGCGGAATTTTGAAAACAATGGAAGATTTCCGAAGCATTTTTAAATGTCAGCGGAATTCTGAGAACAATGGAAGAGTTCTGAAGCATTTATAAACTTCAGCAGAATTCCGAGAACAATGGAAGAGTTCCGAAGCATTTTTAAACGTCAGCGGAATTCCGAGAACAATGAAAGAGTTGCGAAGCATTACTAAACGTCAGCGGAATTCCGAGAACAATGGAAGAGTTCTGAAGCATTTTTAAACTTCAGCAGAATTCCCAGAACAATGGAAGTGTTTTGAAGCATTTTTAAACTTCAACGGAATTCCGAGAACAATGGAAGAGTTCCGAAGCATTTTTAAACGTCAGCGGAATTCCGAGAACAATGAAAGAGTTGCGAAGCATTATTAAACGTCAGCGGAATTCCGAGAACAATGGAAGAGTTCTGAAGCATTTTTAAGCGTCAGCGGAATTTTGAAAACAATGGAAGATTTCCGAAGCATTTTTAAACGTCAGCGGAATTCTGAGAACAATGGAAGAGTTCCTAAGCATTTTTAAACTTCAGCAGAATTCCGAGAACAATGGAAGGGTTCCGAAGCATTTTTAAACTTCAGCGGAATTCCGAGAACAATGGATGAGTTCCAAAGCATTTTTAAACGTCAGCGGAATTCTGAGAACAATGGAAGAGTTCCGAAGCATTTTTAAATGTCAGCAGAATTCCGAGAAGAATGTAAGAGTACTGAAGCATTTTTAAACTTCAGCAGAATTCCGAGAGCAATGGAAGAGTTCCAAAGCATTTTAAAAGTTCAGCAGAATTCCGAGAACAATTGAAGAGTTCCGAAGCATTTTTAAACGTCAGCGGAATGCCGAGAACCATGCAAGATTTCCGAAGCATTTTTATATGTCAGCGGAATTCCGAGAACAATGGAAGAGTACCGAAGCATTTTTAAACGTCAGCGGAATTCCGAGAAGAATGTAAGAGTTCTGAAGCATTTTTAAACTTCAGCAGAATTCCGAAAGCAATGGAAGAGTTCCAAAGCATTTTAAAAGTTCAGCAGAATTCCGAGAACAATCGAAGAGTTCCGAAGCATTTTTAAACGTCAGCGGAATGCCAAGAACAATGCAAGATTTCCGAAGCATTTTTATATGTCAGCGGAATTCCAAGAACAATGGAAGAGTTCCGAAGCATTTTTAAACTTCAGCAGAATTCCGAGAACAATGGAAGAGTTTCGAAGCATTTTTAAACTTCAACGGAATTCTGAGAACAATTGAAGAGTTCCGAAGCATTTTTAAACGTCAGCGGAATGCCAAGAACAATGCAAAATTTCCGAAGCATTTTTATATGTCAGCGGAATTCCGAGAACAATGGAAGAGTACCGAAGCATTTTTAAACGTCAGCAGAATTCCGAGAACAATGGAAGAGTTGGAAGCATTTTTAAACGTCAGCAGAATTCCGAGAACAATGGAAGAGTTCCGAAGCATTTTTAAACGTCAGCAGAATTCCGAGAACAATGGAAGAGTTCCGAAGCATTTTTAAACGTCAGCAGAATTCCGAGAACAATGGAAGAGTTCCGAAGCATTTTTAAACGTCAGCAGAATTCCGAGAACAATGGAAGAGTTCCGAAGCATTTTTAAACGTCAGCGGAATTCCGAGAAAAATGGAAGAGTTCTGAAGCATTTTTAAGCGTCAGCGGAATTTTTAAAACAATGGAAGATTTCCGAAGCATTTTTAAACGTCAGCGGAATTCTGAGAACAATGGAAGAGTTCCGAAGCATTTTTAAACTTCAGCAGAATTCCAAGAGCAATGGAAGAGTTCCAAAGCATTTTAAAAGTTCAGCAGAATTCCGAGAACAATTGAAGAGTTCCGAAGCATTTTTAAACGTCAGCGGAATGCCGAGAACAATGCAAGATTTCCGAAGCATTTTTATATGTCAGCGGAATTCCGAGAACAATGGAAGAGTACCGAAGCATTTTTAAATGTCAGCGGAATGCCGAGAACAATGCAAGATTTCCGAAGCATTTTTATATGTCAGCAGAATTCCGAGAACAATGGAAGAGATTTTAAGCATTTTTAAACTTCAGCGGAATTCCGAGAACAGTAGAAGAGTTCCGAAGCATTTTTAAACTTCACCTGAATTCTGAGAACAATGAAAGAGTTCCGAAGCATTTTTAAAAGTCAGCGGAATTCCGGGAACAATGGAAGAGTTGTGAAGCATTTTTAAACGTCAGCGGAATTCCGAGAACAATGGAAGAGTTCCGAAGCATTTTTAAACTTCAGCGGAATTTGGAGAACAATGGAAGAGTTCCGAAGTATTTTTAAAAGTCAGCGGAATTCTGAGAACAATGGAAGAGTTCCGAAGCATTTTTAAACTTCAGCGGAATTCCGAGAACAATGGAAGAGTTCCAAAGCATTTTTAAACGTCAGCGGAATTCCGAGAACAATGGAAGAGTTCTGAAGCATTTTTAAACGTCAGCGGAATATTGAAAACAATGGAAGATTTCCGAAGCATTTTTAAACGTCAGCGGAATTCTGAGAACAATGGAAGAGTTACGAAGCATTTTTAAACTTCAGCAGAATTCTGAGAACAATGGAAGAGTTCCGAAGCATTTTTAAATGTCAGCGGAATTCCGAGAACAATGAAAGAGTTGCGAAGCATTATTAAACGTCAGCGGAATTCCGAGAACAATGGAAGATTTCTGAAGCATCTTTAAACTTCAGCAGAATTCCGAGAACAATGGAAGAGTTTCGAAGCATTTTTAAACTTCAACGGAATTCCGAGAACAATGGATGAGTGCCGAAGCATTTTTAAACGTCAGCGGAATTCCGAGAACAATGAAAGAGTTGCGAAGCATTATTAAACGTCAGCGGAATTCCGAGAACAATGGAAGAGTTCTGAAGCATTTTTAAGCGCCAGCGGAATTTTGAAAACAATGGAAGATTTCCGAAGCATTTATAAACGTCAGCGGAATTCTGAGAACAATGGAAGAGTTCCGAAGCATTTTTAAACTTCAGCAGAATTCCGAGAACAATGGAAGGGTTCCGAAGCATTTTTAAACTTCAGCGGAATTTGGAGAACAATGGAAGAGTTCCGAAGCATTTTTAAAAGTCAGCGGAAATCCGAGAACAATGGAAGAGTTGTGAAGCATTTTTAAACGTCAGCGGAATTCTGAGAACAATGGAAGAGTTCCTAAGCATTTTTAAACTTCAGCAGAATTCCGAGAACAATGGAAGGGTTCCGAAGCATTTTTAAACTTCAGCGGAATTCCGAGAACAATGGATGAGTTCCAAAGCATTTTTAAACGTCAGCGGAATTCTGAGAACAATGGAAGAGTTCCGAAGCATTTTTAAATGTCAGCAGAATTCCGAGAAGAATGTAAGAGTACTGAAGCATTTTTAAACTTCAGCAGAATTCCGAGAGCAATGGAAGAGTTCCAAAGCATTTTAAAAGTTCAGCAGAATTCCGAGAACAATTGAAGAGTTCCGAAGCATTTTTAAACGTCAGCGGAATGCCGAGAACCATGCAAGATTTCCGAAGCATTTTTATATGTCAGCGGAATTCCGAGAACAATGGAAGAGTACCGAAGCATTTTTAAACGTCAGCGGAATTCCGAGAAGAATGTAAGAGTTCTGAAGCATTTTTAAACTTCAGCAGAATTCCGAAAGCAATGGAAGAGTTCCAAAGCATTTTAAAAGTTCAGCAGAATTCCGAGAACAATCGAAGAGTTCCGAAGCATTTTTAAACGTCAGCGGAATGCCAAGAACAATGCAAGATTTCCGAAGCATTTTTATATGTCAGCGGAATTCCAAGAACAATGGAAGAGTTCCGAAGCATTTTTAAACTTCAGCAGAATTCCGAGAACAATGGAAGAGTTTCGAAGCATTTTTAAACTTCAACGGAATTCTGAGAACAATTGAAGAGTTCCGAAGCATTTTTAAACGTCAGCGGAATGCCAAGAACAATGCAAAATTTCCGAAGCATTTTTATATGTCAGCGGAATTCCGAGAACAATGGAAGAGTACCGAAGCATTTTTAAACGTCAGCAGAATTCCGAGAACAATGGAAGAGTTGGAAGCATTTTTAAACGTCAGCAGAATTCCGAGAACAATGGAAGAGTTCCGAAGCATTTTTAAACGTCAGCAGAATTCCGAGAACAATGGAAGAGTTCCGAAGCATTTTTAAACGTCAGCAGAATTCCGAGAACAATGGAAGAGTTCCGAAGCATTTTTAAACGTCAGCAGAATTCCGAGAACAATGGAAGAGTTCCGAAGCATTTTTAAACGTCAGCGGAATTCCGAGAAAAATGGAAGAGTTCTGAAGCATTTTTAAGCGTCAGCGGAATTTTTAAAACAATGGAAGATTTCCGAAGCATTTTTAAACGTCAGCGGAATTCTGAGAACAATGGAAGAGTTCCGAAGCATTTTTAAACTTCAGCAGAATTCCAAGAGCAATGGAAGAGTTCCAAAGCATTTTAAAAGTTCAGCAGAATTCCGAGAACAATTGAAGAGTTCCGAAGCATTTTTAAACGTCAGCGGAATGCCGAGAACAATGCAAGATTTCCGAAGCATTTTTATATGTCAGCGGAATTCCGAGAACAATGGAAGAGTACCGAAGCATTTTTAAATGTCAGCGGAATGCCGAGAACAATGCAAGATTTCCGAAGCATTTTTATATGTCAGCAGAATTCCGAGAACAATGGAAGAGATTTTAAGCATTTTTAAACTTCAGCGGAATTCCGAGAACAGTAGAAGAGTTCCGAAGCATTTTTAAACTTCACCTGAATTCTGAGAACAATGAAAGAGTTCCGAAGCATTTTTAAAAGTCAGCGGAATTCCGGGAACAATGGAAGAGTTGTGAAGCATTTTTAAACGTCAGCGGAATTCCGAGAACAATGGAAGAGTTCCGAAGCATTTTTAAACTTCAGCGGAATTTGGAGAACAATGGAAGAGTTCCGAAGTATTTTTAAAAGTCAGCGGAATTCTGAGAACAATGGAAGAGTTCCGAAGCATTTTTAAACTTCAGCGGAATTCCGAGAACAATGGAAGAGTTCCAAAGCATTTTTAAACGTCAGCGGAATTCCGAGAACAATGGAAGAGTTCTGAAGCATTTTTAAACGTCAGCGGAATATTGAAAACAATGGAAGATTTCCGAAGCATTTTTAAACGTCAGCGGAATTCTGAGAACAATGGAAGAGTTACGAAGCATTTTTAAACTTCAGCAGAATTCTGAGAACAATGGAAGAGTTCCGAAGCATTTTTAAATGTCAGCGGAATTCCGAGAACAATGAAAGAGTTGCGAAGCATTATTAAACGTCAGCGGAATTCCGAGAACAATGGAAGATTTCTGAAGCATCTTTAAACTTCAGCAGAATTCCGAGAACAATGGAAGAGTTTCGAAGCATTTTTAAACTTCAACGGAATTCCGAGAACAATGGATGAGTGCCGAAGCATTTTTAAACGTCAGCGGAATTCCGAGAACAATGAAAGAGTTGCGAAGCATTATTAAACGTCAGCGGAATTCCGAGAACAATGGAAGAGTTCTGAAGCATTTTTAAGCGCCAGCGGAATTTTGAAAACAATGGAAGATTTCCGAAGCATTTATAAACGTCAGCGGAATTCTGAGAACAATGGAAGAGTTCCGAAGCATTTTTAAACTTCAGCAGAATTCCGAGAACAATGGAAGGGTTCCGAAGCATTTTTAAACTTCAGCGGAATTTGGAGAACAATGGAAGAGTTCCGAAGCATTTTTAAAAGTCAGCGGAAATCCGAGAACAATGGAAGAGTTGTGAAGCATTTTTAAACGTCAGCGGAATTCCGAGAACAATGGAATAGTTCTGAAGCATTTTTAAACGTCAGCGGAATTTTGAAAACAATGGAAGATTTCCGAAGCATTTTTAAATGTCAGCGGAATTCTGAGAACAATGGAAGAGTTCTGAAGCATTTATAAACTTCAGCAGAATTCCGAGAACAATGGAAGAGTTCCGAAGCATTTTTAAACGTCAGCGGAATTCCGAGAACAATGAAAGAGTTGCGAAGCATTACTAAACGTCAGCGGAATTCCGAGAACAATGGAAGAGTTCTGAAGCATTTTTAAACTTCAGCAGAATTCCCAGAACAATGGAAGTGTTTTGAAGCATTTTTAAACTTCAACGGAATTCCGAGAACAATGGAAGAGTTCCGAAGCATTTTTAAACGTCAGCGGAATTCCGAGAACAATGAAAGAGTTGCGAAGCATTATTAAACGTCAGCGGAATTCCGAGAACAATGGAAGAGTTCTGAAGCATTTTTAAGCGTCAGCGGAATTTTGAAAACAATGGAAGATTTCCGAAGCATTTTTAAACGTCAGCGGAATTCTGAGAACAATGGAAGAGTTCCTAAGCATTTTTAAACTTCAGCAGAATTCCGAGAACAATGGAAGGGTTCCGAAGCATTTTTAAACTTCAGCGGAATTCCGAGAACAATGGATGAGTTCCAAAGCATTTTTAAACGTCAGCGGAATTCTGAGAACAATGGAAGAGTTCCGAAGCATTTTTAAATGTCAGCAGAATTCCGAGAAGAATGTAAGAGTACTGAAGCATTTTTAAACTTCAGCAGAATTCCGAGAGCAATGGAAGAGTTCCAAAGCATTTTAAAAGTTCAGCAGAATTCCGAGAACAATTGAAGAGTTCCGAAGCATTTTTAAACGTCAGCGGAATGCCGAGAACCATGCAAGATTTCCGAAGCATTTTTATATGTCAGCGGAATTCCGAGAACAATGGAAGAGTACCGAAGCATTTTTAAACGTCAGCGGAATTCCGAGAAGAATGTAAGAGTTCTGAAGCATTTTTAAACTTCAGCAGAATTCCGAAAGCAATGGAAGAGTTCCAAAGCATTTTAAAAGTTCAGCAGAATTCCGAGAACAATCGAAGAGTTCCGAAGCATTTTTAAACGTCAGCGGAATGCCAAGAACAATGCAAGATTTCCGAAGCATTTTTATATGTCAGCGGAATTCCAAGAACAATGGAAGAGTTCCGAAGCATTTTTAAACTTCAGCAGAATTCCGAGAACAATGGAAGAGTTTCGAAGCATTTTTAAACTTCAACGGAATTCTGAGAACAATTGAAGAGTTCCGAAGCATTTTTAAACGTCAGCGGAATGCCAAGAACAATGCAAAATTTCCGAAGCATTTTTATATGTCAGCGGAATTCCGAGAACAATGGAAGAGTACCGAAGCATTTTTAAACGTCAGCAGAATTCCGAGAACAATGGAAGAGTTGGAAGCATTTTTAAACGTCAGCAGAATTCCGAGAACAATGGAAGAGTTCCGAAGCATTTTTAAACGTCAGCAGAATTCCGAGAACAATGGAAGAGTTCCGAAGCATTTTTAAACGTCAGCAGAATTCCGAGAACAATGGAAGAGTTCCGAAGCATTTTTAAACGTCAGCAGAATTCCGAGAACAATGGAAGAGTTCCGAAGCATTTTTAAACGTCAGCGGAATTCCGAGAAAAATGGAAGAGTTCTGAAGCATTTTTAAGCGTCAGCGGAATTTTTAAAACAATGGAAGATTTCCGAAGCATTTTTAAACGTCAGCGGAATTCTGAGAACAATGGAAGAGTTCCGAAGCATTTTTAAACTTCAGCAGAATTCCAAGAGCAATGGAAGAGTTCCAAAGCATTTTAAAAGTTCAGCAGAATTCCGAGAACAATTGAAGAGTTCCGAAGCATTTTTAAACGTCAGCGGAATGCCGAGAACAATGCAAGATTTCCGAAGCATTTTTATATGTCAGCGGAATTCCGAGAACAATGGAAGAGTACCGAAGCATTTTTAAATGTCAGCGGAATGCCGAGAACAATGCAAGATTTCCGAAGCATTTTTATATGTCAGCAGAATTCCGAGAACAATGGAAGAGATTTTAAGCATTTTTAAACTTCAGCGGAATTCCGAGAACAGTAGAAGAGTTCCGAAGCATTTTTAAACTTCACCTGAATTCTGAGAACAATGAAAGAGTTCCGAAGCATTTTTAAAAGTCAGCGGAATTCCGGGAACAATGGAAGAGTTGTGAAGCATTTTTAAACGTCAGCGGAATTCCGAGAACAATGGAAGAGTTCCGAAGCATTTTTAAACTTCAGCGGAATTTGGAGAACAATGGAAGAGTTCCGAAGTATTTTTAAAAGTCAGCGGAATTCTGAGAACAATGGAAGAGTTCCGAAGCATTTTTAAACTTCAGCGGAATTCCGAGAACAATGGAAGAGTTCCAAAGCATTTTTAAACGTCAGCGGAATTCCGAGAACAATGGAAGAGTTCTGAAGCATTTTTAAACGTCAGCGGAATATTGAAAACAATGGAAGATTTCCGAAGCATTTTTAAACGTCAGCGGAATTCTGAGAACAATGGAAGAGTTACGAAGCATTTTTAAACTTCAGCAGAATTCTGAGAACAATGGAAGAGTTCCGAAGCATTTTTAAATGTCAGCGGAATTCCGAGAACAATGAAAGAGTTGCGAAGCATTATTAAACGTCAGCGGAATTCCGAGAACAATGGAAGATTTCTGAAGCATCTTTAAACTTCAGCAGAATTCCGAGAACAATGGAAGAGTTTCGAAGCATTTTTAAACTTCAACGGAATTCCGAGAACAATGGATGAGTGCCGAAGCATTTTTAAACGTCAGCGGAATTCCGAGAACAATGAAAGAGTTGCGAAGCATTATTAAACGTCAGCGGAATTCCGAGAACAATGGAAGAGTTCTGAAGCATTTTTAAGCGCCAGCGGAATTTTGAAAACAATGGAAGATTTTCGAAGCATTTATAAACGTCAGCGGAATTCTGAGAACAATGGAAGAGTTCCGAAGCATTTTTAAACTTCAGCAGAATTCCGAGAACAATGGAAGGGTTCCGAAGCATTTTTAAACTTCAGCGGAATTTGGAGAACAATGGAAGAGTTCCGAAGCATTTTTAAAAGTCAGCGGAAATCCGAGAACAATGGAAGAGTTGTGAAGCATTTTTAAACGTCAGCGGAATTCTGAGAACAATGGAAGAGTTCCTAAGCATTTTTAAACTTCAGCAGAATTCCGAGAACAATGGAAGATTTCCGAAGCATTTTTAAACGTCAGCGGAATTCTGAGAACAATGGAAGAGTTCCTAAGCATTTTTAAACTTCAGCAGAATTCCGAGAACAATGGAAGATTTCCGAAGCATTTTTAAACGTCAGCGGAATTCTGAGAACAATGGAAGAGTTCCTAAGCATTTTTAAACTTCAGCAGAATTCCGAGAACAATGGAAGAGTTCCGAAGCATTTTTAAACTTCAGCAGAATTCCAAGAGCAATGGAAGAGTTCCAAAGCATTTTAAAAGTTCAGCAGAATTCCGAGAACAATTGAAGAGTTCCGAAGCATTTTTAAACGTCAGCGGAATGCCGAGAACAATGCAAGATTTCCGAAGCATTTTTATATGTCAGCGGAATTCCGAGAAAAATGGAAGAGTACCGAAGCATTTTTAAATGTCAGCGGAATGCCGAGAACAATGCAAGATTTCCGAAGCATTTTTATATGTCAGCAGAATTCCGAGAACAATGGAAGAGATTTTAAGCATTTTTAAACTTCAGCAGAATTCCGAGAACAATGGAAGATTTCCGAAGCATTTTTAAAAGTCAGCGGAATTCCGGGAACAATGGAAGAGTTGTGAAGCATTTTTAAACGTCAGCGGAATTCCGAGAACAATGGAAGAGTTCCGAAGCATTTTTAAACTTCAGCGGAATTTTGAAAACAATGGAAGATTTCCGAAGCATTTTTAAATGTCAGCGGAATTCTGAGAACAATGGAAGAGTTCCGAAGCATTTTTAAACGTCAGCGGAATGCCGAGAACAATGCAAGATTTCCGAAGCATTTTTATATGTCAGCGGAATTCCGAGAACAATGGAAGAGTACCGAAGCATTTTTAAACGTCAGCAGAATTCCGAGAACAATGGAAGAGTTCCGAAGCATTTTTAAACGTCAGCAGAATTCCGAGAACAATGGAAGGGTTCCGAAGCATTTTTAAACTTCAGCGGAATTTGGAGAACAATGGAAGAGTTCCGAAGTATTTTTAAAAGTCAGCGGAATTCCGAGAACAATGGAAGAGTTGTGAAGCATTTTTAAACGTCAGCGGAATTCCGAGAACAATGGAAGAGTTCCGAAGCATTTTTAAACGTCAGCAGAATTCCGAGAACAATGGAAGAGTTCCGAAGCATTTTTAAACGTCAGCAGAATTCTGAGAACAATGTAAGGGTTCCGAAGCATTTTTAAACTTCAGCGGAATTCCGAGAACAATGGAAGAGTTCCAACGCATTTTTAAACGTCAGCGGAATTCTGAGAACAATGGAAGAGTTCCGAAGCATTTTTAAACGTCAGCAGAATTCCGAGAAGAATGTAAGAGTACTGAAGCATTTTTAAACTTCAGCAGAATTCCGAGAGCAATGGAAGAGTTCCAAAGCATTTTAAAACGTCAGCAGAATTCCGAGAACAATGGAAGGGTTCCGAAGCATTTTTAAACTTCAGCGGAATTTGGAGAACAATGGAAGAGTTCCGAAGTATTTTTAAAAGTCAGCGGAATTCCGAGAACAATGGAAGAGTTGTGAAGCATTTTTAAACGTCAGCGGAATTCCGAGAACAATGGAAGAGTTCCGAAGCATTTTTAAACGTCAGCAGAATTCTGAGAACAATGTAAGGGTTCCGAAGCATTTTTAAACTTCAGCGAAATTCCGAGAACAATGGAAGAGTTCCAACGCATTTTTAAACGTCAGCGGAATTCTGAGAACAATGGAAGAGTTCCGAAGCATTTTTAAACTTCAGCAGAATTCCGAAAGCAATGGAAGAGTTCCAAAGCATTTTAAAAGTTCAGCAGAATTCCGAGAACAATTGAAGAGTTCCGAAGCATTTTTAAACGTCAGCGGAATGCCGAGAACAATGCAAGATTTCCGAAGCATTTTTATATGTCAGCGGAATACCAAGAACAATGGAAGAGTTCCGAAGCATTTTTAAACTTCAGCAGAATTCCGAGAACAATGGAAGAGTTTCGAAGCATTTTTAAACTTCAACGGAATTCTGAGAACAATGGAAGAGTTCCGAAGCATTTTTAAACGTCAGCGGAATGCCAAGAACAATGCAAGATTTCCGAAGCATTTTTATATGTCAGCGGAATTCCGAGAACAATGGAAGAGTACCGAAGCTTTTTTAAACGTCAGCAGAATTCCGAGAACAATGGAAGAGTTCCGAAGCATTTTTAAACGTCAGCAGAATTCCGAGAACAATGGAAGAGTTCCGAAGCATTTTTAAACGTCAGCAGAATTCCGAGAACAATGGAAGAGTTCCGAAGCATTTTTAAACGTCAGCAGAATTCCGAGAACAATGGAAGAGTTCCGAAGCATTTTTAAACGTCAGCAGAATTCCGAGAACAATGGAAGAGTTCCGAAGCATTTTTAAACGTCAGCGGAATGCCGAGAACAATGCAAGATTTCCGAAGCATTTTTAAACGTCAGCGGAATTCTGAGAACAATGGAAGAGTTCCGAAGCATTTTTAAACTTCAGCAGAATTCCGAGAACAATGGAAGAGTTTCGAAGCATTTTTAAACTTCAACGGAATTTCGAGAACAATGGAAGAGTTCCAAAGCATTTTTAAACGTCAGCGGAATTCCGAGAACAATGAAAGAGTTGCGAAGCATTATTAAACGTCAGCGGAATTCCGAGAACAATGGAAGAGTTCTGAAGCATTTTTAAACGTCAGCGGAATTTTGAAAACAATGGAAGATTTCCGAAGCATTTTTAAACGTCAGCGGAATTCTGAGAACAATGGAAGAGTTCCGAAGCATTTTTAAACGTCAGCGGAATGCCGAGAACAATGCAAGATTTCCGAAGCATTTTTATATGTCAGCGGAATTCCGAGAACAATGGAAGAGTACCGAAGCATTTTTAAATGTCAGCGGAATGCCGAGAACAATGCAAGATTTCCGAAACATTTTTATATGTCAGCAAAATTCCTAGAACAATGGAAGAGATTTTAAGCATTTTTAAACTTCAGCGGAATTCCGAGAACAGTAGAAGAGTTCCGAAGCATTTTTAAACTTCACCCGAATTCTGAGAACAATGAAAGTGTTCCGAAGCATTTTTAAAAGTCAGCGGAATTCCGGGAACAATGGAAGAGTTGTGAAGCATTTTTAAACGTCAGCGGAATTCCGAGAACAATGGAAGAGTTCCGAAGCATTTTTAAACTTCAGCGGAATTTGGAGAACAATGGAAGAGTTCCGAAGTATTTTTAAAAGTCAGCGGAATTCTGAGAACAATGGAAGAGTTCCGAAGCATTTTTAAACTTCAGCGGAATTCCGAGAACAATGGAAGAGTTCCAAAGCATTTTTAAACGTCAGCGGAATTCCGAGAACAATGGAAGAGTTCTGAAGCATTTTTAAACGTCAGCGGAATATTGAAAACAATGGAAGATTTCCGAAGCATTTTTAAACGTCAGCGGAATTCTGAGAACAATGGAAGAGTTACGAAGCATTTTTAAACTTCAGCAGAATTCCGAGAACAATGGAAGAGTTCCGAAGCATTTTTAAATGTCAGCGGAATTCCGAGAACAATGAAAGAGTTGCGAAGCATTATTAAACGTCAGCGGAATTCCGAGAACAATGGAAGGGTTCTGAAGCATTTTTAAGCGTCAGCGGAATTTTGAAAACAATGGAAGATTTCCGAAGCATTTATAAACGTCAGCGGAATTCTGAGAACAATGGAAGAGTTCCGAAGCATTTTTAAACTTCAGCAGAATTCCGAGAACAATGGAAGGGTTCCGAAGCATTTTTAAACTTCAGCGGAATTTGGAGAACAATGGAAGAGTTCCGAAGCATTTTTAAAAGTCAGCGGAAATCCGAGAACAATGGAAGAGTTGTGAAGCATTTTTAAACGTCAGCGGAATTCCGAGAACAATGGAATAGTTCTGAAGCATTTTTAAACGTCAGCGGAATTTTGAAAACAATGGAAGATTTCCGAAGCATTTTTAAATGTCAGCGGAATTCTGAGAACAATGGAAGAGTTCTGAAGCATTTATAAACTTCAGCAGAATTCCGAGAACAATGGAAGAGTTCCGAAGCATTTTTAAACGTCAGCGGAATTCCGAGAACAATGAAAGAGTTGCGAAGCATTATTAAACGTCAGCGGAATTCCGAGAACAATGGAAGAGTTCTGAAGCATTTTTAAACTTCAGCAGAATTCCCAGAACAATGGAAGTGTTTTGAAGCATTTTTAAACTTCAACGGAATTCCGAGAACAATGGAAGAGTTCCGAAGCATTTTTAAACGTCAGCGGAATTCCGAGAACAATGAAAGAGTTGCGAAGCATTATTAAACGTCAGCGGAATTCCGAGAACAATGGAAGAGTTCTGAAGCATTTTTAAGCGTCAGCGGAATTTTGAAAACAATGGAAGATTTCCGAAGCATTTTTAAACGTCAGCGGAATTCTGAGAACAATGGAAGAGTTCCTAAGCATTTTTAAACTTCAGCAGAATTCCGAGAACAATGGAAGGGTTCCAAAGCATTTTTAAACTTCAGCGGAATTCCGAGAACAATGGATGAGTTCCAAAGCATTTTTAAACGTCAGCGGAATTCTGAGAACAATGGAAGAGTTCCGAAGCATTTTTAAATGTCAGCAGAATTCCGAGAAGAATGTAAGAGTACTGAAGCATTTTTAAACTTCAGCAGAATTCCGAGAGCAATGGAAGAGTTCCAAAGCATTTTAAAAGTTCAGCAGAATTCCGAGAACAATTGAAGAGTTCCGAAGCATTTTTAAACGTCAGCGGAATGCCGAGAACCATGCAAGATTTCCGAAGCATTTTTATATGTCAGCGGAATTCCGAGAACAATGGAAGAGTACCGAAGCATTTTTAAACGTCAGCGGAATTCCGAGAAGAATGTAAGAGTTCTGAAGCATTTTTAAACTTCAGCAGAATTCCGAAAGCAATGGAAGAGTTCCAAAGCATTTTAAAAGTTCAGCAGAATTCCGAGAACAATCGAAGAGTTCCGAAGCATTTTTAAACGTCAGCGGAATGCCAAGAACAATGCAAGATTTCCGAAGCATTTTTATATGTCAGCGGAATTCCAAGAACAATGGAAGAGTTCCGAAGCATTTTTAAACTTCAGCAGAATTCCGAGAACAATGGAAGAGTTTCGAAGCATTTTTAAACTTCAACGGAATTCTGAGAACAATGGAAGAGTTCCGAAGCATTTTTAAACGTCAGCGGAATGCCAAGAACAATGCAAAATTTCCGAAGCATTTTTATATGTCAGCGGAATTCCGAGAACAATGGAAGAGTACCGAAGCATTTTTAAACGTCAGCAGAATTCCGAGAACAATGGAAGAGTTGCGAAGCATTTTTAAACGTCAGCAGAATTCCGAGAACAATGGAAGAGTTCCGAAGCATTTTTAAACGTCAGCAGAATTCCGAGAACAATGGAAGAGTTCCGAAGCATTTTTAAACGTCAGCAGAATTCCGAGAACAATGGAAGAGTTCCGAAGCATTTTTAAACGTCAGCAGAATTCCGAGAACAATGGAAGAGTTCCGAAGCATTTTTAAACGTCAGCGGAATTCCGAGAAAAATGGAAGAGTTCTGAAGCATTTTTAAGCGTCAGCGGAATTTTGAAAACAATGGAAGATTTCCGAAGCATTTTTAAACGTCAGCGGAATTCTGAGAACAATGGAAGAGTTCCGAAGCATTTTTAAACTTCAGCAGAATTCCAAGAGCAATGGAAGAGTTCCAAAGCATTTTAAAAGTTCAGCAGAATTCCGAGAACAATTGAAGAGTTCCGAAGCATTTTTAAACGTCAGCGGAATGCCGAGAACAATGCAAGATTTCCGAAGCATTTTTATATGTCAGCGGAATTCCGAGAACAATGGAAGAGTACCGAAGCATTTTTAAATGTCAGCGGAATGCCGAGAACAATGCAAGATTTCCGAAGCATTTTTATATGTCAGCAGAATTCCGAGAACAATGGAAGAGATTTTAAGCATTTTTAAACTTCAGCGGAATTCCGAGAACAGTAGTAGAGTTCCGAAGCATTTTTAAACTTCACCTGAATTCTGAGAACAATGAAAGAGTTCCGAAGCATTTTTAAAAGTCAGCGGAATTCCGGGAACAATGGAAGAGTTGTGAAGCATTTTTAAACGTCAGCGGAATTCCGAGAACAATGGAAGAGTTCCGAAGCATTTTTAAACTTCAGCGGAATTTGGAGAACAATGGAAGAGTTCCGAAGTATTTTTAAAAGTCAGCGGAATTCTGAGAACAATGGAAGAGTTCCGAAGCATTTTTAAACTTCAGCGGAATTCCGAGAACAATGGAAGAGTTCCAAAGCATTTTTAAACGTCAGCGGAATGCCGAGAACAATGCAAGATTTCCGAAGCATTTTTAAACGTCAGCGGAATTCTGAGAACAATGGAAGAGTTACGAAGCATTTTTAAACTTCAGCAGAATTCTGAGAACAATGGAAGAGTTCCGAAGCATTTTTAAACGTCAGCGGAATTCCGAGAACAATGAAAGAGTTGCGAAGCATTATTAAACGTCAGCGGAATTCCGAGAACAATGGAAGAGTTCTGAAGCATTTTTAAACTTCAGCAGAATTCCCAGAACAATGGATGAGTGCCGAAGCATTTTTAAATGTCAGCGGAATGCCGAGAACAATGCAAGATTTCCGAAGCATTTTTATATGTCAGCGGAATTCCGAGAACAATGGAAGAGTACCGAAGCATTTTTAAATGTCAGCGGAATGCCGAGAACAATGCAAGATTTCCGAAGCATTTTTATATGTCAGCAGAATTCCGAGAACAATGGAAGAGATTTTAAGCATTTTTAAACTTCAGCGGAATTCCGAGAACAGTAGAAGAGTTCCGGAGCATTTTTAAACTTCACCCGAATTCTGAGAACAATGAAAGAGTTCCGAAGCATTTTTAAAAGTCAGCGGAATTCCGGGAACAATGGAAGAGTTGTGAAGCATTTTTAAACGTCAGCGGAATTCCGAGAACAATGGAAGAGTTCCGAAGCATTTTTAAACTTCAGCGGAATTTTGAAAACAATGGAAGATTTCCGAAGCATTTTTAAATGTCAGCGGAATTCTGAGAACAATGGAAGAGTTCCGAAGCATTTTTAAACGTCAGCGGAATGCCGAGAACAATGCAAGATTTCCGAAGCATTTTTATATGTCAGCGGAATTCCGAGAACAATGGAAGAGTACCGAAGCATTTTTAAACGTCAGCAGAATTCCGAGAACAATGGAAGAGTTCCGAAGCATTTTTAAACGTCAGCAGAATTCCGAGAACAATGGAAGGGTTCCGAAGCATTTTTAAACTTCAGCGGAATTTGGAGAACAATGGAAGAGTTCCGAAGTATTTTTAAAAGTCAGCGGAATTCCGAGAACAATGGAAGAGTTGTGAAGCATTTTTAAACTTCAGCGGAATTTGGAGAACAATGGAAGAGTTCCGAAGCATTTTTAAACGTCAGCAGAATTCTGAGAACAATGTAAGGGTTCCGAAGCATTTTTAAACTTCAGCGGAATTCCGAGAACAATGGAAGAGTTCCAACGCATTTTTAAACGTCAGCGGAATTCTGAGAACAATGGAAGAGTTCCGAAGCATTTTTAAACGTCAGCAGAATTCCGAGAAGAATGTAAGAGTACTGAAGCATTTTTAAACTTCAGCAGAATTCCGAGAGCAATGGAAGAGTTCCAAAGCATTTTAAAAGTTCAGCAGAATTCCGAGAACAATTGAAGAGTTCCGAAGCATTTTTAAACGTCAGCGGAATGCCGAGAACCATGCAAGATTTCCGAAGCATTTTTATATGTCAGCGGAATTCCGAGAACAATGGAAGAGTACCGAAGCATTTTTAAACGTCAGCGGAATTCCGAGAAGAATGTAAGAGTTCTGAAGCATTTTTAAACTTCAGCAGAATTCCGAAAGCAATGGAAGAGTTCCAAAGCATTTTAAAAGTTCAACAGAATTCCGAGAACAATTGAAGAGTTCCGAAGCATTTTTAAACGTCAGCGGAATGCCGAGAACAATGCAAGATTTCCGAAGCATTTTTATATGTCAGCGGAATACCAAGAACAATGGAAGAGTTCCGAAGCATTTTTAAACTTCAGCAGAATTCCGAGAACAATGGAAGAGTTTCGAAGCATTTTTAAACTTCAACGGAATTCTGAGAACAATGGAAGAGTTCCGAAGCATTTTTAAACGTCAGCGGAATGCCAAGAACAATGCAAGATTTCCGAAGCATTTTTATATGTCAGCGGAATTCCGAGAACAATGGAAGAGTACCGAAGCATTTTTAAACGTCAGCAGAATTCCGAGAACAATGGAAGAGTTCCGAAGCATTTTTAAACGTCAGCAGAATTCCGAGAACAATGGAAGAGTTCCGAAGCATTTTTAAACGTCAGCAGAATTCCGAGAACAATGGAAGAGTTCCGAAGCATTTTTAAACGTCAGCAGAATTCCGAGAACAATGGAAGAGTTCCGAAGCATTTTTAAACGTCAGCAGAATTCCGAGAACAATGGAAGAGTTCCGAAGCATTTTTAAACGTCAGCGGAATTCCGAGAAAAATGGAAGAGTTCTGAAGCATTTTTAAGCGTCAGCGGAATTTTGAAAACAATGGAAGATTTCCGAAGCATTTTTAAACGTCAGCGGAATTCTGAGAACAATGGAAGAGTTCCGAAGCATTTTTAAACTTCAGCAGAATTCCAAGAGCAATGGAAGAGTTCCAAAGCATTTTAAAAGTTCAGCAGAATTCCGAGAACAATTGAAGAGTTCCGAAGCATTTTTAAACGTCAGCGGAATGCCGAGAACAATGCAAGATTTCCAAAGCATTTTTATATGTCAGCGGAATTCCGAGAACAATGGAAGAGTACCGAAGCATTTTTAAATGTCAGCGGAATGCCGAGAACAATACAAGATTTCCGAAGCATTTTTATATGTCAGCAGAATTCCGAGAACAATGGAAGAGATTTTAAGCATTTTTAAACTTCAGCGGAATTCCGAGAACAGTAGAAGAGTTCCGAAGCATTTTTAAACTTCACCCGAATTCTGAGAACAATGAAAGAGTTCCGAAGCATTTTTAAAAGTCAGCGGAATTCCGGGAACAATGGAAGAGTTGTGAAGCATTTTTAAACGTCAGCGGAATTCCGAGAACAATGGAAGAGTTCCGAAGCATTTTTAAACTTCAGCGGAATTTGGAGAACAATGGAAGAGTTCCGAAGTATTTTTAAAAGTCAGCGGAATTCTGAGAACAATGGAAGAGTTCCGAAGCATTTTTAAACTTCAGCGGAATTCCGAGAACAATGGAAGAGTTCCAAAGCATTTTTAAACGTCAGCGGAATTCCGAGAACAATGGAAGAGTTCTGAAGCATTTTTAAACGTCAGCGGAATATTGAAAACAATGGAAGATTTCCGAATCATTTTTAAACGTCAGCGGAATTCTGAGAACAATGGAAGAGTTACGAAGCATTTTTAAACTTCAGCAGAATTCCGAGAACAATGGAAGAGTTCCGAAGCATTTTTAAATGTCAGCGGAATTCCGAGAACAATGAAAGAGTTGCGAAGCATTATTAAACGTCAGCGGAATTCCGAGAACAATGGAAGATTTCTGAAGCATCTTTAAACTTCAGCAGAATTCCGAGAACAATGGAAGAGTTTCGAAGCATTTTTAAACTTCAACGGAATTCCGAGAACAATGGATGAGTGCCGAAGCATTTTTAAACATCAGTGGAATTCCGAGAACAATGAAAGAGTTGCGAAGCATTATTAAACGTCAGCGGAATTCCGAGAACAATGGAAGAGTTCTGAAGCATTTTTAAGCGTCAGCGGAATTTTGAAAACAATGGAAGATTTCCGAAGCATTTATAAACGTCAGCGGAATTCTGAGAACAATGGAAGAGTTCCTAAGCATTTTTAAACTTCAGCAGAATTCCGAGAACAATGGAAGAGTTCCGAAGCATTTTTAAACTTCAGCAGAATTCCAAGAGCAATGGAAGAGTTCCAAAGCATTTTAAAAGTTCAGCAGAATTCCGAGAACAATTGAAGAGTTCCGAAGCATTTTTAAACGTCAGCGGAATGCCGAGAACAATGCAAGATTTCCGAAGCATTTTTATATGTCAGCGGAATTCCGAGAACAATGGAAGAGTACCGAAGCATTTTTAAATGTCAGCGGAATGCCGAGAACAATGCAAGATTTCCGAAGCATTTTTATATGTCAGCAGAATTCCGAGAACAATGGAAGAGATTTTAAGCATTTTTAAACTTCAGCGGAATTCCGAGAACAGTAGAAGAGTTCCGGAGCATTTTTAAACTTCACCCGAATTCTGAGAACAATGAAAGAGTTCCGAAGCATTTTTAAAAGTCAGCGGAATTCCGGGAACAATGGAAGAGTTGTGAAGCATTTTTAAACGTCAGCGGAATTCCGAGAACAATGGAAGAGTTCCGAAGCATTTTTAAACTTCAGCGGAATTTTGAAAACAATGGAAGATTTCCGAAGGATTTTTAAATGTCAGCGGAATTCTGAGAACAATGGAAGAGTTCCGAAGCATTTTTAAACGTCAGCGGAATGCCGAGAACAATGCAAGATTTCCGAAGCATTTTTATATGTCAGCGGAATTCCGAGAACAATGGAAGAGTACCGAAGCATTTTTAAACGTCAGCAGAATTCCGAGAACAATGGAAGAGTTCCGAAGCATTTTTAAACGTCAGCAGAATTCCGAGAACAATGGAAGGGTTCCGAAGCATTTTTAAACTTCAGCGGAATTTGGAGAACAATGGAAGAGTTCCGAAGTATTTTTAAAAGTCAGCGGAATTCCGAGAACAATGGAAGAGTTGTGAAGCATTTTTAAACGTCAGCGGAATTCCGAGAACAATGGAAGAGTTCCGAAGCATTTTTAAACGTCAGCAGAATTCCGAGAACAATGGAAGAGTTCCGAAGCATTTTTAAACGTCAGCAGAATTCCGAGAAGAATGTAAGAGTACTGAAGCATTTTTAAACTTCAGCAGAATTCCGAGAGCAATGGAAGAGTTCCAAAGCATTTTAAAAGTTCAGCAGAATTCCGAGAACAATTGAAGAGTTCCGAAGCATTTTTAAACGTCAGCGGAATGCCGAGAACCATGCAAGATTTCCGAAGCATTTTTATATGTCAGCGGAATTCCGAGAACAATGGAAGAGTACCGAAGCATTTTTAAACGTCAGCGGAATTCCGAGAAGAATGTAAGAGTTCTGAAGCATTTTTAAACTTCAGCAGAATTCCGAAAGCAATGGAAGAGTTCCAAAGCATTTTAAAAGTTCAACAGAATTCCGAGAACAATTGAAGAGTTCCGAAGCATTTTTAAACGTCAGCGGAATGCCGAGAACAATGCAAGATTTCCGAAGCATTTTTATATGTCAGCGGAATACCAAGAACAATGGAAGAGTTCCGAAGCATTTTTAAACTTCAGCAGAATTCCGAGAACAATGGAAGAGTTTCGAAGCATTTTTAAACTTCAACGGAATTCTGAGAACAATGGAAGAGTTCCGAAGCATTTTTAAACGTCAGCGGAATGCCAAGAACAATGCAAGATTTCCGAAGCATTTTTATATGTCAGCGGAATTCCGAGAACAATGAAAGAGTACCGAAGCATTTTTAAACGTCAGCAGAATTCCGAGAACAATGGAAGAGTTCCGAAGCATTTTTAAACGTCAGCAGAATTCCGAGAACAATGGAAGAGTTCCGAAGCATTTTTAAACGTCAGCAGAATTCCGAGAACAATGGAAGAGTTCCGAAGCATTTTTAAACGTCAGCAGAATTCCGAGAACAATGGAAGAGTTCCGAAGCATTTTTAAACGTCAGCAGAATTCCGAGAACAATGGAAGAGTTCCGAAGCATTTTTAAACGTCAGCGGAATTCCGAGAAAAATGGAAGAGTTCTGAAGCATTTTTAAGCGTCAGCGGAATTTTGAAAACAATGGAAGATTTCCGAAGCATTTTTAAACGTCAGCGGAATTCTGAGAACAATGGAAGAGTTCCGAAGCATTTTTAAACTTCAGCAGAATTCCAAGAGCAATGGAAGAGTTCCAAAGCATTTTAAAAGTTCAGCAGAATTCCGAGAACAATTGAAGAGTTCCGAAGCATTTTTAAACGTCAGCGGAATGCCGAGAACAATGCAAGATTTCCGAAGCATTTTTATATGTCAGCGGAATTCCGAGAACAATGGAAGAGTACCGAAGCATTTTTAAATGTCAGCGGAATGCCGAGAACAATGCAAGATTTCCGAAGCATTTTTATATGTCAGCAGAATTCCGAGAACAATGGAAGAGATTTTAAGCATTTTTAAACTTCAGCGGAATTCCGAGTACAGTAGAAGAGTTCCGAAGCATTTTTAAACTTCACCCGAATTCTGAGAACAATGAAAGAGTTCCGAAGCATTTTTAAAAGTCAGCGGAATTCCGGGAACAATGGAAGAGTTGTGAAGCATTTTTAAACGTCAGCGGAATTCCGAGAACAATGGAAGAGTTCCGAAGCATTTTTAAACTTCAGCGGAATTTGGAGAACAATGGAAGAGTTCCGAAGTATTTTTAAAAGTCAGCGGAATTCTGAGAACAATGGAAGAGTTCCGAAGCATTTTTAAACTTCAGCGGAATTCCGAGAACAATGGAAGAGTTCCAAAGCATTTTTAAACGTCAGCGGAATTCCGAGAACAATGGAAGAGTTCTGAAGCATTTTTAAACGTCAGCGGAATATTGAAAACAATGGAAGAGTTACGAAGCATTTTTAAACTTCAGCAGAATTCCGAGAACAATGGAAGAGTTCCGAAGCATTTTTAAATGTCAGCGGAATTCCGAGAACAATGAAAGAGTTGCGAAGCATTATTAAACGTCAGCGGAATTCCGAGAACAATGGAAGATTTCTGAAGCATCTTTAAACTTCAGCAGAATTCCGAGAACAATGGAAGAGTTTCGAAGCATTTTTAAACTTCAACGGAATTCCGAGAACAATGGATGAGTGCCGAAGCATTTTTAAACGTCAGTGGAATTCCGAGAACAATGAAAGAGTTGCGAAGCATTATTAAACGTCAGCGGAATTCCGAGAACAATGGAAGAGTTCTGAAGCATTTTTAAGCGTCAGCGGAATTTTGAAAACAATGGAAGATTTCCGAAGCATTTATAAACGTCAGCGGAATTCTGAGAACAATGGAAGAGTTCCGAAGCATTTTTAAACTTCAGCAGAATTCCGAGAACAATGGAAGGGTTCCGAAGCATTTTTAAACTTCAGCGGAATTCCGAGAACAATAGAAGAGTTCCGAAGCATTTTTAAACTTCACCCGAATTCCGAGAGCAATGGAAGAGTTCCAAAGTATTTTAACAGTTCAGCAGAATTCCGAGAACAATTGAAGAGTTCCGAAGCATTTTTAAACGTCAGCGGAATGCCGAGAACAATGCCAGATTTCCGAAGCATTTTTATATGTCAGCGGAATTCCGAGAACAATGGAAGAGTACCGAAGCATTTTTATACGTCAGCGGAATTCTGAGAACAATGGAAGAGTTCCGAAGCATTTTTAAACTTCAGCAGAATTTCGAGAACAATGGAAGAGTTTGGAAGCATTTTTAAACTTCAACGGAATTTCGAGAACAATGGAAGAGTTCCGAAGCATATTGAAACGTCAGCGGAATTCCGAGAACAATGAAAGAGTTGCGAAGCATTATTAAACGTCAGCGGAATTCCGAGAACAATGGAAGAGTTCTGAAGCATTTTTAAACGTCAGCGGAATTTTGAAAACAATGGAAGATTTCCGAAGCATTTTTATATGTCAGCGGAATTCCGAGAACAATGGAAGAGCTCCGAAGCATTTTTAAACGTCAGCAGAATTCCGAGAACAATGGAAGAGTTCCGAAGCATTTTAAAACTTCAGCAGAATTCCAAGAACAATGGAAGAGTTCTGAAGCATTTTTAAACGTCAGCAGAATTCCGAGATCAATGGAAGAGTTCCGAAGCATTTTTAAACGTCAGCGGAATGCCGAGAGCAATGCAAGATTTCCGAAGCATTTTTATATGTCAGCGGAATTCCGAGAACAATGGAAGATTTCCGAAGCATTTTTATATGTCAGCAGAATTCCGAGAACAATGGAAGAGATTTTAAGCATTTTTAAACTTCAGCGGAATTCCGAGAACAGTAGTAGAGTTCCGAAGCATTTTTAAACTTCACCTGAATTCTGAGAACAATGAAAGAGTTCCGAAGCATTTTTAAAAGTCAGCGGAATTCCGGGAACAATGGAAGAGTTGTGAAGCATTTTTAAACGTCAGCGGAATTCCGAGAACAATGGAAGAGTTCCGAAGCATTTTTAAACTTCAGCGGAATTTGGAGAACAATGGAAGAGTTCCGAAGTATTTTTAAAAGTCAGCGGAATTCTGAGAACAATGGAAGAGTTCCGAAGCATTTTTAAACTTCAGCGGAATTCCGAGAACAATCGAAGAGTTCCAAAGCATTTTTAAACGTCAGCGGAATTCCGAGAACAATGGAAGAGTTCTGAAGCATTTTTCAACGTCAGCGGAATATTGAAAACAATGGAAGATTTCCGAAGCATTTTTAAACGTCAGCGGAATTCTGAGAACAATGGAAGAGTTACGAAGCATTTTTAAACTTCAGCAGAATTCTGAGAACAATGGAAGAGTTCCGAAGCATTTTTAAATGTCAGCGGAATTCCGAGAACAATGAAAGAGTTGCGAAGCATTATTAAACGTCAGCGGAATTCCGAGAACAATGGAAGATTTCTGAAGCATCTTTAAACTTCAGCAGAATTCCGAGAACAATGGAAGAGTTTCGAAGCATTTTTAAACTTCAACGGAATTCCGAGAACAATGGATGAGTGCCGAAGCATTTTTAAACGTCAGCGGAATTCCGAGAACAATGAAAGAGTTGCGAAGCATTATTAAACGTCAGCGGAATTCCGAGAACAATGGAAGAGTTCTGAAGCATTTTTAAGCGCCAGCGGAATTTTGAAAACAATGGAAGATTTCCGAAGCATTTATAAACGTCAGCGGAATTCTGAGAACAATGGAAGAGTTCCGAAGCATTTTTAAACTTCAGCAGAATTCCGAGAACAATGGAAGGGTTCCGAAGCATTTTTAAAATTCAGCGGAATTTGGAGAACAATGGAAGAGTTCCGAAGCATTTTTAAAAGTCAGCGGAAATCCGAGAACAATGGAAGAGTTGTGAAGCATTTTTAAACGTCAGCGGAATTCTGAGAACAATGGAAGAGTTCCTAAGCATTTTTAAACTTCAGCAGAATTCCGAGAACAATGGAAGATTTCCGAAGCATTTTTAAACGTCAGCGGAATTCTGAGAACAATGGAAGAGTTCCTAAGCATTTTTAAACTTCAGCAGAATTACGAGAACAATGGAAGATTTCCGAAGCATTTTTAAACGTCAGCGGAATTCTGAGAACAATGGAAGAGTTCCTAAGCATTTTTAAACTTCAGCAGAATTCCGAGAACAATGGAAGAGTTCCGAAGCATTTTTAAACTTCAGCAGAATTCCAAGAGCAATGGAAGAGTTCCAAAGCATTTTAAAAGTTCAGCAGAATTCCGAGAACAATTGAAGAGTTCCGAAGCATTTTTAAACGTCAGCGGAATGCCGAGAACAATGCAAGATTTCCGAAGCATTTTTATATGTCAGCGGAATTCCGAGAACAATGGAAGAGTACCGAAGCATTTTTAAATGTCAGCGGAATGCCGAGAACAATGCAAGATTTCCGAAGCATTTTTATATGTCAGCAGAATTCCGAGAACAATGGAAGAGATTTTAAGCATTTTTAAACTTCAGCGGAATTCCGAGAACAGTAGAAGAGTTCCGGAGCATTTTTAAACTTCACCCGAATTCTGAGAACAATGAAAGAGTTCCGAAGCATTTTTAAAAGTCAGCGGAATTCCGGGAACAATGGAAGAGTTGTGAAGCATTTTTAAACGTCAGCGGAATTCCGAGAACAATGGAAGAGTTCCGAAGCATTTTTAAACTTCAGCGGAATTTTGAAAACAATGGAAGATTTCCGAAGCATTTTTAAATGTCAGCGGAATTCTGAGAACAATGGAAGAGTTCCGAAGCATTTTTAAACGTCAGCGGAATGCCGAGAACAATGCAAGATTTCCGAAGCATTTTTATATGTCAGCGGAATTCCGAGAACAATGGAAGAGTACCGAAGCATTTTTAAACGTCAGCAGAATTCCGAGAACAATGGAAGAGTTCCGAAGCATTTTTAAACGTCAGCAGAATTCCGAGAACAATGGAAGGGTTCCGAAGCATTTTTAAACTTCAGCGGAATTTGGAGAACAATGGAAGAGTTCCGAAGTATTTTTAAAAGTCAGCGGAATTCCGAGAACAATGGAAGAGTTGTGAAGCATTTTTAAACGTCAGCGGAATTCCGAGAACAATGGAAGAGTTCCGAAGCATTTTTAAACGTCAGCAGAATTCCGAGAACAATGGAAGAGTTCCGAAGCATTTTTAAACGTCAGCAGAATTCTGAGAACAATGTAAGGGTTCCGAAGCATTTTTAAACTTCAGCGGAATTCCGAGAACAATGGAAGAGTTCCAACGCATTTTTAAACGTCAGCGGAATTCTGAGAACAATGGAAGAGTTCCGAAGCATTTTTAAACGTCAGCAGAATTCCGAGAAGAATGTAACAGTACTGAAGCATTTTTAAACTTCAGCAGAATTCCGAGAGCAATGGAAGAGTTCCAAAGCATTTTAAAAGTTCAGCAGAATTCCGAGAACAATTGAAGAGTTCCGAAGCATTTTTAAACGTCAGCGGAATGCCGAGAACAATGCAAGATTTCCGAAGCATTTTTATATGTCAGCGGAATTCCGAGAACAATGGAAGAGTACCGAAGCATTTTTAAATGTCAGCGGAATGCCGAGAACAATGCAAGATTTCCGAAGCATTTTTATATGTCAGCAGAATTCCGAGAACAATGGAAGAGATTTTAAGCATTTTTAAACTTCAGCGGAATTCCGAGTACAGTAGAAGAGTTCCGAAGCATTTTTAAACTTCACCCGAATTCTGAGAACAATGAAAGAGTTCCGAAGCATTTTTAAAAGTCAGCGGAATTCCGGGAACAATGGAAGAGTTGTGAAGCATTTTTAAACGTCAGCGGAATTCCGAGAACAATGGAAGAGTTCCGAAGCATTTTTAAACTTCAGCGGAATTTGGAGAACAATGGAAGAGTTCCGAAGTATTTTTAAAAGTCAGCGGAATTCTGAGAACAATGGAAGAGTTCCGAAGCATTTTTAAACTTCAGCGGAATTCCGAGAACAATGGAAGAGTTCCAAAGCATTTTTAAACGTCAGCGGAATTCCGAGAACAATGGAAGAGTTCTGAAGCATTTTTAAACGTCAGCGGAATATTGAAAACAATGGAAGAGTTACGAAGCATTTTTAAACTTCAGCAGAATTCCGAGAACAATGGAAGAGTTCCGAAGCATTTTTAAATGTCAGCGGAATTCCGAGAACAATGAAAGAGTTGCGAAGCATTATTAAACGTCAGCGGAATTCCGAGAACAATGGAAGATTTCTGAAGCATCTTTAAACTTCAGCAGAATTCCGAGAACAATGGAAGAGTTTCGAAGCATTTTTAAACTTCAACGGAATTCCGAGAACAATGGATGAGTGCCGAAGCATTTTTAAACGTCAGTGGAATTCCGAGAACAATGAAAGAGTTGCGAAGCATTATTAAACGTCAGCGGAATTCCGAGAACAATGGAAGAGTTCTGAAGCATTTTTAAGCGTCAGCGGAATTTTGAAAACAATGGAAGATTTCCGAAGCATTTATAAACGTCAGCGGAATTCTGAGAACAATGGAAGAGTTCCGAAGCATTTTTAAACTTCAGCAGAATTCCGAGAACAATGGAAGGGTTCCGAAGCATTTTTAAACTTCAGCGGAATTCCGAGAACAATAGAAGAGTTCCGAAGCATTTTTAAACTTCACCCGAATTCCGAGAGCAATGGAAGAGTTCCAAAGTATTTTAACAGTTCAGCAGAATTCCGAGAACAATTGAAGAGTTCCGAAGCATTTTTAAACGTCAGCGGAATGCCGAGAACAATGCCAGATTTCCGAAGCATTTTTATATGTCAGCGGAATTCCGAGAACAATGGAAGAGTACCGAAGCATTTTTATACGTCAGCGGAATTCTGAGAACAATGGAAGAGTTCCGAAGCATTTTTAAACTTCAGCAGAATTTCGAGAACAATGGAAGAGTTTGGAAGCATTTTTAAACTTCAACGGAATTTCGAGAACAATGGAAGAGTTCCGAAGCATATTGAAACGTCAGCGGAATTCCGAGAACAATGAAAGAGTTGCGAAGCATTATTAAACGTCAGCGGAATTCCGAGAACAATGGAAGAGTTCTGAAGCATTTTTAAACGTCAGCGGAATTTTGAAAACAATGGAAGATTTCCGAAGCATTTTTATATGTCAGCGGAATTCCGAGAACAATGGAAGAGCTCCGAAGCATTTTTAAACGTCAGCAGAATTCCGAGAACAATGGAAGAGTTCCGAAGCATTTTAAAACTTCAGCAGAATTCCAAGAACAATGGAAGAGTTCTGAAGCATTTTTAAACGTCAGCAGAATTCCGAGATCAATGGAAGAGTTCCGAAGCATTTTTAAACGTCAGCGGAATGCCGAGAGCAATGCAAGATTTCCGAAGCATTTTTATATGTCAGCGGAATTCCGAGAACAATGGAAGATTTCCGAAGCATTTTTATATGTCAGCAGAATTCCGAGAACAATGGAAGAGATTTTAAGCATTTTTAAACTTCAGCGGAATTCCGAGAACAGTAGTAGAGTTCCGAAGCATTTTTAAACTTCACCTGAATTCTGAGAACAATGAAAGAGTTCCGAAGCATTTTTAAAAGTCAGCGGAATTCCGGGAACAATGGAAGAGTTGTGAAGCATTTTTAAACGTCAGCGGAATTCCGAGAACAATGGAAGAGTTCCGAAGCATTTTTAAACTTCAGCGGAATTTGGAGAACAATGGAAGAGTTCCGAAGTATTTTTAAAAGTCAGCGGAATTCTGAGAACAATGGAAGAGTTCCGAAGCATTTTTAAACTTCAGCGGAATTCCGAGAACAATCGAAGAGTTCCAAAGCATTTTTAAACGTCAGCGGAATTCCGAGAACAATGGAAGAGTTCTGAAGCATTTTTCAACGTCAGCGGAATATTGAAAACAATGGAAGATTTCCGAAGCATTTTTAAACGTCAGCGGAATTCTGAGAACAATGGAAGAGTTACGAAGCATTTTTAAACTTCAGCAGAATTCTGAGAACAATGGAAGAGTTCCGAAGCATTTTTAAATGTCAGCGGAATTCCGAGAACAATGAAAGAGTTGCGAAGCATTATTAAACGTCAGCGGAATTCCGAGAACAATGGAAGATTTCTGAAGCATCTTTAAACTTCAGCAGAATTCCGAGAACAATGGAAGAGTTTCGAAGCATTTTTAAACTTCAACGGAATTCCGAGAACAATGGATGAGTGCCGAAGCATTTTTAAACGTCAGCGGAATTCCGAGAACAATGAAAGAGTTGCGAAGCATTATTAAACGTCAGCGGAATTCCGAGAACAATGGAAGAGTTCTGAAGCATTTTTAAGCGCCAGCGGAATTTTGAAAACAATGGAAGATTTCCGAAGCATTTATAAACGTCAGCGGAATTCTGAGAACAATGGAAGAGTTCCGAAGCATTTTTAAACTTCAGCAGAATTCCGAGAACAATGGAAGGGTTCCGAAGCATTTTTAAAATTCAGCGGAATTTGGAGAACAATGGAAGAGTTCCGAAGCATTTTTAAAAGTCAGCGGAAATCCGAGAACAATGGAAGAGTTGTGAAGCATTTTTAAACGTCAGCGGAATTCTGAGAACAATGGAAGAGTTCCTAAGCATTTTTAAACTTCAGCAGAATTCCGAGAACAATGGAAGATTTCCGAAGCATTTTTAAACGTCAGCGGAATTCTGAGAACAATGGAAGAGTTCCTAAGCATTTTTAAACTTCAGCAGAATTACGAGAACAATGGAAGATTTCCGAAGCATTTTTAAACGTCAGCGGAATTCTGAGAACAATGGAAGAGTTCCTAAGCATTTTTAAACTTCAGCAGAATTCCGAGAACAATGGAAGAGTTCCGAAGCATTTTTAAACTTCAGCAGAATTCCAAGAGCAATGGAAGAGTTCCAAAGCATTTTAAAAGTTCAGCAGAATTCCGAGAACAATTGAAGAGTTCCGAAGCATTTTTAAACGTCAGCGGAATGCCGAGAACAATGCAAGATTTCCGAAGCATTTTTATATGTCAGCGGAATTCCGAGAACAATGGAAGAGTACCGAAGCATTTTTAAATGTCAGCGGAATGCCGAGAACAATGCAAGATTTCCGAAGCATTTTTATATGTCAGCAGAATTCCGAGAACAATGGAAGAGATTTTAAGCATTTTTAAACTTCAGCGGAATTCCGAGAACAGTAGAAGAGTTCCGGAGCATTTTTAAACTTCACCCGAATTCTGAGAACAATGAAAGAGTTCCGAAGCATTTTTAAAAGTCAGCGGAATTCCGGGAACAATGGAAGAGTTGTGAAGCATTTTTAAACGTCAGCGGAATTCCGAGAACAATGGAAGAGTTCCGAAGCATTTTTAAACTTCAGCGGAATTTTGAAAACAATGGAAGATTTCCGAAGCATTTTTAAATGTCAGCGGAATTCTGAGAACAATGGAAGAGTTCCGAAGCATTTTTAAACGTCAGCGGAATGCCGAGAACAATGCAAGATTTCCGAAGCATTTTTATATGTCAGCGGAATTCCGAGAACAATGGAAGAGTACCGAAGCATTTTTAAATGTCAGCGGAATGCCGAGAACAATGCAAGATTTCCGAAGCATTTTTATATGTCAGCAGAATTCCGAGAACAATGGAAGAGATTTTAAGCATTTTTAAACTTCAGCGGAATTCCGAGTACAGTAGAAGAGTTCCGAAGCATTTTTAAACTTCACCCGAATTCTGAGAACAATGAAAGAGTTCCGAAGCATTTTTAAAAGTCAGCGGAATTCCGGGAACAATGGAAGAGTTGTGAAGCATTTTTAAACGTCAGCGGAATTCCGAGAACAATGGAAGAGTTCCGAAGCATTTTTAAACTTCAGCGGAATTTGGAGAACAATGGAAGAGTTCCGAAGTATTTTTAAAAGTCAGCGGAATTCTGAGAACAATGGAAGAGTTCCGAAGCATTTTTAAACTTCAGCGGAATTCCGAGAACAATGGAAGAGTTCCAAAGCATTTTTAAACGTCAGCGGAATTCCGAGAACAATGGAAGAGTTCTGAAGCATTTTTAAACGTCAGCGGAATATTGAAAACAATGGAAGAGTTACGAAGCATTTTTAAACTTCAGCAGAATTCCGAGAACAATGGAAGAGTTCCGAAGCATTTTTAAATGTCAGCGGAATTCCGAGAACAATGAAAGAGTTGCGAAGCATTATTAAACGTCAGCGGAATTCCGAGAACAATGGAAGATTTCTGAAGCATCTTTAAACTTCAGCAGAATTCCGAGAACAATGGAAGAGTTTCGAAGCATTTTTAAACTTCAACGGAATTCCGAGAACAATGGATGAGTGCCGAAGCATTTTTAAACGTCAGTGGAATTCCGAGAACAATGAAAGAGTTGCGAAGCATTATTAAACGTCAGCGGAATTCCGAGAACAATGGAAGAGTTCTGAAGCATTTTTAAGCGTCAGCGGAATTTTGAAAACAATGGAAGATTTCCGAAGCATTTATAAACGTCAGCGGAATTCTGAGAACAATGGAAGAGTTCCGAAGCATTTTTAAACTTCAGCAGAATTCCGAGAACAATGGAAGGGTTCCGAAGCATTTTTAAACTTCAGCGGAATTCCGAGAACAATAGAAGAGTTCCGAAGCATTTTTAAACTTCACCCGAATTCCGAGAGCAATGGAAGAGTTCCAAAGTATTTTAACAGTTCAGCAGAATTCCGAGAACAATTGAAGAGTTCCGAAGCATTTTTAAACGTCAGCGGAATGCCGAGAACAATGCCAGATTTCCGAAGCATTTTTATATGTCAGCGGAATTCCGAGAACAATGGAAGAGTACCGAAGCATTTTTATACGTCAGCGGAATTCTGAGAACAATGGAAGAGTTCCGAAGCATTTTTAAACTTCAGCAGAATTTCGAGAACAATGGAAGAGTTTGGAAGCATTTTTAAACTTCAACGGAATTTCGAGAACAATGGAAGAGTTCCGAAGCATATTGAAACGTCAGCGGAATTCCGAGAACAATGAAAGAGTTGCGAAGCATTATTAAACGTCAGCGGAATTCCGAGAACAATGGAAGAGTTCTGAAGCATTTTTAAACGTCAGCGGAATTTTGAAAACAATGGAAGATTTCCGAAGCATTTTTATATGTCAGCGGAATTCCGAGAACAATGGAAGAGCTCCGAAGCATTTTTAAACGTCAGCAGAATTCCGAGAACAATGGAAGAGTTCCGAAGCATTTTAAAACTTCAGCAGAATTCCAAGAACAATGGAAGAGTTCTGAAGCATTTTTAAACGTCAGCAGAATTCCGAGATCAATGGAAGAGTTCCGAAGCATTTTTAAACGTCAGCGGAATGCCGAGAGCAATGCAAGATTTCCGAAGCATTTTTATATGTCAGCGGAATTCCGAGAACAATGGAAGATTTCCGAAGCATTTTTATATGTCAGCAGAATTCCGAGAACAATGGAAGAGATTTTAAGCATTTTTAAACTTCAGCGGAATTCCGAGAACAGTAGTAGAGTTCCGAAGCATTTTTAAACTTCACCTGAATTCTGAGAACAATGAAAGAGTTCCGAAGCATTTTTAAAAGTCAGCGGAATTCCGGGAACAATGGAAGAGTTGTGAAGCATTTTTAAACGTCAGCGGAATTCCGAGAACAATGGAAGAGTTCCGAAGCATTTTTAAACTTCAGCGGAATTTGGAGAACAATGGAAGAGTTCCGAAGTATTTTTAAAAGTCAGCGGAATTCTGAGAACAATGGAAGAGTTCCGAAGCATTTTTAAACTTCAGCGGAATTCCGAGAACAATCGAAGAGTTCCAAAGCATTTTTAAACGTCAGCGGAATTCCGAGAACAATGGAAGAGTTCTGAAGCATTTTTCAACGTCAGCGGAATATTGAAAACAATGGAAGATTTCCGAAGCATTTTTAAACGTCAGCGGAATTCTGAGAACAATGGAAGAGTTACGAAGCATTTTTAAACTTCAGCAGAATTCTGAGAACAATGGAAGAGTTCCGAAGCATTTTTAAATGTCAGCGGAATTCCGAGAACAATGAAAGAGTTGCGAAGCATTATTAAACGTCAGCGGAATTCCGAGAACAATGGAAGATTTCTGAAGCATCTTTAAACTTCAGCAGAATTCCGAGAACAATGGAAGAGTTTCGAAGCATTTTTAAACTTCAACGGAATTCCGAGAACAATGGATGAGTGCCGAAGCATTTTTAAACGTCAGCGGAATTCCGAGAACAATGAAAGAGTTGCGAAGCATTATTAAACGTCAGCGGAATTCCGAGAACAATGGAAGAGTTCTGAAGCATTTTTAAGCGCCAGCGGAATTTTGAAAACAATGGAAGATTTCCGAAGCATTTATAAACGTCAGCGGAATTCTGAGAACAATGGAAGAGTTCCGAAGCATTTTTAAACTTCAGCAGAATTCCGAGAACAATGGAAGGGTTCCGAAGCATTTTTAAAATTCAGCGGAATTTGGAGAACAATGGAAGAGTTCCGAAGCATTTTTAAAAGTCAGCGGAAATCCGAGAACAATGGAAGAGTTGTGAAGCATTTTTAAACGTCAGCGGAATTCTGAGAACAATGGAAGAGTTCCTAAGCATTTTTAAACTTCAGCAGAATTCCGAGAACAATGGAAGATTTCCGAAGCATTTTTAAACGTCAGCGGAATTCTGAGAACAATGGAAGAGTTCCTAAGCATTTTTAAACTTCAGCAGAATTACGAGAACAATGGAAGATTTCCGAAGCATTTTTAAACGTCAGCGGAATTCTGAGAACAATGGAAGAGTTCCTAAGCATTTTTAAACTTCAGCAGAATTCCGAGAACAATGGAAGAGTTCCGAAGCATTTTTAAACTTCAGCAGAATTCCAAGAGCAATGGAAGAGTTCCAAAGCATTTTAAAAGTTCAGCAGAATTCCGAGAACAATTGAAGAGTTCCGAAGCATTTTTAAACGTCAGCGGAATGCCGAGAACAATGCAAGATTTCCGAAGCATTTTTATATGTCAGCGGAATTCCGAGAACAATGGAAGAGTACCGAAGCATTTTTAAATGTCAGCGGAATGCCGAGAACAATGCAAGATTTCCGAAGCATTTTTATATGTCAGCAGAATTCCGAGAACAATGGAAGAGATTTTAAGCATTTTTAAACTTCAGCGGAATTCCGAGAACAGTAGAAGAGTTCCGGAGCATTTTTAAACTTCACCCGAATTCTGAGAACAATGAAAGAGTTCCGAAGCATTTTTAAAAGTCAGCGGAATTCCGGGAACAATGGAAGAGTTGTGAAGCATTTTTAAACGTCAGCGGAATTCCGAGAACAATGGAAGAGTTCCGAAGCATTTTTAAACTTCAGCGGAATTTTGAAAACAATGGAAGATTTCCGAAGCATTTTTAAATGTCAGCGGAATTCTGAGAACAATGGAAGAGTTCCGAAGCATTTTTAAACGTCAGCGGAATGCCGAGAACAATGCAAGATTTCCGAAGCATTTTTATATGTCAGCGGAATTCCGAGAACAATGGAAGAGTACCGAAGCATTTTTAAACGTCAGCAGAATTCCGAGAACAATGGAAGAGTTCCGAAGCATTTTTAAACGTCAGCAGAATTCCGAGAACAATGGAAGGGTTCCGAAGCATTTTTAAACTTCAGCGGAATTTGGAGAACAATGGAAGAGTTCCGAAGTATTTTTAAAAGTCAGCGGAATTCCGAGAACAATGGAAGAGTTGTGAAGCATTTTTAAACGTCAGCGGAATTCCGAGAACAATGGAAGAGTTCCGAAGCATTTTTAAACGTCAGCAGAATTCCGAGAACAATGGAAGAGTTCCGAAGCATTTTTAAACGTCAGCAGAATTCTGAGAACAATGTAAGGGTTCCGAAGCATTTTTAAACTTCAGCGGAATTCCGAGAACAATGGAAGAGTTCCAACGCATTTTTAAACGTCAGCGGAATTCTGAGAACAATGGAAGAGTTCCGAAGCATTTTTAAACGTCAGCAGAATTCCGAGAAGAATGTAACAGTACTGAAGCATTTTTAAACTTCAGCAGAATTCCGAGAGCAATGGAAGAGTTCCAAAGCATTTTAAAAGTTCAGCAGAATTCCGAGAACAATTGAAGAGTTCCGAAGCATTTTTAAACGTCAGCGGAATGCCGAGAACCATGCAAGATTTCCGAAGCATTTTTATATGTCAGCGGAATTCCGAGAACAATGGAAGAGTACCGAAGCATTTTTAAACGTCAGCGGAATTCCGAGAAGAATGTAAGAGTTCTGAAGCATTTTTAAAAGTCAGCGGAATTCCGGGAACAATGGAAGAGTTGTGAAGCATTTTTAAACGTCAGCGGAATTCCGAGAACAATGGAAGAGTTCCGAAGCATTTTTAAACTTCAGCGGAATTTGGAGAACAATGGAAGAGTTCCGAAGTATTTTTAAAAGTCAGCGGAATTCTGAGAACAATGGAAGAGTTCCGAAGCATTTTTAAACTTCAGCGGAATTCCGAGAACAATCGAAGAGTTCCAAAGCATTTTTAAACGTCAGCGGAATTCCGAGAACAATGGAAGAGTTCTGAAGCATTTTTCAACGTCAGCGGAATATTGAAAACAATGGAAGATTTCCGAAGCATTTTTAAACGTCAGCGGAA
This sequence comes from Phyllobates terribilis, assembly GCF_046119375.1. Taxonomy (NCBI): domain Eukaryota; kingdom Metazoa; phylum Chordata; class Amphibia; order Anura; family Dendrobatidae; genus Phyllobates; species Phyllobates terribilis. Next base: position 18,241,814 of record NW_027362775.1, on the reverse strand, counting down.
TTCTGAGAACAATGGAAGAGTTACGAAGCATTTTTAAACTTCAGCAGAATTCTGAGAACAATGGAAGAGTTCCGAAGCATTTTTAAATGTCAGCGGAATTCCGAGAACAATGAAAGAGTTGCGAAGCATTATTAAACGTCAGCGGAATTCCGAGAACAATGGAAGATTTCTGAAGCATCTTTAAACTTCAGCAGAATTCCGAGAACAATGGAAGAGTTTCGAAGCATTTTTAAACTTCAACGGAATTCCGAGAACAATGGATGAGTGCCGAAGCATTTTTAAACGTCAGCGGAATTCCGAGAACAATGAAAGAGTTGCGAAGCATTATTAAACGTCAGCGGAATTCCGAGAACAATGGAAGAGTTCTGAAGCATTTTTAAGCGCCAGCGGAATTTTGAAAACAATGGAAGATTTCCGAAGCATTTATAAACGTCAGCGGAATTCTGAGAACAATGGAAGAGTTCCGAAGCATTTTTAAACTTCAGCAGAATTCCGAGAACAATGGAAGGGTTCCGAAGCATTTTTAAAATTCAGCGGAATTTGGAGAACAATGGAAGAGTTCCGAAGCATTTTTAAAAGTCAGCGGAAATCCGAGAACAATGGAAGAGTTGTGAAGCATTTTTAAACGTCAGCGGAATTCTGAGAACAATGGAAGAGTTCCTAAGCATTTTTAAACTTCAGCAGAATTCCGAGAACAATGGAAGATTTCCGAAGCATTTTTAAACGTCAGCGGAATTCTGAGAACAATGGAAGAGTTCCTAAGCATTTTTAAACTTCAGCAGAATTACGAGAACAATGGAAGATTTCCGAAGCATTTTTAAACGTCAGCGGAATTCTGAGAACAATGGAAGAGTTCCTAAGCATTTTTAAACTTCAGCAGAATTCCGAGAACAATGGAAGAGTTCCGAAGCATTTTTAAACTTCAGCAGAATTCCAAGAGCAATGGAAGAGTTCCAAAGCATTTTAAAAGTTCAGCAGAATTCCGAGAACAATTGAAGAGTTCCGAAGCATTTTTAAACGTCAGCGGAATGCCGAGAACAATGCAAGATTTCCGAAGCATTTTTATATGTCAGCGGAATTCCGAGAACAATGGAAGAGTACCGAAGCATTTTTAAATGTCAGCGGAATGCCGAGAACAATGCAAGATTTCCGAAGCATTTTTATATGTCAGCAGAATTCCGAGAACAATGGAAGAGATTTTAAGCATTTTTAAACTTCAGCGGAATTCCGAGAACAGTAGAAGAGTTCCGGAGCATTTTTAAACTTCACCCGAATTCTGAGAACAATGAAAGAGTTCCGAAGCATTTTTAAAAGTCAGCGGAATTCCGGGAACAATGGAAGAGTTGTGAAGCATTTTTAAACGTCAGCGGAATTCCGAGAACAATGGAAGAGTTCCGAAGCATTTTTAAACTTCAGCGGAATTTTGAAAACAATGGAAGATTTCCGAAGCATTTTTAAATGTCAGCGGAATTCTGAGAACAATGGAAGAGTTCCGAAGCATTTTTAAACGTCAGCGGAATGCCGAGAACAATGCAAGATTTCCGAAGCATTTTTATATGTCAGCGGAATTCCGAGAACAATGGAAGAGTACCGAAGCATTTTTAAACGTCAGCAGAATTCCGAGAACAATGGAAGAGTTCCGAAGCATTTTTAAACGTCAGCAGAATTCCGAGAACAATGGAAGGGTTCCGAAGCATTTTTAAACTTCAGCGGAATTTGGAGAACAATGGAAGAGTTCCGAAGTATTTTTAAAAGTCAGCGGAATTCCGAGAACAATGGAAGAGTTGTGAAGCATTTTTAAACGTCAGCGGAATTCCGAGAACAATGGAAGAGTTCCGAAGCATTTTTAAACGTCAGCAGAATTCCGAGAACAATGGAAGAGTTCCGAAGCATTTTTAAACGTCAGCAGAATTCTGAGAACAATGTAAGGGTTCCGAAGCATTTTTAAACTTCAGCGGAATTCCGAGAACAATGGAAGAGTTCCAACGCATTTTTAAACGTCAGCGGAATTCTGAGAACAATGGAAGAGTTCCGAAGCATTTTTAAACGTCAGCAGAATTCCGAGAAGAATGTAACAGTACTGAAGCATTTTTAAACTTCAGCAGAATTCCGAGAGCAATGGAAGAGTTCCAAAGCATTTTAAAAGTTCAGCAGAATTCCGAGAACAATTGAAGAGTTCCGAAGCATTTTTAAACGTCAGCGGAATGCCGAGAACCATGCAAGATTTCCGAAGCATTTTTATATGTCAGCGGAATTCCGAGAACAATGGAAGAGTACCGAAGCATTTTTAAACGTCAGCGGAATTCCGAGAAGAATGTAAGAGTTCTGAAGCATTTTTAAACTTCAGCAGAATTCCGAAAGCAATGGAAGAGTTCCAAAGCATTTTAAAAGTTCAACAGAATTCCGAGAACAATTGAAGAGTTCCGAAGCATTTTTAAACGTCAGCGGAATGCCGAGAACAATGCAAGATTTCCGAAGCATTTTTATATGTCAGCGGAATACCAAGAACAATGGAAGAGTTCCGAAGCATTTTTAAACTTCAGCAGAATTCCGAGAACAATGGAAGAGTTTCGAAGCATTTTTAAACTTCAACGGAATTCTGAGAACAATGGAAGAGTTCCGAAGCATTTTTAAACGTCAGCGGAATGCCAAGAACAATGCAAGATTTCCGAAGCATTTTTATATGTCAGCGGAATTCCGAGAACAATGGAAGAGTACCGAAGCATTTTTAAACGTCAGCAGAATTCCGAGAACAATGGAAGAGTTCCGAAGCATTTTTAAACGTCAGCAGAATTCCGAGAACAATGGAAGAGTTCCGAAGCATTTTTAAACGTCAGCAGAATTCCGAGAACAATGGAAGAGTTCCGAAGCATTTTTAAACGTCAGCAGAATTCCGAGAACAATGGAAGAGTTCCGAAGCATTTTTAAACGTCAGCAGAATTCCGAGAACAATGGAAGAGTTCCGAAGCATTTTTAAACGTCAGCGGAATTCCGAGAAAAATGGAAGAGTTCTGAAGCATTTTTAAGCGTCAGCGGAATTTTGAAAACAATGGAAGATTTCCGAAGCATTTTTAAACGTCAGCGGAATTCTGAGAACAATGGAAGAGTTCCGAAGCATTTTTAAACTTCAGCAGAATTCCAAGAGCAATGGAAGAGTTCCAAAGCATTTTAAAAGTTCAGCAGAATTCCGAGAACAATTGAAGAGTTCCGAAGCATTTTTAAACGTCAGCGGAATGCCGAGAACAATGCAAGATTTCCGAAGCATTTTTATATGTCAGCGGAATTCCGAGAACAATGGAAGAGTACCGAAGCATTTTTAAATGTCAGCGGAATGCCGAGAACAATGCAAGATTTCCGAAGCATTTTTATATGTCAGCAGAATTCCGAGAACAATGGAAGAGATTTTAAGCATTTTTAAACTTCAGCGGAATTCCGAGAACAGTAGAAGAGTTCCGAAGCATTTTTAAACTTCACCCAAATTCTGAGAACAATGAAAGAGTTCCGAAGCATTTTTAAAAGTCAGCGGAATTCCGGGAACAATGGAAGAGTTGTGAAGCATTTTTAAACGTCAGCGGAATTCCGAGAACAATGGAAGAGTTCCGAAGCATTTTTAAACTTCAGCGGAATTTGGAGAACAATGGAAGAGTTCCGAAGTATTTTTAAAAGTCAGCGGAATTCTGAGAACAATGGAAGAGTTCCGAAGCATTTTTAAACTTCAGCGGAATTCCGAGAACAATGGAAGAGTTCCAAAGCATTTTTAAACGTCAGCGGAATTCCGAGAACAATGGAAGAGTTCTGAAGCATTTTTAAACGTCAGCGGAATATTGAAAACAATGGAAGATTTCCGAAGCATTTTTAAATGTCAGCGGAATTCTGAGAACAATGGAAGAGTTACGAAGCATTTTTAAACTTCAGCAGAATTCCGAGAACAATGGAAGAGTTCCGAAGCATTTTTAAATGTCAGCGGAATTCCGAGAACAATGAAAGAGTTGCGAAGCATTATTAAACGTCAGCGGAATTCCGAGAACAATGGAAGATTTCTGAAGCATCTTTAAACTTCAGCAGAATTCCGAGAACAATGGAAGAGTTTCGAAGCATTTTTAAACTTCAACGGAATTCCGAGAACAATGGATGAGTGCCGAAGCATTTTTAAACGTCAGTGGAATTCCGAGAACAATGAAAGAGTTGCGAAGCATTATTAAACGTCAGCGGAATTCCGAGAACAATGGAAGAGTTCTGAAGCATTTTTAAGCGTCAGCGGAATTTTGAAAACAATGGAAGATTTCCGAAGCATTTATAAACGTCAGCGGAATTCTGAGAACAATGGAAGAGTTCCGAAGCATTTTTAAACTTCAGCAGAATTCCGAGAACAATGGAAGGGTTCCGAAGCATTTTTAAACTTCAGCGGAATTCCGAGAACAATAGAAGAGTTCCGAAGCATTTTTAAACTTCACCCGAATTCCGAGAGCAATGGAAGAGTTCCAAAGCATTTTAACAGTTCAGCAGAATTCCGAGAACAATTGAAGAGTTCCGAAGCATTTTTAATCGTCAGCGGAATGCCGAGAACAATGCCAGATTTCCGAAGCATTTTTATATGTCAGCGGAATTCCGAGAACAATGGAAGAGTACCGAAGCATTTTTATACGTCAGCGGAATTCTGAGAACAATGGAAGAGTTCCGAAGCATTTTTAAACTTCAGCAGAATTCCGAGAACAATGGAAGAGTTTGGAAGCATTTTTAAACTTCAACGGAATTTCGAGAACAATGGAAGAGTTCCGAAGCATATTGAAACGTCAGCGGAATTCCGAGAACAATGAAAGAGTTGCGAAGCATTATTAAACGTCAGCGGAATTCCGAGAACAATGGAAGAGTTCTGAAGCATTTTTAAACGTCAGCGGAATTTTGAAAACAATGGAAGATTTCCGAAGCATTTTTATATGTCAGCGGAATTCCGAGAACAATGGAAGAGCTCCGAAGCATTTTTAAACGTCAGCAGAATTCCGAGAACAATGGAAGAGTTCCGAAGCATTTTAAAACTTCAGCAGAATTCCAAGAACAATGGAAGAGTTCTGAAGCATTTTTAAACGTCAGCAGAATTCCGAGATCAATGGAAGAGTTCCGAAGCATTTTTAAACGTCAGCGGAATGCCGAGAGCAATGCAAGATTTCCGAAGCATTTTTATATGTCAGCGGAATTCCGAGAACAATGGAAGATTTCCGAAGCATTTTTATATGTCAGCAGAATTCCGAGAACAATGGAAGAGATTTTAAGCATTTTTAAACTTCAGCGGAATTCCGAGAACAGTAGAAGAGTTCCGAAGCATTTTTAAACTTCACCCGAATTCTGAGAACAATGAAAGAGTTCCGAAGCATTTTTAAAAGTCAGCGGAATTCCGGGAACAATGGAAGAGTTGTGAAGCATTTTTAAATGTCAGCGGAATTCCGAGAACAATGGAAGAGTTCCGAAGCATTTTTAAACTTCAGCGGAATTTGGAGAACAATGGAAGAGTTCCGAAGTATTTTTAAAAGTCAGCGGAATTCTGAGAACAATGGAAGAGTTCCGAAGCATTTTTAAACTTCAGCGGAATTCCGAGAACAATGGAAGAGTTCCAAAGCATTTTTAAACGTCAGCGGAATTCCGAGAACAATGGAAGAGTTCTGAAGCATTTTTAAACGTCAGCGGAATATTGAAAACAATGGAAGATTTCCGAAGCATTTTTAAACGTCAGCGGAATTCTGAGAACAATGGAAGAGTTACGAAGCATTTTTAAACTTCAGCAGAATTCCGAGAACAATGGAAGAGTTACGAAGCATTTTTAAATGTCAGCGGAATTCCGAGAACAATGAAAGAGTTGCGAAGCATTATTAAACGTCAGCGGAATTCCGAGAACAATGGAAGAGTTGTGAAGCATTTTTAAACGTCAGCGGAATTCCGAGAACAATGGAATAGTTCTGAAGCATTTTTAAACGTCAGCGGAATTTTGAAAACAATGGAAGATTTCCGAAGCATTTTTAAACGTCAGCGGAATTCTGAGAACAATGGAAGAGTTCTGAAGCATTTATAAACTTCAGCAGAATTCCGAGAACAATGGAAGAGTTCCGAAGCATTTTTAAACTTCAGCGGAATTCCTAGAACAATGTAAGAGATTTTAAGCATTTTTAAACTTCAGCGGAATTCCGAGAACAATAGAAGAGTTCCGAAGCATTGTTAAAATTCACACGAATTCCGAGAATAATGGAAGAGTTCAGATGAATTTTTAGACTTCAGCAGAATTCCTAGACCAATGGAAGAGTTCCGAAGCATTTTTAAACTACAGCGGAAATCCGAGAACAATGGAAGAGTTCCGAAGCATTTTTAAACGTCAGCGGAATTCCGAGAACAATGGAAGAGTACCGAAGCATTTTTAATTGTCATCGGAATTCCGAGAACAATGGAAGAGTTCCGAAGCATTTTTAAACGTCAGCGGAATTCCGAGAACAATGGAAGAGTACCGAAGCATTTTTAATTGTCATCGGAATTCCGAGAGCAATGGAAGAGTTCCAAAGCATTTTAAAAGTACAGCAGAATTCCGACAACAATTGAAGAGTTCCGAAGCATTTTTAAACGTCAGCGGAATGCCGAGAACAATGCAAGATTTCCGAAGCATTTTTAAACGTCAGCGGAATTCTAAGAACAATGGAAGAGTTCCGAAGCATTTTTAAACTTCAGCAGAATTCCGAGAACAATGGAAGCGTTTCGAAGCATTTTTAAACTTCAACGGAATTTCGAGAACAATGGAAGAGTTCCGAAGCATTTTTAAACGTCAGCGGAATTCCGAGAACAATGAAAGAGTTGCGAAGCATTATTAAACGTCAGCGGAATTCCGAGAACAATGGAAGAGTTCCGAAGCATTTTTAAACTTCACCCGAATTCCGAGAGCAATGGAAGAGTTCCAAAGCATTTTAACAGTTCAGCAGAATTCCGAGAACAATTGAAGAGTTCCGAAGCATTTTTAAACGTCAGCGGAATGCCGAGAACAATGCCAGATTTCCGAAGCATTTTTATATGTCAGCGGAATTCCGAGAACAATGGAAGAGTACCGAAGCATTTTTATACGTCAGCGGAATTCTGAGAACAATGGAAGGGTTCCGAAGCATTTTTAAACTTCAGCAGAATTCCGAGAACAATGGAAGAGTTCCGAAGCATATTGAAACGTCAGCGGAATTCCGAGAACAATGAAAGAGTTGCGAAGCATTATTAAACGTCAGCGGAATTCCGAGAACAATGGAAGAGTTCTGAAGCATTTTTAAACGTCAGCGGAATTTTGAAAACAATGGAAGATTTCCGAAGCATTTTTATATGTCAGCGGAATTCCGAGAACAATGGAAGAGCTCCGAAGCATTTTTAAACGTCAGCAGAATTCCGAGAACAATGGAAGAGTTCCGAAGCATTTTAAAACTTCAGCAGAATTCCAAGAACAATGGAAGAGTTCTGAAGTATTTTTAAACGTCAGCAGAATTCCGAGATCAATGGAAGAGTTCCGAAGCATTTTTAAACGTCAGCGGAATGCCGAGAGCAATGCAAGATTTCCGAAGCATTTTTATATGTCAGCGGAATTCCGAGAACAATGGAAGATTTCCGAAGCATTTTTATATGTCAGCAGAATTCCGAGAACAATGGAAGAGATTTTAAGCATTTTTAAACTTCAGCGGAATTCCGAGAACAGTAGTAGAGTTCCGAAGCATTTTTAAACTTCACCTGAATTCTGAGAACAATGAAAGAGTTCCGAAGCATTTTTAAAAGTCAGCGGAATTCCGGGAACAATGGAAGAGTTGTGAAGCATTTTTAAACGTCAGCGGAATTCCGAGAACAATGGAAGAGTTCCGAAGCATTTTTAAACTTCAGCGGAATTTGGAGAACAATGGAAGAGTTCCGAAGTATTTTTAAAAGTCAGCGGAATTCTGAGAACAATGGAAGAGTTCCGAAGCATTTTTAAACTTCAGCGGAATTCCGAGAACAATCGAAGAGTTCCAAAGCATTTTTAAACGTCAGCGGAATTCCGAGAACAATGGAAGAGTTCTGAAGCATTTTTCAACGTCAGCGGAATATTGAAAACAATGGAAGATTTCCGAAGCATTTTTAAACGTCAGCGGAATTCTGAGAACAATGGAAGAGTTACGAAGCATTTTTAAACTTCAGCAGAATTCTGAGAACAATGGAAGAGTTCCGAAGCATTTTTAAATGTCAGCGGAATTCCGAGAACAATGAAAGAGTTGCGAAGCATTATTAAACGTCAGCGGAATTCCGAGAACAATGGAAGATTTCTGAAGCATCTTTAAACTTCAGCAGAATTCCGAGAACAATGGAAGAGTTTCGAAGCATTTTTAAACTTCAACGGAATTCCGAGAACAATGGATGAGTGCCGAAGCATTTTTAAACGTCAGCGGAATTCCGAGAACAATGAAAGAGTTGCGAAGCATTATTAAACGTCAGCGGAATTCCGAGAACAATGGAAGAGTTCTGAAGCATTTTTAAGCGCCAGCGGAATTTTGAAAACAATGGAAGATTTCCGAAGCATTTATAAACGTCAGCGGAATTCTGAGAACAATGGAAGAGTTCCGAAGCATTTTTAAACTTCAGCAGAATTCCGAGAACAATGGAAGGGTTCCGAAGCATTTTTAAAATTCAGCGGAATTTGGAGAACAATGGAAGAGTTCCGAAGCATTTTTAAAAGTCAGCGGAAATCCGAGAACAATGGAAGAGTTGTGAAGCATTTTTAAACGTCAGCGGAATTCTGAGAACAATGGAAGAGTTCCTAAGCATTTTTAAACTTCAGCAGAATTCCGAGAACAATGGAAGATTTCCGAAGCATTTTTAAACGTCAGCGGAATTCTGAGAACAATGGAAGAGTTCCTAAGCATTTTTAAACTTCAGCAGAATTACGAGAACAATGGAAGATTTCCGAAGCATTTTTAAACGTCAGCGGAATTCTGAGAACAATGGAAGAGTTCCTAAGCATTTTTAAACTTCAGCAGAATTCCGAGAACAATGGAAGAGTTCCGAAGCATTTTTAAACTTCAGCAGAATTCCAAGAGCAATGGAAGAGTTCCAAAGCATTTTAAAAGTTCAGCAGAATTCCGAGAACAATTGAAGAGTTCCGAAGCATTTTTAAACGTCAGCGGAATGCCGAGAACAATGCAAGATTTCCGAAGCATTTTTATATGTCAGCGGAATTCCGAGAACAATGGAAGAGTACCGAAGCATTTTTAAATGTCAGCGGAATGCCGAGAACAATGCAAGATTTCCGAAGCATTTTTATATGTCAGCAGAATTCCGAGAACAATGGAAGAGATTTTAAGCATTTTTAAACTTCAGCGGAATTCCGAGAACAGTAGAAGAGTTCCGGAGCATTTTTAAACTTCACCCGAATTCTGAGAACAATGAAAGAGTTCCGAAGCATTTTTAAAAGTCAGCGGAATTCCGGGAACAATGGAAGAGTTGTGAAGCATTTTTAAACGTCAGCGGAATTCCGAGAACAATGGAAGAGTTCCGAAGCATTTTTAAACTTCAGCGGAATTTTGAAAACAATGGAAGATTTCCGAAGCATTTTTAAATGTCAGCGGAATTCTGAGAACAATGGAAGAGTTCCGAAGCATTTTTAAACGTCAGCGGAATGCCGAGAACAATGCAAGATTTCCGAAGCATTTTTATATGTCAGCGGAATTCCGAGAACAATGGAAGAGTACCGAAGCATTTTTAAACGTCAGCAGAATTCCGAGAACAATGGAAGAGTTCCGAAGCATTTTTAAACGTCAGCAGAATTCCGAGAACAATGGAAGGGTTCCGAAGCATTTTTAAACTTCAGCGGAATTTGGAGAACAATGGAAGAGTTCCGAAGTATTTTTAAAAGTCAGCGGAATTCCGAGAACAATGGAAGAGTTGTGAAGCATTTTTAAACGTCAGCGGAATTCCGAGAACAATGGAAGAGTTCCGAAGCATTTTTAAACGTCAGCAGAATTCCGAGAACAATGGAAGAGTTCCGAAGCATTTTTAAACGTCAGCAGAATTCTGAGAACAATGTAAGGGTTCCGAAGCATTTTTAAACTTCAGCGGAATTCCGAGAACAATGGAAGAGTTCCAACGCATTTTTAAACGTCAGCGGAATTCTGAGAACAATGGAAGAGTTCCGAAGCATTTTTAAACGTCAGCAGAATTCCGAGAAGAATGTAACAGTACTGAAGCATTTTTAAACTTCAGCAGAATTCCGAGAGCAATGGAAGAGTTCCAAAGCATTTTAAAAGTTCAGCAGAATTCCGAGAACAATTGAAGAGTTCCGAAGCATTTTTAAACGTCAGCGGAATGCCGAGAACCATGCAAGATTTCCGAAGCATTTTTATATGTCAGCGGAATTCCGAGAACAATGGAAGAGTACCGAAGCATTTTTAAACGTCAGCGGAATTCCGAGAAGAATGTAAGAGTTCTGAAGCATTTTTAAACTTCAGCAGAATTCCGAAAGCAATGGAAGAGTTCCAAAGCATTTTAAAAGTTCAACAGAATTCCGAGAACAATTGAAGAGTTCCGAAGCATTTTTAAACGTCAGCGGAATGCCGAGAACAATGCAAGATTTCCGAAGCATTTTTATATGTCAGCGGAATACCAAGAACAATGGAAGAGTTCCGAAGCATTTTTAAACTTCAGCAGAATTCCGAGAACAATGGAAGAGTTTCGAAGCATTTTTAAACTTCAACGGAATTCTGAGAACAATGGAAGAGTTCCGAAGCATTTTTAAACGTCAGCGGAATGCCAAGAACAATGCAAGATTTCCGAAGCATTTTTATATGTCAGCGGAATTCCGAGAACAATGGAAGAGTACCGAAGCATTTTTAAACGTCAGCAGAATTCCGAGAACAATGGAAGAGTTCCGAAGCATTTTTAAACGTCAGCAGAATTCCGAGAACAATGGAAGAGTTCCGAAGCATTTTTAAACGTCAGCAGAATTCCGAGAACAATGGAAGAGTTCCGAAGCATTTTTAAACGTCAGCAGAATTCCGAGAACAATGGAAGAGTTCCGAAGCATTTTTAAACGTCAGCAGAATTCCGAGAACAATGGAAGAGTTCCGAAGCATTTTTAAACGTCAGCGGAATTCCGAGAAAAATGGAAGAGTTCTGAAGCATTTTTAAGCGTCAGCGGAATTTTGAAAACAATGGAAGATTTCCGAAGCATTTTTAAACGTCAGCGGAATTCTGAGAACAATGGAAGAGTTCCGAAGCATTTTTAAACTTCAGCAGAATTCCAAGAGCAATGGAAGAGTTCCAAAGCATTTTAAAAGTTCAGCAGAATTCCGAGAACAATTGAAGAGTTCCGAAGCATTTTTAAACGTCAGCGGAATGCCGAGAACAATGCAAGATTTCCGAAGCATTTTTATATGTCAGCGGAATTCCGAGAACAATGGAAGAGTACCGAAGCATTTTTAAATGTCAGCGGAATGCCGAGAACAATGCAAGATTTCCGAAGCATTTTTATATGTCAGCAGAATTCCGAGAACAATGGAAGAGATTTTAAGCATTTTTAAACTTCAGCGGAATTCCGAGAACAGTAGAAGAGTTCCGAAGCATTTTTAAACTTCACCCAAATTCTGAGAACAATGAAAGAGTTCCGAAGCATTTTTAAAAGTCAGCGGAATTCCGGGAACAATGGAAGAGTTGTGAAGCATTTTTAAACGTCAGCGGAATTCCGAGAACAATGGAAGAGTTCCGAAGCATTTTTAAACTTCAGCGGAATTTGGAGAACAATGGAAGAGTTCCGAAGTATTTTTAAAAGTCAGCGGAATTCTGAGAACAATGGAAGAGTTCCGAAGCATTTTTAAACTTCAGCGGAATTCCGAGAACAATGGAAGAGTTCCAAAGCATTTTTAAACGTCAGCGGAATTCCGAGAACAATGGAAGAGTTCTGAAGCATTTTTAAACGTCAGCGGAATATTGAAAACAATGGAAGATTTCCGAAGCATTTTTAAACGTCAGCGGAATTCTGAGAACAATGGAAGAGTTACGAAGCATTTTTAAACTTCAGCAGAATTCCGAGAACAATGGAAGAGTTCCGAAGCATTTTTAAATGTCAGCGGAATTCCGAGAACAATGAAAGAGTTGCGAAGCATTATTAAACGTCAGCGGAATTCCGAGAACAATGGAAGATTTCTGAAGCATCTTTAAACTTCAGCAGAATTCCGAGAACAATGGAAGAGTTTCGAAGCATTTTTAAACTTCAACGGAATTCCGAGAACAATGGATGAGTGCCGAAGCATTTTTAAACGTCAGTGGAATTCCGAGAACAATGAAAGAGTTGCGAAGCATTATTAAACGTCAGCGGAATTCCGAGAACAATGGAAGAGTTCTGAAGCATTTTTAAGCGTCAGCGGAATTTTGAAAACAATGGAAGATTTCCGAAGCATTTATAAACGTCAGCGGAATTCTGAGAACAATGGAAGAGTTCCGAAGCATTTTTAAACTTCAGCAGAATTCCGAGAACAATGGAAGGGTTCCGAAGCATTTTTAAACTTCAGCGGAATTCCGAGAACAATAGAAGAGTTCCGAAGCATTTTTAAACTTCACCCGAATTCCGAGAGCAATGGAAGAGTTCCAAAGCATTTTAACAGTTCAGCAGAATTCCGAGAACAATTGAAGAGTTCCGAAGCATTTTTAATCGTCAGCGGAATGCCGAGAACAATGCCAGATTTCCGAAGCATTTTTATATGTCAGCGGAATTCCGAGAACAATGGAAGAGTACCGAAGCATTTTTATACGTCAGCGGAATTCTGAGAACAATGGAAGAGTTCCGAAGCATTTTTAAACTTCAGCAGAATTCCGAGAACAATGGAAGAGTTTGGAAGCATTTTTAAACTTCAACGGAATTTCGAGAACAATGGAAGAGTTCCGAAGCATATTGAAACGTCAGCGGAATTCCGAGAACAATGAAAGAGTTGCGAAGCATTATTAAACGTCAGCGGAATTCCGAGAACAATGGAAGAGTTCTGAAGCATTTTTAAACGTCAGCGGAATTTTGAAAACAATGGAAGATTTCCGAAGCATTTTTATATGTCAGCGGAATTCCGAGAACAATGGAAGAGCTCCGAAGCATTTTTAAACGTCAGCAGAATTCCGAGAACAATGGAAGAGTTCCGAAGCATTTTAAAACTTCAGCAGAATTCCAAGAACAATGGAAGAGTTCTGAAGCATTTTTAAACGTCAGCAGAATTCCGAGATCAATGGAAGAGTTCCGAAGCATTTTTAAACGTCAGCGGAATGCCGAGAGCAATGCAAGATTTCCGAAGCATTTTTATATGTCAGCGGAATTCCGAGAACAATGGAAGATTTCCGAAGCATTTTTATATGTCAGCAGAATTCCGAGAACAATGGAAGAGATTTTAAGCATTTTTAAACTTCAGCGGAATTCCGAGAACAGTAGAAGAGTTCCGAAGCATTTTTAAACTTCACCCGAATTCTGAGAACAATGAAAGAGTTCCGAAGCATTTTTAAAAGTCAGCGGAATTCCGGGAACAATGGAAGAGTTGTGAAGCATTTTTAAATGTCAGCGGAATTCCGAGAACAATGGAAGAGTTCCGAAGCATTTTTAAACTTCAGCGGAATTTGGAGAACAATGGAAGAGTTCCGAAGTATTTTTAAAAGTCAGCGGAATTCTGAGAACAATGGAAGAGTTCCGAAGCATTTTTAAACTTCAGCGGAATTCCGAGAACAATGGAAGAGTTCCAAAGCATTTTTAAACGTCAGCGGAATTCCGAGAACAATGGAAGAGTTCTGAAGCATTTTTAAACGTCAGCGGAATATTGAAAACAATGGAAGATTTCCGAAGCATTTTTAAACGTCAGCGGAATTCTGAGAACAATGGAAGAGTTACGAAGCATTTTTAAACTTCAGCAGAATTCCGAGAACAATGGAAGAGTTACGAAGCATTTTTAAATGTCAGCGGAATTCCGAGAACAATGAAAGAGTTGCGAAGCATTATTAAACGTCAGCGGAATTCCGAGAACAATGGAAGAGTTGTGAAGCATTTTTAAACGTCAGCGGAATTCCGAGAACAATGGAATAGTTCTGAAGCATTTTTAAACGTCAGCGGAATTTTGAAAACAATGGAAGATTTCCGAAGCATTTTTAAACGTCAGCGGAATTCTGAGAACAATGGAAGAGTTCTGAAGCATTTATAAACTTCAGCAGAATTCCGAGAACAATGGAAGAGTTCCGAAGCATTTTTAAACTTCAGCGGAATTCCTAGAACAATGTAAGAGATTTTAAGCATTTTTAAACTTCAGCGGAATTCCGAGAACAATAGAAGAGTTCCGAAGCATTGTTAAAATTCACACGAATTCCGAGAATAATGGAAGAGTTCAGATGAATTTTTAGACTTCAGCAGAATTCCTAGACCAATGGAAGAGTTCCGAAGCATTTTTAAACTACAGCGGAAATCCGAGAACAATGGAAGAGTTCCGAAGCATTTTTAAACGTCAGCGGAATTCCGAGAACAATGGAAGAGTACCGAAGCATTTTTAATTGTCATCGGAATTCCGAGAACAATGGAAGAGTTCCGAAGCATTTTTAAACGTCAGCGGAATTCCGAGAACAATGGAAGAGTACCGAAGCATTTTTAATTGTCATCGGAATTCCGAGAGCAATGGAAGAGTTCCAAAGCATTTTAAAAGTACAGCAGAATTCCGACAACAATTGAAGAGTTCCGAAGCATTTTTAAACGTCAGCGGAATGCCGAGAACAATGCAAGATTTCCGAAGCATTTTTAAACGTCAGCGGAATTCTAAGAACAATGGAAGAGTTCCGAAGCATTTTTAAACTTCAGCAGAATTCCGAGAACAATGGAAGCGTTTCGAAGCATTTTTAAACTTCAACGGAATTTCGAGAACAATGGAAGAGTTCCGAAGCATTTTTAAACGTCAGCGGAATTCCGAGAACAATGAAAGAGTTGCGAAGCATTATTAAACGTCAGCGGAATTCCGAGAACAATGGAAGAGTTCCGAAGCATTTTTAAACTTCACCCGAATTCCGAGAGCAATGGAAGAGTTCCAAAGCATTTTAACAGTTCAGCAGAATTCCGAGAACAATTGAAGAGTTCCGAAGCATTTTTAAACGTCAGCGGAATGCCGAGAACAATGCCAGATTTCCGAAGCATTTTTATATGTCAGCGGAATTCCGAGAACAATGGAAGAGTACCGAAGCATTTTTATACGTCAGCGGAATTCTGAGAACAATGGAAGGGTTCCGAAGCATTTTTAAACTTCAGCAGAATTCCGAGAACAATGGAAGAGTTCCGAAGCATATTGAAACGTCAGCGGAATTCCGAGAACAATGAAAGAGTTGCGAAGCATTATTAAACGTCAGCGGAATTCCGAGAACAATGGAAGAGTTCTGAAGCATTTTTAAACGTCAGCGGAATTTTGAAAACAATGGAAGATTTCCGAAGCATTTTTATATGTCAGCGGAATTCCGAGAACAATGGAAGAGCTCCGAAGCATTTTTAAACGTCAGCAGAATTCCGAGAACAATGGAAGAGTTCCGAAGCATTTTAAAACTTCAGCAGAATTCCAAGAACAATGGAAGAGTTCTGAAGTATTTTTAAACGTCAGCAGAATTCCGAGATCAATGGAAGAGTTCCGAAGCATTTTTAAACGTCAGCGGAATGCCGAGAGCAATGCAAGATTTCCGAAGCATTTTTATATGTCAGCGGAATTCCGAGAACAATGGAAGATTTCCGAAGCATTTTTATATGTCAGCAGAATTCCGAGAACAATGGAAGAGATTTTAAGCATTTTTAAACTTCAGCGGAATTCCGAGAACAGTAGTAGAGTTCCGAAGCATTTTTAAACTTCACCTGAATTCTGAGAACAATGAAAGAGTTCCGAAGCATTTTTAAAAGTCAGCGGAATTCCGGGAACAATGGAAGAGTTGTGAAGCATTTTTAAACGTCAGCGGAATTCCGAGAACAATGGAAGAGTTCCGAAGCATTTTTAAACTTCAGCGGAATTTGGAGAACAATGGAAGAGTTCCGAAGTATTTTTAAAAGTCAGCGGAATTCTGAGAACAATGGAAGAGTTCCGAAGCATTTTTAAACTTCAGCGGAATTCCGAGAACAATCGAAGAGTTCCAAAGCATTTTTAAACGTCAGCGGAATTCCGAGAACAATGGAAGAGTTCTGAAGCATTTTTCAACGTCAGCGGAATATTGAAAACAATGGAAGATTTCCGAAGCATTTTTAAACGTCAGCGGAATTCTGAGAACAATGGAAGAGTTACGAAGCATTTTTAAACTTCAGCAGAATTCTGAGAACAATGGAAGAGTTCCGAAGCATTTTTAAATGTCAGCGGAATTCCGAGAACAATGAAAGAGTTGCGAAGCATTATTAAACGTCAGCGGAATTCCGAGAACAATGGAAGATTTCTGAAGCATCTTTAAACTTCAGCAGAATTCCGAGAACAATGGAAGAGTTTCGAAGCATTTTTAAACTTCAACGGAATTCCGAGAACAATGGATGAGTGCCGAAGCATTTTTAAACGTCAGCGGAATTCCGAGAACAATGAAAGAGTTGCGAAGCATTATTAAACGTCAGCGGAATTCCGAGAACAATGGAAGAGTTCTGAAGCATTTTTAAGCGCCAGCGGAATTTTGAAAACAATGGAAGATTTCCGAAGCATTTATAAACGTCAGCGGAATTCTGAGAACAATGGAAGAGTTCCGAAGCATTTTTAAACTTCAGCAGAATTCCGAGAACAATGGAAGGGTTCCGAAGCATTTTTAAAATTCAGCGGAATTTGGAGAACAATGGAAGAGTTCCGAAGCATTTTTAAAAGTCAGCGGAAATCCGAGAACAATGGAAGAGTTGTGAAGCATTTTTAAACGTCAGCGGAATTCTGAGAACAATGGAAGAGTTCCTAAGCATTTTTAAACTTCAGCAGAATTCCGAGAACAATGGAAGATTTCCGAAGCATTTTTAAACGTCAGCGGAATTCTGAGAACAATGGAAGAGTTCCTAAGCATTTTTAAACTTCAGCAGAATTACGAGAACAATGGAAGATTTCCGAAGCATTTTTAAACGTCAGCGGAATTCTGAGAACAATGGAAGAGTTCCTAAGCATTTTTAAACTTCAGCAGAATTCCGAGAACAATGGAAGAGTTCCGAAGCATTTTTAAACTTCAGCAGAATTCCAAGAGCAATGGAAGAGTTCCAAAGCATTTTAAAAGTTCAGCAGAATTCCGAGAACAATTGAAGAGTTCCGAAGCATTTTTAAACGTCAGCGGAATGCCGAGAACAATGCAAGATTTCCGAAGCATTTTTATATGTCAGCGGAATTCCGAGAACAATGGAAGAGTACCGAAGCATTTTTAAATGTCAGCGGAATGCCGAGAACAATGCAAGATTTCCGAAGCATTTTTATATGTCAGCAGAATTCCGAGAACAATGGAAGAGATTTTAAGCATTTTTAAACTTCAGCGGAATTCCGAGAACAGTAGAAGAGTTCCGGAGCATTTTTAAACTTCACCCGAATTCTGAGAACAATGAAAGAGTTCCGAAGCATTTTTAAAAGTCAGCGGAATTCCGGGAACAATGGAAGAGTTGTGAAGCATTTTTAAACGTCAGCGGAATTCCGAGAACAATGGAAGAGTTCCGAAGCATTTTTAAACTTCAGCGGAATTTTGAAAACAATGGAAGATTTCCGAAGCATTTTTAAATGTCAGCGGAATTCTGAGAACAATGGAAGAGTTCCGAAGCATTTTTAAACGTCAGCGGAATGCCGAGAACAATGCAAGATTTCCGAAGCATTTTTATATGTCAGCGGAATTCCGAGAACAATGGAAGAGTACCGAAGCATTTTTAAACGTCAGCAGAATTCCGAGAACAATGGAAGAGTTCCGAAGCATTTTTAAACGTCAGCAGAATTCCGAGAACAATGGAAGGGTTCCGAAGCATTTTTAAACTTCAGCGGAATTTGGAGAACAATGGAAGAGTTCCGAAGTATTTTTAAAAGTCAGCGGAATTCCGAGAACAATGGAAGAGTTGTGAAGCATTTTTAAACGTCAGCGGAATTCCGAGAACAATGGAAGAGTTCCGAAGCATTTTTAAACGTCAGCAGAATTCCGAGAACAATGGAAGAGTTCCGAAGCATTTTTAAACGTCAGCAGAATTCTGAGAACAATGTAAGGGTTCCGAAGCATTTTTAAACTTCAGCGGAATTCCGAGAACAATGGAAGAGTTCCAACGCATTTTTAAACGTCAGCGGAATTCTGAGAACAATGGAAGAGTTCCGAAGCATTTTTAAACGTCAGCAGAATTCCGAGAAGAATGTAACAGTACTGAAGCATTTTTAAACTTCAGCAGAATTCCGAGAGCAATGGAAGAGTTCCAAAGCATTTTAAAAGTTCAGCAGAATTCCGAGAACAATTGAAGAGTTCCGAAGCATTTTTAAACGTCAGCGGAATGCCGAGAACCATGCAAGATTTCCGAAGCATTTTTATATGTCAGCGGAATTCCGAGAACAATGGAAGAGTACCGAAGCATTTTTAAACGTCAGCGGAATTCCGAGAAGAATGTAAGAGTTCTGAAGCATTTTTAAACTTCAGCAGAATTCCGAAAGCAATGGAAGAGTTCCAAAGCATTTTAAAAGTTCAACAGAATTCCGAGAACAATTGAAGAGTTCCGAAGCATTTTTAAACGTCAGCGGAATGCCGAGAACAATGCAAGATTTCCGAAGCATTTTTATATGTCAGCGGAATACCAAGAACAATGGAAGAGTTCCGAAGCATTTTTAAACTTCAGCAGAATTCCGAGAACAATGGAAGAGTTTCGAAGCATTTTTAAACTTCAACGGAATTCTGAGAACAATGGAAGAGTTCCGAAGCATTTTTAAACGTCAGCGGAATGCCAAGAACAATGCAAGATTTCCGAAGCATTTTTATATGTCAGCGGAATTCCGAGAACAATGGAAGAGTACCGAAGCATTTTTAAACGTCAGCAGAATTCCGAGAACAATGGAAGAGTTCCGAAGCATTTTTAAACGTCAGCAGAATTCCGAGAACAATGGAAGAGTTCCGAAGCATTTTTAAACGTCAGCAGAATTCCGAGAACAATGGAAGAGTTCCGAAGCATTTTTAAACGTCAGCAGAATTCCGAGAACAATGGAAGAGTTCCGAAGCATTTTTAAACGTCAGCAGAATTCCGAGAACAATGGAAGAGTTCCGAAGCATTTTTAAACGTCAGCGGAATTCCGAGAAAAATGGAAGAGTTCTGAAGCATTTTTAAGCGTCAGCGGAATTTTGAAAACAATGGAAGATTTCCGAAGCATTTTTAAACGTCAGCGGAATTCTGAGAACAATGGAAGAGTTCCGAAGCATTTTTAAACTTCAGCAGAATTCCAAGAGCAATGGAAGAGTTCCAAAGCATTTTAAAAGTTCAGCAGAATTCCGAGAACAATTGAAGAGTTCCGAAGCATTTTTAAACGTCAGCGGAATGCCGAGAACAATGCAAGATTTCCGAAGCATTTTTATATGTCAGCGGAATTCCGAGAACAATGGAAGAGTACCGAAGCATTTTTAAATGTCAGCGGAATGCCGAGAACAATGCAAGATTTCCGAAGCATTTTTATATGTCAGCGGAATTCCGAGAACAATGGAAGAGTTACGAAGCATTTTTAAACTTCAGCAGAATTCCGAGAACAATGGAAGAGTTCCGAAGCATTTTTAAATGTCAGCGGAATTCCGAGAACAATGAAAGAGTTGCGAAGCATTATTAAACGTCAGCGGAATTCCGAGAACAATGGAAGATTTCTGAAGCATTTTTAAGCGTCAGCGGAATTTTGAAAACAATGGAAGATTTCCGAAGCATTTATAAACGTCAGCGGAATTCTGAGAACAATGGAAGAGTTCCGAAGCATTTTTAAACTTCAGCAGAATTCCGAGAACAATGGAAGGGTTCCGAAGCATTTTTAAACTTCAGCGGAATTCCGAGAACAATAGAAGAGTTCCGAAGCATTTTTAAACTTCACCCGAATTCCGAGAGCAATGGAAGAGTTCCAAAGCATTTTAACAGTTCAGCAGAATTCCGAGAACAATTGAAGAGTTCCGAAGCATTTTTAATCGTCAGCGGAATGCCGAGAACAATGCCAGATTTCCGAAGCATTTTTATATGTCAGCGGAATTCCGAGAACAATGGAAGAGTACCGAAGCATTTTTATACGTCAGCGGAATTCTGAGAACAATGGAAGAGTTCCGAAGCATTTTTAAACTTCAGCAGAATTCCGAGAACAATGGAAGAGTTTGGAAGCATTTTTAAACTTCAACGGAATTTCGAGAACAATGGAAGAGTTCCGAAGCATATTGAAACGTCAGCGGAATTCCGAGAACAATGAAAGAGTTGCGAAGCATTATTAAACGTCAGCGGAATTCCGAGAACAATGGAAGAGTTCTGAAGCATTTTTAAACGTCAGCGGAATTTTGAAAACAATGGAAGATTTCCGAAGCATTTTTATATGTCAGCGGAATTCCGAGAACAATGGAAGAGCTCCGAAGCATTTTTAAACGTCAGCAGAATTCCGAGAACAATGGAAGAGTTCCGAAGCATTTTAAAACTTCAGCAGAATTCCAAGAACAATGGAAGAGTTCTGAAGCATTTTTAAACGTCAGCAGAATTCCGAGATCAATGGAAGAGTTCCGAAGCATTTTTAAACGTCAGCGGAATGCCGAGAGCAATGCAAGATTTCCGAAGCATTTTTATATGTCAGCGGAATTCCGAGAACAATGGAAGATTTCCGAAGCATTTTTATATGTCAGCAGAATTCCGAGAACAATGGAAGAGATTTTAAGCATTTTTAAACTTCAGCGGAATTCCGAGAACAGTAGAAGAGTTCCGAAGCATTTTTAAACTTCACCCGAATTCTGAGAACAATGAAAGAGTTCCGAAGCATTTTTAAAAGTCAGCGGAATTCCGGGAACAATGGAAGAGTTGTGAAGCATTTTTAAATGTCAGCGGAATTCCGAGAACAATGGAAGAGTTCCGAAGCATTTTTAAACTTCAGCGGAATTTGGAGAACAATGGAAGAGTTCCGAAGTATTTTTAAAAGTCAGCGGAATTCTGAGAACAATGGAAGAGTTCCGAAGCATTTTTAAACTTCAGCGGAATTCCGAGAACAATGGAAGAGTTCCAAAGCATTTTTAAACGTCAGCGGAATTCCGAGAACAATGGAAGAGTTCTGAAGCATTTTTAAACGTCAGCGGAATATTGAAAACAATGGAAGATTTCCGAAGCATTTTTAAACGTCAGCGGAATTCTGAGAACAATGGAAGAGTTACGAAGCATTTTTAAACTTCAGCAGAATTCCGAGAACAATGGAAGAGTTACGAAGCATTTTTAAATGTCAGCGGAATTCCGAGAACAATGAAAGAGTTGCGAAGCATTATTAAACGTCAGCGGAATTCCGAGAACAATGGAAGAGTTGTGAAGCATTTTTAAACGTCAGCGGAATTCCGAGAACAATGGAATAGTTCTGAAGCATTTTTAAACGTCAGCGGAATTTTGAAAACAATGGAAGATTTCCGAAGCATTTTTAAACGTCAGCGGAATTCTGAGAACAATGGAAGAGTTCTGAAGCATTTATAAACTTCAGCAGAATTCCGAGAACAATGGAAGAGTTCCGAAGCATTTTTAAACTTCAGCGGAATTCCTAGAACAATGTAAGAGATTTTAAGCATTTTTAAACTTCAGCGGAATTCCGAGAACAATAGAAGAGTTCCGAAGCATTGTTAAAATTCACACGAATTCCGAGAATAATGGAAGAGTTCAGATGAATTTTTAGACTTCAGCAGAATTCCTAGACCAATGGAAGAGTTCCGAAGCATTTTTAAACTACAGCGGAAATCCGAGAACAATGGAAGAGTTCCGAAGCATTTTTAAACGTCAGCGGAATTCCGAGAACAATGGAAGAGTACCGAAGCATTTTTAATTGTCATCGGAATTCCGAGAACAATGGAAGAGTTCCGAAGCATTTTTAAACGTCAGCGGAATTCCGAGAACAATGGAAGAGTACCGAAGCATTTTTAATTGTCATCGGAATTCCGAGAGCAATGGAAGAGTTCCAAAGCATTTTAAAAGTACAGCAGAATTCCGACAACAATTGAAGAGTTCCGAAGCATTTTTAAACGTCAGCGGAATGCCGAGAACAATGCAAGATTTCCGAAGCATTTTTAAACGTCAGCGGAATTCTAAGAACAATGGAAGAGTTCCGAAGCATTTTTAAACTTCAGCAGAATTCCGAGAACAATGGAAGCGTTTCGAAGCATTTTTAAACTTCAACGGAATTTCGAGAACAATGGAAGAGTTCCGAAGCATTTTTAAACGTCAGCGGAATTCCGAGAACAATGAAAGAGTTGCGAAGCATTATTAAACGTCAGCGGAATTCCGAGAACAATGGAAGAGTTCCGAAGCATTTTTAAACTTCACCCGAATTCCGAGAGCAATGGAAGAGTTCCAAAGCATTTTAACAGTTCAGCAGAATTCCGAGAACAATTGAAGAGTTCCGAAGCATTTTTAAACGTCAGCGGAATGCCGAGAACAATGCCAGATTTCCGAAGCATTTTTATATGTCAGCGGAATTCCGAGAACAATGGAAGAGTACCGAAGCATTTTTATACGTCAGCGGAATTCTGAGAACAATGGAAGGGTTCCGAAGCATTTTTAAACTTCAGCAGAATTCCGAGAACAATGGAAGAGTTCCGAAGCATATTGAAACGTCAGCGGAATTCCGAGAACAATGAAAGAGTTGCGAAGCATTATTAAACGTCAGCGGAATTCCGAGAACAATGGAAGAGTTCTGAAGCATTTTTAAACGTCAGCGGAATTTTGAAAACAATGGAAGATTTCCGAAGCATTTTTATATGTCAGCGGAATTCCGAGAACAATGGAAGAGCTCCGAAGCATTTTTAAACGTCAGCAGAATTCCGAGAACAATGGAAGAGTTCCGAAGCATTTTAAAACTTCAGCAGAATTCCAAGAACAATGGAAGAGTTCTGAAGCATTTTTAAACGTCAGCAGAATTCCGAGATCAATGGAAGAGTTCCGAAGCATTTTTAAACGTCAGCGGAATGCCGAGAGCAATGCAAGATTTCCGAAGCATTTTTATATGTCAGCGGAATTCCGAGAACAATGGAAGATTTCCGAAGCATTTTTATATGTCAGCAGAATTCCGAGAACAATGGAAGAGATTTTAAGCATTTTTAAACTTCAGCGGAATTCCGAGAACAGTAGTAGAGTTCCGAAGCATTTTTAAACTTCACCTGAATTCTGAGAACAATGAAAGAGTTCCGAAGCATTTTTAAAAGTCAGCGGAATTCCGGGAACAATGGAAGAGTTGTGAAGCATTTTTAAACGTCAGCGGAATTCCGAGAACAATGGAAGAGTTCCGAAGCATTTTTAAACTTCAGCGGAATTTGGAGAACAATGGAAGAGTTCCGAAGTATTTTTAAAAGTCAGCGGAATTCTGAGAACAATGGAAGAGTTCCGAAGCATTTTTAAACTTCAGCGGAATTCCGAGAACAATCGAAGAGTTCCAAAGCATTTTTAAACGTCAGCGGAATTCCGAGAACAATGGAAGAGTTCTGAAGCATTTTTCAACGTCAGCGGAATATTGAAAACAATGGAAGATTTCCGAAGCATTTTTAAACGTCAGCGGAATTCTGAGAACAATGGAAGAGTTACGAAGCATTTTTAAACTTCAGCAGAATTCTGAGAACAATGGAAGAGTTCCGAAGCATTTTTAAATGTCAGCGGAATTCCGAGAACAATGAAAGAGTTGCGAAGCATTATTAAACGTCAGCGGAATTCCGAGAACAATGGAAGATTTCTGAAGCATCTTTAAACTTCAGCAGAATTCCGAGAACAATGGAAGAGTTTCGAAGCATTTTTAAACTTCAACGGAATTCCGAGAACAATGGATGAGTGCCGAAGCATTTTTAAACGTCAGCGGAATTCCGAGAACAATGAAAGAGTTGCGAAGCATTATTAAACGTCAGCGGAATTCCGAGAACAATGGAAGAGTTCTGAAGCATTTTTAAGCGCCAGCGGAATTTTGAAAACAATGGAAGATTTCCGAAGCATTTATAAACGTCAGCGGAATGCCAAGAACAATGCAAGATTTCCGAAGCATTTTTATATGTCAGCGGAATTCCGAGAACAATGGAAGAGTACCGAAGCATTTTTAAACGTCAGCAGAATTCCGAGAACAATGGAAGAGTTCCGAAGCATTTTTAAACGTCAGCAGAATTCCGAGAACAATGGAAGAGTTCCGAAGCATTTTTAAACGTCAGCAGAATTCCGAGAACAATGGAAGAGTTCCGAAGCATTTTTAAACGTCAGCAGAATTCCGAGAACAATGGAAGAGTTCCGAAGCATTTTTAAACGTCAGCAGAATTCCGAGAACAATGGAAGAGTTCCGAAGCATTTTTAAACGTCAGCGGAATTCCGAGAAAAATGGAAGAGTTCTGAAGCATTTTTAAGCGTCAGCGGAATTTTGAAAACAATGGAAGATTTCCGAAGCATTTTTAAACGTCAGCGGAATTCTGAGAACAATGGAAGAGTTCCGAAGCATTTTTAAACTTCAGCAGAATTCCAAGAGCAATGGAAGAGTTCCAAAGCATTTTAAAAGTTCAGCAGAATTCCGAGAACAATTGAAGAGTTCCGAAGCATTTTTAAACGTCAGCGGAATGCCGAGAACAATGCAAGATTTCCGAAGCATTTTTATATGTCAGCGGAATTCCGAGAACAATGGAAGAGTACCGAAGCATTTTTAAATGTCAGCGGAATGCCGAGAACAATGCAAGATTTCCGAAGCATTTTTATATGTCAGCGGAATTCCGAGAACAATGGAAGAGTTACGAAGCATTTTTAAACTTCAGCAGAATTCCGAGAACAATGGAAGAGTTCCGAAGCATTTTTAAATGTCAGCGGAATTCCGAGAACAATGAAAGAGTTGCGAAGCATTATTAAACGTCAGCGGAATTCCGAGAACAATGGAAGATTTCTGAAGCATTTTTAAGCGTCAGCGGAATTTTGAAAACAATGGAAGATTTCCGAAGCATTTATAAACGTCAGCGGAATTCTGAGAACAATGGAAGAGTTCCGAAGCATTTTTAAACTTCAGCAGAATTCCGAGAACAATGGAAGGGTTCCGAAGCATTTTTAAACTTCAGCGGAATTCCGAGAACAATAGAAGAGTTCCGAAGCATTTTTAAACTTCACCCGAATTCCGAGAGCAATGGAAGAGTTCCAAAGCATTTTAACAGTTCAGCAGAATTCCGAGAACAATTGAAGAGTTCCGAAGCATTTTTAATCGTCAGCGGAATGCCGAGAACAATGCCAGATTTCCGAAGCATTTTTATATGTCAGCGGAATTCCGAGAACAATGGAAGAGTACCGAAGCATTTTTATACGTCAGCGGAATTCTGAGAACAATGGAAGAGTTCCGAAGCATTTTTAAACTTCAGCAGAATTCCGAGAACAATGGAAGAGTTTGGAAGCATTTTTAAACTTCAACGGAATTTCGAGAACAATGGAAGAGTTCCGAAGCATATTGAAACGTCAGCGGAATTCCGAGAACAATGAAAGAGTTGCGAAGCATTATTAAACGTCAGCGGAATTCCGAGAACAATGGAAGAGTTCTGAAGCATTTTTAAACGTCAGCGGAATTTTGAAAACAATGGAAGATTTCCGAAGCATTTTTATATGTCAGCGGAATTCCGAGAACAATGGAAGAGCTCCGAAGCATTTTTAAACGTCAGCAGAATTCCGAGAACAATGGAAGAGTTCCGAAGCATTTTAAAACTTCAGCAGAATTCCAAGAACAATGGAAGAGTTCTGAAGCATTTTTAAACGTCAGCAGAATTCCGAGATCAATGGAAGAGTTCCGAAGCATTTTTAAACGTCAGCGGAATGCCGAGAGCAATGCAAGATTTCCGAAGCATTTTTATATGTCAGCGGAATTCCGAGAACAATGGAAGATTTCCGAAGCATTTTTATATGTCAGCAGAATTCCGAGAACAATGGAAGAGATTTTAAGCATTTTTAAACTTCAGCGGAATTCCGAGAACAGTAGAAGAGTTCCGAAGCATTTTTAAACTTCACCCGAATTCTGAGAACAATGAAAGAGTTCCGAAGCATTTTTAAAAGTCAGCGGAATTCCGGGAACAATGGAAGAGTTGTGAAGCATTTTTAAATGTCAGCGGAATTCCGAGAACAATGGAAGAGTTCCGAAGCATTTTTAAACTTCAGCGGAATTTGGAGAACAATGGAAGAGTTCCGAAGTATTTTTAAAAGTCAGCGGAATTCTGAGAACAATGGAAGAGTTCCGAAGCATTTTTAAACTTCAGCGGAATTCCGAGAACAATGGAAGAGTTCCAAAGCATTTTTAAACGTCAGCGGAATTCCGAGAACAATGGAAGAGTTCTGAAGCATTTTTAAACGTCAGCGGAATATTGAAAACAATGGAAGATTTCCGAAGCATTTTTAAACGTCAGCGGAATTCTGAGAACAATGGAAGAGTTACGAAGCATTTTTAAACTTCAGCAGAATTCCGAGAACAATGGAAGAGTTACGAAGCATTTTTAAATGTCAGCGGAATTCCGAGAACAATGAAAGAGTTGCGAAGCATTATTAAACGTCAGCGGAATTCCGAGAACAATGGAAGAGTTGTGAAGCATTTTTAAACGTCAGCGGAATTCCGAGAACAATGGAATAGTTCTGAAGCATTTTTAAACGTCAGCGGAATTTTGAAAACAATGGAAGATTTCCGAAGCATTTTTAAACGTCAGCGGAATTCTGAGAACAATGGAAGAGTTCTGAAGCATTTATAAACTTCAGCAGAATTCCGAGAACAATGGAAGAGTTCCGAAGCATTTTTAAACTTCAGCGGAATTCCTAGAACAATGTAAGAGATTTTAAGCATTTTTAAACTTCAGCGGAATTCCGAGAACAATAGAAGAGTTCCGAAGCATTGTTAAAATTCACACGAATTCCGAGAATAATGGAAGAGTTCAGATGAATTTTTAGACTTCAGCAGAATTCCTAGACCAATGGAAGAGTTCCGAAGCATTTTTAAACTACAGCGGAAATCCGAGAACAATGGAAGAGTTCCGAAGCATTTTTAAACGTCAGCGGAATTCCGAGAACAATGGAAGAGTACCGAAGCATTTTTAATTGTCATCGGAATTCCGAGAACAATGGAAGAGTTCCGAAGCATTTTTAAACGTCAGCGGAATTCCGAGAACAATGGAAGAGTACCGAAGCATTTTTAATTGTCATCGGAATTCCGAGAGCAATGGAAGAGTTCCAAAGCATTTTAAAAGTACAGCAGAATTCCGACAACAATTGAAGAGTTCCGAAGCATTTTTAAACGTCAGCGGAATGCCGAGAACAATGCAAGATTTCCGAAGCATTTTTAAACGTCAGCGGAATTCTAAGAACAATGGAAGAGTTCCGAAGCATTTTTAAACTTCAGCAGAATTCCGAGAACAATGGAAGCGTTTCGAAGCATTTTTAAACTTCAACGGAATTTCGAGAACAATGGAAGAGTTCCGAAGCATTTTTAAACGTCAGCGGAATTCCGAGAACAATGAAAGAGTTGCGAAGCATTATTAAACGTCAGCGGAATTCCGAGAACAATGGAAGAGTTCCGAAGCATTTTTAAACTTCACCCGAATTCCGAGAGCAATGGAAGAGTTCCAAAGCATTTTAACAGTTCAGCAGAATTCCGAGAACAATTGAAGAGTTCCGAAGCATTTTTAAACGTCAGCGGAATGCCGAGAACAATGCCAGATTTCCGAAGCATTTTTATATGTCAGCGGAATTCCGAGAACAATGGAAGAGTACCGAAGCATTTTTATACGTCAGCGGAATTCTGAGAACAATGGAAGGGTTCCGAAGCATTTTTAAACTTCAGCAGAATTCCGAGAACAATGGAAGAGTTCCGAAGCATATTGAAACGTCAGCGGAATTCCGAGAACAATGAAAGAGTTGCGAAGCATTATTAAACGTCAGCGGAATTCCGAGAACAATGGAAGAGTTCTGAAGCATTTTTAAACGTCAGCGGAATTTTGAAAACAATGGAAGATTTCCGAAGCATTTTTATATGTCAGCGGAATTCCGAGAACAATGGAAGAGCTCCGAAGCATTTTTAAACGTCAGCAGAATTCCGAGAACAATGGAAGAGTTCCGAAGCATTTTAAAACTTCAGCAGAATTCCAAGAACAATGGAAGAGTTCTGAAGCATTTTTAAACGTCAGCAGAATTCCGAGATCAATGGAAGAGTTCCGAAGCATTTTTAAACGTCAGCGGAATGCCGAGAGCAATGCAAGATTTCCGAAGCATTTTTATATGTCAGCGGAATTCCGAGAACAATGGAAGATTTCCGAAGCATTTTTATATGTCAGCAGAATTCCGAGAACAATGGAAGAGATTTTAAGCATTTTTAAACTTCAGCGGAATTCCGAGAACAGTAGTAGAGTTCCGAAGCATTTTTAAACTTCACCTGAATTCTGAGAACAATGAAAGAGTTCCGAAGCATTTTTAAAAGTCAGCGGAATTCCGGGAACAATCGAAGAGTTGTGAAGCATTTTTAAACGTCAGCGGAATTTGGAGAACAATGGAAGAGTTACGAAGCATTTTTAAACTTCAGCAGAATTCTGAGAACAATGGAAGAGTTCCGAAGCATTTTTAAATGTCAGCGGAATTCCGAGAACAATGAAAGAGTTGCGAAGCATTATTAAACGTCAGCGGAATTCCGAGAACAATGGAAGATTTCTGAAGCATCTTTAAACTTCAGCAGAATTCCGAGAACAATGGAAGAGTTTCGAAGCATTTTTAAACTTCAACGGAATTCCGAGAACAATGGATGAGTGCCGAAGCATTTTTAAACGTCAGCGGAATTCCGAGAACAATGAAAGAGTTGCGAAGCATTATTAAACGTCAGCGGAATTCCGAGAACAATGGAAGAGTTCTGAAGCATTTTTAAGCGCCAGCGGAATTTTGAAAACAATGGAAGATTTCCGAAGCATTTATAAACGTCAGCGGAATTCTGAGAACAATGGAAGAGTTCCGAAGCATTTTTAAACTTCAGCAGAATTCCGAGAACAATGGAAGGGTTCCGAAGCATTTTTAAAATTCAGCGGAATTTGGAGAACAATGGAAGAGTTCCGAAGCATTTTTAAAAGTCAGCGGAAATCCGAGAACAATGGAAGAGTTGTGAAGCATTTTTAAACGTCAGCGGAATTCTGAGAACAATGGAAGAGTTCCTAAGCATTTTTAAACTTCAGCAGAATTCCGAGAACAATGGAAGATTTCCGAAGCATTTTTAAACGTCAGCGGAATTCTGAGAACAATGGAAGAGTTCCTAAGCATTTTTAAACTTCAGCAGAATTACGAGAACAATGGAAGATTTCCGAAGCATTTTTAAACGTCAGCGGAATTCTGAGAACAATGGAAGAGTTCCTAAGCATTTTTAAACTTCAGCAGAATTCCGAGAACAATGGAAGAGTTCCGAAGCATTTTTAAACTTCAGCAGAATTCCAAGAGCAATGGAAGAGTTCCAAAGCATTTTAAAAGTTCAGCAGAATTCCGAGAACAATTGAAGAGTTCCGAAGCATTTTTAAACGTCAGCGGAATGCCGAGAACAATGCAAGATTTCCGAAGCATTTTTATATGTCAGCGGAATTCCGAGAACAATGGAAGAGTACCGAAGCATTTTTAAATGTCAGCGGAATGCCGAGAACAATGCAAGATTTCCGAAGCATTTTTATATGTCAGCAGAATTCCGAGAACAATGGAAGAGATTTTAAGCATTTTTAAACTTCAGCGGAATTCCGAGAACAGTAGAAGAGTTCCGGAGCATTTTTAAACTTCACCCGAATTCTGAGAACAATGAAAGAGTTCCGAAGCATTTTTAAAAGTCAGCGGAATTCCGGGAACAATGGAAGAGTTGTGAAGCATTTTTAAACGTCAGCGGAATTCCGAGAACAATGGAAGAGTTCCGAAGCATTTTTAAACTTCAGCGGAATTTTGAAAACAATGGAAGATTTCCGAAGCATTTTTAAATGTCAGCGGAATTCTGAGAACAATGGAAGAGTTCCGAAGCATTTTTAAACGTCAGCGGAATGCCGAGAACAATGCAAGATTTCCGAAGCATTTTTATATGTCAGCGGAATTCCGAGAACAATGGAAGAGTACCGAAGCATTTTTAAACGTCAGCAGAATTCCGAGAACAATGGAAGAGTTCCGAAGCATTTTTAAACGTCAGCAGAATTCCGAGAACAATGGAAGGGTTCCGAAGCATTTTTAAACTTCAGCGGAATTTGGAGAACAATGGAAGAGTTCCGAAGTATTTTTAAAAGTCAGCGGAATTCCGAGAACAATGGAAGAGTTGTGAAGCATTTTTAAACGTCAGCGGAATTCCGAGAACAATGGAAGAGTTCCGAAGCATTTTTAAACGTCAGCAGAATTCCGAGAACAATGGAAGAGTTCCGAAGCATTTTTAAACGTCAGCAGAATTCTGAGAACAATGTAAGGGTTCCGAAGCATTTTTAAACTTCAGCGGAATTCCGAGAACAATGGAAGAGTTCCAACGCATTTTTAAACGTCAGCGGAATTCTGAGAACAATGGAAGAGTTCCGAAGCATTTTTAAACGTCAGCAGAATTCCGAGAAGAATGTAACAGTACTGAAGCATTTTTAAACTTCAGCAGAATTCCGAGAGCAATGGAAGAGTTCCAAAGCATTTTAAAAGTTCAGCAGAATTCCGAGAACAATTGAAGAGTTCCGAAGCATTTTTAAACGTCAGCGGAATGCCGAGAACCATGCAAGATTTCCGAAGCATTTTTATATGTCAGCGGAATTCCGAGAACAATGGAAGAGTACCGAAGCATTTTTAAACGTCAGCGGAATTCCGAGAAGAATGTAAGAGTTCTGAAGCATTTTTAAACTTCAGCAGAATTCCGAAAGCAATGGAAGAGTTCCAAAGCATTTTAAAAGTTCAACAGAATTCCGAGAACAATTGAAGAGTTCCGAAGCATTTTTAAACGTCAGCGGAATGCCGAGAACAATGCAAGATTTCCGAAGCATTTTTATATGTCAGCGGAATACCAAGAACAATGGAAGAGTTCCGAAGCATTTTTAAACTTCAGCAGAATTCCGAGAACAATGGAAGAGTTTCGAAGCATTTTTAAACTTCAACGGAATTCTGAGAACAATGGAAGAGTTCCGAAGCATTTTTAAACGTCAGCGGAATGCCAAGAACAATGCAAGATTTCCGAAGCATTTTTATATGTCAGCGGAATTCCGAGAACAATGGAAGAGTACCGAAGCATTTTTAAACGTCAGCAGAATTCCGAGAACAATGGAAGAGTTCCGAAGCATTTTTAAACGTCAGCAGAATTCCGAGAACAATGGAAGAGTTCCGAAGCATTTTTAAACGTCAGCAGAATTCCGAGAACAATGGAAGAGTTCCGAAGCATTTTTAAACGTCAGCAGAATTCCGAGAACAATGGAAGAGTTCCGAAGCATTTTTAAACGTCAGCAGAATTCCGAGAACAATGGAAGAGTTCCGAAGCATTTTTAAACGTCAGCGGAATTCCGAGAAAAATGGAAGAGTTCTGAAGCATTTTTAAGCGTCAGCGGAATTTTGAAAACAATGGAAGATTTCCGAAGCATTTTTAAACGTCAGCGGAATTCTGAGAACAATGGAAGAGTTCCGAAGCATTTTTAAACTTCAGCAGAATTCCAAGAGCAATGGAAGAGTTCCAAAGCATTTTAAAAGTTCAGCAGAATTCCGAGAACAATTGAAGAGTTCCGAAGCATTTTTAAACGTCAGCGGAATGCCGAGAACAATGCAAGATTTCCGAAGCATTTTTATATGTCAGCGGAATTCCGAGAACAATGGAAGAGTACCGAAGCATTTTTAAATGTCAGCGGAATGCCGAGAACAATGCAAGATTTCCGAAGCATTTTTATATGTCAGCGGAATTCCGAGAACAATGGAAGAGTTACGAAGCATTTTTAAACTTCAGCAGAATTCCGAGAACAATGGAAGAGTTCCGAAGCATTTTTAAATGTCAGCGGAATTCCGAGAACAATGAAAGAGTTGCGAAGCATTATTAAACGTCAGCGGAATTCCGAGAACAATGGAAGATTTCTGAAGCATCTTTAAACTTCAGCAGAATTCCGAGAACAATGGAAGAGTTTCGAAGCATTTTTAAACTTCAACGGAATTCCGAGAACAATGGATGAGTGCCGAAGCATTTTTAAACGTCAGTGGAATTCCGAGAACAATGAAAGAGTTGCGAAGCATTATTAAACGTCAGCGGAATTCCGAGAACAATGGAAGAGTTCTGAAGCATTTTTAAGCGTCAGCGGAATTTTGAAAACAATGGAAGATTTCCGAAGCATTTATAAACGTCAGCGGAATTCTGAGAACAATGGAAGAGTTCCGAAGCATTTTTAAACTTCAGCAGAATTCCGAGAACAATGGAAGGGTTCCGAAGCATTTTTAAACTTCAGCGGAATTCCGAGAACAATAGAAGAGTTCCGAAGCATTTTTAAACTTCACCCGAATTCCGAGAGCAATGGAAGAGTTCCAAAGCATTTTAACAGTTCAGCAGAATTCCGAGAACAATTGAAGAGTTCCGAAGCATTTTTAATCGTCAGCGGAATGCCGAGAACAATGCCAGATTTCCGAAGCATTTTTATATGTCAGCGGAATTCCGAGAACAATGGAAGAGTACCGAAGCATTTTTATACGTCAGCGGAATTCTGAGAACAATGGAAGAGTTCCGAAGCATTTTTAAACTTCAGCAGAATTCCGAGAACAATGGAAGAGTTTGGAAGCATTTTTAAACTTCAACGGAATTTCGAGAACAATGGAAGAGTTCCGAAGCATATTGAAACGTCAGCGGAATTCCGAGAACAATGAAAGAGTTGCGAAGCATTATTAAACGTCAGCGGAATTCCGAGAACAATGGAAGAGTTCTGAAGCATTTTTAAACGTCAGCGGAATTTTGAAAACAATGGAAGATTTCCGAAGCATTTTTATATGTCAGCGGAATTCCGAGAACAATGGAAGAGCTCCGAAGCATTTTTAAACGTCAGCAGAATTCCGAGAACAATGGAAGAGTTCCGAAGCATTTTAAAACTTCAGCAGAATTCCAAGAACAATGGAAGAGTTCTGAAGCATTTTTAAACGTCAGCAGAATTCCGAGATCAATGGAAGAGTTCCGAAGCATTTTTAAACGTCAGCGGAATGCCGAGAGCAATGCAAGATTTCCGAAGCATTTTTATATGTCAGCGGAATTCCGAGAACAATGGAAGATTTCCGAAGCATTTTTATATGTCAGCAGAATTCCGAGAACAATGGAAGAGATTTTAAGCATTTTTAAACTTCAGCGGAATTCCGAGAACAGTAGAAGAGTTCCGAAGCATTTTTAAACTTCACCCGAATTCTGAGAACAATGAAAGAGTTCCGAAGCATTTTTAAAAGTCAGCGGAATTCCGGGAACAATGGAAGAGTTGTGAAGCATTTTTAAATGTCAGCGGAATTCCGAGAACAATGGAAGAGTTCCGAAGCATTTTTAAACTTCAGCGGAATTTGGAGAACAATGGAAGAGTTCCGAAGTATTTTTAAAAGTCAGCGGAATTCTGAGAACAATGGAAGAGTTCCGAAGCATTTTTAAACTTCAGCGGAATTCCGAGAACAATGGAAGAGTTCCAAAGCATTTTTAAACGTCAGCGGAATTCCGAGAACAATGGAAGAGTTCTGAAGCATTTTTAAACGTCAGCGGAATATTGAAAACAATGGAAGATTTCCGAAGCATTTTTAAACGTCAGCGGAATTCTGAGAACAATGGAAGAGTTACGAAGCATTTTTAAACTTCAGCAGAATTCCGAGAACAATGGAAGAGTTACGAAGCATTTTTAAATGTCAGCGGAATTCCGAGAACAATGAAAGAGTTGCGAAGCATTATTAAACGTCAGCGGAATTCCGAGAACAATGGAAGAGTTGTGAAGCATTTTTAAACGTCAGCGGAATTCCGAGAACAATGGAATAGTTCTGAAGCATTTTTAAACGTCAGCGGAATTTTGAAAACAATGGAAGATTTCCGAAGCATTTTTAAACGTCAGCGGAATTCTGAGAACAATGGAAGAGTTCTGAAGCATTTATAAACTTCAGCAGAATTCCGAGAACAATGGAAGAGTTCCGAAGCATTTTTAAACTTCAGCGGAATTGGTAGAACAATGTAAGAGATTTTAAGCATTTTTAAACTTCAGCGGAATTCCGAGAACAATAGAAGAGTTCCGAAGCATTGTTAAAATTCACACGAATTCCGAGAATAATGGAAGAGTTCAGATGAATTTTTAGACTTCAGCAGAATTCCTAGACCAATGGAAGAGTTCCGAAGCATTTTTAAACTACAGCGGAAATCCGAGAACAATGGAAGAGTTCCGAAGCATTTTTAAACGTCAGCGGAATTCCGAGAACAATGGAAGAGTACCGAAGCATTTTTAATTGTCATCGGAATTCCGAGAACAATGGAAGAGTTCCGAAGCATTTTTAAACGTCAGCGGAATTCCGAGAACAATGGAAGAGTACCGAAGCATTTTTAATTGTCATCGGAATTCCGAGAGCAATGGAAGAGTTCCAAAGCATTTTAAAAGTACAGCAGAATTCCGACAACAATTGAAGAGTTCCGAAGCATTTTTAAACGTCAGCGGAATGCCGAGAACAATGCAAGATTTCCGAAGCATTTTTAAACGTCAGCGGAATTCTAAGAACAATGGAAGAGTTCCGAAGCATTTTTAAACTTCAGCAGAATTCCGAGAACAATGGAAGCGTTTCGAAGCATTTTTAAACTTCAACGGAATTTCGAGAACAATGGAAGAGTTCCGAAGCATTTTTAAACGTCAGCGGAATTCCGAGAACAATGAAAGAGTTGCGAAGCATTATTAAACGTCAGCGGAATTCCGAGAACAATGGAAGAGTTCCGAAGCATTTTTAAACGTCAGCGGAATGCCGAGAACAATGCAAGATTTCTGAAGCATTTTTATATGTCAGCGGAATTCCGAGAACAATGGAAGAGTACCGAAGCATTTTTAAATGTCAGCAGAATTCCGAGAACAATGGAAGAGTTCCGAAGCATTTTTAAACGTCAGCAGAATTCCGAGAACAATGGAAGAGTTCCGAAGTATTTTTAAACGTCAGCAGAATTCCGAGAACAATGGAAGAGTTCCGAAGCATTTTTAAACGTCAGCGGAATTCCGAGGACAATGGAAGAGTTCTGAAGCATTTTTAAGCGTCAGCGGAATTTTGAAAACAATGGAAGATTTCCGAAGCATTTTTAAACGTCAGCAGAATTCTGAGAACAATGGAAGAGTTCCGAAGCATTTTTAAACTTCAGCAGAATTCCGAGAACAATGGAAGGGTTCTGAAGCATTTTTAAACTTCAGCGGAATTTGGAGAACAATGGAAGAGTTCCGAAGTATTTTTAAAAGTCAGCGGAATTCCGAGAACAATGGAAGAGTTCTGAAGCATTTTTAAACGTCAGCGGAATTCCGAGAACAATGGAAGAGTTCCGAAGCATTTTTAAACGTCAGCAGAATTCCGAGAAGAATGTAAGAGTACTGAAGCATTTTTAAACTTCAGCAGAATTCCGAGAGCAATGGAAGAGTTCCAAAGCATTTTAAAAGTTCAGCAGCATTCCGAGAACAATTGAAGCGTTCCGAAGCATTTTTAAACGTCAGCGGAATTCCGAGTACAATGAAAGAGTTGCGAAGCATTATTAAACGTCAGCGGAATTCCGAGAACAATGGAAGAGTTCTGAAGCATTTTTAAACTTCAGCAGAATTCCCAGAACAATGGAAGAGTTCCAAAGCATTTTAAAAGTTCAGCAGAATTCCGAGAACAATTGAAGAGTTCCGAAGCATTTTTAAACGTCAGCGGAATGCCGAGAACAATGCCAGATTTCCGAAGCATTTTTATATGTCAGCGGAATTCCGAGAACAATGGAAGAGTACCGAAGCATTTATAAACGTCAGCGGAATTCTGAGAACAATGGAAGAGTTCCGAAGCATTTTTAAACTTCAGCAGAATTCCGAGAACAATGGAAGGGTTCCGAAGCATTTTTAAACTTCAGCGGAATTCCGAGAACAATAGAAGAGTTCCGAAGCATTTTTAAACTTCACCCGAATTCCGAGAGCAATGGAAGAGTTCCAAAGCATTTTAACAGTTCAGCAGAATTCCGAGAACAATTGAAGAGTTCCGAAGCATTTTTAAACGTCAGCGGAATGCCGAGAACAATGCCAGATTTCCGAAGCATTTTTATATGTCAGCGGAATTCCGAGAACAATGGAAGAGTACCGAAGCATTTTTAAACGTCAGCGGAATTCTGAGAACAATGGAAGAGTTCCGAAGCATTTTTAAACTTCAGCAGAATTCCGAGAACAATGGAAGAGTTTGGAAGCATTTTTAAACTTCAACGGAATTTCGAGAACAATGGAAGAGTTCCGAAGCATATTGAAACGTCAGCGGAATTCCGAGAACAATGAAAGAGTTGCGAAGCATTATTAAACGTCAGCGGAATTCCGAGAACAATGGAAGAGTTCTGAAGCATTTTTAAACGTCAGCGGAATTTTGAAAACAATGGAAGATTTCCGAAGCATTTTTAAACGTCAGCGGAATTCTGAGAACAATGGAAGAGTTCCGAAGCATTTTTAAACGTCAGCGGAATGCCGAGAACAATGCAAGATTTCCGAAGCATTTTTATATGTCAGCGGAATTCCGAGAACAATGGAAGAGCTCCGAAGCATTTTTAAACGTCAGCAGAATTCCGAGAACAATGGAAGAGTTCCGAAGCATTTTAAAACTTCAGCAGAATTCCAAGAACAATGGAAGAGTTCTGAAGCATTTTTAAACGTCAGCAGAATTCCGAGATCAATGGAAGAGTTCCGAAGCATTTTTAAACGTCAGCGGAATGCCGAGAGCAATGCAAGATTTCCGAAGCATTTTTATATGTCAGCGGAATTCCGAGAACAATGGAAGATTTCCGAAGCATTTTTATATGTCAGCAGAATTCCGAGAACAATGGAAGAGATTTTAAGCATTTTTAAACTTCAGCGGAATTAAGAGAACAGTAGAAGAGTTCCGAAGCATTTTTAAACTTCACCCGAATTCTGAGAACAATGAAAGAGTTCCGAAGCATTTTTAAAAGTCAGCGGAATTCCGGGAACAATGGAAGAGTTGTGAAGCATTTTTAAATGTCAGCGGAATTCCGAGAACAATGGAAGAGTTCCGAAGCATTTTTAAACTTCAGCGGAATTTGGAGAACAATGGAAGAGTTCCGAAGTATTTTTAAAAGTCAGCGGAATTCTGAGAACAATGGAAGAGTTCCTAAGCATTTTTAAACTTCAGCGGAATTCCGAGAACAATGGAAGAGTTCCAAAGCATTTTTAAACGTCAGCGGAATTCCGAGAACAATGGAAGAGTTCTGAAGCATTTTTAAACGTCAGCGGAATATTGAAAACAATGGAAGATTTCCGAAGCATTTTTAAACGTCAGCGGAATTCTGAGAACAATGGAAGAGTTACGAAGCATTTTTAAACTTCAGCAGAATTCCGAGAACAATGGAAGAGTTCCGAAGCATTTTTAAATGTCAGCGGAATTCCGAGAACAATGAAAGAGTTGCGAAGCATTATTAAACGTCAGCGGAATTCCGAGAACAATGGAAGATTTCTGAAGCATCTTTAAACTTCAGCAGAATTCCGAGAACAATGGAAGAGTTTCGAAGCATTTTTAAACTTCAACGGAATTCCGAGAACAATGGATGAGTGCCGAAGCATTTTTAAACGTCAGTGGAATTCCGAGAACAATGAAAGAGTTGCGAAGCATTATTAAACGTCAGCAGAATTCCGAGAACAATGGAAGAGTTCTGAAGCATTTTTAAGCGTCAGCGGAATTTTGAAAACAATGGAAGATTTCCGAAGCATTTATAAACGTCAGCGGAATTCTGAGAACAATGGAAGAGTTCCGAAGCATTTTTAAACTTCAGCAGAATTCCGAGAACAATGGAAGGGTTCCGAAGCATTTTTAAACTTCAGCGGAATTTGGAGAACAATGGAAGAGTTCCGAAGCATTTTTAAAAGTCAGCGGAAATCCGAGAACAATGGAAGAGTTGTGAAGCATTTTTAAACGTCAGCGGAATTCCGAGAACAATGGAATAGTTCTGAAGCATTTTTAAACGTCAGCGGAATTTTGAAAACAATGGAAGATTTCCGAAGCATTTTTAAACGTCAGCGGAATTCTGAGAAGAATGGAAGAGTTCTGAAGCATTTATAAACTTCAGCAGAATTCCGAGAACAATGGAAGAGTTCCGAAGCATTTTTAAACTTCAGCGGAATTCCTAGAACAATGTAAGAGATTTTAAGCATTTTTAAACTTCAGCGGAATTCCGAGAACAATAGAAGAGTTCCGAAGCATTGTTAAAATTCACACGAATTCCGAGAATAATGGAAGAGTTCAGATGAATTTTTAGACTTCAGCAGAATTCCTAGACCAATGGAAGAGTTCCGAAGCATTTTTAAACTACAGCGGAAATCCGAGAACAATGGAAGAGTTCCGAAGCATTTTTAAACGTCAGCGGAATTCCGAGAACAATGGAAGAGTACCGAAGCATTTTTAATTGTCATCGGAATTCCGAGAACAATGGAAGAGTTCCGAAGCATTTTTAAACGTCAGCGGAATTCCGAGAACAATGGAAGAGTACCGAAGCATTTTTAATTGTCATCGGAATTCCGAGAGCAATGGAAGAGTTCCAAAGCATTTTAAAAGTACAGCAGAATTCCGAGAACAATTGAAGAGTTCCGAAGCATTTTTAAACGTCAGCGGAATGCCGAGAACAATGCAAGATTTCCGAAGCATTTTTAAACGTCAGCGGAATTCTAAGAACAATGGAAGAGTTCCGAAGCATTTTTAAACTTCAGCAGAATTCCGAGAACAATGGAAGCGTTTCGAAGCATTTTTAAACTTCAACGGAATTTCGAGAACAATGGAAGAGTTCCGAAGCATTTTTAAACGTCAGCGGAATTCCGAGAACAATGAAAGAGTTGCGAAGCATTATTAAACGTCAGCGGAATTCCGAGAACAATGGAAGAGTTCCGAAGCATTTTTAAACGTCAGCGGAATGCCGAGAACAATGCAAGATTTCTGAAGCATTTTTATATGTCAGCGGAATTCCGAGAACAATGGAAGAGTACCGAAGCATTTTTAAATGTCAGCAGAATTCCGAGAACAATGGAAGAGTTCCGAAGCATTTTTAAACGTCAGCAGAATTCCGAGAACAATGGAAGAGTTCCGAAGTATTTTTAAACGTCAGCAGAATTCCGAGAACAATGGAAGAGTTCCGAAGCATTTTTAAACGTCAGCGGAATTCCGAGGACAATGGAAGAGTTCTGAAGTATTTTTAAGCGTCAGCGGAATTTTGAAAACAATGGAAGATTTCCGAAGCATTTTTAAACGTCAGCGGAATTCTGAGAACAATGGAAGAGTTCCGAAGCATTTTTAAACTTCAGCAGAATTCCGAGAACAATGGAAGGGTTCTGAAGCATTTTTAAACTTCAGCGGAATTTGGAGAACAATGGAAGAGTTCCGAAGTATTTTTAAAAGTCAGCGGAATTCCGAGAACAATGGAAGAGTTCTGAAGCATTTTTAAACGTCAGCGGAATTCCGAGAACAATGGAAGAGTTCCGAAGCATTTTTAAACGTCAGCAGAATTCCGAGAAGAATGTAAGAGTACTGAAGCATTTTTAAACTTCAGCAGAATTCCGAGAGCAATGGAAGAGTTCCAAAGCATTTTAAAAGTTCAGCAGCATTCCGAGAACAATTGAAGAGTTCCGAAGCATTTTTAAACGTCAGCGGAATTCCGAGTACAATGAAAGAGTTGCGAAGCATTATTAAACGTCAGCGGAATTCCGAGAACAATGGAAGAGTTCTGAAGCATTTTTAAACTTCAGCAGAATTCCCAGAACAATGGAAGAGTTCCAAAGCATTTTAAAAGTTCAGCAGAATTCCGAGAACAATTGAAGAGTTCCGAAGCATTTTTAAACGTCAGCGGAATTCCGAGTACAATGAAAGAGTTGCGAAGCATTATTAAACGTCAGCAGAATTCCGAGAACAATGGAAGGGTTCCGAAGCATTTTTAAACTTCAGCGGAATTTGGAGAACAATGGAAGAGTTCCGAAGCATTTTTAAAAGTCAGCGGAATTCCGAGAACAATGGAAGAGTTGTGAAGCATTTTTAAACATCAGCGGAATTCCGAGAACAATGGAAGAGTTCCGAAGCATTTTTAAACGTCAGCGGAATTCTGAGGACAATGGAAGAGTTCTGAAGCATTTTTAAACTTCAGCAGAATTCCAAGAACAATGGAAGAGTTCCGAAGCATTTTTAAACTTCAGCGGAATTCCGAGAACAATGTAAGAGATTTTAAGCATTTTTAAACTTCAGCGGAATTCCGAGAACAATAGAAGAGTTCCGAAGCATTTTTAAAATTCACACGAATTCCGAGAATAATGGAAGAGTTCAGATGAATTTTTAGACTTCAGCAGAATTCCTAAAACAATGGAAGAGGTCCGAAGCATTTTTAAACTTCAGCGGAATTCCGAGAACAATGGAAGAGTTCCGAAGCATTTTTAAACATCAGCGGAATTCCGAGAACAATGGAAGAGTACTGAAGCATTTTAAAACGTCATCGGAATTCCGAGAACAATGGAAGAGTTCCGAAGCATTTTTAAACTTCAGCAGAATTACGAGAACAATGGAAGAGTTCCAAAGCATTTTTAAACTTCAGCGGAATTCCGAGAACCATGGAAGAGTTCCGAAGCATTTTTAAACATCAGCGGAATTCCGAGAACAATGGAAGAGTTCCGAAGCATTTTTAAACTTCAGCGGAATTACGAGAACAATGGAAGAGTTCCGAAGCATTTTTAAACATGAGCAGAATAACGAGAACAATGGAAGAGATTTTAAGCATTTTTAAACTT
The DNA here is from genome assembly GCF_046119375.1 of Phyllobates terribilis. NCBI lineage: Eukaryota > Metazoa > Chordata > Amphibia > Anura > Dendrobatidae > Phyllobates > Phyllobates terribilis. The sequence continues at coordinate 18,200,711 of NW_027362775.1, read as the reverse complement.
CAGCGGAATTCCGAGAACAATAGAAGAGTTCCGAAGCATTTTTAAACTTCACCCGAATTCCGAGAGCAATGGAAGAGTTCCAAAGCATTTTAACAGTTCAGCAGAATTCCGAGAACAATTGAAGAGTTCCGAAGCATTTTTAAACGTCAGCGGAATGCCGAGAACAATGCCAGATTTCCGAAGCATTTTTATATGTCAGCGGAATTCCGAGAACAATGGAAGAGTTCCGAAGCATTTTTAAACTTCAGCAGAATTCCGAGAACAATGGAAGAGTTTGGAAGCATTTTTAAACTTCAACGGAATTTCGAGAACAATGGAAGAGTTCCGAAGCATATTTAAACGTCAGCGGAATTCCGAGAACAATGAAAGAGTTGCGAAGCATTATTAAACGTCAGCGGAATTCCGAGAACAATGGAAGAGTTCTGAAGCATTTTTAAACGTCAGCGGAATTTTGAAAACAATGGAAGAGTTCCGAAGCATTTTTAAACGTCAGCGGAATGCCGAGAACAATGCAAGATTTCCGAAGCATTTTTATATGTCAGCGGAATTCCGAGAACAATGGAAGAGCTCCGAAGCATTTTTAAACGTCAGCAGAATTCCGAGAAAAATGGAAGAGTTCCGAAGCATTTTAAAACTTCAGCAGAATTCCAAGAACAATGGAAGAGTTCTGAAGCATTTTTAAACGTCAGCAGAATTCCGAGATCAATGGAAGAGTTCCGAAGCATTTTTAAACGTCAGCGGAATGCCGAGAACAATGCAAGATTTCCGAAGCATTTTTATATGTCAGCGGAATTCCGAGAACAATGGAAGAGTACCGAAGCATTTTTAAATGTCAGCGGAATGCCGAGAACAATGCAAGATTTCCGAAGCATTTTTATATGTCAGCAGAATTCCGAGAACAATGGAAGAGATTTTAAGCATTTTTAAACTTCAGCAGAATTCCGAGAACAGTAGAAGAGTTCCGAAGCATTTTTAAACTTCACCCGAATTCTGAGAACAATGAAAGAGTTCCGAAGCATTTTTAAAAGTCAGCGGAATTCCGGGAACAATGGAAGAGTTGTGAAGCATTTTTAAACGTCAGCGGAATTCCGAGAACAATGGAAGAGTTCCGAAGCATTTTTAAACTTCAGCGGAATTTGGAGAACAATGGAAGAGTTCCGAAGTATTTTTAAAAGTCAGGGGAATTCTGAGAACAATGGAAGAGTTCCGAAGCATTTTTAAACTTCAGCGGAATTCCGAGAACAATGGAAGAGTTCCAAAGCATTTTTAAACGTCAGCGGAATTCCGAGAACAATGGAAGAGTTCTGAAGCATTTTTAAACTTCAGCAGAATTCCGAGAACAATGGAAGAGTTCCGAAGCATTCTTAAACTTCAGCGGAATTCCGAGAACAATGGAAGAGTTCCAAAGCATTTTTAAAAGTCAGCTGAATTCCGAGAACAATGGAAGAGTTCCGAAGCATTTTTAAACTTCAGCAGAATTCCTGGAACAATGGAAGAGTTCCGAAGCATTTTTAAACTTCAGCGGAATTCCGAGAACAATGTAAGAGATTTTAAGCATTTTTAAACTTCAGCGGAATTCCGAGAACAATAGAAGAGTTCCGAAGCATTTTTAAAATTCACACGAATTCCGAGAATAATGGAAGAGTTCAGATGAATTTTTAGACTTCAGCAGAATTCCTAAAACAATGGAAGAGGTCCGAAGCATTTTTAAACTTCAGCGGAATTCCGAGAACAATGGAAGAGTTCCGAAGCATTTTTAAACATCAGCGGAATTCCGAGAACAATGGAAGAGTACTGAAGCATTTTAAAACGTCATCGGAATTCCGAGAACAATGGAAGAGTTCCGAAGCATTTTTAAACTTCAGCAGAATTACGAGAACAATGGAAGAGTTCCAAAGCATTTTTAAACTTCAGCGGAATTCCGAGAACAATGGAAGAGTTCCGAAGCATTTTTAAACATCAGCGGAATTCCGAGAACAATGGAAGAGTACCGAAGCATTTTAAAACGTCATCGGAATTCCGAGAACAATGGAAGAGTTCCGAAGCATTTTTAAACTTCAGCGGAATTACGAGAACAATGGAAGAGTTCCGAAGCATTTTTAAACATGAGCAGAATAACGAGAACAATGGAAGAGATTTTAAGCATTTTTAAACTTCAGCGGAATTCCGAGAACAATAGAAGAGTTCCGAAGCATTTTTAAACTTCACCCGAATTCCGAGAGCAATGGAAGAGTTCCAAAGCATTTTAACAGTTCAGCAGAATTCCGAGAACAATTGAAGAGTTCCGAAGCATTTTTAAACGTCAGCGGAATGCCGAGAACAATGCCAGATTTCCGAAGCATTTTTATATGTCAGCGGAATTCCGAGAACAATGGAAGAGTACCGAAGCATTTTTAAACGTCAGCGGAATTCTGAGAACAATGGAAGAGTTCCGAAGCATTTTTAAACTTCAGCAGAATTCCGAGAACAATGGAAGAGTTTGGAAGCATTTTTAAACTTCAATGGAATTTCGAGAACAATGGAAGAGTTCCGAAGCATATTTTAACGTCAGCGGAATTCCGAGAACAATGAAAGAGTTGCGAAGCATTATTAAACATCAGCGGAATTCCGAGAACAATGGAAGAGTTCTGAAGCATTTTTAAACGTCAGCGGAATTTTGAAAACAATGGAAGATTTCGGAAGCATTTTTAAACGTCAGCGGAATTCTGAGAACAATGGAAGAGTTCCGAAGCATTTTTAAACGTCAGCGGAATGCCGAGAACAATGGAAGAGTTCCGAAGCATTTTAAAACTTCAGCAGATTTCCAAGAACAATGGAAGAGTTCTGAAGCATTTTTAAACGTCAGCAGAATTCCGAGATCAATGGAAGAGTTCCGAAGCATTTTTAAACGTCAGCGGAATGCCGAGAGCAATGCAAGATTTCCAAAGCATTTTTATATGTCAGCGGAATTCCGAGAACAATGGAAGAGTACCGAAGCATTTTTAAATGTCAGCGGAATGCCGAGAACAATGCAAGATTTCCGAAGCATTTTTATATGTCAGCAGAATTCCGAGAACAATGGAAGAGATTTTAAGCATTTTTAAACTTCGGCGGAATTCCGAGAACAGTAGAAGAGTTCCGAAGCATTTTTAAACTTCACCCGAATTCTGAGAACAATGAAAGAGTTCCGAAGCATTTTTAAAAGTCAGCGGAATTCCGGGAACAATGGAAGAGTTGTGAAGCATTTTTAAAAGTCAGCGGAATTCCGAGAACAATGGAAGAGTTCCGAAGCATTTTTAAACTTCAGCGGAATTTGGAGAACAATGGAAGAGTTCCGAAGTATTTTTAAAAGTCAGCGGAATTCTGAGAACAATGGAAGTGTTCCGAAGCATTTTTAAACTTCAGCGGAATTCCGAGAACAATGGAAGAGTTCCAAAGCATTTTTAAACGTCAGCGGAATTCCGAGAACAATGGAAGAGTTCTGAAGCATTTTTAAACGTCAGCGGAATGCCGAGAACAATGCAAGATTTCCGAAGCATTTTTATATGTCAGCGGAATTCCGAGAACAATGGAAGAGTACCGAAGCATTTTTAAATGTCAGCGGAATGCCGAGAACAATGCAAGATTTCCGAAGCATTTTTATATGTCAGCAGAATTCCGAGAACAATGGAAGAGATTTTAAGCATTTTTAAACTTCAGCAGAATTCCGAGAACAGTAGAAGAGTTCCGAAGCATTTTTAAACTTCACCCGAATTCTGAGAACAATGAAAGAGTTCCGAAGCATTTTTAAAAGTCAGCGGAATTCCGGGAACAATGGAAGAGTTGTGAAGCATTTTTAAACGTCAGCGGAATTCCGAGAACAATGGAAGAGTTCCGAAGCATTTTTAAACTTCAGCGGAATTTGGAGAACAATGGAAGAGTTCCGAAGTATTTTTAAAAGTCAGGGGAATTCTGAGAACAATGGAAGAGTTCCGAAGCATTTTTAAACTTCAGCGGAATTCCGAGAACAATGGAAGAGTTCCAAAGCATTTTTAAACGTCAGCGGAATTCCGAGAACAATGGAAGAGTTCTGAAGCATTTTTAAACGTCAGCGGAATATTGAAAACAATGGAAGATTTCCGAAGCATTTTTAAACGTCAGCGGAATTCTGAGAACAATGGAAGAGTTACGAAGCATTTTTAAACTTCAGCAGAATTCCGAGAACAATGGAAGAGTTCCGAAGCATTCTTAAACTTCAGCGGAATTCCGAGAACAATGGAAGAGTTCCAAAGCATTTTTAAAAGTCAGCTGAATTCCGAGAACAATGGAAGAGTTCCGAAGCATTTTTAAACTTCAGCAGAATTCCTGGAACAATGGAAGAGTTCCGAAGCATTTTTAAACTTCAGCGGAATTCCGAGAACAATGTAAGAGATTTTAAGCATTTTTAAACTTCAGCGGAATTCCGAGAACAATAGAAGAGTTCCGAAGCATTTTTAAAATTCACACGAATTCCGAGAATAATGGAAGAGTTCAGATGAATTTTTAGACTTCAGCAGAATTCCTAAAACAATGGAAGAGGTCCGAAGCATTTTTAAACTTCAGCGGAATTCCGAGAACAATGGAAGAGTTCCGAAGCATTTTTAAACATCAGCGGAATTCCGAGAACAATGGAAGAGTACTGAAGCATTTTAAAACGTCATCGGAATTCCGAGAACAATGGAAGAGTTCCGAAGCATTTTTAAACTTCAGCAGAATTACGAGAACAATGGAAGAGTTCCAAAGCATTTTTAAACTTCAGCGGAATTCCGAGAACAATGGAAGAGTTCCGAAGCATTTTTAAACATCAGCGGAATTCCGAGAACAATGGAAGAGTACCGAAGCATTTTAAAACGTCATCGGAATTCCGAGAACAATGGAAGAGTTCCGAAGCATTTTTAAACTTCAGCGGAATTACGAGAACAATGGAAGAGTTCCGAAGCATTTTTAAACATGAGCAGAATAACGAGAACAATGGAAGAGATTTTAAGCATTTTTAAACTTCAGCGGAATTCCGAGAACAATAGAAGAGTTCCGAAGCATTTTTAAACTTCACCCGAATTCCGAGAGCAATGGAAGAGTTCCAAAGCATTTTAACAGTTCAGCAGAATTCCGAGAACAATTGAAGAGTTCCGAAGCATTTTTAAACGTCAGCGGAATGCCGAGAACAATGCCAGATTTCCGAAGCATTTTTATATGTCAGCGGAATTCCGAGAACAATGGAAGAGTACCGAAGCATTTTTAAACGTCAGCGGAATTCTGAGAACAATGGAAGAGTTCCGAAGCATTTTTAAACTTCAGCAGAATTCCGAGAACAATGGAAGAGTTTGGAAGCATTTTTAAACTTCAATGGAATTTCGAGAACAATGGAAGAGTTCCGAAGCATATTTTAACGTCAGCGGAATTCCGAGAACAATGAAAGAGTTGCGAAGCATTATTAAACGTCAGCGGAATTCCGAGAACAATGGAAGAGTTCTGAAGCATTTTTAAACGTCAGCGGAATTTTGAAAACAATGGAAGATTTCGGAAGCATTTTTAAACGTCAGCGGAATTCTGAGAACAATGGAAGAGTTCCGAAGCATTTTTAAACGTCAGCGGAATGCCGAGAACAATGGAAGAGTTCCGAAGCATTTTAAAACTTCAGCAGATTTCCAAGAACAATGGAAGAGTTCTGAAGCATTTTTAAACGTCAGCAGAATTCCGAGATCAATGGAAGAGTTCCGAAGCATTTTTAAACGTCAGCGGAATGCCGAGAGCAATGCAAGATTTCCAAAGCATTTTTATATGTCAGCGGAATTCCGAGAACAATGGAAGAGTACCGAAGCATTTTTAAATGTCAGCGGAATGCCGAGAACAATGCAAGATTTCCGAAGCATTTTTATATGTCAGCAGAATTCCGAGAACAATGGAAGAGATTTTAAGCATTTTTAAACTTCGGCGGAATTCCGAGAACAGTAGAAGAGTTCCGAAGCATTTTTAAACTTCACCCGAATTCTGAGAACAATGAAAGAGTTCCGAAGCATTTTTAAAAGTCAGCGGAATTCCGGGAACAATGGAAGAGTTGTGAAGCATTTTTAAAAGTCAGCGGAATTCCGAGAACAATGGAAGAGTTCCGAAGCATTTTTAAACTTCAGCGGAATTTGGAGAACAATGGAAGAGTTCCGAAGTATTTTTAAAAGTCAGCGGAATTCTGAGAACAATGGAAGTGTTCCGAAGCATTTTTAAACTTCAGCGGAATTCCGAGAACAATGGAAGAGTTCCAAAGCATTTTTAAACGTCAGCGGAATTCCGAGAACAATGGAAGAGTTCTGAAGCATTTTTAAACGTCAGCGGAATATTGAAAACAATGGAAGATTTCCGAAGCATTTTTAAACGTCAGCGGAATTCTGAGAACAATGGAAGAGTTACGAAGCATTTTTAAACTTCAGCAGAATTCCGAGATCAATGGAAGAGTTCCGAAGCATTTTTAAATGTCAGCGGAATTCCGAGAACAATGAAAGAGTTGCGAAGCATTATTAAACGTCAGCGGAATTCCGAGAACAATGGAAGATTTCTGAAGCATCTTTAAACTTCAGCAGAATTCCGAGAACAATGGAAGAGTTTCGAAGCATTTTTAAACTTCAACGGAATTCCGAGAACAATGGATGAGTGCCGAAGCATTTTTAAACGTCAGTGGAATTCCGAGAACAATGAAAGAGTTGCGAAGCATTATTAAACGTCAGTGGAATTCCGAGATCAATGGAAGAGTTCTGAAGCATTTTTAAGCGTCAGCAGAATTTTGAAAACAATGGAAGATTTCCGAAGCATTTATAAACTTCAGCAGAATTCCGAGAACAATGGAAGAGTTCCGAAGCATTTTTAAACTTCAGCGGAATTCCTAGAACAATGTAAGAGATTTTAAGCATTTTTAAACTTCAGCGGAATTCCGAGAACAATGGAAGAGTTCCGAAGCTTTTTTAAACATCAGCTGAATTCCGAGAACAATGGAAGAGTACTGAAGCATTTTAAAACGTCATCGGAATTCCGAGAACAATGGAAGAGTTCCGAAGCATTTTTAAACTTCAGCAGAATTACGAGAACAATGGAAGAGTTCCAAAGCATTTTTAAACTTCAGCGGAATTCCGAGAACAATGGAAGAGTTCCAAAGCATTTTTAAACATCAGCGGAATTCCGAGAACAATGGAAGAGTACCGAAGCATTTTAAAACGTCATCGGAATTCCGAGAACAATGGAAGAGTTCCGAAGCATTTTTAAACGTCAGCGGAATGCCGAGAACAATGCCAGATTTCCGAAGCATTTTTATATGTCAGCGGAATTCCGAGAACAATGGAAGAGTACCGAAGCATTTTTAAACGTCAGCGGAATTCTGAGAACAATGGAAGAGTTCCAAAGCATTTTTAAACTTCAGCAGAATTCCGAGAACAATGGAAGAGTTTGGAAGCATTTTTAAACTTCAACGGAATTTCGAGAACAATGGAAGAGGTCCGAAGCATTTTTAAACTTCAGCGGAATTCCGAGAACAATGGAAGAGTTCCGAAGCATTTTTAAACATCAGCGGAATTCCGAGAACAATGGAAGAGTACTGAAGCATTTTAAAACGTCATCGGAATTCCGAGAACAATGGAAGAGTTCCGAAGCATTTTTAAACTTCAGCAGAATTACGAGAACAATGGAAGAGTTCCAAAGCATTTTTAAACTTCAGCGGAATTCCGAGAACAATGGAAGAGTTCCGAAGCATTTTTAAACATCAGCGGAATTCCGAGAACAATGGAAGAGTACCGAAGCATTTTAAAACGTCATCGGAATTCCGAGAACAATGGAAGAGTTCCGAAGCATTTTTAAACTTCAGCGGAATTACGAGAACAATGGAAGAGTTCCGAAGCATTTTTAAACATGAGCAGAATAACGAGAACAATGGAAGAGATTTTAAGCATTTTTAAACTTCAGCGGAATTCCGAGAACAATAGAAGAGTTCCGAAGCATTTTTAAACTTCACCCGAATTCCGAGAGCAATGGAAGAGTTCCAAAGCATTTTAACAGTTCAGCAGAATTCCGAGAACAATTGAAGAGTTCCGAAGCATTTTTAAACGTCAGCGGAATGCCGAGAACAATGCCAGATTTCCGAAGCATTTTTATATGTCAGCGGAATTCCGAGAACAATGGAAGAGTACCGAAGCATTTTTAAACGTCAGCGGAATTCTGAGAACAATGGAAGAGTTCCGAAGCATTTTTAAACTTCAGCAGAATTCCGAGAACAATGGAAGAGTTTGGAAGCATTTTTAAACTTCAACGGAATTTCGAGAACAATGGAAGCGTTCCGAAGCATATTTAAACGTCAGCGGAATTCCGAGAACAATGAAAGAGTTGCGAAGCATTATTAAACGTCAGCGGAATTCCGAGAACAATGGAAGAGTTCTGAAGCATTTTTAAACGTCAGCGGAATTTTGAAAACAATGGAAGAGTTCCGAAGCATTTTTAAACGTCAGCGGAATGCCGAGAACAATGCAAGATTTCCGAAGCATTTTTATATGTCAGCGGAATTCCGAGAACAATGGAAGAGCTCCGAAGCATTTTTAAACGTCAGCAGAATTCCGAGAACAATGGAAGAGTTCCGAAGCATTTTAAAACTTCAGCAGAATTCCAAGAACAATGGAAGAGTTCTGAAGCATTTTTAAACGTCAGCAGAATTCCGAGATCAATGGAAGAGTTCCGAAGCATTTTTAAACGTCAGCGGAATGCCGAGAACAATGCAAGATTTCCGAAGCATTTTTATATGTCAGCGGAATTCCGAGAACAATGGAAGAGTACCGAAGCATTTTTAAATGTCAGCGGAATGCCGAGAACAATGCAAGATTTCCGAAGCATTTTTATATGTCAGCAGAATTCCGAGAACAATGGAAGAGATTTTAAGCATTTTTAAACTTCAGCAGAATTCCGAGAACAGTAGAAGAGTTCCGAAGCATTTTTAAACTTCACCCGAATTCTGAGAACAATGAAAGAGTTCCGAAGCATTTTTAAAAGTCAGCGGAATTCCGGGAACAATGGAAGAGTTGTGAAGCATTTTTAAACGTCAGCGGAATTCCGAGAACAATGGAAGAGTTCCGAAGCATTTTTAAACTTCAGCGGAATTTGGAGAACAATGGAATAGTTCCGAAGTATTTTTAAAAGTCAGCGGAATTCTGAGAACAATGGAAGAGTTCCGAAGCATTTTTAAACTTCAGCGGAATTCCGAGAACAATGGAAGAGTTCCAAAGCATTTTTAAACGTCAGCGGAATTCCGAGAACAATGGAAGAGTTCTGAAGCATTTTTAAACGTCAGCGGAATATTGAAAACAATGGAAGATTTCCGAAGCATTTTTAAACGTCAGCGGAATTCTGAGAACAATGGAAGAGTTACGAAGCATTTTTAAACTTCAGCAGAATTCCGAGAACAATGGAAGAGTTCCGAAGCATTCTTAAACTTCAGCGGAATTCCGAGAACAATGGAAGAGTTCCAAAGCATTTTTAAAAGTCAGCTGAATTCCGAGAACAATGGAAGAGTTCCGAAGCATTTTTAAACTTCAGCAGAATTCCTGGAACAATGGAAGAGTTCCGAAGCATTTTTAAACTTCAGCGGAATTCCGAGAACAATGTAAGAGATTTTAAGCATTTTTAAACTTCAGCGGAATTCCGAGAACAATAGAAGAGTTCCGAAGCATTTTTAAAATTCACACGAATTCCGAGAATAATGGAAGAGTTCAGATGAATTTTTAGACTTCAGCAGAATTCCTAAAACAATGGAAGAGGTCCGAAGCATTTTTAAACTTCAGCGGAATTCCGAGAACAATGGAAGAGTTCCGAAGCATTTTTAAACATCAGCGGAATTCCGAGAACAATGGAAGAGTACTGAAGCATTTTAAAACGTCATCGGAATTCCGAGAACAATGGAAGAGTTCCGAAGCATTTTTAAACTTCAGCAGAATTACGAGAACAATGGAAGAGTTCCAAAGCATTTTTAAACTTCAGCGGAATTCCGAGAACAATGGAAGAGTTCCGAAGCATTTATAAACATCAGCGGAATTCCGAGAACAATGGAAGAGTACCGAAGCATTTTAAAACGTCATCGGAATTCCGAGAACAATGGAAGAGTTCCGAAGCATTTTTAAACTTCAGCGGAATTACGAGAACAATGGAAGAGTTCCGAAGCATTTTTAAACATGAGCAGAATAACGAGAACAATGGAAGAGATTTTAAGCATTTTTAAACTTCAGCGGAATTCCGAGAACAATAGAAGAGTTCCGAAGCATTTTTAAACTTCACCCGAATTCCGAGAGCAATGGAAGAGTTCCAAAGCATTTTAACAGTTCAGCAGAATTCCGAGAACAATTGAAGAGTTCCGAAGCATTTTTAAACGTCAGCGGAATGCCGAGAACAATGCCAGATTTCCGAAGCATTTTTATATGTCAGCGGAATTCCGAGAACAATGGAAGAGTACCGAAGCATTTTTAAACGTCAGCGGAATTCTGAGAACAATGGAAGAGTTCCGAAGCATTTTTAAAATTCAGCAGAATTCCGAGAACAATGGAAGAGTTTGGAAGCATTTTTAAACTTCAATGGAATTTCGAGAACAATGGAAGAGTTCCGAAGCATATTTAAACGTCAGCGGAATTCCGAGAACAATGAAAGAGTTGCGAAGCATTATTAAACGTCAGCGGAATTCCGAGAACAATGGAAGAGTTCTGAAGCATTTTTAAACGTCAGCGGAATTTTGAAAACAATGGAAGATTTCGGAAGCATTTTTAAACGTCAGCGGAATTCTGAGAACAATGGAAGAGTTCCGAAGCATTTTTAAACGTCAGCGGAATGCCGAGAACAATGGAAGAGTTCCGAAGCATTTTAAAACTTCAGCAGATTTCCAAGAACAATGGAAGAGTTCTGAAGCATTTTTAAACGTCAGCAGAATTCCGAGATCAATGGAAGAGTTCCGAAGCATTTTTAAACGTCAGCGGAATGCCGAGAGCAATGCAAGATTTCCAAAGCATTTTTATATGTCAGCGGAATTCCGAGAACAATGGAAGAGTACCGAAGCATTTTTAAATGTCAGCGGAATGCCGAGAACAATGCAAGATTTCCGAAGCATTTTTATATGTCAGCAGAATTCCGAGAACAATGGAAGAGATTTTAAGCATTTTTAAACTTCGGCGGAATTCCGAGAACAGTAGAAGAGTTCCGAAGCATTTTTAAACTTCACCCGAATTCTGAGAACAATGAAAGAGTTCCGAAGCATTTTTAAAAGTCAGCGGAATTCCGGGAACAATGGAAGAGTTGTGAAGCATTTTTAAAAGTCAGCGGAATTCCGAGAACAATGGAAGAGTTCCGAAGCATTTTTAAACTTCAGCGGAATTTGGAGAACAATGGAAGAGTTCCGAAGTATTTTTAAAAGTCAGCGGAATTCTGAGAACAATGGAAGTGTTCCGAAGCATTTTTAAACTTCAGCGGAATTCCGAGAACAATGGAAGAGTTCCAAAGCATTTTTAAACGTCAGCGGAATTCCGAGAACAATGGAAGAGTTCTGAAGCATTTTTAAACGTCAGCGGTATATTGAAAACAATGGAAGATTTCCGAAGCATTTTTAAACGTCAGCGGAATTCTGAGAACAATGGAAGAGTTACGAAGCATTTTTAAACTTCAGCAGAATTCCGAGATCAATGGAAGAGTTCCGAAGCATTTTTAAATGTCAGCGGAATTCCGAGAACAATGAAAGAGTTGCGAAGCATTATTAAACGTCAGCGGAATTCCGAGAACAATGGAAGATTTCTGAAGCATCTTTAAACTTCAGCAGAATTCCGAGAACAATGGAAGAGTTTCGAAGCATTTTTAAACTTCAACGGAATTCCGAGAACAATGGATGAGTGCCGAAGCATTTTTAAACGTCAGTGGAATTCCGAGAACAATGAAAGAGTTGCGAAGCATTATTAAACGTCAGTGGAATTCCGAGAACAATGGAAGAGTTCTGAAGCATTTTTAAGCGTCAGCAGAATTTTGAAAACAATGGAAGATTTCCGAAGCACTTATAAACTTCAGCAGAATTCCGAGAACAATGGAAGAGTTCCGAAGCATTTTTAAACTTCAGCGGAATTCCTAGAACAATGTAAGAGATTTTAAGCATTTTTAAACTTCAGCGGAATTCCGAGAACAATGGAAGAGTTCCGAAGCATTTTTAAACATCAGCTGAATTCCGAGAACAATGGAAGAGTACTGAAGCATTTTAAAACGTCATCGGAATTCCGAGAACAATGGAAGAGTTCCGAAGCATTTTTAAACTTCAGCAGAATTACGAGAACAATGGAAGAGTTCCGAAGCATTTTTAAACATCAGCGGAATTCCGAGAACAATGGAAGAGTACCGAAGCATTTTAAAACGTCATCGGAATTCCGAGAACAATGGAAGAGTTCCGAAGCATTTTTAAACTTCAGCGGAATTATGAGAACAATGGAAGAGTTCCGAAGCATTTTTAAACATGAGCAGAATAACGAGAACAATGGAAGAGATTTTAAGCATTTTTAAACTTCAGCGGAATTCCGAGAACAATAGAAGAGTTCCGAAGCATTTTTAAACTTCACCCGAATTCCGAGAGCAATGGAAGAGTTCCAAAGCATTTTAACAGTTCAGCAGAATTCCGAGAACAATTGAAGAGTTCCGAAGCATTTTTAAACGTCAGCGGAATGCCGAGAACAATGCCAGATTTCCGAAGCATTTTTATATGTCAGCGGAATTCCGAGAACAATGGAAGAGTACCGAAGCATTTTTAAACGTCAGCGGAATTCTGAGAACAATGGAAGAGTTCCAAAGCATTTTTAAACTTCAGCAGAATTCCGAGAACAATGGAAGAGTTTGGAAGCATTTTTAAACTTCAACGGAATTTCGAGAACAATGGAAGAGTTCCGAAGCATATTTAAACGTCAGCAGAATTCCGAGAACAATGAAAGAGTTGCGAAGCATTATTAAACGTCAGCGGAATTCCGAGAACAATGGAAGATTTCTGAAGCATCTTTAAACTTCAGCAGAATTCCGAGAACAATGGAAGAGTTTCGAAGCATTTTTAAACTTCAACGGAATTCTGAGAACAATGGATGAGTGCCGAAGCATTTTTAAACGTCAGTGGAATTCCGAGAACAATGAAAGAGTTGCGAAGCATTATTAAACGTCAGCGGAATTCCGAGAACAATGGAAGAGTTCTGAAGCATTTTTAAGCGTCAGCGGAATTTTGAAAACAATGGAAGATTTCCGAAGCATTTATAAACGTCAGCGGAATTCTGAGAACAATGGAAGAGTTCCGAAGCATTTTTAAACTTCAGCAGAATTCCGAGAACAATGGAAGGGTTCCGAAGCATTTTTAAACTTCAGCGGAATTTGGAGAACAATGGAAGAGTTCCGAAGCATTTTTAAAAGTCAGCGGAAATCCGAGAACAATGGAAGAGTTGTGAAGCATTTTTAAACGTCAGCGGAATTCCGAGAACAATGGAATAGTTCTGAAGCATTTTTAAACGTCAGCGGAATTTTGAAAACAATGGAAGATTTCCGAAGCATTTTTAAACGTCAGCGGAATTCTGAGAACAATGGAAGAGTTCTGAAGCATTTATAAACTTCAGCAGAATTCCGAGAACAATGGAAGAGTTCCGAAGCATTTTTAAACTTCAGCGGAATTCCTAGAACAATGTAAGAGATTTTAAGCATTTTTAAACTTCAGCGGAATTCCGACAACAATAGAAGAGTTCCGAAGCATTGTTAAAATTCACACGAATTCCGAGAATAATGGAAGAGTTCAGATGAATTTTTAGACTTCAGCAGAATTCCTAGACCAATGGAAGAGTTCCGAAGCATTTTTAAACTACAGCGGAAATCCGAGAACAATGGAAGAGTTCCGAAGCATTTTTAAACGTCAGCGGAATTCCGAGAACAATGGAAGAGTACCGAAGCATTTTTAATTGTCATCGGAATTCCGAGAACAATGGAAGAGTTCCGAAGCATTTTTAAACGTCAGCGGAATTCCGAGAACAATGGAAGAGTACCGAAGCATTTTTAATTGTCATCGGAAATCCGAGAGCAATGGAAGAGTTCCAAAGCATTTTAAAAGTACAGCAGAATTCCGAGAACAATTGAAGAGTTCCGAAGCATTTTTAAACGTCAGCGGAATGCCGAGAACAATGCAAGATTTCCGAAGCATTTTTAAACGTCAGCGGAATTCTAAGAACAATGGAAGAGTTCCGAAGCATTTTTAAACGTCAGCGGAATTCCGAGAACAATGAAAGAGTTGCGAAGCATTATTAAACGTCAGCGGAATTCCGAGAACAATGGAAGAGTTCCGAAGCATTTTTAAACGTCAGCGGAATGCAGAGAACAATGCAAGATTTCTGAAGCATTTTTATATGTCAGCGGAATTCCGAGAACAATGGAAGAGTACCGAAGCATTTTTAAATGTCAGCAGAATTCCGAGAACAATGGAAGAGTTCCGAAGCATTTTTAAACGTCAGCAGAATTCCGAGAACAATGGAAGAGTTCCGATGTATTTTTAAACGTCAGCAGAATTCCGAGAACAATGGAAGAGTTCCGAAGCATTTTTAAACGTCAGCGGAATTCCAAGGACAATGGAAGAGTTCTGAAGCATTTTTAAGCGTCAGCGGAATTTTGAAAACAATGGAAGATTTCCGAAGCATTTTTAAACGTCAGCGGAATTCTGAGAACAATGGAAGAGTTCCGAAGCATTTTTAAACTTCAGCAGAATTCCGAGAACAATGGAAGGGTTCTGAAGCATTTTTAAACTTCAGCGGAATTTGGAGAACAATGGAAGAGTTCCGAAGTATTTTTAAAAGTCAGCGGAATTCCGAGAACAATGGAAGAGTTCTGAAGCATTTTTAAACGTCAGCGGAATTCCGAGAACAATGGAAGAGTTCCGAAGCATTTTTAAACGTCAGCAGAATTCCCAGAAGAATGTAAGAGTACTGAAGCATTTTTAAACTTCAGCAGAATTCCGAGAGCAATGGAAGAGTTCCAAAGCATTTTAAAAGTTCAGCAGAATTCCGAGAACAATTGAAGAGTTCCGAAGCATTTTTAAACGTCAGCGGAATTCCGAGTACAATGAAAGAGTTGCGAAGCATTATTAAACGTCAGCGGAATTCCGAGAACAATGGAAGAGTTCTGAAGCATTTTTAAACTTCAGCAGAATTCCCAGAACAATGGAAGAGTTCCAAAGCATTTTAAAAGTTCAGCAGAATTCCGAGAACAATTGAAGAGTTCCGAAGCATTTTTAAACGTCAGCGGAATTCTGAGAACAATAGAAGAGTTGTGAAGCATTTTTAAACATCAGCGGAATTCCGAGAACAATGGAAGAGTTCCGAAGCATTTTTAAACGTCAGCGGAATTCTGAGGACAATGGAAGAGTTCTGAAGCATTTTTAAACTTCAGCGGAATTCCGAGAACAATAGAAGAGTTCCGAAGCATTTTTAAAATTCACACGAATTCCGAGAATAATGGAAGAGTTCAGATGAATTTTTAGACTTCAGCAGAATTCCTAAAACAATGGAAGAGGTCCGAAGCATTTTTAAACTTCAGCGGAATTCCGAGAACAATGGAAGAGTTTGGAAGCATTTTTAAACTTCAATGGAATTTCGAGAACAATGGAAGAGTTCCGAAGCATATTTAAACGTCAGCGGAATTCCGAGAACAATGAAAGAGTTGCGAAGCATTATTAAACGTCAGCGGAATTCCGAGAACAATGGAAGAGTTCTGAAGCATTTTTAAACGTCAGCGGAATTTTGAAAACAATGGAAGATTTCGGAAGCATTTTTAAACGTCAGCGGAATTCTGAGAACAATGGAAGAGTTCCGAAGCATTTTTAAACGTCAGCGGAATGCCGAGAACAATGGAAGAGTTCCGAAGCATTTTAAAACTTCAGCAGATTTCCAAGAACAATGGAAGAGTTCTGAAGCATTTTTAAACGTCAGCAGAATTCCGAGATCAATGGAAGAGTTCCGAAGCATTTTTAAACGTCAGCGGAATGCCGAGAGCAATGCAAGATTTCCAAAGCATTTTTATATGTCAGCGGAATTCCGAGAACAATGGAAGAGTACCGAAGCATTTTTAAATGTCAGCGGAATGCCGAGAACAATGCAAGATTTCCGAAGCATTTTTATATGTCAGCAGAATTCCGAGAACAATGGAAGAGATTTTAAGCATTTTTAAACTTCGGCGGAATTCCGAGAACAGTAGAAGAGTTCCGAAGCATTTTTAAACTTCACCCGAATTCTGAGAACAATGAAAGAGTTCCGAAGCATTTTTAAAAGTCAGCGGAATTCCGGGAACAATGGAAGAGTTGTGAAGCATTTTTAAAAGTCAGCGGAATTCCGAGAACAATGGAAGAGTTCCGAAGCATTTTTAAACTTCAGCGGAATTTGGAGAACAATGGAAGAGTTCCGAAGTATTTTTAAAAGTCAGCGGAATTCTGAGAACAATGGAAGTGTTCCGAAGCATTTTTAAACTTCAGCGGAATTCCGAGAACAATGGAAGAGTTCCAAAGCATTTTTAAACGTCAGCGGAATTCCGAGAACAATGGAAGAGTTCTGAAGCATTTTTAAACGTCAGCGGTATATTGAAAACAATGGAAGATTTCCGAAGCATTTTTAAACGTCAGCGGAATTCTGAGAACAATGGAAGAGTTACGAAGCATTTTTAAACTTCAGCAGAATTCCGAGATCAATGGAAGAGTTCCGAAGCATTTTTAAATGTCAGCGGAATTCCGAGAACAATGAAAGAGTTGCGAAGCATTATTAAACGTCAGCGGAATTCCGAGAACAATGGAAGATTTCTGAAGCATCTTTAAACTTCAGCAGAATTCCGAGAACAATGGAAGAGTTTCGAAGCATTTTTAAACTTCAACGGAATTCCGAGAACAATGGATGAGTGCCGAAGCATTTTTAAACGTCAGTGGAATTCCGAGAACAATGAAAGAGTTGCGAAGCATTATTAAACGTCAGTGGAATTCCGAGAACAATGGAAGAGTTCTGAAGCATTTTTAAGCGTCAGCAGAATTTTGAAAACAATGGAAGATTTCCGAAGCACTTATAAACTTCAGCAGAATTCCGAGAACAATGGAAGAGTTCCGAAGCATTTTTAAACTTCAGCGGAATTCCTAGAACAATGTAAGAGATTTTAAGCATTTTTAAACTTCAGCGGAATTCCGAGAACAATGGAAGAGTTCCGAAGCATTTTTAAACATCAGCTGAATTCCGAGAACAATGGAAGAGTACTGAAGCATTTTAAAACGTCATCGGAATTCCGAGAACAATGGAAGAGTTCCGAAGCATTTTTAAACTTCAGCAGAATTACGAGAACAATGGAAGAGTTCCGAAGCATTTTTAAACATCAGCGGAATTCCGAGAACAATGGAAGAGTACCGAAGCATTTTAAAACGTCATCGGAATTCCGAGAACAATGGAAGAGTTCCGAAGCATTTTTAAACTTCAGCGGAATTATGAGAACAATGGAAGAGTTCCGAAGCATTTTTAAACATGAGCAGAATAACGAGAACAATGGAAGAGATTTTAAGCATTTTTAAACTTCAGCGGAATTCCGAGAACAATAGAAGAGTTCCGAAGCATTTTTAAACTTCACCCGAATTCCGAGAGCAATGGAAGAGTTCCAAAGCATTTTAACAGTTCAGCAGAATTCCGAGAACAATTGAAGAGTTCCGAAGCATTTTTAAACGTCAGCGGAATGCCGAGAACAATGCCAGATTTCCGAAGCATTTTTATATGTCAGCGGAATTCCGAGAACAATGGAAGAGTACCGAAGCATTTTTAAACGTCAGCGGAATTCTGAGAACAATGGAAGAGTTCCAAAGCATTTTTAAACTTCAGCAGAATTCCGAGAACAATGGAAGAGTTTGGAAGCATTTTTAAACTTCAACGGAATTTCGAGAACAATGGAAGAGTTCCGAAGCATATTTAAACGTCAGCAGAATTCCGAGAACAATGAAAGAGTTGCGAAGCATTATTAAACGTCAGCGGAATTCCGAGAACAATGGAAGATTTCTGAAGCATCTTTAAACTTCAGCAGAATTCCGAGAACAATGGAAGAGTTTCGAAGCATTTTTAAACTTCAACGGAATTCTGAGAACAATGGATGAGTGCCGAAGCATTTTTAAACGTCAGTGGAATTCCGAGAACAATGAAAGAGTTGCGAAGCATTATTAAACGTCAGCGGAATTCCGAGAACAATGGAAGAGTTCTGAAGCATTTTTAAGCGTCAGCGGAATTTTGAAAACAATGGAAGATTTCCGAAGCATTTATAAACGTCAGCGGAATTCTGAGAACAATGGAAGAGTTCCGAAGCATTTTTAAACTTCAGCAGAATTCCGAGAACAATGGAAGGGTTCCGAAGCATTTTTAAACTTCAGCGGAATTTGGAGAACAATGGAAGAGTTCCGAAGCATTTTTAAAAGTCAGCGGAAATCCGAGAACAATGGAAGAGTTGTGAAGCATTTTTAAACGTCAGCGGAATTCCGAGAACAATGGAATAGTTCTGAAGCATTTTTAAACGTCAGCGGAATTTTGAAAACAATGGAAGATTTCCGAAGCATTTTTAAACGTCAGCGGAATTCTGAGAACAATGGAAGAGTTCTGAAGCATTTATAAACTTCAGCAGAATTCCGAGAACAATGGAAGAGTTCCGAAGCATTTTTAAACTTCAGCGGAATTCCTAGAACAATGTAAGAGATTTTAAGCATTTTTAAACTTCAGCGGAATTCCGACAACAATAGAAGAGTTCCGAAGCATTGTTAAAATTCACACGAATTCCGAGAATAATGGAAGAGTTCAGATGAATTTTTAGACTTCAGCAGAATTCCTAGACCAATGGAAGAGTTCCGAAGCATTTTTAAACTACAGCGGAAATCCGAGAACAATGGAAGAGTTCCGAAGCATTTTTAAACGTCAGCGGAATTCCGAGAACAATGGAAGAGTACCGAAGCATTTTTAATTGTCATCGGAATTCCGAGAACAATGGAAGAGTTCCGAAGCATTTTTAAACGTCAGCGGAATTCCGAGAACAATGGAAGAGTACCGAAGCATTTTTAATTGTCATCGGAAATCCGAGAGCAATGGAAGAGTTCCAAAGCATTTTAAAAGTACAGCAGAATTCCGAGAACAATTGAAGAGTTCCGAAGCATTTTTAAACGTCAGCGGAATGCCGAGAACAATGCAAGATTTCCGAAGCATTTTTAAACGTCAGCGGAATTCTAAGAACAATGGAAGAGTTCCGAAGCATTTTTAAACGTCAGCGGAATTCCGAGAACAATGAAAGAGTTGCGAAGCATTATTAAACGTCAGCGGAATTCCGAGAACAATGGAAGAGTTCCGAAGCATTTTTAAACGTCAGCGGAATGCAGAGAACAATGCAAGATTTCTGAAGCATTTTTATATGTCAGCGGAATTCCGAGAACAATGGAAGAGTACCGAAGCATTTTTAAATGTCAGCAGAATTCCGAGAACAATGGAAGAGTTCCGAAGCATTTTTAAACGTCAGCAGAATTCCGAGAACAATGGAAGAGTTCCGAAGTATTTTTAAACGTCAGCAGAATTCCGAGAACAATGGAAGAGTTCCGAAGCATTTTTAAACGTCAGCGGAATTCCAAGGACAATGGAAGAGTTCTGAAGCATTTTTAAGCGTCAGCGGAATTTTGAAAACAATGGAAGATTTCCGAAGCATTTTTAAACGTCAGCGGAATTCTGAGAACAATGGAAGAGTTCCGAAGCATTTTTAAACTTCAGCAGAATTCCGAGAACAATGGAAGGGTTCTGAAGCATTTTTAAACTTCAGCGGAATTTGGAGAACAATGGAAGAGTTCCGAAGTATTTTTAAAAGTCAGCGGAATTCCGAGAACAATGGAAGAGTTCTGAAGCATTTTTAAACGTCAGCGGAATTCCGAGAACAATGGAAGAGTTCCGAAGCATTTTTAAACGTCAGCAGAATTCCCAGAAGAATGTAAGAGTACTGAAGCATTTTTAAACTTCAGCAGAATTCCGAGAGCAATGGAAGAGTTCCAAAGCATTTTAAAAGTTCAGCAGAATTCCGAGAACAATTGAAGAGTTCCGAAGCATTTTTAAACGTCAGCGGAATTCCGAGTACAATGAAAGAGTTGCGAAGCATTATTAAACGTCAGCGGAATTCCGAGAACAATGGAAGAGTTCTGAAGCATTTTTAAACTTCAGCAGAATTCCCAGAACAATGGAAGAGTTCCAAAGCATTTTAAAAGTTCAGCAGAATTCCGAGAACAATTGAAGAGTTCCGAAGCATTTTTAAACGTCAGCGGAATTCTGAGAACAATAGAAGAGTTGTGAAGCATTTTTAAACATCAGCGGAATTCCGAGAACAATGGAAGAGTTCCGAAGCATTTTTAAACGTCAGCGGAATTCTGAGGACAATGGAAGAGTTCTGAAGCATTTTTAAACTTCAGCGGAATTCCGAGAACAATAGAAGAGTTCCGAAGCATTTTTAAAATTCACACGAATTCCGAGAATAATGGAAGAGTTCAGATGAATTTTTAGACTTCAGCAGAATTCCTAAAACAATGGAAGAGGTCCGAAGCATTTTTAAACTTCAGCGGAATTCCGAGAACAATGGAAGAGTTCCGAAGCATTTTTAAACATCAGCGGAATTCCGAGAACAATGGAAGAGTACTGAAGCATTTTAAAACGTCATCGGAATTCCGAGAACAATGGAAGAGTTCCGAAGCATTTTTAAACTTCAGCAGAATTACGAGAACAATGGAAGAGTTCCAAAGCATTTTTAAACTTCAGCGGAATTCCGAGAACAATGGAAGAGTTCCGAAGCATTTTTAAACATCAGCGGAATTCCGAGAACAATGGAAGAGTACCGAAGCATTTTAAAACGTCATCGGAATTCCGAGAACAATGGAAGAGTTCCGAAGCATTTTTAAACTTCAGCGGAATTACGAGAACAATGGAAGAGTTCCGAAGCATTTTTAAACATGAGCAGAATAACGAGAACAATGGAAGAGATTTTAAGCATTTTTAAACTTCAGCGGAATTCCGAGAACAATAGAAGAGTTCCGAAGCATTTTTAAACTTCACCCGAATTCCGAGAGCAATGGAAGAGTTCCAAAGCATTTTAACAGTTCAGCAGAATTCCGAGAACAATTGAAGAGTTCCGAAGCATTTTTAAACGTCAGCGGAATGCCGAGAACAATGCCAGATTTCCGAAGCATTTTTATATGTCAGCGGAATTCCGAGAACAATGGAAGAGTACCGAAGCATTTTTAAACGTCAGCGGAATTCTGAGAACAATGGAAGAGTTCCGAAGCATTTTTAAACTTCAGCAGAATTCCGAGAACAATGGAAGAGTTTGGAAGCATTTTTAAACTTCAATGGAATTTCGAGAACAATGGAAGAGTTCCGAAGCATATTTAAACGTCAGCGGAATTCCGAGAACAATGAAAGAGTTGCGAAGCATTATTAAACGTCAGCGGAATTCCGAGAACAATGGAAGAGTTCTGAAGCATTTTTAAACGTCAGCGGAATTTTGAAAACAATGGAAGATTTCGGAAGCATTTTTAAACGTCAGCGGAATTCTGAGAACAATGGAAGAGTTCCGAAGCATTTTTAAACGTCAGCGGAATGCCGAGAACAATGGAAGAGTTCCGAAGCATTTTAAAACTTCAGCAGATTTCCAAGAACAATGGAAGAGTTCTGAAGCATTTTTAAACGTCAGCAGAATTCCGAGATCAATGGAAGAGTTCCGAAGCATTTTTAAACGTCAGCGGAATGCCGAGAGCAATGCAAGATTTCCAAAGCATTTTTATATGTCAGCGGAATTCCGAGAACAATGGAAGAGTACCGAAGCATTTTTAAATGTCAGCGGAATGCCGAGAACAATGCAAGATTTCCGAAGCATTTTTATATGTCAGCAGAATTCCGAGAACAATGGAAGAGATTTTAAGCATTTTTAAACTTCGGCGGAATTCCGAGAACAGTAGAAGAGTTCCGAAGCATTTTTAAACTTCACCCGAATTCTGAGAACAATGAAAGAGTTCCGAAGCATTTTTAAAAGTCAGCGGAATTCCGGGAACAATGGAAGAGTTGTGAAGCATTTTTAAAAGTCAGCGGAATTCCGAGAACAATGGAAGAGTTCCGAAGCATTTTTAAACTTCAGCGGAATTTGGAGAACAATGGAAGAGTTCCGAAGTATTTTTAAAAGTCAGCGGAATTCTGAGAACAATGGAAGAGTTCCGAAGCATTTTTAAACTTCAGCGGAATTCCGAGAACAATGGAAGAGTTCCAAAGCATTTTTAAACGTCAGCGGAATTCCGAGAACAATGGAAGAGTTCTGAAGCATTTTTAAACGTCAGCGGAATATTGAAAACAATGGAAGATTTCCGAAGCATTTTTAAACGTCAGCGGAATTCTGAGAACAATGGAAGAGTTACGAAGCATTTTTAAACTTCAGCAGAATTCCGAGATCAATGGAAGAGTTCCGAAGCATTTTTAAATGTCAGCGGAATTCCGAGAACAATGAAAGAGTTGCGAAGCATTATTAAACGTCAGCGGAATTCCGAGAACAATGGAAGATTTCTGAAGCATCTTTAAACTTCAGCAGAATTCCGAGAACAATGGAAGAGTTTCGAAGCATTTTTAAACTTCAACGGAATTCCGAGAACAATGGATGAGTGCCGAAGCATTTTTAAACGTCAGTGGAATTCCGAGAACAATGAAAGAGTTGCGAAGCATTATTAAACGTCAGTGGAATTCCGAGAACAATGGAAGAGTTCTGAAGCATTTTTAAGCGTCAGCAGAATTTTGAAAACAATGGAAGATTTCCGAAGCATTTATAAACGTCAGCGGAATTCTGAGAACAATGGAAGAGTTCCGAAGCATTTTTAAACTTCAGCAGAATTCCGAGAACAATGGAAGGGTTCCGAAGCATTTTTAAACTTCAGCGGAATTTGGAGAACAATGGAAGAGTTCCGAAGCATTTTTAAAAGTCAGCGGAAATCCGAGAACAATGGAAGAGTTGTGAAGCATTTTTAAACGTCAGCGGAATTCCGAGAACAATGGAATAGTTCTGAAGCATTTTTAAACGTCAGCGGAATTTTGAAAACAATGGAAGATTTCCGAAGCATTTTTAAACGTCAGCGGAATTCTGAGAACAATGGAAGAGTTCTGAAGCATTTATAAACTTCAGCAGAATTCCGAGAACAATGGAAGAGTTCCGAAGCATTTTTAAACTTCAGCGGAATTCCTAGAACAATGTAAGAGATTTTAAGCATTTTTAAACTTCAGCGGAATTCCGAGAACAATGGAAGAGTTCCGAAGCATTTTTAAACATCAGCTGAATTCCGAGAACAATGGAAGAGTACTGAAGCATTTTAAAACGTCATCGGAATTCCGAGAACAATGGAAGAGTTCCGAAGCATTTTTAAACTTCAGCAGAATTACGAGAACAATGGAAGAGTTCCAAAGCATTTTTAAACTTCAGCGGAATTCCGAGAACAATGGAAGAGTTCCGAAGCATTTTTAAACATCAGCGGAATTCTGAGAACAATGGAAGAGTACCGAAGCATTTTAAAACGTCATCGGAATTCCGAGAACAATGGAAGAGTTCCGAAGCATTTTTAAACTTCAGCGGAATTATGAGAACAATGGAAGAGTTCCGAAGCATTTTTAAACATGAGCAGAATAACGAGAACAATGGAAGAGATTTTAAGCATTTTTAAACTTCAGCGGAATTCCGAGAACAATAGAAGAGTTCCGAAGCATTTTTAAACTTCACCCGAATTCCGAGAGCAATGGAAGAGTTCCAAAGCATTTTAACAGTTCAGCAGAATTCCGAGAACAATTGAAGAGTTCCGAAGCATTTTTAAACGTCAGCGGAATGCCGAGAACAATGCCAGATTTCCGAAGCATTTTTATATGTCAGAGGAATTCCGAGAACAATGGAAGAGTACCGAAGCATTTTTAAACGTCAGCGGAATTCTGAGAAGAATGGAAGAGTTCCAAAGCATTTTTAAACTTCAGCAGAATTCCGAGAACAATGGAAGAGTTTGGAAGCATTTTTAAACTTCAACGGAATTTCGAGAACAATGGAAGAGTTCCGAAGCATATTTAAACGTCAGCAGAATTCCGAGAACAATGAAAGAGTTGCGAAGCATTATTAAACGTCAGCGGAATTCCGAGAACAATGGAAGATTTCTGAAGCATCTTTAAACTTCAGCAGAATTCCGAGAACAATGGAAGAGTTTCGAAGCATTTTTAAACTTCAACGGAATTCCGAGAACAATGGATGAGTTCTGAAGCATTTTTAAGCGTCAGCGGAATTTTGAAAACAATGGAAGATTTCCGAAGCATTTATAAACGTCAGCGGAATTCTTAGAACAATGGAAGAGTTCCGAAGCATTTTTAAACGTCAGCAGAATTCCGAGAAGAATGTAAGAGTACTGAAGCATTTTTAAACTTCAGCAGAATTCCGAGAGCAATGGAAGAGTTCCAAAGCATTTTAAAAGTTCAGCAGAATTCCGAGAACAATTGAAGAGTTCCGAAGCATTTTTAAACGTCAGCGGAATTCCGAGTACAATGAAAGAGTTGCGAAGCATTATTAAACGTCAGCGGAATTCCGAGAACAATGGAAGAGTTCTGAAGCATTTTTAAACTTCAGCAGAATTCCCAGAACAATGGAAGAGTTCCAAAGCATTTTAAAAGTTCAGCAGAATTCCGAGAACAATTGAAGAGTTCCGAAGCATTTTTAAACGTCAGCGGAATTCCGAGTACAATGAAAGAGTTGCGAAGCATTATTAAACGTCAGCAGAATTCCGAGAACAATGGAAGGGTTCCGAAGCATTTTTAAACTTCAGCGGAATTTGGAGAACAATGGAAGAGTTGTGAAGCATTTTTAAACATCAGCGGAATTCCGAGAACAATGGAAGAGTTCCGAAGCATTTTTAAACGTCAGCGGAATTCTGAGGACAATGGAAGAGTTCTGAAGCATTTTTAAACTTCAGCAGAATTCCAAGAACAATGGAAGAGTTCCGAAGCATTTTTAAACGTCAGCGGAATTCCGAGAACAATGAAAGAGTTGCGAAGCATTATTAAACGTCAGCGGAATTCCGAGAACAATGGAAGAGTTCTGAAGCATTTTTAAACGTCAGCGGAATTTTGAAAACAATGGAAGATTTCGGAAGCATTTTTAAACGTCAGCGGAATTCTGAGAACAATGGAAGAGTTCCGAAGCATTTTTAAACGTCAGCGGAATGCCGAGAACAATGGAAGAGTTCCGAAGCATTTTAAAACGTCAGCGGAATGCCGAGAGCAATGCAAGATTTCCAAAGCATTTTTATATGTCA
The DNA here is from genome assembly GCF_046119375.1 of Phyllobates terribilis. Taxonomy (NCBI): domain Eukaryota; kingdom Metazoa; phylum Chordata; class Amphibia; order Anura; family Dendrobatidae; genus Phyllobates; species Phyllobates terribilis. The sequence continues at coordinate 18,175,327 of NW_027362775.1, read as the reverse complement.
GCGGAATTCCGAGAACAATGGAAGAGTACCGAAGCATTTTTAAATGTCAGCGGAATGCCGAGAACAATGCAAGATTTCCGAAGCATTTTTATATGTCAGCAGAATTCCGAGAACAATGGAAGAGATTTTAAGCATTTTTAAACTTCGGCGGAATTCCGAGAACAGTAGAAGAGTTCCGAAGCATTTTTAAACTTCACCCGAATTCTGAGAACAATGAAAGAGTTCCGAAGCATTTTTAAAAGTCAGCGGAATTCCGGGAACAATGGAAGAGTTGTGAAGCATTTTTAAAAGTCAGCGGAATTCCGAGAACAATGGAAGAGTTCCGAAGCATTTTTAAACTTCAGCGGAATTTGGAGAACAATGGAAGAGTTCCGAAGTATTTTTAAAAGTCAGCGGAATTCTGAGAACAATGGAAGAGTTCCGAAGCATTTTTAAACTTCAGCGGAATTCCGAGAACAATGGAAGAGTTCCAAAGCATTTTTAAACGTCAGCGGAATTCCGAGAACAATGGAAGAGTTCTGAAGCATTTTTAAACGTCAGCGGAATATTGAAAACAATGGAAGATTTCCGAAGCATTTTTAAACGTCAGCGGAATTCTGAGAACAATGGAAGAGTTACGAAGCATTTTTAAACTTCAGCAGAATTCCGAGATCAATGGAAGAGTTCCGAAGCATTTTTAAATGTCAGCGGAATTCCGAGAACAATGAAAGAGTTGCGAAGCATTATTAAACGTCAGCGGAATTCCGAGAACAATGGAAGATTTCTGAAGCATCTTTAAACTTCAGCAGAATTCCGAGAACAATGGAAGAGTTTCGAAGCATTTTTAAACTTCAACGGAATTCCGAGAACAATGGATGAGTGCCGAAGCATTTTTAAACGTCAGTGGAATTCCGAGAACAATGAAAGAGTTGCGAAGCATTATTAAACGTCAGTGGAATTCCGAGAACAATGGAAGAGTTCTGAAGCATTTTTAAGCGTCAGCAGAATTTTGAAAACAATGGAAGATTTCCGAAGCATTTATAAACGTCAGCGGAATTCTGAGAACAATGGAAGAGTTCCGAAGCATTTTTAAACTTCAGCAGAATTCCGAGAACAATGGAAGGGTTCCGAAGCATTTTTAAACTTCAGCGGAATTTGGAGAACAATGGAAGAGTTCCGAAGCATTTTTAAAAGTCAGCGGAAATCCGAGAACAATGGAAGAGTTGTGAAGCATTTTTAAACGTCAGCGGAATTCCGAGAACAATGGAATAGTTCTGAAGCATTTTTAAACGTCAGCGGAATTTTGAAAACAATGGAAGATTTCCGAAGCATTTTTAAACGTCAGCGGAATTCTGAGAACAATGGAAGAGTTCTGAAGCATTTATAAACTTCAGCAGAATTCCGAGAACAATGGAAGAGTTCCGAAGCATTTTTAAACTTCAGCGGAATTCCTAGAACAATGTAAGAGATTTTAAGCATTTTTAAACTTCAGCGGAATTCCGAGAACAATGGAAGAGTTCCGAAGCATTTTTAAACATCAGCTGAATTCCGAGAACAATGGAAGAGTACTGAAGCATTTTAAAACGTCATCGGAATTCCGAGAACAATGGAAGAGTTCCGAAGCATTTTTAAACTTCAGCAGAATTACGAGAACAATGGAAGAGTTCCAAAGCATTTTTAAACTTCAGCGGAATTCCGAGAACAATGGAAGAGTTCCGAAGCATTTTTAAACATCAGCGGAATTCTGAGAACAATGGAAGAGTACCGAAGCATTTTAAAACGTCATCGGAATTCCGAGAACAATGGAAGAGTTCCGAAGCATTTTTAAACTTCAGCGGAATTATGAGAACAATGGAAGAGTTCCGAAGCATTTTTAAACATGAGCAGAATAACGAGAACAATGGAAGAGATTTTAAGCATTTTTAAACTTCAGCGGAATTCCGAGAACAATAGAAGAGTTCCGAAGCATTTTTAAACTTCACCCGAATTCCGAGAGCAATGGAAGAGTTCCAAAGCATTTTAACAGTTCAGCAGAATTCCGAGAACAATTGAAGAGTTCCGAAGCATTTTTAAACGTCAGCGGAATGCCGAGAACAATGCCAGATTTCCGAAGCATTTTTATATGTCAGAGGAATTCCGAGAACAATGGAAGAGTACCGAAGCATTTTTAAACGTCAGCGGAATTCTGAGAAGAATGGAAGAGTTCCAAAGCATTTTTAAACTTCAGCAGAATTCCGAGAACAATGGAAGAGTTTGGAAGCATTTTTAAACTTCAACGGAATTTCGAGAACAATGGAAGAGTTCCGAAGCATATTTAAACGTCAGCAGAATTCCGAGAACAATGAAAGAGTTGCGAAGCATTATTAAACGTCAGCGGAATTCCGAGAACAATGGAAGATTTCTGAAGCATCTTTAAACTTCAGCAGAATTCCGAGAACAATGGAAGAGTTTCGAAGCATTTTTAAACTTCAACGGAATTCCGAGAACAATGGATGAGTTCTGAAGCATTTTTAAGCGTCAGCGGAATTTTGAAAACAATGGAAGATTTCCGAAGCATTTATAAACGTCAGCGGAATTCTTAGAACAATGGAAGAGTTCCGAAGCATTTTTAAACGTCAGCAGAATTCCGAGAAGAATGTAAGAGTACTGAAGCATTTTTAAACTTCAGCAGAATTCCGAGAGCAATGGAAGAGTTCCAAAGCATTTTAAAAGTTCAGCAGAATTCCGAGAACAATTGAAGAGTTCCGAAGCATTTTTAAACGTCAGCGGAATTCCGAGTACAATGAAAGAGTTGCGAAGCATTATTAAACGTCAGCGGAATTCCGAGAACAATGGAAGAGTTCTGAAGCATTTTTAAACTTCAGCAGAATTCCCAGAACAATGGAAGAGTTCCAAAGCATTTTAAAAGTTCAGCAGAATTCCGAGAACAATTGAAGAGTTCCGAAGCATTTTTAAACGTCAGCGGAATTCCGAGTACAATGAAAGAGTTGCGAAGCATTATTAAACGTCAGCAGAATTCCGAGAACAATGGAAGGGTTCCGAAGCATTTTTAAACTTCAGCGGAATTTGGAGAACAATGGAAGAGTTGTGAAGCATTTTTAAACATCAGCGGAATTCCGAGAACAATGGAAGAGTTCCGAAGCATTTTTAAACGTCAGCGGAATTCTGAGGACAATGGAAGAGTTCTGAAGCATTTTTAAACTTCAGCAGAATTCCAAGAACAATGGAAGAGTTCCGAAGCATTTTTAAACGTCAGCGGAATTCCGAGAACAATGAAAGAGTTGCGAAGCATTATTAAACGTCAGCGGAATTCCGAGAACAATGGAAGAGTTCTGAAGCATTTTTAAACGTCAGCGGAATTTTGAAAACAATGGAAGATTTCGGAAGCATTTTTAAACGTCAGCGGAATTCTGAGAACAATGGAAGAGTTCCGAAGCATTTTTAAACGTCAGCGGAATGCCGAGAACAATGGAAGAGTTCCGAAGCATTTTAAAACTTCAGCAGATTTCCAAGAACAATGGAAGAGTTCTGAAGCATTTTTAAACGTCAGCAGAATTCCGAGATCAATGGAAGAGTTCCGAAGCATTTTTAAACGTCAGCGGAATGCCGAGAGCAATGCAAGATTTCCAAAGCATTTTTATATGTCAGCGGAATTCCGAGAACAATGGAAGAGTACCGAAGCATTTTTAAATGTCAGCGGAATGCCGAGAACAATGCAAGATTTCCGAAGCATTTTTATATGTCAGCAGAATTCCGAGAACAATGGAAGAGATTTTAAGCATTTTTAAACTTCGGCGGAATTCCGAGAACAGTAGAAGAGTTCCGAAGCATTTTTAAACTTCACCCGAATTCTGAGAACAATGAAAGAGTTCCGAAGCATTTTTAAAAGTCAGCGGAATTCCGGGAACAATGGAAGAGTTGTGAAGCATTTTTAAAAGTCAGCGGAATTCCGAGAACAATGGAAGAGTTCCGAAGCATTTTTAAACTTCAGCGGAATTTGGAGAACAATGGAAGAGTTCCGAAGTATTTTTAAAAGTCAGCGGAATTCTGAGAACAATGGAAGAGTTCCGAAGCATTTTTAAACTTCAGCGGAATTCCGAGAACAATGGAAGAGTTCCAAAGCATTTTTAAACGTCAGCGGAATTCCGAGAACAATGGAAGAGTTCTGAAGCATTTTTAAACGTCAGCGGAATATTGAAAACAATGGAAGATTTCCGAAGCATTTTTAAACGTCAGCGGAATTCTGAGAACAATGGAAGAGTTACGAAGCATTTTTAAACTTCACCCGAATTCCGAGAGCAATGGAAGAGTTCCAAAGCATTTTAACAGTTCAGCAGAATTCCGAGAACAATTGAAGAGTTCCGAAGCATTTTTAAACGTCAGCGGAATGCCGAGAACAATGCCAGATTTCCGAAGCATTTTTATATGTCAGAGGAATTCCGAGAACAATGGAAGAGTACCGAAGCATTTTTAAACGTCAGCGGAATTCTGAGAACAATGGAAGAGTTCCAAAGCATTTTTAAACTTCAGCAGAATTCCGAGAACAATGGAAGAGTTTGGAAGCATTTTTAAACTTCAACGGAATTTCGAGAACAATGGAAGAGTTCCGAAGCATATTTAAACGTCAGCAGAATTCCGAGAACAATGAAAGAGTTGCGAAGCATTATTAAACGTCAGCGGAATTCCGAGAACAATGGAAGATTTCTGAAGCATCTTTAAACTTCAGCAGAATTCCGAGAACAATGGAAGAGTTTCGAAGCATTTTTAAACTTCAACGGAATTCCGAGAACAATGGATGAGTTCTGAAGCATTTTTAAGCGTCAGCGGAATTTTGAAAACAATGGAAGATTTCCGAAGCATTTATAAACGTCAGCGGAATTCTTAGAACAATGGAAGAGTTCCGAAGCATTTTTAAACGTCAGCAGAATTCTGAGAAGAATGTAAGAGTACTGAAGCATTTTTAAACTTCAGCAGAATTCCGAGAGCAATGGAAGAGTTCCAAAGCATTTTAAAAGTTCAGCAGAATTCCGAGAACAATTGAAGAGTTCCGAAGCATTTTTAAACGTCAGCGGAATTCCGAGTACAATGAAAGAGTTGCGAAGCATTATTAAACGTCAGCGGAATTCCGAGAACAATGGAAGAGTTCTGAAGCATTTTTAAACTTCAGCAGAATTCCCAGAACAATGGAAGAGTTCCAAAGCATTTTAAAAGTTCAGCAGAATTCCGAGAACAATTGAAGAGTTCCGAAGCATTTTTAAACGTCAGCGGAATTCCGAGTACAATGAAAGAGTTGCGAAGCATTATTAAACGTCAGCAGAATTCCGAGAACAATGGAAGGGTTCCGAAGCATTTTTAAACTTCAGCGGAATTTGGAGAACAATGGAAGAGTTCCGAAGCATTTTTAAAAGTCAGCGGAATTCCGAGAACAATGGAAGAGTTGTGAAGCATTTTTAAACATCAGCGGAATTCCGAGAACAATGGAAGAGTTCCGAAGCATTTTTAAACGTCAGCGGAATTCTGAGGACAATGGAAGAGTTCTGAAGCATTTTTAAACTTCAGCAGAATTCCAAGAACAATGGAAGAGTTCCGAAGCATTTTTAAACGTCAGCGGAATTCCGAGAACAATGAAAGAGTTGCGAAGCATTATTAAACGTCAGCGGAATTCCGAGAACAATGGAAGAGTTCTGAAGCATTTTTAAACGTCAGCGGAATTTTGAAAACAATGGAAGATTTCGGAAGCATTTTTAAACGTCAGCGGAATTCTGAGAACAATGGAAGAGTTCCGAAGCATTTTTAAACGTCAGCGGAATGCCGAGAACAATGGAAGAGTTCCGAAGCATTTTAAAACTTCAGCAGATTTCCAAGAACAATGGAAGAGTTCTGAAGCATTTTTAAACGTCAGCAGAATTCCGAGATCAATGGAAGAGTTCCGAAGCATTTTTAAACGTCAGCGGAATGCCGAGAGCAATGCAAGATTTCCAAAGCATTTTTATATGTCAGCGGAATTCCGAGAACAATGGAAGAGTACCGAAGCATTTTTAAATGTCAGCGGAATGCCGAGAACAATGCAAGATTTCCGAAGCATTTTTATATGTCAGCAGAATTCCGAGAACAATGGAAGAGATTTTAAGCATTTTTAAACTTCGGCGGAATTCCGAGAACAGTAGAAGAGTTCCGAAGCATTTTTAAACTTCACCCGAATTCTGAGAACAATGAAAGAGTTCCGAAGCATTTTTAAAAGTCAGCGGAATTCCGGGAACAATGGAAGAGTTGTGAAGCATTTTTAAAAGTCAGCGGAATTCCGAGAACAATGGAAGAGTTCCGAAGCATTTTTAAACTTCAGCGGAATTTGGAGAACAATGGAAGAGTTCCGAAGTATTTTTAAAAGTCAGCGGAATTCTGAGAACAATGGAAGAGTTCCGAAGCATTTTTAAACTTCAGCGGAATTCCGAGAACAATGGAAGAGTTCCAAAGCATTTTTAAACGTCAGCGGAATTCCGAGAACAATGGAAGAGTTCTGAAGCATTTTTAAACGTCAGCGGAATATTGAAAACAATGGAAGATTTCCGAAGCATTTTTAAACGTCAGCGGAATTCTGAGAACAATGGAAGAGTTACGAAGCATTTTTAAACTTCAGCAGAATTCCGAGATCAATGGAAGAGTTCCGAAGCATTTTTAAATGTCAGCGGAATTCCGAGAACAATGAAAGAGTTGCGAAGCATTATTAAACGTCAGCGGTATTCCGAGAACAATGGAAGATTTCTGAAGCATCTTTAAACTTCAGCAGAATTCCGAGAACAATGGAAGAGTTTCGAAGCATTTTTAAACTTCAACGGAATTCCGAGAACAATGGATGAGTGCCGAAGCATTTTTAAACGTCAGTGGAATTCCGAGAACAATGAAAGAGTTGCGAAGCATTATTAAACGTCAGTGGAATTCCGAGAACAATGGAAGAGTTCTGAAGCATTTTTAAGCGTCAGCAGAATTTTGAAAACAATGGAAGATTTCCGAAGCATTTATAAACGTCAGCGGAATTCTGAGAACAATGGAAGAGTTCCGAAGCATTTTTAAACTTCAGCAGAATTCCGAGAACAATGGAAGGGTTCCGAAGCATTTTTAAACTTCAGCGGAATTTGGAGAACAATGGAAGAGTTCCGAAGCATTTTTAAAAGTCAGCGGAAATCCGAGAACAATGGAAGAGTTGTGAAGCATTTTTAAACGTCAGCGGAATTCCGAGAACAATGGAATAGTTCTGAAGCATTTTTAAACGTCAGCGGAATTTTGAAAACAATGGAAGATTTCCGAAGCATTTTTAAACGTCAGCGGAATTCTGAGAACAATGGAAGAGTTCTGAAGCATTTATAAACTTCAGCAGAATTCCGAGAACAATGGAAGAGTTCCGAAGCATTTTTAAACTTCAGCGGAATTCCTAGAACAATGTAAGAGATTTTAAGCATTTTTAAACTTCAGCGGAATTCCGAGAACAATGGAAGAGTTCCGAAGCATTTTTAAACATCAGCTGAATTCCGAGAACAATGGAAGAGTACTGAAGCATTTTAAAACGTCATCGGAATTCCGAGAACAATGGAAGAGTTCCGAAGCATTTTTAAACTTCAGCAGAATTACGAGAACAATGGAAGAGTTCCAAAGCATTTTTAAACTTCAGCGGAATTCCGAGAACAATGGAAGAGTTCCGAAGCATTTTTAAACATCAGCGGAATTCCGAGAACAATGGAAGAGTACCGAAGCATTTTAAAACGTCATCGGAATTCCGAGAACAATGGAAGAGTTCCGAAGCATTTTTAAACTTCAGCGGAATTATGAGAACAATGGAAGAGTTCCGAAGCATTTTTAAACATGAGCAGAATAACGAGAACAATGGAAGAGATTTTAAGCATTTTTAAACTTCAGCGGAATTCCGAGAACAATAGAAGAGTTCCGAAGCATTTTTAAACTTCACCCGAATTCCGAGAGCAATGGAAGAGTTCCAAAGCATTTTAACAGTTCAGCAGAATTCCGAGAACAATTGAAGAGTTCCGAAGCATTTTTAAACGTCAGCGGAATGCCGAGAACAATGCCAGATTTCCGAAGCATTTTTATATGTCAGAGGAATTCCGAGAACAATGGAAGAGTACCGAAGCATTTTTAAACGTCAGCGGAATTCTGAGAACAATGGAAGAGTTCCAAAGCATTTTTAAACTTCAGCAGAATTCCGAGAACAATGGAAGAGTTTGGAAGCATTTTTAAACTTCAACGGAATTTCGAGAACAATGGAAGAGTTCCGAAGCATATTTAAACGTCAGCAGAATTCCGAGAACAATGAAAGAGTTGCGAAGCATTATTAAACGTCAGCGGAATTCCGAGAACAATGGAAGATTTCTGAAGCATCTTTAAACTTCAGCAGAATTCCGAGAACAATGGAAGAGTTTCGAAGCATTTTTAAACTTCAACGGAATTCCGAGAACAATGGATGAGTTCTGAAGCATTTTTAAGCGTCAGCGGAATTTTGAAAACAATGGAAGATTTCCGAAGCATTTATAAACGTCAGCGGAATTCTTAGAACAATGGAAGAGTTCCGAAGCATTTTTAAACGTCAGCAGAATTCCGAGAAGAATGTAAGAGTACTGAAGCATTTTTAAACTTCAGCAGAATTCCGAGAGCAATGGAAGAGTTCCAAAGCATTTTAAAAGTTCAGCAGAATTCCGAGAACAATTGAAGAGTTCCGAAGCATTTTTAAACGTCAGCGGAATTCCGAGTACAATGAAAGAGTTGCGAAGCATTATTAAACGTCAGCGGAATTCCGAGAACAATGGAAGAGTTCTGAAGCATTTTTAAACTTCAGCAGAATTCCCAGAACAATGGAAGAGTTCCAAAGCATTTTAAAAGTTCAGCAGAATTCCGAGAACAATTGAAGAGTTCCGAAGCATTTTTAAACGTCAGCGGAATTCCGAGTACAATGAAAGAGTTGCGAAGCATTATTAAACGTCAGCAGAATTCCGAGAACAATGGAAGGGTTCCGAAGCATTTTTAAACTTCAGCGGAATTTGGAGAACAATGGAAGAGTTCCGAAGCATTTTTAAAAGTCAGCGGAATTCCGAGAACAATGGAAGAGTTGTGAAGCATTTTTAAACATCAGCGGAATTCCGAGAACAATGGAAGAGTTCCGAAGCATTTTTAAACGTCAGCGGAATTCTGAGGACAATGGAAGAGTTCTGAAGCATTTTTAAACTTCAGCAGAATTCCAAGAACAATGGAAGAGTTCCGAAGCATTTTTAAACGTCAGCGGAATTCCGAGAACAATGAAAGAGTTGCGAAGCATTATTAAACGTCAGCGGAATTCCGAGAACAATGGAAGAGTTCTGAAGCATTTTTAAACGTCAGCGGAATTTTGAAAACAATGGAAGATTTCGGAAGCATTTTTAAACGTCAGCGGAATTCTGAGAACAATGGAAGAGTTCCGAAGCATTTTTAAACGTCAGCGGAATGCCGAGAACAATGGAAGAGTTCCGAAGCATTTTAAAACTTCAGCAGATTTCCAAGAACAATGGAAGAGTTCTGAAGCATTTTTAAACGTCAGCAGAATTCCGAGATCAATGGAAGAGTTCCGAAGCATTTTTAAACGTCAGCGGAATGCCGAGAGCAATGCAAGATTTCCAAAGCATTTTTATATGTCAGCGGAATTCCGAGAACAATGGAAGAGTACCGAAGCATTTTTAAATGTCAGCGGAATGCCGAGAACAATGCAAGATTTCCGAAGCATTTTTATATGTCAGCAGAATTCCGAGAACAATGGAAGAGATTTTAAGCATTTTTAAACTTCGGCGGAATTCCGAGAACAGTAGAAGAGTTCCGAAGCATTTTTAAACTTCACCCGAATTCTGAGAACAATGAAAGAGTTCCGAAGCATTTTTAAAAGTCAGCGGAATTCCGGGAACAATGGAAGAGTTGTGAAGCATTTTTAAAAGTCAGCGGAATTCCGAGAACAATGGAAGAGTTCCGAAGCATTTTTAAACTTCAGCGGAATTTGGAGAACAATGGAAGAGTTCCGAAGTATTTTTAAAAGTCAGCGGAATTCTGAGAACAATGGAAGAGTTCCGAAGCATTTTTAAACTTCAGCGGAATTCCGAGAACAATGGAATAGTTCCAAAGCATTTTTAAACGTCAGCGGAATTCCGAGAACAATGGAAGAGTTCTGAAGCATTTTTAAACGTCAGCGGAATATTGAAAACAATGGAAGATTTCCGAAGCATTTTTAAACGTCAGCGGAATTCTGAGAACAATGGAAGAGTTACGAAGCATTTTTAAACTTCAGCAGAATTCCGAGATCAATGGAAGAGTTCCGAAGCATTTTTAAATGTCAGCGGAATTCCGAGAACAATGAAAGAGTTGCGAAGCATTATTAAACGTCAGCGGAATTCCGAGAACAATGGAAGATTTCTGAAGCATCTTTAAACTTCAGCAGAATTCCGAGAACAATGGAAGAGTTTCGAATCATTTTTAAACTTCAACGGAATTCCGAGAACAATGGATGAGTGCCGAAGCATTTTTAAACGTCAGTGGAATTCCGAGAACAATGAAAGAGTTGCGAAGCATTATTAAACGTCAGTGGAATTCCGAGAACAATGGAAGAGTTCTGAAGCATTTTTAAGCGTCAGCAGAATTTTGAAAACAATGGAAGATTTCCGAAGCATTTATAAACGTCAGCGGAATTCTGAGAACAATGGAAGAGTTCCGAAGCATTTTTAAACTTCAGCAGAATTCCGAGAACAATGGAAGGGTTCCGAAGCATTTTTAAACTTCAGCGGAATTTGGAGAACAATGGAAGAGTTCCGAAGCATTTTTAAAAGTCAGCGGAAATCCGAGAACAATGGAAGAGTTGTGAAGCATTTTTAAACGTCAGCGGAATTCCGAGAACAATGGAATAGTTCTGAAGCATTTTTAAACGTCAGCGGAATTTTGAAAACAATGGAAGATTTCCGAAGCATTTTTAAACGTCAGCGGAATTCTGAGAACAATGGAAGAGTTCTGAAGCATTTATAAACTTCAGCAGAATTCCGAGAACAATGGAAGAGTTCCGAAGCATTTTTAAACTTCAGCGGAATTCCTAGAACAATGTAAGAGATTTTAAGCATTTTTAAACTTCAGCGGAATTCCGAGAACAATGGAAGAGTTCCGAAGCATTTTTAAACATCAGCTGAATTCCGAGAACAATGGAAGAGTACTGAAGCATTTTAAAACGTCATCGGAATTCCGAGAACAATGGAAGAGTTCCGAAGCATTTTTAAACTTCAGCAGAATTACGAGAACAATGGAAGAGTTCCAAAGCATTTTTAAACTTCAGCGGAATTCCGAGAACAATGGAAGAGTTCCGAAGCATTTTTAAACATCAGCGGAATTCCGAGAACAATGGAAGAGTACCGAAGCATTTTAAAACGTCATCGGAATTCCGAGAACAATGGAAGAGTTCCGAAGCATTTTTAAACTTCAGCGGAATTATGAGAACAATGGAAGAGTTCCGAAGCATTTTTAAACATGAGCAGAATAACGAGAACAATGGAAGAGATTTTAAGCATTTTTAAACTTCAGCGGAATTCCGAGAACAATAGAAGAGTTCCGAAGCATTTTTAAACTTCACCCGAATTCCGAGAGCAATGGAAGAGTTCCAAAGCATTTTAACAGTTCAGCAGAATTCCGAGAACAATTGAAGAGTTCCGAAGCATTTTTAAACGTCAGCGGAATGCCGAGAACAATGCCAGATTTCCGAAGCATTTTTATATGTCAGCGGAATTCCGAGAACAATGGAAGAGTACCGAAGCATTTTTAAACGTCAGCGGAATTCTGAGAACAATGGAAGAGTTCCAAAGCATTTTTAAACTTCAGCAGAATTCCGAGAACAATGGAAGAGTTTGGAAGCATTTTTAAACTTCAACGGAATTTCGAGAACAATGGAAGAGTTCCGAAGCATATTTAAACGTCAGCAGAATTCCGAGAACAATGAAAGAGTTGCGAAGCATTATTAAACGTCAGCGGAATTCCGAGAACAATGGAAGATTTCTGAAGCATCTTTAAACTTCAGCAGAATTCCGAGAACAATGGAAGAGTTTCGAAGCATTTTTAAACTTCAACGGAATTCCGAGAACAATGGATGAGTTCTGAAGCATTTTTAAGCGTCAGCGGAATTTTGAAAACAATGGAAGATTTCCGAAGCATTTATAAACGTCAGCGGAATTCTGAGAACAATGGAAGAGTTCCGAAGCATTTTTAAACTTCAGCAGAATTCCGAGAACAATGGAAGGGTTCCGAAGCATTTTTAAACTTCAGCGGAATTTGGAGAACAATGGAAGAGTTCCGAAGCATTTTTAAAAGTCAGCGGAAATCCGAGAACAATGGAAGAGTTGTGAAGCATTTTTAAACGTCAGCGGAATTCCGAGAACAATGGAATAGTTCTGAAGCATTTTTAAACGTCAGCGGAATTTTGAAAACAATGGAAGATTTCCGAAGCATTTTTAAACGTCAGCGGAATTCTGAGAACAATGGAAGAGTTCTGAAGCATTTATAAACTTCAGCAGAATTCCGAGAACAATGGAAGAGTTCCGAAGCATTTTTAAACTTCAGCGGAATTCCTAGAACAATGTAAGAGATTTTAAGCATTTTTAAACTTCAGCGGAATTCCGAGAACAATAGAAGAGTTCCGAAGCATTGTTAAAATTCACACGAATTCCGAGAATAATGGAAGAGTTCAGATGAATTTTTAGACTTCAGCAGAATTCCTAGACCAATGGAAGAGTTCCGAAGCATTTTTAAACTACAGCGGAAATCCGAGAACAATGGAAGAGTTCCGAAGCATTTTTAAACGTCAGCGGAATTCCGAGAACAATGGAAGAGTACCGAAGCATTTTTAATTGTCATCGGAATTCCGAGAACAATGGAAGAGTTCCGAAGCATTTTTAAACGTCAGCGGAATTCCGAGAACAATGGAAGAGTACCGAAGCATTTTTAATTGTCATCGGAATTCCGAGAGCAATGGAAGAGTTCCAAAGCATTTTAAAAGTACAGCAGAATTCCGAGAACAATTGAAGAGTTCCGAAGCATTTTTAAACGTCAGCGGAATGCCGAGAACAATGCAAGATTTCCGAAGCATTTTTAAACGTCAGCGGAATTCTAAGAACAATGGAAGAGTTCCGAAGCATTTTTAAACGTCAGCGGAATTCCGAGAACAATGAAAGAGTTGCGAAGCATTATTAAACGTCAGCGGAATTCCGAGAACAATGGAAGAGTTCCGAAGCATTTTTAAACGTCAGCGGAATGCAGAGAACAATGCAAGATTTCTGAAGCATTTTTATATGTCAGCGGAATTCCGAGAACAATGGAAGAGTACCGAAGCATTTTTAAATGTCAGCAGAATTCCGAGAACAATGGAAGAGTTCCGAAGCATTTTTAAACGTCAGCAGAATTCCGAGAACAATGGAAGAGTTCCGAAGCATTTTTAAACTTCAGCGGAATTTGGAGAACAATGGAAGAGTTCCGAAGTATTTTTAAAAGTCAGCGGAATTCTGAGAACAATGGAAGAGTTCCGAAGCATTTTTAAACTTCAGCGGAATTCCGAGAACAATGGAAGAGTTCCAAAGCATTTTTAAACGTCAGCGGAATTCCGAGAACAATGGAAGAGTTCTGAAGCATTTTTAAACGTCAGCGGAATATTGAAAACAATGGAAGATTTCCGAAGCATTTTTAAACGTCAGCGGAATTCTGAGAACAATGGAAGAGTTACGAAGCATTTTTAAACTTCAGCAGAATTCCGAGATCAATGGAAGAGTTCCGAAGCATTTTTAAATGTCAGCGGAATTCCGAGAACAATGAAAGAGTTGCGAAGCATTATTAAACGTCAGCGGAATTCCGAGAACAATGGAAGATTTCTGAAGCATCTTTAAACTTCAGCAGAATTCCGAGAACAATGGAAGAGTTTCGAAGCATTTTTAAACTTCAACGGAATTCCGAGAACAATGGATGAGTGCCGAAGCATTTTTAAACGTCAGTGGAATTCCGAGAACAATGAAAGAGTTGCGAAGCATTATTAAACGTCAGTGGAATTCCGAGAACAATGGAAGAGTTCTGAAGCATTTTTAAGCGTCAGCAGAATTTTGAAAACAATGGAAGATTTCCGAAGCATTTATAAACGTCAGCGGAATTCTGAGAACAATGGAAGAGTTCCGAAGCATTTTTAAACTTCAGCAGAATTCCGAGAACAATGGAAGGGTTCCGAAGCATTTTTAAACTTCAGCGGAATTTGGAGAACAATGGAAGAGTTCCGAAGCATTTTTAAAAGTCAGCGGAAATCCGAGAACAATGGAAGAGTTGTGAAGCATTTTTAAACGTCAGCGGAATTCCGAGAACAATGGAATAGTTCTGAAGCATTTTTAAACGTCAGCGGAATTTTGAAAACAATGGAAGATTTCCGAAGCATTTTTAAACGTCAGCGGAATTCTGAGAACAATGGAAGAGTTCTGAAGCATTTATAAACTTCAGCAGAATTCCGAGAACAATGGAAGAGTTCCGAAGCATTTTTAAACTTCAGCGGAATTCCTAGAACAATGTAAGAGATTTTAAGCATTTTTAAACTTCAGCGGAATTCCGAGAACAATGGAAGAGTTCCGAAGCATTTTTAAACATCAGCTGAATTCCGAGAACAATGGAAGAGTACTGAAGCATTTTAAAACGTCATCGGAATTCCGAGAACAATGGAAGAGTTCCGAAGCATTTTTAAACTTCAGCAGAATTACGAGAACAATGGAAGAGTTCCAAAGCATTTTTAAACTTCAGCGGAATTCCGAGAACAATGGAAGAGTTCCGAAGCATTTTTAAACATCAGCGGAATTCCGAGAACAATGGAAGAGTACCGAAGCATTTTAAAACGTCATCGGAATTCCGAGAACAATGGAAGAGTTCCGAAGCATTTTTAAACTTCAGCGGAATTATGAGAACAATGGAAGAGTTCCGAAGCATTTTTAAACATGAGCAGAATAACGAGAACAATGGAAGAGATTTTAAGCATTTTTAAACTTCAGCGGAATTCCGAGAACAATAGAAGAGTTCCGAAGCATTTTTAAACTTCACCCGAATTCCGAGAGCAATGGAAGAGTTCCAAAGCATTTTAACAGTTCAGCAGAATTCCGAGAACAATTGAAGAGTTCCGAAGCATTTTTAAACGTCAGCGGAATGCCGAGAACAATGCCAGATTTCCGAAGCATTTTTATATGTCAGCGGAATTCCGAGAACAATGGAAGAGTACCGAAGCATTTTTAAACGTCAGCGGAATTCTGAGAACAATGGAAGAGTTCCAAAGCATTTTTAAACTTCAGCAGAATTCCGAGAACAATGGAAGAGTTTGGAAGCATTTTTAAACTTCAACGGAATTTCGAGAACAATGGAAGAGTTCCGAAGCATATTTAAACGTCAGCAGAATTCCGAGAACAATGAAAGAGTTGCGAAGCATTATTAAACGTCAGCGGAATTCCGAGAACAATGGAAGATTTCTGAAGCATCTTTAAACTTCAGCAGAATTCCGAGAACAATGGAAGAGTTTCGAAGCATTTTTAAACTTCAACGGAATTCCGAGAACAATGGATGAGTTCTGAAGCATTTTTAAGCGTCAGCGGAATTTTGAAAACAATGGAAGATTTCCGAAGCATTTATAAACGTCAGCGGAATTCTGAGAACAATGGAAGAGTTCCGAAGCATTTTTAAACTTCAGCAGAATTCCGAGAACAATGGAAGGGTTCCGAAGCATTTTTAAACTTCAGCGGAATTTGGAGAACAATGGAAGAGTTCCGAAGCATTTTTAAAAGTCAGCGGAAATCCGAGAACAATGGAAGAGTTGTGAAGCATTTTTAAACGTCAGCGGAATTCCGAGAACAATGGAATAGTTCTGAAGCATTTTTAAACGTCAGCGGAATTTTGAAAACAATGGAAGATTTCCGAAGCATTTTTAAACGTCAGCGGAATTCTGAGAACAATGGAAGAGTTCTGAAGCATTTATAAACTTCAGCAGAATTCCGAGAACAATGGAAGAGTTCCGAAGCATTTTTAAACTTCAGCGGAATTCCTAGAACAATGTAAGAGATTTTAAGCATTTTTAAACTTCAGCGGAATTCCGAGAACAATAGAAGAGTTCCGAAGCATTGTTAAAATTCACACGAATTCCGAGAATAATGGAAGAGTTCAGATGAATTTTTAGACTTCAGCAGAATTCCTAGACCAATGGAAGAGTTCCGAAGCATTTTTAAACTACAGCGGAAATCCGAGAACAATGGAAGAGTTCCGAAGCATTTTTAAACGTCAGCGGAATTCCGAGAACAATGGAAGAGTACCGAAGCATTTTTAATTGTCATCGGAATTCCGAGAACAATGGAAGAGTTCCGAAGCATTTTTAAACGTCAGCGGAATTCCGAGAACAATGGAAGAGTACCGAAGCATTTTTAATTGTCATCGGAATTCCGAGAGCAATGGAAGAGTTCCAAAGCATTTTAAAAGTACAGCAGAATTCCGAGAACAATTGAAGAGTTCCGAAGCATTTTTAAACGTCAGCGGAATGCCGAGAACAATGCAAGATTTCCGAAGCATTTTTAAACGTCAGCGGAATTCTAAGAACAATGGAAGAGTTCCGAAGCATTTTTAAACGTCAGCGGAATTCCGAGAACAATGAAAGAGTTGCGAAGCATTATTAAACGTCAGCGGAATTCCGAGAACAATGGAAGAGTTCCGAAGCATTTTTAAACGTCAGCGGAATGCAGAGAACAATGCAAGATTTCTGAAGCATTTTTATATGTCAGCGGAATTCCGAGAACAATGGAAGAGTACCGAAGCATTTTTAAATGTCAGCAGAATTCCGAGAACAATGGAAGAGTTCCGAAGCATTTTTAAACGTCAGCAGAATTCCGAGAACAATGGAAGAGTTCCGAAGTATTTTTAAACGTCAGCAGAATTCCGAGAACAATGGAAGAGTTCCGAAGCATTTTTAAACGTCAGCGGAATTCCGAGGACAATGGAAGAGTTCTGAAGCATTTTTAAGCGTCAGCGGAATTTTGAAAACAATGGAAGATTTCCGAAGCATTTTTAAACGTCAGCGGAATTCTGAGAACAATGGAAGAGTTCCGAAGCATTTTTAAACTTCAGCAGAATTCCGAGAACAATGGAAGGGTTCTGAAGCATTTTTAAACTTCAGCGGAATTTGGAGAACAATGGAAGAGTTCCGAAGTATTTTTAAAAGTCAGCGGAATTCCGAGAACAATGGAAGAGTTCTGAAGCATTTTTAAACGTCAGCGGAATTCCGAGAACAATGGAAGAGTTCCGAAGCATTTTTAAACGTCAGCAGAATTCCGAGAAGAATGTAAGAGTACTGAAGCATTTTTAAACTTCAGCAGAATTCCGAGAGCAATGGAAGAGTTCCAAAGCATTTTAAAAGTTCAGCAGAATTCCGAGAACAATTGAAGAGTTCCGAAGCATTTTTAAACGTCAGCGGAATTCCGAGTACAATGAAAGAGTTGCGAAGCATTATTAAACGTCAGCGGAATTCCGAGAACAATGGAAGAGTTCTGAAGCATTTTTAAACTTCAGCAGAATTCCCAGAACAATGGAAGAGTTCCAAAGCATTTTAAAAGTTCAGCAGAATTCCGAGAACAATTGAAGAGTTCCGAAGCATTTTTAAACGTCAGCGGAATTCCGAGTACAATGAAAGAGTTGTGAAGCATTATTAAACGTCAGCAGAATTCCGAGAACAATGGAAGGGTTCTGAAGCATTTTTAAACTTCAGCGGAATTTGGAGAACAATGGAAGAGTTCCGAAGCATTTTTAAAAGTCAGCGGAATTCCGAGAACAATGGAAGAGTTGTGAAGCATTTTTAAACATCAGCGGAATTCCGAGAACAATGGAAGAGTTCCGAAGCATTTTTAAACGTCAGCGGAATTCTGAGGACAATGGAAGAGTTCTGAAGCATTTTTAAACTTCAGCAGAATTCCAAGAACAATGGAAGAGTTCCGAAGCATTTTTAAACTTCAGCGGAATTCCGAGAACAATGTAAGAGATTTTAAGCATTTTTAAACTTCAGCGGAATTCCGAGAACAATAGAAGAGTTCCGAAGCATTTTTAAAATTCACACGAATTCCGAGAATAATGGAAGAGTTCAGATGAATTTTTAGACTTCAGCAGAATTCCTAAAACAATGGAAGAGGTCCGAAGCATTTTTAAACTTCAGCGGAATTCCGAGAACAATGGAAGAGTTCCGAAGCATTTTTAAACATCAGCGGAATTCCGAGAACAATGGAAGAGTACTGAAGCATTTTAAAACGTCATCGGAATTCAGAGAACAATGGAAGAGTTCCGAAGCATTTTTAAACTTCAGCAGAATTACGAGAACAATGGAAGAGTTCCAAAGCATTTTTAAACTTCAGCGGAATTCCGAGAACAATGGAAGAGTTCCGAAGCATTTTTAAACATCAGCGGAACTCCGAGAACAATGGAAGAGTACCGAAGCATTTTAAAACGTCATCGGAATTCCGAGAACAATGGAAGAGTTCCGAAGCATTTTTAAACTTCAGCGGAATTACGAGAACAATGGAAGAGTTCCGAAGCATTTTTAAACATGAGCAGAATAACGAGAACAATGGAAGAGATTTTAAGCATTTTTAAACTTCAGCGGAATTCCGAGAACAATAGAAGAGTTCCGAATCATTTTTAAACTTCACCCGAATTCCGAGAGCAATGGAAGAGTTCCAAAGCATGTTAACAGTTCAGCAGAATTCCGAGAACAATTGAAGAGTTCCGAAGGATTTTTAAACGTCAGCGGAATGCCGAGAACAATGCCAGATTTCCGAAGCATTTTTATATGTCAGCGGAATTCCGAGAACAATGGAAGAGTACCGAAGCATTTTTAAACGTCAGCGGAATTCTGAGAACAATGGAAGAGTTCCGAAGCATTTTTAAACTTCAGCAGAATTCCGAGAACAATGGAAGAGTTTGGAAGCATTTTTAAACTTCAACGGAATTTCGAGAACAATGGAAGAGTTCCGAAGCATATTTAAACGTCAGCGGAATTCCGAGAACAATGAAAGAGTTGCGAAGCATTATTAAACGTCAGCGGAATTCCGAGAACAATGGAAGAGTTCTGAAGCATTTTTAAACATCAGCTGAATTCCGAGAACAATGGAAGAGTACTGAAGCATTTTAAAACGTCATCGGAATTCCGAGAACAATGGAAGAGTTCCGAAGCATTTTTAAACTTCAGCAGAATTACGAGAACAATGGAAGAGTTCCAAAGCATTTTTAAACTTCAGCGGAATTCCGAGAACAATGGAAGAGTTCCGAAGCATTTTTAAACATCAGCGGAATTCCGAGAACAATGGAAGAGTACCGAAGCATTTTAAAACGTCATCGGAATTCCGAGAACAATGGAAGAGTTCCGAAGCATTTTTAAACTTCAGCGGAATTATGAGAACAATGGAAGAGTTCCGAAGCATTTTTAAACATGAGCAGAATAACGAGAACAATGGAAGAGATTTTAAGCATTTTTAAACTTCAGCGGAATTCCGAGAACAATAGAAGAGTTCCGAAGCATTTTTAAACTTCACCCGAATTCCGAGAGCAATGGAAGAGTTCCAAAGCATTTTAACAGTTCAGCAGAATTCCGAGAACAATTGAAGAGTTCCGAAGCATTTTTAAACGTCAGCGGAATGCCGAGAACAATGCCAGATTTCCGAAGCATTTTTATATGTCAGCGGAATTCCGAGAACAATGGAAGAGTACCGAAGCATTTTTAAACGTCAGCGGAATTCTGAGAACAATGGAAGAGTTCCAAAGCATTTTTAAACTTCAGCAGAATTCCGAGAACAATGGAAGAGTTTGGAAGCATTTTTAAACTTCAACGGAATTTCGAGAACAATGGAAGAGTTCCGAAGCATATTTAAACGTCAGCAGAATTCCGAGAACAATGAAAGAGTTGCGAAGCATTATTAAACGTCAGCGGAATTCCGAGAACAATGGAAGATTTCTGAAGCATCTTTAAACTTCAGCAGAATTCCGAGAACAATGGAAGAGTTTCGAAGCATTTTTAAACTTCAACGGAATTCCGAGAACAATGGATGAGTTCTGAAGCATTTTTAAGCGTCAGCGGAATTTTGAAAACAATGGAAGATTTCCGAAGCATTTATAAACGTCAGCGGAATTCTGAGAACAATGGAAGAGTTCCGAAGCATTTTTAAACTTCAGCAGAATTCCGAGAACAATGGAAGGGTTCCGAAGCATTTTTAAACTTCAGCGGAATTTGGAGAACAATGGAAGAGTTCCGAAGCATTTTTAAAAGTCAGCGGAAATCCGAGAACAATGGAAGAGTTGTGAAGCATTTTTAAACGTCAGCGGAATTCCGAGAACAATGGAATAGTTCTGAAGCATTTTTAAACGTCAGCGGAATTTTGAAAACAATGGAAGATTTCCGAAGCATTTTTAAACGTCAGCGGAATTCTGAGAACAATGGAAGAGTTCTGAAGCATTTATAAACTTCAGCAGAATTCCGAGAACAATGGAAGAGTTCCGAAGCATTTTTAAACTTCAGCGGAATTCCTAGAACAATGTAAGAGATTTTAAGCATTTTTAAACTTCAGCGGAATTCCGAGAACAATAGAAGAGTTCCGAAGCATTGTTAAAATTCACACGAATTCCGAGAATAATGGAAGAGTTCAGATGAATTTTTAGACTTCAGCAGAATTCCTAGACCAATGGAAGAGTTCCGAAGCATTTTTAAACTACAGCGGAAATCCGAGAACAATGGAAGAGTTCCGAAGCATTTTTAAACGTCAGCGGAATTCCGAGAACAATGGAAGAGTACCGAAGCATTTTTAATTGTCATCGGAATTCCGAGAACAATGGAAGAGTTCCGAAGCATTTTTAAACGTCAACGGAATTCCGAGAACAATGGAAGAGTACCGAAGCATTTTTAATTGTCATCGGAATTCCGAGAGCAATGGAAGAGTTCCAAAGCATTTTAAAAGTACAGCAGAATTCCGAGAACAATTGAAGAGTTCCGAAGCATTTTTAAACGTCAGCGGAATGCCGAGAACAATGCAAGATTTCCGAAGCATTTTTAAACGTCAGCGGAATTCTAAGAACAATGGAAGAGTTCCGAAGCATTTTTAAACGTCAGCGGAATTCCGAGAACAATGAAAGAGTTGCGAAGCATTATTAAACGTCAGCGGAATTCCGAGAACAATGGAAGAGTTCCGAAGCATTTTTAAACGTCAGCGGAATGCAGAGAACAATGCAAGATTTCTGAAGCATTTTTATATGTCAGCGGAATTCCGAGAACAATGGAAGAGTACCGAAGCATTTTTAAATGTCAGCAGAATTCCGAGAACAATGGAAGAGTTCCGAAGCATTTTTAAACGTCAGCAGAATTCCGAGAACAATGGAAGAGTTCCGAAGTATTTTTAAACGTCAGCAGAATTCCGAGAACAATGGAAGAGTTCCGAAGCATTTTTAAACGTCAGCGGAATTCCGAGGACAATGGAAGAGTTCTGAAGCATTTTTAAGCGTCAGCGGAATTTTGAAAACAATGGAAGATTTCCGAAGCATTTTTAAACGTCAGCGGAATTCTGAGAACAATGGAAGAGTTCCGAAGCATTTTTAAACTTCAGCAGAATTCCGAGAACAATGGAAGGGTTCTGAAGCATTTTTAAACTTCAGCGGAATTTGGAGAACAATGGAAGAGTTCCGAAGTATTTTTAAAAGTCAGCGGAATTCCGAGAACAATGGAAGAGTTCTGAAGCATTTTTAAACGTCAGCGGAATTCCGAGAACAATGGAAGAGTTCCGAAGCATTTTTAAACGTCAGCAGAATTCCGAGAAGAATGTAAGAGTACTGAAGCATTTTTAAACTTCAGCAGAATTCCGAGAGCAATGGAAGAGTTCCAAAGCATTTTAAAAGTTCAGCAGAATTCCGAGAACAATTGAAGAGTTCCGAAGCATTTTTAAACGTCAGCGGAATTCCGAGTACAATGAAAGAGTTGCGAAGCATTATTAAACGTCAGCGGAATTCCGAGAACAATGGAAGAGTTCTGAAGCATTTTTAAACTTCAGCAGAATTCCCAGAACAATGGAAGAGTTCCAAAGCATTTTAAAAGTTCAGCAGAATTCCGAGAACAATTGAAGAGTTCCGAAGCATTTTTAAACGTCAGCGGAATTCCGAGTACAATGAAAGAGTTGTGAAGCATTATTAAACGTCAGCAGAATTCCGAGAACAATGGAAGGGTTCTGAAGCATTTTTAAACTTCAGCGGAATTTGGAGAACAATGGAAGAGTTCCGAAGCATTTTTAAAAGTCAGCGGAATTCCGAGAACAATGGAAGAGTTGTGAAGCATTTTTAAACATCAGCGGAATTCCGAGAACAATGGAAGAGTTCCGAAGCATTTTTAAACGTCAGCGGAATTCTGAGGACAATGGAAGAGTTCTGAAGCATTTTTAAACTTCAGCAGAATTCCAAGAACAATGGAAGAGTTCCGAAGCATTTTTAAACTTCAGCGGAATTCCGAGAACAATGTAAGAGATTTTAAGCATTTTTAAACTTCAGCGGAATTCCGAGAACAATAGAAGAGTTCCGAAGCATTTTTAAAATTCACACGAATTCCGAGAATAATGGAAGAGTTCAGATGAATTTTTAGACTTCAGCAGAATTCCTAAAACAATGGAAGAGGTCCGAAGCATTTTTAAACTTCAGCGGAATTCCGAGAACAATGGAAGAGTTCCGAAGCATTTTTAAACATCAGCGGAATTCCGAGAACAATGGAAGAGTACTGAAGCATTTTAAAACGTCATCGGAATTCAGAGAACAATGGAAGAGTTCCGAAGCATTTTTAAACTTCAGCAGAATTACGAGAACAATGGAAGAGTTCCAAAGCATTTTTAAACTTCAGCGGAATTCCGAGAACAATGGAAGAGTTCCGAAGCATTTTTAAACATCAGCGGAACTCCGAGAACAATGGAAGAGTACCGAAGCATTTTAAAACGTCATCGGAATTCCGAGAACAATGGAAGAGTTCCGAAGCATTTTTAAACTTCAGCGGAATTACGAGAACAATGGAAGAGTTCCGAAGCATTTTTAAACATGAGCAGAATAACGAGAACAATGGAAGAGATTTTAAGCATTTTTAAACTTCAGCGGAATTCCGAGAACAATAGAAGAGTTCCGAATCATTTTTAAACTTCACCCGAATTCCGAGAGCAATGGAAGAGTTCCAAAGCATGTTAACAGTTCAGCAGAATTCCGAGAACAATTGAAGAGTTCCGAAGGATTTTTAAACGTCAGCGGAATGCCGAGAACAATGCCAGATTTCCGAAGCATTTTTATATGTCAGCGGAATTCCGAGAACAATGGAAGAGTACCGAAGCATTTTTAAACGTCAGCGGAATTCTGAGAACAATGGAAGAGTTCCGAAGCATTTTTAAACTTCAGCAGAATTCCGAGAACAATGGAAGAGTTTGGAAGCATTTTTAAACTTCAACGGAATTTCGAGAACAATGGAAGAGTTCCGAAGCATATTTAAACGTCAGCGGAATTCCGAGAACAATGAAAGAGTTGCGAAGCATTATTAAACGTCAGCGGAATTCCGAGAACAATGGAAGAGTTCTGAAGCATTTTTAAACGTCAGCGGAATTTTGAAAACAATGGAAGATTTCCGAAGCATTTTTATATGTCAGCGGAATTCCGAGAACAATGGAAGAGCTCCGAAGCATTTTTAAACGTCAGCAGAATTCCGAGAACAATGGAAGAGTTCCGAAGCATTTTAAAACTTCAGCAGAATTCCAAGAACAATGGAAGAGTTCTGAAGCATTTTTAAACGTCAGCAGAATTCCGAGATCAATGGAAGAGTTCCGAAGCATTTTTAAACGTCAGCGGAATGCCGAGAACAATGCAAGATTTCCGAAGCATTTTTATATGTCAGCGGAATTCCGAGAACAATGGAAGAGTACCGAAGCATTTTTAAATGTCAGCGGAATGCCGAGAACAATGCAAGATTTCCGAAGCATTTTTATATGTCAGCAGAATTCCGAGAACAATGGAAGAGATTTTAAGCATTTTTAAACTTCAGCAGAATTCCGAGAACAGTAGAAGAGTTCCGAAGCATTTTTAAACTTCACCCGAATTCTGAGAACAATGAAAGAGTTCCGAAGCATTTTTAAAAGTCAGCGGAATTCCGGGAACAATGGAAGAGTTGTGAAGCATTTTTAAACGTCAGCGGAATTCCGAGAACAATGGAAGAGTTCCGAAGCATTTTTAAACTTCAGCGGAATTTGGAGAACAATGGAAGAGTTCCGAAGTATTTTTAAAAGTCAGCGGAATTCTGAGAACAATGGAAGAGTTCCGAAGCATTTTTAAACTTCAGCGGAATTCCGAGAACAATGGAAGAGTTCCAAAGCATTTTTAAACGTCAGCGGAATTCCGAGAACAATGGAAGAGTTGTGAAGCATTTTTAAACGTCAGCGGAATTCCGAGAACAATGGAAGAGTTCCGAAGCATTTTTAAACTTCAGCGGAATTTATAGAACAATGGAAGAGTTCCGAAGTATTTTTAAAAGTCAGCGGAATTCTGAGAACAATGGAAGAGTTCCGAAGCATTTTTAAACTTCAGCGGAATTCCGAGAACAATGGAAGAGTTCCAAAGCATTTTTAAACGTCAGCGGAATTCCGAGAACAATGGAAGAGTTCTGAAGCATTTTTAAACGTCAGCGGAATATTGAAAACAATGGAAGATTTCCGAAGAATTTTTAAACGTCAGCGGAATTCTGAGAACAATGGAAGAGTTACGAAGCATTTTTAAAAATCAGCTGAATTCCGAGAACAATGGAAGAGTTCCGAAGCATTTTTAAACTTCAGCAGAATTCCTGGAACAATGGAAGAGTTCCGAAGCATTTTTAAACTTCAGCGGAATTCCGAGAACAATGTAAGAGATTTTAAGCATTTTTAAACTTCAGCGGAATTCCGAGAACAATAGAAGAGTTCCGAAGCATTTTTAAAATTCACACGAATTCCGAGAATAATGGAAGAGTTCAGATCAATTTTTAGACTTCAGCAGAATTCCTAAAACAATGGAAGAGGTCCGAAGCATTTTTAAACTTCAGCGGAATTCCGAGAACAATGGAAGAGTTCCGAAGCATTTTTAAACATCAGCGGAATTCCGAGAACAATGGAAGAGTACTGAAGCATTTTAAAACGTCATCGGAATTCCGAGAACAATGGAAGAGTTCCGAAGCATTTTTAAACTTCAGCAGAATTACGAGAACAATGGAAGAGTTCCAAAGCATTTTTAAGCTTCAGCGGAATTCCGAGAACAATGGAAGAGTTCCGAAGCATTTTTAAACATCAGCGGAATTCCGAGAACAATGGAAGAGTACCGAAGCATTTTAAAACGTCATCGGAATTCCGAGAACAATGGAAGAGTTCCGAAGCATTTTTAAACTTCAGCGGAATTACGAGAACAATGGAAGAGTTCCGAAGCATTTTTAAACATGAGCAGAATAACGAGAACAATGGAAGTGATTTTAAGCATTTTTAAACTTCAGCGGAATTCCGAGAACAATAGAAGAGTTCCGAAGCATTTTTAAACTTCACCCGAATTCCGAGAGCAATGGAAGAGTTCCAAAGCATTTTAACAGTTCAACAGAATTCCGAGAACAATTGAAGAGTTCCGAAGCATTTTTAAACGTCAGCGGAATGCCGAGAACAATGCCAGATTTCCGAAGCATTTTTATATGTCAGCGGAATTCCGAGAACAATGGAAGAGTACCGAAGCATTTTTAAACGTCAGCGGAATTCTGAGAACAATGGAAGAGTTCCGAAGCATTTTTAAACTTCAGCAGAATTCCGAGAACAATGGAAGAGTTTGGAAGCATTTTTAAACTTCAACGGAATTTCGAGAACAATGGAAGAGTTCCGAAGCATATTTAAACGTCAGCGGAATTCCGAGAACAATGAAAGAGTTGCGAAGCATTATTAAACGTCAGCGGAATTCCGAGAACAATGGAAGAGTTCTGAAGCATTTTTAAACGTCAGCGGAATTTTGAAAACAATGGAAGATTTCGGAAGCATTTTTAAATGTCAGCGGAATTCTGAGAACAATGGAAGAGTTCCGAAGCATTTTTAAACGTCAGCGGAATGCCGAGAACAATGCAAGATTTCCGAAGCATTTTTATATGTCAGCGGAATTCCGAGAACAATGGAAGAGCTCCGAAGCATTTTTAAACGTCAGCAGAATTCCGAGAACAATGGAAGAGTTCCGAAGCATTTTAAAACTTCAGCAGATTTCCAAGAACAATGGAAGAGTTCTGAAGCATTTTTAAACTTCAGCGGAATTCTGAGAACAATGGAAGAGTTCCGAAGCATTTTTAAACTTCAGCGGAATTCTGAGAACAATGGAAGAGTTCCAAAGCATTTTTAAACGTCAGCGGAATTCCGAGAACAATGGAAGAGTTCTGAAGCATTTTTAAACGTCAGCGGAATATTGAAAACAATGGAAGATTTCCGAAGCATTTTTAAACGTCAGCGGAATTCTGAGAACAATGGAAGAGTTACGAAGCATTTTTAAACTTCAGCAGAATTCCGAGATCAATGGAAGAGTTCCGAAGCATTTTTAAATGTCAGCGGAATTCCGAGAACAATGAAAGAGTTGCGAAGCATTATTAAACGTCAGCGGAATTCCGAGAACAATGGAAGATTTCTGAAGCATCTTTAAACTTCACCAGAATTCCGAGAACAATGGAAGAGTTTCGAAGCATTTTTAAACTTCAACGGAATTCCGAGAACAATGGATGAGTGCCGAAGCATTTTTAAACGTCAGTGGAATTCCGAGAACAATGAAAGAGTTGCGAAGCATTATTAAACGTCAGTGGAATTCCGAGAACAATGGAAGAGTTCTGAAGCATTTTTAAGCGTCAGCGGAATTTTGAAAACAATGGAAGATTTCCGAAGCATTTATAAACGTCAGCGGAATTCTGAGAACAATGGAAGAGTTCCGAAGCATTTTTAAACTTCAGCAGAATTCCGAGAACAATGGAAGGGTTCCGAAGCATTTTTAAACTTCAGCGGAATTTGGAGAACAATGGAAGAGTTCCGAAGCATTTTTAAAAGTCAGCGGAAATCCGAGAACAATGGAAGAGTTGTGAAGCATTTTTAAACGTCAGCGGAATTCCGAGAACAATGGAATAGTTCTGAAGCATTTTTAAACGTCAGCGGAATTTTGAAAACAATGGAAGATTTCCGAAGCATTTTTAAACGTCAGCGGAATTCTGAGAACAATGGAAGAGTTCTGAAGCATTTATAAACTTCAGCAGAATTCCGAGAACAATGGAAGAGTTCCGAAGCATTTTTAAACTTCAGCGGAATTCCTAGAACAATGTAAGAGATTTTAAGCATTTTTAAACTTCAGCGGAATTCCGAGAACAATGGAAGAGTTCCGAAGCATTTTTAAACATCAGCGGAATTCCGAGAACAATGGAAGAGTACTGAAGCATTTTAAAACGTCATCGGAATTCCGAGAACAATGGAAGAGTTCCGAAGCATTTTTAAACTTCAGCAGAATTACGAGAACAATGGAAGAGTTCCAAAGCATTTTTAAACTTCAGCGGAATTCCGAGAACAATGGAAGAGTTCCGAAGCATTTTTAAACATCAGCGGAATTCCGAGAACAATGGAAGAGTACCGAAGCATTTTAAAACGTCATCGGAATTCCGAGAACAATGGAAGAGTTCCGAAGCATTTTTAAACTTCAGCGGAATTATGAGAACAATGGAAGAGTTCCGAAGCATTTTTAAACATGAGCAGAATAACGAGAACAATGGAAGAGATTTTAAGCATTTTTAAACTTCAGCGGAATTCCGAGAACAATAGAAGAGTTCCGAAGCATTTTTAAACTTCACCCGAATTCCGAGAGCAATGGAAGAGTTCCAAAGCATTTTAACAGTTCAGCAGAATTCCGAGAACAATTGAAGAGTTCCGAAGCATTTTTAAACGTCAGCGGAATGCCGAGAACAATGCCAGATTTCCGAAGCATTTTTATATGTCAGCGGAATTCCGAGAACAATGGAAGAGTACCGAAGCATTTTTAAACGTCAGCGGAATTCTGAGAACAATGGAAGAGTTCCGAAGCATTTTTAAACTACAGCGGAAATCCGAGAACAATGGAAGAGTTCCGAAGCATTTTTAAACGTCAGCGGAATTCCGAGAACAATGGAAGAGTACCGAAGCTTTTTTAATTGTCATCGGAATTCCGAGAACAATGGAAGAGTTCCGAAGCATTTTTAAACGTCAGCGGAATTCCGAGAACAATGGAAGAGTACCGAAGCATTTTTAATTGTCATCGGAATTCCGAGAGCAATGGAAGAGTTCCAAAGCATTTTAAAAGTACAGCAGAATTCCGAGAACAATTGAAGAGTTCCGAAGCATTTTTAAACGTCAGCGGAATGCCGAGAACAATGCAAGATTTCCGAAGCATTTTTAAACGTCAGCGGAATTCTAAGAACAATGGAAGAGTTCCGAAGCATTTTTAAACGTCAGCGGAATTCCGAGAACAATGAAAGAGTTGCGAAGCATTATTAAACGTCAGCGGAATTCCGAGAACAATGGAAGAGTTCCGAAGCATTTTTAAACGTCAGCGGAATGCCGAGAACAATGCAAGATTTCTGAAGCATTTTTATATGTCAGCGGAATTCCGAGAACAATGGAAGAGTACCGAAGCATTTTTAAATGTCAGCAGAATTCCGAGAACAATGGAAGAGTTCCGAAGCATTTTTAAACGTCAGCAGAATTCCGAGAACAATGGAAGAGTTCCGAAGTATTTTTAAACGTCAGCAGAATTCCGAGAACAATGGAAGAGTTCCGAAGCATTTTTAAACGTCAGCGGAATTCCGAGGACAATGGAAGAGTTCTGAAGCATTTTTAAGCGTCAGCGGAATTTTGAAAACA
The DNA here is from genome assembly GCF_046119375.1 of Phyllobates terribilis. Classification (NCBI taxonomy): domain Eukaryota; kingdom Metazoa; phylum Chordata; class Amphibia; order Anura; family Dendrobatidae; genus Phyllobates; species Phyllobates terribilis. The sequence goes on along the minus strand of NW_027362775.1, from coordinate 18,146,351 downwards.
ATGGAAGATTTCCGAAGCATTTTTAAACGTCAGCGGAATTCTGAGAACAATGGAAGAGTTCCGAAGCATTTTTAAACTTCAGCAGAATTCCGAGAACAATGGAAGGGTTCTGAAGCATTTTTAAACTTCAGCGGAATTTGGAGAACAATGGAAGAGTTCCGAAGTATTTTTAAAAGTCAGCGGAATTCCGAGAACAATGGAAGAGTTCTGAAGCATTTTTAAACGTCAGCGGAATTCCGAGAACAATGGAAGAGTTCCGAAGCATTTTTAAACGTCAGCAGAATTCCGAGAAGAATGTAAGAGTACTGAAGCATTTTTAAACTTCAGCAGAATTCCGAGAGCAATAGAAGAGTTCCAAAGCATTTTAAAAGTTCAGCAGAATTCCGAGAACAATTGAAGAGTTCCGAAGCATTTTTAAACGTCAGCGGAATTCCGAGTACAATGAAAGAGTTGCGAAGCATTATTAAACGTCAGCGGAATTCCGAGAACAATGGAAGAGTTCTGAAGCATTTTTAAACTTCAGCAGAATTCCCAGAACAATGGAAGAGTTCCAAAGCATTTTAAAAGTTCAGCAGAATTCCGAGAACAATTGAAGAGTTCCGAAGCATTTTTAAACGTCAGCGGAATTCCGAGTACAATGAAAGAGTTGCGAAGCATTATTAAACGTCAGCAGAATTCCGAGAACAATGGAAGGGTTCCGAAGCATTTTTAAACTTCAGCGGAATTTGGAGAACAATGGAAGAGTTCCGAAGCATTTTTAAAAGTCAGCGGAATTCCGAGAACAATGGAAGAGTTGTGAAGCATTTTTAAACATCAGCGGAATTCCGAGAACAATGGAAGAGTTCCGAAGCATTTTTAAACGTCAGCGGAATTCTGAGGACAATGGAAGAGTTCTGAAGCATTTTTAAACTTCAGCAGAATTCCAAGAACAATGGAAGAGTTCCGAAGCATTTTTAAACTTCAGCGGAATTCCGAGAACAATGTAAGAGATTTTAAGCATTTTTAAACTTCAGCGGAATTCCGAGAACAATAGAAGAGTTCCGAAGCATTTTTAAAATTCACACGAATTCCGAGAATAATGGAAGAGTTCAGATGAATTTTTAGACTTCAGCAGAATTCCTAAAACAATGGAAGAGGTCCGAAGCATTTTTAAACTTCAGCGGAATTCCGAGAACAATGGAAGAGTTCCGAAGCATTTTTAAACATCAGCGGAATTCCGAGAACAATGGAAGAGTACTGAAGCATTTTAAAACGTCATCGGAATTCCGAGAACAATGGAAGAGTTCCGAAGCATTTTTAAACTTCAGCAGAATTACGAGAACAATGGAAGAGTTCCAAAGCATTTTTAAACTTCAGCGGAATTCCGAGAACAATGGAAGAGTTCCGAAGCATTTTTAAACATCAGCGGAACTCCGAGAACAATGGAAGAGTACCGAAGCATTTTAAAACGTCATCGGAATTCCGAGAACAATGGAAGAGTTCCGAAGCATTTTTAAACTTCAGCGGAATTACGAGAACAATGGAAGAGTTCCGAAGCATTTTTAAACATGAGCAGAATAACGAGAACAATGGAAGAGATTTTAAGCATTTTTAAACTTCAGCGGAATTCCGAGAACAATAGAAGAGTTCCGAATCATTTTTAAACTTCACCCGAATTCCGAGAGCAATGGAAGAGTTCCAAAGCATGTTAACAGTTCAGCAGAATTCCGAGAACAATTGAAGAGTTCCGAAGGATTTTTAAACGTCAGCGGAATGCCGAGAACAATGCCAGATTTCCGAAGCATTTTTATATGTCAGCGGAATTCCGAGAACAATGGAAGAGTACCGAAGCATTTTTAAACGTCAGCGGAATTCTGAGAACAATGGAAGAGTTCCGAAGCATTTTTAAACTTCAGCAGAATTCCGAGAACAATGGAAGAGTTTGGAAGCATTTTTAAACTTCAACGGAATTTCGAGAACAATGGAAGAGTTCCGAAGCATATTTAAACGTCAGCGGAATTCCGAGAACAATGAAAGAGTTGCGAAGCATTATTAAACGTCAGCGGAATTCCGAGAACAATGGAAGAGTTCTGAAGCATTTTTAAACGTCAGCGGAATTTTGAAAACAATGGAAGATTTCCGAAGCATTTTTATATGTCAGCGGAATTCCGAGAACAATGGAAGAGCTCCGAAGCATTTTTAAACGTCAGCAGAATTCCGAGAACAATGGAAGAGTTCCGAAGCATTTTAAAACTTCAGCAGAATTCCAAGAACAATGGAAGAGTTCTGAAGCATTTTTAAACGTCAGCAGAATTCCGAGATCAATGGAAGAGTTCCGAAGCATTTTTAAACGTCAGCGGAATGCCGAGAACAATGCAAGATTTCCGAAGCATTTTTATATGTCAGCGGAATTCCGAGAACAATGGAAGAGTACCGAAGCATTTTTAAATGTCAGCGGAATGCCGAGAACAATGCAAGATTTCCGAAGCATTTTTATATGTCAGCAGAATTCCGAGAACAATGGAAGAGATTTTAAGCATTTTTAAACTTCAGCAGAATTCCGAGAACAGTAGAAGAGTTCCGAAGCATTTTTAAACTTCACCCGAATTCTGAGAACAATGAAAGAGTTCCGAAGCATTTTTAAAAGTCAGCGGAATTCCGGGAACAATGGAAGAGTTGTGAAGCATTTTTAAACGTCAGCGGAATTCCGAGAACAATGGAAGAGTTCCGAAGCATTTTTAAACTTCAGCGGAATTTGGAGAACAATGGAAGAGTTCCGAAGTATTTTTAAAAGTCAGCGGAATTCTGAGAACAATGGAAGAGTTCCGAAGCATTTTTAAACTTCAGCGGAATTCCGAGAACAATGGAAGAGTTCCAAAGCATTTTTAAACGTCAGCGGAATTCCGAGAACAATGGAAGAGTTGTGAAGCATTTTTAAACGTCAGCGGAATTCCGAGAACAATGGAAGAGTTCCGAAGCATTTTTAAACTTCAGCGGAATTTGGAGAACAATGGAAGAGTTCCGAAGTATTTTTAAAAGTCAGCGGAATTCTGAGAACAATGGAAGAGTTCCGAAGCATTTTTAAACTTCAGCGGAATTCCGAGAACAATGGAAGAGTTCCAAAGCATTTTTAAACGTCAGCGGAATTCCGAGAACAATGGAAGAGTTCTGAAGCATTTTTAAACGTCAGCGGAATATTGAAAACAATGGAAGATTTCCGAAGCATTTTTAAACGTCAGCGGAATTCTGAGAACAATGGAAGAGTTACGAAGCATTTTTAAAAATCAGCTGAATTCCGAGAACAATGGAAGAGTTCCGAAGCATTTTTAAACTTCAGCAGAATTCCTGGAACAATGGAAGAGTTCCGAAGCATTTTTAAACTTCAGCGGAATTCCGAGAACAATGTAAGAGATTTTAAGCATTTTTAAACTTCAGCGGAATTCCGAGAACAATAGAAGAGTTCCGAAGCATTTTTAAAATTCACACGAATTCCGAGAATAATGGAAGAGTTCAGATCAATTTTTAGACTTCAGCAGAATTCCTAAAACAATGGAAGAGGTCCGAAGCATTTTTAAACTTCAGCGGAATTCCGAGAACAATGGAAGAGTTCCGAAGCATTTTTAAACATCAGCGGAATTCCGAGAACAATGGAAGAGTACTGAAGCATTTTAAAACGTCATCGGAATTCCGAGAACAATGGAAGAGTTCCGAAGCATTTTTAAACTTCAGCAGAATTACGAGAACAATGGAAGAGTTCCAAAGCATTTTTAAACTTCAGCGGAATTCCGAGAACAATGGAAGAGTTCCGAAGCATTTTTAAACATCAGCGGAATTCCGAGAACAATGGAAGAGTACCGAAGCATTTTAAAACGTCATCGGAATTCCGAGAACAATGGAAGAGTTCCGAAGCATTTTTAAACTTCAGCGGAATTACGAGAACAATGGAAGAGTTCCGAAGCATTTTTAAACATGAGCAGAATAACGAGAACAATGGAAGTGATTTTAAGCATTTTTAAACTTCAGCGGAATTCCGAGAACAATAGAAGAGTTCCGAAGCATTTTTAAACTTCACCCGAATTCCGAGAGCAATGGAAGAGTTCCAAAGCATTTTAACAGTTCAACAGAATTCCGAGAACAATTGAAGAGTTCCGAAGCATTTTTAAACGTCAGCGGAATGCCGAGAACAATGCCAGATTTCCGAAGCATTTTTATATGTCAGCGGAATTCCGAGAACAATGGAAGAGTACCGAAGCATTTTTAAACGTCAGCGGAATTCTGAGAACAATGGAAGAGTTCCGAAGCATTTTTAAACTTCAGCAGAATTCCGAGAACAATGGAAGAGTTTGGAAGCATTTTTAAACTTCAACGGAATTTCGAGAACAATGGAAGAGTTCCGAAGCATATTTAAACGTCAGCGGAATTCCGAGAACAATGAAAGAGTTGCGAAGCATTATTAAACGTCAGCGGAATTCCGAGAACAATGGAAGAGTTCTGAAGCATTTTTAAATGTCAGCGGAATTTTGAAAACAATGGAAGATTTCGGAAGCATTTTTAAATGTCAGCGGAATTCTGAGAACAATGGAAGAGTTCCGAAGCATTTTTAAACGTCAGCGGAATGCCGAGAACAATGCAAGATTTCCGAAGCATTTTTATATGTCAGCGGAATTCCGAGAACAATGGAAGAGCTCCGAAGCATTTTTAAACGTCAGCAGAATTCCGAGAACAATGGAAGAGTTCCGAAGCATTTTAAAACTTCAGCAGATTTCCAAGAACAATGGAAGAGTTCTGAAGCATTTTTAAACTTCAGCGGAATTCTGAGAACAATGGAAGAGTTCCGAAGCATTTTTAAACTTCAGCGGAATTCTGAGAACAATGGAAGAGTTCCAAAGCATTTTTAAACGTCAGCGGAATTCCGAGAACAATGGAAGAGTTCTGAAGCATTTTTAAACGTCAGCGGAATATTGAAAACAATGGAAGATTTCCGAAGCATTTTTAAACGTCAGCGGAATTCTGAGAACAATGGAAGAGTTACGAAGCATTTTTAAACTTCAGCAGAATTCCGAGATCAATGGAAGAGTTCCGAAGCATTTTTAAATGTCAGCGGAATTCCGAGAACAATGAAAGAGTTGCGAAGCATTATTAAACGTCAGCGGAATTCCGAGAACAATGGAAGATTTCTGAAGCATCTTTAAACTTCAGCAGAATTCCGAGAACAATGGAAGAGTTTCGAAGCATTTTTAAACGTCAGTGGAATTCCGAGAACAATGAAAGAGTTGCGAAGCATTATTAAACGTCAGTGGAATTCCGAGAACAATGGAAGAGTTCTGAAGCATTTTTAAGCGTCAGCGGAATTTTGAAAACAATGGAAGATTTCCGAAGCATTTATAAACGTCAGCGGAATTCTGAGAACAATGGAAGAGTTCCGAAGCATTTTTAAACTTCAGCAGAATTCCGAGAACAATGGAAGGGTTCCGAAGCATTTTTAAACTTCAGCGGAATTTGGAGAACAATGGAAGAGTTCCGAAGCATTTTTAAAAGTCAGCGGAAATCCGAGAACAATGGAAGAGTTGTGAAGCATTTTTAAACGTCAGCGGAATTCCGAGAACAATGGAATAGTTCTGAAGCATTTTTAAACGTCAGCGGAATTTTGAAAACAATGGAAGATTTCCGAAGCATTTTTAAACGTCAGCGGAATTCTGAGAACAATGGAAGAGTTCTGAAGCATTTATAAACTTCAGCAGAATTCCGAGAACAATGGAAGAGTTCCGAAGCATTTTTAAACTTCAGCGGAATTCCTAGAACAATGTAAGAGATTTTAAGCATTTTTAAACTTCAGCGGAATTCCGAGAACAATGGAAGAGTTCCGAAGCATTTTTAAACATCAGCGGAATTCCGAGAACAATGGAAGAGTACTGAAGCATTTTAAAACGTCATCGGAATTCCGAGAACAATGGAAGAGTTCCGAAGCATTTTTAAACTTCAGCAGAATTACGAGAACAATGGAAGAGTTCCAAAGCATTTTTAAACTTCAGCGGAATTCCGAGAACAATGGAAGAGTTCCGAAGCATTTTTAAACATCAGCGGAATTCCGAGAACAATGGAAGAGTACCGAAGCATTTTAAAACGTCATCGGAATTCCGAGAACAATGGAAGAGTTCCGAAGCATTTTTAAACTTCAGCGGAATTATGAGAACAATGGAAGAGTTCCGAAGCATTTTTAAACATGAGCAGAATAACGAGAACAATGGAAGAGATTTTAAGCATTTTTAAACTTCAGCGGAATTCCGAGAACAATAGAAGAGTTCCGAAGCATTTTTAAACTTCACCCGAATTCCGAGAGCAATGGAAGAGTTCCAAAGCATTTTAACAGTTCAGCAGAATTCCGAGAACAATTGAAGAGTTCCGAAGCATTTTTAAACGTCAGCGGAATGCCGAGAACAATGCCAGATTTCCGAAGCATTTTTATATGTCAGCGGAATTCCGAGAACAATGGAAGAGTACCGAAGCATTTTTAAACGTCAGCGGAATTCTGAGAACAATGGAAGAGTTCCGAAGCATTTTTAAACTTCAGCAGAATTCCGAGAACAATGGAAGAGTTTGGAAGCATTTTTAAACTTCAACGGAATTTCGAGAACAATGGAAGAGTTCCGAAGCATATTTAAACGTCAGCAGAATTCCGAGAACAATGAAAGAGTTGCGAAGCATTATTAAACGTCAGCGGAATTCCGAGAACAATGGAAGAGTTCTGAAGCATTTTTAAACGTCAGCGGAATTTTGAAAACAATGGAAGATTTCCGAAGCATTTTTAAACGTCAGCGGAATTCTGAGAACAATGGAAGAGTTCCGAAGCATTTTTAAACGTCAGCGGAATGCCGAGAACAATGCAAGATTTCCGAAGCATTTTTATATGTCAGCGGAATTCCGAGAACAATGGAAGAGCTCCGAAGCATTTTTAAACGTCAGCAGAATTCCGAGAACAATGGAAGAGTTCCGAAGCAATTTAAAACTTCAGCAGAATTCCAAGAACAATGGAAGAGTTCTGAAGCATTTTTAAACGTCAGCAGAATTCCGAGATCAATGGAAGAGTTCCGAAGCATTTTTAAACGTCAGCGGAATGCCGAGAGCAATGCAAGATTTCCGAAGCATTTTTATATGTCAGCGGAATTCCGAGAACAATGGAAGAGTACCGAAGCATTTTTAAATGTCAGCAGAATGCCGAGAACAATGCAAGATTTCCGAAGCATTTTTATATGTCAGCAGAATTCCGAGAACAATGGAAGAGATTTTAAGCATTTTTAAACTTCAGCGGAATTCCGAGAACAGTAGAAGAGTTCCGAAGCATTTTTAAACTTCACCCGAATTCTGAGAACAATGAAAGAGTTCCGAAGCATTTTTAAAGATCAGCGGAATTCCGGGAACAATGCAAGAGTTGTGAAGCATTTTTAAACGTCAGCGGAATTCCGAGAACAATGGAAGAGTTCCGAAGCATTTTTAAACTTCAGCGGAATTTGGAGAACAATGGAAGAGTTCCGAAGTATTTTTAAAAGTCAGCGGAATTCTGAGAACAATGGAAGAGTTCCGAAGCATTTTTAAACTTCAGCGGAATTCCGAGAACAATGGAAGAGTTCCAAAGCATTTTTAAACGTCAGCGGAATTCCGAGAACAATGGAAGAGTTCTGAAGCATTTTTAAACGTCAGCGGAATATTGAAAACAATGGAAGATTTCCGAAGCATTTTTAAACGTCAGCGGAATTCTGAGAACAATGGAAGAGTTACGAAGCATTTTTAAACTTCAGCAGAATTCCGAGAACAATGGAAGAGTTCCGAAGCATTTTTAAATGTCAGCGGAATTCCGAGAACAATGAAAGAGTTGCGAAGCATTATTAAACGTCAGCGGAATTCCGAGAACAATGGAAGATTTCTGAAGCATCTTTAAACTTCAGCAGAATTCCGAGAACAATGGAAGAGTTTCGAAGCATTTTTAAACTTCAACGGAATTCCGAGAACAATGGATGAGTGCCGAAGCATTTTTAAACGTCAGTGGAATTCCGAGAACAATGAAAGAGTTGCGAAGCATTATTAAACGTCAGCGGAATTCCGAGAACAATGGAAGAGTTCTGAAGCATTTTTAAGCGTCAGCGGAATTTTGAAAACAATGGAAGATTTCCGAAGCATTTATAAACGTCAGCGGAATTCTGAGAACAATGGAAGAGTTCCGAAGCATTTTTAAACTTCAGCAGAATTCCGAGAACAATGGAAGGGTTCCGAAGCATTTTTAAACTTCAGCGGAATTCCTAGAACAATGTAAGAGATTTTAAGCATTTTTAAACTTCAGCGGAATACCGAGAACAATAGAAGAGTTCCGAAGCATTGTTAAAATTCACACGAATTCCGAGAATAATGGAAGAGTTCAGATGAATTTTTAGACTTCAGCAGAATTCCTAGAACAATGGAAGAGTTCCGAAGCATTTTTAAACTACAGCGGAATTCCGAGAACAATGGAAGAGTTCTGAAGCATTTTTAAACTTCAGCGGAATTACGAGAACAATGGAAGAGTTCCGAAGCATTTTTAATCATGAGCAGAATTACGAGAACAATTTAAGAGATTTTAAGCATTTTTAAACTTCAGCGGAATTCCGAGAACAATAGAAGAGTTCCGAAGCATTTTTAAACTTCACCCGAATTCCGAGAGCAATGGAAGAGTTCCAAAGCATTTTAAAAGTTCAGCAGAATTCCGAGAACAATTGAAGAGTTCCGAAGCATTTTTAAACGTCAGCGGAATGCCAAGAACAATGCAAGATTTCCGAAGCATTTTTAAACGTCAGCGGAATTCTGAGAACAATGGAAGAGTTCCGAAGCATTTTTAAACTTCAGCAGAATTCCGAGAACAATGGAAGCGTTTCGAAGCATTTTTAAACTTCAACGGAATTTCGAGAACAATGGAAGAGTTCCGAAGCATTTTTAAACGTCAGCGGAATTCCGAGAACAATGAAAGAGTTGCGAAGCATTATTAAACGTCAGCGGAATTCCGAGAACAATGGAAGAGTTCCGAAGCATTTTTAAACGTCAGCGGAATGCCGAGAACAATGCAAGATTTCTGAAGCATTTTTATATGTCAGCGGAATTCCGAGAACAATGGAAGAGTACCGAAGCATTTTTAAATGTCAGCAGAATTCCGAGAACAATGGAAGAGTTCCGAAGCATTTTTAAACGTCAGCAGAATTCCGAGAACAATGGAAGAGTTCCGAAGTATTTTTAAACGTCAGCAGAATTCCGAGAACAATGGAAGAGTTCCGAAGCATTTTTAAACGTAAGCGGAATTCCGAGGACAATGGAAGAGTTCTGAAGCATTTTTAAGCGTCAGCGGAATTTTGAAAACAATGGAAGATTTCCGAAGCATTTTTAAACGTCAGCGGAATTCTGAGAACAATGGAAGAGTTCCGAAGCATTTTTAAACTTCAGCAGAATTCCGAGAACAATGGAAGGGTTCTGAAGCATTTTTAAACTTCATCGGAATTTGGAGAACAATGGAAGAGTTCCGAAGTATTTTTAAAAGTCAGCGGAATTCCGAGAACAATGGAAGAGTTCTGAAGCATTTTTAAACGTCAGCGGAATTCCGAGAACAATGGAAGAGTTCCGAAGCATTTTTAAACGTCAGCAGAATTCCGAGAAGAATGTAAGAGTACTGAAGCATTTTTAAACTTCAGCAGAATTCCGAGAGCAATGGAAGAGTTCCAAAGCATTTTAAAAGTTCAGCAGAATTCCGAGAACAATTGAAGAGTTCCGAAGCATTTTTAAACGTCAGCGGAATGCCGAGAACAATGCAAGATTTCCGAAGCATTTTTATATGTCAGCGGAATTCCGAGAACAATGGAAGAGTTCCGAAGCATTTTTAAACTTCAGCAGAATTCCGAGAACAATGGAAGAGTTCCGAAGCATTTTTAAACTTCAACGGAATTCCGAGAACAATGAAAGAGTTCCGAAGCATTTTTAAACGTCAGCGGAATTCCGAGTACAATGAAAGAGTTGCGAAGCATTATTAAACGTCAGCGGAATTCCGAGAACAATGGAAGAGTTCTGAAGCATTTTTAAACTTCAGCAGAATTCCCAGAACAATGGAAGAGTTTCGAAGCATTTTTAAACTTCAACGGAATTCCGAGAAAAATGGAAGAGTTCCGAAGCATTTTTAAACGTCAGCGGAATTCCGAGAACAATGAAAGAGTTGCGAAGCATTATTAAACGTCAGCGGAATTCCGAGAACAATGGAAGAGTTCTGAAGCATTTTTAAACGTCAGCGGAATTCTGAGAACAATGGAAGAGTTCCTAAGCATTTTTAAACTTCAGCAGAATTCCGAGAACAATGGAAGGGTTCCGAAGCATTTTTAAACTTCAGCGGAATTTGGAGAACAATGGAAGTGTTCCGAAGCATTTTTAAAAGTCAGCGGAATTCCGAGAACAATGGAAGAGTTGCGAAGCATTTTTAAACATCAGCGGAATTCCGAGAACAATGGAAGAGTTCCGAAGCATTTTTAAACGTCAGCGGAATTCTGAGGACAATGGAAGAGTTCCGAAGCATTTTTAAAATTCACACGAATTCCGAGAATAATGGAAGAGTTCAGATGAATTTTTAGACTTCAGCAGAATTCCTAAAACAATGGAAGAGGTCCGAAGCATTTTTAAACTTCAGCGGAATTCCGAGAACAATGGAAGAGTTCCGAAGCATTTTTAAACATCAGCGGAATTCCGAGAACAATGGAAGAGTTCCGAAGCATTTTTAAACATCAGCGGAATTCTGAGAACAATGGAAGAGTACCGAAGCATTTTAAAACGTCATCGGAATTCCGAGAACAATGGAAGAGTTCCGAAGCATTTTTAAACTTCACCCGAATTCCGAGAGCAATGGAAGAGTTCCAAAGCATTTTAACAGTTCAGCAGAATTCCGAGAACAATTGAAGAGTTCCGAAGCATTTTTAAACTTCACCCGAATTCCGAGAGCAATGGAAGAGTTCCAAAGCATTTTAACAGTTCAGCAGAATTCCGAGAACAATTGAAGAGTTCCGAAGCATTTTTAAAACGTCAGCGGAATGCCGAGAACAATGCCAGATTTCCGAAGCATTTTTATATGTCAGCGGATTTCCGAGAACAATGGAAGAGTTACGAAGCATTTTTAAACTTCAGCAGAATTCCGAGAACAATGGAAGAGTTCCGAAGCATTTTTAAATGTCAGCGGAATTCCGAGAACAATGAAAGAGTTGCGAAGCATTATTAAACGTCAGCGGAATTCCGAGAACAATGGAAGATTTCTGAAGCATCTTTAAACTTCAGCAGAATTCCGAGAACAATGGAAGAGTTTCGAAGCATTTTTAAACGTCAGTGGAATTCCGAGAACAATGAAAGAGTTGCAAAGCATTATTAAACGTCAGCGGAATTCCGAGAACAATGGAAGAGTTCTGAAGCATTTTTAAGCGTCAGCGGAATTTTGAAAACAATGGAAGATTTCCGAAGCATTTTTATATGTCAGCGGAATTCCGAGAACAATGGAAGAGCTCCGAAGCATTTTTAAACGTCAGCAGAATTCCGAGAACAATGGAAGAGTTCCGAAGCATTTTAAAACTTCAGCAGAATTCCAAGAACAATGGAAGAGTTCTGAAGCATTTTTAAACGTCAGCAGAATTCCGAGATCAATGGAAGAGTTCCGAAGCATTTTTAAACGTCAGCGGAATGCCGAGAACAATGCAAGATTTCCGAAGCATTTTTATATGTCAGCGGAATTCCGAGAACAATGGAAGAGTACCGAAGCATTTTTAAATGTCAGCGGAATGCCGAGAACAATGCAAGATTTCCGAAGCATTTTTATATGTCAGCAGAATTCCGAGAACAATGGAAGAGATTTTAAGCATTTTTAAACTTCAGCAGAATTCCGAGAACAGTAGAAGAGTTCCGAAGCATTTTTAAACTTCACCCGAATTCTGAGAACAATGAAAGAGTTCCGAAGCATTTTTAAAAGTCAGCGGAATTCCGGGAACAATGGAAGAGTTGTGAAGCATTTTTAAACGTCAGCGGAATTCCGAGAACAATGGAAGAGTTCCGAAGCATTTTTAAACTTCAGCGGAATTTGGAGAACAATGGAAGAGTTCCGAAGTATTTTTAAAAGTCAGCGGAATTCTGAGAACAATGGAAGAGTTCCGAAGCATTTTTAAACTTCAGCGGAATTCCGAGAACAATGGAAGAGTTCCAAAGCATTTTTAAACGTCAGCGGAATTCCGAGAACAATGGAAGAGTTGTGAAGCATTTTTAAACGTCAGCGGAATTCCGAGAACAATGGAAGAGTTCCGAAGCATTTTTAAACTTCAGCGGAATTTGGAGAACAATGGAAGAGTTCCGAAGTATTTTTAAAAGTCAGCGGAATTCTGAGAACAATGGAAGAGTTCCGAAGCATTTTTAAACTTCAGCGGAATTCCGAGAACAATGGAAGAGTTCCAAAGCATTTTTAAACGTCAGCGGAATTCCGAGAACAATGGAAGAGTTCTGAAGCATTTTTAAACGTCAGCGGAATATTGAAAACAATGGAAGATTTCCGAAGCATTTTTAAACGTCAGCGGAATTCTGAGAACAATGGAAGAGTTACGAAGCATTTTTAAAAATCAGCTGAATTCCGAGAACAATGGAAGAGTTCAGATCAATTTTTAGACTTCAGCAGAATTCCTAAAACAATGGAAGAGGTCCGAAGCATTTTTAAACTTCAGCGGAATTCCGAGAACAATGTAAGAGATTTTAAGCATTTTTAAACTTCAGCGGAATTCCGAGAACAATAGAAGAGTTCCGAAGCATTTTTAAAATTCACACGAATTCCGAGAATAATGGAAGAGTTCAGATCAATTTTTAGACTTCAGCAGAATTCCTAAAACAATGGAAGAGGTCCGAAGCATTTTTAAACTTCAGCGGAATTCCGAGAACAATGGAAGAGTTCCGAAGCATTTTTAAACATCAGCGGAATTCCGAGAACAATGGAAGAGTACTGAAGCATTTTAAAACGTCATCGGAATTCCGAGAACAATGGAAGAGTTCCGAAGCATTTTTAAACTTCAGCAGAATTACGAGAACAATGGAAGAGTTCCAAAGCATTTTTAAACTTCAGCGGAATTCCGAGAACAATGGAAGAGTTCCGAAGCATTTTTAAACATCAGCGGAATTCCGAGAACAATGGAAGAGTACCGAAGCATTTTAAAACGTCATCGGAATTCCGAGAACAATGGAAGAGTTCCGAAGCATTTTTAAACTTCAGCGGAATTACGAGAACAATGGAAGAGTTCCGAAGCATTTTTAAACATGAGCAGAATAACGAGAACAATGGAAGTGATTTTAAGCATTTTTAAACTTCAGCGGAATTCCGAGAACAATAGAAGAGTTCCGAAGCATTTTTAAACTTCACCCGAATTCCGAGAGCAATGGAAGAGTTCCAAAGCATTTTAACAGTTCAACAGAATTCCGAGAACAATTGAAGAGTTCCGAAGCATTTTTAAACGTCAGCGGAATGCCGAGAACAATGCCAGATTTCCGAAGCATTTTTATATGTCAGCGGAATTCCGAGAACAATGGAAGAGTACCGAAGCATTTTTAAACGTCAGCGGAATTCTGAGAACAATGGAAGAGTTCCGAAGCATTTTTAAACTTCAGCAGAATTCCGAGAACAATGGAAGAGTTTGGAAGCATTTTTAAACTTCAACGGAATTTCGAGAACAATGGAAGAGTTCCGAAGCATATTTAAACGTCAGCGGAATTCCGAGAACAATGAAAGAGTTGCGAAGCATTATTAAACGTCAGCGGAATTCCGAGAACAATGGAAGAGTTCTGAAGCATTTTTAAACGTCAGCGGAATTTTGAAAACAATGGAAGATTTCGGAAGCATTTTTAAATGTCAGCGGAATTCTGAGAACAATGGAAGAGTTCCGAAGCATTTTTAAACGTCAGCGGAATGCCGAGAACAATGCAAGATTTCCGAAGCATTTTTATATGTCAGCGGAATTCCGAGAACAATGGAAGAGCTCCGAAGCATTTTTAAACGTCAGCAGAATTCCGAGAACAATGGAAGAGTTCCGAAGCATTTTAAAACTTCAGCAGATTTCCAAGAACAATGGAAGAGTTCTGAAGCATTTTTAAACTTCAGCGGAATTCTGAGAACAATGGAAGAGTTCCGAAGCATTTTTAAACTTCAGCGGAATTCTGAGAACAATGGAAGAGTTCCAAAGCATTTTTAAACGTCAGCGGAAATCCGAGAACAATGGAAGAGTTGTGAAGCATTTTTAAACGTCAGCGGAATTCCGAGAACAATGGAATAGTTCTGAAGCATTTTTAAACGTCAGCGGAATTTTGAAAACAATGGAAGATTTCCGAAGCATTTTTAAACGTCAGCGGAATTCTGAGAACAATGGAAGAGTTCTGAAGCATTTATAAACTTCAGCAGAATTCCGAGAACAATGGAAGAGTTCCGAAGCATTTTTAAACTTCAGCGGAATTCCTAGAACAATGTAAGAGATTTTAAGCATTTTTAAACTTCAGCGGAATTCCGAGAACAATGGAAGAGTTCCGAAGCATTTTTAAACATCAGCGGAATTCCGAGAACAATGGAAGAGTACTGAAGCATTTTAAAACGTCATCGGAATTCCGAGAACAATGGAAGAGTTCCGAAGCATTTTTAAACTTCAGCAGAATTACGAGAACAATGGAAGAGTTCCAAAGCATTTTTAAACTTCAGCGGAATTCCGAGAACAATGGAAGAGTTCCGAAGCATTTTTAAACATCAGCGGAATTCCGAGAACAATGGAAGAGTACCGAAGCATTTTAAAACGTCATCGGAATTCCGAGAACAATGGAAGAGTTCCGAAGCATTTTTAAACTTCAGCGGAATTATGAGAACAATGGAAGAGTTCCGAAGCATTTTTAAACATGAGCAGAATAACGAGAACAATGGAAGAGATTTTAAGCATTTTTAAACTTCAGCGGAATTCCGAGAACAATAGAAGAGTTCCGAAGCATTTTTAAACTTCACCCGAATTCCGAGAGCAATGGAAGAGTTCCAAAGCATTTTAACAGTTCAGCAGAATTCCGAGAACAATTGAAGAGTTCCGAAGCATTTTTAAACGTCAGCGGAATGCCGAGAACAATGCCAGATTTCCGAAGCATTTTTATATGTCAGCGGAATTCCGAGAACAATGGAAGAGTACCGAAGCATTTTTAAACGTCAGCGGAATTCTGAGAACAATGGAAGAGTTCCGAAGCATTTTTAAACTTCAGCAGAATTCCGAGAACAATGGAAGAGTTTGGAAGCATTTTTAAACTTCAACGGAATTTCGAGAACAATGGAAGAGTTCCGAAGCATATTTAAACGTCAGCAGAATTCCGAGAACAATGAAAGAGTTGCGAAGCATTATTAAACGTCAGCGGAATTCCGCGAACAATGGAAGAGTTCTGAAGCATTTTTAAACGTCAGCGGAATTTTGAAAACAATGGAAGATTTCCGAAGCATTTTTAAACGTCAGCGGAATTCTGAGAACAATGGAAGAGTTCCGAAGCATTTTTAAACGTCAGCGGAATGCCGAGAACAATGCAAGATTTCCGAAGCATTTTTATATGTCAGCGGAATTCCGAGAACAATGGAAGAGCTCCGAAGCATTTTTAAACGTCAGCAGAATTCCGAGAACAATGGAAGAGTTCCGAAGCAATTTAAAACTTCAGCAGAATTCCAAGAACAATGGAAGAGTTCTGAAGCATTTTTAAACGTCAGCAGAATTCCGAGATCAATGGAAGAGTTCCGAAGCATTTTTAAACGTCAGCGGAATGCCGAGAGCAATGCAAGATTTCCGAAGCATTTTTATATGTCAGCGGAATTCCGAGAACAATGGAAGAGTACCGAAGCATTTTTAAATGTCAGCGGAATGCCGAGAACAATGCAAGATTTCCGAAGCATTTTTATATGTCAGCAGAATTCCGAGAACAATGGAAGAGATTTTAAGCATTTTTAAACTTCAGCGGAATTCCGAGAACAGTAGAAGAGTTCCGAAGCATTTTTAAACTTCACCCGAATTCTGAGAACAATGAAAGAGTTCCGAAGCATTTTTAAAAATCAGCGGAATTCCGGGAACAATGCAAGAGTTGTGAAGCATTTTTAAACGTCAGCGGAATTCCGAGAACAATGGAAGAGTTCCGAAGCATTTTTAAACTTCAGCGGAATTTGGAGAACAATGGAAGAGTTCCGAAGTATTTTTAAAAGTCAGCGGAATTCTGAGAACAATGGAAGAGTTCCGAAGCATTTTTAAACTTCAGCGGAATTCCGAGAACAATGGAAGAGTTCCAAAGCATTTTTAAACGTCAGCGGAATTCCGAGAACAATGGAAGAGTTCTGAAGCATTTTTAAACGTCAGCGGAATATTGAAAACAATGGAAGATTTCCGAAGCATTTTTAAACGTCAGCGGAATTCTGAGAACAATGGAAGAGTTACGAAGCATTTTTAAACTTCAGCAGAATTCCGAGAACAATGGAAGAGTTCCGAAGCATTTTTAAATGTCAGCGGAATTCCGAGAACAATGAAAGAGTTGCGAAGCATTATTAAACGTCAGCGGAATTCCGAGAACAATGGAAGATTTCTGAAGCATCTTTAAACTTCAGCAGAATTCCGAGAACAATGGAAGAGTTTCGAAGCATTTTTAAACTTCAACGGAATTCCGAGAACAATGGATGAGTGCCGAAGCATTTTTAAACGTCAGTGGAATTCCGAGAACAATGAAAGAGTTGCGAAGCATTATTAAACGTCAGCGGAATTCCGAGAACAATGGAAGAGTTCTGAAGCATTTTTAAGCGTCAGCGGAATTTTGAAAACAATGGAAGATTTCCGAAGCATTTATAAACGTCAGCGGAATTCTGAGAACAATGGAAGAGTTCCGAAGCATTTTTAAACTTCAGCAGAATTCCGAGAACAATGGAAGGGTTCCGAAGCATTTTTAAACTTCAGCGGAATTCCTAGAACAATGTAAGAGATTTTAAGCATTTTTAAACTTCAGCGGAATACCGAGAACAATAGAAGAGTTCCGAAGCATTGTTAAAATTCACACGAATTCCGAGAATAATGGAAGAGTTCAGATGAATTTTTAGACTTCAGCAGAATTCCTAGAACAATGGAAGAGTTCCGAAGCATTTTTAAACTACAGCGGAATTCCGAGAACAATGGAAGAGTTCAGATGAATTTTTAGACTTCAGCAGAATTCCTAGAACAATGGAAGAGTTCCGAAGCATTTTTAAACTACAGCGGAATTCCGAGAACAATGGAAGAGTTCCGAAGCATTTTTAAACGTCAGCGGAATGCCAAGAACAATGCAAGATTTCCGAAGCATTTTTAAACGTCAGCGGAATTCTGAGAACAATGGAAGAGTTCCGAAGCATTTTTAAACTTCAGCAGAATTCCGAGAACAATGGAAGCGTTTCGAAGCATTTTTAAACTTCAACGGAATTTCGAGAACAATGGAAGAGTTCCGAAGCATTTTTAAACGTCAGCGGAATTCCGAGAACAATGAAAGAGTTGCGAAGCATTATTAAACGTCAGCGGAATTCCGAGAACAATGGAAGAGTTCCGAAGCATTTTTAAACGTCAGCGGAATGCCGAGAACAATGCAAGATTTCTGAAGCATTTTTATATGTCAGCGGAATTCCGAGAACAATGGAAGAGTACCGAAGCATTTTTAAATGTCAGCAGAATTCCGAGAACAATGGAAGAGTTCCGAAGCATTTTTAAACGTCAGCAGAATTCCGAGAACAATGGAAGAGTTCCGAAGTATTTTTAAACGTCAGCAGAATTCCGAGAACAATGGAAGAGTTCCGAAGCATTTTTAAACGTAAGCGGAATTCCGAGGACAATGGAAGAGTTCTGAAGCATTTTTAAGCGTCAGCGGAATTTTGAAAACAATGGAAGATTTCCGAAGCATTTTTAAACGTCAGCGGAATTCTGAGAACAATGGAAGAGTTCCGAAGCATTTTTAAACTTCAGCAGAATTCCGAGAACAATGGAAGGGTTCTGAAGCATTTTTAAACTTCATCGGAATTTGGAGAACAATGGAAGAGTTCCGAAGTATTTTTAAAAGTCAGCGGAATTCCGAGAACAATGGAAGAGTTCTGAAGCATTTTTAAACGTCAGCGGAATTCCGAGAACAATGGAAGAGTTCCGAAGCATTTTTAAACGTCAGCAGAATTCCGAGAAGAATGTAAGAGTACTGAAGCATTTTTAAACTTCAGCGGAATTCCGAGAACAATGGAAGAGTTCTGAAGCATTTTTAAACGTCAGCGGAATATTGAAAACAATGGAAGATTTCCGAAGCATTTTTAAACGTCAGCGGAATTCTGAGAACAATGGAAGAGTTACGAAGCATTTTTAAACTTCAGCAGAATTCCGAGAACAATGGAAGAGTTCCGAAGCATTTTTAAATGTCAGCGGAATTCCGAGAACAATGAAAGAGTTGCGAAGCATTATTAAACGTCAGCGGAATTCCGAGAACAATGGAAGATTTCTGAAGCATCTTTAAACTTCAGCAGAATTCCGAGAACAATGGAAGAGTTTCGAAGCATTTTTAAACTTCAACGGAATTCCGAGAACAATGGATGAGTGCCGAAGCATTTTTAAACGTCAGTGGAATTCCGAGAACAATGAAAGAGTTGCGAAGCATTATTAAACGTCAGCGGAATTCCGAGAACAATGGAAGAGTTCTGAAGCATTTTTAAGCGTCAGCGGAATTTTGAAAACAATGGAAGATTTCCGAAGCATTTATAAACGTCAGCGGAATTCTGAGAACAATGGAAGAGTTCCGAAGCATTTTTAAACTTCAGCAGAATTCCGAGAACAATGGAAGGGTTCCGAAGCATTTTTAAACTTCAGCGGAATTCCTAGAACAATGTAAGAGATTTTAAGCATTTTTAAACTTCAGCGGAATACCGAGAACAATAGAAGAGTTCCGAAGCATTGTTAAAATTCACACGAATTCCGAGAATAATGGAAGAGTTCAGATGAATTTTTAGACTTCAGCAGAATTCCTAGAACAATGGAAGAGTTCCGAAGCATTTTTAAACTACAGCGGAATTCCGAGAACAATGGAAGAGTTCAGATGAATTTTTAGACTTCAGCAGAATTCCTAGAACAATGGAAGAGTTCCGAAGCATTTTTAAACTACAGCGGAATTCCGAGAACAATGGAAGAGTTCCGAAGCATTTTTAAACGTCAGCGGAATGCCAAGAACAATGCAAGATTTCCGAAGCATTTTTAAACGTCAGCGGAATTCTGAGAACAATGGAAGAGTTCCGAAGCATTTTTAAACTTCAGCAGAATTCCGAGAACAATGGAAGCGTTTCGAAGCATTTTTAAACTTCAACGGAATTTCGAGAACAATGGAAGAGTTCCGAAGCATTTTTAAACGTCAGCGGAATTCCGAGAACAATGAAAGAGTTGCGAAGCATTATTAAACGTCAGCGGAATTCCGAGAACAATGGAAGAGTTCCGAAGCATTTTTAAACGTCAGCGGAATGCCGAGAACAATGCAAGATTTCTGAAGCATTTTTATATGTCAGCGGAATTCCGAGAACAATGGAAGAGTACCGAAGCATTTTTAAATGTCAGCAGAATTCCGAGAACAATGGAAGAGTTCCGAAGCATTTTTAAACGTCAGCAGAATTCCGAGAACAATGGAAGAGTTCCGAAGTATTTTTAAACGTCAGCAGAATTCCGAGAACAATGGAAGAGTTCCGAAGCATTTTTAAACGTAAGCGGAATTCCGAGGACAATGGAAGAGTTCTGAAGCATTTTTAAGCGTCAGCGGAATTTTGAAAACAATGGAAGATTTCCGAAGCATTTTTAAACGTCAGCGGAATTCTGAGAACAATGGAAGAGTTCCGAAGCATTTTTAAACTTCAGCAGAATTCCGAGAACAATGGAAGGGTTCTGAAGCATTTTTAAACTTCATCGGAATTTGGAGAACAATGGAAGAGTTCCGAAGTATTTTTAAAAGTCAGCGGAATTCCGAGAACAATGGAAGAGTTCTGAAGCATTTTTAAACGTCAGCGGAATTCCGAGAACAATGGAAGAGTTCCGAAGCATTTTTAAACGTCAGCAGAATTCCGAGAAGAATGTAAGAGTACTGAAGCATTTTTAAACTTCAGCAGAATTCCGAGAGCAATGGAAGAGTTCCAAAGCATTTTAAAAGTTCAGCAGAATTCCGAGAACAATGGAAGAGATTTTAAGCATTTTTAAACTTCAGCGGAATTCCGAGAACAGTAGAAGAGTTCCGAAGCATTTTTAAACTTCACCCGAATTCTGAGAACAATGAAAGAGTTCCGAAGCATTTTTAAAAATCAGCGGAATTCCGGGAACAATGCAAGAGTTGTGAAGCATTTTTAAACGTCAGCGGAATTCCGAGAACAATGGAAGAGTTCCGAAGCATTTTTAAACTTCAGCGGAATTTGGAGAACAATGGAAGAGTTCCGAAGTATTTTTAAAAGTCAGCGGAATTCTGAGAACAATGGAAGAGTTCCGAAGCATTTTTAAACTTCAGCGGAATTCCGAGAACAATGGAAGAGTTCCAAAGCATTTTTAAACGTCAGCGGAATTCCGAGAACAATGGAAGAGTTCTGAAGCATTTTTAAACGTCAGCGGAATATTGAAAACAATGGAAGATTTCCGAAGCATTTTTAAACGTCAGCGGAATTCTGAGAACAATGGAAGAGTTACGAAGCATTTTTAAACTTCAGCAGAATTCCGAGAACAATGGAAGAGTTCCGAAGCATTTTTAAATGTCAGCGGAATTCCGAGAACAATGAAAGAGTTGCGAAGCATTATTAAACGTCAGCGGAATTCCGAGAACAATGGAAGATTTCTGAAGCATCTTTAAACTTCAGCAGAATTCCGAGAACAATGGAAGAGTTTCGAAGCATTTTTAAACTTCAACGGAATTCCGAGAACAATGGATGAGTGCCGAAGCATTTTTAAACGTCAGTGGAATTCCGAGAACAATGAAAGAGTTGCGAAGCATTATTAAACGTCAGCGGAATTCCGAGAACAATGGAAGAGTTCTGAAGCATTTTTAAGCGTCAGCGGAATTTTGAAAACAATGGAAGATTTCCGAAGCATTTATAAACGTCAGCGGAATTCTGAGAACAATGGAAGAGTTCCGAAGCATTTTTAAACTTCAGCAGAATTCCGAGAACAATGGAAGGGTTCCGAAGCATTTTTAAACTTCAGCGGAATTCCTAGAACAATGTAAGAGATTTTAAGCATTTTTAAACTTCAGCGGAATACCGAGAACAATAGAAGAGTTCCGAAGCATTGTTAAAATTCACACGAATTCCGAGAATAATGGAAGAGTTCAGATGAATTTTTAGACTTCAGCAGAATTCCTAGAACAATGGAAGAGTTCCGAAGCATTTTTAAACTACAGCGGAATTCCGAGAACAATGGAAGAGTTCAGATGAATTTTTAGACTTCAGCAGAATTCCTAGAACAATGGAAGAGTTCCGAAGCATTTTTAAACTACAGCGGAATTCCGAGAACAATGGAAGAGTTCCGAAGCATTTTTAAACGTCAGCGGAATGCCAAGAACAATGCAAGATTTCCGAAGCATTTTTAAACGTCAGCGGAATTCTGAGAACAATGGAAGAGTTCCGAAGCATTTTTAAACTTCAGCAGAATTCCGAGAACAATGGAAGCGTTTCGAAGCATTTTTAAACTTCAACGGAATTTCGAGAACAATGGAAGAGTTCCGAAGCATTTTTAAACGTCAGCGGAATTCCGAGAACAATGAAAGAGTTGCGAAGCATTATTAAACGTCAGCGGAATTCCGAGAACAATGGAAGAGTTCCGAAGCATTTTTAAACGTCAGCGGAATGCCGAGAACAATGCAAGATTTCTGAAGCATTTTTATATGTCAGCGGAATTCCGAGAACAATGGAAGAGTACCGAAGCATTTTTAAACGTCAGCAGAATTCCGAGAACAATGGAAGAGTTCCGAAGTATTTTTAAACGTCAGCAGAATTCCGAGAACAATGGAAGAGTTCCGAAGCATTTTTAAACGTAAGCGGAATTCCGAGGACAATGGAAGAGTTCTGAAGCATTTTTAAGCGTCAGCGGAATTTTGAAAACAATGGAAGATTTCCGAAGCATTTTTAAACGTCAGCGGAATTCTGAGAACAATGGAAGAGTTCCGAAGCATTTTTAAACTTCAGCAGAATTCCGAGAACAATGGAAGGGTTCTGAAGCATTTTTAAACTTCATCGGAATTTGGAGAACAATGGAAGAGTTCCGAAGTATTTTTAAAAGTCAGCGGAATTCCGAGAACAATGGAAGAGTTCTGAAGCATTTTTAAACGTCAGCGGAATTCCGAGAACAATGGAAGAGTTCCGAAGCATTTTTAAACGTCAGCAGAATTCCGAGAAGAATGTAAGAGTACTGAAGCATTTTTAAACTTCAGCAGAATTCCGAGAGCAATGGAAGAGTTCCAAAGCATTTTAAAAGTTCAGCAGAATTCCGAGAACAATTGAAGAGTTCCGAAGCATTTTTAAACGTCAGCGGAATGCCGAGAACAATGCAAGATTTCCGAAGCATTTTTATATGTCAGCGGAATTCCGAGAACAATGGAAGAGTTCCGAAGCATTTTTAAACTTCAGCAGAATTCCGAGAACAATGGAAGAGTTCCGAAGCATTTTTAAACTTCAACGGAATTCCGAGAACAATGAAAGAGTTCCGAAGCATTTTTAAACGTCAGCGGAATTCCGAGTACAATGAAAGAGTTGCGAAGCATTATTAAACGTCAGCGGAATTCCGAGAACAATGGAAGAGTTCTGAAGCATTTTTAAACTTCAGCAGAATTCCCAGAACAATGGAAGAGTTTCGAAGCATTTTTAAACTTCAATGGAATTCCGAGAAAAATGGAAGAGTTCCGAAGCATTTTTAAACGTCAGCGGAATTCCGAGAACAATGAAAGAGTTGCGAAGCATTATTAAACGTCAGCGGAATTCCGAGAACAATGGAAGAGTTCTGAAGCATTTTTAAACGTCAGCGGAATTCTGAGAACAATGGAAGAGTTCCTAAGCATTTTTAAACTTCAGCAGAATTCCGAGAACAATGGAAGGGTTCCGAAGCATTTTTAAACTTCAGCGGAATTTGGAGAACAATGGAAGTGTTCCGAAGCATTTTTAAAAGTCAGCGGAATTCCGAGAACAATGGAAGAGTTGTGAAGCATTTTTAAACATCAGCGGATTTCCGAGAACAATGGAAGAGTTCCGAAGAATTTTTAAACGTCAGCGGAATTCTGAGGACAATGGAAGAGTTCCGAAGCATTTTTAAAATTCACACGAATTCCGAGAATAATGGAAGAGTTCAGATGAATTTTTAGACTTCAGCAGAATTCCTAAAACAATGGAAGAGGTCCGAAGCATTTTTAAACTTCAGCGGAATTCCGAGAACAATGGAAGAGTTCCGAAGCATTTTTAAACATCAGCGGAATTCCGAGAACAATGGAAGAGTTCCGAAGCATTTTTAAACATCAGCGGAATTCTGAGAACAATGGAAGAGTACCGAAGCATTTTAAAACGTCATCGGAATTCCGAGAACAATGGAAGAGTTCCGAAGCATTTTTAAACTTCACCCGAATTCCGAGAGCAATGGAAGAGTTCCAAAGCATTTTAACAGTTCAGCAGAATTCCGAGAACAATTGAAGAGTTCCGAAGCATTTTTAAACTTCACCCGAATTCCGAGAGCAATGGAAGAGTTCCAAAGCATTTTAACAGTTCAGCAGAATTCCGAGAACAATTGAAGAGTTCCGAAGCATTTTTAAACGTCAGCGGAATGCCGAGAACAATGCCAGATTTCCGAAGCATTTTTATATGTCAGCGGATTTCCGAGAACAATGGAAGAGTTACGAAGCATTTTTAAACTTCAGCAGAATTCCGAGAACAATGGAAGAGTTCCGAAGCATTTTTAAATGTCAGCGGAATTCCGAGAACAATGAAAGAGTTGCGAAGCATTATTAAACGTCAGCGGAATTCCGAGAACAATGGAAGATTTCTGAAGCATCTTTAAACTTCAGCAGAATTCCGAGAACAATGGAAGAGTTTCGAAGCATTTTTAAACGTCAGTGGAATTCCGAGAACAATGAAAGAGTTGCGAAGCATTATTAAACGTCAGCGGAATTCCGAGAACAATGGAAGAGTTCTGAAGCATTTTTAAGCGTCAGCGGAATTTTGAAAACAATGGAAGATTTCCGAAGCATTTATAAACGTCAGCGGAATTCTGAGAACAATGGAAGAGTTCCGAAGCATTTTTAAACGTCAGCGGAATTCCGAGAACAATGGAAGAGTACCGAAGCATTTTTAATTGTCATCGGAATTCCGAGAACAATGGAAGAGTTCCGAAGCATTTTTAAACTTCAGCGGAATTACAAGAACAATGGAAGAGTTCCGAAGCATTTTTAATCATGAGCAGAATTACGAGAACAATTTAAGAGATTTTAAGCATTTTTAAACTTCAGCGGAATTCCGAGAACAATAGAAGAGTTCCGAAGCATTTTTAAACTTCACCCGAATTCCGAGAGCAATGGAAGAGTTCCAAAGCATTTTAAAAGTTCAGCAGAATTCCGAGAACAATTGAAGAGTTCCGAAGCATTTTTAAACGTCAGCGGAATGCCGAGAACAATGCAAGATTTCCGAAGCATTTTTAAACGTCAGCGGAATTCTGAGAACAATGGAAGAGTTCCGAAGCATTTTTAAACTTCAGCAGAATTCCTAGAACAATGGAAGCGTTTCGAAGCATTTTTAAACTTCAACGGAATTTCGAGAACAATGGAAGAGTTCCGAAGCATTTTTAAACGTCAGCGGAATTCCGAGAACAATGAAAGAGTTGCGAAGCATTATTAAACGTCAGCGGAATTCCGAGAACAATGGAAGAGTTCCGAAGCATTTTTAAACGTCAGCGGAATGCCGAGAACAATGCAAGATTTCTGAAGCATTTTTATATGTCAGCGGAATTCCGAGAACAATGGAAGAGTACCGAAGCATTTTTAAATGTCAGCAGAATTCCGAGAACAATGGAAGAGTTCCGAAGCATTTTTAAACTTCAGCAGAATTCCGAGAACAATGGAAGAGTTCCGAAGTATTTTTAAACGTCAGCAGAATTCCGAGAACAATGGAAGAGTTCCGAAGCATTTTTAAACGTCAGCGGAATTCCGAGGACAATGGAAGAGTTCTGAAGCATTTTTAAGCGTCAGCGGAATTTTGAAAACAATGGAAGATTTCCGAAGCATTTTTAAACGTCAGCGGAATTCTGAGAACAATGGAAGAGTTCCGAAGCATTTTTAAACTTCAGCAGAATTCCGAGAACAATGGAAGGGTTCTGAAGCATTTTTAAACTTCATCGGAATTTGGAGAACAATGGAAGAGTTCCGAAGTATTTTTAAAAGTCAGCGGAATTCCGAGAACAATGGAAGAGTTCTGAAGCATTTTTAAACGTCAGCGGAATTCCGAGAACAATGGAAGAGTTCCGAAGCATTTTTAAACGTCAGCAGAATTCCGAGAAGAATGTAAGAGTACTGAAGCATTTTTAAACTTCAGCAGAATTCCGAGAGCAATGGAAGAGTTCCAAAGCATTTTAAATGTTCAGCAGAATTCCGAGAACAATTGAAGAGTTCCGAAGCATTTTTAAACGTCAGCGGAATGCCGAGAACAATGCAAGATTTCCGAAGCATTTTTATATGTCAGCGGAATTCCGAGAACAATGGAAGAGTTCCGAAGCATTTTTAAACTTCAGCAGAATTCCGAGAACAATGGAAGGGTTCTGAAGCATTTTTAAACTTCATCGGAATTTGGAGAACAATGGAAGAGTTCCGAAGTATTTTTAAAAGTCAGCGGAATTCCGAGAACAATGGAAGAGTTCCGAAGCATTTTTAAACTTCAGCAGAATTCCGAGAACAATGCAAGAGTTCCGAAGCATTTTTAAACTTCAACGGAATTCCGAGAACAATGAAAGAGTTCCGAAGCATTTTTAAACGTCAGCGGAATTCCGAGTACAATGAAAGAGTTGCGAAGCATTATTAAACGTCAGCGGAATTCCGAGAACAATGGAAGAGTTCTGAAGCATTTTTAAACTTCAGCAGAATTCCGAGAAAAATGGAAGAGTTCCGAAGCATTTTTAAACGTCAGCGGAATTCCGAGAACAATGGAAGAGTTGTGAAGCATTTTTAAACATCAGCGGAATTCCGAGAACAATGGAAGAGTTCCGAAGCATTTTTAAACGTCAGCGGAATTCTGAGGACAATGGAAGAGTTCTGAAGCATTTTTAAACTTCAGCAGAATTCCAAGAACAATGGAAGAGTTCCGAAGCATTTTTAAACTTCAGCGGAATTCCGAGAACAATGTAAGAGATTTTAAGCATTTTTAAACTTCAGCGGAATTCCGAGAACAATAGAAGAGTTCCGAAGCATTTTTAAAATTCACACGAATTCCGAGAATAATGGAAGAGTTCAGATGAATTTTTAGACTTCAGCAGAATTCCTAAAACAATGGAAGAGGTCCGAAGCATTTTTAAACTTCAGCGGAATTCCGAGAACAATGGAAGAGTTCCGAAGCATTTTTAAACATCAGCGGAATTCCGAGAACAATGGAAGAGTTCCGAAGCATTTTTAAACATCAGCGGAATTCCGAGAACAATGGAAGAGTACCGAAGCATTTTAAAACGTCATCGGAATTCCGAGAACAATGGAAGAGTTCCGAAGCATTTTTAAACTTCAGCGGAATTACGAGAACAATGGAAGAGTTCCGAAGCATTTTTAAACATGAGCAGAATAACGAGAACAATGGAAGAGATTTTAAGCATTTTTAAACTTCAGCGGAATTCCGAGAACAATAGAAGAGTTCCGAAGCATTTTTAAACTTCACCCGAATTCCGAGAGCAATGGAAGAGTTCCAAAGCATTTTAACAGTTCAGCAGAATTCCGAGAACAATTGAAGAGTTCCGAAGCATTTTTAAACGTCAGCGGAATGCCGAGAACAATGCCAGATTTCCGAAGCATTTTTATATGTCAGCGGCTTTCCGAGAACAATGGAAGAGTTACGAAGCATTTTTAAACTTCAGCAGAATTCCGAGAACAATGGAAGAGTTCCGAAGCATTTTTAAATGTCAGCGGAATTCCGAGAACAATGAAAGAGTTGCGAAGCATTATTAAACGTCAGCGGAATTCCGAGAACAATGGAAGATTTCTGAAGCATCTTTAAACTTCAGCAGAATTCCGAGAACAATGGAAGAGTTTCGAAGCATTTTTAAACGTCAGTGGAATTCCGAGAACAATGAAAGAGTTGCGAAGCATTATTAAACGTCAGCGGAATTCCGAGAACAATGGAAGAGTTCTGAAGCATTTTTAAGCGTCAGCGGAATTTTGAAAACAATGGAAGATTTCCGAAGCATTTATAAACGTCAGCGGAATTCTGAGAACAATGGAAGAGTTCCGAAGCATTTTTAAACTTCAGCAGAATTCCGAGAACAATGGAAGGGTTCCGAAGCATTTTTAAACTTCAGCGGAATTTGGAGAACAATGGAAGAGTTCCGAAGCATTTTTAAAAGTCAGCGGAAATCCGAGAACAATGGAAGAGTTGTGAAGCATTTTTAAACGTCAGCGGAATTCCGAGAACAATGGAATAGTTCTGAAGCATTTTTAAACGTCAGCGGAATTTTGAAAACAATGGAAGATTTCCGAAGCATTTTTAAACGTCAGCGGAATTCTGAGAACAATGGAAGAGTTCTGAAGCATTTATAAACTTCAGCAGAATTCCGAGAACAATGGAAGAGATCCGAAGCATTTTTAAACTTCAGCGGAATTCCTAGAACAATGTAAGAGATTTTAAGCATTTTTAAACTTCAGCGGAATTCTGAGAACAATAGAAGAGTTCCGAAGCATTGTTAAAATTCACACGAATTCCGAGAATAATGGAAGAGTTCAGATGAATTTTTAGACTTCAGCAGAATTCCTAGAACAATGGAAGATTTCCGAAGCATTTTTAAACATCAGCGGAATTCCGAGAACAATGGAAGAGTACCGAAGCATTTTAAAACGTCATCGGAATTCCGAGAACAATGGAAGAGTTCCGAAGCATTTTTAAACTTCAGCGGAATTACGAGAACAATGGAAGAGTTCCGAAGCATTTTTAAACATGAGCAGAATAACGAGAACAATGGAAGAGATTTTAAGCATTTTTAAACTTCAGCGGAATTCCGAGAACAATAGAAGAGTTCCGAAGCATTTTTAAACTTCACCCGAATTCCGAGAGCAATGGAAGAGTTCCAAAGCATTTTAACAGTTCAGCAGAATTCCGAGAACAATTGAAGAGTTCCGAAGCATTTTTAAACGTCAGCGGAATGCCGAGAACAATGCCAGATTTCCGAAGCATTTTTATATGTCAGCGGCTTTCCGAGAACAATGGAAGAGTTACGAAGCATTTTTAAACTTCAGCAGAATTCCGAGAACAATGGAAGAGTTCCGAAGCATTTTTAAATGTCAGCGGAATTCCGAGAACAATGAAAGAGTTGCGAAGCATTATTAAACGTCAGCGGAATTCCGAGAACAATGGAAGATTTCTGAAGCATCTTTAAACTTCAGCAGAATTCCGAGAACAATGGAAGAGTTTCGAAGCATTTTTAAACGTCAGTGGAATTCCGAGAACAATGAAAGAGTTGCGAAGCATTATTAAACGTCAGCGGAATTCCGAGAACAATGGAAGAGTTCTGAAGCATTTTTAAGCGTCAGCGGAATTTTGAAAACAATGGAAGATTTCCGAAGCATTTATAAACGTCAGCGGAATTCTGAGAACAATGGAAGAGTTCCGAAGCATTTTTAAACTTCAGCAGAATTCCGAGAACAATGGAAGGGTTCCGAAGCATTTTTAAACTTCAGCGGAATTTGGAGAACAATGGAAGAGTTCCGAAGCATTTTTAAAAGTCAGCGGAAATCCGAGAACAATGGAAGAGTTGTGAAGCATTTTTAAACGTCAGCGGAATTCCGAGAACAATGGAATAGTTCTGAAGCATTTTTAAACGTCAGCGGAATTTTGAAAACAATGGAAGATTTCCGAAGCATTTTTAAACGTCAGCGGAATTCTGAGAACAATGGAAGAGTTCTGAAGCATTTATAAACTTCAGCAGAATTCCGAGAACAATGGAAGAGATCCGAAGCATTTTTAAACTTCAGCGGAATTCCTAGAACAATGTAAGAGATTTTAAGCATTTTTAAACTTCAGCGGAATTCCGAGAACAATAGAAGAGTTCCGAAGCATTGTTAAAATTCACACGAATTCCGAGAATAATGGAAGAGTTCAGATGAATTTTTAGACTTCAGCAGAATTCCTAGAACAATGGAAGATTTCCGAAGCATTTTTAAACTACAGCGGAATTCCGAGAACAATGGAAGAGTTCCGAAGCATTTTTAAACGTCAGCGGAATTCCGAGAACAATGGAAGAGTACCGATGCATTTTTAATTGTCATCGGAATTCCGAGAACAATGGAAGTGTTCCGAAGCATTTTTAAACTTCAGCGGAATTACGAGAACAATGGAAGAGTTCCGAAGCATTTTTAATCATGAGCAGAATTACGAGAACAATTTAAGAGATTTTAAGCATTTTTAAACTTCAGCGGAATTCCGAGAACAATAGAAGAGTTCCGAAGCATTTTTAAATGTCAGCGGAATGCCGAGAACAATGCAAGATTTCCGAAGCATTTTTAAACGTCAGCGGAATTCTGAGAACAATGGAAGAGTTCCGAAGCATTTTTAAACTTCAGCAGAATTCCGAGAACAATGGAAGCATTTCGAAGCATTTTTAAACTTCAACGGAATTTCGAGAACAATGGAAGAGTTCCGAAGCATTTTTAAACGTCAGCGGAATTCCGAGAACAATGAAAGAGTTGCGAAGCATTATTAAACGTCAGCGGAATTCCGAGAACAATGGAAGAGTTCCGAAGCATTTTTAAACGTCAGCGGAATGCCGAGAACAATGCAAGATTTCTGAAGCATTTTTATATGTCAGCGGAATTCCGGGAACAATGGAAGAGTACCGAAGCATTTATAAATGTCAGCAGAATTCCGAGAACAATGGAAGAGTTCCGAAGCATTTTTAAACGTCAGCAGAATTCCGAGAACAATGGAAGCGTTTCGAAGCATTTTTAAACTTCAACGGAATTTCGAGAACAATGGAAGAGTTCCGAAGCATTTTTAAACGTCAGCGGAATTCCGAGAACAATGAAAGAGTTGCGAAGCATTATTAAACGTCAGCGGAATTCCGAGAACAATGGAAGAGTTCCGAAGCATTTTTAAACGTCAGCGGAATGCCGAGAACAATGCAAGATTTCTGAAGCATTTTTATATGTCAGCGGAATTCCGAGAACAATGGAAGAGTAACGAAGCATTTTTAAATGTCAGCAGAATTTCGAGAACAATGGAAGAGTTCCGAAGCATTTTTAAACGTCAGCAGAATTCCGAGAACAATGGAAGAGTTCCGAAGTATTTTTAAACGTCAGCAGAATTCCGAGAACAATGGAAGAGTTCCGAAGCATTTTTAAACGTTAGCGGAATTCCGAGGACAATGGAAGAGTTCTGAAGCATTTTTAAGCGTCAGCGGAATTTTGAAAACAATGGAAGATTTCCGAAGCATTTTTAAACGTCAGCGGAATTCTGAGAACAATGGAAGAGTTCCGAAGCATTTTTAAACTTCAGCAGAATTCCAAGAACAATGGAAGGGTTCTGAAGCATTTTTAAACTTCAGCGGAATTTGGAGAACAATGGAAGAGTTCCGAAGTATTTTTAAAAGTCAGCGGAATTCCGAGAACAATGGAAGAGTTCCGAAGCATTTTTAAACGTCAGCAGAATTCCGAGAAGAATGTAAGAGTACTGAAGCATTTTTAAACTTCAGCATAATTCCGAGAGCAATGGAAGAGTTCCAAAGCATTTTAAAAGTTCAGCAGAATTCCGAGAACAATTGAAGAGTTCCGAAGCATTTTTAAACGTCAGCGGAATGCCGAGAACAATGCAAGATTTCCGAAGCATTTTTATATGTCAGCGGAATTCCGAGAACAATGGAAGAGTTCCGAAGCATTTTTAAACGTCAGCGGAATTCCGAGTACAATGAAAGAGTTGCGAAGCATTATTAAACGTCAGCGGAATTCCGAGAACAATGGAAGAGTTCTGAAGCGTTTTTAAACTTCAGCAGAATTCCCAGAACAATGGAAGAGTTTCGAAGCATTTTTAAACTTCAACGGAATTCCGAGAAAAATGGAAGAGTTCCGAAAAATTTTTAAACGTCAGCGGAAATCTGAGAACAATGAAAGAGTTGCGAAGCATTATTAAACGTCAGCGGAATTCCGAGAACAATGGAAGAGTTCTGAAGCATTTTTAAACGTCAGCGGAATTCTGAGAACAATGGAAGAGTTCCTAAGCATTTTTAAACTTCAGCAGAATTCCGAGAACAATGGAAGGGTTCCGAAGCATTTTTAAACTTCAGCGGAATCTGGAGAACAATGGAAGAGTTCCGAAGCATTTTTAAAAGTCAGCGGAATTCCGAGAACAATGGAAGAGTTCTGAAGCATTTTTAAACTTCAGCAGAATTCCAAGAACAATGGAAGAGTTCCGAAGCATTTTTAAACTTCAGCGGAATTCCGAGAACAATGTAAGAGATTTTAAGCATTTTTAAACTTCAGCGGAATTCCGAGAACAATAGAAGAGTTCCGAAGCATTTTTAAAATTCACACGAATTCCGAGAATAATGGAAGAGTTCAGATGAATTTTTAGACTTCAGCAGAATTCCTAAAACAATGGAAGAGGTCCGAAGCATTTTTAAACTTCAGCGGAATTCCGAGAACAATGGAAGAATTACGAAGCATTTTTAAACATCAGCGGAATTCCGAGAACAATGGAAGAGTACCGAAGCATTTTAAAACGTCATCGGAATTCCGAGAACAATGGAAGAGTTCCAAAGCATTTTTAAACTTCAGCGGAATTCCGAGAACAATGGAAGAGTTCCGAAGCATTTTTAAACATCAGCGGAATTCCGAGAACAATGGAAGAGTACCGAAGCATTTTAAAACGTCATCGGAATTCCGAGAACAATGGAAGAGTTCCGAAGCATTTTTAAACTTCAGCGGAATTACGAGAACAATGGAAGAGTTCCGAAGCATTTTTAAACATGAGCAGAATAACGAGAACAATGGAAGAGATTTTAAGCATTTTTAAACTTCAGCGGAATTCCGAGAACAATAGAAGAGTTCCGAAGCATTTTTAAACTTCACCCGAATTCCGAGAGCAATGGAAGAGTTCCAAAGCATTTTAACAGTTCAGCAGAATTCCGAGAACAATTGAAGAGTTCCGAAGCATTTTTAAACGTCAGCGGAATGCCGAGAACAATGCCAGATTTCCGAAGCATTTTTATATGTCAGCGGAATTCCGAGAACAATGGAAGAGTACCGAAGCATTTTTAAACGTCAGCGGAATTCTGAGAACAATGGAAGAGTTCCGAAGCATTTTTAAACTTCAGCAGAATTCCGAGAACAATGGAAGAGTTTGGAAGCATTTTTAAACTTCAACGGAATTTCGAGAACAATGGAAGAGTTCCGAAGCATATTTAAACGTCAGCGGAATTCCGAGAACAATGAAAGCGTTGCGAAGCATTATTAAACGTCAGCGGAATTCCGAGAACAATGGAAGAGTTCTGAAGTATTTTTAAACGTCAGCGGAATTTTGAAAACAATGGAAGAGTTCCGAAGCATTTTTAAACGTCAGCGGAATGCCGAGAACAATGCAAGATTTCCGAAGCATTTTTATATGTCAGCGGAATTCCGAGAACAATGGAAGAGCTCCGAAGCATTTTTAAACGTCAGCAGAATTCCGAGAACAATGGAAGAGTTCCGAAGCATTTTAAAACTTCAGCAGAATTCCAAGAACAATGGAAGAGTTCCGAAGCATTTTTAAACATCAGCGGAATGCCGAGAACAATGCAAGATTTCCGAAGCATTTTTATATGTCAGCGGAATTCCGAGAACAATGGAAGAGTACCGAAGCATTTTTAAATGTCAGCGGAATGCCGAGAACAATGCAAGATTTCCGAAGCATTTTTATATGTCAGCAGAATTCCGAGAACAATGGAAGAGATTTTAAGCATTTTTAAACTTCAGCGGAATTCCGAGAACAGTAGAAGAGTTCCGAAGCATTTTTAAACTTCACCCGAATTCTGAGAACAATGAAAGAGTTCCGAAGCATTTTTAAAAGTCAGCGGAATTCCGGGAACAATTTAAGAGTTGTGAAGCATTTTTAAACGTCAGCGGAATTCCGAGACCAATGGAAGAGTTCTGAAGCATTTTTAAGCGTCAGCGGAATTTTGAAAACAATGGAAGATTTCCGAAGCATTTATAAACGTCAGCGGAATTCTGAGAACAATGGAAGAGTTCCGAAGCATTTTTAAACTTCAGCAGAATTCCGAGAACAATGGAATGGTTCCGAAGCATTTTTAAACTTCAGCGGAATTTGGAGAACAATGGAAGAGTTCCGAAGCATTTTTAAAAGTCAGCGGAAATCCGAGAACAATGGAAGAGTTGTGAAGCATTTTTAAACGTCAGCGGAATTCCGAGAACAATGGAATAGTTCTGAAGCATTTTTAAACGTCAGCGGAATTTTGAAAACAATGGAAGATTTCCGAAGCATTTTTTAACGTCAGCGGAATTCTGAGAACAATGGAAGAGTTCTGAAGCATTTATAAACTTCAGCAGAATTCCTAGAACAATGGAAGAGTTCCGAAGCATTTTTAAACTTCAGCGGAATTTGGAGAACAATGGAAGAGTTCCGAAGCATTTTTAAAAGTCAGCGGAAATCCGAGAACAATGGAAGAGTTGTGAAGCATTTTTAAACGTCAGCGGAATTCCGAGAACAATGGAATAGTTCTGAAGCATTTTTAAACGTCAGCGGAATTTTGAAAACAATGGAAGATTTCCGAAGCATTTTTAAACGTCAGCGGAATTCTGAGAACAATGGAAGAGTTCTGAAGCATTTATAAACTTCAGCAGAATTCCGAGAACAATGGAAGAGATCCGTAGCATTTTTAAACTTCAGCGGAATTCCTAGAACAATGTAAGAGATTTTAAGCATTTTTAAACTTCAGCGGAATTCCGAGAACAATAGAAGAGTTCCGAAGCATTGTTAAAATTCACACGAATTCCGAGAATAATGGAAGAGTTCAGATGAATTTTTAGACTTCAGCAGAATTCCTAGAACAATGGAAGATTTCCGAAGCATTTTTAAACTACAGCGGAATTCCGAGAACAATGGAAGAGTTCCGAAGCATTTTTAAACGTCAGCGGAATTCCGAGAACAATGGAAGAGTACCGATGCATTTTTCATTGTCATCGGAATTCCGAGAACAATGGAAGTGTTCCGAAGCATTTTTAAACTTCAGCGGAATTACGAGAACAATGGAAGAGTTCCGAAGCATTTTTAATCATGAGCAGAATTACGAGAACAATTTAAGAGATTTTAAGCATTTTTAAACTTCAGCGGAATTCCGAGAACAATAGAAGAGTTCCGAAGCATTTTTAAATGTAAGCGGAATGCCGAGAACAATGCAAGATTTCCGAAGCATTTTTAAACGTCAGCGGAATTCTGAGAACAATGGAAGAGTTCCGAAGCATTTTTAAACTTCAGCAGAATTCCGAGAACAATGGAAGCGTTTCGAAGCATTTTTAAACTTCAACGGAATTTCGAGAACAATGGAAGAGTTCCGAAGCATTTTTAAACGTCAGCGGAATTCCGAGAACAATGAAAGAGTTGCGAAGCATTATTAAACGTCAGCGGAATTCCGAGAACAATGGAAGAGTTCCGAAGCATTTTTAAACGTCAGCGGAATGCCGAGAACAATGCAAGATTTCTGAAGCATTTTTATATGTCAGCGGAATTCCGGGAACAATGGAAGAGTACCGAAGCATTTTTAAATGTCAGCAGAATTCCGAGAACAATGGAAGAGTTCCGAAGCATTTTTAAACGTCAGCAGAATTCCGAGAACAATGGAAGCGTTTCGAAGCATTTTTAAACTTCAACGGAATTTCGAGAACAATGGAAGAGTTCCGAAGCATATTTAAACGTCAGCGGAATTCCGAGAACAATGAAAGAGTTGCGAAGCATTATTAAACGTCAGCGGAATTCCGAGAACAATGGAAGAGTTCTGAAGTATTTTTAAACGTCAGCGGAATTTTGAAAACAATGGAAGAGTTCCGAAGCATTTTTAAACGTCAGCGGAATGCCGAGAACAATGCAAGATTTCCGAAGCATTTTTATATGTCAGCGGAATTCCGAGAACAATGGAAGAGCTCCGAAGCATTTTTAAACGTCAGCAGAATTCCGAGAACAATGGAAGAGTTCCGAAGCATTTTAAAACTTCAGCAGAATTCCAAGAACAATGGAAGAGTTCCGAAGCATTTTTAAACATCAGCGGAATGCCGAGAACAATGCAAGATTTCCGTAGCATTTTTATATGTCAGCGGAATTCCGAGAACAATGGAAGAGTACCGAAGCATTTTTAAATGTCAGCGGAATGCCGAGAACAATGCAAGATTTCCGAAGCATTTTTATATGTCAGCAGAATTCCGAGAACAATGGAAGAGATTTTAAGCATTTTTAAACTTCAGCGGAATTCCGAGAACAGTAGAAGAGTTCCGAAGCATTTTTAAACTTCACCCGAATTCTGAGAACAATGAAAGAGTTCCGAAGCATTTTTAAAAGTCAGCGGAATTCCGGGAACAATTTAAGAGTTGTGAAGCATTTTTAAACGTCAGCGGAATTCCGAGAACAATGGAAGAGTTCTGAAGCATTTTTAAGCGTCAGCGGAATTTTGAAAACAATGGAAGATTTCCGAAGCATTTATAAACGTCAGCGGAATTCTGAGAACAATGGAAGAGTTCCGAAGCATTTTTAAACTTCAGCAGAATTCCGAGAACAATGGAATGGTTCCGAAGCATTTTTAAACTTCAGCGGAATTTGGAGAACAATGGAAGAGTTCCGAAGCATTTTTAAAAGTCAGCGGAAATCCGAGAACAATGGAAGAGTTGTGAAGCATTTTTAAACGTCAGCGGAATTCCGAGAACAATGGAATAGTTCTGAAGCATTTTTAAACGTCAGCGGAATTTTGAAAACAATGGAAGATTTCCGAAGCATTTTTTAACGTCAGCGGAATTCTGAGAACAATGGAAGAGTTCTGAAGCATTTATAAACTTCAGCAGAATTCCTAGAACAATGGAAGAGTTCCGAAGCATTTTTAAACTTCAGCGGAATTTGGAGAACAATGGAAGAGTTCCGAAGCATTTTTAAAAGTCAGCGGAAATCCGAGAACAATGGAAGAGTTGTGAAGCATTTTTAAACGTCAGCGGAATTCCGAGAACAATGGAATAGTTCTGAAGCATTTTTAAACGTCAGCGGAATTTTGAAAACAATGGAAGATTTCCGAAGCATTTTTAAACGTCAGCGGAATTCTGAGAACAATGGAAGAGTTCTGAAGCATTTATAAACTTCAGCAGAATTCCGAGAACAATGGAAGAGATCCGTAGCATTTTTAAACTTCAGCGGAATTCCTAGAACAATGTAAGAGATTTTAAGCATTTTTAAACTTCAGCGGAATTCCGAGAACAATAGAAGAGTTCCGAAGCATTGTTAAAATTCACACGAATTCCGAGAATAATGGAAGAGTTCAGATGAATTTTTAGACTTCAGCAGAATTCCTAGAACAATGGAAGATTTCCGAAGCATTTTTAAACTACAGCGGAATTCCGAGAACAATGGAAGAGTTCCGAAGCATTTTTAAACGTCAGCGGAATTCCGAGAACAATGGAAGAGTACCGATGCATTTTTCATTGTCATCGGAATTCCGAGAACAATGGAAGTGTTCCGAAGCATTTTTAAACTTCAGCGGAATTACGAGAACAATGGAAGAGTTCCGAAGCATTTTTAATCATGAGCAGAATTACGAGAACAATTTAAGAGATTTTAAGCATTTTTAAACTTCAGCGGAATTCCGAGAACAATAGAAGAGTTCCGAAGCATTTTTAAATGTAAGCGGAATGCCGAGAACAATGCAAGATTTCCGAAGCATTTTTAAACGTCAGCGGAATTCTGAGAACAATGGAAGAGTTCCGAAGCATTTTTAAACTTCAGCAGAATTCCGAGAACAATGGAAGCGTTTCGAAGCATTTTTAAACTTCAACGGAATTTCGAGAACAATGGAAGAGTTCCGAAGCATTTTTAAACGTCAGCGGAATTCCGAGAACAATGAAAGAGTTGCGAAGCATTATTAAACGTCAGCGGAATTCCGAGAACAATGGAAGAGTTCCGAAGCATTTTTAAACGTCAGCGGAATGCCGAGAACAATGCAAGATTTCTGAAGCATTTTTATATGTCAGCGGAATTCCGGGAACAATGGAAGAGTACCGAAGCATTTTTAAATGTCAGCAGAATTCCGAGAACAATGGAAGAGTTCCGAAGCATTTTTAAACGTCAGCAGAATTCCGAGAACAATGGAAGCGTTTCGAAGCATTTTTAAACTTCAACGGAATTTCGAGAACAATGGAAGAGTTCCGAAGCATTTTTAAACGTCAGCGGAATTCCGAGAACAATGAAAGAGTTGCGAAGCATTATTAAACGTCAGCGGAATTCCGAGAACAATGGAAGAGTTCCGAAGCATTTTTAAACGTCAGCGGAATGCCGAGAACAATGCAAGATTTCTGAAGCATTTTTATATGTCAGCGGAATTCCGAGAACAATGGAAGAGTACCGAAGCATTTTTAAATGTCAGCAGAATTCCGAGAACAATGGAAGAGTTCCGAAGCATTTTTAAACGTCAGCAGAATTCCGAGAACAATGGAAGAGTTCCGAAGTATTTTTAAACGTCAGCAGAATTCCGAGAACAATGGAAGAGTTCCGAAGCATTTTTAAACGTTAGCGGAATTCCGAGGACAATGGAAGAGTTCTGAAGCATTTTTAAGCGTCAGCGGAATTTTGAAAACAATGGAAGATTTCCGAAGCATTTTTAAACGTCAGCGGAATTCTGAGAACAATGGAAGAGTTCCGAAGCATTTTTAAACTTCAGCAGAATTCCAAGAACAATGGAAGGGTTCTGAAGCATTTTTAAACTTCAGCGGAATTTGGAGAACAATGGAAGAGTTCCGAAGTATTTTTAAAAGTCAGCGGAATTCCGAGAACAATGGAAGAGTTCCGAAGCATTTTTAAACGTCAGCAGAATTCCGAGAAGAATGTAAGAGTACTGAAGCATTTTTAAACTTCAGCATAATTCCGAGAGCAATGGAAGAGTTCCAAAGCATTTTAAAAGTTCAGCAGAATTCCGAGAACAATTGAAGAGTTCCGAAGCATTTTTAAACGTCAGCGGAATTCCGAGTACAATGAAAGAGTTGCGAAGCATTATTAAACGTCAGCGGAATTCCGAGAACAATGGAAGAGTTCTGAAGCGTTTTTAAACTTCAGCGGAATTCCCAGAACAATGGAAGAGTTTCGAAGCATTTTTAAACTTCAACGGAATTCCGAGAAAAATGGAAGAGTTCCGAAAAATTTTTAAACGTCAGCGGAAATCTGAGAACAATGAAAGAGTTGCGAAGCATTATTAAACGTCAGCGGAATTCCGAGAACAATGGAAGAGTTCTGAAGCATTTTTAAACGTCAGCGGAATTCTGAGAACAA
Organism: Phyllobates terribilis; assembly: GCF_046119375.1. NCBI lineage: Eukaryota > Metazoa > Chordata > Amphibia > Anura > Dendrobatidae > Phyllobates > Phyllobates terribilis. The sequence goes on along the minus strand of NW_027362775.1, from coordinate 18,107,590 downwards.
TGGAAGAGTTCCTAAGCATTTTTAAACTTCAGCAGAATTCCGAGAACAATGGAAGGGTTCCGAAGCATTTTTAAACTTCAGCGGAATCTGGAGAACAATGGAAGAGTTCCGAAGCATTTTTAAAAGTCAGCGGAATTCCGAGAACAATGGAAGAGTTCTGAAGCATTTTTAAACTTCAGCAGAATTCCAAGAACAATGGAAGAGTTCTGAAGCATTTTTAAACTTCAGCGGAATTCCGAGAACAATGTAAGAGATTTTAAGCATTTTTAAACTTCAGCGGAATTCCGAGAACAATAGAAGAGTTCCGAAGCATTTTTAAAATTCACACGAATTCCGAGAATAATGGAAGAGTTCAGATGAATTTTTAGACTTCAGCAGAATTCCTAAAACAATGGAAGAGGTCCGAAGCATTTTTAAACTTCAGCGGAATTCCGAGAACAATGGAAGAGTTACGAAGCATTTTTAAACATCAGCGGAATTCCGAGAACAATGGAAGAGTACCGAAGCATTTTAAAACGTCATCGGAATTCCGAGAACAATGGAAGAGTTCCAAAGCATTTTTAAACTTCAGCGGAATTCCGAGAACAATGGAAGAGTTCCGAAGCATTTTTAAACATCAGCGGAATTCCGAGAACAATGGAAGAGTACCGAAGCATTTTAAAACGTCATCGGAATTCCGAGAACAATGGAAGAGTTCCGAAGCATTTTTAAACTTCAGCGGAATTACGAGAACAATGGAAGAGTTCCGAAGCATTTTTAAACATGAGCAGAATAACGAGAACAATGGAAGAGATTTTAAGCATTTTTAAACTTCAGCGGAATTCCGAGAACAATAGAAGAGTTCCGAAGCATTTTTAAACTTCACCCGAATTCCGAGAGCAATGGAAGAGTTCCAAAGCATTTTAACAGTTCAGCAGAATTCCGAGAACAATTGAAGAGTTCCGAAGCATTTTTAAACGTCAGCGGAATGCCGAGAACAATGCCAGATTTCCGAAGCATTTTTATATGTCAGCGGAATTCCGAGAACAATGGAAGAGTACCGAAGCATTTTTAAACGTCAGCGGAATTCTGAGAACAATGGAAGAGTTCCGAAGCATTTTTAAACTTCAGCAGAATTCCGAGAACAATGTAAGAGTTTGGAAGCATTTTTAAACTTCAACGGAATTTCGAGAACAATGGAAGAGTTCCGAAGCATATTTAAACGTCAGCGGAATTCCGAGAACAATGAAAGAGTTGCGAAGCATTATTAAACGTCAGCGGAATTCCGAGAACAATGGAAGAGTTCTGAAGTATTTTTAAACGTCAGCGGAATTTTGAAAACAATGGAAGAGTTCCGAAGCATTTTTAAACGTCAGCGGAATGCCGAGAACAATGCAAGATTTCCGAAGCATTTTTATATGTCAGCGGAATTCCGAGAACAATGGAAGAGCTCCGAAGCATTTTTAAACGTCAGCAGAATTCCGAGAACAATGGAAGAGTTCCGAAGCATTTTAAAACTTCAGCAGAATTCCAAGAACAATGGAAGAGTTCCGAAGCATTTTTAAACATCAGCGGAATGCCGAGAACAATGCAAGATTTCCGAAGCATTTTTATATGTCAGCGGAATTCCGAGAACAATGGAAGAGTACCGAAGCATTTTTAAATGTCAGCGGAATGCCGAGAACAATGCAAGATTTCCGAAGCATTTTTATATGTCAGCAGAATTCCGAGAACAATGGAAGAGATTTTAAGCATTTTTAAACTTCAGCGGAATTCCGAGAACAGTAGAAGAGTTCCGAAGCATTTTTAAACTTCACCCGAATTCTGAGAACAATGAAAGAGTTCCGAAGCATTTTTAAAAGTAAGCGGAATTCCGGGAACAATTTAAGAGTTGTGAAGCATTTTTAAGCGTCAGCGGAATTTTGAAAACAATGGAAGATTTCCGAAGCATTTATAAACGTCAGCGGAATTCTGAGAACAATGGAAGAGTTCCGAAGCATTTTTAAACTTCAGCAGAATTCCGAGAACAATGGAATGGTTCCGAAGCATTTTTAAACTTCAGCGGAATTTGGAGAACAATGGAAGAGTTCCGAAGCATTTTTAAAAGTCAGCGGAAATCCGAGAACAATGGAAGAGTTGTGAAGCATTTTTAAACGTCAGCGGAATTCCGAGAACAATGGAATAGTTCTGAAGCATTTTTAAACGTCAGCGGAATTTTGAAAACAATGGAAGATTTCCGAAGCATTTTTTAACGTCAGCGGAATTCTGAGAACAATGGAAGAGTTCTGAAGCATTTATAAACTTCAGCAGAATTCCTAGAACAATGGAAGAGTTCCGAAGCATTTTTAAACTACAGCGGAATTCCGAGAACAATGGAAGAGTTCCGAAGCATTTTTTAACGTCAGCGGAATTCTGAGAACAATGGAAGAGTTCTGAAGCATTTATAAACTTCAGCAGAATTCCTAGAACAATGGAAGAGTTCCGAAGCATTTTTAAACTACAGCGGAATTCCGAGAACAATGGAAGAGTTCCGAAGCATTTTTAAACGTCAGCGGAATTCCGAGAACAATGGAAGAGTACCGAACCATTTTTAATCGTCATCGGAATTCCGAGAACAATGGAAGAGTTCCGAAGCATTTTTAATCATGAGCAGAATTACGAGAACAATTTAAGAGATTTTAAGCATTTTAAAACTTCAGCGGAATTTCGAGAATAATAGAAGAGTTCCGAAGCATTTTTAAACTTCACCCGAATTCCGAGAGCAATGGAAGTGTTCCAAAGCATTTTAAAAGTTCAGCAGAATTCCAAGAACAATTGAAGAGTTCCGAAGCATTTTTAAACGTCAGCGGAATTCTGAGAACAATGGAAGAGTTCCGAAGCATTTTTAAACTTCAGCAGAATTCCGAGAACAATGGAAGCGTTTCAAAGCATTTTTAAACTTCAACGGAATTTCGAGAACAATGGAAGAGTTCCGAAGCATTTTTAAACGTCAGCGGAATGCCGAGAACAATGCAAGATTTCCGAAGCATTTTTATATGTCAGCGGAATTCCGAGAACAATGGAAGAGTACCGAAGCATTTTTAAATGTCAGCAGAATTCCGAGAACAATGAAAGAGTTCCGAAGCATTTTTAAACATCAGCAGAATTCCGAGAACAATGAAAGAGTTCCGAAGTATTTTTAAACGTCAGCAGAATTCCGAGAACAATGGAAGAGTTCCGAAGCATTTTTAAACTTCAGCAGAATTCCGCGAACAATGGAAGGGTTCTGAAGCATTTTTAAACTTCAGCGGAATTTGGAGAACAATGGAAGAGTTCCGAAGTATTTTTAAAAGTCAGAGGAATTCCGAGAACAATGGAAGAGTTCTGAAGCATTTTTAAACGTCAGCGGAATTCCGAGAACAATGGAAGAGTTCCAAAGCATTTTTAAACGTCAGCAGAATTCCGAGAAGAATGTAAGAGTACTGAAGCATTTTTAAACTTCAGCAGAATTCCGAGAGCAATGGAAGAGTTCCAAAGCATTTTAAAAGTTTAGCAGAATTCCGAGAACAATTGAAGAGTTCCGAAGCATTTTTAAACGTCAGCGGAATGCCGAGAACAATGCAAGATTTCCGAAGTATTTTTATATGTCAGCGGAATTCCGAGAACAATGGAAGAGTTCCGAAGCATTTTTAAACTTCAGCAGAATTCCGAGAACAATGGAAGAGTTTCGAAGCATTTTTAAACTTCAACGGAATTTCGAGAACAATGAAAGAGTTCCGAAGCATTTTTAAACGTCAGCGGAATTCCGAGTACAATGAAAGAGTTGCGAAGCATTATTAAACGTCAGCGGAATTCCGAGAACAATGGAAGAGTTCTGAAGCATTTTTAAACTTCAGCAGAATTCCGAGAAGAATGTAAGAGTACTGAAGCATTTTTAAACTTCAGCAGAATTCCGAGAGCAATGGAAGAGTTCCAAAGCATTTTAAAAGTTTAGCAGAATTCCGAGAACAATTGAAGAGTTCTGAAGCATTTTTAAGCGTCAGCGGAATTTTGAAAACAATGGAAGATTTCCGAAGCATTTTTAAACGTCAGCAGAATTCTGAGAACAATGGAAGAGTTCCTAAGCATTTTTAAACTTCAGCAGAATTCCGAGAACAATGGAAGGGTTCCGAAGCATTTTTAAACTTCAGCGGAATTTAGAGAACAATGGAAGAGTTCCGAAGCATTTTTAAAAGTCAGCGGAATTCCGAGAACAATGGAAGAGTTGTGAAGCATTTTTAAACATCAGCGGAATTCCGAGAACAATGGAAGAGTTCCGAAGCATTTTTAAACTTCAGCGGGATTTGGAGAACAATGGAAGAGTTCCGAAGTATTTTTAAAAGTCAGTGGAATTCTGAGAACAATGGAAGTGTTCCGAAGCATTTTTAAACTTCAGCGGAATTCCGAGAACAATGGAAGAGTTCCAAAGCATTTTTAAACGTCAGCGGAATTCCGAGAACAATGGAAGAGTTGTGAAGCATTTTTAAACGTCAGCGGAATTTTGAAAACAATGGAAGATTTCCGAAGCATTTATAAACGTCAGCGGAATTCTGAGAACAATGGAAGAGTTCCGAAGCATTTTTAAACTTCAGCAGAATTCCGAGAACAATGGAAGGGTTCCGTAGCATTTTTAAACTTCAGCGGAATTTGGAGAACAATGGAAGAGTTCCGAAGCATTTTTAAAAGTCAGCGGAAATCCGAGAACAATGGAAGAGTTGTGAAGCATTTTTAAACGTCAGCGGAATTCGGAGAACAATGGAATAGTTCTGAAGCATTTTTAAACGTCAGCGGAATTTTGAAAACAATGGAAGATTTCCGAAGCATTTATAAACGTCAGCGGAATTCTGAGAACAATGGAAGAGTTCCGAAGCATTTTTAAACTTCAGCAGAATTCCGAGAACAATGGAAGGGTTCCGTAGCATTTTTAAACTTCAGCGGAATTTGGAGAACAATGGAAGAGTTCCGAAGCATTTTTAAAAGTCAGCGGAAATCCGAGAACAATGGAAGAGTTGTGAAGCATTTTTAAACGTCAGCGGAATTCCGAGAACAATGGAATAGTTCTGAAGCATTTTTAAACGTCAGCGGAATTTTGAAAACAATGGAAGATTTCCGAAGCATTTTTTAACGTCAGCGGAATTCTGAGAACAATGGAAGAGTTCTGAAGCATTTATAAACTTCAGCAGAATTCCTAGAACAATGGAAGAGTTCCGAAGCATTTTTAAACTACAGCGGAATTCCGAGAACAATGGAAGAGTTCCGAAGCATTTTTAAACGTCAGCGGAATTCCGAGAACAATGGAAGAGTACCGAACCATTTTTAATCGTCATCGGAATTCCGAGAACAATGGAAGAGTTCCGAAGCATTTTTAATCATGAGCAGAATTACGAGAACAATTTAAGAGATTTTAAGCATTTTAAAACTTCAGCGGAATTTCGAGAACAATAGAAGAGTTCCGAAGCATTTTTAAACTTCACCCGAATTCCGAGAGCAATGGAAGAGTTCCAAAGCATTTTAAAAGTTCAGCAGAATTCCGAGAACAATTGAAGAGTTCCGAAGCATTTTTAAACTTCAACGGAATTCCGAGAACAATGGAAGCGTTTCGAAGCATTTTTAAACTTCAACGGAATTTCGAGAACAATGGAAGAGTTCCGAAGCATTTTTAAACGTCAGCGGAATTCCGAGAACAATGAAAGAGTTGCGAAGCATTATTAAACGTCAGCGGAATTCCGAGAACAATGGAAGAGTTCCGAAGCATTTTTAAACGTCAGCGGAATGCCGAGAACAATGCAAGATTTCCGAAGCATTTTTATATGTCAGCGGAATTCCGAGAACAATGGAAGAGTACCGAAACATTTTTAAATGTCAGCAGAATTCCGAGAACAATGGAAGAGTTCCGAAGCATTTTTAAACATCAGCAGAATTTCGAGAACAATGGAAGAGTTCCGAAGTATTTTTAAACGTCAGCAGAATTCCGAGAACAATGGAAGAGTTCCGAAGCATTTTTAAACTTCAGCAGAATTCCGCGAACAATGGAAGGGTTCTGAAGCATTTTTAAACTTCAGCGGAATTTGGAGAACAATGGAAGAGTTCCGAAGTATTTTTAAAAGTCAGAGGAATTCCGAGAACAATGGAAGAGTTCTGAAGCATTTTTAAACGTCAGCGGAATTTGGAGAGCAATGGAAGAGTTCCAAAGCATTTTAAAAGTTTAGCAGAATTCCGAGAACAATTGAAGAGTTCCGAAGCATTTTTAAACGTCAGCGGAATGCCGAGAACAATGCAAGATTTCCGAAGTATTTTTATATGTCAGCGGAATTCCGAGAACAATGGAAGAGTTCCGAAGCATTTTTAAACTTCAGCAGAATTCCGAGAACAATGGAAGAGTTTCGAAGCATTTTTAAACTTCAACGGAATTCCGAGAACAATGGAAGAGTTCTGAAGCATTTTTAAGCGTCAGCGGAATTTTGAAAACAATGGAAGATTTCCGAAGCATTATTAAACGTCAGCGGAATTCCGAGAACAATGGAAGAGTTGTGAAGCATTTTTAAACATCAGCGGAATTCCGAGAACAATGGAAGAGTTCCGAAGCATTTTTAAACGTCAGCGGAATTCTGAGGACAATGGAAGAGTTCTGAAGCATTTTTAAACTTCAGCAGAATTCCAAGAACAATGGAAGAGTTCCGAAGCATTTTTAAACTTCAGCGGAATTCCGAGAACAATGTAAGAGATTTTAAGCATTTTTAAACTTCAGCGGAATTCCGAGAACAATAGAAGAGTTCCGAAGCATTTTTAAAATTCACACGAATTCCGAGAATAATGGAAGAGTTCAGATGAATTTTTAGACTTCAGCAGAATTCCTAAAACAATGGAAGAGGTCCGAAGCATTTTTAAACTTCAGCGGAATTCCGAGAACAATGGAAGAGTTCCGAAGCATTTTTAAACATCAGCGGAATTCCGAGAACAATGGAAGAGTTCCGAAGCATTTTTAAACTTCAGCGGAATTACGAGAACAATGGAAGAGTTCCGAAGCATTTTTAAACATGAGCAGAATAACGAGAACAATGGAAGAGATTTTAAGCATTTTTAAACTTCAGCGGAATTCCGAGAACAATAGAAGAGTTCCGAAGCATTTTTAAACTTCACCCGAATTCCGAGAGCAATGGAAGAGTTCCAAAGCATTTTTAAATGTCAGCGGAATTCCGAGAACAATGAAAGAGTTGCGAAGCATTATTAAACGTCAGCGGAATTCCGAGAACAATGGAAGAGTTCCGAAGCATTTTTAAACGTCAGCGGAATGCCGAGAACAATGCAAGATTTCCGAAGCATTTTTATATGTCAGCGGAATTCCGAGAACAATGGAAGAGTACCGAAGCATTTTTAAATGTCAGCAGAATTCCGAGAACAATGGAAGAGTTCCGAAGCATTTTTAAACATCAGCAGAATTCCGAGAACAATGGAAGAGTTCCGAAGTATTTTTAAACGTCAGCAGAATTCCGAGAACAATGGAAGAGTTCCGAAGCATTTTTAAACTTCAGCAGAATTCCGCGAACAATGGAAGGGTTCTGAAGCATTTTTAAACTTCAGCGGAATTTGGAGAACAATGGAAGAGTTCCGAAGTATTTTTAAAAGTCAGAGGAATTCCGAGAACAATGGAAGAGTTCTGAAGCATTTTTAAACGTCAGCGGAATTTGGAGAGCAATGGAAGAGTTCCAAAGCATTTTAAAAGTTTAGCAGAATTCCGAGAACAATTGAAGAGTTCCGAAGCATTTTTAAACGTCAGCGGAATGCCGAGAACAATGCAAGATTTCCGAAGTATTTTTATATGTCAGCGGATTCCGAGAACAATGGAAGAGTTCCGAAGCATTTTTAAACTTCAGCAGAATTCCGAGAACAATGGAAGAGTTTCGAAGCATTTTTAAACTTCAACGGAATTCCGAGAACAATGGAAGAGTTCTGAAGCATTTTTAAGCGTCAGCGGAATTTTGAAAACAATGGAAGATTTCCGAAGCATTATTAAACGTCAGCGGAATTCCGAGAACAATGGAAGAGTTGTGAAGCATTTTTAAACATCAGCGGAATTCCGAGAACAATGGAAGAGTTCTGAAGCATTTTTAAACGTCAGCGGAATTCTGAGGACAATGGAAGAGTTCTGAAGCATTTTTAAACTTCAGCAGAATTCCAAGAACAATGGAAGAGTTCCGAAGCATTTTTAAACTTCAGCGGAATTCCGAGAACAATGTAAGAGATTTTAAGCATTTTTAAACTTCAGCGGAATTCCGAGAACAATAGAAGAGTTCCGAAGCATTTTTAAAATTCACACGAATTCCGAGAATAATGGAAGAGTTCAGATGAATTTTTAGACTTCAGCAGAATTCCTAAAACAATGGAAGAGGTCCGAAGCATTTTTAAACTTCAGCGGAATTCCGAGAACAATGGAAGAGTTCCGAAGCATTTTTAAACATCAGCGGAATTCCGAGAACAATGGAAGAGTTCCGAAGCATTTTTAAACATCAGCGGAATTCCGAGAACAATGGAAGAGTACCGAAGCATTTTAAAACGTCATCGGAATTCCGAGAACAATGGAAGAGTTCCGAAGCATTTTTAAACTTCAGCGGAATTACGAGAACAATGGAAGAGTTCCGAAGCATTTTTAAACATGAGCAGAATAACGAGAACAATGGAAGAGATTTTAAGCATTTTTAAACTTCAGCGGAATTCCGAGAACAATAGAAGAGTTCCGAAGCATTTTTAAACTTCACCCGAATTCCGAGAGCAATGGAAGAGTTCCAAAGCATTTTTAAATGTCAGCGGAATTCCGAGAACAATGAAAGAGTTGCGAAGCATTATTAAACGTCAGCGGAATTCCGAGAACAATGGAAGATTTCTGAAGCATCTTTAAACTTCAGCAGAATTCCGAGAACAATGGAAGAGTTTCGAAGCATTTTTAAACGTCAGTGGAATTCCGAGAACAATGAAAGAGTTGCGAAGCATTATTAAACGTCAGCGGAATTCCGAGAACAATGGAAGAGTTCTGAAGCATTTTTAAGCGTCAGCGGAATTTTGAAAACAATGGAAGATTTCCGAAGCATTTATAAACGTCAGCGGAATTCTGAGAACAATGGAAGAGTTCCGAAGCATTTTTAAACTTCAGCAGAATTCCGAGAACAATGGAAGGGTTCCGAAGCATTTTTAAACTTCAGCGGAATTTGGAGAACAATGGAAGAGTTCCGAAGCATTTTTAAAAGTCAGCGGAAATCCGAGAACAATGGAAGAGTTGTGAAGCATTTTTAAACGTCAGCGGAATTCCGAGAACAATGGAATAGTTCTGAAGCATTTTTAAACGTCAGCGGAATTTTGAAAACAATGGAAGATTTCCGAAGCATTTTTAAACGTCAGCGGAATTCTGAGAACAATGGAAGAGTTCTGAAGCATTTATAAACTTCAGCAGAATTCCGAGAACAATGGAAGAGATCCGAAGCATTTTTAAACTTCAGCGGAATTCCTAGAACAATGTAAGAGATTTTAAGCATTTTTAAACTTCAGCGGAATTCCGAGAACAATAGAAGAGTTCCGAAGCATTGTTAAAATTCACACGAATTCCGAGAATAATGGAAGAGTTCAGATGAATTTTTAGACTTCAGCAGAATTCCTAGAACAATGGAAGATTTCCGAAGCATTTTTAAACTACAGCGGAATTCCGAGAACAATGGAAGAGTTCCGAAGCATTTTTAAACGTCAGCGGAATTCCGAGAACAATGGAAGAGTACCGATGCATTTTTAATTGTCATCGGAATTCCGAGAACAATGGAAGTGTTCCGAAGCATTTTTAAACTTCAGCGGAATTACGAGAACAATGGAAGAGTTCCGAAGCATTTTTAATCATGAGCAGAATTACGAGAACAATTTAAGAGATTTTAAGCATTTTTAAACTTCAGCGGAAATCCGAGAACAATAGAAGAGTTCCGAAGCATTTTGAAATGTCAGCGGAATGCCGAGAACAATGCAAGATTTCCGAAGCATTTTTAAACGTCAGCGGAATTCTGAGAACAATGGAAGAGTTCCGAAGCATTTTTAAACTTCAGCAGAATTCCGAGAACAATGGAAGCGTTTCGAAGCATTTTTAAACTTCAACGGAATTTCGAGAACAATGGAAGAGTTCCGAAGCATTTTTAAACGTCAGCGGAATTCCGAGAACAATGAAAGAGTTGCGAAGCATTATTAAACGTCAGCGGAATTCCGAGAACAATGGAAGAGTTCCGAAGCATTTTTAAACGTCAGCGGAATGCCGAGAACAATGCAAGATTTCTGAAGCATTTTTATATGTCAGCGGAATTCCGGGAACAATGGAAGAGTACCGAAGCATTTTTAAATGTCAGCAGAATTCCGAGAACAATGGAAGAGTTCCGAAGCATTTTTAAACGTCAGCAGAATTCCGAGAACAATGGAAGCGTTTCGAAGCATTTTTAAACTTCAACGGAATTTCGAGAACAATGGAAGAGTTCCGAAGCATTTTTAAACGTCAGCGGAATTCCGAGAACAATGAAAGAGTTGCGAAGCATTATTAAACGTCAGCGGAATTCCGAGAACAATGGAAGAGTTCCGAAGCATTTTTAAACGTCAGCGGAATGCCGAGAACAATGCAAGATTTCTGAAGCATTTTTATATGTCAGCGGAATTCCGAGAACAATGGAAGAGTACCGAAGCATTTTTAAATGTCAGCAGAATTCCGAGAACAATGGAAGAGTTCCGAAGCATTTTTAAATGTCAGCAGAATTCCGAGAACAATGGAAGAGTTCCGAAGTATTTTTAAACGTCAGCAGAATTCCGAGAACAATGGAAGAGTTCCGAAGCATTTTTAAACGTTAGCGGAATTCCGAGGACAATGGAAGAGTTCTGAAGCATTTTTAAGCGTCAGCGGAATTTTGAAAACAATGGAAGATTTCCGAAGCATTTTTAAACGTCAGCGGAATTCTGAGAACAATGGAAGAGTTCCGAAGCATTTTTAAACTTCAGCAGAATTCCAAGAACAATGGAAGGGTTCTGAAGCATTTTTAAACTTCAGCGGAATTTGGAGAACAATGGAAGAGTTCCGAAGTATTTTTAAAAGTCAGCGGAATTCCGAGAACAATGGAAGAGTTCCGAAGCCTTTTTAAACGTCAGCAGAATTCCGAGAAGAATGTAAGAGTACTGAAGCATTTTTAAACTTCAGCATAATTCCGAGAGCAATGGAAGAGTTCCAAAGCATTTTAAAAGTTCAGCAGAATTCCGAGAACAATTGAAGAGTTCCGAAGCATTTTTAAACGTCAGCGGAATGCCGAGAACAATGCAAGATTTCCGAAGCATTTTTATATGTCAGCGGAATTCCGAGAACAATGGAAGAGTTCCGAAGCATTTTTAAACTTCAGCAGAATTCCGAGAACAATGGAAGAGTTCCGAAGCATTTTTAAACTTCAACGGAATTCCGAGAACAATGAAAGAGTTCCGAAGCATTTTTAAACGTCAGCGGAATTCCGAGTACAATGAAAGAGTTTCGAAGCATTATTAAACGTCAGCGGAATTCCGAGAACAATGAAAGAGTTCCGAAGCATTTTTAAACGTCAGCGGAATTCCGAGTACAATGAAAGAGTTGCGAAGCATTATTAAACGTCAGCGGAATTCCGAGAACAATGGAAGAGTTCTGAAGCGTTTTTAAACTTCAGCAGAATTCCCAGAACAATGGAAGAGTTTCGAAGCATTTTTAAACTTCAACGGAATTCCGAGAAAAATGGAAGAGTTCCGAAAAATTTTTAAACGTCAGCGGAAATCTGAGAACAATGAAAGAGTTGCGAAGCATTATTAAACGTCAGCGGAATTCCGAGAACAATGGAAGAGTTCTGAAGCATTTTTAAACGTCAGCGGAATTCTGAGAACAATGGAAGAGTTCCTAAGCATTTTTAAACTTCAGCAGAATTCCGAGAACAATGGAAGGGTTCCGAAGCATTTTTAAACTTCAGCGGAATCTGGAGAACAATGGAAGAGTTCCGAAGCATTTTTAAAAGTCAGCGGAATTCCGAGAACAATGGAAGAGTTCTGAAGCATTTTTAAACTTCAGCAGAATTCCAAGAACAATGGAAGAGTTCCGAAGCATTTTTAAACTTCAGCGGAATTCCGAGAACAATGTAAGAGATTTTAAGCATTTTTAAACTTCAGCGGAATTCCGAGAACAATAGAAGAGTTCCGAAGCATTTTTAAAATTCACACGAATTCCGAGAATAATGGAAGAGTTCAGATGAATTTTTAGACTTCAGCAGAATTCCTAAAACAATGGAAGAGGTCCGAAGCATTTTTAAACTTCAGCGGAATTCCGAGAACAATGGAAGAGTTACGAAGCATTTTTAAACATCAGCGGAATTCCGAGAACAATGGAAGAGTACCGAAGCATTTTAAAACGTCATCGGAATTCCGAGAACAATGGAGGAGTTCCAAAGCATTTTTAAACTTCATCGGAATTCCGAGAACAATGGAAGAGTTCCGAAGCATTTTTAAACATCAGCGGAATTCCGAGAACAATGGAAGAGTACCGAAGCATTTTAAAACGTCATCGGAATTCCGAGAACAATGGAAGAGTTCCGAAGCATTTTTAAACTTCAGCGGAATTACGAGAACAATGGAAGAGTTCCGAAGCATTTTTAAACATGAGCAGAATAACGAGAACAATGGAAGAGATTTTAAGCATTTTTAAACTTCAGCGGAATTCCGAGAACAATAGAAGAGTTCCGAAGCATTTTTAAACTTCACCCGAATTCCGAGAGCAATGGAAGAGTTCCAAAGCATTTTAACAGTTCAGCAGAATTCCGAGAACAATTGAAGAGTTCCGAAGCATTTTTAAACGTCAGCGGAATGCCGAGAACAATGCCAGATTTCCGAAGCATTTTTATATGTCAGCGGAATTCCGAGAACAATGGAAGAGTACCGAAGCATTTTTAAACGTCAGCGGAATTCTGAGAACAATGGAAGAGTTCCGAAGCATTTTTAAACTTCAGCAGAATTCCGAGAACAATGGAAGAGTTTGGAAGCATTTTTAAACTTCAACGGAATTTCGAGAACAATGGAAGAGTTCCGAAGCATATTTAAACGTCAGCGGAATTCCGAGAACAATGAAAGAGTTGCGAAGCATTATTAAACGTCAGCGGAATTCCGAGAACAATGGAAGAGTTCTGAAGTATTTTTAAACGTCAGCGGAATTTTGAAAACAATGGAAGAGTTCCGAAGCATTTTTAAACGTCAGCGGAATGCCGAGAACAATGCAAGATTTCCGAAGCATTTTTATATGTCAGCGGAATTCCGAGAACAATGGAAGAGCTCCGAAGCATTTTTAAACGTCAGCAGAATTCCGAGAACAATGGAAGAGTTCCGAAGCATTTTAAAACTTCAGCAGAATTCCAAGAACAATGGAAGAGTTCCGAAGCATTTTTAAACATCAGCGGAATGCCGAGAACAATGCAAGATTTCCGAAGCATTTTTATATGTCAGCGGAATTCCGAGAACAATGGAAGAGTACCGAAGCATTTTTAAATGTCAGCGGAATGCCGAGAACAATGCAAGATTTCCGAAGCATTTATAAACGTCAGCGGAATTCTGAGAACAATGGAAGAGTTCCGAAGCATTTTTAAACTTCAGCAGAATTCCGAGAACAATGGAATGGTTCCGAAGCATTTTTAAACTTCAGCGGAATTTGGAGAACAATGGAAGAGTTCCGAAGCATTTTTAAAAGTCAGCGGAAATCCGAGAACAATGGAAGAGTTGTGAAGCATTTTTAAACGTCAGCGGAATTCCGAGAACAATGGAAGCGTTTCAAAGCATTTTTAAACTTCAACGGAATTTCGAGAACAATGGAAGAGTTCCGAAGCATTTTTAAACGTCAGCGGAAATCCGAGAACAATGGAAGAGTTGTGAAGCATTTTTAAACTTCAGCAGAATTCCGAGAACAATGGAAGCGTTTCAAAGCATTTTTAAACTTCAACGGAATTTCGAGAACAATGGAAGAGTTCCGAAGCATTTTTAAACGTCAGCGGAATTCCGAGAACAATGAAAGAGTTGCGAAGCATTATTAAACGTCAGCGGAATTCCGAGAACAATGGAAGAGTTCCGAAGCATTTTTAAACGTCAGCGGAATGCCGAGAACAATGCAAGATTTCCGAAGCATTTTTATATGTCAGCGGAATTCCGAGAACAATGGAAGAGTACCGAAGCATTTTTAAATGTCAGCAGAATTCCGAGAACAATGGAAGAGTTCCGAAGCATTTTTAAACATCAGCAGAATTCCGAGAACAATGAAAGAGTTCCGAAGTATTTTTAAACGTCAGCAGAAGTCCGAGAACAATGGAAGAGTTCCGAAGCATTTTTAAACTTCAGCAGAATTCCGCGAACAATGGAAGGGTTCTGAAGCATTTTAAAACTTCAGCGGAATTTGGAGAACAATGGAAGAGTTCCGAAGTATTTTTAAAAGTCAGAGGAATTCCGAGAACAATGGAAGAGTTCTGAAGCATTTTTAAACGTCAGCGGAATTCCGAGAACAATGGAAGAGTTCCAAAGCATTTTTAAACGTCAGCAGAATTCCGAGAAGAATGTAAGAGTACTGAAGCATTTTTAAACTTCAGCAGAATTCCGAGAGCAATGGAAGAGTTCCAAAGCATTTTAAAAGTTTAGCAGAATTCCGAGAACAATTGAAGAGTTCCGAAGCATTTTTAAACGTCAGCGGAATGCCGAGAACAATGCAAGATTTCCGAAGTATTTTTATATGTCAGCGGAATTCCGAGAACAATGGAAGAGTTCCGAAGCATTTTTAAACTTCAGCAGAATTCCGAGAACAATGGAAGAGTTTCGAAGCATTTTTAAACTTCAACGGAATTTCGAGAACAATGAAAGAGTTCTGAAGCATTTTTAAACGTCAGCGGAATTCCGAGTACAATGAAAGAGTTGCGAAGCATTATTAAACGTCAGCGGAATTCCGAGAACAATGGAAGAGTTCTGAAGCATTTTTAAACTTCAGCAGAATTCCCAGAACAATGGAAGAGTTTCGAAGCATTTTTAAACTTCAACGGAATTCCGAGAACAATGGAAGAGTTCCGAAGCATTTTTAAACGTCAGCGGAATTCCGAGAACAATGAAAGAGTTGCGAAGCATTATTAAACGTCAGCGGAATTCCAAGAACAATGGAAGAGTTCTGAAGCATTTTTAAGCGTCAGCGGAATTTTGAAAACAATGGAAGATTTCCGAAGCATTTTTAAACGTCAGCGGAATTCTGAGAACAATGGAAGAGTTCCTAAGCATTTTTAAACTTCAGCAGAATTCCGAGAACAATGGAAGGGTTCCGAAGCATTTTTAAACTTCAGCGGAATTTAGAGAACAATGGAAGAGTTGTGAAGCATTTTTAAACATCAGCGGAATTCCGAGAACAATGGAAGAGTTCCGAAGCATTTTTAAACTTCAGCGGGATTTGGAGAACAATGGAAGAGTTCCGAAGTATTTTTAAAAGTCAGTGGAATTCTGAGAACAATGGAAGTGTTCCGAAGCATTTTTAAACTTCAGCGGAATTCCGAGAACAATGGAAGAGTTCCAAAGCATTTTTAAACGTCAGCGGAATTCCGAGAACAATGGAAGAGTTGTGAAGCATTTTTAAACGTCAGCGGAATTTTGAAAACAATGGAAGATTTCCGAAGCATTTATAAACGTCAGCGGAATTCTGAGAACAATGGAAGAGTTCCGAAGCATTTTTAAACTTCAGCAGAATTCCGAGAACAATGGAAGGGTTCCGTAGCATTTTTAAACTTCAGCGGAATTTGGAGAACAATGGAAGAGTTCCGAAGCATTTTTAAAAGTCAGCGGAAATCCGAGAACAATGGAAGAGTTGTGAAGCATTTTTAAACGTCAGCGGAATTCGGAGAACAATGGAATAGTTCTGAAGCATTTTTAAACGTCAGCGGAATTTTGAAAACAATGGAAGATTTCCGAAGCATTTATAAACGTCAGCGGAATTCTGAGAACAATGGAAGAGTTCCGAAGCATTTTTAAACTTCAGCAGAATTCCGAGAACAATGGAAGGGTTCCGTAGCATTTTTAAACTTCAGCGGAATTTGGAGAACAATGGAAGAGTTCCGAAGCATTTTTAAAAGTCAGCGGAAATCCGAGAACAATGGAAGAGTTGTGAAGCATTTTTAAACGTCAGCGGAATTCCGAGAACAATGGAATAGTTCTGAAGCATTTTTAAACGTCAGCGGAATTTTGAAAACAATGGAAGATTTCCGAAGCATTTTTTAACGTCAGCGGAATTCTGAGAACAATGGAAGAGTTCTGAAGCATTTATAAACTTCAGCAGAATTCCTAGAACAATGGAAGAGTTCCGAAGCATTTTTAAACTACAGCGGAATTCCGAGAACAATGGAAGAGTTCCGAAGCATTTTTAAACGTCAGCGGAATTCCGAGAACAATGGAAGAGTACCGAACCATTTTTAATCGTCATCGGAATTCCGAGAACAATGGAAGAGTTCCGAAGCATTTTTAATCATGAGCAGAATTACGAGAACAATTTAAGAGATTTTAAGCATTTTAAAACTTCAGCGGAATTTCGAGAACAATAGAAGAGTTCCGAAGCATTTTTAAACTTCACCCGAATTCCGAGAGCAATGGAAGAGTTCCAAAGCATTTTAAAAGTTCAGCAGAATTCCGAGAACAATTGAAGAGTTCCGAAGCATTTTTAAACTTCAACGGAATTCCGAGAACAATGGAAGCGTTTCGAAGCATTTTTAAACTTCAACGGAATTTCGAGAACAATGGAAGAGTTCCGAAGCATTTTTAAACGTCAGCGGAATTCCGAGAACAATGAAAGAGTTGCGAAGCATTATTAAACGTCAGCGGAATTCCGAGAACAATGGAAGAGTTCCGAAGCATTTTTAAACGTCAGCGGAATGCCGAGAACAATGCAAGATTTCCGAAGCATTTTTATATGTCAGCGGAATTCCGAGAACAATGGAAGAGTACCGAAGCATTTTTAAATGTCAGCAGAATTCCGAGAACAATGGAAGAGTTCCGAAGCATTTTTAAACATCAGCAGAATTCCGAGAACAATGGAAGAGTTCCGAAGTATTTTTAAACGTCAGCAGAATTCCGAGAACAATGGAAGAGTTCCGAAGCATTTTTAAACTTCAGCAGAATTCCGCGAACAATGGAAGGGTTCTGAAGCATTTTTAAACTTCAGCGGAATTTGGAGAACAATGGAAGAGTTCCGAAGTATTTTTAAAAGTCAGAGGAATTCCGAGTACAATGGAAGAGTTCTGAAGCATTTTTAAACGTCAGCGGAATTTGGAGAGCAATGGAAGAGTTCCAAAGCATTTTAAAAGTTTAGCAGAATTCCGAGAACAATTGAAGAGTTCCGAAGCATTTTTAAACGTCAGCGGAATGCCGAGAACAATGCAAGATTTCCGAAGTATTTTTATATGTCAGCGGAATTCCGAGAACAATGGAAGAGTTCCGAAGCATTTTTAAACTTCAGCAGAATTCCGAGAACAATGGAAGAGTTTCGAAGCATTTTTAAACTTCAACGGAATTCCGAGAACAATGAAAGAGTTCCGAAGCATTTTTAAACGTCAGCGGAATTCTGAGTACAATGAAAGAGTTGCGAAGCATTATTAAACGTCAGCGGAATTCCGAGAACAATGGAAGAGTTCTGAAGCATTTTTAAACTTCAGCAGAATTCCCAGAACAATGGAAGAGTTTCGAAGCATTTTTAAACTTCAACAGAATTCCGAGAACAATGGAAGAGTTCCGAAGCATTTTTAAACGTCAGCGGAATTCCGAGAACAATGAAAGAGTTGCGAAGCATTATTAAACGTCAGCGGAATTCCAAGAACAATGGAAGAGTTCTGAACCATTTTTAAGCGTCAGCGGAATTTTGAAAACAATGGAAGATTTCCGAAGCATTTTTAAACGTCAGCGGAATTCTGAGAACAATGGAAGAGTTCCTAAGCATTTTTAAACTTCAGCAGAATTCCGAGAACAATGGAAGGGTTCCGAAGCATTTTTAAACATCAGCGGAATTCCGAGAACAATGGAAGAGTTCCGAAGCATTTTTAAACGTCAGCGGAATTCTGAGGACAATGGAAGAGTTCTGAAGCATTTTTAAACTTCAGCAGAATTCCAAGAACAATGGAAGAGTTCCGAAGCATTTTTAAACTTCAGCGGAATTCCGAGAACAATGTAAGAGATTTTAAGCATTTTTAAACTTCAGCAGAATTCCGAGAACAATAGAAGAGTTCCGAAGCATTTTTAAAATTCACACGAATTCCGAGAATAATGGAAGAGTTCAGATGAATTTTTAGACTTCAGCAGAATTCCTAAAACAATGGAAGAGGTCCGAAGCATTTTTAAACTTCAGCGGAATTCCGAGAACAATGGAAGAGTTCCGAAGCATTTTTAAACATCAGCGGAATTCCGAGAACAATGGAAGAGTACTGAAGCATTTTAAAACGTCATCGGAATTCCGAGAACAATGGAAGAGTTCCGAAGCATTTTTAAACTTCAGCAGAATTACGAGTACAATGGAAGAGTTCCAAAGCATTTTTAAACTTCAGCGGAATTCAGAGAACAATGGAAGAGTTTCGAAGCATTTTTAAACATCAGCGGAATTCCGAGAACAATGGAAGAGTACCGAAGCATTTTAAAACGTCATCGGAATTCCGAGAACAATGGAAGAGTTCCGAAGCATTTTAACAGTTCAGCAGAATTCCGAGAACAATTGAAGAGTTCCGAAGCATTTTTAAACGTCAGCGGAATGCCGAGAACAATGCAAGATTTCCGAAGCATTTTTATATGTCAGCGGAATTCCGAGAACAATGGAAGAGTACCGAAGCATTTTTAAACGTCAGCGGAATTCTGAGAACAATGGAAGAGTTCCGAAGCATTTTTAAACTTCAGCAGAATTCCGAGAACAATGGAAGAGTTTCGAAGCATTTTTAAACTTCAACGGAATTCCGAGAACAATGAAAGAGTTCCGAAGCATTTTTAAACGTCAGCGGAATTCCGAGTACAATGAAAGAGTTGCGAAGCATTATTAAACGTCAGCGGAATTCCGAGAACAATGGAAGAGTTCTGAAGCATTTTTAAACTTCAGCAGAATTCCCAGAACAATGGAAGAGTTTCGAAGCATTTTTAAACTTCAACGGAATTCCGAGAACAATGGAAGAGTTCCGAAGCATTTTTAAACGTCAGCGGAATTCCGAGAACAATGAAAGAGTTGCGAAGCGTTATTAAACGTCAGCGGAATTCCAAGAACAATGGAAGAGTTCTGAAGCATTTTTAAGCGTCAGCGGAATTTTGAAAACAACGGAAGATTTCCGAAGCATTTTTAAACGTCAGCGGAATTCTGAGAACAATGGAAGAGTTCCTAAGCATTTTTAAACTTCAGCAGAATTCCGAGAACAATGGAAGGGTTCCGAAGCATTTTTAAACTTCAGCGGAATTTAGAGAACAATGGAAGAGTTCCGAAGCATTTTTAAAAGTCAGCGGAATTCCGAGAACAATGGAAGAGTTGTGAAGCATTTTTAAACATCAGCGGAATTCCGAGAACAATGGAAGAGTTCCGAAGCATTTTTAAACGTCAGCGGAATTTTGAAAACAATGGAAGATTTCCGAAGCATTTTTAAACGTCAGCGGAATTCTGAGAACAATGGAAGAGTTCCGAAGCATTTTTAAACGTCAGCGGAATGCCGAGAACAATGCAAGATTTCCGAAGCATTTTTATATGTCAGCGGAATTCCGAGAACAATGGAAGAGCTCCGAAGCATTTTTAAACGTCAGCAGAATTCCGAGAACAATGGAAGAGTTCTGAAGCATTTTTAAGCGTCAGCGGAATTTTGAAAACAATGGAAGATTTCCGAAGCATTTTTAAACGTCAGCGGAATTCTGAGAACAATGGAAGAGTTCTGAAGCATTTATAAACTTCAGCAGAATTCCGAGAACAATGGAAGAGTTCCGAAGCATTTTTAAACTTCAGCGGAATTCCTAGAACAATGTAAGAGATTTTAAGCATTTTTAAACTTCAGCGGAATTCCGAGAACAATAGAAGAGTTCCGAAGCATTGTTAAAATTCACACGAATTTCGAGAATAATGGAAGAGTTCAGATGAATTTTTAGACTTCAGCAGAATTCCTAGAACAATGGAAGAGTTCCGAAGCATTTTTAAACTACAGCGGAATTCCGAGAACAATGGAAGAGTTCCGAAGCATTTTTAAACGTCAGCGGAATTCCGAGAACAAAGGAAGAGTACCGAAGCATTTTTAATCGTCATCGGAATTCCGAGAACAATGGAAGAGTTCCGAAGCATTTTTAAACTTCAGCGGAATTACGAGAACAATGGAAGAGTTCCGAAGCATTTTTAATCATGAGCAGAATTACGAGAACAATTTAAGAGATTTTAAGCATTTTTAAACTTCAGCGGAATTCCAAGAACAATAGAAGAGTTCCGAAGCATTTTTAAACTTCACCCGAATTCCGTGAGCAATGGAAGAGTTCCAAAGCATTTTAAAAGTTCAGCAGAATTCCGAGAACAATTGAAGAGTTCCGAAGCATTTTTAAACGTCAGCGGAATGCCGAGAACAATGCAAGATTTCCGAAGCATTTTTAAACGTCAGCGGAATTCTGAGAACAATGGAAGAGTTCCGAAGCATTTTTAAACTTCAGCAGAATTCCGAGAACAATGGAAGCGTTTCGAAGCATTTTTAAACTTCAACGTAATTTCGAGAACAATGGAAGAGTTCCGAAGCATTTTTAAACGTCAGCGGAATGCCGAGAACAATGCAAGATTTCCGAAGCATTTTTATATGTCAGCGGAATTCTGAGAACAATGGAAGAGTTCGGAAGCATTTTTAAACGTCAGCGGAATGCCGAGAACAATGCAAGATTTCCGAAGCATTTTTATATGTCAGCGGAATTCCGAGAACAATGGAAGAGCTCCGAAGCATTTTTAAACGTCAGCAGAATTCCGAGAACAATGGAAGAGTTCCGAAGCATTTTTAAACTTCAGCAGAATTCCAAGAACAATGGAAGAGTTCTGAAGCATTTTTAAATGTCAGCAGAATTCCGAGATCAATGGAAGAGTTCCGAAGCATTTTTAAACGTCAGCGGAATTCCGAGAACAATGGAAGAGTTCTGAAGCATTTTTAAGCATCAGCGGAATTTTGAAAACAATGGAAGATTTCCGAAGCATTTTTAAACGTCAGCAGAATTCTGAGAACAATGGAAGAGTTCCGAAGCATTTTTAAACTTCAGCAGAATTCCGAGAACAATGGAAGGGTTCCGAAGCATTTTTAAACTTCAGCGGAATTTGGAGAACAATGGAAGAGTTCCGAAGTATTTTTAAAAGTCAGCGGAATTCCGAGAACAATGGAAGAGTTGTGAAGCATTTTTAAACGTCAGCGGAATTCCGAGAACAATGGAAGAGTTCCGAAGCATTTTTAAACGTCAGCGGAATTCCGAGAACAATGGAAGAGTTCCGAAGCATTTTTAAACGTCAGCAGAATTCCGAGAACAATGGAAGAGTTCCGAAGCATTTTTAAATGTCAGCAGAATTCTGAGAACAATGGAAGGGTTCCGAAGCATTTTTAAACTTCAGCGGAATTCCGAGAACAATGGAAGAGTTCCAAAGCATTTTTAAACGTCAGCGGAATTCTGAGAACAATGGAAGAGTTCCGAAGCATTTTTAAACGTCAGCAGAATTCCGAGAACAATGGAAGAGTTCCGAAGTATTTTTAAACGTCAGCAGAATTCCGAGAACAATGGAAGAGTTCCGAAGCATTTTTAAACGTCAGCGGAATTCCGAGGACAATGGAAGAGTTCTGAAGCATTTTTAAGCGTCAGCGGAATTTTGAAAACAATGGAAGATTTCCGAAGCATTTTTAAACGTCAGCGGAATTCTGAGAACAATGGAAGAGTTCTGAAGCATTTTTAAACTTCAGCAGAATTCCGAGAACAATGGAAGGGTTCTGAAGCATTTTTAAACTTCAGCGGAATTTGGAGAACAATGGAAGAGTTCTGAAGTATTTTTAAAAGTCAGCGGAATTCCGAGAACAATGGAAGAGTTCCGAAGCCTTTTTAAACTTCAGCAGAATTCCGAGAACAATGGAAGATTTCCGAAGCATTTTTAAACGTCAGCGGAATTCTGAGAACAATGGAAGAGTTCTGAAGCATTTATAAACTTCAGCAGAATTCCGAGAACAATGGAAGAGTTCCGAAGCATTTTTAAACTTCACCCGAATTCCAAGAGCAATGGAATAGTTCCAAAGCATTTTAAAAGTTCAGCAGAATTCCGAGAACAATGGAAGAGTTCCGAAGCATTTTTAAACGTCAGCAGAATTCCGAGAACAATGGAAGAGTTCCGAAGCATTTTTAAACGTCAGCAGAATTCCGAGAACAATGGAAGAGTTCCGAAGCATTTTTAAACGTCAGCAGAATTCCGAGAACAATGGAAGAGTTCCGAAGCATTTTTAAACGTCAGCAGAATTCCGAGAACAATGGAAGAGTTCCGAAGCATTTTTAAACGTCAGCAGAATTCCGAGAACAATGGAAGAGTTCCGAAGCATTTTTAAACGTCAGCAGAATTCCGAGAACAATGGAAGAGTTCCGAAGCATTTTTAAACGTCAGCGGAATTCCGAGAACAATGGAAGAGTTCTGAAGCATTTTTAAGCGTCAGCGGAATTTTGAAATCAATGGAAGATTTCCGAAGCATTTTTAAACGTCAGCAGAATTCCGAGAACAATGGAAGGGTTCCGAAGCATATTTAAACTTCAGCGGAATTTGGAGAACAATGGAAGAGTTCCGAAGCATTTTTAAAAGTCAGCGGAATTCCGAGAACAATGGAAGAGTTGTGAAGCATTTTTAAACATCAGCGGAATTCCGAGAACAATGGAAGAGTTCCGAAGCATTTTTAAACGTCAGCGGAATTCTGAGGACAATGGAAGAGTTCTGAAGCATTTTTAAACTTCAGCAGAATTCCAAGAACAATGGAAGAGTTCCGAAGCATATTTAAACTTCAGCGGAATTTGGAGAACAATGGAAGAGTTGTGAAGCATTTTTAAAAGTCAGCGGAATTCCGAGAACAATGTAAGAGATTTTAAGCATTTTTAAACTTCAGCGGAATTCCGAGAACAATAGAAGAGTTCCGAAACATTTTTAAAATTCACACGAATTCCGAGAATAATGGAAGAGTTCAGATGAATATTTAGACTTCAGCAGAATTCCTAAAACAATGGAAGAGGTCCGAAGCATTTTTAAACTTCAGCGGAATTCCGAGAACAATGGAAGAGTTCCGAAGCATTTTTAAACATCAGCGGAATTCCGAGAACAATGGAAGAGTACTGAAGCATTTTAAAACGTCATCGGAATTCCGAGAACAATGGAAGAGTTCCGAAGCATTTTTAAACTTCAGCAGAATTACGAGTACAATGGAAGAGTTCCAAAGAATTTTTAAACTTCAGCGGAATTCCGAGAACAATGGAAGAGTACCGAAGCATTTTAAAACGTCATCGGAATTCCGAGAACAATGGAAGAGTTCCGAAGCATTTTTAAACTTCAGCGGAATTACGAGAACAATGGAAGAGATTTTAAGCATTTTTAAACTTCAGCGGAATTCCGAGAACAATAGAAGAGTTCCGAAGCATTTTTAAACTTCACCCGAATTCCGAGAGCAATGGAAGAGTTCCAAAGCATTTTAACAGTTCAGCAGAATTCCGAGAACAATTGAAGAGTTCCGAAGCATTTTTAAACGTCAGCGGAATGCCGAGAACAATGCAAGATTTCCGAAGCATTTTTATATGTCAGCAGAATTCCGAGAACAATGGAAGAGTACCGAAGCATTTTTAAACGTCAGCGGAATTCTGAGAACAATGGAAGAGTTCCGAAGCATTTTTAAACTTCAGCAGAATTCCGAGAACAATGGAAGAGTTTGGAAGCATTTTTAAACTTCAACGGAATTTCGAGAACAATGGAAGAGTTCCGAAGCATTTTTAAACTTCACCCGAATTCCGAGAGCAATGGAAGAGTTCCAAAGCATTTTAAAAGTTCAGCAGAATTCCGAGAACAATTGAAGAGTTACGAAGCATTTTTAAACGTCAGCGGAATGCCGAGAACAATGCAAGATTTCCGAAGCATTTTTAAACGTCAGCGGAATTCTGAGAACAATGGAAGAGTTCCGAAGCATTTTTAAACTTCAGCAGAATTCCGAGAACAATGGAAGAGTTTCGAAGCATTTTTAAACTTCAACGGAATTTCGAGAACAATGGAAGAGTTGCGAAGCATTTTTAAACGTCAGCGGAATTCCGAGAACAATGAAAGAGTTGCGAAGCATTATTAAACGTCAGCGGAATTCCGAGAACAATGGAAGAGTTCTGAAGCATTTTTAAACGTCAGCGGAATTTTGAAAACAATGGAAGATTTCCGAAGCATTTTTAAACGTCAGCAGAATTCTGAGAACAATGGAAGAGTTGCGAAGCATTTTTAAACTTCAGCGGAATGCCGAGAACAATGCAAGATTTCCGAAGCATTTTTATATGTCAGCGGAATTCCGAGAACAATGGAAGAGTACCGAAGCATTTTTAAACGTCAGCAGGATTCCGAGAACAATGGAAGAGTTCCGAAGCATTTTTAAACGTCAGCAGAATTCCGAGAACAATGGAAGAGTTCCGAAGCATTTTTAAACGTCAGCAGAATTCCGAGAAGAATGTAAGAGTTCTGAAGCATTTTTAAACGTCAGCAGAATTCCGAGAACAATGGAAGAGTTCCGAAGTATTTTTAAACGTCAGCAGAATTCCGAGAACAATGGAAGAGTTCCGAAGCATTTTTAAACGTCAGCGGAATTCCGAGGACAATGGAAGAGTTCTGAAGCATTTTTAAGCGTCAGCGGAATTTTGAAAACAATGGAAGATTTCCGAAGCATTTTTAAACGTCAGCGGAATTCTGAGAACAATGGAAGAGTTCCGAAGCATTTTTAAACTTCAGCAGAATTCCGAGAACAATGGAAGGGTTCTGAAGCATTTTTAAACTTCAGCGGAATTTGGAGAACAATGGAAGAGTTCTGAAGTATTTTTAAAAGTCAGCGGAATTCCGAGAACAATGGAAGAGTTCCGAAGCCTTTTTAAACTTCAGCAGAATTCCGAGAACAATGGAAGATTTCCGAAGCATTTTTAAACGTCAGCGGAATTCTGAGAACAATGGAAGAGTTCTGAAGCATTTATAAACTTCAGCAGAATTCCGAGAACAATGGAAGAGTTCCGAAGCATTTTTAAACTTCACCCGAATTCCAAGAGCAATGGAATAGTTCCAAAGCATTTTAAAAGTTCAGCAGAATTCCGAGAACAATGGAAGAGTTCCGAAGCATTTTTAAACGTCAGCAGAATTCCGAGAACAATGGAAGAGTTCCGAAGCATTTTTAAACGTCAGCAGAATTCCGAGAACAATGGAAGAGTTCCGAAGCATTTTTAAACGTCAGCAGAATTCCGAGAACAATGGAAGAGTTCCGAAGCATTTTTAAACGTCAGCAGAATTCGGAGAACAATGGAAGAGTTCCGAAGCATTTTTAAACTTCAGCAGAATTCCGAGAACAATGGAAGGGTTCCGAAGCATTTTTAAACTTCAGCGGAATTTGGAGAACAATGAAAGAGTTGCGAAGCATTTTTAAATGTCAGCAGAATTCCGAGAAGAATGTAAGAGTACTGAAGCATTTTTAAACTTCAGCAGAATTCCGAGAGTAATGGAAGAGTTCCAAAGCATTTTAAAAGTTCAGCAGAATTCCGAGAACAATTGAAGAGTTCCGAAGCATTTTTAAACGTCAGCGGAATGCCGAGAACAATGCAAGATTTCCGAAGCATTTTTATATGTCAGCGGAATTCCGAGTACAATGAAAGAGTTGCGAAGCATTATTAAACGTCAGCGGAATTCCGAGAACAATGGAAGAGTTCTGAAGCATTTTTAAACTTCAGCAGAATTCCCAGAACAATGGAAGAGTTTCGAAACATTTTTAAACTTCAACGGAATTCCGAGAACAATGGAAGAGTTCCGAAGCATTTTTAAACGTCAGCGGAATTTCTAGAACAATGAAAGAGTTGCGAAGCATTATTAAACGTCAGCGGAATTCCGAGAACAATGGAAGAATTCTGAAGCATTTTTAAGCGTCAGCGGAATTTTGAAAACAATGGAAGATTTCCGAAGCATTTTTAAACGTCAGCGGAATTCTGAGAACAATGGAAGAGTTCCTAAGCATTTTTAAACTTCAGCAGAATTCCGAGAACAATGGAAGGGTTCCGAAGCATATTTAAACTTCAGCGGAATTTGGAGAACAATGGAAGAGTTCCGAAGCATTTTTAAAAGTCAGCGGAATTCCGAGAACAATGGAAGAGTTGTGAAGCATTTTTAAACATCAGCGGAATTCCGAGAACAATGGAAGAGTTCCGAAGCATTTTTAAACGTCAGCGGAATTCTGAGGACAATGGAAGAGTTCTGAAGCATTTTTAAACTTCAGCAGAATTCCAAGAACAATGGAAGAGTTCCGAAGCATATTTAAACTTCAGCGGAATTTGGAGAACAATGGAAGAGTTGTGAAGCATTTTTAAAAGTCAGCGGAATTCCGAGAACAATGTAAGAGATTTTAAGCATTTTTAAACTTCAGCGGAATTCCGAGAACAATAGAAGAGTTCCGAAACATTTTTAAAATTCACACGAATTCCGAGAATAATGGAAGAGTTCAG
This sequence comes from Phyllobates terribilis, assembly GCF_046119375.1. Classification (NCBI taxonomy): domain Eukaryota; kingdom Metazoa; phylum Chordata; class Amphibia; order Anura; family Dendrobatidae; genus Phyllobates; species Phyllobates terribilis. The sequence goes on along the minus strand of NW_027362775.1, from coordinate 18,080,824 downwards.
ATGAATATTTAGACTTCAGCAGAATTCCTAAAACAATGGAAGAGGTCCGAAGCATTTTTAAACTTCAGCGGAATTCCGAGAACAATGGAAGAGTTCCGAAGCATTTTTAAACATCAGCGGAATTCCGAGAACAATGGAAGAGTACTGAAGCATTTTAAAACGTCATCGGAATTCCGAGAACAATGGAAGAGTTCCGAAGCATTTTTAAACTTCAGCAGAATTACGAGTACAATGGAAGAGTTCCAAAGCATTTTTAAACTTCAGCGGAATTCCGAGAACAATGGAAGAGTACCGAAGCATTTTAAAACGTCATCGGAATTCCGAGAACAATGGAAGAGTTCCGAAGCATTTTTAAACTTCAGCGGAATTACGAGAACAATGGAAGAGATTTTAAGCATTTTTAAACTTCAGCGGAATTCCGAGAACAATAGAAGAGTTCCGAAGCATTTTTAAACTTCACCCGAATTCCGAGAGCAATGGAAGAGTTCCAAAGCATTTTAACAGTTCAGCAGAATTCCGAGAACAATTGAAGAGTTCCGAAGCATTTTTAAACGTCAGCGGAATGCCGAGAACAATGCAAGATTTCCGAAGCATTTTTATATGTCAGCAGAATTCCGAGAACAATGGAAGAGTACCGAAGCATTTTTAAACGTCAGCGGAATTCTGAGAACAATGGAAGAGTTCCGAAGCATTTTTAAACTTCAGCAGAATTCCGAGAACAATGGAAGAGTTTGGAAGCATTTTTAAACTTCAACGGAATTTCGAGAGCAATGGAAGAGTTCCAAAGCATTTTAAAAGTTCAGCAGAATTCCGAGAACAATTGAAGAGTTACGAAGCATTTTTAAACGTCAGCGGAATGCCGAGAACAATGCAAGATTTCCGAAGCATTTTTAAACGTCAGCGGAATTCTGAGAACAATGGAAGAGTTCCGAAGCATTTTTAAACTTCAGCAGAATTCCGAGAACAATGGAAGAGTTTCGAAGCATTTTTAAACTTCAACGGAATTTCGAGAACAATGGAAGAGTTGCGAAGCATTTTTAAACGTCAGCGGAATTCCGAGAACAATGAAAGAGTTGCGAAGCATTATTAAACGTCAGCGGAATTCCGAGAACAATGGAAGAGTTCTGAAGCATTTTTAAACGTCAGCGGAATTTTGAAAACAATGGAAGATTTCCGAAGCATTTTTAAACGTCAGCAGAATTCTGAGAACAATGGAAGAGTTGCGAAGCATTTTTAAACGTCAGCGGAATGCCGAGAACAATGCAAGATTTCCGAAGCATTTTTATATGTCAGCGGAATTCCGAGAACAATGGAAGAGTACCGAAGCATTTTTAAACGTCAGCAGAATTCCGAGAACAATGGAAGAGTTCCGAAGCATTTTTAAAAGTCAGCGGAATTCCGAGAACAATGGAAGAGTTGTGAAGCATTTTTAAACATCAGCGGAATTCCGAGAACAATGGAAGAGTTCCGAAGCATTTTTAAACGTCAGCGGAATTCTGAGGACAATGGAAGAGTTCTGAAGCATTTTTAAACTTCAGCAGAATTCCAAGAACAATGGAAGAGTTCCGAAGCATATTTAAACTTCAGCGGAATTTGGAGAACAATGGAAGAGTTGTGAAGCATTTTTAAAAGTCAGCGGAATTCCGAGAACAATGTAAGAGATTTTAAGCATTTTTAAACTTCAGCGGAATTCCGAGAACAATAGAAGAGTTCCGAAACATTTTTAAAATTCACACGAATTCCGAGAATAATGGAAGAGTTCAGATGAATATTTAGACTTCAGCAGAATTCCTAAAACAATGGAAGAGGTCCGAAGCATTTTTAAACTTCAGCGGAATTCCGAGAACAATGGAAGAGTTCCGAAGCATTTTTAAACATCAGCGGAATTCCGAGAACAATGGAAGAGTACTGAAGCATTTTAAAACGTCATCGGAATTCCGAGAACAATGGAAGAGTTCCGAAGCATTTTTAAACTTCAGCAGAATTACGAGTACAATGGAAGAGTTCCAAAGCATTTTAAAACGTCATCGGAATTCCGAGAACAATGGAAGAGTTCCGAAGCATTTTTAAACTTCAGCGGAATTACGAGAACAATGGAAGAGATTTTAAGCATTTTTAAACTTCAGCGGAATTCCGAGAACAATAGAAGAGTTCCGAAGCATTTTTAAACTTCACCCGAATTCCGAGAGCAATGGAAGAGTTCCAAAGCATTTTAACAGTTCAGCAGAATTCCGAGAACAATTGAAGAGTTCCGAACCATTTTTAAACGTCAGCGGAATGCCGAGAACAATGCAAGATTTCCGAAGCATTTTTATATGTCAGCAGAATTCCGAGAACAATGGAAGAGTACCGAAGCATTTTTAAACGTCAGCGGAATTCTGAGAACAATGGAAGAGTTCCGAAGCATTTTTAAACTTCAGCAGAATTCCGAGAACAATGGAAGAGTTTGGAAGCATTTTTAAACTTCAACGGAATTTCGAGAACAATGGAAGAGTTCCGAAGCATTTTTAAACTTCACCCGAATTCCGAGAGCAATGGAAGAGTTCCAAAGCATTTTAAAAGTTCAGCAGAATTCCGAGAACAATTGAAGAGTTACAAAGCATTTTTAAACGTCAGCGGAATGCCGAGAACAATGCAAGATTTCCGAAGCATTTTTAAACGTCAGCGGAATTCTGAGAACAATGGAAGAGTTCCGAAGCATTTTTAAACTTCAGCAGAATTCCGAGAACAATGGAAGAGTTTCGAAGCATTTTTAAACTTCAACGGAATTTCGAGAACAATGGAAGAGTTGCGAAGCATTTTTAAACGTCAGCGGAATTCCGAGAACAATGAAAGAGTTGCGAAGCATTATTAAACGTCAGCGGAATTCCGAGAACAATGGAAGAGTTCTGAAGCATTTTTAAACGTCAGCGGAATTTTGAAAACAATGGAAGATTTCCGAAGCATTTTTAAACGTCAGCAGAATTCTGAGAACAATGGAAGAGTTGCGAAGCATTTTTAAACGTCAGCGGAATGCCGAGAACAATGCAAGATTTCCGAAGCATTTTTATATGTCAGCGGAATTCCGAGAACAATGGAAGAGTACCGAAGCATTTTTAAACGTCAGCAGAATTCCGAGAACAATGGAAGAGTTCCGAAGCATTTTTAAACGTCAGCAGAATTCCGAGAACAATGGAAGAGTTCCGAAGCATTTTTAAACGTCAGCAGAATTCCGAGAACAATGGAAGAGTTCCGAAGCATTTTTAAACGTCAGCAGAATTCCGAGAAGAATGTAAGAGTTCTGAAGCATTTTTAAACGTCAGCAGAATTCCGAGAACAATGGAAGAGTTCCGAAGTATTTTTAAACGTCAGCAGAATTCCGAGAACAATGGAAGAGTTCCGAAGCATTTTTAAACGTCAGCGGAATTCCGAGGACAATGGAAGAGTTCTGAAGCATTTTTAAGCGTCAGCGGAATTTTGAAAACAATGGAAGATTTCCGAAGCATTTTTAAACGTCAGCGGAATTCTGAGAACAATGGAAGAGTTCCGAAGCATTTTTAAACTTCAGCAGAATTCCGAGAACAATGGAAGGGTTCTGAAGCATTTTTAAACTTCAGCGGAATTTGGAGAACAATGGAAGAGTTCTGAAGTATTTTTAAAAGTCAGCGGAATTCCGAGAACAATGGAAGAGTTCCGAAGCCTTTTTAAACTTCAGCAGAATTCCGAGAACAATGGAAGATTTCCGAAGCATTTTTAAACGTCAGCGGAATTCTGAGAACAATGGAAGAGTTCTGAAGCATTTATAAACTTCAGCAGAATTCCGAGAACAATGGAAGAGTTCCGAAGCATTTTTAAACTTCACCCGAATTCCAAGAGCAATGGAATAGTTCCAAAGCATTTTAAAAGTTCAGCAGAATTCCGAGAACAATGGAAGAGTTCCGAAGCATTTTTAAACGTCAGCAGAATTCCGAGAACAATGGAAGAGTTCCGAAGCATTTTTAAACGTCAGCAGAATTCCGAGAACAATGGAAGAGTTCCGAAGCATTTTTAAACGTCAGCAGAATTCCGAGAACAATGGAAGAGTTCCGAAGCATTTTTAAACGTCAGCAGAATTCCGAGAACAATGGAAGAGTTCCGAAGCATTTTTAAACGTCAGCAGAATTCCGAGAACAATGGAAGAGTTCCGAAGCATTTTTAAACGTCAGCAGAATTCCGAGAACAATGGAAGAGTTCCGAAGCATTTTTAAACGTCAGCGGAATTCCGAGAACAATGGAAGAGTTCTGAAGCATTTTTAAGCGTCAGCGGAATTTTGAAATCAATGGAAGATTTCCGAAGCATTTTTAAACGTCAGCGGAATTCTGAGAACAATGGAAGAGTTCCGAAGCATTTTTAAACTTCAGCAGAATTCCGAGAACAATGGAAGGGTTCCGAAGCATTTTTAAACTTCAGCGGAATTTGGAGAACAATGAAAGAGTTGCGAAGCATTTTTAAATGTCAGCAGAATTCCGAGAAGAATGTAAGAGTACTGAAGCATTTTTAAACTTCAGCAGAATTCCGAGAGTAATGGAAGAGTTCCAAAGCATTTTAAAAGTTCAGCAGAATTCCAAGAACAATTGTAGAGTTCCGAAGCATTTTTAAACGTCAGCGGAATGCCGAGAACAATGCAAGATTTCCGAAGCATTTTTATATGTCAGCGGAATTCCGAGTACAATGAAAGAGTTGCGAAGCATTATTAAACGTCAGCGGAATTCCGAGAACAATGGAAGAGTTCTGAAGCATTTTTAAACTTCAGCAGAATTCCCAGAACAATGGAAGAGTTTCGAAGCATTTTTAAACTTCAACGGAATTCCGAGAACAATGGAAGAGTTCCGAAGCATTTTTAAACGTCAGCGGAATTTCTAGAACAATGAAAGAGTTGCGAAGCATTATTAAACGTCAGCGGAATTCCGAGAACAATGGAAGAGTTCTGAAGCATTTTTAAGCGTCAGCGGAATTTTGAAAACAATGGAAGATTTCCGAAGCATTTTTAAACGTCAGCGGAATTCTGAGAACAATGGAAGAGTTCCTAAGCATTTTTAAACTTCAGCAGAATTCCGAGAACAATGGAAGGGTTCCGAAGCATATTTAAACTTCAGCGGAATTTGGAGAACAATGGAAGAGTTCCGAAGCATTTTTAAAAGTCAGCGGAATTCCGAGAACAATGGAAGAGTTGTGAAGCATTTTTAAACATCAGCGGAATTCCGAGAACAATGGAAGAGTTCCGAAGCATTTTTAAACGTCAGCGGAATTCTGAGGACAATGGAAGAGTTCTGAAGCATTTTTAAACTTCAGCAGAATTCCAAGAACAATGGAAGAGTTCCGAAGCATATTTAAACTTCAGCGGAATTTGGAGAACAATGGAAGAGTTGTGAAGCATTTTTAAAAGTCAGCGGAATTCCGAGAACAATGTAAGAGATTTTAAGCATTTTTAAACTTCAGCGGAATTCCGAGAAGAATAGAAGAGTTCCGAAACATTTTTAAAATTCACACGAATTCCGAGAATAATGGAAGAGTTCAGATGAATATTTAGACTTCAGCAGAATTCCTAAAACAATGGAAGAGGTCCGAAGCATTTTTAAACTTCAGCGGAATTCCGAGAACAATGGAAGAGTTCCGAAGCATTTTTAAACATCAGCGGAATTCCGAGAACAATGGAAGAGTACTGAAGCATTTTAAAACGTCATCGGAATTCCGAGAACAATGGAAGAGTTCCGAAGCATTTTTAAACTTCAGCAGAATTACGAGTACAATGGAAGAGTTCCAAAGCATTTTTAAACTTCAGCGGAATTCCGAGAACAATGGAAGAGTACCGAAGCATTTTAAAACGTCATCGGAATTCCGAGAACAATGGAAGAGTTCCGAAGCATTTTTAAACTTCAGCGGAATTACGAGAACAATGGAAGAGATTTTAAGCATTTTTAAACTTCAGCGGAATTCCGAGAACAATAGAAGAGTTCCGAAGCATTTTTAAACTTCACCCGAATTCCGAGAGCAATGGAAGAGTTCCAAAGCATTTTAACAGTTCAGCAGAATTCCGAGAACAATTGAAGAGTTCCGAAGCATTTTTAAACGTCAGCGGAATGCCGAGAACAATGCAAGATTTCCGAAGCATTTTTATATGTCAGCAGAATTCCGAGAACAATGGAAGAGTACCGAAGCATTTTTAAACGTCAGCGGAATTCTGAGAACAATGGAAGAGTTCCGAAGCATTTTTAAACTTCAGCAGAATTCCGAGAACAATGGAAGAGTTTGGAAGCATTTTTAAACTTCAACGGAATTTCGAGAGCAATGGAAGAGTTCCAAAGCATTTTAAAAGTTCAGCAGAATTCCGAGAACAATTGAAGAGTTACGAAGCATTTTTAAACGTCAGCGGAATGCCGAGAACAATGCAAGATTTCCGAAGCATTTTTAAACGTCAGCGGAATTCTGAGAACAATGGAAGAGTTCCGAAGCATTTTTAAACTTCAGCAGAATTCCGAGAACAATGGAAGAGTTTCGAAGCATTTTTAAACTTCAACGGAATTTCGAGAACAATGGAAGAGTTGCGAAGCATTTTTAAACGTCACCGGAATTCCGAGAACAATGAAAGAGTTGCGAAGCATTATTAAACGTCAGCGGAATTCCGAGAACAATGGAAGAGTTCTGAAGCATTTTTAAACGTCAGCGGAATTTTGAAAACAATGGAAGATTTCCGAAGCATTTTTAAACGTCAGCAGAATTCTGAGAACAATGGAAGAGTTGCGAAGCATTTTTAAACGTCAGCGGAATGCCGAGAACAATGCAAGATTTCCGAAGCATTTTTATATGTCAGCGGAATTCCGAGAACAATGGAAGAGTACCGAAGCATTTTTAAACGTCAGCAGAATTCCGAGAACAATGGAAGAGTTCCGAAGCATTTTTAAACGTCAGCAGAATTCCGAGAACAATGGAAGAGTTCCGAAGCATTTTTAAACGTCAGCAGAATTCCGAGAACAATGGAAGAGTTCCGAAGCATTTTTAAACGTCAGCAGAATTCCGAGAACAATGGAAGAGTTCCGAAGCATTTTTAAACGTCAGCGGAATTCCGAGAACAATGGAATAGTTCTGAAGCATTTTTAAGCGTCAGCGGAATTTTGAAATCAATGGAAGATTTCCGAAGCATTTTTAAACGTCAGCGGAATTCTGAGAACAATGGAAGAGTTCCGAAGCATTTTTAAACTTCAGCAGAATTCCGAGAACAATGGAAGGGTTCCGAAGCATTTTTAAACTTCAGCGGAATTTGGAGAACAATGGAAGAGTTCCAAAGTATTTTTAAAAGTCAGCGGAATTCCGAGAACAATGGAAGAGTTCCGAAGCATTTTTAAACGTCAGCGGAATTCCGAGAACAATGGAAGAGTTCCGAAGCATTTTTAAACGTCAGCAGTATTCCGAGAACAATGGAAGAGTTCCGAAGCATTTTTAAACGTCAGCAGAATTCTGAGAACAATGGAAGAGTTCCGAAGCATTTTTAAACTTCATCGGAATTCCGAGAACAATGGAAGAGTACCAAAGCATTTTTAAACGTCAGCGGAGTTCCGAGAACAATGGAAGAGTTCTGAAGCATTTTTAAACGTCAGCGGAATTCCGAGAAGAATGTAAGAGTTCTGAAGCATTTTTAAACTTCAGCAGAATTCCGAAAGCGATGGAAGAGTTCCAAAGCATTTTAAAAGTTCAGCAGAATTCCGAGAACAATGGAAGATTTCCGAAGCATTTTTAAACGTCAGCGGAATTCTGAGAACAATGGAAGAGTTCTGAAGCATTTATAAACTTCAGCAGAATTCCGAGAACAATGGAAGAGTTCCGAAGCATTTTTAAACTTCACCCGAATTCCGAGAGCAATGGAAGAGTTCCAAAGCATTTTAAAAGTTCAGCAGAATTCCGAGAACAATGGAAGAGATCTGAAGCATTTTTAAACGTCAGCGGAATTCTGAGAACAATGGAAGAGTTCCGAAGCATTTTTAAACTTCAGCAGAATTCCGAGAACAATGGAAGAGTTTCGAAGCATTTTTAAACGTCAGCGGAATGCCGAGAACAATGCAAGATTTCCGAAGCATTTTTATATGTCAGCGGAATTCTGAGAACAATGGAAGAGTTCGGAAGCATTTTTAAACGTCAGCGGAATGCCGAGAACAATGCAAGATTTCCGAAGCATTTTTATATGTCAGCGGAATTCCGAGAACAATGGAAGAGCTCCGAAGCATTTTTAAACGTCAGCAGAATTCCGAGAACAATGGAAGAGTTCCGAAGCATTTTTAAACTTCAGCAGAATTCCAAGAACAATGGAAGAGTTCTGAAGCATTTTTAAATGTCAGCAGAATTCCGAGATCAATGGAAGAGTTCCGAAGCATTTTTAAACGTCAGCGGAATTCCGAGAACAATGGAAGAGTTCTGAAGCATTTTTAAGCGTCAGCGGAATTTTGAAAACAATGGAAGATTTCCGAAGCATTTTTAAACGTCAGCAGAATTCTGAGAACAATGGAAGAGTTCCGAAGCATTTTTAAACTTCAGCAGAATTCCGAGAACAATGGAAGGGTTCCGAAGCATTTTTAAACTTCAGCGGAATTTGGAGAACAATGGAAGAGTTCCGAAGTATTTTTAAAAGTCAGCGGAATTCCGAGAACAATGGAAGAGTTGTGAAGCATTTTTAAACGTCAGCGGAATTCCGAGAACAATGGAAGAGTTCCGAAGCATTTTTAAACGTCAGCAGAATTCCGAGAACAATGGAAGAGTTCCGAAGCATTTTTAAATGTCAGCAGAATTCTGAGAACAATGGAAGGGTTCCGAAGCATTTTTAAACTTCAGCGGAATTCCGAGAACAATGGAAGAGTTCCAAAGCATTTTTAAACGTCAGCGGAATTCTGAGAACAATGGAAGAGTTCCGAAGCATTTTTAAACGTCAGCAGAATTCCGAGAACAATGGAAGAGTTCCGAAGTATTTTTAAACGTCAGCAGAATTCCGAGAACAATGGAAGAGTTCCGAAGCATTTTTAAACGTCAGCGGAATTCCGAGGACAATGGAAGAGTTCTGAAGCATTTTTAAGCGTCAGCGGAATTTTGAAAACAATGGAAGATTTCCGAAGCATTTTTAAACGTCAGCGGAATTCTGAGAACAATGGAAGAGTTCCGAAGCATTTTTAAACTTCAGCAGAATTCCGAGAACAATGGAAGGGTTATGAAGCATTTTTAAACTTCAGCGGAATTTGGAGAACAATGGAAGAGTTCTGAAGTATTTTTAAAAGTCAGCGGAATTCCGAGAACAATGGAAGAGTTCCGAAGCCTTTTTAAACTTCAGCAGAATTCCGAGAACAATGGAAGATTTCCGAAGCATTTTTAAACGTCAGCGGAATTCTGAGAACAATGGAAGAGTTCTGAAGCATTTATAAACTTCAGCAGAATTCCGAGAACAATGGAAGAGTTCCGAAACATTTTTAAACTTCACCCGAATTCCAAGAGCAATGGTATAGTTCCAAAGCATTTTAAAAGTTCAGCAGAATTCCGAGAACAATGGAAGAGTTCCGAAGCATTTTTAAACGTCAGCAGAATTCCGAGAACAATGGAAGAGTTCCGAAGCATTTTTAAACGTCAGCAGAATTCCGAGAACAATGGAAGAGTTCCGAAGCATTTTTAAACGTCAGCAGAATTCCGAGAACATTGGAAGAGTTCCGAAGCATTTTTAAACGTCAGCAGAATTCCGAGAACAATGGAAGAGTTCCGAAGCATTTTTAAACGTCAGCAGAATTCCGAGAACAATGGAAGAGTTCCGAAGCATTTTTAAACGTCAGCAGAATTCCGAGAACAATGGAAGAGTTCCGAAGCATTTTTAAACGTCAGCGGAATTCCGAGAACAATGGAAGAGTTCTGAAGCATTTTTAAGCGTCAGCGGAATTTTGAAATCAATGGAAGATTTCCGAAGCATTTTTAAACGTCAGCGGAATTCTGAGAACAATGGAAGAGTTCCGAAGCATTTTTAAACTTCAGCAGAATTCCGAGAACAATGGAAGGGTTCCGAAGCATTTTTAAACTTCAGCGGAATTTGGAGAACAATGAAAGAGTTGCGAAGCATTTTTAAATGTCAGCAGAATTCCGAGAAGAATGTAAGAGTACTGAAGCATTTTTAAACTTCAGCAGAATTCCGAGAGTAATGGAAGAGTTCCAAAGCATTTTAAAAGTTCAGCAGAATTCCGAGAACAATTGAAGAGTTCCGAAGCATTTTTAAACGTCAGCGGAATGCCGAGAACAATGCAAGATTTCCGAAGCATTTTTATATGTCAGCGGAATTCCGAGTACAATGAAAGAGTTGCGAAGCATTATTAAACGTCAGCGGAATTCCGAGAACAATGGAAGAGTTCTGAAGCATTTTTAAACTTCAGCAGAATTCCCAGAACAATGGAAGAGTTTCGAAGCATTTTTAAACTTCAACGGAATTCCGAGAACAATGGAAGAGTTCTGAAGCATTTTTAAACGTCAGCGGAATTTCTAGAACAATGAAAGAGTTGCGAAGCATTATTAAACGTCAGCGGAATTCCGAGAACAATGGAAGAGTTCTGAAGCATTTTTAAGCGTCAGCGGAATTTTGAAAACAATGGAAGATTTCCGAAGCATTTTTAAACGTCAGCGGAATTCTGAGAACAATGGAAGAGTTCCTAAGCATTTTTAAACTTCAGCAGAATTCCGAGAACAATGGAAGGGTTCCGAAGCATATTTAAACTTCAGCGGAATTTGGAGAACAATGGAAGAGTTCCGAAGCATTTTTAAAAGTCAGCGGAATTCCGAGAACAATGGAAGAGTTGTGAAGCATTTTTAAACATCAGCGGAATTCCGAGAACAATGGAAGAGTTCCGAAGCATTTTTAAACTTCAGCGGAATTTGGAGAACAATGGAAGAGTTGTGAAGCATTTTTAAAAGTCAGCGGAATTCCGAGAACAATGTAAGAGATTTTAAGCATTTTTAAACTTCAGCGGAATTCCGAGAACAATAGAAGAGTTCCGAAACATTTTTAAAATTCACACGAATTCCGAGAATAATGGAAGAGTTCAGATGAATATTTAGACTTCAGCAGAATTCCTAAAACAATGGAAGAGGTCCGAAGCATTTTTAAACTTCAGCGGAATTCCGAGAACAATGGAAGAGTTCCGAAGCATTTTTAAACATCAGCGGAATTCCGAGAACAATGGAAGAGTACTGAAGCATTTTAAAACGTCATCGGAATTCCGAGAACAATGGAAGAGTTCCGAAGCATTTTTAAACTTCAGCGGAATTACGAGAACAATGGAAGAGATTTTAAGCATTTTTAAACTTCAGCGGAATTCCGAGAACAATAGAAGAGTTCCGAAGCATTTTTAAACTTCACCCGAATTCCGAGAGCAATGGAAGAGTTCCAAAGCATTTTAACAGTTCAGCAGAATTCCGAGAACAATTGAAGAGTTCCGAAGCATTTTTAAACGTCAGCGGAATGCCGAGAACAATGCAAGATTTCCGAAGCATTTTTATATGTCAGCAGAATTCCGAGAACAATGGAAGAGTACCGAAGCATTTTTAAACGTCAGCGGAATTCTGAGAACAATGGAAGAGTTCCGAAGCATTTTTAAACTTCAGCAGAATTCCGAGAACAATGGAAGAGTTTGGAAGCATTTTTAAACTTCAACGGAATTTCGAGAACAATGGAAGAGTTCCGAAGAATTTTTAAACTTCACCCGAATTCCGAGAGCAATGGAAGAGTTCCAAAGCATTTTAAAAGTTCAGCAGAATTCCGAGAACAATTGAAGAGTTACGAAGCATTTTTAAACGTCAGCGGAATGCCGAGAACAATGCAAGATTTCCGAAGCATTTTTAAACGTCAGCGGAATTCTGAGAACAATGGAAGAGTTCCGAAGCATTTTTAAACTTCAGCAGAATTCCGAGAACAATGGAAGAGTTTCGAAGCATTTTTAAACTTCAACGGAATTTCGAGAACAATGGAAGAGTTGCGAAGCATTTTTAAACGTCAGCGGAATTCCGAGAACAATGAAAGAGTTGCGAAGCATTATTAAACGTCAGCGGAATTCCGAGAACAATGGAAGAGTTCTGAAGCATTTTTAAACGTCAGCGGAATTTTGAAAACAATGGAAGATTTCCGAAGCATTTTTAAACGTCAGCAGAATTCTGAGAACAATGGAAGAGTTGCGAAGCATTTTTAAACGTCAGCGGAATGCCGAGAACAATGCAAGATTTCCGAAGCATTTTTATATGTCAGCGGAATTCCGAGAACAATGGAAGAGTACCGAAGCATTTTTAAACGTCAGCAGAATTCCGAGAACAATGGAAGAGTTCCGAAGCATTTTTAAACGTCAGCAGAATTCCGAGAACAATGGAAGAGTTCCGAAGCATTTTTAAACGTCAGCGGAATTCCGAGAACAATGGAATAGTTCTGAAGCAATTTTAAGCGTCAGCGGAATTTTGAAATCAATGGAAGATTTCCGAAGCATTTTTAAACGTCAGCGGAATTCTGAGAACAATGGAAGAGTTCCGAAGCATTTTTAAACTTCAGCAGAATTCCGAGAACAATGGAAGGGTTCCGAAGCATTTTTAAACTTCAGCGGAATTTGGAGAACAATGGAAGAGTTCCGAAGTATTTTTAAAAGTCAGCGGAATTCCGAGAACAATGGAAGAGTTCCGAAGCATTTTTAAACGTCAGCAGTATTCCGAGAACAATGGAAGAGTTCCGAAGCATTTTTAAACGTCAGCAGAATTCTGAGAACAATGGAAGAGTTCCGAAGCATTTTTAAACTTCAGCGGAATTCCGAGAACAATGGAAGAGTACCAAAGCATTTTTAAACGTCAGCAGAATTCCGAGAACAATGGAAGAGTTCTGAAGCATTTTTAAACGTCAGCGGAATTCCGAGAAGAATGTAAGAGTTCTGAAGCATTTTTAAACTTCAGCAGAATTCCGAAAGCGATGGAAGAGTTCCAAAGCATTTTAAAAGTTCAGCAGAATTCCGAGAACAATGGAAGATTTCCGAAGCATTTTTAAACGTCAGCGGAATTCTGAGAACAATGGAAGAGTTCTGAAGCATTTATAAACTTCAGCAGAATTCCGAGAACAATGGAAGAGTTCCGAAGCATTTTTAAACTTCACCCGAATTCCGAGAGCAATGGAAGAGTTCCAAAGCATTTTAAAAGTTCAGCAGAATTCCGAGAACAATGGAAGAGATCTGAAGCATTTTTAAACGTCAGCGGAATTCTGAGAACAATGGAAGAGTTCCGAAGCATTTTTAAACTTCAGCAGAATTCCGAGAACAATGGAAGAGTTTCGAAGCATTTTTAAACTTCAACGGAATTTCGAGAACAATGGAAGAGTTCCGAAGCATTTTTAAACGTCAGCGGAATTCCGAGAACAATGAAAGAGTTGCGAAGCATTATTAAACGTCAGCGGAATTCCGAGAACATTGGAAGAGATCTGAAGCATTTTTAAACGTCAGCGGAATTCTGAGAACAATGGAAGAGTTCCGAAGCATTTTTAAACGTCAGCGGAAAGCCGAGAACAATGCAAGATTTCCGAAGCATTTTTATATGTCAGCGGAATTCCGAGAACAATGGAAGAGTACCGAAGCATTTTTAAACGTCAGCATAATTCCGAGAACAATGGAAGAGTTCCGAAGCATTTTTAAACGTCAGCAGAATTCCGAGAACAATGGAAGAGTTCCGAAGCATTTTTAAACGTCAGCAGAATTCCGAGAACAATGGAAGAGTTCCGAAGCATTTTTAAACGTCAGCGGAATTCCGAGAACAATGGAAGAGTTCTGAAGCATTTTTAAGCGTCAGCGGAATTTTGAAAACAATGGAAGATTTCCGAAGCATTTTTAAACGTCAGCGGAATTCTGAGAACAATGGAAGAGTTCCGAAGCATTTTTAAACTTCAGCAGAATTCCGAGAACAATGGAAGGGTTCCGAAGCATTTTTAAACTTCAGCGTAATTTGGAGAACAATGGAAGAGTTCCGAAGTATTTTTAAAAGTCAGCGGAATTCCGAGAACAATGAAAGCGTTGTGAAGCATTTTTAAACGTCAGCGGAATTCCGAGAACAATGGAAGAGTTCCGAAGCATTTTTAAACGTCAGCAGAATTCCGAGAACAATGGAAGAGTTCCGAAGCATTTTTAAATGTCAGCAGAATTCTGAGAACAATGGAAGGGTTCCGAAGCATTTTTAAACTTCAGCGGAATTCCGAGAACAATGGAAGAGTTCCAAAGCATTTTTAAACGTCAGCGGAATTCTGAGAACAATGGAAGAGTTCCGAAGCATTTTTAAACGTCAGCAGAATTCCGAGAACAATGGAAGAGTTCCGAAGTATTTTTAAACGTCAGCAGAATTCCGAGAACAATGGAAGAGTTCCGAAGCATTTTTAAACGTCAGCGGAATTCCGAGGACAATGGAAGAGTTCTGAAGCATTTTTAAGCGTCAGCGGAATTTTGAAAACAATGGAAGATTTCCGAAGCATTTTTAAACGTCAGCGGAATTCTGAGAACAATGGAAGAGTTCCGAAGCATTTTTAAACTTCAGCAGAATTCCGAGAACAATGGAAGGGTTATGAAGCATTTTTAAACTTCAGCGGAATTTGGAGAACAATGGAAGAGTTCTGAAGTATTTTTAAAAGTCAGCGGAATTCCGAGAACAATGGAAGAGTTCCGAAGCCTTTTTAAACTTCAGCAGAATTCCGAGAACAATGGAAGATTTCCGAAGCATTTTTAAACGTCAGCGGAATTCTGAGAACAATGGAAGAGTTCTGAAGCATTTATAAACTTCAGCAGAATTCCGAGAACAATGGAAGAGTTCCGAAGCATTTTTAAACTTCACCCGAATTCCAAGAGCAATGGAATAGTTCCAAAGCATTTTAAAAGTTCAGCAGAATTCCGAGAACAATGGAAGAGTTCCGAAGCATTTTTAAACGTCAGCAGAATTCCGAGAACAATGGAAGAGTTCCGAAGCATTTTTAAACGTCAGCAGAATTCCGAGAACAATGGAAGAGTTCCGAAGCATTTTTAAACGTCAGCAGAATTCCGAGAACAATGGAAGAGTTCCGAAGCATTTTTAAACGTCAGCAGAATTCCGAGAACAATGGAAGAGTTCCGAAGCATTTTTAAACGTCAGCAGAATTCCGAGAACAATGGAAGAGTTCCGAAACATTTTTAAACGTCAGCAGAATTCCGAGAACAATGGAAGAGTTCCGAAGCATTTTTAAACGTCAGCGGAATTCCGAGAACAATGGAAGAGTTCTGAAGCATTTTTAAGCGTCAGCGGAATTTTGAAATCAATGGAAGATTTCCGAAGCATTTTTAAACGTCAGCGGAATTCTGAGAACAATGGAAGAGTTCCGAAGCATTTTTAAACTTCAGCAGAATTCCGAGAACAATGGAAGGGTTCCGAAGCATTTTTAAACTTCAGCGGAATTTGGAGAACAATGAAAGAGTTGCGAAGCATTTTTAAATGTCAGCAGAATTCCGAGAAGAATGTAAGAGTACTGAGCATTTTTAAACTTCAGCAGAATTCCGAGAGTAATGGAAGAGTTCCAAAGCATTTTAAAAGTTCAGCAGAATTCCGAGAACAATTGAAGAGTTCCGAAGCATTTTTAAACGTCAGCGGAATGCCGAGAACAATGCAAGATTTCCGAAGCATTTTTATATGTCAGCGGAATTCCGAGTACAATGAAAGAGTTGCGAAGCATTATTAAACGTCAGCGGAATTCCGAGAACAATGGAAGAGTTCTGAAGCATTTTTAAACTTCAGCAGAATTCCCAGAACAATGGAAGAGTTTCGAAGCATTTTTAAACTTCAACGGAATTCCGAGAACAATGGAAGAGTTCCGAAGCATTTTTAAACGTCAGCGGAATTTCTAGAACAATGAAAGAGTTGCGAAGCATTATTAAACGTCAGCGGAATTCCGAGAACAATGGAAGAGTTCTGAAGCATTTTTAAGCGTCAGCGGAATTTTGAAAACAATGGAAGATTTCCGAAGCATTTTTAAACGTCAGCGGAATTCTGAGAACAATGGAAGAGTTCCTAAGCATTTTTAAACTTCAGCAGAATTCCGAGAACAATGGAAGGGTTCCGAAGCATATTTAAACTTCAGCGGAATTTTGAGAACAATGGAAGAGTTCCGAAGCATTTTTAAAAGTCAGCGGAATTCCGAGAACAATGGAAGAGTTGTGAAGCATTTTTAAACATCAGCGGAATTCCGAGAACAATGGAAGAGTTCCGAAGCATTTTTAAACGTCAGCGGAATTCTGAGGACAATGGAAGAGTTCTGAAGCATTTTTAAACTTCAGCAGAATTCCAAGAACAATGGAAGAGTTCCGAAGCATATTTAAACTTCAGCGGAATTTGGAGAACAATGGAAGAGTTGTGAAGCATTTTTAAAAGTCAGCGGAATTCCGAGAACAATGTAAGAGATTTTAAGCATTTTTAAACTTCAGCGGAATTCCGAGAAGAATAGAAGAGTTCCGAAACATTTTTAAAATTCACACGAATTCCGAGAATAATGGAAGAGTTCAGATGAATATTTAGACTTCAGCAGAATTCCTAAAACAATGGAAGAGGTCCGAAGCATTTTTAAACTTCAGCGGAATTCCGAGAACAATGGAAGAGTTCCGAAGCATTTTTAAACATCAGCGGAATTCCGAGAACAATGGAAGAGTACTGAAGCATTTTAAAACGTCATCGGAATTCCGAGAACAATGGAAGAGTTCCGAAGCATTTTTAAACTTCAGCAGAATTACGAGTACAATGGAAGAGTTCCAAAGCATTTTTAAACTTCAGCGGAATTACGAGAACAATGGAAGAGATTTTAAGCATTTTTAAACTTCAGCGGAATTCCGAGAACAATAGAAGAGTTCCGAAGCATTTTTAAACTTCACCCGAATTCCGAGAGCAATGGAAGAGTTCCAAAGCATTTTAACAGTTCAGCAGAATTCCGAGAACAATTGAAGAGTTCCGAAGCATTTTTAAACGTCAGCGGAATGCCGAGAACAATGCAAGATTTCCGAAGCATTTTTAAACGTCAGCGGAATTCTGAGAACAATGGAAGAGTTCCGAAGCATTTTTAAACTTCAGCAGAATTCCGAGAACAATGGAAGAGTTTCGAAGCATTTTTAAACTTCAACGGAATGTCGAGAACAATGGAAGAGTTGCGAAGCATTTTTAAACGTCAGCGGAATTCCGAGAACAATGGAAGAGTTCTGAAGCATTTTTAAACGTCAGCGGAATTTTGAAAACAATGGAAGATTTCCGAAGCATTTTTAAACGTCAGCAGAATTCTGAGAACAATGGAAGAGTTGCGAAGCATTTTTAAACGTCAGCGGAATGCCGAGAACAATGCAAGATTTCCGAAGCATTTTTATATGTCAGCGGAATTCCGAGAACAATGGAAGAGTACCGAAGCATTTTTAAACTTCAGCAGAATTCCGAAAGCGATGGAAGAGTTCCAAAGCATTTTAAAAGTTCAGCAGAATTCCGAGAACAATGGAAGAGATCTGAAGCATTTTTAAACGTCAGCGGAATTCTGAGAACAATGGAAGAGTTCCGAAGCATTTTTAAACTTCAGCAGAATTCCGAGAACAATGGAAGAGTTTCGAAGCATTTTTAAACTTCAACGGAATTTCGAGAACAATGGAAGAGTTCCGAAGCATTTTTAAACGTCAGCGGAATTCCGAGAACAATGAAAGAGTTGCGAAGCATTATTAAACGTCAGCGGAATTCCGAGAACATTGGAAGAGATCTGAAGCATTTTTAAACGTCAGCGGCATTCTGAGAACAATGGAAGAGTTCCGAAGCATTTTTAAACGTCAGCGGAATGCCGAGAACAATGCAAGATTTCCGAAGCATTTTTATATGTCAGCGGAATTCCGAGAACAATGGAAGAGTACCGAAGCATTTTTAAACGTCAGCATAATTCCGAGAACAATGGAAGAGTTCCGAAGCATTTTTAAACGTCAGCAGAATTCCGAGAACAATGGAAGAGTTCCGAAGCATTTTTAAACGTCAGCAGAATTCCGAGAACAATGGAAGAGTTCCGAAGCATTTTTAAACGTCAGCGGAATTCCGAGAACAATGGAAGAGTTCTGAAGCATTTTTAAGCGTCAGCGGAATTTTGAAAACAATGGAAGATTTCCGAAGCATTTTTAAACTTCAGCGGAATTCTGAGAACAATGGAAGAGTTCCGAAGCATTTTTAAACTTCAGCAGAATTCCGAGAACAATGGAAGGGTTCCGAAGCATTTTTAAACTTCAGCGGAATTTGGAGAACAATGGAAGAGTTCCGAAGTATTTTTAAAAGTCAGCGGAATTCCGAGAACAATGAAAGCGTTGTGAAGCATTTTTAAACGTCAGCGGAATTCCGAGAACAATGGAAGAGTTCCGAAGCATTTTTAAACGTCAGCAGAATTCCGAGAACAATGGAAGAGTTCCGAAGCATTTTTAAACGTCAGCAGAATTCTGAGAACAATGGAAGAGTTCCGAAGCATTTTTAAACTTCAGCGGAATTCCGAGAACAATGGAAGAGTACCAAAGCATTTTTAAACGTCAGCGGAATTCCGCGAACAATGGAAGAGTTCTGAAGCATTTTTAAACGTCAGCGGAATTCCGAGAACAATGGAAGAGTTCCGAAGCATTTTTAAACTTCACCCGAATTCCGAGAGCAATGGAAGAGTTCCAAAGCATTTTAAAAGTTCAGCAGAATTCCGAGAACAATTGAAGAGTTACGAAGCATTTTTAAACGTCAGCGGAATGCCGAGAACAATGCAAGATTTCCGAAGCATTTTTAAACGTCAGCGGAATTCTGAGAACAATGGAAGAGTTCCGAAGCATTTTTAAACTTCAGCAGAATTCCGAGAAAAATGGAAGAGTTTCGAAGCATTTTTAAACTTCAACGGAATTTCGAGAACAATGGAAGAGTTGCGAAGCATTTTTAAACGTCAGCGGAATTCCGAGAACAATGGAAGAGTTCTGAAGCATTTTTAAACGTCAGCGGAATTTTGAAAACAATGGAAGATTTCCGAAGCATTTTTAAACGTCAGCAGAATTCTGAGAACAATGGAAGAGTTGCGAAGCATTTTTAAACGTCAGCGGAATGCCGAGAACAATGCAAGATTTCCGAAGCATTTTTATATGTCAGCGGAATTCCGAGAACAATGGAAGAGTACCGAAGCATTTTTAAACGTCAGCAGAATTCCGAGAACAATGGAAGAGTTCCGAAGCATTTTTAAACGTCAGCAGAATTCCGAGAACAATGGAAGAGTTCCGAAGCATTTTTAAACGTCAGCAGAATTCCGAGAACAATGGAAGAGTTCCGAAGCATTTTTAAACGTCAGCAGAATTCCGAGAACAATGGAAGAGTTCCGAAGCATTTTTAAACATCAGCAGAATTCCGAGAACAATGGAAGAGTTCCGAAGCATTTTTAAACGTCAGCAGAATTCCGAGAACAATGGAAGAGTTCCGAAGCATTTTTAAACGTCAGCAGAATTCCGAGAACAATGGAAGAGTTCCGAAGCATTTTTAAACGTCAGCGGAATTCCGAGAACAATGGAAGAGTTCCGAAGCATTTTTAAACGTCAGCAGTATTCCGAGAACAATGGAAGAGTTCCGAAGCATTTTTAAACTTAAGTGAATTCTGAGAACAATGGAAGAGTTCCGAAGCATTTTTAAACTTCAGCGGAATTCCGAGAACAATGGAAGAGTACCAAAGCATTTTTAAACGTCAGCGGAATTCCGAGAACAATGGAAGAGTTCTGAAGCATTTTTAAACGTCAGCGGAATTCCGAGAAGAATGTAAGAGTTCTGAAGCATTTTTAAACTTCAGCAGAATTCCGAAAGCGATGGAAGAGTTCCAAAGCATTTTAAAAGTTCAGCAGAATTCCGAGAACAATGGAAGATTTCCGAAGCATTTTTAAACGTCAGCGGAATTCTGAGAACAATGGAAGAGTTCTGAAGCATTTATAAACTTCAGCAGAATTCCGAGAACAATGGAAGAGTTCCGAAGCATTTTTAAACTTCACCCGAATTCCGAGAGCAATGGAAGAGTTCCAAAGCATTTTAAAAGTTCAGCAGAATTCCGAGAACAATGGAAGAGATCTGAAGCATTTTTAAACGTCAGCGGAATTCTGAGAACAATGGAAGAGTTCCGAAGCATTTTTAAACTTCAGCAGAATTCCGAGAACAATGGAAGAGTTTCGAAGCATTTTTAAACTTCAACGGAATTTCGAGAACAATGGAAGAGTTCCGAAGCATTTTTAAACGTCAGCGGAATTCCGAGAACAATGAAAGAGTTGCGAAGCATTATTAAACGTCAGCGGAATTCCGAGAACATTGGAAGAGATTTGAAGCATTTTTAAACGTCAGCGGAATTCTGAGAACAATGGAAGAGTTCCGAAGCATTTTTAAACGTCAGCGGAATGCCGAGAACAATGCAAGATTTCCGAAGCATTTTTATATGTCAGCGGAATTCCGACAACAATGGAAGAGTACCGAAGCATTTTTAAACGTCAGCAGAATTCCGAGAACAATGGAAGAGTTCCGAAGCATTTTTAAACGTCAGCAGAATTCCGAGAACAATGGAAGAGTTCCGAAGCATTTTTAAACGTCAGCAGAATTCCGAGAACAATGGAAGAGTTCCGAAGCATTTTTAAACGTCAGCGGAATTCCGAGAACAATGGAAGAGTTCTGAAGCATTTTTAAGCGTCAGCGGAATTTTGAAAACAATGGAAGATTTCCGAAGCATTTTTAAACGTCAGCGGAATTCTGAGAACAATGGAAGAGTTCCGAAGCATTTTTAAACTTCAGCAGAATTCCGAGAACAATGGAAGGGTTCCGAAGCATTTTTAAACTTCAGCGGAATTTGGAGAACAATGGAAGAGTTCCGAAGTATTTTTAAAAGTCAGCGGAATTCCGAGAACAATGAAAGCGTTGTGAAGCATTTTTAAACGTCAGCGGAATTCCGAGAACAATGGAAGAGTTCCGAAGCATTTTTAAACGTCAGCAGAATTCCGAGAACAATGGAAGAGTTCCGAAGCATTTTTAAACGTCAGCAGAATTCTGAGAACAATGGAAGAGTTCCGAAGCATTTTTAAACTTCAGCGGAATTCCGAGAACAATGGAAGAGTACCAAAGCATTTTTAAATGTCAGCGGAATTCCGAGAACAATGGAAGAGTTCTGAAGCATTTTTAAACGTCAGCGGAATTCCGAGAACAATGGAAGAGTTCCGAAGCATTTTAAAAGTTCAGCAGAATTCCGAGAACAATTGAAGAGTTCCGAAGCATCTTTAAACGTCAGCGGAATGCCGAGAACAATGCAAGATTTCCGAAGCATTTTTATATGTCAGCGGAATTCCGAGAACAATGGAAGAGTTCCAAAGCATTTTTAAACTTCAGCAGAATTCCGAGAACAATGGAAGAGTTTCGAAGCATTTTTAAACTTCAACGGAATTCCGAGAACAATAGAAGAGTTCCGAAGCATTTTTAAACGTCAGCGGAATTCCGAGAACAATGAAAGAGTTGCGAAGCATTATTAAACATCAGCGGAATTCCGAGAACAATGTAAGAGATTTTAACATTTTTAAACTTCAGCGGAATTCCGAGAACAATAGAAGAGTTCCGAAGCATTTTTAAAATTCACACGAATTCCGAGAATAATGGAAGAGTTCAGATGAATTTTTAGACTTCAGCAGAATTCCTAAAACAATGGAAGAGGTCCGAAGCATTTTTAAACTTCAGCGGAATTCCTAGAACAATGGAAGAGTTCCGAAGCATTTTTACACATCAGCGGAATTCCGAGAACAATGGAAGAGTACTGAAGCATTTTAAAACGTCATCGGAATTCCGAGAACAATGGAAGAGTTCCGAAGCATTTTTAAACTTCAGCAGAATTACGAGAACAATGGAAGAGTTCCAAAGCATTTTTAAACTTCAGCGGAATTCCGAGAACAATGGAAGAGTTCCGAAGCATTTTTAAACATCAGCGGAATTCCGAGAACAATGGAAGAGTACCGAAGCATTTTAAAATGTCATCGGAATTCCGAGAACAATGGAAGAGTTCCGAAGCATTTTTAAACTTCAGCGGAATTACGAGAACAATGGAAGAGTTACGAAGCATTTTTAAACAAGAGCAGAATTACGAGAACAATGGAAGAGATTTTAAGCATTTTTAAACTTCAGCTGAATTCCGAGAACAATGGAAGAGTTCCGAAGCATTTTTAAACATCAGCGGAATTCCGAGAACAATGGAAGAGTACTGAAGCATTTTAAAATGTCATCGGAATTCCGAGAACAATGGAAGAGTTCCGAAGCATTTTTAAACTTCAGCAGAATTACGAGAACAATGGAAGAGTTCCAAAGCATTTTTAAACTTCAGCGGAATTCCGAGAACAATGGAAGAGTTCCGAAGCATTTTTAAACATCAGCGGAATTCCGAGAACAATGGAAGAGTACCGAAGCATTTTAAAACGTCATCGGAATTCCGAGAACAATGGAAGAGTTCCGAAGTATTTTTAAACGTCAGCAGAATTCCGAGAACAATGGAAGAGTTCCAAAGCATTTTTAAACGTCAGCGGAATTCCGAGAACAATGGAAGAGTTCTGAAGCATTTTTAAGCGTCAGCGGAATTTTGAAAACAATGGAAGATTTCCGAAGCATTTTTAAACGTCAGCGAAATTCTGAGAACAATGGAAGAGTTCCGTAGCATTTTTAAACGTCAGCAGAATTCTGAGAACAATGGAAGAGTTCCGAAGCATTTTTAAACTTCAGCGGAATTCCGAGAACAATGGACGAGTTCCAAAGCATTTTTAAACGTCAGCGGAATTCCGAGAACAATGGAAGAGTTCTGAAGCATTTTTAAACGTCAGCGGAATTCCGAGAACAATGGAAGAGTTCCGAAGCATTTTTAAACGTCAGCAGAATTCCGAGAAGAATGTAAGAGTACTGAAGCATTTTTATATGTCAGCGGAATTCCGAGAACAATGGAAGAGTTCTGAAGCATTTTTAAGCGTCAGCGGAATTTTGAAAACAATGGAAGATTTCCGAAGCATTTTTAAACGTCAGCGGAATTCTGAGAACAATGGAAGAGTTCCTAAGCATTTTTAAACTTCAGCAGAATTCCGAGAACAATGGAAGGGTTCCGAAGCATTTTTAAAAGTCAGCGGAATTCCGAGAACAATGGAAGAGTTGTGAAGCATTTTTAAACGTCAGCAGAATTCCGAGAACAATGGAAGAGTTCTGAAGCATTTTTAAACGTCAGCAGAATTCTGAAAACAATGGAAAAGTTCTGAAGCATTTTTAAACATCAGCGGAATTTTGAAAACAATGGAAGATTTCCGAAGCATTTTTAAACGTCAGCGGAATTCTGAGGACAATGGAAGAGTTCTGAATCATTTTTAAACTTCAGCAGAATTCCAAGAACAATGGAAGAGTTCCAAAGCATTTTTAAGCTTCAGCGGAATTCCGAGAACAATGTAAGAGATTTTAAGCATTTTTAAACTTCAGCGGAATTCCGAGAACAATAGAAGAGTTCCGAAGCATTTTTAAAATTCACACGAATTCCGACAATAATGGAAGAGTTCAGATGAATTTTTAGACTTCAGCAGAATTCCTAAAACAATGGAAGAGGTCCGAAGCATTTTTAAACTTCAGCGGAATTACGAGAACAATGGAAGAGTTCCGAAGCATTTTTAAACATCAGCGGAATTCCGAGAACAATGGAAGAGTCCTGAAGCATTTTAAAACGTCATCGGAATTCCGAGAACAATGGAAGAGTTCCGAAGCATTTTTAAACTTCAGCAGAATTACGAGAACAATGGAAGAGTTCCAAAGCATTTTTAAACTTCAGCGGAATTCCGAGAACAATGGAAGAGTTGTGAAGCATTTTTAAACATCAGCGGAATTCCGAGAACAATGGAAGAGTACCGAAGCATTTTAAAACGTCATCGGAATTCCGAGAACAATGGAAGAGTTCCGAAGCATTTTTAAACTTCAACGGAATTACGAGAACAATGGAAGAGTTCCGAAGCATTTTTAAACATGAGCAGAATTACGAGAACAATGGAAGAGATTTTAAGCATTTTTAAACTTCAGCGGAATTCCGAGAACAATGGAAGAGTTCCAAAGCATTTTAACAGTTCAGCAGAATTCCGAGAACAATTGAAGAGTTCCGAAGCATTTTAAAACGTCATCGGAATTCCGAGAACAATGGAAGAGTTCCGAAGCATTTTTAAACTTCAACGGAATTACGAGAACAATGGAAGAGTTCCGAAGCATTTTTAAACATGAGCAGAATTACGAGAACAATGGAAGAGATTTTAAGCATTTTTAAACTTCAGCGGAATTCCGAGAACAATGGAAGAGTTCCAAAGCATTTTAACAGTTCAGCAGAATTCCGAGAACAATTGAAGAGTTCCGAAGCATTTTTAAACTTCAACGGAATTTCGAGAACAATGAAAGAGTTGCGAAGCATTATTAAACGTCAACGGAATTCCGAGAACAATGAAAGAGTTGCGAAGCATTATTAAACGTCAGCGGAATTCCGAGAACAATGGAAGAGTTCTGAAGCATTTTTAAACGTCAGCGGAATTTTGAAAACAATGGAAGATTTCCGAAGCATTTTTAAACGTCAGCGGAATTCTGAGAACAATGGAAGAGTTCCGAAGCATTTTTAAACGTCAGCGGAATGCCGAGAACAATGCAAGATTTCCGAAGCATTTTTATATGTCAGCGGAATTCCGAGAACAATGGAAGAGCTCCGAAGCATTTTTAAACATCAGCAGAATTCCGAGAACAATGGAAGAGTTCCGAAGCATTTTAAAACTTCAGCAGAATTCAAAGAACAATGGAAGAGTTCTGAAGCATTTTTAAACGTCAGCAGAATTCCGAGATCAATGGAAGAGTTCCGAAGCATTTTTAAACGTCAGCGGAATTCCGAGAACAATGGAAGAGTTCTGAAGCATTTTTAAGCGTCAGCGGAATTTTGAAAACAATGGAAGATTTCCGAAGCATTTTTAAACGTCAGCGGAATTCTGAGAACAATGGATGAGTTCCGAAGCATTTTTAAACTTCAGCAGAATTCCGAGAACAATGGAAGGGTTCCGAAGCATTTTTAAACTTCAGCGGAATTTGGAGAACAATGCAAGAGTTCCGAAGTATTTTTAAAAGTCAGCGGAATTCCGAGAACAATGGAAGAGTTGTGTAGCATTTTTAAACGTCAGCGGAATTCCGAGAAAAATGGAAGAGTTCCGAAGCATTTTTAAACTTCAGCGGAATTCCGAGAACAATGGAAGAGTTCCAAAGCATTTTTAAACGTCAGCGGAATTCTGAGAACAATGGAAGAGTTCCGAAGCATTTTTAAACGTCAGCAGAATTCCGAGAAGAATGTAAGAGTACTGAAGCATTTTTAAACTTCAGCAGAATTCCGAGAGCAATGGAAGAGTTCCAAAGCATTTTAAAAGTTCAGCAGAATTCCGAGAACAATTGAAGAGTTCCGAAGCATTTTTAAACGTCAGCGGAATGCCGAGAACAATGCAAGATTTCCGAAGCATTTTTATATGTCAGCGGAATTCCGAGAAGAATGGAAGAGTACCGAAGCATTTTTAAACGTCAGCGGAATTCTGAGAACAATGGAAGAGTTCCAAAGCATTTTTAAACTTCAGCAGAATTCCGAGAACAATGGAAGAGTTTCGAAGCATTTTTAAACTTCAACGGAATTCCGAGAACAATGGAAGAGTTCCGCAGCATTTTTAAACGTCAGCAGAATTCTGAGAAGAATGGAAGAGTTCTGAAGCATTTTTAAACTTCAGCAGAATTCCGAAAGCAATGGAAGAGTTCCAAAGCATTTTAAAAGTTCAGCAGAATTCCGAGAACAATTGAAGAGTTCCGAAGCATTTTTAAACGTCAGCGGAATGCCGAGAACAATGCAAGATTTCCGAATCATTTTTATATGTCAGCGGAATTCCGAGAACAATGGAAGAGTACCGAAGCATTTTTAAACTTCAGCAGAATTCCGAGAACAATGGAAGAGTTTCGAAGCATTTTTAAACTTCAACGGAATTTCGAGAACAATGGAAGAGTTCCGAAGCATTTTTAAACTTCAGCAGAATTCCGAGAACAATGGAAGATTTCCGAAGCATTTTTAAACGTCAGCAGAATTCTGAGAACAATGGAAGAGTTCTGAAGCATTTATAAACTTCAGCAGAATTCCGAGAACAATGGAAGAGTTCCGAAGCATTTTTAAACTTCACCCGAATTCTGAGAGCAATGGAAGAGTTCCAAAGCATTTTAAAAGTTCAGCAGAATTCCGAGAACAATTGAAGAGTTCCGAAGCATTTTTAAACGTCAGCGGAATGCCGAGAACAATGCAAGATTTCCGAAGCATTTTTAAACGTCAGCGGAATTCTGAGAAAAATGGAAGAGTTCCGAAGCATTTTTAAACTTCAGCAGAATTCCGAGAACAATGGAAGAGTTTCGAAGCATTTTTAAACTTCAACGGAATTTCGAGAACAATGGAAGAGTTCCGAAGCATTTTTAAACGTCAGCGGAATTCTGAGAACAATGAAAGAGTTGCGAAGCATTATTGAACGTCAGCGGAATTCCGAGAACAATGGAAGAGTTCTGAAGCATTTTTAAACGTCAGCGGAATTTTGAAAACAATGGAAGATTTCCGAAGCATTTTTAAACGTCAGCGGAATTCTGAGAACAATGGAAGAGTTCCGAAGCATTTTTAAACGTCAGCGGAATGACGAGAACAATGCAAGATTTCCGAAGCATTTTTATATGTCAGCGGAATTCCGAGAACAATGGAAGAGTTCCGAAGCATTTTTAAACGTCAGCAGAATTCCGAGAACAATGGAAGAGTTCCGAATCATTTTTAAACGTCAGCAGAATTCCGAGAACAATGGAAGAGTTCCGAAGCATTTTTAAACGTCAGCGGAATTCAGAGAACAATGGAAGAGTTCTGAAGCATTTTTAAGCGTCAGTGGAATTTTGAAAACAATGGAAGATTTCCGAAGCATTTTTAAACGTCAGTGGAATTCTGAGAACAATGGAAGAGTTCCGAAGTATTTTTAAAAGTCAGCGGAATTCCGAGAACAATGGAAGAGTTGTGAAGCATTTTTAAACGTCAGCGGAATTCCGAGAACAATGGAAGAGTTCCGAAGCATTTTTAAACGTCAGCAGAATTCCGAGAACAATGGAAGAGTTCCGAAGCATTTTTAAACTTCAGCGGAATTCCGAGAACAATAGAAGAGTTCCAAAGCATTTTTAAACGTCAGCAGAATTCCGAGAACAATGGAAGAGTTCCGAAGCATTTTTAAACTTCAGCGGAATTCCGAGAACAATGGAAGAGTTCCAAAGCATTTTTAAACGTCAGCGGAATTCCGAGAACAATGGAAGAGTTCTGAAGCATTTTTAAACGTCAGCGGAATTCCGAGAACAATGGAAGAGTTCCGAAGCATTTTTAAACGTCAGCGGAATTCCGCGAACAATGAAAGAGTTGCGAAGCATTATTGAACGTCAGCGGAATTCCGAGAACAATGGAAGAGTTCTGAAGCATTTTTAAACGTCAGCAGAATTCCGAGAAGAATGTAAGAGTACTGAAGCATTTTTAAACTTCAGCAGAATTCCGAGAGCAATGGAAGAGTTCCAAAGCATTTTAAAAGTTCAGCAGAATTCCGAGAACAATTGAAGAGTTCCGAAGCATTTTTAAACGTCAGCGGAATGCCGAGAACAATGCAAGATTTCCGAAGCATTTTTATATGTCAGCGGAATTCCGAGAAGAATGGAAGAGTACCGAAGCATTTTTAAACGTCAGCGGAATTCTGAGAACAATGGAAGAGTTCCAAAGCATTTTTAAACTTCAGCAGAATTCCGAGAACAATGGAAGAGTTTCGAAGCATTTTTAAACTTCAACGGAATTCCGAGAACAATGGAAGAGTTCCGCAGCATTTTTAAACGTCAGCAGAATTCTGAGAAGAATGGAAGAGTTCTGAAGCATTTTTAAACTTCAGCAGAATTCCGAAAGCAATGGAAGAGTTCCAAAGCATTTTAAAAGTTCAGCAGAATTCCGAGAACAATTGAAGAGTTCCGAAGCATTTTTAAACGTCAGCGGAATGCCGAGAACAATGCAAGATTTCCGAATCATTTTTATATGTCAGCGGAATTCCGAGAACAATGGAAGAGTACCGAAGCATTTTTAAACTTCAGCAGAATTCCGAGAACAATGGAAGAGTTTCGAAGCATTTTTAAACTTCAACGGAATTTCGAGAACAATGGAAGAGTTCCGAAGCATTTTTAAACTTCAGCAGAATTCCGAGAACAATGGAAGATTTCCGAAGCATTTTTAAACGTCAGCAGAATTCTGAGAACAATGGAAGAGTTCTGAAGCATTTATAAACTTCAGCAGAATTCCGAGAACAATGGAAGAGTTCCGAAGCATTTTTAAACTTCACCCGAATTCTGAGAGCAATGGAAGAGTTCCAAAGCATTTTAAAAGTTCAGCAGAATTCCGAGAACAATTGAAGAGTTCCGAAGCATTTTTAAACGTCAGCGGAATGCCGAGAACAATGCAAGATTTCCGAAGCATTTTTAAACGTCAGCGGAATTCTGAGAAAAATGGAAGAGTTCCGAAGCATTTTTAAACTTCAGCAGAATTCCGAGAACAATGGAAGAGTTTCGAAGCATTTTTAAACTTCAACGGAATTTCGAGAACAATGGAAGAGTTCCGAAGCATTTTTAAACGTCAGCGGAATTCTGAGAACAATGAAAGAGTTGCGAAGCATTATTGAACGTCAGCGGAATTCCGAGAACAATGGAAGAGTTCTGAAGCATTTTTAAACGTCAGCGGAATTTTGAAAACAATGGAAGATTTCCGAAGCATTTTTAAACGTCAGCGGAATTCTGAGAACAATGGAAGAGTTCCGAAGCATTTTTAAACGTCAGCGGAATGACGAGAACAATGCAAGATTTCCGAAGCATTTTTATATGTCAGCGGAATTCCGAGAACAATGGAAGAGTTCCGAAGCATTTTTAAACGTCAGCAGAATTCCGAGAACAATGGAAGAGTTCCGAATCATTTTTAAACGTCAGCAGAATTCCGAGAACAATGGAAGAGTTCCGAAGCATTTTTAAACGTCAGCGGAATTCAGAGAACAATGGAAGAGTTCTGAAGCATTTTTAAGCGTCAGTGGAATTTTGAAAACAATGGAAGATTTCCGAAGCATTTTTAAACGTCAGTGGAATTCTGAGAACAATGGAAGAGTTCCGAAGTATTTTTAAAAGTCAGCGGAATTCCGAGAACAATGGAAGAGTTGTGAAGCATTTTTAAACGTCAGCGGAATTCCGAGAACAATGGAAGAGTTCCGAAGCATTTTTAAACGTCAGCAGAATTCCGAGAACAATGGAAGAGTTCCGAAGCATTTTTAAACTTCAGCGGAATTCCGAGAACAATAGAAGAGTTCCAAAGCATTTTTAAACGTCAGCAGAATTCCGAGAACAATGGAAGAGTTCCGAAGCATTTTTAAACTTCAGCGGAATTCCGAGAACAATGGAAGAGTTCCAAAGCATTTTTAAACGTCAGCGGAATTCCGAGAACAATGGAAGAGTTCTGAAGCATTTTTAAACGTCAGCGGAATTCCGAGAACAATGGAAGAGTTCCGAAGCATTTTTAAACGTCAGCGGAATTCCGCGAACAATGAAAGAGTTGCGAAGCATTATTGAACGTCAGCGGAATTCCGAGAACAATGGAAGAGTTCTGAAGCATTTTTAAACGTCAGCGGAATTTTGAAAACAATGGAAGATTTCCGAAGCATTTTTAAACGTCAGCGGAATTCTGAGAACAATGGAAGAGTTCCGAAGCATTTTTAAACGTCAGCGGAATGCCGAGAACAATGCAAGATTTCCGAAGCATTTTTATATGTCAGCGGAATTCCGAGAACAATGGAAGAGTTCCGAAGCATTTTTAAACGTCAGCAGAATTCCGAGAACAATGGAAGAGTTCCGAATCATTTTTAAACGTCAGCAGAATTCCGAGAACAATGGAAGAGTTCCGAAGCATTTTTAAACGTCAGCGGAATTCAGAGAACAATGGAAGAGTTCTGAAGCATTTTTAAGCGTCAGCGGAATTTTGAAAACAATGGAAGATTTCCGAAGCATTTTTAAACGTCAGTGGAATTCTGAGAACAATGGAAGAGTTCCGAAGTATTTTTAAAAGTCAGCGGAATTCCGAGAACAATGGAAGAGTTGTGAAGCATTTTTAAACGTCAGCGGAATTCCGAGAACAATGGAAGAGTTCCGAAGCATTTTTAAACGTCAGCAGAATTCCGAGAACAATGGAAGAGTTCCGAAGCATTTTTAAACTTCAGCGGAATTCCGAGAACAATGGAAGAGTTCCAAAGCATTTTTAAACGTCAGCAGAATTCCGAGAACAATGGAAGAGTTCCGAAGCATTTTTAAACTTCAGCGGAATTCCGAGAACAATGGAAGAGTTCCAAAGCATTTTTAAACGTCAGCGGAATTCCGAGAACAATGGAAGAGTTCTGAAGCATTTTTAAACGTCAGCGGAATTCCGAGAACAATGGAAGAGTTCCGAAGCATTTTTAAACGTCAGCAGAATTCCGAGAAGAAAGTAAGAGTACTGAAGCATTTTTAAACTTCAGCAGAATTCCGAGAGCAATGGAAGAGTTTCAAAGCATTTTTAAAATTCAGCAGAATTCCGAGAACAATTGAAGAGTTCCGAAGCATTTTTAAACGTCAGCGGAATGCCGAGAACAATGCAAGATTTCCGAAGCATTTTTATATGTCAGCGGAATTCCGAGAACAATGGAAGAGTTCCGAAGCATTTTTAAACTTCAGCAGAATTCCGAGAACAATGGAAGAGTTCCAAAGCATTTTTAAACGTCAGCGGAATTCTGAGAACAATGGAAGAGTTCCGAAGCATTTTTAAACGTCAGCGGAATTCCGAGAACAATGAAAGAGTTGCGAAGCATTATTAAACGTCAGCGGAATTCCGAGAACATTGGAAGAGATCTGAAGCATTTTTAAACGTCAGCGGAATTTTGAAAACAATGGAAGATTTCCGAAGCATTTTTAAACGTCAGCGGAATTCTGAGAACAATGGAAGAGTTCCGAAGCATTTTTAAACGTCAGCGGAATGCCGAGAACAATGCAAGATTTCCGAAGCATTTTTATATGTCAGCGGAATTCCGAGAACAATGGAAGAGTACCGAAGCATTTTTAAACGTCAGCAGAATTCCGAGAACAATGGAAGAGTTCCGAAGCATTTTTAAACGTCAGCAGAATTCCGAGAACAATGGAAGAGTTCCGAAGCATTTTTAAACGTCAGCGGAATTCCGAGAACAATGGAAGAGTTCTGAAGCATTTTTAAGCGTCAGCGGAATTTTGAAAACAATGGAAGATTTCCGAAGCATTTTTAAACGTCAGCGGAATTCTGAGAACAATGGAAGAGTTCCGAAGCATTTTTAAACTTCAGCAGAATTCCGAGAACAATGGAAGGGTTCCGAAGCATTTTTAAACTTCAGCGGAATTTGGAGAACAATGGAAGAGTTCCGAAGTATTTTTAAAAGTCAGCGGAATTCCGAGAACAATGAAAGCGTTGTGAAGCATTTTTAAACGTCAGCGGAATTCCGAGAACAATGGAAGAGTTCCGAAGCATTTTTAAACGTCAGCAGAATTCCGAGAACAATGGAAGAGTTCCGAAGCATTTTTAAACGTCAGCAGAATTCTGAGAACAATGGAAGAGTTCCGAAGCATTTTTAAACTTCAGCGGAATTCCGAGAACAATGGAAGAGTACCAAAGCATTTTTAAACGTCAGCGGAATTCCGAGAACAATGGAAGAGTTCTGAAGCATTTTTAAACGTCAGCGGAATTCCGAGAACGATGGAAGAGTTCCGAAGCATTTTAAAAGTTCAGCAGAATTCCGAGAACAATTGAAGAGTTCCGAAGCATTTTTAAACGTCAGCGGAATGCCGAGAACAATGCAAGATTTCCGAAGCATTTTTATATGTCAGCGGAATTCCGAGAACAATGGAAGAGTTCCGAAGCATTTTTAAACTTCAGCAGAATTCCGAGAACAATGAAAGAGTTGCGAAGCATTATTAAACATCAGCGGAATTCCGAGAACAATGGAAGAGTTCTGAAGCATTTTTAAACTTCAGCAGAATTCCCAGAACAATGGAAGAGTTTCGAAGCATTTTTAAACTTCAGCGGAATTCCGAGAACAATGTAAGAGATTTTAACATTTTTAAACTTCAGCGGAATTCCGAGAACAATAGAAGAGTTCCGAAGCATTTTTAAAATTCACACGAATTCCGAGAATAATGGAAGAGTTCAGATGAATTTTTAGACTTCAGCAGAATTCCTAAAACAATGGAAGAGGTCCGAAGCATTTTTAAACTTCAGCGGAATTACGAGAACAATGGAAGTGTTCCGAAGCATTTTTAAACTTCAGCGGAATTACGAGAACAATGGAAGAGTTCCGAAGCATTTTTAAACAAGAGCAGAATTACGAGAACAATGGAAGAGATTTTAAGCATTTTTAAACTTCAGCGGAATTCCGAGAACAATGGAAGAGTTCCGAAGCATTTTTAAACATCAGCGGAATTCCGAGAACAATGGAAGAGTACTGAAGCATTTTAAAATGTCATCGGAATTCCGAGAACAATGGAAGAGTTCCGAAGCATTTTTAAACTTCAGCAGAATTACGAGAACAATGGAATAGTTCCAAAGCATTTTTAAACTTCAGCGGAATTCCGAGAACAATGGAAGAGTTCCGAAGCATTTTTAAACATCAGCGGAATTCCGAGAACAATGGAAGAGTACCGAAGCATTTTAAAACGTCATCGGAATTCCGAGAACAATGGAAGAGTTCCGAAGTATTTTTAAATGTCAGCAGAATTCCGAGAACAATGGAAGAGTTCCAAAGCATTTTTAAACGTCAGCGGAATTCCGAGAACAATGGAAGAGTTCTGAAGCATTTTTAAGCGTCAGCGGAATTTTGAAAACAATGGAAGATTTCCGAAGCATTTTTAAACGTCAGCGGAATTCTGAGAACAATGGAAGAGTTCCGAAGCATTTTTAAACGTCAGCAGAATTCTGAGAACAATGGAAGAGTTCCGAAGCATTTTTAAACTTCAGCGGAATTCCGAGAACAATGGACGAGTTCCAAAGCATTTTTAAACGTCAGCGGAATTCCGAGAACAATGGAAGAGTTCTGAAGCATTTTTAAACGTCAGCGGAATTCCGAGAACAATGGAAGAGTTCCGAAGCATTTTTAAACGTCAGGAGAATTCCGAGAAGAATGTAAGAGTACTGAAGCATTTTTAAACTTCAGCAGAATTCCGAGAGCAATGGAAGAGTTCCAAAGCATTTTAAAAGTTCAGCAGAATTCCGAGAACAATTGAAGAGTTCCGAAGCATTTTTAAATGTCAGCGGAATGCCGAGAACAATGCAAGATTTCCGAAGCATTTTTATATGTCAGCGGAATTCCGAGAACAATGGAAGAGTTCCGAAGCATTTTTAAACTTCAGCAGAATTCCGAGAACAATGGAAGAGTTTCGAAGCATTTTTAAACTTCAACGGAATTCCGAGAACAATGAAAGAGTTGCGAAGCATTATTAAACGTCAGCGGAATTCCGAGAACAATGGAAGAGTTCTGAAGCATTTTTAAACGTCAGCGGAATTCCGAGAACAATGGAAGAGTTCCGAAGCATTTTTAAACGTCAGCGGAATTCCGAGAACAATGAAAGAGTTGCGAAGCATTATTAAACGTCAGCGGAATTCCGAGAACAATGGAAGAGTTCTGAAGCATTTTTAAGCGTCAGCGGAATTTTGAAAACAATGGAAGATTTCCGAAGCATTTTTAAACGTCAGCGGAATTCTGAGAACAATGGAAGAGTTCCTAAGCATTTTTAAACTTCAGCAGAATTCCGAGAACAATGGAAGGGTTCCGAAGCATTTTTAAACTTCAGCGGAATTTGGAGAACAATGGAAGAGTTCCGAAGCATTTTTAAAAGTCAGCGGAATTCCGAGAACAATGGAAGAGTTGTGAAGCATTTTTAAACGTCAGCGGAATTCCGAGAACAATGGAAGAGTTCTGAAGCATTTTTAAACGTCAGCAGAATTCTGAAAACAATGGAAAAGTTCTGAAGCATTTTTAAACATCAGCGGAATTTTGAAAACAATGGAAGATTTCCGAAGCATTTTTAAACGTCAGCGGAATTCTGAGGACAATGGAAGAGTTCTGAATCATTTTTAAACTTCAGCAGAATTCCAAGAACAATGGAAGAGTTCCAAAGCATTTTTAAGCTTCAGCGGAATTCCGAGAACAATGTAAGAGATTTTAAGCATTTTTAAACTTCAGCGGAATTCCGAGAACAATAGAAGAGTTCCGAAGCATTTTTAAAATTCACACGAATTCCGACAATAATGGAAGAGTTCAGATGAATTTTTAGACTTCAGCAGAATTCCTAAAACAATGGAAGAGGTCCGAAGCATTTTTAAACTTCGGCGGAATTACGAGAACAATGGAAGAGTTCCGAAGCATTTTTAAACATCAGCGGAATTCCGAGAACAATGGAAGAGTCCTGAAGCATTTTAAAACGTCATCGGAATTCCGAGAACAATGGAAGAGTTCCGAAGCATTTTTAAACTTCAGCAGAATTACGAGAACAATGGAAGAGTTCCAAAGCATTTTTAAACTTCAGCGGAATTCCGAGAACAATGGAAGAGTTCCGAAGCATTTTTAAACATCAGCGGAATTCCGAGAACAATGGAAGAGTACCGAAGCATTTTAAAACGTCATCGGAATTCCGAGAACAATGGAAGAGTTCCGAAGCATTTTTAAACTTCAACGGAATTACGAGAACAATGGAAGAGTTCCGAAGCATTTTTAAACATGAGCAGAATTACGAGAACAATGGAAGAGATTTTAAGCATTTTTAAACTTCAGCGGAATTCCGAGAACAATGGAAGAGTTCCAAAGCATTTTAACAGTTCAGCAGAATTCCGAGAACAATTGAAGAGTTCCGAAGCATTTTAAAACGTCATCGGAATTCCGAGAACAATGGAAGAGTTCCGAAGCATTTTTAAACTTCAACGGAATTACGAGAACAATGGAAGAGTTCCGAAGCATTTTTAAACATGAGCAGAATTACGAGAACAATGGAAGAGATTTTAAGCATTTTTAAACTTCAGCGGAATTCCGAGAACAATGGAAGAGTTCCAAAGCATTTTAACAGTTCAGCAGAATTCCGAGAACAATTGAAGAGTTCCGAAGCATTTTTAAACTTCAACGGAATTTCGAGAACAATGAAAGAGTTGCGAAGCATTATTAAACGTCAACGGAATTCCGAGAACAATGAAAGAGTTGCGAAGCATTATTAAACGTCAGCGGAATTCCGAGAACAATGGAAGAGTTCTGAAGCATTTTTAAACGTCAGCGGAATTTTGAAAACAATGGAAGATTTCCGAAGCATTTTTAAACGTCAGCGGAATTCTGAGAACAATGGAAGAGTTCCGAAGCATTTTTAAACGTCAGCGGAATGCCGAGAACAATGCAAGATTTCCGAAGCATTTTTATATGTCAGCGGAATTCCGAGAACAATGGAAGAGCTCCGAAGCATTTTTAAACATCAGCAGAATTCCGAGAACAATGGAAGAGTTCCGAAGCATTTTAAAACTTCAGCAGAATTCAAAGAACAATGGAAGAGTTCTGAAGCATTTTTAAACGTCAGCAGAATTCCGAGATCAATGGAAGAGTTCCGAAGCATTTTTAAACGTCAGCGGAATTCCGAGAACAATGGAAGAGTTCTGAAGCATTTTTAAGCGTCAGCGGAATTTTGAAAACAATGGAAGATTTCCGAAGCATTTTTAAACGTCAGCGGAATTCTGAGAACAATGGATGAGTTCCGAAGCAATTTTAAACTTCAGCAGAATTCCGAGAACAATGGAAGGGTTCCGAAGCATTTTTAAACTTCAGCGGAATTTGGAGAACAATGCAAGAGTTCCGAAGTATTTTTAAAAGTCAGCGGAATTCCGAGAACAATGGAAGAGTTGTGTAGCATTTTTAAACGTCAGCGGAATTCCGAGAAAAATGGAAGAGTTCCGAAGCATTTTTAAACGTCGGCAGAATTCCGAGAACAATGGAAGAGTTCCGAAGCATTTTTAAACGTCAGCAGAATTCTGAGAACAATGGAAGGGTTCCGAAGCATTTTTAAACTTCAGCGGAATTCCGAGAACAATGGAAGAGTTCCAAAGCATTTTTAAACGTCAGCGGAATTCTGAGAACAATGGAAGAGTTCTGAAGCATTTTTAAACGTCAGCAGAATTCCGAGAAGAATGTAAGAGTACTGAATCATTTTTAAACTTCAGCAGAATTCCGAGAGCAATGGAAGAGTTCCAAAGCATTTTAAAAGTTCAGCAGAATTCCGAGAACAATTGAAGAGTTCCGAAGCATTTTTAAACGTCAGCGGAATGCCGAGAACAATGCAAGATTTCCGAAGCATTTTTATATGTCAGCGGAATTCCGAGAAGAATGGAAGAGTACCGAAGCATTTTTAAACGTCAGCGGAATTCTGAGAACAATGGAAGAGTTCCAAAGCATTTTTAAACTTCAGCAGAATTCCGAGAACAATGGAAGAGTTTCGAAGCATTTTTAAACTTCAACGGAATTCCGAGAACAATGGAAGAGTTCCGCAGCATTTTTAAACGTCAGCAGAATTCCGAGAAGAATGGAAGAGTTCTGAAGCATTTTTAAACTTCAGCAGAATTCCGAAAGCAATGGAAGAGTTCCAAAGCATTTTAAAAGTTCAGCAGAATTCCGAGAACAATTGAAGAGTTCCGAAGCATTTTTAAACGTCAGCGGAATGCCGAGAACAATGCAAGATTTCCAAAGCATTTTTATATGTCAGCGGAATTCCGAGAACAATGGAAGAGTACCGAAGCATTTTTAAACTTCAGCAGAATTCCGAGAACAATGGAAGAGTTTCGAAGCATTTTTAAACTTCAACGGAATTTCGAGAACAATGGAAGAGTTCCGAAGCATTTTTAAACTTCAGCAGAATTCCGAGAACAATGGAAGATTTCCGAAGCATTTTTAAACGTCAGCGGAATTCTGAGAACAATGGAAGAGTTCTGAAGCATTTATAAACTTCAGCAGAATTCCGAGAACAATGGAAGAGTTCCGAAGCATTTTTAAACTTCACCCGAATTCTGAGAGCAATGGAAGAGTTCCAAAGCATTTTTAAGCGTCAGCGGAATTTTGAAAACAATGGAAGAGTTCCGAAGCATTTTTAAACGTCAGCGGAATTCTGAGAACAATGGAAGAGTTCCGAAGTATTTTTAAAAGTCAGCGGAATTCCGAGAACAATGGAAGAGTTGTGAAGCATTTTTAAACGTCAGCGGAATTCCGAGAACAATGGAAGAGTTCCGAAGCATTTTTAAACGTCAGCAGAATTCCGAGAACAATGGAAGAGTTCCGAAGCATTTATAAACTTCAGCGGAATTCCGAGAACAATGGAAGAGTTCCAAAGCATTTTTAAACGTCAGCAGAATTCCGAGAACAATGGAAGAGTTCCGAAGCATTTTTAAACTTCAGCGGAATTCCGAGAACAATGGAAGAGTTCCAAAGCATTTTTAAACGTCAGCGGAATTCCGAGAACAATGGAAGAGTTCTGAAGCATTTTTAAACGTCAGCGGAATTCCGAGAACAATGGAAGAGTTCCGAAGCATTTTTAAACGTCAGCAGAATTCCGAGAAGAAAGTAAGAGTACTGAAGCATTTTTAAACTTCAGCAGAATTCCGAGAGCAATGGAAGAGTTTCAAAGCATTTTAAAAATTCAGCAGAATTCCGAGAACAATTGAAGAGTTCCGAAGCATTTTTAAACGTCAGCGGAATGCCGAGAACAATGCAAGATTTCCGAAGCATTTTTATATGTCAGCGGAATTCCGAGAAGAATGGAAGAGTACCGAAGCATTTTTAAACGTCAGCGGAATTCTGAGAACAATGGAAGAGTTCCAAAGCATTTTTAAACTTCAGCAGAATTCCGAGAACAATGGAAGAGTTTCGAAGCATTTTTAAACTTCAACGGAATTCCGAGAACAATGGAAGAGTTCCGCAGCATTTTTAAACGTCAGCAGAATTCCGAGAAGAATGGAAGAGTTCTGAAGCATTTTTAAACTTCAGCAGAATTCCGAAAGCAATGGAAGAGTTCCAAAGCATTTTAAAAGTTCAGCAGAATTCCGAGAACAATTGAAGAGTTCCGAAGCATTTTTATACGTCAGCGGAATGCCGAGAACAATGCAAGATTTCCAAAGCATTTTTATATGTCAGCGGAATTCCGAGAACAATGGAAGAGTACCGAAGCATTTTTAAACTTCAGCAGAATTCCGAGAACAATGGAAGAGTTTCGAAGCATTTTTAAACTTCAACGGAATTTCGAGAACAATGGAAGAGTTCCGAAGCATTTTTAAACTTCAGCAGAATTCCGAGAACAATGGAAGATTTCCGAAGCATTTTTAAACGTCAGCGGAATTCTGAGAACAATGGAAGAGTTCTGAAGCATTTATAAACTTCAGCAGAATTCCGAGAACAATGGAAGAGTTCCGAAGCATTTTTAAACTTCACCCGAATTCTGAGAGCAATGGAAGAGTTCCAAAGCATTTTTAAGCGTCAGCGGAATTTTGAAAACAATGGAAGAGTTCCGAAGCATTTTTAAACGTCAGCGGAATTCTGAGAACAATGGAAGAGTTCCGAAGTATTTTTAAAAGTCAGCGGAATTCCGAGAACAATGGAAGAGTTGTGAAGCATTTTTAAACGTCAGCGGAATTCCGAGAACAATGGAAGAGTTCCGAAGCATTTTTAAACGTCAGCAGAATTCCGAGAACAATGGAAGAGTTCCGAAGCATTTATAAACTTCAGCGGAATTCCGAGAACAATGGAAGAGTTCCAAAGCATTTTTAAACGTCAGCAGAATTCCGAGAACAATGGAAGAGTTCCGAAGCATTTTTAAACTTCAGCGGAATTCCGAGAACAATGGAAGAGTTCCAAAGCATTTTTAAACGTCAGCGGAATTCCGAGAACAATGGAAGAGTTCTGAAGCATTTTTAAACGTCAGCGGAATTCCGAGAACAATGGAAGAGTTCCGAAGCATTTTTAAACGTCAGCAGAATTCCGAGAAGAAAGTAAGAGTACTGAAGCATTTTTAAACTTCAGCAGAATTCCGAGAGCAATGGAAGAGTTTCAAAGCATTTTAAAAATTCAGCAGAATTCCGAGAACAATGGAAGAGTTCCAAAGCATTTTTAAACGTCAGCGGAATTCTGAGAACAATGGAAGAGTTCCGAAGCATTTTTAAACGTCAGCAGAATTCCGAGAAGAATGTAAGAGTACTGAAGCATTTTTAAACTTCAGCAGAATTCCGAGAGCAATGGAAGAGTTCCAAAGCATTTTAAAAGTTCAGCAGAATTCCGAGAACAATTGAAGAGTTCCGAAGCATTTTTAAACGTCAGCGGAATGCCGAAAACAATGCAAGATTTCCGAAGCATTTTTATATGTCAGCGGAATTCCGAGAACAATGGAAGAGTACCGAAGCATTTTTAAACGTCAGCGGAATTCTGAGAACAATGGAAGAGTTCCAAAGCATTTTTAAACTTCAGCAGAATTCCGAGAACAATGGAAGAGTTCCGAAGCATTTTTATCTTCAATGGAATTCCGAGAACAATGGAAGAGTTCCGCAGCATTTTTAAACGTCAGCAGAATTCCGAGAACAATGGAAGAGTTCCGAAGCATTTTTAAACTTCACCCGAATTCCGAGAGCAATGGAAGAGTTCCAAAGTATTTTAAAAGTTCAGCAGAATTCCGAGAACAATTGAAGAGTTCCGAAGCATTTTTAAACGTCAGCGGAATGCCGAGAACAATGCAAGATTTCCGAAGCATTTTTAAACGTCAGCGGAATTCTGAGAACAATGGAAGAGTTCCGAAGCATTTTTAAACTTCAGCAGAATTCCGAGAACAATGGAAGAGTTTTGAAGCATTTTTAAACTTCAACGGAATTTCGAGAACAATGGAAGAGTTCCGAAGCATTTTTAAACGTCAGCGGAATTCCGAGAACAATGAAAGAGTTGTGAAGCATTATTAAACGTCAGCGGAATTCCGAGAACAATGGAAGAGTTCTGAAGCATTTTTAAACGTCAGCGGAATTTTGAAAACAATGGAAGATTTCCGAAGCATTTTTAAACGTCAGCGGAATTCTGAGAACAATGGAAGAGTTCCGATGCATTTTTAAACGTCAGCAGAATTCCGAGAACAATGGAAGAGTTCCGAAGCATTTTTAAATGTCAGCAGAATTCCGAGAACAATGGAAGAGTTCCGAAGCATTTTTAAACGTCAGCAGAATTCCGAGAACAATGGAAGAGTTCCGAAGCATTTTTAAACGTCAGCGGAATTCCGAGAACAATGGAAGAGTTCTGAAGCATTTTTAAGCGTCAGCGGAATTTTGAAAACAATGGAAGATTTCCGTAGCATTTTTAAACGTCAGCGGAATTCTGAGAACAATGGAAGAGTTCCGAAGCATTTTTAAACTTCAGCAGAATTCCGAGAACAATGGAAGGGTTCCGAAGCATTTTTAAACTTCAGCGGAATTTGGAGAACAATGGAAGAGTTCCGAAGTATTTTTAAAAGTCAGCGGAATTCCGAGAACAATGGAAGAGTTGTGAAGCATTTTTAAACGTCAGCGGAATTCCGAGAACAATGGAAGAGTTCCAAAGCATTTTTAAACGTCAGCGGAATTCCGAGAACAATGGAAGAGTTCTGAAGCATTTTTAAACGTCAGCGGAATTCCGAGAACAATGAAAGAGTTCCGAAGCATTTTTAAACGTCAGCAGAATTCCGAGAAGAAAGTAAGAGTACTGAAGCATTTTTAAACTTCAGCAGAATTCCGAGAGCAATGGAAGAGTTCCAAAGCATTTTAAAAGTTCAGCAGAATTCCGAGAACAATTGAAGAGTTCCGAAGCATTTTTAAACGTCAGCGGAATGCCGAGAACAATGCAAGATTTCCGAAGCATTTTTATATATCAGCGGAATTCCGAGAACAATGGAAGAGTTCCGAAGCAATTTTAAACTTCAGCAGAATTCCGAGAACAATGGAAGAGTTTCGAAGCATTTTTAAACTTCAACGGAATTCGAGAACAATGGAAGAGTTCCGAAGCATTTTTAAACGTCAGCGGAATTCCGAGAACAATGAAAGAGTTGCGAAGCATTATTAAACATCAGCGGAATTCCGAGAACAATGGAAGAGTTCTGAAGCATTTTTAAACTTCAGCAGAATTCCCAGAACAATGGAAGAGTTTTGAAGCATTTTTAAACTTCAACGGAATTCCGAGAACAATGGAAGAGTTCCGAAGCATTTTTTAACGTCAGCGGAATTCCGAGAACAATGAAAGAGTTGCGAAGCATTATTAAACGTCAGCGGAATTCCGAGAACAATGGAAGAGTTCTGAAGCATTTTTAATCGTCAGCGGAATTTTGAAAACAATGGAAGATTTCCGAAGCATTTTTAAACTTCAGCAGAATTCCGAGAACAATGGAAGGGTTCCGAAGCATTTTTAAACTTCAGCGGAATTTGGAGAACAATGGAAGAGTTCCGAAGCATTTTTAAAAGTCAGCGGAATTCCGAGAACAATGGAAGAGTTGTGAAGCATTTTTGAATGTCAGCGGAATTCCGAGAACAATGGAAGAGTTCCGAAGCATTTTTAAACGTCAGCAGAATTCTGAAAACAATGGAAAAGTTCTGAAGCATTTTTAAACATCAGCGGAATTTTGAAAACAATGGAAGATTTCCGAAGCATTTTTAAACGTCAGCGGAATTCTGAGGACAATGGAAGAGTTCTGAAGCATTTTTAAACTTCAGCAGAATTCCAAGAACAATGGAAGAGTTCCGAAGCATTTTTAAACTTCAGCGGAATTCCGAGAACAATGTAAGAGATTTTAAGCATTTTTAAACTTCAGCGGAATTCCGAGAACAATAGAAGAGTTCCGAAGCATTTTTAAAATTCACACGAATTCCGAGAATAATGGAAGAGTTCAGATGAATTTTTAGACTTCAGCAGAATTCCTAAAACAATGGAAGAGGTCCGAAGCATTTTTAAACTTCAGCGGAATTCCGAGAACAATGGAAGAGTTCCGAAGCATTTTTAAACATCAGCGGAATTCCGAGAACAATGGAAGAGTACTGAAGCATTTTAAAACGTCATCGGAATTCCGAGAACAATGGATGAGTTCCGAAGCATTTTTAAACTTCAGCAGAATTACGATAACAATGGAAGAGTTCCAAAGCATTTTTAAACTTCAGCGGAATTCCGAGAACAATGGAAGAGTTCCGAAGCATTTTTAAACATGAGCGGAATTCCGAGAACAATGGAAGAGTACCGAAGCATTTTAAAACGTCATCGGAATTCCGAGAACAATGGAAGAGTTCCGAAGCATTTTTAAACTTCAGCAGAATTACGAGAACAATGGAAGAGTTCCAAAGCATTTTTAAACTTCAGCGGAATTCCGAGAACAATGGAAGAGTTCCGAAGCATTTTTAAACATGAGCAGAATTACGAGAACAATGGAAGAGATTTTAAGCATTTTTAAACTTCAGCGGAATTCCGAGAACAATAGAAGAGCTCCGAAGCATTTTTAAACTTCACCCGAATTCCGAGAGCAATGGAAGAGTTCCAAAGCATTTTAACAGTTCAGCAGAATTCCGAGAACAATTGAAGATTTCCGAAGCATTTTTATATGTCAGCGGAATTCCGAGAACAATGGAAGAGTACCGAAGCATTTTTAAACGTCAGCGGAATTCTGAGAACAATGGAAGAGTTCCGAAGCATTTTTAAACTTCAGCAGAATTCCGAGAACAATGGAAGAGTTTGGAAGCATTTTTAAACTTCAACGGAATTTCGAGAACAATGGACGAGTTCCGAAGCATTTTTAAACGTCAGCGGAATTCTGAGAACAATGGAAGAGTTCCGAAGCATTTTTAAACTTCAGCAGAATTCCGAGAACAATGGAAGAGTTCCGAAGCATTTTTAAACGTCAGCGGAATTCCGAGAACAATGGAAGAGTACCGAAGCATTTTTAAACGTCATCGGAATTCCGAGAACAATGGAAGAGTTCCGAAGCATTTTTAAACTTCAGCGGAATTACGAGAACAATGGAAGAGTACCGAAGCATTTTTAAACGTCATCGGAATTCCAAGAACAATGGAAGAGTTCCGAAGCATTTTTAAACTTCAGCGGAATTACGAGAACAATGGAAGAGTTCTGAAGCATTTTTAATCATGAGCAGAATTACGAGAACAATTTAAGAGATTTTAAGCATTTTTAAACTTCAGCGGAATTCCGAGAACAATAGAAGAGTTCCGAAGCATTTTTAAACTTCACCCGAATTCCGAGAGCAATGGAAGAGTTCCAAAGCATTTTAAAAGTTCAGCAGAATTCCGAGAACAATTGAAGAGTTCCGAAGCATTTTTAAACGTCAGCGGAATGCCGAGAACAATGGAAGAGTTCTGAAGCATTTTTAATCATGAGCAGAATTACGAGAACAATTTAAGAGATTTTAAGCATTTTTAAACTTCAGCGGAATTCCGAGAACAATAGAAGAGTTCCGAAGCATTTTTAAACTTCACCCGAATTCCGAGAGCAATGGAAGAGTTCCAAAGCATTTTAAAAGTTCAGCAGAATTCCGAGAACAATGGAAGAGTTCT
The DNA here is from genome assembly GCF_046119375.1 of Phyllobates terribilis. NCBI lineage: Eukaryota > Metazoa > Chordata > Amphibia > Anura > Dendrobatidae > Phyllobates > Phyllobates terribilis. Next base: position 18,037,025 of record NW_027362775.1, on the reverse strand, counting down.
GAAGCATTTTTAAACGTCAGCGGAATTTTGAAAACAATGGAAGATTTCCGAAGCATTTTTAAACGTCAGCGGAATTCTGAGAACAATGGAAGAGTTCCGAAGCATTTTTAAACTTCAACGGAATTTCGAGAACAATAGAAGAGTTCCGAAGCATTTTTAAACGTCAGCGGAATTCCGAGAACAATGAAGGAGTTGCGAAGCATTATTAAACGTCAGCGGAATTCCGAGAACAAAGGAAGCGTTTCGAAGCATTTTTAAACTTCAACGGAATTTCGAGAACAATGGAAGAGTTCTGAAGCATTTTTAAACGTCAGCGGAATTTTGAAAACAATGGAAGATTTCCGAAGCATTTTTAAACGTCAGCGGAATTCTGAGAACAATGGAAGAGTTCCGAAGCATTCTTAAACTTCAGCAGAGTTCCGAGAACAATGGAAGAGTTCCGAAGCATTTTTAAACTTCAGCAGAATTCCGAGAACAATGGAAGAGTTCCGAAGCATTCTTAAACTTCAGCAGAATTCCGAGAACAATGGAAGAGTTCCGAAGCATTCTTGAACTTCAGCAGAATTCCGAGAACAATGGAAGAGTTCCGAAGCATTTTTAAATGTCAGCGGAATTCCGAGAACAATAGAAGAGTTGTGAAGCATTTTTAAGCGTCAGCGGAATTCTGAGAACAATGGAAGAATTCCGAAGCATTTTTAAACTTCAAAACTTCAGCAGAATTCCGAGAACAATGGAAGAGTTCTGAAGCATTTTTAAACGTCAGCGGAATTCCGAGAACAATGAAAGAGTTCCGAAGCATTTTTAAACGTCAGCAGAATTCCGAGAAGAAAGTAAGAGTACTGAAGCATTTTTAAACTTCAGCAGAATTCCGAGAGCAATGGAAGAGTTCCAAAGCATTTTAAAAGTTCAGCAGAATTCCGAGAACAATTGAAGAGTTCCGAAGCATTTTTAAACGTCAGCGGAATGCCGAGAACAATGCAAGATTTCCGAAGCATTTTTATATATCAGCGGAATTCCGAGAACAATGGAAGAGTTCCGAAGCAATTTTAAACTTCAGCAGAATTCCGAGAACAATGGAAGAGTTTCGAAGCATTTTTAAACTTCAACGGAATTCGAGAACAATGGAAGAGTTCCGAAGCATTTTTAAACGTCAGCGGAATTCCGAGAACAATGAAAGAGTTGCGAAGCATTATTAAACATCAGCGGAATTCCGAGAACAATGGAAGAGTTCTGAAGCATTTTTAAACTTCAGCAGAATTCCCAGAACAATGGAAGAGTTTTGAAGCATTTTTAAACTTCAACGGAATTCCGAGAACAATGGAAGAGTTCCGAAGCATTTTTTAACGTCAGCGGAATTCCGAGAACAATGAAAGAGTTGCGAAGCATTATTAAACGTCAGCGGAATTCCGAGAACAATGGAAGAGTTCTGAAGCATTTTTAATCGTCAGCGGAATTTTGAAAACAATGGAAGATTTCCGAAGCATTTTTAAACTTCAGCAGAATTCCGAGAACAATGGAAGGGTTCCGAAGCATTTTTAAACTTCAGCGGAATTTGGAGAACAATGGAAGAGTTCCGAAGCATTTTTAAAAGTCAGCGGAATTCCGAGAACAATGGAAGAGTTGTGAAGCATTTTTGAATGTCAGCGGAATTCCGAGAACAATGGAAGAGTTCCGAAGCATTTTTAAACGTCAGCAGAATTCTGAAAACAATGGAAAAGTTCTGAAGCATTTTTAAACATCAGCGGAATTTTGAAAACAATGGAAGATTTCCGAAGCATTTTTAAACGTCAGCGGAATTCTGAGGACAATGGAAGAGTTCTGAAGCATTTTTAAACTTCAGCAGAATTCCAAGAACAATGGAAGAGTTCCGAAGCATTTTTAAACTTCAGCGGAATTCCGAGAACAATGTAAGAGATTTTAAGCATTTTTAAACTTCAGCGGAATTCCGAGAACAATAGAAGAGTTCCGAAGCATTTTTAAAATTCACACGAATTCCGAGAATAATGGAAGAGTTCAGATGAATTTTTAGACTTCAGCAGAATTCCTAAAACAATGGAAGAGGTCCGAAGCATTTTTAAACTTCAGCGGAATTCCGAGAACAATGGAAGAGTTCCGAAGCATTTTTAAACATCAGCGGAATTCCGAGAACAATGGAAGAGTACTGAAGCATTTTAAAACGTCATCGGAATTCCGAGAACAATGGATGAGTTCCGAAGCATTTTTAAACTTCAGCAGAATTACGATAACAATGGAAGAGTTCCAAAGCATTTTTAAACTTCAGCGGAATTCCGAGAACAATGGAAGAGTTCCGAAGCATTTTTAAACATGAGCGGAATTCCGAGAACAATGGAAGAGTACCGAAGCATTTTAAAACGTCATCGGAATTCCGAGAACAATGGAAGAGTTCCGAAGCATTTTTAAACTTCAGCAGAATTACGAGAACAATGGAAGAGTTCCAAAGCATTTTTAAACTTCAGCGGAATTCCGAGAACAATGGAAGAGTTCCGAAGCATTTTTAAACATGAGCAGAATTACGAGAACAATGGAAGAGATTTTAAGCATTTTTAAACTTCAGCGGAATTCCGAGAACAATAGAAGAGCTCCGAAGCATTTTTAAACTTCACCCGAATTCCGAGAGCAATGGAAGAGTTCCAAAGCATTTTAACAGTTCAGCAGAATTCCGAGAACAATTGAAGATTTCCGAAGCATTTTTATATGTCAGCGGAATTCCGAGAACAATGGAAGAGTACCGAAGCATTTTTAAACGTCAGCGGAATTCTGAGAACAATGGAAGAGTTCCGAAGCATTTTTAAACTTCAGCAGAATTCCGAGAACAATGGAAGAGTTTGGAAGCATTTTTAAACTTCAACGGAATTTCGAGAACAATGGACGAGTTCCGAAGCATTTTTAAACGTCAGCGGAATTCTGAGAACAATGGAAGAGTTCCGAAGCATTTTTAAACTTCAGCAGAATTCCGAGAACAATGGAAGAGTTCCGAAGCATTTTTAAACGTCAGCGGAATTCCGAGAACAATGGAAGAGTACCGAAGCATTTTTAAACGTCATCGGAATTCCGAGAACAATGGAAGAGTTCCGAAGCATTTTTAAACTTCAGCGGAATTACGAGAACAATGGAAGAGTACCGAAGCATTTTTAAACGTCATCGGAATTCCAAGAACAATGGAAGAGTTCCGAAGCATTTTTAAACTTCAGCGGAATTACGAGAACAATGGAAGAGTTCTGAAGCATTTTTAATCATGAGCAGAATTACGAGAACAATTTAAGAGATTTTAAGCATTTTTAAACTTCAGCGGAATTCCGAGAACAATAGAAGAGTTCCGAAGCATTTTTAAACTTCACCCGAATTCCGAGAGCAATGGAAGAGTTCCAAAGCATTTTAAAAGTTCAGCAGAATTCCGAGAACAATTGAAGAGTTCCGAAGCATTTTTAAACGTCAGCGGAATGCCGAGAACAATGGAAGAGTTCTGAAGCATTTTTAATCATGAGCAGAATTACGAGAACAATTTAAGAGATTTTAAGCATTTTTAAACTTCAGCGGAATTCCGAGAACAATAGAAGAGTTCCGAAGCATTTTTAAACTTCACCCGAATTCCGAGAGCAATGGAAGAGTTCCAAAGCATTTTAAAAGTTCAGCAGAATTCCGAGAACAATGGAAGAGTTCTGAAGCATTTTTAAACGTCAGCGGAATTTTGAAAACAATGGAAGATTTCCGAAGCATTTTTAAACGTCAGCGGAATTCTGAGAACAATGGAAGAGTTCCGAAGCATTTTTAAACTTCAACGGAATTTCGAGAACAATAGAAGAGTTCCGAAGCATTTTTAAACGTCAGCGGAATTCCGAGAACAATGAAGGAGTTGCGAAGCATTATTAAACGTCAGCGGAATTCCGAGAACAAAGGAAGCGTTTCGAAGCATTTTTAAACTTCAACGGAATTTCGAGAACAATGGAAGAGTTCTGAAGCATTTTTAAACGTCAGCGGAATTTTGAAAACAATGGAAGATTTCCGAAGCATTTTTAAACGTCAGCGGAATTCTGAGAACAATGGAAGAGTTCCGAAGCATTCTTAAACTTCAGCAGAGTTCCGAGAACAATGGAAGAGTTCCGAAGCATTTTTAAACTTCAGCAGAATTCCGAGAACAATGGAAGAGTTCCGAAGCATTCTTAAACTTCAGCAGAATTCCGAGAACAATGGAAGAGTTCCGAAGCATTCTTGAACTTCAGCAGAATTCCGAGAACAATGGAAGAGTTCCGAAGCATTTTTAAATGTCAGCGGAATTCCGAGAACAATAGAAGAGTTGTGAAGCATTTTTAAGCGTCAGCGGAATTCTGAGAACAATGGAAGAATTCCGAAGCATTTTTAAACTTCAAAACTTCAGCAGAATTCCGAGAACAATGGAAGAGTTCCGAAGCATTCTTAAACTTCAGCGGAATTCCGAGAACAATTGAAGAGTTTTGAAGCAATTTTAAGCGTCAGCGGAATTCCGAGAACAATGGAAGAGTTCCGAAGCATTTTTAAACGTCAGCGGAATTCCGAGAACAATGGAAGAGTTCTGAAGCTTTTTTAAAAGTCAGCGGAATTCTGAGAAAAATAGAAGAGTTGTGAAGCATTTTTAAGCGTCAGCGGAATTCCGAGAACAATGGAAGAATTCCGAAGCATTTTTAAACTTCAAAACTTCAGCAGAATTCCGAGAACAATGGAAGAATTCCGAAGCATTCTTAAACTTCAGCGGAATTCCGAGAACAATGGAAGAGTTCCGAAGCATTTTTAAAAGTAAGCGGAATTCCGAGAACAATGGAAGAGTTCCGAAGCATTTTTAAACTTCAGCAGAATTTCTGGCACAATGGAAGAGTTCCGAAGCATTTTTACACTTCAGCAGAATTCCTGGAACAATGGAAGAGTTCTGAAGCATTTTTCAAAGTCAGCAGAATTCCGAGAACCATAGAAGGGTACCAAAGCATGTTTAAACTTCAGCGGAATTCTGAGAACAATGTAAGAGTGCCGAAGCATTTTTAAACTTCACCGGAATTCCGAGAACAATGGAAGAGTTCCGAAGCATTTTTAAACATCAGCGGAATTCCGAGAACAATGGAAGAGTTCTGAAGCATTTTTAAACGTCAGCGGAATTCCGAGAACAATAGAAGAGTTGTGAAGCATTTTTAAGCGTCAGCGGAATTCTGAGAACAATGGAAGAATTCCGAAGCATTTTTAAACTATAAAACTTCAGCAGAATTCCGAGAACAATGGAAGAGTTCCGAAGCATTCTTAAACTTCAGCGGAATTCCGAGAACAATGGTAGAGTTTTGAAGCAATTTTAAGCGTCAGCGGAATTCCGAGAACAATGGAAGAGTTCCGAAGCATTTTTCAAAGTCAGCAGAATTCCGAGAACAATAGAAGGGTACCAAAGCATGTTTAAACTTCAGCGGAATTCTGAGAACAATGTAAGAGTTCCGAAGCATTTTTAAACTTCACCGGAATTCCGAGAACAATGGAAGAGTTCTGAAGCATTTTTAAACGTCAGCGGAATTCCGAGAACAATGGAAGAGTTTTGAAGCAATTTTAAGCGTCAGCGGAATTCCGAGAACAATGGAAGAGTTCCGAAGCATTTTTAAATGTCAGCGGAATTCCGAGAACAATAGAAGAGTTGTGAAGCATTTTTAAACTTCAGCAGAATTCCGAGAACAATGGCAGAGTTCTGAAGCATTCTTAAACTTCAGCGAAATTCCGAGAACAATGGAAGAGTTCCGAAGCATTTTTAAATGTCAGCGGAATTCCGAGAACAATAGAAGAGTTGTGAAGCATTTTTAAGCGTCAGCGGAATTCTGAGAACAATGGAAGAATTCCGAAGCATTTTTAAACGTCAGCGGAATTCCGAGAACAATGGAAGAGTTCTGAAGCTTTTTTAAAAGTCAGCGGAATTCTGAGAAAAATAGAAGAGTTGTGAAGCATTTTTAAGCGTCAGCGGAATTCCGAGAACAATGGAAGAATTCCGAAGCATTTTTAACTTCAAAACTTCAGCAGAATTCCGAGAACAATGGAAGAATTCCGAAGCATTTTTAAACTTCAGCAGAATTCCGAGAACAATGGAAGAGTTCCGAAGCATTCTTAAACTTCAGCGGAATTCCGAGAACAATGGAAGAGTTTTGAAGCAATTTTAAGCGTCAGCGGAATTCCGAGAACAATGGAAGAGTTCCGAAGCATTTTTAAACGTCAGCGGAATTCCGAGAACAATGGAAGAGTTCTGAAGCATTTTTAAAAGTCAGCGGAATTCTGAGAACAATAGAAGAGTTGTGAAGCATTTTTAAGCATCAGCGGAATTCCGAGAACAATGGAAGAATTCCGAAGCATTTTTAAACTTCAAAACTTCAGCAGAATTCCGAAAACAATGGAAGAATTCCGAAGCATTCTTAAACTTCAGCGGAATTCCGAGAACAATGGAAGAGTTCCGAAGCATTTTTAAAAGTCAGCGGAATTCCGAGAACAATGGAAGAGTTCCGAAGCATTTTTACACTTCAGCAGAATTCCTGGAACAATGGAAGAGTTCTGAAGCATTTTTCAAAGTCAGCAGAATTCCGAGAACAATAGAAGGGTACCAAAGCATGTTTAAACTTCAGCGGAATTCTGAGAACAATGTAAGAGTTCCGAAGCATTTTTAAACTTCACCGGAATTCCGAGAACAATGGAAGAGTTCCGAAGCATTTTTAAACATCAGCGGAATTCCGAGAACAATGGAAGAGTTCCGAAGCATTTTTAAACTTCAGCAGAATTCCTGGCACAATGGAAGAGTTCTGAACCATTTTTAAAAGTCAGCAGAATTCCGAGAACAATAGAAGGGTACCAAAGCATGTTAAAACTTCAGCGGAATTCTGAGAACAATGTAAGAGTTCCGAAGCATTTTTAAACTTCACCGGAATTCCGAGAACAATGGAAGAGTTCTGAAGCATTTTTAAACGTCAGCGGAATTTTGAAAACAATCGAAGAGTTCCGAAGCATTTTTAAAAGTCAGCGGAATTCCGTGAACAATGGAAGAGTTGTGAAGCATCTTTAAGCTTCACCGGAAATCCGAGAACAATGGAAGAATTCCGGAGCATTTTTAAACTTCAAAACTTCAGCAGAATTCCGAGAACAATGGAAGAGTTCCGAAGCATTCTTAAACTTCAGCGGAATTCCGAGAACAATGGAAGAATTCCGAAGCATTTTTAAATGTCAGCGGAATTCCGAGAACAATAGAAGAGTTGTGAAGCATTTTCAAACTTCAGCAGAATTCCGAGAACAATGGCAGAGTTCTGAAGCATTCTTAAACTTCAGCGGAATTCCGAGAACAATGGAGGAGTTCCGAAGCATTTTTAAAAGTCAGCGGAATTCTGAGAAAAATAGAAGAGTTGTGAAGCATTTTTAAGCGTGAGCGGAATTCCGAGAACAATGGAAGAATTCCGAAGCATTTTTAAACTTCAAAACTTCAGCAGAATTCCGAAAACAATGGAAGAATTCCGAAGCATTCTTAAACTTCAGCGGAATTCCGAGAACAATGGAAGAGTTCCGAAGCATTTTTAAAAGTCAGCGGAATTACGAGAACAATGGAAGAGTTCCGAAGCATTTTTACACTTCAGCAGAATTCCGAGAACAATGGAAGTGTTCCGAAGCATTCTTAAACTTCAGCAGAATTCCGAGAACAATGGAAGAGTTCCGAAGCATTCTTGAACTTCAGCAGAATTCCGAGAACAATGGAAGAGTTCCGAAGCATTTTTAAATGTCAGCGGAATTCCGAGAACAATAGAAGAGTTGTGAAGCATTTTTAAGCGTCAGCGGAATTCTGAGAAAAATGGAAGAATTCCGAAGCATTTTTAAACTTCAAAACTTCAGCAGAATTCCGAGAACAATGGAAGAGTTCCGAAGCATTCTTAAACTTCAGCGGAATTCCGAGAACAATTGAAGAGTTTTGAAGCAATTTTAAGCGTCAGCGGAATTCCGAGAACAATGGAAGAGTTCCGAAGCATTTTTAAACGTCAGCGGAATTCCGAGAACAATGGAAGAGTTCTGAAGCTTTTTTAAAAGTCAGCGGAATTCTGAGAAAAATAGAAGAGTTGTGAAGCATTTTTAAGCGTCAGCGGAATTCCGAGAACAATGGAAGAATTCCGAAGCATTTTTAAACTTCAAAACTTCAGCAGAATTCCGAGAACAATGGAAGAATTCCGAAGCATTCTTAAACTTCAGCGGAATTCCGAGAACAATGGAAGAGTTCCGAAGCATTTTTAAAAGTAAGCGGAATTCCGAGAACAATGGAAGAGTTCCGAAGCATTTTTAAAAGTCAGCGGAATTCCGAGAACAATGGAAGAGTTGCGAAGCATTTTTACACTTCAGCAGAATTTCTGGAACAATGGAAGAGTTCTGAAGCATTTTTCAAAGTCAGCAGAATTCCGAGAACAATAGAAGGGTACCAAAGCATGTTTAAACTTCAGCGGAATTCTGAGAACAATGTAAGAGTTCCGAAGCATTTTTAAACTTCACCGGAATTCCGAGAACAATGGAAGAGTTCCGAAGCATTTTTAAACATCAGCGGAATTCCGAGAACAATGGAAGAGTTCCGAAGCATTTTTAAACTTCAGCAGAATTCCTGGCACAATGGAAGAGTTCTGAACCATTTTTAAAAGTCAGCAGAATTCCGAGAACAATAGAAGGGTACCAAAGCATGTTAAAACTTCAGCGGAATTCTGAGAACAATGTAAGAGTTCCGAAGCATTTTTAAACTTCACCGGAATTCCGAGAACAATGGAAGAGTTCTAAAGCATTTTTAAACGTCAGCGGAATTTTGAAAACAATCGAAGAGTTCCGAAGCATTTTTAAAAGTCAGCGGAATTCCGTGAACAATGGAAGAGTTGTGAAGCATTTTTAAGCGTCACCGGAAATCCGAGAACAATGGAAGAATTCCGGAGCATTTTTAAACTTCAAAACTTCAGCAGAATTCCGAGAACAATGGAAGAGTTCCGAAGCATTCTTAAACTTCAGCGGAATTCCGAGAACAATGGAAGAGTTCCGAAGCAATTTTAAATGTCAGCGGAATTCCGAGAACAATAGAAGAGTTGTGAAGCATTTTTAAACTTCAGCAGAATTCCGAGAACAATGGCAGAGTTCTGAAGCATTCTTAAACTTCAGCGGAATTCCGAGAACAATGGAAGAATTCCGAAGCATTTTTAAATGTCAGCGGAATTCCGAGAACAATAGAAGAGTTGTGAATCATTTTTAAGCGTCAGCGGAATTCCGAGAACAATGGAAGAATTCCGAAGCATTTTTAAACTTCAAAACTTCAGCAGAATTCCGAAAACAATGGAAGAATTCCGAAGCATTCTTAAACTTCAGCGGAATTCCGAGAACAATGGAAGAGTTCCGAAGCATTTTTAAAAGTCAGCGGAATTCCGAGAACAATGGAAGAGTTCCGAAGCATTTTTACACTTCAGCAGAATTCCTGGAACAATGGAAGAGTTCTGAAGCATTTTTCAAAGTCAGCAGAATTCCGAGAACAATAGAAGGGTACCAAAGCATGTTTAAACTTCAGCGGAATTCTGAGAACAATGTAAGAGTTCCGAAGCATTTTTAAACTTCACCGGAATTCCGAGAACAATGGAAGAGTTCCGAAGCATTTTTAAACATCAGCGGAATTCCGAGAACAATGGAAGAGTTCCGAAGCATTTTTAAACGTCAGCAGAATTCCGAGAACAATGGAAGAGTTCTGAAGCCTTTTTAAATGTCAGCGGAATTCCGAGAACAATGGAAGAGTTCCGAAGCATTTTTAAACTTCAGCAGAATTCCGAGAACAATGGAAGAGTTCCGAAGCATTCTTAAACTTCAGCAGAATTCCGAGAACAATGGAAGAGTTCCGAAGCATTCTTGAACTTCAGCAGAATTCCGAGAACAATGGAAGAGTTCCGAAGCATTTTTAAAAGTCAGCGGAATTCCGAGAACAATGGAAGAGTTCCGAAGCATTTTTACACTTCAGCAGAATTTCTGGAACAATGGAAGAGTTCTGAAGCATTTTTCAAAGTCAGCAGAATTCCGAGAACAATAGAAGGGTACCAAAGCATGTTTAAACTTCAGCGGAATTCTGAGAACAATGTAAGAGTTCCGAAGCATTTTTAAACTTCACCGGAATTCCGAGAACAATGGAAGAGTTCCGAAGCATTTTTAAACATCAGCGGAATTCCGAGAACAATGGAAGAGTTCCGAAGCATTTTTAAACTTCAGCAGAATTCCTGGCACAATGGAAGAGTTCTGAACCATTTTTAAAAGTCAGCAGAATTCCGAGAACAATAGAAGGGTACCAAAGCATGTTAAAACTTCAGCGGAATTCTGAGAACAATGTAAGAGTTCCGAAGCATTTTTAAACTTCACCGGAATTCCGAGAACAATGGAAGAGTTCTAAAGCATTTTTAAACGTCAGCGGAATTTTGAAAACAATCGAAGAGTTCCGAAGCATTTTTAAAAGTCAGCGGAATTCCGTGAACAATGGAAGAGTTGTGAAGCATTTTTAAGCGTCACCGGAAATCCGAGAACAATGGAAGAATTCCGGAGCATTTTTAAACTTCAAAACTTCAGCAGAATTCCGAGAACAATGGAAGAGTTCCGAAGCATTCTTAAACTTCAGCGGAATTCCGAGAACAATGGAAGAGTTCCGAAGCAATTTTAAATGTCAGCGGAATTCCGAGAACAATAGAAGAGTTGTGAAGCATTTTTAAACTTCAGCAGAATTCCGAGAACAATGGCAGAGTTCTGAAGCATTCTTAAACTTCAGCGGAATTCCGAGAACAATGGAAGAATTCCGAAGCATTTTTAAATGTCAGCGGAATTCCGAGAACAATAGAAGAGTTGTGAATCATTTTTAAGCGTCAGCGGAATTCCGAGAACAATGGAAGAATTCCGAAGCATTTTTAAACTTCAAAACTTCAGCAGAATTCCGAAAACAATGGAAGAATTCCGAAGCATTCTTAAACTTCAGCGGAATTCCGAGAACAATGGAAGAGTTCCGAAGCATTTTTAAAAGTCAGCGGAATTCCGAGAACAATGGAAGAGTTCCGAAGCATTTTTACACTTCAGCAGAATTCCTGGAACAATGGAAGAGTTCTGAAGCATTTTTCAAAGTCAGCAGAATTCCGAGAACAATAGAAGGGTACCAAAGCATGTTTAAACTTCAGCGGAATTCTGAGAACAATGTAAGAGTTCCGAAGCATTTTTAAACTTCACCGGAATTCCGAGAACAATGGAAGAGTTCCGAAGCATTTTTAAACATCAGCGGAATTCCGAGAACAATGGAAGAGTTCCGAAGCATTTTTAAACGTCAGCAGAATTCCGAGAACAATGGAAGAGTTCTGAAGCCTTTTTAAATGTCAGCGGAATTCCGAGAACAATGGAAGAGTTCCGAAGCATTTTTAAACTTCAGCAGAATTCCGAGAACAATGGAAGAGTTCCGAAGCATTCTTAAACTTCAGCAGAATTCCGAGAACAATGGAAGAGTTCCGAAGCATTCTTGAACTTCAGCAGAATTCCGAGAACAATGGAAGAGTTCCGAAGCATTTTTAAATGTCAGCGGAATTCCGAGAACAATAGAAGAGTTGTGAAGCATTTTTAAGCGTCAGCGGAATTCTGAGAACAATGGAAGAATTCCGAAGCATTTTTAAACTTCAAAACTTCAGCAGAATTCCGAGAACAATGGAAGAGTTCCGAAGCATTCTTAAACTTCAGCGGAATTCCGAGAACAATTGAAGAGTTTTGAAGCAATTTTAAGCGTCAGCGGAATTCCGAGAACAATGGAAGAGTTCCGAAGCATTTTTAAACGTCAGCGGAATTCCGAGAACAATGGAAGAGTTCTGAAGCTTTTTTAAAAGTCAGCGGAATTCTGAGAAAAATAGAAGAGTTGTGAAGCATTTTTAAGCATCAGCGGAATTCCGAGAACAATGGAAGAATTCCGAAGCATTTTTAAACTTCAAAACTTCAGCAGAATTCCGAGAACAATGGAAGAATTCCGAAGCATTCTTAAACTTCAGCGGAATTCCGAGAACAATGGAAGAGTTCTGAAGCTTTTTTAAAAGTCAGCGGAATTCTGAGAAAAATAGAAGAGTTGTGAAGCATTTTTAAGCATCAGCGGAATTCCGAGAACAATGGAAGAATTCCGAAGCATTTTTAAAAGTAAGCGGAATTCCGAGAACAATGGAAGAGTTCCGAAGCATTTTTAAACTTCAGCAGAATTTCTGGCACAATGGAAGAGTTCCGAAGCATTTTTACACTTCAGCAGAATTCCTGGAACAATGGAAGAGTTCTGAAGCATTTTTCAAAGTCAGCAGAATTCCGAGAACCATAGAAGGGTACCAAAGCATGTTTAAACTTCAGCGGAATTCTGAGAACAATGTAAGAGTGCCGAAGCATTTTTAAACTTCACCGGAATTCCGAGAACAATGGAAGAGTTCCGAAGCATTTTTAAACATCAGCGGAATTCCGAGAACAATGGAAGAGTTCTGAAGCATTTTTAAACGTCAGCGGAATTCCGAGAACAATAGAAGAGTTGTGAAGCATTTTTAAGCGTCAGCGGAATTCTGAGAACAATGGAAGAATTCCGAAGCATTTTTAAACTATAAAACTTCAGCAGAATTCCGAGAACAATGGAAGAGTTCCGAAGCATTCTTAAACTTCAGCGGAATTCCGAGAACAATGGTAGAGTTTTGAAGCAATTTTAAGCGTCAGCGGAATTCCGAGAACAATGGAAGAGTTCCGAAGCATTTTTCAAAGTCAGCAGAATTCCGAGAACAATAGAAGGGTACCAAAGCATGTTTAAACTTCAGCGGAATTCTGAGAACAATGTAAGAGTTCCGAAGCATTTTTAAACTTCACCGGAATTCCGAGAACAATGGAAGAGTTCCGAAGCATTTTTAAACATCAGCGGAATTCCGAGAACAATGGAAGAGTTCCGAAGCATTTTTAAACTTCAGCAGAATTCCTGGCACAATGGAAGAGTTCTGAACCATTTTTTAAAGTCAGCAGAATTCCGAGAACAATAGAAGGGTACCAAAGCATGTTAAAACTTCAGCGGAATTCTGAGAACAATGTAAGAGTTCCGAAGCATTTTTAAACTTCACCGGAATTCCGAGAACAATGGAAGAGTTCTGAAGCATTTTTAAACGTCAGCGGAATTTTGAAAACAATCGAAGAGTTCCGAAGCATTTTTAAAAGTCTGCGGAATTCCGTGAACAATGGAAGAGTTGTGAAGCATTTTTAAGCGTCACCGGAAATCCGAGAACAATGGAAGAATTCCGAAGCATTTTTAAACTTCAAAACTTCAGCAGAATTCCGAGAACAATGGAAGAGTTCCGAAGCATTCTTAAACTTCAGCGGAATTCCGAGAACAATGCAAGAGTTTTGAAGCAATTTTAAGCGTCAGCGGAATTCCGAGAACAATGGAAGAGTTCCGAAGCATTTTTAAATGTCAGCGGAATTCCGAGAACAATAGAAGAGTTGTGAAGCATTTTTAAACTTCAGCAGAATTCCGAGAACAATGGCAGAGTTCTGAAGCATTCTTAAACTTCAGCGGAATTCCGAGAACAATGGAAGAGTTCCGAAGCATTTTTAAATGTCAGCGGAATTCCGAGAACAATAGAAGAGTTGTGAAGCATTTTTAAGCGTCAGCGGAATTCTGAGAACAATGGAAGAATTCCGAAGCATTTTTAAACTTCAAAACTTCAGCAGAATTCCGAGAACAATGGAAGAGTTCCGAAGCATTCTTAAACTTCAGCGGAATTCCGAGAACAATGGAAGAGTTTTGAAGCAATTTTAAGCGTCAGCGGAATTCCGAGAACAATGGAAGAGTTCCGAAGCATTTTTAAACGTCAGCGGAATTCCGAGAACAATGGAAGAGTTCTGAAGCATTTTTAAAAGTCAGCGGAATTCTGAGAACAATAGAAGAGTTGTGAAGCATTTTTAAGCGTCAGCGGAATTCCGAGAACAATGGAAGAATTCCGAAGCATTTTTAAACTTCAAAACTTCAGCAGAATTCCGAGAACAATGGAAGAGTTCCGAAGCATTCTTAAACTTCAGCGGAATTCCGAGAACAATTGAAGAGTTTTGAAGCAATTTTAAGCGTCAGCGGAATTCCGAGAACAATGGAAGAGTTCCGAAGCATTTTTAAACGTCAGCGGAATTCCGAGAACAATGGAAGAGTTCTGAAGCATTTTTAAAAGTCAGCGGAATTCTGAGAAAAATAGAAGAGTTGTGAAGCATTTTTAAGCTTCAGCGGAATTCTGAGAACAATGGAAGAATTCCGAAGCATTTTTAAACTTCAAAACTTCAGCAGAATTCCGAGAACAATGGAAGAGTTCCGAAGCATTCTTAAACTTCAGCGGAATTCCGAGAACAATGGAAGAATTCCGAAGCATTTTTAAATGTCAGCGGAATTCCGAGAACAATAGAAGAGTTGTGAAGCATTTTCAAACTTCAGCAGAATTCCGAGAACAATGGCAGAGTTCTGAAGCATTCTTAAACTTCAGCGGAATTCCGAGAACAATGGAGGAGTTCCGAAGCATTTTTAAAAGTCAGCGGAATTCTGAGAAAAATAGAAGAGTTGTGAAGCATTTTTAAGCGTGAGCGGAATTCCGAGAACAATGGAAGAATTCCGAAGCATTTTTAAACTTCAAAACTTCAGCAGAATTCCGAAAACAATGGAAGAATTCCGAAGCATTCTTAAACTTCAGCGGAATTCCGAGAACAATGGAAGAGTTCCGAAGCATTTTTAAAAGTCAGCGGAATTACGAGAACAATGGAAGAGTTCCGAAGCATTTTTACACTTCAGCAGAATTCCGAGAACAATGGAAGTGTTCCGAAGCATTCTTAAACTTCAGCAGAATTCCGAGAACAATGGAAGAGTTCCGAAGCATTCTTGAACTTCAGCAGAATTCCGAGAACAATGGAAGAGTTCCGAAGCATTTTTAAATGTCAGCGGAATTCCGAGAACAATAGAAGAGTTGTGAAGCATTTTTAAGCGTCAGCGGAATTCTGAGAAAAATGGAAGAATTCCGAAGCATTTTTAAACTTCAAAACTTCAGCAGAATTCCGAGAACAATGGAAGAGTTCCGAAGCATTCTTAAACTTCAGCGGAATTCCGAGAACAATTGAAGAGTTTTGAAGCAATTTTAAGCGTCAGCGGAATTCCGAGAACAATGGAAGAGTTCCGAAGCATTTTTAAACGTCAGCGGAATTCCGAGAACAATGGAAGAGTTCTGAAGCTTTTTTAAAAGTCAGCGGAATTCTGAGAAAAATAGAAGAGTTGTGAAGCATTTTTAAGCGTCAGCGGAATTCCGAGAACAATGGAAGAATTCCGAAGCATTTTTAAACTTCAAAACTTCAGCAGAATTCCGAGAACAATGGAAGAATTCCGAAGCATTCTTAAACTTCAGCGGAATTCCGAGAACAATGGAAGAGTTCCGAAGCATTTTTAAAAGTAAGCGGAATTCCGAGAACAATGGAAGAGTTCCGAAGCATTTTTAAAAGTCAGCGGAATTCCGAGAACAATGGAAGAGTTGCGAAGCATTTTTACACTTCAGCAGAATTTCTGGAACAATGGAAGAGTTCTGAAGCATTTTTCAAAGTCAGCAGAATTCCGAGAACAATAGAAGGGTACCAAAGCATGTTTAAACTTCAGCGGAATTCTGAGAACAATGTAAGAGTTCCGAAGCATTTTTAAACTTCACCGGAATTCCGAGAACAATGGAAGAGTTCCGAAGCATTTTTAAACATCAGCGGAATTCCGAGAACAATGGAAGAGTTCCGAAGCATTTTTAAACTTCAGCAGAATTCCTGGCACAATGGAAGAGTTCTGAACCATTTTTAAAAGTCAGCAGAATTCCGAGAACAATAGAAGGGTACCAAAGCATGTTAAAACTTCAGCGGAATTCTGAGAACAATGTAAGAGTTCCGAAGCATTTTTAAACTTCACCGGAATTCCGAGAACAATGGAAGAGTTCTAAAGCATTTTTAAACGTCAGCGGAATTTTGAAAACAATCGAAGAGTTCCGAAGCATTTTTAAAAGTCAGCGGAATTCCGTGAACAATGGAAGAGTTGTGAAGCATTTTTAAGCGTCACCGGAAATCCGAGAACAATGGAAGAATTCCGGAGCATTTTTAAACTTCAAAACTTCAGCAGAATTCCGAGAACAATGGAAGAGTTCCGAAGCATTCTTAAACTTCAGCGGAATTCCGAGAACAATGGAAGAGTTCCGAAGCAATTTTAAATGTCAGCGGAATTCCGAGAACAATAGAAGAGTTGTGAAGCATTTTTAAACTTCAGCAGAATTCCGAGAACAATGGCAGAGTTCTGAAGCATTCTTAAACTTCAGCGGAATTCCGAGAACAATGGAAGAATTCCGAAGCATTTTTAAATGTCAGCGGAATTCCGAGAACAATAGAAGAGTTGTGAATCATTTTTAAGCGTCAGCGGAATTCCGAGAACAATGGAAGAATTCCGAAGCATTTTTAAACTTCAAAACTTCAGCAGAATTCCGAAAACAATGGAAGAATTCCGAAGCATTCTTAAACTTCAGCGGAATTCCGAGAACAATGGAAGAGTTCCGAAGCATTTTTAAAAGTCAGCGGAATTCCGAGAACAATGGAAGAGTTCCGAAGCATTTTTACACTTCAGCAGAATTCCTGGAACAATGGAAGAGTTCTGAAGCATTTTTCAAAGTCAGCAGAATTCCGAGAACAATAGAAGGGTACCAAAGCATGTTTAAACTTCAGCGGAATTCTGAGAACAATGTAAGAGTTCCGAAGCATTTTTAAACTTCACCGGAATTCCGAGAACAATGGAAGAGTTCCGAAGCATTTTTAAACATCAGCGGAATTCCGAGAACAATGGAAGAGTTCCGAAGCATTTTTAAACGTCAGCAGAATTCCGAGAACAATGGAAGAGTTCTGAAGCCTTTTTAAATGTCAGCGGAATTCCGAGAACAATGGAAGAGTTCCGAAGCATTTTTAAACTTCAGCAGAATTCCGAGAACAATGGAAGAGTTCCGAAGCATTCTTAAACTTCAGCAGAATTCCGAGAACAATGGAAGAGTTCCGAAGCATTCTTGAACTTCAGCAGAATTCCGAGAACAATGGAAGAGTTCCGAAGCATTTTTAAAAGTCAGCGGAATTCCGAGAACAATGGAAGAGTTCCGAAGCATTTTTACACTTCAGCAGAATTTCTGGAACAATGGAAGAGTTCTGAAGCATTTTTCAAAGTCAGCAGAATTCCGAGAACAATAGAAGGGTACCAAAGCATGTTTAAACTTCAGCGGAATTCTGAGAACAATGTAAGAGTTCCGAAGCATTTTTAAACTTCACCGGAATTCCGAGAACAATGGAAGAGTTCCGAAGCATTTTTAAACATCAGCGGAATTCCGAGAACAATGGAAGAGTTCCGAAGCATTTTTAAACTTCAGCAGAATTCCTGGCACAATGGAAGAGTTCTGAACCATTTTTAAAAGTCAGCAGAATTCCGAGAACAATAGAAGGGTACCAAAGCATGTTAAAACTTCAGCGGAATTCTGAGAACAATGTAAGAGTTCCGAAGCATTTTTAAACTTCACCGGAATTCCGAGAACAATGGAAGAGTTCTAAAGCATTTTTAAACGTCAGCGGAATTTTGAAAACAATCGAAGAGTTCCGAAGCATTTTTAAAAGTCAGCGGAATTCCGTGAACAATGGAAGAGTTGTGAAGCATTTTTAAGCGTCACCGGAAATCCGAGAACAATGGAAGAATTCCGGAGCATTTTTAAACTTCAAAACTTCAGCAGAATTCCGAGAACAATGGAAGAGTTCCGAAGCATTCTTAAACTTCAGCGGAATTCCGAGAACAATGGAAGAGTTCCGAAGCAATTTTAAATGTCAGCGGAATTCCGAGAACAATAGAAGAGTTGTGAAGCATTTTTAAACTTCAGCAGAATTCCGAGAACAATGGCAGAGTTCTGAAGCATTCTTAAACTTCAGCGGAATTCCGAGAACAATGGAAGAATTCCGAAGCATTTTTAAATGTCAGCGGAATTCCGAGAACAATAGAAGAGTTGTGAATCATTTTTAAGCGTCAGCGGAATTCCGAGAACAATGGAAGAATTCCGAAGCATTTTTAAACTTCAAAACTTCAGCAGAATTCCGAAAACAATGGAAGAATTCCGAAGCATTCTTAAACTTCAGCGGAATTCCGAGAACAATGGAAGAGTTCCGAAGCATTTTTAAAAGTCAGCGGAATTCCGAGAACAATGGAAGAGTTCCGAAGCATTTTTACACTTCAGCAGAATTCCTGGAACAATGGAAGAGTTCTGAAGCATTTTTCAAAGTCAGCAGAATTCCGAGAACAATAGAAGGGTACCAAAGCATGTTTAAACTTCAGCGGAATTCTGAGAACAATGTAAGAGTTCCGAAGCATTTTTAAACTTCACCGGAATTCCGAGAACAATGGAAGAGTTCCGAAGCATTTTTAAACATCAGCGGAATTCCGAGAACAATGGAAGAGTTCCGAAGCATTTTTAAACGTCAGCAGAATTCCGAGAACAATGGAAGAGTTCTGAAGCCTTTTTAAATGTCAGCGGAATTCCGAGAACAATGGAAGAGTTCCGAAGCATTTTTAAACTTCAGCAGAATTCCGAGAACAATGGAAGAGTTCCGAAGCATTCTTAAACTTCAGCAGAATTCCGAGAACAATGGAAGAGTTCCGAAGCATTCTTGAACTTCAGCAGAATTCCGAGAACAATGGAAGAGTTCCGAAGCATTTTTAAATGTCAGCGGAATTCCGAGAACAATAGAAGAGTTGTGAAGCATTTTTAAGCGTCAGCGGAATTCTGAGAACAATGGAAGAATTCCGAAGCATTTTTAAACTTCAAAACTTCAGCAGAATTCCGAGAACAATGGAAGAGTTCCGAAGCATTCTTAAACTTCAGCGGAATTCCGAGAACAATTGAAGAGTTTTGAAGCAATTTTAAGCGTCAGCGGAATTCCGAGAACAATGGAAGAGTTCCGAAGCATTTTTAAACGTCAGCGGAATTCCGAGAACAATGGAAGAGTTCTGAAGCTTTTTTAAAAGTCAGCGGAATTCTGAGAAAAATAGAAGAGTTGTGAAGCATTTTTAAGCATCAGCGGAATTCCGAGAACAATGGAAGAATTCCGAAGCATTTTTAAACTTCAAAACTTCAGCAGAATTCCGAGAACAATGGAAGAATTCCGAAGCATTCTTAAACTTCAGCGGAATTCCGAGAACAATGGAAGAGTTCTGAAGCTTTTTTAAAAGTCAGCGGAATTCTGAGAAAAATAGAAGAGTTGTGAAGCATTTTTAAGCATCAGCGGAATTCCGAGAACAATGGAAGAATTCCGAAGCATTTTTAAAAGTAAGCGGAATTCCGAGAACAATGGAAGAGTTCCGAAGCATTTTTAAACTTCAGCAGAATTTCTGGCACAATGGAAGAGTTCCGAAGCATTTTTACACTTCAGCAGAATTCCTGGAACAATGGAAGAGTTCTGAAGCATTTTTCAAAGTCAGCAGAATTCCGAGAACCATAGAAGGGTACCAAAGCATGTTTAAACTTCAGCGGAATTCTGAGAACAATGTAAGAGTGCCGAAGCATTTTTAAACTTCACCGGAATTCCGAGAACAATGGAAGAGTTCCGAAGCATTTTTAAACATCAGCGGAATTCCGAGAACAATGGAAGAGTTCTGAAGCATTTTTAAACGTCAGCGGAATTCCGAGAACAATAGAAGAGTTGTGAAGCATTTTTAAGCGTCAGCGGAATTCTGAGAACAATGGAAGAATTCCGAAGCATTTTTAAACTATAAAACTTCAGCAGAATTCCGAGAACAATGGAAGAGTTCCGAAGCATTCTTAAACTTCAGCGGAATTCCGAGAACAATGGTAGAGTTTTGAAGCAATTTTAAGCGTCAGCGGAATTCCGAGAACAATGGAAGAGTTCCGAAGCATTTTTCAAAGTCAGCAGAATTCCGAGAACAATAGAAGGGTACCAAAGCATGTTTAAACTTCAGCGGAATTCTGAGAACAATGTAAGAGTTCCGAAGCATTTTTAAACTTCACCGGAATTCCGAGAACAATGGAAGAGTTCCGAAGCATTTTTAAACATCAGCGGAATTCCGAGAACAATGGAAGAGTTCCGAAGCATTTTTAAACTTCAGCAGAATTCCTGGCACAATGGAAGAGTTCTGAACCATTTTTTAAAGTCAGCAGAATTCCGAGAACAATAGAAGGGTACCAAAGCATGTTAAAACTTCAGCGGAATTCTGAGAACAATGTAAGAGTTCCGAAGCATTTTTAAACTTCACCGGAATTCCGAGAACAATGGAAGAGTTCTGAAGCATTTTTAAACGTCAGCGGAATTTTGAAAACAATCGAAGAGTTCCGAAGCATTTTTAAAAGTCTGCGGAATTCCGTGAACAATGGAAGAGTTGTGAAGCATTTTTAAGCGTCACCGGAAATCCGAGAACAATGGAAGAATTCCGAAGCATTTTTAAACTTCAAAACTTCAGCAGAATTCCGAGAACAATGGAAGAGTTCCGAAGCATTCTTAAACTTCAGCGGAATTCCGAGAACAATGCAAGAGTTTTGAAGCAATTTTAAGCGTCAGCGGAATTCCGAGAACAATGGAAGAGTTCCGAAGCATTTTTAAATGTCAGCGGAATTCCGAGAACAATAGAAGAGTTGTGAAGCATTTTTAAACTTCAGCAGAATTCCGAGAACAATGGCAGAGTTCTGAAGCATTCTTAAACTTCAGCGGAATTCCGAGAACAATGGAAGAGTTCCGAAGCATTTTTAAATGTCAGCGGAATTCCGAGAACAATAGAAGAGTTGTGAAGCATTTTTAAGCGTCAGCGGAATTCTGAGAACAATGGAAGAATTCCGAAGCATTTTTAAACTTCAAAACTTCAGCAGAATTCCGAGAACAATGGAAGAGTTCCGAAGCATTCTTAAACTTCAGCGGAATTCCGAGAACAATGGAAGAGTTTTGAAGCAATTTTAAGCGTCAGCGGAATTCCGAGAACAATGGAAGAGTTCCGAAGCATTTTTAAACGTCAGCGGAATTCCGAGAACAATGGAAGAGTTCTGAAGCATTTTTAAAAGTCAGCGGAATTCTGAGAACAATAGAAGAGTTGTGAAGCATTTTTAAGCGTCAGCGGAATTCCGAGAACAATGGAAGAATTCCGAAGCATTTTTAAACTTCAAAACTTCAGCAGAATTCCGAGAACAATGGAAGAGTTCCGAAGCATTCTTAAACTTCAGCGGAATTCCGAGAACAATTGAAGAGTTTTGAAGCAATTTTAAGCGTCAGCGGAATTCCGAGAACAATGGAAGAGTTCCGAAGCATTTTTAAACGTCAGCGGAATTCCGAGAACAATGGAAGAGTTCTGAAGCATTTTTAAAAGTCAGCGGAATTCTGAGAAAAATAGAAGAGTTGTGAAGCATTTTTAAGCTTCAGCGGAATTCTGAGAACAATGGAAGAATTCCGAAGCATTTTTAAACTTCAAAACTTCAGCAGAATTCCGAGAACAATGGAAGAGTTCCGAAGCATTCTTAAACTTCAGCGGAATTCCGAGAACAATTGAAGAGTTTTGAAGCAATTTTAAGCGTCAGCGGAATTCCGAGAACAATGGAAGAGTTCCGAAGCATTTTTAAATGTCAGCGGAATTCCGAGAACAATGGAAGAGTTCTGAAGCTTTTTTAAAAGTCAGCGGAATTCTGAGAAAAATAGAAGAGTTGTCAAGCATTTTTAAGCGTCAGCGGAATTCCGAGAACAATGGAAGAATTACGAAGCATTTTTAAACTTCAAAACTTCAGCAGAATTCCGAGAACAATGGAAGAATTCCGAAGCATTCTTAAACTTCAGCGGAATTCCGAGAACAATGGAAGAGTTCCGAATCATTTTTAAAAGTAAGCGGAATTCCGAGAACAATGGAAGAGTTCCGAAGCATTTTTAAACTTCAGCAGAATTTCTGGCACAATGGAAGAGTTCCGAAGCATTTTTACACTACAGCAGAATTCCTGGAACAATGGAAGAGTTCTGAAGCATTTTTCAAAGTCAGCAGAATTCTGAGAACCATAGAAGGGTACCAAAGCATGTTTAAACTTCAGCGGAATTCTGAGAACAATGTAAGAGATCCGAAGCATTTTTAAACTTCACCGGAATTCCGAGAACAATGGAAGAGTTCCGAAGCATTTTTAAACATCAGCGGAATTCCGAGAACAATGGAAGAGTTCTGAAGCATTTTTAAACGTCAGCGGAATTCCGAGAACAATAGAAGAGTTGTGAAGCATTTTTAAGCGTCAGCGGAATTCTGAGAACAATGGAAGAATTCCGAAGCATTTTTAAACTTCAAAACTTCAGCAGAATTCCGAGAACAATGGAAGAGTTCCGAAGCATTCTTAAACTTCAGCGGAATTCCGAGAACAATGGTAGAGTTTTGAAGCAATTTTAAGCGTCAGCGGAATTCCGAGAACAATGGAAGAGTTCCGAAGCATTTTTACACTTCAGCAGAATTCCTGGAACAATGGAAGAGTTCTGAAGCATTTTTCAAAGTCAGCAGAATTCCGAGAACAATAGAAGGGTACCAAAGCATGTTTAAACTTCACCGGAATTCCGAGAACAATGGAAGAGTTCCGAAGCATTTTTAAACATCAGCGGAATTCCGAGAACAATGGAAGAGTTCCGAAGCATTTTTAAACTTCAGCAGAATTCCTGGCACAATGGAAGAGTTCTGAACCATTTTTAAAAGTCAGCAGAATTCCGAGAACAATAGAATTGTACCAAAGCATGTAATACTTCAGCGGAATTCTGAGAACAATGTAAGAGTTCCGAAGCATTTTTAAACTTCACCGGAATTCCGAGAACAATGGAAGAGTTCTGAAGCATTTTTAAACGTCAGCGGAATTTTGAAAACAATCGAAGAGTTCCGAAGCATTTTTAAAAGTCAGCGGAATTCCGTGAACAATGGAAGAGTTGTGAAGCATTTTTAAGCGTCACCGGAAATCCGAGAACAATGGAAGAATTCCGAAGCATTTTTAAACTTCAAAACTTCAGCAGAATTCCGAAAACAATGGAAGAGTTCCGAAGCATTCTTAAACTTCAGCGGAATTCCGAGAACAATGGAAGAGTTTTGAAGCAATTTTAAGCGTCAGCGGAATTCCGAGAACAATGGAAGAGTTCCGAAGCATTTTTAAATGTCAGCGGAATTCCGAGAACAATAGAAGAGTTGTGAAGCATTTTTAAACTTCAGCAGAATTCCGAGAACAATGGCAGAGTTCTGAAGCATTCTTAAACTTCAGCGAAATTCCGAGAACAATGGAAGAGTTCCGAAGCATTTTTAAATGTCAGCGGAATTCCGAGAACAATAGAAGAGTTGTGAAGCATTTTTAAGCGTCAGCGGAATTCTGAGAACAATGGAAGAATTCCGAAGCATTTTTAAACGTCAGCGGAATTCCGAGAACAATGGAAGAGTTCTGAAGCTTTTTTAAAAGTCAGCGGAATTCTGAGAAAAATAGAAGAGTTGTGAAGCATTTTTAAGCGTCAGCGGAATTCTGAGAACAATGGAAGAATTCCGAAGCATTTTTAAACTTCAAAACTTCAGCAGAATTCCGAGAACAATGGAAGAGTTCCGAAGCATTCTTAAACTTCAGCGGAATTCCGAGAACAATTGAAGAGTTTTGAAGCAATTTTAAGCGTCAGCGGAATTCCGAGAACAATGGAAGAGTTCCGAAGCATTTTTAAACGTCAGCGGAATTCCGAGAACAATGGAAGAGTTCTGAAGCTTTTTTAAAAGTCAGCGGAATTCTGAGAAAAATAGAAGAGTTGTGAAGCATTTTTAAGCATCAGCGGAATTCCGAGAACAATGGAAGAATTCCGAAGCATTTTTAAACTTCAAAACTTCAGCAGAATTCCGAGAACAATGGAAGAATTCCGAAGCATTCTTAAACTTCAGCGGAATTCCGAGAACATTGGAAGAGTTCCGAAGCATTTTTAAAAGTAAGCGGAATTCCGAGAACAATGGAAGAGTTCCGAAGCATTTTTAAACTTCAGCAGAATTTCTGGCACAATGGAAGAGTTCCGAAGCATTTTTACACTTCAGCAGAATTCCTGGAACAATGGAAGAGTTCTGAAGCATTTTTCAAAGTCAGCAGAATTCCGAGAACCATAGAAGGGTACCAAAGCATGTTTAAACTTCAGCGGAATTCTGAGAACAATGTAAGAGTGCCGAAGCATTTTTAAACTTCACCGGAATTCCGAGAACAATGGAAGAGTTCCGAAGCATTTTTAAACATCAGCGGAATTCCGAGAACAATGGAAGAGTTCTGAAGCATTTTTAAACGTCAGCGGAATTCCGAGAACAATAGAAGAGTTGTGAAGCATTTTTAAGCGTCAGCGGAATTCTGAGAACAATGGAAGAATTCCGAAGCATTTTTAAACTATAAAACTTCAGCAGAATTCCGAGAACAATGGAAGAGTTCCGAAGCATTCTTAAACTTCAGCGGAATTCCGAGAACAATGGTAGAGTTTTGAAGCAATTTTAAGCGTCAGCGGAATTCCGAGAACAATGGAAGAGTTCCGAAGCATTTTTCAAAGTCAGCAGAATTCCGAGAACAATAGAAGGGTACCAAAGCATGTTTAAACTTCAGCGGAATTCTGAGAACAATGTAAGAGTTCCGAAGCATTTTTAAACTTCACCGGAATTCCGAGAACAATGGAAGAGTTCCGAAGCATTTTTAAACATCAGCGGAATTCCGAGAACAATGGAAGAGTTCCGAAGCATTTTTAAACTTCAGCAGAATTCCTGGCACAATGGAAGAGTTCTGAACCATTTTTTAAAGTCAGCAGAATTCCGAGAACAATAGAAGGGTACCAAAGCATGTTAAAACTTCAGCGGAATTCTGAGAACAATGTAAGAGTTCCGAAGCATTTTTAAACTTCACCGGAATTCCGAGAACAATGGAAGAGTTCTGAAGCATTTTTAAACGTCAGCGGAATTTTGAAAACAATCGAAGAGTTCCGAAGCATTTTTAAAAGTCTGCGGAATTCCGTGAACAATGGAAGAGTTGTGAAGCATTTTTAAGCGTCACCGGAAATCCGAGAACAATGGAAGAATTCCGAAGCATTTTTAAACTTCAAAACTTCAGCAGAATTCCGAGAACAATGGAAGAGTTCCGAAGCATTCTTAAACTTCAGCGGAATTCCGAGAACAATGCAAGAGTTTTGAAGCAATTTTAAGCGTCAGCGGAATTCCGAGAACAATGGAAGAGTTCCGAAGCATTTTTAAATGTCAGCGGAATTCCGAGAACAATAGAAGAGTTGTGAAGCATTTTTAAACTTCAGCAGAATTCCGAGAACAATGGCAGAGTTCTGAAGCATTCTTAAACTTCAGCGGAATTCCGAGAACAATGGAAGAGTTCCGAAGCATTTTTAAATGTCAGCGGAATTCCGAGAACAATAGAAGAGTTGTGAAGCATTTTTAAGCGTCAGCGGAATTCTGAGAACAATGGAAGAATTCCGAAGCATTTTTAAACTTCAAAACTTCAGCAGAATTCCGAGAACAATGGAAGAGTTCCGAAGCATTCTTAAACTTCAGCGGAATTCCGAGAACAATGGAAGAGTTTTGAAGCAATTTTAAGCGTCAGCAGAATTCCGAGAACAATGGAAGAGTTCCGAAGCATTTTTAAACGTCAGCGGAATTCCGAGAACAATGGAAGAGTTCTGAAGCATTTTTAAAAGTCAGCGGAATTCTGAGAACAATAGAAGAGTTGTGAAGCATTTTTAAGCGTCAGCGGAATTCCGAGAACAATGGAAGAATTCCGAAGCATTTTTAAACTTCAAAACTTCAGCAGAATTCCGAGAACAATGGAAGAATTCCGAAGCATTTTTAAACTTCAGCAGAATTCCGAGAACAATGGAAGAGTTCCGAAGCATTCTTAAACTTCAGCAGAATTCCGAGAACAATGGAAGAGTTCTGAAGCATTTTTAAATGTCAGCGGAATTCCGAGAACAATGGAAGAGTTCTGAAGCATTTTTAAAAGTCAGCGGAATTCTGAGAAAAATAGAAGAGTTGTGAAGCATTTTTAAGCTTCAGCGGAATTCTGAGAACAATGGAAGAATTCCGAAGCATTTTTAAACTTCAAAACTTCAGCAGAATTCCGAGAACAATGGAAGAGTTCCGAAGCATTCTTAAACTTCAGCGGAATTCCGAGAACAATTGAAGAGTTTTGAAGCAATTTTAAGCGTCAGCGGAATTCCGAGAACAATGGAAGAGTTCCGAAGCATTTTTAAACGTCAGCGGAATTCCGAGAACAATGGAAGAGTTCTGAAGCTTTTTTAAAAGTCAGCGGAATTCTGAGAAAAATAGAAGAGTTGTCAAGCATTTTTAAGCGTCAGCGGAATTCCGAGAACAATGGAAGAATTACGAAGCATTTTTAAACTTCAAAACTTCAGCAGAATTCCGAGAACAATGGAAGAATTCCGAAGCATTCTTAAACTTCAGCGGAATTCCGAGAACAATGGAAGAGTTCCGAATCATTTTTAAAAGTAAGCGGAATTCCGAGAACAATGGAAGAGTTCCGAAGCATTTTTAAACTTCAGCAGAATTTCTGGCACAATGGAAGAGTTCCGAAGCATTTTTACACTACAGCAGAATTCCTGGAACAATGGAAGAGTTCTGAAGCATTTTTCAAAGTCAGCAGAATTCTGAGAACCATAGAAGGGTACCAAAGCATGTTTAAACTTCAGCGGAATTCTGAGAACAATGTAAGAGATCCGAAGCATTTTTAAACTTCACCGGAATTCCGAGAACAATGGAAGAGTTCCGAAGCATTTTTAAACATCAGCGGAATTCCGAGAACAATGGAAGAGTTCTGAAGCATTTTTAAACGTCAGCGGAATTCCGAGAACAATAGAAGAGTTGTGAAGCATTTTTAAGCGTCAGCGGAATTCTGAGAACAATGGAAGAATTCCGAAGCATTTTTAAACTTCAAAACTTCAGCAGAATTCCGAGAACAATGGAAGAGTTCCGAAGCATTCTTAAACTTCAGCGGAATTCCGAGAACAATGGTAGAGTTTTGAAGCAATTTTAAGCGTCAGCGGAATTCCGAGAACAATGGAAGAGTTCCGAAGCATTTTTACACTTCAGCAGAATTCCTGGAACAATGGAAGAGTTCTGAAGCATTTTTCAAAGTCAGCAGAATTCCGAGAACAATAGAAGGGTACCAAAGCATGTTTAAACTTCACCGGAATTCCGAGAACAATGGAAGAGTTCCGAAGCATTTTTAAACATCAGCGGAATTCCGAGAACAATGGAAGAGTTCCGAAGCATTTTTAAACTTCAGCAGAATTCCTGGCACAATGGAAGAGTTCTGAACCATTTTTAAAAGTCAGCAGAATTCCGAGAACAATAGAATTGTACCAAAGCATGTAATACTTCAGCGGAATTCTGAGAACAATGTAAGAGTTCCGAAGCATTTTTAAACTTCACCGGAATTCCGAGAACAATGGAAGAGTTCTGAAGCATTTTTGAACGTCAGCGGAATTTTGAAAACAATCGAAGAGTTCCGAAGCATTTTTAAAAGTCAGCGGAATTCCGTGAACAATGGAAGAGTTGTGAAGCATTTTTAAGCGTCACCGGAAATCCGAGAACAATGGAAGAATTCCGAAGCATTTTTAAACTTCAAAACTTCAGCAGAATTCCGAAAACAATGGAAGAGTTCCGAAGCATTCTTAAACTTCAGCGGAATTCCGAGAACAATGGAAGAGTTTTGAAGCAATTTTAAGCGTCAGCGGAATTCCGAGAACAATGGAAGAGTTCCGAAGCATTTTTAAATGTCAGCGGAATTCCGAGAACAATAGAAGAGTTGTGAAGCATTTTTAAACTTCAGCAGAATTCCGAGAACAATGGCAGAGTTCTGAAGCATTCTTAAACTTCAGCGAAATTCCGAGAACAATGGAAGAGTTCCGAAGCATTTTTAAATGTCAGCGGAATTCCGAGAACAATAGAAGAGTTGTGAAGCATTTTTAAGCGTCAGCGGAATTCTGAGAACAATGGAAGAATTCCGAAGCATTTTTAAACGTCAGCGGAATTCCGAGAACAATGGAAGAGTTCTGAAGCTTTTTTAAAAGTCAGCGGAATTCTGAGAAAAATAGAAGAGTTGTGAAGCATTTTTAAGCGTCAGCGGAATTCTGAGAACAATGGAAGAATTCCGAAGCATTTTTAAACTTCAAAACTTCAGCAGAATTCCGAGAACAATGGAAGAGTTCCGAAGCATTCTTAAACTTCAGCGGAATTCCGAGAACAATTGAAGAGTTTTGAAGCAATTTTAAGCGTCAGCGGAATTCCGAGAACAATGGAAGAGTTCCGAAGCATTTTTAAACGTCAGCGGAATTCCGAGAACAATGGAAGAGTTCTGAAGCTTTTTTAAAAGTCAGCGGAATTCTGAGAAAAATAGAAGAGTTGTGAAGCATTTTTAAGCATCAGCGGAATTCCGAGAACAATGGAAGAATTCCGAAGCATTTTTAAACTTCAAAACTTCAGCAGAATTCCGAGAACAATGGAAGAATTCCGAAGCATTCTTAAACTTCAGCGGAATTCCGAGAACATTGGAAGAGTTCCGAAGCATTTTTAAAAGTAAGCGGAATTCCGAGAACAATGGAAGAGTTCCGAAGCATTTTTAAACTTCAGCAGAATTTCTGGCACAATGGAAGAGTTCCGAAGCATTTTTACACTTCAGCAGAATTCCTGGAACAATGGAAGAGTTCTGAAGCATTTTTCAAAGTCAGCAGAATTCCGAGAACCATAGAAGGGTACCAAAGCATGTTTAAACTTCAGCGGAATTCTGAGAACAATGTAAGAGTGCCGAAGCATTTTTAAACTTCACCGGAATTCCGAGAACAATGGAAGAGTTCCGAAGCATTTTTAAACATCAGCGGAATTCCGAGAACAATGGAAGAGTTCTGAAGCATTTTTAAACGTCAGCGGAATTCCGAGAACAATAGAAGAGTTGTGAAGCATTTTTAAGCGTCAGCGGAATTCTGAGAACAATGGAAGAATTCCGAAGCATTTTTAAACTATAAAACTTCAGCAGAATTCCGAGAACAATGGAAGAGTTCCGAAGCATTCTTAAACTTCAGCGGAATTCCGAGAACAATGGTAGAGTTTTGAAGCAATTTTAAGCGTCAGCGGAATTCCGAGAACAATGGAAGAGTTCCGAAGCATTTTTCAAAGTCAGCAGAATTCCGAGAACAATAGAAGGGTACCAAAGCATGTTTAAACTTCAGCGGAATTCTGAGAACAATGTAAGAGTTCCGAAGCATTTTTAAACTTCACCGGAATTCCGAGAACAATGGAAGAGTTCCGAAGCATTTTTAAACATCAGCGGAATTCCGAGAACAATGGAAGAGTTCCGAAGCATTTTTAAACTTCAGCAGAATTCCTGGCACAATGGAAGAGTTCTGAACCATTTTTTAAAGTCAGCAGAATTCCGAGAACAATAGAAGGGTACCAAAGCATGTTAAAACTTCAGCGGAATTCTGAGAACAATGTAAGAGTTCCGAAGCATTTTTAAACTTCACCGGAATTCCGAGAACAATGGAAGAGTTCTGAAGCATTTTTAAACGTCAGCGGAATTTTGAAAACAATCGAAGAGTTCCGAAGCATTTTTAAAAGTCTGCGGAATTCCGTGAACAATGGAAGAGTTGTGAAGCATTTTTAAGCGTCACCGGAAATCCGAGAACAATGGAAGAATTCCGAAGCATTTTTAAACTTCAAAACTTCAGCAGAATTCCGAGAACAATGGAAGAGTTCCGAAGCATTCTTAAACTTCAGCGGAATTCCGAGAACAATGCAAGAGTTTTGAAGCAATTTTAAGCGTCAGCGGAATTCCGAGAACAATGGAAGAGTTCCGAAGCATTTTTAAATGTCAGCGGAATTCCGAGAACAATAGAAGAGTTGTGAAGCATTTTTAAACTTCAGCAGAATTCCGAGAACAATGGCAGAGTTCTGAAGCATTCTTAAACTTCAGCGGAATTCCGAGAACAATGGAAGAGTTCCGAAGCATTTTTAAATGTCAGCGGAATTCCGAGAACAATAGAAGAGTTGTGAAGCATTTTTAAGCGTCAGCGGAATTCTGAGAACAATGGAAGAATTCCGAAGCATTTTTAAACTTCAAAACTTCAGCAGAATTCCGAGAACAATGGAAGAGTTCCGAAGCATTCTTAAACTTCAGCGGAATTCCGAGAACAATGGAAGAGTTTTGAAGCAATTTTAAGCGTCAGCAGAATTCCGAGAACAATGGAAGAGTTCCGAAGCATTTTTAAACGTCAGCGGAATTCCGAGAACAATGGAAGAGTTCTGAAGCATTTTTAAAAGTCAGCGGAATTCTGAGAACAATAGAAGAGTTGTGAAGCATTTTTAAGCGTCAGCGGAATTCCGAGAACAATGGAAGAATTCCGAAGCATTTTTAAACTTCAAAACTTCAGCAGAATTCCGAGAACAATGGAAGAATTCCGAAGCATTTTTAAACTTCAGCAGAATTCCGAGAACAATGGAAGAGTTCCGAAGCATTCTTAAACTTCAGCAGAATTCCGAGAACAATGGAAGAGTTCTGAAGCATTTTTAAATGTCAGCGGAATTCCGAGAACAATGGAAGAGTTCTGAAGCATTTTTAAAAGTCAGCGGAATTCTGAGAAAAATAGAAGAGTTGTGAAGCATTTTTAAGCTTCAGCGGAATTCTGAGAACAATGGAAGAATTCCGAAGCATTTTTAAACTTCAAAACTTCAGCAGAATTCCGAGAACAATGGAAGAGTTCCGAAGCATTCTTAAACTTCAGCGGAATTCCGAGAACAATTGAAGAGTTTTGAAGCAATTTTAAGCGTCAGCGGAATTCCGAGAACAATGGAAGAGTTCCGAAGCATTTTTAAACGTCAGCGGAATTCCGAGAACAATGGAAGAGTTCTGAAGCTTTTTTAAAAGTCAGCGGAATTCTGAGAAAAATAGAAGAGTTGTGAAGCATTTTTAAGCGTCAGCGGAATTCCGAGAACAATGGAAGAATTACGAAGCATTTTTAAACTTCAAAACTTCAGCAGAATTCCGAGAACAATGGAAGAATTCCGAAGCATTCTTAAACTTCAGCGGAATTCCGAGAACAATGGAAGAGTTCCGAATCATTTTTAAAAGTAAGCGGAATTCCGAGAACAATGGAAGAGTTCCGAAGCATTTTTAAACTTCAGCAGAATTTCTGGCACAATGGAAGAGTTCCGAAGCATTTTTACACTACAGCAGAATTCCTGGAACAATGGAAGAGTTCTGAAGCATTTTTCAAAGTCAGCAGAATTCTGAGAACCATAGAAGGGTACCAAAGCATGTTTAAACTTCAGCGGAATTCTGAGAACAATGTAAGAGATCCGAAGCATTTTTAAACTTCACCGGAATTCCGAGAACAATGGAAGAGTTCCGAAGCATTTTTAAACATCAGCGGAATTCCGAGAACAATGGAAGAGTTCTGAAGCATTTTTAAACGTCAGCGGAATTCCGAGAACAATGGAAGAGTTCCGAAGCATTTTTAAACGTCAGCGGAATTCCGAGAACAATGGAAGAGTTCTGAAGCATTTTTAAAAGTCAGCGAAATTCTGAGAACAATAGAAGAGTTGTGAAGCATTTTTAAGCGTCAGCGGAATTCCGAGAACAATGGAAGAATTCCGAAGCATTTTTAAACTTCACCGGAATTCCGAGAACAATGGAAGAGTTCCGAAGCATTTTTAAACATCAGCGGAATTCCGAGAACAATGGAAGAGTTCTGAAGCATTTTTAAACGTCAGCGGAATTCCGAGAACAATAGAAGAGTTGTGAAGCATTTTTAAGCGTCAGCGGAATTCTGAGAACAATGGAAGAATTCCGAAGCATTTTTAAACTTCAAAACTTCAGCAGAATTCCGAGAACAATGGAAGAGTTCCGAAGCATTCTTAAACTTCAGCGGAATTCCGAGAACAATGGTAGAGTTTTGAAGCAATTTTAAGCGTCAGCGGAATTCCGAGAACAATGGAAGAGTTCCGAAGCATTTTTCAAAGTCAGCAGAATTCCGAGAACAATAGAAGGGTACCAAAGCATGTTTAAACTTCAGCGGAATTCTGAGAACAATGTAAGAGTTCCGAAGCATTTTTAAACTTCACCGGAATTCCGAGAACAATGGAAGAGTTCCGAAGCATTTTTAACCATCAGCGGAATTCCGAGAACAATGGAAGAGTTCCGAAGCATTTTTAAACTTCAGCAGAATTCCTGGCACAATGGAAGAGTTCTGAACCATTTTTAAAAGTCAGCAGAATTCCGAGAACAATAGAATTGTACCAAAGCATATAATACTTCAGCGGAATTCTGAGAACAATGTAAGAGTTCCGAAGCATTTTTAAACTTCACCGGAATTCCGAGAACAATGGAAGAGTTCTGAAGCATTTTTAAACGTCAGCGGAATTTTGAAAACAATCGAAGAGTTCCGAAGCATTTTTAAAAGTCAGCGGAATTCCGTGAACAATGGAAGAGTTGTGAAGCATTTTTAAGCGTCACCGGAAATCCGAGAACAATGGAAGAATTCCGAAGCATTTTTAAACTTCAAAACTTCAGCAGAATTCCGAGAACAATGGAAGAGTTCCGAAGCATTCTTAAACTTCAGCGGAATTCCGAGAACAATGGAAGAGTTTTGAAGCAATTTTAAGCGTCAGCGGAATTCCGAGAACAATGGAAGAGTTCCGAAGCATTTTTAAATGTCAGCGGAATTCCGAGAACAATAGAAGAGTTGTGAAGCATTTTTAAACTTCAGCAGAATTCCGAGAACAATGGCAGAGTTCTGAAGCATTCTTAAACTTCAGCGAAATTCCGAGAACAATGGAAGAGTTCCGAAGCATTTTTAAATGTCAGCGGAATTCCGAGAACAATAGAAGAGTTGTGAAGCATTTTTAAGCGTCAGCGGAATTCTGAGAACAATGGAAGAATTCCGAAGCATTTTTAAACGTCAGCGGAATTCCGAGAACAATGGAAGAGTTCTGAAGCTTTTTTAAAAGTCAGCGGAATTCTGAGAAAAATAGAAGAGTTGTGAAGCATTTTTAAGCGTCAGCGGAATTCTGAGAACAATGGAAGAATTCCGAAGCATTTTTAAACTTCAAAACTTCAGCAGAATTCCGAGAACAATGGAAGAGTTCCGAAGCATTCTTAAACTTCAGCGGAATTCCGAGAACAATTGAAGAGTTTTGAAGCAATTTTAAGCGTCAGCGGAATTCCGAGAACAATGGAAGAGTTCCGAAGCATTTTTAAACGTCAGCGGAATTCCGAGAACAATGGAAGAGTTCTGAAGCTTTTTTAAAAGTCAGCGGAATTCTGAGAAAAATAGAAGAGTTGTGAAGCATTTTTAAGCATCAGCGGAATTCCGAGAACAATGGAAGAATTCCGAAGCATTTTTAAACTTCAAAACTTCAGCAGAATTCCGAGAACAATGGAAGAATTCCGAAGCATTCTTAAACTTCAGCGGAATTCCGAGAACAATGGAAGAGTTCCGAAGCATTTTTAAAAGTATGCGGAATTCCGAGAACAATGGAAGAGTTCCGAAGCATTTTTAAACTTCAGCAGAATTTCTGGCACAATGGAAGAGTTCCGAAGCATTTTTACACTTCAGCAGAATTCCTGGAACAATGGAAGAGTTCTGAAGCATTTTTCAAAGTCAGCAGAATTCCGAGAACCATAGAAGGGTACCAAAGCATGTTTAAACTTCAGCGGAATTCTGAGAACAATGTAAGAGTGCCGAAGCATTTTTAAACTTCACCGGAATTCCGAGAACAATGGAAGAGTTCCGAAGCATTTTTAAACATCAGCGGAATTCCGAGAACAATGGAAGAGTTCTGAAGCATTTTTAAACGTCAGCGGAATTCCGAGAACAATAGAAGAGTTGTGAAGCATTTTTAAGCGTCAGCGGAATTCTGAGAACAATGGAAGAATTCCGAAGCATTTTTAAACTATAAAACTTCAGCAGAATTCCGAGAACAATGGAAGAGTTCCGAAGCATTCTTAAACTTCAGCGGAATTCCGAGAACAATGGTAGAGTTTTGAAGCAATTTTAAGCGTCAGCGGAATTCCGAGAACAATGGAAGAGTTCCGAAGCATTTTTCAAAGTCAGCAGAATTCCGAGAACAATAGAAGGGTACCAAAGCATGTTTAAACTTCAGCGGAATTCTGAGAACAATGTAAGAGTTCCGAAGCATTTTTAAACTTCACCGGAATTACGAGAACAATGGAAGAGTTCCGAAGCATTTTTAAACATCAGCGGAATTCCGAGAACAATGGAAGAGTTCCGAAGCATTTTTAAACTTCAGCAGAATTCCTGGCACAATGGAAGAGTTCTGAACCATTTTTTAAAGTCAGCAGAATTCCGAGAACAATAGAAGGGTACCAAAGCATGTTAAAACTTCAGCGGAATTCTGAGAACAATGTAAGAGTTCCGAAGCATTTTTAAACTTCACCGGAATTCCGAGAACAATGGAAGAGTTCTGAAGCATTTTTAAACGTCAGCGGAATTTTGAAAACAATCGAAGAGTTCCGAAGCATTTTTAAAAGTCTGCGGAATTCCGTGAACAATGGAAGAGTTGTGAAGCATTTTTAAGCGTCACCGGAAATCCGAGAACAATGGAAGAATTCCGAAGCATTTTTAAACTTCAAAACTTCAGCAGAATTCCGAGAACAATGGAAGAGTTCCGAAGCATTCTTAAACTTCAGCGGAATTCCGAGAACAATGCAAGAGTTTTGAAGCAATTTTAAGCGTCAGCGGAATTCCGAGAACAATGGAAGAGTTCCGAAGCATTTTTAAATGTCAGCGGAATTCCGAGAACAATAGAAGAGTTGTGAAGCATTTTTAAACTTCAGCAGAATTCCGAGAACAATGGCAGAGTTCTGAAGCATTCTTAAACTTCAGCGGAATTCCGAGAACAATGGAAGAGTTCCGAAGCATTTTTAAATGTCAGCGGAATTCCGAGAACAATAGAAGAGTTGTGAAGCATTTTTAAGCGTCAGCGGAATTCTGAGAACAATGGAAGAATTCCGAAGCATTTTTAAACTTCAAAACTTCAGCAGAATTCCGAGAACAATGGAAGAGTTCCGAAGCATTCTTAAACTTCAGCGGAATTCCGAGAACAATGGAAGAGTTTTGAAGCAATTTTAAGCGTCAGCGGAATTCCGAGAACAATGGAAGAGTTCCGAAGCATTTTTAAACGTCAGCGGAATTCCGAGAACAATGGAAGAGTTCTGAAGCATTTTTAAAAGTCAGCGGAATTCTGAGAACAATAGAAGAGTTGTGAAGCATTTTTAAGCGTCAGCGGAATTCCGAGAACAATGGAAGAATTCCGAAGCATTTTTAAACTTCAAAACTTCAGCAGAATTCCGAGAACAATGGAAGAATTCCGAAGCATTTTTAAACTTCAGCAGAATTCCGAGAACAATGGAAGAGTTCCGAAGCATTCTTAAACTTCAGCAGAATTCCGAGAACAATGGAAGAGTTCTGAAGCATTTTTAAATGTCAGCGGAATTCCGAGAACAATGGAAGAGTTCTGAAGCATTTTTAAAAGTCAGCGGAATTCTGAGAAAAATAGAAGAGTTGTGAAGCATTTTTAAGCTTCAGCGGAATTCTGAGAACAATGGAAGAATTCCGAAGCATTTTTAAACTTCAAAACTTCAGCAGAATTCCGAGAACAATGGAAGAGTTCCGAAGCATTCTTAAACTTCAGCGGAATTCCGAGAACAATTGAAGAGTTTTGAAGCAATTTTAAGCGTCAGCGGAATTCCGAGAACAATGGAAGAGTTCCGAAGCATTTTTAAACGTCAGCGGAATTCCGAGAACAATGGAAGAGTTCTGAAGCTTTTTTAAAAGTCAGCGGAATTCTGAGAAAAATAGAAGAGTTGTGAAGCATTTTTAAGCGTCAGCGGAATTCCGAGAACAATGGAAGAATTACGAAGCATTTTTAAACTTCAAAACTTCAGCAGAATTCCGAGAACAATGGAAGAATTCCGAAGCATTCTTAAACTTCAGCGGAATTCCGAGAACAATGGAAGAGTTCCGAATCATTTTTAAAAGTAAGCGGAATTCCGAGAACAATGGAAGAGTTCCGAAGCATTTTTAAACTTCAGCAGAATTTCTGGCACAATGGAAGAGTTCCGAAGCATTTTTACACTACAGCAGAATTCCTGGAACAATGGAAGAGTTCTGAAGCATTTTTCAAAGTCAGCAGAATTCTGAGAACCATAGAAGGGTACCAAAGCATGTTTAAACTTCAGCGGAATTCTGAGAACAATGTAAGAGATCCGAAGCATTTTTAAACTTCACCGGAATTCCGAGAACAATGGAAGAGTTCCGAAGCATTTTTAAACATCAGCGGAATTCCGAGAACGATGGAAGAGTTCTGAAGCATTTTTAAACGTCAGCGGAATTCCGAGAACAATAGAAGAGTTGTGAAGCATTTTTAAGCGTCAGCGGAATTCTGAGAACAATGGAAGAATTCCGAAGCATTTTTAAACTTCAAAACTTCAGCAGAATTCCGAGAACAATGGAAGAGTTCCGAAGCATTCTTAAACTTCAGCGGAATTCCGAGAACAATGGTAGAGTTTTGAAGCAATTTTAAGCGTCAGCGGAATTCCGAGAACAATGGAAGAGTTCCGAAGCATTTTTCAAAGTCAGCAGAATTCCGAGAACAATAGAAGGGTACCAAAGCATGTTTAAACTTCAGCGGAATTCTGAGAACAATGTAAGAGTTCCGAAGCATTTTTAAACTTCACCGGAATTCCGAGAACAATG
The DNA here is from genome assembly GCF_046119375.1 of Phyllobates terribilis. Lineage (NCBI taxonomy): Eukaryota > Metazoa > Chordata > Amphibia > Anura > Dendrobatidae > Phyllobates > Phyllobates terribilis. The sequence goes on along the minus strand of NW_027362775.1, from coordinate 18,000,146 downwards.
GAAGAGTTCCGAAGCATTTTTAAACATCAGCGGAATTCCGAGAACAATGGAAGAGTTCCGAAGCATTTTTAAACTTCAGCAGAATTCCTGGCACAATGGAAGAGTTCTGAACCATTTTTAAAAGTCAGCAGAATTCCGAGAACAATAGAATTGTACCAAAGCATGTAATACTTCAGCGGAATTCTGAGAACAATGTAAGAGTTCCGAAGCATTTTTAAACTTCACCGGAATTCCGAGAACAATGGAAGAGTTCTGAAGCATTTTTAAACGTCAGCGGAATTTTGAAAACAATCGAAGAGTTCCGAAGCATTTTTAAAAGTCAGCGGAATTCCGTGAACAATGGAAGAGTTGTGAAGCATTTTTAAGCGTCACCGGAAATCCGAGAACAATGGAAGAATTCCGAAGCATTTTTAAACTTCAAAACTTCAGCAGAATTCCGAGAACAATGGAAGAGTTCCGAAGCATTCTTAAACTTCAGCGGAATTCCGAGAACAATGGAAGAGTTTTGAAGCAATTTTAAGCGTCAGCGGAATTCCGAGAACAATGGAAGAGTTCCGAAGCATTTTTAAATGTCAGCGGAATTCCGAGAACAATAGAAGAGTTGTGAAGCATTTTTAAACTTCAGCAGAATTCCGAGAACAATGGCAGAGTTCTGAAGCATTCTTAAACTTCAGCGAAATTCCGAGAACAATGGAAGAGTTCCGAAGCATTTTTAAATGTCAGCGGAATTCCGAGAACAATAGAAGAGTTGTGAAGCATTTTTAAGCGTCAGCGGAATTCTGAGAACAATGGAAGAATTCCGAAGCATTTTTAAACGTCAGCGGAATTCCGAGAACAATGGAAGAGTTCTGAAGCTTTTTTAAAAGTCAGCGGAATTCTGAGAAAAATAGAAGAGTTGTGAAGCATTTTTAAGCGTCAGCGGAATTCCGAGAACAATGGAAGAATTCCGAAGCATTTTTAACTTCAAAACTTCAGCAGAATTCCGAGAACAATGGAAGAATTCCGAAGCATTTTTAAACTTCAGCAGAATTCCGAGAACAATGGAAGAGTTCTGAAGCTTTTTTAAAAGTCAGCGGAATTCTGAGAAAAATAGAAGAGTTGTGAAGCATTTTTAAGCGTCAGCGGAATTCCGAGAACAATGGAAGAGTTCCGAAGCATTTTTAAACTTCAGCAGAATTCCTGGCACAATGGAAGAGTTCTGAACCATTTTTAAAAGTCAGCAGAATTCCGAGAACAATAGAAGGGTACCAAAGCATGTTAAAACTTCAGCGGAATTCTGAGAACAATGTAAGAGTTCCGAAGCATTTTTAAACTTCACCGGAATTCCGAGAACAATGGAAGAGTTCTAAAGCATTTTTAAACGTCAGCGGAATTTTGAAAACAATCGAAGAGTTCCGAAGCATTTTTAAAAGTCAGCGGAATTCCGTGAACAATGGAAGAGTTGTGAAGCATTTTTAAGCGTCACCGGAAATCCGAGAACAATGGAAGAATTCCGGAGCATTTTTAAACTTCAAAACTTCAGCAGAATTCCGAGAACAATGGAAGAGTTCCGAAGCATTCTTAAACTTCAGCGGAATTAAGAGAACAATGGAAGAGTTCCGAAGCATTTTTAAATGTCAGCGGAATTCCGAGAACAATAGAAGAGTTGTGAAGCATTTTTAAACTTCAGCAGAATTCCGAGAACAATGGCAGAGTTCTGAAGCATTCTTAAACTTCAGCGGAATTCCGAGAACAATGGAAGAATTCCGAAGCATTTTTAAATGTCAGCGGAATTCCGAGAACAATAGAAGAGTTGTGAATCATTTTTAAGCGTCAGCGGAATTCCGAGAACAATGGAAGAATTCCGAAGCATTTTTAAACTTCAAAACTTCAGCAGAATTCCGAAAACAATGGAAGAATTCCGAAGCATTCTTAAACTTCAGCGGAATTCCGAGAACAATGGAAGAGTTCCGAAGCATTTTTAAAAGTCAGCGGAATTCCGAGAACAATGGAAGAGTTCCGAAGCATTTTTACACTTCAGCAGAATTCCTGGAACAATGGAAGAGTTCTGAAGCATTTTTCAAAGTCAGCAGAATTCCGAGAACAATAGAAGGGTACCAAAGCATGTTTAAACTTCAGCGGAATTCTGAGAACAATGTAAGAGTTCCGAAGCATTTTTAAACTTCACCGGAATTCCGAGAACAATGGAAGAGTTCCGAAGCATTTTTAAACATCAGCGGAATTCCGAGAACAATGGAAGAGTTCCGAAGCATTCTTAAACTTCAGCAGAATTCCGAGAACAATGGAAGAGTTCCGAAGCATTCTTGAACTTCAGCAGAATTCCGAGAACAATGGAAGAGTTCCGAAGCATTTTTAAATGTCAGCGGAATTCCGAGAACCATAGAAGGGTACCAAAGCATGTTTAAACTTCAGCGGAATTCTGAGAACAATGTAAGAGTGCCGAAGCATTTTTAAACTTCACCGGAATTCCGAGAACAATGGAAGAGTTCCGAAGCATTTTTAAACATCAGCGGAATTCCGAGAACAATGGAAGAGTTCTGAAGCATTTTTAAACGTCAGCGGAATTCCGAGAACAATAGAAGAGTTGTGAAGCATTTTTAAGCGTCAGCGGAATTCTGAGAACAATGGAAGAATTCCGAAGCATTTTTAAACTATAAAACTTCAGCAGAATTCCGAGAACAATGGAAGAGTTCCGAAGCATTCTTAAACTTCAGCGGAATTCCGAGAACAATGGTAGAGTTTTGAAGCAATTTTAAGCGTCAGCGGAATTCCGAGAACAATGGAAGAGTTCCGAAGCATTTTTCAAAGTCAGCAGAATTCCGAGAACAATAGAAGGGTACCAAAGCATGTTTAAACTTCAGCGGAATTCTGAGAACAATGTAAGAGTTCCGAAGCATTTTTAAACTTCACCGGAATTCCGAGAACAATGGAAGAGTTCCGAAGCATTTTTAAACATCAGCGGAATTCCGAGAACAATGGAAGAGTTCCGAAGCATTTTTAAACTTCAGCAGAATTCCTGGCACAATGGAAGAGTTCTGAACCATTTTTTAAAGTCAGCAGAATTCCGAGAACAATAGAAGGGTACCAAAGCATGTTAAAACTTCAGCGGAATTCTGAGAACAATGTAAGAGTTCCGAAGCATTTTTAAACTTCACCGGAATTCCGAGAACAATGGAAGAGTTCTGAAGCATTTTTAAACGTCAGCGGAATTTTGAAAACAATCGAAGAGTTCCGAAGCATTTTTAAAAGTCTGCGGAATTCCGTGAACAATGGAAGAGTTGTGAAGCATTTTTAAGCGTCACCGGAAATCCGAGAACAATGGAAGAATTCCGAAGCATTTTTAAACTTCAAAACTTCAGCAGAATTCCGAGAACAATGGAAGAGTTCCGAAGCATTCTTAAACTTCAGCGGAATTCCGAGAACAATGCAAGAGTTTTGAAGCAATTTTAAGCGTCAGCGGAATTCCGAGAACAATGGAAGAGTTCCGAAGCATTTTTAAATGTCAGCGGAATTCCGAGAACAATAGAAGAGTTGTGAAGCATTTTTAAACTTCAGCAGAATTCCGAGAACAATGGCAGAGTTCTGAAGCATTCTTAAACTTCAGCGGAATTCCGAGAACAATGGAAGAGATCCGAAGCATTTTTAAATGTCAGCGGAATTCCGAGAACAATAGAAGAGTTGTGAAGCATTTTTAAGCGTCAGCGGAATTCTGAGAACAATGGAAGAATTCCGAAGCATTTTTAAACTTCAAAACTTCAGCAGAATTCCGAGAACAATGGAAGAGTTCCGAAGCATTCTTAAACTTCAGCGGAATTCCGAGAACAATGGAAGAGTTTTGAAGCAATTTTAAGCGTCATCGGAATTCCGAGAACAATGGAAGAGTTCCGAAGCATTTTTAAACGTCAGCGGAATTCCGAGAACAATAGAAGAGTTCTGAAGCATTTTTAAAAGTCAGCGGAATTCTGAGAACAATAGAAGAGTTGTGAAGCATTTTTAAGCGTCAGCGGAATTCCGAGAACAATGGAAGAATTCCGAAGCATTTTTAAACTTCAAAACTTCAGCAGAATTCCGAGAACAATGGAAGAGTTCCGAAGCATTCTTAAACTTCAGCGGAATTCCGAGAACAATTGAAGAGTTTTGAAGCAATTTTAAGCGTCAGCGGAATTCCGAGAACAATGGAAGAGTTCCGAAGCATTTTTAAACGTCAGCGGAATTCCGAGAACAATGGAAGAGTTCTGAAGCTTTTTTAAAAGTCAGCGGAATTCTGAGAAAAATAGAAGAGTTGTGAAGCATTTTTAAGCGTCAGCGGAATTCCGAGAACAATGGAAGAATTCCGAAGCATTTTTAAACTTCAAAACTTCAGCAGAATTCCGAGAACAATGGAAGAATTCCGAAGCATTCTTAAACTTCAGCGGAATTCCGAGAACAATGGAAGAGTTCCGAAGCATTTTTAAAGGTAAGCGGAATTCCGAGAACAATGGAAGAGTTCCGAAGCATTTTTAAACTTCAGCAGAATTTCTGGCACAATGGAAGAGTTCCGAAGCATTTTTACACTACAGCAGAATTCCTGGAACAATGGAAGAGTTCTGAAGCATTTTTAAAAGTCAGCGGAATTCCGAGAACAATGGAAGAGTTCCGAAGCATTTTTAAAAGTCAGCGGAATTCCGAGAACAATGGAAGAGTTCCGAAGCATTTTTACACTTCAGCAGAATTTCTGGAACAATGGAAGAGTTCTGAAGCATTTTTCAAAGTCAGCAGAATTCCGAGAACAATAGAAGGGTACCAAAGCATGTTTAAACTTCAGCGGAATTCTGAGAACAATGTAAGAGTTCCGAAGCATTTTTAAACTTCACCGGAATTCCGAGAACAATGGAAGAGTTCCGAAGCATTTTTAAACATCAGCGGAATTCCGAGAACAATGGAAGAGTTCCGAAGCATTTTTAAACTTCAGCAGAATTCCTGGCACAATGGAAGAGTTCTGAACCATTTTTAAAAGTCAGCAGAATTCCGAGAACAATAGAAGGGTACCAAAGCATGTTAAAACTTCAGCGGAATTCTGAGAACAATGTAAGAGTTCCGAAGCATTTTTAAACTTCACCGGAATTCCGAGAACAATGGCAGAGTTCTGAAGCATTCTTAAACTTCAGCGGAATTCCGAGAACAATGGAAGAATTCCGAAGCATTTTTAAATGTCAGCGGAATTCCGAGAACAATAGAAGAGTTGTGAATCATTTTTAAGCGTCAGCGGAATTCCGAGAACAATGGAAGAATTCCGAAGCATTTTTAAACTTCAAAACTTCAGCAGAATTCCGAAAACAATGGAAGAATTCCGAAGCATTCTTAAACTTCAGCGGAATTCCGAGAACAATGGAAGAGTTCCGAAGCATTTTTAAAAGTCAGCGGAATTCCGAGAACAATGGAAGAGTTCCGAAGCATTTTTACACTTCAGCAGAATTCCTGGAACAATGGAAGAGTTCTGAAGCATTTTTCAAAGTCAGCAGAATTCCGAGAACAATAGAAGGGTACCAAAGCATGTTTAAACTTCAGCGGAATTCTGAGAACAATGTAAGAGTTCCGAAGCATTCTTGAACTTCAGCAGAATTCCGAGAACAATGGAAGAGTTCCGAAGCATTCTTAAACTTCAGCGGAATTCCGAGAACAATGGTAGAGTTTTGAAGCAATTTTAAGCGTCAGCGGAATTCCGAGAACAATGGAAGAGTTCCGAAGCATTTTTCAAAGTCAGCAGAATTCCGAGAACAATAGAAGGGTACCAAAGCATGTTTAAACTTCAGCGGAATTCTGAGAACAATGTAAGAGTTCCGAAGCATTTTTAAACTTCACCGGAATTCCGAGAACAATGGAAGAGTTCCGAAGCATTTTTAAACATCAGCGGAATTCCGAGAACAATGGAAGAGTTCCGAAGCATTTTTAAACTTCAGCAGAATTCCTGGCACAATGGAAGAGTTCTGAACCATTTTTTAAAGTCAGCAGAATTCCGAGAACAAAAGAAGGGTACCAAAGCATGTTAAAACTTCAGCGGAATTCTGAGAACAATGTAAGAGTTCCGAAGCATTTTTAAACTTCACCGGAATTCCGAGAACAATGGAAGAGTTCTGAAGCATTTTTAAACGTCAGCGGAATTTTGAAAACAATCGAAGAGTTCCGAAGCATTTTTAAAAGTCTGCGGAATTCCGTGAACAATGGAAGAGTTGTGAAGCATTTTTAAGCGTCACCGGAAATCCGAGAACAATGGAAGAATTCCGAAGCATTTTTAAACTTCAAAACTTCAGCAGAATTCCGAGAACAATGGAAGAGTTCCGAAGCATTCTTAAACTTCAGCGGAATTCCGAGAACAATGCAAGAGTTTTGAAGCAATTTTAAGCGTCAGCGGAATTCCGAGAACAATGGAAGAGTTCCGAAGCATTTTTAAATGTCAGCGGAATTCCGAGAACAATAGAAGAGTTGTGAAGCATTTTTAAACTTCAGCAGAATTCCGAGAACAATGGCAGAGTTCTGAAGCATTCTTAAACTTCAGCGGAATTCCGAGAACAATGGAAGAGTTCCGAAGCATTTTTAAATGTCAGCGGAATTCCGAGAACAATAGAAGAGTTGTGAAGCATTTTTAAGCGTCAGCGGAATTCTGAGAACAATGGAAGAATTCCGAAGCATTTTTAAACTTCAAAACTTCAGCAGAATTCCGAGAACAATGGAAGAGTTCCGAAGCATTCTTAAACTTCAGCGGAATTCCGAGAACAATGGAAGAGTTTTGAAGCAATTTTAAGCGTCAGCGGAATTCCGAGAACAATGGAAGAGTTCTGAAGCATTTTTAAACGTCAGCGGAATTCCGAGAACAATGGAAGAGTTCTGAAGCATTTTTAAAAGTCAGCGGAATTCTGAGAACAATAGAAGAGTTGTGAAGCATTTTTAAGCGTCAGCGGAATTCCGAGAACAATGGAAGAATTCCGAAGCATTTTTAAACTTCAAAACTTCAGCAGAATTCCGAGAACAATGGAAGAATTCCGAAGCATTTTTAAACTTCAGCAGAATTCCGAGAACAATGGAAGAGTTCCGAAGCATTCTTAAACTTCAGCAGAATTCCGAGAACAATGGAAGAGTTCTGAAGCATTTTTAAATGTCAGCGGAATTCCGAGAACAATGGAAGAGTTCTGAAGCATTTTTAAAAGTCAGCGGAATTCTGAGAAAAATAGAAGAGTTGTGAAGCATTTTTAAGCTTCAGCGGAATTCTGAGAACAATGGAAGAATTCCGAAGCATTTTTAAACTTCAAAACTTCAGCAGAATTCCGAGAACAATGGAAGAGTTCCGAAGCATTCTTAAACTTCAGCGGAATTCCGAGAACAATTGAAGAGTTTTGAAGCAATTTTAAGCGTCAGCGGAATTCCGAGAACAATGGAAGAGTTCCGAAGCATTTTTAAACGTCAGCGGAATTCCGAGAACAATGGAAGAGTTCTGAAGCTTTTTTAAAAGTCAGCGGAATTCTGAGAAAAATAGAAGAGTTGTGAAGCATTTTTAAGCGTCAGCGGAATTCCGAGAACAATGGAAGAATTACGAAGCATTTTTAAACTTCAAAACTTCAGCAGAATTCCGAGAACAATGGAAGAATTCCGAAGCATTCTTAAACTTCAGCGGAATTCCGAGAACAATGGAAGAGTTCCGAATCATTTTTAAAAGTAAGCGGAATTCCGAGAACAATGGAAGAGTTCCGAAGCATTTTTAAACTTCAGCAGAATTTCTGGCACAATGGAAGAGTTCCGAAGCATTTTTACACTACAGCAGAATTCCTGGAACAATGGAAGAGTTCTGAAGCATTTTTCAAAGTCAGCAGAATTCTGAGAACCATAGAAGGGTACCAAAGCATGTTTAAACTTCAGCGGAATTCTGAGAACAATGTAAGAGTTCCGAAGCATTTTTAAACTTCACCGGAATTCCGAGAACAATGGAAGAGTTCCGAAGCATTTTTAAACATCAGCGGAATTCCGAGAACAATGGAAGAGTTCTGAAGCATTTTTAAACGTCAGCGGAATTCCGAGAACAATAGAAGAGTTGTGAAGCATTTTTAAGCGTCTGCGGAATTCTGAGAACAATGGAAGAATTCCGAAGCATTTTTAAACTTCAAAACTTCAGCAGAATTCCGAGAACAATGGAAGAGTTTCGAAGCATTCTTCAACTTCAGCGGAATTCCGAGAACAATGGTAGAGTTTTGAAGCAATTTTAAGCGTCAGCGGAATTCCGAGAACAATGGAAGAGTTCCGAAGCATTTTTCAAAGTCAGCAGAATTCCGAGAACAATAGAAGGGTACCAAAGCATGTTTAAACTTCAGCGGAATTCTGAGAACAATGTAAGAGTTCCGAAGCATTTTTAAACTTCACCGGAATTCCGAGAACAATGGAAGAGTTCCGAAGCATTTTTAAACATCAGCGGAATTCCGAGAACAATGGAAGAGTTCCGAAGCATTTTTAAACTTCAGCAGAATTCCTGGCACAATGGAAGAGTTCTGAACCATTTTTAAAAGTCAGCAGAATTCCGAGAACAATAGAATTGTACCAAAGCATGTAATACTTCAGCGGAATTCTGAGAACAATGTAAGAGTTCCGAAGCATTTTTAAACTTCACCGGAATTCCGAGAACAATGGAAGAGTTCTGAAGCATTTTTAAACGTCAGCGGAATTTTGAAAACAATCGAAGAGTTCCGAAGCATTTTTAAAAGTCAGCGGAATTCCGTGAACAATGGAAGAGTTGTGAAGCATTTTTAAGCGTCACCGGAAATCCGAGAACAATGGAAGAATTCCGAAGCATTTTTAAACTTCAAAACTTCAGCAGAATTCCGAGAACAATGGAAGAGTTTTGAAGCAATTTTAAGCGTCAGCGGAATTCCGAGAACAATGGAAGAGTTCCGAAGCATTTTTAAATGTCAGCGGAATTCCGAGAACAATAGAAGAGTTGTGAAGCATTTTTAAACTTCAGCAGAATTCTGAGAACAATGGCAGAGTTCTGAAGCATTCTTAAACTTCAGCGAAATTCCGAGAACAATGGAAGAGTTCCGAAGCATTTTTAAATGTCAGCGGAATTCCGAGAACAATAGAAGAGTTGTGAAGCATTTTTAAGCGTCAGCGGAATTCTGAGAACAATGGAAGAATTCCGAAGCATTTTTAAACGTCAGCGGAATTCCGAGAACAATGGAAGAGTTCTGAAGCTTTTTTAAAAGTCAGCGGAATTCTGAGAAAAATAGAAGAGTTGTGAAGCATTTTTAAGCGTCAGCGGAATTCCGAGAACAATGGAAGAATTCCGAAGCATTTTTAACTTCAAAACTTCAGCAGAATTCCGAGAACAATGGAAGAATTCCGAAGCATTTTTAAACTTCAGCAGAATTCCGAGAACAATGGAAGAGTTCCGAAGCATTCTTAATCTTCAGCAGAATTCCGAGAACAATGGAAGAGTTCCGAAGCATTTTTAAACTTCAGCAGAATTCCTGGCACAATGGAAGAGTTCTGAACCATTTTTAAAAGTCAGCAGAATTCCGAGAACAATAGAAGGGTACCAAAGCATGTTAAAACTTCAGCGGAATTCTGAGAACAATGTAAGAGTTCCGAAGCATTTTTAAACTTCACCGGAATTCCGAGAACAATGGAAGAGTTCTAAAGCATTTTTAAACGTCAGCGGAATTTTGAAAACAATCGAAGAGTTCCGAAGCATTTTTAAAAGTCAGCGGAATTCCGTGAACAATGGAAGAGTTGTGAAGCATTTTTAAGCGTCACCGGAAATCCGAGAACAATGGAAGAATTCCGGAGCATTTTTAAATTACAAAACTTCAGCAGAATTCCGAGAACAATGGAAGAGTTCCGAAGCATTCTTAAACTTCAGCGGAATTAAGAGAACAATGGAAGAGTTCCGAAGCATTTTTAAATGTCAGCGGAATTCCGAGAACAATAGAAGAGTTGTGAAGCATTTTTAAACTTCAGCAGAATTCCGAGAACAATGGCAGAGTTCTGAAGCATTCTTAAACTTCAGCGGAATTCCGAGAACAATGGAAGAATTCCGAAGCATTTTTAAATGTCAGCGGAATTCCGAGAACAATAGAAGAGTTGTGAATCATTTTTAAGCGTCAGCGGAATTCCGAGAACAATGGAAGAATTCCGAAGCATTTTTAAACTTCAAAACTTCAGCAGAATTCCGAAAACAATGGAAGAATTCCGAAGCATTCTTAAACTTCAGCGGAATTCCGAGAACAATGGAAGAGTTCCGAAGCATTTTTAAAAGTCAGCGGAATTCCGAGAACAATGGAAGAGTTCCGAAGCATTTTTACACTTCAGCAGAATTCCTGGAACAATGGAAGAGTTCTGAAGCATTTTTCAAAGTCAGCAGAATTCCGAGAACAATAGAAGGGTACCAAAGCATGTTTAAACTTCAGCGGAATTCTGAGAACAATGTAAGAGTTCCGAAGCATTTTTAAACTTCACCGGAATTCCGAGAACAATGGAAGAGTTCCGAAGCATTTTTAAACATCAGCGGAATTCCGAGAACAATGGAAGAGTTCCGAAGCATTTTTAAACGTCAGCAGAATTCCGAGAACAATGGAAGAGTTCTGAAGCCTTTTTAAATGTCAGCGGAATTCCGAGAACAATGGAAGAGTTCCGAAGCATTTTTAAACTTCAGCAGAATTCCGAGAACAATGGAAGAGTTCCGAAGCATTCTTAAACTTCAGCAGAATTCCGAGAACAATGGAAGAGTTCCGAAGCATTCTTGAACTTCAGCAGAATTCCGAGAACAATGGAAGAGTTCCAAAGCATTTTTAAATGTCAGCGGAATTCCGAGAACAATAGAAGAGTTGTGAAGCATTTTTAAGCGTCAGCGGAATTCTGAGAACAATGGAAGAATTCCGAAGCATTTTTAAACTTCAAAACTTCAGCAGAATTCCGAGAACAATGGAAGCGTTCCGAAGCATTCTTAAACTTCAGCGGAATTCCGAGAACAATTGAAGAGTTTTGAAGCAATTTTAAGCGTCAGCGGAATTCCGAGAACAATGGAAGAGTTCCGAAGCATTTTTAAACGTCAGCGGAATTCCGAGAACAATGGAAGAGTTCTGAAGCTTTTTTAAAAGTCAGCGGAATTCTGAGAAAAATAGAAGAGTTGTGAAGCATTTTTAAGCATCAGCGGAATTCCGAGAACAATGGAAGAATTCCGAAGAATTTTTAAACTTCAAAACTTCAGCAGAATTCCGAGAACAATGGAAGAATTCCGAAGCATTCTTAAACTTCAGCGGAATTCCGAGAACAATGGAAGAGTTCCGAAGCATTTTTAAAAGTAAGCGGAATTCCGAGAACAATGGAAGAGTTCCGAAGCATTTTTAAACTTCAGCAGAATTTCTGGCACAATGGAAGAGTTCCGAATCATTTTTACACTTCAGCAGAATTCCTGGAACAATGGAAGAGTTCTGAAGCATTTTTCAAAGTCAGCAGAATTCCGAGAACCATAGAAGGGTACCAAAGCATGTTTAAACTTCAGCGGAATTCTGAGAACAATGTAAGAGTGCCGAAGCATTTTTAAACTTCACCGGAATTCCGAGAACAATGGAAGAGTTCCGAAGCATTTTTAAACATCAGCGGAATTCCGAGAACAATGGAAGAGTTCTGAAGCATTTTTAAACGTCAGCGGAATTCCGAGAACAATAGAAGAGTTGTGAAGCATTTTTAAGCGTCAGCGGAATTCTGAGAACAATGGAAGAATTCCGAAGCATTTTTAAACTATAAAACTTCAGCAGAATTCCGAGAACAATGGAAGAGTTCCGAAGCATTCTTAAACTTCAGCGGAATTCTGAGAACAATGGTAGAGTTTTGAAGCAATTTTAAGCGTCAGCGGAATTCCGAGAACAATGGAAGAGTTCCGAAGCATTTTTCAAAGTCAGCAGAATTCCGAGAACAATAGAAGGGTACCAAAGCATGTTTAAACTTCAGCGGAATTCTGAGAACAATGTAAGAGTTCCGAAGCATTTTTAAACTTCACCGGAATTCCGAGAACAATGGAAGAGTTCCGAAGCATTTTTAAACATCAGCGGAATTCCGAGAACAATGGAAGAGTTCCGAAGCATTTTTAAACTTCAGCAGAATTCCTGGCACAATGGAAGAGTTCTGAACCATTTTTTAAAGTCAGCAGAATTCCGAGAACAATAGAAGGGTACCAAAGCATGTTAAAACTTCAGCGGAATTCTGAGAACAATGTAAGAGTTCCGAAGCATTTTTAAACTTCACCGGAATTCCGAGAACAATGGAAGAGTTCTGAAGCATTTTTAAACGTCAGCGGAATTTTGAAAACAATCGAAGAGTTCCGAAGCATTTTTAAAAGTCTGCGGAATTCCGTGAACAATGGAAGAGTTGTGAAGCATTTTTAAGCGTCACCGGAAATCCGAGAACAATGGAAGAATTCCGAAGCATTTTTAAATTTCAAAACTTCAGCAGAATTCCGAGAACAATGGAAGAGTTCCGAAGCATTCTTAAACTTCAGCGGAATTCCGAGAACAATGCAAGAGTTTTGAAGCAATTTTAAGCGTCAGCGGAATTCCGAGAACAATGGAAGAGTTCCGAAGCATTTTTAAATGTCAGCGGAATTCTGAGAACAATAGAAGAGTTGTGAAGCATTTTTAAACTTCAGCAGAATTCCGAGAACAATGGCAGAGTTCTGAAGCATTCTTAAACTTCAGCGGAATTCCGAGAACAATGGAAGAGTTCCGAAGCATTTTTAAATGTCAGCGGAATTCCGAGAACAATAGAAGAGTTGTGAAGCATTTTTAAGCGTCAGCGGAATTCTGAGAACAATGGAAGAATTCCGAAGCATTTTTAAACTTCAAAACTTCAGCAGAATTCCGAGAACAATGGAAGAGTTCCGAAGCATTCTTAAACTTCAGCGGAATTCCGAGAACAATGGAAGAGTTTTGAAGCAATTTTAAGCGTTAGCGGAATTCCGAGAACAATGGAAGAGTTCCGAAGCATTTTTAAACGTCAGCGGAATTCCGAGAACAATGGAAGAGTTCTGAAGCATTTTTAAAAGTCAGCGGAATTCTGAGAACAATAGAAGAGTTGTGAAGCATTTTTAAGCGTCAGCGGAATTCCGAGAACAATGGAAGAATTCCGAAGCATTTTTAAACTTCAAAACTTCAGCAGAATTCCGAGAACAATGGAAGAATTCCGAAGCATTTTTAAACTTCAGCAGAATTCCGAGAACAATGGAAGAGTTCCGAAGCATTCTTAAACTTCAGCAGAATTCCGAGAACAATGGAAGAGTTCTGAAGCATTTTTAAATGTCAGCGGAATTCCGAGAACAATGGAAGAGTTCTGAAGCATTTTTAAAAGTCAGCGGAATTCTGAGAAAAATAGAAGAGTTGTGAAGCATTTTTAAGCGTGAGCGGAATTCCGAGAACAATGGAAGAATTCCGAAGCATTTTTAAACTTCAAAACTTCAGCAGAATTCCGAAAACAATGGAAGAATTCCGAAGCATTCTTAAACTTCAGCGGAATTCCGAGAACAATGGAAGAGTTCCGAAGCATTTTTAAAAGTCAGCGGAATTACGAGAACAATGGAAGAGTTCCGAAGCATTTTTACACTTCAGCAGAATTCCGAGAACAATGGAAGTGTTCCGAAGCATTCTTAAACTTCAGCAGAATTCCGAGAACAATGGAAGAGTTCCGAAGCATTCTTGAACTTCAGCAGAATTCCGAGAACAATGGAAGAGTTCCGAAGCATTTTTAAATGTCAGCGGAATTCCGAGAACAATAGAAGAGTTGTGAAGCATTTTTAAGCGTCAGCGGAATTCTGAGAACAATGGAAGAATTCCGAAGCATTTTTAAACTTCAAAACTTCAGCAGAATTCCGAGAACAATGGAAGAGTTCCGAAGCATTCTTAAACTTCAGCGGAATTCCGAGAACAATTGAAGAGTTTTGAAGCAATTTTAAGCGTCAGCGGAATTCCGAGAACAATGGAAGAGTTCCGAAGCATTTTTAAACGTCAGCGGAATTCCGAGAACAATGGAAGAGTTCTGAAGCTTTTTTAAAAGTCAGCGGAATTCTGAGAAAAATAGAAGAGTTGTGAAGCATTTTTAAGCGTCAGCGGAATTCCGAGAACAATGGAAGAATTCCGAAGCATTCTTAAACTTCAGCGGAATTCCGAGAACAATGGAAGAGTTCCGAAGCATTTTTAAAAGTAAGCGGAATTCCGAGAACAATGGAAGAGTTCCGAAGCATTTTTAAACTTCAGCAGAATTTCTGGCACAATGGAAGAGTTCCGAAGCATTTTTACACTACAGCAGAATTCCTGGAACAATGGAAGAGTTCTGAAGCATTTTTCAAAGTCAGCAGAATTCTGAGAACCATAGAAGGGTACCAAAGCATGTTTAAACTTCAGCGGAATTCTGAGAACAATGTAAGAGTTCCGAAGCATTTTTAAACTTCACCGGAATTCCGAGAACAATGGAAGAGTTCCGAAGCATTTTTAAACATCAGCGGAATTCCGAGAACAATGGAAGAGTTCTGAAGCATTTTTAAACGTCAGCGGAATTCCGAGAACAATAGAAGAGTTGTGAAGCATTTTTAAGCGTCAGCGGAATTCTGAGAACAATGGAAGAATTCCGAAGCATTTTTAAACTTCAAAACTTCAGCAGAATTCCGAGAACAATGGAAGAGTTCCGAAGCATTCTTAAACTTCAGCGGAATTCCGAGAACAATGGTAGAGTTTTGAAGCAATTTTAAGCGTCAGCGGAATTCCGAGAACAATGGAAGATTTCCGAAGCATTTTTCAAAGTCAGCAGAATTCCGAGAACAATAGAAGGGTACCAAAGCATGTTTAAACTTCAGCGGAATTCTGAGAACAATGTAAGAGTTCCGAAGCATTTTTAAACTTCAAAACTTCAGCAGAATTCCGAAAACAATGGAAGAATTCCGAAGCATTCTTAAACTTCAGCGGAATTCCGAGAACAATGGAAGAGTTCCGAAGCATTTTTAAAAGTCAGCGGAATTCCGAGAACAATGGAAGAGTTCCGAAGCATTTTTACACTTCAGCAGAATTCCTGGAACAATGGAAGAGTTCTGAAGCATTTTTCAAAGTCAGCAGAATTCCGAGAACAATAGAAGGGTACCAAAGCATGCTTAAACTTCAGCGGAATTCTGAGAACAATGTAAGAGTTCCGAAGCATTTTTAAACTTCACCGGAATTCCGAGAACAATGGAAGAGTTCCGAAGCATTTTTAAACATCAGCGGAATTCCGAGAACAATGGAAGAGTTCCGAAGCATTTTTAAACTTCAGCAGAATTGCTGGCACAATGGAAGAGTTCTGAACCATTTTTAAAAGTCAGCAGAATTCCGAGAACAATAGAAGGGTACCAAAGCATGTTAAAACTTCAGCGGAATTCTGAGAACAATGTAAGAGTTCCGAAGCATTTTTAAACTTCACCGGAATTCCGAGAACAATGGAAGAGTTCTGAAGCATTTTTAAACGTCAGCGGAATTTTGAAAACAATCGAAGAGTTCCGAAGCATTTTTAAAAGTCAGCGGAATTCCGTGAACAATGGAAGAGTTGTGAAGCATTTTTAAGCGTCACCGGAAATCCGAGAACAATGGAAGAATTCCGAAGCATTTTTAAACTTCAAAACTTCAGCAGAATTCCGAGAACAATGGAAGAGTTCCGAAGCATTCTTAAACTTCAGCGGAATTCCGAGAACAATGGAAGAGTTTTGAAGCAATTTTAAGCGTCAGCGGAATTCCGAGAACAATGGAAGAGTTCCGAAGCATTTTTAAATGTCAGCGGAATTCCGAGAACAATAGAAGAGTTGTGAAGCATTTTTAAACTTCAGCAGAATTCCGAGAACAATGGCAGAGTTCTGAAGCATTCTTAAACTTCAGCTGAATTCCGAGAACAATGGAAGAGTTCCGAAGCATTTTTAAATGTCAGCGGAATTCCGAGAACAATAGAAGAGTTGTGAAGCATTTTTAAGCGTCAGCGGAATTCTGAGAACAATGGAAGAATTCAGAAGCATTTTTAAACTTCAAAACTTCAGCAGAATTCCGAGAACAATGGAAGAGTTCCGAAGCATTCTTAAACTTCAGCGGAATTCCGAGAACAATGGAAGAGTTTTGAAGCAATTTTAAGCGTCAGCGGAATTCCGAGAACAATGGAAGAGTTATGAAGCATTTTTAAAAGTCAGCGGAATTCTGAGAATAATAGAAGAGTTGTGAAGCATTTTTAAGCGTCAGCGGAATTCCGAGAACAATGGAAGAATTCCGAAGCATTTTTAAACTTCAAAACTTCAGCAGAATTCCGAGAACAATGGAAGAGTTCCGAAGCATTTTTAAACGTCAGCGGAATTCCGAGAACAATGGAAGAGTTATGAAGCATTTTTAAAAGTCAGCGGAATTCTGAGAATAATAGAAGAGTTGTGAAGCATTTTTAAGCGTCAGCGGAATTCCGAGAACAATGGAAGAATTCCGAAGCATTTTTAAACTTCAAAACTTCAGCAGAATTCCGAGAACAATGGAAGAATTCCGAAGCATTTTTAAACTTCAGCAGAATTCCGAGAACAATGGAAGAGTTCCGAAGCATTCTTAAACTTCAGCAGAATTCCGAGAACATTGGAAGAGTTCCGAAGCATTTTTAAACGTCAGCGGAATTCCGAGAACAATGGAAGAGTTCTGAAGCATTTTTAAGCGTGAGCGGAATTCCGAGAACAATGGAAGAATTCCGAAGCATTTTTAAACTTCAAAACTTCAGCAGAATTCCGAAAACAATGGAAGAATTCCGCAGCATTCTTAAACTTCAGCGGAATTCCGAGAACAATGGAAGAGTTCCGAAGCATTTTTAAAAGTCAGCGGAATTCCGAGAACAATGGAAGAGTTCCGAAGCATTTTTACACTTCAGCAGAATTCCTGGAACAATGGAAGAGTTCTGAAGCATTTTTCAAAGTCAGCAGAATTCCGAGAACAATAGAAGGGTACCAAAGCATGTTTAAACTTCAGCGGAATTCTGAGAACAATGTAAGAGTTCCGAAGCATTTTTAAACTTCACCGGAATTCCGAGAACAATGGAAGAGTTCCGAAGCATTTTTAAACATCAGCGGAATTCCGAGAACAATGGAAGAGTTCTGAAGCATTTTTAAACGTCAGCGGAATTCCGAGAACAATAGAAGAGTTGTGAAGCATTTTTAAGCGTCAGCGGAATTCTGAGAACAATGGAAGAATTCCGAAGCATTTTTAAATTTCAAAACTTCAGCAGAATTCCGAGAACAATGGAAGAGTTCTGAAGCATTCTTAAACTTCAGCGGAATTCCGAGAACAATGGAAGAGTTTTGAAGCAATTTTAAGCGTCAGCGGAATTCCGAGAACAATGGAAGAGTTCCGAAGCATCTTTAAACGTCAGCGGAATTCCGAGAACAATGGAAGAGTTCTGAAGCATTTTTAAAAGTCAGCGGAATTCTGAGAAAAATAGAAGAGTTGTGAAGCATTTTTAAGCGTCAGCGGAATTCCGAGAACAATGGAAGAATTCTGAAGCATTTTTAAACTTCAAAACTTCAGCAGAATTCCGAGAACAATGGAAGAATTCCGAAGCATTTTTAAAAGTCAGCGGAATTCCGAGAACAATGGAAGAGTTCCGAAGCATTTTTAAAAGTCAGCGGAATTCCGAGAACAATGGAAGAGTTCTGAAGCATTTTTAAACTTCAGCAGAATTCCTGGCACAATGGAAGAGTTCTGAACCATTTTTAAAAGTCAGCAGAATTCCGAGAACAATAGAAGGGTACCAAAGCATGTTAAAACTTCAGCGGAATTCTGAGAACAATGTAAGAGTTCCGAAGCATTTTTAAACTTCACCGGAATTCCGAGAACAATGGAAGAGTTCTGAAGCATTTTTAAACGTCAGCGGAATTTTGAAAACAATCGAAGAGTTCCGAAGCATTTTTAAAAGTCAGCGGAATTCCGTGAACAATGGAAGAGTTGTGAAGCATTTTTAAGCGTCACGGGAAATCCGAGAACAATGGAAGAATTCCGAAGCATTTTTAAACTTCAAAACTTCAGCAGAATTCCGAGAACAATGGAAGAGTTCCGAAGCATTCTTAAACTTCAGCGGAATTCCGAGAACAATGGAAGAGTTTTGAAGCAATTTTAAGCGTCAGCGGAATTCCGAGAACAATGGAAGAGTTCCGAAGCATTTTTAAATGTCAGCGGAATTCCGAGAACAATAGAAGAGTTGTGAAGCATTTTTAAACTTCAGCAGAATTCCGAGAACAATGGCAGAGTTCTGAAGCATTCTTAAACTTCAGCGGAATTCCGAGAACAATGGAAGAGTTCCGAAGCATTCTTAAACTTCAGCGGAATTCCGAGAACAATGGAAGAGTTTTGAAGCAATTTTAAGCGTCAGCGGAATTCCGAGAACAATGGAAGAGTTCCGAAGCATTTTTAAACGTCAGCGGAATTCCGAGAACAATGGAAGAGTTCTGAAGCATTTTTAAAAGTCAGCGGAATTCTGAGAACAATAGAAGAGTTGTGAAGCATTTTTAAGCATCAGCGGAATTCCGAGAACAATGGAAGAATTCCGAAGCATTTTTAAACTTCAAAACTTCAGCAGAATTCCGAGAACAATGGAAGAATTCCGAAGCATTTTTAAACTTCAGCAGAATTCCGAGAACAATGGAAGAGTTCCGAAGCATTCTTAAACTTCAGCAGAATTCCGAGAACAATGGAAGAGTTCCGAAGCATTTTTAAACGTCAGCGGAATTCCGAGAACAATGGAAGAGTTCTGACGCATTTTTAAAAGTCAGCGGAATTCTGAGAAAAATAGAAGAGTTGTGAAGCATTTTTAAGCGTGAGCAGAATTCCGAGAACAATGGAAGAATTCCGAAGCATTTTTAAACTTCAAAACTTCAGCAGAATTCCGAAAACAATGGAAGAATTCCGAAGCATTCTTAAACTTCAGCGGAATTCCGAGAACAATGGAAGAGTTCCGAAGCATTTTTAAAAGTCAGCGGAATTCCGAGAACAATGGAAGAGTTCCGAAGCATTTTTACACTTCAGCAGAATTCCTGGAACAATGGAAGAGTTCTGAAGCATTTTTCAAAGTCAGCAGAATTCCGAGAACAATAGAAGGGTACCAAAGCATGTTTAAACTTCAGCGGAATTCTGAGAACAATGTAAGAGTTCCGAAGCATTTTTAAACTTCACCGGAATTCCGAGAACAATGGAAGAGTTCCGAAGCATTTTTAAACATCAGCGGAATTCCGAGAACAATGGAAGAGTTCCGAAGCATTTTTAAACTTCAGCAGAATTCCTGGCACAATGGAAGAGTTCTGAACCATTTTTAAAAGTCAGCAGAATTCCGAGAACAATAGAAGGGTACCAAAGCATGTTAAAACTTCAGCGGAATTCTGAGAACAATGTAAGAGTTCCGAAGCATTTTTAAACTTCACCGGAATTCCGAGAACAATGGAAGAGTTCTGAAGCATTTTTAAACGTCAGCGGAATTTTGAAAACAATCGAAGAGTTCCGAAGCATTTTTAAAAGTCAGCGGAATTCCGTGAACAATGGAAGAGTTGTGAAGCATTTTTAAGCGTCACCGGAAATCCGAGAACAATGGAAGAATTCCGAAGCATTTTTAAACTTCAAAACTTCAGCAGAATTCCGAGAACAATGGAAGAGTTTTGAAGCAATTTTAAGCGTCAGCGGAATTCCGAGAACAATGGAAGAGTTCCGAAGCATTTTTAAATGTCAGCGGAATTCCGAGAACAATAGAAGAGTTGTGAAGCATTTTTAAACTTCAGCAGAATTCCGAGAACAATGGCAGAGTTCTGAAGCATTCTTAAACTTCAGCGGAATTCCGAGAACAATGGAAGAGTTCCGAAGCATTTTTAAACGTCAGCGGAATTCCGAGAACAATGGAAGAGTTATGAAGCATTTTTAAAAGTCAGCGGAATTCTGAGAATAATAGAAGAGTTGTGAAGCATTTTTAAGCGTCAGCGGAATTCCGAGAACAATGGAAGAATTCCGAAGCATTTTTAAACTTCAAAACTTCAGCAGAATTCCGAGAACAATGGAAGAATTCCGAAGCATTTTTAAAAGTCAGCAGAATTCCGAGAACAATAGAAGGGTACCAAAGCATGTTAAAACTTCAGCGGAATTCTGAGAACAATGTAAGAGTTCCGAAGCATTTTTAAACTTCACCGGAATTCCGAGAACAATGGAAGAGTTCTGAAGCATTTTTAAACGTCAGCGGAATTTTGAAAACAATCGAAGAGTTCCGAAGCATTTTTAAAAGTCAGCGGAATTCCGTGAACAATGGAAGAGTTGTGAAGCATTTTTAAGCGTCACCGGAAATCCGAGAACAATGGAAGAATTCCGAAGCATTTTTAAACTTCAAAACTTCAGCAGAATTCCGAGAACAATGGAAGAGTTCCGAAGCATTCTTAAACTTCAGCGGAATTCCGAGAACAATGGAAGAGTTTTGAAGCAATTTTAAGCGTCAGCGGAATTCCGAGAACAATGGAAGAGTTCCGAAGCATTTTTAAATGTCAGCGGAATTCCGAGAACAATAGAAGAGTTGTGAAGCATTTTTAAACTTCAGCAGAATTCCGAGAACAATGGCAGAGTTCTGAAGCATTCTTAAACTTCAGCGGAATTCCGAGAACAATGGAAGAGTTCCGAAGCATTTTTAAATGTCAGCGGAATTCCGAGAACAATAGAAGAGTTGTGAAGCATTTTTAAGCGTCAGCGGAATTCTGAGAACAATGGAAGAATTCCGAAGCATTTTTAAACGTCAGCGGAATTCCGAGAACAATGGAAGAGTTCTGAAGCTTTTTTAAAAGTCAGCGGAATTCTGAGAAAAATAGAAGAGTTGTGAAGCATTTTTAAGCATCAGCGGAATTCCGAGAACAATGGAAGAATTCCGAAGCATTTTTTAACTTCAAAACTTCAGCAGAATTCCGAGAACAATGGAAGAATTCCGAAGCATTCTTAAACTTCAGCGGAATTCCGAGAACAATGGAAGAGTTCCGAAGCATTTTTAAAAGTCAGCGGAATTCCGAGAACAATGGAAGAGTTCCGAAGCATTTTTACACTTCAGCAGAATTCCTGGAACAATGGAAGAGTTCTGAAGCATTTTTCAAAGTCAGCAGAATTCCGAGAACCATAGAACGGTACCAAAGCATGTTTAAACTTCAGCGGAATTCTGAGAACAATGTAAGAGTTCCGAAGCATTTTTAAACTTCACCGGAATTCCGAGAACAATGGAAGAGTTCCGAAGCATTTTTAAACATCAGTGGAATTCCGAGAACAACGGAAGAGTTCTGAAGCATTTTTAAACGTCAGCGGAATTCCGAGAACAATAGAAGAGTTGTGACGCATTTTTAAGCGTCAGCGGAATTCTGAGAACAATGGAAGAATTCCGAAGCATTTTTAAACTTCAAAACTTCAGCAGAATTCCGAGAACAATGTAAGAGTTCCGAAGCATTCTTAAACTTCAGCGGAATTCCGAGAACAATGGAAGAGTTTTGAAGCAATTTTAAGCGTCAGCGGAATTCCGAGAACAATGGAAGAGTTGTGAAGCATTTTTAAGCGTCAGCGGAATTCTGAGCACAATGGAAGAATTCCGAAGCATTTTTAAACTTCAAAACTTCAGCGGAATCCCGAGAACAATGGAAGAGTTTTGAAGCAATTTTAAGTTTCAGCGGAATTCCGAGAACAATGGAAGAGTTCCGAAGCATCTTTAAACGTCAGCGGAATTCCGAGAACAATGGAAGAGTTCTGAAGCATTTTTAAAAGTCAGCGGAATTCTGAGAAAAATAGAAGAGTTGTGAAGCATTTTTAAGCGTCAGCGGAATTCCGAGAACAATGGAAGAATTCTGAAGCATTTTTAAACTTCAAAACTTCAGCAGAATTCCGAGAACAATGGAAGAATTCCGAAGCATTTTTAAAAGTCAGCGGAATTCCGAGAACAATGGAAGAGTTCCGAAGCATTTTTAAAAGTCAGCGGAATTCCGAGAACAATGGAAGAGTTCCGAAGCATTTTTAAACTTCAGCAGAATTCCTGGCACAATGGAAGAGTTCTGAACCATTTTTAAAAGTCAGCAGAATTCCGAGAACAATAGAAGGGTACCAAAGCATGTTAAAACTTCAGCGGAATTCTGAGAACAATGTAAGAGTTCCGAAGCATTTTTAAACTTCACCGGAATTCCGAGAACAATGGAAGAGTTCTGAAGCATTTTTAAACATCAGCGGAATTTTGAAAACAATCGAAGAGTTCCGAAGCATTTTTAAAAGTCATCGGAATTCCGTGAACAATGGAAGAGTTGTGAAGCATTTTTAAGCGTCACGGGAAATCCGAGAACAATGGAAGAATTCCGAAGCATTTTTAAACTTCAAAACTTCAGCAGAATTCCGAGAACAATGGAAGAGTTCCGAAGCATTCTTAAACTTCAGCGGAATTCCGAGAACAATGGAAGAGTTTTGAAGCAATTTTAAGCGTCAGCGGAATTCCGAGAACAATGGAAGAGTTCCGAAGCATTTTTAAATGTCAGCGGAATTCCGAGAACAATAGAAGAGTTGTGAAGCATTTTTAAACTTCAGCAGAATTCCGAGAACAATGGCAGAGTTCTGAAGCATTCTTAAACTTCAGCGGAATTCCGAGAACAATGGAAGAGTTCCGAAGCATTTTTAAATGTCAGCGGAATTCCGAGAACAATAGAAGAGTTGTGAAGCATTTTTAAACGTCAGCGGAATTCTGAGAACAATGGAAGAATTCCGAAGCATTTTTAAACTTCAAAACTTCAGCAGAATTCCGAGAACAATGGAAGAGTTCCGAAGCATTCTTAAACTTCAGCGGAATTCCGAGAACAATGGAAGAGTTTTGAAGCAATTTTAAGCGTCAGCGGAATTCCGAGAACAATGGAAGAGTTCCGAAGCATTTTTAAACATCAGCGGAATTCCGAGAACAATGGAAGAGTTCTGAAGCATTTTTAAAAGTCAGCGGAATTCTGAGAACAATAGAAGAGTTGTGAAGCATTTTTAAGCATCAGCGGAATTCCGAGAACAATGGAAGAATTCCGAAGCATTTTTAAACTTCAAAACTTCAGCAGAATTCCGAGAACAATGGAAGAATTCCGAAGCATTTTTAAACTTCAGCAGAATTCCGAGAACAATGGAAGAGTTCCGAAGCATTCTTAAACTTCAGCAGAATTCCGAGAACAATGGAAGAGTTCCGAAGCATTTTTAAACGTCAGCGGAATTCCGAGAACAATGGAAGAGTTCTGACGCATTTTTAAAAGTCTGCGGAATTCTGAGAAAAATAGAAGAGTTGTGAAGCATTTTTAAGCGTGAGCGGAATTCCGAGAACAATGGAAGAATTCCGAAGCATTTTTAAACTTCAAAACTTCAGCAGAATTCCGAAAACAATGGAAGAATTCCGAAGCATTCTTAAACTTCAGCGGAATTCCGAGAACAATGGAAGAGTTCCGAAGCATTTTTAAAAGTCAGCGGAATTCCGAGAACAATGGAAGAGTTCCGAAGCATTTTTACACTTCAGCAGAATTCCTGGAACAATGGAAGAGTTCTGAAGCATTTTTCAAAGTCAGCAGAATTCCGAGAACAATAGAAGGGTACCAAAGCATGTTTAAACTTCAGCGGAATTCTGAGAACAATGTAAGAGTTCCGAAGCATTTTTAAACTTCACCGGAATTCCGAGAACAATGGAAGAGTTCCGAAGCATTTTTAAACATCAGCGGAATTCCGAGAACAATGGAAGAGTTCCGAAGCATTTTTAAACTTCAGCAGAATTCCTGGCACAATGGAAGAGTTCTGAACCATTTTTAAAAGTCAGCAGAATTCCGAGAACAATAGAAGGGTACCAAAGCATGTTAAAACTTCAGCGGAATTCTGAGAACAATGTAAGAGTTCCGAAGCATTTTTAAACTTCACCGGAATTCCGAGAACAATGGAAGAGTTCTGAAGCATTTTTAAACGTCAGCGGAATTTTGAAAACAATCGAAGAGTTCCGAAGCATTTTTAAAAGTCAGCGGAATTCCGTGAACAATGGAAGAGTTGTGAAGCATTTTTAAGCGTCACCGGAAATCCGAGAACAATGGAAGAATTCCGAAGCATTTTTAAACTTCAAAACTTCAGCAGAATTCCGAGAACAATGGAAGAGTTCCGAAGCATTCTTAAACTTCAGCGGAATTCCGAGAACAATGGAAGAGTTTTGAAGCAATTTTAAGCGTCAGTGGAATTCCGAGAACAATGGAAGAGTTCCGAAGCATTTTTAAATGTCAGCGGAATTCCGAGAACAATAGAAGAGTTGTGAAGCATTTTTAAACTTCAGCAGAATTCCGAGAACAATGGAAGAGTTCCGAAGCATTTTTAAACGTCAGCGGAATTCCGAGAACAATGGAAGAGTTCTGACGCATTTTTAAAAGTCAGCGGAATTCTGAGAAAAATAGAAGAGTTGTGAAGCATTTTTAAGCGTGAGCGGAATTCCGAGAACAATGGAAGAATTCCGAAGCATTTTTAAACTTCAAAACTTCAGCAGAATTCCGAAAACAATGGAAGAATTCCGAAGCATTCTTAAACTTCAGCGGAATTCCGAGAACAATGGAAGAGTTCCGAAGCATTTTTAAAAGTCAGCGGAATTCCGAGAACAATGGAAGAGTTCCGAAGCATTTTTACACTTCAGCAGAATTCCTGGAACAATGGAAGAGTTCTGAAGCATTTTTCAAAGTCAGCAGAATTCCGAGAACAATAGAAGGGTACCAAAGCATGTTTAAACTTCAGCGGAATTCTGAGAACAATGTAAGAGTTCCGAAGCATTTTTAAACTTCACCGGAATTCCGAGAACAATGGAAGAGTTCCGAAGCCTTTTTAAACATCAGCGGAATTCCGAGAACAATGGAAGAGTTCCGAAGCATTTTTAAACTTCAGCAGAATTCCTGGCACAATGGAAGAGTTCTGAACCATTTTTAAAAGTCAGCAGAATTCCGAGAACAATAGAAGGGTACCAAAGCATGTTAAAACTTCAGCGGAATTCTGAGAACAATGTAAGAGTTCCGAAGCATTTTTAAACTTCACCGGAATTCCGAGAACAATGGAAGAGTTCTGAAGCATTTTTAAACGTCAGCGGAATTTTGAAAACAATCGAAGAGTTCCGAAGCATTTTTAAAAGTCAGCGGAATTCCGTGAACAATGGAAGAGTTGTGAAGCATTTTTAAGCGTCACCGGAAATCCGAGAACAATGGAAGAATTCCGAAGCATTTTTAAACTTCAAAACTTCAGCAGAATTCCGAGAACAATGGAAGAGTTCCGAAGCATTCTTAAACTTCAGCGGAATTCCGAGAACAATGGAAGAGTTTTGAAGCAATTTTAAGCGTCAGCGGAATTCCGAGAACAATGGAAGAGTTCCGAAGCATTTTTAAATGTCAGCGGAATTCCGAGAACAATAGAAGAGTTGTGAAGCATTTTTAAACTTCAGCAGAATTCCGAGAACAATGGCAGAGTTCTGAAGCATTCTTAAACTTCAGCGGAATTCCGAGAACAATGGAAGAGTTCCGAAGCATTTTTAAATGTCAGCGGAATTCCGAGAACAATAGAAGAGTTGTGAAGCATTTTTAAGCGTCAGCGGAATTCTGAGAACAATGGAAGAATTCAGAAGCATTTTTAAACTTCAAAACTTCAGCAGAATTCCGAGAACAATGGAAGAGTTCCGAAGCATTCTTAAACTTCAGCGGAATTCCGAGAACAATGGAAGAGTTTTGAAGCAATTTTAAGCGTCAGCGGAATTCCGAGAACAATGGAAGAGTTATGAAGCATTTTTAAAAGTCAGCGGAATTCTGAGAATAATAGAAGAGTTGTGAAGCATTTTTAAGCGTCAGCGGAATTCCGAGAACAATGGAAGAATTCCGAAGCATTTTTAAACTTCAAAACTTCAGCAGAATTCCGAGAACAATGGAAGAGTTCCGAAGCATTTTTAAACGTCAGCGGAATTCCGAGAACAATGGAAGAGTTATGAAGCATTTTTAAAAGTCAGCGGAATTCTGAGAATAATAGAAGAGTTGTGAAGCATTTTTAAGCGTCAGCGGAATTCCGAGAACAATGGAAGAATTCCGAAGCATTTTTAAACTTCAAAACTTCAGCAGAATTCCGAGAACAATGGAAGAATTCCGAAGCATTTTTAAACTTCAGCAGAATTCCGAGAACAATGGAAGAGTTCCGAAGCATTCTTAAACTTCAGCAGAATTCCGAGAACATTGGAAGAGTTCCGAAGCATTTTTAAACGTCAGCGGAATTCCGAGAACAATGGAAGAGTTCTGAAGCATTTTTAAGCGTGAGCGGAATTCCGAGAACAATGGAAGAATTCCGAAGCATTTTTAAACTTCAAAACTTCAGCAGAATTCCGAAAACAATGGAAGAATTCCGCAGCATTCTTAAACTTCAGCGGAATTCCGAGAACAATGGAAGAGTTCCGAAGCATTTTTAAAAGTCAGCGGAATTCCGAGAACAATGGAAGAGTTCCGAAGCATTTTTACACTTCAGCAGAATTCCTGGAACAATGGAAGAGTTCTGAAGCATTTTTCAAAGTCAGCAGAATTCCGAGAACAATAGAAGGGTACCAAAGCATGTTTAAACTTCAGCGGAATTCTGAGAACAATGTAAGAGTTCCGAAGCATTTTTAAACTTCACCGGAATTCCGAGAACAATGGAAGAGTTCCGAAGCATTTTTAAACATCAGCGGAATTCCGAGAACAATGGAAGAGTTCTGAAGCATTTTTAAACGTCAGCGGAATTCCGAGAACAATAGAAGAGTTGTGAAGCATTTTTAAGCGTCAGCGGAATTCTGAGAACAATGGAAGAATTCCGAAGCATTTTTAAATTTCAAAACTTCAGCAGAATTCCGAGAACAATGGAAGAGTTCTGAAGCATTCTTAAACTTCAGCGGAATTCCGAGAACAATGGAAGAGTTTTGAAGCAATTTTAAGCGTCAGCGGAATTCCGAGAACAATGGAAGAGTTCCGAAGCATCTTTAAACGTCAGCGGAATTCCGAGAACAATGGAAGAGTTCTGAAGCATTTTTAAAAGTCAGCGGAATTCTGAGAAAAATAGAAGAGTTGTGAAGCATTTTTAAGCGTCAGCGGAATTCCGAGAACAATGGAAGAATTCTGAAGCATTTTTAAACTTCAAAACTTCAGCAGAATTCCGAGAACAATGGAAGAATTCCGAAGCATTTTTAAAAGTCAGCGGAATTCCGAGAACAATGGAAGAGTTCCGAAGCATTTTTAAAAGTCAGCGGAATTCCGAGAACAATGGAAGAGTTCCGAAGCATTTTTAAACTTCAGCAGAATTCCTGGCACAATGGAAGAGTTCTGAACCATTTTTAAAAGTCAGCAGAATTCCGAGAACAATAGAAGGGTACCAAAGCATGTTAAAACTTCAGCGGAATTCTGAGAACAATGTAAGAGTTCCGAAGCATTTTTAAACTTCACCGGAATTCCGAGAACAATGGAAGAGTTCTGAAGCATTTTTAAACGTCAGCGGAATTTTGAAAACAATCGAAGAGTTCCGAAGCATTTTTAAAAGTCAGCGGAATTCCGTGAACAATGGAAGAGTTGTGAAGCATTTTTAAGCGTCACGGGAAATCCGAGAACAATGGAAGAATTCCGAAGCATTTTTAAACTTCAAAACTTCAGCAGAATTCCGAGAACAATTGAAGAGTTCCGAAGCATTCTTAAACTTCAGCGGAATTCCGAGAACAATGGAAGAGTTTTGAAGCAATTTTAAGCGTCAGCGGAATTCCGAGAACAATGGAAGAGTTCCGAAGCATTTTTAAATGTCAGCGGAATTCCGAGAACAATAGAAGAGTTGTGAAGCATTTTTAAACTTCAGCAGAATTCCGAGAACAATGGCAGAGTTCTGAAGCATTCTTAAACTTCAGCGGAATTCCGAGAACAATGGAAGAGTTCCGAAGCATTCTTAAACTTCAGCGGAATTCCGAGAACAATGGAAGAGTTTTGAAGCAATTTTAAGCGTCAGCGGAATTCCGAGAACAATGGAAGAGTTCCGAAGCATTTTTAAACGTCAGCGGAATTCCGAGAACAATGGAAGAGTTCTGAAGCATTTTTAAAAGTCAGCGGAATTCTGAGAACAATAGAAGAGTTGTGAAGCATTTTTAAGCATCAGCGGAATTCCGAGAACAATGGAAGAATTCCGAAGCATTTTTAAACTTCAAAACTTCAGCAGAATTCCGAGAACAATGGAAGAATTCCGAAGCATTTTTAAACTTCAGCAGAATTCCGAGAACAATGGAAGAGTTCCGAAGCATTCTTAAACTTCAGCAGAATTCCGAGAACAATGGAAGAGTTCCGAAGCATTTTTAAACGTCAGCGGAATTCCGAGAACAATGGAAGAGTTCTGACGCATTTTTAAAAGTCAGCGGAATTCTGAGAAAAATAGAAGAGTTGTGAAGCATTTTTAAGCGTGAGCAGAATTCCGAGAACAATGGAAGAATTCCAAAGCATTTTTAAACTTCAAAACTTCAGCAGAATTCCGAAAACAATGGAAGAATTCCGAAGCATTCTTAAACTTCAGCGGAATTCCGAGAACAATGGAAGAGTTCCGAAGCATTTTTAAAAGTCAGCGGAATTCCGAGAACAATGGAAGAGTTCCGAAGCATTTTTACACTTCAGCAGAATTCCTGGAACAATGGAAGAGTTCTGAAGCATTTTTCAAAGTCAGCAGAATTCCGAGAACAATAGAAGGGTACCAAAGCATGTTTAAACTTCAGCGGAATTCTGAGAACAATGTAAGAGTTCCGAAGCATTTTTAAACTTCACCGGAATTCCGAGAACAATGGAAGAGTTCCGAAGCATTTTTAAACATCAGCGGAATTCCGAGAACAATGGAAGAGTTCCGAAGCATTTTTAAACTTCAGCAGAATTCCTGGCACAATGGAAGAGTTCTGAACCATTTTTAAAAGTCAGCAGAATTCCGAGAACAATAGAAGGGTACCAAAGCATGTTAAAACTTCAGCGGAATTCTGAGAACAATGTAAGAGTTCCGAAGCATTTTTTAAACTTCACCGGAATTCCGAGAACAATGGAAGAGTTCTGAAGCATTTTTAAACGTCAGCGGAATTTTGAAAACAATCGAAGAGTTCCGAAGCATTTTTAAAAGTCAGCGGAATTCCGTGAACAATGGAAGAGTTGTGAAGCATTTTTAAGCGTCACCGGAAATCCGAGAACAATGGAAGAATTCCGAAGCATTTTTAAACTTCAAAACTTCAGCAGAATTCCGAGAACAATGGAAGAGTTTTGAAGCAATTTTAAGCGTCAGCGGAATTCCGAGAACAATGGAAGAGTTCCGAAGCATTTTTAAATGTCAGCGGAATTCCGAGAACAATAGAAGAGTTGTGAAGCATTTTTAAACTTCAGCAGAATTCCGAGAACAATGGCAGAGTTCTGAAGCATTCTTAAACTTCAGCGGAATTCCGAGAACAATGGAAGAGTTCCGAAGCATTTTTAAACGTCAGCGGAATTCCGAGAACAATGGAAGAGTTATGAAGCATTTTTAAAAGTCAGCGGAATTCTGAGAATAATAGAAGAGTTGTGAAGCATTTTTAAGCGTCAGCGGAATTCCGAGAACAATGGAAGAATTCCGAAGCATTTTTAAACTTCAAAACTTCAGCAGAATTCCGAGAACAATGGAAGAATTCCGAAGCATTTTTAAACTTCAGCAGAATTCCGAGAACAATGGAAGAGTTCCGAAGCATTCTTAAACTTCAGCAGAATTCCGAGAACAATGAAAGAGTTCCGAAGCATTTTTAAACGTCAGCGGAATTCCGAGAACAATGGAAGAGTTCTGAAGCATTTTTAAGCGTGAGCGGAATTCCGAGAACAATGGAAGAATTCCGAAGCATTTTTAAACTTCAAAACTTCAGCAGAATTCCGAAAACAATGGAAGAATTCCGCAGCATTCTTAAACTTCAGCGGAATTCCGAGAACAATGGAAGAGTTCCGAAGCATTTTTAAAAGTCAGCGGAATTCCGAGAACAATGGAAGAGTTCCGAAGCATTTTTACACTTCAGCAGAATTCCTGGAACAATGGAAGAGTTCTGAAGCATTTTTCAAAGTCAGCAGAATTCCGAGAACAATAGAAGGGTACCAAAGCATGTTTAAACTTCAGCGGAATTCTGAGAACAATGTAAGAGTTCCGAAGCATTTTTAAACTTCACCGGAATTCCGAGAACAATGGAAGAGTTCCGAAGCATTTTTAAACATCAGCGGAATTCCGAGAACAATGGAAGAGTTCTGAAGCATTTTTAAACGTCAGCGGAATTCCGAGAACAATAGAAGAGTTGTGAAGCATTTTTAAGCGTCAGCGGAATTCTGAGAACAATGGAAGAATTCCGAAGCATTTTTAAATTTCAAAACTTCAGCAGAATTCCGAGAACAATGGAAGAGTTCTGAAGCATTCTTAAACTTCAGCGGAATTCCGAGAACAATGGAAGAGTTTTGAAGCAATTTTAAGCGTCAGCGGAATTCCGAGAACAATGGAAGAGTTCCGAAGCATTTTTAAACGTCAGCGGAATTCCGAGAACAATGGAAGAGTTCTGAAGCATTTTTAAAAGTCAGCAGAATTCTGAGAAAAATAGAAGAGTTGTGAAGCATTTTTAAACGTCAGCGGAATTCCGAGAACAATGGATGAATTCCGAAGCATTTTTAAACTTCAAAACTTCAGCAGAATTCCGAGAACAATGGAAGAGTTCCGAAGCATTCTTAAACTTCAGCGGAATTCCGAGAACAATGGAAGAGTTTTGAAGCAATTTTAAGCGTCAGCGGAATTCCGAGAACAATGGAAGAGTTCCAAAGCATTTTTAAAAGTCTGCGGAATTCCGAGAACAATGGAAGAGTTCTGACGCATTTTTAAAAGTCAGCGGAATTCTGAGAAAAATAGAAGAGTTGTGAAGCATTTTTAAGCGTCAGCGGAATTCCGAGAACAATGGAAGAATTCCGAAGCATTTTTAAACTTCAAAACTTCAGCAGAATTCCGAGAACAATGGAAGAGTTCCGAAGCATTTTTACACTTCAGCAGAATTCCTGGAACAATGGAAGAGTTCTGAAGCATTTTTCAAAGTCAGCAGAATTCCGAGAACCATAGAAGGGTACCAAAGCATGTTTAAACTTCAGCGGAATTCTGAGAACAATGTAAGAGTTCCGAAGCATTTTTAAACTTCACCGGAATTCCGAGAACAATGGAAGAGTTCCGAAGCATTTTTAAACATCAGCGGAATTCCGAGAACAATGGAAGAGTTCTGAAGCATTTTTAAACGTCAGCGGAATTCCGAGAACAATAGAAGAGATGTGAAGCATTTTTAAGCGTCAGCGGAATTCTGAGAACAATGGAAGAATTCCGAAGCATTTTTAAACTTCAAAACTTCAGCAGAATTCCGAGAACAATGGAAGAATTCCGAAGCATTTTTAAAAGTCAGCGGAATTCCGAGAACAATGGAAGAGTTCCGAAGCATTTTTAAACTTCAGCAGAATTCCTGGCACAATGGAAGAGTTCTGAACCATTTTTAAAAGTCAGCAGAATTCCGAGAACAATAGAAGGGTACCAAAGCATGTTAAAACTTCAGCGGAATTCTGAGAACAATGTAAGAGTTCCGAAGCATTTTTAAACTTCACCGGAATTCCGAGAACAATGGAAGAGTTCTGAAGCATTTTTAAACGTCAGCGGAATTTTGAAAACAATCGAAGAGTTCCGAAGCATTTTTAAAAGTCAGCGGAATTCCGTGAACAATGGAAGAGTTCTGAAGCATTTTTAAAAGTCAGCGGAATTCTGAGAACAATTGAAGAGTTGTGAAGCATTTTTAAGCGTCAGCGGAATTCCGAGAACAATGGAAGAATTCCGAAGCATTTTTAAACTTCAAAACTTCAGCAGAATTCCGAGAACAATGGAAGAATTCCGAAGCATTTTTAAACTTCAGCAGAATTCCGAGAACAATGGAAGAGTTCCGAAGCATTCTTAAACTTCAGCAGAATTCCGAGAACAATGGAAGAGTTCCGAAGCATTTTTAAACGTCAGCGGAATTCCGAGAACAATGGAAGAGTTCTGAAGCATTTTTAAAAGTCAGCGGAATTCTGAGAAAAATAGAAGAGTTGTGAAGCATTTTTAAGCGTGAGCGGAATTCCGAGAACAATGGAAGAATTCCGAAGCATTTTTAAACTTCAAAACTTCAGCAGAATTCCGAAAACAATGGAAGAATTCCGAAGCATTCTTAAACTTCAGCGGAATTCCGAGAACAATGGAAGAGTTCCGAAGCATTTTTAAAAGTCAGCGGAATTCCGAGAACAATGGAAGAGTTCCGAAGCATTTTTACACTTCAGCACAATTCCTGGAACAATGGAAGAGTTCTGAAGCATTTTTCAAAGTCAGCAGAATTCCGAGAACAATAGAAGGGTACCAAAGCATGTTTAAACTTCAGCGGAATTCTGAGAACAATGTAAGAGTTCCGAAGCATTTTTAAACTTCACCGGAATTCCGAGAACAATGGAAGAGTTCCGAAGCATTTTTAAACATCAGCGGAATTCCGAGAACAATGGAAGAGTTCTGAAGCATTTTTAAACGTCAGCGGAATTCCGAGAACAATAGAAGAGTTGTGAAGCATTTTTAAGCGTCAGCGGAATTCTGAGAACAATGGAAGAATTCCGAAGCATTTTTAAACTTCAAAACTTCAGCAGAATTCCGAGAACAATGGAAGAGTTCCGAAGCATTCTTAAACTTCAGCGGAATTCCGAGAACAATGGAAGAGTTTTGAAGCAATTTTAAGCGTCAGCGGAATTCCGAGAACAATGGAAGAGTTCTGAAGCATTTTTAAACGTCAGCGGAATTCCGAGAACAATGGAAGAGTTCTGAAGCATTTTTAAAAGTCAGCGGAATTCTGAGAAAAATAGAAGAGTTGTGAAGCATTTTTAAGCGTCAGCGGAATTCCGAGAACAATGGAAGAATTCCGAAGCATTTTTAAACTTCAAAACTTCAGCAGAATTCCGAGAACAATGGAAGAATTCCAAAGCATTCTTAAACTTCAGCGGAATTCCGAGAACAATGGAAGAGTTCCGAAGCATTTTTAAAAGTCAGTGGAATTCCGAGAACAATGGAAGAGTTCCGAAGCATTTTTAAAAGTCTGTGGAATTCCGAGAACATTGGAAGAGTTCCGAAGCATTTTTAAACTTCAGCAGAATTCCTGGCACAATGGAAGAGTTCTGAAGCATTTTTAAAAGTCAGCAGAATTCCGAGAACAATAGAAGGGTACCAAAGCATGCTTAAACTTCAGCAGAATTCTGAGAACAATGTAAGAGTTCCAAAGCATTTTTAAACTTCACCAGAATTCCGAGAACAATGGAAGAGTTCCGAAGCATTTTTAAACGTCAGCGGAATTTTGAAAACAATCGAAGAGTTCCGAAGCATTTTTAAAAGTCAGCGGAATTCCGTGAACAATGGAAGAGTTGTGAAGCATTTTTAAGCGTCAGCGGAATTCCGAGAACAATGGAAGAGTTCCGAAGCATTTTTAAACTTCAGCAGAATTCCGAGAACAATGAAAGAGTTCCGAAGCATTCTTAAACTTCAGCGGAATTCCGAGAACAATGGAAGAGTTCCGAAGCATTTTTAAAAGTCAGCGGAATTCCGAGAACAATG
The DNA here is from genome assembly GCF_046119375.1 of Phyllobates terribilis. Classification (NCBI taxonomy): domain Eukaryota; kingdom Metazoa; phylum Chordata; class Amphibia; order Anura; family Dendrobatidae; genus Phyllobates; species Phyllobates terribilis. The sequence goes on along the minus strand of NW_027362775.1, from coordinate 17,966,433 downwards.
GAAGAGTTCCGAAGCATTTTTAAAAGTCAGCAGTATTCCCAGGACAATAGAAGGGTACCAAAGCATGTTTAAACTTCAGCGGAATTCTGCGAACAATGTAAGAGTTCCGAAGCATTTTTAAACTTCACCGGAATTCCGAGAACAATGGAAGAGTCCCGAAGCATTTTTAAACGTCAGCGGAATTCCGAGAACAATGGAAGAGTTCTGAAGCATTTTTAAACGTCAGCGGAATTTTGAAAACAATGGAAGATTTCCGAAGCATTTTTAAACGTCAGCGGAATTCTCCGAACACTGGAAGAGTTCCGAAGCATTTTTAAATGTCAGCGGAATTCCGAGAACAATTGAAGAGTTGTGAAGCATTTTTAAACATCAGCGGAATTCCGAGAACAATGGAAGAGTTCCGAAGCATTTTTAAACGTCAGCAGAATTCCGAGAACAATGGAAGAGTTCTGAAGCCTTTTTAAATGTCAGCGGAATTCCGAGAACAATGGAAGTGTTCCGAAGCATTCTTAAACTTCAGCAGAATTCCGAGAACAATAGAAGAGTTGTGAAGCATTTTTAAGCGTCAGCGGAATTCTGAGAACAATGGAAGAATTCCGAAGCATTTTTAAACTTCAAAACTTCAGCAGAATTCCGAGAACAATGGAAGAGTTCCGAAGCATTCTTAAACTTCAGCGGAATTCCGAGAACAATTGAAGAGTTTTGAAGCAATTTTAAGCGTCAGCGGAATTCCGAGAACAATGGAAGAGTTCCGAAGCATTTTTAAATGTCAGCGGAATTCCGAGAACAATGGAAGAGTTCTGAAGCTTTTTTAAAAGTCAGCGGAATTCTGAGAAAAATAGAAGAGTTGTGAAGCATTTTTAAGCGTCAGCGGAATTCGGAGAACAATGGAAGAATTCCGAAGCATTTTTAAACTTCAAAACTTCAGCAGAATTCCGAGAACAATGGAAGAATTCCGAAGCATTCTTAAACTTCAGCGGAATTCCGAGAACAATGGAAGAGTTCCGAAGCATTTTCAAAAGTCAGCGGAATTCCGAGAACAATGGAAGAGTTCCAAAGCATTTTTACACTTCAGCAGAATTCCTGGAACAATGGAAGAGTTCTGAAGCATTTTTCAAAGTCAGCAGAATTCCGAGAACCATAGAAGGGTACAAAAGCATGTTTAAACTTCAGCGGAATTCTGAGAACAATGTAAGAGTTCCGAAGCATTTTTAAACTTCACCGGAATTCCGAGAACAATGGAAGAGTTCCGAAGCATTTTTAAACATCAGCGGAATTCCGAGAACAATGGAAGAGTTCTGAAGCATTTTTAAACGTCAGCGGAATTCCGAGAACAATAGAAGAGTTGTGAAGCATTTTTAAGCGTCAGCGGAATTCTGAGAACAATGGAAGAATTCCGAAGCATTTTTAAACTTCAAAACGTCAGCGGAATTCCGAGAACAATGGAAGAGTTCTGAAGCATTTTTAAAAGTCAGCGGAATTCTGAGAACAATAGAAGAGTTGTGAAGCATTTTTAAGCGTCAGCGGAATTCCGAGAACAATGGAAGAATTCCGAAGCATTTTTAAACTTCAGCAGAATTCCGAGAACAATGGAAGAGTTCCGAAGCATTCTTAAACTTCAGCGGAATTCCGAGGACAATGGAAGAGTTCCGAAGCATTTTTAAATGTCAGTGGAATTCCGAGAACAATAGAAGAGTTGTGAAGCATTTTTAAGCGCCAGCGGAATTCTGAGCACAATGGAAGAATTCCGAAGCATTTTTAAACTTCAAAACTTCAGCGGAATTCCGAGAACAATGGAAGTGTTTTGAAGCAATTTTAAGTTTCAGCGGAATTCCGAGAACAATGGAAGAGTTCCGAAGCATTTTTAAACGTCAGCGGAATTCCGAGAACAATGGAAGAGTTCTGAAGCATTTTTAAAAGTTAGCGGAATTCTGAGAAAAATAGAAGAGTTGTAAAGCATTTTTAAGCGTTAGCGGAATTCCGAGAACAATGGAAGAATTCCGAAGCATTTTTAAACTTCAAAACTTCAGCAGAATTCCGAGAACAATGGAAGAATTCCGATGCATTTTTAAAAGTCAGCGGAATTCCGAGAACAATGGAAGAGTTCCGAAGCATTTTTAAAAGTCAGCGGAATTCCGAGAACAATGGAAGAGTTCCGAAGCATTTTTAAACTTCAGCAGAATTCCTGGCACAATGGAAGAGTTCTGAACCATTTTTAAAAGTCAGCAGAATTCCGAGAACAATAGAAGGGTACCAAAGCATGTTAAAACTTCAGCGGAATTCTGAGAACAATGTAAGAGTTCCGAAGCATTTTTAAACTTCACCGGAATTCCGAGAACAATGGAAGAGTTCTGAAGCATTCTTAAACTTCAGCGGAATTCCGAGAACAATGGAAGAGTTCCGAAGCATTTTTAAACGTCAGCGGAATTCCGAGAACAATGGAAGAGTTATGAAGCATTTTTAAAAGTCAGCGGAATTCTGAGAATAATAGAAGAGTTGTGAAGCATTTTTAAGCGTCAGCGGAATTCCGAGAACAATGGAAGAATTCCGAAGCATTTTTAAACTTCAAAACTTCAGCAGAATTCCGAGAACAATGGAAGAATTCCGAAGCATTTTTAAACTTCAGCAGAATTCCGAGAACAATGGAAGAGTTCCGAAGCATTTTTAAACGTCAGCGGAATTCCGAGAACAATGGAAGAGTTCTGAAGCATTTTTAAGCGTGAGCGGAATTCCGAGAACAATGGAAGAATTCCGAAGCATTTTTAAACTTCAAAACTTCAGCAGAATTCCGAAAACAATGGAAGAATTCCGCAGCATTCTTAAACTTCAGCGGAATTCCGAGAACAATGGAAGAGTTCCGAAGCATTTTTAAAAGTCAGCGGAATTCCGAGAACAATGGAAGAGTTCCGAAGCATTTTTACACTTCAGCAGAATTCCTGGAACAATGGAAGAGTTCTGAAGCATTTTTCAAAGTCAGCAGAATTCCGAGAACAATAGAAGGGTACCAAAGCATGTTTAAACTTCAGCGGAATTCTGAGAACAATGTAAGAGTTCCGAAGCATTTTTAAACTTCACCGGAATTCCGAGAACAATGGAAGAGTTCCGAAGCATTTTTAAACATCAGCGGAATTCCGAGAACAATGGAAGAGTTCTGAAGCATTTTTAAACGTCAGCGGAATTCCGAGAACAATAGAAGAGTTGTGAAGCATTTTTAAGCGTCAGCGGAATTCTGAGAACAATGGAAGAATTCCGAAGCATTTTTAAATTTCAAAACTTCAGCAGAATTCCGAGAACAATGGAAGAGTTCTGAAGCATTCTTAAACTTCAGCGGAATTCCGAGAACAATGGAAGAGTTTTGAAGCAATTTTAAGCGTCAGCGGAATTCCGAGAACAATGGAAGAGTTCCGAAGCATTTTTAAACGTCAGCGGAATTCCGAGAACAATGGAAGAGTTCTGAAGCATTTTTAAAAGTCAGCAGAATTCTGAGAAAAATAGAAGAGTTGTGAAGCATTTTTAAACGTCAGCGGAATTCCGAGAACAATGGATGAATTCCGAAGCATTTTTAAACTTCAAAACTTCAGCAGAATTCCGAGAACAATGGAAGAGTTCCGAAGCATTCTTAAACTTCAGCGGAATTCCGAGAACAATGGAAGAGTTTTGAAGCAATTTTAAGCGTCAGCGGAATTCCGAGAACAATGGAAGAGTTCCAAAGCATTTTTAAAAGTCTGCGGAATTCCGAGAACAATGGAAGAGTTCTGACGCATTTTTAAAAGTCAGCGGAATTCTGAGAAAAATAGAAGAGTTGTGAAGCATTTTTAAGCGTCAGCGGAATTCCGAGAACAATGGAAGAATTCCGAAGCATTTTTAAACTTCAAAACTTCAGCAGAATTCCGAGAACAATGGAAGAGTTCCGAAGCATTTTTACACTTCAGCAGAATTCCTGGAACAATGGAAGAGTTCTGAAGCATTTTTCAAAGTCAGCAGAATTCCGAGAACCATAGAAGGGTACCAAAGCATGTTTAAACTTCAGCGGAATTCTGAGAACAATGTAAGAGTTCCGAAGCATTTTTAAACTTCACCGGAATTCCGAGAACAATGGAAGAGTTCCGAAGCATTTTTAAACATCAGCGGAATTCCGAGAACAATGGAAGAGTTCTGAAGCATTTTTAAACGTCAGCGGAATTCCGAGAACAATAGAAGAGATGTGAAGCATTTTTAAGCGTCAGCGGAATTCTGAGAACAATGGAAGAATTCCGAAGCATTTTTAAACTTCAAAACTTCAGCAGAATTCCGAGAACAATGGAAGAATTCCGAAGCATTTTTAAAAGTCAGCGGAATTCCGAGAACAATGGAAGAGTTCCGAAGCATTTTTAAACTTCAGCAGAATTCCTGGCACAATGGAAGAGTTCTGAACCATTTTTAAAAGTCAGCAGAATTCCGAGAACAATAGAAGGGTACCAAAGCATGTTAAAACTTCAGCGGAATTCTGAGAACAATGTAAGAGTTCCGAAGCATTTTTAAACTTCACCGGAATTCCGAGAACAATGGAAGAGTTCTGAAGCATTTTTAAACGTCAGCGGAATTTTGAAAACAATCGAAGAGTTCCGAAGCATTTTTAAAAGTCAGCGGAATTCCGTGAACAATGGAAGAGTTCTGAAGCATTTTTAAAAGTCAGCGGAATTCTGAGAACAATTGAAGAGTTGTGAAGCATTTTTAAGCGTCAGCGGAATTCCGAGAACAATGGAAGAATTCCGAAGCATTTTTAAACTTCAAAACTTCAGCAGAATTCCGAGAACAATGGAAGAATTCCGAAGCATTTTTAAACTTCAGCAGAATTCCGAGAACAATGGAAGAGTTCCGAAGCATTCTTAAACTTCAGCAGAATTCCGAGAACAATGGAAGAGTTCCGAAGCATTTTTAAACGTCAGCGGAATTCCGAGAACAATGGAAGAGTTCTGAAGCATTTTTAAAAGTCAGCGGAATTCTGAGAAAAATAGAAGAGTTGTGAAGCATTTTTAAGCGTGAGCGGAATTCCGAGAACAATGGAAGAATTCCGAAGCATTTTTAAACTTCAAAACTTCAGCAGAATTCCGAAAACAATGGAAGAATTCCGAAGCATTCTTAAACTTCAGCGGAATTCCGAGAACAATGGAAGAGTTCCGAAGCATTTTTAAAAGTCAGCGGAATTCCGAGAACAATGGAAGAGTTCCGAAGCATTTTTACACTTCAGCACAATTCCTGGAACAATGGAAGAGTTCTGAAGCATTTTTCAAAGTCAGCAGAATTCCGAGAACAATAGAAGGGTACCAAAGCATGTTTAAACTTCAGCGGAATTCTGAGAACAATGTAAGAGTTCCGAAGCATTTTTAAACTTCACCGGAATTCCGAGAACAATGGAAGAGTTCCGAAGCATTTTTAAACATCAGCGGAATTCCGAGAACAATGGAAGAGTTCTGAAGCATTTTTAAACGTCAGCGGAATTCCGAGAACAATAGAAGAGTTGTGAAGCATTTTTAAGCGTCAGCGGAATTCTGAGAACAATGGAAGAATTCCGAAGCATTTTTAAACTTCAAAACTTCAGCAGAATTCCGAGAACAATGGAAGAGTTCCGAAGCATTCTTAAACTTCAGCGGAATTCCGAGAACAATGGAAGAGTTTTGAAGCAATTTTAAGCGTCAGCGGAATTCCGAGAACAATGGAAGAGTTCTGAAGCATTTTTAAACGTCAGCGGAATTCCGAGAACAATGGAAGAGTTCTGAAGCATTTTTAAAAGTCAGCGGAATTCTGAGAAAAATAGAAGAGTTGTGAAGCATTTTTAAGCGTCAGCGGAATTCCGAGAACAATGGAAGAATTCCGAAGCATTTTTAAACTTCAAAACTTCAGCAGAATTCCGAGAACAATGGAAGAATTCCAAAGCATTCTTAAACTTCAGCGGAATTCCGAGAACAATGGAAGAGTTCCGAAGCATTTTTAAAAGTCAGTGGAATTCCGAGAACAATGGAAGAGTTCCGAAGCATTTTTAAAAGTCTGTGGAATTCCGAGAACATTGGAAGAGTTCCGAAGCATTTTTAAACTTCAGCAGAATTCCTGGCACAATGGAAGAGTTCTGAAGCATTTTTAAAAGTCAGCAGAATTCCGAGAACAATAGAAGGGTACCAAAGCATGCTTAAACTTCAGCAGAATTCTGAGAACAATGTAAGAGTTCCAAAGCATTTTTAAACTTCACCAGAATTCCGAGAACAATGGAAGAGTTCCGAAGCATTTTTAAACGTCAGCGGAATTTTGAAAACAATCGAAGAGTTCCGAAGCATTTTTAAAAGTCAGCGGAATTCCGTGAACAATGGAAGAGTTGTGAAGCATTTTTAAGCGTCAGCGGAATTCCGAGAACAATGGAAGAGTTCCGAAGCATTTTTAAACTTCAGCAGAATTCCGAGAACAATGAAAGAGTTCCGAAGCATTCTTAAACTTCAGCGGAATTCCGAGAACAATGGAAGAGTTCCGAAGCATTTTTAAAAGTCAGCGGAATTCCGAGAACAATGGAAGAGTTCCGAAGCATTTTTAAAAGTCAGCAGTATTCCGAGAACAATAGAAGGGTACCAAAGCATGTTTAAACTTCAGCGGAATTCTGCGAACAATGTAAGAGTTCCGAAGCATTTTTAAACTTCACCGGAATTCCGAGAACAATGGAAGAGTCCCGAAGCATTTTTAAACGTCAGCGGAATTCCGAGAACAATGGAAGAGTTCTGAAGCATTTTTAAACGTCAGCGGAATTTTGAAAACAATGGAAGATTTCCGAAGCATTTTTAAACGTCAGCGGAATTCTCCGAACACTGGAAGAGTTCCGAAGCATTTTTAAATGTCAGCGGAATTCCGAGAACAATTGAAGAGTTGTGAAGCATTTTTAAACATCAGCGGAATTCCGAGAACAATGGAAGAGTTCCGAAGCATTTTTAAACGTCAGCAGAATTCCGAGAACAATGGAAGAGTTCTGAAGCCTTTTTAAATGTCAGCGGAATTCCGAGAACAATGGAAGTGTTCCGAAGCATTCTTAAACTTCAGCAGAATTCCGAGAACAATAGAAGAGTTGTGAAGCATTTTTAAGCGTCAGCGGAATTCTGAGAACAATGGAAGAATTCCGAAGCATTTTTAAACTTCAAAACTTCAGCAGAATTCCGAGAACAATGGAAGAGTTCCGAAGCATTCTTAAACTTCAGCGGAATTCCGAGAACAATTGAAGAGTTTTGAAGCAATTTTAAGCGTCAGCGGAATTCCGAGAACAATGGAAGAGTTCCGAAGCATTTTTAAATGTCAGCGGAATTCCGAGAACAATGGAAGAGTTCTGAAGCTTTTTTAAAAGTCAGCGGAATTCTGAGAAAAATAGAAGAGTTGTGAAGCATTTTTAAGCGTCAGCGGAATTCGGAGAACAATGGAAGAATTCCGAAGCATTTTTAAACTTCAAAACTTCAGCAGAATTCCGAGAACAATGGAAGAATTCCGAAGCATTCTTAAACTTCAGCGGAATTCCGAGAACAATGGAAGAGTTCCGAAGCATTTTCAAAAGTCAGCGGAATTCCGAGAACAATGGAAGAGTTCCAAAGCATTTTTACACTTCAGCAGAATTCCTGGAACAATGGAAGAGTTCTGAAGCATTTTTCAAAGTCAGCAGAATTCCGAGAACCATAGAAGGGTACAAAAGCATGTTTAAACTTCAGCGGAATTCTGAGAACAATGTAAGAGTTCCGAAGCATTTTTAAACTTCACCGGAATTCCGAGAACAATGGAAGAGTTCCGAAGCATTTTTAAACATCAGCGGAATTCCGAGAACAATGGAAGAGTTCTGAAGCATTTTTAAACGTCAGCGGAATTCCGAGAACAATAGAAGAGTTGTGAAGCATTTTTAAGCGTCAGCGGAATTCTGAGAACAATGGAAGAATTCCGAAGCATTTTTAAACTTCAAAACGTCAGCGGAATTCCGAGAACAATGGAAGAGTTCTGAAGCATTTTTAAAAGTCAGCGGAATTCTGAGAACAATGGAAGAGTTCTGAAGCATTTTTAAGCGTCAGCGGAATTCTGAGAACAATGGAAGAATTCCGAAGCATTTTTAAACTTCAAAACTTCAGCAGAATTCCGAGAACAATGGAAGAGTTCCGAAGCATTCTTAAACTTCAGCGGAATTCCGAGAACAATGGAAGAGTTTTGAAGCAATTTTAAGCGTCAGCGGAATTCCGAGAACAATGGAAGAGTTCTGAAGCATTTTTAAACGTCAGCGGAATTCCGAGAACAATGGAAGAGTTCTGAAGCATTTTTAAAAGTCAGCGGAATTCTGAGAAAAATAGAAGAGTTGTGAAGCATTTTTAAGCGTCAGCGGAATTCAGAGAACAATGGAAGAATTCCGAAGCATTTTTAAACTTCAAAACTTCAGCAGAATTCCGAGAACAATGGAAGAATTCCAAAGCATTCTTAAACTTCAGCGGAATTCCGAGAACAATGGAAGAGTTCCGAAGCATTTTTAAAAGTCAGTGGAATTCCGAGAACAATGGAAGAGTTCCGAAGCATTTTTAAAAGTCTGTGGAATTCCGAGAACATTGGAAGAGTTCCGAAGCATTTTTAAACTTCAGCAGAATTCCTGGCACAATGGAAGAGTTCTGAAGCATTTTTAAAAGTCAGCAGAATTCCGAGAACAATAGAAGGGTACCAAAGCATGCTTAAACTTCAGCAGAATTCTGAGAACAATGTAAGAGTTCCAAAGCATTTTTAAACTTCACCAGAATTCCGAGAACAATGGAAGAGTTCCGAAGCATTTTTAAACGTCAGCGGAATTTTGAAAACAATCGAAGAGTTCCGAAGCATTTTTAAAAGTCAGCGGAATTCCGTGAACAATGGAAGAGTTGTGAAGCATTTTTAAGCGTCAGCGGAATTCCGAGAACAATGGAAGAGTTCCGAAGCATTTTTAAACTTCAGCAGAATTCCGAGAACAATGAAAGAGTTCCGAAGCATTCTTAAACTTCAGCGGAATTCCGAGAACAATGGAAGAGTTCCGAAGCATTTTTAAAAGTCAGCGGAATTCCGAGAACAATGGAAGAGTTCCGAAGCATTTTTAAAAGTCAGCAGTATTCCGAGAACAATAGAAGGGTACCAAAGCATGTTTAAACTTCAGCGGAATTCTGCGAACAATGTAAGAGTTCCGAAGCATTTTTAAACTTCACCGGAATTCCGAGAACAATGGAAGAGTCCCGAAGCATTTTTAAACGTCAGCGGAATTCCGAGAACAATGGAAGAGTTCTGAAGCATTTTTAAACGTCAGCGGAATTTTGAAAACAATGGAAGATTTCCGAAGCATTTTTAAACGTCAGCGGAATTCTCCGAACACTGGAAGAGTTCCGAAGCATTTTTAAATGTCAGCGGAATTCCGAGAACAATTGAAGAGTTGTGAAGCATTTTTAAACATCAGCGGAATTCCGAGAACAATGGAAGAGTTCCGAAGCATTTTTAAACGTCAGCAGAATTCCGAGAACAATGGAAGAGTTCTGAAGCCTTTTTAAATGTCAGCGGAATTCCGAGAACAATGGAAGTGTTCCGAAGCATTCTTAAACTTCAGCAGAATTCCGAGAACAATAGAAGAGTTGTGAAGCATTTTTAAGCGTCAGCGGAATTCTGAGAACAATGGAAGAATTCCGAAGCATTTTTAAACTTCAAAACTTCAGCAGAATTCCGAGAACAATGGAAGAGTTCCGAAGCATTCTTAAACTTCAGCGGAATTCCGAGAACAATTGAAGAGTTTTGAAGCAATTTTAAGCGTCAGCGGAATTCCGAGAACAATGGAAGAGTTCCGAAGCATTTTTAAATGTCAGCGGAATTCCGAGAACAATGGAAGAGTTCTGAAGCTTTTTTAAAAGTCAGCGGAATTCTGAGAAAAATAGAAGAGTTGTGAAGCATTTTTAAGCGTCAGCGGAATTCGGAGAACAATGGAAGAATTCCGAAGCATTTTTAAACTTCAAAACTTCAGCAGAATTCCGAGAACAATGGAAGAATTCCGAAGCATTCTTAAACTTCAGCGGAATTCCGAGAACAATGGAAGAGTTCCGAAGCATTTTCAAAAGTCAGCGGAATTCCGAGAACAATGGAAGAGTTCCAAAGCATTTTTACACTTCAGCAGAATTCCTGGAACAATGGAAGAGTTCTGAAGCATTTTTCAAAGTCAGCAGAATTCCGAGAACCATAGAAGGGTACAAAAGCATGTTTAAACTTCAGCGGAATTCTGAGAACAATGTAAGAGTTCCGAAGCATTTTTAAACTTCACCGGAATTCCGAGAACAATGGAAGAGTTCCGAAGCATTTTTAAACATCAGCGGAATTCCGAGAACAATGGAAGAGTTCTGAAGCATTTTTAAACGTCAGCGGAATTCCGAGAACAATAGAAGAGTTGTGAAGCATTTTTAAGCGTCAGCGGAATTCTGAGAACAATGGAAGAATTCCGAAGCATTTTTAAACTTCAAAACGTCAGCGGAATTCCGAGAACAATGGAAGAGTTCTGAAGCATTTTTAAAAGTCAGCGGAATTCTGAGAACAATAGAAGAGTTGTGAAGCATTTTTAAGCGTCAGCGGAATTCCGAGAACAATGGAAGAATTCCGAAGCATTTTTAAACTTCAGCAGAATTCCGAGAACAATGGAAGAGTTCCGAAGCATTCTTAAACTTCAGCGGAATTCCGAGGACAATGGAAGAGTTCCGAAGCATTTTTAAATGTCAGTGGAATTCCGAGAACAATAGAAGAGTTGTGAAGCATTTTTAAGCGTCAGCGGAATTCTGAGCACAATGGAAGAATTCCGAAGCATTTTTAAACTTCAAAACTTCAGCGGAATTCCGAGAACAATGGAAGTGTTTTGAAGCAATTTTAAGTTTCAGCGGAATTCCGAGAACAATGGAAGAGTTCCGAAGCATTTTTAAACGTCAGCGGAATTCCGAGAACAATGGAAGAGTTCTGAAGCATTTTTAAAAGTTAGCGGAATTCTGAGAAAAATAGAAGAGTTGTAAAGCATTTTTAAGCGTTAGCGGAATTCCGAGAACAATGGAAGAATTCCGAAGCATTTTTAAACTTCAAAACTTCAGCAGAATTCCGAGAACAATGGAAGAATTCCGATGCATTTTTAAAAGTCAGCGGAATTCCGAGAACAATGGAAGAGTTCCGAAGCATTTTTAAAAGTCAGCGGAATTCCGAGAACAATGGAAGAGTTCCGAAGCATTTTTAAACTTCAGCAGAATTCCTGGCACAATGGAAGAGTTCTGAACCATTTTTAAAAGTCAGCAGAATTCCGAGAACAATAGAAGGGTACCAAAGCATGTTAAAACTTCAGCGGAATTCTGAGAACAATGTAAGAGTTCCGAAGCATTTTTAAACTTCACCGGAATTCCGAGAACAATGGAAGAGTTCTGAAGCATTTTTAAACGTCAGCGGAATTTTGAAAACAATCGAAGAGTTCCGAAGCATTTTTAAAAGTCAGCGGAATTCCATGAACAATGGAAGAGTTCTGAAGCATTTTTAAAAGTCAGCGGAATTCTGAGAACAATAGAAGAGTTGTGAAGCATTTTTAAGCGTCAGCGGAATTCCGAGAACAATGGAAGAATTCCGAAGCATTTTTAAACTTCAAAACTTCAGCAGAATTCCGAGAACAATGGAAGAATTCCGAAGCATTTTTAAACTTCAGCAGAATTCCGAGAACAATGGAAGGGTTCCGAAGCATTCTTAAACTTCAGCAGAATTCCGAGAACAATGGAAGAGTTCTGAAGCATTTTTAAACGTCAGCGGAATTCCGAGAACAATGGAAGAGTTCTGAAGCATTTTTAAAAGTCAGCGGAATTCTGAGAAAAATAGAAGAGTTGTGAAGCATTTTTAAGCGTGAGCGGAATTCCGAGAACAATGGAAGAATTCCGAAGCATTTTTAAACTTCAAAACTTCAGCAGAATTCCAAAAACAATGGAAGAATTCCGAAGCATTCTTAAACTTCAGCGGAATTCCGAGAACAATGGAAGAGTTCCGAAGCATTTTTAAAAGTCAGCGGAATTCCGAGAACAATGGAAGAGTTCCGAAGCATTTTTACACTTCAGCAGAATTCCTGGAACAATGGAAGAGTTCTGAAGCATTTTTCAAAGTCAGCAGAATTCCGAGAACAATAGAAGGGTACCAAAGCATGTTTAAACTTCAGCGGAATTCTGAGAACAATGGAAGAATTCCAAAGCATTTTTAAACTTCAAAACTTCAGCAGAATTCCGAGAACAATGGAAGAGTTCCGAAGCATTCTTAAACTTCAGCGGAATTCCGAGAACAATGGAAGAGTTCCGAAGCATTTTTAAACGTCAGCGGAATTCCGAGAACAATGGAAGAATTCCGAAGAATTTTTAAACTTCAGCAGATTTCCGAGAACAATGGAAGAGTTCCGAAGCATTCATAAACTTCAGCGGAATTCCGAGAACAATGGAAGAGTTCCGAAGCATTTTTAAATGTCAGCGGAATTCCGAGAACAATAGAAGAGTTGTGAAGCATTTTTAAGCGTCAGCGGAATTCTGAGCACAATGGAAGAATTCCGAAGCATTTTTAAACTTCAAAACTTCAGCGGAATTCCGAGAACAATGGAAGAGTTTTGAAGCAATTTTAAGTTTCAGCGGAATTCCGAAAACAATGGAAGAGTTCCGAAGCATTTTTAAACGTCAGCGGAATTCCGAGAACAATGGAAGAGTTCTGAAGCATTTTTAAAAGTCAGCGGAATTCTGAGAAAAATAGAAGAGTTGTGAAGCATTTTTAAGCGTTAGCGGAATTCCGAGAACAATGGAAGAATTCCGAAGCATTTTTAAACTTCAAAACTTCAGCAGAATTCCGAGAACAATGGAAGAATTCCGAAGCATTTTTAAAAGTCAGCGGAATTCCGAGAACAATGGAAGAGTTCCGAAGCATTTTTAAAAGACAGCGGAATTCCGAGAACAATGGAAGAGTTCCGAAGCATTTTTAAACTTCAGCAGAATTCCTGGCAAAATGGAAGAGTTCTGAACCATTTTTAAAAGTCAGCAGAATTCCGAGAACAATAGAAGGGTACCAAAGCATGTTAAAACTTCAGCGGAATTCTGAGAACAATGTAAGAGTTCCGAAGCATTTTTAAACTTCACCGGAATTCCGAGAACAATGGAAGAGTTCTGAAGCATTTTTAAACGTCAGCGGAATTTTGAAAACAATCGAAGAGTTCGGAAGCATTTTTAAATGTCAGCGGAATTCCGTGAACAATCGAAGAGTTCTGAAGCATTTTTAAAAGTCAGCGGAATTCTGAGAACAATAGAAGAGTTGTGAAGCATTTTTAAGCGTCAGCGGAATTCCGAGAACAATGGAAGAATTCCGAAGCATTTTTAAACTTCAAAACTTCAGCAGAATTCCGAGAACAATGGAAGAATTCCGAAGCATTTTTAAACTTCAGCAGAATTCCGAGAACAATGGAAGAGTTCCGAAGCATTCTTAAACTTCAGCAGAATTCCGAGAACAATGGAAGAGTTCCGAAGCATTTTTAAACGTCAGCGGAATTCCGAGAACAATGGAAGAGTTCTGAAGCATTTTTAAAAGTCAGCGGAATTCTGAGAAAAATAGAAGAGTTGTGAAGCATTTTTAAGCGTGAGCGGAATTCCGAGAACAATGGAAGAATTCCGAAGCATTTTTAAACTTCAAAACTTCAGCAGAATTCCAAAAACAATGGAAGAATTCCGAAGCATTCTTAAACTTCAGCGGAATTCCGAGAACAATGGAAGAGTTCCGAAGCATTTTTAAAAGTCAGCGGAATTCCGAGAACAATGGAAGAGTTCCGAAGCATTTTTACACTTCAGCAGAATTCCTGGAACAATGGAAGAGTTCTGAAGCATTTTTCAAAGTCAGCAGAATTCCGAGAACAATAGAAGGGTACCAAAGCATGTTTAAACTTCAGCGGAATTCTGAGAACAATGGAAGAATTCCAAAGCATTTTTAAACTTCAAAACTTCAGCAGAATTCCGAGAACAATGGAAGAGTTCCGAAGCATTCTTAAACTTCAGCGGAATTCCGAGAACAATGGAAGAGTTTTGAAGCAATTTTAAGCGTCAGCGGAATTCCGAGAACAATGGAAGAGTTCCGAAGCATTTTTAAACGTCAGCGGAATTCCGAGAACAATGGAAGAGTTCTGAAGCATTTTTAAAAGTCAGCGGAATTCTGAGAACAATAGAAGAGTTGTGAAGCATTTTTAAGCATCAGCGGAATTCCGAGAACAATGGAAGAATTCCAAAGCATTTTTAAACTTCAAAACTTCAGCAGAATTCCGAAAACAATGGAAGAGTTCCGAAGCATTTTTAAAAGTCAGCGGAATTCCGAGAACAATGGAAGAGTTCCGAAGCATTTTTACACTTCAGCAGAATTCCTGGAACAATGGAAGAGTTCTGAAGCATTTTTCAAAGTCAGCAGAATTCCGAGAACAATAGAAGGGTACCAAAGCATGTTTAAACTTCAGCGGAATTCTGCGAACAATGTAAGAGTTCCGAAGCATTTTTAAACTTCACCGGAATTCCGAGAACAATGGAAGAGTCCCGAAGCATTTTTAAACGTCAGCGGAATTCCGAGAACAATGGAAGAGTTCTGAAGCATTTTTAAACGTCAGCGGAATTTTGAACACAATGGAAGATTTCCGAAGCATTTTTAAACGTCAGCGGAATTCTCTGAACACTGGAAGAGTTCCGAAGCATTTTTAAATGTCAGCGGAATTCCGAGAACAATGGAAGAGTTGTGAAGCATTTTTAAACATCAGCGGAATTCCGAGAACAATGGAAGAGTTCCGAAGCATTTTTAAACGTCAGCAGAATTCCGAGAACAATGGAAGAGTTCTGAAGCCTTTTTAAATGTCAGCGGAATTCCGAGAACAATGGAAGAGTTCCGAAGCATTTTTAAACTTCAGCAGAATTCCGAGAACAATGGAAGAGTTCCGAAGCATTCTTAAACTTCAGCAGAATTCCGAGAACAATGGAAGTGTTCCGAAGCATTCTTAAACTTCAGCAGAATTCCGAGAACAATAGAAGAGTTGTGAAGCATTTTTAAGCGTCAGCGGAATTCTGAGAACAATGGAAGAATTCCGAAGCATTTTTAAACTTCAAAACTTCAGCAGAATTCCGAGAACAATGGAAGAGTTCCGAAGCATTCTTAAACTTCAGCGGAATTCCGAGAACAATTGAAGAGTTTTGAAGCAATTTTAAGCGTCAGCGGAATTCCGAGAACAATGGAAGAGTTCCGAAGCATTTTTAAATGTCAGCGGAATTCCGAGAACAATGGAAGAGTTCTGAAGCTTTTTTAAAAGTCAGCGGAATTCTGAGAAAAATAGAAGAGTTGTGAAGCATTTTTAAGCGTCAGCGGAATTCGGAGAACAATGGAAGAATTCCGAAGCATTTTTAAACTTCAAAACTTCAGCAGAATTCCGAGAACAATGGAAGAATTCCGAAGCATTCTTAAACTTCAGCGGAATTCCGAGAACAATGGAAGAGTTCCGAAGCATTTTCAAAAGTCAGCGGAATTCCGAGAACAATGGAAGAGTTCCAAAGCATTTTTACACTTCAGCAGAATTCCTGGAACAATGGAAGAGTTCTGAAGCATTTTTCAAAGTCAGCAGAATTCCGAGAACCATAGAAGGGTACCAAAGCATGTTTAAACTTCAGCGGAATTCTGAGAACAATGTAAGAGTTCCGAAGCATTTTTAAACTTCACCGGAATTCCGAGAACAATGGAAGAGTTCCGAAGCATTTTTAAACATCAGCGGAATTCCGAGAACAATGGAAGAGTTCTGAAGCATTTTTAAACGTCAGCGGAATTCCGAGAACAATAGAAGAGTTGTGAAGCATTTTTAAGCGTCAGCGGAATTCTGAGAACAATGGAAGAATTCCGAAGCATTTTTAAACTTCAAAACGTCAGCGGAATTCCGAGAACAATGGAAGAGTTCTGAAGCATTTTTAAAAGTCAGCGGAATTCTGAGAACAATAGAAGAGTTGTGAAGCATTTTTAAGCGTCAGCGGAATTCCGAGAACAATGGAAGAATTCCGAAGCATTTTTAAACTTCAGCAGAATTCCGAGAACAATGGAAGAATTCCGAAGCATTTTTAAAAGTCAGCGGAATTCCGAGAACAATGGAAGAGTTCCGAAGCATTTTTAAAAGTCAGCGGAATTCCGAGAACAATGGAAGAGTTCCGAAGCATTTTTAAACTTCAGCAGAATTCCTGGCACAATGGATGAGTTCTGAACCATTTTTAAAAGTCAGCAGAATTCCGAGAACAATAGAAGGGTACCAAAGCATGTTAAAACTTCAGCGGAATTCTGAGAACAATGTAAGAGTTCCGAAGCATTTTTAAACTTCACCGGAATTCCGAGAACAATGGAAGAGTTCTGAAGCATTTTTAAACGTCAGCGGAATTTTGAAAACAATCGAAGAGTTCCGAAGCATTTTTAAAAGTCAGCGGAATTCCGTGAACAATGGAAGAGTTCCGAAGCATTTTTAAATGTCAGCGGAATTCCGAGAACAATAGAAGAGTTGTGAAGCATTTTTAAGCGTCAGCGGAATTCTGAGCACAATGGAAGAATTCCGAAGCATTTTTAAACTTCAAAACTTCAGCGGAATTCCGAGAACAATGGAAGAGTTTTGAAGCAATTTTAAGTTTCAGCGGAATTCCGAGAACAATGGAAGAGTTCCGAAGCATTTTTAAACGTCAGCGGACTTCCGAGAACAATGGAAGAGTTCTGAAGCATTTTTAAAAGTCAGCGGAATTCTGAGAAAAATAGAAGAGTTGTGAAGCATTTTTAAGCGTTAGCGGAATTCCGAGAACAATGGAAGAATTCCGAAGCATTTTTAAACTTCAAAACTTCAGCAGAATTCCGAGAACAATGGAAGAATTCCGAAGCATTTTTAAAAGTCAGCGGAATTCCGAGAACAATGGAAGAGTTCCGAAGCATTTTTAAAAGACAGTGGAATTCCGAGAACAATGGAAGAGTTCCGAAGCATTTTTAAACTTCAGCAGAATTCCTGGCAAAATGGAAGAGTTCTGAACCATTTTTAAAAGTCAGCAGAATTCCGAGAACAATAGAAGGGTACCAAAGCATGTTAAAACTTCAGCGGAATTCTGAGAACAATGTAAGAGTTCCGAAGCATTTTTAAACTTCACCGGAATTCCGAGAACAATGGAAGAGTTCTGAAGCATTTTTAAACGTCAGCGGAATTTTGAAAACAATCGAAGAGTTCCGAAGCATTTTTAAATGTCAGCGGAATTCCGTGAACAATGGAAGAGTTCTGAAGCATTTTTAAAAGTCAGCGGAATTCTGAGAACAATAGAAGAGTTTTGAAGCATTTTTAAGCGTCAGCGGAATTCCGAGAACAATGGAAGAATTCCGAAGCATTTTTAAACTTCAAAACTTCAGCAGAATTCCGAGAACAATGGAAGAATTCCGAAGCATTTTTAAACTTCAGCAGAATTCCGAGAACAATGGAAGAGTTCCGAAGCATTCTTAAACTTCAGCAGAATTCCGAGAACAATGGAAGAGTTCCGAAGCATTTTTAAACGTCAGCGGAATTCCGAGAACAATGGAAGAGTTCTGAAGCATTTTTAAAAGTCAGCGGAATTCTGAGAAAAATAGAAGAGTTGTGAAGCATTTTTAAGCGTGAGCGGAATTCCGAGAACAATGGAAGAATTCCGAAGCATTTTTAAACTTCAAAACTTCAGCAGAATTCCAAAAACAATGGAAGAATTCCGAAGCATTCTTAAACTTCAGCGGAATTCCGAGAACAATGGAAGAGTTCCGAAGCATTTTTAAAAGTCAGCGGAATTCCGAGAACAATGGAAGAGTTCCGAAGCATTTTTACACTTCAGCAGAATTCCTGGAACAATGGAAGAGTTCTGAAGCATTTTTCAAAGTCAGCAGAATTCCGAGAACAATAGAAGGGTTCCAAAGCATGTTTAAACTTCAGCGGAATTCTGAGAACAATGGAAGAATTCCAAAGCATTTTTAAACTTCAAAACTTCAGCAGAATTCCGAGAACAATGGAAGAGTTCCGAAGCATTCTTAAACTTCAGCGGAATTCCGAGAACAATGGAAGAGTTTTGAAGCAATTTTAAGCGTCAGCGGAATTCCGAGAACAATGGAAGCGTTCCGAAGCATTTTTAAACGTCAGCGGAATTCCGAGAACAATGGAAGAGTTCTGAAGCATTTTTAAAAGTCAGCGGAATTCTGAGAACAATAGAAGAGTTGTGAAGCATTTTTAAGCGTCAGCGGAATTCCGAGAACAATGGAAGAATTCCGAAGCATTTTTAAACTTCAAAACTTCAGCAGAATTCCGAAAACAATGGAAGAGTTCCGAAGCATTTTTAAAAGTCAGCGGAATTCCGAGAACAATGGAAGAGTTCCGAAGCATTTTTACACTTCAGCAGAATTCCTGGAACAATGGAAGAGTTCTGAAGCATTTTTCAAAGTCAGCAGAATTCCGAGAACAATAGAAGGGTACCAAAGCATGTTTAAACTTCAGCGGAATTCTGCGAACAATGAAAGAGTTCCGAAGCATTTTTAAACTTCACCGGAATTCCGAGAACAATGGAAGAGTCCCGAAGCATTTTTCAACGTCAGCGGAATTCCGAGAACAATGGAAGAGTTCTGAAGCATTTTTAAACGTCAGCGGAATTTTGAAAACAATGGAAGATTTCCGAAGCATTTTTAAACGTCAGCGGAATTCTCTGAACACTGGAAGAGTTCCGAAGCATTTTTAAATGTCAGCGGAATTCCGAGAACAATGGAAGAGTCGTGAAGCATTTTTAAACATCAGCGGAATTCCGAGAACAATGGAAGAGTTCCGAAGCATTTTTAAACGTCAGCAGAATTCCGAGAACAATGGAAGAGTTCTGAAGCCTTTTTAAATGTCAGCGGAATTCCGAGAACAATGGAAGAGTTCCGAAGCATTTTTAAACTTCAGCAGAATTCCGAGAACAATGGAAGAGTTCCGAAGCATTCTTAAACTTCAGCAGAATTCCGAGAACAATGGAAGTGTTCCGAAGCATTCTTAAACTTCAGCAGAATTCCGAGAACAATAGAAGAGTTGTGAAGCATTTTTAAGCGTCAGCGGAATTCTGAGAACAATGGAAGAATTCCGAAGCATTTTTAAACTTCAAAACTTCAGCAGAATTCCGAGAACAATGGAAGAGTTCCGAAGCATTCTTAAACTTCAGCGGAATTCCGAGAACAATTGAAGAGTTTTGAAGCAATTTTAAGCGTCAGCGGAATTCCGAGAACAATGGAAGAGTTCCGAAGCATTTTTAAATGTCAGCGGAATTCCGAGAACAATGGAAGAGTTCTGAAGCTTTTTTAAAAGTCAGCGGAATTCTGAGAAAAATAGAAGAGTTGTGAAGCATTTTTAAGCGTCAGCGGAATTCGGAGAACAATGGAAGAATTCCGAAGCATTTTTAAACTTCAAAACTTCAGCAGAATTCCGAGAACAATGGAAGAATTCCGAAGCATTCTTAAACTTCAGCGGAATTCCGAGAACAATGGAAGAGTTCCGAAGCATTTTCAAAAGTCAGCGGAATTCCGAGAACAATGGAAGAGTTCCAAAGCATTTTTACACTTCAGCAGAATTCCTGGAACAATGGAAGAGTTCTGAAGCATTTTTCAAAGTCAGCAGAATTCCGAGAACCATAGAAGGGTACCAAAGCATGTTTAAACTTCAGCGGAATTCTGAGAACAATGTAAGAGTTCCGAAGCATTTTTAAACTTCACCGGAATTCCGAGAACAATGGAAGAGTTCCGAAGCATTTTTAAACATCAGCGGAATTCCGAGAACAATGGAAGAGTTCTGAAGCATTTTTAAACGTCAGCGGAATTCCGAGAACAATAGAAGAGTTGTGAAGCATTTTTAAGCGTCAGCGGAATTCTGAGAACAATGGAAGAATTCCGAAGCATTTTTAAACTTCAAAACGTCAGCGGAATTCCGAGAACAATGGAAGAGTTCCAAAGCATTTTTAAAAGTCAGCGGAATTCTGAGAACAATAGAAGAGTTGTGAAGCATTTTTAAGCGTCAGCGGAATTCCGAGAACAATGGAAGAATTCCGAAGCATTTTTAAACTTCAGCAGAATTCCGAGAACAATGGAAGAGTTCCGAAGCATTCTTAAACTTCAGCGGAATTCCGAGAACAATGGAAGAGTTCCGAAGCATTTTTAAATGTCAGTGGAATTCCGAGAACAATAGAAGAGTTGTGAAGCATTTTTAAGCGTCAGCGGAATTCTGAGCACAATGGAAGAATTCCGAAGCATTTTTAAACTTCAAAACTTCAGCGGAATTCCGAGAACAATGGAAGAGTTTTGAAGCAATTTTAAGTTTCAGCAGAATTCCGAGAACAATGGAAGAGTTCCGAAGCATTTTTAAACGTCAGCGGAATTCCGAGAACAATGGAAGAGTTCTGAAGCATTTTTAAAAGTCAGCGGAATTCTGAGAACAATAGAAGAGTTGTGAAGCATTTTTAAGCGTCAGCGGAATTCCGAGAACAATGGAAGAATTCCGAAGCATTTTTAAACTTCAGCAGAATTCCGAGAACAATGGAAGAGTTCCGAAGCATTCATAAACTTCAGCGGAATTCCGAGAACAATGGAAGAGTTCCGAAGCATTTTTAAATGTCAGCGGAATTCCGAGAACAATAGAAGAGTTGTGAAGCATTTTTAAGCGTCAGCGGAATTCTGAGCACAATGGAAGAATTCCGAAGCATTTTTAAACTTCAAAACTTCAGCGGAATTCCGAGAACAATGGAAGAGTTTTGAAGCAATTTTAAGTTTCAGCGGAATTCCGAGAACAATGGAAGAGTTCCGAAGCATTTTTAAACGTCAGCGGAATTCCGAGAACAATGGAAGAGTTCTGAAGCATTTTTAAAAGTCAGCGGAATTCTGAGAAAAATAGAAGAGTTGTGAAGCATTTTTAAGCGTTAGCGGAATTCCGAGAACAATGGAAGAATTCCGAAGCATTTTTAAACTTCAAAACTTCAGCAGAATTCCGAGAACAATGGAAGAATTCCGAAGCATTTTTAAAAGTCAGCAGAATTCCGAGAACAATGGAAGAGTTCCGAAGCATTTTTAAAAGACAGCGGAATTCCGAGAACAATGGAAGAGTTCCGAAGCATTTTTAAACTTCAGCAGAATTCCTGGCAAAATGGAAGAGTTCTGAACCATTTTTAAAAGTCAGCAGAATTCCGAGAACAATAGAAGGGTACCAAAGCATGTTAAAACTTCAGCGGAATTCTGAGAACAATGTAAGAGTTCCGAAGCATTTTTAAACTTCACCGGAATTCCGAGAACAATGGAAGAGTTCTGAAGCATTTTTAAACGTCAGCGGAATTTTGAAAACAATCGAAGAGTTCCGAAGCATTTTTAAATGTCAGCGGAATTCCGTGAACAATGGAAGAGTTCTGAAGCATTTTTAAAAGTCAGCGGAATTCTGAGAACAATAAAAGAGTTGTGAAGCATTTTTAAGCGTCAGCGGAATTCCGAGAACAATGGAAGAATTCCGAAGCATTTTTAAACTTCAAAACTTAAGCAGAATTCCGAGAACAATGGAAGAATTCCGAAGCATTTTTAAACTTCAGCAGAATTCCGAGAACAATGGAAGAGTTCCGAAGCATTCTTAAACTTCAGCAGAATTCCGAGAACAATGGAAGAGTTCCGATACATTTTTAAACGTCAGCGGAATTCCGAGAACAATGGAAGAGTTCTGAAGCATTTTTAAAAGTCAGCGGAATTCTGAGAAAAATAGAAGAGTTGTGAAGCATTTTTAAGCGTGAGCGGAATTCCGAGAACAATGGAAGAATTCCGAAGCATTTTTAAACTTCAAAACTTCAGCAGAATTCCAAAAACAATGGAAGAATTCCGAAGCATTCTTAAACTTCAGCGGAATTCCGAGAACAATGGAAGAGTTCCGAAGCATTTTTAAAAGTCAGCGGAATTCCGAGAACAATGGAAGAGTTCCGAAGCATTTTTACACTTCAGCAGAATTCCTGGAACAATGGAAGAGTTCTGAAGCATTTTTCAAAGTCAGCAGAATTCCGAGAACAATAGAAGGGTACCAAAGCATGTTTAAACTTCAGCGGAATTCTGCGAACAATGTAAGAGTTCCGAAGCATTTTTAAACTTCACCGGAATTCCGAGAACAATGGAAGAGTCCCGAAGCATTTTTAAACGTCAGCGGAATTCCGAGAACAATGGAAGAGTTCTGAAGCATTTTTAAACGTCAGCGGAATTTTGAACACAATGGAAGATTTCCGAAGCATTTTTAAACGTCAGCGGAATTCTCTGAACACTGGAAGAGTTCCGAAGCATTTTTAAATGTCAGCGGAATTCCGAGAACAATGGAAGAGTTGTGAAGCATTTTTAAACATCAGCGGAATTCCGAGAACAATGGAAGAGTTCCGAAGCATTTTTAAACGTCAGCAGAATTCCGAGAACAATGGAAGAGTTCTGATGCCTTTTTAAATGTCAGCGGAATTCCGTGAACAATGGAAGAGTTCTGAAGCATTTTTAAAAGTCAGCGGAATTCTGAGAACAATAGAAGAGTTTTGAAGCATTTTTAAGCGTCAGCGGAATTCCGAGAACAATGGAAGAATTCCGAAGCATTTTTAAACTTCAAAACTTCAGCAGAATTCCGAGAACAATGGAAGAATTCCGAAGCATTTTTAAACTTCAGCAGAATTCCGAGAACAATGGAAGAGTTCCGAAGCATTCTTAAACTTCAGCAGAATTCCGAGAACAATGGAAGAGTTCCGAAGCATTTTTAAACGTCAGCGGAATTCCGAGAACAATGGAAGAGTTCTGAAGCATTTTTAAAAGTCAGCGGAATTCTGAGAAAAATAGAAGAGTTGTGAAGCATTTTTAAGCGTGAGCGGAATTCCGAGAACAATGGAAGAATTCCGAAGCATTTTTAAACTTCAAAACTTCAGCAGAATTCCAAAAACAATGGAAGAATTCCGAAGCATTCTTAAACTTCAGCGGAATTCCGAGAACAATGGAAGAGTTCCGAAGCATTTTTAAAAGTCAGCGGAATTCCGAGAACAATGGAAGAGTTCCGAAGCATTTTTACACTTCAGCAGAATTCCTGGAACAATGGAAGAGTTCTGAAGCATTTTTCAAAGTCAGCAGAATTCCGAGAACAATAGAAGGGTTCCAAAGCATGTTTAAACTTCAGCGGAATTCTGAGAACAATGGAAGAATTCCAAAGCATTTTTAAACTTCAAAACTTCAGCAGAATTCCGAGAACAATGGAAGAGTTCCGAAGCATTCTTAAACTTCAGCGGAATTCCGAGAACAATGGAAGAGTTTTGAAGCAATTTTAAGCGTCAGCGGAATTCCGAGAACAATGGAAGAGTTCCGAAGCATTTTTAAACGTCAGCGGAATTCCGAGAACAATGGAAGAGTTCTGAAGCATTTTTAAAAGTCAGCGGAATTCTGAGAACAATAGAAGAGTTGTGAAGCATTTTTAAGCGTCAGCGGAATTCCGAGAACAATGGAAGAATTCCGAAGCATTTTTAAACTTCAAAACTTCAGCAGAATTCCGAAAACAATGGAAGAGTTCCGAAGCATTTTTAAAAGTCAGCGGAATTCCGAGAACAATGGAAGAGTTCCGAAGCATTTTTACACTTCAGCAGAATTCCTGGAACAATGGAAGAGTTCTGAAGCATTTTTCAAAGTCAGCAGAATTCCGAGAACAATAGAAGGGTACCAAAGCATGTTTAAACTTCAGCGGAATTCTGCGAACAATGAAAGAGTTCCGAAGCATTTTTAAACTTCACCGGAATTCCGAGAACAATGGAAGAGTCCCGAAGCATTTTTCAACGTCAGCGGAATTCCGAGAACAATGGAAGAGTTCTGAAGCATTTTTAAACGTCAGCGGAATTTTGAAAACAATGGAAGATTTCCGAAGCATTTTTAAACGTCAGCGGAATTCTCTGAACACTGGAAGAGTTCCGAAGCATTTTTAAATGTCAGCGGAATTCCGAGAACAATGGAAGAGTTGTGAAGCATTTTTAAACATCAGCGGAATTCCGAGAACAATGGAAGAGTTCCGAAGCATTTTTAAACGTCAGCAGAATTCCGAGAACAATGGAAGAGTTCTGAAGCCTTTTTAAATGTCAGCGGAATTCCGAGAACAATGGAAGAGTTCCGAAGCATTTTTAAACTTCAGCAGAATTCCGAGAACAATGGAAGAGTTCCGAAGCATTCTTAAACTTCAGCAGAATTCCGAGAACAATGGAAGTGTTCCGAAGCATTCTTAAACTTCAGCAGAATTCCGAGAACAATAGAAGAGTTGTGAAGCATTTTTAAGCGTCAGCGGAATTCTGAGAACAATGGAAGAATTCCGAAGCATTTTTAAACTTCAAAACTTCAGCAGAATTCCGAGAACAATGGAAGAGTTCCGAAGCATTCTTAAACTTCAGCGGAATTCCGAGAACAATTGAAGAGTTTTGAAGCAATTTTAAGCGTCAGCGGAATTCCGAGAACAATGGAAGAGTTCCGAAGCATTTTTAAATGTCAGCGGAATTCCGAGAACAATGGAAGAGTTCTGAAGCTTTTTTAAAAGTCAGCGGAATTCTGAGAAAAATAGAAGAGTTGTGAAGCATTTTTAAGCGTCAGCGGAATTCGGAGAACAATGGAAGAATTCCGAAGCATTTTTAAACTTCAAAACTTCAGCAGAATTCCGAGAACAATGGAAGAATTCCGAAGCATTCTTAAACTTCAGCGGAATTCCGAGAACAATGGAAGAGTTCCGAAGCATTTTCAAAAGTCAGCGGAATTCCGAGAACAATGGAAGAGTTCCAAAGCATTTTTACACTTCAGCAGAATTCCTGGAACAATGGAAGAGTTCTGAAGCATTTTTCAAAGTCAGCAGAATTCCGAGAACCATAGAAGGGTACCAAAGCATGTTTAAACTTCAGCGGAATTCTGAGAACAATGTAAGAGTTCCGAAGCATTTTTAAACTTCACCGGAATTCCGAGAACAATGGAAGAGTTCCGAAGCATTTTTAAACATCAGCGGAATTCCGAGAACAATGGAAGAGTTCTGAAGCATTTTTAAACTTCAGCAGAATTCCGAGAACAATGGAAGAGTTCCGAAGCATTCTTAAACTTCAGCGGAATTCCGAGAACAATGGAAGAGTTCCGAAGCATTTTTAAATGTCAGTGGAATTCCGAGAACAATAGAAGAGTTGTGAAGCATTTTTAAGCGTCAGCGGAATTCCGAGAACAATGGAAGAATTCCGAAGCATTTTTAAACTTCAGCAGAATTCCGAGAACAATGGAAGAGTTCCGAAGCATTCTTAAACTTCAGCGGAATTCCGAGAACAATGGAAGAGTTCCGAAGCATTTTTAAATGTCAGTGGAATTCCGAGAACAATAGAAGAGTTGTGAAGCATTTTTAAGCGTCAGCGGAATTCTGAGCACAATGGAAGAATTCCGAAGCATTTTTAAACTTCAAAACTTCAGCGGAATTCCGAGAACAATGGAAGAGTTTTGAAGCAATTTTAAGTTTCAGCAGAATTCCGAGAACAATGGAAGAGTTCCGAAGCATTTTTAAACGTCAGCGGAATTCCGAGAACAATGGAAGAGTTCTGAAGCATTTTTAAAAGTCAGCGGAATTCTGAGAACAATAGAAGAGTTGTGAAGCATTTTTAAGCGTCAGCGGAATTCCGAGAACAATGGAAGAATTCCGAAGCATTTTTAAACTTCAAAACTTAAGCAGAATTCCGAGAACAATGGAAGAATTCCGAAGCATTTTTAAACTTCAGCAGAATTCCGAGAACAATGGAAGAGTTCCGAAGCATTCTTAAACTTCAGCAGAATTCCGAGAACAATGGAAGAGTTCCGATACATTTTTAAACGTCAGCGGAATTCCGAGAACAATGGAAGAGTTCTGAAGCATTTTTAAAAGTCAGCGGAATTCTGAGAAAAATAGAAGAGTTGTGAAGCATTTTTAAGCGTGAGCGGAATTCCGAGAACAATGGAAGAATTCCGAAGCATTTTTAAACTTCAAAACTTCAGCAGAATTCCAAAAACAATGGAAGAATTCCGAAGCATTCTTAAACTTCAGCGGAATTCCGAGAACAATGGAAGAGTTCCGAAGCATTTTTAAAAGTCAGCGGAATTCCGAGAACAATGGAAGAGTTCCGAAGCATTTTTACACTTCAGCAGAATTCCTGGAACAATGGAAGAGTTCTGAAGCATTTTTCAAAGTCAGCAGAATTCCGAGAACAATAGAAGGGTTCCAAAGCATGTTTAAACTTCAGCGGAATTCTGAGAACAATGGAAGAATTCCAAAGCATTTTTAAACTTCAAAACTTCAGCAGAATTCCGAGAACAATGGAAGAGTTCCGAAGCATTCTTAAACTTCAGCGGAATTCCGAGAACAATGGAAGAGTTTTGAAGCAATTTTAAGCGTCAGCGGAATTCCGAGAACAATGGAAGAGTTCCGAAGCATTTTTAAACGTCAGCGGAATTCCGAGAACAATGGAAGAGTTCTGAAGCATTTTTAAAAGTCAGCGGAATTCTGAGAACAATAGAAGAGTTGTGAAGCATTTTTAAGCGTCAGCGGAATTCCGAGAACAATGGAAGAATTCCGAAGCATTTTTAAACTTCAAAACTTCAGCAGAATTCCGAAAACAATGGAAGAGTTCCGAAGCATTTTTAAAAGTCAGCGGAATTCCGAGAACAATGGAAGAGTTCCGAAGCATTTTTACACTTCAGCAGAATTCCTGGAACAATGGAAGAGTTCTGAAGCATTTTTCAAAGTCAGCAGAATTCCGAGAACAATAGAAGGGTACCAAAGCATGTTTAAACTTCAGCGGAATTCTGCGAACAATGAAAGAGTTCCGAAGCATTTTTAAACTTCACCGGAATTCCGAGAACAATGGAAGAGTCCCGAAGCATTTTTCAACGTCAGCGGAATTCCGAGAACAATGGAAGAGTTCTGAAGCATTTTTAAACGTCAGCGGAATTTTGAAAACAATGGAAGATTTCCGAAGCATTTTTAAACGTCAGCGGAATTCTCTGAACACTGGAAGAGTTCCGAAGCATTTTTAAATGTCAGCGGAATTCCGAGAACAATGGAAGAGTTGTGAAGCATTTTTAAACATCAGCGGAATTCCGAGAACAATGGAAGAGTTCCGAAGCATTTTTAAACGTCAGCAGAATTCCGAGAACAATGGAAGAGTTCTGAAGCCTTTTTAAATGTCAGCGGAATTCCGAGAACAATGGAAGAGTTCCGAAGCATTTTTAAACTTCAGCAGAATTCCGAGAACAATGGAAGAGTTCCGAAGCATTCTTAAACTTCAGCAGAATTCCGAGAACAATGGAAGTGTTCCGAAGCATTCTTAAACTTCAGCAGAATTCCGAGAACAATAGAAGAGTTGTGAAGCATTTTTAAGCGTCAGCGGAATTCTGAGAACAATGGAAGAATTCCGAAGCATTTTTAAACTTCAAAACTTCAGCAGAATTCCGAGAACAATGGAAGAGTTCCGAAGCATTCTTAAACTTCAGCGGAATTCCGAGAACAATTGAAGAGTTTTGAAGCAATTTTAAGCGTCAGCGGAATTCCGAGAACAATGGAAGAGTTCCGAAGCATTTTTAAATGTCAGCGGAATTCCGAGAACAATGGAAGAGTTCTGAAGCTTTTTTAAAAGTCAGCGGAATTCTGAGAAAAATAGAAGAGTTGTGAAGCATTTTTAAGCGTCAGCGGAATTCGGAGAACAATGGAAGAATTCCGAAGCATTTTTAAACTTCAAAACTTCAGCAGAATTCCGAGAACAATGGAAGAATTCCGAAGCATTCTTAAACTTCAGCGGAATTCCGAGAACAATGGAAGAGTTCCGAAGCATTTTCAAAAGTCAGCGGAATTCCGAGAACAATGGAAGAGTTCCAAAGCATTTTTACACTTCAGCAGAATTCCTGGAACAATGGAAGAGTTCTGAAGCATTTTTCAAAGTCAGCAGAATTCCGAGAACCATAGAAGGGTACCAAAGCATGTTTAAACTTCAGCGGAATTCTGAGAACAATGTAAGAGTTCCGAAGCATTTTTAAACTTCACCGGAATTCCGAGAACAATGGAAGAGTTCCGAAGCATTTTTAAACATCAGCGGAATTCCGAGAACAATGGAAGAGTTCTGAAGCATTTTTAAACGTCAGCGGAATTCCGAGAACAATAGAAGAGTTGTGAAGCATTTTTAAGCGTCAGCGGAATTCTGAGAACAATGGAAGAATTCCGAAGCATTTTTAAACTTCAAAACGTCAGCGGAATTCCGAGAACAATGGAAGAGTTCCAAAGCATTTTTAAAAGTCAGCGGAATTCTGAGAACAATAGAAGAGTTGTGAAGCATTTTTAAGCGTCAGCGGAATTCCGAGAACAATGGAAGAATTCCGAAGCATTTTTAAACTTCAGCAGAATTCCGAGAACAATGGAAGAGTTCCGAAGCATTCTTAAACTTCAGCGGAATTCCGAGAACAATGGAAGAGTTCCGAAGCATTTTTAAATGTCAGTGGAATTCCGAGAACAATAGAAGAGTTGTGAAGCATTTTTAAGCGTCAGCGGAATTCTGAGCACAATGGAAGAATTCCGAAGCATTTTTAAACTTCAAAACTTCAGCGGAATTCCGAGAACAATGGAAGAGTTTTGAAGCAATTTTAAGTTTCAGCAGAATTCCGAGAACAATGGAAGAGTTCCGAAGCATTTTTAAACGTCAGCGGAATTCCGAGAACAATGGAAGAGTTCTGAAGCATTTTTAAAAGTCAGCGGAATTCTGAGAACAATAGAAGAGTTGTGAAGCATTTTTAAGCGTCAGCGGAATTCCGAGAACAATGGAAGAATTCCGAAGCATTTTTAAACTTCAGCAGAATTCCGAGAACAATGGAAGAGTTCCGAAGCATTCATAAACTTCAGCGGAATTCCGAGAACAATGGAAGAGTTCCGAAGCATTTTTAAATGTCAGCGGAATTCCGAGAACAATAGAAGAGTTGTGAAGCATTTTTAAGCGTCAGCGGAATTCTGAGCACAATGGAAGAATTCCGAAGCATTTTTAAACTTCAAAACTTCAGCGGAATTCCGAGAACAATGGAAGAGTTTTGAAGCAATTTTAAGTTTCAGCGGAATTCCGAGAACAATGGAAGAGTTCCGAAGCATTTTTAAACGTCAGCGGAATTCCGAGAACAATGGAAGAGTTCTGAAGCATTTTTAAAAGTCAGCGGAATTCTGAGAAAAATAGAAGAGTTGTGAAGCATTTTTAAGCGTTAGCGGAATTCCGAGAACAATGGAAGAATTCCGAAGCATTTTTAAACTTCAAAACTTCAGCAGAATTCCGAGAACAATGGAAGAATTCCGAAGCATTTTTAAAAGTCAGCAGAATTCCGAGAACAATGGAAGAGTTCCGAAGCATTTTTAAAAGACAGCGGAATTCCGAGAACAATGGAAGAGTTCCGAAGCATTTTTAAACTTCAGCAGAATTCCTGGCAAAATGGAAGAGTTCTGAACCATTTTTAAAAGTCAGCAGAATTCCGAGAACAATAGAAGGGTACCAAAGCATGTTAAAACTTCAGCGGAATTCTGAGAACAATGTAAGAGTTCCGAAGCATTTTTAAACTTCACCGGAATTCCGAGAACAATGGAAGAGTTCTGAAGCATTTTTAAACGTCAGCGGAATTTTGAAAACAATCGAAGAGTTCCGAAGCATTTTTAAATGTCAGCGGAATTCCGTGAACAATGGAAGAGTTCTGAAGCATTTTTAAAAGTCAGCGGAATTCTGAGAACAATAAAAGAGTTGTGAAGCATTTTTAAGCGTCAGCGGAATTCCGAGAACAATGGAAGAATTCCGAAGCATTTTTAAACTTCAAAACTTAAGCAGAATTCCGAGAACAATGGAAGAATTCCGAAGCATTTTTAAACTTCAGCAGAATTCCGAGAACAATGGAAGAGTTCCGAAGCATTCTTAAACTTCAGCAGAATTCCGAGAACAATGGAAGAGTTCCGATACATTTTTAAACGTCAGCGGAATTCCGAGAACAATGGAAGAGTTCTGAAGCATTTTTAAAAGTCAGCGGAATTCTGAGAAAAATAGAAGAGTTGTGAAGCATTTTTAAGCGTGAGCGGAATTCCGAGAACAATGGAAGAATTCCGAAGCATTTTTAAACTTCAAAACTTCAGCAGAATTCCAAAAACAATGGAAGAATTCCGAAGCATTCTTAAACTTCAGCGGAATTCCGAGAACAATGGAAGAGTTCCGAAGCATTTTTAAAAGTCAGCGGAATTCCGAGAACAATGGAAGAGTTCCGAAGCATTTTTACACTTCAGCAGAATTCCTGGAACAATGGAAGAGTTCTGAAGCATTTTTCAAAGTCAGCAGAATTCCGAGAACAATAGAAGGGTACCAAAGCATGTTTAAACTTCAGCGGAATTCTGAGAACAATGGAAGAATTCCAAAGCATTTTTAAACTTCAAAACTTCAGCAGAATTCCGAGAACAATGGAAGAGTTCCGAAGCATTCTTAAACTTCAGCGGAATTCCGAGAACAATGGAAGAGTTTTGAAGCAATTTTAAGC
This sequence comes from Phyllobates terribilis, assembly GCF_046119375.1. Taxonomy (NCBI): domain Eukaryota; kingdom Metazoa; phylum Chordata; class Amphibia; order Anura; family Dendrobatidae; genus Phyllobates; species Phyllobates terribilis. The sequence continues at coordinate 17,935,803 of NW_027362775.1, read as the reverse complement.
GTCAGCGGAATTCCGAGAACAATGGAAGAGTTCCGAAGCATTTTTAAACGTCAGCGGAATTCCGAGAACAATGGAAGAGTTCTGAAGCATTTTTAAAAGTCAGCGGAATTCTGAGAACAATAGAAGAGTTGTGAAGCATTTTTAAGCGTCAGCGGAATTCCGAGAACAATGGAAGAATTCCGAAGCATTTTTAAACTTCAAAACTTCAGCAGAATTCCGAAAACAATGGAAGAGTTCCGAAGCATTTTTAAAAGTCAGCGGAATTCCGAGAACAATGGAAGAGTTCCGAAGCATTTTTACACTTCAGCAGAATTCCTGGAACAATGGAAGAGTTCTGAAGCATTTTTCAAAGTCAGCAGAATTCCGAGAACAATAGAAGGGTACCAAAGCATGTTTAAACTTCAGCGGAATTCTGCGAACAATGTAAGAGTTCCGAAGCATTTTTAAACTTCACCGGAAATCCGAGAACAATGGAAGAGTCCCGAAGCATTTTTAAACGTCAGCGGAATTCCGAGAACAATGGAAGAGTTCTGAAGCATTTTTAAACGTCAGCGGAATTTTGAAAACAATGGAAGATTTCCGAAGCATTTTTAAACGTCAGCGGAATTCTCTGAACACTGGAAGAGTTCCGAAGCATTTTTAAATGTCAGCGGAATTCCGAGAACAATGGAAGAGTTGTGAAGCATTTTTAAACATCAGCGGAATTCCGAGAACAATGGAAGAGTTCCGAAGCATTTTTAAACGTCAGCAGAATTCCGAGAACAATGGAAGAGTTCTGAAGCCATTTTAAATGTCAGCGGAATTCCGAGAACAATGGAAGAGTTCCGAAGCATTTTTAAACTTCAGCAGAATTCCGAGAACAATGGAAGAGTTCCGAAGCATTCTTAAACTTCAGCAGAATTCCGAGAACAATGGAAGTGTTCCGAAGCATTCTTAAACTTCAGCAGAATTCCGAGAACAATAGAAGAGTTGTGAAGCATTTTTAAGCGTCAGCGGAATTCTGAGAACAATGGAAGAATTCCGAAGCATTTTTAAACTTCAAAACTTCAGCAGAATTCCGAGAACAATGGAAGAGTTCCGAAGCATTCTTAAACTTCAGCGGAATTCCGAGAACAATTGAAGAGTTTTGAAGCAATTTTAAGCGTCAGCGGAATTCCGAGAACAATGGAAGAGTTCCGAAGCATTTTTAAATGTCAGCGGAATTCCGAGAACAATGGAAGAGTTCTGAAGCTTTTTTAAAAGTCAGCGGAATTCTGAGAAAAATAGAAGAGTTGTGAAGCATTTTTAAGCGTCAGCGGAATTCGGAGAACAATGGAAGAATTCCGAAGCATTTTTAAACTTCAAAACTTCAGCAGAATTCCGAGAACAATGGAAGAATTCCGAAGCATTCTTAAACTTCAGCGGAATTCCGAGAACAATGGAAGAGTTCCGAAGCATTTTCAAAAGTCAGCGGAATTCCGAGAACAATGGAAGAGTTCCAAAGCATTTTTACACTTCAGCAGAATTCCTGGAACAATGGAAGAGTTCTGAAGCATTTTTCAAAGTCAGCAGAATTCCGAGAACCATAGAAGGGTACCAAAGCATGTTTAAACTTCAGCGGAATTCTGAGAACAATGTAAGAGTTCCGAAGCATTTTTAAACTTCACCGGAATTCCGAGAACAATGGAAGAGTTCCGAAGCATTTTTAAACATCAGCGGAATTCCGAGAACAATGGAAGAGTTCTGAAGCATTTTTAAACGTCAGCGGAATTCCGAGAACAATAGAAGAGTTGTGAAGCATTTTTAAGCGTCAGCGGAATTCTGAGAACAATGGAAGAATTCCGAAGCATTTTTAAACTTCAAAACGTCAGCGGAATTCCGAGAACAATGGAAGAGTTCTGAAGCATTTTTAAAAGTCAGCGGAATTCTGAGAACAATAGAAGAGTTGTGAAGCATTTTTAAGCGTCAGCGGAATTCCGAGAACAATGGAAGAATTCCGAAGCATTTTTAAACTTCAGCAGAATTCCGAGAACAATGGAAGAGTTCCGAAGCATTCTTAAACTTCAGCGGAATTCCGAGAACAATGGAAGAGTTCCGAAGCATTTTTAAATGTCAGTGGAATTCCGAGAACAATAGAAGAGTTGTGAAGCATTTTTAAGCGTCAGCGGAATTCTGAGCACAATGGAAGAATTCCGAAGCATTTTTAAACTTCAAAACTTCAGCGGAATTCCGAGAACAATGGAAGAGTTTTGAAGCAATTTTAAGTTTCAGCGGAATTCCGAGAACAATGGAAGAGTTCCGAAGCATTTTTAAACGTCAGCGGAATTCCGAGAACAATGGAAGAGTTCTGAAGCATTTTTAAAAGTTAGCGGAATTCTGAGAAAAATAGAAGAGTTGTAAAGCATTTTTAAGCGTTAGCGGAATTCCGAGAACAATGGAAGAATTCCGAAGCATTTTTAAACTTCAAAACTTCAGCAGAATTCCGAGAACAATGGAAGAATTCCGAAGCGTTTTTAAAAGTCAGCGGAATTCCGAGAACAATGGAAGAGTTCCGAAGCATTCTTAAACTTCAGCAGAATTCCGAGAACAATGGAAGAGTTCCGAAGCATTTTTAAACGTCAGCGGAATTCCGAGAACAATGGAAGAGTTCTGAAGCATTTTTAAAAGTCAGCGGAATTCTGAGAAAAATAGAAGAGTTGTGAAGCATTTTTAAGCGTGAGCGGAATTCCGAGAACAATGGAAGAATTCCGAAGCATTTTTAAACTTCAAAACTTCAGCAGAATTCCAAAAACAATGTAAGAATTCCGAAGCATTCTTAAACTTCAGCGGAATTCCGAGAACAATGGAAGAGTTCCGAAGCATTTTTAAAAGTCAGCGGAATTCCGAGAACAATGGAAGAGTTCCGAAGCATTTTTACACTTCAGCAGAATTCCTGGAACAATGGAAGAGTTCTGAAGCATTTTTCAAAGTCAGCAGAATTCCGAGAACAATAGAAGGGTACCAAAGCATGTTTAAACTTCAGCGGAATTCTGAGAACAATGTAAGAGTTCCGAAGCATTTTTAAACTTGACCGGAATTCCGAGAACAATGGAAGAGTTCCGAAGCATTTTTAAACATCAGCGGAATTCCGAGAACAATGGAAGAGTTCTGAAGCATTTTTAAACGTCAGCGGAATTCCGAGAACAATAGAAGAGTTGTGAAGCATTTTTAAGCGTCAGCGGAATTCTGAGAACAATGGAAGAATTCCAAAGCATTTTTAAACTTCAAAACTTCAGCAGAATTCCGAGAACAATGAAAGAGTTCCGAAGCATTCTTAAACTTCAGCGGAATTCCGAGAACAATGGAAGAGTTTTGAAGCAATTTTAAGCGTCAGTGGAATTCCGAGAACAATGGAAGAGTTCCGAAGCATTTTTAAACGTCAGCGGAATTCCGAGAACAATGGAAGAGTTCTGAAGCATTTTTAAAAGTCAGCGGAATTCTGAGAACAATAGAAGAGTTGTGAAGCATTTTTAAGCGTCAGCGGAATTCCGAGAACAATGGAAGAATTCCGAAGCATTTTTAAACTTCAGCAGAATTCCGAGAACAATGGAAGAGTTCCGAAGCATTCTTAAACTTCAGCGGAATTCCGAGAACAATGGAAGAGTTCCGAAGCATTTTTAAATGTCAGTGGAATTCCGAGAACAATAGAAGAGTTGTGAAGCATTTTTAAGCGTCAGCGGAATTCTGAGCACAATGGAAGAATTCCGAAGCATTTTTAAACTTCAAAACTTCAGCGGAATTCCGAGAACAATGGAAGAGTTTTGAAGCAATTTTAAGTTTCAGCGGAATTCCGAGAACAATGGAAGAGTTCCGAAGCATTTTTAAACGTCAGCGGAATTCCGAGAACAATGGAAGAGCTCTGAAGCATTTTTAAAAGTTAGCGGAATTCTGAGAAAAATAGAAGAGTTGTAAAGCATTTTTAAGCGTTAGCGGAATTCCGAGAACAATGGAAGAATTCCGAAGCATTTTTAAACTTAAAAACTTCAGCAGAATTCCGAGAACAATGGAAGAATTCCGAAGCATTTTTAAAAGTCAGCGGAATTCCGAGAACAATGGAAGAGTTCCGAAGCATTTTTAAAAGTCAGCGGAATTCCGAGAACAATGGAAGAGTTCCGAAGCATTTTTAAACTTCAGCAGAATTCCTGGCACAATGGAAGAGTTCTGAACCATTTTTAAAAGTCAGCAGAATTCCGAGAACAATAGAAGGGTACCAAAGCATGTTAAAACTTCAGCGGAATTCTGAGAACAATGTAAGAGTTCCGAAGCATTTTTAAACTTCACCGGAATTCCGAGAACAATGGAAGAGTTCTGAAGCATTTTTAAACGTCAGCGGAATTTTGAAAACAATCGAAGAGTTCCGAAGCATTTTTAAAAGTCAGCGGAATTCCGTGAACAATGGAAGAGTTCTGAAGCATTTTTAAAAGTCAGCGGAATTCTGAGAACAATAGAAGAGTTGTGAAGCATTTTTAAGCGTCAGCGGAATTCCGAGAACAATGGAAGAATTCCGAAGCATTTTTAAACTTCAAAACTTCAGCAGAATTCCGAGAACAATGGAAGAATTCCGAAGCATTTTTAAACTTCAGCAGAATTCCGAGAACAATGGAAGAGTTCCGAAGCATTCTTAAACTTCAGCAGAATTCCGAGAACAATGGAAGAGTTCCGAAGCATTTTTAAACGTCAGCGGAATTCCGAGAACAATGGAAGAGTTCTGAAGCATTTTTAAAAGTCAGCGGAATTCTGAGAAAAATAGAAGAGTTGTGAAGCATTTTTAAGCGTGAGCGGAATTCCGAGAACAATGGAAGAATTCCGAAGCATTTTTAAACTTCAAAACTTCAGCAGAATTCCAAAAACAATGGAAGAATTCCGAAGCATTCTTAAACTTCAGCGGAATTCCGAGAACAATGGAAGAGTTCCGAAGCATTTTTAAAAGTCAGCGGAATTCCGAGAACAATGGAAGAGTTCCGAAGCATTTTTACACTTCAGCAGAATTCCTGGAACAATGGAAGAGTTCTGAAGCATTTTTCAAAGTCAGCAGAATTCCGAGAACAATAGAAGGGTACCAAAGCATGTTTAAACTTCAGCGGAATTCTGAGAACAATGTAAGAGTTCCGAAGCATTTTTAAACTTGACCGGAATTCCGAGAACAATGGAAGAGTTCCGAAGCATTTTTAAACATCAGCGGAATTCCGAGAACAATGGAAGAGTTCTGAAGCATTTTTAAACGTCAGCGGAATTCCGAGAACAATAGAAGAGTTGTGAAGCATTTTTAAGCGTCAGCGGAATTCTGAGAACAATGGAAGAATTCCAAAGCATTTTTAAACTTCAAAACTTCAGCAGAATTCCGAGAACAATGGAAGAGTTCCGAAGCATTCTTAAACTTCAGCGGAATTCCGAGAACAATGGAAGAGTTTTGAAGCAATTTTAAGCGTCAGTGGAATTCCGAGAACAATGGAAGAGTTCCGAAGCATTTTTAAACGTCAGCGGAATTCCGAGAACAATGGAAGAGTTCTGAAGCATTTTTAAAAGTCAGCGGAATTCTGAGAACAATAGAAGAGTTGTGAAGCATTTTTAAGCGTCAGCGGAATTCCGAGAACAATGGAAGAATTCCGAAGCATTTTTAAACTTCAGCAGAATTCCGAGAACAATGGAAGAGTTCCGAAGCATTCATAAACTTCAGCGGAATTCCGAGAACAATGGAAGAGTTCCGAAGCATTTTTAAATGTCAGCGGAATTCCGAGAACAATAGAAGAGTTGTGAAGCATTTTTAAGCGTCAGCGGAATTTTGAGCACAATGGAAGAATTCCGAAGCATTTTTAAACTTCAAAACTTCAGCGGAATTCCGAGAACAATGGAAGAGTTTTGAAGCAATTTTAAGTTTCAGCGGAATTCCGAGAACAATGGAAGAGTTCCGAAGCATTTTTAAACGTCAGCGGAATTCCGAGAACAATGGAAGAGTTCTGAAGCATTTTTAAAAGTCAGCGGAATTCTGAGAAAAATAGTAGAGTTGTGAAGCAATTTTAAGCGTTAGCGGAATTCCGAGAACAATGGAAGAATTCCGAAGCATTTTTAAACTTCAAAACTTCAGCAGAATTCCGAGAACAATGGAAGAATTCCGAAGCATTTTTAAAAGTCAGCGGAATTCCGAGAACAATGGAAGAGTTCCGAAGCATTTTTAAAAGACAGCGGAATTCCGAGAACAATGGAAGAGTTCCGAAGCATTTTTAAACTTCAGCAGAATTCCTGGCACAATGGAAGAGTTCTGAACCATTTTTAAAAGTCAGCAGAATTCCGAGAACAATAGAAGGGTACCAAAGCATGTTAAAACTTCAGCGGAATTCTGAGAACAATGTAAGAGTTCCGAAGCATTTTTAAACTTCACCGGAATTCCGAGAACAATGGAAGAGTTCTGAAGCATTTTTAAACGTCAGCGGAATTTTGAAAACAATCGAAGAGTTCCGAAGCATTTTTAAAAGTCAGCGGAATTCCGTGAACAATGGAAGAGTTCTGAAGCATTTTTAAAAGTCAGCGGAATTCTGAGAACAATAGAAGAGTTGTGAAGCATTTTTAAGCGTCAGCGGAATTCCGAGAACAATGGAAGAATTCCGAAGCATTTTTAAACTTCAAAACTTCAGCAGAATTCCGAGAACAATGGAAGAATTCCGAAGCATTTTTAAACTTCAGCGGAATTCCGAGAACAATGGAAGAGTTCTGAAGCATTTTTAAAAGTCAGCGGAATTCTGAGAAAAATAGAAGAGTTGTGAAGCATTTTTAAGCGTGAGCGGAATTCCGAGAACAATGGAAGAATTCCGAAGCATTTTTAAACTTCAAAACTTCAGCAGAATTCCGAAAACAATGGAAGAATTCCGAAGCATTCTTAAACTTCAGCGGAATTCCGAGAACAATGGAAGAGTTCCGAAGCATTTTTAAAAGTCAGCGGAATTCCGAGAACAATGGAAGACTTCCGAAGCATTTTTACACTTCAGCAGAATTCCTGGAACAATGGAAGAGTTCTGAAGCATTTTTCAAAGTCAGCAGAATTCCGAGAACAATAGAAGGGTACCAAAGCATGTTTAAACTTCAGCGGAATTCTGAGAACAATGTAAGAGTTCCGAAGCATTTTTAAACTTCACCGGAATTCCGAGAACAATGGAAGAGTTCTGAAGCATTTTTAAACGTCAGCGGAATTTTGAAAACAATCGAAGAGTTCCGAAGCATTTTTAAAAGTCAGCGGAATTCCGTGAACAATGGAAGAGTTCTGAAGCATTTTTAAAAGTCAGCGGAATTCTGAGAACAATAGAAGAGTTGTGAAGCATTTTTAAGCGTCAGCGGAATTCCGAGAACAATGGAAGAATTCCGAAGCATTTTTAAACTTCAAAACTTCAGCAGAATTCCGAGAACAATGGAAGAATTCCGAAGAATTTTTAAACTTCAGCAGAATTCCGAGAACAATGGAAGAGTTCCGAAGCATTCTTAAACTTCAGCACAATTCCGAGAACAATGGAAGAGTTCCGAAGCATTTTTAAACGTCAGCGGAATTCCGAGAACAATGGAAGAGTTCTGAAGCATTTTTAAAAGTCAGCGGAATTCTGAGAAAAATAGAAGAGTTGTGAAGCATTTTTAAGCGTGAGCGGAATTCCGAGAACAATGGAAGAATTCCGAAGCATTTTTAAACTTCAAAACTTCAGCAGAATTCCGAAAACAATGGAAGAATTCCGAAGCATTCTTAAACTTCAGCGGAATTCCGAGAACAATGGAAGAGTTCCGAAGCATTTTTAAAAGTCAGCGGAATTCCGAGAACAATGGAAGACTTCCGAAGCATTTTTACACTTCAGCAGAATTCCTGGAACAATGGAAGAGTTCTGAAGCATTTTTCAAAGTCAGCAGAATTCCGAGAACAATAGAAGGGTACCAAAGCATGTTTAAACTTCAGCGGAATTCTGAGAACAATGTAAGAGTTCCGAAGCATTTTTAAACTTCACCGGAATTCCGAGAACAATGGAAGAGTTCCGAAGCATTTTAAAACATCAGCGGAATTCCGAGAACAATGGAAGAGTTCTGAAGCATTTTTAAACGTCAGCGGAATTCCGAGAACAATAGAAGAGTTGTGAAGCATTTTTAAGCGTCAGCGGAATTCTGAGAACAATGGAAGAATTCCGAAGCATTTTTAAACTTCAAAACTTCAGCAGAATTCCGAGAACAATGGAAGAGTTCCGAAGCATTCTTAAACTTCAGCGGAATTCCGAGAACAATGGAAGAGTTTTGAAGCAATTTTAAGCGTCAGCGGAATTCCGAGAACAATGGAAGTGTTCCGAAGCATTTTTAAACGTCAGCGGAATTCCGAGAACAATGGAAGAGTTCTGAAGCATTTTTAAAAGTCAGCGGAATTCTGAGAAAAATAGAAGAGTTGTGAAGCATTTTTAAGCGTCAGCGGAATTCCGAGAACAATGGAAGAATTCCGAAGCATTTTTAAACTTCAAAACTTCAGCAGAATTCCGAGAACAATGGAAGAATTCCAAAGCATTCTTAAACTTCAGCGGAATTCCGAGAACAATGGAAGAGTTCCAAAGCATTTTTAAAAGTCAGCGGAATTCCGAGAACAATGGAAGAGTTCTGAAGCATTTTTAAAAGTCAGCGGAATTCTGAGAAAAATAGAAGAGTTGTGAAGCATTTTTAAGCGTCAGCGGAATTCCGAGAACAATGGAAGAATTCCGAAGCATTTTTAAACTTCAAAACTTCAGCAGAATTCCGAGAACAATGGAAGAATTCCGAAGCATTTTTAAACTTCAGCAGAATTCCGAGAACATTGGAAGAGTTCCGAAGCATTCTTAAACTTCAGCAGAATTCCGAGAACAATGGAAGAGTTCCGAAGCATTTTTAAACGTCAGCGGAATTCCGAGAACAATGGAAGAGTTCTGAAGCATTTTTAAAAGTCAGCGGAATTCTGAGAAAAATAGAAGAGTTGTGAAGCATTTTTAAGCGTGAGCGGAATTCCGAGAACAATGGAAGAATTCCGAAGCATTTTTAAACTTCAAAACTTCAGCAGAATTCCAAAAACAATGGAAGAATTCCGAAGCATTCTTAAACTTCAGCGGAATTCCGAGAACAATGGAAGAGTTCCGAAGCATTTTTACACTTCAGCAGAATTCCTGGAACAATGGAAGAATTCCAAAGCATTTTTAAACTTCAAAACTTCAGCAGAATTCCGAGAACAATGGAAGAGTTCCGAAGCATTCTTAAACTTCAGCGGAATTCCGAGAACAATGGAAGAGTTTTGAAGCAATTTTAAGCGTCAGTGGAATTCCGAGAACAATGGAAGAGTTCCGAAGCATTTTTAAACGTCAGCGGAATTCCGAGAACAATGGAAGAGTTCTGAAGCATTTTTAAAAGTCAGCGGAATTCTGAGAACAATAGAAGAGTTGTGAAGCATTTTTAAGCGTCAGCGGAATTCCGAGAACAATGGAAGAATTCCGAAGCATTTTTAAACTTCAGCAGAATTCCGAGAACAATGGAAGAGTTCCGAAGCATTCATAAACTTCAGCGGAATTCCGAGAACAATGGAAGAGTTCCGAAGCATTTTTAAATGTCAGCGGAATTCCGAGAACAATAGAAGAGTTGTGAAGCATTTTTAAGCGTCAGCGGAATTCTGAGCACAATGGAAGAATTCCGAAGCATTTTTAAACTTCAAAACTTCAGCGGAATTCCGAGAACAATGGAAGAGTTTTGAAGCAATTTTAAGTTTCAGCGGAATTCCGAGAACAATGGAAGAGTTCCGAAGCATTTTTAAACGTCAGCGGAATTCCGAGAACAATGGAAGAGTTCTGAATCATTTTTAAAAGGCAGCGGAATTCTGAGAAAAATAGAAGAGTTGTGAAGCATTTTTAAGCGTTAGCGGAATTCCGAGAACAATGGATGAATTCCGAAGCATTTTTAAACTTCAAAACTTCAGCAGAATTCCGAGAACAATGGAAGAATTCCGAAGCATTTTTAAACTTCACCGGAATTCCGAGAACAATGGAAGAGTTCTGAAGCATTTTTAAACGTCAGCGGAATTTTGAAAACAATCGAAGAGTTCCGAAGCATTTTTAAAAGTCAGCGGAATTCCGAGAACAATGGAAGAGTTCCGAAGCATTTTTACACTTCAGCAGAATTCCTGGAACAATGGAAGAGTTCTGAAGCATTTTTCAAAGTCAGCAGAATTCCGAGAACAATAGAAGGGTACCAAAGCATGTTTAAACTTCAGCGGAATTCTGAGAACAATGTAAGAGTTCCGAAGCATTTTTAAACTTCACCGGAATTCCGAGAACAATGGAAGAGTTCCGAAGCATTTTTAAACATCAGCGGAATTCCGAGAACAATGGAAGAGTTCTGAAGCATTTTTAAACGTCAGCGGAATTCCGAGAACAATAGAAGAGTTGTGAAGCATTTTTAAGCGTCAGCGGAATTCTGAGAACAATGGAAGAATTCCGAAGCATTTTTAAACTTCAAAACTTCAGCAGAATTCCGAGAACAATGGAAGAGTTCCGAAGCATTCTTAAACTTCAGCGGAATTCCGAGAACAATGGAAGAGTTTTGAAGCAATTTTAAGCGTCAGCGGAATTCCGAGAACAATGGAAGAGTTCCGAAGCATTTTTAAACGTCAGCGGAATTCCGAGAACAATGGAAGAGTTCTGAAGCATTTTTAAAAGTCAGCGGAATTCTGAGAAAAATAGAAGAGTTGTGAAGCATTTTTAAGCGTCAGCGGAATTCCGAGAACAATGGAAGAATTCCGAAGCATTTTTAAACTTCAAAACTTCAGCAGAATTCCGAGAACAATGGAAGAATTCCAAAGCATTCTTAAACTTCAGCGGAATTCCGAGAACAATGGAAGAGTTCCAAAGCATTTTTAAAAGTCAGCGGAATTCCGAGAACAATGGAAGAGTTCCGAAGCATTTTTAAAAGTCTGCGGAATTCCGAGAACAATGGAAGAGTTCCGAAGCATTTTTAAACTTCAGCAGAATTCCTGGCACAATGGAAGAGTTCTGAAGCATTTTTAAAAGTCAGCAGAATTCCGAGAACAATAGAAGGGTACCAAAGCATGCTTAAACTTCAGCGGAATTCTGAGAACAATGTAAGAGTTCCGAAGCATTTTTAAACTTCACCAGAATTCCGAGAACAATGGAAGAGTTCTGAAGCATTTTTAAACATCAGCGGAATTTTGAAAACAATCGAAGAGTTCCGAAGCATTTTTAAAAGTCAGCGGAATTCCGTGAACAATGGAAGAGTTGTGAAGCATTTTTAAGCGTCAGCGGAATTCCGAGAACAATGGAAGAGTTCCGAAGCATTTTTAAACTTCAGCAGAATTCCGAGAACAATGAAAGAGTTCCGAAGCATTCTTAAACTTCAGCGGAATTCCGAGAACAATGGAAGAGTTCCGAAGCATTTTTAAAAGTCAGCAGAATTCCGAGAACAATGGAAGAGTTCCGAAGCATTTTTAAAAGTCAGCAGTATTCCGAGAACAATATAAGGGTACCAAAGCATGTTTAAACTTCAGCGGAATTCTGAGAACAATGGAAGAGTCTCGAAGCATTTTTAAACGTCAGCGGAATTCCGAGAACAATGGAAGAGTTCTGAAGCATTTTTAAACTTCAGCAGAATTCCGAGAACAATGGAAGAGTTCCGAAGCATTCTTAAACTTCAGCAGAATTCCGAGAACAATGGAAGAGTTCCGAAGCATTCTTAAACTTCAGCAGAATTCCGAGAACAATGGAAGAGTTCCGAAGCATTTTTAAATGTCAGCGGAATTCCGAGAACAATAGAAGAGTTGTGAAGCATTTTTAAGCGTCAGCGGAATTCTGAGAACAATGGAAGAATTCCGAAGCATTTTTAAACTTCAAAACTTCAGCAGAATTCCGAGAACAATGGAAGAGTTCCGAAGCATTCTTAAACTTCAGCGGAATTCCGAGAACAATTGAAGAGTTTTGAAGCAATTTTAAGCGTCAGCGGAATTCCGAGAACAATGGAAGAGTTCCGAAGCATTTTTAAACTTCAGCGGAATTCCGAGAACAATGGAAGAGTTCTGAAGCTTTTTTAAAAGTCAGCGGAATTCTGAGAAAAATAGAAGAGTTGTGAAGCATTTTTAAGTGTCAGCGGAATTCCGAGAACAATGGAAGAATTCCGAAGCATTTTTAAACTTCAAAACTTCAGCAGAATTCCGAGAACAATGGAAGAATTCCGAAGCATTCTTAAACTTCAGCGGAATTCCGAGAACAATGGAAGAGTTCCGAAGCATTTTCAAAAGTCAGCGGAATTCCGAGAACAATGGAAGAGTTCCGAAGCATTTTTACACTTCAGCAGAATTCCTGGAACAATGGAAGAGTTCTGAAGCATTTTTCAAAGTCAGCAGAATTTCGAGAACCATAGAAGGGTACCAAAGCATGTTTAAACTTCACCGGAATTCCGAGAACAATGGAAGAGTTCCGAAGCATTTTTAAACATCAGCGGAATTCCGAGAACAATGGAAGAGTTCTGAAGCATTTTTAAACGTCAGCGGAATTCCGAGAACAATAGAAGAGTTGTGAAGCATTTTTAAGCGTCAGCGGAATTCTGAGAACAATGGAAGAATTCCAAAGCATTTTTAAACTTCAAAACTTCAGCAGAATTCCGAGAACAATGGAAGAGTTCCGAAGCATTCTTAAACTTCAGCGGAATTCCGAGAACAATGGAAGAGTTTTGAAGCAATTTTAAGCGTCAGCGGAATTCCGAGAACAATGGAAGAGTTCCGAAGCATTTTTAAACGTCAGCGGAATTCCGAGAACAATGGAAGAGTTCTGAAGCATTTTTAAAAGTCAGCGGAATTCTGAGAACAATAGAAGAGTTGTGAAGCATTTTTAAGCGTCAGCGGAATTCCGAGAACAATGGAAGAATTCCGAAGCATTTTTAAACTTCAGCAGAATTCCGAGAACAATGGAAGAGTTCCGAAGCATTCATAAACTTCAGCGGAATTCCGAGAGCAATGGAAGAGTTTTGAAGCAATTTTAAGTTTCAGCGGAATTCCGAGAACAATGGAAGAGTTCCGAAGCATTTTTAAACGTCAGCGGAATTCCGAGAACAATGGAAGAGTTCTGAAGCATTTTTAAAAGTCAGCGGAATTCTGAGAAAAATAGAAGAGTTGTGAAGCATTTTTAAGCGTCAGCGGAATTCCGAGAACAATGGAAGAATTCCGAAGCATTTTTAAACTTCAAAACTTCAGCAGAATTCCGAGAACAATGGAAGAATTCCAAAGCATTTTTAAAAGTCAGCGGAATTCCGAGAACAATGGAAGAGTTCCGAAGCATTTTTAAAAGTCAGCGGAATTCCGAGAACAATGGAAGAGTTCCGAAGCATTTTTAAACTTCAGCAGAAGTCCTGGCACAATGGAAGAGTTCTGAACCATTTTTAAAAGTCAGCAGAATTCCGAGAACAATAGTAGGGTACCAAAGCATGTTAAAACTTCAGCGGAATTCTGAGAACAATGTAAGAGTTCCGAAGCATTTTTAAACGTCAGCGGAATTTTGAAAACAATCGAAGAGTTCCAAAGCATTTTTAAAAGTCAGCGGAATTCCGTGAACAATGGAAGAGTTGTGAAGCATTTTTAAGCGTCACCGGAAATCCGAGAACAATGGAAGAATTCCGAAGTATTTTTAAACTTCAAAACTTCAGCAGAATTCCGAGAACAATGGAAGAGTTCCGAAGCATTCTTAAACTTCAGCGGAATTCCGAGAACAATGGAAGAGTTTTGAAGCAATTTTAAGCGTCAGCGGAATTCCGAGAACAATGGAAAAGTTCTGAAGCATTTTTAAATGTCAGCGGAATTCCGGGAACAATTGAAGAGTTGTGAAGCATTTTTAAGCGTCAGCGAAATTCTGAGAACAATGGAAGAATTCCGAAGCATTTTTAAACTTCAAAACTTCAGCAGAATTCCGAGAACAATGGAAGAGTTCCGAAGCATTCTTAAACTTCAGCGGAATTCCGAGAACAATGGAAGAGTTTTGAAGCAATTTTAAGCGTCAGCGGAATTCCGAGAACAATGGAAGAGTTCCGAAGCATTTTTAAATGTCAGCGGAATTCCGAGAACAATGGAAGAGTTCTGAAGCATTTTTAAACTTCAAAACTTCAGCAGAATTCCGAGAACAATGGAAGAATTCCGAAGCATTTTTAAACTTCAGCAGAATTCCGAGAACAATGGAAGAGTTCCGAAGCATTCTTAAACTTCAGCAGAATTCCGAGAACAATGGAAGAGTTCCGAAGCATTTTTAAACGTCAACGGAATTCCGAGAACAATGGAAGAGTTCTGAAGCATTTTTAAAAGTCAGCGGAATTCTGAGAAAAATAGAAGAGTTGTGAAGCATTTTTAAGCGTGAGCGGAATTCCGAGAACAATGGAAGAATTCCGAAGCATTTTTAAACTTCAAAACTTCACTAGAATTCCGAAAGGAATGGAAGAATTCCGAAGCATTCTTAAACTTCAGCGGAATTCCGAGAACAATGGAAGAGTTCCGAAGCATTTTTAAAAGTCAGCGGAATTCCGAGAACAATGGAAGAGTTCCGAAGCATTTTTACACTTCAGCAGAATTCCTGGAACAATGGAAGAGTTCTGAAGCATTTTTCAAAGTCAGCAGAATTCCGAGAACAATAGAAGGGTACCAAAGCATGTTTAAACTTCAGCGGAATTCTGAGAACAATGTAAGAGTTCCGAAGCATTTTTAAACTTCACCGGAATTCCGAGAACAATGGAAGAGTTCCGAAGCATTTTTAAACATCAGCGGAATTCCGAGAACAATGGAAGAGTTCTGAAGCATTTTTAAACGTCAGCGGAATTCCGAGAACAATAGAAGAGTTGTGAAGCATTTTTAAGGGTCAGCGGAATTCTGAGAACAATGGAAGAATTCCGAAGCATTTTTAAACTTCAAAACTTCAGCAGAATTCCGAGAACAATGGAAGAGTTCCGAAGCATTCTTAAACTTCAGCGGAATTCCGAGAACAAAGGAAGAGTTCTGAAGCATTTTTAAAAGTCAGCGGAATTCTGAGAACAATAGAAGAGTTGTGAAGCATTTTTAAGCGTCAGCGGAATTCCGAGAACAATGGAAGAATTCCGAAGCATTTTTAAACTTCAAAACTTCAGCAGAATTCCGAGAACAATGGAAGAATTCCGAAGCATTTTTAAACTTCAGCAGAATTCCGAGAACAATGGAAGAGTTCCGAAGCATTCTTAAACTTCAGCAGAATTCCGAGAACAATGGAAGAGTTCCGAAGCATTTTTAAACGTCAGCGGAATTCCGAGAACAATAGAAGAGTTGTGAAGCATTTTTAAGCGTCAGCGGAATTCTGAGAACAATGGAAGAATTCCGAAGCATTTTTAAACTTCAAAACTTCAGCAGAATTCCGAGAACAATGGAAGAGTTCCGAAGCATTCTTAAACTTCAGCGGAATTCCGAGAACAATGGAAGAGTTTTGAAGCAATTTTAAGCGTCAGCGGAATTCCGAGAACAATGGAAGAGTTCCGAAGCATTTTTAAACGTCAGCGGAATTCCGAGAACAATGGAAGAGTTCTGAAACATTTTTAAAAGTCAGCGGAATTCTGAGAAAAATAGAAGAGTTGTGAAGCATTTTTAAGCGTCAGCGGAATTCCGAGAACAATGGAAGAATTCCGAAGCATTTTTAAACTTCAAAACTTCAGCAGAATTCCGAGAACAATGGAAGAATTCCAAAGCATTCTTAAACTTCAGCCGAATTCCGAGAACAATGGAAGAGTTCCAAAGCATTTTTAAAAGTCAGCGGAATTCCGAGAACAATGGAAGAGTTCCGAAGCATTTTTAAAAGTCTGCGGAATTCCGAGAACAATGGAAGAGTTCCGAAGCATTTTTAAACTTCAGCAGAATTCCTGGCACAATGGAAGAGTTCTGAAGCATTTTTAAAAGTCAGCAGAATTCCGAGAACAATAGAAGGGTACCAAAGCATGCTTAAACTTCAGCGGAATTCTGAGAACAATGTAAGAGTTCCGAAGCATTTTTAAACTTCACCAGAATTCCGAGAACAATGGAAGAGTTCTGAAGCATTTTTAAACATCAGCGGAATTTTGAAAACAATCGAAGAGTTCCGAAGCATTTTTAAAAGTCAGCGGAATTCCGTGAACAATGGAAGAGTTGTGAAGCATTTTTAAGCGTCAGCGGAATTCCGAGAACAATGGAAGAGTTCCGAAGCATTTTTAAACTTCAGCAGAATTCCGAGAACAATGAAAGAGTTCCGAAGCATTCTTAAACTTCAGCGGAATTCCGAGAACAATGGAAGAGTTCCGAAGCATTTTTAAAAGTCAGCAGAATTCCGAGAACAATGGAAGAGTTCCGAAGCATTTTTAAAAGTCAGCAGTATTCCGAGAACAATAGAAGGGTACCAAAGCATGTTTAAACTTCAGCGGAATTCTGAGAACAATCTAAGAGTTCCGAAGCATTTTTAAACTTCACCGGAATTCCGAGAACAATGGAAGAGTCTCGAAGCATTTTTAAACGTCAGCGGAATTCCGAGAACAATGGAAGAGTTCTGAAGCATTTTTAAACGTCAGCGGAATTTTGAAAACAATGGAAGATTTCCGAAGCATTTTTAAACGTCAGCGGAATTCTCTGAACACTGGAAGAGTTCCGAAGCATTTTTAAATGTCAGCGGAATTCCGAGAACAATGGAAGAGTTCCGAAGCATTTTTAAACTTCAGCAGAATTCCGAGAACAATGGAAGAGTTCCGAAGCATTCTTAAACTTCAGCAGAATTCCGAGAACAATGGAAGAGTTCCGAAGCATTCTTAAACTTCAGCAGAATTCCGAGAACAATGGAAGAGTTCCGAAGCATTTTTAAATGTCAGCGGAATTCCGAGAACAATAGAAGAGTTGTGAAGCATTTTTAAGCGTCAGCGGAATTCTGAGAACAATGGAAGAATTCCGAAGCATTTTTAAACTTCAAAACTTCAGCAGAATTCCGAGAACAATGGAAGAGTTCCGAAGCATTCTTAAACTTCAGCGGAATTCCGAGAACAATTGAAGAGTTTTGAAGCAATTTTAAGCGTCAGCGGAATTCCGAGAACAATGGAAGAGTTCCGAAGCATTTTTAAACGTCAGCGGAATTCCGAGAACAATGGAAGAGTTCTGAAGCTTTTTTAAAAGTCAGCGGAATTCTGAGAAAAATAGAAGAGTTGTGAAGCATTTTTAAGTGTCAGCGGAATTCCGAGAACAATGGAAGAATTCCGAAGCATTTTTAAACTTCAAAACTTCAGCAGAATTCCGAGAACAATGGAAGAATTCCGAAGCATTCTTAAACTTCAGCGGAATTCCGAGAACAATGGAAGAGTTCCGAAGCATTTTCAAAAGTCAGCAGAATTCCGAGAACAATGGAAGAGTTCCGAAGCATTCTTAAACTTCAGCAGAATTCCGAGAACAATGGAAGAGTTCCGAAGCATTTTTAAACGTCAACGGAATTCCGAGAACAATGGAAGAGTTCTGAAGCATTTTTAAAAGTCAGCGGAATTCTGAGAAAAATAGAAGAGTTGTGAAGCATTTTTAAGCGTGAGCGGAATTCCGAGAACAATGGAAGAATTCCGAAGCATTTTTAAACTTCAAAACTTCAGCAGAATTCCGAAAGGAATGGAAGAATTCCGAAGCATTCTTAAACTTCAGCGGAATTCCGAGAACAATGGAAGAGTTCCGAAGCATTTTTAAAAGTCAGCGGAATTCCGAGAACAATGGAAGAGTTCCGAAGCATTTTTACACTTCAGCAGAATTCCTGGAACAATGGAAGAGTTCTGAAGCATTTTTCAAAGTCAGCAGAATTCCGAGAACAATAGAAGGGTACCAAAGCATGTTTAAACTTCAGCGGAATTCTGAGAACAATGTAAGAGTTCCGAAGCATTTTTAAACTTCACCGGAATTCCGAGAACAATGGAAGAGTTCCGAAGCATTTTTAAACATCAGCGGAATTCCGAGAACAATGGAAGAGTTCTGAAGCATTTTTAAACGTCAGCGGAATTCCGAGAACAATAGAAGAGTTGTGAAGCATTTTTAAGGGTCAGCGGAATTCTGAGAACAATGGAAGAATTCCGAAGCATTTTTAAACTTCAAAACTTCAGCAGAATTCCGAGAACAATGGAAGAGTTCCGAAGCATTCTTAAACTTCAGCGGAATTCCGAGAACAAAGGAAGAGTTCTGAAGCATTTTTAAAAGTCAGCGGAATTCTGAGAACAATAGAAGAGTTGTGAAGCATTTTTAAGCGTCAGCGGAATTCCGAGAACAATGGAAGAATTCCGAAGCATTTTTAAACTTCAAAACTTCAGCAGAATTCCGAGAACAATGGAAGAATTCCGAAGCATTTTTAAACTTCAGCAGAATTCCGAGAACAATGGAAGAGTTCCGAAGCATTCTTAAACTTCAGCAGAATTCCGAGAACAATGGAAGAGTTCCGAAGCATTTTTAAACGTCAGCGGAATTCCGAGAACAATAGAAGAGTTGTGAAGCATTTTTAAGCGTCAGCGGAATTCTGAGAACAATGGAAGAATTCCGAAGCATTTTTAAACTTCAAAACTTCAGCAGAATTCCGAGAACAATGGAAGAGTTCCGAAGCATTCTTAAACTTCAGCGGAATTCCGAGAACAATGGAAGAGTTTTGAAGCAATTTTAAGCGTCAGCGGAATTCCGAGAACAATGGAAGAGTTCCGAAGCATTTTTAAACGTCAGCGGAATTCCGAGAACAATGGAAGAGTTCTGAAACATTTTTAAAAGTCAGCGGAATTCTGAGAAAAATAGAAGAGTTGTGAAGCATTTTTAAGCGTCAGCGGAATTCCGAGAACAATGGAAGAATTCCGAAGCATTTTTAAACTTCAAAACTTCAGCAGAATTCCGAGAACAATGGAAGAATTCCAAAGCATTCTTAAACTTCAGCCGAATTCCGAGAACAATGGAAGAGTTCCAAAGCATTTTTAAAAGTCAGCGGAATTCCGAGAACAATGGAAGAGTTCCGAAGCATTTTTAAAAGTCTGCGGAATTCCGAGAACAATGGAAGAGTTCCGAAGCATTTTTAAACTTCAGCAGAATTCCTGGCACAATGGAAGAGTTCTGAAGCATTTTTAAAAGTCAGCAGAATTCCGAGAACAATAGAAGGGTACCAAAGCATGCTTAAACTTCAGCGGAATTCTGAGAACAATGTAAGAGTTCCGAAGCATTTTTAAACTTCACCAGAATTCCGAGAACAATGGAAGAGTTCTGAAGCATTTTTAAACATCAGCGGAATTTTGAAAACAATCGAAGAGTTCCGAAGCATTTTTAAAAGTCAGCGGAATTCCGTGAACAATGGAAGAGTTGTGAAGCATTTTTAAGCGTCAGCGGAATTCCGAGAACAATGGAAGAGTTCCGAAGCATTTTTAAACTTCAGCAGAATTCCGAGAACAATGAAAGAGTTCCGAAGCATTCTTAAACTTCAGCGGAATTCCGAGAACAATGGAAGAGTTCCGAAGCATTTTTAAAAGTCAGCAGAATTCCGAGAACAATGGAAGAGTTCCGAAGCATTTTTAAAAGTCAGCAGTATTCCGAGAACAATAGAAGGGTACCAAAGCATGTTTAAACTTCAGCGGAATTCTGAGAACAATCTAAGAGTTCCGAAGCATTTTTAAACTTCACCGGAATTCCGAGAACAATGGAAGAGTCTCGAAGCATTTTTAAACGTCAGCGGAATTCCGAGAACAATGGAAGAGTTCTGAAGCATTTTTAAACGTCAGCGGAATTTTGAAAACAATGGAAGATTTCCGAAGCATTTTTAAACGTCAGCGGAATTCTCTGAACACTGGAAGAGTTCCGAAGCATTTTTAAATGTCAGCGGAATTCCGAGAACAATGGAAGAGTTCCGAAGCATTTTTAAACTTCAGCAGAATTCCGAGAACAATGGAAGAGTTCCGAAGCATTCTTAAACTTCAGCAGAATTCCGAGAACAATGGAAGAGTTCCGAAGCATTCTTAAACTTCAGCAGAATTCCGAGAACAATGGAAGAGTTCCGAAGCATTTTTAAATGTCAGCGGAATTCCGAGAACAATAGAAGAGTTGTGAAGCATTTTTAAGCGTCAGCGGAATTCTGAGAACAATGGAAGAATTCCGAAGCATTTTTAAACTTCAAAACTTCAGCAGAATTCTGAGAACAATGGAAGAGTTCCGAAGCATTCTTAAACTTCAGCGGAATTCCGAGAACAATTGAAGAGTTTTGAAGCAATTTTAAGCGTCAGCGGAATTCCGAGAACAATGGAAGAGTTCCGAAGCATTTTTAAACGTCAGCGGAATTCCGAGAACAATGGAAGAGTTCTGAAGCTTTTTTAAAAGTCAGCGGAATTCTGAGAAAAATAGAAGAGTTGTGAAGCATTTTTAAGTGTCAGCGGAATTCCGAGAACAATGGAAGAATTCCGAAGCATTTTTAAACTTCAAAACTTCAGCAGAATTCCGAGAACAATGGAAGAATTCCGAAGCATTCTTAAACTTCAGCGGAATTCCGAGAACAATGGAAGAGTTCCGAAGCATTTTCAAAAGTCAGCGGAATTCCGAGAACAATGGAAGAGTTCCGAAGCATTTTTACACTTCAGCAGAATTCCTGGAACAATAGAAGAGTTCTGAAGCATTTTTCAAAGTCAGCAGAATTCCGAGAACCATAGAAGGGTACCAAAGCATGTTTAAACTTCACCGGAATTCCGAGAACAATGGAAGAGTTCCGAAGCATTTTTAAACATCAGCGGAATTCCGAGAACAATGGAAGAGTTCTGAAGCATTTTTAAACGTCAGCGGAATTCCGAGAACAATAGAAGAGTTGTGAAGCATTTTTAAGCGTCAGCGGAATTCTGAGAACAATGGAAGAATTCCAAAGCATTTTTAAACTTCAAAACTTCAGCAGAATTCCGAGAACAATGGAAGAGTTCCGAAGCATTCTTAAACTTCAGCGGAATTCCGAGAACAATGGAAGAGTTTTGAAGCAATTTTAAGCGTCAGCGGAATTCCGAGAACAATGGAAGAGTTCCGAAGCATTTTTAAACGTCAGCGGAATTCCGAGAACAATGGAAGAGTTCTGAAGCATTTTTAAAAGTCAGCGGAATTCTGAGAACAATAGAAGAGTTGTGAAGCATTTTTAAGCGTCAGCGGAATTCTGAGCACAATGGAAGAATTCCGAAGCATTTTTAAACTTCAAAACTTCAGCAGAATTCCGAGAACAATGGAAGAATTCCAAAGCATTTTTAAAAGTCAGCGGAATTCCGAGAACAATGGAAGAGTTCCGAAGCATTTTTAAAAGTCAGCGGAATTCCGAGAACAATGGAAGAGTTCCGAAGCATTTTTAAACTTCAGCAGAAGTCCTGGCACAATGGAAGAGTTCTGAACCATTTTTAAAAGTCAGCAGAATTCCGAGAACAATAGTAGGGTACCAAAGCATGTTAAAACTTCAGCGGAATTCTGAGAACAATGTAAAAGTTCCGAAGCATTTTTAAACTTCACCGGAATTCCGAGAACAATGGAAGAGTTCTGAAGCATTTTTAAACGTCAGCGGAATTTTGAAAACAATCGAAGAGTTCCAAAGCATTTTTAAAAGTCAGCGGAATTCCGTGAACAATGGAAGAGTTGTGAAGCATTTTTAAGCGTCACCGGAAATCCGAGAACAATGGAAGAATTCCGAAGCATTTTTAAACTTCAAAACTTCAGCAGAATTCCGAGAACAATGGAAGAGTTCCGAAGCATTCTTAAACTTCAGCGGAATTCCGAGAACAATGGAAGAGTTTTGAAGCAATTTTAAGCGTCAGCGGAATTCCGAGAACAATGGAAAAGTTCTGAAGCATTTTTAAATGTCAGCGGAATTCCGGGAACAATAGAAGAGTTGTGAAGCATTTTTAAGCGTCAGCGGAATTCTGAGAACAATGGAAGAATTCCGAAGCATTTTTAAACTTCAAAACTTCAGCAGAATTCCGAGAACAATGGAAGAATTCCGAAGCATTTTTAAACTTCAAAACTTCAGCAGAATTCCGAAAGCAATGGAAGAATTCCGAAGCATTCTTAAACTTCAGCGGAATTCCGAGAACAATGGAAGAGTTCCGAAGCATTTTTAAAAGTCAGCGGAATTCCGAGAACAATGGAAGAGTTCCGAAGCATTTTTACACTTCAGCAGAATTCCTGGAACAATGGAAGAGTTCTGAAGCATTTTTCAAAGTCAGCAGAATTCCGAGAACAATAGAAGGGTACCAAAGCATGTTTAAACTTCAGCGGAATTCTGAGAACAATGTAAGAGTTCCGAAGCATTTTTAAACTTCACCGGAATTCCGAGAACAATGGAAGAGTTCCGAAGCATTTTTAAACATCAGCGGAATTCCGAGAACAATGGAAGAGTTCTGAAGCATTTTTAAACGTCAGCGGAATTCCGAGAACAATAGAAGAGTTGTGAAGCATTTTTAAGCGTCAGCGGAATTCTGAGAACAATGGAAGAATTCCGAAGCATTTTTAAACTTCAAAACTTCAGCAGAATTCCGAGAACAATGGAAGAGTTCCGAAGCATTCTTAAACTTCAGCGGAATTCCGAGAACAAAGGAAGAGTTCTGAAGCATTTTTAAAAGTCAGCGGAATTCTGAGAACAATAGAAGAGTTGTGAAGCATTTTTAAGCGTCAGCGGAATTCCGAGAACAATGGAAGAATTCCGAAGCATTTTTAAACTTCAAAACTTCAGCAGAATTCCGAGAACAATGGAAGAATTCCGAAGCATTTTTAAACTTCAGCAGAATTCCGAGAACAATGGAAGAGTTCCGAAGCATTCTTAAACTTCAGCAGAATTCCGAGAACAATGGAAGAGTTCCGAAGCATTTTTAAACGTCAGCGGAATTTTGAAAACAATCGAAGAGTTCCAAAGCATTTTTAAAAGTCAGCGGAATTCCGTGAACAATGGAAGAGTTGTGAAGCATTTTTAAGCGTCACCGGAAATCCGAGAACAATGGAAGAATTCCGAAGCATTTTTAAACTTCAAAACTTCAGCAGAATTCCGAGAACAATGGAAGAGTTCTGAAGCATTCTTAAACTTCAGCGGAATTCCGAGAACAATGGAAGAGTTTTGAAGCAATTTTAAGCGTCAGCGGAATTCCGAGAACAATGGAAAAGTTCTGAAGCATTTTTAAATGTCAGCGGAATTCCGGGAACAATAGAAGAGTTGTGAAGCATTTTTAAGCGTCAGCGGAATTCTGAGAACAATGGAAGAATTCCGAAGCATTTTTAAACTTCAAAACTTCAGCAGAATTCCGAGAACAATGGAAGAGTTCCGAAGCATTCTTAAACTTCAGCGGAATTCCGAGAACAATGGAAGAGTTTTGAAGCAATTTTAAGCGTCAGCGGAATTCCGAGAACAATGGAAGAGTTCCGAAGCATTTTTAAATGTCAGCGGAATTCCGAGAACAATGGAAGAGTTCTGAAGCATTTTTAAACTTCAAAACTTCAGCAGAATTCCGAGAACAATGGAAGAGTTCCGAAGCATTTTTAAACTTCAGCAGAATTCCGAGAACAATGGAAGAGTTCCGAAGCATTCTTAAACTTCAGCAGAATTCCGAGAACAATGGAAGAGTTCCGAAGCATTTTTAAACGTCAACGGAATTCCGAGAACAATGGAAGAGTTCTGAAGCATTTTTAAAAGTCAGCGGAATTCTGAGAAAAATAGAAGAGTTGTGAAGCATTTTTAAGCGTGAGCGGAATTCCGAGAACAATGGAAGAATTCCGAAGCATTTTTAAACTTCAAAACTTCAGCAGAATTCCGAAAGCAATGGAAGAATTCCGAAGCATTCTTAAACTTCAGCGGAATTCCGAGAACAATGGAAGAGTTCCGAAGCATTTTTAAAAGTCAGCGGAATTCCGAGAACAATGGAAGAGTTCCGAAGCATTTTTACACTTCAGCAGAATTCCTGGAACAATGGAAGAGTTCTGAAGCATTTTTCAAAGTCAGCAGAATTCCGAGAACAATAGAAGGGTACCAAAGCATGTTTAAACTTCAGCGGAATTCTGAGAACAATGTAAGAGTTCCGAAGCATTTTTAAACTTCACCGGAATTCCGAGAACAATGGAAGAGTTCCGAAGCATTTTTAAACATCAGCGGAATTCCGAGAACAATGGAAGAGTTCTGAAGCATTTTTAAACGTCAGCGGAATTCCGAGAACAATAGAAGAGTTGTGAAGCATTTTTAAGCGTCAGCGGAATTCTGAGAACAATGGAAGAATTCCGAAGCATTTTTAAACTTCAAAACTTCAGCAGAATTCCGAGAACAATGGAAGAGTTCCGAAGCATTCTTAAACTTCAGCGGAATTCTGAGAACAAAGGAAGAGTTCTGAAGCATTTTTAAAAGTCAGCGGAATTCTGAGAACAATAGAAGAGTTGTGAAGCATTTTTAAGCGTCAGCGGAATTCCGAGAACAATGGAAGAATTCCGAAGCATTTTTAAACTTCAAAACTTCAGCAGAATTCCGAGAACAATGGAAGAATTCCGAAGCATTTTTAAACTTCAGCAGAATTCCGAGAACAATGGAAGAGTTCCGAAGCATTCTTAAACTTCAGCAGAATTCCGAGAACAATGGAAGAGTTCCGAAGCATTTTTAAACGTCAGCGGAATTCCGAGAACAATGGAAGAGTTCTGAAGCATTTTTAAAAGTCAGCGGAATTCTGAGAAAAATAGAAGAGTTGTGAAGCATTTTTAAGCGTGAGCGGAATTCCGAGAACAATGGAAGAATTCCGAAGCATTTTTAAACTTCAAAACTTCAGCAGAATTCCGAAAACAATGGAAGAATTCCGAAGCATTCTTAAACTTCAGCGGAATTCCGAGAACAATGGAAGAGTTCCGAAGCATTTTTAAAAGTCAGCGGAATTCCGAGAACAATGGAAGAGTTCCGAAGCATTTTTACACTTCAGCAGAATTCCTGGAACAATGGAAGAGTTCTGAAGCATTTTTCAAAGTCAGCAGAATTCCGAGAACAATAGAAGGGTACCAAAGCATGTTTAAACTTCAGCGGAATTCTGAGAACAATGTAAGAGTTCCGAAGCATTTTTAAACTTCACCGGAATTCCGAGAACAATGGAAGAGTTCCGAAGCATTTTTAAACATCAGCGGAATTCCGAGAACAATGGAAGAGTTCTGAAGCATTTTTAAACGTCAGCGGAATTCCGAGAACAATAGAAGAGTTGTGAAGCATTTTTAAGCGTCAGCGGAATTCTGAGAACAATGGAAGAATTCCGAAGCATTTTTAAACTTCAAAACTTCAGCAGAATTCCGAGAACAATGGAAGAGTTCCGAAGCATTCTTAAACTTCAGCGGAATTCCGAGAACAATGGAAGAGTTTTGAAGCAATTTTAAGCGTCAGCGGAATTCCGAGAACAATGGAAGAGTTCCGAAGCATTTTTAAACGTCAGCGGAATTCCGAGAACAATGGAAGAGTTCTGAAACATTTTTAAAAGTCAGCGGAATTCTGAGAAAAATAGAAGAGTTGTGAAGCATTTTTAAGCGTCAGCGGAATTCCGAGAACAATGGAAGAATTCCGAAGCATTTTTAAACTTCAAAACTTCAGCAGAATTCCGAGAACAATGGAAGAATTCCAAAGCATTCTTAAACTTCAGCCGAATTCCGAGAACAATGGAAGAGTTCCAAAGCATTTTTAAAAGTCAGCGGAATTCCGAGAACAATGGAAGAGTTCCGAAGCATTTTTAAAAGTCTGCGGAATTCCGAGAACAATGGAAGAGTTCCGAAGCATTTTTAAACTTCAGCAGAATTCCTGGCACAATGGAAGAGTTCTGAAGCATTTTTAAAAGTCAGCAGAATTCCGAGAACAATAGAAGGGTACCAAAGCATGCTTAAACTTCAGCGGAATTCTGAGAACAATGTAAGAGTTCCGAAGCATTTTTAAACTTCACCAGAATTCCGAGAACAATGGAAGAGTTCTGAAGCATTTTTAAACATCAGCGGAATTTTGAAAACAATCGAAGAGTTCCGAAGCATTTTTAAAAGTCAGCGGAATTCCGTGAACAATGGAAGAGTTGTGAAGCATTTTTAAGCGTCAGCGGAATTCCGAGAACAATGGAAGAGTTCCGAAGCATTTTTAAACTTCAGCAGAATTCCGAGAACAATGAAAGAGTTCCGAAGCATTCTTAAACTTCAGCGGAATTCCGAGAACAATGGAAGAGTTCCGAAGCATTTTTAAAAGTCAGCAGAATTCCGAGAACAATGGAAGAGTTCCGAAGCATTTTTAAAAGTCAGCAGTATTCCGAGAACAATAGAAGGGTACCAAAGCATGTTTAAACTTCAGCGGAATTCTGAGAACAATCTAAGAGTTCCGAAGCATTTTTAAACTTCACCGGAATTCCGAGAACAATGGAAGAGTCTCGAAGCATTTTTAAACGTCAGCGGAATTCCGAGAACAATGGAAGAGTTCTGAAGCATTTTTAAACGTCAGCGGAATTTTGAAAACAATGGAAGATTTCCGAAGCATTTTTAAACGTCAGCGGAATTCTCTGAACACTGGAAGAGTTCCGAAGCATTTTTAAATGTCAGCGGAATTCCGAGAACAATGGAAGAGTTCCGAAGCATTTTTAAACTTCAGCAGAATTCCGAGAACAATGGAAGAGTTCCGAAGCATTCTTAAACTTCAGCAGAATTCCGAGAACAATGGAAGAGTTCCGAAGCATTCTTAAACTTCAGCAGAATTCCGAGAACAATGGAAGAGTTCCGAAGCATTTTTAAATGTCAGCGGAATTCCGAGAACAATAGAAGAGTTGTGAAGCATTTTTAAGCGTCAGCGGAATTCTGAGAACAATGGAAGAATTCCGAAGCATTTTTAAACTTCAAAACTTCAGCAGAATTCCGAGAACAATGGAAGAGTTCCGAAGCATTCTTAAACTTCAGCGGAATTCCGAGAACAATTGAAGAGTTTTGAAGCAATTTTAAGCGTCAGCGGAATTCCGAGAACAATGGAAGAGTTCCGAAGCATTTTTAAACGTCAGCGGAATTCCGAGAACAATGGAAGAGTTCTGAAGCTTTTTTAAAAGTCAGCGGAATTCTGAGAAAAATAGAAGAGTTGTGAAGCATTTTTAAGTGTCAGCGGAATTCCGAGAACAATGGAAGAATTCCGAAGCATTTTTAAACTTCAAAACTTCAGCAGAATTCCGAGAACAATGGAAGAATTCCGAAGCATTCTTAAACTTCAGCGGAATTCCGAGAACAATGGAAGAGTTCCGAAGCATTTTCAAAAGTCAGCGGAATTCCGAGAACAATGGAAGAGTTCCGAAGCATTTTTACACTTCAGCAGAATTCCTGGAACAATGGAAGAGTTCTGAAGCATTTTTCAAAGTCAGCAGAATTCCGAGAACCATAGAAGGGTACCAAAGCATGTTTAAACTTCACCGGAATTCCGAGAACAATGGAAGAGTTCCGAAGCATTTTTAAACATCAGCGGAATTCCGAGAACAATGGAAGAGTTCTGAAGCATTTTTAAACGTCAGCGGAATTCCGAGAACAATAGAAGAGTTGTGAAGCATTTTTAAGCGTCAGCGGAATTCTGAGAACAATGGAAGAATTCCAAAGCATTTTTAAACTTCAAAACTTCAGCAGAATTCCGAGAACAATGGAAGAGTTCCGAAGCATTCTTAAACTTCAGCGGAATTCCGAGAACAATGGAAGAGTTTTGAAGCAATTTTAAGTTTCAGCGGAATTACGAGAACAATGGAAGAGTTCCGAAGCATTTTTAAACGTCAGCGGAATTCCGAGAACAATGGAAGAGTTCTGAAGCATTTTTAAAAGTCAGCGGAATTCTGAGAAAAATAGAAGAGTTGTGAAGCATTTTTAAGCGTCAGCGGAATTCCAAGAACAATGGAAGAATTCCGAAGCATTTTTAAACTTCAAAACTTCAGCAGAATTCCGAGAACAATGGAAGAATTCCAAAGCATTTTTAAAAGTCAGCGGAATTCCGAGAACAATGGAAGAGTTCCGAAGCATTTTTAAAAGTCAGCGGAATTCCGAGAACAATGGAAGAGTTCCGAAGCATTTTTAAACTTCAGCAGAAGTCCTGGCACAATGGAAGAGTTCTGAACCATTTTTAAAAGTCAGCAGAATTCCGAGAACAATAGTAGGGTACCAAAGCATGTTAAAACTTCAGCGGAATTCTGAGAACAATGTAAAAGTTCCGAAGCATTTTTAAACTTCACCGGAATTCCGAGAACAATGGAAGAGTTCTGAAGCATTTTTAAACGTCAGCGGAATTTTGAAAACAATCGAAGAGTTCCAAAGCATTTTTAAAAGTCAGCGGAATTCCGTGAACAATGGAAGAGTTGTGAAGCATTTTTAAGCGTCACCGGAAATCCGAGAACAATGGAAGAATTCCGAAGCATTTTTAAACTTCAAAACTTCAGCAGAATTCCGAGAACAATGGAAGAGTTCCGAAGCATTCTTAAACTTCAGCGGAATTCCGAGAACAATGGAAGAGTTTTGAAGCAATTTTAAGCGTCAGCGGAATTCCGAGAACAATGGAAAAGTTCTGAAGCATTTTTAAATGTCAGCGGAATTCCGGGAACAATAGAAGAGTTGTGAAGCATTTTTAAGCGTCAGCGGAATTCTGAGAACAATGGAAGAATTCCGAAGCATTTTTAAACTTCAAAACTTCAGCAGAATTCCGAGAACAATGGAAGAGTTCCGAAGCATTCTTAAACTTCAGCGGAATTCCGAGAACAAAGGAAGAGTTCTGAAGCATTTTTAAAAGTCAGCGGAATTCTGAGAACAATAGAAGAGTTGTGAAGCATTTTTAAGCGTCAGCGGAATTCCGAGAACAATGGAAGAATTCCGAAGCATTTTTAAACTTCAAAACTTCAGCAGAATTCCGAGAACAATGGAAGAATTCCGAAGCATTTTTAAACTTCAGCAGAATTCCGAGAACAATGGAAGAGTTCCGAAGCATTCTTAAACTTCAGCAGAATTCCGAGAACAATGGAAGAGTTCCGAAGCATTTTTAAACGTCAGCGGAATTCCGAGAACAATGGAAGAGTTCTGAAGCATTTTTAAAAGTCAGCGGAATTCTGAGAAAAATAGAAGAGTTGTGAAGCATTTTTAAGCGTGAGCGGAATTCCGAGAACAATGGAAGAATTCCGAAGCATTTTTAAACTTCAAAACTTCAGCAGAATTCCGAAAACAATGGAAGAATTCCGAAGCATTCTTAAACTTCAGCGGAATTCCGAGAACAATGGAAGAGTTCCGAAGCATTTTTAAAAGTCAGCGGAATTCCGAGAACAATGGAAGAGTTCCGAAGCATTTTTACACTTCAGCAGAATTCCTGGAACAATGGAAGAGTTCTGAAGCATTTTTCAAAGTCAGCAGAATTCCGAGAACAATAGAAGGGTACCAAAGCATGTTTAAACTTCAGCGGAATTCTGAGAACAATGTAAGAGTTCCGAAGCATTTTTAAACTTCACCGGAATTCCGAGAACAATGGAAGAGTTCCGAAGCATTTTTAAACATCAGCGGAATTCCGAGAACAATGGAAGAGTTCTGAAGCATTTTTAAACGTCAGCGGAATTCCGAGAACAATAGAAGAGTTGTGAAGCATTTTTAAGCGTCAGCGGAATTCTGAGAACAATGGAAGAATTCCGAAGCATTTTTAAACTTCAAAACTTCAGCAGAATTCCGAGAACAATGGAAGAGTTCCGAAGCATTCTTAAACTTCAGCGGAATTCCGAGAACAATGGAAGAGTTTTGAAGCAATTTTAAGCGTCAGCGGAATTCCGAGAACAATGGAAGAGTTCCGAAGCATTTTTAAACGTCAGCGGAATTCCGAGAACAATGGAAGAGTTCTGAAACATTTTTAAAAGTCAGCGGAATTCTGAGAAAAATAGAAGAGTTGTGAAGCATTTTTAAGCGTCAGCGGAATTCCGAGAACAATGGAAGAATTCCGAAGCATTTTTAAACTTCAAAACTTCAGCAGAATTCCGAGAACAATGGAAGAATTCCAAAGCATTCTTAAACTTCAGCCGAATTCCGAGAACAATGGAAGAGTTCCAAAGCATTTTTAAAAGTCAGCGGAATTCCGAGAACAATGGAAGAGTTCCGAAGCATTTTTAAAAGTCTGCGGAATTCCGAGAACAATGGAAGAGTTCCGAAGCATTTTTAAACTTCAGCAGAATTCCTGGCACAATGGAAGAGTTCTGAAGCATTTTTAAAAGTCAGCAGAATTCCGAGAACAATAGAAGGGTACCAAAGCATGCTTAAACTTCAGCGGAATTCTGAGAACAATGTAAGAGTTCCGAAGCATTTTTAAACTTCACCAGAATTCCGAGAACAATGGAAGAGTTCTGAAGCATTTTTAAACATCAGCGGAATTTTGAAAACAATCGAAGAGTTCCGAAGCATTTTTAAAAGTCAGCGGAATTCCGTGAACAATGGAAGAGTTGTGAAGCATTTTTAAGCGTCAGCGGAATTCCGAGAACAATGGAAGAGTTCCGAAGCATTTTTAAACTTCAGCAGAATTCCGAGAACAATGAAAGAGTTCCGAAGCATTCTTAAACTTCAGCGGAATTCCGAGAACAATGGAAGAGTTCCGAAGCATTTTTAAAAGTCAGCAGAATTCCGAGAACAATGGAAGAGTTCCGAAGCATTTTTAAAAGTCAGCAGTATTCCGAGAACAATAGAAGGGTACCAAAGCATGTTTAAACTTCAGCGGAATTCTGAGAACAATCTAAGAGTTCCGAAGCATTTTTAAACTTCACCGGAATTCCGAGAACAATGGAAGAGTCTCGAAGCATTTTTAAACGTCAGCGGAATTCCGAGAACAATGGAAGAGTTCTGAAGCATTTTTAAACGTCAGCGGAATTTTGAAAACAATGGAAGATTTCCGAAGCATTTTTAAACGTCAGCGGAATTCTCTGAACACTGGAAGAGTTCCGAAGCATTTTTAAATGTCAGCGGAATTCCGAGAACAATGGAAGAGTTCCGAAGCATTTTTAAACTTCAGCAGAATTCCGAGAACAATGGAAGAGTTCCGAAGCATTCTTAAACTTCAGCAGAATTCCGAGAACAATGGAAGAGTTCCGAAGCATTCTTAAACTTCAGCAGAATTCCGAGAACAATGGAAGAGTTCCGAAGCATTTTTAAATGTCAGCGGAATTCCGAGAACAATAGAAGAGTTGTGAAGCATTTTTAAGCGTCAGCGGAATTCTGAGAACAATGGAAGAATTCCGAAGCATTTTTAAACTTCAAAACTTCAGCAGAATTCCGAGAACAATGGAAGAGTTCCGAAGCATTCTTAAACTTCAGCGGAATTCCGAGAACAATTGAAGAGTTTTGAAGCAATTTTAAGCGTCAGCGGAATTCCGAGAACAATGGAAGAGTTCCGAAGCATTTTTAAACGTCAGCGGAATTCCGAGAACAATGGAAGAGTTCTGAAGCTTTTTTAAAAGTCAGCGGAATTCTGAGAAAAATAGAAGAGTTGTGAAGCATTTTTAAGTGTCAGCGGAATTCCGAGAACAATGGAAGAATTCCGAAGCATTTTTAAACTTCAAAACTTCAGCAGAATTCCGAGAACAATGGAAGAATTCCGAAGCATTCTTAAACTTCAGCGGAATTCCGAGAACAATGGAAGAGTTCCGAAGCATTTTCAAAAGTCAGCGGAATTCCGAGAACAATGGAAGAGTTCCGAAGCATTTTTACACTTCAGCAGAATTCCTGGAACAATGGAAGAGTTCTGAAGCATTTTTCAAAGTCAGCAGAATTCCGAGAACCATAGAAGGGTACCAAAGCATGTTTAAACTTCACCGGAATTCCGAGAACAATGGAAGAGTTCCGAAGCATTTTTAAACATCAGCGGAATTCCGAGAACAATGGAAGAGTTCTGAAGCATTTTTAAACGTCAGCGGAATTCCGAGAACAATAGAAGAGTTGTGAAGCATTTTTAAGCGTCAGCGGAATTCTGAGAACAATGGAAGAATTCCAAAGCATTTTTAAACTTCAAAACTTCAGCAGAATTCCGAGAACAATGGAAGAGTTCCGAAGCATTCTTAAACTTCAGCGGAATTCCGAGAACAATGGAAGAGTTTTGAAGCAATTTTAAGCGTCAGCGGAATTCCGAGAACAATGGAAGAGTTCCGAAGCATTTTTAAACGTCAGCGGAATTCCGAGAACAATGGAAGAGTTCTGAAGCATTTTTAAAAGTCAGCGGAATTCTGAGAACAATAGAAGAGTTGTGAAGCATTTTTAAGCGTCAGCGGAATTCTGAGCACAATGGAAGAATTCCGAAGCATTTTTAAACTTCAAAACTTCAGCGGAATTCCGAGAACAATGGAAGAGTTTTGAAGCAATTTTAAGTTTCAGCGGAATTACGAGAACAATGGAAGAGTTCCGAAGCATTTTTAAACGTCAGCGGAATTCCGAGAACAATGGAAGAGTTCTGAAGCATTTTTAAAAGTCAGCGGAATTCTGAGAAAAATAGAAGAGTTGTGAAGCATTTTTAAGCGTCAGCGGAATTCCAAGAACAATGGAAGAATTCCGAAGCATTTTTAAACTTCAAAACTTCAGCAGAATTCCGAGAACAATGGAAGAATTCCAAAGCATTTTTAAAAGTCAGCGGAATTCCGAGAACAATGGAAGAGTTCCGAAGCATTTTTAAAAGTCAGCGGAATTCCGAGAACAATGGAAGAGTTCCGAAGCATTTTTAAACTTCAGCAGAAGTCCTGGCACAATGGAAGAGTTCTGAACCATTTTTAAAAGTCAGCAGAATTCCGAGAACAATAGTAGGGTACCAAAGCATGTTAAAACTTCAGCGGAATTCTGAGAACAATGTAAAAGTTCCGAAGCATTTTTAAACTTCACCGGAATTCCGAGAACAATGGAAGAGTTCTGAAGCATTTTTAAACGTCAGCGGAATTTTGAAAACAATCGAAGAGTTCCAAAGCATTTTTAAAAGTCAGCGGAATTCCGTGAACAATGGAAGAGTTGTGAAGCATTTTTAAGCGTCACCGGAAATCCGAGAACAATGGAAGAATTCCGAAGCATTTTTAAACTTCAAAACTTCAGCAGAATTCCGAGAACAATGGAAGAGTTCCGAAGCATTCTTAAACTTCAGCGGAATTCCGAGAACAATGGAAGAGTTTTGAAGCAATTTTAAGCGTCAGCGGAATTCCGAGAACAATGGAAAAGTTCTGAAGCATTTTTAAATGTCAGCGGAATTCCGGGAACAATAGAAGAGTTGTGAAGCATTTTTAAGCGTCAGCGGAATTCTGAGAACAATGGAAGAATTCCGAAGCATTTTTAAACTTCAAAACTTCAGCAGAATTCCGAGAACAATGGAAGAATTCCGAAGCATTTTTAAACTTCAAAACTTCAGCAGAATTCCGAAAGCAATGGAAGAATTCCGAAGCATTCTTAAACTTCAGCGGAATTCCGAGAACAATGGAAGAGTTCCGAAGCATTTTTAAAAGTCAGCGGAATTCCGAGAACAATGGAAGAGTTCCGAAGCATTTTTACACTTCAGCAGAATTCCTGGAACAATGGAAGAGTTCTGAAGCATTTTTCAAAGTCAGCAGAATTCCGAGAACAATAGAAGGGTACCAAAGCATGTTTAAACTTCAGCGGAATTCTGAGAACAATGTAAGAGTTCCGAAGCATTTTTAAACTTCACCGGAATTCCGAGAACAATGGAAGAGTTCCGAAGCATTTTTAAACATCAGCGGAATTCCGAGAACAATGGAAGAGTTCTGAAGCATTTTTAAACGTCAGCGGAATTCCGAGAACAATAGAAGAGTTGTGAAGCATTTTTAAGCGTCAGCGGAATTCTGAGAACAATGGAAGAATTCCGAAGCATTTTTAAACTTCAAAACTTCAGCAGAATTCCGAGAACAATGGAAGAGTTCCGAAGCATTCTTAAACTTCAGCGGAATTCCGAGAACAAAGGAAGAGTTCTGAAGCATTTTTAAAAGTCAGCGGAATTCTGAGAACAATAGAAGAGTTGTGAAGCATTTTTAAGCGTCAGCGGAATTCCGAGAACAATGGAAGAATTCCGAAGCATTTTTAAACTTCAAAACTTCAGCAGAATTCCGAGAACAATGGAAGAATTCCGAAGCATTTTTAAACTTCAGCAGAATTCCGAGAACAATGGAAGAGTTCCGAAGCATTCTTAAACTTCAGCAGAATTCCGAGAACAATGGAAGAGTTCCGAAGCATTTTTAAACGTCAGCGGAATTTTGAAAACAATCGAAGAGTTCCAAAGCATTTTTAAAAGTCAGCGGAATTCCGTGAACAATGGAAGAGTTGTGAAGCATTTTTAAGCGTCACCGGAAATCCGAGAACAATGGAAGAATTCCGAAGCATTTTTAAACTTCAAAACTTCAGCAGAATTCCGAGAACAATGGAAGAGTTCTGAAGCATTCTTAAACTTCAGCGGAATTCCGAGAACAATGGAAGAGTTTTGAAGCAATTTTAAGCGTCAGCGGAATTCCGAGAACAATGGAAAAGTTCTGAAGCATTTTTAAATGTCAGCGGAATTCCGGGAACAATAGAAGAGTTGTGAAGCATTTTTAAGCGTCAGCGGAATTCTGAGAACAATGGAAGAATTCCGAAGCATTTTTAAACTTCAAAACTTCAGCAGAATTCCGAGAACAATGGAAGAGTTCCGAAGCATTCTTAAACTTCAGCGGAATTCCGAGAACAATGGAAGAGTTTTGAAGCAATTTTAAGCGTCAGCGGAATTCCGAGAACAATGGAAGAGTTCCGAAGCATTTTTAAATGTCAGCGGAATTCCGAGAACAATGGAAGAGTTCTGAAGCATTTTTAAACTTCAAAACTTCAGCAGAATTCCGAGAACAATGGAAGAGTTCCGAAGCATTTTTAAACTTCAGCAGAATTCCGAGAACAATGGAAGAGTTCCGAAGCATTCTTAAACTTCAGCAGAATTCCGAGAACAATGGAAGAGTTCCGAAGCATTTTTAAACGTCAACGGAATTCCGAGAACAATGGAAGAGTTCTGAAGCATTTTTAAAAGTCAGCGGAATTCTGAGAAAAATAGAAGAGTTGTGAAGCATTTTTAAGCGTGAGCGGAATTCCGAGAACAATGGAAGAATTCCGAAGCATTTTTAAACTTCAAAACTTCAGCAGAATTCCGAAAGCAATGGAAGAATTCCGAAGCATTCTTAAACTTCAGCGGAATTCCGAGAACAATGGAAGAGTTCCGAAGCATTTTTAAAAGTCAGCGGAATTCCGAGAACAATGGAAGAGTTCCGAAGCATTTTTACACTTCAGCAGAATTCCTGGAACAATGGAAGAGTTCTGAAGCATTTTTCAAAGTCAGCAGAATTCCGAGAACAATAGAAGGGTACCAAAGCATGTTTAAACTTCAGCGGAATTCTGAGAACAATGTAAGAGTTCCGAAGCATTTTTAAACTTCACCGGAATTCCGAGAACAATGGAAGAGTTCCGAAGCATTTTTAAACATCAGCGGAATTCCGAGAACAATGGAAGAGTTCTGAAGCATTTTTAAACGTCAGCGGAATTCCGAGAACAATAGAAGAGTTGTGAAGCATTTTTAAGCGTCAGCGGAATTCTGAGAACAATGGAAGAATTCCGAAGCATTTTTAAACTTCAAAACTTCAGCAGAATTCCGAGAACAATGGAAGAGTT
Source organism: Phyllobates terribilis (assembly GCF_046119375.1). Taxonomy (NCBI): domain Eukaryota; kingdom Metazoa; phylum Chordata; class Amphibia; order Anura; family Dendrobatidae; genus Phyllobates; species Phyllobates terribilis. The sequence continues at coordinate 17,900,114 of NW_027362775.1, read as the reverse complement.
CCGAAGCATTCTTAAACTTCAGCGGAATTCCGAGAACAAAGGAAGAGTTCTGAAGCATTTTTAAAAGTCAGCGGAATTCTGAGAACAATAGAAGAGTTGTGAAGCATTTTTAAGCGTCAGCGGAATTCCGAGAACAATGGAAGAATTCCGAAGCATTTTTAAACTTCAAAACTTCAGCAGAATTCCGAGAACAATGGAAGAATTCCGAAGCATTTTTAAACTTCAGCAGAATTCCGAGAACAATGGAAGAGTTCCGAAGCATTCTTAAACTTCAGCAGAATTCCGAGAACAATGGAAGAGTTCCGAAGCATTTTTAAACGTCAGCAGAATTCCGAGAACAATGGAAGAGTTCTGAAGCATTTTTAAAAGTCAGCGGAATTCTGAGAAAAATAGAAGAGTTGTGAAGCATTTTTAAGCGTGAGCGGAATTCCGAGAACAATGGAAGAATTCCGAAGCATTTTTAAACTTCAAAACTTCAGCAGAATTCCGAAAACAATGGAAGAATTCCGAAGCATTCTTAAACTTCAGCGGAATTCCGAGAACAATGGAAGAGTTCCGAAGCATTTTTAAAAGTCAGCGGAATTCCGAGAACAATGGAAGAGTTCCGAAGCATTTTTACACTTCAGCAGAATTCCTGGAACAATGGAAGAGTTCTGAAGCATTTTTCAAAGTCAGCAGAATTCCGAGAACAATAGAAGGGTACCAAAGCATGTTTAAACTTCAGCGGAATTCTGAGAACAATGTAAGAGTTCCGAAGCATTTTTAAACTTCACCGGAATTCCGAGAACAATGGAAGAGTTCCGAAGCATTTTTAAACATCAGCGGAATTCCGAGAACAATGGAAGAGTTCTGAAGCATTTTTAAACGTCAGCGGAATTCCGAGAACAATAGAAGAGTTGTGAAGCATTTTTAAGCGTCAGCGGAATTCTGAGAACAATGGAAGAATTCCGAAGCATTTTTAAACTTCAAAACTTCAGCAGAATTCCGAGAACAATGGAAGAGTTCCGAAGCATTCTTAAACTTCAGCGGAATTCCGAGAACAATGGAAGAGTTTTGAAGCAATTTTAAGCGTCAGCGGAATTCCGAGAACAATGGAAGAGTTCCGAAGCATTTTTAAACGTCAGCGGAATTCCGAGAACAATGGAAGAGTTCTGAAACATTTTTAAAAGTCAGCGGAATTCTGAGAAAAATAGAAGAGTTGTGAAGCATTTTTAAGCGTCAGCGGAATTCCGAGAACAATGGAAGAATTCCGAAGCATTTTTAAACTTCAAAACTTCAGCAGAATTCCGAGAACAATGGAAGAATTCCAAAGCATTCTTAAACTTCAGCCGAATTCCGAGAACAATGGAAGAGTTCCAAAGCATTTTTAAAAGTCAGCGGAATTCCGAGAACAATGGAAGAGTTCCGAAGCATTTTTAAAAGTCTGCGGAATTCCGAGAACAATGGAAGAGTTCCGAAGCATTTTTAAACTTCAGCAGAATTCCTGGCACAATGGAAGAGTTCTGAAGCATTTTTAAAAGTCAGCAGAATTCCGAGAACAATAGAAGGGTACCAAAGCATGCTTAAACTTCAGCGGAATTCTGAGAACAATGTAAGAGTTCCGAAGCATTTGTAAACTTCACCAGAATTCCGAGAACAATGGAAGAGTTCTGAAGCATTTTTAAACATCAGCGGAATTTTGAAAACAATCGAAGAGTTCCGAAGCATTTTTAAAAGTCAGCGGAATTCCGTGAACAATGGAAGAGTTGTGAAGCATTTTTAAGCGTCAGCGGAATTCCGAGAACAATGGAAGGGTTCCGAAGCATTTTTAAACTTCAGCAGAATTCCGAGAACAATGAAAGAGTTCCGAAGCATTCTTAAACTTCAGCGGAATTCCGAGAACAATGGAAGAGTTCCGAAGCATTTTTAAAAGTCAGCAGAATTCCGAGAACAATGGAAGAGTTCCGAAGCATTTTTAAAAGTCAGCAGTATTCCGAGAACAATAGAAGGGTACCAAAGCATGTTTAAACTTCAGCGGAATTCTGAGAACAATCTAAGAGTTCCGAAGCATTTTTAAACTTCACCGGAATTCCGAGAACAATGGAAGAGTCTCGAAGCATTTTTAAACGTCAGCGGAATTCCGAGAACAATGGAAGAGTTCTGAAGCATTTTTAAACGTCAGCGGAATTTTGAAAACAATGGAAGATTTCCGAAGCATTTTTAAACGTCAGCGGAATTCTCTGAACACTGGAAGAGTTCCGAAGCATTTTTAAATGTCAGCGGAATTCCGAGAACAATGGAAGAGTTCCGAAGCATTTTTAAACTTCAGCAGAATTCCGAGAACAATGGAAGAGTTCCGAAGCATTCTTAAACTTCAGCAGAATTCCGAGAACAATGGAAGAGTTCCGAAGCATTCTTAAACTTCAGCAGAATTCCGAGAACAATGGAAGAGTTCCGAAGCATTTTTAAATGTCAGCGGAATTCCGAGAACAATAGAAGAGTTGTGAAGCATTTTTAAGCGTCAGCGGAATTCTGAGAACAATGGAAGAATTCCGAAGCATTTTTAAACTTCAAAACTTCAGCAGAATTCCGAGAACAATGGAAGAGTTCCGAAGCATTCTTAAACTTCAGCGGAATTCCGAGAACAATTGAAGAGTTTTGAAGCAATTTTAAGCGTCAGCGGAATTCCGAGAACAATGGAAGAGTTCCGAAGCATTTTTAAACGTCAGCGGAATTCCGAGAACAATGGAAGAGTTCTGAAGCTTTTTTAAAAGTCAGCGGAATTCTGAGAAAAATAGAAGAGTTGTGAAGCATTTTTAAGTGTCAGCGGAATTCCGAGAACAATGGAAGAATTCCGAAGCATTTTTAAACTTCAAAACTTCAGCAGAATTCCGAGAACAATGGAAGAATTCCGAAGCATTCTTAAACTTCAGCGGAATTCCGAGAACAATGGAAGAGTTCCGAAGCATTTTCAAAAGTCAGCGGAATTCCGAGAACAATGGAAGAGTTCCGAAGCATTTTTACACTTCAGCAGAATTCCTGGAACAATGGAAGAGTTCTGAAGCATTTTTCAAAGTCAGCAGAATTCCGAGAACCATAGAAGGGTACCAAAGCATGTTTAAACTTCACCGGAATTCCGAGAACAATGGAAGAGTTCCGAAGCATTTTTAAACATCAGCGGAATTCCGAGAACAATGGAAGAGTTCTGAAGCATTTTTAAACGTCAGCGGAATTCCGAGAACAATAGAAGAGTTGTGAAGCATTTTTAAGCGTCAGCGGAATTCTGAGAACAATGGAAGAATTCCAAAGCATTTTTAAACTTCAAAACTTCAGCAGAATTCCGAGAACAATGGAAGAGTTCCGAAGCATTCTTAAACTTCAGCGGAATTCCGAGAACAATGGAAGAGTTTTGAAGCAATTTTAAGCGTCAGCGGAATTCCGAGAACAATGGAAGAGTTCCGAAGCATTTTTAAACGTCAGCGGAATTCCGAGAACAATGGAAGAGTTCTGAAGCATTTTTAAAAGTCAGCGGAATTCTGAGAACAATAGAAGAGTTGTGAAGCATTTTTAAGCGTCAGCGGAATTCTGAGCACAATGGAAGAATTCCGAAGCATTTTTAAACTTCAAAACTTCAGCGGAATTCCGAGAACAATGGAAGAGTTTTGAAGCAATTTTAAGTTTCAGCGGAATTACGAGAACAATGGAAGAGTTCCGAAGCATTTTTAAACGTCAGCGGAATTCCGAGAACAATGGAAGAGTTCTGAAGCATTTTTAAAAGTCAGCGGAATTCTGAGAAAAATAGAAGAGTTGTGAAGCATTTTTAAGCGTCAGCGGAATTCCAAGAACAATGGAAGAATTCCGAAGCATTTTTAAACTTCAAAACTTCAGCAGAATTCCGAGAACAATGGAAGAATTCCAAAGCATTTTTAAAAGTCAGCGGAATTCCGAGAACAATGGAAGAGTTCCGAAGCATTTTTAAAAGTCAGCGGAATTCCGAGAACAATGGAAGAGTTCCGAAGCATTTTTAAACTTCAGCAGAAGTCCTGGCACAATGGAAGAGTTCTGAACCATTTTTAAAAGTCAGCAGAATTCCGAGAACAATAGTAGGGTACCAAAGCATGTTAAAACTTCAGCGGAATTCTGAGAACAATGTAAGAGTTCCGAAGCATTTTTAAACTTCACCGGAATTCCGAGAACAATGGAAGAGTTCTGAAGCATTTTTAAACGTCAGCGGAATTTTGAAAACAATCGAAGAGTTCCAAAGCATTTTTAAAAGTCAGCGGAATTCCGTGAACAATGGAAGAGTTGTGAAGCATTTTTAAGCGTCACCGGAAATCCGAGAACAATGGAAGAATTCCGAAGCATTTTTAAACTTCAAAACTTCAGCAGAATTCCGAGAACAATGGAAGAGTTCCGAAGCATTTTTACACTTCAGCAGAATTCCTGGAACAATGGAAGAGTTCTGAAGCATTTTTCAAAGTCAGCAGAATTCCGAGAACCATAGAAGGGTACCAAAGCATGTTTAAACTTCACCGGAATTCCGAGAACAATGGAAGAGTTCCGAAGCATTTTTAAACATCAGCGGAATTCCGAGAACAATGGAAGAGTTCTGAAGCATTTTTAAACGTCAGCGGAATTCCGAGAACAATAGAAGAGTTGTGAAGCATTTTTAAGCGTCAGCGGAATTCTGAGAACAATGGAAGAATTCCAAAGCATTTTTAAACTTCAAAACTTCAGCAGAATTCCGAGAACAATGGAAGAGTTCCGAAGCATTCTTAAACTTCAGCGGAATTCCGAGAACAATGGAAGAGTTTTGAAGCAATTTTAAGCGTCAGCGGAATTCCGAGAACAATGGAAGAGTTCCGAAGCATTTTTAAACGTCAGCGGAATTCCGAGAACAATGGAAGAGTTCTGAAGCATTTTTAAAAGTCAGCGGAATTCTGAGAACAATAGAAGAGTTGTGAAGCATTTTTAAGCGTCAGCGGAATTCTGAGCACAATGGAAGAATTCCGAAGCATTTTTAAACTTCAAAACTTCAGCGGAATTCCGAGAACAATGGAAGAGTTTTGAAGCAATTTTAAGTTTCAGCGGAATTACGAGAACAATGGAAGAGTTCCGAAGCATTTTTAAACGTCAGCGGAATTCCGAGAACAATGGAAGAGTTCTGAAGCATTTTTAAAAGTCAGCGGAATTCTGAGAAAAATAGAAGAGTTGTGAAGCATTTTTAAGCGTCAGCGGAATTCCGAGAACAATGGAAGAATTCCGAAGCATTTTTAAACTTCAAAACTTCAGCAGAATTCCGAGAACAATGGAAGAATTCCAAAGCATTTTTAAAAGTCAGCGGAATTCCGAGAACAATGGAAGAGTTCCGAAGCATTTTTAAAAGTCAGCGGAATTCCGAGAACAATGGAAGAGTTCCGAAGCATTTTTAAACTTCAGCAGAAGTCCTGGCACAATGGAAGAGTTCTGAACCATTTTTAAAAGTCAGCAGAATTCCGAGAACAATAGTAGGGTACCAAAGCATGTTAAAACTTCAGCGGAATTCTGAGAACAATGTAAGAGTTCCGAAGCATTTTTAAACTTCACCGGAATTCCGAGAACAATGGAAGAGTTCTGAAGCATTTTTAAACGTCAGCGGAATTTTGAAAACAATCGAAGAGTTCCAAAGCATTTTTAAAAGTCAGCGGAATTCCGTGAACAATGGAAGAGTTGTGAAGCATTTTTAAGCGTCACCGGAAATCCGAGAACAATGGAAGAATTCCGAAGCATTTTTAAACTTCAAAACTTCAGCAGAATTCCGAGAACAATGGAAGAGTTCCGAAGCATTCTTAAACTTCAGCGGAATTCCGAGAACAATGGAAGAGTTTTGAAGCAATTTTAAGCGTCAGCGGAATTCCGAGAACAATGGAAAAGTTCTGAAGCATTTTTAAATGTCAGCGGAATTCCGGGAACAATAGAAGAGTTGTGAAGCATTTTTAAGCGTCAGCGGAATTCTGAGAACAATGGAAGAATTCCGAAGCATTTTTAAACTTCAAAACTTCAGCAGAATTCCGAGAACAATGGAAGAATTCCGAAGCATTTTTAAACTTCAAAACTTCAGCAGAATTCCGAAAGCAATGGAAGAATTCCGAAGCATTCTTAAACTTCAGCGGAATTCCGAGAACAATGGAAGAGTTCCGTAGCATTTTTAAAAGTCAGCGGAATTCCGAGAACAATGGAAGAGTTCCGAAGCATTTTTACACTTCAGCAGAATTCCTGGAACAATGGAAGAGTTCTGAAGCATTTTTCAAAGTCAGCAGAATTCCGAGAACAATAGAAGGGTACCAAAGCATGTTTAAACTTCAGCGGAATTCTGAGAACAATGTAAGAGTTCCGAAGCATTTTTAAACTTCACCGGAATTCCGAGAACAATGGAAGAGTTCCGAAGCATTTTTAAACATCAGCGGAATTCCGAGAACAATGGAAGAGTTCTGAAGCATTTTTAAACGTCAGCGGAATTCCGAGAACAATAGAAGAGTTGTGAAGCATTTTTAAGCGTCAGCGGAATTCTGAGAACAATGGAAGAATTCCGAAGCATTTTTAAACTTCAAAACTTCAGCAGAATTCCGAGAACAATGGAAGAGTTCCGAAGCATTCTTAAACTTCAGCGGAATTCCGAGAACAAAGGAAGAGTTCTGAAGCATTTTTAAAAGTCAGCGGAATTCTGAGAACAATAGAAGAGTTGTGAAGCATTTTTAAGCGTCAGCGGAATTCCGAGAACAATGGAAGAATTCCGAAGCATTTTTAAACTTCAAAACTTCAGCAGAATTCCGAGAACAATGGAAGAATTCCGAAGCATTTTTAAACTTCAGCAGAATTCCGAGAACAATGGAAGAGTTCCGAAGCATTCTTAAACTTCAGCAGAATTCCGAGAACAATGGAAGAGTTCCGAAGCATTTTTAAACGTCAGCGGAATTCCGAGAACAATGGAAGAGTTCTGAAGCATTTTTAAAAGTCAGCGGAATTCTGAGAAAAATAGAAGAGTTGTGAAGCATTTTTAAGCATGAGCGGAATTCCGAGAACAATGGAAGAATTCCGAAGCATTTTTAAACTTCAAAACTTCAGCAGAATTCCGAAAACAATGGAAGAATTCCGAAGCATTCTTAAACTTCAGCGGAATTCCGAGAACAATGGAAGAGTTCCGAAGCATTTTTAAAAGTCAGCGGAATTCCGAGAACAATGGAAGAGTTCCGAAGCATTTTTACACTTCAGCAGAATTCCTGGAACAATGGAAGAGTTCTGAAGCATTTTTCAAAGTCAGCAGAATTCCGAGAACAATAGAAGGGTACCAAAGCATGTTTAAACTTCAGCGGAATTCTGAGAACAATGTAAGAGTTCCGAAGCATTTTTAAACTTCACCGGAATTCCGAGAACAATGGAAGAGTTCCGAAGCATTTTTAAACATCAGCGGAATTCCGAGAACAATGGAAGAGTTCTGAAGCATTTTTAAACGTCAGCGGAATTCCGAGAACAATAGAAGAGTTGTGAAGCATTTTTAAGCGTCAGCGGAATTCTGAGAACAATGGAAGAATTCCGAAGCATTTTTAAACTTCAAAACTTCAGCAGAATTCCGAGAACAATGGAAGAGTTCCGAAGCATTCTTAAACTTCAGCGGAATTCCGAGAACAAAGGAAGAGTTCTGAAGCATTTTTAAAAGTCAGCGGAATTCTGAGAACAATAGAAGAGTTGTGAAGCATTTTTAAGCGTCAGCGGAATTCCGAGAACAATGGAAGAATTCCGAAGCATTTTTAAACTTCAAAACTTCAGCAGAATTCCGAGAACAATGGAAGAATTCCGAAGCATTTTTAAACTTCAGCAGAATTCCGAGAACAATGGAAGAGTTCCGAAGCATTCTTAAACTTCAGCAGAATTCCGAGAACAATGGAAGAGTTCCGAAGCATTTTTAAACGTCAGCGGAATTCCGAGAACAATGGAAGAGTTCTGAAGCATTTTTAAAAGTCAGCGGAATTCTGAGAAAAATAGAAGAGTTGTGAAGCATTTTTAAGCATGAGCGGAATTCCGAGAACAATGGAAGAATTCCGAAGCATTTTTAAACTTCAAAACTTCAGCAGAATTCCGAAAACAATGGAAGAATTCCGAAGCATTCTTAAACTTCAGCGGAATTCCGAGAACAATGGAAGAGTTCCGAAGCATTTTTAAAAGTCAGCGGAATTCCGAGAACAATGGAAGAGTTCCGAAGCATTTTTACACTTCAGCAGAATTCCTGGAACAATGGAAGAGTTCTGAAGCATTTTTCAAAGTCAGCAGAATTCCGAGAACAATAGAAGGGTACCAAAGCATGTTTAAACTTCAGCGGAATTCTGAGAACAATGTAAGAGTTCCGAAGCATTTTTAAACTTCACCGGAATTCCGAGAACAATGGAAGAGTTCCGAAGCATTTTTAAACATCAGCGGAATTCCGAGAACAATGGAAGAGTTCTGAAGCATTTTTAAACGTCAGCGGAATTCCGAGAACAATAGAAGAGTTGTGAAGCATTTTTAAGCGTCAGCGGAATTCTGAGAACAATGGAAGAATTCCGAAGCATTTTTAAACTTCAAAACTTCAGCAGAATTCCGAGAACAATGGAAGAGTTCCGAAGCATTCTTAAACTTCAGCGGAATTCCGAGAACAATGGAAGAGTTTTGAAGCAATTTTAAGCGTCAGCGGAATTCCGAGAACAATGGAAGAGTTCCGAAGCATTTTTAAACGTCAGCGGAATTCCGAGAACAATGGAAGAGTTCTGAAGCATTTTTAAAAGTCAGCGGAATTCTGAGAAAAATAGAAGAGTTGTGAAGCATTTTTAAGCGTCAGCGGAATTCCGAGAACAATGGAAGAATTCCGAAGCATTTTTAAACTTCAAAACTTCAGCAGAATTCCGAGAACAATGGAAGAATTCCAAAGCATTCTGAAACTTCAGCCGAATTCCGAGAACAATGGAAGAGTTCCAAAGCATTTTTAAAAGTCAGCGGAATTCCGAGAACAATGGAAGAGTTCCGAAGCATTTTTAAAAGTCTGCGGAATTCCGAGAACAATGGAAGAGTTCCGAAGCATTTTTAAACTTCAGCAGAATTCCGAGAACAATGGAAGAGTTCCGAAGCATTCTTAAACTTCAGCGGAATTCCGAGAACAAAGGAAGAGTTCTGAAGCATTTTTAAAAGTCAGCGGAATTCTGAGAACAATAGAAGAGTTGTGAAGCATTTTTAAGCGTCAGCGGAATTCCGAGAACAATGGAAGAATTCCGAAGCATTTTTAAACTTCAAAACTTCAGCAGAATTCCGAGAACAATGGAAGAATTCCGAAGCATTTTTAAACTTCAGCAGAATTCCGAGAACAATGGAAGAGTTCCGAAGCATTCTTAAACTTCAGCAGAATTCCGAGAACAATGGAAGAGTTCCGAAGCATTTTTAAACGTCAGCGGAATTCCGAGAACAATGGAAGAGTTCTGAAGCATTTTTAAAAGTCAGCGGAATTCTGAGAAAAATAGAAGAGTTGTGAAGCATTTTTAAGCATGAGCGGAATTCCGAGAACAATGGAAGAATTCCGAAGCATTTTTAAACTTCAAAACTTCAGCAGAATTCCGAAAACAATGGAAGAATTCCGAAGCATTCTTAAACTTCAGCGGAATTCCGAGAACAATGGAAGAGTTCCGAAGCATTTTTAAAAGTCAGCGGAATTCCGAGAACAATGGAAGAGTTCCGAAGCATTTTTACACTTCAGCAGAATTCCTGGAACAATGGAAGAGTTCTGAAGCATTTTTCAAAGTCAGCAGAATTCCGAGAACAATAGAAGGGTACCAAAGCATGTTTAAACTTCAGCGGAATTCTGAGAACAATGTAAGAGTTCCGAAGCATTTTTAAACTTCACCGGAATTCCGAGAACAATGGAAGAGTTCCGAAGCATTTTTAAACATCAGCGGAATTCCGAGAACAATGGAAGAGTTCTGAAGCATTTTTAAACGTCAGCGGAATTCCGAGAACAATAGAAGAGTTGTGAAGCATTTTTAAGCGTCAGCGGAATTCCGAGAACAATGGAAGAATTCCGAAGCATTTTTAAACTTCAAAACTTCAGCAGAATTCCGAGAACAATGGAAGAATTCCAAAGCATTCTGAAACTTCAGCCGAATTCCGAGAACAATGGAAGAGTTCCAAAGCATTTTTAAAAGTCAGCGGAATTCCGAGAACAATGGAAGAGTTCCGAAGCATTTTTAAAAGTCTGCGGAATTCCGAGAACAATGGAAGAGTTCCGAAGCATTTTTAAACTTCAGCAGAATTCCTGGCACAATGGAAGAGTTCTGAAGCATTTTTAAAAGTCAGCAGAATTCCGAGAACAATAGAAGGGTACCAAAGCATGCTTAAACTTCAGCGGAATTCTGAGAACAATGTAAGAGTTCCGAAGCATTTTTAAACTTCACCGGAATTCCGAGAACAATGGAAGAGTTCCGAAGCATTTTTAAACATCAGCGGAATTCCGAGAACAATGGAAGAGTTCTGAAGCATTTTTAAACGTCAGCGGAATTCCGAGAACAATAGAAGAGTTGTGAAGCATTTTTAAGCGTCAGCGGAATTCTGAGAACAATGGAAGAATTCCGAAGCATTTTTAAACTTCAAAACTTCAGCAGAATTCCGAGAACAATGGAAGAGTTCCGAAGCATTCTTAAACTTCAGCGGAATTCCGAGAACAAAGGAAGAGTTCTGAAGCATTTTTAAAAGTCAGCGGAATTCTGAGAACAATAGAAGAGTTGTGAAGCATTTTTAAGCGTCAGCGGAATTCCGAGAACAATGGAAGAATTCCGAAGCATTTTTAAACTTCAAAACTTCAGCAGAATTCCGAGAACAATGGAAGAATTCCGAAGCATTTTTAAACTTCAGCAGAATTCCGAGAACAATGGAAGAGTTCCGAAGCATTCTTAAACTTCAGCAGAATTCCGAGAACAATGGAAGAGTTCCGAAGCATTTTTAAACGTCAGCGGAATTCCGAGAACAATGGAAGAGTTCTGAAGCATTTTTAAAAGTCAGCGGAATTCTGAGAAAAATAGAAGAGTTGTGAAGCATTTTTAAGCATGAGCGGAATTCCGAGAACAATGGAAGAATTCCGAAGCATTTTTAAACTTCAAAACTTCAGCAGAATTCCGAAAACAATGGAAGAATTCCGAAGCATTCTTAAACTTCAGCGGAATTCCGAGAACAATGGAAGAGTTCCGAAGCATTTTTAAAAGTCAGCGGAATTCCGAGAACAATGGAAGAGTTCCGAAGCATTTTTACACTTCAGCAGAATTCCTGGAACAATGGAAGAGTTCTGAAGCATTTTTCAAAGTCAGCAGAATTCCGAGAACAATAGAAGGGTACCAAAGCATGTTTAAACTTCAGCGGAATTCTGAGAACAATGTAAGAGTTCCGAAGCATTTTTAAACTTCACCGGAATTCCGAGAACAATGGAAGAGTTCCGAAGCATTTTTAAACATCAGCGGAATTCCGAGAACAATGGAAGAGTTCTGAAGCATTTTTAAACGTCAGCGGAATTCCGAGAACAATAGAAGAGTTGTGAAGCATTTTTAAGCGTCAGCGGAATTCTGAGAACAATGGAAGAATTCCGAAGCATTTTTAAACTTCAAAACTTCAGCAGAATTCCGAGAACAATGGAAGAGTTCCGAAGCATTCTTAAACTTCAGCGGAATTCCGAGAACAATGGAAGAGTTTTGAAGCAATTTTAAGCGTCAGCGGAATTCCGAGAACAATGGAAGAGTTCCGAAGCATTTTTAAACGTCAGCGGAATTCCGAGAACAATGGAAGAGTTCTGAAGCATTTTTAAAAGTCAGCGGAATTCTGAGAAAAATAGAAGAGTTGTGAAGCATTTTTAAGCGTCAGCGGAATTCCGAGAACAATGGAAGAATTCCGAAGCATTTTTAAACTTCAAAACTTCAGCAGAATTCCGAGAACAATGGAAGAATTCCAAAGCATTCTGAAACTTCAGCCGAATTCCGAGAACAATGGAAGAGTTCCAAAGCATTTTTAAAAGTCAGCGGAATTCCGAGAACAATGGAAGAGTTCCGAAGCATTTTTAAAAGTCTGCGGAATTCCGAGAACAATGGAAGAGTTCCGAAGCATTTTTAAACTTCAGCAGAATTCCGAGAACAATGGAAGAGTTCCGAAGCATTCTTAAACTTCAGCGGAATTCCGAGAACAAAGGAAGAGTTCTGAAGCATTTTTAAAAGTCAGCGGAATTCTGAGAACAATAGAAGAGTTGTGAAGCATTTTTAAGCGTCAGCGGAATTCCGAGAACAATGGAAGAATTCCGAAGCATTTTTAAACTTCAAAACTTCAGCAGAATTCCGAGAACAATGGAAGAATTCCGAAGCATTTTTAAACTTCAGCAGAATTCCGAGAACAATGGAAGAGTTCCGAAGCATTCTTAAACTTCAGCAGAATTCCGAGAACAATGGAAGAGTTCCGAAGCATTTTTAAACGTCAGCGGAATTCCGAGAACAATGGAAGAGTTCTGAAGCATTTTTAAAAGTCAGCGGAATTCTGAGAAAAATAGAAGAGTTGTGAAGCATTTTTAAGCATGAGCGGAATTCCGAGAACAATGGAAGAATTCCGAAGCATTTTTAAACTTCAAAACTTCAGCAGAATTCCGAAAACAATGGAAGAATTCCGAAGCATTCTTAAACTTCAGCGGAATTCCGAGAACAATGGAAGAGTTCCGAAGCATTTTTAAAAGTCAGCGGAATTCCGAGAACAATGGAAGAGTTCCGAAGCATTTTTACACTTCAGCAGAATTCCTGGAACAATGGAAGAGTTCTGAAGCATTTTTCAAAGTCAGCAGAATTCCGAGAACAATAGAAGGGTACCAAAGCATGTTTAAACTTCAGCGGAATTCTGAGAACAATGTAAGAGTTCCGAAGCATTTTTAAACTTCACCGGAATTCCGAGAACAATGGAAGAGTTCCGAAGCATTTTTAAACATCAGCGGAATTCCGAGAACAATGGAAGAGTTCTGAAGCATTTTTAAACGTCAGCGGAATTCCGAGAACAATAGAAGAGTTGTGAAGCATTTTTAAGCGTCAGCGGAATTCTGAGAACAATGGAAGAATTCCGAAGCATTTTTAAACTTCAAAACTTCAGCAGAATTCCGAGAACAATGGAAGAGTTCCGAAGCATTCTTAAACTTCAGCGGAATTCCGAGAACAATGGAAGAGTTTTGAAGCAATTTTAAGCGTCAGCGGAATTCCGAGAACAATGGAAGAGTTCCGAAGCATTTTTAAACGTCAGCGGAATTCCGAGAACAATGGAAGAGTTCTGAAGCATTTTTAAAAGTCAGCGGAATTCTGAGAAAAATAGAAGAGTTGTGAAGCATTTTTAAGCGTCAGCGGAATTCCGAGAACAATGGAAGAATTCCGAAGCATTTTTAAACTTCAAAACTTCAGCAGAATTCCGAGAACAATGGAAGAATTCCAAAGCATTCTGAAACTTCAGCCGAATTCCGAGAACAATGGAAGAGTTCCAAAGCATTTTTAAAAGTCAGCGGAATTCCGAGAACAATGGAAGAGTTCCGAAGCATTTTTAAAAGTCTGCGGAATTCCGAGAACAATGGAAGAGTTCCGAAGCATTTTTAAACTTCAGCAGAATTCCTGGCACAATGGAAGAGTTCTGAAGCATTTTTAAAAGTCAGCAGAATTCCGAGAACAATAGAAGGGTACCAAAGCATGCTTAAACTTCAGCGGAATTCTGAGAACAATGTAAGAGTTCCGAAGCATTTTTAAACTTCACCAGAATTCCGAGAACAATGGAAGAGTTCTGAAGCATTTTTAAACATCAGCGGAATTTTGAAAACAATCGAAGAGTTCCGAAGCATTTTTAAAAGTCAGCGGAATTCCGTGAACAATGGAAGAGTTGTGAAGCATTTTTAAGCGTCAGCGGAATTCCGAGAACAATGGAAGAGTTCCGAAGCATTTTTAAACTTCAGCAGAATTCCGAGAACAATGAAAGAGTTCCGAAGCATTCTTAAACTTCAGCGGAATTCCGAGAACAATGGAAGAGTTCCGAAGCATTTTTAAAAGTCAGCAGAATTCCGAGAACAATGGAAGAGTTCCGAAGCATTTTTAAAAGTCAGCAGTATTCCGAGAACAATAGAAGGGTACCAAAGCATGTTTAAACTTCAGCGGAATTCTGAGAACAATGTAAGAGTTCCGAAGCATTTTTAAACTTCACCGGAATTCTGAGAACAATGGAAGAGTCTCGAAGCATTTTTAAACGTCAGCGGAATTCCGAGAACAATGGAAGAGTTCTGAAGCATTTTTAAACGTCAGCGGAATTTTGAAAACAATGGAAGATTTCCGAAGCATTTTTAAACGTCAGCGGAATTCTCTGAACACTGGAAGAGTTCCGAAGCATTTTTAAATGTCAGCGGAATTCCGAGAACAATGGAAGAGTTCCGAAGCATTTTTAAACTTCAGCAGAATTCCGAGAACAATGGAAGAGTTCCGAAGCATTCTTAAACTTCAGCAGAATTCCGAGAACAATGGAAGAGTTCCGAAGCATTCTTAAACTTCAGCAGAATTCCGAGAACAATGGAAGAGTTCCGAAGCATTTTTAAATGTCAGCGGAATTCCGAGAACAATAGAAGAGTTGTGAAGCATTTTTAAGCGTCAGCGGAATTCTGAGAACAATGGAAGAATTCCGAAGCATTTTTAAACTTCAAAACTTCAGCAGAATTCCGAGAACAATGGAAGAGTTCCGAAGCATTCTTAAACTTCAGCGGAATTCCGAGAACAATTGAAGAGTTTTGAAGCAATTTTAAGCGTCAGCGGAATTCCGAGAACAATGGAAGAGTTCCGAAGCATTTTTAAACGTCAGCGGAATTCCGAGAACAATGGAAGAGTTCTGAAGCTTTTTTAAAAGTCAGCGGAATTCTGAGAAAAATAGAAGAGTTGTGAAGCATTTTTAAGTGTCAGCGGAATTCCGAGAACAATGGAAGAATTCCGAAGCATTTTTAAACTTCAAAACTTCAGCAGAATTCCGAGAACAATGGAAGAATTCCGAAGCATTCTTAAACTTCAGCGGAATTCCGAGAACAATGGAAGAGTTCCGAAGCATTTTCAAAAGTCAGCGGAATTCCGAGAACAATGGAAGAGTTCCGAAGCATTTTTACACTTCAGCAGAATTCCTGGAACAATGGAAGAGTTCTGAAGCATTTTTCAAAGTCAGCAGAATTCCGAGAACCATAGAAGGGTACCAAAGCATGTTTAAACTTCACCGGAATTCCGAGAACAATGGAAGAGTTCCGAAGCATTTTTAAACATCAGCGGAATTCCGAGAACAATGGAAGAGTTCTGAAGCATTTTTAAACGTCAGCGGAATTCCGAGAACAATAGAAGAGTTGTGAAGCATTTTTAAGCGTCAGCGGAATTCTGAGAACAATGGAAGAATTCCAAAGCATTTTTAAACTTCAAAACTTCAGCAGAATTCCGAGAACAATGGAAGAGTTCCGAAGCATTCTTAAACTTCAGCAGAATTCCGAGAACAATGGAAGAGTTCCGAAGCATTTTTAAACGTCAGCGGAATTCCGAGAACAATGGAAGAGTTCTGAAGCATTTTTAAAAGTCAGCGGAATTCTGAGAAAAATAGAAGAGTTGTGAAGCATTTTTAAGCGTGAGCGGAATTCCGAGAACAATGGAAGAATTCCGAAGCATTTTTAAACTTCAAAACTTCAGCAGAATTCCGAAAACAATGGAAGAATTCCGAAGCATTCTTAAAATTCAGCGGAATTCCGAGAACAATGGAAGAGTTCCGAAGCATTTTTAAAAGTCAGCGGAATTCCGAGAACAATGGAAGAGTTCCGAAGCATTTTTACACTTCAGCAGAATTCCTGGAACAATGGAAGAGTTCTGAAGCATTTTTCAAAGTCAGCAGAATTCCGAGAACAATAGAAGGGTACCAAAGCATGTTTAAACTTCAGCGGAATTCTGAGAACAATGTAAGAGTTCCGAAGCATTTTTAAACTTCACCGGAATTCCGAGAACAATGGAAGAGTTCCGAAGCATTTTTAAACATCAGCGGAATTCCGAGAACAATGGAAGAGTTCTGAAGCATTTTTAAACGTCAGCGGAATTCCGAGAACAATAGAAGAGTTGTGAAGCATTTTTAAGCGTCAGCGGAATTCTGAGAACAATGGAAGAATTCCGAAGCATTTTTAAACTTCAAAACTTCAGCAGAATTCCGAGAACAATGGAAGAGTTCCGAAGCATTCTTAAACTTCAGCGGAATTCCGAGAACAATGGAAGAGTTTTGAAGCAATTTTAAGCGTCAGCAGAATTCCGAGAACAATGGAAGAGTTCCGAAGCATTTTTAAACGTCAGCGGAATTCCGAGAACAATGGAAGAGTTCTGAAGCATTTTTAAAAGTCAGCGGAATTCTGAGAAAAATAGAAGAGTTGTGAAGCATTTTTAAGCGTCAGCGGAATTCCGAGAACAATGGAAGAATTCCGAAGCATTTTTAAACTTCAAAACTTCAGCAGAATTCCGAGAACAATGGAAGAATTCCAAAGCATTCTGAAACTTCAGCCGAATTCCGAGAACAATGGAAGAGTTCCGAAGCATTTTTAAAAGTCTGCGGAATTCCGAGAACAATGGAAGAGTTCCGAAGCATTTTTAAACTTCAGCAGAATTCCTGGCACAATGGAAGAGTTCTGAAGCATTTTTAAAAGTCAGCAGAATTCCGAGAACAATAGAAGGGTACCAAAGCATGCTTAAACTTCAGCGGAATTCTGAGAACAATGTAAGAGTTCCGAAGCATTTTTAAACTTCACCAGAATTCCGAGAACAATGGAAGAGTTCTGAAGCATTTTTAAACATCAGCGGAATTTTGAAAACAATCGAAGAGTTCCGAAGCATTTTTAAAAGTCAGCGGAATTCCGTGAACAATGGAAGAGTTGTGAAGCATTTTTTAGCGTCAGCGGAATTCCGAGAAAAATGGAAGAGTTCCGAAGCATTTTTAAACTTCAGCAGAATTCCGAGAACAATGAAAGAGTTCCGAAGCATTCTTAAACTTCAGCGGAATTCCGAGAACAATGGAAGAGTTCCGAAGCATTTTTAAAAGTCAGCAGAATTCCGAGAACAATGGAAGAGTTCCGAAGCATTTTTAAAAGTCAGCAGTATTCCGAGAACAATAGAAGGGTACCAAAGCATGTTTAAACTTCAGCGGAATTCTGAGAACAATGTAAGAGTTCCGAAGCATTCTTAAACTTCAGCAGAATTCCGAGAACAATGGAAGAGTTCCGAAGCATTTTTAAATGTCAGCGGAATTCCGAGAACAATAGAAGAGTTGTGAAGCATTTTTAAGCGTCAGCGGAATTCTGAGAACAATGGAAGAATTCCGAAGCATTTTTAAACTTCAAAACTTCAGCAGAATTCCGAGAACAATGGAAGAGTTCCGAAGCATTCTTAAACTTCAGCGGAATTCCGAGAACAATTGAAGAGTTTTGAAGCAATTTTAAGCGTCAGCGGAATTCCGAGAACAATGGAAGAGTTCCGAAGCATTTTTAAACGTCAGCGGAATTCCGAGAACAATGGAAGAGTTCTGAAGCTTTTTTAAAAGTCAGCGGAATTCTGAGAAAAATAGAAGAGTTGTGAAGCATTTTTAAGTGTCAGCGGAATTCCGAGAACAATGGAAGAATTCCGAAGCATTTTTAAACTTCAAAAGTTCAGCAGAATTCCGAGAACAATGGAAGAATTCCGAAGCATTCTTAAACTTCAGCGGAATTCCGAGAACAATGGAAGAGTTCCGAAGCATTTTCAAAAGTCAGCGGAATTCCGAGAACAATGGAAGAGTTCCGAAGCATTTTTACACTTCAGCAGAATTCCTGGAACAATGGAAGAGTTCTGAAGCATTTTTCAAAGTCAGCAGAATTCCGAGAACCATAGAAGGGTACCAAAGCATGTTTAAACTTCACCGGAATTCCGAGAACAATGGAAGAGTTCCGAAGCATTTTCAAAAGTCAGCGGAATTCCGAGAACAATGGAAGAGTTCCGAAGCATTTTTAAACATCAGCGGAATTCCGAGAACAATGGAAGAGTTCTGAAGCATTTTTAAACGTCAGCGGAATTCCGAGAACAATAGAAGAGTTGTGAAGCATTTTTAAGCGTCAGCGGAATTCTGAGAACAATGGAAGAATTCCAAAGCATTTTTAAACTTCAAAACTTCAGCAGAATTCCGAGAACAATGGAAGAGTTCCGAAGCATTCTTAAACTTCAGCGGAATTCCGAGAACAATGGAAGAGTTTTGAAGCAATTTTAAGCGTCAGCGGAATTCCGAGAACAATGGAAGAGTTCCGAAGCATTTTTAAACGTCAGCGGAATTCCGAGAACAATGGAAGAGTTCTGAAGCATTTTTAAAAGTCAGCGGAATTCTGAGAACAATAGAAGAGTTGTGAAGCATTTTTAAGCGTCAGCGGAATTCTGAGCACAATGGAAGAATTCCGAAGCATTTTTAAACTTCAAAACTTCAGCGGAATTCCGAGAACAATGGAAGAGTTTTGAAGCAATTTTAAGTTTCAGCGGAATTACGAGAACAATGGAAGAGTTCCGAAGCATTTTTAAACGTCAGCGGAATTCCGAGAACAATGGAAGAGTTCTGAAGCATTTTTAAAAGTCAGCGGAATTCTGAGAAAAATAGAAGAGTTGTGAAGCATTTTTAAGCGTCAGCGGAATTCCGAGAACAATGGAAGAATTCCGAAGCATTTTTAAACTTCAAAACTTCAGCAGAATTCCGAGAAAAATGGAAGAATTCCAAAGCATTTTTAAAAGTCAGCGGAATTCCGAGAACAATGGAAGAGTTCCGAAGCATTTTTAAAAGTCAGCGGAATTCCGAGAACAATGGAAGAGTTCCGAAGCATTTTTAAACTTCAGCAGAAGTCCTGGCACAATGGAAGAGTTCTGAACCATTTTTAAAAGACAGCAGAATTCCGAGAACAATAGTAGGGTACCAAAGCATGTTAAAACTTCAGCGGAATTCTGAGAACAATGTAAGAGTTCCGAAGCATTTTTAAACTTCACCGGAATTCCGAGAACAATGGAAGAGTTCTGAAGCATTTTTAAACGTCAGCGGAATTTTGAAAACAATCAAAGAGTTCCAAAGCATTTTTAAAAGTCAGCGGAATTCCGTGAACAATGGAAGAGTTGTGAAGCATTTTTAAGCGTCACCGGAAATCCGAGAACAATGGAAGAATTCCGAAGCATTTTTAAACTTCAAAACTTCAGCAGAATTCCGAGAACAATGGAAGAGTTCCGAAGCATTCTTAAACTTCAGCGGAATTCCGAGAACAATGGAAGAGTTTTGAAGCAATTTTAAGCGTCAGCGGAATTCCGAGAACAATGGAAAAGTTCTGAAGCATTTTTAAATGTCAGCGGAATTCCGGGAACAATAGAAGAGTTGTGAAGCATTTTTAAGCGTCAGCGGAATTCTGAGAACAATGGAAGAATTCCGAAGCATTTTTAAACTTCAAAACTTCAGCAGAATTCCGAGAACAATGGAAGAATTCCGAAGCATTTTTAAACTTCAAAACTTCAGCAGAATTCCGAAAGCAATGGAAGAATTCCGAAGCATTCTTAAACTTCAGCGGAATTCCGAGAACAATGGAAGAGTTCCGAAGCATTTTTAAACATCAGCGGAATTCCGAGAACAATGGAAGAGTTCTGAAGCATTTTTAAACGTCAGCGGAATTCCGAGAACAATAGAAGAGTTGTGAAGCATTTTTAAGCGTCAGCGGAATTCTGAGAACAATGGAAGAATTCCGAAGCATTTTTAAACTTCAAAACTTCAGCAGAATTCCGAGAACAATGGAAGAGTTCCGAAGCATTCTTAAACTTCAGCGGAATTCCGAGAACAAAGGAAGAGTTCTGAAGCATTTTTAAAAGTCAGCGGAATTCTGAGAACAATAGAAGAGTTGTGAAGCATTTTTAAGCGTCAGCGGAATTCCGAGAACAATGGAAGAATTCCGAAGCATTTTTAAACTTCAAAACTTCAGCAGAATTCCGAGAACAATGGAAGAATTCCGAAGCATTTTTAAACTTCAGCAGAATTCCGAGAACAATGGAAGAGTTCCGAAGCATTCTTAAACTTCAGCAGAATTCCGAGAACAATGGAAGAGTTCCGAAGCATTTTTAAACGTCAGCGGAATTCCGAGAACAATGGAAGAGTTCTGAAGCATTTTTAAAAGTCAGCGGAATTCTGAGAAAAATAGAAGAGTTGTGAAGCATTTTTAAGCATGAGCGGAATTCCGAGAACAATGGAAGAATTCCGAAGCATTTTTAAACTTCAAAACTTCAGCAGAATTCCGAAAACAATGGAAGAATTCCGAAGCATTCTTAAACTTCAGCGGAATTCCGAGAACAATGGAAGAGTTCCGAAGCATTTTTAAAAGTCAGCGGAATTCCGAGAACAATGGAAGAGTTCCGAAGCATTTTTACACTTCAGCAGAATTCCTGGAACAATGGAAGAGTTCTGAAGCATTTTTCAAAGTCAGCAGAATTCCGAGAACAATAGAAGGGTACCAAAGCATGTTTAAACTTCAGCGGAATTCTGAGAACAATGTAAGAGTTCCGAAGCATTTTTAAACTTCACCGGAATTCCGAGAACAATGGAAGAGTTCCGAAGCATTTTTAAACATCAGCGGAATTCCGAGAACAATGGAAGAGTTCTGAAGCATTTTTAAACGTCAGCGGAATTCCGAGAACAATAGAAGAGTTGTGAAGCATTTTTAAGCGTCAGCGGAATTCTGAGAACAATGGAAGAATTCCGAAGCATTTTTAAACTTCAAAACTTCAGCAGAATTCCGAGAACAATGGAAGAGTTCCGAAGCATTCTTAAACTTCAGCGGAATTCCGAGAACAATGGAAGAGTTTTGAAGCAATTTTAAGCGTCAGCGGAATTCCGAGAACAATGGAAGAGTTCCGAAGCATTTTTAAACGTCAGCGGAATTCCGAGAACAATGGAAGAGTTCTGAAGCATTTTTAAAAGTCAGCGGAATTCTGAGAAAAATAGAAGAGTTGTGAAGCATTTTTAAGCGTCAGCGGAATTCCGAGAACAATGGAAGAATTCCGAAGCATTTTTAAACTTCAAAACTTCAGCAGAATTCCGAGAACAATGGAAGAATTCCAAAGCATTCTGAAACTTCAGCCGAATTCCGAGAACAATGGAAGAGTTCCAAAGCATTTTTAAAAGTCAGCGGAATTCCGAGAACAATGGAAGAGTTCCGAAGCATTTTTAAAAGTCTGCGGAATTCCGAGAACAATGGAAGAGTTCCGAAGCATTTTTAAACTTCAGCAGAATTCCTGGCACAATGGAAGAGTTCTGAAGCATTTTTAAAAGTCAGCAGAATTCCGAGAACAATAGAAGGGTACCAAAGCATGCTTAAACTTCAGCGGAATTCTGAGAACAATGTAAGAGTTCCGAAGCATTTTTAAACTTCACCAGAATTCCGAGAACAATGGAAGAGTTCTGAAGCATTTTTAAACATCAGCGGAATTTTGAAAACAATCGATGAGTTCCGAAGCATTTTTAAAAGTCAGCGGAATTCCGTGAACAATGGAAGAGTTGTGAAGCATTTTTAAGCGTCAGCGGAATTCCGAGAACAATGGAAGAGTTCCGAAGCATTTTTAAACTTCAGCAGAATTCCGAGAACAATGAAAGAGTTCCGAAGCATTCTTAAACTTCAGCGGAATTCCGAGAACAATGGAAGAGTTCCGAAGCATTTTTAAAAGTCAGCAGAATTCCGAGAACAATGGAAGAGTTCCGAAGCATTTTTAAAAGTCAGCAGTATTCCGAGAACAATAGAAGGGTACCAAAGCATGTTTAAACTTCAGCGGAATTCTGAGAACAATGTAAGAGTTCCGAAGCATTTTTAAACTTCACCGGAATTCCGAGAACAATGGAAGAGTCTCGAAGCATTTTTAAACGTCAGCGGAATTCCGAGAACAATGGAAGAGTTCTGAAGCATTTTTAAACGTCAGCGGAATTTTGAAAACAATGGAAGATTTCCGAAGCATTTTTAAACGTCAGCGGAATTCTCTGAACACTGGAAGAGTTCCGAAGCATTTTTAAATGTCAGCGGAATTCCGAGAACAATGGAAGAGTTCCGAAGCATTTTTAAACTTCAGCAGAATTCCGAGAACAATGGAAGAGTTCCGAAGCATTCTTAAACTTCAGCAGAATTCCGAGAACAATGGAAGAGTTCCGAAGCATTCTTAAACTTCAGCAGAATTCCGAGAACAATGGAAGAGTTCCGAAGCATTTTTAAATGTCAGCGGAATTCCGAGAACAATAGAAGAGTTGTGAAGCATTTTTAAGCGTCAGCGGAATTCTGAGAACAATGGAAGAATTCCGAAGCATTTTTAAACTTCAAAACTTCAGCAGAATTCCGAGAACAATGGAAGAGTTCCGAAGCATTCTTAAACTTCAGCGGAATTCCGAGAACAATTGAAGAGTTTTGAAGCAATTTTAAGCGTCAGCGGAATTCCGAGAACAATGGAAGAGTTCCGAAGCATTTTTAAACGTCAGCGGAATTCCGAGAACAATGGAAGAGTTCTGAAGCTTTTTTAAAAGTCAGCGGAATTCTGAGAACAATAGAAGAGTTGTGAAGCATTTTTAAGCGTCAGCGGAATTCTGAGCACAATGGAAGAATTCCGAAGCATTTTTAAACTTCAAAACTTCAGCGGAATTCCGAGAACAATGGAAGAGTTTTGAAGCAATTTTAAGTTTCAGCGGAATTACGAGAACAATGGAAGAGTTCCGAAGCATTTTTAAACGTCAGCGGAATTCCGAGAACAATGGAAGAGTTCTGAAGCATTTTTAAAAGTCAGCGGAATTCTGAGAAAAATAGAAGAGTTGTGAAGCATTTTTAAGCGTCAGCGGAATTCCGAGAACAATGGAAGAATTCCGAAGCATTTTTAAACTTCAAAACTTCAGCAGAATTCCGAGAAAAATGGAAGAATTCCAAAGCATTTTTAAAAGTCAGCGGAATTCCGAGAACAATGGAAGAGTTCCGAAGCATTTTTAAAAGTCAGCGGAATTCCGAGAACAATGGAAGAGTTCCGAAGCATTTTTAAACTTCAGCAGAAGTCCTGGCACAATGGAAGAGTTCTGAACCATTTTTAAAAGTCAGCAGAATTCCGAGAACAATAGTAGGGTACCAAAGCATGTTAAAACTTCAGCGGAATTCTGAGAACAATGTAAGAGTTCCGAAGCATTTTTAAACTTCACCGGAATTCCGAGAACAATGGAAGAGTTCTGAAGCATTTTTAAACGTCAGTGGAATTTTGAAAACAATCGAAGAGTTCCAAAGCATTTTTAAAAGTCAGCGGAATTCCGTGAACAATGGAAGAGTTGTGAAGCATTTTTAAGCGTCACCGGAAATCCGAGAACAATGGAAGAATTCCGAAGCATTTTTAAACTTCAAAACTTCAGCAGAATTCCGAGAACAATGGAAGAGTTCCGAAGCATTCTTAAACTTCAGCGGAATTCCGAGAACAATGGAAGAGTTTTGAAGCAATTTTAAGCGTCAGCGGAATTCCGAGAACAATGGAAAAGTTCTGAAGCATTTTTAAATGTCAGCGGAATTCCGGGAACAATAGAAGAGTTGTGAAGCATTTTTAAGCGTCAGCGGAATTCTGAGAACAATGGAAGAATTCCGAAGCATTTTTAAACTTCAAAACTTCAGCAGAATTCCGAGAACAATGGAAGAATTCCGAAGCATTTTTAAACTTCAAAACTTCAGCAGAATTCCGAAAGCAATGGAAGAATTCCGAAGCATTCTTAAACTTCAGCGGAATTCCGAGAACAATGGAAGAGTTCCGTAGCATTTTTAAAAGTCAGCGGAATTCCGAGAACAATGGAAGAGTTCCGAAGCATTTTTACACTTCAGCAGAATTCCTGGAACAATGGAAGAGTTCTGAAGCATTTTTCAAAGTCAGCAGAATTCCGAGAACAATAGAAGGGTACCAAAGCATGTTTAAACTTCAGCGGAATTCTGAGAACAATGTAAGAGTTCCGAAGCATTTTTAAACTTCACCGGAATTCCGAGAACAATGGAAGAGTTCCGAAGCATTTTTAAACATCAGCGGAATTCCGAGAACAATGGAAGAGTTCTGAAGCATTTTTAAACGTCAGCGGAATTCCGAGAACAATAGAAGAGTTGTGAAGCATTTTTAAGCGTCAGCGGAATTCTGAGAACAATGGAAGAATTTCGAAGCATTTTTAAACTTCAAAACTTCAGCAGAATTCCAAGAACAATGGAAGAGTTCCGAAGCATTCTTAAACTTCAGCGGAATTCCGAGAACAAAGGAAGAGTTCTGAAGCATTTTTAAAAGTCAGCGGAATTCTGAGAACAATAGAAGAGTTGTGAAGCATTTTTAAGCGTCAGCGGAATTCTGAGAACAATGGAAGAATTCCGAAGCATTTTTAAACTTCAAAACTTCAGCAGAATTCCGAGAACAATGGAAGAGTTCCGAAGCATTCTTAAACTTCAGCGGAATTCCGAGAACAATGGAAGAGTTTTGAAGCAATTTTAAGCGTCAGCGGAATTCCGAGAACAATGGAAGAGTTCCGAAGCATTTTTAAACGTCAGCGGAATTCCGAGAACAATGGAAGAGTTCTGAAGCATTTTTAAAAGTCAGCGGAATTCTGAGAAAAATAGAAGAGTTGTGAAGCATTTTTAAGCGTCAGCGGAATTCCGAGAACAATGGAAGAATTCCGAAGCATTTTTAAACTTCAAAACTTCAGCAGAATTCCGAGAACAATGGAAGAATTCCAAAGCATTCTGAAACTTCAGCCGAATTCCGAGA
Source organism: Phyllobates terribilis (assembly GCF_046119375.1). NCBI lineage: Eukaryota > Metazoa > Chordata > Amphibia > Anura > Dendrobatidae > Phyllobates > Phyllobates terribilis. Next base: position 17,875,263 of record NW_027362775.1, on the reverse strand, counting down.
ACAATGGAAGAGTTCCAAAGCATTTTTAAAAGTCAGCGGAATTCCGAGAACAATGGAAGAGTTCCGAAGCATTTTTAAAAGTCTGCGGAATTCCGAGAACAATGGAAGAGTTCCGAAGCATTTTTAAAAGTCAGCAGAATTCCGAGAACAATAGAAGGGTACCAAAGCATGCTTAAACTTCAGCGGAATTCTGAGAACAATGTAAGAGTTCCGAAGCATTTTTAAACTTCACCAGAATTCCGAGAACAATGGAAGAGTTCTGAAGCATTTTTAAACATCAGCGGAATTTTGAAAACAATCGATGAGTTCCGAAGCATTTTTAAAAGTCAGCGGAATTCCGTGAACAATGGAAGAGTTGTGAAGCATTTTTAAGCGTCAGCGGAATTCCGAGAACAATGGAAGAGTTCCGAAGCATTTTTAAACTTCAGCAGAATTCCGAGAACAATGAAAGAGTTCCGAAGCATTCTTAAACTTCAGCGGAATTCCGAGAACAATGGAAGAGTTCCGAAGCATTTTTAAAAGTCAGCAGAATTCCGAGAACAATGGAAGAGTTCCGAAGCATTTTTAAAAGTCAGCAGTATTCCGAGAACAATAGAAGGGTACCAAAGCATGTTTAAACTTCAGCGGAATTCTGAGAACAATGTAAGAGTTCCGAAGCATTTTTAAACTTCACCGGAATTCCGAGAACAATGGAAGAGTCTCGAAGCATTTTTAAACGTCAGCGGAATTCCGAGAACAATGGAAGAGTTCTGAAGCATTTTTAAACGTCAGCGGAATTTTGAAAACAATGGAAGATTTCCGAAGCATTTTTAAATGTCAGCGGAATTCTCTGAACACTGGAAGAGTTCCGAAGCATTTTTAAATGTCAGCGGAATTCCGAGAACAATGGAAGAGTTCCGAAGCATTTTTAAACTTCAGCAGAATTCCGAGAACAATGGAAGAGTTCCGAAGCATTCTTAAACTTCAGCAGAATTCCGAGAACAATGGAAGAGTTCCGAAGCATTCTTAAACTTCAGCAGAATTCCGAGAACAATGGAAGAGTTCCGAAGCATTTTTAAATGTCAGCGGAATTCCGAGAACAATAGAAGAGTTGTGAAGCATTTTTAAGCGTCAGCGGAATTCTGAGAACAATGGAAGAATTCCGAAGCATTTTTAAACTTCAAAACTTCAGCAGAATTCCGAGAACAATGGAAGAGTTCCGAAGCATTCTTAAACTTCAGCGGAATTCCGAGAACAATTGAAGAGTTGTGAAGCATTTTTAAGCGTCAGCGGAATTCTGAGCACAATGGAAGAATTCCGAAGCATTTTTAAACTTCAAAACTTCAGCGGAATTCCGAGAACAATGGAAGAGTTTTGAAGCAATTTTAAGTTTCAGCGGAATTACGAGAACAATGGAAGAGTTCCGAAGCATTTTTAAACGTCAGCGGAATTCCGAGAACAATGGAAGAGTTCTGAAGCATTTTTAAAAGTCAGCGGAATTCTGAGAAAAATAGAAGAGTTGTGAAGCATTTTTAAGCGTCAGCGGAATTCCGAGAACAATGGAAGAATTCCGAAGCATTTTTAAACTTCAAAACTTCAGCAGAATTCCGAGAAAAATGGAAGAATTCCAAAGCATTTTTAAAAGTCAGCGGAATTCCGAGAACAATGGAAGAGTTCCGAAGCATTTTTAAAAGTCAGCGGAATTCCGAGAACAATGGAAGAGTTCCGAAGCATTTTTAAACTTCAGCAGAAGTCCTGGCACAATGGAAGAGTTCTGAACCATTTTTAAAAGTCAGCAGAATTCCGAGAACAATAGTAGGGTACCAAAGCATGTTAAAACTTCAGCGGAATTCTGAGAACAATGTAAGAGTTCCGAAGCATTTTTAAACTTCACCGGAATTCCGAGAACAATGGAAGAGTTCTGAAGCATTTTTAAACGTCAGCGGAATTTTGAAAACAATCGAAGAGTTCCAAAGCATTTTTAAACTTCAAAACTTCAGCAGAATTCCGAGAACAATGGAAGAGTTCCGAAGCATTCTTAAACTTCAGCGGAATTCCGAGAACAATGGAAGAGTTTTGAAGCAATTTTAAGCGTCAGCGGAATTCCGAGAACAATGGAAAAGTTCTGAAGCATTTTTAAATGTCAGCGGAATTCCGGGAACAATAGAAGAGTTGTGAAGCATTTTTAAGCGTCAGCGGAATTCTGAGAACAATGGAAGAATTCCGAAGCATTTTTAAACTTCAAAACTTCAGCAGAATTCCGAGAACAATGGAAGAATTCCGAAGCATTTTTAAACTTCAAAACTTCAGCAGAATTCCGAAAGCAATGGAAGAATTCCGAAGCATTCTTAAACTTCAGCGGAATTCCGAGAACAATGGAAGAGTTCCGTAGCATTTTTAAAAGTCAGCGGAATTCCGAGAACAATGGAAGAGTTCCGAAGCATTTTTACACTTCAGCAGAATTCCTGGAACAATGGAAGAGTTCTGAAGCATTTTTCAAAGTCAGCAGAATTCCGAGAACAATAGAAGGGTACCAAAGCATGTTTAAACTTCAGCGGAATTCTGAGAACAATGTAAGAGTTCCGAAGCATTTTTAAACTTCACCGGAATTCCGAGAACAATGGAAGAGTTCCGAAGCATTTTTAAACATCAGCGGAATTCCGAGAACAATGGAAGAGTTCTGAAGCATTTTTAAACGTCAGCGGAATTCCGAGAACAATAGAAGAGTTGTGAAGCATTTTTAAGCGTCAGCGGAATTCTGAGAACAATGGAAGAATTTCGAAGCATTTTTAAACTTCAAAACTTCAGCAGAATTCCAAGAACAATGGAAGAGTTCCGAAGCATTCTTAAACTTCAGCGGAATTCCGAGAACAAAGGAAGAGTTCTGAAGCATTTTTAAAAGTCAGCGGAATTCTGAGAACAATAGAAGAGTTGTGAAGCATTTTTAAGCGTCAGCGGAATTCCGAGAACAATGGAAGAATTCCGAAGCATTTTTAAACTTCAAAACTTCAGCAGAATTCCGAGAACAATGGAAGAATTCCGAAGCATTTTTAAACTTCAGCAGAATTCCGAGAACAATGGAAGAGTTCCGAAGCATTCTTAAACTTCAGCAGAATTCCGAGAACAATGGAAGAGTTCCGAAGCATTTTTAAACGTCAGCGGAATTCCGAGAACAATGGAAGAGTTCTGAAGCATTTTTAAAAGTCAGCGGAATTCTGAGAAAAATAGAAGAGTTGTGAAGCATTTTTAAGCATGAGCGGAATTCCGAGAACAATGGAAGAATTCCGAAGCATTTTTAAACTTCAAAACTTCAGCAGAATTCCGAAAACAATGGAAGAATTCCGAAGCATTCTTAAACTTCAGCGGAATTCCGAGAACAATGGAAGAGTTCCGAAGCATTTTTAAAAGTCAGCGGAATTCCGAGAACAATGGAAGAGTTCCGAAGCATTTTTACACTTCAGCAGAATTCCTGGAACAATGGAAGAGTTCTGAAGCATTTTTCAAAGTCAGCAGAATTCCGAGAACAATAGAAGGGTACCAAAGCATGTTTAAACTTCAGCGGAATTCTGAGAACAATGTAAGAGTTCCGAAGCATTTTTAAACTTCACCGGAATTCCGAGAACAATGGAAGAGTTCCGAAGCATTTTTAAACATCAGCGGAATTCCGAGAACAATGGAAGAGTTCTGAAGCATTTTTAAACGTCAGCGGAATTCCGAGAACAATAGAAGAGTTGTGAAGCATTTTTAAGCGTCAGCGGAATTCTGAGAACAATGGAAGAATTCCGAAGCATTTTTAAACTTCAAAACTTCAGCAGAATTCCGAGAACAATGGAAGAGTTCCGAAGCATTCTTAAACTTCAGCGGAATTCCGAGAACAATGGAAGAGTTTTGAAGCAATTTTAAGCGTCAGCGGAATTCCGAGAACAATGGAAAAGTTCTGAAGCATTTTTAAATGTCAGCGGAATTCCGGGAACAATAGAAGAGTTGTGAAGCATTTTTAAGCGTCAGCGGAATTCTGAGAACAATGGAAGAATTCCGAAGCATTTTTAAACTTCAAAACTTCAGCAGAATTCCGAGAACAATGGAAGAATTCCGAAGCATTTTTAAACTTCAAAACTTCAGCAGAATTCCGAAAGCAATGGAAGAATTCCGAAGCATTCTTAAACTTCAGCGGAATTCCGAGAACAATGGAAGAGTTCCGGAGCATTTTTAAAAGTCAGCGGAATTCCGAGAACAATGGAAGAGTTCCGAAGCATTTTTACACTTCAGCAGAATTCCTGGAACAATGGAAGAGTTCTGAAGCATTTTTCAAAGTCAGCAGAATTCCGAGAACAATAGAAGGGTACCAAAGCATGCTTAAACTTCAGCGGAATTCTGAGAACAATGTAAGAGTTCCGAAGCATTTTTAAACTTCACCAGAATTCCGAGAACAATGGAAGAGTTCTGAAGCATTTTTAAACATCAGCGGAATTTTGAAAACAATCGATGAGTTCCGAAGCATTTTTAAAAGTCAGCGGAATTCCGTGAACAATGGAAGAGTTGTGAAGCATTTTTAAGCGTCAGCGGAATTCCGAGAACAATGGAAGAGTTCCGAAGCATTTTTAAACTTCAGCAGAATTCCGAGAACAATGAAAGAGTTCCGAAGCATTCTTAAACTTCAGCGGAATTCCGAGAACAATGGAAGAGTTCCGAAGCATTTTTAAAAGTCAGCAGAATTCCGAGAACAATGGAAGAGTTCCGAAGCATTTTTAAAAGTCAGCAGTATTCCGAGAACAATAGAAGGGTACCAAAGCATGTTTAAACTTCAGCGGAATTCTGAGAACAATGTAAGAGTTCCGAAGCATTTTTAAACTTCACCGGAATTCCGAGAACAATGGAAGAGTCTCGAAGCATTTTTAAACGTCAGCGGAATTCCGAGAACAATGGAAGAGTTCTGAAGCATTTTTAAACGTCAGCGGAATTTTGAAAACAATGGAAGATTTCCGAAGCATTTTTAAATGTCAGCGGAATTCTCTGAACACTGGAAGAGTTCCGAAGCATTTTTAAATGTCAGCGGAATTCCGAGAACAATGGAAGAGTTCCGAAGCATTTTTAAACTTCAGCAGAATTCCGAGAACAATGGAAGAGTTCCGAAGCATTCTTAAACTTCAGCAGAATTCCGAGAACAATGGAAGAGTTCCGAAGCATTCTTAAACTTCAGCAGAATTCCGAGAACAATGGAAGAGTTCCGAAGCATTTTTAAATGTCAGCGGAATTCCGAGAACAATAGAAGAGTTGTGAAGCATTTTTAAGCGTCAGCGGAATTCTGAGAACAATGGAAGAATTCCGAAGCATTTTTAAACTTCAAAACTTCAGCAGAATTCCGAGAACAATGGAAGAGTTCCGAAGCATTCTTAAACTTCAGCGGAATTCCGAGAACAATTGAAGAGTTGTGAAGCATTTTTAAGCGTCAGCGGAATTCTGAGCACAATGGAAGAATTCCGAAGCATTTTTAAACTTCAAAACTTCAGCGGAATTCCGAGAACAATGGAAGAGTTTTGAAGCAATTTTAAGTTTCAGCGGAATTACGAGAACAATGGAAGAGTTCCGAAGCATTTTTAAACGTCAGCGGAATTCCGAGAACAATGGAAGAGTTCTGAAGCATTTTTAAAAGTCAGCGGAATTCTGAGAAAAATAGAAGAGTTGTGAAGCATTTTTAAGCGTCAGCGGAATTCCGAGAACAATGGAAGAATTCCGAAGCATTTTTAAACTTCAAAACTTCAGCAGAATTCCGAGAAAAATGGAAGAATTCCAAAGCATTTTTAAAAGTCAGCGGAATTCCGAGAACAATGGAAGAGTTCCGAAGCATTTTTAAAAGTCAGCGGAATTCCGAGAACAATGGAAGAGTTCCGAAGCATTTTTAAACTTCAGCAGAAGTCCTGGCACAATGGAAGAGTTCTGAACCATTTTTAAAAGTCAGCAGAATTCCGAGAACAATAGTAGGGTACCAAAGCATGTTAAAACTTCAGCGGAATTCTGAGAACAATGTAAGAGTTCCGAAGCATTTTTAAACTTCACCGGAATTCCGAGAACAATGGAAGAGTTCTGAAGCATTTTTAAACGTCAGCGGAATTTTGAAAACAATCGAAGAGTTCCAAAGCATTTTTAAACTTCAAAACTTCAGCAGAATTCCGAGAACAATGGAAGAGTTCCGAAGCATTCTTAAACTTCAGCGGAATTCCGAGAACAATGGAAGAGTTTTGAAGCAATTTTAAGCGTCAGCGGAATTCCGAGAACAATGGAAAAGTTCTGAAGCATTTTTAAATGTCAGCGGAATTCCGGGAACAATAGAAGAGTTGTGAAGCATTTTTAAGCGTCAGCGGAATTCTGAGAACAATGGAAGAATTCCGAAGCATTTTTAAACTTCAAAACTTCAGCAGAATTCCGAGAACAATGGAAGAATTCCGAAGCATTTTTAAACTTCAAAACTTCAGCAGAATTCCGAAAGCAATGGAAGAATTCCGAAGCATTCTTAAACTTCAGCGGAATTCCGAGAACAATGGAAGAGTTCCGTAGCATTTTTAAAAGTCAGCGGAATTCCGAGAACAATGGAAGAGTTCCGAAGCATTTTTACACTTCAGCAGAATTCCTGGAACAATGGAAGAGTTCTGAAGCATTTTTCAAAGTCAGCAGAATTCCGAGAACAATAGAAGGGTACCAAAGCATGTTTAAACTTCAGCGGAATTCTGAGAACAATGTAAGAGTTCCGAAGCATTTTTAAACTTCACCGGAATTCCGAGAACAATGGAAGAGTTCCGAAGCATTTTTAAACATCAGCGGAATTCCGAGAACAATGGAAGAGTTCTGAAGCATTTTTAAACGTCAGCGGAATTCCGAGAACAATAGAAGAGTTGTGAAGCATTTTTAAGCGTCAGCGGAATTCTGAGAACAATGGAAGAATTTCGAAGCATTTTTAAACTTCAAAACTTCAGCAGAATTCCAAGAACAATGGAAGAGTTCCGAAGCATTCTTAAACTTCAGCGGAATTCCGAGAACAAAGGAAGAGTTCTGAAGCATTTTTAAAAGTCAGCGGAATTCTGAGAACAATAGAAGAGTTGTGAAGCATTTTTAAGCGTCAGCGGAATTCCGAGAACAATGGAAGAATTCCGAAGCATTTTTAAACTTCAAAACTTCAGCAGAATTCCGAGAACAATGGAAGAATTCCGAAGCATTTTTAAACTTCAGCAGAATTCCGAGAACAATGGAAGAGTTCCGAAGCATTCTTAAACTTCAGCAGAATTCCGAGAACAATGGAAGAGTTCCGAAGCATTTTTAAACGTCAGCGGAATTCCGAGAACAATGGAAGAGTTCTGAAGCATTTTTAAAAGTCAGCGGAATTCTGAGAAAAATAGAAGAGTTGTGAAGCATTTTTAAGCATGAGCGGAATTCCGAGAACAATGGAAGAATTCCGAAGCATTTTTAAACTTCAAAACTTCAGCAGAATTCCGAAAACAATGGAAGAATTCCGAAGCATTCTTAAACTTCAGCGGAATTCCGAGAACAATGGAAGAGTTCCGAAGCATTTTTAAAAGTCAGCGGAATTCCGAGAACAATGGAAGAGTTCCGAAGCATTTTTACACTTCAGCAGAATTCCTGGAACAATGGAAGAGTTCTGAAGCATTTTTCAAAGTCAGCAGAATTCCGAGAACAATAGAAGGGTACCAAAGCATGTTTAAACTTCAGCGGAATTCTGAGAACAATGTAAGAGTTCCGAAGCATTTTTAAACTTCACCGGAATTCCGAGAACAATGGAAGAGTTCCGAAGCATTTTTAAACATCAGCGGAATTCCGAGAACAATGGAAGAGTTCTGAAGCATTTTTAAACGTCAGCGGAATTCCGAGAACAATAGAAGAGTTGTGAAGCATTTTTAAGCGTCAGCGGAATTCTGAGAACAATGGAAGAATTCCGAAGCATTTTTAAACTTCAAAACTTCAGCAGAATTCCGAGAACAATGGAAGAGTTCCGAAGCATTCTTAAACTTCAGCGGAATTCCGAGAACAATGGAAGAGTTTTGAAGCAATTTTAAGCGTCAGCGGAATTCCGAGAACAATGGAAAAGTTCTGAAGCATTTTTAAATGTCAGCGGAATTCCGGGAACAATAGAAGAGTTGTGAAGCATTTTTAAGCGTCAGCGGAATTCTGAGAACAATGGAAGAATTCCGAAGCATTTTTAAACTTCAAAACTTCAGCAGAATTCCGAGAACAATGGAAGAATTCCGAAGCATTTTTAAACTTCAAAACTTCAGCAGAATTCCGAAAGCAATGGAAGAATTCCGAAGCATTCTTAAACTTCAGCGGAATTCCGAGAACAATGGAAGAGTTCCGGAGCATTTTTAAAAGTCAGCGGAATTCCGAGAACAATGGAAGAGTTCCGAAGCATTTTTACACTTCAGCAGAATTCCTGGAACAATGGAAGAGTTCTGAAGCATTTTTCAAAGTCAGCAGAATTCCGAGAACAATAGAAGGGTACCAAAGCATGTTTAAACTTCAGCGGAATTCTGAGAACAATGTAAGAGTTCCGAAGCATTTTTAAACTTCACCGGAATTCCGAGAACAATGGAAGAGTTCCGAAGCATTTTTAAACATCAGCGGAATTCCGAGAACAATGGAAGAGTTTTGAAGCAATTTTAAGCGTCAGCGGAATTCCGAGAACAATGGAAAAGTTCTGAAGCATTTTTAAATGTCAGCGGAATTCCGGGAACAATAGAAGAGTTGTGAAGCATTTTTAAGCGTCAGCGGAATTCTGAGAACAATGGAAGAATTCCGAAGCATTTTTAAACTTCAAAACTTCAGCAGAATTCCGAGAACAATGGAAGAATTCCGAAGCATTTTTAAACTTCAAAACTTCAGCAGAATTCCGAAAGCAATGGAAGAATTCCGAAGCATTCTTAAACTTCAGCGGAATTCCGAGAACAATGGAAGAGTTCCGTAGCATTTTTAAAAGTCAGCGGAATTCCGAGAACAATGGAAGAGTTCCGAAGCATTTTTACACTTCAGCAGAATTCCTGGAACAATGGAAGAGTTCTGAAGCATTTTTCAAAGTCAGCAGAATTCCGAGAACAATAGAAGGGTACCAAAGCATGTTTAAACTTCAGCGGAATTCTGAGAACAATGTAAGAGTTCCGAAGCATTTTTAAACTTCACCGGAATTCCGAGAACAATGGAAGAGTTCCGAAGCATTTTTAAACATCAGCGGAATTCCGAGAACAATGGAAGAGTTCTGAAGCATTTTTAAACGTCAGCGGAATTCCGAGAACAATAGAAGAGTTGTGAAGCATTTTTAAGCGTCAGCGGAATTCTGAGAACAATGGAAGAATTTCGAAGCATTTTTAAACTTCAAAACTTCAGCAGAATTCCAAGAACAATGGAAGAGTTCCGAAGCATTCTTAAACTTCAGCGGAATTCCGAGAACAAAGGAAGAGTTCTGAAGCATTTTTAAAAGTCAGCGGAATTCTGAGAACAATAGAAGAGTTGTGAAGCATTTTTAAGCGTCAGCGGAATTCCGAGAACAATGGAAGAATTCCGAAGCATTTTTAAACTTCAAAACTTCAGCAGAATTCCGAGAACAATGGAAGAATTCCGAAGCATTTTTAAACTTCAGCAGAATTCCGAGAACAATGGAAGAGTTCCGAAGCATTCTTAAACTTCAGCAGAATTCCGAGAACAATGGAAGAGTTCCGAAGCATTTTTAAACGTCAGCGGAATTCCGAGAACAATGGAAGAGTTCTGAAGCATTTTTAAAAGTCAGCGGAATTCTGAGAAAAATAGAAGAGTTGTGAAGCATTTTTAAGCATGAGCGGAATTCCGAGAACAATGGAAGAATTCCGAAGCATTTTTAAACTTCAAAACTTCAGCAGAATTCCGAAAACAATGGAAGAATTCCGAAGCATTCTTAAACTTCAGCGGAATTCCGAGAACAATGGAAGAGTTCCGAAGCATTTTTAAAAGTCAGCGGAATTCCGAGAACAATGGAAGAGTTCCGAAGCATTTTTACACTTCAGCAGAATTCCTGGAACAATGGAAGAGTTCTGAAGCATTTTTCAAAGTCAGCAGAATTCCGAGAACAATAGAAGGGTACCAAAGCATGTTTAAACTTCAGCGGAATTCTGAGAACAATGTAAGAGTTCCGAAGCATTTTTAAACTTCACCGGAATTCCGAGAACAATGGAAGAGTTCCGAAGCATTTTTAAACATCAGCGGAATTCCGAGAACAATGGAAGAGTTCTGAAGCATTTTTAAACGTCAGCGGAATTCCGAGAACAATAGAAGAGTTGTGAAGCATTTTTAAGCGTCAGCGGAATTCTGAGAACAATGGAAGAATTCCGAAGCATTTTTAAACTTCAAAACTTCAGCAGAATTCCGAGAACAATGGAAGAGTTCCGAAGCATTCTTAAACTTCAGCGGAATTCCGAGAACAATGGAAGAGTTTTGAAGCAATTTTAAGCGTCAGCGGAATTCCGAGAACAATGGAAAAGTTCTGAAGCATTTTTAAATGTCAGCGGAATTCCGGGAACAATAGAAGAGTTGTGAAGCATTTTTAAGCGTCAGCGGAATTCTGAGAACAATGGAAGAATTCCGAAGCATTTTTAAACTTCAAAACTTCAGCAGAATTCCGAGAACAATGGAAGAATTCCGAAGCATTTTTAAACTTCAAAACTTCAGCAGAATTCCGAAAGCAATGGAAGAATTCCGAAGCATTCTTAAACTTCAGCGGAATTCCGAGAACAATGGAAGAGTTCCGGAGCATTTTTAAAAGTCAGCGGAATTCCGAGAACAATGGAAGAGTTCCGAAGCATTTTTACACTTCAGCAGAATTCCTGGAACAATGGAAGAGTTCTGAAGCATTTTTCAAAGTCAGCAGAATTCCGAGAACAATAGAAGGGTACCAAAGCATGTTTAAACTTCAGCGGAATTCTGAGAACAATGTAAGAGTTCCGAAGCATTTTTAAACTTCACCGGAATTCCGAGAACAATGGAAGAGTTCCGAAGCATTTTTAAACATCAGCGGAATTCCGAGAACAATGGAAGAGTTCTGAAGCATTTTTAAACGTCAGCGGAATTCCGAGAACAATAGAAGAGTTGTGAAGCATTTTTAAGCGTCAGCGGAATTCTGAGAACAATGGAAGAATTCCGAAGCATTTTTAAACTTCAAAACTTCAGCAGAATTCCGAGAACAATGGAAGAGTTCCGAAGCATTCTTAAACTTCAGCGGAATTCCGAGAACAATGGAAGAGTTTTGAAGCAATTTTAAGCGTCAGCGGAATTCCGAGAACAATGGAAAAGTTCTGAAGCATTTTTAAATGTCAGCGGAATTCCGGGAACAATAGAAGAGTTGTGAAGCATTTTTAAGCGTCAGCGGAATTCTGAGAACAATGGAAGAATTCCGAAGCATTTTTAAACTTCAAAACTTCAGCAGAATTCCGAGAACAATGGAAGAATTCCGAAGCATTTTTAAACTTCAAAACTTCAGCAGAATTCCGAAAGCAATGGAAGAATTCCGAAGCATTCTTAAACTTCAGCGGAATTCCGAGAACAATGGAAGAGTTCCGAAGCATTTTTAAACATCAGCGGAATTCCGAGAACAATGGAAGAGTTCTGAAGCATTTTTAAACGTCAGCGGAATTCCGAGAACAATAGAAGAGTTGTGAAGCATTTTTAAGCGTCAGCGGAATTCTGAGAACAATGGAAGAATTCCGAAGCATTTTTAAACTTCAAAACTTCAGCAGAATTCCGAGAACAATGGAAGAGTTCCGAAGCATTCTTAAACTTCAGCGGAATTCCGAGAACAAAGGAAGAGTTCTGAAGCATTTTTAAAAGTCAGCGGAATTCTGAGAACAATAGAAGAGTTGTGAAGCATTTTTAAGCGTCAGCGGAATTCCGAGAACAATGGAAGAATTCCGAAGCATTTTTAAACTTCAAAACTTCAGCAGAATTCCGAGAACAATGGAAGAATTCCGAAGCATTTTTAAACTTCAGCAGAATTCCGAGAACAATGGAAGAGTTCCGAAGCATTCTTAAACTTCAGCAGAATTCCGAGAACAATGGAAGAGTTCCGAAGCATTTTTAAACGTCAGCGGAATTCCGAGAACAATGGAAGAGTTCTGAAGCATTTTTAAAAGTCAGCGGAATTCTGAGAAAAATAGAAGAGTTGTGAAGCATTTTTAAGCATGAGCGGAATTCCGAGAACAATGGAAGAATTCCGAAGCATTTTTAAACTTCAAAACTTCAGCAGAATTCTGAAAACAATGGAAGAATTCCGAAGCATTCTTAAACTTCAGCGGAATTCCGAGAACAATGGAAGAGTTCCGAAGCATTTTTAAAAGTCAGCGGAATTCCGAGAACAATGGAAGAGTTCCGAAGCATTTTTACACTTCAGCAGAATTCCTGGAACAATGGAAGAGTTCTGAAGCATTTTTCAAAGTCAGCAGAATTCCGAGAACAATAGAAGGGTACCAAAGCATGTTTAAACTTCAGCGGAATTCTGAGAACAATGTAAGAGTTCCGAAGCATTTTTAAACTTCACCGGAATTCCGAGAACAATGGAAGAGTTCCGAAGCATTTTTAAACATCAGCGGAATTCCGAGAACAATGGAAGAGTTCTGAAGCATTTTTAAACGTCAGCGGAATTCCGAGAACAATAGAAGAGTTGTGAAGCATTTTTAAGCGTCAGCGGAATTCTGAGAACAATGGAAGAATTCCGAAGCATTTTTAAACTTCAAAACTTCAGCAGAATTCCGAGAACAATGGAAGAGTTCCGAAGCATTCTTAAACTTCAGCGGAATTCCGAGAACAATGGAAGAGTTTTGAAGCAATTTTAAGCGTCAGCGGAATTCCGAGAACAATGGAAGAGTTCCGAAGCATTTTTAAACGTCAGCGGAATTCCGAGAACAATGGAAGAGTTCTGAAGCATTTTTAAAAGTCAGCGGAATTCTGAGAAAAATAGAAGAGTTGTGAAGCATTTTTAAGCGTCAGCGGAATTCCGAGAACAATGGAAGAATTCCGAAGCATTTTTAAACTTCAAAACTTCAGCAGAATTCCGAGAACAATGGAAGAATTCCAAAGCATTCTGAAACTTCAGCCGAATTCCGAGAACAATGGAAGAGTTCCAAAGCATTTTTAAAAGTCAGCGGAATTCCGAGAACAATGGAAGAGTTCCGAAGCATTTTTAAAAGTCTGCGGAATTCCGAGAACAATGGAAGAGTTCCGAAGCATTTTTAAAAGTCAGCAGAATTCCGAGAACAATAGAAGGGTACCAAAGCATGCTTAAACTTCAGCGGAATTCTGAGAACAATGTAAGAGTTCCGAAGCATTTTTAAACTTCACCAGAATTCCGAGAACAATGGAAGAGTTCTGAAGCATTTTTAAACATCAGCGGAATTTTGAAAACAATCGATGAGTTCCGAAGCATTTTTAAAAGTCAGCGGAATTCCGTGAACAATGGAAGAGTTGTGAAGCATTTTTAAGCGTCAGCGGAATTCCGAGAACAATGGAAGAGTTCCGAAGCATTTTTAAACTTCAGCAGAATTCCGAGAACAATGAAAGAGTTCCGAAGCATTCTTAAACTTCAGCGGAATTCCGAGAACAATGGAAGAGTTCCGAAGCATTTTTAAAAGTCAGCAGAATTCCGAGAACAATGGAAGAGTTCCGAAGCATTTTTAAAAGTCAGCAGTATTCCGAGAACAATAGAAGGGTACCAAAGCATGTTTAAACTTCAGCGGAATTCTGAGAACAATGTAAGAGTTCCGAAGCATTTTTAAACTTCACCGGAATTCCGAGAACAATGGAAGAGTCTCGAAGCATTTTTAAACGTCAGCGGAATTCCGAGAACAATGGAAGAGTTCTGAAGCATTTTTAAACGTCAGCGGAATTTTGAAAACAATGGAAGATTTCCGAAGCATTTTTAAACGTCAGCGGAATTCTCTGAACACTGGAAGAGTTCCGAAGCATTTTTAAATGTCAGCGGAATTCCGAGAACAATGGAAGAGTTCCGAAGCATTTTTAAACTTCAGCAGAATTCCGAGAACAATGGAAGAGTTCCGAAGCATTCTTAAACTTCAGCAGAATTCCGAGAACAATGGAAGAGTTCCGAAGCATTCTTAAACTTCAGCAGAATTCCGAGAACAATGGAAGAGTTCCGAAGCATTTTTAAATGTCAGCGGAATTCCGAGAACAATAGAAGAGTTGTGAAGCATTTTTAAGCGTCAGCGGAATTCTGAGAACAATGGAAGAATTCCGAAGCATTTTTAAACTTCAAAACTTCAGCAGAATTCCGAGAACAATGGAAGAGTTCCGAAGCATTCTTAAACTTCAGCGGAATTCCGAGAACAATTGAAGAGTTGTGAAGCATTTTTAAGCGTCAGCGGAATTCTGAGCACAATGGAAGAATTCCGAAGCATTTTTAAACTTCAAAACTTCAGCGGAATTCCGAGAACAATGGAAGAGTTTTGAAGCAATTTTAAGTTTCAGCGGAATTACGAGAACAATGGAAGAGTTCCGAAGCATTTTTAAACGTCAGCGGAATTCCGAGAACAATGGAAGAGTTCTGAAGCATTTTTAAAAGTCAGCGGAATTCTGAGAAAAATAGAAGAGTTGTGAAGCATTTTTAAGCGTCAGCGGAATTCCGAGAACAATGGAAGAATTCCGAAGCATTTTTAAACTTCAAAACTTCAGCAGAATTCCGAGAAAAATGGAAGAATTCCAAAGCATTTTTAAAAGTCAGCGGAATTCCGAGAACAATGGAAGAGTTCCGAAGCATTTTTAAAAGTCAGCGGAATTCCGAGAACAATGGAAGAGTTCCGAAGCATTTTTAAACTTCAGCAGAAGTCCTGGCACAATGGAAGAGTTCTGAACCATTTTTAAAAGTCAGCAGAATTCCGAGAACAATAGTAGGGTACCAAAGCATGTTAAAACTTCAGCGGAATTCTGAGAACAATGTAAGAGTTCCGAAGCATTTTTAAACTTCACCGGAATTCCGAGAACAATGGAAGAGTTCTGAAGCATTTTTAAACGTCAGCGGAATTTTGAAAACAATCGAAGAGTTCCAAAGCATTTTTAAACTTCAAAACTTCAGCAGAATTCCGAGAACAATGGAAGAGTTCCGAAGCATTCTTAAACTTCAGCGGAATTCCGAGAACAATGGAAGAGTTTTGAAGCAATTTTAAGCGTCAGCGGAATTCCGAGAACAATGGAAAAGTTCTGAAGCATTTTTAAATGTCAGCGGAATTCCGGGAACAATAGAAGAGTTGTGAAGCATTTTTAAGCGTCAGCGGAATTCTGAGAACAATGGAAGAATTCCGAAGCATTTTTAAACTTCAAAACTTCAGCAGAATTCCGAGAACAATGGAAGAATTCCGAAGCATTTTTAAACTTCAAAACTTCAGCAGAATTCCGAAAGCAATGGAAGAATTCCGAAGCATTCTTAAACTTCAGCGGAATTCCGAGAACAATGGAAGAGTTCCGTAGCATTTTTAAAAGTCAGCGGAATTCCGAGAACAATGGAAGAGTTCCGAAGCATTTTTACACTTCAGCAGAATTCCTGGAACAATGGAAGAGTTCTGAAGCATTTTTCAAAGTCAGCAGAATTCCGAGAACAATAGAAGGGTACCAAAGCATGTTTAAACTTCAGCGGAATTCTGAGAACAATGTAAGAGTTCCGAAGCATTTTTAAACTTCACCGGAATTCCGAGAACAATGGAAGAGTTCCGAAGCATTTTTAAACATCAGCGGAATTCCGAGAACAATGGAAGAGTTCTGAAGCATTTTTAAACGTCAGCGGAATTCCGAGAACAATAGAAGAGTTGTGAAGCATTTTTAAGCGTCAGCGGAATTCTGAGAACAATGGAAGAATTTCGAAGCATTTTTAAACTTCAAAACTTCAGCAGAATTCCAAGAACAATGGAAGAGTTCCGAAGCATTCTTAAACTTCAGCGGAATTCCGAGAACAAAGGAAGAGTTCTGAAGCATTTTTAAAAGTCAGCGGAATTCTGAGAACAATAGAAGAGTTGTGAAGCATTTTTAAGCGTCAGCGGAATTCCGAGAACAATGGAAGAATTCCGAAGCATTTTTAAACTTCAAAACTTCAGCAGAATTCCGAGAACAATGGAAGAATTCCGAAGCATTTTTAAACTTCAGCAGAATTCCGAGAACAATGGAAGAGTTCCGAAGCATTCTTAAACTTCAGCAGAATTCCGAGAACAATGGAAGAGTTCCGAAGCATTTTTAAACGTCAGCGGAATTCCGAGAACAATGGAAGAGTTCTGAAGCATTTTTAAAAGTCAGCGGAATTCTGAGAAAAATAGAAGAGTTGTGAAGCATTTTTAAGCATGAGCGGAATTCCGAGAACAATGGAAGAATTCCGAAGCATTTTTAAACTTCAAAACTTCAGCAGAATTCCGAAAACAATGGAAGAATTCCGAAGCATTCTTAAACTTCAGCGGAATTCCGAGAACAATGGAAGAGTTCCGAAGCATTTTTAAAAGTCAGCGGAATTCCGAGAACAATGTTAGAGTTCCGAAGCATTTTTACACTTCAGCAGAATTCCTGGAACAATGGAAGAGTTCTGAAGCATTTTTCAAAGTCAGCAGAATTCCGAGAACAATAGAAGGGTACCAAAGCATGTTTAAACTTCAGCGGAATTCTGAGAACAATGTAAGAGTTCCGAAGCATTTTTAAACTTCACCGGAATTCCGAGAACAATGGAAGAGTTCCGAAGCATTTTTAAACATCAGCGGAATTCCGAGAACAATGGAAGAGTTCTGAAGCATTTTTAAACGTCAGCGGAATTCCGAGAACAATAGAAGAGTTGTGAAGCATTTTTAAGCGTCAGCGGAATTCTGAGAACAATGGAAGAATTCCGAAGCATTTTTAAACTTCAAAACTTCAGCAGAATTCCGAGAACAATGGAAGAGTTCCGAAGCATTCTTAAACTTCAGCGGAATTCCGAGAACAATGGAAGAGTTTTGAAGCAATTTTAAGCGTCAGCGGAATTCCGAGAACAATGGAAGAGTTCCGAAGCATTTTTAAACGTCAGCGGAATTCCGAGAACAATGGAAGAGTTCTGAAGCATTTTTAAAAGTCAGCGGAATTCTGAGAAAAATAGAAGAGTTGTGAAGCATTTTTAAGCGTCAGCGGAATTCCGAGAACAATGGAAGAATTCCGAAGCATTTTTAAACTTCAAAACTTCAGCAGAATTCCGAGAACAATGGAAGAATTCCAAAGCATTCTGAAACTTCAGCCGAATTCCGAGAACAATGGAAGAGTTCCAAAGCATTTTTAAAAGTCAGCGGAATTCCGAGAACAATGGAAGAGTTCCGAAGCATTTTTAAAAGTCTGCGGAATTCCGAGAACAATGGAAGAGTTCCGAAGCATTTTTAAACTTCAGCAGAATTCCTGGCACAATGGAAGAGTTCTGAAGCATTTTTAAAAGTCAGCAGAATTCCGAGAACAATAGAAGGGTACCAAAGCATGCTTAAACTTCAGCGGAATTCTGAGAACAATGTAAGAGTTCCGAAGCATTTTTAAACTTCACCAGAATTCCGAGAACAATGGAAGAGTTCTGAAGCATTTTTAAACATCAGCGGAATTTTGAAAACAATCGAAGAGTTCCGAAGCATTTTTAAAAGTCAGCGGAATTCCGTGAACAATGGAAGAGTTGTGAAGCATTTTTAAGCGTCAGCGGAATTCCGAGAACAATGGAAGAGTTCCGAAGCATTTTTAAACTTCAGCAGAATTCCGAGAACAATGAAAGAGTTCCGAAGCATTCTTAAACTTCAGCGGAATTCCGAGAACAATGGAAGAGTTCCGAAGCATTTTTAAAAGTCAGCAGAATTCCGAGAACAATGGAAGAGTTCCGAAGCATTTTTAAACTTCAGCAGAAGTCCTGGCACAATGGAAGAGTTCTGAACCATTTTTAAAAGTCAGCAGAATTCCGAGAACAATAGTAGGGTACCAAAGCATGTTAAAACTTCAGCGGAATTCTGAGAACAATGTAAGAGTTCCGAAGCATTTTTAAACTTCACCGGAATTCCGAGAACAATGGAAGAGTTCTGAAGCATTTTTAAACGTCAGCGGAATTTTGAAAACAATCGAAGAGTTCCAAAGCATTTTTAAAAGTCAGCGGAATTCCGTGAACAATGGAAGAGTTGTGAAGCATTTTTAAGCGTCACCGGAAATCCGAGAACAATGGAAGAATTCCGAAGCATTTTTAAACTTCAAAACTTCAGCAGAATTCCGAGAACAATGGAAGAGTTCCGAAGCATTCTTAAACTTCAGCGGAATTCCGAGAACAATGGAAGAGTTTTGAAGCAATTTTAAGCGTCAGCGGAATTCCGAGAACAATGGAAAAGTTCTGAAGCATTTTTAAATGTCAGCGGAATTCCGGGAACAATAGAAGAGTTGTGAAGCATTTTTAAGCGTCAGCGGAATTCTGAGAACAATGGAAGAATTCCGAAGCATTTTTAAACTTCAAAACTTCAGCAGAATTCCGAGAACAATGGAAGAATTCCGAAGCATTTTTAAACTTCAAAACTTCAGCAGAATTCCGAAAGCAATGGAAGAATTCCGAAGCATTCTTAAACTTCAGCGGAATTCCGAGAACAATGGAAGAGTTCCGTAGCATTTTTAAAAGTCAGCGGAATTCCGAGAACAATGGAAGAGTTCCGAAGCATTTTTACACTTCAGCAGAATTCCTGGAACAATGGAAGAGTTCTGAAGCATTTTTCAAAGTCAGCAGAATTCCGAGAACAATAGAAGGGTACCAAAGCATGTTTAAACTTCAGCGGAATTCTGAGAACAATGTAAGAGTTCCGAAGCATTTTTAAACTTCACCGGAATTCCGAGAACAATGGAAGAGTTCCGAAGCATTTTTAAACATCAGCGGAATTCCGAGAACAATGGAAGAGTTCTGAAGCATTTTTAAACGTCAGCGGAATTCCGAGAACAATAGAAGAGTTGTGAAGCATTTTTAAGCGTCAGCGGAATTCTGAGAACAATGGAAGAATTTCGAAGCATTTTTAAACTTCAAAACTTCAGCAGAATTCCGAGAACAATGGAAGAGTTCCGAAGCATTCTTAAACTTCAGCGGAATTCCGAGAACAAAGGAAGAGTTCTGAAGCATTTTTAAAAGTCAGCGGAATTCTGAGAACAATAGAAGAGTTGTGAAGCATTTTTAAGCGTCAGCGGAATTCCGAGAACAATGGAAGAATTCCGAAGCATTTTTAAACTTCAAAACTTCAGCAGAATTCCGAGAACAATGGAAGAATTCCGAAGCATTTTTAAACTTCAGCAGAATTCCGAGAACAATGGAAGAGTTCCGAAGCATTCTTAAACTTCAGCAGAATTCCGAGAACAATGGAAGAGTTCCGAAGCATTTTTAAACGTCAGCGGAATTCCGAGAACAATGGAAGAGTTCTGAAGCATTTTTAAAAGTCAGCGGAATTCTGAGAAAAATAGAAGAGTTGTGAAGCATTTTTAAGCATGAGCGGAATTCCGAGAACAATGGAAGAATTCCGAAGCATTTTTAAACTTCAAAACTTCAGCAGAATTCCGAAAACAATGGAAGAATTCCGAAGCATTCTTAAACTTCAGCGGAATTCCGAGAACAATGGAAGAGTTCCGAAGCATTTTTAAAAGTCAGCGGAATTCCGAGAACAATGGAAGAGTTCCGAAGCATTTTTACACTTCAGCAGAATTCCTGGAACAATGGAAGAGTTCTGAAGCATTTTTCAAAGTCAGCAGAATTCCGAGAACAATAGAAGGGTACCAAAGCATGTTTAAACTTCAGCGGAATTCTGAGAACAATGTAAGAGTTCCGAAGCATTTTTAAACTTCACCGGAATTCCGAGAACAATGGAAGAGTTCCGAAGCATTTTTAAACATCAGCGGAATTCCGAGAACAATGGAAGAGTTCTGAAGCATTTTTAAACGTCAGCGGAATTCCGAGAACAATAGAAGAGTTGTGAAGCATTTTTAAGCGTCAGCGGAATTCTGAGAACAATGGAAGAATTCCGAAGCATTTTTAAACTTCAAAACTTCAGCAGAATTCCGAGAACAATGGAAGAGTTCCGAAGCATTCTTAAACTTCAGCGGAATTCCGAGAACAATGGAAGAGTTTTGAAGCAATTTTAAGCGTCAGCGGAATTCCGAGAACAATGGAAGAGTTCCGAAGCATTTTTAAACGTCAGCGGAATTCCGAGAACAATGGAAGAGTTCTGAAGCATTTTTAAAAGTCAGCGGAATTCTGAGAAAAATAGAAGAGTTGTGAAGCATTTTTAAGCGTCAGCGGAATTCCGAGAACAATGGAAGAATTCCGAAGCATTTTTAAACTTCAAAACTTCAGCAGAATTCCGAGAACAATGGAAGAATTCCAAAGCATTCTGAAACTTCAGCCGAATTCCGAGAACAATGGAAGAGTTCCAAAGCATTTTTAAAAGTCAGCGGAATTCCGAGAACAATGGAAGAGTTCCGAAGCATTTTTAAAAGTCTGCGGAATTCCGAGAACAATGGAAGAGTTCCGAAGCATTTTTAAACTTCAGCAGAATTCCTGGCACAATGGAAGAGTTCTGAAGCATTTTTAAAAGTCAGCAGAATTCCGAGAACAATAGAAGGGTACCAAAGCATGCTTAAACTTCAGCGGAATTCTGAGAACAATGTAAGAGTTCCGAAGCATTTTTAAACTTCACCAGAATTCCGAGAACAATGGAAGAGTTCTGAAGCATTTTTAAACATCAGCGGAATTTTGAAAACAATCGAAGAGTTCCGAAGCATTTTTAAAAGTCAGCGGAATTCCGTGAACAATGGAAGAGTTGTGAAGCATTTTTAAGCGTCAGCGGAATTCCGAGAACAATGGAAGAGTTCCGAAGCATTTTTAAACTTCAGCAGAATTCCGAGAACAATGAAAGAGTTCCGAAGCATTCTTAAACTTCAGCGGAATTCCGAGAACAATGGAAGAGTTCCGAAGCATTTTTAAAAGTCAGCAGAATTCCGAGAACAATGGAAGAGTTCCGAAGCATTTTTAAAAGTCAGCAGTATTCCGAGAACAATAGAAGGGTACCAAAGCATGTTTAAACTTCAGCGGAATTCTGAGAACAATGTAAGAGTTCCGAAGCATTTTTAAACTTCACCGGAATTCCGAGAACAATGGAAGAGTCTCGAAGCATTTTTAAACGTCAGCGGAATTCCGAGAACAATGGAAGAGTTCTGAAGCATTTTTAAACGTCAGCGGAATTTTGAAAACAATGGAAGATTTCCGAAGCATTTTTAAACGTCAGCGGAATTCTCTGAACACTGGAAGAGTTCCGAAGCATTTTTAAATGTCAGCGGAATTCCGAGAACAATGGAAGAGTTCCGAAGCATTTTTAAACTTCAGCAGAATTCCGAGAACAATGGAAGAGTTCCGAAGCATTCTTAAACTTCAGCAGAATTCCGAGAACAATGGAAGAGTTCCGAAGCATTCTTAAACTTCAGCAGAATTCCGAGAACAATGGAAGAGTTCCGAAGCATTTTTAAATGTCAGCGGAATTCCGAGAACAATAGAAGAGTTGTGAAGCATTTTTAAGCGTCAGCGGAATTCTGAGAACAATGGAAGAATTCCGAAGCATTTTTAAACTTCAAAACTTCAGCAGAATTCCGAGAACAATGGAAGAGTTCCGAAGCATTCTTAAACTTCAGCGGAATTCCGAGAACAATTGAAGAGTTTTGAAGCAATTTTAAGCGTCAGCGGAATTCCGAGAACAATGGAAGAGTTCCGAAGCATTTTTAAACGTCAGCGGAATTCCGAGAACAATGGAAGAGTTCTGAAGCTTTTTTAAAAGTCAGCGGAATTCTGAGAAAAATAGAAGAGTTGTGAAGCATTTTTAAGTGTCAGCGGAATTCCGAGAACAATGGAAGAATTCCGAAGCATTTTTAAACTTCAAAACTTCAGCAGAATTCCGAGAACAATGGAAGAATTCCGAAGCATTCTTAAACTTCAGCGGAATTCCGAGAACAATGGAAGAGTTCCGAAGCATTTTCAAAAGTCAGCGGAATTCCGAGAACAATGGAAGAGTTACGAAGCATTTTTACACTTCAGCAGAATTCCTGGAACAATGGAAGAGTTCTGAAGCATTTTTCAAAGTCAGCAGAATTCCGAGAACCATAGAAGGGTACCAAAGCATGTTTAAACTTCACCGGAATTCCGAGAACAATGGAAGAGTTCCGAAGCATTTTTAAACATCAGCGGAATTCCGAGAACAATGGAAGAGTTCTGAAGCATTTTTAAACGTCAGCGGAATTCCGAGAACAATAGAAGAGTTGTGAAGCATTTTTAAGCGTCAGCGGAATTCTGAGAACAATGGAAGAATTCCAAAGCATTTTTAAACTTCAAAACTTCAGCAGAATTCCGAGAACAATGGAAGAGTTCCGAAGCATTCTTAAACTTCAGCGGAATTCCGAGAACAATGGAAGAGTTTTGAAGCAATTTTAAGCGTCAGCGGAATTCCGAGAACAATGGAAGAGTTCCGAAGCATTTTTAAACGTCAGCGAAATTCCGAGAACAATGGAAGAGTTCTGAAGCATTTTTAAAAGTCAGCGGAATTCTGAGAACAATAGAAGAGTTGTGAAGCATTTTTAAGCGTCAGCGGAATTCTGAGCACAATGGAAGAATTCCGAAGCATTTTTAAACTTCAAAACTTCAGCGGAATTCCGAGAACAATGGAAGAGTTCTGAAGCATTTTTCAAAGTCAGCAGAATTCCGAGAACAATAGAAGGGTACCAAAGCATGTTTAAACTTCAGCGGAATTCTGAGAACAATGTAAGAGTTCCGAAGCATTTTTAAACTTCACCGGAATTCCGAGAACAATGGAAGAGTTCCGAAGCATTTTTAAACATCAGCGGAATTCCGAGAACAATGGAAGAGTTCTGAAGCATTTTTAAACGTCAGCGGAATTCCGAGAACAATAGAAGAGTTGTGAAGCATTTTTAAGCGTCAGCGGAATTCTGAGAACAATGGAAGAATTCCGAAGCATTTTTAAACTTCAAAACTTCAGCAGAATTCCGAGAACAATGGAAGAGTTCCGAAGCATTCTTAAACTTCAGCGGAATTCCGAGAACAAAGGAAGAGTTCTGAAGCATTTTTAAAAGTCAGCGGAATTCTGAGAACAATAGAAGAGTTGTGAAGCATTTTTAAGCGTCAGAAGAATTCCGAGAACAATGGAAGAATTCCGAAGCATTTTTAAACTTCAAAACTTCAGCAGAATTCCGAGAACAATGGTAGAATTCCGAAGCATTCTTAAACTTCAGCAGAATTACGAGCACAATGGAAGAGTTCCGAAGCATTCTTAAACTTCAGCGGAATTCCGAGAACAATGGAAGAGTTTTGAAGCAATTTTAAGCGTCAGCGGAATTCCGAAAACAATGGAAGAGTTCCGAAGCATTTTTAAACGTCAGCGGAATTCCGAGAACAAAGGAAGAGTTCTGAAGCATTTTTAAAAGTCAGCGGAATTCTGAGAACAATAGAAGAGTTGTGAAGCATTTTTAAGCGTCAGCGGAATTCCGAGAACAATGGAAGAATTCCGAAGCATTTTTAAACTTCAAAACTTCAGCAGAATTCCGAGAACAATGGTAGAATTCCGAAGCATTCTTAAACTTCAGCAGAATTACGAGCACAATGGAAGAGTTCCGAAGCATTCTTAAACTTCAGCGGAATTCCGAGAACAATGGAAGAGTTTTGAAGCAATTTTAAGCGTCAGTGGAATTCCGAGAACAATGGAAGAGTTCCGAAGCATTTTTAAACGTCAGCGGAATTCCGAGAACAATGGAAGAGTTCTGAAGCATTTTTAAAAGTCAGCGGAATTCTGAGAAAAATAGAAGAGTTTTGAAGCAATTTTAAGCGTCAGCGGAATTCCGAGAACAATGGAAGAGTTCCGAAGCATTTTTAAACGTCAGCGGAATTCCGAGAACAATGGAAGAGTTCTGAAGCATTTTTAAAAGTCAGCGGAATTCTGAGAAAAATAGAAGAGTTGTGAAGCATTTTTAAGCATGAGCGGAATTCCGAGAACAATGGAAGAATTCCGAAGCATTTTTAAACTTCAAAACTTCAGCAGAATTCCGAAAACAATGGAAGAATTCCGAAGCATTCTTAAACTTCAGCGGAATTCCGAGAACAATGGAAGAGTTCCGAAGCATTTTTAAAAGTCAGCGGAATTCCGAGAACAATGGAAGAGTTCCGAAGCATTTTTACACTTCAGCAGAATTCCTGGAACAATGGAAGAGTTCTGAAGCATTTTTCAAAGTCAGCAGAATTCCGAGAACAATAGAAGGGTACCAAAGCATGTTTAAACTTCAGCGGAATTCTGAGAACAATGTAAGAGTTCCGAAGCATTTTTAAACTTCACCGGAATTCCGAGAACAATGGAAGAGTTCCGAAGCATTTTTAAACATCAGCGGAATTCCGAGAACAATGGAAGAGTTCTGAAGCATTTTTAAACGTCAGCGGAATTCCGAGAACAATAGAAGAGTTGTGAAGCATTTTTAAGCGTCAGCGGAATTCTGAGAACAATGGAAGAATTCCGAAGCATTTTTAAACTTCAAAACTTCAGCAGAATTCCGAGAACAATGGAAGAGTTCCGAAGCATTCTTAAACTTCAGCGGAATTCCGAGAACAATGGAAGAGTTTTGAAGCAATTTTAAGCGTCAGCGGAATTCCGAGAACAATGGAAGAGTTCCGAAGCATTTTTAAACGTCAGCGGAATTCCGAGAACAATGGAAGAGTTCTGAAGCATTTTTAAAAGTCAGCGGAATTCTGAGAAAAATAGAAGAGTTGTGAAGCATTTTTAAGCGTCAGCGGAATTCCGAGAACAATGGAAGAATTCCGAAGCATTTTTAAACTTCAAAACTTCAGCAGAATTCCGAGAACAATGGAAGAATTCCAAAGCATTCTGAAACTTCAGCCGAATTCCGAGAACAATGGAAGAGTTCCAAAGCATTTTTAAAAGTCAGCGGAATTCCGAGAACAATGGAAGAGTTCCGAAGCATTTTTAAAAGTCTGCGGAATTCCGAGAACAATGGAAGAGTTCCGAAGCATTTTTAAACTTCAGCAGAATTCCTGGCACAATGGAAGAGTTCTGAAGCATTTTTAAAAGTCAGCAGAATTCCGAGAACAATAGAAGGGTACCAAAGCATGCTTAAACTTCAGCGGAATTCTGAGAACAATGTAAGAGTTCCGAAGCATTTTTAAACTTCACCAGAATTCCGAGAACAATGGAAGAGTTCTGAAGCATTTTTAAACATCAGCGGAATTTTGAAAACAATCGAAGAGTTCCGAAGCATTTTTAAAAGTCAGCGGAATTCCGTGAACAATGGAAGAGTTGTGAAGCATTTTTAAGCGTCAGCGGAATTCCGAGAACAATGGAAGAGTTCCGAAGCATTTTTAAACTTCAGCAGAATTCCGAGAACAATGAAAGAGTTCCGAAGCATTCTTAAACTTCAGCGGAATTCCGAGAACAATGGAAGAGTTCCGAAGCATTTTTAAAAGTCAGCAGAATTCCGAGAACAATGGAAGAGTTCCGAAGCATTTTTAAACTTCAGCAGAAGTCCTGGCACAATGGAAGAGTTCTGAACCATTTTTAAAAGTCAGCAGAATTCCGAGAACAATAGTAGGGTACCAAAGCATGTTAAAACTTCAGCGGAATTCTGAGAACAATGTAAGAGTTCCGAAGCATTTTTAAACTTCACCGGAATTCCGAGAACAATGGAAGAGTTCTGAAGCATTTTTAAACGTCAGCGGAATTTTGAAAACAATCGAAGAGTTCCAAAGCATTTTTAAAAGTCAGCGGAATTCCGTGAACAATGGAAGAGTTGTGAAGCATTTTTAAGCGTCACCGGAAATCCGAGAACAATGGAAGAATTCCGAAGCATTTTTAAACTTCAAAACTTCAGCAGAATTCCGAGAACAATGGAAGAGTTCCGAAGCATTCTTAAACTTCAGCGGAATTCCGAGAACAATGGAAGAGTTTTGAAGCAATTTTAAGCGTCAGCGGAATTCCGAGAACAATGGAAAAGTTCTGAAGCATTTTTAAATGTCAGCGGAATTCCGGGAACAATAGAAGAGTTGTGAAGCATTTTTAAGCGTCAGCGGAATTCTGAGAACAATGGAAGAATTCCGAAGCATTTTTAAACTTCAAAACTTCAGCAGAATTCCGAGAACAATGGAAGAATTCCGAAGCATTTTTAAACTTCAAAACTTCAGCAGAATTCCGAAAGCAATGGAAGAATTCCGAAGCATTCTTAAACTTCAGCGGAATTCCGAGAACAATGGAAGAGTTCCGTAGCATTTTTAAAAGTCAGCGGAATTCCGAGAACAATGGAAGAGTTCCGAAGCATTTTTACACTTCAGCAGAATTCCTGGAACAATGGAAGAGTTCTGAAGCATTTTTCAAAGTCAGCAGAATTCCGAGAACAATAGAAGGGTACCAAAGCATGTTTAAACTTCAGCGGAATTCTGAGAACAATGTAAGAGTTCCGAAGCATTTTTAAACTTCACCGGAATTCCGAGAACAATGGAAGAGTTCCGAAGCATTTTTAAACATCAGCGGAATTCCGAGAACAATGGAAGAGTTCTGAAGCATTTTTAAACGTCAGCGGAATTCCGAGAACAATAGAAGAGTTGTGAAGCATTTTTAAGCGTCAGCGGAATTCTGAGAACAATGGAAGAATTTCGAAGCATTTTTAAACTTCAAAACTTCAGCAGAATTCCGAGAACAATGGAAGAGTTCCGAAGCATTCTTAAACTTCAGCGGAATTCCGAGAACAAAGGAAGAGTTCTGAAGCATTTTTAAAAGTCAGCGGAATTCTGAGAACAATAGAAGAGTTGTGAAGCATTTTTAAGCGTCAGCGGAATTCCGAGAACAATGGAAGAATTCCGAAGCATTTTTAAACTTCAAAACTTCAGCAGAATTCCGAGAACAATGGAAGAATTCCGAAGCATTTTTAAACTTCAGCAGAATTCCGAGAACAATGGAAGAGTTCCGAAGCATTCTTAAACTTCAGCAGAATTCCGAGAACAATGGAAGAGTTCCGAAGCATTTTTAAACGTCAGCGGAATTCCGAGAACAATGGAAGAGTTCTGAAGCATTTTTAAAAGTCAGCGGAATTCTGAGAAAAATAGAAGAGTTGTGAAGCATTTTTAAGCATGAGCGGAATTCCGAGAACAATGGAAGAATTCCGAAGCATTTTTAAACTTCAAAACTTCAGCAGAATTCCGAAAACAATGGAAGAATTCCGAAGCATTCTTAAACTTCAGCGGAATTCCGAGAACAATGGAAGAGTTCCGAAGCATTTTTAAAAGTCAGCGGAATTCCGAGAACAATGGAAGAGTTCCGAAGCATTTTTACACTTCAGCAGAATTCCTGGAACAATGGAAGAGTTCTGAAGCATTTTTCAAAGTCAGCAGAATTCCGAGAACAATAGAAGGGTACCAAAGCATGTTTAAACTTCAGCGGAATTCTGAGAACAATGTAAGAGTTCCGAAGCATTTTTAAACTTCACCGGAATTCCGAGAACAATGGAAGAGTTCCGAAGCATTTTTAAACATCAGCGGAATTCCGAGAACAATGGAAGAGTTCTGAAGCATTTTTAAACGTCAGCGGAATTCCGAGAACAATAGAAGAGTTGTGAAGCATTTTTAAGCGTCAGCGGAATTCTGAGAACAATGGAAGAATTCCGAAGCATTTTTAAACTTCAAAACTTCAGCAGAATTCCGAGAACAATGGAAGAGTTCCGAAGCATTCTTAAACTTCAGCGGAATTCCGTGAACAATGGAAGAGTTTTGAAGCAATTTTAAGCGTCAGCGGAATTCCGAGAACAATGGAAGAGTTCCGAAGCATTTTTAAACGTCAGCGGAATTCCGAGAACAATGGAAGAGTTCTGAAGCATTTTTAAAAGTCAGCGGAATTCTGAGAAAAATAGAAGAGTTGTGAAGCATTTTTAAGCGTCAGCGGAATTCCGAGAACAATGGAAGAATTCCGAAGCATTTTTAAACTTCAAAACTTCAGCAGAATTCCGAGAACAATGGAAGAATTCCAAAGCATTCTGAAACTTCAGCCGAATTCCGAGAACAATGGAAGAGTTCCAAAGCATTTTTAAAAGTCAGCGGAATTCCGAGAACAATGGAAGAGTTCCGAAGCATTTTTAAAAGTCTGCGGAATTCCGAGAACAATGGAAGAGTTCCGAAGCATTTTTAAACTTCAGCAGAATTCCTGGCACAATGGAAGAGTTCTGAAGCATTTTTAAAAGTCAGCAGAATTCCGAGAACAATAGAAGGGTACCAAAGCATGCTTAAACTTCAGCGGAATTCTGAGAACAATGTAAGAGTTCCGAAGCATTTTTAAACTTCACCAGAATTCCGAGAACAATGGAAGAGTTCTGAAGCATTTTTAAACATCAGCGGAATTTTGAAAACAATCGAAGAGTTCCGAAGCATTTTTAAAAGTCAGCGGAATTCCGTGAACAATGGAAGAGTTGTGAAGCATTTTTAAGCGTCAGCGGAATTCCGAGAACAATGGAAGAGTTCCGAAGCATTTTTAAACTTCAGCAGAATTCCGAGAACAATGAAAGAGTTCCGAAGCATTCTTAAACTTCAGCGGAATTCCGAGAACAATGGAAGAGTTCCGAAGCATTTTTAAAAGTCAGCAGAATTCCGAGAACAATGGAAGAGTTCCGAAGCATTTTTAAAAGTCAGCAGTATTCCGAGAACAATAGAAGGGTACCAAAGCATGTTTAAACTTCAGCGGAATTCTGAGAACAATGTAAGAGTTCCGAAGCATTTTTAAACTTCACCGGAATTCCGAGAACAATGGAAGAGTCTCGAAGCATTTTTAAACGTCAGCGGAATTCCGAGAACAATGGAAGAGTTCTGAAGCATTTTTAAACGTCAGCGGAATTTTGAAAACAATGGAAGATTTCCGAAGCATTTTTAAACGTCAGCGGAATTCTCTGAACACTGGAAGAGTTCCGAAGCATTTTTAAATGTCAGCGGAATTCCGAGAACAATGGAAGAGTTCCGAAGCATTTTTAAACTTCAGCAGAATTCCGAGAACAATGGAAGAGTTCCGAAGCATTCTTAAACTTCAGCAGAATTCCGAGAACAATGGAAGAGTTCCGAAGCATTCTTAAACTTCAGCAGAATTCCGAGAACAATGGAAGAGTTCCGAAGCATTTTTAAATGTCAGCGGAATTCCGAGAACAATAGAAGAGTTGTGAAGCATTTTTAAGCGTCAGCGGAATTCTGAGAACAATGGAAGAATTCCGAAGCATTTTTAAACTTCAAAACTTCAGCAGAATTCCGAGAACAATGGAAGAGTTCCGAAGCATTCTTAAACTTCAGCGGAATTCCGAGAACAATTGAAGAGTTTTGAAGCAATTTTAAGCGTCAGCGGAATTCCGAGAACAATGGAAGAGTTCCGAAGCATTTTTAAACGTCAGCGGAATTCCGAGAACAATGGAAGAGTTCTGAAGCTTTTTTAAAAGTCAGCGGAATTCTGAGAAAAATAGAAGAGTTGTGAAGCATTTTTAAGTGTCAGCGGAATTCCGAGAACAATGGAAGAATTCCGAAGCATTTTTAAACTTCAAAACTTCAGCAGAATTCCGAGAACAATGGAAGAATTCCGAAGCATTCTTAAACTTCAGCGGAATTCCGAGAACAATGGAAGAGTTCCGAAGCATTTTCAAAAGTCAGCGGAATTCCGAGAACAATGGAAGAGTTACGAAGCATTTTTACACTTCAGCAGAATTCCTGGAACAATGGAAGAGTTCTGAAGCATTTTTCAAAGTCAGCAGAATTCCGAGAACCATAGAAGGGTACCAAAGCATGTTTAAACTTCACCGGAATTCCGAGAACAATGGAAGAGTTCCGAAGCATTTTTAAACATCAGCGGAATTCCGAGAACAATGGAAGAGTTCTGAAGCATTTTTAAACGTCAGCGGAATTCCGAGAACAATAGAAGAGTTGTGAAGCATTTTTAAGCGTCAGCGGAATTCTGAGAACAATGGAAGAATTCCAAAGCATTTTTAAACTTCAAAACTTCAGCAGAATTCCGAGAACAATGGAAGAGTTCCGAAGCATTCTTAAACTTCAGCGGAATTCCGAGAACAATGGAAGAGTTTTGAAGCAATTTTAAGCGTCAGCGGAATTCCGAGAACAATGGAAGAGTTCCGAAGCATTTTTAAACGTCAGCGAAATACCGAGAACAATGGAAGAGTTCTGAAGCATTTTTAAAAGTCAGCGGAATTCTGAGAACAATAGAAGAGTTGTGAAGCATTTTTAAGCGTCAGCGGAATTCTGAGCACAATGGAAGAATTCCGAAGCATTTTTAAACTTCAAAACTTCAGCGGAATTCCGAGAACAATGGAAGAGTTCTGAAGCATTTTTCAAAGTCAGCAGAATTCCGAGAACAATAGAAGGGTACCAAAGCATGTTTAAACTTCAGCGGAATTCTGAGAACAATGTAAGAGTTCCGAAGCATTTTTAAACTTCACCGGAATTCCGAGAACAATGGAAGAGTTCCGAAGCATTTTTAAACATCAGCGGAATTCCGAGAACAATGGAAGAGTTCTGAAGCATTTTTAAACGTCAGCGGAATTCCGAGAACAATAGAAGAGTTGTGAAGCATTTTTAAGCGTCAGCGGAATTCTGAGAACAATGGAAGAATTCCGAAGCATTTTTAAACTTCAAAACTTCAGCAGAATTCCGAGAACAATGGAAGAGTTCCGAAGCATTCTTAAACTTCAGCGGAATTCCGAGAACAAAGGAAGAGTTCTGAAGCATTTTTAAAAGTCAGCGGAATTCTGAGAACAATAGAAGAGTTGTGAAGCATTTTTAAGCGTCAGAAGAATTCCGAGAACAATGGAAGAATTCCGAAGCATTTTTAAACTTCAAAACTTCAGCAGAATTCCGAGAACAATGGTAGAATTCCGAAGCATTCTTAAACTTCAGCAGAATTACGAGCACAATGGAAGAGTTCCGAAGCATTCTTAAACTTCAGCGGAATTCCGAGAACAATGGAAGAGTTTTGAAGCAATTTTAAGCGTCAGCGGAATTCCGAAAACAATGGAAGAGTTCCGAAGCATTTTTAAACGTCAGCGGAATTCCGAGAACAAAGGAAGAGTTCTGAAGCATTTTTAAAAGTCAGCGGAATTCTGAGAACAATAGAAGAGTTGTGAAGCATTTTTAAGCGTCAGCGGAATTCCGAGAACAATGGAAGAATTCCGAAGCATTTTTAAACTTCAAAACTTCAGCAGAATTCCGAGAACAATGGTAGAATTCCGAAGCATTCTTAAACTTCAGCAGAATTACGAGCACAATGGAAGAGTTCCGAAGCATTCTTAAACTTCAGCGGAATTCCGAGAACAATGGAAGAGTTTTGAAGCAATTTTAAGCGTCAGTGGAATTCCGAGAACAATGGAAGAGTTCCGAAGCATTTTTAAACGTCAGCGGAATTCCGAGAACAATGGAAGAGTTCTGAAGCATTTTTAAAAGTCAGCGGAATTCTGAGAAAAATAGAAGAGTTTTGAAGCAATTTTAAGCGTCAGCGGAATTCCGAGAACAATGGAAGAGTTCCGAAGCATTTTTAAACGTCAGCGGAATTCCGAGAACAATGGAAGAGTTCTGAAGCATTTTTAAAAGTCAGCGGAATTCTGAGAAAAATAGAAGAGTTGTGAAGCATTTTTAAGCGTCAGCGGAATTCCGAGAACAATGGAAGAATTCCGAAGCATTTTTATACTTCAAAACTTCAGCAGAATTCCGAGAACAATGGAAGAATTCCAAAGCATTCTGAAACTTCAGCCGAATTCCGAGAACAATGGAAGAGTTCCAAAGCATTTTTAAAAGTCAGCGGAATTCCGAGAACAATGGAAGAGTTCCGAAGCATTTTTAAAAGTCTGCGGAATTCCGAGAACAATGGAAGAGTTCCGAAGCATTTTTAAACTTCAGCAGAATTCCTGGCACAATGGAAGAGTTCTGAAGCATTTTTAAAAGTCAGCAGAATTCCGAGAACAATAGAAGGGTACCAAAGCATGCTTAAACTTCAGCGGAATTCTGAGAACAATGTAAGAGTTCCGAAGCATTTTTAAACTTCACCAGAATTCCGAGAACAATGGAAGAGTTCTGAAGCATTTTTAAACATCAGCGGAATTTTGAAAACAATCGAAGAGTTCCGAAGCATTTTTAAAAGTCAGCGGAATTCCGTGAACAATGGAAGAGTTGTGAAGCATTTTTAAGCGTCAGCGGAATTCCGAGAACAATGGAAGAGTTCCGAAGCATTTTTAAACTTCAGCAGAATTCCGAGAACAATGAAAGAGTTCCGAAGCATTCTTAAACTTCAGCGGAATTCCGAGAACAATGGAAGAGTTCCGAAGCATTTTTAAAAGTCAGCAGAATTCCGAGAACAATGGAAGAGTTCCGAAGCATTTTTAAAAGTCAGCAGTATTCCGAGAACAATAGAAGGGTACCAAAGCATGTTTAAACTTCAGCGGAATTCTGAGAACAATGTAAGAGTTCCGAAGCATTTTTAAACTTCACCGGAATTCCGAGAACAATGGAAGAGTCTCGAAGCATTTTTAAACGTCAGCGGAATTCCGAGAACAATGGAAGAGTTCTGAAGCATTTTTAAACGTCAGCGGAATTTTGAAAACAATGGAAGATTTCCGAAGCATTTTTAAACGTCAGCGGAATTCTCTGAACACTGGAAGAGTTCCGAAGCATTTTTAAACTTCAGCAGAATTCCGAGAACAATGGAAGAGTTCCGAAGCATTCTTAAACTTCAGCAGAATTCCGAGAACAATGGAAGAGTTCCGAAGCATTCTTAAACTTCAGCAGAATTCCGAGAACAATGGAAGAGTTCCGAAGCATTTTTAAATGTCAGCGGAATTCCGAGAACAATAGAAGAGTTGTGAAGCATTTTTAAGCGTCAGCGGAATTCTGAGAACAATGGAAGAATTCCGAAGCATTTTTAAACTTCAAAACTTCAGCAGAATTCCGAGAACAATGGAAGAGTTCCGAAGCATTCTTAAACTTCAGCGGAATTCCGAGAACAATTGAAGAGTTTTGAAGCAATTTTAAGCGTCAGCGGAATTCCGAGAACAATGGAAGAATTCTGAAGCTTTTTTAAAAGTCAGCGGAATTCTGAGAAAAATAGAAGAGTTGTGAAGCATTTTTAAGCGTCAGCGGAATTCTGAGCACAATGGAAGAATTCCGAAGCATTTTTAAACTTCAAAACTTCAGCGGAATTCCGAGAACAATGGAAGAGTTTTGAAGCAATTTTAAGTTTCAGCGGAATTACGAGAACAATGGAAGAGTTCCGAAGCATTTTTAAACGTCAGCGGAATTCCGAGAACAATGGAAGAGTTCTGAAGCATTTTTAAAAGTCAGCGGAATTCTGAGAAAAATAGAAGAGTTGTGAAGCATTTTTAAGCGTCAGCGGAATTCCGAGAACAATGGAAGAATTCCGAAGCATTTTTAAACTTCAAAACTTCAGCAGAATTCCGAGAACAATGGAAGAATTCCAAAGCATTTTTAAAAGTCAGCGGAATTCCGAGAACAATGGAAGAGTTCCGAAGCATTTTTAAAAGTCTGCGGAATTCCGAGAACAATGGAAAAGTTCCGAAGCATTTTTAAACTTCAGCAGAAGTCCTGGCACAATGGAAGAGTTCTGAACCATTTTTAAAAGTCAGCAGAATTCCGAGAACAATAGTAGGGTACCAAAGCATGTTAAAACTTCAGCGGAATTCTGAGAACAATGTAAGAGTTCCGAAGCATTTTTAAACTTCACCGGAATTCCGAGAACAATGGAAGAGTTCTGAAGCATTTTTAAACGTCAGCGGAATTTTGAAAACAATCGAAGAGTTCCAAAGCATTTTTAAAAGTCAGCGGAATTCCGTGAACAATGGAAGAGTTGTGAAGCATTTTTAAGCGTCACCGGAAATCCGAGAACAATGGAAGAATTCCGAAGCATTTTTAAACTTCAAAACTTCAGCAGAATTCCGAGAACAATGGAAGAGTTCCGAAGCATTCTTAAACTTCAGCGGAATTCCGAGAACAATGGAAGAGTTTTGAAGCAATTTTAAGCGTCAGCGGAATTCCGAGAACAATGGAAAAGTTCTGAAGCATTTTTAAATGTCAGCGGAATTCCGGGAACAATAGAAGAGTTGTGAAGCATTTTTAAGCGTCAGCGGAATTCTGAGAACAATGGAAGAATTCCGAAGCATTTTTAAACTTCAAAACTTCAGCAGAATTCCGAGAACAATGGAAGAGTTCCGAAGCATTCTTAAACTTCAGCGGAATTCCGAGAACAATGGAAGAGTTTTGAAGCAATTTTAAGCGTCAGCGGAATTCCGAGAACAATGGAAGAGTTCCGAAGCATTTTTAAACGTCAGCGGAATTCCGAGAACAATGGAAGAGTTCTGAAGCATTTTTAAACTTCAAAACTTCAGCAGAATTCCGAGAACAATGGAAGAATTCCGAAGCATTTTTAAACTTCAGCAGAATTCCGAGAACAATGGAAGAGTTCCGAAGCATTCTTAAACTTCAGCAGAATTCCGAGAACAATGGAAGAGTTCCGAAGCATTTTTAAACGTCAACGGAATTCCGAGAACAATGGAAGAGTTCTGAAGCATTTTTAAAAGTCAGCGGAATTCTGAGAAAAATAGAAGAGTTGTGAAGTATTTTTAAGCGTGAGCGGAATTCCGAGAACAATGGAAGAATTCCGAAGCATTTTTAAACTTCAAAACTTCAGCAGAATTCCGAAAGCAATGGAAGAATTCCGAAGCATTCTTAAACTTCAGCGGAATTCCGAGAACAATGGAAGAGTTCCGAAGCATTTTTAAAAGTCAGCGGAATTCCGAGAACAATGGAAGAGTTCCGAAGCATTTTTACACTTCAGCAGAATTCCTGGAACAATGGAAGAGTTCTGAAGCATTTTTCAAAGTCAGCAGAATTCCGAGAACAATAGAAGGGTACCAAAGCATGTTTAAACTTCAGCGGAATTCTGAGAACAATGTAAGAGTTCCGAAGCATTTTTAAACTTCACCGGAATTCCGAGAACAATGGAAGAGTTCCGAAGCATTTTTAAACATCAGCGGAATTCCGAGAACAATGGAAGAGTTCTGAAGCATTTTTAAACGTCAGCGGAATTCCGAGAACAATAGAAGAGTTGTGAAGCATTTTTAAGCGTCAGCGGAATTCTGAGAACAATGGAAGAATTCCGAAGCATTTTTAAACTTCAAAACTTCAGCAGAATTCCGAGAACAATGGAAGAGTTCCGAAGCATTCTTAAACTTCAGCGGAATTCCGAGAACAAAGGAAGAGTTCTGAAGCATTTTTAAAAGTCAGCGGAATTCTGAGAACAATAGAAGAGTTGTGAAGCATTTTTAAGCGTCAGAAGAATTCCGAGAACAATGGAAGAATTCCGAAGCATTTTTAAACTTCAAAACTTCAGCAGAATTCCGAGAACAATGGTAGAATTCCGAAGCATTCTTAAACTTCAGCAGAATTACGAGCACAATGGAAGAGTTCCGAAGCATTCTTAAACTTCAGCGGAATTCCGAGAACAATGGAAGAGTTTTGAAGCAATTTTAAGCGTCAGCGGAATTCCGAAAACAATGGAAGAGTTCCGAAGCATTTTTAAACGTCAGCGGAATTCCGAGAACAAAGGAAGAGTTCTGAAGCATTTTTAAAAGTCAGCGGAATTCTGAGAACAATAGAAGAGTTGTGAAGCATTTTTAAGCGTCAGCGGAATTCCGAGAACAATGGAAGAATTCCGAAGCATTTTTAAACTTCAAAACTTCAGCAGAATTCCGAGAACAATGGTAGAATTCCGAAGCATTCTTAAACTTCAGCAGAATTACGAGCACAATGGAAGAGTTCCGAAGCATTCTTAAACTTCAGCGGAATTCCGAGAACAATGGAAGAGTTTTGAAGCAATTTTAAGCGTCAGTGGAATTCCGAGAACAATGGAAGAGTTCCGAAGCATTTTTAAACGTCAGCGGAATTCCGAGAACAATGGAAGAGTTCTGAAGCATTTTTAAAAGTCAGCGGAATTCTGAGAAAAATAGAAGAGTTTTGAAGCAATTTTAAGCGTCAGCGGAATTCCGAGAACAATGGAAGAGTTCCGAAGCATTTTTAAACGTCAGCGGAATTCCGAGAACAATGGAAGAGTTCTGAAGCATTTTTAAAAGTCAGCGGAATTCTGAGAAAAATAGAAGAGTTGTGAAGCATTTTTAAGCGTCAGCGGAATTCCGAGAACAATGGAAGAATTCCGAAGCATTTTTATACTTCAAAACTTCAGCAGAATTCCGAGAACAATGGAAGAATTCCAAAGCATTCTGAAACTTCAGCCGAATTCCGAGAACAATGGAAGAGTTCCAAAGCATTTTTAAAAGTCAGCGGAATTCCGAGAACAATGGAAGAGTTCCGAAGCATTTTTAAAAGTCTGCGGAATTCCGAGAACAATGGAAGAGTTCCGAAGCATTTTTAAACTTCAGCAGAATTCCTGGCACAATGGAAGAGTTCTGAAGCATTTTTAAAAGTCAGCAGAATTCCGAGAACAATAGAAGGGTACCAAAGCATGCTTAAACTTCAGCGGAATTCTGAGAACAATGTAAGAGTTCCGAAGCATTTTTAAACTTCACCAGAATTCCGAGAACAATGGAAGAGTTCTGAAGCATTTTTAAACATCAGCGGAATTTTGAAAACAATCGAAGAGTTCCGAAGCATTTTTAAAAGTCAGCGGAATTCCGTGAACAATGGAAGAGTTGTGAAGCATTTTTAAGCGTCAGCGGAATTCCGAGAACAATGGAAGAGTTCCGAAGCATTTTTAAACTTCAGCAGAATTCCGAGAACAATGAAAGAGTTCCGAAGCATTCTTAAACTTCAGCGGAATTCCGAGAACAATGGAAGAGTTCCGAAGCATTTTTAAAAGTCAGCAGAATTCCGAGAACAATGGAAGAGTTCCGAAGCATTTTTAAAAGTCAGCAGTATTCCGAGAACAATAGAAGGGTACCAAAGCATGTTTAAACTTCAGCGGAATTCTGAGAACAATGTAAGAGTTCCGAAGCATTTTTAAACTTCACCGGAATTCCGAGAACAATGGAAGAGTCTCGAAGCATTTTTAAACGTCAGCGGAATTCCGAGAACAATGGAAGAGTTCTGAAGCATTTTTAAACGTCAGCGGAATTTTGAAAACAATGGAAGATTTCCGAAGCATTTTTAAACGTCAGCGGAATTCTCTGAACACTGGAAGAGTTCCGAAGCATTTTTAAATGTCAGCGGAATTCCGAGAACAATGGAAGAGTTCCGAAGCATTTTTAAACTTCAGCAGAATTCCGAGAACAATGGAAGAGTTCCGAAGCATTCTTAAACTTCAGCAGAATTCCGAGAACAATGGAAGAGTTCCGAAGCATTCTTAAACTTCAGCAGAATTCCGAGAACAATGGAAGAGTTCCGAAGCATTTTTAAATGTCAGCGGAATTCCGAGAACAATAGAAGAGTTGTGAAGCATTTTTAAGCGTCAGCGGAATTCTGAGAACAATGGAAGAATTCCGAAGCATTTTTAAACTTCAAAACTTCAGCAGAATTCCGAGAACAATGGAAGAGTTCCGAAGCATTCTTAAACTTCAGCGGAATTCCGAGAACAATTGAAGAGTTTTGAAGCAATTTTAAGCGTCAGCGGAATTCCGAGAACAATGGAAGAGTTCTGAAGCTTTTTTAAAAGTCAGCGGAATTCTGAGAAAAATAGAAGAGTTGTGAAGCATTTTTAAGCGTCAGCGGAATTCTGAGCACAATGGAAGAATTCCGAAGCATTTTTAAACTTCAAAACTTCAGCGGAATTCCGAGAACAATGGAAGAGTTTTGAAGCAATTTTAAGTTTCAGCGGAATTACGAGAACAATGGAAGAGTTCCGAAGCATTTTTAAACGTCAGCGGAATTCCGAGAACAATGGAAGAGTTCTGAAGCATTTTTAAAAGTCAGCGGAATTCTGAGAAAAATAGAAGAGTTGTGAAGCATTTTTAAGCGTCAGCGGAATTCCGAGAACAATGGAAGAATTCCGAAGCATTTTTAAACTTCAAAACTTCAGCAGAATTCCGAGAACAATGGAAGAATTCCAAAGCATTTTTAAAAGTCAGCGGAATTCCGAGAACAATGGAAGAGTTCCGAAGCATTTTTAAAAGTCTGCGGAATTCCGAGAACAATGGAAGAGTTCCGAAGCATTTTTAAACTTCAGCAGAAGTCCTGGCACAATGGAAGAGTTCTGAACCATTTTTAAAAGTCAGCAGAATTCCGAGAACAATAGTAGGGTACCAAAGCATGTTAAAACTTCAGCGGAATTCTGAGAACAATGTAAGAGTTCCGAAGCATTTTTAAACTTCACCGGAATTCCGAGAACAATGGAAGAGTTCTGAAGCATTTTTAAACGTCAGCGGAATTTTGAAAACAATCGAAGAGTTCCAAAGCATTTTTAAAAGTCAGCGGAATTCCGTGAACAATGGAAGAGTTGTGAAGCATTTTTAAGCGTCACCGGAAATCCGAGAACAATGGAAGAATTCCGAAGCATTTTTAAACTTCAAAACTTCAGCAGAATTCCGAGAACAATGGAAGAGTTCCGAAGCATTCTTAAACTTCAGCGGAATTCTGAGAACAATGGAAGAATTCCGAAGCATTTTTAAACTTCAAAACTTCAGCAGAATTCCGAGAACAATGGAAGAGTTCCGAAGCATTCTTAAACTTCAGCGGAATTCCGAGAACAATGGAAGAGTTTTGAAGCAATTTTAAGCGTCAGCGGAATTCCGAGAACAATGGAAAAGTTCTGAAGCATTTTTAAATGTCATCGGAATTCCGGGAACAATAGAAGAGTTGTGAAGCATTTTTAAGCGTCAGCGGAATTCTGAGAACAATGGAAGAATTCCGAAGCATTTTTAAACTTCAAAACTTCAGCAGAATTCCGACAACAATGGAAGAGTTCCGAAGCATTCTTAAACTTCAGCGGAATTCCGAGAACAATGGAAGAGTTTTGAAGCAATTTTAAGCGTCAGCGGAATTCCGAGAACAATGGAAGAGTTCCGAAGCATTTTTAAACGTCAGCGGAATTCCGAGAACAATGGAAGAGTTCTGAAGCATTTTTAAACTTCAAAACTTCAGCAGAATTCCGAGAACAATGGAAGAATTCCGAAGCATTTTTAAACTTCAGCAGAATTCCGAGAACAATGGAAGAGTTCCGAAGCATTCTTAAACTTCAGCAGAATTCCGAGAACAATGGAAGAGTTCCGAAGCATTTTTAAACGTCAACGGAATTCCGAGAACAATGGAAGAGTTATGAAGCATTTTTAAAAGTCAGCGGAATTCTGAGAAAAATAGAAGAGTTGTGAAGCATTTTTAAGCGTGAGCGGAATTCCGAGAACAATGGAAGAATTCCGAAGCATTTTTAAACTTCAAAACTTCAGCAGAATTCCGAAAGCAATGGAAGAATTCCGAAGCATTCTTAAACTTCAGCGGAATTCCGAGAACAATGGAAGAGTTCCGAAGCATTTTTAAAAGTCAGCGGAATTCCGAGAACAATGGAAGAGTTTTGAAGCAATTTTAAGCGTCAGCGGAATTCCGAGAACAATGGAAGAGTTCCGAAGCATTTTTAAACGTCAGCGGAATTCCGAGAACAATGGAAGAGTTCTGAAGCATTTTTAAACTTCAAAACTTCAGCAGAATTCCGAGAACAATGGAAGAATTCCGAAGCATTTTTAAACTTCAGCAGAATTCCGAGAACAATGGAAGAGTTCCGAAGCATTCTTAAACTTCAGCAGAATTCCGAGAACAATGGAAGAGTTCCGAAGCATTTTTAAACGTCAACGGAATTCCGAGAACAATGGAAGAGTTCTGAAGCATTTTTAAAAGTCAGCGGAATTCTGAGAAAAATAGAAGAGTTGTGAAGCATTTTTAAGCGTGAGCGGAATTCCGAGAACAATGGAAGAATTCCGAAGCATTTTTAAACTTCAAAACTTCAGCAGAATTCCGAAAGCAATGGAAGAATTCCGAAGCATTCTTAAACTTCAGCGGAATTCCGAGAACAATGGAAGAGTTCCGAAGCATTTTTAAAAGTCAGCGGAATTCCGAGAACAATGGAAGAGTTCCGAAGCATTTTTACACTTCAGCAGAATTCCTGGAACAATGGAAGAGTTCTGAAGCATTTTTCAAAGTCAGCAGAATTCCGAGAACAATAGAAGGGTACCAAAGCATGTTTAAACTTCAGCGGAATTCTGAGAACAATGTAAGAGTTCCGAAGCATTTTTAAACTTCACCGGAATTCCGAGAACAATGGAAGAGTTCCGAAGCATTTTTAAACATCAGCGGAATTCCGAGAACAATGGAAGAGTTCTGAAGCATTTTTAAACGTCAGCGGAATTCCGAGAACAATAGAAGAGTTGTGAAGCATTTTTAAGCGTCAGCGGAATTCTGAGAACAATGGAAGAATTCCGAAGCATTTTTAAACTTCAAAACTTCAGCAGAATTCCGAGAACAATGGAAGAGTTCCGAAGCATTCTTAAACTTCAGCGGAATTCCGAGAACAAAGGAAGAGTTCTGAAGCATTTTTAAAAGTCAGCGGAATTCTGAGAACAATAGAAGAGTTGTGAAGCATTTTTAAGCGTCAGAAGAATTCCGAGAACAATGGAAGAATTCCGAAGCATTTTTAAACTTCAAAACTTCAGCAGAATTCCGAGAACAATGGTAGAATTCCGAAGCATTCTTAAACTTCAGCAGAATTACGAGCACAATGGAAGAGTTCCGAAGCATTCTTAAACTTCAGCGGAATTCCGAGAACAATGGAAGAGTTTTGAAGCAATTTTAAGCGTCAGCGGAATTCCGAAAACAATGGAAGAGTTCCGAAGCATTTTTAAACGTCAGCGGAATTCCGAGAACAAAGGAAGAGTTCTGAAGCATTTTTAAAAGTCAGCGGAATTCTGAGAACAATAGAAGAGTTGTGAAGCATTTTTAAGCGTCAGCGGAATTCCGAGAACAATGGAAGAATTCCGAAGCATTTTTAAACTTCAAAACTTCAGCAGAATTCCGAGAACAATGGTAGAATTCCGAAGCATTCTTAAACTTCAGCAGAATTACGAGCACAATGGAAGAGTTCCGAAGCATT
The DNA here is from genome assembly GCF_046119375.1 of Phyllobates terribilis. NCBI lineage: Eukaryota > Metazoa > Chordata > Amphibia > Anura > Dendrobatidae > Phyllobates > Phyllobates terribilis. Next base: position 17,834,089 of record NW_027362775.1, on the reverse strand, counting down.
CTTAAACTTCAGCGGAATTCCGAGAACAATGGAAGAGTTTTGAAGCAATTTTAAGCGTCAGTGGAATTCCGAGAACAATGGAAGAGTTCCGAAGCATTTTTAAACGTCAGCGGAATTCCGAGAACAATGGAAGAGTTCTGAAGCATTTTTAAAAGTCAGCGGAATTCTGAGAAAAATAGAAGAGTTTTGAAGCAATTTTAAGCGTCAGCGGAATTCCGAGAACAATGGAAGAGTTCCGAAGCATTTTTAAACGTCAGCGGAATTCCGAGAACAATGGAAGAGTTCTGAAGCATTTTTAAAAGTCAGCGGAATTCTGAGAAAAATAGAAGAGTTGTGAAGCATTTTTAAGCGTCAGCGGAATTCCGAGAACAATGGAAGAATTCCGAAGCATTTTTATACTTCAAAACTTCAGCAGAATTCCGAGAACAATGGAAGAATTCCAAAGCATTCTGAAACTTCAGCCGAATTCCGAGAACAATGGAAGAGTTCCAAAGCATTTTTAAAAGTCAGCGGAATTCCGAGAACAATGGAAGAGTTCCGAAGCATTTTTAAAAGTCTGCGGAATTCCGAGAACAATGGAAGAGTTCCGAAGCATTTTTAAACTTCAGCAGAATTCCTGGCACAATGGAAGAGTTCTGAAGCATTTTTAAAAGTCAGCAGAATTCCGAGAACAATAGAAGGGTACCAAAGCATGCTTAAACTTCAGCGGAATTCTGAGAACAATGTAAGAGTTCCGAAGCATTTTTAAACTTCACCAGAATTCCGAGAACAATGGAAGAGTTCTGAAGCATTTTTAAACATCAGCGGAATTTTGAAAACAATCGAAGAGTTCCGAAGCATTTTTAAAAGTCAGCGGAATTCCGTGAACAATGGAAGAGTTGTGAAGCATTTTTAAGCGTCAGCGGAATTCCGAGAACAATGGAAGAGTTCCGAAGCATTTTTAAACTTCAGCAGAATTCCGAGAACAATGAAAGAGTTCCGAAGCATTCTTAAACTTCAGCGGAATTCCGAGAACAATGGAAGAGTTCCGAAGCATTTTTAAAAGTCAGCAGAATTCCGAGAACAATGGAAGAGTTCCGAAGCATTTTTAAAAGTCAGCAGTATTCCGAGAACAATAGAAGGGTACCAAAGCATGTTTAAACTTCAGCGGAATTCTGAGAACAATGTAAGAGTTCCGAAGCATTTTTAAACTTCACCGGAATTCCGAGAACAATGGAAGAGTCTCGAAGCATTTTTAAACGTCAGCGGAATTCCGAGAACAATGGAAGAGTTCTGAAGCATTTTTAAACGTCAGCGGAATTTTGAAAACAATGGAAGATTTCCGAAGCATTTTTAAACGTCAGCGGAATTCTCTGAACACTGGAAGAGTTCCGAAGCATTTTTAAATGTCAGCGGAATTCCGAGAACAATGGAAGAGTTCCGAAGCATTTTTAAACTTCAGCAGAATTCCGAGAACAATGGAAGAGTTCCGAAGCATTCTTAAACTTCAGCAGAATTCCGAGAACAATGGAAGAGTTCCGAAGCATTCTTAAACTTCAGCAGAATTCCGAGAACAATGGAAGAGTTCCGAAGCATTTTTAAATGTCAGCGGAATTCCGAGAACAATAGAAGAGTTGTGAAGCATTTTTAAGCGTCAGCGGAATTCTGAGAACAATGGAAGAATTCCGAAGCATTTTTAAACTTCAAAACTTCAGCAGAATTCCGAGAACAATGGAAGAGTTCCGAAGCATTCTTAAACTTCAGCGGAATTCCGAGAACAATTGAAGAGTTTTGAAGCAATTTTAAGCGTCAGCGGAATTCCGAGAACAATGGAAGAGTTCTGAAGCTTTTTTAAAAGTCAGCGGAATTCTGAGAAAAATAGAAGAGTTGTGAAGCATTTTTAAGCGTCAGCGGAATTCTGAGCACAATGGAAGAATTCCGAAGCATTTTTAAACTTCAAAACTTCAGCGGAATTCCGAGAACAATGGAAGAGTTTTGAAGCAATTTTAAGTTTCAGCGGAATTACGAGAACAATGGAAGAGTTCCGAAGCATTTTTAAACGTCAGCGGAATTCCGAGAACAATGGAAGAGTTCTGAAGCATTTTTAAAAGTCAGCGGAATTCTGAGAAAAATAGAAGAGTTGTGAAGCATTTTTAAGCGTCAGCGGAATTCCGAGAACAATGGAAGAATTCCGAAGCATTTTTAAACTTCAAAACTTCAGCAGAATTCCGAGAACAATGGAAGAATTCCAAAGCATTTTTAAAAGTCAGCGGAATTCCGAGAACAATGGAAGAGTTCCGAAGCATTTTTAAAAGTCTGCGGAATTCCGAGAACAATGGAAGAGTTCCGAAGCATTTTTAAACTTCAGCAGAAGTCCTGGCACAATGGAAGAGTTCTGAACCATTTTTAAAAGTCAGCAGAATTCCGAGAACAATAGTAGGGTACCAAAGCATGTTAAAACTTCAGCGGAATTCTGAGAACAATGTAAGAGTTCCGAAGCATTTTTAAACTTCACCGGAATTCCGAGAACAATGGAAGAGTTCTGAAGCATTTTTAAACGTCAGCGGAATTTTGAAAACAATCGAAGAGTTCCAAAGCATTTTTAAAAGTCAGCGGAATTCCGTGAACAATGGAAGAGTTGTGAAGCATTTTTAAGCGTCACCGGAAATCCGAGAACAATGGAAGAATTCCGAAGCATTTTTAAACTTCAAAACTTCAGCAGAATTCCGAGAACAATGGAAGAGTTCCGAAGCATTCTTAAACTTCAGCGGAATTCCGAGAACAATGGAAGAGTTTTGAAGCAATTTTAAGCGTCAGCGGAATTCCGAGAACAATGGAAAAGTTCTGAAGCATTTTTAAATGTCAGCGGAATTCCGGGAACAATAGAAGAGTTGTGAAGCATTTTTAAGCGTCAGCGGAATTCTGAGAACAATGGAAGAATTCCGAAGCATTTTTAAACTTCAAAACTTCAGCAGAATTCCGAGAACAATGGAAGAGTTCCGAAGCATTCTTAAACTTCAGCGGAATTCCGAGAACAATGGAAGAGTTTTGAAGCAATTTTAAGCGTCAGCGGAATTCCGAGAACAATGGAAAAGTTCTGAAGCATTTTTAAATGTCAGCGGAATTCCGGGAACAATAGAAGAGTTGTGAAGCATTTTTAAGCGTCAGCGGAATTCTGAGAACAATGGAAGAATTCCGAAGCATTTTTAAACTTCAAAACTTCAGCGGAATTCCGAGAACAATGGAAGAGTTTTGAAGCAATTTTAAGTTTCAGCGGAATTACGAGAACAATGGAAGAGTTCCGAAGCATTTTTAAACGTCAGCGGAATTCCGAGAACAATGGAAGAGTTCTGAAGCATTTTTAAAAGTCAGCGGAATTCTGAGAAAAATAGAAGAGTTGTGAAGCATTTTTAAGCGTCAGCGGAATTCCGAGAACAATGGAAGAATTCCGAAGCATTTTTAAACTTCAAAACTTCAGCAGAATTCCGAGAACAATGGAAGAATTCCAAAGCATTTTTAAAAGTCAGCGGAATTCCGAGAACAATGGAAGAGTTCCGAAGCATTTTTAAAAGTCTGCGGAATTCCGAGAACAATGGAAGAGTTCCGAAGCATTTTTAAACTTCAGCAGAAGTCCTGGCACAATGGAAGAGTTCTGAACCATTTTTAAAAGTCAGCAGAATTCCGAGAACAATAGTAGGGTACCAAAGCATGTTAAAACTTCAGCGGAATTCTGAGAACAATGTAAGAGTTCCGAAGCATTTTTAAACTTCACCGGAATTCCGAGAACAATGGAAGAGTTCTGAAGCATTTTTAAACGTCAGCGGAATTTTGAAAACAATCGAAGAGTTCCAAAGCATTTTTAAAAGTCAGCGGAATTCCGTGAACAATGGAAGAGTTGTGAAGCATTTTTAAGCGTCACCGGAAATCCGAGAACAATGGAAGAATTCCGAAGCATTTTTAAACTTCAAAACTTCAGCAGAATTCCGAGAACAATGGAAGAGTTCCGAAGCATTCTTAAACTTCAGCGGAATTCCGAGAACAATGGAAGAGTTTTGAAGCAATTTTAAGCGTCAGCGGAATTCCGAGAACAATGGAAAAGTTCTGAAGCATTTTTAAATGTCAGCGGAATTCCGGGAACAATAGAAGAGTTGTGAAGCATTTTTAAGCGTCAGCGGAATTCTGAGAACAATGGAAGAATTCCGAAGCATTTTTAAACTTCAAAACTTCAGCAGAATTCCGAGAACAATGGAAGAGTTCCGAAGCATTCTTAAACTTCAGCGGAATTCCGAGAACAATGGAAGAGTTTTGAAGCAATTTTAAGCGTCAGCGGAATTCCGAGAACAATGGAAAAGTTCTGAAGCATTTTTAAATGTCAGCGGAATTCCGGGAACAATAGAAGAGTTGTGAAGCATTTTTAAGCGTCAGCGGAATTCTGAGAACAATGGAAGAATTCCGAAGCATTTTTAAACTTCAAAACTTCAGCAGAATTCCGAGAACAATGGAAGAGTTCCGAAGCATTCTTAAACTTCAGCGGAATTCCGAGAACAATGGAAGAGTTTTGAAGCAATTTTAAGCGTCAGCGGAATTCCGAGAACAATGGAAGAGTTCCGAAGCATTTTTAAACGTCAGCGGAATTCCGAGAACAATGGAAGAGTTCTGAAGCATTTTTAAACTTCAAAACTTCAGCAGAATTCCGAGAACAATGGAAGAATTCCGAAGCATTTTTAAACTTCAGCAGAATTCCGAGAACAATGGAAGAGTTCCGAAGCATTCTTAAACTTCAGCAGAATTCCGAGAACAATGGAAGAGTTCCGAAGCATTTTTAAACGTCAACGGAATTCCGAGAACAATGGAAGAGTTATGAAGCATTTTTAAAAGTCAGCGGAATTCTGAGAAAAATAGAAGAGTTGTGAAGCATTTTTAAGCGTGAGCGGAATTCCGAGAACAATGGAAGAATTCCGAAGCATTTTTAAACTTCAAAACTTCAGCAGAATTCCGAAAGCAATGGAAGAATTCCGAAGCATTCTTAAACTTCAGCGGAATTCCGAGAACAATGGAAGAGTTCCGAAGCATTTTTAAAAGTCAGCGGAATTCCGAGAACAATGGAAGAGTTTTGAAGCAATTTTAAGCGTCAGCGGAATTCCGAGAACAATGGAAGAGTTCCGAAGCATTTTTAAACGTCAGCGGAATTCCGAGAACAATGGAAGAGTTCTGAAGCATTTTTAAACTTCAAAACTTCAGCAGAATTCCGAGAACAATGGAAGAATTCCGAAGCATTTTTAAACTTCAGCAGAATTCCGAGAACAATGGAAGAGTTCCGAAGCATTCTTAAACTTCAGCAGAATTCCGAGAACAATGGAAGAGTTCCGAAGCATTTTTAAACGTCAACGGAATTCCGAGAACAATGGAAGAGTTCTGAAGCATTTTTAAAAGTCAGCGGAATTCTGAGAAAAATAGAAGAGTTGTGAAGCATTTTTAAGCGTGAGCGGAATTCCGAGAACAATGGAAGAATTCCGAAGCATTTTTAAACTTCAAAACTTCAGCAGAATTCCGAAAGCAATGGAAGAATTCCGAAGCATTCTTAAACTTCAGCGGAATTCCGAGAACAATGGAAGAGTTCCGAAGCATTTTTAAAAGTCAGCGGAATTCCGAGAACAATGGAAGAGTTCCGAAGCATTTTTACACTTCAGCAGAATTCCTGGAACAATGGAAGAGTTCTGAAGCATTTTTCAAAGTCAGCAGAATTCCGAGAACAATAAAAGGGTACCAAAGCATGTTTAAACTTCAGCGGAATTCTGAGAACAATGTAAGAGTTCCGAAGCATTTTTAAACTTCACCGGAATTCCGAGAACAATGGAAGAGTTCCGAAGCATTTTTAAACATCAGCGGAATTCCGAGAACAATGGAAGAGTTCTGAAGCATTTTTAAACGTCAGCGGAATTCCGAGAACAATAGAAGAGTTGTGAAGCATTTTTAAAAGTCAGCAGTATTCCGAGAACAATAGAAGGGTACCAAAGCATGTTTAAACTTCAGCGGAATTCTGAGAACAATGTAAGAGTTCCGAAGCATTTTTAAACTTCACCGGAATTCCGAGAACAATGGAAGAGTCTCGAAGCATTTTTAAACGTCAGCGGAATTCCGAGAACAATGGAAGAGTTCTGAAGCATTTTTAAACGTCAGCGGAATTTTGAAAACAATGGAAGATTTCCGAAGCATTTTTAAACGTCAGCGGAATTCTCTGAACACTGGAAGAGTTCCGAAGCATTTTTAAATGTCAGCGGAATTCCGAGAACAATGGAAGAGTTCCGAAGCATTTTTAAACTTCAGCAGAATTCCGAGAACAATGGAAGAGTTCCGAAGCATTCTTAAACTTCAGCAGAATTCCGAGAACAATGGAAGAGTTCCGAAGCATTTTCAAATGTCAGCGGAATTCCGAGAACAATAGAAGAGTTGTGAAGCATTTTTAAGCGTCAGCGGAATTCTGAGAACAATGGAAGAATTCCGAAGCATTTTTAAACTTCAAAACTTCAGCAGAATTCCGAGAACAATGGAAGAGTTCCGAAGCATTCTTAAACTTCAGCGGAATTCCGAGAACAATTGAAGAGTTTTGAAGCAATTTTAAGCGTCAGCGGAATTCCGAGAACAATGGAAGAGTTCTGAAGCTTTTTTAAAAGTCAGCGGAATTCTGAGAAAAATAGAAGAGTTGTGAAGCATTTTTAAGTGTCAGCGGAATTCCGAGAACAATGGAAGAATTCCGAAGCATTTTTAAACTTCAAAACTTCAGCAGAATTCCGAGAACAATGGAAGAATTCCGAAGCATTCTTAAACTTCAGCGGAATTCCGAGATCAATGGAAGAGTTCCGAAGCATTTTCAAAAGTCAGCGGAATTCCGAGAGCAATGGAAGAGTTCCGAAGCATTTTTACACTTCAGCAGAATTCCTGGAACAATGGAAGAGTTCTGAAGCATTTTTCAAAGTCAGCAGAATTCCGAGAACCATAGAAGGGTACCAAAGCATGTTTAAACTTCACCGGAATTCCGAGAACAATGGAAGAGTTCCGAAGCATTTTTAAACATCAGCGGAATTCCGAGAACAATGGAAGAGTTCTGAAGCATTTTTAAACGTCAGCGGAATTCCGAGAACAATAGAAGAGTTGTGAAGCATTTTTAAGCGTCAGCGGAATTCTGAGAACAATGGAAGAATTCCAAAGCATTTTTAAACTTCAAAACTTCAGCAGAATTCCGAGAACAATGGAAGAGTTCCGAAGCATTCTTAAACTTCAGCGGAATTCCGAGAACAATGGAAGAGTTTTGAAGCAATTTTAAGCGTCAGCGGAATTCCGAGAACAATGGAAGAGTTCCGAAGCATTTTTAAACGTCAGCGAAATTCCGAGAACAATGGAAGAGTTCTGAAGCATTTTTAAAAGTCAGCGGAATTCTGAGAACAATAGAAGAGTTGTGAAGCATTTTTAAGCGTCAGCGGAATTCTGAGCACAATGGAAGAATTCCGAAGCATTTTTAAACTTCAAAACTTCAGCGGAATTCCGAGAACAATGGAAGAGTTTTGAAGCAATTTTAAGTTTCAGCGGAATTACGAGAACAATGGAAGAGTTCCGAAGCATTTTTAAACGTCAGCGGAATTCCGAGAACAATGGAAGAGTTCTGAAGCATTTTTAAAAGTCAGCGGAATTCTGAGAAAAATAGAAGAGTTGTGAAGCATTTTTAAGCGTCAGCGGAATTCCGAGAACAATGGAAGAATTCCGAAGCATTTTTAAACTTCAAAACTTCAGCAGAATTCCGAGAACAATGGAAGAATTCCAAAGCATTTTTAAAAGTCAGCGGAATTCCGAGAACAATGGAAGAGTTCCGAAGCATTTTTAAAAGTCAGCGGAATTCCGAGAACAATGGAAGAGTTCCGAAGCATTTTTAAACTTCAGCAGAAGTCCTGGCACAATGGAAGAGTTCTGAACCATTTTTAAAAGTCAGCAGAATTCCGAGAACAATAGTAGGGTACCAAAGCATGTTAAAACTTCAGCGGAATTCTGAGAACAATGTAAGAGTTCCGAAGCATTTTTAAACTTCACCGGAATTCCGAGAACAATGGAAGAGTTCTGAAGCATTTTTAAACGTCAGCGGAATTTTGAAAACAATCGAAGAGTTCCAAAGCATTTTTAAAAGTCAGCGGAATTCCGTGAACAATGGAAGAGTTCCGAAGCATTTTTAAACGTCAGCGGAATTCCGAGAACAATGGAAGAGTTCTGAAGCATTTTTAAACTTCAAAACTTCAGCAGAATTCCGAGAACAATGGAAGAATTCCGAAGCATTTTTAAACTTCAGCAGAATTCCGAGAACAATGGAAGAGTTCCGAAGCATTCTTAAACTTCAGCAGAATTCCGAGAACAATGGAAGAGTTCCGAAGCATTTTTAAACGTCAACGGAATTCCGAGAACAATGGAAGAGTTCTGAAGCATTTTTAAAAGTCAGCGGAATTCTGAGAAAAATAGAAGAGTTGTGAAGCATTTTTAAGCGTGAGCGGAATTCCGAGAACAATGGAAGAATTCCGAAGCATTTTTAAACTTCAAAACTTCAGCAGAATTCCGAAAGCAATGGAAGAATTCCGAAGCATTCTTAAACTTCAGCGGAATTCCGAGAACAATGGAAGAGTTCCGAAGCATTTTTAAAAGTCAGCGGAATTCCGAGAACAATGGAAGAGTTTTGAAGCAATTTTAAGCGTCAGCGGAATTCCGAGAACAATGGAAGAGTTCCGAAGCATTTTTAAACGTCAGCGGAATTCCGAGAACAATGGAAGAGTTCTGAAGCATTTTTAAACTTCAAAACTTCAGCAGAATTCCGAGAACAATGGAAGAATTCCGAAGCATTTTTAAACTTCAAAACTTCAGCAGAATTCCGAAAGCAATGGAAGAATTCCGAAGCATTCTTAAACTTCAGCGGAATTCCGAGAACAATGGAAGAGTTCCGAAGCATTTTTAAAAGTCAGCGGAATTCCGAGAACAATGGAAGAGTTCCGAAGCATTTTTACACTTCAGCAGAATTCCTGGAACAATGGAAGAGTTCTGAAGCATTTTTCAAAGTCAGCAGAATTCCGAGAACAATAAAAGGGTACCAAAGCATGTTTAAACTTCAGCGGAATTCTGAGAACAATGTAAGAGTTCCGAAGCATTTTTAAACTTCACCGGAATTCCGAGAACAATGGAAGCGTTCCGAAGCATTTTTAAACATCAGCGGAATTCCGAGAACAATGGAAGAGTTCTGAAGCATTTTTAAACGTCAGCGGAATTCCGAGAACAATAGAAGAGTTGTGAAGCATTTTTAAAAGTCAGCAGTATTCCGAGAACAATAGAAGGGTACCAAAGCATGTTTAAACTTCAGCGGAATTCTGAGAACAATGTAAGAGTTCCGAAGCATTTTTAAACTTCACCGGAATTCCGAGAACAATGGAAGAGTCTCGAAGCATTTTTAAACGTCAGCGGAATTCCGAGAACAATGGAAGAGTTCTGAAGCATTTTTAAACGTCAGCGGAATTTTGAAAACAATGGAAGATTTCCGAAGCAATTTTAAACGTCAGCGGAATTCTCTGAACACTGGAAGAGTTCCGAAGCATTTTTAAATGTCAGCGGAATTCCGAGAACAATGGAAGAGTTCCGAAGCATTTTTAAACTTCAGCAGAATTCCGAGAACAATGGAAGAGTTCCGAAGCATTCTTAAACTTCAGCAGAATTCCGAGAACAATGGAAGAGTTCCGAAGCATTTTCAAATGTCAGCGGAATTCCGAGAACAATAGAAGAGTTGTGAAGCATTTTTAAGCGTCAGCGGAATTCTGAGAACAATGGAAGAATTCCGAAGCATTTTTAAACTTCAAAACTTCAGCAGAATTCCGAGAACAATGGAAGAGTTCCGAAGCATTCTTAAACTTCAGCGGAATTCCGAGAACAATTGAAGAGTTTTGAAGCAATTTTAAGCGTCAGCGGAATTCCGAGAACAATGGAAGAGTTCTGAAGCTTTTTTAAAAGTCAGCGGAATTCTGAGAAAAATAGAAGAGTTGTGAAGCATTTTTAAATGTCAGCGGAATTCCGAGAACAATGGAAGAATTCCGAAGCATTTTTAAACTTCAAAACTTCAGCAGAATTCCGAGAACAATGGAAGAATTCCGAAGCATTCTTAAACTTCAGCGGAATTCCGAGATCAATGGAAGAGTTCCGAAGCATTTTCAAAAGTCAGCGGAATTCCGAGAGCAATGGAAGAGTTCCGAAGCATTTTTACACTTCAGCAGAATTCCTGGAACAATGGAAGAGTTCTGAAGCATTTTTCAAAGTCAGCAGAATTCCGAGAACCATAGAAGGGTACCAAAGCATGTTTAAACTTCACCGGAATTCCGAGAACAATGGAAGAGTTCCGAAGCATTTTTAAACATCAGCGGAATTCCGAGAACAATGGAAGAGTTCTGAAGCATTTTTAAACGTCAGCGGAATTCCGAGAACAATAGAAGAGTTGTGAAGCATTTTTAAGCGTCAGCGGAATTCTGAGAACAATGGAAGAATTCCAAAGCATTTTTAAACTTCAAAACTTCAGCAGAATTCCGAGAACAATGGAAGAGTTCCGAAGCATTCTTAAACTTCAGCGGAATTCCGAGAACAATGGAAGAGTTTTGAAGCAATTTTAAGCGTCAGCGGAATTCCGAGAACAATGGAAGAGTTCCGAAGCATTTTTAAACGTCAGCGAAATTCCGAGAACAATGGAAGAGTTCTGAAGCATTTTTAAAAGTCAGCGGAATTCTGAGAACAATAGAAGAGTTGTGAAGCATTTTTAAGCGTCAGCGGAATTCTGAGCACAATGGAAGAATTCCGAAGCATTTTTAAACTTCAAAACTTCAGCGGAATTCCGAGAACAATGGAAGAGTTTTGAAGCAATTTTAAGTTTCAGCGGAATTACGAGAACAATGGAAGAGTTCCGAAGCATTTTTAAACGTCAGCGGAATTCCGAGAACAATGGAAGAGTTCTGAAGCATTTTTAAAAGTCAGCGGAATTCTGAGAAAAATAGAAGAGTTGTGAAGCATTTTTAAGCGTCAGCGGAATTCCGAGAACAATGGAAGAATTCCGAAGCATTTTTAAACTTCAAAACTTCAGCAGAATTCCGAGAACAATGGAAGAATTCCAAAGCATTTTTAAAAGTCAGCGGAATTCCGAGAACAATGGAAGAGTTCCGAAGCATTTTTAAAAGTCAGCGGAATTCCGAGAACAATGGAAGAGTTCCGAAGCATTTTTAAACTTCAGCAGAAGTCCTGGCACAATGGAAGAGTTCTGAACCATTTTTAAAAGTCAGCAGAATTCCGAGAACAATAGTAGGGTACCAAAGCATGTTAAAACTTCAGCGGAATTCTGAGAACAATGTAAGAGTTCCGAAGCATTTTTAAACTTCACCGGAATTCCGAGAACAATGGAAGAGTTCTGAAGCATTTTTAAACGTCAGCGGAATTTTGAAAACAATCGAAGAGTTCCAAAGCATTTTTAAAAGTCAGCGGAATTCCGTGAACAATGGAAGAGTTGTGAAGCATTTTTAAGCGTCACCGGAAATCCGAGAACAATGGAAGAATTCCGAAGCATTTTTAAACTTCAAAACTTCAGCAGAATTCCGAGAACAATGGAAGAGTTCCGAAGCATTCTTAAACTTCAGCGGAATTCCGAGAACAATGGAAGAGTTTTGAAGCAATTTTAAGCGTCAGCGGAATTCCGAGAACAATGGAAAAGTTCTGAAGCATTTTTAAATGTCAGCGGAATTCCGGGAACAATAGAAGAGTTGTGAAGCATTTTTAAGCGTCAGCGGAATTCTGAGAACAATGGAAGAATTCCGAAGCATTTTTAAACTTCAAAACTTCAGCAGAATTCCGAGAACAATGGAAGAGTTCCGAAGCATTCTTAAACTTCAGCGGAATTCCGAGAACAATGGAAGAGTTTTGAAGCAATTTTAAGCGTCAGCGGAATTCCGAGAACAATGGAAGAGTTCCGAAGCATTTTTAAACGTCAGCGGAATTCCGAGAACAATGGAAGAGTTCTGAAGCATTTTTAAACTTCAAAACTTCAGCAGAATTCCGAGAACAATGGAAGAATTCCGAAGCATTTTTAAACTTCAGCAGAATTCCGAGAACAATGGAAGAGTTCCGAAGCATTCTTAAACTTCAGCAGAATTCCGAGAACAATGGAAGAGTTCCGAAGCATTTTTAAACGTCAACGGAATTCCGAGAACAATGGAAGAGTTCTGAAGCATTTTTAAAAGTCAGCGGAATTCTGAGAAAAATAGAAGAGTTGTGAAGCATTTTTAAGCGTGAGCGGAATTCCGAGAACAATGGAAGAATTCCGAAGCATTTTTAAACTTCAAAACTTCAGCAGAATTCCGAAAGCAATGGAAGAATTCCGAAGCATTCTTAAACTTCAGCGGAATTCCGAGAACAATGGAAGAGTTCCGAAGCATTTTTAAAAGTCAGCGGAATTCCGAGAACAATGGAAGAGTTTTGAAGCAATTTTAAGCGTCAGCGGAATTCCGAGAACAATGGAAGAGTTCCGAAGCATTTTTAAACGTCAGCGGAATTCCGAGAACAATGGAAGAGTTCTGAAGCATTTTTAAACTTCAAAACTTCAGCAGAATTCCGAGAACAATGGAAGAATTCCGAAGCATTTTTAAACTTCAGCAGAATTCCGAGAACAATGGAAGAGTTCCGAAGCATTCTTAAACTTCAGCAGAATTCCGAGAACAATGGAAGAGTTCCGAAGCATTTTTAAACGTCAACGGAATTCCGAGAACAATGGAAGAGTTCTGAAGCATTTTTAAAAGTCAGCGGAATTCTGACAAAAATAGAAGAGTTGTGAAGCATTTTTAAGCGTGAGCGGAATTCCGAGAACAATGGAAGAATTCCGAAGCATTTTTAAACTTCAAAACTTCAGCAGAATTCCGAAAGCAATGGAAGAATTCCGAAGCATTCTTAAACTTCAGCGGAATTCCGAGAACAATGGAAGAGTTCCGAAGCATTTTTAAAAGTCAGCGGAATTCCGAGAACAATGGAAGAGTTCCGAAGCATTTTTACACTTCAGCAGAATTCCTGGAACAATGGAAGAGTTCTGAAGCATTTTTCAAAGTCAGCAGAATTCCGAGAACAATAAAAGGGTACCAAAGCATGTTTAAACTTCAGCGGAATTCTGAGAACAATGTAAGAGTTCCGAAGCATTTTTAAACTTCACCGGAATTCCGAGAACAATGGAAGAGTTCCGAAGCATTTTTAAACGTCAGCGGAATTCCGAGAACAATGGAAGAGTTCTGAAGCATTTTTAAGCGTCAGCGGAATTCCGAGAACAATAGAAGAGTTGTGAAGCATTTTTAAGCGTCAGCGGAATTCTGAGAACAATGGAAGAATTCCGAAGCATTTTTAAACTTCAAAACTTCAGCAGAATTCCGAGAACAATGGAAGAGTTCCGAAGCATTCTTAAACTTCAGCGGAATTCCGAGAACAAAGGAAGAGTTCTGAAGCATTTTTAAAAGTCAGCGGAATTCTGAGAACAATAGAAGAGTTGTGAAGCATTTTTAAGCGTCAGAAGAATTCCGAGAACAATGGAAGAATTCCGAAGCATTTTTAAACTTCAAAACTTCAGCAGAATTCCGAGAACAATGGTAGAATTCCGAAGCATTCTTAAACTTCAGCAGAATTACGAGCACAATGGAAGAGTTCCGAAGCATTCTTAAACTTCAGCGGAATTCCGAGAACAATGGAAGAGTTTTGAAGCAATTTTAAGCGTCAGCGGAATTCCGAAAACAATGGAAGAGTTCCGAAGCATTTTTAAAGGTCAGCGGAATTCCGAGAACAAAGGAAGAGTTCTGAAGCATTTTTAAAAGTCAGCGGAATTCTGAGAACAATAGAAGAGTTGTGAAGCATTTTTAAGCGTCAGCGGAATTCCGAGAACAATGGAAGAATTCCGAAGCATTTTTAAACTTCAAAACTTCAGCAGAATTCCGAGAACAATGGTAGAATTCCGAAGCATTCTTAAACTTCAGCAGAATTACGAGCACAATGGAAGAGTTCCGAAGCATTCTTAAACTTCAGCGGAATTCCGAGAACAATGGAAGAGTTTTGAAGCAATTTTAAGCGTCAGTGGAATTCCGAGAACAATGGAAGAGTTCCGAAGCATTTTTAAACGTCAGCGGAATTCCGAGAACAATGGAAGAGTTCTGAAGCATTTTTAAAAGTCAGCGGAATTCTGAGAAAAATAGAAGAGTTGTAAAGCATTTTTAAGCGTCAGCGGAATTCCGAGAACAATGGAAGAATTCCGAAGCATTTTTAAACTTCAAAACTTCAGCAGAATTCCGAGAACAATGGAAGAATTCCGAAGCATTCTTAAACTTCAGCGGAATTGCGAGAACAATGGAAGAGTTCCGAAGCATTTTTAAAAGTCAACGGAATTCCGAGAACAATGGAAGAGTTCCAAAGCATTTTTAAATGTCAGCGGAATTCCGAGAACAATGGAAGAGTTCCGAAGCATTTTTAAACTTCAGCAGAATTCCTGGCACAATGGAAGAGTTCTGAAGCATTTTTAAAAGTCAGCATAATTCCGAAAACAATAGAAGGGTACCAAAGCATGTTTAAACTTCAGCGGAATTCTGAGAACAATGTAAGAGTTCCGAAGCATTTTTAAACTTCACCGGAATTCCGAGAACAATGGAAGAGTTCTGAAGCATTTTTAAACGTCAGCGGAATTTTGAAAACAATCGAAGAGTTCCAAAGCATTTTTAAAAGTCAGCGGAATTCCGTGAACAATGGAAGAGTTGTGAAGCATTTTTAAGCGTTAGCGGAATTCCGAGAACAATGGAAGAGTTCTGAAGCATTTTTAAACGTCAGCGGAATTTTGAAAACAATGGAGGATTTCCGAAGCATTTTTAAACGTCAGCGGAATTCTGCGAACACTGGAAGAGTTCCGAAGCATTTTTAAATGTCAGCGGAATTCCGAGAACAATGGAAGAGTTGTGAAGCTATTTTAAACGTCAGCGGAATTCCGAGAACAATGGAAGAGTTCCGAAGCATTTTTAAACGTCAGCAGAATTCCGAGAACAATGGAAGAGTTCTGAAGCTTTTTTAAAAGTCAGCGGAATTCTGAGAAAAATAGAAGAGTTGTGAAGCATTTTTAAGTGTCAGCGGAATTCCGAGAACAATGGAAGAATTCCGAAGCATTTTTAAACTTCAAAACTTCAGCAGAATTCCGAGAACAATGGAAGAATTCCGAAGCATTCTTAAACTTCAGCGGAATTCCGAGAACAATGGAAGAGTTCCGAAGCATTTTCAAAAGTCAGCGGAATTCCGAGAGCAATGGAAGAGTTCCGAAGCATTTTTACACTTCAGCAGAATTCCTGGAACAATGGAAGAGTTCTGAAGCATTTTTCAAAGTCAGCAGAATTCCGAGAACCATAGAAGGGTACCAAAGCATGTTTAAACTTCACCGGAATTCCGAGAACAATGGAAGAGTTCCGAAGCATTTTTAAACATCAGCGGAATTCCGAGAACAATGGAAGAGTTCTGAAGCATTTTTAAACGTCAGCGGAATTCCGAGAACAATAGAAGAGTTGTGAAGCATTTTTAAGCGTCAGCGGAATTCTGAGAACAATGGAAGAATTCCAAAGCATTTTTAAACTTCAAAACTTCAGCAGAATTCCGAGAACAATGGAAGAGTTCCGAAGCATTCTTAAACTTCAGCGGAATTCCGAGAACAATGGAAGAGTTTTGAAGCAATTTTAAGCGTCAGCGGAATTCCGAGAACAATGGAAGAGTTCCGAAGCATTTTTAAACGTCAGCGAAATTCCGAGAACAATGGAAGAGTTCTGAAGCATTTTTAAAAGTCAGCGGAATTCTGAGAACAATAGAAGAGTTGTGAAGCATTTTTAAGCGTCAGCGGAATTCTGAGCACAATGGAAGAATTCCGAAGCATTTTTAAACTTCAAAACTTCAGCGGAATTCCGAGAACAATGGAAGAGTTTTGAAGCAATTTTAAGTTTCAGCGGAATTACGAGAACAATGGAAGAGTTCCGAAGCATTTTTAAACGTCAGCGGAATTCCGAGAACAATGGAAGAGTTCTGAAGCATTTTTAAAAGTCAGCGGAATTCTGAGAAAAATAGAAGAGTTGTGAAGCATTTTTAAGCGTCAGCGGAATTCCGAGAACAATGGAAGAATTCCGAAGCATTTTTAAACTTCAAAACTTCAGCAGAATTCCGAGAACAATGGAAGAATTCCAAAGCATTTTTAAAAGTCAGCGGAATTCCGAGAACAATGGAAGAGTTCCGAAGCATTTTTAAAAGTCAGCGGAATTCCGAGAACAATGGAAGAGTTCCGAAGCATTTTTAAACTTCAGCAGAAGTCCTGGCACAATGGAAGAGTTCTGAACCATTTTTAAAAGTCAGCAGAATTCCGAGAACAATAGTAGGGTACCAAAGCATGTTAAAACTTCAGCGGAATTCTGAGAACAATGTAAGAGTTCCGAAGCATTTTTAAACTTCACCGGAATTCCGAGAACAATGGAAGAGTTCTGAAGCATTTTTAAACGTCAGCGGAATTTTGAAAACAATCGAAGAGTTCCAAAGCATTTTTAAAAGTCAGCGGAATTCCGTGAACAATGGAAGAGTTGTGAAGCATTTTTAAGCGTCACCGGAAATCCGAGAACAATGGAAGAATTCCGAAGCATTTTTAAACTTCAAAACTTCAGCAGAATTCCGAGAACAATGGAAGAGTTCCGAAGCATTCTTAAACTTCAGCGGAATTCCGAGAACAATGGAAGAGTTTTGAAGCAATTTTAAGCGTCAGCGGAATTCCGAGAACAATGGAAAAGTTCTGAAGCATTTTTAAATGTCAGCGGAATTCCGGGAACAATAGAAGAGTTGTGAAGCATTTTTAAGCGTCAGCGGAATTCTGAGAACAATGGAAGAATTCCGAAGCATTTTTAAACTTCAAAACTTCAGCAGAATTCCGAGAACAATGGAAGAGTTCCGAAGCATTTTTAAACGTCAGCGGAATTCCGAGAACAATGGAAGAGTTCTGAAGCATTTTTAAACTTCAAAACTTCAGCAGAATTCCGAGAACAATGGAAGAATTCCGAAGCATTTTTAAACTTCAGCAGAATTCCGAGAACAATGGAAGAGTTCCGAAGCATTCTTAAACTTCAGCAGAATTCCGAGAACAATGGAAGAGTTCCGAAGCATTTTTAAACGTCAACGGAATTCCGAGAACAATGGAAGAGTTCTGAAGCATTTTTAAAAGTCAGCGGAATTCTGAGAAAAATAGAAGAGTTGTGAAGCATTTTTAAGCGTGAGCGGAATTCCGAGAACAATGGAAGAATTCCGAAGCATTTTTAAACTTCAAAACTTCAGCAGAATTCCGAAAGCAATGGAAGAATTCCGAAGCATTCTTAAACTTCAGCGGAATTCCGAGAACAATGGAAGAGTTCCGAAGCATTTTTAAAAGTCAGCGGAATTCCGAGAACAATGGAAGAGTTTTGAAGCAATTTTAAGCGTCAGCGGAATTCCGAGAACAATGGAAGAGTTCCGAAGCATTTTTAAACGTCAGCGGAATTCCGAGAACAATGGAAGAGTTCTGAAGCATTTTTAAACTTCAAAACTTCAGCAGAATTCCGAGAACAATGGAAGAATTCCGAAGCATTTTTAAACTTCAGCAGAATTCCGAGAACAATGGAAGAGTTCCGAAGCATTCTTAAACTTCAGCAGAATTCCGAGAACAATGGAAGAGTTCCGAAGCATTTTTAAACGTCAACGGAATTCCGAGAACAATGGAAGAGTTCTGAAGCATTTTTAAAAGTCAGCGGAATTCTGACAAAAATAGAAGAGTTGTGAAGCATTTTTAAGCGTGAGCGGAATTCCGAGAACAATGGAAGAATTCCGAAGCATTTTTAAACTTCAAAACTTCAGCAGAATTCCGAAAGCAATGGAAGAATTCCGAAGCATTCTTAAACTTCAGCGGAATTCCGAGAACAATGGAAGAGTTCCGAAGCATTTTTAAAAGTCAGCGGAATTCCGAGAACAATGGAAGAGTTCCGAAGCATTTTTACACTTCAGCAGAATTCCTGGAACAATGGAAGAGTTCTGAAGCATTTTTCAAAGTCAGCAGAATTCCGAGAACAATAAAAGGGTACCAAAGCATGTTTAAACTTCAGCGGAATTCTGAGAACAATGTAAGAGTTCCGAAGCATTTTTAAACTTCACCGGAATTCCGAGAACAATGGAAGAGTTCCGAAGCATTTTTAAACATCAGCGGAATTCCGAGAACAATGGAAGAGTTCTGAAGCATTTTTAAGCGTCAGCGGAATTCCGAGAACAATAGAAGAGTTGTGAAGCATTTTTAAGCGTCAGCGGAATTCTGAGAACAATGGAAGAATTCCGAAGCATTTTTAAACTTCAAAACTTCAGCAGAATTCCGAGAACAATGGAAGAGTTCCGAAGCATTCTTAAACTTCAGCGGAATTCCGAGAACAAAGGAAGAGTTCTGAAGCATTTTTAAAAGTCAGCGGAATTCTGAGAACAATAGAAGAGTTGTGAAGCATTTTTAAGCGTCAGAAGAATTCCGAGAACAATGGAAGAATTCCGAAGCATTTTTAAACTTCAAAACTTCAGCAGAATTCCGAGAACAATGGTAGAATTCCGAAGCATTCTTAAACTTCAGCAGAATTACGAGCACAATGGAAGAGTTCCGAAGCATTCTTAAACTTCAGCGGAATTCCGAGAACAATGGAAGAGTTTTGAAGCAATTTTAAGCGTCAGCGGAATTCCGAAAACAATGGAAGAGTTCCGAAGCATTTTTAAACGTCAGCGGAATTCCGAGAACAAAGGAAGAGTTCTGAAGCATTTTTAAAAGTCAGCGGAATTCTGAGAACAATAGAAGAGTTGTGAAGCATTTTTAAGCGTCAGCGGAATTCCGAGAACAATGGAAGAATTCCGAAGCATTTTTAAACTTCAAAACTTCAGCAGAATTCCGAGAACAATGGTAGAATTCCGAAGCATTCTTAAACTTCAGCAGAATTACGAGCACAATGGAAGAGTTCCGAAGCATTCTTAAACTTCAGCGGAATTCCGAGAACAATGGAAGAGTTTTGAAGCAATTTTAAGCGTCAGTGGAATTCCGAGAACAGTGGAAGAGTTCCGAAGCATTTTTAAACGTCAGCGGAATTCCGAGAACAATGGAAGAGTTCTGAAGCATTTTTAAAAGTCAGCGGAATTCTGAGAAAAATAGAAGAGTTGTAAAGCATTTTTAAGCGTCAGCGGAATTCCGAGAACAATGGAAGAATTCCGAAGCATTTTTAAACTTCAAAACTTCAGCAGAATTCCGAGAACAATGGAAGAATTCCGAAGCATTCTTAAACTTCAGCGGAATTGCGAGAACAATGGAAGAGTTCCGAAGCATTTTTAAAAGTCAACGGAATTCCGAGAACAATGGAAGAGTTCCGAAGCATTTTTAAATGTCAGCGGAATTCCGAGAACAATGGAAGAGTTCCGAAGCATTTTTAAACTTCAGCAGAATTCCTGGCACAATGGAAGAGTTCTGAAGCATTTTTAAAAGTCAGCATAATTCCGAAAACAATAGAAGGGTACCAAAGCATGTTTAAACTTCAGCGGAATTCTGAGAACAATGTAAGAGTTCCGAAGCATTTTTAAACTTCACCGGAATTCCGAGAACAATGGAAGAGTTCTGAAGCATTTTTAAACGTCAGCGGAATTTTGAAAACAATCGAAGAGTTCCAAAGCATTTTTAAAAGTCAGCGGAATTCC
The DNA here is from genome assembly GCF_046119375.1 of Phyllobates terribilis. NCBI lineage: Eukaryota > Metazoa > Chordata > Amphibia > Anura > Dendrobatidae > Phyllobates > Phyllobates terribilis. The sequence goes on along the minus strand of NW_027362775.1, from coordinate 17,814,289 downwards.
GTGAACAATGGAAGAGTTGTGAAGCATTTTTAAGCGTTAGCGGAATTCCGAGAACAATGGAAGAGTTCTGAAGCATTTTTAAACGTCAGCGGAATTTTGAAAACAATGGAGGATTTCCGAAGCATTTTTAAACGTCAGCGGAATTCTGCGAACACTGGAAGAGTTCCGAAGCATTTTTAAATGTCAGCGGAATTCCGAGAACAATGGAAGAGTTGTGAAGCTATTTTAAACGTCAGCGGAATTCCGAGAACAATGGAAGAGTTCCGAAGCATTTTTAAACGTCAGCAGAATTCCCAGAACAATGGAAGTGTTCCGAAGCATTTTTAAACGTCAGCGGAATTCCGAGAACAATGGAAGAGTTCTGAAGCATTTTTAAGCGTCAGCGGAATTCCGAGAACAATGGAAGAATTCCAAAGCATTTTTAAACTTCAAAACTTCAGCAGAATTCCGAGAACAATGGAAGAATTCCGAAGCATTCTTAAACTTCAGCGGAATTCCGAGAACAATGGAAGAGTTCCGAAGCATTTTTAAAAGTCAGCGGAATTCCGAGAACAATGGAAGAGTTCCGAAGCATTTTTAAAAGTCAGCGGAATTCCGAGAACAATGGAAGAGTTCCGAAGCATTTTTAAACTTCAGCAGAATTCCTGGCACAATGGAAGAGTTCTGAAGCATTTTTAAAAGTCAGCAGAATTCCGAGAACAATAGAAGGGTACCAAAGCATGTTTAAACTTCAGCGGAATTCTGAGAACAATGTAAGAGTTCCGAAGCATTTTTAAACTTCACCGGAATTCCGAGAACAATGGAAGAGTTCCGAAGCATTTTTAAACGTCAGCGGAATTCCGAGAACAATGGAAGAGTTCCGAAGCATTTTTAAACGTCAGCAGAATTCCGAGAACAATGGAAGAGTTCCGAAGCATTTTTAAAAGTCAGCGGAATTCCGAGAACAATGGAAGAGTTCCGAAGCATTTTTACACTTCAGCAGAATTCCTGGAACAATGGAAGAGTTCTGAAGCATTTTTCAAAGTCAGCAGAATTCCGAGAACAATAGAAGGGTACCAAAGCATGTTTAAACTTCAGCGGAATTCTGAGAACAATGTAAGAGTTCCGAAGCTTTTTTAAACTTCACCGGAATTCCGAGAACAATGGAAGAGTTCCGAAGCATTTTTAAACATCAGCGGAATTCCGAGAACAATGGAAGAGTTCTGAAGCATTTTTAAACGTCAGCGGAATTCCGAGAACAATAGAAGAGTTGTGAAGCATTTTTAAGCGTCAGCGGAATTCTGAGAACAATGGAAGAATTCCGAAGCATTTTTAAACTTCAAAACTTCAGCAGAATTCCGAGAACAATGGAAGAGTTCCGAAGCATTCTTAAACTTCAGCGGAATTCCGAGAACAATGGAAGAGTTTTGAAGCAATTTTAAGCGTCAGCGGAATTCCGAGAACAATGGAAGAGTTCCGAAGCATTTTTAAACGTCAGCGGAATTCCGAGAACAATGGAAGAGTTCTGAAGCATTTTTAAAAGTCAGCGGAATTCTGAGAAAAATAGAAGAGTTGTGAAGCATTTTTAAGCGTCAGCGGAATTCCGAGAACAATGGAAGAATTCCGAAGCATTTTTAAACTTCAAAACTTCAGCAGAATTCCGAGAACAATGGAAGAATTCCAAAGCATTCTTAAACTTCAGCGGAATTCCGAGAACAATGGAAGAGTTCCAAAGCATTTTTAAAAGTCAGCGGAATTCCGAGAACAATGGAAGAGTTCCGAAGCATTTTTAAAAGTCTGCGGAATTCCGAGAACAATGGAAGAGTTCCGAAGCATTTTTAAACTTCAGCAGAATTCCTGGCACAATGGAAGAGTTCTGAAGCATTTTTAAAAGTCAGCAGAATTCCGAGAACAATAGAAGGGTACCAAAGCATGCTTAAACTTCAGCGGAATTCTGAGAACAATGTAAGAGTTCCGAAGCATTTTTAAACTTCACCAGAATTCCGAGAACAATGGAAGAGTTCTGAAGCATTTTTAAACATCAGTGGAATTTTGAAAACAATCGAAGAGTTCCGAAGCATTTTTAAAAGTCAGCGGAATTCCGTGAACAATGGAAGAGTTGTGAAGCATTTTTAAGCGTCAGCGGAATTCCGAGAACAATGGAAGAGTTCTGAAGCATTTTCAAACTTCAGCAGAATTCCGAGAACAATGAAAGAGTTCCGAAGCATTCTTAAACTTCAGCGGAATTCCGAGAACAATGGAAGAGTTCCGAAGCATTTTTAAAAGTCAGCAGAATTCCGAGAACAATGGAAGAGTTCCGAAGCATTTTTAAAAGTCAGCAGTATTCCGAGAACAATAGAAGGGTACCAAAGCATGTTTAAACTTCAGCGGAATTCTGAGAACAATGTAAGAGTTCCGAAGCATTTTTAAACTTCACCGGAATTCCGAGAACAATGGAAGAGTCTCGAAGCATTTTTAAACGTCAGCGGAATTCCGAGAACAATGGAAGAGTTCTGAAGCATTTTTAAACGTCAGCGGAATTTTGAAAACAATGGAAGATTTCCGAAGCATTTTTAAACGTCAGCGGAATTCTCTGAACACTGGAAGAGTTCCGAAGCATTTTTAAATGTCAGCGGAATTCCGAGAACAATGGAAGAGATCCGAAGCATTTTTAAACTTCAGCAGAATTCCGAGAACAATGGAAGAGTTCCGAAGCATTCTTAAACTTCAGCAGAATTCCGAGAACAATGGAAGAGTTCCGAAGCATTCTTAAACTTCAGCAGAATTCCGAGAACAATGGAAGAGTTCCGAAGCATTTTTAAATGTCAGCGGAATTCCGAGAACAATAGAAGAGTTGTGAAGCATTTTTAAGCGTCAGCGGAATTCTGAGAACAATGGAAGAATTACGAAGCATTTTTAAACTTCAAAACTTCAGCAGAATTCCGAGAACAATGGAAGAGTTCCGAAGCATTCTTAAACTTCAGCGGAATTCCGAGAACAATTGAAGAGTTTTGAAGCAATTTTAAGCGTCAGCGGAATTCCGAGAACAATGGAAGAGTTCCGAAGCATTTTTAAACGTCAGCGGAATTCCGAGAACAATGGAAGAGTTCTGAAGCTTTTTTAAAAGTCAGCGGAATTCTGAGAAAAATAGAAGAGTTGTGAAGCATTTTTAAGTGTCAGCGGAATTCCGAGAACAATGGAAGAATTCCGAAGCATTTTTAAACTTCAAAACTTCAGCAGAATTCCGAGAACAGTGGAAGAATTCCGAAGCATTCTTAAACTTCAGCGGAATTCCGAGAACAATGGAAGAGTTCCGAAGCATTTTCAAAAGTCAGCGGAATTCCGAGAACAATGGAAGAGTTCCGAAGCATTTTTACACTTCAGCAGAATTCCTGGAACAATGGAAGAGTTCTGAAGCATTTTTCAAAGTCAGCAGAATTCCGAGAACCATAGAAGGGTACCAAAGCATGTTTAAACTTCACCGGAATTCCGAGAACAATGGAAGAGTTCCGAAGCATTTTTAAACATCAGCGGAATTCCGAGAACAATGGAAGAGTTCTGAAGCATTTTTAAACGTCAGCGGAATTCCGAGAACAATAGAAGAGTTGTGAAGCATTTTTAAGCGTCAGCGGAATTCTGAGAACAATGGAAGAGTTCCGAAGCATTCTTAAACTTCAGCGGAATTCCGAGAACAATGGAAGAGTTTTGAAGCAATTTTAAGCGTCAGCGGAATTCCGAGAACAATGGAAGAGTTCCGAAGCATTTTTAAACGTCAGCGGAATTCCGAGAACAATGGAAGAGTTCTGAAGCATTTTTAAAAGTCAGCGGAATTCTGAGAACAATAGAAGAGTTGTGAAGCATTTTTAAGCGTCAGCGGAATTCCGAGAACAATGGAAGAATTCCGAAGCATTTTTAAACTTCAGCAGAATTCCGAGAACAATGGAAGAGTTCCGAAGCATTCATAAACTTCAGCGGAATTCCGAGAGCAATGGAAGAGTTCCGAAGCATTTTTAAATGTCAGCGGAATTCCGAGAACAATAGAAGAGTTGTGAAGCATTTTTAAGCGTCAGCGGAATTCTGAGCACAATGGAAGAATTCCGAAGCATTTTTAAACTTCAAAACTTCAGCGGAATTCCGAGAACAATGGAAGAGTTTTGAAGCAATTTTAAGTTTCAGCGGAATTCCGAGAACAATGGAAGAGTTCCGAAGCATTTTTAAAAGTCAGCGGAATTCCGAGAACAATGGAAGAGTTCTGAAGCATTTTTAAAAGTCAGCGGAATTCTGAGAAAAATAGAAGAGTTGTGAAGCATTTTTAAGCGTCAGCGGAATTCCGAGAACAATGGAAGAATTCCGAAGCATTTTTAAACTTCAAAACTTCAGCAGAATTCCGAGAACAATGGAAGAATTCCAAAGCATTTTTAAAAGTCAGCGGAATTCCGAGAACAATGGAAGAGTTCCGAAGCATTTTTAAAAGTCAGCGGAATTCCGAGAACAATGGAAGAGTTCCGAAGCATTTTTAAACTTCAGCAGAAGTCCTGGCACAATGGAAGAGTTCTGAACCATTTTTAAAAGTCAGCAGAATTCCGAGAACAATAGTAGGGTACCAAAGCATGTTAAAACTTCAGCGGAATTCTGAGAACAATGTAAGAGTTCCGAAGCATTTTTAAACTTCACCGGAATTCCGAGAACAATGGAAGAGTTCTGAAGCATTTTTAAACGTCAGCGGAATTTTGAAAACAATCGAAGAGTTCCAAAGCATTTTTAAAAGTCAGCGGAATTCCGTTAACAATGGAAGAGTTGTGAAGCATTTTTAAGCGTCACCGGAAATCCGAGAACAATGGAAGAATTCCGAAGCATTTTTAAACTTCAAAACTTCAGCAGAATTCCGAGAACAATGGAAGAGTTCCGAAGCATTCTTAAACTTCAGCGGAATTCCGAGAACAATGGAAGAGTTTTGAAGCAATTTTAAGCGTCAGCGGAATTCCGAGAACAATGGAAAAGTTCTGAAGCATTTTTAAATGTCAGCGGAATTCCGGGAACAATAGAAGAGTTGTGAAGCATTTTTAAGCGTCAGCGGAATTCTGAGAACAATGGAAGAATTCCGAAGCATTTTTAAACTTCAAAACTTCAGCAGAATTCCGAGAACAATGGAAGAGTTCCGAAGCATTCTTAAACTTCAGCGGAATTCCGAGAACAATGGAAGAGTTTTGAAGCAATTTTAAGCGTCAGCGGAATTCCGAGAACAATGGAAGAGTTCCGAAGCATTTTTAAACGTCAGCGGAATTCCGAGAACAATGGAAGAGTTCTGAAGCATTTTTAAACTTCAAAACTTCAGCAGAATTCCGAGAACAATGGAAGAATTCCGAAGCATTTTTAAACTTCAGCAGAATTCCGAGAACAATGGAAGAGTTCCGAAGCATTCTTAAACTTCAGCAGAATTCCGAGAACAATGGAAGAGTTCCGAAGCATTTTTAAACGTCAACGGAATTCCGAGAACAATGGAAGAGTTCTGAAGCATTTTTAAAAGTCAGCGGAATTCTGAGAAAAATAGAAGAGTTGTGAAGCATTTTTAAGCGTGAGCGGAATTCCGAGAACAATGGAAGAATTCCGAAGCATTTTTAAACTTCAAAACTTCAGCAGAATTCCGAAAGCAATGGAAGAATTCGGAAGCATTCTTAAACTTCAGCAGAATTCCGAGAACAATGGAAGAGTTCCGAAGCATTTTTAAAAGTCAGCGGAATTCCGAGAACAATGGAAGAGTTCCGAAGCATTTTTACACTTCAGCAGAATTCCTGGAACAATGGAAGAGTTCTGAAGCATTTTTCAAAGTCAGCAGAATTCCGAGAACAATAGAAGGGTACCAAAGCATGTTTAAACTTCAGCGGAATTCTGAGAACAATGTAAGAGTTCCGAAGCATTTTTAAACATCACCGGAATTCCGAGAACAATGGAAGAGTTCCGAAGCATTTTTAAACATCAGCGGAATTCCGAGAACAATGGAAGAGTTCTGAAGCATTTTTAAACGTCAGCGGAATTCCGAGAACAATAGAAGAGTTGTGAAGCATTTTTAAGCGTCAGCGGAATTCTGAGAACAATGGAAGAATTCCGAAGCATTTTTAAACTTCAAAACTTCAGCAGAATTCCGAGAACAATGGAAGAGTTCCGAAGCATTCTTAAACTTCAGCGGAATTCCGAGAACAAAGGAAGAGTTCTGAAGCATTTTTAAAAGTCAGCGGAATTCTGAGAACAATAGAAGAGTTGTGAAGCATTTTTAAACGTCAGAAGAATTCCGAGAACAATGGAAGAATTCCGAAGCATTTTTAAACTTCAAAACTTCAGCAGAATTCCGAGAACAATGGTAGAATTCCGAAGCATTCTTAAACTTCAGCAGAATTACGAGCACAATGGAAGAGTTCCGAAGCATTCTTAAACTTCAGCGGAATTCCGAGAACAATGGAAGAGTTTTGAAGCAATTTTAAGCGTCAGCGGAATTCCGAAAACAATGGAAGAGTTCCGAAGCATTTTTAAACGTCAGCGGAATTCCGAGAACAAAGGAAGTGTTCTGAAGCATTTTTAAAAGTCAGCGGAATTCTGAGAACAATAGAAGAGTTGTGAAGCATTTTTAAGCGTCAGCGGAATTCCGAGAACAATGGAAGAATTCCGAAGCATTTTTAAACTTCAAAACTTCAGCAGAATTCCGAGAACAATGGTAGAATTCCGAAGCATTCTTAAACTTCAGCAGAATTACGAGCACAATGGAAGAGTTCCGAAGCATTCTTAAACTTCAGCGGAATTCCGAGAACAATGGAAGAGTTTTGAAGCAATTTTAAGCGTCAGTGGAATTCCGAGAACAATGGAAGAGTTCCGAAGCATTTTTAAACGTCAGCGGAATTCCGAGAACAATGGAAGAGTTCTGAAGCATTTTTAAAAGTCAGCGGAATTCTGAGAAAAATAGAAGAGTTGTAAAGCATTTTTAAGCGTCAGCGGAATTCCGAGAACAATGGAAGAATTCCGAAGCATTTTTAAACTTCAAAACTTCAGCAGAATTCCGAGAACAATGGAAGAATTCCGAAGCATTCTTAAACTTCAGCGGAATTGCGAGAACAATGGAAGAGTTCCGAAGCATTTTTAAAAGTCAACGGAATTCCGAGAACAATGGAAGAGTTCCGAAGCATTTTTAAATGTCAGCGGAATTCCGAGAACAATGGAAGAGTTCCGAAGCATTTTTAAACTTCAGCAGAATTCCTGGCACAATGGAAGAGTTCTGAAGCATTTTTAAAAGTCAGCATAATTCCGAAAACAATAGAAGGGTACCAAAGCATGTTTAAACTTCAGCGGAATTCTGAGAACAATGTAAGAGTTCCGAAGCATTTTTAAACTTCAGCAGAATTCCGAGAACAATGAAAGAGTTCCGAAGCATTCTTAAATTTCAGCAGAATTCCGGGAACAATGGAAGAGTTCCGAAGCATTTTTAAAAGTCAGCGGAATTCCGAGAACAATGTAAGAGTTCCGAAGCATTTTTAAAAGTCAGCAGAATTCCGAGAACAATAGAAGGGTACCAAAGCATGTTTAAACTTCAGCGGAATTCTGAGAACAATGTAAGAGTTCCGAAGAATTTTTAAACTTCACCGGAATTCCGAGAACAATGGAAGAGTCCCGAAGCATTTTTAAACGTCAGCGGAATTCCGAGAATAATGGAAGAGTTCTGAAGCATTTTTAAACGTCAGCGGAATTTTGAAAACAATGGAAGATTTCCGAAGCATTTTTAAACGTCAGCGGAATTCTGCGAACACTGGAAGAGTTCCGAAGCATTTTTAAATGTCAGCGGAATTCCGAGAACAATGGAAGAGTTGTGAAGCTATTTTAAACGTCAGCGGAATTCCGAGAACAATGGAAGAGTTCCGAAGCATTTTTAAACGTCAGCAGAATTCCTAGAACAATGGAAGAGTTCCGAAGCATTTTTAAACTTCAGCAGAATTCCGAGAACAATGGAAGAGTTCTGAAGCCTTTTTAAATGTCAGCGGAATTCCGAGAACAATGGAAGAGTTCCGAAGCATTTTTAAACGTCAGCGGAATTCCGAGAACAATGGAAGAGTTCCAAAGCATTTTTAAAAGTCAGCGGAATTCCGAGAACAATGGAAGAGTTCCGAAGCATTTTTAAAAGTCTGCGGAATTCCGAGAACAATGGAAGAGTTCCGAAGCATTTTTAAACTTCAGCAGAATTCCTGGCACAATGGAAGAGTTCTGAAGCATTTTTAAAAGTCAGCAGAATTCCGAGAACAATAGAAGGGTACCAAAGCATGCTTAAACTTCAGCGGAATTCTGAGAACAATGTAAGAGTTCCGAAGCATTTTTAAACTTCACCAGAATTCCGAGAACAATGGAAGAGTTCTGAAGCATTTTTAAACATCAGTGGAATTTTGAAAACAATCGAAGAGTTCCGAAGCATTTTTAAAAGTCAGCGGAATTCCGTGAACAATGGAAGAGTTGTGAAGCATTTTTAAGCGTCAGCGGAATTCCGAGAACAATGGAAGAGTTCCGAAGCATTTTCAAACTTCAGCAGAATTCCGAGAACAATGAAAGAGTTCCGAAGCATTCTTAAACTTCAGCGGAATTCCGAGAACAATGGAAGAGTTCCGAAGCATTTTTAAAAGTCAGCAGAATTCCGAGAACAATGGAAGAGTTCCGAAGCATTTTTAAAAGTCAGCAGTATTCCGAGAACAATAGAAGGGTACCAAAGCATGTTTAAACTTCAGCGGAATTCTGAGAACAATGTAAGAGTTCCGAAGCATTTTTAAACTTCACCGGAATTCCGAGAACAATGGAAGAGTCTCGAAGCATTTTTAAACGTCAGCGGAATTCCGAGAACAATGGAAGAGTTCTGAAGCATTTTTAAACGTCAGCGGAATTTTGAAAACAATGGAAGATTTCCGAAGCATTTTTAAACGTCAGCGGAATTCTCTGAACACTGGAAGAGTTCCGAAGCATTTTTAAATGTCAGCGGAATTCCGAGAACAATGGAAGAGATCCGAAGCATTTTTAAACTTCAGCAGAATTCCGAGAACAATGGAAGAGTTCCGAAGCATTCTTAAACTTCAGCAGAATTCCGAGAACAATGGAAGAGTTCCGAAGCATTCTTAAACTTCAGCAGAATTCCGAGAACAATGGAAGAGTTCCGAAGCATTTTTAAATGTCAGCGGAATTCCGAGAACAATAGAAGAGTTGTGAAGCATTTTTAAGCGTCAGCGGAATTCTGAGAACAATGGAAGAATTCCGAAGCATTTTTAAACTTCAAAACTTCAGCAGAATTCCGAGAACAATGGAAGAGTTCCGAAGCATTCTTAAACTTCAGCGGAATTCCGAGAACAATTGAAGAGTTTTGAAGCAATTTTAAGCGTCAGCGGAATTCCGAGAACAATGGAAGAGTTCCGAAGCATTTTTAAACGTCAGCGGAATTCCGAGAACAATGGAAGAGTTCTGAAGCTTTTTTAAAAGTCAGCGGAATTCTGAGAAAAATAGAAGAGTTGTGAAGCATTTTTAAGTGTCAGCGGAATTCCGAGAACAATGGAAGAATTCCGAAGCATTTTTAAACTTCAAAACTTCAGCAGAATTCCGAGAACAGTGGAAGAATTCCGAAGCATTCTTAAACTTCAGCGGAATTCCGAGAACAATGGCAGAGTTCCGAAGCATTTTCAAAAGTCAGCGGAATTCCGAGAACAATGGAAGAGTTCCGAAGCATATTTACACTTCAGCAGAATTCCTGGAACAATGGAAGAGTTCTGAAGCATTTTTCAAAGTCAGCAGAATTCCGAGAACCATAGAAGGGTACCAAAGCATGTTTTAACTTCACCGGAATTCCGAGAACAATGGAAGAGTTCCGAAGCATTTTTAAACATCAGCGGAATTCCGAGAACAATGGAAGAGTTCTGAAGCATTTTTAAACGTCAGCGGAATTCCGAGAACAATAGAAGAGTTGTGAAGCATTTTTAAGCGTCAGCGGAATTCTGAGAACAATGGAAGAATTCCAAAGCATTTTTAAACTTCAAAACTTCAGCAGAATTCCGAGAACAATGGAAGAGTTCCGAAGCATTCTTAAACTTCAGCGGCATTCCGAGAACAATGGAAGAGTTTTGAAGCAATTTTAAGCGTCAGCGGAATTCCGAGAACAATGGAAGAGTTCCGAAGCATTTTTAAACGTCAGCGGAATTCCGAGAACAATGGAAGAATTCCGAAGCATTTTTAAACTTCAGCAGAATTCCGAGAACAATGGAAGAGTTCCGAAGCATTCATAAACTTCAGCGGAATTCCGAGAGCAATGGAAGAGTTCCGAAGCATTTTTAAATGTCAGCGGAATTCCGAGAACAATAGAAGAGTTGTGAAGCATTTTTAAGCGTCAGCGGAATTCTGAGCACAATGGAAGAATTCCGAAGCATTTTTAAACTTCAAAACTTCAGCGGAATTCCGAGAACAATGGAAGAGTTTTGAAGCAATTTTAAGTTTCAGCGGAATTCCGAGAACAATTGAAGAGTTCCGAAGCATTTTTAAAAGTCAGCGGAATTCCGAGAACAATGGAAGAGTTCTGAAGCATTTTTAAAAGTCAGCGGAATTCTGAGAAAAATAGAAGAGTTGTGAAGCATTTTTAAGCATCAGCGGAATTCCGAGAACAATGGAAGAATTCCGAAGCATTTTTAAACTTCAAAACTTCAGCAGAATTCCGAGAACAATGGAAGAATTCCAAAGCATTTTTAAAAGTCAGCGGAATTCCGAGAACAATGGAAGAGTTCCGAAGCATTTTTAAAAGTCAGCGGAATTCCGAGAACAATGGAAGAGTTCCGAAGCATTTTTAAACTTCAGCAGAAGTCCTGGCACAATGGAAGAGTTCTGAACCATTTTTAAAAGTCAGCAGAATTCCGAGAACAATAGTATTGTACCAAAGCATGTTAAAACTTCACCGGAATTCCGAGAACAATGGAAGAGTTCTGAAGCATTTTTAAACGTCAGCGGAATTTTGAAAACAATCGAAGAGTTCCAAAGCATTTTTAAAAGTCAGCGGAATTCCGTTAACAATGGAAGAGTTGTGAAGCATTTTTAAGCGTCACCGGAAATCCGAGAACAATGGAAGAATTCCGAAGCATTTTTAAACTTCAAAACTTCAGCAGAATTCCGAGAACAATGGAAGAGTTCCGAAGCATTCTTAAACTTCAGCGGAATTCTGAGAACAATGGAAGAGTTTTGAAGCAATTTTAAGCGTCAGCGGAATTCCGAGAACAATGGAAAAGTTCTGAAGCATTTTTAAATGTCAGCGGAATTCCGGGAACAATAGAAGAGTTGTGAAGCATTTTTAAGCGTCAGCGGAATTCTGAGAACAATGGAAGAATTCCGAAGCATTTTTAAACTTCAAAACTTCAGCAGAATTCCGAGAACAATGGAAGAGTTCCGAAGCATTCTTAAACTTCAGCGGAATTCCGAGAACAATGGAAGAGTTTTGAAGCAATTTTAAGCGTCAGCGGAATTCCGAGAACAATGGAAGAGTTCCGAAGCATTTTTAAACGTCAGCGGAATTCCGAGAACAATGGAAGAGTTCTGAAGCATTTTTAAACTTCAAAACTTCAGCAGAATTCCGAGAACAATGGAAGAATTCCGAAGCATTTTTAAACTTCAGCAGAATTCCGAGAACAATGGAAGAGTTCCGAAGCATTCTTAAACTTCAGCAGAATTCCGAGAACAATGGAAGAGTTCCGAAGCATTTTTAAACGTCAACGGAATTCCGAGAACAATGGAAGAGTTCTGAAGCATTTTTAAAAGTCAGCGGAATTCTGAGAAAAATAGAAGAGTTGTGAAGCATTTTTAAGCGTGAGCGGAATTCCGAGAACAATGGAAGAATTCCGAAGCATTTTTAAACTTCAAAACTTCAGCAGAATTCCGAAAGCAATGGAAGAATTCCGAAGCATTCTTAAACTTCAGCGGAATTCCGAGAACAATGGAAGAGTTCCGAAGCATTTTTAAAAGTCAGCGGAATTCCGAGAACAATGGAAGAGTTCCGAAGCATTTTTACACTTCAGCAGAATTCCTGGAACAATGGAAGAGTTCTGAAGCATTTTTAAAAGTCAGCGGAATTCTGAGAAAAATAGAAGAGTTGTGAAGCATTTTTAAGCGTGAGCGGAATTCCGAGAACAATGGAAGAATTCCGAAGCATTTTTAAACTTCAAAACTTCAGCAGAATTCCGAAAGCAATGGAAGAATTCCGAAGCATTCTTAAACTTCAGCGGAATTCCGAGAACAATGGAAGAGTTCCGAAGCATTTTTAAAAGTCAGCGGAATTCCGAGAACAATGGAAGAGTTCCGAAGCATTTTTACACTTCAGCAGAATTCCTGGAACAATGGAAGAGTTCTGAAGCATTTTTCAAAGTCAGCAGAATTCCGAGAACAATAGAAGGGTACCAAAGCATGTTTAAACTTCAGCGGAATTCTGAGAACAATGTAAGAGTTCCGAAGCATTTTTAAACATCACCGGAATTCCGAGAACAATGGAAGAGTTCCGAAGCATTTTTAAACATCAGCGGAATTCCGAGAACAATGGAAGAGTTCTGAAGCATTTTTAAACGTCAGCGGAATTCCGAGAACAATAGAAGAGTTGTGAAGCATTTTTAAGCGTCAGCGGAATTCTGAGAACAATGGAAGAATTCCGAAGCATTTTTAAACTTCAAAACTTCAGCAGAATTCCGAGAACAATGGAAGAGTTCCGAAGCATTCTTAAACTTCAGCGGAATTCCGAGAACAAAGGAAGAGTTCTGAAGCATTTTTAAAAGTCAGCGGAATTCTGAGAACAATAGAAGAGTTGTGAAGCATTTTTAAACGTCAGAAGAATTCCGAGAACAATGGAAGAATTCCGAAGCATTTTTAAACTTCAAAACTTCAGCAGAATTCCGAGAACAATGGAAGAGTTCCGAAGCATTCTTAAACTTCAGCGGAATTCCGAGAACAAAGGAAGAGTTCTGAAGCATTTTTAAAAGTCAGCGGAATTCTGAGAACAATAGAAGAGTTGTGAAGCATTTTTAAACGTCAGAAGAATTCCGAGAACAATGGAAGAATTCCGAAGCATTTTTAAACTTCAAAACTTCAGCAGAATTCCGAGAACAATGGAAGAGTTCCGAAGCATTCTTAAACTTCAGCGGAATTCCGAGAACAATGGAAGAGTTTTGAAGCAATTTTAAGCGTCAGCGGAATTCCGAGAACAATGGAAGAGTTCCGAAGCATTTTTAAACGTCAGCGGAATTCCGAGAACAATGGAAGAGTTCTGAAGCATTTTTAAACTTCAAAACTTCAGCAGAATTCCGAGAACAATGGAAGAATTCCGAAGCATTTTTAAACTTCAGCAGAATTCCGAGAACAATGGAAGAGTTCCGAAGCATTCTTAAACTTCAGCAGAATTCCGAGAACAATGGAAGAGTTCCGAAGCATTTTTAAACGTCAACGGAATTCCGAGAACAATGGAAGAGTTCTGAAGCATTTTTAAAAGTCAGCGGAATTCTGAGAAAAATAGAAGAGTTGTGAAGCATTTTTAAGCGTGAGCGGAATTCCGAGAACAATGGAAGAATTCCGAAGCATTTTTAAACTTCAAAACTTCAGCAGAATTCCGAAAGCAATGGAAGAATTCCGAAGCATTCTTAAACTTCAGCGGAATTCCGAGAACAATGGAAGAGTTCCGAAGCATTCTTAAACTTCAGCGGAATTCCGAGAACAATGGCAGAGTTCCGAAGCATTTTCAAAAGTCAGCGGAATTCCGAGAACAATGGAAGAGTTCCGAAGCATATTTACACTTCAGCAGAATTCCTGGAACAATGGAAGAGTTCTGAAGCATTTTTCAAAGTCAGCAGAATTCCGAGAACCATAGAAGGGTACCAAAGCATGTTTTAACTTCACCGGAATTCCGAGAACAATGGAAGAGTTCCGAAGCATTTTTAAACATCAGCGGAATTCCGAGAACAATGGAAGAGTTCTGAAGCATTTTTAAACGTCAGCGGAATTCCGAGAACAATAGAAGAGTTGTGAAGCATTTTTAAGCGTCAGCGGAATTCTGAGAACAATGGAAGAATTCCAAAGCATTTTTAAACTTCAAAACTTCAGCAGAATTCCGAGAACAATGGAAGAGTTCCGAAGCATTCTTAAACTTCAGCGGCATTCCGAGAACAATGGAAGAGTTTTGAAGCAATTTTAAGCGTCAGCGGAATTCCGAGAACAATGGAAGAGTTCCGAAGCATTTTTAAACGTCAGCGGAATTCCGAGAACAATGGAAGAGTTCTGAAGCATTTTTAAAAGTCAGCGGAATTCTGAGAACAATAGAAGAGTTGTGAAGCATTTTTAAGCGTCAGCGGAATTCCGAGAACAATGGAAGAATTCCGAAGCATTTTTAAACTTCAGCAGAATTCCGAGAACAATGGAAGAGTTCCGAAGCATTCATAAACTTCAGCGGAATTCCGAGAGCAATGGAAGAGTTCCGAAGCATTTTTAAATGTCAGCGGAATTCCGAGAACAATAGAAGAGTTGTGAAGCATTTTTAAGCGTCAGCGGAATTCTGAGCACAATGGAAGAATTCCGAAGCATTTTTAAACTTCAAAACTTCAGCGGAATTCCGAGAACAATGGAAGAGTTTTGAAGCAATTTTAAGTTTCAGCGGAATTCCGAGAACAATTGAAGAGTTCCGAAGCATTTTTAAAAGTCAGCGGAATTCCGAGAACAATGGAAGAGTTCTGAAGCATTTTTAAAAGTCAGCGGAATTCTGAGAAAAATAGAAGAGTTGTGAAGCATTTTTAAGCATCAGCGGAATTCCGAGAACAATGGAAGAATTCCGAAGCATTTTTAAACTTCAAAACTTCAGCAGAATTCCGAGAACAATGGAAGAATTCCAAAGCATTTTTAAAAGTCAGCGGAATTCCGAGAACAATGGAAGAGTTCCGAAGCATTTTTAAAAGTCAGCGGAATTCCGAGAACAATGGAAGAGTTCCGAAGCATTTTTAAACTTCAGCAGAAGTCCTGGCACAATGGAAGAGTTCTGAACCATTTTTAAAAGTCAGCAGAATTCCGAGAACAATAGTATTGTACCAAAGCATGTTAAAACTTCACCGGAATTCCGAGAACAATGGAAGAGTTCTGAAGCATTTTTAAACGTCAGCGGAATTTTGAAAACAATCGAAGAGTTCCAAAGCATTTTTAAAAGTCAGCGGAATTCCGTTAACAATGGAAGAGTTGTGAAGCATTTTTAAGCGTCACCGGAAATCCGAGAACAATGGAAGAATTCCGAAGCATTTTTAAACTTCAAAACTTCAGCAGAATTCCGAGAACAATGGAAGAGTTCCGAAGCATTCTTAAACTTCAGCGGAATTCCGAGAACAATGGAAGAGTTTTGAAGCAATTTTAAGCGTCAGCGGAATTCCGAGAACAATGGAAGAGTTCCGAAGCATTTTTAAACGTCAGCGGAATTCCGAGAACAATGGAAGAGTTCTGAAGCATTTTTAAACTTCAAAACTTCAGCAGAATTCCGAGAACAATGGAAGAATTCCGAAGCATTTTTAAACTTCAGCAGAATTCCGAGAACAATGGAAGAGTTCCGAAGCATTCTTAAACTTCAGCAGAATTCCGAGAACAATGGAAGAGTTCCGAAGCATTTTTAAACGTCAACGGAATTCCGAGAACAATGGAAGAGTTCTGAAGCATTTTTAAAAGTCAGCGGAATTCTGAGAAAAATAGAAGAGTTGTGAAGCATTTTTAAGCGTGAGCGGAATTCCGAGAACAATGGAAGAATTCCGAAGCATTTTTAAACTTCAAAACTTCAGCAGAATTCCGAAAGCAATGGAAGAATTCCGAAGCATTCTTAAACTTCAGCGGAATTCCGAGAACAATGGAAGAGTTCCGAAGCATTCTTAAACTTCAGCGGAATTCCGAGAACAATGGCAGAGTTCCGAAGCATTTTCAAAAGTCAGCGGAATTCCGAGAACAATGGAAGAGTTCCGAAGCATATTTACACTTCAGCAGAATTCCTGGAACAATGGAAGAGTTCTGAAGCATTTTTCAAAGTCAGCAGAATTCCGAGAACCATAGAAGGGTACCAAAGCATGTTTTAACTTCACCGGAATTCCGAGAACAATGGAAGAGTTCCGAAGCATTTTTAAACATCAGCGGAATTCCGAGAACAATGGAAGAGTTCTGAAGCATTTTTAAACGTCAGCGGAATTCCGAGAACAATAGAAGAGTTGTGAAGCATTTTTAAGCGTCAGCGGAATTCTGAGAACAATGGAAGAATTCCAAAGCATTTTTAAACTTCAAAACTTCAGCAGAATTCCGAGAACAATGGAAGAGTTCCGAAGCATTCTTAAACTTCAGCGGCATTCCGAGAACAATGGAAGAGTTTTGAAGCAATTTTAAGCGTCAGCGGAATTCCGAGAACAATGGAAGAGTTCCGAAGCATTTTTAAACGTCAGCGGAATTCCGAGAACAATGGAAGAGTTCTGAAGCATTTTTAAAAGTCAGCGGAATTCTGAGAACAATAGAAGAGTTGTGAAGCATTTTTAAGCGTCAGCGGAATTCCGAGAACAATGGAAGAATTCCGAAGCATTTTTAAACTTCAGCAGAATTCCGAGAACAATGGAAGAGTTCCGAAGCATTCATAAACTTCAGCGGAATTCCGAGAGCAATGGAAGAGTTCCGAAGCATTTTTAAATGTCAGCGGAATTCCGAGAACAATAGAAGAGTTGTGAAGCATTTTTAAGCGTCAGCGGAATTCTGAGCACAATGGAAGAATTCCGAAGCATTTTTAAACTTCAAAACTTCAGCGGAATTCCGAGAACAATGGAAGAGTTTTGAAGCAATTTTAAGTTTCAGCGGAATTCCGAGAACAATTGAAGAGTTCCGAAGCATTTTTAAAAGTCAGCGGAATTCCGAGAACAATGGAAGAGTTCTGAAGCATTTTTAAAAGTCAGCGGAATTCTGAGAAAAATAGAAGAGTTGTGAAGCATTTTTAAGCATCAGCGGAATTCCGAGAACAATGGAAGAATTCCGAAGCATTTTTAAACTTCAAAACTTCAGCAGAATTCCGAGAACAATGGAAGAATTCCAAAGCATTTTTAAAAGTCAGCGGAATTCCGAGAACAATGGAAGAGTTCCGAAGCATTTTTAAAAGTCAGCGGAATTCCGAGAACAATGGAAGAGTTCCGAAGCATTTTTAAACTTCAGCAGAAGTCCTGGCACAATGGAAGAGTTCTGAACCATTTTTAAAAGTCAGCAGAATTCCGAGAACAATAGTATTGTACCAAAGCATGTTAAAACTTCACCGGAATTCCGAGAACAATGGAAGAGTTCTGAAGCATTTTTAAACGTCAGCGGAATTTTGAAAACAATCGAAGAGTTCCAAAGCATTTTTAAAAGTCAGCGGAATTCCGTTAACAATGGAAGAGTTGTGAAGCATTTTTAAGCGTCACCGGAAATCCGAGAACAATGGAAGAATTCCGAAGCATTTTTAAACTTCAAAACTTCAGCAGAATTCCGAGAACAATGGAAGAGTTCCGAAGCATTCTTAAACTTCAGCGGAATTCTGAGAACAATGGAAGAGTTTTGAAGCAATTTTAAGCGTCAGCGGAATTCCGAGAACAATGGAAAAGTTCTGAAGCATTTTTAAATGTCAGCGGAATTCCGGGAACAATAGAAGAGTTGTGAAGCATTTTTAAGCGTCAGCGGAATTCTGAGAACAATGGAAGAATTCCGAAGCATTTTTAAACTTCAAAACTTCAGCAGAATTCCGAGAACAATGGAAGAGTTCCGAAGCATTCTTAAACTTCAGCGGAATTCCGAGAACAATGGAAGAGTTTTGAAGCAATTTTAAGCGTCAGCGGAATTCCGAGAACAATGGAAGAGTTCCGAAGCATTTTTAAACGTCAGCGGAATTCCGAGAACAATGGAAGAGTTCTGAAGCATTTTTAAACTTCAAAACTTCAGCAGAATTCCGAGAACAATGGAAGAATTCCGAAGCATTTTTAAACTTCAGCAGAATTCCGAGAACAATGGAAGAGTTCCGAAGCATTCTTAAACTTCAGCAGAATTCCGAGAACAATGGAAGAGTTCCGAAGCATTTTTAAACGTCAACGGAATTCCGAGAACAATGGAAGAGTTCTGAAGCATTTTTAAAAGTCAGCGGAATTCTGAGAAAAATAGAAGAGTTGTGAAGCATTTTTAAGCGTGAGCGGAATTCCGAGAACAATGGAAGAATTCCGAAGCATTTTTAAACTTCAAAACTTCAGCAGAATTCCGAAAGCAATGGAAGAATTCCGAAGCATTCTTAAACTTCAGCGGAATTCCGAGAACAATGGAAGAGTTCCGAAGCATTTTTAAAAGTCAGCGGAATTCCGAGAACAATGGAAGAGTTCCGAAGCATTTTTACACTTCAGCAGAATTCCTGGAACAATGGAAGAGTTCTGAAGCATTTTTAAAAGTCAGCGGAATTCTGAGAAAAATAGAAGAGTTGTGAAGCATTTTTAAGCGTGAGCGGAATTCCGAGAACAATGGAAGAATTCCGAAGCATTTTTAAACTTCAAAACTTCAGCAGAATTCCGAAAGCAATGGAAGAATTCCGAAGCATTCTTAAACTTCAGCGGAATTCCGAGAACAATGGAAGAGTTCCGAAGCATTTTTAAAAGTCAGCGGAATTCCGAGAACAATGGAAGAGTTCCGAAGCATTTTTACACTTCAGCAGAATTCCTGGAACAATGGAAGAGTTCTGAAGCATTTTTCAAAGTCAGCAGAATTCCGAGAACAATAGAAGGGTACCAAAGCATGTTTAAACTTCAGCGGAATTCTGAGAACAATGTAAGAGTTCCGAAGCATTTTTAAACATCACCGGAATTCCGAGAACAATGGAAGAGTTCCGAAGCATTTTTAAACATCAGCGGAATTCCGAGAACAATGGAAGAGTTCTGAAGCATTTTTAAACGTCAGCGGAATTCCGAGAACAATAGAAGAGTTGTGAAGCATTTTTAAGCGTCAGCGGAATTCTGAGAACAATGGAAGAATTCCGAAGCATTTTTAAACTTCAAAACTTCAGCAGAATTCCGAGAACAATGGAAGAGTTCCGAAGCATTCTTAAACTTCAGCGGAATTCCGAGAACAAAGGAAGAGTTCTGAAGCATTTTTAAAAGTCAGCGGAATTCTGAGAACAATAGAAGAGTTGTGAAGCATTTTTAAACGTCAGAAGAATTCCGAGAACAATGGAAGAATTCCGAAGCATTTTTAAACTTCAAAACTTCAGCAGAATTCCGAGAACAATGGAAGAGTTCCGAAGCATTCTTAAACTTCAGCGGAATTCCGAGAACAAAGGAAGAGTTCTGAAGCATTTTTAAAAGTCAGCGGAATTCTGAGAACAATAGAAGAGTTGTGAAGCATTTTTAAACGTCAGAAGAATTCCGAGAACAATGGAAGAATTCCGAAGCATTTTTAAACTTCAAAACTTCAGCAGAATTCCGAGAACAATGGAAGAGTTCCGAAGCATTCTTAAACTTCAGCGGAATTCCGAGAACAATGGAAGAGTTTTGAAGCAATTTTAAGCGTCAGCGGAATTCCGAGAACAATGGAAGAGTTCCGAAGCATTTTTAAACGTCAGCGGAATTCCGAGAACAATGGAAGAGTTCTGAAGCATTTTTAAACTTCAAAACTTCAGCAGAATTCCGAGAACAATGGAAGAATTCCGAAGCATTTTTAAACTTCAGCAGAATTCCGAGAACAATGGAAGAGTTCCGAAGCATTCTTAAACTTCAGCAGAATTCCGAGAACAATGGAAGAGTTCCGAAGCATTTTTAAACGTCAACGGAATTCCGAGAACAATGGAAGAGTTCTGAAGCATTTTTAAAAGTCAGCGGAATTCTGAGAAAAATAGAAGAGTTGTGAAGCATTTTTAAGCGTGAGCGGAATTCCGAGAACAATGGAAGAATTCCGAAGCATTTTTAAACTTCAAAACTTCAGCAGAATTCCGAAAGCAATGGAAGAATTCCGAAGCATTCTTAAACTTCAGCGGAATTCCGAGAACAATGGAAGAGTTCCGAAGCATTTTTAAAAGTCAGCGGAATTCCGAGAACAATGGAAGAGTTCCGAAGCATTTTTACACTTCAGCAGAATTCCTGGAACAATGGAAGAGTTCTGAAGCATTTTTAAAAGTCAGCGGAATTCTGAGAAAAATAGAAGAGTTGTGAAGCATTTTTAAGCGTGAGCGGAATTCCGAGAACAATGGAAGAATTCCGAAGCATTTTTAAACTTCAAAACTTCAGCAGAATTCCGAAAGCAATGGAAGAATTCCGAAGCATTCTTAAACTTCAGCGGAATTCCGAGAACAATGGAAGAGTTCCGAAGCATTTTTAAAAGTCAGCGGAATTCCGAGAACAATGGAAGAGTTCCGAAGCATTTTTACACTTCAGCAGAATTCCTGGAACAATGGAAGAGTTCTGAAGCATTTTTCAAAGTCAGCAGAATTCCGAGAACAATAGAAGGGTACCAAAGCATGTTTAAACTTCAGCGGAATTCTGAGAACAATGTAAGAGTTCCGAAGCATTTTTAAACATCACCGGAATTCCGAGAACAATGGAAGAGTTCCGAAGCATTTTTAAACATCAGCGGAATTCCGAGAACAATGGAAGAGTTCTGAAGCATTTTTAAACGTCAGCGGAATTCCGAGAACAATAGAAGAGTTGTGAAGCATTTTTAAGCGTCAGCGGAATTCTGAGAACAATGGAAGAATTCCGAAGCATTTTTAAACTTCAAAACTTCAGCAGAATTCCGAGAACAATGGAAGAGTTCCGAAGCATTCTTAAACTTCAGCGGAATTCCGAGAACAAAGGAAGAGTTCTGAAGCATTTTTAAAAGTCAGCGGAATTCTGAGAACAATAGAAGAGTTGTGAAGCATTTTTAAACGTCAGAAGAATTCCGAGAACAATGGAAGTATTCCGAAGCATTTTTAAACTTCAAAACTTCAGCAGAATTCCGAGAACAATGGTAGAATTCCGAAGCATTCTTAAACTTCAGCAGAATTACGAGCACAATGGAAGAGTTCCGAAGCATTCTTAAACTTCAGCGGAATTCCGAGAACAATGGAAGAGTTTTGAAGCAATTTTAAGCGTCAGCGGAATTCCGAAAACAATGGAAGAGTTCCGAAGCATTTTTAAACGTCAGCGGAATTCCGAGAACAAAGGAAGAGTTCTGAAGCATTTTTAAAAGTCAGCGGAATTCTGAGAACAATAGAAGAGTTGTGAAGCATTTTTAAGCGTCAGCGGAATTCCGAGAACAATGGAAGAATTCCGAAGCATTTTTAAACTTCAAAACTTCAGCAGAATTCCGAGAACAATGGTAGAATTCCGAAGCATTCTTAAACTTCAGCAGAATTACGAGCACAATGGAAGAGTTCCGAAGCATTCTTAAACTTCAGCGGAATTCCGAGAACAATGGAAGAGTTTTGAAGCAATTTTAAGCGTCAGTGGAATTCCGAGAACAATGGAAGAGTTCCGAAGCATTTTTAAACGTCAGCGGAATTCCGAGAACAATGGAAGAGTTCTGAAGCATTTTTAAAAGTCAGCGGAATTCTGAGAAAAATAGAAGAGTTGTAAAGCATTTTTAAGCGTCAGCGGAATTCCGAGAACAATGGAAGAATTCCGAAGCATTTTTAAACTTCAAAACTTCAGCAGAATTCCGAGAACAATGGAAGAATTCCGAAGCATTCTTAAACTTCAGCGGAATTGCGAGAACAATGGAAGAGTTCCGAAGCATTTTTAAAAGTCAACGGAATTCCGAGAACAATGGAAGAGTTCCGAAGCATTTTTAAATGTCAGCGGAATTCCGAGAACAATGGAAGAGTTCCGAAGCATTTTTAAACTTCAGCAGAATTCCTGGCACAATGGAAGAGTTCTGAAGCATTTTTAAAAGTCAGCATAATTCCAAAAACAATAGAAGGGTACCAAAGCATGTTTAAACTTCAGCGGAATTCTGAGAACAATGTAAGAGTTCCGAAGCATTTTTAAACTTCACCGGAATTCCGAGAACAATGGAAGAGTTCTGAAGCATTTTTAAACGTCAGCGGAATTTTGAAAACAATCGAAGAGTTCCAAAGCATTTTTAAAAGTCAGCGGAATTCCGTGAACAATGGAAGAGTTGTGAAGCATTTTTAAGCGTTAGCGGAATTCCGAGAACAATGGAAGAGTTCCGAAGCATTTTTAAACTTCAGCAGAATTCCGAGAACAATGAAAGAGTTCCGAAGCATTCTTAAATTTCAGCAGAATTCCGGGAACAATGGAAGAGTTCCGAAGCATTTTTAAAAGTCAGCGGAATTCCGAGAACAATGTAAGAGTTCCGAAGCATTTTTAAAAGTCAGCAGAATTCCGAGAACAATAGGAGGGTACCAAAGCATGTTTAAACTTCAGCGGAATTCTGAGAACAATGGAAGAGTTCTGAAGCCTTTTTAAATGTCAGCGGAATTCCGAGAACAATGGAAGAGTTCCGAAGCATTTTTAAACGTCAGCGGAATTCCGAGAACATTGGAAGAGTTCTGAAGCATTTTTAAAAGTCAGCGGAATTCTGAGAAAAATAGAAGAGTTGTGAAGCATTTTTAAGCGTCAGCGGAATTCCGAGAACAATGGAAGAATTCCAAAGCATTTTTAAACTTCAAAAATTCAGCAGAATTCCGAGAACAATGGAAGAATTCCGAAGCATTCTTAAACTTCAGCGGAATTCCGAGAACAATGGAAGAGTTCCGAAGCATTTTTAAAAGTCAGCGGAATTCCGAGAACAATGGAAGTTCCGAAGCATTTTTAAAAGTCAGCGGAATTCCGAGAACAATGGAAGAGTTCCGAAGCATTTTTAAACTTCAGCAGAATTCCTGGCACAATGGAAGAGTTCTGAAGCATTTTTAAAAGTCAGCAGAATTCCGAGAACAATAGAAGGGTACCAAAGCATGTTTAAACTTCAGCGGAATTCTGAGAACAATGTAAGAGTTCCGAAGCATTTTTAAACTTCACCGGAATTCCGAGAACAATGGAAGAGTTCCGAAGCATTTTTAAACGTCAGCGGAATTCCGAGAACAATGGAAGAGTTCCGAAGCATTTTTAAACGTCAGCAGAATTCCGAGAACAATGGAAGAGTTCCGAAGCATTTTTAAAAGTCAGCGGAATTCCGAGAACAATGGAAGAGTTTCGAAGCATTTTTACACTTCAGCAGAATTCCTGGAACAATGGAAGAGTTCTGAAGCATTTTTCAAAGTCAGCAGAATTCCGAGAACAATAGAAGGGTACCAAAGCATGTTTAAACTTCAGCGGAATTCTGAGAACAATGTAAGAGTTCCGAAGCATTTTTAAACTTCACCGGAATTCCGAGAACAATGGAAGAGTTCCGAAGCATTTTTAAACATCAGCGGAATTCCGAGAACAATGGAAGAGTTCTGAAGCATTTTTAAACGTCAGCGGAATTCCGAGAACAATAGAAGAGTTGTGAAGCATTTTTAAGCGTCAGCGGAATTCTGAGAACAATGGAAGAATTCCGAAGCATTTTTAAACTTCAAAACTTCAGCAGAATTCCGAGAACAATGGAAGAGTTCCGAAGCATTCTTAAACTTCAGCGGAATTCCGAGAACAATGGAAGAGTTTTGAAGCAATTTTAAGCGTCAGCGGAATTCCGAGAACAATGGAAGAGTTCTGAAGCATTTTTAAACTTCACCAGAATTCCGAGAACAATGGAAGAGTTCTGAAGCATTTTTAAACATCAGCGGAATTTTGAAAACAATCGAAGAGTTCCGAAGCATTTTTAAAAGTCAGCGGAATTCCGTGAACAATGGAAGAGTTGTGAAGCATTTTTAAGCGTCAGCGGAATTCCGAGAACAATGGAAGAGTTCCGAAGCATTTTTAAACTTCAGCAGAATTCCGAGAACAATGAAAGAGTTCCGAAGCATTCTTAAACTTCAGCGGAATTCCGAGAACAATGGAAGAGTTCCGAAGCATTTTTAAAAGTCAGCAGAATTCCGAGAACAATGGAAGAGTTCCGAAGCATTTTTAAAAGTCAGCAGTATTCCGAGAACAATAGAAGGGTACCAAAGCATGTTTAAACTTCAGCGGAATTCTGAGAACAATGTAAGAGTTCCGAAGCATTTTTAAACTTCACCGGAATTCCGAGAACAATGGAAGAGTCTCGAAGCATTTTTAAACGTCAGCGGAATTCCGAGAACAATGGAAGAGTTCTGAAGCATTTTTAAACGTCAGCGGAATTTTGAAAACAATGGAAGATTTCCGAAGCATTTTTAAACGTCAGCGGAATTCTCTGAACACTGGAAGAGTTCCGAAGCATTTTTAAATGTCAGCGGAATTCCGAGAACAATGGAAGAGTTCCGAAGCATTTTTAAACTTCAGCAGAATTCCGAGAACAATGGAAGAGTTCCGAAGCATTCTTAAACTTCAGCAGAATTCCGAGAACAATGGAAGAGTTCCGAAGCATTTTTAAATGTCAGCGGAATTCCGAGAACAATAGAAGAGTTGTGAAGCATTTTTAAGCGTCAGCGGAATTCTGAGAACAATGGAAGAATTCCGAAGCATTTTTAAACTTCAAAACTTCAGCAGAATTCCGAGAACAATGGAAGAGTTCCGAAGCATTCTTAAACTTCAGCGGAATTCCGAGAACAATTGAAGAGTTTTGAAGCAATTTTAAGCGTCAGGGGAATTCCGAGAACAATGGAAGAGTTCCGAAGCATTTTTAAACGTCAGCGGAATTCCGAGAACAATGGAAGAGTTCTGAAGCTTTTTTAAAAGTCAGCGGAATTCTGAGAAAAATAGAAGAGTTGTGAAGCATTTTTAAGTGTCAGCGGAATTCCGAGAACAATGGAAGAATTCCGAAGCATTTTTAAACTTCAAAACTTCAGCAGAATTCCGAGAACAATGGAAGAGTTCCGAAGCATTTTCAAAAGTCAGCGGAATTCCGAGAACAATGGAAAAGTTCCGAAGCATTTTTACACTTCAGCAGAATTCCTGGAACAATGGAAGAGTTCTGAAGCATTTTTCAAAGTCAGCAGAATTCCGAGAACCATAGAAGGGTACCAAAGCATGTTTAAACTTCACCGGAATTCCGAGAACAATGGAAGAGTTCCGAAGCATTTTTAAACATCAGCGGAATTCCGAGAACAATGGAAGAGTTCTGAAGCATTTTTAAACGTCAGCGGAATTCCGAGAACAATAGAAGAGTTGTGAAGCATTTTTAAGCGTCAGCGGAATTCTGAGAACAATGGAAGAATTCCAAAGCATTTTTAAACTTCAAAACTTCAGCAGAATTCCGAGAACAATGGAAGAGTTCCGAAGCATTTTTAAACGTCAGCGGAATTCCGAGAACAATGGAAGAGTTCTGAAGCATTTTTAAAAGTCAGCGGAATTCTGAGAACAATAGAAGAGTTGTGAAGCATTTTTAAGCGTCAGCGGAATTCCGAGAACAATGGAAGAATTCCGAAGCATTTTTAAACTTCAGCAGAATTCCGAGAACAATGGAAGAGTTCCGAAGCATTCATAAACTTCAGCGGAATTCCGAGAGCAATGGAAGAGTTCCGAAGCATTTTTAAATGTCAGCGGAATTCCGAGAACAATAGAAGAGTTGTGAAGCATTTTTAAGCGTCAGCGGAATTCTGAGCACAATGGAAGAATTCCGAAGCATTTTTAAACTTCAAAACTTCAGCGGAATTCCGAGAACAATGGAAGAGTTTTGAAGCAATTTTAAGTTTCAGCGGAATTCCGAGAACAATGGAAGAGTTCCGAAGCATTTTTAAACGTCAGCGGAATTCCGAGAACAATGGAAGAGTTCTGAAGCATTTTTAAAAGTCAGCGGAATTCTGAGAAAAATAGAAGAGTTGTGAAGCATTTTTAAGCGTCAGCGGAATTCCGAGAACAATGGAAGAATTCCGAAGCATTTTTAAACTTCAAAACTTCAGCAGAATTCCGAGAACAATGGAAGAATTCCAAAGCATTTTTAAAAGTCAGCGGAATTCCGAGAACAATGGAAGAGTTCCGAAGCATTTTTAAAAGTCAGCGGAATTCCGAGAACAATGGAAGAGTTCCGAAGCATTTTTAAACTTCAGCAGAAGTCCTGGCACAATGGAAGAGTTCTGAACCATTTTTAAAAGTCAGCAGAATTCCGAGAACAATAGTAGGGTACCAAAGCATGTTAAAACTTCAGCGGAATTCTGAGAACAATGTAAGAGTTCCAAAGCATTTTTAAACTTCACCGGAATTCCGAGAACAATGGAAGAGTTCTGAAGCATTTTTAAACGTCAGCGGAATTTTGAAAACAATCGAAGAGTTCCAAAGCATTTTTAAAAGTCAGCGGAATTCCGTGAACAATGGAAGAGTTGTGAAGCATTTTTAAGCGTCACCGGAAATCCGAGAACAATGGAAGAATTCCGAAGCATTTTTAAACTTCAAAACTTCAGCAGAATTCTGAGAACAATGGAAGAGTTCCGAAGCATTCTTAAACTTCAGCGGAATTCCGAGAACAATGGAAGAGTTTTGAAGCAATTTTAAGCGTCAGCGGAATTCCGAGAACAATGGAAAAGTTCTGAAGCATTTTTAAATGTCAGCGGAATTCCGGGAACAATAGAAGAGTTGTGAAGCATTTTTAAGCGTCAGCGGAATTCTGAGAACAATGGAAGAATTCCGAAGCATTTTTAAACTTCAAAACTTCAGCAGAATTCCGAGAACAATGGAAGAGTTCCGAAGCATTCTTAAACTTCAGCGGAATTCCGAGAACAATGGAAGAGTTTTGAAGCAATTTTAAGCGTCAGCGGAATTCCGAGAACAATGGAAGAGTTCCGAAGCATTTTTAAACGTCAGCGGAATTCCGAGAACAATGGAAGAGTTCTGAAGCATTTTTAAACTTCAAAACTTCAGCAGAATTCCGAGAACAATGGAAGAATTCCGAAGCATTTTTAAACTTCAGCAGAATTCCGAGAACAATGGAAGAGTTCCGAAGCATTCTTAAACTTCAGCAGAATTCCGAGAACAATGGAAGAGTTCCGAAGCATTTTTAAACGTCAACGGAATTCCGAGAACAATGGAAGAGTTCTGAAGCATTTTTAAAAGTCAGCGGAATTCTGAGAAAAATAGAAGAGTTGTGAAGCATTTTTAAGCGTGAGCGGAATTCCGAGAACAATGGAAGAATTCCGAAGCATTTTTAAACTTCAAAACTTCAGCAGAATTCCGAAAGCAATGGAAGAATTCCGAAGCATTCTTAAACTTCAGCGGAATTCCGAGAACAATGGAAGAGTTCCGAAGCATTTTTAAAAGTCAGCGGAATTCCGAGAACAATGGAAGAGTTCCGAAGCATTTTTACACTTCAGCAGAATTCCTGGAACAATGGAAGAGTTCTGAAGCATTTTTCAAAGTCAGCAGAATTCCGAGAACAATAGAAGGGTACCAAAGCATGTTTAAACTTCAGCGGAATTCTGAGAACAATGTAAGAGTTCCGAAGCATTTTTAAACTTCACCGGAATTCCGAGAACAATGGAAGAGTTCCGAAGCATTTTTAAACATCAGCGGAATTCCGAGAACAATGGAAGAGTTCTGAAGCATTTTTAAACGTCAGCGGAATTCCGAGA
Source organism: Phyllobates terribilis (assembly GCF_046119375.1). Classification (NCBI taxonomy): domain Eukaryota; kingdom Metazoa; phylum Chordata; class Amphibia; order Anura; family Dendrobatidae; genus Phyllobates; species Phyllobates terribilis. The sequence goes on along the minus strand of NW_027362775.1, from coordinate 17,786,670 downwards.
ACAATAGAAGAGTTGTGAAGCATTTTTAAGCGTCAGCGGAATTCTGAGAACAATGGAAGAATTCCGAAGCATTTTTAAACTTCAAAACTTCAGCAGAATTCCGAGAACAATGGAAGAGTTCCGAAGCATTCTTAAACTTCAGCGGAATTCCGAGAACAAAGGAAGAGTTCTGAAGCATTTTTAAAAGTCAGCGGAATTCTGAGAACAATAGAAGAGTTGTGAAGCATTTTTAAGCGTCAGAAGAATTACGAGAACAATGGAAGAATTCCGAAGCATTTTTAAACTTCAAAACTTCAGCAGAATTCCGAGAACAATGGTAGAATTCCGAAGCATTCTTAAACTTCAGCAGAATTACGAGCACAATGGAAGAGTTCCGAAGCATTCTTAAACTTCAGCGGAATTCCGAGAACAATGGAAGAGTTTTGAAGCATTTTTACACTTCAGCAGAATTCCTGGAACAATGGAAGAGTTCTGAAGCATTTTTCAAAGTCAGCAGAATTCCGAGAACCATAGAAGGGTACCAAAGCATGTTTAAACTTCACCGGAATTCCGAGAACAATGGAAGAGTTCCGAAGCATTTTTAAACATCAGCGGAATTCCGAGAACAATGGAAGAGTTCTGAAGCATTTTTAAACGTCAGCGGAATTCCGAGAACAATAGAAGAGTTGTGAAGCATTTTTAAGCGTCAGCGGAATTCTGAGAACAATGGAAGAATTCCAAAGCATTTTTAAACTTCAAAACTTCAGCAGAATTCCGAGAACAATGGAAGAGTTCCGAAGCATTCTTAAACTTCAGCGGAATTCCGAGAACAATGGAAGAGTTTTGAAGCAATTTTAAGCGTCAGCGGAATTCCGAGAACAATGGAAGAGTTCCGAAGCATTTTTAAACGTCAGCGGAATTCCGAGAACAATGGAAGAGTTCTGAAGCATTTTTAAAAGTCAGCGGAATTCTGAGAACAATAGAAGAGTTGTGAAGCATTTTTAAGCGTCAGCGGAATTCCGAGAACAATGGAAGAATTCCGAAGCATTTTTAAACTTCAGCAGAATTCCGAGAACAATGGAAGAGTTCCGAAGCATTCATAAACTTCAGCGGAATTCCGAGAGCAATGGAAGAGTTCCGAAGCATTTTTAAATGTCAGCGGAATTCCGAGAACAATAGAAGAGTTGTGAAGCATTTTTAAGCGTCAGCGGAATTCTGAGCACAATGGAAGAATTCCGAAGCATTTTTAAACTTCAAAACTTCAGCGGAATTCCGAGAACAATGGAAGAGTTTTGAAGCAATTTTAAGTTTCAGCGGAATTCCGAGAACAATGGAAGAGTTCCGAAGCATTTTTAAACGTCAGCGGAATTCCGAGAACAATGGAAGAGTTCTGAAGCATTTTTAAAAGTCAGCGGAATTCTGAGAAAAATAGAAGAGTTGTGAAGCATTTTTAAGCGTCAGCGGAATTCCGAGAACAATGGAAGAATTCCGAAGCATTTTTAAACTTCAAAACTTCAGCAGAATTCCGAGAACAATGGAAGAATTCCAAAGCATTTTTAAAAGTCAGCGGAATTCCGAGAACAATGGAAGAGTTCCGAAGCATTTTTAAAAGTCAGCGGAATTCCGAGAACAATGGAAGAGTTCCGAAGCATTTTTAAACTTCAGCAGAAGTCCTGGCACAATGGAAGAGTTCTGAACCATTTTTAAAAGTCAGCAGAATTCCGAGAACAATAGTAGGGTACCAAAGCATGTTAAAACTTCAGCGGAATTCTGAGAACAATGTAAGAGTTCCGAAGCATTTTTAAACTTCACCGGAATTCCGAGAACAATGGAAGAGTTCTGAAGCATTTTTAAACGTCAGCGGAATTTTGAAAACAATCGAAGAGTTCCAAAGCATTTTTAAAAGTCAGCGGAATTCCGTGAACAATGGAAGAGTTGTGAAGCATTTTTAAGCGTCACCGGAAATCCGAGAACAATGGAAGAATTCCGAAGCATTTTTAAACTTCAAAACTTCAGCAGAATTCCGAGAACAATGGAAGAGTTCCGAAGCATTCTTAAACTTCAGCGGAATTCCGAGAACAATGGAAGAGTTTTGAAGCAATTTTAAGCGTCAGCGGAATTCCGAGAACAATGGAAAAGTTCTGAAGCATTTTTAAATGTCAGCGGAATTCCGGGAACAATAGAAGAGTTGTGAAGCATTTTTAAGCGTCAGCGGAATTCTGAGAACAATGGAAGAATTCCGAAGCATTTTTAAACTTCAAAACTTCAGCAGAATTCCGAGAACAATGGAAGAGTTCCGAAGCATTCTTAAACTTCAGCGGAATTCCGAGAACAATGGAAGAGTTTTGAAGCAATTTTAAGCGTCAGCGGAATTCCGAGAACAATGGAAGAGTTCCGAAGCATTTTTAAACGTCAGCGGAATTCCGAGAACAATGGAAGAGTTCTGAAGCATTTTTAAACTTCAAAACTTCAGCAGAATTCCGAGAACAATGGAAGAATTCCGAAGCATTTTTAAACTTCAGCAGAATTCCGAGAACAATGGAAGAGTTCCGAAGCATTCTTAAACTTCAGCAGAATTCCGAGAACAATGGAAGAGTTCCGAAGCATTTTTAAACGTCAACGGAATTCCGAGAACAATGGAAGAGTTCTGAAGCATTTTTAAAAGTCAGCGGAATTCTGAGAAAAATAGAAGAGTTGTGAAGCATTTTTAAGCGTGAGCGGAATTCCGAGAACAATGGAAGAATTCCGAAGCATTTTTAAACTTCAAAACTTCAGCAGAATTCCGAAAGCAATGGAAGAATTCCGAAGCATTCTTAAACTTCAGCGGAATTCCGAGAACAATGGAAGAGTTCCGAAGCATTTTTAAAAGTCAGCGGAATTCCGAGAACAATGGAAGAGTTCCGAAGCATTTTTACACTTCAGCAGAATTCCTGGAACAATGGAAGAGTTCTGAAGCATTTTTCAAAGTCAGCAGAATTCCGAGAACAATAGAAGGGTACCAAAGCATGTTTAAACTTCAGCGGAATTCTGAGAACAATGTAAGAGTTCCGAAGCATTTTTAAACTTCACCGGAATTCCGAGAACAATGGAAGAGTTCCGAAGCATTTTTAAACATCAGCGGAATTCCGAGAACAATGGAAGAGTTCTGAAGCATTTTTAAACGTCAGCGGAATTCCGAGAACAATAGAAGAGTTGTGAAGCATTTTTAAGCGTCAGCGGAATTCTGAGAACAATGGAAGAATTCCGAAGCATTTTTAAACTTCAAAACTTCAGCAGAATTCCGAGAACAATGGAAGAGTTCCGAAGCATTCTTAAACTTCAGCGGAATTCCGAGAACAAAGGAAGAGTTCTGAAGCATTTTTAAAAGTCAGCGGAATTCTGAGAACAATAGAAGAGTTGTGAAGCATTTTTAAGCGTCAGAAGAATTCCGAGAACAATGGAAGAATTCCGAAGCATTTTTAAACTTCAAAACTTCAGCAGAATTCCGAGAACAATGGTAGAATTCCGAAGCATTCTTAAACTTCAGCAGAATTACGAGCACAATGGAAGAGTTCCGAAGCATTCTTAAACTTCAGCGGAATTCCGAGAACAATGGAAGAGTTTTGAAGCATTTTTACACTTCAGCAGAATTCCTGGAACAATGGAAGAGTTCTGAAGCATTTTTCAAAGTCAGCAGAATTCCGAGAACCATAGAAGGGTACCAAAGCATGTTTAAACTTCACCGGAATTCCGAGAACAATGGAAGAGTTCCGAAGCATTTTTAAACATCAGCGGAATTCCGAGAACAATGGAAGAGTTCTGAAGCATTTTTAAACGTCAGCGGAATTCCGAGAACAATAGAAGAGTTGTGAAGCATTTTTAAGCGTCAGCGGAATTCTGAGAACAATGGAAGAATTCCAAAGCATTTTTAAACTTCAAAACTTCAGCAGAATTCCGAGAACAATGGAAGAGTTCCGAAGCATTCTTAAACTTCAGCGGAATTCCGAGAACAATGGAAGAGTTTTGAAGCAATTTTAAGCGTCAGCGGAATTCCGAGAACAATGGAAGAGTTCCGAAGCATTTTTAAACGTCAGCGGAATTCCGAGAACAATGGAAGAGTTCTGAAGCATTTTTAAAAGTCAGCGGAATTCTGAGAACAATAGAAGAGTTGTGAAGCATTTTTAAGCGTCAGCGGAATTCCGAGAACAATGGAAGAATTCCGAAGCATTTTTAAACTTCACCAGAATTCCGAGAACAATGGAAGAGTTCCGAAGCATTCATAAACTTCAGCGGAATTCCGAGAGCAATGGAAGAGTTCCGAAGCATTTTTAAATGTCAGCGGAATTCCGAGAACAATAGAAGAGTTGTGAAGCATTTTTAAGCGTCAGCGGAATTCTGAGCACAATGGAAGAATTCCGAAGCATTTTTAAACTTCAAAACTTCAGCGGAATTCCGAGAACAATGGAAGAGTTTTGAAGCAATTTTAAGTTTCAGCGGAATTCCGAGAACAATGGAAGAGTTCCGAAGCATTTTTAAACGTCAGCGGAATTCCGAGAACAATGGAAGAGTTCTGAAGCATTTTTAAAAGTCAGCGGAATTCAGAGAAAAATAGAAGAGTTGTGAAGCATTTTTAAGCGTCAGCGGAATTCCGAGAACAATGGAAGAATTCCGAAGCATTTTTAAACTTCAAAACTTCAGCAGAATTCCGAGAACAATGGAAGAATTCCAAAGCATTTTTAAAAGTCAGCGGAATTCCGAGAACAATGGAAGAGTTCCGAAGCATTTTTAAAAGTCAGCGGAATTCCGAGAACAATGGAAGAGTTCCGAAGCATTTTTAAACTTCAGCAGAAGTCCTGGCACAATGGAAGAGTTCTGAACCATTTTTAAAAGTCAGCAGAATTCCGAGAACAATAGTAGGGTACCAAAGCATGTTAAAACTTCAGCGGAATTCTGAGAACAATGTAAGAGTTCCGAAGCATTTTTAAACTTCACCGGAATTCCGAGAACAATGGAAGAGTTCTGAAGCATTTTTAAACGTCAGCGGAATTTTGAAAACAATCGAAGAGTTCCAAAGCATTTTTAAAAGTCAGCGGAATTCCGTGAACAATGGAAGAGTTGTGAAGCATTTTTAAGCGTCACCGGAAATCCGAGAACAATGGAAGAATTCCGAAGCATTTTTAAACTTCAAAACTTCAGCAGAATTCCGAGAACAATGGAAGAGTTCCGAAGCATTCTTAAACTTCAGCGGAATTCCGAGAACAATGGAAGAGTTTTGAAGCAATTTTAAGCGTCAGCGGAATTCCGAGAACAATGGAAAAGTTCTGAAGCATTTTTAAATGTCAGCGGAATTCCGGGAACAATAGAAGAGTTGTGAAGCATTTTTAAGCGTCAGCGGAATTCTGAGAACAATGGAAGAATTCCGAAGCATTTTTAAACTTCAAAACTTCAGCAGAATTCCGAGAACAATGGAAGAGTTCCGAAGCATTCTTAAACTTCAGCGGAATTCCGAGAACAATGGAAGAGTTTTGAAGCAATTTTAAGCGTCAGCGGAATTCCGAGAACAATGGAAGAGTTCCGAAGCATTTTTAAACGTCAGCGGAATTCCGAGAACAATGGAAGAGTTCTGAAGCATTTTTAAACTTCAAAACTTCAGCAGAATTCCGAGAACAATGGAAGAATTCCGAAGCATTTTTAAACTTCAGCAGAATTCCGAGAACAATGGAAGAGTTCCGAAGCATTCTTAAACTTCAGCAGAATTCCGAGAACAATGGAAGAGTTCCGAAGCATTTTTAAACGTCAACGGAATTCCGAGAACAATGGAAGAGTTCTGAAGCATTTTTAAAAGTCAGCGGAATTCTGAGAAAAATAGAAGAGTTGTGAAGCATTTTTAAGCGTGAGCGGAATTCCGAGAACAATGGAAGAATTCCGAAGCATTTTTAAACTTCAAAACTTCAGCAGAATTCCGAAAGCAATGGAAGAATTCCGAAGCATTCTTAAACTTCAGCGGAATTCCGAGAACAATGGAAGAGTTCCGAAGCATTTTTAAAAGTCAGCGGAATTCCGAGAACAATGGAAGAGTTCCGAAGCATTTTTACACTTCAGCAGAATTCCTGGAACAATGGAAGAGTTCTGAAGCATTTTTCAAAGTCAGCAGAATTCCGAGAACAATAGAAGGGTACCAAAGCATGTTTAAACTTCAGCGGAATTCTGAGAACAATGTAAGAGTTCCGAAGCATTTTTAAACTTCACCGGAATTCCGAGAACAATGGAAGAGTTCCGAAGCATTTTTAAACATCAGCGGAATTCCGAGAACAATGGAAGAGTTCTGAAGCATTTTTAGACGTCAGCGGAATTCCGAGAACAATAGAAGAGTTGTGAAGCATTTTTAAGCGTCAGCGGAATTCTGAGAACAATGGAAGAATTCCGAAGCATTTTTAAACTTCAAAACTTCAGCAGAATTCCGAGAACAATGGAAGAGTTCCGAAGCATTCTTAAACTTCAGCGGAATTCCGAGAACAAAGGAAGAGTTCTGAAGCATTTTTAAAAGTCAGCGGAATTCTGAGAACAATAGAAGAGTTGTGAAGCATTTTTAAGCGTCAGAAGAATTCCGAGAACAATGGAAGAATTCCGAAGCATTTTTAAACTTCAAAACTTCAGCAGAATTCCGAGAACAATGGTAGAATTCCGAAGCATTCTTAAACTTCAGCAGAATTACGAGCACAATGGAAGAGTTCCGAAGCATTCTTAAACTTCAGCGGAATTCCGAGAACAATGGAAGAGTTTTGAAGCAATTTTAAGCGTCAGCGGAATTCCGAAAACAATGGAAGAGTTCCGAAGCATTTTTAAACGTCAGCGGAATTCCGAGAACAAAGGAAGAGTTCTGAAGCATTTTTAAAAGTCAGCGGAATTCTGAGAACAATAGAAGAGTTGTGAAGCATTTTTAAGCGTCAGCGGAATTCCGAGAACAATGGAAGAATTCCGAAGCATTTTTAAACTTCAAAACTTCAGCAGAATTCCGAGAACAATGGTAGAATTCCGAAGCATTCTTAAACTTCAGCAGAATTACGAGCACAATGGAAGAGTTCCGAAGCATTCTTAAACTTCAGCGGAATTCCGAGAACAATGGAAGAGTTTTGAAGCAATTTTAAGCGTCAGTGGAATTCCGAGAACAATGGAAGAGTTCCGAAGCATTTTTAAACGTCAGCGGAATTCCGAGAACAATGGAAGAGTTCTGAAGCATTTTTAAAAGTCAGCGGAATTCTGAGAAAAATAGAAGAGTTGTAAAGCATTTTTAAGCGTCAGCGGAATTCCGAGAACAATGGAAGAATTCCGAAGCATTTTTAAACTTCAAAACTTCAGCAGAATTCCGAGAACAATGGAAGAATTCCGAAGCATTCTTAAACTTCAGCGGAATTGCGAGAACAATGGAAGAGTTCCGAAGCATTTTTAAAAGTCAACGGAATTCCGAGAACAATGGAAGAGTTCCGAAGCATTTTTAAATGTCAGCGGAATTCCGAGAACAATGGAAGAGTTCCGAAGCATTTTTAAACTTCAGCAGAATTCCTGGCACAATGGAAGAGTTCTGAAGCATTTTTAAAAGTCAGCATAATTCCGAAAACAATAGAAGGGTACCAAAGCATGTTTAAACTTCAGCGGAATTCTGAGAACAATGTAAGAGTTCCGAAGCATTTTTAAACTTCACCGGAATTCCGAGAACAATGGAAGAGTTCTGAAGCATTTTTAAACGTCAGCGGAATTTTGAAAACAATCGAAGAGTTCCAAAGCATTTTTAAAAGTCAGCGGAATTCCGTGAACAATGGAAGAGTTGTGAAGCATTTTTAAGCGTTAGCGGAATTCCGAGAACAATGGAAGAGTTCCGAAGCATTTTTAAACTTCAGCAGAATTCCGAGAACAATGAAAGAGTTCCGAAGCATTCTTAAATTTCAGCAGAATTCCGGGAACAATGGAAGAGTTCCGAAGCATTTTTAAAAGTCAGCGGAATTCCGAGAACAATGTAAGAGTTCCGAAGCATTTTTAAAAGTCAGCAGAATTCCGAGAACAATAGAAGGGTACCAAAGCATGTTTAAACTTCAGCGGAATTCTGAGAACAATGTAAGAGTTCCGAAGAATTTTTAAACTTCACCGGAATTCCGAGAACAATGGAAGAGTCCCGAAGCATTTTTAAACGTCAGCGGAATTCCGAGAACAATGGAAGAGTTTTGAAGCAATTTTAAGCGTCAGCGGAATTCCGAGAACAATGGAAAAGTTCTGAAGCATTTTTAAATGTCAGCGGAATTCCGGGAACAATAGAAGAGTTGTGAAGCATTTTTAAGCGTCAGCGGAATTCTGAGAACAATGGAAGAATTCCGAAGCATTTTTAAACTTCAAAACTTCAGCAGAATTCCGAGAACAATGGAAGAGTTCCGAAGCATTCTTAAACTTCAGCGGAATTCCGAGAACAATGGAAGAGTTTTGAAGCAATTTTAAGCGTCAGCGGAATTCCGAGAACAATGGAAGAGTTCCGAAGCATTTTTAAACGTCAGCGGAATTCCGAGAACAATGGAAGAGTTCTGAAGCATTTTTAAACTTCAAAACTTCAGCAGAATTCCGAGAACAATGGAAGAATTCCGAAGCATTTTTAAACTTCAGCAGAATTCCGAGAACAATGGAAGAGTTCCGAAGCATTCTTAAACTTCAGCAGAATTCCGAGAACAATGGAAGAGTTCCGAAGCATTTTTAAACGTCAACGGAATTCCGAGAACAATGGAGGAGTTCTGAAGCATTTTTAAAAGTCAGCGGAATTCTGAGAAAAATAGAAGAGTTGTGAAGCATTTTTAAGCGTGAGCGGAATTCCGAGAACAATGGAAGAATTCCGAAGCATTTTTAAACTTCAAAACTTCAGCAGAATTCCGAAAGCAATGGAAGAATTCCGAAGCATTCTTAAACTTCAGCGGAATTCCGAGAACAATGGAAGAGTTCCGAAGCATTTTTAAAAGTCAGCGGAATTCCGAGAACAATGGAAGAGTTCCGAAGCATTTTTACACTTCAGCAGAATTCCTGGAACAATGGAAGAGTTCTGAAGCATTTTTCAAAGTCAGCAGAATTCCGAGAACAATAGAAGGGTACCAAAGCATGTTTAAACTTCAGCGGAATTCTGAGAACAATGTAAGAGTTCCGAAGCATTTTTAAACTTCACCGGAATTCCGAGAACAATGGAAGAGTTCCGAAGCATTTTTAAACATCAGCGGAATTCCGAGAACAATGGAAGAGTTCTGAAGCATTTTTAAACGTCAGCGGAATTCTGAGAACAATAGAAGAGTTGTGAAGCATTTTTAAGCGTCAGCGGAATTCTGAGAACAATGGAAGAATTCCGAAGCATTTTTAAACTTCAAAACTTCAGCAGAATTCCGAGAACAATGGAAGAGTTCCGAAGCATTCTTAAACTTCAGCGGAATTCCGAGAACAAAGGAAGAGTTCTGAAGCATTTTTAAAAGTCAGCGGAATTCTGAGAACAATAGAAGAGTTGTGAAGCATTTTTAAGCGTCAGAAGAATTCCGAGAACAATGGAAGAATTCCGAAGCATTTTTAAACTTCAAAACTTCAGCAGAATTCCGAGAACAATGGTAGAATTCCGTAGCATTCTTAAACTTCAGCAGAATTACGAGCACAATGGAAGAGTTCCGAAGCATTCTTAAACTTCAGCGGAATTCCGAGAACAATGGAAGAGTTTTGAAGCATTTTTACACTTCAGCAGAATTCCTGGAACAATGGAAGAGTTCTGAAGCATTTTTCAAAGTCAGCAGAATTCCGAGAACCATAGAAGGGTACCAAAGCATGTTTAAACTTCACCGGAATTCCGAGAACAATGGAAGAGTTCCGAAGCATTTTTAAACATCAGCGGAATTCCGAGAACAATGGAAGAGTTCTGAAGCATTTTTAAACGTCAGCGGAATTCCGAGAACAATAGAAGAGTTGTGAAGCATTTTTAAGCGTCAGCGGAATTCTGAGAACAATGGAAGAATTCCAAAGCATTTTTAAACTTCAAAACTTCAGCAGAATTCCGAGAACAATGGAAGAGTTCCGAAGCATTCTTAAACTTCAGCGGAATTCCGAGAACAATGGAAGAGTTTTGAAGCAATTTTAAGCGTCAGCGGAATTCCGAGAACAATGGAAGAGTTCCGAAGCATTTTTAAACGTCAGCGGAATTCCGAGAACAATGGAAGAGTTCTGAAGCATTTTTAAAAGTCAGCGGAATTCTGAGAACAATAGAAGAGTTGTGAAGCATTTTTAAGCGTCAGCGGAATTCCGAGAACAATGGAAGAATTCCGAAGCATTTTTAAACTTCAGCAGAATTCCGAGAACAATGGAAGAGTTCCGAAGCATTCATAAACTTCAGCGGAATTCCGAGAGCAATGGAAGAGTTCCGAAGCATTTTTAAATGTCAGCGGAATTCCGAGAACAATAGAAGAGTTGTGAAGCATTTTTAAGCGTCAGCGGAATTCTGAGCACAATGGAAGAATTCCGAAGCATTTTTAAACTTCAAAACTTCAGCGGAATTCCGAGAACAATGGAAGAGTTTTGAAGCAATTTTAAGTTTCAGCGGAATTCCGAGAACAATGGAAGAGTTCCGAAGCATTTTTAAACGTCAGCGGAATTCCGAGAACAATGGAAGAGTTCTGAAGCATTTTTAAAAGTCAGCGGAATTCTGAGAAAAATAGAAGAGTTGTGAAGCATTTTTAAGCGTCAGCGGAATTCCGAGAACAATGGAAGAATTCCGAAGCATTTTTAAACTTCAAAACTTCAGCAGAATTCCGAGAACAATGGAAGAATTCCAAAGCATTTTTAAAAGTCAGCGGAATTCCGAGAACAATGGAAGAGTTCCGAAGCATTTTTAAAAGTCAGCGGAATTCCGAGAACAATGGAAGAGTTCCGAAGCATTTTTAAACTTCAGCAGAAGTCCTGGCACAATGGAAGAGTTCTGAACCATTTTTAAAAGTCAGCAGAATTCCGAGAACAATAGTAGGGTACCAAAGCATGTTAAAACTTCAGCGGAATTCTGAGAACAATGTAAGAGTTCCGAAGCATTTTTAAACTTCACCGGAATTCCGAGAACAATGGAAGAGTTCTGAAGCATTTTTAAACGTCAGCGGAATTTTGAAAACAATCGAAGAGTTCCAAAGCATTTTTAAAAGTCAGCGGAATTCCGTGAACAATGGAAGAGTTGTGAAGCATTTTTAAGCGTCACCGGAAATCCGAGAACAATGGAAGAATTCCGAAGCATTTTTAAACTTCAAAACTTCAGCAGAATTCCGAGAACAATGGAAGAGTTCCGAAGCATTCTTAAACTTCAGCGGAATTCCGAGAACAATGGAAGAGTTTTGAAGCAATTTTAAGCGTCAGCGGAATTCCGAGAACAATGGAAAAGTTCTGAAGCATTTTTAAATGTCAGCGGAATTCCGGGAACAATAGAAGAGTTGTGAAGCATTTTTAAGCGTCAGCGGAATTCTGAGAACAATGGAAGAATTCCGAAGCATTTTTAAACTTCAAAACTTCAGCAGAATTCCGAGAACAATGGAAGAGTTCCGAAGCATTCTTAAACTTCAGCGGAATTCCGAGAACAATGGAAGAGTTTTGAAGCAATTTTAAGCGTCAGCGGAATTCCGAGAACAATGGAAGAGTTCCGAAGCATTTTTAAACGTCAGCGGAATTCCGAGAACAATGGAAGAGTTCTGAAGCATTTTTAAACTTCAAAACTTCAGCAGAATTCCGAGAACAATGGAAGAATTCCGAAGCATTTTTAAACTTCAGCAGAATTCCGAGAACAATGGAAGAGTTCCGAAGCATTCTTAAACTTCAGCAGAATTCCGAGAACAATGGAAGAGTTCCGAAGCATTTTTAAACGTCAACGGAATTCCGAGAACAATGGAAGAGTTCTGAAGCATTTTTAAAAGTCAGCGGAATTCTGAGAAAAATAGAAGAGTTGTGAAGCATTTTTAAGCGTGAGCGGAATTCCGAGAACAATGGAAGAATTCCGAAGCATTTTTAAACTTCAAAACTTCAGCAGAATTCCGAAAGCAATGGAAGAATTCCGAAGCATTCTTAAACTTCAGCGGAATTCCGAGAACAATGGAAGAGTTCCGAAGCATTTTTAAAAGTCAGCGGAATTCCGAGAACAATGGAAGAGTTCCGAACCATTTTTACACTTCAGCAGAATTCCTGGAACAATGGAAGAGTTCTGAAGCATTTTTCAAAGTCAGCAGAATTCCGAGAACAATAGAAGGGTACCAAAGCATGTTTAAACTTCAGCGGAATTCTGAGAACAATGTAAGAGTTCCGAAGCATTTTTAAACTTCACCGGAATTCCGAGAACAATGGAAGAGTTCCGAAGCATTTTTAAACATCAGCGAAATTCCGAGAACAATGGAAGAGTTCTGAAGCATTTTTAGACGTCAGCGGAATTCCGAGAACAATAGAAGAGTTGTGAAGCATTTTTAAGCGTCAGCGGAATTCTGAGAACAATGGAAGAATTCCGAAGCATTTTTAAACTTCAAAACTTCAGCAGAATTCCGAGAACAATGGAAGAGTTCCGAAGCATTCTTAAACTTCAGCGGAATTCCGAGAACAAAGGAAGAGTTCTGAAGCATTTTTAAAAGTCAGCGGAATTCTGAGAACAATAGAAGAGTTGTGAAGCATTTTTAAGCGTCAGAAGAATTCCGAGAACAATGGAAGAATTCCGAAGCATTTTTAAACTTCAAAACTTCAGCAGAATTCCGAGAACAATGGTAGAATTCCGAAGCATTCTTAAACTTCAGCAGAATTACGAGCACAATGGAAGAGTTCCGAAGCATTCTTAAACTTCAGCGGAATTCCGAGAACAATGGAAGAGTTTTGAAGCAATTTTAAGCGTCAGCGGAATTCCGAAAACAATGGAAGAGTTCCGAAGCATTTTTAAACGTCAGCGGAATTCCGAGAACAAAGGAAGAGTTCTGAAGCATTTTTAAAAGTCAGCGGAATTCTGAGAACAATAGAAGAGTTGTGAAGCATTTTTAAGCGTCAGCGGAATTCCGAGAACAATGGAAGAATTCCGAAGCATTTTTAAACTTCAAAACTTCAGCAGAATTCCGAGAACAATGGTAGAATTCCGAAGCATTCTTAAACTTCAGCAGAATTACGAGCACAATGGAAGAGTTCCGAAGCATTCTTAAACTTCAGCGGAATTCCGAAAACAATGGAAGAGTTTTGAAGCAATTTTAAGCGTCAGTGGAATTCCGAGAACAATGGAAGAGTTCCGAAGCATTTTTAAACGTCAGCGGAATTCCGAGAACAATGGAAGAGTTCTGAAGCATTTTTAAAAGTCAGCGGAATTCTGAGAAAAATAGAAGAGTTGTAAAGCATTTTTAAGCGTCAGCGGAATTCCGAGAACAATGGAAGAATTCCGAAGCATTTTTAAACTTCAAAACTTCAGCAGAATTCCGAGAACAATGGAAGAATTCCGAAGCATTCTTAAACTTCAGCGGAATTGCGAGAACAATGGAAGAGTTCCGAAGCATTTTTAAAAGTCAACGGAATTCCGAGAACAATGGAAGAGTTCCGAAGCATTTTTAAATGTCAGCGGAATTCCGAGAACAATGGAAGAGTTCCGAAGCATTTTTAAACTTCAGCAGAATTCCTGGCACAATGGAAGAGTTCTGAAGCATTTTTAAAAGTCAGCATAATTCCGAAAACAATAGAAGGGTACCAAAGCATGTTTAAACTTCAGCGGAATTCTGAGAACAATGTAAGAGTTCCGAAGCATTTTTAAACTTCACCGGAATTCCGAGAACAATGGAAGAGTTCTGAAGCATTTTTAAACGTCAGCGGAATTTTGAAAACAATCGAAGAGTTCCAAAGCATTTTTAAAAGTCAGCGGAATTCCGTGAACAATGGAAGAGTTGTGAAGCATTTTTAAGCGTTAGCGGAATTCCGAGAACAATGGAAGAGTTCCGAAGCATTTTTAAACTTCAGCAGAATTCCGAGAACAATGAAAGAGTTCCGAAGCATTCTTAAATTTCAGCAGAATTCCGGGAACAATGGAAGAGTTCCGAAGCATTTTTAAAAGTCAGCGGAATTCCGAGAACAATGTAAGAGTTCCGAAGCATTTTTAAAAGTCAGCAGAATTCCGAGAACAATAGAAGGGTACCAAAGCATGTTTAAACTTCAGCGGAATTCTGAGAACAATGTAAGAGTTCCGAAGAATTTTTAAACTTCACCGGAATTCCGAGAACAATGGAAGAGTCCCGAAGCATTTTTAAACGTCAGCGGAATTCCGAGAACAATGGAAGAGTTTTGAAGCAATTTTAAGCGTCAGCGGAATTCCGAGAACAATGGAAAAGTTCTGAAGCATTTTTAAATGTCAGCGGAATTCCGGGAACAATAGAAGAGTTGTGAAGCATTTTTAAGCGTCAGCGGAATTCTGAGAACAATGGAAGAATTCCGAAGCATTTTTAAACTTCAAAACTTCAGCAGAATTCCGAGAACAATGGAAGAGTTCCGAAGCATTCTTAAACTTCAGCGGAATTCCGAGAACAATGGAAGAGTTTTGAAGCAATTTTAAGCGTCAGCGGAATTCCGAGAACAATGGAAGAGTTCCGAAGCATTTTTAAACGTCAGCGGAATTCCGAGAACAATGGAAGAGTTCTGAAGCATTTTTAAACTTCAAAACTTCAGCAGAATTCCGAGAACAATGGAAGAATTCCGAAGCATTTTTAAACTTCAGCAGAATTCCGAGAACAATGGAAGAGTTCCGAAGCATTCTTAAACTTCAGCAGAATTCCGAGAACAATGGAAGAGTTCCGAAGCATTTTTAAACGTCAACGGAATTCCGAGAACAATGGAGGAGTTCTGAAGCATTTTTAAAAGTCAGCGGAATTCTGAGAAAAATAGAAGAGTTGTGAAGCATTTTTAAGCGTGAGCGGAATTCCGAGAACAATGGAAGAATTCCGAAGCATTTTTAAACTTCAAAACTTCAGCAGAATTCCGAAAGCAATGGAAGAATTCCGAAGCATTCTTAAACTTCAGCGGAATTCCGAGAACAATGGAAGAGTTCCGAAGCATTTTTAAAAGTCAGCGGAATTCCGAGAACAATGGAAGAGTTCCGAAGCATTTTTACACTTCAGCAGAATTCCTGGAACAATGGAAGAGTTCTGAAGCATTTTTCAAAGTCAGCAGAATTCCGAGAACAATAGAAGGGTACCAAAGCATGTTTAAACTTCAGCGGAATTCTGAGAACAATGTAAGAGTTCCGAAGCATTTTTAAACTTCACCGGAATTCCGAGAACAATGGAAGAGTTCCGAAGCATTTTTAAACATCAGCGGAATTCCGAGAACAATGGAAGAGTTCTGAAGCATTTTTAAACGTCAGCGGAATTCTGAGAACAATAGAAGAGTTGTGAAGCATTTTTAAGCGTCAGCGGAATTCTGAGAACAATGGAAGAATTCCGAAGCATTTTTAAACTTCAAAACTTCAGCAGAATTCCGAGAACAATGGAAGAGTTCCGAAGCATTCTTAAACTTCAGCGGAATTCCGAGAACAAAGGAAGAGTTCTGAAGCATTTTTAAAAGTCAGCGGAATTCTGAGAACAATAGAAGAGTTGTGAAGCATTTTTAAGCGTCAGAAGAATTCCGAGAACAATGGAAGAATTCCGAAGCATTTTTAAACTTCAAAACTTCAGCAGAATTCCGAGAACAATGGTAGAATTCCGTAGCATTCTTAAACTTCAGCAGAATTACGAGCACAATGGAAGAGTTCCGAAGCATTCTTAAACTTCAGCGGAATTCCGAGAACAATGGAAGAGTTTTGAAGCATTTTTACACTTCAGCAGAATTCCTGGAACAATGGAAGAGTTCTGAAGCATTTTTCAAAGTCAGCAGAATTCCGAGAACCATAGAAGGGTACCAAAGCATGTTTAAACTTCACCGGAATTCCGAGAACAATGGAAGAGTTCCGAAGCATTTTTAAACATCAGCGGAATTCCGAGAACAATGGAAGAGTTCTGAAGCATTTTTAAACGTCAGCGGAATTCCGAGAACAATAGAAGAGTTGTGAAGCATTTTTAAGCGTCAGCGGAATTCTGAGAACAATGGAAGAATTCCAAAGCATTTTTAAACTTCAAAACTTCAGCAGAATTCCGAGAACAATGGAAGAGTTCCGAAGCATTCTTAAACTTCAGCGGAATTCCGAGAACAATGGAAGAGTTTTGAAGCAATTTTAAGCGTCAGCGGAATTCCGAGAACAATGGAAGAGTTCCGAAGCATTTTTAAACGTCAGCGGAATTCCGAGAACAATGGAAGAGTTCTGAAGCATTTTTAAAAGTCAGCGGAATTCTGAGAACAATAGAAGAGTTGTGAAGCATTTTTAAGCGTCAGCGGAATTCCGAGAACAATGGAAGAATTCCGAAGCATTTTTAAACTTCAGCAGAATTCCGAGAACAATGGAAGAGTTCCGAAGCATTCATAAACTTCAGCGGAATTCCGAGAGCAATGGAAGAGTTCCGAAGCATTTTTAAATGTCAGCGGAATTCCGAGAACAATAGAAGAGTTGTGAAGCATTTTTAAGCGTCAGCGGAATTCTGAGCACAATGGAAGAATTCCGAAGCATTTTTAAACTTCAAAACTTCAGCGGAATTCCGAGAACAATGGAAGAGTTTTGAAGCAATTTTAAGTTTCAGCGGAATTCCGAGAACAATGGAAGAGTTCCGAAGCATTTTTAAACGTCAGCGGAATTCCGAGAACAATGGAAGAGTTCTGAAGCATTTTTAAAAGTCAGCGGAATTCTGAGAAAAATAGAAGAGTTGTGAAGCATTTTTAAGCGTCAGCGGAATTCCGAGAACAATGGAAGAATTCCGAAGCATTTTTAAACTTCAAAACTTCAGCAGAATTCCGAGAACAATGGAAGAATTCCAAAGCATTTTTAAAAGTCAGCGGAATTCCGAGAACAATGGAAGAGTTCCGAAGCATTTTTAAAAGTCAGCGGAATTCCGAGAACAATGGAAGAGTTCCGAAGCATTTTTAAACTTCAGCAGAAGTCCTGGCACAATGGAAGAGTTCTGAACCATTTTTAAAAGTCAGCAGAATTCCGAGAACAATAGTAGGGTACCAAAGCATGTTAAAACTTCAGCGGAATTCTGAGAACAATGTAAGAGTTCCGAAGCATTTTTAAACTTCACCGGAATTCCGAGAACAATGGAAGAGTTCTGAAGCATTTTTAAACGTCAGCGGAATTTTGAAAACAATCGAAGAGTTCCAAAGCATTTTTAAAAGTCAGCGGAATTCCGTGAACAATGGAAGAGTTGTGAAGCATTTTTAAGCGTCACCGGAAATCCGAGAACAATGGAAGAATTCCGAAGCATTTTTAAACTTCAAAACTTCAGCAGAATTCCGAGAACAATGGAAGAGTTCCGAAGCATTCTTAAACTTCAGCGGAATTCCGAGAACAATGGAAGAGTTTTGAAGCAATTTTAAGCGTCAGCGGAATTCCGAGAACAATGGAAAAGTTCTGAAGCATTTTTAAATGTCAGCGGAATTCCGGGAACAATAGAAGAGTTGTGAAGCATTTTTAAGCGTCAGCGGAATTCTGAGAACAATGGAAGAATTCCGAAGCATTTTTAAACTTCAAAACTTCAGCAGAATTCCGAGAACAATGGAAGAGTTCCGAAGCATTCTTAAACTTCAGCGGAATTCCGAGAACAATGGAAGAGTTTTGAAGCAATTTTAAGCGTCAGCGGAATTCCGAGAACAATGGAAGAGTTCCGAAGCATTTTTAAACGTCAGCGGAATTCCGAGAACAATGGAAGAGTTCTGAAGCATTTTTAAACTTCAAAACTTCAGCAGAATTCCGAGAACAATGGAAGAATTCCGAAGCATTTTTAAACTTCAGCAGAATTCCGAGAACAATGGAAGAGTTCCGAAGCATTCTTAAACTTCAGCAGAATTCCGAGAACAATGGAAGAGTTCCGAAGCATTTTTAAACGTCAACGGAATTCCGAGAACAATGGAAGAGTTCTGAAGCATTTTTAAAAGTCAGCGGAATTCTGAGAAAAATAGAAGAGTTGTGAAGCATTTTTAAGCGTGAGCGGAATTCCGAGAACAATGGAAGAATTCCGAAGCATTTTTAAACTTCAAAACTTCAGCAGAATTCCGAAAGCAATGGAAGAATTCCGAAGCATTCTTAAACTTCAGCGGAATTCCGAGAACAATGGAAGAGTTCCGAAGCATTTTTAAAAGTCAGCGGAATTCCGAGAACAATGGAAGAGTTCCGAACCATTTTTACACTTCAGCAGAATTCCTGGAACAATGGAAGAGTTCTGAAGCATTTTTCAAAGTCAGCAGAATTCCGAGAACAATAGAAGGGTACCAAAGCATGTTTAAACTTCAGCGGAATTCTGAGAACAATGTAAGAGTTCCGAAGCATTTTTAAACTTCACCGGAATTCCGAGAACAATGGAAGAGTTCCGAAGCATTTTTAAACATCAGCGAAATTCCGAGAACAATGGAAGAGTTCTGAAGCATTTTTAGACGTCAGCGGAATTCCGAGAACAATAGAAGAGTTGTGAAGCATTTTTAAGCGTCAGCGGAATTCTGAGAACAATGGAAGAATTCCGAAGCATTTTTAAACTTCAAAACTTCAGCAGAATTCCGAGAACAATGGAAGAGTTCCGAAGCATTCTTAAACTTCAGCGGAATTCCGAGAACAAAGGAAGAGTTCTGAAGCATTTTTAAAAGTCAGCGGAATTCTGAGAACAATAGAAGAGTTGTGAAGCATTTTTAAGCGTCAGAAGAATTCCGAGAACAATGGAAGAATTCCGAAGCATTTTTAAACTTCAAAACTTCAGCAGAATTCCGAGAACAATGGTAGAATTCCGAAGCATTCTTAAACTTCAGCAGAATTACGAGCACAATGGAAGAGTTCCGAAGCATTCTTAAACTTCAGCGGAATTCCGAGAACAATGGAAGAGTTTTGAAGCAATTTTAAGCGTCAGCGGAATTCCGAAAACAATGGAAGAGTTCCGAAGCATTTTTAAACGTCAGCGGAATTCCGAGAACAAAGGAAGAGTTCTGAAGCATTTTTAAAAGTCAGCGGAATTCTGAGAACAATAGAAGAGTTGTGAAGCATTTTTAAGCGTCAGCGGAATTCCGAGAACAATGGAAGAATTCCGAAGCATTTTTAAACTTCAAAACTTCAGCAGAATTCCGAGAACAATGGTAGAATTCCGAAGCATTCTTAAACTTCAGCAGAATTACGAGCACAATGGAAGAGTTCCGAAGCATTCTTAAACTTCAGCGGAATTCCGAAAACAATGGAAGAGTTTTGAAGCAATTTTAAGCGTCAGTGGAATTCCGAGAACAATGGAAGAGTTCCGAAGCATTTTTAAACGTCAGCGGAATTCCGAGAACAATGGAAGAGTTCTGAAGCATTTTTAAAAGTCAGCGGAATTCTGAGAAAAATAGAAGAGTTGTAAAGCATTTTTAAGCGTCAGCGGAATTCCGAGAACAATGGAAGAATTCCGAAGCATTTTTAAACTTCAAAACTTCAGCAGAATTCCGAGAACAATGGAAGAATTCCGAAGCATTCTTAAACTTCAGCGGAATTGCGAGAACAATGGAAGAGTTCCGAAGCATTTTTAAAAGTCAACGGAATTCCGAGAACAATGGAAGAGTTCCGAAGCATTTTTAAATGTCAGCGGAATTCCGAGAACAATGGAAGAGTTCCGAAGCATTTTTAAACTTCAGCAGAATTCCTGGCACAATGGAAGAGTTCTGAAGCATTTTTAAAAGTCAGCATAATTCCGAAAACAATAGAAGGGTACCAAAGCATGTTTAAACTTCAGCGGAATTCTGAGAACAATGTAAGAGTTCCGAAGCATTTTTAAACTTCACCGGAATTCCGAGAACAATGGAAGAGTTCTGAAGCATTTTTAAACGTCAGCGGAATTTTGAAAACAATCGAAGAGTTCCAAAGCATTTTTAAAAGTCAGCGGAATTCCGTGAACAATGGAAGAGTTGTGAAGCATTTTTAAGCGTTAGCGGAATTCCGAGAACAATGGAAGAGTTCCGAAGCATTTTTAAACTTCAGCAGAATTCCGAGAACAATGAAAGAGTTCCGAAGCATTCTTAAATTTCAGCAGAATTCCGGGAACAATGGAAGAGTTCCGAAGCATTTTTAAAAGTCAGCGGAATTCCGAGAACAATGTAAGAGTTCCGAAGCATTTTTAAAAGTCAGCAGAATTCCGAGAACAATAGAAGGGTACCAAAGCATGTTTAAACTTCAGCGGAATTCTGAGAACAATGTAAGAGTTCCGAAGAATTTTTAAACTTCACCGGAATTCCGAGAACAATGGAAGAGTCCCGAAGCATTTTTAAACGTCAGCGGAATTCCGAGAATAATGGAAGAGTTCTGAAGCATTTTTAAACGTCAGCGGAATTTTGAAAACAATGGAAGATTTCCGAAGCATTTTTAAACGTCAGCGGAATTCTGCGAACACTGGAAGAGTTCCGAAGCATTTTTAAATGTCAGCGGAATTCCGAGAACAATGGAAGAGTTGTGAAGCTATTTTAAACGTCAGCGGAATTCCGAGAACAATGGAAGAGTTCCGAAGCATTTTTAAACGTCAGCAGAATTCCGAGAACAATGGAAGAGTTCCGAAGCATTTTTAAACGTCAGCGGAATTCCGAGAACAATGGAAGAGTTCTGAAGCATTTTTAAAAGTCAGCGGAATTCTGAGAAAAATAGAAGAGTTGTGAAGCATTTTTAAGCGTCAGCGGAATTCCGAGAACAATGGAAGAATTCCAAAGCATTTTTAAACTTCAAAATTTCAGCAGAATTCCGAGAACAATGGAAGAATTCCGAAGCATTCTTAAACTTCAGCGGAATTCCGAGAACAATGGAAGAGTTCCGAAGCATTTTTAAAAGTCAGCGGAATTCCGAGAACAATGGAAGAGTTCCGAAGCATTTTTAAAAGTCAGCGGAATTCCGAGAACAATGGAAGAGTTCCGAAGCATTTTTAAACTTCAGCAGAATTCCTGGCACAATGGAAGAGTTCTGAAGCATTTTTAAAAGTCAGCGGAATTCCGAGAACAATAGAAGGGTACCAAAGCATGTTTAAACTTCAGCGGAATTCTGAGAACAATGTAAGAGTTCCGAAGCATTTTTAAACTTCACCGGAATTCCGAGAACAATGGAAGAGTTCCGAAGCATTTTTAAACGTCAGCGGAATTCCGAGAACAATGGAAGAGTTCCGAAGCATTTTTAAACGTCAGCAGAATTCCGAGAACAATGGAAGAGTTCCGAAGCATTTTTAAACTTCAGCAGAATTCCGAGAACAATGGAAGAGTTCTGAAGCCTTTTTAAATGTCAGCGGAATTCCGAGAACAATGGAAGAGTTCCGAAGCATTTTTAAACGTCAGCGGAATTCCGAGAACAATGGAAGAGTTCTGAAGCATTTGTAAAAGTCAGCAGAATTCTGAGAAAAATAGAAGAGTTCTGAAGCATTTTTAAGCGTCAGCGGAATTAAGAGAACAATGGAAGAATTCCGAAGCATTTTTAAACTTCAAAACTTCAGCAGAATTCCGAGAACAATGGAAGAATTTCGAAGCATTCTTAAACTTCAGCGGAATTCCGAGAACAATGGAAGAGTTCCGAAGCATTTTTAAATGTCAGCGGAATTCCGAGAACAATAGAAGAGTTGTGAAGCATTTTTAAGCGTCAGCGGAATTCTGAGCACAATGGAAGAATTCCGAAGCATTTTTAAACTTCAAAACTTCAGCGGAATTCCGAGAACAATGGAAGAGTTTTGAAGCAATTTTATGTTTCAGCGGAATTCCGAGAACAATGGAAGAGTTCCGAAGCATTTTTAAACGTCAGCGGAATTCCGAGAACAATGGAAGAGTTCTGAAGCATTTTTAAAAGTCAGCGGAATTCTGAGAAAAATAGAAGAGTTGTGAAGCATTTTTAAGCGTCAGCGGAATTCCGAGAACAATGGAAGAATTCCGAAGCATTTTTAAACTTCAAAACTTCAGCAGAATTCCGAGAACAATGGAAGAATTCCAAAGCATTTTTAAAAGTCAGCGGAATTCCGAGAACAATGGAAGAGTTCCGAAGCATTTTTAAAAGTCAGCGGAATTCCGAGAACAATGGAAGAGTTCCGAAGCATTTTTAAACTTCAGCAGAAGTCCTGGCACAATGGAAGAGTTCTGAACCATTTTTAAAAGTCAGCAGAATTCCGAGAACAATAGTAGGGTACCAAAGCATGTTAAAACTTCAGCGGAATTCTGAGAACAATGTAAGAGTTCCGAAGCATTTTTAAACTTCACCGGAATTCCGAGAACAATGGAAGAGTTCTGAAGCATTTTTAAACGTCAGCGGAATTTTGAAAACAATCGAAGAGTTCCAAAGCATTTTTAAAAGTCAGCGGAATTCCGTGAACAATGGAAGAGTTGTGAAGCATTTTTAAGCGTCACCGGAAATCCGAGAACAATGGAAGAATTCCGAAGCATTTTTAAACTTCAAAACTTCAGCAGAATTCCGAGAACAATGGAAGAGTTCCGAAGCATTCTTAAACTTCAGCGGAATTCCGAGAACAATGGAAGAGTTTTGAAGTAATTTTAAGCGTCAGCGGAATTCCGAGAACAATGGAAAAGTTCTGAAGCATTTTTAAATGTCAGCGGAATTCCGAGAACAATAGAAGAGTTGTGAAGCATTTTTAAGCGTCAGCGGAATTCTGAGAACAATGGAAGAATTCCGAAGCATTTTTAAACTTCAAAACTTCAGCAGAATTCCGAGAACAATGGAAGAGTTCCGAAGCATTCTTAAACTTCAGCGGAATTCCGAGAACAATGGAAGAGTTTTGAAGCAATTTTAAGCGTCAGCGGAATTCCGAGAACAATGGAAGAGTTCCGAAGCATTTTTAAACGTCAGCGGAATTCCGAGAACAATGGAAGAGTTCTGAAGCATTTTTAAACTTCAAAACTTCAGCAGAATTCCGAGAACAATGGAAGAATTCCGAAGCATTTTTAAACTTCAGCAGAATTCCGAGAACAATGGAAGAGTTCCGAAGCATTCTTAAACTTCAGCAGAATTCCGAGAACAATGGAAGAGTTCCGAAGCATTTTTAAACGTCAACGGAATTCCGAGAACAATGGAAGAGTTCTGAAGCATTTTTAAAAGTCAGCGGAATTCTGAGAAAAATAGAAGAGTTGTGAAGCATTTTTAAGCGTGAGCGGAATTCCGAGAACAATGGAAGAATTCCGAAGCATTTTTAAACTTCAAAACTTCAGCAGAATTCCGAAAGCAATGGAAGAATTCCGAAGCATTCTTAAACTTCAGCGGAATTCCGAGAACAATGGAAGAGTTCCGAAGCATTTTTAAAAGTCAGCGGAATTCCGAGAACAATGGAAGAGTTCCGAAGCATTTTTACACTTCAGCAGAATTCCTGGAACAATGGAAGAGTTCTGAAGCATTTTTCAAAGTCAGCAGAATTCCGAGAACAATAGAAGGGTACCAAAGCATGTTTAAACTTCAGCGGAATTCTGAGAACAATGTAGGAGTTCCGAAGCATTTTTAAACTTCACCGGAATTCCGAGAACAATGGAAGAGTTCCGAAGCATTTTTAAACATCAGCGGAATTCCGAGAACAATGGAAGAGTTCTGAAGCATTTTTAAACGTCAGCGGAATTCCGAGAACAATAGAAGAGTTGTGAAGCATTTTTAAGCGTCAGCGGAATTCTGAGAACAATGGAAAAATTCCGAAGCATTTTTAAACTTCAAAACTTCAGCAGAATTCCGAGAACAATGGAAGAGTTCCGAAGCATTCTTAAACTTCAGCGGAATTCCGAGAACAAAGGAAGAGTTCTGAAGCATTTTTAAAAGTCAGCGGAATTCTGAGAACAATAGAAGAGTTGTGAAGCATTTTTAAGCGTCAGAAGAATTCCGAGAACAATGGAAGAATTCCGAAGCATTTTTAAACTTCAAAACTTCAGCAGAATTCCGAGAACAATGGTAGAATTCCGAAGCATTCTTAAACTTCAGCGGAATTCCGAGAACAATGGAAGAGTTTTGAAGCAATTTTAAGCGTCAGCGGAATTCCGAAAACAATGGAAGAGTTCCGAAGCATTTTTAAACGTCAGCGGAATTCCGAGAACAAAGGAAGAGTTCTGAAGCATTTTTAAAAGTCAGCGGAATTCTGAGAACAATAGAAGAGTTGTGAAGCATTTTTAAGCGTCAGCGGAATTCCGAGAACAATGGAAGAATTCCGAAGCATTTTTAAACTTCAAAACTTCAGCAGAATTCCGAGAACAATGGTAGAATTCCGAAGCATTCTTAAACTTCAGCAGAATTACGAGCACAATGGAAGAGTTCCGAAGCATTATTAAACTTCAGCGGAATTCCGAGAACAATGGAAGAGTTTTGAAGCAATTTTAAGCGTCAGCGGAATTCCGAGAACAATGGAAGAGTTCCGAAGCATTTTTAAACGTCAGCGGAATTCTGAGAACAATGGAAGAGTTCTGAAGCATTTTTAAAAGTCAGCAGAATTCTGAGAAAAATAGAAGAGTTGTGAAGCATTTTTAAGCGTCAGCGGAATTCCGAGAACAATGGAAGAATTCCGAAGCATTTTTACACTTCAGCAGAATTCCTGGAACAATGGAAAAGTTCTGAAGCATTTTTCAAAGTCAGCAGAATTCCAAGAACAATAGAAGGGTACCAAAGCATGTATAAACTTCAGCGGAATTCTGAGAACAATGTAAGAGTTCCAAAGCATTTTTAAACTTCACCGGAATTCCGAGAACAATGGAAGAGTTCTGAAGCATTTTTAAACGTCAACGGAATTCCGAGAACAATAGAAGAGTTGTGAAGCATTTTTAAGCGTCAGCGGAATTCTGAGAACAATGGAAGAATTTCGAAGCATTTTTAAACTTCAAAACTTCAGCAGAATTCCGAGAACAATGGAAGAGTTCCGAAGCATTCTTAAACTTCAGCGGAATTCCGAGAACAATGGAAGAGTTTTGAAGCAATTTTAAGCGTCAGCGGAATTCCGAGAACAATGGAAGAGTTCCGAAGCATTTTTAAACGTCAGCGGAATTCCGAGAACAAAGGAAGAGTTCTGAAGCATTTTTAAAAGTCAGCGGAATTCTGAGAACAATAGAAGAGTTGTGAAGCATTTTTAAGCGTCAGCGGAATTCCGAGAACAATGGAAGAATTCCGAAGCATTTTTAAACTTCAAAACTTCAGCAGAATTCCGAGAACAATGGTAGAATTCCGAAGCATTCTTAAACTTCAGCAGAATTACGAGCACAATGGAAGAGTTCCGAAGCATTCTTAAACTTCAGCGGAATTCCGAGAACAATGGAAGAGTTTTGAAGCAATTTTAAGCGTCAGTGGAATTCCGAGAACAATGGAAGAGTTCCGAAGCATTTTTAAACGTCAGCGGAATTCCGAGAACAATGGAAGAGTTCTGAAGCATTTTTAAAAGTCACCGGAATTCTGAGAAAAATAGAAGAGTTGTAAAGCATTTTTAAGCGTCAGCGGAATTCCGAGAACAATGGAAGAATTCCGAAGCATTTTTAAACTTCAAAACTTCAGCAGAATTCCGAGAACAATGGAAGAATTCCGAAGCATTCTTAAACTTCAGCGGAATTGCGAGAACAATGGAAGAGTTCTGAAGCATTTTTAAAAGTCAACGGAATTCCGAGAACAATGGAAGAGTTCCGAAGCATTTTTAAATGTCAGCGGAATTCCGAGAACAATGGAAGAGTTCCGAAGCATTTTTAAACTTCAGCAGAATTCCTGGCACAATGGAAGAGTTCTGAAGCATTTTTAAAAGTCAGCATAATTCCGAAAACAATAGAAGGGTACCAAAGCATGTTTAAACTTCAGCGGAATTCTGAGAACAATGTAAGGGTTCCGAAGCATTTTTAAACTTCACCGGAATTCCGAGAACAATGGAAGAGTTCTGAAGCATTTTTAAACGTCAGCGGAATTTTGAAAACAATCGAAGAGTTCCAAAGCATTTTTAAAAGTCAGCGGAATTCCGTGAACAATGGAAGAGTTGTGAAGCATTTTTAAGCGTTAGCGGAATTCCGAGAACAATGGAAGAGTTCCGAAGCATTTTTAAACTTCAGCAGAATTCCGAGAACAATGAAAGAGTTCCGAAGCATTCTTAAACTTCAGCAGAATTCCGAGAACAATGTAAGAGTTCCGAAGCATTTTTAAAAGTCAGCGGAATTCCGAGAATAATGGAAGAGTTCTGAAGCATTTTTAAACGTCAGCGGAATTTTGAAAACAATGGAAGATTTCCGAAGCATTTTTAAACGTCAGCGGAATTCTGCGAACACTGGAAGAGTTCCGAAGCATTTTTAAATGTCAGCGGAATTCCGAGAACAATGGAAGAGTTGTGAAGCTATTTTAAACGTCAGCGGAATTCCGAGAACAATGGAAGAGTTCCGAAGCATTTTTAAACGTCAGCAGAATTCCGAGAACAATGGAAGAGTTCCGAAGCATTTTTAAACTTCAGCAGAATTCCGAGAACAATGGAAGAGTTCTGAAGCCTTTTTAAATGTCAGCGGAATTCCGAGAACAATGGAAGAGTTCCGAAGCATTTTTAAACGTCAGCGGAATTCCGAGAATAATGGAAGAGTTCTGAAGCATTTTTAAAAGTCAGCGGAATTCTGAGAAAAATAGAAGAGTTGTGAAGCATTTTTAAGCGTCAGCGGAATTCCGAGAACAATGGAAGAATTCCAAAGCATTTTTAAACTTCAAAACTTCAGCAGAATTCCGAGAACAATGGAAGAATTCCGAAGCATTCTTAAACTTCAGCGGAATTCCGAGAACAATGGAAGAGTTCCGAAGCATTTTTAAAAGTCAGCGGAATTCCGAGAACAATGGAAGAGTTCCGAAGCATTTTTAAAAGTCAGCGGAATTCCGAGAACAATGGAAGAGTTCCGAAGCATTTTTAAACTTCAGCAGAATTCCTGGCACAATGGAAGAGTTCTGAAGCATTTTTAAAAGTCAGCAGAATTCCGAGAACAATAGAAGGGTACCAAAGCATGTTTAAACTTCAGCGGAATTCTGAGAACAATGTAAGAGTTCCGAAGCATTTTTAAACTTCACCGGAATTCCGAGAACAATGGAAGAGTTCCGAAGCATTTTTAAACGTCAGCGGAATTCCGAGAACAATGGAAGAGTTCCGAAGCATTTTTAAACCTCAGCAGAATTCCGAGAACAATGGAAGAGTTCCGAAGCATTTTTAAACCTCAGCAGAATTCCGAGAACAATGGAAGAGTTCTGAAGCCTTTTTAAATGTCAGCGGAATTCCGAGAACAATGGAAGAGTTCCGAAGCATTTTTAAACGTCAGCGGAATTCCGAGAACAATGGAAGAGTTCTGAAGCATTTGTAAAAGTCAGCAGAATTCTGAGAAAAATAGAAGAGTTCTGAAGCATTTTTAAGCGTCAGCGGAATTAAGAGAACAATGGAAGAATTCCGAAGCATTTTTAAACTTCAAAACTTCAGCAGAATTCCGAGAACAATGGAAGAATTTCGAAGCATTCTTAAACTTCAGCGGAATTCCGAGAACAATGGAAGAGTTCCGAAGCATTTTTAAAAGTCAGCGGAATTCCGAGAACAATGGAAGAGTTCCGAAGCATTTTTAAAAGTCAGCGGAATTCCGAGAACAATGGAAGAGTTCCGAAGCATTTTTAAACTTCAGCAGAATTCCTGGCACAATGGAAGAGTTCTGAAGCATTTTTAAAAGTCAGCATAATTCCGAAAACAATAGAAGGGTACCAAAGCATGTTTAAACTTCAGCGGAATTCTGAGAACAATGTAAGGGTTCCGAAGCATTTTTAAACTTCACCGGAATTCCGAGAACAATGGAAGAGTTCTGAAGCATTTTTAAACGTCAGCGGAATTTTGAAAACAATCGAAGAGTTCCAAAGCATTTTTAAAAGTCAGCGGAATTCCGTGAACAATGGAAGAGTTGTGAAGCATTTTTAAGCGTTAGCGGAATTCCGAGAACAATGGAAGAGTTCCGAAGCATTTTTAAACTTCAGCAGAATTCCGAGAACAATGAAAGAGTTCCGAAGGATTCTTAAACTTCAGCAGAATTCCGAGAACAATGTAAGAGTTCCGAAGCATTTTTAAAAGTCAGCAGAATTCCGAGAACAATAGAAGGGTACCAAAGCATGTTTAAACTTCAGCGGAATTCTGAGAACAATGTAAGAGTTCCGAAGAATTTTTAAACTTCACCGGAATTCCGAGAACAATGGAAGAGTCCCGAAGCATTTTTAAACGTCAGCGGAATTCCGAGAATAATGGAAGAGTTCTGAAGCATTTTTAAACGTCAGCGGAATTTTGAAAACAATGGAAGATTTCCGAAGCATTTTTAAACGTCAGCGGAATTCTGCGAACACTGGAAGAGTTCCGAAGCATTTTTAAATGTCAGCGGAATTCCGAGAACAATGGAAGAGTTGTGAAGCTATTTTAAAAGTCAGCGGAATTCCGAGAACAATGGAAGAGTTCCGAAGCATTTTTAAACTTCAGCAGAATTCCTGGCACAATGGAAGAGTTCTGAAGCATTTTTAAAAGTCAGCAGAATTCCGAGAACAATAGAAGGGTACCAAAGCATGTTTAAACTTCAGCGGAATTCTGAGAACAATGTAAGAGTTCCGAAGCATTTTTAAACTTCACCGGAATTCCGAGAACAATGGAAGAGTTCCGAAGCATTTTTAAACGTCAGCGGAATTCCGAGAACAATGGAAGAGTTCCGAAGCATTTTTAAACCTCAGCAGAATTCCGAGAACAATGGAAGAGTTCCGAAGCATTTTTAAACCTCAGCAGAATTCCGAGAACAATGGAAGAGTTCTGAAGCCTTTTTAAATGTCAGCGGAATTCCGAGAACAATGGAAGAGTTCCGAAGCATTTTTAAACGTCAGCGGAATTCCGAGAACAATGGAAGAGTTCTGAAGCATTTGTAAAAGTCAGCAGAATTCTGAGAAAAATAGAAGAGTTCTGAAGCATTTTTAAGCGTCAGCGGAATTAAGAGAACAATGGAAGAATTCCGAAGCATTTTTAAACTTCAAAACTTCAGCAGAATTCCGAGAACAATGGAAGAATTTCGAAGCATTCTTAAACTTCAGCGGAATTCCGAGAACAATGGAAGAGTTCCGAAGCATTTTTAAAAGTCAACGGAATTCCGAGAACAATGGAAGAGTTCCGAAGCATTTTTAAAAGTCAGCGGAATTCCGAGAACAATGGAAGAGTTCCGAAGCATTTTTAAACTTCAGCAGAATTCCTGGCACAATGCAAGAGTTCTGAAGCATTTTTAAAAGTCAGCAGAATTCCGAGAACAATAGAAGGGTACCAAAGCATGTTTAAACTTCAGCGGAATTCTGAGAACAATGTAAGAGTTCCGAAGCATTTTTAAACTTCACCGGAATTCCGAGAACAATGGAAGAGTTCCGAAGCATTTTTAAACGTCAGCGGAATACCGAGAACAATGGAAGAGTTCTGAAGCATTTTTAAAAGTCAGCGGAATTCTGAGAACAATAGAAGAGTTGTGAAGCATTTTTAAGCGTCAGCGGAATTCCGAGAACAATGGAAGAATTCCGAAGCATTTTTAAACTTCAAAACTTCAGCAGAATTCCGAGAACAATGGAAGAATTCCGAAGCATTTTTAAACTTCAAAACTTCAGCAGAATTCCGAGAACAATGGAAGAGTTCCGAAGCATTCTTAAACTTCAGCAGAATTCCGAGAACAATGGAAGAGTTTTGAAGCAATTTTAAGCGTCAGCGGAATTCCGAGAACAATGGAAGAGTTCCGAAGCATTTTTTAACGTCAGCGGAATTCTGCGAACACTGGAAGAGTTCCGAAGCATTTTTAAATGTCAGCGGAATTCCGAGAACAATGGAAGAGTTGTGAAGCATTTTTAAACGTCAGCGGAATTCCGAGAACAATGGAAGAGTTCCGAAGCATTTTTAAACGTCAGCAGAATTCCGAGAACAATGGAAGAGTTCCGAAGCATTTTTAAAAGTCAGCGGAATTCCGAGAACAATGGAAGAGTTCCGAAGCATTTTTAAACTTCAGCAGAATTCCTGGCACAATGGAAGAGTTCTGAAGCATTTTTAAAAGTCAGCAGAATTCCGAGAACAATAGAAGGGTACCAAAGCATGTTTAAACTTCAGCGGAATTCTGAGAACAATGTAAGAGTTCCGAAGCATTTTTAAACTTCACCGGAAATCCGAGAACAATGGAAGAGTTCTGAAGCATTTTTAAACGTCAGCGGAATACCGAGAACAATGGAAGAATTCCGAAGCATTTTTAAACTTCAAAACTTCAGCAGAATTCCGAGAACAATGGAAGAGTTCCGAAGCATTCTTAAACTTCAGCGGAATTCCGAGAACAATGGAAGAGTTTTGAAGCAATTTTAAGCGTCAGCGGAATTCCGAGAACAATGGAAGAGTTCCGAAGCATTTTTAAACATCAGCGGAATTCCGAGAACAATGGAAGAGTTCTGAAGCATTTTTAAAAGTCAGCGGAATTCTGAGAAAAATAGAAGAGTTGTGAAGCATTTTTAAGCGTCATCGGAATTCCGAGAACAATAGAAGAATTCCGAAGCATTTTTAAACTTCAAAACTTCAGCAGAATTCTGAGAACAATGGAAGAATTCCGAAGCATTCTTAAACTTCAGCGGAATTCCGAGAACAATGGAAGAGTTTTGAAGCAATTTTAAGCGTCAGCGGAATTCCGAGAACAATGGAAGAGTTCCGAAGCATTTTTAAACGTCAGCGGAATTCTGCGAACACTGGAAGAGTTCCGAAGCATTTTTAAATGTCAGCGGAATTCCGAGAACAATGGAAGAGTTGTGAAGCATTTTTAAACGTCAGCGGAATTCCGAGAACAATGGAAGAGTTCCGAAGCATTTTTAAACGTCAGCAGAATTCCGAGAACAATGGAAGAGTTCCGAAGCATTTTTAAACTTCAGCAGAATTCCGAGAACAATGGAAGAGTTCTGAAGCCTTTTTAAATGTCAGCGGAATTCCGAGAACAATGGAAGAGTTCCGAAGCATTTTTAAACGTCAGCGGAATTCCGAGAACAATGGAAGAGTTCTGAAGCATTTGTAAAAGTCAGCGGAATTCTGAGAAAAATAGAAGAGTTGTGAAGCATTTTTAAGCGTCAGCGGAATTCCGAGAACAATGGAAGAATTCCGAAGCATTTTTAAACTTCAAAACTTCAGCAGAATTCCGAGAACAATGGAAGAATTTCGAAGCATTCTTAAACTTCAGCGGAATTCCGAGAACAATGGAAGAGTTCCGAAGCATTTTTAAAAGTCAGCGGAATTCCGAGAACAATGGAAGAGTTGCGAAGCATTTTTAAAAGTCAGCGGAATTCCGAGAACAATGGAAGAGTTCCGAAGCATTTTTAAACTTCAGCAGAATTCCTGGCACAATGGAAGAGTTCTGAAGCATTATTAAAAGTCAGCAGAATTCCGAGAACAATAGAAGGGTACCAAAGCATGTTTAAACTTCAGAGGTATTCTGAGAACAATGTAAGAGTTCCGAAGCATTTTTAAACTTCACCGGAAATCCGAGAACAATGGAAGAGTTCCGAAGCATTTTTAAACGTCAGCGGAATACCGAGAACAATGGAAGAGTTGTGAAGCATTTTTAAACTTCAGCAGAATTCCGAGAACAATGGCAGAGTTCTGAAGCATTCTTAAACTTCAGCGGAATTCCGAGAACAATGGAAGAGTTCCGAAGCATTTTTAAATGTCAGCGGAATTCCGAGAACAATAGAAGAGTTGTCAAGCATTTTTAAGCGTCAGCGGAATTCTGAGAACAATGGAAGAATTCCGAAGCATTTTTAAACTTCAAAACTTCAGCAGAATTCCGAGAACAATGGAAGAGTTCCGAAGCATTCTTAAACTTCAGCGGAATTCCGAGAACAATGGAAGAGTTTTGAAGCAATTTTAAGCGTCAGCGGAATTCCGAGAACAATGAAAGAGTTCCGAAGCATTTTTAAACGTCAGCGGAATTCCGAGAACAATGGAAGAGTTCTGAAGCATTTTTAAAAGTCAGCGGAATTCTGAGAACAATAGAAGAGTTGTGAAGCATTTTTAAGCGTCAGCGGAATTCCGAGAACAATGGAAGAATTCCGAAGTATTTTTAAACTTCAAAACTTCAGCAGAATTCCGAGAACAATGGAAGAATTCCGAAGCATTTTTAAACTTCAGCAGAATTCCGAGAACAATGGAAGAGTTCCGAAGCATTTTTAAAAGTCAGCGGAATTCCGAGAACAATGGAAGAGTTCCGAAGCATTTTTACACTTCAGCAGAATTCCTGGAACAATGGAAGAGTTCTGAAGCATTTTTCAAAGTCAGCAGAATTCCGAGAACAATAGTAGGGTACCAAAGCATGTTTAAACTTCAGCGGAATTCTGAGAACAATGTAAGAGTTCCGAAGCATTTTTAAACTTCACCGGAATTCCGAGAACAATGGAAGAGTTCCGAAGCATTTTTAAACATCAGCGGAATTCCGAGAACAATGGAAGAGTTCTGAAGCATTTTTAAACGTCAGCGGAATTCCGAGAACAATAGAAGAGTTGTGAAGCATTTTTAAGCGTCAGCGGAATTCTGAGAACAATGGAAGAATTCCGAAGCATTTTTAAACTTCAAAACTTCAGCAGAATTCCGAGAACAATGGAAGAGTTCCGAAGCATTCTTAAACTTCAGCGGAATTCCGAGAACAATGGAAGAGTTTTGAAGCAATTTTAAGCGTCAGCGGAATTCCGAGAACAATGGAAAAGTTCCGAAGCATTTTTAAACGTCAGCGGAATTCCGAGAACAAAGGAAGAGTTCTGAAGCATTTTTAAAAGTCAGCGGAATTCTGAGAACAATAGAAGAGTTGTGAAGCATTTTTAAGCGTCAGCGGAATTCCGAGAACAATGGAAGAATTCCGAAGCATTTTTAAACTTCAAAACTTCAGCAGAATTCCGAGAACAATGGTAGAATTCCGAAACATTCTTAAACTTCAGCAGAATTACGAGCACAATGGAAGAGTTCCGAAGCATTCTTAAACTTCAGCGGAATTCCGAGAACAATGGAAGAGTTTTGAAGCAATTTTAAGCGTCAGCGGAATTCCGAGAACAATGGAACAGTTCCGAAGCATTTTTAAACGTCAGCGGAATTCCGAGAACAATGGAAGAGTTATGAAGCATTTTTAAAAGTCAGCGGAATTCTGAGAAAAATAGAAGAGCTGTGAAGCATTTTTAAGCGTCAGCGGAATTCCGAGAACAATGGAAGAATTCCGAAGCATTTTTACACTTCAGCAGAATTCCTGGAACAATGGAAGAGTTCTGAAGCATTTTTAAAAGTCAGCAGAATTCCGAGAACAATAGAAGGGTACCAAAGCATGTTTAAACTTCAGCGGAATTCTGAGAACAATGTAAGAGTTCCGAAGCATTTTTAAACTTCACCGGAATTCCGAGAACAATGGAAGAGTTCCGAAGCATTTTTAAACATCAGCGGAATTCCGAGAACAATGGAAGAGTTCTGAAGCATTTTTAAACGTCAGCGGAATTCCGAGAACAATAGAAGAGTTGTGAAGCATTTTTAAGCGTCAGCGGAATTCTGAGAACAATGTAAGAGTTCCGAAGCATTTTTAAACTTCACCGGAATTCCGAGAACAATGGAAGAGTTCCGAAGCATTTTTAAACGTCAGCGGAATTCCGAGAACAATGGAAGAGTTCCGAAGCATTTTTAAACCTCAGCAGAATTCCGAGAACAATGGAAGAGTTCCGAAGCATTTTTAAACCTCAGCAGAATTCCGAGAACAATGGAAGAGTTCTGAAGCCTTTTTAAATGTCAGCGGAATTCCGAGAACAATGGAAGAGTTCCGAAGCATTTTTAAACGTCAGCGGAATTCCGAGAACAATGGAAGAGTTCTGAAGCATTTGTAAAAGTCAGCAGAATTCTGAGAAAAATAGAAGAGTTCTGAAGCATTTTTAAGCATCAGCGGAATTAAGAGAACAATGGAAGAATTCCGAAGCATTTTTAAACTTCAAAACTTCAGCAGAATTCCGAGAACAATGGAAGAATTTCGAAGCATTCTTAAACTTCAGCGGAATTCCGAGAACAATGGAAGAGTTCCGAAGCATTTTTAAAAGTCAGCGGAATTACGAGAACAATGGAAGAGTTCCGAAGCATTTTTAAAAGTCAGCGGAATTCCGAGAACAATGGAAGAGTTCCGAAGCATTTTTAAACTTCAGCAGAATTCCTGGCACAATGGAAGAGTTCTGAAGCATTTTTAAAAGTCAGCATAATTCCGAAAACAATAGAAGGGTACCAAAGCATGTTTAAACTTCAGCGGAATTCTGAGAACAATGTAAGGGTTCCGAAGCATTTTTAAACTTCACCGGAATTCCGAGAACAATGGAAGAGTTCTGAAGCATTTTTAAACGTCAGCGGAATTTTGAAAACAATCGAAGAGTTCCAAAGCATTTTTAAAAGTCAGCGGAATTCCGTGAACAATGGAAGAGTTGTGAAGCATTTTTAAGCGTTAGCGGAATTCCGAGAACAATGGAAGAGTTCCGAAGCATTTTTAAACTTCAGCAGAATTCCGAGAACAATGAAAGAGTTCCGAAGCATTCTTAAACTTCAGCAGAATTCCGAGAACAATGTAAGAGTTCCGAAGCATTTTTAAAAGTCAGCAGAATTCCGAGAACAATAGAAGGGTACCAAAGCATGTTTAAACTTCAGCGGAATTCTGAGAACAATGTAAGAGTTCCGAAGAATTTTTAAACTTCACCGGAATTCCGAGAACAATGGAAGAGTCCCGAAGCATTTTTAAACGTCAGCGGAATTCCGAGAATAATGGAAGAGTTCTGAAGCATTTTTAAACGTCAGCGGAATTTTGAAAACAATGGAAGATTTCCGAAGCATTTTTAAACGTCAGCGGAATTCTGCGAACACTGGAAGAGTTCCGAAGCATTTTTAAATGTCAGCGGAATTCCGAGAACAATGGAAGAGTTGTGAAGCTATTTTAAAAGTCAGCGGAATTCCGAGAACAATGGAAGAGTTCCGAAGCATTTTTAAACTTCAGCAGAATTCCTGGCACAATGGAAGAGTTCTGAAGCATTTTTAAAAGTCAGCAGAATTCCGAGAACAATAGAAGGGTACCAAAGCATGTTTAAACTTCAGCGGAATTCTGAGAACAATGTAAGAGTTCCGAAGCATTTTTAAACTTCACCGGAATTCCGAGAACAATGGAAGAGTTCCGAAGCATTTTTAAACGTCAGCGGAATTCCGAGAACAATGGAAGAGTTCCGAAGCATTTTTAAACCTCAGCAGAATTCCGAGAACAATGGAAGAGTTCCGAAGCATTTTTAAACCTCAGCAGAATTCCGAGAACAATGGAAGAGTTCTGAAGCCTTTTTAAATGTCAGCGGAATTCCGAGAACAATGGAAGAGTTCCGAAGCATTTTTAAACGTCAGCGGAATTCCGAGAACAATGGAAGAGTTCTGAAGCATTTGTAAAAGTCAGCAGAATTCTGAGAAAAATAGAAGAGTTCTGAAGCATTTTTAAGCGTCAGCGGAATTAAGAGAACAATGGAAGAATTCCGAAGCATTTTTAAACTTCAAAACTTCAGCAGAATTCCGAGAACAATGGAAGAATTTCGAAGCATTCTTAAACTTCAGCGGAATTCCGAGAACAATGGAAGAGTTCCGAAGCATTTTTAAAAGTCAGCGGAATTCCGAGAACAATGGAAGAGTTCCGAAGCATTTTTAAAAGTCAGCGGAATTCCGAGAACAATGGAAGAGTTCCGAAGCATTTTTAAACTTCAGCAGAATTCCTGGCACAATGGAAGAGTTCTGAAGCATTTTTAAAAGTCAGCAGAATTCCGAGAACAATAGAAGGGTACCAAAGCATGTTTAAACTTCAGCGGAATTCTGAGAACAATGTAAGAGTTCCGAAGCATTTTTAAACTTCACCGGAATTCCGAGAACAATGGAAGAGTTCCGAAGCATTTTTAAACGTCAGCGGAATACCGAGAACAATGGAAGAGT
This sequence comes from Phyllobates terribilis, assembly GCF_046119375.1. Taxonomy (NCBI): domain Eukaryota; kingdom Metazoa; phylum Chordata; class Amphibia; order Anura; family Dendrobatidae; genus Phyllobates; species Phyllobates terribilis. The sequence goes on along the minus strand of NW_027362775.1, from coordinate 17,750,623 downwards.
TCTGAAGCATTTTTAAAAGTCAGCGGAATTCTGAGAACAATAGAAGAGTTGTGAAGCATTTTTAAGCGTCAGCGGAATTCCGAGAACAATGGAAGAATTCCGAAGCATTTTTAAACTTCAAAACTTCAGCAGAATTCCGAGAACAATGGAAGAATTCCGAAGCATTTTTAAACTTCAAAACTTCAGCAGAATTCCGAGAACAATGGAAGAGTTCCGAAGCATTCTTAAACTTCAGCAGAATTCCGAGAACAATGGAAGAGTTTTGAAGCAATTTTAAGCGTCAGCGGAATTCCGAGAACAATGGAAGAGTTCCGAAGTATTTTTTAACATCAGCGGAATTCTGCGAACACTGGAAGAGTTCCGAAGCATTTTTAAATGTCAGCGGAATTCCGAGAACAATGGAAGAGTTGTGAAGCATTTTTAAACGTCAGCGGAATTCCGAGAACAATGGAAGAGTTCCGAAGCATTTTTAAACGTCAGCAGAATTCCGAGAACAATGGAAGAGTTCCGAAGCATTTTTAAACTTCAGCAGAATTCCTGGCACAATGGAAGAGTTCTGAAGCATTTTTAAAAGTCAGCAGAATTCCGAGAACAATAGAAGGGTACCAAAGCATGTTTAAACTTCAGCGGAATTCTGAGAACAATGTAAGAGTTCCGAAGCATTTTTAAACTTCACCGGAAATCCGAGAACAATGGAAGAGTTCTGAAGCATTTTTAAACGTCAGCGGAATACCGAGAACAATGGAAGAATTCCGAAGCATTTTTAAACTTCAAAACTTCAGCAGAATTCCGAAAACAATGGAAGAGTTCCGAAGCATTCTTAAACTTCAGCGGAATTCCGAGAACAATGGAAGAGTTTTGAAGCAATTTTAAGCGTCAGCGGAATTCCGAGAAAAATGGAAAAGTTCCGAAGCATTTTTAAACGTCAGCGGAATTCCGAGAACAAAGGAAGAGTTCTGAAGCATTTTTAAAAGTCAACGGAATTCTGAGAACAATAGAAGAGTTGTGAAGCATTTTTAAGCGTCAGCGGAATTCCGAGAACAATGGAAGAATTCCGAAGCATTTTTAAACTTCAAAACTTCAGCAGAATTCCGAGAACAATGGTAGAATTCCGAAACATTCTTAAACTTCAGCAGAATTACGAGCACAATGGAAGAGTTCCGAAGCATTCTTAAACTTCAGCGGAATTCCGAGAACAATGGAAGAGTTTTGAAGCAATTTTAAGCGTCAGCGGAATTCCGAGAACAATGGAACAGTTCCGAAGCATTTTTAAACGTCAGCGGAATTCCGAGAACAATGGAAGAGTTCTGAAGCATTTTTAAAAGTCAGCGTAATTCTGAGAAAAATAGAAGAGCTGTGAAGCATTTTTAAGCGTCAGCGGAATTCCGAGAACAATGGAAGAATTCCGAAGCATTTTTACACTTCAGCAGAATTCCTGGAACAATGGAAGAGTTCTGAAGCATTTTTAAAAGTCAGCAGAATTCCGATAACAATAGAAGGGTACCAAAGCATGTTTAAACTTCAGCGGAATTCTGAGAACAATGTAAGAGTTCCGAAGCATTTTTAAACTTCACCGGAATTCCGAGAACAATGGAAGAGTTCCGAAGCATTTTTAAACATCAGCGGAATTCCGAGAACAATGGAAGAGTTCTGAAGCATTTTTAAACGTCAGCGGAATTCCGAGAACAATAGAAGAGTTGTGAAGCATTTTTAAGCGTCAGCGGAATTCTGAGAACAATGTAAGAGTTCCGAAGCATTTTTAAACTTCACCGGAATTCCGAGAACAATGGAAGAGTTCCGAAGCATTTTTAAACGTCAGCGGAATTCCGAGAACAATGGAAGAGTTCCGAAGCATTTTTAAACCTCAGCAGAATTCCGAGAACAATGGAAGAGTTCCGAAGCATTTTTAAACCTCAGCAGAATTCCGAGAACAATGGAAGAGTTCTGAAGCCTTTTTAAATGTCAGCGGAATTCCGAGAACAATGGAAGAGTTCCGAAGCATTTTTAAACGTCAGCGGAATTCCGAGAACAATGGAAGAGTTCTGAAGCATTTGTAAAAGTCAGCAGAATTCTGAGAAAAATAGAAGAGTTCTGAAGCATTTTTAAGCGTCAGCGGAATTAAGAGAACAATGGAAGAATTCCGAAGCATTTTTAAACTTCAAAACTTCAGCAGAATTCCGAGAACAATGGAAGAATTTCGAAGCATTCTTAAACTTCAGCGGAATTCCGAGAACAATGGAAGAGTTCCGAAGCATTTTTAAAAGTCAGCGGAATTCCGAGAACAATGGAAGAGTTCCGAAGCATTTTTAAAAGTCAGCGGAATTCCGAGAACAATGGAAGAGTTCCGAAGCATTTTTAAACTTCAGCAGAATTCCTGGCACAATGGAAGAGTTCTGAAGCATTTTTAAAAGTCAGCATAATTCCGAAAACAATAGAAGGGTACCAAAGCATGTTTAAACTTCAGCGGAATTCTGAGAACAATGTAAGGGTTCCGAAGCATTTTTAAACTTCACCGGAATTCCGAGAACAATGGAAGAGTTCTGAAGCATTTTTAAACGTCAGCGGAATTTTGAAAACAATCGAAGAGTTCCAAAGCATTTTTAAAAGTCAGCGGAATTCCGTGAACAATGGAAGAGTTGTGAAGCATTTTTAAGCGTTAGCGGAATTCCGAGAACAATGGAAGAGTTCCGAAGCATTTTTAAACTTCAGCAGAATTCCGAGAACAATGAAAGAGTTCCGAAGCATTCTTAAACTTCAGCAGAATTCCGAGAACAATGTAAGAGTTCCGAAGCATTTTTAAAAGTCAGCAGAATTCCGAGAACAATAGAAGGGTACCAAAGCATGTTTAAACTTCAGCGGAATTCTGAGAACAATGTAAGAGTTCCGAAGAATTTTTAAACTTCACCGGAATTCCGAGAACAATGGAAGAGTCCCGAAGCATTTTTAAACGTCAGCGGAATTCCGAGAATAATGGAAGAGTTCTGAAGCATTTTTAAACGTCAGCGGAATTTTGAAAACAATGGAAGATTTCCGAAGCATTTTTAAAGGTCAGCGGAATTCTGCGAACACTGGAAGAGTTCCGAAGCATTTTTAAATGTCAGCGGAATTCCGAGAACAATGGAAGAGTTGTGAAGCTATTTTAAAAGTCAGCGGAATTCCGAGAACAATGGAAGAGTTCCGAAGCATTTTTAAACTTCAGCAGAATTCCTGGCACAATGGAAGAGTTCTGAAGCATTTTTAAAAGTCAGCAGAATTCCGAGAACAATAGAAGGGTACCAAAGCATGTTTAAACTTCAGCGGAATTCTGAGAACAATGTAAGAGTTCCGAAGCATTTTTAAACTTCACCGGAATTCCGAGAACAATGGAAGAGTTCCGAAGCATTTTTAAACGTCAGCGGAATTCCGAGAACAATGGAAGAGTTCCGAAGCATTTTTAAACCTCAGCAGAATTCCGAGAACAATGGAAGAGTTCCGAAGCATTTTTAAACCTCAGCAGAATTCCGAGAACAATGGAAGAGTTCTGAAGCCTTTTTAAATGTCAGCGGAATTCCGAGAACAATGGAAGAGTTCCGAAGCATTTTTAAACGTCAGCGGAATTCCGAGAACAATGGAAGAGTTCTGAAGCATTTGTAAAAGTCAGCAGAATTCTGAGAAAAATAGAAGAGTTCTGAAGCATTTTTAAGCGTCAGCGGAATTAAGAGAACAATGGAAGAATTCCGAAGCATTTTTAAACTTCAAAACTTCAGCAGAATTCCGAGAACAATGGAAGAATTTCGAAGCATTCTTAAACTTCAGCGGAATTCCGAGAACAATGGAAGAGTTCCGAAGCATTTTTAAAAGTCAGCGGAATTCCGAGAACAATGGAAGAGTTCCGAAGCATTTTTAAAAGTCAGCGGAATTCCGAGAACAATGGAAGAGTTCCGAAGCATTTTTAAACTTCAGCAGAATTCCTGGCACAATGGAAGAGTTCTGAAGCATTTTTAAAAGTCAGCAGAATTCCGAGAACAATAGAAGGGTACCAAAGCATGTTTAAACTTCAGCGGAATTCTGAGAACAATGTAAGAGTTCCGAAGCATTTTTAAACTTCACCGGAATTCCGAGAACAATGGAAGAGTTCCGAAGCATTTTTAAACGTCAGCGGAATACCGAGAACAATGGAAGAGTTCTGAAGCATTTTTAAAAGTCAGCGGAATTCTGAGAAAAATAGAAGAGTTGTGAAGCATTTTTAAGCGTCAGCGGAATTCCGAGAACAATGGAAGAATTCCGAAGCATTTTTAAACTTCAAAACTTCAGCAGAATTCCGAGAACAATGGAAGAATTCCGAAGCATTTTTAAACTTCAAAACTTCAGCAGAATTCCGAGAACAATGGAAGAGTTCCGAAGCATTCTTAAACTTCAGCAGAATTCCGAGAACAATGGAAGAGTTTTGAAGCAATTTTAAGCGTCAGCGGAATTCCGAGAACAATGGAAGAGTTCCGAAGCATTTTTTAACGTCAGCAGAATTCTGCGAACACTGGAAGAGTTCCGAAGCATTTGTAAATGTCAGCGGAATTCCGAGAACAATGGAAGAGTTGTGAAGCATTTTTAAACGTCAGTGGAATTCCGAGAACAATGGAAGAGTTCCGAAGCATTTTTAAACGTCAGCAGAATTCAGAGAACAATGGAAGAGTTCCGAAGCATTTTTAAAAGTCAGCGGAATTCCGAGAACAATGGAAGAGTTCCGAAGCATTTTTAAACTTCAGCAGAATTCCTGGCACAATGGAAGAGTTCTGAAGCATTTTTAAAAGTCAGCAGAATTCCGAGAACAATAGAAGGGTACCAAAGCATGTTTAAACTTCAGCGGAATTCTGAGAACAATGTAAGAGTTCCGAAGCATTTTTAAACTTCACCGGAAATCCGAGAACAATGGAAGAGTTCTGAAGCATTTTTAAACGTCAGCGGAATACCGAGAACAATGGAAGAATTCCGAAGCATTTTTAAACTTCAAAACTTCAGCAGAATTCCGACAACAATGGAAGAGTTCCGAAGCATTCTTAAACTTCAGCGGAATTCCGAGAACAATGGAAGAGTTTTGAAGCAATTTTAAGCGTCAGCGGAATTCCGAGAACAATGGAAGAGTTCCGAAGCATTTTTAAACGTCAGCGGAATTCCGAGAACAATGGAAGAGTTCTGAAGCATTTTTAAAAGTCAGCGGAATTCTGAGAAAAATAGAAGAGTTGTGAAGCATTTTTAAGCATCATCGGAATTCCGAGAACAATAGAAGAATTCCGAAACATTTTTAAACTTCAAAACTTCAGCAGAATTCTGAGAACAATGGAAGAATTCCGAAGCATTCTTAAACTTCAGCGGAATTCCGAGAACAATGGAAGAGTTTTGAAGCAATTTTAAGCGTCAGCGGAATTCCGAGAACAATGGAAGAGTTCCGAAGCATTTTTAAACGTCAGCGGAATTCTGCGAACACTGGAAGAGTTCCGAAGCATTTTTAAATGTCAGCGGAATTCCGAGAACAATGGAAGAGTTGTGAAGCATTTTTAAACGTCAGCGGAATTCCGAGAACAATGGAAGAGTTCCGAAGCATTTTTAAACGTCAGCAGAATTCCGAGAACAATGGAAGAGTTCCGAAGCATTTTTAAACTTCAGCAGAATTCCGAGAACAATGGAAGAGTTCTGAAGCCTTTTTAAATGTCAGCGGAATTCCGAGAACAATGGAAGAGTTCCGAAGCATTTTTAAACGTCAGCGGAATTCCGAGAACAATGGAAGAGTTCTGAAGCCTTTGTAAAAGTCAGCGGAATTCTGAGAAAAATAGAAGAGTTGTGAAGCATTTTTAAGCGTCAGCGGAATTCCGAGAACAATGGAAGAATTCCGAAGCATTTTTAAACTTCAAAACTTCAGCAGAATTCCGAGAACAATGGAAGAATTTCGAAGCATTCTTAAACTTCAGCGGAATTCCGAGAACAATGGAAGAGTTCCGAAGCATTTTTAAAAGTCAGCGGAATTCCGAGAACAATGGAAGAGTTGCGAAGCATTTTTAAAAGTCAGCGGAATTCCGAGAACAATGGAAGAGTTCCGAAGCATTTTTAAACTTCAGCAGAATTCCTGGCACAATGGAAGAGTTCTGAAGCATTTTTAAAAGTCAGCAGAATTCCGAGAACAATAGAAGGGTACCAAAGCATGTTTAAACTTCAGAGGTATTCTGAGAACAATGTAAGAGTTCCGAAGCATTTTTAAACTTCACCGGAAATCCGAGAACAATGGAAGAGTTCCGAAGCATTTTTAAACGTCAGCGGAATACCGAGAACAATGGAAGAGTTGTGAAGCATTTTTAAACTTCAGCAGAATTCCGAGAACAATGGCAGAGTTCTGAAGCATTCTTAAACTTCAGCGGAATTCCGAGAACAATGGAAGAGTTCCGAAGCATTTTTAAATGTCAGCGGAATTCCGAGAACAATAGAAGAGTTGTCAAGCATTTTTAAGCGTCAGCGGAATTCTGAGAACAATGGAAGAATTCCGAAGCATTTTTAAACTTCAAAACTTCAGCAGAATTCCGAGAACAATGGAAGAGTTCCGAAGCATTCTTAAACTTCAGCGGAATTCCGAGAACAATGGAAGAGTTTTGAAGCAATTTTAAGCGTCAGCGGAATTCCGAGAACAATGAAAGAGTTCCGAAGCATTTTTAAACGTCAGCGGAATTCCGAGAACAATGGAAGAGTTCTGAAGCATTTTTAAAAGTCAGCGGAATTCTGAGAACAATAGAAGAGTTGTGAAGCATTTTTAAGCGTCAGCGGAATTCCGAGAACAATGGAAGAATTCCGAAGTATTTTTAAACTTCAAAACTTCAGCAGAATTCCGAGAACAATGGAAGAATTCCGAAGCATTTTTAAACTTCAGCAGAATTCCGAGAACAATGGAAGAGTTCCGAAGCATTTTTAAAAGTCAGCGGAATTCCGAGAACAATGGAAGAGTTCCGAAGCATTTTTACACTTCAGCAGAATTCCTGGAACAATGGAAGAGTTCTGAAGCATTTTTCAAAGTCAGCAGAATTCCGAGAACAATAGTAGGGTACCAAAGCATGTTTAAACTTCAGCGGAATTCTGAGAACAATGTAAGAGTTCCGAAGCATTTTTAAACTTCACCGGAATTCCGAGAACAATGGAAGAGTTCCGAAGCATTTTTAAACATCAGCGGAATTCCGAGAACAATGGAAGAGTTCTGAAGCATTTTTAAACGTCAGCGGAATTCCGAGAACAATAGAAGAGTTGTGAAGCATTTTTAAGCGTCAGCGGAATTCTGAGAACAATGGAAGAATTCCGAAGCATTTTTAAACTTCAAAACTTCAGCAGAATTCCGAGAACAATGGAAGAGTTCCGAAGCATTCTTAAACTTCAGCGGAATTCCGAGAACAATGGAAGAGTTTTGAAGCAATTTTAAGCGTCAGCGGAATTCCGAGAACAATGGAAAAGTTCCGAAGCATTTTTAAACGTCAGCGGAATTCCGAGAACAAAGGAAGAGTTCTGAAGCATTTTTAAAAGTCAGCGGAATTCTGAGAACAATAGAAGAGTTGTGAAGCATTTTTAAGCGTCAGCGGAATTCCGAGAACAATGGAAGAATTCCGAAGCATTTTTAAACTTCAAAACTTCAGCAGAATTCCGAGAACAATGGTAGAATTCCGAAACATTCTTAAACTTCAGCAGAATTACGAGCACAATGGAAGAGTTCCGAAGCATTCTTAAACTTCAGCGGAATTCCGAGAACAATGGAAGAGTTTTGAAGCAATTTTAAGCGTCAGCGGAATTCCGAGAACAATGGAACAGTTCCGAAGCATTTTTAAACGTCAGCGGAATTCCGAGAACAATGGAAGAGTTCTGAAGCATTTTTAAAAGTCAGCGGAATTCTGAGAAAAATAGAAGAGCTGTGAAGCATTTTTAAGCGTCAGCGGAATTCCGAGAACAATGGAAGAATTCCGAAGCATTTTTACACTTCAGCAGAATTCCTGGAACAATGGAAGAGTTCTGAAGCATTTTTAAAAGTCAGCAGAATTCCGAGAACAATAGAAGGGTACCAAAGCATGTTTAAACTTCAGCGGAATTCTGAGAACAATGTAAGAGTTCCGAAGCATTTTTAAACTTCACCGGAATTCCGAGAACAATGGAAGAGTTCCGAAGCATTTTTAAACATCAGCGGAATTCCGAGAACAATGGAAGAGTTCTGAAGCATTTTTAAACGTCAGCGGAATTCCGAGAACAATAGAAGAGTTGTGAAGCATTTTTAAGCGTCAGCGGAATTCTGAGAACAATGGAAGAATTCCGAAGCATTTTTAAACTTCAAAACTTCAGCAGAATTCCGAGAACAATGGAAGAGTTCCGAAGCATTTTTAAACGTCAGCGGAATTCCGAGAACAAAGGAAGAGTTCTGAAGCATTTTTAAAAGTCAGCGGAATTCTGAGAGCAATAGAAGAGTTGTGAAGCATTTTTAAGCGTCAGCGGAATTCCGAGAACAATGGAAGAATTCCGAAGCATTTTTAAACTTCAAAACTTCAGCAGAATTCCGAGAACAATGGTAGAATTCCGAAGCATTCTTAAACTTCAGCAGAATTACGCGCACAATTGAAGAGTTCCAAAGCATTCTTAAACTTCAGCGGAATTCCGAGAACAATGGAAGAGTTTTAAAGCAATTTTAAGCGTCAGCGGAATTCCGAGAACAATGGAAGTGTTCCGAAGCATTTTTAAACGTCAGCGGAATTCCGAGAACAATGGAAGAGTTCTGAAGCATTTTTAAAAGACAGCGGAATTCTGAGAAAAATAGAAGAGTTGTGAAGCATTTTTAAGCGTCAGCGGAATTCCGAGAACAATGGAAGAATTCCGAAGCATTTTTAAACTTCAAAACTTCAGCAGAATTCCTGGCACAATGGAAGAGTTCTGAAGCATTTTTAAAAGTCAGCAGAATTCCGAGAACAATAGAAGGGTACCAAAGCATGTTTAAACTTCAGCGGAATTCTGAGAACAATGGAAGAGTTGTGAAGCATTTTTAAACGTCAGCGGAATTCCGAGAACAATGGAAGAGTTCCGAAGCATTTTTAAACGTCAGCAGAATTCCGAGAACAATGGAAGAGTTCCGAAGCATTTTTAAACTTCAGCAGAATTCCGAGAACAATGGAAGAGTTCTGAAGCCTTTTTAAATGTCAGCGGAATTCCGAGAACAATGGAAGAGTTCCGAAGCATTTTTAAACGTCAGCGGAATTCCGAGAACAATGGAAGAGTTCTGAAGCCTTTGTAAAAGTCAGCGGAATTCTGAGAAAAATAGAAGAGTTGTGAAGCATTTTTAAGCGTCAGCGGAATTCCGAGAACAATGGAAGAATTCCGAAGCATTTTTAAACTTCAAAACTTCAGCAGAATTCCGAGAACAATGGAAGAATTTCGAAGCATTCTTAAACTTCAGCGGAATTCCGAGAACAATGGAAGAGTTCCGAAGCATTTTTAAAAGTCAGCGGAATTCCGAGAACAATGGAAGAGTTGCGAAGCATTTTTAAAAGTCAGCGGAATTCCGAGAACAATGGAAGAGTTCCGAAGCATTTTTAAACTTCAGCAGAATTCCTGGCACAATGGAAGAGTTCTGAAGCATTTTTAAAAGTCAGCAGAATTCCGAGAACAATAGAAGGGTACCAAAGCATGTTTAAACTTCAGAGGTATTCTGAGAACAATGTAAGAGTTCCGAAGCATTTTTAAACTTCACCGGAAATCCGAGAACAATGGAAGAGTTCCGAAGCATTTTTAAACGTCAGCGGAATACCGAGAACAATGGAAGAGTTGTGAAGCATTTTTAAACTTCAGCAGAATTCCGAGAACAATGGCAGAGTTCTGAAGCATTCTTAAACTTCAGCGGAATTCCGAGAACAATGGAAGAGTTCCGAAGCATTTTTAAATGTCAGCGGAATTCCGAGAACAATAGAAGAGTTGTCAAGCATTTTTAAGCGTCAGCGGAATTCTGAGAACAATGGAAGAATTCCGAAGCATTTTTAAACTTCAAAACTTCAGCAGAATTCCGAGAACAATGGAAGAGTTCCGAAGCATTCTTAAACTTCAGCGGAATTCCGAGAACAATGGAAGAGTTTTGAAGCAATTTTAAGCGTCAGCGGAATTCCGAGAACAATGAAAGAGTTCCGAAGCATTTTTAAACGTCAGCGGAATTCCGAGAACAATGGAAGAGTTCTGAAGCATTTTTAAAAGTCAGCGGAATTCTGAGAACAATAGAAGAGTTGTGAAGCATTTTTAAGCGTCAGCGGAATTCCGAGAACAATGGAAGAATTCCGAAGTATTTTTAAACTTCAAAACTTCAGCAGAATTCCGAGAACAATGGAAGAATTCCGAAGCATTTTTAAACTTCAGCAGAATTCCGAGAACAATGGAAGAGTTCCGAAGCATTTTTAAAAGTCAGCGGAATTCCGAGAACAATGGAAGAGTTCCGAAGCATTTTTACACTTCAGCAGAATTCCTGGAACAATGGAAGAGTTCTGAAGCATTTTTCAAAGTCAGCAGAATTCCGAGAACAATAGTAGGGTACCAAAGCATGTTTAAACTTCAGCGGAATTCTGAGAACAATGTAAGAGTTCCGAAGCATTTTTAAACTTCACCGGAATTCCGAGAACAATGGAAGAGTTCCGAAGCATTTTTAAACATCAGCGGAATTCCGAGAACAATGGAAGAGTTCTGAAGCATTTTTAAACGTCAGCGGAATTCCGAGAACAATAGAAGAGTTGTGAAGCATTTTTAAGCGTCAGCGGAATTCTGAGAACAATGGAAGAATTCCGAAGCATTTTTAAACTTCAAAACTTCAGCAGAATTCCGAGAACAATGGAAGAGTTCCGAAGCATTCTTAAACTTCAGCGGAATTCCGAGAACAATGGAAGAGTTTTGAAGCAATTTTAAGCGTCAGCGGAATTCCGAGAACAATGGAAAAGTTCCGAAGCATTTTTAAACGTCAGCGGAATTCCGAGAACAAAGGAAGAGTTCTGAAGCATTTTTAAAAGTCAGCGGAATTCTGAGAACAATAGAAGAGTTGTGAAGCATTTTTAAGCGTCAGCGGAATTCCGAGAACAATGGAAGAATTCCGAAGCATTTTTAAACTTCAAAACTTCAGCAGAATTCCGAGAACAATGGTAGAATTCCGAAACATTCTTAAACTTCAGCAGAATTACGAGCACAATGGAAGAGTTCCGAAGCATTCTTAAACTTCAGCGGAATTCCGAGAACAATGGAAGAGTTTTGAAGCAATTTTAAGCGTCAGCGGAATTCCGAGAACAATGGAACAGTTCCGAAGCATTTTTAAACGTCAGCGGAATTCCGAGAACAATGGAAGAGTTCTGAAGCATTTTTAAAAGTCAGCGGAATTCTGAGAAAAATAGAAGAGCTGTGAAGCATTTTTAAGCGTCAGCGGAATTCCGAGAACAATGGAAGAATTCCGAAGCATTTTTACACTTCAGCAGAATTCCTGGAACAATGGAAGAGTTCTGAAGCATTTTTAAAAGTCAGCAGAATTCCGAGAACAATAGAAGGGTACCAAAGCATGTTTAAACTTCAGCGGAATTCTGAGAACAATGTAAGAGTTCCGAAGCATTTTTAAACTTCACCGGAATTCCGAGAACAATGGAAGAGTTCCGAAGCATTTTTAAACATCAGCGGAATTCCGAGAACAATGGAAGAGTTCTGAAGCATTTTTAAACGTCAGCGGAATTCCGAGAACAATAGAAGAGTTGTGAAGCATTTTTAAGCGTCAGCGGAATTCTGAGAACAATGGAAGAATTCCGAAGCATTTTTAAACTTCAAAACTTCAGCAGAATTCCGAGAACAATGGAAGAGTTCCGAAGCATTTTTAAACGTCAGCGGAATTCCGAGAACAAAGGAAGAGTTCTGAAGCATTTTTAAAAGTCAGCGGAATTCTGAGAGCAATAGAAGAGTTGTGAAGCATTTTTAAGCGTCAGCGGAATTCCGAGAACAATGGAAGAATTCCGAAGCATTTTTAAACTTCAAAACTTCAGCAGAATTCCGAGAACAATGGTAGAATTCCGAAGCATTCTTAAACTTCAGCAGAATTACGCGCACAATTGAAGAGTTCCAAAGCATTCTTAAACTTCAGCGGAATTCCGAGAACAATGGAAGAGTTTTAAAGCAATTTTAAGCGTCAGCGGAATTCCGAGAACAATGGAAGTGTTCCGAAGCATTTTTAAACGTCAGCGGAATTCCGAGAACAATGGAAGAGTTCTGAAGCATTTTTAAAAGACAGCGGAATTCTGAGAAAAATAGAAGAGTTGTGAAGCATTTTTAAGCGTCAGCGGAATTCCGAGAACAATGGAAGAATTCCGAAGCATTTTTAAACTTCAAAACTTCAGCAGAATTCCTGGCACAATGGAAGAGTTCTGAAGCATTTTTAAAAGTCAGCAGAATTCCGAGAACAATAGAAGGGTACCAAAGCATGTTTAAACTTCAGCGGAATTCTGAGAACAATGTAAGAGTTCCGAAGCATTTTTAAACTTCACCGGAAATCCGAGAACAATGGAAGAGTTCTGAAGCATTTTTAAACGTCAGCGGAATACCGAGAACAATGGAAGAATTCCGAAGCATTTTTAAACTTCAAAACTTCAGCAGAATTCCGAGAACAATGGAAGAGTTCCGAAGCATTCTTAAACTTCAGCGGAATTCCGAGAACAATGGAAGAGTTTTGAAGCAATTTTAAGCGTCAGCGGAATTCCGAGAACAATGGAAGAGTTCCGAAGCATTTTTAAACGTCAGCGGAATTCCGAGAACAATGGAAGAGTTCTGAAGCATTTTTAAAAGTCAGCGGAATTCTGAGAAAAATAGAAGAGTTGTGAAGCATTTTTAAGCATCATCGGAATTCCGAGAACAATAGAAGAATTCCGAAACATTTTTAAACTTCAAAACTTCAGCAGAATTCTGAGAACAATGGAAGAATTCCGAAGCATTCTTAAACTTCAGCGGAATTCCGAGAACAATGGAAGAGTTTTGAAGCAATTTTAAGCGTCAGCGGAATTCCGAGAACAATGGAAGAGTTCCGAAGCATTTTTAAACGTCAGCGGAATTCTGCGAACACTGGAAGAGTTCCGAAGCATTTTTAAATGTCAGCGGAATTCCGAGAACAATGGAAGAGTTGTGAAGCATTTTTAAACGTCAGCGGAATTCCGAGAACAATGGAAGAGTTCCGAAGCATTTTTAAACGTCAGCAGAATTCCGAGAACAATGGAAGAGTTCCGAAGCATTTTTAAACTTCAGCAGAATTCCGAGAACAATGGAAGAGTTCTGAAGCCTTTTTAAATGTCAGCGGAATTCCGAGAACAATGGAAGAGTTCCGAAGCATTTTTAAACGTCAGCGGAATTCCGAGAACAATGGAAGAGTTCTGAAGCCTTTGTAAAAGTCAGCGGAATTCTGAGAAAAATAGAAGAGTTGTGAAGCATTTTTAAGCGTCAGCGGAATTCCGAGAACAATGGAAGAATTCCGAAGCATTTTTAAACTTCAAAACTTCAGCAGAATTCCGAGAACAATGGAAGAATTTCGAAGCATTCTTAAACTTCAGCGGAATTCCGAGAACAATGGAAGAGTTCCGAAGCATTTTTAAAAGTCAGCGGAATTCCGAGAACAATGGAAGAGTTGCGAAGCATTTTTAAAAGTCAGCGGAATTCCGAGAACAATGGAAGAGTTCCGAAGCATTTTTAAACTTCAGCAGAATTCCTGGCACAATGGAAGAGTTCTGAAGCATTTTTAAAAGTCAGCAGAATTCCGAGAACAATAGAAGGGTACCAAAGCATGTTTAAACTTCAGAGGTATTCTGAGAACAATGTAAGAGTTCCGAAGCATTTTTAAACTTCACCGGAAATCCGAGAACAATGGAAGAGTTCCGAAGCATTTTTAAACGTCAGCGGAATACCGAGAACAATGGAAGAGTTGTGAAGCATTTTTAAACTTCAGCAGAATTCCGAGAACAATGGCAGAGTTCTGAAGCATTCTTAAACTTCAGCGGAATTCCGAGAACAATGGAAGAGTTCCGAAGCATTTTTAAATGTCAGCGGAATTCCGAGAACAATAGAAGAGTTGTCAAGCATTTTTAAGCGTCAGCGGAATTCTGAGAACAATGGAAGAATTCCGAAGCATTTTTAAACTTCAAAACTTCAGCAGAATTCCGAGAACAATGGAAGAGTTCCGAAGCATTCTTAAACTTCAGCGGAATTCCGAGAACAATGGAAGAGTTTTGAAGCAATTTTAAGCGTCAGCGGAATTCCGAGAACAATGAAAGAGTTCCGAAGCATTTTTAAACGTCAGCGGAATTCCGAGAACAATGGAAGAGTTCTGAAGCATTTTTAAAAGTCAGCGGAATTCTGAGAACAATAGAAGAGTTGTGAAGCATTTTTAAGCGTCAGCGGAATTCCGAGAACAATGGAAGAATTCCGAAGTATTTTTAAACTTCAAAACTTCAGCAGAATTCCGAGAACAATGGAAGAATTCCGAAGCATTTTTAAACTTCAGCAGAATTCCGAGAACAATGGAAGAGTTCCGAAGCATTTTTAAAAGTCAGCGGAATTCCGAGAACAATGGAAGAGTTCCGAAGCATTTTTACACTTCAGCAGAATTCCTGGAACAATGGAAGAGTTCTGAAGCATTTTTCAAAGTCAGCAGAATTCCGAGAACAATAGTAGGGTACCAAAGCATGTTTAAACTTCAGCGGAATTCTGAGAACAATGTAAGAGTTCCGAAGCATTTTTAAACTTCACCGGAATTCCGAGAACAATGGAAGAGTTCCGAAGCATTTTTAAACATCAGCGGAATTCCGAGAACAATGGAAGAGTTCTGAAGCATTTTTAAACGTCAGCGGAATTCCGAGAACAATAGAAGAGTTGTGAAGCATTTTTAAGCGTCAGCGGAATTCTGAGAACAATGGAAGAATTCCGAAGCATTTTTAAACTTCAAAACTTCAGCAGAATTCCGAGAACAATGGAAGAGTTCCGAAGCATTCTTAAACTTCAGCGGAATTCCGAGAACAATGGAAGAGTTTTGAAGCAATTTTAAGCGTCAGCGGAATTCCGAGAACAATGGAAAAGTTCCGAAGCATTTTTAAACGTCAGCGGAATTCCGAGAACAAAGGAAGAGTTCTGAAGCATTTTTAAAAGTCAGCGGAATTCTGAGAACAATAGAAGAG
The DNA here is from genome assembly GCF_046119375.1 of Phyllobates terribilis. NCBI lineage: Eukaryota > Metazoa > Chordata > Amphibia > Anura > Dendrobatidae > Phyllobates > Phyllobates terribilis. Next base: position 17,735,423 of record NW_027362775.1, on the reverse strand, counting down.
TTGTGAAGCATTTTTAAGCGTCAGCGGAATTCCGAGAACAATGGAAGAATTCCGAAGCATTTTTAAACTTCAAAACTTCAGCAGAATTCCGAGAACAATGGTAGAATTCCGAAACATTCTTAAACTTCAGCAGAATTACGAGCACAATGGAAGAGTTCCGAAGCATTCTTAAACTTCAGCGGAATTCCGAGAACAATGGAAGAGTTTTGAAGCAATTTTAAGCGTCAGCGGAATTCCGAGAACAATGGAACAGTTCCGAAGCATTTTTAAACGTCAGCGGAATTCCGAGAACAATGGAAGAGTTCTGAAGCATTTTTAAAAGTCAGCGGAATTCTGAGAAAAATAGAAGAGCTGTGAAGCATTTTTAAGCGTCAGCGGAATTCCGAGAACAATGGAAGAATTCCGAAGCATTTTTACACTTCAGCAGAATTCCTGGAACAATGGAAGAGTTCTGAAGCATTTTTAAAAGTCAGCAGAATTCCGAGAACAATAGAAGGGTACCAAAGCATGTTTAAACTTCAGCGGAATTCTGAGAACAATGTAAGAGTTCCGAAGCATTTTTAAACTTCACCGGAATTCCGAGAACAATGGAAGAGTTCCGAAGCATTTTTAAACATCAGCGGAATTCCGAGAACAATGGAAGAGTTCTGAAGCATTTTTAAACGTCAGCGGAATTCCGAGAACAATAGAAGAGTTGTGAAGCATTTTTAAGCGTCAGCGGAATTCTGAGAACAATGGAAGAATTCCGAAGCATTTTTAAACTTCAAAACTTCAGCAGAATTCCGAGAACAATGGAAGAGTTCCGAAGCATTTTTAAACGTCAGCGGAATTCCGAGAACAAAGGAAGAGTTCTGAAGCATTTTTAAAAGTCAGCGGAATTCTGAGAGCAATAGAAGAGTTGTGAAGCATTTTTAAGCGTCAGCGGAATTCCGAGAACAATGGAAGAATTCCGAAGCATTTTTAAACTTCAAAACTTCAGCAGAATTCCGAGAACAATGGTAGAATTCCGAAGCATTCTTAAACTTCAGCAGAATTACGCGCACAATTGAAGAGTTCCAAAGCATTCTTAAACTTCAGCGGAATTCCGAGAACAATGGAAGAGTTTTAAAGCAATTTTAAGCGTCAGCGGAATTCCGAGAACAATGGAAGTGTTCCGAAGCATTTTTAAACGTCAGCGGAATTCCGAGAACAATGGAAGAGTTCTGAAGCATTTTTAAAAGACAGCGGAATTCTGAGAAAAATAGAAGAGTTGTGAAGCATTTTTAAGCGTCAGCGGAATTCCGAGAACAATGGAAGAATTCCGAAGCATTTTTAAACTTCAAAACTTCAGCAGAATTCCGAGAACAACGGAAGAATTCCGAAGCATTCTTAAACTTCAGCGGAATTCCGAGAACAATGGAAGAGTTCCGAAGCATTTTTAAATGTCAGCGGAATTCCGAGAACAATGGAAGAGTTCCGAAGCATTTTTAAACTTCAGCAGAATTCCTGGCACAATGGAAGAGTTCTGAAGCATTTTTAAAAGTCAGCAGAATTCTGAAAACAATAGAAGGGTACCAAAGCATGTTTAAACTTCAGCGGAATTCTGAGAACAATGTAAGAGTTCCGAAGCATTTTTAAACTTCACCGGAATTCCGAGAACAATGGAAGAGTTCCGAAGCATTTTTAAACTTCAGCAGAATTCCGAGAACAATGAAAGAGTTCCGAAGCATTCTTAAACTTCAGCAGAATTCCGGGAACAATGGAAGAGTTCCGAAGCATTTTTAAAAGTCAGCAGAATTCCGAGAACAATAGAAGGGTACCAAAGCATGCTTAAACTTCAGCGGAATTCTGAGAACAATGTAAGAGTTCCGAAGCATTTTTAAACTTCACCGGAATTCCAAGAACAATGGAAGAGTCCCGAAGCATTTTGAAACGTCAGCGGAATTCCGAGAATAATGGAAGAGTTCTGAAGCATTTTTAAACGTCAGCGGAATTTTGAAAACAATGGAAGATTTCCGAAGCATTTTTAAACGTCAGCGGAATTCTGCGAACACTGGAAGAGTTCCGAAGCATTTTTAAATGTCAGCGGAATTCCGAGAACAATGGAAGAGTTGTGAAGCTATTTTAAACGTCAGCGGTATTCCGAGAACAATGGAAGAGTTCCGAAGCATTTTTAAACGTCAGCAGAATTCCGAGAACAATGGAAGAGTTCCGAAGCATTTTTAAACTTCAGCAGAATTCCGAGAACAATGGAAGAGTTCTGAAGCCTTTTTAAATGTCAGCGGAATTCCGAGAACAATGGAAGAGTTCCGAAGCATTTTTAAATGTCAGCGGAATTCCGAGAACAATGGAAGAGTTCTGAAGCATTTTTAAAAGTCAGCGGAATTCTGAGAAAAATAGAAGAGTTGTGAAGCATTTTTAAGCGTCAGCGGAATTCCGAGAACAATGGAAGAATTCCAAAGCATTTTTAAACTTCAAAACTTCAGCAGAATTCCGAGAACAATGGAAGAATTCCGAAGCATTCTTAAACTTCAGCGGAATTCCGAGAAAAATGGAAGAGTTCCGAAGCATTTTTAAAAGTCAGCGGAATTCCGAGAACAATGGAAGAGTTCCGAAGCATTTTTAAAAGTCAGCGGAATTCCGAGAACAATGGAAGAGTTCCGAAGCATTTTTAAACTTCAGCAGAATTCCTGGCACAATGGAAGAGTTCTGAAGCATTTTTAAAAGTCAGCAGAATTCCGAGAACAATAGAAGGGTACCAAAGCATGTTTAAACTTCAGCGGAATTCTGAGAACAATGTAAGAGTTCTGAAGCATTTTTAAACTTCACCGGAATTCCGAGAACAATGGAAGAGTTTTGAAGCATTTTTAATCTTCAGCGGAATTCCGAGAACAATGGAAGAGTTCCGAAGCATTTTTAAACGTCAGCAGAATTCCGAGAACAATGGAAGAGTTCCGAAGCATTTTTAAACTTCAGCAGAATTCCGAGAACAATGGAAGAGTTCTGAAGCCTTTTTAAATGTCAGCGGAATTCCGAGAACAATGTAAGAGTTCCGAAGCATTTTTAAACGTCAGCGGAATTCCGAGAACAATGGAAGAGTTCTGAAGCATTTGTAAAAGTCAGCGGAATTCTGAGAAAAATAGAAGAGTTGTGAAGCATTTTTAAGCGTCAGCGGAATTAAGAGAACAATGGAAGAATTCCGAAGCATTTTTAAACTTCAAAACTTCAGCAGAATTCCGAGAACAATGGAAGAATTTCGAAGCATTCTTAAACTTCAGCGGAATTCCGAGAACAATGGAAGAGTTCCGAAGCATTTTTAAAAGTCAGCGGAATTCCGAGAACAATGGAAGAGTTCCGAAGCATTTTTAAAAGTCAGCGGAATTCCGAGAACAATGGAAGAGTTCCGAAGCATTTTTAAACTTCAGCAGAATTCCTGGCACAATGGAAGAGTTCTGAAGCATTTTTAAAAGTCAGCAGAATTCCGAGAACAATAGAAGGGTACCAAAGCATGTTTAAACTTCAGCGGAATTCTGCGAACAATGTAAGAGTTCCGAAGCATTTTTAAACTTCACCGGAAATCTGAGAACAATGGAAGAGTTCCGAAGCATTTTTAAACGTCAGCGGAATACCGAGAACAATGGAAGAGTTCTGAAGCATTTTTAAACGTCAGCGGAATTCCGAGAACAATGGAAGAATTCCGAAGCATTTTTAAACTTCAAAACTTCAGCAGAATTCCGAGAACAATGGAAGAATTCCGAAGCATCTTTAAACTTCAAAACTTCAGCAGAATTCCGAGAACAATGGAAGAGTTCCGAGGCATTCTTAAACTTCAGCGGAATTCCGAGAACAATGGAAGAGTTTTGAAGCAATTTTAAGCGTCAGCGGAATTCCGAGAACAATGGAAGAGTTCCGAAGCATTTTTAAACGTCAGCGGAATTCTGCGAACACTGGAAGAGTTCCGAAGCATTTTTAAATGTCAGCGGAATTCCGAGAACAATGGAAGAGTTGTGAAGCATTTTTAAACGTCAGCGGAATTCCGAGAACAATGGAAGAGTTCCAAAGCATTTTTAAACGTCAGCAGAATTCCGAGAACAATGGAAGAGTTCCGAAGCATTTTTAAACTTCAGCAGAATTCCGAGAACAATGGAAGAGTTCTGAAGCCTTTTTAAATGTCAGCGGAATTCCGAGAACAATGGAAGAGTTCTGAAGCATTTGTAAAAGTCAGCGGAATTCTGAGAAAAATAGAAGAGTTGTGAACCATTTTTAAGCGTCAGCGGAATTCCGAGAACAATGGAAGAATTCCGAAGCATTTTTAAACTTCAAAGCTTCAGCAGAATTCCGAGAACAATGGAAGAATTTCGAAGCATTCTTAAACTTCAGCGGAATTCCGAGAACAATGGAAGAGTTTTGAAGCAATTTTAAGCGTCAGCGGAATTCCGAGAACAATGGAAGAGTTCCGAAGCATTTTTTAACGTCAGCGGAATTCTGCGAACACTGGAAGAGTTCCGAAGCATTTGTAAATGTCAGCGGAATTCCGAGAACAATGGAAGAGTTGTGAAGCATTTTTAAACGTCAGTGGAATTCCGAGAACAATGGAAGAGTTCCGAAGCATTTTTAAACGTCAGCAGAATTCAGAGAACAATGGAAGAGTTCCGAAGCATTTTTAAAAGTCAGCGGAATTCCGAGAACAATGGAAGAGTTCCGAAGCATTTTTAAACTTCAGCAGAATTCCTGGCACAATGGAGGGGTTCTGAAGCATTTTTAAAAGTCAGCAGAATTCCGAGAACAATAGAAGGGTACCAAAGCATGTTTAAACTTCAGCGGAATTCTGAGAACAATGTAAGAGTTCCGAAGCATTTTTAAACTTCACCGGAAATCCGAGAACAATGGAAGAGTTCTGAAGCATTTTTAAACGTCAGCGGAATACCGAGAACAATGGAAGAATTCCGAAGCATTTTTAAACTTCAAAACTTCAGCAGAATTCCGAGAACAATGGAAGAGTTCCGAAGCATTCTTAAACTTCAGCGGAATTCCGAGAACAATGGAAGAGTTTTGAAGCAATTTTAAGCGTCAGCGGAATTCCGAGAACAATGGAAGAGTTCCGAAGCATTTTTAAACGTCAGCGGAATTCCGAGAACAATGGAAGAGTTCTGAAGCATTTTTAAAAGTCAGCGGAATTCTGAGAAAAATAGAAGAGTTGTGAAGCATTTTTAAGCATCATCGGAATTCCGAGAACAATAGAAGAATTCCGAAACATTTTTAAACTTCAAAACTTCAGCAGAATTCTGAGAACAATGGAAGAATTCCGAAGCATTCTTAAACTTCAGCGGAATTCCGAGAACAATGGAAGAGTTTTGAAGCAATTTTAAGCGTCAGCGGAATTCCGAGAGCAATGGAAGAGTTCCGAAGCATTTTTAAACGTCAGCGGAATTCTGCGAACACTGGAAGAGTTCCGAAGCATTTTTAAATGTCAGCGGAATTCCGAGAACAATGGAAGAGTTGTGAAGCATTTTTAAACGTCAGCGGAATTCCGAGAACAATGGAAGAGTTCCGAAGCATTTTTAAACGTCAGCAGAATTCCGAGAACAATGGAAGAGTTCCGAAGCATTTTTAAACTTCAGCAGAATTCCGAGAACAATGGAAGAGTTCTGAAGCCTTTTTAAATGTCAGCGGAATTCCGAGAACAATGGAAGAGTTCTGAAGCATTTGTAAAAGTCAGCGGAATTCTGAGAAAAATAGAAGAGTTGTGAAGCATTTTTAAGCGTCAGCGGAATTCCGAGAACAATGGAAGAATTCCGAAGCATTTTTAAACTTCAAAACTTCAGCAGAATTCCGAGAACAATGGAAGAATTTCGAAGCATTCTTAAACTTCAGCGGAATTCCGAGAACAATGGAAGAGTTCCGAAGCATTTTTAAAAGTCAGCGGAATTCCGAGAACAATGGAAGAGTTGCGAAGCATTTTTAAAAGTCAGCGGAATTCCGAGAACAATGGAAGAGTTCCGAAGCATTTTTAAACTTCAGCAGAATTCCTGGCACAATGGAAGAGTTCTGAAGCATTTTTAAAAGTCAGCAGAATTCCGAGAACAATAGAAGGGTACCAAAGCATGTTTAAACTTCAGAGGTATTCTGAGAACAATGTAAGAGTTCCGAAGCATTTTTAAACTTCACCGGAAATCCGAGAACAATGGAAGAGTTCCGAAGCATTTTTAAACGTCAGCGGAATACCGAGAACAATGGAAGAGTTGTGAAGCATTTTTAAACTTCAGCAGAATTCCGAGAACAATGGCAGAGTTCTGAAGCATTCTTAAACTTCAGCGGAATTCCGAGAACAATGGAAGAGTTCCGAAGCATTTTTAAATGTCAGCGGAATTCCGAGAACAATAGAAGAGTTGTCAAGCATTTTTAAGCGTCAGCGGAATTCTGAGAACAATGGAAGAATTCCGAAGCATTTTTAAACTTCAAAACTTCAGCAGAATTCCGAGAACAATGGAAGAGTTCCGAAGCATTCTTAAACTTCAGCGGAATTCCGAGAACAATGGAAGAGTTTTGAAGCAATTTTAAGCGTCAGCGGAATTCCGAGAACAATGAAAGAGTTCCGAAGCATTTTTAAACGTCAGCGGAATTCCGAGAACAATGGAAGAGTTCTGAAGCATTTTTAAAAGTCAGCGGAATTCTGAGAACAATAGAAGAGTTGTGAAGCATTTTTAAGCGTCAGCGGAATTCCGAGAACAATGGAAGAATTCCGAAGTATTTTTAAACTTCAAAACTTCAGCAGAATTCCGAGAACAATGGAAGAATTCCGAAGCATTTTTAAACTTCAGCAGAATTCCGAGAACAATGGAAGAGTTCCGAAGCATTTTTAAAAGTCAGCGGAATTCCGAGAACAATGGAAGAGTTCCGAAGCATTTTTACACTTCAGCAGAATTCCTGGAACAATGGAAGAGTTCTGAAGCATTTTTCAAAGTCAGCAGAATTCCGAGAACAATAGTAGGGTACCAAAGCATGTTTAAACTTCAGCGGAATTCTGAGAACAATGTAAGAGTTCCGAAGCATTTTTAAACTTCACCGGAATTCCGAGAACAATGGAAGAGTTCCGAAGCATTTTTAAACATCAGCGGAATTCCGAGAACAATGGAAGAGTTCTGAAGCATTTTTAAACGTCAGCGGAATTCCGAGAACAATAGAAGAGTTGTGAAGCATTTTTAAGCGTCAGCGGAATTCTGAGAACAATGGAAGAATTCCGAAGCATTTTTAAACTTCAAAACTTCAGCAGAATTCCGAGAACAATGGAAGAGTTCCGAAGCATTCTTAAACTTCAGCGGAATTCCGAGAACAATGGAAGAGTTTTGAAGCAATTTTAAGCGTCAGCGGAATTCCGAGAACAATGGAAAAGTTCCGAAGCATTTTTAAACGTCAGCGGAATTCCGAGAACAAAGGAAGAGTTCTGAAGCATTTTTAAAAGTCAGCGGAATTCTGAGAACAATAGAAGAGTTGTGAAGCATTTTTAAGCGTCAGCGGAATTCCGAGAACAATGGAAGAATTCCGAAGCATTTTTAAACTTCAAAACTTCAGCAGAATTCCGAGAACAATGGTAGAATTCCGAAACATTCTTAAACTTCAGCAGAATTACGAGCACAATGGAAGAGTTCCGAAGCATTCTTAAACTTCAGCGGAATTCCGAGAACAATGGAAGAGTTTTGAAGCAATTTTAAGCGTCAGCGGAATTCCGAGAACAATGGAACAGTTCCGAAGCATTTTTAAACGTCAGCGGAATTCCGAGAACAATGGAAGAGTTCTGAAGCATTTTTAAAAGTCAGCGGAATTCTGAGAAAAATAGAAGAGCTGTGAAGCATTTTTAAGCGTCAGCGGAATTCCGAGAACAATGGAAGAATTCCGAAGCATTTTTACACTTCAGCAGAATTCCTGGAACAATGGAAGAGTTCTGAAGCATTTTTAAAAGTCAGCAGAATTCCGAGAACAATAGAAGGGTACCAAAGCATGTTTAAACTTCAGCGGAATTCTGAGAACAATGTAAGAGTTCCGAAGCATTTTTAAACTTCACCGGAATTCCGAGAACAATGGAAGAGTTCCGAAGCATTTTTAAACATCAGCGGAATTCCGAGAACAATGGAAGAGTTCTGAAGCATTTTTAAACGTCAGCGGAATTCCGAGAACAATGGAAGAGTTCTGAAGCATTTTTAAAAGACAGCGGAATTCTGAGAAAAATAGAAGAGTTGTGAAGCATTTTTAAGCGTCAGCGGAATTCCGAGAACAATGGAAGAATTCCGAAGCATTTTTAAACTTCAAAACTTCAGCAGAATTCCGAGAACAACGGAAGAATTCCGAAGCATTCTTAAACTTCAGCGGAATTCCGAGAACAATGGAAGAGTTCCGAAGCATTTTTAAATGTCAGCGGAATTCCGAGAACAATGGAAGAGTTCCGAAGCATTTTTAAACTTCAGCAGAATTCCTGGCACAATGGAAGAGTTCTGAAGCATTTTTAAAAGTCAGCAGAATTCTGAAAACAATAGAAGGGTACCAAAGCATGTTTAAACTTCAGCGGAATTCTGAGAACAATGTAAGAGTTCCGAAGCATTTTTAAACTTCACCGGAATTCCGAGAACAATGGAAGAGTTCCGAAGCATTTTTAAACTTCAGCAGAATTCCGAGAACAATGAAAGAGTTCCGAAGCATTCTTAAACTTCAGCAGAATTCCGGGAACAATGGAAGAGTTCCGAAGCATTTTTAAAAGTCAGCAGAATTCCGAGAACAATAGAAGGGTACCAAAGCATGCTTAAACTTCAGCGGAATTCTGAGAACAATGTAAGAGTTCCGAAGCATTTTTAAACTTCACCGGAATTCCAAGAACAATGGAAGAGTCCCGAAGCATTTTGAAACGTCAGCGGAATTCCGAGAATAATGGAAGAGTTCTGAAGCATTTTTAAACGTCAGCGGAATTTTGAAAACAATGGAAGATTTCCGAAGCATTTTTAAACGTCAGCGGAATTCTGCGAACACTGGAAGAGTTCCGAAGCATTTTTAAATGTCAGCGGAATTCCGAGAACAATGGAAGAGTTGTGAAGCTATTTTAAACGTCAGCGGTATTCCGAGAACAATGGAAGAGTTCCGAAGCATTTTTAAACGTCAGCAGAATTCCGAGAACAATGGAAGAGTTCCGAAGCATTTTTAAACTTCAGCAGAATTCCGAGAACAATGGAAGAGTTCTGAAGCCTTTTTAAATGTCAGCGGAATTCCGAGAACAATGGAAGAGTTCCGAAGCATTTTTAAATGTCAGCGGAATTCCGAGAACAATGGAAGAGTTCTGAAGCATTTTTAAAAGTCAGCGGAATTCTGAGAAAAATAGAAGAGTTGTGAAGCATTTTTAAGCGTCAGCGGAATTCCGAGAACAATGGAAGAATTCCAAAGCATTTTTAAACTTCAAAACTTCAGCAGAATTCCGAGAACAATGGAAGAATTCCGAAGCATTCTTAAACTTCAGCGGAATTCCGAGAAAAATGGAAGAGTTCCGAAGCATTTTTAAAAGTCAGCGGAATTCCGAGAACAATGGAAGAGTTCCGAAGCATTTTTAAAAGTCAGCGGAATTCCGAGAACAATGGAAGAGTTCCGAAGCATTTTTAAACTTCAGCAGAATTCCTGGCACAATGGAAGAGTTCTGAAGCATTTTTAAAAGTCAGCAGAATTCCGAGAACAATAGAAGGGTACCAAAGCATGTTTAAACTTCAGCGGAATTCTGAGAACAATGTAAGAGTTCTGAAGCATTTTTAAACTTCACCGGAATTCCGAGAACAATGGAAGAGTTCCGAAGCATTTTTAAAAGTCAGCGGAATTCCGAGAACAATGGAAGAGTTCCGAAGCATTTTTAAAAGTCAGCGGAATTCCGAGAACAATGGAAGAGTTCCGAAGCATTTTTAAACTTCAGCAGAATTCCGAGAACAATGGAAGAGTTCTGAAGCCTTTTTAAATGTCAGCGGAATTCCGAGAACAATGTAAGAGTTCCGAAGCATTTTTAAACGTCAGCGGAATTCCGAGAACAATGGAAGAGTTCTGAAGCATTTGTAAAAGTCAGCGGAATTCTGAGAAAAATAGAAGAGTTGTGAAGCATTTTTAAGCGTCAGCGGAATTAAGAGAACAATGGAAGAATTCCGAAGCATTTTTAAACTTCAAAACTTCAGCAGAATTCCGAGAACAATGGAAGAATTTCGAAGCATTCTTAAACTTCAGCGGAATTCCGAGAACAATGGAAGAGTTCCGAAGCATTTTTAAAAGTCAGCGGAATTCCGAGAACAATGGAAGAGTTCCGAAGCATTTTTAAAAGTCAGCGGAATTCCGAGAACAATGGAAGAGTTCCGAAGCATTTTTAAACTTCAGCAGAATTCCTGGCACAATGGAAGAGTTCTGAAGCATTTTTAAAAGTCAGCAGAATTCCGAGAACAATAGAAGGGTACCAAAGCATGTTTAAACTTCAGCGGAATTCTGCGAACAATGTAAGAGTTCCGAAGCATTTTTAAACTTCACCGGAAATCCGAGAACAATGGAAGAGTTCCGAAGCATTTTTAAACGTCAGCGGAATACCGAGAACAATGGAAGAGTTCTGAAGCATTTTTAAACGTCAGCGGAATTCCGAGAACAATGGAAGAATTCCGAAGCATTTTTAAACTTCAAAACTTCAGCAGAATTCCGAGAACAATGGAAGAATTCCGAAGCATCTTTAAACTTCAAAACTTCAGCAGAATTCCGAGAACAATGGAAGAGTTCCGAGGCATTCTTAAACTTCAGCGGAATTCCGAGAACAATGGAAGAGTTTTGAAGCAATTTTAAGCGTCAGCGGAATTCCGAGAACAATGGAAGAGTTCCGAAGCATTTTTAAACGTCAGCGGAATTCTGCGAACACTGGAAGAGTTCCGAAGCATTTTTAAATGTCAGCGGAATTCCGAGAACAATGGAAGAGTTGTGAAGCATTTTTAAAAGTCAGCGGAATTCCGAGAACAATGGAAGAGTTCTGAAGCATTTTTAAAAGTCAGCGGAATTCTGAGAAAAATAGAAGAGTTGTGAAGCATTTTTAAGCGTCAGCGGAATTCCGAGAACAATGGAAGAGTTCCGAAGCATTTTTAAAAGTCAGCGGAATTCCGAGAACAATGGAAGAGTTCCGAAGCATTTTTAAACATCAGCGGAATTCCGAGAACAATGGAAGAGTTCTGAAGCATTTTTAAACGTCAGCGGAATTCCGAGAACAATAGAAGAGTTGTGAAGCATTTTTAAGCGTCAGCGGAATTCTGAGAACAATGGAAGAATTCCGAAGCATTTTTAAACTTCAAAACTTCAGCGGAATTCCGAGAACAATGGAAGAGTTTTAAAGCAATTTTAAGTGTCAGCAGAATTCCGAGAACAATGGAAGAGTTCCGAAGCATTTTTAAACGTCAGCGGAATTCTGCGAACACTGGAAGAGTTCCGAAGCATTTTTAAATGTCAGCGGAATTCCGAGAACAATGGAAGAGTTGTGAAGCATTTTTAAACGTCAGCGGAATTCCGAGAACAATGGAAGAGTTCCGAAGCATTTTTAAACGTCAGCAGAATTCCGAGAACAATGGAAGAGTTCCGAAGCATTTTTAAACTTCAGCAGAATTCCGAGAACAATGGAAGAGTTCTGAAGCCTTTTTAAATGTCAGCGGAATTCCGAGAACAATGGAAGAGTTCCGAAGCATTTTTAAACGTCAGCGGAATTCCGAGAACAATGGAAGAGTTCTGAAGCATTTGTAAAAGTCAGCGGAATTCTGAGAAAAATAGAAGAGTTGTGAAGCATTTTTAAGCGTCAGCGGAATTCCGAGAACAATGGAAGAATTCCGAAGCCTTTTTAAACTTCAAAACTTCAGCAGAATTCCGAGAACAATGGAAGAATTTCGAAGCATTCTTAAACTTCAGCGGAATTCCGAGAACAATGGAAGAGTTCCGAAGCATTTTTAAAAGTCAGCGGAATTCCGAGAACAATGGAAGAGTTCCGAAACATTTTTAAAAGTCAGCGGAATTCCGAGAACAATGGAAGAGTTCCGAAGCATTTTTAAACTTCAGCAGAATTCCTGGCACAATGGAAGAGTTCTGAAGCATTTTTAAAAGTCAGCAGAATTCCGAGAACAATAGAAGGGTACCAAAGCATGTATAAACTTCAGCGGAATTCTGAGAACAATGTAAGAGTTCCGAAGCATTTTTAAACTTCACCGGAAATCCGAGAACAATGGAAGTGTTCCGAAGCATTTTTAAACGTCAGCGGAATACCGAGAACAATGGAAGAGTTCTGAAGCATTTTTAAGCGTCAGCGGAATTCTGAGCACAATGGAAGAATTCCGAAGCATTTTTAAACTTCAAAACTTCAGCAGAATTCCGAGAACAATGGAAGAGTTCCGAAGCATTCTTAAACTTCAGCGGAATTCCGAAAACAATGGAAGAGTTCCGAATCATTTTTAAATGTCAGCGGAATTCCGAGAACAATAGAAGAGTTGTGAAGCATTTTTAAGCGTCAGCGGAATTCCGACAACAATGGAAGAGTTCCGAAGCATTTTTAAAAGTCAGCGGAATTCTGAGAACAATAGAAGAGTTGTGAAGCATTTTTAAGCGTCAGCGGAATTCCGAGAACAATGGAAGAATTCCGAAGCATTTTTAAACTTCAAAACTTCAGCAGAATTCCGAGAACAATGGAAGAGTTCCGAAGCATTCTTAAACTTCACCGCAATTCCGAGAACAATGGAAGAGTTCCGAAGCATTTTTAAACGTCAGCGGAATTCTGCGAACACTGGAAGAGTTCCGAAGCATTTTTAAAAGTCAGCGGAATTCTGAGAACAATAGAAGAGTTGTGAAGCATTTTTAAGCGTCAGCGGAATTCCGAGAACAATGGAAGAGTTCCGAAGCATTCTTAAACTTCAGCGGAATTCCGAGAACAAGGGAAGAGTTCCGAAGCATTTTTAAAAGTCAGCGGAATTCCGAGAACAATAGAAGGGTACCAAAGCATGTTTAAACTTCACCGGAATTCCGAGAACAATGGAAGAGTTCCGAAGCATTTTTAAAAGTCAGCGGAATTCCGAGAACAATAGAAGAGTTCAGAAGCATTTTTAAACTTCAGCAGAATTCCTGGATCAATGGAAGAGTTCCGAAGCATTTTTAAAAGTCAGCAGAATTCCGAGAACAATAGAAGGGTACCAAAGCATGTTTAAACTTCACCGGAATTCCGAGAACAATGGAAGAGTTCCGAAGCATTTTTTAAACGTCAGCGGAATTTTGAAAACAATGGAAGATTTCCGAAGCATTTTTAAACTTCAGCAGAATTCCTGGATCAATGGAAGAGTTCCGAAGCATTTTTAAAAGTCAGCAGAATTCCGAGAACAATAGAAGAGTACCAAAGCATGTTTAAACTTCAGAGGAATTCTGAGAACAATGTAAGAGTTCCGAAGCATTTTTAAACTTCACCGGAATTCCGAGAACAATGGAAGAGTTCTGAAGCATTTTTAAACGTCAGTGGAATTTTGAAAACAATGGAAGATTTCCGAAGCATTTTTAAACGTCAGCAGAATTCTGCGAACACTGGAAGAGTTCCGAAGCATTTTTAAACTTCAGCGGAATTTGGAGAACAATCGAAGAGTTCCGAAGCATTTTTAAAAGTCAGCGGAATTCCGAGAACACTGGAAGAGTTCCGAAGCATTTTTAAACTTCAGCGGAATTTGGAGAACAATCAAAGAGTTCCGAAGCATTTTTAAAAGTCAGCGGAATTCCGAGAACAATGGAAGAGTTGTGAAGCATTTTTAAACGTCAGCGGAATTCCGAGAACAATGGAAGAGTTCCGAAGCATTTTTAAACGTCAGCGGAATTCCGAGAACAATGGAAGAGTTCTGAAGCCTTTTTAAATGTCAGCGGAATTCCGAGAACAATGGAAGACTTCTGAAGCATTTTTAAATGTCAGCGGAATTCTGAGAACAATGGAAGAGTTCCGAAGCATTTTTAAACTTCAGCAGAATTTGGAGAACAATCAAAGAGTTCCGAAGCATTTTTAAAAGTCAGCGGAATTCCGAGAACAATGGAAGAGTTGTGAAGCATTTTTAAACGTCAGCGGAATTCCGAGAACAATGGAAGAGTTCCGAAGCATTTTTAAACGTCAGCGGAATTCCGAGAACAATGGAAGAGCTCTGAAGCCTTTTTAAATGTCAGCGTAATTCCGAGAACAATAGAAGAGTTGTGAAGCATTTTTAAACGTCAGTGGAATTCCAAGAACAATGGAAGAGTTCCGAAGCATTTTTAAATGTCAGCGGAATTCTGAGAACAATGGAAGAGTTCCGAAGCATTTTTAAACTTCAGCAGAATTCCGAGAACAATGGAAGAGTTCCGAAGCATACTTAAACTTCAGCGGAATTCCGAGAACAATGGAAGAGTTCAGAAGCATTTTTAAAAGTCAGCGGAATTCCGAGAACAATGGAAGAGTTGTGAAGCATTTTTAAACGTCAGCGGAATTCCGAGAACAATGGAAGAGTTCCGAAGCATTTTTAAACGTCAGCGGAATTCCAAGAACAATGGAAGAGTTCTGAAGCCTTTTTAAATGTCAGCGTAATTCCGAGAACAATGGAAGAGTTCCGAAGCATTTTTAAACTTCAGCAGAATTCCGAGAACAATGGAAGAGTTCCGAAGCATTCTTAAACTTCAGCGGAATTCCGAAAACAATGGAAGAGTTCCGAAGCATTTTTAAATGTCAGCGGAATTCCGAGAACAATAGAAGAGTTGTGAAGCATTTTTAAGCGTCAGCGGAATTCCGAGAACAATGGAAGAGTTCCGAAGCATTTTTAAACGTCAGCGGAATTCCAGAACAATGGAAGAGTTCCGAAGCATTTTTAAACTTCAGCAGAATTCCGAGAACAATGGAAGAGTTCCGAAGCATTTTTAAACTTCAGCAGAATTCCGAGAACAATGGAAGAGTTCCGAAGCATTCTTAAACTTCAGCGGAATTCCGAAAAAAATGGAAGAGTTCCGAATCATTTTTAAATGTCAGCGGAATTCCGAGAACAATAGAAGAGTTGTGAAGCATTTTTAAGCGTCAGCGGAATTCCGACAACAATGGAAGAGTTCCGAAGCATTTTTAAAAATCAGCGGAATTCTGAGAACAATAGAAGAGTTGTGAAGCATTTTTAAGCGTCAGCGGAATTCCGAGAACAATGGAAGAGTTCTGAAGCATTTTTAAATGTCAGCGGAATTCCGAGAACAATGGAAGAGTTCTGAAGCATTTTTAAACGTCAGCGGATTTTGAAAACAATGGAAGATTTCCGAAGCATTTTTAAACGTCAGCGGAATTTGGAGAACAATCGAAGAGTTCCGAAGCATTTTTAAACTTCAACGGAATTTGGAGAACAATCAAAGAGTTCCGAAGCAATTTTAAAAGTCAGCGGAATTCCGAGAACAATGGAAGAGTTGTGAAGCATTTTTAAACGTCAGTGGAATTCCAAGAACAATGGAAGAGTTCCGAAGCATTTTTAAATGTCAGCGGAATTCTGAGAACAATGGAAGAGTTCCGAAGCATTTTTAAACTTCAGCAGAATTCCGAGAACAATGGAAGAGTTCCGAAGCATACTTAAACTTCAGCGGAATTCCGAGAACAATGGAAGAGTTCAGAAGCATTTTTAAAAGTCAGCGGAATTCCGAGAACAATGGAAAAGTTGTGAAGCATTTTTAAACGTCAGCGGAATTCCGAGAACAATGGAAGAGTTCCGAAGCATTTTTAAACGTCAGCGGAATTCCAAGAACAATGGAAGAGTTCTGAAGCCTTTTTAAATGTCAGCGTAATTCCGAGAACAATGGAAGAGTTCCGAAGCATTTTTAAACTTCAGCAGAATTCCGAGAACAATGGAAGAGTTCCGAAGCATTCTTAAACTTCAGCGGAATTCCGAAAACAATGGAAGAGTTCCGAAGCATTTTTAAATGTCAGCGGAATTCCGAGAACAATAGAAGAGTTGTGAAGCATTTTTAAGCGTCAGCGGAATTCCGAGAACAATGGAAGAGTTCCGAAGCATTTTTAAACTTCAGCGGATTTCCGAGAACAATGGAAGAGTTCCGAAGCATTTTTAAACTTCAGCAGAATTCCGAGAACAATGGAAGAGTTCCGAAGCATTCTTAAACTTCAGCGGAATTCCGAAAACAATGGAAGAGAACCGAATCATTTTTAAATGTCAGCGGAATTCCGAGAACAATAGAAGAGTTGTGGAGCATTTTTAAGCGTCAGCGGAATTCCGACAACAATGGAAGAGTTCCGAAGCATTTTTAAAAGTCAGCGGAATTCTGAGAACAATAGAAGAGTTGTGAAGCATTTTTAAGCGTCAGCGGAATTCCGAGAACAATGGAAGAATTCCGAAGCATTTTTAAACTTCAAAACTTCAGCAGAATTCCGAGAACAATGGAAGAGTTCCGAAGCATTCTTAAACTTCACCGCAATTCCGAGAACAATGGAAGAGTTCCGAAGCATTTTTAAACGTCAGCGGAATTCCGAGAACAATGGAAGAGTTCTGAAGCATTTTTAAACGTCAGCGGAATTTTGAAAACAATGGAAGATTTCCGAAGCATTTTTAAACGTCAGCGGAATTCTGCGAACACTGGAAGAGTTCCGAAGCATTTTTAAAAGTCAGCGGAATTCTGAGAACAATAGAAGAGTTGTGAAGCATTTTTAAGCGTCAGCGGAATTCCGAGAACAATGGAAGAGTTCCGAAGCATTCTTAAACTTCAGCGGAATTCCGAGAACAAGGGAAGAGTTCCGAAGCATTTTTAAAAGTCAGCGGAATTCCGAGAACAATAGAAGAGTTCAGAAGCATTTTTAAACTTCAGCAGAATTCCTGGATCAATGGAAGAGTTCCGAAGCATTTTTAAAAGTCAGCAGAATTCCGAGAACAATAGAAGGGTACCAAAGCATGTTTAAACTTCACCGGAATTCCGAGAACAATGGAAGAGTTCCGAAGCATTTTTAAACGTCAGCGGAATTTTGAAAACAATGGAAGATTTCCGAAGCATTTTTAAACTTCAGCAGAATTCCTGGATCAATGGAAGAGTTCCGAAGCATTTTTAAAAGTCAGCAGAATTCCGAGAACAATAGAAGGGTACCAAAGCATGTTTAAACTTCAGAGGAATTCTGAGAACAATGTAAGAGTTCCGAAGCATTTTTAAACTTCACCGGAATTCCGAGAACAATGGAAGAGTTCTGAAGCATTTTTAAACGTCAGTGGAATTTTGAAAACAATGGAAGATTTCCGAAGCATTTTTAAACGTCAGCAGAATTCTGCGAACACTGGAAGAGTTCCGAAGCATTTTTAAACTTCAGCGGAATTTGGAGAACAATCGAAGAGTTCCGAAGCATTTTTAAAAGTCAGCGGAATTCCGAGAACACTGGAAGAGTTCCGAAGCATTTTTAAACTTCAGCGGAATTTGGAGAACAATCAAAGAGTTCCGAAGCATTTTTAAAAGTCAGCGGAATTCCGAGAACAATGGAAGAGTTGTGAAGCATTTTTAAACGTCAGCGGAATTCCGAGAACAATGGAAGAGTTCCGAAGCATTTTTAAACGTCAGCGGAATTCCGAGAACAATGGAAGAGTTCTGAAGCCTTTTTAAATGTCAGCGGAATTCCGAGAACAATGGAAGACTTCTGAAGCATTTTTAAATGTCAGCGGAATTCTGAGAACAATGGAAGAGTTCCGAAGCATTTTTAAACTTCAGCAGAATTTGGAGAACAATCAAAGAGTTCCGAAGCATTTTTAAAAGTCAGCGGAATTCCGAGAACAATGGAAGAGTTGTGAAGCATTTTTAAACGTCAGCGGAATTCCGAGAACAATGGAAGAGTTCCGAAGCATTTTTAAACGTCAGCGGAATTCCGAGAACAATGGAAGAGCTCTGAAGCCTTTTTAAATGTCAGCGGAATTCCGAGAACAATGGAAGACTTCTGAAGCATTTTTAAATGTCAGCGGAATTCTGAGAACAATGGAAGAGTTCCGAAGCATTTTTAAACTTCAGCAGAATTCCGAGAACAATGGAAGAATTCTGAAGCATTTTTAAAAGTCAGCGGAATACTGAGAACAATGGAAGAGTTGTGAAGCATTTTTAAACGTCAGCGGAATTCCAGAACAATGGAAGAGTTCCGAAGCATTTTTAAATGTCAGCGGAATTCCGAGAACAATGGAAGAGTTCTGAAGCATTTTTAAACGTCAGCGGATTTTTGAAAACAATGGAAGATTTCCGAAGCATTTTTAAACGTCAGCGGAATTTGGAGAACAATCGAAGAGTTCCGAAGCATTTTTAAACTTCAACGGAATTTGGAGAACAATCGAAGAGTTCCGAAGCAATTTTAAAAGTCAGCGGAATTCCGAGAACAATGGAAGAGTTGTGAAGCATTTTTAAACATCAGTGGAATTCCAAGAACAATGGAAGAGTTCCGAAGCATTTTTAAATGTCAGCGGAATTCTGAGAACAATGGAAGAGTTCCGAAGCATTTTTAAACTTCAACAGAATTCCGAGAACAATGGAAGAGTTCCGAAGCATACTTAAACTTCAGCGGAATTCCGAGAACAATGGAAGAGTTCAGAAGCATTTTTAAAAGTCAGCGGAATTCCGAGAACAATGGAAGAGTTGTGAAGCATTTTTAAACGTCAGCGGAATTCCGAGAACAATGGAAGAGTTCCGAAGCATTTTTAAACGTCAGCGGAATTCCAAGAACAATGGAAGAGTTCTGAAGCCTTTTTAAATGTCAGCGTAATTCCGAGAACAATGGAAGAGTTCCGAAGCATTTTTAAACTTCAGCAGAATTCCGAGAACAATGGAAGAGTTCCGAAGCATTCTTAAACTTCAGCGGAATTCCGAAAACAATGGAAGAGTTCCGAAGCATTTTTAAATGTCAGCGGAATTCCGAGAACAATAGAAGAGTTGTGAAGCATTTTTAAGCGTCAGCGGAATTCCGAGAACAATGGAAGAGTTCCGAAGCATTTTTAAACTTCAGCAGAATTCCGAGATCAATGGAAGAGTTCCGAAGCATTTTTAAACTTCAGCAGAATTCCGAGAACAATGGAAGAGTTCCGAAGCATTCTTAAACTTCAGCGGAATTCCGAAAACAATGGAAGAGTTCCGAATCATTTTTAAATGTCAGCGGAATTCCGAGAACAATAGAAGAGTTGTGAAGCATTTTTAAACGTCAGTGGAATTCCAAGAACAATGGAAGAGTTCCGAAGCATTTTTAAATGTCAGCGGAATTCTGAGAACAATGGAAGAGTTCCGAAGCATTTTTAAACTTCAGCAGAATTCCAAGAACAATGGAAGAGTTCCGAAGCATACTTAAACTTCAGCGGAATTCCGAGAACAATGGAAGAGTTCAGAAGCA
The DNA here is from genome assembly GCF_046119375.1 of Phyllobates terribilis. Lineage (NCBI taxonomy): Eukaryota > Metazoa > Chordata > Amphibia > Anura > Dendrobatidae > Phyllobates > Phyllobates terribilis. Next base: position 17,716,048 of record NW_027362775.1, on the reverse strand, counting down.
TTTTTAAAAGTCAGCGGAATTCCGAGAACAATGGAAGAGTTGTGAAGCATTTTTAAACGTCAGCGGAATTCCGAGAACAATGGAAGAGTTCCGAAGCATTTTTAAACGTCAGCGGAATTCCAAGAACAATGGAAGAGTTCTGAAGCCTTTTTAAATGTCAGCGTAATTCCGAGAACAATGGAAGAGTTCCGAAGCATTTTTAAACTTCAGCAGAATTCCGAGAACAATGGAAGAGTTCCGAAGCATTCTTAAACTTCAGCGGAATTCCGAAAACAATGGAAGAGTTCCGAAGCATTTTTAAACTTCAGCAGAATTCCTGGATCAATGGAAGAGTTCCGAAGCATTTTTAAAAGTCAGCAGAATTCCGAGAACAATAGAAGGGTACCAAAGCATGTTTAAACTTCACCGGAATTCCGAGAACAATGGAAGAGTTCCGAAGCATTTTTAAACGTCAGCGGAATTTTGAAAACAATGGAAGATTTCCGAAGCATTTTTAAACTTCAGCAGAATTCCTGGATCAATGGAAGAGTTCCGAAGCATTTTTAAAAGTCAGCAGAATTCCGAGAACAATAGAAGAGTACCAAAGCATGTTTAAACTTCAGAGGAATTCTGAGAACAATGTAAGAGTTCCGAAGCATTTTTAAACTTCACCGGAATTCCGAGAACAATGGAAGAGTTCTGAAGCATTTTTAAACGTCAGTGGAATTTTGAAAACAATGGAAGATTTCCGAAGCATTTTTAAACGTCAGCAGAATTCTGCGAACACTGGAAGAGTTCCGAAGCATTTTTAAACTTCAGCGGAATTTGGAGAACAATCGAAGAGTTCCGAAGCATTTTTAAAAGTCAGCGGAATTCCGAGAACACTGGAAGAGTTCCGAAGCATTTTTAAACTTCAGCGGAATTTGGAGAACAATCAAAGAGTTCCGAAGCATTTTTAAAAGTCAGCGGAATTCCGAGAACAATGGAAGAGTTGTGAAGCATTTTTAAACGTCAGCGGAATTCCGAGAACAATGGAAGAGTTCCGAAGCATTTTTAAACGTCAGCGGAATTCCGAGAACAATGGAAGAGTTCTGAAGCCTTTTTAAATGTCAGCGGAATTCCGAGAACAATGGAAGACTTCTGAAGCATTTTTAAATGTCAGCGGAATTCTGAGAACAATGGAAGAGTTCCGAAGCATTTTTAAACTTCAGCAGAATTTGGAGAACAATCAAAGAGTTCCGAAGCATTTTTAAAAGTCAGCGGAATTCCGAGAACAATGGAAGAGTTGTGAAGCATTTTTAAACGTCAGCGGAATTCCGAGAACAATGGAAGAGTTCCGAAGCATTTTTAAACGTCAGCGGAATTCCGAGAACAATGGAAGAGCTCTGAAGCCTTTTTAAATGTCAGCGTAATTCCGAGAACAATAGAAGAGTTGTGAAGCATTTTTAAACGTCAGTGGAATTCCAAGAACAATGGAAGAGTTCCGAAGCATTTTTAAATGTCAGCGGAATTCTGAGAACAATGGAAGAGTTCCGAAGCATTTTTAAACTTCAGCAGAATTCCGAGAACAATGGAAGAGTTCCGAAGCATACTTAAACTTCAGCGGAATTCCGAGAACAATGGAAGAGTTCAGAAGCATTTTTAAAAGTCAGCGGAATTCCGAGAACAATGGAAGAGTTGTGAAGCATTTTTAAACGTCAGCGGAATTCCGAGAACAATGGAAGAGTTCCGAAGCATTTTTAAACGTCAGCGGAATTCCAAGAACAATGGAAGAGTTCTGAAGCCTTTTTAAATGTCAGCGTAATTCCGAGAACAATGGAAGAGTTCCGAAGCATTTTTAAACTTCAGCAGAATTCCTAGAACAATGGAAGAGTTCCGAAGCATTCTTAAACTTCAGCGGAATTCCGAAAACAATGGAAGAGTTCCGAAGCATTTTTAAATGTCAGCGGAATTCCGAGAACAATAGAAGAGTTGTGAAGCATTTTTAAGCGTCAGCGGAATTCCGAGAACAATGGAAGAGTTCCGAAGCATTTTTAAACGTCAGCGGAATTCCAGAACAATGGAAGAGTTCCGAAGCATTTTTAAACTTCAGCAGAATTCCGAGAACAATGGAAGAGTTCCGAAGCATTTTTAAACTTCAGCAGAATTCCGAGAACAATGGAAGAGTTCCGAAGCATTCTTAAACTTCAGCGGAATTCCGAAAAAAATGGAAGAGTTCCGAATCATTTTTAAATGTCAGCGGAATTCCGAGAACAATAGAAGAGTTGTGAAGCATTTTTAAGCGTCAGCGGAATTCCGACAACAATGGAAGAGTTCCGAAGCATTTTTAAAAATCAGCGGAATTCTGAGAACAATAGAAGAGTTGTGAAGCATTTTTAAGCGTCAGCGGAATTCCGAGAACAATGGAAGAGTTCTGAAGCATTTTTAAATGTCAGCGGAATTCCGAGAACAATGGAAGAGTTCTGAAGCATTTTTAAACGTCAGCGGATTTTGAAAACAATGGAAGATTTCCGAAGCATTTTTAAACGTCAGCGGAATTTGGAGAACAATCGAAGAGTTCCGAAGCATTTTTAAACTTCAACGGAATTTGGAGAACAATCAAAGAGTTCCGAAGCAATTTTAAAAGTCAGCGGAATTCCGAGAACAATGGAAGAGTTGTGAAGCATTTTTAAACGTCAGTGGAATTCCAAGAACAATGGAAGAGTTCCGAAGCATTTTTAAATGTCAGCGGAATTCTGAGAACAATGGAAGAGTTCCGAAGCATTTTTAAACTTCAGCAGAATTCCGAGAACAATGGAAGAGTTCCGAAGCATACTTAAACTTCAGCGGAATTCCGAGAACAATGGAAGAGTTCAGAAGCATTTTTAAAAGTCAGCGGAATTCCGAGAACAATGGAAAAGTTGTGAAGCATTTTTAAACGTCAGCGGAATTCCGAGAACAATGGAAGAGTTCCGAAGCATTTTTAAACGTCAGCGGAATTCCAAGAACAATGGAAGAGTTCTGAAGCCTTTTTAAATGTCAGCGTAATTCGGAGAACAATGGAAGAGTTCCGAAGCATTTTTAAACTTCAGCAGAATTCCGAGAACAATGGAAGAGTTCCGAAGCATTCTTAAACTTCAGCGGAATTCCGAAAACAATGGAAGAGTTCCGAAGCATTTTTAAATGTCAGCGGAATTCCGAGAACAATAGAAGAGTTGTGAAGCATTTTTAAGCGTCAGCGGAATTCCGAGAACAATGGAAGAGTTCCGAAGCATTTTTAAACTTCAGCGGATTTCCGAGAACAATGGAAGAGTTCCGAAGCATTTTTAAACTTCAGCAGAATTCCGAGAACAATGGAAGAGTTCCGAAGCATTCTTAAACTTCAGCGGAATTCCGAAAACAATGGAAGAGAACCGAATCATTTTTAAATGTCAGCGGAATTCCGAGAACAATAGAAGAGTTGTGGAGCATTTTTAAGCGTCAGCGGAATTCCGACAACAATGGAAGAGTTCCGAAGCATTTTTAAAAGTCAGCGGAATTCTGAGAACAATAGAAGAGTTGTGAAGCATTTTTAAGCGTCAGCGGAATTCCGAGAACAATGGAAGAATTCCGAAGCATTTTTAAACTTCAAAACTTCAGCAGAATTCCGAGAACAATGGAAGAGTTCCGAAGCATTCTTAAACTTCACCGCAATTCCGAGAACAATGGAAGAGTTCCGAAGCATTTTTAAACGTCAGCGGAATTCCGAGAACAATGGAAGAGTTCTGAAGCATTTTTAAACGTCAGCGGAATTTTGAAAACAATGGAAGATTTCCGAAGCATTTTTAAACGTCAGCGGAATTCTGCGAACACTGGAAGAGTTCCGAAGCATTTTTAAAAGTCAGCGGAATTCTGAGAACAATAGAAGAGTTGTGAAGCATTTTTAAGCGTCAGCGGAATTCCGAGAACAATGGAAGAGTTCCGAAGCATTCTTAAACTTCAGCGGAATTCCGAGAACAAGGGAAGAGTTCCGAAGCATTTTTAAAAGTCAGCGGAATTCCGAGAACAATAGAAGAGTTCAGAAGCATTTTTAAACTTCAGCAGAATTCCTGGATCAATGGAAGAGTTCCGAAGCATTTTTAAAAGTCAGCAGAATTCCGAGAACAATAGAAGGGTACCAAAGCATGTTTAAACTTCACCGGAATTCCGAGAACAATGGAAGAGTTCCGAAGCATTTTTAAACGTCAGCGGAATTTTGAAAACAATGGAAGATTTCCGAAGCATTTTTAAACTTCAGCAGAATTCCTGGATCAATGGAAGAGTTCCGAAGCATTTTTAAAAGTCAGCAGAATTCCGAGAACAATAGAAGGGTACCAAAGCATGTTTAAACTTCAGAGGAATTCTGAGAACAATGTAAGAGTTCCGAAGCATTTTTAAACTTCACCGGAATTCCGAGAACAATGGAAGAGTTCTGAAGCATTTTTAAACGTCAGTGGAATTTTGAAAACAATGGAAGATTTCCGAAGCATTTTTAAACGTCAGCAGAATTCTGCGAACACTGGAAGAGTTCCGAAGCATTTTTAAACTTCAGCGGAATTTGGAGAACAATCGAAGAGTTCCGAAGCATTTTTAAAAGTCAGCGGAATTCCGAGAACACTGGAAGAGTTCCGAAGCATTTTTAAACTTCAGCGGAATTTGGAGAACAATCAAAGAGTTCCGAAGCATTTTTAAAAGTCAGCGGAATTCCGAGAACAATGGAAGAGTTGTGAAGCATTTTTAAACGTCAGCGGAATTCCGAGAACAATGGAAGAGTTCCGAAGCATTTTTAAACGTCAGCGGAATTCCGAGAACAATGGAAGAGTTCTGAAGCCTTTTTAAATGTCAGCGGAATTCCGAGAACAATGGAAGACTTCTGAAGCATTTTTAAATGTCAGCGGAATTCTGAGAACAATGGAAGAGTTCCGAAGCATTTTTAAACTTCAGCAGAATTTGGAGAACAATCAAAGAGTTCCGAAGCATTTTTAAAAGTCAGCGGAATTCCGAGAACAATGGAAGAGTTGTGAAGCATTTTTAAACGTCAGCGGAATTCCGAGAACAATGGAAGAGTTCCGAAGCATTTTTAAACGTCAGCGGAATTCCGAGAACAATGGAAGAGCTCTGAAGCCTTTTTAAATGTCAGCGGAATTCCGAGAACAATGGAAGACTTCTGAAGCATTTTTAAATGTCAGCGGAATTCTGAGAACAATGGAAGAGTTCCGAAGCATTTTTAAACTTCAGCAGAATTCCGAGAACAATGGAAGAATTCTGAAGCATTTTTAAAAGTCAGCGGAATACTGAGAACAATGGAAGAGTTGTGAAGCATTTTTAAACGTCAGCGGAATTCCAGAACAATGGAAGAGTTCCGAAGCATTTTTAAATGTCAGCGGAATTCCGAGAACAATGGAAGAGTTCTGAAGCATTTTTAAACGTCAGCGGATTTTGAAAACAATGGAAGATTTCCGAAGCATTTTTAAACGTCAGCGGAATTTGGAGAACAATCGAAGAGTTCCGAAGCATTTTTAAACTTCAACGGAATTTGGAGAACAATCGAAGAGTTCCGAAGCAATTTTAAAAGTCAGCGGAATTCCGAGAACAATGGAAGAGTTGTGAAGCATTTTTAAACATCAGTGGAATTCCAAGAACAATGGAAGAGTTCCGAAGCATTTTTAAATGTCAGCGGAATTCTGAGAACAATGGAAGAGTTCCGAAGCATTTTTAAACTTCAACAGAATTCCGAGAACAATGGAAGAGTTCCGAAGCATACTTAAACTTCAGCGGAATTCCGAGAACAATGGAAGAGTTCAGAAGCATTTTTAAAAGTCAGCGGAATTCCGAGAACAATGGAAGAGTTGTGAAGCATTTTTAAACGTCAGCGGAATTCCGAGAACAATGGAAGAGTTCCGAAGCATTTTTAAACGTCAGCGGAATTCCAAGAACAATGGAAGAGTTCTGAAGCCTTTTTAAATGTCAGCGTAATTCCGAGAACAATGGAAGAGTTCCGAAGCATTTTTAAACTTCAGCAGAATTCCGAGAACAATGGAAGAGTTCCGAAGCATTCTTAAACTTCAGCGGAATTCCGAAAACAATGGAAGAGTTCCGAAGCATTTTTAAATGTCAGCGGAATTCCGAGAACAATAGAAGAGTTGTGAAGCATTTTTAAGCGTCAGCGGAATTCCGAGAACAATGGAAGAGTTCCGAAGCATTTTTAAACTTCAGCAGAATTCCGAGAACAATGGAAGAGTTCCGAAGCATTTTTAAACTTCAGCAGAATTCCGAGAACAATGGAAGAGTTCCGAAGCATTCTTAAACTTCAGCGGAATTCCGAAAACAATGGAAGAGTTCCGAATCATTTTTAAATGTCAGCGGAATTCCGAGAACAATAGAAGAGTTGTGAAGCATTTTTAAACGTCAGTGGAATTCCAAGAACAATGGAAGAGTTCCGAAGCATTTTTAAATGTCAGCGGAATTCTGAGAACAATGGAAGAGTTCCGAAGCATTTTTAAACTTCAGCAGAATTCCGAGAACAATGGAAGAGTTCCGAAGCTTACTTAAACTTCAGCGGAATTCCGAGAACAATGGAAGAGTTCAGAAGCATTTTTAAAAGTCAGCGGAATTCCGAGAACAATGGAAGAGTTGTGAAGCATTTTTAAACGTCAGCGGAATTCCGAGAACAATGGAAGAGTTCCGAAGCATTTTTAAACGTCAGCGGAATTCCAAGAACAATGGAAGAGTTCTGAAGCCTTTTTAAATGTCAGCGTAATTCCGAGAACAATGGAAGAGTTCCGAAGCATTTTTAAACTTCAGCAGAATTCCGAGAACAATGGAAGAGTTCCGAAGCATTCTTAAACTTCAGCGGAATTCCGAAAACAATGGAAGAGTTCCGAAGCATTTTTAAATGTCAGCGGAATTCCGAGAACAATAGAAGAGTTGTGAAGCATTTTTAAGCGTCAGCGGAATTCCGAGAACAATGGAAGAGTTCCGAAGCATTTTTAAACTTCAGCAGAATTCCGAGAACAATGGAAGAGTTCCGAAGCATTTTTAAACTTCAGCAGAATTCCGAGAACAATGGAAGAGTTCCGAAGCATTCTTAAACTTCAGCGGAATTCCGAAAAAAATGGAAGAGTTCCGAATCATTTTTAAATGTCAGCGGAATTCCGAGAACAATAGAAGAGTTCCGAAGCATTTTTAAACTTCAGCAGAATTCCGAGAACAATGGAAGAGTTCCGAAGCATACTTAAACTTCAGCGGAATTCCGAGAACAATGGAAGAGTTCAGAAGCATTTTTAAAAGTCAGCGGAATTCCGAGAACAATGGAAGAGTTGTGAAGCATTTTTAAACGTCAGCGGAATTCCGAGAACAATGGAAGAGTTCCGAAGCATTTTTAAATGTCAGCGGAATTCCGAGAACAATAGAAGAGTTGTGAAGCATTTTTAAGCGTCAGCGGAATTCCGAGAACAATGGAAGAGTTCCGAAGCATTTTTAAACTTCAGCAGAATTCCGAGAACAATGGAAGAGTTCCGAAGCATTTTTAAACTTCAGCAGAATTCCGAGAACAATGGAAGAGTTCCGAAGCATTCTTAAACTTCAGCGGAATTCCGAAAAAAATGGAAGAGTTCCGAATCATTTTTAAATGTCAGCGGAATTCCGAGAACAATAGAAGAGTTGTGAAGCATTTTTAAGCGTCAGCGGAATTCCGACAACAATGGAAGAGTTCCGAAGCATTTTTAAAAGTCAGCGGAATTCTGAGAACAATAGAAGAGTTGTGAAGCATTTTTAAGCGTCAGCGGAATTCCGAGAACAATGGAAGAATTCCGAAGCATTTTTAAACTTCAAAACTTCAGCAGAATTCCGAGAACAATGGAAGAGTTCCGAAGCATTCTTAAACTTCACCGCAATTCCGAGAACAATGGAAGAGTTCCGAAGCATTTTTAAACGTCAGCGGAATTCCGAGAACAATGGAAGAGTTCTGAAGCATTTTTAAACGTCAGCGGAATTTTGAAAACAATGGAAGATTTCCGAAGCATTTTTAAACGTCAGCGGAATTCTGCGAACACTGGAAGAGTTCCGAAGCATTTTTAAAAGTCAGCGGAATTCTGAGAACAATAGAAGAGTTGTGAAGCATTTTTAAGCGTCAGCGGAATTCCGAGAACAATGGAAGAGTTCCGAAGCATTCTTAAACTTCAGCGGAATTCCGAGAACAATGGAAGAGTTCCGAAGCATTTTTAAAAGTCAGCGGAATTCCGAGAACAATAGAAGAGTTCAGAAGCATTTTTAAACTTCAGCAGAATTCCTGGATCAATGGAAGAGTTCCGAAGCATTTTTAAAAGTCAGCAGAATTCCGAGAACAATAGAAGGGTACCAAAGCATGTTTAAACTTCACCGGAATTCCGAGAACAATGGAAGAGTTCCGAAGCATTTTTAAACGTCAGCGGAATTTTGAAAACAATGGAAGATTTCCGAAGCATTTTTAAACTTCAGCAGAATTCCTGGATCAATGGAAGAGTTCCGAAGCATTTTTAAAAGTCAGCAGAATTCCGAGAACAATAGAAGGGTACCAAAGCATGTTTAAACTTCAGAGGAATTCTGAGAACAATGTAAGAGTTCCGAAGCATTTTTAAACTTCACCGGAATTCCGAGAACAATGGAAGAGTTCTGAAGCATTTTTAAACGTCAGTGGAATTTTGAAAACAATGGAAGATTTCCGAAGCATTTTTAAACGTCAGCAGAATTCTGCGAACACTGGAAGAGTTCCGAAGCATTTTTAAACTTCAGCGGAATTTGGAGAACAATCGAAGAGTTCCGAAGCATTTTTAAAAGTCAGCGGAATTCCGAGAACACTGGAAGAGTTCCGAAGCATTTTTAAACTTCAGCAGAATTCCGAGAACAATGGAAGAATTCTGAAGCATTTTTAAAAGTCAGCGGAATACTGAGAACAATGGAAGAGTTGTGAAGCATTTTTAAACGTCAGCGGAATTCCAGAACAATGGAAGAGTTCCGAAGCATTTTTAAATGTCAGCGGAATTCCGAGAACAATGGAAGAGTTCTGAAGCATTTTTAAACGTCAGCGGATTTTGAAAACAATGGAAGATTTCCGAAGCATTTTTAAACGTCAGCGGAATTTGGAGAACAATCGAAGAGTTCCGAAGCATTTTTAAACTTCAACGGAATTTGGAGAACAATCGAATAGTTCCGAAGCAATTTTAAAAGTCAGCGGAATTCCGAGAACAATGGAAGAGTTGTGAAGCATTTTTAAACGTCAGTGGAATTCCAAGAACAATGGAAGAGTTCCGAAGCATTTTTAAATGTCAGCGGAATTCTGAGAACAATGGAAGAGTTCCGAAGCATTTTTAAACTTCAACAGAATTCCGAGAACAATGGAAGAGTTCCGAAGCATACTTAAACTTCAGCGGAATTCCGAGAACAATGGAAGAGTTCAGAAGCATTTTTAAAAGTCAGCGGAATTCCGAGAACAATGGAAGAGTTGTGAAGCATTTTTAAACGTCAGCGGAATTCCGAGAACAATGGAAGAGTTCCGAAGCATTTTTAAACGTCAGCGGAATTCCAAGAACAATGGAAGAGTTCTGAAGCCTTTTTAAATGTCAGCGTAATTCCGAGAACAATGGAAGAGTTCCGAAGCATTTTTAAACTTCAGCAGAATTCCGAGAACAATGGAAGAGTTCCGAAGCATTCTTAAACTTCAGCGGAATTCCGAAAACAATGGAAGAGTTCCGAAGCATTTTTAAATGTCAGCGGAATTCCGAGAACAATAGAAGAGTTGTGAAGCATTTTTAAGCGTCAGCGGAATTCCGAGAACAATGGAAGAGTTCCGAAGCATTTTTAAACTTCAGCAGAATTCCGAGAACAATGGAAGAGTTCCGAAGCATTTTTAAACTTCAGCAGAATTCCGAGAACAATGGAAGAGTTCCGAAGCATTCTTAAACTTCAGCGGAATTCCGAAAACAATGGAAGAGTTCCGAATCATTTTTAAATGTCAGCGGAATTCCGAGAACAATAGAAGAGTTGTGAAGCATTTTTAAACGTCAGTGGAATTCCAAGAACAATGGAAGAGTTCCGAAGCATTTTTAAATGTCAGCGGAATTCTGAGAACAATGGAAGAGTTCCGAAGCATTTTTAAACTTCAGCAGAATTCCGAGAACAATGGAAGAGTTCCGAAGCATACTTAAACTTCAGCGGAATTCCGAGAACAATGGAAGAGTTCAGAAGCATTTTTAAAAGTCAGCGGAATTCCGAGAACAATGGAAGAGTTGTGAAGCATTTTTAAACGTCAGCGGAATTCCGAGAACAATGGAAGAGTTCCGAAGCATTTTTAAACGTCAGCGGAATTCCAAGAACAATGGAAGAGTTCTGAAGCCTTTTTAAATGTCAGCGTAATTCCGAGAACAATGGAAGAGTTCCGAAGCATTTTTAAACTTCAGCAGAATTCCGAGAACAATGGAAGAGTTCCGAAGCATTCTTAAACTTCAGCGGAATTCCGAAAACAATGGAAGAGTTCCGAAGCATTTTTAAATGTCAGCGGAATTCCGAGAACAATAGAAGAGTTGTGAAGCATTTTTAAGCGTCAGCGGAATTCCGAGAACAATGGAAGAGTTCCGAAGCATTTTTAAACTTCAGCAGAATTCCGAGAACAATGGAAGAGTTCCGAAGCATTTTTAAACTTCAGCAGAATTCCGAGAACAATGGAAGAGTTCCGAAGCATTCTTAAACTTCAGCGGAATTCCGAAAAAAATGGAAGAGTTCCGAATCATTTTTAAATGTCAGCGGAATTCCGAGAACAATAGAAGAGTTGTGAAGCATTTTTAAGCGTCAGCGGAATTCCGACAACAATGGAAGAGTTCCGAAGCATTTTTAAAAGTCAGCGGAATTCTGAGAACAATAGAAGAGTTGTGAAGCATTTTTAAGCGTCAGCGGAATTCCGAGAACAATGGAAGAATTCCGAAGCATTTTTAAACTTCAAAACTTCAGCAGAATTCCGAGAACAATGGAAGAGTTCCGAAGCATTCTTAAACTTCACCGCAATTCCGAGAACAATGGAAGAGTTCCGAAGCATTTTTAAACGTCAGCGGAATTCCGAGAACAATGGAAGAGTTCTGAAGCATTTTTAAACGTCAGCGGAATTTTGAAAACAATGGAAGATTTCCGAAGCATTTTTAAACGTCAGCGGAATTCTGCGAACACTGGAAGAGTTCCGAAGCATTTTTAAAAGTCAGCGGAATTCTGAGAACAATAGAAGAGTTGTGAAGCATTTTTAAGCGTCAGCGGAATTCCGAGAACAATGGAAGAGTTCCGAAGCATTCTTAAACTTCAGCGGAATTCCGAGAACAATGGAAGAGTTCCGAAGCATTTTTAAAAGTCAGCGGAATTCCGAGAACAATAGAAGAGTTCAGAAGCATTTTTAAACTTCAGCAGAATTCCTGGATCAATGGAAGAGTTCCGAAGCATTTTTAAAAGTCAGCAGAATTCCGAGAACAATAGAAGGGTACCAAAGCATGTTTAAACTTCACCGGAATTCCGAGAACAATGGAAGAGTTCCGAAGCATTTTTAAACGTCAGCGGAATTCCGAAAACAATGGAAGATTTCCGAAGCATTTTTAAACTTCAGCAGAATTCCTGGATCAATGGAAGAGTTCCGAAGCATTTTTAAAAGTCAGCAGAATTCCGAGAACAATAGAAGGGTACCAAAGCATGTTTAAACTTCAGAGGAATTCTGAGAACAATGTAAGAGTTCCGAAGCATTTTTAAACTTCACCGGAATTCCGAGAACAATGGAAGAGTTCTGAAGCATTTTTAAACGTCAGTGGAATTTTGAAAACAATGGAAGATTTCCGAAGCATTTTTAAACGTCAGCAGAATTCTGCGAACACTGGAAGAGTTCCGAAGCATTTTTAAACTTCAGCGGAATTTGGAGAACAATCGAAGAGTTCCGAAGCATTTTTAAAAGTCAGCGGAATTCCGAGAACACTGGAAGAGTTCCGAAGCATTTTTAAACTTCAGCGGAATTTGGAGAACAATCAAAGAGTTCCGAAGCATTTTTAAAAGTCAGCGGAATTCCGAGAACAATGGAAGAGTTGTGAAGCATTTTTAAACGTCAGCGGAATTCCGAGAACAATGGAAGAGTTCCGAAGCATTTTTAAACGTCAGCGGAATTCCGAGAACAATGGAAGAGTTCTGAAGCCTTTTTAAATGTCAGCGGAATTCCGAGAACAATGGAAGACTTCTGAAGCATTTTTAAATGTCAGCGGAATTCTGAGAACAATGGAAGAGTTCCGAAGCATTTTTAAACTTCAGCAGAATTTGGAGAACAATCAAAGAGTTCCGAAGCATTTTTAAAAGTCAGCGGAATTCCGAGAACAATGGAAGAGTTGTGAAGCATTTTTAAACGTCAGCGGAATTCCGAGAACAATGGAAGAGTTCCGAAGCATTTTTAAACGTCAGCGGAATTCCGAGAACAATGGAAGAGCTCTGAAGCCTTTTTAAATGTCAGCGGAATTCCGAGAACAATGGAAGACTTCTGAAGCATTTTTAAATGTCAGCGGAATTCTGAGAACAATGGAAGAGTTCCGAAGCATTTTTAAACTTCAGCAGAATTCCGAGAACAATGGAAGAGTTCCGAAGCATTTTTGAAAGTCAGCAGAATTCCGAGAACAATAGAAGGGTACCAAAGCATGTTTAAACTTCACCGGAATTCCGAGAACAATGGAAGATTTCCGAAGCATTTTTAAACATCAGCGGAATTCTGCGAACACTGGAAGAGTTCCGAAGCATTTTTAAAAGTCAGCGGAATTCTGAGAACAATAGAAGAGTTGTGAAGCATTTTTAAGCGTCAGCGGAATTCCGAGAACAATGGAAGAGTTCCGAAGCATTCTTAAACTTCAGCGGAATTCCGAGAACAATGGAAGAGTTCCGAAGCATTTTTAAAAGTCAGCGGAATTCCGAGAACAATAGAAGAGTTCAGAAGCATTTTTAAACTTCAGCAGAATTCCTGGATCAATGGAAGAGTTCCGAAGCATTTTTAAAAGTCAGCAGAATTCCGAGAACAATAGAAGGGTACCAAAGCATGTTTAAACTTCACCGGAATTCCGAGAACAATGGAAGAGTTCCGAAGCATTTTTAAACGTCAGCGGAATTTTGAAAACAATGGAAGATTTCCGAAGCATTTTTAAACTTCAGCAGAATTCCTGGATCAATGGAAGAGTTCCGAAGCATTTTTAAAAGTCAGCAGAATTCCGAGAACAATAGAAGGGTACCAAAGCATGTTTAAACTTCAGAGGAATTCTGAGAACAATGTAAGAGTTCCGAAGCATTTTTAAACTTCACCGGAATTCCGAGAACAATGGAAGAGTTCTGAAGCATTTTTAAACGTCAGTGGAATTTTGAAAACAATGGAAGATTTCCGAAGCATTTTTAAACGTCAGCAGAATTCTGCGAACACTGGAAGAGTTCCGAAGCATTTTTAAACTTCAGCGGAATTTGGAGAACAATCGAAGAGTTCCGAAGCATTTTTAAAAGTCAGCGGAATTCCGAGAACACTGGAAGAGTTCCGAAGCATTTTTAAACTTCAGCGGAATTTGGAGAACAATCAAAGAGTTCCGAAGCATTTTTAAAAGTCAGCGGAATTCCGAGAACAATGGAAGAGTTGTGAAGCATTTTTAAACGTCAGCGGAATTCCGAGAACAATGGAAGAGTTCCGAAGCATTTTTAAACGTCAGCGGAATTCCGAGAACAATGGAAGAGTTCTGAAGCCTTTTTAAATGTCAGCGGAATTCCGAGAACAATGGAAGACTTCTGAAGCATTTTTAAATGTCAGCGGAATTCTGAGAACAATGGAAGAGTTCCGAAGCATTTTTAAACTTCAGCAGAATTTGGAGAACAATCAAAGAGTTCCGAAGCATTTTTAAAAGTCAGCGGAATTCCGAGAACAATGGAAGAGTTGTGAAGCATTTTTAAACGTCAGCGGAATTCCGAGAACAATGGAAGAGTTCCGAAGCATTTTTAAACGTCAGCGGAATTCCGAGAACAATGGAAGAGCTCTGAAGCCTTTTTAAATGTCAGCGGAATTCCGAGAACAATGGAAGACTTCTGAAGCATTTTTAAATGTCAGCGGAATTCTGAGAACAATGGAAGAGTTCCGAAGCATTTTTAAACTTCAGCAGAATTCCGAGAACAATGGAAGAGTTCCGAAGCATACTTAAACTTCAGCGGAATTCCGAGAACAATGGAAGAATTCTGAAGCATTTTTAAAAGTCAGCGGAATACTGAGAACAATGGAAGAGTTGTGAAGCATTTTTAAACGTCAGCGGAATTCCAGAACAATGGAAGAGTTCCGAAGCATTTTTAAATGTCAGCGGAATTCCGAGAACAATGGAAGAGTTCTGAAGCATTTTTAAACGTCAGCGGATTTTGAAAACAATGGAAGATTTCCGAAGCATTTTTAAACGTCAGCGGAATTTGGAGAACAATCGAAGAGTTCCGAAGCATTTTTAAACTTCAACGGAATTTGGAGAACAATCGAAGAGTTCCGAAGCAATTTTAAAAGTCAGCGGAATTCCGAGAACAATGGAAGAGTTGTGAAGCATTTTTAAACGTCAGTGGAATTCCAAGAACAATGGAAGAGTTCCGAAGCATTTTTAAATGTCAGCGGAATTCTGAGAACAATGGAAGAGTTCCGAAGCATTTTTAAACGTCAGCAGAATTCCGAGAACAATGGAAGAGTTCCGAAGCATACTTAAACTTCAGCGGAATTCCGAGAACAATGGAAGAGTTCAGAAGCATTTTTAAAAGTCAGCGGAATTCCGAGAACAATGGAAGAGTTGTGAAGCATTTTTAAACGTCAGCGGAATTCCGAGAACAATGGAAGAGTTCCGAAGCATTTTTAATCGTCAGCGGAATTCCAAGAACAATGGAAGAGTTCTGAAGCTTTTTTAAATGTCAGCGTAATTCCGAGAACAATGGAAGAGTTCCGAAGCATTTTTAAACTTCAGCAGAATTCCGAGAACAATGAAAGAGTTCCGAAGCATTCTTAAACTTCAGCGGAATTCCGAAAACAATGGAAGAGTTCCGAAGCATTTTTAAATGTCAGCGGAATTCCGAGAACAATAGAAGAGTTGTGAAGCATTTTTAAGCGTCAGCGGAATTCCGAGAACTATGGAAGAGTTCAGAAGCATTTTTAAACTTCAGCAGAATTCCGAGAACAATGGAAGAGTTCCGAAGCATTTTTAAACTTCAGCAGAATTCCGAGAACAATGGAAGAGTTCCGAAGCATTCTTAAACTTCAGCGGAATTCCGAAAACAATGGAAGAGTTCCGAATCATTTTTAAATGTCAGCGGAATTCCGAGAACAATAGAAGAGTTGTGAAGCATTTTTAAGCGTCAGCGGAATTCCGACAACAATGGAAGAGTTCCGAAGCATTTTTAAAAGTCAGCGGAATTCTGAGAACAATAGAAGAGTTGTGAAGCATTTTTAAGCGTCAGCGGAACTCCGAGAACAATGGAAGAATTCCGAAGCATTTTTAAACTTCAAAACTTCAGCAGAATTCCGAGAACAATGGAAGAGTTCCGAAGCATTCTTAAACTTCACCGCAATTCCGAGAACAATGGAAGAGTTCCGAAGCATTTTTAAACGTCAGCGGAATTCCGAGAACAATGGAAGAGTTCTGAAGCATTTTTAAACGTCAGCGGAATTTTGAAAACAATGGAAGATTTCCGAAGCATTTTTAAACGTCAGCGGAATTCTGCGAACACTGAAAGAGTTCCGAAGCATTTTTAAAAGTCAGCGGAATTCTGAGAACAATAGAAGAGTTGTGAAGCATTTTTAAGCGTCAGCGGAATTCCGAGAACAATGGAAGAGTTCCGAAGCATTCTTAAACTTCAGCGGAATTCCGAGAACAATGGAAGAGTTCTGAAGCCTTTTTAAATGTCAGCGGAATTCCGAGAACAATGGAAGACTTCTGAAGCCTTTTTAAATGTCAGCGGAATTCCGAGAACAATGGAAGAGTTCCGAAGCATTTTTAAACGTCAGCGGAATTCCGAGAACAATGGAAGAGCTCTGAAGCCTTTTTAAATGTCAGCGGAATTCCGAGAACAATGGAAGACTTCTGAAGCATTTTTAAATGTCAGCGGAATTCTGAGAACAATGGAAGAGTTCCGAAGCATTTTTAAACTTCAGCAGAATTCCGAGAACAATGGAAGAGTTCCGAAGCATATTTAAACTTCAGCGGAATTCCGAGAACAATGGAAGAATTCTGAAGCATTTTTAAAAGTCAGCGGAATACTGAGAACAATGGAAGAGTTGTGAAGCATTTTTAAACGTCAGCGGAATTCCAGAACAATGGAAGAGTTCCGAAGCATTTTTAAATGTCAGCGGAATTCCGAGAACAATGGAAGAGTTCCTGAGCATTTTTAAACGTCAGCGGATTTTGAAAACAATGGAAGATTTCCGAAGCATTTTTAAACGTCAGCGGAATTTGGAGAACAATCGAAGAGTTCCGAAGCATTTTTAAACTTCAACGGAATTTGGAGAACAATCGAAGAGTTCCGAAGCAATTTTAAAAGTCAGCGGAATTCCGAGAACAATGGAAGAGTTGTGAAGCATTTTTAAACGTCAGTGGAATTCCAAGAACAATGGAAGAGTTCCGAAGCATTTTTAAACTTCAGCAGAATTCCGAGAACAATGGAAGAGTTCCGAAGCATACTTAAACTTCAGCGGAATTCCGAGAACAATGGAAGAGTTCAGAAGCATTTTTAAAAGTCAGCGGAATTCCGAGAACAATGGAAGAGTTGTGAAGCATTTTTAAACGTCAGCGGAATTCCGAGAACAATGGAAGAGTTCCGAAGCATTTTTAAACGTCAGCGGAATTCCGAGAACAATAGAAGAGTTGTGAAGCATTTTTAAGCGTCAGCGGAATTCCGAGAACAATGGAAGAGTTCCGAAGCATTTTTAAACTTCAGCAGAATTCCGAGAACAATGGAAGAGTTCCGAAGCATTTTTAAAAGTCAGCGGAATTCTGAGAACAATAGAAGAGTTGTGAAGCATTTTTAAGCGTCCGCGGAACTCCGAGAACAATGGAAGAATTCCGAAGCATTTTTAAACTTCAAAACTTCAGCAGAATTCCGAGAACAATGGAAGAGTTCCGAAGCATTCTTAAACTTCACCGCAATTCCGAGAACAATGGAAGAGTTCCGAAGCATTTTTAAACGTCAGCGGAATTCCGAGAACAATGGAAGAGTACTGAAGCATTTTTAAACGTCAGCGGAATTTTGAAAACAATGGAAGATTTCCGAAGCATTTTTAAACGTCAGCGGAATTCTGCGAACACTGGAAGAGTTCCGAAGCATTTTTAAAAGTCAGCGGAATTCTGAGAACAATAGAAGAGTTGTGAAGCATTTTTAAGCGTCAGCGGAATTCCGAGAACAATGGAAGAGTTCCGAAGCATTCTTAAACTTCAGCGGAATTCCGAGAACAATGGAAGAGTTCCGAAGCATTCTTAAACTTCAGCAGAATTCCGAGAACAATGGAAGAGTTCCCAAGCATTTTTAAAAGTCAGCGGAATTCCGAGAACAATAGAAGAGTTCAGAAGCATTTTTAAACTTCAGCAGAATTCCTGGATCAATGGAAGAGTTCCGAAGCATTTTTAAAAGTCAGCGGAATTCCGAGAACAATGGAAGCTTTGTGAAGCATTTTTCAACGTCAGCGGAATTCCGAGAACAATGGAAGAGTTCCGAAGCATTTTTAAACGTCAGCGGAATTCCGAGAACAATGGAAGAGTTCTGAAGCCTTTTTAAATGTCAGCGGAATTCCGAGAACAATGGAAGAGTTCCGAAGCATTTTTAAATGTCAGCGGAATTCTGAGAACAATGGAAGAGTTCCGAAGCATTTTTAAACTTCAGCAGAATTCCGAGAACAATGGAAGAGATCCGAAGCATACTTAAACTTCAGCAGAATTCCGAGAACAATGGAAGAGTTCTGAAGCATTTTTTAAAGTCAGCGGAATAACGAGAACAATGGAAGAGTTGTGAAGCATTTTTAAACGTCAGCGGAATTCCAGAACAATGGAAGAGTTCCGAAGCATTTTTAAATGTCAGCGGAATTCCGAGAACAATGGAAGAGTTCTGAAGCATTTTTAAACGTCAGCGGATTTTGAAAACAATGGAAGATTTCCGAAGCATTTTTAAACGTCAGCGGAATTCCGAGAACACTGGAAGAATTCCGAAGCATTTTTAAACTTCAGCGGAATTTGGAGAACAATCGAAGAGTTCCGAATCAATTTTAAAAGTCAGCGGAATTCTGAGAACAATGGAAGAGTTGTGAAGCATTTTTTAACGTCAGTGGAATTCCAAGAACAATGGAAGAGTTCCGAAGCATTTTTAAACGTCAGCGGAATTCCGAGAAGAATGGAAGAGTTCCGAAGCATTTTTAAATGTAAGCGGAATTCTGAGAACAATGGAAGAGTTCCGAAGCATTTTTAAACTTCAGCAGAATTCCGAGAACAATGGAAGAGTTCCGAAGCATACTTAAACTTCAGCGGAATTCCGAGAACAATAGAAGAGTTTCGAAGCATTTTTAAAAGTCAGCGGAATTCCGAGAACAATAGAAGAGTTGTGAAGCAATTTTAAGAGTCAGCGGAATTCCGAGAACAATGGAAGAGTTCCGAAGGATTTTTAAATGTCAGCGTAATTCTGCGAACACTGGAAGAGTTCCGAAGCATTTTTAAACTTCAGCAGAATTTGGAGAACAATGGAAGAGTTCCGAAGCATTTTTAAAAGTCAGCGGAATTCCGAGAACAATTTAAGAGTTCTGAAGCATTTTTAAACATCAGCGGAATTTTGAAAACAATGGAAGATTTCCGAAGCATTTTTAAAAGTCAGCGGAATTCTGAGAACAATAGAAGAGTTGTGAAGCATTTTTAAGCGTCAGCGGAATTCCGAGAACAATGGAAGAATTCCGAAGCATTTTTAAACTTCAAAACTTCAGCGGAATTCCGAGAACAATGGAAGAGTTCCGAAGCATTTTTAAACTTCAGCGGAATTTGGAGAACAATCAAAGAGTTCCGAAGCATTTTTAAAAGTCAGCGGAATTCCGAGAACAATGGAAGAGTTGTGAAGCATTTTTAAACGTCAGCGGAATTCCGAGAACAATGGAAGAGTTCCGAAGCATTTTTAAACGTCAGCGGAATTCCGAGAACAATGGAAGAGCTCTGAAGCCTTTTTAAATGTCAGCGGAATTCCGAGAACAATGGAAGACTTCTGAAACATTTTTAAATGTCAGCGGAATTCTGAGAACAATGGAAGAGTTCCGAAGCATTTTTAAACTTCAGCAGAATTCCGAGAACAATGGAAGAGTTCCGAAGCATACTTAAACTTCAGCGGAATTCCGAGAACAATGGAAGAATTCTGAAGCATTTTTAAAAGTCAGCGGAATACTGAGAACAATGGAAGAGTTGTGAAGCATTTTTAAACGTCAGCGGAATTCCAGAACAATGGAAGAGTTCCGAAGCATTTTTAAATGTCAGCGGAATTCCGAGAACAATGGAAGTGTTCTGAAGCATTTTTAAACGTCAGCGGATTTTGAAAACAATGGAAGATTTCCGAAGCATTTTTCAACGTCAGCGGAATTCCGAGAACAATGGAAGAGTTCCGAAGCATTTTTAAACGTCAGCGGAATTCCGAGAACAATGGAAGAGTTCTGAAGCCTTTTTAAATGTCAGCGGAATTCCGAGAACAATGGAAGAGTTCCGAAGCATTTTTAAATGTCAGCGGAATTCTGAGAACAATGGAAGAGTTCCGAAGCATTTTTAAACTTCAGCAGAATTCCGAGAACAATGGAAGAGATCCAAAGCATACTTAAACTTCAGCAGAATTCCGAGAACAATGGAAGAGTTCTGAAGCATTTTTTAAAGTCAGCAGAATTCTGAGAACAATGAAAGAGTTCCGAAGCATTTTTAAACTTCAGCGGAATTTGGAGAACAATCAAAGAGTTCCGAAGCATTTTTAAAAGTCAGCGGAATTCCGAGAACAATGGAAGAGTTGTGAAGCATTTTTAAACGTCAGCGGAATTCCGAGAAGAATGGAAGAGTTCCGAAGCATTTTTAAACGTCAGCGGAATTCCGAGAACAATGGAAGAGTTCTGAAGCCTTTTTAAATGTCAGCGGAATTCCGAGAACAATGGAAGACTTCTGAAGCATTTTTAAATGTCAGCGGAATTCTGAGAACAATGGAAGAGTTCCGAAGCATTTTTAAACTTCAGCGGAATTTGGAGAACAATCAAAGAGTTCCGAAGCATTTTTAAAAGTCAGCGGAATTCCGAGAACAATGGAAGAGTTGTGAAGCATTTTTAAACGTCAGCGGAATTCCGAGAACAATGGAAGAGTTCCGAAGCATTTTTAAACGTCAGCGGAATTCCGAGAACAATGGAAGAGCTCTGAAGCCTTTTTAAATGTCAGCGGAATTCCGAGAACAATGGAAGACTTCTGAAGCATTTTTAAATGTCAGCGGAATTCTGAGAACAATGGAAGAGTTCCGAAGCATTTTTAAACTTCAGCAGAATTCCGAGAACAATGGAAGAGTTCCGAAGCATACTTAAACTTCAGCGGAATTCCGAGAACAATGGAAGAATTCTGAAGCATTTTTAAAAGTCAGCGGAATACTGAGAACAATGGAAGAGTTGTGAAGCATTTTTAAACGTCAGCGGAATTCCAGAACAATGGAAGAGTTCCGAAGCATTTTTAAATGTCAGCGGAATTCCGAGAACAATGGAAGTGTTCTGAAGCATTTTTAAATGTCAGCGGATTTTGAAAACAATGGAAGATTTCCGAAGCATTTTTAAACGTCAGCGGAATTTGGAGAACAATCGAAGAGTTCCGAAGCATTTTTAAACGTCAGCGGAATTCCAAGAACAATGGAAGAGTTCTGAAGCCTTTTTAAATGTCAGCGTAATTCCGAGAACAATGGAAGAGTTCCGAAGCATTTTTAAACTTCAGCAGAATTCCGAGAACAATGAAAGAGTTCCGAAGCATTCTTAAACTTCAGCGGAATTCAGAAAACAATGGAAGAGTTCCAAAGCATTTTTAAATGTCAGCGGAATTCCGAGAACAATAGAAGAGTTGTGAAGCATTTTTAAGCGTCAGCGGAATTCCGAGAACAATGGAAGAGTTCCGAAGCATTTTTAAACTTCAGCAGAATTCCGAGAACAATGGAAGAGTTCCGAAGCATTTTTAAACTTCAGCAGAATTCCGAGAACAATGGAAGAGTTCCAAAGCATTCTTAAACTTCAGCGGAATTCCGAAAACAATGGAAGAGTTCCGAATCATTTTTAAATGTCAGCGGAATTCCGAGAACAATAGAAGAGTTGTGAAGCATTTTTAAGCGTCAGCGGAATTCCGACAACAATGGAAGAGTTCCGAAGCATTTTTAAAAGTCAGCGGAATTCTGAGAACAATAGAAGAGTTGTGAAGCATTTTTAAGCGTCAGCGGAACTCCGAGAACAATGGAAGAATTCCGAAGCATTTTTAAACTTCAAAACTTCAGCAGAATTCCGAGAACAATGGAAGAGTTCCGAAGCATTCTTAAACTTCACCGCAATTCCGAGAACAATGGAAGAGTTCCGAAGCATTTTTAAACGTCAGCGGAATTCCGAGAACAATGGAAGAGTTCTGAAGCATTTTTAAACGTCAGCGGAATTTTGAAAACAATGGAAGATTTCCGAAGCATTTTTAAACGTCAGCGGAATTCTGCGAACACTGGAAGAGTTCCGAAGCATTTTTAAAAGTCAGCGGAATTCTGAGAACAATAGAAGAGTTGTGAAGCATTTTTAAGCGTCAGCGGAATTCCGAGAACAATGGAAGAGTTCCGAAGCATTCTTAAACTTCAGCGGAATTCCGAGAACAATGGAAGAGTTCCGAAGCATTTTTAAAAGTCAGCGGAATTCCGAGAACAATAGAAGAGTTCAGAAGCATTTTTAAACTTCAGCAGAATTCCTGGATCAATGGAAGAGTTCCGAAGCATTTTTAAAAGTCAGCGGAATTCCGAGAACAATGGAAGCTTTGTGAAGCATTTTTCAACGTCAGCGGAATTCCGAGAACAATGGAAGAGTTCCGAAGCATTTTTAAACGTCAGCGGAATTCCGAGAACAATGGAAGAGTTCTGAAGCCTTTTTAAATGTCAGCGGAATTCCGAGAACAATGGAAGAGTTCCGAAGCATTTTTAAATGTCAGCGGAATTCTGAGAACAATGGAAGAGTTCCGAAGCATTTTTAAACTTCAGCAGAATTCCGAGAACAATGGAAGAGATCCGAAGCATACTTAAACTTCAGCAGAATTCCGAGAACAATGGAAGAGTTCTGAAGCATTTTTTAAAGTCAGCGGAATAACGAGAACAATGGAAGAGTTGTGAAGCATTTTTAAACGTCAGCGGAATTCCAGAACAATGGAAGAGTTCCGAAGCATTTTTAAATGTCAGCGGAATTCCGAGAACAATGGAAGAGTTCTGAAGCATTTTTAAACGTCAGCGGATTTTGAAAACAATGGAAGATTTCCGAAGCATTTTTAAACGTCAGCGGAATTCTGTGAACACTGAAAGAGTTCCGAAGCATTTTTAAACTTCAGCGGAATTTGGAGAACAATCAAAGAGTTCCGAATCAATTTTAAAAGTCAGCGGAATTCTGAGAACAATGGAAGAGTTGTGAAGCATTTTTAAACGTCAGCGGAATTCCGAGAACAATGGAAGAGTTCTGAAGCCTTTTTAAATGTCAGCGGAATTCCGAGAACAATGGAAGACTTCTGAAGCATTTTTAAAAGTCAGCGGAATTCTGAGAACAATAGAAGAGTTGTGAAGCATTTTTAAGCGTCAGCGGAATTCCGAGAACAATGGAAGAGTTCCGAAGCATTCTTAAACTTCAGCGGAATTCCGAGAACAATGGAAGAGTTCTGAAGCCTTTTTAAATGTCAGCGGAATTCCGAGAACAATGGAAGACTTCTGAAGCCTTTTTAAATGTCAGCGGAATTCCGAGAACAATGGAAGAGTTCCGAAGCATTTTTAAACGTCAGCGGAATTCCGAGAACAATGGAAGAGCTCTGAAGCCTTTTTAAATGTCAGCGGAATTCCGAGAACAATGGAAGACTTCTGAAGCATTTTTAAATGTCAGCGGAATTCTGAGAACAATGGAAGAGTTCCGAAGCATTTTTAAACTTCAGCAGAATTCCGAGAACAATGGAAGAGTTCCGAAGCATACTTAAACTTCAGCGGAATTCCGAGAACAATGGAAGAATTCTGAAGCATTTTTAAAAGTCAGCGGAATACTGAGAACAATGGAAGAGTTGTGAAGCATTTTTAAACGTCAGCGGAATTCCAGAACAATGGAAGAGTTCCGAAGCATTTTTAAATGTCAGCGGAATTCCGAGAACAATGGAAGAGTTCCTGAGCATTTTTAAACGTCAGCGGATTTTGAAAACAATGGAAGATTTCCGAAGCATTTTTAAACGTCAGCGGAATTTGGAGAACAATCGAAGAGTTCCGAAGCATTTTTAAACTTCAACGGAATTTGGAGAACAATCGAAGAGTTCCGAAGCAATTTTAAAAGTCAGCGGAATTCCGAGAACAATGGAAGAGTTGTGAAGCATTTTTAAACGTCAGTGGAATTCCAAGAACAATGGAAGAGTTCCGAAGCATTTTTAAACTTCAGCAGAATTCCGAGAACAATGGAAGAGTTCCGAAGCATACTTAAACTTCAGCGGAATTCCGAGAACAATGGAAGAGTTCAGAAGCATTTTTAAAAGTCAGCGGAATTCCGAGAACAATGGAAGAGTTGTGAAGCATTTTTAAACGTCAGCGGAATTCCGAGAACAATGGAAGAGTTCCGAAGCATTTTTAAACGTCAGCGGAATTCCGAGAACAATAGAAGAGTTGTGAAGCATTTTTAAGCGTCAGCGGAATTCCGAGAACAATGGAAGAGTTCCGAAGCATTTTTAAACTTCAGCAGAATTCCGAGAACAATGGAAGAGTTCCGAAGCATTTTTAAACTTCAGCAGAATTCCGAGAACAATAGAAGAGTTGTGAAGCATTTTTAAGCGTCAGCGGAATTCCGACAACAATGGAAGAGTTCCGAAGCATTTTTAAAAGTCAGCGGAATTCTGAGAACAATAGAAGAGTTGTGAAGCATTTTTAAGCGTCCGCGGAACTCCGAGAACAATGGAAGAATTCCGAAGCATTTTTAAACTTCAAAACTTCAGCAGAATTCCGAGAACAATGGAAGAGTTCCGAAGCATTCTTAAACTTCACCGCAATTCCGAGAACAATGGAAGAGTTCCGAAGCATTTTTAAACGTCAGCGGAATTCCGAGAACAATGGAAGAGTACTGAAGCATTTTTAAACGTCAGCGGAATTTTGAAAACAATGGAAGATTTCCGAAGCATTTTTAAACGTCAGCGGAATTCTGCGAACACTGGAAGAGTTCCGAAGCATTTTTAAAAGTCAGCGGAATTCTGAGAACAATAGAAGAGTTGTGAAGCATTTTTAAGCGTCAGCGGAATTCCGAGAACAATGGAAGAGTTCCGAAGCATTCTTAAACTTCAGCGGAATTCCGAGAACAATGGAAGAGTTCCGAAGCATTCTTAAACTTCAGCGGAATTCCGAGAACAATGGAAGAGTTCCCAAGCATTTTTAAAAGTCAGCGGAATTCCGAGAACAATAGAAGAGTTCAGAAGCATTTTTAAACTTCAGCAGAATTCCTGGATCAATGGAAGAGTTCCGAAGCATTTTTAAAAGTCAGCGGAATTCCGAGAACAATGGAAGCTTTGTGAAGCATTTTTCAACGTCAGCGGAATTCCGAGAACAATGGAAGAGTTCCGAAGCATTTTTAAACGTCAGCGGAATTCCGAGAACAATGGAAGAGTTCTGAAGCCTTTTTAAATGTCAGCGGAATTCCGAGAACAATGGAAGAGTTCCGAAGCATTTTTAAATGTCAGCGGAATTCTGAGAACAATGGAAGAGTTCCGAAGCATTTTTAAACTTCAGCAGAATTCCGAGAACAATGGAAGAGATCCGAAGCATACTTAAACTTCAGCAGAATTCCGAGAACAATGGAAGAGTTCTGAAGCATTTTTTAAAGTCAGCGGAATAACGAGAACAATGGAAGAGTTGTGAAGCATTTTTAAACGTCAGCGGAATTCCAGAACAATGGAAGAGTTCCGAAGCATTTTTAAATGTCAGCGGAATTCCGAGAACAATGGAAGAGTTCTGAAGCATTTTTAAACGTCAGCGGATTTTGAAAACAATGGAAGATTTCCGAAGCATTTTTAAACGTCAGCGGAATTCCGAGAACACTGGAAGAATTCCGAAGCATTTTTAAACTTCAGCGGAATTTGGAGAACAATCGAAGAGTTCCGAATCAATTTTAAAAGTCAGCGGAATTCTGAGAACAATGGAAGAGTTGTGAAGCATTTTTTAACGTCAGTGGAATTCCAAGAACAATGGAAGAGTTCCGAAGCATTTTTAAACGTCAGCGGAATTCCGAGAAGAATGGAAGAGTTCCGAAGCATTTTTAAATGTAAGCGGAATTCTGAGAACAATGGAAGAGTTCCGAAGCATTTTTAAACTTCAGCAGAATTCCGAGAACAATGGAAGAGTTCCGAAGCATACTTAAACTTCAGCGGAATTCCGAGAACAATAGAAGAGTTTCGAAGCATTTTTAAAAGTCAGCGGAATTCCGAGAACAATAGAAGAGTTGTGAAGCAATTTTAAGAGTCAGCGGAATTCCGAGAACAAAGGAAGAGTTCCGAAGGATTTTTAAATGTCAGCGGAATTCTGCGAACACTGGAAGAGTTCCGAAGCATTTTTAAACTTCAGCAGAATTTGGAGAACAATGGAAGAGTTCCGAAGCATTTTTAAAAGTCAGCGGAATTCCGAGAACAATTTAAGAGTTCTGAAGCATTTTTAAACATCAGCGGAATTTTGAAAACAATGGAAGATTTCCGAAGCATTTTTAAAAGTCAGCGGAATTCTGAGAACAATAGAAGAGTTGTGAAGCATTTTTAAGCGTCAGCGGAATTCCGAGAACAATGGAAGAATTCCGAAGCATTTTTAAACTTCAAAACTTCAGCGGAATTCCGAGAACAATGGAAGAGTTCCGAAGCATTTTTAAACTTCAGCGGAATTTGGAGAACAATCAAAGAGTTCCGAAGCATTTTTAAAAGTCAGCGGAATTCCGAGAACAATGGAAGAGTTGTGAAGCATTTTTAAACGTCAGCGGAATTCCGAGAACAATGGAAGAGTTCCGAAGCATTTTTAAACGTCAGCGGAATTCCGAGAACAATGGAAGAGCTCTGAAGCCTTTTTAAATGTCAGCGGAATTCCGAGAACAATGGAAGACTTCTGAAACATTTTTAAATGTCAGCGGAATTCTGAGAACAATGGAAGAGTTCCGAAGCATTTTTAAACTTCAGCAGAATTCCGAGAACAATGGAAGAGTTCCGAAGCATACTTAAACTTCAGCGGAATTCCGAGAACAATGGAAGAATTCTGAAGCATTTTTAAAAGTCAGCGGAATACTGAGAACAATGGAAGAGTTGTGAAGCATTTTTAAACGTCAGCGGAATTCCAGAACAATGGAAGAGTTCCGAAGCATTTTTAAATGTCAGCGGAATTCCGAGAACAATGGAAGTGTTCTGAAGCATTTTTAAACGTCAGCGGATTTTGAAAACAATGGAAGATTTCCGAAGCATTTTTCAACGTCAGCGGAATTCCGAGAACAATGGAAGAGTTCCGAAGCATTTTTAAACGTCAGCGGAATTCCGAGAACAATGGAAGAGTTCTGAAGCCTTTTTAAATGTCAGCGGAATTCCGAGAACAATGGAAGAGTTCCGAAGCATTTTTAAATGTCAGCGGAATTCTGAGAACAATGGAAGAGTTCCGAAGCATTTTTAAACTTCAGCAGAATTCCGAGAACAATGGAAGAGATCCAAAGCATACTTAAACTTCAGCAGAATTCCGAGAACAATGGAAGAGTTCTGAAGCATTTTTTAAAGTCAGCAGAATTCTGAGAACAATGAAAGAGTTCCGAAGCATTTTTAAACTTCAGCGGAATTTGGAGAACAATCAAAGAGTTCCGAAGCATTTTTAAAAGTCAGCGGAATTCCGAGAACAATGGAAGAGTTGTGAAGCATTTTTAAACGTCAGCGGAATTCCGAGAAGAATGGAAGAGTTCCGAAGCATTTTTAAACGTCAGCGGAATTCCGAGAACAATGGAAGAGTTCTGAAGCCTTTTTAAATGTCAGCGGAATTCCGAGAACAATGGAAGACTTCTGAAGCATTTTTAAATGTCAGCGGAATTCTGAGAACAATGGAAGAGTTCCGAAGCATTTTTAAACTTCAGCGGAATTTGGAGAACAATCAAAGAGTTCCGAAGCATTTTTAAAAGTCAGCGGAATTCCGAGAACAATGGAAGAGTTGTGAAGCATTTTTAAACGTCAGCGGAATTCCGAGAACAATGGAAGAGTTCCGAAGCATTTTTAAACGTCAGCGGAATTCCGAGAACAATGGAAGAGCTCTGAAGCCTTTTTAAATGTCAGCGGAATTCCGAGAACAATGGAAGACTTCTGAAGCATTTTTAAATGTCAGCGGAATTCTGAGAACAATGGAAGAGTTCCGAAGCATTTTTAAACTTCAGCAGAATTCCGAGAACAATGGAAGAGTTCCGAAGCATACTTAAACTTCAGCGGAATTCCGAGAACAATGGAAGAATTCTGAAGCATTTTTAAAAGTCAGCGGAATACTGAGAACAATGGAAGAGTTGTGAAGCATTTTTAAACGTCAGCGGAATTCCAGAACAATGGAAGAGTTCCGAAGCATTTTTAAATGTCAGCGGAATTCCGAGAACAATGGAAGTGTTCTGAAGCATTTTTAAATGTCAGCGGATTTTGAAAACAATGGAAGATTTCCGAAGCATTTTTAAACGTCAGCGGAATTTGGAGAACAATCGAAGAGTTCCGAAGCATTTTTAAACGTCAGCGGAATTCCAAGAACAATGGAAGAGTTCTGAAGCCTTTTTAAATGTCAGCGTAATTCCGAGAACAATGGAAGAGTTCCGAAGCATTTTTAAACTTCAGCAGAATTCCGAGAACAATGAAAGAGTTCCGAAGCATTCTTAAACTTCAGCGGAATTCAGAAAACAATGGAAGAGTTCCAAAGCATTTTTAAATGTCAGCGGAATTCCGAGAACAATAGAAGAGTTGTGAAGCATTTTTAAGCGTCAGCGGAATTCCGAGAACAATGGAAGAGTTCCGAAGCATTTTTAAACTTCAGCAGAATTCCGAGAACAATGGAAGAGTTCCGAAGCATTTTTAAACTTCAGCAGAATTCCGAGAACAATGGAAGAGTTCCAAAGCATTCTTAAACTTCAGCGGAATTCCGAAAACAATGGAAGAGTTCCGAATCATTTTTAAATGTCAGCGGAATTCCGAGAACAATAGAAGAGTTGTGAAGCATTTTTAAGCGTCAGCGGAATTCCGACAACAATGGAAGAGTTCCGAAGCATTTTTAAAAGTCAGCGGAATTCTGAGAACAATAGAAGAGTTGTGAAGCATTTTTAAGCGTCAGCGGAACTCCGAGAACAATGGAAGAATTCCGAAGCATTTTTAAACTTCAAAACTTCAGCAGAATTCCGAGAACAATGGAAGAGTTCCGAAGCATTCTTAAACTTCACCGCAATTCCGAGAACAATGGAAGAGTTCCGAAGCATTTTTAAACGTCAGCGGAATTCCGAGAACAATGGAAGAGTTCTGAAGCATTTTTAAACGTCAGCGGAATTTTGAAAACAATGGAAGATTTCCGAAGCATTTTTAAACGTCAGCGGAATTCTGCGAACACTGGAAGAGTTCCGAAGCATTTTTAAAAGTCAGCGGAATTCTGAGAACAATAGAAGAGTTGTGAAGCATTTTTAAGCGTCAGCGGAATTCCGAGAACAATGGAAGAGTTCCGAAGCATTCTTAAACTTCAGCGGAATTCCGAGAACAATGGAAGAGTTCCGAAGCATTTTTAAAAGTCAGCGGAATTCCGAGAACAATAGAAGAGTTCAGAAGCATTTTTAAACTTCAGCAGAATTCCTGGATCAATGGAAGAGTTCCGAAGCATTTTTAAAAGTCAGCGGAATTCCGAGAACAATGGAAGCTTTGTGAAGCATTTTTCAACGTCAGCGGAATTCCGAGAACAATGGAAGAGTTCCGAAGCATTTTTAAACGTCAGCGGAATTCCGAGAACAATGGAAGAGTTCTGAAGCCTTTTTAAATGTCAGCGGAATTCCGAGAACAATGGAAGAGTTCCGAAGCATTTTTAAATGTCAGCGGAATTCTGAGAACAATGGAAGAGTTCCGAAGCATTTTTAAACTTCAGCAGAATTCCGAGAACAATGGAAGAGATCCGAAGCATACTTAAACTTCAGCAGAATTCCGAGAACAATGGAAGAGTTCTGAAGCATTTTTTAAAGTCAGCGGAATAACGAGAACAATGGAAGAGTTGTGAAGCATTTTTAAACGTCAGCGGAATTCCAGAACAATGGAAGAGTTCCGAAGCATTTTTAAATGTCAGCGGAATTCCGAGAACAATGGAAGAGTTCTGAAGCATTTTTAAACGTCAGCGGATTTTGAAAACAATGGAAGATTTCCGAAGCATTTTTAAACGTCAGCGGAATTCTGTGAACACTGAAAGAGTTCCGAAGCATTTTTAAACTTCAGCGGAATTTGGAGAACAATCAAAGAGTTCCGAATCAATTTTAAAAGTCAGCGGAATTCTGAGAACAATGGAAGAGTTGTGAAGCATTTTTAAACGTCAGCGGAATTCCGAGAACAATGGAAGAGTTCTGAAGCCTTTTTAAATGTCAGCGGAATTCCGAGAACAATGGAAGACTTCTGAAGCATTTTTAAATGTCAGCGGAATTCTGAGAACAATGGAAGAGTTCCGAAGCATTTTTAAACTTCAGCGGAATTTGGAGAACAATCAAAGAGTTCCGAAGCATTTTTAAAAGTCAGCGGAATTCCGAGAACAATGGAAGAGTTGTGAAGCATTTTTAAACATCAGCGGAATTCCGAGAACAATGGAAGAGTTCCGAAGCATTTTTAAACGTCAGCGGAATTCCGAGAACAATGGAAGAGCTCTGAAGCTTTTTTAAATGTCAGCGGAATTCCGAGAACAATGGAAGACTTCTGAAGCATTTTTAAATGTCAGCGGAATTCTGAGAACAATGGAAGAGTTCCGAAGCATTTTTAAACGTCAGCGGAATTCCAGAACAATGGAAGAGTTCCGAAGCATTTTTAAATGTCAGCGGAATTCCGAGAACAATGGAAGTGTTCTGAAGCATTTTTAAACGTCAGCGGATTTTGAAAACAATGGAAGATTTCCGAAGCATTTTTCAACGTCAGCGGAATTCCGAGAACAATGGAAGAGTTCCGAAGCATTTTTAAACGTCAGCGGAATTCCGAGAACAATGGAAGAGTTCTGAAGCCTTTTTAAATGTCAGCGGAATTCCGAGAACAATGGAAGAGTTCCGAAGCATTTTTAAATGTCAGCGGAATTCTGAGAACAATGGAAGAGTTCCGAAGCATTTTTAAACTTCAGCAGAATTCCGAGAACAATGGAAGAGATCCGAAGCATACTTAAACTTCAGCAGAATTCCGAGAACAATGGAAGAGTTCTGAAGCATTTTTTAAAGTCAGCGGAATAACGAGAACAATGGAAGAGTTGTGAAGCATTTTTAAACGTCAGCGGAATTCCAGAACAATGGAAGAGTTCTGAAGCATTTTTAAACGTCAGCGGATTTTGAAAACAATGGAAGATTTCCGAAGCATTTTTAAACGTCAGCGGAATTCTGTGAACACTGAAAGAGTTCCGAAGCATTTTTAAACTTCAGCGGAATTTGGAGAACAATCGAAGAGTTCCGAATCAATTTTAAAAGTCAGCGGAATTCTGAGAACAATGGAAGAGTTGTGAAGCATTTTTTAACGTCAGTGGAATTCCAAGAACAATGGAAGAGTTCCGAAGCATTTTTAAACGTCAGCGGAATTCCGAGAAGAATGGAAGAGTTCCGAAGCATTTTTAAATGTAAGCGGAATTCTGAGAACAATGGAAGAGTTCCGAAGCATTTTTAAACTTCAGCAGAATTCCGAGAACAATGGAAGAGTTCCGAAGCATACTTAAACTTCAGCGGAATTCCGAGAACAATGGAAGAGTTTCGAAGCATTTTTAAAAGTCAGCGGAATTCCGAGAACAATAGAAGAGTTGTGAAGCAATTTTAAGAGTCAGCGGAATTCCGAGAACAATGGAAGAGTTCCGAAGGATTTTTAAATGTCAGCGGAATTCTGCGAACACTGGAAGAGTTCCGAAGCATTTTTAAACTTCAGCAGAATTTGGAGAACAATGGAAGAGTTCCGAAGCATTTTTAAAAGTCAGCGGAATTCCGAGAACAATTTAAGAGTTCTGAAGCATTTTTAAACATCAAAACTTCAGCGGAATTCCGAGAACAATGGAAGAGTTCCGAAGCATTTTTAAACTTCAGCAGAATTTGCAGAACAATCAAAGAGTTCCGAAGCATTTTTAAAAGTCAGCGGAATTCCGAGAACAATGGAAGAGTTGTGAAGCATTTTTAAACGTCAGCGGAATTCCGAGAAGAATGGAAGAGTTCCGAAGCATTTTTAAACGTCAGCGGAATTCCGAGAACAATGGAAGAGTTCTGAAGCCTTTTTAAATGTCAGCGGAATTCCGAGAACAATGGAAGACTTCTGAAGCATTTTTAAATGTCAGCGGAATTCTGAGAACAATGGAAGAGTTCCGAAGCATTTTTAAACTTCAGCGGAATTTGGAGAACAATCAAAGAGTTCCGAAGCATTTTTAAAAGTCAGCGGAATTCCGAGAACAATGGAAGAGTTGTGAAGCATTTTTAAACGTCAGCGGAATTCCGAGAACAATGGAAGAGTTCCGAAGCATTTTTAAACGTCAGCGGAATTCCGAGAACAATGGAAGAGCTCTGAAGCCTTTTTAAATGTCAGCGGAATTCCGAGAACAATGGAAGACTTCTGAAACATTTTTAAATGTCAGCGGAATTCTGAGAACAATGGAAGAGTTCCGAAGCATTTTTAAACTTCAGCAGAATTCCGAGAACAATGGAAGAGTTCCGAAGCATACTTAAACTTCAGCGGAATTCCGAGAACAATGGAAGAATTCTGAAGCATTTTTAAAAGTCAGCGGAATACTGAGAACAATGGAAGAGTTGTGAAGCATTTTTAAATGTCAGCGGAATTCCGAGAACAATGGAAGTGTTCTGAAGCATTTTTAAACGTCAGCGGATTTTGAAAACAATGGAAGATTTCCGAAGCATTTTTCAATGTCAGCGGAATTCCGAGAACAATGGAAGAGTTCCGAAGCATTTTTAAATGTCAGCGGAATTCTGAGAACAATGGAAGAGTTCCGAAGCATTTTTAAACTTCAGCAGAATTCCGAGAACAATGGAAGAGATCCAAAGCATACTTAAACTTCAGCAGAATTCCGAGAACAATGGAAGAGTTCTGAAGCATTTTTTAAAGTCAGCAGAATTCTGAGAACAATGAAAGAGTTCCGAAGCATTTTTAAACTTCAGCGGAATTTGGAGAACAATCAAAGAGTTCCGAAGCATTTTTAAAAGTCAGCGGAATTCCGAGAACAATGGAAGAGTTGTGAAGCATTTTTAAACGTCAGCGGAATTCCGAGAAGAATGGAAGAGTTCCGAAGCATTTTTAAACGTCAGCGGAATTCCGAGAACAATGGAAGAGTTCTGAAGCCTTTTTAAATGTCAGCGGAATTCCGAGAACAATGGAAGACTTCTGAAGCATTTTTAAATGTCAGCGGAATTCTGAGAACAATGGAAGAGTTCCGAAGCATTTTTAAACTTCAGCGGAATTTGGAGAACAATCAAAGAGTTCCGAAGCATTTTTAAAAGTCAGCGGAATTCCGAGAACAATGGAAGAGTTGTGAAGCATTTTTAAACGTCAGCGGAATTCCGAGAACAATGGAAGAGTTCCGAAGCATTTTTAAACGTCAGCGGAATTCCGAGAACAATGGAAGAGCTCTGAAGCCTTTTTAAATGTCAGCGGAATTCCGAGAACAATGGAAGACTTCTGAAGCATTTTTAAATGTCAGCGGAATTCTGAGAACAATGGAAGAGTTCTGAAGCATTTTTAAACTTCAGCAGAATTCCGAGAACAATGGAAGAGTTCCGAAGCATACTTAAACTTCAGCGGAATTCCGAGAACAATGGAAGAATTCTGAAGCATTTTTAAAAGTCAGCGGAAAACTGAGAACAATGGAAGAGTTGTGAAGCATTTTTAAACGTCAGCGGAATTCCAGAACAATGGAAGAGTTCCGAAGCATTTTTAAATGTCAGCGGAATTCCGAGAACAATGGAAGTGTTCTGAAGCATTTTTAAATGTCAGCGGATTTTGAAAACAATGGAAGATTTCCGAAGCATTTTTAAACGTCAGCGGAATTTGGAGAACAATCGAAGAGTTCCGAAGCATTTTTAAACGTCAGCGGAATTCCAAGAACAATGGAAGAGTTCTGAAGCCTTTTTAAATGTCAGCGTAATTCCGAGAACAATGGAAGAGTTCCGAAGCATTTTTAAACTTCAGCAGAATTCTGAGAACAATGAAAGAGTTCCGAAGCATTCTTAAACTTCAGCGGAATTCGGAAAACAATGGAAGAGTTCCGAAGCATTTTTAAATGTCAGCGGAATTCCGAGAACAATAGAAGAGTTGTGAAGCATTTTTAAGCGTCAGCGGAATTCCGAGAACAATGGAAGAGTTCCGAAGCATTTTTAAACTTCAGCAGAATTCCGAGAACAATGGAAGAGTTCCGAAGCATTTTTAAACTTCAGCAGAATTCCGAGAACAATGGAAGAGTTCCAAAGCATTCTTAAACTTCAGCGGAATTCCGAAAACAATGGAAGAGTTCCGAATCATTTTTAAATGTCAGCGGAATTCCGAGAACAATAGAAGAGTTGTGAAGCATTTTTAAGCGTCAGCGGAATTCCGACAACAATGGAAGAGTTCCGAAGCATTTTTAAAAGTCAGCGGAATTCTGAGAACAATAGAAGAGTTGTGAAGCATTTTTAAGCGTCAGCGGAACTCCGAGAACAATGGAAGAATTCCGAAGCATTTTTAAACTTCAAAACTTCAGCAGAATTCCGAGAACAATGGAAGAGTTCCGAAGCATTCTTAAACTTCACCGCAATTCCGAGAACAATGGAAGAGTTCCGAAGCATTTTTAAACGTCAGCGGAATTCCGAGAACAATGGAAGAGTTCTGAAGCATTTTTAAACGTCAGCGGAATTTTGAAAACAATGGAAGATTTCCGAAGCATTTTTAAACGTCAGCGGAATTCTGCGAACACTGGAAGAGTTCCGAAGCATTTTTAAAAGTCAGCGGAATTCTGAGAACAATAGAAGAGTTGTGAAGCATTTTTAAGCGTCAGCGGAATTCCGAGAACAATGGAAGAGTTCCGAAGCATTCTTAAACTTCAGCGGAATTCCGAGAACAATGGAAGAGTTCCGAAGCATTTTTAAAAGTCAGCGGAATTCCGAGAACAATAGAAGAGTTCAGAAGCATTTTTAAACTTCAGCAGAATTCCTGGATCAATGGAAGAGTTCCGAAGCATTTTTAAAAGTCAGCGGAATTCCGAGAACAATGGAAGCTTTGTGAAGCATTTTTCAACGTCAGCGGAATTCCGAGAACAATGGAAGAGTTCCGAAGCATTTTTAAACGTCAGCGGAATTCCGAGAACAATGGAAGAGTTCTGAAGCCTTTTTAAATGTCAGCGGAATTCCGAGAACAATGGAAGAGTTCCGAAGCATTTTTAAATGTCAGCGGAATTCTGAGAACAATGGAAGAGTTCCGAAGCATTTTTAAACTTCAGCAGAATTCCGAGAACAATGGAAGAGATCCGAAGCATACTTAAACTTCAGCAGAATTCCGAGAACAATGGAAGAGTTCTGAAGCATTTTTTAAAGTCAGCGGAATAACGAGAACAATGGAAGAGTTGTGAAGCATTTTTAAACGTCAGCGGAATTCCAGAACAATGGAAGAGTTCCGAAGCATTTTTAAATGTCAGCGGAATTCCGAGAACAATGGAAGAGTTCTGAAGCATTTTTAAACGTCAGCGGATTTTGAAAACAATGGAAGATTTCCGAAGCATTTTTAAACGTCAGCGGAATTCTGTGAACACTGAAAGAGTTCCGAAGCATTTTTAAACTTCAGCGGAATTTGGAGAACAATCAAAGAGTTCCGAATCAATTTTAAAAGTCAGCGGAATTCTGAGAACAATGGAAGAGTTGTGAAGCATTTTTTAACGTCAGTGGAATTCCAAGAACAATGGAAGAGTTCCGAAGCATTTTTAAACGTCAGCGGAATTCCGAGAACAATGGAAGAGTTCCGAAGCATTTTTAAATGTAAGCGGAATTCTGAGAACAATGGAAGAGTTCCGAAGCATTTTTAAACTTCAGCAGAATT
This sequence comes from Phyllobates terribilis, assembly GCF_046119375.1. Taxonomy (NCBI): domain Eukaryota; kingdom Metazoa; phylum Chordata; class Amphibia; order Anura; family Dendrobatidae; genus Phyllobates; species Phyllobates terribilis. The sequence goes on along the minus strand of NW_027362775.1, from coordinate 17,680,541 downwards.
CCGAGAACAATGGAAGAGTTCCGAAGCATACTTAAACTTCAGCGGAATTCCGAGAACAATGGAAGAGTTTCGAAGCATTTTTAAAAGTCAGCGGAATTCCGAGAACAATAGAAGAGTTGTGAAGCAATTTTAAGAGTCAGCGGAATTCCGAGAACAATGGAAGAGTTCCGAAGCATTTTTAAATGTCAGCGGAATTCTGCGAACACTGGAAGAGTTCCGAAGCATTTTTAAACTTCAGCAGAATTTGGAGAACAATGGAAGAGTTCCGAAGCATTTTTAAAAGTCAGCGGAATTCCGAGAACAATTTAAGAGTTCTGAAGCATTTTTAAACATCAGCGGAATTTTGAAAACAATGGAAGATTTCCGAAGCATTTTTAAAAGTCAGCGGAATTCTGAGAACAATAGAAGAGTTGTGAAGCATTTTTAAGCGTCAGCGGAATTCCGAGAACAATGGAAGAATTCCGAAGCATTTTTAAACTTCAAAACTTCAGCGGAATTCCGAGAACAATGGAAGAGTTCCGAAGCATTTTTAAACTTCAGCGGAATTTGGAGAACAATCAAAGAGTTCCGAAGCATTTTTAAAAGTCAGCGGAATTCCGAGAACAATGGAAGAGTTGTGAAGCATTTTTAAACGTCAGCGGAATTCCGAGAAGAATGGAAGAGTTCCGAAGCATTTTTAAACGTCAGCGGAATTCCGAGAACAATGGAAGAGTTCTGAAGCCTTTTTAAATGTCAGCGGAATTCCGAGAACAATGGAAGACTTCTGAAGCATTTTTAAATGTCAGCGGAATTCTGAGAACAATGGAAGAGTTCCGAAGCATTTTTAAACTTCAGCGGAATTTGGAGAACAATCAAAGAGTTCCGAAGCATTTTTAAAAGTCAGCGGAATTCCGAGAACAATGGAAGAGTTGTGAAGCATTTTTAAACGTCAGCGGAATTCCGAGAACAATGGAAGAGTTCCGAAGCATTTTTAAACGTCAGCGGAATTCCGAGAACAATGGAAGAGCTCTGAAGCTTTTTTAAATGTCAGCGGAATTCCGAGAACAATGGAAGACTTCTGAAGCATTTTTAAATGTCAGCGGAATTCTGAGAACAATGGAAGAGTTCCGAAGCATTTTTAAACGTCAGCGGAATTCCAGAACAATGGAAGAGTTCCGAAGCATTTTTAAATGTCAGCGGAATTCCGAGAACAATGGAAGTGTTCTGAAGCATTTTTAAACGTCAGCGGATTTTGAAAACAATGGAAGATTTCCGAAGCATTTTTCAACGTCAGCGGAATTCCGAGAACAATGGAAGAGTTCCGAAGCATTTTTAAACGTCAGCGGAATTCCGAGAACAATGGAAGAGTTCTGAAGCCTTTTTAAATGTCAGCGGAATTCCGAGAACAATGGAAGAGTTCCGAAGCATTTTTAAATGTCAGCGGAATTCTGAGAACAATGGAAGAGTTCCGAAGCATTTTTAAACTTCAGCAGAATTCCGAGAACAATGGAAGAGATCCGAAGCATACTTAAACTTCAGCAGAATTCCGAGAACAATGGAAGAGTTCTGAAGCATTTTTTAAAGTCAGCGGAATAACGAGAACAATGGAAGAGTTGTGAAGCATTTTTAAACGTCAGCGGAATTCCAGAACAATGGAAGAGTTCCGAAGCATTTTTAAATGTCAGCGGAATTCCGAGAACAATGGAAGAGTTCTGAAGCATTTTTAAACGTCAGCGGATTTTGAAAACAATGGAAGATTTCCGAAGCATTTTTAAACGTCAGCGGAATTCTGTGAACACTGAAAGAGTTCCGAAGCATTTTTAAACTTCAGCGGAATTTGGAGAACAATCAAAGAGTTCCGAAGCATTTTTAAAAGTCAGCGGAATTCCGAGAACAATGGAAGAGTTGTGAAGCATTTTTAAACGTCAGCGGAATTCCGAGAAGAATGGAAGAGTTCCGAAGCATTTTTAAACGTCAGCGGAATTCCGAGAACAATGGAAGAGTTCTGAAGCCTTTTTAAATGTCAGCGGAATTCCGAGAACAATGGAAGACTTCTGAAGCATTTTTAAATGTCAGCGGAATTCTGAGAACAATGGAAGAGTTCCGAAGCATTTTTAAACTTCAGCGGAATTTGGAGAACAATCAAAGAGTTCCGAAGCATTTTTAAAAGTCAGCGGAATTCCGAGAACAATGGAAGAGTTGTGAAGCATTTTTAAACGTCAGCGGAATTCCGAGAACAATGGAAGAGTTCCGAAGCATTTTTAAACGTCAGCGGAATTCCGAGAACAATGGAAGAGCTCTGAAGCCTTTTTAAATGTCAGCGGAATTCCGAGAACAATGGAAGACTTCTGAAGCATTTTTAAATGTCAGCGGAATTCTGAGAACAATGGAAGAGTTCCGAAGCATTTTTAAACTTCAGCAGAATTCCGAGAACAATGGAAGAGTTCCGAAGCATACTTAAACTTCAGCGGAATTCCGAGAACAATGGAAGAATTCTGAAGCATTTTTAATAGTCAGCGGAATACTGAGAACAATGGAAGAGTTGTGAAGCATTTTTAAACGTCAGCGGAATTCCAGAACAATGGAAGAGTTCCGAAGCATTTTTAAATGTCAGCGGAATTCCGAGAACAATGGAAGTGTTCTGAAGCATTTTTAAACGTCAGCGGATTTTGAAAACAATGGAAGATTTCCGAAGCATTTTTAAACGTCAGCGGAATTTGGAGAACAATCGAAGAGTTCCGAAGCATTTTTAAACTTCAACGGAATTTGGAGAACAATCGAAGAGTTCCGAAGCAATTTTAAAAGTCATCGGAATTCCGAGAACAATGGAAGAGTTGTGAAGCATTTTTAAATGTCAGCGGAATTCCGAGAACAATGGAAGAGTTCCGAAGCATTTTTAAACGTCAGCGGAATTCCAAGAACAATGGAAGAGTTCTGAAGCCTTTTTAAATGTCAGCGTAATTCCGAGAACAATGGAAGAGTTGTGAAGCATTTTTAAACGTCAGCGGAATTCCGAGAACAATGGAAGAGTTCCGAAGCATTTTTAAACGTCAGCGGAATTCCAAGAACAATGGAAGAGTTCTGAAGCCTTTTTAAATGTCAGCGTAATTCCGAGAACAATGGAAGAGTTCCGAAGCATTTTTAAACTTCAGCAGAATTCCGAGAACAATGGAAGAGTTCCGAAGCAATCTTAAACTTCAGCGGAAATCCGAAAACAATGGAAGAGTTCCGAATCATTTTTAAATGTCAGCGGAATTCCGAGAACAATAGAAGAGTTGTGAAGCATTTTTAAGCGTCAGCGGAATTCCGACAACAATGGAAGAGTTCCGAAGCATTTTTAAAAGTCAGCGGAATTCTGAGAACAATAGAAGAGTTGTGAAGCATTTTTAAGCGTCAGCGGAATTCCGAGAACAATGGAAGAATTCCGAAGCATTTTTAAACTTCAAAACTTCAGCAGAATTCCGAGAACAATGGAAGAGTTCCGAAGCATTCTTAAACTTCACCGCAATTCCGAGAACAATGGAAGAGTTCCGAAGCATTTTTAAACGTCAGCGGAATTCCGAGAACAATGGAAGAGTTCTGAAGCATTTTTAAACGTCAGCGGAATTTTGAAAACAATGGAAGATTTCCGAAGCATTTTTAAACGTCAGCGGAATTCTGCGAACACTGGAAGAGTTCCGAAGCATTTTAAAAAGTCAGCGGAATTCTGAGAACAATAGAAGAGTTGTGAAGCATTTTTAAGCGTCAGCGGAATTCCGAGAACAATGGAAGAGTTCCGAACCATTCTTAAACTTCAGCGGAATTTCGAGAACAATGGAAGAGTTCCGAAGCATTTTTAAAAGTCAGCGGAATTCCGAGAACAATAGAAGAGTTCAGAAGCATTTTTAAACTTCAGCAGAATTCCTGGATCAATGGAAGAGTTCCGAAGCATTTTTAAAAGTCAGCAGAATTCCGAGAACAATAGAAGGGTACCAAAGCATGTTTAAACTTCACCGGAATTCCGAGAACAATGGAAGAGTTCTGAAGCATTTTTAAACTTCACCGGAATTCCGAGAACAATGGAAGAGTTCTGAAGCATTTTTAAACGTCAGTGGAATTTTGAAAACAATGGAAGATTTCCGAAGCATTTTTAAACGTCAGCAGAATTCTGCGAACACTGGAAGAGTTCCGAAGCATTTTTAAACTTCAGCGGAATTTGGAGAACAATCGAAGAGTTCCGAAGCATTTTTAAAAGTCAGCGGACTTCCGAGAACACTGGAAGAGTTCCGAAGCATTTTTAAACTTCAGCGGAATTTGGAGAACAATCAAAGAGTTCCGAAGCATTTTTAAAAGTCAGCGGAATTCCGAGAACAATGGAAGAGTTGTGAAGCATTTTTAAACGTCAGCGGAATTCCGAGAACAATGGAAGAGTTCCGAAGCATTTTTAAACGTCAGCGGAATTCCGAGAACAATGGAAGAGTTCTGAAGCCTTTTTAAATGTCAGCGGAATTCCGAGAACAATGGAAGACTTCTGAAGCATTTTTAAATGTCAGCGGAATTCTGAGAACAATGGAAGAGTTCCGAAGCATTTTTAAACTTCAGCGGAATTTGGAGAACAGTCAAAGAGTTCCGAAGCATTTTTAAAAGTCAGCGGAATTCCGAGAACAATGGAAGAGTTGTGAAGCATTTTTAAACATCAGCGGAATTCCGAGAACAATGGAAGAGTTCCGAAGCATTTTTAAACGTCAGCGGAATTCCGAGAACAATGGAAGAGCTCTGAAGCCTTTTTAAATGTCAGCGGAATTCCGAGAACAATGGAAGACTTCTGAAGCATTTTTAAATGTCAGCGGAATTCTGAGAACAATGGAAGAGTTCCGAAGCATTTTTAAACTTCAGCAGAATTCCGAGAACAATGGAAGAGTTCCGAAGCATACTTAAACTTCAGCGGAATTCCGAGAACAATGGAAGAATTCTGAAGCATTTTTAATAGTCAGCGGAATACTGAGAACAATGGAAGAGTTGTGAAGCATTTTTAAACGTCAGCGGAATTCCAGAACAATGGAAGAGTTCCGAAGCATTTTTAAATGTCAGCGGAATTCCGAGAACAATGGAAGTGTTCTGAAGCATTTTTAAACGTCAGCGGATTTTGAAAACAATGGAAGATTTCCGAAGCATTTTTAAACGTCAGCGGAATTTGGAGAACAATCGAAGAGTTCCGAAGCATTTTTAAACTTCAACGGAATTTGGAGAACAATCGAAGAGTTCCGAAGCAATTTTAAAAGTCATCGGAATTCCGAGAACAATGGAAGAGTTGTGAAGCATTTTTAAATGTCAGCGGAATTCCGAGAACAATGGAAGAGTTCCGAAGCATTTTTAAACGTCAGCGGAATTCCAAGAACAATGGAAGAGTTCTGAAGCCTTTTTAAATGTCAGCGTAATTCCGAGAACAATGGAAGAGTTGTGAAGCATTTTTAAACGTCAGCGGAATTCCGAGAACAATGGAAGAGTTCCGAAGCATTTTTAAACGTCAGCGGAATTCCAAGAACAATGGAAGAGTTCTGAAGCCTTTTTAAATGTCAGCGTAATTCCGAGAACAATGGAAGAGTTCCGAAGCATTTTTAAACTTCAGCAGAATTCCGAGAACAATGGAAGAGTTCCGAAGCAATCTGAAACTTCAGCGGAAATCCGAAAACAATGGAAGAGTTCCGAATCATTTTTAAATGTCAGCGGAATTCCGAGAACAATAGAAGAGTTGTGAAGCATTTTTAAGCGTCAGCGGAATTCCGACAACAATGGAAGAGTTCCGAAGCATTTTTAAAAGTCAGCGGAATTCTGAGAACAATAGAAGAGTTGTGAAGCATTTTTAAGCGTCAGCGGAATTCCGAGAACAATGGAAGAATTCCGAAGCATTTTTAAACTTCAAAACTTCAGCAGAATTCCGAGAACAATGGAAGAGTTCCGAAGCATTCTTAAACTTCACCGCAATTCCGAGAACAATGGAAGAGTTCCGAAGCATTTTTAAACGTCAGCGGAATTCCGAGAACAATGGAAGAGTTCTGAAGCATTTTTAAACGTCAGCGGAATTTTGAAAACAATGGAAGATTTCCGAAGCATTTTTAAACGTCAGCGGAATTCTGCGAACACTGGAAGAGTTCCGAAGCATTTTTAAAAGTCAGCGGAATTCTGAGAACAATAGAAGAGTTGTGAAGCATTTTTAAGCGTCAGCGGAATTCCGAGAACAATGGAAGAGTTCCGAACCATTCTTAAACTTCAGCGGAATTTCGAGAACAATGGAAGAGTTCCGAAGCATTTTTAAAAGTCAGCGGAATTCCGAGAACAATAGAAGAGTTCAGAAGCATTTTTAAACTTCAGCAGAATTCCGAGAACAATAGAAGGGTACCAAAGCATGTTTAAACTTCACCGGAATTCCGAGAACAATGGAAGAGTTCCGAAGCATTTTTAAACGTCAGCGGAATTTTGAAAACAATGGAAGATTTCCGAAGCATTTTTAAACTTCAGCAGAATTCCTGGATCAATGGAAGAGTTCCGAAGCATTTTTAATAGTCAGCAGAATTCCGAGAACAATAGAAGGGTACCAAAGCATGTTTAAACTTCAGAGGAATTCTGAGAACAATGTAAGAGTTCCGAAGCATTTTTAAACTTCACCGGAATTCCGAGAACAATGGAAGAGTTCTGAAGCATTTTTAAACGTCAGTGGAATTTTGAAAACAATGGAAGATTTCCGAAGCATTTTTAAACGTCAGCAGAATTCTGCGAACACTGGAAGAGTTCCGAAGCATTTTTAAACTTCAGCGGAATTTGGAGAACAATCGAAGAGTTCCGAAGCATTTTTAAAAGTCAGCGGAATTCCGAGAACACTGGAAGAGTTCCGAAGCATTTTTAAACTTCAGCGGAATTTGGAGAACAATCAAAGAGTTCCGAAGCATTTTTAAAAGTCAGCGGAATTCCGAGAACAATGGAAGAGTTGTGAAGCATTTTTAAACGTCAGCGGAATTCCGAGAACAATGGAAGAGTTCCGAAGCATTTTTAAACGTCAGCGGAATTCCGAGAACAATGGAAGAGTTCTGAAGCCTTTTTAAATGTCAGCGGAATTCCGAGAACAATGGAAGACTTCTGAAGCATTTTTAAATGTCAGCGGAATTCTGAGAACAATGGAAGAGTTCCGAAGCATTTTTAAACTTCAGCGGAATTTGGAGAACAGTCAAAGAGTTCCGAAGCATTTTTAAAAGTCAGCGGAATTCCGAGAACAATGGAAGAGTTGTGAAGCATTTTTAAACGTCAGCGGAATTCCGAGAACAATGGAAGAGTTCCGAAGCATTTTTAAACGTCAGCGGAATTCCGAGAACAATGGAAGAGCTCTGAAGCCTTTTTAAATGTCAGCGGAATTCCGAGATCAATGGAAGACTTCTGAAGCATTTTTAAATGTCAGCAGAATTCTGAGAACAATGGAAGAGTTCCGAAGCATTTTTAAACTTCAGCAGAATTCCGAGAACAATGGAAGAGTTCCGAAGCATACTTAAACTTCAGCGGAATTCCGAGAACAATGGAAGAATTCTGAAGCATTTTTAAACGTCAGCGGAATTCCAGAACAATGGAAGAGTTCTGAAGCATTTTTAAACGTCAGCGGATTTTGAAAACAATGGAAGATTTCCGAAGCATTTTTAAACGTCAGCGGAATTTGGAGAACAATCGAAGAGTTCCGAAGCATTTTTAAACTTCAACGGAATTTGGAGAACAATCGAAGAGTTCCGAAGCAATTTTAAAAGTCAGCGGAATTCCGAGAACAATGGAAGAGTTGTGAAGCATTTTTAAACGTCAGTGGAATTCCAAGAACAATGGAAGAGTTCCGAAGCATTTTTAAATGTCAGCGGAATTCTGAGAACAATGGAAGAGTTCCGAAGCATTTTTAAACTTCAGCAGAATTCCGAGAACAATGGAAGAGTTCCGAAGCATACTTAAACTTCAGCGGAATTCCGAGAACAATGGAAGAGTTCAGAAGCATTTTTAAAAGTCAGCGGAATTCTGAGAACAATGGAAGAGTTGTGAAGCATTTTTAAACGTCAGCGGAATTCCGAGAACAATGGAAGAGTTCCGAAGCATTTTTAAACGTCAGCGGAATTCCAAGAACAATGGAAGAGTTCTGAAGCCTTTTTAAATGTCAGCGTAATTCCGAGAACAATGGAAGAGTTCCGAAGCATTTTTAAACTTCAGCAGAATTCCGAGAACAATGGAAGAGTTCCAAAGCATTCTTAAACTTCAGCGGAATTCCGAAAACAATGGAAGAGTTCCGAAGCATTTTTAAATGTCAGCGGAATTCCGAGAACAATAGAAGAGTTGTGAAGCATTTTTAAGCGTCAGCGGAATTCCGAGAACAATGGAAGAGTCCAAAGCATTTTTAAACTTCAGCAGAATTCCGAGAACAATGGAAGAGTTCCGAAGCATTTTTAAACTTCAGCAGAATTCCGAGAACAATGGAAGAGTTCCGAAGCATTCTTAAACTTCAGCGGAATTCCGAAAACAATGGAAGAGTTCCGAATCATTTTTAAATGTCAGCGGAATTCCGAGAACAATTGAAGAGTTGTGAAGCATTTTTAAGCGTCAGCGGAATTCCGACAACAATGGAAGAGTTCCGAAGCATTTTTAAAAGTCAGCGGAATTCTGAGAACAATAGAAGAGTTGTGAAGCATTTTTAAGCGTCAGCGGAATTCCGAGAACAATGGAAGAATTCCGAAGCATTTTTAAACTTCAAAACTTCAGCAGAATTCCGAGAACAATGGAAGAGTTCCGAAGCATTTTTAAACGTCAGCGGAATTCCGAGAACAATGGAAGAGTTCTGAAGCATTTTTAAACGTCAGCGGAATTTTGAAAACAATGGAAGATTTCCGAAGCATTTTTAAACGTCAGCGGAATTCTGCGAACACTGGAAGAGTTCCGAAGCATTTTTAAAAGTCAGCGGAATTCTGAGAACAATAGAAGAGTTGTGAAGCATTTTTAAGCGTCAGCGGAATTCCGAGAACAATGGAAGAGTTCCGAAGCATTTTTAAAAGTCAGCGGAATTCCGAGAACAATAGAAGAGTTCAGAAGCATTTTTAAACTTCAGCAGAATTCCTGGATCAATGGAAGAGTTCCGAAGCATTTTTAAAAGTCAGCAGAATTCCGAGAACAATAGAAGGGTACCAAAGCATGTTTAAACTTCAGAGGAATTCTGAGAACAATGTAAGAGTTCCGAAGCATTTTTAAACTTCACCGGAATTCCGAGAACAATGGAAGAGTTCTGAAGCATTTTTAAACGTCAGCGGAATTTTGAAAACAATGGAAGATTTCCGAAGCATTTTTAAACTTCAGCGGAATTTGGAGAACAATCGAAGAGTTCCGAAGCATTTTTAAAAGTCAGCGGAATTCCGAGAACACTGGAAGAGTTCCGAAGCATTTTTAAACTTCAGCGGAATTTGGAGAATGATCAAAGAGTTCCGAAGCATTTTTAAAAGTCAGCGGTATTCCGAGAACAATGGAAGAGTTGTGAAGCATTTTTAAACGTCAGCGGAATTCCGAGAACAATGGAAGAGTTCCGAAGCATTTTTAAACGTCAGCGGAATTCCGAGAACAATGGAAGAGTTCTGAAGCCTTTTTAAATGTCAGCGGAATTCCGAAAACAATGGAAGACTTCTGAAGCATTTTTAAATGTCAGCGGAATTCTGAGAACAATGGAAGAGTTCCGAAGCATTTTTAAACTTCAGCAGAATTCCGAGAACAATGGAAGAGTTCCGAAGCATACTTAAACTTCAGCGGAATTCCGAGAACAATGGAAGAATTCTGAAGCATTTTTAAAAGTCAGCGGAATACCGAGAACAATGGAAGAGTTGTGAAGCATTTTTAAACATCAGCGGAATTCCAGAACAATGGAAGAGTTCCGAAGCATTTTTAAATGTCAGCGGAATTCCGAGAACAATGGAAGAGTTCTGAAGCATTTTTAAACGTCAGCGGATTTTGAAAACAATGGAAGATTTCCGAAGCATTTTTAAACGTCAGCGGAATTTGGAGAACAATCGAAGAGTTCCGAAGCAATTTTAAAAGTTAGCGGAATTCCAAGAACAATGGAAGAGTTGTGAAGCATTTTTAAACGTCAGTGGAATTCCAAGAACAATGGAAGAGTTCCGAAGCATTTTTAAATGTCAGCGGAATTTCGAGAACAATGGAAGAGTTGTGAAGCATTTTTAAACGTCAGTGGAATTCCAAGAACAATGGAAGAGTTCCGAAGCATTTTTAAATGTCAGCGGAATTCTGAGAACAATGGAAGAGTTCCGAAGCATTTTTAAACTTCAGCAGAATTCCGAGAACAATGGAAGAGTTCCGAAGCATTCTTAAACTTCAGCGGAATTCCGAAAACAATGGAAGAGTTCCGAAGCATTTTTAAATGTCAGCGGAATTCCGAGAACAATAGAAGAGTTGTGAAGCATTTTTAAGCGTCAGCGGAATTCCGAGAACAATGGAAGAGTTCCGAAGCATTTTTAAACTTCAGCAGAATTCCGAGAACAATGGAAGAGTTCCGAAGCATTTTTAAACTTCAGCAGAATTCCGAGAACAATGGAAGAGTTCCGAAGCATTCTTAAACTTCAGCGGAATTCCGAAAACAATGGAAGAGTTCCGAATCATTTTTAAATGTCAGCGGAATTCCGAGAACAATAGAAGAGTTGTGAAGCATTTTTAAGCGTCAGCGGAATTCCGACAACAATGGAAGAGTTCCGAAGCATTTTTAAAAGTCAGCGGAATTCTGAGAACAATAGAAGAGTTGTGAAGCATTTTTAAGCGTCAGCAGAATTCCGAGAACAATGGAAGAATTCCGAAGCATTTTTAAACTTCAAAACTTCAGCAGAATTCCGAGAACAATGGAAGAGTTCCGAAGCATTCTTAAACTTCAGCGGAATTCCGAGAACAATGGAAGAGTTCCGAAGCATTTTTAAAAGTCAGCGGAATTCCGAGAACAATGGAAGAGTTCCGAAGCATTCTTAAACTTCAGCGGAATTCTGAGAACAATGGAAGAGTTCCGAAGCATTTTTAAAAGTCAGCGGAATTCCGAAAACAATGGAAGAGTTCCGAAGCATTTTTAAAAGTCAGCAGAATTCCGAGAACAATAGAATGGTACCAAAGCATGTTTAAACTTCAGCGGAATTCTGAGAACAATGTAAGAGTTCCGAAGCATTCTTAAACTTCAGCGGAATTCCGAGAACAATGGAAGAGTTCCGAAGCATTTTTAAAAGTCAGCGGAATTCCGAGAACAATGGAAGAGTTCCGAAGCATTTTTAAACGTCAGCGGAATTTTGAAAACAATGAAAGATTTCCGAAGCATTTTTAAACTTCAGCAGAATTCCTGGATCAATGGAAGAGTTCCGAAGCATTATTAAAAGTCAGCAGAATTCCGAGAACAATAAAAGGGTACCAAAGCATGTTTAAACTTCAGCGGAATTCTGAGAACAATGTAAGAGTTCCGAAGCATTTTTAAACTTCACCGGAATTCCGAGAACAATGGAAGAGTTCTGAAGCATTTTTAAACGTCAGCGGAATTTTGAAAACAATGGAAGATTTCCGAAGCATTTTTAAACGTCAGCAGAATTCTGCGAACACTGGAAGAGTTCCGAAGCATTTTTAAACTTCAGCGGAATTTGGAGAACAATCGAAGAGTTCCGAAGCATTTTTAAAAGTCAGCGGAATTCCGAGAACACTGGAAGAGTTCCGAAGCATTTTTAAACTTCAGCGGAATTTGGAGAACAATCAAAGAGTTCCGAAGCGTTTTTAAAAGTCAGCGGAATTCCGAGAACAATGGAAGAGTTGTGAAGCATTTTTAAACGTCAGCGGAATTCCGAGAACAATGGAAGAGTTCCGAAGCATTTTTAAACGTCAGCGGAATTCCGAGAACAATGGAAGAGTTCTGAAGCCTTTTTAAATGTCAGCGGAATTCCGAGAACAATGGAAGACTTCTGAAGCATTTTTAAATGTCAGCGGAATTCTGAGAACAATGGAAGAGTTCCGAAGCATTTTTAAACTTCAGCAGAATTCCGAGAACAATGGAAGAGTTCCGAAGCATACTTAAACTTCAGCGGAATTCCGAGAACAATGGAAGAATTCTGAAGCATTTTTAAAAGTCAGCGGAATACCGAGAACAATGGAAGAGTTGTGAAGCATTTTTAAACGTCAGCGGAATTCCAGAACAATGGAAGAGTTCCGAAGCATTTTTAAATGTCAGCGGAATTCCGAGAACAATGGAAGAGTTCTGAAGCATTTTTAAACGTCATCGGATTTTGAAAACAATGGAAGATTTCCGAAGCATTTTTAAACGTCAGCGGAATTTGGAGAACAATCGAAGAGTTCCGAAGCAATTTTAAAAGTCAGCGGAATTCCGAGAACAATGGAAGAGTTGTGAAGCATTTTTAAACGTCAGTGGAATTCCAAGAACAATGGAAGAGTTCCGAAGCATTTTTAAATGTCAGCGGAATTCTGAGAACAATGGAAGAGTTCCGAAGCATTTATAAACTTCAGCAGAATTCCGAGAACAATGGAAGAGTTCCGAAGCATACTTAAACTTCAGCGGAATTCCGAGAACAATGGAAGAGTTCAGAAGCATTTTTAAAAGTCAGCGGAATTCCGAGAACAATGGAAGAGTTGTGAAGCATTTTTAAACGTCAGCGGAATTCCGAGAACAATGGAAGAGTTCCGAAGCATTTTTAAACGTCAGCGGAATTCCAAGAACAATGGAAGAGTTCTGAAGCCTTTTTAAATGTCAGCGTAATTCCGAGAACAATGGAAGAGTTCCGAAGCATTTTTAAACTTCAGCAGAATTCCGAGAACAATGGAAGAGTTCCGAAGCATTCTTAAACTTCAGCGGAATTCCGAAAACAATGGAAGAGTTCCGAAGCATTTTTAAATGTCAGCGGAATTCCGAGAACAATAGAAGAGTTGTGAAGCATTTTTAAGCGTCAGCGGAATTTCGAGAACAATGGAAGAGTTCCAAAGCATTTCTAAACTTCAGCAGAATTCCGAGAACAATGGAAGAGTTCCGAAGCATTTTTAAACTTCAGCAGAATTCCGAGAACAATGGAAGAGTTCCGAAGCATTCTTAAACTTCAGCGGAATTCCGAAAACAATGGAAGAGTTCCGAATCATTTTTAAATGTCAGCGGAATTCCGAGAACAATTGAAGAGTTGTGAAGCATTTTTAAGCATCAGCGGAATTCCGACAACAATGGAAGAGTTCCGAAGCATTTTTAAAAGTCAGCGGAATTCTGAGAACAATAGAAGAGTTGTGAAGCATTTTTAAGCGTCAGCGGAATTCCGAGAACAATGGAAGAATTCCGAAGCATTTTTAAACTTCAAAACTTCAGCAGAATTCCGAGAACAATGGAAGAGTTCCGAAGCATTCTTAAACTTCACCGCAATTCCGAGAACAATGGAAGAGTTCCGAAGCATTTTTAAACGTCAGCGGAATTCCGAGAACAATGGAAGAGTTCTGAAGCATTTTTAAACGTCAGCGGAATTTTGAAAACAATGGAAGATTTCCGAAGCATTTTTAAACGTCAGCGGAATTCTGCGAACACTGGAAGAGTTCCGAAGCATTTTATAAAGTCAGCGGAATTCTGAGAACAATAGAAGAGTTGTGAAGCATTTTTAAGCGTCAGCGGAATTCCGAGAACAATGGAAGAATTCCGAAGCATTTTTAAACTTCAAAACTTCAGCAGAATTCCGAGAACAATGGAAGAGTTCCGAAGCATTCTTAAACTTCACCGCAATTCCGAGAACAATGGAAGAGTTCCGAAGCATTTTTAAACGTCAGCGGAATTCCGAGAACAATGGAAGAGTTCTGAAGCATTTTTAAACGTCAGCGGAATTTTGAAAACAATGGAAGATTTCCGAAGCATTTTTAAACGTCAGCGGAATTCTGCGAACACTGGAAGAGTTCCGAAGCATTTTATAAAGTCAGCGGAATTCTGAGAACAATAGAAGAGTTGTGAAGCATTTTTAAGCGTCAGCGGAATTCCGAGAACAATGGAAGAGTTCCGAAGCATTCTTAAACTTCAGCGGAATTCCGAGAACAATGGAAGAGTTCCGAAGCATTTTTAAAAGTCAGCGGAATTCCGAGAACAATAGAAGAGTTCAGAAGCATTTTTAAACTTCAGCAGAATTCCTGGATCAATGGAAGAGTTCCGAAGCATTTTTAAAAGTCAGCAGAATTCCGAGAACAATAGAAGGGTACCAAAGCATGTTTAAACTTCACCGGAATTCCGAGAACAATGGAAGAGTTCCGAAGCATTTTTAAACGTCAGCGGAATTTTGAAAACAATGGAAGATTTCCGAAGCATTTTTAAACTTCAGCAGAATTCCTGGATCAATGGAAGAGTTCCGAAGCATTTTTAAAAGTCAGCAGAATTCCGAGAACAATAGAAGGGTACCAAAGCATGTTTAAACTTCAGAGGAATTCTGAGAACAATGTAAGAGTTCCGAAGCATTTTTAAACTTCACCGGAATTCCGAGAACAATGGAAGAGTTCTGAAGCATTTTTAAACGTCAGCGGAATTTTGAAAACAATGGAAGATTTCCGAAGCATTTTTAAACTTCAGCAGAATTCCGAGAACAATGGAAGAGTTCCGAAGCATACTTAAACTTCAGCGGAATTCCGAGAACAATGGAAGAATTCTGAAACATTTTTAAAAGTCAGCGGAATACCGAGAACAATGGAAGAGTTGTGAAGCATTTTTAAACATCAGCAGAATTCCAGAACAATGGAAGAGTTCCGAAGCATTTTTAAATGTCAGCGGAATTCCGAGAACAATGGAAGAGTTCTGAAGCATTTTTAAACGTCAGCGGATTTTGAAAACAATGGAAGATTTCCGAAGCATTTTTAAACGTCAGCGGAATTTGGAGAACAATCGAAGAGTTCCGAAGCAATTTTAAAAGTCAGCGGAATTCCGAGAACAATGGAAGAGTTGTGAAGCATTTTTAAACGTCAGTGGAATTCCAAGAACAATGGAAGAGTTCCGAAGCATTTTTAAATGTCAGCGGAATTTCGAGAACAATGGAAGAGTTGTGAAGCATTTTTAAACGTCAGTGGAATTCCAAGAACAATGGAAGAGTTCCGAAGCATTTTTAAATGTCAGCGGAATTCTGAGAACAATGGAAGAGTTCCGAAGCATTTTTAAATGTCAGCGGAATTCCGAGAACAATAGAAGAGTTGTGAAGCATTTTTAAGCGTCAGCGGAATTCCGAGAACAATGGAAGAGTTCCGAAGCATTTTTAAATGTCAGCGGAATTCCGAGAACAATAGAAGAGTTGTGAAGCATTTTTAAGCGTCAGCGGAATTCCGAGAACAATGGAAGAGTTCCGAAGCATTTTTAAACTTCAGCAGAATTCCGAGAACAATGGAAGAGTTCCGAAGCATTTTTAAACTTCAGCAGAATTCCGAGAACAATGGAAGAGTTCCGAAGCATTTTTAAAAGTCAGCGGAATTCTGAGAACAATAGAAGAGTTGTGAAGCATTTTTAAGCGTCAGCAGAATTCCGAGAACAATGGAAGAATTCCGAAGCATTTTTAAACTTCAAAACTTCAGCAGAATTCCGAGAACAATGGAAGAGTTCCGAAGCATTCTTAAACTTCAGCGGAATTCCGAGAACAATGGAAGAGTTCCGAAGCATTTTTAAAAGTCAGCGGAATTCCGAGAACAATGGAAGAGTTACGAAGCATTCTTAAACTTCAGCGGAATTCCGAGTACAATGGAAGAGTTCCGAAGCATTTTTAAAAGTCAGCAGAATTCCGAGAACAATAGAAGGGTACCAAAGCATGTTTAAACTTCAGCGGAATTCTGAGAACAATGTAAGAGTTCCGAAGCATGTTTAAACTTCAGCGGAATTCTGAGAACAATGTAAGAGTTCCGAAGCATTTTTAAACTTCACCGGAATTCCGAGAACAATGGAAGAGTTTTGAAGCATTTTTAAACGTCAGCGGAATTTTGAAAACAATGGAAGATTTCCGAAGAATTTTTAAACGTCAGCAGAATTCTGCGAACACTGGAAGAGTTCCGAAGCATTTTTAAACTTCAGCGGAATTTGGAGAACAATCGAAGAGTTCCGAAGCATTTTTAAAAGTCAGCGGAATTCCGAGAACACTGGAAGAGTTCCGAAGCATTTTTAAACTTCAGCGGAATTTGGAGAACAATCAAAGAGTTCCGAAGCTTTTTTAAAAGTCAGCGGAATTCCGAGAACAATGGAAGAGTTGTGAAGCATTTTTAAACGTCAGCGGAATTCCGAGAACAATGGAAGAGTTCCGAAGCATTTTTAAACGTCAGCGGAATTCCGAGAACAATGGAAGAGTTCTGAAGCCTTTTTAAATGTCAGCGGAATTCCGAGAACAATGGAAGACTTCTGAAGCATTTTTAAATGTCAGCGGAATTCTGAGAACAATGGAAGAGTTCCGAAGAATTTTTAAACTTCAGCAGAATTCCGAGAACAATGGAAGAGTTCCGAAGCATTTTTAAAAGTCAGCAGAATTCCGAGAACAATAGAAGGGTACCAAAGCATGTTTAAACTTCAGCGGAATTCTGAGAACAATGTAAGAGTTCCGAAGCATTCTTAAACTTCAGCGGAATTCCGAGAACAATGGAAGAGTTCCGAAGCATTTTTAAAAGTCAGCGGAATTCCGAGAACAATGGAAGAGTTCCGAAGCATTTTTAAACGTCAGCGGAATTTTGAAAACAATGAAAGATTTCCGAAGCATTTTTAAACTTCAGCAGAATTCCTGGATCAATGGAAGAGTTCCGAAGCATTATTAAAAGTCAGCAGAATTCCGAGAACAATAGAAGGGTACCAAAGCATGTTTAAACTTCAGCGGAATTCTGAGAACAATGTAAGAGTTCCGAAGCATTTTTAAACTTCACCGGAATTCCGAGAACAATGGAAGAGTTCTGAAGCATTTTTAAACGTCAGCGGAATTTTGAAAACAATGGAAGATTTCCGAAGCATTTTTAAACGTCAGCAGAATTCTGCGAACACTGGAAGAGTTCCGAAGCATTTTTAAACTTCAGCGGAATTTGGAGAACAATCGAAGAGTTCCGAAGCATTTTTAAAAGTCAGCGGAATTCCGAGAACACTGGAAGAGTTCCGAAGCATTTTTAAACTTCAGCGGAATTTGGAGAACAATCAAAGAGTTCCGAAGCTTTTTTAAAAGTCAGCGGAATTCCGAGAACAATGGAAGAGTTGTGAAGCATTTTTAAACGTCAGCGGAATTCCGAGAACAATGGAAGAGTTCCGAAGCATTTTTAAACGTCAGCGGAATTCCGAGAACAATGGAAGAGTTCTGAAGCCTTTTTAAATGTCAGCGGAATTCCGAGAACAATGGAAGACTTCTGAAGCATTTTTAAATGTCAGCGGAATTCTGAGAACAATGGAAGAGTTCCGAAGCATTTTTAAACTTCAGCAGAATTCCGAGAACAATGGAAGAGTTCCGAAGCATACTTAAACTTCAGCGGAATTCCGAGAACAATGGAAGAATTCTGAAGCATTTTTAAAAGTCAGCGGAATACCGAGAACAATGGAAGAGTTGTGAAGCATTTTTAAACGTCAGCGGAATTCCAGAACAATGGAAGAGTTCCGAAGCATTTTTAAATGTCAGCGGAATTCCGAGAACAATGGAAGAGTTCTGAAGCATTTTTAAACGTCATCGGATTTTGAAAACAATGGAAGATTTCCGAAGCATTTTTAAACGTCAGCGGAATTTGGAGAACAATCGAAGAGTTCCGAAGCAATTTTAAAAGTCAGCGGAATTCCGAGAACAATGGAAGAGTTGTGAAGCATTTTTAAACGTCAGTGGAATTCCAAGAACAATGGAAGAGTTCCGAAGCATTTTTAAATGTCAGCGGAATTCCGAGAACAATAGAAGAGTTGTGAAGCATTTTTAAGCGTCAGCGGAATTCCGAGAACAATGGAAGAGTTCCGAAGCATTTTTAAACTTCAGCAGAATTCCGAGAACAATGGAAGAGTTCCGAAGCATTTTTAAACTTCAGCAGAATTCCGAGAACAATGGAAGAGTTCCGAAGCATTCTTAAACTTCAGCGGAATTCCGAAAACAATGGAAGAGTTCCGAATCATTTTTAAATGTCAGCGGAATTCCGAGAACAATAGAAGAGTTGTGAAGCATTTTTAAGCGTCAGCGGAATTCCGACAACAATGGAAGGGTTCCGAAGCATTTTTAAAAGTCAGCGGAATTCTGAGAACAATAGAAGAGTTGCGAAGCATTTTTAAGCGTCAGCGGAATTCCGAGAACAATGGAAGAATTCCGAAGCATTTTTAAACTTCAAAACTTCAGCAGAATTCCGAGAACAATGGAAGAGTTCCGAAGCATTCTTAAACTTCAGCGGAATTCCGAGAACAATGGAAGAGTTCCGAAGCATTTTTAAAAGTCAGCGGAATTCCGAGAACAATGGAAGAGTTCCGAAGCATTCTTAAACTTCAGCGGAATTCCGAGTACAATGGAAGAGTTCCGAAGCATTTTTAAAAGTCAGCGGAATTCCGAGAACAATGGAAGAGTTCCGAAGCATTTTTAAAAGTCAGCAGAATTCCGAGAACAATAGAAGGGTACCAAAGCATGTTTAAACTTCAGCGGAATTCTGAGAACAATGGAAGAGTTCTGAAGCATTTTTTAAAGTCAGCAGAATAACGAGAACAATGGAAGAGTTGTGAAGCATTTTTAAACGTCAGTGGAATTCCAAGAACAATGGAAGAGTACTGAAGCATTTTTAAACGTCAGCGGAATTCCGAGAACAATGGAAGAGTTCCGAAGCATTTTTAAATGTAAGCGGAATTCTGAGAACAATGGAAGAGTTCCGAAGCATTTTTAAACTTCAGCAGAATTCCGAGAACAATGGAAGAGTTCCGAAGCATACTTAAACTTCAGCGGAATTCCAAGAACAATGGAAGAGTTTCGAAGCATTTTTAAAAGTCAGCGGAATTCCGAGAACAATAGAAGAGTTGTGAAGCAATTTTAAGAGTCAGCGGAATTCCGAGAACAATGGAAGAGTTCCGAAGCATTTTTAAACGTCAGCGGAATTCCGAGAACAATGGAAGAGTTCCGAAGCATTTTTAAACTTCAGCGGAATTTGGAGAACAATCGAAGAGTTCCGAAGCATTTTTAAAAGTCAGCGGAATTCCGAGAACAATGGAAGCTTTGTGAAGCATTTTTAAACGTCAGCGGAATTCCGAGAACAATGGAAGAGTTCCGAAGCATTTTTAAACGTCAGCGGAATTCCGAGAACAATGGAAGAGTTCTGAAGCCTTTTTAAATGTCAGCGGAATTCCGAGAACAATGGAAAAGTTCCGAAGCATTTTTAAATGTCAGCGGAATTCTGAGAACAATGGAAGAGTTTCGAAGCATTTTTAAAAGTCAGCGGAATTCCGAGAACAATAGAAGAGTTGTGAAGCAATTTTAAGAGTCAGCGGAATTCCGAGAAAAATGGAAGAGTTCCGAAGCATTTTTAAACGTCAGCGGAATTCCGAGAACAATGGAAGAGTTCTGAAGCATTTTTAAAAGTCAGCGGAATTCTGAGAACAATAGAAGAGTTGTGAAGCATTTTTAAGCGTCAGCGGAATTCCGAGAACAATGGAAGAATTCCGAAGCATTTTTAAACTTCAAAACTTCAGCGGAATTCTTAGAACAATGGAAGAGTTCCAAAGCATTTTTAAAAGTCAGCAGAATTCCAAGAACAATAGAAGGGTACCAAAGCATGTTTAAACTTCAGCGGAATTCTGAGAACAATGTAAGCGTTCTGAAGCATTTTTAAACTTCACCGCAATTCCGAGAACAATGGAAGAGTTCCGAAGCATTTTTAAACGTCAGCGGAATTCCGAGAACAATGGAAGAGTTCCGAAGCATTTTTAAACGTCAGCGGAATTCCGAGAACAATGGAAGAGTTCCGAAGCATTTTTAAACGTCAGCGGAATTCCGAGAACAATGGAAGAGTTCTGAAGCCTTTTTAAATGTCAGCGGAATTCCGAGAACAATGGAAGACTTCTGAAGCATTTTTAAATGTCAGCGGAATTCTGAGAACAATGGAAGACTTCTGAAGCATTTTTAAATGTCAGCAGAATTCCGAGAGCAATGGAAGAGTTCCGAAGAATACTTAAACTTCAGCGGAATTCCGAGAACAATGGAAGAATTCTGAAGCATTTTTAAAAGTCAGCGGAATACCGAGAACAATGGAAGAGTTGTGAAGCATTTTTAAACGTCAGCGGAATTCCAGAACAATGGAAGAGTTCCGAAGCATTTTTAAATGTCAGCGGAATTCCGAGAACAATGGAAGAGTTCTGAAGCATTTTTAAACGTCATCGGATTTTGAAAACAATGGAAGATTTCCGAAGCATTTTTAAACGTCAGCGGAATTTGGAGAACAATCGAAGAGTTCCGAAGCAATTTTAAAAGTCAGCGGAATTCCGAGAACAATGGAAGAGTTGTGAAGCATTTTTAAACGTCAGTGGAATTCCAAGAACAATGGAAGAGTTCCGAAGCATTTTTAAATGTCAGCGGAATTCCGAGAACAATAGAAGAGTTGTGAAGCATTTTTAAGCGTCAGCGGAATTCCGAGAACAATGGAAGAGTTCCGAAGCATTTTTAAACTTCAGCAGAATTCCGAGAACAATGGAAGAGTTCCGAAGCATTTTTAAACTTCAGCAGAATTCCGAGAACAATGGAAGAGTTCCGAAGCATTCTTAAACTTCAGCGGAATTCCGAAAACAATGGAAGAGTTCCGAATCATTTTTAAATGTCAGCGGAATTCCGAGAACAATAGAAGAGTTGTGAAGCATTTTTAAGCGTCAGCGGAATTCCGACAACAATGGAAGGGTTCCGAAGCATTTTTAAAAGTCAGCGGAATTCTGAGAACAATAGAAGAGTTGTGAAGCATTTTTAAGCGTCAGCGGAATTCCGAGAACAATGGAAGAATTCCGAAGCATTTTTAAACTTCAAAACTTCAGCAGAATTCCGAGAACAATGGAAGAGTTCCGAAGCATTCTTAAACTTCAGCGGAATTCCGAGAACAATGGAAGAGTTCCGAAGCATTTTTAAAAGTCAGCGGAATTCCGAGAACAATGGAAGAGTTCCGAAGCATTCTTAAACTTCAGCGGAATTCCGAGTACAATGGAAGAGTTCCGAAGCATTTTTAAAAGTCAGCGGAATTCCGAGAACAATGGAAGAGTTCCGAAGCATTTTTAAAAGTCAGCAGAATTCCGAGAACAATAGAAGGGTACCAAAGCATGTTTAAACTTCAGCGGAATTCTGAGAACAATGGAAGAGTTCTGAAGCATTTTTTAAAGTCAGCGGAATAACGAGAACAATGGAAGAGTTGTGAAGCATTTTTAAACGTCAGTGGAATTCCAAGAACAATGGAAGAGTACTGAAGCATTTTTAAACGTCAGCGGAATTCCGAGAACAATGGAAGAGTTCCGAAGCATTTTTAAATGTAAGCGGAATTCTGAGAACAATGGAAGAGTTCCGAAGCATTTTTAAACTTCAGCAGAATTCCGAGAACAATGGAAGAGTTCCGAAGCATACTTAAACTTCAGCGGAATTCCGAGAACAATGGAAGAGTTTCGAAGCATTTTTAAAAGTCAGCGGAATTCCGAGAACAATAGAAGAGTTGTGAAGCAATTTTAAGAGTCAGCGGAATTCCGAGAACAATGGAAGAGTTCCGAAGCATTTTTAAACGTCAGCGGAATTCCGAGAACAATGGAAGAGTTCCGAAGCATTTTTAAACTTCAGCGGAATTTGGAGAACAATCGAAGAGTTCCGAAGCATTTTTAAAAGTCAGCGGAATTCCGAGAACAATGGAAGCTTTGTGAAGCATTTTTAAACGTCAGCGGAATTCCGAGAACAATGGAAGAGTTCCGAAGCATTTTTAAACGTCAGCGGAATTCCGAGAACAATGGAAGAGTTCTGAAGCCTTTTTAAATGTCAGCGGAATTCCGAGAACAATGGAAAAGTTCCGAAGCATTTTTAAATGTCAGCGGAATTCTGAGAACAATGGAAGAGTTTCGAAGCATTTTTAAAAGTCAGCGGAATTCCGAGAACAATAGAAGAGTTGTGAAGCAATTTTAAGAGTCAGCGGAATTCCGAGAAAAATGGAAGAGTTCCGAAGCATTTTTAAACGTCAGCGGAATTCCGAGAACAATGGAAGAGTTCTGAAGCATTTTTAAAAGTCAGCGGAATTCTGAGAACAATAGAAGAGTTGTGAAGCATTTTTAAGCGTCAGCGGAATTCCGAGAACAATGGAAGAATTCCGAAGCATTTTTAAACTTCAAAACTTCAGCGGAATTCTTAGAACAATGGAAGAGTTCCAAAGCATTTTTAAAAGTCAGCAGAATTCCAAGAACAATAGAAGGGTACCAAAGCATGTTTAAACTTCAGCGGAATTCTGAGAACAATGTAAGCGTTCCGAAGCATTTTTAAACTTCACCGCAATTCCGAGAACAATGGAAGAGTTCCGAAGCATTTTTAAACGTCAGCGGAATTCCGAGAACAATGGAAGAGTTCCGAAGCATTTTTAAACGTCAGCGGAATTCCGAGAACAATGGAAGAGTTCCGAAGCATTTTTAAACGTCAGCGGAATTCCGAGAACAATGGAAGAGTTCTGAAGCCTTTTTAAATGTCAGCGGAATTCCGAGAACAATGGAAGAGTTCCGAAGCATACTTAAACTTCAGCGGAATTCCGAGAACAATGGAAGAATTCTGAAGCATTTTTAAAAGTCAGCGGAATACCGAGAACAATGGAAGAGTTGTGAAGCATTTTTAAACGTCAGCGGAATTCCAGAACAATGGAAGAGTTCCGAAGCATTTTTAAATGTCAGCGGAATTCCGAGAACAATGGAAGAGTTCTGAAGCATTTTTAAACGTCATCGGATTTTGAAAACAATGGAAGATTTCCGAAGCATTTTTAAACGTCAGCGGAATTTGGAGAACAATCGAAGAGTTCCGAAGCAATTTTAAAAGTCAGCGGAATTCCGAGAACAATGGAAGAGTTGTGAAGCATTTTTAAACGTCAGTGGAATTCCAAGAACAATGGAAGAGTTCCGAAGCATTTTTAAATGTCAGCGGAATTCCGAGAACAATAGAAGAGTTGTGAAGCATTTTTAAGCGTCAGCGGAATTCCGAGAACAATGGAAGAGTTCCGAAGCATTTTTAAACTTCAGCAGAATTCCGAGAACAATGGAAGAGTTCCGAAGCATTTTTAAACTTCAGCAGAATTCCGAGAACAATGGAAGAGTTCCGAAGCATTCTTAAACTTCAGCGGAATTCCGAAAACAATGGAAGAGTTCCGAATCATTTTTAAATGTCAGCGGAATTCCGAGAACAATAGAAGAGTTGTGAAGCATTTTTAAGCGTCAGCGGAATTCCGACAACAATGGAAGAGTTCCGAAGCATTTTTAAAAGTCAGCGGAATTCTGAGAACAATAGAAGAGTTGTGAAGCATTTTTAAGCGTCAGCGGAATTCCGAGAACAATGGAAGAATTCCGAAGCATTTTTAAACTTCAAAACTTCAGCAGAATTCCGAGAACAATGGAAGAGTTCCGAAGCATTCTTAAACTTCAGCGGAATTCCGAGAACAATGGAAGAGTTCCGAAGCATTTTTAAAAGTCAGCGGAATTCCGAGAACAATGGAAGAGTTCCGAAGCATTCTTAAACTTCAGCGGAATTCCGAGTACAATGGAAGAGTTCCGAAGCATTTTTAAAAGTCAGCGGAATTCCGAGAACAATGGAAGAGTTCCGAAGCATTTTTAAAAGTCAGCAGAATTCCGAGAACAATAGAAGGGTACCAAAGCATGTTTAAACTTCAGCGGAATTCTGAGAACAATGGAAGAGTTCTGAAGCATTTTTTAAAGTCAGCGGAATAACGAGAACAATGGAAGAGTTGTGAAGCATTTTTAAACGTCAGTGGAATTCCAAGAACAATGGAAGAGTACTGAAGCATTTTTAAGCGTCAGCGGAATTCCGAGAACAATGGAAGAGTTCCGAAGCATTTTTAAATGTAAGCGGAATTCTGAGAACAATGGAAGAGTTCCGAAGCATTTTTAAACTTCAGCAGAATTCCGAGAACAATGGAAGAGTTCCGAAGCATACTTAAACTTCAGCGGAATTCCGAGAACAATGGAAGAGTTTCGAAGCATTTTTAAAAGTCAGCGGAATTCCGAGAACAATAGAAGAGTTGTGAAGCAATTTTAAGACTCAGCGGAATTCCGAGAACAATGGAAGAGTTCCGAAGCATTTTTAAACGTCAGCGGAATTCCGAGAACAATGGAAGAGTTCCGAAGCATTTTTAAACTTCAGCGGAATTTGGAGAACAATCGAAGAGTTCCGAAGCATTTTTAAATGTCAGCGGAATTCTGAGAACAAAGGAAGAGTTTCGAAGCATTTTTAAAAGTCAGCGGAATTCCGAGAACAATAGAAGAGTTGTGAAGCAATTTTAAGAGTCAGCGGAATTCCGAGAAAAATGGAAGAGTTCCGAAGCATTTTTAAACGTCAGCGTAATTCCGAGAACAATGGAAGAGTTCTGAAGCATTTTTAAAAGTCAGCGGAATTCTGAGAACAATAGAAGAGTTGTGAAGCATTTTTAAGCGTCAGCGGAATTCCGAGAACAATGGAAGAATTCCGAAGCATTTTTAAACGTCAGCGGAATTCCTAGAACAATGGAAGAGTTCCGAAGCATTTTTAAACGTCAGCGGAATTCCGAGAACAATGGAAGAGTTCCGAAGCATTCTTAAATGTAAGCGGAATTCTGAGAACAATGGAAGAGTTCCGAAGCATTTTTAAACTTCAGCAGAATTCCGAGAACAATGGAAGAGTTCCGAAGCATACTTAAACTTCAGCGGAATTCCGAGAACAATGGAAGAGTTTCGAAGCATTTTTAAACGTCAGCGGAATTCCGAGAACAATGGAAGAGTTCCGAAGCATTTTTAAATGTAAGCGGAATTCTGAGAACAATGAAAGAGTTCCGAAGCATTTTTAAACTTCAGCAGAATTCCGAGAACAATGGAAGAGTTCCGAAGCATACTTAAACTTCAGCGGAATTCCGAGAACAATGGAAGAGTTCCGAAGCATTTTTAAACTTCAGCGGAATTTGGAGAACAATCGAAGAGTTCCGAAGCATTTTTAAAAGTCAGCGGAATTCCGAGAACAATGGAAGCTTTGTGAAGCATTTTTAAACGTCAGCGGAATTCTGAGAATAATGGAAGAGTTCCGAAGCATTTTTAAACGTCAGCGGAATTCCGAGAACAATGGAAGAGTTCTGAAGCCTTTTTAAATGTCAGCGGAATTCCGAGAACAATGGAAAAGTTCCGAAGCATTTTTAAATGTCAGCGGAATTCTGAGAACAATGGAAGAGTTCCGAAGCATTTTTAAACTTCAGCAGAATTCCGAGAACAATGGAAGAGTTACGAAGCATCCTTAATCTTCAGCGGAATTCCGAGAACAATGGAAGAGTTGTGAAGCATTTTTAAACGTCAGCGGAATTCCGAGAACAATGGAAGAGTTCTGAAGCATTTTTAAACGTCAGCGGAATTTTGAAAACAATGGAAGATTTCCGAAGCATTTTTAAACGTCAGCGGAATTCTGCGAACACTGGAAGAGTTCCGAAGCATTTTTAAACTTCAGCGGAATTTGGAGAACAATCGAAGAGTTCCGAAGCATTTTTAAAAGTCAGCGGAATTCCGAGAACAATGGAAGCTTTGTGAAGCATGTTTAAACGTCAGCGGAATTCCGAGAACAATGGAAGAGTTCCGAAGCATTTTTAAATGTAAGCGGAATTCTGAGAACAATGGAAGAGTTCCGAAGCATTTTTAAACTTCAGCAGAATTCCGAGAACAATGGAAGAGTTCCGAAGCATACTTAAACTTTAGCGGAATTCCGAGAACAATGGAAGAGTTTCGAAGCATTTTTAAAAGTCAGCGGAATTCCGAGAACAATAGAAGAGTTGTGAAGCAATTTTAAGAGTCAGCGGAATTCCGAGAACAATGGAAGATTTCCGAAGCATTTTTAAACGTCAGCGGAATTCCGAGAACAATGGAAGAGTTCCGAAGCATTTTTAAACTTCAGCGGAATTTGGAGAACAATCGAAGAGTTCCGAAGCATTTTTAAAAGTCAGCGGAATTCCGAGAACAATAGAAGAGTTGTGAAGCATTTTTAAGCGTCAGCGGAATTCCGAGAACAATGGAAGAGTTCCGAAGCATTTTTAAACTTCAGCAGAATTCCGAGAACAATGGAAGAGTTCCGAAGCATTTTTAAACTTCAGCAGAATTCCGAGAACAATGGAAGAGTTCCGAAGCATTCTTAAACTTCAGCGGAATTCCGAAAACAATGGAAGAGTTCCGAATCATTTTTAAATGTCAGCGGAATTCCGAGAACAATAGAAGAGTTGTGAAGCATTTTTAAGCGTCAGCGGAATTCCGACAACAATGGAAGAGTTCCGAAGCATTTTTAAAAGTCAGCGGAATTCTGAGAACAATAGAAGAGTTGTGAAGCATTTTTAAGCGTCAGCGGAATTCCGAGAACAATGGAAGAATTCCGAAGCATTTTTAAACTTCAAAACTTCAGCAGAATTCCGAGAACAATGGAAGAGTTCCGAAGCATTCTTAAACTTCAGCGGAATTCCGAGAACAATGGAAGAGTTCCGAAGCATTTTTAAAAGTCAGCGGAATTCCGAGAACAATGGAAGAGTTCCGAAGCATTCTTAAACTTCAGCGGAATTCCGAGTACAATGGAAGAGTTCCGAAGCATTTTTAAAAGTCAGCGGAATTCCGAGAACAATGGAAGAGTTCCGAAGCATTTTTAAAAGTCAGCAGAATTCCGAGAACAATAGAAGGGTACCAAAGCATGTTTAAACTTCAGCGGAATTCTGAGAACAATGGAAGAGTTCTGAAGCATTTTTTAAAGTCAGCGGAATAACGAGAACAATGGAAGAGTTGTGAAGCATTTTTAAACGTCAGTGGAATTCCAAGAACAATGGAAGAGTACTGAAGCATTTTTAAACGTCAGCGGAATTCCGAGAACAATGGAAGAGTTCCGAAGCATTTTTAAATGTAAGCGGAATTCTGAGAACAATGGAAGAGTTCCGAAGCATTTTTAAACTTCAGCAGAATTCCGAGAACAATGGAAGAGTTCCGAAGCATACTTAAACTTCAGCGGAATTCCGAGAACAATGGAAGAGTTTCGAAGCATTTTTAAAAGTCAGCGGAATTCCGAGAACAATAGAAGAGTTGTGAAGCAATTTTAAGAGTCAGCGGAATTCCGAGAACAATGGAAGAGTTCCGAAGCATTTTTAAACGTCAGCGGAATTCCGAGAACAATGGAAGAGTTCCGAAGCATTTTTAAACTTCAGCGGAATTTGGAGAACAATCGAAGAGTTCCGAAGCATTTTTAAAAGTCAGCGGAATTCCGAGAACAATGGAAGCTTTGTGAAGCATTTTTAAACGTCAGCGGAATTCCGAGAACAATGGAAGAGTTCCGAAGCATTTTTAAACGTCAGCGGAAGTCCGAGAACAATGGAAGAGTTCTGAAGCCTTTTTAAATGTCAGCGGAATTCCGAGAACAATGGAAAAGTTCCGAAGCATTTTTAAATGTCAGCGGAATTCTGAGAACAAAGGAAGAGTTTCGAAGCATTTTTAAAAGTCAGCGGAATTCCGAGAACAATAGAAGAGTTCTGAAGCCTTTTTAAATGTCAGCGGAATTCCGAGAAAAATGGAAGAGTTCCGAAGCATTTTTAAACGTCAGCGGAATTTTGAAAACAATGGAAGATTTCCGAAGCATTTTTAAACGTCAGCGGAATTCTGCGAACACTGGAAGAGTTCCGAAGCATTTTTAAACTTCAGCGGAATTTGGAGAACAATCGAAGAGTTCCGAAGCATTTTTAAAAGTCAGCGGAATTCCGAGAACAATGGAAGCTTTGTGAAGCATTTTTAAACGTCAGCGGAATTCCGAGAACAATGGAAGAGTTCCGAAGCATTTTTAAACGTCAGCGGAATTCCGAGAACAATGGAAGAGTTCTGAAGCCTTTTTAAATGTCAGCGGAATTCCGAGAACAATGGAAGAGTTCCGAAGCATTTTTAAATGTCAGCGGAATTCTGAGAACAATGGAAGAGTTCCGAAGCATTTTTAAACTTCAGCAGAATTCCGAGAACAATCGAAGAGTTCCGAAGCATACTTAAACTTCAGCAGAATTCCGAGAACAATGGAAGAGTTCCGAAGCATTTTTAAATGTAAGCGGAATTCTGAGAACAATGGAAGAGTTCCGAAGCATTTTTAAACTTCAGCAGAATTCCGAGAACAATGGAAGAGTTCCGAAGCATACTTAAACTTCAGCGGAATTCCGAGAACAATGGAAGAGTTTCGAAGCATTTTTAAAAGTCAGCGGAATTCCGAGAACAATAGAAGAGTTGTGAAGCAATTTTAAGAGTCAGCGGAATTCCGAGAACAATGGAAGAGTTCCGAAGCATTTTTAAACGTCAGCGGAATTCCGAGAACAATGGAAGAGTTCCGAAGCATTTTTAAACTTCAGCGGAATTTGGAGAACAATCGAAGAGTTCCGAAGCATTTTTAAATGTCAGCGGAATTCCGAGAACAATGGAAGCTTTGAGAAGCATTTTTAAACGTCAGCGGAATTCCGAGAACAATGGAAGAGTTCCGAAGCATTTTTAAACGTCAGCGGAATTCCGAGAACAATGGAAGAGTTCTGAAGCCTTTTTAAATGTCAGCGGAATTCCGAGAACAATGGAAAAGTTCCGAAGCATTTTTAAATGTCAGCGGAATTCTGAGAACAATGGAAGAGTTCCGAAGCATTTTTAAACTTCAGCAGAATTCCGAGAACAATGGAAGAGTTCCGAAGCATACTTAATCTTCAGCGGATTTCCGAGAACAATGGAAGAGTTTCGAAGCATTTTTAAAAGTCAGCGGAATTCCGAGAACAATAGAAGAGTTGTGAAGCAATTTTAAGAGTCAGCGGAATTCCGAGAACAATGGAAGAGTTCCGAAGCATTTTTAAACGTCAGTGGAATTCCGAGAACAATGGAAGAGTTCTGAAGCATTTTTAAAAGTCAGCGGAATTCTGAGAACAAGAGAAGAGTTGTGAAGCATTTTTAAGCGTCAGCGGAATTCCGAGAACAATGGAAGAATTCCGAAGCATTTTTAAACTTCAAAACTTCAGCGGAATTCTTAGAACAATGGAAGAGTTCCAAAGCATTTTTAAAAGTCAGCAGAATTCCGAGAACAAAAGAAGGGTACCAAAGCATGTTTAAACTTCAGCGGAATTCTGAGAACAATGTAAGCGTTCCGAAGCATTTTTAAACTTCACCGCAATTCCGAGAACAATGGAAGAGTTACGAAGCATTTTTAAACGTCAGCGGAATTCCGAGAACAATGGAAGAGTTCCGAAGCATTTTTAAACGTCAGCGGAATTCCGAGAACAATGGAAGAGTTCCGAAGCATTTTTAAATGTAAGCGGAATTCTGAGAACAATGGAAGAGTTCCGAAGCATTTTTAAACTTCAGCAGAATTCCGAGAACAATGGAAGAGTTCCGAAGCATACTTAAACTTTAGCGGAATTCCGAGAACAATGGAAGAGTTTCGAAGCATTTTTAAAAGTCAGCGGAATTCCGAGAACAATAGAAGAGTTGTGAAGCAATTTTAAGAGTCAGCGGAATTCCGAGAACAATGGAAGATTTCCGAAGCATTTTTAAACGTCAGCGGAATTCCGAGAACAATGGAAGAGTTCCGAAGCATTTTTAAACTTCAGCGGAATTTGGAGAACAATCGAAGAGTTCCGAAGCATTTTTAAAAGTCAGCGGAATTCCGAGAACAATAGAAGAGTTGTGAAGCATTTTTAAGCGTCAGCGGAATTCCGAGAACAATGGAAGAGTTCCGAAGCATTTTTAAACTTCAGCAGAATTCCGAGAACAATGGAAGAGTTCCGAAGCATTTTTAAACTTCAGCAGAATTCCGAGAACAATGGAAGAGTTCCGAAGCATTCTTAAACTTCAGCGGAATTCCGAAAACAATGGAAGAGTTCCGAATCATTTTTAAATGTCAGCGGAATTCCGAGAACAATAGAAGAGTTGTGAAGCATTTTTAAGCGTCAGCGGAATTCCGACAACAATGGAAGAGTTCCGAAGCATTTTTAAAAGTCAGCGGAATTCTGAGAACAATAGAAGAGTTGTGAAGCATTTTTAAGCGTCAGCGGAATTCCGAGAACAATGGAAGAATTCCGAAGCATTTTTAAACTTCAAAACTTCAGCAGAATTCCGAGAACAATGGAAGAGTTCCGAAGCATTCTTAAACTTCAGCGGAATTCCGAGAACAATGGAAGAGTTCCGAAGCATTTTTAAAAGTCAGCGGAATTCCGAGAACAATGGAAGAGTTCCGAAGCATTCTTAAACTTCAGCGGAATTCCGAGTACAATGGAAGAGTTCCGAAGCATTTTTAAAAGTCAGCGGAATTCCGAGAACAATGGAAGAGTTCCGAAGCATTTTTAAAAGTCAGCAGAATTCCGAGAACAATAGAAGGGTACCAAAGCATGTTTAAACTTCAGCGGAATTCTGAGAACAATGGAAGAGTTCTGAAGCATTTTTTAAAGTCAGCGGAATAACGAGAACAATGGAAGAGTTGTGAAGCATTTTTAAACGTCAGTGGAATTCCAAGAACAATGGAAGAGTACTGAAGCATTTTTAAACGTCAGCGGAATTCCGAGAACAATGGAAGAGTTCCGAAGCATTTTTAAATGTAAGCGGAATTCTGAGAACAATGGAAGAGTTCCGAAGCATTTTTAAACTTCAGCAGAATTCCGAGAACAATGGAAGAGTTCCGAAGCATACTTAAACTTCAGCGGAATTCCGAGAACAATGGAAGAGTTTCGAAGCATTTTTAAAAGTCAGCGGAATTCCGAGAACAATAGAAGAGTTGTGAAGCAATTTTAAGAGTCAGCGGAATTCCGAGAACAATGGAAGAGTTCCGAAGCATTTTTAAACGTCAGCGGAATTCCGAGAACAATGGAAGAGTTCCGAAGCATTTTTAAACTTCAGCGGAATTTGGAGAACAATCGAAGAGTTCCGAAGCATTTTTAAAAGTCAGCGGAATTCCGAGAACAATGGAAGCTTTGTGAAGCATTTTTAAACGTCAGCGGAATTCCGAGAACAATGGAAGAGTTCCGAAGCATTTTTAAACTTCAGCAGAATTCCGAGAACAATGGAAGAGTTCCGAAGCATACTTAAACTTCAGCGGAATTCCGAGAACAATGGAAGAGTTTCGAAGCATTTTTAAAAGTCAGCGGAATTCCGAGAACAATAGAAGAGTTGTGAAGCAATTTTAAGAGTCAGCGGAATTCCGAGAACAATGGAAGAGTTCCGAAGCATTTTTAAACGTCAGCGGAATTCTGAGAACAAAGGAAGAGTTTCGAAGCATTTTTAAAAGTCAGCGGAATTCCGAGAACAATAGAAGAGTTGTGAAGCAATTTTAAGAGTCAGCGGAATTCCGAGAAAAATGGAAGAGTTCCGAAGCATTTTTAAACGTCAGCGGAATTCCGAGAACAATGGAAGAGTTCTGAAGCATTTTTAAATGTCAGCGGAATTCTGAGAACAATAGAAGAGTTGTGAAGCATTTTTAAGCGTCAGCGGAATTCCGAGAACAATGGAAGAATTCCGAAGCATTTTTAAACGTCAGCGGAATTCCTAGAACAATGGAAGAGTTCCGAAGCATTTTTAAACGTCAGCGGAATTCCGAGAACAATGGAAGAGTTCTGAAGCATTTTTAAAAGTCAGCGGAATTCTGAGAACAATAGAAGAGTTGTGAAGCATTTTTAAGCGTCAGCGGAATTCCGAGAACAATGGAAGAATTCCGAAGCATTTTTAAACGTCAGCGGAATTCCGAGAACAATGGAAGAGTTCCGAAGCATTTTTAAACTTCAGCGGAATTTGGAGAACAATCGAAGAGTTCCGAAGCATTTTTAAAAGTCAGCGGAATTCCGAGAACAATGGAAGCTTTGTGAAGCATTTTTAAACGTCAGCGGAATTCCGAGAACAATGGAAGAGTTCCGAAGCATTTTTAAACGTCAGCGGAATTCCGAGAACAATGGAAGAGTTCTGAAGCCTTTTTAAATGTCAGCGGAATTCCGAGAACAATGGAAAAGTTCCGAAGCATTTTTAAATGTCAGCGGAATTCTGAGAACAAAGGAAGAGTTTCGAAGCATTTTTAAAAGTCAGCGGAATTCCGAGAACAATAGAAGAGTTGTGAAGCAATTTTAAGAGTCAGCGGAATTCCGAGAAAAATGGAAGAGTTCCGAAGCATTTTTAAACGTCAGCGGAATTCCGAGAACAATGGAAGAGTTCTGAAGCATTTTTAAAAGTCAGCGGAATTCTGAGAACAATAGAAGAGTTGTGAAGCATTTTTAAGCGTCAGCGGAATTCCGAGAACAATGGAAGAATTCCGAAGCATTTTTAAACGTCAGCGGAATTCCTAGAACAATGGAAGAGTTCCGAAGCATTTTTAAACGTCAGCGGAATTCCGAGAACAATGGAAGAGTTCTGAAGCATTTTTAAAAGTCAGCGGAATTCTGAGAACAATAGAAGAGTTGTGAAGCATTTTTAAGCGTCAGCGGAATTCCGAGAACAATGGAAGAATTCCGAAGCATTTTTAAACGTCAGCGGAATTCCTAGAACAATGGAAGAGTTCCGAAGCATTTTTAAACGTCAGCGGAATTCCGAGAACAATGGAAGAGTTCCGAAGCATTTTTAAATGTAAGCGGAATTCTGAGAACAATGGAAGAGTTCCGAAGCATTTTTAAACTTCAGCAGAATTCCGAGAACAATGGAAGAGTTACGAAGCATCCTTAATCTTCAGCGGAATTCCGAGAACAATGGAAGAGTTGTGAAGCATTTTTAAACGTCAGCGGAATTCCGAGAACAATGGAAGAGTTCTGAAGCATTTTTAAACGTCAGCGGAATTTTGAAAACAATGGAAGATTTCCGAAGCATTTTTAAACGTCAGCGGAATTCTGCGAACACTGGAAGAGTTCCGAAGCATTTTTAAACTTCAGCGGAATTTGGAGAACAATCGAAGAGTTCCGAAGCATTTTTAAAAGTCAGCGGAATTCCGAGAACAATGGAAGCTTTGTGAAGCATTTTTAAACGTCAGCGGAATTCCGAGAACAATGGAAGAGTTCCGAAGCATTTTTAAACGTCAGCGGAATTCCGAGAACAATGGAAGAGTTCTGAAGCCTTTTTAAATGTCAGCGGAATTCCGAGAACAATGGAAGAGTTCCGAAGCATTTTTAAACTTCAGCAGAATTCCGAGAACAATCGAAGAGTTCCGAAGCATACTTAAACTTCAGCAGAATTCCGAGAACAATGGAAGAGTTCTGAAGCATTTTTTAAAGTCAGCGGAATAACGAGAACAATGGAAGAGTTGTGAAGTATTTTTAAACGTCAGTGGAATTCCAAGAACAATGGAAGAGTTCCGAAGCATTTTTAAACGTCAGCGGAATTCCGAGAACAATGGAAGAGTTCCGAAGCATTTTTAAATGTAAGCGGAATTCTGAGAACAATGGAAGAGTTCCGAAGCATTTTTAAACTTCAGCAGAATTCCGAGAACAATGGAAGAGTTCCGAAGCATACTTAAACTTCAGCGGAATTCCGAGAACAATGGAAGAGTTTCGAAGCATTTTTAAAAGTCAGCGGAATTCCGAGAACAATAGAAGAGTTGTGAAGCAATTTTAAGAGTCAGCGGAATTCCGAGAACAATGGAAGAGTTCCGAAGCATTTTTAAACGTCAGCGGAATTCCGAGAACAATGGAAGAGTTCCGAAGCATTTTTAAACTTCAGCGGAATTTGGAGAACAATCGAAGAGTTCCGAAGCATTTTTAAATGTCAGCGGAATTCCGAGAACAATGGAAGCTTTGAGAAGCATTTTTAAACGTCAGCGGAATTCCGAGAACAATGGAAGAGTTCCGAAGCATTTTTAAACGTCAGCGGAATTCCGAGAACAATGGAAGAGTTCTGAAGCCTTTTTAAATGTCAGCGGAATTCCGAGAACAATGGAAAAGTTCCGAAGCATTTTTAAATGTCAGCGGAATTCTGAGAACAATGGAAGAGTTCCGAAGAATTTTTAAACTTCAGCAGAATTCCGAGAACAATGGAAGAGTTCCGAAGCATACTTAATCTTCAGCGGATTTCCGAGAACAATGGAAGAGTTTCGAAGCATTTTTAAATGTAAGCGGAATTCTGAGAACAATGGAAGAGTTCCGAAGCATTTTTAAACTTCAGCAGAATTCCGAGAACAATCGAAGAGTTCCGAAGCATTTTTAAAAGTCAGCGGAATTCCGAGAACAATAGAAGAGTTGTGAAGCATTTTTAAGCGTAAGCGGAATTCCGAGAACAATGGAAGAGTTCCGAAGCATTTTTAAACTTCAGCAGAATTCCGAGAACAATGGAAGAGTTCCGAAGCATTTTTAAACTTCAGCAGAATTCCGAGAACAATGGAAGAGTTCCGAAGCATTCTTAAACTTCAGCGGAATTCCGAAAACAATGGAAGAGTTCCGAATCATTTTTAAATGTCAGCGGAATTCCGAGAACAATAGAAGAGTTGTGAAGCATTTTTAAGCGTCAGCGGAATTCCGACAACAATGGAAGAGTTCCGAAGCATTTTTAAAAGTCAGCGGAATTCTGAGAACAATAGAAGAGTTGTGAAGCATTTTTAAGCGTCAGCGGAATTCCGAGAACAATGGAAGAATTCCGAAGCATTTTTAAACTTCAAAACTTCAGCAGAATTCCGAGAACAATGGAAGAGTTCCGAAGCATTCTTAAACTTCAGCGGAATTCCGAGAACAATGGAAGAGTTCCGAAGCATTTTTAAAAGTCAGCGGAATTCCGAGAACAATGGAAGAGTTCCGAAGCATTCTTAAACTTCAGCGGAATTCCGAGTACAATGGAAGAGTTCCGAAGCATTTTTAAAAGTCAGCGGAATTCCGAGAACAATGGAAGAGTTCCGAAGCATTTTTAAAAGTCAGCAGAATTCCGAGAACAATAGAAGGGTACCAAAGCATGTTTAAACTTCAGCGGAATTCTGAGAACAATGGAAGAGTTCTGAAGCATTTTTTAAAGTCAGCGGAATAACGAGAACAATGGAAGAGTTGTGAAGCATTTTTAAACGTCAGTGGAATTCCAAGAACAATGGAAGAGTACTGAAGCATTTTTAAACGTCAGCGGAATTCCGAGAACAATGGAAGAGTTCCGAAGCATTTTTAAATGTAAGCGGAATTCTGAGAACAATGGAAGAGTTCCGAAGCATTTTTAAACTTCAGCAGAATTCCGAGAACAATGGAAGAGTTCCGAAGCATACTTAAACTTCAGCGGAATTCCGAGAACAATGGAAGAGTTTCGAAGCATTTTTAAAAGTCAGCGGAATTCCGAGAACAATAGAAGAGTTGTGAAGCAATTTTAAGAGTCAGCGGAATTCCGAGAACAATGGAAGAGTTCCGAAGCATTTTTAAACGTCAGCGGAATTCCGAGAACAATGGAAGAGTTCCGAAGCATTTTTAAACTTCAGCGGAATTTGGAGAACAATCGAAGAGTTCCGAAGCATTTTTAAAAGTCAGCGGAATTCCGAGAACAATGGAAGCTTTGTGAAGCATTTTTAAACGTCAGCGGAATTCCGAGAACAATGGAAGAGTTCCGAAGCATTTTTAAACGTCAGCGGAATTCCGAGAACAATGGAAGAGTTCTGAAGCCTTTTTAAATGTCAGCGGAATTCCGAGAACAATGGAAAAGTTCCGAAGCATTTTTAAATGTCAGCGGAATTCTGAGAACAAAGGAAGAGTTTCGAAGCATTTTTAAAAGTCAGCGGAATTCCGAGAACAATAGAAGAGTTGTGAAGCAATTTTAAGAGTCAGCGGAATTCCGAGAAAAATGGAAGAGTTCCGAAGCATTTTTAAACGTCAGCGGAATTCCGAGAACAATGGAAGAGTTCTGAAGCATTTTTAAAAGTCAGCGGAATTCTGAGAACAATAGAAGAGTTGTGAAGCATTTTTAAGCGTCAGCGGAATTCCGAGAACAATGGAAGAATTCCGAAGCATTTTTAAACGTCAGCGGAATTCCTAGAACAATGGAAGAGTTCCGAAGCATTTTTAAACGTCAGCGGAATTCCGAGAACAATGGAAGAGTTCCGAAGCATTTTTAAATGTAAGCGGAATTCTGAGAACAATGGAAGAGTTCCGAAGCATTTTTAAACTTCAGCAGAATTCCGAGAACAATGGAAGAGTTACGAAGCATCCTTAATCTTCAGCGGAATTCCGAGAACAATGGAAGAGTTGTGAAGCATTTTTAAACGTCAGCGGAATTCCGAGAACAATGGAAGAGTTCTGAAGCATTTTTAAACGTCAGCGGAATTTTGAAAACAATGGAAGATTTCCGAAGCATTTTTAAACGTCAGCGGAATTCTGCGAACACTGGAAGAGTTCCGAAGCATTTTTAAACTTCAGCGGAATTTGGAGAACAATCGAAGAGTTCCGAAGCATTTTTAAAAGTCAGCGGAATTCCGAGAACAATGGAAGCTTTGTGAAGCATTTTTAAACGTCAGCGGAATTCCGAGAACAATGGAAGAGTTCCGAAGCATTTTTAAACGTCAGCGGAATTCCGAGAACAATGGAAGAGTTCTGAAGCCTTTTTAAATGTCAGCGGAATTCCGAGAACAATGGAAGAGTTCCGAAGCATTTTTAAACTTCAGCAGAATTCCGAGAACAATCGAAGAGTTCCGAAGCATACTTAAACTTCAGCAGAATTCCGAGAACAATGGAAGAGTTCTGAAGCATTTTTTAAAGTCAGCGGAATAACGAGAACAATGGAAGAGTTGTGAAGTATTTTTAAACGTCAGTGGAATTCCAAGAACAATGGAAGAGTTCCGAAGCATTTTTAAACGTCAGCGGAATTCCGAGAACAATGGAAGAGTTCCGAAGCATTTTTAAATGTAAGCGGAATTCTGAGAACAATGGAAGAGTTCCGAAGCATTTTTAAACTTCAGCAGAATTCCGAGAACAATGGAAGAGTTCCGAAGCATACTTAAACTTCAGCGGAATTCCGAGAACAATGGAAGAGTTTCGAAGCATTTTT
This sequence comes from Phyllobates terribilis, assembly GCF_046119375.1. Lineage (NCBI taxonomy): Eukaryota > Metazoa > Chordata > Amphibia > Anura > Dendrobatidae > Phyllobates > Phyllobates terribilis. The sequence goes on along the minus strand of NW_027362775.1, from coordinate 17,643,400 downwards.
AAAAGTCAGCGGAATTCCGAGAACAATAGAAGAGTTGTGAAGCAATTTTAAGAGTCAGCGGAATTCCGAGAACAATGGAAGAGTTCCGAAGCATTTTTAAACGTCAGCGGAATTCCGAGAACAATGGAAGAGTTCCGAAGCATTTTTAAACTTCAGCGGAATTTGGAGAACAATCGAAGAGTTCCGAAGCATTTTTAAATGTCAGCGGAATTCCGAGAACAATGGAAGCTTTGAGAAGCATTTTTAAACGTCAGCGGAATTCCGAGAACAATGGAAGAGTTCCGAAGCATTTTTAAACGTCAGCGGAATTCCGAGAACAATGGAAGAGTTCTGAAGCCTTTTTAAATGTCAGCGGAATTCCGAGAACAATGGAAAAGTTCCGAAGCATTTTTAAATGTCAGCGGAATTCTGAGAACAATGGAAGAGTTCCGAAGAATTTTTAAACTTCAGCAGAATTCCGAGAACAATGGAAGAGTTCCGAAGCATACTTAATCTTCAGCGGATTTCCGAGAACAATGGAAGAGTTTCGAAGCATTTTTAAAAGTCAGCGGAATTCCGAGAACAATAGAAGAGTTGTGAAGCAATTTTAAGAGTCAGCGGAATTCCGAGAACAATGGAAGAGTTCCGAAGCATTTTTAAACGTCAGCGGAATTCCGAGAACAATGGAAGAGTTCTGAAGCATTTTTAAAAGTCAGCGGAATTCTGAGAACAAGAGAAGAGTTGTGAAGCATTTTTAAGCGTCAGCGGAATTCCGAGAACAATGGAAGAATTCCGAAGCATTTTTAAACTTCAAAACTTCAGCGGAATTCTTAGAACAATGGAAGAGTTCCAAAGCATTTTTAAAAGTCAGCAGAATTCCGAGAACAAAAGAAGGGTACCAAAGCATGTTTAAACTTCAGCGGAATTCTGAGAACAATGTAAGCGTTCCGAAGCATTTTTAAACTTCACCGCAATTCCGAGAACAATGGAAGAGTTCCGAAGCATTTTTAAACGTCAGCGGAATTCCGAGAACAATGGAAGAGTTCCGAAGCATTTTTAAACGTCAGCGGAATTCCGAGAACAATGGAAGAGTTCCGAAGCATTTTTAAATGTAAGCGGAATTCTGAGAACAATGGAAGAGTTCCGAAGCATTTTTAAACTTCAGCAGAATTCCGAGAACAATGGAAGAGTTCCGAAGCATACTTAAACTTTAGCGGAATTCCGAGAACAATGGAAGAGTTTCGAAGCATTTTTAAAAGTCAGCGGAATTCCGAGAACAATAGAAGAGTTGTGAAGCAATTTTAAGAGTCAGCGGAATTCCGAGAACAATGGAAGATTTCCGAAGCATTTTTAAACGTCAGCGGAATTCCGAGAACAATGGAAGAGTTCCGAAGCATTTTTAAACTTCAGCGGAATTTGGAGAACAATCGAAGAGTTCCGAAGCATTTTTAAAAGTCAGCGGAATTCCGAGAACAATAGAAGAGTTGTGAAGCATTTTTAAGCGTAAGCGGAATTCCGAGAACAATGGAAGAGTTCCGAAGCATTTTTAAACTTCAGCAGAATTCCGAGAACAATGGAAGAGTTCCGAAGCATTTTTAAACTTCAGCAGAATTCCGAGAACAATGGAAGAGTTCCGAAGCATTCTTAAACTTCAGCGGAATTCCGAAAACAATGGAAGAGTTCCGAATCATTTTTAAATGTCAGCGGAATTCCGAGAACAATAGAAGAGTTGTGAAGCATTTTTAAGCGTCAGCGGAATTCCGACAACAATGGAAGAGTTCCGAAGCATTTTTAAAAGTCAGCGGAATTCTGAGAACAATAGAAGAGTTGTGAAGCATTTTTAAGCGTCAGCGGAATTCCGAGAACAATGGAAGAATTCCGAAGCATTTTTAAACTTCAAAACTTCAGCAGAATTCCGAGAACAATGGAAGAGTTCCGAAGCATTCTTAAACTTCAGCGGAATTCCGAGAACAATGGAAGAGTTCCGAAGCATTTTTAAAAGTCAGCGGAATTCCGAGAACAATGGAAGAGTTCCGAAGCATTCTTAAACTTCAGCGGAATTCCGAGTACAATGGAAGAGTTCCGAAGCATTTTTAAAAGTCAGCGGAATTCCGAGAACAATGGAAGAGTTCCGAAGCATTTTTAAAAGTCAGCAGAATTCCGAGAACAATAGAAGGGTACCAAAGCATGTTTAAACTTCAGCGGAATTCTGAGAACAATGGAAGAGTTCTGAAGCATTTTTTAAAGTCAGCGGAATAACGAGAACAATGGAAGAGTTGTGAAGCATTTTTAAACGTCAGTGGAATTCCAAGAACAATGGAAGAGTACTGAAGCATTTTTAAACGTCAGCGGAATTCCGAGAACAATGGAAGAGTTCCGAAGCATTTTTAAATGTAAGCGGAATTCTGAGAACAATGGAAGAGTTCCGAAGCATTTTTAAACTTCAGCAGAATTCCGAGAACAATGGAAGAGTTCCGAAGCATACTTAAACTTCAGCGGAATTCCGAGAACAATGGAAGAGTTTCGAAGCATTTTTAAAAGTCAGCGGAATTCCGAGAACAATAGAAGAGTTGTGAAGCAATTTTAAGAGTCAGCGGAATTCCGAGAACAATGGAAGAGTTCCGAAGCATTTTTAAACGTCAGCGGAATTCCGAGAACAATGGAAGAGTTCCGAAGCATTTTTAAACTTCAGCGGAATTTGGAGAACAATCGAAGAGTTCCGAAGCATTTTTAAAAGTCAGCGGAATTCCGAGAACAATGGAAGCTTTGTGAAGCATTTTTAAACGTCAGCGGAATTCCGAGAACAATGGAAGAGTTCCGAAGCATTTTTAAACGTCAGCGGAATTCCGAGAACAATGGAAGAGTTCTGAAGCCTTTTTAAATGTCAGCGGAATTCCGAGAACAATGGAAAAGTTCCGAAGCATTTTTAAATGTCAGCGGAATTCTGAGAACAAAGGAAGAGTTTCGAAGCATTTTTAAAAGTCAGCGGAATTCCGAGAACAATAGAAGAGTTGTGAAGCAATTTTAAGAGTCAGCGGAATTCCGAGAAAAATGGAAGAGTTCCGAAGCATTTTTAAACGTCAGCGGAATTCCGAGAACAATGGAAGAGTTCTGAAGCATTTTTAAAAGTCAGCGGAATTCTGAGAACAATAGAAGAGTTGTGAAGCATTTTTAAGCGTCAGCGGAATTCCGAGAACAATGGAAGAATTCCGAAGCATTTTTAAACGTCAGCGGAATTCCTAGAACAATGGAAGAGTTCCGAAGCATTTTTAAACGTCAGCGGAATTCCGAGAACAATGGAAGAGTTCCGAAGCATTTTTAAATGTAAGCGGAATTCTGAGAACAATGGAAGAGTTCCGAAGCATTTTTAAACTTCAGCAGAATTCCGAGAACAATGGAAGAGTTCCGAAGCATACTTAAACTTCAGCGGAATTCCGAGAACAATGGAAGAGTTCCGAAGCATTTTTAAATGTAAGCGGAATTCTGAGAACAATGGAAGAGTTCCGAAGCATTTTTAAACTTCAGCAGAATTCCGAGAACAATGGAAGAGTTCCGAAGCATACTTAAACTTCAGCGGAATTCCGAGAACAATGGAAGAGTTCCGAAGCATTTTTAAACTTCAGCGGAATTTGGAGAACAATCGAAGAGTTCCGAAGCATTTTTAAAAGTCAGCGGAATTCCGAGAACAATGGAAGCTTTGTGAAGCATTTTTAAACGTCAGCGGAATTCTGAGAATAATGGAAGAGTTCCGAAGCATTTTTAAACGTCAGCGGAATTCCGAGAACAATGGAAGAGTTCTGAAGCCTTTTTAAATGTCAGCGGAATTCCGAGAACAATGGAAAAGTTCCGAAGCATTTTTAAATGTCAGCGGAATTCTGAGAACAATGGAAGAGTTCCGAAGCATTTTTAAACTTCAGCAGAATTCCGAGAACAATGGAAGAGTTACGAAGCATCCTTAATCTTCAGCGGAATTCCGAGAACAATGGAAGAGTTGTGAAGCATTTTTAAACGTCAGCGGAATTCCGAGAACAATGGAAGAGTTCTGAAGCATTTTTAAACGTCAGCGGAATTTTGAAAACAATGGAAGATTTCCGAAGCATTTTTAAACGTCAGCGGAATTCTGCGAACACTGGAAGAGTTCCGAAGCATTTTTAAACTTCAGCGGAATTTGGAGAACAATCGAAGAGTTCCGAAGCATTTTTAAAAGTCAGCGGAATTCCGAGAACAATGGAAGCTTTGTGAAGCATTTTTAAACGTCAGCGGAATTCCGAGAACAATGGAAGAGTTCCGAAGCATTTTTAAACGTCAGCGGAATTCCGAGAACAATGGAAGAGTTCTGAAGCCTTTTTAAATGTCAGCGGAATTCCGAGAACAATGGAAGAGTTCCGAAGCATTTTTAAATGTCAGCGTAATTCTGAGAACAATGGAAGAGTTCCGAAGCATTTTTAAACTTCAGCGGAATTTGGAGAACAATCGAAGAGTTCCGAAGCATTTTTAAAAGTCAGCGGAATTCCGAGAACAATGGAAGCTTTGTGAAGCATTTTTAAACGTCAGCGGAATTCTGAGAATAATGGAAGAGTTCCGAAGCATTTTTAAACGTCAGCGGAATTCCGAGAACAATGGAAGAGTTCTGAAGCCTTTTTAAATGTCAGCGGAATTCCGAGAACAATGGAAAAGTTCCGAAGCATTTTTAAATGTCAGCGGAATTCTGAGAACAATGGAAGAGTTCCGAAGCATTTTTAAACTTCAGCAGAATTCCGAGAACAATGGAAGAGTTACGAAGCATCCTTAATCTTCAGCGGAATTCCGAGAACAATGGAAGAGTTGTGAAGCATTTTTAAACGTCAGCGGAATTCCGAGAACAATGGAAGAGTTCTGAAGCATTTTTAAACGTCAGCGGAATTTTGAAAACAATGGAAGATTTCCGAAGCATTTTTAAACGTCAGCGGAATTCTGCGAACACTGGAAGAGTTCCGAAGCATTTTTAAACTTCAGCGGAATTTGGAGAACAATCGAAGAGTTCCGAAGCATTTTTAAAAGTCAGCGGAATTCCGAGAACAATGGAAGCTTTGTGAAGCATTTTTAAACGTCAGCGGAATTCCGAGAACAATGGAAGAGTTCCGAAGCATTTTTAAACGTCAGCGGAATTCCGAGAACAATGGAAGAGTTCTGAAGCCTTTTTAAATGTCAGCGGAATTCCGAGAACAATGGAAGAGTTCCGAAGCATTTTTAAATGTCAGCGGAATTCTGAGAACAATGGAAGAGTTCCGAAGCATTTTTAAACTTCAGCAGAATTCCGAGAACAATCGAAGAGTTCCGAAGCATACTTAAACTTCAGCAGAATTCCGAGAACAATGGAAGAGTTCTGAAGCATTTTTTAAAGTCAGCGGAATAACGAGAACAATGGAAGAGTTGTGAAGTATTTTTAAACGTCAGTGGAATTCCAAGAACAATGGAAGAGTTCCGAAGCATTTTTAAACGTCAGCGGAATTCCGAGAACAATGGAAGAGTTCCGAAGCATTTTTAAATGTAAGCGGAATTCTGAGAACAATGGAAGAGTTCCGAAGCATTTTTAAACTTCAGCAGAATTCCGAGAACAATGGAAGAGTTCCGAAGCATACATAAACTTCAGCGGAATTCCGAGAACAATGGAAGAGTTTCGAAGCATTTTTAAAAGTCAGCGGAATTCCGAGAACAATAGAAGAGTTGTGAAGCAATTTTAAGAGTCAGCGGAATTCCGAGAACAATGGAAGAGTTCCGAAGCATTTTTAAACGTCAGCGGAATTCCGAGAACAATGGAAGAGTTCCGAAGCATTTTTAAACTTCAGCGGAATTTGGAGAACAATCGAAGAGTTCCGAAGCATTTTTAAATGTCAGCGGAATTCCGAGAACAATGGAAGCTTTGAGAAGCATTTTTAAACGTCAGCGGAATTCCGAGAACAATGGAAGAGTTCCGAAGCATTTTTAAACGTCAGCGGAATTCCGAGAACAATGGAAGAGTTCTGAAGCCTTTTTAAATGTCAGCGGAATTCCGAGAACAATGGAAAAGTTCCGAAGCATTTTTAAATGTCAGCGGAATTCTGAGAACAATGGAAGAGTTCCGAAGCATTTTTAAACTTCAGCAGAATTCCGAGAACAATGGAAGAGTTCCGAAGCATACTTAATCTTCAGCGGATTTCCGAGAACAATGGAAGAGTTTCGAAGCATTTTTAAAAGTCAGCGGAATTCCGAGAACAATAGAAGAGTTGTGAAGCAATTTTAAGAGTCAGCGGAATTCCGAGAACAATGGAAGAGTTCCGAAGCATTTTTAAACGTCAGCGGAATTCCGAGAACAATGGAAGAGTTCTGAAGCATTTTTAAAAGTCAGCGGAATTCTGAGAACAAGAGAAGAGTTGTGAAGCATTTTTAAGCGTCAGCGGAATTCCGAGAACAATGGAAGAATTCCGAAGCATTTTTAAACTTCAAAACTTCAGCGGAATTCTTAGAACAATGGAAGAGTTCCAAAGCATTTTTAAAAGTCAGCAGAATTCCGAGAACAAAAGAAGGGTACCAAAGCATGTTTAAACTTCAGCGGAATTCTGAGAACAATGTAAGCGTTCCGAAGCATTTTTAAACTTCACCGCAATTCCGAGAACAATGGAAGAGTTCCGAAGCATTTTTAAACGTCAGCGGAATTCCGAGAACAATGGAAGAGTTCCGAAGCATTTTTAAACGTCAGCGGAATTCCGAGAACAATGGAAGAGTTCCGAAGCATTTTTAAATGTAAGCGGAATTCTGAGAACAATGGAAGAGTTCCGAAGCATTTTTAAACTTCAGCAGAATTCCGAGAACAATGGAAGAGTTCCGAAGCATACTTAAACTTTAGCGGAATTCCGAGAACAATGGAAGAGTTTCGAAGCATTTTTAAAAGTCAGCGGAATTCCGAGAACAATAGAAGAGTTGTGAAGCAATTTTAAGAGTCAGCGGAATTCCGAGAACAATGGAAGATTTCCGAAGCATTTTTAAACGTCAGCGGAATTCCGAGAACAATGGAAGAGTTCCGAAGCATTTTTAAACTTCAGCGGAATTTGGAGAACAATCGAAGAGTTCCGAAGCATTTTTAAAAGTCAGCGGAATTCCGAGAACAATGGAAGCTTTGTGAAGCATTTTTAAACGTCAGCGGAATTCTGCGAACACTGGAAGAGTTCCGAAGCATTTTTAAACTTCAGCGGAATTTGGAGAACAATCGAAGAGTTCCGAAGCATTTTTAAAAGTCAGCGGAATTCCGAGAACAATGGAAGCTTTGTGAAGCATTTTTAAACGTCAGCGGAATTCCGAGAACAATGGAAGAGTTCCGAAGCATTTTTAAACGTCAGCGGAATTCCGAGAACAATGGAAGAGTTCTGAAGCCTTTTTAAATGTCAGCGGAATTCCGAGAACAATGGAAGAGTTCCGAAGCATTTTTAAATGTCAGCGTAATTCTGAGAACAATGGAAGAGTTCCGAAGCATTTTTAAACTTCAGCGGAATTTGGAGAACAATCGAAGAGTTCCGAAGCATTTTTAAAAGTCAGCGGAATTCCGAGAACAATGGAAGCTTTGTGAAGCATTTTTAAACGTCAGCGGAATTCCGAGAACAATGGAAGAGTTACGAAGCATCCTTAATCTTCAGCGGAATTCCGAGAACAATGGAAGAGTTGTGAAGCATTTTTAAACGTCAGCGGAATTCCGAGAACAATGGAAGAGTTCTGAAGCATTTTTAAACGTCAGCGGAATTTTGAAAACAATGGAAGATTTCCGAAGCATTTTTAAACGTCAGCGGAATTCTGCGAACACTGGAAGAGTTCCGAAGCATTTTTAAACTTCAGCGGAATTTGGAGAACAATCGAAGAGTTCCGAAGCATTTTTAAAAGTCAGCGGAATTCCGAGAACAATGGAAGCTTTGTGAAGCATTTTTAAACGTCAGCGGAATTCCGAGAACAATGGAAGAGTTCCGAAGCATTTTTAAACGTCAGCGGAATTCCGAGAACAATGGAAGAGTTCTGAAGCCTTTTTAAATGTCAGCGGAATTCCGAGAACAATGGAAGAGTTCCGAAGCATTTTTAAATGTCAGCGGAATTCTGAGAACAATGGAAGAGTTCCGAAGCATTTTTAAACTTCAGCAGAATTCCTAGAACAATCGAAGAGTTCCGAAGCATACTTAAACTTCAGCAGAATTCCGAGAACAATGGAAGAGTTCTGAAGCATTTTTTAAAGTCAGCGGAATAACGAGAACAATGGAAGAGTTGTGAAGTATTTTTAAACGTCAGTGGAATTCCAAGAACAATGGAAGAGTTCCGAAGCATTTTTAAACGTCAGCGGAATTCCGAGAACAATGGAAGAGTTCCGAAGCATTTTTAAATGTAAGCGGAATTCTGAGAACAATGGAAGAGTTCCGAAGCATTTTTAAACTTCAGCAGAATTCCGAGAACAATGGAAGAGTTCCGAAGCATACTTAAACTTCAGCGGAATTCCGAGAACAATGGAAGAGTTTCGAAGCATTTTTAAAAGTCAGCGGAATTCCGAGAACAATAGAAGAGTTGTGAAGCAATTTTAAGAGTCAGCGGAATTCCGAGAACAATGGAAGAGTTCCGAAGCATTTTTAAACGTCAGCGGAATTCCGAGAACAATGGAAGAGTTCCGAAGCATTTTTAAACTTCAGCGGAATTTGGAGAACAATCGAAGAGTTCCGAAGCATTTTTAAATGTCAGCGGAATTCCGAGAACAATGGAAGCTTTGAGAAGCATTTTTAAACGTCAGCGGAATTCCGAGAACAATGGAAGAGTTCCGAAGCATTTTTAAACGTCAGCGGAATTCCGAGAACAATGGAAGAGTTCTGAAGCCTTTTTAAATGTCAGCGGAATTCCGAGAACAATGGAAAAGTTCCGAAGCATTTTTAAATGTCAGCGGAATTCTGAGAACAATGGAAGAGTTCCGAAGCATTTTTAAACTTCAGCAGAATTCCGAGAACAATGGAAGAGTTCCGAAGCATACTTAATCTTCAGCGGATTTCCGAGAACAATGGAAGAGTTTCGAAGCATTTTTAAAAGTCAGCGGAATTCCGAGAACAATAGAAGAGTTGTGAAGCAATTTTAAGAGTCAGCGGAATTCCGAGAACAATGGAAGAGTTCCGAAGCATTTTTAAACGTCAGCGGAATTCCGAGAACAATGGAAGAGTTCTGAAGCATTTTTAAAAGTCAGCGGAATTCTGAGAACAAGAGAAGAGTTGTGAAGCATTTTTAAGCGTCAGCGGAATTCCGAGAACAATGGAAGAATTCCGAAGCATTTTTAAACTTCAAAACTTCAGCGGAATTCTTAGAACAATGGAAGAGTTCCAAAGCATTTTTAAAAGTCAGCAGAATTCCGAGAACAAAAGAAGGGTACCAAAGCATGTTTAAACTTCAGCGGAATTCTGAGAACAATGTAAGCGTTCCGAAGCATTTTTAAACTTCACCGCAATTCCGAGAACAATGGAAGAGTTCCGAAGCATTTTTAAACGTCAGCGGAATTCCGAGAACAATGGAAGAGTTCCGAAGCATTTTTAAACGTCAGCGGAATTCCGAGAACAATGGAAGAGTTCCGAAGCATTTTTAAATGTAAGCGGAATTCTGAGAACAATGGAAGAGTTCCGAAGCATTTTTAAACTTCAGCAGAATTCCGAGAACAATGGAAGAGTTCCGAAGCATACTTAAACTTTAGCGGAATTCCGAGAACAATGGAAGAGTTTCGAAGCATTTTTAAAAGTCAGCGGAATTCCGAGAACAATAGAAGAGTTGTGAAGCAATTTTAAGAGTCAGCGGAATTCCGAGAACAATGGAAGATTTCCGAAGCATTTTTAAACGTCAGCGGAATTCCGAGAACAATGGAAGAGTTCCGAAGCATTTTTAAACTTCAGCGGAATTTGGAGAACAATCGAAGAGTTCCGAAGCATTTTTAAAAGTCAGCGGAATTCCGAGAACAATGGAAGCTTTGTGAAGCATTTTTAAACGTCAGCGGAATTCCGAGAACAATGGAAGAGTTCTGAAGCATTTTTAAACGTCAGCGGAATTCCGAGAACAATGGAAGAGTTCTGAAGCCTTTTTAAATGTAAGCGGAATTCTGAGAACAATGGAAGAGTTCCGAAGCATTTTTAAACTTCAGCAGAATTCCGAGAACAATGGAAGAGTTCCGAAGCATACTTAAACTTCAGCGGAATTCCGAGAACAATGGAAGAGTTTCGAAGCATTTTTAAACGTCAGCGGAATTCCGAGAACAATGGAAGAGTTCCGAAGCATTTTTAAACTTCAGCAGAATTCCGAGAACAATGGAAGAGTTCCGAAGCATACTTAAACTTCAGCGGAATTCCGAGAACAATGGAAGAGTTTTGAAGCATTTTTAAAAGTCAGTGGAATTCCGAGAACAATAGAAGAGTTGTGAAGCAATTTTAAGAGTCAGCGGAATTCCGAGAACAATGGAAGAGTTCCGAAGCATTTTTAAACGTCAGCGGAATTCCGAGAACAATGGAAGAGTTCCGAAGCATTTTTAAACTTCAGCGGAATTTGGAGAACAATCGAAGAGTTCCGAAGCATTTTTAAATGTCAGCGGAATTCCGAGAACAATGGAAGCTTTGAGAAGCATTTTTAAACGTCAGCGGAATTCTGAGAATAATGGAAGAGTTCCGAAGCATTTTTAAACGTCAGCGGAATTCCGAGAACAATGGAAGAGTTCTGAAGCCTTTTTAAATGTCAGCGGAATTCCGAGAACAATGGAAAAGTTCCGAAGCATTTTTAAAAGTCAGCGGAATTCTGAGAACAATGGAAGAGTTCCGAAGCATTTTTAAACTTCAGCAGAATTCCGAGAACAATCGAAGAGTTCCGAAGCATACTTAAACTTCAGCAGAATTCCGAGAACAATGGAAGAGTTCTGAAGCATTTTTTAAAGTCAGCGGAATAACGAGAACAATGGAAGAGTTGTGAAGTATTTTTAAACGTCAGTGGAATTCCAAGAACAATGGAAGAGTTCCGAAGCATTTTTAAACGTCAGCGGAATTCCGAGAACAATGGAAGAGTTCCGAAGCATTTTTAAACTTCAGCGGAATTTGGAGAACAATCGAAGAGTTCCGAAGCATTTTTAAATGTCAGCGGAATTCCGAGAACAATGGAAGCTTTGAGAAGCATTTTTAAACGTCAGCGGAATTCCGAGAACAATGGAAGAGTTCCGAAGCATTTTTAAACGTCAGCGGAATTCCGAGAACAATGGAAGAGTTCTGAAGCCTTTTTAAATGTCAGCGGAATTCCGAGAACAATGGAAAAGTTCCGAAGCATTTTTAAATGTCAGCGGAATTCTGAGAACAATGGAAGAGTTTCGAAGCATTTTTAAAAGTCAGCGGAATTCCGAGAACAATAGAAGAGTTGTGAAGCAATTTTAAGAGTCAGCGGAATTCCGAGAAAAATGGAAGAGTTCCGAAGCATTTTTAAACGTCAGCGGAATTCCGAGAACAATGGAAGAGTTCTGAAGCATTTTTAAAAGTCAGCGGAATTCTGAGAACAATAGAAGAGTTGTGAAGCATTTTTAAGCGTCAGCGGAATTCCGAGAACAATGGAAGAATTCCGAAGCATTTTTAAACTTCAAAACTTCAGCGGAATTCTTAGAACAATGGAAGAGTTCCAAAGCATTTTTAAAAGTCAGCAGAATTCCAAGAACAATAGAAGGGTACCAAAGCATGTTTAAACTTCAGCGGAATTCTGAGAACAATGTAAGCGTTCCGAAGCATTTTTAAACTTCACCGCAATTCCGAGAACAATGGAAGAGTTCCGAAGCATTTTTAAACGTCAGCGGAATTCCGAGAACAATGGAAGAGTTCCGAAGCATTTTTAAACGTCAGCGGAATTCCGAGAACAATGGAAGAGTTCCGAAGCATTTTTAAACGTCAGCGGAATTCCGAGAACAATGGAAGAGTTCTGAAGCCTTTTTAAATGTCAGCGGAATTCCGAGAACAATGGAAGACTTCTGAAGCATTTTTAAATGTCAGCGGAATTCTGAGAACAATGGAAGAGTTCCGAAGCATTTTTAAACTTCAGCAGAATTCCGAGAACAATGGAAGAGTTCCGAAGCATACTTAAACTTCAGCGGAATTCCGAGTACAATGGAAGAGTTCCGAAGCATTTTTAAAAGTCAGCGGAATTCCGAGAACAATGGAAGAGTTCCGAAGCATTTTTAAAAGTCAGCAGAATTCCGAGAACAATAGAAGGGTACCAAAGCATGTTTAAACTTCAGCGGAATTCTGAGAACAATGGAAGAGTTCTGAAGCATTTTTTAAAGTCAGCGGAATAACGAGAACAATGGAAGAGTTGTGAAGCATTTTTAAACGTCAGTGGAATTCCAAGAACAATGGAAGAGTACTGAAGCATTTTTAAACGTCAGCGGAATTCCGAGAACAATGGAAGAGTTCCGAAGCATTTTTAAATGTAAGCGGAATTCTGAGAACAATGGAAGAGTTCCGAAGCATTTTTAAACTTCAGCAGAATTCCGAGAACAATGGAAGAGTTCCGAAGCATACTTAAACTTCAGCGGAATTCCGAGAACAATGGAAGAGTTTCGAAGCATTTTTAAAAGTCAGCGGAATTCCGAGAACAATAGAAGAGTTGTGAAGCAATTTTAAGAGTCAGCGGAATTCCGAGAACAATGGAAGAGTTCCGAAGCATTTTTAAACGTCAGCGGAATTCCGAGAACAATGGAAGAGTTCCGAAGCATTTTTAAACTTCAGCGGAATTTGGAGAACAATCGAAGAGTTCCGAAGCATTTTTAAAAGTCAGCGGAATTCCGAGAACAATGGAAGCTTTGTGAAGCATTTTTAAACGTCAGCGGAATTCCGAGAACAATGGAAGAGTTCCGAAGCATTTTTAAACGTCAGCGGAATTCCGAGAACAATGGAAGAGTTCTGAAGCCTTTTTAAATGTCAGCGGAATTCCGAGAACAATGGAAAAGTTCCGAAGCATTTTTAAATGTCAGCGGAATTCTGAGAACAAAGGAAGAGTTTCGAAGCATTTTTAAAAGTCAGCGGAATTCCGAGAACAATAGAAGAGTTGTGAAGCAATTTTAAGAGTCAGCGGAATTCCGAGAAAAATGGAAGAGTTCCGAAGCATTTTTAAACTTCAGCAGAATTCCGAGAACAATGGAAGAGTTCCGAAGCATACTTAAACTTCAGCGGAATTCCGAGAACAATGGAAGCTTTGTGAAGCATTTTTAAACGTCAGCGGAATTCTGAGAATAATGGAAGAATTCCGAAGCATTTTTAAACGTCAGCGGAATTCCGAGAACAATGGAAGAGTTCTGAAGCCTTTTTAAATGTCAGCGGAATTCCGAGAACAATGGAAAAGTTCCGAAGCATTTTTAAATGTCAGCGGAATTCTGAGAACAATGGAAGAGTTCCGAAGCATTTTTAAACTTCAGCAGAATTCCGAGAACAATGGAAGAGTTACGAAGCATCCTTAATCTTCAGCGGAATTCCGAGAACAATGGAAGAGTTGTGAAGCATTTTTAAACGTCAGCGGAATTCCGAGAACAATGGAAGAGTTCTGAAGCATTTTTAAACGTCAGCGGAATTTTGAAAACAATGGAAGATTTCCGAAGCATTTTTAAACGTCAGCGGAATTCTGCGAACACTGGAAGAGTTCCGAAGCATTTTTAAACTTCAGCGGAATTTGGAGAACAATCGAAGAGTTCCGAAGCATTTTTAAAAGTCAGCGGAATTCCGAGAACAATGGAAGCTTTGTGAAGCATTTTTAAACGTCAGCGGAATTCCGAGAACAATGGAAGAGTTCCGAAGCATTTTTAAACGTCAGCGGAATTCCGAGAACAATGGAAGAGTTCTGAAGCCTTTTTAAATGTCAGCGGAATTCCGAGAACAATGGAAGAGTTCCGAAGCATTTTTAAATGTCAGCGGAATTCTGAGAACAATGGAAGAGTTCCGAAGCATTTTTAAACTTCAGCAGAATTCCGAGAACAATCGAAGAGTTCCGAAGCATACTTAAACTTCAGCAGAATTCCGAGAACAATGGAAGAGTTCTGAAGCATTTTTTAAAGTCAGCGGAATAACGAGAACAATGGAAGAGTTGTGAAGTATTTTTAAACGTCAGTGGAATTCCAAGAACAATGGAAGAGTTCCGAAGCATTTTTAAACGTCAGCGGAATTCCGAGAACAATGGAAGAGTTCCGAAGCATTTTTAAATGTAAGCGGAATTCTGAGAACAATGGAAGAGTTCCGAAGCATTTTTAAACTTCAGCAGAATTCCGAGAACAATGGAAGAGTTCCGAAGCATACTTAAACTTCAGCGGAATTCCGAGAACAATGGAAGAGTTTCGAAGCATTTTTAAAAGTCAGTGGAATTCCGAGAACAATAGAAGAGTTGTGAAGCAATTTTAAGAGTCAGCGGAATTCCGAGAACAATGGAAGAGTTCCGAAGCATTTTTAAACGTCAGCGGAATTCCGAGAACAATGGAAGAGTTCCGAAGCATTTTTAAACTTCAGCGGAATTTGGAGAACAATCGAAGAGTTCCGAAGCATGTTTAAATGTCAGCGGAATTCAGAGAACAATGGAAGCTTTGAGAAGCATTTTTAAACGTCAGCGGAATTCCGAGAACAATGGAAGAGTTCCGAAGCATTTTTAAACGTCAGCGGAATTCCGAGAACAATGGAAGAGTTCTGAAGCCTTTTTAAATGTCAGCGGAATTCCGAGAACAATGGAAAAGTTCCGAAGCATTTTTAAATGTCAGCGGAATTCTGAGAACAATGGAAGAGTTCCGAAGCATTTTTAAACTTCAGCAGAATTCCGAGAACAATGGAAGAGTTCCGAAGCATACTTAATCTTCAGCGGATTTCCGAGAACAATGGAAGAGTTTCGAAGCATTTTTAAAAGTCAGCGGAATTCCGAGAACAATAGAAGAGTTGTGAAGCAATTTTAAGAGTCAGCGGAATTCCGAGAACAATGGAAGAGTTCCGAAGCATTTTTAAACGTCAGCGGAATTCCGAGAACAATGGAAGAGTTCTGAAGCATTTTTAAAAGTCAGCGGAATTCTGAGAACAAGAGAAGAGTTGTGAAGCATTTTTAAGCGTCAGCGGAATTCCGAGAACAATGGAAGAATTCCGAAGCATTTTTAAACTTCAAAACTTCAGCGGAATTCTTAGAACAATGGAAGAGTTCCAAAGCATTTTTAAAAGTCAGCAGAATTCCGAGAACAAAAGAAGGGTACCAAAGCATGTTTAAACTTCAGCGGAATTCTGAGAACAATGTAAGCGTTCCGAAGCATTTTTAAACTTCACCGCAATTCCGAGAACAATGGAAGAGTTCCGAAGCATTTTTAAATGTCAGCGGAATTCCGAGAACAATGGAAGAGTTCCGAAGCATTTTTAAACGTCAGCGGAATTCCGATAACAATGGAAGAGTTCCGAAGCATTTTTAAATGTAAGCGGAATTCTGAGAACAATGGAAGAGTTCCGAAGCATTTTTAAACTTCAGCAGAATTCCGAGAACAATGGAAGAGTTCCGAAGCATACTTAAACTTTAGCGGAATTCCGAGAACAATGGAAGAGTTTCGAAGCATTTTTAAAAGTCAGCGGAATTCCGAGAACAATAGAAGAGTTGTGAAGCAATTTTAAGAGTCAGCGGAATTCCGAGAACAATGGAAGATTTCCGAAGCATTTTTAAACGTCAGCGGAATTCCGAGAACAATGGAAGAGTTCCGAAGCATTTTTAAACTTCAGCGGAATTTGGAGAACAATCGAAGAGTTCCGAAGCATTTTTAAAAGTCAGCGGAATTCCGAGAACAATAGAAGAGTTGTGAAGCATTTTTAAGCGTCAGCGGAATTCCGAGAACAATGGAAGAGTTCCGAAGCATTTTTAAACTTCAGCAGAATTCCGAGAACAATGGAAGAGTTCCGAAGCATTTTTAAACTTCAGCAGAATTCCGAGAACAATGGAAGAGTTCCGAAGCATTCTTAAACTTCAGCGGAATTCCGAAAACAATGGAAGAGTTCCGAATCATTTTTAAATGTCAGCGGAATTCCGAGAACAATAGAAGAGTTGTGAAGCATTTTTAAGCGTCAGCGGAATTCCGACAACAATGGAAGAGTTCCGAAGCATTTTTAAAAGTCAGCGGAATTCTGAGAACAATAGAAGAGTTGTGAAGCATTTTTAAGCGTCAGCGGAATTCCGAGAACAATGGAAGAATTCCGAAGCATTTTTAAACTTCAAAACTTCAGCAGAATTCCGAGAACAATGGAAGAGTTCCGAAGCATTCTTAAACTTCAGCGGAATTCCGAGAACAATGGAAGAGTTCCGAAGCATTTTTAAAAGTCAGCGGAATTCCGAGAACAATGGAAGAGTTCCGAAGCATTCTTAAACTTCAGCGGAATTCCGAGTACAATGGAAGAGTTCCGAAGCATTTTTAAAAGTCAGCGGAATTCCGAGAACAATGGAAGAGTTCCGAAGCATTTTTAAAAGTCAGCAGAATTCCGAGAACAATAGAAGGGTACCAAAGCATGTTTAAACTTCAGCGGAATTCTGAGAACAATGGAAGAGTTCTGAAGCATTTTTTAAAGTCAGCGGAATAACGAGAACAATGGAAGAGTTGTGAAGCATTTTTAAACGTCAGTGGAATTCCAAGAACAATGGAAGAGTACTGAAGCATTTTTAAACGTCAGCGGAATTCCGAGAACAATGGAAGAGTTCCGAAGCATTTTTAAATGTAAGCGGAATTCTGAGAACAATGGAAGAGTTCCGAAGCATTTTTAAACTTCAGCAGAATTCCGAGAACAATGGAAGAGTTCCGAAGCATACTTAAACTTCAGCGGAATTCCGAGAACAATGGAAGAGTTTCGAAGCATTTTTAAAAGTCAGCGGAATTCCGAGAACAATAGAAGAGTTGTGAAGCAATTTTAAGAGTCAGCGGAATTCCGAGAACAATGGAAGAGTTCCGAAGCATTTTTAAACGTCAGCGGAATTCCGAGAAAAATGGAAGAGTTCCGAAGCATTTTTAAACTTCAGCAGAATTCCGAGAACAATGGAAGAGTTCCGAAGCATACTTAAACTTCAGCGGAATTCCGAGAACAATGGAAGAGTTCCGAAGCATTTTTAAACTTCAGCGGAATTTGGAGAACAATCGAAGAGTTCCGAAGCATTTTTAAAAGTCAGCGGAATTCCGAGAACAATGGAAGCTTTGTGAAGCATTTTTAAACGTCAGCGGAATTCCGAGAACAATGGAAGAGTTCCGAAGCATTTTTAAACTTCAGCGGAATTTGGAGAACAATCGAAGAGTTCCGAAGCATTTTTAAATGTCAGCGGAATTCCGAGAACAATGGAAGCTTTGAGAAGCATTTTTAAACGTCAGCGGAATTCCGAGAACAATGGAAGAGTTCCGAAGCATTTTTAAACGTCAGCGGAATTCCGAGAACAATGGAAGAGTTCTGAAGCCTTTTTAAATGTCAGCGGAATTCCGAGAACAATGGAAAAGTTCCGAAGCATTTTTAAATGTCAGCGGAATTCTGAGAACAATGGAAGAGTTCCGAAGCATTTTTAAACTTCAGCAGAATTCCGAGAACAATGGAAGAGTTCCGAAGCATACTTAATCTTCAGCGGATTTCCGAGAACAATGGAAGAGTTTCGAAGCATTTTTAAAAGTCAGCGGAATTCCGAGAACAATAGAAGAGTTGTGAAGCAATTTTAAGAGTCAGCGGAATTCCGAGAACAATGGAAGAGTTCCGAAGCATTTTTAAACGTCAGCGGAATTCCGAGAACAATGGAAGAGTTCTGAAGCATTTTTAAAAGTCAGCGGAATTCTGAGAACAAGAGAAGAGTTGTGAAGCATTTTTAAGCGTCAGCGGAATTCCGAGAACAATGGAAGAATTCCGAAGCATTTTTAAACTTCAAAACTTCAGCGGAATTCTTAGAACAATGGAAGAGTTCCAAAGCATTTTTAAAAGTCAGCAGAATTCCGAGAAC
Source organism: Phyllobates terribilis (assembly GCF_046119375.1). Classification (NCBI taxonomy): domain Eukaryota; kingdom Metazoa; phylum Chordata; class Amphibia; order Anura; family Dendrobatidae; genus Phyllobates; species Phyllobates terribilis. The sequence continues at coordinate 17,625,427 of NW_027362775.1, read as the reverse complement.
AAAAGAAGGGTACCAAAGCATGTTTAAACTTCAGCGGAATTCTGAGAACAATGTAAGCGTTCCGAAGCATTTTTAAACTTCACCGCAATTCCGAGAACAATGGAAGAGTTCCGAAGCATTTTTAAACGTCAGCGGAATTCCGAGAACAATGGAAGAGTTCCGAAGCATCTTTAAACGTCAGCGGAATTCCGAGAACAATGGAAGAGTTCCGAAGCATTTTTAAATGTAAGCGGAATTCTGAGAACAATGGAAGAGTTCCGAAGCATTTTTAAACTTCAGCAGAATTCCGAGAACAATGGAAGAGTTCCGAAGCATACTTAAACTTTAGCGGAATTCCGAGAACAATGGAAGAGTTTCGAAGCATTTTTAAAAGTCAGCGGAATTCCGAGAACAATAGAAGAGTTGTGAAGCAATTTTAAGAGTCAGCGGAATTCCGAGAACAATGGAAGATTTCCGAAGCATTTTTAAACGTCAGCGGAATTCCGAGAACAATGGAAGAGTTCCGAAGCATTTTTAAACTTCAGCGGAATTTGGAGAACAATCGAAGAGTTCCGAAGCATTTTTAAAAGTCAGCGGAATTCCGAGAACAATAGAAGAGTTGTGAAGCATTTTTAAGCGTCAGCGGAATTCCGAGAACAATGGAAGAGTTCCGAAGCATTTTTAAACTTCAGCAGAATTCCGAGAACAATGGAAGAGTTCCGAAGCATTTTTAAACTTCAGCAGAATTCCGAGAACAATGGAAGAGTTCCGAAGCATTCTTAAACTTCAGCGGAATTCCGAAAACAATGGAAGAGTTCCGAATCATTTTTAAATGTCAGCGGAATTCCGAGAACAATAGAAGAGTTGTGAAGCATTTTTAAGCGTCAGCGGAATTCCGACAACAATGGAAGAGTTCCGAAGCATTTTTAAAAGTCAGCGGAATTCTGAGAACAATAGAAGAGTTGTGAAGCATTTTTAAGCGTCAGCGGAATTCCGAGAACAATGGAAGAATTCCGAAGCATTTTTAAACTTCAAAACTTCAGCAGAATTCCGAGAACAATGGAAGAGTTCCGAAGCATTCTTAAACTTCAGCGGAATTCCGAGAACAATGGAAGAGTTCCGAAGCATTTTTAAAAGTCAGCGGAATTCCGAGAACAATGGAAGAGTTCCGAAGCATTCTTAAACTTCAGCGGAATTCCGAGTACAATGGAAGAGTTCCGAAGCATTTTTAAAAGTCAGCGGAATTCCGAGAACAATGGAAGAGTTCCGAAGCATTTTTAAAAGTCAGCAGAATTCCGAGAACAATAGAAGGGTACCAAAGCATGTTTAAACTTCAGCGGAATTCTGAGAACAATGGAAGAGTTCTGAAGCATTTTTTAAAGTCAGCGGAATAACGAGAACAATGGAAGAGTTGTGAAGCATTTTTAAACGTCAGTGGAATTCCAAGAACAATGGAAGAGTACTGAAGCATTTTTAAACGTCAGCGGAATTCCGAGAACAATGGAAGAGTTCCGAAGCATTTTTAAATGTAAGCGGAATTCTGAGAACAATGGAAGAGTTCCGAAGCATTTTTAAACTTCAGCAGAATTCCGAGAACAATGGAAGAGTTCCGAAGCATACTTAAACTTCAGCGGAATTCCGAGAACAATGGAAGAGTTTCGAAGCATTTTTAAAAGTCAGCGGAATTCCGAGAACAATAGAAGAGTTGTGAAGCAATTTTAAGAGTCAGCGGAATTCCGAGAACAATGGAAGAGTTCCGAAGCATTTTTAAACGTCAGCGGAATTCCGAGAACAATGGAAGAGTTCCGAAGCATTTTTAAACTTCAGCGGAATTTGGAGAACAATCGAAGAGTTCCGAAGCATTTTTAAAAGTCAGCGGAATTCCGAGAACAATGGAAGCTTTGTGAAGCATTTTTAAACGTCAGCGGAATTCCGAGAACAATGGAAGAGTTCCGAAGCATTTTTAAACGTCAGCAGAATTCCGAGAACAATGGAAGAGTTCTGAAGCCTTTTTAAATGTCAGCGGAATTCCGAGAACAATGGAAAAGTTCCGAAGCATTTTTAAATGTCAGCGGAATTCTGAGAACAAAGGAAGAGTTTCGAAGCATTTTTAAAAGTCAGCGGAATTCCGAGAACAATAGAAGAGTTGTGAAGCAATTTTAAGAGTCAGCGGAATTCCGAGAAAAATGGAAGAGTTCCGAAGCATTTTTAAACGTCAGCGGAATTCCGAGAACAATGGAAGAGTTCTGAAGCATTTTTAAAAGTCAGCGGAATTCTGAGAACAATAGAAGAGTTGTGAAGCATTTTTAAGCGTCAGCGGAATTCCGAGAACAATGGAAGAATTCCGAAGCATTTTTAAACGTCAGCGGAATTCCTAGAACAATGGAAGAGTTCCGAAGCATTTTTAAACGTCAGCGGAATTCCGAGAACAATGGAAGAGTTCCGAAGCATTTTTAAATGTAAGCGGAATTCTGAGAACAATGGAAGAGTTCCGAAGCATTTTTAAACTTCAGCAGAATTCCGAGAACAATGGAAGAGTTCCGAAGCATACTTAAACTTCAGCGGAATTCCGAGAACAATGGAAGAGTTCCGAAGCATTTTTAAATGTAAGCGGAATTCTGAGAACAATGGAAGAGTTCCGAAGCATTTTTAAACTTCAGCAGAATTCCGAGAACAATGGAAGAGTTCCGAAGCATACTTAAACTTCAGCGGAATTCCGAGAACAATGGAAGAGTTCCGAAGCATTTTTAAACTTCAGCGGAATTTGGAGAACAATCGAAGAGTTCCGAAGCATTTTTAAAAGTCAGCGGAATTCCGAGAACAATGGAAGCTTTGTGAAGCATTTTTAAACGTCAGCGGAATTCTGAGAATAATGGAAGAGTTCCGAAGCATTTTTAAACGTCAGCGGAATTCTGAGAACAATGGAAGAGTTCTGAAGCCTTTTTAAATGTCAGCGGAATTCCGAGAACAATGGAAAAGTTCCGAAGCATTTTTAAATGTCAGCGGAATTCCGAGAACAATGGAAGAGTTCTGAAGCCTTTTTAAATGTCAGCGGAATTCCGAGAACAATGGAAAAGTTCCGAAGCATTTTTAAATGTCAGCGGAATTCTGAGAACAATGGAAGAGTTCCGAAGCATTTTTAAACTTCAGCAGAATTCCGAGAACAATGGAAGAGTTCCGAAGCATACTTAATCTTCAGCGGATTTCCGAGAACAATGGAAGAGTTTCGAAGCATTTTTAAAAGTCAGCGGAATTCCGAGAACAATAGAAGAGTTGTGAAGCAATTTTAAGAGTCAGCGGAATTCCGAGAACAATGGAAGAGTTCCGAAGCATTTTTAAACGTCAGCGGAATTCCGAGAACAATGGAAGAGTTCTGAAGCATTTTTAAAAGTCAGCGGAATTCTGAGAACAAGAGAAGAGTTGTGAAGCATTTTTAAGCGTCAGCGGAATTCCGAGAACAATGGAAGAATTCCGAAGCATTTTTAAACTTCAAAACTTCAGCGGAATTCTTAGAACAATGGAAGAGTTCCAAAGCATTTTTAAAAGTCAGCAGAATTCCGAGAACAAAAGAAGGGTACCAAAGCATGTTTAAACTTCAGCGGAATTCTGAGAACAATGTAAGCGTTCCGAAGCATTTTTAAACTTCACCGCAATTCCGAGAACAATGGAAGAGTTCCGAAGCATTTTTAAACGTCAGCGGAATTCCGAGAACAATGGAAGAGTTCCGAAGCATTTTTAAACGTCAGCGGAATTCCGAGAACAATGGAAGAGTTCCGAAGCATTTTTAAATGTAAGCGGAATTCTGAGAACAATGGAAGAGTTCCGAAGCATTTTTAAACTTCAGCGGAATTCCGAGAACAATGGAAGAGTTCCGAAGCATTTTTAAAAGTCAGCGGAATTCCGAGAACAATGGAAGAGTTCCGAAGCATTCTTAAACTTCAGCGGAATTCCGAGTACAATGGAAGAGTTCCGAAGCATTTTTAAAAGTCAGCGGAATTCCGAGAACAATGGAAGAGTTCCGAAGCATTTTTAAAAGTCAGCAGAATTCCGAGAACAATAGAAGGGTACCAAAGCATGTTTAAACTTCAGCGGAATTCTGAGAACAATGGAAGAGTTCTGAAGCATTTTTTAAAGTCAGCGGAATAACGAGAACAATGGAAGAGTTGTGAAGCATTTTTAAACGTCAGTGGAATTCCAAGAACAATGGAAGAGTACTGAAGCATTTTTAAACGTCAGCGGAATTCCGAGAACAATGGAAGAGTTCCGAAGCATTTTTAAATGTAAGCGGAATTCTGAGAACAATGGAAGAGTTCCGAAGCATTTTTAAACTTCAGCAGAATTCCGAGAACAATGGAAGAGTTCCGAAGCATACTTAAACTTCAGCGGAATTCCGAGAACAATGGAAGAGTTTCGAAGCATTTTTAAAAGTCAGCGGAATTCCGAGAACAATAGAAGAGTTGTGAAGCAATTTTAAGAGTCAGCGGAATTCCGAGAACAATGGAAGAGTTCCGAAGCATTTTTAAACGTCAGCGGAATTCCGAGAAAAATGGAAGAGTTCCGAAGCATTTTTAAACTTCAGCAGAATTCCGAGAACAATGGAAGAGTTCCGAAGCATACTTAAACTTCAGCGGAATTCCGAGAACAATGGAAGAGTTCCGAAGCATTTTTAAACTTCAGCGGAATTTGGAGAACAATCGAAGAGTTCCGAAGCATTTTTAAAAGTCAGCGGAATTCCGAGAACAATGGAAGCTTTGTGAAGCATTTTTAAACGTCAGCGGAATTCCGAGAACAATGGAAGAGTTCCGAAGCATTTTTAAACTTCAGCGGAATTTGGAGAACAATCGAAGAGTTCCGAAGCATTTTTAAATGTCAGCGGAATTCCGAGAACAATGGAAGCTTTGAGAAGCATTTTTAAACGTCAGCGGAATTCCGAGAACAATGGAAGAGTTCCGAAGCATTTTTAAACGTCAGCGGAATTCCGAGAACAATGGAAGAGTTCTGAAGCCTTTTTAAATGTCAGCGGAATTCCGAGAACAATGGAAAAGTTCCGAAGCATTTTTAAATGTCAGCGGAATTCTGAGAACAATGGAAGAGTTCCGAAGCATTTTTAAACTTCAGCAGAATTCCGAGAACAATGGAAGAGTTCCGAAGCATACTTAATCTTCAGCGGATTTCCGAGAACAATGGAAGAGTTTCGAAGCATTTTTAAAAGTCAGCGGAATTCCGAGAACAATAGAAGAGTTGTGAAGCAATTTTAAGAGTCAGCGGAATTCCGAGAACAATGGAAGAGTTCCGAAGCATTTTTAAACGTCAGCGGAATTCCGAGAACAATGGAAGAGTTCTGAAGCATTTTTAAAAGTCAGCGGAATTCTGAGAACAAGAGAAGAGTTGTGAAGCATTTTTAAGCGTCAGCGGAATTCCGAGAACAATGGAAGAATTCCGAAGCATTTTTAAACTTCAAAACTTCAGCGGAATTCTTAGAACAATGGAAGAGTTCCAAAGCATTTTTAAAAGTCAGCAGAATTCCGAGAACAAAAGAAGGGTACCAAAGCATGTTTAAACTTCAGCGGAATTCTGAGAACAATGTAAGCGTTCCGAAGCATTTTTAAACTTCACCGCAATTCCGAGAACAATGGAAGAGTTCCGAAGCATTTTTAAACGTCAGCGGAATTCCGAGAACAATGGAAGAGTTCCGAAGCATCTTTAAACGTCAGCGGAATTCCGAGAACAATGGAAGAGTTCCGAAGCATTTTTAAATGTAAGCGGAATTCTGAGAACAATGGAAGAGTTCCGAAGCATTTTTAAACTTCAGCAGAATTCCGAGAACAATGGAAGAGTTCCGAAGCATACTTAAACTTTAGCGGAATTCCGAGAACAATGGAAGAGTTTCGAAGCATTTTTAAAAGTCAGCGGAATTCCGAGAACAATAGAAGAGTTGTGAAGCAATTTTAAGAGTCAGCGGAATTCCGAGAACAATGGAAGATTTCCGAAGCATTTTTAAACGTCAGCGGAATTCCGAGAACAATGGAAGAGTTCCGAAGCATTTTTAAACTTCAGCGGAATTTGGAGAACAATCGAAGAGTTCCGAAGCATTTTTAAAAGTCAGCGGAATTCCGAGAACAATAGAAGAGTTGTGAAGCATTTTTAAGCGTCAGCGGAATTCCGAGAACAATGGAAGAGTTCCGAAGCATTTTTAAACTTCAGCAGAATTCCGAGAACAATGGAAGAGTTCCGAAGCATTTTTAAACTTCAGCAGAATTCCGAGAACAATGGAAGAGTTCCGAAGCATTCTTAAACTTCAGCGGAATTCCGAAAACAATGGAAGAGTTCCGAATCATTTTTAAATGTCAGCGGAATTCCGAGAACAATAGAAGAGTTGTGAAGCATTTTTAAGCGTCAGCGGAATTCCGACAACAATGGAAGAGTTCCGAAGCATTTTTAAAAGTCAGCGGAATTCTGAGAACAATAGAAGAGTTGTGAAGCATTTTTAAGCGTCAGCGGAATTCCGAGAACAATGGAAGAATTCCGAAGCATTTTTAAACTTCAAAACTTCAGCAGAATTCCGAGAACAATGGAAGAGTTCCGAAGCATTCTTAAACTTCAGCGGAATTCCGAGAACAATGGAAGAGTTCCGAAGCATTTTTAAAAGTCAGCGGAATTCCGAGAACAATGGAAGAGTTCCGAAGCATTCTTAAACTTCAGCGGAATTCCGAGTACAATGGAAGAGTTCCGAAGCATTTTTAAAAGTCAGCGGAATTCCGAGAACAATGGAAGAGTTCCGAAGCATTTTTAAAAGTCAGCAGAATTCCGAGAACAATAGAAGGGTACCAAAGCATGTTTAAACTTCAGCGGAATTCTGAGAACAATGGAAGAGTTCTGAAGCATTTTTTAAAGTCAGCGGAATAACGAGAACAATGGAAGAGTTGTGAAGCATTTTTAAACGTCAGTGGAATTCCAAGAACAATGGAAGAGTACTGAAGCATTTTTAAACGTCAGCGGAATTCCGAGAACAATGGAAGAGTTCCGAAGCATTTTTAAATGTAAGCGGAATTCTGAGAACAATGGAAGAGTTCCGAAGCATTTTTAAACTTCAGCAGAATTCCGAGAACAATGGAAGAGTTCCGAAGCATACTTAAACTTCAGCGGAATTCCGAGAACAATGGAAGAGTTTCGAAGCATTTTTAAAAGTCAGCGGAATTCCGAGAACAATAGAAGAGTTGTGAAGCAATTTTAAGAGTCAGCGGAATTCCGAGAACAATGGAAGAGTTCCGAAGCATTTTTAAACGTCAGCGGAATTCCGAGAACAATGGAAGAGTTCCGAAGCATTTTTAAACTTCAGCGGAATTTGGAGAACAATCGAAGAGTTCCGAAGCATTTTTAAAAGTCAGCGGAATTCCGAGAACAATGGAAGCTTTGTGAAGCATTTTTAAACGTCAGCGGAATTCCGAGAACAATGGAAGAGTTCCGAAGCATTTTTAAACGTCAGCAGAATTCCGAGAACAATGGAAGAGTTCTGAAGCCTTTTTAAATGTCAGCGGAATTCCGAGAACAATGGAAAAGTTCCGAAGCATTTTTAAATGTCAGCGGAATTCTGAGAACAAAGGAAGAGTTTCGAAGCATTTTTAAAAGTCAGCGGAATTCCGAGAACAATAGAAGAGTTGTGAAGCAATTTTAAGAGTCAGCGGAATTCCGAGAAAAATGGAAGAGTTCCGAAGCATTTTTAAACGTCAGCGGAATTCCGAGAACAATGGAAGAGTTCTGAAGCATTTTTAAAAGTCAGCGGAATTCTGAGAACAATAGAAGAGTTGTGAAGCATTTTTAAGCGTCAGCGGAATTCCGAGAACAATGGAAGAATTCCGAAGCATTTTTAAACGTCAGCGGAATTCCTAGAACAATGGAAGAGTTCCGAAGCATTTTTAAACGTCAGCGGAATTCCGAGAACAATGGAAGAGTTCCGAAGCATTTTTAAATGTAAGCGGAATTCTGAGAACAATGGAAGAGTTCCGAAGCATTTTTAAACTTCAGCAGAATTCCGAGAACAATGGAAGAGTTCCGAAGCATACTTAAACTTCAGCGGAATTCCGAGAACAATGGAAGAGTTCCGAAGCATTTTTAAATGTAAGCGGAATTCTGAGAACAATGGAAGAGTTCCGAAGCATTTTTAAACTTCAGCAGAATTCCGAGAACAATGGAAGAGTTCCGAAGCATACTTAAACTTCAGCGGAATTCCGAGAACAATGGAAGAGTTCCGAAGCATTTTTAAACTTCAGCGGAATTTGGAGAACAATCGAAGAGTTCCGAAGCATTTTTAAAAGTCAGCGGAATTCCGAGAACAATGGAAGCTTTGTGAAGCATTTTTAAACGTCAGCGGAATTCTGAGAATAATGGAAGAGTTCCGAAGCATTTTTAAACGTCAGCGGAATTCTGAGAACAATGGAAGAGTTCTGAAGCCTTTTTAAATGTCAGCGGAATTCCGAGAACAATGGAAAAGTTCCGAAGCATTTTTAAATGTCAGCGGAATTCCGAGAACAATGGAAGAGTTCTGAAGCCTTTTTAAATGTCAGCGGAATTCCGAGAACAATGGAAAAGTTCCGAAGCATTTTTAAATGTCAGCGGAATTCTGAGAACAATGGAAGAGTTCCGAAGCATTTTTAAACTTCAGCAGAATTCCGAGAACAATGGAAGAGTTCCGAAGCATACTTAATCTTCAGCGGATTTCCGAGAACAATGGAAGAGTTTCGAAGCATTTTTAAAAGTCAGCGGAATTCCGAGAACAATAGAAGAGTTGTGAAGCAATTTTAAGAGTCAGCGGAATTCCGAGAACAATGGAAGAGTTCCGAAGCATTTTTAAACGTCAGCGGAATTCCGAGAACAATGGAAGAGTTCTGAAGCATTTTTAAAAGTCAGCGGAATTCTGAGAACAAGAGAAGAGTTGTGAAGCATTTTTAAGCGTCAGCGGAATTCCGAGAACAATGGAAGAATTCCGAAGCATTTTTAAACTTCAAAACTTCAGCGGAATTCTTAGAACAATGGAAGAGTTCCAAAGCATTTTTAAAAGTCAGCAGAATTCCGAGAACAAAAGAAGGGTACCAAAGCATGTTTAAACTTCAGCGGAATTCTGAGAACAATGTAAGCGTTCCGAAGCATTTTTAAACTTCACCGCAATTCCGAGAACAATGGAAGAGTTCCGAAGCATTTTTAAACGTCAGCGGAATTCCGAGAACAATGGAAGAGTTCCGAAGCATTTTTAAACGTCAGCGGAATTCCGAGAACAATGGAAGAGTTCCGAAGCATTTTTAAATGTAAGCGGAATTCTGAGAACAATGGAAGAGTTCCGAAGCATTTTTAAACTTCAGCAGAATTCCGAGAACAATGGAAGAGTTCCGAAGCCTACTTAAACTTTAGCGGAATTCCGAGAACAATGGAAGAGTTTCGAAGCATTTTTAAAAGTCAGCGGAATTCCGAGAACAATAGAAGAGTTGTGAAGCAATTTTAAGAGTCAGCGGAATTCCGAGAACAATGGAAGATTTCCGAAGCATTTTTAAACGTCAGCGGAATTCCGAGAACAATGGAAGAGTTCCGAAGCATTTTTAAACTTCAGCGGAATTTGGAGAACAATCGAAGAGTTCCGAAGCATTTTTAAAAGTCAGCGGAATTCCGAGAACAATAGAAGAGTTGTGAAGCATTTTTAAGCGTCAGCGGAATTCCGAGAACAATGGAAGAGTTCCGAAGCATTTTTAAACTTCAGCAGAATTCCGAGAACAATGGAAGAGTTCCGAAGCATTTTTAAACTTCAGCAGAATTCCGAGAACAATGGAAGAGTTCCGAAGCATTCTTAAACTTCAGCGGAATTCCGAAAACAATGGAAGAGTTCCGAATCATTTTTAAATGTCAGCGGAATTCCGAGAACAATAGAAGAGTTGTGAAGCATTTTTAAGCGTCAGCGGAATTCCGACAACAATGGAAGAGTTCCGAAGCATTTTTAAAAGTCAGCGGAATTCTGAGAACAATAGAAGAGTTGTGAAGCATTTTTAAGCGTCAGCGGAATTCCGAGAACAATGGAAGAATTCCGAAGCATTTTTAAACTTCAAAACTTCAGCAGAATTCCGAGAACAATGGAAGAGTTCCGAAGCATTCTTAAACTTCAGCGGAATTCCGAGAACAATGGAAGAGTTCCGAAGCATTTTTAAAAGTCAGCGGAATTCCGAGAACAATGGAAGAGTTCCGAAGCATTCTTAAACTTCAGCGGAATTCCGAGTACAATGGAAGAGTTCCGAAGCATTTTTAAAAGTCAGCGGAATTCCGAGAACAATGGAAGAGTTCCGAAGCATTTTTAAAAGTCAGCAGAATTCCGAGAACAATAGAAGGGTTCCAAAGCATGTTTAAACTTCAGCGGAATTCTGAGAACAATGGAAGAGTTCTGAAGCATTTTTTAAAGTCAGCGGAATAACGAGAACAATGGAAGAGTTGTGAAGCATTTTTAAACGTCAGTGGAATTCCAAGAACAATGGAAGAGTACTGAAGCATTTTTAAACGTCAGCGGAATTCCGAGAACAATGGAAGAGTTCCGAAGCATTTTTAAATGTAAGCGGAATTCTGAGAACAATGGAAGAGTTCCGAAGCATTTTTAAACTTCAGCAGAATTCCGAGAACAATGGAAGAGTTCCGAAGCATACTTAAACTTCAGCGGAATTCCGAGAACAATGGAAGAGTTTCGAAGCATTTTTAAAAGTCAGCGGAATTCCGAGAACAATAGAAGAGTTGTGAAGCAATTTTAAGAGTCAGCGGAATTCCGAGAACAATGGAAGAGTTCCGAAGCATTTTTAAACGTCAGCGGAATTCCGAGAAAAATGGAAGAGTTCCGAAGCATTTTTAAACTTCAGCAGAATTCCGAGAACAATGGAAGAGTTCCGAAGCATACTTAAACTTCAGCGGAATTCCGAGAACAATGGAAGAGTTCCGAAGCATTTTTAAACTTCAGCGGAATTTGGAGAACAATCGAAGAGTTCCGAAGCATTTTTAAAAGTCAGCGGAATTCCGAGAACAATGGAAGCTTTGTGAAGCATTTTTAAACGTCAGCGGAATTCCGAGAACAATGGAAGAGTTCCGAAGCATTTTTAAACTTCAGCGGAATTTGGAGAACAATCGAAGAGTTCCGAAGCATTTTTAAATGTCAGCGGAATTCCGAGAACAATGGAAGCTTTGAGAAGCATTTTTAAACGTCAGCGGAATTCCGAGAACAATGGAAGAGTTCCGAAGCATTTTTAAACGTCAGCGGAATTCCGAGAACAATGGAAGAGTTCTGAAGCCTTTTTAAATGTCAGCGGAATTCCGAGAACAATGGAAAAGTTCCGAAGCATTTTTAAATGTCAGCGGAATTCTGAGAACAATGGAAGAGTTCCGAAGCATTTTTAAACTTCAGCAGAATTCCGAGAACAATGGAAGAGTTCCGAAGCATACTTAATCTTCAGCGGATTTCCGAGAACAATGGAAGAGTTTCGAAGCATTTTTAAAAGTCAGCGGAATTCCGAGAACAATAGAAGAGTTGTGAAGCAATTTTAAGAGTCAGCGGAATTCCGAGAACAATGGAAGAGTTCCGAAGCATTTTTAAACGTCAGCGGAATTCCGAGAACAATGGAAGAGTTCTGAAGCATTTTTAAAAGTCAGCGGAATTCTGAGAACAAGAGAAGAGTTGTGAAGCATTTTTAAGCGTCAGCGGAATTCCGAGAACAATGGAAGAATTCCGAAGCATTTTTAAACTTCAAAACTTCAGCGGAATTCTTAGAACAATGGAAGAGTTCCAAAGCATTTTTAAAAGTCAGCAGAATTCCGAGAACAAAAGAAGGGTACCAAAGCATGTTTAAACTTCAGCGGAATTCTGAGAACAATGTAAGCGTTCCGAAGCATTTTTAAACTTCACCGCAATTCCGAGAACAATGGAAGAGTTCCGAAGCATTTTTAAACGTCAGCGGAATTCCGAGAACAATGGAAGAGTTCCGAAGCATTTTTAAACGTCAGCGGAATTCCGAGAACAATGGAAGAGTTCCGAAGCATTTTTAAATGTAAGCGGAATTCTGAGAACAATGGAAGAGTTCCGAAGCATTTTTAAACTTCAGCAGAATTCCGAGAACAATGGAAGAGTTCCGAAGCATACTTAAACTTTAGCGGAATTCCGAGAACAATGGAAGAGTTTCGAAGCATTTTTAAAAGTCAGCGGAATTCCGAGAACAATAGAAGAGTTGTGAAGCAATTTTAAGAGTCAGCGGAATTCCGAGAACAATGGAAGATTTCCGAAGCATTTTTAAACGTCAGCGGAATTCCGAGAACAATGGAAGAGTTCCGAAGCATTTTTAAACTTCAGCGGAATTTGGAGAACAATCGAAGAGTTCCGAAGCATTTTTAAAAGTCAGCGGAATTCCGAGAACAATAGAAGAGTTGTGAAGCATTTTTAAGCGTCAGCGGAATTCCGAGAACAATGGAAGAGTTCCGAAGCATTTTTAAACTTCAGCAGAATTCCGAGAACAATGGAAGAGTTCCGAAGCATTTTTAAACTTCAGCAGAATTCCGAGAACAATGGAAGAGTTCCGAAGCATTCTTAAACTTCAGCGGAATTCCGAAAACAATGGAAGAGTTCCGAATCATTTTTAAATGTCAGCGGAATTCCGAGAACAATAGAAGAGTTGTGAAGCATTTTTAAGCGTCAGCGGAATTCCGACAACAATGGAAGAGTTCCGAAGCATTTTTAAAAGTCAGCGGAATTCTGAGAACAATAGAAGAGTTGTGAAGCATTTTTAAGCGTCAGCGGAATTCCGAGAACAATGGAAGAATTCCGAAGCATTTTTAAACTTCAAAACTTCAGCAGAATTCCGAGAACAATGGAAGAGTTCCGAAGCATTCTTAAACTTCAGCGGAATTCCGAGAACAATGGAAGAGTTCCGAAGCATTTTTAAAAGTCAGCGGAATTCCGAGAACAATGGAAGAGTTCCGAAGCATTCTTAAACTTCAGCGGAATTCCGAGTACAATGGAAGAGTTCCGAAGCATTTTTAAAAGTCAGCGGAATTCCGAGAACAATGGAAGAGTTCCGAAGCATTTTTAAAAGTCAGCAGAATTCCGAGAACAATAGAAGGGTACCAAAGCATGTTTAAACTTCAGCGGAATTCTGAGAACAATGGAAGAGTTCTGAAGCATTTTTTAAAGTCAGCGGAATAACGAGAACAATGGAAGAGTTGTGAAGCATTTTTAAACGTCAGTGGAATTCCAAGAACAATGGAAGAGTACTGAAGCATTTTTAAACGTCAGCGGAATTCCGAGAACAATGGAAGAGTTCCGAAGCATTTTTAAATGTAAGCGGAATTCTGAGAACAATGGAAGAGTTCCGAAGCATTTTTAAACTTCAGCAGAATTCCGAGAACAATGGAAGAGTTCCGAAGCATACTTAAACTTCAGCGGAATTCCGAGAACAATGGAAGAGTTTCGAAGCATTTTTAAAAGTCAGCGGAATTCCGAGAACAATAGAAGAGTTGTGAAGCAATTTTAAGAGTCAGCGGAATTCCGAGAACAATGGAAGAGTTCCGAAGCATTTTTAAACGTCAGCGGAATTCCGAGAACAATGGAAGAGTTCCGAAGCATTTTTAAACTTCAGCGGAATTTGGAGAACAATCGAAGAGTTCCGAAGCATTTTTAAAAGTCAGCGGAATTCCGAGAACAATGGAAGCTTTGTGAAGCATTTTTAAACGTCAGCGGAATTCCGAGAACAATGGAAGAGTTCCGAAGCATTTTTAAACGTCAGCGGAATTCCGAGAACAATGGAAGAGTTCTGAAGCCTTTTTAAATGTCAGCGGAATTCCGAGAACAATGGAAAAGTTCCGAAGCATTTTTAAATGTCAGCGGAATTCTGAGAACAAAGGAAGAGTTTCGAAGCATTTTTAAAAGTCAGCGGAATTCCGAGAACAATAGAAGAGTTGTGAAGCAATTTTAAGAGTCAGCGGAATTCCGAGAAAAATGGAAGAGTTCCGAAGCATTTTTAAACGTCAGCGGAATTCCGAGAACAATGGAAGAGTTCTGAAGCATTTTTAAAAGTCAGCGGAATTCTGAGAACAATAGAAGAGTTGTGAAGCATTTTTAAGCGTCAGCGGAATTCCGAGAACAATGGAAGAATTCCGAAGCATTTTTAAACGTCAGCGGAATTCCTAGAACAATGGAAGAGTTCCGAAGCATTTTTAAACGTCAGCGGAATTCCGAGAACAATGGAAGAGTTCCGAAGCATTTTTAAATGTAAGCGGAATTCTGAGAACAATGGAAGAGTTCCGAAGCATTTTTAAACTTCAGCAGAATTCCGAGAACAATGGAAGAGTTCCGAAGCATACTTAAACTTCAGCGGAATTCCGAGAACAATGGAAGAGTTCCGAAGCATTTTTAAATGTAAGCGGAATTCTGAGAACAATGGAAGAGTTCCGAAGCATTTTTAAACTTCAGCAGAATTCCGAGAACAATGGAAGAGTTCCGAAGCATACTTAAACTTCAGCGGAATTCCGAGAACAATGGAAGAGTTCCGAAGCATTTTTAAACTTCAGCGGAATTTGGAGAACAATCGAAGAGTTCCGAAGCATTTTTAAAAGTCAGCGGAATTCCGAGAACAATGGAAGCTTTGTGAAGCATTTTTAAACGTCAGCGGAATTCTGAGAATAATGGAAGAGTTCCGAAGCATTTTTAAACGTCAGCGGAATTCTGAGAACAATGGAAGAGTTCTGAAGCCTTTTTAAATGTCAGCGGAATTCCGAGAACAATGGAAAAGTTCCGAAGCATTTTTAAATGTCAGCGGAATTCTGAGAACAATGGAAGAGTTCCGAAGCATTTTTAAACTTCAGCAGAATTCCGAGAACAATGGAAGAGTTACGAAGCATCCTTAATCTTCAGCGGAATTCCGAGAACAATGGAAGAGTTGTGAAGCATTTTTAAACGTCAGCGGAATTCCGAGAACAATGGAAGAGTTCTGAAGCATTTTTAAACGTCAGCGGAATTTTGAAAACAATGGAAGATTTCCGAAGCATTTTTAAACGTCAGCGGAATTCTGCGAACACTGGAAGAGTTCCGAAGCATTTTTAAACTTCAGCGGAATTTGGAGAACAATCGAAGAGTTCCGAAGCATTTTTAAAAGTCAGCGGAATTCCGAGAACAATGGAAGCTTTGTGAAGCATTTTTAAACGTCAGCGGAATTCCGAGAACAATGGAAGAGTTCCGAAGCATTTTTAAACGTCAGCGGAATTCCGAGAACAATGGAAGAGTTCTGAAGCCTTTTTAAATGTCAGCGGAATTCCGAGAACAATGGAAGAGTTCCGAAGCATTTTTAAATGTCAGCGGAATTCTGAGAACAATGGAAGAGTTCCGAAGCATTTTTAAACTTCAGCAGAATTCCGAGAACAATCGAAGAGTTCCGAAGCATACTTAAACTTCAGCAGAATTCCGAGAACAATGGAAGAGTTCTGAAGCATTTTTTAAAGTCAGCGGAATAACGAGAACAATGGAAGAGTTGTGAAGTATTTTTAAACGTCAGTGGAATTCCAAGAACAATGGAAGAGTTCCGAAGCATTTTTAAACGTCAGCGGAATTCCGAGAACAATGGAAGAGTTCCGAAGCATTTTTAAATGTAAGCGGAATTCTGAGAACAATGGAAGAGTTCCGAAGCATTTTTAAACTTCAGCAGAATTCCGAGAACAATGGAAGAGTTCCGAAGCATACTTAAACTTCAGCGGAATTCCGAGAACAATGGAAGAGTTTCGAAGCATTTTTAAAAGTCAGCGGAATTCCGAGAACAATAGAAGAGTTGTGAAGCAATTTTAAGAGTCAGCGGAATTCCGAGAACAATGGAAGAGTTCCGAAGCATTTTTAAACGTCAGCGGAATTCCGAGAACAATGGAAGAGTTCCGAAGCATTTTTAAACTTCAGCGGAATTTGGAGAACAATCGAAGAGTTCCGAAGCATTTTTAAATGTCAGCGGAATTCCGAGAACAATGGAAGCTTTGAGAAGCATTTTTAAACGTCAGCGGAATTCCGAGAACAATGGAAGAGTTCCGAAGCATTTTTAAACGTCAGCGGAATTCCGAGAACAATGGAAGAGTTCTGAAGCCTTTTTAAATGTCAGCGGAATTCCGAGAACAATGGAAAAGTTCCGAAGCATTTTTAAATGTCAGCGGAATTCTGAGAACAATGGAAGAGTTCCGAAGCATTTTTAAACTTCAGCAGAATTCCGAGAACAATGGAAGAGTTCCGAAGCATACTTAATCTTCAGCGGATTTCCGAGAACAATGGAAGAGTTTCGAAGCATTTTTAAAAGTCAGCGGAATTCCGAGAACAATAGAAGAGTTGTGAAGCAATTTTAAGAGTCAGCGGAATTCCGAGAACAATGGAAGAGTTCCGAAGCATTTTTAAACGTCAGCGGAATTCCGAGAACAATGGAAGAGTTCTGAAGCATTTTTAAAAGTCAGCGGAATTCTGAGAACAAGAGAAGAGTTGTGAAGCATTTTTAAGCGTCAGCGGAATTCCGAGAACAATGGAAGAATTCCGAAGCATTTTTAAACTTCAAAACTTCAGCGGAATTCTTAGAACAATGGAAGAGTTCCAAAGCATTTTTAAAAGTCAGCAGAATTCCGAGAACAAAAGAAGGGTACCAAAGCATGTTTAAACTTCAGCGGAATTCTGAGAACAATGTAAGCGTTCCGAAGCATTTTTAAACTTCACCGCAATTCCGAGAACAATGGAAGAGTTCCGAAGCATTTTTAAACGTCAGCGGAATTCCGAGAACAATGGAAGAGTTCCGAAGCATTTTTAAACGTCAGCGGAATTCCGAGAACAATAGAAGAGTTGTGAAGCAATTTTAAGAGTCAGCGGAATTCCGAGAACAATGGAAGATTTCCGAAGCATTTTTAAACGTCAGCGGAATTCCGAGAACAATGGAAGAGTTCCGAAGCATTTTTAAACTTCAGCGGAATTTGGAGAACAATCGAAGAGTTCCGAAGCATTTTTAAAAGTCAGCGGAATTCCGAGAACAATGGAAGAGTTCTGAAGCATTTTTAAACGTCAGCGGAATTTTGAAAACAATGGAAGATTTCCGAAGCATTTTTAAACGTCAGCGGAATTCTGCGAACACTGGAAGAGTTCCGAAGCATTTTTAAACTTCAGCGGAATTTGGAGAACAATCGAAGAGTTCTGAAGCATTTTTAAACGTCAGCGGAATTTTGAAAACAATGGAAGATTTCCGAAGCATTTTTAAACGTCAGCGGAATTCTGCGAACACTGGAAGAGTTCCGAAGCATTTTTAAACTTCAGCGGAATTTGGAGAACAATCGAAGAGTTCCGAAGCATTTTTAAAAGTCAGCGGAATTCCGAGAACAATGGAAGCTTTGTGAAGCATTTTTAAACGTCAGCGGAATTCCGAGAACAATGGAAGAGTTCCGAAGCATTTTTAAACGTCAGCGGAATTCCGAGAACAATGGAAGAGTTCTGAAGCCTTTTTAAATGTCAGCGGAATTCCGAGAACAATGGAAGAGTTCCGAAGCATTTTTAAATGTCAGCGGAATTCTGAGAACAATGGAAGAGTTCCGAAGCATTTTTAAACTTCAGCAGAATTCCGAGAACAATCGAAGAGTTCCGAAGCATACTTAAACTTCAGCAGAATTCCGAGAACAATGGAAGAGTTCTGAAGCATTTTTTAAAGTCAGCGGAATAACGAGAACAATGGAAGAGTTGTGAAGTATTTTTAAACGTCAGCGGAATTCCGAGAACAATGGAAGAGTTCCGAAGCATTTTTAAACTTCAGCGGAATTTGGAGAACAATCGAAGAGTTCCGAAGCATTTTTAAATGTCAGCGGAATTCCGAGAACAATGGAAGCTTTGAGAAGCATTTTTAAACGTCAGCGGAATTCCGAGAACAATGGAAGAGTTCCGAAGCATTTTTAAACGTCAGCGGAATTCCGAGAACAATGGAAGAGTTCTGAAGCCTTTTTAAATGTCAGCGGAATTCCGAGAACAATGGAAAAGTTCCGAAGCATTTTTAAATGTCAGCGGAATTCTGAGAACAATGGAAGAGTTCCGAAGCATTTTTAAACTTCAGCAGAATTCCGAGAACAATGGAAGAGTTCCGAAGCATACTTAATCTTCAGCGGATTTCCGAGAACAATGGAAGAGTTTCGAAGCATTTTTAAAAGTCAGCGGAATTCCGAGAACAATAGAAGAGTTGTGAAGCAATTTTAAGAGTCAGCGGAATTCCGAGAACAATGGAAGAGTTCCGAAGCATTTTTAAACGTCAGCGGAATTCCGAGAACAATGGAAGAGTTCTGAAGCATTTTTAAAAGTCAGCGGAATTCTGAGAACAAGAGAAGAGTTGTGAAGCATTTTTAAGCGTCAGCGGAATTCCGAGAACAATGGAAGAATTCCGAAGCATTTTTAAACTTCAAAACTTCAGCGGAATTCTTAGAACAATGGAAGAGTTCCAAAGCATTTTTAAAAGTCAGCAGAATTCCGAGAACAAAAGAAGGGTACCAAAGCATGTTTAAACTTCAGCGGAATTCTGAGAACAATGTAAGCGTTCCGAAGCATTTTTAAACTTCACCGCAATTCCGAGAACAATGGAAGAGTTCCGAAGCATTTTTAAACGTCAGCGGAATTCCGAGAACAATGGAAGAGTTCCGAAGCATTTTTAAACGTCAGCGGAATTCCGAGAACAATGGAAGAGTTCCGAAGCATTTTTAAATGTAAGCGGAATTCTGAGAACAATGGAAGAGTTCCGAAGCATTTTTAAACTTCAGCAGAATTCCGAGAACAATGGAAGAGTTCCGAAGCATACTTAAACTTTAGCGGAATTCCGAGAACAATGGAAGAGTTTCGAAGCATTTTTAAAAGTCAGCGGAATTCCGAGAACAATAGAAGAGTTGTGAAGCAATTTTAAGAGTCAGCGGAATTCCGAGAACAATGGAAGATTTCCGAAGCATTTTTAAACGTCAGCGGAATTCCGAGAACAATGGAAGAGTTCCGAAGCATTTTTAAACTTCAGCGGAATTTGGAGAACAATCGAAGAGTTCCGAAGCATTTTTAAAAGTCAGCGGAATTCCGAGAACAATGGAAGCTTTGTGAAGCATTTTTAAACGTCAGCGGAATTCCGAGAACAATGGAAGAGTTCTGAAGCATTTTTAAACGTCAGCGGAATTCCGAGAACAATGGAAGAGTTCTGAAGCCTTTTTAAATGTCAGCGGAATTCCGAGAACAATGGAAAAGTTCCGATGCATTTTTAAATGTCAGCGGAATTCTGAGAACAATGGAAGAGTTCCGAAGCATACTTAAACTTCAGCGGAATTCCGAGAACAATGGAAGAGTTTCGAAGCATTTTTAAAAGTCAGCGGAATTCCGAGAACAATAGAAGAGTTGTGAAGCAATTTTAAGAGTCAGCGGAATTCCGAGAACAATGGAAGAGTTCCGAAGCATTTTTAAACGTCAGCGGAATTCCGAGAACAATGGAAGAGTTCTGAAGCATTTTTAAAAGTCAGCGGAATTCTGAGAGCAATAGAAGAGTTGTGAAGCATTTTTAAGCGTCAGCGGAATTCCGAGAACAATGGAAGAGTTCTGAAGCCTTTTTAAATGTCAGCGGAATTCCGAGAACAATGGAAGAGTTCCGAAGCATTTTTAAATGTCAGCGTTATTCTGAGAACAATGGAAGAGTTCCGAAGCATTTTTAAACTTCAGCAGAATTCCGAGAACAATCGAAGAGTTCCGAAGCATACTTAAACTTCAGCAGAATTCCGAGAACAATGGAAGAGTTCTGAAGCATTTTTAAACGTCAGCGGAATTCCGAGAACAATGGAAGAGTTCTGAAGCATTTTTAAACGTCAGCGGAATTTTGAAAACAATGGAAGATTTCCGAAGCATTTTTAAACGTCAGCGGAATTCTGCGAACACTGGAAGAGTTCCGAAGCATTTTTAAACTTCAGCGGAATTTGGAGAACAATCGAAGAGTTCCGAAGCATTTTTAAAAGTCAGCGGAATTCCGAGAACAATGGAAGCTTTGTGAAGCATTTTAAACGTCAGCGGAATTCCGAGAACAATGGAAGAGTTCCGAAGCATTTTTAAACGTCAGCGGAATTCCGAGAACAATGGAAGAGTTCTGAAGCCTTTTTAAATGTCAGCGGAATTCCGAGAACAATGGAAGAGTTCCGAAGCATTTTTAAATGTCAGCGGAATTCTGAGAACAATGGAAGAGTTCCGAAGCATTTTTAAACTTCAGCAGAATTCCGAGAACAATCGAAGAGTTCCGAAGCATACTTAAACTTCAGCAGCATTCCGAGAACAATGGAAGAGTTCTGAAGCATTTTTTAAAGTCAGCGGAATAACGAGAACAATGGAAGAGTTGTGAAGTATTTTTAAACGTCAGTGGAATTCCAAGAACAATGGAAGAGTTCCGAAGCATTTTTAAACGTCAGCGGAATACCGAGAACAATGGAAGAGTTGTGAAGCATTTTTAAACGTCAGCGGAATTCCAGAACAATGGAAGAGTTCCGAAGCATTTTTAAATGTCAGCGGAATTCCGAGAACAATGGAAGAGTTCTGAAGCATTTTTAAACGTCATCGGATTTTGAAAACAATGGAAGATTTCCGAAGCATTTTTAAACGTCAGCGGAATTTGGAGAACAATCGAAGAGTTCCGAAGCAATTTTAAAAGTCAGCGGAATTCCGAGAACAATGGAAGAGTTGTGAAGCATTTTTAAACGTCAGTGGAATTCCAAGAACAATGGAAGAGTTCCGAAGCATTTTTAAATGTCAGCGGAATTCCGAGAACAATAGAAGAGTTGTGAAGCATTTTTAAGCGTCAGCGGAATTCCGAGAACAATGGAAGAGTTCCGAAGCATTTTTAAACTTCAGCAGAATTCCGAGAACAATGGAAGAGTTCCGAAGCATTTTTAAACTTCAGCAGAATTCCGAGAACAATGGAAGAGTTCCGAAGCATTCTTAAACTTCAGCGGAATTCCGAAAACAATGGAAGAGTTCCGAATCATTTTTAAATGTCAGCGGAATTCCGAGAACAATAGAAGAGTTGTGAAGCATTTTTAAGCGTCAGCGGAATTCCGACAACAATGGAAGGGTTCCGAAGCATTTTTAAAAGTCAGCGGAATTCTGAGAACAATAGAAGAGTTGTGAAGCATTTTTAAGCGTCAGCGGAATTCCGAGAACAATGGAAGAATTCCGAAGCATTTTTAAACTTCAAAACTTCAGCAGAATTCCGAGAACAATGGAAGAGTTCCGAAGCATTCTTAAACTTCAGCGGAATTCCGAGAACAATGGAAGAGTTCCGAAGCATTTTTAAAAGTCAGCGGAATTCCGAGAACAATGGAAGAGTTCCGAAGCATTCTTAAACTTCAGCGGAATTCCGAGTACAATGGAAGAGTTCCGAAGCATTTTTAAAAGTCAGCGGAATTCCGAGAACAATGGAAGAGTTCCGAAGCATTTTTAAAAGTCAGCAGAATTCCGAGAACAATAGAAGGGTACCAAAGCATGTTTAAACTTCAGCGGAATTCTGAGAACAATGGAAGAGTTCTGAAGCATTTTTTAAAGTCAGCGGAATAACGAGAACAATGGAAGAGTTGTGAAGCATTTTTACACGTCAGTGGAATTCCAAGAACAATGGAAGAGTACTGAAGCATTTTTAAACGTCAGCGGAATTCCGAGAACAATGGAAGAGTTCCGAAGCATTTTTAAATGTAAGCGGAATTCTGAGAACAATGGAAGAGTTCCGAAGCATTTTTAAACTTCAGCAGAATTCCGAGAACAATGGAAGAGTTCCGAAGCATACTTAAACTTCAGCGGAATTCCGAGAACAATGGAAGAGTTTCGAAGCATTTTTAAAAGTCAGCGGAATTCCGAGAACAATAGAAGAGTTGTGAAGCAATTTTAAGAGTCAGCGGAATTCCGAGAACAATGGAAGAGTTCCGAAGCATTTTTAAACGTCAGCGGAATTCCGAGAACAATGGAAGAGTTCCGAAGCATTTTTAAACTTCAGCGGAATTTGGAGAACAATCGAAGAGTTCCGAAGCATTTTTAAAAGTCAGCGGAATTCCGAGAACAATGGAAGCTTTGTGAAGCATTTTTAAACGTCAGCGGAATTCCGAGAACAATGGAAGAGTTCCGAAGCATTTTTAAACGTCAGCGGAATTCCGAGAACAATGGAAGAGTTCTGAAGCCTTTTTAAATGTCAGCGGAATTCCGAGAACAATGGAAAAGTTCCGAAGAATTTTTAAATGTCAGCGGAATTCTGAGAACAATGGAAGAGTTTCGAAGCATTTTTAAAAGTCAGCGGAATTCCGAGAACAATAGAAGAGTTGTGAAGCAATTTTAAGAGTCAGCGGAATTCCGAGAAAAATGGAAGAGTTCCGAAGCATTTTTAAACGTCAGCGGAATTCCGAGAACAATGGAAGAGTTCTGAAGCATTTTTAAAAGTCAGCGGAATTCTGAGAACAATAGAAGAGTTGTGAAGCATTTTTAAGCGTCAGCGGAATTCCGAGAACAATGGAAGAATTCCGAAGCATTTTTAAACTTCAAAACTTCAGCGGAATTCTTAGAACAATGGAAGAGTTCCAAAGCATTTTTAAAAGTCAGCAGAATTCCAAGAACAATAGAAGGGTACCAAAGCATGTTTAAACTTCAGCGGAATTCTGAGAACAATGTAAGCGTTCCGAAGCATTTTTAAACTTCACCGCAATTCCGAGAACAATGGAAGAGTTCCGAAGCATTTTTAAACGTCAGCGGAATTCCGAGAACAATGGAAGAGTTCCGAAGCATTTTTAAACGTCAGCGGAATTCCGAGAACAATGGAAGAGTTCCGAAGCATTTTTAAACGTCAGCGGAATTCCGAGAACAATGGAAGAGTTCTGAAGCCTTTTTAAATGTCAGCGGAATTCCGAGAACAATGGAAGACTTCTGAAGCATTTTTAAATGTCAGCGGAATTCTGAGAACAATGGAAGAGTTCCGAAGCATTTTTAAACTTCAGCAGAATTCCGCGAACAATGGAAGAGTTCCGAAGCATACTTAAACTTCAGCGGAATTCCGAGAACAATGGAAGAATTCTGAAGCATTTTTAAAAGTCAGCGGAATACCGAGAACAATGGAAGAGTTGTGAAGCATTTTTAAACGTCAGCGGAATTCCAGAACAATGGAAGAGTTCCGAAGCATTTTTAAATGTCAGCGGAATTCCGAGAACAATGGAAGAGTTCTGAAGCATTTTTAAACGTCATCGGATTTTGAAAACAATGGAAGATTTCCGAAGCATTTTTAAACGTCAGCGGAATTTGGAGAACAATCGAAGAGTTCCGAAGCAATTTTAAAAGTCAGCGGAATTCCGAGAACAATGGAAGAGTTGTGAAGCATTTTTAAACGTCAGTGGAATTCCAAGAACAATGGAAGAGTTCCGAAGCATTTTTAAATGTCAGCGGAATTCCGAGAACAATAGAAGAGTTGTGAAGCATTTTTAAGCGTCAGCGGAATTCCGAGAACAATGGAAGAGTTCCGAAGCATTTTTAAACTTCAGCAGAATTCCGAGAACAATGGAAGAGTTCCGAAGCATTTTTAAACTTCAGCAGAATTCCGAGAACAATGGAAGAGTTCCGAAGCATTCTTAAACTTCAGCGGAATTCCGAAAACAATGGAAGAGTTCCGAATCATTTTTAAATGTCAGCGGAATTCCGAGAACAATAGAAGAGTTGTGAAGCATTTTTAAGCGTCAGCGGAATTCCGACAACAATGGAAGAGTTCCGAAGCATTTTTAAAAGTCAGCGGAATTCTGAGAACAATAGAAGAGTTGTGAAGCATTTTTAAGCGTCAGCGGAATTCCGAGAACAATGGAAGAATTCCGAAGCATTTTTAAACTTCAAAACTTCAGCAGAATTCCGAGAACAATGGAAGAGTTCCGAAGCATTCTTAAACTTCAGCGGAATTCCGAGAACACTGGAAGAGTTCCGAAGCATTTTTAAAAGTCAGCGGAATTCCGAGAACAATGGAAGAGTTCCGAAGCATTCTTAAACTTCAGCGGAATTCCGAGTACAATGGAAGAGTTCCGAAGCATTTTTAAAAGTCAGCGGAATTCCGAGAACAATGGAAGAGTTCCGAAGCATTTTTAAAAGTCAGCAGAATTCCGAGAACAATAGAAGGGTACCAAAGCATGTTTAAACTTCAGCGGAATTCTGAGAACAATGGAAGAGTTCTGAAGCATTTTTTAAAGTCAGCGGAATAACGAGAACAATGGAAGAGTTGTGAAGCATTTTTAAACATCAGTGGAATTCCAAGAACAATGGAAGAGTACTGAAGCATTTTTAAACGTCAGCGGAATTCCGAGAACAATGGAAGAGTTCCGAAGCATTTTTAAATGTAAGCGGAATTCTGAGAACAATGGAAGAGTTCCGAAGCATTTTTAAACTTCAGCAGAATTCCGAGAACAATGGAAGAGTTCCGAAGCATACTTAAACTTCAGCGGAATTCCGAGAACAATGGAAGAGTTTCGAAGCATTTTTAAAAGTCAGCGGAATTCCGAGAACAATAGAAGAGTTGTGAAGCAATTTTAAGAGTCAGCGGAATTCCGAGAACAATGGAAGAGTTCCGAAGCATTTTTAAACGTCAGCGGAATTCCGAGAACAATGGAAGAGTTCCGAAGCATTTTTAAACTTCAGCGGAATTTGGAGAACAATCGAAGAGTTCCGAAGCATTTTTAAAAGTCAGCGGAATTCCGAGAACAATGGAAGCTTTGTGAAGCATTTTTAAACGTCAGCGGAATTCCGAGAACAATGGAAGAGTTCCGAAGCATTTTTAAACGTCAGCGGAATTCCGAGAACAATGGAAGAGTTCTGAAGCCTTTTTAAATGTCAGCGGAATTCCGAGAACAATGGAAAAGTTCCGAAGCATTTTTAAATGTCAGCGGAATTCTGAGAACAATGGAAGAGTTTCGAAGCATTTTTAAAAGTCAGCGGAATTCCGAGAACAATAGAAGAGTTGTGAAGCAATTTTAAGAGTCAGCGGAATTCCGAGAAAAATGGAAGAGTTCCGAAGCATTTTTAAACGTCAGCGGAATTCCGAGAACAATGGAAGAGTTCTGAAGCATTTTTAAAAGTCAGCGGAATTCTGAGAACAATAGAAGAGTTGTGAAGCATTTTTAAGCGTCAGCGGAATTCCGAGAACAATGGAAGAATTCCGAAGCATTTTTAAACTTCAAAACTTAAGCGGAATTCTTAGAACAATGGAAGAGTTCCAAAGCATTTTTAAAAGTCAGCAGAATTCCAAGAACAATAGAAGGGTACCAAAGCATGTTTAAACTTCAGCGGAATTCTGAGAACAATGTAAGCGTTCCGAAGCATTTTTAAACTTCACCGCAATTCCGAGAACAATGGAAGAGTTCCGAAGCATTTTTAAACGTCAGCGGAATTCCTAGAACAATGGAAGAGGTCCGAAGCATTTTTAAACGTCAGCGGAATTCCGAGAACAATGGAAGAGTTCCGAAGCATTTTTAAATGTAAGCGGAATTCTGAGAACAATGGAAGAGTTCTGAAGCATTTTTAAACTTCAGCAGAATTCCGAGAACAATGGAAGAGTTCCGAAGCATACTTAAACTTCAGCGGAATTCCGAGAACAATGGAAGAGTTTTGAAGCATTTTTAAAAGTCAGCGGAATTCTGAGAACAATGGAAGAGTTCCGAAGCATTTTTAAACTTCAGCAGAATTCCGAGAACAATGGAAGAGTTCCGAAGCATACTTAAACTTCAGCGGAATTCCGAGAACAATGGAAGAGTTTCGAAGCATTTTTAAAAGTCAGCGGAATTCCGAGAACAATAGAAGAGTTGTGAAGCAATTTTAAGAGTCAGCGGAATTCCGAGAACAATGGAAGAGTTCCGAAGCATTTTTAAACGTCAGCGGAATTCCGAGAACAATGGAAGAGTTCCGAAGCATTTTTAAACTTCAGCGGAATTTGGAGAACAATCGAAGAGTTCCGAAGCATTTTTAAAAGTCAGCGGAATTCCGAGAACAATGGAAGCTTTGTGAAGCATTTTTAAACGTCAGCGGAATTCTGAGAACAATGGAAGAGTTCCGAAGCATTTTTAAACGTCAGCGGAATTCCGAGAACAATGGAAGAGTTCTGAAGCCTTTTTAAATGTCAGCGGAATTCCGAGAACAATGGAAAAGTTCCGAAGCATTTTTAAATGTCAGCGGAATTCTGAGAACAATGGAAGAGTTCCGAAGCATTTTTAAACTTCAGCAGAATTCCGAGAACAATGGAAGAGTTACGAAGCATCCTTAATCTTCAGCGGAATTCCGAGAACAATGGAAGAGTTCCGAAGCATTTTTAAACGTCAGCGGAATTCCGAGAACAATGGAAGAGTTCTGAAGCATTTTTAAACGTCAGCGGAATTTTGAAAACAATGGAAGATTTCCGAAGCATTTTTAAACGTCAGCGGAATTCTGCGAACACTGGAAGAGTTCCGAAGCATTTTTAAACTTCAGCGGAATTTGGAGAACAATCGAAGAGTTCCGAAGCATTTTTAAAAGTCAGCGGAATTCCGAGAACAATGGAAGCTTTGTGAAGCATTTTTAAACGTCAGCGGAATTCTGAGAACAATGGAAGAGTTCCGAAGCATTTTTAAACTTCAGCAGAATTCCGAGAACAATCGAAGAGTTCCGAAGCATACTTAAACTTCAGCAGAATTCCGAGAACAATGGAAGAGTTCTGAAGCATTTTTTAAAGTCAGCGGAATAACGAGAACAATGGAAGAGTTGTGAAGTATTTTTAAACGTCAGTGGAATTCCAAGAACAATGGAAGAGTTCCGAAGCATTTTTAAACGTCAGCGGAATTCCGAGAACAATGGAAGAGTTCCGAAGCATTTTTAAATGTAAGCGGAATTCTGAGAACAATGGAAGAGTTCCGAAGCATTTTTAAACTTCAGCAGAATTCCGAGAACAATGGAAGAGTTCCGAAGCATACTTAAACTTCAGCGGAATTCCGAGAACAATGGAAGAGTTTCGAAGCATTTTTAAAAGTCAGCGGAATTCCGAGAACAATAGAAGAGTTGTGAAGCAATTTTAAGAGTCAGCGGAATTCCGAGAACAATGGAAGAGTTCCGAAGCATTTTTAAACGTCAGCGGAATTCCGAGAACAATGGAAGAGTTCCGAAGCATTTTTAAACTTCAGCGGAATTTGGAGAACAATCGAAGAGTTCCGAAGCATTTTTAAATGTCAGCGGAATTCCGAGAACAATGGAAGCTTTGAGAAGCATTTTTAAACGTCAGCGGAATTCCGAGAACAATGGAAGAGTTCCGAAGCATTTTTAAACGTCAGCGGAATTCCGAGAACAATGGAAGAGTTCTGAAGCCTTTTTAAATGTCAGCGGAATTCCGAGAACAATGGAAAAGTTCCGAAGCATTTTTAAATGTCAGCGGAATTCTGAGAACAATGGAAGAGTTCCGAAGCATTTTTAAACTTCAGCAGAATTCCGAGAACAATGGAAGAGTTCCGAAGCATACTTAATCTTCAGCGGATTTCCGAGAACAATGGAAGAGTTTCGAAGCATTTTTAAAAGTCAGCGGAATTCCGAGAACAATAGAAGAGTTGTGAAGCAATTTTAAGAGTCAGCGGAATTCCGAGAACAATGGAAGAGTTCCGAAGCATTTTTAAACGTCAGCGGAATTCCGAGAACAATGGAAGAGTTCTGAAGCATTTTTAAAAGTCAGCGGAATTCTGAGAACAAGAGAAGAGTTGTGAAGCATTTTTAAGCGTCAGCGGAATTCCGAGAACAATGGAAGAATTCCGAAGCATTTTTAAACTTCAAAACTTCAGCGGAATTCTTAGAACAATGGAAGAGCTCCAAAGCATTTTTAAAAGTCAGCAGAATTCCGAGAACAAAAGAAGGGTACCAAAGCATGTTTAAACTTCAGCGGAATTCTGAGAACAATGTAAGCGTTCCGAAGCATTTTTAAACTTCACCGCAATTCCGAGAACAATGGAAGAGTTCCGAAGCATTTTTAAACGTCAGCGGAATTCCGAGAACAATGGAAGAGTTCCGAAGCATTTTTAAACGTCAGCGGAATTCCGAGAACAATGGAAGAGTTCCGAAGCATTTTTAAATGTAAGCGGAATTCTGAGAACAATGGAAGAGTTCCGAAGCATTTTTAAACTTCAGCAGAATTCCGAGAACAATGGAAGAGTTCCGAAGCATACTTAAACTTTAGCGGAATTCCGAGAACAATGGAAGAGTTTCGAAGCATTTTTAAAAGTCAGCGGAATTCCGAGAACAATAGAAGAGTTGTGAAGCAATTTTAAGAGTCAGCGGAATTCCGAGAACAATGGAAGATTTCCGAAGCATTTTTAAACGTCAGCGGAATTCCGAGAACAATGGAAGAGTTCCGAAGCATTTTTAAACTTCAGCGGAATTTGGAGAACAATCGAAGAGTTCCGAAGCATTTTTAAAAGTCAGCGGAATTCCGAGAACAATGGAAGCTTTGTGAAGCATTTTTAAACGTCAGCGGAATTCCGAGAACAATGGAAGAGTTCCGAAGCATTTTTAAACTTCACCGCAATTCCGAGAACAATGGAAGAGTTCCGAAGCATTTTTAAACGTCAGCGGAATTCCGAGAACAATGGAAGAGTTCCGAAGCATTTTTAAACGTCAGCGGAATTCCGAGAACAATGGAAAAGTTCCGAAGCATTTTTAAACGTCAGCGGAATTCCGAGAACAATGGAAGAGTTCCGAAGCATTTTTAAACTTCAGCGGAATTTGGAGAACAATCGAAGAGTTCCGAAGCATTTTTAAAAGTCAGCGGAATTCCGAGAACAATGGAAGCTTTGTGAAGCATTTTTAAACGTCAGCGGAATTCCGAGAACAATGGAAGAGTTCTGAAGCATTTTTAAACGTCAGCGGAATTTTGAAAACAATGGAAGATTTCCGAAGCATTTTTAAACGTCAGCGGAATTCTGCGAACACTGGAAGAGTTCCGAAGCATTTTTAAACTTCAGCGGAATTTGGAGAACAATCGAAGAGTTCCGAAGCATTTTTAAAAGTCAGCGGAATTCCGAGAACAATGGAAGCTTTGTGAAGCATTTTTAAACGTCAGCGGAATTCCGAGAACAATGGTAGAGTTCCGAAGCATTTTTAAACGTCAGCGGAATTCCGAGAACAATGGAAGAGTTCTGAAGCCTTTTTAAATGTCAGCGGAATTCCGAGAACAATGGAAGAGTTCCGAAGCATTTTTAAACGTCAGCGGAATTCCGAGAACAATGGAAGAGTTCCGAAGCATTTTTAAATGTAAGCGGAATTCTGAGAACAATGGAAGAGTTCTGAAGCATTTTTAAACTTCAGCAGAATTCCGAGAACAATGGAAGAGTTCCGAAGCATACTTAAACTTCAGCGGAATTCCGAGAACAATGGAAGAGTTTCGAAGCATTTTTAAAAGTCAGCGGAATTCTGAGAACAATGGAAGAGTTCCGAAGCATTTTTAAACTTCAGCAGAATTCCGAGAACAATGGAAGAGTTCCGAAGCATACTTAAACTTCAGCGGAATTCCGAGAACAATGGAAGAGTTTCGAAGCATTTTTAAAAGTCAGCGGAATTCCGAGAACAATAGAAGAGTTGTGAAGCAATTTTAAGAGTCAGCGGAATTCCGAGAACAATGGAAGAGTTCCGAAGCATTTTTAAACGTCAGCGGAATTCCGAGAACAATGGAAGAGTTCCGAAGCATTTTTAAACTTCAGCGGAATTTGGAGAACAATCGAAGAGTTCCGAAGCATTTTTAAAAGTCAGCGGAATTCCGAGAACAATGGAAGCTTTGTGAAGCATTTTTAAACGTCAGCGGAATTCTGAGAACAATGGAAGAGTTCCGAAGCATTTTTAAACGTCAGCGGAATTCCGAGAACAATGGAAGAGTTCTGAAGCCTTTTTAAATGTCAGCGGAATTCCGAGAACAATGGAAAAGTTCCGAAGCATTTTTAAATGTCAGCGGAATTCTGAGAACAATGGAAGAGTTCCGAAGCATTTTTAAACTTCAGCAGAATTCCGAGAACAATGGAAGAGTTACGAAGCATCCTTAATCTTCAGCGGAATTCCGAGAACAATGGAAGAGTTCCGAAGCATTTTTAAACGTCAGCGGAATTCCGAGAACAATGGAAGAGTTCTGAAGCATTTTTAAACGTCATCGGATTTTGAAAACAATGGAAGATTTCCGAAGCATTTTTAAACGTCAGCGGAATTTGGAGAACAATCGAAGAGTTCCGAAGCAATTTTAAAAGTCAGCGGAATTCCGAGAACAATGGAAGAGTTGTGAAGCATTTTTAAACGTCAGTGGAATTCCAAGAACAATGGAAGAGTTCCGAAGCATTTTTAAATGTCAGCGGAATTCCGAGAACAATAGAAGAGTTGTGAAGCATTTTTAAGCGTCAGCGGAATTCCGAGAACAATGGAAGAGTTCCGAAGCATTTTTAAACTTCAGCAGAATTCCGAGAACAATGGAAGAGTTCCGAAGCATTTTTAAACTTCAGCAGAATTCCGAGAACAATGGAAGAGTTCCGAAGCATTCTTAAACTTCAGCGGAATTCCGAGAACAATGGAAGAGTTCCGAAGCATTTTTAAACGTCAGCGGAATTCCGAGAACAATGGAAGAGTTCTGAAGCCTTTTTAAATGTCAGCGGAATTCCGAGAACAATGGAAAAGTTCCGAAGCATTTTTAAATGTCAGCGGAATTCTGAGAACAATGGAAGAGTTTCGAAGCATTTTTAAAAGTCAGCGGAATTCCGAGAACAATAGAAGAGTTGTGAAGCAATTTTAAGAGTCAGCGGAATTCCGAGAAAAATGGAAGAGTTCCGAAGCATTTTTAAACGTCAGCGGAATTCCGAGAACAATGGAAGAGTTCTGAAGCATTTTTAAAAGTCAGCGGAATTCTGAGAACAATAGAAGAGTTGTGAAGCATTTTTAAGCGTCAGCGGAATTCCGAGAACAATGGAAGAATTCCGAAGCATTTTTAAACTTCAAAACTTCAGCGGAATTCTTAGAACAATGGAAGAGTTCCAAAGCATTTTTAAAAGTCAGCAGAATTCCAAGAACAATAGAAGGGTACCAAAGCATGTTTAAACTTCAGCGGAATTCTGAGAACAATGTAAGCGTTCCGAAGCATTTTTAAACTTCACCGCAATTCCGAGAACAATGGAAGAGTTCCGAAGCATTTTTAAACGTCAGCGGAATTCCTAGAACAATGGAAGAGGTCCGAAGCATTTTTAAACGTCAGCGGAATTCCGAGAACAATGGAAGAGTTCCGAAGCATTTTTAAATGTAAGCGGAATTCTGAGAACAATGGAAGAGTTCTGAAGCATTTTTAAACTTCAGCAGAATTCCGAGAACAATGGTAGAGTTCCGAAGCATACTTAAACTTCAGCGGAATTCCGAGAACAATGGAAGAGTTTTGAAGCATTTTTAAAAGTCAGCGGAATTCTGAGAACAATGGAAGAGTTCCGAAGCATTTTTAAACTTCAGCAGAATTCCGAGAACAATGGAAGAGTTCCGAAGCATACTTAAACTTCAGCGGAATTCCGAGAACAATGGAAGAGTTTCGAAGCATTTTTAAAAGTCAGCGGAATTCCGAGAACAATAGAAGAGTTGTGAAGCAATTTTAAGAGTCAGCGGAATTCCGAGAACAATGGAAGAGTTCCGAAGCATTTTTAAACGTCAGCGGAATTCCGAGAACAATGGAAGAGTTCCGAAGCATTTTTAAACTTCAGCGGAATTTGGAGAACAATCGAAGAGTTCCGAAGCATTTTTAAAAGTCAGCGGAATTCCGAGAACAATGGAAGCTTTGTGAAGCATTTTTAAACGTCAGCGGAATTCTGAGAACAATGGAAGAGTTCCGAAGCATTTTTAAACGTCAGCGGAATTCCGAGAACAATGGAAGAGTTCTGAAGCCTTTTTAAATGTCAGCGGAATTCCGAGAACAATGGAAAAGTTCCGAAGCATTTTTAAATGTCAGCGGAATTCTGAGAACAATGGAAGAGTTCCGAAGCATTTTTAAACTTCAGCAGAATTCCGAGAACAATGGAAGAGTTCCGAAGCATACTTAATCTTCAGCGGATTTCCGAGAACAATGGAAGAGTTTCGAAGCATTTTTAAAAGTCAGCGGAATTCCGAGAACAATAGAAGAGTTGTGAAGCAATTTTAAGAGTCAGCGGAATTCCGAGAACAATGGAAGAGTTCCGAAGCATTTTTAAACGTCAGCGGAATTCCGAGAACAATGGAAGAGTTCTGAAGCATTTTTAAAAGTCAGCGGAATTCTGAGAACAAGAGAAGAGTTGTGAAGCATTTTTAAGCGTCAGCGGAATTCCGAGAACAATGGAAGAATTCCGAAGCATTTTTAAACTTCAAAACTTCAGCGGAATTCTTAGAACAATGGAAGAGCTCCAAAGCATTTTTAAAAGTCAGCAGAATTCCGAGAACAAAAGAAGGGTACCAAAGCATGTTTAAACTTCAGCGGAATTCTGAGAACAATGTAAGCGTTCCGAAGCATTTTTAAACTTCACCGCAATTCCGAGAACAATGGAAGAGTTCCGAAGCATTTTTAAACGTCAGCGGAATTCCGAGAACAATGGAAGAGTTCCGAAGCATTTTTAAACGTCAGCGGAATTCCGAGAACAATGGAAGAGTTCCGAAGCATTTTTAAATGTAAGCGGAATTCTGAGAACAATGGAAGAGTTCCGAAGCATTTTTAAACTTCAGCAGAATTCCGAGAACAATGGAAGAGTTCCGAAGCATACTTAAACTTTAGCGGAATTCCGAGAACAATGGAAGAGTTTCGAAGCATTTTTAAAAGTCAGCGGAATACCGAGAACAATGGAAGAGTTGTGAAGCATTTTTAAACGTCAGCGGAATTCCAGAACAATGGAAGAGTTCCGAAGCATTTTTAAATGTCAGCGGAATTCCGAGAACAATGGAAGAGTTCTGAAGCATTTTTAAACGTCATCGGATTTTGAAAACAATGGAAGATTTCCGAAGCATTTTTAAACGTCAGCGGAATTTGGAGAACAATCGAAGAGTTCCGAAGCAATTTTAAAAGTCAGCGGAATTCCGAGAACAATGGAAGAGTTGTGAAGCATTTTTAAACGTCAGTGGAATTCCAAGAACAATGGAAGAGTTCCGAAGCATTTTTAAATGTCAGCGGAATTCCGAGAACAATAGAAGAGTTGTGAAGCATTTTTAAGCGTCAGCGGAATTCCGAGAACAATGGAAGAGTTCCGAAGCATTTTTAAACTTCAGCAGAATTCCGAGAACAATGGAAGAGTTCCGAAGCATTTTTAAACTTCAGCAGAATTCCGAGAACAATGGAAGAGTTCCGAAGCATTCTTAAACTTCAGCGGAATTCCGAAAACAATGGAAGAGTTCCGAATCATTTTTAAATGTCAGCGGAATTCCGAGAACAATAGAAGAGTTGTGAAGCATTTTTAAGCGTCAGCGGAATTCCGACAACAATGGAAGAGTTCCGAAGCATTTTTAAAAGTCAGCGGAATTCTGAGAACAATAGAAGAGTTGTGAAGCATTTTTAAGCGTCAGCGGAATTCCGAGAACAATGGAAGAATTCCGAAGCATTTTTAAACTTCAAAACTTCAGCAGAATTCCGAGAACAATGGAAGAGTTCCGAAGCATTCTTAAACTTCAGCGGAATTCCGAGAACACTGGAAGAGTTCCGAAGCATTTTTAAAAGTCAGCGGAATTCCGAGAACAATGGAAGAGTTCCGAAGCATTCTTAAACTTCAGCGGAATTCCGAGTACAATGGAAGAGTTCCGAAGCATTTTTAAAAGTCAGCGGAATTCCGAGAACAATGGAAGAGTTCCGAAGCATTTTTAAAAGTCAGCAGAATTCCGAGAACAATAGAAGGGTACCAAAGCATGTTTAAACTTCAGCGGAATTCTGAGAACAATGGAAGAGTTCTGAAGCATTTTTTAAAGTCAGCGGAATAACGAGAACAATGGAAGAGTTGTGAAGCATTTTTAAACATCAGTGGAATTCCAAGAACAATGGAAGAGTACTGAAGCATTTTTAAACGTCAGCGGAATTCCGAGAACAATGGAAGAGTTCCGAAGCATTTTTAAATGTAAGCGGAATTCTGAGAACAATGGAAGAGTTCCGAAGCATTTTTAAACTTCAGCAGAATTCCGAGAACAATGGAAGAGTTCCGAAGCATACTTAAACTTCAGCGGAATTCCGAGAACAATGGAAGAGTTTCGAAGCATTTTTAAAAGTCAGCGGAATTCCGAGAACAATAGAAGAGTTGTGAAGCAATTTTAAGAGTCAGCGGAATTCCGAGAACAATGGAAGAGTTCCGAAGCATTTTTAAACGTCAGCGGAATTCCGAGAACAATGGAAGAGTTCCGAAGCATTTTTAAACTTCAGCGGAATTTGGAGAACAATCGAAGAGTTCCGAAGCATTTTTAAAAGTCAGCGGAATTCCGAGAACAATGGAAGCTTTGTGAAGCATTTTTAAACGTCAGCGGAATTCCGAGAACAATGGAAGAGTTCCGAAGCATTTTTAAACGTCAGCGGAATTCCGAGAACAATGGAAGAGTTCTGAAGCCTTTTTAAATGTCAGCGGAATTCCGAGAACAATGGAAAAGTTCCGAAGCATTTTTAAATGTCAGCGGAATTCTGAGAACAATGGAAGAGTTTCGAAGCATTTTTAAAAGTCAGCGGAATTCCGAGAACAATAGAAGAGTTGTGAAGCAATTTTAAGAGTCAGCGGAATTCCGAGAAAAATGGAAGAGTTCCGAAGCATTTTTAAACGTCAGCGGAATTCCGAGAACAATGGAAGAGTTCTGAAGCATTTTTAAAAGTCAGCGGAATTCTGAGAACAATAGAAGAGTTGTGAAGCATTTTTAAGCGTCAGCGGAATTCCGAGAACAATGGAAGAATTCCGAAGCATTTTTAAACTTCAAAACTTAAGCGGAATTCTTAGAACAATGGAAGAGTTCCAAAGCATTTTTAAAAGTCAGCAGAATTCCAAGAACAATAGAAGGGTACCAAAGCATGTTTAAACTTCAGCGGAATTCTGAGAACAATGTAAGCGTTCCGAAGCATTTTTAAACTTCACCGCAATTCCGAGAACAATGGAAGAGTTCCGAAGCATTTTTAAACGTCAGCGGAATTCCTAGAACAATGGAAGAGGTCCGAAGCATTTTTAAACGTCAGCGGAATTCCGAGAACAATGGAAGAGTTCCGAAGCATTTTTAAATGTAAGCGGAATTCTGAGAACAATGGAAGAGTTCTGAAGCATTTTTAAACTTCAGCAGAATTCCGAGAACAATGGAAGAGTTCCGAAGCATACTTAAACTTCAGCGGAATTCCGAGAACAATGGAAGAGTTTTGAAGCATTTTTAAAAGTCAGCGGAATTCTGAGAACAATGGAAGAGTTCCGAAGCATTTTTAAACTTCAGCAGAATTCCGAGAACAATGGAAGAGTTCCGAAGCATACTTAAACTTCAGCGGAATTCCGAGAACAATGGAAGAGTTTCGAAGCATTTTTAAAAGTCAGCGGAATTCCGAGAACAATAGAAGAGTTGTGAAGCAATTTTAAGAGTCAGCGGAATTCCGAGAACAATGGAAGAGTTCCGAAGCATTTTTAAACGTCAGCGGAATTCCGAGAACAATGGAAGAGTTCCGAAGCATTTTTAAACTTCAGCGGAATTTGGAGAACAATCGAAGAGTTCCGAAGCATTTTTAAAAGTCAGCGGAATTCCGAGAACAATGGAAGCTTTGTGAAGCATTTTTAAACGTCAGCGGAATTCTGAGAACAATGGAAGAGTTCCGAAGCATTTTTAAACGTCAGCGGAATTCCGAGAACAATGGAAGAGTTCTGAAGCCTTTTTAAATGTCAGCGGAATTCCGAGAACAATGGAAAAGTTCCGAAGCATTTTTAAATGTCAGCGGAATTCTGAGAACAATGGAAGAGTTCCGAAGCATTTTTAAACTTCAGCAGAATTCCGAGAACAATGGAAGAGTTACGAAGCATCCTTAATCTTCAGCGGAATTCCGAGAACAATGGAAGAGTTCCGAAGCATTTTTAAACGTCAGCGGAATTCCGAGAACAATGGAAGAGTTCTGAAGCATTTTTAAACGTCAGCGGAATTTTGAAAACAATGGAAGATTTCCGAAGCATTTTTAAACGTCAGCGGAATTCTGCGAACACTGGAAGAGTTCCGAAGCATTTTTAAACTTCAGCGGAATTTGGAGAACAATCGAAGAGTTCCGAAGCATTTTTAAAAGTCAGCGGAATTCCGAGAACAATGGAAGCTTTGTGAAGCATTTTTAAACGTCAGCGGAATTCTGAGAACAATGGAAGAGTTCCGAAGCATTTTTAAACTTCAGCAGAATTCCGAGAACAATCGAAGAGTTCCGAAGCATACTTAAACTTCAGCAGAATTCCGAGAACAATGGAAGAGTTCTGAAGCATTTTTTAAAGTCAGCGGAATAACGAGAACAATGGAAGAGTTGTGAAGTATTTTTAAACGTCAGTGGAATTCCAAGAACAATGGAAGAGTTCCGAAGCATTTTTAAACGTCAGCGGAATTCCGAGAACAATGGAAGAGTTCCGAAGCATTTTTAAATGTAAGCGGAATTCTGAGAACAATGGAAGAGTTCCGAAGCATTTTTAAACTTCAGCAGAATTCCGAGAACAATGGAAGAGTTCCGAAGCATACTTAAACTTCAGCGGAATTCCGAGAACAATGGAAGAGTTTCGAAGCATTTTTAAAAGTCAGCGGAATTCCGAGAACAATAGAAGAGTTGTGAAGCAATTTTAAGAGTCAGCGGAATTCCGAGAACAATGGAAGAGTTCCGAAGCATTTTTAAACGTCAGCGGAATTCCGAGAACAATGGAAGAGTTCCGAAGCATTTTTAAACTTCAGCGGAATTTGGAGAACAATCGAAGAGTTCCGAAGCATTTTTAAATGTCAGCGGAATTCCGAGAACAATGGAAGCTTTGAGAAGCATTTTTAAACGTCAGCGGAATTCCGAGAACAATGGAAGAGTTCCGAAGCATTTTTAAACGTCAGCGGAATTCCGAGAACAATGGAAGAGTTCTGAAGCCTTTTTAAATGTCAGCGGAATTCCGAGAACAATGGAAAAGTTCCGAAGCATTTTTAAATGTCAGCGGAATTCTGAGAACAATGGAAGAGTTCCGAAGCATTTTTAAACTTCAGCAGAATTCCGAGAACAATGGAAGAGTTCCGAAGCATACTTAATCTTCAGCGGATTTCCGAGAACAATGGAAGAGTTTCGAAGCATTTTTAAAAGTCAGCGGAATTCCGAGAACAATAGAAGAGTTGTGAAGCAATTTTAAGAGTCAGCGGAATTCCGAGAACAATGGAAGAGTTCCGAAGCATTTTTAAACGTCAGCGGAATTCCGAGAACAATGGAAGAGTTCTGAAGCATTTTTAAAAGTCAGCGGAATTCTGAGAACAAGAGAAGAGTTGTGAAGCATTTTTAAGCGTCAGCGGAATTCCGAGAACAATGGAAGAATTCCGAAGCATTTTTAAACTTCAAAACTTCAGCGGAATTCTTAGAACAATGGAAGAGCTCCAAAGCATTTTTAAAAGTCAGCAGAATTCCGAGAACAAAAGAAGGGTACCAAAGCATGTTTAAACTTCAGCGGAATTCTGAGAACAATGTAAGCGTTCCGAAGCATTTTTAAACTTCACCGCAATTCCGAGAACAATGGAAGAGTTCCGAAGCATTTTTAAACGTCAGCGGAATTCCGAGAACAATGGAAGAGTTCCGAAGCATTTTTAAACGTCAGCGGAATTCCGAGAACAATGGAAGAGTTCCGAAGCATTTTTAAATGTAAGCGGAATTCTGAGAACAATGGAAGAGTTCCGAAGCATTTTTAAACTTCAGCAGAATTCCGAGAACAATGGAAGAGTTCCGAAGCATACTTAAACTTTAGCGGAATTCCGAGAACAATGGAAGAGTTTCGAAGCATTTTTAAAAGTCAGCGGAATTCCGAGAACAATAGAAGAGTTGTGAAGCAATTTTAAGAGTCAGCGGAATTCCGAGAACAATGGAAGATTTCCGAAGCATTTTTAAACGTCAGCGGAATTCCGAGAACAATGGAAGAGTTCCGAAGCATTTTTAAACTTCAGCGGAATTTGGAGAACAATCGAAGAGTTCCGAAGCATTTTTAAAAGTCAGCGGAATTCCGAGAACAATGGAAGCTTTGTGAAGCATTTTTAAACGTCAGCGGAATTCCGAGAACAATGGAAGAGTTCCGAAGCATTTTTAAACTTCACCGCAATTCCGAGAACAATGGAAGAGTTCCGAAGCATTTTTAAACGTCAGCGGAATTCCGAGAACAATGGAAGAGTTCCGAAGCATTTTTAAACGTCAGCGGAATTCCGAGAACAATGGAAGAGTTCCGAAGCATTTTTAAACGTCAGCGGAATTCCGAGAACAATGGAAGAGTTCCGAAGCATTTTTAAACTTCAGCGGAATTTGGAGAACAATCGAAGAGTTCCGAAGCATTTTTAAAAGTCAGCGGAATTCCGAGAACAATGGAAGCTTTGTGAAGCATTTTTAAACGTCAGCGGAATTCCGAGAACAATGGAAGAGTTCTGAAGCATTTTTAAACGTCAGCGGAATTTTGAAAACAATGGAAGATTTCCGAAGCATTTTTAAACGTCAGCGGAATTCTGCGAACACTGGAAGAGTTCCGAAGCATTTTTAAACTTCAGCGGAATTTGGAGAACAATCGAAGAGTTCCGAAGCATTTTTAAAAGTCAGCGGAATTCCGAGAACAATGGAAGCTTTGTGAAGCATTTTTAAACGTCAGCGGAATTCCGAGAACAATGGTAGAGTTCCGAAGCATTTTTAAACGTCAGCGGAATTCCGAGAACAATGGAAGAGTTCTGAAGCCTTTTTAAATGTCAGCGGAATTCCGAGAACAATGGAAGAGTTCCGAAGCATTTTTAAACGTCAGCGGAATTCCGAGAACAATGGAAGAGTTCCGAAGCATTTTTAAATGTAAGCGGAATTCTGAGAACAATGGAAGAGTTCTGAAGCATTTTTAAACTTCAGCAGAATTCCGAGAACAATGGAAGAGTTCCGAAGCATACTTAAACTTCAGCGGAATTCCGAGAACAATGGAAGAGTTTCGAAGCATTTTTAAAAGTCAGCGGAATTCTGAGAACAATGGAAGAGTTCCGAAGCATTTTTAAACTTCAGCAGAATTCCGAGAACAATGGAAGAGTTCCGAAGCATACTTAAACTTCAGCGGAATTCCGAGAACAATGGAAGAGTTTCGAAGCATTTTTAAAAGTCAGCGGAATTCCGAGAACAATAGAAGAGTTGTGAAGCAATTTTAAGAGTCAGCGGAATTCCGAGAACAATGGAAGAGTTCCGAAGCATTTTTAAACGTCAGCGGAATTCCGAGAACAATGGAAGAGTTCCGAAGCATTTTTAAACTTCAGCGGAATTTGGAGAACAATCGAAGAGTTCCGAAGCATTTTTAAAAGTCAGCGGAATTCCGAGAACAATGGAAGCTTTGTGAAGCATTTTTAAACGTCAGCGGAATTCTGAGAACAATGGAAGAGTTCCGAAGCATTTTTAAACGTCAGCGGAATTCCGAGAACAATGGAAGAGTTCTGAAGCCTTTTTAAATGTCAGCGGAATTCCGAGAACAATGGAAAAGTTCCGAAGCATTTTTAAATGTCAGCGGAATTCTGAGAACAATGGAAGAGTTCCGAAGCATTTTTAAACTTCAGCAGAATTCCGAGAACAATGGAAGAGTTACGAAGCATCCTTAATCTTCAGCGGAATTCCGAGAACAATGGAAGAGTTCCGAAGCATTTTTAAACGTCAGCGGAATTCCGAGAACAATGGAAGAGTTCTGAAGCATTTTTAAACGTCATCGGATTTTGAAAACAATGGAAGATTTCCGAAGCATTTTTAAACGTCAGCGGAATTTGGAGAACAATCGAAGAGTTCCGAAGCAATTTTAAAAGTCAGCGGAATTCCGAGAACAATGGAAGAGTTGTGAAGCATTTTTAAACGTCAGTGGAATTCCAAGAACAATGGAAGAGTTCCGAAGCATTTTTAAATGTCAGCGGAATTCCGAGAACAATAGAAGAGTTGTGAAGCATTTTTAAGCGTCAGCGGAATTCCGAGAACAATGGAAGAGTTCCGAAGCATTTTTAAACTTCAGCAGAATTCCGAGAACAATGGAAGAGTTCCGAAGCATTTTTAAACTTCAGCAGAATTCCGAGAACAATGGAAGAGTTCCGAAGCATTCTTAAACTTCAGCGGAATTCCGAGAACAATGGAAGAGTTCCGAAGCATTTTTAAACGTCAGCGGAATTCCGAGAACAATGGAAGAGTTCTGAAGCCTTTTTAAATGTCAGCGGAATTCCGAGAACAATGGAAAAGTTCCGAAGCATTTTTAAATGTCAGCGGAATTCTGAGAACAATGGAAGAGTTTCGAAGCATTTTTAAAAGTCAGCGGAATTCCGAGAACAATAGAAGAGTTGTGAAGCAATTTTAAGAGTCAGCGGAATTCCGAGAAAAATGGAAGAGTTCCGAAGCATTTTTAAACGTCAGCGGAATTCCGAGAACAATGGAAGAGTTCTGAAGCATTTTTAAAAGTCAGCGGAATTCTGAGAACAATAGAAGAGTTGTGAAGCATTTTTAAGCGTCAGCGGAATTCCGAGAACAATGGAAGAATTCCGAAGCATTTTTAAACTTCAAAACTTCAGCGGAATTCTTAGAACAATGGAAGAGTTCCAAAGCATTTTTAAAAGTCAGCAGAATTCCAAGAACAATAGAAGGGTACCAAAGCATGTTTAAACTTCAGCGGAATTCTGAGAACAATGTAAGCGTTCCGAAGCATTTTTAAACTTCACCGCAATTCCGAGAACAATGGAAGAGTTCCGAAGCATTTTTAAACGTCAGCGGAATTCCTAGAACAATGGAAGAGGTCCGAAGCATTTTTAAACGTCAGCGGAATTCCGAGAACAATGGAAGAGTTCCGAAGCATTTTTAAATGTAAGCGGAATTCTGAGAACAATGGAAGAGTTCTGAAGCATTTTTAAACTTCAGCAGAATTCCGAGAACAATGGTAGAGTTCCGAAGCATACTTAAACTTCAGCGGAATTCCGAGAACAATGGAAGAGTTTTGAAGCATTTTTAAAAGTCAGCGGAATTCTGAGAACAATGGAAGAGTTCCGAAGCATTTTTAAACTTCAGCAGAATTCCGAGAACAATGGAAGAGTTCCGAAGCATACTTAAACTTCAGCGGAATTCCGAGAACAATGGAAGAGTTTCGAAGCATTTTTAAAAGTCAGCGGAATTCCGAGAACAATAGAAGAGTTGTGAAGCAATTTTAAGAGTCAGCGGAATTCCGAGAACAATGGAAGAGTTCCGAAGCATTTTTAAACGTCAGCGGAATTCCGAGAACAATGGAAGAGTTCCGAAGCATTTTTAAACTTCAGCGGAATTTGGAGAACAATCGAAGAGTTCCGAAGCATTTTTAAAAGTCAGCGGAATTCCGAGAACAATGGAAGCTTTGTGAAGCATTTTTAAACGTCAGCGGAATTCTGAGAACAATGGAAGAGTTCCGAAGCATTTTTAAACGTCAGCGGAATTCCGAGAACAATGGAAGAGTTCTGAAGCCTTTTTAAATGTCAGCGGAATTCCGAGAACAATGGAAAAGTTCCGAAGCATTTTTAAATGTCAGCGGAATTCTGAGAACAATGGAAGAGTTCCGAAGCATTTTTAAACTTCAGCAGAATTCCGAGAACAATGGAAGAGTTCCGAAGCATACTTAATCTTCAGCGGATTTCCGAGAACAATGGAAGAGTTTCGAAGCATTTTTAAAAGTCAGCGGAATTCCGAGAACAATAGAAGAGTTGTGAAGCAATTTTAAGAGTCAGCGGAATTCCGAGAACAATGGAAGAGTTCCGAAGCATTTTTAAACGTCAGC
Source organism: Phyllobates terribilis (assembly GCF_046119375.1). Lineage (NCBI taxonomy): Eukaryota > Metazoa > Chordata > Amphibia > Anura > Dendrobatidae > Phyllobates > Phyllobates terribilis. Next base: position 17,583,436 of record NW_027362775.1, on the reverse strand, counting down.
GGAATTCCGAGAACAATGGAAGAGTTCTGAAGCATTTTTAAAAGTCAGCGGAATTCTGAGAACAAGAGAAGAGTTGTGAAGCATTTTTAAGCGTCAGCGGAATTCCGAGAACAATGGAAGAATTCCGAAGCATTTTTAAACTTCAAAACTTCAGCGGAATTCTTAGAACAATGGAAGAGCTCCAAAGCATTTTTAAAAGTCAGCAGAATTCCGAGAACAAAAGAAGGGTACCAAAGCATGTTTAAACTTCAGCGGAATTCTGAGAACAATGTAAGCGTTCCGAAGCATTTTTAAACTTCACCGCAATTCCGAGAACAATGGAAGAGTTCCGAAGCATTTTTAAACGTCAGCGGAATTCCGAGAACAATGGAAGAGTTCCGAAGCATTTTTAAACGTCAGCGGAATTCCGAGAACAATGGAAGAGTTCCGAAGCATTTTTAAATGTAAGCGGAATTCTGAGAACAATGGAAGAGTTCCGAAGCATTTTTAAACTTCAGCAGAATTCCGAGAACAATGGAAGAGTTCCGAAGCATACTTAAACTTTAGCGGAATTCCGAGAACAATGGAAGAGTTTCGAAGCATTTTTAAAAGTCAGCGGAATTCCGAGAACAATAGAAGAGTTGTGAAGCAATTTTAAGAGTCAGCGGAATTCCGAGAACAATGGAAGATTTCCGAAGCATTTTTAAACGTCAGCGGAATTCCGAGAACAATGGAAGAGTTCCGAAGCATTTTTAAACTTCAGCGGAATTTGGAGAACAATCGAAGAGTTCCGAAGCATTTTTAAAAGTCAGCGGAATTCCGAGAACAATGGAAGCTTTGTGAAGCATTTTTAAACGTCAGCGGAATTCCGAGAACAATGGAAGAGTTCCGAAGCATTTTTAAACTTCACCGCAATTCCGAGAACAATGGAAGAGTTCCGAAGCATTTTTAAACGTCAGCGGAATTCCGAGAACAATGGAAGAGTTCCGAAGCATTTTTAAACGTCAGCGGAATTCCGAGAACAATGGAAAAGTTCCGAAGCATTTTTAAACGTCAGCGGAATTCCGAGAACAATGGAAGAGATCCGAAGCATTTTTAAACTTCAGCGGAATTTGGAGAACAATCGAAGATTTCCGAAGCATTTTTAAAAGTCAGCGGAATTCCGAGAACAATGGAAGCTTTGTGAAGCATTTTTAAACGTCAGCGGAATTCCGAGAACAATGGTAGAGTTCCGAAGCATTTTTAAACGTCAGCGGAATTCCGAGAACAATGGAAGAGTTCTGAAGCCTTTTTAAATGTCAGCGGAATTCCGAGAACAATGGAAGAGTTCCGAAGCATTTTTAAATGTAAGCGGAATTCTGAGAACAATGGAAGAGTTCTGAAGCATTTTTAAACTTCAGCAGAATTCCGAGAACAATGGAAGAGTTCTGAAGCCTTTTTAAATGTCAGCGGAATTCCGAGAACAATGGAAAAGTTCCGAAGCATTTTTAAATGTCAGCGGAATTCTGAGAACAATGGAAGAGTTCCGAAGCATTTTTAAACGTCAGCGGAATTCCGAGAACAATGGAAGAGTTCTGAAGCCTTTTTAAATGTCAGCGGAATTCCGAGAACAATGGAAAAGTTCCGAAGCATTTTTAAATGTCAGCGGAATTCTGAGAACAATGGAAGAGTTCCGAAGCATTTTTAAACTTCAGCAGAATTCCGAGAACAATGGAAGAGTTCCGAAGCATACTTAATCTTCAGCGGATTTCCGAGAACAATGGAAGAGTTTCGAAGCATTTTTAAAAGTCAGCGGAATTCCGAGAACAATAGAAGAGTTGTGAAGCAATTTTAAGAGTCAGCGGAATTCCGAGAACAATGGAAGAGTTCCGAAGCATTTTTAAACGTCAGCGGAATTCCGAGAACAATGGAAGAGTTCTGAAGCATTTTTAAAAGTCAGCGGAATTCTGAGAACAAGAGAAGAGTTGTGAAGCATTTTTAAGCGTCAGCGGAATTCCGAGAACAATGGAAGAATTCCGAAGCATTTTTAAACTTCAAAACTTCAGCGGAATTCTTAGAACAATGGAAGAGCTCCAAAGCATTTTTAAAAGTCAGCAGAATTCCGAGAACAAAAGAAGGGTACCAAAGCATGTTTAAACTTCAGCGGAATTCTGAGAACAATGTAAGCGTTCCGAAGCATTTTTAAACTTCACCGCAATTCCGAGAACAATGGAAGAGTTCCGAAGCATTTTTAAACGTCAGCGGAATTCCGAGAACAATGGAAGAGTTCCGAAGCATTTTTAAACGTCAGCGGAATTCCGAGAACAATGGAAGAGTTCCGAAGCATTTTTAAATGTAAGCGGAATTCTGAGAACAATGGAAGAGTTCCGAAGCATTTTTAAACTTCAGCAGAATTCCGAGAACAATGGAAGAGTTCCGAAGCATACTTAAACTTTAGCGGAATTCCGAGAACAATGGAAGAGTTTCGAAGCATTTTTAAAAGTCAGCGGAATTCCGAGAACAATAGAAGAGTTGTGAAGCAATTTTAAGAGTCAGCGGAATTCCGAGAACAATGGAAGATTTCCGAAGCATTTTTAAACGTCAGCGGAATTCCGAGAACAATGGAAGAGTTCCGAAGCATTTTTAAACTTCAGCGGAATTTGGAGAACAATCGAAGAGTTCCGAAGCATTTTTAAAAGTCAGCGGAATTCCGAGAACAATGGAAGCTTTGTGAAGCATTTTTAAACGTCAGCGGAATTCCGAGAACAATGGAAGAGTTCCGAAGCATTTTTAAACTTCACCGCAATTCCGAGAACAATGGAAGAGTTCCGAAGCATTTTTAAACGTCAGCGGAATTCCGAGAACAATGGAAGAGTTCCGAAGCATTTTTAAACGTCAGCGGAATTCCGAGAACAATGGAAAAGTTCCGAAGCATTTTTAAACGTCAGCGGAATTCCGAGAACAATGGAAGAGATCCGAAGCATTTTTAAACTTCAGCGGAATTTGGAGAACAATCGAAGATTTCCGAAGCATTTTTAAAAGTCAGCGGAATTCCGACAACAATGGAAGCTTTGTGAAGCATTTTTAAACGTCAGCGGAATTCCGAGAACAATGGTAGAGTTCCGAAGCATTTTTAAACGTCAGCGGAATTCCGAGAACAATGGAAGAGTTCTGAAGCCTTTTTAAATGTCAGCGGAATTCCGAGAACAATGGAAGAGTTCCGAAGCATTTTTAAACGTCAGCGGAATTCCGAGAACAATGGAAGAGTTCCGAAGCATTTTTAAATGTAAGCGGAATTCTGAGAACAATGGAAGAGTTCTGAAGCATTTTTAAACTTCAGCAGAATTCCGAGAACAATGGAAGAGTTCCGAAGCATACTTAAACTTCAGCGGAATTCCGAGAACAATGGAAGAGTTTCGAAGCATTTTTAAAAGTCAGCGGAATTCTGAGAACAATGGAAGAGTTCCGAAGCATTTTTAAACTTCAGCAGAATTCCGAGAACAATGGAAGAGTTCCGAAGCATACTTAAACTTCAGCGGAATTCCGAGAACAATGGAAGAGTTTCGAAGCATTTTTAAAAGTCAGCGGAATTCCGAGAACAATAGAAGAGTTGTGAAGCAATTTTAAGAGTCAGCGGAATTCCGAGAACAATGGAAGAGTTCCGAAGCATTTTTAAACGTCAGCGGAATTCCGAGAACAATGGAAGAGTTCCGAAGCATTTTTAAACTTCAGCGGAATTTGGAGAACAATCGAAGAGTTCCGAAGCATTTTTAAAAGTCAGCGGAATTCCGAGAACAATGGAAGCTTTGTGAAGCATTTTTAAACGTCAGCGGAATTCTGAGAACAATGGAAGAGTTCCGAAGCATTTTTAAACGTCAGCGGAATTCCGAGAACAATGGAAGAGTTCTGAAGCCTTTTTAAATGTCAGCGGAATTCCGAGAACAATGGAAAAGTTCCGAAGCATTTTTAAATGTCAGCGGAATTCTGAGAACAATGGAAGAGTTCCGAAGCATTTTTAAACTTCAGCAGAATTCCGAGAACAATGGAAGAGTTACGAAGCATCCTTAATCTTCAGCGGAATTCCGAGAACAATGGAAGAGTTCCGAAGCATTTTTAAACGTCAGCGGAATTCCGAGAACAATGGAAGAGTTCTGAAGCATTTTTAAACGTCATCGGATTTTGAAAACAATGGAAGATTTCCGAAGCATTTTTAAACGTCAGCGGAATTTGGAGAACAATCGAAGAGTTCCGAAGCAATTTTAAAAGTCAGCGGAATTCCGAGAACAATGGAAGAGTTGTGAAGCATTTTTAAACGTCAGTGGAATTCCAAGAACAATGGAAGAGTTCCGAAGCATTTTTAAATGTCAGCGGAATTCCGAGAACAATAGAAGAGTTGTGAAGCATTTTTAAGCGTCAGCGGAATTCCGAGAACAATGGAAGAGTTCCGAAGCATTTTTAAACTTCAGCAGAATTCCGAGAACAATGGAAGAGTTCCGAAGCATTTTTAAACTTCAGCAGAATTCCGAGAACAATGGAAGAGTTCCGAAGCATTCTTAAACTTCAGCGGAATTCCGAGAACAATGGAAGAGTTCCGAAGCATTTTTAAACGTCAGCGGAATTCCGAGAACAATGGAAGAGTTCTGAAGCCTTTTTAAATGTCAGCGGAATTCCGAGAACAATGGAAAAGTTCCGAAGCATTTTTAAATGTCAGCGGAATTCTGAGAACAATGGAAGAGTTTCGAAGCATTTTTAAAAGTCAGCGGAATTCCGAGAACAATAGAAGAGTTGTGAAGCAATTTTAAGAGTCAGCGGAATTCCGAGAAAAATGGAAGAGTTCCGAAGCATTTTTAAACGTCAGCGGAATTCCGAGAACAATGGAAGAGTTCTGAAGCATTTTTAAAAGTCAGCGGAATTCTGAGAACAATAGAAGAGTTGTGAAGCATTTTTAAGCGTCAGCGGAATTCCGAGAACAATGGAAGAATTCCGAAGCATTTTTAAACTTCAAAACTTCAGCGGAATTCTTAGAACAATGGAAGAGTTCCAAAGCATTTTTAAAAGTCAGCAGAATTCCAAGAACAATAGAAGGGTACCAAAGCATGTTTAAACTTCAGCGGAATTCTGAGAACAATGTAAGCGTTCCGAAGCATTTTTAAACTTCACCGCAATTCCGAGAACAATGGAAGAGTTCCGAAGCATTTTTAAACGTCAGCGGAATTCCTAGAACAATGGAAGAGGTCCGAAGCATTTTTAAACGTCAGCGGAATTCCGAGAACAATGGAAGAGTTCCGAAGCATTTTTAAATGTAAGCGGAATTCTGAGAACAATGGAAGAGTTCTGAAGCATTTTTAAACTTCAGCAGAATTCCGAGAACAATGGTAGAGTTCCGAAGCATACTTAAACTTCAGCGGAATTCCGAGAACAATGGAAGAGTTTTGAAGCATTTTTAAAAGTCAGCGGAATTCTGAGAACAATGGAAGAGTTCCGAAGCATTTTTAAACTTCAGCAGAATTCCGAGAACAATGGAAGAGTTCCGAAGCATACTTAAACTTCAGCGGAATTCCGAGAACAATGGAAGAGTTTCGAAGCATTTTTAAAAGTCAGCGGAATTCCGAGAACAATAGAAGAGTTGTGAAGCAATTTTAAGAGTCAGCGGAATTCCGAGAACAATGGAAGAGTTCCGAAGCATTTTTAAACGTCAGCGGAATTCCGAGAACAATGGAAGAGTTCCGAAGCATTTTTAAACTTCAGCGGAATTTGGAGAACAATCGAAGAGTTCCGAAGCATTTTTAAAAGTCAGCGGAATTCCGAGAACAATGGAAGCTTTGTGAAGCATTTTTAAACGTCAGCGGAATTCTGAGAACAATGGAAGAGTTCCGAAGCATTTTTAAACGTCAGCGGAATTCCGAGAACAATGGAAGAGTTCTGAAGCCTTTTTAAATGTCAGCGGAATTCCGAGAACAATGGAAAAGTTCCGAAGCATTTTTAAATGTCAGCGGAATTCTGAGAACAATGGAAGAGTTCCGAAGCATTTTTAAACTTCAGCAGAATTCCGAGAACAATGGAAGAGTTACGAAGCATCCTTAATCTTCAGCGGAATTCCGAGAACAATGGAAGAGTTCCGAAGCATTTTTAAACGTCAGCGGAATTCCGAGAACAATGGAAGAGTTCTGAAGCATTTTTAAACGTCAGCGGAATTTTGAAAACAATGGAAGATTTCCGAAGCATTTTTAAACGTCAGCGGAATTCTGCGAACACTGGAAGAGTTCCGAAGCATTTTTAAACTTCAGCGGAATTTGGAGAACAATCGAAGAGTTCCGAAGCATTTTTAAAAGTCAGCGGAATTCCGAGAACAATGGAAGCTTTGTGAAGCATTTTTAAACGTCAGCGGAATTCCGAGAACAATGGAAGAGTTCCGAAGCATTTTTAAACGTCAGCGGAATTCCGAGAACAATGGAAGAGTTCTGAAGCCTTTTTAAATGTCAGCGGAATTCCGAGAACAATGGAAGAGTTCCGAAGCATTTTTAAATGTCAGCGGAATTCTGAGAACAATGGAAGAGTTCCGAAGCATTTTTAAACTTCAGCAGAATTCCGAGAACAATCGAAGAGTTCCGAAGCATACTTAAACTTCAGCAGAATTCCGAGAACAATGGAAGAGTTCTGAAGCATTTTTTAAAGTCAGCGGAATAACGAGAACAATGGAAGAGTTGTGAAGTATTTTTAAACGTCAGTGGAATTCCAAGAACAATGGAAGAGTTCCGAAGCATTTTTAAACGTCAGCGGAATTCCGAGAACAATGGAAGAGTTCCGAAGCATTTTTAAATGTAAGCGGAATTCTGAGAACAATGGAAGAGTTCCGAAGCATTTTTAAACTTCAGCAGAATTCCGAGAACAATGGAAGAGTTCCGAAGCATACTTAAACTTCAGCGGAATTCCGAGAACAATGGAAGAGTTTCGAAGCATTTTTAAAAGTCAGCGGAATTCCGAGAACAATAGAAGAGTTGTGAAGCAATTTTAAGAGTCAGCGGAATTCCGAGAACAATGGAAGAGTTCCGAAGCATTTTTAAACGTCAGCGGAATTCCGAGAACAATGGAAGAGTTCCGAAGCATTTTTAAACTTCAGCGGAATTTGGAGAACAATCGAAGAGTTCCGAAGCATTTTTAAATGTCAGCGGAATTCCGAGAACAATGGAAGCTTTGAGAAGCATTTTTAAACGTCAGCGGAATTCCGAGAACAATGGAAGAGTTCCGAAGCATTTTTAAACGTCAGCGGAATTCCGAGAACAATGGAAGAGTTCTGAAGCCTTTTTAAATGTCAGCGGAATTCCGAGAACAATGGAAAAGTTCCGAAGCATTTTTAAATGTCAGCGGAATTCTGAGAACAATGGAAGAGTTCCGAAGCATTTTTAAACTTCAGCAGAATTCCGAGAACAATGGAAGAGTTCCGAAGCATACTTAATCTTCAGCGGATTTCCGAGAACAATGGAAGAGTTTCGAAGCATTTTTAAAAGTCAGCGGAATTCCGAGAACAATAGAAGAGTTGTGAAGCAATTTTAAGAGTCAGCGGAATTCCGAGAACAATGGAAGAGTTCCGAAGCATTTTTAAACGTCAGCGGAATTCCGAGAACAATGGAAGAGTTCTGAAGCATTTTTAAAAGTCAGCGGAATTCTGAGAACAAGAGAAGAGTTGTGAAGCATTTTTAAGCGTCAGCGGAATTCCGAGAACAATGGAAGAATTCCGAAGCATTTTTAAACTTCAAAACTTCAGCGGAATTCTTAGAACAATGGAAGAGTTCCAAAGCATTTTTAAAAGTCAGCAGAATTCCGAGAACAAAAGAAGGGTACCAAAGCATGTTTAAACTTCAGCGGAATTCTGAGAACAATGTAAGCGTTCCGAAGCATTTTTAAACTTCACCGCAATTCCGAGAACAATGGAAGAGTTCCGAAGCATTTTTAAACGTCAGCGGAATTCCGAGAACAATGGAAGAGTTCCGAAGCATTTTTAAACGTCAGCGGAATTCCGAGAACAATGGAAGAGTTCCGAAGCATTTTTAAATGTAAGCGGAATTCTGAGAACAATGGAAGAGTTCCGAAGCATTTTTAAACTTCAGCAGAATTCCGAGAACAATGGAAGAGTTCCGAAGCATACTTAAACTTTAGCGGAATTCCGAGAACAATGGAAGAGTTTCGAAGCATTTTTAAAAGTCAGCGGAATTCCGAGAACAATAGAAGAGTTGTGAAGCAATTTTAAGAGTCAGCGGAATTCCGAGAACAATGGAAGATTTCCGAAGCATTTTTAAACGTCAGCGGAATTCCGAGAACAATGGAAGAGTTCCGAAGCATTTTTAAACTTCAGCGGAATTTGGAGAACAATCGAAGAGTTCCGAAGCATTTTTAAAAGTCAGCGGAATTCCGAGAACAATGGAAGCTTTGTGAAGCATTTTTAAACGTCAGCGGAATTCCGAGAACAATGGAAGAGTTCCGAAGCATTTTTAAACTTCACCGCAATTCCGAGAACAATGGAAGAGTTCCGAAGCATTTTTAAACGTCAGCGGAATTCCGAGAACAATGGAAGAGTTCCGAAGCATTTTTAAACGTCAGCGGAATTCCGAGAACAATGGAAAAGTTCCGAAGCATTTTTAAACGTCAGCGGAATTCCGAGAACAATGGAAGAGTTCCGAAGCATTTTTAAACTTCAGCGGAATTTGGAGAACAATCGAAGAGTTCCGAAGCATTTTTAAAAGTCAGCGGAATTCCGAGAACAATGGAAGCTTTGTGAAGCATTTTTAAACGTCAGCGGAATTCCGAGAACAATGGAAGAGTTCTGAAGCATTTTTAAACGTCAGCGGAATTTTGAAAACAATGGAAGATTTCCGAAGCATTTTTAAACGTCAGCGGAATTCTGCGAACACTGGAAGAGTTCCGAAGCATTTTTAAACTTCAGCGGAATTTGGAGAACAATCGAAGAGTTCCGAAGCATTTTTAAAAGTCAGCGGAATTCCGAGCACAATGGAAGCTTTGTGAAGCATTTTTAAACGTCAGCGGAATTCCGAGAACAATGGTAGAGTTCCGAAGCATTTTTAAACGTCAGCGGAATTCCGAGAACAATGGAAGAGTTCTGAAGCCTTTTTAAATGTCAGCGGAATTCCGAGAACAATGGAAGAGTTCCGAAGCATTTTTAAACGTCAGCGGAATTCCGAGAACAATGGAAGAGTTCCGAAGCATTTTTAAATGTAAGCGGAATTCTGAGAACAATGGAAGAGTTCTGAAGCATTTTTAAACTTCAGCAGAATTCCGAGAACAATGGAAGAGTTCCGAAGCATACTTAAACTTCAGCGGAATTCCGAGAACAATGGAAGAGTTCCGAAGCATTTTTAAACTTCAGCAGAATTCCGAGAACAATGGAAGAGTTCCGAAGCATACTTAAACTTCAGCGGAATTCCGAGAACAATGGAAGAGTTTCGAAGCATTTTTAAAAGTCAGCGGAATTCCGAGAACAATAGAAGAGTTGTGAAGCAATTTTAAGAGTCAGCGGAATTCCGAGAACAATGGAAGAGTTCCGAAGCATTTTTAAACGTCAGCGGAATTCCGAGAACAATGGAAGAGTTCCGAAGCATTTTTAAACTTCAGCGGAATTTGGAGAACAATCGAAGAGTTCCGAAGCATTTTTAAAAGTCAGCGGAATTCCGAGAACAATGGAAGCTTTGTGAAGCATTTTTAAACGTCAGCGGAATTCTGAGAACAATGGAAGAGTTCCGAAGCATTTTTAAACGTCAGCGGAATTCCGAGAACAATGGAAGAGTTCTGAAGCCTTTTTAAATGTCAGCGGAATTCCGAGAACAATGGAAAAGTTCCGAAGCATTTTTAAATGTCAGCGGAATTCTGAGAACAATGGAAGAGTTCCGAAGCATTTTTAAACTTCAGCAGAATTCCGAGAACAATGGAAGAGTTACGAAGCATCCTTAATCTTCAGCGGAATTCCGAGAACAATGGAAGAGTTCCGAAGCATTTTTAAACGTCAGCGGAATTCCGAGAACAATGGAAGAGTTCTGAAGCATTTTTAAACGTCATCGGATTTTGAAAACAATGGAAGATTTCCGAAGCATTTTTAAACGTCAGCGGAATTTGGAGAACAATCGAAGAGTTCCGAAGCAATTTTAAAAGTCAGCGGAATTCCGAGAACAATGGAAGAGTTGTGAAGCATTTTTAAACGTCAGTGGAATTCCAAGAACAATGGAAGAGTTCCGAAGCATTTTTAAATGTCAGCGGAATTCCGAGAACAATAGAAGAGTTGTGAAGCATTTTTAAGCGTCAGCGGAATTCCGAGAACAATGGAAGAGTTCCGAAGCATTTTTAAACTTCAGCAGAATTCCGAGAACAATGGAAGAGTTCCGAAGCATTTTTAAACTTCAGCAGAATTCCGAGAACAATGGAAGAGTTCCGAAGCATTCTTAAACTTCAGCGGAATTCCGAAAACAATGGAAGAGTTCCGAATCATTTTTAAATGTCAGCGGAATTCCGGGAACAATAGAAGAGTTGTGAAGCATTTTTAAGCGTCAGCGGAATTCCGACAACAATGGAAGAGTTCCGAAGCATTTTTAAAAGTCAGCGGAATTCTGAGAACAATAGAAGAGTTGTGAAGCATTTTTAAGCGTCAGCGGAATTCCGAGAACAATGGAAGAATTCCGAAGCATTTTTAAACTTCAAAACTTCAGCAGAATTCCGAGAACAATGGAAGAGTTCCGAAGCATTCTTAAACTTCAGCGGAATTCCGAGAACAATGGAAGAGTTCCGAAGCATTTTTAAAAGTCAGCGGAATTCCGAGAACAATGGAAGAGTTCCGAAGCATTCTTAAACTTCAGCGGAATTCCGAGTACAATGGAAGAGTTCCGAAGCATTTTTAAAAGTCAGCGGAATTCCGAGAACAATGGAAGAGTTCCGAAGCATTTTTAAAAGTCAGCAGAATTCCGAGAACAATAGAAGGGTACCAAAGCATGTTTAAACTTCAGCGGAATTCTGAGAACAATGGAAGAGTTCTGAAGCATTTTTTAAAGTCAGCGGAATAACGAGAACAATGGAAGAGTTGTGAAGCATTTTTAAACGTCAGTGGAATTCCAAGAACAATGGAAGAGTACTGAAGCATTTTTAAACGTCAGCGGAATTCCGAGAACAATGGAAGAGTTCCGAAGCATTTTTAAATGTAAGCGGAATTCTGAGAACAATGGAAGAGTTCCGAAGCATTTTTAAACTTCAGCAGAATTCCGAGAACAATGGAAGAGTTCCGAAGCATACTTAAACTTTAGCGGAATTCCGAGAACAATGGAAGAGTTTCGAAGCATTTTTAAAAGTCAGCGGAATTCCGAGAACAATAGAAGAGTTGTGAAGCAATTTTAAGAGTCAGCGGAATTCCGAGAACAATGGAAGATTTCCGAAGCATTTTTAAACGTCAGCGGAATTCCGAGAACAATGGAAGAGTTCCGAAGCATTTTTAAACTTCAGCGGAATTTGGAGAACAATCGAAGAGTTCCGAAGCATTTTTAAAAGTCAGCGGAATTCCGAGAACAATGGAAGCTTTGTGAAGCATTTTTAAACGTCAGCGGAATTCCGAGAACAATGGAAGAGTTCCGAAGCATTTTTAAACGTCAGCGGAATTCCGAGAACAATGGAAGAGTTCCGAAGCATTTTTAAACGTCAGCGGAATTCCGAGAACAATGGAAAAGTTCCGAAGCATTTTTAAACGTCAGCGGAATTCCGAGAACAATGGAAGAGTTCCGAAGCATTTTTAAACTTCAGCGGAATTTGGAGAACAATCGAAGAGTTCCGAAGCATTTTTAAAAGTCAGCGGAATTCCGAGAACAATGGAAGCTTTGTGAAGCATTTTTAAACGTCAGCGGAATTCCGAGAACAATGGAAGAGTTCTGAAGCATTTTTAAACGTCAGCGGAATTTTGAAAACAATGGAAGATTTCCGAAGCATTTTTAAACGTCAGCGGAATTCTGCGAACACTGGAAGAGTTCCGAAGCATTTTTAAACTTCAGCGGAATTTGGAGAACAATCGAAGAGTTCCGAAGCATTTTTAAAAGTCAGCGGAATTCCGAGCACAATGGAAGCTTTGTGAAGCATTTTTAAACGTCAGCGGAATTCCGAGAACAATGGTAGAGTTCCGAAGCATTTTTAAACGTCAGCGGAATTCCGAGAACAATGGAAGAGTTCTGAAGCCTTTTTAAATGTCAGCGGAATTCCGAGAACAATGGAAGAGTTCCGAAGCATTTTTAAACGTCAGCGGAATTCCGAGAACAATGGAAGAGTTCCGAAGCATTTTTAAATGTAAGCGGAATTCTGAGAACAATGGAAGAGTTCTGAAGCATTTTTAAACTTCAGCAGAATTCCGAGAACAATGGAAGAGTTCCGAAGCATACTTAAACTTCAGCGGAATTCCGAGAACAATGGAAGAGTTCCGAAGCATTTTTAAACTTCAGCAGAATTCCGAGAACAATGGAAGAGTTCCGAAGCATACTTAAACTTCAGCGGAATTCCGAGAACAATGGAAGAGTTTCGAAGCATTTTTAAAAGTCAGCGGAATTCCGAGAACAATAGAAGAGTTGTGAAGCAATTTTAAGAGTCAGCGGAATTCCGAGAACAATGGAAGAGTTCCGAAGCATTTTTAAACGTCAGCGGAATTCCGAGAACAATGGAAGAGTTCCGAAGCATTTTTAAACTTCAGCGGAATTTGGAGAACAATCGAAGAGTTCCGAAGCATTTTTAAAAGTCAGCGGAATTCCGAGAACAATGGAAGCTTTGTGAAGCATTTTTAAACGTCAGCGGAATTCTGAGAACAATGGAAGAGTTCCGAAGCATTTTTAAACGTCAGCGGAATTCCGAGAACAATGGAAGAGTTCTGAAGCCTTTTTAAATGTCAGCGGAATTCCGAGAACAATGGAAAAGTTCCGAAGCATTTTTAAATGTCAGCGGAATTCTGAGAACAATGGAAGAGTTCCGAAGCATTTTTAAACTTCAGCAGAATTCCGAGAACAATGGAAGAGTTACGAAGCATCCTTAATCTTCAGCGGAATTCCGAGAACAATGGAAGAGTTCCGAAGCATTTTTAAACGTCAGCGGAATTCCGAGAACAATGGAAGAGTTCTGAAGCATTTTTAAACGTCATCGGATTTTGAAAACAATGGAAGATTTCCGAAGCATTTTTAAACGTCAGCGGAATTTGGAGAACAATCGAAGAGTTCCGAAGCAATTTTAAAAGTCAGCGGAATTCCGAGAACAATGGAAGAGTTGTGAAGCATTTTTAAACGTCAGTGGAATTCCAAGAACAATGGAAGAGTTCCGAAGCATTTTTAAATGTCAGCGGAATTCCGAGAACAATAGAAGAGTTGTGAAGCATTTTTAAGCGTCAGCGGAATTCCGAGAACAATGGAAGAGTTCCGAAGCATTTTTAAACTTCAGCAGAATTCCGAGAACAATGGAAGAGTTCCGAAGCATTTTTAAACTTCAGCAGAATTCCGAGAACAATGGAAGAGTTCCGAAGCATTCTTAAACTTCAGCGGAATTCCGAAAACAATGGAAGAGTTCCGAATCATTTTTAAATGTCAGCGGAATTCCGAGAACAATAGAAGAGTTGTGAAGCATTTTTAAGCGTCAGCGGAATTCCGACAACAATGGAAGAGTTCCGAAGCATTTTTAAAAGTCAGCGGAATTCTGAGAACAATAGAAGAGTTGTGAAGCATTTTTAAGCGTCAGCGGAATTCCGAGAACAATGGAAGAATTCCGAAGCATTCTTAAACTTCAGCGGAATTCCGAGAACAATGGAAGAGTTCCGAAGCATTTTTAAAAGTCAGCGGAATTCCGAGAACAATGGAAGAGTTCCGAAGCATTCTTAAACTTCAGCGGAATTCCGAGAACAATGGAAGAGTTCCGAAGCATTTTTAAAAGTCAGCGGAATTCCGAGAACAATGGAAGAGTTCCGAAGCATTCTTAAACTTCAGCGGAATTCCGAGTACAATGGAAGAGTTCCGAAGCATTTTTAAAAGTCAGCGGAATTCCGAGAACAATGGAAGAGTTCCGAAGCATTTTTAAAAGTCAGCAGAATTCCGAGAACAATAGAAGGGTACCAAAGCATGTTTAAACTTCAGCGGAATTCTGAGAACAATGGAAGAGTTCTGAAGCATTTTTTAAAGTCAGCGGAATAACGAGAACAATGGAAGAGTTGTGAAGCATTTTTAAACGTCAGTGGAATTCCAAGAACAATGGAAGAGTACTGAAGCATTTTTAAACGTCAGCGGAATTCCGAGAACAATGGAAGAGTTCCGAAGCATTTTTAAATGTAAGCGGAATTCTGAGAACAATGGAAGAGTTCCGAAGCATTTTTAAACTTCAGCAGAATTCCGAGAACAATGGAAGAGTTCCGAAGCATACTTAAACTTCAGCGGAATTCCGAGAACAATGGAAGAGTTTCGAAGCATTTTTAAAAGTCAGCGGAATTCCGAGAACAATAGAAGAGTTGTGAAGCAATTTTAAGAGTCAGCGGAATTCCGAGAACAATGGAAGAGTTCCGAAGCATTTTTAAACGTCAGCGGAATTCCGAGAACAATGGAAGAGTTCCGAAGCATTTTTAAACTTCAGCGGAATTTGGAGAACAATCGAAGAGTTCCGAAGCATTTTTAAAAGTCAGCGGAATTCCGAGAACAATGGAAGCTTTGTGAAGCATTTTTAAACGTCAGCGGAATTCCGAGAACAATGGAAGAGTTCTGAAGCATTTTTAAAAGTCAGCGGAATTCTGAGAACAATAGAAGAGTTGTGAAGCATTTTTAAGCGTCAGCGGAATTCCGAGAACAATGGAAGAATTCCGAAGCATTTTTAAACTTCAAAACTTCAGCGGAATTCTTAGAACAATGGAAGAGTTCCAAAGCATTTTTAAAAGTCAGCAGAATTCCAAGAACAATAGAAGGGTACCAAAGCATGTTTAAACTTCAGCGGAATTCTGAGAACAATGTAAGCGTTCCGAAGCATTTTTAAACTTCACCGCAATTCCGAGAACAATGGAAGAGTTCCGAAGCATTTTTAAACGTCAGCGGAATTCCTAGAACAATGGAAGAGGTCCGAAGCATTTTTAAACGTCAGCGGAATTCCGAGAACAATGGAAGAGTTCCGAAGCATTTTTAAATGTAAGCGGAATTCTGAGAACAATGGAAGAGTTCTGAAGCATTTTTAAACTTCAGCAGAATTCCGAGAACAATGGAAGAGTTCCGAAGCATACTTAAACTTCAGCGGAATTCCGAGAACAATGGAAGAGTTTTGAAGCATTTTTAAAAGTCAGCGGAATTCTGAGAACAATGGAAGAGTTCCGAAGCATTTTTAAACTTCAGCAGAATTCCGAGAACAATGGAAGAGTTCCGAAGCATACTTAAACTTCAGCGGAATTCCGAGAACAATGGAAGAGTTTCGAAGCATTTTTAAAAGTCAGCGGAATTCCGAGAACAATAGAAGAGTTGTGAAGCAATTTTAAGAGTCAGCGGAATTCCGAGAACAATGGAAGAGTTCCGAAGCATTTTTAAACTTCAGCGGAATTTGGAGAACAATCGAAGAGTTCCGAAGCATTTTTAAAAGTCAGCGGAATTCCGAGAACAATGGAAGCTTTGTGAAGCATTTTTAAACGTCAGCGGAATTCTGAGAACAATGGAAGAGTTCCGAAGCATTTTTAAACGTCAGCGGAATTCCGAGAACAATGGAAGAGTTCTGAAGCCTTTTTAAACGTCAGCGGAATTCCGAGAACAATGGAAGAGTTCCGAAGCATTTTTAAACTTCAGCGGAATTTGGAGAACAATCGAAGAGTTCCGAAGCATTTTTAAAAGTCAGCGGAATTCCGAGAACAATGGAAGCTTTGTGAAGCATTTTTAAACGTCAGCGGAATTCCGAGAACAATGGAAGAGTTCTGAAGCATTTTTAAAAGTCAGCGGAATTCTGAGAACAATAGAAGAGTTGTGAAGCATTTTTAAGCGTCAGCGGAATTCCGAGAACAATGGAAGAATTCCGAAGCATTTTTAAACTTCAAAACTTCAGCGGAATTCTGAGAACAATGGAAGAGTTCCGAAGCATTTTTAAACTTCAGCAGAATTCCGAGAACAATGGAAGAGTTCCGAAGCATACTTAAACTTCAGCGGAATTCCGAGAACAATGGAAGAGTTTCGAAGCATTTTTAAAAGTCAGCGGAATTCCGAGAACAATAGAAGAGTTGTGAAGCAATTTTAAGAGTCAGCGGAATTCCGAGAACAATGGAAGAGTTCCGAAGCATTTTTAAACGTCAGCGGAATTCCGAGAACAATGGAAGAGTTCCGAAGCATTTTTAAACTTCAGCGGAATTTGGAGAACAATCGAAGAGTTCCGAAGCATTTTTAAAAGTCAGCGGAATTCCGAGAACAATGGAAGCTTTGTGAAGCATTTTTAAACGTCAGCGGAATTCCGAGAACAATGGAAGAGTTCTGAAGCATTTTTAAAAGTCAGCGGAATTCTGAGAACAATAGAAGAGTTGTGAAGCATTTTTAAGCGTCAGCGGAATTCCGAGAACAATGGAAGAATTCCGAAGCATTTTTAAACTTCAAAACTTCAGCGGAATTCTTAGAACAATGGAAGAGTTCCAAAGCATTTTTAAAAGTCAGCAGAATTCCAAGAACAATAGAAGGGTACCAAAGCATGTTTAAACTTCAGCGGAATTCTGAGAACAATGTAAGCGTTCCGAAGCATTTTTAAACTTCACCGCAATTCCGAGAACAATGGAAGAGTTCCGAAGCATTTTTAAACGTCAGCGGAATTCCTAGAACAATGGAAGAGGTCCGAAGCATTTTTAAACGTCAGCGGAATTCCGAGAACAATGGAAGAGTTCCGAAGCATTTTTAAATGTAAGCGGAATTCTGAGAACAATGGAAGAGTTCTGAAGCATTTTTAAACTTCAGCAGAATTCCGAGAACAATGGAAGAGTTCCGAAGCATACTTAAACTTCAGCGGAATTCCGAGAACAATGGAAGAGTTTTGAAGCATTTTTAAAAGTCAGCGGAATTCTGAGAACAATGGAAGAGTTCCGAAGCATTTTTAAACTTCAGCAGAATTCCGAGAACAATGGAAGAGTTCCGAAGCATACTTAAACTTCAGCGGAATTCCGAGAACAATGGAAGAGTTTCGAAGCATTTTTAAAAGTCAGCGGAATTCCGAGAACAATAGAAGAGTTGTGAAGCAATTTTAAGAGTCAGCGGAATTCCGAGAACAATGGAAGAGTTCCGAAGCATTTTTAAACTTCAGCGGAATTTGGAGAACAATCGAAGAGTTCCGAAGCATTTTTAAAAGTCAGCGGAATTCCGAGAACAATGGAAGCTTTGTGAAGCATTTTTAAACGTCAGCGGAATTCTGAGAACAATGGAAGAGTTCCGAAGCATTTTTAAACGTCAGCGGAATTCCGAGAACAATGGAAGAGTTCTGAAGCCTTTTTAAATGTCAGCGGAATTCCGAGAACAATGGAAAAGTTCCGAAGCATTTTTAAATGTCAGCGGAATTCTGAGAACAATGGAAGAGTTCCGAAGCATTTTTAAACTTCAGCAGAATTCCGAGAACAATGGAAGAGTTACGAAGCATCCTTAATCTTCAGCGGAATTCCGAGAACAATGGAAGAGTTCCGAAGCATTTTTAAACGTCAGCGGAATTCCGAGAACAATGGAAGAGTTCTGAAGCATTTTTAAACGTCATCGGATTTTGAAAACAATGGAAGATTTCCGAAGCATTTTTAAACGTCAGCGGAATTTGGAGAACAATCGAAGAGTTCCGAAGCAATTTTAAAAGTCAGCGGAATTCCGAGAACAATGGAAGAGTTGTGAAGCATTTTTAAACGTCAGTGGAATTCCAAGAACAATGGAAGAGTTCCGAAGCATTTTTAAATGTCAGCGGAATTCCGAGAACAATAGAAGAGTTGTGAAGCATTTTTAAGCGTCAGCGGAATTCCGAGAACAATGGAAGAGTTCCGAAGCATTTTTAAACTTCAGCAGAATTCCGAGAACAATGGAAGAGTTCCGAAGCATTTTTAAACTTCAGCAGAATTCCGAGAACAATGGAAGAGTTCCGAAGCATTCTTAAACTTCAGCGGAATTCCGAAAACAATGGAAGAGTTCCGAATCATTTTTAAATGTCAGCGGAATTCCGAGAACAATAGAAGAGTTGTGAAGCATTTTTAAGCGTCAGCGGAATTCCGACAACAATGGAAGAGTTCCGAAGCATTTTTAAAAGTCAGCGGAATTCTGAGAACAATAGAAGAGTTGTGAAGCATTTTTAAGCGTCAGCGGAATTCCGAGAACAATGGAAGAATTCCGAAGCATTTTTAAACTTCAAAACTTCAGCAGAATTCCGAGAACAATGGAAGAGTTCCGAAGCATTCTTAAACTTCAGCGGAATTCCGAGAACAATGGAAGAGTTCCGAAGCATTTTTAAAAGTCAGCGGAATTCCGAGAACAATGGAAGAGTTCCGAAGCATTCTTAAACTTCAGCGGAATTCCGAGTACAATGGAAGAGTTCCGAAGCATTTTTAAACGTCAGCGGAATTCCGAGAACAATGGAAGAGTTCCGAAGCATTTTTAAACTTCAGCGGAATTTGGAGAACAATCGAAGAGTTCCGAAGCATTTTTAAAAGTCAGCGGAATTCCGAGAACAATGGAAGCTTTGTGAAGCATTTTTAAACGTCAGCGGAATTCCGAGAACAATGGAAGAGTTCCGAAGCATTTTTAAACTTCACCGCAATTCCGAGAACAATGGAAGAGTTCCGAAGCATTTTTAAACGTCAGCGGAATTCCGAGAACAATGGAAGAGTTCCGAAGCATTTTTAAACGTCAGCGGAATTCCGAGAACAATGGAAAAGTTCCGAAGCATTTTTAAACGTCAGCGGAATTCCGAGAACAATGGAAGAGTTCCGAAGCATTTTTAAACTTCAGCGGAATTTGGAGAACAATCGAAGAGTTCCGAAGCATTTTTAAAAGTCAGCGGAATTCCGAGAACAATGGAAGCTTTGTGAAGCATTTTTAAACGTCAGCGGAATTCCGAGAACAATGGAAGAGTTCTGAAGCATTTTTAAACGTCAGCGGAATTTTGAAAACAATGGAAGATTTCCGAAGCATTTTTAAACGTCAGCGGAATTCTGCGAACACTGGAAGAGTTCCGAAGCATTTTTAAACTTCAGCGGAATTTGGAGAACAATCGAAGAGTTCCGAAGCATTTTTAAAAGTCAGCGGAATTCCGAGCACAATGGAAGCTTTGTGAAGCATTTTTAAACGTCAGCGGAATTCCGAGAACAATGGTAGAGTTCCGAAGCATTTTTAAACGTCAGCGGAATTCCGAGAACAATGGAAGAGTTCTGAAGCCTTTTTAAATGTCAGCGGAATTCCGAGAACAATGGAAGAGTTCCGAAGCATACTTAAACTTCAGCGGAATTCCGAGAACAATGGAAGAGTTTCGAAGCATTTTTAAAAGTCAGCGGAATTCCGAGAACAATAGAAGAGTTGTGAAGCAATTTTAAGAGTCAGCGGAATTCCGAGAACAATGGAAGAGTTCCGAAGCATTTTTAAACTTCAGCGGAATTTGGAGAACAATCGAAGAGTTCCGAAGCATTTTTAAAAGTCAGCGGAATTCCGAGAACAATGGAAGCTTTGTGAAGCATTTTTAAACGTCAGCGGAATTCTGAGAACAATGGAAGAGTTCCGAAGCATTTTTAAACGTCAGCGGAATTCCGAGAACAATGGAAGAGTTCTGAAGCCTTTTTAAACGTCAGCGGAATTCCGAGAACAATGGAAGAGTTCCGAAGCATTTTTAAACTTCAGCGGAATTTGGAGAACAATCGAAGAGTTCCGAAGCATTTTTAAAAGTCAGCGGAATTCCGAGAACAATGGAAGCTTTGTGAAGCATTTTTAAACGTCAGCGGAATTCCGAGAACAATGGAAGAGTTCTGAAGCATTTTTAAAAGTCAGCGGAATTCTGAGAACAATAGAAGAGTTGTGAAGCATTTTTAAGCGTCAGCGGAATTCCGAGAACAATGGAAGAATTCCGAAGCATTTTTAAACATCAAAACTTCAGCGGAATTCTGAGAACAATGGAAGAGTTCCGAAGCATTTTTAAACTTCAGCAGAATTCCGAGAACAATGGAAGAGTTCCGAAGCATACTTAAACTTCAGCGGAATTCCGAGAACAATGGAAGAGTTTCGAAGCATTTTTAAAAGTCAGCGGAATTCCGAGAACAATAGAAGAGTTGTGAAGCAATTTTAAGAGTCAGCGGAATTCCGAGAACAATGGAAGAGTTCCGAAGCATTTTTAAACGTCAGCGGAATTCCGAGAACAATGGAAGAGTTCCGAAGCATTTTTAAACTTCAGCGGAATTTGGAGAACAATCGAAGAGTTCCGAAGCATTTTTAAAAGTCAGCGGAATTCCGAGAACAATGGAAGCTTTGTGAAGCATTTTTAAACGTCAGCGGAATTCCGAGAACAATGGAAGAGTTCTGAAGCATTTTTAAAAGTCAGCGGAATTCTGAGAACAATAGAAGAGTTGTGAAGCATTTTTAAGCGTCAGCGGAATTCCGAGAACAATGGAAGAATTCCGAAGCATTTTTAAACTTCAAAACTTCAGCGGAATTCTTAGAACAATGGAAGAGTTCCAAAGCATTTTTAAAAGTCAGCAGAATTCCAAGAACAATAGAAGGGTACCAAAGCATGTTTAAACTTCAGCGGAATTCTGAGAACAATGTAAGCGTTCCGAAGCATTTTTAAACTTCACCGCAATTCCGAGAACAATGGAAGAGTTCCGAAGCATTTTTAAACGTCAGCGGAATTCCTAGAACAATGGAAGAGGTCCGAAGCATTTTTAAACGTCAGCGGAATTCCGAGAACAATGGAAGAGTTCCGAAGCATTTTTAAATGTAAGCGGAATTCTGAGAACAATGGAAGAGTTCTGAAGCATTTTTAAACTTCAGCAGAATTCCGAGAACAATGGAAGAGTTCCGAAGCATACTTAAACTTCAGCGGAATTCCGAGAACAATGGAAGAGTTTTGAAGCATTTTTAAAAGTCAGCGGAATTCTGAGAACAATGGAAGAGTTCCGAAGCATTTTTAAACTTCAGCAGAATTCCGAGAACAATGGAAGAGTTCCGAAGCATACTTAAACTTCAGCGGAATTCCGAGAACAATGGAAGAGTTTCGAAGCATTTTTAAAAGTCAGCGGAATTCCGAGAACAATAGAAGAGTTGTGAAGCAATTTTAAGAGTCAGCGGAATTCCGAGAACAATGGAAGAGTTCCGAAGCATTTTTAAACTTCAGCGGAATTTGGAGAACAATCGAAGAGTTCCGAAGCATTTTTAAAAGTCAGCGGAATTCCGAGAACAATGGAAGCTTTGTGAAGCATTTTTAAACGTCAGCGGAATTCTGAGAACAATGGAAGAGTTCCGAAGCATTTTTAAACGTCAGCGGAATTCCGAGAACAATGGAAGAGTTCTGAAGCCTTTTTAAATGTCAGCGGAATTCCGAGAACAATGGAAAAGTTCCGAAGCATTTTTAAATGTCAGCGGAATTCTGAGAACAATGGAAGAGTTCCGAAGCATTTTTAAACTTCAGCAGAATTCCGAGAACAATGGAAGAGTTACGAAGCATCCTTAATCTTCAGCGGAATTCCGAGAACAATGGAAGAGTTCCGAAGCATTTTTAAACGTCAGCGGAATTCCGAGAACAATGGAAGAGTTCTGAAGCATTTTTAAACGTCATCGGATTTTGAAAACAATGGAAGATTTCCGAAGCATTTTTAAACGTCAGCGGAATTTGGAGAACAATCGAAGAGTTCCGAAGCAATTTTAAAAGTCAGCGGAATTCCGAGAACAATGGAAGAGTTGTGAAGCATTTTTAAACGTCAGTGGAATTCCAAGAACAATGGAAGAGTTCCGAAGCATTTTTAAATGTCAGCGGAATTCCGAGAACAATAGAAGAGTTGTGAAGCATTTTTAAGCGTCAGCGGAATTCCGAGAACAATGGAAGAGTTCCGAAGCATTTTTAAACTTCAGCAGAATTCCGAGAACAATGGAAGAGTTCCGAAGCATTTTTAAACTTCAGCAGAATTCCGAGAACAATGGAAGAGTTCCGAAGCATTCTTAAACTTCAGCGGAATTCCGAAAACAATGGAAGAGTTCCGAATCATTTTTAAATGTCAGCGGAATTCCGAGAACAATAGAAGAGTTGTGAAGCATTTTTAAGCGTCAGCGGAATTCCGACAACAATGGAAGAGTTCCGAAGCATTTTTAAAAGTCAGCGGAATTCTGAGAACAATAGAAGAGTTGTGAAGCATTTTTAAGCGTCAGCGGAATTCCGAGAACAATGGAAGAATTCCGAAGCATTTTTAAACTTCAAAACTTCAGCAGAATTCCGAGAACAATGGAAGAGTTCCGAAGCATTCTTAAACTTCAGCGGAATTCCGAGAACAATGGAAGAGTTCCGAAGCATTTTTAAAAGTCAGCGGAATTCCGAGAACAATGGAAGAGTTCCGAAGCATTCTTAAACTTCAGCGGAATTCCGAGTACAATGGAAGAGTTCCGAAGCATTTTTAAACGTCAGCGGAATTCCGAGAACAATGGAAGAGTTCCGAAGCATTTTTAAACTTCAGCGGAATTTGGAGAACAATCGAAGAGTTCCGAAGCATTTTTAAAAGTCAGCGGAATTCCGAGAACAATGGAAGCTTTGTGAAGCATTTTTAAACGTCAGCGGAATTCCGAGAACAATGGAAGAGTTCCGAAGCATTTTTAAACTTCACCGCAATTCCGAGAACAATGGAAGAGTTCCGAAGCATTTTTAAACGTCAGCGGAATTCCGAGAACAATGGAAGAGTTCCGAAGCATTTTTAAACGTCAGCGGAATTCCGAGAACAATGGAAAAGTTCCGAAGCATTTTTAAACGTCAGCGGAATTCCGAGAACAATGGAAGAGTTCCGAAGCATTTTTAAACTTCAGCGGAATTTGGAGAACAATCGAAGAGTTCCGAAGCATTTTTAAAAGTCAGCGGAATTCCGAGAACAATGGAAGCTTTGTGAAGCATTTTTAAACGTCAGCGGAATTCCGAGAACAATGGAAGAGTTCTGAAGCATTTTTAAACGTCAGCGGAATTTTGAAAACAATGGAAGATTTCCGAAGCATTTTTAAACGTCAGCGGAATTCTGCGAACACTGGAAGAGTTCCGAAGCATTTTTAAACTTCAGCGGAATTTGGAGAACAATCGAAGAGTTCCGAAGCATTTTTAAAAGTCAGCGGAATTCCGAGCACAATGGAAGCTTTGTGAAGCATTTTTAAACGTCAGCGGAATTCCGAGAACAATGGTAGAGTTCCGAAGCATTTTTAAACGTCAGCGGAATTCCGAGAACAATGGAAGAGTTCTGAAGCCTTTTTAAATGTCAGCGGAATTCCGAGAACAATGGAAGAGTTCCGAAGCATTTTTAAACGTCAGCGGAATTCCGAGAACAATGGAAGAGTTCCGAAGCATTTTTAAATGTAAGCGGAATTCTGAGAACAATGGAAGAGTTCTGAAGCATTTTTAAACTTCAGCAGAATTCCGAGAACAATGGAAGAGTTCCGAAGCATACTTAAACTTCAGCGGAATTCCGAGAACAATGGAAGAGTTCCGAAGCATTTTTAAACTTCAGCAGAATTCCGAGAACAATGGAAGAGTTCCGAAGCATACTTAAACTTCAGCGGAATTCCGAGAACAATGGAAGAGTTTCGAAGCATTTTTAAAAGTCAGCGGAATTCCGAGAACAATAGAAGAGTTGTGAAGCAATTTTAAGAGTCAGCGGAATTCCGAGAACAATGGAAGAGTTCCGAAGCATTTTTAAACGTCAGCGGAATTCCGAGAACAATGGAAGAGTTCCGAAGCATTTTTAAACTTCAGCGGAATTTGGAGAACAATCGAAGAGTTCCGAAGCATTTTTAAAAGTCAGCGGAATTCCGAGAACAATGGAAGCTTTGTGAAGCATTTTTAAACGTCAGCGGAATTCTGAGAACAATGGAAGAGTTCCGAAGCATTTTTAAACGTCAGCGGAATTCCGAGAACAATGGAAGAGTTCTGAAGCCTTTTTAAATGTCAGCGGAATTCCGAGAACAATGGAAAAGTTCCGAAGCATTTTTAAATGTCAGCGGAATTCTGAGAACAATGGAAGAGTTCCGAAGCATTTTTAAACTTCAGCAGAATTCCGAGAACAATGGAAGAGTTACGAAGCATCCTTAATCTTCAGCGGAATTCCGAGAACAATGGAAGAGTTCCGAAGCATTTTTAAACGTCAGCGGAATTCCGAGAACAATGGAAGAGTTCTGAAGCATTTTTAAACGTCATCGGATTTTGAAAACAATGGAAGATTTCCGAAGCATTTTTAAACGTCAGCGGAATTTGGAGAACAATCGAAGAGTTCCGAAGCAATTTTAAAAGTCAGCGGAATTCCGAGAACAATGGAAGAGTTGTGAAGCATTTTTAAACGTCAGTGGAATTCCAAGAACAATGGAAGAGTTCCGAAGCATTTTTAAATGTCAGCGGAATTCCGAGAACAATAGAAGAGTTGTGAAGCATTTTTAAGCGTCAGCGGAATTCCGAGAACAATGGAAGAGTTCCGAAGCATTTTTAAACTTCAGCAGAATTCCGAGAACAATGGAAGAGTTCCGAAGCATTTTTAAACTTCAGCAGAATTCCGAGAACAATGGAAGAGTTCCGAAGCATTCTTAAACTTCAGCGGAATTCCGAAAACAATGGAAGAGTTCCGAATCATTTTTAAATGTCAGCGGAATTCCGAGAACAATAGAAGAGTTGTGAAGCATTTTTAAGCGTCAGCGGAATTCCGACAACAATGGAAGAGTTCCGAAGCATTTTTAAAAGTCAGCGGAATTCTGAGAACAATAGAAGAGTTGTGAAGCATTTTTAAGCGTCAGCGGAATTCCGAGAACAATGGAAGAATTCCGAAGCATTTTTAAACTTCAAAACTTCAGCAGAATTCCGAGAACAATGGAAGAGTTCCGAAGCATTCTTAAACTTCAGCGGAATTCCGAGAACAATGGAAGAGTTCCGAAGCATTTTTAAAAGTCAGCGGAATTCCGAGAACAATGGAAGAGTTCCGAAGCATTCTTAAACTTCAGCGGAATTCCGAGTACAATGGAAGAGTTCCGAAGCATTTTTAAAAGTCAGCGGAATTCCGAGAACAATGGAAGAGTTCCGAAGCATTTTTAAAAGTCAGCAGAATTCCGAGAACAATAGAAGGGTACCAAAGCATGTTTAAACTTCAGCGGAATTCTGAGAACAATGGAAGAGTTCTGAAGCATTTTTTAAAGTCAGCGGAATAACGAGAACAATGGAAGAGTTGTGAAGCATTTTTAAACGTCAGTGGAATTCCAAGAACAATGGAAGAGTACTGAAGCATTTTTAAACGTCAGCGGAATTCCGAGAACAATGGAAGAGTTCCGAAGCATTTTTAAATGTAAGCGGAATTCTGAGAACAATGGAAGAGTTCCGAAGCATTTTTAAACTTCAGCAGAATTCCGAGAACAATGGAAGAGTTCCGAAGCATACTTAAACTTCAGCGGAATTCCGAGAACAATGGAAGAGTTTCGAAGCATTTTTAAAAGTCAGCGGAATTCCGAGAACAATAGAAGAGTTGTGAAGCAATTTTAAGAGTCAGCGGAATTCCGAGAACAATGGAAGAGTTCCGAAGCATTTTTAAACGTCAGCGGAATTCCGAGAACAATGGAAGAGTTCCGAAGCATTTTTAAACTTCAGCGGAATTTGGAGAACAATCGAAGAGTTCCGAAGCATTTTTAAAAGTCAGCGGAATTCCGAGAACAATGGAAGCTTTGTGAAGCATTTTTAAACGTCAGCGGAATTCCGAGAACAATGGAAGAGTTCTGAAGCATTTTTAAAAGTCAGCGGAATTCTGAGAACAATAGAAGAGTTGTGAAGCATTTTTAAGCGTCAGCGGAATTCCGAGAACAATGGAAGAATTCCGAAGCATTTTTAAACTTCAAAACTTCAGCGGAATTCTTAGAACAATGGAAGAGTTCCAAAGCATTTTTAAAAGTCAGCAGAATTCCAAGAACAATAGAAGGGTACCAAAGCATGTTTAAACTTCAGCGGAATTCTGAGAACAATGTAAGCGTTCCGAAGCATTTTTAAACTTCACCGCAATTCCGAGAACAATGGAAGAGTTCCGAAGCATTTTTAAACGTCAGCGGAATTCCTAGAACAATGGAAGAGGTCCGAAGCATTTTTAAACGTCAGCGGAATTCCGAGAACAATGGAAGAGTTCCGAAGCATTTTTAAATGTAAGCGGAATTCTGAGAACAATGGAAGAGTTCTGAAGCATTTTTAAACTTCAGCAGAATTCCGAGAACAATGGAAGAGTTCCGAAGCATACTTAAACTTCAGCGGAATTCCGAGAACAATGGAAGAGTTTTGAAGCATTTTTAAAAGTCAGCGGAATTCTGAGAACAATGGAAGAGTTCCGAAGCATTTTTAAACTTCAGCAGAATTCCGAGAACAATGGAAGAGTTCCGAAGCATACTTAAACTTCAGCGGAATTCCGAGAACAATGGAAGAGTTTCGAAGCATTTTTAAAAGTCAGCGGAATTCCGAGAACAATAGAAGAGTTGTGAAGCAATTTTAAGAGTCAGCGGAATTCCGAGAACAATGGAAGAGTTCCGAAGCATTTTTAAACTTCAGCGGAATTTGGAGAACAATCGAAGAGTTCCGAAGCATTTTTAAAAGTCAGCGGAATTCCGAGAACAATGGAAGCTTTGTGAAGCATTTTTAAACGTCAGCGGAATTCTGAGAACAATGGAAGAGTTCCGAAGCATTTTTAAACGTCAGCGGAATTCCGAGAACAATGGAAGAGTTCTGAAGCCTTTTTAAATGTCAGCGGAATTCCGAGAACAATGGAAAAGTTCCGAAGCATTTTTAAATGTCAGCGGAATTCTGAGAACAATGGAAGAGTTCCGAAGCATTTTTAAACTTCAGCAGAATTCCGAGAACAATGGAAGAGTTACGAAGCATCCTTAATCTTCAGCGGAATTCCGAGAACAATGGAAGAGTTCCGAAGCATTTTTAAACGTCAGCGGAATTCCGAGAACAATGGAAGAGTTCTGAAGCATTTTTAAACGTCATCGGATTTTGAAAACAATGGAAGATTTCCGAAGCATTTTTAAACGTCAGCGGAATTTTGGAGAACAATCGAAGAGTTCCGAAGCAATTTTAAAAGTCAGCGGAATTCCGAGAACAATGGAAGAGTTGTGAAGCATTTTTAAACGTCAGTGGAATTCCAAGAACAATGGAAGAGTTCCGAAGCATTTTTAAATGTCAGCGGAATTCCGAGAACAATAGAAGAGTTGTGAAGCATTTTTAAGCGTCAGCGGAATTCCGAGAACAATGGAAGAGTTCCGAAGCATTTTTAAACTTCAGCAGAATTCCGAGAACAATGGAAGAGTTCCGAAGCATTTTTAAACTTCAGCAGAATTCCGAGAACAATGGAAGAGTTCCGAAGCATTCTTAAACTTCAGCGGAATTCCGAAAACAATGGAAGATTTCCGAATCATTTTTAAATGTCAGCGGAATTCCGAGAACAATAGAAGAGTTGTGAAGCATTTTTAAGCGTCAGCGGAATTCCGACAACAATGGAAGAGTTCCGAAGCATTTTTAAAAGTCAGCGGAATTCTGAGAACAATAGAAGAGTTGTGAAGCATTTTTAAGCGTCAGCGGAATTCCGAGAACAATGGAAGAATTCCGAAGCATTTTTAAACTTCAAAACTTCAGCAGAATTCCGAGAACAATGGAAGAGTTCCGAAGCATTCTTAAACTTCAGCGGAATTCCGAGAACAATGGAAGAGTTCCGAAGCATTTTTAAAAGTCAGCGGAATTCCGAGAACAATGGAAGAGTTCCGAAGCATTCTTAAACTTCAGCGGAATTCCGAGTACAATGGAAGAGTTCCGAAGCATTTTTAAAAGTCAGCGGAATTCCGAGAACAATGGAAGAGTTCCGAAGCATTTTTAAAAGTCAGCAGAATTCCGAGAACAATAGAAGGGTACCAAAGCATGTTTAAACTTCAGCGGAATTCTGAGAACAATGGAAGAGTTCTGAAGCATTTTTAAACGTCAGTGGAATTCCAAGAACAATGGAAGAGTACTGAAGCATTTTTAAACGTCAGCGGAATTCCGAGAACAATGGAAGAGTTCCGAAGCATTTATAAATGTAAGCGGAATTCTGAGAACAATGGAAGAGTTCCGAAGCATTTTTAAACTTCAGCAGAATTCCGAGAACAATGGAAGAGTTCCGAAGCATACTTAAACTTCAGCGGAATTCCGAGAACAATGGAAGAGTACTGAAGCATTTTTAAACGTCAGCGGAATTCCGAGAACAATGGAAGAGTTCCGAAGCATTTTTAAATGTAAGCGGAATTCTGAGAACAATGGAAGAGTTCCGAAGCATTTTTAAACTTCAGCAGAATTCCGAGAACAATGGAAGAGTTCCGAAGCATACTTAAACTTCAGCGGAATTCCGAGAACAATGGAAGAGTTTCGAAGCATTTTTAAAAGTCAGCGGAATTCCGAGAACAATAGAAGAGTTGTGAAGCAATTTTAAGAGTCAGCGGAATTCCGAGAACAATGGAAGAGTTCCGAAGCATTTTTAAACGTCAGCGGAATTCCGAGAACAATGGAAGAGTTCCGAAGCATTTTTAAACTTCAGCGGAATTTGGAGAACAATCGAAGAGTTCCGAAGCATTTTTAAAAGTCAGCGGAATTCCGAGAACAATGGAAGCTTTGTGAAGCATTTTTAAACGTCAGCGGAATTCCGAGAACAATGGAAGAGTTCCGAAGCATTTTTAAACGTCAGCGGAATTCCGAGAACAATCGAAGAGTTCTGAAGCCTTTTTAAATGTCAGCGTAATTCCGAGAACAATGGAAAAGTTCCGAAGCATTTTTAAATGTCAGCGGAATTCTGAGAACAATGGAAGAGTTGTGAAGCAATTTTAAGAGTCAGCGGAATTCCGAGAAAAATGGAAGAGTTCCGAAGCATTTTTAAACGTCAGCGGAATTCCGAGAACAATGGAAGAGTTCTGAAGCATTTTTAAAAGTCAGCGGAATTCTGAGAACAATAGAAGAGTTGTGAAGCATTTTTAAGCGTCAGCGGAATTCCGAGAACAATGGAAGAATTCCGAAGCATTTTTAAACTTCAAAACTTCAGCGGAATTCTTAGAACAATGGAAGAGTTCCAAAGCATTTTTAAAAGTCAGCAGAATTCCAAGAACAATAGAAGGGTACCAAAGCATGTTTAAACTTCAGCGGAATTCTGAGAACAATGTAAGCGTTCCGAAGCATTTTTAAACTTCACCGCAATTCCGAGAACAATGGAAGAGTTCCGAAGCATTTTTAAACGTCAGCGGAATTCCTAGAACAATGGAAGAGGTTCGAAGCATTTTTAAACGTCAGCGGAATTCCGAGAACAATGGAAGAGTTCCGAAGCATTTTTAAATGTAAGCGGAATTCTGAGAACAATGGAAGAGTTCTGAAGCATTTTTAAACTTCAGCAGAATTCCGAGAACAATGGAAGAGTTCCGAAGCATACTTAAACTTCAGCGGAATTCCGAGAACAATGGAAGAGTTTTGAAGCATTTTTAAAAGTCAGCGGAATTCTGAGAACAATGGAAGAGTTCCGAAGCATTTTTAAACTTCAGCAGAATTCCGAGAACAATGGAAGAGTTCCGAAGCATACTTAAACTTCAGCGGAATTCCGAGAACAATGGAAGAGTTTCGAAGCATTTTTAAAAGTCAGCGGAATTCCGAGAACAATAGAAGAGTTGTGAAGCAATTTTAAGAGTCAGCGGAATTCCGAGAACAATGGAAGAGTTCCGAAGCATTTTTAAACGTCAGCGGAATTCCGAGAACAATGGAAGAGTTCCGAAGCATTTTTAAACTTCAGCGGAATTTGGAGAACAATCGAAGAGTTCCGAAGCATTTTTAAAAGTCAGCGGAATTCCGAGAACAATGGAAGCTTTGTGAAGCATTTTTAAACGTCAGCGGAATTCTGAGAACAATGGAAGAGTTCCGAAGCATTTTTAAACGTCAGCGGAATTCCGAGAACAATGGAAGAGTTCTGAAGCCTTTTTAAATGTCAGCGGAATTCCGAGAACAATGGAAAAGTTCCGAAGCATTTTTAAATGTCAGCGGAATTCTGAGAACAATGGAAGAGTTCCGAAGCATTTTTAAACTTCAGCAGAATTCCGAGAACAATGGAAGAGTTACGAAGCATCCTTAATCTTCAGCGGAATTCCGAGAACAATGGAAGAGTTCCGAAGCATTTTTAAACGTCAGCGGAATTCCGAGAACAATGGAAGAGTTCTGAAGCATTTTTAAACGTCAGCGGAATTTTGAAAACAATGGAAGATTTCCGAAGCATTTTTAAACGTCAGCGGAATTCTGCGAACACTGGAAGAGTTCCGAAGCATTTTTAAACTTCAGCGGAATTTGGAGAACAATCGAAGAGTTCCGAAGCATTTTTAAAAGTCAGCGGAATTCCGAGAACAATGGAAGCTTTGTGAAGCATTTTTAAACGTCAGCGGAATTCCGAGAACAATGGAAGAGTTCCGAAGCATTTTTAAACGTCAGCGGAATTCCGAGAACAATGGAAGAGTTCTGAAGCCTTTTTAAATGTCAGCGGAATTCCGAGAACAATGGAAGAGTTCCGAAGCATTTTTAAATGTCAGCGGAATTCTGAGAACAATGGAAGAGTTCCGAAGCATTTTTAAACTTCAGCAGAATTCCGAGAACAATCGAAGAGTTCCGAAGCATACTTAAACTTCAGCAGAATTCCGAGAACAATGGAAGAGTTCTGAAGCATTTTTTAAAGTCAGCGGAATAACGAGAACAATGGAAGAGTTGTGAAGTATTTTTAAACGTCAGTGGAATTCCAAGAACAATGGAAGAGTTCCGAAGCATTTTTAAACGTCAGCGGAATTCCGAGAACAATGGAAGAGTTCCGAAGCATTTTTAAATGTAAGCGGAATTCTGAGAACAATGGAAGAGTTCCGAAGCATTTTTAAACTTCAGCAGAATTCCGAGAACAATGGAAGAGTTCCGAAGCATACTTAAACTTCAGCGGAATTCCGAGAACAATGGAAGAGTTTCGAAGCATTTTTAAAAGTCAGCGGAATTCCGAGAACAATAGAAGAGTTGTGAAGCAATTTTAAGAGTCAGCGGAATTCCGAGAACAATGGAAGAGTTCCGAAGCATTTTTAAACGTCAGCGGAATTCCGAGAACAATGGAAGAGTTCCGAAGCATTTTTAAACTTCAGCGGAATTTGGAGAACAATCGAAGAGTTCCGAAGCATTTTTAAATGTCAGCGGAATTCCGAGAACAATGGAAGCTTTGAGAAGCATTTTTAAACGTCAGCGGAATTCCGAGAACAATGGAAGAGTTCCGAAGCATTTTTAAACGTCAGCGGAATTCCGAGAACAATGGAAGAGTTCTGAAGCCTTTTTAAATGTCAGCGGAATTCCGAGAACAATGGAAAAGTTCCGAAGCATTTTTAAATGTCAGCGGAATTCTGAGAACAATGGAAGAGTTCCGAAGCATTTTTAAACTTCAGCAGAATTCCGAGAACAATGGAAGAGTTCCGAAGCATACTTAATCTTCAGCGGATTTCCGAGAACAATGGAAGAGTTTCGAAGCATTTTTAAAAGTCAGCGGAATTCCGAGAACAATAGAAGAGTTGTGAAGCAATTTTAAGAGTCAGCGGAATTCCGAGAACAATGGAAGAGTTCCGAAGCATTTTTAAACGTCAGCGGAATTCCGAGAACAATGGAAGAGTTCTGAAGCATTTTTAAAAGTCAGCGGAATTCTGAGAACAAGAGAAGAGTTGTGAAGCATTTTTAAGCGTCAGCGGAATTCCGAGAACAATGGAAGAATTCCGAAGCATTTTTAAACTTCAAAACTTCAGCGGAATTCTTAGAACAATGGAAGAGTTCCAAAGCATTTTTAAAAGTCAGCAGAATTCCGAGAACAAAAGAAGGGTACCAAAGCATGTTTAAACTTCAGCGGAATTCTGAGAACAATGTAAGCGTTCCGAAGCATTTTTAAACTTCACCGCAATTCCGAGAACAATGGAAGAGTTCCGAAGCATTTTTAAACGTCAGCGGAATTCCGAGAACAATGGAAGAGTTCCGAAGCATTTTTAAACGTCAGCGGAATTCCGAGAACAATGGAAGAGTTCCGAAGCATTTTTAAATGTAAGCGGAATTCTGAGAACAATGGAAGAGTTCCGAAGCATTTTTAAACTTCAGCAGAATTCCGAGAACAATGGAAGAGTTCCGAAGCATACTTAAACTTTAGCGGAATTCCGAGAACAATGGAAGAGTTTCGAAGCATTTTTAAAAGTCAGCGGAATTCCGAGAACAATGGAAGATTTCCGAAGCATTTTTAAACGTCAGCGGAATTCCGAGAACAATGGAAGAGTTCCGAAGCATTTTTAAACTTCAGCGGAATTTGGAGAACAATCGAAGAGTTCCGAAGCATTTTTAAAAGTCAGCGGAATTCCGAGAACAATGGAAGCTTTGTGAAGCATTTTTAAACGTCAGCGGAATTCCGAGAACAATGGAAGAGTTCCGAAGCATTTTTAAACTTCACCGCAATTCCGAGAACAATGGAAGAGTTCCGAAGCATTTTTAAACGTCAGCGGAATTCCGAGAACAATGGAAGAGTTCCGAAGCATTTTTAAACGTCAGCGGAATTCCGAGAACAATGGAAAAGTTCCGAAGCATTTTTAAACGTCAGCGGAATTCCGAGAACAATGGAAGAGTTCCGAAGCATTTTTAAACTTCAGCGGAATTTGGAGAACAATCGAAGAGTTCCGAAGCATTTTTAAAAGTCAGCGGAATTCCGAGAACAATGGAAGCTTTGTGAAGCATTTTTAAACGTCAGCGGAATTCCGAGAACAATGGAAGAGTTCTGAAGCATTTTTAAACGTCAGCGGAATTTTGAAAACAATGGAAGATTTCCGAAGCATTTTTAAACGTCAGCGGAATTCTGCGAACACTGGAAGAGTTCCGAAGCATTTTTAAACTTCAGCGGAATTTGGAGAACAATCGAAGAGTTCCGAAGCATTTTTAAAAGTCAGCGGAATTCCGAGAACAATGGAAGCTTTGTGAAGCATTTTTAAACGTCAGCGGAATTCCGAGAACAATGGTAGAGTTCCGAAGCATTTTTAAACGTCAGCGGAATTCCGAGAACAATGGAAGAGTTCTGAAGCCTTTTTAAATGTCAGCGGAATTCCGAGAACAATGGAAGAGTTCCGAAGCATTTTTAAATGTCAGCGGAATTCTGAGAACAATGGAAGAGTTCCGAAGCATTTTTAAACTTCAGCAGAATTCCGAGAACAATCGAAGAGTTCCGAAGCATACTTAAACTTCAGCAGAATTCCGAGAACAATGGAAGAGTTCTGAAGCATTTTTAAAGTCAGCGGAATAACGAGAACAATGGAAGAGTTGTGAAGTATTTTTAAACGTCAGTGGAATTCCAAGAACAATGGAAGAGTTCCGAAGCATTTTTAAACGTCAGCGGAATTCCGAGAACAATGGAAGAGTTCCGAAGCATTTTTAAATGTAAGCGGAATTCTGAGAACAATGGAAGAGTTCCGAAGCATTTTTAAACTTCAGCAGAGTTCCGAGAACAATGGAAGAGTTCCGAAGCATACTTAAACTTCAGCGGAATTCCGAGAACAATGGAAGAGTTTCGAAGCATTTTTAAAAGTCAGTGGAATTCCAAGAACAATAGAAGAGTTGTGAAGCAATTTTAAGAGTCAGCGGAATTCCGAGAACAATGGAAGAGTTCCGAAGCATTTTTAAATGTAAGCGGAATTCTGAGAACAATGGAAGAGTTCCGAAGCATTTTTAAACTTCAGCAGAATTCCGAGAACAATGGAAGAGTTCCGAAGCATACTTAAACTTCAGCGGAATTCCGAGAACAATGGAAGAGTTTCGAAGCATTTTTAAAAGTCAGCGGAATTCCGAGAACAATAGAAGAGTTGTGAAGCAATTTTAAGAGTCAGCGGAATTTCGAGAACAATGGAAGATTTCCGAAGCATTTTTAAACGTCAGCGGAATTCCGAGAACAATGGAAGAGTTCCGAAGCATTTTTAAACTTCAGCGGAATTTGGAGAACAATCGAAGAGTTCCGAAGCATTTTTAAAAGTCAGCGGAATTCCGAGAACAATGGAAGCTTTGTGAAGCATTTTTAAACGTCAGCGGAATTCCGAGAACAATGGAAAAGTTCCGAAGCATTTTTAAACGTCAGCGGAATTCCGAGAACAATGGAAGAGTTCTGAAGCCTTTTTAAATGTCAGCGGAATTCCGAGAACAATGGAAGAGTTCCGAAGCATTTTTAAATGTCAGCGGAATTCTGAGAACAATGGAAGAGTTCCGAAGCATTTTTAAACTTCAGCAGAATTCCGAGAACAATCGAAGAGTTCCGAAGAATACTTAAACTTCAGCAGAATTCCGAGAACAATGGAAGAGTTCTGAAGCATTTTTTAAAGTCAGCGGAATAACGAGAACAATGGAAGAGTTGTGAAGTATTTTTAAATGTCAGTGGAATTCCAAGAACAATGGAAGAGTTCCGAAGCATTTTTAAACGTCAGCGGAATTCCGAGAACAATGGAAGAGTTCCGAAGCATTTTTAAATGTAAGCGGAATTCTGAGAACAATGGAAGAGTTCCGAAGCATTTTTAAACTTCAGCAGAATTCCGAGAACAATGGAAGAGTTCCGAAGCATACTTAAACTTCAGCGGAATTCCGAGAACAATGGAAGAGTTTCGAAGCATTTTTAAAAGTCAGCGGAATTCCGAGAACAATAGAAGAGTTGTGAAGCAATTTTAAGAGTCAGCGGAATTCCGAGAACAATGGAAGAGTTCCGAAGCATTTTTAAACGTCAGCGGAATTCCGAGAACAATGGAAGAGTTCCGAAGCATTTTTAAACTTCATCGGAATTTGGAGAACAATCGAAGAGTTCCGAAGCATTTTTAAATGTCAGCGGAATTCCGAGAACAATGGAAGCTTTGAGAAGCATTTTTAAACGTCAGCGGAATTCCGAGAACAATGGAAGAGTTCCGAAGCATTTTTAAACGTCAGCGGAATTCCGAGAACAATGGAAGAGTTCTGAAGCCTTTTTAAATGTCAGCGGAATTCCGAGAACAATGGAAAAGTTCCGAAGCATTTTTAAATGTCAGCGGAATTCTGAGAACAATGGAAGAGTTCCGAAGCATTTTTAAACTTCAGCAGAATTCCGAGAACAATGGAAGAGTTCCGAAGCATACTTAATCTTCAGCGGATTTCCGAGAACAATGGAAGAGTTTCGAAGCATTTTTAAAAGTCAGCGGAATTCCGAGAACAATAGAAGAGTTGTGAAGCAATTTTAAGAGTCAGCGGAATTCCGAGAACAATGGAAGAGTTCCGAAGCATTTTTAAACGTCAGCGGAATTCCGAGAACAATGGAAGAGTTCTGAAGCATTTTTAAAAGTCAGCGGAATTCTGAGAACAAGAGAAGAGTTGTGAAGCATTTTTAAGCGTCAGCGGAATTCCGAGAACAATGGAAGAATTCCGAAGCATTTTTAAACTTCAAAACTTCAGCGGAATTCTTAGAACAATGGAAGAGTTCCAAAGCATTTTTAAAAGTCAGCAGAATTCCGAGAACAAAAGAAGGGTACCAAAGCATGTTTAAACTTCAGCGGAATTCTGAGAACAATGTAAGCGTTCCGAAGCATTTTTAAACTTCACCGCAATTCCGAGAACAATGGAAGAGTTCCGAAGCATTTTTAAACGTCAGCGGAATTCCGAGAACAATGGAAGAGTT
Organism: Phyllobates terribilis; assembly: GCF_046119375.1. Classification (NCBI taxonomy): domain Eukaryota; kingdom Metazoa; phylum Chordata; class Amphibia; order Anura; family Dendrobatidae; genus Phyllobates; species Phyllobates terribilis. The sequence goes on along the minus strand of NW_027362775.1, from coordinate 17,547,552 downwards.
CCGAAGCATTTTTAAACGTCAGCGGAATTCCGAGAACAATGGAAGAGTTCCGAAGCATTTTTAAATGTAAGCGGAATTCTGAGAACAATGGAAGAGTTCCGAAGCATTTTTAAACTTCAGCAGAATTCCGAGAACAATGGAAGAGTTCCGAAGCATACTTAAACTTTAGCGGAATTCCGAGAACAATGGAAGAGTTTCGAAGCATTTTTAAAAGTCAGCGGAATTCCGAGAACAATAGAAGAGTTGTGAAGCAATTTTAAGAGTCAGCGGAATTCCGAGAACAATGGAAGATTTCCGAAGCATTTTTAAACGTCAGCGGAATTCCGAGAACAATGGAAGAGTTCCGAAGCATTTTTAAACTTCAGCGGAATTTGGAGAACAATCGAAGAGTTCCGAAGCATTTTTAAAAGTCAGCGGAATTCCGAGAACAATGGAAGCTTTGTGAAGCATTTTTAAACGTCAGCGGAATTCCGAGAACAATGGAAGAGTTCCGAAGCATTTTTAAACGTCAGCGGAATTCCGAGAACAATGGAAGAGTTCCGAAGCATTTTTAAACGTCAGCGGAATTCCGAGAACAATGGAAGAGTTCCGAAGCATTTTTAAACGTCAGCGGAATTCCGAGAACAATGGAAAAGTTCCGAAGCATTTTTAAACGTCAGCGGAATTCCGAGAACAATGGAAGAGTTCCGAAGCATTTTTAAACTTCAGCGGAATTTGGAGAACAATCGAAGAGTTCCGAAGCATTTTTAAAAGTCAGCGGAATTCCGAGAACAATGGAAGCTTTGTGAAGCATTTTTAAACGTCAGCGGAATTCCGAGAACAATGGAAGAGTTCTGAAGCATTTTTAAACGTCAGCGGAATTTTGAAAACAATGGAAGATTTCCGAAGCATTTTTAAACGTCAGCGGAATTCTGCGAACACTGGAAGAGTTCCGAAGCATTTTTAAACTTCAGCGGAATTTGGAGAACAATCGAAGAGTTCCGAAGCATTTTTAAAAGTCAGCGGAATTCCGAGAACAATGGAAGCTTTGTGAAGCATTTTTAAACGTCAGCGGAATTCCGAGAACAATGGAAGAGTTCCGAAGCATTTTTAAACGTCAGCGGAATTCCGAGAACAATGGAAGAGTTCTGAAGCCTTTTTAAATGTCAGCGGAATTCCGAGAACAATGGAAGAGTTCGGAAGCATTTTTAAATGTCAGCGGAATTCTGAGAACAATGGAAGAGTTCCGAAGCATTTTTAAACTTCAGCAGAATTCCGAGAACAATCGAAGAGTTCCGAAGCATACTTAAACTTCAGCAGAATTCCGAGAACAATGGAAGAGTTCTGAAGCATTTTTAAAGTCAGCGGAATAACGAGAACAATGGAAGAGTTGTGAAGTATTTTTAAACGTCAGTGGAATTCCAAGAACAATAGAAGAGTTGTGAAGCAATTTTAAGAGTCAGCGGAATTCCGAGAACAATGGAAGAGTTCCGAAGCATTTTTAAATGTAAGCGGATTTCTGAGAACAATGGAAGAGTTCCGAAGCATTTTTAAACTTCAGCAGAATTCCGAGAACAATGGAAGAGTTCCGAAGCATACTTAAACTTCAGCGGAATTCCGAGAACAATGGAAGATTTCCGAAGCATTTTTAAACGTCAGCGGAATTCCGAGAACAATGGAAGAGTTCCGAAGCATTTTTAAACTTCAGCGGAATTTGGAGAACAATCGAAGAGTTCCGAAGCATTTTTAAAAGTCAGCGGAATTCCGAGAACAATGGAAGCTTTGTGAAGCATTTTTAAACGTCAGCGGAATTCCGAGAACAATGGAAGAGTTCCGAAGCATTTTTAAACGTCAGCGGAATTCCGAGAACAATGGAAGAGTTCTGAAGCCTTTTTAAATGTCAGCGGAATTCCGAGAACAATGGAAAAGTTCCGATGCATTTTTAAATGTCAGCGGAATTCTGAGAACAATGGAAGAGTTCCGAAGCATACTTAAACTTCAGCGGAATTCCGAGAACAATGGAAGAGTTTCGAAGCATTTTTAAAAGTCAGCGGAATTCCGAGAACAATAGAAGAGTTGTGAAGCAATTTTAAGAGTCAGCGGAATTCCGAGAACAATGGAAGAGTTACGAAGCATTTTTAAACGTCAGCGGAATTCCGAGAACAATGGAAGAGTTCTGAAGCATTTTTAAAAGTCAGCGGAATTCTGAGAACAATAGAAGAGTTGTGAAGCATTTTTAAGCGTCAGCGGAATTCCGAGAACAATGGAAGAGTTCTGAAGCCTTTTTAAATGTCAGCGGAATTCCGAGAACAATGGAAGAGTTCCGAAGCATTTTTAAATGTCAGCGGAATTCTGAGAACAATGGAAGAGTTCCGAAGCATTTTTAAACTTCAGCAGAATTCCGAGAACAATGGAAGAGTTCCGAAGCATACTTAAACTTCAGCGGAATTCCGAGAACAATGGAAGAGTTTCGAAGCATTTTTAAAAGTCAGCGGAATTCCGAGAACAATAGAAGAGTTGTGAAGCAATTTTAAGAGTCAGCGGAATTCCAAGAACAATGGAAGAGTTCCGAAGCATTTTTAAACGTCAGCGGAATTCCGAGAACAATGGAAGATTTCCGAAGCATTTTTAAACTTCAGCGGAATTCCGAGAACAATGGAAGAGTTCCGAAGCATTTTTAAACGTCAGCGGAATTCCGAGAACAATGGAAGAGTTCTGAAGCCTTTTTAAATGTCAGCGGAATTCCGAGAACAATGGAAAAGTTCCGAAGCATTTTTAAATGTCAGCGGAATTCTGAGAACAATGGAAGAGTTCCGAAGCATTTTTAAACTTCAGCAGAATTCCGAGAACAATGGAAGAGTTCCAAAGCATACTTAAACTTCAGCGGAATTCCGAGAACAATGGAAGAGTTTCGAAGCATTTTTAAAAGTCAGCGGAATTCCGAGAACAATAGAAGAGTTGTGAAGCAATTTTAAGAGTCAGCGGAATTCCGAGAACAATGGAAGAGTTCCGAAGCATTTTTAAACGTCAGCGGAATTCCGAGAACAATGGAAGAGTTCTGAAGCATTTTTAAAAGTCAGCGGAATTCTGAGAACAATAGAAGAGTTGTGAAGCATTTTTAAGCGTCAGCGGAATTCCGAGAACAATGGAAGAATTCCGAAGCATTTTTAAACTTCAAAACTTCAGCGGAATTCTTAGAACAATGGAAGAGTTCCAAAGCATTTTTAAAAGTCAGCAGAATTCCAAGAACAATAGAAGGGTACCAAAGCATGTTTAAACTTCAGCGGAATTCTGAGAACAATGTAAGCGTTCCGAAGCATTTTTAAACTTCACCGCAATTCCGAGAACAATGGAAGAGTTCCGAAGCATTTTTAAACGTCAGCGGAATTCCGAGAACAATGGAAGAGTTCCGAAGCATTTTTAAACGTCAGCGGAATTCCGAGAACAATGGAAGAGTTCCGAAGCATTTTTAAACTTCAGCGGAATTTGGAGAACAATCGAAGAGTTCCGAAGCATTTTTAAAAGTCAGCGGAATTCCGAGAACAATGGAAGCTTTGTGAAGCATTTTTAAACGTCAGCGGAATTCCGAGAACAATGGAAGAGTTCTGAAGCATTTTTAAACGTCAGCGGAATTTTGAAAACAATGGAAGATTTCCGAAACATTTTTAAATGTCAGCGGAATTCTGCGAACACTGGAAGAGTTCCGAAGCATTTTTAAACTTCAGCGGAATTTGGAGAACAATCGAAGAGTTCCGAAGCATTTTTAAAAGTCAGCGGAATTCCGAGAACAATGGAAGCTTTGTGAAGCATTTTTAAACGTCAGCGGAATTCCGAGAACAATGGAAGAGTTCCGAAGCATTTTTAAACGTCAGCGGAATTCCGAGAACAATGGAAGAGTTCCGAAGCATTTTTAAACGTCAGCGGAATTCCGAGAACAATGGAAGAGTTCTGAAGCCTTTTTAAATGTCAGCGGAATTCCGAGAACAATGGAAAAGTTCCGAAGCATTTTTAAATGTCAGCGGAATTCTGAGAACAATGGAAGAGTTCCGAAGCATTTTTAAACTTCAGCAGAATTCCGAGAACAATGGAAGAGTTCCGAAGCATACTTAATCTTCAGCGGAATTCCGAGAACAATGGAAGAGTTCCGAAGCATTTTTAAACGTCAGCGGAATTCCGAGAACAATGGAAGAGTTCTGAAGCATTTTTAAAAGTCAGCGGAATTCTGAGAACAAGAGAAGAGTTGTGAAGCATTTTTAAGCGTCAGCGGAATTCCGAGAACAATGGAAGAATTCCGAAGCATTTTTAAACTTCAAAACTTCAGCGGAATTCTTAGAACAATGGAAGAGTTCCAAAGCATTTTTAAAAGTCAGCAGAATTCCGAGAACAAAAGAAGGGTACCAAAGCATGTTTAAACTTCAGCGGAATTCTGAGAACAATGTAAGCGTTCCGAAGCATTTTTAAACTTCACCGCAATTCCGAGAACAATGGAAGAGTTCCGAAGCATTTTTAAACGTCAGCGGAATTCCGAGAACAATGGAAGAGTTCCGAAGCATTTTTAAACGTCAGCGGAATTCCGAGAACAATGGAAGAGTTCCGAAGCATTTTTAAATGTAAGCGGAATTCTGAGAACAATGGAAGAGTTCCGAAGCATTTTTAAACTTCAGCAGAATTCCGAGAACAATGGAAGAGTTCCGAAGCATACTTAAACTTTAGCGGAATTCCGAGAACAATGGAAGAGTTTCGAAGCATTTTTAAAAGTCAGCGGAATTCCGAGAACAATAGAAGAGTTGTGAAGCAATTTTAAGAGTCAGCGGAATTCCGAGAACAATGGAAGATTTCCGAAGCATTTTTAAACGTCAGCGGAATTCCGAGAACAATGGAAGAGTTCCGAAGCATTTTTAAACTTCAGCGGAATTTGGAGAACAATCGAAGAGTTCCGAAGCATTTTTAAAAGTCAGCGGAATTCCGAGAACAATGGAAGCTTTGTGAAGCATTTTTAAACGTCAGCGGAATTCCGAGAACAATGGAAGAGTTCCGAAGCATTTTTAAACGTCAGCGGAATTCCGAGAACAATGGAAGAGTTCCGAAGCATTTTTAAACGTCAGCGGAATTCCGAGAACAATGGAAGAGTTCCGAAGCATTTTTAAACGTCAGCGGAATTCCGAGAACAATGGAAAAGTTCCGAAGCATTTTTAAACGTCAGCGGAATTCCGAGAACAATGGAAGAGTTCCGAAGCATTTTTAAACTTCAGCGGAATTTGGAGAACAATCGAAGAGTTCCGAAGCATTTTTAAAAGTCAGCGGAATTCCGAGAACAATGGAAGCTTTGTGAAGCATTTTTAAACGTCAGCGGAATTCCGAGAACAATGGAAGAGTTCTGAAGCATTTTTAAACGTCAGCGGAATTTTGAAAACAATGGAAGATTTCCGAAGCATTTTTAAACGTCAGCGGAATTCTGCGAACACTGGAAGAGTTCCGAAGCATTTTTAAACTTCAGCGGAATTTGGAGAACAATCGAAGAGTTCCGAAGCATTTTTAAAAGTCAGCGGAATTCCGAGAACAATGGAAGCTTTGTGAAGCATTTTTAAACGTCAGCGGAATTCCGAGAACAATGGAAGAGTTCCGAAGCATTTTTAAACGTCAGCGGAATTCCGAGAACAATGGAAGAGTTCTGAAGCCTTTTTAAATGTCAGCGGAATTCCGAGAACAATGGAAGAGTTCCGAAGCATTTTTAAATGTCAGCGGAATTCTGAGAACAATGGAAGAGTTCCGAAGCATTTTTAAACTTCAGCAGAATTCCGAGAACAATCGAAGAGTTCCGAAGCATACTTAAACTTCAGCAGAATTCCGAGAACAATGGAAGAGTTCTGAAGCATTTTTAAAGTCAGCGGAATAACGAGAACAATGGAAGAGTTGTGAAGTATTTTTAAACGTCAGTGGAATTCCAAGAACAATAGAAGAGTTGTGAAGCAATTTTAAGAGTCAGCGGAATTCCGAGAACAATGGAAGAGTTCCGAAGCATTTTTAAATGTAAGCGGATTTCTGAGAACAATGGAAGAGTTCCGAAGCATTTTTAAACTTCAGCAGAATTCCGAGAACAATGGAAGAGTTCCGAAGCATACTTAAACTTCAGCGGAATTCCGAGAACAATGGAAGAGTTTCGAAGCATTTTTAAAAGTCAGCGGAATTCCGAGAACAATAGAAGAGTTGTGAAGCAATTTTAAGAGTCAGTGGAATTCCGAGAACAATGGAAGATTTCCGAAGCATTTTTAAACGTCAGCGGAATTCCGAGAACAATGGAAGAGTTCCGAAGCATTTTTAAACTTCAGCGGAATTTGGAGAACAATCGAAGAGTTCCGAAGCATTTTTAAAAGTCAGCGGAATTCCGAGAACAATGGAAGCTTTGTGAAGCATTTTTAAACGTCAGCGGAATTCCGAGAACAATGGAAGAGTTCCGAAGCATTTTTAAACGTCAGCGGAATTCCGAGAACAATGGAAGAGTTCTGAAGCCTTTTTAAATGTCAGCGGAATTCCGAGAACAATGGAAAAGTTCCGATGCATTTTTAAACGTCAGCGGAATTCCGAGAACAATGGAAGAGTTCTGAAGCATTTTTAAAAGTCAGCGGAATTCTGAGAACAATAGAAGAGTTGTGAAGCATTTTTAAGCGTCAGCGGAATTCCGAGAACAATGGAAGAGTTCTGAAGCCTTTTTAAATGTCAGCGGAATTCCGAGAACAATGGAAGAGTTCCGAAGCATTTTTAAATGTCAGCGGAATTCTGAGAACAATGGAAGAGTTCCGAAGCATTTTTAAACTTCAGCAGAATTCCGAGAACAATGGAAGAGTTCCGAAGCATACTTAAACTTCAGCGGAATTCCGAGAACAATGGAAGAGTTTCGAAGCATTTTTAAAAGTCAGCGGAATTCCGAGAACAATAGAAGAGTTGTGAAGCAATTTTAAGAGTCAGCGGAATTCCAAGAACAATGGAAGAGTTCCGAAGCATTTTTAAACGTCAGCGGAATTCCGAGAACAATGGAAGATTTCCGAAGCATTTTTAAACTTCAGCGGAATTCCGAGAACAATGGAAGAGTTCCGAAGCATTTTTAAACGTCAGCGGAATTCCGAGAACAATGGAAGAGTTCTGAAGCCTTTTTAAATGTCAGCGGAATTCCGAGAACAATGGAAAAGTTCCGAAGCATTTTTAAATGTCAGCGGAATTCTGAGAACAATGGAAGAGTTCCGAAGCATTTTTAAACTTCAGCAGAATTCCGAGAACAATGGAAGAGTTCCGAAGCATACTTAAACTTCAGCGGAATTCCGAGAACAATGGAAGAGTTTCGAAGCATTTTTAAAAGTCAGCGGAATTCCGAGAACAATAGAAGAGTTGTGAAGCAATTTTAAGAGTCAGCGGAATTCCGAGAACAATGGAAGAGTTCCGAAGCATTTTTAAACGTCAGCGGAATTCCGAGAACAATGGAAGAGTTCTGAAGCATTTTTAAAAGTCAGCGGAATTCTGAGAACAATAGAAGAGTTGTGAAGCATTTTTAAGCGTCAGCGGAATTCCGAGAACAATGGAAGAATTCCGAAGCATTTTTAAACTTCAAAACTTCAGCGGAATTCTTAGAACAATGGAAGAGTTCCAAAGCATTTTTAAAAGTCAGCAGAATTCCAAGAACAATAGAAGGGTACCAAAGCATGTTTAAACTTCAGCGGAATTCTGAGAACAATGTAAGCGTTCCGAAGCATTTTTAAACTTCACCGCAATTCCGAGAACAATGGAAGAGTTCCGAAGCATTTTTAAACGTCAGCGGAATTCCGAGAACAATGGAAGAGTTCCGAAGCATTTTTAAACGTCAGCGGAATTCCGAGAACAATGGAAGAGTTCCGAAGCATTTTTAAACTTCAGCGGAATTTGGAGAACAATCGAAGAGTTCCGAAGCATTTTTAAAAGTCAGCGGAATTCCGAGAACAATGGAAGAGTTCCGAAGCATTTTTAAACGTCAGCGGAATTCCGAGAACAATGGAAGAGTTCCGAAGCATTTTTAAACTTCAGCGGAATTTGGAGAACAATCGAAGAGTTCCGAAGCATTTTTAAAAGTCAGCGGAATTCCGAGAACAATGGAAGCTTTGTGAAGCATTTTTAAACGTCAGCGGAATTCCGAGAACAATGGAAGAGTTCTGAAGCATTTTTAAACGTCAGCGGAATTTTGAAAACAATGGAAGATTTCCGAAACATTTTTAAATGTCAGCGGAATTCTGCGAACACTGGAAGAGTTCCGAAGCATTTTTAAACTTCAGCGGAATTTGGAGAACAATCGAAGAGTTCCGAAGCATTTTTAAAAGTCAGCGGAATTCCGAGAACAATGGAAGCTTTGTGAAGCATTTTTAAACGTCAGCGGAATTCCGAGAACAATGGAAGAGTTCCGAAGCATTTTTAAACGTCAGCGGAATTCCGAGAACAATGGAAGAGTTCTGAAGCCTTTTTAAATGTCAGCAGAATTCCGAGAACAATGGAAGAGTTCCGAAGCATTTTTAAATGTCAGCGGAATTCTGAGAACAATGGAAGAGTTCCGAAGCATTTTTAAACTTCAGCAGAATTCCGAGAACAATCGAAGAGTCCCGAAGCATACTTAAACTTCAGCAGAATTCCGAGAACAATGGAAGAGTTCTGAAGCATTTTTTAAAGTCAGCGGAATAACGAGAACAATGGAAGAGTTGTGAAGTATTTTTAAACGTCAGTGGAATTCCAAGAACAATGGAAGAGTTCCGAAGCATTTTTAAACGTCAGCGGAATTCCGAGAACAATGGAAGAGTTCCGAAGCATTTTTAAATGTAAGCGGAATTCTGAGAACAATGGAAGAGTTCCGAAGCATTTTTAAACTTCAGCAGAATTCCGAGAACAATGGAAGAGTTCCGAAGCATACTTAAACTTCAGCGGAATTCCGAGAACAATGGAAGAGTTTCGAAGCATTTTTAAAAATCAGCGGAATTCCGAGAACAATAGAAGAGTTGTGAAGCAATTTTAAGAGTCAGCGGAATTCCAAGAACAATGGAAGAGTTCCGAAGCATTTTTAAATGTAAGCGGAATTCTGAGAACAATGGAATAGTTCCGAAGCATTTTTAAACTTCAGCAGAATTCCGAGAACAATGGAAGAGTTCCGAAGCATACTTAAACTTCAGCGGAATTCCGAGAACAATGGAAGAGTTTCGAAGCATTTTTAAAAATCAGCGGAATTCCGAGAACAATAGAAGAGTTGTGAAGCAATTTTAAGAGTCAGCGGAATTCCAAGAACAATGGAAGAGTTCCGAAGCATTTTTAAACGTCAGCGGAATTCCGAGAACAATGGAAGAGTTCCGAAGCATTTTTAAACTTCAGCGGAATTCCGAGAACAATGGAAGAGTTCCGAAGCATTTTTAAACGTCAGCGGAATTCCGAGAACAATGGAAGAGTTCTGAAGCCTTTTTAAATGTCAGCGGAATTCCGAGAACAATGGAAAAGTTCCGAAGCATTTTTAAATGTCAGCGGAATTCTGAGAACAATGGAAGAGTTCCGAAGCATTTTTAAATGTAAGCGGAATTCTGAGAACAATGGAATAGTTCCGAAGCATTTTTAAACTTCAGCAGAATTCCGAGAACAATGGAAGAGTTCCGAAGCATACTTAAACTTCAGCGGAATTCCGAGAACAATGGAAGAGTTTCGAAGCATTTTTAAAAATCAGCGGAATTCCGAGAACAATAGAAGAGTTGTGAAGCAATTTTAAGAGTCAGCGGAATTCCAAGAACAATGGAAGAGTTCCGAAGCATTTTTAAACGTCAGCGGAATTCCGAGAACAATGGAAGAGTTCCGAAGCATTTTTAAACTTCAGCGGAATTCGGAGAACAATGGAAGAGTTCCGAAGCATTTTTAAACGTCAGCGGAATTCCGAGAACAATGGAAGAGTTCTGAAGCCTTTTTAAATGTCAGCGGAATTCCGAGAACAATGGAAAAGTTCCGAAGCATTTTTAAATGTCAGCGGAATTCTGAGAACAATGGAAGAGTTCCGAAGCATTTTTAAACTTCAGCAGAATTCCGAGAACAATGGAAGAGTTCCGAAGCATACTTAAACTTCAGCGGAATTCCGAGAACAATGGAAGAGTTTCGAAGCATTTTTAAAAGTCAGCGGAATTCCGAGAACAATAGAAGAGTTGTGAAGCAATTTTAAGAGTCAGCGGAATTCCGAGAACAATGGAAGAGTTCCGAAGCATTTTTAAACGTCAGCGGAATTCCGAGAACAATGGAAGAGTTCTGAAGCATTTTTAAAAGTCAGCGGAATTCTGAGAACAATAGAAGAGTTGTGAAGCATTTTTAAGCGTCAGCGGAATTCCGAGAACAATGGAAGAATTCCGAAGCATTTTTAAACTTCAAAACTTCAGCGGAATTCTTAGAACAATGGAAGAGTTCCAAAGCATTTTTAAAAGTCAGCAGAATTCCAAGAACAATAGAAGGGTACCAAAGCATGTTTAAACTTCAGCGGAATTCTGAGAACAATGTAAGCGTTCCGAAGCATTTTTAAACTTCACCGCAATTCCGAGAACAATGGAAGAGTTCCGAAGCATTTTTAAACGTCAGCGGAATTCCGAGAACAATGGAAGAGTTCCGAAGCATTTTTAAACGTCAGCGGAATTCCGAGAACAATGGAAGAGTTCCGAAGCATTTTTAAACTTCAGCGGAATTTGGAGAACAATCGAAGAGTTCCGAAGCATTTTTAAAAGTCAGCGGAATTCCGAGAACAATGGAAGCTTTGTGAAGCATTATTAAACGTCAGCGGAATTCCGAGAACAATGGAAGAGTTCTGAAGCATTTTTAAACGTCAGCGGAATTTTGAAAACAATGGAAGATTTCCGAAGCATTTTTAAACGTCAGCGGAATTCTGCGAACACTGGAAGAGTTCCGAAGCATTTTTAAACTTCAGCGGAATTTGGAGAACAATCGAAGAGTTCCGAAGCATTTTTAAAAGTCAGCAGAATTCCGAGAACAATGGAAGCTTTGTGAAGCATTTTTAAACGTCAGCGGAATTCCGAGAACAATGGAAGAGTTCCGAAGCATTTTTAAACATCAGCGGAATTCCGAGAACAATGGAAGAGTTCTGAAGCCTTTTTAAATGTCAGCGGAATTCCGAGAACAATGGAAGAGTTCCGAAGCATTTTTAAATGTCAGCGGAATTCTGAGAACAATGGAAGAGTTCCGAAGCATTTTTAAACTTCAGCAGAATTCCGAGAACAATCGAAGAGTTCCGAAGCATTTTTAAAAGTCAGCGGAATTCCGAGAACAATGGAAGAGTTCCGAAGCATTTTTAAATGTAAGCGGAATTCTGAGAACAATGGAAGAGTTCCGAAGCATTTTTAAACTTCAGCAGAATTCCGAGAACAATGGAAGAGTTCCGAAGCATACTTAAACTTCAGCAGAATTCCGAGAACAATGGAAGAGTTCTGAAGCATTTTTTAAAGTCAGCGGAATAACGAGAACAATGGAAGAGTTGTGAAGTATTTTTAAACGTCAGTGGAATTCCAAGAACAATGGAAGAGTTCCGAAGCATTTTTAAACGTCAGCGGAATTCCGAGAACAATGGAAGAGTTCCGAAGCATTTTTAAATGTAAGCGGAATTCTGAGAACAATGGAAGAGTTCCGAAGCATTTTTAAACTTCAGCAGAATTCCGAGAACAATGGAAGAGTTCCGAAGCATACTTAAACTTCAGCGGAATTCCGAGAACAATGGAAGAGTTTCGAAGCATTTTTAAAAGTCAGCGGAATTCCGAGAACAATAGAAGAGTTGTGAAGCAATTTTAAGAGTCAGCGGAATTCAGAGAACAATGGAAGAGTTCCGAAGCATTTTTAAACGTCAGCGGAATTCCGAGAACAATGGAAGAGTTCCGAAGCATACTTAAACTTCAGCGGAATTCCGAGAACAATGGAAGAGCTTCGAAGCATTTTTAAAAGTCAGCGGAATTCCGAGAACAATAGAAGAGTTGTGAAGCAATTTTAAGAGTCAGCGGAATTCCGAGAACAATGGAAGAGTTCCGAAGCATTTTTAAACGTCAGCGGAATTCCGAGAACAATGGAAGAGTTCTGAAGCATTTTTAAAAGTCAGCGGAATTCTGAGAACAATAGAAGAGTTGTGAAGCATTTTTAAGCGTCAGCGGAGTTCCGAGAACAATGGAAGAATTCCGAAGCATTTTTAAACTTCAAAACTTCAGCGGAATTCTTAGAACAATGGAAGAGTTCCAAAGCATTTTTAAAAGTCAGCAGAATTCCGAGAACAAAAGAAGGGTACCAAAGCATGTTTAAACTTCAGCGGAATTCTGAGAACAATGTAAGCGTTCCGAAGCATTTTTAAACTTCACCGCAATTCCGAGAACAATGGAAGAGTTCCGAAGCATTTTTAAACGTCAGCGGAATTCCGAGAACAATGGAAGAGTTCCGAAGCATTTTTAAACTTCACCGGAATTCCGAGAACAATGGAAGAGTTCCGAAGCATTTTTAAACTTCAGCGGAATTTGGAGAACAATCGAAGAGTTCCGAAGCATTTTTAAAAGTCAGCGGAATTCCGAGAACAATGGAAGCTTTGTGAAGCATTTTTAAAAGTCATCGGAATTCCGAGAACAATGGAAGAGTTCCGAAGCATTTTTAAACGTCAGCGGAATTCCGAGAACAATGGAAGAGTTCTGAAGCCTTTTTAAATGTCAGCGGAATTCCGAGAACAATGGAAAAGTTCCGATGCATTTTTAAATGTCAGCGGAATTCTGAGAACAATGGAAGAGTTCCGAAGCATACTTAAACTTCAGCGGAATTCCGAGAACAATGGAAGAGTTTCGAAGCATTTTTAAAAGTCAGCGGAATTCCGAGAACAATAGAAGAGTTGTGAAGCAATTTTAAGAGTCAGCGGAATTCCGAGAACAATGGAAGAGTTCCGAAGCATTTTTAAACGTCAGCGGAATTCCGAGAACAATGGAAGAGTTCTGAAGCATTTTTAAAAGTCAGCGGAATTCTGAGAACAATAGAAGAGTTGTGAAGCATTTTTAAGCGTCAGCGGAATTCCGAGAACAATGGAAGAGTTCTGAAGCCTTTTTAAATGTCAGCGGAGTTCCGAGAACAATGGAAGAGTTCCGAAGCATTTTTAAATGTCAGCGGAATTCTGAGAACAATGGAAGAGTTCCGAAGCATTTTTAAACGTCAGCGGAATTCCGAGAACAATGGAAGAGTTCCGAAGCATTTTTAAACTTCAGCGGAATTCCGAGAACAATGGAAGAGTTCCGAAGCATTTTTAAACGTCAGCGGAATTCCGAGAACAATGGAAGAGTTCTGAAGCCTTTTTAAATGTCAGCGGAATTCCGAGAACAATGGAAAAGTTCCGAAGCATTTTTAAATGTCAGCGGAATTCTGAGAACAATGGAAGAGTTCCGAAGCATTTTTAAACTTCAGCAGAATTTCGAGAACAATGGAAGAGTTCCGAAGCATACTTAAACTTCAGCGGAATTCCGAGAACAATGGAAGAGTTTCGAAGCATTTTTAAAAGTCAGCGGAATTCCGAGAACAATAGAAGAGTTGTGAAGCAATTTTAAGAGTCAGCGGAATTCCGAGAACAATGGAAGAGTTCCGAAGCATTTTTAAACGTCAGCGGAATTCCGAGAACAATGGAAGAGTTCTGAAGCATTTTTAAAAGTCAGCGGAATTCTGAGAACAATAGAAGAGTTGTGAAGCATTTTTAAGCGTCAGCGGAATTCCGAGTACAATGGAAGAATTCCGAAGCATTTTTAAACTTCAAAACTTCAGCGGAATTCTTAGAACAATGGAAGAGTTCCAAAGCATTTTTAAAAGTCAGCAGAATTCCAAGAACAATAGAAGGGTACCAAAGCATGTTTAAACTTCAGCGGAATTCTGAGAACAATGTAAGCATTCCGAAGCATTTTTAAACTTCACCGCAATTCCGAGAACAATGGAAGAGTTCCGAAGCATTTTTAAACGTCAGCGGAATTCCGAGAACAATGGAAGAGTTCCGAAGCATTTTTAAACTTCAGCAGAATTCCGAGAACAATGGAAGAGTTCCGAAGCATACTTAAACTTCAGCGGAATTCCGAGAACAATGGAAGAGTTTCGAAGCATTTTTAAAAGTCAGCGGAATTCCGAGAACAATAGAAGAGTTGTGAAGCAATTTTAAGAGTCAGCGGAAATCCGAGAACAATGGAAGAGTTCCGAAGCATTTTTAAACGTCAGCGGAATTCCGAGAACAATGGAAGAGTTCTGAAGCATTTTTAAAAGTCAGCGGAATTCTGAGAACAATAGAAGAGTTGTGAAGCATTTTTAAGCGTCAGCGGAGTTCCGAGAACAATGGAAGAATTCCGAAGCATTTTTAAACTTCAAAACTTCAGCGGAATTCTTAGAACAATGGAAGAGTTCCAAAGCATTTTTAAAAGTCAGCAGAATTCCGAGAACAAAAGAAGGGTACCAAAGCATGTTTAAACTTCAGCGGAATTCTGAGAACAATGTAAGCGTTCCGAAGCATTTTTAAACTTCACCGCAATTCCGAGAACAATGGAAGAGTTCCGAAGCATTTTTAAACGTCAGCGGAATTCCGAGAACAATGGAAGAGTTCCGAAGCATTTTTAAACTTCACCGGAATTCCGAGAACAATGGAAGAGTTCCGAAGCATTTTTAAACTTCAGCGGAATTTGGAGAACAATCGAAGAGTTCCGAAGCATTTTTAAAAGTCAGCGGAATTCCGAGAACAATGGAAGCTTTGTGAAGCATTTTTAAACGTCAGCGGAATTCCGAGAACAATGGAAGAGTTCCGAAGCATTTTTAAACGTCAGCGGAATTCCGAGAACAATGGAAGAGTTCTGAAGCCTTTTTAAATGTCAGCGGAATTCCGAGAACAATGGAAAAGTTCCGATGCATTTTTAAATGTCAGCGGAATTCTGAGAACAATGGAAGAGTTCCGAAGCATACTTAAACTTCAGCGGAATTCCGAGAACAATGGAAGAGTTTCGAAGCATTTTTAAAAGTCAGCGGAATTCCGAGAACAATAGAAGAGTTGTGAAGCAATTTTAAGAGTCAGCGGAATTCCGAGAACAATGGAAGTGTTCCGAAGCATTTTTAAACGTCAGCGGAATTCCGAGAACAATGGAAGAGTTCTGAAGCATTTTTAAAAGTCAGCGGAATTCTGAGAACAATAGAAGAGTTGTGAAGCATTTTTAAGCGTCAGCGGAATTCCGAGAACAATGGAAGAGTTCTGAAGCCTTTTTAAATGTCAGCGGAATTCCGAGAACAATGGAAGAGTTCCGAAGCATTTTTAAATGTCAGCGGAATTCTGAGAACAATGGAAGAGTTCCGAAGCATTTTTAAACGTCAGCGGAATTCCGAGAACAATGGAAGAGTTCCGAAGCATTTTTAAACTTCAGCGGAATTCCGAGAACAATGGAAGAGTTCCGAAGCATTTTTAAACGTCAGCGGAATTCCGAGAACAATGGAAGAGTTCTGAAGACTTTTTAAATGTCAGCGGAATTCCGAGAACAATGGAAAAGTTCCGAAGCATTTTTAAATGTCAGCGGAATTCTGAGAACAATGGAAGAGTTCCGAAGCTTTTTAAACTTCAGCAGAATTCCGAGAACAATGGAAGAGTTCCGAAGCATACTTAAACTTCAGCGGAATTCCGAGAACAATGGAAGAGTTTCGAAGCATTTTTAAAAGTCAGCGGAATTCCGAGAACAATAGAAGAGTTGTGAAGCAATTTTAAGAGTCAGCGGAATTCTGAGAACAATAGAAGAGTTGTGAAGCATTTTTAAGCGTCAGCGGAATTCCGAGTACAATGGAAGAATTCCGAAGCATTTTTAAACTTCAAAACTTCAGCGGAATTCTTAGAACAATGGAAGAGTTCCAAAGCATTTTTAAAAGTCAGCAGAATTCCAAGAACAATAGAAGGGTACCAAAGCATGCTTAAACTTCAGCGGAATTCTGAGAACAATGTAAGCGTTCCGAAGCATTTTTAAACTTCACCGCAATTCCGAGAACAATGGAAGAGTTCCGAAGCATTTTTAAACGTCAGCGGAATTCCGAGAACAATGGAAGAGTTCCGAAGCATTTTTAAACGTCAGCGGAATTCCGAGAACAATGGAAGAGTTCCGAAGCATTTTTAAATGTAAGCGGAATTCTGAGAACAATGGAAGAGTTCCGAAGCATTTTTAAACTTCAGCAGAATTCCGAGAACAATGGAAGAGTTCCGAAGCATACTTAAACTTCAGCGGAATTCCGAGAACAATGGAAGAGTTTCGAAGCACTTTTAAAAGTCAGCGGAATTCCGAGAACAATAGAAGAGTTGTGAAGCAATTTTAAGAGTCAGCGGAATTCCGAGAACAATGGAAGAGTTCCGAAGCATTTTTAAACGTCAGCGGAATTCCGAGAACAATGGAAGAGTTCCGAAGCATTTTTAAACTTCAGCGGAATTTGGAGAACAATGGAAGAGTTCCGAAGCATTTTTAAAAGTCAGCGGAATTCCGAGAACAATGGAAGCTTTGTGAAGCATTTTTAAACGTCAGCGGAATTCTGAGAACAATGGAAGAGTTCCGAAGCATTTTTAAACGTCAGCGGAATTCCGAGAACAATGGAAGAGTTCTGAAGCCTTTTTAAATGTCAGCGGAATTCCGAGAACAATGGAAAAGTTCCGAAGCATTTTTAAATGTCAGCGGAATTCTGAGAACAATGGAAGAGTTCCGAAGCATTTTTAAACTTCAGCAGAATTCCGAGAACAATCGAAGAGTTCCGAAGCATACTTAAACTTCAGCGGAATTCCGAGAACAATGGAAGAGTTCCGAAGCATTTTTAAACTTCAGCGGAATTTGGAGAACAATCGAAGAGTTCCGAAGCATTTTTAAATGTCAGCGGAATTCCGAGAACAATGGAAGCTTTGAGAAGCATTTTTAAACGTCAGCGGAATTCCGAGAACAATGGAAGAGTTCCGAAGCATTTTTAAACGTCAGCGGAATTCCGAGAACAATGGAAGAGTTCTGAAGCCTTTTTAAATGTCAGCGGAATTCCGAGAACAATGGAAAAGTTCCGAAGCATTTTTAAATGTCAGCGGAATTCTGAGAACAATGGAAGAGTTCCGAAGCATTTTTAAACTTCAGCAGAATTCCGAGAACAATGGAAGAGTTCCGAAGCATCCTTAAACTTCAGCGGAATTCCGAGAACAATGGAAGAGTTTCGAAGCATTTTTAAAAGTCAGCGGAATTCCGAGAACAATAGAAGAGTTGTGAAGCAATTTTAAGAGTCAGCGGAATTCCGAGAACAATGGAAGAGTTCCGAAGCATTTTTAAACGTCAGCGGAATTCCGAGAACAATGGAAGAGTTCTGAAGCATTTTTAAAAGTCAGCGGAATTCTGAGAACAATAGAAGAGTTGTGAAGCATTTTTAAGCGTCAGCGGAATTCCGAGTACAATGGAAGAATTCCGAAGCATTTTTAAACTTCAAAACTTCAGCGGAATTCTTAGAACAATGGAAGAGTTCCAAAGCATTTTTAAAAGTCAGCAGAATTCCAAGAACAATAGAAGGGTACCAAAGCATGTTTAAACTTCAGCGGAATTCTGAGAACAATGTAAGCATTCCGAAGCATTTTTAAACTTCACCGCAATTCCGAGAACAATGGAAGAGTTCCGAAGCATTTTTAAACGTCAGCGGAATTCCGAGAACAATGGAAGAGTTCCGAAGCATTTTTAAACTTCAGCAGAATTCCGAGAACAATGGAAGAGTTCCGAAGCATACTTAAACTTCAGCGGAATTCCGAGAACAATGGAAGAGTTTCGAAGCATTTTTAAAAGTCAGCGGAATTCCGAGAACAATAGAAGAGTTGTGAAGCAATTTTAAGAGTCAGCGGAAATCCGAGAACAATGGAAGAGTTCCGAAGCATTTTTAAACGTCAGCGGAATTCCGAGAACAATGGAAGAGTTCTGAAGCATTTTTAAAAGTCAGCGGAATTCTGAGAACAATAGAAGAGTTGTGAAGCATTTTTAAGCGTCAGCGGAGTTCCGAGAACAATGGAAGAATTCCGAAGCATTTTTAAACTTCAAAACTTCAGCGGAATTCTTAGAACAATGGAAGAGTTCCAAAGCATTTTTAAAAGTCAGCAGAATTCCGAGAACAAAAGAAGGGTACCAAAGCATGTTTAAACTTCAGCGGAATTCTGAGAACAATGTAAGCGTTCCGAAGCATTTTTAAACTTCACCGCAATTCCGAGAACAATGGAAGAGTTCCGAAGCATTTTTAAACGTCAGCGGAATTCCGAGAACAATGGAAGAGTTCCGAAGCATTTTTAAACTTCACCGGAATTCCGAGAACAATGGAAGAGTTCCGAAGCATTTTTAAACTTCAGCGGAATTTGGAGAACAATCGAAGAGTTCCGAAGCATTTTTAAAAGTCAGCGGAATTCCGAGAACAATGGAAGCTTTGTGAAGCATTTTTAAACGTCAGCGGAATTCCGAGAACAATGGAAGAGTTCCGAAGCATTTTTAAACGTCAGCGGAATTCCGAGAACAATGGAAGAGTTCTGAAGCCTTTTTAAATGTCAGCGGAATTCCGAGAACAATGGAAAAGTTCCGATGCATTTTTAAATGTCAGCGGAATTCTGAGAACAATGGAAGAGTTCCGAAGCATACTTAAACTTCAGCGGAATTCCGAGAACAATGGAAGAGTTTCGAAGCATTTTTAAAAGTCAGCGGAATTCCGAGAACAATAGAAGAGTTGTGAAGCAATTTTAAGAGTCAGCGGAATTCCGAGAACAATGGAAGTGTTCCGAAGCATTTTTAAACGTCAGCGGAATTCCGAGAACAATGGAAGAGTTCTGAAGCATTTTTAAAAGTCAGCGGAATTCTGAGAACAATAGAAGAGTTGTGAAGCATTTTTAAGCGTCAGCGGAATTCCGAGAACAATGGAAGAGTTCTGAAGCCTTTTTAAATGTCAGCGGAATTCCGAGAACAATGGAAGAGTTCCGAAGCATTTTTAAATGTCAGCGGAATTCTGAGAACAATGGAAGAGTTCCGAAGCATTTTTAAACGTCAGCGGAATTCCGAGAACAATGGAAGAGTTCCGAAGCATTTTTAAACTTCAGCGGAATTCCGAGAACAATGGAAGAGTTCCGAAGCATTTTTAAACGTCAGCGGAATTCCGAGAACAATGGAAGAGTTCTGAAGACTTTTTAAATGTCAGCGGAATTCCGAGAACAATGGAAAAGTTCCGAAGCATTTTTAAATGTCAGCGGAATTCTGAGAACAATGGAAGAGTTCCGAAGCTTTTTAAACTTCAGCAGAATTCCGAGAACAATGGAAGAGTTCCGAAGCATACTTAAACTTCAGCGGAATTCCGAGAACAATGGAAGAGTTTCGAAGCATTTTTAAAAGTCAGCGGAATTCCGAGAACAATAGAAGAGTTGTGAAGCAATTTTAAGAGTCAGCGGAATTCTGAGAACAATAGAAGAGTTGTGAAGCATTTTTAAGCGTCAGCGGAATTCCGAGTACAATGGAAGAATTCCGAAGCATTTTTAAACTTCAAAACTTCAGCGGAATTCTTAGAACAATGGAAGAGTTCCAAAGCATTTTTAAAAGTCAGCAGAATTCCAAGAACAATAGAAGGGTACCAAAGCATGCTTAAACTTCAGCGGAATTCTGAGAACAATGTAAGCGTTCCGAAGCATTTTTAAACTTCACCGCAATTCCGAGAACAATGGAAGAGTTCCGAAGCATTTTTAAACGTCAGCGGAATTCCGAGAACAATGGAAGAGTTCCGAAGCATTTTTAAACGTCAGCGGAATTCCGAGAACAATGGAAGAGTTCCGAAGCATTTTTAAATGTAAGCGGAATTCTGAGAACAATGGAAGAGTTCCGAAGCATTTTTAAACTTCAGCAGAATTCCGAGAACAATGGAAGAGTTCCGAAGCATACTTAAACTTCAGCGGAATTCCGAGAACAATGGAAGAGTTTCGAAGCACTTTTAAAAGTCAGCGGAATTCCGAGAACAATAGAAGAGTTGTGAAGCAATTTTAAGAGTCAGCGGAATTCCGAGAACAATGGAAGAGTTCCGAAGCATTTTTAAACGTCAGCGGAATTCCGAGAACAATGGAAGAGTTCCGAAGCATTTTTAAACTTCAGCGGAATTTGGAGAACAATGGAAGAGTTCCGAAGCATTTTTAAAAGTCAGCGGAATTCCGAGAACAATGGAAGCTTTGTGAAGCATTTTTAAACGTCAGCGGAATTCTGAGAACAATGGAAGAGTTCCGAAGCATTTTTAAACGTCAGCGGAATTCCGAGAACAATGGAAGAGTTCTGAAGCCTTTTTAAATGTCAGCGGAATTCCGAGAACAATGGAAAAGTTCCGAAGCATTTTTAAATGTCAGCGGAATTCTGAGAACAATGGAAGAGTTCCGAAGCATTTTTAAACTTCAGCAGAATTCCGAGAACAATCGAAGAGTTCCGAAGCATACTTAAACTTCAGCGGAATTCCGAGAACAATGGAAGAGTTCCGAAGCATTTTTAAACTTCAGCGGAATTTGGAGAACAATCGAAGAGTTCCGAAGCATTTTTAAATGTCAGCGGAATTCCGAGAACAATGGAAGCTTTGAGAAGCATTTTTAAACGTCAGCGGAATTCCGAGAACAATGGAAGAGTTCCGAAGCATTTTTAAACGTCAGCGGAATTCCGAGAACAATGGAAGAGTTCTGAAGCCTTTTTAAATGTCAGCGGAATTCCGAGAACAATGGAAAAGTTCCGAAGCATTTTTAAATGTCAGCGGAATTCTGAGAACAATGGAAGAGTTCCGAAGCATTTTTAAACTTCAGCAGAATTCCGAGAACAATGGAAGAGTTCCGAAGCATCCTTAAACTTCAGCGGAATTCCGAGAACAATGGAAGAGTTTCGAAGCATTTTTAAAAGTCAGCGGAATTCCGAGAACAATAGAAGAGTTGTGAAGCAATTTTAAGAGTCAGCGGAATTCCGAGAACAATGGAAGAGTTCCGAAGCATTTTTAAACGTCAGCGGAATTCCGAGAACAATGGAAGAGTTCTGAAGCATTTTTAAAAGTCAGCGGAATTCTGAGAACAATAGAAGAGTTGTGAAGCATTTTTAAGCGTCAGCGGAATTCCGAGTACAATGGAAGAATTCCGAAGCATTTTTAAACTTCAAAACTTCAGCGGAATTCTTAGAACAATGGAAGAGTTCCAAAGCATTTTTAAAAGTCAGCAGAATTCCAAGAACAATAGAAGGGTACCAAAGCATGTTTAAACTTCAGCGGAATTCTGAGAACAATGTAAGCATTCCGAAGCATTTTTAAACTTCACCGCAATTCCGAGAACAATGGAAGAGTTCCGAAGCATTTTTAAACGTCAGCGGAATTCCGAGAACAATGGAAGAGTTCCGAAGCATTTTTAAACTTCAGCAGAATTCCGAGAACAATGGAAGAGTTCCGAAGCATACTTAAACTTCAGCGGAATTCCGAGAACAATGGAAGAGTTTCGAAGCATTTTTAAAAGTCAGCGGAATTCCGAGAACAATAGAAGAGTTGTGAAGCAATTTTAAGAGTCAGCGGAAATCCGAGAACAATGGAAGAGTTCCGAAGCATTTTTAAACGTCAGCGGAATTCCGAGAACAATGGAAGAGTTCTGAAGCATTTTTAAAAGTCAGCGGAATTCTGAGAACAATAGAAGAGTTGTGAAGCATTTTTAAGCGTCAGCGGAGTTCCGAGAACAATGGAAGAATTCCGAAGCATTTTTAAACTTCAAAACTTCAGCGGAATTCTTAGAACAATGGAAGAGTTCCAAAGCATTTTTAAAAGTCAGCAGAATTCCGAGAACAAAAGAAGGGTACCAAAGCATGTTTAAACTTCAGCGGAATTCTGAGAACAATGTAAGCGTTCCGAAGCATTTTTAAACTTCACCGCAATTCCGAGAACAATGGAAGAGTTCCGAAGCATTTTTAAACGTCAGCGGAATTCCGAGAACAATGGAAGAGTTCCGAAGCATTTTTAAACTTCACCGGAATTCCGAGAACAATGGAAGAGTTCCGAAGCATTTTTAAACTTCAGCGGAATTTGGAGAACAATCGAAGAGTTCCGAAGCATTTTTAAAAGTCAGCGGAATTCCGAGAACAATGGAAGCTTTGTGAAGCATTTTTAAACGTCAGCGGAATTCCGAGAACAATGGAAGAGTTCCGAAGCATTTTTAAACGTCAGCGGAATTCCGAGAACAATGGAAGAGTTCTGAAGCCTTTTTAAATGTCAGCGGAATTCCGAGAACAATGGAAAAGTTCCGATGCATTTTTAAATGTCAGCGGAATTCTGAGAACAATGGAAGAGTTCCGAAGCATACTTAAACTTCAGCGGAATTCCGAGAACAATGGAAGAGTTTCGAAGCATTTTTAAAAGTCAGCGGAATTCCGAGAACAATAGAAGAGTTGTGAAGCAATTTTAAGAGTCAGCGGAATTCCGAGAACAATGGAAGTGTTCCGAAGCATTTTTAAACGTCAGCGGAATTCCGAGAACAATGGAAGAGTTCTGAAGCATTTTTAAAAGTCAGCGGAATTCTGAGAACAATAGAAGAGTTGTGAAGCATTTTTAAGCGTCAGCGGAATTCCGAGAACAATGGAAGAGTTCTGAAGCCTTTTTAAATGTCAGCGGAATTCCGAGAACAATGGAAGAGTTCCGAAGCATTTTTAAATGTCAGCGGAATTCTGAGAACAATGGAAGAGTTCCGAAGCATTTTTAAACGTCAGCGGAATTCCGAGAACAATGGAAGAGTTCCGAAGCATTTTTAAACTTCAGCGGAATTCCGAGAACAATGGAAGAGTTCCGAAGCATTTTTAAACGTCAGCGGAATTCCGAGAACAATGGAAGAGTTCTGAAGACTTTTTAAATGTCAGCGGAATTCCGAGAACAATGGAAAAGTTCCGAAGCATTTTTAAATGTCAGCGGAATTCTGAGAACAATGGAAGAGTTCCGAAGCTTTTTAAACTTCAGCAGAATTCCGAGAACAATGGAAGAGTTCCGAAGCATACTTAAACTTCAGCGGAATTCCGAGAACAATGGAAGAGTTTCGAAGCATTTTTAAAAGTCAGCGGAATTCCGAGAACAATAGAAGAGTTGTGAAGCAATTTTAAGAGTCAGCGGAATTCTGAGAACAATAGAAGAGTTGTGAAGCATTTTTAAGCGTCAGCGGAATTCCGAGTACAATGGAAGAATTCCGAAGCATTTTTAAACTTCAAAACTTCAGCGGAATTCTTAGAACAATGGAAGAGTTCCAAAGCATTTTTAAAAGTCAGCAGAATTCCAAGAACAATAGAAGGGTACCAAAGCATGCTTAAACTTCAGCGGAATTCTGAGAACAATGTAAGCGTTCCGAAGCATTTTTAAACTTCACCGCAATTCCGAGAACAATGGAAGAGTTCCGAAGCATTTTTAAACGTCAGCGGAATTCCGAGAACAATGGAAGAGTTCCGAAGCATTTTTAAACGTCAGCGGAATTCCGAGAACAATGGAAGAGTTCCGAAGCATTTTTAAATGTAAGCGGAATTCTGAGAACAATGGAAGAGTTCCGAAGCATTTTTAAACTTCAGCAGAATTCCGAGAACAATGGAAGAGTTCCGAAGCATACTTAAACTTCAGCGGAATTCCGAGAACAATGGAAGAGTTTCGAAGCACTTTTAAAAGTCAGCGGAATTCCGAGAACAATAGAAGAGTTGTGAAGCAATTTTAAGAGTCAGCGGAATTCCGAGAACAATGGAAGAGTTCCGAAGCATTTTTAAACGTCAGCGGAATTCCGAGAACAATGGAAGAGTTCCGAAGCATTTTTAAACTTCAGCGGAATTTGGAGAACAATCGAAGAGTTCCGAAGCATTTTTAAAAGTCAGCGGAATTCCGAGAACAATGGAAGCTTTGTGAAGCATTTTTAAACGTCAGCGGAATTCTGAGAACAATGGAAGAGTTCCGAAGCATTTTTAAACGTCAGCGGAATTCCGAGAACAATGGAAGAGTTCTGAAGCCTTTTTAAATGTCAGCGGAATTCCGAGAACAATGGAAAAGTTCCGAAGCATTTTTAAATGTCAGCGGAATTCTGAGAACAATGGAAGAGTTCCGAAGCATTTTTAAACTTCAGCAGAATTCCGAGAACAATCGAAGAGTTCCGAAGCATACTTAAACTTCAGCGGAATTCCGAGAACAATGGAAGAGTTCCGAAGCATTTTTAAACTTCAGCGGAATTTGGAGAACAATCGAAGAGTTCCGAAGCATTTTTAAATGTCAGCGGAATTCCGAGAACAATGGAAGCTTTGAGAAGCATTTTTAAACGTCAGCGGAATTCCGAGAACAAGGGAAGAGTTCCGAAGCATTTTTAAACGTCAGCGGAATTCCGAGAACAATGGAAGAGTTCTGAAGCCTTTTTAAATGTCAGCGGAATTCCGAGAACAATGGAAAAGTTCCGAAGCATTTTTAAATGTCAGCGGAATTCTGAGAACAATGGAAGAGTTCCGAAGCATTTTTAAACTTCAGCAGAATTCCGAGAACAATGGAAGAGTTCCGAAGCATCCTTAAACTTCAGCGGAATTCCGAGAACAATGGAAGAGTTTCGAAGCATTTTTAAAAGTCAGCGGAATTCCGAGAACAATAGAAGAGTTGTGAAGCAATTTTAAGAGTCAGCGGAATTCCGAGAACAATGGAAGAGTTCCGAAGCATTTTTAAACGTCAGCGGAATTCCGAGAACAATGGAAGAGTTCTGAAGCATTTTTAAAAGTCAGCGGAATTCTGAGAACAATGGAAGAGTTCCGAAGCATTTTTAAACTTCAGCAGAATTCCGAGAACAATGGAAGAGTTCCGAAGCATACTTAAACTTCAGCGGAATTTGGAGAACAATCGAAGAGTTCCGAAGCATTTTTAAAAGTCAGCGGAATTCCGAGAACAATGGAAGCTTTGAGAAGCATTTTTAAACGTCAGCGGAATTCCGAGAACAATGGAAGAGTTCCGAAGCATTTTTAAACGTCAACGGAATTCCGAGAACAATGGAAGAGTTCTGAAGCCTTTTTAAATGTCAGCGGAATTCCGAGAACAATGGAAGAGTTCCGAAGCATTTTTAAATGTCAGCAGAATTCTGAGAACAATGGAAGAGTTCCGAAGCATTTTTAAACTTCAGCAGAATTCCGAGAACAATCGAAGAGTTCCGAAGCATACTTAAACTTCAGCAGAATTCCGAGAACAATGGAAGAGTTCTGAAGCATTTTTTAAAGTCAGCGGAATAACGAGAACAATGGAAGAGTTGTGAAGTATTTTTAAACGTCAGTGGAATTTCAAGAACAATGGAAGAGTTCCGAAGCATTTTTAAACGTCAGCGGAATTCCGAGAACAATGGAAGAGTTCCGAAGCATTTTTAAATGTAAGCGGAATTCTGAGAACAATGGAAGAGTTCCGAAGCATTTTTAAACTTCAGCAGAATTCCGAGAACAATTTAAGAGTTCCGAAGCATACTTAAACTTCAGTGGAATTCCGAGAACAATGGAAGAGTTTCGAAGCATTTTTAAAAGTCAGCGGAATTCCGAGAACAATAGAAGAGTTGTGAAGCAATTTTAAGAGTCAGCGGAATTCCGAGAACAATGGAAGAGTTCCGAAGCATTTTTAAACGACAGCGGAATTCTGAGAACAATGGAAGAGTTCCGAAGCATTTTTAAACTTCAGCGGAATTTGGAGAACAATCGAAGAGTTCCGAAGCATTTTTAAATGTCAGCGGAAATACGAGAACAATGGAAGCTTTGAGAAGCATTTTTAAACGTCAGCGGAATTCCGAGAACAAGGAAGAGTTCCGAAGCATTTTTAAACGTCAGCGGAATTCCGAGAACAATGGAAGAGTTCTGAAGCCTTTTTAAATGTCAGCGGAATTCCGAGAACAATGGAAAAGTTCCGAAGCATTTTTAAATGTCAGCGGAATTCTGAGAACAATGGAAGAGTTCCGATGCATTTTTAAACTTCAGCAGAATTCCGAGAACAATGGAAGAGTTCCGAAGCATACTTAATCTTCAGCGGAATTCCGAGAACAATGGAAGAGTTTCGAAGCATTTTTAAAAGTCAGCGGAATTCCGAGAACAATAGAAGAGTTGTGAAGCAATTTTAAGAGTCAGCAGAATTCCGAGAACAATGGAAGAGTTCCGAAGCATTTTTAAACGTCAGCGGAATTCCGAGAACAATGGAAGAGTTCTGAAGCATTTTTAAAAGTCAGCGGAATTCTGAGAACAATAGAAGAGTTGTGAAGCATTTTTAAGCGTCAGCGGAATTCCGAGAACAATGGAAGAATTCCGAAGCATTTTTAAACTTCAAAACTTCAGCGGAATTCTTAGAACAATGGAAGAGTTCCAAAGCATTTTTAAAAGTCAGCAGAATTCCGAGAACAAAAGAAGGGTACCAAAGCATGTTTAAACTTCAGCGGAATTCTGAGAACAATGTAAGCGTTCCGAAGCATTTTTAAACTTCACCGCAATTCCGAGAACAATGGAAGAGTTCCGAAGCATTTTTAAACGTCAGCGGAATTCCGAGAACAATGGAAGAGTTCCGAAGCATTTTTAAACGTCAGCGGAATTCCGAGAACAATGGAAGAGTTCCGAAGCATTTTTAAATGTAAGCGGAATTCTGAGAACAATGGAAGAGTTCCGAAGCATTTTTAAACTTCAGCAGAATTCCGAGAACAATGGAAGAGTTCCGAAGCATACTTAAACTTCAGCGGAGTTCCGAGAACAATGGAAGAGTTTCGAAGCATTTTTAAAAGTCAGCGGAATTCCGAGAACAATAGAAGAGTTGTGAAGCAATTTTAAGAGTCAGCGGAATTCCGAGAACAATGGAAGATTTCCGAAGCATTTTTAAACGTCAGCGGAATTCCGAGAACAATGGAAGAGTTCCGAAGCATTTTTAAATGTAAGCGGAATTCTGAGAACAATGGAAGAGTTCCGAAGCATTTTTAAACTTCAGCAGAATTCCGAGAACAATGGAAGAGTTCCGAAGCATACTTAAACTTCAGCGGAATTCCGAGAACAATGGAAGAGTTTCGAAGCATTTTTAAAAGTCAGCGGAATTCCGAGAACAATAGAAGAGTTGTGAAGCAATTTTAAGAGTCAGCGGAATTCCGAGAACAATGGAAGATTTCCGAAGCATTTTTAAACGTCAGCGGAATTCCGAGAACAATGGAAGAGTTCCGAAGCATTTTTAAACTTCAGCGGAATTTGGAGAACAATCGAAGAGTTCCGAAGCATTTTTAAAAGTCAGCGGAATTCCGAGAACAATGGAAGCTTTGTGAAGCATTTTTAAACGTCAGCGGAATTCCGAGAACAATGGAAGAGTTCCGAAGCATTTTTAAACGTCAGCGGAATTCCGAGATCAATGGAAGCGTTCTGAAGCCTTTTTAAATGTCAGCGGAATTCCGAGAACAATGGAAAAGTTCCGATGCATTTTTAAATGTCAGCGGAATTCTGAGAACTATGGAAGAGTTCCGAAGCATACTTAAACTTCAGCGGAATTCCGAGAACAATGGAAGAGTTTCGAAGCATTTTTAAAAGTCAGCGGAATTCCGAGAACAATAGAAGAGTTGTGAAGCAATTTTAAGAGTCAGCGGAATTCCGAGAACAATGGAAGAGTTCCGAAGCATTTTTAAACGTCAGCGGAATTCCGAGAACAATGGAAGAGTTCTGAAGCATTTTTAAAAGTCAGCGGAATTCTGAGAACAATAGAAGAGTTGTGAAGCGTTTTTAAGCGTCAGCGGAATTCCGAGAACAATGGAAGAGTTCTGAAGCCTTTTTAAATGTCAGCGGAATTCCGAGAACAATGGAAGCTTTGTGAAGCATTTTTAAACGTCAGCGGAATTCCGAGAACAATGGAAGAGTTCCGAAGCATTTTTAAACGTCAGCGGAATTTCGAGAACAATGGAAGAGTTCTGTAGCCTTTTTAAATGTCAGCGGAATTCCGAGAACAATGGAAAAGTTCCGAAGCATTTTTAAATGTCAGCGGAATTCTGAGAACAATGGAAGAGTTCCGAAGCATTTTTAAACTTCAGCAGAATTCCGAGAACAATGGAAGAGTTCCGAAGCATACTTAAACTTCAGCGGAATTCCGAGAAAAATGGAAGAGTTTCGAAGCATTTTTAAAAGTCAGCGGAATTCCGAGAACAATATAAGAGTTGTGAAGCAATTTTAAGAGTCAGCGGAATTCCGAGAACAATGGAAGAGTTCCGAAGCATTTTTAAACGTCAGCGGAATTCCGAGAACAATGGAAGAGTTCTGAAGCATTTTTAAAAGTCAGCGGAATTCTGAGAACAATAGAAGAGTTGTGAAGCATTTTTAAGCGTCAGCGGAATTCCGAGAACAATGGAAGAATTCCGAAGCTTTTTAAACTTCAGCAGAATTCCGAGAACAATGGAAGCGTTCCGAAGCATACTTAAACTTCAGCGGAATTCCGAGAACAATGGAAGAGTTTCGAAGCATTTTTAAAAGTCAGCGGAATTCCGAGAACAATAGAAGAGTTGTGAAGCAATTTTAAGAGTCAGCGGAATTCCGAGAACAATGGAAGAGTTCCGAAGCATTTTTAAACGTCAGCGGAATTCCGAGAACAATGGAAGAGTTCTGAAGCATTTTTAAAAGTCAGCGGAATTCTGAGAACAATAGAAGAGTTGTGAAGCATTTTTAAGCGTCAGCGGAATTCCGAGTACAATGGAAGAATTCCGAAGCATTTTTAAACTTCAAAACTTCAGCGGAATTCTTAGAACAATGGAAGAGTTCCAAAGCATTTTTAAAAGTCAGCAGAATTCCAAGAACAATAGAAGGGTACCAAAGCATGTTTAAACTTCAGCGGAATTCTGAGAACAATGTAAGCGTTCCGAAGCATTTTTAAACTTCACCGCAATTCCGAGAACAATGGAAGAGTTCCGAAGCATTTTTAAACGTCAGCGGAATTCCGAGAACAATGGAAGAGTTCCGAAGCATTTTTAAACGTCAGCGGAATTCCGAGAACAATGGAAGAGTTCCGAAGCATTTTTAAATGTAAGCGGAATTCTGAGAACAATGGAAGAGTTCCGAAGCATTTTTAAACTTCAGCAGAATTCCGAGAACAATGGAAGAGTTCCGAAGCATACTTAAACTTCAGCGGAATTCCGAGAACAATGGAAGAGTTTCGAAGCACTTTTAAAAGTCAGCGGAATTCCGAGAACAATAGAAGAGTTGTGAAGCATTTTTAAGCGTCAGCGGAATTCCGAGAACAATGGAAGAGTTCCGAAGCATTCTTAAACTTCAGCAGAATTCCGAGAACAATAGAAGAGTTCCGAAGCATTTTTAAACTTCAGCAGAATTCCTGGATCAATGGAAGAGTTTCGAAGCATTTTTAAAAGTCAGCAGAATTCCGAGAACAATAGAAGGGTACCAAAGCATGTTTAAACTTCAGCGGAATTCTGAGAACAATGTAAGAGTTCCGAAGCATTTTTAAACTTCACCGGAATTCCGAGAACAATGGAAGAGTTCCGAAGCATTTTTAAACGTCAGCGGAATTTTGAAAACAATGGAAGATTTCCGAAGCATTTTTAAACTTCAGCAGAATTCCTGGATCAATGGAAGAGTTCCGAAGCATTTTTAAAAGTCAGCAGAATTCCGAGAACAATAGAAGGGTACCAAAGCATGTTTAAACTTCATCGGAATTCTGAGAACAATGTAAGAGTTCCGAAGCATTTTTAAACTTCACCGGAATTCCGAGAACAATGGAAGAGTTCTGAAGCATTTTTAAACGTCAGCGGAATTTTGAAAACAATGGAAGATTTCCGAAGCATTTTTAAACGTCAGCGGAATTCCGAGAACAATGGAAGAGTTCTGAAGCATTTTTAAAAGTCAGCGGAATTCTGAGAACAATAGAAGAGTTGTGAAGCATTTTTAAGCGTCAGCGGAATTCCGAGAACAATGGAAGAATTCCGAAGCATTTTTAAACTTCAAAACTTCAGCGGAATTCTTAGAACAATGGAAGAGTTCCAAAGCATTTTTAAAAGTCAGCAGAATTCCGAGAACAATAGAAGGGTACCAAAGCATGTTTAAACTTCAGCGGAATTCTGAGAACAATGTAAGCGTTCCGAAGCATTTTTAAACTTCACCGCAATTCCGAGAACAATGGAAGAGTTCCGAAGCATTTTTAAACGTCAGCGGAATTCCGAGAACAATGGAAGAGTTCTGAAGCATTTTTAAACTTCAGC
Organism: Phyllobates terribilis; assembly: GCF_046119375.1. Classification (NCBI taxonomy): domain Eukaryota; kingdom Metazoa; phylum Chordata; class Amphibia; order Anura; family Dendrobatidae; genus Phyllobates; species Phyllobates terribilis. Next base: position 17,517,314 of record NW_027362775.1, on the reverse strand, counting down.
GGAATTTTGAAAACAATGGAAGATTTCCGAAGCATTTTTAAACATCAGCGGAATTCTGCGAACACTGGAAAAGTTCCGAAGCATTTTTAAACTTCAGCAGAATTTGGAGAACAATCGAAGAGTTCCGAGGCATTTTTAAAAGTCAGCGGAATTCCGAGAACAATTTAAGAGTTCTGAAGCATTTTTAAACATCAGCGGAATTTTGAAAACAATGGAAGATTTCCGAAGCATTTTTAAAAGTCAGTAGAATTCTGAGAACAATAGAAGAGTTGTGAAGCATTTTTAAGCGTCAGCGGAATTCCGAGAACAATGGAAGAGTTCCGAAGCATTCTTAAACTTCAGCGGAATTCCGAGAACAATGGAAGAGTTCCGAAGCATTTTTAAAAGTCAGCGGAATTCCGAGAACAATAGAAGAGTTCAGAAGCATTTTTAAACTTCAGCAGAATTCCTGGATCAATGGAAGAGTTCCGAAGCATTTATAAACTTCAGCGGAATTTGGAGAACAATCGAAGAGTTCCGAAGCATTTTTAAAAGTCAGCGGAATTCCTAGAACACTGGAAGAGTTCCGAAGCATTTTTAAACTTCAGCGGAATTTGGAGAACAATCTAACAGTTCCGAAGCATTTTTAAAAGTCAGCGGAATTCCAAGAACAATGGAAGAGTTGTGAAGCATTTTTAAACGTCAGCGGAATTCCGAGAACAATGGAAGAGTTCCGAAGCATTTTTAAACGTCAGCGGAATTCCGAGAACAATGGAAGAGTTCTGAAGCCTTTTTAAATGTCAGCGGAATTCCGAGAACAATGGAAGACTTCTGAAGCATTTTTAAATGTCATCGGAATTCTGAGAACAATGGAAGAGTTCCGAAGCATTTTTAAATGTCAGCGGAATTCCGAGAACAATAGAAGAGTTGTGAAGCATTTTTAAGCGTCAGCGGAATTCCGAGAACAATGGAAGAGTTCCAAAGCATTTTTAAACTTCAGCCGAATTCTGAGAACAATGGAAGAGTTCTGAAGCATTCTTAAATTTCAGCGGAATTCTGAGAACAATGGAAGAGTTTTGAAGCAATTTTAAGCGTCAGCGGAATTCCGACAACAATGGAAGAGTTCAGAAGCATTTTTAAAAGTCAGCGGAATTGTGAGAAAAATAGAAGAGTTGTGAAGCATTTTTAAGCGTCAGCGGAATTCCGAGAACAATGGAAGAGTTCCGAAGCATTCTTAAACTTCAGCAGAATTCCTGGATCAATGGAAGAGTTTCGAAGCATTTTTAAAAGTCAGCAGAATTCCGAGAACAATAGAAGGGTACCAAAGCATGTTTAAACTTCAGCGGAATTCTGAGAACAATGTAAGAGTTCCAAAGCATTTTTAAACTTCACCGGAATTCCGAGAACAATGGAAGAGTTCCGAAGCATTTTTAAACGTCAGCGGAATTTTGAAAACAATGGAAGATTTCCGAAGCATTTTTAAACTTCAGCAGAATTCCTGGATCAATGGAAGAGTTCCGAAGCATTTTTAAAAGTCAGCAGAATTCCGAGAACATTAGAAGGGTACCAAAGCATGTTTAAACTTCATCGGAATTCTGAGAACAATGTAAGAGTTCCGAAGCATTTTTAAACTTCACCGGAATTCCGAGAACAATGGAAGAGTTCTGAAGCATTTTTAAACGTCAGCGGAATTTTGAAAACAATGGAAGATTTCCGAAGCATTTTTAAACGTCAGCAGAATTCTGCAAACACTGGAAGAGTTCCGAAGCATTTTTAAACTTCAGCGGAATTTGGAGAACAATCGAAGAGTTCCGAAGCATTTTTAAAAGTCAGCGGAATTCCGAGAACACTGGAAGAGTTCCGAAGCATTTTCAAACTTCAGCGGAATTTGGAGAACAATCAAAGAGTTCCGAAGCATTTTTAAAAGTCAGCGGAATTCCGAGAATAATGGAAGAGTTGTGAAGCATTTTTAAACGTCAGCGGAATTCCGAGAACAATGGAAGAGTTCCGAAGCATTTTTAAATGTCAGCGGAATTCCGAGAACAATGGAAGAGTTCTGAAGCATTTTTAAACGTCAGCGGATTTTGAAAACAATGGAAGATTTCCGAAGCATTTTTAAACGTCAGCGGAATTTGGAGAACAATCGAAGAGTTCCGAAGCATTTTTAAACTTCAACGGAATTTGGAGAACAATGGAAGAGTTCAGAAGCATTTTTAAAAGTCAGCGGAATTCCGAGAACAATGGAAGAGTTGTGAAGCATTTTTAAACGACAGCGGAATTCCGAGAACAATGGAAGAGTTCCGAAGCATTTTTAAACGTCAGCGGAATTCCAAGAACAATGCAAGAGTTCTGAAGCCTTTTTAAATGTCAGCGGAATTCCGAGAACAATGGAAGAGTTCCGAAGCATTCTTAAACTTCAGCGGAATTCCGAAAACAATGGAAGAGTTCCGAAGCATTTTTAAATGTCAGCGGAATTCCGAGAACAATAGAAGAGTTGTGAAGCATTTTTAAGCGTCAGCAGAATTCCGAGAACAATGGAAGAGTTCCGAAGCATTTTTAAACTTCAGCGGAATTTGGAGAACAATCGAAGAGTTCCGAAGCATTTTTAAACTTCACCGGAATTCCGAGAACAATGGAAGAGTTCCGAAGCATTTTTAAACGTCAGCGGAATTTTGAAAACAATGGAAGATTTCCGAAGCATTTTTAAACTTCAGCAGAATTCCTGGATCAATGGAAGAGTTCCGAAGCATTTTTAAAAGTCAGCAGAATTCCGAGAACAATAGAAGGGTACCAAAGCATGTTTAAACTTCATCGGAATTCTGAGAACAATGTAAGAGTTCCGAAGCATTTTTAAACTTCACCGGAATTCCGAGAACAATGGAAGAGTTCTGAAGCATTTTTAAAAGTCAGCGGAATTCTGAGAACAATAGAAGAGTTGTGAAGCATTTTTAAGCGTCAGCGGAATTCCGAGAACAATGGAAGAATTCCGAAGCATTTTTAAACTTCAAAACTTCAGCGGAATTCTTAGAACAATGGAAGAGTTCCAAAGCATTTTTAAAAGTCAGCAGAATTCCGAGAACAATAGAAGGGTACCAAAGCATGTTTAAACTTCAGCGGAATTCTGAGAACAATGTAAGCGTTCCGAAGCATTTTTAAACTTCACCGCAATTCCGAGAACAATGGAAGAGTTCCGAAGCATTTTTAAACGTCAGCGGAATTCCGAGAACAATGGAAGAGTTCTGAAGCATTTTTAAACTTCAGCGGAATTTTGAAAACAATGGAAGATTTCCGAAGCATTTTTAAACGTCAGCGGAATTCTGCGAACACTGGAAAAGTTCCGAAGCATTTTTAAACTTCAGCAGAATTTGGAGAACAATCGAAGAGTTCCGAGGCATTTTTAAAAGTCAGCGGAATTCCGAGAACAATTTAAGAGTTCTGAAGCATTTTTAAACATCAGCGGAATTTTGAAAACAATGGAAGATTTCCGAAGCATTTTTAAAAGTCAGCAGAATTCTGAGAACAATAGAAGAGTTGTGAAGCATTTTTAAGCGTCAGCGGAATTCCGAGAACAATGGAAGAGTTCCAAAGCATTCTTAAACTTCAGCGGAATTCCGAGAACAATGGAAGAGTTCCGAAGCATTTTTAAAAGTCAGCGGAATTCCGAGAACAATAGAAGAGTTCAGAAGCATTTTTAAACTTCAGCAGAATTCCTGGATCAATGGAAGAGTTCCGAAGCATTTATAAACTTCAGCGGAATTTGGAGAACAATCGAAGAGTTCCGAAGCATTTTTAAAAGTCAGCGGAATTCCTAGAACACTGGAAGAGTTCCGAAGCATTTTTATACTTCAGCGGAATTTGGAGAACAATCTAACAGTTCCGAAGCATTTTTAAAAGTCAGCGGAATTCCAAGAACAATGGAAGAGTTGTGAAGCATTTTTAAACGTCAGCGGAATTCCGAGAACAATGGAAGAGTTCCGAAGCATTTTTAAACGTCAGCGGAATTCCGAGAACAATGGAAGAGTTCTGAAGCCTTTTTAAATGTCAGCGGAATTCCGAGAACAATGGAAGACTTCTGAAGCATTTTTAAATGTCATCGGAATTCTGAGAACAATGGAAGAGTTCCGAAGCATTTTTAAATGTCAGCGGAATTCCGAGAACAATATAAGAGTTGTGAAGCATTTTTAAGCGTCAGCGGAATTCCGAGAACAATGGAAGAGTTCCAAAGCATTTTTAAACTTCAGCCGAATTCTGAGAACAATGGAAGAGTTCTGAAGCATTCTTAAATTTCAGCGGAATTCTGAGAACAATGGAAGAGTTTTGAAGCAATTTTAAGCGTCAGCGGAATTCCGACAACAATGGAAGAGTTCAGAAGCATTTTTAAAAGTCAGCGGAATTGTGAGAAAAATAGAAGAGTTGTGAAGCATTTTTAAGCGTCAGCGGAATTCCGAGAACAATGGAAGAGTTCCGAAGCATTCTTAAACTTCAGCAGAATTCCGAGAACAATGGAAGAGTTCCGAAGCATTTTTAAAAGTCAGCGGAATTCCGAGAACAATAGAAGAGTTCCGAAGCATTTTTAAACTTCAGCAGAATTCCTGGATCAATGGAAGAGTTTCGAAGCATTTTTAAAAGTCAGCAGAATTCCGAGAACAATAGAAGGGTACCAAAGCATGTTTAAACTTCAGCGGAATTCTGAGAACAATGTAAGAGTTCCAAAGCATTTTTAAACTTCACCGGAATTCCGAGAACAATGGAAGAGTTCCGAAGCATTTTTAAACGTCAGCGGAATTTTGAAAACAATGGAAGATTTCCGAAGCATTTTTAAACTTCAGCAGAATTCCTGGATCAATGGAAGAGTTCCGAAGCATTTTTAAAAGTCAGCAGAATTCCGAGAACATTAGAAGGGTACCAAAGCATGTTTAAACTTCATCGGAATTCTGAGAACAATGTAAGAGTTCCGAAGCATTTTTAAACTTCACCGGAATTCCGAGAACAATGGAAGAGTTCTGAAGCATTTTTAAACGTCAGCGGAATTTTGAGAACAATAGAAGAGTTGTGAAGCATTTTTAAGCGTCAGCGGAATTCCGAGAACAATGGAAGAATTCCGAAGCATTTTTAAACTTCAAAACTTCAGCGGAATTCTTAGAACAATGGAAGAGTTCCAAAGCATTTTTAAAAGTCAGCAGAATTCCGAGAACAATAGAAGGGTACCAAAGCATGTTTAAACTTCAGCGGAATTCTGAGAACAATGTAAGCGTTCCGAAGCATTTTTAAACTTCACCGCAATTCCGAGAACAATGGAAGAGTTCCGAAGCATTTTTAAACGTCAGCGGAATTCCGAGAACAATGGAAGAGTTCTGAAGCATTTTTAAACTTCAGCGGAATTTTGAAAACAATGGAAGATTTCCGAAGCATTTTTAAACGTCAGCGGAATTCTGCGAACACTGGAAAAGTTCCGAAGCATTTTTAAACTTCAGCAGAATTTGGAGAACAATCGAAGAGTTCCGAGGCATTTTTAAAAGTCAGCGGAATTCCGAGAACAATTTAAGAGTTCTGAAGCATTTTTAAACATCAGCGGAATTTTGAAAACAATGGAAGATTTCCGAAGCATTTTTAAAAGTCAGCAGAATTCTGAGAACAATAGAAGAGTTGTGAAGCATTTTTAAGCGTCAGCGGAATTCCGAGAACAATGGAAGAGTTCCAAAGCATTCTTAAACTTCAGCGGAATTCCGAGAACAATGGAAGAGTTCCGAAGCATTTTTAAAAGTCAGCGGAATTCCGAGAACAATAGAAGAGTTCAGAAGCATTTTTAAACTTCAGCAGAATTCCTGGATCAATGGAAGAGTTCCGAAGCATTTATAAACTTCAGCGGAATTTGGAGAACAATCGAAGAGTTCCGAAGCATTTTTAAAAGTCAGCGGAATTCCTAGAACACTGGAAGAGTTCCGAAGCATTTTTATACTTCAGCGGAATTTGGAGAACAATCTAACAGTTCCGAAGCATTTTTAAAAGTCAGCGGAATTCCAAGAACAATGGAAGAGTTGTGAAGCATTTTTAAACGTCAGCGGAATTCCGAGAACAATGGAAGAGTTCCGAAGCATTTTTAAACGTCAGCGGAATTCCGAGAACAATGGAAGAGTTCTGAAGCCTTTTTAAATGTCAGCGGAATTCCGAGAACAATGGAAGACTTCTGAAGCATTTTTAAATGTCATCGGAATTCTGAGAACAATGGAAGAGTTCCGAAGCATTTTTAAATGTCAGCGGAATTCCGAGAACAATATAAGAGTTGTGAAGCATTTTTAAGCGTCAGCGGAATTCCGAGAACAATGGAAGAGTTCCAAAGCATTTTTAAACTTCAGCCGAATTCTGAGAACAATGGAAGAGTTCTGAAGCATTCTTAAATTTCAGCGGAATTCTGAGAACAATGGAAGAGTTTTGAAGCAATTTTAAGCGTCAGCGGAATTCCGACAACAATGGAAGAGTTCAGAAGCATTTTTAAAAGTCAGCGGAATTGTGAGAAAAATAGAAGAGTTGTGAAGCATTTTTAAGCGTCAGCGGAATTCCGAGAACAATGGAAGAGTTCCGAAGCATTCTTAAACTTCAGCAGAATTCCTGGATCAATGGAAGAGTTTCGAAGCATTTTTAAAAGTCAGCAGAATTCCGAGAACAATAGAAGGGTACCAAAGCATGTTTAAACTTCAGCGGAATTCTGAGAACAATGTAAGAGTTCCAAAGCATTTTTAAACTTCACCGGAATTCCGAGAACAATGGAAGAGTTCCGAAGCATTTTTAAACGTCAGCGGAATTTTGAAAACAATGGAAGATTTCCGAAGCATTTTTAAACTTCAGCAGAATTCCTGGATCAATGGAAGAGTTCCGAAGCATTTTTAAAAGTCAGCAGAATTCCGAGAACATTAGAAGGGTACCAAAGCATGTTTAAACTTCATCGGAATTCTGAGAACAATGTAAGAGTTCCGAAGCATTTTTAAACTTCACCGGAATTCCGAGAACAATGGAAGAGTTCTGAAGCATTTTTAAACGTCAGCGGAATTTTGAAAACAATGGAAGATTTCCGAAGCATTTTTAAACGTCAGCAGAATTCTGCAAACACTGGAAGAGTTCCGAAGCATTTTTAAACTTCAGCGGAATTTGGAGAACAATCGAAGAGTTCCGAAGCATTTTTAAAAGTCAGCGGAATTCCGAGAACACTGGAAGAGTTCCGAAGCATTTTCAAACTTCAGCGGAATTTGGAGAACAATCAAAGAGTTCCGAAGCATTTTTAAAAGTCAGCGGAATTCCGAGAATAATGGAAGAGTTGTGAAGCATTTTTAAACGTCAGCGGAATTCCGAGAACAATGGAAGAGTTCCGAAGCATTTTTAAATGTCAGCGGAATTCCGAGAACAATGGAAGAGTTCTGAAGCATTTTTAAACGTCAGCGGATTTTGAAAACAATGGAAGATTTCCGAAGCATTTTTAAACGTCAGCGGAATTTGGAGAACAATCGAAGAGTTCCGAAGCATTTTTAAACTTCAACGGAATTTGGAGAACAATGGAAGAGTTCAGAAGCATTTTTAAAAGTCAGCGGAATTCCGAGAACAATGGAAGAGTTGTGAAGCATTTTTAAACGACAGCGGAATTCCGAGAACAATGGAAGAGTTCCGAAGCATTTTTAAACGTCAGCGGAATTCCAAGAACAATGCAAGAGTTCTGAAGCCTTTTTAAATGTCAGCGGAATTCCGAGAACAATGGAAGAGTTCCGAAGCATTCTTAAACTTCAGCGGAATTCCGAAAACAATGGAAGAGTTCCGAAGCATTTTTAAATGTCAGCGGAATTCCGAGAACAATAGAAGAGTTGTGAAGCATTTTTAAGCGTCAGCAGAATTCCGAGAACAATGGAAGAGTTCCGAAGCATTTTTAAACTTCAGCGGAATTTGGAGAACAATCGAAGAGTTCCGAAGCATTTTTAAACTTCACCGGAATTCCGAGAACAATGGAAGAGTTCCGAAGCATTTTTAAACGTCAGCGGAATTTTGAAAACAATGGAAGATTTCCGAAGCATTTTTAAACTTCAGCAGAATTCCTGGATCAATGGAAGAGTTCCGAAGCATTTTTAAAAGTCAGCAGAATTCCGAGAACAATAGAAGGGTACCAAAGCATGTTTAAACTTCATCGGAATTCTGAGAACAATGTAAGAGTTCCGAAGCATTTTTAAACTTCACCGGAATTCCGAGAACAATGGAAGAGTTCTGAAGCATTTTTAAAAGTCAGCGGAATTCTGAGAACAATAGAAGAGTTGTGAAGCATTTTTAAGCGTCAGCGGAATTCCGAGAACAATGGAAGAATTCCGAAGCATTTTTAAACTTCAAAACTTCAGCGGAATTCTTAGAACAATGGAAGAGTTCCAAAGCATTTTTAAAAGTCAGCAGAATTCCGAGAACAATAGAAGGGTACCAAAGCATGTTTAAACTTCAGCGGAATTCTGAGAACAATGTAAGCGTTCCGAAGCATTTTTAAACTTCACCGCAATTCCGAGAACAATGGAAGAGTTCCGAAGCATTTTTAAACGTCAGCGGAATTCCGAGAACAATGGAAGAGTTCTGAAGCATTTTTAAACTTCAGCGGAATTTTGAAAACAATGGAAGATTTCCGAAGCATTTTTAAACGTCAGCGGAATTCTGCGAACACTGGAAAAGTTCCGAAGCATTTTTAAACTTCAGCAGAATTTGGAGAACAATCGAAGAGTTCCGAGGCATTTTTAAAAGTCAGCGGAATTCCGAGAACAATTTAAGAGTTCTGAAGCATTTTTAAACATCAGCGGAATTTTGAAAACAATGGAAGATTTCCGAAGCATTTTTAAAAGTCAGCAGAATTCTGAGAACAATAGAAGAGTTGTGAAGCATTTTTAAGCGTCAGCGGAATTCCGAGAACAATGGAAGAGTTCCAAAGCATTCTTAAACTTCAGCGGAATTCCGAGAACAATGGAAGAGTTCCGAAGCATTTTTAAAAGTCAGCGGAATTCCGAGAACAATAGAAGAGTTCAGAAGCATTTTTAAACTTCAGCAGAATTCCTGGATCAATGGAAGAGTTCCGAAGCATTTATAAACTTCAGCGGAATTTGGAGAACAATCGAAGAGTTCCGAAGCATTTTTAAAAGTCAGCGGAATTCCTAGAACACTGGAAGAGTTCCGAAGCATTTTTATACTTCAGCGGAATTTGGAGAACAATCTAACAGTTCCGAAGCATTTTTAAAAGTCAGCGGAATTCCAAGAACAATGGAAGAGTTGTGAAGCATTTTTAAACGTCAGCGGAATTCCGAGAACAATGGAAGAGTTCCGAAGCATTTTTAAACGTCAGCGGAATTCCGAGAACAATGGAAGAGTTCTGAAGCCTTTTTAAATGTCAGCGGAATTCCGAGAACAATGGAAGACTTCTGAAGCATTCTTAAATTTCAGCGGAATTCTGAGAACAATGGAAGAGTTTTGAAGCAATTTTAAGCGTCAGCGGAATTCCGACAACAATGGAAGAGTTCAGAAGCATTTTTAAAAGTCAGCGGAATTGTGAGAAAAATAGAAGAGTTGTGAAGCATTTTTAAGCGTCAGCGGAATTCCGAGAACAATGGAAGAGTTCCGAAGCATTCTTAAACTTCAGCAGAATTCCGAGAACAATGGAAGAGTTCCGAAGCATTTTTAAAAGTCAGCGGAATTCCGAGAACAATAGAAGAGTTCCGAAGCATTTTTAAACTTCAGCAGAATTCCTGGATCAATGGAAGAGTTTCGAAGCATTTTTAAAAGTCAGCAGAATTCCGAGAACAATAGAAGGGTACCAAAGCATGTTTAAACTTCAGCGGAATTCTGAGAACAATGTAAGAGTTCCAAAGCATTTTTAAACTTCACCGGAATTCCGAGAACAATGGAAGAGTTCCGAAGCATTTTTAAACGTCAGCGGAATTTTGAAAACAATGGAAGATTTCCGAAGCATTTTTAAACTTCAGCAGAATTCCTGGATCAATGGAAGAGTTCCGAAGCATTTTTAAAAGTCAGCAGAATTCCGAGAACATTAGAAGGGTACCAAAGCATGTTTAAACTTCATCGGAATTCTGAGAACAATGTAAGAGTTCCGAAGCATTTTTAAACTTCACCGGAATTCCGAGAACAATGGAAGAGTTCTGAAGCATTTTTAAACGTCAGCGGAATTTTGAAAACAATGGAAGATTTCCGAAGCATTTTTAAACGTCAGCAGAATTCTGCAAACACTGGAAGAGTTCCGAAGCATTTTTAAACTTCAGCGGAATTTGGAGAACAATCGAAGAGTTCCGAAGCATTTTTAAAAGTCAGCGGAATTCCGAGAACACTGGAAGAGTTCCGAAGCATTTTCAAACTTCAGCGGAATTTGGAGAACAATCAAAGAGTTCCGAAGCATTTTTAAAAGTCAGCGGAATTCCGAGAATAATGGAAGAGTTGTGAAGCATTTTTAAACGTCAGCGGAATTCCGAGAACAATGGAAGAGTTCCGAAGCATTTTTAAATGTCAGCGGAATTCCGAGAACAATGGAAGAGTTCTGAAGCATTTTTAAACGTCAGCGGATTTTGAAAACAATGGAAGATTTCCGAAGCATTTTTAAACGTCAGCGGAATTTGGAGAACAATCGAAGAGTTCCGAAGCATTTTTAAACTTCAACGGAATTTGGAGAACAATGGAAGAGTTCAGAAGCATTTTTAAAAGTCAGCGGAATTCCGAGAACAATGGAAGAGTTGTGAAGCATTTTTAAACGACAGCGGAATTCCGAGAACAATGGAAGAGTTCCGAAGCATTTTTAAACGTCAGCGGAATTCCAAGAACAATGCAAGAGTTCTGAAGCCTTTTTAAATGTCAGCGGAATTCCGAGAACAATGGAAGAGTTCCGAAGCATTCTTAAACTTCAGCGGAATTCCGAAAACAATGGAAGAGTTCCGAAGCATTTTTAAATGTCAGCGGAATTCCGAGAACAATAGAAGAGTTGTGAAGCATTTTTAAGCGTCAGCAGAATTCCGAGAACAATGGAAGAGTTCCGAAGCATTCTTAAACTTCAGCGGAATTCCGAGAACAATGGAAGAGTTCCGAAGCATTTTTAAAAGTCAGCGGAATTCCGAGAACAATGGAAGAGTTCCGAAGCATTTTTAAACTTCAGCGGAATTTGGAGAACAATCGAAGAGTTCCGAAGCATTTTTAAACTTCACCGGAATTCCGAGAACAATGGAAGAGTTCCGAAGCATTTTTAAACGTCAGCGGAATTTTGAAAACAATGGAAGATTTCCGAAGCATTTTTAAACTTCAGCAGAATTCCTGGATCAATGGAAGAGTTCCGAAGCATTTTTAAAAGTCAGCAGAATTCCGAGAACAATAGAAGGGTACCAAAGCATGTTTAAACTTCATCGGAATTCTGAGAACAATGTAAGAGTTCCGAAGCATTTTTAAACTTCACCGGAATTCCGAGAACAATGGAAGAGTTCTGAAGCATTTTTAAAAGTCAGCGGAATTCTGAGAACAATAGAAGAGTTGTGAAGCATTTTTAAGCGTCAGCGGAATTCCGAGAACAATGGAAGAATTCCGAAGCATTTTTAAACTTCAAAACTTCAGCGGAATTCTTAGAACAATGGAAGAGTTCCAAAGCATTTTTAAAAGTCAGCAGAATTCCGAGAACAATAGAAGGGTACCAAAGCATGTTTAAACTTCAGCGGAATTCTGAGAACAATGTAAGCGTTCCGAAGCATTTTTAAACTTCACCGCAATTCCGAGAACAATGGAAGAGTTCCGAAGCATTTTTAAACGTCAGCGGAATTCCGAGAACAATGGAAGAGTTCTGAAGCATTTTTAAACTTCAGCGGAATTTTGAAAACAATGGAAGATTTCCGAAGCATTTTTAAACGTCAGCGGAATTCTGCGAACACTGGAAAAGTTCCGAAGCATTTTTAAACTTCAGCAGAATTGGAGAACAATCGAAGAGTTCCGAGGCATTTTTAAAAGTCAGCGGAATTCCGAGAACAATTTAAGAGTTCTGAAGCATTTTTAAACATCAGCGGAATTTTGAAAACAATGGAAGATTTCCGAAGCATTTTTAAAAGTCAGCAGAATTCTGAGAACAATAGAAGAGTTGTGAAGCATTTTTAAGCGTCAGCGGAATTCCGAGAACAATGGAAGAGTTCCGAAGCATTCTTAAACTTCAGCGGAATTCCGAGAACAATGGAAGAGTTCCGAAGCATTTTTAAAAGTCAGCGGAATTCCGAGAACAATAGAAGAGTTCAGAAGCATTTTTAAACTTCAGCAGAATTCCTGGATCAATGGAAGAGTTCCGAAGCATTTATAAACTTCAGCGGAATTTGGAGAACAATCGAAGAGTTCCGAAGCATTTTTAAAAGTCAGCGGAATTCCTAGAACACTGGAAGAGTTCCGAAGCATTTTTATACTTCAGCGGAATTTGGAGAACAATCTAACAGTTCCGAAGCATTTTTAAAAGTCAGCGGAATTCCAAGAACAATGGAAGAGTTGTGAAGCATTTTTAAACGTCAGCGGAATTCCGAGAACAATGGAAGAGTTCCGAAGCATTTTTAAACGTCAGCGGAATTCCGAGAACAATGGAAGAGTTCTGAAGCCTTTTTAAATGTCAGCGGAATTCCGAGAACAATGGAAGACTTCTGAAGCATTTTTAAATGTCATCGGAATTCTGAGAACAATGGAAGAGTTCCGAAGCATTTTTAAATGTCAGCGGAATTCCGAGAACAATAGAAGAGTTGTGAAGCATTTTTAAGCGTCAGCGGAATTCCGAGAACAATGGAAGAGTTCCAAAGCATTTTTAAACTTCAGCCGAATTCTGAGAACAATGGAAGAGTTCTGAAGCATTCTTAAATTTCAGTGGAATTCTGAGAACAATGGAAGAGTTTTGAAGCAATTTTAAGCGTCAGCGGAATTCCGACAACAATGGAAGAGTTCAGAAGCATTTTTAAAAGTCAGCGGAATTGTGAGAAAAATAGAAGAGTTGTGAAGCATTTTTAAGCGTCAGCGGAATTCCGAGAACAATGGAAGAGTTCCGAAGCATTCTTAAACTTCAGCAGAATTCCGAGAACAATGGAAGAGTTCCGAAGAATTTTTAAAAGTCAGCGGAATTCCGAGAACAATAGAAGAGTTCCGAAGCATTTTTAAACTTCAGCAGAATTCCTGGATCAATGGAAGAGTTTCGAAGCATTTTTAAAAGTCAGCAGAATTCCGAGAACAATAGAAGGGTACCAAAGCATGTTTAAACTTCAGCGGAATTCTGAGAACAATGTAAGAGTTCCGAAGCATTTTTAAACTTCACCGGAATTCCGAGAACAATGGAAGAGTTCCGAAGCATTTTTAAACGTCAGCGGAATTTTGAAAACAATGGAAGATTTCCGAAGCATTTTTAAACTTCAGCAGAATTCCTGGATCAATGGAAGAGTTCCGAAGCATTTTTAAAAGTCAGCAGAATTCCGAGAACAATAGAAGGGTACCAAAGCATGTTTAAACTTCATCGGAATTCTGAGAACAATGTAAGAGTTCCGAAGCATTTTTAAACTTCACCGGAATTCCGAGAACAATGGTAGAGTTCTGAAGCATTTTTAAACGTCAGCGGAATTTTGAAAACAATGGAAGATTTCCGAAGCATTTTTAAACGTCAGCAGAATTCTGCAAACACTGGAAGAGTTCCGAAGCATTTTTAAACTTCAGCGGAATTTGGAGAACAATCGAAGAGTTCCGAAGCATTTTTAAAAGTCAGCGGAATTCCGAGAACACTGGAAGAGTTCCGAAGCATTTTCAAACTTCAGCGGAATTTGGAGAACAATCAAAGAGTTCCGAAGCATTTTTAAAAGTCAGCGGAATTCCGAGAATAATGGAAGAGTTGTGAAGCATTTTTAAACGTCAGCGGAATTCCGAGAACAATGGAAGAGTTCCGAAGCATTTTTAAATGTCAGCGGAATTCCGAGAACAATGGAAGAGTTCTGAAGCATTTTTAAACGTCAGCGGATTTTGAAAACAATGGAAGATTTCCGAAGCATTTTTAAACGTCAGCGGAATTTGGAGAACAATCGAAGAGTTCCGAAGCATTTTTAAACTTCAACGGAATTTGGAGAACAATGGAAGAGTTCAGAAGCATTTTTAAAAGTCAGCGGAATTCCGAGAACAATGGAAGAGTTGTGAAGCATTTTTAAATGACAGCGGAATTCCGAGAACAATGGAAGAGTTCCGAAGCATTTTTAAACGTCAGCAGAATTCCAAGAACAATGCAAGAGTTCTGAAGCCTTTTTAAATGTCAGCGGAATTCCGAGAACAATGGAAGAGTTCCGAAGCATTTTTAAACTTCAGAAGAATTCCGAGAACAATGGAAGAGTTCCGAAGCATTCTTAAACTTCAGCGGAATTCCGAAAACAATGGAAGAGTTCCGAAGCATTTTTAAATGTCAGCGGAATTCCGAGAACAATAGAAGAGTTGTGAAGCATTTTTAAGCGTCAGCAGAATTCCGAGAACAATGGAAGAGTTCCGAAGCATTCTTAAACTTCAGCGGAATTCCGAGAACAATGGAAGAGTTCCGAAGCATTTTTAAAAGTCAGCGGAATTCCGAGAACAATGGAAGAGTTCCGAAGCATTTTTAAACTTCAGCAGAATTCCTGGATCAATGGAAGAGTTCCGAAACATTTTTAAAAGTCAGCAGAACTCCGAGAACAATAGAAGGGTACCAAAGCATGTTTAAACTTCAGCGGAATTCTGAGAACAATGTAAGAGTTCCGAAGCATTTTTAAACTTCACCGGAATTCCGAGAACAATGGAAGATTTCCGAAGCATTTTTAAACGTCAGCGGAATTCTGCGAACACTGGAAGAGTTCCGAAGCATTTTTAAACTTCAGCGGAATTTGGAGAACAATCGAAGAGTTCCGAAGCATTTTTAAAAGTCAGCGGAATTCCGAGAACACTGGAAGAGTTCCGAAGCATTTTTAAACTTCAGCGGAATTTGGAGAACAATCGAAGAGTTCCGAAGCATTTTTAAAAGTCAGCGGAATTCCGAGAACAATGGAAGAGTTCCGAAGCATTTTTAAACGTCAGCGGAATTCCGAGAACAATGGAAGAGTTCTGAAGCATTTTTAAAAGTCAGCGGAATTCTGAGAACAATAGAAGAGTTGTGAAGCATTTTTAAGCGTCAGCGGAATTCCGAGAACAATGGAAGAATTCCGAAGCATTTTTAAACTTCAAAACTTCAGCGGAATTCTTAGAACAATGGAAGAGTTCCAAAGCATTTTTAAAAGTCAGCAGAATTCCGAGAACAAAAGAAGGGTACCAAAGCATGTTTAAACTTCAGCGGAATTCTTAGAACAATGTAAGCGTTCCGAAGCATTTTTAAACTTCACCGCAATTCCGAGAACAATGGAAGAGTTCCGAAGCATTTTTAAACGTCAGCGGAATTCCGAGAACAATGGAAGAGTTCCGAAGCATTTTTAAACGTCAGCGGAATTCCGAGAACAATGGAAGAGTTCCGAAGCATTTTTAAATGTAAGCGGAATTCTGAGAACAATGGAAGAGTTCCGAAGCATTTTTAAACTTCAGCAGAATTCCGAGAACAATGGAAGAGTTCCGAAGCATACTTAAACTTCAGCGGAATTCCGAGAACAATGGAAGAGTTTCGAAGCATTTTTAAAAGTGAGCGGAATTCCGAGAACAATAGAAGAGTTGTGAAGCAATTTTAAGAGTCAGCGGAATTCCGAGAACAATGGAAGATTTCCGAAGCATTTTTAAACGTCAGCGGAATTCCGAGAACAATGGAAGAGTTCCGAAGCATTTTTAAACTTCAGCGGAATTTGGAGAACAATCGAAGAGTTCCGAAGCATTTTTAAAAGTCAGCGGAATTCCGAGAACAATGGAAGCTTTGTGAAGCATTTTTAAACGTCAGCGGAATTCCGAGAACAATGGAAGAGTTCCGAAGCATTTTTAAACGTCAGCGGAATTCCGAGAACAATGGAAGAGTTCTGAAGCCTTTTTAAATGTCAGCGGAATTCCGAGAACAATGGAAAAGTTCCGATGCATTTTTAAATGTCAGCGGAATTCTGAGAACAATGGAAGAGTTCCGAAGCATACTTAAACTTCAGCGGAATTCCGAGAACAATGGAAGAGTTTCGAAGCATTTTTAAAAGTCAGCGGAATTCCGAGAACAATAGAAGAGTTGTGAAGCAATTTTAAGAGTCAGCGGAATTCCGAGAACAATGGAAGAGTTCCGAAGCATTTTTAAACGTCAGCGGAATTCCGAGAACAATGGAAGAGTTCTGAAGCATTTTTAAAAGTCAGCGGAATTCTGAGAACAATAGAAGAGTTGTGAAGCATTTTTAAGCGTCAGCGGAATTCTGAGAACAATGGAAAAGTTCCAAAGCATTTTTAAATGTCAGCGGAATTCTGAGAACAATGGAAGAGTTCCGAAGCATTTTTAAACTTCAGCAGAATTCCGAGAACAATGGAAGAGTTCCGAAGCATACTTAAACTTCAGCGGAATTCCGAGAACAATGGAAGAGTTTCGAAGCATTTTTAAAAGTCAGCGGAATTCCGAGAACAATAGAAGAGTTGTGAAGCAATTTTAAGAGTCAGCGGAATTCCGAGAACAATGGAAGAGTTCCGAAGCATTTTTTAACGTCAGCGGAATTCCGAGAACAATGGAAGAGTTCTGAAGCATTTTTAAAAGTCAGCGGAATTCTGAGAACAATAGAAGAGTTGTGAAGCATTTTTAAGCGTCAGCGGAATTCCGAGAACAATGGAAGAATTCCGAAGCATTTTTAAACTTCAAAACTTCAGCGGAATTCTTAGAACAATGGAAGAGTTCCAAAGCATTTTTAAAAGTCAGCAGAATTCCAAGAACAATAGAAGGGTACCAAAGCATGTTTAAACTTCAGCGGAATTCTGAGAACAATGTAAGCGTTCCGAAGCATTTTTAAACTTCACCGCAATTCCGAGAACAATGGAAGAGTTCCGAAGCATTTTTAAACATCAGCGGAATTTTGAAAACAATGGAAGATTTCCGAAGCATTTTTAAAAGTCAGCAGAATTCTGAGAACAATAGAAGAGTTGTGAAGCATTTTTAAGCGTCAGCGGAATTCCGAGAACAATGGAAGAGTTCCGAAGCATTCTTAAACTTCAGCGGAATTCCGAGAACAATGGAAGAGTTCCGAAGCATTTTTAAAAGTCAGCGGAATTCCGAGAACAATAGAAGAGTTCAGAAGCATTTTTAAACTTCAGCAGAATTCCTGGATCAATGGAAGAGTTCCGAAGCATTTATAAACTTCAGCGGAATTTGGAGAACAATCGAAGAGTTCCGAAGCATTTTTAAAAGTCAGCGGAATTCCTAGAACACTGGAAGAGTTCCGAAGCATTTTTAAACTTCAGCGGAATTTGGAGAACAATCTAACAGTTCCGAAGCATTTTTAAAAGTCAGCGGAATTCCAAGAACAATGGAAGAGTTGTGAAGCATTTTTAAACGTCAGCGGAATTCCGAGAACAATGGAAGAGTTCCGAAGCATTTTTAAACGTCAGCGGAATTCCGAGAACAATGGAAGAGTTCTGAAGCCTTTTTAAATGTCAGCGGAATTCCGAGAACAATGGAAGACTTCTGAAGCATTTTTAAATGTCATCGGAATTCTGAGAACAATGGAAGAGTTCCGAAGCATTTTTAAATGTCAGCGGAATTCCGAGAACAATAGAAGAGTTGTGAAGCATTTTTAAGCGTCAGCGGAATTCCGAGAACAATGGAAGAGTTCTGAAGCATTCTTAAATTTCAGCGGAATTCTGAGAACAATGGAAGAGTTTTGAAGCAATTTTAAGCGTCAGCGGAATTCCGACAACAATGGAAGAGTTCAGAAGCATTTTTAAAAGTCAGCGGAATTGTGAGAAAAATAGAAGAGTTGTGAAGCATTTTTAAGCGTCAGCGGAATTCCGAGAACAATGGAAGAGTTCCGAAGCATTCTTAAACTTCAGCAGAATTCCGAGAACAATGGAAGAGTTCCGAAGCATTTTTAAAAGTCAGCGGAATTCCGAGAACAATAGAAGAGTTCCGAAGCATTTTTAAACTTCAGCAGAATTCCTGGATCAATGGAAGAGTTTCGAAGCATTTTTAAAAGTCAGCAGAATTCCGAGAACAATAGAAGGGTACCAAAGCATGTTTAAACTTCAGCGGAATTCTGAGAACAATGTAAGAGTTCCAAAGCATTTTTAAACTTCACCGGAATTCCGAGAACAATGGAAGAGTTCCGAAGCATTTTTAAACGTCAGCGGAATTTTGAAAACAATGGAAGATTTCCGAAGCATTTTTAAACTTCAGCAGAATTCCTGGATCAATGGAAGAGTTCCGAAGCATTTTTAAAAGTCAGCAGAATTCCGAGAACAATAGAAGGGTACCAAAGCATGTTTAAACTTCATCGGAATTCTGAGAACAATGTAAGAGTTCCGAAGCATTTTTAAACTTCACCGGAATTCCGAGAACAATGGAAGAGTTCTGAAGCATTTTTAAACGTCAGCGGAATTTTGAAAACAATGGAAGATTTCCGAAGCATTTTTAAACGTCAGCAGAATTCTGCAAACACTGGAAGAGTTCCGAAGCATTTTTAAACTTCAGCGGAATTT
This sequence comes from Phyllobates terribilis, assembly GCF_046119375.1. Classification (NCBI taxonomy): domain Eukaryota; kingdom Metazoa; phylum Chordata; class Amphibia; order Anura; family Dendrobatidae; genus Phyllobates; species Phyllobates terribilis. The sequence goes on along the minus strand of NW_027362775.1, from coordinate 17,498,693 downwards.
GGAGAACAATCGAAGAGTTCCGAAGCATTTTTAAAAGTCAGCGGAATTCCGAGAACACTGGAAGAGTTCCGAAGCATTTTCAAACTTCAGCGGAATTTGGAGAACAATCAAAGAGTTCCGAAGCATTTTTAAAAGTCAGCGGAATTCCGAGAATAATGGAAGAGTTGTGAAGCATTTTTAAACGTCAGCGGAATTCCGAGAACAATGGAAGAGTTCCGAAGCATTTTTAAATGTCAGCGGAATTCCGAGAACAATGGAAGAGTTCTGAAGCATTTTTAAACGTCAGCGGATTTTGAAAACAATGGAAGATTTCCGAAGCATTTTTAAACGTCAGCGGAATTTGGAGAACAATCGAAGAGTTCCGAAGCATTTTTAAACTTCAACGGAATTTGGAGAACAATGGAAGAGTTCAGAAGCATTTTTAAAAGTCAGCGGAATTCCGAGAACAATGGAAGAGTTGTGAAGCATTTTTAAACGACAGCGGAATTCCGAGAACAATGGAAGAGTTCCGAAGCATTTTTAAACGTCAGCAGAATTCCAAGAACAATGCAAGAGTTCTGAAGCCTTTTTAAATGTCAGCGGAATTCCGAGAACAATGGAAGAGTTCCGAAGCATTTTTAAACTTCAGAAGAATTCCGAGAACAATGGAAGAGTTCCGAAGCATTCTTAAACTTCAGCGGAATTCCGAAAACAATGGAAGAGTTCCGAAGCATTTTTAAATGTCAGCGGAATTCCGAGAACAATAGAAGAGTTGTGAAGCATTTTTAAGCGTCAGCAGAATTCCGAGAACAATGGAAGAGTTCCGAAGCATTCTTAAACTTCAGCGGAATTCCGAGAACAATGGAAGAGTTCCAAAGCATTTTTAAAAGTCAGCGGAATTCCGAGAACAATGGAAGAGTTCCGAAGCATTTTTAAACTTCAGCGGAATTTGGAGAACAATCGAAGAGTTCCGAAGCATTTTTAAACTTCACCGGAATTCCGAGAACAATGGAAGAGTTCCGAAGCATTTTTAAACGTCAGCGGAATTTTGAAAACAATGGAAGATTTCCGAAGCATTTTTAAACTTCAGCAGAATTCCTGGATCAATGGAAGAGTTCCGAAGCATTTTTAAAAGTCAGCAGAATTCCGAGAACAATAGAAGGGTACCAAAGCATGTTTAAACTTCATCGGAATTCTGAGAACAATGTAAGAGTTCCGAAGCATTTTTAAACTTCACCGGAATTCCGAGAACAATGGAAGAGTTCTGAAGCATTTTTAAACGTCAGCGGAATTTTGAAAACAATGGAAGATTTCCGAAGCATTTTTAAACGTCAGCGGAATTCCGAGAACAATGGAAGAGTTCTGAAGCATTTTTAAAAGTCAGCGGAATTCTGAGAACAATAGAAGAGTTGTGAAGCATTTTTAAGCGTCAGCGGAATTCCGAGAACAATGGAAGAATTCCGAAGCATTTTTAAACTTCAAAACTTCAGCGGAATTCTTAGAACAATGGAAGAGTTCCAAAGCATTTTTAAAAGTCAGCAAAATTCCGAGAACAATAGAAGGGTACCAAAGCATGTTTAAACTTCAGCGGAATTCTGAGAACAATGTAAGCGTTCCGAAGCATTTTTAAACTTCACCGCAATTCCGAGAACAATGGAAGAGTTCCGAAGCATTTTTAAACGTCAGCGGAATTCCGAGAACAATGGAAGAGTTCTGAAGCATTTTTAAACTTCAGCGGAATTTTGAAAACAATGGAAGATTTCCGAAGCATTTTTAAACGTCAGCGGAATTCTGCGAACACTGGAAAAGTTCCGAAGCATTTTTAAACTTCAGCAGAATTTGGAGAACAATCGAAGAGTTCCGAGGCATTTTTAAAAGTCAGCGGAATTCCGAGAACAATTTAAGAGTTCTGAAGCATTTTTAAACATCAGCGGAATTTTGAAAACAATGGAAGATTTCCGAAGCATTTTTAAAAGTCAGCAGAATTCTGAGAACAATAGAAGAGTTGTGAAGCATTTTTAAGCGTCAGCGGAATTCCGAGAACAATGGAAGAGTTCCGAAGCATTCTTAAACTTCAGCGGAATTCCGAGAACAATGGAAGAGTTCCGAAGCATTTTTAAAAGTCAGCGGAATTCCGAGAACAATAGAAGAGTTCAGAAGCATTTTTAAACTTCAGCAGAATTCCTGGATCAATGGAAGAGTTCCGAAGCATTTATAAACTTCTGCGGAATTTGGAGAACAATCGAAGAGTTCCGAAGCATTTTTAAATGTCAGCGGAATTCCGAGAACAATAGAAGAGTTGTGAAGCATTTTTAAGCGTCAGCGGAATTCCGAGAACAATGGAAGAGTTCCAAAGCATTTTTAAACTTCAGCCGAATTCTGAGAACAATGGAAGAGTTCTGAAGCATTCTTAAATTTCAGCGGAATTCTGAGAACAATGGAAGAGTTTTGAAGCAATTTTAAGCGTCAGCGGAATTCCGACAACAATGGAAGAGTTCAGAAGCATTTTTAAAAGTCAGCGGAATTGTGAGAAAAATAGAAGAGTTGTGAAGCATTTTTAAGCGTCAGCGGAATTCCGAGAACAATGGAAGAGTTCCGAAGCATTCTTAAACTTCAGCAGAATTCCGAGAACAATGGAAGAGTTCCGAAGAATTTTTAAAAGTCAGCGGAATTCCGAGAACAATAGAAGAGTACCGAAGCATTTTTAAACTTCAGCAGAATTCCTGGATCAATGGAAGAGTTTCGAAGCATTTTTAAAAGTCAGCAGAATTCCGAGAACAATAGAAGGGTACCAAAGCATGTTTAAACTTCAGCGGAATTCTGAGAACAATGTAAGAGTTCCGAAGCATTTTTAAACTTCACCGGAATTCCGAGAACAATGGAAGAGTTCCGAAGCATTTTTAAACGTCAGCGGAATTTTGAAAACAATGGAAGATTTCCGAAGCATTTTTAAACTTCAGCAGAATTCCTGGATCAATGGAAGAGTTCCGAAGCATTTTTAAAAGTCAGCAGAATTCCGAGAACAATAGAAGGGTACCAAAGCATGTTTAAACTTCATCGGAATTCTGAGAACAATGTAAGAGTTCCGAAGCATTTTTAAACTTCACCGGAATTCCGAGAACAATGGAAGAGTTCTGAAGCATTTTTAAACGTCAGCGGAATTTTGAAAACAATGGAAGATTTCCGAAGCATTTTTAAACGTCAGCAGAATTCTGCAAACACTGGAAGAGTTCCGAAGCATTTTTAAACTTCAGCGGAATTTGGAGAACAATCGAAGAGTTCCGAAGCATTTTTAAAAGTCAGCGGAATTCCGAGAACACTGGAAGAGTTCCGAAGCATTTTCAAACTTCAGCGGAATTTGGAGAACAATCAAAGAGTTCCGAAGCATTTTTAAAAGTCAGCGGAATTCCGAGAATAATGGAAGAGTTGTGAAGCATTTTTAAACGTCAGCGGAATTCCGAGAACAATGGAAGAGTTCCGAAGCATTTTTAAATGTCAGCGGAATTCCGAAAACAATGGAAGAGTTCTGAAGCATTTTTAAACGTCAGCGGATTTTGAAAACAATGGAAGATTTCCGAAGCATTTTTAAACGTCAGCGGAATTTGGAGAACAATCGAAGAGTTCCGAAGCATTTTTAAACTTCAACGGAATTTGGAGAACAATGGAAGAGTTCAGAAGCATTTTTAAAAGTCAGCGGAATTCCGAGAACAATGGAAGAGTTGTGAAGCATTTTTAAACGACAGCGGAATTCCGAGAACAATGGAAGAGTTCCGAAGCATTTTTAAACGTCAGCAGAATTCCAAGAACAATGCAAGAGTTCTGAAGCCTTTTTAAATGTCAGCGGAATTCCGAGAACAATGGAAGAGTTCCGAAGCATTTTTAAACTTCAGAAGAATTCCGAGAACAATGGAAGAGTTCCGAAGCATTCTTAAACTTCAGCGGAATTCCGAAAACAATGGAAGAGTTCTGAAGCATTTTTAAAAGTCAGCGGAATTCTGAGAACAATAGAAGAGTTGTGAAGCATTTTTAAGCGTCAGCGGAATTCCGAGAACAATGGAAGAATTCCGAAGCATTTTTAAACTTCAAAACTTCAGCGGAATTCTTAGAACAATGGAAGAGTTCCGAAGCATTTTTAAACTTCAGCGGAATTCTTAGAACAATCGAAGAGTTCCGAAGCATTTTTAAAAGTCAGCGGAATTCCGAGAACAATGGAAGCTTTGTGAAGCATTTTTAAACGTCAGCGGAATTCCGAGAACAATGGAAGAGTTCCGAAGCATTTTTAAACGTCAGCGGAATTCCGAGAACAATGGAAGAGTTCTGAAGCCTTTTTAAATGTCAGCGGAATTCCGAGAACAATGGAAAAGTTCCGATGCATTTTTAAATGTCAGCGGAATTCTGAGAACAATGGAAGAGTTCCGAAGCATACTTAAACTTCAGCGGAATTCCGAGAACAATGGAAGAGTTTCGAAGCATTTTTAAAAGTCAGCGGAATTCCGAGAACAATAGAAGAGTTGTGAAGCAATTTTAAGAGTCAGCGGAATTCCGAGAACAATGGAAGAGTTCCGAAGCATTTTTAAACGTCAGCGGAATTCCGAGAACAATGGAAGAGTTCTGAAGCATTTTTAAAAGTCAGCGGAATTCTGAGAACAATAGAAGAGTTGTGAAGCATTTTTAAGCGTCAGCGGAATTCCGAGAACAATGGAAGAGTTCTGAAGCCTTTTTAAATGTCAGCGGAATTCCGAGAACAATGGAAGAGTTCCGAAGCATTTTTAAATGTCAGCGGAATTCTGAGAACAATGGAAGAGTTCCGAAGCATTTTTAAACTTCAGCAGAATTCCGAGAACAATCGAAGAGTTCCGAAGCATACTTAAACTTCAGCAGAATTCCGAGAACAATGGAAGAGTTCTGAAGCATTTTTTAAAGTCAGCGGAATAACGAGAACAATGGAAGAGTTGTGAAGCATTTTTAAACGTCAGTGGAATTCCAAGAACAATGGAAGAGTTGTGAAGCATTTTTAAACGTCAGCGGAATTCCGAGAACAATGGAAGAGTTCCGAAGCATTTTTAAATGTCAGCGGAATTCCGAGAACAATGGAAGAGTTCTGAAGCATTTTTAAACGTCAGCGGATTTTGAAAACAATGGAAGATTTCCGAAGCATTTTTAAACGTCAGCGGAATTTGGAGAACAATCGAAGAGTTCCGAAGCATTTTTAAACTTCAACGGAATTTGGAGAACAATGGAAGAGTTCAGAAGCATTTTTAAAAGTCAGCGGAATTCCGAGAACAATGGAAGAGTTGTGAAGCATTTTTAAACGACAGCGGAATTCCGAGAACAATGGAAGAGTTCCGAAGCATTTTTAAACGTCAGCAGAATTCCAAGAACAATGCAAGAGTTCTGAAGCCTTTTTAAATGTCAGCGGAATTCCGAGAACAATGGAAGAGTTCCGAAGCATTTTTAAACTTCAGAAGAATTCCGAGAACAATGGAAGAGTTCCGAAGCATTCTTAAACTTCAGCGGAATTCCGAAAACAATGGAAGAGTTCCGAAGCATTTTTAAATGTCAGCGGAATTCCGATAACAATAGAAGAGTTGTGAAGCATTTTTAAGCGTCAGCAGAATTCCGAGAACAATGGAAGAGTTCCGAAGCATTCTTAAACTTCAGCGGAATTCCGAGAACAATGGAAGAGTTCCGAAGCATTTTTAAAAGTCAGCGGAATTCCGAGAACAATGGAAGAGTTCCGAAGCATTTTTAAACTTCAGCAGAATTCCTGGATCAATGGAAGAGTTCCGAAACATTTTTAAAAGTCAGCAGAACTCCGAGAACAATAGAAGGGTACCAAAGCATGCTTAAACTTCAGCGGAATTCTGAGAACAATGTAAGAGTTCCGAAGCATTTTTAAACTTCACCGGAATTCCGAGAACAATGGAAGATTTCCGAAGCATTTTTAAACGTCAGCGGAATTCTGCGAACACTGGAAGAGTTCCGAAGCATTTTTAAACTTCAGCGGAATTTGGAGAACAATCGAAGAGTTCCGAAGCATTTTTAAAAGTCAGCGGAATTCCGAGAACACTGGAAGAGTTCCGAAGCATTTTTAAACTTCAGCGGAATTTGGAGAACAATCGAAGAGTTCCGAAGCATTTTTAAAAGTCAGCGGAATTCCGAGAACAATGGAAGAGTTCCGAAGCATTTTTAAACGTCAGCGGAATTCCGAGAACAATGGAAGAGTTCTGAAGCATTTTTAAAAGTCAGCGGAATTCTGAGAACAATAGAAGAGTTGTGAAGCATTTTTAAGCGTCAGCGGAATTCCGAGAACAATGGAAGAATTCCGAAGCATTTTTAAACTTCAAAACTTCAGCGGAATTCTTAGAACAATGGAAGAGTTCCAAAGCATTTTTAAAAGTCAGCAGAATTCCGAGAACAAAAGAAGGGTACCAAAGCATGTTTAAACTTCAGCGGAATTCTTAGAACAATGTAAGCGTTCCGAAGCATTTTTAAACTTCACCGCAATTCCGAGAACAATGGAAGAGTTCCGAAGCATTTTTAAACGTCAGCGGAATTCCGAGAACAATGGAAGAGTTCCGAAGCATTTTTAAACGTCAGCGGAATTCCGAGAACAATGGAAGAGTTCCGAAGCATTTTTAAATGTAAGCGGAATTCTGAGAACAATGGAAGAGTTCCGAAGCATTTTTAAACTTCAGCAGAATTCCGAGAACAATGGAAGAGTTCCGAAGCATACTTAAACTTCAGCGGAATTCCGAGAACAATGAAAAGTTTCGAAGCATTTTTAAAAGTCAGCGGAATTCCGAGAACAATAGAAGAGTTGTGAAGCAATTTTAAGAGTCAGCGGAATTCCGAGAACAATGGAAGATTTCCGAAGCATTTTTAAACGTCAGCGGAATTCCGAGAACAATGGAAGAGTTCCGAAGCATTTTTAAACTTCAGCGGAATTTGGAGAACAATCGAAGAGTTCCGAAGCATTTTTAAAAGTCAGCGGAATTCCGAGAACAATGGAAGCTTTGTGAAGCATTTTTAAACGTCAGCGGAATTCCGAGAACAATGGAAGAGTTCCGAAGCATTTTTAAACGTCAGCGGAATTCCGAGAACAATGGAAGAGTTCTGAAGCCTTTTTAAATGTCAGCGGAATTCCGAGAACAATGGAAAAGTTCCGATGCATTTTTAAATGTCAGCGGAATTCTGAGAACAATGGAAGAGTTCCGAAGCATACTTAAACTTCAGCGGAATTCCGAGAACAATGGAAGAGTTTCGAAGCATTTTTAAAAGTCAGCGGAATTCCGAGAACAATAGAAGAGTTGTGAAGCAATTTTAAGAGTCAGCAGAATTCCGAGAACAATGGAAGAGTTCCGAAGCATTTTTAAACGTCAGCGGAATTCCGAGAACAATGGAAGAGTTCTGAAGCATTTTTAAAAGTCAGCGGAATTCTGAGAACAATAGAAGAGTTGTGAAGCATTTTTAAGCGTCAGCGGAATTCTGAGAACAATGGAAGAGTTCCGAAGCATTTTTAAACTTCAGCAGAATTCCGAGAACAATGGAAGAGTTCCGAAGCATACTTAAACTTCAGCGGAATTCCGAGAACAATGGAAGAGTTTCGAAGCATTTTTAAAAGTCAGCGGAATTCCGAGAACAATAGAAGAGTTGTGAAGCAATTTTAAGAGTCAGCGGAATTCCGAGAACAATGGAAGAGTTCCGAAGCATTTTTAAACGTCAGCGGAATTCCGAGAACAATGGAAGAGTTCTGAAGCATTTTTAAAAGTCAGCGGAATTCTGAGAACAATAGAAGAGTTGTGAAGCATTTTTAAGCGTCAGCGGAATTCCGAGAACAATGGAAGAATTCCGAAGCATTTTTAAACTTCAAAACTTCAGCGGAATTCTTAGAACAATGGAAGAGTTCCAAAGCATTTTTAAAAGTCAGCAGAATTCCAAGAACAATAGAAGGGTACCAAAGCATGTTTAAACTTCAGCGGAATTCTGAGAACAATGTAAGCGTTCCGAAGCATTTTTAAACTTCACCGCAATTCCGAGAACAATGGAAGAGTTCCGAAGCATTTTTAAACGTCAGCGGAATTCCGAGAACAATGGAAGAGTTCCGAAGCATTTTTAAACGTCAGCGGAATTCCGAGAACAATGGAAGAGTTCCGAAGCATTTTTAAATGTAAGCGGAATTCTGAGAACAATGGAAGAGTTCCGAAGCATTTTTAAACTTCAGCAGAATTCCGAGAACAATGGAAGAGTTCCGAAGCATACTTAAACTTCAGCGGAATTCCGAGAACAATGGAAGAGTTTCGAAGCATTTTTAAAAGTCAGCGGAATTCCGAGAACAATAGAAGAGTTGTGAAGCAATTTTAAGAGTCAGCGGAATTCCGAGAACAATGGAAGAGTTCCGAAGCATTTTTAAACGTCAGCGGAATTCCGAGAACAATGGAAGAGTTCCGAAGCATTTTTAAACTTCAGCGGAATTTGGAGAACAATCGAAGAGTTCCGAAGCATTTTTAAAAGTCAGCGGAATTCCGAGAACAATGGAAGCTTTGTGAAGCATTTTTAAACGTCAGCGGAATTCTGAGAACAATGGAAGAGTTCCGAAGCATTTTTAAACGTCAGCGGAATTCCGAGAACAATGGAAGAGTTCTGAAGCCTTTTTAAATGTCAGCGGAATTCCGAGAACAATGGAAAAGTTCCGAAGCATTTTTAAATGTCAGCGGAATTCTGAGAACAATGGAAGAGTTCCGAAGCATTTTTAAACTTCAGCAGAATTCCGAGAACAATGGAAGAGTTCCGAAGCATCCTTAAACTTCAGCGGAATTCCGAGAACAATGGAAGAGTTTCGAAGCATTTTTAAAAGTCAGCGGAATTCCGAGAACAATAGAAGAGTTGTGAAGCAATTTTAAGAGTCAGCGGAATTCCGAGAACAATGGAAGAGTTCCGAAGCATTTTTAAACGTCAGCGGAATTCCGAGAACAATGGAAGAGTTCTGAAGCATTTTTAAAAGTCAGCGGAATTCTGAGAACAATAGAAGAGTTGTGAAGCATTTTTAAGCGTCAGCGGAATTCCGAGAACAATGGAAGAATTCCGAAGCATTTTTAAACTTCAAAACTTCAGCGGAATTCTTAGAACAATGGAAGAGTTCCAAAGCATTTTTAAAAGTCAGCAGAATTCCGAGAACAATAGAAGGGTACCAAAGCATGTTTAAACTTCAGCGGAATTCTGAGAACAATGTAAGCGTTCCGAAGCATTTTTAAACTTCACCGCAATTCCGAGAACAATGGAAGAGTTCCGAAGCATTTTTAAACGTCAGCGGAATTCCGAGAACAATGGAAGATTTCCGAAGCATTTTTAAACGTCAGCGGAATTCTGCGAACACTGGAAAAGTTCCGAAGCATTTTTAAACTTCAGCAGAATTTGGAGAACAATCGAGGAGTTCCGAGGCATTTTTAAAAGTCAGCGGAATTCCGAGAACAATTTAAGAGTTCTGAAGCATTTTTAAACATCAGCGGAATTTTGAAAACAATGGAAGATTTCCGAAGCATTTTTAAAAGTCAGCGGAATTCCGAGAACAATAGAAGAGTTCAGAAGCATTTTTAAACTTCAGCAGAATTCCTGGATCAATGGAAGAGTTCCGAAGCATTTATAAACTTCAGCGGAATTTGGAGAACAATCGAAGAGTTCCGAAGCATTTTTAAAAGTCAGCGGAATTCCTAGAACACTGGAAGAGTTCCGAAGCATTTTTAAACTTCAGCGGAATTTGGAGAACAATCTAACAGTTCCGAAGCATTTTTAAAAGTCAGCGGAATTCCAAGAACAATGGAAGAGTTGTGAAGCATTTTTAAACGTCAGCGGAATTCCGAGAACAATGGAAGAGTTCCGAAGCATTTTTAAACGTCAGCGGAATTCCGAGAACAATGGAAGAGTTCTGAAGCCTTTTTAAATGTCAGCGGAATTCCGAGAACAATGGAAGACTTCTGAAGCATTTTTAAATGTCATCGGAATTCTGAGAACAATGGAAGAGTTCCGAAGCATTTTTAAATGTCAGCGGAATTCCGAGAACAATAGAAGAGTTGTGAAGCATTTTTAAGCGTCAGCGGAATTCCGAGAACAATGGAAGAGTTCCAAAGCATTTTTAAACTTCAGCCGAATTCTGAGAACAATGGAAGAGTTCTGAAGCATTCTTAAATTTCAGCGGAATTCTGAGAACAATGGAAGAGTTTTGAAGCAATTTTAAGCGTCAGCGGAATTCCGACAACAATGGAAGAGTTCAGAAGCATTTTTAAAAGTCAGCGGAATTGTGAGAAAAATAGAAGAGTTGTGAAGCATTTTTAAGCGTCAGCGGAATTCCGAGAACAATGGAAGAGTTCCGAAGCATTCTTAAACTTCAGCAGAATTCCGAGAACAATGGAAGAGTTCCGAAGCATTTTTAAAAGTCAGCGGAATTCCGAGAACAATAGAAGAGTTCCGAAGCATTTTTAAACTTCAGCAGAATTCCTGGATCAATGGAAGAGTTTCGAAGCATTTTTAAAAGTCAGCAGAATTCCGAGAACAATAGAAGGGTACCAAAGCATGTTTAAACTTCAGCGGAATTCTGAGAACAATGTAAGAGTTCCGAAGCATTTTTAAACTTCACCGGAATTCCGAGAACAATGGAAGAGTTCCGAAGCATTTTTAAACGTCAGCGGAATTTTGAAAACAATGGAAGATTTCCGAAGCATTTTTAAACTTCAGCAGAATTCCTGGATCAATGGAAGAGTTCCGAAGCATTTTTAAAAGTCAGCAGAATTCCGAGAACAAAAGAAGGGTACCAAAGCATGTTTAAACTTCATCGGAATTCTGAGAACAATGTAAGAGTTCCGAAGCATTTTTAAACTTCACCGGAATTCCGAGAACAATGGAAGAGTTCTGAAGCATTTTTAAACGTCAGCGGAATTTTGAAAACAATGGAAGATTTCCGAAGCATTTTTAAACGTCAGCAGAATTCTGCAAACACTGGAAGAGTTCCGAAGCATTTTTAAACTTCAGCGGAATTTGGAGAACAATCGAAGAGTTCCGAAGCATTTTTAAAAGTCAGCGGAATTCCGAGAACACTGGAAGAGTTCCGAAGCATTTTCAAACTTCAGCGGAATTTGGAGAACAATCAAAGAGTTCCGAAGCATTTTTAAAAGTCAGCGGAATTCCGAGAATAATGGAAGAGTTGTGAAGCAATTTTAAGAGTCAGCGGAATTCCGAGAACAATGGAAGATTTCCGAAGCATTTTTAAACGTCAGCGGAATTCCGAGAACAATGGAAGAGTTCCGAAGCATTTTTAAACTTCAGCGGAATTTGGAGAACAATCGAAGAGTTCCGAAGCATTTTTAAAAGTCAGCGGAATTCCGAGAACAATGGAAGCTTTGTGAAGCATTTTTAAACGTCAGCGGAATTCCGAGAACAATGGAAGAGTTCCGAAGCATTTTTAAACGTCAGCGGAATTCCGAGAACAATGGAAGAGTTCTGAAGCCTTTTTAAATGTCAGCGGAATTCCGAGAACAATGGAAAAGTTCCGATGCATTTTTAAATGTCAGCGGAATTCTGAGAACAATGGAAGAGTTCCGAAGCATACTTAAACTTCAGCGGAATTCCGAGAACAATGGAAGAGTTTCGAAGCATTTTTAAAAGTCAGCGGAATTCCGAGAACAATAGAAGAGTTGTGAAGCAATTTTAAGAGTCAGCAGAATTCCGAGAACAATGGAAGAGTTCCGAAGCATTTTTAAACGTCAGCGGAATTCCGAGAACAATGGAAGAGTTCTGAAGCATTTTTAAAAGTCAGCGGAATTCTGAGAACAATAGAAGAGTTGTGAAGCATTTTTAAGCGTCAGCGGAATTCTGAGAACAATGGAAGAGTTCCGAAGCATTTTTAAACTTCAGCAGAATTCCGAGAACAATGGAAGAGTTCCGAAGCATACTTAAACTTCAGCGGAATTCCGAGAACAATGGAAGAGTTTCGAAGCATTTTTAAAAGTCAGCGGAATTCCGAGAACAATAGAAGAGTTGTGAAGCAATTTTAAGAGTCAGCGGAATTCCGAGAACAATGGAAGAGTTCCGAAGCATTTTTAAACGTCAGCGGAATTCCGAGAACAATGGAAGAGTTCTGAAGCATTTTTAAAAGTCAGCGGAATTCTGAGAACAATAGAAGAGTTGTGAAGCATTTTTAAGCGTCAGCGGAATTCCGAGAACAATGGAAGAATTCCGAAGCATTTTTAAACTTCAAAACTTCAGCGGAATTCTTAGAACAATGGAAGAGTTCCAAAGCATTTTTAAAAGTCAGCAGAATTCCAAGAACAATAGAAGGGTACCAAAGCATGTTTAAACTTCAGCGGAATTCTGAGAACAATGTAAGCGTTCCGAAGCATTTTTAAACTTCACCGCAATTCCGAGAACAATGGAAGAGTTCCGAAGCATTTTTAAACGTCAGCGGAATTCCGAGAACAATGGAAGAGTTCCGAAGCATTTTTAAACGTCAGCGGAATTCCGAGAACAATGGAAGAGTTCCGAAGCATTTTTAAATGTAAGCGGAATTCTGAGAACAATGGAAGAGTTCCGAAGCATTTTTAAACTTCAGCAGAATTCCGAGAACAATGGAAGAGTTCCGAAGCATACTTAAACTTCAGCGGAATTCCGAGAACAATGGAAGAGTTTCGAAGCATTTTTAAAAGTCAGCGGAATTCCGAGAACAATAGAAGAGTTGTGAAGCAATTTTAAGAGTCAGCGGAATTCCGAGAACAATGGAAGAGTTCCGAAGCATTTTTAAACGTCAGCGGAATTCCGAGAACAATGGAAGAGTTCCGAAGCATTTTTAAACTTCAGCGGAATTTGGAGAACAATCGAAGAGTTCCGAAGCATTTTTAAAAGTCAGCGGAATTCCGAGAACAATGGAAGCTTTGTGAAGCATTTTTAAACGTCAGCGGAATTCTGAGAACAATGGAAGAGTTCCGAAGCATTTTTAAACGTCAGCGGAATTCCGAGAACAATGGAAGAGTTCTGAAGCCTTTTTAAATGTCAGCGGAATTCCGAGAACAATGGAAAAGTTCCGAAGCATTTTTAAATGTCAGCGGAATTCTGAGAACAATGGAAGAGTTCCGAAGCATTTTTAAACTTCAGCAGAATTCCGAGAACAATGGAAGAGTTCCGAAGCATCCTTAAACTTCAGCGGAATTCCGAGAACAATGGAAGAGTTTCGAAGCATTTTTAAAAGTCAGCGGAATTCCGAGAACAATAGAAGAGTTGTGAAGCAATTTTAAGAGTCAGCGGAATTCCGAGAACAATGGAAGAGTTCCGAAGCATTTTTAAACGTCAGCGGAATTCCGAGAACAATGGAAGAGTTCTGAAGCATTTTTAAAAGTCAGCGGAATTCTGAGAACAATAGAAGAGTTGTGAAGCATTTTTAAGCGTCAGCGGAATTCCGAGAACAATGGAAGAATTCCGAAGCATTTTTAAACTTCAAAACTTCAGCGGAATTCTTAGAACAATGGAAGAGTTCCAAAGCATTTTTAAAAGTCAGCAGAATTCCGAGAACAATAGAAGGGTACCAAAGCATGTTTAAACTTCAGCGGAATTCTGAGAACAATGTAAGCGTTCCGAAGCATTTTTAAACTTCACCGCAATTCCGAGAACAATGGAAGAGTTCCGAAGCATTTTTAAACGTCAGCGGAATTCCGAGAACAATGGAAGATTTCCGAAGCATTTTTAAACGTCAGCGGAATTCTGCGAACACTGGAAAAGTTCCGAAGCATTTTTAAACTTCAGCAGAATTTGGAGAACAATCGAGGAGTTCCGAGGCATTTTTAAAAGTCAGCGGAATTCCGAGAACAATTTAAGAGTTCTGAAGCATTTTTAAACATCAGCGGAATTTTGAAAACAATGGAAGATTTCCGAAGCATTTTTAAAAGTCAGCGGAATTCCGAGAACAATAGAAGAGTTCAGAAGCATTTTTAAACTTCAGCAGAATTCCTGGATCAATGGAAGAGTTCCGAAGCATTTATAAACTTCAGCGGAATTTGGAGAACAATCGAAGAGTTCCGAAGCATTTTTAAAAGTCAGCGGAATTCCTAGAACACTGGAAGAGTTCCGAAGCATTTTTAAACTTCAGCGGAATTTGGAGAACAATCTAACAGTTCCGAAGCATTTTTAAAAGTCAGCGGAATTCCAAGAACAATGGAAGAGTTGTGAAGCATTTTTAAACGTCAGCGGAATTCCGAGAACAATGGAAGAGTTCCGAAGCATTTTTAAACGTCAGCGGAATTCCGAGAACAATGGAAGAGTTCTGAAGCCTTTTTAAATGTCAGCGGAATTCCGAGAACAATGGAAGACTTCTGAAGCATTTTTAAATGTCATCGGAATTCTGAGAACAATGGAAGAGTTCCGAAGCATTTTTAAATGTCAGCGGAATTCCGAGAACAATAGAAGAGTTGTGAAGCATTTTTAAGCGTCAGCGGAATTCCGAGAACAATGGAAGAGTTCCAAAGCATTTTTAAACTTCAGCCGAATTCTGAGAACAATGGAAGAGTTCTGAAGCATTCTTAAATTTCAGCGGAATTCTGAGAACAATGGAAGAGTTTTGAAGCAATTTTAAGCGTCAGCGGAATTCCGACAACAATGGAAGAGTTCAGAAGCATTTTTAAAAGTCAGCGGAATTGTGAGAAAAATAGAAGAGTTGTGAAGCATTTTTAAGCGTCAGCGGAATTCCGAGAACAATGGAAGAGTTCCGAAGCATTCTTAAACTTCAGCAGAATTCCGAGAACAATGGAAGAGTTCCGAAGCATTTTTAAAAGTCAGCGGAATTCCGAGAACAATAGAAGAGTTCCGAAGCATTTTTAAACTTCAGCAGAATTCCTGGATCAATGGAAGAGTTTCGAAGCATTTTTAAAAGTCAGCAGAATTCCGAGAACAATAGAAGGGTACCAAAGCATGTTTAAACTTCAGCGGAATTCTGAGAACAATGTAAGAGTTCCGAAGCATTTTTAAACTTCACCGGAATTCCGAGAACAATGGAAGAGTTCCGAAGCATTTTTAAACGTCAGCGGAATTTTGAAAACAATGGAAGATTTCCGAAGCATTTTTAAACTTCAGCAGAATTCCTGGATCAATGGAAGAGTTCCGAAGCATTTTTAAAAGTCAGCAGAATTCCGAGAACAAAAGAAGGGTACCAAAGCATGTTTAAACTTCATCGGAATTCTGAGAACAATGTAAGAGTTCCGAAGCATTTTTAAACTTCACCGGAATTCCGAGAACAATGGAAGAGTTCTGAAGCATTTTTAAACGTCAGCGGAATTTTGAAAACAATGGAAGATTTCCGAAGCATTTTTAAACGTCAGCAGAATTCTGCAAACACTGGAAGAGTTCCGAAGCATTTTTAAACTTCAGCGGAATTTGGAGAACAATCGAAGAGTTCCGAAGCATTTTTAAAAGTCAGCGGAATTCCGAGAACACTGGAAGAGTTCCGAAGCATTTTCAAACTTCAGCGGAATTTGGAGAACAATCAAAGAGTTCCGAAGCATTTTTAAAAGTCAGCGGAATTCCGAGAATAATGGAAGAGTTGTGAAGCATTTTTAAACGTCAGCGGAATTCCGAGAACAATGGAAGAGTTCCGAAGCATTTTTAAGCGTCAGCAGAATTCCGAGAACAATGGAAGAGTTCTGAAGCATTCTTAAACTTCAGCGGAATTCCGAGAACAATGGAAGAGTTCCGAAGCATTTTTAAAAGTCAGCGGAATTCCGAGAACAATGGAAGAGTTCTGAAGCATTTTTAAAAGTCAGCGGAATTCTGAGAACAATAGAAGAGTTGTGAAGCATTTTTAAGCGTCAGCGGAATTCCGAGAACAATGGAAGAATTCCGAAGCATTTTTAAACTTCAAAACTTCAGCGGAATTCTTAGAACAATGGAAGAGTTCCAAAGCATTTTTAAAAGTCAGCAGAATTCCAAGAACAATAGAAGGGTACCAAAGCATGTTTAAACTTCAGCGGAATTCTGAGAACAATGTAAGCGTTCCGAAGCATTTTTAAACTTCACCGCAATTCCGAGAACAATGGAAGAGTTCCGAAGCATTTTTAAACGTCAGCGGAATTCCGAGAACAATGGAAGAGTTCCGAAGCATTTTTAAACGTCAGCGGAATTCCGAGAACAATGGAAGAGTTCCGAAGCATTTTTAAATGTAAGCGGAATTCTGAGAACAATGGAAGAGTTCCGAAGCATTTTTAAACTTCAGCAGAATTCCGAGAACAATGGAAGAGTTCCGAAGCATACTTAAACTTCAGCGGAATTCCGAGAACAATGGAAGAGTTTCGAAGCATTTTTAAAAGTCAGCGGAATTCCGAGAACAATAGAAGAGTTGTGAAGCAATTTTAAGAGTCAGCGGAATTCCGAGAACAATGGAAGAGTTCCGAAGCATTTTTAAACGTCAGCGGAATTCCGAGAACAATGGAAGAGTTCCGAAGCATTTTTAAACTTCAGCGGAATTTGGAGAACAATCGAAGAGTTCCGAAGCATTTTTAAAAGTCAGCGGAATTCCGAGAACAATGGAAGCTTTGTGAAGCATTTTTAAACGTCAGCGGAATTCTGAGAACAATGGAAGAGTTCCGAAGCATTTTTAAACGTCAGCGGAATTCCGAGAACAATGGAAGAGTTCTGAAGCCTTTTTAAATGTCAGCGGAATTCCGAGAACAATGGAAAAGTTCCGAAGCATTTTTAAATGTCAGCGGAATTCTGAGAACAATGGAAGAGTTCCGAAGCATTTTTAAACTTCAGCAGAATTCCGAGAACAATGGAAGAGTTCCGAAGCATCCTTAAACTTCAGCGGAATTCCGAGAACAATGGAAGAGTTTCGAAGCATTTTTAAAAGTCAGCGGAATTCCGAGAACAATAGAAGAGTTGTGAAGCAATTTTAAGAGTCAGCGGAATTCCGAGAACAATGGAAGAGTTCCGAAGCATTTTTAAACGTCAGCGGAATTCCGAGAACAATGGAAGAGTTCTGAAGCATTTTTAAAAGTCAGCGGAATTCTGAGAACAATAGAAGAGTTGTGAAGCATTTTTAAGCGTCAGCGGAATTCCGAGAACAATGGAAGAATTCCGAAGCATTTTTAAACTTCAAAACTTCAGCGGAATTCTTAGAACAATGGAAGAGTTCCAAAGCATTTTTAAAAGTCAGCAGAATTCCGAGAACAATAGAAGGGTACCAAAGCATGTTTAAACTTCAGCGGAATTCTGAGAACAATGTAAGCGTTCCGAAGCATTTTTAAACTTCACCGCAATTCCGAGAACAATGGAAGAGTTCCGAAGCATTTTTAAACGTCAGCGGAATTCCGAGAACAATGGAAGATTTCCGAAGCATTTTTAAACGTCAGCGGAATTCTGCGAACACTGGAAAAGTTCCGAAGCATTTTTAAACTTCAGCAGAATTTGGAGAACAATCGAGGAGTTCCGAGGCATTTTTAAAAGTCAGCGGAATTCCGAGAACAATTTAAGAGTTCTGAAGCATTTTTAAACATCAGCGGAATTTTGAAAACAATGGAAGATTTCCGAAGCATTTTTAAAAGTCAGCAGAATTCTGAGAACAATAGAAGAGTTGTGAAGCATTTTTAAGCGTCAGCGGAATTCCGAGAACAATGGAAGAGTTCCGAAGCATTCTTAAACTTCAGCGGAATTCCGAGAACAATGGAAGAGTTCCGAAGCATTTTTAAAAGTCAGCGGAATTCCGAGAACAATAGAAGAGTTCAGAAGCATTTTTAAACTTCAGCAGAATTCCTGGATCAATGGAAGAGTTCCGAAGCATTTATAAACTTCAGCGGAATTTGGAGAACAATCGAAGAGTTCCGAAGCATTTTTAAAAGTCAGCGGAATTCCTAGAACACTGGAAGAGTTCCGAAGCATTTTTAAACTTCAGCGGAATTTGGAGAACAATCTAACAGTTCCGAAGCATTTTTAAAAGTCAGCGGAATTCCAAGAACAATGGAAGAGTTGTGAAGCATTTTTAAACGTCAGCGGAATTCCGAGAACAATGGAAGAGTTCCGAAGCATTTTTAAACGTCAGCGGAATTCCGAGAACAATGGAAGAGTTCTGAAGCCTTTTTAAATGTCAGCGGAATTCCGAGAACAATGGAAGACTTCTGAAGCATTTTTAAATGTCATCGGAATTCTGAGAACAATGGAAGAGTTCCGAAGCATTTTTAAATGTCAGCGGAATTCCGAGAACAATAGAAGAGTTGTGAAGCATTTTTAAGCGTCAGCGGAATTCCGAGAACAATGGAAGAGTTCCAAAGCATTTTTAAACTTCAGCCGAATTCTGAGAACAATGGAAGAGTTCTGAAGCATTCTTAAATTTCAGCGGAATTCTGAGAACAATGGAAGAGTTTTGAAGCAATTTTAAGCGTCAGCGGAATTCCGACAACAATGGAAGAGTTCAGAAGCATTTTTAAAAGTCAGCGGAATTGTGAGAAAAATAGAAGAGTTGTGAAGCATTTTTAAGCGTCAGCGGAATTCCGAGAACAATGGAAGAGTTCCGAAGCATTCTTAAACTTCAGCAGAATTCCGAGAACAATGGAAGAGTTCCGAAGCATTTTTAAAAGTCAGCGGAATTCCGAGAACAATAGAAGAGTTCCGAAGCATTTTTAAACTTCAGCAGAATTCCTGGATCAATGGAAGAGTTTCGAAGCATTTTTAAAAGTCAGCAGAATTCCGAGAACAATAGAAGGGTACCAAAGCATGTTTAAACTTCAGCGGAATTCTGAGAACAATGTAAGAGTTCCGAAGCATTTTTAAACTTCACCGGAATTCCGAGAACAATGGAAGAGTTCCGAAGCATTTTTAAACGTCAGCGGAATTTTGAAAACAATGGAAGATTTCCGAAGCATTTTTAAACTTCAGCAGAATTCCTGGATCAATGGAAGAGTTCCGAAGCATTTTTAAAAGTCAGCAGAATTCCGAGAACAATAGAAGGGTACCAAAGCATGTTTAAACTTCATCGGAATTCTGAGAACAATGTAAGAGTTCCGAAGCATTTTTAAACTTCACCGGAATTCCGAGAACAATGGAAGAGTTCTGAAGCATTTTTAAACGTCAGCGGAATTTTGAAAACAATGGAAGATTTCCGAAGCATTTTTAAACGTCAGCAGAATTCTGCAAACACTGGAAGAGTTCCGAAGCATTTTTAAACTTCAGCGGAATTTGGAGAACAATCGAAGAGTTCCGAAGCATTTTTAAAAGTCAGCGGAATTCCGAGAACACTGGAAGAGTTCCGAAGCATTTTCAAACTTCAGCGGAATTTGGAGAACAATCAAAGAGTTCCGAAGCATTTTTAAAAGTCAGCGGAATTCCGAGAATAATGGAAGAGTTGTGAAGCATTTTTAAACGTCAGCGGAATTCCGAGAACAATGGAAGAGTTCCGAAGCATTTTTAAGCGTCAGCAGAATTCCGAGAACAATGGAAGAGTTCTGAAGCATTCTTAAACTTCAGCGGAATTCCGAGAACAATGGAAGAGTTCCGAAGCATTTTTAAAAGTCAGCGGAATTCCGAGAACAATGGAAGAGTTCCGAAGCATTTTTAAACTTCAGCAGAATTCCTGGATCAATGGAAGAGTTCCGAAACATTTTTAAAAGTCAGCAGAACTCCGAGAACAATAGAAGGGTACCAAAGCATGTTTAAACTTCAGCGGAATTCTGAGAACAATGTAAGAGTTCCGAAGCATTTTTAAACTTCACCGGAATTCCGAGAACAATGGAAGATTTCCGAAGCATTTTTAAACGTCAGCGGAATTCTGCGAACACTGGAAGAGTTCCGAAGCATTTTTAAACTTCAGCGGAATTTGGAGAACAATCGAAGAGTTCCGAAGCATTTTTAAAAGTCAGCGGAATTCCGAGAACATTGGAAGAGTTCCGAAGCATTTTTAAACTTCAGCGGAATTTGGAGAACAATCGAAGAGTTCCGAAGCATTTTTAAAAGTCAGCGGAATTCCGAGAACAATGGAAGAGTTCCGAAGCATTTTTAAACGTCAGCGGAATTCCGAGAACAATGGAAGAGTTCTGAAGCCTTTTTAAATGTCAGCGGAATTCCGAGAACAATGGAAGACTTCTGAAGCATTTTTAAATGTCATCGGAATTCTGAGAACAATGGAAGAGTTCCGAAGCATTTTTAAATGTCAGCGGAATTCCGAGAACAATAGAAGAGTTGTGAAGCATTTTTAAGCGTCAGCGGAATTCCGAGAACAATGGAAGAGTTCCAAAGCATTTTTAAACTTCAGCCGAATTCTGAGAACAATGGAAGAGTTCTGAAGCATTCTTAAATTTCAGCGGAATTCTGAGAACAATGGAAGAGTTTTGAAGCAATTTTAAGCGTCAGCGGAATTCCGACAACAATGGAAGAGTTCAGAAGCATTTTTAAAAGTCAGCGGAATTGTGAGAAAAATAGAAGAGTTGTGAAGCATTTTTAAGCGTCAGCGGAATTCCGAGAACAATGGAAGAGTTCCGAAGCATTCTTAAACTTCAGCAGAATTCCGAGAACAATGGAAGAGTTCCGAAGCATTTTTAAAAGTCAGCGGAATTCCGAGAACAATAGAAGAGTTCCGAAGCATTTTTAAACTTCAGCAGAATTCCTGGATCAATGGAAGAGTTTCGAAGCATTTTTAAAAGTCAGCAGAATTCCGAGAACAATAGAAGGGTACCAAAGCATGTTTAAACTTCAGCGGAATTCTGAGAACAATGTAAGAGTTCCGAAGCATTTTTAAACTTCACCGGAATTCCGAGAACAATGGAAGAGTTCCGAAGCATTTTTAAACGTCAGCGGAATTTTGAAAACAATGGAAGATTTCCGAAGCATTTTTAAACTTCAGCAGAATTCCTGGATCAATGGAAGAGTTCCGAAGCATTTTTAAAAGTCAGCAGAATTCCGAGAACAATAGAAGGGTACCAAAGCATGTTTAAACTTCATCGGAATTCTGAGAACAATGTAAGAGTTCCGAAGCATTTTTAAACTTCACCGGAATTCCGAGAACAATGGAAGAGTTCTGAAGCATTTTTAAACGTCAGCGGAATTTTGAAAACAATGGAAGATTTCCGAAGCATTTTTAAACGTCAGCAGAATTCTGCAAACACTGGAAGAGTTCCGAAGCATTTTTAAACTTCAGCGGAATTTGGAGAACAATCGAAGAGTTCCGAAGCATTTTTAAAAGTCAGCGGAATTCCGAGAACACTGGAAGAGTTCCGAAGCATTTTCAAACTTCAGCGGAATTTGGAGAACAATCAAAGAGTTCCGAAGCATTTTTAAAAGTCAGCGGAATTCCGAGAATAATGGAAGAGTTGTGAAGCATTTTTAAACGTCAGCGGAATTCCGAGAACAATGGAAGAGTTCCGAAGCATTTTTAAGCGTCAGCAGAATTCCGAGAACAATGGAAGAGTTCTGAAGCATTCTTAAACTTCAGCGGAATTCCGAGAACAATGGAAGAGTTCCGAAGCATTTTTAAAAGTCAGCGGAATTCCGAGAACAATGGAAGAGTTCCGAAGCATTTTTAAACTTCAGCAGAATTCCTGGATCAATGGAAGAGTTCCGAAACATTTTTAAAAGTCAGCAGAACTCCGAGAACAATAGAAGGGTACCAAAGCATGTTTAAACTTCAGCGGAATTCTGAGAACAATGTAAGAGTTCCGAAGCATTTTTAAACTTCACCGGAATTCCGAGAACAATGGAAGATTTCCGAAGCATTTTTAAACGTCAGCGGAATTCTGCGAACACTGGAAGAGTTCCGAAGCATTTTTAAACTTCAGCGGAATTTGGAGAACAATCGAAGAGTTCCGAAGCATTTTTAAAAGTCAGCGGAATTCCGAGAACATTGGAAGAGTTCCGAAGCATTTTTAAACTTCAGCGGAATTTGGAGAACAATCGAAGAGTTCCGAAGCATTTTTAAAAGTCAGCGGAATTCCGAGAACAATGGAAGAGTTCCGAAGCATTTTTAAACGTCAGCGGAATTCCGAGAACAATGGAAGAGTTCTGAAGCATTTTTAAAAGTCAGCGGAATTCTGAGAACAATAGAAGAGTTGTGAAGCATTTTTAAGCGTCAGCGGAATTCCGAGAACAATGGAAGAATTCCGAAGCATTTTTAAACTTCAAAACTTCAGCGGAATTCTTAGAACAATGGAAGAGTTCCAAAGCATTTTTAAAAGTCAGCAGAATTCCGAGAACAAAAGAAGGGTACCAAAGCATGTTTAAACTTCAGCGGAATTCTGAGAACAATGTAAGCGTTCCGAAGCATTTTTAAACTTCACCGCAATTCCGAGAACAATGGAAGAGTTCCGAAGCATTTTTAAACGTCAGCGGAATTCCGAGAACAATGGAAGAGTTCCGAAGCATTTTTAAACGTCAGCGGAATTCCGAGAACAATGGAAGAGTTCCGAAGCATTTTTAAATGTAAGCGGAATTCTGAGAACAATGGAAGAGTTCCGAAGCATTTTTAAACTTCAGCAGAATTCCGAGAACAATGGAAGAGTTCCGAAGCATACTTAAACTTCAGCGGAATTCCGAGAACAATGGAAGAGTTTCGAAGCATTTTTAAAAGTCAGCGGAATTCCGAGAACAATAGAAGAGTTGTGAAGCAATTTTAAGAGTCAGCGGAATTCCGAGAACAATGGAAGATTTCCGAAGCATTTTTAAACGTCAGCGGAATTCCGAGAACAATGGAAGAGTTCCGAAGCATTTTTAAACTTCAGCGGAATTTGGAGAACAATCGAAGAGTTCCGAAGCATTTTTAAAAGTCAGCGGAATTCCGAGAACAATGGAAGCTTTGTGAAGCATTTTTAAACGTCAGCGGAATTCCGAGAACAATGGAAGAGTTCCGAAGCATTTTTAAACGTCAGCGGAATTCCGAGAACAATGGAAGAGTTCTGAAGCCTTTTTAAATGTCAGCGGAATTCCGAGAACAATGGAAAAGTTCCGATGCATTTTTAAATGTCAGCGGAATTCTGAGAACAATGGAAGAGTTCCGAAGTATACTTAAACTTCAGCGGAATTCCGAGAACAATGGAAGAGTTTCGAAGCATTTTTAAAAGTCAGCGGAATTCCGAGAACAATAGAAGAGTTGTGAAGCAATTTTAAGAGTCAGCGGAATTCCGAGAACAATGGAAGAGTTCCGAAGCATTTTTAAACGTCAGCGGAATTCCGAGAACAATGGAAGAGTTCTGAAGCATTTTTAAAAGTCAGCGGAATTCTGAGAACAATAGAAGAGTTGTGAAGCATTTTTAAGCGTCAGCGGAATTCCGAGAACAATGGAAAAGTTCCGAAGCATTTTTAAATGTCAGCGGAATTCTGAGAACAATGGAAGAGTTCCGAAGCATTTTTAAACTTCAGCAGAATTCCGAGAACAATGGAAGAGTTCCGAAGCATACTTAAACTTCAGCGGAATTCCGAGAACAATGGAAGAGTTTCGAAGCATTTTTAAAAGTCAGCGGAATTCCGAGAACAATAGAAGAGTTGTGAAGCAATTTTAAGAGTCAGCGGAATTCCGAGAACAATGGAAGAGTTCCGAAGCATTTTTAAACGTCAGCGGAATTCCGAGAACAATGGAAGAGTTCTGAAGCATTTTTAAAAGTCAGCGGAATTCTGAGAACAATAGAAGAGTTGTGAAGCATTTTTAAGCGTCAGCGGAATTCCGAGAACAATGGAAGAATTCCGAAGCATTTTTAAACTTCAAAACTTCAGCGGAATTCTTAGAACAATGGAAGAGTTCCAAAGCATTTTTAAAAGTCAGCAGAATTCCAAGAACAATAGAAGGGTACCAAAGCATGTTTAAACTTCAGCGGAATTCTGAGAACAATGTAAGCGTTCCGAAGCATTTTTAAACTTCACCGCAATTCCGAGAACAATGGAAGAGTTCCGAAGCATTTTTAAACGTCAGCGGAATTCCGAGAACAATGGAAGAGTTCCGAAGCATTTTTAAACGTCAGCGGAATTCCGAGAACAATGGAAGAGTTCCGAAGCATTTTTAAATGTAAGCGGAATTCTGAGAACAATGGAAGAGTTCCGAAGCATTTTTAAAAGTCAGCGGAATTCCGAGAACAATAGAAGAGTTCCGAAGCATTTTTAAACTTCAGCAGAATTCCTGGATCAATGGAAGAGTTTCGAAGCATTTTTAAAAGTCAGCAGAATTCCGAGAACAATAGAAGGGTACCAAAGCATGTTTAAACTTCAGCGGAATTCTGAGAACAATGTAAGAGTTCCGAAGCATTTTTAAACTTCACCGGAATTCCGAGAACAATGGAAGAGTTCCGAAGCATTTTTAAACGTCAGCGGAATTTTGAAAACAATGGAAGATTTCCGAAGCATTTTTAAACTTCAGCAGAATTCCTGGATCAATGGAAGAGTTCCGAAGCATTTTTAAAAGTCAGCAGAATTCCGAGAACAATAGAAGGGTACCAAAGCATGTTTAAACTTCATCGGAATTCTGAGAACAATGTAAGAGTTCCGAAGCATTTTTAAACTTCACCGGAATTCCGAGAACAATGGAAGAGTTCTGAAGCATTTTTAAACGTCAGCGGAATTTTGAAAACAATGGAAGATTTCCGAAGCATTTTTAAACGTCAGCAGAATTCTGCAAACACTGGAAGAGTTCCGAAGCATTTTTAAACTTCAGCGGAATTTGGAGAACAATCGAAGAGTTCCGAAGCATTTTTAAAAGTCAGCGGAATTCCGAGAACACTGGAAGAGTTCCGAAGCATTTTCAAACTTCAGCGGAATTTGGAGAACAATCAAAGAGTTCCGAAGCATTTTTAAAAGTCAGCGGAATTCCGAGAATAATGGAAGAGTTGTGAAGCATTTTTAAACGTCAGCGGAATTCCGAGAACAATGGAAGAGTTCCGAAGCATTTTTAAGCGTCAGCAGAATTCCGAGAACAATGGAAGAGTTCTGAAGCATTCTTAAACTTCAGCGGAATTCCGAGAACAATGGAAGAGTTCCGAAGCATTTTTAAAAGTCAGCGGAATTCCGAGAACAATGGAAGAGTTCCGAAGCATTTTTAAACTTCAGCAGAATTCCTGGATCAATGGAAGAGTTCCGAAACATTTTTAAAAGTCAGCAGAACTCCGAGAACAATAGAAGGGTACCAAAGCATGTTTAAACTTCAGCGGAATTCTGAGAACAATGTAAGAGTTCCGAAGCATTTTTAAACTTCACCGGAATTCCGAGAACAATGGAAGATTTCCGAAGCATTTTTAAACGTCAGCGGAATTCTGCGAACACTGGAAGAGTTCCGAAGCATTTTTAAACTTCAGCGGAATTTGGAGAACAATCGAAGAGTTCCGAAGCATTTTTAAAAGTCAGCGGAATTCCGAGAACACTGGAAGAGTTCCGAAGCATTTTTAAACTTCAGCGGAATTTGGAGAACAATCGAAGAGTTCCGAAGCATTTTTAAAAGTCAGCGGAATTCCGAGAACAATGGAAGAGTTCCGAAGCATTTTTAAACGTCAGCGGAATTCCGAGAACAATGGAAGAGTTCTGAAGCATTTTTAAAAGTCAGCGGAATTCTGAGAACAATAGAAGAGTTGTGAAGCATTTTTAAGCGTCAGCGGAATTCCGAGAACAATGGAAGAATTCCGAAGCATTTTTAAACTTCAAAACTTCAGCGGAATTCTTAGAACAATGGAAGAGTTCCAAAGCATTTTTAAAAGTCAGCAGAATTCCGAGAACAAAAGAAGGGTACCAAAGCATGTTTAAACTTCAGCGGAATTCTGAGAACAATGTAAGCGTTCCGAAGCATTTTTAAACTTCACCGCAATTCCGAGAACAATGGAAGAGTTCCGAAGCATTTTTAAACGTCAGCGGAATTCCGAGAACAATGGAAGAGTTCCGAAGCATTTTTAAACGTCAGCGGAATTCCGAGAACAATGGAAGAGTTCCGAAGCATTTTTAAATGTAAGCGGAATTCTGAGAACAATGGAAGAGTTCCGAAGCATTTTTAAACTTCAGCAGAATTCCGAGAACAATGGAAGAGTTCCGAAGCATACTTAAACTTCAGCGGAATTCCGAGAACAATGGAAGAGTTTCGAAGCATTTTTAAAAGTCAGCGGAATTCCGAGAACAATAGAAGAGTTGTGAAGCAATTTTAAGAGTCAGCGGAATTCCGAGAACAATGGAAGATTTCCGAAGCATTTTTAAACGTCAGCGGAATTCCGAGAACAATGGAAGAGTTCCGAAGCATTTTTAAACTTCAGCGGAATTTGGAGAACAATCGAAGAGTTCCGAAGCATTTTTAAAAGTCAGCGGAATTCCGAGAACAATGGAAGCTTTGTGAAGCATTTTTAAACGTCAGCGGAATTCCGAGAACAATGGAAGAGTTCCGAAGCATTTTTAAACGTCAGCGGAATTCCGAGAACAATGGAAGAGTTCTGAAGCCTTTTTAAATGTCAGCGGAATTCCGAGAACAATGGAAAAGTTCCGATGCATTTTTAAATGTCAGCGGAATTCTGAGAACAATGGAAGAGTTCCGAAGTATACTTAAACTTCAGCGGAATTCCGAGAACAATGGAAGAGTTTCGAAGCATTTTTAAAAGTCAGCGGAATTCCGAGAACAATAGAAGAGTTGTGAAGCAATTTTAAGAGTCAGCGGAATTCCGAGAACAATGGAAGAGTTCCGAAGCATTTTTAAACGTCAGCGGAATTCCGAGAACAATGGAAGAGTTCTGAAGCATTTTTAAAAGTCAGCGGAATTCTGAGAACAATAGAAGAGTTGTGAAGCATTTTTAAGCGTCAGCGGAATTCCGAGAACAATGGAAAAGTTCCGAAGCATTTTTAAATGTCAGCGGAATTCTGAGAACAATGGAAGAGTTCCGAAGCATTTTTAAACTTCAGCAGAATTCCGAGAACAATGGAAGAGTTCCGAAGCATACTTAAACTTCAGCGGAATTCCGAGAACAATGGAAGAGTTTCGAAGCATTTTTAAAAGTCAGCGGAATTCCGAGAACAATAGAAGAGTTGTGAAGCAATTTTAAGAGTCAGCGGAATTCCGAGAACAATGGAAGAGTTCCGAAGCATTTTTAAACGTCAGCGGAATTCCGAGAACAATGGAAGAGTTCTGAAGCATTTTTAAAAGTCAGCGGAATTCTGAGAACAATAGAAGAGTTGTGAAGCATTTTTAAGCGTCAGCGGAATTCCGAGAACAATGGAAGAATTCCGAAGCATTTTTAAACTTCAAAACTTCAGCGGAATTCTTAGAACAATGGAAGAGTTCCAAAGCATTTTTAAAAGTCAGCAGAATTCCAAGAACAATAGAAGGGTACCAAAGCATGTTTAAACTTCAGCGGAATTCTGAGAACAATGTAAGCGTTCCGAAGCATTTTTAAACTTCACCGCAATTCCGAGAACAATGGAAGAGTTCCGAAGCATTTTTAAACGTCAGCGGAATTCCGAGAACAATGGAAGAGTTCCGAAGCATTTTTAAACGTCAGCGGAATTCCGAGAACAATGGAAGAGTTCCGAAGCATTTTTAAATGTAAGCGGAATTCTGAGAACAATGGAAGAGTTCCGAAGCATTTTTAAAAGTCAGCGGAATTCCGAGAACAATAGAAGAGTTCCGAAGCATTTTTAAACTTCAGCAGAATTCCTGGATCAATGGAAGAGTTTCGAAGCATTTTTAAAAGTCAGCAGAATTCCGAGAACAATAGAAGGGTACCAAAGCATGTTTAAACTTCAGCGGAATTCTGAGAACAATGTAAGAGTTCCGAAGCATTTTTAAACTTCACCGGAATTCCGAGAACAATGGAAGAGTTCCGAAGCATTTTTAAACGTCAGCGGAATTTTGAAAACAATGGAAGATTTCCGAAGCATTTTTAAACTTCAGCAGAATTCCTGGATCAATGGAAGAGTTCCGAAGCATTTTTAAAAGTCAGCAGAATTCCGAGAACAATAGAAGGGTACCAAAGCATGTTTAAACTTCATCGGAATTCTGAGAACAATGTAAGAGTTCCGAAGCATTTTTAAACTTCACCGGAATTCCGAGAACAATGGAAGAGTTCTGAAGCATTTTTAAACGTCAGCGGAATTTTGAAAACAATGGAAGATTTCCGAAGCATTTTTAAACGTCAGCAGAATTCTGCAAACACTGGAAGAGTTCCGAAGCATTTTTAAACTTCAGCGGAATTTGGAGAACAATCGAAGAGTTCCGAAGCATTTTTAAAAGTCAGCGGAATTCCGAGAACACTGGAAGAGTTCCGAAGCATTTTCAAACTTCAGCGGAATTTGGAGAACAATCAAAGAGTTCCGAAGCATTTTTAAAAGTCAGCGGAATTCCGAGAATAATGGAAGAGTTGTGAAGCATTTTTAAACGTCAGCGGAATTCCGAGAACAATGGAAGAGTTCCGAAGCATTTTTAAGCGTCAGCAGAATTCCGAGAACAATGGAAGAGTTCTGAAGCATTCTTAAACTTCAGCGGAATTCCGAGAACAATGGAAGAGTTCCGAAGCATTTTTAAAAGTCAGCGGAATTCCGAGAACAATGGAAGAGTTCCGAAGCATTTTTAAACTTCAGCAGAATTCCTGGATCAATGGAAGAGTTCCGAAACATTTTTAAAAGTCAGCAGAACTCCGAGAACAATAGAAGGGTACCAAAGCATGTTTAAACTTCAGCGGAATTCTGAGAACAATGTAAGAGTTCCGAAGCATTTTTAAACTTCACCGGAATTCCGAGAACAATGGAAGATTTCCGAAGCATTTTTAAACGTCAGCGGAATTCTGCGAACACTGGAAGAGTTCCGAAGCATTTTTAAACTTCAGCGGAATTTGGAGAACAATCGAAGAGTTCCGAAGCATTTTTAAAAGTCAGCGGAATTCCGAGAACACTGGAAGAGTTCCGAAGCATTTTTAAACTTCAGCGGAATTTGGAGAACAATCGAAGAGTTCCGAAGCATTTTTAAAAGTCAGCGGAATTCCGAGAACAATGGAAGAGTTCCGAAGCATTTTTAAACGTCAGCGGAATTCCGAGAACAATGGAAGAGTTCTGAAGCATTTTTAAAAGTCAGCGGAATTCTGAGAACAATAGAAGAGTTGTGAAGCATTTTTAAGCGTCAGCGGAATTCCGAGAACAATGGAAGAATTCCGAAGCATTTTTAAACTTCAAAACTTCAGCGGAATTCTTAGAACAATGGAAGAGTTCCAAAGCATTTTTAAAAGTCAGCAGAATTCCGAGAACAAAAGAAGGGTACCAAAGCATGTTTAAACTTCAGCGGAATTCTGAGAACAATGTAAGCGTTCCGAAGCATTTTTAAACTTCACCGCAATTCCGAGAACAATGGAAGAGTTCCGAAGCATTTTTAAACGTCAGCGGAATTCCGAGAACAATGGAAGAGTTCCGAAGCATTTTTAAACGTCAGCGGAATTCCGAGAACAATGGAAGAGTTCCGAAGCATTTTTAAATGTAAGCGGAATTCTGAGAACAATGGAAGAGTTCCGAAGCATTTTTAAACTTCAGCAGAATTCCGAGAACAATGGAAGAGTTCCGAAGCATACTTAAACTTCAGCGGAATTCCGAGAACAATGGAAGAGTTTCGAAGCATTTTTAAAAGTCAGCAGAATTCCGAGAACAATAGAAGAGTTGTGAAGCAATTTTAAGAGTCAGCGGAATTCCGAGAACAATGGAAGATTTCCGAAGCATTTTTAAACGTCAGCGGAATTCCGAGAACAATGGAAGAGTTCCGAAGCATTTTTAAACTTCAGCGGAATTTGGAGAACAATCGAAGAGTTCCGAAGCATTTTTAAAAGTCAGCGGAATTCCGAGAACAATGGAAGCTTTGTGAAGCATTTTTAAACGTCAGCGGAATTCCGAGAACAATGGAAGAGTTCCGAAGCATTTTTAAACGTCAGCGGAATTCCGAGAACAATGGAAGAGTTCTGAAGCCTTTTTAAATGTCAGCGGAATTCCGAGAACAATGGAAAAGTTCCGATGCATTTTTAAATGTCAGCGGAATTCTGAGAACAATGGAAGAGTTCCGAAGTATACTTAAACTTCAGCGGAATTCCGAGAACAATGGAAGAGTTTCGAAGCATTTTTAAAAGTCAGCGGAATTCCGAGAACAATAGAAGAGTTGTGAAGCAATTTTAAGAGTCAGCGGAATTCCGAGAACAATGGAAGAGTTCCGAAGCATTTTTAAACGTCAGCGGAATTCCGAGAACAATGGAAGAGTTCTGAAGCATTTTTAAAAGTCAGCGGAATTCTGAGAACAATAGAAGAGTTGTGAAGCATTTTTAAGCGTCAGCGGAATTCCGAGAACAATGGAAAAGTTCCGAAGCATTTTTAAATGTCAGCGGAATTCTGAGAACAATGGAAGAGTTCCGAAGCATTTTTAAACTTCAGCAGAATTCCGAGAACAATGGAAGAGTTCCGAAGCATACTTAAACTTCAGCGGAATTCCGAGAACAATGGAAGAGTTTCGAAGCATTTTTAAAAGTCAGCGGAATTCCGAGAACAATAGAAGAGTTGTGAAGCAATTTTAAGAGTCAGCGGAATTCCGAGAACAATGGAAGAGTTCCGAAGCATTTTTAAACGTCAGCGGAATTCCGAGAACAATGGAAGAGTTCTGAAGCATTTTTAAAAGTCAGCGGAATTCTGAGAACAATAGAAGAGTTGTGAAGCATTTTTAAGCGTCAGCGGAATTCCGAGAACAATGGAAGAATTCCGAAGCATTTTTAAACTTCAAAACTTCAGCGGAATACTTAGAACAATGGAAGAGTTCCAAAGCATTTTTAAAAGTCAGCAGAATTCCAAGAACAATAGAAGGGTACCAAAGCATGTTTAAACTTCAGCGGAATTCTGAGAACAATGTAAGCGTTCCGAAGCATTTTTAAACTTCACCGCAATTCCGAGAACAATGGAAGAGTTCCGAAGCATTTTTAAACGTCAGCGGAATTCCGAGAACAATGGAAGAGTTCCGAAGCATTTTTAAACGTCAGCGGAATTCCGAGAACAATGGAAGAGTTCCGAAGCATTTTTAAATGTAAGCGGAATTCTGAGAACAATGGAAGAGTTCCGAAGCATTTTTAAACTTCAGCAGAATTCCGAGAACAATGGAAGAGTTCCGAAGCATACTTAAACTTCAGCGGAATTCCGAGAACAATGGAAGAGTTTCGAAGCATTTTTAAAAGTCAGCGGAATTCCGAGAACAATAGAAGAGTTGTGAAGCAATTTTAAGAGTCAGCGGAATTCCGAGAACAATGGAAGAGTTCCGAAGCATTTTTAAACGTCAGCGGAATTCCGAGAACAATGGAAGAGTTCCGAAGCATTTTTAAACTTCAGCGGAATTTGGAGAACAATCGAAGAGTTCCAAAGCATTTTTAAAAGTCAGCGGAATTCCGAGAACAATGGAAGCTTTGTGAAGCATTTTTAAACGTCAGCGGAATTCTGAGAACAATGGAAGAGTTCCGAAGCATTTTTAAACGTCAGCGGAATTCCGAGAACAATGGAAGAGTTCTGAAGCCTTTTTAAATGTCAGCGGAATTCCGAGAACAATGGAAAAGTTCCGAAGCATTTTTAAATGTCAGCGGAATTCTGAGAACAATGTAAGAGTTCCGAAGCATTTTTAAACTTCACCGGAATTCCGAGAACAATGGAAGAGTTCCGAAGCATTTTTAAACGTCAGCGGAATTTTGAAAACAATGGAAGATTTCCGAAGCATTTTTAAACTTCAGCAGAATTCCTGGATCAATGGAAGAGTTCCGAAGCATTTTTAAAAGTCAGCAGAATTCCGAGAACAATAGAAGGGTACCAAAGCATGTTTAAACTTCATCGGAATTCTGAGAACAATGTAAGAGTTCCGAAGCATTTTTAAACTTCACCGGAATTCCGAGAACAATGGAAGAGTTCTGAAGCATTTTTAAACGTCAGCGGAATTTTGAAAACAATGGAAGATTTCCGAAGCATTTTTAAACGTCAGCAGAATTCTGCAAACACTGGAAGAGTTCCGAAGCATTTTTAAACTTCAGCGGAATTTGGAGAACAATCGAAGAGTTCCGAAGCATTTTTAAAAGTCAGCGGAATTCCGAGAACACTGGAAGAGTTCCGAAGCATTTTCAAACTTCAGCGGAATTTGGAGAACAATCAAAGAGTTCCGAAGCATTTTTAAAAGTCAGCGGAATTCCGAGAATAATGGAAGAGTTGTGAAGCATTTTTAAACGTCAGCGGAATTCCGAGAACAATGGAAGAGTTCCGAAGCATTTTTAAGCGTCAGCAGAATTCCGAGAACAATGGAAGAGTTCTGAAGCATTCTTAAACTTCAGCGGAATTCCGAGAACAATGGAAGAGTTCCGAAGCATTTTTAAAAGTCAGCGGAATTCCGAGAACAATGGAAGAGTTCCGAAGCATTTTTAAACTTCAGCAGAATTCCTGGATCAATGGAAGAGTTCCGAAACATTTTTAAAAGTCAGCAGAACTCCGAGAACAATAGAAGGGTACCAAAGCATGTTTAAACTTCAGCGGAATTCTGAGAACAATGTAAGAGTTCCGAAGCATTTTTAAACTTCACCGGAATTCCGAGAACAATGGAAGATTTCCGAAGCATTTTTAAACGTCAGCGGAATTCTGCGAACACTGGAAGAGTTCCGAAGCATTTTTAAACTTCAGCGGAATTTGGAGAACAATCGAAGAGTTCTGAAGCATTTTTAAAAGTCAGCGGAATTCCGAGAACACTGGAAGAGTTCCGAAGCATTTTTAAACTTCAGCGGAATTTGGAGAACAATCGAAGAGTTCCGAAGCATTTTTAAAAGTCAGCGGAATTCCGAGAACAATGGAAGAGTTCCGAAGCATTTTTAAACGTCAGCGGAATTCCGAGAACAATGGAAGAGTTCTGAAGCATTTTTAAAAGTCAGCGGAATTCTGAGAACAATAGAAGAGTTGTGAAGCATTTTTAAGCGTCAGCGGAATTCCGAGAACAATGGAAGAATTCCGAAGCATTTTTAAACTTCAAAACTTCAGCGGAATTCTTAGAACAATGGAAGAGTTCCAAAGCATTTTTAAAAGTCAGCAGAATTCCGAGAACAAAAGAAGGGTACCAAAGCATGTTTAAACTTCAGCGGAATTCTGAGAACAATGTAAGCGTTCCGAAGCATTTTTAAACTTCACCGCAATTCCGAGAACAATGGAAGAGTTCCGAAGCATTTTTAAACGTCAGCGGAATTCCGAGAACAATGGAAGAGTTCCGAAGCATTTTTAAACGTCAGCGGAATTCCGAGAACAATGGAAGAGTTCCGAAGCATTTTTAAATGTAAGCGGAATTCTGAGAACAATGGAAGAGTTCCGAAGCATTTTTAAACTTCAGCAGAATTCCGAGAACAATGGAAGAGTTCCGAAGCATACTTAAACTTCAGCGGAATTCCGAGAACAATGGAAGAGTTTCGAAGCATTTTTAAAAGTCAGCGGAATTCCGAGAACAATAGAAGAGTTGTGAAGCAATTTTAAGAGTCAGCGGAATTCCGAGAACAATGGAAGATTTCCGAAGCATTTTTAAACGTCAGCGGAATTCCGAGAACAATGGAAGAGTTCCGAAGCATTTTTAAACTTCAGCGGAATTTGGAGAACAATCGAAGAGTTCCGAAGCATTTTTAAAAGTCAGCGGAATTCCGAGAACAATGGAAGCTTTGTGAAGCATTTTTAAACGTCAGCGGAATTCCGAGAACAATGGAAGAGTTCCGAAGCATTTTTAAACGTCAGCGGAATTCCGAGAACAATGGAAGAGTTCTGAAGCCTTTTTAAATGTCAGCGGAATTCCGAGAACAATGGAAAAGTTCCGATGCATTTTTAAATGTCAGCGGAATTCTGAGAACAATGGAAGAGTTCCGAAGTATACTTAAACTTCAGCGGAATTCCGAGAACAATGGAAGAGTTTCGAAGCATTTTTAAAAGTCAGCGGAATTCCGAGAACAATAGAAGAGTTGTGAAGCAATTTTAAGAGTCAGCGGAATTCCGAGAACAATGGAAGAGTTCCGAAGCATTTTTAAACGTCAGCGGAATTCCGAGAACAATGGAAGAGTTCTGAAGCATTTTTAAAAGTCAGCGGAATTCTGAGAACAATAGAAGAGTTGTGAAGCATTTTTAAGCGTCAGCGGAATTCCGAGAACAATGGAAAAGTTCCGAAGCATTTTTAAATGTCAGCGGAATTCTGAGAACAATGGAAGAGTTCCGAAGCATTTTTAAACTTCAGCAGAATTCCGAGAACAATGGAAGAGTTCCGAAGCATACTTAAACTTCAGCGGAATTCCGAGAACAATGGAAGAGTTTCGAAGCATTTTTAAAAGTCAGCGGAATTCCGAGAACAATAGAAGAGTTGTGAAGCAATTTTAAGAGTCAGCGGAATTCCGAGAACAATGGAAGAGTTCCGAAGCATTTTTAAACGTCAGCGGAATTCCGAGAACAATGGAAGAGTTCTGAAGCATTTTTAAAAGTCAGCGGAATTCTGAGAACAATAGAAGAGTTGTGAAGCATTTTTAAGCGTCAGCGGAATTCCGAGAACAATGGAAGAATTCCGAAGCATTTTTAAACTTCAAAACTTCAGCGGAATTCTTAGAACAATGGAAGAGTTCCAAAGCATTTTTAAAAGTCAGCAGAATTCCAAGAACAATAGAAGGGTACCAAAGCATGTTTAAACTTCAGCGGAATTCTGAGAACAATGTAAGCGTTCCGAAGCATTTTTAAACTTCACCGCAATTCCGAGAACAATGGAAGAGTTCCGAAGCATTTTTAAACGTCAGCGGAATTCCGAGAACAATGGAAGAGTTCCGAAGCATTTTTAAACGTCAGCGGAATTCCGAGAACAATGGAAGAGTTCCGAAGCATTTTTAAATGTAAGCGGAATTCTGAGAACAATGGAAGAGTTCCGAAGCATTTTTAAACTTCAGCAGAATTCCGAGAACAATGGAAGAGTTCCGAAGCATACTTAAACTTCAGCGGAATTCCGAGAACAATGGAAGAGTTTCGAAGCATTTTTAAAAGTCAGCGGAATTCCGAGAACAATAGAAGAGTTGTGAAGCAATTTTAAGAGTCAGCGGAATTCCGAGAACAATGGAAGAGTTCCGAAGCATTTTTAAACGTCAGCGGAATTCCGAGAACAATGGAAGAGTTCCGAAGCATTTTTAAACTTCAGCGGAATTTGGAGAACAATCGAAGAGTTCCAAAGCATTTTTAAAAGTCAGCGGAATTCCGAGAACAATGGAAGCTTTGTGAAGCATTTTTAAACGTCAGCGGAATTCTGAGAACAATGGAAGAGTTCCGAAGCATTTTTAAACGTCAGCGGAATTCCGAGAACAATGGAAGAGTTCTGAAGCCTTTTTAAATGTCAGCGGAATTCCGAGAACAATGGAAAAGTTCCGAAGCATTTTTAAATGTCAGCGGAATTCTGAGAACAATGGAAGAGTTCCGAAGCATTTTTAAACTTCAGCAGAATTCCGAGAACAATGGAAGAGTTCCGAAGCATCCTTAAACTTCAGCGGAATTCCGAGAACAATGGAAGAGTTTCGAAGCATTTTTAAAAGTCAGCGGAATTCCGAGAACAATAGAAGAGTTGTGAAGCAATTTTAAGAGTCAGCGGAATTCCGAGAACAATGGAAGAGTTCCGAAGCATTTTTAAACGTCAGCGGAATTCCGAGAACAATGGAAGAATTCCGAAGCATTTTTAAACTTCAAAACTTCAGCGGAATTCTTAGAACAATGGAAGAGTTCCAAAGCATTTTTAAAAGTCAGCAGAATTCCGAGAACAATAGAAGGGTACCAAAGCATGTTTAAACTTCAGCGGAATTCTGAGAACAATGTAAGCGTTCCGAAGCATTTTTAAACTTCACCGCAATTCCGAGAACAATGGAAGAGTTCCGAAGCATTTTTAAACGTCAGCGGAATTCCGAGAACAATGGAAGATTTCCGAAGCATTTTTAAACGTCAGCGGAATTCTGCGAACACTGGAAAAGTTCCGAAGCATTTTTAAACTTCAGCAGAATTTGGAGAACAATCGAGGAGTTCCGAGGCATTTTTAAAAGTCAGCGGAATTCCGAGAACAATTTAAGAGTTCTGAAGCATTTTTAAACATCAGCGGAATTTTGAAAACAATGGAAGATTTCCGAAGCATTTTTAAAAGTCAGCAGAATTCTGAGAACAATAGAAGAGTTGTGAAGCATTTTTAAGCGTCAGCGGAATTCCGAGAACAATGGAAGAGTTCCGAAGCATTCTTAAACTTCAGCGGAATTCCGAGAACAATGGAAGAGTTCCGAAGCATTTTTAAAAGTCAGCGGAATTCCGAGAACAATAGAAGAGTTCAGAAGCATTTTTAAACTTCAGCAGAATTCCTGGATCAATGGAAGAGTTCCGAAGCATTTATAAACTTCAGCGGAATTTGGAGAACAATCGAAGAGTTCCGAAGCATTTTTAAAAGTCAGCGGAATTCCTAGAACACTGGAAGAGTTCCGAAGCATTTTTAAACTTCAGCGGAATTTGGAGAACAATCTAACAGTTCCGAAGCATTTTTAAACGTCAGCGGAATTCTGCGAACACTGGAAGAGTTCCGAAGCATTTTTAAACTTCAGCGGAATTTGGAGAACAATCGAAGAGTTCCGAAGCATTTTTAAAAGTCAGCGGAATTCCGAGAACACTGGAAGAGTTCCGAAGCATTTTTAAACTTCAGCGGAATTTGGAGAACAATCGAAGAGTTCCGAAGCATTTTTAAAAGTCAGCGGAATTCCGAGAACAATGGAAGAGTTCCGAAGCATTTTTAAACGTCAGCGGAATTCCGAGAACAATGGAAGAGTTCTGAAGCATTTTTAAAAGTCAGCGGAATTCTGAGAACAATAGAAGAGTTGTGAAGCATTTTTAAGCGTCAGCGGAATTCCGAGAACAATGGAAGAATTCCGAAGCATTTTTAAACTTCAAAACTTCAGCGGAATTCTTAGAACAATGGAAGAGTTCCAAAGCATTTTTAAAAGTCAGCAGAATTCCGAGAACAAAAGAAGGGTACCAAAGCATGTTTAAACTTCAGCGGAATTCTGAGAACAATGTAAGCGTTCCGAAGCATTTTTAAACTTCACCGCAATTCCGAGAACAATGGAAGAGTTCCGAAGCATTTTTAAACGTCAGCGGAATTCCGAGAACAATGGAAGAGTTCCGAAGCATTTTTAAACGTCAGCGGAATTCCGAGAACAATGGAAGAGTTCCGAAGCATTTTTAAATGTAAGCGGAATTCTGAGAACAATGGAAGAGTTCCGAAGCATTTTTAAACTTCAGCAGAATTCCGAGAACAATGGAAGAGTTCCGAAGCATACTTAAACTTCAGCGGAATTCCGAGAACAATGGAAGAGTTTCGAAGCATTTTTAAAAGTCAGCGGAATTCCGAGAACAATAGAAGAGTTGTGAAGCAATTTTAAGAGTCAGCGGAATTCCGAGAACAATGGAAGATTTCCGAAGCATTTTTAAACGTCAGCGGAATTCCGAGAACAATGGAAGAGTTCCGAAGCATTTTTAAACTTCAGCGGAATTTGGAGAACAATCGAAGAGTTCCGAAGCATTTTTAAAAGTCAGCGGAATTCCGAGAACAATGGAAGCTTTGTGAAGCATTTTTAAACGTCAGCGGAATTCCGAGAACAATGGAAGAGTTCCGAAGCATTTTTAAACGTCAGCGGAATTCCGAGAACAATGGAAGAGTTCTGAAGCCTTTTTAAATGTCAGCGGAATTCCGAGAACAATGGAAAAGTTCCGATGCATTTTTAAATGTCAGCGGAATTCTGAGAACAATGGAAGAGTTCCGAAGTATACTTAAACTTCAGCGGAATTCCGAGAACAATGGAAGAGTTTCGAAGCATTTTTAAAAGTCAGCGGAATTCCGAGAACAATAGAAGAGTTGTGAAGCAATTTTAAGAGTCAGCGGAATTCCGAGAACAATGGAAGAGTTCCGAAGCATTTTTAAACGTCAGCGGAATTCCGAGAACAATGGAAGAGTTCTGAAGCATTTTTAAAAGTCAGCGGAATTCTGAGAACAATAGAAGAGTTGTGAAGCATTTTTAAGCGTCAGCGGAATTCCGAGAACAATGGAAAAGTTCCGAAGCATTTTTAAATGTCAGCGGAATTCTGAGAACAATGGAAGAGTTCCGAAGCATTTTTAAACTTCAGCAGAATTCCGAGAACAATGGAAGAGTTCCGAAGCATACTTAAACTTCAGCGGAATTCCGAGAACAATGGAAGAGTTTCGAAGCATTTTTAAAAGTCAGCGGAATTCCGAGAACAATAGAAGAGTTGTGAAGCAAT
Source organism: Phyllobates terribilis (assembly GCF_046119375.1). Taxonomy (NCBI): domain Eukaryota; kingdom Metazoa; phylum Chordata; class Amphibia; order Anura; family Dendrobatidae; genus Phyllobates; species Phyllobates terribilis. The sequence goes on along the minus strand of NW_027362775.1, from coordinate 17,460,443 downwards.
TTTAAGAGTCAGCGGAATTCCGAGAACAATGGAAGAGTTCCGAAGCATTTTTAAACGTCAGCGGAATTCCGAGAACAATGGAAGAGTTCTGAAGCATTTTTAAAAGTCAGCGGAATTCTGAGAACAATAGAAGAGTTGTGAAGCATTTTTAAGCGTCAGCGGAATTCCGAGAACAATGGAAGAATTCCGAAGCATTTTTAAACTTCAAAACTTCAGCGGAATTCTTAGAACAATGGAAGAGTTCCAAAGCATTTTTAAAAGTCAGCAGAATTCCAAGAACAATAGAAGGGTACCAAAGCATGTTTAAACTTCAGCGGAATTCTGAGAACAATGTAAGCGTTCCGAAGCATTTTTAAACTTCACCGCAATTCCGAGAACAATGGAAGAGTTCCGAAGCATTTTTAAACGTCAGCGGAATTCCGAGAACAATGGAAGAGTTCCGAAGCATTTTTAAACGTCAGCGGAATTCCGAGAACAATGGAAGAGTTCCGAAGCATTTTTAAATGTAAGCGGAATTCTGAGAACAATGGAAGAGTTCCGAAGCATTTTTAAACTTCAGCAGAATTCCGAGAACAATGGAAGAGTTCCGAAGCATACTTAAACTTCAGCGGAATTCCGAGAACAATGGAAGAGTTTCGAAGCATTTTTAAAAGTCAGCGGAATTCCGAGAACAATAGAAGAGTTGTGAAGCAATTTTAAGAGTCAGCGGAATTCCGAGAACAATGGAAGAGTTCCGAAGCATTTTTAAACGTCAGCGGAATTCCGAGAACAATGGAAGAGTTCCGAAGCATTTTTAAACTTCAGCGGAATTTGGAGAACAATCGAAGAGTTCCAAAGCATTTTTAAAAGTCAGCGGAATTCCGAGAACAATGGAAGCTTTGTGAAGCATTTTTAAACGTCAGCGGAATTCTGAGAACAATGGAAGAGTTCCGAAGCATTTTTAAACGTCAGCGGAATTCCGAGAACAATGGAAGAGTTCTGAAGCCTTTTTAAATGTCAGCGGAATTCCGAGAACAATGGAAAAGTTCCGAAGCATTTTTAAATGTCAGCGGAATTCTGAGAACAATGGAAGAGTTCCGAAGCATTTTTAAACTTCAGCAGAATTCCGAGAACAATGGAAGAGTTCCGAAGCATCCTTAAACTTCAGCGGAATTCCGAGAACAATGGAAGAGTTTCGAAGCATTTTTAAAAGTCAGCGGAATTCCGAGAACAATAGAAGAGTTGTGAAGCAATTTTAAGAGTCAGCGGAATTCCGAGAACAATGGAAGAGTTCCGAAGCATTTTTAAACGTCAGCGGAATTCCGAGAACAATGGAAGAATTCCGAAGCATTTTTAAACTTCAAAACTTCAGCGGAATTCTTAGAACAATGGAAGAGTTCCAAAGCATTTTTAAAAGTCAGCAGAATTCCGAGAACAATAGAAGGGTACCAAAGCATGTTTAAACTTCAGCGGAATTCTGAGAACAATGTAAGCGTTCCGAAGCATTTTTAAACTTCACCGCAATTCCGAGAACAATGGAAGAGTTCCGAAGCATTTTTAAACGTCAGCGGAATTCCGAGAACAATGGAAGATTTCCGAAGCATTTTTAAACGTCAGCGGAATTCTGCGAACACTGGAAAAGTTCCGAAGCATTTTTAAACTTCAGCAGAATTTGGAGAACAATCGAGGAGTTCCGAGGCATTTTTAAAAGTCAGCGGAATTCCGAGAACAATTTAAGAGTTCTGAAGCATTTTTAAACATCAGCGGAATTTTGAAAACAATGGAAGATTTCCGAAGCATTTTTAAAAGTCAGCAGAATTCTGAGAACAATAGAAGAGTTGTGAAGCATTTTTAAGCGTCAGCGGAATTCCGAGAACAATGGAAGAGTTCCGAAGCATTCTTAAACTTCAGCGGAATTCCGAGAACAATGGAAGAGTTCCGAAGCATTTTTAAAAGTCAGCGGAATTCCGAGAACAATAGAAGAGTTCAGAAGCATTTTTAAACTTCAGCAGAATTCCTGGATCAATGGAAGAGTTCCGAAGCATTTATAAACTTCAGCGGAATTTGGAGAACAATCGAAGAGTTCCGAAGCATTTTTAAAAGTCAGCGGAATTCCTAGAACACTGGAAGAGTTCCGAAGCATTTTTAAACTTCAGCGGAATTTGGAGAACAATCTAACAGTTCCGAAGCATTTTTAAAAGTCAGCGGAATTCCAAGAACAATGGAAGAGTTGTGAAGCATTTTTAAACGTCAGCGGAATTCCGAGAACAATGGAAGAGTTCCGAAGCATTTTTAAACGTCAGCGGAATTCCGAGAACAATGGAAGAGTTCTGAAGCCTTTTTAAATGTCAGCGGAATTCCGAGAACAATGGAAGACTTCTGAAGCATTTTTAAATGTCATCGGAATTCTGAGAACAATGGAAGAGTTCCGAAGCATTTTTAAATGTCAGCGGAATTCCGAGAACAATAGAAGAGTTGTGAAGCATTTTTAAGCGTCAGCGGAATTCCGAGAACAATGGAAGAGTTCCAAAGCATTTTTAAACTTCAGCCGAATTCTGAGAACAATGGAAGAGTTCTGAAGCATTCTTAAATTTCAGCGGAATTCTGAGAACAATGGAAGAGTTTTGAAGCAATTTTAAGCGTCAGCGGAATTCCGACAACAATGGAAGAGTTCAGAAGCATTTTTAAAAGTCAGCGGAATTGTGAGAAAAATAGAAGAGTTGTGAAGCATTTTTAAGCGTCAGCGGAATTCCGAGAACAATGGAAGAGTTCCGAAGCATTCTTAAACTTCAGCAGAATTCCGAGAACAATGGAAGAGTTCCGAAGCATTTTTAAAAGTCAGCGGAATTCCGAGAACAATAGAAGAGTTCCGAAGCATTTTTAAACTTCAGCAGAATTCCTGGATCAATGGAAGAGTTTCGAAGCATTTTTAAAAGTCAGCAGAATTCCGAGAACAATAGAAGGGTACCAAAGCATGTTTAAACTTCAGCGGAATTCTGAGAACAATGTAAGAGTTCCGAAGCATTTTTAAACTTCACCGGAATTCCGAGAACAATGGAAGAGTTCCGAAGCATTTTTAAACGTCAGCGGAATTTTGAAAACAATGGAAGATTTCCGAAGCATTTTTAAACTTCAGCAGAATTCCTGGATCAATGGAAGAGTTCCGAAGCATTTTTAAAAGTCAGCAGAATTCCGAGAACAATAGAAGGGTACCAAAGCATGTTTAAACTTCATCGGAATTCTGAGAACAATGTAAGAGTTCCGAAGCATTTTTAAACTTCACCGGAATTCCGAGAACAATGGAAGAGTTCTGAAGCATTTTTAAACGTCAGCGGAATTTTGAAAACAATGGAAGATTTCCGAAGTATTTTTAAACGTCAGCAGAATTCTGCAAACACTGGAAGAGTTCCGAAGCATTTTTAAACTTCAGCGGAATTTGGAGAACAATCGAAGAGTTCCGAAGCATTTTTAAAAGTCAGCGGAATTCCGAGAACACTGGAAGAGTTCCGAAGCATTTTCAAACTTCAGCGGAATTTGGAGAACAATCAAAGAGTTCCGAAGCATTTTTAAAAGTCAGCGGAATTCCGAGAATAATGGAAGAGTTGTGAAGCATTTTTAAACGTCAGCGGAATTCCGAGAACAATGGAAGAGTTCCGAAGCATTTTTAAATGTCAGCGGAATTCCGAGAACAATGGAAGAGTTCTGAAGCATTTTTAAACGTCAGCGGATTTTGAAAACAATGGAAGATTTCCGAAGCATTTTTAAACGTCAGCGGAATTTGGAGAACAATCGAAGAGTTCCGAAGCATTTTTAAACTTCAACGGAATTTGGAGAACAATGGAAGAGTTCAGAAGCATTTTTAAAAGTCAGCGGAATTCCGAGAACAATGGAAGAGTTGTGAAGCATTTTTAAACGACAGCGGAATTCCGAGAACAATGGAAGAGTTCCGAAGCATTTTTAAACGTCAGCAGAATTCCAAGAACAATGCAAGAGTTCTGAAGCCTTTTTAAATGTCAGCGGAATTCCGAGAACAATGGAAGAGTTCCGAAGCATTTTTAAACTTCAGAAGAATTCCGAGAACAATGGAAGAGTTCCGAAGCATTCTTAAACTTCAGCGGAATTCCGAAAACAATGGAAGAGTTCCGAAGCATTTTTAAATGTCAGCGGAATTCCGAGAACAATAGAAGAGTTGTGAAGCATTTTTAAGCGTCAGCAGAATTCCGAGAACAATGGAAGAGTTCCGAAGCATTCTTAAACTTCAGCGGAATTCCGAGAACAATGGAAGAGTTCCGAAGCATTTTTAAAAGTCAGCGGAATTCCGAGAACAATGGAAGAGTTCCGAAGCATTTTTAAACTTCAGCAGAATTCCTGGATCAATGGAAGAGTTCCGAAACATTTTTAAAAGTCAGCAGAACTCCGAGAACAATAGAAGGGTACCAAAGCATGTTTAAACTTCAGCGGAATTCTGAGAACAATGTAAGAGTTCCGAAGCATTTTTAAACTTCACCGGAATTCCGAGAACAATGGAAGATTTCCGAAGCATTTTTAAAAGTCAGCGGAATTCCGAGAACACTGGAAGAGTTCCGAAGCATTTTTAAACTTCAGCGGAATTTGGAGAACAATCGAAGAGTTCCGAAGCATTTTTAAAAGTCAGCGGAATTCCGAGAACAATGGAAGAGTTCCGAAGCATTTTTAAATGTCAGCGGAATTCCGAGAACAATGGAAGAGTTCTGAAGCATTTTTAAACGTCAGCGGATTTTGAAAACAATGGAAGATTTCCGAAGCATTTTTAAACGTCAGCGGAATTCTGCGAACACTGGAAGAGTTCCGAAGCATTTTTAAACTTCAGCGGAATTTGGAGAACAATCGAAGAGTTCCGAAGCAATTTTAAAAGTCAGCGGAATTCCGAGAACAATGGAAGAGTTGTGAAGCATTTTTAAACGTCAGTGGAATTCCAAGAACAAAGGAAGAGTTCCGAAGCATTTTTAAACGTCAGCGGATTTTGAAAACAATGGAAGATTTCCGAAGCATTTTTAAACGTCAGCGGAATTGGGAGAACAATCGAAGAGTTCCGAAGCATTTTTAAACTTCAACGGATTTTGGAGAACAATCGAAGAGTTCCGAAGCAATTTTAAAAGTCAGCGGAATTCCGAGAACAATGGAAGAGTTGTGAAGCATTTTTAAACGTCAGTGGAATTCCAAGAACAATGGAAGAGTTCCGAAGCATTTTTAAATGTCAGCAGAATTCTGAGAACAATGGAAGAGTTCCGAAGCATTTTTAAACGTCAGCGGAATTCCAAGAACAATGGAAGAGTTCTGAAGCCTTTTTAAATGTCAGCGGAATTCCGAGAACAATGGAAGAGTTCCGAAGCATTTTTAAACTTCAGCAGAATTCCGAGAATAATGGAAGAGTTCCGAAGCATTCTTAAACTTCAGCGGAATTCCGAAAACAATGGAAGAGTTCCGAAGCATTTTTAAATGTCAGCGGAATTCCAAGAACAATAGAAGAGTTGTGAAGCATTTTTAAGCGTCAGCGGAATTCCGAGAACAATGGAAGAGTTCCGAAGCATTTTTAAACTTCAGCAGAATTCCGAGAACAATGGAAGAGTTCCGAAGCATTTTTAAACTTCAGCAGAATTCCGAGAACAATGGAAGAGTTCCAAAGCATTCTTAAACTTCAGCGGAATTCCGAAAACAATGGAAGAGTTCCGAATCATTTTTAAATGTCAGCGGAATTCCGAGAACAATAGAAGAGTTGTGAAGCATTTTTAAGCGTCAGCGGAATTCCGACAACAATGGAAGAGTTCCGAAGCATTTTTAAAAGTCAGCGGAATTCTGAGAACAATAGAAGAGTTGCGAAGCATTTTTAAGCGTTAGCGGAATTCCGAGAACAATGGAAGAATTCCGAAGCATTTTTAAACTTCAAAACTTCAGCGGAATTCTGAGAACAATGTAAGCGTTCCGAAGCATTTTTAAACTTCACCGCAATTCCGAGAACAATGGAAGAGTTCCGAAGCATTTTTAAACGTCAGCGGAATTCCGAGAACAATGGAAGAGTTCCGAAGCATTTTTAAACGTCAGCGGAATTCCGAGAACAATGGAAGAGTTCCGAAGCATTTTTAAATGTAAGCGGAATTCTGAGAACAATGGAAGAGTTCCGAAGCATTTTTAAACTTCAGCAGAATTCCGAGAACAATGGAAGAGTTCCGAAGCATACTTAAACTTCAGCGGAATTCCGAGAACAATGGAAGAGTTTCGAAGCATTTTTAAAAGTCAGCGGAATTCCGAGAACAATAGAAGAGTTGTGAAGCAATTTTAAGAGTCAGCGGAATTCCGAGAACAATGGAAGAGTTCCGAAGCATTTTTAAACGTCAGCGGAATTCCGAGAACAATGGAAGAGTTCCGAAGCATTTTTAAACTTCAGAGGAATTTGGAGAACAATCGAAGAGTTCCGAAGCATTTTTAAAAGTCAGCGGAATTCCGAGAACAATGGAAGCTTTGTGAAGCATTTTTAAACGTCAGCGGAATTCTGAGAACAATGGAAGAGTTCCGAAGCATTTTTAAACGTCAGCGGAATTCCGAGAACAATGGAAGAGTTCTGAAGCCTTTTTAAATGTCAGCGGAATTCCGAGAACAATGGAAAAGTTCCGAAGCATTTTTAAATGTCAGCGGAATTCTGAGAACAATGGAAGAGTTCCGAAGCATTTTTAAACTTCAGCAGAATTCCGAGAACAATGGAAGAGTTCCGAAGCATCCTTAAACTTCAGCGGAATTCCGAGAACAATGGAAGAGTTCTGAAGCATTTTTAAAAGTCAGCGGAATTCTGAGAACAATAGAGGAGTTGTGAAGCATTTTTAAGCGTCAGCGGAATTCCGAGAACAATGGAAGAATTCCGAAGCATTTTTAAACTTCAAAACTTCAGCGGAATTCTTAGAACAATGGAAGAGTTCCAAAGCATTTTTAAAAGTCAGCAGAATTCCGAGAACAATAGAAGGGTACCAAAGCATGTTTAAACTTCAGCGGAATTCTGAGAACAATGTAAGCGTTCCGAAGCATTTTTAAACTTCACCGCAATTCCGAGAACAATGGAAGAGTTCCGAAGCATTTTTAAACGTCAGCGGAATTCCGAGAACAATGGAAGATTTCCGAAGCATTTTTAAACGTCAGCGGAATTCTGCGAACACTGGAAAAGTTCCGAAGCATTTTTAAACTTCAGCAGAATTTGGAGAACAATCGAGGAGTTCCGAGGCATTTTTAAAAGTCAGCGGAATTCCGAGAACAATTTAAGAGTTCTGAAGCATTTTTAAACATCAGCGGAATTTTGAAAACAATGGAAGATTTCCGAAGCATTTTTAAAAGTCAGCAGAATTCTGAGAACAATAGAAGAGTTGTGAAGCATTTTTAAGCGTCAGCGGAATTCCGAGAACAATGGAAGAGTTCCGAAGCATTTTTAAACTTCAGCGGAATTTGGAGAACAATCTAACAGTTCCGAAGCATTTTTAAAAGTCAGCGGAATTCCAAGAACAATGGAAGAGTTGTGAAGCATTTTTAAACGTCAGCGGAATTCCGAGAACAATGGAAGAGTTCCGAAGCATTTTTAAACGTCAGCGGAATTCCGAGAACAATGGAAGAGTTCTGAAGCCTTTTTAAATGTCAGCGGAATTCCGAGAACAATGGAAGACTTCTGAAGCATTTTTAAATGTCATCGGAATTCTGAGAACAATGGAAGAGTTCCGAAGCATTTTTAAATGTCAGCGGAATTCCGAGAACAATAGAAGAGTTGTGAAGCATTTTTAAGCGTCAGCGGAATTCCGAGAACAATGGAAGAGTTCCAAAGCATTTTTAAACTTCAGCCGAATTCTGAGAACAATGGAAGAGTTCTGAAGCATTCTTAAATTTCAGCGGAATTCTGAGAACAATGGAAGAGTTTTGAAGCAATTTTAAGCGTCAGCGGAATTCCGACAACAATGGAAGAGTTCAGAAGCATTTTTAAAAGTCAGCGGAATTGTGAGAAAAATTGAAGAGTTGTGAAGCATTTTTAAGCGTCAGCGGAATTCCGAGAACAATGGAAGAGTTCCGAAGCATTCTTAAACTTCAGCAGAATTCCGAGAACAATGGAAGAGTTCCGAAGCATTTTTAAAAGTCAGCGGAATTCCGAGAACAATAGAAGAGTTCCGAAGCATTTTTAAACTTCAGCAGAATTCCTGGATCAATGGAAGAGTTTCGAAGCATTTTTAAAAGTCAGCAGAATTCCGAGAACAATAGAAGGGTACCAAAGCATGTTTAAACTTCAGCGGAATTCTGAGAACAATGTAAGAGTTCCGAAGCATTTTTAAACTTCACCGGAATTCCGAGAACAATGGAAGAGTTCCGAAGCATTTTTAAACGTCAGCGGAATTTTGAAAACAATGGAAGATTTCCGAAGCATTTTTAAACTTCAGCAGAATTCCTGGATCAATGGAAGAGTTCCGAAGCATTTTTAATAGTCAGCAGAATTCCGAGAACAATAGAAGGGTACCAAAGCATGTTTAAACTTCATCGGAATTCTGAGAACAATGTAAGAGTTCCGAAGCATTTTTAAACTTCACCGGAATTCCGAGAACAATGGAAGAGTTCTGAAGCATTTTTAAACGTCAGCGGAATTTTGAAAACAATGGAAGATTTCCGAAGTATTTTTAAACGTCAGCAGAATTCTGCAAACACTGGAAGAGTTCCGAAGCATTTTTAAACTTCAGCGGAATTTGGAGAACAATCGAAGAGTTCCGAAGCATTTTTAAAAGTCAGCGGAATTCCGAGAACACTGGAAGAGTTCCGAAGCATTTTCAAACTTCAGCGGAATTTGGAGAACAATCAAAGAGTTCCGAAGCATTTTTAAAAGTCAGCGGAATTCCGAGAATAATGGAAGAGTTGTGAAGCATTTTTAAACGTCAGCGGAATTCCGAGAACAATGGAAGAGTTCCGAAGCATTTTTAAATGTCAGCGGAATTCCGAGAACAATGGAAGAGTTCTGAAGCATTTTTAAACGTCAGCGGATTTTGAAAACAATGGAAGATTTCCGAAGCATTTTTAAACGTCAGCGGAATTTGGAGAACAATCGAAGAGTTCCGAAGCATTTTTAAACTTCAACGGAATTTGGAGAACAATGGAAGAGTTCAGAAGCATTTTTAAAAGTCAGCGGAATTCCGAGAACAATGGAAGAGTTGTGAAGCATTTTTAAACGACAGCGGAATTCCGAGAACAATGGAAGAGTTCCGAAGCATTTTTAAACGTCAGCAGAATTCCAAGAACAATGCAAGAGTTCTGAAGCCTTTTTAAATGTCAGCGGAATTCCGAGAACAATGGAAGAGTTCCGAAGCATTTTTAAACTTCAGAAGAATTCCGAGAACAATGGAAGAGTTCCGAAGCATTCTTAAACTTCAGCGGAATTCCGAAAACAATGGAAGAGTTCCGAAGCATTTTTAAATGTCAGCGGAATTCCGAGAACAATAGAAGAGTTGTGAAGCATTTTTAAGCGTCAGCAGAATTCCGAGAACAATGGAAGAGTTCCGAAGCATTCTTAAACTTCAGCGGAATTCCGAGAACAATGGAAGAGTTCCGAAGCATTTTTAAAAGTCAGCGGAATTCCGAGAACAATGGAAGAGTTCCGAAGCATTTTTAAACTTCAGCAGAATTCCTGGATCAATGGAAGAGTTCCGAAGCATTTTTAAATGTCAGCGGAATTCCGAGAACAATAGAAGAGTTGTGAAGCATTTTTAAGCGTCAGCGGAATTCTGAGAACAATGTAAGAGTTCCGAAGCATTTTTAAACTTCACCGGAATTCCGAGAACAATGGAAGATTTCCGAAGCATTTTTAAAAGTCAGCGGAATTCCGAGAACACTGGAAGAGTTCCGAAGCATTTTTAAACTTCAGCGGAATTTGGAGAACAATCGAAGAGTTCCGAAGCATTTTTAAAAGTCAGCGGAATTCCGAGAACAATGGAAGAGTTCCGAAGCATTTTTAAATGTCAGCGGAATTCCGAGAACAATGGAAGAGTTCTGAAGCATTTTTAAACGTCAGCGGATTTTGAAAACAATGGAAGATTTCCGAAGCATTTTTAAACGTCAGCGGAATTCTGCGAACACTGGAAGAGTTCCGAAGCATTTTTAAACTTCAGCAGAATTTGGAGAACAATCGAAGAGTTCCGAAGCAATTTTAAAAGTCAGCGGAATTCCGAGAACAATGGAAGAGTTGTGAAGCATTTTTAAACGTCAGTGGAATTCCAAGAACAAAGGAAGATTTCCGAAGCATTTTTAAACGTCAGCGGAATTGGGAGAACAATCGAAGAGTTCCGAAGCATTTTTAAACTTCAACGGAATTTGGAGAACAATCGAAGAGTTCCGAAGCAATTTTAAAAGTCAGCGGAATTCCGAGAACAATGGAAGAGTTGTGAAGCATTTTTAAACGTCAGTGGAATTCCAAGAACAATGGAAGAGTTCCGAAGCATTTTTAAATGTCAGCAGAATTCTGAGAACAATGGAAGAGTTCCGAAGCATTTTTAAACGTCAGCGGAATTCCAAGAACAATGGAAGAGTTCTGAAGCCTTTTTAAATGTCAGCGGAATTCCGAGAACAATGGAAGAGTTCCGAAGCATTTTTAAACTTCAGCAGAATTCCGAGAATAATGGAAGAGTTCCGAAGCATTCTTAAACTTCAGCGGAATTCCGAAAACAATGGAAGAGTTCCGAAGCATTTTTAAATGTCAGCGGAATTCCAAGAACAATAGAAGAGTTGTGAAGCATTTTTAAGCGTCAGCGGAATTCCGAGAACAATGGAAGAGTTCCGAAGCATTTTTAAACTTCAGCAGAATTCCGAGAACAATGGAAGAGTTCCGAAGCATTTTTAAACTTCAGCAGAATTCCGAGAACAATGGAAGAGTTCCAAAGCATTCTTAAACTTCAGCGGAATTCCGAAAACAATGGAAGAGTTCCGAATCATTTTTAAATGTCAGCGGAATTCCGAGAACAATAGAAGAGTTGTGAAGCATTTTTAAGCGTCAGCGGAATTCCGACAACAATGGAAGAGTTCCGAAGCATTTTTAAAAGTCAGCGGAATTCTGAGAACAATAGAAGAGTTGCGAAGCATTTTTAAGCGTCAGCGGAATTCCGAGAACAATGGAAGTATTCCGAAGCATTTTTAAACTTCAAAACTTCAGCAGAATTCCGAGAACAATGGAAGAGTTCCGAAGCATTTTTAAAAGTCAGCGGAATTCCGAGAACAATGGAAGAGTTCCGAAGCATTTTTAAACTTCAGCAGAATTCCTGGATCAATGGAAGAGTTCCGAAACATTTTTAAAAGTCAGCAGAACTCCGAGAACAATAGAAGGGTACCAAAGCATGTTTAAACTTCACCGGAATTCCGAGAACAATGGAAGAGTTCCGAAGCATTTTTAAACTTCAGCAGAATTCCGAGAACAATGGAAGAGTTCCAAAGCATTCTTAAACTTCAGCGGAATTCCGAAAACAATGGAAGAGTTCCGAATCATTTTTAAATGTCAGCGGAATTCCGAGAACAATAGAAGAGTTGTGAAGCATTTTTAAGCGTCAGCGGAATTCCGACAACAATGGAAGAGTTCCGAAGCATTTTTAAAAGTCAGCGGAATTCTGAGAACAATAGAAGAGTTGCGAAGCATTTTTAAGCGTCAGCGGAATTCCGAGAACAATGGAAGAATTCCGAAGCATTTTTAAACTTCAAAACTTCAGCGGAATTCTGAGAACAATGTAAGCGTTCCGAAGCATTTTTAAACTTCACCGCAATTCCGAGAACAATGGAAGAGTTCCGAAGCATTTTTAAACGTCAGCGGAATTCCGAGAACAATGGAAGAGTTCCGAAGCATTTTTAAACGTCAGCGGAATTCCGAGAACAATGGAAGAGTTCCGAAGCATTTTTAAATGTAAGCGGAATTCTGAGAACAATGGAAGAGTTCCGAAGCATTTTTAAACTTCAGCAGAATTCCGAGAACAATGGAAGAGTTCCGAAGCATACTTAAACTTCAGCGGAATTCCGAGAACAATGGAAGAGTTTCGAAGCATTTTTAAAAGTCAGCGGAATTCCGAGAACAATAGAAGAGTTGTGAAGCAATTTTAAGAGTCAGCGGAATTCCGAGAACAATGGAAGAGTTCCGAAGCATTTTTAAACGTCAGCGGAATTCCGAGAACAATGGAAGAGTTCCGAAGCATTTTTAAACTTCAGAGGAATTTGGAGAACAATCGAAGAGTTCCGAAGCATTTTTAAAAGTCAGCGGAATTCCAAGAACAATGGAAGCTTTGTGAAGCATTTTTAAACGTCAGCGGAATTCTGAGAACAATGGAAGAGTTCCGAAGCATTTTTAAACGTCAGCGGAATTCCGAGAACAATGGAAGAGTTCTGAAGCCTTTTTAAATGTCAGCGGAATTCCGAGAACAATGGAAAAGTTCCGAAGCATTTTTAAATGTCAGCGGAATTCTGAGAACAATGGAAGAGTTCCGAAGCATTTTTAAACTTCAGCAGAATTCCGAGAACAATGGAAGAGTTCCGAAGCATCCTTAAACTTCAGCGGAATTCCGAGAACAATGGAAGAGTTCCGAAGCATTTTTAAAAGTCAGCGGAATTCTGAGAACAATAGAAGAGTTGTGAAGCATTTTTAAGCGTCAGCGGAATTCCGAGAACAATGGAAGAATTCCGAAGCATTTTTAAACTTCAAAACTTCAGCGGAATTCTTAGAACAATGGAAGAGTTCCAAAGCATTTTTAAAAGTCAGCAGAATTCCGAGAACAATAGAAGGGTACCAAAGCATGTTTAAACTTCAGCGGAATTCTGAGAACAATGTAAGCGTTCCGAAGCATTTTTAAACTTCACCGCAATTCCGAGAACAATGGAAGAGTTCCGAAGCATTTTTAAACGTCAGCGGAATTCCGAGAACAATGGAAGATTTCCGAAGCATTTTTAAACGTCAGCGGAATTCTGCGAACACTGGAAAAGTTCCGAAGCATTTTTAAACTTCAGCAGAATTTGGAGAACAATCGAGGAGTTCCGAGGCATTTTTAAAAGTCAGCGGAATTCCGAGAACAATTTAAGAGCTCTGAAGCATTTTTAAACATCAGCGGAATTTTGAAAACAATGGAAGATTTCCGAAGCATTTTTAAAAGTCAGCAGAATTCTGAGAACAATAGAAGAGTTGTGAAGCATTTTTAAGCGTCAGCGGAATTCCGAGAACAATGGAAGAGTTCCGAAGCATTTTTAAACTTCAGCGGAATTTGGAGAACAATCTAACAGTTCCGAAGCATTTTTAAAAGTCAGCGGAATTCCAAGAACAATGGAAGAGTTGTGAAGCATTTTTAAACGTCAGCGGAATTCCGAGAACAATGGAAGAGTTCCGAAGCATTTTTAAACGTCAGCGGAATTCCGAGAACAATGGAAGAGTTCTGAAGCCTTTTTAAATGTCAGCGGAATTCCGAGAACAATGGAAGACTTCTGAAGCATTTTTAAATGTCATCGGAATTCTGAGAACAATGGAAGAGTTCCGAAGCATTTTTAAATGTCAGCGGAATTCCGAGAACAATAGAAGAGTTGTGAAGCATTTTTAAGCGTCAGCGGAATTCCGAGAACAATGGAAGAGTTCCAAAGCATTTTTAAACTTCAGCCGAATTCTGAGAACAATGGAAGAGTTCTGAAGCATTCTTAAATTTCAGCGGAATTCTGAGAACAATGGAAGAGTTTTGAAGCAATTTTAAGCGTCAGCGGAATTCCGACAACAATGGAAGAGTTCAGAAGCATTTTTAAAAGTCAGCGGAATTGTGAGAAAAATTGAAGAGTTGTGAAGCATTTTTAAGCGTCAGCGGAATTCCGAGAACAATGGAAGAGTTCCGAAGCATTCTTAAACTTCAGCAGAATTCCGAGAACAATGGAAGAGTTCCGAAGCATTTTTAAAAGTCAGCGGAATTCCGAGAACAATAGAAGAGTTCCGAAGCATTTTTAAACTTCAGCAGAATTCCTGGATCAATGGAAGAGTTTCGAAGCATTTTTAAAAGTCAGCAGAATTCCGAGAACAATAGAAGGGTACCAAAGCATGTTTAAACTTCATCGGAATTCTGAGAACAATGTAAGAGTTCCGAAGCATTTTTAAACTTCACCGGAATTCCGAGAACAATGGAAGAGTTCTGAAGCATTTTTAAACGTCAGCGGAATTTTGAAAACAATGGAAGATTTCCGAAGTATTTTTAAACGTCAGCAGAATTCTGCAAACACTGGAAGAGTTCCGAAGCATTTTTAAACTTCAGCGGAATTTGGAGAACAATCGAAGAGTTCCGAAGCATTTTTAAAAGTCAGCGGAATTCCGAGAACACTGGAAGAGTTCCGAAGCATTTTCAAACTTCAGCGGAATTTGGAGAACAATCAAAGAGTTCCGAAGCATTTTTAAAAGTCAGCGGAATTCCGAGAATAATGGAAGAGTTGTGAAGCATTTTTAAACGTCAGCGGAATTCCGAGAACAATGGAAGAGTTCCGAAGCATTTTTAAATGTCAGCGGAATTCCGAGAACAATGGAAGAGTTCTGAAGCATTTTTAAACGTCAGCGGATTTTGAAAACAATGGAAGATTTCCGAAGCATTTTTAAACGTCAGCGGAATTTGGAGAACAATCGAAGAGTTCCGAAGCATTTTTAAACTTCAACGGAATTTGGAGAACAATGGAAGAGTTCAGAAGCATTTTTAAAAGTCAGCGGAATTCCGAGAACAATGGAAGAGTTGTGAAGCATTTTTAAACGACAGCGGAATTCCGAGAACAATGGAAGAGTTCCGAAGCATTTTTAAACGTCAGCAGAATTCCAAGAACAATGCAAGAGTTCTGAAGCCTTTTTAAATGTCAGCGGAATTCCGAGAACAATGGAAGAGTTCCGAAGCATTTTTAAACTTCAGAAGAATTCCGAGAACAATGGAAGAGTTCCGAAGCATTCTTAAACTTCAGCGGAATTCCGAAAACAATGGAAGAGTTCCGAAGCATTTTTAAATGTCAGCGGAATTCCGAGAACAATAGAAGAGTTGTGAAGCATTTTTAAGCGTCAGCAGAATTCCGAGAACAATGGAAGAGTTCCGAAGCATTCTTAAACTTCAGCGGAATTCCGAGAACAATGGAAGAGTTCCGAAGCATTTTTAAAAGTCAGCGGAATTCCGAGAACAATGGAAGAGTTCCGAAGCATTTTTAAACTTCAGCAGAATTCCTGGATCAATGGAAGAGTTCCGAAACATTTTTAAAAGTCAGCAGAACTCCGAGAACAATAGAAGGGTACCAAAGCATGTTTAAACTTCAGCGGAATTCTGAGAACAATGTAAGAGTTCCGAAGCATTTTTAAACTTCACCGGAATTCCGAGAACACTGGAAGAGTTCCGAAGCATTTTTAAACTTCAGCGGAATTTGGAGAACAATCGAAGAGTTCCGAAGCATTTTTAAAAGTCAGCGGAATTCCGAGAACAATGGAAGAGTTCCGAAGCATTTTTAAATGTCAGCGGAATTCCGAGAACAATGGAAGAGTTCTGAAGCATTTTTAAACGTCAGCGGATTTTGAAAACAATGGAAGATTTCCGAAGCATTTTTAAACGTCAGCGGAATTCTGCGAACACTGGAAGAGTTCCGAAGCATTTTTAAACTTCAGCGGAATTTGGAGAACAATCGAAGAGTTCCGAAGCAATTTTAAAAGTCAGCGGAATTCCGAGAACAATGGAAGAGTTGTGAAGCATTTTTAAACGTCAGTGGAATTCCAAGAACAAAGGAAGAGTTCCGAAGCATTTTTAAACGTCAGCGGATTTTGAAAACAATGGAAGATTTCCGAAGCATTTTTAAACGTCAGCGGAATTGGGAGAACAATCGAAGAGTTCCGAAGCATTTTTAAACTTCAACGGAATTTGGAGAACAATCGAAGAGTTCCGAAGCAATTTTAAAAGTCAGCGGAATTCCGAGAACAATGGAAGAGTTGTGAAGCATTTTTAAACGTCAGTGGAATTCCAAGAACAATGGAAGAGTTCCGAAGCATTTTTAAATGTCAGCAGAATTCTGAGAACAATGGAAGAGTTCCGAAGCATTTTTAAACGTCAGCGGAATTCCAAGAACAATGGAAGAGTTCTGAAGCCTTTTTAAATGTCAGCGGAATTCCGAGAACAATGGAAGAGTTCCGAAGCATTTTTAAACTTCAGCAGAATTCCGAGAATAATGGAAGAGTTCCGAAGCATTCTTAAACTTCAGCGGAATTCCGAAAACAATGGAAGAGTTCCGAAGCATTTTTAAATGTCAGCGGAATTCCAAGAACAATAGAAGAGTTGTGAAGCATTTTTAAGCGTCAGCGGAATTCCGAGAACAATGGAAGAGTTCCGAAGCATTTTTAAACTTCAGCAGAATTCCGAGAACAATGGAAGAGTTCCGAAGCATTTTTAAACTTCAGCAGAATTCCGAGAACAATGGAAGAGTTCCAAAGCATTCTTAAACTTCAGCGGAATTCCGAAAACAATGGAAGAGTTCCGAATCATTTTTAAATGTCAGCGGAATTCCGAGAACAATAGAAGAGTTGTGAAGCATTTTTAAGCGTCAGCGGAATTCCGACAACAATGGAAGAGTTCCGAAGCATTTTTAAAAGTCAGCGGAATTCTGAGAACAATAGAAGAGTTGCGAAGCATTTTTAAGCGTCAGCGGAATTCCGAGAACAATGGAAGTATTCCGAAGCATTTTTAAACTTCAAAACTTCAGCAGAATTCCGAGAACAATGGAAGACTTCCGAAGCATTCTTAAACTTCAGCGGAATTCCGAGAACAATGGAAGAGTTCCGAAGCATTTTTAAAAGTCAGCGGAATTCCGAGAACAATGGAAGAGTTCCGAAGCATTTTTAAACTTCAGCAGAATTCCTGGATCAATGGAAGAGTTCCGAAACATTTTTAAAAGTCAGCAGAACTCCGAGAACAATAGAAGGGTACCAAAGCATGTTTAAACTTCACCGGAATTCCGAGAACAATGGAAGAGTTCCGAAGCATTTTTAAACGTCAGCGGAATTCCGAGAACAATGGAAGAGTTCTGAAGCATTTTTAAACGTCAGCGGAATTTTGAAAACAATGGAAGATTTCCGAAGCATTTTTAAACGTCAGCGGAATTCTGCGAACACTGGAAGAGTTCCGAAGCATTTTTAAACTTCAGCGGAATTTGGAGAACAATCGAAGAGTTCCGAAGCATTTTTAAAAGTCAGCGGAATTCCGAGAACACTGGAAGAATTCCGAAGCATTTTTAAACTTTAGCGGAATTTGGAGAACAATCGAAGAGTTCCGAAGCATTTTTAAAAGTCAGCGGAATTCCGAGAACAATGGAAGAGTTGTGAAGCATTTTTAAACGTTAGCGGAATACCAGAACAATGGAAGAGTTCCGAAGCATTTTTAAATGTCAGCGGAATTCCGAGAACAATGGAAGAGTTCTGAAGCATTTTTAAACGTCAGCGGATTTTGAAAACAATGGAAGATTTCCGAAGCATTTTTAAACGTCAGCGGAATTCTGCGAACATGGAAGAGTTCCGAAGTATTTTTAAACTTCAGCAGAATTCTGAGAACAATGGAAGAGTTCTGAAGCATTCTTAAACTTCAGTGGAATTCCGAGAACAATGGAACAGTTTTGAAGCAATTTTAAGCGTCAGCGGAATTCCGACAACAATGGAAGAGTTCCGAAGCATTTTTAAAAGTCAGCGGAATTCTGAGAACAATAGAAGAGTTGTGAAGCATTTTTAAGCGTCAGCGGAATTCCGAGAACAATGGAAGAATTCCGAAGCATTTTTAAACTTCAAAACTTCAGAAGAATTCCGAGAACAATGGAAGAGTTCCGAAGCATTCTTAAACTTCAGCGGAATTCCGAGAACAATGGAAGAGTTCCGAAGCATTTTTAAAGGTCAGCGGAATTCCGAGAACAATGGAAGAGTTCCGAAGCATTTTTAAACATCAGCAGAATTCCTGGATCAATGGAAGAGTTCCGAATCATTTTTAAAAGTCAGCAGAATTCCGAGAATAATGGAAGAGTTGTGAAGCATTTTTAAACGTCAGCGGAATTTGGAGAACAATCGAAGAGTTCCGAAGCATTTTTAAACTTCAACGGAATTTGGAGAACAATGGAAGAGTTCAGAAGCATTTTTAAAAGTCAGCGGAATTCCGAGAACAATGGAAGAGTTGTGAAGCATTTTTAAACGTCAGCAGAATTCCAAGAACAATGCAAGAGTTCTGAAGCCTTTTTAAATGTCAGCGGAATTCCGAGAACAATGGAAGAGTTCCGAAGCATTTTTAAACTTCAGAAGAATTCCGAGAACAATGGAAGAGTTCCGAAGCATTCTTAAACTTCAGCGGAATTCCGAGAACAATGGAAGAGTTCCGAAGCATTTTTAAAAGTCAGCGGAATTCCGAAAACAATGGAAGAGTTCCAAAGCATTTTTAAACTTCAGCAGAATTCCTGGATCAATGGAAGAGTTCCGAAACATTTTTAAAAGTCAGCAGAACTCCGAGAACAATAGAAGGGTACCAAAGCATGTTTAAACTTCAGCGGAATTCTGAGAACAATGTAAGAGTTCCGAAGCATTTTTAAACTTCACCGGAATTCCGAGAACAATGGAAGATTTCCGAAGCATTTTTAAACGTCAGCGGAATTCTGCGAACACTGGAAGAGTTCCGAAGCATTTTTAAACTTCAGCGGAATTTGGAGAACAATCGAAGAGTTCCGAAGCATTTTTAAAAGTCAGCGGAATTCCGAGAACACTGGAAGAGTTCCGAAGCATTTTTAAACTTCAGCGGAATTTGGAGAACAATCGAAGAGTTCCGAAGCATTTTTAAAAGTCAGCAGAATTCCGAGAACAATGGAAGAGTTCCGAAGCATTTTTAAATGTCAGCGGAATTCCGAGAACAATGGAAGAGTTCTGAAGCATTTTTAAACGTCAGCGGATTTTGAAAACAATGGAAGATTTCCGAAGCATTTTTAAACGTCAGCGGAATTCTGCGAACACTGGAAGAGTTCCGAAGCATTTTTAAACTTCAGCGGAATTTGGAGAACAATCGAAGAGTTCCGAAGCAATTTTAAAAGTCAGCGGAATTCCGAGAACAATGGAAGAGTTGTGAAGCATTTTTAAACGTCAGTGGAATTCCAAGAACAAAGGAAGAGTTCCGAAGCATTTTTAAACGTCAGCGGATTTTGAAAACAATGGAAGATTTCCGAAGCATTTTTAAACGTCAGCGGAATTGGGAGAACAATCGAAGAGTTCCGAAGCATTTTTAAACTTCAACGGAATTTGGAGAACAATCGAAGAGTTCCGAAGCAATTTTAAAAGTCAGCGGAATTCCGAGAACAATGGAAGAGTTGTGAAGCATTTTTAAACGTCAGTGGAATTCCAAGAACAATGGAAGAGTTCCGAAGCATTTTTAAATGTCAGCAGAATTCTGAGAACAATGGAAGTGTTCCGAAGCATTTTTAAACGTCAGCGGAATTCCAAGAACAATGGAAGAGTTCTGAAGCCTTTTTAAATGTCAGCGGAATTCCGAGAACAATGGAAGAGTTCCGAAGCATTTTTAAACTTCAGCAGAATTCCGAGAATAATGGAAGAGTTCCGAAGCATTCTTAAACTTCAGCGGAATTCCGAAAACAATGGAAGAGTTCCGAAGCATTTTTAAATGTCAGCGGAATTCCGAGAACAATAGAAGAGTTGTGAAGCATTTTTAAGCGTCAGCGGAATTCCGAGAACAATGGAAGAGTTCCGAAGCATTTTTAAACTTCAGCAGAATTCCGAGAACAATGGAAGAGTTCCGAAGCATTTTTAAACTTCAGCAGAATTCCGAGAACAATGGAAGAGTTCCTAAGCATTCTTAAACTTCAGCGGAATTCCGAAAACAATGGAAGAGTTCCGAATCATTTTTAAATGTCAGAGGAATTCCGAGAACAATAGAAGAGTTGTGAAGCATTTTTAAGCGTCAGCGGAATTCCGACAACAATGGAAGAGTTCCGAAGCATTTTTAAAAGTCAGCGGAATTCTGAGAACAATAGAAGAGTTGCGAAGCATTTTTAAGCGTCAGCGGAATTCCGAGAACAATGGAAGAATTCCGAAGCATTTTTAAACTTCAAAACTTCAGCAGAATTCCGAGAACAATGGAAGACTTCCGAAGCATTCTTAAACTTCAGCGGAATTCCGAGAACAATGGAAGAGTTCCGAAGCATTTTTAAAAGTCAGCGGAATTCCGAGAACAATGGAAGAGTTCCGAAGCATTTTTAAACTTCAGCAGAATTCCGAGAACAATGGAAGAGTTCCGAAGCATTTTTAAACTTCAGCAGAATTCCGAGAACAATGGAAGAGTTCCGAAGCATTCTTAAACTTCAGCAGAATTCCGAGAACAATGGAAGAGTTCCGAAGCATTCTTAAACTTCAGCGGAATTCCGAAAACAATGGAAGAGTTCCGAATCATTTTTAAATGTCAGAGGAATTCCGAGAACAATAGAAGAGTTGTGAAGCATTTTTAAGCGTCAGCGGAATTCCGACAACAATGGAAGAGTTCCGAAGCATTTTTAAAAGTCAGCGGAATTCTGAGAACAATAGAAGAGTTGCGAAGCATTTTTAAGCGTCAGCGGAATTCCGAGAACAATGGAAGAATTCCGAAGCATTTTTAAACTTCAAAACTTCAGCAGAATTCCGAGAACAATGGAAGACTTCCGAAGCATTCTTAAACTTCAGCGGAATTCCGAGAACAATGGAAGAGTTCCGAAGCATTTTTAAACTTCAGCAGAATTCCTGGATCAATGGAAGAGTTCCGAAACATTTTTAAAAGTCAGCAGAACTCCGAGAACAATAGAAGGGTACCAAAGCATGTTTAAACTTCAGCGGAATTCTGAGAACAATGTAAGAGTTCCGAAGCATTTTTAAACTTCACCGGAATTCCGAGAACAATGGAAGAGTTCCGAAGCATTTTTAAACTTCAGCAGAATTCCGAGAACAATGGAAGAGTTCCGAAGCATTTTTAAACTTCAGCAGAATTCCGAGAACAATGGAAGAGTTCCAAAGCATTCTTAAACTTCAGCGGAATTCCGAAAACAATGGAAGAGTTCCGAATCATTTTTAAATGTCAGCGGAATTCCGAGAACAATAGAAGAGTTGTGAAGCATTTTTAAGCGTCAGCGGAATTCCGACAACAATGGAAGAGTTCCGAAGCATTTTTAAAAGTCAGCGGAATTCTGAGAACAATAGAAGAGTTGCGAAGCATTTTTAAGCGTCAGCGGAATTCCGAGAACAATGGAAGTATTCCGAAGCATTTTTAAACTTCAAAACTTCAGCAGAATTCCGAGAACAATGGAAGACTTCCGAAGCATTCTTAAACTTCAGCGGAATTCCGAGAACAATGGAAGAGTTCCGAAGCATTTTTAAAAGTCAGCAGAATTCCTGGATCAATGGAAGAGTTCCGAAACATTTTTAAAAGTCAGCAGAACTCCGAGAACAATAGAAGGGTACCAAAGCATGTTTAAACTTCACCGGAATTCCGAGAACAATGGAAGAGTTCCGAAGCATTTTTAAACGTCAGCGGAATTCCGAGAACAATGGAAGAGTTCTGAAGCATTTTTAAACGTCAGCAGAATTTTGAAAACAATGGAAGATTTCCGAAGCATTTTTAAACGTCAGCGGAATTCTGCGAACACTGGAAGAGTTCCGAAGCATTTTTAAACTTCAGCGGAATTTGGAGAACAATCGAAGAGTTCCGAAGCATTTTTAAAAGTCAGCGGAATTCCGAGAACACTGGAAGAATTCCGAAGCATTTTTAAACTTTAGCGGAATTTGGAGAACAATCGAAGAGTTCCGAAGCATTTTTAAAAGTCAGCGGAATTCCGAGAACAATGGAAGAGTTGTGAAGCATTTTTAAACGTTAGCGGAATACCAGAACAATGGAAGAGTTCCGAAGCATTTTTAAATGTCAGCGGAATTCCGAGAACAATGGAAGAGTTCTGAAGCATTTTTAAACGTCAGCGGATTTTGAAAACAATGGAAGATTTCCGAAGCATTTTTAAACGTCAGCGGAATTCTGCGAACATGGAAGAGTTCCAAAGTATTTTTAAACTTCAGCAGAATTCTGAGAACAATGGAAGAGTTCTGAAGCATTCTTAAACTTCAGTGGAATTCCGAGAACAATGGAACAGTTTTGAAGCAATTTTAAGCGTCAGCGGAATTCCGACAACAATGGAAGAGTTCCGAAGCATTTTTAAAAGTCAGCGGAATTCTGAGAACAATAGAAGAGTTGTGAAGCATTTTTAAGCGTCAGCGGAATTCCGAGAACAATGGAAGAATTCCGAAGCATTTTTAAACTTCAAAACTTCAGAAGAATTCCGAGAACAATGGAAGAGTTCCGAAGCATTCTTAAACTTCAGCGGAATTCCGAGAACAATGGAAGAGTTCCGAAGCATTTTTAAAGGTCAGCGGAATTCCGAGAACAATGGAAGAGTTCCGAAGCATTTTTAAACATCAGCAGAATTCCTGGATCAATGGAAGAGTTCCGAATCATTTTTAAAAGTCAGCAGAATTCCGAGAATAATGGAAGAGTTGTGAAGCATTTTTAAACGTCAGCGGAATTTGGAGAACAATCGAAGAGTTCCGAAGCATTTTTAAACTTCAACGGAATTTGGAGAACAATGGAAGAGTTCAGAAGCATTTTTAAAAGTCAGCGGAATTCCGAGAACAATGGAAGAGTTGTGAAGCATTTTTAAACGACAGCGGAATTCCGAGAACAATGGAAGAGTTCCGAAGCATTTTTAAACGTCAGCAGAATTCCAAGAACAATGCAAGAGTTCTGAAGCCTTTTTAAATGTCAGCGGAATTCCGAGAACAATGGAAGAGTTCCGAAGCATTTTTAAACTTCAGAAGAATTCCGAGAACAATGGAAGAGTTCCGAAGCATTCTTAAACTTCAGCGGAATTCCGAGAACAATGGAAGAGTTCCGAAGCATTTTTAAAAGTCAGCGGAATTCCGAAAACAATGGAAGAGTTCCAAAGCATTTTTAAACTTCAGCAGAATTCCTGGATCAATGGAAGAGTTCCGAAACATTTTTAAAAGTCAGCAGAACTCCGAGAACAATAGAAGGGTACCAAAGCATGTTTAAACTTCAGCGGAATTCTGAGAACAATGTAAGAGTTCCGAAGCATTTTTAAACTTCACCGGAATTCCGAGAACAATGGAAGATTTCCGAAGCATTTTTAAACGTCAGCGGAATTCTGCGAACACTGGAAGAGTTCCGAAGCATTTTTAAACTTCAGCGGAATTTGGAGAACAATCGAAGAGTTCCGAAGCATTTTTAAAAGTCAGCGGAATTCCGAGAACACTGGAAGAGTTCCGAAGCATTTTTAAACTTCAGCGGAATTTGGAGAACAATCGAAGAGTTCCGAAGCATTTTTAAAAGTCAGCGGAATTCCGAGAACAATGGAAGAGTTCCGAAGCATTTTTAAATGTCAGCGGAATTCCGAGAACAATGGAAGAGTTCTGAAGCATTTTTAAACGTCAGCGGATTTTGAAAACAATGGAAGATTTCCGAAGCATTTTTAAACGTCAGCGGAATTCTGCGAACACTGGAAGAGTTCCGAAGCATTTTTAAACTTCAGCGGAATTTGGAGAACAATCGAAGAGTTCCGAAGCAATTTTAAAAGTCAGCGGAATTCCGAGAACAATGGAAGAGTTGTGAAGCATTTTTAAACGTCAGTGGAATTCCAAGAACAAAGGAAGAGTTCCGAAGCATTTTTAAACGTCAGCGGATTTTGAAAACAATGGAAGATTTCCGAAGCATTTTTAAACGTCAGCGGAATTGGGAGAACAATCGAAGAGTTCCGAAGCATTTTTAAACTTCAACGGAATTTGGAGAACAATCGAAGAGTTCCGAAGCAATTTTAAAAGTCAGCGGAATTCCGAGAACAATGGAAGAGTTGTGAAGCATTTTTAAACGTCAGTGGAATTCCAAGAACAATGGAAGAGTTCCGAAGCATTTTTAAATGTCAGCAGAATTCTGAGAACAATGGAAGTGTTCCGAAGCATTTTTAAACGTCAGCGGAATTCCAAGAACAATGGAAGAGTTCTGAAGCCTTTTTAAATGTCAGCGGAATTCCGAGAACAATGGAAGAGTTCCGAAGCATTTTTAAACTTCAGCAGAATTCCGAGAATAATGGAAGAGTTCCGAAGCATTCTTAAACTTCAGCGGAATTCCGAAAACAATGGAAGAGTTCCGAATCATTTTTAAATGTCAGAGGAATTCCGAGAACAATAGAAGAGTTGTGAAGCATTTTTAAGCGTCAGCGGAATTCCGAGAACAATGGAAGAGTTCCGAAGCATTTTTAAACTTCAGCAGAATTCCGAGAACAATGGAAGAGTTCCGAAGCATTTTTAAACTTCAGCAGAATTCCGAGAACAATGGAAGAGTTCCGAAGCATTCTTAAACTTCAGCGGAATTCCGAAAACAATGGAAGAGTTCCGAATCATTTTTAAATGTCAGAGGAATTCCGAGAACAATAGAAGAGTTGTGAAGCATTTTTAAGCGTCAGCGGAATTCCGACAACAATGGAAGAGTTCCGAAGCATTTTTAAAAGTCAGCGGAATTCTGAGAACAATAGAAGAGTTGCGAAGCATTTTTAAGCGTCAGCAGAATTCCGAGAACAATGGAAGACTTCCGAAGCATTCTTAAACTTCAGCGGAATTCCGAGAACAATGGAAGAGTTCCGAAGCATTTTTAAAAGTCAGCGGAATTCCGAGAACAATGGAAGAGTTCCGAAGCATTTTTAAACTTCAGCAGAATTCCGAGAACAATGGAAGAGTTCCGAAGCATTTTTAAACTTCAGCAGAATTCCGAGAACAATGGAAGAGCTCCGAAGCATTCTTAAACTTCAGCAGAATTCCGAGAACAATGGAAGAGTTCCGAAGCATTCTTAAACTTCAGCGGAATTCCGAAAACAATGGAAGAGTTCCGAATCATTTTTAAATGTCAGAGGAATTCCGAGAACAATAGAAGAGTTGTGAAGCATTTTTAAGCGTCAGCGGAATTCCGACAACAATGGAAGAGTTCCGAAGCATTTTTAAAAGTCAGCGGAATTCTGAGAACAATAGAAGAGTTGCGAAGCATTTTTAAGCGTCAGCGGAATTCCGAGAACAATGGAAGAATTCCGAAGCATTTTTAAACTTCAAAACTTCAGCAGAATTCCGAGAACAATGGAAGACTTCCGAAGCATTCTTAAACTTCAGCGGAATTCCGAGAACAATGGAAGAGTTCCGAAGCATTTTTAAACTTCAGCAGAATTCCTGGATCAATGGAAGAGTTCCGAAACATTTTTAAAAGTCAGCAGAACTCCGAGAACAATAGAAGGGTACCAAAGCATGTTTAAACTTCAGCGGAATTCTGAGAACAATGTAAGAGTTCCGAAGCATTTTTAAACTTCACCGGAATTCCGAGAACAATGGAAGAGTTCCGAAGCATTTTTAAACGTCAGCGGAATTCCGAGAACAATGGAAGAGTTCTGAAGCATTTTTAAACGTCAGCGGAATTTTGAAAACAATGGAAGATTTCCGAAGCATTTTTAAACGTCAGCGGAATTCTGCGAACACTGGAAGAGTTCCGAAGCATTTTTAAACTTCAGCTGAATTTGGAGAACAATCGAAGAGTTCCGAAGCATTTTTAAAAGTCAGCGGAATTCTGAGAACAATAGAAGAGTTGTGAAGCATTTTTAAGCGTCAGCGGAATTCCGAGAACAATGGAAGAATTCCGAAGCATTTTTAAACTTCAAAACTTCAGAAGAATTCCGATAACAATGGAAGAGTTCCGAAGCATTCTTAAACTTCAGCGGAATTCCGAGAACAATGGAAGAGTTCCGAAGCATTTTTAAAGGTCAGCGGAATTCCGAGAACAATGGAAGAGTTCCGAAGCATTTTTAAACATCAGCAGAATTCCTGGATCAATGGAAGAGTTCCGAATCATTTTTAAAAGTCAGCAGAATTCCGAGAACAATAGAAGGGTACCAAAGCATGTTTAAACTTCAGCGGAATTCTGAGAACAATGTAAGAGTTCCGAAGCATTTTTAAACTTCACCAGAATTCCGAAAACAATGGAAGAGTTCCGAAGCATTTTTAAACGTCAGCGGAATTCCGAGAACAATGGAAGAGTTCCGAAGCATTTTTAAACGTCAGCGGAATTCCGAGAACAATGGAAGCGTTCTGAAGCATTTTTAAACATCAGCGGAATTTTGAAAACAATGGAAGATTTCCGAAGCATTTTTAAACGTCAGCGGAATTCTGCGAACACTGGAAGAGTTCCGAAGCATTTTTAAACTTCAGCGGAATTTGGAGAACAATCGAAGAGTTCCGAAGCATTTTTAAAAGTCAGCGGAATTCCGAGAACACTGGAAGAGTTCCGAAGCATTTTTAAACTTCAGCGGAATTTGGAGAACAATCGAAGAGTTCCGAATCATTTTTAAAAGTCAGCGGAATTCCGAGAACAATGGAAGAGTTGTGAAGCATTTTTAAACGTCAGCGGAATTCCGAGAACAATGGAAGAGTTCCGAAGCATTTTTAAACTTCAGCAGAATTCCTGGATCAATGGAAGAGTTCCGAAACATTTTTAAAAGTCAGCAGAACTCCGAGAACAATAGAAGGGTACCAAAGCATGTTTAAACTTCAGCGGAATTCTGAGTACAATGTAAGAGTTCCGAAGCATTTTTAAACTTCACCGGAATTTGGAGAACAATCGAAGAGTTCCGAAGCATTTTTAAAAGTCAGCGGAATTCCGAGAACACTGGAAGAATTCCGAAGCATTTTTAAACTTCAGCGGAATTTGGAGAACAATCGAAAGGTTCCGAAGCATTTTTAAAAGTCAGCGGAATTCCGAGAACAATGGAAGAGTTGTGAAGCATTTTTAAACGTCAGTGGAATTCCAAGAACAAAGGAAGAGTTCCGAAGCATTTTTAAACGTCAGCGGATTTTGAAAACAATGGAAGATTTCCGAAGCATTTTTAAACGTCAGCGGAATTGGGAGAACAATCGAAGAGTTCCGAAGCATTTTTAAACTTCAACGGAATTTGGAGAACAATCGAAGAGTTCCGAAGCAATTTTAAAAGTCAGCGGAATTCCGAGAACAATGGAAGAGTTGTGAAGCATTTTTAAACATCAGCAGAATTCCTGGATCAATGGAAGAGTTCCGAAACATTTTTAAAAGTCAGCAGAACTCCGAGAACAATAGAAGGGTACCAAAGCATGTTTAAACTTCAGCGGAATTCTGAGAACAATGTAAGAGTTCCGAAGCATTTTTAAACTTCACCGGAATTCCGAGAACAATGGAAGAGTTCCGAAGCATTTTTAAACGTCAGCGGAATTCCGAGAACAATGGAAGAGTTCTGAAGCATTTTTAAACGTCAGCGGAATTTTGAAAACAATGGAAGATTTCCGAAGCATTTTTAAACGTCAGCGGAATTCTGCGAACACTGGAAGAGTTCCGAAGCATTTTTAAACTTCAGCTGAATTTGGAGAACAATCGAAGAGTTCCGAAGCATTTTTAAAAGTCAGCGGAATTCTGAGAACAATAGAAGAGTTGTGAAGCATTTTTAAGCGTCAGCGGAATTCCGAGAACAATGGAAGAATTCCGAAGCATTTTTAAACTTCAAAACTTCAGAAGAATTCCGAGAACAATGGAAGAGTTCCGAAGCATTCTTAAACTTCAGCGGAATTCCGAGAACAATGGAAGAGTTCCGAAGCATTTTTAAAGGTCAGCGGAATTCCGAGAACAATGGAAGAGTTCCGAAGCATTTTTAAACATCAGCAGAATTCCTGGATCAATGGAAGAGTTCCGAATCATTTTTAAAAGTCAGCAGAATTCCGAGAACAATAGAAGGGTACCAAAGCATGTTTAAACTTCAGCGGAATTCTGAGAACAATGTAAGAGTTCCGAAGCATTTTTAAACTTCACCAGAATTCCGAAAACAATGGAAGAGTTCCGAAGCATTTTTAAACGTCAGCGGAATTCCGAGAACAATGGAAGAGTTCCGAAGCATTTTTAAACGTCAGCGGAATTCCGAGAACAATGGAAGCGTTCTGAAGCATTTTTAAACATCAGCGGAATTTTGAAAACAATGGAAGATTTCCGAAGCATTTTTAAACGTCAGCGGAATTCTGCGAACACTGGAAGAGTTCCGAAGCATTTTTAAACTTCAGCGGAATTTGGAGAACAATCGAAGAGTTCCGAAGCATTTTTAAAAGTCAGCGGAATTCCGAGAACACTGGAAGAGTTCCGAAGCATTTTTAAACTTCAGCGGAATTTGGAGAACAATCGAAGAGTTCCGAATCATTTTTAAAAGTCAGCGGAATTCCGAGAACAATGGAAGAGTTGTGAAGCATTTTTAAACGTCAGCGGAATTCCGAGAACAATGGAAGAGTTCCGAAGCATTTTTAAACTTCAGCAGAATTCCTGGATCAATGGAAGAGTTCCGAAACATTTTTAAAAGTCAGCAGAACTCCGAGAACAATAGAAGGGTACCAAAGCATGTTTAAACTTCAGCGGAATTCTGAGTACAATGTAAGTGTTCCGAAGCATTTTTAAACTTCACCGGAATTTGGAGAACAATCGAAGAGTTCCGAAGCATTTTTAAAAGTCAGCGGAATTCCGAGAACACTGGAAGAATTCCGAAGCATTTTTAAACTTCAGCGGAATTTGGAGAACAATCGAAAGGTTCCGAAGCATTTTTAAAAGTCAGCGGAATTCCGAGAACAATGGAAGAGTTGTGAAGCATTTTTAAACGTCAGTGGAATTCCAAGAACAAAGGAAGAGTTCCGAAGCATTTTTAAACGTCAGCGGATTTTGAAAACAATGGAAGATTTCCGAAGCATTTTTAAACGTCAGCGGAATTGGGAGAACAATCGAAGAGTTCCGAAGCATTTTTAAACTTCAACGGAATTTGGAGAACAATCGAAGAGTTCCGAAGCAATTTTAAAAGTCAGCGGAATTCCGAGAACAATGGAAGAGTTGTGAAGCATTTTTAAACGTCAGTGGAATTCCAAGAACAATGGAAGAGTTCCGAAGCATTTTTAAATGTCAGCGGAATTCCGAGAACAATGGAAGAGTTCCGAAGCATTTTTACACTTCAGCAGAATTCCGAGAACAATGGAAGAGTTCCGAAGCATTTTTAAACTTCAGCAGAATTCCGAGAACAATGGAAGAGTTCCGAAGCATTCTTAAACTTCAGCGGAATTCCGAAAACAATGGAAGAGTTCCGAATCATTTTTAAATGTCAGCGGAATTCCGAGAACAATGGAAGAGTTCTGAAGCATTTTTAAACGTCAGCGGATTTTGAAAACAATGGAAGATTTCCGAAGCATTTTTAAACGTCAGCGGAATTTGGAGAACAATCGAAGAGTTCCGAAGCATTTTTAAACTTCAACGGAATTTGGAGAACAATGGAAGAGTTCAGAAGCATTTTTAAAAGTCAGCGGAATTCCGAGAACAATGGAAGAGTTGTGAAGCATTTTTAAACGACAGCGGAATTCCGAGAACAATGGAAGAGTTCCGAAGCATTTTTAAACGTCAGCAGAATTCCAAGAACAATGCAAGAGTTCTGAAGCCTTTTTAAATGTCAGCGGAATTCCGAGAACAATGGAAGAGTTCCGAAGCATTTTTAAACTTCAGAAGAATTCCGAGAACAATGGAAGAGTTCCGAAGCATTCTTAAACTTCAGCGGAATTCCGAAAACAATGGAAGAGTTCCGAAGCATTTTTAAATGTCAGCGGAATTCCGAGAACAATAGAAGAGTTGTGAAGCATTTTTAAGCGTCAGCAGAATTCCGAGAACAATGGAAGAGTTCCGAAGCATTCTTAAACTTCAGCGGAATTCCGAGAACAATGGAAGAGTTCCGAAGCATTTTTAAAAGTCAGCGGAATTCCGAGAACAATGGAAGAGTTCCGAAGCATTTTTAAACTTCAGCAGAATTCCTGGATCAATGGAAGAGTTCCGAAACATTTTTAAAAGTCAGCAGAACTCCGAGAACAATAGAAGGGTACCAAAGCATGTTTAAACTTCAGCGGAATTCTGAGAACAATGTAAGAGTTCCGAAGCATTTTTAAACTTCACCGGAATTCCGAGAACAATGGAAGATTTCCGAAGCATTTTTAAAAGTCAGCGGAATTCCGAGAACACTGGAAGAGTTCCGAAGCATTTTTAAACTTCAGCGGAATTTGGAGAACAATCGAAGAGTTCCGAAGCATTTTTAAAAGTCAGCGGAATTCCGAGAACAATGGAAGAGTTCCGAAGCATTTTTAAATGTCAGCAGAATTCCGAGAACAATGGAAGAGTTCCGAAGCATTTTTAAAAGTCAGCGGAATTCCGAGAACAATGGAAGAGTTCCGAAGCATTTTTAAACTTCAGCAGAATTCCGAGAACAATGGAAGAGTTCCGAAGCATTTTTAAACTTCAGCAGAATTCCGAGAACAATGGAAGAGTTCCGAAGCATTCTTAAACTTCAGCAGAATTCCGAGAACAATGGAAGAGTTCCGAAGCATTCTTAAACTTCAGCGGAATTCCGAAAACAATGGAAGAGTTCCGAATCATTTTTAAATGTCAGAGGAATTCCGAGAACAATAGAAGAGTTGTGAAGCATTTTTAAGCGTCAGCGGAATTCCGACAACAATGGAAGAGTTCCGAAGCATTTTTAAAAGTCAGCGGAATTCTGAGAACAATAGAAGAGTTGCGAAGCATTTTTAAGCGTCAGCGGAATTCCGAGAACAATGGAAGAATTCCGAAGCATTTTTAAACTTCAAAACTTCAGCAGAATTCCGAGAACAATGGAAGACTTCCGAAGCATTCTTAAACTTCAGCGGAATTCCGAGAACAATGGAAGAGTTCCGAAGCATTTTTAAACTTCAGCAGAATTCCTGGATCAATGGAAGAGTTCCGAAACATTTTTAAAAGTCAGCAGAACTCCGAGAACAATAGAAGGGTACCAAAGCATGTTTAAACTTCAGCGGAATTCTGAGAACAATGTAAGAGTTCCGAAGCATTTTTAAACTTCACCGGAATTCCGAGAACAATGGAAGAGTTCCGAAGCATTTTTAAACGTCAGCGGAATTCCGAGAACAATGGAAGAGTTCTGAAGCATTTTTAAACGTCAGCGGAATTTTGAAAACAATGGAAGATTTCCGAAGCATTTTTAAACGTCAGCGGAATTCTGCGAACACTGGAAGAGTTCCGAAGCATTTTTAAACTTCAGCTGAATTTGGAGAACAATCGAAGAGTTCCGAAGCATTTTTAAAAGTCAGCGGAATTCTGAGAACAATAGAAGAGTTGTGAAGCATTTTTAAGCGTCAGCGGAATTCCGAGAACAATGGAAGAATTCCGAAGCATTTTTAAACTTCAAAACTTCAGAAGAATTCCGAGAACAATGGAAGAGTTCCGAAGCATTCTTAAACTTCAGCGGAATTCCGAGAACAATGGAAGAGTTCCGAAGCATTTTTAAAGGTCAGCGGAATTCCGAGAACAATGGAAGAGTTCCGAAGCATTTTTAAACATCAGCAGAATTCCTGGATCAATGGAAGAGTTCCGAATCATTTTTAAAAGTCAGCAGAATTCCGAGAACAATAGAAGGGTACCAAAGCATGTTTAAACTTCAGCGGAATTCTGAGAACAATGTAAGAGTTCCGAAGCATTTTTAAACTTCACCAGAATTCCGATAACAATGGAAGAGTTCCGAAGCATTTTTAAACGTCAGCGGAATTCCGAGAACAATGGAAGAGTTCCGAAGCATTTTTAAACGTCAGCGGAATTCCGAGAACAATGGAAGCGTTCTGAAGCATTTTTAAACATCAGCGGAATTTTGAAAACAATGGAAGATTTCCGAAGCATTTTTAAACGTCAGTGGAATTCTGCGAACACTGGAAGAGTTCCGAAGCATTTTTAAACTTCAGCGGAATTTGGAGAACAATCGAAGAGTTCCGAAGCATTTTTAAAAGTCAGCGGAATTCCGAGAACACTGGAAGAGTTCCGAAGCATTTTTAAACTTCAGCGGAATTTGGAGAACAATCGAAGAGTTCCGAATCATTTTTAAAAGTCAGCGGAATTCCGAGAACAATGGAAGAGTTGTGAAGCATTTTTAAACGTCAGCGGAATTCCGAGAACAATGGAAGAGTTCCGAAGCATTTTTAAACTTCAGCAGAATTCCTGGATCAATGGAAGAGTTCCGAAACATTTTTAAAAGTCAGCAGAACTCCGAGAACAATAGAAGGGTACCAAAGCATGTTTAAACTTCAGCGGAATTCTGAGAACAATGTAAGAGTTCCGAAGCATTTTTAAACTTCACCGGAATTTGGAGAACAATCGAAGAGTTCCGAAGCATTTTTAAAAGTCAGCGGAATTCCGAGAACACTGGAAGAATTCCGAAGCATTTTTAAACTTCAGCGGAATTTGGAGAACAATCGAAAGGTTCCGAAGCATTTTTAAAAGTCAGCGGAATTCCGAGAACAATGGAAGAGTTGTGAAGCATTTTTAAACGTCAGTGGAATTCCAAGAACAAAGGAAGAGTTCCGAAGCATTTTTAAACGTCAGCGGATTTTGAAAACAATGGAAGATTTCCGAAGCATTTTTAAACGTCAGCGGAATTGGGAGAACAATCGAAGAGTTCCGAAGCATTTTTAAACTTCAACGGAATTTGGAGAACAATCGAAGAGTTCCGAAGCAATTTTAAAAGTCAGCGGAATTCCGAGAACAATGGAAGAGTTGTGAAGCATTTTTAAACGTCAGTGGAATTCCAAGAACAATGGAAGAGTTCCGAAGCATTTTTAAATGTCAGCAGAATTCTGAGAACAATGGAAGAGTTCCGAAGCATTTTTAAACGTCAGCGGAATTCCAAGAACAATGGAAGAGTTCTGAAGCCTTTTTAAATGTCAGCGGAATTCCGAGAACAATGGAAGAGTTCCGAAGCATTTTTACACTTCAGCAGAATTCCGAGAACAATGGAAGAGTTCCGAAGCATTTTTAAACTTCAGCAGAATTCCGAGAACAATGGAAGAGTTCCGAAGCATTCTTAAACTTCAGCGGAATTCCGAAAACAATGGAAGAGTTCCGAATCATTTTTAAATGTCAGCGGAATTCCGAGAACAATGGAAGAGTTCTGAAGCATTTTTAAACGTCAGCGGATTTTGAAAACAATGGAAGATTTCCGAAGCATTTTTAAACGTCAGCGGAATTTGGAGAACAATCGAAGAGTTCCGAAGCATTTTTAAACTTCAACGGAATTTGGAGAACAATGGAAGAGTTCAGAAGCATTTTTAAAAGTCAGCGGAATTCCGAGAACAATGGAAGAGTTGTGAAGCATTTTTAAACGACAGCGGAATTCCGAGAACAATGGAAGAGTTCCGAAGCATTTTTAAACGTCAGCAGAATTCCAAGAACAATGCAAGAGTTCTGAAGCCTTTTTAAATGTCAGCGGAATTCCGAGAACAATGGAAGAGTTCCGAAGCATTTTTAAACTTCAGAAGAATTCCGAGAACAATGGAAGAGTTCCGAAGCATTCTTAAACTTCAGCGGAATTCCGAAAACAATGGAAGAGTTCCGAAGCATTTTTAAATGTCAGCGGAATTCCGAGAACAATAGAAGAGTTGTGAAGCATTTTTAAGCGTCAGCAGAATTCCGAGAACAATGGAAGAGTTCCGAAGCATTCTTAAACTTCAGCGGAATTCCGAGAACAATGGAAGAGTTCCGAAGCATTTTTAAAAGTCAGCGGAATTCCGAGAACAATGGAAGAGTTCCGAAGCATTTTTAAACTTCAGCAGAATTCCTGGATCAATGGAAGAGTTCCGAAACATTTTTAAAAGTCAGCAGAACTCCGAGAACAATAGAAGGGTACCAAAGCATGTTTAAACTTCAGCGGAATTCTGAGAACAATGTAAGAGTTCCGAAGCATTTTTAAACTTCACCGGAATTCCGAGAACAATGGAAGATTTCCGAAGCATTTTTAAAAGTCAGCGGAATTCCGAGAACACTGGAAGAGTTCCGAAGCATTTTTAAACTTCAGCGGAATTTGGAGAACAATCGAAGAGTTCCGAAGCATTTTTAAAAGTCAGCGGAATTCCGAGAACAATGGAAGAGTTCCGAAGCATTTTTAAATGTCAGCGGAATTCCGAGAACAATGGAAGAGTTCTGAAGCATTTTTAAACGTCAGCGGATTTTGAAAACAATGGAAGATTTCCGAAGCATTTTTAAACGTCAGCGGAATTCTGCGAACACTGGAAGAGTTCCGAAGCATTTTTAAACTTCAGCGGAATTTGGAGAACAATCGAAGAGTTCCGAAGCAATTTTAAAAGTCAGCGGAATTCCGAGAACAATGGAAGAGTTGTGAAGCATTTTTAAACATCAGTGGAATTCCAAGAACAAAGGAAGAGTTCCGAAGCATTTTTAAACGTCAGCGGATTTTGAAAACAATGGAAGATTTCCGAAGCATTTTTAAACGTCAGCGGAATTGGGAGAACAATCGAAGAGTTCCGAAGCATTTTTAAACTTCAACGGAATTTGGAGAACAATCGAAGAGTTCCGAAGCAATTTTAAAAGTCAGCGGAATTCCGAGAACAATGGAAGAGTTGTGAAGCATTTTTAAACGTCAGTGGAATTCCAAGAACAATGGAAGAGTTCCGAAGCATTTTTAAATGTCAGCAGAATTCTGAGAACAATGGAAGAGTTCCGAAGCATTTTTAAACGTCAGCGGAATTCCAAGAACAATGGAAGAGTTCTGAAGCCTTTTTAAATGTCAGCGGAATTCCGAGAACAATGGAAGAGTTCCGAAGCATTTTTAAACTTCAGCAGAATTCCGAGAATAATGGAAGAGTTCCGAAGCATTCTTAAACTTCAGCGGAATTCCGAAAACAATGGAAGAGTTCCGAAGCATTTTTAAATGTCAGCGGAATTCCAAGAACAATAGAAGAGTTGTGAAGCATTTTTAAGCGTCAGCGGAATTCCGACAACAATGGAAGAGTTCCGAAGCATTTTTAAACTTCAGCAGAATTCCGAGAACAATGGAAGAGTTCCGAAGCATTTTTAAACTTCAGCAGAATTCCGAGAACAATGGAAGAGTTCCAAAGCATTCTTAAACTTCAGCGGAATTCCGAAAACAATGGAAGAGTTCCGAATCATTTTTAAATGTCAGCGGAATTCCGAGAACAATAGAAGAGTTGTGAAGCATTTTTAAGCGTCAGCGGAATTCCGACAACAATGGAAGAGTTCCGAAGCATTTTTAAAAGTCAGCGGAATTCTGAGAACAATAGAAGAGTTGCGAAGCATTTTTAAGCGTCAGCGGAATTCCGAGAACAATGGAAGAATTCCGAAGCATTTTTAAACTTCAAAACTTCAGCAGAATTCCGAGAACAATGGAAGACTTCCGAAGCATTCTTAAACTTCAGCGGAATTCCGAGAACAATGGAAGAGTTCCGAAGCATTTTTAAAAGTCAGCGGAATTCCGAGAACAATGGAAGAGTTCCGAAGCATTTTTAAACTTCAGCAGAATTCCTGGATCAATGGAAGAGTTCCGAAACATTTTTAAAAGTCAGCAGAACTCCGAGAACAATAGAAGGGTACCAAAGCATGTTTAAACTTCAACGGAATTCTGAGAACAATGTAAGAGTTCCGAAGCATTTTTAAACTTCAGCGGAATTCTGCGAACATGGAAGAGTTCCGAAGTATTTTTAAACTTCAGCAGAATTCTGAGAACAATGGAAGAGTTCTGAAGCATTCTTAAACTTCAGTGGAATTCCGAGAACAATGGAACAGTTTTGAAGCAATTTTAAGCGTCAGCGGAATTCCGACAACAATGGAAGAGTTCCGAAGCATTTTTAAAAGTCAGCGGAATTCTGAGAACAATAGAAGAGTTGTGAAGCATTTTTAAGCGTCAGCGGAATTCCGAGAACAATGGAAGAATTCCGAAGAATTTTTAAACTTCAAAACTTCAGAAGAATTCCGAGAACAATGGAAGAGTTCCGAAGCATTCTTAAACTTCAGCGGAATTCCGAGAACAATGGAAGAGTTCCGAAGCATTTTTAAAGGTCAGCGGAATTCCGAGAACAATGGAAGAGTTCCGAAGCATTTTTAAACATCAGCAGAATTCCTGGATCAATGGAAGAGTTCCGAATCATTTTTAAAAGTCAGCAGAATTCCGAGAATAATGGAAGAGTTGTGAAGCATTTTTAAACGTCAGCGGAATTTGGAGAACAATCGAAGAGTTCCGAAGCATTTTTAAACTTCAACGGAATTTGGAGAACAATGGAAGAGTTCAGAAGCATTTTTAAAAGTCAGCGGAATTCCGAGAACAATGGAAGAGTTGTGAAGCATTTTTAAACGACAGCGGAATTCCGAGAACAATGGAAGAGTTCCGAAGCATTTTTAAACGTCAGCAGAATTCCAAGAACAATGCAAGAGTTCTGAAGCCTTTTTAAATGTCAGCGGAATTCCGAGAACAATGGAAGAGTTCCGAAGCATTTTTAAACTTCAGAAGAATTCCGAGAACAATGGAAGAGTTCCGAAGCATTCTTAAACTTCAGCGGAATTCCGAGAACAATGGAAGAGTTCTGAAGCATTTTTAAAAGTCAGCGGAATTCCGAAAACAATGGAAGAGTTCCAAAGCATTTTTAAACTTCAGCAGAATTCCTGGATCAATGGAAGAGTTCCGAAACATTTTTAAAAGTCAGCAGAACTCCGAGAACAATAGAAGGGTACCAAAGCATGTTTAAACTTCAGCGGAATTCTGAGAACAATGTAAGAGTTCCGAAGCATTTTAAACTTCACCGGAATTCCGAGAACAATGGAAGAGTTCCGAAGCATTTTTAAACGTCAGCGGAATTCCGAGAACAATGGAAGAGTTCCGAAGCATTTTTAAACTTCAGCAGAATTCCGAGAACAATGGAAGAGTTCCGAAGCATTTTTAAACTTCAGCAGAATTCCGAGAACAATGGAAGAGTTCCGAAGCATTCTTAAACTTCAGCGGAATTCCGAAAACAATGGAAGAGTTCCGAATCATTTTTAAATGTCAGAGGAATTCCGAGAACAATAGAAGAGTTGTGAAGCATTTTTAAGCGTCAGCGGAATTCCGACAACAATGGAAGAGTTCCGAAGCATTTTTAAAAGTCAGCGGAATTCTGAGAACAATAGAAGAGTTGCGAAGCATTTTTAAGCGTCAGCAGAATTCCGAGAACAATGGAAGAATTCCGAAGCATTTTTAAACTTCAAAACTTCAGCAGAATTCCGAGAACAATGGAAGACTTCCGAAGCATTCTTAAACTTCAGCGGAATTCCGAGAACAATGGAAGAGTTCCGAAGCATTTTTAAAAGTCAGCGGAATTCCGAGAACAATGGAAGAGTTCCGAAGCATTTTTAAACTTCAGCAGAATTCCGAGAACAATGGAAGAGTTCCGAAGCATTTTTAAACTTCAGCAGAATTCCGAGAACAATGGAAGAGTTCCGAAGCATTCTTAAACTTCAGCAGAATTCCGAGAACAATGGAAGAGTTCCGAAGCATTCTTAAACTTCAGCGGAATTCCGAAAACAATGGAAGAGTTCCGAATCATTTTTAAATGTCAGAGGAATTCCGAGAACAATAGAAGAGTTGTGAAGCATTTTTAAGCGTCAGCGGAATTCCGACAACAATGGAAGAGTTCCGAAGCATTTTTAAAAGTCAGCGGAATTCTGAGAACAATAGAAGAGTTGCGAAGCATTTTTAAGCGTCAGCGGAATTCCGAGAACAATGGAAGAATTCCGAAGCATTTTTAAACTTCAAAACTTCAGCAGAATTCCGAGAACAATGGAAGACTTCCGAAGCATTCTTAAACTTCAGCGGAATTCCGAGAACAATGGAAGAGTTTCGAAGCATTTTTAAAAGTCAGCGGAATTCCGAGAACAATGGAAGAGTTCCGAAGCATTTTTAAACTTCAGCAGAATTCCTGGATCAATGGAAGAGTTCCGAAACATTTTTAAAAGTCAGCAGAACTCCGAGAACAATAGAAGGGTACCAAAGCATGTTTAAACTTCAGCGGAATTCTGAGAACAATGTAAGAGTTCCGAAGCATTTTTAAACTTCACCGGAATTCCGAGAACAATGGAAGAGTTCCGAAGCATTTTTAAACGTCAGCGGAATTCCGAGAACAATGGAAGAGTTCTGAAGCATTTTTAAACGTCAGCGGAATTTTGAAAACAATGGAAGATTTCCGAAGCATTTTTAAACGTCAGCGGAATTCTGCGAACACTGGAAGAGTTCCGAAGCATTTTTAAACTTCAGCGGAATTTGGAGAACAATCGAAGAGTTCCGAAGCATTTTTAAAAGTCAGCGGAATTCTGAGAACAATAGAAGAGTTGTGAAGCATTTTTAAGCGTCAGCGGAATTCCGAGAACAATGGAAGAATTCCGAAGCATTTTTAAACTTCAAAACTTCAGAAGAATTCCGAGAACAATGGAAGAGTTCCGAAGCATTCTTAAACTTCAGCGGAATTCCGAGAACAATGGAAGAGTTCCGAAGCATTTTTAAAGGTCAACGGAATTCCGAGAACAATGGAAGAGTTCCGAAGCATTTTTAAACATCAGCAGAATTCCTGGATCAATGGAAGAGTTCCGAATCATTTTTAAAAGTCAGCAGAATTCCGAGAACAATAGAAGGGTACCAAAGCATGTTTAAACTTCAGCGGAATTCCGAGAACAATGGAAGCGTTCTGAAGCATTTTTAAACATCA
This sequence comes from Phyllobates terribilis, assembly GCF_046119375.1. Lineage (NCBI taxonomy): Eukaryota > Metazoa > Chordata > Amphibia > Anura > Dendrobatidae > Phyllobates > Phyllobates terribilis. Next base: position 17,421,712 of record NW_027362775.1, on the reverse strand, counting down.
GCGGAATTTTGAAAACAATGGAAGATTTCCAAAGCATTTTTAAACGTCAGCGGAATTCTGCGAACACTGGAAGAGTTCCGAAGCATTTTTAAACTTCAGCGGAATTTGGAGAACAATCGAAGAGTTCCGAAGCATTTTTAAAAGTCAGCGGAATTCCGAGAACACTGGAAGAGTTCCGAAGCATTTTTAAACTTCAGCGGAATTTGGAGAACAATCGAAGAGTTCCGAATCATTTTTAAAAGTCAGCGGAATTCCGAGAACAATGGAAGAGTTGTGAAGCATTTTTAAACGTCAGCGGAATTCCGAGAACAATGGAAGAGTTCCGAAGCATTTTTAAACTTCAGCAGAATTCCTGGATCAATGGAAGAGTTCCGAAACATTTTTAAAAGTCAGCAGAACTCCGAGAACAATAGAAGGGTACCAAAGCATGTTTAAACTTCAGCGGAATTCTGAGAACAATGTAAGAGTTCCGAAGCATTTTTAAACTTCACCGGAATTTGGAGAACAATCGAAGAGTTCCGAAGCATTTTTAAAAGTCAGCGGAATTCCGAGAACACTGGAAGAATTCCGAAGCATTTTTAAACTTCAGCGGAATTTGGAGAACAATCGAAAGGTTCCGAAGCATTTTTAAAAGTCAGCGGAATTCCGAGAACAATGGAAGAGTTGTGAAGCATTTTTAAACGTCAGTGGAATTCCAAGAACAAAGGAAGAGTTCCGAAGCATTTTTAAACGTCAGCGGATTTTGAAAACAATGGAAGATTTCCGAAGCATTTTTAAACGTCAGCGGAATTGGGAGAACAATCGAAGAGTTCCGAAGCATTTTTAAACTTCAACGGAATTTGGAGAACAATCGAAGAGTTCCGAAGCAATTTTAAAAGTCAGCGGAATTCCGAGAACAATGGAAGAGTTCCGAAGCATTTTTAAATGTCAGCAGAATTCTGAGAACAATGGAAGAGTTCCGAAGCATTTTTAAACGTCAGCGGAATTCCAAGAACAATGGAAGAGTTCTGAAGCCTTTTTAAATGTCAGCGGAATTCCGAGAACAATGGAAGAGTTCCGAAGCATTTTTAAACTTCAGCAGAATTCCGAGAATAATGGAAGAGTTCCGAAGCATTCTTAAACTTCAGCGGAATTCCGAAAACAATGGAAGAGTTCCGAAGCATTTTTAAATGTCAGCGGAATTCCGAGAACAATAGAAGAGTTGTGAAGCATTTTTAAGCGTCAGCGGAATTCCGAGAACAATGGAAGAGTTCCGAAGCATTTTTACACTTCAGCAGAATTCCGAGAACAATGGAAGAGTTCCGAAGCATTTTTAAACTTCAGCAGAATTCCGAGAACAATGGAAGAGTTCCGAAGCATTCTTAAACTTCAGCGGAATTCCGAAAACAATGGAAGAGTTCCGAATCATTTTTAAATGTCAGCGGAATTCCGAGAACAATGGAAGAGTTCTGAAGCATTTTTAAACGTCAGCGGATTTTGAAAACAATGGAAGATTTCCGAAGCATTTTTAAACGTCAGCGGAATTTGGAGAACAATGGAAGAGTTCAGAAGCATTTTTAAAAGTCAGCGGAATTCCGAGAACAATGGAAGAGTTGTGAAGCATTTTTAAGCGTCAGCAGAATTCCGAGAACAATGGAAGAGTTCCGAAGCATTCTTAAACTTCAGCGGAATTCCGAGAACAATGGAAGAGTTCCGAAGCATTTTTAAAAGTCAGCGGAATTCCGAGAACAATGGAAGAGTTCCGAAGCATTTTTAAACTTCAGCAGAATTCCTGGATCAATGGAAGAGTTCCGAAACATTTTTAAAAGTCAGCAGAACTCCGAGAACAATAGAAGGGTACCAAAGCATGTTTAAACTTCAGCGGAATTCTGAGAACAATGTAAGATTTCCGAAGCATTTTTAAACGTCAGCGGAATTGGGAGAACAATCGAAGAGTTCCGAAGCATTTTTAAACTTCAACGGAATTTGGAGAACAATCGAAGAGTTCCGAAGCAATTTTAAAAGTCAGCGGAATTCCGAGAACAATGGAAGAGTTGTGAAGCATTTTTAAACGTCAGTGGAATTCCAAGAACAATGGAAGAGTTCCGAAGCATTTTTAAATGTCAGCAGAATTCTGAGAACAATGGAAGAGTTCCGAAGCATTTTTAAACGTCAGCGGAATTCCAAGAACAATGGAAGAGTTCTGAAGCCTTTTTAAATGTCAGCGGAATTCCGAGAACAATGGAAGAGTTCCGAAGCATTTTTAAACTTCAGCAGAATTCCGAGAATAATGGAAGAGTTCCGAAGCATTCTTAAACTTCAGCGGAATTCCGAAAACAATGGAAGAGTTCCGAAGCATTTTTAAATGTCAGCGGAATTCCAAGAACAATAGAAGAGTTGTGAAGCATTTTTAAGCGTCAGCGGAATTCCGAGAACAATGGAAGAGTTCCGAAGCATTTTTAAACTTCAGCAGAATTCCGAGAACAATGGAAGAGTTCCGAAGCATTTTTAAACTTCAGCAGAATTCCGAGAACAATGGAAGAGTTCCAAAGCATTCTTAAACTTCAGCGGAATTCCGAAAACAATGGAAGAGTTCCGAATCATTTTTAAATGTCAGCGGAATTCCGAGAACAATAGAAGAGTTGTGAAGCATTTTTAAGCGTCAGCGGAATTCCGACAACAATGGAAGAGTTCCGAAGCATTTTTAAAAGTCAGCGGAATTCTGAGAACAATAGAAGAGTTGCGAAGCATTTTTAAGCGTCAGCGGAATTCCGAGAACAATGGAAGAATTCCGAAGCATTTTTAAACTTCAAAACTTCAGCAGAATTCCGAGAACAATGGAAGACTTCCGAAGCATTCTTAAACTTCAGCGGAATTCCGAGAACAATGGAAGAGTTCCGAAGCATTTTTAAAAGTCAGCGGAATTCCGAGAACAATGGAAGAGTTCCGAAGCATTTTTAAACTTCAGCAGAATTCCTGGATCAATGGAAGAGTTCCGAAACATTTTTAAAAGTCAGCAGAACTCCGAGAACAATAGAAGGGTACCAAAGCATGTTTAAACTTCAGCGGAATTCTGAGAACAATGTAAGAGTTCCGAAGCATTTTTAAACTTCACCGGAATTCCGAGAACAATGGAAGAGTTCCGAAGCATTTTTAAACGTCAGCGGAATTCCGAGAACAATGGAAGAGTTCTGAAGCATTTTTAAACGTCAGCGGAATTTTGAAAACAATGGAAGATTTCCGAAGCATTTTTAAACGTCAGCGGAATTCTGCGAACACTGGAAGAGTTCCGAAGCATTTTTAAACTTCAGCGGAATTTGGAGAACAATCGAAGAGTTCCGAAGCATTTTTAAAAGTCAGCGGAATTCCGAGAACACTGGAAGAATTCCGAAGCATTTTTAAACTTTAGCGGAATTTGGAGAACAATCGAAGAGTTCCGAAGCATTTTTAAAAGTCAGCGGAATTCCGAGAACAATGGAAGAGTTGTGAAGCATTTTTAAACGTTAGCGGAATACCAGAACAATGGAAGAGTTCCGAAGCATTTTTAAATGTCAGCGGAATTCCGAGAACAATGGAAGAGTTCTGAAGCATTTTTAAACGTCAGCGGATTTTGAAAACAATGGAAGATTTCCGAAGCATTTTTAAACGTCAGCGGAATTCTGCGAACATGGAAGAGTTCCGAAGCATTTTTAAACTTCAGCAGAATTCTGAGAACAATGGAAGAGTTCTGAAGCATTCTTAAACTTCAGTGGAATTCCGAGAACAATGGAACAGTTTTGAAGCAATTTTAAGCGTCAGCGGAATTCCGACAACAATGGAAGAGTTCCGAAGCATTTTTAAAAGTCAGCGGAATTCTGAGAACAATAGAAGAGTTGTGAAGCATTTTTAAGCGTCAGCGGAATTCCGAGAACAATGGAAGAATTCCGAAGCATTTTTAAACTTCAAAACTTCAGAAGAATTCCGAGAACAATGGAAGAGTTCCGAAGCATTCTTAAACTTCAGCGGAATTCCGAGAACAATGGAAGAGTTCCGAAGCATTTTTAAAGGTCAGCGGAATTCCGAGAACAATGGAAGAGTTCCGAAGCATTTTTAAACATCAGCAGAATTCCTGGATCAATGGAAGAGTTCCGAATCATTTTTAAAAGTCAGCAGAATTCCGAGAATAATGGAAGAGTTGTGAAGCATTTTTAAACGTCAGCGGAATTTGGAGAACAATCGAAGAGTTCCGAAGCATTTTTAAACTTCAACGGAATTTGGAGAACAATGGAAGAGTTCAGAAGCATTTTTAAAAGTCAGCGGAATTCCGAGAACAATGGAAGAGTTGTGAAGCATTTTTAAACGACAGCGGAATTCCGAGAACAATGGAAGAGTTCCGAAGCATTTTTAAACGTCAGCAGAATTCCAAGAACAATGCAAGAGTTCTGAAGCCTTTTTAAATGTCAGCGGAATTCCGAGAACAATGGAAGAGTTCCGAAGCATTTTTAAACTTCAGAAGAATTCCGAGAACAATGGAAGAGTTCCGAAGCATTCTTAAACTTCAGCGGAATTCCGAGAACAATGGAAGAGTTCCGAAGCATTTTTAAAAGTCAGCGGAATTCCGAAAACAATGGAAGAGTTCCAAAGCATTTTTAAACTTCAGCAGAATTCCTGGATCAATGGAAGAGTTCCGAAACATTTTTAAAAGTCAGCAGAACTCCGAGAACAATAGAAGGGTACCAAAGCATGTTTAAACTTCAGCGGAATTCTGAGAACAATGTAAGAGTTCCGAAGCATTTTTAAACTTCACCGGAATTCCGAGAACAATGGAAGATTTCCGAAGCATTTTTAAACGTCAGCGGAATTCTGCGAACACTGGAAGAGTTCCGAAGCATTTTTAAACTTCAGCGGAATTTGGAGAACAATCGAAGAGTTCCGAAGCATTTTTAAAAGTCAGCGGAATTCCGAGAACACTGGAAGAGTTCCGAAGCATTTTTAAACTTCAGCGGAATTTGGAGAACAATCGAAGAGTTCCGAAGCATTTTTAAAAGTCAGCGGAATTCCGAGAACAATGGAAGAGTTCCGAAGCATTTTTAAATGTCAGCGGAATTCCGAGAACAATGGAAGAGTTCTGAAGCATTTTTAAACGTCAGCGGATTTTGAAAACAATGGAAGATTTCCGAAGCATTTTTAAACGTCAGCGGAATTCTGCGAACACTGGAAGAGTTCCGAAGCATTTTTAAACTTCAGCGGAATTTGGAGAACAATCGAAGAGTTCCGAAGCAATTTTAAAAGTCAGCGGAATTCCGAGAACAATGGAAGAGTTGTGAAGCATTTTTAAACGTCAGTGGAATTCCAAGAACAAAGGAAGAGTTCCGAAGCATTTTTAAACGTCAGCGGATTTTGAAAACAATGGAAGATTTCCGAAGCATTTTTAAACGTCAGCGGAATTGGGAGAACAATCGAAGAGTTCCGAAGCATTTTTAAACTTCAACGGAATTTGGAGAACAATCGAAGAGTTCCGAAGCAATTTTAAAAGTCAGCGGAATTCCGAGAACAATGGAAGAGTTGTGAAGCATTTTTAAACGTCAGTGGAATTCCAAGAACAATGGAAGAGTTCCGAAGCATTTTTAAATGTCAGCAGAATTCTGAGAATAATGGAAGTGTTCCGAAGCATTTTTAAACGTCAGCGGAATTCCAAGAACAATGGAAGAGTTCTGAAGCCTTTTTAAATGTCAGCGGAATTCCGAGAACAATGGAAGAGTTCCGAAGCATTTTTAAACTTCAGCAGAATTCCGAGAATAATGGAAGAGTTCCGAAGCATTCTTAAACTTCAGCGGAATTCCGAAAACAATGGAAGAGTTCCGAAGCATTTTTAAATGTCAGCGGAATTCCGAGAACAATAGAAGAGTTGTGAAGCATTTTTAAGCGTCAGCGGAATTCCGAGAACAATGGAAGAGTTCCGAAGCATTTTTAAACTTCAGCAGAATTCCGAGAACAATGGAAGAGTTCCGAAGCATTTTTAAACTTCAGCAGTATTCCAAGAACAATGGAAGAGTTCCGAAGCATTCTTAAACTTCAGCGGAATTCCGAAAACAATGGAAGAGTTCCGAATCATTTTTAAATGTCAGAGGAATTCCGAGAACAATAGAAGAGTTGTGAAGCATTTTTAAGCGTCAGCGGAATTCCGACAACAATGGAAGAGTTCCGAAGCATTTTTAAAAGTCAGCGGAATTCTGAGAACAATAGAAGAGTTGCGAAGCATTTTTAAGCGTCAGCGGAATTCCGAGAACAATGGAAGAATTCCGAAGCATTTTTAAACTTCAAAACTTCAGCAGAATTCCGAGAACAATGGAAGACTTCCGAAGCATTCTTAAACTTCAGCGGAATTCCGAGAACAATGGAAGAATTCCGAAGCATTTTTAAAAGTCAGCGGAATTCCGAGAACAATGGAAGAGTTCCGAAGCATTTTTAAACTTCAGCAGAATTCCGAGAACAATGGAAGAGTTCCGAAGCATTTTTAAACTTCAGCAGAATTCCGAGAACAATGGAAGAGTTCCGAAGCATTCTTAAACTTCAGCGGAATTCCGAAAACAATGGAAGAGTTCCGAATCATTTTTAAATGTCAGAGGAATTCCGAGAACAATAGAAGAGTTGTGAAGCATTTTTAAGCGTCAGCGGAATTCCGACAACAATGGAAGAGTTCCGAAGCATTTTTAAAAGTCAGCGGAATTCTGAGAACAATAGAAGAGTTGCGAAGCATTTTTAAGCGTCAGCGGAATTCCGAGAACAATGGAAGAATTCCGAAGCATTTTTAAACTTCAAAACTTCAGCAGAATTCCGAGAACAATGGAAGACTTCCGAAGCATTCTTAAACTTCAGCGGAATTCCGAGAACAATGGAAGAGTTTCGAAGCATTTTTAAAAGTCAGCGGAATTCCGAGAACAATGGAAGAGTTCCGAAGCATTTTTAAACTTCAGCAGAATTCCTGGATCAATGGAAGAGTTCCGAAACATTTTTAAAAGTCAGCAGAACTCCGAGAACAATAGAAGGGTACCAAAGCATGTTTAAACTTCAGCGGAATTCTGAGAACAATGTAAGAGTTCCGAAGCATTTTTAAACTTCACCGGAATTCCGAGAACAATGGAAGAGTTCCGAAGCATTTTTAAACGTCAGCGGAATTCCGAGAACAATGGAAGAGTTCTGAAGCATTTTTAAACGTCAGCGGAATTTTGAAAACAATGGAAGATTTCCGAAGCATTTTTAAACGTCAGCGGAATTCTGCAAACACTGGAAGAGTTCCGAAGCATTTTTAAACTTCAGCGGAATTTGGAGAACAATCGAAGAGTTCCGAAGCATTTTTAAAAGTCAGCGGAATTCCGAGAACACTGGAAGAATTCCGAAGCATTTTTAAACTTTAGCAGAATTTGGAGAACAATCGAAGAGTTCCGAAGCATTTTTAAAAGTCAGCGGAATTCCGAGAACAATGGAAGAGTTGTGAAGCATTTTAAAACGTTAGCGGAATACCAGAACAATGGAAGAGTTCCGAAGCATTTTTAAATGTCAGCGGAATTCCGAGAACAATGGAAGAGTTCTGAAGCATTTTTAAACGTCAGCGGATTTTGAAAACAATGGAAGATTTCCGAAGCATTTTTAAACGTCAGCGGAATTCTGCGAACATGGAAGAGTTCCGAAGCATTTTTAAACTTCAGCAGAATTCTGAGAACAATGGAAGAGTTCTGAAGCATTCTTAAACTTCAGTGGAATTCCGAGAACAATGGAACAGTTTTGAAGCAATTTTAAGCGTCAGCGGAATTCCGACAACAATGGAAGAGTTCCGAAGCATTTTTAAAAGTCAGCGGAATTCTGAGAACAATAGAAGAGTTGTGAAGCATTTTTAAGCGTCAGCGGAATTCCGAGAACAATGGAAGAATTCCGAAGCATTTTTAAACTTCAAAACTTCAGAAGAATTCCGAGAACAATGGAAGAGTTCCGAAGCATTCTTAAACTTCAGCGGAATTCCGAGAACAATGGAAGAGTTCCGAAGCATTTTTAAAGGTCAGCGGAATTCCGAGAACAATGGAAGAGTTCCGAAGCATTTTTAAACATCAGCAGAATTCCTGGATCAATGGAAGAGTTCCGAATCATTTTTAAAAGTCAGCAGAATTCCGAGAACAATAGAAGGGTACCAAAGCATGTTTAAACTTCAGCGGAATTCTGAGAACAATGTAAGAGTTCCGAAGCATTTTTAAACTTCACCAGAATTCCGAAAACAATGGAAGAGTTCCGAAGCATTTTTAAACGTCAGCGGAATTCCGAGAACAATGGAAGAGTTCCGAAGCATTTTTAAACGTCAGCGGAATTCCGAGAACAATGGAAGCGTTCTGAAGCATTTTTAAACATCAGCGGAATTTTGAAAACAATGGAAGATTTCCGAAGCATTTTTAAACGTCAGCGGAATTCTGCGAACACTGGAAGAGTTCCGAAGCATTTTTAAACTTCAGCGGAATTTGGAGAACAATCGAAGAGTTCCGAAGCATTTTTAAAAGTCAGCGGAATTCCGAGAACACTGGAAGAGTTCCGAAGCATTTTTAAACTTCAGCGGAATTTGGAGAACAATCGAAGAGTTCCGAAGCATTTTTAAAAGTCAGCGGAATTCCGAGAACAATGGAAGAGTTGTGAAGCATTTTTAAACGTCAGCGGAATTCCGAGAACTATGGAAGAGTTCCGAAGCATTTTTAAACTTCAGCAGAATTCCTGGATCAATGGAAGAGTTCCGAAACATTTTTAAAAGTCAGCAGAACTCCGAGAACAATAGAAGGGTACCAAAGCATGTTTAAACTTCAGCGGAATTCTGAGAACAATGTAAGAGTTCCAAAGCATTTTTAAACTTCACCGGAATTTGGAGAACAATCGAAGAGTTCCGAAGCATTTTTAAAAGTCAGCGGAATTCCGAGAACACTGGAAGAATTCCGAAGCATTTTTAAACTTCAGCGGAATTTGGAGAACAATCGAAAGGTTCCGAAGCATTTTTAAAAGTCAGCGGAATTCCGAGAACAATGGAAGAGTTGTGAAGCATTTTTAAACGTCAGTGGAATTCCAAGAACAAAGGAAGAGTTCCGAAGCATTTTTAAACGTCAGCGGATTTTGAAAACAATGGAAGATTTCCGAAGCATTTTTAAACGTCAGCGGAATTGGGAGAACAATCGAAGAGTTCCGAAGCATTTTTAAACTTCAACGGAATTTGGAGAACAATCGAAGAGTTCCGAAGCAATTTTAAAAGTCAGCGGAATTCCGAGAACAATGGAAGAGTTGTGAAGCATTTTTAAACGTCAGTGGAATTCCAAGAACAATGGAAGAGTTCCGAAGCATTTTTAAATGTCAGCAGAATTCTGAGAACAATGGAAGAGTTCCGAAGCATTTTTAAACGTCAGCGGAATTCCAAGAACAATGGAAGAGTTCTGAAGCCTTTTTAAATGTCAGCGGAATTCCGAGAACAATGGAAGAGTTCCGAAGCATTTTTAAACTTCAGCAGAATTCCGAGAATAATGGAAGAGTTCCGAAGCATTCTTAAACTTCAGCGGAATTCCGAAAACAATGGAAGAGTTCCGAAGCATTTTTAAATGTCAGCGGAATTCCGAGAACAATAGAAGAGTTGTGAAGCATTTTTAAGCGTCAGCGGAATTCCGAGAACAATGGAAGAGTTCCGAAGCATTTTTACACTTCAGCAGAATTCCGAGAACAATGGAAGAGTTCCGAAGCATTTTTAAACTTCAGCAGAATTCCGAGAACAATGGAAGAGTTCCGAAGCATTCTTAAACTTCAGCGGAATTCCGAAAACAATGGAAGAGTTCCGAATCATTTTTAAATGTCAGCGGAATTCCGAGAACAATAGAAGAGTTGTGAAGCATTTTTAAGCGTCAGCGGAATTCCGACAACAATGGAAGAGTTCCGAAGCATTTTTAAAAGTCAGCGGAATACTGAGAACAATAGAAGAGTTGTGAAGCATTTTTAAGCGTCAGCGGAATTCCGAGAACAATGGAAGAATTCCGAAGCATTTTTAAACTTCAAAACTTCAGCAGAATTCCGAGAACAATGGAAGACTTCCGAAGCATTCTTAAACTTCAGCGGAATTCCGAGAACAATGGAAGAGTTCCGAAGCATTTTTAAAAGTCAGCGGAATTCCGAGAACAATGGAAGAGTTCCGAAGCATTTTTAAACTTCAGCAGAATTCCTGGATCAATGGAAGATTTCCGAAACATTTTTAAAAGTCAGCAGAACTCCGAGAACAATAGAAGGGTACCAAAGCATGTTTAAACTTCAGCGGAATTCTGAGAACAATGTAAGAGTTCCGAAGCATTTTTAAACTTCACCGGAATTCCGAGAACAATGGAAGAGTTCCGAAGCATTTTTAAACGTCAGCGGAATTCCGAGAACAATGGAAGAGTTCTGAAGCATTTTTAAACGTCAGCGGAATTTTGAAAACAATGGAAGATTTCCGAAGCATTTTTAAACGTCAGCGGAATTCTGCAAACACTGGAAGAGTTCCGAAGCATTTTTAAACTTCAGCGGTATTTGGAGAACAATCGAAGAGTTCCGAAGCATTTTTAAAAGTCAGCGGAATTCCGAGAACACTGGAAGAATTCCGAAGCATTTTTAAACTTTAGCGGAATTTGGAGAACAATCGAAGAGTTCCGAAGCATTTTTAAAAGTCAGCGGAATTCCGAGAACAATGGAAGAGTTGTGAAGCATTTTAAAACGTTAGCGGAATACCAGAACAATGGAAGAGTTCCGAAGCATTTTTAAATGTCAGCGGAATTCCGAGAACAATGGAAGAGTTCTGAAGCATTTTTAAACGTCAGCGGATTTTGAAAACAATGGAAGATTTCCGAAGCATTTTTAAACGTCAGCGGAATTCTGCGAACATGGAAGAGTTCCGAAGCATTTTTAAACTTCAGCAGAATTCTGAGAACAATGGAAGAGTTCTGAAGCATTCTTAAACTTCAGTGGAATTCCGAGAACAATGGAACAGTTTTGAAGCAATTTTAAGCGTCAGCGGAATTCCGACAACAATGGAAGAGTTCCGAAGCATTTTTAAAAGTCAGCGGAATTCTGAGAACAATAGAAGAGTTGTGAAGCATTTTTAAGCGTCAGCGGAATTCCGAGAACAATGGAAGAATTCCGAAGCATTTTTAAACTTCAAAACTTCAGAAGAATTCCGAGAACAATGGAAGAGTTCCGAAGCATTCTTAAACTTCAGCGGAATTCCGAGAACAATGGAAGAGTTCCGAAGCATTTTTAAAGGTCAGCGGAATTCCGAGAACAATGGAAGAGTTCCGAAGCATTTTTAAACATCAGCAGAATTCCTGGATCAATGGAAGAGTTCCGAATCATTTTTAAAAGTCAGCAGAATTCCGAGAACAATAGAAGGGTACCAAAGCATGTTTAAACTTCAGCGGAATTCTGAGAACAATGTAAGAGTTCCGAAGCATTTTTAAACTTCACCAGAATTCCGAAAACAATGGAAGAGTTCCGAAGCATTTTTAAACGTCAGCGGAATTCCGAGAACAATGGAAGAGTTCCGAAGCATTTTTAAACTTCAACGGAATTTGGAGAACAATCGAAGAGTTCCGAAGCAATTTTAAAAGTCAGCGGAATTCCGAGAACAATGGAAGAGTTGTGAAGCATTTTTAAACGTCAGTGGAATTCCAAGAACAATGGAAGAGTTCCGAAGCATTTTTAAATGTCAGCAGAATTCTGAGAACAATGGAAGAGTTCCGAAGCATTTTTAAACGTCAGCGGAATTCCGAGAACAATGGAAGAGTTCCGAAGCATTTTTAAAGGTCAGCGGAATTCCGAGAACAATGGAAGAGTTCCGAAGCATTTTTAAACATCAGCAGAATTCCTGGATCAATGGAAGAGTTCCGAATCATTTTTAAAAGTCAGCAGAATTCCGAGAACAATAGAAGGGTACCAAAGCATGTTTAAACTTCAGCGGAATTCTGAGAACAATGTAAGAGTTCCGAAGCATTTTTAAACTTCACCAGAATTCCGAAAACAATGGAAGAGTTCCGAAGCATTTTTAAACGTCAGCGGAATTCCGAGAACACTGGAAGAGTTCCGAAGCATTTTTAAACTTCAACGGAATTTGGAGAACAATCGAAGAGTTCCGAAGCAATTTTAAAAGTCAGCGGAATTCCGAGAACAATGGAAGAGTTGTGAAGCATTTTTAAACGTCAGTGGAATTCCAAGAACAATGGAAGAGTTCCGAAGCATTTTTAAATGTCAGCAGAATTCTGAGAACAATGGAAGAGTTCCGAAGCATTTTTAAACGTCAGCGGAATTCCAAGAACAATGGAAGAGTTCTGAAGCCTTTTTAAATGTCAGCGGAATTCCGAGAACAATGGAAGAGTTCCGAAGCATTTTTAAACTTCAGCAGAATTCCGAGAATAATGGAAGAGTTCCGAAGCATTCTTAACCTTCAGCGGAATTCCGAAAACAATGGAAGAGTTCCGAAGCATTTTTAAATGTCAGCGGAATTCCGAGAACAATAGAAGAGTTGTGAAGCATTTTTAAGCGTCAGCGGAATTCCGAGAACAATGGAAGAGTTCCGAAGCATTTTTACACTTCAGCAGAATTCCGAGAACAATGGAAGAGTTCCGAAGCATTTTTAAACTTCAGCAGAATTCCGAGAACAATGGAAGAGTTCCGAAGCATTCTTAAACTTCAGCGGAATTCCGAAAACAATGGAAGAGTTCCGAATCATTTTTAAATGTCAGCGGAATTCCGAGAACAATAGAAGAGTTGTGAAGCATTTTTAAGCGTCAGCGGAATTCCGACAACAATGGAAGAGTTCCGAAGCATTTTTAAAAGTCAGCGGAATTCTGAGAACAATAGAAGAGTTGTGAAGCATTTTTAAGCGTCAGCGGAATTCCGAGAACAATGGAAGAATTCCGAAGCATTTTTAAACTTCAAAACTTCAGCAGAATTCCGAGAACAATGGAAGACTTCCGAAGCATTCTTAAACTTCAGCGGAATTCCGAGAACAATGGAAGAGTTCCGAAGCATTTTTAAAAGTCAGCGGAATTCCGAGAACAATGGAAGAGTTCCGAAGCATTTTTAAACTTCAGCAGAATTCCTGGATCAATGGAAGATTTCCGAAACATTTTTAAAAGTCAGCAGAACTCCGAGAACAATAGAAGGGTACCAAAGCATGTTTAAACTTCAGCGGAATTCTGAGAACAATGTAAGAGTTCCGAAGCATTTTTAAACTTCACCGGAATTCCGAGAACAATGGAAGAGTTCCGAAGCATTTTTAAACGTCAGCGGAATTCCGAGAACAATGGAAGAGTTCTGAAGCATTTTTAAACGTCAGCGGAATTTTGAAAACAATGGAAGATTTCCGAAGCATTTTTAAACGTCAGCGGAATTCTGCGAACACTGGAAGAGTTCCGAAGCATTTTTAAACTTCAGCGGAATTTGGAGAACAATCGAAGAGTTCCGAAGCATTTTTAAAAGTCAGCGGAATTCCGAGAACACTGGAAGAATTCCGAAGCATTTTTAAACTTCAGCGGAATTTGGAGAACAATCGAAGAGTTCCGAAGCATTTTTAAAAGACAGCGGAATTACGAGAACAATGGAAGAGTTGTGAAGCATTTTTAAACGTCAGCAGAATACCAGAACAATGGAAGAGTTAAGAAGCATTTTTAAATGTCAGCGGAATTCCGAGAACAATGGAAGAGTTCTGAAGCATTTTTAAACGTCAGCGGATTTTGAAAACAATGGAAGATTTCCGAAGCATTTTTAAACGTCAGCGGAATTCTGCGAACATGGAAGAGTTCCGAAGCATTTTTAAACTTCAGCAGAATTCTGAGAACAATGGAAGAGTTCTGAAGCATTCTTAAACTTCAGTGGAATTCCGAGAACAATGGAACAGTTTTGAAGCAATTTTAAGCGTCAGCGGAATTCCGACAACAATGGAAGAGTTCCGAAGCATTTTTAAAAGTCAGCGGAATTCTGAGAACAATAGAAGAGTTGTGAAGCATTTTTAAGCGTCAGCGGAATTCCGAGAACAATGGAAGAATTCCGAAGCATTTTTAAACTTCAAAACTTCAGAAGAATTCCGAGAACAATGGAAGAGTTCCGAAGCATTCTTAAACTTCAGCGGAATTCCGAGAACAATGGAAGAGTTCCGAAGCATTTTTAAAGGTCAGCGGAATTCCGAGAACAATGGAAGAGTTCCGAAGCATTTTTAAACATCAGCAGAATTCCTGGATCAATGGAAGAGTTCCGAATCATTTTTAAAAGTCAGCAGAATTCCGAGAACAATAGAAGGGTACCAAAGCATGTTTAAACTTCAGCGGAATTCTGAGAACAATGTAAGAGTTCCGAAGCATTTTTAAACTTCACCAGAATTCCGAAAACAATGGAAGAGTTCCGAAGCATTTTTAAACGTCAGCGGAATTCCGAGAACAATGGAAGAGTTCCGAAGCATTTTTAAACGTCAGCGGAATTCCGAGAACAATGGAAGCGTTCTGAAGCATTTTTAAACATCAGCGGAATTTTGAAAACAATGGAAGATTTCCGAAGCATTTTTAAACGTCAGCGGAATTCTGCGAACACTGGAAGAGTTCCGAAGCATTTTTAAACTTCAGCGGAATTTGGAGAACAATCGAAGAGTTCCGAAGCATTTTTAAAAGTCAGCGGAATTCCGAGAACACTGGAAGAGTTCCGAAGCATTTTTAAACTTCAGCGGAATTTGGAGAACAATCGAAGAGTTCCGAAGCATTTTTAAAAGTCAGCGGAATTCCGAGAACAATGGAAGAGTTGTGAAGCATTTTTAAACGTCAGCGGAATTCCGAGAACTATGGAAGAGTTCCGAAGCATTTTTAAACTTCAGCAGAATTCCTGGATCAATGGAAGAGTTCCGAAACATTTTTAAAAGTCAGCAGAACTCCGAGAACAATAGAAGGGTACCAAAGCATGTTTAAACTTCAGCGGAATTCTGAGAACAATGTAAGAGTTCCAAAGCATTTTTAAACTTCACCGGAATTTGGAGAACAATCGAAGAGTTCCGAAGCATTTTTAAAAGTCAGCGGAATTCCGAGAACACTGGAAGAATTCCGAAGCATTTTTAAACTTCAGCGGAATTTGGAGAACAATCGAAAGGTTCCGAAGCATTTTTAAAAGTCAGCGGAATTCCGAGAACAATGGAAGAGTTGTGAAGCATTTTTAAACGTCAGTGGAATTCCAAGAACAAAGGAAGAGTTCCGAAGCATTTTTAAACGTCAGCGGATTTTGAAAACAATGGAAGATTTCCGAAGCATTTTTAAACGTCAGCGGAATTGGGAGAACAATCGAAGAGTTCCGAAGCATTTTTAAACTTCAACGGAATTTGGAGAACAATCGAAGAGTTCCGAAGCAATTTTAAAAGTCAGCGGAATTCCGAGAACAATGGAAGAGTTGTGAAGCATTTTTAAACGTCAGTGGAATTCCAAGAACAATGGAAGAGTTCCGAAGCATTTTTAAATGTCAGCAGAATTCTGAGAACAATGGAAGAGTTCCGAAGCATTTTTAAACGTCAGCGGAATTCCAAGAACAATGGAAGAGTTCTGAAGCCTTTTTAAATGTCAGCGGAATTCCGAGAACAATGGAAGAGTTCCGAAGCATTTTTAAACTTCAGCAGAATTCCGAGAATAATGGAAGAGTTCCGAAGCATTCTTAAACTTCAGCGGAATTCCGAAAACAATGGAAGAGTTCCGAAGCATTTTTAAATGTCAGCGGAATTCCGAGAACAATAGAAGAGTTGTGAAGCATTTTTAAGCGTCAGCGGAATTCCGAGAACAATGGAAGAGTTCCGAAGCATTTTTACACTTCAGCAGAATTCCGAGAACAATGGAAGAGTTCCGAAGCATTTTTAAACTTCAGCAGAATTCCGAGAACAATGGAAGAGTTCCGAAGCATTCTTAAACTTCAGCGGAATTCCGAAAACAATGGAAGAGTTCCGAATCATTTTTAAATGTCAGCGGAATTCCGAGAACAATAGAAGAGTTGTGAAGCATTTTTAAGCGTCAGCGGAATTCCGACAACAATGGAAGAGTTCCGAAGCATTTTTAAAAGTCAGCGGAATACTGAGAACAATAGAAGAGTTGTGAAGCATTTTTAAGCGTCAGCGGAATTCCGAGAACAATGGAAGAATTCCGAAGCATTTTTAAACTTCAAAACTTCAGCAGAATTCCGAGAACAATGGAAGACTTCCGAAGCATTCTTAAACTTCAGCGGAATTCCGAGAACAATGGAAGAGTTCCGAAGCATTTTTAAAAGTCAGCGGAATTCCGAGAACAATGGAAGAGTTCCGAAGCATTTTTAAACTTCAGCAGAATTCCTGGATCAATGGAAGATTTCCGAAACATTTTTAAAAGTCAGCAGAACTCCGAGAACAATAGAAGGGTACCAAAGCATGTTTAAACTTCAGCGGAATTCTGAGAACAATGTAAGAGTTCCGAAGCATTTTTAAACTTCACCGGAATTCCGAGAACAATGGAAGAGTTCCGAAGCATTTTTAAACGTCAGCGGAATTCCGAGAACAATGGAAGAGTTCTGAAGCATTTTTAAACGTCAGCGGAATTTTGAAAACAATGGAAGATTTCCGAAGCATTTTTAAACGTCAGCGGAATTCTGCAAACACTGGAAGAGTTCCGAAGCATTTTTAAACTTCAGCGGAATTTGGAGAACAATCGAAGAGTTCCGAAGCATTTTTAAAAGTCAGCGGAATTCCGAGAACACTGGAAGAATTCCGAAGCATTTTTAAACTTTAGCGGAATTTGGAGAACAATCGAAGAGTTCCGAAGCATTTTTAAAAGTCAGCGGAATTCCGAGAACAATGGAAGAGTTGTGAAGCATTTTAAAACGTTAGCGGAATACCAGAACAATGGAAGAGTTCCGAAGCATTTTTAAATGTCAGCGGAATTCCGAGAACAATGGAAGAGTTCTGAAGCATTTTTAAACGTCAGCGGATTTTGAAAACAATGGAAGATTTCCGAAGCATTTTTAAACGTCAGCGGAATTCTGCGAACATGGAAGAGTTCCGAAGCATTTTTAAACTTCAGCAGAATTCTGAGAACAATGGAAGAGTTCTGAAGCATTCTTAAACTTCAGTGGAATTCCGAGAACAATGGAACAGTTTTGAAGCAATTTTAAGCGTCAGCGGAATTCCGACAACAATGGAAGAGTTCCGAAGCATTTTTAAAAGTCAGCGGAATTCTGAGAACAATAGAAGAGTTGTGAAGCATTTTTAAGCGTCAGCGGAATTCCGAGAACAATGGAAGAATTCCGAAGCATTTTTAAACTTCAAAACTTCAGAAGAATTCCGAGAACAATGGAAGAGTTCCGAAGCATTCTTAAACTTCAGCGGAATTCCGAGAACAATGGAAGAGTTCCGAAGCATTTTTAAAGGTCAGCGGAATTCCGAGAACAATGGAAGAGTTCCGAAGCATTTTTAAACATCAGCAGAATTCCTGGATCAATGGAAGAGTTCCGAATCATTTTTAAAAGTCAGCAGAATTCCGAGAACAATAGAAGGGTACCAAAGCATGTTTAAACTTCAGCGGAATTCTGAGAACAATGTAAGAGTTCCGAAGCATTTTTAAACTTCACCAGAATTCCGAAAACAATGGAAGAGTTCCGAAGCATTTTTAAACGTCAGCGGAATTCCGAGAACAATGGAAGAGTTCCGAAGCATTTTTAAACTTCAACGGAATTTGGAGAACAATCGAAGAGTTCCGAAGCAATTTTAAAAGTCAGCGGAATTCCGAGAACAATGGAAGAGTTGTGAAGCATTTTTAAACGTCAGTGGAATTCCAAGAACAATGGAAGAGTTCCGAAGCATTTTTAAATGTCAGCAGAATTCTGAGAACAATGGAAGAGTTCCGAAGCATTTTTAAACGTCAGCGGAATTCCGAGAACAATGGAAGAGTTCCGAAGCATTTTTAAAGGTCAGCGGAATTCCGAGAACAATGGAAGAGTTCCGAAGCATTTTTAAACATCAGCAGAATTCCTGGATCAATGGAAGAGTTCCGAATCATTTTTAAAAGTCAGCAGAATTCCGAGAACAATAGAAGGGTACCAAAGCATGTTTAAACTTCAGCGGAATTCTGAGAACAATGTAAGAGTTCCGAAGCATTTTTAAACTTCACCAGAATTCCGAAAACAATGGAAGAGTTCCGAAGCATTTTTAAACGTCAGCGGAATTCCGAGAACACTGGAAGAGTTCCGAAGCATTTTTAAACTTCAACGGAATTTGGAGAACAATCGAAGAGTTCCGAAGCAATTTTAAAAGTCAGCGGAATTCCGAGAACAATGGAAGAGTTGTGAAGCATTTTTAAACGTCAGTGGAATTCCAAGAACAATGGAAGAGTTCCGAAGCATTTTTAAATGTCAGCAGAATTCTGAGAACAATGGAAGAGTTCCGAAGCATTTTTAAACGTCAGCGGAATTCCAAGAACAATGGAAGAGTTCTGAAGCCTTTTTAAATGTCAGCGGAATTCCGAGAACAATGGAAGAGTTCCGAAGCATTTTTAAACTTCAGCAGAATTCCGAGAATAATGGAAGAGTTCCGAAGCATTCTTAACCTTCAGCGGAATTCCGAAAACAATGGAAGAGTTCCGAAGCATTTTTAAATGTCAGCGGAATTCCGAGAACAATAGAAGAGTTGTGAAGCATTTTTAAGCGTCAGCGGAATTCCGAGAACAATGGAAGAGTTCCGAAGCATTTTTACACTTCAGCAGAATTCCGAGAACAATGGAAGAGTTCCGAAGCATTTTTAAACTTCAGCAGAATTCCGAGAACAATGGAAGAGTTCCGAAGCATTCTTAAACTTCAGCGGAATTCCGAAAACAATGGAAGAGTTCCGAATCATTTTTAAATGTCAGCGGAATTCCGAGAACAATAGAAGAGTTGTGAAGCATTTTTAAGCGTCAGCGGAATTCCGACAACAATGGAAGAGTTCCGAAGCATTTTTAAAAGTCAGCGGAATTCTGAGAACAATAGAAGAGTTGTGAAGCATTTTTAAGCGTCAGCGGAATTCCGAGAACAATGGAAGAATTCCGAAGCATTTTTAAACTTCAAAACTTCAGCAGAATTCCGAGAACAATGGAAGACTTCCGAAGCATTCTTAAACTTCAGCGGAATTCCGAGAACAATGGAAGAGTTCCGAAGCATTTTTAAAAGTCAGCGGAATTCCGAGAACAATGGAAGAGTTCCGAAGCATTTTTAAACTTCAGCAGAATTCCTGGATCAATGGAAGATTTCCGAAACATTTTTAAAAGTCAGCAGAACTCCGAGAACAATAGAAGGGTACCAAAGCATGTTTAAACTTCAGCGGAATTCTGAGAACAATGTAAGAGTTCCGAAGCATTTTTAAACTTCACCGGAATTCCGAGAACAATGGAAGAGTTCCGAAGCATTTTTAAACGTCAGCGGAATTCCGAGAACAATGGAAGAGTTCTGAAGCATTTTTAAACGTCAGCGGAATTTTGAAAACAATGGAAGATTTCCGAAGCATTTTTAAACGTCAGCGGAATTCTGCGAACACTGGAAGAGTTCCGAAGCATTTTTAAACTTCAGCGGAATTTGGAGAACAATCGAAGAGTTCCGAAGCATTTTTAAAAGTCAGCGGAATTCCGAGAACACTGGAAGAATTCCGAAGCATTTTTAAACTTCAGCGGAATTTGGAGAACAATCGAAGAGTTCCGAAGCATTTTTAAAAGACAGCGGAATTACGAGAACAATGGAAGAGTTGTGAAGCATTTTTAAACGTCAGCAGAATACCAGAACAATGGAAGAGTTAAGAAGCATTTTTAAATGTCAGCGGAATTCCGAGAACAATGGAAGAGTTCTGAAGCATTTTTAAACGTCAGCGGATTTTGAAAACAATGGAAGATTTCCGAAGCATTTTTAAACGTCAGCGGAATTCTGCGAACATGGAAGAGTTCCGAAGCATTTTTAAACTTCAGCAGAATTCTGAGAACAATGGAAGAGTTCTGAAGCATTCTTAAACTTCAGTGGAATTCCGAGAACAATGGAACAGTTTTGAAGCAATTTTAAGCGTCAGCGGAATTCCGACAACAATGGAAGAGTTCCGAAGCATTTTTAAAAGTCAGCGGAATTCTGAGAACAATAGAAGAGTTGTGAAGCATTTTTAAGCGTCAGCGGAATTCCGAGAACAATGGAAGAATTCCGAAGCATTTTTAAACTTCAAAACTTCAGAAGAATTCCGAGAACAATGGAAGAGTTCCGAAGCATTCTTAAACTTCAGCGGAATTCCGAGAACAATGGAAGAGTTCCGAAGCATTTTTAAAGGTCAGCGGAATTCCGAGAACAATGGAAGAGTTCCGAAGCATTTTTAAACATCAGCAGAATTCCTGGATCAATGGAAGAGTTCCGAATCATTTTTAAAAGTCAGCAGAATTCCGAGAACAATAGAAGGGTACCAAAGCATGTTTAAACTTCAGCGGAATTCTGAGAACAATGTAAGAGTTCCGAAGCATTTTTAAACTTCACCAGAATTCCGAAAACAATGGAAGAGTTCCGAAGCATTTTTAAACGTCAGCGGAATTCCGAGAACAATGGAAGAGTTCCGAAGCATTTTTAAACTTTACCGGAATTCCGAGAACAATGGAAGAGTTCCGAAGCATTTTTAAACGTCAGCGGAATTCCGAGAACAATGGAAGAGTTCTGAAGCATTTTTAAACATCAGCGGAATTTTGAAAACAATGGAAGATTTCCGAAGCATTTTTAAACGTCAGCGGAATTCTGCGAACACTGGAAGAGTTCCGAAGCATTTTTAAACTTCAGCGGAATTTGGAGAACAATCGAAGAGTTCCGAAGCATTTTTAAAAGTCAGCGGAATTCCGAGAACACTGGAAGAGTTCCGAAGCATTTTTAAACTTCAGCGGAATTTGGAGAACAATCGAAGAGTTCCGAAGCATTTTTAAAAGTCAGCGGAATTCCGAGAACAATGGAAGAGTTGTGAAGCATTTTTAAACGTCAGCGGAATTCCGAGAACAATGGAAGAGTTCCGAAGCATTTTTAAACTTCAGCAGAATTCCTGGATCAATGGAAGAGTTCCGAAACATTTTTAAAAGTCAGCAGAACTCCGAGAACAATAGAAGGGTACCAAAGCATGTTTAAACTTCAGCGGAATTCTGAGAACAATGTAAGAGTTCCGAAGCATTTTTAAACTTCACCGGAATTTGGAGAACAATCGAAGAGTTCCGAAGCATTTTTAAAAGTCAGCGGAATTCCGAGAACACTGGAAGAATTCCGAAGCATTTTTAAACTTCAGCGGAATTTGGAGAACAATCGAAAGGTTCCGAAGCATTTTTAAAAGTCAGCGGAATTCCGAGAACAATGAAAGAGTTGTGAAGCATTTTTAAACGTCAACGGAATACCAGAACAATGGAAGAGTTCCGAAGCATTTTTAAATGTCAGCGGAATTCCGAGAACAATGGAAGAGTTCTGAAGCATTTTTAAACGTCAGCGGATTTTGAAAACAATGGAAGATTTCCGAAGCATTTTTAAACGTCAGCGGAATTCTGCGAACACTGGAAGAGTTCCGAAGCATTTTTAAACTTCAACAGAATTCTGAGAACAATGGAAGAGTTCTGAAGCATTCTTAAACTTCAGTGGAATTCCGAGAACAATGGAACAGTTTTGAAGCAATTTTAAGCGTCAGAGGAATTCCGACAACAATGGAAGAGTTCCGAAGCATTTTTAAAAGTCAGCGGAATTCTGAGAACAATAGAAGAGTTGTGAAGCATTTTTAAGCGTCAGCGGAATTCCGAGAACAATGGAAGAATTCCGAAGCATTTTTAAACTTCAAAACTTCAGAAGAATTCCGAGAACAATGGAAGAGTTCCGAAGCATTCTTAAACTTCAGCGGAATTCCGAGAACAATGGAAGAGTTCCGAAGCATTTTTAAAGGTCAGCGGAATTCCGAGAACAATGGAAGAGTTCCGAAGCATTTTTAAACATCAGCAGAATTCCTGGATCAATGGAAGAGTTCCGAATCATTTTTAAAAGTCAGCAGAATTCCGAGAACAATAGAAGGGTACCAAAGCATGTTTAAACTTCAGCGGAATTCTGAGAACAATGTAAGAGTTCCGAAGCATTTTTAAACTTCACCAGAATTCCGAAAACAATGGAAGAGTTCCGAAGCATTTTTAAACGTCAGCGGAATTCCGAGAACAATGGAAGAGTTCCGAAGCATTTTTAAACTTTACCGGAATTCCGAGAACAATGGAAGAGTTCCGAAGCATTTTTAAACGTCAGCGGAATTCCGAGAACAATGGAAGAGTTCTGAAGCATTTTTAAACATCAGCGGAATTTTGAAAACAATGGAAGATTTCCGAAGCATTTTTAAACGTCAGCGGAATTCTGCGAACACTGGAAGAGTTCCGAAGCATTTTTAAACTTCAGCGGAATTTGGAGAACAATCGAAGAGTTCCGAAGCATTTTTAAAAGTCAGCGGAATTCCGAGAACACTGGAAGAGTTCCGAAGCATTTTTAAACTTCAGCGGAATTTGGAGAACAATCGAAGAGTTCCGAAGCATTTTTAAAAGTCAGCGGAATTCCGAGAACAATGGAAGAGTTGTGAAGCATTTTTAAACGTCAGCGGAATTCCGAGAACAATGGAAGAGTTCCGAAGCATTTTTAAACTTCAGCAGAATTCCTGGATCAATGGAAGAGTTCCGAAACATTTTTAAAAGTCAGCAGAACTCCGAGAACAATAGAAGGGTACCAAAGCATGTTTAAACTTCAGCGGAATTCTGAGAACAATGTAAGAGTTCCGAAGCATTTTTAAACTTCACCGGAATTTGGAGAACAATCGAAGAGTTCCGAAGCATTTTTAAAAGTCAGCGGAATTCCGAGAACACTGGAAGAATTCCGAAGCATTTTTAAACTTCAGCGGAATTTGGAGAACAATCGAAAGGTTCCGAAGCATTTTTAAAAGTCAGCGGAATTCCGAGAACAATGAAAGAGTTGTGAAGCATTTTTAAACGTCAACGGAATACCAGAACAATGGAAGAGTTCCGAAGCATTTTTAAATGTCAGCGGAATTCCGAGAACAATGGAAGAGTTCTGAAGCATTTTTAAACGTCAGCGGATTTTGAAAACAATGGAAGATTTCCGAAGCATTTTTAAACGTCAGCGGAATTCTGCGAACACTGGAAGAGTTCCGAAGCATTTTTAAACTTCAACAGAATTCTGAGAACAATGGAAGAGTTCTGAAGCATTCTTAAACTTCAGTGGAATTCCGAGAACAATGGAACAGTTTTGAAGCAATTTTAAGCGTCAGAGGAATTCCGACAACAATGGAAGAGTTCCGAAGCATTTTTAAAAGTCAGCGGAATTCTGAGAACAATAGAAGAGTTGTGAAGCATTTTTAAGCGTCAGCGGAATTCCGAGAACAATGGAAGAATTCCGAAGCATTTTTAAACTTCAAAACTTCAGAAGAATTCCGAGAACAATGGAAGAGTTCCGAAGCATTCTTAAACTTCAGCGGAATTCCGAGAACAATGGAAGAGTTCCGAAGCATTTTTAAAGGTCAGCGGAATTCCGAGAACAATGGAAGAGTTCCGAAGCATTTTTAAACATCAGCAGAATTCCTGGATCAATGGAAGAGTTCCGAATCATTTTTAAAAGTCAGCAGAATTCCGAGAACAATAGAAGGGTACCAAAGCATGTTTAAACTTCAGCGGAATTCTGAGAACAATGTAAGAGTTCCGAAGCATTTTTAAACTTCACCAGAATTCCGAAAACAATGGAAGAGTTCCGAAGCATTTTTAAACGTCAGCGGAATTCCGAGAACAATGGAAGAGTTCCGAAGCATTTTTAAACTTCAACGGAATTTGGAGAACAATCGAAGAGTTCCGAAGCAATTTTAAAAGTCAGCGGAATTCCGAGAACAATGGAAGAGTTGTGAAGCATTTTTAAACGTCAGTGGAATTCCAAGAACAATGGAAGAGTTCCGAAGCATTTTTAAATGTCAGCAGAATTCTGAGAACAATGGAAGAGTTCCGAAGCATTTTTAAACGTCAGCGGAATTCCGAGAACAATGGAAGAGTTCCGAAGCATTTTTAAAGGTCAGCGGAATTCCGAGAACAATGGAAGAGTTCCGAAGCATTTTTAAACATCAGCAGAATTCCTGGATCAATGGAAGAGTTCCGAATCATTTTTAAAAGTCAGCAGAATTCCGAGAACAATAGAAGGGTACCAAAGCATGTTTAAACTTCAGCGGAATTCTGAGAACAATGTAAGAGTTCCGAAGCATTTTTAAACTTCACCAGAATTCCGAAAACAATGGAAGAGTTCCGAAGCATTTTTAAATGTCAGCGGAATTCCGAGAACACTGGAAGAGTTCCGAAGCATTTTTAAACTTCAACGGAATTTGGAGAACAATCGAAGAGTTCCGAAGCAATTTTAAAAGTCAGCGGAATTCCGAGAACAATGGAAGAGTTGTGAAGCATTTTTAAACGTCAGTGGAATTCCAAGAACAATGGAAGAGTTCCGAAGCATTTTTAAATGTCAGCAGAATTCTGAGAACAATGGAAGAGTTCCGAAGCATTTTTAAACGTCAGCGGAATTCCAAGAACAATGGAAGAGTTCTGAAGCCTTTTTAAATGTCAGCGGAATTCCGAGAACAATGGAAGAGTTCCGAAGCATTTTTAAACTTCAGCAGAATTCCGAGAATAATGGAAGAGTTCCGAAGCATTCTTAACCTTCAGCGGAATTCCGAAAACAATGGAAGAGTTCCGAAGCATTTTTAAATGTCAGCGGAATTCCGAGAACAATAGAAGAGTTGTGAAGCATTTTTAAGCGTCAGCGGAATTCCGAGAACAATGGAAGAGTTCCGAAGCATTTTTACACTTCAGCAGAATTCCGAGAACAATGGAAGAGTTCCGAAGCATTTTTAAACTTCAGCAGAATTCCGAGAACAATGGAAGAGTTCCGAAGCATTCTTAAACTTCAGCGGAATTCCGAAAACAATGGAAGAGTTCCGAATCATTTTTAAATGTCAGCGGAATTCCGAGAACAATAGAAGAGTTGTGAAGCATTTTTAAGCGTCAGCGGAATTCCGACAACAATGGAAGAGTTCCGAAGCATTTTTAAAAGTCAGCGGAATTCTGAGAACAATAGAAGAGTTGTGAAGCATTTTTAAGCGTCAGCGGAATTCCGAGAACAATGGAAGAATTCCGAAGCATTTTTAAACTTCAAAACTTCAGCAGAATTCCGAGAACAATGGAAGACTTCCGAAGCATTCTTAAACTTCAGCGGAATTCCGAGAACAATGGAAGAGTTCCGAAGCATTTTTAAAAGTCAGCGGAATTCCGAGAACAATGGAAGAGTTCCGAAGCATTTTTAAACTTCAGCAGAATTCCTGGATCAATGGAAGATTTCCGAAACATTTTTAAAAGTCAGCAGAACTCCGAGAACAATAGAAGGGTACCAAAGCATGTTTAAACTTCAGCGGAATTCTGAGAACAATGTAAGAGTTCCGAAGCATTTTTAAACTTCACCGGAATTCCGAGAACAATGGAAGAGTTCCGAAGCATTTTTAAACGTCAGCGGAATTCCGAGAACAATGGAAGAGTTCTGAAGCATTTTTAAACGTCAGCGGAATTTTGAAAACAATGGAAGATTTCCGAAGCATTTTTAAACGTCAGCGGAATTCTGCGAACACTGGAAGAGTTCCGAAGCATTTTTAAACTTCAGCGGAATTTGGAGAACAATCGAAGAGTTCCGAAGCATTTTTAAAAGTCAGCGGAATTCCGAGAACACTGGAAGAATTCCGAAGCATTTTTAAACTTCAGCGGAATTTGGAGAACAATCGAAGAGTTCCGAAGCATTTTTAAAAGACAGCGGAATTACGAGAACAATGGAAGAGTTGTGAAGCATTTTTAAACGTCAGCAGAATACCAGAACAATGGAAGAGTTAAGAAGCATTTTTAAATGTCAGCGGAATTCCGAGAACAATGGAAGAGTTCTGAAGCATTTTTAAACGTCAGCGGATTTTGAAAACAATGGAAGATTTCCGAAGCATTTTTAAACGTCAGCGGAATTCTGCGAACATGGAAGAGTTCCGAAGCATTTTTAAACTTCAGCAGAATTCTGAGAACAATGGAAGAGTTCTGAAGCATTCTTAAACTTCAGTGGAATTCCGAGAACAATGGAACAGTTTTGAAGCAATTTTAAGCGTCAGCGGAATTCCGACAACAATGGAAGAGTTCCGAAGCATTTTTAAAAGTCAGCGGAATTCTGAGAACAATAGAAGAGTTGTGAAGCATTTTTAAGCGTCAGCGGAATTCCGAGAACAATGGAAGAATTCCGAAGCATTTTTAAACTTCAAAACTTCAGAAGAATTCCGAGAACAATGGAAGAGTTCCGAAGCATTCTTAAACTTCAGCGGAATTCCGAGAACAATGGAAGAGTTCCGAAGCATTTTTAAAGGTCAGCGGAATTCCGAGAACAATGGAAGAGTTCCGAAGCATTTTTAAACATCAGCAGAATTCCTGGATCAATGGAAGAGTTCCGAATCATTTTTAAAAGTCA
Organism: Phyllobates terribilis; assembly: GCF_046119375.1. Classification (NCBI taxonomy): domain Eukaryota; kingdom Metazoa; phylum Chordata; class Amphibia; order Anura; family Dendrobatidae; genus Phyllobates; species Phyllobates terribilis. Next base: position 17,395,147 of record NW_027362775.1, on the reverse strand, counting down.
GCAGAATTCCGAGAACAATAGAAGGGTACCAAAGCATGTTTAAACTTCAGCGGAATTCTGAGAACAATGTAAGAGTTCCGAAGCATTTTTAAACTTCACCAGAATTCCGAAAACAATGGAAGAGTTCCGAAGCATTTTTAAACGTCAGCGGAATTCCGAGAACAATGGAAGAGTTCCGAAGCATTTTTAAACTTTACCGGAATTCCGAGAACAATGGAAGAGTTCCGAAGCATTTTTAAACGTCAGCGGAATTCCGAGAACAATGGAAGAGTTCTGAAGCATTTTTAAACATCAGCGGAATTTTGAAAACAATGGAAGATTTCCGAAGCATTTTTAAACGTCAGCGGAATTCTGCGAACACTGGAAGAGTTCCGAAGCATTTTTAAACTTCAGCGGAATTTGGAGAACAATCGAAGAGTTCCGAAGCATTTTTAAAAGTCAGCGGAATTCCGAGAACACTGGAAGAGTTCCGAAGCATTTTTAAACTTCAGCGGAATTTGGAGAACAATCGAAGAGTTCCGAAGCATTTTTAAAAGTCAGCGGAATTCCGAGAACAATGGAAGAGTTGTGAAGCATTTTTAAACGTCAGCGGAATTCCGAGAACAATGGAAGAGTTCCGAAGCATTTTTAAACTTCAGCAGAATTCCTGGATCAATGGAAGAGTTCCGAAACATTTTTAAAAGTCAGCAGAACTCCGAGAACAATAGAAGGGTACCAAAGCATGTTTAAACTTCAGCGGAATTCTGAGAACAATGTAAGAGTTCCGAAGCATTTTTAAACTTCACCGGAATTTGGAGAACAATCGAAGAGTTCCGAAGCATTTTTAAAAGTCAGCGGAATTCCGAGAACACTGGAAGAATTCCGAAGCATTTTTAAACTTCAGCGGAATTTGGAGAACAATCGAAAGGTTCCGAAGCATTTTTAAAAGTCAGCGGAATTCCGAGAACAATGAAAGAGTTGTGAAGCATTTTTAAACGTCAGCGGAATACCAGAACAATGGAAGAGTTCCGAAGCATTTTTAAATGTCAGCGGAATTCCGAGAACAATGGAAGAGTTCTGAAGCATTTTTAAACGTCAGCGGATTTTGAAAACAATGGAAGATTTCCGAAGCATTTTTAAACGTCAGCGGAATTCTGCGAACACTGGAAGAGTTCCGAAGCATTTTTAAACTTCAACAGAATTCTGAGAACAATGGAAGAGTTCTGAAGCATTCTTAAACTTCAGTGGAATTCCGAGAACAATGGAACAGTTTTGAAGCAATTTTAAGCGTCAGAGGAATTCCGACAACAATGGAAGAGTTCCGAAGCATTTTTAAAAGTCAGCGGAATTCTGAGAACAATAGAAGAGTTGTGAAGCATTTTTAAGCGTCAGCGGAATTCCGAGAACAATGGAAGAATTCCGAAGCATTTTTAAACTTCAAAACTTCAGAAGAATTCCGAGAACAATGGAAGAGTTCCGAAGCATTCTTAAACTTCAGCGGAATTCCGAGAACAATGGAAGAGTTCCGAAGCATTTTTAAAGGTCAGCGGAATTCCGAGAACAATGGAAGAGTTCCGAAGCATTTTTAAACATCAGCAGAATTCCTGGATCAATGGAAGAGTTCCGAATCACTTTTAAAAGTCAGCAGAATTCCGAGAACAATAGAAGGGTACCAAAGCATGTTTAAACTTCAGCGGAATTCTGAGAACAATGTAAGAGTTCCGTAGCATTTTTAAACTTCACCAGAATTCCGAGAACAATGGAAGAGTTCCGAAGCATTTTTAAAAGTCAGCGGAATTCAGAGAACAATGGAAGAGTTGTGAAGCATTTTTAAACGTCAGCGGAATTCCGAGAACAATGGAAGAGTTCCGAAGCATTTTTAAACTTCAGCAGAATTCCTGGATCAATGGAAGAGTTCCGAAACATTTTTAAAAGTCAGCAGAACTCCGAGAACAATAGAAGGGTACCAAAGCATGTTTAAACTTCAGCGGAATTCTGAGAACAATGTAAGAGTTCCGAAGCATTTTTAAACTTCACCGGAATTTGGAGAACAATCGAAGAGTTCCGAAGCATTTTTAAAAGTCAGCGGAATTCCGAGAACACTGGAAGAATTCCGAAGCATTTTTAAACTTCAGCGGAATTTGGAGAACAATCGAAGAGTTCCGAAGCATTTTTAAAAGTCAGCGGAATTCCGAGAACAATGGAAGAGTTGTGAAGCATTTTTAAACGTCAGCGGAATACCAGAACAATGGAAGAGTTCCGAAGCATTTTTAAAAGTCAGCGGAATTCCGAGAACAATGGAAGAGTTCTGAAGCATTTTTAAACGTCAGCGGATTTTGAAAACAATGGAAGATTTCCGAAGCATTTTTAAACGTCAGCGGAATTCTGCGAACAATGGAAGAGTTCCGAAGCATTTTTAAACTTCAGCAGAATTCTGAGAACAATGGAAGAGTTCTGAAGCATTCTTAAACTTCAGTGGAATTCCGAGAACAATGGAACAGTTTTGAAGCAATTTTAAGCGTCAGCGGAATTCCGACAACAATGGAAGAGTTCCGAAGCATTTTTAAAAGTCAGCGGAATTCTGAGAACAATAGAAGAGTTGTGAAGCATTTTTAAGCGTCAGCGGAATTCCGAGAACAATGGAAGAATTCCGAAGCATTTTTAAACTTCAAAACTTCAGAAGAATTCCGAGAACAATGGAAGAGTTCCGAAGCATTCTTAAACTTCAGCGGAATTCCGAGAACAATGGAAGAGTTCCGAAGCATTTTTAAAGGTCAGCGGAATTCCGAGAACAATGGAAGAGTTCCGAAGCATTTTTAAACATCAGCAGAATTCCTGGATCAATGGAAGAGTTCCGAATCATTTTTAAAAGTCAGCAGTATTCCGAGAACAATAGAAGGGTACCAAAGCATGTTTAAACTTCAGCGGAATTCTGAGAACAATGTAAGAGTTCCGAAGCATTTTTAAACTTCACCAGAATTCCGATAACAATGGAAGAGTTCCGAAGCATTTTTAAACGTCAGCGGAATTCCGAGAACAATGGAAGAGTTCCGAAGCATTTTTAAACTTCACCGGAATTTCGAGAACAATGGAAGAGTTCCGAAGCATTTTTAAACGTCAGCGGAATTCCGAGAACAATGGAAGAGTTCTGAAGCATTTTTAAACATCAGCGGAATTTTGAAAACAATGGAAGATTTCCGAAGCATTTTTAAACGTCAGCGGAATTCTGCGAACACTGGAAGAGTTCCGAAGCATTTTTAAACTTCAGCTGAATTTGGAGAACAATCGAAGAGTTCCGAAGCATTTTTAAATGTCAGCGGAATTCCGAGAACAATGGAAGAGTTCCGAAGCATTTTTAAACATCAGCAGAATTCCTGGATCAATGGAAGAGTTCCGAATCATTTTTAAAAGTCAGCAGAATTCCGAGAACAATAGAAGGGTACCAAAGCATGTTTAAACTTCAGCGGAATTCTGAGAACAATGTAAGAGTTCCGAAGCATTTTTAAACTTCACCAGAATACCGAAAACAATGGAAGAGTTCCGAAGCATTTTTAAACGTCAGCGGAATTCCGAGAACAATGGAAGAGTTCCGAAGCATTTTTAAACGTCAGCGGAATTCCGAGAACAATGGAAGCGTTCTGAAGCATTTTTAAACATCAGCGGAATTTTGAAAACAATGGAAGATTTCCGAAGCATTTTTAAACGTCAGCGGAATTCTGCGAACACTGGAAGAGTTCCGAAGCATTTTTAAACTTCATCGGAATTTGGAGAACAATCGAAGAGTTCCGAAGCATTTTTAAAAGTCAGCGGAATTCCGAGAACACTGGAAGAGTTCCGAAGCATTTTTAAACTTCAGCGGAATTTGGAGAACAATCGAAGAGTTCCGAAGCATTTTTAAAAGTCAGCGGAATTCCGAGAACAATGGAAGAGTTGTGAAGCATTTTTAAACGTCAGCGGAATTCCGAGAACAATGGAAGAGTTCCGAAGCATTTTTAAACTTCAGCAGAATTCCTGGATCAATGGAAGAGTTCCGAAACATTTTTAAAAGTCAGCAGAACTCCGAGAACAATAGAAGGGTACCAAAGCATGTTTAAACTTCAGCGGAATTCTGAGAACAATGTAAGAGTTCCGAAGCATTTTTAAACTTCACCGGAATTTGGAGAACAATCGAAAGGTTCCGAAGCATTTTTAAAAGTCAGCGGAATTCCGAGAACAATGGAAGAGTTGTGAAGCATTTTTAAACGTCAGCGGAATACCAGAACAATGGAAGAGTTCTGAAGCATTTTTAAACGTCAGCGGATTTTGAAAACAATGGAAGATTTCCGAAGCATTTTTAAACGTCAGCGGAATTCTGCGAACACTGGAAGAGTTCCGAAGCATTTTTAAACTTCAGCGGAATTTGGAGAACAATCGAAGAGTTCCGAAGCAATTTTAAAAGTCAGCGGAATTCCGAGAACAATGGAAGAGTTGTGAAGCATTTTTAAACGTCAGTGGAATTCCAAGAACAAAGGAAGAGTTCCGAAGCATTTTTAAACGTCAGCGGATTTTGAAAACAATGGAAGATTTCCGAAGCATTTTTAAACGTCAGCGGAATTGGGAGAACAATCGAAGAGTTCCGAAGCATTTTTAAACTTCAACGGAATTTGGAGAACAATCGAAGAGTTCCGAAGCAATTTTAAAAGTCAGCGGAATTCCGAGAACAATGGAAGAGTTCCGAAGCATTTTTAAACGTCAGCGGAATTCCAAGAACAATGGAAGAGTTCTGAAGCCTTTTTAAATGTCAGCGGAATTCCGAGAACAATGGAAGAGTTCCGAAGCATTTTTAAACTTCAGCAGAATTCCGAGAATAATGGAAGAGTTCCGAAGCATTCTTAAACTTCAGCGGAATTCCGAAAACAATGGAAGAGTTCCGAAGCATTTTTAAATGTCAGCGGAATTCCGAGAACAATAGAAGAGTTGTGAAGCATTTTTAAGCGTCAGCGGAATTCCGAGAACAATGGAAGTTCCGAAGCATTTTTAAACTTCAGCAGAATTCCGAGAACAATGGAAGAGTTCCGAAGCATTTTTAAACTTCAGCAGAATTCCGAGAACAATGGAAGAGTTCCGAAGCATTTTTAAACTTCACCGGAATTCCGAGAACAATGGAAGAGTTCCGAAGCATTTTTAAACGTCAGCGGAATTCCGAGAACAATGGAAGAGTTCCGAAGCATTTTTAAACGTCAGCGGAATTCCGAGAACAATGGAAGAGTTCTGAAGCATTTTTAAACGTCAGCGGAATTTTGAAAACAATGGAAGATTTCCGAAGCATTTTTAAACGTCAGCGGAATTCTGCGAACACTGGAAGAGTTCCGAAGCATTTTTAAACTTCAGCGGAATTTGGAGAACAATCGAAGAGTTCCGAAGCATTTTTAAAAGTCAGCGGAATTCCGAGAACACTGGAAGAATTCCGAAGCATTTTTAAACTTCAGCGGAATTTGGAGAACAATCGAAGAGTTCCGAAGCATTTTTAAAAGTCAGCGGAATTCCGAGAACAATGGAAGAGTTGTGAAGCATTTTTAAACGTCAGCGGAATACCAGAACAATGGAAGAGTTCCGAAGCATTTTTAAATGTCAGCGGAATTCCGAGAACAATGGAAGAGTTCTGAAGCATTTTTAAACGTCAGCGGATTTTGAAAACAATGGAAGATTTCCGAAGCATTTTTAAACGTCAGCGGAATTCTGCGAACACTGGAAGAGTTCCGAAGCCTTTTTAAACTTCAGCAGAATTCTGAGAACAATGGAAGAGTTCTGAAGCATTCTTAAACTTCAGTGGAATTCCGAGAACAATGGAACAGTTTTGAAGCAATTTTAAGCGTCAGCGGAATTCCGACAACAATGGAAGAGTTCCGAAGCATTTTTAAAAGTCAGCGGAATTCTGAGAACAATAGAAGAGTTGTGAAGCATTTTTAAGCGTCAGCGGAATTCCGAGAACAATGGAAGAATTCCGAAGCATTTTTAAACTTCAAAACTTCAGAAGAATTCCGAGAACAATGGAAGAGTTCCGAAGCATTCTTAAACTTCAGCGGAATTCCGAGAACAATGGAAGAGTTCCGAAGCATTTTTAAAGGTCAGCGGAATTCCGAGAACAATGGAAGAGTTCCGAAGCATTTTTAAACATCAGCAGAATTCCTGGATCAATGGAAGAGTTCCGAATCATTTTTAAAAGTCAGCAGTATTCCGAGAACAATAGAAGGGTACCAAAGCATGTTTAAACTTCAGCGGAATTCTGAGAACAATGTAAGAGTTCCGAAGCATTTTTAAACTTCACCAGAATTCCGATAACAATGGAAGAGTTCCGAAGCATTTTTAAACGTCAGCGGAATTCCGAGAACAATGGAAGAGTTCCGAAGCATTTTTAAACTTCACCGGAATTTCGAGAACAATGGAAGAGTTCCGAAGCATTTTTAAACGTCAGCGGAATTCCGAGAACAATGGAAGAGTTCTGAAGCATTTTTAAACATCAGCGGAATTTTGAAAACAATGGAAGATTTCCGAAGCATTTTTAAACGTCAGCGGAATTCTGCGAACACTGGAAGAGTTCCGAAGCATTTTTAAACTTCAGCTGAATTTGGAGAACAATCGAAGAGTTCCGAAGCATTTTTAAATGTCAGCGGAATTCCGAGAACAATGGAAGAGTTCCGAAGCATTTTTAAACATCAGCAGAATTCCTGGATCAATGGAAGAGTTCCGAATCATTTTTAAAAGTCAGCAGAATTCCGAGAACAATAGAAGGGTACCAAAGCATGTTTAAACTTCAGCGGAATTCTGAGAACAATGTAAGAGTTCCGAAGCATTTTTAAACTTCACCAGAATACCGAAAACAATGGAAGAGTTCCGAAGCATTTTTAAACGTCAGCGGAATTCCGAGAACAATGGAAGAGTTCCGAAGCATTTTTAAACGTCAGCGGAATTCCGAGAACAATGGAAGTGTTCTGAAGCATTTTTAAACATCAGCGGAATTTTGAAAACAATGGAAGATTTCCGAAGCATTTTTAAACGTCAGCGGAATTCTGCGAACACTGGAAGAGTTCCGAAGCATTTTTAAACTTCATAGGAATTTGGAGAACAATCGAAGAGTTCCGAAGCATTTTTAAAAGTCAGCGGAATTCCGAGAACACTGGAAGAGTTCCGAAGCATTTTTAAACTTCAGCGGAATTTGGAGAACAATCGAAGAGTTCCGAAGCATTTTTAAAAGTCAGCGGAATTCCGAGAACAATGGAAGAGTTGTGAAGCATTTTTAAACGTCAGCGGAATTCCGAGAACAATGGAAGAGTTCCGAAGCATTTTTAAACTTCAGCAGAATTCCTGGATCAATGGAAGAGTTCCGAAACATTTTTAAAAGTCAGCAGAACTCCGAGAACAATAGAAGGGTACCAAAGCATGTTTAAACTTCAGCGGAATTCTGAGAACAATGTAAGAGTTCCGAAGCATTTTTAAACTTCACCGGAATTTGGAGAACAATCGAAAGGTTCCGAAGCATTTTTAAAAGTCAGCGGAATTCCGAGAACAATGGAAGAGTTGTGAAGCATTTTTAAACGTCAGCGGAATACCAGAACAATGGAAGAGTTCTGAAGCATTTTTAAACGTCAGCGGATTTTGAAAACAATGGAAGATTTCCGAAGCATTTTTAAACGTCAGCGGAATTCTGCGAACACTGGAAGAGTTCCGAAGCATTTTTAAACTTCAGCTTAATTTGGAGAACAATCGAAGAGTTCCGAAGCAATTTTAAAAGTCAGCGGAATTCCGAGAACAATGGAAGAGTTGTGAAGCATTTTTAAACGTCAGTGGAATTCCAAGAACAAAGGAAGAGTTCCGAAGCATTTTTAAACGTCAGCGGATTTTGAAAACAATGGAAGATTTCCGAAGCATTTTTAAACGTCAGCGGAATTGGGAGAACAATCGAAGAGTTCCGAAGCATTTTTAAACTTCAACGGAATTTGGAGAACAATCGAAGAGTTCCGAAGCAATTTTAAAAGTCAGCGGAATTCCGAGAACAATGGAAGAGTTCCGAAGCATTTTTAAACGTCAGCGGAATTCCAAGAACAATGGAAGAGTTCTGAAGCCTTTTTAAATGTCAGCGGAATTCCGAGAACAATGGAAGAGTTCCGAAGCATTTTTAAACTTCAGCAGAATTCCGAGAATAATGGAAGAGTTCCGAAGCATTCTTAAACTTCAGCGGAATTCCGAAAACAATGGAAGAGTTCCGAAGCATTTTTAAATGTCAGCGGAATTCCGAGAACAATAGAAGAGTTGTGAAGCATTTTTAAGCGTCAGCGGAATTCCGAGAACAATGGAAGTTCCGAAGCATTTTTAAACTTCAGCAGAATTCCGAGAACAATGGAAGAGTTCCGAAGCATTTTTAAACTTCAGCAGAATTCCGAGAACAATGGAAGAGTTCCGAAGCATTCTTAAACTTCAGCAGATTTCCGAAAACAATGGAAGAGTTCCGAATCATTTTTAAATGTCAGCGGAATTCCGAGAACAATAGAAGAGTTGTGAAGCATTTTTAAGCGTCAGCGGAATTCCGAGAACAATGGAAGAGTTCCGAAGCATTTTTAAAAGTCAGCGGAATTCCGAGAACAATGGAAGAGTTCCGAAGCATTTTTAAACTTCAGCAGAATTCCTGGATCAATGGAAGAGTTCCGAAACATTTTTAAAAGTCAGCAGAACTCCGAGAACAATAGAAGGGTACCAAAGCATGTTTAAACTTCAGCGGAATTCTGAGAACAATGTAAGAGTTCCGAAGCATTTTTAAACGTCAGCGGAATTCCGAGAACAATGGAAGAGTTCTGAAGCATTTTTAAACGTCAGCGGAATTTTGAAAACAATGGAAGATTTCCGAAGCATTTTTAAACGTCAGCGGAATTCTGCGAACACTGGAAGAGTTCCGAAGCATTTTTAAACTTCAGCGGAATTTGGAGAACAATCGAAGAGTTCCGAAGCATTTTTAAAAGTCAGCGGAATTCCGAGAACACTGGAAGAATTCCGAAGCATTTTTAAACTTCAGCGGAATTTGGAGAACAATCGAAGAGTTCCGAAGCATTTTTAAAAGTCAGCGGAATTCCGAGAACAATGGAAGAGTTGTGAAGCATTTTTAAACGTCAGCGGAATACCAGAACAATGGAAGAGTTCCGAAGCATTTTTAAATGTCAGCGGAATTCCGAGAACAATGGAAGAGTTCTGAAGCATTTTTAAACGTCAGCGGATTTTGAAAACAATGGAAGATTTCCGAAACATTTTTAAACGTCAGCGGAATTCTGCGAACACTGGAAGAGTTCCGAAGCCTTTTTAAACTTCAGCAGAATTCTGAGAACAATGGAAGAGTTCTGAAGCATTCTTAAACTTCAGTGGAATTCCGAGAACAATGGAACAGTTTTGAAGCAATTTTAAGCGTCAGCGGAATTCCGACAACAATGGAAGAGTTCCGAAGCATTTTTAAAAGTCAGCGGAATTCTGAGAACAATAGAAGAGTTGTGAAGCATTTTTAAGCGTCAGCGGAATTTCGAGAACAATGAAAGAGTTGTGAAGCATTTTTAAACGTCAGCGGAATACCAGAACAATGGAAGAGTTCCGAAGCATTTTTAAATGTCAGCGGAATTCCGAGAACAATGGAAGAGTTCTGAAGCATTTTTAAACGTCAGCGGATTTTGAAAACAATGGAAGATTTCCGAAGCATTTTTAAACGTCAGCGAAATTCTGCGAACACTGGAAGAGTTCCGAAGCATTTTTAAACTTCAGCTGAATTTGGAGAACAATCGAAGAGTTCCGAAGCATTTTTAAATGTCAGCGGAATTCCGAGAACAATGGAAGAGTTCCGAAGCATTTTTAAACATCAGCAGAATTCCTGGATCAATGGAAGAGTTCCGAATCATTTTTAAAAGTCAGCAGAATTCCGAGAACAATAGAAGGGTACCAAAGCATGTTTAAACTTCAGCGGAATTCTGAGAACAATGTAAGAGTTCCGAAGCATTTTTAAACTTCACCAGAATACCGAAAACAATGGAAGAGTTCCGAAGCATTTTTAAACGTCAGCGGAATTCCGAGAACAATGGAAGAGTTCCGAAGCATTTTTAAACGTCAGCGGAATTCCGAGAACAATGGAAGCGTTCTGAAGCATTTTTAAACATCAGCGGAATTTTGAAAACAATGGAAGATTTCCGAAGCATTTTTAAACGTCAGCGGAATTCTGCGAACACTGGAAGAGTTCCGAAGCATTTTTAAACTTCATCGGAATTTGGAGAACAATCGAAGAGTTCCGAAGCATTTTTAAAAGTCAGCGGAATTCCGAGAACACTGGAAGAGTTCCGAAGCATTTTTAAACTTCAGCGGAATTTGGAGAACAATCGAAGAGTTCCGAAGCATTTTTAAAAGTCAGCGGAATTCCGAGAACAATGGAAGAGTTGTGAAGCATTTTTAAACGTCAGCGGAATTCCGAGAACAATGGAAGAGTTCCGAAGCATTTTTAAACTTCAGCAGAATTCCTGGATCAATGGAAGAGTTCCGAAACATTTTTAAAAGTCAGCAGAACTCCGAGAACAATAGAAGGGTACCAAAGCATGTTTAAACTTCAGCGGAATTCTGAGAACAATGTAAGAGTTCCGAAGCATTTTTAAACTTCACCGGAATTTGGAGAACAATCGAAAGGTTCCGAAGCATTTTTAAAAGTCAGCGGAATTCCGAGAACAATGGAAGAGTTGTGAAGCATTTTTAAACGTCAGCGGAATACCAGAACAATGGAAGAGTTCTGAAGCATTTTTAAACGTCAGCGGATTTTGAAAACATTGGAAGATTTCCGAAGCATTTTTAAACGTCAGCGGAATTCTGCGAACACTGGAAGAGTTCCGAAGCATTTTTAAACTTCAGCGGAATTTGGAGAACAATCGAAGAGTTCCGAAGCAATTTTAAAAGTCAGCGGAATTCCGAGAACAATGGAAGAGTTGTGAAGCATTTTTAAACGTCAGTGGAATTCCAAGAACAAAGGAAGAGTTCCGAAGCATTTTTAAACGTCAGCGGATTTTGAAAACAATGGAAGATTTCCGAAGCATTTTTAAACGTCAGCGGAATTGGGAGAACAATCGAAGAGTTCCGAAGCATTTTTAAACTTCAACGGAATTTGGAGAACAATCGAAGAGTTCCGAAACAATTTTAAAAGTCAGCGGAATTCCGAGAACAATGGAAGAGTTCCGAAGCATTTTTAAACGTCAGCGGAATTCCAAGAACAATGGAAGAGTTCTGAAGCCTTTTTAAATGTCAGCGGAATTCCGAGAACAATGGAAGAGTTCCGAAGCATTTTTAAACTTCAGCAGAATTCCGAGAATAATGGAAGAGTTCCGAAGCATTCTTAAACTTCAGCGGAATTCCGAAAACAATGGAAGAGTTCCGAAGCATTTTTAAATGTCAGCGGAATTCCGAGAACAATAGAAGAGTTGTGAAGCATTTTTAAGCGTCAGCGGAATTCCGAGAACAATGGAAGTTCCGAAGCATTTTTAAACTTCAGCAGAATTCCGAGAACAATGGAAGAGTTCCGAAGCATTTTTAAACTTCAGCAGAATTCCGAGAACAATGGAAGAGTTCCGAAGCATTCTTAAACTTCAGCGGATTTCCGAAAACAATGGAAGAGTTCCGAATCATTTTTAAATGTCAGCGGAATTCCGAGAACAATAGAAGAGTTGTGAAGCATTTTTAAGCGTCAGCGGAATTCCGAGAACAATGGAAGAGTTCCGAAGCATTTTTAAAAGTCAGCGGAATTCCGAGAACAATGGAAGAGTTCCGAAGCATTTTTAAACTTCAGCAGAATTCCTGGATCAATGGAAGAGTTCCGAAACATTTTTAAACTTCACCGGAATTCCGAGAACAATGGAAGAGTTCCGAAGCATTTTTAAACGTCAGCGGAATTCCGAGAACAATGGAAGAGTTCTGAAGCATTTTTAAACGTCAGCGGAATTTTGAAAACAATGGAAGATTTCCGAAGCATTTTTAAACGTCAGCGGAATTCTGCGAACACTGGAAGAGTTCCGAAGCATTTTTAAACTTCAGCGGAATTTGGAGAACAATCGAAGAGTTCCGAAGCATTTTTAAAAGTCAGCGGAATTCCGAGAACACTGGAAGAATTCCGAAGCATTTTTAAACTTCAGCGGAATTTGGAGAACAATCGAAGAGTTCCGAAGCATTTTTAAAAGTCAGCGGAATTCCGAGAACAATGGAAGAGTTGTGAAGCATTTTTAAACGTCAGCGGAATACCAGAACAATGGAAGAGTTCCGAAGCATTTTTAAATGTCAGCGGAATTCCGAGAACAATGGAAGAGTTCTGAAGCATTTTTAAACGTCAGCGGATTTTGAAAACAATGGAAGATTTCCGAAGCATTTTTAAACGTCAGCGGAATTCTGCGAACACTGGAAGAGTTCCGAAGCCTTTTTAAACTTCAGCAGAATTCTGAGAACAATGGAAGAGTTCTGAAGCATTCTTAAACTTCAGTGGAATTCCGAGAACAATGGAACAGTTTTGAAGCAATTTTAAGCGTCAGCGGAATTCCGACAACAATGGAAGAGTTCCGAAGCATTTTTAAAAGTCAGCGGAATTCTGAGAACAATAGAAGAGTTGTGAAGCATTTTTAAGCGTCAGCGGAATTTCGAGAACAATGAAAGAGTTGTGAAGCATTTTTAAACGTCAGCGGAATACCAGAACAATGGAAGAGTTCCGAAGCATTTTTAAACATCAGCAGAATTCCTGGATCAATGGAAGAGTTCCGAATCACTTTTAAAAGTCAGCAGAATTCCGAGAACAATAGAAGGGTACCAAAGCATGTTTAAACTTCAGCGGAATTCTGAGAACAATGTAAGAGTTCCGTAGCATTTTTAAACTTCACCAGAATTCCGAGAACAATGGAAGAGTTCCGAAGCATTTTTAAAAGTCAGCGGAATTCAGAGAACAATGGAAGAGTTGTGAAGCATTTTTAAACGTCAGCGGAATTCCGAGAACAATGGAAGAGTTCCGAAGCATTTTTAAACTTCAGCAGAATTCCTGGATCAATGGAAGAGTTCCGAAACATTTTTAAAAGTCAGCAGAACTCCGAGAACAATAGAAGGGTACCAAAGCATGTTTAAACTTCAGCGGAATTCTGAGAACAATGTAAGAGTTCCGAAGCATTTTTAAACTTCACCGGAATTTGGAGAACAATCGAAGAGTTCCGAAGCATTTTTAAAAGTCAGCGGAATTCCGAGAACACTGGAAGAATTCCGAAGCATTTTTAAACTTCAGCGGAATTTGGAGAACAATCGAAGAGTTCCGAAGCATTTTTAAAAGTCAGCGGAATTCCGAGAACAATGGAAGAGTTGTGAAGCATTTTTAAACGTCAGCGGAATACCAGAACAATGGAAGAGTTCCGAAGCATTTTTAAAAGTCAGCGGAATTCCGAGAACAATGGAAGAGTTCTGAAGCATTTTTAAACGTCAGCGGATTTTGAAAACAATGGAAGATTTCCGAAGCATTTTTAAACGTCAGCGGAATTCTGCGAACACTGGAAGAGTTCCGAAGCATTTTTAAACTTCAGCAGAATTCTGAGAACAATGGAAGAGTTCTGAAGCATTCTTAAACTTCAGTGGAATTCCGAGAACAATGGAACAGTTTTGAAGCAATTTTAAGCGTCAGCGGAATTCCGACAACAATGGAAGAGTTCCGAAGCATTTTTAAAAGTCAGCGGAATTCTGAGAACAATAGAAGAGTTGTGAAGCATTTTTAAGCGTCAGCGGAATTCCGAGAACAATGGAAGAATTCCGAAGCATTTTTAAACTTCAAAACTTCAGAAGAATTCCGAGAACAATGGAAGAGTTCCGAAGCATTCTTAAACTTCAGCGGAATTCCGAGAACAATGGAAGAGTTCCGAAGCATTTTTAAAGGTCAGCGGAATTCCGAGAACAATGGAAGAGTTCCGAAGCATTTTTAAACATCAGCAGAATTCCTGGATCAATGGAAGAGTTCCGAATCATTTTTAAAAGTCAGCAGTATTCCGAGAACAATAGAAGGGTACCAAAGCATGTTTAAACTTCAGCGGAATTCTGAGAACAATGTAAGAGTTCCGAAGCATTTTTAAACTTCACCAGAATTCCGATAACAATGGAAGAGTTCCGAAGCATTTTTAAACGTCAGCGGAATTCCGAGAACAATGGAAGAGTTCCGAAGCATTTTTAAACTTCACCGGAATTTCGAGAACAATGGAAGAGTTCCGAAGCATTTTTAAACGTCAGCGGAATTCCGAGAACAATGGAAGAGTTCTGAAGCATTTTTAAACATCAGCGGAATTTTGAAAACAATGGAAGATTTCCGAAGCATTTTTAAACGTCAGCGGAATTCTGCGAACACTGGAAGAGTTCCGAAGCATTTTTAAACTTCAGCTGAATTTGGAGAACAATCGAAGAGTTCCGAAGCATTTTTAAATGTCAGCGGAATTCCGAGAACAATGGAAGAGTTCCGAAGCATTTTTAAACATCAGCAGAATTCCTGGATCAATGGAAGAGTTCCGAATCATTTTTAAAAGTCAGCAGAATTCCGAGAACAATAGAAGGGTACCAAAGCATGTTTAAACTTCAGCGGAATTCTGAGAACAATGTAAGAGTTCCGAAACATTTTTAAACTTCACCAGAATACCGAAAACAATGGAAGAGTTCCGAAGCATTTTTAAACGTCAGCGGAATTCCGAGAACAATGGAAGAGTTCCGAAGCATTTTTAAACTTCAGCAGAATTCCTGGATCAATGGAAGAGTTCCGAAACATTTTTAAAAGTCAGCAGAACTCCGAGAACAATAGAAGGGTACCAAAGCATGTTTAAACTTCAGCGGAATTCTGAGAACAATGTAAGAGTTCCGAAGCATTTTTAAACTTCACCGGAATTTGGAGAACAATCGAAAGGTTCCGAAGCATTTTTAAAAGTCAGCGGAATTCCGAGAACAATGGAAGAGTTGTGAAGCATTTTTAAACGTCAGCGGAATACCAGAACAATGGAAGAGTTCTGAAGCATTTTTAAACGTCAGCGGATTTTGAAAACAATGGAAGATTTCCGAAGCATTTTTAAACGTCAGCGGAATTCTGCGAACACTGGAAGAGTTCCGAAGCATTTTTAAACTTCAGCGGAATTTGGAGAACAATCGAAGAGTTCCGAAGCAATTTTAAAAGTCAGCGGAATTCCGAGAACAATGGAAGAGTTGTGAAGCATTTTTAAACGTCAGTGGAATTCCAAGAACAAAGGAAGAGTTCCGAAGCATTTTTAAACGTCAGCGGATTTTGAAAACAATGGAAGATTTCCGAAGCATTTTTAAACGTCAGCGGAATTGGGAGAACAATCGAAGAGTTCCGAAGCATTTTTAAACTTCAACGGAATTTGGAGAACAATCGAAGAGTTCCGAAACAATTTTAAAAGTCAGCGGAATTCCGAGAACAATGGAAGAGTTCCGAAGCATTTTTAAACGTCAGCGGAATTCCAAGAACAATGGAAGAGTTCTGAAGCCTTTTTAAATGTCAGCGGAATTCCGAGAACAATGGAAGAGTTCCGAAGCATTTTTAAACTTCAGCAGAATTCCGAGAATAATGGAAGAGTTCCGAAGCATTCTTAAACTTCAGCGGAATTCCGAAAACAATGGAAGAGTTCCGAAGCATTTTTAAATGTCAGCGGAATTCCGAGAACAATAGAAGAGTTGTGAAGCATTTTTAAGCGTCAGCGGAATTCCGAGAACAATGGAAGTTCCGAAGCATTTTTAAACTTCAGCAGAATTCCGAGAACAATGGAAGAGTTCCGAAGCATTTTTAAACTTCAGCAGAATTCCGAGAACAATGGAAGAGTTCCGAAGCATTCTTAAACTTCAGCGGATTTCCGAAAACAATGGAAGAGTTCCGAATCATTTTTAAATGTCAGCGGAATTCCGAGAACAATAGAAGAGTTGTGAAGCATTTTTAAGCGTCAGCGGAATTCCGAGAACAATGGAAGAGTTCCGAAGCATTTTTAAAAGTCAGCGGAATTCCGAGAACAATGGAAGAGTTCCGAAGCATTTTTAAACTTCAGCAGAATTCCTGGATCAATGGAAGAGTTCCGAAACATTTTTAAAAGTCAGCAGAACTCCGAGAACAATAGAAGGGTACCAAAGCATGTTTAAACTTCAGCGGAATTCTGAGAACAATGTAAGAGTTCCGAAGCATTTTTAAACTTCACCGGAATTCCGAGAACAATGGAAGAGTTCCGAAGCATTTTTAAACGTCAGCGGAATTCCGAGAACAATGGAAGAGTTCTGAAGCATTTTTAAACGTCAGCGGAATTTTGAAAACAATGGAAGATTTCCGAAGCATTTTTAAACGTCAGCGGAATTCTGCGAACACTGGAAGAGTTCCGAAGCATTTTTAAACTTCAGCGGAATTTGGAGAACAATCGAAGAGTTCCGAAGCATTTTTAAAAGTCAGCGGAATTCCGAGAACACTGGAAGAATTCCGAAGCATTTTTAAACTTCAGCGGAATTTGGAGAACAATCGAAGAGTTCCGAAGCATTTTTAAAAGTCAGCGGAATTCCAAGAACAATGGAAGAGTTGTGAAGCATTTTTAAACGTCAGCGGAATACCAGAACAATGGAAGAGTTCCGAAGCATTTTTAAATGTCAGCGGAATTCCGAGAACAATGGAAGAGTTCTGAAGCATTTTTAAACGTCAGCGGATTTTGAAAACAATGGAAGATTTCCGAAGCATTTTTAAACGTCAGCGGAATTCTGCGAACACTGGAAGAGTTCCGAAGCCTTTTTAAACTTCAGCAGAATTCTGAGAACAATGGAAGAGTTCTGAAGCATTCTTAAACTTCAGTGGAATTCCGAGAACAATGGAACAGTTTTGAAGCAATTTTAAGCGTCAGCGGAATTCCGACAACAATGGAAGAGTTCCGAAGCATTTTTAAAAGTCAGCGGAATTCTGAGAACAATAGAAGAGTTGTGAAGCATTTTTAAGCGTCAGCGGAATTTCGAGAACAATGAAAGAGTTGTGAAGCATTTTTAAACGTCAGCGGAATACCAGAACAATGGAAGAGTTCCGAAGCATTTTTAAACATCAGCAGAATTCCTGGATCAATGGAAGAGTTCCGAATCACTTTTAAAAGTCAGCAGAATTCCGAGAACAATAGAAGGGTACCAAAGCATGTTTAAACTTCAGCGGAATTCTGAGAACAATGTAAGAGTTCCGTAGCATTTTTAAACTTCACCAGAATTCCGAGAACAATGGAAGAGTTCCGAAGCATTTTTAAAAGTCAGCGGAATTCAGAGAACAATGGAAGAGTTGTGAAGCATTTTTAAACGTCAGCGGAATTCCGAGAACAATGGAAGAGTTCCGAAGCATTTTTAAACTTCAGCAGAATTCCTGGATCAATGGAAGAGTTCCGAAACATTTTTAAAAGTCAGCAGAACTCCGAGAACAATAGAAGGGTACCAAAGCATGTTTAAACTTCAGCGGAATTCTGAGAACAATGTAAGAGTTCCGAAGCATTTTTAAACTTCACCGGAATTTGGAGAACAATCGAAGAGTTCCGAAGCATTTTTAAAAGTCAGCGGAATTCCGAGAACACTGGAAGAATTCCGAAGCATTTTTAAACTTCAGCGGAATTTGGAGAACAATCGAAGAGTTCCGAAGCATTTTTAAAAGTCAGCGGAATTCCGAGAACAATGGAAGAGTTGTGAAGCATTTTTAAACGTCAGCGGAATACCAGAACAATGGAAGAGTTCCGAAGCATTTTTAAAAGTCAGCGGAATTCCGAGAACAATGGAAGAGTTCTGAAGCATTTTTAAACGTCAGCGGATTTTGAAAACAATGGAAGATTTCCGAAGCATTTTTAAACGTCAGCGGAATTCTGCGAACACTGGAAGAGTTCCGAAGCATTTTTAAACTTCAGCAGAATTCTGAGAACAATGGAAGAGTTCTGAAGCATTCTTAAACTTCAGTGGAATTCCGAGAACAATGGAACAGTTTTGAAGCAATTTTAAGCGTCAGCGGAATTCCGACAACAATGGAAGAGTTCCGAAGCATTTTTAAAAGTCAGCGGAATTCTGAGAACAATAGAAGAGTTGTGAAGCATTTTTAAGCGTCAGCGGAATTCCGAGAACAATGGAAGAATTCCGAAGCATTTTTAAACTTCAAAACTTCAGAAGAATTCCGAGAACAATGGAAGAGTTCCGAAGCATTCTTAAACTTCAGCGGAATTCCGAGAACAATGGAAGAGTTCCGAAGCATTTTTAAAGGTCAGCGGAATTCCGAGAACAATGGAAGAGTTCCGAAGCATTTTTAAACATCAGCAGAATTCCTGGATCAATGGAAGAGTTCCGAATCATTTTTAAAAGTCAGCAGTATTCCGAGAACAATAGAAGGGTACCAAAGCATGTTTAAACTTCAGCGGAATTCTGAGAACAATGTAAGAGTTCCGAAGCATTTTTAAACTTCACCAGAATTCCGATAACAATGGAAGAGTTCCGAAGCATTTTTAAACGTCAGCGGAATTCCGAGAACAATGGAAGAGTTCCGAAGCATTTTTAAACTTCACCGGAATTTCGAGAACAATGGAAGAGTTCCGAAGCATTTTTAAACGTCAGCGGAATTCCGAGAACAATGGAAGAGTTCTGAAGCATTTTTAAACATCAGCGGAATTTTGAAAACAATGGAAGATTTCCGAAGCATTTTTAAACGTCAGCGGAATTCTGCGAACACTGGAAGAGTTCCGAAGCATTTTTAAACTTCAGCTGAATTTGGAGAACAATCGAAGAGTTCCGAAGCATTTTTAAATGTCAGCGGAATTCCGAGAACAATGGAAGAGTTCCGAAGCATTTTTAAACATCAGCAGAATTCCTGGATCAATGGAAGAGTTCCGAATCATTTTTAAAAGTCAGCAGAATTCCGAGAACAATAGAAGGGTACCAAAGCATGTTTAAACTTCAGCGGAATTCTGAGAACAATGTAAGAGTTCCGAAACATTTTTAAACTTCACCAGAATACCGAAAACAATGGAAGAGTTCCGAAGCATTTTTAAACGTCAGCGGAATTCCGAGAACAATGGAAGAGTTCCGAAGCATTTTTAAACTTCAGCGGAATTTGGAGAACAATCGAAGAGTTCCGAAGCATTTTTAAAAGTCAGCGGAATTCCGAGAACAATGGAAGAGTTGTGAAGCATTTTTAAACGTCAGCGGAATTCCGAGAACAATGGAAGAGTTCCGAAGCATTTTTAAACTTCAGCAGAATTCCTGGATCAATGGAAGAGTTCCGAAACATTTTTAAAAGTCAGCAGAACTCCGAGAACAATAGAAGGGTACCAAAGCATGTTTAAACTTCAGCGGAATTCTGAGAACAATGTAAGAGTTCCGAAGCATTTTTAAACTTCACCGGAATTTGGAGAACAATCGAAAGGTTCCGAAGCATTTTTAAAAGTCAGCGGAATTCCGAGAACAATGGAAGAGTTGTGAAGCATTTTTAAACGTCAGCGGAATACCAGAACAATGGAAGAGTTCTGAAGCATTTTTAAACGTCAGCGGATTTTGAAAACAATGGAAGATTTCCGAAGCATTTTTAAACGTCAGCGGAATTCTGCGAACACTGGAAGAGTTCCGAAGCATTTTTAAACTTCAGCGGAATTTGGAGAACAATCGAAGAGTTCCGAAGCAATTTTAAAAGTCAGCGGAATTCCGAGAACAATGGAAGAGTTGTGAAGCATTTTTAAACGTCAGTGGAATTCCAAGAACAAAGGAAGAGTTCCGAAGCATTTTTAAACGTCAGCGGATTTTGAAAACAATGGAAGATTTCCGAAGCATTTTTAAACGTCAGCGGAATTGGGAGAACAATCGAAGAGTTCCGAAGCATTTTTAAACTTCAACGGAATTTGGAGAACAATCGAAGAGTTCCGAAGCAATTTTAAAAGTCAGCGGAATTCCGAGAACAATGGAAGAGTTCCGAAGCCTTTTTAAATGTCAGCGGAATTCCGAGAACAATGGAAGAGTTCCGAAGCATTTTTAAACTTCAGCAGAATTCCGAGAATAATGGAAGAGTTCCGAAGCATTCTTAAACTTCAGCGGAATTCCGAAAACAATGGAAGAGTTCCGAAGCATTTTTAAATGTCAGCGGAATTCCGAGAACAATAGAAGAGTTGTGAAGCATTTTTAAGCGTCAGCGGAATTCCGAGAACAATGGAAGTTCCGAAGCATTTTTAAACTTCAGCAGAATTCCGAGAACAATGGAAGAGTTCCGAAGCATTTTTAAACTTCAGCAGAATTCCGAGAACAATGGAAGAGTTCCGAAGCATTCTTAAACTTCAGCGGATTTCCGAAAACAATGGAAGAGTTCCGAATCATTTTTAAATGTCAGCGGAATTCCGAGAACAATAGAAGAGTTGTGAAGCATTTTTAAGCGTCAGCGGAATTCCGAGAACAATGGAAGAGTTCCGAAGCATTTTTAAAAGTCAGCGGAATTCCGAGAACAATGGAAGAGTTCCGAAGCATTTTTAAACTTCAGCAGAATTCCTGGATCAATGGAAGAGTTCCGAAACATTTTTAAAAGTCAGCAGAACTCCGAGAACAATAGAAGGGTACCAAAGCATGTTTAAACTTCAGCGGAATTCTGAGAACAATGTAAGAGTTCCGAAGCATTTTTAAACTTCACCGGAATTCCGAGAACAATGGAAGAGTTCCGAAGCATTTTTAAACGTCAGCGGAATTCCGAGAACAATGGAAGAGTTCTGAAGCATTTTTAAACGTCAGCGGAATTTTGAAAACAATGGAAGATTTCCGAAGCATTTTTAAACGTCAGCGGAATTCTGCGAACACTGGAAGAGTTCCGAAGCATTTTTAAACTTCAGCGGAATTTGGAGAACAATCGAAGAGTTCCGAAGCATTTTTAAAAGTCAGCGGAATTCCGAGAACACTGGAAGAATTCCGAAGCATTTTTAAACTTCAGCGGAATTTGGAGAACAATCGAAGAGTTCCGAAGCATTTTTAAAAGTCAGCGGAATTCCGAGAACAATGGAAGAGTTGTGAAGCATTTTTAAACGTCAGCGGAATACCAGAACAATGGAAGAGTTCCGAAGCATTTTTAAATGTCAGCGGAATTCCGAGAACAATGGAAGAGTTCTGAAGCATTTTTAAACGTCAGCGGATTTTGAAAACAATGGAAGATTTCCGAAGCATTTTTAAACGTCAGCGGAATTCTGCGAACACTGGAAGAGTTCCGAAGCCTTTTTAAACTTCAGCAGAATTCTGAGAACAATGGAAGAGTTCTGAAGCATTCTTAAACTTCAGTGGAATTCCGAGAACAATGGAACAGTTTTGAAGCAATTTTAAGCGTCAGCGGAATTCCGACAACAATGGAAGAGTTCCGAAGCATTTTTAAAAGTCAGCGGAATTCTGAGAACAATAGAAGAGTTGTGAAGCATTTTTAAGCGTCAGCGGAATTTCGAGAACAATGGAAGAATTCCGAAGCATTTTTAAACTTCAAAACTTCAGAAGAATTCCGAGAACAATGGAAGAGTTCCGAAGCATTCTTAAACTTCAGCGGAATTCCGAGAACAATGGAAGAGTTCCGAAGCATTTTTAAAGGTCAGCGGAATTCCGAGAACAATGGAAGAGTTCCGAAGCATTTTTAAACATCAGAAGAATTCCTGGATCAATGGAAGAGTTCCGAATCATTTTTAAAAGTCAGCAGAATTCCGAGAACAATAGAAGGGTACCAAAGCATGTTTAAACTTCAGCGGAATTCTGAGAACAATGTAAGAGTTCCGAAGCATTTTTAAACTTCACCAGAATTCCGAGAACAATGGAAGAGTTCCGAAGCATTTTTAAACGTCAGCGGAATTCCAAGAACAATGGAAGAGTTCTGAAGCCTTTTTAAATGTCAGCGGAATTCCGAGAACAATGGAAGAGTTCCGAAGCATTTTTAAACTTCAGCAGAATTCCGAGAATAATGGAAGAGTTCCGAAGCATTCTTAAACTTCAGCGGAATTCCGAAAACAATGGAAGAGTTCCGAAGCATTTTTAAATGTCAGCGGAATTCCGAGAACAATAGAAGAGTTGTGAAGCATTTTTAAGCGTCAGCGGAATTCCGAGAACAATGGAAGAGTTCCGAAGCATTTTTACACTTCAGCAGAATTCCGAGAACAATGGAAGAGTTCCGAAGCATTTTTAAACTTCAGCAGAATTCCGAGAACAATGGAAGAGTTCCGAAGCATTCTTAAACTTCAGCGGAATTCCGAAAACAATGGAAGAGTTCCGAATCATTTTTAAATGTCAGCGGAATTCCGAGAACAATAGAAGAGTTGTGAAGCATTTTTAAGCGTCAGCGGAATTCCGACAACAATGGAAGAGTTCCGAAGCATTTTTAAAAGTCAGCGGAATTCTGAGAACAATAGAAGAGTTGTGAAGCATTTTTAAGCGTCAGCGGAATTCCGAGAACAATGGAAGAATTCCGAAGCATTTTTAAACTTCAAAACTTCAGCAGAATTCCGAGAACAATGGAAGACTTCCGAAGCATTCTTAAACTTCAGCGGAATTCCGAGAACAATGGAAGAGTTCCGAAGCATTTTTAAAAGTCAGCGGAATTCCGAGAACAATGGAAGAGTTCCGAAGCATTTTTAAACTTCAGCAGAATTCCTGGATCAATGGAAGATTTCCGAAACATTTTTAAAAGTCAGCAGAACTCCGAGAACAATAGAAGGGTACCAAAGCATGTTTAAACTTCAGCGGAATTCTGAGAACAATGTAAGAGTTCCGAAGCATTTTTAAACTTCACCGGAATTCCGAGAACAATGGAAGAGTTCCGAAGCATTTTTAAACGTCAGCGGAATTCCGAGAACAATGGAAGAGTTCTGAAGCATTTTTAAACGTCAGCGGAATTTTGAAAACAATGGAAGATTTCCGAAGCATTTTTAAACGTCAGCGGAATTCTGCGAACACTGGAAGAGTTCCGAAGCATTTTTAAACTTCAGCGGAATTTGGAGAACAATCGAAGAGTTCCGAAGCATTTTTAAAAGTCAGCGGAATTCCGAGAACACTGGAAGAATTCCGAAGCATTTTTAAACTTCAGCGGAATTTGGAGAACAATCGAAGAGTTCCGAAGCATTTTTAAAAGACAGCGGAATTACGAGAACAATGGAAGAGTTGTGAAGCATTTTTAAACGTCAGCAGAATACCAGAACAATGGAAGAGTTAAGAAGCATTTTTAAATGTCAGCGGAATTCCGAGAACAATGGAAGAGTTCTGAAGCATTTTTAAACGTCAGCGGATTTTGAAAACAATGGAAGATTTCCGAAGCATTTTTAAACGTCAGCGGAATTCTGCGAACATGGAAGAGTTCCGAAGCATTTTTAAACTTCAGCAGAATTCTGAGAACAATGGAAGAGTTCTGAAGCATTCTTAAACTTCAGTGGAATTCCGAGAACAATGGAACAGTTTTGAAGCAATTTTAAGCGTCAGCGGAATTCCGACAACAATGGAAGAGTTCCGAAGCATTTTTAAAAGTCAGCGGAATTCTGAGAACAATAGAAGAGTTGTGAAGCATTTTTAAGCGTCAGCGGAATTCCGAGAACAATGGAAGAATTCCGAAGCATTTTTAAACTTCAAAACTTCAGAAGAATTCCGAGAACAATGGAAGAGTTCCGAAGCATTCTTAAACTTCAGCGGAATTCCGAGAACAATGGAAGAGTTCCGAAGCATTTTTAAAGGTCAGCGGAATTCCGAGAACAATGGAAGAGTTCCGAAGCATTTTTAAACATCAGCAGAATTCCTGGATCAATGGAAGAGTTCCGAATCATTTTTAAAAGTCAGCAGAATTCCGAGAACAATAGAAGGGTACCAAAGCATGTTTAAACTTCAGCGGAATTCTGAGAACAATGTAAGAGTTCCGAAGCATTTTTAAACTTCACCAGAATTCCGAAAACAATGGAAGAGTTCCGAAGCATTTTTAAACGTCAGCGGAATTCCGAGAACAATGGAAGAGTTCCGAAGCATTTTTAAACTTTACCGGAATTCCGAGAACAATGGAAGAGTTCCGAAGCATTTTTAAACGTCAGCGGAATTCCGAGAACAATGGAAGAGTTCTGAAGCATTTTTAAACATCAGCGGAATTTTGAAAACAATGGAAGATTTCCGAAGCATTTTTAAACGTCAGCGGAATTCTGCGAACACTGGAAGAGTTCCGAAGCATTTTTAAACTTCAGCGGAATTTGGAGAACAATCGAAGAGTTCCGAAGCATTTTTAAAAGTCAGCGGAATTCCGAGAACACTGGAAGAGTTCCGAAGCATTTTTAAACTTCAGCGGAATTTGGAGAACAATCGAAGAGTTCCGAAGCATTTTTAAAAGTCAGCGGAATTCCGAGAACAATGGAAGAGTTGTGAAGCATTTTTAAACGTCAGCGGAATTCCGAGAACAATGGAAGAGTTCCGAAGCATTTTTAAACATCAGCAGAATTCCTGGATCAATGGAAGAGTTCCGAATCACTTTTAAAAGTCAGCAGAATTCCGAGAACAATAGAAGGGTACCAAAGCATGTTTAAACTTCAGCGGAATTCTGAGAACAATGTAAGAGTTCCGTAGCATTTTTAAACTTCACCAGAATTCCGAGAACAATGGAAGAGTTCCGAAGCATTTTTAAAAGTCAGCGGAATTCAGAGAACAATGGAAGAGTTGTGAAGCATTTTTAAACGTCAGCGGAATTCCGAGAACAATGGAAGAGTTCCGAAGCATTTTTAAACTTCAGCAGAATTCCTGGATCAATGGAAGAGTTCCGAAACATTTTTAAAAGTCAGCAGAACTCCGAGAACAATAGAAGGGTACCAAAGCATGTTTAAACTTCAGCGGAATTCTGAGAACAATGTAAGAGTTCCGAAGCATTTTTAAACTTCACCGGAATTTGGAGAACAATCGAAGAGTTCCGAAGCATTTTTAAAAGTCAGCGGAATTCCGAGAACACTGGAAGAATTCCGAAGCAATTTTAAACTTCAGCGGAATTTGGAGAACAATCGAAGAGTTCCGAAGCATTTTTAAAAGTCAGCGGAATTCCGAGAACAATGGAAGAGTTGTGAAGCATTTTTAAACGTCAGCGGAATACCAGAACAATGGAAGAGTTCCGAAGCATTTTTAAAAGTCAGCGGAATTCCGAGAACAATGGAAGAGTTCTGAAGCATTTTTAAACGTCAGCGGATTTTGAAAACAATGGAAGATTTCCGAAGCATTTTTAAACGTCAGCGGAATTCTGCGAACACTGGAAGAGTTCCGAAGCATTTTTAAACTTCAGCAGAATTCTGAGAACAATGGAAGAGTTCTGAAGCATTCTTAAACTTCAGTGGAATTCCGAGAACAATGGAACAGTTTTGAAGCAATTTTAAGCGTCAGCGGAATTCCGACAACAATGGAAGAGTTCCGAAGCATTTTTAAAAGTCAGCGGAATTCTGAGAACAATAGAAGAGTTGTGAAGCATTTTTAAGCGTCAGCGGAATTCCGAGAACAATGGAAGAATTCCGAAGCATTTTTAAACTTCAAAACTTCAGAAGAATTCCGAGAACAATGGAAGAGTTCCGAAGCATTCTTAAACTTCAGCGGAATTCCGAGAACAATGGAAGAGTTCCGAAGCATTTTTAAAGGTCAGCGGAATTCCGAGAACAATGGAAGAGTTCCGAAGCATTTTTAAACATCAGCAGAATTCCTGGATCAATGGAAGAGTTCCGAATCATTTTTAAAAGTCAGCAGTATTCCGAGAACAATAGAAGGGTACCAAAGCATGTTTAAACTTCAGCGGAATTCTGAGAACAATGTAAGAGTTCCGAAGCATTTTTAAACTTCACCAGAATTCCGATAACAATGGAAGAGTTCCGAAGCATTTTTAAACGTCAGCGGAATTCCGAGAACAATGGAAGAGTTCCGAAGCATTTTTAAACTTCACCGGAATTTCGAGAACAATGGAAGAGTTCCGAAGCATTTTTAAACGTCAGCGGAATTCCGAGAACAATGGAAGAGTTCTGAAGCATTTTTAAACATCAGCGGAATTTTGAAAACAATGGAAGATTTCCGAAGCATTTTTAAACGTCAGCGGAATTCTGCGAACACTGGAAGAGTTCCGAAGCATTTTTAAACTTCATCTGAATTTGGAGAACAATCGAAGAGTTCCGAAGCATTTTTAAATGTCAGCGGAATTCCGAGAACAATGGAAGAGTTCCGAAGCATTTTTAAACTTCAGCGGAATTTGGAGAACAATCGAAGAGTTCCGAAGCATTTTTAAATGTCAGCGGAATTCCGAGAACACTGGAAGAGTTCCGAAGCATTTTTAAACTTCAGCGGAATTTGGAGAACAATCGAAGAGTTCCGAAGCATTTTTAAAAGTCAGCGGAATTCCGAGAACAATGGAAGAGTTGTGAAGCATTTTTAAACGTCAGCGGAATTCCGAGAACAATGGAAGAGTTCCGAAGCATTTTTAAACTTCAGCAGAATTCCTGGATCAATGGAAGAGTTCCGAAACATTTTTAAAAGTCAGCAGAACTCCGAGAACAATAGAAGGGTACCAAAGCATGTTTAAACTTCAGCGGAATTCTGAGAACAATGTAAGAGTTCCGAAGCATTTTTAAACTTCACCGGAATTTGGAGAACAATCGAAAGGTTCCGAAGCATTTTTAAAAGTCAGCGGAATTCCGAGAACAATGGAAGAGTTGTGAAGCATTTTTAAACGTCAGCGGAATACCAGAACAATGGAAGAGTTCTGAAGCATTTTTAAACGTCAGCGGATTTTGAAAACAATGGAAGATTTCCGAAGCATTTTTAAACGTCAGCGGAATTCTGCGAACACTGGAAGAGTTCCGAAGCATTTTTAAACTTCAGCGGAATTTGGAGAACAATCGAAGAGTTCCGAAGCAATTTTAAAAGTCAGCGGAATTCCGAGAACAATGGAAGAGTTGTGAAGCATTTTTAAACGTCAGTGGAATTCCAAGAACAAAGGAAGAGTTCCGAAGCATTTTTAAACGTCAGCGGATTTTGAAAACAATGGAAGATTTCCGAAGCATTTTTAAACGTCAGCGGAATTGGGAGAACAATCGAAGAGTTCCGAAGCATTTTTAAACTTCAACGGAATTTGGAGAACAATCGAAGAGTTCCGAAGCAATTTTAAAAGTCAGCGGAATTCCGAGAACAATGGAAGAGTTCCGAAGCATTTTTAAACGTCAGCGGAATTCCAAGAACAATGGAAGAGTTCTGAAGCCTTTTTAAATGTCAGAGGAATTCCGAGAACAATGGAAGAGTTCCGAAGCATTTTTAAACTTCAGCAGAATTCCGAGAATAATGGAAGAGTTCCGAAGCATTCTTAAACTTCAGCGGAATTCCGAAAACAATGGAAGAGTTCCGAAGCATTTTTAAATGTCAGCGGAATTCCGAGAACAATAGAAGAGTTGTGAAGCATTTTTAAGCGTCAGCGGAATTCCGAGAACAATGGAAGTTCCGAAGCATTTTTAAACTTCAGCAGAATTCCGAGAACAATGGAAGAGTTCCGAAGCATTTTTAAACTTCAGCAGAATTCCGAGAACAATGGAAGAGTTCCGAAGCATTCTTAAACTTCAGCGGATTTCCGAAAACAATGGAAGAGTTCCGAATCATTTTTAAATGTCAGCGGAATTCCGAGAACAATAGAAGAGTTGTGAAGCATTTTTAAGCGTCAGCGGAATTCCGAGAACAATGGAAGAGTTCCGAAGCATTTTTAAAAGTCAGCGGAATTCCGAGAACAATGGAAGAGTTCCGAAGCATTTTTAAACTTCATCAGAATTCCTGGATCAATGGAAGAGTTCCGAAACATTTTTAAAAGTCAGCAGAACTCCGAGAACAATAGAAGGGTACCAAAGCATGTTTAAACTTCAGCGGAATTCTGAGAACAATGTAAGAGTTCCGAAGCATTTTTAAACTTCACCGGAATTCCGAGAAGAATGGAAGAGTTCCGAAGCATTTTTAAACGTCAGCGGAATTCCGAGAACAATGGAAGAGTTCTGAAGCATTTTTAAACGTCAGCGGAATTTTGAAAACAATGGAAGATTTCCGAAGCATTTTTAAACGTCAGCGGAATTCTGCGAACACTGGAAGAGTTCCGAAGCATTTTTAAACTTCAGCGGAATTTGGAGAACAATCGAAGAGTTCCGAAGCATTTTTAAAAGTCAGCGGAATTCCGAGAACACTGGAAGAATTCCGAAGCATTTTTAAACTTCAGCGGAATTTGGAGAACAATCGAAGAGTTCCGAAGCATTTTTAAAAGTCAGCGGAATTCCGAGAACAATGGAAGAGTTGTGAAGCATTTTTAAACGTCAGCGGAATACCAGAACAATGGAAGAGTTCCGAAGCATTTTTAAATGTCAGCGGAATTCCGAGAACAATGGAAGAGTTCTGAAGCATTTTTAAACGTCAGCGGATTTTGAAAACAATGGAAGATTTCCGAAGCATTTTTAAGCGTCAGCGGAATTCTGTGAGCACTGGAAGAGTTCCGAAGCCTTTTTAAACTTCAGCAGAATTCTGAGAACAATGGAAGAGTTCTGAAGCATTCTTAAACTTCAGTGGAATTCCGAGAACAATGGAACAGTTTTGAAGCAATTTTAAGCGTCAGCGGAATTCCGACAACAATGGAAGAGTTCCGAAGCATTTTTAAAAGTCAGCGGAATTCTGAGAACAATAGAAGAGTTGTGAAGCATTTTTAAGCGTCAGCGGAATTTCGAGAACAATGGAAGAATTCCGAAGCATTTTTAAACTTCAAAACTTCAGAAGAATTCCGAGAACAATGGAAGAGTTCCGAAGCATTCTTAAACTTCAGCGGAATTCCGAGAACAATGGAAGAGTTCCGAAGCATTTTTAAAGGTCAGCGGAATTCCGAGAACAATGGAAGAGTTCCGAAGCATTTTTAAACATCAGCAGAATTCCTGGATCAATGGAAGAGTTCCGAATCATTTTTAAAAGTCAGCAGAATTCCGAGAACAATAGAAGGGTACCAAAGCATGTTTAAACTTCAGCGGAATTCTGAGAACAATGTAAGAGTTCCGAAGCATTTTTAAACTTCACCAGAATTCCGAGAACAATGGAAGAGTTCCGAAGCATTTTTAAACGTCAGCGGAATTCCGAGAACAATGGAAGAGTTCCGAAGCATTTTTAAACTTCACCGGAATTTCGAGAACAATGGAAGAGTTCCGAAGCATTTTTAAACGTCAGCGGAATTCCGAGAACAATGGAAGAGTTCTGAAGCATTTTTAAACATCAGCGGAATTTTGAAAACAATGGAAGATTTCCGAAGCATTTTTAAACGTCAGCGGAATTCTGCGAACACTGGAAGAGTTCCGAAGCATTTTTAAACTTCAGCTGAATTTGGAGAACAATCGAAGAGTTCCGAAGCATTTTTAAATGTCAGCGGAATTCCGAGAACACTGGAAGAGTTCCGAAGCATTTTTAAACTTCAGCGGAATTTGGAGAACAATCGAAGAGTTCCGAAGCATTTTTAAAAGTCAGCGGAATTCCGAGAACAATGGAAGAGTTGTGAAGCATTTTTAAACGTCAGCGGAATTCCGAGAACAATGGAAGAGTTCCGAAGCATTTTTAAACTTCAGCAGAATTCCTGGATCAATGGAAGAGTTCCGAAACATTTTTAAAAGTCAGCAGAACTCCGAGAACAATAGAAGGGTACCAAAGCATGTTTAAACTTCAGCGGAATTCTGAGAACAATGTAAGAGTTCCGAAGCATTTTTAAACTTCACCGGAATTCCGAGAACAATGGAAGAGTTCCGAAGCATTTTTAAACGTCAGCGGAATTCCGAGAACAATGGAAGAGTTCTGAAGCATTTTTAAACGTCAGCGGAATTTTGAAAACAATGGAAGATTTCCGAAGCATTTTTAAACGTCAGCGGAATTCTGCGAACACTGGAAGAGTTCCGAAGCATTTTTAAACTTCAGCGGAATTTGGAGAACAATCGAAGAGTTCCGAAGCATTTTTAAAAGTCAGCGGAATTCCGAGAACACTGGAAGAATCCCGAAGCATTTTTAAACTTCAGCGGAATTTGGAGAACAATCGAAGAGTTCCGAAGCATTTTTAAAAGTCAGCGGAATTCCGAGAACAATGGAAGAGTTCTGAAGCATTTTTAAACGTCAGCGGAATACCAGAACAATGGAAGAGTTCCGAATCATTTTTAAATGTCAGCGGAATTCCGAGAACAATGGAAGAGTTCTGAAGCATTTTTAAACGTCAGCGGATTTTGAAAACAATGGAAGATTTCCGAAGCATTTTTAAACGTCAGCGGAATTCTGCGAACACTGGAAGAGTTCCGAAGCATTTTTAAACTTCAGCGGAATTTGGAGAACAATCGAAGAGTTCCGAAGCATTTTTAAAAGTCAGCGGAATTCCGAGAACAATGGAAGAGTTGTGAAGCATTTTTAAACGTCAGCGGAATTCCGAGAACAATGGAAGAGTTCCGAAGCATTTTTAAACTTCAGCAGAATTCCTGGATCAATGGAAGAGTTCCGAAACATTTTTAAAAGTCAGCAGAACTCCGAGAACAATAGAAGGGTACCAAAGCATGTTTAAACTTCAGCGGAATTCTGAGAACAATGTAAGAGTTCCGAAGCATTTTTAAACTTCACCGGAATTTGGAGAACAATCGAAAGGTTCCGAAGCATTTTTAAAAGTCAGCGGAATTCCGAGAACAATGGAAGAGTTGTGAAGCATTTTTAAACGTCAGCGGAATACCAGAACAATGGAAGAGTTCTGAAGCATTTTTAAACGTCAGCGGATTTTGAAAACAATGGAAGATTTCCGAAGCATTTTTAAACGTCAGCGGAATTCTGCGAACACTGGAAGAGTTCCGAAGCATTTTTAAACTTCAGCGGAATTTGGAGAACAATCGAAGAGTTCCGAAGCAATTTTAAAAGTCAGCGGAATTCCGAGAACAATGGAAGAGTTGTGAAGCATTTTTAAACGTCAGTGGAATTCCAAGAACAAAGGAAGAGTTCCGAAGCATTTTTAAACGTCAGCGGATTTTGAAAACAATGGAAGATTTCCGAAGCATTTTTAAACGTCAGCGGAATTGGGAGAACAATCGAAGAGTTCCGAAGCATTTTTAAACTTCAACGGAATTTGGAGAACAATCGAAGAGTTCCGAAGCAATTTTAAAAGTCAGCGGAATTCCGAGAACAATGGAAGAGTTGTGAAGCATTTTTAAACGTCAGTGGAATTCCAAGAACAATGGAAGAGTTCCGAAGCATTTTTAAATGTCAGCAGAATTCTGAGAACAATGGAAGAGTTCCGAAGCATTTTTAAACGTCAGCGGAATTCCAAGAACAATGGAAGAGTTCTGAAGCCTTTTTAAATGTCAGCGGAATTCCGAGAACAATGGAAGAGTTCCGAAGCATTTTTAAACTTCAGCAGAATTCCGAGAATAATGGAAGAGTTCCGAAGCATTCTTAAACTTCAGCGGAATTCCGAAAACAATGGAAGAGTTCCGAAGCATTTTTAAATGTCAGCGGAATTCCGAGAACAATAGAAGAGTTGTGAAGCATTTTTAAGCGTCAGCGGAATTCCGAGAACAATGGAAGTTCCGAAGCATTTTTAAACTTCAGCAGAATTCCGAGAACAATGGAAGAGTTCCGAAGCATTTTTAAACTTCAGCAGAATTCCGAGAACAATGGAAGAGTTCCGAAGCATTCTTAAACTTCAGCGGATTTCCGAAAACAATGGAAGAGTTCCGAATCATTTTTAAATGTCAGCGGAATTCCGAGAACAATAGAAGAGTTGTGAAGCATTTTTAAGCGTCAGCGGAATTCCGAGAACAATGGAAGAGTTCCGAAGCATTTTTAAAAGTCAGCGGAATTCCGAGAACAATGGAAGAGTTCCGAAGCATTTTTAAACTTCAGCAGAATTCCTGGATCAATGGAAGAGTTCCGAAACATTTTTAAAAGTCAGCAGAACTCCGAGAACAATAGAAGGGTACCAAAGCATGTTTAAACTTCAGCGGAATTCTGAGAACAATGTAAGAGTTCCGAAGCATTTTTAAACTTCACCGGAATTCCGAGAACAATGGAAGAGTTCCGAAGCATTTTTAAACGTCAGCGGAATTCCGAGAACAATGGAAGAGTTCTGAAGCATTTTTAAACGTCAGCGGAATTTTGAAAACAATGGAAGATTTCCGAAGCATTTTTAAACGTCAGCGGAATTCTGCGAACACTGGAAGAGTTCCGAAGCATTTTTAAACTTCAGCGGAATTTGGAGAACAATCGAAGAGTTCCGAAGCATTTTTAAAAGTCAGCGGAATTCCGAGAACACTGGAAGAATTCCGAAGCATTTTTAAACTTCAGCGGAATTTGGAGAACAATCGAAGAGTTCCGAAGCATTTTTAAAAGTCAGCGGAATTCCGAGAACAATGGAAGAGTTGTGAAGCATTTTTAAACGTCAGCGGAATACCAGAACAATGGAAGAGTTCCGAAGCATTTTTAAATGTCAGCGGAATTCCGAGAACAATGGAAGAGTTCTGAAGCATTTTTAAACGTCAGCGGATTTTGAAAACAATGGAAGATTTCCGAAGCATTTTTAAACGTCAGCGGAATTCTGCGAGCACTGGAAGAGTTCCGAAGCCTTTTTAAACTTCAGCAGAATTCTGAGAACAATGGAAGAGTTCTGAAGCATTCTTAAACTTCAGTGGAATTCCGAGAACAATGGAACAGTTTTGAAGCAATTTTAAGCGTCAGCGGAATTCCGACAACAATGGAAGAGTTCCGAAGCATTTTTAAAAGTCAGCGGAATTCTGAGAACAATAGAAGAGTTGTGAAGCATTTTTAAGCGTCAGCGGAATTTCGAGAACAATGGAAGAATTCCGAAGCATTTTTAAACTTCAAAACTTCAGAAGAATTCCGAGAACAATGGAAGAGTTCCGAAGCATTCTTAAACTTCAGCGGAATTCCGAGAACAATGGAAGAGTTCCGAAGCATTTTTAAAGGTCAGCGGAATTCCGAGAACAATGGAAGAGTTCCGAAGCATTTTTAAACATCAGCAGAATTCCTGGATCAATGGAAGAGTTCCGAATCATTTTTAAAAGTCAGCAGAATTCCGAGAACAATAGAAGGGTACCAAAGCATGTTTAAACTTCAGCGGAATTCTGAGAACAATGTAAGAGTTCCGAAGCATTTTTAAACTTCACCAGAATTCCGAGAACAATGGAAGAGTTCCGAAGCATTTTTAAACGTCAGCGGAATTCCGAGAACAATGGAAGAGTTCCGAAGCATTTTTAAACTTCACCGGAATTTCGAGAACAATGGAAGAGTTCCGAAGCATTTTTAAACGTCAGCGGAATTCCGAGAACAATGGAAGAGTTCTGAAGCATTTTTAAACATCAGCGGAATTTTGAAAACAATGGAAGATTTCCGAAGCATTTTTAAACGTCAGCGGAATTCTGCGAACACTGGAAGAGTTCCAAAGCATTTTTAAACTTCAGCTGAATTTGGAGAACAATCGAAGAGTTCCGAAGCATTTTTAAATGTCAGCGGAATTCCGAGAACACTGGAAGAGTTCCGAAGCATTTTTAAACTTCAGCGGAATTTGGAGAACAATCGAAGAGTTCCGAAGCATTTTTAAAAGTCAGCGGAATTCCGAGAACAATGGAAGAGTTGTGAAGCATTTTTAAACGTCAGCGGAATTCCGAGAACAATGGAAGAGTTCCGAAGCATTTTTAAACTTCAGCAGAATTCCTGGATCAATGGAAGAGTTCCGAAACATTTTTAAAAGTCAGCAGAACTCCGAGAACAATAGAAGGGTACCAAAGCATGTTTAAACTTCAGCGGAATTCTGAGAACAATGTAAGAGTTCCGAAGCATTTTTAAACTTCACCGGAATTCCGAGAACAATGGAAGAGTTCCGAAGCATTTTTAAACGTCAGCGGAATTCCGAGAACAATGGAAGAGTTCTGAAGCATTTTTAAACGTCAGCGGAATTTTGAAAACAATGGAAGATTTCCGAAGCATTTTTAAACGTCAGCGGAATTCTGCGAACACTGGAAGAGTTCCGAAGCATTTTTAAACTTCAGCGGAATTTGGAGAACAATCGAAGAGTTCCGAAGCATTTTTAAAAGTCAGCGGAATTCCGAGAACACTGGAAGAATCCCGAAGCATTTTTAAACTTCAGCGGAATTTGGAGAACAATCGAAGAGTTCCGAAGCATTTTTAAAAGTCAGCGGAATTCCGAGAACAATGGAAGAGTTCTGAAGCATTTTTAAACGTCAGCGGAATACCAGAACAATGGAAGAGTTCCGAATCATTTTTAAATGTCAGCGGAATTCCGAGAACAATGGAAGAGTTCTGAAGCATTTTTAAACGTCAGCGGATTTTGAAAACAATGGAAGATTTCCGAAGCATTTTTAAACGTCAGCGGAATTCTGCGAACACTGGAAGAGTTCCGAAGCATTTTTAAACTTCAGCGGAATTTGGAGAACAATCGAAGAGTTCCGAAGCATTTTTAAAAGTCAGCGGAATTCCGAGAACAATGGAAGAGTTGTGAAGCATTTTTAAACGTCAGCGGAATTCCGAGAACAATGGAAGAGTTCCGAAGCATTTTTAAACTTCAGCAGAATTCCTGGATCAATGGAAGAGTTCCGAAACATTTTTAAAAGTCAGCAGAACTCCGAGAACAATAGAAGGGTACCAAAGCATGTTTAAACTTCAGCGGAATTCTGAGAACAATGTAAGAGTTCCGAAGCATTTTTAAACTTCACCGGAATTTGGAGAACAATCGAAAGGTTCCGAAGCATTTTTAAAAGTCAGCGGAATTCCGAGAACAATGGAAGAGTTGTGAAGCATTTTTAAACGTCAGCGGAATACCAGAACAATGGAAGAGTTCTGAAGCATTTTTAAACGTCAGCGGATTTTGAAAACAATGGAAGATTTCCGAAGCATTTTTAAACGTCAGCGGAATTCTGCGAACACTGGAAGAGTTCCGAAGCATTTTTAAACTTCAGCGGAATTTGGAGAACAATCGAAGAGTTCCGAAGCAATTTTAAAAGTCAGCGGAATTCCGAGAACAATGGAAGAGTTGTGAAGCATTTTTAAACGTCAGTGGAATTCCAAGAACAAAGGAAGAGTTCCGAAGCATTTTTAAACGTCAGCGGATTTTGAAAACAATGGAAGATTTCCGAAGCATTTTTAAACGTCAGCGGAATTGGGAGAACAATCGAAGAGTTCAGAAGCATTTTTAAACTTCAACGGAATTTGGAGAACAATCGAAGAGTTCCGAAGCAATTTTAAAAGTCAGCGGAATTCCGAGAACAATGGAAGAGTTGTGAAGCATTTTTAAACGTCAGTGGAATTCCAAGAACAATGGAAGAGTTCCGAAGCATTTTTAAATGTCAGCAGAATTCTGAGAACAATGGAAGAGTTCCGAAGCATTTTTAAACGTCAGCGGAATTCCAAGAACAATGGAAGAGTTCTGAAGCCTTTTTAAATGTCAGCGGAATTCCGAGAACAATGGAAGAGTTCCGAAGCATTTTTAAACTTCAGCAGAATTCCGAGAATAATGGAAGAGTTCCGAAGCATTCTTAAACTTCAGCGGAATTCCGAAAACAATGGAAGAGTTCCGAAGCATTTTTAAATGTCAGCGGAATTCCGAGAACAATAGAAGAGTTGTGAAGCATTTTTAAGCGTCAGCGGAATTCCGAGAACAATGGAAGTTCCGAAGCATTTTTAAACTTCAGCAGAATTCCGAGAACAATGGAAGAGTTCCGAAGCATTTTTAAACTTCAGCAGAATTCCGAGAACAATGGAAGAGTTCCGAAGCATTCTTAAACTTCAGCGGATTTCCGAAAACAATGGAAGAGTTCCGAATCATTTTTAAATGTCAGCGGAATTCCGAGAACAATAGAAGAGTTGTGAAGCATTTTTAAGCGTCAGCGGAATTCCGAGAACAATGGAAGAGTTCCGAAGCATTTTTAAAAGTCAGCGGAATTCCGAGAACAATGGAAGAGTTCCGAAGCATTTTTAAACTTCACCGGAATTCCGAGAACAATGGAAGAGTTCCGAAGCATTTTTAAACGTCAGCGGAATTCCGAGAACAATGGAAGAGTTCTGAAGCATTTTTAAACGTCAGCGGAATTTTGAAAACAATGGAAGATTTCCGAAGCATTTTTAAACGTCAGCGGAATTCTGCGAACACTGGAAGAGTTCCGAAGCATTTTTAAACTTCAGCGGAATTTGGAGAACAATCGAAGAGTTCCGAAGCATTTTTAAAAGTCAGCGGAATTCCGAGAACACTGGAAGAATTCCGAAGCATTTTTAAACTTCAGCGGAATTTGGAGAACAATCGAAGAGTTCCGAAGCATTTTTAAAAGTCAGCGGAATTCCGAGAACAATGGAAGAGTTGTGAAGCATTTTTAAACGTCAGCGGAATACCAGAACAATGGAAGAGTTCCGAAGCATTTTTAAATGTCAGCGGAATTCCGAGAACAATGGAAGAGTTCTGAAGCATTTTTAAACGTCAGCGGATTTTGAAAACAATGGAAGATTTCCGAAGCATTTTTAAACGTCAGCGGAATTCTGCGAACACTGGAAGAGTTCCGAAGCCTTTTTAAACTTCAGCAGAATTCTGAGAACAATGGAAGAGTTCTGAAGCATTCTTAAACTTCAGTGGAATTCCGAGAACAATGGAACAGTTTTGAAGCAATTTTAAGCGTCAGCGGAATTCCGACAACAATGGAAGAGTTCCGAAGCATTTTTAAAAGTCAGCGGAATTCTGAGAACAATAGAAGAGTTGTGAAGCATTTTTAAGCGTCAGCGGAATTTCGAGAACAATGGAAGAATTCCGAAGCATTTTTAAACTTCAAAACTTCAGAAGAATTCCGAGAACAATGGAAGAGTTCCGAAGCATTCTTAAACTTCAGCGGAATTCCGAGAACAATGGAAGAGTTCCGAAGCATTTTTAAAGGTCAGCGGAATTCCGAGAACAATGGAAGAGTTCCGAAGCATTTTTAAACATCAGCAGAATTCCGAGAACAATGGAAGAGTTCCGAAGCATTCTTAAACTTCAGCGGATTTCCGAAAACAATGGAAGAGTTCCGAATCATTTTTAAATGTCAGCGGAATTCCGAGAACAATAGAAGAGTTGTGAAGCATTTTTAAGCGTCAGCGGAATTCCGACAACAATGGAAGAGTTCCGAAGCATTTTTAAAAGTCAGCGGAATTCTGAGAACAATAGAAGAGTTGTGAAGCATTTTTAAGCGTCAGCGGAATTCCGAGAACAATGGAAGAATTCCGAAGCATTTTTAAACTTCAAAACTTCAGCAGAATTCCGAGAACAATGGAAGACTTCCGAAGCATTCTTAAACTTCAGCGGAATTCCGAGAACAATGGAAGAGTTCCGAAGCATTTTTAAAAGTCAGCGGAATTCCGAGAACAATGGAAGAGTTCCGAAGCATTTTTAAACTTCAGCAGAATTCCTGGATCAATGGAAGAGTTCCGAAACATTTTTAAAAGTCAGCAGAACTCCGAGAACAATAGAAGGGTACCAAAGCATGTTTAAACTTCAGCGGAATTCTGAGAACAATGTAAGAGTTCCGAAGCATTTTTAAACTTCACCGGAATTCCGAGAACAATGGAAGAGTTCCGAAGCATTTTTAAACGTCAGCGGAATTCCGAGAACAATGGAAGAGTTCTGAAGCATTTTTAAACATCAGCGGAATTTTGAAAACAATGGAAGATTTCCGAAGCATTTTTAAACGTCAGCGGAATTCTGCGAACACTGGAAGAGTTCCGAAGCATTTTTAAAAGTCAGCGGAATTCCGAGAACACTGGAAGAATCCCGAAGCATTTTTAAACTTCAGCGGAATTTGGAGAACAATCGAAGAGTTCCGAAGCATTTTTAAAAGTCAGCGGAATTCCGAGAACAATGGAAGAGTTCTGAAGCATTTTTAAACGTCAGCGGAATACCAAAACAATGGAAGAGTTCCGAATCATTTTTAAATGTCAGCGGAATTCCGAGAACAATGGAAGAGTTCTGAAGCATTTTTAAACGTCAGCGGATTTTGAAAACAATGGAAGATTTCTGAAGCATTTTTAAACGTCAGCGGAATTCTGCGAACACTGGAAGAGTTCCGAAGCATTTTTAAACTTCAGCGGAATTTGGAGAACAATCGAAGAGTTCCGAAGCATTTTTAAAAGTCAGCGGAATTCCGAGAACAATGGAAGAGTTGTGAAGCATTTTTAAACGTCAGCGGAATTCCGAGAACAATGGAAGAGTTCCGAAGCATTTTTAAACTTCAGCAGAATTCCTGGATCAATGGAAGAGTTCCGAAACATTTTTAAAAGTCAGCAGAACTCCGAGAACAATAGAAGGGTACCAAAGCATGTTTAAACTTCAGCGGAATTCTGAGAACAATGTAAGAGTTCCGAAGCATTTTTAAACTTCACCGGAATTTGGAGAACAATCGAAAGGTTCCGAAGCATTTTTAAAAGTCAGCGGAATTCCGAGAACAATGGAAGAGTTGTGAAGCATTTTTAAACGTCAGCGGAATACCAGAACAATGGAAGAGTTCTGAAGCATTTTTAAACGTCAGCGGATTTTGAAAACAATGGAAGATTTCCGAAGCATTTTTAAACGTCAGCGGAATTCTGCGAACACTGGAAGAGTTCCGAAGCATTTTTAAACTTCAGCGGAATTTGGAGAACAATCGAAGAGTTCCGAAGCAATTTTAAAAGTCAGCGGAATTCCGAGAACAATGGAAGAGTTGTGAAGCATTTTTAAACGTCAGTGGAATTCCAAGAACAAAGGAAGAGTTCCGAAGCATTTTTAAACGTCAGCGGATTTTGAAAACAATGGAAGATTTCCGAAGCATTTTTAAACGTCAGCGGAATTTGGAGAACAATCGAAGAGTTCCGAAGCATTTTTAAACTTCAACGGAATTTGGAGAACAATCGAAGAGTTCCGAAGCAATTTTAAAAGTCAGCGGAATTCCGAGAACAATGGAAGAGTTGTGAAGCATTTTTAAACGTCAGTGGAATTCCAAGAACAATGGAAGAGTTCCGAAGCATTTTTAAATGTCAGCAGAATTCTGAGAACAATGGAAGAGTTCCGAAGCATTTTTAAACGTCAGCGGAATTCCAAGAACAATGGAAGAGTTCTGAAGCCTTTTTAAATGTCAGCGGAATTCCGAGAACAATGGAAGAGTTCCGAAGCATTTTTAAACTTCAGCAGAATTCCGAGAATAATGGAAGAGTTCCGAAGCATTCTTAAACTTCAGCGGAATTCCGAAAACAATGGAAGAGTTCCGAAGCATTTTTAAATGTCAGCGGAATTCCGAGAACAATAGAAGAGTTGTGAAGCATTTTTAAGCGTCAGCGGAATTCCGAGAACAATGGAAGTTCCGAAGCATTTTTAAACTTCAGCAGAATTCCGAGAACAATGGAAGAGTTCCGAAGCATTTTTAAACTTCAGCAGAATTCCGAGAACAATGGAAGAGTTCCGAAGCATTCTTAAACTTCAGCGGATTTCCGAAAACAATGGAAGAGTTCCGAATCATTTTTAAATGTCAGCGGAATTCCGAGAACAATAGAAGAGTTGTGAAGCATTTTTAAGCGTCAGCGGAATTCCGACAACAATGGAAGAGTTCCGAAGCATTTTTAAAAGTCAGCGGAATTCTGAGAACAATAGAAGAGTTGTGAAGCATTTTTAAGCGTCAGCGGAATTCCGAGAACAATGGAAGAATTCCGAAGCATTTTTAAACTTCAAAACTTCAGCAGAATTCCGAGAACAATGGAAGACTTCCGAAGCATTCTTAAACTTCAGCGGAATTCCGAGAACAATGGAAGAGTTCCGAAGCATTTTTAAAAGTCAGCGGAATTCCGAGAACAATGGAAGAGTTCCGAAGCATTTTTAAACTTCAGCAGAATTCCTGGATCAATGGAAGAGTTCCGAAACATTTTTAAAAGTCAGCAGAACTCCGAGAACAATAGAAGGGTACCAAAGCATGTTTAAACTTCAGCGGAATTCTGAGAACAATGTAAGAGTTCCGAAGCATTTTTAAACTTCACCGGAATTCCGAGAACAATGGAAGAGTTGCGAAGCATTTTTAAACGTCAGCGGAATTCCGAGAACAATGGAAGAGTTCTGAAGCATTTTTAAACGTCAGCGGAATTTTGAAAACAATGGAAGATTTCCGAAGCATTTTTAAACGTCAGCGGAATTCTGCGAACACTGGAAGAGTTCCGAAGCATTTTTAAACTTCAGCGGAATTTGGAGAACAATCGAAGAGTTCCGAAGCATTTTTAAAAGTCAGCGGAATTCCGAGAACACTGGAAGAATTCCGAAGCATTTTTAAACTTCAGCGGAATTTGGAGAACAATCGAAGAGTTCCGAAGCATTTTTAAAAGTCAGCGGAATTCCGAGAACAATGGAAGAGTTGTGAAGCATTTTTAAACGTCAGCGGAATACCAGAACAATGGAAGAGTTCCGAAGCATTTTTAAATGTCAGCGGAATTCCGAGAACAATGGAAGAGTTCTGAAGCATTTTTAAACGTCAGCGGATTTTGAAAACAATGGAAGATTTCCGAAGCATTTTTAAACGTCAGCGGAATTCTGCGAACACTGGAAGAGTTCCGAAGCATTTTTAAACTTCAGCAGAATTCTGAGAACAATGGAAGAGTTCTGAAGCATTCTTAAACTTCAGTGGAATTCCGAGAACAATGGAACAGTTTTGAAGCAATTTTAAGCGTCAGCGGAATTCCGACAACAATGGAAGAGTTCCGAAGCATTTTTAAAAGTCAGCGGAATTCTGAGAACAATAGAAGAGTTGTGAAGCATTTTTAAGCGTCAGCGGAATTTCGAGAACAATGGAAGAATTCCGAAGCATTTTTAAACTTCAAAACTTCAGAAGAATTCCGAGAACAATGGAAGAGTTCCGAAGCATTCTTAAACTTCAGCGGAATTCCGAGAACAATGGAAGAGTTCCGAAGCATTTTTAAAGGTCAGCGGAATTCCGAGAACAATGGAAGAGTTCCGAAGCATTTTTAAACATCAGCAGAATTCCTGGATCAATGGAAGAGTTCCGAATCATTTTTAAAAGTCAGCAGAATTCCGAGAACAATAGAAGGGTACCAAAGCATGTTTAAACTTCAGCGGAATTCTGAGAACAATGTAAGAGTTCCGAAGCATTTTTAAACTTCACCAGAATTCCGAGAACAATGGAAGAGTTCCGAAGCATTTTTAAACTTCACCGGAATTTCGAGAACAATGGAAGTTCCGAAGCATTTTTAAATTTCAGCAGAATTCCGAGAACAATGGAAGAGTTCCGAAGCATTTTTAAACTTCAGCAGAATTCCGAGAACAATGGAAGAGTTCCGAAGCATTCTTAAACTTCAGCGGATTTCCGAAAACAATGGAAGAGTTCCGAATCATTTTTAAATGTCAGCGGAATTCCGAGAACAATAGAAGAGTTGTGAAGCATTTTTAAGCGTCAGCGGAATTCCGACAACAATGGAAGAGTTCCGAAGCATTTTTAAAAGTCAGCGGAATTCTGAGAACAATAGAAGAGTTGTGAAGCATTTTTAAGCGTCAGCGGAATTCCGAGAACAATGGAAGAATTCCGAAGCATTTTTAAACTTCAAAACTTCAGCAGAATTCCGAGAACAATGGAAGACTTCCGAAGCATTCTTAAACTTCAGCGGAATTCCGAGAACAATGGAAGAGTTCCGAAGCATTTTTAAAAGTCAGCGGAATTCCGAGAACAATGGAAGAGTTCCGAAGCATTTTTAAACTTCAGCAGAATTCCTGGATCAATGGAAGAGTTCCGAAACATTTTTAAAAGTCAGCAGAACTCCGAGAACAATAGAAGGGTACCAAAGCATGTTTAAACTTCAGCGGAATTCTGAGAACAATGTAAGAGTTCCGAAGCATTTTTAAACTTCACCGGAATTCCGAGAACAATGGAAGAGTTCCGAAGCATTTTTAAACGTCAGCGGAATTCCGAGAACAATGGAAGAGTTCTGAAGCATTTTTAAACATCAGCGGAATTTTGAAAACAATGGAAGATTTCCGAAGCATTTTTAAACGTCAGCGGAATTCTGCGAACACTGGAAGAGTTCCGAAGCATTTTTAAACTTCAGCTGAATTTGGAGAACAATCGAAGAGTTCCGAAGCATTTTTAAATGTCAGCGGAATTCCGAGAACACTGGAAGAGTTCCGAAGCATTTTTAAACTTCAGCGGAATTTGGAGAACAATCGAAGAGTTCCGAAGCATTTTTAAAAGTCAGCGGAATTCCGAGAACAATGGAAGAGTTGTGAAGCATTTTTAAACGTCAGCGGAATTCCGAGAACAATGGAAGAGTTCCGAAGCATTTTTAAACTTCAGCAGAATTACTGGATCAATGGAAGAGTTCCGAAACATTTTTAAAAGTCAGCAGAACTCCGAGAACAATAGAAGGGTACCAAAGCATGTTTAAACTTCAGCGGAATTCTGAGAACAATGTAAGAGTTCCGAAGCATTTTTAAACTTCACCGGAATTCCGAGAACAATGGAAGAGTTCCGAAGCATTTTTAAACGTCAGCGGAATTCCGAGAACAATGGAAGAGTTCTGAAGCATTTTTAAACGTCAGCGGAATTTTGAAAACAATGGAAGATTTCCGAAGCATTTTTAAACGTCAGCGGAATTCTGCGAACACTGGAAGAGTTCCGAAGCATTTTTAAACTTCAGCGGAATTTGGAGAACAATCGAAGAGTTCCGAAGCATTTTTAAAAGTCAGCGGAATTCCGAGAACACTGGAAGAATCCCGAAGCATTTTTAAACTTCAGCGGAATTTGGAGAACAATCGAAGAGTTCCGAAGCATTTTTAAAAGTCAGCGGAATTCCGAGAACAATGGAAGAGTTCTGAAGCATTTTTAAACGTCAGCGGAATACCAGAACAATGGAAGAGTTCCGAATCATTTTTAAATGTCAGCGGAATTCCGAGAACAATGGAAGAGTTCTGAAGCATTTTTAAACGTCAGCGGATTTTGAAAACAATGGAAGATTTCCGAAGCATTTTTAAACGTCAGCGGAATTCTGCGAACACTGGAAGAGTTCCGA
The DNA here is from genome assembly GCF_046119375.1 of Phyllobates terribilis. Taxonomy (NCBI): domain Eukaryota; kingdom Metazoa; phylum Chordata; class Amphibia; order Anura; family Dendrobatidae; genus Phyllobates; species Phyllobates terribilis. Next base: position 17,352,055 of record NW_027362775.1, on the reverse strand, counting down.
AGCATTTTTAAACTTCAGCGGAATTTGGAGAACAATCGAAGAGTTCCGAAGCATTTTTAAAAGTCAGCGGAATTCCGAGAACAATGGAAGAGTTGTGAAGCATTTTTAAACGTCAGCGGAATTCCGAGAACAATGGAAGAGTTCCGAAGCATTTTTAAACTTCAGCAGAATTCCTGGATCAATGGAAGAGTTCCGAAACATTTTTAAAAGTCAGCAGAACTCCGAGAACAATAGAAGGGTACCAAAGCATGTTTAAACTTCAGCGGAATTCTGAGAACAATGTAAGAGTTCCGAAGCATTTTTAAACTTCACCGGAATTTGGAGAACAATCGAAAGGTTCCGAAGCATTTTTAAAAGTCAGCGGAATTCCGAGAACAATGGAAGAGTTGTGAAGCATTTTTAAACGTCAGCGGAATACCAGAACAATGGAAGAGTTCTGAAGCATTTTTAAACGTCAGCGGATTTTGAAAACAATGGAAGATTTCCGAAGCATTTTTAAACGTCAGCGGAATTCTGCGAACACTGGAAGAGTTCCGAAGCATTTTTAAACTTCAGCGGAATTTGGAGAACAATCGAAGAGTTCCGAAGCAATTTTAAAAGTCAGCGGAATTCCGAGAACAATGGAAGAGTTGTGAAGCATTTTTAAACGTCAGTGGAATTCCAAGAACAAAGGAAGAGTTCCGAAGCATTTTTAAACGTCAGCGGATTTTGAAAACAATGGAAGATTTCCGAAGCATTTTTAAACGTCAGCGGAATTGGGAGAACAATCGAAGAGTTCCGAAGCATTTTTAAACTTCAACGGAATTTGGAGAACAATCGAAGAGTTCCGAAGCAATTTTAAAAGTCAGCGGAATTCCGAGAACAATGGAAGAGTTGTGAAGCATTTTTAAACGTCAGCGGAATTCCGAGAATAATGGAAGAGTTCCGAAGCATTTTTAAACTTCAGCAGAATTCCTGGATCAATGGAAGAGTTCCGAAACATTTTTAAAAGTCAGCAGAACTCCGAGAACAATAGAAGGGTACCAAAGCATGTTTAAACTTCAGCGGAATTCTGAGAACAATGTAAGAGTTCCGAAGCATTTTTAAACTTCACCGGAATTTGGAGAACAATCGAAAGGTTCCGAAGCATTTTTAAAAGTCAGCGGAATTCCGAGAACAATGGAAGAGTTGTGAAGCATTTTTAAACGTCAGCGGAATACCAGAACAATGGAAGAGTTCTGAAGCATTTTTAAACGTCAGCGGATTTTGAAAACAATGGAAGATTTCCGAAGCATTTTTAAACGTCAGCGGAATTCTGCGAACACTGGAAGAGTTCCGAAGCATTTTTAAACTTCAGCGGAATTTGGAGAACAATCGAAGAGTTCCGAAGCAATTTTAAAAGTCAGCGGAATTCCGAGAACAATGGAAGAGTTGTGAAGCATTTTTAAACGTCAGTGGAATTCCAAGAACAAAGGAAGAGTTCCGAAGCATTTTTAAACGTCAGCGGATTTTGAAAACAATGGAAGATTTCCGAAGCATTTTTAAACGTCAGCGGAATTTGGAGAACAATCGAAGAGTTCCGAAGCATTTTTAAACTTCAACGGAATTTGGAGAACAATCGAAGAGTTCCGAAGCAATTTTAAAAGTCAGCGGAATTCCGAGAACAATGGAAGAGTTGTGAAGCATTTTTAAACGTCAGTGGAATTCCAAGAACAATGGAAGAGTTCCGAAGCATTTTTAAATGTCAGCAGAATTCTGAGAACAATGGAAGAGTTCCGAAGCATTTTTAAACGTCAGCGGAATTCCAAGAACAATGGAAGAGTTCTGAAGCCTTTTTAAATGTCAGCGGAATTCCGAGAACAATGGAAGAGTTCCGAAGCATTTTTAAACTTCAGCAGAATTCCGAGAATAATGGAAGAGTTCCGAAGCATTCTTAAACTTCAGCGGAATTCCGAAAACAATGGAAGAGTTCCGAAGCATTTTTAAATGTCAGCGGAATTCCGAGAACAATAGAAGAGTTGTGAAGCATTTTTAAGCGTCAGCGGAATTCCGAGAACAATGGAAGTTCCGAAGCATTTTTAAACTTCAGCAGAATTCCGAGAACAATGGAAGAGTTCCGAAGCATTTTTAAACTTCAGCAGAATTCCGAGAACAATGGAAGAGTTCCGAAGCATTCTTAAACTTCAGCGGATTTCCGAAAACAATGGAAGAGTTCCGAATCATTTTTAAATGTCAGCGGAATTCCGAGAACAATAGAAGAGTTGTGAAGCATTTTTAAGCGTCAGCGGAATTCCGACAACAATGGAAGAGTTCCGAAGCATTTTTAAAAGTCAGCGGAATTCTGAGAACAATAGAAGAGTTGTGAAGCATTTTTAAGCGTCAGCGGAATTCCGAGAACAATGGAAGAATTCCGAAGCATTTTTAAACTTCAAAACTTCAGCAGAATTCCGAGAACAATGGAAGACTTCCGAAGCATTCTTAAACTTCAGCGGAATTCCGAGAACAATGGAAGAGTTCCGAAGCATTTTTAAAAGTCAGCAAAATTCCGAGAACAATGGAAGAGTTCCGAAGCATTTTTAAACTTCAGCAGAATTCCTGGATCAATGGAAGAGTTCCGAAACATTTTTAAAAGTCAGCAGAACTCCGAGAACAATAGAAGGGTACCAAAGCATGTTTAAACTTCAGCGGAATTCTGAGAACAATGTAAGAGTTCCGAAGCATTTTTAAACTTCACCGGAATTCCGAGAACAATGGAAGAGTTGCGAAGCATTTTTAAACGTCAGCGGAATTCCGAGAACAATGGAAGAGTTCTGAAGCATTTTTAAACGTCAGCGGAATTTTGAAAACAATGGAAGATTTCCGAAGCATTTTTAAACGTCAGCGGAATTCTGCGAACACTGGAAGAGTTCCGAAGCATTTTTAAACTTCAGCGGAATTTGGAGAACAATCGAAGAGTTCCGAAGCATTTTTAAAAGTCAGCGGAATTCCGAGAACACTGGAAGAATTCCGAAGCATTTTTAAACTTCAGCGGAATTTGGAGAACAATCGAAGAGTTCCGAAGCATTTTTAAAAGTCAGCGGAATTCCGAGAACAATGGAAGAGTTGTGAAGCATTTTTAAACGTCAGCGGAATACCAGAACAATGGAAGAGTTCCGAAGCATTTTTAAATGTCAGCGGAATTCCGAGAACAATGGAAGAGTTCTGAAGCATTTTTAAACGTCAGCGGATTTTGAAAACAATGGAAGATTTCCGAAGCATTTTTAAACGTCAGCGGAATTCTGCGAACACTGGAAGAGTTCCGAAGCATTTTTAAACTTCAGCAGAATTCTGAGAACAATGGAAGAGTTCTGAAGCATTCTTAAACTTCAGTGGAATTCCGAGAACAATGGAACAGTTTTGAAGCAATTTTAAGCGTCAGCGGAATTCCGACAACAATGGAAGAGTTCCGAAGCATTTTTAAAAGTCAGCGGAATTCTGAGAACAATAGAAGAGTTGTGAAGCATTTTTAAGCGTCAGCGGAATTTCGAGAACAATGGAAGAATTCCGAAGCATTTTTAAACTTCAAAACTTCAGAAGAATTCCGAGAACAATGGAAGAGTTCCGAAGCATTCTTAAACTTCAGCGGAATTCCGAGAACAATGGAAGAGTTCCGAAGCATTTTTAAAGGTCAGCGGAATTCCGAGAACAATGGAAGAGTTCCGAAGCATTTTTAAACATCAGCAGAATTCCTGGATCAATGGAAGAGTTCCGAATCATTTTTAAAAGTCAGCAGAATTCCGAGAACAATAGAAGGGTACCAAAGCATGTTTAAACTTCAGCGGAATTCTGAGAACAATGTAAGAGTTCCGAAGCATTTTTAAACTTCACCAGAATTCCGAGAACAATGGAAGAGTTCCGAAGCATTTTTAAACTTCACCGGAATTTCGAGAACAATGGAAGTTCCGAAGCATTTTTAAATTTCAGCAGAATTCCGAGAACAATGGAAGAGTTCCGAAGCATTTTTAAACTTCAGCAGAATTCCGAGAACAATGGAAGAGTTCCGAAGCATTCTTAAACTTCAGCGGATTTCCGAAAACAATGGAAGAGTTCCGAATCATTTTTAAATGTCAGCGGAATTCCGAGAACAATAGAAGAGTTGTGAAGCATTTTTAAGCGTCAGCGGAATTCCGACAACAATGGAAGAGTTCCGAAGCATTTTTAAAAGTCAGCGGAATTCTGAGAACAATAGAAGAGTTGTGAAGCATTTTTAAGCGTCAGCGGAATTCCGAGAACAATGGAAGAATTCCGAAGCATTTTTAAACTTCAAAACTTCAGCAGAATTCCGAGAACAATGGAAGACTTCCGAAGCATTCTTAAACTTCAGCGGAATTCCGAGAACAATGGAAGAGTTCCGAAGCATTTTTAAAAGTCAGCGGAATTCCGAGAACAATGGAAGAGTTCCGAAGCATTTTTAAACTTCAGCAGAATTCCTGGATCAATGGAAGAGTTCCGAAACATTTTTAAAAGTCAGCAGAACTCCGAGAACAATAGAAGGGTACCAAAGCATGTTTAAACTTCAGCGGAATTCTGAGAACAATGTAAGAGTTCCGAAGCATTTTTAAACTTCACCGGAATTCCGAGAACAATGGAAGAGTTCCGAAGCATTTTTAAACGTCAGCGGAATTCCGAGAACAATGGAAGAGTTCTGAAGCATTTTTAAACATCAGCGGAATTTTGAAAACAATGGAAGATTTCCGAAGCATTTTTAAACGTCAGCGGAATTCTGCGAACACTGGAAGAGTTCCGAAGCATTTTTAAACTTCAGCTGAATTTGGAGAACAATCGAAGAGTTCCGAAGCATTTTTAAATGTCAGCGGAATTCCGAGAACACTGGAAGAGTTCCGAAGCATTTTTAAACTTCAGCGGAATTTGGAGAACAATCGAAGAGTTCCGAAGCATTTTTAAAAGTCAGCGGAATTCCGAGAACAATGGAAGAGTTGTGAAGCATTTTTAAACGTCAGCGGAATTCCGAGAACAATGGAAGAGTTCCGAAGCATTTTTAAACTTCAGCAGAATTACTGGATCAATGGAAGAGTTCCGAAACATTTTTAAAAGTCAGCAGAACTCCGAGAACAATAGAAGGGTACCAAAGCATGTTTAAACTTCAGCGGAATTCTGAGAACAATGTAAGAGTTCCGAAGCATTTTTAAACTTCACCGGAATTCCGAGAACAATGGAAGAGTTCCGAAGCATTTTTAAACGTCAGCGGAATTCCGAGAACAATGGAAGAGTTCTGAAGCATTTTTAAACGTCAGCGGAATTTTGAAAACAATGGAAGATTTCCGAAGCATTTTTAAACGTCAGCGGAATTCTGCGAACACTGGAAGAGTTCCGAAGCATTTTTAAACTTCAGCGGAATTTGGAGAACAATCGAAGAGTTCCGAAGCATTTTTAAAAGTCAGCGGAATTCCGAGAACACTGGAAGAATCCCGAAGCATTTTTAAACTTCAGCGGAATTTGGAGAACAATCGAAGAGTTCCGAAGCATTTTTAAAAGTCAGCGGAATTCCGAGAACAATGGAAGAGTTCTGAAGCATTTTTAAACGTCAGCGGAATACCAGAACAATGGAAGAGTTCCGAATCATTTTTAAATGTCAGCGGAATTCCGAGAACAATGGAAGAGTTCTGAAGCATTTTTAAACGTCAGCGGATTTTGAAAACAATGGAAGATTTCCGAAGCATTTTTAAACGTCAGCGGAATTCTGCGAACACTGGAAGAGTTCCGAAGCATTTTTAAACTTCAGCGGAATTTGGAGAACAATCGAAGAGTTCCGAAGCATTTTTAAAAGTCAGCGGAATTCCGAGAACAATGGAAGAGTTGTGAAGCATTTTTAAACGTCAGCGGAATTCCGAGAACAATGGAAGAGTTCCGAAGCATTTTTAAACTTCAGCAGAATTCCTGGATCAATGGAAGAGTTCCGAAACATTTTTAAAAGTCAGCAGAACTCCGAGAACAATAGAAGGGTACCAAAGCATGTTTAAACTTCAGCGGAATTCTGAGAACAATGTAAGAGTTCCGAAGCATTTTTAAACTTCACCGGAATTTGGAGAACAATCGAAAGGTTCCGAAGCATTTTTAAAAGTCAGCGGAATTCCGAGAACAATGGAAGAGTTGTGAAGCATTTTTAAACGTCAGCGGAATACCAGAACAATGGAAGAGTTCTGAAGCATTTTTAAACGTCAGCGGATTTTGAAAACAATGGAAGATTTCCGAAGCATTTTTAAACGTCAGGGGAATTCTGCGAACACTGGAAGAGTTCCGAAGCATTTTTAAACTTCAGCGGAATTTGGAGAACAATCGAAGAGTTCCGAAGCAATTTTAAAAGTCAGCGGAATTCCGAGAACAATGGAAGAGTTGTGAAGCATTTTTAAACGTCAGTGGAATTCCAAGAACAAAGGAAGAGTTCCGAAGCATTTTTAAACGTCAGCGGATTTTGAAAACAATGGAAGATTTCCGAAGCATTTTTAAACGTCAGCGGAATTGGGAGAACAATCGAAGAGTTCCGAAGCATTTTTAAACTTCAACGGAATTTGGAGAACAATCGAAGAGTTCCGAAGCAATTTTAAAAGTCAGCGGAATTCCGAGAACAATGGAAGAGTTGTGAAGCATTTTTAAACGTCAGTGGAATTCCAAGAACAATGGAAGAGTTCCGAAGCATTTTTAAATGTCAGCAGAATTCTGAGAACAATGGAAGAGTTCCGAAGCATTTTTAAACGTCAGCGGAATTCCAAGAACAATGGAAGAGTTCTGAAGCCTTTTTAAATGTCAGCGGAATTCCGAGAACAATGGAAGAGTTCCGAAGCATTTTTAAACTTCAGCAGAATTCCGAGAATAATGGAAGAGTTCCGAAGCATTCTTAAACTTCAGCGGAATTCCGAAAACAATGGAAGAGTTCCGAAGCATTTTTAAATGTCAGCGGAATTCCGAGAACAATAGAAGAGTTGTGAAGCATTTTTAAGCGTCAGCGGAATTCCGAGAACAATGGAAGTTCCGAAGCATTTTTAAACTTCAGCAGAATTCCGAGAACAATGGAAGAGTTCCGAAGCATTTTTAAACTTCAGCAGAATTCCGAGAACAATGGAAGAGTTCCGAATCATTTTTAAATGTCAGCGGAATTCCGAGAACAATAGAAGAGTTGTGAAGCATTTTTAAGCGTCAGCGGAATTCCGACAACAATGGAAGAGTTCCGAAGCATTTTTAAAAGTCAGCAGAATTCCGAGAACAATGGAAGACTTCCGAAGCATTCTTAAACTTCAGCGGAATTCCGAAAACAATGGAAGAGTTCCGAAGCATTTTTAAAAGTCAGCGGAATTCCGAGAACAATGGAAGAGTTCCGAAGCATTTTTAAACTTCAGCAGAATTCCTGGATCAATGGAAGAGTTCCGAAACATTTTTAAAAGTCAGCAGAACTCCGAGAACAATAGAAGGGTACCAAAGCATGTTTAAACTTCAGCGGAATTCTGAGAACAATGTAAGAGTTCCGAAGCATTTTTAAACTTCACCGGAATTCCGAGAACAATGGAAGAGTTCCGAAGCATTTTTAAACGTCAGCGGAATTCCGAGAACAATGGAAGAGTTCTGAAGCATTTTTAAACATCAGCGGAATTTTGAAAACAATGGAAGATTTCCGAAGCATTTTTAAACGTCAGCGGAATTCTGCGAACACTGGAAGCGTTCCGAAGCATTTTTAAACTTCAGCTGAATTTGGAGAACAATCGAAGAGTTCCGAAGCATTTTTAAATGTCAGCGGAATTCCGAGAACACTGGAAGAGTTCCGAAGCATTTTTAAACTTCAGCGGAATTTGGAGAACAATCGAAGAGTTCCGAAGCATTTTTAAAAGTCAGCGGAATTCCGAGAACAATGGAAGAGTTGTGAAGCATTTTTAAACGTCAGCGGAATTCCGAGAACAATGGAAGAGTTCCGAAGCATTTTTAAACTTCAGCAGAATTCCTGGATCAATGGAAGAGTTCCGAAACATTTTTAAAAGTCAGCAGAACTCCGAGAACAATAGAAGGGTACCAAAGCATGTTTAAACTTCAGCGGAATTCTGAGAACAATGTAAGAGTTCCGAAGCATTTTTAAACTTCACCGGAATTCCGAGAACAATGGAAGAGTTCCGAAGCATTTTTAAACGTCAGCGGAATTCCGAGAACAATGGAAGAGTTCTGAAGCATTTTTAAACGTCAGCGGAATTTTGAAAACAATGGAAGATTTCCGAAGCATTTTTAAACGTCAGCGGAATTCTGCGAACACTGGAAGAGTTCCGAAGCATTTTTAAACTTCAGCGGAATTTGGAGAACAATCGAAGAGTTCCGAAGCATTTTTAAAAGTCAGCGGAATTCCGAGAACACTGGAAGAATCCCGAAGCATTTTTAAACTTCAGCGGAATTTGGAGAACAATCGAAGAGTTCCGAAGCATTTTTAAAAGTCAGCGGAATTCCGAGAACAATGGAAGAGTTCTGAAGCATTTTTAAACGTCAGCGGAATACCAGAACAATGGAAGAGTTCCGAATCATTTTTAAATGTCAGCGGAATTCCGAGAACAATGGAAGAGTTCTGAAGCATTTTTAAACGTCAGCGGATTTTGAAAACAATGGAAGATTTCCGAAGCATTTTTAAACGTCAGCGGAATTCTGCGAACACTGGAAGAGTTCCGAAGCATTTTTAAACTTCAGCGGAATTTGGAGAACAATCGAAGAGTTCCGAAGCATTTTTAAAAGTCAGCGGAATTCCGAGAACAATGGAAGAGTTGTGAAGCATTTTTAAACGTCAGCGGAATTCCGAGAACAATGGAAGAGTTCCGAAGCATTTTTAAACTTCAGCAGAATTCCTGGATCAATGGAAGAGTTCCGAAACATTTTTAAAAGTCAGCAGAACTCCGAGAACAATAGAAGGGTACCAAAGCATGTTTAAACTTCAGCGGAATTCTGAGAACAATGTAAGAGTTCCGAAGCATTTTTAAACTTCACCGGAATTTGGAGAACAATCGAAAGGTTCCGAAGCATTTTTAAAAGTCAGCGGAATTCCGAGAACAATGGAAGAGTTGTGAAGCATTTTTAAACGTCAGCGGAATACCAGAACAATGGAAGAGTTCTGAAGCATTTTTAAACGTCAGCGGATTTTGAAAACAATGGAAGATTTCCGAAGCATTTTTAAACGTCAGCGGAATTCTGCGAACACTGGAAGAGTTCCGAAGCATTTTTAAACTTCAGCGGAATTTGGAGAACAATCGAAGAGTTCCGAAGCAATTTTAAAAGTCAGCGGAATTCCGAGAACAATGGAAGAGTTGTGAAGCATTTTTAAACGTCAGTGGAATTCCAAGAACAAAGGAAGAGTTCCGAAGCATTTTTAAACGTCAGCGGATTTTGAAAACAATGGAAGATTTCCGAAGCATTTTTAAACGTCAGCGGAATTGGGACAACAATCGAAGAGTTCCGAAGCATTTTTAAACTTCAACGGAATTTGGAGAACAATCGAAGAGTTCCGAAGCAATTTTAAAAGTCAGCGGAATTCCGAGAACAATGGAAGAGTTGTGAAGCATTTTTAAACGTCAGTGGAATTCCAAGAACAATGGAAGAGTTCCGAAGCATTTTTAAATGTCAGCAGAATTCTGAGAACAATGGAAGAGTTCCGAAGCATTTTTAAACGTCAGCGGAATTCCAAGAACAATGGAAGAGTTCTGAAGCCTTTTTAAATGTCAGCGGAATTCCGAGAACAATGGAAGAGTTCCGAAGCATTTTTAAACTTCAGCAGAATTCCGAGAATAATGGAAGAGTTCCGAAGCATTCTTAAACTCCAGCGGAATTCCGAAAACAATGGAAGAGTTCCGAAGCATTTTTAAATGTCAGCGGAATTCCGAGAACAATAGAAGAGTTGTGAAGCATTTTTAAGCGTCAGCGGAATTCCGAGAACAATGGAAGTTCCGAAGCATTTTTAAACTTCAGCAGAATTCCGAGAACAATGGAAGAGTTCCGAAGCATTTTTAAACTTCAGCAGAATTCCGAGAACAATGGAAGAGTTCCGAAGCATTCTTAAACTTCAGCGGATTTCCGAAAACAATGGAAGAGTTCCGAATCATTTTTAAATGTCAGCGGAATTCCGAGAACAATAGAAGAGTTGTGAAGCATTTTTAAGCGTCAGCGGAATTCCGACAACAATGGAAGAGTTCCGAAGCATTTTTAAAAGTCAGCGGAATTCTGAGAACAATAGAAGAGTTGTGAAGCATTTTTAAGCGTCAGCGGAATTCCGAGAACAATGGAAGAATTCCGAAGCATTTTTAAACTTCAAAACTTCAGCAGAATTCCGAGAACAATGGAAGACTTCCGAAGCATTCTTAAACTTCAGCGGAATTCCGAGAACAATGGAAGAGTTCCGAAGCATTTTTAAAAGTCAGCGGAATTCCGAGAACAATGGAAGAGTTCCGAAGCATTTTTAAACTTCAGCGGAATTTGGAGAACAATCGAAGAGTTCCGAAGCATTTTTAAAAGTCAGCGGAATTCCGAGAACAATGGAAGAGTTGTGAAGCATTTTTAAACGTCAGCGGAATTCCGAGAACAATGGAAGAGTTCCGAAGCATTTTTAAACTTCAGCAGAATTCCTGGATCAATGGAAGAGTTCCGAAACATTTTTAAAAGTCAGCAGAACTCCGAGAACAATAGAAGGGTACCAAAGCATGTTTAAACTTCAGCGGAATTCTGAGAACAATGTAAGAGTTCCGAAGCATTTTTAAACTTCACCGGAATTCCGAGAACAATGGAAGAGTTCCGAAGCATTTTTAAACGTCAGCGGAATTCCGAGAACAATGGAAGAGTTCTGAAGCATTTTTAAACGTCAGCGGAATTTTGAAAACAATGGAAGATTTCCGAAGCATTTTTAAACGTCAGCGGAATTCTGCGAACACTGGAAGAGTTCCGAAGCATTTTTAAACTTCAGCGGAATTTGGAGAACAATCGAAGAGTTCCGAAGCATTTTTAAAAGTCAGCGGAATTCCGAGAACACTGGAAGAATCCCGAAGCATTTTTAAACTTCAGCGGAATTTGGAGAACAATCGAAGAGTTCCGAAGCATTTTTAAAAGTCAGCGGAATTCCGAGAACAATGGAAGAGTTCTGAAGCATTTTTAAACGTCAGCGGAATACCAGAACAATGGAAGAGTTCCGAATCATTTTTAAATGTCAGCGGAATTCCGAGAACAATGGAAGAGTTCTGAAGCATTTTTAAACGTCAGCGGATTTTGAAAACAATGGAAGATTTCCGAAGCATTTTTAAACGTCAGCGGAATTCTGCGAACACTGGAAGAGTTCCGAAGCATTTTTAAACTTCAGCGGAATTTGGAGAACAATCGAAGAGTTCCGAAGCATTTTTAAAAGTCAGCGGAATTCCGAGAACAATGGAAGAGTTGTGAAGCATTTTTAAACGTCAGCGGAATTCCGAGAACAATGGAAGAGTTCCGAAGCATTTTTAAACTTCAGCAGAATTCCTGGATCAATGGAAGAGTTCCGAAGCATTTTTAAAAGTCAGCGGAATTCCGAGAACACTGGAAGAGTTCCGAAGCATTTTTAAACTTCAGCGGAATTTGGAGAACAATCGAAGAGTTCCGAAGCAATTTTAAAAGTCAGCGGAATTCCGAGAACAATGGAAGAGTTGTGAAGCATTTTTAAACGTCAGTGGAATTCCAAGAACAAAGGAAGAGTTCCGAAGCATTTTTAAACGTCAGCGGATTTTGAAAACAATGGAAGATTTCCGAAGCATTTTTAAACGTCATCGGAATTGGGACAACAATCGAAGAGTTCCGAAGCATTTTTAAACTTCAACGGAATTTGGAGAACAATCGAAGAGTTCCGAAGCAATTTTAAAAGTCAGCGGAATTCCGAGAACAATGGAAGAGTTGTGAAGCATTTTTAAACGTCAGTGGAATTCCAAGAACAATGGAAGAGTTCCGAAGCATTTTTAAATGTCAGCAGAATTCTGAGAACAATGGAAGAGTTCCGAAGCATTTTTAAACGTCAGCGGAATTCCAAGAACAATGGAAGAGTTCTGAAGCCTTTTTAAATGTCAGCGGAATTCCGAGAACAATGGAAGAGTTCCGAAGCATTTTTAAACTTCAGCAGAATTCCGAGAATAATGGAAGAGTTCCGAAGCATTCTTAAACTTCAGCGGAATTCCGAAAACAATGGAAGAGTTCCGAAGCATTTTTAAATGTCAGCGGAATTCCGAGAACAATAGAAGAGTTGTGAAGCATTTTTAAGCGTCAGCGGAATTCCGAGAACAATGGAAGTTCGGAAGCATTTTTAAACTTCAGCAGAATTCCGAGAACAATGGAAGAGTTCCGAAGCATTCTTAAACTTCAGCGGATTTCCGAAAACAATGGAAGAGTTCCGAATCATTTTTAAATGTCAGCGGAATTCCGAGAACAATAGAAGAGTTGTGAAGCATTTTTAAGCGTCAGCGGAATTCCGACAACAATGGAAGAGTTCCGAAGCATTTTTAAAAGTCAGCGGAATTCTGAGAACAATAGAAGAGTTGTGAAGCATTTTTAAGCGTCAGCGGAATTCCGAGAACAATGGAAGAATTCCGAAGCATTTTTAAACTTCAAAACTTCAGCAGAATTCCGAGAACAATGGAAGACTTCCGAAGCATTCTTAAACTTCAGCGGAATTCCGAGAACAATGGAAGAGTTCCGAAGCATTTTTAAAAGTCAGCGGAATTCCGAGAACAATGGAAGAGTTCCGAAGCATTTTTAAACTTCAGCAGAATTCCTGGATCAATGGAAGAGTTCCGAAACATTTTTAAAAGTCAGCAGAACTCCGAGAACAATAGAAGGGTACCAAAGCATGTTTAAACTTCAGCGGAATTCTGAGAACAATGTAAGAGTTCCGAAGCATTTTTAAACTTCACCGGAATTCCGAGAACAATGGAAGAGTTCCGAAGCATTTTTAAACGTCAGCGGAATTCCGAGAACAATGGAAGAGTTCTGAAGCATTTTTAAACGTCAGCGGAATTTTGAAAACAATGGAAGATTTCCGAAGCATTTTTAAACGTCAGCGGAATTCTGCGAACACTGGAAGAGTTCCGAAGCATTTTTAAACTTCAGCGGAATTTGGAGAACAATCGAAGAGTTCCGAAGCATTTTTAAAAGTCAGCGGAATTCCGAGAACACTGGAAGAATTCCGAAGCATTTTTAAACTTCAGCGGAATTTGGAGAACAATCGAAGAGTTCCGAAGCATTTTTAAAAGTCAGCGGAATTCCGAGAACAATGGAAGAGTTGTGAAGCATTTTTAAACGTCAGCGGAATACCAGAACAATGGAAGAGTTCCGAAGCATTTTTAAATGTCAGCGGAATTCCGAGAACAATGGAAGAGTTCTGAAGCATTTTTAAACGTCAGCGGATTTTGAAAACAATATAAGATTTCCGAAGCATTTTTAAACGTCAGCGGAATTCTGCGAACACTGGAAGAGTTCCGAAGCATTTTTAAACTTCAGCAGAATTCTGAGAACAATGGAAGAGTTCTGAAGCATTCTTAAACTTCAGTGGAATTCCGAGAACAATGGAACAGTTTTGAAGCAATTTTAAGCGTCAGCGGAATTCCGACAACAATGGAAGAGTTCCGAAGCATTTTTAAAAGTCAGCGGAATTCTGAGAACAATAGAAGAGTTGTGAAGCATTTTTAAGCGTCAGCGGAATTTCGAGAACAATGGAAGAATTCCGAAGCATTTTTAAACTTCAAAACTTCAGAAGAATTCCGAGAACAATGGAAGAGTTCCGAAGCATTCTTAAACTTCAGCGGAATTCCGAGAACAATGGAAGAGTTCCGAAGCATTTTTAAAGGTCAGCGGAATTCCGAGAACAATGGAAGAGTTCCGAAGCATTTTTAAACATCAGCAGAATTCCTGGATCAATGGAAGAGTTCCGAATCATTTTTAAAAGTCAGCAGAATTCCGAGAACAATAGAAGGGTACCAAAGCATGTTTAAACTTCAGCGGAATTCTGAGAACAATGTAAGAGTTCCGAAGCATTTTTAAACTTCACCAGAATTCCGAGAACAATGGAAGAGTTCCGAAGCATTTTTAAACGTCAGCGGAATTCCGAGAACAATGGAAGAGTTCCGAAGCATTTTTAAACTTCACCGGAATTTCGAGAACAATGGAAGAGTTCCGAAGCATTTTTAAACGTCAGCGGAATTCCGAGAACAATGGAAGAGTTCTGAAGCATTTTTAAACATCAGCGGAATTTTGAAAACAATGGAAGATTTCCGAAGCATTTTTAAACGTCAGCGGAATTCTGCGAACACTGGAAGAGTTCCGAAGCATTTTTAAACTTCAGCTGAATTTGGAGAACAATCGAAGAGTTCCGAAGCATTTTTAAATGTCAGCGGAATTCCGAGAACACTGGAAGAGTTCCGAAGCATTTTTAAACTTCAGCGGAATTTGGAGAACAATCGAAGAGTTCCGAAGCATTTTTAAAAGTCAGCGGAATTCCGAGAACAATGGAAGAGTTGTGAAGCATTTTTAAACGTCAGCGGAATTCCGAGAACAATGGAAGAGTTCCGAAGCATTTTTAAACTTCAGCAGAATTCCTGGATCAATGGAAGAGTTCCGAAACATTTTTAAAAGTCAGCAGAACTCCGAGAACAATAGAAGGGTACCAAAGCATGTTTAAACTTCAGCGGAATTCTGAGAACAATGGAAGAGTTCCGAAGCATTTTTAAACTTCAAAACTTCAGAAGAATTCCGAGAACAATGGAAGAGTTCCGAAGCATTCTTAAACTTCAGCGGAATTCCGAGAACAATGGAAGAGTTCTGAAGCATTTTTAAACGTCAGCGGATTTTGAAAACAATGGAAGATTTCCGAAGCATTTTTAAACGTCAGCGGAATTCTGCGAACACTGGAAGAGTTCCGAAGCATTTTTAAACTTCAGCAGAATTCTGAGAACAATGGAAGAGTTCTGAAGCATTCTTAAACTTCAGTGGAATTCCGAGAACAATGGAACAGTTTTGAAGCAATTTTAAGCGTCAGCAGAACTCCGAGAACAATAGAAGGGTACCAAAGCATATTTAAACTTCAGCGGAATTCTGAGAACAATGTAAGAGTTCCGAAGCATTTTTAAACTTCACCGGAATTCCGAGAACAATGGAAGAGTTCCGAAGCATTTTTAAACGTCAGCGGAATTCCGAGAACAATGGAAGAGTTCTGAAGCATTTTTAAACATCAGCGGAATTTTGAATACAATGGAAGATTTCCGAAGCATTTTTAAACGTCAGCGGAATTCTGCGAACACTGGAAGAGTTCCGAAGCATTTTTAAACTTCACCAGAATTCCGAGAACAATGGAAGAGTTCCGAAGCATTTTTAAACTTCACCGGAATTCCGAGAACAATGGAAGAGTTCCGAAGCATTTTTAAACGTCAGCGGAATTCCGAGAACAATGGAAGAGTTCTGAAGCATTTTTAAACATCAGCGGAATTTTGAAAACAATGGAAGATTTCCGAAGCATTTTTAAATGTCAGCGGAATTCTGCGAACACTGGAAGAGTTCCGAAGCATTTTTAAACTTCAGCGGAATTTGGAGAACAATCGAAGAGTTCCGAAGCATTTTTAAAAGTCAGCGGAATTCCGAGAACACTGGAAGAGTTCCGAAGCATTTTTAAACTTCAGCGGAATTTGGAGAACAATCGAAGAGTTCCGAAGCATTTTTAAAAGTCAGCGGAATTCCGAGAACAATGGAAGAGTTGTGAAGCATTTTTAAACGTCAGCGGAATTCCGAGAACAATGGAAGAGTTCCGAAGCATTTTTAAACTTCAGCAGAATTCCTGGATCAATGGAAGAGTTCCGAAACATTTTTAAAAGTCAGCAGAACTCCGAGAACAATAGAAGGGTACCAAAGCATGTTTAAACTTCAGCGGAATTCTGAGAACAATGTAAGAGTTCCGAAGCATTTTTAAACTTCACCGGAATTTGGAGAACAATCGAAGAGTTCCGAAGCATTTTTAAAAGTCAGCGGAATTCCGAGAACACTGGAAGAATTCCGAAGCATTTTTAAACTTCAGCGGAATTTGGAGAACAATCGAAGAGTTCCGAAGCATTTTTAAAAGTCAGCGGAATTCCGAGAACAATGGAAGAGTTGTGAAGCATTTTTAAACGTCAGCGGAATACCAGAACAATGGAAGAGTTCCGAAGCATTTTTAAATGTCAGCGGAATTCCGAGAACAATGGAAGAGTTCTGAAGCATTTTTAAACGTCAGCGGATTTTGAAAACAATGGAAGATTTCCGAAGCATTTTTAAACGTCAGCGGAATTCTGCGAACACTGGAAGAGTTCCGAAGCATTTTTAAACTTCAGCAGAATTCTGAGAACAATGGAAGAGTTCTGAAGCATTCTTAAACTTCAGTGGAATTCCGAGAACAATGGAACAGTTTTGAAGCAATTTTAAGCGTCAGCAGAACTCCGAGAACAATAGAAGGGTACCAAAGCATGTTTTAACTTCAGCGGAATTCTGAGAACAATGTAAGAGTTCCGAAGCATTTTTAAACTTCACCGGAATTCCGAGAACAATGGAAGAGTTCCGAAGCATTTTTAAACATCAGCGGAATTCCGAGAACAATGGAAGAGTTCTGAAGCATTTTTAAACGTCAGCGGAATTTTGAAAACAATGGAAGATTTCCGAAGCATTTTTAAACGTCAGCGGAATTCCGAGAACAATGGAAGAGTTCTGAAGCATTTTTAAACTTCAGCGGAATTTGGAGAACAATCGAAGAGTTCCGAAGCATTTTTAAACATCAGCAGAATTCCTGGATCAATGGAAGAGTTCCGAATCATTTTTAAAAGTCAGCAGAATTGCGAGAACAATAGAAGGGTACCAAAGCATGTTTAAACTTCAGCGGAATTCTGAGAACAATGTAAGAGTTCCGAAGCATTTTTAAACTTCACCAGAATTCCGAGAACAATGGAAGAGTTCCGAAGCATTTTTAAACGTCAGCGGAATTCCGAGAACAATGGAAGAGTTCCGAAGCATTTTTAAACTTCACCGGAATTCCGAGAACAATGGAAGAGTTCCGAAGCATTTTTAAAAGTCAGCGGATTTTGAAAACAATGGAAGATTTCCGAAGCATTTTTAAACGTCAGCGGAATTCTGCGAACACTGGAAGAGTTCCGAAGCATTTTTAAACTTCAGCGGAATTTGGAGAACAATCGAAGAGTTCCGAAGCAATTTTAAAAGTCAGCGGAATTCCGAGAACAATGGAAGAGTTGTGAAGCATTTTTAAACGTCAGTGGAATTCCAAGAACAAAGGAAGAGTTCCGAAGAATTTTTAAACGTCAGCGGATTTTGAAAACAATGGAAGATTTCCGAAGCATTTTTAAACGTCAGCGGAATTTTGAGAACAATCGAAGAGTTCCGAAGCATTTTTAAACTTCAACGGAATTTGGAGAACAATCGAAGAGTTCCGAAGCAATTTTAAAAGTCAGCGGAATTCCGAGAACAATGGAAGAGTTGTGAAGCATTTTTAAACGTCAGTGGAATTCCAAGAACAATGGAAGAGTTCCGAAGCATTTTTAAATGTCAGCGGAATTCCGAGAACAATAGAAGAGTTCCGAAGCATTTTTAAACTTCAGCAGAATTCCTGGATCAATGGAAGAGTTCCGAAGCATTTTTAAAAGTCAGCAGGATTCCGAGAACAATAGAAGGGTACCAAAGCATGTTTAAACTTCAGCGGAATTCTGAGAACAATGTAAGAGTTCTGAAGCATTTTTAAACTTCACCGGAATTCTGCGAACACTGGAAGAGTTCCGAAGCATTTTTAAACTTCACCAGAATTCCGAGAACAATGGAAGAGTTCCGAAGCATTTTTAAACGTCAGCGGAATTCCGAGAACAATGGAAGAGTTCCGAAGCATTTTTAAACTTCACCGGAATTCCGAGAACAATGGAAGAGTTCCGAAGCATTTTTAAACTTCAGCGGAATTCCGAGAACAATGGAAGAGTTCCGAAGCATTTTTAAAGGTCAGCGGAATTCCGAGAACAATGGAAGAGTTCCGAAGCATTTTTAAAGGTCAGCGGAATTCCGAGAACAATGGAAGAGTCCCGAAGCATTTTTAAACATCAGCAGAATTCCTGGATCAATGGAAGAGTTCCGAATCATTTTTAAAAGTCAGCAGAATTCCGAGAACAATAGAAGGGTACCAAAGCATGTTTAAACTTCAGCGGAATTCTGAGAACAATGTAAGAGTTCCGAAGCATTTTTAAACTTCACCAGAATTCCGAGAACAATGGAAGAGTTCCGAAGCATTTTTAAACGTCAGCGGAATTCCGAGAACAATGGAAGAGTTCCGAAGCATTTTTAAACGTCAGCGGAATTCTGCGAACACTGGAAGAGTTCCGAAGCATTTTTAAACTTCAGCGGAATTTGGAGAACAATCGAAGAGTTCCGAAGCAATTTTAAAAGTCAGCGGAATTCCGAGAACAATGGAAGAGTTGTGAAGCATTTTTAAACGTCAGTGGAATTCCAAGAACAAAGGAAGAGTTCCGAAGCATTTTTAAACGTCAGCGGATTTTGAAAACAATGGAAGATTTCCGAAGCATTTTTAAACGTCAGCGGAATTTGGAGAACAATCGAAGAGTTCCGAAGCATTTTTAAACTTCAACGGAATTTGGAGAACAATCGAAGAGTTCCGAAGCAATTTTAAAAGTCAGCGGAATTCCGAGAACAATGGAAGAGTTGTGAAGCATTTTTAAACGTCAGTGGAATTCCAAGAACAATGGAAGAGTTCCGAAGCATTTTTAAATGTCAGTGGAATTCCGAGAACAATAGAAGAGTTCCGAAGCATTTTTAAACTTCAGCAGAATTCCTGGATCAATGGAAGAGTTCCGAAGCATTTTTAAAAGTCAGCAGAATTCCGAGAACAATAGAAGGGTACCAAAGCATGTTTAAACTTCAGCGGAATTCTGAGAACAATGTAAGAGTTCCGAAGCATTTTTAAACTTCACCGGAATTCCGAGAACAATGGAAGAGTTCCGAAGCATTTTTAAACGTCAGCGGAATTCTGCGAACACTGGAAGAGTTCCGAAGCATTTTTAAACTTCAGCGGAATTTGGAGAACAATCGAAGAGTTCCGAAGCATTTTTAAAAGTCAGCGGAATTCCGAGAACACTGGAAGAGTTCCGAAGCATTTTTAAACTTCAGCGGAATTTGGAGAACAATCGAAGAGTTCCGAAGCATTTTTAAAAGTCAGCGGAATTCCGAGAACAATGGAAGAGTTGTGAAGCATTTTTAAACGTCAGCGGAATTCCGAGAACAATGGAAGAGTTCCGAAGCATTTTTAAACTTCAGCAGAATTCCTGGATCAATGGAAGAGTTCCGAAACATTTTTAAAAGTCAGCAGAACTCCGAGAACAATAGAAGGGTACCAAAGCATGTTTAAACTTCAGCGGAATTCTGAGAACAATGTAAGAGTTCCAAAGCATTTTTAAACTTCACCGGAATTTGGAGAACAATCGAAGAGTTCCGAAGCATTTTTAAAAGTCAGCGGAATTCCGAGAACACTGGAAGAATTCCGAAGCATTTTTAAACTTCAGTGGAATTTGGAGAACAATCGAAGAGTTCCGAAGCATTTTTAAAAGTCAACGGAATTCCGAGAACAATGGAAGAGTTGAGAAGCATTTTTAAACGTCAGCGGAATACCAGAACAATGGAAGAGTTCCGAAGCATTTTTAAATGTCAGCGGAATTCCGAGAACAATGGAAGAGTTCTGAAGCATTTTTAAACGTCAGCGGATTTTGAAAACAATGGAAGATTTCCGAATCATTTTTAAACGTCAGCGGAATTCTGCGAACACTGGAAGTGTTCCGAAGCATTTTTAGACTTCAGCAGAATTCTGAGAACAATGGAAGAGTTCTGAAGCATTCTTAAACTTCAGTGGAATTCCGAGAACAATGGAACAGTTTTGAAGCAATTTTAAGCGTCAGCGGAATTCCGACAACAATGGAAGAGTTCCGAAGCATTTTTAAAAGTCAGCGGAATTCTGAGAACAATAGAAGAGTTGTGAAGCATTTTTAAGCGTCAGCGGAATTCCGAGAACAATGGAAGAATTCCGAAGCATTTTTAAACTTCAAAACTTCAGAAGAATTCCGAGAACAATGGAAGAGTTCCGAAGCATTCTTAAACTTCAGCGGAATTCCGAGAACAATGGAAGAGTTCCGAAGCATTTTTAAAGGTCAGCGGAATTCCGAGAACAATGGAAGAGTTCCGAAGCATTTTTAAACATCAGCAGAATTCCTGGATCAATGGAAGAGTTCCGAATCATTTTTAAAAGTCAGCAGAATTCCGAGAACAATAGAAGGGTACCAAAGCATGTTTAAACTTCAGCGGAATTCCGAGAACAATGTAAGAGTTCCGAAGCATTTTTAAACTTCACCAGAATTCCGAGAACAATGGAAGAGTTCCGAAGCATTTTTAAACGTCAGCGGAATTCCGAGAACAATGGAAGAGTTCTGAAGCATTTTTAAACATCAGCGGAATTTTGAAAACAATGGAAGATTTCCGAAGCATTTTTAAACGTCAGCGGAATTCTGCGAACACTGGAAGAGTTCCGAAGCATTTTTAAACTTCAGCGGAATTTGGAGAACAATCGAAGAGTTCTGAAGCATTTTTAAAAGTCAGCGGAATTCCGAGAACAATGGAAGAGTTGTGAAGCATTTTTAAACGTCAGCGGAATTCCGAGAACAATGGAAGAGTTCCGAAGCATTTTTAAACTTCAGCAGAATTCCTGGATCAATGGAAGAGTTCCGAAACATTTTTAAAAGTCAGCAGAACTCCGAGAACAATAGAAGGGTACCAAAGCATGTTTAAACTTCAGCGGAATTCTGAGAACAATGTAAGAGTTCCGAAGCATTTTTAAACTTCACCGGAATTCCGAGAACAATGGAAGAGTTCCGAAGCATTTTTAAACGTCAGCGGAATTCCGAGAACAATGGAAGAGTTCTGAAGCATTTTTAAACGTCAGCGGAATTTTGAAAACAATGGAAGATTTCCGAAGCATTTTTAAACGTCAGCGGAATTCCGAGAACAATGGAAGAGTTCTGAAGCATTTTTAAACTTCAGCGGAATTTGGAGAACAATCGAAGAGTTCCGAAGCATTTTTAAAAGTCAGCGGAATTCTGAGAACAATAGAAGAGTTGTGAAGCATTTTTAAGCGTCAGCGGAATTCCGAGAACAATGGAAGAATTCCGAAGCATTTTTAAACTTCAAAACTTCAGAAGAATTCCGAGAACAATGGAAGAGTTCCGAAGCATTCTTAAACTTCAGCGGAATTCCGAGAACAATGGAAGAGTTCCGAAGCATTTTTAAAGGTCAGCGGAATTCCGAGAACAATGGAAGAGTTCCGAAGCATTTTTAAACATCAGCAGAATTCCTGGATCAATGGAAGAGTTCCGAATCATTTTTAAAAGTCAGCAGAATTCCGAGAACAATAGAAGGGTACCAAAGCATGTTTAAACTTCAGCGGAATTCTGAGAACAATGTAAGAGTTCCGAAGCATTTTTAAACTTCACCAGAATTCCGAGAACAATGGAAGAGTTCCGAAGCATTTTTAAACGTCAGCGGAATTCCGAGAACAATGGAAGAGTTCCGAAGCATTTTTAAACTTCACCGGAATTCCGAGAACAATGGAAGAGTTCTGAAGCATTTTTAAACATCAGCGGAATTTTGAAAACAATGGAAGATTTCCGAAGCATTTTTAAACGTCAGCGGAATTCTGCGAACACTGGAAGAGTTCCGAAGCATTTTTAAACTTCAGCGGAATTTGGAGAACAATCGAAGAGTTCCGAAGCATTTTTAAAAGTCAGCGGAATTCCGAGAACACTGGAAGAGTTCCGAAGCATTGTTAAACTTCAGCGGAATTTGGAGAACAATCGAAGAGTTCCGAAGCATTTTTAAAAGTCAGCGGAATTCCGAGAACAATGGAAGAGTTGTGAAGCATTTTTAAACGTCAGCGGAATTCCGAGAACAATGGAAGAGTTCCGAAGCATTTTTAAACTTCAGCAGAATTCCTGGATCAATGGAAGAGTTCTGAAACATTTTTAAAAGTCAGCAGAACTCCGAGAACAATAGAAGGGTACCAAAGCATGTTTAAACTTCAGCGGAATTCTGAGACCAATGTAAGAGTTCCGAAGCATTTTTAAACTTCACCGGAATTTGGAGAACAATCGAAGAGTTCCGAAGCATTTTTAAAAGTCAGCGGAAATCCGAGAACACTGGAAGAATTCCGAAGCATTTTTAAACTTCAGTGGAATTTGGAGAACAATCGAAGAGTTCCGAAGCATTTTTAAAAGTCAGCGGAATTCCGAGAACAATGGAAGAGTTGAGAAGCATTTTTAAACGTCAGCGGAATACCAGAACAATGGAAGAGTTCCGAAGCATTTTTAAATGTCAGCGGAATTCCGAGAACAATGGAAGAGTTCTGAAGCATTTTTAAACGTCAGCGGATTTTGAAAACAATGGAAGATTTCCGAAGCATTTTTAAACGTCAGCGGAATTCTGCGAACACTGGAAGAGTTCCGAAGCATTTTTAAACTTCAGCAGAATTCTGAGAACAATGGAAGAGTTCTGAAGCATTCTTAAACTTCAGTGGAATTCCGAGAACAATGGAACAGTTTTGAAGCAATTTTAAGCGTCAGCAGAACTCCGAGAACAATAGAAGGGTACCAAAGCATGTTTTAACTTCAGCGGAATTCTGAGAACAATGTAAGAGTTCCGAAGCATTTTTAAACTTCACCGGAATTCCGAGAACAATGGAAGAGTTCCGAAGCATTTTTAAACATCAGCGGAATTCCGAGAACAATGGAAGAGTTCTGAAGCATTTTTAAACGTCAGCGGAATTTTGAAAACAATGGAAGATTTCCGAAGCATTTTTAAACGTCAGCGGAATTCCGAGAACAATGGAAGAGTTCTGAAGCATTTTTAAACTTCAGCGGAATTTGGAGAACAATCGAAGAGTTCCGAAGCATTTTTAAACATCAGCAGAATTCCTGGATCAATGGAAGAGTTCCGAATCATTTTTAAAAGTCAGCAGAATTGCGAGAACAATAGAAGGGTACCAAAGCATGTTTAAACTTCAGCGGAATTCTGAGAACAATGTAAGAGTTCCGAAGCATTTTTAAACTTCACCAGAATTCCGAGAACAATGGAAGAGTTCCGAAGCATTTTTAAACGTCAGCGGAATTCCGAGAACAATGGAAGAGTTCCGAAGCATTTTTAAACTTCACCGGAATTCCGAGAACAATGGAAGAGTTCCGAAGCATTTTTAAAAGTCAGCGGATTTTGAAAACAATGGAAGATTTCCGAAGCATTTTTAAACGTCAGCGGAATTCTGCGAACACTGGAAGAGTTCCGAAGCATTTTTAAACTTCAGCGGAATTTGGAGAACAATCGAAGAGTTCCGAAGCAATTTTAAAAGTCAGCGGAATTCCGAGAACAATGGAAGAGTTGTGAAGCATTTTTAAACGTCAGTGGAATTCCAAGAACAAAGGAAGAGTTCCGAAGAATTTTTAAACGTCAGCGGATTTTGAAAACAATGGAAGATTTCCGAAGCATTTTTAAACGTCAGCGGAATTTTGAGAACAATCGAAGAGTTCCGAAGCATTTTTAAACTTCAACGGAATTTGGAGAACAATCGAAGAGTTCCGAAGCAATTTTAAAAGTCAGCGGAATTCCGAGAACAATGGAAGAGTTGTGAAGCATTTTTAAACGTCAGTGGAATTCCAAGAACAATGGAAGAGTTCCGAAGCATTTTTAAATGTCAGCGGAATTCCGAGAACAATAGAAGAGTTCCGAAGCATTTTTAAACTTCAGCAGAATTCCTGGATCAATGGAAGAGTTCCGAAGCATTTTTAAAAGTCAGCAGGATTCCGAGAACAATAGAAGGGTACCAAAGCATGTTTAAACTTCAGCGGAATTCTGAGAACAATGTAAGAGTTCTGAAGCATTTTTAAACTTCACCGGAATTCTGCGAACACTGGAAGAGTTCCGAAGCATTTTTAAACTTCACCAGAATTCCGAGAACAATGGAAGAGTTCCGAAGCATTTTTAAACGTCAGCGGAATTCCGAGAACAATGGAAGAGTTCCGAAGCATTTTTAAACTTCACCGGAATTCCGAGAACAATGGAAGAGTTCCGAAGCATTTTTAAACTTCAGCGGAATTCCGAGAACAATGGAAGAGTTCCGAAGCATTTTTAAAGGTCAGCGGAATTCCGAGAACAATGGAAGAGTTCCGAAGCATTTTTAAAGGTCAGCGGAATTCCGAGAACAATGGAAGAGTCCCGAAGCATTTTTAAACATCAGCAGAATTCCTGGATCAATGGAAGAGTTCCGAATCATTTTTAAAAGTCAGCAGGATTCCGAGAACAATAGAAGGGTACCAAAGCATGTTTAAACTTCAGCGGAATTCTGAGAACAATGTAAGAGTTCTGAAGCATTTTTAAACTTCACCGGAATTCTGCGAACACTGGAAGAGTTCCGAAGCATTTTTAAACTTCACCAGAATTCCGAGAACAATGGAAGAGTTCCGAAGCATTTTTAAACGTCAGCGGAATTCCGAGAACAATGGAAGAGTTCCGAAGCATTTTTAAACGTCAGCGGAATTCTGCGAACACTGGAAGAGTTCCGAAGCATTTTTAAACTTCAGCGGAATTTGGAGAACAATCGAAGAGTTCCGAAGCAATTTTAAAAGTCAGCGGAATTCCGAGAACAATGGAAGAGTTGTGAAGCATTTTTAAACGTCAGTGGAATTCCAAGAACAAAGGAAGAGTTCCGAAGCATTTTTAAACGTCAGCGGATTTTGAAAACAATGGAAGATTTCCGAAGCATTTTTAAACGTCAGCGGAATTTGGAGAACAATCGAAGAGTTCCGAAGCATTTTTAAACTTCAACGGAATTTGGAGAACAATCGAAGAGTTCCGAAGCAATTTTAAAAGTCAGCGGAATTCCGAGAACAATGGAAGAGTTGTGAAGCATTTTTAAACGTCAGTGGAATTCCAAGAACAATGGAAGAGTTCCGAAGCATTTTTAAATGTCAGTGGAATTCCGAGAACAATAGAAGAGTTCCGAAGCATTTTTAAACTTCAGCAGAATTCCTGGATCAATGGAAGAGTTCCGAAGCATTTTTAAAAGTCAGCAGAATTCCGAGAACAATAGAAGGGTACCAAAGCATGTTTAAACTTCAGCGGAATTCTGAGAACAATGTAAGAGTTCCGAAGCATTTTTAAACTTCACCGGAATTCCGAGAACAATGGAAGAGTTCCGAAGCATTTTTAAACGTCAGCGGAATTCTGCGAACACTGGAAGAGTTCCGAAGCATTTTTAAACTTCAGCGGAATTTGGAGAACAATCGAAGAGTTCCGAAGCATTTTTAAAAGTCAGCGGAATTCCGAGAACACTGGAAGAGTTCCGAAGCATTTTTAAACTTCAGCGGAATTTGGAGAACAATCGAAGAGTTCCGAAGCATTTTTAAAAGTCAGCGGAATTCCGAGAACAATGGAAGAGTTGTGAAGCATTTTTAAACGTCAGCGGAATTCCGAGAACAATGGAAGAGTTCCGAAGCATTTTTAAACTTCAGCAGAATTCCTGGATCAATGGAAGAGTTCCGAAACATTTTTAAAAGTCAGCAGAACTCCGAGAACAATAGAAGGGTACCAAAGCATGTTTAAACTTCAGCGGAATTCTGAGAACAATGTAAGAGTTCCAAAGCATTTTTAAACTTCACCGGAATTTGGAGAACAATCGAAGAGTTCCGAAGCATTTTTAAAAGTCAGCGGAATTCCGAGAACACTGGAAGAATTCCGAAGCATTTTTAAACTTCAGTGGAATTTGGAGAACAATCGAAGAGTTCCGAAGCATTTTTAAAAGTCAACGGAATTCCGAGAACAATGGAAGAGTTGAGAAGCATTTTTAAACGTCAGCGGAATACCAGAACAATGGAAGAGTTCCGAAGCATTTTTAAATGTCAGCGGAATTCCGAGAACAATGGAAGAGTTCTGAAGCATTTTTAAACGTCAGCGGATTTTGAAAACAATGGAAGATTTCCGAATCATTTTTAAACGTCAGCGGAATTCTGCGAACACTGGAAGTGTTCCGAAGCATTTTTAGACTTCAGCAGAATTCTGAGAACAATGGAAGAGTTCTGAAGCATTCTTAAACTTCAGTGGAATTCCGAGAACAATGGAACAGTTTTGAAGCAATTTTAAGCGTCAGCGGAATTCCGACAACAATGGAAGAGTTCCGAAGCATTTTTAAAAGTCAGCGGAATTCTGAGAACAATAGAAGAGTTGTGAAGCATTTTTAAGCGTCAGCGGAATTCCGAGAACAATGGAAGAATTCCGAAGCATTTTTAAACTTCAAAACTTCAGAAGAATTCCGAGAACAATGGAAGAGTTCCGAAGCATTCTTAAACTTCAGCGGAATTCCGAGAACAATGGAAGAGTTCCGAAGCATTTTTAAAGGTCAGCGGAATTCCGAGAACAATGGAAGAGTTCCGAAGCATTTTTAAACATCAGCAGAATTCCTGGATCAATGGAAGAGTTCCGAATCATTTTTAAAAGTCAGCAGAATTCCGAGAACAATAGAAGGGTACCAAAGCATGTTTAAACTTCAGCGGAATTCCGAGAACAATGTAAGAGTTCCGAAGCATTTTTAAACTTCACCAGAATTCCGAGAACAATGGAAGAGTTCCGAAGCATTTTTAAACGTCAGCGGAATTCCGAGAACAATGGAAGAGTTCTGAAGCATTTTTAAACATCAGCGGAATTTTGAAAACAATGGAAGATTTCCGAAGCATTTTTAAACGTCAGCGGAATTCTGCGAACACTGGAAGAGTTCCGAAGCATTTTTAAACTTCAGCGGAATTTGGAGAACAATCGAAGAGTTCTGAAGCATTTTTAAAAGTCAGCGGAATTCCGAGAACAATGGAAGAGTTGTGAAGCATTTTTAAACGTCAGCGGAATTCCGAGAACAATGGAAGAGTTCCGAAGCATTTTTAAACTTCAGCAGAATTCCTGGATCAATGGAAGAGTTCCGAAACATTTTTAAAAGTCAGCAGAACTCCGAGAACAATAGAAGGGTACCAAAGCATGTTTAAACTTCAGCGGAATTCTGAGAACAATGTAAGAGTTCCGAAGCATTTTTAAACTTCACCGGAATTCCGAGAACAATGGAAGAGTTCCGAAGCATTTTTAAACGTCAGCGGAATTCCGAGAACAATGGAAGAGTTCTGAAGCATTTTTAAACGTCAGCGGAATTTTGAAAACAATGGAAGATTTCCGAAGCATTTTTAAACGTCAGCGGAATTCCGAGAACAATGGAAGAGTTCTGAAGCATTTTTAAACTTCAGCGGAATTTGGAGAACAATGGAAGAGTTCCGAAGCATTTTTAAAAGTCAGCGGAATTCTGAGAACAATAGAAGAGTTGTGAAGCATTTTTAAGCGTCAGCGGAATTCCGAGAACAATGGAAGAATTCCGAAGCATTTTTAAACTTCAAAACTTCAGAAGAATTCCGAGAACAATGGAAGAGTTCCGAAGCATTCTTAAACTTCAGCGGAATTCCGAGAACAATGGAAGAGTTCCGAAGCATTTTTAAAGGTCAGCGGAATTCCGAGAACAATGGAAGAGTTCCGAAGCATTTTTAAACATCAGCAGAATTCCTGGATCAATGGAAGAGTTCCGAATCATTTTTAAAAGTCAGCAGAATTCCGAGAACAATAGAAGGGTACCAAAGCATGTTTAAACTTCAGCGGAATTCTGAGAACAATGTAAGAGTTCCGAAGCATTTTTAAACTTCACCAGAATTCCGAGAACAATGGAAGAGTTCCGAAGCATTTTTAAACGTCAGCGGAATTCCGAGAACAATGGAAGAGTTCCGAAGCATTTTTAAACTTCACCGGAATTCCGAGAACAATGGAAGAGTTCTGAAGCATTTTTAAACATCAGCGGAATTTTGAAAACAATGGAAGATTTCCGAAGCATTTTTAAACGTCAGCGGAATTCTGCGAACACTGGAAGAGTTCCGAAGCATTTTTAAACTTCAGCGGAATTTGGAGAACAATCGAAGAGTTCCGAAGCATTTTTAAAAGTCAGCGGAATTCCGAGAACACTGGAAGAGTTCCGAAGCATTGTTAAACTTCAGCGGAATTTGGAGAACAATCGAAGAGTTCCGAAGCATTTTTAAAAGTCAGCGGAATTCCGAGAACAATGGAAGAGTTGTGAAGCATTTTTAAACGTCAGCGGAATTCCGAGAACAATGGAAGAGTTCCGAAGCATTTTTAAACTTCAGCAGAATTCCTGGATCAATGGAAGAGTTCTGAAACATTTTTAAAAGTCAGCAGAACTCCGAGAACAATAGAAGGGTACCAAAGCATGTTTAAACTTCAGCGGAATTCTGAGACCAATGTAAGAGTTCCGAAGCATTTTTAAACTTCACCGGAATTTGGAGAACAATCGAAGAGTTCCGAAGCATTTTTAAAAGTCAGCGGAAATCCGAGAACACTGGAAGAATTCCGAAGCATTTTTAAACTTCAGTGGAATTTGGAGAACAATCGAAGAGTTCCGAAGCATTTTTAAAAGTCAGCGGAATTCCGAGAACAATGGAAGAGTTGAGAAGCATTTTTAAACGTCAGCGGAATACCAGAACAATGGAAGAGTTCCGAAGCATTTTTAAATGTCAGCGGAATTCCGAGAACAATGGAAGAGTTCTGAAGCATTTTTAAACGTCAGCGGATTTTGAAAACAATGGAAGATTTCCGAATCATTTTTAAACGTCAGCGGAATTCTGCGAACACTGGAAGAGTTCCGAAGCATTTTTAAACTTCAGCAGAATTCTGAGAACAATGGAAGAGTTCTGAAGCATTCTTAAACTTCAGTGGAATTCCGAGAACAATGGAACAGTTTTGAAGCAATTTTAAGCGTCAGCGGAATTCCGACAACAATGGAAGAGTTCCGAAGCATTTTTAAAAGTCAGCGGAATTCTGAGAACAATAGAAGAGTTGTGAAGCATTTTTAAGCGTCAGCGGAATTCCGAGAACAATGGAAGAATTCCGAAGCATTTTTAAACTTCAAAACTTCAGAAGAATTCCGAGAACAATGGAAGAGTTCCGAAGCATTCTTAAACTTCAGCGGAATTCCGAGAACAATGGAAGAGTTCCGAAGCATTTTTAAAGGTCAGCGGAATTCCGAGAACAATGGAAGAGTTCCGAAGCATTTTTAAACATCAGCAGAATTCCTGGATCAATGGAAGAGTTCCGAATCATTTTTAAAAGTCAGCAGAATTCCGAGAACAATAGAAGGGTACCAAAGCATGTTTAAACTTCAGCGGAATTCCGAGAACAATGTAAGAGTTCCGAAGCATTTTTAAACTTCAGCAGAATTCCGAGAACAATGGAAGAGTTCCGAAGCATTTTTAAACGTCAGCGGAATTCCGAGAACAATGGAAGAGTTCCGAAGCATTTTTAAACTTCACCGGAATTCCGAGAACAATGGAAGAGTTCCGAAGCATTTTTAAACGTCAGCGGAATTCCGAGAACAATGGAAGAGTTCTGAAGCATTTTTAAACATCAGTGGAATTTTGAAAACAATGGAAGATTTCCGAAGCATTTTTAAACGTCAGCGGAATTCTGCGAACACTGGAAGAGTTCCGAAGCATTTTTAAACTTCAGCGGAATTTGGAGAACAATCGAAGAGTTCTGAAGCATTTTTAAAAGTCAGCGGAATTCCGAGAACAATGGAAGAGTTGTGAAGCATTTTTAAACGTCAGCGGAATTCCGAGAACAATGGAAGAGTTCCGAAGCATTTTTAAACTTCAGCAGAATTCCTGGATCAATGGAAGAGTTCCGAAACATTTTTAAAAGTCAGCAGAACTCCGAGAACAATAGAAGGGTACCAAAGCATGTTTAAACTTCAGTGGAATTCTGAGAACAATGTAAGAGTTCCGAAGCATTTTTAAACTTCACCGGAATTCCGAGAACAATGGAAGAGTTCTGAAGCATTTTTAAACGTCAGCGGAATTTTGAAAACAATGGAAGATTTCCGAAGCATTTTTAAACGTCAGCGGAATTCCGAGAACAATGGAAGAGTTCTGAAGCATTTTTAAACTTCAGCGGAATTTGGAGAACAATCGAAGAGTTCCGAAGCATTTTTAAAAGTCAGCGGAATTCTGAGAACAATAGAAGAGTTGTGAAGCATTTTTAAGCGTCAGCGGAATTCCGAGAACAATGGAAGAATTCCGAAGCATTTTTAAACTTCAAAACTTCAGAAGAATTCCGAGAACAATGGAAGAGTTCCGAAGCATTATTAAACTTCAGCGGAATTCCGAGAACAATGGAAGAGTTCCGAAGCATTTTTAAACATCAGCGGAATTCTGCGAACACTGGAAGAGTTCCGAAGCATTTTTAAACTTCAGTGGAATTTGGAGAACAATCGAAGAGTTCCGAAGCATTTTTAAAAGTCAGCGGAATTCCGAGAACACTGGAAGAGTTCCGAAGCATTGTTAAACTTCAGCGGAATTTGGAGAACAATCGAAGAGTTCCGAAGCATTTTTAAAAGTCAGCGGAATTCCGAGAACAATGGAAGAGTTGTGAAGCATTTTTAAACGTCAGCGGAATTCCGAGAACAATGGAAGAGTTCCGAAGCATTTTTAAACTTCAGCAGAATTCCTGGATCAATGGAAGAGTTCCGAAACATTTTTAAAAGTCAGCAGAACTCCGAGAACAATAGAAGGGTACCAAAGCATGTTTAAACTTCAGCGGAATTCTGAGAACAATGTAAGAGTTCCGAAGCATTTTTAAACTTCACCGGAATTTGGAGAACAATCGAAGAGTTCCGAAGCATTTTTAAAAGTCAGCGGAATTCCGAGAACACTGGAAGAATTCCGAAGCATTTTTAAACTTCAGTGGAATTTGGAGAACAATCGAAGAGTTCCGAAGCATTTTTAAAAGTCAGCGGAATTCCGAGAACAATGGAAGAGTTGAGAAGCATTTTTAAACGTCAGCGGAATACCAGAACAATGGAAGAGTTCCGAAGCATTTTTAAATGTCAGCGGAATTCCGAGAACAATGGAAGAGTTCTGAAGCATTTTTAAACGTCAGCGGATTTTGAAAACAATGGAAGATTTCCGAATCATTTTTAAACGTCAGCGGAATTCTGCGAACACTGGAAGAGTTCCGAAGCATTTTTAAACTTCAGCAGAATTCTGAGAACAATGGAAGAGTTCTGAAGCATTCTTAAACTTCAGTGGAATTCCGAGAACAATGGAACAGTTTTGAAGCAATTTTAAGCGTCAGCGGAATTCCGACAACAATGGAAGAGTTCCGAAGCATTTTTAAAAGTCAGCGGAATTCTGAGAACAATAGAAGAGTTGTGAAGCATTTTTAAACGTCAGCGGAATTCCGAGAACAATGGAAGAGTTCTGAAGCATTTTTAAACATCAGCGGAATTTTGAAAACAATGGAAGATTTCCGAAGCATTTTTAAACGTCAGCGGAATTCTGCGAACACTGGAAGAGTTCCGAAGCGTTTTTAAACTTCAGCGGAATTTGGAGAACAATCGAAGAGTTCTGAAGCATTTTTAAAAGTCAGCGGAATTCCGAGAACAATGGAAGAGTTGTGAAGCATTTTTAAACGTCAGCGGAATTCCGAGAACAATGGAAGAGTTCCGAAGCATTTTTAAACTTCAGCAGAATTCCTGGATCAATGGAAGAGTTCCGAAACATTTTTAAAAGTCAGCAGAACTCCGAGAACAATAGAAGGGTACCAAAGCATGTTTAAACTTCAGCGGAATTCTGAGAACAATGTAAGAGTTCCGAAGCATTTTTAAACTTCACCGGAATTCCGAGAACAATGGAAGAGTTCCGAAGCATTTTTAAACGTCAGCGGAATTCCGAGAACAATGGAAGAGTTCTGAAGCATTTTTAAACGTCAGCGGAATTTTGAAAACAATGGAAGATTTCCGAAGCATTTTTAAACGTCAGCGGAATTCCGAGAACAATGGAAGAGTTCTGAAGCATTTTTAAACTTCAGCGGAATTTGGAGAACAATCGAAGAGTTCCGAAGCATTTTTAAAAGTCAGCGGAATTCTGAGAACAATAGAAGAGTTGTGAAGCATTTTTAAGCGTCAGCGGAATTCCGAGAACAATGGAAGAATTCCGAAGCATTTTTAAACTTCAAAACTTCAGAAGAATTCCGAGAACAATGGAAGAGTTCCGAAGCATTCTTAAACTTCAGCGGAATTCCGAGAACAATGGAAGAGTTCCGAAGCATTTTTAAAGGTCAGCGGAATTCCGAGAACAATGGAAGAGTTCCGAAGCATTTTTAAACATCAGCAGAATTCCTGGATCAATGGAAGAGTTCCGAATCATTTTTAAAAGTCAGCAGAATTCCGAGAACAATAGAAGGGTACCAAAGCATGTTTAAACTTCAGCGGAATTCTGAGAACAATGTAAGAGTTCCGAAGCATTTTTAAACTTCACCAGAATTCCGAGAACAATGGAAGAGTTCCGAAGCATTTTTAAACGTCAGCGGAATTCCGAGAACAATGGAAGAGATCCGAAGCATTTTTAAACTTCACCGGAATTCCGAGAACAATGGAAGAGTTCTGAAGCATTTTTAAACATCAGCGGAATTTTGAAAACAATGGAAGATTTCCGAAGCATTTTTAAACGTCAGCGGAATTCTGCGAACACTGGAAGAGTTCCGAAGCATTTTTAAACTTCAGCGGAATTTGGAGAACAATCGAAGAGTTCCGAAGCATTTTTAAAAGTCAGCGGAATTCCGAGAACACTGGAAGAGTTCCGAAGCATTGTTAAACTTCAGCGGAATTTGGAGAACAATCGAAGAGTTCCGAAGCATTTTTAAAAGTCAGCGGAATTCCGAGAACAATGGAAGAGTTGTGAAGCATTTTTAAACGTCAGCGGAATTCCGAGAACAATGGAAGAGTTCCGAAGCATTTTTAAACTTCAGCAGAATTCCTGGATCAATGGAAGAGTTCTGAAACATTTTTAAAAGTCAGCAGAACTCCGAGAACAATAGAAGGGTACCAAAGCATGTTTAAACTTCAGCGGAATTCTGAGAACAATGTAAGAGTTCCGAAGCATTTTTAAACTTCACCGGAATTTGGAGAACAATCGAAGAGTTCCGAAGCATTTTTAAAAGTCAGCGGAAATCCGAGAACACTGGAAGAATTCCGAAGCATTTTTAAACTTCAGTGGAATTTGGAGAACAATCGAAGAGTTCCGAAGCATTTTTAAAAGTCAGCGGAATTCCGAGAACAATGGAAGAGTTGAGAAGCATTTTTAAACGTCAGCGGAATACCAGAACAATGGAAGAGTTCCGAAGCATTTTTAAATGTCAGCGGAATTCCGAGAACAATGGAAGAGTTCTGAAGCATTTTTAAACGTCAGCGGATTTTGAAAACAATGGAAGATTTCCGAATCATTTTTAAACGTCAGCGGAATTCTGCGAACACTGGAAGAGTTCCGAAGCATTTTTAAACTTCAGCAGAATTCTGAGAACAATGGAAGAGTTCTGAAGCATTCTTAAACTTCAGTGGAATTCCGAGAACAATGGAACAGTTTTGAAGCAATTTTAAGCGTCAGCGGAATTCCGACAACAATGGAAGAGTTCCGAAGCATTTTTAAAAGTCAGCGGAATTCTGAGAACAATAGAAGAGTTGTGAAGCATTTTTAAGCGTCAGCGGAATTCCGAGAACAATGGAAGAATTCCGAAGCATTTTTAAACTTCAAAACTTCAGAAGAATTCCGAGAACAATGGAAGAGTTCCGAAGCATTCTTAAACTTCAGTGGAATTCCGAGAACAATGGAAGAGTTCCGAAGCATTTTTAAAGGTCAGCGGAATTCCGAGAACAATGGAAGAGTTCCGAAGCATTTTTAAACATCAGCAGAATTCCTGGATCAATGGAAGAGTTCCGAATCATTTTTAAAAGTCAGCAGAATTCCGAGAACAATAGAAGGGTACCAAAGCATGTTTAAACTTCAGCGGAATTCCGAGAACAATGTAAGAGTTCCGAAGCATTTTTAAACTTCAGCAGAATTCCGAGAACAATGGAAGAGTTCCGAAGCATTTTTAAACGTCAGCGGAATTCCGAGAACAATGGAAGAGTTCCGAAGCATTTTTAAACTTCACCGGAATTCCGAGAACAATGGAAGAGTTCCGAAGCATTTTTAAACGTCAGCGGAATTCCGAGAACAATGGAAGAGTTCTGAAGCATTTTTAAACATCAGTGGAATTTTGAAAACAATGGAAGAATTCCGAAGCATTTTTAAACGTCAGCGGAATTCTGCGAACACTGGAAGAGTTCCGAAGCATTTTTAAACTTCAGCGGAATTTGGAGAACAATCGAAGAGTTCTGAAGCATTTTTAAAAGTCAGCGGAATTCCGAGAACAATGGAAGAGTTGTGAAGCATTTTTAAACGTCAGCGGAATTCCGAGAACAATGGAAGAGTTCCGAAGCATTTTTAAACTTCAGCAGAATTCCTGGATCAATGGAAGAGTTCCGAAACATTTTTAAAAGTCAGCAGAACTCCGAGAACAATAGAAGGGTACCAAAGCATGTTTAAACTTCAGCGGAATTCTGAGAACAATGTAAGAGTTCCGAAGCATTTTTAAACTTCACCGGAATTCCGAGAACAATGGAAGAGTTCTGAAGCATTTTTAAACGTCAGCGGAATTTTGAAAACAATGGAAGATTTCCGAAGCATTTTTAAACGTCAGCGGAATTCCGAGAACAATGGAAGAGTTCTGAAGCATTTTTAAACTTCAGCGGAATTTGGAGAACAATCGAAGAGTTCCGAAGCATTTTTAAATGTCAGCGGAATTCTGCGAACACTGGAAGAGTTCCGAAGCATTTTTAAACTTCAGCGGAATTTGGAGAACAATCGAAGAGTTCTGAAGCATTTTTAAAAGTCAGCGGAATTCCGAGAACAATGGAAGAGTTGTGAAGCATTTTTAAACGTCAGCGGAATTCCGAGAACAATGGAAGAGTTCCGAAGCATTTTTAAACTTCAGCAGAATTCCTGGATCAATGGAAGAGTTCCGAAACATTTTTAAAAGTCAGCAGAACTCCGAGAACAATAGAAGGGTACCAAAGCATGTTTAAACTTCAGCGGAATTCTGAGAACAATGTAAGAGTTCCGAAGCATTTTTAAACTTCACCGGAATTCCGAGAACAATGGAAGAGTTCTGAAGCATTTTTAAACGTCAGCGGAATTTTGAAAACAATGGAAGATTTCCGAAGCATTTTTAAACGTCAGCGGAATTCCGAGAACAATGGAAGAGTTCTGAAGCATTTTTAAACTTCAAAACTTCAGAAGAATTCCGAGAACAATGGAAGAGTTCCGAAGCATTTTTAAAAGTCAGCGGAATTCTGAGAACAATAGAAGAGTTGTGAAGCATTTTTAAGCGTCAGCGGAATTCCAAGAACAATGGAAGAATTCCGAAGCATTTTTAAACTTCAAAACTTCAGAAGAATTCCGAGAACAATGGAAGAGTTCCGAAGCATTTTTAAACGTCAGCGGAATTCTGCGAACACTGGAAGAGTTCCGAAGCATTTTTAAACTTCAGTGGAATTTGGAGAACAATCGAAGAGTTCCGAAGCATTTTTAAAAGTCAGCGGAATTCCGAGAACACTGGAAGAGTTCCGAAGCATTGTTAAACTTCAGCGGAATTTGGAGAACAATCGAAGAGTTCCGAAGCATTTTTAAAAGTCAGCGGAATTCCGAGAACAATGGAAGAGTTGTGAAGCATTTTTAAACGTCAGCGGAATTCCGAGAACAATGGAAGAGTTCCGAAGCATTTTTAAACTTCAGCAGAATTCCTGGATCAATGGAAGAGTTCCGAAACATTTTTAAAAGTCAGCAGAACTCCGAGAACAATAGAAGGGTACCAAAGCATGTTTAAACTTCAGCGGAATTCTGAGAACAATGTAAGAGTTCCGAAGCATTTTTAAACTTCACCGGAATTCCGAGAACAATGGAAGAGTTCTGAAGCATTTTTAAACGTCAGCGGAATTTTGAAAACAATGGAAGATTTCCGAAGCATTTTTAAACGTCAGCGGATTTCCGAGAACAATGGAAGAGTTCTGAAGCATTTTTAAACTTCAGCGGAATTTGGAGAACAATCGAAGAGTTCCGAAGCATTTTTAAAAGTCAGCGGAATTCTGAGAACAATAGAAGAGTTGTGAAGCATTTTTAAGCGTCAGCGGAATTCCAAGAACAATGGAAGAATTCCGAAGCATTTTTAAACTTCAAAACTTCAGAAGAATTCCGAGAACAATGGAAGAGTTCCGAAGCATTTTTAAACGTCAGCGGAATTCTGCGAACACTGGAAGAGTTCCGAAGCATTTTTAAACTTCAGTGGAATTTGGAGAACAATCGAAGAGTTCCGAAGCATTTTTAAAAGTCAGCGGAATTCCGAGAACACTGGAAGAGTTCCGAAGCATTGTTAAACTTCAGCGGAATTTGGAGAACAATCGAAGAGTTCCGAAGCATTTTTAAAAGTCAGCGGAATTCCGAGAACAATGGAAGAGTTGTGAAGCATTTTTAAACGTCAGCGGAATTCCGAGAACAATGGAAGAGTTCCGAAGCATTTTTAAACTTCAGCAGAATTCCTGGATCAATGGAAGAGTTCCGAAACATTTTTAAAAGTCAGCAGAACTCCGAGAACAATAGAAGGGTACCAAAGCATGTTTAAACTTCAGCGGAATTCTGAGAACAATGTAAGAGTTCCGAAGCATTTTTAAACTTCACCGGAATTTGGAGAACAATCGAAGAGTTCCGAAGCATTTTTAAAAGTCAGCGGAATTCCGAGAACACTGGAAGAATTCCGAAGCATTTTTAAACTTCAGTGGAATTTGGAGAACAATCGAAGAGTTACGAAGCATTTTTAAAAGTCAGCGGAATTCCGAGAACAATGGAAGAGTTGAGAAGCATTTTTAAACGTCAGCGGAATACCAGAACAATGGAAGAGTTCCGAAGCATTTTTAAATGTCAGCGGAATTCCGAGAACAATGGAAGAGTTCTGAAGCATTTTTAAACGTCAGCGGATTTTGAAAACAATGGAAGATTTCCGAATCATTTTTAAACGTCAGCGGAATTCTGCGAACACTGGAAGAGTTCCGAAGCATTTTTAAACTTCAGCAGAATTCTGAGAACAATGGAAGAGTTCTGAAGCATTCTTAAACTTCAGTGGAATTCCGAGAACAATGGAACAGTTTTGAAGCAATTTTAAGCGTCAGCGGAATTCCGACAACAATGGAAGAGTTCCGAAGCATTTTTAAAAGTCAGCGGAATTCTGAGAACAATAGAAGAGTTGTGAAGCATTTTTAAGCGTCAGCGGAATTCCGAGAACAATGGAAGAATTCCGAAGCATTTTTAAACTTCAAAACTTCAGAAGAATTCCGAGAACAATGGAAGAGTTCCGAAGCATTTTTAAACTTCACCAGAATTCCGAGAACAATGGAAGAGTTCCGAAGCATTTTTAAACGTCAGCGGAATTCCGAGAACAATGGAAGAGTTCCGAAGCATTTTTAAACTTCACCGGAATTCCGAGAACAATGGAAGAGTTCTGAAGCATTTTTAAACATCAGCGGAATTTTGCAAACAATGGAAGATTTCCGAAGCATTTTTAAACGTCAGCGGAATTCTGCGAACATTGGAAGAGTTCCGAAGCATTTTTAAACTTCAGCGGAATTTGGAGAACAATCGAAGAGTTCCGAAGCATTTTTAAAAGTCAGCGGAATTCCGAGAACACTGGAAGAGTTCCGAAGCATTTTTAAACTTCAGCGGAATTTGGAGAACAATCGAAGAGTTCCGAAGCATTTTTAAAAGTCAGCGGAATTCCGAGAACAATGGAAGAGTTGTGAAGCATTTTTAAATGTCAGCGGAATTCCGAGAACAATGGAAGAGTTCCGAAGCATTTTTAAACGTCAGCGGAATTCCGAGAACAATGGAAGAGTTCTGAAGCCTTTTTAAATGTCAGCGGAATTCCGAGAACAATGGAAGACTTCTGAAGCATTTTTAAATGTCAGCGGAATTCTGAGAACAATGGAAGAGTTCCGAAGCATTTTTAAACTTCAGCAGAATTCCGAGAACAATGGAAGAGTTCCGAAGCATACTTAAACTTCAGCGGAATTCCGAGAACAATGGAAGAGTTCTGAAGCATTTTTAAAAGTCAGCGGAATACCGAGAACAATGGAAGAGTTGTGAAGCATTTTTAAAAGTCAGCGGAATTCCGAGAACACTGGAAGAGTTCCGAAGATTTTTAAACTTCAGCGGAATTTGGAGAACAATCGAAGACTTCCGAAGCAATTTTAAAAGTCAGCGGAATTCCGAGAACAATGGAAGAGTTGTGAAGCATTTTTAAACGTCAGTGGCATTCCAAGAACAATGGAAGAGTTCCGAAGCATTTTTAAATGTCAGCGGAATTCTGAGAACAATGGAAGAGTTCTGAAGCATTTTTAAACATCAGCGGAATTTTGAAAACAATGGAAGATTTCCGAAGCATTTTTAAACGTCAGCGGAATTCTGCAAACACTGGAAGAGTTCCGAAGCATTTTTAAACTTCAGCGGAATTTGGAGAACAATCGAAGAGTTCCGAAGCATTTTTAAAAGTCAGCGGAATTCTGAGAACAATGGAAGAGTTGTGAAGCATTTTTAAACGTTAGCGGAATTCCGAGAACAATGGAAGAGTTCCGAAGCATTTTTAAACTTCAGCAGAATTCCTGGATCAATGGAAGAGTTCCGAAACATTTTTAAAAGTCAGCAGAACTCCGAGAACAATAGAAGGGTACCAAAGCATGTTTAAACTTCAGCGGAATTCTGAGAACAATGTAAGAGTTCCGAAGCATTTTTAAACTTCACCGGAATTCCGAGAACAATGGAAGAGTTCCGAAGCATTTTTAAACGTCAGCGGAATTCCGAGAACAATGGAAGAGTTCTGAAGCATTTTTAAACGTCAGCGGAATTTTGAAAACAATGGAAGATTTCCGAAGCATTTTTAAACGTCAGCGGAATTTGGAGAACAATCGAAGAGTTCCGAAGCATTTTTAAAAGTCAGCGGAATTCCGAGAACACTGGAAGAATTCCGAAGCATTTTTAAACTTCAGCGGAATTTGGAGAACAATCGAAGAGTTCCGAAGCATTTTTAAAAGTCAGCGGAATTCCGAGAACAATGGAAGAGTTGTGAAGCATTTTTAAACGTCAGCGGAATACCAGAACAATGGAAGAGTTCCGAAGCATTTTTAAATGTCAGCGGAATTCCGAGAACAATGGAAGAGTTCCGAAGCATTTTTAAATGTCAGCGGAATTCCGAGAACAATCGAAGAGTTCCGAAGCAATTTTAAAAGTCAGCGGAGTTCCGAGAACAATAGAAGAGTTGTTAAGCATTTTTAAACTTCAGTGGAATTCCAAGAACAAAGGAAGATTTCCGAAGCATTTTTAAACGTCAACGGAATTTGGAGAACAATCGAAGAGTTCCGAAGCATTTTTAAACTTCAACGGAATTTGGAGAACAATCGAAGAGTTCCGTAGCAATTTTAAAAGTCAGCGGAATTCCGAGAACAATGGAAGAGTTGTGAAGCATTTTTAAACGTCAGTGGAATTCCAAGAACAATGGAAGAGTTCCGAAGCATTTTTAAATGTCAGCGGAATTCCGAGAACAATAGAAGAGTTCCGAAGCATTTTTAAACATCAGCAGAATTCCTGGATCAATGGAAGAGTTCCGAAGCATTTTTAAAAGTCAGCAGAATTCCGAGAACAATAGAAGGGTACCAAAGCATGTTTAAACTTCAGCGGAATTCTGAGAACAATGTAAGAGTTCCGAAGCATTTTTAAACTTCACCAGAATTCCGAGAACAATGGAAGAGTTCCGAAGCATTTTTAAACGTCAGCGGAATTCCGAGAACAATGGAAGAGTTCCGAAGCATTTTAAACTTCACCGGAATTCCGAGAACAATGGAAGAGTTCCGAAGCATTTTTAAACGTCAGCGGAATTCCGAGAACAATGGAAGAGTTCTGAAGCATTTTTAAACATCAGTGGAATTTTGAAAACAATGGAAGATTTCCGAAGCATTTTTAAACGTCAGCGGAATTCTGCGAACACTGGAAGAGTTCCGAAGCATTTTTAAACTTCAGCGGAATTTGGAGAACAATCGAAGAGTTCCGAAGCATTTTTAAAAGTCAGCGGAATTCCGAGAACACTGGAAGAGTTCCGAAGCATTTTTAAACTTCAGCGGAATTTGGAGAACAATCGAAGAGTTCCGAAGCATTTTTAAAAGTCAGCGGAATTCCGAGAACAATGGAAGAGTTGTGAAGCATTTTTAAACGTCAGCGGAATTCCGAGAACAATGGAAGAGTTCCGAAGCATTTTTAAACGTCAGCGGAATTCCGAGAACAATGGAAGAGTTCTGAAGCCTTTTTAAATGTCAGCGGAATTCCGAGAACAATGGAAGAGTTCCGAAGCATTTTTAAACTTCAGCAGAATTCCAAGAACAATGGAAGAGTTCCGAAGCATACTTAAACTTCAGCGGAATTCCGAGAACAATGGAAGAGTTCTGAAGCATTTTTAAAAGTCAGCGGAATACCGAGAAAAATGGAAGAGTTGTGAAGCATTTTTAAAAGTCAGCGGAATTCCGAGAACACTGGAAGAGTTCCGAAGCATTTTTAAACTTCAGCGGAATTTGGAGAACAATCGAAGACTTCCGAAGCAATTTTAAAAGTCAGCGGAATTCCGAGAACAATGGAAGAGTTGTGAAGCATTTTTAAACGTCAGTGGAATTCCAAGAACAATGGAAGAGTTCCGAAGCATTTTTACATGTCAGCGGAATTCTGAGAACAATGGAAGAGTTCCGAAGCATTTTTAAACTTCAGCAGAATTCCGAGAACAATGGAAGAGTTCCGAAGCATACTTAAACTTCAGCGGAATTCCGAGAACAATGGAAGAGTTCAGAAGCATTTTTAAAAGTCAGCAGAATTCCGAGAACAATGGAAGAGTTGTGAAGCATTTTTAAACGTCAGCGGAATTCCGAGAACAATGGAAGAGTTCCGAAGCATTTTTAAACTTCAGCAGAATTCCGAGAACAATGGAAGAGTTCCGAAGCATTCTTAAACTTCAGCGGAATTCCGAGAACAATGGAAGAGTTCCGAAGCATTTTTAAATGTCAGCGGAATTCCGAGAACAATAGAAGAGCTGTGAAGCATTTTTAAGCGTCAGCGGAATTCCGAGAACAATGGAAGAGTTCCGAAGCATTTTTAAACTTCAGCAGAATTCTGAGAACAGTGGAAGAGTTCTGAAGCATTCTTAAACTTCAGCGGAATTCCGAGAACAATGGAACAGTTTTGAAGCAATTTTAAGCGTCAGCGGAATTCCGACAACAATGGAAGAGTTCCGAAGCATTTTTAAAAGTCAGCGGAATTCTGAGAACAATAGAAGAGTTGTGAAGCATTTTTAAGCGTCAGCGGAATTCCGAGAACAATGGAAGAATTCCGAAGCATTTTTAAACTTCAAAGCTTCGGAAGAATTCCGAGAACAATGGAAGAGTTCCGAAGCATTCTTAAACTTCAGCGGAATTCCGAGAACAATGGAAGAGTTCCGAAGCATTTTTAAAAGTCAGCGGAATTCCGAGAACAATAGAAGGGTACCAAAGCATGTTTAAACTTCAGCGGAATTCTGAGAACAATGTAAGAGTTCCGAAGCATTTTTAAACTTCACCGGAATTCCGAGAACAATGGAAGAGTTCCGAATCATTTTTAAACGTCAGGGGAATTCCGAGAACAATGGAAGTGTTCTGAAGCATTTTTAAGCGTCAGCGGAATTTTGAAAACAATGGAAGATTTCCGAAGCATTTTTAAACGTCAGCGGATTTCTTTGAACACTGGAAGAGTTCCGAAGCATTTTTAAACTTCAGCGGAATTTGGAGAACAATCGAAGAGTTCCGAAGCATTTTTAAAAGTCAGCGGAATTCCGAGAACACTGGAAGAGTTCCGAAGCATTTTTAAACTTCAGCGGAATTTGGAGAACAATCGAAGAGTTCCGAAGCATTTTTAAAAGTCAGCGGAATTCCGAGAACAATGGAAGAGTTCTAAAGCATTTTTAAAAGTCAGTGGAATTCCGAGAACAATGGAACAGTTGTGAAGCATTTTTAAAAGTCAGCGGAATTCCAAGAACAATGGAAGAGTTGTGAAGCATTTTTAAACGTCAGCGGAATTCCGAGAACAATGGAAGAGTTCTGAAGCCTTTTTAAATGTCAGCGGAATTCCGAGAACAATGGAAGAGTTCCGAAGCATTTTTAAATGTCAGCGGAATTCTGAGAACAATGGAAAAGTTCCGAAGCATTTTTAAACTTCAGCAGTATTCCGAGAACAATGGAAGAGTTCCGAAGCATTTTTAAACTTCAGCAGAATTCTGAGAACAATGGAAGAGTTCTGAAGCATTCTTAAACTTCAGCGGAATTCCGAGAACAATGGAACAGTTTTGAAGCAATTTTAAGCGTCAGCGGAATTCCGACAACAATGGAAGAGTTCCGAAGCATTTTTAAAAGTCAGCGGAATTCTGAGAACAATAGAAGAGTTGTGAAGCATTTTTAAGCGTCAGCGGAATTCCGAGAACAATGGAAGAATTCCGAAGCATTTTTAAACTTCAAAGCTTCAGAAGAATTCCGAGAACAATGGAAGAGTTCCGAAGCATTCTTAAACTTCAGCGGAATTCCGAGAACAATGGAAGAGTTCCGAAGCATTTTTAAAAGTCAGCGGAATTCCGAGAACAATGGAAGAGTTGCGAAGCATTTTTAAACATCAGCAGAATTCCTGGATCAATGGAAGAGTTCCGAATCATTTTTAAAAGTCAGCAGAATTCCGAGAACAATAGAAGGGTACCAAAGCATGTTTAAACTTCAGCGGAATTCTGAGAACAATGTAAGAGTTCCGAAGCATTTTTAAACTTCACCGGAATTCCGAGAACAATGGAAGAGTTCCGAATCATTTTTAAACGTCAGGGGAATTCCGAGAACAATGGAATTGTTCTGAAGCATTTTTAAACGTCAGCGGAATTTTGAAAACAATGGAAGATTTCCGAAGCATTTTTAAACGTCAGCGGATTTCTTTGAACACTGGAAGAGTTCCGAAGCATTTTTAAACTTCAGCGGAATTTGGAGAACAATCGAAGAGTTCCGAAGCATTTTTAAAAGTCAGCGGAATTCCGAGAACACTGGAAGAGTTCCGAAGCATTTTTAAACTTCAGCGGAATTTGGAGAACAATGGAAGAGTTCCGAAGCATTTTTAAAAGTCAGCGGAATTCCGAGAACAATGGAAGAGTTCTAAAGCATTTTTAAAAGTCAGCGGAATTCCGAGAACAATGGAACAGTTGTGAAGCATTTTTAAAAGTCAGCGCAATTCCAAGAACAATGGAAGAGTTGTGAAGCATTTTTAAACGTCAGCGGAATTCCGAGAACAATGGAAGAGTTCTGAAGCATTTTTAAATGTCAGCGGAATTCTGAGAACAATGGAAGAGTTCCGAAGCATTTTTAAACTTCAGCAGTATTCCGAGAACAATGGAAGAGTTCCGAAGCATACTTAAACTTCAGCGGAATTCCGAGAACAATGGAAGAGTTCTGAAGCATTTTTAAAAGTCAGCGGAATACCGAGAACAATGGAAGAGTTGTGAAGCATTTTTAAACATCAGCGGAATACCAGAACAATGGAAGAGTTCCGAAGCAATTTTAAATGTCAGCGGAATTCTGAGAACAATGGAAGAGTTCTAAAGCATTTTTAAAAGTCAGCGGAATTCCGAGAACAATGGAACAGTTGTGAAGCATTTTTAAAAGTCAGCGGAATTCCAAGAACAATGGAAGAGTTGTGAAGCATTTTTAAACGTCAGCGGAATTCCGAGAACAATGGAAGAGTTCTGAAGCCTTTTTAAATGTCAGCGGAATTCCGAGAACAATGGAAGAGTTCCGAAGCATTTTTAAATGTCAGCGGAATTCTGAGAACAATGGAAAAGTTCCGAAGCATTTTTAAACTTCAGCAGTATTCCGAGAACAATGGAAGAGTTCCGAAGCATTTTTAAACTTCAGCAGAATTCTGAGAACAATGGAAGAGTTCTGAAGCATTCTTAAACTTCAGCGGAATTCCGAGAACAATGGAACAGTTTTGAAGCAATTTTAAGCGTCAGCGGAATTCCGACAACAATGGAAGAGTTCCGAAGCATTTTTAAAAGTCAGCGGAATTCTGAGAACAATAGAAGAGTTGTGAAGCATTTTTAAGCGTCAGCGGAATTCCGAGAACAATGGAAGAATTCCGAAGCATTTTTAAACTTCAAAGCTTCAGAAGAATTCCGAGAACAATGGAAGAGTTCCGAAGCATTCTTAAACTTCAGCGGAATTCCGAGAACAATGGAAGAGTTCCGAAGCATTTTTAAAAGTCAGCGGAATTCCGAGAACAGTGGAAGAGTTGCGAAGCATTTTTAAACATCAGCAGAATTCCTGGATCAATGGAAGAGTTCCGAAACATTTTTAAAAGTCAGCAGAACTCCGAGAACAATAGAAGGGTACCAAAGCATGTTTAAACTTCAGCG
The DNA here is from genome assembly GCF_046119375.1 of Phyllobates terribilis. Lineage (NCBI taxonomy): Eukaryota > Metazoa > Chordata > Amphibia > Anura > Dendrobatidae > Phyllobates > Phyllobates terribilis. The sequence continues at coordinate 17,307,427 of NW_027362775.1, read as the reverse complement.
GAATTCTGAGAACAATGTAAGAGTTCCGAAGCATTTTTAAACTTCACCGGAATTCCGAGAACAATGGAAGAGTTCCGAAGCATTTTTAAACGTCAGCGGAATTCCGAGAACAATGGAAGAGTTCTGAAGCATTTTTAAACGTCAGCGGAATTTTGAAAACAATGGAAGATTTCCGAAGCATTTTTAAACGTCAGCGGAATTCTGCGAACACTGGAAGAGTTCCGAAGCACTTTTAAACTTCAGCGGAATTTGGAGAACAATCGAAGAGTTCCGAAGCATTTTTAAAAGTCAGCGGAATTCCGAGAACACTGGAAGAATTCCGAAGCATTTTTAAACTTCAGCGGAATTTGGAGAACAATCGAAGAGTTCCGAAGCATTTTTAAAAGTCAGCGGAATTCCGAGAACAATGGAAGAGTTGTGAAGCATTTTTAAACGTCAGCGGAATACCAGAACAATGGAAGAGTTCCGAAGCATTTTTAAATGTCAGCGGAATTCCGAGAACAATGGAAGAGTTCCGAAGCATTTTTAAATGTCAGCGGAATTCCGAGAACAATCGAAGAGTTCCGAAGCAATTTTAAAAGTCAGCGGAGTTCCGAGAACAATAGAAGAGTTGTTAAGCATTTTTAAACTTCAGTGGAATTCCAAGAACAAAGGAAGAGTTCCGAAGCATTTTTAAACGTCAGCGGATTTTGAAAACAATGGAAGATTTCCGAAGCATTTTTAAACGTCAGCGGAATTTGGAGAACAATCGAAGAGTTCCGAAGCATTTTTAAACTTCAACGGAATTTGGAGAACAATCGAAGAGTTCCGAAGCAATTTTAAAAGTCAGCGGAATTCCGAGAACAATGGAAGAGTTGTGAAGCATTTTTAAACGTCAGTGGAATTCCAAGAACAATGGAAGAGTTCCGAAGCATTTTTAAATGTCAGCGGAATTCCGAGAACAATAGAAGAGTTCCGAAGCATTTTTAAACATCAGCAGAATTCCTGGATCAATGGAAGAGTTCCGAAGCATTTTTAAAAGTCAGCAGAATTCCGAGAACAATAGAAGGGTACCAAAGCATGTTTAAACTTCAGCGGAATTCTGAGAACAATGTAAGAGTTCCGAAGCATTTTTAAACTTCACCAGAATTCCGAGAACAATGGAAGAGTTCCGAAGCATTTTTAAACGTCAGCGGAATTCCGAGAACAATGGAAAAGTTCCGAAGCATTTTAAACTTCACCGGAATTCCGAGAACAATGGAAGAGTTCCGAAGCATTTTTAAACGTCAGCGGAATTCCGAGAACAATGGAAGAGTTCTGAAGCATTTTTAAACATCAGTGGAATTTTGAAAACAATGGAAGATTTCCGAAGCATTTTTAAACGTCAGCGGAATTCTGCGAACACTGGAAGAGTTCCGAAGCATTTTTAAACTTCAGCGGAATTTGGAGAACAATCGAAGAGTTCCGAAGCATTTTTAAAAGTCAGCGGAATTCCGAGAACACTGGAAGAGTTCCGAAGCATTTTTAAACTTCAGCGGAATTTGGAGAACAATCGAAGAGTTCCGAAGCATTTTTAAAAGTCAGCGGAATTCCGAGAACAATGGAAGAGTTGTGAAGCATTTTTAAACGTCAGCGGAATTCCGAGAACAATGGAAGAGTTCCGAAGCATTTTTAAACGTCAGCGGAATTCCGAGAACAATGGAAGAGTTCTGAAGCCTTTTTAAATGTCAGCGGAATTCCGAGAACAATGGAAGAGTTCCGAAGCATTTTTAAACTTCAGCAGAATTCCAAGAACAATGGAAGAGTTCCGAAGCATACTTAAACTTCAGTGGAATTCCGAGAACAATGGAAGAGTTCTGAAGCATTTTTAAAAGTCAGCGGAATACCGAGAACAATGGAAGAGTTGTGAAGCATTTTTAAAAGTCAGCGGAATTCCGAGAACACTGGAAGAGTTCCGAAGCATTTTTAAACTTCAGCGGAATTTGGAGAACAATCGAAGACTTCCGAAGCAATTTTAAAAGTCAGCGGAATTCCGAGAACAATGGAAGAATTGTGAAGCATTTTTAAACGTCAGTGGAATTCCAAGAACAATGGAAGAGTTCCGAAGCATTTTTACATGTCAGCGGAATTCTGAGAACAATGGAAGAGTTCCGAAGCATTTTTAAACTTCAGCAGAATTCCGAGAACAATGGAAGAGTTCCGAAGCATACTTAAACTTCAGCGGAATTCCGAGAACAATGGAAGAGTTCAGAAGCATTTTTAAAAGTCAGCGGAATTCCGAGAACAATGGAAGAGTTGTGAAGCATTTTTAAACGTCAGCGGAATTCCGAGAACAATGGAAGAGTTCCGAAGCATTTTTAAACTTCAGCAGAATTCCGAGAACAATGGAAGAGTTCCGAAGCATTCTTAAACTTCAGCGGAATTCCGAGAACAATGGAAGAGTTCCGAAGCATTTTTAAATGTCAGCGGAATTCCGAGAACAATAGAAGAGCTGTGAAGCATTTTTAAGCGTCAGCGGAATTCCGAGAACAATGGAAGAGTTCCGAAGCATTTTTAAACTTCAGCAGAATTCTGAGAACAATGGAAGAGTTCTGAAGCATTCTTAAACTTCAGCGGAATTCCGAGAACAATGGAACAGTTTTGAAGCAATTTTAAGCGTCAGCGGAATTCCGACAACAATGGAAGAATTCCGAAGCATTTTTAAACTTCAAAGCTTCGGAAGAATTCCGAGAACAATGGAAGAGTTCCGAAGCATTCTTAAACTTCAGCGGAATTCCGAGAACAATGGAAGAGTTCCGAAGCATTTTTAAAAGTCAGCGGAATTCCGAGAACAATAGAAGGGTACCAATGCATGTTTAAACTTCAGCGGAATTCTGAGAACAATGTAAGAGTTCCGAAGCATTTTTAAACTTCACCGGAATTCCGAGAACAATGGAAGAGTTCCGAATCATTTTTAAACGTCAGGGGAATTCCGAGAACAATGGAAGTGTTCTGAAGCATTTTTAAACGTCAGCGGAATTTTGAAAACAATGGAAGATTTCCGAAGCATTTTTAAACGTCAGCGGATTTCTTTGAACACTGGAAGAGTTCCGAAGCATTTTTAAACTTCAGCGGAATTTGGAGAACAATCGAAGAGTTCCGAAGCATTTTTAAAAGTCAGCGGAATTCCGAGAACACTGGAAGAGTTCCGAAGCATTTTTAAACTTCAGCGGAATTTGGAGAACAATCGAAGAGTTCCGAAGCATTTTTAAAAGTCAGCGGAATTCCGAGAACAATGGAAGAGTTCTAAAGCATTTTTAAAAGTCAGTGGAATTCCGAGAACAATGGAACAGTTGTGAAGCATTTTTAAAAGTCAGCGGAATTCCAAGAACAATGGAAGAGTTGTGAAGCATTTTTAAACGTCAGCGGAATTCCGAGAACAATGGAAGAGTTCTGAAGCCTTTTTAAATGTCAGCGGAATTCCGAGAACAATGGAAGAGTTCCGAAGCATTTTTAAATGTCAGCGGAATTCTGAGAACAATGGAAAAGTTCCGAAGCATTTTTAAACTTCAGCAGTATTCCGAGAACAATGGAAGAGTTCCGAAGCATTTTTAAACTTCAGCAGAATTCTGAGAACAATGGAAGAGTTCTGAAGCATTCTTAAACTTCAGCGGAATTCCGAGAACAATGGAAGAGTTCCGAAGCATTTTTAAAAGTCAGCGGAATTCTGAGAACAATAGAAGAGTTGTGAAGCATTTTTAAGCGTCAGCGGAATTCCGAGAACAATGGAAGAATTCCGAAGCATTTTTAAACTTCAAAGCTTCAGAAGAATTCCGAGAACAATGGAAGAGTTCCGAAGCATTCTTAAACTTCAGCGGAATTCCGAGAACAATGGAAGAGTTCCGAAGCATTTTTAAAAGTCAGCGGAATTCCGAGAACAATGGAAGAGTTGCGAAGCATTTTTAAACATCAGCAGAATTCCTGGATCAATGGAAGAGTTCCGAATCATTTTTAAAAGTCAGCAGAATTCCGAGAACAATAGAAGGGTACCAAAGCATGTTTAAACTTCAGCGGAATTCTGAGAACAATGTAAGAGTTCCGAAGCATTTTTAAACTTCACCGGAATTCCGAGAACAATGGAAGAGTTCCGAATCATTTTTAAACGTCAGGGGAATTCCGAGAACAATGGAAGTGTTCTGAAGCATTTTTAAACGTCAGCGGAATTTTGAAAACAATGGAAGAGTTGTGAAGCATTTTTAAGTGTCAGCGGAATTCCGAGAGCAATGGAAGAGTTCCGAAGCATTTTTAAACTTCATCAGAATTCTGAGAACAATGGAAGAGTTCCGAAGCATTCTTAAACTTCAGCGGAATTCTTTGAACACTGGAAGAGTTCCGAAGCATTTTTAAAAGTCAGCGGAATTCCGAGAACAATAGAAGAGTTGTGAAGCAATTTTAAGCGTCAGCGGAATTCCGAGAACAATGGAAGTGTTCCGAAGCATTTTTAAACGTCAGCGGAATTCCGAGAACGATGGAAGAGTTCTGAAGCATTTTTAAAAGTCAGCGGAATTCTGAGAACAATAGAAGAGTTGTGAAGCATTTTTAAGATTCAGCGGAATTCCGAGAACAATGGAAGAATTCCGAAGCATTTTTAAACTTCAAAACTTCAGTAGAATTCCGAGAACAATGGAAGAGTTCTGAAGCATTCTTAAACTTCAGCGGAATTCTGAGAACAATGGAAGAGTTCCGAAGCATTTTTAAAAGTCAGCGGAATTCCGAGAACAATGGAAGAGTTCCGAAGCATTTTTAAAAGTCAGCAGAATTCCGAGAACAATGGAAGAGTTGTGAAGCATTTTTAAACGTCAGTGGAATTCCAAGAACAAAGGAAGAGTTCCGAAGCATTTTTAAACGTCAGCGGAATTCCGAGAACAATGGAAGAGTTCTGAAGGCTTTTTAAATGTCAGCGGAATTCCGAGAACAATGGAAGAGTTCCGAAGCATTTTTAAATGTCAGCGGAATTCTGAGAACAATGGAAGAGTTCCGAAGCATTTTTAAACTTCAGCGGAATTCCGAGAACAATGGAAGAGTTCAGAAGCATTTTTAAAAGTCAGCGGAATACCGAGAACAATGGAAGAGTTGTGAAGCATTTTTAAGCATCAGCGGAATTCCGAGAACAATGGAAGAGTTCCGAAGCATTCTTAAACTTCAGCGGAATTCCGAGAACAATGGAAGAGTTTCGAAGCATTTTTAAAAGTCAGCGGAATTCCGAGAACAATTGAAGAGTTGTGAAGCAATTTTAAGCGTCAGCGGAATTCCGAGAACAATGGAAGAGTTCCGAAGCATTTTTAAACGTCAGCGGAATTCCGAGAACAATGGAAGAGTTCTGAAGCATTTTTAAAAGTCAGCGGAATTCTGAGAACTATAGAAGAGTTGTGAAGCATTTTTAAGCGTCAGCGGAATTCCGAGAACAATGGAAGAATTCCGAAGCATTTTTAAACTTCAAAACTTCAGCGGAATTCCGAGAACAATGGAAGAGTTCCGAAGCATTTTTAAAAGTCAGCGGAATTCCGAGAACAATGGAAGAGTTCCGAAGCATTTTTAAAAGTCAGCAGAATTCCGAGAACAATAGAAGGGTACCAAAGCATGTTTAAACTTCAGCTAAATTCTGAGAACAATGTAAGTGTTCCGAAGCATTTTTAAACTTCACCGGAATTCCGAGAACAATGGAAGAGTTCCGAAGCATTTTTAAACGTCAGCGGAATTCCGAGAACAATGGAAGAGTTCTGAAGCATTTTTAAACATCAGCGGAATTTTGAAAACAATGGAAGATTTCCGAAGCATTTTTAAACGTCAGCGGAATTCTGCGAACACTGGAAGAGTTCCGAAGCATTTTTAAACTTCAGCGGAATTTGGAGAACAATCGAAGAGTTCCGAAGCATTTTTAAAAGTCAGCGGAATTCCGAGAACAATAGAAGAGTTGTGAAGCAATTTTAAGCATCAGCGGAATTCCGAGAACAATGGAAGTGTTCCGAAGCATTTTTAAACGTCAGCGGAATTCCGAGAACAATGGAAGAGTTCTGAAGCATTTTTAAAAGTCAGCGGAATTCTGAGAACAATAGAAGAGTTGTGAAGCATTTTTAAGCGTCAGCGGAATTCCGGGAACAATGGAAGAATTCCGAAGCATTTTTAAACTTCAAAACTTCAGCAGAATTCCGAGAACAATGGAAGAGTTCCGAAGCATTCTTAAACTTCAGCGGAATTCCGAGAACAATGGAAGAGTTCCGAAGCATTTTTAAAAGTCAGCGGAATTCCGAGAACAATGGAAGAGTTCCGAAGCATTTTTAAAAGTCAGCGGAATTCCGAGAACAATGGAACAGTTGTGAAGCATTTTTAAAAGTCAGCGCAATTCCAAGAACAATGGAAGAGTTGTGAAGCATTTTTAAACGTCAGCGGAATTCCGAGAACAATGGAAGAGTTCTGAAGCCTTTTTAAATGTCAGCGGAATTCCGAGAACAATGGAAGAGTTCTGAAGCATTTTTAAATGTCAGCGGAATTCTGAGAACAATGGAAGAGTTCAGAAGCATTTTTAAACTTCAGCAGTATTCCGAGAACAATGGAAGAGTTCCGAAGCATACTTAAACTTCAGCGGAATTCCGAGAACAATGGAAGAGTTCTGAAGCATTTTTAAAAGTCAGCGGAATACCGAGAACAATGGAAGAGTTGTGAAGCATTTTTAAACATCAGCGGAATACCAGAACAATGGAAGAGTTCCGAAGCAATTTTAAATGTCAGCGGAATTCTGAGAACAATGGAAGAGTTCTAAAGCATTTTTAAAAGTCAGCGGAATTCCGAGAACAATGGAACAGTTGTGAAGCATTTTTAAAAGTCAGCGGAATTCCAAGAACAATGGAAGAGTTGTGAAGCATTTTTAAACGTCAGCGGAATTCCGAGAACAATGGAAGAGTTCTGAAGCCTTTTTAAATGTCAGCGGAATTCCGAGAACAATGGAAGAGTTCCGAAGCATTTTTAAATGTCAGCGGAATTCTGAGAACAATGGAAAAGTTCCGAAGCATTTTTAAACTTCAGCAGTATTCCGAGAACAATGGAAGAGTTCCGAAGCATTTTTAAACTTCAGCAGAATTCTGAGAACAATGGAAGAGTTCTGAAGCATTCTTAAACTTCAGCGGAATTCCGAGAACAATGGAACAGTTTTGAAGCAATTTTAAGCGTCAGCGGAATTCCGACAACAATGGAAGAGTTCCGAAGCATTTTTAAAAGTCAGCGGAATTCTGAGAACAATAGAAGAGTTGTGAAGCATTTTTAAGCGTCAGCGGAATTCCGAGAACAATGGAAGAATTCCGAAGCATTTTTAAACTTCAAAGCTTCAGAAGAATTCCGAGAACAATGGAAGAGTTCCGAAACATTTTTAAAAGTCAGCAGAATTCCGAGAACAATAGAACGGTACCAAAGCATGTTTAAACTTCAGCGGAATTCTGAGAACAATGTAAGCGTTCCGTAGCATTTTTAAACTTCACCGGAATTCCGAGAACAATGGAAGAGTTCTGAAGCATTTTTAAACATCAGCGGAATTTTGAAAACAATGGAAGATTTCCGAAGCATTTTTAAACGTCAGCGGAATTCTGCGAACACTGGAAGAGTTCCGAAGCATTTTTAAACTTCAGCGGAATTTGGAGAACAATCGAAGAGTTCCGAAGCATTTTTAAAAGTCAGCAGAATTCCGAGAACAATGGAAGAGTTGTGAAGCATTTTTAAGTGTCAGCGGAATTCCGAGAGCAATGGAAGAGTTCCGAAGCATTTTTAAACTTCATCAGAATTCTGAGAACAATGGAAGAGTTCCGAAGCATTCTTAAACTTCAGCGGAATTCCGAGAACAATGGAAGAGTTTCGAAGCATTTTTAAAAGTCAGCGGAATTCCGAGAACAATAGAAGAGTTGTGAAGCAATTTTAAGCGTCAGCGGAATTCCGAGAACAATGGAAGTGTTCCGAAGCATTTTTAAACGTCAGCGGAATTCCGAGAACGATGGAAGAGTTCTGAAGCATTTTTAAAAGTCAGCGGAATTCTGAGAACAATAGAAGAGTTGTGAAGCATTTTTAAGATTCAGCGGAATTCCGAGAACAATGGAAGAATTCCGAAGCATTTTTAAACTTCAAAACTTCAGTAGAATTCCGAGAACAATGGAAGAGTTCTGAAGCATTCTTAAACTTCAGCGGAATTCTGAGAACAATGGAAGAGTTCCGAAGCATTTTTAAAAGTCAGCGGAATTCCGAGAACAATGGAAGAGTTCCGAAGCATTTTTAAAAGTCAGCAGAATTCCGAGAACAATAGAAGGGTACCAAAGCATGTTTAAACTTCAGCGGAATTCTGAGAACAATGTAAGTGTTCCGAAGCATTTTTAAACTTCACCGGAATTCCGAGAACAATGGAAGAGTTCCGAAGCATTTTTAAACGTCAGCGGTATTCCGAGAACAATGGAAGAGTTCCGAAGCATACTTAAACTTCAGCGGAATTCCGAGAACAATGGAAGAGTTCTGAAGCATTTTTAAAAGTCAGCGGAATACCGAGAACAATGGAAGAGTTGTGAAGCATTTTTAAACATCAGCGGAATACCAGAACAATGGAAGAGTTCCGAAGCAATTTTAAATGTCAGCGGAATTCTGAGAACAATGGAAGAGTTCTGAAGCATTTTTAAACGTCAGCGGATTTTGAAAACAATGGAAGATTTCCGAAGCATTTTTAAACGTCAGCGGAATTCTGCGAACACTGGAAGAGTTCCGAAGCATTTTTAAACTTCAGCGGAATTTGGAGAACAATCGAAGAGTTCCGAAGCAATTTTAAAAGTCAGCGGAATTCCGAGAACAATGGAAGAGTTGTGAAGCATTTTTAAACGTCAGTGGAATTCCAAGAACAAAGGAAGAGTTCCGAAGCATTTTTAAACGTCAGCGGAATTCCGAGAACAATGGAAGAGTTCTGAAGGCTTTTTAAATGTCAGCGGAATTCCGAGAACAATGGAAGAGTTCCGAAGCATTTTTAAATGTCAGCGGAATTCTGAGAACAATGGAAGAGTTCCGAAGCATTTTTAAACTTCAGCGGAATTCCGAGAACAATGGAAGAGTTCAGAAGCATTTTTAAAAGTCAGCGGAATACCGAGAACAATGGAAGAGTTCCGAAGCATTTTTAAAAGTCAGCGGAATTCCGAGAACAATGGAAGAGTTCCGAAACATTTTTAAAAGTCAGCAGAATTCCGAGAACAATAGAACGGTACCAAAGCATGTTTAAACTTCAGCGGAATTCTGAGAACAATGTAAGCGTTCCGTAGCATTTTTAAACTTCACCGGAATTCCGAGAACAATGGAAGAGTTCTGAAGCATTTTTAAACATCAGCGGAATTTTGAAAACAATGGAAGATTTCCGAAGCATTTTTAAACGTCAGCGGAATTCTGCGAACACTGGAAGAGTTCCGAAGCATTTTTAAACTTCAGCGGAATTTGGAGAACAATCGAAGAGTTCCGAAGCATTTTTAAAAGTCAGCAGAATTCCGAGAACAATGGAAGAGTTGTGAAGCATTTTTAAGTGTCAGCGGAATTCCGAGAGCAATGGAAGAGTTCCGAAGCATTTTTAAACTTCATCAGAATTCTGAGAACAATGGAAGAGTTCCGAAGCATTCTTAAACTTCAGCGGAATTCCGAGAACAATGGAAGAGTTTCGAAGCATTTTTAAAAGTCAGCGGAATTCCGAGAACAATAGAAGAGTTGTGAAGCAATTTTAAGCGTCAGCGGAATTCCGAGAACAATGGAAGTGTTCCGAAGCATTTTTAAACGTCAGCGGAATTCCGAGAACGATGGAAGAGTTCTGAAGCATTTTTAAAAGTCAGCGGAATTCTGAGAACAATAGAAGAGTTGTGAAGCATTTTTAAGATTCAGCGGAATTCCGAGAACAATGGAAGAATTCCGAAGCATTTTTAAACTTCAAAACTTCAGTAGAATTCCGAGAACAATGGAAGAGTTCTGAAGCATTCTTAAACTTCAGCGGAATTCTGAGAACAATGGAAGAGTTCCGAAGCATTTTTAAAAGTCAGCGGAATTCCGAGAACAATGGAAGAGTTCCGAAGCATTTTTAAAAGTCAGCAGAATTCCGAGAACAATAGAAGGGTACCAAAGCATGTTTAAACTTCAGCGGAATTCTGAGAACAATGTAAGTGTTCCGAAGCATTTTTAAACTTCACCGGAATTCCGAGAACAATGGAAGAGTTCCGAAGCATTTTTAAACGTCAGCGGAATTCCGAGAACAATGGAAGAGTTCTGAAGCATTTTTAAACATCAGCGGAATTTTGAAAACAATGGAAGATTTCCGAAGCATTTTTAAACGTCAGCGGAATTCTGCGAACACTGGAAGAGTTCCGAAGCATTTTTAAACTTCAGCGGAATTTGGAGAACAATCGAAGAGTTCCGAAGCATTTTTAAAAGTCAGCGGAATTCTGAGAACAATAGAAGAGTTGTGAAGCATTTTTAAGCGTCAGCGGAATTCCGGGAACAATGGAAGAATTCCGAAGCATTTTTAAACTTCAAAACTTCAGCAGAATTCCGAGAACAATGGAAGAGTTCCGAAGCATTCTTAAACTTCAGCGGAATTCCGAGAACAATGGAAGAGTTCCGAAGCATTTTTAAAAGTCAGCGGAATTCCGAGAACAATGGAAGAGTTCCGAAGCATTTTTAAAAGTCAGCAGAATTCCGAGAACAATAGAAGGGTACCAAAGCATGTTTAAACTTCAGCGGAATTCTGAGAACAATGGAAGAGTTCCGAAGCATTTTTAAACGTCAGCGGAATTCCGAGAACAATGGAAGAGTTCTGAAGCATTTTTAAACGTCAGCGGAATTTTGAAAACAATGGAAGATTTCCGAAGCATTTTTAAACGTCAGCGGAATTCTGCGAACACTGGAGGAGTTCCGAAGCATTTTTAAAAGTCAGCGGAATTCCGAGAACAATGTAAGAGTTGTGAAGCATTTTTAAGCGTCAGTGGAATTCCGAGAACAATGGAAAAATTCCGAAGCATTTTTAAACTTCAAAACTTCGGCGGAATTCCGAGAACAATGGAAGAGTTCCGAAGCATTTTTAAAAGTCAGCGGAATTCCGAGAACAATGGAAGAGTTCCGAAGCATTTTTAAAAGTCAGCGGAATTCCGAGAACAATGGAAGAGTTCCGAAGCATTTTTAAAAGTCAGCAGAATTCCGAGAACAATAGAAGGGTACCAAAGCATGTTTAAACTTCAGCGGAATTCTGAGAACAATGGAAGAGTTCCGAAGCATTTTTAAACTTCAGCGGAATTTGGAGAACAATCGAAGAGTTCCGAAGCATTTTTAAAAGTCAGCAGAATTCCGAGAACAATGGAAGAGTTGTGAAGCATTTTTAAGCATCAGCGGAATTCCGAGAACAATGGAAGAGTTCCGAAGCATTTTTAAACTTCAGCAGAATTCTGAGAACAATGGAAGAGTTCCGAAGCATTCTTAAACTTCAGCGGAATTCCGAGAACAATGGAAGAGTTTCGAAGCATTTTTAAAAGTCAGCGGAATTCCGAGAACAATAGAAGAGTTGTGAAGCAATTTTAAGCGTCAGCGGAATTCCGAGAACAATGGAAGTGTTCCGAAGCATTTTTAAACGTCAGCGGAATTCCGAGAACGATGGAAGAGTTCTGAAGCATTTTTAAAAGTCAGCGGAATTCTGAGAACAATAGAAGAGTTGTGAAGCATTTTTAAGCGTCAGCGGAATTCCGAGAACAATGGAAGAATTCCGAAGCATTTTTAAACTTCAAAACTTCAGTAGAATTCCGAGAACAATGGAAGAGTTCTGAAGCATTCTTAAACTTCAGCGGAATTCCGAGAACAATGGAAGAGTTCCGAAGCATTTTTAAAAGTCAGCGGAATTCCGAGAACAATGGAAGAGTTACGAAGCATTTTTAAAAGTCAGCAGAATTCCGAGAACAATAGAAGGGTACCAAAGCATGTTTAAACTTCAGCGGAATTCTGAGAACAATGTAAGCGTTCCGAAGCATTTTTAAACTTCACCGCAATTCCGAGAACAATGGAAGAGTTCCGAAGCATTTTTAAACGTCAGCGGAATTCCGAGAACAATGGAAGAGTTCTGAAGCATTTTTAAACGTCAGAGGAATTTTGAAAACAATGGAAGATTTCCGAAGCATTTTTAAACGTCAGCGGAATTCTGCGAACACTGGAAGAGTTCCGAAGCATTTTTAAACTTCAGCGGAATTCCGAGAACAATGGAAGAGTTGTGAAGCATTTTTAAAAGTCAGCGGAATTCCGAGAACAATAGAAGAGTTGTGAAGCAATTTTAAGCATCAGCGGAATTCCGAGAACAATGGAAGTGTTCCGAAGCATTTTTAAACGTCAGCGGAATTCCGAGAACAATGGAAGAGTTCTGAAGCATTTTTAAAAGTCAGCGGAATTCTGAGAACAATAGAAGAGTTGTGAAGCATTTTTAAAAGTCAGCAGAATTCCGAGAACAATGGAAGAGTTCCGAAGCATTTTTAAAAGTCAGCAGAATTCCGAGAACAATAGAAGGGTACCAAAGCATGTTTAAACTTCAGCGGAATTCTGAGAACAATGGAAGAGTTCCGAAGCATTTTTAAACGTCAGCGGAATTCCGAGAACAATGGAAGAGTTCTGAAGCATTTTTAAACGTCAGCGGAATTTTGAAAACAATGGAAGATTTCCGAAGCATTTTTAAACGTCAGCGGAATTCTGCGAACACTGGAAGAGTTCCGAAGCATTTTTAAAAGTCAGCGGAATTCTGAGAACAATGTAAGAGTTGTGAAGCATTTTTAAGCGTCAGTAGAATTCCGAGAACAATGGAAAAATTCCGAAGCATTTTTAAACTTCAAAACTTCGGCGGAATTCCGAGAACAATGGAAGAGTTCCGAAGCATTTTTAAAAGTCAGCGGAATTCCGAGAACAATGGAAGAGTTCCGAAGCATTTTTAAAAGTCAGCAGAATTCCGAGAACAATAGAAGGGTACCAAAGCATGTTTAAACTTCAGCGGAATTCCGAGAACAATGGAAGAGTTCCGAAGCATTTTTAAAAGTCAGCGGAATTCCGAGAACAATGGAAGAGTTCCGAAGCATTTTTAAAAGTCAGCAGAATTCCGAGAACAATAGAAGGGTACCAAAGCATGTTTAAACTTCAGCGGAATTCTGAGAACAATGTAAGCGTTCCGAAGCATTTTTAAACTTCACCGCAATTCCGAGAACAATGGAAGAGTTCCGAAGCATTTTTAAACGTCAGCGGAATTCCGAGAACAATGGAAGAGTTCTGAAGCATTTTTAAACGTCAGCGGAATTTTGAAAACAATGGAAGATTTCCGAAGCATTTTTAAACGTTAGCGGAATTCTGCGAACACTGGAAGAGTTCCGAAGCATTTTTAAACTTCAGCGGAATTCCGAGAACAATGGAAGAGTTGTGAAGCATTTTTAAAAGTCAGCGGAATTCCGAGAACAATAGAAGAGTTGTGAAGCAATTTTAAGCATCAGCGGAATTCCGAGAACAATGGAAGTGTTCCGAAGCATTTTTAAACGTCAGCGGAATTCCGAGAACAATGGAAGAGTTCTGAAGCATTTTTAAAAGTCAGCGGAATTCTGAGAACAATAGAAGAGTTGTGAAGCATTTTTAAGCGTCAGCGGAATTCCGGGAACAATGGAAGAATTCCGAAGCATTTTTAAACTTCAAAACTTCAGCAGAATTCCGAGAACAATGGAAGAGTTCCGAAGCATTCTTAAACTTCAGCGGAATTCCGAGAACAATGGAAGAGTTCCGAAGCATTTTTAAAAGTCAGCGGAATTCCGAGAACAATGGAAGAGTTCCGAAGCATTTTTAAAAGTCAGCAGAATTCCGAGAACAATAGAAGGGTACCAAAGCATGTTTAAACTTCAGCGGAATTCTGAGAACTATGGAAGAGTTCCGAAGCATTTTTAAACTTTAGCGGAATTCCGAGAACAATGGAAGAGTTCTGAAGCATTTTTAAACGTCAGCGGAATTTTGAAAACAATGGAAGATTTCCGAAGCATTTTTAAACGTCAGCGGAATTCTGTGAACACTGGAAGAGTTCCGAAGCATTTTTAAAAGTCAGCGGAATTCCGAGAACAATGGAAGAGTTGTGAAGCATTTTTAAGCGTCAGTGGAATTCCGAGAACAATGGAAAAATTCCGAAGCATTTTTAAACTTCAAAACTTCGGCGGAATTCCGAGAACAATGGAAGAGTTCCGAAGCATTTTTAAAAGTCAGCGGAATTCCGAGAACAATGTAAGAGTTCCGAAGCATTTTTAAAAGTCAGCAGAATTCCGAGAACAATAGAAGGGTACCAAAGCATGTTTAAACTTCAGCGGAATTCTGAGAACAATGTAAGCGTTCCGAAGCATTTTTAAACTTCACCGCAATTCCGAGAACAATGGAAGAGTTCCGAAGCATTTTTAAACGTCAGCGGAATTCCGAGAACAATGGAAGAGTTCTGAAGCATTTTTAAACGTCAGCGGAATTTTGAAAACAATGGAAGATTTCCGAAGCATTTTTAAACGTCAGCGGAATTCTGCGAACACTGGAAGAGTTCCGAAGCATTTTTAAACTTCAGCGGAATTTGGAGAACAATCGAAGAGTTCCGAAGCATTTTTAAAAGTCAGCGGAATTCCGAGAACAATGGAAGAGTTCTAAAGCATTTTTAAAAGTCAGCGGAATTCCGAGAACAATGGAAGAGTTGTGAAGCATTTTTAAAAGTCAGCGGAATTCCAAGAACAATGGAAGAGTTGTGAAGCATTTTTAAACGTCAGCGGAATTCCGAGAACAATGGAAGAGTTCTGAAGCCTTTTTAAATGTCAGCGGAATTCCGAGAACAATGGAAGAGTTCCGAAGCATTTTTAAATGTCAACGGAATTCTGAGATCAATGGAAGAGTTCCGAAGCATTTTTAAATGTCAGCGGAATTCCGAGAACAATAGAAGAGTTGTGAAGCATTTTTAAGCGTCAGCGGAATTCCGAGAACAATGGAAGAGTTCCGAAGCATTTTTAAACTTCAGCAGAATTCTGAGAACAATGGAAGAGTTCTGAAGCATTCTTAAACTTCAGCGGAATTCCGAGAACAATGGAACAGTTTTGAAGCAATTTTAAGCGTCAGCGGAATTCCGACAACAATGGAAGAGTTCTGAAGCATTCTTAAACTTCAGCGGAATTCCGAGAACAATGGAAGAGTTCCGAAGCATTTTTAAAAGTCAGCGGAATTCCGAGAACAATGGAAGAGTTACGAAGCATTTTTAAAAGTCAGCAGAATTCCGAGAACAATAGAAGGGTACCAAAGCATGTTTAAACTTCAGCGGAATTCTGAGAACAATGTAAGCGTTCCGAAGCATTTTTAAACTTCACCGCAATTCCGAGAACAATGGAAGAGTTCCGAAGCATTTTTAAACGTCAGCGGAATTCCGAGAACAATGGAAGAGTTCTGAAGCATTTTTAAACGTCAGAGGAATTTTGAAAACAATGGAAGATTTCCGAAGCATTTTTAAACGTCAGCGGAATTCTGCGAACACTGGAAGAGTTCCGAAGCATTTTTAAACTTCAGCGGAATTCCGAGAACAATGGAAGAGTTGTGAAGCATTTTTAAAAGTCAGCGGAATTCCGAGAACAATAGAAGAGTTGTGAAGCAATTTTAAGCATCAGCGGAATTCCGAGAACAATGGAAGTGTTCCGAAGCATTTTTAAACGTCAGCGGAATTCCGAGAACAATGGAAGAGTTCTGAAGCATTTTTAAAAGTCAGCGGAATTCTGAGAACAATAGAAGAGTTGTGAAGCATTTTTAAGCGTCAGCGGAATTCCGGGAACAATGGAAGAATTCCGAAGCATTTTTAAACTTCAAAACTTCAGCAGAATTCCGAGAACAATGGAAGAGTTCCGAAGCATTCTTAAACTTCAGCGGAATTCCGAGAACAATGGAAGAGTTCCGAAGCATTTTTAAAAGTCAGCGGAATTCCGAGAACAATGGAAGAGTTCCGAAGCATTTTTAAAAGTCAGCAGAATTCCGAGAACAATAGAAGGGTACCAAAGCATGTTTAAACTTCAGCGGAATTCTGAGAACAATGGAAGAGTTCCGAAGCATTTTTAAACGTCAGCGGAATTCCGAGAACAATGGAAGAGTTCTGAAGCATTTTTAAACGTCAGCGGAATTTTGAAAACAATGGAAGATTTCCGAAGCATTTTTAAACGTCAGCGGAATTCTGCGAACACTGGAAGAGTTCCGAAGCATTTTTAAAAGTCAGCGGAATTCCGAGAACAATGTAAGAGTTGTGAAGCATTTTTAAGCGTCAGTGGAATTCCGAGAACAATGGAAAAATTCCGAAGCATTTTTAAACTTCAAAACTTCGGCGGAATTCCGAGAACAATTGAAGAGTTCCGAAGCATTTTTAAAAGTCAGCGGAATTCCGAGAACAATGGAAGAGTTCCGAAGCATTTTTAAAAGTCAGCAGAATTCCGAGAACAATAGAAGGGTACCAAAGCATGTTTAAACTTCAGCGGAATTCCGAGAACAATGGAAGAGTTCCGAAGCATTTTTAAAAGTCAGCGGAATTCCGAGAACAATGGAAGAGTTCCGAAGCATTTTTAAAAGTCAGCAGAATTCCGAGAACAATAGAAGGGTACCAAAGCATGTTTAAACTTCAGCGGAATTCTGAGAACAATGTAAGCGTTCCGAAGCATTTTTAAACTTCACCGCAATTCCGAGAACAATGGAAGAGTTCCGAAGCATTTTTAAACGTCAGCGGAATTCCGAGAACAATGGAAGAGTTCTGAAGCATTTTTAAACGTCAGCGGAATTTTGAAAACAATGGAAGATTTCCGAAGCATTTTTAAACGTTAGCGGAATTCTGCGAACACTGGAAGAGTTCCGAAGCATTTTTAAACTTCAGCGGAATTCCGAGAACAATGGAAGAGTTGTGAAGCATTTTTAAAAGTCAGCGGAATTCCGAGAACAATAGAAGAGTTGTGAAGCAATTTTAAGCATCAGCGGAATTCCGAGAACAATGGAAGTGTTCCGAAGCATTTTTAAACGTCAGCGGAATTCCGAGAACAATGGAAGAGTTCTGAAGCATTTTTAAAAGTCAGCGGAATTCTGAGAACAATAGAAGAGTTGTGAAGCATTTTTAAGCGTCAGCGGAATTCCGGGAACAATGGAAGAATTCCGAAGCATTTTTAAACTTCAAAACTTCAGCAGAATTCCGAGAACAATGGAAGAGTTCCGAAGCATTCTTAAACTTCAGCGGAAATCCGAGAACAATGGAAGAGTTCCGAAGCATTTTTAAAAGTCAGCGGAATTCCGAGAACAATGGAAGAGTTCCGAAGCATTTTTAAAAGTCAGCAGAATTCCGAGAACAATAGAAGGGTACCAAAGCATGTTTAAACTTCAGCGGAATTCTGAGAACAATGGAAGAGTTCCGAAGCATTTTTAAACTTCAGCGGAATTCCGAGAACAATGGAAGAGTTCTGAAGCATTTTTAAACGTCAGCGGAATTTTGAAAACAATGGAAGATTTCCGAAGCATTTTTAAACGTCAGCGGAATTCTGCGAACACTGGAAGAGTTCCGAAGCATTTTTAAAAGTCAGCGGAATTCCGAGAACAATGGAAGAGTTGTGAAGCATTTTTAAGCGTCAGTGGAATTCCGAGAACAATGGAAAAATTCCGAAGCATTTTTAAACTTCAAAACTTCGGCGGAATTCCGAGAACAATGGAAGAGTTCCGAAGCATTTTTAAAAGTCAGCGGAATTCCGAGAACAATGTAAGAGTTCCGAAGCATTTTTAAAAGTCAGCAGAATTCCGAGAACAATAGAAGGGTACCAAAGCATGTTTAAACTTCAGCGGAATTCTGAGAACAATGTAAGCGTTCCGAAGCATTTTTAAACTTCACCGCAATTCCGAGAACAATGGAAGAGTTCCGAAGCATTTTTAAACGTCAGCGGAATTCCGAGAACAATGGAAGAGTTCTGAAGCATTTTTAAACGTCAGCGGAATTTTGAAAACAATGGAAGATTTCCGAAGCATTTTTAAACGTCAGCGGAATTCTGCGAACACTGGAAGAGTTCCGAAGCATTTTTAAACTTCAGCGGAATTTGGAGAACAATCGAAGAGTTCCGAAGCATTTTTAAAAGTCAGCGGAATTCCGAGAACAATGGAAGAGTTCTAAAGCATTTTTAAAAGTCAGCGGAATTCCGAGAACAATGGAAGAGTTGTGAAGCATTTTTAAAAGTCAGCGGAATTCCAAGAACAATGGAAGAGTTGTGAAGCATTTTTAAACGTCAGCGGAATTCCGAGAACAATGGAAGAGTTCTGAAGCCTTTTTAAATGTCAGCGGAATTCCGAGAACAATGGAAGAGTTCCGAAGCATTTTTAAATGTCAACGGAATTCTGAGATCAATGGAAGAGTTCCGAAGCATTTTTAAATGTCAGCGGAATTCCGAGAACAATAGAAGAGTTGTGAAGCATTTTTAAGCGTCAGCGGAATTCCGAGAACAATGGAAGAGTTCCGAAGCATTTTTAAACTTCAGCAGAATTCTGAGAACAATGGAAGAGTTCTGAAGCATTCTTAAACTTCAGCGGAATTCCGAGAACAATGGAACAGTTTTGAAGCAATTTTAAGCGTCAGCGGAATTCCGACAACAATGGAAGAGTTCTGAAGCATTCTTAAACTTCAGCGGAATTCCGAGAACAATGGAAGAGTTCCGAAGCATTTTTAAAAGTCAGCGGAATTCCGAGAACAATGGAAGAGTTACGAAGCATTTTTAAACGTCAGCGGAATTTTGAAAACAATGGAAGATTTCCGAAGCATTTTTAAACGTCAGCGGAATTCTGCGAACACTGGAAGAGTTCCGAAGCATTTTTAAAAGTCAGCGGAATTCCGAGAACAATGTAAGAGTTGTGAAGCATTTTTAAGCGTCAGTGGAATTCCGAGAACAATGGAAAAATTCCGAAGCATTTTTAAACTTCAAAACTTCGGCGGAATTCCGAGAACAATTGAAGAGTTCCGAAGCATTTTTAAAAGTCAGCGGAATTCCGAGAACAATGGAAGAGTTCCGAAGCATTTTTAAAAGTCAGCAGAATTCCGAGAACAATAGAAGGGTACCAAAGCATGTTTAAACTTCAGCGGAATTCCGAGAACAATGGAAGAGTTCCGAAGCATTTTTAAAAGTCAGCGGAATTCCGAGAACAATGGAAGAGTTCCGAAGCATTTTTAAAAGTCAGCAGAATTCCGAGAACAATAGAAGGGTACCAAAGCATGTTTAAACTTCAGCGGAATTCTGAGAACAATGTAAGCGTTCCGAAGCATTTTTAAACTTCACCGCAATTCCGAGAACAATGGAAGAGTTCCGAAGCATTTTTAAACGTCAGCGGAATTCCGAGAACAATGGAAGAGTTCTGAAGCATTTTTAAACGTCAGCGGAATTTTGAAAACAATGGAAGATTTCCGAAGCATTTTTAAACGTTAGCGGAATTCTGCGAACACTGGAAGAGTTCCGAAGCATTTTTAAACTTCAGCGGAATTCCGAGAACAATGGAAGAGTTGTGAAGCATTTTTAAAAGTCAGCGGAATTCCGAGAACAATAGAAGAGTTGTGAAGCAATTTTAAGCATCAGCGGAATTCCGAGAACAATGGAAGTGTTCCGAAGCATTTTTAAACGTCAGCGGAATTCCGAGAACAATGGAAGAGTTCTGAAGCATTTTTAAAAGTCAGCGGAATTCTGAGAACAATAGAAGAGTTGTGAAGCATTTTTAAGCGTCAGCGGAATTCCGGGAACAATGGAAGAATTCCGAAGCATTTTTAAACTTCAAAACTTCAGCAGAATTCCGAGAACAATGGAAGAGTTCCGAAGCATTCTTAAACTTCAGCGGAAATCCGAGAACAATGGAAGAGTTCCGAAGCATTTTTAAAAGTCAGCGGAATTCCGAGAACAATGGAAGAGTTCCGAAGCATTTTTAAAAGTCAGCAGAATTCCGAGAACAATAGAAGGGTACCAAAGCATGTTTAAACTTCAGCGGAATTCTGAGAACAATGGAAGAGTTCCGAAGCATTTTTAAACTTCAGCGGAATTCCGAGAACAATGGAAGAGTTCTGAAGCATTTTTAAACGTCAGCGGAATTTTGAAAACAATGGAAGATTTCCGAAGCATTTTTAAACGTCAGCGGAATTCTGCGAACACTGGAAGAGTTCCGAAGCATTTTTAAAAGTCAGCGGAATTCCGAGAACAATGGAAGAGTTGTGAAGCATTTTTAAGCGTCAGTGGAATTCCGAGAACAATGGAAAAATTCCGAAGCATTTTTAAACTTCAAAACTTCGGCGGAATTCCGAGAACAATGGAAGAGTTCCGAAGCATTTTTAAAAGTCAGCGGAATTCCGAGAACAATGTAAGAGTTCCGAAGCATTTTTAAAAGTCAGCAGAATTCCGAGAACAATAGAAGGGTACCAAAGCATGTTTAAACTTCAGCGGAATTCTGAGAACAATGTAAGCGTTCCGAAGCATTTTTAAACTTCACCGCAATTCCGAGAACAATGGAAGAGTTCCGAAGCATTTTTAAACGTCAGCGGAATTCCGAGAACAATGGAAGAGTTCCGAAGCATTTTTAAACTTCAGCGGAATTTGGAGAACAATCGAAGAGTTCCGAAGCATTTTTAAAAGTCAGCGGAATTCCGAGAACAATGGAAGAGTTCTAAAGCATTTTTAAAAGTCAGCGGAATTCCGAGAACAATGGAAGAGTTGTGAAGCATTTTTAAAAGTCAGCGGAATTCCAAGAACAATGGAAGAGTTGTGAAGCATTTTTAAACGTCAGCGGAATTCCGAGAACAATGGAAGAGTTCTGAAGCCTTTTTAAATGTCAGCGGAATTCCGAGAACAATGGAAGAGTTCCGAAGCATTTTTAAATGTCAACGGAATTCTGAGATCAATGGAGGAGTTCCGAAGCATTTTTAAATGTCAGCGGAATTCCGAGAACAATAGAAGAGTTGTGAAGCATTTTTAAGCGTCAGCGGAATTCCGAGAACAATGGAAGAGTTCCGAAGCATTTTTAAACTTCAGCAGAATTCTGAGAACAATGGAAGAGTTCTGAAGCATTCTTAAACTTCAGCGGAATTCCGAGAACAATGGAACAGTTTTGAAGCAATTTTAAGCGTCAGCGGAATTCCGACAACAATGGAAGAGTTCCGAAGCATTTTTAAAAGTCAGCGGAATTCTGAGAACAATAGAAGAGTTGTGAAGCATTTTTAAGCGTCAGCGGAATTCCGAGAACAATGGAAGAGTTCCGAAGCATTTTTAAACTTCAGCAGAATTCTGAGAACAATGGAAGAGTTCTGAAGCATTCTTAAACTTCAGCGGAATTCCGAGAACAATGGAACAGTTTTGAAGCAATTTTAAGCGTCAGCGGAATTCCGACAACAATGGAAGAGTTCCGAAGCATTTTTAAAAGTCAGCGGAATTCTGAGAACAATAGAAGAGTTGTGAAGCATTTTTAAGCGTCAGCGGAATTCCGAGAACAATGGAAGAATTCCGAAGCATTTTTAAACTTCAAAACTTCAGAAGAATTCCGAGAACAATGGAAGAGTTCTGAAGCATTTTTAAACGTCAGCGTAATTTTGAAAACAATGGAAGATTTCCGAAGCATTTTTAAACGTCAGAGGAATTCTGCGAACACTGGAAGAGTTCCGAAGCATTTTTAAACTTCAGCGGAATTTGGAGAACAATCGAAGAGTTTCGAAGCATTTTTAAAAGTCATCAGAATTCCGAGAACAATGGAAGAGTTGTGAAGCATTTTTAAGCGTCAGCGGAATTCCGAGAGCAATGGAAGAGTTCCGAAGCATTTTTAAACTTCAGCAGAATTCTGAGAACAATGGAAGAGTTCCGAAGCATTCTTAAACTTCAGCGGAATTCCGAGAACAATGGAAGAGTTTCAAAGCATTTTTAAAAGTCAGCGGAATTCCGAGAACAATAGAAGAGTTGTGAAGCAATTTTAAGCGTCAGCGGAATTCCGAGAACAATGGAAGTGTTCCGAAGCATTTTTAAACGTCAGCGGAATTCCGAGAACGATGGAAGAGTTCTGAAGCATTTTTAAAAGTCAGCGGAATTCTGAGAACAATAGAAGAGTTGTGAAGCATTTTTAAGCGTCAGCGGAATTCCGAGAACAATGGAAGAATTCCGAAGCATTTTTAAACTTCAAAACTTCAGTAGAATTCCGAGAGCAATGGAAGAGTTCTGAAGCATTCTTAAACTTCAGCGGAATTCCGAGAACAATGGAAGAGTTCCGAAGCATTTTTAAAAGTCAGCGGAATTCCGAGAACAATGGAAGAGTTCCGAAGCATTTTTAAAAGTCAGCAGAATTCCGAGAACAATAGAAGGGTACCAAAGCATTTTTAAACGTCAGCGTAATTTTGAAAACAATGGAAGATTTCCGAAGCATTTTTAAACGTCAGCGGAATTCTGCGAACACTGGAAGAGTTCCGAAGCATTTTTAAACTTCAGCGGAATTTGGAGAACAATCGAAGAGTTCCGAAGCATTTTTAAACTTCAGCGGAATTCCGAGGACAATGGAAGAGTTCCGAAGCATTTTTAAATGTCAGCGGAATTCCGAGAACAATAGAAGAGTTGTGAAGCATTTTTAAGCGTCAGCGGAATTCTGAGAACAATGGAAGAGTTCCGAAGCATTTTTAAACTTCAGCAGAATTCTGAGAACAATGGAAGAGTTCTGAAGCATTCTTAAACTTCAGCGGAATTCCGAGAACAATGGAACAGTTTTGAAGCAATTTTAAGCGTCAGCGGAATTCCGACAACAATGGAAGAGTTCCGAAGCATTTTTAAAAGTCAGCGGAATTCTGAGAACAATAGAAGAGTTGTGAAGCATTTTTAAGCGTCAGCGGAATTCCGAGAACAATGGAAGAATTCCGAAGCATTTTTAAACTTCAAAACTTCAGAAGAATTCCGAGAACAATGGAAGAGTTCTGAAGCATTTTTAAGCGTCAGCGTAATTTTGAAAACAATGGAAGATTTCCGAAGCATTTTTAAACGTCAGCGGAATTCTGCAAACACTGGAAGAGTTCCGAAGCATTTTTAAACTTCAGCGGAATTTGGAGAACAATCGAAGCGTTCCGAAGCATTTTTAAAAGTCAGCGGAATTTCGAGAACACTGGAAGAGTTCCGAAGCATTTTTAAACTTCAGCGGAATTTGGAGAACAATCGAAGAGTTCCGAAGCATTTTTAAAAGTCAGCGGAATTCCGAGAACAATGGAAGAGTTGTGAAGCATTTTTAAACGTCAGCAGAATACCAGAACAATGGAAGAGTTCCGAAGCATTTTTAAATGTCAGCGGAATTCCGAGACCAATGGAAGAGTTCTGAAGCATTTTTAAACGTCAGCGGATTTTGAAAACAATGGAAGATTTCCGAAGCATTTTTAAACGTCAGCGGAATTCTGTGAACACTGGAAGAGTTCCGAAGCATTTTTAAACTTCAGCGGAATTTGGAGAACAATCGAAGAGTTCCGAAGCAATTTTAAAAGTCAGCGGAATTCCGAGAACAATGGAAGAGTTGTGAAGCATTTTTAAACGTCAGTGGAATTCCAAGAACAAAGGAAGAGTTCCGAAGCATTTTTAAACGTCAGCGGAATTCCGTGAACAATGGAAGAGTTCTGAAGGCTTTTTAAATGTCAGCGGAATTCCGAGAACAATGGAAGAGTTCCGAAGCATTTTTAAATGTCAGCGGAATTTTGAGAACAATTGAAGAGTTCCGAAGCATTTTTAAACTTCAGCAGAATTCGGAGAACAATGGAAGAGTTCCGAAGCATACTTAAACTTCAGCGGAATTCCGAGAACAATGGAAGAGTTCAGAAGCATTTTTAAAAGTCAGCGGAATACCGAGAACAATGGAAGAGTTGTGAAGCATTTTTAAGCATCAGCGGAATTCCGAGAACAATGGAAGAGTTCCGAAGCATTTTTAAACTTCAGAAGAATTCTGAGAACAATGGAAGAGTTCCGAAGCATTCTTAAACTTCAGCTGAGTTCCGAGAACAATGGAAGAGTTTCGAAGCATTTTTAAAAGTCAGCGGAATTCCGAGAACAATAGAAGAGTTGTGAAGCAATTTTAAGCGTCAGCGGAATTCCGAGAACAATGGAAGCGTTCAGAAGCATTTTTAAAAGTCAGCGGAATACCGAGAACAATGGAAGAGTTGTGAAGCATTTTTAAGCATCAGCGGAATTCCGAGAACAATGGAAGAGTTCCGAAGCATTTTTAAACTTCAGCAGAATTCCGAGAACAATGGAAGAGTTCCGAAGCATTCTTAAACTTCAGCGGAATTCCGAGAACAATGGAAGAGTTCCGAAGCATTTTTAAATGTCAGCGGAATTCCGAGAACAATAGAAGAGTTGTGAAGCATTTTTAAGCGTCAGCGGAATTTCGAGAACAATGGAAGAGTTCCGAAGCATTTTTAAAAGTCAGTGGAATTCTGAGAACAATAGAAGAGTTGTGAAGCATTTTTAAGCGTCAGCGGAATTCCGAGAACAATGGAAGAATTCCGAAGCATTTTTAAACTTCAAAACTTCAGCAGAATTCCGAGAACAATGGAAGAGTTGAGAAGCATTCTTAAACTTCAGCGGAATTCCGAGAACAATGGAAGAGTTCCGAAGCATTTTTAAAAGTCAGCGGAATTCCGAGAACAATAGAAGAGTTCCGAAGCATTTTTAAACTTCAGCAGAATTCCTGGATCAATGGAAGAGTTCCGAAGCATTTTTAAAAGTCAGCAGAATTCCGAGAACAATAGAAGGGTACCAAAGCATGTTTAAACTTCAGCGGAATTCTGAGAACAATGTAAGAGTTCCGAAGCATTTTTAAACTTCACCGGAATTCCGAGAACAATGGAAGAGTTCCGAAGCATTTTTAAACATCAGCGGAATTCCGAGAACAATGGAAGAGTTCTGAAGCATTTTTAAAAGTCAGCGGAATTCTGAGAACAATAGAAGAGTTGTGAAGCATTTTTAAGCGTCAGCGGAATTCCGGGAACAATGGAAGAATTCCGAAGCATTTTTAAACTTCAAAACTTCAGCAGAATTCCGAGAACAATGGAAGAGTTCCGAAGCATTCTTAAACTTCAGCGGAATTCCGAGAACAATGGAAGAGTTCCGAAGCATTTTTAAAAGTCAGCGGAATTCCGAGAACAATGGAAGAGTTCCGAAGCATTTTTAAAAGTCAGCAGAATTCCGAGAACAATAGAAGGGTACCAAAGCATGTTTAAACTTCAGCGGAATTCTGAGAACAATGGAAGAGTTCCGAAGCATTTTTAAACGTCAGCGGAATTCCGAGAACAATGGAAGAGTTCTGAAGCATTTTTAAACGTCAGCGGAATTTTGAAAACAATGGAAGATTTCCGAAGCATTTTTAAACGTCAGCGGAATTCTGAGAACAATGTAAGCGTTCCGAAGCATTTTTAAACTTCACCGCAATTCCGAGAACAATGGAAGAGTTCCGAAGCATTTTTAAAAGTCAGCGGAATTCCGAGAACAATGGAAGAGTTGTGAAGCATTTTTAAGCGTCAGTGGAATTCCGAGAACAATGGAAAAATTCCGAAGCATTTTTAAACTTCAAAACTTCGGCGGAATTCCGAGAACAATGGAAGAGTTCCGAAGCATTTTTAAAAGTCAGCGGAATTCCGAGAACAATGGAAGAGTTCCGAAGCATTTTTAAAAGTCAGCAGAATTCCGAGAACAATAGAAGGGTACCAAAGCATGTTTAAACTTCAGCGGAATTCCGAGAACAATGGAAGAGTTCCGAAGCATTTTTAAAAGTCAGCGGAATTCCGAGAACAATGGAAGAGTTCCGAAGCATTTTTAAAAGTCAGCAGAATTCCGAGAACAATAGAAGGGTACCAAAGCATGTTTAAACTTCAGCGGAATTCTGAGAACAATGTAAGCGTTCCGAAGCATTTTTAAACTTCACCGCAATTCCGAGAACAATGGAAGAGTTCCGAAGCATTTTTAAACGTCAGCGGAATTCCGAGAACAATGGAAGAGTTCTGAAGCATTTTTAAACGTCAGCGGAATTTTGAAAACAATGGAAGATTTCCGAAGCATTTTTAAACGTTAGCGGAATTCTGCGAACACTGGAAGAGTTCCGAAGCATTTTTAAACTTCAGCGGAATTCCGAGAACAATGGAAGAGTTGTGAAGCATTTTTAAAAGTCAGCGGAATTCCGAGAACAATAGAAGAGTTGTGAAGCAATTTTAAGCATCAGCGGAATTCCGAGAACAATGGAAGTGTTCCGAAGCATTTTTAAACGTCAGCGGAATTCCGAGAACAATGGAAGAGTTCTGAAGCATTTTTAAAAGTCAGCGGAATTCTGAGAACAATAGAAGAGTTGTGAAGCATTTTTAAGCGTCAGCGGAATTCCGGGAACAATGGAAGAATTCCGAAGCATTTTTAAACTTCAAAACTTCAGCAGAATTCCGAGAACAATGGAAGAGTTCCGAAGCATTCTTAAACTTCAGCGGAAATCCGAGAACAATGGAAGAGTTCCGAAGCATTTTTAAAAGTCAGCGGAATTCCGAGAACAATGGAAGAGTTCCGAAGCATTTTTAAAAGTCAGCAGAATTCCGAGAACAATAGAAGGGTACCAAAGCATGTTTAAACTTCAGCGGAATTCTGAGAACAATGGAAGAGTTCCGAAGCATTTTTAAACTTCAGCGGAATTCCGAGAACAATGGAAGAGTTCTGAAGCATTTTTAAACGTCAGCGGAATTTTGAAAACAATGGAAGATTTCCGAAGCATTTTTAAACGTCAGCGGAATTCTGCGAACACTGGAAGAGTTCCGAAGCATTTTTAAAAGTCAGCGGAATTCCGAGAACAATGGAAGAGTTGTGAAGCATTTTTAAGCGTCAGTGGAATTCCGAGAACAATGGAAAAATTCCGAAGCATTTTTAAACTTCAAAACTTCGGCGGAATTCCGAGAACAATGGAAGAGTTCCGAAGCATTTTTAAAAGTCAGCGGAATTCCGAGAACAATGTAAGAGTTCCGAAGCATTTTTAAAAGTCAGCAGAATTCCGAGAACAATAGAAGGGTACCAAAGCATGTTTAAACTTCAGCGGAATTCTGAGAACAATGTAAGCGTTCCGAAGCATTTTTAAACTTCACCGCAATTCCGAGAACAATGGAAGAGTTCCGAAGCATTTTTAAACGTCAGCGGAATTCCGAGAACAATGGAAGAGTTCCGAAGCATTTTTAAACTTCAGCGGAATTTGGAGAACAATCGAAGAGTTCCGAAGCATTTTTAAAAGTCAGCGGAATTCCGAGAACAATGGAAGAGTTCTAAAGCATTTTTAAAAGTCAGCGGAATTCCGAGAACAATGGAAGAGTTGTGAAGCATTTTTAAAAGTCAGCGGAATTCCAAGAACAATGGAAGAGTTGTGAAGCATTTTTAAACGTCAGCGGAATTCCGAGAACAATGGAAGAGTTCTGAAGCCTTTTTAAATGTCAGCGGAATTCCGAGAACAATGGAAGAGTTCCGAAGCATTTTTAAATGTCAACGGAATTCTGAGATCAATGGAAGAGTTCCGAAGCATTTTTAAATGTCAGCGGAATTCCGAGAACAATAGAAGAGTTGTGAAGCATTTTTAAGCGTCAGCGGAATTCCGAGAACAATGGAAGAGTTCCGAAGCATTTTTAAACTTCAGCAGAATTCTGAGAACAATGGAAGAGTTCTGAAGCATTCTTAAACTTCAGCGGAATTCCGAGAACAATGGAACAGTTTTGAAGCAATTTTAAGCGTCAGCGGAATTCCGACAACAATGGAAGAGTTCCGAAGCATTTTTAAAAGTCAGCGGAATTCTGAGAACAATAGAAGAGTTGTGAAGCATTTTTAAGCGTCAGCGGAATTCCGAGAACAATGGAAGAATTCCGAAGCATTTTTAAACTTCAAAACTTCAGAAGAATTCCGAGAACAATGGAAGAGTTCTGAAGCATTTTTAAACGTCAGCGTAATTTTGAAAACAATGGAAGATTTCCGAAGCATTTTTAAACGTCAGAGGAATTCTGCGAACACTGGAAGAGTTCCGAAGCATTTTTAAACTTCAGCGGAATTTGGAGAACAATCGAAGAGTTTCGAAGCATTTTTAAAAGTCATCAGAATTCCGAGAACAATGGAAGAGTTGTGAAGCATTTTTAAGCGTCAGCGGAATTCCGAGAGCAATGGAAGAGTTCCGAAGCATTTTTAAACTTCAGCAGAATTCTGAGAACAATGGAAGAGTTCCGAAGCATTCTTAAACTTCAGCGGAATTCCGAGAACAATGGAAGAGTTTCAAAGCATTTTTAAAAGTCAGCGGAATTCCGAGAACAATAGAAGAGTTGTGAAGCAATTTTAAGCGTCAGCGGAATTCCGAGAACAATGGAAGTGTTCCGAAGCATTTTTAAACGTCAGCGGAATTCCGAGAACGATGGAAGAGTTCTGAAGCATTTTTAAAAGTCAGCGGAATTCTGAGAACAATAGAAGAGTTGTGAAGCATTTTTAAGCGTCAGCGGAATTCCGAGAACAATGGAAGAATTCCGAAGCATTTTTAAACTTCAAAACTTCAGTAGAATTCCGAGAGCAATGGAAGAGTTCTGAAGCATTCTTAAACTTCAGCGGAATTCCGAGAACAATGGAAGAGTTCCGAAGCATTTTTAAAAGTCAGCGGAATTCCGAGAACAATGGAAGAGTTCCGAAGCATTTTTAAAAGTCAGCAGAATTCCGAGAACAATAGAAGGGTACCAAAGCATTTTTAAACGTCAGCGTAATTTTGAAAACAATGGAAGATTTCCGAAGCATTTTTAAACGTCAGCGGAATTCTGCGAACACTGGAAGAGTTCCGAAGCATTTTTAAACTTCAGCGGAATTTGGAGAACAATCGAAGAGTTCCGAAGCATTTTTAAACTTCAGCGGAATTCCGAGGACAATGGAAGAGTTCCGAAGCATTTTTAAATGTCAGCGGAATTCCGAGAACAATAGAAGAGTTGTGAAGCATTTTTAAGCGTCAGCGGAATTCTGAGAACAATGGAAGAGTTCCGAAGCATTTTTAAACTTCAGCAGAATTCTGAGAACAATGGAAGAGTTCTGAAGCATTCTTAAACTTCAGCGGAATTCCGAGAACAATGGAACAGTTTTGAAGCAATTTTAAGCGTCAGCGGAATTCCGACAACAATGGAAGAGTTCCGAAGCATTTTTAAAAGTCAGCGGAATTCTGAGAACAATAGAAGAGTTGTGAAGCATTTTTAAGCGTCAGCGGAATTCCGAGAACAATGGAAGAATTCCGAAGCATTTTTAAACTTCAAAACTTCAGAAGAATTCCGAGAACAATGGAAGAGTTCTGAAGCATTTTTAAGCGTCAGCGTAATTTTGAAAACAATGGAAGATTTCCGAAGCATTTTTAAACGTCAGCGGAATTCTGCAAACACTGGAAGAGTTCCGAAGCATTTTTAAACTTCAGCGGAATTTGGAGAACAATCGAAGCGTTCCGAAGCATTTTTAAAAGTCAGCGGAATTTCGAGAACACTGGAAGAGTTCCGAAGCATTTTTAAACTTCAGCGGAATTTGGAGAACAATCGAAGAGTTCCGAAGCATTTTTAAAAGTCAGCGGAATTCCGAGAACAATGGAAGAGTTGTGAAGCATTTTTAAACGTCAGCAGAATACCAGAACAATGGAAGAGTTCCGAAGCATTTTTAAATGTCAGCGGAATTCCGAGACCAATGGAAGAGTTCTGAAGCATTTTTAAACGTCAGCGGATTTTGAAAACAATGGAAGATTTCCGAAGCATTTTTAAACGTCAGCGGAATTCTGTGAACACTGGAAGAGTTCCGAAGCATTTTTAAACTTCAGCGGAATTTGGAGAACAATCGAAGAGTTCCGAAGCAATTTTAAAAGTCAGCGGAATTCCGAGAACAATGGAAGAGTTGTGAAGCATTTTTAAACGTCAGTGGAATTCCAAGAACAAAGGAAGAGTTCCGAAGCATTTTTAAACGTCAGCGGAATTCCGTGAACAATGGAAGAGTTCTGAAGGCTTTTTAAATGTCAGCGGAATTCCGAGAACAATGGAAGAGTTCCGAAGCATTTTTAAATGTCAGCGGAATTCTGAGAACAATTGAAGAGTTCCGAAGCATTTTTAAACTTCAGCAGAATTCGGAGAACAATGGAAGAGTTCCGAAGCATACTTAAACTTCAGCGGAATTCCGAGAACAATGGAAGAGTTCAGAAGCATTTTTAAAAGTCAGCGGAATACCGAGAACAATGGAAGAGTTGTGAAGCATTTTTAAGCATCAGCGGAATTCCGAGAACAATGGAAGAGTTCCGAAGCATTTTTAAACTTCAGAAGAATTCTGAGAACAATGGAAGAGTTCCGAAGCATTCTTAAACTTCAGCTGAGTTCCGAGAACAATGGAAGAGTTTCGAAGCATTTTTAAAAGTCAGCGGAATTCCGAGAACAATAGAAGAGTTGTGAAGCAATTTTAAGCGTCAGCGGAATTCCGAGAACAATGGAAGCGTTCAGAAGCATTTTTAAAAGTCAGCGGAATACCGAGAACAATGGAAGAGTTGTGAAGCATTTTTAAGCATCAGCGGAATTCCGAGAACAATGGAAGAGTTCCGAAGCATTTTTAAACTTCAGCAGAATTCCGAGAACAATGGAAGAGTTCCGAAGCATTCTTAAACTTCAGCGGAATTCCGAGAACAATGGAAGAGTTCCGAAGCATTTTTAAATGTCAGCGGAATTCCGAGAACAATAGAAGAGTTGTGAAGCATTTTTAAGCGTCAGCGGAATTTCGAGAACAATGGAAGAGTTCCGAAGCATTTTTAAAAGTCAGTGGAATTCTGAGAACAATAGAAGAGTTGTGAAGCATTTTTAAGCGTCAGCGGAATTCCGAGAACAATGGAAGAATTCCGAAGCATTTTTAAACTTCAAAACTTCAGCAGAATTCCGAGAACAATGGAAGAGTTGAGAAGCATTCTTAAACTTCAGCGGAATTCCGAGAACAATGGAAGAGTTCCGAAGCATTTTTAAAAGTCAGCGGAATTCCGAGAACAATAGAAGAGTTCCGAAGCATTTTTAAACTTCAGCAGAATTCCTGGATCAATGGAAGAGTTCCGAAGCATTTTTAAAAGTCAGCAGAATTCCGAGAACAATAGAAGGGTACCAAAGCATGTTTAAACTTCAGCGGAATTCTGAGAACAATGTAAGAGTTCCGAAGCATTTTTAAACTTCACCGGAATTCCGAGAACAATGGAACAGTTCCGAAGCATTTTTAAACATCAGCGGAATTCCGAGAACAATGGAAGAGTTCTGAAGCATTTTTAAACATCAGCGGAATTTTGAAAACAATGGAAGATTTCCGAAGCATTTTTAAACGTCAGCGGAATTCTGCGAACACTGGAAGAGTTCCGAAGCATTTTTAAACTTCAGCGGAATTTAGAGAACAATCGAAGAGTTCCGAAGCATTTTTAAAAGTCAGCGGAATTCCGAGAACACTGGAAGAGTTCCGAAGCATTTTTAAACTTCAGCGGAATTTGGAGAACAATCGAAGAGTTCCGAAGCATTTTTAAAAGTCAGCGGAATTCCGAGAACAATGGAAGAGTTGTGAAGCATTTTTAAAAGTCAGCGGAATTCCGAGAACAATGGAAGAGTTCCGAAGCATTTTTAAACGTCAGCGGAATTCCGAGAACAATGGAAGAGTTCTGAAGCCTTTTTAAATGTCAGCGGAATTCCGAGAACAATGGAAGAGTTGTGAAGCATTTTTAAAAGTCAGCGGAATTCCGAGAACACTGGAAGAGTTCCGAAGCATACTTAAACTTCAGCGGAATTCCGAGAACAATGGAAGAGTTCTGAAGCATTTTTAAAAGTCAGCAGAATACCGATAACAATGGAAGAGTTGTGAAGCATTTTTAAAAGTCAGCGGAATTCCGAGAACACTGGAAAAGTTCCGAAGCATTTTTAAACTTCAGCGGAATTTGGAGAACAATCGAAGAGTTCCGAAGCAATTTTAAAAGTCAGCGGAATTCCGAGAACAATGGAAGAGTTGTGAAGCATTTTTAAACGTCAGCGGAATTCCGAGAACAATGGAAGAGTTCCGAAGCATTTTTAAACGTCAGCGGAATTCCGAGAACAATGGAAGAGTTCCGAAGCATTTTTAAACTTCAGCAGAATTCCGAGAACAATGGAAGAGTTCCGAAGCATTCTTAAACTTCAGCGGAATTCCGAGAAAAATGGAACAGTTTTGAAGCAAATTTAAGCGTCAGCGGAATTCCGACAGCAATGGAAGAGTTCCGAAGCATTTTTAGAAGTCAGCAGAATTCTGAGAACAATAGAAGAGTTGTGAAGCATTTTTAAGCGTCAGCGGAATTCCGAGAACAATGGAAGAATTCCGAAGCATTTTTAAACTTCAAAACTTCAGAAGAATTCCGAGAACAATGTAAGAGTTCCGAAGCATTTTTAAAAGTCAGCAGAATTCCGAGAACAATAGAAGGGTACCAAAGCATGTTTAAACTTCAGCGGAATTCTGAGAACAATGTAAGCGTTCCGAAGCATTTTTAAACTTCACCGCAATTCCGAGAACAATGGAAGAGTTCCGAAGCATTTTTAAACGTCAGCGGAATTCCGAGAACAATGGAAGAGTTCCGAAGCATTTTTAAACTTCAGCGGAATTTGGAGAACAATCGAAGAGTTCCGAAGCATTTTTAAAAGTCAGCGGAATTCCGAGAACAATGGAAGAGTTCTAAAGCATTTTTAAAAGTCAGCGGAATTCCGAGAACAATGGAAGAGTTGTGAAGCATTTTTAAAAGTCAGCGGAATTCCAAGAACAATGGAAGAGTTGTGAAGCATTTTTAAACGTCAGCGGAATTCCGAGAACAATGGAAGAGTTCTGAAGCCTTTTTAAATGTCAGCGGAATTCCGAGAACAATGGAAGAGTTCCGAAGCATTTTTAAATGTCAACGGAATTCTGAGATCAATGGAAGAGTTCCGAAGCATTTTTAAATGTCAGCGGAATTCCGAGAACAATAGAAGAGTTGTGAAGCATTTTTAAGCGTCAGCGGAATTCCGAGAACAATGGAAGAGTTCCGAAGCATTTTTAAACTTCAGCAGAATTCTGAGAACAATGGAAGAGTTCTGAAGCATTCTTAAACTTCAGCGGAATTCCGAGAACAATGGAACAGTTTTGAAGCAATTTTAAGCGTCAGCGGAATTCCGACAACAATGGAAGAGTTCCGAAGCATTTTTAAAAGTCAGCGGAATTCTGAGAACAATAGAAGAGTTGTGAAGCATTTTTAAGCGTCAGCGGAATTCCGAGAACAATGGAAGAATTCCGAAGCATTTTTAAACTTCAAAACTTCAGAAGAATTCCGAGAACAATGGAAGAGTTCTGAAGCATTTTTAAACGTCAGCGTAATTTTGAAAACAATGGAAGATTTCCGAAGCATTTTTAAACGTCAGAGGAATTCTGCGAACACTGGAAGAGTTCCGAAGCATTTTTAAACTTCAGCGGAATTTGGAGAACAATCGAAGAGTTTCGAAGCATTTTTAAAAGTCATCAGAATTCCGAGAACAATGGAAGAGTTGTGAAGCATTTTTAAGCGTCAGCGGAATTCCGAGAGCAATGGAAGAGTTCCGAAGCATTTTTAAACTTCAGCAGAATTCTGAGAACAATGGAAGAGTTCCGAAGCATTCTTAAACTTCAGCGGAATTCCGAGAACAATGGAAGAGTTTCAAAGCATTTTTAAAAGTCAGCGGAATTCCGAGAACAATAGAAGAGTTGTGAAGCAATTTTAAGCGTCAGCGGAATTCCGAGAACAATGGAAGTGTTCCGAAGCATTTTTAAACGTCAGCGGAATTCCGAGAACGATGGAAGAGTTCTGAAGCATTTTTAAAAGTCAGCGGAATTCTGAGAACAATAGAAGAGTTGTGAAGCATTTTTAAGCGTCAGCGGAATTCCGAGAACAATGGAAGAATTCCGAAGCATTTTTAAACTTCAAAACTTCAGTAGAATTCCGAGAGCAATGGAAGAGTTCTGAAGCATTCTTAAACTTCAGCGGAATTCCGAGAACAATGGAAGAGTTCCGAAGCATTTTTAAAAGTCAGCGGAATTCCGAGAACAATGGAAGAGTTCCGAAGCATTTTTAAAAGTCAGCAGAATTCCGAGAACAATAGAAGGGTACCAAAGCATTTTTAAACGTCAGCGTAATTTTGAAAACAATGGAAGATTTCCGAAGCATTTTTAAACGTCAGCGGAATTCTGCGAACACTGGAAGAGTTCCGAAGCATTTTTAAACTTCAGCGGAATTTGGAGAACAATCGAAGAGTTCCGAAGCATTTTTAAACTTCAGCGGAATTCCGAGGACAATGGAAGAGTTCCGAAGCATTTTTAAATGTCAGCGGAATTCCGAGAACAATAGAAGAGTTGTGAAGCATTTTTAAGCGTCAGCGGAATTCTGAGAACAATGGAAGAGTTCCGAAGCATTTTTAAACTTCAGCAGAATTCTGAGAACAATGGAAGAGTTCTGAAGCATTCTTAAACTTCAGCGGAATTCCGAGAACAATGGAACAGTTTTGAAGCAATTTTAAGCGTCAGCGGAATTCCGACAACAATGGAAGAGTTCCGAAGCATTTTTAAAAGTCAGCGGAATTCTGAGAACAATAGAAGAGTTGTGAAGCATTTTTAAGCGTCAGCGGAATTCCGAGAACAATGGAAGAATTCCGAAGCATTTTTAAACTTCAAAACTTCAGAAGAATTCCGAGAACAATGGAAGAGTTCTGAAGCATTTTTAAGCGTCAGCGTAATTTTGAAAACAATGGAAGATTTCCGAAGCATTTTTAAACGTCAGCGGAATTCTGCAAACACTGGAAGAGTTCCGAAGCATTTTTAAACTTCAGCGGAATTTGGAGAACAATCGAAGCGTTCCGAAGCATTTTTAAAAGTCAGCGGAATTTCGAGAACACTGGAAGAGTTCCGAAGCATTTTTAAACTTCAGCGGAATTTGGAGAACAATCGAAGAGTTCCGAAGCATTTTTAAAAGTCAGCGGAATTCCGAGAACAATGGAAGAGTTGTGAAGCATTTTTAAACGTCAGCAGAATACCAGAACAATGGAAGAGTTCCGAAGCATTTTTAAATGTCAGCGGAATTCCGAGACCAATGGAAGAGTTCTGAAGCATTTTTAAACGTCAGCGGATTTTGAAAACAATGGAAGATTTCCGAAGCATTTTTAAACGTCAGCGGAATTCTGTGAACACTGGAAGAGTTCCGAAGCATTTTTAAACTTCAGCGGAATTTGGAGAACAATCGAAGAGTTCCGAAGCAATTTTAAAAGTCAGCGGAATTCCGAGAACAATGGAAGAGTTGTGAAGCATTTTTAAACGTCAGTGGAATTCCAAGAACAAAGGAAGAGTTCCGAAGCATTTTTAAACGTCAGCGGAATTCCGTGAACAATGGAAGAGTTCTGAAGGCTTTTTAAATGTCAGCGGAATTCCGAGAACAATGGAAGAGTTCCGAAGCATTTTTAAATGTCAGCGGAATTTTGAGAACAATTGAAGAGTTCCGAAGCATTTTTAAACTTCAGCAGAATTCGGAGAACAATGGAAGAGTTCCGAAGCATACTTAAACTTCAGCGGAATTCCGAGAACAATGGAAGAGTTCAGAAGCATTTTTAAAAGTCAGCGGAATACCGAGAACAATGGAAGAGTTGTGAAGCATTTTTAAGCATCAGCGGAATTCCGAGAACAATGGAAGAGTTCCGAAGCATTTTTAAACTTCAGAAGAATTCTGAGAACAATGGAAGAGTTCCGAAGCATTCTTAAACTTCAGCTGAGTTCCGAGAACAATGGAAGAGTTTCGAAGCATTTTTAAAAGTCAGCGGAATTCCGAGAACAATAGAAGAGTTGTGAAGCAATTTTAAGCGTCAGCGGAATTCCGAGAACAATGGAAGCGTTCAGAAGCATTTTTAAAAGTCAGCGGAATACCGAGAACAATGGAAGAGTTGTGAAGCATTTTTAAGCATCAGCGGAATTCCGAGAACAATGGAAGAGTTCCGAAGCATTTTTAAACTTCAGCAGAATTCCGAGAACAATGGAAGAGTTCCGAAGCATTCTTAAACTTCAGCGGAATTCCGAGAACAATGGAAGAGTTCCGAAGCATTTTTAAATGTCAGCGGAATTCCGAGAACAATAGAAGAGTTGTGAAGCATTTTTAAGCGTCAGCGGAATTTCGAGAACAATGGAAGAGTTCCGAAGCATTTTTAAAAGTCAGTGGAATTCTGAGAACAATAGAAGAGTTGTGAAGCATTTTTAAGCGTCAGCGGAATTCCGAGAACAATGGAAGAATTCCGAAGCATTTTTAAACTTCAAAACTTCAGCAGAATTCCGAGAACAATGGAAGAGTTGAGAAGCATTCTTAAACTTCAGCGGAATTCCGAGAACAATGGAAGAGTTCCGAAGCATTTTTAAAAGTCAGCGGAATTCCGAGAACAATAGAAGAGTTCCGAAGCATTTTTAAACTTCAGCAGAATTCCTGGATCAATGGAAGAGTTCCGAAGCATTTTTAAAAGTCAGCAGAATTCCGAGAACAATAGAAGGGTACCAAAGCATGTTTAAACTTCAGCGGAATTCTGAGAACAATGTAAGAGTTCCGAAGCATTTTTAAACTTCACCGGAATTCCGAGAACAATGGAAGAGTTCCGAAGCATTTTTAAACATCAGCGGAATTCCGAGAACAATGGAAGAGTTCTGAAGCATTTTTAAAAGTCAGCGGAATTCTGAGAACAATAGAAGAGTTGTGAAGCATTTTTAAGCGTCAGCGGAATTCCGGGAACAATGGAAGAATTCCGAAGCATTTTTAAACTTCAAAACTTCAGCAGAATTCCGAGAACAATGGAAGAGTTCCGAAGCATTCTTAAACTTCAGCGGAATTCCGAGAACAATGGAAGAGTTCCGAAGCATTTTTAAAAGTCAGCGGAATTCCGAGAACAATGGAAGAGTTCCGAAGCATTTTTAAAAGTCAGCAGAATTCCGAGAACAATAGAAGGGTACCAAAGCATGTTTAAACTTCAGCGGAATTCTGAGAACAATGGAAGAGTTCCGAAGCATTTTTAAACGTCAGCGGAATTCCGAGAACAATGGAAGAGTTCTGAAGCATTTTTAAACGTCAGCGGAATTTTGAAAACAATGGAAGATTTCCGAAGCATTTTTAAACGTCAGCGGAATTCTGAGAACAATGTAAGCGTTCCGAAGCATTTTTAAACTTCACCGCAATTCCGAGAACAATGGAAGAGTTCCGAAGCATTTTTAAAAGTCAGCGGAATTCCGAGAACAATGGAAGAGTTGTGAAGCATTTTTAAGCGTCAGTGGAATTCCGAGAACAATGGAAAAATTCCGAAGCATTTTTAAACTTCAAAACTTCGGCGGAATTCCGAGAACAATGGAAGAGTTCCGAAGCATTTTTAAAAGTCAGCGGAATTCCGAGAACAATGGAAGAGTTCCGAAGCATTTTTAAAAGTCAGCAGAATTCCGAGAACAATAGAAGGGTACCAAAGCATGTTTAAACTTCAGCGGAATTCCGAGAACAATGGAAGAGTTCCGAAGCATTTTTAAAAGTCAGCGGAATTCCGAGAACAATGGAAGAGTTCCGAAGCATTTTTAAAAGTCAGCAGAATTCCGAGAACAATAGAAGGGTACCAAAGCATGTTTAAACTTCAGCGGAATTCTGAGAACAATGTAAGCGTTCCGAAGCATTTTTAAACTTCACCGCAATTCCGAGAACAATGGAAGAGTTCCGAAGCATTTTTAAACGTCAGCGGAATTCCGAGAACAATGGAAGAGTTCTGAAGCATTTTTAAACGTCAGCGGAATTTTGAAAACAATGGAAGATTTCCGAAGCATTTTTAAACGTTAGCGGAATTCTGCGAACACTGGAAGAGTTCCGAAGCATTTTTAAACTTCAGCGGAATTCCGAGAACAATGGAAGAGTTGTGAAGCATTTTTAAAAGTCAGCGGAATTCCGAGAACAATAGAAGAGTTGTGAAGCAATTTTAAGCATCAGCGGAATTCCGAGAACAATGGAAGTGTTCCGAAGCATTTTTAAACGTCAGCGGAATTCCGAGAACAATGGAAGAGTTCTGAAGCATTTTTAAAAGTCAGCGGAATTCTGAGAACAATAGAAGAGTTGTGAAGCATTTTTAAGCGTCAGCGGAATTCCGGGAACAATGGAAGAATTCCGAAGCATTTTTAAACTTCAAAACTTCAGCAGAATTCCGAGAACAATGGAAGAGTTCCGAAGCATTCTTAAACTTCAGCGGAAATCCGAGAACAATGGAAGAGTTCCGAAGCATTTTTAAAAGTCAGCGGAATTCCGAGAACAATGGAAGAGTTCCGAAGCATTTTTAAAAGTCAGCAGAATTCCGAGAACAATAGAAGGGTACCAAAGCATGTTTAAACTTCAGCGGAATTCTGAGAACAATGGAAGAGTTCCGAAGCATTTTTAAACTTCAGCGGAATTCCGAGAACAATGGAAGAGTTCTGAAGCATTTTTAAACGTCAGCGGAATTTTGAAAACAATGGAAGATTTCCGAAGCATTTTTAAACGTCAGCGGAATTCTGCGAACACTGGAAGAGTTCCGAAGCATTTTTAAAAGTCAGCGGAATTCCGAGAACAATGGAAGAGTTGTGAAGCATTTTTAAGCGTCAGTGGAATTCCGAGAACAATGGAAAAATTCCGAAGCATTTTTAAACTTCAAAACTTCGGCGGAATTCCGAGAACAATGGAAGAGTTCCGAAGCATTTTTAAAAGTCAGCGGAATTCCGAGAACAATGTAAGAGTTCCGAAGCATTTTTAAAAGTCAGCAGAATTCCGAGAACAATAGAAGGGTACCAAAGCATGTTTAAACTTCAGCGGAATTCTGAGAACAATGTAAGCGTTCCGAAGCATTTTTAAACTTCACCGCAATTCCGAGAACAATGGAAGAGTTCCGAAGCATTTTTAAACGTCAGCGGAATTCCGAGAACAATGGAAGAGTTCCGAAGCATTTTTAAACTTCAGCGGAATTTGGAGAACAATCGAAGAGTTCCGAAGCATTTTTAAAAGTCAGCGGAATTCCGAGAACAATGGAAGAGTTCTAAAGCATTTTTAAAAGTCAGCGGAATTCCGAGAACAATGGAA
Organism: Phyllobates terribilis; assembly: GCF_046119375.1. Classification (NCBI taxonomy): domain Eukaryota; kingdom Metazoa; phylum Chordata; class Amphibia; order Anura; family Dendrobatidae; genus Phyllobates; species Phyllobates terribilis. Next base: position 17,268,226 of record NW_027362775.1, on the reverse strand, counting down.
GAGTTGTGAAGCATTTTTAAAAGTCAGCGGAATTCCAAGAACAATGGAAGAGTTGTGAAGCATTTTTAAACGTCAGCGGAATTCCGAGAACAATGGAAGAGTTCTGAAGCCTTTTTAAATGTCAGCGGAATTCCGAGAACAATGGAAGAGTTCCGAAGCATTTTTAAATGTCAACGGAATTCTGAGATCAATGGAAGAGTTCCGAAGCATTTTTAAATGTCAGCGGAATTCCGAGAACAATAGAAGAGTTGTGAAGCATTTTTAAGCGTCAGCGGAATTCCGAGAACAATGGAAGAGTTCCGAAGCATTTTTAAACTTCAGCAGAATTCTGAGAACAATGGAAGAGTTCTGAAGCATTCTTAAACTTCAGCGGAATTCCGAGAACAATGGAACAGTTTTGAAGCAATTTTAAGCGTCAGCGGAATTCCGACAACAATGGAAGAGTTCCGAAGCATTTTTAAAAGTCAGCGGAATTCTGAGAACAATAGAAGAGTTGTGAAGCATTTTTAAGCGTCAGCGGAATTCCGAGAACAATGGAAGAATTCCGAAGCATTTTTAAACTTCAAAACTTCAGAAGAATTCCGAGAACAATGGAAGAGTTCTGAAGCATTTTTAAACGTCAGCGTAATTTTGAAAACAATGGAAGATTTCCGAAGCATTTTTAAACGTCAGAGGAATTCTGCGAACACTGGAAGAGTTCCGAAGCATTTTTAAACTTCAGCGGAATTTGGAGAACAATCGAAGAGTTTCGAAGCATTTTTAAAAGTCATCAGAATTCCGAGAACAATGGAAGAGTTGTGAAGCATTTTTAAGCGTCAGCGGAATTCCGAGAGCAATGGAAGAGTTCCGAAGCATTTTTAAACTTCAGCAGAATTCTGAGAACAATGGAAGAGTTCCGAAGCATTCTTAAACTTCAGCGGAATTCCGAGAACAATGGAAGAGTTTCAAAGCATTTTTAAAAGTCAGCGGAATTCCGAGAACAATAGAAGAGTTGTGAAGCAATTTTAAGCGTCAGCGGAATTCCGAGAACAATGGAAGTGTTCCGAAGCATTTTTAAACGTCAGCGGAATTCCGAGAACGATGGAAGAGTTCTGAAGCATTTTTAAAAGTCAGCGGAATTCTGAGAACAATAGAAGAGTTGTGAAGCATTTTTAAGCGTCAGCGGAATTCCGAGAACAATGGAAGAATTCCGAAGCATTTTTAAACTTCAAAACTTCAGTAGAATTCCGAGAGCAATGGAAGAGTTCTGAAGCATTCTTAAACTTCAGCGGAATTCCGAGAACAATGGAAGAGTTCCGAAGCATTTTTAAAAGTCAGCGGAATTCCGAGAACAATGGAAGAGTTCCGAAGCATTTTTAAAAGTCAGCAGAATTCCGAGAACAATAGAAGGGTACCAAAGCATTTTTAAACGTCAGCGTAATTTTGAAAACAATGGAAGATTTCCGAAGCATTTTTAAACGTCAGCGGAATTCTGCGAACACTGGAAGAGTTCCGAAGCATTTTTAAACTTCAGCGGAATTTGGAGAACAATCGAAGAGTTCCGAAGCATTTTTAAACTTCAGCGGAATTCCGAGGACAATGGAAGAGTTCCGAAGCATTTTTAAATGTCAGCGGAATTCCGAGAACAATAGAAGAGTTGTGAAGCATTTTTAAGCGTCAGCGGAATTCTGAGAACAATGGAAGAGTTCCGAAGCATTTTTAAACTTCAGCAGAATTCTGAGAACAATGGAAGAGTTCTGAAGCATTCTTAAACTTCAGCGGAATTCCGAGAACAATGGAACAGTTTTGAAGCAATTTTAAGCGTCAGCGGAATTCCGACAACAATGGAAGAGTTCCGAAGCATTTTTAAAAGTCAGCGGAATTCTGAGAACAATAGAAGAGTTGTGAAGCATTTTTAAGCGTCAGCGGAATTCCGAGAACAATGGAAGAATTCCGAAGCATTTTTAAACTTCAAAACTTCAGAAGAATTCCGAGAACAATGGAAGAGTTCTGAAGCATTTTTAAGCGTCAGCGTAATTTTGAAAACAATGGAAGATTTCCGAAGCATTTTTAAACGTCAGCGGAATTCTGCAAACACTGGAAGAGTTCCGAAGCATTTTTAAACTTCAGCGGAATTTGGAGAACAATCGAAGCGTTCCGAAGCATTTTTAAAAGTCAGCGGAATTTCGAGAACACTGGAAGAGTTCCGAAGCATTTTTAAACTTCAGCGGAATTTGGAGAACAATCGAAGAGTTCCGAAGCATTTTTAAAAGTCAGCGGAATTCCGAGAACAATGGAAGAGTTGTGAAGCATTTTTAAACGTCAGCAGAATACCAGAACAATGGAAGAGTTCCGAAGCATTTTTAAATGTCAGCGGAATTCCGAGACCAATGGAAGAGTTCTGAAGCATTTTTAAACGTCAGCGGATTTTGAAAACAATGGAAGATTTCCGAAGCATTTTTAAACGTCAGCGGAATTCTGTGAACACTGGAAGAGTTCCGAAGCATTTTTAAACTTCAGCGGAATTTGGAGAACAATCGAAGAGTTCCGAAGCAATTTTAAAAGTCAGCGGAATTCCGAGAACAATGGAAGAGTTGTGAAGCATTTTTAAACGTCAGTGGAATTCCAAGAACAAAGGAAGAGTTCCGAAGCATTTTTAAACGTCAGCGGAATTCCGTGAACAATGGAAGAGTTCTGAAGGCTTTTTAAATGTCAGCGGAATTCCGAGAACAATGGAAGAGTTCCGAAGCATTTTTAAATGTCAGCGGAATTCTGAGAACAATTGAAGAGTTCCGAAGCATTTTTAAACTTCAGCAGAATTCGGAGAACAATGGAAGAGTTCCGAAGCATACTTAAACTTCAGCGGAATTCCGAGAACAATGGAAGAGTTCAGAAGCATTTTTAAAAGTCAGCGGAATACCGAGAACAATGGAAGAGTTGTGAAGCATTTTTAAGCATCAGCGGAATTCCGAGAACAATGGAAGAGTTCCGAAGCATTTTTAAACTTCAGAAGAATTCTGAGAACAATGGAAGAGTTCCGAAGCATTCTTAAACTTCAGCTGAGTTCCGAGAACAATGGAAGAGTTTCGAAGCATTTTTAAAAGTCAGCGGAATTCCGAGAACAATAGAAGAGTTGTGAAGCAATTTTAAGCGTCAGCGGAATTCCGAGAACAATGGAAGCGTTCAGAAGCATTTTTAAAAGTCAGCGGAATACCGAGAACAATGGAAGAGTTGTGAAGCATTTTTAAGCATCAGCGGAATTCCGAGAACAATGGAAGAGTTCCGAAGCATTTTTAAACTTCAGCAGAATTCCGAGAACAATGGAAGAGTTCCGAAGCATTCTTAAACTTCAGCGGAATTCCGAGAACAATGGAAGAGTTCCGAAGCATTTTTAAATGTCAGCGGAATTCCGAGAACAATAGAAGAGTTGTGAAGCATTTTTAAGCGTCAGCGGAATTTCGAGAACAATGGAAGAGTTCCGAAGCATTTTTAAAAGTCAGTGGAATTCTGAGAACAATAGAAGAGTTGTGAAGCATTTTTAAGCGTCAGCGGAATTCCGAGAACAATGGAAGAATTCCGAAGCATTTTTAAACTTCAAAACTTCAGCAGAATTCCGAGAACAATGGAAGAGTTGAGAAGCATTCTTAAACTTCAGCGGAATTCCGAGAACAATGGAAGAGTTCCGAAGCATTTTTAAAAGTCAGCGGAATTCCGAGAACAATAGAAGAGTTCCGAAGCATTTTTAAACTTCAGCAGAATTCCTGGATCAATGGAAGAGTTCCGAAGCATTTTTAAAAGTCAGCAGAATTCCGAGAACAATAGAAGGGTACCAAAGCATGTTTAAACTTCAGCGGAATTCTGAGAACAATGTAAGAGTTCCGAAGCATTTTTAAACTTCACCGGAATTCCGAGAACAATGGAAGAGTTCCGAAGCATTTTTAAACATCAGCGGAATTCCGAGAACAATGGAAGAGTTCTGAAGCATTTTTAAACATCAGCGGAATTTTGAAAACAATGGAAGATTTCCGAAGCATTTTTAAACGTCAGCGGAATTCTGCGAACACTGGAAGAGTTCCGAAGCATTTTTAAACTTCAGCGGAATTTAGAGAACAATCGAAGAGTTCCGAAGCATTTTTAAAAGTCAGCGGAATTCCGAGAACACTGGAAGAGTTCCGAAGCATTTTTAAACTTCAGCGGAATTTGGAGAACAATCGAAGAGTTCCGAAGCATTTTTAAAAGTCAGCGGAATTCCGAGAACAATGGAAGAGTTGTGAAGCATTTTTAAAAGTCAGCGGAATTCCGAGAACAATGGAAGAGTTCCGAAGCATTTTTAAACGTCAGCGGAATTCCGAGAACAATGGAAGAGTTCTGAAGCCTTTTTAAATGTCAGCGGAATTCCGAGAACAATGGAAGAGTTGTGAAGCATTTTTAAAAGTCAGCGGAATTCCGAGAACACTGGAAGAGTTCCGAAGCATACTTAAACTTCAGCGGAATTCCGAGAACAATGGAAGAGTTCTGAAGCATTTTTAAAAGTCAGCAGAATACCGATAACAATGGAAGAGTTGTGAAGCATTTTTAAAAGTCAGCGGAATTCCGAGAACACTGGAAAAGTTCCGAAGCATTTTTAAACTTCAGCGGAATTTGGAGAACAATCGAAGAGTTCCGAAGCAATTTTAAAAGTCAGCGGAATTCCGAGAACAATGGAAGAGTTGTGAAGCATTTTTAAACGTCAGCGGAATTCCGAGAACAATGGAAGAGTTCCGAAGCATTTTTAAACGTCAGCGGAATTCCGAGAACAATGGAAGAGTTCCGAAGCATTTTTAAACTTCAGCAGAATTCCGAGAACAATGGAAGAGTTCCGAAGCATTCTTAAACTTCAGCGGAATTCCGAGAAAAATGGAACAGTTTTGAAGCAAATTTAAGCGTCAGCGGAATTCCGACAGCAATGGAAGAGTTCCGAAGCATTTTTAGAAGTCAGCAGAATTCTGAGAACAATAGAAGAGTTGTGAAGCATTTTTAAGCGTCAGCGGAATTCCGAGAACAATGGAAGAATTCCGAAGCATTTTTAAACTTCAAAACTTCAGAAGAATTCCGAGAACAATAGAAGGGTACCAAAACATGTTTAAACTTCACCGGAATTCCGAGAACACTGGAAGAGTTCCGAAGCATTTTTAAACTTCAGCGGAATTTGGAGAACAATCGAAGAGTTCCGAAGCATTTTTAAAAGTCAGCGGAATTCCGAGAACAATGGAAGAGTTGTGAAGCATTTTTAAACGTCAGCGGAATTCCAAGAACAATGGAAGAGTTCCGAAGCATTTTTAAACGTCAGCGGAATTCCGAGAACAATGGAAGAGTTCTGAAGCCTTTTTAAATGTCAGCGGAATTCCGAGAACAATGGAAGACTTCTGAAGCATTTTTAAATGTCAGCGGAATTCTGAGAACAATGGAAGAGTTCCGAAGCATTTTTAAAAGTCAGCGGAATTCGGAGAACAATGGAAGAGTTCCGAAGCATTTTTAAAAGTCAGCAGAATTCCGAGAACAATAGAAGGGTACCAAAGCATTTTTAAACGTCAGCGTAATTTTGAAAACAATGGAAGATTTCCGAAGCATTTTTAAAAGTCAGCGGAATACCGAGAACAATGGAAGAGTTGTGAAGCATTTTTAACCATCAGCGGAATTCCGAGAACAATGGAAGAGTTCCGAAGCATTTTTAAACTTCAGAAGAATTCTGAGAACAATGGAAGAGTTCCGAAGCATTCTTAAACTTCAGCTGAGTTCCGAGAACAATGGAAGAGTTTCGAAGCATTTTTAAAAGTCAGCGGAATTCCGAGAACAATAGAAGAGTTGTGAAGCAATTTTAAGCGTCAGCGGAATTCCGAGAACAATGGAAGCGTTCAGAAGCATTTTTAAAAGTCAGCGGAATACCGAGAACAATGGAAGAGTTGTGAAGCATTTTTAAGCATCAGCGGAATTCCGAGAACAATGGAAGAGTTCCGAAGCATTTTTAAACTTCAGCAGAATTCCGAGAACAATGGAAGAGTTCCGAAGCATTCTTAAACTTCAGCGGAATTCCGAGAACAATGGAAGAGTTCCGAAGCATTTTTAAATGTCAGCGGAATTCCGAGAACAATAGAAGAGTTGTGAAGCATTTTTAAGCGTCAGCGGAATTTCGAGAACAATGGAAGAGTTCCGAAGCATTTTTAAAAGTCAGTGGAATTCTGAGAACAATAGAAGAGTTGTGAAGCATTTTTAAGCGTCAGCGGAATTCCGAGAACAATGGAAGAATTCCGAAGCATTTTTAAACTTCAAAACTTCAGCAGAATTCCGAGAACAATGGAAGAGTTGAGAAGCATTCTTAAACTTCAGCGGAATTCCGAGAACAATGGAAGAGTTCCGAAGCATTTTTAAAAGTCAGCGGAATTCCGAGAACAATAGAAGAGTTCCGAAGCATTTTTAAACTTCAGCAGAATTCCTGGATCAATGGAAGAGTTCCGAAGCATTTTTAAAAGTCAGCAGAATTCCGAGAACAATAGAAGGGTACCAAAGCATGTTTAAACTTCAGCGGAATTCTGAGAACAATGTAAGAGTTCCGAAGCATTTTTAAACTTCACCGGAATTCCGAGAACAATGGAAGAGTTCCGAAGCATTTTTAAACATCAGCGGAATTCCGAGAACAATGGAAGAGTTCTGAAGCATTTTTAAACATCAGCGGAATTTTGAAAACAATGGAAGATTTCCGAAGCATTTTTAAACGTCAGCGGAATTCAGCGAACACTGGAAGAGTTCCGAAGCATTTTTAAACTTCAGCGGAATTTAGAGAACAATCGAAGAGTTCCGAAGCATTTTTAAAAGTCAGCGGAATTCCGAGAACACTGGAAGAGTTCCGAAGCATTTTTAAACTTCAGCGGAATTTGGAGAACAATCGAAGAGTTCCGAAGCATTTTTAAAAGTCAGCGGAATTCCGAGAACAATGGAAGAGTTGTGAAGCATTTTTAAAAGTCAGCGGAATTCCGAGAACAATGGAAGAGTTCCGAAGCATTTTTAAACGTCAGCGGAATTCCGAGAACAATGGAAGAGTTCTGAAGCCTTTTTAAATGTCAGCGGAATTCCGAGAACAATGGAAGAGTTGTGAAGCATTTTTAAAAGTCAGCGGAATTCCGAGAACACTGGAAGAGTTCCGAAGCAAATTTAAGCGTCAGCGGAATTCCGACAGCAATGGAAGAGTTCCGAAGCATTTTTAGAAGTCAGCAGAATACCGAGAACAATGGAAGAGTTCCGAAGCATTCTTAAACTTCAGCGGAATTCCGAGAAAAATGGAACAGTTTTGAAGCAAATTTAAGCGTCAGCGGAATTCCGACAGCAATGGAAGAGTTCCGAAGCATTTTTAGAAGTCAGCAGAATTCTGAGAACAATAGAAGAGTTGTGAAGCATTTTTAAGCGTCAGCGGAATTCCGAGAACAATGGAAGAATTCCGAAGCATTTTTAAACTTCAAAACTTCAGAAGAATTCCGAGAACAATAGAAGGGTACCAAAACATGTTTAAACTTCACCGGAATTCCGAGAACACTGGAAGAGTTCCGAAGCATTTTTAAACTTCAGCGGAATTTGGAGAACAATCGAAGAGTTCCGAAGCATTTTTAAAAGTCAGCGGAATTCCGAGAACAATGGAAGAGTTGTGAAGCATTTTTAAACGTCAGCGGAATTCCAAGAACAATGGAAGAGTTCCGAAGCATTTTTAAACGTCAGCGGAATTCCGAGAACAATGGAAGAGTTCTGAAGCCTTTTTAAATGTCAGCGGAATTCCGAGAACAATGGAAGACTTCTGAAGCATTTTTAAATGTCAGCGGAATTCTGAGAACAATGGAAGAGTTCCGAAGCATTTTTAAAAGTCAGCGGAATTCGGAGAACAATGGAAGAGTTCCGAAGCATTTTTAAAAGTCAGCAGAATTCCGAGAACAATAGAAGGGTACCAAAGCATTTTTAAACGTCAGCGTAATTTTGAAAACAATGGAAGATTTCCGAAGCATTTTTAAACGTCAGCGGAATTCTGCGAACACTGGAAGAGTTCCGAAGCATTTTTAAACTTCAGCGGAATTTGGAGAACAATCGAAGAGTTCCGAAGCATTTTTAAAAGTCAGCGGAATTCCGAGAACAATGCAAGAGTTGTGAAGCATTTTTAAGCGTCAGCGGAATTCCGGGAACAATGGAAGAGTTCCGAAGCATTTTTAAACTTCAGCAGAATTCTGAGAACAATGGAAGAGTTCCGAAGCATTCTTAAACTTCAGCGGAATTCCGAGGACAATGGAAGAGTTCCGAAGCATTTTTAAATGTCAGCGGAATTCCGAGAACAATAGAAGAGTTGTGAAGCATTTTTAAGCGTCAGCGGAATTCTGAGAACAATGGAAGAGTTCCGAAGCATTTTTAAACTTCAGCCGAATTCTGAGAACAATGGAAGAGTTCTGAAGCATTCTTAAACTTCAGCGGAATTCCGAGAACAATGGAACAGTTTTGAAGCAATTTTAAGCGTCAGCGGAATTCCGACAACAATGGAAGAGTTCCGAAGCATTTTTAAAAGTCAGCGGAATTCTGAGAACAATAGAAGAGTTGTGAAGCATTTTTAAGCGTCAGCGGAATTCCGAGAACAATGGAAGAATTCCGAAGCATTTTTAAACTTCAAAACTTCAGAAGAATTCCGAGAACAATGGAAGAGTTCTGAAGCATTTTTAAGCGTCAGCGTAATTTTGAAAACAATGGAAGATTTCCGAAGCATTTTTAAACGTCAGCGGAATTCTGCAAACACTGGAAGAGTTCCGAAGCATTTTTAAACTTCAGCGGAATTTGGAGAACAATCGAAGCGTTCCGAAGCATTTTTAAAAGTCAGCGGAATTTCGAGAACACTGGAAGAGTTCCGAAGCATTTTTAAACTTCAGCGGAATTTGGAGAACAATCGAAGAGTTCCGAAGCATTTTTAAAAGTCAGCGGAATTCCGAGAACAATGGAAGAGTTGTGAAGCATTTTTAAACGTCAGCAGAATACCAGAACAATGGAAGAGTTCCGAAGCATTTTTAAATGTCAGCGGAATTCCGAGAACAATGGAAGAGTTCTGAAGCATTTTTAAACGTCAGCGGATTTTGAAAACAATGGAAGATTTCCGAAGCATTTTTAAACGTCAGCGGAATTCTGTGAACACTGGAAGAGTTCCGAAGCATTTTTAAACTTCAGCGGAATTTGGAGAACAATCGAAGAGTTCCGAAGCAATTTTAAAAGTCAGCGGAATTCCGAGAACAATGGAAGAGTTGTGAAGCATTTTTAAACGTCAGTGGAATTCCAAGAACAAAGGAAGAGTTCCGAAGCATTTTTAAACGTCAGCGGAATTCCGAGAACAATGGAAGAGTTCTGAAGGCTTTTTAAATGTCAGCGGAATTCCGAGAACAATGGAAGAGTTCCGAAGCATTTTTAAATGTCAGCGGAATTCTGAGAACAATTGAAGAGTTCCGAAGCATTTTTATACTTCAGCAGAATTCCGAGAACAATGGAAGAGTTCCGAAGCATTCTTAAACTTCAGCGGAATTCCGAGAACAATGGAAGAGTTCCGAAGCATTTTTAAATGTCAGCGGAATTCCGAGAACAATAGAAGAGTTGTGAAGCATTTTTAAGCGTCAGCGGAATTTCGAGAACAATGGAAGAGTTCCGAAGCATTTTTAAAAGTCAGTGGAATTCTGAGAACAATAGAAGAGTTGTGAAGCATTTTTAAGCGTCAGCGGAATTCCGAGAACAATGGAAGAATTCCGAAGCATTTTTAAACTTCAAAACTTCAGCAGAATTCCGAGAACAATGGAAGAGTTGAGAAGCATTCTTAAACTTCAGCGGCATTCCGAGAACAATGGAAGAGTTCCGAAGCATTTTTAAAAGTCAGCGGAATTCCGAGAACAATAGAAGAGTTCCGAAGCATTTTTAAACTTCAGCAGAATTCCTGGATCAATGGAAGAGTTCCGAAGCATTTTTAAAAGTCAGCAGAATTCCGAGAACAATAGAAGGGTACCAAAGCATGTTTAAACTTCAGCGGAATTCTGAGAACAATGTAAGAGTTCCGAAGCATTTTTAAACTTCACCGGAATTCCGAGAACAATGGAAGAGTTCCGAAGCATTTTTAAACATCAGCGGAATTCCGAGAACAATGGAAGAGTTCTGAAGCATTTTTAAACATCAGCGGAATTTTGAAAACAATGGAAGATTTCCGAAGCATTTTTAAAAGTCAGCGGAATTCCGAGAACAATGGAAGAGTTGTGAAGCATTTTTAAAAGTCAGCGGAATTCCGAGAACAATGTAAGAGTTCCGAAGCATTTTTAAACGTCAGCGGAATTCCGAGAACAATGGAAGAGTTCTGAAGCCTTTTTAAATGTCAGCGGAATTCCGAGAACAATGGAAGAGTTGTGAAGCATTTTTAAAAGTCAGCGGAATTCCGAGAACACTGGAAGAGTTCCGAAGCACACTTAAACTTCACCGGAATTCCGAGAACAATGGAAGAGTTCTGAAGCATTTTTAAAAGTCAGCAGAATACCGAGAACAATGGAAGAGTTGTGAAGCATTTTTAAAAGTCAGCGGAATTCCGAGAACACTGGAAAAGTTCCGAAGCATTTTTAAACTTCAGCGGAATTTGGAGAACAATCGAAGAGTTCCGAAGCAATTTTAAAAGTCAGCGGAATTCCGAGAACAATGGAAGAGTTGTGAAGCATTTTTAAACGTCAGCGGAATTCCGAGAACAATGGAAGAGTTCCGAAGCATTTTTAAACGTCAGCGGAATTCCGAGAACAATGGAAGAGTTCCGAAGCATTTTTAAACTTCAGCAGAATTCCGAGAACAATGGAAGAGTTCAGAAGCATTTTTAAAAGTCAGCGGAATACCGAGAACAATGGAAGAGTTGTGAAGCATTTTTAAGCATCAGCGGAATTCCGAGAACAATGGAAGAGTTCCGAAGCATTTTTAAACTTCAGAAGAATTCTGAGAACAATGGAAGAGTTCCGAAGCATTCTTAAACTTCAGCGGAATTCCGAGAACAATGGAAGAGTTCCGAAGCATTTTTAAATGTCAGCGGAATTCCGAGAACAATAGAAGAGTTGTGAAGCATTTTTAAGCGTCAGCGGAATTTCGAGAACAATGGAAGAGTTCCAAAGCATTTTTAAAAGTCAGTGGAATTCTGAGAACAATAGAAGAGTTGTGAAGCATTTTTAAGCGTCAGCGGAATTCCGAGAACAATGGAAGAGTTCTGAAGCATTTTTAAACATCAGCGGAATTTTGAAAACAATGGAAGATTTCCGAAGCATTTTTAAACGTCAGCGGAATTCTGCGAACACTGGAAGAGTTCCGAAGCATTTTTAAACTTCAGCGGAATTTAGAGAACAATCGAAGAGTTCCGAAGCATTTTTAAAAGTCAGCGGAATTCCGAGAACACTGGAAGAGTTCCGAAGCATTTTTAAACTTCAGCGGAATTTGGAGAACAATCGAAGAGTTCCGAAGCATTTTTAAAAGTCAGCGGAATTCCGAGAACAATGGAAGAGTTGTGAAGCATTTTTAAAAGTCAGCGGAATTCCGAGAACAATGGAAGAGTTCCGAAGCATTTTTAAACGTCAGCGGAATTCCGAGAACAATGGAAGAGTTCTGAAGCCTTTTTAAATGTCAGCGGAATTCCGAGAACAATGGAAGAGTTGTGAAGCATTTTTAAAAGTCAGCGGAATTCCGAGAACACTGGAAGAGTTCCGAAGCATACTTAAACTTCAGCGGAATTCCGAGAACAATGGAAGAGTTCTGAAGCATTTTTAAAAGTCAGCAGAATACCGAGAACAATGGAAGAGTTGTGAAGCATTTTTAAAAGTCAGCGGAATTCCGAGAACAATGCAAGAGTTGTGAAGCATTTTTAAGCGTCAGCGGAATTCCGGGAACAATGGAAGAGTTCCGAAGCATTTTTAAACTTCAGCAGAATTCTGAGAACAATGGAAGAGTTCCGAAGCATTCTTAAACTTCAGCGGAATTCCGAGGACAATGGAAGAGTTCCGAAGCATTTTTAAATGTCAGCGGAATTCCGAGAACAATAGAAGAGTTGTGAAGCATTTTTAAGCGTCAGCGGAATTCTGAGAACAATGGAAGAGTTCCGAAGCATTTTTAAACTTCAGCCGAATTCTGAGAACAATGGAAGAGTTCTGAAGCATTCTTAAACTTCAGCGGAATTCCGAGAACAATGGAACAGTTTTGAAGCAATTTTAAGCGTCAGCGGAATTCCGACAACAATGGAAGAGTTCCGAAGCATTTTTAAAAGTCAGCGGAATTCTGAGAACAATAGAAGAGTTGTGAAGCATTTTTAAGCGTCAGCGGAATTCCGAGAACAATGGAAGAATTCCGAAGCATTTTTAAACTTCAAAACTTCAGAAGAATTCCGAGAACAATGGAAGAGTTCTGAAGCATTTTTAAGCGTCAGCGTAATTTTGAAAACAATGGAAGATTTCCGAAGCATTTTTAAACGTCAGCGGAATTCTGCAAACACTGGAAGAGTTCCGAAGCATTTTTAAACTTCAGCGGAATTTGGAGAACAATCGAAGCGTTCCGAAGCATTTTTAAAAGTCAGCGGAATTTCGAGAACACTGGAAGAGTTCCGAAGCATTTTTAAACTTCAGCGGAATTTGGAGAACAATCGAAGAGTTCCGAAGCATTTTTAAAAGTCAGCGGAATTCCGAGAACAATGGAAGAGTTGTGAAGCATTTTTAAACGTCAGCAGAATACCAGAACAATGGAAGAGTTCCGAAGCATTTTTAAATGTCAGCGGAATTCCGAGAACAATGGAAGAGTTCTGAAGCATTTTTAAACGTCAGCGGATTTTGAAAACAATGGAAGATTTCCGAAGCATTTTTAAACGTCAGCGGAATTCTGTGAACACTGGAAGAGTTCCGAAGCATTTTTAAACTTCAGCGGAATTTGGAGAACAATCGAAGAGTTCCGAAGCAATTTTAAAAGTCAGCGGAATTCCGAGAACAATGGAAGAGTTGTGAAGCATTTTTAAACGTCAGTGGAATTCCAAGAACAAAGGAAGAGTTCCGAAGCATTTTTAAACGTCAGCGGAATTCCGAGAACAATGGAAGAGTTCTGAAGGCTTTTTAAATGTCAGCGGAATTCCGAGAACAATGGAAGAGTTCCGAAGCATTTTTAAATGTCAGCGGAATTCTGAGAACAATTGAAGAGTTCCGAAGCATTTTTATACTTCAGCAGAATTCCGAGAACAATGGAAGAGTTCCGAAGCATTCTTAAACTTCAGCGGAATTCCGAGAACAATGGAAGAGTTCCGAAGCATTTTTAAATGTCAGCGGAATTCCGAGAACAATAGAAGAGTTGTGAAGCATTTTTAAGCGTCAGCGGAATTTCGAGAACAATGGAAGAGTTCCGAAGCATTTTTAAAAGTCAGTGGAATTCTGAGAACAATAGAAGAGTTGTGAAGCATTTTTAAGCGTCAGCGGAATTCCGAGAACAATGGAAGAATTCCGAAGCATTTTTAAACTTCAAAACTTCAGCAGAATTCCGAGAACAATGGAAGAGTTGAGAAGCATTCTTAAACTTCAGCGGAATTCCGAGAACAATGGAAGAGTTCCGAAGCATTTTTAAAAGTCAGCGGAATTCCGAGAACAATAGAAGAGTTCCGAAGCATTTTTAAACTTCAGCAGAATTCCTGGATCAATGGAAGAGTTCCGAAGCATTTTTAAAAGTCAGCAGAATTCCGAGAACAATAGAAGGGTACCAAAGCATGTTTAAACTTCAGCGGAATTCTGAGAACAATGTAAGAGTTCCGAAGCATTTTTAAACTTCACCGGAATTCCGAGAACAATGGAAGAGTTCCGAAGCATTTTTAAACATCAGCGGAATTCCGAGAACAATGGAAGAGTTCTGAAGCATTTTTAAACATCAGCGGAATTTTGAAAACAATGGAAGATTTCCGAAGCATTTTTAAAAGTCAGCGGAATTCCGAGAACAATGGAAGAGTTGTGAAGCATTTTTAAAAGTCAGCGGAATTCCGAGAACAATGGAAGAGTTCCGAAGCATTTTTAAACGTCAGCGGAATTCCGAGAACAATGGAAGAGTTCTGAAGCCTTTTTAAATGTCAGCGGAATTCCGAGAACAATGGAAGAGTTGTGAAGCATTTTTAAAAGTCAGCGGAATTCCGAGAACACTGGAAGAGTTCCGAAGCACACTTAAACTTCACCGGAATTCCGAGAACAATGGAAGAGTTCTGAAGCATTTTTAAAAGTCAGCAGAATACCGAGAACAATGGAAGAGTTGTGAAGCATTTTTAAAAGTCAGCGGAATTCCGAGAACACTGGAAAAGTTCCGAAGCATTTTTAAACTTCAGCGGAATTTGGAGAACAATCGAAGAGTTCCGAAGCAATTTTAAAAGTCAGCGGAATTCCGAGAACAATGGAAGAGTTGTGAAGCATTTTTAAACGTCAGCGGAATTCCGAGAACAATGGAAGAGTTCCGAAGCATTTTTAAACGTCAGCGGAATTCCGAGAACAATGGAAGAGTTCCGAAGCATTTTTAAACTTCAGCAGAATTCCGAGAACAATGGAAGAGTTCAGAAGCATTTTTAAAAGTCAGCGGAATACCGAGAACAATGGAAGAGTTGTGAAGCATTTTTAAGCATCAGCGGAATTCCGAGAACAATGGAAGAGTTCCGAAGCATTTTTAAACTTCAGAAGAATTCTGAGAACAATGGAAGAGTTCCGAAGCATTCTTAAACTTCAGCGGAATTCCGAGAACAATGGAAGAGTTCCGAAGCATTTTTAAATGTCAGCGGAATTCCGAGAACAATAGAAGAGTTGTGAAGCATTTTTAAGCGTCAGCGGAATTTCGAGAACAATGGAAGAGTTCCAAAGCATTTTTAAAAGTCAGTGGAATTCTGAGAACAATAGAAGAGTTGTGAAGCATTTTTAAGCGTCAGCGGAATTCCGAGAACAATGGAAGAGTTCTGAAGCATTTTTAAACATCAGCGGAATTTTGAAAACAATGGAAGATTTCCGAAGCATTTTTAAACGTCAGCGGAATTCTGCGAACACTGGAAGAGTTCCGAAGCATTTTTAAACTTCAGCGGAATTTAGAGAACAATCGAAGAGTTCCGAAGCATTTTTAAAAGTCAGCGGAATTCCGAGAACACTGGAAGAGTTCCGAAGCATTTTTAAACTTCAGCGGAATTTGGAGAACAATCGAAGAGTTCCGAAGCATTTTTAAAAGTCAGCGGAATTCCGAGAACAATGGAAGAGTTGTGAAGCATTTTTAAAAGTCAGCGGAATTCCGAGAACAATGGAAGAGTTCCGAAGCATTTTTAAACGTCAGCGGAATTCCGAGAACAATGGAAGAGTTCTGAAGCCTTTTTAAATGTCAGCGGAATTCCGAGAACAATGGAAGAGTTGTGAAGCATTTTTAAAAGTCAGCGGAATTCCGAGAACACTGGAAGAGTTCCGAAGCATACTTAAACTTCAGCGGAATTCCGAGAACAATGGAAGAGTTCTGAAGCATTTTTAAAAGTCAGCAGAATACCGAGAACAATGGAAGAGTTGTGAAGCATTTTTAAAAGTCAGCGGAATTCCGAGAACACTGGAAAAGTTCCGAAGCATTTTTAAACTTCAGCGGAATTTGGAGAACAATCGAAGAGTTCCGAAGCAATTTTAAAAGTCAGTGGAATTCCGAGAACAATGGAAGAGTTGTGAAGCATTTTTAAACGTCAGCGGAATTCCGAGAACAATGGAAGAGTTCCGAAGCATTTTTAAACGTCAGCGGAATTCCGAGAACAATGGAAGAGTTCCGAAGCATTTTTAAACTTCAGCAGAATTCCGAGAACAATGGAAGAGTTCCGAAGCATTCTTAAACTTCAGCGGAATTCCGAGAAAAATGGAACAGTTTTGAAGCAAATTTAAGCGTCAGCGGAATTCCGACAGCAATGGAAGAGTTCCGAAGCATTTTTAGAAGTCAGCAGAATTCTGAGAACAATAGAAGAGTTGTGAAGCATTTTTAAGCGTCAGCGGAATTTCGAGAACAATGGAAGAATTCCGAAGCATTTTTAAACTTCAAAACTTCAGAAGAATTCCGAGAACAATAGAAGGGTACCAAAGCATGTTTAAACTTCACCGGAATTCCGAGAACACTGGAAGAGTTCCGAAGCATTTTTAAACTTCAGCGGAATTTGGAGAACAATCGAAGAGTTCCGAAGCATTTTTAAAAGTCAGCGGAATTCCGAGAACAATGGAAGAGTTGTGAAGCATTTTTAAACGTCAGCGGAATTCCGAGAACAATGGAAGAGTTCCGAAGCATTTTTAAACGTCAGCGGAATTCCGAGAACAATGGAAGAGTTCTGAAGCCTTTTTAAATGTCAGCGGAATTCCGAGAACAATGGAAGACTTCTGAAGCATTTTTAAATGTCAGCGGAATTCTGAGAACAATGGAAGAGTTCCGAAGCATTTTTAAAAGTCAGCGGAATTCGGAGAACAATGGAAGAGTTCCGAAGCATTTTTAAAAGTCAGCAGAATTCCGAGAACAATAGAAGGGTACCAAAGCATTTTTAAACGTCAGCGTAATTTTGAAAACAATGGAAGATTTCCGAAGCATTTTTAAACGTCAGCGGAATTCTGCGAACACTGGAAGAGTTCCGAAGCATTTTTAAACTTCAGCGGAATTTGGAGAACAATCGAAGAGTTCCGAAGCATTTTTAAAAGTCAGCGGAATTTCGAGAACAATGGAAGAGTTGTGAAGCATTTTTAAGCGTCAGCGGAATTCCGGGAACAATGGAAGAGTTCCGAAGCATTTTTAAACTTCAGCAGAATTCTGAGAACAATGGAAGAGTTCCGAAGCATTCTTAAACTTCAGCGGAATTCCGAGGACAATGGAAGAGTTCCGAAGCATTTTTAAATGTCAGCGGAATTCCGAGAACAATAGAAGAGTTGTGAAGCATTTTTAAGCGTCAGCGGAATTCTGAGAACAATGGAAGAGTTCCGAAGCATTTTTAAACTTCAGCAGAATTCTGAGAACAATGGAAGAGTTCTGAAGCATTCTTAAACTTCAGCGGAATTCCGAGAACAATGGAACAGTTTTGAAGCAATTTTAAGCGTCAGCGGAATTCCGACAACAATGGAAGAGTTCCGAAGCATTTTTAAAAGTCAGCGGAATTCTGAGAACAATAGAAGAGTTGTGAAGCATTTTTAAGCGTCAGCGGAATTCCGAGAACAATGGAAGAATTCCGAAGCATTTTTAAACTTCAAAACTTCAGAAGAATTCCGAGAACAATGGAAGAGTTCTGAAGCATTTTTAAGCGTCAGCGTAATTTTGAAAACAATGGAAGATTTCCGAAGCATTTTTAAACGTCAGCGGAATTCTGCAAACACTGGAAGAGTTCCGAAGCATTTTTAAACTTCAGCGGAATTTGGAGAACAATCGAAGCGTTCCGAAGCATTTTTAAAAGTCAGCGGAATACCAGAACAATGGAAGAGTTCCGAAGCATTTTTAAATGTCAGCGGAATTCCGAGAACAATGGAAGAGTTCTGAAGCATTTTTAAACGTCAGCGGATTTTGAAAACAATGGAAGATTTCCGAAGCATTTTTAAACGTCAGCGGAATTCTGTGAACACTGGAAGAGTTCCGAAGCATTTTTAAACTTCAGCGGAATTTGGAGAACAATCGAAGAGTTCCGAAGCAATTTTAAAAGTCAGCGGAATTCCGAGAACAATGGAAGAGTTGTGAAGCATTTTTAAACGTCAGTGGAATTCCAAGAACAAAGGAAGAGTTCCGAAGCATTTTTAAACGTCAGCGGAATTCCGAGAACAATGGAAGAGTTCTGAAGGCTTTTTAAATGTCAGCGGAATTCCGAGAACAATGGAAGAGTTCCGAAGCATTTTTAAATGTCAGCGGAATTCTGAGAACAATTGAAGAGTTCCGAAGCATTTTTAAACTTCAGCAGAATTCGGAGAACAATGGAAGAGTTCCGAAGCATACTTAAACTTCAGCGGAATTCCGAGAACAATGGAAGAGTTCAGAAGCATTTTTAAAAGTCAGCGGAATACTGAGAACAATAGAAGAGTTGTGAAGCATTTTTAAGCGTCAGCGGAATTTCGAGAACAATGGAAGAGTTCCGAAGCATTTTTAAAAGTCAGTGGAATTCTGAGAACAATAGAAGAGTTGTGAAGCATTTTTAAGCGTCAGCGGAATTCCGAGAACAATGGAAGAATTCCGAAGCATTTTTAAACTTCAAAACTTCAGCAGAATTCCGAGAACAATGGAAGAGTTGAGAATCATTCTTAAACTTCAGCGGAATTCCGAGAACAATGGAAGAGTTCCGAAGCATTTTTAAAAGTCAGCGGAATTCCGAGAACAATAGAAGAGTTCCGAAGCATTTTTAAACTTCAGCAGAATTCCTGGATCAATGGAAGAGTTCCGAAGCATTTTTAAAAGTCAGCAGAATTCCGAGAACAATAGAAGGGTACCAAAGCATGTTTAAACTTCAGCGGAATTCTGAGAACAATGTAAGAGTTCCGAAGCATTTTTAAACTTCACCGGAATTCCGAGAACAATGGAAGAGTTCCGAAGCATTTTTAAACATCAGCGGAATTCCGAGAACAATGGAAGAGTTCTGAAGCATTTTTAAACATCAGCGGAATTTTGAAAACAATGGAAGATTTCCGAAGCATTTTTAAACGTCAGCGGAATTCTGCGAACACTGGAAGAGTTCCGAAGCATTTTTAAACTTCAGCGGAATTTAGAGAGCAATCGAAGAGTTCCGAAGCATTTTTAAAAGTCAGCGGACTTCCGAGAACACTGGAAGAGTTCCGAAGCATTTTTAAACTTCAGCGGAATTTGGAGAATAATCGAAGAGTTCCGAAGCATTTTTAAAAGTCAGCGGAATTCCGAGAACAATGGAAGAGTTGTGAAGCATTTTTAAACGTCAGCGGAATTCCGAGAACAATGGAAGAGTTCCGAAGCATTTTTAAACGTCAGCGGAATTCCGAGAACAATGGAAGAGTTCTGAAGCCTTTTTAAATGTCAGCGGAATTCCGAGAACAATGGAAGAGTTGTGAAGCATTTTTAAAAGTCAGCGGAATTCCGAGAACACTGGAAGAGTTCCGAAGCATACTTAAACTTCAGCGGAATTCCGAGAACAATGGAAGAGTTCTGAAGCATTTTTAATAGTCAGCAGAATACCGAGAACAATGGAAGAGTTGTGAAGCATTTTTAAAAGTCAGCGGAATTCCGAGAACACTGGAAAAGTTCCGAAGCATTTTTAAACTTCAGCGGAATTTGGAGAACAATCGAAGAGTTCCGAAGCAATTTTAAAAGTCAGCGGAATTCCGAGAACAATGGAAGAGTTGTGAAGCATTTTTAAACGTCAGCGGAATTCCGAGAACAATGGAAGAGTTCCGAAGCATTTTTAAACGTCAGCGGAATTCCGAGAACAATGGAAGAGTTCCGAAGCATTTTTAAACTTCAGCAGAATTCCGAGAACAATGGAAGAGTTCCGAAGCATTCTTAAACTTCAGCGGAATTCCGAGAAAAATGGAACAGTTTTGAAGCAATTTTAAGCGTCAGCGGAATTCCGACAGCAATGGAAGAGTTCCGAAGCATTTTTAGAAGTCAGCAGAATTCTGAGAACAATAGAAGAGTTGTGAAGCATTTTTAAGCGTCAGCGGAATTCCGAGAACAATGGAATAGTTCCGAAGCATTTTTAAAAGTCAGCGGAATTCCGAGAACAATGGAAGAGTTCCGTAGCATTTTTAAACATCAGAAGAATTCCTGGATCAATGGAAGTGTTCCGAAGCATTTTTAAACTTCACCGGAATTCCGAGAACAATAGAAGAGTTCCGAAGCATTTTTAAACGTCAGGGGAATTCCGAGAACAATGGAAGAGTTCTGAAGCATTTTTAAACGTCAGCGGAATTTTGAAAACAATGGAAGATTTCCGAAGCATTTTTAAACGTCAGCGGATTTCTGTGAACACTGGAAGAGTTCCGAAGCATTTTTAAACTTCAGCGGAATTTGGAGAACAATCGAAGAGTTCCGAAGCATTTTTAAAAGTCAGCGGAATTCCGAGAACAATGGAAGAGTTGTAAAGCATATTTAAAAGTCAGCGGAATTCCGAGAACAATGGAAGAGTTGTGAAGCATTTTTAAAAGTCAGCGGAATTCCGAGAACAATGGAAGAGTTGTGAAGCATTTTTAAACGTCAGCGGAATTCCGAGAACAATGGAAGAGTTCTGAAGCCTTTTTAAATGTCAGCGGAATTCAGAGAACAATGGAAGAGTTCCGAAGCATTTTTAAATGTCAGCGGAATTCTGAGAACAATGGAAGAGTTCCGAAGCATTTTTAAACTTCAGCAGAATTCCGAGAACAATGGAAGAGTTCCGAAGCATACTTAAACTTCAGCGGAATTCCGAGAACAATGGAAGAGTTCTGAAGCATTTTTAAAAGTCAGCGGAATACCGAGAACAATGGAAGAGTTGTGAAGCATTTTTAAACATCAGCGGAATACCAGAACAATGGAAGAGTTCCGAAGCATTTTTAAATGTCAGCGGAATTCCGAGAGCAATGGAAGAGTTCTGAAGCATTTTTAAACGTCAGCGGATTTTGAAAACAATGGAAGATTTCCGAAGCATTTTTAAACTTCAGCGGAATTTGGAGAACAATCGAAGAGTTCCGAAGCAATTTTAAAAGTCAGCGGAATTCCGAGAACAATGGAAGAGTTCCGAAGCATTTTTAAACTTCAGCAGAATTCCGAGAACAATGGAAGAGTTCCGAAGCATTCTTAAACTTCAGCGGAATTCCGAGAACAATGGAAGAGTTCCGAAGCATTTTTAAATGTCAGCGGAATTCCGAGAACAATAGAAGAGTTGTGAAGCATTTTTAAGCGTCAGCGGAATTTCGAGAACAATGGAAGAGTTCCGAAGCATTTTTAAACTTCAGCAGAATTCTGAGAGCAATGGAAGAGTTCTGAAGCATTCTTAAACTTCAGCGGAATTCCGAGAACAATGGAAGAGTTTTGAAGCAATTTTAAGCGTCAGCGGAATTCCGACAACAATGGAAGAGTTCCGAAGCATTTTTAAACTTCAGCAGAATTTCTGGATCAATGGAAGAGTTCCGAAACATTTTTAAAAGTCAGCAGAACTCCGAGAACAATAGAAGGGTACCAAAGCATGTTTAAACTTCAGCGGAATTCTGAGAACAATGTAAGAGTTCCGAAGCATTTTTAAACTTCACCGGAATTCCGAGAACAATGGAAGAGTTCCGAAGCATTTTTAAACGTCAGCGGAATTCCGAGAACAATGGAAGAGTTCTGAAGCATTTTTAAACGTCAGCGGAATTTTGAAAACAATGGAAGATTTCCGAAGCATTTTTAAACGTCAGCGGAATTCTGCGAACACTGGAAGAATTCCGAAGCATTTTTAAACTTCAGCGGAATTTGGAGAACAATCGAAGAGTTCCGAAGCATTTTTAAAAGTCAGCGGAATTCCGAGAACAATGGAAGAGTTGTGAAGCATTTTTAAACGTCAGCGGAATACCAGAACAATGGAAGAGTTCCGAAGCATTTTTAAATGTCAGCGGAATTCCGAGAACAATGGAAGAGTTCTGAAGCATTTTTAAACGTCAGCGGAATTTGGAGAACAATCGAAGAGTTCCGAAGCATTTTTAAACTTCAACAGAATTTGGAGAACAATCGAAGAGTTCCGAAGCAATTTTAAAAGTCAGCGGAATTCCGAGAACAATGGAAGAGTTGTGAAGCATTTTTAAACGTCAGTGGAATTCCAAGAACAATGGAAGAGTTCCGAAGCATTTTTAAATGTCAGCGGAATTCCGAGAACAATAGAAGAGTTCCGAAGCATTTTTAAACTTCAGCGGAATTTTGAAAACAATGGAAGATTTCCGAAGCATTTTTAAACGTCAGCGGAATTCTGCGAACACTGGAAGAGTTCCGAAGCATTTTTAAACGTCAGCAGAATTCCGAGAACAATAGAAGGGTACCAAAGCATGTTTAAACTTCAGCGGAATTCTGAGAACAATGTAAGAGTTCCGAAGCATTTTTAAACTTCACCGGAATTCCGAGAACAATGGAAGAGTTCCGAAGCATTTTTAAACGTCAGCGGAATTCCGAGAACAATGGAAGAGTTCTGAAGCATTTTTAAACATCAGCGGAATTTTGAAAACAATGGAAGATTTCCGAAGCATTTTTAAACGTCAGCGGAATTCTGCGAACACTGGAAGAGTTCCGAAGCATTTTTAAACGTCAGCGGAATTCCGAGAACAATGGAAGAGTTCCGAAGCATTTTTAAACTTCACCGGAATTCCGAGAACAATGGAAGAGTTCCGAAGCATTTTTAAACGTCAGCGGAATTCCGAGAACAATGGAAGAGTTCTGAAGCATTTTTAAACATCAGCGGAATTTTGAAAACAATGGAAGATTTCCGAAGCATTTTTAAACGTCAGCGGAATTCTGCGAACACTGGAAGAGTTCCGAAGCATTTTTAAACTTCAGCGGAATTTGGAGAACAATCGAAGAGTTCCGAAGCATTTTTAAAAGTCAGCGGAATTCCGAGAACACTGGAAGAGTTCCGAAGCATTTTTAAACTTCAGCGGAATTTGGAGAACAATCGAAGAGTTCCGAAGCATTTTTAAAAGTCAGCGGAATTCCGAGAACAATGGAAGAGTTGTGAAGCATTTTTAAAAGTCAGCGGAATTCCGAGAACAATGGAAGAGTTCCGAAGCATTTTTAAACGTCAGCGGAATTCCGAGAACAATGGAAGAGTTCTGAAGCCTTTTTAAATGTCAGCGGAATTCCGAGAACAATGGAAGAGTTGTGAAGCATTTTTAAAAGTCAGCGGAATTCCGAGAACACTGGAAGAGTTCCGAAGCATACTTAAACTTCAGCGGAATTCCGAGAACAATGGAAGAGTTCTGAAGCATTTTTAAAAGTCAGCAGAATACCGAGAACAATGGAAGAGTTGTGAAGCATTTTTAAAAGTCAGCGGAATTCCGAGAACACTGGAAAAGTTCCGAAGCATTTTTAAACTTCAGCGGAATTTGGAGAACAATCGAAGAGTTCCGAAGCAATTTTAAAAGTCAGCGGAATTCCGAGAACAATGGAAGAGTTGTGAAGCATTTTTAAACGTCAGCGGAATTCCGAGAACAATGGAAGAGTTCCGAAGCATTTTTAAACGTCAGCGGAATTCCGAGAACAATGGAACAGTTCCGAAGCATTTTTAAACTTCAGCAGAATTCCGAGAACAATGGAAGAGTTCCAAAGCATTCTTAAACTTCAGCGGAATTCCGAGAAAAATGGAACAGTTTTGAAGCAAATTTAAGCGTCAGCGGAATTCCGACAGCAATGGAAGAGTTCCGAAGCATTTTTAGAAGTCAGCAGAATTCTGAGAACAATAGAAGAGTTGTGAAGCATTTTTAAGCGTCAGCGGAATTCCGAGAACAATGGAAGAATTCCGAAGCATTTTTAAACTTCAAAACTTCAGAAGAATTCCGAGAACAATAGAAGGGTACCAAAGCATGTTTAAACTTCACCGGAATTCCGAGAACACTGGAAGAGTTCCGAAGCATTTTTAAACGTCAGCGGAATTCCGAGAACAATGGAAGAGTTGTGAAGCATTTTTAAACGTCAGCGGAATTCCGAGAACAATGGAAGAGTTCCGAAGCATTTTTAAACGTCAGCGGAATTCCGAGAACAATGGAAGAGTTCTGAAGCCTTTTTAAATGTCAGCGGAATTCCGAGAACAATGGAAGACTTCTGAAGCATTTTTAAATGTCAGCGGAATTCTGAGAACAATGGAAGAGTTCCGAAGCATTTTTAAAAGTCAGCGGAATTCGGAGAACAATGGAAGAGTTCCGAAGCATTTTTAAAAGTCAGCAGAATTCCGAGAACAATAGAAGGGTACCAAAGCATTTTTAAACGTCAGCGTAATTTTGAAAACAATGGAAGATTTCCGAAGCATTTTTAAACGTCAGCGGAATTCTGCGAACACTGGAAGAGTTCCGAAGCATTTTTAAACTTCAGCGGAATTTGGAGAACAATCGAAGAGTTCCGAAGCATTTTTAAAAGTCAGCGGAATTTCGAGAACAATGGAAGAGTTGTGAAGCATTTTTAAGCGTCAGCGGAATTCCGGGAACAATGGAAGAGTTCCGAAGCATTTTTAAACTTCAGCAGAATTCTGAGAACAATGGAAGAGTTCCGAAGCATTCTTAAACTTCAGCGGAATTCCGAGGACAATGGAAGAGTTCCGAAGCATTTTTAAATGTCAGCGGAATTCCGAGAACAATAGAAGAGTTGTGAAGCATTTTTAAGCGTCAGCGGAATTCTGAGAACAATGGAAGAGTTCCGAAGCATTTTTAAACTTCAGCAGAATTCTGAGAACAATGGAAGAGTTCTGAAGCATTCTTAAACTTCAGCGGAATTCCGAGAACAATGGAACAGTTTTGAAGCAATTTTAAGCGTCAGCGGAATTCCGACAACAATGGAAGAGTTCCGAAGCATTTTTAAAAGTCAGCGGAATTCTGAGAACAATAGAAGAGTTGTGAAGCATTTTTAAGCGTCAGCGGAATTCCGAGAACAATGGAAGAATTCCGAAGCATTTTTAAACTTCAAAACTTCAGAAGAATTCCGAGAACAATGGAAGAGTTCTGAAGCATTTTTAAGCGTCAGCGTAATTTTGAAAACAATGGAAGATTTCCGAAGCATTTTTAAACGTCAGCGGAATTCTGCAAACACTGGAAGAGTTCCGAAGCATTTTTAAACTTCAGCGGAATTTGGAGAACAATCGAAGCGTTCCGAAGCATTTTTAAAAGTCAGCGGAATACCAGAACAATGGAAGAGTTCCGAAGCATTTTTAAATGTCAGCGGAATTCCGAGAACAATGGAAGAGTTCTGAAGCATTTTTAAACGTCAGCGGATTTTGAAAACAATGGAAGATTTCCGAAGCATTTTTAAACGTCAGCGGAATTCTGTGAACACTGGAAGAGTTCCGAAGCATTTTTAAACTTCAGCGGAATTTGGAGAACAATCGAAGAGTTCCGAAGCAATTTTAAAAGTCAGCGGAATTCCGAGAACAATGGAAGAGTTGTGAAGCATTTTTAAACGTCAGTGGAATTCCAAGAACAAAGGAAGAGTTCCGAAGCATTTTTAAACGTCAGCGGAATTCCGAGAACAATGGAAGAGTTCTGAAGGCTTTTTAAATGTCAGCGGAATTCCGAGAACAATGGAAGAGTTCCGAAGCATTTTTAAATGTCAGCGGAATTCTGAGAACAATTGAAGAGTTCCGAAGCATTTTTAAACTTCAGCAGAATTCGGAGAACAATGGAAGAGTTCCGAAGCATACTTAAACTTCAGCGGAATTCCGAGAACAATGGAAGAGTTCAGAAGCATTTTTAAAAGTCAGCGGAATACTGAGAACAATAGAAGAGTTGTGAAGCATTTTTAAGCGTCAGCGGAATTTCGAGAACAATGGAAGAGTTCCGAAGCATTTTTAAAAGTCAGTGGAATTCTGAGAACAATAGAAGAGTTGTGAAGCATTTTTAAGCGTCAGCGGAATTCCGAGAACAATGGAAGAATTCCGAAGCATTTTTAAACTTCAAAACTTCAGCAGAATTCCGAGAACAATGGAAGAGTTGAGAATCATTCTTAAACTTCAGCGGAATTCCGAGAACAATGGAAGAGTTCCGAAGCATTTTTAAAAGTCAGCGGAATTCCGAGAACAATAGAAGAGTTCCGAAGCATTTTTAAACTTCAGCAGAATTCCTGGATCAATGGAAGAGTTCCGAAGCATTTTTAAAAGTCAGCAGAATTCCGAGAACAATAGAAGGGTACCAAAGCATGTTTAAACTTCAGCGGAATTCTGAGAACAATGTAAGAGTTCCGAAGCATTTTTAAACTTCACCGGAATTCCGAGAACAATGGAAGAGTTCCGAAGCATTTTTAAACATCAGCGGAATTCCGAGAACAATGGAAGAGTTCTGAAGCATTTTTAAACATCAGCGGAATTTTGAAAACAATGGAAGATTTCCGAAGCATTTTTAAACGTCAGCGGAATTCTGCGAACACTGGAAGAGTTCCGAAGCATTTTTAAACTTCAGCGGAATTTAGAGAGCAATCGAAGAGTTCCGAAGCATTTTTAAAAGTCAGCGGAATTCCGAGAACACTGGAAGAGTTCCGAAGCATTTTTAAACTTCAGCGGAATTTGGAGAATAATCGAAGAGTTCCGAAGCATTTTTAAAAGTCAGCGGAATTCCGAGAACAATGGAAGAGTTGTGAAGCATTTTTAAACGTCAGCGGAATTCCGAGAACAATGGAAGAGTTCCGAAGCATTTTTAAACGTCAGCGGAATTCCGAGAACAATGGAAGAGTTCTGAAGCCTTTTTAAATGTCAGCGGAATTCCGAGAACAATGGAAGAGTTGTGAAGCATTTTTAAAAGTCAGCGGAATTCCGAGAACACTGGAAGAGTTCCGAAGCATACTTAAACTTCAGCGGAATTCCGAGAACAATGGAAGAGTTCTGAAGCATTTTTAATAGTCAGCAGAATACCGAGAACAATGGAAGAGTTGTGAAGCATTTTTAAAAGTCAGCGGAATTCCGAGAACACTGGAAAAGTTCCGAAGCATTTTTAAACTTCAGCGGAATTTGGAGAACAATCGAAGAGTTCCGAAGCAATTTTAAAAGTCAGCGGAATTCCGAGAACAATGGAAGAGTTGTGAAGCATTTTTAAACGTCAGCGGAATTCCGAGAACAATGGAAGAGTTCCGAAGCATTTTTAAACGTCAGCGGAATTCCGAGAACAATGGAAGAGTTCCGAAGCATTTTTAAACTTCAGCAGAATTCCGAGAACAATGGAAGAGTTCCGAAGCATTCTTAAACTTCAGCGGAATTCCGAGAAAAATGGAACAGTTTTGAAGCAATTTTAAGCGTCAGCGGAATTCCGACAGCAATGGAAGAGTTCCGAAGCATTTTTAGAAGTCAGCAGAATTCTGAGAACAATAGAAGAGTTGTGAAGCATTTTTAAGCGTCAGCGGAATTCCGAGAACAATGGAATAGTTCCGAAGCATTTTTAAAAGTCAGCGGAATTCCGAGAACAATGGAAGAGTTCCGTAGCATTTTTAAACATCAGAAGAATTCCTGGATCAATGGAAGTGTTCCGAAGCATTTTTAAACTTCACCGGAATTCCGAGAACAATAGAAGAGTTCCGAAGCATTTTTAAACGTCAGGGGAATTCCGAGAACAATGGAAGAGTTCTGAAGCATTTTTAAACGTCAGCGGAATTTTGAAAACAATGGAAGATTTCCGAAGCATTTTTAAACGTCAGCGGATTTCTGTGAACACTGGAAGAGTTCCGAAGCATTTTTAAACTTCAGCGGAATTTGGAGAACAATCGAAGAGTTCCGAAGCATTTTTAAAAGTCAGCGGAATTCCGAGAACAATGGAAGAGTTGTAAAGCATATTTAAAAGTCAGCGGAATTCCGAGAACAATGGAAGAGTTGTGAAGCATTTTTAAAAGTCAGCGGAATTCCGAGAACAATGGAAGAGTTGTGAAGCATTTTTAAACGTCAGCGGAATTCCGAGAACAATGGAAGAGTTCTGAAGCCTTTTTAAATGTCAGCGGAATTCAGAGAACAATGGAAGAGTTCCGAAGCATTTTTAAATGTCAGCGGAATTCTGAGAACAATGGAAGAGTTCCGAAGCATTTTTAAACTTCAGCAGAATTCCGAGAACAATGGAAGAGTTCCGAAGCATACTTAAACTTCAGCGGAATTCCGAGAACAATGGAAGAGTTCTGAAGCATTTTTAAAAGTCAGCGGAATACCGAGAACAATGGAAGAGTTGTGAAGCATTTTTAAACATCAGCGGAATACCAGAACAATGGAAGAGTTCCGAAGCATTTTTAAATGTCAGCGGAATTCCGAGAGCAATGGAAGAGTTCTGAAGCATTTTTAAACGTCAGCGGATTTTGAAAACAATGGAAGATTTCCGAAGCATTTTTAAACTTCAGCGGAATTTGGAGAACAATCGAAGAGTTCCGAAGCAATTTTAAAAGTCAGCGGAATTCCGAGAACAATGGAAGAGTTCCGAAGCATTTTTAAACTTCAGCAGAATTCCGAGAACAATGGAAGAGTTCCGAAGCATTCTTAAACTTCAGCGGAATTCCGAGAACAATGGAAGAGTTCCGAAGCATTTTTAAATGTCAGCGGAATTCCGAGAACAATAGAAGAGTTGTGAAGCATTTTTAAGCGTCAGCGGAATTTCGAGAACAATGGAAGAGTTCCGAAGCATTTTTAAACTTCAGCAGAATTCTGAGAGCAATGGAAGAGTTCTGAAGCATTCTTAAACTTCAGCGGAATTCCGAGAACAATGGAAGAGTTTTGAAGCAATTTTAAGCGTCAGCGGAATTCCGACAACAATGGAAGAGTTCCGAAGCATTTTTAAACTTCAGCAGAATTTCTGGATCAATGGAAGAGTTCCGAAACATTTTTAAAAGTCAGCAGAACTCCGAGAACAATAGAAGGGTACCAAAGCATGTTTAAACTTCAGCGGAATTCTGAGAACAATGTAAGAGTTCCGAAGCATTTTTAAACTTCACCGGAATTCCGAGAACAATGGAAGAGTTCCGAAGCATTTTTAAACGTCAGCGGAATTCCGAGAACAATGGAAGAGTTCTGAAGCATTTTTAAACGTCAGCGGAATTTTGAAAACAATGGAAGATTTCCGAAGCATTTTTAAACGTCAGCGGAATTCTGCGAACACTGGAAGAATTCCGAAGCATTTTTAAACTTCAGCGGAATTTGGAGAACAATCGAAGAGTTCCGAAGCATTTTTAAAAGTCAGCGGAATTCCGAGAACAATGGAAGAGTTGTGAAGCATTTTTAAACGTCAGCGGAATACCAGAACAATGGAAGAGTTCCGAAGCATTTTTAAATGTCAGCGGAATTCCGAGAACAATGGAAGAGTTCTGAAGCATTTTTAAACGTCAGCGGAATTTGGAGAACAATCGAAGAGTTCCGAAGCATTTTTAAACTTCAACAGAATTTGGAGAACAATCGAAGAGTTCCGAAGCAATTTTAAAAGTCAGCGGAATTCCGAGAACAATGGAAGAGTTGTGAAGCATTTTTAAACGTCAGTGGAATTCCAAGAACAATGGAAGAGTTCCGAAGCATTTTTAAATGTCAGCGGAATTCCGAGAACAATAGAAGAGTTCCGAAGCATTTTTAAACTTCAGCGGAATTTTGAAAACAATGGAAGATTTCCGAAGCATTTTTAAACGTCAGCGGAATTCTGCGAACACTGGAAGAGTTCCGAAGCATTTTTAAACGTCAGCAGAATTCCGAGAACAATAGAAGGGTACCAAAGCATGTTTAAACTTCAGCGGAATTCTGAGAACAATGTAAGAGTTCCGAAGCATTTTTAAACTTCACCGGAATTCCGAGAACAATGGAAGAGTTCCGAAGCATTTTTAAACGTCAGCGGAATTCCGAGAACAATGGAAGAGTTCTGAAGCATTTTTAAACATCAGCGGAATTTTGAAAACAATGGAAGATTTCCGAAGCATTTTTAAACGTCAGCGGAATTCTGCGAACACTGGAAGAGTTCCGAAGCATTTTTAAACGTCAGCGGAATTCCGAGAACAATGGAAGAGTTCCGAAGCATTTTTAAACTTCACCGGAATTCCGAGAACAATGGAAGAGTTCCGAAGCATTTTTAAACGTCAGCGGAATTCCGAGAACAATGGAAGAGTTCTGAAGCATTTTTAAACATCAGCGGAATTTTGAAAACAATGGAAGATTTCCGAAGCATTTTTAAACGTCAGCGGAATTCTGCGAACACTGGAAGAGTTCCGAAGCATTTTTAAACTTCAGCGGAATTTGGAGAACAATCGAAGAGTTCCGAAGCATTTTTAAAAGTCAGCGGAATTCCGAGAACACTGGAAGAGTTCCGAAGCATTTTTAAACTTCAGCGGAATTTGGAGAACAATCGAAGAGTTCCGAAGCATTTTTAAAAGTCAGCGGAATTCCGAGAACAATGGAAGAGTTGTGAAGCATTTTTAAACGTCAGCGGAATTCCGAGAACAATGGAAGAGTTCCGAAGCATTTTTAAACTTCAGCAGAATTCCTGGATCAATGGAAGAGTTCCGAAACATTTTTAAAAGTCAGCAGAACTCCGAGAACAATAGAAGGGTACCAAAGCATGTTTAAACTTCAGCGGAATTCTGAGAACAATGTAAGAGTTCCGAAGCATTTTTAAACTTCACCGGAATTTGGAGAACAATCGAAGAGTTCCGAAGCATTTTTAAAAGTCAGCGGAATTCCGAGAACACTGGAAGAATTCCGAAGCATTTTTAAACTTCAGCGGAATTTGGAGAACAATCGAAGAGTTCCGAAGCATTTTTAAAAGTCAGCGGAATTCCGAGAACAATGGAAGAGTTGAGAAGCATTTTTAAACGTCAGCGGAATACCAGAACAATGGAAGAGTTCCGAAGCATTTTAAAATGTCAGCGGAATTCCGAGAACAATGGAAGAGTTCTGAAGCATTTTTAAACGTCAGCGGATTTTGAAAACAATGGAAGATTTCTGAATCATTTTTAAACGTCAGCGGAATTCTGCGAACACTGGAAGAGTTCCGAAGCATTTTTAAACTTCAGCAGAATTCTGAGAACAATGGAAGAGTTCTGAAGCATTCTTAAACTTCAGTGGAATTCCGAGAACAATGGAACAGTTTTGAAGCAATTTTAAGCGTCAGCGGAATTCCGACAACAATGGAAGAGTTCCGAAGCATTTTTAAAAGTCAGCGGAATTCTGAGAACAATAGAAGAGTTGTGAAGCATTTTTAAGCGTCAGCGGAATTCCGAGAACAATGGAAGAATTCCGAAACATTTTTAAACTTCAAAACTTCAGAAGAATTCCGAGAACAATGGAAGAGTTCCGAAGCATTTTTAAAGGTCAGCGGAATTCCGAGAACAATGGAAGAGTTCCGAAGCATTTTTAAACATCAGCAGAATTCCTGGATCAATGGAAGAGTTCCGAATCATTTTTAAAAGTCAGCAGAATTCCGAGAACAATAGAAGGGTACTAAAGCATGTTTAAACTTCAGCGGAATTCCGAGAACAATGTAAGAGTTCCGAAGCATTTTTAAACTTCACCAGAATTCCGAGAACAATGGAAGAGTTCAAAAGCATTTTTAAACGTCAGCGGAATTCCGAGAACAATGGAAGAGTTCCGAAGCATTTTTAAACTTCACCGGAATTCCGAGAACAATGGAAGAGTTCCGAAGCATTTTTAAACGTCAGCGGAATTCCGAGAACAATGGAAGAGTTCTGAAGCATTTTTAAACATCAGCGGAATTTTGAAAACAATGGAAGATTTCCGAAGCATTTTTAAACGTCAGCGGAATTCTGCGAACACTGGAAGAGTTCCGAAGCATTTTTAAACTTCAGCGGAATTTGGAGAACAATCGAAGAGTTCTGAAGCATTTTTAAAAGTCAGCGGAATTCCGAGAACAATGGAAGAGTTGTGAAGCATTTTTAAACGTCAGCGGAATTCCGAGAACAATGGAAGAGTTCCGAAGCATTTTTAAACTTCAGCAGAATTCCTGGATCAATGTAAGAGTTCCGAAACATTTTTAAAAGTCAGCACAACTCCGAGAACAATAGAAGGGTACCAAAGCATGTTTAAACTTCAGCGGAATTCTGAGAACAATGTAAGAGTTCCGAAGCATTTTTAAACTTCACCGGAATTCCGAGAACAATGGAAGAGTTCCGAAGCATTTTTAAACGTCAGCGGAATTCCGAGAACAATGGAAGAGTTCTGAAGCATTTTTAAACGTCAGCGGAATTTTGAAAACAATGGAAGATTTCCGAAGCATTTTTAAACGTCAGCGGAATTCCGAGAACAATGGAAGAGTTCTGAAGCATTTTTAAACTTCAGCGGAATTTGGAGAACAATCGAAGAGTTCTGAAGCATTTTTAAAAGTCAGCGGAATTCTGAGAACAATAGAAGAGTTGTGAAGCATTTTTAAGCGTCAGCGGAATTCCGAGAACAATGGAAGAATTCCGAAGCATTTTTAAACTTCAAAACTTCAGAAGAATTCCGAGAACAATGAAAGAGTTCCGAAGCATTCTTAAACTTCAGCGGAATTCCGAGAACAATGGAAGAGTTCCGAAGCATTTTTAAAGGTCAGCGGAATTCCGAGAACAATGGAAGAGTTCCGAAGCATTTTTAAACATCAGCAGAATTCCTGGATCAATGGAAGAGTTCCGAATCATTTTTAAAAGTCAGCAGAACTCCGAGAACAATAGAAGGGTACCAAAGCATGTTTAAACTTCAGCGGAATTCTGAGAACAATGTAAGAGTTCCGAAGCATTTTTAAACTTCACCGGAATTCCGAGAACAATGGAAGAGTTCCGAAGCATTTTTAAACGTCAGCGGAATTCCGAGAACAATGGAAGAGTTCTGAAGCATTTTTAAACGTCAGCGGAATTTTGAAAACAATGGAAGATTTCCGAAGCATTTTTAAATGTCAGCGGAATTCTGCGAACACTGGAAGAATTCCGAAGCATTTTTAAACTTCAGCGGAATTTGGAGAACAATCGAAGAGTTCCGAAGCATTTTTAAAAGTCAGCGGAATTCCGAGAACAATGGAAGAGTTGTGAAGCATTTTTAAACGTCAGCGGAATACCAGAACAATGGAAGAGTTCCGAAGCATTTTTAAATGTCAGCGGAATTCCGAGAACAATGGAAGAGTTCTGAAGCATTTTTAAACGTCAGCGGATTTTGAAAACAATGGAAGATTTCCGAAGCATTTTTAAACGTCAGCGGAATTCTGCGAACACTGGAAGAGTTCCGAAGCATTTTTAAACTTCAGCGGAATTTGGAGAACAATCGAAGAGTTCCGAAGCAATTTTAAAAGTCAGCGGAATTCCGAGAACAATGGAAGAGTTGTGAAGCATTTTTAAACGTCAGTGGAATTCCAAGAACAAAGGAAGAGTTCCGAAGCATTTTTAAACGTCAGCGGATTTTGAAAACAATGGAAGATTTCCGAAGCATTTTTAAACGTCAGCGGAATTTGGAGAACAATCGAAGAGTTCCGAAGCATTTTTAAACTTCAACAGAATTTGGAGAACAATCGAAGAGTTCCGAAGCAATTTTAAAAGTCAGCGGAATTCCGAGAACAATGGAAGAGTTGTGAAGCATTTTTAAACGTCAGTGGAATTCCAAGAACAATGGAAGAGTTCCGAAGCATTTTTAAATGTCAGCGGAATTCCGAGAACAATAGAAGAGTTCCGAAGCATTTTTAAACTTCAGCGGAATTTTGAAAACAATGGAAGATTTCCGAAGCATTTTTAAACGTCAGCGGAATTCTGCGAACACTGGAAGAGTTCCGAAGCATTTTTAAACGTCAGCAGAATTCCGAGAACAATAGAAGGGTACCAAAGCATGTTTAAACTTCAGCGGAATTCTGAGAACAATGTAAGAGTTCCGAAGCATTTTTAAACTTCACCGGAATTCCGAGAACAATGGAAGAGTTCCGAAGCATTTTTAAACGTCAGCGGAATTCCGAGAACAATGGAAGAGTTCTGAAGCATTTTTAAACATCAGCGGAATTTTGAAAACAATGGAAGATTTCCGAAGCATTTTTAAACGTCAGCGGAATTCTGCGAACACTGGAAGAGTTCCGAAGCATTTTTAAACGTCAGCGGAATTCCGAGAACAATGGAAGAGTTCCGAAGCATTTTTAAACTTCACCGGAATTCCGAGAACAATGGAAGAGTTCCGAAGCATTTTTAAACGTCAGCGGAATTCCGAGAACAATGGAAGAGTTCTGAAGCATTTTTAAACATCAGCGGAATTTTGAAAACAATGGAAGAGTTCTGAAGCATTTTTAAACTTCACCGGAATTTGGAGAACAATCGAAGAGTTCCGAAGCATTTTTAAAAGTCAGCGGAATTCCGAGAACACTGGAAGAATTCCGAAGCATTTTTAAACTTCAGCGGAATTTGGAGAACAATCGAAGAGTTCCGAAGCATTTTTAAAAGTCAGCGGAATTCCGAGAACAATGGAAGAGTTGAGAAGCATTTTTAAACGTCAGCGGAATACCAGAACAATGGAAGAGTTCCGAAGCATTTTAAAATGTCAGCGGAATTCCGAGAACAATGGAAGAGTTCTGAAGCATTTTTAAACGTCAGCGGATTTTGAAAACAATGGAAGATTTCTGAATCATTTTTAAACGTCAGCGGAATTCTGCGAACACTGGAAGAGTTCCGAAGCATTTTTAAACTTCAGCAGAATTCTGAGAACAATGGAAGAGTTCTGAAGCATTCTTAAACTTCAGTGGAATTCCGAGAACAATGGAACAGTTTTGAAGCAATTTTAAGCGTCAGCGGAATTCCGACAACAATGGAAGAGTTCCGAAGCATTTTTAAACATCAGCAGAATTCCTGGATCAATGGAAGAGTTCCGAATCATTTTTAAAAGTCAGCAGAATTCCGAGAACAATAGAAGGGTACTAAAGCATGTTTAAACTTCAGCGGAATTCCGAGAACAATGTAAGAGTTCCGAAGCATTTTTAAACTTCACCAGAATTCCGAGAACAATGGAAGAGTTCAAAAGCATTTTTAAACGTCAGCGGAATTCCGAGAACAATGGAAGAGTTCCGAAGCATTTTTAAACTTCACCGGAATTCCGAGAACAATGGAAGAGTTCCGAAGCATTTTTAAACGTCAGCGGAATTCCGAGAACAATGGAAGAGTTCTGAAGCATTTTTAAACATCAGCGGAATTTTGAAAACAATGGAAGATTTCCGAAGCATTTTTAAACGTCAGCGGAATTCTGCGAACACTGGAAGAGTTCCGAAGCATTTTTAAACTTCAGCGGAATTTGGAGAACAATCGAAGAGTTCTGAAGCATTTTTAAAAGTCAGCGGAATTCCGAGAACAATGGAAGAGTTGTGAAGCATTTTTAAACGTCAGCGGAATTCCGAGAACAATGGAAGAGTTCCGAAGCATTTTTAAACTTCAGCAGAATTCCTGGATCAATGTAAGAGTTCCGAAACATTTTTAAAAGTCAGCACAACTCCGAGAACAATAGAAGGGTACCAAAGCATGTTTAAACTTCAGCGGAATTCTGAGAACAATGTAAGAGTTCCGAAGCATTTTTAAACTTCACCGGAATTCCGAGAACAATGGAAGAGTTCCGAAGCATTTTTAAACGTCAGCGGAATTCCGAGAACAATGGAAGAGTTCTGAAGCATTTTTAAACGTCAGCGGAATTTTGAAAACAATGGAAGATTTCCGAAGCATTTTTAAACGTCAGCGGAATTCCGAGAACAATGGAAGAGTTCTGAAGCATTTTTAAACTTCAGCGGAATTTGGAGAACAATCGAAGAGTTCTGAAGCATTTTTAAAAGTCAGCGGAATTCTGAGAACAATAGAAGAGTTGTGAAGCATTTTTAAGCGTCAGCGGAATTCCGAGAACAATGGAAGAATTCCGAAGCATTTTTAAACTTCAAAACTTCAGAAGAATTCCGAGAACAATGAAAGAGTTCCGAAGCATTCTTAAACTTCAGCGGAATTCCGAGAACAATGGAAGAGTTCCGAAGCATTTTTAAAGGTCAGCGGAATTCCGAGAACAATGGAAGAGTTCCGAAGCATTTTTAAACATCAGCAGAATTCCTGGATCAATGGAAGAGTTCCGAATCATTTTTAAAAGTCAGCAGAACTCCGAGAACAATAGAAGGGTACCAAAGCATGTTTAAACTTCAGCGGAATTCTGAGAACAATGTAAGAGTTCCGAAGCATTTTTAAACTTCACCGGAATTCCGAGAACAATGGAAGAGTTCCGAAGCATTTTTAAACGTCAGCGGAATTCCGAGAACAATGGAAGAGTTCTGAAGCATTTTTAAACGTCAGCGGAATTTTGAAAACAATGGAAGATTTCCGAAGCATTTTTAAATGTCAGCGGAATTCTGCGAACACTGGAAGAATTCCGAAGCATTTTTAAACTTCAGCGGAATTTGGAGAACAATCGAAGAGTTCCGAAGCATTTTTAAAAGTCAGCGGAATTCCGAGAACAATGGAAGAGTTGTGAAGCATTTTTAAACGTCAGCGGAATACCAGAACAATGGAAGAGTTCCGAAGCATTTTTAAATGTCAGCGGAATTCCGAGAACAATGGAAGAGTTCTGAAGCATTTTTAAACGTCAGCGGATTTTGAAAACAATGGAAGATTTCCGAAGCATTTTTAAACGTCAGCGGAATTCTGCGAACACTGGAAGAGTTCCGAAGCATTTTTAAACTTCAGCGGAATTTGGAGAACAATCGAAGAGTTCCGAAGCAATTTTAAAAGTCAGCGGAATTCCGAGAACAATGGAAGAGTTGTGAAGCATTTTTAAACGTCAGTGGAATTCCAAGAACAAAGGAAGAGTTCCGAAGCATTTTTAAACGTCAGCGGATTTTGAAAACAATGGAAGATTTCCGAAGCATTTTTAAACGTCAGCGGAATTTGGAGAACAATCGAAGAGTTCCGAAGCATTTTTAAACTTCAACAGAATTTGGAGAACAATCGAAGAGTTCCGAAGCAATTTTAAAAGTCAGCGGAATTCCGAGAACAATGGAAGAGTTGTGAAGCATTTTTAAACGTCAGTGGAATTCCAAGAACAATGGAAGAGTTCCGAAGCATTTTTAAATGTCAGCGGAATTCCGAGAACAATAGAAGAGTTCCGAAGCATTTTTAAACTTCAGCGGAATTTTGAAAACAATGGAAGATTTCCGAAGCATTTTTAAACGTCAGCGGAATTCTGCGAACACTGGAAGAGTTCCGAAGCATTTTTAAACGTCAGCAGAATTCCGAGAACAATAGAAGGGTACCAAAGCATGTTTAAACTTCAGCGGAATTCTGAGAACAATGTAAGAGTTCCGAAGCATTTTTAAACTTCACCGGAATTCCGAGAACAATGGAAGAGTTCCGAAGCATTTTTAAACGTCAGCGGAATTCCGAGAACAATGGAAGAGTTCTGAAGCATTTTTAAACATCAGCGGAATTTTGAAAACAATGGAAGATTTCCGAAGCATTTTTAAACGTCAGCGGAATTCTGCGAACACTGGAAGAGTTCCGAAGCATTTTTAAACGTCAGCGGAATTCCGAGAACAATGGAAGAGTTCCGAAGCATTTTTAAACTTCACCGGAATTCCGAGAACAATGGAAGAGTTCCGAAGCATTTTTAAACGTCAGCGGAATTCCGAGAACAATGGAAGAGTTCTGAAGCATTTTTAAACATCAGCGGAATTTTGAAAACAATGGAAGAGTTCTGAAGCATTTTTAAACTTCACCGGAATTTGGAGAACAATCGAAGAGTTCCGAAGCATTTTTAAAAGTCAGCGGAATTCCGAGAACACTGGAAGAATTCCGAAGCATTTTTAAACTTCAGCGGAATTTGGAGAACAATCGAAGAGTTCCGAAGCATTTTTAAAAGTCAGCGGAATTCCGAGAACAATGGAAGAGTTGAGAAGCATTTTTAAACGTCAGCGGAATACCAGAACAATGGAAGAGTTCCGAAGCATTTTAAAATGTCAGCGGAATTCCGAGAACAATGGAAGAGTTCTGAAGCATTTTTAAACGTCAGCGGATTTTGAAAACAATGGAAGATTTCTGAATCATTTTTAAACGTCAGCGGAATTCTGCGAACACTGGAAGAGTTCCGAAGCATTTTTAAACTTCAGCAGAATTCTGAGAACAATGGAAGAGTTCTGAAGCATTCTTAAACTTCAGTGGAATTCCGAGAACAATGGAACAGTTTTGAAGCAATTTTAAGCGTCAGCGGAATTCCGACAACAATGGAAGAGTTCCGAAGCATTTTTAAACATCAGCAGAATTCCTGGATCAATGGAAGAGTTCCGAATCATTTTTAAAAGTCAGCAGAATTCCGAGAACAATAGAAGGGTACCAAAGCATGTTTAAACTTCAGCGGAATTCCGAGAACAATGTAAGAGTTCCGAAGCATTTTTAAACTTCACCAGAATTCCGAGAACAATGGAAGAGTTCAAAAGCATTTTTAAACGTCAGCGGAATTCCGAGAACAATGGAAGAGTTCCGAAGCATTTTTAAACTTCACCGGAATTCCGAGAACAATGGAAGAGTTCCGAAGCATTTTTAAACGTCAGCGGAATTCCGAGAACAATGGAAGAGTTCTGAAGCATTTTTAAACATCAGCGGAATTTTGAAAACAATGGAAGATTTCCGAAGCATTTTTAAACGTCAGCGGAATTCTGCGAACACTGGAAGAGTTCCGAAGCATTTTTAAACTTCAGCGGAATTTGGAGAACAATCGAAGAGTTCTGAAGCATTTTTAAAAGTCAGCGGAATTCCGAGAACAATGGAAGAGTTGTGAAGCATTTTTAAACGTCAGCGGAATTCCGAGAACAATGGAAGAGTTCCGAAGCATTTTTAAACTTCAGCAGAATTCCTGGATCAATGTAAGAGTTCCGAAACATATTTAAAAGTCAGCACAACTCCGAGAACAATAGAAGGGTACCAAAGCATGTTTAAACTTCAGTGGAATTCTGAGAACAATGTAAGAGTTCCGAAGCATTTTTAAACTTCACCGGAATTCCGAGAACAATGGAAGAGTTCCGAAGCATTTTTAAACGTCAGCGGAATTCCGAGAACAATGGAAGAGTTCTGAAGCATTTTTAAACGTCAGCGGAATTTTGAAAACAATGGAAGATTTCCGAAGCATTTTTAAACGTCAGCGGAATTCCGAGAACAATGGAAGAGTTCTGAAGCATTTTTAAACTTCAGCGGAATTTGGAGAACAATCGAAGAGTTCTGAAGCATTTTTAAAAGTCAGCGGAATTCTGAGAACAATAGAAGAGTTGTGAAGCATTTTTAAGCGTCAGCGGAATTCCGAGAACAATGGAAGAATTCCGAAGCATTTTTAAACTTCAAAACTTCAGAAGAATTCCGAGAACAATGAAAGAGTTCCGAAGCATTCTTAAACTTCAGCGGAATTCCGAGAACAATGGAAGAGTTCCGAAGCATTTTTAAAGGTCAGCGGAATTCCGAGAACAATGGAAGAGTTCCGAAGCATTTTTAAACATCAGCAGAATTCCTGGATCAATGGAAGAGTTCCGAATCATTTTTAAAAGTCAGCAGAACTCCGAGAACAATAGAAGGGTACCAAAGCATGTTTAAACTTCAGCGGAATTCTGAGAACAATGTAAGAGTTCCGAAGCATTTTTAAACTTCACCGGAATTCCGAGAACAATGGAAGAGTTCCGAAGCATTTTTAAACGTCAGCGGAATTCCGAGAACAATGGAAGAGTTCTGAAGCATTTTTAAACGTCAGCGGAATTTTGAAAACAATGGAAGATTTCCGAAGCATTTTTAAATGTCAGCGGAATTCTGCGAACACTGGAAGAATTCCGAAGCATTTTTAAACTTCAGCGGAATTTGGAGAACAATCGAAGAGTTCCGAAGCATTTTTAAAAGTCAGCGGAATTCCGAGAACAATGGAAGAGTTGTGAAGCATTTTTAAACGTCAGCGGAATACCAGAACAATGGAAGAGTTCCGAAGCATTTTTAAATGTCAGCGGAATTCCGAGAACAATGGAAGAGTTCTGAAGCATTTTTAAACGTCAGCGGATTTTGAAAACAATGGAAGATTTCCGAAGCATTTTTAAACGTCAGCGGAATTCTGCGAACACTGGAAGAGTTCCGAAGCATTTTTAAACTTCAGCGGAATTTGGAGAACAATCGAAGAGTTCCGAAGCAATTTTAAAAGTCAGCGGAATTCCGAGAACAATGGAAGAGTTGTGAAGCATTTTTAAACGTCAGTGGAATTCCAAGAACAAAGGAAGAGTTCCGAAGCATTTTTAAACGTCAGCGGATTTTGAAAACAATGGAAGATTTCCGAAGCATTTTTAAACGTCAGCGGAATTTGGAGAACAATCGAAGAGTTCCGAAGCATTTTTAAACTTCAACAGAATTTGGAGAACAATCGAAGAGTTCCGAAGCAATTTTAAAAGTCAGCGGAATTCCGAGAACAATGGAAGAGTTGTGAAGCATTTTTAAACGTCAGTGGAATTCCAAGAACAATGGAAGAGTTCCGAAGCATTTTTAAATGTCAGCGGAATTCCGAGAACAATAGAAGAGTTCCGAAGCATTTTTAAACTTCAGCGGAATTTTGAAAACAATGGAAGATTTCCGAAGCATTTTTAAACGTCAGCGGAATTCTGCGAACACTGGAAGAGTTCCGAAGCATTTTTAAACGTCAGCAGAATTCCGAGAACAATAGAAGGGTACCAAAGCATGTTTAAACTTCAGCGGAATTCTGAGAACAATGTAAGAGTTCCGAAGCATTTTTAAACTTCACCGGAATTCCGAGAACAATGGAAGAGTTCCGAAGCATTTTTAAACGTCAGCGGAATTCCGAGAACAATGGAAGAGTTCTGAAGCATTTTTAAACATCAGCGGAATTTTGAAAACAATGGAAGATTTCCGAAGCATTTTTAAACGTCAGCGGAATTCTGCGAACACTGGAAGAGTTCCGAAGCATTTTTAAACGTCAGCGGAATTCCGAGAACAATGGAAGAGTTCCGAAGCATTTTTAAACTTCACCGGAATTCCGAGAACAATGGAAGAGTTCCGAAGCATTTTTAAACGTCAGCGGAATTCCGAGAACAATGGAAGAGTTCTGAAGCATTTTTAAACATCAGCGGAATTTTGAAAACAATGGAAGAGTTCTGAAGCATTTTTAAACATCAGCGGAATTTTGAAAACAATGGAAGATTTCCGAAGCATTTTTAAACGTCAGCGGAATTCTGCGAACACTGGAAGAGTTCCGAAGCATTTTTAAACTTCAG
Organism: Phyllobates terribilis; assembly: GCF_046119375.1. Taxonomy (NCBI): domain Eukaryota; kingdom Metazoa; phylum Chordata; class Amphibia; order Anura; family Dendrobatidae; genus Phyllobates; species Phyllobates terribilis. Next base: position 17,227,343 of record NW_027362775.1, on the reverse strand, counting down.
CGGAATTTGGAGAACAATCGAAGAGTTCCGAAGCATTTTTAAAAGTCAGCGGAATTCCGAGAACACTGGAAGAGTTCCGAAGCATTTTTAAACTTCAGCGGAATTTGGAGAACAATCGAAGAGTTCCGAAGCATTTTTAAAAGTCAGCGGAATTCCGAGAACAATGGAAGAGTTGTGAAGCATTTTTAAACGTCAGCGGAATTCCGAGAACAATGGAAGAGTTCCGAAGCATTTTTAAACTTCAGCAGAATTCCTGGATCAATGGAAGAGTTCCGAAACATTTTTAAAAGTCAGCAGAACTCCGAGAACAATAGAAGGGTACCAAAGCATGTTTAAACTTCAGCGGAATTCTGAGAACAATGTAAGAGTTCCGAAGCATTTTTAAACTTCACCGGAATTTGGAGAACAATCGAAGAGTTCCGAAGCATTTTTAAAAGTCAGCGGAATTCCGAGAACACTGGAAGAATTCCGAAGCATTTTTAAACTTCAGCGGAATTTGGAGAACAATCGAAGAGTTCCGAAGCATTTTTAAAAGTCAGCGGAATTCCGAGAACAATGGAAGAGTTGAGAAGCATTTTTAAACGTCAGCGGAATACCAGAACAATGGAAGAGTTCCGAAGCATTTTAAAATGTCAGCGGAATTCCGAGAACAATGGAAGAGTTCTGAAGCATTTTTAAACGTCAGCGGATTTTGAAAACAATGGAAGATTTCTGAATCATTTTTAAACGTCAGCGGAATTCTGCGAACACTGGAAGAGTTCCGAAGCATTTTTAAACTTCAGCAGAATTCTGAGAACAATGGAAGAGTTCTGAAGCATTCTTAAACTTCAGTGGAATTCCGAGAACAATGGAACAGTTTTGAAGCAATTTTAAGCGTCAGCGGAATTCCGACAACAATGGAAGAGTTCCGAAGCATTTTTAAAAGTCAGCGGAATTCTGAGAACAATAGAAGAGTTGTGAAGCATTTTTAAGCGTCAGCGGAATTCCGAGAACAATGGAAGAATTCCGAAACATTTTTAAACTTCAAAACTTCAGAAGAATTCCGAGAACAATGGAAGAGTTCCGAAGCATTTTTAAAGGTCAGCGGAATTCCGAGAACAATGGAAGAGTTCCGAAGCATTTTTAAACATCAGCAGAATTCCTGGATCAATGGAAGAGTTCCGAATCATTTTTAAAAGTCAGCAGAATTCCGAGAACAATAGAAGGGTACCAAAGCATGTTTAAACTTCAGCGGAATTCCGAGAACAATGTAAGAGTTCCGAAGCATTTTTAAACTTCACCAGAATTCCGAGAACAATGGAAGAGTTCAAAAGCATTTTTAAACGTCAGCGGAATTCCGAGAACAATGGAAGAGTTCCGAAGCATTTTTAAACTTCACCGGAATTCCGAGAACAATGGAAGAGTTCCGAAGCATTTTTAAACGTCAGCGGAATTCCGAGAACAATGGAAGAGTTCTGAAGCATTTTTAAACATCAGCGGAATTTTGAAAACAATGGAAGATTTCCGAAGCATTTTTAAACGTCAGCGGAATTCTGCGAACACTGGAAGAGTTCCGAAGCATTTTTAAACTTCAGCGGAATTTGGAGAACAATCGAAGAGTTCTGAAGCATTTTTAAAAGTCAGCGGAATTCCGAGAACAATGGAAGAGTTGTGAAGCATTTTTAAACGTCAGCGGAATTCCGAGAACAATGGAAGAGTTCCGAAGCATTTTTAAACTTCAGCAGAATTCCTGGATCAATGTAAGAGTTCCGAAACATTTTTAAAAGTCAGCACAACTCCGAGAACAATAGAAGGGTACCAAAGCATGTTTAAACTTCAGCGGAATTCTGAGAACAATGTAAGAGTTCCGAAGCATTTTTAAACTTCACCGGAATTCCGAGAACAATGGAAGAGTTCCGAAGCATTTTTAAACGTCAGCGGAATTCCGAGAACAATGGAAGAGTTCTGAAGCATTTTTAAACGTCAGCGGAATTTTGAAAACAATGGAAGATTTCCGAAGCATTTTTAAACGTCAGCGGAATTCCGAGAACAATGGAAGAGTTCTGAAGCATTTTTAAACTTCAGCGGAATTTGGAGAACAATCGAAGAGTTCTGAAGCATTTTTAAAAGTCAGCGGAATTCTGAGAACAATAGAAGAGTTGTGAAGCATTTTTAAGCGTCAGCGGAATTCCGAGAACAATGGAAGAATTCCGAAGCATTTTTAAACTTCAAAACTTCAGAAGAATTCCGAGAACAATGAAAGAGTTCCGAAGCATTCTTAAACTTCAGCGGAATTCCGAGAACAATAGAAGAGTTCCGAAGCATTTTTAAAGGTCAGCGGAATTCCGAGAACAATGGAAGAGTTCCGAAGCATTTTTAAACATCAGCAGAATTCCTGGATCAATGGAAGAGTTCCGAATCATTTTTAAAAGTCAGCAGAACTCCGAGAACAATAGAAGGGTACCAAAGCATGTTTAAACTTCAGCGGAATTCTGAGAACAATGTAAGAGTTCCGAAGCATTTTTAAACTTCACCGGAATTCCGAGAACAATGGAAGAGTTCCGAAGCATTTTTAAACGTCAGCGGAATTCCGAGAACAATGGAAGAGTTCTGAAGCATTTTTAAACGTCAGCGGAATTTTGAAAACAATGGAAGATTTCCGAAGCATTTTTAAATGTCAGCGGAATTCTGCGAACACTGGAAGAATTCCGAAGCATTTTTAAACTTCAGCGGAATTTGGAGAACAATCGAAGAGTTCCGAAGCATTTTTAAAAGTCAGCGGAATTCCGAGAACAATGGAAGAGTTGTGAAGCATTTTTAAACGTCAGCGGAATACCAGAACAATGGAAGAGTTCCGAAGCATTTTTAAATGTCAGCGGAATTCCGAGAACAATGGAAGAGTTCTGAAGCATTTTTAAACGTCAGCGGATTTTGAAAACAATGGAAGATTTCCGAAGCATTTTTAAACGTCAGCGGAATTCTGCGAACACTGGAAGAGTTCCGAAGCATTTTTAAACTTCAGCGGAATTTGGAGAACAATCGAAGAGTTCCGAAGCAATTTTAAAAGTCAGCGGAATTCCGAGAACAATGGAAGAGTTGTGAAGCATTTTTAAACGTCAGTGGAATTCCAAGAACAAAGGAAGAGTTCCGAAGCATTTTTAAACGTCAGCGGATTTTGAAAACAATGGAAGATTTCCGAAGCATTTTTAAACGTCAGCGGAATTTGGAGAACAATCGAAGAGTTCCGAAGCATTTTTAAACTTCAACAGAATTTGGAGAACAATCGAAGAGTTCCGAAGCAATTTTAAAAGTCAGCGGAATTCCGAGAACAATGGAAGAGTTGTGAAGCATTTTTAAACGTCAGTGGAATTCCAAGAACAATGGAAGAGTTCCGAAGCATTTTTAAATGTCAGCGGAATTCCGAGAACAATAGAAGAGTTCCGAAGCATTTTTAAACTTCAGCAGAATTCCTGGATCAATGGAAGAGTTCCGAAGCATTTTTAAACGTCAGCGGAATTCCGAGAACAATGGAAGAGTTCCGAAGCATTTTTAAACTTCACCGGAATTCCGAGAACAATGGAAGAGTTCCGAAGCATTTTTAAACGTCAGCGGAATTCCGAGAACAATGGAAGAGTTCTGAAGCATTTTTAAACATCAGCGGAATTTTGAAAACAATGGAAGATTTCCGAAGCATTTTTAAACGTCAGCGGAATTCTGCGAACACTGGAAGAGTTCCGAAGCATTTTTAAACTTCAGCGGAATTTGGAGAACAATCGAAGAGTTCCGAAGCATTTTTAAAAGTCAGCGGAATTCCGAGAACACTGGAAGAGTTCCGAAGCATTTTTAAACTTCAGCGGAATTTGGAGAACAATCGAAGAGTTCCGAAGCATTTTTAAAAATCAGCGGAATTCCGAGAACAATTTAAGAGTTGTGAAGCATTTTTAAACGTCAGCGGAATTCCGAGAACAATGGAAGAGTTCCGAAGCATTTTTAAACTTCAGCAGAATTCCTGGATCAATGGAAGAGTTCCGAAACATTTTTAAAAGTCAGCGGAATTCCGAGAACACTGGAAGAATTCCGAAGCATTTTTAAACTTCAGCGGAATTTGGAGAACAATCGAAGAGTTCCGAAGCATTTTTAAAAGTCAGCGGAATTCCGAGAACAATGGAAGAGTTGTGAAGCATTTTTAAACGTCAGCGGAATACCAGAACAATGGAAGAGTTCCGAAGCATTTTTAAATGTCAGCGGAATTCCGAGAACAATGGAAGAGTTCTGAAGCATTTTTAAACGTCAGCGGATTTTGAAAACAATGGAAGATTTCCGAAGCATTTTTAAACGTCAGCGGAATTCTGCGAACACTGGAAGAGTTCCGAAGCATTTTTAAACTTCAGCGGAATTTGGAGAACAATCGAAGAGTTCCGAAGCAATTTTAAAAGTCAGCGGAATTCCGAGAACAATGGAAGAGTTGTGAAGCATTTTTAAACGTCAGTGGAATTCCAAGAACAAAGGAAGAGTTCCGAAGCATTTTTAAACGTCAGCGGATTTTGAAAACAATGGAAGATTTCCGAAGCATTTTTAAACGTCAGCGGAATTTGGAGAACAATCGAAGAGTTCCGAAGCATTTTTAAACTTCAACAGAATTTGGAGAACAATCGAAGAGTTCCGAAGCAATTTTAAAAGTCAGCGGAATTCCGAGAACAATGGAAGAGTTGTGAAGCATTTTTAAACGTCAGTGGAATTCCAAGAACAATGGAAGAGTTCCGAAGCATTTTTAAATGTCAGCGGAATTCCGAGAACAATAGAAGAGTTCCGAAGCATTTTTAAACTTCAGCAGAATTCCTGGATCAATGGAAGAGTTCCGAAGCATTTTTAAACGTCAGCGGAATTCCGAGAACAATGGAAGAGTTCCGAAGCATTTTTAAACTTCACCGGAATTCCGAGAACAATGGAAGAGTTCCGAAGCATTTTTAAACGTCAGCGGAATTCCGAGAACAATGGAAGAGTTCTGAAGCATTTTTAAACATCAGCGGAATTTTGAAAACAATGGAAGATTTCCGAAGCATTTTTAAACGTCAGCGGAATTCTGCGAACACTGGAAGAGTTCCGAAGCATTTTTAAACGTCAGCAGAATTCCGAGAACAATAGAAGGGTACCAAAGCATGTTTAAACTTCAGCGGAATTCTGAGAACAATGTAAGAGTTCCGAAGCATTTTTAAACTTCACCGGAATTCCGAGAACAATGGAAGAGTTCCGAAGCATTTTTAAACGTCAGCGGAATTCCGAGAACAATGGAAGAGTTCTGAAGCATTTTTAAACATCAGCGGAATTTTGAAAACAATGGAAGATTTCCGAAGCATTTTTAAACGTCAGCGGAATTCTGCGAACACTGGAAGAGTTCCGAAGCATTTTTAAACGTCAGCGGAATTCCGAGAACAATGGAAGAGTTCCGAAGCATTTTTAAACTTCACCGGAATTCCGAGAACAATGGAAGAGTTCCGAAGCATTTTTAAACGTCAGCGGAATTCCGAGAACAATGGAAGAGTTCTGAAGCATTTTTAAACATCAGCGGAATTTTGAAAACAATGGAAGAGTTCTGAAGCATTTTTAAACATCAGCGGAATTTTGAAAACAATGGAAGATTTCCGAAGCATTTTTAAACGTCAGCGGAATTCTGCGAACACTGGAAGAGTTCCGAAGCATTTTTAAACTTCAGCGGAATTTGGAGAACAATCGAAGAGTTCCGAAGCATTTTTAAAAGTCAGCGGAATTCCGAGAACACTGGAAGAGTTCCGAAGCATTTTTAAACTTCAGCGGAATTTGGAGAACAATCGAAGAGTTCCGAAGCATTTTTAAAAGTCAGCGGAATTCCGAGAACAATGGAAGAGTTGTGAAGCATTTTTAAACGTCAGCGGAATTCCGAGAACAATGGAAGAGTTCCGAAGCATTTTTAAACTTCAGCAGAATTCCTGGATCAATGGAAGAGTTCCGAAACATTTTTAAAAGTCAGCAGAACTCCGAGAACAATAGAAGGGTACCAAAGCATGTTTAAACTTCAGCGGAATTCTGAGAACAATGTAAGAGTTCCGAAGCATTTTTAAACTTCACCGGAATTTGGAGAACAATCGAAGAGTTCCGAAGCATTTTTAAAAGTCAGCGGAATTCCGAGAACACTGGAAGAATTCCGAAGCATTTTTAAACTTCAGCGGAATTTGGAGAACAATCGAAGAGTTCCGAAGCATTTTTAAAAGTCAGCGGAATTCCGAGAACAATGGAAGAGTTGAGAAGCATTTTTAAACGTCAGCGGAATACCAGAACAATGGAAGAGTTCCGAAGCATTTTAAAATGTCAGCGGAATTCCGAGAACAATGGAAGAGTTCTGAAGCATTTTTAAACGTCAGCGGATTTTGAAAACAATGGAAGATTTCTGAATCATTTTTAAACGTCAGCGGAATTCTGCGAACACTGGAAGAGTTCCGAAGCATTTTTAAACTTCAGCAGAATTCTGAGAACAATGGAAGAGTTCTGAAGCATTCTTAAACTTCAGTGGAATTCCGAGAACAATGGAACAGTTTTGAAGCAATTTTAAGCGTCAGCGGAATTCCGACAACAATGGAAGAGTTCCGAAGCATTTTTAAAAGTCAGCGGAATTCTGAGAACAATAGAAGAGTTGTGAAGCATTTTTAAGCGTCAGCGGAATTCCGAGAACAATGGAAGAATTCCGAAACATTTTTAAACTTCAAAACTTCAGAAGAATTCCGAGAACAATGGAAGAGTTCCGAAGCATTTTTAAAGGTCAGCGGAATTCCGAGAACAATGGAAGAGTTCCGAAGCATTTTTAAACATCAGCAGAATTCCTGGATCAATGGAAGAGTTCCGAATCATTTTTAAAAGTCAGCAGAATTCCGAGAACAATAGAAGGGTACCAAAGCATGTTTAAACTTCAGCGGAATTCCGAGAACAATGTAAGAGTTCCGAAGCATTTTTAAACTTCACCAGAATTCCGAGAACAATGGAAGAGTTCAAAAGCATTTTTAAACGTCAGCGGAATTCCGAGAACAATGGAAGAGTTCCGAAGCATTTTTAAACTTCACCGGAATTCCGAGAACAATGGAAGAGTTCCGAAGCATTTTTAAACGTCAGCGGAATTCCGAGAACAATGGAAGAGTTCTGAAGCATTTTTAAACATCAGCGGAATTTTGAAAACAATGGAAGATTTCCGAAGCATTTTTAAACGTCAGCGGAATTCTGCGAACACTGGAAGAGTTCCGAAGCATTTTTAAACTTCAGCGGAATTTGGAGAACAATCGAAGAGTTCTGAAGCATTTTTAAAAGTCAGCGGAATTCCGAGAACAATGGAAGAGTTGTGAAGCATTTTTAAACGTCAGCGGAATTCCGAGAACAATGGAAGAGTTCCGAAGCATTTTTAAACTTCAGCAGAATTCCTGGATCAATGTAAGAGTTCCGAAACATTTTTAAAAGTCAGCACAACTCCGAGAACAATAGAAGGGTACCAAAGCATGTTTAAACTTCAGCGGAATTCTGAGAACAATGTAAGAGTTCCGAAGCATTTTTAAACTTCACCGGAATTCCGAGAACAATGGAAGAGTTCCGAAGCATTTTTAAACGTCAGCGGAATTCCGAGAACAATGGAAGAGTTCTGAAGCATTTTTAAACGTCAGCGGAATTTTGAAAACAATGGAAGATTTCCGAAGCATTTTTAAACGTCAGCGGAATTCCGAGAACAATGGAAGAGTTCTGAAGCATTTTTAAACTTCAGCGGAATTTGGAGAACAATCGAAGAGTTCTGAAGCATTTTTAAAAGTCAGCGGAATTCTGAGAACAATAGAAGAGTTGTGAAGCATTTTTAAGCGTCAGCGGAATTCCGAGAACAATGGAAGAATTCCGAAGCATTTTTAAACTTCAAAACTTCAGAAGAATTCCGAGAACAATGAAAGAGTTCCGAAGCATTCTTAAACTTCAGCGGAATTCCGAGAACAATAGAAGAGTTCCGAAGCATTTTTAAAGGTCAGCGGAATTCCGAGAACAATGGAAGAGTTCCGAAGCATTTTTAAACATCAGCAGAATTCCTGGATCAATGGAAGAGTTCCGAATCATTTTTAAAAGTCAGCAGAACTCCGAGAACAATAGAAGGGTACCAAAGCATGTTTAAACTTCAGCGGAATTCTGAGAACAATGTAAGAGTTCCGAAGCATTTTTAAACTTCACCGGAATTCCGAGAACAATGGAAGAGTTCCGAAGCATTTTTAAACGTCAGCGGAATTCCGAGAACAATGGAAGAGTTCTGAAGCATTTTTAAACGTCAGCGGAATTTTGAAAACAATGGAAGATTTCCGAAGCATTTTTAAATGTCAGCGGAATTCTGCGAACACTGGAAGAATTCCGAAGCATTTTTAAACTTCAGCGGAATTTGGAGAACAATCGAAGAGTTCCGAAGCATTTTTAAAAGTCAGCGGAATTCCGAGAACAATGGAAGAGTTGTGAAGCATTTTTAAACGTCAGCGGAATACCAGAACAATGGAAGAGTTCCGAAGCATTTTTAAATGTCAGCGGAATTCCGAGAACAATGGAAGAGTTCTGAAGCATTTTTAAACGTCAGCGGATTTTGAAAACAATGGAAGATTTCCGAAGCATTTTTAAACGTCAGCGGAATTCTGCGAACACTGGAAGAGTTCCGAAGCATTTTTAAACTTCAGCGGAATTTGGAGAACAATCGAAGAGTTCCGAAGCAATTTTAAAAGTCAGCGGAATTCCGAGAACAATGGAAGAGTTGTGAAGCATTTTTAAACGTCAGTGGAATTCCAAGAACAAAGGAAGAGTTCCGAAGCATTTTTAAACGTCAGCGGATTTTGAAAACAATGGAAGATTTCCGAAGCATTTTTAAACGTCAGCGGAATTTGGAGAACAATCGAAGAGTTCCGAAGCATTTTTAAACTTCAACAGAATTTGGAGAACAATCGAAGAGTTCCGAAGCAATTTTAAAAGTCAGCGGAATTCCGAGAACAATGGAAGAGTTGTGAAGCATTTTTAAACGTCAGTGGAATTCCAAGAACAATGGAAGAGTTCCGAAGCATTTTTAAATGTCAGCGGAATTCCGAGAACAATAGAAGAGTTCCGAAGCATTTTTAAACTTCAGCAGAATTCCTGGATCAATGGAAGAGTTCCGAAGCATTTTTAAACGTCAGCGGAATTCCGAGAACAATGGAAGAGTTCCGAAGCATTTTTAAACTTCACCGGAATTCCGAGAACAATGGAAGAGTTCCGAAGCATTTTTAAACGTCAGCGGAATTCCGAGAACAATGGAAGAGTTCTGAAGCATTTTTAAACATCAGCGGAATTTTGAAAACAATGGAAGATTTCCGAAGCATTTTTAAACGTCAGCGGAATTCTGCGAACACTGGAAGAGTTCCGAAGCATTTTTAAACTTCAGCGGAATTTGGAGAACAATCGAAGAGTTCCGAAGCATTTTTAAAAGTCAGCGGAATTCCGAGAACACTGGAAGAGTTCCGAAGCATTTTTAAACTTCAGCGGAATTTGGAGAACAATCGAAGAGTTCCGAAGCATTTTTAAAAATCAGCGGAATTCCGAGAACAATTTAAGAGTTGTGAAGCATTTTTAAACGTCAGCGGAATTCCGAGAACAATGGAAGAGTTCCGAAGCATTTTTAAACTTCAGCAGAATTCCTGGATCAATGGAAGAGTTCCGAAACATTTTTAAAAGTCAGCGGAATTCCGAGAACACTGGAAGAATTCCGAAGCATTTTTAAACTTCAGCGGAATTTGGAGAACAATCGAAGAGTTCCGAAGCATTTTTAAAAGTCAGCGGAATTCCGAGAACAATGGAAGAGTTGTGAAGCATTTTTAAACGTCAGCGGAATACCAGAACAATGGAAGAGTTCCGAAGCATTTTTAAATGTCAGCGGAATTCCGAGAACAATGGAAGAGTTCTGAAGCATTTTTAAACGTCAGCGGATTTTGAAAACAATGGAAGATTTCCGAAGCATTTTTAAACGTCAGCGGAATTCTGCGAACACTGGAAGAGTTCCGAAGCATTTTTAAACTTCAGCGGAATTTGGAGAACAATCGAAGAGTTCCGAAGCAATTTTAAAAGTCAGCGGAATTCCGAGAACAATGGAAGAGTTGTGAAGCATTTTTAAACGTCAGTGGAATTCCAAGAACAAAGGAAGAGTTCCGAAGCATTTTTAAACGTCAGCGGATTTTGAAAACAATGGAAGATTTCCGAAGCATTTTTAAACGTCAGCGGAATTTGGAGAACAATCGAAGAGTTCCGAAGCATTTTTAAACTTCAACAGAATTTGGAGAACAATCGAAGAGTTCCGAAGCAATTTTAAAAGTCAGCGGAATTCCGAGAACAATGGAAGAGTTGTGAAGCATTTTTAAACGTCAGTGGAATTCCAAGAACAATGGAAGAGTTCCGAAGCATTTTTAAATGTCAGCGGAATTCCGAGAACAATAGAAGAGTTCCGAAGCATTTTTAAACTTCAGCAGAATTCCTGGATCAATGGAAGAGTTCCGAAGCATTTTTAAACGTCAGCGGAATTCCGAGAACAATGGAAGAGTTCCGAAGCATTTTTAAACTTCACCGGAATTCCGAGAACAATGGAAGAGTTCCGAAGCATTTTTAAACGTCAGCGGAATTCCGAGAACAATGGAAGAGTTCTGAAGCATTTTTAAACATCAGCGGAATTTTGAAAACAATGGAAGATTTCCGAAGCATTTTTAAACGTCAGCGGAATTCTGCGAACACTGGAAGAGTTCCGAAGCATTTTTAAACTTCAGCGGAATTTGGAGAACAATCGAAGAGTTCCGAAGCATTTTTAAAAGTCAGCGGAATTCCGAGAACACTGGAAGAGTTCCGAAGCATTTTTAAACTTCAGCGGAATTTGGAGAACAATCGAAGAGTTCCGAAGCATTTTTAAAAATCAGCGGAATTCCGAGAACAATTTAAGAGTTGTGAAGCATTTTTAAACGTCAGCGGAATTCCGAGAACAATGGAAGAGTTCCGAAGCATTTTTAAACTTCAGCAGAATTCCTGGATCAATGGAAGAGTTCCGAAACATTTTTAAAAGTCAGCGGAATTCCGAGAACACTGGAAGAATTCCGAAGCATTTTTAAACTTCAGCGGAATTTGGAGAACAATCGAAGAGTTCCGAAGCATTTTTAAAAGTCAGCGGAATTCCGAGAACAATGGAAGAGTTGAGAAGCATTTTTAAACGTCAGCGGAATATCAGAACAATGGAAGAGTTCCGAAGCATTTTTAAATGTCAGCGGAATTCCGAGAACAATGGAAGAGTTCTGAAGCATTTTTAAACGTCAGCGGATTTTTGAAAACAATGGAAGATTTCTGAATCATTTTTAAACGTCAGCGGAATTCTGCGAACACTGGAAGAGTTCCGAAGCATTTTTAAACTTCAGCAGAATTCTGAGAACAATGGAAGAGTTCTGAAGCATTCTTAAACTTCAGTGGAATTCCGAGAACAATGGAACAGTTTTGAAGCAATTTTAAGCGTCAGCGGAATTCCGACAACAATGGAAGAGTTCCGAAGCATTTTTAAAAGTCAGCGGAATTCTGAGAACAATAGAAGAGTTGTGAAGCATTTTTAAGCGTCAGCGGAATTCCGAGAACAATGGAAGAATTCCGAAACATTTTTAAACTTCAAAACTTCAGAAGAATTCCGAGAACAATGGAAGAGTTCCGAAGCATTCTTAAACTTCAGCGGAATTCCGAGAACAATGGAAGAGTTTCGAAGCATTTTTAAAGGTCAGCGGAATTCCGAGAACAATGGAAGAGTTCCGAAGCATTTTTAAACATCAGCAGAATTCCTGGATCAATGGAAGAGTTCCGAATCATTTTTAAAAGTCAGCAGAATTCCGAGAACAATAGAAGGGTACCAAAGCATGTTTAAACTTCAGCGGAATTCCGAGAACAATGTAAGAGTTCCGAAGCATTTTTAAACTTCACCAGAATTCCGAGAACAATGGAAGAGTTCAAAAGCATTTTTAAACGTCAGCGGAATTCCGAGAACAATGGAAGAGTTCCGAAGCATTTTTAAACTTCAGCAGAATTCCTGGATCAATGGAAGAGTTCCGAAACATTTTTAAAAGTCAGCAGAACTCCGAGAACAATAGAAGGGTACCAAAGCATGTTTAAACTTCAGCGGAATTCTGAGAACAATGTAAGAGTTCCGAAGCATTTTTAAACTTCACCGGAATTTGGAGAACAATCGAAGAGTTCCGAAGCATTTTTAAAAGTCAGCGGAATTCCGAGAACACTGGAAGAATTCCGAAGCATTTTTAAACTTCAGCGGAATTTGGAGAACAATCGAAGAGTTCCGAAGCATTTTTAAAAGTCAGCGGAATTCCGAGAACAATGGAAGAGTTGAGAAGCATTTTTAAACGTCAGCGGAATACCAGAACAATGGAAGAGTTCCGAAGCATTTTAAAATGTCAGCGGAATTCCGAGAACAATGGAAGAGTTCTGAAGCATTTTTAAACGTCAGCGGATTTTGAAAACAATGGAAGATTTCTGAATCATTTTTAAACGTCAGCGGAATTCTGCGAACACTGGAAGAGTTCCGAAGCATTTTTAAACTTCAGCAGAATTCTGAGAACAATGGAAGAGTTCTGAAGCATTCTTAAACTTCAGTGGAATTCCGAGAACAATGGAACAGTTTTGAAGCAATTTTAAGCGTCAGCGGAATTCCGACAACAATGGAAGAGTTCCGAAGCATTTTTAAAAGTCAGCGGAATTCTGAGAACAATAGAAGAGTTGTGAAGCATTTTTAAGCGTCAGCGGAATTCCGAGAACAATGGAAGAATTCCGAAACATTTTTAAACTTCAAAACTTCAGAAGAATTCCGAGAACAATGGAAGAGTTCCGAAGCATTTTTAAAGGTCAGCGGAATTCCGAGAACAATGGAAGAGTTCCGAAGCATTTTTAAACATCAGCAGAATTCCTGGATCAATGGAAGAGTTCCGAATCATTTTTAAAAGTCAGCAGAATTCCGAGAACAATAGAAGGGTACCAAAGCATGTTTAAACTTCAGCGGAATTCCGAGAACAATGTAAGAGTTCCGAAGCATTTTTAAACTTCACCAGAATTCCGAGAACAATGGAAGAGTTCAAAAGCATTTTTAAACGTCAGCGGAATTCCGAGAACAATGGAAGAGTTCCGAAGCATTTTTAAACTTCACCGGAATTCCGAGAACAATGGAAGAGTTCCGAAGCATTTTTAAACGTCAGCGGAATTCCGAGAACAATGGAAGAGTTCTGAAGCATTTTTAAACATCAGCGGAATTTTGAAAACAATGGAAGATTTCCGAAGCATTTTTAAACGTCAGCGGAATTCTGCGAACACTGGAAGAGTTCCGAAGCATTTTTAAACTTCAGCGGAATTTGGAGAACAATCGAAGAGTTCTGAAGCATTTTTAAAAGTCAGCGGAATTCCGAGAACAATGGAAGAGTTGTGAAGCATTTTTAAACGTCAGCGGAATTCCGAGAACAATGGAAGAGTTCCGAAGCATTTTTAAACTTCAGCAGAATTCCTGGATCAATGTAAGAGTTCCGAAACATTTTTAAAAGTCAGCACAACTCCGAGAACAATAGAAGGGTACCAAAGCATGTTTAAACTTCAGCGGAATTCTGAGAACAATGTAAGAGTTCCGAAGCATTTTTAAACTTCACCGGAATTCCGAGAACAATGGAAGAGTTCCGAAGCATTTTTAAACGTCAGCGGAATTCCGAGAACAATGGAAGAGTTCTGAAGCATTTTTAAACGTCAGCGGAATTTTGAAAACAATGGAAGATTTCCGAAGCATTTTTAAACGTCAGCGGAATTCCGAGAACAATGGAAGAGTTCTGAAGCATTTTTAAACTTCAGCGGAATTTGGAGAACAATCGAAGAGTTCTGAAGCATTTTTAAAAGTCAGCGGAATTCTGAGAACAATAGAAGAGTTGTGAAGCATTTTTAAGCGTCAGCGGAATTCCGAGAACAATGGAAGAATTCCGAAGCATTTTTAAACTTCAAAACTTCAGAAGAATTCCGAGAACAATGAAAGAGTTCCGAAGCATTCTTAAACTTCAGCGGAATTCCGAGAACAATGGAAGAGTTCCGAAGCATTTTTAAAGGTCAGCGGAATTCCGAGAACAATGGAAGAGTTCCGAAGCATTTTTAAACATCAGCAGAATTCCTGGATCAATGGAAGAGTTCCGAATCATTTTTAAAAGTCAGCAGAACTCCGAGAACAATAGAAGGGTACCAAAGCATGTTTAAACTTCAGCGGAATTCTGAGAACAATGTAAGAGTTCCGAAGCATTTTTAAACTTCACCGGAATTCCGAGAACAATGGAAGAGTTCCGAAGCATTTTTAAACGTCAGCGGAATTCCGAGAACAATGGAAGAGTTCTGAAGCATTTTTAAACGTCAGCGGAATTTTGAAAACAATGGAAGATTTCCGAAGCATTTTTAAATGTCAGCGGAATTCTGCGAACACTGGAAGAATTCCGAAGCATTTTTAAACTTCAGCGGAATTTGGAGAACAATCGAAGAGTTCCGAAGCATTTTTAAAAGTCAGCGGAATTCCGAGAACAATGGAAGAGTTGTGAAGCATTTTTAAACGTCAGCGGAATACCAGAACAATGGAAGAGTTCCGAAGCATTTTTAAATGTCAGCGGAATTCCGAGAACAATGGAAGAGTTCTGAAGCATTTTTAAACGTCAGCGGATTTTGAAAACAATGGAAGATTTCCGAAGCATTTTTAAACGTCAGCGGAATTCTGCGAACACTGGAAGAGTTCCGAAGCATTTTTAAACTTCAGCGGAATTTGGAGAACAATCGAAGAGTTCCGAAGCAATTTTAAAAGTCAGCGGAATTCCGAGAACAATGGAAGAGTTGTGAAGCATTTTTAAACGTCAGTGGAATTCCAAGAACAAAGGAAGAGTTCCGAAGCATTTTTAAACGTCAGCGGATTTTGAAAACAATGGAAGATTTCCGAAGCATTTTTAAACGTCAGCGGAATTTGGAGAACAATCGAAGAGTTCCGAAGCATTTTTAAACTTCAACAGAATTTGGAGAACAATCGAAGAGTTCCGAAGCAATTTTAAAAGTCAGCGGAATTCCGAGAACAATGGAAGAGTTGTGAAGCATTTTTAAACGTCAGTGGAATTCCAAGAACAATGGAAGAGTTCCGAAGCATTTTTAAATGTCAGCGGAATTCCGAGAACAATAGAAGAGTTCCGAAGCATTTTTAAACTTCAGCAGAATTCCTGGATCAATGGAAGAGTTCCGAAGCATTTTTAAACGTCAGCGGAATTCCGAGAACAATGGAAGAGTTCCGAAGCATTTTTAAACTTCACCGGAATTCCGAGAACAATGGAAGAGTTCCGAAGCATTTTTAAACGTCAGCGGAATTCCGTGAACAATGGAAGAGTTCTGAAGCATTTTTAAACATCAGCGGAATTTTGAAAACAATGGAAGATTTCCGAAGCATTTTTAAACGTCAGCGGAATTCTGCGAACACTGGAAGAGTTCCGAAGCATTTTTAAACTTCAGCGGAATTTGGAGAACAATCGAAGAGTTCCGAAGCATTTTTAAAAGTCAGCGGAATTCCGAGAACACTGGAAGAGTTCCGAAGCATTTTTAAACTTCAGCGGAATTTGGAGAACAATCGAAGAGTTCCGAAGCATTTTTAAAAATCAGCGGAATTCCGAGAACAATTTAAGAGTTGTGAAGCATTTTTAAACGTCAGCGGAATTCCGAGAACAATGGAAGAGTTCCGAAGCATTTTTAAACTTCAGCAGAATTCCTGGATCAATGGAAGAGTTCCGAAACATTTTTAAAAGTCAGCAGAACTCCGAGAACAATAGAAGGGTACCAAAGCATGTTTAAACTTCAGCGGAATTCTGAGAACAATGTAAGAGTTCCGAAGCATTTTTAAAAGTCAGCGGAATTCCGAGAACACTGGAAGAATTCCGAAGCATTTTTAAACTTCAGCGGAATTTGGAGAACAATCGAAGAGTTCCGAAGCATTTTTAAAAGTCAGCGGAATTCCGAGAACAATGGAAGAGTTGAGAAGCATTTTTAAACGTCAGCGGAATATCAGAACAATGGAAGAGTTCCGAAGCATTTTTAAATGTCAGCGGAATTCCGAGAACAATGGAAGAGTTCTGAAGCATTTTTAAACGTCAGCGGATTTTTGAAAACAATGGAAGATTTCTGAATCATTTTTAAACGTCAGCGGAATTCTGCGAACACTGGAAGAGTTCCGAAGCATTTTTAAACTTCAGCAGAATTCTGAGAACAATGGAAGAGTTCTGAAGCATTCTTAAACTTCAGTGGAATTCCGAGAACAATGGAACAGTTTTGAAGCAATTTTAAGCGTCAGCGGAATTCCGACAACAATGGAAGAGTTCCGAAGCATTTTTAAAAGTCAGCGGAATTCTGAGAACAATAGAAGAGTTGTGAAGCATTTTTAAGCGTCAGCGGAATTCCGAGAACAATGGAAGAATTCCGAAACATTTTTAAACTTCAAAACTTCAGAAGAATTCCGAGAACAATGGAAGAGTTCCGAAGCATTCTTAAACTTCAGCGGAATTCCGAGAACAATGGAAGAGTTTCGAAGCATTTTTAAAGGTCAGCGGAATTCCGAGAACAATGGAAGAGTTCCGAAGCATTTTTAAACATCAGCAGAATTCCTGGATCAATGGAAGAGTTCCGAATCATTTTTAAAAGTCAGCAGAATTCCGAGAACAATAGAAGGGTACCAAAGCATGTTTAAACTTCAGCGGAATTCCGAGAACAATGTAAGAGTTCCGAAGCATTTTTAAACTTCACCAGAATTCCGAGAACAATGGAAGAGTTCAAAAGCATTTTTAAACGTCAGCGGAATTCCGAGAACAATGGAAGAGTTCCGAAGCATTTTTAAACTTCACCGGAATTCCGAGAACAATGGAAGAGTTCCGAAGCATTTTTAAACGTCAGCGGAATTCCGAGAACAATGGAAGAGTTCTGAAGCATTTTTAAACATCAGCGGAATTTTGAAAACAATGGAAGATTTCCGAAGCATTTTTAAACGTCAGCAGAATTCTGCGAACACTGGAAGAGTTCCGAAGCATTTTTAAACTTCAGCGGAATTTGGAGAACAATCGAAGAGTTCTGAAGCATTTTTAAAAGTCAGCGGAATTCCGAGAACAATGGAAGAGTTGTGAAGCATTTTTAAACGTCAGCGGAATTCCGAGAACAATGGAAGAGTTCCGAAGCATTTTTAAACTTCAGCAGAATTCCTGGATCAATGGAAGAGTTCCGAAACATTTTTAAAAGTCAGCACAACTCCGAGAACAATAGAAGGGTACCAAAGCATGTTTAAACTTCAGCGGAATTCTGAGAACAATGTAAGAGTTCCGAAGCATTTTTAAACTTCACCGGAATTCCGAGAACAATGGAAGAGTTCCGAAGCATTTTTAAACGTCAGCGGAATTCCGAGAACAATGGAAGAGTTCTGAAGCATTTTTAAACGTCAGCGGAATTTTGAAAACAATGGAAGATTTCCGAAGCATTTTTAAACGTCAGCGGAATTCCGAGAACAATGGAAGAGTTCTGAAGCATTTTTAAACTTCAGCGGAATTTGGAGAACAATCGAAGAGTTCTGAAGCATTTTTAAAAGTCAGCGGAATTCTGAGAACAATAGAAGAGTTGTGAAGCATTTTTAAGCGTCAGCGGAATTCCGAGAACAATGGAAGAATTCCGAAGCATTTTTAAACTTCAAAACTTCAGAAGAATTCCGAGAACAATGAAAGAGTTCCGAAGCATTCTTAAACTTCAGCGGAATTCCGAGAACAATGGAAGAGTTCCGAAGCATTTTTAAAGGTCAGCGGAATTCCGAGAACAATGGAAGAGTTCCGAAGCATTTTTAAACATCAGCAGAATTCCTGGATCAATGGAAGAGTTCCGAATCATTTTTAAAAGTCAGCAGAACTCCGAGAACAATAGAAGGGTACCAAAGCATGTTTAAACTTCAGCGGAATTCTGAGAACAATGTAAGAGTTCCGAAGCATTTTTAAACTTCACCGGAATTCCGAGAACAATGGAAGAGTTCCGAAGCATTTTTAAACGTCAGCGGAATTCCGAGAACAATGGAAGAGTTCTGAAGCATTTTTAAACATCAGCGGAATTTTGAAAACAATGGAAGATTTCCGAAGCATTTTTAAACGTCAGCGGAATTCTGCGAACACTGGAAGAGTTCCGAAGCATTTTTAAACTTCAGCGGAATTTGGAGAACAATCGAAGAGTTCTGAAGCATTTTTAAAAGTCAGCGGAATTCCGAGAACAATGGAAGAGTTGTGAAGCATTTTTAAACGTCAGCGGAATTCTGAGAACAATGGAAGAGTTCCGAAGCATTTTTAAACTTCAGCAGAATTCCTGGATCAATGTAAGAGTTCCGAAACATTTTTAAAAGTCAGCACAACTCCGAGAACAATAGAAGGGTACCAAAGCATGTTTAAACTTCAGCGGAATTCTGAGAACAATGTAAGAGTTCCGAAGCATTTTTAAACTTCACCGGAATTCCGAGAACAATGGAAGAGTTCCGAAGCATTTTTAAACGTCAGCGGAATTCCGAGAACAATGGAAGAGTTCTGAAGCATTTTTAAACGTCAGCGGAATTTTGAAAACAATGGAAGATTTCCGAAGCATTTTTAAACGTCAGCGGAATTCCGAGAACAATGGAAGAGTTCTGAAGCATTTTTAAACTTCAGCGGAATTTGGAGAACAATCGAAGAGTTCTGAAGCATTTTTAAAAGTCAGCGGAATTCTGAGAACAATAGAAGAGTTGTGAAGCATTTTTAAGCGTCAGCGGAATTCAGAGAACAATGGAAGAATTCCGAAGCATTTTTAAACTTCAAAACTTCAGAAGAATTCCGAGAACAATGAAAGAGTTCCGAAGCATTCTTAAACTTCAGCGGAATTCGGAGAACAATGGAAGAGTTCCGAAGCATTTTTAAACGTCAGCGGAATTCCGAGAACAATGGAAGAGTTCTGAAGCATTTTTAAACATCAGCGGAATTTTGAAAACAATGGAAGATTTCCGAAGCATTTTTAAACGTCAGCGGAATTCTGCGAACACTGGAAGAGTTCCGAAGCATTTTTAAACTTCAGCGGAATTTGGAGAACAATCGAAGAGTTCTGAAGCATTTTTAAAAGTCAGCGGAATTCCGAGAACAATGGAAGAGTTGTGAAGCATTTTTAAACGTCAGCGGAATTCCGAGAACAATGGAAGAGTTCCGAAGCATTTTTAAACTTCAGCAGAATTCCTGGATCAATGTAAGAGTTCCGAAACATTTTTAAAAGTCAGCACAACTCCGAGAACAATAGAAGGGTACCAAAGCATGTTTAAACTTCAGCGGAATTCTGAGAACAATGTAAGAGTTCCGAAGCATTTTTAAACTTCACCGGAATTCCGAGAACAATGGAAGAGTTCCGAAGCATTTTTAAACGTCAGCGGAATTCCGAGAACAATGGAAGAGTTCTGAAGCATTTTTAAACGTCAGCGGAATTTTGAAAACAATGGAAGATTTCCGAAGCATTTTTAAACGTCAGCGGAATTCCGAGAACAATGGAAGAGTTCTGAAGCATTTTTAAACTTCAGCGGAATTTGGAGAACAATCGAAGAGTTCTGAAGCATTTTTAAAAGTCAGCGGAATTCTGAGAACAATAGAAGAGTTGTGAAGCATTTTTAAGCGTCAGCGGAATTCAGAGAACAATGGAAGAATTCCGAAGCATTTTTAAACTTCAAAACTTCAGAAGAATTCCGAGAACAATGAAAGAGTTCCGAAGCATTCTTAAACTTCAGCGGAATTCCGAGAACAATGGAAGAGTTCCGAAGCATTTTTAAACTTCAGCGGAATTTGGAGAACAATCGAAGAGTTCTGAAGCATTTTTAAATGTCAGCGGAATTCCGAGAACAATAGAAGAGTTCCGAAGCATTTTTAAACTTCAGCGGAATTTTGAAAACAATGGAAGATTTCCGAAGCATTTTTAAACGTCAGCGGAATTCTGCGAACACTGGAAGAGTTCCGAAGCATTTTTAAACGTCAGCAGAATTCCGAGAACAATAGAAGGGTACCAAAGCATGTTTAAACTTCAGCGGAATTCTGAGAACAATGTAAGAGTTCCGAAGCATTTTTAAACATCACCGGAATTCCGAGAACAATGGAAGAGTTCCGAAGCATTTTTAAACGTCAGCGGAATTCCGAGAACAATGGAAGAGTTCTGAAGCATTTTTAAACATCAGCGGAATTTTGAAAACAATGGAAGATTTCCGAAGCATTTTTAAACGTCAGCGGAATTCTGCGAACACTGGAAGAGTTCCGAAGCATTTTTAAACGTCAGCGGAATTCCGAGAACAATGGAAGAGTTCCGAAGCATTTTTAAACTTCACCGGAATTCCGAGAACAATGGAAGAGTTCCGAAGCATTTTTAAACGTCAGCGGAATTCCGAGAACAATGGAAGAGTTCTGAAGCATTTTTAAACATCAGCGGAATTTTGAAAACAATGGAAGAGTTCTGAAGCATTTTTAAACATCAGCGGAATTTTGAAAACAATGGAAGATTTCCGAAGCATTTTTAAACGTCAGCGGAATTCTGCGAACACTGGAAGAGTTCCGAAGCATTTTTAAACTTCAGCGGAATTTGGAGAACAATCGAAGAGTTCCGAAGCATTTTTAAAAGTCAGCGGAATTCCGAGAACACTGGAAGAGTTCCGAAGCATTTTTAAACTTCAGCGGAATTTGGAGAACAATCGAAGAGTTCCGAAGCATTTTTAAAAGTCAGCGGAATTCCGAGAACAATGGAAGAGTTGTGAAGCATTTTTAAACGTCAGCGGAATTCCGAGAACAATGGAAGAGTTCCGAAGCATTTTTAAACTTCAGCAGAATTCCTGGATCAATGGAAGAGTTCCGAAACATTTTTAAAAGTCAGCAGAACTCCGAGAACAATAGAAGGGTACCAAAGCATGTTTAAACTTCAGCGGAATTCTGAGAACAATGTAAGAGTTCCAAAGCATTTTTAAACTTCACCGGAATTTGGAGAACAATCGAAGAGTTCCGAAGCATTTTTAAAAGTCAGCGGAATTCCGAGAACACTGGAAGAATTCCGAAGCATTTTTAAACTTCAGCGGAATTTGGAGAACAATCGAAGAGTTCCGAAGCATTTTTAAAAGTCAGCGGAATTCCGAGAACAATGGAAGAGTTGAGAAGCATTTTTAAACGTCAGCGGAATACCAGAACAATGGAAGAGTTCCGAAGCATTTTTAAATGTCAGCGGAATTCCGAGAACAATGGAAGAGTTCTGAAGCATTTTTAAACGTCAGCGGATTTTGAAAACAATGGAAGATTTCTGAATCATTTTTAAACGTCAGCGGAATTCTGCGAACACTGGAAGAGTTCCGAAGCATTTTTAAACTTCAGCAGAATTCTGAGAACAATGGAAGAGTTCTGAAGCATTCTTAAACTTCAGTGGAATTCCGAGAACAATGGAACAGTTTTGAAGCAATTTTAAGCGTCAGCGGAATTCCGACAACAATGGAAGAGTTCCGAAGCATTTTTAAAAGTCAGCGGAATTCTGAGAACAATAGAAGAGTTGTGAAGCATTTTTAAGCGTCAGCGGAATTCCGAGAACAATGGAAGAATTCCGAAACATTTTTAAACTTCAAAACTTCAGAAGAATTCCGAGAACAATGGAAGAGTTCCGAAGCATTTTTAAAGGTCAGCGGAATTCCGAGAACAATGGAAGAGTTCCGAAGCATTTTTAAACATCAGCAGAATTCCTGGATCAATGGAAGAGTTCCGAATCATTTTTAAAAGTCAGCAGAATTCCGAGAACAATAGAAGGGTACCAAAGCATGTTTAAACTTCAGCGGAATTCCGAGAACAATGTAAGAGTTCCGAAGCATTTTTAAACTTCACCAGAATTCCGAGAACAATGGAAGAGTTCAAAAGCATTTTTAAACGTCAGCGGAATTCCGAGAACAATGGAAGAGTTCCGAAGCATTTTTAAACTTCACCGGAATTCCGAGAACAATGGAAGAGTTCCGAAGCATTTTTAAACGTCAGCGGAATTCCGAGAACAATGGAAGAGTTCTGAAGCATTTTTAAACATCAGCGGAATTTTGAAAACAATGGAAGATTTCCGAAGCATTTTTAAACGTCAGCGGAATTCTGCGAACACTGGAAGAGTTCCGAAGCATTTTTAAACTTCAGCGGAATTTGGAGAACAATCGAAGAGTTCTGAAGCATTTTTAAAAGTCAGCGGAATTCCGAGAACAATGGAAGAGTTGTGAAGCATTTTTAAACGTCAGCGGAATTCCGAGAACAATGGAAGAGTTCCGAAGCATTTTTAAACTTCAGCAGAATTCCTGGATCAATGTAAGAGTTCCGAAACATTTTTAAAAGTCAGCACAACTCCGAGAACAATAGAAGGGTACCAAAGCATGTTTAAACTTCAGCGGAATTCTGAGAACAATGTAAGAGTTCCGAAGCATTTTTAAACTTCACCGGAATTCCGAGAACAATGGAAGAGTTCCGAAGCATTTTTAAACGTCAGCGGAATTCCGAGAACAATGGAAGAGTTCTGAAGCATTTTTAAACGTCAGCGGAATTTTGAAAACAATGGAAGATTTCCGAAGCATTTTTAAACGTCAGCGGAATTCCGAGAACAATGGAAGAGTTCTGAAGCATTTTTAAACTTCAGCGGAATTTGGAGAACAATCGAAGAGTTCTGAAGCATTTTTAAAAGTCAGCGGAATTCTGAGAACAATAGAAGAGTTGTGAAGCATTTTTAAGCGTCAGCGGAATTCCGAGAACAATGGAAGAATTCCGAAGCATTTTTAAACTTCAAAACTTCAGAAGAATTCCGAGAACAATGAAAGAGTTCCGAAGCATTCTTAAACTTCAGCGGAATTCCGAGAACAATGGAAGAGTTCCGAAGCATTTTTAAAGGTCAGCGGAATTCCGAGAACAATGGAAGAGTTCCGAAGCATTTTTAAACATCAGCAGAATTCCTGGATCAATGGAAGAGTTCCGAATCATTTTTAAAAGTCAGCAGAACTCCGAGAACAATAGAAGGGTACCAAAGCATGTTTAAACTTCAGCGGAATTCTGAGAACAATGTAAGAGTTCCGAAGCATTTTTAAACTTCACCGGAATTCCGAGAACAATGGAAGAGTTCCGAAGCATTTTTAAACGTCAGCGGAATTCCGAGAACAATGGAAGAGTTCTGAAGCATTTTTAAACATCAGCGGAATTTTGAAAACAATGGAAGATTTCCGAAGCATTTTTAAACGTCAGCGGAATTCTGCGAACACTGGAAGAGTTCCGAAGCATTTTTAAACTTCACCGGAATTCCGAGAACAATGGAAGAGTTCCGAAGCATTTTTAAACGTCAGCGGAATTCCGAGAACAATGGAAGAGTTCTGAAGCATTTTTAAACGTCAGCGGAATTTTGAAAACAATGGAAGATTTCCGAAGCATTTTTAAATGTCAGCGGAATTCTGCGAACACTGGAAGAATTCCGAAGCATTTTTAAACTTCAGCGGAATTTGGAGAACAATCGAAGAGTTCCGAAGCATTTTTAAAAGTCAGCGGAATTCCGAGAACAATGGAAGAGTTGTGAAGCATTTTTAAACGTCAGCGGAATACCAGAACAATGGAAGAGTTCCGAAGCATTTTTAAATGTCAGCGGAATTCCGAGAACAATGGAAGAGTTCTGAAGCATTTTTAAACGTCAGCGGATTTTGAAAACAATGGAAGATTTCCGAAGCATTTTTAAACGTCAGCGGAATTCTGCGAACACTGGAAGAGTTCCGAAGCATTTTTAAACTTCAGCGGAATTTGGAGAACAATCGAAGAGTTCCGAAGCAATTTTAAAAGTCAGCGGAATTCCGAGAACAATGGAAGAGTTGTGAAGCATTTTTAAACGTCAGTGGAATTCCAAGAACAAAGGAAGAGTTCCGAAGCATTTTTAAACGTCAGCGGATTTTGAAAACAATGGAAGATTTCCGAAGCACTTTTAAACGTCAGCGGAATTTGGAGAACAATCGAAGAGTTCCGAAGCATTTTTAAACTTCAACAGAATTTGGAGAACAATCGAAGAGTTCCGAAGCAATTTTAAAAGTCAGCGGAATTCCGAGAACAATGGAAGAGTTGTGAAGCATTTTTAAACGTCAGTGGAATTCCAAGAACAATGGAAGAGTTCCGAAGCATTTTTAAATGTCAGCGGAATTCCGAGAACAATAGAAGAGTTCCGAAGCATTTTTAAACTTCAGCAGAATTCCTGGATCAATGGAAGAGTTCCGAAGCATTTTTAAACGTCAGCGGAATTCCGAGAACAATGGAAGAGTTCCGAAGCATTTTTAAACTTCACCGGAATTCCGAGAACAATGGAAGAGTTCCGAAGCATTTTTAAACGTCAGCGGAATTCCGTGAACAATGGAAGAGTTCTGAAGCATTTTTAAACATCAGCGGAATTTTGAAAACAATGGAAGATTTCCGAAGCATTTTTAAACGTCAGCGGAATTCTGCGAACACTGGAAGAGTTCCGAAGCATTTTTAAACTTCAGCGGAATTTGGAGAACAATCGAAGAGTTCCGAAGCATTTTTAAAAGTCAGCGGAATTCCGAGAACACTGGAAGAGTTCCGAAGCATTTTTAAACTTCAGCGGAATTTGGAGAACAATCGAAGAGTTCCGAAGCATTTTTAAAAATCAGCGGAATTCCGAGAACAATTTAAGAGTTGTGAAGCATTTTTAAACGTCAGCGGAATTCCGAGAACAATGGAAGAGTTCCGAAGCATTTTTAAACTTCAGCAGAATTCCTGGATCAATGGAAGAGTTCCGAAACATTTTTAAAAGTCAGCAGAACTCCGAGAACAATAGAAGGGTACCAAAGCATGTTTAAACTTCAGCGGAATTCTGAGAACAATGTAAGAGTTCCGAAGCATTTTTAAAAGTCAGCGGAATTCCGAGAACACTGGAAGAATTCCGAAGCATTTTTAAACTTCAGCGGAATTTGGAGAACAATCGAAGAGTTCCGAAGCATTTTTAAAAGTCAGCGGAATTCCGAGAACAATGGAAGAGTTGAGAAGCATTTTTAAACGTCAGCGGAATATCAGAACAATGGAAGAGTTCCGAAGCATTTTTAAATGTCAGCGGAATTCCGAGAACAATGGAAGAGTTCTGAAGCATTTTTAAACGTCAGCGGATTTTTGAAAACAATGGAAGATTTCTGAATCATTTTTAAACGTCAGCGGAATTCTGCGAACACTGGAAGAGTTCCGAAGCATTTTTAAACTTCAGCAGAATTCTGAGAACAATGGAAGAGTTCTGAAGCATTCTTAAACTTCAGTGGAATTCCGAGAACAATGGAAGAGTTCTGAAGCATTTTTAAAAGTCAGCGGAATTCTGAGAACAATAGAAGAGTTGTGAAGCATTTTTAAGCGTCAGCGGAATTCCGAGAACAATGGAAGAATTCCGAAACATTTTTAAACTTCAAAACTTCAGAAGAATTCCGAGAACAATGGAAGAGTTCCGAAGCATTCTTAAACTTCAGCGGAATTCCGAGAACAATGGAAGAGTTTCGAAGCATTTTTAAAGGTCAGCGGAATTCCGAGAACAATGGAAGAGTTCCGAAGCATTTTTAAACATCAGCAGAATTCCTGGATCAATGGAAGAGTTCCGAATCATTTTTAAAAGTCAGCAGAATTCCGAGAACAATAGAAGGGTACCAAAGCATGTTTAAACTTCAGCGGAATTCCGAGAACAATGTAAGAGTTCCGAAGCATTTTTAAACTTCACCAGAATTCCGAGAACAATGGAAGAGTTCAAAAGCATTTTTAAACGTCAGCGGAATTCCGAGAACAATGGAAGAGTTCCGAAGCATTTTTAAACTTCACCGGAATTCCGAGAACAATGGAAGAGTTCCGAAGCATTTTTAAACGTCAGTGGAATTCCGAGAACAATGGAAGAGTTCTGAAGCATTTTTAAACATCAGCGGAATTTTGAAAACAATGGAAGATTTCCGAAGCATTTTTAAACGTCAGCGGAATTCTGCGAACACTGGAAGAGTTCCGAAGCATTTTTAAACTTCAGCGGAATTTGGAGAACAATCGAAGAGTTCTGAAGCATTTTTAAAAGTCAGCGGAATTCCGAGAACAATGGAAGAGTTGTGAAGCATTTTTAAACGTCAGCGGAATTCCGAGAACAATGGAAGAGTTCCGAAGCATTTTTAAACTTCAGCAGAATTCCTGGATCAATGGAAGAGTTCCGAAACATTTTTAAAAGTCAGCACAACTCCGAGAACAATAGAAGGGTACCAAAGCATGTTTAAACTTCAGCGGAATTCTGAGAACAATGTAAGAGTTCCGAAGCATTTTTAAACTTCACCGGAATTCCGAGAACAATGGAAGAGTTCCGAAGCATTTTTAAACGTCAGCGGAATTCCGAGAACAATGGAAGAGTTCTGAAGCATTTTTAAACGTCAGCGGAATTTTGAAAACAATGGAAGATTTCCGAAGCATTTTTAAACGTCAGCGGAATTCCGAGAACAATGGAAGAGTTCTGAAGCATTTTTAAACTTCAGCGGAATTTGGAGAACAATCGAAGAGTTCTGAAGCATTTTTAAAAGTCAGCGGAATTCTGAGAACAATAGAAGAGTTGTGAAGCATTTTTAAGCGTCAGCGGAATTCCGAGAACAATGGAAGAATTCCGAAGCATTTTTAAACTTCAAAACTTCAGAAGAATTCCGAGAACAATGAAAGAGTTCCGAAGCATTCTTAAACTTCAGCGGAATTCCGAGAACAATGGAAGAGTTCCGAAGCATTTTTAAAGGTCAGCGGAATTCCGAGAACAATGGAAGAGTTCCGAAGCATTTTTAAACATCAGCAGAATTCCTGGATCAATGGAAGAGTTCCGAATCATTTTTAAAAGTCAGCAGAACTCCGAGAACAATAGAAGGGTACCAAAGCATGTTTAAACTTCAGCGGAATTCTGAGAACAATGTAAGAGTTCCGAAGCATTTTTAAACTTCACCGGAATTCCGAGAACAATGGAAGAGTTCCGAAGCATTTTTAAACGTCAGCGGAATTCCGAGAACAATGGAAGAGTTCTGAAGCATTTTTAAACATCAGCGGAATTTTGAAAACAATGGAAGATTTCCGAAGCATTTTTAAACGTCAGCGGAATTCTGCGAACACTGGAAGAGTTCCGAAGCATTTTTAAACTTCAGCGGAATTTGGAGAACAATCGAAGAGTTCTGAAGCATTTTTAAAAGTCAGCGGAATTCCGAGAACAATGGAAGAGTTGTGAAGCATTTTTAAACGTCAGCGGAATTCCGAGAACAATGGAAGAGTTCCGAAGCATTTTTAAACTTCAGCAGAATTCCTGGATCAATGTAAGAGTTCCGAAACATTTTTAAAAGTCAGCACAACTCCGAGAACAATAGAAGGGTACCAAAGCATGTTTAAACTTCAGCGGAATTCTGAGAACAATGTAAGAGTTCCGAAGCATTTTTAAACTTCACCGGAATTCCGAGAACAATGGAAGAGTTCCGAAGCATTTTTAAACGTCAGCGGAATTCCGAGAACAATGGAAGAGTTCTGAAGCATTTTTAAACGTCAGCGGAATTTTGAAAACAATGGAAGATTTCCGAAGCATTTTTAAACGTCAGCGGAATTCCGAGAACAATGGAAGAGTTCTGAAGCATTTTTAAACTTCAGCGGAATTTGGAGAACAATCGAAGAGTTCTGAAGCATTTTTAAAAGTCAGCGGAATTCTGAGAACAATAGAAGAGTTGTGAAGCATTTTTAAGCGTCAGCGGAATTCAGAGAACAATGGAAGAATTCCGAAGCATTTTTAAACTTCAAAACTTCAGAAGAATTCCGAGAACAATGAAAGAGTTCCGAAGCATTCTTAAACTTCAGCGGAATTCCGAGAACAATGGAAGAGTTCCGAAGCATTTTTAAACGTCAGCGGAATTCCGAGAACAATGGAAGAGTTCTGAAGCATTTTTAAACATCAGCGGAATTTTGAAAACAATGGAAGATTTCCGAAGCATTTTTAAACGTCAGCGGAATTCTGCGAACACTGGAAGAGTTCCGAAGCATTTTTAAACTTCAGCGGAATTTGGAGAACAATCGAAGAGTTCTGAAGCATTTTTAAAAGTCAGCGGAATTCCGAGAACAATGGAAGAGTTGTGAAGCATTTTTAAACGTCAGCGGAATTCCGAGAACAATGGAAGAGTTCCGAAGCATTTTTAAACTTCAGCAGAATTCCTGGATCAATGTAAGAGTTCCGAAACATTTTTAAAAGTCAGCACAACTCCGAGAACAATAGAAGGGTACCAAAGCATGTTTAAACTTCAGCGGAATTCTGAGAACAATGTAAGAGTTCCGAAGCATTTTTAAACTTCACCGGAATTCCGAGAACAATGGAAGAGTTCCGAAGCATTTTTAAACGTCAGCGGAATTCCGAGAACAATGGAAGAGTTCTGAAGCATTTTTAAACGTCAGCGGAATTTTGAAAACAATGGAAGATTTCCGAAGCATTTTTAAACGTCAGCGGAATTCCGAGAACAATGGAAGAGTTCTGAAGCATTTTTAAACTTCAGCGGAATTTGGAGAACAATCGAAGAGTTCTGAAGCATTTTTAAAAGTCAGCGGAATTCTGAGAACAATAGAAGAGTTGTGAAGCATTCTTAAGCGTCAGCGGAATTCAGAGAACAATGGAAGAATTCCGAAGCATTTTTAAACTTCAAAACTTCAGAAGAATTCCGAGAACAATGAAAGAGTTCCGAAGCATTCTTAAACTTCAGCGGAATTCCGAGAACAATGGAAGAGTTCCGAAGCATTTTTAAACTTCAGCGGAATTTGGAGAACAATCGAAGAGTTCTGAAGCATTTTTAAATGTCAGCGGAATTCCGAGAACAATAGAAGAGTTCCGAAGCATTTTTAAACTTCAGCGGAATTTTGAAAACAATGGAAGATTTCCGAAGCATTTTTAAACGTCAGCGGAATTCTGCGAACACTGGAAGAGTTCCGAAGCATTTTTAAACGTCAGCAGAATTCCGAGAACAATAGAAGGGTACCAAAGCATGTTTAAACTTCAGCGGAATTCTGAGAACAATGTAAGAGTTCCGAAGCATTTTTAAACATCAGCGGAATTTTGAAAACAATGGAAGAGTTCTGAAGCATTTTTAAACATCAGCGGAATTTTGAAAACAATGGAAGATTTCCGAAGCATTTTTAAACGTCAGCGGAATTCTGCGAACACTGGAAGAGTTCCGAAGCATTTTTAAACTTCAGCGGAATTTGGAGAACAATCGAAGAGTTCCGAAGCATTTTTAAAAGTCAGCGGAATTCCGAGAACACTGGAAGAGTTCCGAAGCATTTTTAAACTTCAGCGGAATTTGGAGAACAATCGAAGAGTTCCGAAGCATTTTTAAAAGTCAGCGGAATTCCGAGAACAATGGAAGAGTTGTGAAGCATTTTTAAACGTCAGCGGAATTCCGAGAACAATGGAAGAGTTCCGAAGCATTTTTAAACTTCAGCAGAATTCCTGGATCAATGGAAGAGTTCCGAAACATTTTTAAAAGTCAGCAGAACTCCGAGAACAATAGAAGGGTACCAAAGCATGTTTAAACTTCAGCGGAATTCTGAGAACAATGTAAGAGTTCCGAAGCATTTTTAAACTTCACCGGAATTTGGAGAACAATGGAAGAGTTCCGAAGCATTTTTAAACGTCAGCGGAATTCCGAGAACAATGGAAGAGTTCTGAAGCATTTTTAAACGTCAGCGGAATTTTGAAAACAATGGAAGATTTCCGAAGCATTTTTAAACGTCAGCGGAATTCCGAGAACAATGGAAGAGTTCTGAAGCATTTTTAAACTTCAGCGGAATTTGGAGAACAATCGAAGAGTTCTGAAGCATTTTTAAAAGTCAGCGGAATTCTGAGAACAATAGAAGAGTTGTGAAGCATTTTTAAGCGTCAGCGGAATTCAGAGAACAATGGAAGAATTCCGAAGCATTTTTAAACTTCAAAACTTCAGAAGAATTCCGAGAACAATGAAAGAGTTCCGAAGCATTCTTAAACTTCAGCGGAATTCCGAGAACAATGGAAGAGTTCCGAAGCATTTTTAAACGTCAGCGGAATTCCGAGAACAATGGAAGAGTTCTGAAGCATTTTTAAACATCAGCGGAATTTTGAAAACAATGGAAGATTTCCGAAGCATTTTTAAACGTCAGCGGAATTCTGCGAACACTGGAAGAGTTCCGAAGCATTTTTAAACTTCAGCGGAATTTGGAGAACAATCGAAGAGTTCTGAAGCATTTTTAAAAGTCAGCGGAATTCCGAGAACAATGGAAGAGTTGTGAAGCATTTTTAAACGTCAGCGGAATTCCGAGAACAATGGAAGAGTTCCGAAGCATTTTTAAACTTCAGCAGAATTCCTGGATCAATGTAAGAGTTCCGAAACATTTTTAAAAGTCAGCACAACTCCGAGAACAATAGAAGGGTACCAAAGCATGTTTAAACTTCAGCGGAATTCTGAGAACAATGTAAGAGTTCCGAAGCATTTTTAAACTTCACCGGAATTCCGAGAACAATGGAAGAGTTCCGAAGCATTTTTAAACGTCAGCGGAATTCCGAGAACAATGGAAGAGTTCTGAAGCATTTTTAAACGTCAGCGGAATTTTGAAAACAATGGAAGATTTCCGAAGCATTTTTAAACGTCAGCGGAATTCCGAGAACAATGGAAGAGTTCTGAAGCATTTTTAAACTTCAGCGGAATTTGGAGAACAATCGAAGAGTTCTGAAGCATTTTTAAAAGTCAGCGGAATTCTGAGAACAATAGAAGAGTTGTGAAGCATTTTTAAGCGTCAGCGGAATTCAGAGAACAATGGAAGAATTCCGAAGCATTTTTAAACTTCAAAACTTCAGAAGAATTCCGAGAACAATGAAAGAGTTCCGAAGCATTCTTAAACTTCAGCGGAATTCCGAGAACAATGGAAGAGTTCCGAAGCATTTTTAAACTTCAGCGGAATTTGGAGAACAATCGAAGAGTTCTGAAGCATTTTTAAATGTCAGCGGAATTCCGAGAACAATAGAAGAGTTCCGAAGCATTTTTAAACTTCAGCGGAATTTTGAAAACAATGGAAGATTTCCGAAGCATTTTTAAACGTCAGCGGAATTCTGCGAACACTGGAAGAGTTCCGAAGCATTTTTAAACGTCAGCAGAATTCCGAGAACAATAGAAGGGTACCAAAGCATGTTTAAACTTCAGCGGAATTCTGAGAACAATGTAAGAGTTCCGAAGCATTTTTAAACATCACCGGAATTCCGAGAACAATGGAAGAGTTCCGAAGCATTTTTAAACGTCAGCGGAATTCCGAGAACAATGGAAGAGTTCTGAAGCATTTTTAAACATCAGCGGAATTTTGAAAACAATGGAAGATTTCCGAAGCATTTTTAAACGTCAGCGGAATTCTGCGAACACTGGAAGAGTTCCGAAGCATTTTTAAACGTCAGCGGAATTCCGAGAACAATGGAAGAGTTCCGAAGCATTTTTAAACTTCACCGGAATTCCGAGAACAATGGAAGAGTTCCGAAGCATTTTTAAACGTCAGCGGAATTCCGAGAACAATGGAAGAGTTCTGAAGCATTTTTAAACATCAGCGGAATTTTGAAAACAATGGAAGAGTTCTGAAGCATTTTTAAACATCAGCGGAATTTTGAAAACAATGGAAGATTTCCGAAGCATTTTTAAACGTCAGCGGAATTCTGCGAACACTGGAAGAGTTCCGAAGCATTTTTAAACTTCAGCGGAATTTGGAGAACAATCGAAGAGTTCCGAAGCATTTTTAAAAGTCAGCGGAATTCCGAGAACACTGGAAGAGTTCCGAAGCATTTTTAAACTTCAGCGGAATTTGGAGAACAATCGAAGAGTTCCGAAGCATTTTTAAAAGTCAGCGGAATTCCGAGAACAATGGAAGAGTTGTGAAGCATTTTTAAACGTCAGCGGAATTCCGAGAACAATGGAAGAGTTCCGAAGCATTTTTAAACTTCAGCAGAATTCCTGGATCAATGGAAGAGTTCCGAAACATTTTTAAAAGTCAGCAGAACTCCGAGAACAATAGAAGGGTACCAAAGCATGTTTAAACTTCAGCGGAATTCTGAGAACAATGTAAGAGTTCCGAAGCATTTTTAAACTTCACCGGAATTTGGAGAACAATCGAAGAGTTCCGAAGCATTTTTAAAAGTCAGCGGAATTCCGAGAACACTGGAAGAATTCCGAAGCATTTTTAAACTTCAGCGGAATTTGGAGAACAATCGAAGAGTTCCGAAGCATTTTTAAAAGTCAGCGGAATTCCGAGAACAATGGAAGAGTTGAGAAGCATTTTTAAACGTCAGCGGAATACCAGAACAATGGAAGAGTTCCGAAGCATTTTTAAATGTCAGCGGAATTCCGAGAACAATGGAAGAGTTCTGAAGCATTTTTAAACGTCAGCGGATTTTGAAAACAATGGAAGATTTCTGAATCATTTTTAAACGTCAGCGGAATTCTGCGAACACTGGAAGAGTTCCGAAGCATTTTTAAACTTCAGCAGAATTCTGAGAACAATGGAAGAGTTCTGAAGCATTCTTAAACTTCAGTGGAATTCCGAGAACAATGGAACAGTTTTGAAGCAATTTTAAGCGTCAGCGGAATTCCGACAACAATGGAAGAGTTCCGAAGCATTTTTAAAAGTCAGCGGAATTCTGAGAACAATAGAAGAGTTGTGAAGCATTTTTAAGCGTCAGCGGAATTCCGAGAACAATGGAAGAATTCCGAAACATTTTTAAACTTCAAAACTTCAGAAGAATTCCGAGAACAATGGAAGAGTTCCGAAGCATTTTTAAAGGTCAGCGGAATTCCGAGAACAATGGAAGAGTTCCGAAGCATTTTTAAACATCAGCAGAATTCCTGGATCAATGGAAGAGTTCCGAATCATTTTTAAAAGTCAGCAGAATTCCGAGAACAATAGAAGGGTACCAAAGCATGTTTAAACTTCAGCGGAATTCCGAGAACAATGTAAGAGTTCCGAAGCATTTTTAAACTTCACCAGAATTCCGAGAACAATGGAAGAGTTCAAAAGCATTTTTAAACGTCAGCGGAATTCCGAGAACAATGGAAGAGTTCCGAAGCATTTTTAAACTTCACCGGAATTCCGAGAACAATGGAAGAGTTCCGAAGCATTTTTAAACGTCAGCGGAATTCCGAGAACAATGGAAGAGTTCTGAAGCATTTTTAAACATCAGCGGAATTTTGAAAACAATGGAAGATTTCCGAAGCATTTTTAAACGTCAGCGGAATTCTGCGAACACTGGAAGAGTTCCGAAGCATTTTTAAACTTCAGCGGAATTTGGAGAACAATCGAAGAGTTCTGAAGCATTTTTAAAAGTCAGCGGAATTCCGAGAACAATGGAAGAGTTGTGAAGCATTTTTAAACGTCAGCGGAATTCCGAGAACAATGGAAGAGTTCCGAAGCATTTTTAAACTTCAGCAGAATTCCTGGATCAATGTAAGAGTTCCGAAACATTTTTAAAAGTCAGCACAACTCCGAGAACAATAGAAGGGTACCAAAGCATGTTTAAACTTCAGCGGAATTCTGAGAACAATGTAAGAGTTCCGAAGCATTTTTAAACTTCACCGGAATTCCGAGAACAATGGAAGAGTTCCGAAGCATTTTTAAACGTCAGCGGAATTCCGAGAACAATGGAAGAGTTCTGAAGCATTTTTAAACGTCAGCGGAATTTTGAAAACAATGGAAGATTTCCGAAGCATTTTTAAACGTCAGCGGAATTCCGAGAACAATGGAAGAGTTCTGAAGCATTTTTAAACTTCAGCGGAATTTGGAGAACAATCGAAGAGTTCTGAAGCATTTTTAAAAGTCAGCGGAATTCTGAGAACAATAGAAGAGTTGTGAAGCATTTTTAAGCGTCAGCGGAATTCCGAGAACAATGGAAGAATTCCGAAGCATTTTTAAACTTCAAAACTTCAGAAGAATTCCGAGAACAATGGAAGAGTTCCGAAGCATTTTTAAACATCAGCAGAATTCCTGGATCAATGGAAGAGTTCCGAATCATTTTTAAAAGTCAGCAGAACTCCGAGAACAATAGAAGGGTACCAAAGCATGTTTAAACTTCAGCGGAATTCTGAGAACAATGTAAGAGTTCCGAAGCATTTTTAAACTTCACCGGAATTCCAAGAACAATGGAAGAGTTCCGAAGCATTTTTAAACGTCAGCGGAATTCCGAGAACAATGGAAGAGTTCTGAAGCATTTTTAAACGTCAGCGGAATTTTGAAAACAATGGAAGATTTCCGAAGCATTTTTAAATGTCAGCGGAATTCTGCGAACACTGGAAGAATTCCGAAGCATTTTTAAACTTCAGCGGAATTTGGAGAACAATCGAAGAGTTCCGAAGCATTTTTAAAAGTCAGCGGAATTCCGAGAACAATGGAAGAGTTGTGAAGCATTTTTAAACGTCAGCGGAATACCAGAACAATGGAAGAGTTCCGAAGCATTTTTAAATGTCAGCGGAATTCCGAGAACAATGGAAGAGTTCTGAAGCATTTTTAAACGTCAGCGGATTTTGAAAACAATGGAAGATTTCCGAAGCATTTTTAAACGTCAGCGGAATTCTGCGAACACTGGAAGAGTTCCGAAGCATTTTTAAACTTCAGCGGAATTTGGAGAACAATCGAAGAGTTCCGAAGCAATTTTAAAAGTCAGCGGAATTCCGAGAACAATGGAAGAGTTCCGAAGCATTTTTAAACGTCAGCGGAATTCCGAGAACAATGGAAGAGTTCTGAAGCATTTTTAAACATCAGCGGAATTTTGAAAACAATGGAAGATTTCCGAAGCATTTTTAAACGTCAGCGGAATTCTGCGAACACTGGAAGAGTTCCGAAGCATTTTTAAACTTCAGCGGAATTTGGAGAACAATCGAAGAGTTCTGAAGCATTTTTAAAAGTCAGCGGAATTCCGAGAACAATGGAAGAGTTGTGAAGCATTTTTAAACGTCAGCGGAATTCCGAGAACAATGGAAGAGTTCCGAAGCATTTTTAAACTTCAGCAGAATTCCTGGATCAATGTAAGAGTTCCGAAACATTTTTAAAAGTCAGCACAACTCCGAGAACAATAGAAGGGTACCAAAGCATGTTTAAACTTCAGCGGAATTCTGAGAACAATGTAAGAGTTCCGAAGCATTTTTAAACTTCACCGGAATTCCGAGAACAATGGAAGAGTTCCGAAGCATTTTTAAACGTCAGCGGAATTCCGAGAACAATGGAAGAGTTCTGAAGCATTTTTAAACGTCAGCGGAATTTTGAAAACAATGGAAGATTTCCGAAGCATTTTTAAACGTCAGCGGAATTCCGAGAACAATGGAAGAGTTCTGAAGCATTTTTAAACTTCAGCGGAATTTGGAGAACAATCGAAGAGTTCTGAAGCATTTTTAAAAGTCAGCGGAATTCTGAGAACAATAGAAGAGTTGTGAAGCATTTTTAAGCGTCAGCGGAATTCCGAGAACAATGGAAGAATTCCGAAGCATTTTTAAACTTCAAAACTTCAGAAGAATTCCGAGAACAATGAAAGAGTTCCGAAGCATTCTTAAACTTCAGCGGAATTCCGAGAACAATGGAAGAGTTCCGAAGCATTTTTAAAGGTCAGCGGAATTCCGAGAACAATGGAAGAGTTCCGAAGCATTTTTAAACATCAGCAGAATTCCTGGATCAATGGAAGAGTTCCGAATCATTTTTAAAAGTCAGCAGAACTCCGAGAACAATAGAAGGGTACCAAAGCATGTTTAAACTTCAGCGGAATTCTGAGAACAATGTAAGAGTTCCGAAGCATTTTTAAACTTCACCGGAATTCCGAGAACAATGGAAGAGTTCCGAAGCATTTTTAAACGTCAGCGGAATTCCGAGAACAATGGAAGAGTTCTGAAGCATTTTTAAACGTCAGCGGAATTTTGAAAACAATGGAAGATTTCCGAAGCATTTTTAAATGTCAGCGGAATTCTGCGAACACTGGAAGAATTCCGAAGCATTTTTAAACTTCAGCGGAATTTGGAGAACAATCGAAGAGTTCCGAAGCATTTTTAAAAGTCAGCGGAATTCCGAGAACAATGGAAGAGTTGTGAAGCATTTTTAAACGTCAGCGGAATACCAGAACAATGGAAGAGTTCCGAAGCATTTTTAAATGTCAGCGGAATTCCGAGAACAATGGAAGAGTTCTGAAGCATTTTTAAACGTCAGCGGATTTTGAAAACAATGGAAGATTTCCGAAGCATTTTTAAACGTCAGCGGAATTCTGCGAACACTGGAAGAGTTCCGAAGCATTTTTAAACTTCAGCGGAATTTGGAGAACAATCGAAGAGTTCCGAAGCAATTTTAAAAGTCAGCGGAATTCCGAGAACAATGGAAGAGTTGTGAAGCATTTTTAAACGTCAGTGGAATTCCAAGAACAAAGGAAGAGTTCCGAAGCATTTTTAAACGTCAGCGGATTTTGAAAACAATGGAAGATTTCCGAAGCATTTTTAAACGTCAGCGGAATTTGGAGAACAATCGAAGAGTTCCGAAGCATTTTTAAACTTCAACAGAATTTGGAGAACAATCGAAGAGTTCCGAAGCAATTTTAAAAGTCAGCGGAATTCCGAGAACAATGGAAGAGTTGTGAAGCATTTTTAAACGTCAGTGGAATTCCAAGAACAATGGAAGAGTTCCGAAGCATTTTTAAATGTCAGCGGAATTCCGAGAACAATAGAAGAGTTCCGAAGCATTTTTAAACTTCAGCAGAATTCCTGGATCAATGGAAGAGTTCCGAAGCATTTTTAAAAGTCAGCAGAATTCCGAGAACAATAGAAGGGTACCAAAGCATGTTTAAACTTCAGCGGAATTCTGAGAACAATGTAAGAGTTCCGAAGCATTTTTAAACTTCACCGGAATTCCGAGAACAATGGAAGAGTTCCGAAGCATTTTTAAACGTCAGCGGAATTCCGAGAACAATGGAAGAGTTCTGAAGCATTTTTAAACATCAGCGGAATTTTGAAAACAATGGAAGATTTCCGAAGCATTTTTAAACGTCAGCGGAATTCTGCGAACACTGGAAGAGTTCCGAAGCATTTTTAAACGTCAGCGGAATTCCGAGAACAATGGAAGAGTTCCGAAGCATTTTTAAACTTCACCGGAATTCCGAGAACAATGGAAGAGTTCCGAAGCATTTTTAAACGTCAGCGGAATTCCGAGAACAATGGAAGAGTTCTGAAGCATTTTTAAACATCAGCGGAATTTTGAAAACAATGGAAGATTTCCGAAGCATTTTTAAACGTCAGCGGAATTCTGCGAACACTGGAAGAGTTCCGAAGCATTTTTAAACTTCAGCGGAATTTGGAGAACAATCGAAGAGTTCCGAAGCATTTTTAAAAGTCAGCGGAATTCCGAGAACACTGGAAGAGTTCCGAAGCATTTTTAAACTTCAGCGGAATTTGGAGAACAATCGAAGAGTTCCGAAGCATTTTTAAAAATCAGCGGAATTCCGAGAACAATTTAAGAGTTGTGAAGCATTTTTAAACGTCAGCGGAATTCCGAGAACAATGGAAGAGTTCCGAAGCATTTTTAAACTTCAGCAGAATTCCTGGATCAATGGAAGAGTTCCGAAACATTTTTAAAAGTCAGCAGAACTCCGAGAACAATAGAAGGGTACCAAAGCATGTTTAAACTTCAGCGGAATTCTGAGAACAATGTAAGAGTTCCGAAGCATTTTTAAAAGTCAGCGGAATTCCGAGAACACTGGAAGAATTCCGAAGCATTTTTAAACTTCAGCGGAATTTGGAGAACAATCGAAGAGTTCCGAAGCATTTTTAAAAGTCAGCGGAATTCCGAGAACACTGGAAGAGTTCCGAAGCATTTTTAAACTTCAGCGGAATTTGGAGAACAATCGAAGAGTTCCGAAGCATTTTTAAAAATCAGCGGAATTCCGAGAACAATTTAAGAGTTGTGAAGCATTTTTAAACGTCAGCGGAATTCCGAGAACAATGGAAGAGTTCCGAAGCATTTTTAAACTTCAGCAGAATTCCTGGATCAATGGAAGAGTTCCGAAACATTTTTAAAAGTCAGCAGAACTCCGAGAACAATAGAAGGGTACCAAAGCATGTTTAAACTTCAGCGGAATTCTGAGAACAATGTAAGAGTTCCGAAGCATTTTTAAAAGTCAGCGGAATTCCGAGAACACTGGAAGAATTCCGAAGCATTTTTAAACTTCAGCGGAATTTGGAGAACAATCGAAGAGTTCCGAAGCATTTTTAAAAGTCAGCGGAATTCCGAGAACAATGGAAGAGTTGAGAAGCATTTTTAAACGTCAGCGGAATATCAGAACAATGGAAGAGTTCCGAAGCATTTTTAAATGTCAGCGGAATTCCGAGAACAATGGAAGAGTTCTGAAGCATTTTTAAACGTCAGCGGATTTTTGAAAACAATGGAAGATTTCTGAATCATTTTTAAACGTCAGCGGAATTCTGCGAACACTGGAAGAGTTCCGAAGCATTTTTAAACTTCAGCAGAATTCTGAGAACAATGGAAGAGTTCTGAAGCATTATTAAACTTCAGTGGAATTCCGAGAACAATGGAACAGTTTTGAAGCAATTTTAAGCGTCAGCGGAATTCCGACAACAATGGAAGAGTTCCGAAGCATTTTTAAAAGTCAGCGGAATTCTGAGAACAATAGAAGAGTTGTGAAGCATTTTTAAGCGTCAGCGGAATTCCGAGAACAATGGAAGAATTCCGAAACATTTTTAAACTTCAAAACTTCAGAAGAATTCCGAGAACAATGGAAGAGTTCCGAAGCATTCTTAAACTTCAGCGGAATTCCGAGAACAATGGAAGAGTTTCGAAGCATTTTTAAAGGTCAGCGGAATTCCGAGAACAATGGAAGAGTTCCGAAGCATTTTTAAACATCAGCAGAATTCCTGGATCAATGGAAGAGTTCCGAATCATTTTTAAAAGTCAGCAGAATTCCGAGAACAATAGAAGGGTACCAAAGCATGTTTAAACTTCAGCGGAATTCCGAGAACAATGTAAGAGTTCCGAAGCATTTTTAAACTTCACCAGAATTCCGAGAACAATGGAAGAGTTCCGAAGCATTTTTAAACGTCAGCGGAATTCCGAGAACAATGGAAGAGTTCTGAAGCATTTTTAAACATCAGCGGAATTTTGAAAACAATGGAAGATTTCCGAAGCATTTTTAAACGTCAGCAGAATTCTGCGAACACTGGAAGAGTTCCGAAGCATTTTTAAACTTCAGCGGAATTTGGAGAACAATCGAAGAGTTCTGAAGCATTTTTAAAAGTCAGCGGAATTCCGAGAACAATGGAAGAGTTGTGAAGCATTTTTAAACGTCAGCGGAATTCCGAGAACAATGGAAGAGTTCCGAAGCATTTTTAAACTTCAGCAGAATTCCTGGATCAATGGAAGAGTTCCGAAACATTTTTAAAAGTCAGCACAACTCCGAGAACAATAGAAGGGTACCAAAGCATGTTTAAACTTCAGCGGAATTCTGAGAACAATGTAAGAGTTCCGAAGCATTTTTAAACTTCACCGGAATTCCGAGAACAATGGAAGAGTTCCGAAGCATTTTTAAACGTCAGCGGAATTCCGAGAACAATGGAAGAGTTCTGAAGCATTTTTAAACGTCAGCGGAATTTTGAAAACAATGGAAGATTTCCGAAGCATTTTTAAACGTCAGCGGAATTCCGAGAACAATGGAAGAGTTCTGAAGCATTTTTAAACTTCAGCGGAATTTGGAGAACAATCGAAGAGTTCTGAAGCATTTTTAAAAGTCAGCGGAATTCTGAGAACAATAGAAGAGTTGTGAAGCATTTTTAAGCGTCAGCGGAATTCCGAGAACAATGGAAGAATTCCGAAGCATTTTTAAACTTCAAAACTTCAGAAGAATTCCGAGAACAATGAAAGAGTTCCGAAGCATTCTTAAACTTCAGCGGAATTCCGAGAACAATGGAAGAGTTCCGAAGCATTTTTAAAGGTCAGCGGAATTCCGAGAACAATGGAAGAGTTCCGAAGCATTTTTAAACATCAGCAGAATTCCTGGATCAATGGAAGAGTTCCGAATCATTTTTAAAAGTCAGCAGAACTCCGAGAACAATAGAAGGGTACCAAAGCATGTTTAAACTTCAGCGGAATTCTGAGAACAATGTAAGAGTTCCGAAGCATTTTTAAACTTCACCGGAATTCCGAGAACAATGGAAGAGTTCCGAAGCATTTTTAAACGTCAGCGGAATTCCGAGAACAATGGAAGAGTTCTGAAGCATTTTTAAACATCAGCGGAATTTTGAAAACAATGGAAGATTTCCGAAGCATTTTTAAACGTCAGCGGAATTCTGCGAACACTGGAAGAGTTCCGAAGCATTTTTAAACTTCAGCGGAATTTGGAGAACAATCGAAGAGTTCTGAAGCATTTTTAAAAGTCAGCAGAATTCCGAGAACAATGGAAGAGTTGTGAAGCATTTTTAAACGTCAGCGGAATTCCGAGAACAATGGAAGAGTTCCGAAGCATTTTTAAACTTCAGCAGAATTCCTGGATCAATGTAAGAGTTCCGAAACATTTTTAAAAGTCAGCACAACTCCGAGAACAATAGAAGGGTACCAAAGCATGTTTAAACTTCAGCGGAATTCTGAGAACAATGTAAGAGTTCCGAAGCATTTTTAAACTTCACCGGAATTCCGAGAACAATGGAAGAGTTCCGAAGCATTTTTAAACGTCAGCGGAATTCCGAGAACAATGGAAGAGTTCTGAAGCATTTTTAAACGTCAGCGGAATTTTGAAAACAATGGAAGATTTCCGAAGCATTTTTAAACGTCAGCGGAATTCCGAGAACAATGGAAGAGTTCTGAAGCATTTTTAAACTTCAGCGGAATTTGGAGAACAATCGAAGAGTTCTGAAGCATTTTTAAAAGTCAGCGGAATTCTGAGAACAATAGAAGAGTTGTGAAGCATTTTTAAGCGTCAGCGGAATTCA
This sequence comes from Phyllobates terribilis, assembly GCF_046119375.1. Classification (NCBI taxonomy): domain Eukaryota; kingdom Metazoa; phylum Chordata; class Amphibia; order Anura; family Dendrobatidae; genus Phyllobates; species Phyllobates terribilis. The sequence continues at coordinate 17,186,215 of NW_027362775.1, read as the reverse complement.
GAGAACAATGGAAGAATTCCGAAGCATTTTTAAACTTCAAAACTTCAGAAGAATTCCGAGAACAATGAAAGAGTTCCGAAGCATTCTTAAACTTCAGCGGAATTCCGAGAACAATGGAAGAGTTCCGAAGCATTTTTAAAGGTCAGCGGAATTCCGAGAACAATGGAAGAGTTCCGAAGCATTTTTAAACATCAGCAGAATTCCTGGATCAATGGACGAGTTCCGAATCATTTTTAAAAGTCAGCAGAACTCCGAGAACAATAGAAGGGTACCAAAGCATGTTTAAACTTCAGCGGAATTCTGAGAACAATGTAAGAGTTCCGAAGCATTTTTAAACTTCACCGGAATTCCGAGAACAATGGAAGAGTTCCGAAGCATTTTTAAAAGTCAGCGGAATTCCGAGAACAATGGAAGAGTTCTGAAGCATTTTTAAACGTCAGCGGATTTTGAAAACAATGGAAGATTTCCGAAGCATTTTTAAACGTCAGCGGAATTCTGCGAACACTGGAAGAGTTCCGAAGCATTTTTAAACTTCAGCGGAATTTGGAGAACAATCGAAGAGTTCCGAAGCAATTTTAAAAGTCAGCGGAATTCCGAGAACAATGGAAGAGTTGTGAAGCATTTTTAAACGTCAGTGGAATTCCAAGAACAAAGGAAGAGTTCCGAAGCATTTTTAAACGTCAGCGGATTTTGAAAACAATGGAAGATTTCCGAAGCATTTTTAAACGTCAGCGGAATTCTGCGAACACTGGAAGAGTTCCGAAGCATTTTTAAACGTCAGCGGAATTCCGAGAACAATGGAAGAGTTCCGAAGCATTTTTAAACTTCACCGGAATTCCGAGAACAATGGAAGAGTTCCGAAGCATTTTTAAACGTCAGCGGAATTCCGAGAACAATGGAAGAGTTCTGAAGCATTTTTAAACATCAGCGGAATTTTGAAAACAATGGAAGAGTTCTGAAGCATTTTTAAACATCAGCGGAATTTTGAAAACACTGGAAGAGTTCCGAAGCATTTTTAAACTTCAGCGGAATTTGGAGAACAATCGAAGAGTTCCGAAGCATTTTTAAAAGTCAGCGGAATTCCGAGAACACTGGAAGAGTTCCGAAGCATTTTTAAACTTCAGCGGAATTTGGAGAACAATCGAAGAGTTCCGAAGCATTTTTAAAAGTCAGCGGAATTCCGAGAACAATGGAAGAGTTGTGAAGCATTTTTAAACGTCAGCGGAATTCCGAGAACAATGGAAGAGTTCCGAAGCATTTTTAAACTTCAGCAGAATTCCTGGATCAATGGAAGAGTTCCGAAACATTTTTAAAAGTCAGCAGAACTCCGAGAACAATAGAAGGGTACCAAAGCATGTTTAAACTTCAGCGGAATTCTGAGAACAATGTAAGAGTTCCGAAGCATTTTTAAACTTCACCGGAATTTGGAGAACAATCGAAGAGTTCCGAAGCATTTTTAAAAGTCAGCGGAATTCCGAGAACACTGGAAGAATTCCGAAGCATTTTTAAACTTCAGCGGAATTTGGAGAACAATCGAAGAGTTCCGAAGCATTTTTAAAAGTCAGCGGAATTCCGAGAACAATGGAAGAGTTGAGAAGCATTTTTAAACGTCAGCGGAATACCAGAACAATGGAAGAGTTCCGAAGCATTTTTAAATGTCAGCGGAATTCCGAGAACAATGGAAGAGTTCTGAAGCATTTTTAAACGTCAGCGGATTTTGAAAACAATGGAAGATTTCTGAATCATTTTTAAACGTCAGCGGAATTCTGCGAACACTGGAAGAGTTCCGAAGCATTTTTAAACTTCAGCAGAATTCTGAGAACAATGGAAGAGTTCTGAAGCATTCTTAAACTTCAGTGGAATTCCGAGAACAATGGAACAGTTTTGAAGCAATTTTAAGCGTCAGCGGAATTCCGACAACAATGGAAGAGTTCCGAAGCATTTTTAAAAGTCAGCGGAATTCTGAGAACAATAGAAGAGTTGTGAAGCATTTTTAAGCGTCAGCGGAATTCCGAGAACAATGGAAGAATTCCGAAACATTTTTAAACTTCAAAACTTCAGAAGAATTCCGAGAACAATGGAAGAGTTCCGAAGCATTTTTAAAGGTCAGCTGAATTCCGAGAACAATGGAAGAGTTCCGAAGCATTTTTAAACATCAGCAGAATTCCTGGATCAATGGAAGAGTTCCGAATCATTTTTAAAAGTCAGCAGAATTCCGAGAACAATAGAAGGGTACCAAAGCATGTTTAAACTTCAGCGGAATTCCGAGAACAATGTAAGAGTTCCGAAGCATTTTTAAACTTCACCAGAATTCCGAGAACAATGGAAGAGTTCAAAAGCATTTTTAAACGTCAGCGGAATTCCGAGAACAATGGAAGAGTTCCGAAGCATTTTTAAACTTCACCGGAATTCCGAGAACAATGGAAGAGTTCCGAAGCATTTTTAAACGTCAGCGGAATTCCGAGAACAATGGAAGAGTTCTGAAGCATTTTTAAACATCAGCGGAATTTTGAAAACAATGGAAGATTTCCGAAGCATTTTTAAACGTCAGCGGAATTCTGCGAACACTGGAAGAGTTCCGAAGCATTTTTAAACTTCAGCGGAATTTGGAGAACAATCGAAGAGTTCTGAAGCATTTTTAAAAGTCAGCGGAATTCCGAGAACAATGGAAGAGTTGTGAAGCATTTTTAAACGTCAGCGGAATTCCGAGAACAATGGAAGAGTTCCGAAGCATTTTTAAACTTCAGCAGAATTCCTGGATCAATGTAAGAGTTCCGAAACATTTTTAAAAGTCAGCACAACTCCGAGAACAATAGAAGGGTACCAAAGCATGTTTAAACTTCAGCGGAATTCTGAGAACAATGTAAGAGTTCCGAAGCATTTTTAAACTTCACCGGAATTCCGAGAACAATGGAAGAGTTCCGAAGCATTTTTAAACGTCAGCGGAATTCCGAGAACAATGGAAGAGTTCTGAAGCATTTTTAAACGTCAGCGGAATTTTGAAAACAATGGAAGATTTCCGAAGCATTTTTAAACGTCAGCGGAATTCCGAGAACAATGGAAGAGTTCTGAAGCATTTTTAAACTTCAGCGGAATTTGGAGAACAATCGAAGAGTTCTGAAGCATTTTTAAAAGTCAGCGGAATTCTGAGAACAATAGAAGAGTTGTGAAGCATTTTTAAGCGTCAGCGGAATTCCGAGAACAATGGAAGAATTCCGAAGCATTTTTAAACTTCAAAACTTCAGAAGAATTCCGAGAACAATGAAAGAGTTCCGAAGCATTCTTAAACTTCAGCGGAATTCCGAGAACAATGGAAGAGTTCCGAAGCATTTTTAAAGGTCAGCGGAATTCCGAGAACAATGGAAGAGTTCCGAAGCATTTTTAAACATCAGCAGAATTCCTGGATCAATGGAAGAGTTCCGAATCATTTTTAAAAGTCAGCAGAACTCCGAGAACAATAGAAGGGTACCAAAGCATGTTTAAACTTCAGCGGAATTCTGAGAACAATGTAAGAGTTCCGAAGCATTTTTAAACTTCACCGGAATTCCGAGAACAATGGAAGAGTTCCGAAGCATTTTTAAACGTCAGCGGAATTCCGAGAACAATGGAAGAGTTCTGAAGCATTTTTAAACGTCAGCGGAATTTTGAAAACAATGGAAGATTTCCGAAGCATTTTTAAATGTCAGCGGAATTCTGCGAACACTGGAAGAATTCCGAAGCATTTTTAAACTTCAGCGGAATTTGGAGAACAATCGAAGAGTTCCGAAGCATTTTTAAAAGTCAGCGGAATTCCGAGAACAATGGAAGAGTTGTGAAGCATTTTTAAACGTCAGCGGAATACCAGAACAATGGAAGAGTTCCGAAGCATTTTTAAATGTCAGCGGAATTCCGAGAACAATGGAAGAGTTCTGAAGCATTTTTAAACGTCAGCGGATTTTGAAAACAATGGAAGATTTCCGAAGCATTTTTAAACGTCAGCGGAATTCTGCGAACACTGGAAGAGTTCCGAAGCATTTTTAAACTTCAGCGGAATTTGGAGAACAATCGAAGAGTTCCGAAGCAATTTTAAAAGTCAGCGGAATTCCGAGAACAATGGAAGAGTTCCGAAGCATTTTTAAACGTCAGCGGAATTCCGAGAACAATGGAAGAGTTCTGAAGCATTTTTAAACATCAGCGGAATTTTGAAAACAATGGAAGATTTCCGAAGCATTTTTAAATGTCAGCGGAATTCTGCGAACACTGGAAGAGTTCCGAAGCATTTTTAAACTTCAGCGGAATTTGGAGAACAATCGAAGAGTTCTGAAGCATTTTTAAAAGTCAGCGGAATTCCGAGAACAATGGAAGAGTTGTGAAGCATTTTTAAACGTCAGCGGAATTCCGAGAACAATGGAAGAGTTCCGAAGCATTTTTAAACTTCAGCAGAATTCCTGGATCAATGTAAGAGTTCCGAAACATTTTTAAAAGTCAGCACAACTCCGAGAACAATAGAAGGGTACCAAAGCATGTTTAAACTTCAGCGGAATTCTGAGAACAATGTAAGAGTTCCGAAGCATTTTTAAACTTCACCGGAATTCCGAGAACAATGGAAGAGTTCCGAAGCATTTTTAAACGTCAGCGGAATTCCGAGAACAATGGAAGAGTTCTGAAGCATTTTTAAACGTCAGCGGAATTTTGAAAACAATGGAAGATTTCCGAAGCATTTTTAAACGTCAGCGGAATTCCGAGAACAATGGAAGAGTTCTGAAGCATTTTTAAACTTCAGCGGAATTTGGAGAACAATCGAAGAGTTCTGAAGCATTTTTAAAAGTCAGCGGAATTCTGAGAACAATAGAAGAGTTGTGAAGCATTTTTAAGCGTCAGCGGAATTCCGAGAACAATGGAAGAATTCCGAAGCATTTTTAAACTTCAAAACTTCAGAAGAATTCCGAGAACAATGAAAGAGTTCCGAAGCATTCTTAAACTTCAGCGGAATTCCGAGAACAATGGAAGAGTTCCGAAGCATTTTTAAAGGTCAGCGGAATTCCGAGAACAATGGAAGAGTTCCGAAGCATTTTTAAACATCAGCAGAATTCCTGGATCAATGGAAGAGTTCCGAATCATTTTTAAAAGTCAGCAGAACTCCGAGAACAATAGAAGGGTACCAAAGCATGTTTAAACTTCAGCGGAATTCTGAGAACAATGTAAGAGTTCCGAAGCATTTTTAAACTTCACCGGAATTCCGAGAACAATGGAAGAGTTCCGAAGCATTTTTAAACGTCAGCGGAATTCCGAGAACAATGGAAGAGTTCTGAAGCATTTTTAAACGTCAGCGGAATTTTGAAAACAATGGAAGATTTCCGAAGCATTTTTAAATGTCAGCGGAATTCTGCGAACACTGGAAGAATTCCGAAGCATTTTTAAACTTCAGCGGAATTTGGAGAACAATCGAAGAGTTCCGAAGCATTTTTAAAAGTCAGCGGAATTCCGAGAACAATGGAAGAGTTGTGAAGCATTTTTAAACGTCAGCGGAATACCAGAACAATGGAAGAGTTCCGAAGCATTTTTAAATGTCAGCGGAATTCCGAGAACAATGGAAGAGTTCTGAAGCATTTTTAAACGTCAGCGGATTTTGAAAACAATGGAAGATTTCCGAAGCATTTTTAAACGTCAGCGGAATTCTGCGAACACTGGAAGAGTTCCGAAGCATTTTTAAACTTCAGCGGAATTTGGAGAACAATCGAAGAGTTCCGAAGCAATTTTAAAAGTCAGCGGAATTCCGAGAACAATGGAAGAGTTGTGAAGCATTTTTAAACGTCAGTGGAATTCCAAGAACAAAGGAAGAGTTCCGAAGCATTTTTAAACGTCAGCGGATTTTGAAAACAATGGAAGATTTCCGAAGCATTTTTAAACGTCAGCGGAATTTGGAGAACAATCGAAGAGTTCCGAAGCATTTTTAAACTTCAACAGAATTTGGAGAACAATCGAAGAGTTCCGAAGCAATTTTAAAAGTCAGCGGAATTCCGAGAACAATGGAAGAGTTGTGAAGCATTTTTAAACGTCAGTGGAATTCCAAGAACAATGGAAGAGTTCCGAAGCATTTTTAAATGTCAGCGGAATTCCGAGAACAATAGAAGAGTTCCGAAGCATTTTTAAACTTCAGCAGAATTCCTGGATCAATGGAAGAGTTCCGAAGCATTTTTAAACGTCAGCGGAATTCCGAGAACAATGGAAGAGTTCCGAAGCATTTTTAAACTTCACCGGAATTCCGAGAACAATGGAAGAGTTCCGAAGCATTTTTAAACGTCAGCGGAATTCCGAGAACAATGGAAGAGTTCTGAAGCATTTTTAAACATCAGCGGAATTTTGAAAACAATGGAAGATTTCCGAAGCATTTTTAAACATCAGCGGAATTCTGCGAACACTGGAAGAGTTCCGAAGCATTTTTAAACTTCAGCGGAATTTGGAGAACAATCGAAGAGTTCCGAAGCATTTTTAAAAGTCAGCGGAATTCCGAGAACACTGGAAGAGTTCCGAAGCATTTTTAAACTTCAGCGGAATTTGGAGAACAATCGAAGAGTTCCGAAGCATTTTTAAAAATCAGCGGAATTCCGAGAACAATTTAAGAGTTGTGAAGCATTTTTAAACGTCAGCGGAATTCCGAGAACAATGGAAGAGTTCCGAAGCATTTTTAAACTTCAGCAGAATTCCTGGATCAATGGAAGAGTTCCGAAACATTTTTAAAAGTCAGCAGAACTCCGAGAACAATAGAAGGGTACCAAAGCATGTTTAAACTTCAGCGGAATTCTGAGAACAATGTAAGAGTTCCGAAGCATTTTTAAAAGTCAGCGGAATTCCGAGAACACTGGAAGAATTCCGAAGCATTTTTAAACTTCAGCGGAATTTGGAGAACAATCGAAGAGTTCCGAAGCATTTTTAAAAGTCAGCGGAATTCCGAGAACAATGGAAGAGTTGAGAAGCATTTTTAAACGTCAGCGGAATATCAGAACAATGGAAGAGTTCCGAAGCATTTTTAAATGTCAGCGGAATTCCGAGAACAATGGAAGAGTTCTGAAGCATTTTTAAACGTCAGCGGATTTTTGAAAACAATGGAAGATTTCTGAATCATTTTTAAACGTCAGCGGAATTCTGCGAACACTGGAAGAGTTCCGAAGCATTTTTAAACTTCAGCAGAATTCTGAGAACAATGGAAGAGTTCTGAAGCATTCTTAAACTTCAGTGGAATTCCGAGAACAATGGAACAGTTTTGAAGCAATTTTAAGCGTCAGCGGAATTCCGACAACAATGGAAGAGTTCCGAAGCATTTTTAAAAGTCAGCGGAATTCTGAGAACAATAGAAGAGTTGTGAAGCATTTTTAAGCGTCAGCGGAATTCCGAGAACAATGGAAGAATTCCGAAACATTTTTAAACTTCAAAACTTCAGAAGAATTCCGAGAACAATGGAAGAGTTCCGAAGCATTCTTAAACTTCAGCGGAATTCCGAGAACAATGGAAGAGTTTCGAAGCATTTTTAAAGGTCAGCGGAATTCCGAGAACAATGGAAGAGTTCCGAAGCATTTTTAAACATCAGCAGAATTCCTGGATCAATGGAAGAGTTCCGAATCATTTTTAAAAGTCAGCAGAATTCCGAGAACAATAGAAGGGTACCAAAGCATGTTTAAACTTCAGCGGAATTCCGAGAACAATGTAAGAGTTCCGAAGCATTTTTAAACTTCACCAGAATTCCGAGAACAATGGAAGAGTTCAAAAGCATTTTTAAACGTCAGCGGAATTCCGAGAACAATGGAAGAGTTCCGAAGCATTTTTAAACTTCACCGGAATTCCGAGAACAATGGAAGAGTTCCGAAGCATTTTTAAACGTCAGCGGAATTCCGAGAACAATGGAAGAGTTCTGAAGCATTTTTAAACATCAGCGGAATTTTGAAAACAATGGAAGATTTCCGAAGCATTTTTAAACGTCAGCAGAATTCTGCGAACACTGGAAGAGTTCCGAAGCATTTTTAAACTTCAGCGGAATTTGGAGAACAATCGAAGAGTTCTGAAGCATTTTTAAAAGTCAGCGGAATTCCGAGAACAATGGAAGAGTTGTGAAGCATTTTTAAACGTCAGCGGAATTCCGAGAACAATGGAAGAGTTCCGAAGCATTTTTAAACTTCAGCAGAATTCCTGGATCAATGGAAGAGTTCCGAAACATTTTTAAAAGTCAGCACAACTCCGAGAACAATAGAAGGGTACCAAAGCATGTTTAAACTTCAGCGGAATTCTGAGAACAATGTAAGAGTTCCGAAGCATTTTTAAACTTCACCGGAATTCCGAGAACAATGGAAGAGTTCCGAAGCATTTTTAAACGTCAGCGGAATTCCGAGAACAATGGAAGAGTTCTGAAGCATTTTTAAACGTCAGCGGAATTTTGAAAACAATGGAAGATTTCCGAAGCATTTTTAAACGTCAGCGGAATTCCGAGAACAATGGAAGAGTTCTGAAGCATTTTTAAACTTCAGCGGAATTTGGAGAACAATCGAAGAGTTCTGAAGCATTTTTAAAAGTCAGCGGAATTCTGAGAACAATAGAAGAGTTGTGAAGCATTTTTAAGCGTCAGCGGAATTCCGAGAACAATGGAAGAATTCCGAAGCATTTTTAAACTTCAAAACTTCAGAAGAATTCCGAGAACAATGAAAGAGTTCCGAAGCATTCTTAAACTTCAGCGGAATTCCGAGAACAATGGAAGAGTTCCGAAGCATTTTTAAAGGTCAGCGGAATTCCGAGAACAATGGAAGAGTTCCGAAGCATTTTTAAACATCAGCAGAATTCCTGGATCAATGGAAGAGTTCCGAATCATTTTTAAAAGTCAGCAGAACTCCGAGAACAATAGAAGGGTACCAAAGCATGTTTAAACTTCAGCGGAATTCTGAGAACAATGTAAGAGTTCCGAAGCATTTTTAAACTTCACCGGAATTCCGAGAACAATGGAAGAGTTCCGAAGCATTTTTAAACGTCAGCGGAATTCCGAGAACAATGGAAGAGTTCTGAAGCATTTTTAAACATCAGCGGAATTTTGAAAACAATGGAAGATTTCCGAAGCATTTTTAAACGTCAGCGGAATTCTGCGAACACTGGAAGAGTTCCGAAGCATTTTTAAACTTCAGCGGAATTTGGAGAACAATCGAAGAGTTCTGAAGCATTTTTAAAAGTCAGCAGAATTCCGAGAACAATGGAAGAGTTGTGAAGCATTTTTAAACGTCAGCGGAATTCCGAGAACAATGGAAGAGTTCCGAAGCATTTTTAAACTTCAGCAGAATTCCTGGATCAATGTAAGAGTTCCGAAACATTTTTAAAAGTCAGCACAACTCCGAGAACAATAGAAGGGTACCAAAGCATGTTTAAACTTCAGCGGAATTCTGAGAACAATGTAAGAGTTCCGAAGCATTTTTAAACTTCACCGGAATTCCGAGAACAATGGAAGAGTTCCGAAGCATTTTTAAACGTCAGCGGAATTCCGAGAACAATGGAAGAGTTCTGAAGCATTTTTAAACGTCAGCGGAATTTTGAAAACAATGGAAGATTTCCGAAGCATTTTTAAACGTCAGCGGAATTCCGAGAACAATGGAAGAGTTCTGAAGCATTTTTAAACTTCAGCGGAATTTGGAGAACAATCGAAGAGTTCTGAAGCATTTTTAAAAGTCAGCGGAATTCTGAGAACAATAGAAGAGTTGTGAAGCATTTTTAAGCGTCAGCGGAATTCAGAGAACAATGGAAGAATTCCGAAGCATTTTTAAACTTCAAAACTTCAGAAGAATTCCGAGAACAATGAAAGAGTTCCGAAGCATTCTTAAACTTCAGCGGAATTCCGAGAACAATGGAAGAGTTCCGAAGCATTTTTAAAGGTCAGCGGAATTCCGAGAACAATGGAAGAGTTCCGAAGCATTTTTAAACATCAGCAGAATTCCTGGATCAATGGACGAGTTCCGAATCATTTTTAAAAGTCAGCAGAACTCCGAGAACAATAGAAGGGTACCAAAGCATGTTTAAACTTCAGCGGAATTCTGAGAACAATGTAAGAGTTCCGAAGCATTTTTAAACTTCACCGGAATTCCGAGAACAATGGAAGAGTTCCGAAGCATTTTTAAACGTCAGCGGAATTCCGAGAACAATGGAAGAGTTCTGAAGCATTTTTAAACGTCAGCGGAATTTTGAAAACAATGGAAGATTTCCGAAGCATTTTTAAATGTCAGCGGAATTCTGCGAACACTGGAAGAATTCCGAAGCATTTTTAAACTTCAGCGGAATTTGGAGAACAATCGAAGAGTTCCGAAGCATTTTTAAAAGTCAGCGGAATTCCGAGAACAATGGAAGAGTTGTGAAGCATTTTTAAACGTCAGCGGAATACCAGAACAATGGAAGAGTTCCGAAGCATTTTTAAATGTCAGCGGAATTCCGAGAACAATGGAAGAGTTCTGAAGCATTTTTAAACGTCAGCGGATTTTGAAAACAATGGAAGATTTCCGAAGCATTTTTAAACGTCAGCGGAATTCTGCGAACACTGGAAGAGTTCCGAAGCATTTTTAAACTTCAGCGGAATTTGGAGAACAATCGAAGAGTTCCGAAGCAATTTTAAAAGTCAGCGGAATTCCGAGAACAATGGAAGAGTTGTGAAGCATTTTTAAACGTCAGTGGAATTCCAAGAACAAAGGAAGAGTTCCGAAGCATTTTTAAACGTCAGCGGATTTTGAAAACAATGGAAGATTTCCGAAGCATTTTTAAACGTCAGCGGAATTTGGAGAACAATCGAAGAGTTCCGAAGCATTTTTAAACTTCAACAGAATTTGGAGAACAATCGAAGAGTTCCGAAGCAATTTTAAAAGTCAGCGGAATTCCGAGAACAATGGAAGAGTTGTGAAGCATTTTTAAACGTCAGTGGAATTCCAAGAACAATGGAAGAGTTCCGAAGCATTTTTAAATGTCAGCGGAATTCCGAGAACAATATAAGAGTTCCGAAGCATTTTTAAACTTCAGCAGAATTCCTGGATCAATGGAAGAGTTCCGAAGCATTTTTAAAAGTCAGCAGAATTCCGAGAACAATAGAAGGGTACCAAAGCATGTTTAAACTTCAGCGGAATTCTGAGAACAATGTAAGAGTTCCGAAGCATTTTTAAACTTCACCGGAATTCCGAGAACAATGGAAGAGTTCCGAAGCATTTTTAAACGTCAGCGGAATTCCGAGAACAATGGAAGAGTTCTGAAGCATTTTTAAACATCAGCGGAATTTTGAAAACAATGGAAGATTTCCGAAGCATTTTTAAACGTCAGCGGAATTCTGCGAACACTGGAAGAGTTCCGAAGCATTTTTAAACGTCAGCGGAATTCCGAGAACAATGGAAGAGTTCCGAAGCATTTTTAAACTTCACCGGAATTCCGAGAACAATGGAAGAGTTCCGAAGCATTTTTAAACGTCAGCGGAATTCCGAGAACAATGGAAGAGTTCTGAAGCATTTTTAAACATCAGCGGAATTTTGAAAACAATGGAAGATTTCCGAAGCATTTTTAAACGTCAGCGGAATTCTGCGAACACTGGAAGAGTTCCGAAGCATTTTTAAACTTCAGCGGAATTTGGAGAACAATCGAAGAGTTCCGAAGCATTTTTAAAAGTCAGCGGAATTCCGAGAACACTGGAAGAGTTCCGAAGCATTTTTAAACTTCAGCGGAATTTGGAGAACAATCGAAGAGTTCCGAAGCATTTTTAAAAATCAGCGGAATTCCGAGAACAATTTAAGAGTTGTGAAGCATTTTTAAACGTCAGCGGAATTCCGAGAACAATGGAAGAGTTCCGAAGCATTTTTAAACTTCAGCAGAATTCCTGGATCAATGGAAGAGTTCCGAAACATTTTTAAAAGTCAGCAGAACTCCGAGAACAATAGAAGGGTACCAAAGCATGTTTAAACTTCAGCGGAATTCTGAGAACAATGTAAGAGTTCCGAAGCATTTTTAAAAGTCAGCGGAATTCCGAGAACACTGGAAGAATTCCGAAGCATTTTTAAACTTCAGCGGAATTTGGAGAACAATCGAAGAGTTCCGAAGCATTTTTAAAAGTCAGCGGAATTCCGAGAACACTGGAAGAGTTCCGAAGCATTTTTAAACTTCAGCGGAATTTGGAGAACAATCGAAGAGTTCCGAAGCATTTTTAAAAATCAGCGGAATTCCGAGAACAATTTAAGAGTTGTGAAGCATTTTTAAACGTCAGCGGAATTCCGAGAACAATGGAAGAGTTCCGAAGCATTTTTAAACTTCAGCAGAATTCCTGGATCAATGGAAGAGTTCCGAAACATTTTTAAAAGTCAGCAGAACTCCGAGAACAATAGAAGGGTACCAAAGCATGTTTAAACTTCAGCGGAATTCTGAGAACAATGTAAGAGTTCCGAAGCATTTTTAAAAGTCAGCGGAATTCCGAGAACACTGGAAGAATTCCGAAGCATTTTTAAACTTCAGCGGAATTTGGAGAATAATCGAAGAGTTCCGAAGCATTTTTAAAAGTCAGCAGAATTCCGAGAACAATGGAAGAGTTGAGAAGCATTTTTAAACGTCAGCGGAATATCAGAACAATGGAAGAGTTCCGAAGCATTTTTAAATGTCAGCGGAATTCCGAGAACAATGGAAGAGTTCTGAAGCATTTTTAAACGTCAGCGGATTTTTGAAAACAATGGAAGATTTCTGAATCATTTTTAAACGTCAGCGGAATTCTGCGAACACTGGAAGAGTTCCGAAGCATTTTTAAACTTCAGCAGAATTCTGAGAACAATGGAAGAGTTCTGAAGCATTATTAAACTTCAGTGGAATTCCGAGAACAATGGAACAGTTTTGAAGCAATTTTAAGCGTCAGCGGAATTCCGACAACAATGGAAGAGTTCCGAAGCATTTTTAAAAGTCAGCGGAATTCTGAGAACAATAGAAGAGTTGTGAAGCATTTTTAAGCGTCAGCGGAATTCCGAGAACAATGGAAGAATTCCGAAACATTTTTAAACTTCAAAACTTCAGAAGAATTCCGAGAACAATGGAAGAGTTCCGAAGCATTCTTAAACTTCAGCGGAATTCCGAGAACAATGGAAGAGTTTCGAAGCATTTTTAAAGGTCAGCGGAATTCCGAGAACAATGGAAGAGTTCCGAAGCATTTTTAAACATCAGCAGAATTCCTGGATCAATGGAAGAGTTCCGAATCATTTTTAAAAGTCAGCAGAATTCCGAGAACAATAGAAGGGTACCAAAGCATGTTTAAACTTCAGCGGAATTCCGAGAACAATGTAAGAGTTCCGAAGCATTTTTAAACTTCACCAGAATTCCGAGAACAATGGAAGAGTTCAAAAGCATTTTTAAACGTCAGCGGAATTCCGAGAACAATGGAAGAGTTCCGAAGCATTTTTAAACTTCACCGGAATTCCGAGAACAATGGAAGAGTTCCGAAGCATTTTTAAACGTCAGCGGAATTCCGAGAACAATGGAAGAGTTCTGAAGCATTTTTAAACATCAGCGGAATTTTGAAAACAATGGAAGATTTCCGAAGCATTTTTAAACGTCAGCAGAATTCTGCGAACACTGGAAGAGTTCCGAAGCATTTTTAAACTTCAGCGGAATTTGGAGAACAATCGAAGAGTTCTGAAGCATTTTTAAAAGTCAGCGGAATTCCGAGAACAATGGAAGAGTTGTGAAGCATTTTTAAACGTCAGCGGAATTCCGAGAACAATGGAAGAGTTCCGAAGCATTTTTAAACTTCAGCAGAATTCCTGGATCAATGGAAGAGTTCCGAAACATTTTTAAAAGTCAGCACAACTCCGAGAACAATAGAAGGGTACCAAAGCATGTTTAAACTTCAGCGGAATTCTGAGAACAATGTAAGAGTTCCGAAGCATTTTTAAACTTCACCGGAATTCCGAGAACAATGGAAGAGTTCCGAAGCATTTTTAAACGTCAGCGGAATTCCGAGAACAATGGAAGAGTTCTGAAGCATTTTTAAACGTCAGCGGAATTTTGAAAACAATGGAAGATTTCCGAAGCATTTTTAAACGTCAGCGGAATTCCGAGAACAATGGAAGAGTTCTGAAGCATTTTTAAACTTCAGCGGAATTTGGAGAACAATCGAAGAGTTCTGAAGCATTTTTAAAAGTCAGCGGAATTCTGAGAACAATAGAAGAGTTGTGAAGCATTTTTAAGCGTCAGCGGAATTCCGAGAACAATGGAAGAATTCCGAAGCATTTTTAAACTTCAAAACTTCAGAAGAATTCCGAGAACAATGAAAGAGTTCCGAAGCATTCTTAAACTTCAGCGGAATTCCGAGAACAATGGAAGAGTTCCGAAGCATTTTTAAAGGTCAGCGGAATTCCGAGAACAATGGAAGAGTTCCGAAGCATTTTTAAACATCAGCAGAATTCCTGGATCAATGGAAGAGTTCCGAATCATTTTTAAAAGTCAGCAGAACTCCGAGAACAATAGAAGGGTACCAAAGCATGTTTAAACTTCAGCGGAATTCTGAGAACAATGTAAGAGTTCCGAAGCATTTTTAAACTTCACCGGAATTCCGAGAACAATGGAAGAGTTCCGAAGCATTTTTAAACGTCAGCGGAATTCCGAGAACAATGGAAGAGTTCTGAAGCATTTTTAAACATCAGCGGAATTTTGAAAACAATGGAAGATTTCCGAAGCATTTTTAAACGTCAGCGGAATTCTGCGAACACTGGAAGAGTTCCGAAGCATTTTTAAACTTCAGCGGAATTTGGAGAACAATCGAAGAGTTCTGAAGCATTTTTAAAAGTCAGCAGAATTCCGAGAACAATGGAAGAGTTGTGAAGCATTTTTAAACGTCAGCGGAATTCCGAGAACAATGGAAGAGTTCCGAAGCATTTTTAAACTTCAGCAGAATTCCTGGATCAATGTAAGAGTTCCGAAACATTTTTAAAAGTCAGCACAACTCCGAGAACAATAGAAGGGTACCAAAGCATGTTTAAACTTCAGCGGAATTCTGAGAACAATGTAAGAGTTCCGAAGCATTTTTAAACTTCACCGGAATTCCGAGAACAATGGAAGAGTTCCGAAGCATTTTTAAACGTCAGCGGAATTCCGAGAACAATGGAAGAGTTCTGAAGCATTTTTAAACGTCAGCGGAATTTTGAAAACAATGGAAGATTTCCGAAGCATTTTTAAACGTCAGCGGAATTCCGAGAACAATGGAAGAGTTCTGAAGCATTTTTAAACTTCAGCGGAATTTGGAGAACAATCGAAGAGTTCCGAAGCATTTTTAAAAGTCAGCGGAATTCCGAGAACAATGGAAGAGTTGTGAAGCATTTTTAAACGTCAGCGGAATACCAGAACAATGGAAGAGTTCCGAAGCATTTTTAAATGTCAGCGGAATTCCGAGAACAATGGAAGAGTTCTGAAGCATTTTTAAACGTCAGCGGATTTTGAAAACAATGGAAGATTTCCGAAGCATTTTTAAACGTCAGCGGAATTCTGCGAACACTGGAAGAGTTCCGAAGCATTTTTAAACTTCAGCGGAATTTGGAGAACAATCGAAGAGTTCCGAAGCAATTTTAAAAGTCAGCGGAATTCCGAGAACAATGGAAGAGTTGTGAAGCATTTTTAAACGTCAGTGGAATTCCAAGAACAAAGGAAGAGTTCCGAAACATTTTTAAACGTCAGCGGATTTTGAAAACAATGGAAGATTTCCGAAGCATTTTTAAACGTCAGCGGAATTTGGAGAACAATCGAAGAGTTCCGAAGCATTTTTAAACTTCAACAGAATTTGGAGAACAATCGAAGAGTTCCGAAGCAATTTTAAAAGTCAGCGGAATTCCGAGAACAATGGAAGAGTTGTGAAGCATTTTTAAACGTCAGTGGAATTCCAAGAACAATGGAAGAGTTCCGAAGCATTTTTAAATGTCAGCGGAATTCCGAGAACAATAGAAGAGTTCCGAAGCATTTTTAAACTTCAGCAGAATTCCTGGATCAATGGAAGAGTTCCGAAGCATTTTTAAAAGTCAGCAGAATTCCGAGAACAATAGAAGGGCACCAAAGCATGTTTAAACTTCAGCGGAATTCTGAGAACAATGTAAGAGTTCCGAAGCATTTTTAAACTTCACCGGAATTCCGAGAACAATGGAAGAGTTCCGAAGCATTTTTAAACGTCAGCGGAATTCCGAGAACAATGGAAGAGTTCTGAAGCATTTTTAAACATCAGCGGAATTTTGAAAACAATGGAAGATTTCCGAAGCATTTTTAAACGTCAGCGGAATTCTGCGAACACTGGAAGAGTTCCGAAGCATTTTTAAACGTCAGCGGAATTCCGAGAACAATGGAAGAGTTCCGAAGCATTTTTAAACTTCACCGGAATTCCGAGAACAATGGAAGAGTTCCGAAGCATTTTTAAACGTCAGCGGAATTCCGAGAACAATGGAAGAGTTCTGAAGCATTTTTAAACATCAGCGGAATTTTGAAAACAATGGAAGATTTCCGAAGCATTTTTAAACGTCAGCGGAATTCTGCGAACACTGGAAGAGTTCCGAAGCATTTTTAAACTTCAGCGGAATTTGGAGAACAATCGAAGAGTTCCGAAGCATTTTTAAAAGTCAGCGGAATTCCGAGAACACTGGAAGAGTTCCGAAGCATTTTTAAACTTCAGCGGAATTTGGAGAACAATCGAAGAGTTCCGAAGCATTTTTAAAAATCAGCGGAATTCCGAGAACAATTTAAGAGTTGTGAAGCATTTTTAAACGTCAGCGGAATTCCGAGAACAATGGAAGAGTTCCGAAGCATTTTTAAACTTCAGCAGAATTCCTGGATCAATGGAAGAGTTCCGAAACATTTTTAAAAGTCAGCAGAACTCCGAGAACAATAGAAGGGTACCAAAGCATGTTTAAACTTCAGCGGAATTCTGAGAACAATGTAAGAGTTCCGAAGCATTTTTAAAAGTCAGCGGAATTCCGAGAACACTGGAAGAATTCCGAAGCATTTTTAAACTTCAGCGGAATTTGGAGAACAATCGAAGAGTTCCGAAGCATTTTTAAAAGTCAGCAGAATTCCGAGAACAATGGAAGAGTTGAGAAGCATTTTTAAACGTCAGCGGAATATCAGAACAATGGAAGAGTTCCGAAGCATTTTTAAATGTCAGCGGAATTCCGAGAACAATGGAAGAGTTCTGAAGCATTTTTAAACGTCAGCGGATTTTTGAAAACAATGGAAGATTTCTGAATCATTTTTAAACGTCAGCGGAATTCTGCGAACACTGGAAGAGTTCCGAAGCATTTTTAAACTTCAGCAGAATTCTGAGAACAATGGAAGAGTTCTGAAGCATTATTAAACTTCAGTGGAATTCCGAGAACAATGGAACAGTTTTGAAGCAATTTTAAGCGTCAGCGGAATTCCGACAACAATGGAAGAGTTCCGAAGCATTTTTAAAAGTCAGCGGAATTCTGAGAACAATAGAAGAGTTGTGAAGCATTTTTAAGCGTCAGCGGAATTCCGAGAACAATGGAAGAATTCCGAAACATTTTTAAACTTCAAAACTTCAGAAGAATTCCGAGAACAATGGAAGAGTTCCGAAGCATTCTTAAACTTCAGCGGAATTCCGAGAACAATGGAAGAGTTTCGAAGCATTTTTAAAGGTCAGCGGAATTCCGAGAACAATGGAAGAGTTCCGAAGCATTTTTAAACATCAGCAGAATTCCTGGATCAATGGAAGAGTTCCGAATCATTTTTAAAAGTCAGCAGAATTCCGAGAACAATAGAAGGGTACCAAAGCATGTTTAAACTTCAGCGGAATTCCGAGAACAATGTAAGAGTTCCGAAGCATTTTTAAACTTCACCAGAATTCCGAGAACAATGGAAGAGTTCAAAAGCATTTTTAAACGTCAGCGGAATTCCGAGAACAATGGAAGAGTTCCGAAGCATTTTTAAACTTCACCGGAATTCCGAGAACAATGGAAGAGTTCCGAAGCATTTTTAAACGTCAGCGGAATTCCGAGAACAATGGAAGAGTTCTGAAGCATTTTTAAACATCAGCGGAATTTTGAAAACAATGGAAGATTTCCGAAGCATTTTTAAACGTCAGCAGAATTCTGCGAACACTGGAAGAGTTCCGAAGCATTTTTAAACTTCAGCGGAATTTGGAGAACAATCGAAGAGTTCTGAAGCATTTTTAAAAGTCAGCGGAATTCCGAGAACAATGGAAGAGTTGTGAAGCATTTTTAAACGTCAGCGGAATTCCGAGAACAATGGAAGAGTTCCGAAGCATTTTTAAACTTCAGCAGAATTCCTGGATCAATGGAAGAGTTCCGAAACATTTTTAAAAGTCAGCACAACTCCGAGAACAATAGAAGGGTACCAAAGCATGTTTAAACTTCAGCGGAATTCTGAGAACAATGTAAGAGTTCCGAAGCATTTTTAAACTTCACCGGAATTCCGAGAACAATGGAAGAGTTCCGAAGCATTTTTAAACGTCAGCGGAATTCCGAGAACAATGGAAGAGTTCTGAAGCATTTTTAAACGTCAGCGGAATTTTGAAAACAATGGAAGATTTCCGAAGCATTTTTAAACGTCAGCGGAATTCCGAGAACAATGGAAGAGTTCTGAAGCATTTTTAAACTTCAGCGGAATTTGGAGAACAATCGAAGAGTTCTGAAGCATTTTTAAAAGTCAGCGGAATTCTGAGAACAATAGAAGAGTTGTGAAGCATTTTTAAGCGTCAGCGGAATTCCGAGAACAATGGAAGAATTCCGAAGCATTTTTAAACTTCAAAACTTCAGAAGAATTCCGAGAACAATGAAAGAGTTCCGAAGCATTCTTAAACTTCAGCGGAATTCCGAGAACAATGGAAGAGTTCCGAAGCATTTTTAAAGGTCAGCGGAATTCCGAGAACAATGGAAGAGTTCCGAAGCATTTTTAAACATCAGCAGAATTCCTGGATCAATGGAAGAGTTCCGAATCATTTTTAAAAGTCAGCAGAACTCCGAGAACAATAGAAGGGTACCAAAGCATGTTTAAACTTCAGCGGAATTCTGAGAACAATGTAAGAGTTCCGAAGCATTTTTAAACTTCACCGGAATTCCGAGAACAATGGAAGAGTTCCGAAGCATTTTTAAACGTCAGCGGAATTCCGAGAACAATGGAAGAGTTCTGAAGCATTTTTAAACATCAGCGGAATTTTGAAAACAATGGAAGATTTCCGAAGCATTTTTAAACGTCAGCGGAATTCTGCGAACACTGGAAGAGTTCCGAAGCATTTTTAAACTTCAGCGGAATTTGGAGAACAATCGAAGAGTTCTGAAGCATTTTTAAAAGTCAGCAGAATTCCGAGAACAATGGAAGAGTTGTGAAGCATTTTTAAACGTCAGCGGAATTCCGAGAACAATGGAAGAGTTCCGAAGCATTTTTAAACTTCAGCAGAATTCCTGGATCAATGTAAGAGTTCCGAAACATTTTTAAAAGTCAGCACAACTCCGAGAACAATAGAAGGGTACCAAAGCATGTTTAAACTTCAGCGGAATTCTGAGAACAATGTAAGAGTTCCGAAGCATTTTTAAACTTCACCGGAATTCCGAGAACAATGGAAGAGTTCCGAAGCATTTTTAAACGTCAGCGGAATTCCGAGAACAATGGAAGAGTTCTGAAGCATTTTTAAACGTCAGCGGAATTTTGAAAACAATGGAAGATTTCCGAAGCATTTTTAAACGTCAGCGGAATTCCGAGAACAATGGAAGAGTTCTGAAGCATTTTTAAACTTCAGCGGAATTTGGAGAACAATCGAAGAGTTCTGAAGCATTTTTAAAAGTCAGCGGAATTCTGAGAACAATAGAAGAGTTGTGAAGCATTTTTAAGCGTCAGCGGAATTCAGAGAACAATGGAAGAATTCCGAAGCATTTTTAAACTTCAAAACTTCAGAAGAATTCCGAGAACAATGAAAGAGTTCCGAAGCATTCTTAAACTTCAGCGGAATTCCGAGAACAATGGAAGAGTTCCGAAGCATTTTTAAAGGTCAGCGGAATTCCGAGAACAATGGAAGAGTTCCGAAGCATTTTTAAACATCAGCAGAATTCCTGGATCAATGGACGAGTTCCGAATCATTTTTAAAAGTCAGCAGAACTCCGAGAACAATAGAAGGGTACCAAAGCATGTTTAAACTTCAGCGGAATTCTGAGAACAATGTAAGAGTTCCGAAGCATTTTTAAACTTCACCGGAATTCCGAGAACAATGGAAGAGTTCCGAAGCATTTTTAAAAGTCAGCGGAATTCCGAGAACAATGGAAGAGTTCTGAAGCATTTTTAAACGTCAGCGGATTTTGAAAACAATGGAAGATTTCCGAAGCATTTTTAAACGTCAGCGGAATTCTGCGAACACTGGAAGAGTTCCGAAGCATTTTTAAACTTCAGCGGAATTTGGAGAACAATCGAAGAGTTCCGAAGCAATTTTAAAAGTCAGCGGAATTCCGAGAACAATGGAAGAGTTGTGAAGCATTTTTAAACGTCAGTGGAATTCCAAGAACAAAGGAAGAGTTCCGAAGCATTTTTAAACGTCAGCGGATTTTGAAAACAATGGAAGATTTCCGAAGCATTTTTAAACGTCAGCGGAATTTGGAGAACAATCGAAGAGTTCCGAAGCATTTTTAAACTTCAACAGAATTTGGAGAACAATCGAAGAGTTCCGAAGCAATTTTAAAAGTCAGCGGAATTCCGAGAACAATGGAAGAGTTGTGAAGCATTTTTAAACGTCAGTGGAATTCCAAGAACAATGGAAGAGTTCCGAAGCATTTTTAAATGTCAGCGGAATTCCGAGAACAATAGAAGAGTTCCGAAGCATTTTTAAACTTCAGCAGAATTCCTGGATCAATGGAAGAGTTCCGAAGCATTTTTAAAAGTCAGCAGAATTCCGAGAACAATAGAAGGGTACCAAAGCATGTTTAAACTTCAGCGGAATTCCGAGAACAATGTAAGAGTTCCGAAGCATTTTTAAACTTCACCAGAATTCCGAGAACAATGGAAGAGTTCAAAAGCATTTTTAAACGTCAGCGGAATTCCGAGAACAATGGAAGAGTTCCGAAGCATTTTTAAACTTCACCGGAATTCCGAGAACAATGGAAGAGTTCCGAAGCATTTTTAAACGTCAGCGGAATTCCGAGAACAATGGAAGAGTTCTGAAGCATTTTTAAACATCAGCGGAATTTTGAAAACAATGGAAGATTTCCGAAGCATTTTTAAACGTCAGCAGAATTCTGCGAACACTGGAAGAGTTCCGAAGCATTTTTAAACTTCAGCGGAATTTGGAGAACAATCGAAGAGTTCTGAAGCATTTTTAAAAGTCAGCGGAATTCCGAGAACAATGGAAGAGTTTTGAAGCATTTTTAAACGTCAGCGGAATTCCGAGAACAATGGAAGAGTTCCGAAGCATTTTTAAACTTCAGCAGAATTCCTGGATCAATGGAAGAGTTCCGAAACATTTTTAAAAGTCAGCACAACTCCGAGAACAATAGAAGGGTACCAAAGCATGTTTAAACTTCAGCGGAATTCTGAGAACAATGTAAGAGTTCCGAAGCATTTTTAAACTTCACCGGAATTCCGAGAACAATGGAAGAGTTCCGAAGCATTTTTAAACGTCAGCGGAATTCCGAGAACAATGGAAGAGTTCTGAAGCATTTTTAAACGTCAGCGGAATTTTGAAAACAATGGAAGATTTCCGAAGCATTTTTAAACGTCAGCGGAATTCCGAGAACAATGGAAGAGTTCTGAAGCATTTTTAAACTTCAGCGGAATTTGGAGAACAATCGAAGAGTTCTGAAGCATTTTTAAAAGTCAGCGGAATTCTGAGAACAATAGAAGAGTTGTGAAGCATTTTTAAGCGTCAGCGGAATTCCGAGAACAATGGAAGAATTCCGAAGCATTTTTAAACTTCAAAACTTCAGAAGAATTCCGAGAACAATGAAAGAGTTCCGAAGCATTCTTAAACTTCAGCGGAATTCCGAGAACAATGGAAGAGTTCCGAAGCATTTTTAAAGGTCAGCGGAATTCCGAGAACAATGGAAGAGTTCCGAAGCATTTTTAAACATCAGCAGAATTCCTGGATCAATGGAAGAGTTCCGAATCATTTTTAAAAGTCAGCAGAACTCCGAGAACAATAGAAGGGTACCAAAGCATGTTTAAACTTCAGCGGAATTCTGAGAACAATGTAAGAGTTCCGAAGCATTTTTAAACTTCACCGGAATTCCGAGAACAATGGAAGAGTTCCGAAGCATTTTTAAACGTCAGCGGAATTCCGAGAACAATGGAAGAGTTCTGAAGCATTTTTAAACATCAGCGGAATTTTGAAAACAATGGAAGATTTCCGAAGCATTTTTAAACGTCAGCGGAATTCTGCGAACACTGGAAGAGTTCCGAAGCATTTTTAAACTTCAGCGGAATTTGGAGAACAATCGAAGAGTTCTGAAGCATTTTTAAAAGTCAGCAGAATTCCGAGAACAATGGAAGAGTTGTGAAGCATTTTTAAACGTCAGCGGAATTCCGAGAACAATGGAAGAGTTCCGAAGCATTTTTAAACTTCAGCAGAATTCCTGGATCAATGTAAGAGTTCCGAAACATTTTTAAAAGTCAGCACAACTCCGAGAACAATAGAAGGGTACCAAAGCATGTTTAAACTTCAGCGGAATTCTGAGAACAATGTAAGAGTTCCGAAGCATTTTTAAACTTCACCGGAATTCCGAGAACAATGGAAGAGTTCCGAAGCATTTTTAAACGTCAGCGGAATTCCGAGAACAATGGAAGAGTTCTGAAGCATTTTTAAACGTCAGCGGAATTTTGAAAACAATGGAAGATTTCCGAAGCATTTTTAAACGTCAGCGGAATTCCGAGAACAATGGAAGAGTTCTGAAGCATTTTTAAACTTCAGCGGAATTTGGAGAACAATCGAAGAGTTCTGAAGCATTTTTAAAAGTCAGCGGAATTCTGAGAACAATAGAAGAGTTGTGAAGCATTTTTAAGCGTCAGCGGAATTCAGAGAACAATGGAAGAATTCCGAAGCATTTTTAAACTTCAAAACTTCAGAAGAATTCCGAGAACAATGAAAGAGTTCCGAAGCATTCTTAAACTTCAGCGGAATTCCGAGAACAATGGAAGAGTTCCGAAGCATTTTTAAAGGTCAGCGGAATTCCGAGAACAATGGAAGAGTTCCGAAGCATTTTTAAACATCAGCAGAATTCCTGGATCAATGGACGAGTTCCGAATCATTTTTAAAAGTCAGCAGAACTCCGAGAACAATAGAAGGGTACCAAAGCATGTTTAAACTTCAGCGGAATTCTGAGAACAATGTAAGAGTTCCGAAGCATTTTTAAACTTCACCGGAATTCCGAGAACAATGGAAGAGTTCCGAAGCATTTTTAAACGTCAGCGGAATTCCGAGAACAATGGAAGAGTTCTGAAGCATTTTTAAACGTCAGCGGAATTTTGAAAACAATGGAAGATTTCCGAAGCATTTTTAAATGTCAGCGGAATTCTGCGAACACTGGAAGAATTCCGAAGCATTTTTAAACTTCAGCGGAATTTGGAGAACAATCGAAGAGTTCCGAAGCATTTTTAAAAGTCAGCGGAATTCCGAGAACAATGGAAGAGTTGTGAAGCATTTTTAAACGTCAGCGGAATACCAGAACAATGGAAGAGTTCCGAAGCATTTTTAAATGTCAGCGGAATTCCGAGAACAATGGAAGAGTTCTGAAGCATTTTTAAACGTCAGCGGATTTTGAAAACAATGGAAGATTTCCGAAGCATTTTTAAACGTCAGCGGAATTCTGCGAACACTGGAAGAGTTCCGAAGCATTTTTAAACTTCAGCGGAATTTGGAGAACAATCGAAGAGTTCCGAAGCAATTTTAAAAGTCAGCGGAATTCCGAGAACAATGGAAGAGTTGTGAAGCATTTTTAAACGTCAGTGGAATTCCAAGAACAAAGGAAGAGTTCCGAAACATTTTTAAACGTCAGCGGATTTTGAAAACAATGGAAGATTTCCGAAGCATTTTTAAACGTCAGCGGAATTTGGAGAACAATCGAAGAGTTCCGAAGCATTTTTAAACTTCAACAGAATTTGGAGAACAATCGAAGAGTTCCGAAGCAATTTTAAAAGTCAGCGGAATTCCGAGAACAATGGAAGAGTTGTGAAGCATTTTTAAACGTCAGTGGAATTCCAAGAACAATGGAAGAGTTCCGAAGCATTTTTAAATGTCAGCGGAATTCCGAGAACAATAGAAGAGTTCCGAAGCATTTTTAAACTTCAGCAGAATTCCTGGATCAATGGAAGAGTTCCGAAGCATTTTTAAAAGTCAGCAGAATTCCGAGAACAATAGAAGGGCACCAAAGCATGTTTAAACTTCAGCGGAATTCTGAGAACAATGTAAGAGTTCCGAAGCATTTTTAAACTTCACCGGAATTCCGAGAACAATGGAAGAGTTCCGAAGCATTTTTAAACGTCAGCGGAATTCCGAGAACAATGGAAGAGTTCTGAAGCATTTTTAAACATCAGCGGAATTTTGAAAACAATGGAAGATTTCCGAAGCATTTTTAAACGTCAGCGGAATTCTGCGAACACTGGAAGAGTTCCGAAGCATTTTTAAACGTCAGCGGAATTCCGAGAACAATGGAAGAGTTCCGAAGCATTTTTAAACTTCACCGGAATTCCGAGAACAATGGAAGAGTTCCGAAGCATTTTTAAACGTCAGCGGAATTCCGAGAACAATGGAAGAGTTCTGAAGCATTTTTAAACATCAGCGGAATTTTGAAAACAATGGAAGATTTCCGAAGCATTTTTAAACGTCAGCGGAATTCTGCGAACACTGGAAGAGTTCCGAAGCATTTTTAAACTTCAGCGGAATTTGGAGAACAATCGAAGAGTTCCGAAGCATTTTTAAAAGTCAGCGGAATTCCGAGAACACTGGAAGAGTTCCGAAGCATTTTTAAACTTCAGCGGAATTTGGAGAACAATCGAAGAGTTCCGAAGCATTTTTAAAAATCAGCGGAATTCCGAGAACAATTTAAGAGTTGTGAAGCATTTTTAAACGTCAGCGGAATTCCGAGAACAATGGAAGAGTTCCGAAGCATTTTTAAACTTCAGCAGAATTCCTGGATCAATGGAAGAGTTCCGAAACATTTTTAAAAGTCAGCAGAACTCCGAGAACAATAGAAGGGTACCAAAGCATGTTTAAACTTCAGCGGAATTCTGAGAACAATGTAAGAGTTCCGAAGCATTTTTAAAAGTCAGCGGAATTCCGAGAACACTGGAAGAATTCCGAAGCATTTTTAAACTTCAGCGGAATTTGGAGAACAATCGAAGAGTTCCGAAGCATTTTTAAAAGTCAGCGGAATTCCGAGAACAATGGAAGAGTTGAGAAGCATTTTTAAACGTCAGCGGAATACCAGAACAATGGAAGAGTTCCGAAGCATTTTTAAATGTCAGCGGAATTCCGAGAACAATGGAAGAGTTCTGAAGCATTTTTAAACGTCAGCGGATTTTGAAAACAATGGAAGATTTCTGAATCATTTTTAAACGTCAGCGGAATTCTGCGAACACTGGAAGAGTTCCGAAGCATTTTTAAACTTCAGCAGAATTCTGAGAACAATGGAAGAGTTCTGAAGCATTCTTAAACTTCAGTGGAATTCCGAGAACAATGGAACAGTTTTGAAGCATTTTTAAACGTCAGCGGAATTCTGCGAACACTGGAAGAGTTCCGAAGCATTTTTAAACTTCAGCGGAATTTGGAGAACAATCGAAGAGTTCCGAAGCATTTTTAAAAGTCAGCGGAATTCCGAGAACAATGGAAGAGTTGTGAAGCATTTTTAAACGTCAGCGGAATTCCGAGAACAATGGAAGAGTTCCGAAGCATTTTTAAACTTCAGCAGAATTCCTGGATCAATGGAAGAGTTCCGAAACATTTTTAAAAGTCAGCAGAACTCCGAGAACAATAGAAGGGTACCAAAGCATGTTTAAACTTCAGCGGAATTCCGAGAACAATGGAAGAGTTCTGAAGCATTTTTAAACGTCAGCGGATTTTGAAAACAATGGAAGATTTCCGAAGCATTTTTAAACGTCAGCGGAATTCTGCGAACACTGGAAGAGTTCCGAAGCATTTTTAAACTTCAGCGGAATTTGGAGAACAATCGAAGAGTTCCGAAGCAATTTTAAAAGTCAGCGGAATTCCTAGAACAATGGAAGAGTTGTGAAGCATTTTTAAACTTCAGTGGAATTCCAAGAACAAAGGAAGAGTTCCGAAGCATTTTTAAACATCAGCGGATTTTGAAAACAATGGAAGATTTCCGAAGCATTTTTAAACGTCAGCGGAATTTGGAGAACAATCGAAGAGTTCCGAAGCATTTTTAAACTTCAACGGAATTTGGAGAACAATCGAAGAGTTCCGTAGCAATTTTAAAAGTCAGCGGAATTCCGAGAACAATGGAAGAGTTGTGAAGCATTTTTAAACGTCAGTGGAATTCCAAGAACAATGGAAGAGTTCCGAAGCATTTTTAAATGTCAGCGGAATTCCGAGAACAATAGAAGAGTTCCGAAGCATTTTTAAACTTCAGCAGAATTCCTGGATCAATGGAAGAGTTCCGAAGCATTTTTAAAAGTCAGCAGAATTCCGAGAACAATAGAAGGGTACCAAAGCATGTTTAAACTTCAGCAGAATTCTGAGAACAATGTAAGAGTTCCGAAGCATTTTTAAACTTCACCGGAATTCCGAGAACAATGGAAGAGTTCCGAAGCATTTTTAAACGTCAGCGGAATTCCGAGAACAATGGAAGAGTTCTGAAGCATTTTTAAACATCAGCGGAATTTTGAAAACAATGGAAGATTTCCGAAGCATTTTTAAACGTCAGCGGAATTCTGCGAACACTGGAAGAGTTCCGAAGCATTTTTAAACTTCAGCGGAATTTGGAGAACAATCGAAGAGTTCCGAAGCATTTTTAAAAGTCAGCGGAATTCCGAGAACACTGGAAGAGTTCCGAAGCATTTTTAAACTTCAGCGGAATTTGGAGAACAATCGAAGAGTTCCGAAGCATTTTTAAAAGTCAGCGGAATTCCGAGAACAATGGAAGAGTTGTGAAGCATTTTTAAACGTCAGCGAAATTCCGAGAACAATGGAAGAGTTCCGAAGCATTTTTAAACGTCAGCGGAATTCCCAGAACAATGGAAGAATTCTGAAGCCTTTTTAAATGTCAGCGGAATTCCGAGAACAATGGAAGACTTCTGAAGGCTTTTTAAATGTCAGCAGAATTCCGAGAACAATGGAAGAGTTCCGAAGCATTTTTAAATGTCAGCGGAATTCTGAGAACAATGGAAGAGTTCCGAAGCATTTTTAAACTTCAGCAGAATTCCGAGAACAATGGAAGAGTTCCGAAGCATACTTAAACTTCAGCGGAATTCCGAGAACAATAGAAGAGTTCTGAAGCATTTTTAAAAGTCAGCGGAATACCGAGAACAATGGAAGAGTTGTGAAGCATTTTTAAAAGTCAGCGGAATTCCGAGAACACTGGAAGAGTTCCGAAGCATTTTTAAACTTCAGCGGAATTTGGAGAACAATCGAAGAGTTCCGAAGCAATTTTAAAAGTCAGCGGAATTCCGAGAACAATGGAAGAGTTCAGAAGCATTTTTAAAAGTCAGCGGAATTCCGAGAACAATGGAAGAGTTGTGAAGCATTTTTAAACTTCAGTGGAATTCCAAGAACAAAGGAAGAGTTCCGAAGCATTTTTAAACGTCAGCGGATTTTGAAAACAATGGAAGATTTCCGAAGCATTTTTAAACGTCAGCGGAATTTGGAACAATCGAAGAGTTCCGAAGCAATTTTAAAAGTCAGCGAAATTCCGAGAACAATGGAAGAGTTGTGAAGCATTTTTAAACGTCAGTGGAATTCCAAGAACAATGGAAGAGTTCCGAAGCATTTTTAAATGTCAGCGGAATTCCGAGAACAATAGAAGAGTTCCGAAGCATTTTTAAACTTCAGCAGAATTCCTGGATCAATGGAAGAGTTCCGAAGCATTTTTAAAAGTCAGCAGAATTCCGAGAACAATAGAAGGGTACCAAAGCATGTTTAAACTTCAGCGGAATTCTGAGAACAATGTAAGAGTTCCGAAGCATTTTTAAACTTCACCGGAATTCCGAGAACAATGGAAGAGTTCCGAAGCATTTTTAAACGTCAGCGGAATTCCGAGAACAATGGAAGAGTTCTGAAGCATTTTTAAACATCAGCGGAATTTTGAAAACAATGGAAGATTTCCGAAGCATTTTTAAACGTCAGCGGAATTCTGCGAACACTGGAAGAGTTCCGAAGCATTTTTAAACTTCAGCGGAATTTGGAGAACAATCGAAGAGTTCTGAAGCATTTTTAAAAGTCAGCAGAATTCCGAGAACAATGGAAGAGTTGTGAAGCATTTTTAAACGTCAGCGGAATTCCGAGAACAATGGAAGAGTTCCGAAGCATTTTTAAACTTCAGCAGAATTCCTGGATCAATGTAAGAGTTCCGAAACATTTTTAAAAGTCAGCACAACTCCGAGAACAATAGAAGGGTACCAAAGCATGTTTAAACTTCAGCGGAATTCTGAGAACAATGTAAGAGTTCCGAAGCATTTTTAAACTTCACCGGAATTCCGAGAACAATGGAAGAGTTCCGAAGCATTTTTAAACGTCAGCGGAATTCCGAGAACAATGGAAGAGTTCTGAAGCATTTTTAAACATCAGCGGAATTTTGAAAACAATGGAAGATTTCCGAAGCATTTTTAAACGTCAGCGGAATTCTGCGAACACTGGAAGAGTTCCGAAGCATTTTTAAACTTCAGCGGAATTTGGAGAACAATCGAAGAGTTCCGAAGCATTTTTAAAAGTCAGCGGAATTCCGAGAACACTGGAAGAGTTCCGAAGCATTTTTAAACTTCAGCGGAATTTGGAGAACAATCGAAGAGTTCCGAAGCATTTTTAAAAGTCAGCGGAATTCCGAGAACAATGGAAGAGTTGTGAAGCATTTTTAAACGTCAGCGAAATTCCGAGAACAATGGAAGAGTTCCGAAGCATTTTTAAACGTCAGCGGAATTCCCAGAACAATGGAAGAATTCTGAAGCCTTTTTAAATGTCAGCGGAATTCCGAGAACAATGGAAGACTTCTGAAGGCTTTTTAAATGTCAGCGGAATTCCGAGAACAATGGAAGAGTTCCGAAGCATTTTTAAATGTCAGCGGAATTCTGAGAACAATGGAAGAGTTCCGAAGCATTTTTAAACTTCAGCAGAATTCCGAGAACAATGGAAGAGTTCCGAAGCATACTTAAACTTCAGCGGAATTCCGAGAACAATAGAAGAGTTCTGAAGCATTTTTAAAAGTCAGCGGAATACCGAGAACAATGGAAGAGTTGTGAAGCATTTTTAAAAGTCAGCGGAATTCCGAGAACACTGGAAGAGTTCCGAAGCATTTTTAAACTTCAGCGGAATTTGGAGAACAATCGAAGAGTTCCGAAGCAATTTTAAAAGTCAGCGGAATTCCGAGAACAATGGAAGAGTTCAGAAGCATTTTTAAAAGTCAGCGGAATTCCGAGAACAATGCAAGAGTTGTGAAGCATTTTTAAACGTCAGCGGAATTCCAAGAACAATGGAAGAGTTCCGAAGCATTTTTAAACTTCAGCAGAATTCCGAGAACAATGGAAGAGTTCCGAAGCATTCTTAAACTTCAGCGGAATTCCGAGAACAATGGAAGAGTTCCGAAGCATTTTTAAATGTCAGCGGAATTCCGAGAACAATAGAAGAGTTGTGATGCATTTTTAAGCGTCAGCGGAATTCCGAGAACAAAGGAAGAGTTCCGAAGCATTTTTAAACTTCAGCAGAATTCTGAGAACAATGGAAGAGTTCTGAAGCATTCTTAAACTTCAGTGGAATTCCGAGAACAATGGAACAGTTTTGAAGCAATTTTAAGCGTCAGCGGAATTCCGACAACAATGGAAGAGTTCCGAAGCATTTTTAAAAGTCAGCGGAATTCTGAGAACAATAGAAGAGTTGTGAAGCATTTTTAAGCGTCAGCGGAATTCCGAGAACAATGGAAGAATTCCGAAGCATTTTTAAACTTCAAAACTTCAGAAGAATTCCGAGAACAATGGAAGAGTTCCGAAGCATTGTTAAACTTCAGCGGAATTCCGAGAACAATGGAAGAGTTCCGAAGCATTTTTAAAGGTCAGCGGAATTCCGAGAACAATGGAAGAGTTCCGAAGCATTTTTAAACATCAGCAGAATTCCTGGATCAATGGAAGAGTTCCGAATCATTTTGAAAAGTCAGCAGAATTCCGAGAACAATAGAAGGGTACCAAAGCATGTTTAAACTTCAGCGGAATTCTGAGAACAATGTAAGAGTTCCGAAGCATTTTTAAACTTCACCAGAATTCCGAGAACAATGGAAGAGTTCCGAAGCATTTTTAAACGTCAGCGGAATTCCGAGAACAATGGAAGAGTTCCGAAGCATTTTTAAACTTCACCGGAATTCCGAGAACAATGGAAGATTTCCGAAGCATTTTTAAACGTCAGCGGAATTCTGCGAACACTGGAAGAGTTCCGAAGCATTTTTAAACTTCAGCGGAATTTGGAGAACAATCGAAGAGTTCCGAAGCATTTTTAAAAG
The DNA here is from genome assembly GCF_046119375.1 of Phyllobates terribilis. Lineage (NCBI taxonomy): Eukaryota > Metazoa > Chordata > Amphibia > Anura > Dendrobatidae > Phyllobates > Phyllobates terribilis. The sequence continues at coordinate 17,155,562 of NW_027362775.1, read as the reverse complement.
TCAGCGGAATTCCGAGAACAATGGAAGAGTTGTGAAGCATTTTTAAACGTCAGCGGAATTCCGAGAACAATGGAAGAGTTCCGAAGCATTTTTAAACGTCAGCGGAATTCCGAGAACAATGGAAGAGTTCTGAAGCCTTTTTAAATGTCAGCGGAATTCCGAGAACAATGGAAGACTTCTGAAGCATTTTTAAATGTCAGCGGAATTCTGAGAACAATGGAAGAGTTCCGAAGCATTTTTAAACTTCAGCAGAATTCCGAGAACAATGGAAGAGTTCCGAAGCATACTTAAACTTCAGCGGAATTCCGAGAACAATGGAAGAGTTCTGAAGCATTTTTAAAAGTCAGCGGAATACCGAGAACAATGGAAGAGTTGTGAAGCATTTTTAAAAGTCAGCCGAATTCCGAGAACACTGGAAGAGTTCCGAAGCATTTTTAAACTTCAGCGGAATTTGGAGAACAATCGAAGACTTCCGAAGCAATTTTAAAAGTCAGCGGAATTCCGAGAACAATGGAAGAGTTCCGAAGCATTTTTAAACTTCAGCGGAATTCCGAGAACAATGGAACAGTTTTGAAGCAATTTTAAGCGTCAGCGGAATTCCGACAACAATGGAAGAGTTCCGAAGCATTTTTAAAAGTCAGCGGAATTCTGAGAACAATGGAAGAGTTGTGAAGCATTTTTAAGCGTCAGCGGAATTCCGAGAACAATGGAAGAATTCCGAAGCATTTTTAAACTTCAAAGCTTCGGAAGAATTCCGAGAACAATGGAAGAGTTCCGAAGCATTCTTAAACTTCAGCGGAATTCCGAGAACAATGGAAGAGTTCCGAAGCATTTTTAAAAGTCAGCGGAATTCCGAGAACAATAGAAGGGTACCAAAGCATGTTTAAACTTCAGCGGAATTCTGAGAACAATGTAAGAGTTCCGAAGCATTTTTAAACTTCACCGGAATTCCGAGAACAATGGAAGAGTTCCGAATCATTTTTAAATGTCAGCGGAATTCCGAGAGCAATGGAAGAGTTCTGAAGCATTTTTAAACGTCAGCGGATTTTGAAAACAATGGAAGATTTCCGAAGCATTTTTAAACTTCAGCGGAATTTGGAGAACAATCGAAGAGTTCCGAAGCAATTTTAAAAGTCAGCGGAATTCCGAGAACAATGGAAGAGTTGTGAAGCATTTTTAAACGTCAGTGGAATTCCAAGAACAAAGCAAGAGTTCCGAAGCATTTTTAAACGTCAGCGGAATTCCGAGAACAATGGAAGAGTTCCGAAGCATTCTTAAACTTCAGCAGAATTCTGAGAACAATGGAAGAGTTTCGAAGCATTTTTAAAAGTCAGCGGAATTCCGAGAACAATAGAAGAGTTGTGAAGCAATTTTAAGCGTCAGCGGAATTCTGAGAACAATGGAAGCGTTCAGAAGCATTTTTAAAAGTCAGCGGAATACCGAGAACAATGGAAGAGTTGTGAAGCATTTTTAAGCATCAGCGGAATTCCGAGAACAATGGAAGAGTTCCGAAGCATTTTTAAACTTCAGCAGAATTCCGAGAACAATGGAAGAGTTCCGAAGCATTCTTAAACTTCAGCGGAATTCCGAGAACAATGGAAGAGTTCCGAAGCATTTTTAAATGTCAGCGGAATTCCGAGAACAATAGAAGAGTTGTGAAGCATTTTTAAGCGTCAGCGGAATTTCGAGAACAATGGAAGAGTTCCGAAGCATTTTTAAACTTCAGCAGAATTCTGAGAGCAATGGAAGAGTTCTGAAGCATTCTTAAACTTCAGCGGAATTCCGAGAACAATGGAAGAGTTTTGAAGCAATTTTAAGCGTCAGCGGAATTCCGACAACAATGGAAGAGTTCCGAAGCATTTTTAAACTTCAGCAGAATTTCTGGATCAATGGAAGAGTTCAGAAACATTTTTAAAAGTCAGCAGAACTCCGAGAACAATAGAAGGGTACCAAAGCATGTTTAAACTTCACCGGAATTCCGAGAACAATGGAAGAGTTCCGAAGCATTTTTAAACGTCAGCGGAATTCCGAGAACAATGGAAGAGTTCTGAAGCATTTTTAAACGTCAGCGGAATTTTGAAAACACTGGAAGAATTCTGAAGCATTTTTAAACTTCAGCGGAATTTGGAGAACAATCGAAGAGTTCCGAAGCATTTTTAAAAGTCAGCGGAATTCCGAGAACAATGGAAGAGTTGTGAAGCATTTTTAAACGTCAGCGGAATACCAGAACAATGGAAGAGTTCCGAAGCATTTTTAAATGTCAGCGGAATTCCGAGAACAATGGAAGAGTTCTGAAGCATTTTTAAACGTCAGCGGATTTTGAAAACAATGGAAGATTTCCGAAGCATTTTTAAACGTCAGCGGAATTCTGCGAACACTGGAAGAGTTCCGAAGCATTTTTAAACTTCAGCGGAATTTGGAGAACAATCGAAGAGTTCCGAAGCAATTTTAAAAGTCAGCGGAATTCCGAGAACAATGGAAGAGTTGTGAAGCATTTTTAAACGTCAGTGGAATTCCAAGAACAAAGGAAGAGTTCCGAAGCATTTTTAAACGTCAGCGGATTTTGAAAACAATGGAAGATTTCCGAAGCATTTTTAAACGTCAGCGGAATTTGGAGAACAATCGAAGAGTTCCGAAGCATTTTTAAACTTCAACAGAATTTAGAGAACAATCGAAGAGTTCCGAAGCAATTTTAAAAGTCAGCGGAATTCCGAGAACAATGGAAGAGTTGTGAAGCATTTTTAAACGTCAGTGGAATTCCAAGAACAATGGAAGAGTTCCGAAGCATTTTTAAACTTCAGCAGAATTCCTTGATCAATGGAAGAGTTCCGAAGCATTTTTAAAAGTCAGCAGAATTCCGAGAACAATAGAAGGGTACCAAAGCATGTTTAAACTTCAGCGGAATTCTGAGAACAATGTAAGAGTTCCGAAGCATTTTTAAACTTCACCGGAATTCCGAGAACAATGGAAGAGTTCCAAAGCATTTTTAAACGTCAGCGGAATTCCGAGAACAATGGAAGAGTTCTGAAGCATTTTTAAACATCAGCGGAATTTTGAAAACAATGGAAGATTTCCGAAGCATTTTTAAACGTCAGCTGAATTCTGCGAACACTGGAAGAGTTCCGAAGCATTTTTAAACGTCAGCGGAATTCCGAGAACAATGGAAGAGTTCCGAAGCATTTTTAAACTTCACCGGAATTCCGAGAACAATGGAAGAGTTCCGAAGCATTTTTAAACGTCAGCGGAATTCCGAGAACAATGGAAGAGTTCTGAAGCATTTTTAAACATCAGCGGAATTTTGAAAACAATGGAAGATTTCCGAATCATTTTTAAACGTCAGCGGAATTCTGCGAACACTGGAAGAGTTCCGAAGCATTTTTAAACTTCAGCGGAATTTGGAGAACAATCGAAGAGTTCCGAAGCATTTTTAAAAGTCAGCGGAATTCCGAGAACACTGGAAGAGTTCCGAAGCATTTTTAAACTTCAGCGGAATTTGGAGAACAATCGAAGAGTTCCGAAGCATTTTTAAAAGTCAGCGGAATTCCGAGAACAATGGAAGAGTTGTGAAGCATTTTTAAACGTCAGCGGAATTCCGAGAACAATGGAAGAGTTCCGAAGCATTTTTAAACTTCAGCAGAATTTCTGGATCAATGGAAGAGTTCCGAAACATTTTTAAAAGTCAGCAGAACTCCGAGAACAATAGAAGGGTACCAAAGCATGTTTAAACTTCAGCGGAATTCTGAGAACAATGTAAGAGTTCCGAAGCATTTTTAAACTTCACCGGAATTTGGAGAACAATCGAAGAGTTCCGAAGCATTTTTAAAAGTCAGCGGAATTCCGAGAACACTGGAAGAATTCCGAAGCATTTTTAAACTTCAGCGGAATTTGGAGAACAATCGAAGAGTTCCGAAGCATTTTTAAAAGTCAGCGGAATTCCGAGAACAATGGAAGAGTTGAGAAGCATTTTTAAACGTCAGCGGAATACCAGAACAATGGAAGAGTTCCGAAGCATTTTTAAATGTCAGCGGAATTCCGAGAACAATGGAAGAGTTCTGAAGCATTTTTAAACGTCAGCGGATTTTGAAAACAATGGAAGATTTCTGAATCATTTTTAAACATCAGCGGAATTCTGCGAACACTGGAAGAGTTCCGAAGCATTTTTAAACTTCAGCAGAATTCTGAGAACAATGGAAGAGTTCTGAAGCATTCTTAAACTTCAGTGGAATTCCGAGAACAATGGAACAGTTTTGAAGCAATTTTAAGCGTCAGCGGAATTCCGACAACAATGGAAGAGTTCCGAAGCATTTTTAAAAGTCAGCGGAATTCTGAGAACAATAGAAGAGTTGTGAAGCATTTTTAAGCGTCAGCGGAATTCCGAGAACACTGGAAGAGTTCCGAAGCATTTTTAAACTTCAGCGGAATTTGGAGAACAATCGAAGACTTCCGAAGCAATTTTAAAAGTCAGCGGAATTCCGAGAACAATGGAAGAGTTGTGAAGCATAATTAAACTTCAGCGGAATTCCGAGAACAATGGAAGAGTTCCGAAGCATACTTAAACTTCAGCGGAATTCCGAGAACAATGGAAGAGTTCAGAAGCATTTTTAAAAGTCAGCGGAATTCCGAGAACAATGGAAGAGTTGTGAAGCATTTTTAAACGTCAGCGGAATTCCGAGAACAATGGAAGAGTTCCGAAGCATTTTTAAACTTCAGCAGAATTCCGAGAACAATGGAAGAGTTCCGAAGCATTCTTAAACTTCAGCGGAATTCCGAGAACAATGGAAGAGTTCCGAAGCATTTTTAAATGTCAGCGGAATTCCGAGAAAAATAGAAGAGTTGTGAAGCATTTTTAAGCGTCAGCGGAATTCCGAGAACAATGGAAGAGTTCCGAAGCATTTTTAAACTTCAGCGGAATTCCGAGAACAATGGAACAGTTTTGAAGCAATTTTAAGCGTCAGCGGAATTCCGACAACAATGGAAGAGTTCCGAAGCATTTTTAAAAGTCAGCGGAATTCTGAGAACAATGGAAGAGTTGTGAAGCATTTTTAAGCATCAGCGGAATTCCGAGAACAATGGAAGAATTCCGAAGCATTTTTAAACTTCAAAGCTTCGGAAGAATTCCGAGAACAATGGAAGAGTTCCGAAGCATTCTTAAACTTCAGCGGAATTCCGAGAACAATGGAAGAGTTCCGAAGCATTTTTAAAAGTCAGCGGAATTCCGAGAACAATAGAAGGGTACCAAAGCATGTTTAAACTTCAGCGGAATTCTGAGAACAATGTAAGAGTTCCGAAGCATTTTTAAACTTCACCGGAATTCCGAGAACAATGGAAGAGTTCCGAATCATTTTTAAATGTCAGCGGAATTCCGAGAGCAATGGAAGAGTTCTGAAGCATTTTTAAACGTCAGCGGATTTTGAAAACAATGGAAGATTTCCGAAGCATTTTTAAACTTCAGCGGAATTTGGAGAACAATCGAAGAGTTCCGAAGCAATTTTAAAAGTCAGCGGAATTCCGAGAACAATGGAAGAGTAGTGAAGCATTTTTAAACGTCAGTGGAATTCCAAGAACAAAGCAAGAGTTCCGAAGCATTTTTAAACGTCAGCGGAATTCCGAGAACAATGGAAGAGTTCCGAAGCATTTTTAAACTTCAGAACAATTCTGAGAACAATGGAAGAGTTCCGAAGCATTCTTAAACTTCAGCAGAATTCCGAGAACAATGGAAGAGTTTCGAAGCATTTTTAAAAGTCAGCGGAATTCCGAGAACAATAGAAGAGTTGTGAAGCAATTTTAAGCGTCAGCGGAATTCTGAGAACAATGGAAGCGTTCAGAAGCATTTTTAAAAGTCAGCGGAATACCGAGAACAATGGAAGAGTTGTGAAGCATTTTTAAGCATCAGCGGAATTCCGAGAACAATGGAAGAGCTCCGAAGCATTTTTAAACTTCAGCAGAATTCCGAGAACAATGGAAGAGTTCCGAAGCATTCTTAAACTTCAGCGGAATTCCGAGAACAATGGAAGAGTTCCGAATCATTTTTAAATGTCAGCGGAATTCCGAGAACAATAGAAGAGTTGTGAAGCATTTTTAAGCGTCAGCGGAATTTCGAGAACAATGGAAGAGTTCCGAAGCATTTTTAAACTTCAGCAGAATTCTGAGAGCAATGGAAGAGTTCTGAAGCATTCTTAAACTTCAGCGGAATTCCGAGAACAATGGAAGAGTTTTGAAGCAATTTTAAGCGTCAGCGGAATTCCGACAACAATGGAAGAGTTCCGAAGCATTTTTAAACTTCAGCAGAATTTCTGGATCAATGGAAGAGTTCAGAAACATTTTTAAAAGTCAGCAGAACTCCGAGAACAATAGAAGGGTACCAAAGCATGTTTAAACTTCACCGGAATTCCGAGAACAATGGAAGAGTTCCGAAGCATTTTTAAATGTCAGCGGAATTCCGAGAACAATGGAAGAGTTCTGAAGCATTTTTAAACGTCAGCGGAATTTTGAAAACAATGGAAGATTTCCGAAGCATTTTTAAACGTCAGCGGAATTCTGCGAACACTGGAAGAATTCCGAAGCATTTTTAAACTTCAGCGGAATTTGGAGAACAATCGAAGAGTTCCGAAGCATTTTTAAAAGTCAGCGGAATTCCGAGAACAATGGAAGAGTTGTGAAGCATTTTTAAACGTCAGCGGAATACCAGAACAATGGAAGAGTTCCGAAGCATTTTTAAATGACAGCGGAATTCCGAGAACAATGGAAGAGTTCTGAAGCATTTTTAAACGTCAGCGGATTTTGAAAACAATGGAAGATTTCCGAAGCATATTTAAACGTCAGCGGAATTCTGCGAACACTGGAAGAGTTCCGAAGCATTTTTAAACTTCAGCGGAATTTGGAGAACAATCGAAGAGTTCCGAAGCAATTTTAAAAGTCAGCGGAATTCCGAGAACAATGGAAGAGTTGTGAAGCATTTTTAAACGTCAGTGGAATTCCAAGAACAAAGGAAGAGTTCCGAAGCATTTTTAAACGTCAGCGGATTTTGAAAACAATGGAAGATTTCCGAAGCATTTTTAAACGTCAGCGGAATTTGGAGAACAATCGAAGAGTTCCGAAGCATTTTTAAACTTCAACAGAATTTAGAGAACAATCGAAGAGTTCCGAAGCAATTTTAAAAGTCAGCGGAATTCCGAGAACAATGGAAGAGTTGTGAAGCATTTTTAAACGTCAGTGGAATTCCAAGAACAATGGAAGAGTTCCGAAGCATTTTTAAATGTCAGCGGAATTCCGAGAACAATAGAAGAGTTCCGAAGCATTTTTAAACTTCAGCAGAATTCCTTGATCAATGGAAGAGTTCCGAAGCATTTTTAAAAGTCAGCAGAATTCCGAGAACAATAGAAGGGTACCAAAGCATGTTTAAACTTCAGCGGAATTCTGAGAACAATGTAAGAGTTCCGAAGCATTTTTAAACTTCACCGGAATTCCGAGAACAATGGAAGAGTTCCGAAGCATTTTTAAACGTCAGCGGAATTCCGAGAACAATGGAAGAGTTCTGAAGCATTTTTAAACATCAGCGGAATTTTGAAAACAATGGAAGATTTCCGAAGCATTTTTAAACGTCAGCGGAATTCTGCGAACACTGGAAGAGTTCCGAAGCATTTTTAAACGTCAGTGGAATTCCGAGAACAATGGAAGAGTTCCGAAGCATTTTTAAACTTCACCGGAATTCCGAGAACAATGGAAGAGTTCCGAAACATTTTTAAACGTCAGCGGAATTCCGAGAACAATGGAAGAGTTCTGAAGCATTTTTAAACATCAGCGGAATTTTGAAAACAATGGAAGATTTCCGAAGCATTTTTAAACGTCAGCGGAATTCTGCGAACAATGGAAGAGTTCCGAAGCATTTTTAAACTTCAGCGGAATTTGGAGAACAATCGAAGAGTTCCGAAGCATTTTTAAAAGTCAGCGGAATTCCGAGAACACTGGAAGAGTTCCGAAGCATTTTTAAACTTCAGCGGAATTTGGAGAACAATCGAAGAGTTCCGAAGCATTTTTAAAAGTCAGCGGAATTCCGAGAACAATGGAAGAGTTGTGAAGCATTTTTAAACGTCAGCGGAATTCCGAGAACAATGGAAGAGTTCCGAAGCATTTTTACACTTCAGCAGAATTCCTGGATCAATGGAAGAGTTCCGAAACATTTTTAAAAGTCAGCAGAACTCCGAGAACAATAGAAGGGTACCAAAGCATGTTTAAACTTCAGCGGAATTCTGAGAACAATGTAAGAGTTCCGAAGCATTTTTAAACTTCACCGGAATTTGGAGAACAATCGAAGAGTTCCGAAGCATTTTTAAAAGTCAGCGGAATTCCGAGAACACTGGAAGAATTCCGAAGCATTTTTAAACTTCAGCGGAATTTGGAGAACAATCGAAGAGTTCCGAAGCATTTTTAAAAGTCAGCGGAATTCCGAGAACAATGGAAGAGTTGAGAAGCATTTTTAAACGTCAGCGGAATACCAGAACAATGGAAGAGTTCCGAAGCATTTTTAAATGTCAGCGGAATTCCGAGAACAATGGAAGAGTTCTGAAGCATTTTTAAACGTCAGCGGATTTTGAAAACAATGGAAGATTTCTGAATCATTTTTAAACATCAGCGGAATTCTGCGAACACTGGAAGAGTTCCGAAGCATTTTTAAACTTCAGCAGAATTCTGAGAACAATGGAAGAGTTCTGAAGCATTCTTAAACTTCAGTGGAATTCCGAGAACAATGGAACAGTTTTGAAGCAATTTTAAGCGTCAGCGGAATTCCGACAACAATGGAAGAGTTCCGAAGCATTTTTAAAAGTCAGCGGAATTCTGAGAACAATAGAAGAGTTGTGAAGCATTTTTAAGCGTCAGCGGAATTCCGAGAACAATGGAAGAATTCCGAAACATTTTTAAACTTCAAAACTTCAGAAGAATTCCGAGAACAATGGAAGAGTTCCGATGCATTCTTAAACTTCAGCGGAATTCCGAGAACAATGGAAGAGTTTCGAAGCATTTTTAAAGGTCAGCGGAATTCCGAGAACAATGGAAGAGTTCCGAAGCATTTTTAAACATCAGCAGAATTCCTGGATCAATGGAAGAGTTCCGAATCATTTTTAAAAGTCAGCAGAATTCCGAGAACAATAGAAGGGTACCAAAGCATGTTTAAACTTCAGCGGAATTCCGAGAACAATGGAAGAGTTCCGAAGCATTTTTAAACTTCACCGGAATTCCGAGAACAATGGAAGAGTTCCGAAGCATTTTTAAACGTCAGCGGAATTCCGAGAACAATGGAAGAGTTCTGAAGCATTTTTAAACATCAGCGGAATTTTGAAAACAATGGAAGATTTCCGAAGCATTTTTAAACGTCAGCGGAATTCTGCGAACACTGGAAGAGTTCCGAAGCATTTTTAAACTTCAGCGGAATTTGGAGAACAATCGAAGAGTTCTGAAGCATTTTTAAAAGTCAGCGGAATTCCGAGAACAATGGAAGAGTTGTGAAGCATTTTTAAACGTCAGCGGAATTCCGAGAACAATGGAAGAGTTCCGAAGCATTTTTAAACTTCAGCAGAATTCCTGGATCAATGGAAGAGTTCCGAAACATTTTTAAAAGTCAGCACAACTCCGAGAACAATAGAAGGGTACCAAAGCATGTTTAAACTTCAGCGGAATTCTGAGAACAATGTAAGAGTTCCGAAGCATTTTTAAACTTCACCGGAATTCCGAGAACAATGGAAGAGTTCCGAAGCATTTTTAAACGTCAGCGGAATTCCGAGAACAATGGAAGAGTTCTGAAGCATTTTTAAACGTCAGCGGAATTTTGAAAACAATGGAAGATTTCCGAAGCATTTTTAAACGTCAGCGGAATTCCGAGAACAATGGAAGAGTTCTGAAGCATTTTTAAACTTCAGCGGAATTTGGAGAACAATCGAAGAGTTCTGAAGCATTTTTAAAAGTCAGCGGAATTCTGAGAACAATAGAAGAGTTGTGAAGCATTTTTAAGCGTCAGCGGAATTCCGAGAACAATGGAAGAATTCCGAAGCATTTTTAAACTTCAAAACTTCAGAAGAATTCCGAGAACAATGAAAGAGTTCCGAAGCATTCTTAAACTTCAGCGGAATTCCGAGAACAATGGAAGAGTTCCGAAGCATTTTTAAAGGTCAGCGGAATTCCGAGAACAATGGAAGAGTTCCGAAGCATTTTTAAACATCAGCAGAATTCCTGGATCAATGGAAGAGTTCCGAATCATTTTTAAAAGTCAGCAGAACTCCGAGAACAATAGAAGGGTACCAAAGCATGTTTAAACTTCAGCGGAATTCTGAGAACAATGTAAGAGTTCCGAAGCATTTTTAAACTTCACCGGAATTCCGAGAACAATGGAAGAGTTCCGAAGCATTTTTAAACGTCAGCGGAATTCCGAGAACAATGGAAGAGTTCTGAAGCATTTTTAAACGTCAGCGGAATTTTGAAAACAATGGAAGATTTCCGAAGCATTTTTAAACGTCAGCGGAATTCTGCGAACACTGGAAGAGTTCCGAAGCATTTTTAAACTTCAGCGGAATTTGGAGAACAATCGAAGAGTTCCGAAGCAATTTTAAAAGTCAGCGGAATTCCGAGAACAATGGAAGAGTTGTGAAGCATTTTTAAACGTCAGTGGAATTCCAAGAACAAAGGAAGAGTTCCGAAGCATTTTTAAACGTCAGCGGATTTTGAAAACAATGGAAGATTTCCGAAGCATTTTTAAACGTCAGCGGAATTTGGAGAACAATCGAAGAGTTCCGAAGCATTTTTAAACTTCAACAGAATTTGGAGAACAATCGAAGAGTTCCGAAGCAATTTTAAAAGTCAGCGGAATTCCGAGAACAATGGAAGAGTTGTGAAGCATTTTTAAACGTCAGTGGAATTCCAAGAACAATGGAAGAGTTCCGAAGCATTTTTAAATGTCAGCGGAATTCCGAGAACAATAGAAGAGTTCCGAAGCATTTTTAAACTTCAGCAGAATTCCTGGATCAATGGAAGAGTTCCGAAGCATTTTTAAAAGTCAGCAGAATTCCGAGAACAATAGAAGGGTACCAAAGCATGTTTAAACTTCAGCGGAATTCTGAGAACAATGTAAGTGTTCCGAAGCATTTTTAAACTTCACCGGAATTCCGAGAACAATGGAAGAGTTCCGAAGCATTTTTAAACGTCAGCGGAATTCCGAGAACAATGGAAGAGTTCTGAAGCATTTTTAAACATCAGCGGAATTTTGAAAACAATGGAAGATTTCCGAAGCATTTTTAAACGTCAGCGGAATTCTGCGAACACTGGAAGAGTTCCGAAGCATTTTTAAACTTCAGCGGAATTTGGAGAACAATCGAAGAGTTCCGAAGCATTTTTAAAAGTCAGCAGAATTCCGAGAACAATGGAAGAGTTGTGAAGCATTTTTAAACGTCAGCGGAATTCCGAGAACAATGGAAGAGTTCCGAAGCATTTTTAAACTTCAGCAGAATTCCTGGATCAATGGAAGAGTTCCGAAACATTTTTAAAAGTCAGCAGAACTCCGAGAACAATAGAAGGGTACCAAAGCATGTTTAAACTTCAGCGGAATTCTGAGAACAATGTAAGAGTTCCGAAGCATTTTTAAACTTCACCGGAATTCCGAGAACAATGGAAGAGTTCCGAAGCATTTTTAAACGTCAGCGGAATTCCGAGAACAATGGAAGAGTTCTGAAGCATTTTTAAACGTCAGCGGAATTTTGAAAACAATGGAAGATTTCCGAAGCATTTTTAAACGTCAGCGGAATTCCGAGAACAATGGAAGAGTTCTGAAGCATTTTTAAACTTCAGCGGAATTTGGAGAACAATCGAAGAGTTCTGAAGCATTTTTAAAAGTCAGCGGAATTCTGAGAACAATAGAAGAGTTGTGAAGCATTTTTAAGCGTCAGCGGAATTCCGAGAACAATGGAAGAATTCCGAAGCATTTTTAAACTTCAAAACTTCAGAAGAATTCCGAGAACAATGGAAGAGTTCCGAAGCATTCTTAAACTTCAGCGGAATTCCGAGAACAATGGAAGAGTTCCGAAGCATTTTTAAAGGTCAGCGGAATTCCGAGAACAATGGAAGAGTTCCGAAGCATTTTTAAACATCAGCAGAATTCCTGGATCAATGGAAGAGTTCCGAATCATTTTTAAAAGTCAGCAGAATTCCGAGAACAATAGAAGGGTACCAAAGCATGTTTAAACTTCAGCGGAATACTGAGAAGAATGTAAGAGTTCCGAAGCATTTTTAAACTTCACCAGAATTCCGAGAACAATGGAAGAGTTCCGAAGCATTTTTAAACGTCAGCGGAATTCCGAGAACAATGGAAGAGTTCCGAAGCATTTTTAAACTTCACCGGAATTCCGAGAACAATGGAAGAGTTCCGAAGCATTTTTAAACGTCAGCGGAATTCCGAGAACAATGGAAGAGTTCTGAAGCATTTTTAAACATCAGCGGAATTTTGAAAACAATGGAAGATTTCCGAAGCATTTTTAAACGTCAGCGGAATTCTGCGAACACTGGAAGAGTTCCGAAGCATTTTTAAACTTCAGCGGAATTTGGAGAACAATCGAAGAGTTCCGAAGCATTTTTAAAAGTCAGCGGAATTCCGAGAACAATGGAAGAGTTGTGAAGCATTTTTAAACGTCAGCGGAATTCCGAGAACAATGGAAGAGTTCCGAAGCATTTTTAAACTTCAGCAGAATTCCTGGATCAATGGAAGAGTTCCGAAACATTTTTAAAAGTCAGCAGAACTCCGAGAACAATAGAAGGGTACCAAAGCATGTTTACACTTCAGCGGAATTCTGAGAACAATGTAAGAGTTCCGAAGCATTTTTAAACTTCACCGGAATTCCGAGAACAATGGAAGAGTTCCGAAGCATTTTTAAACGTCAGCGGAATTCCGAGAACAATGGAAGAGTTCTGAAGCATTTTTAAACATCAGCGGAATTTTGAAAACAATGGAAGATTTCCGAAGCATTTTTAAACGTCAGCGGAATTCTGCGAACACTGGAAGAGTTCCGAAGCACTTTTAAACTTCAGCGGAATTTGGAGAACAATCGAAGAGTTCCGAAGCATTTTTAAAAGTCAGCGGAATTCCGAGAACACTTGAAGAATTCCGAAGCATTTTTAAACTTCAGCGAAATTTGGAGAACAATCGAAGAGTTCCGAAGCATTTTTAAAAGTCAGCGGAATTCCGAGAACAATGGAAGAGTTGTGAAGCATTTTTAAACTTCAGTGGAATTCCAAGAACAAAGGAAGAGTTCCGAAGCATTTTTAAACGTCAGCGGATTTTGAAAACAATGGAAGATTTCCGAAGCATTTTTAAACGTCAGCGGAATTTGGAGAACAATCGAAGAGTTCCGAAGCATTTTTAAACTTCAACGGAATTTGGAGAACAATCGAAGAGTTCCGTAGCAATTTTAAAAGTCAGCGGAATTCCGAGAACAATGGAAGAGTTGTGAAGCATTTTTAAACGTCAGTGGAATTCCAAGAACAATGGAAGAGTTCCGAAGCATTTTTAAATGTCAGCGGAATTCCGAGAACAATAGAAGAGTTCCGAAGCATTTTTAAACTTCAGCAGAATTCCTGGATCAATGGAAGAGTTCCGAAGCATTTTTAAAAGTCAGCAGAATTCCGAGAACAATAGAAGGGTACCAAAGCATGTTTAAACTTCAGCAGAATTCTGAGAACAATGTAAGAGTTCCGAAGCATTTTTAAACTTCACCGGAATTCCGAGAACAATGGAAGAGTTCCGAAGCATTTTTAAACGTCAGCGGAATTCCGAGAACAATGGAAGAGTTCTGAAGCATTTTTAAACATCAGCGGAATTTTGAAAACAATGGAAGATTTCCGAAGCATTTTTAAACGTCAGCGGAATTCTGCGAACACTGGAAGAGTTCCGAAGCATTTTTAAACTTCAGCGGAATTTGGAGAACAATCGAAGAGTTCCGAAGCATTTTTAAAAGTCAGCGGAATTCCGAGAACACTGGAAGAGTTCCGAAGCATTTTTAAACTTCAGCGGAATTTGGAGAACAATCGAAGAGTTCCGAAGCATTTTTAAAAGTCAGCGGAATTCCGAGAACAATGGAAGAGTTGTGAAGCATTTTTAAACGTCAGCGGAATTCCGAGAACAATGGAAGAGTTCCGAAGCATTTTTAAACGTCAGCGGAATTCCCAGAACAATGGAAGAATTCTGAAGCCTTTTTAAATGTCAGCGGAATTCCGAGAACAATGGAAGACTTCTGAAGGCTTTTTAAATGTCAGCGGAATTCCGAGAACAATGGAAGAGTTCCGAAGCATTTTTAAATGTCAGCGGAATTCTGAGAACAATGGAAGAGTTCCGAAGCATTTTTAAACTTCAGCAGAATTCCGAGAACAATGGAAGAGTTGTGAAGCATTTTTAAACGTCAGTGGAATTCCAAGAACAATGGAAGAGTTCCGAAGCATTTTTAAATGTCAGCGGAATTCCGAGAACAATAGAAGAGTTCCGAAGCATTTTTAAACTTCAGCAGAATTCCTGGATCAATGGAAGAGTTCCGAAGCATTTTTAAAAGTCAGCATAATTCCGAGAACAATAGAAGGGTACCAAAGCATGTTTAAACTTCAGCAGAATTCTGAGAACAATGTAAGAGTTCCGAAGCATTTTTAAACTTCACCGGAATTCCGAGAACAATGGAAGAGTTCCGAAGCATTTTTAAACGTCAGCGGAATTCCGAGAACAATGGAAGAGTTCTGAAGCATTTTTAAACATCAGCGGAATTTTGAAAACAATGGAAGATTTCCGAAGCATTTTTAAACGTCAGCGGAATTCTGCGAACACTGGAAGAGTTCCGAAGCATTTTTAAACGTCAGTGGAATTCCGAGAACAATGGAAGAGTTCCGAAGCATTTTTAAACTTCACCGGAATTCCGAGAACAATGGAAGAGTTCCGAAACATTTTTAAACGTCAGCGGAATTCCGAGAACAATGGAAGAGTTCTGAAGCATTTTTAAACATCAGCGGAATTTTGAAAACAATGGAAGATTTCCGAAGCATTTTTAAACGTCAGCGGAATTCTGCGAACAATGGAAGAGTTCCGAAGCATTTTTAAACTTCAGCGGAATTTGGAGAACAATCGAAGAGTTCCGAAGCATTTTTAAAAGTCAGCGGAATTCCGAGAACACTGGAAGAGTTCCGAAGCATTTTTAAACTTCAGCGGAATTTGGAGAACAATCGAAGAGTTCCGAAGCATTTTTAAAAGTCAGCGGAATTCCGAGAACAATGGAAGAGTTGTGAAGCATTTTTAAACGTCAGCGGAATTCCGAGAACAATGGAAGAGTTCCGAAGCATTTTTAAACTTCAGCAGAATTCCTGGATCAATGGAAGAGTTCCGAAACATTTTTAAAAGTCAGCAGAACTCCGAGAACAATAGAAGGGTACCAAAGCATGTTTAAACTTCAGCGGAATTCTGAGAACAATGTAAGAGTTCCGAAGCATTTTTAAACTTCACCGGAATTTGGAGAACAATCGAAGAGTTCCGAAGCATTTTTAAAAGTCAGCGGAATTCCGAGAACACTGGAAGAATTCCGAAGCATTTTTAAACTTCAGCGGAATTTGGAGAACAATCGAAGAGTTCCGAAGCATTTTTAAAAGTCAGCGGAATTCCGAGAACAATGGAAGAGTTGAGAAGCATTTTTAAACGTCAGCGGAATACCAGAACAATGGAAGAGTTCCGAAGCATTTTTAAATGTCAGCGGAATTCCGAGAACAATGGAAGAGTTCTGAAGCATTTTTAAACGTCAGCGGATTTTGAAAACAATGGAAGATTTCTGAATCATTTTTAAACATCAGCGGAATTCTGCGAACACTGGAAGAGTTCCGAAGCATTTTTAAACTTCAGCAGAATTCTGAGAACAATGGAAGAGTTCTGAAGCATTCTTAAACTTCAGTGGAATTCCGAGAACAATGGAACAGTTTTGAAGCAATTTTAAGCGTCAGCGGAATTCCGACAACAATGGAAGAGTTCCGAAGCATTTTTAAAAGTCAGCGGAATTCTGAGAACAATAGAAGAGTTGTGAAGCATTTTTAAGCGTCAGCGGAATTCCGAGAACAATGGAAGAATTCCGAAGCATTTTTAAACTTCAAAACTTCAGAAGAATTCCGAGAACAATGAAAGAGTTCCGAAGCATTCTTAAACTTCAGCGGAATTCCGAGAACAATGGAAGAGTTCCGAAGCATTTTTAAAGGTCAGCGGAATTCCGAGAACAATGGAAGAGTTCCGAAGCATTTTTAAACATCAGCAGAATTCCTGGATCAATGGAAGAGTTCCGAATCATTTTTAAAAGTCAGCAGAACTCCGAGAACAATAGAAGGGTACCAAAGCATGTTTAAACTTCAGCGGAATTCTGAGAACAATGTAAGAGTTCCGAAGCATTTTTAAACTTCACCGGAATTCCGAGAACAATGGAAGAGTTCCGAAGCATTTTTAAACGTCAGCGGAATTCCGAGAACAATGGAAGAGTTCTGAAGCATTTTTAAACGTCAGCGGAATTTTGAAAACAATGGAAGATTTCCGAAGCATTTTTAAACGTCAGCGGAATTCTGCGAACACTGGAAGAGTTCCGAAGCATTTTTAAACTTCAGCGGAATTTGGAGAACAATCGAAGAGTTCCGAAGCAATTTTAAAAGTCAGCGGAATTCCGAGAACAATGGAAGAGTTGTGAAGCATTTTTAAACGTCAGTGGAATTCCAAGAACAAAGGAAGAGTTCCGAAGCATTTTTAAACGTCAGCGGATTTTGAAAACAATGGAAGATTTCCGAAGCATTTTTAAACGTCAGCGGAATTTGGAGAACAATCGAAGAGTTCCGAAGCATTTTTAAACTTCAACAGAATTTGGAGAACAATCGAAGAGTTCCGAAGCAATTTTAAAAGTCAGCGGAATTCCGAGAACAATGGAAGAGTTGTGAAGCATTTTTAAACGTCAGTGGAATTCCAAGAACAATGGAAGAGTTCCGAAGCATTTTTAAATGTCAGCGGAATTCCGAGAACAATAGAAGAGTTCCGAAGCATTTTTAAACTTCAGCAGAATTCCTGGATCAATGGAAGAGTTCCGAAGCATTTTTAAAAGTCAGCAGAATTCCGAGAACAATAGAAGGGTACCAAAGCATGTTTAAACTTCAGCGGAATTCTGAGAACAATGTAAGTGTTCCGAAGCATTTTTAAACTTCACCGGAATTCCGAGAACAATGGAAGAGTTCCGAAGCATTTTTAAACGTCAGCGGAATTCCGAGAACAATGGAAGAGTTCTGAAGCATTTTTAAACATCAGCGGAATTTTGAAAACAATGGAAGATTTCCGAAGCATTTTTAAACGTCAGCGGAATTCTGCGAACACTGGAAGAGTTCCGAAGCATTTTTAAACTTCAGCGGAATTTGGAGAACAATCGAAGAGTTCCGAAGCATTTTTAAAAGTCAGCAGAATTCCGAGAACAATGGAAGAGTTGTGAAGCATTTTTAAACGTCAGCGGAATTCCGAGAACAATGGAAGAGTTCCGAAGCATTTTTAAACTTCAGCAGAATTCCTGGATCAATGGAAGAGTTCCGAAACATTTTTAAAAGTCAGCAGAACTCCGAGAACAATAGAAGGGTACCAAAGCATGTTTAAACTTCAGCGGAATTCTGAGAACAATGTAAGAGTTCCGAAGCATTTTTAAACTTCACCGGAATTCCGAGAACAATGGAAGAGTTCCGAAGCATTTTTAAACGTCAGCGGAATTCCGAGAACAATGGAAGAGTTCTGAAGCATTTTTAAACGTCAGCGGAATTTTGAAAACAATGGAAGATTTCCGAAGCATTTTTAAACGTCAGCGGAATTCCGAGAACAATGGAAGAGTTCTGAAGCATTTTTAAACTTCAGCGGAATTTGGAGAACAATCGAAGAGTTCTGAAGCATTTTTAAAAGTCAGCGGAATTCTGAGAACAATAGAAGAGTTGTGAAGCATTTTTAAGCGTCATCGGAATTCCGAGAACAATGGAAGAATTCCGAAGCATTTTTAAACTTCAAAACTTCAGAAGAATTCCGAGAACAATGGAAGAGTTCCGAAGCATTCTTAAACTTCAGCGGAATTCCGAGAACAATGGAAGAGTTCCGAAGCATTTTTAAAGGTCAGCGGAATTCCGAGAACAATGGAAGAGTTCCGAAGCATTTTTAAACATCAGCAGAATTCCTGGATCAATGGAAGAGTTCCGAATCATTTTTAAAAGTCAGCAGAATTCCGAGAACAATAGAAGGGTACCAAAGCATGTTTAAACTTCAGCGGAATACTGAGAAGAATGTAAGAGTTCCGAAGCATTTTTAAACTTCACCAGAATTCCGAGAACAATGGAAGAGTTCCGAAGCATTTTTAAACGTCAGCGGAATTCCGAGAACAATGGAAGAGTTCCGAAGCATTTTTAAACTTCACCGGAATTCCGAGAACAATGGAAGAGTTCCGAAGCATTTTTAAACGTCAGCGGAATTCCGAGAACAATGGAAGAGTTCTGAAGCATTTTTAAACATCAGCGGAATTTTGAAAACAATGGAAGATTTCCGAAGCATTTTTAAACGTCAGCGGAATTCTGCGAACACTGGAAGAGTTCCGAAGCATTTTTAAACTTCAGCGGAATTTGGAGAACAATCGAAGAGTTCCGAAGCATTTTTAAAAGTCAGCGGAATTCCGAGAACAATGGAAGAGTTGTGAAGCATTTTTAAACGTCAGCGGAATTCCGAGAACAATGGAAGAGTTCCGAAGCATTTTTAAACTTCAGCAGAATTCCTGGATCAATGGAAGAGTTCCGAAACATTTTTAAAAGTCAGCAGAACTCCGAGAACAATAGAAGGGTACCAAAGCATGTTTAAACTTCAGCGGAATTCTGAGAACAATGTAAGAGTTCCGAAGCATTTTTAAACTTCACCGGAATTCCGAGAACAATGGAAGAGTTCCGAAGCATTTTTAAACGTCAGCGGAATTCCGAGAACAATGGAAGAGTTCTGAAGCATTTTTAAACATCAGCGGAATTTTGAAAACAATGGAAGATTTCCGAAGCATTTTTAAACGTCAGCGGAATTCTGCGAACACTGGAAGAGTTCCGAAGCACTTTTAAACTTCAGCGGAATTTGGAGAACAATCGAAGAGTTCCGAAGCATTTTTAAAAGTCAGCGGAATTCCGAGAACACTTGAAGAAATCCGAAGCATTTTTAAACTTCAGCGAAATTTGGAGAACAATCGAAGAGTTCCGAAGCATTTTTAAAAGTCAGCGGAATTCCGAGAACAATGGAAGAGTTGTGAAGCATTTTTAAACTTCAGTGGAATTCCAAGAACAAAGGAAGAGTTCCGAAGCATTTTTAAACGTCAGCGGATTTTGAAAACAATGGAAGATTTCCGAAGCATTTTTAAACGTCAGCGGAATTTGGAGAACAATCGAAGAGTTCCGAAGCATTTTTAAACTTCAACGGAATTTGGAGAACAATCGAAGAGTTCCGTAGCAATTTTAAAAGTCAGCGGAATTCCGAGAACAATGGAAGAGTTGTGAAGCATTTTTAAACGTCAGTGGAATTCCAAGAACAATGGAAGAGTTCCGAAGCATTTTTAAATGTCAGCGGAATTCCGAGAACAATAGAAGAGTTCCGAAGCATTTTTAAACTTCAGCAGAATTCCTGGATCAATGGAAGAGTTCCGAAGCATTTTTAAAAGTCAGCAGAATTCCGAGAACAATAGAAGGGTACCAAAGCATGTTTAAACTTCAGCAGAATTCTGAGAACAATGTAAGAGTTCCGAAGCATTTTTAAACTTCACCGGAATTCCGAGAACAATGGAAGAGTTCCGAAGCATTTTTAAACGTCAGCGGAATTCCGAGAACAATGGAAGAGTTCTGAAGCATTTTTAAACATCAGCGGAATTTTGAAAACAATGGAAGATTTCCGAAGCATTTTTAAACGTCAGCGGAATTCTGCGAACACTGGAAGAGTTCCGAAGCATTTTTAAACTTCAGCGGAATTTGGAGAACAATCGAAGAGTTCCGAAGCATTTTTAAAAGTCAGCGGAATTCCGAGAACACTGGAAGAGTTCCGAAGCATTTTTAAACTTCAGCGGAATTTGGAGAACAATCGAAGAGTTCCGAAGCATTTTTAAAAGTCAGCGGAATTCCGAGAACAATGGAAGAGTTGTGAAGCATTTTTAAACGTCAGCGGAATTCCGAGAACAATGGAAGAGTTCCGAAGCATTTTTAAACGTCAGCGGAATTCCCAGAACAATGGAAGAATTCTGAAGCCTTTTTAAATGTCAGCGGAATTCCGAGAACAATGGAAGACTTCTGAAGGCTTTTTAAATGTCAGCGGAATTCCGAGAACAATGGAAGAGTTCCGAAGCATTTTTAAATGTCAGCGGAATTCTGAGAACAATGGAAGAGTTCCGAAGCATTTTTAAACTTCAGCAGAATTCCGAGAACAATGGAAGAGTTGTGAAGCATTTTTAAACGTCAGTGGAATTCCAAGAACAATGGAAGAGTTCCGAAGCATTTTTAAATGTCAGCGGAATTCCGAGAACAATAGAAGAGTTCCGAAGCATTTTTAAACTTCAGCAGAATTCCTGGATCAATGGAAGAGTTCCGAAGCATTTTTAAAAGTCAGCATAATTCCGAGAACAATAGAAGGGTACCAAAGCATGTTTAAACTTCAGCAGAATTCTGAGAACAATGTAAGAGTTCCGAAGCATTTTTAAACTTCACCGGAATTCCGAGAACAATGGAAGAGTTCCGAAGCATTTTTAAACGTCAGCGGAATTCCGAGAACAATGGAAGAGTTCTGAAGCATTTTTAAACATCAGCGGAATTTTGAAAACAATGGAAGATTTCCGAAGCATTTTTAAACGTCAGCGGAATTCTGCGAACACTGGAAGAGTTCCGAAGCATTTTTAAACTTCAGCGGAATTTGGAGAACAATCGAAGAGTTCCGAAGCATTTTTAAAAGTCAGCGGAATTCCGAGAACACTGGAAGAGTTCCGAAGCATTTTTAAACTTCAGCGGAATTTGGAGAACAATCGAAGAGTTCCGAAGCATTTTTAAAAGTCAGCGGAATTCCGAGAACAATGGAAGAGTTGTGAAGCATTTTTAAACGTCAGCGGAATTCCGAGAACAATGGAAGAGTTCCGAAGCATTTTTAAACGTCAGCGGAATTCCCAGAACAATGGAAGAATTCTGAAGCCTTTTTAAATGTCAGCGGAATTCCGAGAACAATGGAAGACTTCTGAAGGCTTTTTAAATGTCAGCGGAATTCCGAGAACAATGGAAGAGTTCCGAAGCATTTTTAAATGTCAGCGGAATTCTGAGAACAATGGAAGAGTTCCGAAGCATTTTTAAACTTCAGCAGAATTCCGAGAACAATGGAAGAGTTCCGAAGCATACTTAAACTTCAGCGGAATTCCGAGAACAATAGAAGAGTTCTGAAGCATTTTTAAAAGTCAGCGGAATACCGAGAACAATGGAAGAGTTGTGAAGCATTTTTAAAAGTCAGCGGAATTCCGAGAACACTGGAAGAGTTCCGAAGCATTTTTAAACTTCAGCGGAATTTGGAGAACAATCGAAGAGTTCCGAAGCAATTTTAAAAGTCAGCGGAATTCCGAGAACAATGGAAGAGTTCAGAAGCATTTTTAAAAGTCAGCAGAATTCCGAGAACAATGCAAGAGTTGTGAAGCATTTTTAAACGTCAGCGGAATTCCAAGAACAATGGAAGAGTTCCGAAGCATTTTTAAACTTCAGCAGAATTCCGAGAACAATGGAAGAGTTCCGAAGCATTCTTAAACTTCAGCGGAATTCCGAGAACAATGGAAGAGTTCCGAAGCATTTTTAAATGTCAGCGGAATTCCGAGAACAATAGAAGAGTTGTGATGCATTTTTAAGCGTCAGCGGAATTCCGAGAACAAAGGAAGAGTTCCGAAGCATTTTTAAACTTCACCGGAATTTGGAGAACAATCGAAGAGTTCCGAAGCATTTTTAAAAGTCAGCGGAATTCCGAGAACACTGGAAGAATTCCGAAGCATTTTTAAACTTCAGCGGAATTTGGAGAACAATCGAAGAGTTCCGAAGCATTTTTAAAAGTCAGCGGAATTCCGAGAACAATGGAAGAGTTGAGAAGCATTTTTAAACGTCAGCGGAATACCAGAACAATGGAAGAGTTCCGAAGCATTTTTAAATGTCAGCGGAATTCCGAGAACAATGGAAGAGTTCTGAAGCATTTTTAAACGTCAGCGGATTTTGAAAACAATGGAAGATTTCTGAATCATTTTTAAACATCAGCGGAATTCTGCGAACACTGGAAGAGTTCCGAAGCATTTTTAAACTTCAGCAGAATTCTGAGAACAATGGAAGAGTTCTGAAGCATTCTTAAACTTCAGTGGAATTCCGAGAACAATGGAACAGTTTTGAAGCAATTTTAAGCGTCAGCGGAATTCCGACAACAATGGAAGAGTTCCGAAGCATTTTTAAAAGTCAGCGGAATTCTGAGAACAATAGAAGAGTTGTGAAGCATTTTTAAGCGTCAGCGGAATTCCGAGAACAATGGAAGAATTCCGAAACATTTTTAAACTTCAAAACTTCAGAAGAATTCCGAGAACAATGGAAGAGTTCCGAAGCATTCTTAAACTTCAGCGGAATTCCGAGAACAATGGAAGAGTTTCGAAGCATTTTTAAAGGTCAGCGGAATTCCGAGAACAATGGAAGAGTTCCGAAGCATTTTTAAACATCAGCAGAATTCCTGGATCAATGGAAAAGTTCCGAATCATTTTTAAAAGTCAGCAGAATTCCGAGAACAATAGAAGGGTACCAAAGCATGTTTAAACTTCAGCGGAATTCCGAGAACAATGTAAGAGTTCCGAAGCATTTTTAAACTTCACCAGAATTCCGAGAACAATGGAAGAGTTCAAAAGCATTTTTAAACGTCAGCGGAATTCCGAGAACAATGGAAGAGTTCCGAAGCATTTTTAAACTTCACCGGAATTCCGAGAACAATGGAAGAGTTCCGAAGCATTTTTAAACGTCAGCGGAATTCCGAGAACAATGGAAGAGTTCTGAAGCATTTTTAAACATCAGCGGAATTTTGAAAACATTGGAAGATTTCCGAAGCATTTTTAAACGTCAGCGGAATTCTGCGAACACTGGAAGAGTTCCGAAGCATTTTTAAACTTCAGCGGAATTTGGAGAACAATCGAAGAGTTCTGAAGCATTTTTAAAAGTCAGCGGAATTCCGAGAACAATGGAAGAGTTGTGAAGCATTTTTAAACGTCAGCGGAATTCCGAGAACAATGGAAGAGTTCCGAAGCATTTTTAAACTTCAGCAGAATTCCTGGATCAATGGAAGAGTTCCGAAACATTTTTAAAAGTCAGCACAACTCCGAGAACAATAGAAGGGTATCAAAGCATGTTTAAACTTCAGCGGAATTCTGAGAACAATGTAAGAGTTCCGAAGCATTTTTAAACTTCAGCGGAATTTGGAGAACAATCGAAGAGTTCTGAAGCATTTTTAAAAGTCAGCGGAATTCTGAGAACAATAGAAGAGTTGTGAAGCATTTTTAAGCGTCAGCGGAATTCCGAGAACAATGGAAGAATTCCGAAGCATTTTTAAACTTCAAAACTTCAGAAGAATTCCGAGAACAATGGAAGAGTTCCGAAGCATTCTTAAACTTCAGCGGAATTCCGAGAACAATGGAAGAGTTCCGAAGCATTTTTAAAGGTCAGCGGAATTCCGAGAACAATGGAAGAGTTCCGAAGCATTTTTAAACATCAGCAGAATTCCTGGATCAATGGAAGAGTTCCGAATCATTTTTAAAAGTCAGCAGAATTCCGAGAACAATAGAAGGGTACCAAAGCATGTTTAAACTTCAGCGGAATTCTGAGAACAATGTAAGAGTTCCGAAGCATTTTTAAACTTCACCAGAATTCCGAGAACAATGGAAGAGTTCCGAAGCATTTTTAAACGTCAGCGGAATTCCGAGAACAATGGAAGAGTTCCGAAGCATTTTTAAACTTCACCGGAATTCCGAGAACAATGGAAGAGTTCCGAAGCATTTTTAAACGTCAGCGGAATTCCGAGAACAATGGAAGAGTTCTGAAGCATTTTTAAACATCAGCGGAATTTTGAAAACAATGGAAGATTTCCGAAGCATTTTTAAACGTCAGCGGAATTCTGCGAACACTGGAAGAGTTCCGAAGCATTTTTAAACTTCAGCGGAATTTGGAGAACAATCGAAGAGTTCCGAAGCATTTTTAAAAGTCAGCGGAATTCCGAGAACACTGGAAGAGTTCCGAAGCATTTTTAAACTTCAGCGGAATTTGGAGAACAATCGAAGAGTTCCGAAGCATTTTTAAAAGTCAGCGGAATTCCGAGAACAATGGAAGAGTTGTGAAGCATTTTTAAACGTCAGCGGAATTCCGAGAACAATGGAAGAGTTCCGAAGCTTTTTTAAACGTCAGCGGAATTCCCAGAACAATGGAAGAATTCTGAAGCCTTTTTAAATGTCAGCGGAATTCCGAGAACAATGGAAGACTTCTGAAGGCTTTTTAAATGTCAGCGGAATTCCGAGAACAATGGAAGAGTTCCGAAGCATTTTTAAATGTCAGCGGAATTCTGAGAACAATGGAAGAGTTCCGAAGCATTTTTAAACTTCAGCAGAATTCCGAGAACAATGGAAGAGTTGTGAAGCATTTTTAAACGTCAGTGGAATTCCAAGAACAATGGAAGAGTTCCGAAGCATTTTTAAATGTCAGCGGAATTCCGAGAACAATAGAAGAGTTCCGAAGCATTTTTAAACTTCAGCAGAATTCCTGGATCAATGGAAGAGTTCCGAAGCATTTTTAAAAGTCAGCAGAATTCCGAGAACAATAGAAGGGTACCAAAGCATGTTTAAACTTCAGCAGAATTCTGAGAACAATGTAAGAGTTCCGAAGCATTTTTAAACTTCACCGGAATTCCGAGAACAATGGAAGAGTTCCGAAGCATTTTTAAACGTCAGCGGAATTCCGAGAACAATGGAAGAGTTCTGAAGCATTTTTAAACATCAGCGGAATTTTGAAAACAATGGAAGATTTCCGAAGCATTTTTAAACGTCAGCGGAATTCTGCGAACACTGGAAGAGTTCCGAAGCATTTTTAAACTTCAGCGGAATTTGGAGAACAATCGAAGAGTTCCGAAGCATTTTTAAAAGTCAACGGAATTCCGAGAACACTGGAAGAGTTCCGAAGCATTTTTAAACTTCAGCGGAATTTGGAGAACAATCGAAGAGTTCCGAAGCATTTTTAAAAGTCAGCGGAATTCCGAGAACAATGGAAGAGTTGTGAAGCATTTTTAAACGTCAGCGGAATTCCGAGAACAATGGAAGAGTTCCGAAGCATTTTTAAACGTCAGCGGAATTCCCAGAACAATGGAAGAATTCTGAAGCCTTTTTAAATGTCAGCGGAATTCCGAGAACAATGGAAGACTTCTGAAGGCTTTTTAAATGTCAGCGGAATTCCGAGAACAATGGAAGAGTTCCGAAGCATTTTTAAATGTCAGCGGAATTCTGAGAACAATGGAAGAGTTCCGAAGCATTTTTAAACTTCAGCAGAATTCCGAGAACAATGGAAGAGTTCCGAAGCATACTTAAACTTCAGCGGAATTCCGAGAACAATAGAAGAGTTCTGAAGCATTTTTAAAAGTCAGCGGAATACCGAGAACAATGGAAGAGTTGTGAAGCATTTTTAAAAGTCAGCGGAATTCCGAGAACACTGGAAGAGTTCCGAAGCATTTTTAAACTTCAGCGGAATTTGGAGAACAATCGAAGAGTTCCGAAGCAATTTTAAAAGTCAGCGGAATTCCGAGAACAATGGAAGAGTTCAGAAGCATTTTTAAAAGTCAGCAGAATTCCGAGAACAATGCAAGAGTTGTGAAGCATTTTTAAACGTCAGCGGAATTCCAAGAACAATGGAAGAGTTCCGAAGCATTTTTAAACTTCAGCAGAATTCCGAGAACAATGGAAGAGTTCCGAAGCATTCTTAAACTTCAGCGGAATTCCGAGAACAATGGAAGAGTTCCGAAGCATTTTTAAATGTCAGCGGAATTCCGAGAACAATAGAAGAGTTGTGATGCATTTTTAAGCGTCAGCGGAATTCCGAGAACAAAGGAAGAGTTCCGAAGCATTTTTAAACTTCACCGGAATTTGGAGAACAATCGAAGAGTTCCGAAGCATTTTTAAAAGTCAGCGGAATTCCGAGAACACTGGAAGAATTCCGAAGCATTTTTAAACTTCAGCGGAATTTGGAGAACAATCGAAGAGTTCCGAAGCATTTTTAAAAGTCAGCGGAATTCCGAGAACAATGGAAGAGTTGAGAAGCATTTTTAAACGTCAGCGGAATACCAGAACAATGGAAGAGTTCCGAAGCATTTTTAAATGTCAGCGGAATTCCGAGAACAATGGAAGAGTTCTGAAGCATTTTTAAACGTCAGCGGATTTTGAAAACAATGGAAGATTTCTGAATCATTTTTAAACATCAGCGGAATTCTGCGAACACTGGAAGAGTTCCGAAGCATTTTTAAACTTCAGCAGAATTCTGAGAACAATGGAAGAGTTCTGAAGCATTCTTAAACTTCAGTGGAATTCCGAGAACAATGGAACAGTTTTGAAGCAATTTTAAGCGTCAGCGGAATTCCGACAACAATGGAAGAGTTCCGAAGCATTTTTAAAAGTCAGCGGAATTCTGAGAACAATAGAAGAGTTGTGAAGCATTTTTAAGCGTCAGCGGAATTCCGAGAACAATGGAAGAATTCCGAAACATTTTTAAACTTCAAAACTTCAGAAGAATTCCGAGAACAATGGAAGAGTTCCGAAGCATTCTTAAACTTCAGCGGAATTCCGAGAACAATGGAAGAGTTTCGAAGCATTTTTAAAGGTCAGCGGAATTCCGAGAACAATGGAAGAGTTCCGAAGCATTTTTAAACATCAGCAGAATTCCTGGATCAATGGAAAAGTTCCGAATCATTTTTAAAAGTCAGCAGAATTCCGAGAACAATAGAAGGGTACCAAAGCATGTTTAAACTTCAGCGGAATTCCGAGAACAATGTAAGAGTTCCGAAGCATTTTTAAACTTCACCAGAATTCCGAGAACAATGGAAGAGTTCAAAAGCATTTTTAAACGTCAGCGGAATTCCGAGAACAATGGAAGAGTTCCGAAGCATTTTTAAACTTCACCGGAATTCCGAGAACAATGGAAGAGTTCCGAAGCATTTTTAAACGTCAGCGGAATTCCGAGAACAATGGAAGAGTTCTGAAGCATTTTTAAACATCAGCGGAATTTTGAAAACATTGGAAGATTTCCGAAGCATTTTTAAACGTCAGCGGAATTCTGCGAACACTGGAAGAGTTCCGAAGCATTTTTAAACTTCAGCGGAATTTGGAGAACAATCGAAGAGTTCTGAAGCATTTTTAAAAGTCAGCGGAATTCCGAGAACAATGGAAGAGTTGTGAAGCATTTTTAAACGTCAGCGGAATTCCGAGAACAATGGAAGAGTTCCGAAGCATTTTTAAACTTCAGCAGAATTCCTGGATCAATGGAAGAGTTCCGAAACATTTTTAAAAGTCAGCACAACTCCGAGAACAATAGAAGGGTATCAAAGCATGTTTAAACTTCAGCGGAATTCTGAGAACAATGTAAGAGTTCCGAAGCATTTTTAAACTTCACCGGAATTCCGAGAACAATGGAAGAGTTCCGAAGCATTTTTAAACGTCAGCGGAATTCCGAGAACAATGGAAGAGTTCTGAAGCATTTTTAAACGTCAGCGGAATTTTGAAAACAATGGAAGATTTCCGAAGCATTTTTAAACGTCAGCGGAATTCCGAGAACAATGGAAGAGTTCTGAAGCATTTTTAAACTTCAGCGGAATTTGGAGAACAATCGAAGAGTTCTGAAGCATTTTTAAAAGTCAGCGGAATTCTGAGAACAATAGAAGAGTTGTGAAGCATTTTTAAGCGTCAGCGGAATTCCGAGAACAATGGAAGAATTCCGAAGCATTTTTAAACTTCAAAACTTCAGAAGAATTCCGAGAACAATGGAAGAGTTCCGAAGCATTCTTAAACTTCAGCGGAATTCCGAGAACAATGGAAGAGTTCCGAAGCATTTTTAAAGGTCAGCGGAATTCCGAGAACAATGGAAGAGTTCCGAAGCATTTTTAAACATCAGCAGAATTCCTGGATCAATGGAAGAGTTCCGAATCATTTTTAAAAGTCAGCAGAATTCCGAGAACAATAGAAGGGTACCAAAGCATGTTTAAACTTCAGCGGAATTCTGAGAACAATGTAAGAGTTCCGAAGCATTTTTAAACTTCACCAGAATTCCGAGAACAATGGAAGAGTTCCGAAGCATTTTTAAACGTCAGCGGAATTCCGAGAACAATGGAAGAGTTCCGAAGCATTTTTAAACTTCACCGGAATTCCGAGAACAATGGAAGAGTTCCGAAGCATTTTTAAACGTCAGCGGAATTCCGAGAACAATGGAAGAGTTCTGAAGCATTTTTAAACATCAGCGGAATTTTGAAAACAATGGAAGATTTCCGAAGCATTTTTAAACGTCAGCGGAATTCTGCGAACACTGGAAGAGTTCCGAAGCATTTTTAAACTTCAGCGGAATTTGGAGAACAATCGAAGAGTTCCGAAGCATTTTTAAAAGTCAGCGGAATTCCGAGAACACTGGAAGAGTTCCGAAGCATTTTTAAACTTCAGCGGAATTTGGAGAACAATCGAAGAGTTCCGAAGCATTTTTAAAAGTCAGCGGAATTCCGAGAACAATGGAAGAGTTGTGAAGCATTTTTAAACGTCAGCGGAATTCCGAGAACAATGGAAGAGTTCCGAAGCTTTTTTAAACGTCAGCGGAATTCCCAGAACAATGGAAGAATTCTGAAGCCTTTTTAAATGTCAGCGGAATTCCGAGAACAATGGAAGACTTCTGAAGGCTTTTTAAATGTCAGCGGAATTCCGAGAACAATGGAAGAGTTCCGAAGCATTTTTAAATGTCAGCGGAATTCTGAGAACAATGGAAGAGTTCCGAAGCATTTTTAAACTTCAGCAGAATTCCGAGAACAATGGAAGAGTTGTGAAGCATTTTTAAACGTCAGTGGAATTCCAAGAACAATGGAAGAGTTCCGAAGCATTTTTAAATGTCAGCGGAATTCCGAGAACAATAGAAGAGTTCCGAAGCATTTTTAAACTTCAGCAGAATTCCTGGATCAATGGAAGAGTTCCGAAGCATTTTTAAAAGTCAGCAGAATTCCGAGAACAATAGAAGGGTACCAAAGCATGTTTAAACTTCAGCAGAATTCTGAGAACAATGTAAGAGTTCCGAAGCATTTTTAAACTTCACCGGAATTCCGAGAACAATGGAAGAGTTCCGAAGCATTTTTAAACGTCAGCGGAATTCCGAGAACAATGGAAGAGTTCTGAAGCATTTTTAAACATCAGCGGAATTTTGAAAACAATGGAAGATTTCCGAAGCATTTTTAAACGTCAGCGGAATTCTGCGAACACTGGAAGAGTTCCGAAGCATTTTTAAACTTCAGCGGAATTTGGAGAACAATCGAAGAGTTCCGAAGCATTTTTAAAAGTCAACGGAATTCCGAGAACACTGGAAGAGTTCCGAAGCATTTTTAAACTTCAGCGGAATTTGGAGAACAATCGAAGAGTTCCGAAGCATTTTTAAAAGTCAGCGGAATTCCGAGAACAATGGAAGAGTTGTGAAGCATTTTTAAACGTCAGCGGAATTCCGAGAACAATGGAAGAGTTCCGAAGCATTTTTAAACGTCAGCGGAATTCCCAGAACAATGGAAGAATTCTGAAGCCTTTTTAAATGTCAGCGGAATTCCGAGAACAATGGAAGACTTCTGAAGGCTTTTTAAATGTCAGCGGAATTCCGAGAACAATGGAAGAGTTCCGAAGCATTTTTAAATGTCAGCGGAATTCTGAGAACAATGGAAGAGTTCCGAAGCATTTTTAAACTTCAGCAGAATTCCGAGAACAATGGAAGAGTTCCGAAGCATACTTAAACTTCAGCGGAATTCCGAGAACAATAGAAGAGTTCTGAAGCATTTTTAAAAGTCAGCGGAATACCGAGAACAATGGAAGAGTTGTGAAGCATTTTTAAAAGTCAGCGGAATTCCGAGAACACTGGAAGAGTTCCGAAGCATTTTTAAACTTCAGCGGAATTTGGAGAACAATCGAAGAGTTCCGAAGCAATTTTAAAAGTCAGCGGAATTCCGAGAACAATGGAAGAGTTCAGAAGCATTTTTAAAAGTCAGCAGAATTCCGAGAACAATGCAAGAGTTGTGAAGCATTTTTAAACGTCAGCGGAATTCCAAGAACAATGGAAGAGTTCCGAAGCATTTTTAAACTTCAGCAGAATTCCGAGAACAATGGAAGAGTTCCGAAGCATTCTTAAACTTCAGCGGAATTCCGAGAACAATGGAAGAGTTCCGAAGCATTTTTAAATGTCAGCGGAATTCCGAGAACAATAGAAGAGTTGTGATGCATTTTTAAGCGTCAGCGGAATTCCGAGAACAAAGGAAGAGTTCCGAAGCATTTTTAAACTTCACCGGAATTTGGAGAACAATCGAAGAGTTCCGAAGCATTTTTAAAAGTCAGCGGAATTCCGAGAACACTGGAAGAATTCCGAAGCATTTTTAAACTTCAGCGGAATTTGGAGAACAATCGAAGAGTTCCGAAGCATTTTTAAAAGTCAGCGGAATTCCGAGAACAATGGAAGAGTTGAGAAGCATTTTTAAACGTCAGCGGAATACCAGAACAATGGAAGAGTTCCGAAGCATTTTTAAATGTCAGCGGAATTCCGAGAACAATGGAAGAGTTCTGAAGCATTTTTAAACGTCAGCGGATTTTGAAAACAATGGAAGATTTCTGAATCATTTTTAAACATCAGCGGAATTCTGCGAACACTGGAAGAGTTCCGAAGCATTTTTAAACTTCAGCAGAATTCTGAGAACAATGGAAGAGTTCTGAAGCATTCTTAAACTTCAGTGGAATTCCGAGAACAATGGAACAGTTTTGAAGCAATTTTAAGCGTCAGCGGAATTCCGACAACAATGGAAGAGTTCCGAAGCATTTTTAAAAGTCAGCGGAATTCTGAGAACAATAGAAGAGTTGTGAAGCATTTTTAAGCGTCAGCGGAATTCCGAGAACAATGGAAGAATTCCGAAACATTTTTAAACTTCAAAACTTCAGAAGAATTCCGAGAACAATGGAAGAGTTCCGAAGCATTCTTAAACTTCAGCGGAATTCCGAGAACAATGGAAGAGTTTCGAAGCATTTTTAAAGGTCAGCGGAATTCCGAGAACAATGGAAGAGTTCCGAAGCATTTTTAAACATCAGCAGAATTCCTGGATCAATGGAAAAGTTCCGAATCATTTTTAAAAGTCAGCAGAATTCCGAGAACAATAGAAGGGTACCAAAGCATGTTTAAACTTCAGCGGAATTCCGAGAACAATGTAAGAGTTCCGAAGCATTTTTAAACTTCACCAGAATTCCGAGAACAATGGAAGAGTTCAAAAGCATTTTTAAACGTCAGCGGAATTCCGAGAACAATGGAAGAGTTCCGAAGCATTTTTAAACTTCACCGGAATTCCGAGAACAATGGAAGAGTTCCGAAGCATTTTTAAACGTCAGCGGAATTCCGAGAACAATGGAAGAGTTCTGAAGCATTTTTAAACATCAGCGGAATTTTGAAAACATTGGAAGATTTCCGAAGCATTTTTAAACGTCAGCGGAATTCTGCGAACACTGGAAGAGTTCCGAAGCATTTTTAAACTTCAGCGGAATTTGGAGAACAATCGAAGAGTTCTGAAGCATTTTTAAAAGTCAGCGGAATTCCGAGAACAATGGAAGAGTTGTGAAGCATTTTTAAACGTCAGCGGAATTCCGAGAACAATGGAAGAGTTCCGAAGCATTTTTAAACTTCAGCAGAATTCCTGGATCAATGGAAGAGTTCCGAAACATTTTTAAAAGTCAGCACAACTCCGAGAACAATAGAAGGGTATCAAAGCATGTTTAAACTTCAGCGGAATTCTGAGAACAATGTAAGAGTTCCGAAGCATTTTTAAACTTCACCGGAATTCCGAGAACAATGGAAGAGTTCCGAAGCATTTTTAAACGTCAGCGGAATTCCGAGAACAATGGAAGAGTTCTGAAGCATTTTTAAACGTCAGCGGAATTTTGAAAACAATGGAAGATTTCCGAAGCATTTTTAAACGTCAGCGGAATTCCGAGAACAATGGAAGAGTTCTGAAGCATTTTTAAACTTCAGCGGAATTTGGAGAACAATCGAAGAGTTCTGAAGCATTTTTAAAAGTCAGCGGAATTCTGAGAACAATAGAAGAGTTGTGAAGCATTTTTAAGCGTCAGCGGAATTCCGAGAACAATGGAAGAATTCCGAAGCATTTTTAAACTTCAAAACTTCAGAAGAATTCCGAGAACAATGGAAGAGTTCCGAAGTATTCTTAAACTTCAGCGGAATTCCGAGAACAATGGAAGCGTTCCGAAGCATTTTTAAAGGTCAGCGGAATTCCGAGAACAATGGAAGAGTTCCGAAGCATTTTTAAACATCAGCAGAATTCCTGGATCAATGGAAGAGTTCCGAATCATTTTTAAAAGTCAGCAGAATTCCGAGAACAATAGAAGGGTACCAAAGCATGTTTAAACTTCAGCGGAATTCTGAGAACAATGTAAGAGTTCCGAAGCATTTTTAAACTTCACCAGAATTCCGAGAACAATGGAAGAGTTCCGAAGCATTTTTAAACGTCAGCGGAATTCCGAGAACAATGGAAGAGTTCCGAAGCATTTTTAAACTTCACCGGAATTCCGAGAACAATGGAAGAGTTCCGAAGCATTTTTAAACGTCAGCGGAATTCCGAGAACAATGGAAGAGTTCTGAAGCATTTTTAAACATCAGCGGAATTTTGAAAACAATGGAAGATTTCCGAAGCATTTTTAAACGTCAGCGGAATTCTGCGAACACTGGAAGAGTTCCGAAGCATTTTTAAACTTCAGCGGAATTTGGAGAACAATCGAAGAGTTCCGAAGCATTTTTAAAAGTCAGCGGAATTCCGAGAACACTGGAAGAGTTCCGAAGCATTTTTAAACTTCAGCGGAATTTGGAGAACAATCGAAGAGTTCCGAAGCATTTTTAAAAGTCAGCGGAATTCCGAGAACAATGGAAGAGTTGTGAAGCATTTTTAAACGTCAGCGGAATTCCGAGAACAATGGAAGAGTTCCGAAGCTTTTTTAAACGTCAGCGGAATTCCCAGAACAATGGAAGAATTCTGAAGCCTTTTTAAATGTCAGCGGAATTCCGAGAACAATGGAAGACTTCTGAAGGCTTTTTAAATGTCAGCGGAATTCCGAGAACAATGGAAGAGTTCCGAAGCATTTTTAAATGTCAGCGGAATTCTGAGAACAATGGAAGAGTTCCGAAGCATTTTTAAACTTCAGCAGAATTCCGAGAACAATGGAAGAGTTGTGAAGCATTTTTAAACGTCAGTGGAATTCCAAGAACAATGGAAGAGTTCCGAAGCATTTTTAAATGTCAGCGGAATTCCGAGAACAATAGAAGAGTTCCGAAGCATTTTTAAACTTCAGCAGAATTCCTGGATCAATGGAAGAGTTCCGAAGCATTTTTAAAAGTCAGCAGAATTCCGAGAACAATAGAAGGGTACCAAAGCATGTTTAAACTTCAGCAGAATTCTGAGAACAATGTAAGAGTTCCGAAGCATTTTTAAACTTCACCGGAATTCCGAGAACAATGGAAGAGTTCCGAAGCATTTTTAAACGTCAGCGGAATTCCGAGAACAATGGAAGAGTTCTGAAGCATTTTTAAACATCAGCGGAATTTTGAAAACAATGGAAGATTTCCGAAGCATTTTTAAACGTCAGCGGAATTCTGCGAACACTGGAAGAGTTCCGAAGCATTTTTAAACTTCAGCGGAATTTGGAGAACAATCGAAGAGTTCCGAAGCATTTTTAAAAGTCAGCGGAATTCCGAGAACACTGGAAGAGTTCCGAAGCATTTTTAAACTTCAGCGGAATTTGGAGAACAATCGAAGAGTTCCGAAGCATTTTTAAAAGTCAGCGGAATTCCGAGAACAATGGAAGAGTTGTGAAGCATTTTTAAACGTCAGCGGAATTCCGAGAACAATGGAAGAGTTCCGAAGCATTTTTAAACGTCAGCGGAATTCCCAGAACAATGGAAGAATTCTGAAGCCTTTTTAAATGTCAGCGGAATTCCGAGAACAATGGAAGACTTCTGAAGGCTTTTTAAATGTCAGCGGAATTCCGAGAACAATGGAAGAGTTCCGAAGCATTTTTAAATGTCAGCGGAATTCTGAGAACAATGGAAGAGTTCCGAAGCATTTTTAAACTTCAGCAGAATTCCGAGAACAATGGAAGAGTTCCGAAGCATACTTAAACTTCAGCGGAATTCCGAGAACAATAGAAGAGTTCTGAAGCATTTTTAAAAGTCAGCGGAATACCGAGAACAATGGAAGAGTTGTGAAGCATTTTTAAAAGTCAGCGGAATTCCGAGAACACTGGAAGAGTTCCGAAGCATTTTTAAACTTCAGCGGAATTTGGAGAACAATCGAAGAGTTCCGAAGCAATTTTAAAAGTCAGCGGAATTCCGAGAACAATGGAAGAGTTCAGAAGCATTTTTAAAAGTCAGCAGAATTCCGAGAACAATGCAAGAGTCGTGAAGCATTTTTAAACGTCAGCGGAATTCCAAGAACAATGGAAGAGTTCCGAAGCATTTTTAAACTTCAGCAGAATTCCGAGAACAATGGAAGAGTTCCGAAGCATTCTTAAACTTCAGCGGAATTCCGAGAACAATGGAAGAGTTCCGAAGCATTTTTAAATGTCAGCGGAATTCCGAGAACAATAGAAGAGTTGTGATGCATTTTTAAGCGTCAGCGGAATTCCGAGAACAAAGGAAGAGTTCCGAAGCATTTTTAAACTTCACCGGAATTTGGAGAACAATCGAAGAGTTCCGAAGCATTTTTAAAAGTCAGCGGAATTCCGAGAACACTGGAAGAATTCCGAAGCATTTTTAAACTTCAGCGGAATTTGGAGAACAATCGAAGAGTTCCGAAGCATTTTTAAAAGTCAGCGGAATTCCGAGAACAATGGAAGAGTTGAGAAGCATTTTTAAACGTCAGCGGAATACCAGAACAATGGAAGAGTTCCGAAGCATTTTTAAATGTCAGCGGAATTCCGAGAACAATGGAAGAGTTCTGAAGCATTTTTAAACGTCAGCGGATTTTGAAAACAATGGAAGATTTCTGAATCATTTTTAAACATCAGCGGAATTCTGCGAACACTGGAAGAGTTCCGAAGCATTTTTAAACTTCAGCAGAATTCTGAGAACAATGGAAGAGTTCTGAAGCATTCTTAAACTTCAGTGGAATTCCGAGAACAATGGAACAGTTTTGAAGCAATTTTAAGCGTCAGCGGAATTCCGACAACAATGGAAGAGTTCCGAAGCATTTTTAAAAGTCAGCGGAATTCTGAGAACAATAGAAGAGTTGTGAAGCATTTTTAAGCGTCAGCGGAATTCCGAGAACAATGGAAGAATTCCGAAACATTTTTAAACTTCAAAACTTCAGAAGAATTCCGAGAACAATGGAAGAGTTCTGAAGCATTTTTAAACGTCAGCGGAATTCCGAGAACAATGGAAGAGTTCCGAAGCATTTTTAAACTTCAGCAGAATTCCTGGATCAATGGAAGAGTTCCGAAACATTTTTAAAAGTCAGCACAACTCCGAGAACAATAGAAGGGTATCAAAGCATGTTTAAACTTCAGCGGAATTCTGAGAACAATGTAAGAGTTCCGAAGCATTTTTAAACTTCACCGGAATTCCGAGAACAATGGAAGAGTTCCGAAGCATTTTTAAACGTCAGCGGAATTCCGAGAACAATGGAAGAGTTCTGAAGCATTTTTAAACGTCAGCGGAATTTTGAAAACAATGGAAGATTTCCGAAGCATTTTTAAACGTCAGCGGAATTCCGAGAACAATGGAAGAGTTCTGAAGCATTTTTAAACTTCAGCGGAATTTGGAGAACAATCGAAGAGTTCTGAAGCATTTTTAAAAGTCAGCGGAATTCTGAGAACAATAGAAGAGTTGTGAAGCATTTTTAAGCGTCAGCGGAATTCCGAGAACAATGGAAGAATTCCGAAGCATTTTTAAACTTCAAAACTTCAGAAGAATTCCGAGAACAATGGAAGAGTTCCGAAGCATTCTTAAACTTCAGCGGAATTCCGAGAACAATGGAAGAGTTCCGAAGCATTTTTAAAGGTCAGCGGAATTCCGAGAACAATGGAAGAGTTCCGAAGCATTTTTAAACATCAGCAGAATTCCTGGATCAATGGAAGAGTTCCGAATCATTTTTAAAAGTCAGCAGAATTCCGAGAACAATAGAAGGGTACCAAAGCGTGTTTAAACTTCAGCGGAATTCTGAGAACAATGTAAGAGTTCCGAAGCATTTTTAAACTTCACCAGAATTCCGAGAACAATGGAAGAGTTCCGAAGCATTTTTAAACGTCAGCGGAATTCCGAGAACAATGGAAGAGTTCCGAAGCATTTTTAAACTTCACCGGAATTCCGAGAACAATGGAAGAGTTCCGAAGCATTTTTAAACGTCAGCGGAATTCCGAGAACAATGGAAGAGTTCTGAAGCATTTTTAAACATCAGCGGAATTTTGAAAACAATGGAAGATTTCCGAAGCATTTTTAAACGTCAGCGGAATTCTGCGAACACTGGAAGAGTTCCGAAGCATTTTTAAACTTCAGCGGAATTTGGAGAACAATCGAAGAGTTCCGAAGCATTTTTAAAAGTCAGCGGAATTCCGAGAACAATGGAAGAGTTGTGAAGCATTTTTAAACGTCAGCGGAATTCCGAGAACAATGGAAGAGTTCCGAAGCATTTTTAAACTTCAGCAGAATTCCTGGATCAATGGAAGAGTTCTGAAACATTTTTAAAAGTCAACAGAACTCCGAGAACAATAGAAGGGTACCAAAGCATGTTTAAACTTCAGCGGAATTCTGAGAACAATGTAAGAGTTCCGAAGCTTTTTTAAACGTCAGCGGAATTCCCAGAACAATGGAAGAATTCTGAAGCCTTTTTAAATGTCAGCGGAATTCCGAGAACAATGGAAGACTTCTGAAGGCTTTTTAAATGTCAGCGGAATTCCGAGAACAATGGAAGAGTTCCGAAGCATTTTTAAATGTCAGCGGAATTCTGAGAACAATGGAAGAGTTCCGAAGCATTTTTAAACTTCAGCAGAATTCCGAGAACAATGGAAGAGTTGTGAAGCATTTTTAAACGTCAGTGGAATTCCAAGAACAATGGAAGAGTTCCGAAGCATTTTTAAATGTCAGCGGAATTCCGAGAACAATAGAAGAGTTCCGAAGCATTTTTAAACTTCAGCAGAATTCCTGGATCAATGGAAGAGTTCCGAAGCATTTTTAAAAGTCAGCAGAATTCCGAGAACAATAGAAGGGTACCAAAGCATGTTTAAACTTCAGCAGAATTCTGAGAACAATGTAAGAGTTCCGAAGCATTTTTAAACTTCACCGGAATTCCGAGAACAATGGAAGAGTTCCGAAGCATTTTTAAACGTCAGCGGAATTCCGAGAACAATGGAAGAGTTCTGAAGCATTTTTAAACATCAGCGGAATTTTGAAAACAATGGAAGATTTCCGAAGCATTTTTAAACGTCAGCGGAATTCTGCGAACACTGGAAGAGTTCCGAAGCATTTTTAAACTTCAGCGGAATTTGGAGAACAATCGAAGAGTTCCGAAGCATTTTTAAAAGTCAGCGGAATTCCGAGAACACTGGAAGAGTTCCGAAGCATTTTTAAACTTCAGCGGAATTTGGAGAACAATCGAAGAGTTCCGAAGCATTTTTAAAAGTCAGCGGAATTCCGAGAACAATGGAAGAGTTGTGAAGCATTTTTAAACGTCAGCGGAATTCCGAGAACAATGGAAGAGTTCCGAAGCATTTTTAAACGTCAGCGGAATTCCCAGAACAATGGAAGAATTCTGAAGCCTTTTTAAATGTCAGCGGAATTCCGAGAACAATGGAAGACTTCTGAAGGCTTTTTAAATGTCAGCGGAATTCCGAGAACAATGGAAGAGTTCCGAAGCATTTTTAAATGTCAGCGGAATTCTGAGAACAATGGAAGAGTTCCGAAGCATTTTTAAACTTCAGCAGAATTCCGAGAACAATGGAAGAGTTCCGAAGCATACTTAAACTTCAGCGGAATTCCGAGAACAATAGAAGAGTTCTGAAGCATTTTTAAAAGTCAGCGGAATACCGAGAACAATGGAAGAGTTGTGAAGCATTTTTAAAAGTCAGCGGAATTCCGAGAACACTGGAAGAGTTCCGAAGCATTTTTAAACTTCAGCGGAATTTGGAGAACAATCGAAGAGTTCCGAAGCAATTTTAAAAGTCAGCGGAATTCCGAGAACAATGGAAGAGTTCAGAAGCATTTTTAAAAGTCAGCAGAATTCCGAGAACAATGCAAGAGTCGTGAAGCATTTTTAAACGTCAGCGGAATTCCAAGAACAATGGAAGAGTTCCGAAGCATTTTTAAACTTCAGCAGAATTCCGAGAACAATGGAAGAGTTCCGAAGCATTCTTAAACTTCAGCGGAATTCCGAGAACAATGGAAGAGTTCCGAAGCATTTTTAAACTTCACCGGAATTTGGAGAACAATCGAAGAGTTCCGAAGCATTTTTAAAAGTCAGCGGAATTCCGAGAACACTGGAAGAATTCCGAAGCATTTTTAAACTTCAGCGGAATTTGGAGAACAATCGAAGAGTTCCGAAGCATTTTTAAAAGTCAGCGGAATTCCGAGAACAATGGAAGAGTTGAGAAGCATTTTTAAACGTCAGCGGAATACCAGAACAATGGAAGAGTTCCGAAGCATTTTTAAATGTCAGCGGAATTCCGAGAACAATGGAAGAGTTCTGAAGCATTTTTAAACGTCAGCGGATTTTGAAAACAATGGAAGATTTCTGAATCATTTTTAAACATCAGCGGAATTCTGCGAACACTGGAAGAGTTCCGAAGCATTTTTAAACTTCAGCAGAATTCTGAGAACAATGGAAGAGTTCTGAAGCATTCTTAAACTTCAGTGGAATTCCGAGAACAATGGAACAGTTTTGAAGCAATTTTAAGCGTCAGCGGAATTCCGACAACAATGGAAGAGTTCCGAAGCATTTTTAAAAGTCAGCGGAATTCTGAGAACAATAGAAGAGTTGTGAAGCATTTTTAAGCGTCAGCGGAATTCCGAGAACAATGGAAGAATTCCGAAACATTTTTAAACTTCAAAACTTCAGAAGAATTCCGAGAACAATGGAAGAGTTCTGAAGCATTTTTAAACGTCAGCGGAATTCCGAGAACAATGGAAGAGTTCCGAAGCATTTTTAAACTTCAGCAGAATTCCTGGATCAATGGAAGAGTTCCGAAACATTTTTAAAAGTCAGCACAACTCCGAGAACAATAGAAGGGTATCAAAGCATGTTTAAACTTCAGCGGAATTCTGAGAACAATGTAAGAGTTCCGAAGCATTTTTAAACTTCACCGGAATTCCGAGAACAATGGAAGAGTTCCGAAGCATTTTTAAACGTCAGCGGAATTCCGAGAACAATGGAAGAGTTCTGAAGCATTTTTAAACGTCAGCGGAATTTTGAAAACAATGGAAGATTTCCGAAGCATTTTTAAACGTCAGCGGAATTCCGAGAACAATGGAAGAGTTCTGAAGCATTTTTAAACTTCAGCGGAATTTGGAGAACAATCGAAGAGTTCTGAAGCATTTTTAAAAGTCAGCGGAATTCTGAGAACAATAGAAGAGTTGTGAAGCATTTTTAAGCGTCAGCGGAATTCCGAGAACAATGGAAGAATTCCGAAGCATTTTTAAACTTCAAAACTTCAGAAGAATTCCGAGAACAATGGAAGAGTTCCGAAGCATTCTTAAAGGTCAGCGGAATTCCGAGAACAATGGAAGAGTTCCGAAGCATTTTTAAACATCAGCAGAATTCCTGGATCAATGGAAGAGTTCCGAATCATTTTTAAAAGTCAGCAGAATTCCGAGAACAATAGAAGGGTACCAAAGCATGTTTAAACTTCAGCGGAATTCTGAGAACAATGTAAGAGTTCCGAAGCATTTTTAAACTTCACCAGAATTCCGAGAACAATGGAAGAGTTCCGAAGCATTTTTAAACGTCAGCGGAATTCCGAGAACAATGGAAGAGTTCCGAAGCATTTTTAAACTTCACCGGAATTCCGAGAACAATGGAAGAGTTCCGAAGCATTTTTAAACGTCAGCGGAATTCCGAGAACAATGGAAGAGTTCTGAAGCATTTTTAAACATCAGCGGAATTTTGAAAACAATGGAAGATTTCCGAAGCATTTTTAAACGTCAGCGGAATTCTGCGAACACTGGAAGAGTTCCGAAGCATTTTTAAACTTCAGCGGAATTTGGAGAACAATCGAAGAGTTCCGAAGCATTTTTAAAAGTCAGCGGAATTCCGAGAACACTGGAAGAGTTCCGAAGCATTTTTAAACTTCAGCGGAATTTGGAGAACAATCGAAGAGTTCCGAAGCATTTTTAAAAGTCAGCGGAATTCCGAGAACAATGGAAGAGTTGTGAAGCATTTTTAAACGTCAGCGGAATTCCGAGAACAATGGAAGAGTTCCGAAGCTTTTTTAAACGTCAGCGGAATTCCCAGAACAATGGAAGAATTCTGAAGCCTTTTTAAATGTCAGCGGAATTCCGAGAACAATGGAAGACTTCTGAAGGCTTTTTAAATGTCAGCGGAATTCCGAGAACAATGGAAGAGTTCCGAAGCATTTTTAAATGTCAGCGGAATTCTGAGAACAATGGAAGAGTTCCGAAGCATTTTTAAACTTCAGCAGAATTCCGAGAACAATGGAAGAGTTGTGAAGCATTTTTAAACGTCAGTGGAATTCCAAGAACAATGGAAGAGTTCCGAAGCATTTTTAAATGTCAGCGGAATTCCGAGAACAATAGAAGAGTTCCGAAGCATTTTTAAACTTCAGCAGAATTCCTGGATCAATGGAAGAGTTCCGAAGCATTTTTAAAAGTCAGCAGAATTCCGAGAACAATAGAAGGGTACCAAAGCATGTTTAAACTTCAGCAGAATTCTGAGAACAATGTAAGAGTTCCGAAGCATTTTTAAACTTCACCGGAATTCCGAGAACAATGGAAGAGTTCCGAAGCATTTTTAAACGTCAGCGGAATTCCGAGAACAATGGAAGAGTTCTGAAGCATTTTTAAACATCAGCGGAATTTTGAAAACAATGGAAGATTTCCGAAGCATTTTTAAACGTCAGCGGAATTCTGCGAACACTGGAAGAGTTCCGAAGCATTTTTAAACTTCAGCGGAATTTGGAGAACAATCGAAGAGTTCCGAAGCATTTTTAAAAGTCAGCGGAATTCCGAGAACACTGGAAGAGTTCCGAAGCATTTTTAAACTTCAGCGGAATTTGGAGAACAATCGAAGAGTTCCGAAGCATTTTTAAAAGTCAGCGGAATTCCGAGAACAATGGAAGAGTTGTGAAGCATTTTTAAACGTCAGCGGAATTCCGAGAACAATGGAAGAGTTCCGAAGCATTTTTAAACGTCAGCGGAATTCCCAGAACAATGGAAGAATTCTGAAGCCTTTTTAAATGTCAGCGGAATTCCGAGAACAATGGAAGACTTCTGAAGGCTTTTTAAATGTCAGCGGAATTCCGAGAACAATGGAAGAGTTCCGAAGCATTTTTAAATGTCAGCGGAATTCTGAGAACAATGGAAGAGTTCCGAAGCATTTTTAAACTTCAGCAGAATTCCGAGAACAATGGAAGAGTTCCGAAGCATACTTAAACTTCAGCGGAATTCCGAGAACAATAGAAGAGTTCTGAAGCATTTTTAAAAGTCAGCGGAATACCGAGAACAATGGAAGAGTTGTGAAGCATTTTTAAAAGTCAGCGGAATTCCGAGAACACTGGAAGAGTTCCGAAGCATTTTTAAACTTCAGCGGAATTTGGAGAACAATCGAAGAGTTCCGAAGCAATTTTAAAAGTCAGCGGAATTCCGAGAACAATGGAAGAGTTCAGAAGCATTTTTAAAAGTCAGCAGAATTCCGAGAACAATGCAAGAGTCGTGAAGCATTTTTAAACGTCAGCGGAATTCCAAGAACAATGGAAGAGTTCCGAAGCATTTTTAAACTTCAGCAGAATTCCGAGAACAATGGAAGAGTTCCGAAGCATTCTTAAACTTCAGCGGAATTCCGAGAACAATGGAAGAGTTCCGAAGCATTTTTAAATGTCAGCGGAATTCCGAGAACAATAGAAGAGTTGTGATGCATTTTTAAGCGTCAGCGGAATTCCGAGAACAAAGGAAGAGTTCCGAAGCATTTTTAAACTTCACCGGAATTTGGAGAACAATCGAAGAGTTCCGAAGCATTTTTAAAAGTCAGCGGAATTCCGAGAACACTGGAAGAATTCCGAAGCATTTTTAAACTTCAGCGGAATTTGGAGAACAATCGAAGAGTTCCGAAGCATTTTTAAAAGTCAGCGGAATTCCGAGAACAATGGAAGAGTTGAGAAGCATTTTTAAACGTCAGCGGAATACCAGAACAATGGAAGAGTTCCGAAGCATTTTTAAATGTCAGCGGAATTCCGAGAACAATGGAAGAGTTCTGAAGCATTTTTAAACGTCAGCGGATTTTGAAAACAATGGAAGATTTCTGAATCATTTTTAAACATCAGCGGAATTCTGCGAACACTGGAAGAGTTCCGAAGCATTTTTAAACTTCAGCAGAATTCTGAGAACAATGGAAGAGTTCTGAAGCATTCTTAAACTTCAGTGGAATTCCGAGAACAATGGAACAGTTTTGAAGCAATTTTAAGCGTCAGCGGAATTCCGACAACAATGGAAGAGTTCCGAAGCATTTTTAAAAGTCAGCGGAATTCTGAGAACAATAGAAGAGTTGTGAAGCATTTTTAAGCGTCAGCGGAATTCCGAGAACAATGGAAGAATTCCGAAACATTTTTAAACTTCAAAACTTCAGAAGAATTCCGAGAACAATGGAAGAGTTCTGAAGCATTTTTAAACGTCAGCGGAATTCCGAGAACAATGGAAGAGTTCCGAAGCATTTTTAAACTTCAGCAGAATTCCTGGATCAATGGAAGAGTTCCGAAACATTTTTAAAAGTCAGCACAACTCCGAGAACAATAGAAGGGTATCAAAGCATGTTTAAACTTCAGCGGAATTCTGAGAACAATGTAAGAGTTCCGAAGCATTTTTAAACTTCACCGGAATTCCGAGAACAATGGAAGAGTTCCGAAGCATTTTTAAACGTCAGCGGAATTCCGAGAACAATGGAAGAGTTCTGAAGCATTTTTAAACGTCAGCGGAATTTTGAAAACAATGGAAGATTTCCGAAGCATTTTTAAACGTCAGCGGAATTCCGAGAACAATGGAAGAGTTCTGAAGCATTTTTAAACTTCAGCGGAATTTGGAGAACAATCGAAGAGTTCTGAAGCATTTTTAAAAGTCAGCGGAATTCTGAGAACAATAGAAGAGTTGTGAAGCATTTTTAAGCGTCAGCGGAATTCCGAGAACAATGGAAGAATTCCGAAGCATTTTTAAACTTCAAAACTTCAGAAGAATTCCGAGAACAATGGAAGAGTTCCGAAGCATTCTTAAACTTCAGCGGAATTCCGAGAACAATGGAAGAGTTCCGAAGCATTTTTAAAGGTCAGCGGAATTCCGAGAACAATGGAAGAGTTCCGAAGCATTTTTAAACATCAGCAGAATTCCTGGATCAATGGAAGAGTTCCGAATCATTTTTAAAAGTCAGCAGAATTCCGAGAACAATAGAAGGGTACCAAAGCATGTTTAAACTTCAGCGGAATTCTGAGAACAATGTAAGAGTTCCGAAGCATTTTTAAACTTCACCAGAATTCCGAGAACAATGGAAGAGTTCCGAAGCATTTTTAAACGTCAGCGGAATTCCGAGAACAATGGAAGAGTTCCGAAGCATTTTTAAACTTCACCGGAATTCCGAGAACAATGGAAGAGTTCCGAAGCATTTTTAAACGTCAGCGGAATTCCGAGAACAATGGAAGAGTTCTGAAGCATTTTTAAACATCAGCGGAATTTTGAAAACAATGGAAGATTTCCGAAGCATTTTTAAACGTCAGCGGAATTCTGCGAACACTGGAAGAGTTCCGAAGCATTTTTAAACTTCAGCGGAATTTGGAGAACAATCGAAGAGTTCCGAAGCATTTTT
Source organism: Phyllobates terribilis (assembly GCF_046119375.1). Classification (NCBI taxonomy): domain Eukaryota; kingdom Metazoa; phylum Chordata; class Amphibia; order Anura; family Dendrobatidae; genus Phyllobates; species Phyllobates terribilis. The sequence goes on along the minus strand of NW_027362775.1, from coordinate 17,111,149 downwards.
AAAAGTCAGCGGAATTCCGAGAACAATGGAAGAGTTGTGAAGCATTTTTAAACGTCAGCGGAATTCCGAGAACAATGGAAGAGTTCCGAAGCATTTTTAAACTTCAGCAGAATTCCTGGATCAATGGAAGAGTTCTGAAACATTTTTAAAAGTCAGCAGAACTCCGAGAACAATAGAAGGGTACCAAAGCATGTTTAAACTTCAGCGGAATTCTGAGAACAATGTAAGAGTTCCGAAGCATTTTTAAACTTCACCGGAATTCCGAGAACAATGGAAGAGTTCCGAAGCATTTTTAAACGTCAGCGGAATTCCGAGAACAATGGAAGAGTTCTGAAGCATTTTTAAACATCAGCGGAATTTTGAAAACAATGGAAGATTTCCGAAGCATTTTTAAACGTCAGCGGAATTCTGCGAACACTGGAAGAGTTCCGAAGCATTTTTAAACTTCAGCGGAATTTGGAGAACAATCGAAGAGTTCCGAAGCATTTTTAAAAGTCAGCGGAATTCCGAGAACACTGGAAGAGTTCCGAAGCATTTTTAAACTTCAGCGGAATTTGGAGAACAATCGAAGAGTTCCGAAGCATTTTTAAAAGTCAGCGGAATTCCGAGAACAATGGAAGAGTTGTGAAGCATTTTTAAACGTCAGCGGAATTCCGAGAACAATGGAAGAGTTCCGAAGCATTTTTAAACGTCAGCGGAATTCCCAGAACAATGGAAGAATTCTGAAGCCTTTTTAAATGTCAGCGGAATTCCGAGAACAATGGAAGACTTCTGAAGGCTTTTTAAATGTCAGCGGAATTCCGAGAACAATGGAAGAGTTCCGAAGCATTTTTAAATGTCAGCGGAATTCTGAGAACAATGGAAGAGTTCCGAAGCATTTTTAAACTTCAGCAGAATTCCGAGAACAATGGAAGAGTTCCGAAGCATACTTAAACTTCAGCGGAATTCCGAGAACAATAGAAGAGTTCTGAAGCATTTTTAAAAGTCAGCGGAATACCGAGAACAATGGAAGAGTTGTGAAGCATTTTTAAAAGTCAGCGGAATTCCGAGAACACTGGAAGAGTTCCGAAGCATTTTTAAACTTCAGCGGAATTTGGAGAACAATCGAAGAGTTCCGAAGCAATTTTAAAAGTCAGCGGAATTCCGAGAACAATGGAAGAGTTCAGAAGCATTTTTAAAAGTCAGCAGAATTCCGAGAACAATGCAAGAGTCGTGAAGCATTTTTAAACGTCAGCGGAATTCCAAGAACAATGGAAGAGTTCCGAAGCATTTTTAAACTTCAGCAGAATTCCGAGAACAATGGAAGAGTTCCGAAGCATTCTTAAACTTCAGCGGAATTCCGAGAACAATGGAAGAGTTCCGAAGCATTTTTAAATGTCAGCGGAATTCCGAGAACAATAGAAGAGTTGTGATGCATTTTTAAGCGTCAGCGGAATTCCGAGAACAAAGGAAGAGTTCCGAAGCATTTTTAAACTTCACCGGAATTTGGAGAACAATCGAAGAGTTCCGAAGCATTTTTAAAAGTCAGCGGAATTCCGAGAACACTGGAAGAATTCCGAAGCATTTTTAAACTTCAGCGGAATTTGGAGAACAATCGAAGAGTTCCGAAGCATTTTTAAAAGTCAGCGGAATTCCGAGAACAATGGAAGAGTTGAGAAGCATTTTTAAACGTCAGCGGAATACCAGAACAATGGAAGAGTTCCGAAGCATTTTTAAATGTCAGCGGAATTCCGAGAACAATGGAAGAGTTCTGAAGCATTTTTAAACGTCAGCGGATTTTGAAAACAATGGAAGATTTCTGAATCATTTTTAAACATCAGCGGAATTCTGCGAACACTGGAAGAGTTCCGAAGCATTTTTAAACTTCAGCAGAATTCTGAGAACAATGGAAGAGTTCTGAAGCATTCTTAAACTTCAGTGGAATTCCGAGAACAATGGAACAGTTTTGAAGCAATTTTAAGCGTCAGCGGAATTCCGACAACAATGGAAGAGTTCCGAAGCATTTTTAAAAGTCAGCGGAATTCTGAGAACAATAGAAGAGTTGTGAAGCATTTTTAAGCGTCAGCGGAATTCCGAGAACAATGGAAGAATTCCGAAACATTTTTAAACTTCAAAACTTCAGAAGAATTCCGAGAACAATGGAAGAGTTCTGAAGCATTTTTAAACGTCAGCGGAATTCCGAGAACAATGGAAGAGTTCCGAAGCATTTTTAAACTTCAGCAGAATTCCTGGATCAATGGAAGAGTTCCGAAACATTTTTAAAAGTCAGCACAACTCCGAGAACAATAGAAGGGTATCAAAGCATGTTTAAACTTCAGCGGAATTCTGAGAACAATGTAAGAGTTCCGAAGCATTTTTAAACTTCACCGGAATTCCGAGAACAATGGAAGAGTTCCGAAGCATTTTTAAACGTCAGCGGAATTCCGAGAACAATGGAAGAGTTCTGAAGCATTTTTAAACGTCAGCGGAATTTTGAAAACAATGGAAGATTTCCGAAGCATTTTTAAACGTCAGCGGAATTCCGAGAACAATGGAAGAGTTCTGAAGCATTTTTAAACTTCAGCGGAATTTGGAGAACAATCGAAGAGTTCTGAAGCATTTTTAAAAGTCAGCGGAATTCTGAGAACAATAGAAGAGTTGTGAAGCATTTTTAAGCGTCAGCGGAATTCCGAGAACAATGGAAGAATTCCGAAGCATTTTTAAACTTCAAAACTTCAGAAGAATTCCGAGAACAATGGAAGAGTTCCGAAGCATTCTTAAACTTCAGCGGAATTCCGAGAACAATGGAAGAGTTCCGAAGCATTTTTAAAGGTCAGCGGAATTCCGAGAACAATGGAAGAGTTCCGAAGCATTTTTAAACATCAGCAGAATTCCTGGATCAATGGAAGAGTTCCGAATCATTTTTAAAAGTCAGCAGAATTCCGAGAACAATAGAAGGGTACCAAAGCATGTTTAAACTTCAGCGGAATTCTGAGAACAATGTAAGAGTTCCGAAGCATTTTTAAACTTCACCAGAATTCCGAGAACAATGGAAGAGTTCCGAAGCATTTTTAAACGTCAGCGGAATTCCGAGAACAATGGAAGAGTTCCGAAGCATTTTTAAACTTCACCGGAATTCCGAGAACAATGGAAGAGTTCCGAAGCATTTTTAAACGTCAGCGGAATTCCGAGAACAATGGAAGAGTTCTGAAGCATTTTTAAACATCAGCGGAATTTTGAAAACAATGGAAGATTTCCGAAGCATTTTTAAACGTCAGCGGAATTCTGCGAACACTGGAAGAGTTCCGAAGCATTTTTAAACTTCAGCGGAATTTGGAGAACAATCGAAGAGTTCCGAAGCATTTTTAAAAGTCAGCGGAATTCCGAGAACAATGGAAGAGTTGTGAAGCATTTTTAAACGTCAGCGGAATTCCGAGAACAATGGAAGAGTTCCGAAGCATTTTTAAACTTCAGCAGAATTCCTGGATCAATGGAAGAGTTCTGAAACATTTTTAAAAGTCAGCAGAACTCCGAGAACAATAGAAGGGTACCAAAGCATGTTTAAACTTCAGCGGAATTCTGAGAACAATGTAAGAGTTCCGAAGCATTTTTAAACTTCACCGGAATTCCGAGAACAATGGAAGAGTTCCGAAGCATTTTTAAACGTCAGCGGAATTCCGAGAACAATGGAAGAGTTCTGAAGCATTTTTAAACGTCAGCGGAATTTTGAAAACAATGGAAGATTTCCGAAGCATTTTTAAACGTCAGCGGAATTCCGAGAACAATGGAAGAGTTCTGAAGCATTTTTAAACTTCAGCGGAATTTGGAGAACAATCGAAGAGTTCTGAAGCATTTTTAAAAGTCAGCGGAATTCTGAGAACAATAGAAGAGTTGTGAAGCATTTTTAAGCGTCAGCGGAATTCCGAGAACAATGGAAGAATTCCGAAGCATTTTTAAACTTCAAAACTTCAGAAGAATTCCGAGAACAATGGAAGAGATCCGAAGCATTCTTAAACTTCAGCGGAATTCCGAGAACAATGGAAGCGTTCCGAAGCATTTTTAAAGGTCAGCGGAATTCCGAGAACAATGGAAGAGTTCCGAAGCATTTTTAAACATCAGCAGAATTCCTGGATCAATGGAAGAGTTCCGAATCATTTTTAAAAGTCAGCAGAATTCCGAGAACAATAGAAGGGTACCAAAGCATGTTTAAACTTCAGCGGAATTCTGAGAACAATGTAAGAGTTCCGAAGCATTTTTAAACTTCACCAGAATTCCGAGAACAATGGAAGAGTTCCGAAGCATTTTTAAACGTCAGCGGAATTCCGAGAACAATGGAAGAGTTCCGAAGCATTTTTAAACTTCACCGGAATTCCGAGAACAATGGAAGAGTTCCGAAGCATTTTTAAACGTCAGCGGAATTCCGAGAACAATGGAAGAGTTCTGAAGCATTTTTAAACATCAGCGGAATTTTGAAAACAATGGAAGATTTCCGAAGCATTTTTAAACGTCAGCGGAATTCTGCGAACACTGGAAGAGTTCCGAAGCATTTTTAAACTTCAGCGGAATTTGGAGAACAATCGAAGAGTTCCGAAGCATTTTTAAAAGTCAGCGGAATTCCGAGAACACTGGAAGAGTTCCGAAGCATTTTTAAACTTCAGCGGAATTTGGAGAACAATCGAAGAGTTCCGAAGCATTTTTAAAAGTCAGCGGAATTCCGAGAACAATGGAAGAGTTGTGAAGCATTTTTAAACGTCAGCGGAATTCCGAGAACAATGGAAGAGTTCCGAAGCTTTTTTAAACGTCAGCGGAATTCCCAGAACAATGGAAGAATTCTGAAGCCTTTTTAAATGTCAGCGGAATTCCGAGAACAATGGAAGACTTCTGAAGGCTTTTTAAATGTCAGCGGAATTCCGAGAACAATGGAAGAGTTCCGAAGCATTTTTAAATGTCAGCGGAATTCTGAGAACAATGGAAGAGTTCCGAAGCATTTTTAAACTTCAGCAGAATTCCGAGAACAATGGAAGAGTTGTGAAGCATTTTTAAACGTCAGTGGAATTCCAAGAACAATGGAAGAGTTCCGAAGCATTTTTAAATGTCAGCGGAATTCCGAGAACAATAGAAGAGTTCCGAAGCATTTTTAAACTTCAGCAGAATTCCTGGATCAATGGAAGAGTTCCGAAGCATTTTTAAAAGTCAGCAGAATTCCGAGAACAATAGAAGGGTACCAAAGCATGTTTAAACTTCAGCAGAATTCTGAGAACAATGTAAGAGTTCCGAAGCATTTTTAAACTTCACCGGAATTCCGAGAACAATCGAAGAGTTCTGAAGCATTTTTAAAAGTCAGCGGAATTCTGAGAACAATAGAAGAGTTGTGAAGCATTTTTAAGCGTCAGCGGAATTCCGAGAACAATGGAAGAATTCCGAAGCATTTTTAAACTTCAAAACTTCAGAAGAATTCCGAGAACAATGGAAGAGATCCGAAGCATTCTTAAACTTCAGCGGAATTCCGAGAACAATGGAAGCGTTCCGAAGCATTTTTAAAGGTCAGCGGAATTCCGAGAACAATGGAAGAGTTCCGAAGCATTTTTAAACATCAGCAGAATTCCTGGATCAATGGAAGAGTTCCGAATCATTTTTAAAAGTCAGCAGAATTCCGAGAACAATAGAAGGGTACCAAAGCATGTTTAAACTTCAGCGGAATTCTGAGAACAATGTAAGAGTTCCGAAGCATTTTTAAACTTCACCAGAATTCCGAGAACAATGGAAGAGTTCCGAAGCATTTTTAAACGTCAGCGGAATTCCGAGAACAATGGAAGAGTTCCGAAGCATTTTTAAACTTCACCGGAATTCCGAGAACAATGGAAGAGTTCCGAAGCATTTTTAAACGTCAGCGGAATTCCGAGAACAATGGAAGAGTTCTGAAGCATTTTTAAACATCAGCGGAATTTTGAAAACAATGGAAGATTTCCGAAGCATTTTTAAACGTCAGCGGAATTCTGCGAACACTGGAAGAGTTCCGAAGCATTTTTAAACTTCAGCGGAATTTGGAGAACAATCGAAGAGTTCCGAAGCATTTTTAAAAGTCAGCGGAATTCCGAGAACACTGGAAGAGTTCCGAAGCATTTTTAAACTTCAGCGGAATTTGGAGAACAATCGAAGAGTTCCGAAGCATTTTTAAAAGTCAGCGGAATTCCGAGAACAATGGAAGAGTTGTGAAGCATTTTTAAACGTCAGCGGAATTCCGAGAACAATGGAAGAGTTCCGAAGCTTTTTTAAACGTCAGCGGAATTCCCAGAACAATGGAAGAATTCTGAAGCCTTTTTAAATGTCAGCGGAATTCCGAGAACAATGGAAGACTTCTGAAGGCTTTTTAAATGTCAGCGGAATTCCGAGAACAATGGAAGAGTTCCGAAGCATTTTTAAATGTCAGCGGAATTCTGAGAACAATGGAAGAGTTCCGAAGCATTTTTAAACTTCAGCAGAATTCCGAGAACAATGGAAGAGTTGTGAAGCATTTTTAAACGTCAGTGGAATTCCAAGAACAATGGAAGAGTTCCGAAGCATTTTTAAATGTCAGCGGAATTCCGAGAACAATAGAAGAGTTCCGAAGCATTTTTAAACTTCAGCAGAATTCCTGGATCAATGGAAGAGTTCCGAAGCATTTTTAAAAGTCAGCAGAATTCCGAGAACAATAGAAGGGTACCAAAGCATGTTTAAACTTCAGCAGAATTCTGAGAACAATGTAAGAGTTCCGAAGCATTTTTAAACTTCACCGGAATTCCGAGAACAATGGAAGAGTTCCGAAGCATTTTTAAACGTCAGCGGAATTCCGAGAACAATGGAAGAGTTCTGAAGCATTTTTAAACATCAGCGGAATTTTGAAAACAATGGAAGATTTCCGAAGCATTTTTAAACGTCAGCGGAATTCTGCGAACACTGGAAGAGTTCCGAAGCATTTTTAAACTTCAGCGGAATTTGGAGAACAATCGAAGAGTTCCGAAGCATTTTTAAAAGTCAGCGGAATTCCGAGAACACTGGAAGAGTTCCGAAGCATTTTTAAACTTCAGCGGAATTTGGAGAACAATCGAAGAGTTCCGAAGCATTTTTAAAAGTCAGCGGAATTCCGAGAACAATGGAAGAGTTGTGAAGCATTTTTAAACGTCAGCGGAATTCCGAGAACAATGGAAGAGTTCCGAAGCATTTTTAAACGTCAGCGGAATTCCCAGAACAATGGAAGAATTCTGAAGCCTTTTTAAATGTCAGCGGAATTCCGAGAACAATGGAAGACTTCTGAAGGCTTTTTAAATGTCAGCGGAATTCCGAGAACAATGGAAGAGTTCCGAAGCATTTTTAAATGTCAGCGGAATTCTGAGAACAATGGAAGAGTTCCGAAGCATTTTTAAACTTCAGCAGAATTCCGAGAACAATGGAAGAGTTCCGAAGCATACTTAAACTTCAGCGGAATTCCGAGAACAATAGAAGAGTTCTGAAGCATTTTTAAAAGTCAGCGGAATACCGAGAACAATGGAAGAGTTGTGAAGCATTTTTAAAAGTCAGCGGAATTCCGAGAACACTGGAAGAGTTCCGAAGCATTTTTAAACTTCAGCGGAATTTGGAGAACAATCGAAGAGTTCCGAAGCAATTTTAAAAGTCAGCGGAATTCCGAGAACAATGGAAGAGTTCAGAAGCATTTTTAAAAGTCAGCAGAATTCCGAGAACAATGCAAGAGTTGTGAAGCATTTTTAAACGTCAGCGGAATTCCAAGAACAATGGAAGAGTTCCGAAGCATTTTTAAACTTCAGCAGAATTCCGAGAACAATGGAAGAGTTCCGAAGCATTCTTAAACTTCAGCGGAATTCCGAGAACAATGGAAGAGTTCCGAAGCATTTTTAAATGTCAGCGGAATTCCGAGAACAATAGAAGAGTTGTGATGCATTTTTAAGCGTCAGCGGAATTCCGAGAACAAAGGAAGAGTTCCGAAGCATTTTTAAACTTCACCGGAATTTGGAGAACAATCGAAGAGTTCCGAAGCATTTTTAAAAGTCAGCGGAATTCCGAGAACACTGGAAGAATTCCGAAGCATTTTTAAACTTCAGCGGAATTTGGAGAACAATCGAAGAGTTCCGAAGCATTTTTAAAAGTCAGCGGAATTCCGAGAACAATGGAAGAGTTGAGAAGCATTTTTAAACGTCAGCGGAATACCAGAACAATGGAAGAGTTCCGAAGCATTTTTAAATGTCAGCGGAATTCCGAGAACAATGGAAGAGTTCTGAAGCATTTTTAAACGTCAGCGGATTTTGAAAACACTGGAAGATTTCTGAATCATTTTTAAACATCAGCGGAATTCTGCGAACACTGGAAGAGTTCCGAAGCATTTTTAAACTTCAGCAGAATTCTGAGAACAATGGAAGAGTTCTGAAGCATTCTTAAACTTCAGTGGAATTCCGAGAACAATGGAACAGTTTTGAAGCAATTTTAAGCGTCAGCGGAATTCCGACAACAATGGAAGAGTTCCGAAGCATTTTTAAAAGTCAGCGGAATTCTGAGAACAATAGAAGAGTTGTGAAGCATTTTTAAGCGTCAGCGGAATTCCGAGAACAATGGAAGAATTCCGAAACATTTTTAAACTTCAAAACTTCAGAAGAATTCCGAGAACAATGGAAGAGTTCCGAAGCATTCTTAAACTTCAGCGGAATTCCGAGAACAATGGAAGAGTTTCGAAGCATTTTTAAAGGTCAGCGGAATTCCGAGAACAATGGAAGAGTTCCGAAGCATTTTTAAACATCAGCAGAATTCCTGGATCAATGGAAAAGTTCCGAATCATTTTTAAAAGTCAGCAGAATTCCGAGAACAATAGAAGGGTACCAAAGCATGTTTAAACTTCAGCGGAATTCCGAGAACAATGTAAGAGTTCCGAAGCATTTTTAAACTTCACCAGAATTCCGAGAACAATGGAAGAGTTCAAAAGCATTTTTAAACGTCAGCGGAATTCCGAGAACAATGGAAGAGTTCCGAAGCATTTTTAAACTTCACCGGAATTCCGAGAACAATGGAAGAGTTCCGAAGCATTTTTAAACGTCAGCGGAATTCCGAGAACAATGGAAGAGTTCTGAAGCATTTTTAAACATCAGCGGAATTTTGAAAACATTGGAAGATTTCCGAAGCATTTTTAAACGTCAGCGGAATTCTGCGAACACTGGAAGAGTTCCGAAGCATTTTTAAACTTCAGCGGAATTTGGAGAACAATCGAAGAGTTCTGAAGCATTTTTAAAAGTCAGCGGAATTCCGAGAACAATGGAAGAGTTGTGAAGCATTTTTAAACGTCAGCGGAATTCCGAGAACAATGGAAGAGTTCCGAAGCATTTTTAAACTTCAGCAGAATTCCTGGATCAATGGAAGAGTTCCGAAACATTTTTAAAAGTCAGCACAACTCCGAGAACAATAGAAGGGTATCAAAGCATGTTTAAACTTCAGCGGAATTCTGAGAACAATGTAAGAGTTCCGAAGCATTTTTAAACTTCACCGGAATTCCGAGAACAATGGAAGAGTTCCGAAGCATTTTTAAACGTCAGCGGAATTCCGAGAACAATGGAAGAGTTCTGAAGCATTTTTAAACGTCAGCGGAATTTTGAAAACAATGGAAGATTTCCGAAGCATTTTTAAACGTCAGCGGAATTCCGAGAACAATGGAAGAGTTCTGAAGCATTTTTAAACTTCAGCGGAATTTGGAGAACAATCGAAGAGTTCTGAAGCATTTTTAAAAGTCAGCGGAATTCTGAGAACAATAGAAGAGTTGTGAAGCATTTTTAAGCGTCAGCGGAATTCCGAGAACAATGGAAGAATTCCGAAGCATTTTTAAACTTCAGCGGAATTTGGAGAACAATCGAAGAGTTCCGAAGCATTTTTAAAAGTCAGCGGAATTCCGAGAACAATGGAAGAGTTGAGAAGCATTTTTAAACGTCAGCGGAATACCAGAACAATGGAAGAGTTCCGAAGCATTTTTAAATGTCAGCGGAATTCCGAGAACAATGGAAGAGTTCTGAAGCATTTTTAAACGTCAGCGGATTTTGAAAACAATGGAAGATTTCTGAATCATTTTTAAACATCAGCGGAATTCTGCGAACACTGGAAGAGTTCCGAAGCATTTTTAAACTTCAGCAGAATTCTGAGAACAATGGAAGAGTTCTGAAGCATTCTTAAACTTCAGTGGAATTCCGAGAACAATGGAACAGTTTTGAAGCAATTTTAAGCGTCAGCGGAATTCCGACAACAATGGAAGAGTTCCGAAGCATTTTTAAAAGTCAGCGGAATTCTGAGAACAATAGAAGAGTTGTGAAGCATTTTTAAGCGTCAGCGGAATTCCGAGAACAATGGAAGAATTCCGAAACATTTTTAAACTTCAAAACTTCAGAAGAATTCCGAGAACAATGGAAGAGTTCCGAAGCATTCTTAAACTTCAGCGGAATTCCGAGAACAATGGAAGAGTTTCGAAGCATTTTTAAAGGTCAGCGGAATTCCGAGAACAATGGAAGAGTTCCGAAGCATTTTTAAACATCAGCAGAATTCCTGGATCAATGGAAAAGTTCCGAATCATTTTTAAAAGTCAGCAGAATTCCGAGAACAATAGAAGGGTACCAAAGCATGTTTAAACTTCAGCGGAATTCCGAGAACAATGTAAGAGTTCCGAAGCATTTTTAAACTTCACCAGAATTCCGAGAACAATGGAAGAGTTCAAAAGCATTTTTAAACGTCAGCGGAATTCCGAGAACAATGGAAGAGTTCCGAAGCATTTTTAAACTTCACCGGAATTCCGAGAACAATGGAAGAGTTCCGAAGCATTTTTAAACGTCAGCGGAATTCCGAGAACAATGGAAGAGTTCTGAAGCATTTTTAAACATCAGCGGAATTTTGAAAACATTGGAAGATTTCCGAAGCATTTTTAAACGTCAGCGGAATTCTGCGAACACTGGAAGAGTTCCGAAGCATTTTTAAACTTCAGCGGAATTTGGAGAACAATCGAAGAGTTCTGAAGCATTTTTAAAAGTCAGCGGAATTCCGAGAACAATGGAAGAGTTGTGAAACATTTTTAAACGTCAGCGGAATTCCGAGAACAATGGAAGAGTTCCGAAGCATTTTTAAACTTCAGCAGAATTCCTGGATCAATGGAAGAGTTCCGAAACATTTTTAAAAGTCAGCACAACTCCGAGAACAATAGAAGGGTATCAAAGCATGTTTAAACTTCAGCGGAATTCTGAGAACAATGTAAGAGTTCCGAAGCATTTTTAAACTTCACCGGAATTCCGAGAACAATGGAAGAGTTCCGAAGCATTTTTAAACGTCAGCGGAATTCCGAGAACAATGGAAGAGTTCCGAAGCATTTTTAAACTTCACCGGAATTCCGAGAACAATGGAAGAGTTCCGAAGCATTTTTAAACGTCAGCGGAATTCCGAGAACAATGGAAGAGTTCTGAAGCATTTTTAAACATCAGCGGAATTTTGAAAACAATGGAAGATTTCCGAAGCATTTTTAAACGTCAGCGGAATTCTGCGAACACTGGAAGAGTTCCGAAGCATTTTTAAACTTCAGCGGAATTTGGAGAACAATCGAAGAGTTCCGAAGCATTTTTAAAAGTCAGCGGAATTCCGAGAACAATGGAAGAGTTGTGAAGCATTTTTAAACGTCAGCGGAATTCCGAGAACAATGGAAGAGTTCCGAAGCATTTTTAAACTTCAGCAAATTCCTGGATCAATGGAAGAGTTCCGAAACATTTTTAAAAGTCAGCAGAACTCCGAGAACAATAGAAGGGTACCAAAGCATGTTTAAACTTCAGCGGAATTCTGAGAACAATGTAAGAGTTCCGAAGCATTTTTAAACTTCACCGGAATTCCGAGAACAATGGAAGAGTTCCGAAGCATTTTTAAACGTCAGCGGAATTCCGAGAACAATGGAAGAGTTCTGAAGCATTTTTAAACATCAGCGGAATTTTGAAAACAATGGAAGATTTCCGAAGCATTTTTAAACGTCAGCGGAATTCTGCGAACACTGGAAGAGTTCCGAAGCACTTTTAAACTTCAGCGGAATTTGGAGAACAATCGAAGAGTTCCGAAGCATTTTTAAAAGTCAGCGGAATTCCGAGAACACTGGAAGAATTCCGAAGCATTTTTAAACTTCAGCGGAATTTGGAGAACAATCGAAGAGTTCCGAAGCATTTTTAAAAGTCAGCGGAATTCCGAGAACAATGGAAGAGTTGTGAAGCATTTTTAAACGTCAGCGGAATACCAGAACAATGGAAGAGTTCCGAAGCATTTTTAAATGTCAGCGGAATTCCGAGAACAATGGAAGAGTTCTGAAGCATTTTTAAACGTCAGCGGATTTTGAAAACAATGGAAGATTTCCGAAGCATTTTTAAACGTCAGCGGAATTCTGCGAACACTGGAAGAGTTCCGAAGCATTTTTAAACTTCAGCGGAATTTGGAGAACAATCGAAGAGTTCCGAAGCAATTTTAAAAGTCAGCGGAATTCCGAGAACAATGGAAGAGTTGTGAAGCATTTTTAAACTTCAGTGGAATTCCAAGAACAAAGGAAGAGTTCCGAAGCATTTTTAAACGTCAGCGGATTTTGAAAACAATGGAAGATTTCCGAAGCATTTTTAAAAGTCAGCGGAATTCCGAGAACAATGGAAGAGTTGAGAAGCATTTTTAAACGTCAGCGGAATACCAGAACAATGGAAGAGTTCCGAAGCATTTTTAAATGTCAGCGGAATTCCGAGAACAATGGAAGAGTTCTGAAGCATTTTTAAACGTCAGCGGATTTTGAAAACAATGGAAGATTTCTGAATCATTTTTAAACATCAGCGGAATTCTGCGAACACTGGAAGAGTTCCGAAGCATTTTTAAACTTCAGCAGAATTCTGAGAACAATGGAAGAGTTCTGAAGCATTCTTAAACTTCAGTGGAATTTCCGAGAACAATGGAACAGTTTTGAAGCAATTTTAAGCGTCAGCGGAATTCCGACAACAATGGAAGAGTTCCGAAGCATTTTTAAAAGTCAGCGGAATTCTGAGAACAATAGAAGAGTTGTGAAGCATTTTTAAGCGTCAGCGGAATTCCGAGAACAATGGAAGAATTCCGAAACATTTTTAAACTTCAAAACTTCAGAAGAATTCCGAGAACAATGGAAGAGTTCCGAAGCATTCTTAAACTTCAGCGGAATTCCGAGAACAATGGAAGAGTTTCGAAGCATTTTTAAAGGTCAGCGGAATTCCGAGAACAATGGAAGAGTTCCGAAGCATTTTTAAACATCAGCAGAATTCCTGGATCAATGGAAGAGTTCCGAATCATTTTTAAAAGTCAGCAGAATTCCGAGAACAATAGAAGGGTACCAAAGCATGTTTAAACTTCAGCGGAATTCCGAGAACAATGGAAGAGTTCCGAAGCATTTTTAAACTTCACCGGAATTCCGAGAACAATGGAAGAGTTCCGAAGCATTTTTAAACGTCAGCGGAATTCCGAGAACAATGGAAGAGTTCTGAAGCATTTTTAAACATCAGCGGAATTTTGAAAACAATGGAAGATTTCCGAAGCATTTTTAAACGTCAGCGGAATTCTGCGAACACTGGAAGAGTTCCGAAGCATTTTTAAACTTCAGCGGAATTTGGAGAACAATCGAAGAGTTCCGAAGCATTTTTAAAAGTCAGCGGAATTCCGAGAACAATGGAAGAGTTGAGAAGCATTTTTAAACGTCAGCGGAATACCAGAACAATGGAAGAGTTCCGAAGCATTTTTAAATGTCAGCGGAATTCCGAGAACAATGGAAGAGTTCTGAAGCATTTTTAAACGTCAGCGGATTTTGAAAACAATGGAAGATTTCTGAATCATTTTTAAACGTCAGCGGAATTCTGCGAACACTGGAAGAGTTCCGAAGCATTTTTAAACTTCAGCAGAATTCTGAGAACAATGGAAGAGTTCTGAAGCATTCTTAAACTTCAGTGGAATTCCGAGAACAATGGAACAGTTTTGAAGCAATTTTAAGCGTCAGCGGAATTCCGACAACAATGGAAGAGTTCCGAAGCATTTTTAAAAGTCAGCGGAATTCTGAGAACAATAGAAGAGTTGTGAAGCATTTTTAAGCGTCAGCGGAATTCCGAGAACAATGGAAGAATTCCGAAACATTTTTAAACTTCAAAACTTCAGAAGAATTCCGAGAACAATGGAAGAGTTCCGAAGCATTCTTAAACTTCAGCGGAATTCCGAGAACAATGGAAGAGTTTCGAAGCATTTTTAAAGGTCAGCGGAATTCCGAGAACAATGGAAGAGTTCCGAAGCATTTTTAAACATCAGCAGAATTCCTGGATCAATGGAAAAGTTCCGAATCATTTTTAAAAGTCAGCAGAATTCCGAGAACAATAGAAGGGTACCAAAGCATGTTTAAACTTCAGTGGAATTCCGAGAACAATGTAAGAGTTCCGAAGCATTTTTAAACGTCAGCGGAATTCCGAGAACAATGGAAGAGTTCTGAAGCATTTTTAAACATCAGCGGAATTTTGAAAACAATGGAAGATTTCCGAAGCATTTTTAAACGTCAGCGGAATTCTGCGAACACTGGAAGAGTTCCGAAGCATTTTTAAACTTCAGCGGAATTTGGAGAACAATCGAAGAGTTCTGAAGCATTTTTAAAAGTCAGCGGAATTCCGAGAACAATGGAAGAGTTGTGAAGCATTTTTAAACGTCAGCGGAATTCCGAGAACAATGGAAGAGTTCCGAAGCATTTTTAAACTTCAGCAGAATTCCTGGATCAATGGAAGAGTTCCAAAACATTTTTAAAAGTCAGCACAACTCCGAGAACAATAGAAGGGTACCAAAGCATGTTTAAACTTCAGCGGAATTCTGAGAACAATGTAAGAGTTCCGAAGCATTTTTAAACTTCACCGGAATTCCGAGAACAATGGAAGAGTTCCGAAGCATTTTTAAACGTCAGCGGAATTCCGAGAACAATGGAAGAGTTCTGAAGCATTTTTAAACGTCAGCGGAATTTTGAAAACAATGGAAGATTTCCGAAGCATTTTTAAACGTCAGCGGAATTCCGAGAACAATGGAAGAGTTCTGAAGCATTTTTAAACTTCAGCGGAATTTGGAGAACAATCGAAGAGTTCTGAAGCATTTTTAAAAGTCAGCGGAATTCTGAGAACAATAGAAGAGTTGTGAAGCATTTTTAAGCGTCAGCGGAATTCCGAGAACAATGGAAGAATTCCGAAGCATTTTTAAACTTCAAAACTTCAGAAGAATTCCGAGAACAATGGAAGAGTTCCGAAGCATTCTTAAACTTCAGCGGAATTCCGAGAACAATGGAAGAGTTCCGAAGCATTTTTAAAGGTCAGCGGAATTCCGAGAACAATGGAAGAGTTCCGAAGCATTTTTAAACATCAGCAGAATTCCTGGATCAATGGAAGAGTTCCGAATCATTTTTAAAAGTCAGCAGAATTCCGAGAACAATAGAAGGGTACCAAAGCATGTTTAAACTTCAGCGGAATTCTGAGAACAATGTAAGAGTTCCGAAGCATTTTTAAACTTCACCAGAATTCCGAGAACAATGGAAGAGTTCCGAAGCATTTTTAAACTTCAGCGGAATTTGGAGAACAATCGAAGAGTTCTGAAGCATTTTTAAAAGTCAGCGGAATTCCGAGAACAATGGAAGAGTTGTGAAGCATTTTTAAACGTCAGCGGAATTCCGAGAACAATGGAAGAGTTCCGAAGCATTTTTAAACTTCAGCAGAATTCCTGGATCAATGGAAGAGTTCCAAAACATTTTTAAAAGTCAGCACAACTCCGAGAACAATAGAAGGGTACCAAAGCATGTTTAAACTTCAGCGGAATTCTGAGAACAATGTAAGAGTTCCGAAGCATTTTTAAACTTCACCGGAATTCCGAGAACAATGGAAGAGTTCCGAAGCATTTTTAAACGTCAGCGGAATTCCGAGAACAATGGAAGAGTTCTGAAGCATTTTTAAACGTCAGCGGAATTTTGAAAACAATGGAAGATTTCCGAAGCATTTTTAAACGTCAGCGGAATTCCGAGAACAATGGAAGAGTTCTGAAGCATTTTTAAACTTCAGCGGAATTTGGAGAACAATCGAAGAGTTCTGAAGCATTTTTAAAAGTCAGCGGAATTCTGAGAACAATAGAAGAGTTGTGAAGCATTTTTAAGCGTCAGCGGAATTCCGAGAACAATGGAAGAATTCCGAAGCATTTTTAAACTTCAAAACTTCAGAAGAATTCCGAGAACAATGGAAGAGTTCCGAAGCATTCTTAAACTTCAGCGGAATTCCGAGAACAATGGAAGAGTTCCGAAGCATTTTTAAAGGTCAGCGGAATTCCGAGAACAATGGAAGAGTTCCGAAGCATTTTTAAACATCAGCAGAATTCCTGGATCAATGGAAGAGTTCCGAATCATTTTTAAAAGTCAGCAGAATTCCGAGAACAATAGAAGGGTACCAAAGCATGTTTAAACTTCAGTGGAATTCCGAGAACAATGTAAGAGTTCCGAAGCATTTTTAAACGTCAGCGGAATTCCGAGAACAATGGAAGAGTTCTGAAGCATTTTTAAACATCAGCGGAATTTTGAAAACAATGGAAGATTTCCGAAGCATTTTTAAACGTCAGCGGAATTCTGCGAACACTGGAAGAGTTCCGAAGCATTTTTAAACTTCAGCGGAATTTGGAGAACAATCGAAGAGTTCTGAAGCATTTTTAAAAGTCAGCGGAATTCCGAGAACAATGGAAGAGTTGTGAAGCATTTTTAAACGTCAGCGGAATTCCGAGAACAATGGAAGAGTTCCGAAGCATTTTTAAACTTCAGCAGAATTCCTGGATCAATGGAAGAGTTCCAAAACATTTTTAAAAGTCAGCACAACTCCGAGAACAATAGAAGGGTACCAAAGCATGTTTAAACTTCAGCGGAATTCTGAGAACAATGTAAGAGTTCCGAAGCATTTTTAAACTTCACCGGAATTCCGAGAACAATGGAAGAGTTCCGAAGCATTTTTAAACGTCAGCGGAATTCCGAGAACAATGGAAGAGTTCTGAAGCATTTTTAAACGTCAGCGGAATTTTGAAAACAATGGAAGATTTCCGAAGCATTTTTAAACGTCAGCGGAATTCCGAGAACAATGGAAGAGTTCTGAAGCATTTTTAAACTTCAGCGGAATTTGGAGAACAATCGAAGAGTTCTGAAGCATTTTTAAAAGTCAGCGGAATTCTGAGAACAATAGAAGAGTTGTGAAGCATTTTTAAGCGTCAGCGGAATTCCGAGAACAATGGAAGAATTCCGAAGCATTTTTAAACTTCAAAACTTCAGAAGAATTCCGAGAACAATGGAAGAGTTCCGAAGCATTCTTAAACTTCAGCGGAATTCCGAGAACAATGGAAGAGTTCCGAAGCATTTTTAAAGGTCAGCGGAATTCCGAGAACAATGGAAGAGTTCCGAAGCATTTTTAAACATCAGCAGAATTCCTGGATCAATGGAAGAGTTCCGAATCATTTTTAAAAGTCAGCAGAATTCCGAGAACAATAGAAGGGTACCAAAGCATGTTTAAACTTCAGCGGAATTCTGAGAACAATGTAAGAGTTCCGAAGCATTTTTAAACTTCACCAGAATTCCGAGAACAATGGAAGAGTTCCGAAGCATTTTTAAACGTCAGCGGAATTCCGAGAACAATGGAAGAGTTCCGAAGCATTTTTAAACTTCACCGGAATTCCGAGAACAATGGAAGAGTTCCGAAGCATTTTTAAACGTCAGCGGAATTCCGAGAACAATGGAAGAGTTCTGAAGCATTTTTAAACATCAGCGGAATTTTGAAAACAATGGAAGATTTCCGAAGCATTTTTAAACGTCAGCGGAATTCTGCGAACACTGGAAGAGTTCCGAAGCATTTTTAAACTTCAGCGGAATTTGGAGAACAATCGAAGAGTTCCGAAGCATTTTTAAAAGTCAGCGGAATTCCGAGAACAATGGAAGAGTTGTGAAGCATTTTTAAACGTCAGCGGAATTCCGAGAACAATGGAAGAGTTCCGAAGCATTTTTAAACTTCAGCAGAATTCCTGGATCAATGGAAGAGTTCTGAAACATTTTTAAAAGTCAGCAGAACTCCGAGAACAATAGAAGGGTACCAAAGCATGTTTAAACTTCAGCGGAATTCTGAGAACAATGTAAGAGTTCCGAAGCATTTTTAAACTTCACCGGAATTCCGAGAACAATGGAAGAGTTCCGAAGCATTTTTAAACGTCAGCGGAATTCCGAGAACAATGGAAGAGTTCTGAAGCATTTTTAAACGTCAGCGGAATTTTGAAAACAATGGAAGATTTCCGAAGCATTTTTAAACGTCAGCGGAATTCCGAGAACAATGGAAGAGTTCTGAAGCATTTTTAAACTTCAGCGGAATTTGGAGAACAATCGAAGAGTTCTGAAGCATTTTTAAAAGTCAGCGGAATTCTGAGAACAATAGAAGAGTTGTGAAGCATTTTTAAGCGTCAGCGGAATTCCGAGAACAATGGAAGAATTCCGAAGCATTTTTAAACTTCAAAACTTCAGAAGAATTCCGAGAACAATGGAAGAGTTCCGAAGCATTCTTAAACTTCAGCGGAATTCCGAGAACAATGGAAGAGTTCCGAAGCATTTTTAAAGGTCAGCGGAATTCCGAGAACAATGGAAGAGTTCCGAAGCATTTTTAAACATCAGCAGAATTCCTGGATCAATGGAAGAGTTCCGAATCATTTTTAAAAGTCAGCAGAATTCCGAGAACAATAGAAGGGTACCAAAGCATGTTTAAACTTCAGCGGAATTCTGAGAACAATGTAAGAGTTCCGAAGCATTTTTAAACTTCACCAGAATTCCGAGAACAATGGAAGAGTTCCGAAGCATTTTTAAACTTCAGCGGAATTTGGAGAACAATCGAAGAGTTCTGAAGCATTTTTAAAAGTCAGCGGAATTCCGAGAACAATGGAAGAGTTGTGAAGCATTTTTAAACGTCAGCGGAATTCCGAGAACAATGGAAGAGTTCCGAAGCATTTTTAAACTTCAGCAGAATTCCTGGATCAATGGAAGAGTTCCAAAACATTTTTAAAAGTCAGCACAACTCCGAGAACAATAGAAGGGTACCAAAGCATGTTTAAACTTCAGCGGAATTCTGAGAACAATGTAAGAGTTCCGAAGCATTTTTAAACTTCACCGGAATTCCGAGAACAATGGAAGAGTTCCGAAGCATTTTTAAACGTCAGCGGAATTCCGAGAACAATGGAAGAGTTCTGAAGCATTTTTAAACGTCAGCGGAATTTTGAAAACAATGGAAGATTTCCGAAGCATTTTTAAACGTCAGCGGAATTCCGAGAACAATGGAAGAGTTCTGAAGCATTTTTAAACTTCAGCGGAATTTGGAGAACAATCGAAGAGTTCTGAAGCATTTTTAAAAGTCAGCGGAATTCTGAGAACAATAGAAGAGTTGTGAAGCATTTTTAAGCGTCAGCGGAATTCCGAGAACAATGGAAGAATTCCGAAGCATTTTTAAACTTCAAAACTTCAGAAGAATTCCGAGAACAATGGAAGAGTTCCGAAGCATTCTTAAACTTCAGCGGAATTCCGAGAACAATGGAAGAGTTCCGAAGCATTTTTAAAGGTCAGCGGAATTCCGAGAACAATGGAAGAGTTCCGAAGCATTTTTAAACATCAGCAGAATTCCTGGATCAATGGAAGAGTTCCGAATCATTTTTAAAAGTCAGCAGAATTCCGAGAACAATAGAAGGGTACCAAAGCATGTTTAAACTTCAGTGGAATTCCGAGAACAATGTAAGAGTTCCGAAGCATTTTTAAACGTCAGCGGAATTCCGAGAACAATGGAAGAGTTCTGAAGCATTTTTAAACATCAGCGGAATTTTGAAAACAATGGAAGATTTCCGAAGCATTTTTAAACGTCAGCGGAATTCTGCGAACACTGGAAGAGTTCCGAAGCATTTTTAAACTTCAGCGGAATTTGGAGAACAATCGAAGAGTTCTGAAGCATTTTTAAAAGTCAGCGGAATTCCGAGAACAATGGAAGAGTTGTGAAGCATTTTTAAACGTCAGCGGAATTCCGAGAACAATGGAAGAGTTCCGAAGCATTTTTAAACTTCAGCAGAATTCCTGGATCAATGGAAGAGTTCCAAAACATTTTTAAAAGTCAGCACAACTCCGAGAACAATAGAAGGGTACCAAAGCATGTTTAAACTTCAGCGGAATTCTGAGAACAATGTAAGAGTTCCGAAGCATTTTTAAACTTCACCGGAATTCCGAGAACAATGGAAGAGTTCCGAAGCATTTTTAAACGTCAGCGGAATTCCGAGAACAATGGAAGAGTTCTGAAGCATTTTTAAACGTCAGCGGAATTTTGAAAACAATGGAAGATTTCCGAAGCATTTTTAAACGTCAGCGGAATTCCGAGAACAATGGAAGAGTTCTGAAGCATTTTTAAACTTCAGCGGAATTTGGAGAACAATCGAAGAGTTCTGAAGCATTTTTAAAAGTCAGCGGAATTCTGAGAACAATAGAAGAGTTGTGAAGCATTTTTAAGCGTCAGCGGAATTCCGAGAACAATGGAAGAATTCCGAAGCATTTTTAAACTTCAAAACTTCAGAAGAATTCCGAGAACAATGGAAGAGTTCCGAAGCATTCTTAAACTTCAGCGGAATTCCGAGAACAATGGAAGAGTTCCGAAGCATTTTTAAAGGTCAGCGGAATTCCGAGAACAATGGAAGAGTTCCGAAGCATTTTTAAACATCAGCAGAATTCCTGGATCAATGGAAGAGTTCCGAATCATTTTTAAAAGTCAGCAGAATTCCGAGAACAATAGAAGGGTACCAAAGCATGTTTAAACTTCAGCGGAATTCTGAGAACAATGTAAGAGTTCCGAAGCATTTTTAAACTTCACCAGAATTCCGAGAACAATGGAAGAGTTCCGAAGCATTTTTAAACGTCAGCGGAATTCCGAGAACAATGGAAGAGTTCCGAAGCATTTTTAAACTTCACCGGAATTCCGAGAACAATGGAAGAGTTCCGAAGCATTTTTAAACGTCAGCGGAATTCCGAGAACAATGGAAGAGTTCTGAAGCATTTTTAAACATCAGCGGAATTTTGAAAACAATGGAAGATTTCCGAAGCATTTTTAAACGTCAGCGGAATTCTGCGAACACTGGAAGAGTTCCGAAGCATTTTTAAACTTCAGCGGAATTTGGAGAACAATCGAAGAGTTCCGAAGCATTTTTAAACTTCAGCAGAATTCCTGGATCAATGGAAGAGTTCTGAAACATTTTTAAAAGTCAGCAGAACTCCGAGAACAATAGAAGGGTACCAAAGCATGTTTAAACTTCAGCGGAATTCTGAGAACAATGTAAGAGTTCCGAAGCATTTTTAAACTTCACCGGAATTCCGAGAACAATGGAAGAGTTCCGAAGCATTTTTAAACGTCAGCGGAATTCCGAGAACAATGGAAGAGTTCTGAAGCATTTTTAAACATCAGCGGAATTTTGAAAACAATGGAAGATTTCCGAAGCATTTTTAAACGTCAGCGGAATTCTGCGAACACTGGAAGAGTTCCGAAGCACTTTTAAACTTCAGCGGAATTTGGAGAACAATCGAAGAGTTCCGAAGCATTTTTAAAAGTCAGCGGAATTCCGAGAACACTGGAAGAATTCCGAAGCATTTTTAAACTTCAGCGGAATTTGGAGAACAATCGAAGAGTTCCGAAGCATTTTTAAAAGTCAGCGGAATTCCGAGAACAATGGAAGAGTTGTGAAGCATTTTTAAACGTCAGCGGAATACCAGAACAATGGAAGAGTTCCGAAGCATTTTTAAATGTCAGCGGAATTCCGAGAACAATGGAAGAGTTCTGAAGCATTTTTAAACGTCAGCGGATTTTGAAAACAATGGAAGATTTCCGAAGCATTTTTAAACGTCAGCGGAATTCTGCGAACACTGGAAGAGTTCCGAAGCATTTTTAAACTTCAGCGGAATTTGGAGAACAATCGAAGAGTTCCGAAGCAATTTTAAAAGTCAGCGGAATTCCGAGAACAATGGAAGAGTTGTGAAGCATTTTTAAACTTCAGTGGAATTCCAAGAACAAAGGAAGAGTTCCGAAGCATTTTTAAACGTCAGCGGATTTTGAAAACAATGGAAGATTTCCGAAGCATTTTTAAAAGTCAGCGGAATTCCGAGAACAATGGAAGAGTTGAGAAGCATTTTTAAACGTCAGCGGAATACCAGAACAATGGAAGAGTTCCGAAGCATTTTTAAATGTCAGCGGAATTCCGAGAACAATGGAAGAGTTCTGAAGCATTTTTAAACGTCAGCGGATTTTGAAAACAATGGAAGATTTCTGAATCATTTTTAAACATCAGCGGAATTCTGCGAACACTGGAAGAGTTCCGAAGCATTTTTAAACTTCAGCAGAATTCTGAGAACAATGGAAGAGTTCTGAAGCATTCTTAAACTTCAGTGGAATTCCGAGAACAATGGAACAGTTTTGAAGCAATTTTAAGCGTCAGCGGAATTCCGACAACAATGGAAGAGTTCCGAAGCATTTTTAAAAGTCAGCGGAATTCTGAGAACAATAGAAGAGTTGTGAAGCATTTTTAAGCGTCAGCGGAATTCCGAGAACAATGGAAGAATTCCGAAACATTTTTAAACTTCAAAACTTCAGAAGAATTCCGAGAACAATGGAAGAGTTCTGAAGCATTTTTAAACATCAGCGGAATTTTGAAAACAATGGAAGATTTCCGAAGCATTTTTAAACGTCAGCGGAATTCTGCGAACACTGGAAGAGTTCCGAAGCATTTTTAAACTTCAGCGGAATTTGGAGAACAATCGAAGAGTTCCGAAGCATTTTTAAAAGTCAGCGGAATTCCGAGAACACTGGAAGAGTTCCGAAGCATTTTTAAACTTCAGCGGAATTTGGAGAACAATCGAAGAGTTCCGAAGCATTTTTAAAAGTCAGCGGAATTCCGAGAACAATGGAAGAGTTGTGAAGCATTTTTAAACGTCAGCGGAATTCCGAGAACAATGGAAGAGTTCCGAAGCTTTTTTAAACGTCAGCGGAATTCCCAGAACAATGGAAGAATTCTGAAGCCTTTTTAAATGTCAGCGGAATTCCGAGAACAATGGAAGACTTCTGAAGGCTTTTTAAATGTCAGCGGAATTCCGAGAACAATGGAAGAGTTCCGAAGCATTTTTAAATGTCAGCGGAATTCTGAGAACAATGGAAGAGTTCCGAAGCATTTTTAAACTTCAGCAGAATTCCGAGAACAATGGAAGAGTTGTGAAGCATTTTTAAACGTCAGTGGAATTCCAAGAACAATGGAAGAGTTCCGAAGCATTTTTAAATGTCAGCGGAATTCCGAGAACAATAGAAGAGTTCCGAAGCATTTTTAAACTTCAGCAGAATTCCTGGATCAATGGAAGAGTTCCGAAGCATTTTTAAAAGTCAGCAGAATTCCGAGAACAATAGAAGGGTACCAAAGCATGTTTAAACTTCAGCAGAATTCTGAGAACAATGTAAGAGTTCCGAAGCATTTTTAAACTTCACCGGAATTCCGAGAACAATGGAAGAGTTCCGAAGCATTTTTAAACGTCAGCGGAATTCCGAGAACAATGGAAGAGTTCTGAAGCATTTTTAAACATCAGCGGAATTTTGAAAACAATGGAAGATTTCCGAAGCATTTTTAAACGTCAGCGGAATTCTGCGAACACTGGAAGAGTTCCGAAGCATTTTTAAACTTCAGCGGAATTTGGAGAACAATCGAAGAGTTCCGAAGCATTTTTAAAAGTCAGCGGAATTCCGAGAACACTGGAAGAGTTCCGAAGCATTTTTAAACTTCAGCGGAATTTGTAGAACAATCGAAGAGTTCCGAAGCATTTTTAAAAGTCAGCGGAATTCCGAGAACAATGGAAGAGTTGTGAAGCATTTTTAAACGTCAGCGGAATTCCGAGAACAATGGAAGAGTTCCGAAGCATTTTTAAACGTCAGCGGAATTCCCAGAACAATGGAAGAATTCTGAAGCCTTTTTAAATGTCAGCGGAATTCCGAGAACAATGGAAGACTTCTGAAGGCTTTTTAAATGTCAGCGGAATTCCGAGAACAATGGAAGAGTTCCGAAGCATTTTTAAATGTCAGCGGAATTCTGAGAACAATGGAAGAGTTCCGAAGCATTTTTAAACTTCAGCAGAATTCCGAGAACAATGGAAGAGTTCCGAAGCATACTTAAACTTCAGCGGAATTCCGAGAACAATAGAAGAGTTCTGAAGCATTTTTAAAAGTCAGCGGAATACCGAGAACAATGGAAGAGTTGTGAAGCATTTTTAAAAGTCAGCGGAATTCCGAGAACACTGGAAGAGTTCCGAAGCATTTTTAAACTTCAGCGGAATTTGGAGAACAATCGAAGAGTTCCGAAGCAATTTTAAAAGTCAGCGGAATTCCGAGAACAATGGAAGAGTTCAGAAGCATTTTTAAAAGTCAGCAGAATTCCGAGAACAATGCAAGAGTTGTGAAGCATTTTTAAACGTCAGCGGAATTCCAAGAACAATGGAAGAGTTCCGAAGCATTTTTAAACTTCAGCAGAATTCCGAGAACAATGGAAGAGTTCCGAAGCATTCTTAAACTTCAGCGGAATTCCGAGAACAATGGAAGAGTTCCGAAGCATTTTTAAATGTCAGCGGAATTCCGAGAACAATAGAAGAGTTGTGATGCATTTTTAAGCGTCAGCGGAATTCCGAGAACAAAGGAAGAGTTCCGAAGCATTTTTAAACTTCACCGGAATTTGGAGAACAATCGAAGAGTTCCGAAGCATTTTTAAAAGTCAGCGGAATTCCGAGAACACTGGAAGAATTCCGAAGCATTTTTAAACTTCAGCGGAATTTGGAGAACAATCGAAGAGTTCCGAAGCATTTTTAAAAGTCAGCGGAATTCCGAGAACAATGGAAGAGTTGAGAAGCATTTTTAAACGTCAGCGGAATACCAGAACAATGGAAGAGTTCCGAAGCATTTTTAAATGTCAGCGGAATTCCGAGAACAATGGAAGAGTTCTGAAGCATTTTTAAACGTCAGCGGATTTTGAAAACAATGGAAGATTTCTGAATCATTTTTAAACATCAGCGGAATTCTGCGAACACTGGAAGAGTTCCGAAGCATTTTTAAACTTCAGCAGAATTCTGAGAACAATGGAAGAGTTCTGAAGCATTCTTAAACTTCAGTGGAATTCCGAGAACAATGGAACAGTTTTGAAGCAATTTTAAGCGTCAGCGGAATTCCGACAACAATGGAAGAGTTCCGAAGCATTTTTAAAAGTCAGCGGAATTCTGAGAACAATAGAAGAGTTGTGAAGCATTTTTAAGCGTCAGCGGAATTCCGAGAACAATGGAAGAATTCCGAAACATTTTTAAACTTCAAAACTTCAGAAGAATTCCGAGAACAATGGAAGAGTTCCGAAGCATTCTTAAACTTCAGCGGAATTCCGAGAACAATGGAAGAGTTTCGAAGCATTTTTAAAGGTCAGCGGAATTCCGAGAACAATGGAAGAGTTCCGAAGCATTTTTAAACATCAGCAGAATTCCTGGATCAATGGAAAAGTTCCGAATCATTTTTAAAAGTCAGCAGAATTCCGAGAACAATAGAAGGGTACCAAAGCATGTTTAAACTTCAGCGGAATTCCGAGAACAATGTAAGAGTTCCGAAGCATTTTTAAACTTCACCAGAATTCCGAGAACAATGGAAGAGTTCAAAAGCATTTTTAAACGTCAGCGGAATTCCGAGAACAATGGAAGAGTTCCGAAGCATTTTTAAACTTCACCGGAATTCCGAGAACAATGGAAGAGTTCCGAAGCATTTTTAAACGTCAGCGGAATTCCGAGAACAATGGAAGAGTTCTGAAGCATTTTTAAACATCAGCGGAATTTTGAAAACATTGGAAGATTTCCGAAGCATTTTTAAACGTCAGCGGAATTCTGCGAACACTGGAAGAGTTCCGAAGCATTTTTAAACTTCAGCGGAATTTGGAGAACAATCGAAGAGTTCTGAAGCATTTTTAAAAGTCAGCGGAATTCCGAGAACAATGGAAGAGTTGTGAAGCATTTTTAAACGTCAGCGGAATTCCGAGAACAATGGAAGAGTTCCGAAGCATTTTTAAACTTCAGCAGAATTCCTGGATCAATGGAAGAGTTCCGAAACATTTTTAAAAGTCAGCACAACTCCGAGAACAATAGAAGGGTATCAAAGCATGTTTAAACTTCAGCGGAATTCTGAGAACAATGTAAGAGTTCCGAAGCATTTTTAAACTTCACCGGAATTCCGAGAACAATGGAAGAGTTCCGAAGCATTTTTAAATGTCAGCGGAATTCCGAGAACAATGGAAGAGTTCTGAAGCATTTTTAAACGTCAGCGGAATTTTGAAAACAATGGAAGATTTCCGAAGCATTTTTAAACGTCAGCGGAATTCCGAGAACAATGGAAGAGTTCTGAAGCATTTTTAAACTTCAGCGGAATTTGGAGAACAATCGAAGAGTTCTGAAGCATTTTTAAAAGTCAGCGGAATTCTGAGAACAATAGAAGAGTTGTGAAGCATTTTTAAGCGTCAGCGGAATTCCGAGAACAATGGAAGAATTCCGAAGCATTTTTAAACTTCAGCGGAATTTGGAGAACAATCGAAGAGTTCCGAAGCATTTTTAAAAGTCAGCGGAATTCCGAGAACAATGGAAGAGTTGAGAAGCATTTTTAAACGTCAGCGGAATACCAGAACAATGGAAGAGTTCCGAAGCATTTTTAAATGTCAGCGGAATTCCGAGAACAATGGAAGAGTTCTGAAGCATTTTTAAACGTCAGCGGATTTTGAAAACAATGGAAGATTTCTGAATCATTTTTAAACATCAGCGGAATTCTGCGAACACTGGAAGAGTTCCGAAGCATTTTTAAACTTCAGCAGAATTCTGAGAACAATGGAAGAGTTCTGAAGCATTCTTAAACTTCAGTGGAATTCCGAGAACAATGGAACAGTTTTGAAGCAATTTTAAGCGTCAGCGGAATTCCGACAACAATGGAAGAGTTCCGAAGCATTTTTAAAAGTCAGCGGAATTCTGAGAACAATAGAAGAGTTGTGAAGCATTTTTAAGCGTCAGCGGAATTCCGAGAACAATGGAAGAATTCCGAAACATTTTTAAACTTCAAAACTTCAGAAGAATTCCGAGAACAATGGAAGAGTTCCGAAGCATTCTTAAACTTCAGCGGAATTCCGAGAACAATGGAAGAGTTTCGAAGCATTTTTAAAGGTCAGCGGAATTCCGAGAACAATGGAAGAGTTCCGAAGCATTTTTAAACATCAGCAGAATTCCTGGATCAATGGAAAAGTTCCGAATCATTTTTAAAAGTCAGCAGAATTCCGAGAACAATAGAAGGGTACCAAAGCATGTTTAAACTTCAGCGGAATTCCGAGAACAATGTAAGAGTTCCGAAGCATTTTTAAACTTCACCAGAATTCCGAGAACAATGGAAGAGTTCAAAAGCATTTTTAAACGTCAGCGGAATTCCGAGAACAATGGAAGAGTTCCGAAGCATTTTTAAACTTCACCGGAATTCCGAGAACAATGGAAGAGTTCCGAAGCATTTTTAAACGTCAGCGGAATTCCGAGAACAATGGAAGAGTTCTGAAGCATTTTTAAACATCAGCGGAATTTTGAAAACATTGGAAGATTTCCGAAGCATTTTTAAACGTCAGCGGAATTCTGCGAACACTGGAAGAGTTCCGAAGCATTTTTAAACTTCAGCGGAATTTGGAGAACAATCGAAGAGTTCTGAAGCATTTTTAAAAGTCAGCGGAATTCCGAGAACAATGGAAGAGTTGTGAAGCATTTTTAAACGTCAGCGGAATTCCGAGAACAATGGAAGAGTTCCGAAGCATTTTTAAACTTCAGCAGAATTCCTGGATCAATGGAAGAGTTCCGAAACATTTTTAAAAGTCAGCACAACTCCGAGAACAATAGAAGGGTATCAAAGCATGTTTAAACTTCAGCGGAATTCTGAGAACAATGTAAGAGTTCCGAAGCATTTTTAAACGTCAGCGGAATTTTGAAAACAATGGAAGATTTCCGAAGCATTTTTAAACGTCAGCGGAATTCCGAGAACAATGGAAGAGTTCTGAAGCATTTTTAAACTTCAGCGGAATTTGGAGAACAATCGAAGAGTTCTGAAGCATTTTTAAAAGTCAGCGGAATTCTGAGAACAATAGAAGAGTTGTGAAGCATTTTTAAGCGTCAGCGGAATTCCGAGAACAATGGAAGAATTCCGAAGCATTTTTAAACTTCAAAACTTCAGAAGAATTCCGAGAACAATGGAAGAGTTCCGAAGCATTCTTAAACTTCAGCGGAATTCCGAGAACAATGGAAGAGTTCCGAAGCATTTTTAAACTTCAGCGGAATTTGGAGAACAATCGAAGAGTTCTGAAGCATTTTTAAAAGTCAGCGGAATTCCGAGAACAATGGAAGAGTTGTGAAGCATTTTTAAACGTCAGCGGAATTCCGAGAACAATGGAAGAGTTCCGAAGCATTTTTAAACTTCAGCAGAATTCCTGGATCAATGGAAGAGTTCCGAAACATTTTTAAAAGTCAGCACAACTCCGAGAACAATAGAAGGGTATCAAAGCATGTTTAAACTTCAGCGGAATTCTGAGAACAATGTAAGAGTTCCGAAGCATTTTTAAACGTCAGCGGAATTTTGAAAACAATGGAAGATTTCCGAAGCATTTTTAAACGTCAGCGGAATTCCGAGAACAATGGAAGAGTTCTGAAGCATTTTTAAACTTCAGCGGAATTTGGAGAACAATCGAAGAGTTCTGAAGCATTTTTAAAAGTCAGCGGAATTCTGAGAACAATAGAAGAGTTGTGAAGCATTTTTAAGCGTCAGCGGAATTCCGAGAACAATGGAAGAATTCCGAAGCATTTTTAAACTTCAAAACTTCAGAAGAATTCCGAGAACAATGGAAGAGTTCCGAAGCATTCTTAAACTTCAGCGGAATTCCGAGAACAATGGAAGAGTTCCGAAGCATTTTTAAAGGTCAGCGGAATTCCGAGAACAATGGAAGAGTTCCGAAGCACTTTTAAACATCAGCAGAATTCCTGGATCAATGGAAGAGTTCCGAATCATTTTTAAAAGTCAGCAGAATTCCGAGAACAATAGAAGGGTACCAAAGCATGTTTAAACTTCAGCGGAATTCTGAGAACAATGTAAGAGTTCCGAAGCATTTTTAAACTTCACCAGAATTCCGAGAACAATGGAAGAGTTCCGAAGCATTTTTAAACGTCAGCGGAATTCCGAGAACAATGGAAGAGTTCCGAAGCATTTTTAAACTTCACCGGAATTCCGAGAACAATGGAAGAGTTCCGAAGCATTTTTAAACGTCAGCAGAATTCCGAGAACAATGGAAGAGTTCTGAAGCATTTTTAAACATCAGCGGAATTTTGAAAACAATGGAAGATTTCCGAAGCATTTTTAAACGTCAGCGGAATTCTGCGAACACTGGAAGAGTTCCGAAGCATTTTTAAACTTCAGCGGAATTTGGAGAACAATCGAAGAGTTCCGAAGCATTTTTAAAAGTCAGCGGAATTCCGAGAACAATGGAAGAGTTGTGAAGCATTTTTAAACGTCAGCGGAATTCCGAGAACAATGGAAGAGTTCCGAAGCATTTTTAAACTTCAGCAGAATTCCTGGATCAATGGAAGAGTTCTGAAACATTTTTAAAAGTCAGCAGAACTCCGAGAACAATAGAAGGGTACCAAAGCATGTTTAAACTTCAGCGGAATTCTGAGAACAATGTAAGAGTTCCGAAGCATTTTTAAACTTCACCGGAATTCCGAGAACAATGGAAGAGTTCCGAAGCATTT
This sequence comes from Phyllobates terribilis, assembly GCF_046119375.1. Taxonomy (NCBI): domain Eukaryota; kingdom Metazoa; phylum Chordata; class Amphibia; order Anura; family Dendrobatidae; genus Phyllobates; species Phyllobates terribilis. The sequence goes on along the minus strand of NW_027362775.1, from coordinate 17,081,229 downwards.
TTAAACGTCAGCGGAATTCCGAGAACAATGGAAGAGTTCTGAAGCATTTTTAAACGTCAGCGGAATTTTGAAAACAATGGAAGATTTCCGAAGCATTTTTAAACGTCAGCGGAATTCCGAGAACAATGGAAGAGTTCTGAAGCATTTTTAAACTTCAGCGGAATTTGGAGAACAATCGAAGAGTTCTGAAGCATTTTTAAAAGTCAGCAGAATTCTGAGAACAATAGAAGAGTTGTGAAGCATTTTTAAGCGTCAGCGGAATTCCGAGAACAATGGAAGAATTCCGAAGCATTTTTAAACTTCAAAACTTCAGAAGAATTCCGAGAACAATGGAAGAGTTCCGAAGCATTCTTAAACTTCAGCGGAATTCCGAGAACAATGGAAGAGTTCCGAAGCATTTTTAAAGGTCAGCGGAATTCCGAGAACAATGGAAGAGTTCCGAAGCATTTTTAAACATCAGCAGAATTCCTGGATCAATGGAAGAGTTCCGAATCATTTTTAAAAGTCAGCAGAATTCCGAGAACAATAGAAGGGTACCAAATCATGTTTAAACTTCAGCGGAATTCTGAGAACAATGTAAGAGTTCCGAAGCATTTTTAAACTTCACCAGAATTCCGAGAACAATGGAAGAGTTCCGAAGCATTTTTAAACGTCAGCGGAATTCCGAGAACAATGGAAGAGTTCCGAAGCATTTTTAAACTTCACCGGAATTCCGAGAACAATGGAAGAGTTCCGAAGCATTTTTAAACGTCAGCGGAATTCCGAGAACAATGGAAGAGTTCTGAAGCATTTTTAAACATCAGCGGAATTTTGAAAACAATGGAAGATTTCCGAAGCATTTTTAAACGTCAGCGGAATTCTGCGAACACTGGAAGAGTTCCGAAGCATTTTTAAACTTCAGCGGAATTTGGAGAACAATCGAAGAGTTCCGAAGCATTTTTAAAAGTCAGCGGAATTCCGAGAACAATGGAAGAGTTGTGAAGCATTTTTAAACGTCAGCGGAATTCCGAGAACAATGGAAGAGTTCCGAAGCATTTTTAAACTTCAGCAAATTCCTGGATCAATGGAAGAGTTCCGAAACATTTTTAAAAGTCAGCAGAACTCCGAGAACAATAGAAGGGTACCAAAGCATGTTTAAACTTCAGCGGAATTCTGAGAACAATGTAAGAGTTCCGAAGCATTTTTAAACTTCACCGGAATTCCGAGAACAATGGAAGAGTTCCGAAGCATTTTTAAACGTCAGCGGAATTCCGAGAACAATGGAAGAGTTCTGAAGCATTTTTAAACATCAGCGGAATTTTGAAAACAATGGAAGATTTCCGAAGCATTTTTAAACGTCAGCGGAATTCTGCGAACACTGGAAGAGTTCCGAAGCACTTTTAAACTTCAGCGGAATTTGGAGAACAATCGAAGAGTTCCGAAGCATTTTTAAAAGTCAGCGGAATTCCGAGAACACTGGAAGAATTCCGAAGCATTTTTAAACTTCAGCGGAATTTGGAGAACAATCGAAGAGTTCCGAAGCATTTTTAAAAGTCAGCGGAATTCCGAGAACAATGGAAGAGTTGTGAAGCATTTTTAAACGTCAGCGGAATACCAGAACAATGGAAGAGTTCCGAAGCATTTTTAAATGTCAGCGGAATTCCGAGAACAATGGAAGAGTTCTGAAGCATTTTTAAACGTCAGCGGATTTTGAAAACAATGGAAGATTTCCGAAGCATTTTTAAACGTCAGCGGAATTCTGCGAACACTGGAAGAGTTCCGAAGCATTTTTAAACTTCAGCGGAATTTGGAGAACAATCGAAGAGTTCCGAAGCAATTTTAAAAGTCAGCGGAATTCCGAGAACAATGGAAGAGTTGTGAAGCATTTTTAAACTTCAGTGGAATTCCAAGAACAAAGGAAGAGTTCCGAAGCATTTTTAAACGTCAGCGGATTTTGAAAACAATGGAAGATTTCCGAAGCATTTTTAAAAGTCAGCGGAATTCCGAGAACAATGGAAGAGTTGAGAAGCATTTTTAAACGTCAGCGGAATACCAGAACAATGGAAGAGTTCCGAAGCATTTTTAAATGTCAGCGGAATTCCGAGAACAATGGAAGAGTTCTGAAGCATTTTTAAACGTCAGCGGATTTTGAAAACAATGGAAGATTTCTGAATCATTTTTAAACATCAGCGGAATTCTGCGAACACTGGAAGAGTTCCGAAGCATTTTTAAACTTCAGCAGAATTCTGAGAACAATGGAAGAGTTCTGAAGCATTCTTAAACTTCAGTGGAATTCCGAGAACAATGGAACAGTTTTGAAGCAATTTTAAGCGTCAGCGGAATTCCGACAACAATGGAAGAGTTCCGAAGCATTTTTAAAAGTCAGCGGAATTCTGAGAACAATAGAAGAGTTGTGAAGCATTTTTAAGCGTCAGCGGAATTCCGAGAACAATGGAAGAATTCCGAAACATTTTTAAACTTCAAAACTTCAGAAGAATTCCGAGAACAATGGAAGAGTTCCGAAGCATTCTTAAACTTCAGCGGAATTCCGAGAACAATGGAAGAGTTTCGAAGCATTTTTAAAGGTCAGCGGAATTCCGAGAACAATGGAAGAGTTCCGAAGCATTTTTAAACATCAGCAGAATTCCTGGATCAATGGAAGAGTTCCGAATCATTTTTAAAAGTCAGCAGAATTCCGAGAACAATAGAAGGGTACCAAAGCATGTTTAAACTTCAGCGGAATTCCGAGAACAATGGAAGAGTTCCGAAGCATTTTTAAACTTCACCGGAATTCCGAGAACAATGGAAGAGTTCCGAAGCATTTTTAAACGTCAGCGGAATTCCGAGAACAATGGAAGAGTTCTGAAGCATTTTTAAACATCAGCGGAATTTTGAAAACAATGGAAGATTTCCGAAGCATTTTTAAACGTCAGCGGAATTCTGCGAACACTGGAAGAGTTCCGAAGCATTTTTAAACTTCAGCGGAATTTGGAGAACAATCGAAGAGTTCCGAAGCATTTTTAAAAGTCAGCGGAATTCCGAGAACAATGGAAGAGTTGAGAAGCATTTTTAAACGTCAGCGGAATACCAGAACAATGGAAGAGTTCCGAAGCATTTTTAAATGTCAGCGGAATTCCGAGAACAATGGAAGAGTTCTGAAGCATTTTTAAACGTCAGCGGATTTTGAAAACAATGGAAGATTTCTGAATCATTTTTAAACGTCAGCGGAATTCTGCGAACACTGGAAGAGTTCCGAAGCATTTTTAAACTTCAGCAGAATTCTGAGAACAATGGAAGAGTTCTGAAGCATTCTTAAACTTCAGTGGAATTCCGAGAACAATGGAACAGTTTTGAAGCAATTTTAAGCGTCAGCGGAATTCCGACAACAATGGAAGAGTTCCGAAGCATTTTTAAAAGTCAGCGGAATTCTGAGAACAATAGAAGAGTTGTGAAGCATTTTTAAGCGTCAGCGGAATTCCGAGAACAATGGAAGAATTCCGAAACATTTTTAAACTTCAAAACTTCAGAAGAATTCCGAGAACAATGGAAGAGTTCCGAAGCATTCTTAAACTTCAGCGGAATTCCGAGAACAATGGAAGAGTTTCGAAGCATTTTTAAAGGTCAGCGGAATTCCGAGAACAATGGAAGAGTTCCGAAGCATTTTTAAACATCAGCAGAATTCCTGGATCAATGGAAAAGTTCCGAATCATTTTTAAAAGTCAGCAGAATTCCGAGAACAATAGAAGGGTACCAAAGCATGTTTAAACTTCAGTGGAATTCCGAGAACAATGTAAGAGTTCCGAAGCATTTTTAAACGTCAGCGGAATTCCGAGAACAATGGAAGAGTTCTGAAGCATTTTTAAACATCAGCGGAATTTTGAAAACAATGGAAGATTTCCGAAGCATTTTTAAACGTCAGCGGAATTCTGCGAACACTGGAAGAGTTCCGAAGCATTTTTAAACTTCAGCGGAATTTGGAGAACAATCGAAGAGTTCTGAAGCATTTTTAAAAGTCAGCGGAATTCCGAGAACAATGGAAGAGTTGTGAAGCATTTTTAAACGTCAGCGGAATTCCGAGAACAATGGAAGAGTTCCGAAGCATTTTTAAACTTCAGCAGAATTCCTGGATCAATGGAAGAGTTCCAAAACATTTTTAAAAGTCAGCACAACTCCGAGAACAATAGAAGGGTACCAAAGCATGTTTAAACTTCAGCGGAATTCTGAGAACAATGTAAGAGTTCCGAAGCATTTTTAAACTTCACCGGAATTCCGAGAACAATGGAAGAGTTCCGAAGCATTTTTAAACGTCAGCGGAATTCCGAGAACAATGGAAGAGTTCTGAAGCATTTTTAAACGTCAGCGGAATTTTGAAAACAATGGAAGATTTCCGAAGCATTTTTAAACGTCAGCGGAATTCCGAGAACAATGGAAGAGTTCTGAAGCATTTTTAAACTTCAGCGGAATTTGGAGAACAATCGAAGAGTTCTGAAGCATTTTTAAAAGTCAGCGGAATTCTGAGAACAATAGAAGAGTTGTGAAGCATTTTTAAGCGTCAGCGGAATTCCGAGAACAATGGAAGAATTCCGAAGCATTTTTAAACTTCAAAACTTCAGAAGAATTCCGAGAACAATGGAAGAGTTCCGAAGCATTCTTAAACTTCAGCGGAATTCCGAGAACAATGGAAGAGTTCCGAAGCATTTTTAAAGGTCAGCGGAATTCCGAGAACAATGGAAGAGTTCCGAAGCATTTTTAAACATCAGCAGAATTCCTGGATCAATGGAAGAGTTCCGAATCATTTTTAAAAGTCAGCAGAATTCCGAGAACAATAGGAGGGTACCAAAGCATGTTTAAACTTCAGCGGAATTCTGAGAACAATGTAAGAGTTCCGAAGCATTTTTAAACTTCACCAGAATTCCGAGAACAATGGAAGAGTTCCGAAGCATTTTTAAACGTCAGCGGAATTCCGAGAACAATGGAAGAGTTCCGAAGCATTTTTAAACTTCACCGGAATTCCGAGAACAATGGAAGAGTTCCGAAGCATTTTTAAACGTCAGCGGAATTCCGAGAACAATGGAAGAGTTCTGAAGCATTTTTAAACATCAGCGGAATTTTGAAAACAATGGAAGATTTCCGAAGCATTTTTAAACGTCAGCGGAATTCTGCGAACACTGGAAGAGTTCCGAAGCATTTTTAAACTTCAGCGGAATTTGGAGAACAATCGAAGAGTTCCGAAGCATTTTTAAAAGTCAGCGGAATTCCGAGAACAATGGAAGAGTTGTGAAGCATTTTTAAACGTCAGCGGAATTCCGAGAACAATGGAAGAGTTCCGAAGCATTTTTAAACTTCAGCAGAATTCCTGGATCAATGGAAGAGTTCTGAAACATTTTTAAAAGTCAGCAGAACTCCGAGAACAATAGAAGGGTACCAAAGCATGTTTAAACTTCAGCGGAATTCTGAGAACATTGTAAGAGTTCCGAAGCATTTTTAAACTTCACCGGAATTCCGAGAACAATGGAAGAGTTCCGAAGCATTTTTAAACGTCAGCGGAATTCCGAGAACAATGGAAGAGTTCTGAAGCATTTTTAAACATCAGCGGAATTTTGAAAACAATGGAAGATTTCCGAAGCATTTTTAAACGTCAGCGGAATTCTGCGAACACTGGAAGAGTTCCGAAGCACTTTTAAACTTCAGCGGAATTTGGAGAACAATCGAAGAGTTCCGAAGCATTTTTAAAAGTCAGCGGAATTCCGAGAACACTGGAAGAATTCCGAAGCATTTTTAAACTTCAGCGGAATTTGGAGAACAATCGAAGAGTTCCGAAGCATTTTTAAAAGTCAGCGGAATTCCGAGAACAATGGAAGAGTTGTGAAGCATTTTTAAACGTCAGCGGAATACCAGAACAATGGAAGAGTTCCGAAGCATTTTTAAATGTCAGCGGAATTCCGAGAACAATGGAAGAGTTCTGAAGCATTTTTAAACGTCAGCGGATTTTGAAAACAATGGAAGATTTCCGAAGCATTTTTAAACGTCAGCGGAATTCTGCGAACACTGGAAGAGTTCCGAAGCATTTTTAAACTTCAGCGGAATTTGGAGAACAATCGAAGAGTTCCGAAGCAATTTTAAAAGTCAGCGGAATTCCGAGAACAATGGAAGAGTTGTGAAGCATTTTTAAACTTCAGTGGAATTCCAAGAACAAAGGAAGAGTTCCGAAGCATTTTTAAACGTCAGCGGATTTTGAAAACAATGGAAGATTTCCGAAGCATTTTTAAAAGTCAGCGGAATTCCGAGAACAATGGAAGAGTTGAGAAGCATTTTTAAACGTCAGCGGAATACCAGAACAATGGAAGAGTTCCGAAGCATTTTTAAATGTCAGCGGAATTCCGAGAACAATGGAAGAGTTCTGAAGCATTTTTAAACGTCAGCGGATTTTGAAAACAATGGAAGATTTCTGAATCATTTTTAAACATCAGCGGAATTCTGCGAACACTGGAAGAGTTCCGAAGCATTTTTAAACTTCAGCAGAATTCTGAGAACAATGGAAGAGTTCTGAAGCATTCTTAAACTTCAGTGGAATTCCGAGAACAATGGAACAGTTTTGAAGCAATTTTAAGCGTCAGCGGAATTCCGACAACAATGGAAGAGTTCCGAAGCATTTTTAAAAGTCAGCGGAATTCTGAGAACAATAGAAGAGTTGTGAAGCATTTTTAAGCGTCAGCGGAATTCCGAGAACAATGGAAGAATTCCGAAACATTTTTAAACTTCAAAACTTCAGAAGAATTCCGAGAACAATGGAAGAGTTCTGAAGCATTCTTAAACTTCAGCGGAATTCCGAGAACAATGGAAGAGTTTCGAAGCATTTTTAAAGGTCAGCGGAATTCCGAGAACAATGGAAGAGTTCCGAAGCATTTTTAAACATCAGCAGAATTCCTGGATCAATGGAAGAGTTCCGAATCATTTTTAAAAGTCAGCAGAATTCCGAGAACAATAGAAGGGTACCAAAGCATGTTTAAACTTCAGCGGAATTCCGAGAACAATGGAAGAGTTCCGAAGCATTTTTAAACTTCACCGGAATTCCGAGAACAATGGAAGAGTTCCGAAGCATTTTTAAACGTCAGCGGAATTCCGAGAACAATGGAAGAGTTCTGAAGCATTTTTAAACATCAGCGGAATTTTGAAAACAATGGAAGATTTCCGAAGCATTTTTAAACGTCAGCGGAATTCTGCGAACACTGGAAGAGTTCCGAAGCATTTTTAAACTTCAGCGGAATTTGGAGAACAATCGAAGAGTTCCGAAGCATTTTTAAAAGTCAGCGGAATTCCGAGAACAATGGAAGAGTTGAGAAGCATTTTTAAACGTCAGCGGAATACCAGAACAATGGAAGAGTTCCGAAGCATTTTTAAATGTCAGCGGAATTCCGAGAACAATGGAAGAGTTCTGAAGCATTTTTAAACGTCAGCGGATTTTGAAAACAATGGAAGATTTCTGAATCATTTTTAAACGTCAGCGGAATTCTGCGAACACTGGAAGAGTTCCGAAGCATTTTTAAACTTCAGCAGAATTCTGAGAACAATGGAAGAGTTCTGAAGCATTCTTAAACTTCAGTGGAATTCCGAGAACAATGGAACAGTTTTGAAGCAATTTTAAGCGTCAGCGGAATTCCGACAACAATGGAAGAGTTCCGAAGCATTTTTAAAAGTCAGCGGAATTCTGAGAACAATAGAAGAGTTGTGAAGCATTTTTAAGCGTCAGCGGAATTCCGAGAACAATGGAAGAATTCCGAAACATTTTTAAACTTCAAAACTTCAGAAGAATTCCGAGAACAATGGAAGAGTTCCGAAGCATTCTTAAACTTCAGCGGAATTCCGAGAACAATGGAAGAGTTTCGAAGCATTTTTAAAGGTCAGCGGAATTCCGAGAACAATGGAAGAGTTCCGAAGCATTTTTAAACATCAGCAGAATTCCTGGATCAATGGAAAAGTTCCGAATCATTTTTAAAAGTCAGCAGAATTCCGAGAACAATAGAAGGGTACCAAAGCATGTTTAAACTTCAGTGGAATTCCGAGAACAATGTAAGAGTTCCGAAGCATTTTTAAACGTCAGCGGAATTCCGAGAACAATGGAAGAGTTCTGAAGCATTTTTAAACATCAGCGGAATTTTGAAAACAATGGAAGATTTCCGAAGCATTTTTAAACGTCAGCGGAATTCTGCGAACACTGGAAGAGTTCCGAAGCATTTTTAAACTTCAGCGGAATTTGGAGAACAATCGAAGAGTTCTGAAGCATTTTTAAAAGTCAGCGGAATTCCGAGAACAATGGAAGAGTTGTGAAGCATTTTTAAACGTCAGCGGAATTCCGAGAACAATGGAAGAGTTCCGAAGCATTTTTAAACTTCAGCAGAATTCCTGGATCAATGGAAGAGTTCCAAAACATTTTTAAAAGTCAGCACAACTCCGAGAACAATAGAAGGGTACCAAAGCATGTTTAAACTTCAGCGGAATTCTGAGAACAATGTAAGAGTTCCGAAGCATTTTTAAACTTCACCGGAATTCCGAGAACAATGGAAGAGTTCCGAAGCATTTTTAAACGTCAGCGGAATTCCGAGAACAATGGAAGAGTTCTGAAGCATTTTTAAACGTCAGCGGAATTTTGAAAACAATGGAAGATTTCCGAAGCATTTTTAAACGTCAGCGGAATTCCGAGAACAATGGAAGAGTTCTGAAGCATTTTTAAACTTCAGCGGAATTTGGAGAACAATCGAAGAGTTCTGAAGCATTTTTAAAAGTCAGCGGAATTCTGAGAACAATAGAAGAGTTGTGAAGCATTTTTAAGCGTCAGCGGAATTCCGAGAACAATGGAAGAATTCCGAAGCATTTTTAAACTTCAAAACTTCAGAAGAATTCCGAGAACAATGGAAGAGTTCCGAAGCATTCTTAAACTTCAGCGGAATTCCGAGAACAATGGAAGAGTTCCGAAGCATTTTTAAAGGTCAGCGGAATTCCGAGAACAATGGAAGAGTTCCGAAGCATTTTTAAACATCAGCAGAATTCCTGGATCAATGGAAGAGTTCCGAATCATTTTTAAAAGTCAGCAGAATTCCGAGAACAATAGAAGGGTACCAAAGCATGTTTAAACTTCAGCGGAATTCTGAGAACAATGTAAGAGTTCCGAAGCATTTTTAAACTTCACCAGAATTCCGAGAACAATGGAAGAGTTCCGAAGCATTTTTAAACGTCAGCGGAATTCCGAGAACAATGGAAGAGTTCCGAAGCATTTTTAAACATCAGCAGAATTCCTGGATCAATGGAAGAGTTCCGAATCATTTTTAAAAGTCAGCAGAATTCCGAGAACAATAGAAGGGTACCAAAGCATGTTTAAACTTCAGCGGAATTCTGAGAACAATGTAAGAGTTCCGAAGCATTTTTAAACTTCACCAGAATTCCGAGAACAATGGAAGAGTTCCGAAGCATTTTTAAACGTCAGCGGAATTCCGAGAACAATGGAAGAGTTCCGAAGCATTTTTAAACTTCACCGGAATTCCGAGAACAATGGAAGAGTTCCGAAGCATTTTTAAACGTCAGCGGAATTCCGAGAACAATGGAAGAGTTCTGAAGCATTTTTAAACATCAGCGGAATTTTGAAAACAATGGAAGATTTCCGAAGCATTTTTAAACGTCAGCGGAATTCTGCGAACACTGGAAGAGTTCCGAAGCATTTTTAAACTTCAGCGGAATTTGGAGAACAATCGAAGAGTTCCGAAGCATTTTTAAAAGTCAGCGGAATTCCGAGAACAATGGAAGAGTTGTGAAGCATTTTTAAACGTCAGCGGAATTCCGAGAACAATGGAAGAGTTCCGAAGCATTTTTAAACTTCAGCAGAATTCCTGGATCAATGGAAGAGTTCTGAAACATTTTTAAAAGTCAGCAGAACTCCGAGAACAATAGAAGGCTACCAAAGCATGTTTAAACTTCAGCGGAATTCTGAGAACAATGTAAGAGTTCCGAAGCATTTTTAAACTTCACCGGAATTCCGAGAACAATGGAAGAGTTCCGAAGCATTTTTAAACGTCAGCGGAATTCCGAGAACAATGGAAGAGTTCTGAAGCATTTTTAAACGTCAGCGGAATTTTGAAAACAATGGAAGATTTCCGAAGCATTTTTAAACGTCAGCGGAATTCCGAGAACAATGGAAGAGTTCTGAAGCATTTTTAAACTTCAGCGGAATTTGGAGAACAATCGAAGAGTTCTGAAGCATTTTTAAAAGTCAGCGGAATTCTGAGAACAATAGAAGAGTTGTGAAGCATTTTTAAGCGTCAGCGGAATTCCGAGAACAATGGAAGAATTCCGAAGCATTTTTAAACTTCAAAACTTCAGAAGAATTCCGAGAACAATGGAAGAGTTCCGAAGCATTCTTAAACTTCAGCGGAATTCCGAGAACAATTGAAGAGTTCCGAAGCATTTTTAAAGGTCAGCGGAATTCCGAGAACAATGGAAGAGTTCCGAAGCATTTTTAAACATCAGCAGAATTCCTGGATCAATGGAAGAGTTCCGAATCATTTTTAAACTTCACCGGAATTCCGAGAACAATGGAAGAATTCCGAAGCATTTTTAAACTTCAGCGGAATTTGGAGAACAATCGAAGAGTTCCGAAGCATTTTTAAAAGTCAGCGGAATTCCGAGAACAATGGAAGAGTTGTGAAGCATTTTTAAACGTCAGCGGAATACCAGAACAATGGAAGAGTTCCGAAGCATTTTTAAATGTCAGCGGAATTCCGAGAACAATGGAAGAGTTCTGAAGCATTTTTAAACGTCAGCGGATTTTGAAAACAATGGAAGATTTCCGAAGCATTTTTAAACGTCAGCGGAATTCTGCGAACACTGGAAGAGTTCCGAAGCATTTTTAAACTTCAGCGGAATTTGGAGAACAATCGAAGAGTTCCGAAGCAATTTTAAAAGTCAGCGGAATTCCGAGAACAATGGAAGAGTTGTGAAGCATTTTTAAACTTCAGTGGAATTCCAAGAACAAAGGAAGAGTTCCGAAGCATTTTTAAACGTCAGCGGATTTTGAAAACAATGGAAGATTTCCGAAGCATTTTTAAACGTCAGCGGAATTTGGAGAACAATCGAAGAGTTCCGAAGCATTTTTAAACTTCAACGGAATTTGGAGAACAATCGAAGAGTTCCGTAGCAATTTTAAAAGTCAGCGGAATTCCGAGAACAATGGAAGAGTTGTGAAGCATTTTTAAACGTCAGTGGAATTCCAAGAACAATGGAAGAGTTCCGAAGCATTTTTAAATGTCAGCGGAATTCCGAGAACAATAGAAGAGTTCCGAAGCATTTTTAAACTTCAGCAGAATTCCTGGATCAATGGAAGAGTTCCGAAGCATTTTTAAAAGTCAGCAGAATTCCGAGAACAATAGAAGGGTACCAAAGCATGTTTAAACTTCAGCAGAATTCTGAGAACAATGTAAGAGTTCCGAAGCATTTTTAAACTTCACCGGAATTCCGAGAACAATGGAAGAGTTCCGAAGCATTTTTAAACGTCAGCGGAATTCCGAGAACAATGGAAGAGTTCTGAAGCATTTTTAAACATCAGCGGAATTTTGAAAACAATGGAAGATTTCCGAAGCATTTTTAAACGTCAGCGGAATTCTGCGAACACTGGAAGAGTTCCGAAGCATTTTTAAACTTCAGCGGAATTTGGAGAACAATCGAAGAGTTCCGAAGCATTTTTAAAAGTCAGCGGAATTCCGAGAACACTGGAAGAGTTCCGAAGCATTTTTAAACTTCAGCGGAATTTGGAGAACAATCGAAGAGTTCCGAAGCATTTTTAAAAGTCAGCGGAATTCCGAGAACAATGGAAGAGTTGTGAAGCATTTTTAAACGTCAGCGGAATTCCGAGAACAATGGAAGAGTTCCGAAGCATTTTTAAACGTCAGCGGAATTCCCAGAACAATGGAAGAATTCTGAAGCCTTTTTAAATGTCAGCGGAATTCCGAGAACAATGGAAGACTTCTGAAGGCTTTTTAAATGTCAGCGGAATTCCGAGAACAATGGAAGAGTTCCGAAGCATTTTTAAATGTCAGCGGAATTCTGAGAACAATGGAAGAGTTCCGAAGCATTTTTAAACTTCAGCAGAATTCCGAGAACAATGGAAGAGTTCCGAAGCATACTTAAACTTCAGCGGAATTCCGAGAACAATAGAAGAGTTCTGAAGCATTTTTAAAAGTCAGCGGAATACCGAGAACAATGGAAGAGTTGTGAAGCATTTTTAAAAGTCAGCGGAATTCCGAGAACACTGGAAGAGTTCCGAAGCATTTTTAAACGTCAGCGGAATTCCGAGAACAATGGAAGAGTTCCGAAGCATTTTTAAACTTCACCGGAATTCCGAGAACAATGGAAGAGTTCCGAAGCATTTTTAAACGTCAGCGGAATTCCGAGAACAATGGAAGAGTTCTGAAGCATTTTTAAACATCAGCGGAATTTTGAAAACAATGGAAGATTTCCGAAGCATTTTTAATCGTCAGCGGAATTCCGAGAACAATGGAAGAGTTCTGAAGCATTTTTAAACATCAGCGGAATTTTGAAAACAATGGAAGATTTCCGAAGCATTTTTAAACGTCAGCGGAATTCTGCGAACACTGGAAGAGTTCCGAAGCATTTTTAAACTTCAGCGGAATTTGGAGAACAATCGAAGAGTTCCGAAGCATTTTTAAAAGTCAGCGGAATTCCGAGAACAATGGAAGAGTTGTGAAGCATTTTTAAACGTCAGCGGAATTCCGAGAACAATGGAAGAGTTCCGAAGCATTTTTAAACTTCAGCAGAATTCCTGGATCAATGGAAGAGTTCTGAAACATTTTTAAAAGTCAGCAGAACTCCGAGAACAATAGAAGGGTACCAAAGCATGTTTAAACTTCAGCGGAATTCTGAGAACAATGTAAGAGTTCCGAAGCATTTTTAAACTTCACCGGAATTCCGAGAACAATGGAAGAGTTCCGAAGCATTTTTAAACGTCAGCGGAATTCCGAGAACAATGGAAGAGTTCTGAAGCATTTTTAAACGTCAGCGGAATTTTGAAAACAATGGAAGATTTCCGAAGCATTTTTAAACGTCAGCGGAATTCCGAGAACAATGGAAGAGTTCTGAAGCATTTTTAAACTTCAGCGGAATTTGGAGAACAATCGAAGAGTTCTGAAGCATTTTTAAAAGTCAGCGGAATTCTGAGAACAATAGAAGAGTTGTGAAGCATTTTTAAGCGTCAGCGGAATTCCGAGAACAATGGAAGAATTCCGAAGCATTTTTAAACTTCAAAACTTCAGAAGAATTCCGAGAACAATGGAAGAGTTCCGAAGCATTCTTAAACTTCAGCAGAATTCCGAGAACAATTGAAGAGTTCCGAAGCATTTTTAAAGGTCAGCGGAATTCCGAGAACAATGGAAGAGTTCCGAAGCATTTTTAAACATCAGCAGAATTCCTGGATCAATGGAAGAGTTCCGAATCATTTTTAAACTTCACCGGAATTCCGAGAACAATGGAAGAATTCCGAAGCATTTTTAAACTTCAGCGGAATTTGGAGAACAATCGAAGAGTTCCGAAGCATTTTTAAAAGTCAGCGGAATTCCGAGAACAATGGAAGAGTTGTGAAGCATTTTTAAACGTCAGCGGAATACCAGAACAATGGAAGAGTTCCGAAGCATTTTTAAATGTCAGCGGAATTCCGAGAACAATGGAAGAGTTCTGAAGCATTTTTAAACGTCAGCGGATTTTGAAAACAATGGAAGATTTCCGAAGCATTTTTAAACGTCAGCGGAATTCTGCGAACACTGGAAGAGTTCCGAAGCATTTTTAAACTTCAGCGGAATTTGGAGAACAATCGAAGAGTTCCGAAGCAATTTTAAAAGTCAGCGGAATTCCGAGAACAATGGAAGAGTTGTGAAGCATTTTTAAACTTCAGTGGAATTCCAAGAACAAAGGAAGAGTTCCGAAGCATTTTTAAACGTCAGCGGATTTTGAAAACAATGGAAGATTTCCGAAGCATTTTTAAACGTCAGCGGAATTTGGAGAACAATCGAAGAGTTCCGAAGCATTTTTAAACTTCAACGGAATTTGGAGAACAATCGAAGAGTTCCGTAGCAATTTTAAAAGTCAGCGGAATTCCGAGAACAATGGAAGAGTTGTGAAGCATTTTTAAACGTCAGTGGAATTCCAAGAACAATGGAAGAGTTCCGAAGCATTTTTAAATGTCAGCGGAATTCCGAGAACAATAGAAGAGTTCCGAAGCATTTTTAAACTTCAGCAGAATTCCTGGATCAATGGAAGAGTTCCGAAGCATTTTTAAAAGTCAGCAGAATTCCGAGAACAATAGAAGGGTACCAAAGCATGTTTAAACTTCAGCAGAATTCTGAGAACAATGTAAGAGTTCCGAAGCATTTTTAAACTTCACCGGAATTCCGAGAACAATGGAAGAGTTCCGAAGCATTTTTAAACGTCAGCGGAATTCCGAGAACAATGGAAGAGTTCTGAAGCATTTTTAAACATCAGCGGAATTTTGAAAACAATGGAAGATTTCCGAAGCAATTTTAAACGTCAGCGGAATTCTGCGAACACTGGAAGAGTTCCGAAGCATTTTTAAACTTCAGCGGAATTTGGAGAACAATCGAAGAGTTCCGAAGCATTTTTAAAAGTCAGCGGAATTCCGAGAACACTGGAAGAGTTCCGAAGCATTTTTAAACTTCAGCGGAATTTGGAGAACAATCGAAGAGTTCCGAAGCATTTTTAAAAGTCAGCGGAATTCCGAGAACAATGGAAGAGTTGTGAAGCATTTTTAAACGTCAGCGGAATTCCGAGAACAATGGAAGAGTTCCGAAGCATTTTTAAACGTCAGCGGAATTCCCAGAACAATGGAAGAATTCTGAAGCCTTTTTAAATGTCAGCGGAATTCCGAGAACAATGGAAGACTTCTGAAGGCTTTTTAAATGTCAGCGGAATTCCGAGAACAATGGAAGAGTTCCGAAGCATTTTTAAATGTCAGCGGAATTCTGAGAACAATGGAAGAGTTCCGAAGCATTTTTAAACTTCAGCAGAATTCCGAGAACAATGGAAGAGTTCCGAAGCATACTTAAACTTCAGCGGAATTCCGAGAACAATAGAAGAGTTCTGAAGCATTTTTAAAAGTCAGCGGAATACCGAGAACAATGGAAGAGTTGTGAAGCATTTTTAAAAGTCAGCGGAATTCCGAGAACACTGGAAGAGTTCCGAAGCATTTTTAAACGTCAGCGGAATTCCGAGAACAATGGAAGAGTTCCGAAGCATTTTTAAACTTCACCGGAATTCCGAGAACAATGGAAGAGTTCCGAAGCATTTTTAAACGTCAGCGGAATTCCGAGAACAATGGAAGAGTTCTGAAGCATTTTTAAACATCAGCGGAATTTTGAAAACAATGGAAGATTTCCGAAGCATTTTTAATCGTCAGCGGAATTCCGAGAACAATGGAAGAGTTCTGAAGCATTTTTAAACATCAGCGGAATTTTGAAAACAATGGAAGATTTCCGAAGCATTTTTAAACGTCAGCGGAATTCTGCGAACACTGGAAGAGTTCCGAAGCATTTTTAAACTTCAGCGGAATTTGGAGATTAATCGAAGAGTTCCGAAGCATTTTTAAAAGTCAGCGGAATTCCGAGAACAATGGAAGAGTTGTGAAGCATTTTTAAACGTCAGCGGAATTCCGAGAACAATGGAAGAGTTCCGAAGCATTTTTAAACTTCAGCAGAATTCCTGGATCAATGGAAGAGTTCTGAAACATTTTTAAAAGTCAGCAGAACTCCGAGAACAATAGAAGGGTACCAAAGCATGTTTAAACTTCAGCGGAATTCTGAGAACAATGTAAGAGTTCCGAAGCATTTTTAAACTTCACCGGAATTCCGAGAACAATGGAAGAGTTCCGAAGCATTTTTAAACGTCAGCGGAATTCCGAGAACAATGGAAGAGTTCTGAAGCATTTTTAAACGTCAGCGGAATTTTGAAAACAATGGAAGATTTCCGAAGCATTTTTAAACGTCAGCGGAATTCCGAGAACAATGGAAGAGTTCTGAAGCATTTTTAAACGTCAGCGGAATTTTGAAAACAATGGAAGATTTCCGAAGCATTTTTAAAAGTCAGCGGAATTCTGAGAACAATAGAAGAGTTGTGAAGCATTTTTAAGCGTCAGCGGAATTCCGAGAACAATGGAAGAATTCCGAAGCATTTTTAAACTTCAAAACTTCAGAAGAATTCCGAGAACAATGGAAGAGTTCCGAAGCATTCTTAAACTTCAGCGGAATTCCGAGAACAATGGAAGAGTTCCGAAGCATTTTTAAAGGTCAGCGGAATTCCGAGAACAATGGAAGAGTTCCGAAGCATTTTTAAACATCAGCAGAATTCCTGGATCAATGGAAGAGTTCCGAATCATTTTTAAACTTCACCGGAATTCCGAGAACAATGGAAGAATTCCGAAGCATTTTTAAACTTCAGCAGAATTTGGAGAACAATCGAAGAGTTCCGAAGCATTTTTAAAAGTCAGCGGAATTCCGAGAACAATGGAAGAGTTGTGAAGCATTTTTAAACGTCAGCGGAATACCAGAACAATGGAAGAGTTCCGAAGCATTTTTAAATGTCAGCGGAATTCCGAGAACAATGGAAGAGTTCTGAAGCATTTTTAAACGTCAGCGGATTTTGAAAACAATGGAAGATTTCCGAAGCATTTTTAAACGTCAGCGGAATTCTGCGAACACTGGAAGAGTTCCGAAGCATTTTTAAACTTCAGCGGAATTTGGAGAACAATCGAAGAGTTCCGAAGCAATTTTAAAAGTCAGCGGAATTCCGAGAACAATGGAAGAGTTGTGAAGCATTTTTAAACTTCAGTGGAATTCCAAGAACAAAGGAAGAGTTCCGAAGCATTTTTAAACGTCAGCGGATTTTGAAAACAATGGAAGATTTCCGAAGCATTTTTAAACGTCAGCGGAATTTGGAGAACAATCGAAGAGTTCCGAAGCATTTTTAAACGTCAGTGGAATTCCAAGAACAATGGAAGAGTTCCGAAGCATTTTTAAATGTCAGCGGAATTCCGAGAACAATAGAAGAGTTCCGAAGCATTTTTAAACTTCAGCAGAATTCCTGGATCAATGGAAGAGTTCCGAAGCATTTTTAAAAGTCAGCAGAATTCCGAGAACAATAGAAGGGTACCAAAGCATGTTTAAACTTCAGCAGAATTCTGAGAACAATGTAAGAGTTCCGAAGCATTTTTAAACTTCACCGGAATTCCGAGAACAATGGAAGAGTTCCGAAGCATTTTTAAACGTCAGCGGAATTCCGAGAACAATGGAAGAGTTCTGAAGCATTTTTAAACATCAGCGGAATTTTGAAAACAATGGAAGATTTCCGAAGCATTTTTAAACGTCAGCGGAATTCTGTGAACACTGGAAGAGTTCCGAAGCATTTTTAAACTTCAGCGGAATTTGGAGAACAATCGAAGAGTTCCGAAGCATTTTTAAAAGTCAGCGGAATTCCGAGAACACTGGAAGAGTTCCGAAGCATTTTTAAACTTCAGCGGAATTTGGAGAACAATCGAAGAGTTCCGAAGCATTTTTAAAAGTCAGCGGAATTCCGAGAACAATGGAAGAGTTGTGAAGCATTTTTAAACGTCAGCGGAATTCCGAGAACAATGGAAGAGTTCCGAAGCATTTTTAAACGTCAGCGGAATTCCCAGAACAATGGAAGAATTCTGAAGCCTTTTTAAATGTCAGCGGAATTCCGAGAACAATGGAAGACTTCTGAAGGCTTTTTAAATGTCAGCGGAATTCCGAGAACAATGGAAGAGTTCCGAAGCATTTTTAAATGTCAGCGGAATTCTGAGAACAATGGAAGAGTTCCGAAGCATTTTTAAACTTCAGCAGAATTCCGAGAACAATGGAAGAGTTCCGAAGCATACTTAAACTTCAGCGGAATTCCGAGAACAATAGAAGAGTTCTGAAGCATTTTTAAAAGTCAGCGGAATACCGAGAACAATGGAAGAGTTGTGAAGCATTTTTAAAAGTCAGCGGAATTCCGAGAACACTGGAAGAGTTCCGAAGCATTTTTAAACTTCAGCGGAATTTGGAGAACAATCGAAGAGTTCCGAAGCAATTTTAAAAGTCAGCGGAATTCCGAGAACAATGGAAGAGTTCAGAAGCATTTTTAAAAGTCAGCGGAATTCCGAGAACAATGCAAGAGTTGTGAAGCATTTTTAAACGTCAGCGGAATTCCAAGAACAATGGAAGAGTTCCGAAGCATTTTTAAACTTCAGCAGAATTCCGAGAACAATGGAAGAGTTCCGAAGCATTCTTAAACTTCAGCGGAATTCCGAGAACAATGGAAGAGTTCCGAAGCATTTTTAAATGTCAGCGGAATTCCGAGAACAATAGAAGAGTTGTGATGCATTTTTAAGCGTCAGCGGAATTCCGAGAACAAAGGAAGAGTTCCGAAGCATTTTTAAACTTCACCGGAATTTGGAGAACAATCGAAGAGTTCCGAAGCATTTTTAAAAGTCAGCGGAATTCCGAGAACACTGGAAGAATTCCGAAGCATTTTTAAACTTCAGCGGAATTTGGAGAACAATCGAAGAGTTCCGAAGCATTTTTAAAAGTCAGCGGAATTCCGAGAACAATGGAAGAGTTGAGAAGCATTTTTAAACGTCAGCGGAATACCAGAACAATGGAAGAGTTCCGAAGCATTTTTAAATGTCAGCGGAATTCCGAGAACAATGGAAGAGTTCTGAAGCATTTTTAAACGTCAGCGGATTTTGAAAACAATGGAAGATTTCTGAATCATTTTTAAACATCAGCGGAATTCTGCGAACACTGGAAGAGTTCCGAAGCATTTTTAAACTTCAGCAGAATTCTGAGAACAATGGAAGAGTTCTGAAGCATTCTTAAACTTCAGTGGAATTCCGAGAACAATGGAACAGTTTTGAAGCAATTTTAAGCGTCAGCGGAATTCCGACAACAATGGAAGAGTTCCGAAGCATTTTTAAAAGTCAGCGGAATTCTGAGAACAATAGAAGAGTTGTGAAGCATTTTTAAGCGTCAGCGGAATTCCGAGAACAATGGAAGAATTCCGAAACATTTTTAAACTTCAAAACTTCAGAAGAATTCCGAGAACAATGGAAGAGTTCCGAAGCATTCTTAAACTTCAGCGGAATTCCGAGAACAATGGAAGAGTTTCGAAGCATTTTTAAAGGTCAGCGGAATTCCGAGAACAATGGAAGAGTTCCGAAGCATTTTTAAACATCAGCAGAATTCCTGGATCAATGGAAGAGTTCCGAATCATTTTTAAAAGTCAGCAGAATTCCGAGAACAATAGAAGGGTACCAAAGCATGTTTAAACTTCAGCGGAATTCCGAGAACAATGGAAGAGTTCCGAAGCATTTTTAAACTTCACCGGAATTCCGAGAACAATGGAAGAGTTCCGAAGCATTTTTAAACGTCAGCGGAATTCCGAGAACAATGGAAGAGTTCTGAAGCATTTTTAAACATCAGCGGAATTTTGAAAACAATGGAAGATTTCCGAAGCATTTTTAAACGTCAGCGGAATTCTGCGAACACTGGAAGAGTTCCGAAGCATTTTTAAACGTCAGCGGAATTCCGAGAACAATGGAAGAGTTCTGAAGCATTTTTAAACGTCAGCGGAATTTTGAAAACAATGGAAGATTTCCGAAGCATTTTTAAACGTCAGCGGAATTCCGAGAACAATGGAAGAGTTCTGAAGCATTTTTAAACTTCAGCGGAATTTGGAGAACAATCGAAGAGTTCTGAAGCATTTTTAAAAGTCAGCGGAATTCTGAGAACAATAGAAGAGTTGTGAAGCATTTTTAAGCGTCAGCGGAATTCCGAGAACAATGGAAGAATTCCGAAGCATTTTTAAACTTCAAAACTTCAGAAGAATTCCGAGAACAATGAAAGAGTTCCGAAGCATTCTTAAACTTCAGCGGAATTCCGAGAACAATGGAAGAGTTCCGAAGCATTTTTAAAGGTCAGCGGAATTCCGAGAACAATGGAAGAGTTCCGAAGCATTTTTAAACATCAGCAGAATTCCTGGATCAATGGAAGAGTTCCGAATCATTTTTAAAAGTCAGCAGAACTCCGAGAACAATAGAAGGGTACCAAAGCATGTTTAAACTTCAGCGGAATTCTGAGAACAATGTAAGAGTTCCGAAGCATTTTTAAACTTCACCGGAATTCCGAGAACAATGGAAGAGTTCCGAAGCATTTTTAAACGTCAGCGGAATTCCGAGAACACTGGAAGAGTTCCGAAGCATTTTTAAACTTCAGCGGAATTTGGAGAACAATCGAAGAGTTCCGAAGCATTTTTAAAAGTCAGCGGAATTCCGAGAACACTGGAAGAGTTCCGAAGCATTTTTAAACTTCAGCGGAATTTGGAGAACAATCGAAGAGTTCCGAAGCATTTTTAAAAGTCAGCGGAATTCCGAGAACAATGGAAGAGTTGTGAAGCATTTTTAAACGTCAGCGGAATTCCGAGAACAATGGAAGAGTTCCGAAGCATTTTTAAACTTCAGCAGAATTCCTGGATCAATGGAAGAGTTCCGAAACATTTTTAAAAGTCAGCAGAACTCCGAGAACAATAGAAGGGTACCAAAGCATGTTTAAACTTCAGCGGAATTCTGAGAACAATGTAAGAGTTCCGAAGCATTTTTAAACTTCACCGGAATTCCGAGAACAATGGAAGAGTTCCGAAGCATTTTTAAACGTCAGCGGAATTCCGAGAACAATGGAAGAGTTCTGAAGCATTTTTAAACATCAGCGGAATTTTGAAAACAATGGAAGATTTCCGAAGCATTTTTAAACGTCAGCGGAATTCTGCGAACACTGGAAGAGTTCCGAAGCACTTTTAAACTTCAGCGGAATTTGGAGAACAATCGAAGAGTTCCGAAGCATTTTTAAAAGTCAGCGGAATTCCGAGAACACTGGAAGAATTCCGAAGCATTTTTAAACTTCAGCGGAATTTGGAGAACAATCGAAGAGTTCCGAAGCATTTTTAAAAGTCAGCGGAATTCCGAGAACAATGGAAGAGTTGTGAAGCATTTTTAAACGTCAGCGGAATACCAGAACAATGGAAGAGTTCCGAAGCATTTTTAAATGTCAGCGGAATTCCGAGAACAATGGAAGAGTTCTGAAGCATTTTTAAACGTCAGCGGATTTTGAAAACAATGGAAGATTTCCGAAGCATTTTTAAACGTCAGCGGAATTCTGCGAACACTGGAAGAGTTCCGAAGCATTTTTAAACTTCAGCGGAATTTGGAGAACAATCGAAGAGTTCCGAAGCAATTTTAAAAGTCAGCGGAATTCCGAGAACAATGGAAGAGTTGTGAAGCATTTTTAAACGTCAGTGGAATTCCAAGAACAATGGAAGAGTTCCGAAGCATTTTTAAATGTCAGCGGAATTCCGAGAACAATAGAAGAGTTCCGAAGCATTTTTAAACTTCAGCAGAATTCCTGGATCAATGGAAGAGTTCCGAAGCATTTTTAAAAGTCAGCAGAATTCCGAGAACAATAGAAGGGTACCAAAGCATGTTTAAACTTCAGCAGAATTCTGAGAACAATGTAAGAGTTCCGAAGCATTTTTAAACTTCACCGGAATTCCGAGAACAATGGAAGAGTTCCGAAGCATTTTTAAACGTCAGCGGAATTCCGAGAACAATGGAAGAGTTCTGAAGCATTTTTAAACGTCAGCGGAATTTTGAAAACAATGGAAGATTTCTGAAGCATTTTTAAACGTCAGCGGAATTCTGCGAACACTGGAAGAGTTCCGAAGCATTTTTAAACATCAGCGGAATTCCGAGAACAATGGAAGAGTTCCGAAGCATTTTTAAACTTCACCGGAATTCCGAGAACAATGGAAGAGTTCCGAAGCATTTTTAAACGTCAGCGGAATTCCGAGAACAATGGAAGAGTTCTGAAGCATTTTTAAACATCAGCGGAATTTTGAAAACAATGGAAGATTTCCGAAGCATTTTTAAACGTCAGCGGAATTCTGCAAACACTGGAAGAGTTCCGAAGCATTTTTAAACTTCAGCGGAATTTGGAGAACAATCGAAGAGTTCCGAAGCATTTTTAAAAATCAGCGGAATTCCGAGAACACTGGAAGAGTTCCGAAGCATTTTTAAACTTCAGCGGAATTTGGAGAACAATCGAAGAGTTCCGAAGCATTTTTAAAAGTCAGCGGAATTCCGAGAACAATGGAAGAGTTGTGAAGCATTTTTAAACGTCAGCGGAATTCCGAGAACAATGGAAGAGTTCCGAAGCATTTTTAAACTTCAGCAGAATTCCTGGATCAATGGAAGAGTTCCGAAACATTTTTAAAAGTCAGCAGAACTCCGAGAACAATAGAAGGGTACCAAAGCATGTTTAAACTTCAGCGGAATTCTGAGAACAATGTAAGAGTTCCGAAGCATTTTTAAAAGTCAGCGGAATTCCGAGAACACTGGAAGAATTCCGAAGCATTTTTAAACTTCAGCGGAAATTGGAGAACAATCGAAGAGTTCCGAAGCATTTTTAAAAGTCAGCGGAATTCCGAGAACAATGGAAGAGTTGAGAAGCATTTTTAAACGTCAGCGGAATACCAGAACAATGGAAGAGTTCCGAAGCATTTTTAAATGTCAGCGGAATTCCGAGAACAATGGAAGAGTTCTGAAGCATTTTTAAACGTCAGCGGATTTTGAAAACAATGGAAGATTTCTGAATCATTTTTAAACGTCAGCGGAATTCTGCGAACACTGGAAGAGTTCCGAAGCATTTTTAAACTTCAGCAGAATTCTGAGAACAATGGAAGAGTTCTGAAGCATTCTTAAACTTCAGTGGAATTCCGAGAACAATGGAACAGTTTTGAAGCAATTTTAAGCGTCAGCGGAATTCCGACAACAATGGAAGAGTTCCGAAGCATTTTTAAAAGTCAGCGGAATTCTGAGAACAATAGAAGAGTTGTGAAGCATTTTTAAGCGTCAGCGGAATTCCGAGAACAATGGAAGAATTCCGAAGCATTTTTAAACTTCAAAACTTCAGAAGAATTCCGAGAACAATGGAAGAGTTCCGAAGCATTCTTAAACTTCAGCGGAATTCCGAGAACAATGGAAGAGTTCCGAAGCATTTTTAAAGGTCAGCGGAATTCCGAGAACAATGGAAGAGTTCCGAAGCATTTTTAAACATCAGCAGAATTCCTGGATCAATGGAAGAGTTCCGAATCATTTTTAAAAGTCAGCAGAATTCCGAGAACAATAGAAGGGTACCAAAGCATGTTTAAACTTCAGCGGAATTCTGAGAACAATGTAAGAGTTCCGAAGCATTTTTAAACTTCACCAGAATTCCGAGAACAATGGAAGAGTTCCGAAGCATTTTTAAACGTCAGCGGAATTCCGAGAACAATGGAAGAGTTCCGAAGCATTTTTAAACTTCACCGGAATTCCGAGAACAATGGAAGAGTTCCGAAGCATTTTTAAACGTCAGCGGAATTCCGAGAACAATGGAAGAGTTCTGAAGCATTTTTAAACATCAGCGGAATTTTGAAAACAATGGAAGATTTCCGAAGCATTTTTAAACGTCAGCGGAATTCTGCGAACACTGGAAGAGTTCCGAAGCATTTTTAAACGTCAGCGGAATTCCGAGAACAATGGAAGAGTTCTGAAGCATTTTTAAACTTCAGCGGAATTTGGAGAACAATCGAAGAGTTCTGAAGCATTTTTAAAAGTCAGCGGAATTCTGAGAACAATAGAAGAGTTGTGAAGCATTTTTAAGCGTCAGCGGAATTCCGAGAACAATGGAAGAATTCCGAAGCATTTTTAAACTTCAAAACTTCAGAAGAATTCCGAGAACAATGGAAGAGTTCCGAAGCATTCTTAAACTTCAGCGGAATTCCGAGAACAATGGAAGAGTTCCGAAGCATTTTTAAAGGTCAGCGGAATTCCGAGAACAATGGAAGAGTTCCGAAGCATTTTTAAACATCAGCAGAATTCCTGGATCAATGGAAGAGTTCCGAATCATTTTTAAAAGTCAGCAGAATTCCGAGAACAATAGAAGGGTACCAAAGCATGTTTAAACTTCAGCGGAATTCTGAGAACAATGTAAGAGTTCCGAAGCATTTTTAAACTTCACCAGAATTCCGAGAACAATGGAAGAGTTCCGAAGCATTTTTAAACGTCAGCGGAATTCCGAGAACAATGGAAGAGTTCCGAAGCATTTTTAAACTTCACCGGAATTCCGAGAACAATGGAAGAGTTCCGAAGCATTTTTAAACGTCAGCGGAATTCCGAGAACAATGGAAGAGTTCTGAAGCATTTTTAAACATCAGCGGAATTTTGAAAACAATGGAAGATTTCCGAAGCATTTTTAAACGTCAGCGGAATTCTGCGAACACTGGAAGAGTTCCGAAGCATTTTTAAACTTCAGCGGAATTTGGAGAACAATCGAAGAGTTCCGAAGCATTTTTAAAAGTCAGCGGAATTCCGAGAACAATGGAAGAGTTGTGAAGCATTTTTAAACGTCAGCGGAATTCCGAGAACAATGGAAGAGTTCCGAAGCATTTTTAAACTTCAGCAGAATTCCTGGATCAATGGAAGAGTTCCGAAACATTTTTAAAAGTCAGCAGAACTCCGAGAACAATAGAAGGGTACCAAAGCATGTTTAAACTTCAGCGGAATTCTGAGAACAATGTAAGAGTTCCGAAGCATTTTTAAACTTCACCGGAATTCCGAGAACAATGGAAGAGTTCCGAAGCATTTTTAAACGTCAGCGGAATTCCGAGAACAATGGAAGAGTTCTGAAGCATTTTTAAACGTCAGCGGAATTTTGAAAACAATGGAAGATTTCCGAAGCATTTTTAAACGTCAGCGGAATTCCGAGAACAATGGAAGAGTTCTGAAGCATTTTTAAACTTCAGCGGAATTTGGAGAACAATCGAAGAGTTCTGAAGCATTTTTAAAAGTCAGCGGAATTCTGAGAACAATAGAAGAGTTGTGAAGCATTTTTAAGCGTCAGCGGAATTCCGAGAACAATGGAAGAATTCCGAAGCATTTTTAAACTTCAAAACTTCAGAAGAATTCCGAGAACAATGGAAGAGTTCCGAAGCATTCTTAAACTTCAGCGGAATTCCGAGAACAATGGAAGAGTTCCGAAGCATTTTTAAAGGTCAGCGGAATTCCGAGAACAATGGAAGAGTTCCGAAGCATTTTTAAACATCAGCAGAATTCCTGGATCAATGGAAGAGTTCCGAATCATTTTTAAAAGTCAGCAGAATTCCGAGAACAATAGAAGGGTACCAAAGCATGTTTAAACTTCAGCGGAATTCTGAGAACAATGTAAGAGTTCCGAAGCATTTTTAAACTTCACCAGAATTCCGAGAACAATGGAAGAGTTCCGAAGCATTTTTAAACGTCAGCGGAATTCCGAGAACAATGGAAGAGTTCCGAAGCATTTTTAAACTTCACCGGAATTCCGAGAACAATGGAAGAGTTCCGAAGCATTTTTAAACTTCAGCAGAATTCCTGGATCAATGGAAGAGTTCCGAAACATTTTTAAAAGTCAGCAGAACTCCGAGAACAATAGAAGGGTACCAAAGCATGTTTAAACTTCAGCGGAATTCTGAGAACAATGTAAGAGTTCCGAAGCATTTTTAAACTTCACCGGAATTCCGAGAACAATGGAAGAGTTCCGAAGCATTTTTAAACGTCAGCGGAATTCCGAGAACAATGGAAGAGTTCTGAAGCATTTTTAAACATCAGCGGAATTTTGAAAACAATGGAAGATTTCCGAAGCATTTTTAAACGTCAGCGGAATTCTGCGAACACTGGAAGAGTTCCGAAGCACTTTTAAACTTCAGCGGAATTTGGAGAACAATCGAAGAGTTCCGAAGCATTTTTAAAAGTCAGCGGAATTCCGAGAACACTGGAAGAATTCCGAAGCATTTTTAAACTTCAGCGGAATTTGGAGAACAATCGAAGAGTTCCGAAGCATTTTTAAAAGTCAGCGGAATTCCGAGAACAATGGAAGAGTTGTGAAGCATTTTTAAACGTCAGCGGAATACCAGAACAATGGAAGAGTTCCGAAGCATTTTTAAATGTCAGCGGAATTCCGAGAACAATGGAAGAGTTCTGAAGCATTTTTAAACGTCAGCGGATTTTGAAAACAATGGAAGATTTCCGAAGCATTTTTAAACGTCAGCGGAATTCTGCGAACACTGGAAGAGTTCCGAAGCATTTTTAAACTTCAGCGGAATTTGGAGAACAATCGAAGAGTTCCGAAGCAATTTTAAAAGTCAGCGGAATTCCGAGAACAATGGAAGAGTTGTGAAGCATTTTTAAACGTCAGTGGAATTCCAAGAACAATGGAAGAGTTCCGAAGCATTTTTAAATGTCAGCGGAATTCCGAGAACAATAGAAGAGTTCCGAAGCATTTTTAAACTTCAGCAGAATTCCTGGATCAATGGAAGAGTTCCGAAGCATTTTTAAAAGTCAGCAGAATTCCGAGAACAATAGAAGGGTACCAAAGCATGTTTAAACTTCAGCAGAATTCTGAGAACAATGTAAGAGTTCCGAAGCATTTTTAAACTTCACCGGAATTCCGAGAACAATGGAAGAGTTCCGAAGCATTTTTAAACGTCAGCGGAATTCCGAGAACAATGGAAGAGTTCTGAAGCATTTTTAAACGTCAGCGGAATTTTGAAAACAATGGAAGATTTCCGAAGCATTTTTAAACGTCAGCGGAATTCTGCAAACACTGGAAGAGTTCCGAAGCATTTTTAAACTTCAGCGGAATTTGGAGAACAATCGAAGAGTTCCGAAGCATTTTTAAAAGTCAGCGGAATTCCGAGAACACTGGAAGAGTTCCGAAGCATTTTTAAACTTCAGCGGAATTTGGAGAACAATCGAAGAGTTCCGAAGCATTTTTAAAAGTCAGCGGAATTCCGAGAACAATGGAAGAGTTGTGAAGCATTTTTAAACGTCAGCGGAATTCCGAGAACAATGGAAGAGTTCCGAAGCATTTTTAAACGTCAGCGGAATTCCCAGAACAATGGAAGAATTCTGAAGCCTTTTTAAATGTCAGCGGAATTCCGAGAACAATGGAAGACTTCTGAAGGCTTTTTAAATGTCAGCGGAATTCCGAGAACAATGGAAGAGTTCCGAAGCATTTTTAAATGTCAGCGGAATTCTGAGAACAATGGAAGAGTTCCGAAGCATTTTTAAACTTCAGCAGAATTCCGAGAACAATGGAAGAGTTCCGAAGCATACTTAAACTTCAGCGGAATTCCGAGAACAATAGAAGAGTTCTGAAGCATTTTTAAAAGTCAGCGGAATACCGAGAACAATGGAAGAGTTGTGAAGCATTTTTAAAAGTCAGCGGAATTCCGAGAACACTGGAAGAGTTCCGAAGCATTTTTAAACTTCAGCGGAATTTGGAGAACAATCGAAGAGTTCCGAAGCAATTTTAAAAGTCAGCGGAATTCCGAGAACAATGGAAGAGTTCAGAAGCATTTTTAAAAGTCAGCGGAATTCCGAGAACAATGCAAGAGTTGTGAAGCATTTTTAAACGTCAGCGGAATTCCAAGAACAATGGAAGAGTTCCGAAGCATTTTTAAACTTCAGCAGAATTCCGAGAACAATGGAAGAGTTCCGAAGCATTCTTAAACTTCAGCGGAATTCCGAGAACAATGGAAGAGTTCCGAAGCATTTTTAAATGTCAGCGGAATTCCGAGAACAATAGAAGAGTTGTGATGCATTTTTAAGCGTCAGCGGAATTCCGAGAACAAAGGAAGAGTTCCGAAGCATTTTTAAACTTCACCGGAATTTGGAGAACAATCGAAGAGTTCCGAAGCATTTTTAAAAGTCAGCGGAATTCCGAGAACACTGGAAGAATTCCGAAGCATTTTTAAACTTCAGCGGAATTTGGAGAACAATCGAAGAGTTCCGAAGCATTTTTAAAAGTCAGCGGAATTCCGAGAACAATGGAAGAGTTGAGAAGCATTTTTAAACGTCAGCGGAATACCAGAACAATGGAAGAGTTCCGAAGCATTTTTAAATGTCAGCGGAATTCCGAGAACAATGGAAGAGTTCTGAAGCATTTTTAAACGTCAGCGGATTTTGAAAACAATGGAAGATTTCTGAATCATTTTTAAACATCAGCGGAATTCTGCGAACACTGGAAGAGTTCCGAAGCATTTTTAAACTTCAGCAGAATTCTGAGAACAATGGAAGAGTTCTGAAGCATTCTTAAACTTCAGTGGAATTCCGAGAACAATGGAACAGTTTTGAAGCAATTTTAAGCGTCAGCGGAATTCCGACAACAATGGAAGAGTTCCGAAGCATTTTTAAAAGTCAGCGGAATTCTGAGAACAATAGAAGAGTTGTGAAGCATTTTTAAGCGTCAGCGGAATTCCGAGAACAATGGAAGAATTCCGAAACATTTTTAAACTTCAAAACTTCAGAAGAATTCCGAGAACAATGGAAGAGTTCCGAAGCATTCTTAAACTTCAGCGGAATTCCGAGAACAATGGAAGAGTTTCGAAGCATTTTTAAAGGTCAGCGGAATTCCGAGAACAATGGAAGAGTTCCGAAGCATTTTTAAACATCAGCAGAATTCCTGGATCAATGGAAGAGTTCCGAATCATTTTTAAAAGTCAGCAGAATTCCGAGAACAATAGAAGGGTACCAAAGCATGTTTAAACTTCAGCGGAATTCCGAGAACAATGGAAGAGTTCCGAAGCATTTTTAAACTTCACCGGAATTCCGAGAACAATGGAAGAGTTCCGAAGCATTTTTAAACGTCAGCGGAATTCCGAGAACAATGGAAGAGTTCTGAAGCATTTTTAAACATCAGCGGAATTTTGAAAACAATGGAAGATTTCCGAAGCATTTTTAAACGTCAGCGGAATTCTGCGAACACTGGAAGAGTTCCGAAGCATTTTTAAACGTCAGCGGAATTCCGAGAACAATGGAAGAGTTCTGAAGCATTTTTAAACGTCAGCGGAATTTTGAAAACAATGGAAGATTTCCGAAGCATTTTTAAACGTCAGCGGAATTCCGAGAACAATGGAAGAGTTCTGAAGCATTTTTAAACTTCAGCGGAATTTGGAGAACAATCGAAGAGTTCTGAAGCATTTTTAAAAGTCAGCGGAATTCTGAGAACAATAGAAGAGTTGTGAAGCATTTTTAAGCGTCAGCGGAATTCCGAGAACAATGGAAGAATTCCGAAGCATTTTTAAACTTCAAAACTTCAGAAGAATTCCGAGAACAATGAAAGAGTTCCGAAGCATTCTTAAACTTCAGCGGAATTCCGAGAACAATGGAAGAGTTCCGAAGCATTTTTAAAGGTCAGCGGAATTCCGAGAACAATGGAAGAGTTCCGAAGCATTTTTAAACATCAGCAGAATTCCTGGATCAATGGAAGAGTTCCGAATCATTTTTAAAAGTCAGCAGAACTCCGAGAACAATAGAAGGGTACCAAAGCATGTTTAAACTTCAGCGGAATTCTGAGAACAATGTAAGAGTTCCGAAGCATTTTTAAACTTCACCGGAATTCCGAGAACAATGGAAGAGTTCCGAAGCATTTTTAAACGTCAGCGGAATTCCGAGAACACTGGAAGAGTTCCGAAGCATTTTTAAACTTCAGCGGAATTTGGAGAACAATCGAAGAGTTCCGAAGCATTTTTAAAAGTCAGCGGAATTCCGAGAACACTGGAAGAGTTCCGAAGCATTTTTAAACTTCAGCGGAATTTGGAGAACAATCGAAGAGTTCCGAAGCATTTTTAAAAGTCAGCGGAATTCCGAGAACAATGGAAGAGTTGTGAAGCATTTTTAAACGTCAGCGGAATTCCGAGAACAATGGAAGAGTTCCGAAGCATTTTTAAACTTCAGCAGAATTCCTGGATCAATGGAAGAGTTCCGAAACATTTTTAAAAGTCAGCAGAACTCCGAGAACAATAGAAGGGTACCAAAGCATGTTTAAACTTCAGCGGAATTCTGAGAACAATGTAAGAGTTCCGAAGCATTTTTAAACTTCACCGGAATTCCGAGAACAATGGAAGAGTTCCGAAGCATTTTTAAACGTCAGCGGAATTCCGAGAACAATGGAAGAGTTCTGAAGCATTTTTAAACATCAGCGGAATTTTGAAAACAATGGAAGATTTCCGAAGCATTTTTAAACGTCAGCGGAATTCTGCGAACACTGGAAGAGTTCCGAAGCACTTTTAAACTTCAGCGGAATTTGGAGAACAATCGAAGAGTTCCGAAGCATTTTTAAAAGTCAGCGGAATTCCGAGAACACTGGAAGAATTCCGAAGCATTTTTAAACTTCAGCGGAATTTGGAGAACAATCGAAGAGTTCCGAAGCATTTTTAAAAGTCAGCGGAATTCCGAGAACAATGGAAGAGTTGTGAAGCATTTTTAAACGTCAGCGGAATACCAGAACAATGGAAGAGTTCCGAAGCATTTTTAAATGTCAGCGGAATTCCGAGAACAATGGAAGAGTTCTGAAGCATTTTTAAACGTCAGCGGATTTTGAAAACAATGGAAGATTTCCGAAGCATTTTTAAACGTCAGTGGAATTCTGCGAACACTGGAAGAGTTCCGAAGCATTTTTAAACTTCAGCGGAATTTGGAGAACAATCGAAGAGTTCCGAAGCAATTTTAAAAGTCAGCGGAATTCCGAGAACAATGGAAGAGTTGTGAAGCATTTTTAAACGTCAGTGGAATTCCAAGAACAATGGAAGAGTTCCGAAGCATTTTTAAATGTCAGCGGAATTCCGAGAACAATAGAAGAGTTCCGAAGCATTTTTAAACTTCAGCAGAATTCCTGGATCAATGGAAGAGTTCCGAAGCATTTTTAAAAGTCAGCAGAATTCCGAGAACAATAGAAGGGTACCAAAGCATGTTTAAACTTCAGCAGAATTCTGAGAACAATGTAAGAGTTCCGAAGCATTTTTAAACTTCACCGGAATTCCGAGAACAATGGAAGAGTTCCGAAGCATTTTTAAACGTCAGCGGAATTCCGAGAACAATGGAAGAGTTCTGAAGCATTTTTAAACGTCAGCGGAATTTTGAAAACAATGGAAGATTTCCGAAGCATTTTTAAACGTCAGCGGAATTCTGCGAACACTGGAAGAGTTCCGAAGCATTTTTAAACATCAGCGGAATTCCGAGAACAATGGAAGAGTTCCGAAGCATTTTTAAACTTCACCGGAATTCCGAGAACAATGGAAGAGTTCCGAAGCATTTTTAAACGTCAGCGGAATTCCGAGAACAATGGAAGAGTTCTGAAGCATTTTTAAACATCAGCGGAATTTTGAAAACAATGGAAGATTTCCGAAGCATTTTTAAACGTCAGCGGAATTCTGCAAACACTGGAAGAGTTCCGAAGCATTTTTAAACTTCAGCGGAATTTGGAGAACAATCGAAGAGTTCCGAAGCATTTTTAAAAGTCAGCGGAATTCCGAGAACACTGGAAGAGTTCCGAAGCATTTTTAAACTTCAGCGGAATTTGGAGAACAATCGAAGAGTTCCGAAGCATTTTTAAAAGTCAGCGGAATTCCGAGAACAATGGAAGAGTTGTGAAGCATTTTTAAACGTCAGCGGAATTCCGAGAACAATGGAAGAGTTCCGAAGCATTTTTAAACTTCAGCAGAATTCCTGGATCAATGGAAGAGTTCCGAAACATTTTTAAAAGTCAGCAGAACTCCGAGAACAATAGAAGGGTACCAAAGCATGTTTAAACTTCAGCGGAATTCTGAGAACAATGTAAGAGTTCCGAAGCATTTTTAAAAGTCAGCGGAATTCCGAGAACACTGGAAGAATTCCGAAGCATTTTTAAACTTCAGCGGAATTTGGAGAACAATCGAAGAGTTCCGAAGCATTTTTAAAAGTCAGCGGAATTCCGAGAACAATGGAAGAGTTGAGAAGCATTTTTAAACGTCAGCGGAATACCAGAACAATGGAAGAGTTCCGAAGCATTTTTAAATGTCAGCGGAATTCCGAGAACAATGGAAGAGTTCTGAAGCATTTTTAAACGTCAGCGGATTTTGAAAACAATGGAAGATTTCTGAATCATTTTTAAACGTCAGCGGAATTCTGCGAACACTGGAAGAGTTCCGAAGCATTTTTAAACTTCAGCAGAATTCTGAGAACAATGGAAGAGTTCTGAAGCATTCTTAAACTTCAGTGGAATTCCGAGAACAATGGAACAGTTTTGAAGCAATTTTAAGCGTCAGCGGAATTCCGACAACAATGGAAGAGTTCCGAAGCATTTTTAAAAGTCAGCGGAATTCTGAGAACAATAGAAGAGTTGTGAAGCATTTTTAAGCGTCAGCGGAATTCCGAGAACAATGGAAGAATTCCGAAGCATTTTTAAACTTCAAAACTTCAGAAGAATTCCGAGAACAATGGAAGAGTTCCGAAGCATTCTTAAACTTCAGCGGAATTCCGAGAACAATGGAAGAGTTCCGAAGCATTTTTAAAGGTCAGCGGAATTCCGAGAACAATGGAAGAGTTCCGAAGCATTTTTAAACATCAGCAGAATTCCTGGATCAATGGAAGAGTTCCGAATCATTTTTAAAAGTCAGCAGAATTCCGAGAACAATAGAAGGGTACCAAAGCATGTTTAAACTTCAGCGGAATTCTGAGAACAATGTAAGAGTTCCGAAGCATTTTTAAACTTCACCAGAATTCCGAGAACAATGGAAGAGTTCCGAAGCATTTTTAAACGTCAGCGGAATTCCGAGAACAATGGAAGAGTTCCGAAGCATTTTTAAACTTCACCGGAATTCCGAGAACAATGGAAGAGTTCCGAAGCATTTTTAAACGTCAGCGGAATTCCGAGAACAATGGAAGAGTTCTGAAGCATTTTTAAACATCAGCGGAATTTTGAAAACAATGGAAGATTTCCGAAGCATTTTTAAACGTCAGCGGAATTCTGCGAACACTGGAAGAGTTCCGAAGCATTTTTAAACGTCAGCGGAATTCCGAGAACAATGGAAGAGTTCTGAAGCATTTTTAAACTTCAGCGGAATTTGGAGAACAATCGAAGAGTTCTGAAGCATTTTTAAAAGTCAGCGGAATTCTGAGAACAATAGAAGAGTTGTGAAGCATTTTTAAGCGTCAGCGGAATTCCGAGAACAATGGAAGAATTCCGAAGCATTTTTAAACTTCAAAACTTCAGAAGAATTCCGAGAACAATGGAAGAGTTCCGAAGCATTCTTAAACTTCAGCGGAATTCCGAGAACAATGGAAGAGTTCCGAAGCATTTTTAAAGGTCAGCGGAATTCCGAGAACAATGGAAGAGTTCCGAAGCATTTTTAAACATCAGCAGAATTCCTGGATCAATGGAAGAGTTCCGAATCATTTTTAAAAGTCAGCAGAATTCCGAGAACAATAGAAGGGTACCAAAGCATGTTTAAACTTCAGCGGAATTCTGAGAACAATGTAAGAGTTCCGAAGCATTTTTAAACTTCACCAGAATTCCGAGAACAATGGAAGAGTTCCGAAGCATTTTTAAACGTCAGCGGAATTCCGAGAACAATGGAAGAGTTCCGAAGCATTTTTAAACTTCACCGGAATTCCGAGAACAATGGAAGAGTTCCGAAGCATTTTTAAACGTCAGCGGAATTCCGAGAACAATGGAAGAGTTCTGAAGCATTTTTAAACATCAGCGGAATTTTGAAAACAATGGAAGATTTCCGAAGCATTTTTAAACGTCAGCGGAATTCTGCGAACACTGGAAGAGTTCCGAAGCATTTTTAAACTTCAGCGGAATTTGGAGAACAATCGAAGAGTTCCGAAGCATTTTTAAAAGTCAGCGGAATTCCGAGAACAATGGAAGAGTTGTGAAGCATTTTTAAACGTCAGCGGAATTCCGAGAACAATGGAAGAGTTCCGAAGCATTTTTAAACTTCAGCAGAATTCCTGGATCAATGGAAGAGTTCCGAAACATTTTTAAAAGTCAGCAGAACTCCGAGAACAATAGAAGGGTACCAAAGCATGTTTAAACTTCAGCGGAATTCTGAGAACAATGTAAGAGTTCCGAAGCATTTTTAAACTTCACCGGAATTCCGAGAACAATGGAAGAGTTCCGAAGCATTTTTAAACGTCAGCGGAATTCCGAGAACAATGGAAGAGTTCTGAAGCATTTTTAAACGTCAGCGGAATTTTGAAAACAATGGAAGATTTCCGAAGCATTTTTAAACGTCAGCGGAATTCCGAGAACAATGGAAGAGTTCTGAAGCATTTTTAAACTTCAGCGGAATTTGGAGAACAATCGAAGAGTTCTGAAGCATTTTTAAAAGTCAGCGGAATTCTGAGAACAATAGAAGAGTTGTGAAGCATTTTTAAGCGTCAGCGGAATTCCGAGAACAATGGAAGAATTCCGAAGCATTTTTAAACTTCAAAACTTCAGAAGAATTCCGAGAACAATGGAAGAGTTCCGAAGCATTCTTAAACTTCAGCGGAATTCCGAGAACAATGGAAGAGTTCCGAAGCATTTTTAAAGGTCAGCGGAATTCCGAGAACAATGGAAGAGTTCCGAAGCATTTTTAAACATCAGCAGAATTCCTGGATCAATGGAAGAGTTCCGAATCATTTTTAAAAGTCAGCAGAATTCCGAGAACAATAGAAGGGTACCAAAGCATGTTTAAACTTCAGCGGAATTCTGAGAACAATGTAAGAGTTCCGAAGCATTTTTAAACTTCACCAGAATTCCGAGAACAATGGAAGAGTTCCGAAGCATTTTTAAACGTCAGCGGAATTCCGAGAACAATGGAAGAGTTCCGAAGCATTTTTAAACTTCACCGGAATTCCGAGAACAATGGAAGAGTTCCGAAGCATTTTTAAACTTCAGCAGAATTCCTGGATCAATGGAAGAGTTCCGAAACATTTTTAAAAGTCAGCAGAACTCCGAGAACAATAGAAGGGTACCAAAGCATGTTTAAACTTCAGCGGAATTCTGAGAACAATGTAAGAGTTCCGAAGCATTTTTAAACTTCACCGGAATTCCGAGAACAATGGAAGAGTTCCGAAGCATTTTTAAACGTCAGCGGAATTCCGAGAACAATGGAAGAGTTCTGAAGCATTTTTAAACATCAGCGGAATTTTGAAAACAATGGAAGATTTCCGAAGCATTTTTAAACGTCAGCGGAATTCTGCGAACACTGGAAGAGTTCCGAAGCACTTTTAAACTTCAGCGGAATTTGGAGAACAATCGAAGAGTTCCGAAGCATTTTTAAAAGTCAGCGGAATTCCGAGAACACTGGAAGAATTCCGAAGCATTTTTAAACTTCAGCGGAATTTGGAGAACAATCGAAGAGTTCCGAAGCATTTTTAAAAGTCAGCGGAATTCCGAGAACAATGGAAGAGTTGTGAAGCATTTTTAAACGTCAGCGGAATACCAGAACAATGGAAGAGTTCCGAAGCATTTTTAAATGTCAGCGGAATTCCGAGAACAATGGAAGAGTTCTGAAGCATTTTTAAACGTCAGCGGATTTTGAAAACAATGGAAGATTTCCGAAGCATTTTTAAACGTCAGCGGAATTCTGCGAACACTGGAAGAGTTCCGAAGCATTTTTAAACTTCAGCGGAATTTGGAGAACAATTGAAGAGTTCCGAAGCAATTTTAAAAGTCAGCGGAATTCCGAGAACAATGGAAGAGTTGTGAAGCATTTTTAAACGTCAGTGGAATTCCAAGAACAATGGAAGAGTTCCGAAGCATTTTTAAATGTCAGCGGAATTCCGAGAACAATAGAAGAGTTCCGAAGCATTTTTAAACTTCAGCAGAATTCCTGGATCAATGGAAGAGTTCCGAAGCATTTTTAAAAGTCAGCAGAATTCCGAGAACAATAGAAGGGTACCAAAGCATGTTTAAACTTCAGCAGAATTCTGAGAACAATGTAAGAGTTCCGAAGCATTTTTAAACTTCACCGGAATTCCGAGAACAATGGAAGAGTTCCGAAGCATTTTTAAACGTCAGCGGAATTCCGAGAACAATGGAAGAGTTCTGAAGCATTTTTAAACGTCAGCGGAATTTTGAAAACAATGGAAGATTTCCGAAGCATTTTTAAACGTCAGCGGAATTCTGCAAACACTGGAAGAGTTCCGAAGCATTTTTAAACTTCAGCGGAATTTGGAGAACAATCGAAGAGTTCCGAAGCATTTTTAAAAGTCAGCAGAATTCCGAGAACACTGGAAGAGTTCCGAAGCATTTTTAAACTTCAGCGGAATTTGGAGAACAATCGAAGAGTTCCGAAGCATTTTTAAAAGTCAGCGGAATTCCGAGAACAATGGAAGAGTTGTGAAGCATTTTTAAACGTCAGCGGAATTCCGAGAACAATGGAAGAGTTCCGAAGCATTTTTAAACTTCAGCAGAATTCCTGGATCAATGGAAGAGTTCCGAAACATTTTTAAAAGTCAGCAGAACTCCGAGAACAATAGAAGGGTACCAAAGCATGTTTAAACTTCAGCGGAATTCTGAGAACAATGTAAGAGTTCCGAAGCATTTTTAAAAGTCAGCGGAATTCCGAGAACACTGGAAGAATTCCGAAGCATTTTTAAACTTCAGCGGAATTTGGAGAACAATCGAAGAGTTCCGAAGCATTTTTAAAAGTCAGCGGAATTCCGAGAACAATGGAAGAGTTGAGAAGCATTTTTAAACGTCAGCGGAATACCAGAACAATGGAAGAGTTCCGAAGCATTTTTAAATGTCAGCGGAATTCCGAGAACAATGGAAGAGTTCTGAAGCATTTTTAAACGTCAGCGGATTTTGAAAACAATGGAAGATTTCTGAATCATTTTTAAACGTCAGCGGAATTCTGCGAACACTGGAAGAGTTCCGAAGCATTTTTAAACTTCAGCAGAATTCTGAGAACAATGGAAGAGTTCTGAAGCATTCTTAAACTTCAGTGGAATTCCGAGAACAATGGAACAGTTTTGAAGCAATTTTAAGCGTCAGCGGAATTCCGACAACAATGGAAGAGTTCCGAAGCATTTTTAAAAGTCAGCGGAATTCTGAGAACAATAGAAGAGTTGTGAAGCATTTTTAAGCGTCAGCGGAATTCCGAGAACAATGGAAGAATTCCGAAGCATTTTTAAACTTCAAAACTTCAGAAGAATTCCGAGAACAATGGAAGAGTTCCGAAGCATTCTTAAACTTCAGCGGAATTCCGAGAACAATGGAAGAGTTCCGAAGCATTTTTAAAGGTCAGCGGAATTCCGAGAACAATGGAAGAGTTCCGAAGCATTTTTAAACATCAGCAGAATTCCTGGATCAATGGAAGAGTTCCGAATCATTTTTAAAAGTCAGCAGAATTCCGAGAACAATAGAAGGGTACCAAAGCATGTTTAAACTTCAGCGGAATTCTGAGAACAATGTAAGAGTTCCGAAGCATTTTTAAACTTCACCAGAATTCCGAGAACAATGGAAGAGTTCCGAAGCATTTTTAAACGTCAGCGGAATTCCGAGAACAATGGAAGAGTTCCGAAGCATTTTTAAACTTCACCGGAATTCCGAGAACAATGGAAGAGTTCCGAAGCATTTTTAAACGTCAGCGGAATTCCGAGAACAATGGAAGAGTTCTGAAGCATTTTTAAACATCAGCGGAATTTTGAAAACAATGGAAGATTTCCGAAGCATTTTTAAACGTCAGCGGAATTCTGCGAACACTGGAAGAGTTCCGAAGCATTTTTAAACGTCAGCGGAATTCCGAGAACAATGGAAGAGTTCTGAAGCATTTTTAAACTTCAGCGGAATTTGGAGAACAATCGAAGAGTTCTGAAGCATTTTTAAAAGTCAGCGGAATTCTGAGAACAATAGAAGAGTTGTGAAGCATTTTTAAGCGTCAGCGGAATTCCGAGAACAATGGAAGAATTCCGAAGCATTTTTAAACTTCAAAACTTCAGAAGAATTCCGAGAACAATGGAAGAGTTCCGAAGCATTCTTAAACTTCAGCGGAATTCCGAGAACAATGGAAGAGTTCCGAAGCATTTTTAAAGGTCAGCGGAATTCCGAGAACAATGGAAGAGTTCCGAAGCATTTTTAAACATCAGCAGAATTCCTGGATCAATGGAAGAGTTCCGAATCATTTTTAAAAGTCAGCAGAATTCCGAGAACAATAGAAGGGTACCAAAGCATGTTTAAACTTCAGCGGAATTCTGAGAACAATGTAAGAGTTCAGAAGCATTTTTAAACTTCACCAGAATTCCGAGAACAATGGAAGAGTTCCGAAGCATTTTTAAACGTCAGCGGAATTCCGAGAACAATGGAAGAGTTCCGAAGCATTTTTAAACTTCACCGGAATTCCGAGAACAATGGAAGAGTTCCGAAGCATTTTTAAACGTCAGCGGAATTCCGAGAACAATGGAAGAGTTCTGAAGCATTTTTAAACATCAGCGGAATTTTGAAAACAATGGAAGATTTCCGAAGCATTTTTAAACGTCAGCGGAATTCTGCGAACACTGGAAGAGTTCCGAAGCATTTTTAAACTTCAGCGGAATTTGGAGAACAATCGAAGAGTTCCGAAGCATTTTTAAAAGTCAGCGGAATTCCGAGAACAATGGAAGAGTTGTGAAGCATTTTTAAACGTCAGCGGAATTCCGAGAACAATGGAAGAGTTCCGAAGCATTTTTAAACTTCAGCAGAATTCCTGGATCAATGGAAGAGTTCCGAAACATTTTTAAAAGTCAGCAGAACTCCGAGAACAATAGAAGGGTACCAAAGCATGTTTAAACTTCAGCGGAATTCTGAGAACAATGTAAGAGTTCCGAAGCATTTTTAAACTTCACCGGAATTCCGAGAACAATGGAAGAGTTCCGAAGCATTTTTAAACGTCAGCGGAATTCCGAGAACAATGGAAGAGTTCTGAAGCATTTTTAAACGTCAGCGGAATTTTGAAAACAATGGAAGATTTCCGAAGCATTTTTAAACGTCAGCGGAATTCCGAGAACAATGGAAGAGTTCTGAAGCATTTTTAAACTTCAGCGGAATTTGGAGAACAATCGAAGAGTTCTGAAGCATTTTTAAAAGTCAGCGGAATTCTGAGAACAATAGAAGAGTTGTGAAGCATTTTTAAGCGTCAGCGGAATTCCGAGAACAATGGAAGAATTCCGAAGCATTTTTAAACTTCAAAACTTCAGAAGAATTCCGAGAACAATGGAAGAGTTCCGAAGCATTCTTAAACTTCAGCGGAATTCCGAGAACAATGGAAGAGTTCCGAAGCATTTTTAAAGGTCAGCGGAATTCCGAGAACAATGGAAGAGTTCCGAAGCATTTTTAAACATCAGCAGAATTCCTGGATCAATGGAAGAGTTCCGAATCATTTTTAAAAGTCAGCAGAATTCCGAGAACAATAGAAGGGTACCAAAGCATGTTTAAACTTCAGCGGAATTCTGAGAACAATGTAAGAGTTCCGAAGCATTTTTAAACTTCACCAGAATTCCGAGAACAATGGAAGAGTTCCGAAGCATTTTTAAACGTCAGCGGAATTCCGAGAACAATGGAAGAGTTCCGAAGCATTTTTAAACTTCACCGGAATTCCGAGAACAATGGAAGAGTTCCGAAGCATTTTTAAACGTCAGCGGAATTCCGAGAACAATGGAAGAGTTGTGAAGCATTTTTAAACGTCAGCGGAATTCCGAGAACAATGGAAGAGTTCCGAAGCATTTTTAAACTTCAGCAGAATTCCTGGATCAATGGAAGAGTTCCGAAACATTTTTAAAAGTCAGCAGAACTCCGAGAACAATAGAAGGGTACCAAAGCATGTTTAAACTTCAGCGGAATTCTGAGAACAATGTAAGAGTTCCGAAGCATTTTTAAACTTCACCGGAATTCCGAGAACAATGGAAGAGTTCCGAAGCATTTTTAAACTTCAGCAGAATTCCGAGAACAGTGGAAGAGTTCCGAAGCATACTTAAACTTCAGCGGAATTCCGAGAACAATAGAAGAGTTCTGAAGCATTTTTAAAAGTCAGCGGAATACCGAGAACAATGGAAGAGTTGTGAAGCATTTTTAAAAGTCAGCGGAATTCCGAGAACACTGGAAGAGTTCCGAAGCATTTTTAAACTTCAGCGGAATTTGGAGAACAATCGAAGAGTTCCGAAGCAATTTTAAAAGTCAGCGGAATTCCGAGAACAATGGAAGAGTTCAGAAGCATTTTTAAAAGTCAGCGGAATTCCGAGAACAATGCAAGAGTTGTGAAGCATTTTTAAACGTCAGCGGAATTCCAAGAACAATGGAAGAGTTCCGAAGCATTTTTAAACTTCAGCAGAATTCCGAGAACAATGGAAGAGTTCCGAAGCATTCTTAAACTTCAGCGGAATTCCGAGAACAATGGAAGAGTTCCGAAGCATTTTTAAATGTCAGCGGAATTCCGAGAACAATAGAAGAGTTGTGATGCATTTTTAAGCGTCAGCGGAATTCCGAGAACAAAGGAAGAGTTCCGAAGCATTTTTAAACTTCAGCAGAATTCTGAGAACAATGGAAGAGTTCTGAAGCATTCTTAAACTTCAGTGGAATTCCGAGAACAATGGAACAGTTTTGAAGCAATTTTAAGCGTCAGCGGAATTCCGACAACAATGGAAGAGTTCCGAAGCATTTTTAAAAGTCAGCGGAATTCTGAGAACAATAGAAGAGTTGTGAAGCATTTTTAAGCGTCAGCGGAATT
The DNA here is from genome assembly GCF_046119375.1 of Phyllobates terribilis. Classification (NCBI taxonomy): domain Eukaryota; kingdom Metazoa; phylum Chordata; class Amphibia; order Anura; family Dendrobatidae; genus Phyllobates; species Phyllobates terribilis. The sequence continues at coordinate 17,040,546 of NW_027362775.1, read as the reverse complement.
CCGAGAACAATGGAAGAATTCCGAAGCATTTTTAAACTTCAAAACTTCAGAAGAATTCCGAGAACAATGGAAGAGTTCCGAAGCATTCCTAAACTTCAGCGGAATTCCGAGAACAATGGAAGAGTTCCGAAGCATTTTTAAAGGTCAGCGGAATTCCGAGAACAATGGAAGAGTTCCGAAGCATTTTTAAACATCAGCAGAATTCCTGGATCAATGGAAGAGTTCCGAATCATTTTTAAAAGTCAGCGGAATTCCGAGAACAATGGAAGAGTTGTGAAGCATTTTTAAACGTCAGCGGAATACCAGAACAATGGAAGAGTTCCGAAGCATTTTTAAATGTCAGCGGAATTCCGAGAACAATGGAAGAGTTCTGAAGCATTTTTAAACGTCAGCGGATTTTGAAAACAATGGAAGATTTCCGAAGCATTTTTAAACGTCAGCGGAATTCTGCGAACACTGGAAGAGTTCCGAAGCATTTTTAAACTTCAGCGGAATTTGGAGAACAATCGAAGAGTTCCGAAGCATTTTTAAAAGTCAGCGGAATTCCGAGAACAATGGAAGAGTTGTGAAGCATTTTTAAACGTCAGCGGAATTCCGAGAACACTGGAAGAGTTCCGAAGCATTTTTAAACTTCAGCGGAATTTGGAGAACAATCGAAGAGTTCCGAAGCATTTTTAAAAGTCAGCGGAATTCCGAGAACAATGGAAGAGTTGTGAAGCATTTTTAAACGTCAGCGGAATTCCGAGAACAATGGAAGAGTTCCGAAGCATTCTTAAACGTCAGCGGAATTCCGAGAACAATGGAAGAGTTCTGAAGCCTTTTTAAATGTCAGCGGAATTCCGAGAACAATGGAAGACTTCTGAAGCATTTTTAAATGTCAGCGGAATTCTGAGAACAATGGAAGAGTTCCGAAGCATTTTTAAACTTCAGCAGAATTCCGAGAACAATGGAAGAGTTCCGAAGCATACTTAAACTTCAGTGGAATTCCGAGAACAATGGAAGAGTTCTGAAGCATTTTTAAAAGTCAGCGGAATACCGAGAACAATGGAAGAGTTGTGAAGCATTTTTAAAAGTCAGCCGAATTCCGAGAACACTGGAAGAGTTCCGAAGCATTTTTAAACTTCAGCGGAATTTGGAGAACAATCGAAGACTTCCGAAGCAATTTTAAAAGTCAGCGGAATTCCGAGAAAAATGGAAGAGTTGTGAAGCATTTTTAAACATCAGTGGAATTCCAAGAACAATGGAAGAGTTCCGAAGCATTTTTAAATGTCAGCGGAATTCTGAGAACAATGGAAGAGTTCCGAAGCATTTTTAAACTTCAGCAGAATTCCGAGAACAATGGAAGAGTTCCGAAGCATACTTAAACTTCAGCGGAATTCCGAGAACAATGGAAGAGTTCAGAAGCATTTTTAAAAGTCAGCGGAATTCCGAGAACAATGGAAGAGTTGTGAAGCATTTTTAAACGTCAGCGGAATTCCGAGAACAATGGAAGAGTTCCGAAGCATTTTTAAACTTCAGCAGAATTCCGAGAACAATGGAAGAGTTCCGAAGCATTCTTAAACTTCAGCGGAATTCCGAGAACAATGGAAGAGTTCCGAAGCATTTTTAAATGTCAGCGGAATTCCGAGAACAATAGAAGAGTTGTGAAGCATTTTTAAGCGTCAGCGGAATTCCGAGAACAATGGAAGAGTTCCGAATCATTTTTAAACGTCAGGGGAATTCCGAGAACAATGGAAGTGTTCTGAAGCATTTTTAAACGTCAGCGGAATTTTGAAAACAATGGAAGATTTCCGAAGCATTTTTACACGTCAGCGGATTTCTTTGAACACTGGAAGAGTTCCGAAGCATTTTTAAACTTCAGCGGAATTTGGAGAACAATCGAAGAGTTCCGAAGCATTTTTAAAAGTCAGCGGAATTCCGAGAACACTGGAAGAGTTCCGAAGCATTTTTAAACTTCAGCGGAATTTGGAGAACAATCGAAGAGTTCCGAAGCATTTTTAAAAGTCAGCGGAATTCCGAGAACAATGGAAGAGTTCTAAAGCATTTTTAAAAGTCAGCGGAATTCCGAGAACAATGGAACAGTTGTGAAGCATTTTTAAAAGTCAGCGGAATTCCAAGAACAATGGAAGAGTTGTGAAGCATTTTTAAACGTCAGCGGAATTCCGAGAACAATGGAAGAGTTCTGAAGCCTTTTTAAATGTCAGCGGAATTCCGAGAACAATGGAAGAGTTCCGAAGCATTCTTAAATGTCAGCGGAATTCTGAGAACAATGGAAGAGTTCCGAAGCATTTTTAAACTTCAGCAGTATTCCGAGAACAATGGAAGAGTTCCGAAGCATTTTTAAACTTCAGCAGAATTCTGAGAACAATGGAAGAGTTCTGAAGCATTCTTAAACTTCAGCGGAATTCCGAGAACAATGGAACAGTTTTGAAGCAATTTTAAGCGTCAGCGGAATTCTGACAACAATGGATGAGTTCCGAAGCATTTTTAAAAGTCAGCGGAATTCTGAGAACAATAGAAGAGTTGTGAAGCATTTTTAAACGTCAGCGGAATTCTGCGAACACTGGAAGAGTTCCGAAGCACTTTTAAACTTCAGCGGAATTTGGAGAACAATCGAAGAGTTCCGAAGCATTTTTAAAAGTCAGCGGAATTCCGAGAACACTGGAAGAATTCCGAAGCATTTTTAAACTTCAGCGGAATTTGGAGAACAATCGAAGAGTTCCGAAGCATTTTTAAAAGTCAGCGGAATTCCGAGAACAATGGAAGAGTTGTGAAGCATTTTTAAACGTCAGCGGAATACCAGAACAATGGAAGAGTTCCGAAGCATTTTTAAATGTCAGCGGAATTCCGAGAACAATGGAAGAGTTCTGAAGCATTTTTAAACGTCAGCGGATTTTGAAAACAATGGAAGATTTCCGAAGCATTTTTAAACGTCAGCGGAATTCTGCGAACACTGGAAGAGTTCCGAAGCATTTTTAAACTTCAGCGGAATTTGGAGAACAATCGAAGAGTTCCGAAGCATTTTTAAAAGTCAGCGGAATTCCGAGAACAATGGAAGAGTTGTGAAGCATTTTTAAACGTCAGCGGAATTCCGAGAACACTGGAAGAGTTCCGAAGCATTTTTAAACTTCAGCGGAATTTGGAGAACAATCGAAGAGTTCCGAAGCATTTTTAAAAGTCAGCGGAATTCCGAGAACAATGGAAGAGTTGTGAAGCATTTTTAAACGTCAGCGGAATTCCGAGAACAATGGAAGAGTTCCGAAGCATTCTTAAACGTCAGCGGAATTCCGAGAACAATGGAAGAGTTCTGAAGCCTTTTTAAATGTCAGCGGAATTCCGAGAACAATGGAAGACTTCTGAAGCATTTTTAAATGTCAGCGGAATTCTGAGAACAATGGAAGAGTTCCGAAGCATTTTTAAACTTCAGCAGAATTCCGAGAACAATGGAAGAGTTCCGAAGCATACTTAAACTTCAGTGGAATTCCGAGAACAATGGAAGAGTTCTGAAGCATTTTTAAAAGTCAGCGGAATACCGAGAACAATGGAAGAGTTGTGAAGCATTTTTAAAAGTCAGCCGAATTCCGAGAACACTGGAAGAGTTCCGAAGCATTTTTAAACTTCAGCGGAATTTGGAGAACAATCGAAGACTTCCGAAGCAATTTTAAAAGTCAGCGGAATTCCGAGAAAAATGGAAGAGTTGTGAAGCATTTTTAAACATCAGTGGAATTCCAAGAACAATGGAAGAGTTCCGAAGCATTTTTAAATGTCAGCGGAATTCTGAGAACAATGGAAGAGTTCCGAAGCATTTTTAAACTTCAGCAGAATTCCGAGAACAATGGAAGAGTTCCGAAGCATACTTAAACTTCAGCGGAATTCCGAGAACAATGGAAGAGTTCAGAAGCATTTTTAAAAGTCAGCGGAATTCCGAGAACAATGGAAGAGTTGTGAAGCATTTTTAAACGTCAGCGGAATTCCGAGAACAATGGAAGAGTTCCGAAGCATTTTTAAACTTCAGCAGAATTCCGAGAACAATGGAAGAGTTCCGAAGCATTCTTAAACTTCAGCGGAATTCCGAGAACAATGGAAGAGTTCCGAAGCATTTTTAAATGTCAGCGGAATTCCGAGAACAATAGAAGAGTTGTGAAGCATTTTTAAGCGTCAGCGGAATTCCGAGAACAATGGAAGAGTTCCGAAGCATTTTTAAACTTCAGCGGAATTCCGAGAACAATGGAACAGTTTTGAAGCAATTTTAAGCGTCAGCGGAATTCCGACAACAATGGAAGAGTTCCGAAGCATTTTTAAAAGTCAGCGGAATTCTGAGAACAATAGAAGAGTTGTGAAGCATTTTTAAGCGTCAGCGGAATTCCGAGAACAATGGAAGAATTCCGAAGCATTTTTAAACTTCAAAGCTTCGGAAGAATTCCGAGAACAATGGAAGAGTTCCGAAGCATTCTTAAACTTCAGCGGAATTCCGAGAACAATGGAAGAGTTCCGAAGCATTTTTAAAAGTCAGCGGAATTCCGAGAACAATAGAAGGGTACCAAAGCATGTTTAAACTTCAGCGGAATTCTGAGAACAATGTAAGAGTTCTGAAGCATTTTTAAACTTCACCGGAATTCCGAGAACAATGGAAGAGTTCCGAATCATTTTTAAACGTCAGGGGAATTCCGAGAACAATGGAAGTGTTCTGAAGCATTTTTAAACGTCAGCGGAATTTTGAAAACAATGGAAGATTTCCGAAGCATTTTTACACGTCAGCGGATTTCTTTGAACACTGGAAGAGTTCCGAAGCATTTTTAAACTTCAGCGGAATTTGGAGAACAATCGAAGAGTTCCGAAGCATTTTTAAAAGTCAGCGGAATTCCGAGAACACTGGAAGAGTTCCGAAGCATTTTTAAACTTCAGCGGAATTTGGAGAACAATCGAAGAGTTCCGAAGCATTTTTAAAAGTCAGCGGAATTCCGAGAACAATGGAAGAGTTCTAAAGCATTTTTAAAAGTCAGCGGAATTCCGAGAACAATGGAACAGTTGTGAAGCATTTTTAAAAGTCAGCGGAATTCCAAGAACAATGGAAGAGTTGTGAAGCATTTTTAAACGTCAGCGGAATTCCGAGAACAATGGAAGAGTTCTGAAGCCTTTTTAAATGTCAGCGGAATTCCGAGAACAATGGAAGAGTTCCGAAGCATTCTTAAATGTCAGCGGAATTCTGAGAACAATGGAAGAGTTCCGAAGCATTTTTAAACTTCAGCAGTATTCCGAGAACAATGGAAGAGTTCCGAAGCATTTTTAAACTTCAGCAGAATTCTGAGAACAATGGAAGAGTTCTGAAGCATTCTTAAACTTCAGCGGAATTCCGAGAACAATGGAACAGTTTTGAAGCAATTTTAAGCGTCAGCGGAATTCTGACAACAATGGATGAGTTCCGAAGCATTTTTAAAAGTCAGCGGAATTCTGAGAACAATAGAAGAGTTGTGAAGCATTTTTAAACGTCAGCGGAATTCTGCGAACACTGGAAGAGTTCCGAAGCACTTTTAAACTTCAGCGGAATTTGGAGAACAATCGAAGAGTTCCGAAGCATTTTTAAAAGTCAGCGGAATTCCGAGAACACTGGAAGAATTCCGAAGCATTTTTAAACTTCAGCGGAATTTGGAGAACAATCGAAGAGTTCCGAAGCATTTTTAAAAGTCAGCGGAATTCCGAGAACAATGGAAGAGTTGTGAAGCATTTTTAAACGTCAGCGGAATACCAGAACAATGGAAGAGTTCCGAAGCATTTTTAAATGTCAGCGGAATTCCGAGAACAATGGAAGAGTTCTGAAGCATTTTTAAACGTCAGCGGATTTTGAAAACAATGGAAGATTTCCGAAGCATTTTTAAACGTCAGCGGAATTCTGCGAACACTGGAAGAGTTCCGAAGCATTTTTAAACTTCAGCGGAATTTGGAGAACAATCGAAGAGTTCCGAAGCAATTTTAAAAGTCAGCGGAATTCCGAGAACAATGGAAGAGTTGTGAAGCATTTTTAAACTTCAGTGGAATTCCAAGAACAAAGGAAGATTTCCGAAGCATTTTTAAACGTCAGCGGAATTTGGAGAACAATCGAAGAGTTCCGAAGCATTTTTAAACTTCAACGGAATTTGGAGAACAATCGAAGAGTTCCGTAGCAATTTTAAAAGTCAGCGGAATTCCGAGAACAATGGAAGAGTTGTGAAGCATTTTTAAACGTCAGTGGAATTCCAAGAACAATGGAAGAGTTCCGAAGCATTTTTAAATGTCAGCGGAATTCCGAGAACAATAGAAGAGTTCCGAAGCATTTTTAAACTTCAGCAGAATTCCTGGATCAATGGAAAAGTTCCGAATCATTTTTAAACTTCACCGGAATTCCGAGAACAATGGAAGAGTTCCGAAGCATTTTTAAACGTCAGCGGAATTCCGAGAACAATGGAAGAGTTCTGAAGCATTTTTAAACATCAGCGGAATTTTGAAAACAATGGAAGATTTCCGAAGAATTTTTAAACGTCAGCGGAATTCTGCGAACACTGGAAGAGTTCCGAAGCATTTTTAAACTTCAGCGGAATTTGGAGAACAATCGAAGAGTTCCGAAGCATTTTTAAAAGTCAGCGGAATTCCGAGAACACTGGAAGAGTTCCGAAGCATTTTTAAACTTCAGCGGAATTTGGAGAACAATCGAAGAGTTCCGAAGCATTTTTAAAAGTCAGCGGAATTCCGAGAACAATGGAAGAGTTGTGAAGCATTTTTAAACGTCAGCGGAATTCCGAGAACAATGGAAGAGTTCCGAAGCATTTTTAAACGTCAGCGGAATTCCCAGAACAATGGAAGAATTCTGAAGCCTTTTTAAATGTCAGCGGAATTCCGAGAACAATGGAAGACTTCTGAAGGCTTTTTAAATGTCAGCGGAATTCCGAGAACAATGGAAGAGTTCCGAAGCATTTTTAAATGTCAGCGGAATTCTGAGAACAATGGAAGAGTTCCGAAGCATTTTTAAACTTCAGCAGAATTCCGAGAACAATGGAAGAGTTCCGAAGCATACTTAAACTTCAGCGGAATTCCGAGAACAATAGAAGAGTTCTGAAGCATTTTTAAAAGTCAGCGGAATACCGAGAACAATGGAAGAGTTGTGAAGCATTTTTAAAAGTCAGCGGAATTCCGAGAACACTGGAAGAGTTCCGAAGCATTTTTAAACTTCAGCGGAATTTGGAGAACAATCGAAGAGTTCCGAAGCAATTTTAAAAGTCAGCGGAATTCCGAGAACAATGGAAGAGTTCAGAAGCATTTTTAAAAGTCAGCGGAATTCCGAGAACAATGCAAGAGTTGTGAAGCATTTTTAAACGTCAGCGGAATTCCAAGAACAATGGAAGAGTTCCGAAGCATTTTTAAACTTCAGCAGAATTCCGAGAACAATGGAAGAGTTCCGAAGCATTCTTAAACTTCAGCGGAATTCCGAGAACAATGGAAGAGTTCCGAAGCATTCTTAAATGTCAGCGGAATTCCGAGAACAATAGAAGAGTTGAGATGCATTTTTAAGCGTCAGCGGAATTCCGACAACAATGGAAGAGTTCCGAAGCATTTTTAAAAGTCAGCGGAATTCTGAGAACAATAGAAGAGTTGTGAAGCATTTTTAAGCGTCAGCGGAATTCCGAGAACAATGGAAGAATTCCGAAGCATTTTTAAACTTCAAAACTTCAGAAGAATTCCGAGAACAATGGAAGAGTTTCGAAGCATTCTTAAACTTCAGCGGAATTCCGAGAACAATGGAAGAGTTCCGAAGCATTTTTAAAGGTCAGCGGAATTCCGAGAACAATGGAAGAGTTCCGAAGCATTTTTAAACATCAGCAGAATTCCTGGATCAATGGAAGAGTTCCGAATCATTTTTAAAAGTCAGCAGAATTCCGAGAACAATAGAAGGGTACCAAAGCATGTTTAAACTTCAGCGGAATTCTGAGAACAATGTAAGAGTTCCGAAGCATTTTTAAACTTCACCAGAATTCCGAGAACAATGGAAGAGTTCCGAAGCATTTTTAAACGTCAGCGGAATTCCGAGAACAATGGAAGAGTTCCGAAGCATTTTTAAACTTCACCGGAATTCCGAGAACAATGGAAGATTTCCGAAGCATTTTTAAACGTCAGCGGAATTCTGCGAACACTGGAAGAGTTCCGAAGCATTTTTAAACTTCAGCGGAATTTGGAGAACAATCGAAGAGTTCCGAAGCATTTTTAAAAGTCAGCGGAATTCCGAGAACACTGGAAGAGTTCCGAAGCATTTTTAAACTTCAGCGGAATTTGGAGAACAATGGAAGAGTTCCGAAGCATTTTTAAACGTCAGCGGAATTCCGAGAACAATGGAAGAGTTCTGAAGCCTTTTTAAATGTCAGCGGAATTCCGAGAACAATGGAAGACTTCTGAAGCATTTTTAAATGTCAGCGGAATTCTGAGAACAATGGAAGAGTTCCGAAGCATTTTTAAACTTCAGCAGAATTCCGAGAACAATGGAAGAGTTCCGAAGCATACTTAAACTTCAGTGGAATTCCGAGAACAATGGAAGAGTTCTGAAGCATTTTTAAAAGTCAGCGGAATACCGAGAACAATGGAAGAGTTGTGAAGCATTTTTAAAAGTCAGCCGAATTCCGAGAACACTGGAAGAGTTCCGAAGCATTTTTAAACTTCAGCGGAATTTGGAGAACAATCGAAGACTTCCGAAGCAATTTTAAAAGTCAGCGGAATTCCGAGAAAAATGGAAGAGTTGTGAAGCATTTTTAAACATCAGTGGAATTCCAAGAACAATGGAAGAGTTCCGAAGCATTTTTAAATGTCAGCGGAATTCTGAGAACAATGGAAGAGTTCCGAAGCATTTTTAAACTTCAGCAGAATTCCGAGAACAATGGAAGAGTTCCGAAGCATACTTAAACTTCAGCGGAATTCCGAGAACAATGGAAGAGTTCAGAAGCATTTTTAAAAGTCAGCGGAATTCCGAGAACAATGGAAGAGTTGTGAAGCATTTTTAAACGTCAGCGGAATTCCGAGAACAATGGAAGAGTTCCGAAGAATTTTTAAACTTCAGCAGAATTCCGAGAACAATGGAAGAGTTCCGAAGCATTCTTAAACTTCAGCGGAATTCCGAGAACAATGGAAGAGTTCCGAAGCATTTTTAAATGTCAGCGGAATTCCGAGAACAATAGAAGAGTTGTGAAGCATTTTTAAGCGTCAGCGGAATTCCGAGAACAATGGAAGAGTTCCGAAGCATTTTTAAACTTCAGCGGAATTCCGAGAAGAATGGAACAGTTTTGAAGCAATTTTAAGCGTCAGCGGAATTCCGACAACAATGGAAGAGTTCCGAAGCATTTTTAAAAGTCAGCGGAATTCTGAGAACAATAGAAGAGTTGTGAAGCATTTTTAAGCGTCAGCGGAATTCCGAGAACAATGGAAGAATACCGAAGCATTTTTAAACTTCAAAGCTTCGGAAGAATTCCGAGAACAATGGAAGAGTTCCGAAGCATTCTTAAACTTCAGCGGAATTCCGAGAACAATGGAAGAGTTCCGAAGCATTTTTAAAAGTCAGCGGAATTCCGAGAACAATAGAAGGGTACCAAAGCATGTTTAAACTTCAGCGGAATTCTGAGAACAATGTAAGAGTTCCGAAGCATTTTTAAACTTCACCGGAATTCCGAGAACAATGGAAGTGTTCTGAAGCATTTTTAAACGTCAGCGGAATTTTGAAAACAATGGAAGATTTCCGAAGCATTTTTAAACGTCAGCGGATTTCTTTGAACACTGGAAGAGTTCCGAAGCATTTTTAAACTTCAGCGGAATTTGGAGAACAATCGAAGAGTTCCGAAGCATTTTTAAAAGTCAGCGGAATTCCGAGAACACTGGAAGAGTTCCGAAGCATTTTTAAACTTCAGCGGAATTTGGAGAACAATCGAAGAGTTCCGAAGCATTTTTAAAAGTCAGCGGAATTCCGAGAACAATGGAAGAGTTCTAAAGCATTTTTAAAAGTCAGCGGAATTCCGAGAACAATGGAACAGTTGTGAAGCATTTTTAAAAGTCAGCGGAATTCCAAGAACAATGGAAGAGTTGTGAAGCATTTTTAAACGTCAGCGGAATTCCGAGAACAATGGAAGAGTTCTGAAGCCTTTTTAAATGTCAGCGGAATTCCGAGAACAATGGAAGAGTTCCGAAGCATTCTTAAATGTCAGCGGAATTCTGAGAACAATGGAAGAGTTCCGAAGCATTTTTAAACTTCAGCAGTATTCCGAGAACAATGGAAGAGTTCCGAAGCATTTTTAAACTTCAACAGAATTCTGAGAACAATGGAAGAGTTCTGAAGCATTCTTAAACTTCAGCGGAATTCCGAGAACAATGGAACAGTTTTGAAGCAATTTTAAGCGTCAGCGGAATTCTGACAACAATGGATGAGTTCCGAAGCATTTTTAAAAGTCAGCGGAATTCTGAGAACAATAGAAGAGTTGTGAAGCATTTTTAAGCGTCAGCGGAATTCCGAGAACAATGGAAGAATTCCGAAGCATTTTTAAACTTCAAAGCTTCAGAAGAATTCCGAGAACAATGGAAGAGTTCCGAAGCATTCTTAAACTTCAGCGGAATTCCGAGAACAATGGAAGAGTTCCGAAGCATTTTTAAAAGTCAGCGGAATTCCGAGAACAATGGAAGAGTTGCGAAGCATTTTTAAACATCAGCAGAATTCCTGGATCAATTGAAGAGTTCCAAATCATTTTTAAAAGTCAGCAGAATTCCGAGAACAATAGAAGGGTACCAAAGCATGTTTAAACTTCAGCGGAATTCTGAGAACAATGTAAGAGTTCCGAAGCATTTTTAAACTTCACCGGAATTCCGAGAACAATGGAAGAGTTCCGAATCATTTTTAAACGTCAGGGGAATTCCGAGAACAATGGAAGTGTTCTGAAGCATTTTTAAACGTCAGCGGAATTTTGAAAACAATGGAAGATTTCCGAAGCATTTTTAAACGTCAGCGGATTTCTTTGAACACTCGAAGAGTTCCGAAGCATTTTTAAACTTCAGCGGAATTTGGAGAACAATCGAAGAGTTCCGAAGCATTTTTAAAAGTCAGCGGAATTCCGAGAACACTGGAAGAGTTCCGAAGCATTTTTAAACTTCAGCGGAATTTGGAGAACAATCGAAGAGTTCTGAAGCATTTTTAAAAGTCAGCGGAATTCCGAGAACAATGGAACAGTTGTGAAGCATTTTTAAAAGTCAGCGGAATTCCAAGAACAATGGAAGAGTTGTGAAGCATTTTTAAACGTCAGCGGAATTCCGAGAACAATGGAAGAGTTCTGAAGCCTTTTTAAATGTCAGCGGAATTCCGAGAACAATGGAAGAGTTCCGAAGCATTTTTAAATGTCAGCGGAATTCTGAGAACAATGGAAGAGTTCCGAAGCATTTTTAAACTTCAGCAGTATTCCGAGAACAATGGAAGAGTTCCGAAGCATACTTAAACTTCAGCGGAATTCCGAGAACAATGGAAGAGTTCTGAAGCATTTTTAAAAGTCAGCGGAATACCGAGAACAATGGAAGAGTTGTGAAGCATTTTTAAACATCAGCGGAATACCAGAACAATGGAAGAGTTCCGAAGCATTTTTAAATGTCAGCGGAATTCCGAGAACAATGGAAGAGTTCTGAAGCATTTTTAAACGTCAGCGGATTTTGAAAACAATGGAAGATTTCCGAAGCATTTTTAAACGTCAGCGGAATTCTGCGAACACTGGAAGAGTTCCGAAGCATTTTTAAACTTCAGCGGAATTTGGAGAACAATCAAAGAGTTCCGAAGCAATTTTAAAAGTCAGCGGAATTCCGAGAACAATGGAAGAGTTGTGAAGCATTTTTAAGCGTCAGTGGAATTCCAAGAACAAAGGAAGAGTTCCGAAGCATTTTTAAATGTCAGCGGAATTCTGAGAACAATGGAAGAGTTCCGAAGCATTTTTAAAAGAAAGCGGAATTCCGAGAACAATGGAAGAGTTCTGAAGGCTTTTTAAATGTCAGCGGAATTCCGAGAACAATGGAAGAGTTCCGAAGCATTTTTAAATGTCAGCGGAATTCTGAGAACAATGGAAGAGTTCCGAAGCATTTTTAAACTTCAGCGGAATTCCGAGAACAATGGAAGAGTTCAGAAGCATTTTTAAAAGTCAGCGGGATACCGAGAACAATGGAAGAGTTGTGAAGCATTTTTAAGCATCAGCGGAATTCCGAGAACAATGGAAGAGTTCCGAAGCATTTTTAAACTTCAGAAGAATTCTGAGAACAATGGAAGAGTTCCGAAGCATTCTTAAACTTCAGCGGAATTCCGAGAACAATGGAAGAGTTTCGAAGCATTTTTAAAAGTCAGCGGAATTCCGAGAACAATTGAAGAGTTGTGAAGCAATTTTAAGCGTCAGCGGAATTCCGAGAACAATGGAAGAGTTCCGAAGCATTTTTAAACGTCAGCGGAATTCCGAGAACAATGGAAGAGTTCTGAAGCATTTTTAAAAGTCAGCGGAATTCTGAGAACTATAGAAGAGTTGTGAAGCACTTTTAAGCGTCAGCGGAATTCCGAGAACAATGGAAGAATTCCGAAGCATTTTTAAACTTCAAAACTTCAGCGGAATTCCGAGAACAATGGAAGAGTTCCGAAGCATTCTTAAACGTCAGCGGAATTCCGAGAACAATGGAAGAGTTCTGAAGCATTTTTAAAAGTCAGCGGAATTCTGAGAACTATAGAAGCGTTGTGAAGCACTTTTAAGCGTCAGCGGAATTCCGAGAACAATGGAAGTGTTCCGAAGCAATTTTAAGCGTCAGCGGAATTCCGAGAACAATGGAAGAGTTCCGAAGCATTTTTAAACGTCAGCGGAATTCCGAGAACAATGGAAGAGTTCTGAAGCATTTTTAAAAGTCAGCGGAATTCTGAGAACTATAGAAGAGTTGTGAAGCACTTTTAAGCGTCAGCGGAATTCCGAGAACAATGGAAGTGTTCCGAAGCATTTTTAAACGTCAGCGGAATTCCGAGAACGATGGAAGAGTTCTGAAGCATTTTTAAAAGTCAGCGGAATTCTGAGAACAATAGAAGAGTTGTGAAGCATTTTTAAGATTCAGCGGAATTCCGAGAACAATGGAAGAATTCCGAAGCATTTTTAAACTTCAAAACTTCAGTAGAATTTCGAGAACAATGGAAGAGTTCTGAAGCATTTTTAAACGTCAGCGGAATTCCGAGAACAATGGAAGAGTTCTGAAGCATTTTTAAACGTCAGCGGAATTCCGAGAACAATGGAAGAGTTCTGAAGCATTTTTAAAAGTCAGCGGAATTCTGAGAACTATAGAAGAGTTGTGAAGCACTTTTAAGCGTCAGCGGAATTCCGAGAACAATGGAAGTGTTCCGAAGCATTTTTAAACGTCAGCGGAATTCCGAGAACGATGGAAGAGTTCTGAAGCATTTTTAAAAGTCAGCGGAATTCTGAGAACAATAGAAGAGTTGTGAAGCATTTTTAAGATTCAGCGGAATTCCGAGAACAATGGAAGAATTCCGAAGCATTTTTAAACTTCAAAACTTCAGTAGAATTTCGAGAACAATGGAAGAGTTCTGAAGCATTCTTAAACTTCAGCGGAATTCCGAGAACAATGGAAGAGTTCCGAAGCATTTTTAAAAGTCAGCAGAATTCCGAGAACAATAGAAGGGTACCAAAGCATGTTTAAACTTCAGCGGAATTCTGAGAACAATGTAAGCGTTCCGAAGCATTTTTAAACTTCACCGCAATTCCGAGAACAATGGAAGAGTTCCGAAGCATTTTTAAACGTCAGCGGAATTCCGAGAACAATGGAAGAGTTCTGAAGCATTTTTAAACGTCAGCGGAATTTTGAAAACAATGGAAGATTTCCGAAGCATTTTTAAATGTTAGCGGAATTCTGCGAACACTGGAAGAGTTCCGAAGCATTTTTAAACTTCAGCGGAATTCCGAGAACAATGGAAGAGTTGTGAAGCATTTTTAAAAGTCAGCGGAATTCCGAGAACAATAGAAGAGTTGTGAAGCAATTTTAAGCATCAGCGGAATTCCGAGAACAATGGAAGTGTTCCGAAGCATTTTTAAACGTCAGCGGAATTCCGAGAACAATGGAAGAGTTCCGAAGCATTTTTAAAAGTCAGCGGAATTCCGAGAACAATGGAAGAGTTCCGAAGCATTTTTAAAAGTCAGCAGAATTCCGAGAACAATAGAAGGGTACCAAAGCATATTTAAACTTCAGCGGAATTCTGAGAACAATGGAAGAGTTCCGAAGCATTTTTAAACTTCAGCGGAATTCCGAGAACAATGGAAGAGTTCTGAAGCATTTTTAAACGTCAGCGGAATTTTGAAAACAATGGAAGATTTCCGAAGCATTTTTAAACGTCAGCGGAATTCTGCGAACACTGGAAGAGTTCCGAAGCATTTTTAAAAGTCAGCGGAATTCCGAGAACAATGGAAGAGTTGTGAAGCATTTTTAAGCGTCAGTGGAATTCCGAGAACAATGGAAAAATTCCGAAGCATTTTTAAACTTCAAAACTTCGGCGGAATTCCGAGAACAATGGAAGAGTTCCGAAGCATTTTTAAAAGTCAGCGGAATTCCGAGAACAATGGAAGAGTTCCGAAGCATTTTTAAAAGTCAGCAGAATTCCGAGAACAATAGAAGGGTACCAAAGCATGTTTAAACTTCAGCGGAATACTGAGAACAATGTAAGCGTTCCGAAGCATTTTTAAACTTCACCGCAATTCCGAGAACAATGGAAGAGTTCCGAAGCATTTTTAAACGTCAGCGGAATTCCGAGAACAATGGAAGAGTTCTGAAGCATTTTTAAACGTCAGCGGAATTTTGAAAACAATGGAAGATTTCCGAAGCATTTTTAAACGTCAGCGGAATTCTGTGAACACTGGAAGAGTTCCGAAGCATTTTTAAACTTCAGCGGAATTTGGAGAACAATCGAAGAGTTCCGAAGCATTTTTAAAAGTCAGCGGAATTCCGAGAACAATGGAAGAGTTCTAAAGCATTTTTAAAAGTCAGCGGAATTCCGAGAACAATGGAAGAGTTGTGAAGCATTTTTAAAAGTCAGCGGAATTCCAAGAACAATGGAAGAGTTGTGAAGCATTTTTAAACGTCAGCGGAATTCCGAGAACAATGGAAGAGTTCTGAAGCCTTTTTAAATGTCAGCGGAATTCCGAGAACAATGGAAGAGTTCCGAAGCATTTTTAAATGTCAGCGGAATTCTGAGAACAATGGAAGAGTTCCGAATCATTTTTAAATGTCAGCGGAATTCCGAGAACAATAGAAGAGTTGTGAAGCATTTTTAAGCGTCAGCGGAATTCCGAGAACAATGGAAGAGTTCCGAAGCATTTTTAAACTTCAGCAGAATTCTGAGAACAATGGAAGAGTTCTGAAGCATTCTTAAACTTCAGCAGAATTCCGAGAACAATGGAACAGTTTTGAAGCAATTTTAAGCGTCAGCGGAATTCCGACAACAATGGAAGAGTTCCGAAGCATTTTTAAAAGTCAGCGGAATTCTGAGAACAATAGAAGAGTTGTGAAGCATTTTTAAGCGTCAGCGGAATTCCGAGAACAATGGAAGAATTCCGAAGCAATTTTAAACTTCAAAACTTCAGAAGAATTCCGAGAACAATGGAAGAGTTCTGAAGCATTTTTAAACGTCAGCGTAATTTTGAAAACAATGGAAGATTTCCGAAGCATTTTTAAACGTCAGAGGAATTCTGCGAACACTGGAAGAGTTCCGAAGCATTTTTAAACTTCAGCGGAATTTGGAGAACAATCGAAGAGTTCCGAAGCATTTTTAAAAGTCAGCAGAATTCCGAGAACAATGGAAGAGTTGTGAAGCATTTTTAAGCATCAGCGGAATTCCGAGAACAATGGAAGAGTTCCGAAGCATTTTTAAACTTCAGCAGAATTCTGAGAACAATGGAAGAGTTCCGAAGCATTCTTAAACTTCAGCGGAATTCCGAGAACAATATAAGAGTTTCGAAGCATTTTTAAAAGTCAGCGGAATTCCGAGAACAATAGAAGAGTTGTGAAGCAATTTTAAGCGTCAGCGGAATTCCGAGAACAATGGAAGTGTTCCGAAGCATTTTTAAACGTCAGCGGAATTCTGAGAACGATGGAAGAGTTCTGAAGCATTTTTAAAAGTCAGCGGAATTCTGAGAACAATAGAAGAGTTGTGAAGCATTTTTAAGCGTCAGCGGAATTCCGAGAACAATGGAAGAATTCCGAAGCATTTTTAAACTTCAAAACTTCAGTAGAATTCCGAGAACAATGGAAGAGTTCTGAAGCATTCTTAAACTTCAGCGGAATTACGAGAACAATGGAAGAGTTCCGAAGCATTTTTAAAAGTCAGCGGAATTCCGAGAACAATGGAAGAGTTCCGAAGCATTTTTAAAAGTCAGCAGAATTCCGAGAACAATAGAAGGGTACCAAAGCATGTTTAAACTTCAGCGGAATTCTGAGAACAATGTAAGCGTTCCGAAGCATTTTTAAACTTCACCGCAATTCCGAGAACAATGGAAGAGTTCCGAAGCATTTTTAAACGTCAGCGGAATTCCGAGAACAATGGAAGAGTTCTGAAGCATTTTTAAACGTCAGCGGAATTTTGAAAACAATGGAAGATTTCCGAAGCATTTTTAAATGTTAGCGGAATTCTGCGAACACTGGAAGAGTTCCGAAGCATTTTTAAACTTCAGCGGAATTCCGAGAACAATGGAAGAGTTGTGAAGCATTTTTAAAAGTCAGCGGAATTCCGAGAACAATAGAAGAGTTGTGAAGCAATTTTAAGCATCAGCGGAATTCCGAGAACAATGGAAGAGTTCTGAAGCATTCTTAAACTTCAGCGGAATTCCGAGAACAAGGGAAGAGTTCCGAAGCATTTTTAAAAGTCAGCGGAATTCCGAGAACAATGGAAGAGTTCCGAAGCATTTTTAAAAGTCAGCAGAATTCCGAGAACAATAGAAGGGTACCAAAGCATGTTTAAACTTCAGCGGAATTTCGAGAACAATGGAAGAGTTCCGAAGCATTTTTAAACGTCAGCGGAATTCCGAGAACGATGGAAGAGTTCTGAAGCATTTTTAAAAGTCAGCGGAATTCTGAGAACAATAGAAGAGTTGTGAAGCATTTTTAAGCGTCAGCGGAATTCCGAGAACAATGGAAGAGTTCCGAAGCATTTTTAAAAGTCAGCGGAATTCGGAGAACAATGGAAGAGTTCCGAAGCATTTTTAAAAGTCAGCAGAATTCCGAGAACAATAGAAGGGTACCAAAGCATTTTTAAACGTCAGCGTAATTTTGAAAACAATGGAAGATTTCCGAAGCATTTTTAAACGTCAGCGGAATTCTGCAAACACTGGAAGAGTTCCGAAGCATTTTTAAACTTCAGCGGAATTTGGAGAACAATCGAAGAGTTCCGAAGCATTTTTAAAAGTCAGCGGAATTCCGAGAACAATGGAAGAGTTGTGAAGCATTTTTAAACGTCAGCGGAATTCCGAGAACAATGGAAGAGTTCTGAAGCCTTTTTAAATGTCAGCGGAATTCCGAGAACAATGGAATAATTCCGAAGCATTTTTAAACTTCAAAACTTCAGAAGAATTCCGAGAACAATGGAAGAGTTCTGAAGCATTTTTAAACGTCAGCGTAATTTTGAAAACAATGGAAGATTTCCGAAGCATTTTTAAACGTCAGAGGAATTCTGCGAACACTGGAAGAGTTCCGAAGCATTTTTAAACTTCAGCGGAATTTGGAGAACAATCGAAGAGTTCCGAAGCATTTTTAAAAGTCATCAGAATTCCGAGAACAATGGAAGAGTTGTGAAGCATTTTTAAGCGTCAGCGGAATTCCGAGAGCAATGGAAGAGTTCCGAAGCATTTTTAAACTTCAGCAGAATTCTGAGAACAATGGAAGAGTTCCGAAGCATTCTTAAACTTCAGCGGAATTCCGAGAACATTGGAAGAGTTTCAAAGCATTTTTAAAAGTCAGCGGAATTCCGAGAACAATAGAAGAGTTGTGAAGCAATTTTAAGCGTCAGCGGAATTCCGAGAACAATGGAAGTGTTCCGAAGCATTTTTAAACGTCAGCGGAATTCCGAGAACGATGGAAGAATTCTGAAGCATTTTTAAAAGTCAGCGGAATTCTGAGAACAATAGAAGAGTTGTGAAGCATTTTTAAGCGTCAGCGGAATTCCGAGAACAATGGAAGAATTCCGAAGCATTTTTAAACTTCAAAACTTCAGTAGAATTCCGAGAACAATGGAAGAGTTCTGAAGCATTCTTAAACTTCAGCGGAATTCCGAGAACAAGGGAAGAGTTCCGAAGCATTTTTAAAAGTCAGCGGAATTCCGAGAACAATGGAAGAGTTCCGAAGCATTTTTAAAAGTCAGCAGAATTCCGAGAACAATAGAAGGGTACCAAAGCATGTTTAAACTTCAGCGGAATTCCGAGAACAATGGAAGAGTTCCGAAGCATTTTTAAACGTCAGCGGAATTCCGAGAACGATGGAAGAGTTCTGAAGCATTTTTAAAAGTCAGCGGAATTCTGAGAACAATAGAAGAGTTGTGAAGCATTTTTAAGCGTCAGCGGAATTCCGAGAACAATGGAAGAGTTCCGAAGCATTTTTAAAAGTCAGCGGAATTCGGAGAACAATGGAAGAGTTCCGAAGCATTTTTAAAAGTCAGCAGAATTCCGAGAACAATGGAAGAGTTGTGAAGCATTTTTAAACGTCAGCGGAATTCCGAGAACAATGGAAGAGTTCTGAAGCCTTTTTAAATGTCAGCGGAATTCCGAGAACAATGGAATAATTCCGAAGCATTTTTAAACTTCAAAACTTCAGAAGAATTCCGAGAACAATGGAAGAGTTCTGAAGCATTTTTAAACGTCAGCGTAATTTTGAAAACAATGGAAGATTTCCGAAGCATTTTTAAACGTCAGAGGAATTCTGCGAACACTGGAAGAGTTCCGAAGCATTTTTAAACTTCAGCGGAATTTGGAGAACAATCGAAGAGTTCCGAAGCATTTTTAAAAGTCATCAGAATTCCGAGAACAATGGAAGAGTTGTGAAGCATTTTTAAGCGTCAGCGGAATTCCGAGAGCAATGGAAGAGTTCCGAAGCATTTTTAAACTTCAGCAGAATTCTGAGAACAATGGAAGAGTTCCGAAGCATTCTTAAACTTCAGCGGAATTCCGAGAACATTGGAAGAGTTTCAAAGCATTTTTAAAAGTCAGCGGAATTCCGAGAACAATAGAAGAGTTGTGAAGCAATTTTAAGCGTCAGCGGAATTCCGAGAACAATGGAAGTGTTCCGAAGCATTTTTAAACGTCAGCGGAATTCCGAGAACGATGGAAGAATTCTGAAGCATTTTTAAAAGTCAGCGGAATTCTGAGAACAATAGAAGAGTTGTGAAGCATTTTTAAGCGTCAGCGGAATTCCGAGAACAATGGAAGAATTCCGAAGCATTTTTAAACTTCAAAACTTCAGTAGAATTCCGAGAACAATGGAAGAGTTCTGAAGCATTCTTAAACTTCAGCGGAATTCCGAGAACAAGGGAAGAGTTCCGAAGCATTTTTAAAAGTCAGCGGAATTCCGAGAACAATGGAAGAGTTCCGAAGCATTTTTAAAAGTCAGCAGAATTCCGAGAACAATAGAAGGGTACCAAAGCATGTTTAAACTTCAGCGGAATTCCGAGAACAATGGAAGAGTTCCGAAGCATTTTTAAACGTCAGCGGAATTCCGAGAACGATGGAAGAGTTCTGAAGCATTTTTAAAAGTCAGCGGAATTCTGAGAACAATAGAAGAGTTGTGAAGCATTTTTAAGCGTCAGCGGAATTCCGAGAACAATGGAAGAGTTCCGAAGCATTTTTAAAAGTCAGCGGAATTCGGAGAACAATGGAAGAGTTCCGAAGCATTTTTAAAAGTCAGCAGAATTCCGAGAACAATAGAAGGGTACCAAAGCATTTTTAAACGTCAGCGTAATTTTGAAAACAATGGAAGATTTCCGAAGCATTTTTAAACGTCAGCGGAATTCTGCAAACACTGGAAGAGTTCCGAAGCATTTTTAAACTTCAGCGGAATTTGGAGAACAATCGAAGAGTTCCGAAGCATTTTTAAAAGTCAGCGGAATTCCGAGAACAATGGAAGAGTTGTGAAGCATTTTTAAGCGTCAGCGGAATTCCGGGAACAATGGAAGAGTTCCGAAGCATTTTTAAACTTCAGCAGAATTCTGAGAACAATGGAAGAGTTCCGAAGCATTCTTAAACTTCAGCAGAATTCCGAGGACAATGGAAGAGTTCCGAAGCATTTTTAAATGTCAGCGGAATTACGAGAACAATAGAAGAGTTGTGAAGCATTTTTAAGCGTCAGCGGAATTCTGAGAACAATGGAAGAGTTCCGAAGCATTTTTAAACTTCAGCGGAATTCCGAGAACAATGGAAGAGTTTCGAAGCATTTTTAAAAGTCAGCGGAATTCCGAGAACAATTGAAGAGTTGTGAAGCAATTTTAAGCGTCAGCGGAATTCCGAGAACAATGGAAGAGTTCCGAAGCATTTTTAAACGTCAGCGGAATTCCGAGAACAATGGAAGAGTTCTGAAGCATTTTTAAAAGTCAGCGGAATTCTGAGAACTATAGAAGAGTTGTGAAGCACTTTTAAGCGTCAGCGGAATTCCGAGAACAATGGAAGAATTCCGAAGCATTTTTAAACTTCAAAACTTCAGCGGAATTCCGAGAACAATGGAAGAGTTCCGAAGCATTCTTAAACGTCAGCGGAATTCCGAGAACAATGGAAGAGTTCTGAAGCATTTTTAAAAGTCAGCGGAATTCTGAGAACTATAGAAGCGTTGTGAAGCACTTTTAAGCGTCAGCGGAATTCCGAGAACAATGGAAGTGTTCCGAAGCAATTTTAAGCGTCAGCGGAATTCCGAGAACAATGGAAGAGTTCCGAAGCATTTTTAAACGTCAGCGGAATTCCGAGAACAATGGAAGAGTTCTGAAGCATTTTTAAAAGTCAGCGGAATTCTGAGAACTATAGAAGAGTTGTGAAGCACTTTTAAGCGTCAGCGGAATTCCGAGAACAATGGAAGTGTTCCGAAGCATTTTTAAACGTCAGCGGAATTCCGAGAACGATGGAAGAGTTCTGAAGCATTTTTAAAAGTCAGCGGAATTCTGAGAACAATAGAAGAGTTGTGAAGCATTTTTAAGATTCAGCGGAATTCCGAGAACAATGGAAGAATTCCGAAGCATTTTTAAACTTCAAAACTTCAGTAGAATTTCGAGAACAATGGAAGAGTTCTGAAGCATTTTTAAACGTCAGCGGAATTCCGAGAACAATGGAAGAGTTCTGAAGCATTTTTAAACGTCAGCGGAATTCCGAGAACAATGGAAGAGTTCTGAAGCATTTTTAAAAGTCAGCGGAATTCTGAGAACTATAGAAGAGTTGTGAAGCACTTTTAAGCGTCAGCGGAATTCCGAGAACAATGGAAGTGTTCCGAAGCATTTTTAAACGTCAGCGGAATTCCGAGAACGATGGAAGAGTTCTGAAGCATTTTTAAAAGTCAGCGGAATTCTGAGAACAATAGAAGAGTTGTGAAGCATTTTTAAGATTCAGCGGAATTCCGAGAACAATGGAAGAATTCCGAAGCATTTTTAAACTTCAAAACTTCAGTAGAATTTCGAGAACAATGGAAGAGTTCTGAAGCATTCTTAAACTTCAGCGGAATTCCGAGAACAATGGAAGAGTTCCGAAGCATTTTTAAAAGTCAGCAGAATTCCGAGAACAATAGAAGGGTACCAAAGCATGTTTAAACTTCAGCGGAATTCTGAGAACAATGTAAGCGTTCCGAAGCATTTTTAAACTTCACCGCAATTCCGAGAACAATGGAAGAGTTCCGAAGCATTTTTAAACGTCAGCGGAATTCCGAGAACAATGGAAGAGTTCTGAAGCATTTTTAAACGTCAGCGGAATTTTGAAAACAATGGAAGATTTCCGAAGCATTTTTAAATGTTAGCGGAATTCTGCGAACACTGGAAGAGTTCCGAAGCATTTTTAAACTTCAGCGGAATTCCGAGAACAATGGAAGAGTTGTGAAGCATTTTTAAAAGTCAGCGGAATTCCGAGAACAATAGAAGAGTTGTGAAGCAATTTTAAGCATCAGCGGAATTCCGAGAACAATGGAAGTGTTCCGAAGCATTTTTAAACGTCAGCGGAATTCCGAGAACAATGGAAGAGTTCCGAAGCATTTTTAAAAGTCAGCGGAATTCCGAGAACAATGGAAGAGTTCCGAAGCATTTTTAAAAGTCAGCAGAATTCCGAGAACAATAGAAGGGTACCAAAGCATATTTAAACTTCAGCGGAATTCTGAGAACAATGGAAGAGTTCCGAAGCATTTTTAAACTTCAGCGGAATTCCGAGAACAATGGAAGAGTTCTGAAGCATTTTTAAACGTCAGCGGAATTTTGAAAACAATGGAAGATTTCCGAAGCATTTTTAAACGTCAGCGGAATTCTGCGAACACTGGAAGAGTTCCGAAGCATTTTTAAAAGTCAGCGGAATTCCGAGAACAATGGAAGAGTTGTGAAGCATTTTTAAGCGTCAGTGGAATTCCGAGAACAATGGAAAAATTCCGAAGCATTTTTAAACTTCAAAACTTCGGCGGAATTCCGAGAACAATGGAAGAGTTCCGAAGCATTTTTAAAAGTCAGCGGAATTCCGAGAACAATGGAAGAGTTCCGAAGCATTTTTAAAAGTCAGCAGAATTCCGAGAACAATAGAAGGGTACCAAAGCATGTTTAAACTTCAGCGGAATACTGAGAACAATGTAAGCGTTCCGAAGCATTTTTAAACTTCACCGCAATTCCGAGAACAATGGAAGAGTTCCGAAGCATTTTTAAACGTCAGCGGAATTCCGAGAACAATGGAAGAGTTCTGAAGCATTTTTAAACGTCAGCGGAATTTTGAAAACAATGGAAGATTTCCGAAGCATTTTTAAACGTCAGCGGAATTCTGCGAACTCTGGAAGAGTTCCGAAGCATTTTTAAACTTCAGCGGAATTTGGAGAACAATCGAAGAGTTCCGAAGCATTTTTAAAAGTCAGCGGAATTCCGAGAACAATGGAAGAGTTCTAAAGCATTTTTAAAAGTCAGCGGAATTCCGAGAACAATGGAAGAGTTGTGAAGCATTTTTAAAAGTCAGCGGAATTCCAAGAACAATGGAAGAGTTGTGAAGCATTTTTAAACGTCAGCGGAATTCCGAGAACAATGGAAGAGTTCTGAAGCCTTTTTAAATGTCAGCGGAATTCCGAGAACAATGGAAGAGTTCCGAAGCATTTTTAAATGTCAGCGGAATTCTGAGAACAATGGAAGAGTTCCGAATCATTTTTAAATGTCAGCGGAATTCCGAGAACAATAGAAGAGTTGTGAAGCATTTTTAAGCGTCAGCGGAATTCCGAGAACAATGGAAGAGTTCCGAAGCATTTTTAAACTTCAGCAGAATTCTGAGAACAATGGAAGAGTTCTGAAGCATTCTTAAACTTCAGCAGAATTCCGAGAACAATGGAACAGTTTTGAAGCAATTTTAAGCGTCAGCGGAATTCCGACAACAATGGAAGAGTTCCGAAGCATTTTTAAAAGTCAGCGGAATTCTGAGAACAATAGAAGAGTTGTGAAGCATTTTTAAGCGTCAGCGGAATTCCGAGAACAATGGAAGAATTCCGAAGCAATTTTAAACTTCAAAACTTCAGAAGAATTCCGAGAACAATGGAAGAGTTCTGAAGCATTTTTAAACGTCAGCGTAATTTTGAAAACAATGGAAGATTTCCGAAGCATTTTTAAACGTCAGAGGAATTCTGCGAACACTGGAAGAGTTCCGAAGCATTTTTAAACTTCAGCGGAATTTGGAGAACAATCGAAGAGTTCCGAAGCATTTTTAAAAGTCAGCAGAATTCCGAGAACAATGGAAGAGTTGTGAAGCATTTTTAAGCATCAGCGGAATTCCGAGAACAATGGAAGAGTTCCGAAGCATTTTTAAACTTCAGCAGAATTCTGAGAACAATGGAAGAGTTCCGAAGCATTCTTAAACTTCAGCGGAATTCCGAGAACAATATAAGAGTTTCGAAGCATTTTTAAAAGTCAGCGGAATTCCGAGAACAATAGAAGAGTTGTGAAGCAATTTTAAGCGTCAGCGGAATTCCGAGAACAATGGAAGTGTTCCGAAGCATTTTTAAACGTCAGCGGAATTCTGAGAACGATGGAAGAGTTCTGAAGCATTTTTAAAAGTCAGCGGAATTCTGAGAACAATAGAAGAGTTGTGAAGCATTTTTAAGCGTCAGCGGAATTCCGAGAACAATGGAAGAATTCCGAAGCATTTTTAAACTTCAAAACTTCAGTAGAATTCCGAGAACAATGGAAGAGTTCTGAAGCATTCTTAAACTTCAGCGGAATTCCGAGAACAATGGAAGAGTTCCGAAGCATTTTTAAAAGTCAGCGGAATTCCGAGAACAATGGAAGAGTTCCGAAGCATTTTTAAAAGTCAGCAGAATTCCGAGAACAATAGAAGGGTACCAAAGCATGTTTAAACTTCAGCGGAATTCTGAGAACAATGTAAGCGTTCCGAAGCATTTTTAAACTTCACCGCAATTCCGAGAACAATGGAAGAGTTCCGAAGCATTTTTAAACGTCAGCGGAATTCCGAGAACAATGGAAGAGTTCTGAAGCATTTTTAAACGTCAGCGGAATTTTGAAAACAATGGAAGATTTCCGAAGCATTTTTAAATGTTAGCGGAATTCTGCGAACACTGGAAGAGTTCCGAAGCATTTTTAAACTTCAGCGGAATTCCGAGAACAATGGAAGAGTTGTGAAGCATTTTTAAAAGTCAGCGGAATTCCGAGAACAATAGAAGAGTTGTGAAGCAATTTTAAGCATCAGCGGAATTCCGAGAACAATGGAAGAGTTCTGAAGCATTCTTAAACTTCAGCGGAATTCCGAGAACAAGGGAAGAGTTCCGAAGCATTTTTAAAAGTCAGCGGAATTCCGAGAACAATGGAAGAGTTCCGAAGCATTTTTAAAAGTCAGCAGAATTCCGAGAACAATAGAAGGGTACCAAAGCATGTTTAAACTTCAGCGGAATTTCGAGAACAATGGAAGAGTTCCGAAGCATTTTTAAACGTCAGCGGAATTCCGAGAACGATGGAAGAGTTCTGAAGCATTTTTAAAAGTCAGCGGAATTCTGAGAACAATAGAAGAGTTGTGAAGCATTTTTAAGCGTCAGCGGAATTCCGAGAACAATGGAAGAGTTCCGAAGCATTTTTAAAAGTCAGCGGAATTCGGAGAACAATGGAAGAGTTCCGAAGCATTTTTAAAAGTCAGCAGAATTCCGAGAACAATAGAAGGGTACCAAAGCATTTTTAAACGTCAGCGTAATTTTGAAAACAATGGAAGATTTCCGAAGCATTTTTAAACGTCAGCGGAATTCTGCAAACACTGGAAGAGTTCCGAAGCATTTTTAAACTTCAGCGGAATTTGGAGAACAATCGAAGAGTTCCGAAGCATTTTTAAAAGTCAGCGGAATTCCGAGAACAATGGAAGAGTTGTGAAGCATTTTTAAACGTCAGCGGAATTCCGAGAACAATGGAAGAGTTCTGAAGCCTTTTTAAATGTCAGCGGAATTCCGAGAACAATGGAATAATTCCGAAGCATTTTTAAACTTCAAAACTTCAGAAGAATTCCGAGAACAATGGAAGAGTTCTGAAGCATTTTTAAACGTCAGCGTAATTTTGAAAACAATGGAAGATTTCCGAAGCATTTTTAAACGTCAGAGGAATTCTGCGAACACTGGAAGAGTTCCGAAGCATTTTTAAACTTCAGCGGAATTTGGAGAACAATCGAAGAGTTCCGAAGCATTTTTAAAAGTCATCAGAATTCCGAGAACAATGGAAGAGTTGTGAAGCATTTTTAAGCGTCAGCGGAATTCCGAGAGCAATGGAAGAGTTCCGAAGCATTTTTAAACTTCAGCAGAATTCTGAGAACAATGGAAGAGTTCCGAAGCATTCTTAAACTTCAGCGGAATTCCGAGAACATTGGAAGAGTTTCAAAGCATTTTTAAAAGTCAGCGGAATTCCGAGAACAATAGAAGAGTTGTGAAGCAATTTTAAGCGTCAGCGGAATTCCGAGAACAATGGAAGTGTTCCGAAGCATTTTTAAACGTCAGCGGAATTCCGAGAACGATGGAAGAATTCTGAAGCATTTTTAAAAGTCAGCGGAATTCTGAGAACAATAGAAGAGTTGTGAAGCATTTTTAAGCGTCAGCGGAATTCCGAGAACAATGGAAGAATTCCGAAGCATTTTTAAACTTCAAAACTTCAGTAGAATTCCGAGAACAATGGAAGAGTTCTGAAGCATTCTTAAACTTCAGCGGAATTCCGAGAACAAGGGAAGAGTTCCGAAGCATTTTTAAAAGTCAGCGGAATTCCGAGAACAATGGAAGAGTTCCGAAGCATTTTTAAAAGTCAGCAGAATTCCGAGAACAATAGAAGGGTACCAAAGCATGTTTAAACTTCAGCGGAATTCCGAGAACAATGGAAGAGTTCCGAAGCATTTTTAAACGTCAGCGGAATTCCGAGAACGATGGAAGAGTTCTGAAGCATTTTTAAAAGTCAGCGGAATTCTGAGAACAATAGAAGAGTTGTGAAGCATTTTTAAGCGTCAGCGGAATTCCGAGAACAATGGAAGAGTTCCGAAGCATTTTTAAAAGTCAGCGGAATTCGGAGAACAATGGAAGAGTTCCGAAGCATTTTTAAAAGTCAGCAGAATTCCGAGAACAATGGAAGAGTTGTGAAGCATTTTTAAACGTCAGCGGAATTCCGAGAACAATGGAAGAGTTCTGAAGCCTTTTTAAATGTCAGCGGAATTCCGAGAACAATGGAATAATTCCGAAGCATTTTTAAACTTCAAAACTTCAGAAGAATTCCGAGAACAATGGAAGAGTTCTGAAGCATTTTTAAACGTCAGCGTAATTTTGAAAACAATGGAAGATTTCCGAAGCATTTTTAAACGTCAGAGGAATTCTGCGAACACTGGAAGAGTTCCGAAGCATTTTTAAACTTCAGCGGAATTTGGAGAACAATCGAAGAGTTCCGAAGCATTTTTAAAAGTCATCAGAATTCCGAGAACAATGGAAGAGTTGTGAAGCATTTTTAAGCGTCAGCGGAATTCCGAGAGCAATGGAAGAGTTCCGAAGCATTTTTAAACTTCAGCAGAATTCTGAGAACAATGGAAGAGTTCCGAAGCATTCTTAAACTTCAGCGGAATTCCGAGAACATTGGAAGAGTTTCAAAGCATTTTTAAAAGTCAGCGGAATTCCGAGAACAATAGAAGAGTTGTGAAGCAATTTTAAGCGTCAGCGGAATTCCGAGAACAATGGAAGTGTTCCGAAGCATTTTTAAACGTCAGCGGAATTCCGAGAACGATGGAAGAATTCTGAAGCATTTTTAAAAGTCAGCGGAATTCTGAGAACAATAGAAGAGTTGTGAAGCATTTTTAAGCGTCAGCGGAATTCCGAGAACAATGGAAGAATTCCGAAGCATTTTTAAACTTCAAAACTTCAGTAGAATTCCGAGAACAATGGAAGAGTTCTGAAGCATTCTTAAACTTCAGCGGAATTCCGAGAACAAGGGAAGAGTTCCGAAGCATTTTTAAAAGTCAGCGGAATTCCGAGAACAATGGAAGAGTTCCGAAGCATTTTTAAAAGTCAGCAGAATTCCGAGAACAATAGAAGGGTACCAAAGCATGTTTAAACTTCAGCGGAATTCCGAGAACAATGGAAGAGTTCCGAAGCATTTTTAAACGTCAGCGGAATTCCGAGAACGATGGAAGAGTTCTGAAGCATTTTTAAAAGTCAGCGGAATTCTGAGAACAATAGAAGAGTTGTGAAGCATTTTTAAGCGTCAGCGGAATTCCGAGAACAATGGAAGAGTTCCGAAGCATTTTTAAAAGTCAGCGGAATTCGGAGAACAATGGAAGAGTTCCGAAGCATTTTTAAAAGTCAGCAGAATTCCGAGAACAATAGAAGGGTACCAAAGCATTTTTAAACGTCAGCGTAATTTTGAAAACAATGGAAGATTTCCGAAGCATTTTTAAACGTCAGCGGAATTCTGCAAACACTGGAAGAGTTCCGAAGCATTTTTAAACTTCAGCGGAATTTGGAGAACAATCGAAGAGTTCCGAAGCATTTTTAAAAGTCAGCGGAATTCCGAGAACAATGGAAGAGTTGTGAAGCATTTTTAAGCGTCAGCGGAATTCCGGGAACAATGGAAGAGTTCCGAAGCATTTTTAAACTTCAGCAGAATTCTGAGAACAATGGAAGAGTTCCGAAGCATTCTTAAACTTCAGCAGAATTCCGAGGACAATGGAAGAGTTCCGAAGCATTTTTAAATGTCAGCGGAATTACGAGAACAATAGAAGAGTTGTGAAGCATTTTTAAGCGTCAGCGGAATTCTGAGAACAATGGAAGAGTTCCGAAGCATTTTTAAACTTCAGCAGAATTCTGAGAACAATGGAAGAGTTCTGAAGCATTCTTAAACTTCAGCGGAATTCCGAGAACAATGGAACAGTTTTGAAGCAATTTTAAGCGTCAGCGGAATTCCGACAACAATGGAAGAGTTCCGAAGCATTTTTAAAAGTCAGCGGAATTCTGAGAACAATAGAAGAGTTGTGAAGCATTTTTAAGCGTCAGCGGAATTCCAAGAACAATGGAAGAGTTCTGAAGCATTTTTAAGCGTCAGCGTAATTTTGAAAACAATGGAAGATTTCCGAAGCATTTTTAAACGTCAGCGGAATTCTGCAAACACTGGAAGAGTTCCGAAGCATTTTTAAACTTCAGCGGAATTTGTAGAACAATCGAAGAGTTCCGAAGCATTTTTAAAAGTCCGCGGAATTTCGAGAACACTGGAAGAGTTCCGAAGCATTTTTAAACTTCAGCGGAATTTGGAGAACAATCGAAGAGTTCCGAAGCATTTTTAAAAGTCAGCGGAATTCCGAGAACAATGGAAGAGTTGTGAAGCATTTTTAAACGTCAGCAGAATACCAGAACAATGGAAGAGTTCCGAAGCATTTTTAAATGTCAGCGGAATTCCGAGAACAATGGAAGAGTTCTGAAGCATTTTTAAACGTCAGCGGATTTTGAAAACAATGGAAGATTTCCGAAGCATTTTTAAACGTCAGCGGAATTCTGTGAACACTGGAAGAGTTCCGAAGCATTTTTAAACTTCAGCAGAATTTGGAGAACAATCGAAGAGTTCCGAAGCAATTTTAAAAGTCAGCGGAATTCCGAGAACAATGGAAGAGTTGTGAAGCATTTTTAAACGTCAGTGGAATTCCAAGAACAAAGGAAGAGTTCCGAAGCATTTTTAAAAGTTAGCGGAATTCCGAGAACAATAGAAGAGTTGTGAAGCAATTTTAAGCGTCAGCGGAATTCCGAGAACAATGGAAGCGTTCAGAAGCATTTTTAAAAGTCAGCGGAATACCGAGAACAATGGAAGAGTTCCGAAGCATTTTTAAACTTCAGCAGAATTCCGAGAACAATGGAAGAGTTCTGAAGCATTTTTAAACGTCAGCGGAATTTTGAAAACAATGGAAGATTTCCGAAGCATTTTTAAACGTCAGCGGAATTCTGCGAACACTGGAAGAGTTCCGAAGCATTTTTAAACTTCAGCGGAATTTGGAGAACAATAGAAGAGTTCCGAAGCATTTTTAAAAGTCAGCGGAATTCCGAGAACAATGGAAGAGTTCTAAAGCATTTTTAAAAGTCAGCGGAATTCCGAGAACAATGGAAGAGTTGTGAAGCATTTTTAAAAGTCAGCGGAATTCCAAGAACAATGGAAGAGTTGTGAAGCATTTTTAAACGTCAGCGGAATTCCGAGAACAATGGAAGAGTTCTGAAGCCTTTTTAAATGTCAGCGGAATTCCGAGAACAATGGAAGAGTTCCGAAGCATTTTTAAATGTCAGCGGAATTCTGAGAACAATGGAAGAGTTCCGAATCATTTTTAAATGTCAGCGGAATTCCGAGAACAATAGAAGAGTTGTGAAGCATTTTTAAGCGTCAGCGGAATTCCGAGAACAATGGAAGAGTTCCGAAGCATTTTTAAACTTCAGCAGAATTCTGAGAACAATGGAAGAGTTCTGAAGCATTCTTAAACTTCAGCGGAATTCCGAGAACAATGGAACAGTTTTGAAGCAATTTTAAGCGTCAGCGGAATTCCGACAACAATGGAAGAGTTCCGAAGCATTTTTAAAAGTCAGC
Source organism: Phyllobates terribilis (assembly GCF_046119375.1). Taxonomy (NCBI): domain Eukaryota; kingdom Metazoa; phylum Chordata; class Amphibia; order Anura; family Dendrobatidae; genus Phyllobates; species Phyllobates terribilis. The sequence goes on along the minus strand of NW_027362775.1, from coordinate 17,010,227 downwards.
GGAATTCTGAGAACAATAGAAGAGTTGTGAAGCATTTTTAAGCGTCAGCGGAATTCCGAGAACAATGGAAGAATTCCGAAGCATTTTTAAACTTCAAAACTTCAGAAGAATTCCGAGAACAATGGAAGAGTTCTGAAGCATTTTTAAACGTCAGCGTAATTTTGAAAACAATGGAAGATTTCCGAAGCATTTTTAAACGTCAGAGGAATTCTGCGAACACTGGAAGAGTTCCGAAGCATTTTTAAACTTCAGCGGAATTTGGAGAACAATCAAAGAGTTCCAAAGCATTTTTAAAAGTCATCAGAATTCCGAGAACAATGGAAGAGTTGTGAAGCATTTTTAAGCGTCAGCGGAATTCCGAGAGCAATGGAAGAGTTCCGAAGCATTTTTAAACTTCAGCAGAATTCTGAGAACAATGGAAGAGTTCCGAAGCATTCTTAAACTTCAGCGGAATTCCGAGAACATTGGAAGAGTTTCAAAGCATTTTTAAAAGTCAGCGGAATTCCGAGAACAATAGAAGAGTTGTGAAGCAATTTTAAGCGTCAGCGGAATTCCGAGAACAATGGAAGTGTTCCGAAGCATTTTTAAACGTCAGCGGAATTCCGAGAACGATGGAAGAGTTCTGAAGCATTTTTAAAAGTCAGCGGAATTCTGAGAACAATAGAAGAGTTGTAAAGCATTTTTAAGCGTCAGCGGAATTCCGAGAACAATGGAAGAATTCCGAAGCATTTTTAAACTTCAAAACTTCAGTAGAATTCCGAGAACAATGGAAGAGTTCTGAAGCATTTTTAAAAGTCAGCGGAATTCCGAGAACAATGGAAGAGTTCCGAAGCATTTTTAAAAGTCAGCAGAATTCCGAGAACAATAGAAGGGTACCAAAGCATGTTTAAACTTCAGCGGAATTCCGAGAACAATGGAAGAGTTCCGAAGCATTTTTAAAAGTCAGCGGAATTCTGAGAACAATAGAAGAGTTGTGAAGCATTTTTAAGCGTCAGCGGAATTCCGAGAACAATGGAAGAGTTCCGAAGCATTTTTAAAAGTCAGCGGAATTCGGAGAACAATGGAAGAGTTCCGAAGCATTTTTAAAAGTCAGCAGAATTCCGAGAACAATAGAAGGGTACCAAAGCATTTTTAAACGTCAGCGTAATTTTGAAAACAATGGAAGATTTCCGAAGCATTTTTAAACTTCAGCGGAATTTGGAGAACAATCGAAGAGTTCCGAAGCATTTTTAAAAGTCAGCGGAATTCCGAGAACAATGGAAGAGTTGTGAAGCATTTTTAAGCGTCAGGGGAATTCCGGGAACAATGGAAGAGTTCCGAAGCATTTTTAAACTTCAGCAGAATTCTGAGAACAATGGAAGAGTTCCGAAGCATTCTTAAACTTCAGCAGAATTCCGAGGACAATGGAAGAGTTCCGAAGCATTTTTAAATGTCAGCGGAATTCCGAGAACAATAGAAGAGTTGTGAAGCATTTTTAAACTTCAGCAGAATTCTGAGAACAATGGAAGAGTTCTGAAGCATTCTTAAACTTCAGCGGAATTCCGAGAACAATGGAACAGTTTTGAAGCAATTTTAAGCGTCAGCGGAATTCCGACAACAATGGAAGAGTTCCGAAGCATTTTTAAAAGTCAGCGGAATTCTGAGAACAATAGAAGAGTTGTGAAGCATTTTTAAGCGTCAGCGGAATTTTGAAAACAATGGAAGATTTCCGAAGCATTTTTAAACGTCAGCGGAATTCTGCAAACACTGGAAGAGTTCCGAAGCATTTTTAAACTTCAGCGGAATTTGGAGAACAATCGAAGAGTTCCGAAGCATTTTTAAAAGTCAGCGGAATTTCGAGAACACTGGAAGAGTTCCGAAGCATTTTTAAACTTCAGCGGAATTTGGAGAACAATCGAAGAGTTCCGAAGAATTTTTAAAAGTCAGCGGAATTCCGAGAACAATGGAAGAGTTGTGAAGCATTTTTAAACGTCAGCAGAATACGAGAACAATGGAAGAGTTCCGAAGCATTTTTAAATGTCAGCGGAATTCCGAGAACAATGGAAGAGTTCTGAAGCATTTTTAAACGTCAGCGGATTTTGAAAACAATGGAAGATTTCCGAAGCATTTTTAAACGTCAGCGGAATTCTGTGAACACTGGAAGAGTTCCGAAGCATTTTTAAACTTCAGCGGAATTTGGAGAACAATCGAAGAGTTCCGAAGCAATTTTAAAAGTCAGCGGAATTCCGAGAACAATGGAAGAGTTGTGAAGCATTTTTAAACGTCAGCAGAATACCAGAACAATGGAAGAGTTCCGAAGCATTTTTAAAAGTCAGCAGAATTCCGAGAACAATAGAAGGGTACCAAAGCATTTTTAAACGTCAGCGTAATTTTGAAAACAATGGAAGATTTCCGAAGCATTTTTAAACATCAGCGGAATTCTGCAAACACTGGAAGAGTTCCGAAGCATTTTTAAACTTCAGCGGAATTTGGAGAACAATCGAAGAGTTCCGAAGCATTTTTAAAAGTCAGCGGAATTCCGAGAACAATGGAAGAGTTGTGAAGCATTTTTAAGCGTCAGCGGAATTCCGGGAACAATGGAAGAGTTCCGAAGCATTTTTAAACTTCAGCAGAATTCTGAGAACAATGGAAGAGTTCCGAAGCATTCTTAAACTTCAGCAGAATTCCGAGGACAATGGAAGAGTTCCGAAGCATTTTTAAATGTCAGCGGAATTCCGAGAACAATAGAAGAGTTGTGAAGCATTTTTAAGCGTCAGCGGAATTCTGAGAACAATGGAAGAGTTCCGAAGCATTTTTAAACTTCAGCAGAATTCCGAGAACAATGGAAGTGTTCCGAAGCATTTTTAAACGTCAGCGGAATTCCGAGAACGATGGAAGAGTTCTGAAGCATTTTTAAAAGTCAGCGGAATTCTGAGAACAATAGAAGAGTTGTAAAGCATTTTTAAGCGTCAGCGGAATTCCGAGAACAATGGAAGAATTCCGAAGCATTTTTAAACTTCAAAACTTCAGTAGAATTCCGAGAACAATGGAAGAGTTCTGAAGCATTCTTAAACTTCAGCGGAATTCCGAGAACAATGGAAGAGTTCTGAAGCATTTTTAAAAGTCAGCGGAATTCCGAGAACAATGGAAGAGTTCCGAAGCATTTTTAAAAGTCAGCAGAATTCCGAGAACAATAGAAGGGTACCAAAGCATGTTTAAACTTCAGCGGAATTCCGAGAACAATGGAAGAGTTCCGAAGCATTTTTAAAAGTCAGCGGAATTCTGAGAACAATAGAAGAGTTGTGAAGCATTTTTAAGCGTCAGCGGAATTCCGAGAACAATGGAAGAGTTCCGAAGCATTTTTAAAAGTCAGCGGAATTCGGAGAACAATGGAAGAGTTCCGAAGCATTTTTAAAAGTCAGCAGAATTCCGAGAACAATAGAAGGGTACCAAAGCATTTTTAAACGTCAGCGTAATTTTGAAAACAATGGAAGATTTCCGAAGCATTTTTAAACGTCAGCGGAATTCTGCAAACACTGGAAGAGTTCCGAAGCATTTTTAAACTTCAGTGGAATTTGGAGAACAATCGAAGAGTTCCGAAGCATTTTTAAAAGTCAGCGGAATTCCGAGAACAATGGAAGAGTTGTGAAGCATTTTTAAGCGTCAGCGGAATTCCGGGAACAATGGAAGAGTTCCGAAGCATTTTTAAACTTCAGCAGAATTCTGAGAACAATGGAAGAGTTCCGAAGCATTCTTAAACTTCAGCAGAATTCCGAGGACAATGGAAGAGTTCCGAAGCATTTTTAAATGTCAGCGGAATTCCGAGAACAATAGAAGAGTTGTGAAGCATTTTTAAACTTCAGCAGAATTCTGAGAACAATGGAAGAGTTCTGAAGCATTCTTAAACTTCAGCGGAATTCCGAGAACAATGGAACAGTTTTGAAGCAATTTTAAGCGTCAGCGGAATTCCGACAACAATGGAAGAGTTCCGAAGCATTTTTAAAAGTCAGCGGAATTCTGAGAACAATAGAAGAGTTGTGAAGCATTTTTAAGCGTCAGCGGAATTCCAAGAACAATGGAAGAATTCCGAAGCATTTTTAAACTTCAAAACTTCAGAAGAATTCCGAGAACAATGGAAGAGTTCTGAAGCATTTTTAAGCGTCAGCGTAATTTTGAAAACAATGGAAGATTTCCGAAGCATTTTTAAACGTCAGCGGAATTCTGCAAACACTGGAAGAGTTCCGAAGCATTTTTAAACTTCAGCGGAATTTGGAGAACAATCGAAGAGTTCCGAAGCATTTTTAAAAGTCAGCGGAATTTCGAGAACACTGGAAGAGTTCCGAAGCATTTTTAAACTTCAGCGGAATTTGGAGAACAATCGAAGAGTTCCGAAGCATTTTTAAAAGTCAGCGGAATTCCGAGAACAATGGAAGAGTTGTGAAGCATTTTTAAACGTCAGCAGAATACCAGAACAATGGAAGAGTTCCGAAGCATTTTTAAATGTCAGCGGAATTCCGAGAACAATGGAAGAGTTCTGAAGCATTTTTAAACGTCAGCGGATTTTGAAAACAATGGAAGATTTCCGAAGCATTTTTAAACGTCAGCGGAATTCTGTGAACACTGGAAGAGTTCCGAAGCATTTTTAAACTTCAGCGGAATTTGGAGAACAATCGAAGAGTTCCGAAGCAATTTTAAAAGTCAGCGGAATTCCGAGAACAATGGAAGAGTTGTGAAGCATTTTTAAACGTCAGCAGAATACCAGAACAATGGAAGAGTTCCGAAGCATTTTTAAAAGTCAGCAGAATTCCGAGAACAATAGAAGGGTACCAAAGCATTTTTAAACGTCAGCGTAATTTTGAAAACAATGAAAGATTTCCGAAGCATTTTTAAACGTCAGCGGAATTCTGCAAACACTGGAAGAGTTCCGAAGCATTTTTAAACTTCAGCGGAATTTGGAGAACAATCGAAGAGTTCCGAAGCATTTTTAAAAGTCAGCGGAATTCCGAGAACAATGGAAGAGTTGTGAAGCATTTTTAAGCGTCAGCGGAATTCCGGGAACAATGGAAGAGTTCCGAAGCATTTTTAAACTTCAGCAGAATTCTGAGAACAATGGAAGAGTTCCGAAGCATTCTTAAACTTCAGCAGAATTCCGAGGACAATGGAAGAGTTCCGAAGCATTTTTAAATGTCAGCGGAATTCCGAGAACAATAGAAGAGTTGTGAAGCATTTTTAAGCGTCAGCGGAATTCTGAGAACAATGGAAGAGTTCCGAAGCATTTTTAAACTTCAGCAGAATTCTGAGAACAATGGAAGAGTTCTGAAGCATTCTTAAACTTCAGCGGAATTCCGAGAACAATGGAACAGTTTTGAAGCAATTTTAAGCGTCAGCGGAATTCCGACAACAATGGAAGAGTTCCGAAGCATTTTTAAAAGTCAGCGGAATTCTGAGAACAATAGAAGAGTTGTGAAGCATTTTTAAGCGTCAGCGGAATTCCAAGAACAATGGAAGAATTCCGAAGCATTTTTAAACTTCAAAACTTCAGAAGAATTCCGAGAACAATGGAAGAGTTCTGAAGCATTTTTAAGCGTCAGCGTAATTTTGAAAACAATGGAAGATTTCCGAAGCATTTTTAAACGTCAGCGGAATTCTGCAAACACTGGAAGAGTTCCGAAGCATTTTTAAACTTCAGCGGAATTTGGAGAACAATCGAAGAGTTCCGAAGCATTTTTAAAAGTCAGCGGAATTTCGAGAACACTGGAAGAGTTCCGAAGCATTTTTAAACTTCAGCGGAATTTGGAGAAAAATCGAAGAGTTCCGAAGCATTTTTAAAAGTCAGCGGAATTCCGAGAACAATGGAAGAGTTGTGAAGCATTTTTAAACGTCAGCAGAATACCAGAACAATGGAAGAGTTCCGAAGCATTTTTAAATGTCAGCGGAATTCCGAGAACAATGGAAGAGTTCTGAAGCATTTTTAAACGTCAGCGGATTTTGAAAACAATGGAAGATTTCCGAAGCATTTTTAAACGTCAGCGGAATTCTGTGAACACTGGAAGAGTTCCGAAGCATTTTTAAACTTCAGCGGAATTTGGAGAACAATCGAAGAGTTCCGAAGCAATTTTAAAAGTCAGCGGAATTCCGAGAACAATGGAAGAGTTGTGAAGCATTTTTAAACGTCAGTGGAATTCCAAGAACAAAGGAAGAGTTCCGAAGCATTTTTAAAAGTCAGCGGAATTCCGAGAACAATAGAAGAGTTGTGAAGCAATTTTAAGCGTCAGCGGAATTCCGAGAACAATGGAAGCGTTCAGAAGCATTTTTAAAAGTCAGCGGAATACCGAGAACAATGGAAGAGTTCCGAAGCATTTTTAAACTTCAGCAGAATTCCGAGAACAATGGAAGAGTTCTGAAGCATTTTTAAACGTCAGCGGAATTTTGAAAACAATGGAAGATTTCCGAAGCATTTTTAAACGTCAGCGGAATTCTGCGAACACTGGAAGAGTTCCGAAGCATTTTTAAACTTCAGCGGAATTTGGAGAACAATCGAAGAGTTCCGAAGCATTTTTAAAAGTCAGCGGAATTCCGAGAACAATGGAAGAGTTCTAAAGCATTTTTAAAAGTCAGCGGAATTCCGAGAACAATGGAAGAGTTGTGAAGCATTTTTAAAAGTCAGCGGAATTCCAAGAACAATGGAAGAGTTGTGAAGCATTTTTAAACGTCAGCGGAATTCCGAGAACAATGGAAGAGTTCTGAAGCCTTTTTAAATGTCAGCGGAATTCCGAGAACAATGGAAGAGTTCCGAAGCATTTTTAAATGTCAGCGGAATTCTGAGAACAATGGAAGAGTTCCGAATCATTTTTAAATGTCAGCGGAATTCCGAGAACAATAGAAGAGTTGTGAAGCCTTTTTAAACGTCAGCGGAATTCCGAGAACAATGGAAGAGTTCCGAAGCATTTTTAAACTTCAGCAGAATTCTGAGAACAATGGAAGAGTTCTGAAGCATTCTTAAACTTCAGCGGAATTCCGAGAACATTGGAACAGTTTTGAAGCAATTTTAAGCGTCAGCGGAATTCCGACAACAATGGAAGAGTTCCGAAGCATTTTTAAAAGTCAGCGGAATTCTGAGAACAATAGAAGAGTTGTGAAGCATTTTTAAGCGTCAGCGGAATTCCGAGAACAATGGAAGAATTCCGAAGCATTTTTAAACTTCAAAACTTCAGAAGAATTCCGAGAACAATGGAAGAGTTCTGAAGCATTTTTAAACGTCAGCGTAATTTTGAAAACAATGGAAGATTTCCGAAGCATTTTTAAACGTCAGAGGAATTCTGCGAACACTGGAAGAGTTCCGAAGCATTTTTAAACTTCAGCGGAATTTGGAGAACAATCGAAGAGTTCCAAAGCATTTTTAAAAGTCATCAGAATTCCGAGAACAATGGAAGAGTTGTGAAGCATTTTTAAGCGTCAGCGGAATTCCGAGAGCAATGGAAGAGTTTCGAAGCATTTTTAAACTTCAGCAGAATTCTGAGAACAATGGAAGAGTTCCGAAGCATTCTTAAACTTCAGCGGAATTCCGAGAACATTGGAAGAGTTTCAAAGCATTTTTAAAAGTCAGCGGAATTCCGAGAACAATAGAAGAGTTGTGAAGCAATTTTAAGCGTCAGCGGAATTCCGAGAACAATGGAAGTGTTCCGAAGCATTTTTAAACGTCAGCGGAATTCCGAGAACGATGGAAGAGTTCTGAAGCATTTTTAAAAGTCAGCGGAATTCTGAGAACAATAGAAGAGTTGTGAAGCATTTTTAAGCGTCAGCGGAATTCCGAGAACAATGGAAGAATTCCGAAGCATTTTTAAACTTCAAAACTTCAGTAGAATTCCGAGAACAATGGAAGAGTTCTGAAGCATTCTTAAACTTCAGCGGAATTCCGAGAACAATGGAAGAGTTCTGAAGCATTTTTAAAAGTCAGCGGAATTCCGAGAACAATGGAAGAGTTCCGAAGCATTTTTAAAAGTCAGCAGAATTCCGAGAACAATAGAAGGGTACCAAAGCATGTTTAAACTTCAGCGGAATTCCGAGAACAATGGAAGAGTTCCGAAGCATTTTTAAACGTCAGCGGAATTCCGAGAACGATGGAAGAGTTGTGAAGCATTTTTAAAAGTCAGCGGAATTCTGAGAACAATAGAAGAGTTGTGAATCATTTTTAAGCGTCAGCGGAATTCCGAGAACAATGGAAGAGTTCCGAAGCATTTTTAAAAGTCAGCGGAATTCGGAGAACAATGGAAGAGTTCCGAAGCATTTTTAAAAGTCAGCAGAATTCCGAGAACAATAGAAGGGTACCAAAGCATTTTTAAACGTCAGCGTAATTTTGAAAACAATGGAAGATTTCCGAAGCATTTTTAAACGTCAGCGGAATTCTGCGAACACTGGAAGAGTTCCGAAGCATTTTTAAACTTCAGCGGAATTTGGAGAACAATCGAAGAGTTCCGAAGCATTTTTAAAAGTCAGCGGAATTCCAAGAACAATGGAAGAGTTGTGAAGCATTTTTAAGCGTCAGCGGAATTCCGGGAACAATGGAAGAGTTCCGAAGCATTTTTAAACTTCAGCAGAATTCTGAGAACAATGGAAGAGTTCCGAAGCATTCTTAAACTTCAGCGGAATTCCGAGGACAATGGAAGAGTTCCGAAGCATTTTTAAATGTCAGCGGAATTCCGAGAACAATAGAAGAGTTGTGAAGCATTTTTAAGCGTCAGCAGAATTCTGAGAACAATGGAAGAGTTCTGAAGCATTCTTAAACTTCAGCGGAATTCCGAGAACAATGGAACAGTTTTGAAGCAATTTTAAGCGTCAGCGGAATTCCGACAACAATGGAAGAGTTCCGAAGCATTTTTAAAAGTCAGCGGAATTCTGAGAACAATAGAAGAGTTGTGAAGCATTTTTAAGCGTCAGCGGAATTCCAAGAACAATGGAAGAATTCCGAAGCATTTTTAAACTTCAAAACTTCAGAAGAATTCCGAGAACAATGGAAGAGTTCTGAAGCATTTTTAAGCGTCAGCGTAATTTTGAAAACAATGGAAGATTTCCGAAGCATTTTTAAACGTCAGCGGAATTCTGCAAACACTGGAAGAGTTCCGAAGCATTTTTAAACTTCAGCGGAATTTGGAGAACAATCGAAGAGTTCCGAAGCATTTTTAAAAGTCAGCGGAATTTCGAGAACACTGGAAGAGTTCCGAAGCATTTTTAAACTTCAGCGGAATTTGGAGAACAATCGAAGAGTTCCGAAGCATTTTTAAAAGTCAGCGGAATTCCGAGAACAATGGAAGAGTTGTGAAGCATTTTTAAACGTCAGCAGAATACCAGAACAATGGAAGAGTTCCGAAGCATTTTTAAATGTCAGCGGAATTCCGAGAACAATGGAAGAGTTCTGAAGCATTTTTAAACGTCAGCGGATTTTGAAAACAATGGAAGATTTCCGAAGCATTTTTAAACGTCAGCGGAATTCTGTGAACACTGGAAGAGTTCCGAAGCATTTTTAAACTTCAGCGGAATTTGGAGAACAATCGAAGAGTTCCGAAGCAATTTTAAAAGTCAGCGGAATTCCGAGAACAATGGAAGAGTTGTGAAGCATTTTTAAACGTCAGTGGAATTCCAAGAACAAAGGAAGAGTTCCGAAGCATTTTTAAACGTCAGCGGAATTCCGAGAACAATGGAAGAGTTCTGAAGGCTTTTTAAATGTCAGCGGAATTCCGAGAACAATGGAAGAGTTCTGAAGCATTTTTAAATGTCAGCGGAATTCTGAGAACAATTGAAGAGTTCCGAAGCATTTTTAAACTTCAGCAGAATTCCGAGAACAATGGAAGAGTTCCGAAGCATACTTAAACTTCAGCGGAATTCCGAGAACAATGGAAGAGTTCAGAAGCATTTTTAAAAGTCAGCGGAATACCGAGAACAATGGAAGAGTTGTGAAGCATTTTTAAGCATCAGCGGAATTCCGAGAACAATGGAAGAGTTCCGAAGCATTTTTAAACTTCAGAAGAATTCTGAGAACAATGGAAGAGTTCCGAAGCATTCTTAAACTTCAGCAGAATTCCGAGAACAATGGAAGAGTTTCGAAGCATTTTTAAAAGTCAGCGGAATTCCGAGAACAATAGAAGAGTTGTGAAGCAATTTTAAGCGTCAGCGGAATTCCGAGAACAATGGAAGCGTTCAGAAGCATTTTTAAAAGTCAGCGGAATACCGAGAACAATGGAAGAGTTGTGAAGCATTTTTAAGCATCAGCGGAATTCCGAGAACAATGGAAGAGTTCCGAAGCATTTTTAAACTTCAGCAGAATTCCGAGAACAATGGAAGAGTTCCGAAGCATTCTTAAACTTCAGCGGAATTCCGAGAACAATGGAAGAGTTCCGAAGCATTTTTAAATGTCAGCGGAATTCCGAGAACAATAGAAGAGTTGTGAAGCATTTTTAAGCGTCAGCGGAATTTCGAGAACAATGGAAGAGTTCCGAAGCATTTTTAAAAGTCAGTGGAATTCTGAGAACAATAGAAGAGTTGTGAAGCATTTTTAAAAGTCAGCGGAATTCCGAGAACAATAAAAGAGTTCCGAAGCATTTTTAAACTTCACCAGAATTCCTGGATCAATGGAAGAGTTCCGAAGCATTTTTAAAAGTCAGCAGAATTCCGAGAACAATAGAAGGGTACCAAAGCATGTTTAAACTTCAGCGGAATTCTGAGAACAATGTAAGAGTTCCGAAGCATTTTTAAACTTCACCGGAATTCCGAGAACAATGGAAGAGTTCCGAAGCATTTTTAAACATCAGCGGAATTCCGAGAACAATGGAAGAGTTCTGAAGCATTTTTAAACATCAGCGGAATTTTGAAAACAATGGAAGATTTCCGAAGCATTTTTAAACGTCAGCGGAATTCTGCGAACACTGGAAGAGTTCCGAAGCATTTTTAAACTTCAGCGGAATTTGGAGAACAATCGAAGAGTTCCGAAGCATTTTTAAAAGTCAGCGGAATTCCGAGAACAATGGAAGAGTTGTGAAGCATTTTTAAACGTCAGCGGAATTCTGAGAACAATGGAAGAGTTCCAAAGCATTTTTAAACGTCAGCGGAATTCCGAGAACAATGGAAGAGTTCTGAAGCCTTTTTAAATGTCAGCGGAATTCCGAGAACACTGGAAGAGTTCCGAAGCATACTTAAACTTCAGCGGAATTCCGAGAACAATGGAAGAGTTCCAAAGCATTTTTAAAAGTCATCAGAATTCCGAGAACAATGGAAGAGTTGTGAAGCATTTTTAAGCGTCAGCGGAATTCCGAGAGCAATGGAAGAGTTCCGAAGCATTTTTAAACTTCAGCAGAATTCTGAGAACAATGGAAGAGTTCCGAAGCATTCTTAAACTTCAGCGGAATTCCGAGAACATTGGAAGAGTTTCAAAGCATTTTTAAAAGTCAGCGGAATTCCGAGAGCAATAGAAGAGTTGTGAAGCAATTTTAAGCGTCAGCGGAATTCCGAGAACAATGGAAGTGTTCCGAAGCATTTTTAAACGTCAGCGGAATTCCGAGAACGATGGAAGAGTTCTGAAGCATTTTTAAAAGTCAGCGGAATTCTGAGAACAATAGAAGAGTTGTGAAGCATTTTTAAGCGTCAGCGGAATTCCGAGAACAATGGAAGAATTCCGAAGCATTTTTAAACTTCAAAACTTCAGTAGAATTCCGAGAACAATGGAAGAGTTCTGAAGCATTCTTAAACTTCAGCGGAATTCCGAGAACAATGGAAGAGTTCCGAAGCATTTTTAAAAGTCAGCGGAATTCCGAGAACAATGGAAGAGTTCCGAAGCATTTTTAAAAGTCAGCAGAATTCCGAGAACAATAGAAGGGTACCAAAGCATGTTTAAACTTCAGCGGAATTCCGAGAACAATGGAAGAGTTCCGAAGCATTTTTAAACGTCAGCGGAATTCCGAGAACGATGGAAGAGTTGTGAAGCATTTTTAAAAGTCAGCGGAATTCTGAGAACAATAGAAGAGTTGTGAATCATTTTTAAGCGTCAGCGGAATTCCGAGAACAATGGAAGAGTTCCGAAGCATTTTTAAACTTCAGCAGAATTCTGAGAACAATGGAAGAGTTCCGAAGCATTCTTAAACTTCAGCGGAATTCCGAGGACAATGGAAGAGTTCCGAAGCATTTTTAAATGTCAGCGGAATTCCGAGAACAATAGAAGAGTTGTGAAGCATTTTTAAGCGTCAGCGGAATTCTGAGAACAATGGAAGAGTTCCGAAGCATTTTTAAACTTCAGCAGAATTCTGAGAACAATGGAAGAGTTCTGAAGCATTCTTAAACTTCAGCGGAATTCCGAGAACAATCGAACAGTTTTGAAGCAATTTTAAGCGTCAGCGGAATTCCGACAACAATGGAAGAGTTCCGAAGCATTTTTAAAAGTCAGCGGAATTCTGAGAACAATAGAAGAGTTGTGAAGCATTTTTAAGCGTCAGCGGAATTCCAAGAACAATGGAAGAATTCCGAAGCATTTTTAAACTTCAAAACTTCAGAAGAATTCCGAGAACAATGGAAGAGTTCTGAAGCATTTTTAAGCGTCAGCGTAATTTTGAAAACAATGGAAGATTTCCGAAGCATTTTTAAACGTCAGCGGAATTCTGCAAACACTGGAAGAGTTCCGAAGCATTTTTAAACTTCAGCGGAATTTGGAGAACAATCGAAGAGTTCCGAAGCATTTTTAAAAGTCAGCGGAATTTCGAGAACACTGGAAGAGTTCCGAAGCATTTTTAAACTTCAGCGGAATTTGGAGAACAATCGAAGAGTTCCGAAGCATTTTTAAAAGTCAGCGGAATTCCGAGAACAATGGAAGAGTTGTGAAGCATTTTTAAACGTCAGCAGAATACCAGAACAATGGAAGAGTTCCGAAGCATTTTTAAATGTCAGCGGAATTCCGAGAACAATGGAAGAGTTCTGAAGCATTTTTAAACGTCAGCGGATTTTGAAAACAATGGAAGATTTCCGAAGCATTTTTAAACGTCAGCGGAATTCTGTGAACACTGGAAGAGTTCCGAAGCATTTTTAAACTTCAGCGGAATTTGGAGAACAATCGAAGAGTTCCGAAGCAATTTTAAAAGTCAGCGGAATTCCGAGAAGAATGGAAGAGTTGTGAAGCATTTTTAAACGTCAGTGGAATTCCAAGAACAAAGGAAGAGTTCCGAAGCATTTTTAAACGTCAGCGGAATTCTGAGAACAATTGAAGAGTTCCGAAGCATTTTTAAACTTCAGCAGAATTCCGAGAACAATGGAAGAGTTCCGAAGCATACTTAAACTTCAGCGGAATTCCGAGAACAATGGAAGAGTTCAGAAGCATTTTTAAAAGTCAGCGGAATACCGAGAACAATGGAAGAGTTGTGAAGCATTTTTAAGCATCAGCGGAATTCCGAGAACAATGGAAGAGTTCCGAAGCATTTTTAAACTTCAGAAGAATTCTGAGAACAATGGAAGAGTTCCGAAGCATTCTTAAACTTCAGCAGAATTCCGAGAACAATGGAAGAGTTTCGAAGCATTTTTAAAAGTCAGCGGAATTCCGAGAACAATAGAAGAGTTGTGAAGCAATTTTAAGCGTCAGCGGAATTCCGAGAACAATGGAAGCGTTCAGAAGCATTTTTAAAAGTCAGCGGAATACCGAGAACAATGGAAGAGTTGTGAAGCATTTTTAAGCATCAGCGGAATTCCGAGAACAATGGAAGAGTTCCGAAGCATTTTTAAACTTCAGCAGAATTCCGAGAACAATGGAAGAGTTCCGAAGCATTCTTAAACTTCAGCGGAATTCCGAGAACAATGGAAGAGTTCCGAAGCATTTTTAAATGTCAGCGGAATTCCGAGAACAATAGAAGAGTTGTGAAGCATTTTTAAGCGTCAGCGGAATTTCGAGAACAATGGAAGAGTTCCGAAGCATTTTTAAAAGTCAGTGGAATTCTGAGAACAATAGAAGAGTTGTGAAGCATTTTTAAGCGTCAGCGGAATTCCGAGAACAATGGAAGAATTCCGAAGCATTTTTAAACTTCAAAACTTCAGCCGAATTCCGAGAACAATGGAAGAGTTGAGAAGCATTCTTAAACTTCAGCGGAATTCTGAGAACAATGGAAGAGTTCTGAAGCATTTTTAAAAGTCAGCGGAATTCCGAGAACAATAGAAGAGTTCCGAAGCATTTTTAAACTTCAGCAGAATTCCTGGATCAATGGAAGAGTTCCGAAGCATTTTTAAAAGTCAGCAGAATTCCGAGAACAATAGAAGGGTACCAAAGCATGTTTAAACTTCAGCGGAATTCTGAGAACAATGTAAGAGTTCCGAAGCATTTTTAAACTTCACCGGAATTCCGAGAACAATGGAAGAGTTCCGAAGCATTTTTAAACATCAGCGGAATTCCGAGAACAATGGAAGAGTTCTGAAGCATTTTTAAACATCAGCGGAATTTTGAAAACAATGGAAGATTTCCGAAGCATTTTTAAACGTCAGCGGAATTCTGCGAACACTGGAAGAGTTCCGAAGCATTTTTAAACTTCAGCGGAATTTGGAGAACAATCGAAGAGTTCCGAAGCATTTTTAAAAGTCAGCGGAATTCCGAGAACAATGGAAGAGTTGTGAAGCATTTTTAAACGTCAGCGGAATTCTGAGAACAATGGAAGGGTTCCAAAGCATTTTTAAACGTCAGCGGAATTCCGAGAACAATGGAAGAGTTCTGAAGCCTTTTTAAATGTCAGCGGAATTCCGAGAATAATGGAAGAGTTGTGAAGCATTTTTAAAAGTCAGCGGAATTCCGAGAACACTGGAAGAGTTCCGAAGCATACTTAAACTTCAGCGGAATTCCGAGAACAATGGAAGAGTTCTGAAGCATTTTTAAAAGTCAGCAGAATACCGAGAACAATGGAAGAGTTGTGAAGCATTTTTAAAAGTCAGCGGAATTCCGAGAACACTGGAAAAGTTCCGAAGCATTTTTAAACTTCAGCGGAATTTGGAGAACAATCGAAGAGTTCCGAAGCAATTTTAAAAGTCAGCGGAATTCCGAGAACAATGGAAGAGTTGTGAAGCATTTTTAAACGTCAGTGGAATTCCAAGAACAATGGAAGAGTTCCGAAGCATTTTTAAATGTCAGCAGAATTCTGAGAACAATGGAAGAGTTCCGAAGCATTTTTAAACTTCAGCAGAATTCCGAGAACAATGGAAGAGTTCCGAAGCATTCTTAAACTTCAGCGGAATTCCGAGAAAAATGGAAGAGTTCCGAAGCATTTTTAAACTTCAGCAGAATTCCGAGAACAATGGAAGAGTTCCGAAGCATTCTTAAACTTCAGCGGAATTCCGAGAAAAATGGAACAGTTTTGAAGCAATTTTAAGCGTCAGCGGAATTCCGACAGCAATGGAAGAGTTCCGAAGCATTTTTAGAAGTCAGCAGAATCCTGAGAACAATAGAAGAGTTGTGAAGCATTTTTAAGCGTCAGCGGAATTCCGAGAACAATGGAAGAATTCCGAAGCATTTTTAAACTTCAAAACTTCAGAAGAATTCCGAGAACAATAGAAGGGTACCAAAGCATGTTTAAACTTCAGCGGAATTCTGAGAACAATGTAAAAGTTCCGAAGCATTTTTAAACGTCAGCGGAATTCCGAGAACGATGGAAGAGTTCTGAAGCATTTTTAAAAGTCAGCGGAATTCTGAGAACAATAGAAGAGTTGTGAAGCATTTTTAAGCGTCAGCGGAATTCCGAGAACAATGGAAGAATTCCGAAGCATTTTTAAACTTCAAAACTTCAGTAGAATTCCGAGAACAATGGAAGAGTTCTGAAGCATTCTTAAACTTCAGCGGAATTCCGAGAACAATGGAAGAGTTCCGAAGCATTTTTAAAAGTCAGCGGAATTCCGAGAACAATGGAAGAGTTCCGAAGCATTTTTAAAAGTCAGCAGAATTCCGAGAACAATAGAAGGGTACCAAAGCATGTTTAAACTTCAGCGGAATTCCGAGAACAATGGAAGAGTTCCGAAGCATTTTTAAACGTCAGCGGAATTCCGAGAACGATGGAAGAGTTGTGAAGCATTTTTAAAAGTCAGCGGAATTCTGAGAACAATAGAAGAGTTGTGAATCATTTTTAAGCGTCAGCGGAATTCCGAGAACAATGGAAGAGTTCCGAAGCATTTTTAAACTTCAGCAGAATTCTGAGAACAATGGAAGAGTTCCGAAGCATTCTTAAACTTCAGCGGAATTCCGAGGACAATGGAAGAGTTCCGAAGCATTTTTAAATGTCAGCGGAATTCCGAGAACAATAGAAGAGTTGTGAAGCATTTTTAAGCGTCAGCGGAATTCTGAGAACAATGGAAGAGTTCCGAAGCATTTTTAAACTTCAGCAGAATTCTGAGAACAATGGAAGAGTTCTGAAGCATTCTTAAACTTCAGCGGAATTCCGAGAACAATCGAACAGTTTTGAAGCAATTTTAAGCGTCAGCGGAATTCCGACAACAATGGAAGAGTTCCGAAGCATTTTTAAAAGTCAGCGGAATTCTGAGAACAATAGAAGAGTTGTGAAGCATTTTTAAGCGTCAGCGGAATTCCAAGAACAATGGAAGAATTCCGAAGCATTTTTAAACTTCAAAACTTCAGAAGAATTCCGAGAACAATGGAAGAGTTCTGAAGCATTTTTAAGCGTCAGCGTAATTTTGAAAACAATGGAAGATTTCCGAAGCATTTTTAAACGTCAGCGGAATTCTGCAAACACTGGAAGAGTTCCGAAGCATTTTTAAACTTCAGCGGAATTTGGAGAACAATCGAAGAGTTCCGAAGCATTTTTAAAAGTCAGCGGAATTTCGAGAACACTGGAAGAGTTCCGAAGCATTTTTAAACTTCAGCGGAATTTGGAGAACAATCGAAGAGTTCCGAAGCATTTTTAAAAGTCAGCGGAATTCCGAGAACAATGGAAGAGTTGTGAAGCATTTTTAAACGTCAGCAGAATACCAGAACAATGGAAGAGTTCCGAAGCATTTTTAAATGTCAGCGGAATTCCGAGAACAATGGAAGAGTTCTGAAGCATTTTTAAACGTCAGCGGATTTTGAAAACAATGGAAGATTTCCGAAGCATTTTTAAACGTCAGCGGAATTCTGTGAACACTGGAAGAGTTCCGAAGCATTTTTAAACTTCAGCGGAATTTGGAGAACAATCGAAGAGTTCCGAAGCAATTTTAAAAGTCAGCGGAATTCCGAGAAGAATGGAAGAGTTGTGAAGCATTTTTAAACGTCAGTGGAATTCCAAGAACAAAGGAAGAGTTCCGAAGCATTTTTAAACGTCAGCGGAATTCTGAGAACAATTGAAGAGTTCCGAAGCATTTTTAAACTTCAGCAGAATTCCGAGAACAATGGAAGAGTTCCGAAGCATACTTAAACTTCAGCGGAATTCCGAGAACAATGGAAGAGTTCAGAAGCATTTTTAAAAGTCAGCGGAATACCGAGAACAATGGAAGAGTTGTGAAGCATTTTTAAGCATCAGCGGAATTCCGAGAACAATGGAAGAGTTCCGAAGCATTTTTAAACTTCAGAAGAATTCTGAGAACAATGGAAGAGTTTCGAAGCATTCTTAAACTTCAGCAGAATTCCGAGAACAATGGAAGAGTTTCGAAGCATTTTTAAAAGTCAGCGGAATTCCGAGAACAATAGAAGAGTTGTGAAGCAATTTTAAGCGTCAGCGGAATTCCGAGAACAATGGAAGCGTTCAGAAGCATTTTTAAAAGTCAGCGGAATACCGAGAACAATGGAAGAGTTGTGAAGCATTTTTAAGCATCAGCGGAATTCCGAGAACAATGGAAGAGTTCCGAAGCATTTTTAAACTTCAGCAGAATTCCGAGAACAATGGAAGAGTTCCGAAGCATTCTTAAACTTCAGCGGAATTCCGAGAACAATGGAAGAGTTCCGAAGCATTTTTAAATGTCAGCGGAATTCCGAGAACAATAGAAGAGTTGTGAAGCATTTTTAAGCGTCAGCGGAATTTCGAGAACAATGGAAGAGTTCCGAAGCATTTTTAAAAGTCAGTGGAATTCTGAGAACAATAGAAGAGTTGTGAAGCATTTTTAAGCGTCAGCGGAATTCCGAGAACAATGGAAGAATTCCGAAGCATTTTTAAACTTCAAAACTTCAGCCGAATTCCGAGAACAATGGAAGAGTTGAGAAGCATTCTTAAACTTCAGCGGAATTCTGAGAACAATGGAAGAGTTCTGAAGCATTTTTAAAAGTCAGCGGAATTCCGAGAACAATAGAAGAGTTCCGAAGCATTTTTAAACTTCAGCAGAATTCCTGGATCAATGGAAGAGTTCCGAAGCATTTTTAAAAGTCAGCAGAATTCCGAGAACAATAGAAGGGTACCAAAGCATGTTTAAACTTCAGCGGAATTCTGAGAACAATGTAAGAGTTCCGAAGCATTTTTAAACTTCACCGGAATTCCGAGAACAATGGAAGAGTTCCGAAGCATTTTTAAACATCAGCGGAATTCCGAGAACAATGGAAGAGTTCTGAAGCATTTTTAAACATCAGCGGAATTTTGAAAACAATGGAAGATTTCCGAAGCATTTTTAAACGTCAGCGGAATTCTGCGAACACTGGAAGAGTTCCGAAGCATTTTTAAACTTCAGCGGAATTTGGAGAACAATCGAAGAGTTCCGAAGCATTTTTAAAAGTCAGCGGAATTCCGAGAACAATGGAAGAGTTGTGAAGCATTTTTAAACGTCAGCGGAATTCTGAGAACAATGGAAGGGTTCCAAAGCATTTTTAAACGTCAGCGGAATTCCGAGAACAATGGAAGAGTTCTGAAGCCTTTTTAAATGTCAGCGGAATTCCGAGAATAATGGAAGAGTTGTGAAGCATTTTTAAAAGTCAGCGGAATTCCGAGAACACTGGAAGAGTTCCGAAGCATACTTAAACTTCAGCGGAATTCCGAGAACAATGGAAGAGTTCTGAAGCATTTTTAAAAGTCAGCAGAATACCGAGAACAATGGAAGAGTTGTGAAGCATTTTTAAAAGTCAGCGGAATTCCGAGAACACTGGAAAAGTTCCGAAGCATTTTTAAACTTCAGCGGAATTTGGAGAACAATCGAAGAGTTCCGAAGCAATTTTAAAAGTCAGCGGAATTCCGAGAACAATGGAAGAGTTGTGAAGCATTTTTAAACGTCAGTGGAATTCCAAGAACAATGGAAGAGTTCCGAAGCATTTTTAAATGTCAGCAGAATTCTGAGAACAATGGAAGAGTTCCGAAGCATTTTTAAACTTCAGCAGAATTCCGAGAACAATGGAAGAGTTCCGAAGCATTCTTAAACTTCAGCGGAATTCCGAGAAAAATGGAAGAGTTCCGAAGCATTTTTAAACTTCAGCAGAATTCCGAGAACAATGGAAGAGTTCCGAAGCATTCTTAAACTTCAGCGGAATTCCGAGAAAAATGGAACAGTTTTGAAGCAATTTTAAGCGTCAGCGGAATTCCGACAGCAATGGAAGAGTTCCGAAGCATTTTTAGAAGTCAGCAGAATTCTGAGAACAATAGAAGAGTTGTGAAGCATTTTTAAGCGTCAGCGGAATTCCGAGAACAATGGAAGAATTCCGAAGCATTTTTAAACTTCAAAACTTCAGAAGAATTCCGAGAACAATAGAAGGGTACCAAAGCATGTTTAAACTTCAGCGGAATTCTGAGAACAATGTAAAAGTTCCGAAGCATTTTTAAACTTCACCGGAATTCCGAGAACACTGGAAGAGTTCCGAAGCATTTTTAAACGTCAGCGGAATTCCGAGAACAATGGAAGAGTTCTGAAGCCTTTTTAAATGTCAGCGGAATTCCGAGAACAATGGAAGACTTCTGAAGCATTTTTAAATGTCAGCGGAATTCTGAGAACAATGGAAGAGTTCCGAAGCATTTTTAAACTTCAGCGGAATTCCGAGAACAATGGAAGAGTTCTGAAGCATTTTTAAAAGTCAGCGGAATACCGAGAACAATGGAAGAGTTGTGAAGCATTTTTAAAAGTCAGCGGAATTCCGAGAACAATGGAAGAATTCCGAAGCATTTTTAAACTTCAAAACTTCAGAAGAATTCCGAGAACAATAGAAGGGTACCAAAGCATGTTTAAACTTCAGCGGAATTCTGAGAACAATGTAAGAGTTCTGAAGCATTTTTAAACTTCACCGGAATTCCGAGAACACTGGAAGAGTTCCGAAGCATTTTTAAACTTCAGCGGAATTTGGAGAACAATCGAAGAGTTCCGAAGCATTTTTAAAAGTCAGCGGAATTCCGAGAACAATGGAAGAGTTGTGAAGCATTTTTTAACGTCAGCGGAATTCCGAGAACAATGGAAGAGTTCCGAAGCATTTTTAAACTTCAGCAGAATTCCGAGAACAATGGAACAGTTTTGAAGCAATTTTAAGCGTCAGCGGAATTCCGACAGCAATGGAAGAGTTCCGAAGCATTTTTAAAAGTCAGCAGAATTCTGAGAACAATAGAAGAGTTGTGAAGCATTTTTAAGCGTCAGCGGAATTCCGAGAACAATGGAAGAATTCCGAAGCATTTTTAAACTTCAAAACTTCAGAAGAATTCCAAGAACAATGGAAGAGTTCCGAAGCATTCTTAAACTTCAGCGGAATTCCAAGAACAATAGAAGAGTTCCGAAGCATTTTTAAACATCAGGGGAATTCCGAGAACAATGGAAGAGTTCTGAAGCATTTTTAAACGTCAGCGGAATTTTGAAAACAATGGAAGATTTCCGAAGCATTTTTAAACGTCAGCGGATTTCTGTGAACACTGGAAGAGTTCCGAAGCATTTTTAAACCTCAGCGGAATTGGGAGAACAATCGAAGAGTTCCGAAGCATTTTTAAAAGTCAGCGGAATTCCGAGAACAATGGAAGAATTCCGAAGCATTTTTAAACTTCAAAACTTCAGAAGAATTCCAAGAACAATGGAAGAGTTACGAAGCATTCTTAAACTTCAGCGGAATTCCAAGAACAATAGAAGAGTTCCGAAGCATTTTTAAACATCAGGGGAATTCCGAGAACAATGGAAGAGTTCTGAAGCATTTTTAAACGTCAGCGGAATTTTGAAAACAATGGAAGATTTCCGAAGCATTTTTAAACGTCAGCGGATTTCTGTGAACACTGGAAGAGTTCCGAAGCATTTTTAAACCTCAGCGGAATTGGGAGAACAATCGAAGAGTTCCGAAGCATTTTTAAAAGTCAGCGGAATTCCGAGAACAATGGAAGAGTTGTAAAGCATATTTAAAAGTCAGCGGAATTCCGAGAACAATGGAAGAATTGTGAAGCATTTTTAAAAGTCAGCGGAATTCCGAGAACAATGGAAGAGTTGTGAAGCATTTTTAAACGTCAGCGGAATTCCGAGAACAATGGAAGAGTTCTGAAGCCTTTTTAAATGTCAGCGGAATTCCGAGAACAATGGAAGAGTTCCAAAGCATTTTTAAATGTCAGCGGAATTCTGAGAACAATGGAAGAGTTCCGAAGCATTTTTAAACTTCAGCAGAATTCCGAGAACAATGGAAGAGTTCCGAAGCATACTTAAACTTCAGCGGAATTCCAAGAACAATGGAAGAGTTCTGAAGCATTTTTAAAAGTCAGCGGAATACCGAGAACAATGGAAGAGTTGTGAAGCATTTTTAAACGTCAGTGGAATTCCAAGAACAAAGGAAGAGTTCCGAAGCATTTTTAAACATCAGCGGAATTCCGAGAACAATGGAAGAGTTCCGAAGCATTTTTAAACTTCAGAAGAATTCTGAGAACAATGGAAGAGTTCCGAAGCATTCTTAAACTTCAGCAGAATTCCGAGAACAATGGAAGAGTTTCGAAGCATTTTTAAAAGTCAGCGGAATTCCGAGAACAATAGAAGAGTTGTGAAGCAATTTTAAGCGTCAGCGGAATTCCGAGAACAATGGAAGCGTTCAGAAGCATTTTTAAAAGTCAGCGGAATACCGAGAACAATGGAAGAGTTTTGAAGCATTTTTAAGCATCAGCGGAATTCCGAGAACAATGGAAGAGTTCCGAAGCATTTTTAAACTTCAGCAGAATTCCGAGAACAATGGAAGAGTTCCGAAGCATTCTTAAACTTCAGCGGAATTCCGAGAACAATGTAAGAGTTCCGAAGCATTTTTAAATGTCAGCGGAATTCCGAGAACAATAGAAGAGTTGTGAAGCATTTTTAAGCGTCAGCGGAATTTCGAGAACAATGGAAGAGTTCCGAAGCATTTTTAAAAGTCAGTGGAATTCTGAGAACAATAGAAGAGTTGTGAAGCATTTTTAAGCGTCAGCGGAATTCCGAGAACAATGGAAGAATTCCGAAGCATTTTTAAACTTCAAAACTTCAGCCGAATTCCGAGAACAATGGAAGAGTTGAGAAGCATTCTTAAACTTCAGCGGAATTCTGAGAACAATGGAAGAGTTCTGAAGCATTTTTAAAAGTCAGCGGAATTCCGAGAACAATAGAAGAGTTCCGAAGCATTTTTAAACTTCAGCAGAATTCCTGGATCAATGGAAGAGTTCCGAAGCATTTTTAAAAGTCAGCAGAATTCCGAGAACAATAGAAGGGTACCAAAGCATGTTTAAACTTCAGCGGAATTCTGAGAACAATGTAAGAGTTCCGAAGCATTTTTAAACTTCACCGGAATTCCGAGAACAATGGAAGAGTTCCGAAGCATTTTTAAACATCAGCGGAATTCCGAGAACAATGGAAGAGTTCTGAAGCATTTTTAAACATCAGCGGAATTTTGAAAACAATGGAAGATTTCCGAAGAATTTTTAAACGTCAGCGGAATTCTGCGAACACTGGAAGAGTTCCGAAGCATTTTTAAACTTCAGCGGAATTTGGAGAACAATCGAAGAGTTCCGAAGCATTTTTAAAAGTCAGCGGAATTCCGAGAACAATGGAAGAGTTGTGAAGCATTTTTAAACGTCAGCGGAATTCTGAGAACAATGGAAGGGTTCCAAAGCATTTTTAAACGTCAGCGGAATTCCGAGAACAATGGAAGAGTTCTGAAGCCTTTTTAAATGTCAGCGGAATTCCGAGAATAATGGAAGAGTTGTGAAGCATTTTTAAAAGTCAGCGGAATTCCGAGAACACTGGAAGAGTTCCGAAGCATACTTAAACTTCAGCGGAATTCCGAGAACAATGGAAGAGTTCTGAAGCATTTTTAAAAGTCAGCAGAATACCGAGAACAATGGAAGAGTTGTGAAGCATTTTTAAAAGTCAGCGGAATTCCGAGAACACTGGAAAAGTTCCGAAGCATTTTTAAACTTCAGCGGAATTTGGAGAACAATCGAAGAGTTCCGAAGCAATTTTAAAAGTCAGCGGAATTCCGAGAACAATGGAAGAGTTGTGAAGCATTTTTAAACGTCAGTGGAATTCCAAGAACAATGGAAGAGTTCCGAAGCATTTTTAAATGTCAGCAGAATTCTGAGAACAATGGAAGAGTTCCGAAGCATTTTTAAACTTCAGCAGAATTCCGAGAACAATGGAAGAGTTCCGAAGCATACTTAAACTTCAGCGGAATTCCGAGAACAATGGAAGAGTTCAGAAGCATTTTTAAAAGTCAGCGGAATTCCGAGAACAATGGAAGAGTTGTGAAGCATTTTTAAACGTCAGCGGAATTCCGAGAACAATGGAAGAGTTCCGAAGCATTTTTAAACTTCAGCAGAATTCCGAGAACAATGGAAGAGTTCCGAAGCATTCTTAAACTTCAGCGGAATTCCGAGAAAAATGGAACAGTTTTGAAGCAATTTTAAGCGTCAGCGGAATTCCGACAGCAATGGAAGAGTTCCGAAGCATTTTTAGAAGTCAGCAGAATTCTGAGAACAATAGAAGAGTTGTGAAGCATTTTTAAGCGTCAGCGGAATTCCGAGAACAATGGAAGAATTCCGAAGCATTTTTAAACTTCAAAACTTCAGAAGAATTCCGAGAACAATAGAAGGGTACCAAAGCATGTTTAAACTTCAGCGGAATTCTGAGAACAATGTAAAAGTTCCGAAGCATTTTTAAACTTCACCGGAATTCCGAGAACACTGGAAGAGTTCCGAAGCATTTTTAAACGTCAGCGGAATTCCGAGAACAATGGAAGAGTTCTGAAGCCTTTTTAAATGTCAGCGGAATTCCGAGAACAATGGAAGACTTCTGAAGCATTTTTAAATGTCAGCGGAATTCTGAGAACAATGGAAGAGTTCCGAAGCATTTTTAAACTTCAGCAGAATTCCGAGAACAATGGAAGAGTTCCGAAGCATACTTAAACTTTAGCGGAATTCCGAGAACAATGGAAGAGTTCTGAAGCATTTTTAAAAGTCAGCGGAATACCGAGAACAATGGAAGAGTTGTGAAGCATTTTTAAAAGTCAGCGGAATTCCGAGAACAATGGAAGAATTCCGAAGCATTTTTAAACTTCAAAACTTCAGAAGAATTCCGAGAACAATAGAAGGGTACCAAAGCATGTTTAAACTTCAGCGGAATTCTGAGAACAATGTAAGAGTTCCGAAGCATTTTTAAACTTCACCGGAATTCCGAGAACACTGGAAGAGTTCCGAAGCATTTTTAAACTTCAGCGGAATTTGGAGAACAATCGAAGAGTTCCGAAGCATTTTTAAAAGTCAGCGGAATTCCGAGAACAATGGAAGAGTTGTGAAGCATTTTTTAACGTCAGCGGAATTCCGAGAACAATGGAAGAGTTCCGAAGCATTTTTAAACGTCAGCGGAATTCCGAGAACAATGGAAGAGTTCTGAAGCCTTTTTAAATGTCAGCGGAATTCCGAGAACAATGGAAGACTTCTGAAGCATTTTTAAATGTCAGCGGAATTCTGAGAACAATGGAAGAGTTCCGAAGCATTTTTAAACTTCAGCAGAATTCCGAGAACAATGGAAGAGTTCCGAAGCATACTTAAACTTCAGCGGAATTCCGAGAACAATGGAAGAGTTCTGAAGCATTTTTAAAAGTCAGCGGAATACCGAGAACAATGGAAGAGTTGTGAAGCATTTTTAAAAGTCAGCGGAATTCCGAGAACACTGGAAGAGTTCTGATGCATTTTTAAACTTCAGCGGAATTTGGAGAACAATCGAAGAGTTCCGAAGCAATTTTAAAAGTCAGCGGAATTCCGAGAACAATGGAAGAGTTGTGAAGCATTTTTAAACGTCAGTGGAATTCCAAGAACAATGGAAGAGTTCCGAAGCATTTTTAAATGTCAGCAGAATTCTGAGAACAATGGAAGAGTTCCGAAGCATTTTTAAACTTCAGCAGAATTCCGAGAACAATGGAAGAGTTCCGAAGCATACTTAAACTTCAGCGGAATTCCGAGAACAATGGAAGAGTTCAGAAGCATTTTTAAAAGTCAGCGGAATTCCGAGAACAATGGAAGAGTTGTGAAGCATTTTTAAACGTCAGCGGAATTCCGAGAACAATGGAAGAGTTCCGAAGCATTTTTAAACTTCAGCAGAATTCCGAGAACAATGGAACAGTTTTGAAGCAATTTTAAGCGTCAGCGGAATTCCGACAGCAATGGAAGAGTTCCGAAGCATTTTTAAAAGTCAGCAGAATTCTGAGAACAATAGAAGAGTTGTGAAGCATTTTTAAGCGTCAGTGGAATTCCTAGAACAATGGAAGAATTCCGAAGCATTTTTAAACTTCAAAACTTCAGAAGAATTCCAAGAACAATGGAAGAGTTCCGAAGCATTCTTAAACTTCAGCGGAATTCCAAGAACAATAGAAGAGTTCCGAAGCATTTTTAAACATCAGGGGAATTCCGAGAACAATGGAAGAGTTCTGAAGCATTTTTAAACGTCAGCGGAATTTTGAAAACAATGGAAGATTTCCGAAGCATTTTTAAACGTCAGCGGATTTCTGTGAACACTGGAAGAGTTCCGAAGCATTTTTAAACCTCAGCGGAATTGGGAGAACAATCGAAGAGTTCCGAAGCATTTTTAAAAGTCAGCGGAATTCCGAGAACAATGGAAGAATTCCGAAGCATTTTTAAACTTCAAAACTTCAGAAGAATTCCAAGAACAATGGAAGAGTTACGAAGCATTCTTAAACTTCAGCGGAATTCCAAGAACAATAGAAGAGTTCCGAAGCATTTTTAAACATCAGGGGAATTCCGAGAACAATGGAAGAGTTCTGAAGCATTTTTAAACGTCAGCGGAATTTTGAAAACAATGGAAGATTTCCGAAGCATTTTTAAACGTCAGCGGATTTCTGTGAACACTGGAAGAGTTCCGAAGCATTTTTAAACCTCAGCGGAATTGGGAGAACAATCGAAGAGTTCCGAAGCATTTTTAAAAGTCAGCGGAATTCCGAGAACAATGGAAGAGTTGTAAAGCATATTTAAAAGTCAGCGGAATTCCGAGAACAATGGAAGAATTGTGAAGCATTTTTAAAAGTCAGCGGAATTCCGAGAACAATGGAAGAGTTGTGAAGCATTTTTAAACGTCAGCGGAATTCCGAGAACAATGGAAGAGTTCTGAAGCCTTTTTAAATGTCAGCGGAATTCCGAGAACAATGGAAGAGTTCCAAAGCATTTTTAAATGTCAGCGGAATTCTGAGAACAATGGAAGAGTTCCGAAGCATTTTTAAACTTCAGCAGAATTCCGAGAACAATGGAAGAGTTCCGAAGCATACTTAAACTTCAGCGGAATTCCGAGAACAATGGAAGAGTTCTGAAGCATTTTTAAAAGTCAGCGGAATACCGAGAACAATGGAAGAGTTGTGAAGCATTTTTAAACGTCAGTGGAATTCCAAGAACAAAGGAAGAGTTCCGAAGCATTTTTAAACATCAGCGGAATTCCGAGAACAATGGAAGAGTTCCGAAGCATTTTTAAACTTCAGAAGAATTCTGAGAACAATGGAAGAGTTCCGAAGCATTCTTAAACTTCAGCAGAATTCCGAGAACAATGGAAGAGTTTCGAAGCATTTTTAAAAGTCAGCGGAATTCCGAGAACAATAGAAGAGTTGTGAAGCAATTTTAAGCGTCAGCGGAATTCCGAGAACAATGGAAGCGTTCAGAAGCATTTTTAAAAGTCAGCGGAATACCGAGAACAATGGAAGAGTTGTGAAGCATTTTTAAACTTCAGCAGAATTCCGAGAACAATGGAAGAGTTCCGAAGCATTCTTAAACTTCAGCGGAATTCCGAGAACAATGTAAGAGTTCCGAAGCATTTTTAAATGTCAGCGGAATT
Organism: Phyllobates terribilis; assembly: GCF_046119375.1. Classification (NCBI taxonomy): domain Eukaryota; kingdom Metazoa; phylum Chordata; class Amphibia; order Anura; family Dendrobatidae; genus Phyllobates; species Phyllobates terribilis. The sequence goes on along the minus strand of NW_027362775.1, from coordinate 16,983,044 downwards.
CCGAGAACAATAGAAGAGTTGTGAAGCATTTTTAAGCGTCAGCGGAATTTCGAGAACAATGGAAGAGTTCCGAAGCATTTTTAAACTTCAGCAGAATTCTGAGAGCAATGGAAGAGTTCTGAAGCATTCTTAAACTTCAGCGGAATTCCGAGAACAATGGAAGAGTTTTGAAGCAATTTTAAGCGTCAGCGGAATTCCGACAACAATGGAAGAGTTCCGAAGCATTTGTAAAAGTCAGCGGAATTCTGAGAACAATAGAAGAGTTGTGAAGCATTTTTAAGCGTCAGCGGAATTCCGAGAACAATGGAAGAATTCCGAAGCATTTTTAAACTTCAAAACTTCAGCAGAATTCCGAGAACAATGGAAGAGTTGAGAAGCATTCTTAAACTTCAGCGGAATTCCGAGAACAATGGAAGAGTTCCGAAGCATTTTTAAAAGTCAGCGGAATTCCGAGAACAATAGAAGAGTTCCGAAGCATTTTTAAACTTCAGCAGAATTCCTGGATCAATGGAAGAGTTCCGAAGCATTTTTAAAAGTCAGCAGAATTCCGAGAACAATAGAAGGGTACCAAAGCATGTTTAAACTTCAGCGGAATTCTGAGAACAATGTAAGTGTTCTGAAGCATTTTTAAACTTCACCGGAATTCCGAGAACAATGGAAGAGTTCCGAAGCATTTTTAAAAGTCAGCGGAATTCCGAGAACACTGGAAGAGTTCCGAAGCATTTTTAAACTTCAGCGGAATTTGGAGAACAATCGAAGAGTTCCGAAGCATTTTTAAAAGTCAGCGGAATTCCGAGAACAATGGAAGAGTTGTGAAGCATTTTTAAACGTCAGCGGAATTCCGAGAACAATGGAAGAGTTCCGAAGCATTTTTAAACGTCAGCGGAATTCCGAGAACAATGGAAGAGTTCTGAAGCCTTTTTAAATGTCAGCGGAATTCCGAGAACAATGGAAGACTTCTGAAGCATTTTTAAATGTCAGCGGAATTCTGAGAACAATGGAAGAGTTCCGAAGCATTTTTAAACTTCAGCAGAATTCCGAGAACAATGGAAGAGTTCCGAAGCATACTTAAACTTCAGCAGAATTCCGAGAACAATGGAAGAGTTCTGAAGCATTTTTAAAAGTCAGCGGAATACCGAGAACAATGGAAGAGTTGTGAAGCAATTTTAAAAGTCAGCGGAATTCCGAGAACAATGGAAGAGTTGTGAAGCATTTTTAAACGTCAGTGGAATTCCAAGAACAATGGAAGAGTTCCGAAGCATTTTTAAATGTCAGCAGAATTCTGAGAACAATGGAAGAGTTCCGAAGCATTTTTGAACTTCAGCAGAATTCCGAGAACAATGGAAGAGTTCCGAAGCATACTTAAACTTCAGCGGAATTCCGAGAACAATGGAAGAGTTCCGAAGCATTTTTAAAAGTCAGCGGAATTCCGAGAACACTGGAAGAGTTCCGAAGCATTTTTAAACTTCAGCGGAATTTGGAGAACAATCGAAGAGTTCCGAAGCATTTTTAAAAGTCAGCGGAATTCCGAGAACAATGGAAGAGTTGTGAAGCATTTTTAAACGTCAGCGGAATTCCGAGAAGAATGGAAGAGTTCCGAAGCATTTTTAAACGTCAGCGGAATTCCGAGAACAATGGAAGAGTTCTGAAGCCTTTTTAAATGTCAGCGGAATTCCGAGAACTATGGAAGACTTCTGAAGCATTTTTAAATGTCAGCGGAATTCTGAGAACAATGGAAGAGTTCCGAAGCATTTTTAAACTTCAGCAGAATTCCGAGAACAATGGAAGAGTTCCGAAGCATACTTAAACTTCAGCGGAATTCCGAGAACAATGGAAGAGTTCTGAAGCATTTTTAAAAGTCAGCGGAATACCGAGAACAATGGAAGAGTTGTGAAGCATTTTTAAAAGTCAGCGGAATTCCGAGAACAATGGAAGAATTCCGAAGCATTTTTAAACTTCAAAACTTCAGAAGAATTCCGAGAACAATAGAAGGGTACCAAAGCATGTTTAAACTTCAGCGGAATTCTGAGAACAATGTAAGAGTTCCGAAGCATTTTTAAACTTCACCGGAATTCCGAGAACACTGGAAGAGTTCCGAAGCATTTTTAAACTTCAGCGGAATTTGGAGAACAATCGAAGAGTTCCGAAGCATTTTTAAAAGTCAGCGGAATTCCGAGAACAATGGAAGAGTTGTGAAGCATTTTTTAACGTCAGCGGAATTCCGAGAACAATGGAAGAGTTCCGAAGCATTTTTAAACGTCAGCGGAATTCCGAGAACAATGGAAGAGTTCTGAAGCCTTTTTAAATGTCAGCGGAATTCCGAGAACAATGGAAGACTTCTGAAGCATTTTTAAATGTCAGCGGAATTCTGAGAACAATGGAAGAGTTCCGAAGCATTTTTAAACTTCAGCAGAATTCCGAGAACAATGGAAGAGTTCCGAAGCATACTTAAACTTCAGCGGAATTCCGAGAACAATGGAAGAGTTCTGAAGCATTTTTAAAAGTCAGCGGAATACCGAGAACAATGGAAGAGTTGTGAAGCATTTTTAAAAGTCAGCGGAATTCCGAGAACACTGGAAGAGTTCTGAAGCATTTTTAAACTTCAGCGGAATTTGGAGAACAATCGAAGAGTTCCGAAGCAATTTTAAAAGTCAGCGGAATTCCGAGAACAATGGAAGAGTTGTGAAGCATTTTTAAACGTCAGTGGAATTCCAAGAACAATGGAAGAGTTCCGAAGCATTTTTAAATGTCAGCAGAATTCTGAGAACAATGGAAGAGTTCCGAAGCATTTTTAAACTTCAGCAGAATTCCGAGAACAATGGAAGAGTTCCGAAGCATACTTAAACTTCAGCGGAATTCCGAGAACAATGGAAGAGTTCAGAAGCATTTTTAAAAGTCAGCGGAATTCCGAGAACAATGGAAGAGTTGTGAAGCATTTTTAAACGTCAGCGGAATTCCGAGAACAATGGAAGAGTTCCGAAGCATTTTTAAACTTCAGCAGAATTCCGAGAACAATGGAACAGTTTTGAAGCAATTTTAAGCGTCAGCGGAATTCCGACAGCAATGGAAGAGTTCCGAAGCATTTTTAAAAGTCAGCAGAATTCTGAGAACAATAGAAGAGTTGTGAAGCATTTTTAAGCGTCAGCGGAATTCCGAGAACAATGGAAGAATTCCGAAGCATTTTTAAACTTCAAAACTTCAGAAGAATTCCAAGAACAATGGAAGAGTTCCGAAGCATTCTTAAACTTCAGCGGAATTCCGAGAACAATAGAAGAGTTCCGAAGCATTTTTAAACATCAGGGGAATTCCGAGAACAATGGAAGAGTTCTGAAGCATTTTTAAACGTCAGCGGAATTTTGAAAACAATGGAAGATTTCCGAAGCATTTTTAAACGTCAGCGGATTTCTGTGAACACTGGAAGAGATCCGAAGCATTTTTAAACTTCAGCGGAATTTGGAGAACAATCGAAGAGTTCCGAAGCATTTTTAAAAGTCAGCGGAATTCCGAGAACAATGGAAGAGTTGTGAAGCATTTTTAAACGTCAGCGGAATTCCGAGAAGAATGGAAGAGTTCCGAAGCATTTTTAAACCTCAGCGGAATTCCGAGAACAATGGAAGAGTTCTGAAGCCTTTTTAAATGTCAGCGGAATTCCGAGAACTATGGAAGACTTCTGAAGCATTTTTAAATGTCAGCGGAATTCTGAGAACAATGGAAGAGTTCCGAAGCATTTTTAAACTTCAGCAGAATTCCGAGAACAATGGAAGAGTTCCGAAGCATACTTAAACTTCAGCGGAATTCCGAGAACAATGGAAGAGTTCTGAAGCATTTTTAAAAGTCAGCGGAATACCGAGAACAATGGAAGAGTTGTGAAGCATTTTTAAAAGTCAGCGGAATACCGAGAACAATGGAAGAGTTGTGAAGCATTTTTAAAAGTCAGCGGAATACCGAGAACAATGGAAGAGTTGTGAAGCATTTTTAAAAGTCAGCGGAATTCCGAGAACAATGGAAGAATTCCGAAGCATTTTTAAACTTCAAAACTTCAGAAGAATTCCGAGAACAATAGAAGGGTACCAAAGCATGTTTAAACTTCAGCGGAATTCTGAGAACAATGTAAGAGTTCCGAAGCATTTTTAAACTTCACCGGAATTCCGAGAACACTGGAAGAGTTCCGAAGCATTTTTAAACTTCAGCGGAATTTGGAGAACAATCGAAGAGTTCCGAAGCATTTTTAAAAGTCAGCGGAATTCCGAGAACAATGGAAGAGTTGTGAAGCATTTTTTAACGTCAGCGGAATTCCGAGAACAATGGAAGAGTTCCGAAGCATTTTTAAACGTCAGCGGAATTCCGAGAACAATGGAAGAGTTCTGAAGCCTTTTTAAATGTCAGCGGAATTCCGAGAACAATGGAAGACTTCTGAAGCATTTTTAAATGTCAGCGGAATTCTGAGAACAATGGAAGAGTTCCGAAGCATTTTTAAACTTCAGCAGAATTCCGAGAACAATGGAAGAGTTCCGAAGCATACTTAAACTTCAGCGGAATTCCGAGAACAATGGAAGAGTTCTGAAGCATTTTTAAAAGTCAGCGGAATACCGAGAACAATGGAAGAGTTGTGAAGCATTTTTAAAAGTCAGCGGAATTCCGAGAACACTGGAAGAGTTCTGAAGCATTTTTAAACTTCAGCGGAATTTGGAGAACAATCGAAGAGTTCCGAAGCAATTTTAAAAGTCAGCGGAATTCCGAGAACAATGGAAGAGTTGTGAAGCATTTTTAAACGTCAGTGGAATTCCAAGAACAATGGAAGAGTTCCGAAGCATTTTTAAATGTCAGCAGAATTCTGAGAACAATGGAAGAGTTCCGAAGCATTTTTAAACTTCAGCAGAATTCCGAGAACAATGGAAGAGTTCCGAAGCATACTTAAACTTCAGCGGAATTCCGAGAACAATGGAAGAGTTCAGAAGCATTTTTAAAAGTCAGCGGAATTCCGAGAACAATGGAAGAGTTGTGAAGCATTTTTAAACGTCAGCGGAATTCCGAGAACAATGGAAGAGTTCCGAAGCATTTTTAAACTTCAGCAGAATTCCGAGAACAATGGAACAGTTTTGAAGCAATTTTAAGCGTCAGCGGAATTCCGACAGCAATGGAAGAGTTCCGAAGCATTTTTAAAAGTCAGCAGAATTCTGAGAACAATAGAAGAGTTGTGAAGCATTTTTAAGCGTCAGCGGAATTCCGAGAACAATGGAAGAATTCCGAAGCATTTTTAAACTTCAAAACTTCAGAAGAATTCCAAGAACAATGGAAGAGTTCCGAAGCATTCTTAAACTTCAGCGGAATTCCGAGAACAATAGAAGAGTTCCGAAGCATTTTTAAACATCAGGGGAATTCCGAGAACAATGGAAGAGTTCTGAAGCATTTTTAAACGTCAGCGGAATTTTGAAAACAATGGAAGATTTCCGAAGCATTTTTAAACGTCAGCGGATTTCTGTGAACACTGGAAGAGTTCCGAAGCATTTTTAAACTTCAGCGGAATTGGGAGAACAATCGAAGAGTTCCGAAGCATTTTTAAAAGTCAGCAGAATTCCGAGAACAATGGAAGAGTTGTAAAGCATATTTAAAAGTCAGCGGAATTCCGAGAACAATGGAAGAGTTGTGAAGCATTTTTAAAAGTCAGCGGAATTCCGAGAACAATGGAAGAGTTGTGAAGCATTTTTAAACGTCAGCGGAATTCCGAGAACAATGGAAGAGTTCTGAAGCCTTTTTAAATGTCAGCGGAATTCCGAGAACAATGGAAGAGTTCCAAAGCATTTTTAAATGTCAGCGGAATTCTGAGAACAATGGAAGAGTTCCGAAGCATTTTTAAACTTCAGCAGAATTCCGAGAACAATGGAAGAGTTCCGAAGCATACTTAAACTTCAGCGGAATTCCGAGAACAATGGAAGAGTTCTGAAGCATTTTTAAAAGTCAGCGGAATACCGAGAACAATGGAAGAGTTGTGAAGCATTTTTAAACGTCAGTGGAATTCCAAGAACAAAGGAAGAGTTCCGAAGCATTTTTAAACGTCAGCGGAATTCCGAGAACAATGGAAGAGTTCCGAAGCATTTTTAAACTTCAGAAGAATTCTGAGAACAATGGAAGAGTTCCGAAGCATTCTTAAACTTCAGCAGAATTCCGAGAACAATGGAAGAGTTTCGAAGCATTTTTAAAAGTCAGCGGAATTCCGAGAACAATAGAAGAGTTGTGAAGCAATTTTAAGCGTCAGCGGAATTCCGAGAACAATGGAAGCGTTCAGAAGCATTTTTAAAAGTCAGCGGAATACCGAGAACAATGGAAGAGTTGTGATGCATTTTTAAGCATCAGCGGAATTCCGAGAACAATGGAAGAGTTCCGAAGCATTTTTAAACTTCAGCAGAATTCCGAGAACAATGGAAGAGTTCCGAAGCATTCTTAAACTTCAGCGGAATTCCGAGAACAATGGAAGAGTTCCGAAGCATTTTTAAATGTCAGCGGAATTCCGAGAACAATAGAAGAGTTGTGAAGCATTTTTAAGCGTCAGCGGAATTTCGAGAACAATGGAAGAGTTCCGAAGCATTTTTAAACTTCAGCAGAATTCTGAGAGCAATGGAAGAGTTCTGAAGCATTCTTAAACTTCAGCGGAATTCCGAGAACAATGGAAGAGTTTTGAAGCAATTTTAAGCGTCAGCGGAATTCCGACAACAATGGAAGAGTTCCGAAGCATTTGTAAAAGTCAGCGGAATTCTGAGAACAATAGAAGAGTTGTGAAGCATTTTTAAGCGTCAGCGGAATTCCGAGAACAATGGAAGAATTCCGAAGCATTTTTAAACTTCAAAACTTCAGCAGAATTCCGAGAACAGTGGAAGAGTTGAGAACCATTCTTAAACTTCAGCGGAATTCCGAGAACAATGGAAGAGTTCCGAAGCATTTTTAAACTTCAGCAGAATTCCTGGATCAATGGAAGAGTTCCGAAGCATTTTTAAAAGTCAGCAGAATTCCGAGAACAATAGAAGGGTACCAAAGCATGTTTAAACTTCAGCGGAATTCTGAGAACAATGTAAGTGTTCTGAAGCATTTTTAAACTTCACCGGAATTCCGAGAACAATGGAAGAGTTCCGAAGCATTTTTAAAAGTCAGCGGAATTCCGAGAACACTGGAAGAGTTCCGAAGCATTTTTAAACTTCAGCGGAATTTGGAGAACAATCGAAGAGTTCCGAAGCATTTTTAAAAGTCAGCGGAATTCCGAGAACAATGGAAGAGTTGTGAAGCATTTTTAAACGTCAGCGGAATTCCGAGAACAATGGAAGAGTTCCGAAGCATTTTTAAACGTCAGCGGAATTCCGAGAACAATGGAAGAGTTTTGAAGCCTTTTTAAATGTCAGCGGAATTCCGAGAACAATGGAAGACTTCTGAAGCATTTTTAAATGTCAGCGGAATTCTGAGAACAATGGAAGAGTTCCGAAGCATTTTTAAACTTCAGCAGAATTCCGAGAACAATGGAAGAGTTCTGAAGCATACTTAAACTTCAGCGGAATTCCGAGAACAATGGAAGAGTTCTGAAGCATTTTTAAAAGTCAGCGGAATACCGAGAACAATGGAAGAGTTGTGAAGCAATTTTAAAAGTCAGCGGAATTCCGAGAACAATGGAAGAGTTGTGAAGCATTTTTAAACGTCAGTGGAATTCCAAGAACAATGGAAGAGTTCCGAAGCATTTTTAAATGTCAGCAGAATTCTGAGAACAATGGAAGAGTTCCGAAGCATTTTTGAACTTCAGCAGAATTCCGAGAACAATGGAAGAGTTCCGAAGCATACTTAAACTTCAGCGGAATTCCGAGAACAATGGAAGAGTTCCGAAGCATTTTTAAAAGTCAGCGGAATTCCGAGAACACTGGAAGAGTTCCGAAGCATTTTTAAACTTCAGCGGAATTTGGAGAACAATCGAAGAGTTCCGAAGCATTTTTAAAAGTCAGCGGAATTCCGAGAACAATGGAAGAGTTGTGAAGCATTTTTAAACGTCAGCGGAATTCCGAGAAGAATGGAAGAGTTCCGAAGCATTTTTAAACGTCAGCGGAATTCCGAGAACAATGGAAGAGTTCTGAAGCCTTTTTAAATGTCAGCGGAATTCCGGGAACAATGGAAGACTTCTGAAGCATTTTTAAATGTCAGCGGAATTCTGAGAACAATGGAAGAGTTCCGAAGCATTTTTAAACTTCAGCAGAATTCCGAGAACAATGGAAGAGTTCCGAAGCATACTTAAACTTCAGCGGAATTCCGAGAACAATGGAAGAGTTCTGAAGCATTTTTAAAAGTCAGCGGAATACCGAGAACAATGGAAGAGTTGTGAAGCATTTTTAAAAGTCAGCGGAATTCCGAGAACACTGGAAGAGTTCTGAAGCATTTTTAAACTTCAGCGGAATTTGGAGAACAATCGAAGAGTTCCGAAGCAATTTTAAAAGTCAGCGGAATTCCGAGAACAATGGAAGAGTTGTGAAGCATTTTTAAACGTCAGTGGAATTCCAAGAACAATGGAAGAGTTCCGAAGCATTTTTAAATGTCAGCAGAATTCTGAGAACAATGGAAGAGTTCCGAAGCATTTTTAAACTTCAGCAGAATTCCGAGAACAATGGAAGAGTTCCGAAGCATACTTAAACTTCAGCGGAATTCCGAGAACAATGGAAGAGTTCAGAAGCATTTTTAAAAGTCAGCGGAATTCCGAGAACAATGGAAGAGTTGTGAAGCATTTTTAAACGTCAGCGGAATTCCGAGAACAATGGAAGAGTTCCGAAGCATTTTTAAACTTCAGCAGAATTCCGAGAACAATGGAACAGTTTTGAAGCAATTTTAAGCGTCAGCGGAATTCCGACAGCAATGGAAGAGTTCCGAAGCATTTTTAAAAGTCAGCAGAATTCTGAGAACAATAGAAGAGTTGTGAAGCATTTTTAAGCGTCAGCGGAATTCCGAGAACAATGGAAGAATTCCGAAGCATTTTTAAACTTCAAAACTTCAGAAGAATTCCAAGAACAATGGAAGAGTTCCGAAGCATTCTTAAACTTCAGCGGAATTCCGAGAACAATGGAATAGTTCCGTAGCATTTTTAAACATCAGAAGAATTCCTGGATCAATGGAAGTGTTCCGAAGCATTTTTAAACTTCACCGGAATTCCGAGAACAATAGAAGAGTTCCAAAGCATTTTTAAACGTCAGGGGAATTCCGAGAACAATGGAAGAGTTCTGAAGCATTTTTAAACGTCAGCGGAATTTTGAAAACAATGGAAGATTTCCGAAGCATTTTTAAACGTCAGCGGATTTCTGTGAACACTGGAAGAGTTCCGAAGCATTTTTAAACTTCAGCGGAATTTGGAGAACAATCGAAGAGTTCCGAAGCATTTTTAAAAGTCAGCGGAATTCCGAGAACAATGGAAGAGTTGTAAAGCATATTTAAAAGTCAGCGGAATTCCGAGAACAATGGAAGAGTTGTGAAGCATTTTAAAAGTCAGCGGAATTCCGAGAACAATGGAAGAGTTGTGAAGCATTTTTAAACGTCAGCGGAATTCCGAGAACAATGGAAGAGTTCTGAAGCCTTTTTAAATGTCAGCGGAATTCCGAGAACAATGGAAGAGTTCCGAAGCATTTTTAAACTTCAAAACTTCAGAAGAATTCCGAGAACAATAGAAGGGTACCAAAGCATGTTTAAACTTCAGCGGAATTCTGAGAACAATGTAAGAGTTCCGAAGCATTTTTAAACTTCACCGGAATTCCGAGAACACTGGAAGAGTTCCGAAGCATTTTTAAACTTCAGCGGAATTTGGAGAACAATCGAAGAGTTCCGAAGCATTTTTAAAAGTCAGCGGAATTCCGAGAACAATGGAAGAGTTGTGAAGCATTTTTTAACGTCAGCGGAATTCCGAGAACAATGGAAGAGTTCCGAAGCATTTTTAAACGTCAGCGGAATTCCGAGAACAATGGAAGAGTTCTGAAGCCTTTTTAAATGTCAGCGGAATTCCGAGAACAATTGAAGACTTCTGAAGCATTTTTAAATGTCAGCGGAATTCTGAGAACAATGGAAGAGTTCCGAAGCATTTTTAAACTTCAGCAGAATTCCGAGAACAATGGAAGAGTTCCGAAGCATACTTAAACTTTAGCGGAATTCCGAGAACAATGGAAGAGTTCTGAAGCATTTTTAAAAGTCAGCGGAATACCGAGAACAATGGAAGAGTTGTGAAGCATTTTTAAAAGTCAGCGGAATTCCGAGAACACTGGAAGAGTTCTGAAGCATTTTTAAACTTCAGCGGAATTTGGAGAACAATCGAAGAGTTCCGAAGCAATTTTAAAAGTCAGCGGAATTCCGAGAACAATGGAAGAGTTGTGAAGCATTTTTAAACGTCAGTGGAATTCCAAGAACAATGGAAGAGTTCCGAAGCATTTTTAAATGTCAGCAGAATTCTGAGAACAATGGAAGAGTTCCGAAGCATTTTTAAACTTCAGCAGAATTCCGAGAACAATGGAAGAGTTCCGAAGCATACTTAAACTTCAGCGGAATTCCGAGAACAATGGAAGAGTTCAGAAGCATTTTTAAAAGTCAGCGGAATTCCGAGAACAATGGAAGAGTTGTGAAGCATTTTTAAACGTCAGCGGAATTCCGAGAACAATGGAAGAGTTCCGAAGCATTTTTAAACTTCAGCAGAATTCCGAGAACAATGGAACAGTTTTGAAGCAATTTTAAGCGTCAGCGGAATTCCGACAGCAATGGAAGAGTTCCGAAGCATTTTTAAAAGTCAGCAGAATTCTGAGAACAATAGAAGAGTTGTGAAGCATTTTTAAGCGTCAGCGGAATTCCGAGAACAATGGAAGAATTCCGAAGCATTTTTAAACTTCAAAACTTCAGAAGAATTCCAAGAACAATGGAAGAGTTCCGAAGCATTCTTAAACTTCAGCGGAATTCCGAGAACAATAGAAGAGTTCCGAAGCATTTTTAAACATCAGGGGAATTCCGAGAACAATGGAAGAGTTCTGAAGCATTTTTAAACGTCAGCGGAATTTTGAAAACAATGGAAGATTTCCGAAGCATTTTTAAACGTCAGCGGATTTCTGTGAACACTGGAAGAGTTCCGAAGCATTTTTAAACTTCAGCAGAATTCCGAGAACAATGGAAGAGTTCCGAAGCATACTTAAACTTCAGCGGAATTCCGAGAACAATGGAAGAGTTGTAAAGCATATTTAAAAGTCAGCGGAATTCCGAGAACAATGGAAGAGTTGTGAAGCATTTTTAAAAGTCAGCGGAATTCCGAGAACAATGGAAGAGTTGTGAAGCATTTTTAAACGTCAGCGGAATTCCGAGAACAATGGAAGAGTTCTGAAGCCTTTTTAAATGTCAGCGGAATTCCGAGAACAATGGAAGAGTTCCAAAGCATTTTTAAATGTCAGCGGAATTCTGAGAACAATGGAAGAGTTCCGAAGCATTTTTAAACTTCAGCAGAATTCCGAGAACAATGGAAGAGTTCCGAAGCATACTTAAACTTCAGCGGAATTCCGAGAACAATGGAAGAGTTCTGAAGCATTTTTAAAAGTCAGCGGAATACCGAGAACAATGGAAGAGTTGTGAAGCATTTTTAAACGTCAGTGGAATTCCAAGAACAAAGGAAGAGTTCCGAAGCATTTTTAAACGTCAGCGGAATTCCGAGAACAATGGAAGAGTTCCGAAGCATTTTTAAACTTCAGAAGAATTCTGAGAACAATGGAAGAGTTCCGAAGCATTCTTAAACTTCAGCAGAATTCCGAGAACAATGGAAGAGTTTCGAAGCATTTTTAAAAGTCAGCGGAATTCCGAGAACAATAGAAGAGTTGTGAAGCAATTTTAAGCGTCAGCGGAATTCCGAGAACAATGGAAGCGTTCAGAAGCATTTTTAAAAGTCAGCGGAATACCGAGAACAATGGAAGAGTTGTGATGCATTTTTAAGCATCAGCGGAATTCCGAGAACAATGGAAGAGTTCCGAAGCATTTTTAAACTTCAGCAGAATTCCGAGAACAATGGAAGAGTTCCGAAGCATTCTTAAACTTCAGCGGAATTCCGAGAACAATGGAAGAGTTCCGAAGCATTTTTAAATGTCAGCGGAATTCCGAGAACAATAGAAGAGTTGTGAAGCATTTTTAAGCGTCAGCGGAATTTCGAGAACAATGGAAGAGTTCCGAAGCATTTTTAAACTTCAGCAGAATTCTGAGAGCAATGGAAGAGTTCTGAAGCATTCTTAAACTTCAGCGGAATTCCGAGAACAATGGAAGAGTTTTGAAGCAATTTTAAGCGTCAGCGGAATTCCGACAACAATGGAAGAGTTCCGAAGCATTTGTAAAAGTCAGCGGAATTCTGAGAACAATAGAAGAGTTGTGAAGCATTTTTAAGCGTCAGCGGAATTCCGAGAACAATGGAAGAATTCCGAAGCATTTTTAAACTTCAAAACTTCAGCAGAATTCCGAGAACAATGGAAGAGTTGAGAAGCATTCTTAAACTTCAGCGGAATTCCGAGAACAATGGAAGAGTTCCGAAGCATTTTTAAAAGTCAGCGGAATTCCGAGAACAATAGAAGAGTTCCGAAGCATTTTTAAACTTCAGCAGAATTCCTGGATCAATGGAAGAGTTCCGAAGCATTTTTAAAAGTCAGCAGAATTCCGAGAACAATAGAAGGGTACCAAAGCATGTTTAAACTTCAGCGGAATTCTGAGAACAATGTAAGTGTTCTGAAGCATTTTTAAACTTCACCGGAATTCCGAGAACAATGGAAGAGTTCCGAAGCATTTTTAAAAGTCAGCGGAATTCCGAGAACACTGGAAGAGTTCCGAAGCATTTTTAAACTTCAGCGGAATTTGGAGAACAATCGAAGAGTTCCGAAGCATTTTTAAAAGTCAGCGGAATTCCGAGAACAATGGAAGAGTTGTGAAGCATTTTTAAACGTCAGCGGAATTCCGAGAACAATGGAAGAGTTCCGAAGCATTTTTAAACGTCAGCGGAATTCCGAGAACAATGGAAGAGTTCTGAAGCCTTTTTAAATGTCAGCGGAATTCCGAGAACAATGGAAGAGTTCCGAAGCATTTTTAAACTTCAGCAGAATTCCGAGAACAATGGAAGAGTTCCGAAGCATACTTAAACTTCAGCGGAATTCCGAGAACAATGGAAGAGTTCTGAAGCATTTTTAAAAGTCAGCGGAATACCGAGAACAATGGAAGAGTTGTGAAGCAATTTTAAAAGTCAGCGGAATTCCGAGAACAATGGAAGAGTTGTGAAGCATTTTTAAACGTCAGTGGAATTCCAAGAACAATGGAAGAGTTCCGAAGCATTTTTAAATGTCAGCAGAATTCTGAGAACAATGGAAGAGTTCCGAAGCATTTTTGAACTTCAGCAGAATTCCGAGAACAATGGAAGAGTTCCGAAGCATACTTAAACTTCAGCGGAATTCCGAGAACAATGGAAGAGTTCCGAAGCATTTTTAAAAGTCAGCGGAATTCCGAGAACACTGGAAGAGTTCCGAAGCATTTTTAAACTTCAGCGGAATTTGGAGAACAATGGAAGAGTTCCGAAGCATTTTTAAATGTCAGCAGAATTCTGAGAACAATGGAAGAGTTCCGAAGCATTTTTGAACTTCAGCAGAATTCCGAGAACAATGGAAGAGTTCCGAAGCATACTTAAACTTCAGCGGAATTCCGAGAACAATGGAAGAGTTCCAAAGCATTTTTAAAAGTCAGCGGAATTCCGAGAACACTGGAAGAGTTCCGAAGCATTTTTAAACTTCAGCGGAATTTGGAGAACAATCGAAGAGTTCCGAAGCATTTTTAAAAGTCAGCGGAATTCCGAGAACAATGGAAGAGTTGTGAAGCATTTTTAAACGTCAGCGGAATTCCGAGAAGAATGGAAGAGTTCCGAAGCATTTTTAAACGTCAGCGGAATTCCGAGAACAATGGAAGAGTTCTGAAGCCTTTTTAAATGTCAGCGGAATTCCGGGAACAATGGAAGACTTCTGAAGCATTTTTAAATGTCAGCGGAATTCTGAGAACAATGGAAGAGTTCCGAAGCATTTTTAAACTTCAGCAGAATTCCGAGAACAATGGAAGAGTTCCGAAGCATACTTAAACTTCAGCGGAATTCCGAGAACAATGGAAGAGTTCTGAAGCATTTTTAAAAGTCAGCGGAATACCGAGAACAATGGAAGAGTTGTGAAGCATTTTTAAAAGTCAGCGGAATTCCGAGAACACTGGAAGAGTTCTGAAGCATTTTTAAACTTCAGCGGAATTTGGAGAACAATCGAAGAGTTCCGAAGCAATTTTAAAAGTCAGCGGAATTCCGAGAACAATGGAAGAGTTCCGAAGCATTTTTAAACTTCAGCAGAATTCCGAGAACAATGGAAGAGTTCCGAAGCATACTTAAACTTCAGCGGAATTCCGAGAACAATGGAAGAGTTCAGAAGCATTTTTAAAAGTCAGCGGAATTCCGAGAACAATGGAAGAGTTGTGAAGCATTTTTAAACGTCAGCGGAATTCCGAGAACAATGGAAGAGTTCCGAAGCATTTTTAAACTTCAGCAGAATTCCGAGAACAATGGAACAGTTTTGAAGCAATTTTAAGCGTCAGCGGAATTCCGACAGCAATGGAAGAGTTCCGAAGCATTTTTAAAAGTCAGCAGAATTCTGAGAACAATAGAAGAGTTGTGAAGCATTTTTAAGCGTCAGCGGAATTCCGAGAACAATGGAAGAATTCCGAAGCATTTTTAAACTTCAAAACTTCAGAAGAATTCCAAGAACAATGGAAGAGTTCCGAAGCATTCTTAAACTTCAGCGGAATTCCGAGAACAATGGAATAGTTCCGAAGCATTTTTAAAAGTCAGCGGAATTCCGAGAACAATGGAAGAGTTCCGTAGCATTTTTAAACATCAGAAGAATTCCTGGATCAATGGAAGTGTTCCGAAGCATTTTTAAACTTCACCGGAATTCCGAGAACAATAGAAGAGTTCCGAAGCATTTTTAAACGTCAGGGGAATTCCGAGAACAATGGAAGAGTTCTGAAGCATTTTTAAACGTCAGCGGAATTTTGAAAACAATGGAAGATTTCCGAAGCATTTTTAAACGTCAGCGGATTTCTGTGAACACTGGAAGAGTTCCGAAGCATTTTTAAACTTCAGCGGAATTTGGAGAACAATCGAAGAGTTCCGAAGCATTTTTAAAAGTCAGCGGAATTCCGAGAACAATGGAAGAGTTGTAAAGCATATTTAAAAGTCAGCGGAATTCCGAGAACAATGGAAGAGTTGTGAAGCATTTTAAAAGTCAGCGGAATTCCGAGAACAATGGAAGAGTTGTGAAGCATTTTTAAACGTCAGCGGAATTCCGAGAACAATGGAAGAGTTCTGAAGCCTTTTTAAATGTCAGCGGAATTCCGAGAACAATGGAAGAGTTCCGAAGCATTTTTAAACTTCAAAACTTCAGAAGAATTCCGAGAACAATAGAAGGGTACCAAAGCATGTTTAAACTTCAGCGGAATTCTGAGAACAATGTAAGAGTTCCGAAGCATTTTTAAACTTCACCGGAATTCCGAGAACACTGGAAGAGTTCCGAAGCATTTTTAAACTTCAGCGGAATTTGGAGAACAATCGAAGAGTTCCGAAGCATTTTTAAAAGTCAGCGGAATTCCGAGAACAATGGAAGAGTTGTGAAGCATTTTTTAACGTCAGCGGAATTCCGAGAACAATGGAAGAGTTCCGAAGCATTTTTAAACGTCAGCGGAATTCCGAGAACAATGGAAGAGTTCTGAAGCCTTTTTAAATGTCAGCGGAATTCCGAGAACAATGGAAGACTTCTGAAGCATTTTTAAATGTCAGCGGAATTCTGAGAACAATGGAAGAGTTCCGAAGCATTTTTAAACTTCAGCAGAATTCCGAGAACAATGGAAGAGTTCCGAAGCATACTTAAACTTCAGCGGAATTCCGAGAACAATGGAAGAGTTCTGAAGCATTTTTAAAAGTCAGCGGAATACCGAGAACAATGGAAGAGTTGTGAAGCATTTTTAAAAGTCAGCGGAATTCCGAGAACACTGGAAGAGTTCTGAAGCATTTTTAAACTTCAGCGGAATTTGGAGAACAATCGAAGAGTTCCGAAGCAATTTTAAAAGTCAGCGGAATTCCGAGAACAATGGAAGAGTTGTGAAGCATTTTTAAACGTCAGTGGAATTCCAAGAACAATGGAAGAGTTCCGAAGCATTTTTAAATGTCAGCAGAATTCTGAGAACAATGGAAGAGTTCCGAAGCATTTTTAAACTTCAGCAGAATTCCGAGAACAATGGAAGAGTTCCGAAGCATACTTAAACTTCAGCGGAATTCCGAGAACAATGGAAGAGTTCAGAAGCATTTTTAAAAGTCAGCGGAATTCCGAGAACAATGGAAGAGTTGTGAAGCATTTTTAAACGTCAGCGGAATTCCGAGAACAATGGAAGAGTTCCGAAGCATTTTTAAACTTCAGCAGAATTCCGAGAACAATGGAACAGTTTTGAAGCAATTTTAAGCGTCAGCGGAATTCCGACAGCAATGGAAGAGTTCCGAAGCATTTTTAAAAGTCAGCAGAATTCTGAGAACAATAGAAGAGTTGTGAAGCATTTTTAAGCGTCAGCGGAATTCCGAGAACAATGGAAGAATTCCGAAGCATTTTTAAACTTCAAAACTTCAGAAGAATTCCAAGAACAATGGAAGAGTTCCGAAGCATTCTTAAACTTCAGCGGAATTCCGAGAACAATAGAAGAGTTCCGAAGCATTTTTAAACATCAGGGGAATTCCGAGAACAATGGAAGAGTTCTGAAGCATTTTTAAACGTCAGCGGAATTTTGAAAACAATGGAAGATTTCCGAAGCATTTATAAACGTCAGCGGATTTCTGTGAACACTGGAAGAGTTCCGAAGCATTTTTAAACTTCAGCGGAATTGGGAGAACAATCGAAGAGTTCCGAAGCATTTTTAAAAGTCAGCGGAATTCCGAGAACAATGGAAGAGTTGTAAAGCATATTTAAAAGTCAGCGGAATTCCGAGAACAATGGAAGAGTTGTGAAGCATTTTTAAAAGTCAGCGGAATTCCGAGAACAATGGAAGAGTTGTGAAGCATTTTTAAACGTCAGCGGAATTCCGAGAACAATGGAAGAGTTCTGAAGCCTTTTTAAATGTCAGCGGAATTCCGAGAACAATGGAAGAGTTCCAAAGCATTTTTAAATGTCAGCGGAATTCTGAGAACAATGGAAGAGTTCCGAAGCATTTTTAAACTTCAGCAGAATTCCGAGAACAATGGAAGAGTTCCGAAGCATACTTAAACTTCAGCGGAATTCCGAGAACAATGGAAGAGTTCTGAAGCATTTTTAAAAGTCAGCGGAATACCGAGAACAATGGAAGAGTTGTGAAGCATTTTTAAACGTCAGTGGAATTCCAAGAACAAAGGAAGAGTTCCGAAGCATTTTTAAACGTCAGCGGAATTCCGAGAACAATGGAAGAGTTCTGAAGCATTTTTAAACTTCAGAAGAATTCTGAGAACAATGGAAGAGTTCCGAAGCATTCTTAAACTTCAGCAGAATTCCGAGAACAATGGAAGAGTTTCGAAGCATTTTTAAAAGTCAGCGGAATTCCGAGAACAATAGAAGAGTTGTGAAGCAATTTTAAGCGTCAGTGGAATTCCGAGAACAATGGAAGCGTTCAGAAGCATTTTTAAAAGTCAGCGGAATACCGAGAACAATGGAAGAGTTGTGATGCATTTTTAAGCATCAGCGGAATTCCGAGAACAATGGAAGAGTTCCGAAGCATTTTTAAACTTCAGCAGAATTCCGAGAACAATGGAAGAGTTCCGAAGCATTCTTAAACTTCAGCGGAATTCCGAGAACAATGGAAGAGTTCCGAAGCATTTTTAAATGTCAGCGGAATTCCGAGAACAATAGAAGAGTTGTGAAGCATTTTTAAGCGTCAGCGGAATTTCGAGAACAATGGAAGAGTTCCGAAGCATTTTTAAACTTCAGCAGAATTCTGAGAGCAATGGAAGAGTTCTGAAGCATTCTTAAACTTCAGCGGAATTCCGAGAACAATGGAAGAGTTTTGAAGCAATTTTAAGCGTCAGCGGAATTCCGACAACAATGGAAGAGTTCCGAAGCATTTGTAAAAGTCAGCGGAATTCTGAGAACAATAGAAGAGTTGTGAAGCATTTTTAAGCGTCAGCGGAATTCCGAGAACAATGGAAGAATTCCGAAGCATTTTTAAACTTCAAAACTTCAGCAGAATTCCGAGAACAATGGAAGAGTTGAGAAGCATTCTTAAACTTCAGCGGAATTCCGAGAACAATGGAAGAGTTCCGAAGCATTTTTAAAAGTCAGCGGAATTCCGAGAACAATAGAAGAGTTCCGAAGCATTTTTAAACTTCAGCAGAATTCCTGGATCAATGGAAGAGTTCCGAAGCATTTTTAAAAGTCAGCAGAATTCCGAGAACAATAGAAGGGTACCAAAGCATGTTTAAACTTCAGCGGAATTCTGAGAACAATGTAAGTGTTCTGAAGCATTTTTAAACTTCACCGGAATTCCGAGAACAATGGAAGAGTTCCGAAGCATTTTTAAAAGTCAGCGGAATTCCGAGAACACTGGAAGAGTTCCGAAGCATTTTTAAACTTCAGCGGAATTTGGAGAACAATCGAAGAGTTCCGAAGCATTTTTAAAAGTCAGCGGAATTCCGAGAACAATGGAAGAGTTGTGAAGCATTTTTAAACGTCAGCGGAATTCCGAGAACAATGGAAGAGTTCCGAAGCATTTTTAAACGTCAGCGGAATTCCGAGAACAATGGAAGAGTTCTGAAGCCTTTTTAAATGTCAGCGGAATTCCGAGAACAATGGAAGAGTTCCGAAGCATTTTTAAACTTCAGCAGAATTCCGAGAACAATGGAAGAGTTCCGAAGCATACTTAAACTTCAGCGGAATTCCGAGAACAATGGAAGAGTTCTGAAGCATTTTTAAAAGTCAGCGGAATACCGAGAACAATGGAAGAGTTGTGAAGCAATTTTAAAAGTCAGCGGAATTCCGAGAACAATGGAAGAGTTGTGAAGCATTTTTAAACGTCAGTGGAATTGCAAGAACAATGGAAGTGTTCCGAAGCATTTTTAAATGTCAGCAGAATTCTGAGAACAATGGAAGAGTTCCGAAGCATTTTTGAACTTCAGCAGAATTCCGAGAACAATGGAAGAGTTCCGAAGCATACTTAAACTTCAGCGGAATTCCGAGAACAATGGAAGAGTTCCGAAGCATTTTTAAAAGTCAGCGGAATTCCGAGAACACTGGAAGAGTTCCGAAGCATTTTTAAACTTCAGCGGAATTTGGAGAACAATCGAAGAGTTCCGAAGCATTTTTAAAAGTCAGCGGAATTCCGAGAACAATGGAAGAGTTGTGAAGCATTTTTAAACGTCAGCGGAATTCCGAGAAGAATGGAAGAGTTCCGAAGCATTTTTAAACGTCAGCGGAATTCCGAGAACAATGGAAGAGTTCTGAAGCCTTTTTAAATGTCAGCGGAATTCCGGGAACAATGGAAGACTTCTGAAGCATTTTTAAATGTCAGCGGAATTCTGAGAACAATGGAAGAGTTCCGAAGCATTTTTAAACTTCAGCAGAATTCCGAGAACAATGGAAGAGTTCCGAAGCATACTTAAACTTCAGCTTAATTCCGAGAACAATGGAAGAGTTCTGAAGCATTTTTAAAAGTCAGCGGAATACCGAGAACAATGGAAGAGTTGTGAAGCATTTTTAAAAGTCAGCGGAATTCCGAGAACACTGGAAGAGTTCTGAAGCATTTTTAAACTTCAGCGGAATTTGGAGAACAATCGAAGAGTTCCGAAGCAATTTTAAAAGTCAGCGGAATTCCGAGAACAATGGAAGAGTTGTGAAGCATTTTTAAACGTCAGTGGAATTCCAAGAACAATGGAAGAGTTCCGAAGCATTTTTAAACTTCAAAACTTCAGAAGAATTCCAAGAACAATGGAAGAGTTCCGAAGCATTCTTAAACTTCAGCGGAATTCCGAGAACAATGGAAGAGTTCTGAAGCATTTTTAAACGTCAGCGGAATTTTGAAAACAATGGAAGATTTCCGAAGCATTTTTAAACGTCAGCGGATTTCTGTGAACACTGGAAGAGTTCCGAAGCATTTTTAAACTTCAGCGGAATTGGGAGAACAATCGAAGAGTTCCGAAGCATTTTTAAAAGTCAGCGGATTTCTGTGAACACTGGAAGAGTTCCGAAGCATTTTTAAACTTCAGCGGAATTTGGAGAACAATCGAAGAGTTCCGAAGCATTTTTAAAAGTCAGCGGAATTCCGAGAACAATGGAAGAGTTGTAAAGCATATTTAAAAGTCAGCGGAATTCCGAGAACAATGGAAGAGTTGTGAAGCATTTTAAAAGTCAGCGGAATTCCGAGAACAATGGAAGAGTTGTGAAGCATTTTTAAACGTCAGCGGAATTCCGAGAACAA
Source organism: Phyllobates terribilis (assembly GCF_046119375.1). Taxonomy (NCBI): domain Eukaryota; kingdom Metazoa; phylum Chordata; class Amphibia; order Anura; family Dendrobatidae; genus Phyllobates; species Phyllobates terribilis. The sequence continues at coordinate 16,962,533 of NW_027362775.1, read as the reverse complement.
TGGAAGAGTTCTGAAGCCTTTTTAAATGTCAGCGGAATTCCGAGAACAATGGAAGAGTTCCGAAGCATTTTTAAACTTCAAAACTTCAGAAGAATTCCGAGAACAATAGAAGGGTACCAAAGCATGTTTAAACTTCAGCGGAATTCTGAGAACAATGTAAGAGTTCCGAAGCATTTTTAAACTTCACCGGAATTCCGAGAACACTGGAAGAGTTCCGAAGCATTTTTAAACTTCAGCGGAATTTGGAGAACAATCGAAGAGTTCCGAAGCATTTTTAAAAGTCAGCGGAATTCCGAGAACAATGGAAGAGTTGTGAAGCATTTTTTAACGTCAGCGGAATTCCGAGAACAATGGAAGAGTTCCGAAGCATTTTTAAACGTCAGCGGAATTCCGAGAACAATGGAAGAGTTCTGAAGCCTTTTTAAATGTCAGCGGAATTCCGAGAACAATGGAAGACTTCTGAAGCATTTTTAAATGTCAGCGGAATTCTGAGAACAATGGAAGAGTTCCGAAGCATTTTTAAACTTCAGCAGAATTCCGAGAACAATGGAAGAGTTCCGAAGCATACTTAAACTTCAGCGGAATTCCGAGAACAATGGAAGAGTTCTGAAGCATTTTTAAAAGTCAGCGGAATACCGAGAACAATGGAAGAGTTGTGAAGCATTTTTAAAAGTCAGCGGAATTCCGAGAACACTGGAAGAGTTCTGAAGCATTTTTAAACTTCAGCGGAATTTGGAGAACAATCGAAGAGTTCCGAAGCAATTTTAAAAGTCAGCGGAATTCCGAGAACAATGGAAGAGTTGTGAAGCATTTTTAAACGTCAGTGGAATTCCAAGAACAATGGAAGAGTTCCGAAGCATTTTTAAATGTCAGCAGAATTCTGAGAACAATGGAAGAGTTCCGAAGCATTTTTAAACTTCAGCAGAATTCCGAGAACAATGGAAGAGTTCCGAAGCATACTTAAACTTCAGCGGAATTCCGAGAACAATGGAAGAGTTCAGAAGCATTTTTAAAAGTCAGCGGAATTCCGAGAACAATGGAAGAGTTGTGAAGCATTTTTAAACGTCAGCGGAATTCCGAGAACAATGGAAGAGTTCCGAAGCATTTTTAAACTTCAGCAGAATTCCGAGAACAATGGAACAGTTTTGAAGCAATTTTAAGCGTCAGCGGAATTCTGACAGCAATGGAAGAGTTCCGAAGCATTTTTAAAAGTCAGCAGAATTCTGAGAACAATAGAAGAGTTGTGAAGCATTTTTAAGCGTCAGCGGAATTCCGAGAACAATGGAAGAATTCCGAAGCATTTTTAAACTTCAAAACTTCAGAAGAATTCCAAGAACAATGGAAGAGTTCCGAAGCATTCTTAAACTTCAGCGGAATTCCGAGAACAATAGAAGAGTTCCGAAGCATTTTTAAACATCAGGGGAATTCCGAGAACAATGGAAGAGTTCTGAAGCATTTTTAAACGTCAGCGGAATTTTGAAAACAATGGAAGATTTCCGAAGCATTTATAAACGTCAGCGGATTTCTGTGAACACTGGAAGAGTTCTGAAGCATTTTTAAACTTCAGCGGAATTGGGAGAACAATCGAAGAGTTCCGAAGCATTTTTAAAAGTCAGCGGAATTCCGAGAACAATGGAAGAGTTGTAAAGCATATTTAAAAGTCAGCGGAATTCCGAGAACAATGGAAGAGTTGTGAAGCATTTTTAAAAGTCAGCGGAATTCCGAGAACAATGGAAGAGTTGTGAAGCATTTTTAAACGTCAGCGGAATTCCGAGAACAATGGAAGAGTTCTGAAGCCTTTTTAAATGTCAGCGGAATTCCGAGAACAATGGAAGAGTTCCAAAGCATTTTTAAATGTCAGCGGAATTCTGAGAACAATGGAAGAGTTCCGAAGCATTTTTAAACTTCAGCAGAATTCCGAGAACAATGGAAGAGTTCCGAAGCATACTTAAACTTCAGCGGAATTCCGAGAACAATGGAAGAGTTCTGAAGCATTTTTAAAAGTCAGCGGAATACCGAGAACAATGGAAGAGTTGTGAAGCATTTTTAAACGTCAGTGGAATTCCAAGAACAAAGGAAGAGTTCCGAAGCATTTTTAAACGTCAGCGGAATTCCGAGAACAATGGAAGAGTTCTGAAGCATTTTTAAACTTCAGAAGAATTCTGAGAACAATGGAAGAGTTCCGAAGCATTCTTAAACTTCAGCAGAATTCCGAGAACAATGGAAGAGTTTCGAAGCATTTTTAAAAGTCAGCGGAATTCCGAGAACAATAGAAGAGTTGTGAAGCAATTTTAAGCGTCAGTGGAATTCCGAGAACAATGGAAGCGTTCAGAAGCATTTTTAAAAGTCAGCGGAATACCGAGAACAATGGAAGAGTTGTGATGCATTTTTAAGCATCAGCGGAATTCCGAGAACAATGGAAGAGTTCCGAAGCATTTTTAAACTTCAGCAGAATTCCGAGAACAATGGAAGAGTTCCGAAGCATTCTTAAACTTCAGCGGAATTCCGAGAACAATGGAAGAGTTCCGAAGCATTTTTAAATGTCAGCGGAATTCCGAGAACAATAGAAGAGTTGTGAAGCATTTTTAAGCGTCAGCGGAATTTCGAGAACAATGGAAGAGTTCCGAAGCATTTTTAAACTTCAGCAGAATTCTGAGAGCAATGGAAGAGTTCTGAAGCATTCTTAAACTTCAGCGGAATTCCGAGAACAATGGAAGAGTTTTGAAGCAATTTTAAGCGTCAGCGGAATTCCGACAACAATGGAAGAGTTCCGAAGCATTTGTAAAAGTCAGCGGAATTCTGAGAACAATAGAAGAGTTGTGAAGCATTTTTAAGCGTCAGCGGAATTCCGAGAACAATGGAAGAATTCCGAAGCATTTTTAAACTTCAAAACTTCAGCAGAATTCCGAGAACAATGGAAGAGTTGAGAAGCATTCTTAAACTTCAGCGGAATTCCGAGAACAATGGAAGAGTTCCGAAGCATTTTTAAAAGTCAGCGGAATTCCGAGAACAATAGAAGAGTTCCGAAGCATTTTTAAACTTCAGCAGAATTCCTGGATCAATGGAAGAGTTCCGAAGCATTTTTAAAAGTCAGCAGAATTCCGAGAACAATAGAAGGGTACCAAAGCATGTTTAAACTTCAGCGGAATTCTGAGAACAATGTAAGTGTTCTGAAGCATTTTTAAACTTCACCGGAATTCCGAGAACAATGGAAGAGTTCCGAAGCATTTTTAAAAGTCAGCGGAATTCCGAGAACACTGGAAGAGTTCCGAAGCATTTTTAAACTTCAGCGGAATTTGGAGAACAATCGAAGAGTTCCGAAGCATTTTTAAAAGTCAGCGGAATTCCGAGAACAATGGAAGAGTTGTGAAGCATTTTTAAACGTCAGCGGAATTCCGAGAACAATGGAAGAGTTCCGAAGCATTTTTAAACGTCAGCGGAATTCCGAGAACAATGGAAGAGTTCTGAAGCCTTTTTAAATGTCAGCGGAATTCCGAGAACAATGGAAGAGTTCCGAAGCATTTTTAAACTTCAGCAGAATTCCGAGAACAATGGAAGAGTTCCGAAGCATACTTAAACTTCAGCGGAATTCCGAGAACAATGGAAGAGTTCTGAAGCATTTTTAAAAGTCAGCGGAATACCGAGAACAATGGAAGAGTTGTGAAGCAATTTTAAAAGTCAGCGGAATTCCGAGAACAATGGAAGAGTTGTGAAGCATTTTTAAACGTCAGTGGAATTCCAAGAACAATGGAAGAGTTCCGAAGCATTTTTAAACGTCAGCGGAATTCCGAGAACAATGGAAGAGTTCTGAAGCCTTTTTAAATGTCAGCGGAATTCCGGGAACAATGGAAGACTTCTGAAGCATTTTTAAATGTCAGCGGAATTCTGAGAACAATGGAAGAGTTCCGAAGCATTTTTAAACTTCAGCAGAATTCCGAGAACAATGGAAGAGTTCCGAAGCATACTTAAACTTCAGCGGAATTCCGAGAACAATGGAAGAGTTCTGAAGCATTTTTAAAAGTCAGCGGAATACCGAGAACAATGGAAGAGTTGTGAAGCATTTTTAAAAGTCAGCGGAATTCCGAGAACACTGGAAGAGTTCTGAAGCATTTTTAAACTTCAGCGGAATTTGGAGAACAATCGAAGAGTTCCGAAGCAATTTTAAAAGTCAGCGGAATTCCGAGAACAATGGAAGAGTTGTGAAGCATTTTTAAACGTCAGTGGAATTCCAAGAACAATGGAAGAGTTCCGAAGCATTTTTAAATGTCAGCAGAATTCTGAGAACAATGGAAGAGTTCCGAAGCATTTTTAAACTTCAGCAGAATTCCGAGAACAATGGAAGAGTTCCGAAGCATACTTAAACTTCAGCGGAATTCCGAGAACAATGGAAGAGTTCAGAAGCATTTTTAAAAGTCAGCGGAATTCCGAGAACAATGGAAGAGTTGTGAAGCATTTTTAAACGTCAGCGGAATTCCGAGAACAATGGAAGAGTTCCGAAGCATTTTTAAACTTCAGCAGAATTCCGAGAACAATGGAACAGTTTTGAAGCAATTTTAAGCGTCAGCGGAATTCCGACAGCAATGGAAGAGTTCCGAAGCATTTTTAAAAGTCAGCAGAATTCTGAGAACAATAGAAGAGTTGTGAAGCATTTTTAAGCGTCAGCGGAATTCCGAGAACAATGGAAGAATTCCGAAGCATTTTTAAACTTCAAAACTTCAGAAGAATTCCAAGAACAATGGAAGAGTTCCGAAGCATTCTTAAACTTCAGCGGAATTCCGAGAACAATAGAAGAGTTCCGAAGCATTTTTAAACATCAGGGGAATTCCGAGAACAATGGAAGAGTTCTGAAGCATTTTTAAACGTCAGCGGAATTTTGAAAACAATGGAAGATTTCCGAAGCATTTTTAAACGTCAGCGGATTTCTGTGAACACTGGAAGAGTTCCGAAGCATTTTTAAACTTCAGCGGAATTGGGAGAACAATCGAAGAGTTCCGAAGCATTTTTAAAAGTCAGCGGAATTCCGAGAACAATGGAAGAGTTGTAAAGCATATTTAAAAGTCAGCGGAATTCCGAGAACAATGGAAGAGTTGTGAAGCATTTTTAAAAGTCAGCGGAATTCCGAGAACAATGGAAGAGTTGTGAAGCATTTTTAAACGTCAGCGGAATTCCGAGAACAATGGAAGAGTTCTGAAGCCTTTTTAAATGTCAGCGGAATTCCGAGAACAATGGAAGAGTTCCAAAGCATTTTTAAATGTCAGCGGAATTCTGAGAACAATGGAAGAGTTCCGAAGCATTTTTAAACTTCAGCAGAATTCCGAGAACAATGGAAGAGTTCCGAAGCATACTTAAACTTCAGCGGAATTCCGAGAACAATGGAAGAGTTCTGAAGCATTTTTAAAAGTCAGCGGAATACCGAGAACAATGGAAGAGTTGTGAAGCATTTTTAAACGTCAGTGGAATTCCAAGAACAAAGGAAGAGTTCCGAAGCATTTTTAAACGTCAGCGGAATTCCGAGAACAATGGAAGAGTTCCGAAGCATTTTTAAACTTCAGAAGAATTCTGAGAACAATGGAAGAGTTCCGAAGCATTCATAAACTTCAGCAGAATTCCGAGAACAATGGAAGAGTTTCGAAGCATTTTTAAAAGTCAGCGGAATTCCGAGAACAATAGAAGAGTTGTGAAGCAATTTTAAGCGTCAGTGGAATTCCGAGAACAATGGAAGCGTTCAGAAGCATTTTTAAAAGTCAGCGGAATACCGAGAACAATGGAAGAGTTGTGATGCATTTTTAAGCATCAGCGGAATTCCGAGAACAATGGAAGAGTTCCGAAGCATTTTTAAACTTCAGCAGAATTCCGAGAACAATGGAAGAGTTCCGAAGCATTCTTAAACTTCAGCGGAATTCCGAGAACAATGGAAGAGTTCCGAAGCATTTTTAAATGTCAGCGGAATTCCGAGAACAATAGAAGAGTTGTGAAGCATTTTTAAGCGTCAGCGGAATTTCGAGAACAATGGAAGAGTTCCGAAGCATTTTTAAACTTCAGCAGAATTCTGAGAGCAATGGAAGAGTTCTGAAGCATTCTTAAACTTCAGCGGAATTCCGAGAACAATGGAAGAGTTTTGAAGCAATTTTAAGCGTCAGCGGAATTCCGACAACAATGGAAGAGTTCCGAAGCATTTGTAAAAGTCAGCGGAATTCTGAGAACAATAGAAGAGTTGTGAAGCATTTTTAAGCGTCAGCGGAATTCCGAGAACAATGGAAGAATTCCGAAGCATTTTTAAACTTCAAAACTTCAGCAGAATTCCGAGAACAATGGAAGAGTTGAGAAGCATTCTTAAACTTCAGCGGAATTCCGAGAACAATGGAAGAGTTCCGAAGCATTTTTAAAAGTCAGCGGAATTCCGAGAACAATAGAAGAGTTCCGAAGCATTTTTAAACTTCAGCAGAATTCCTGGATCAATGGAAGAGTTCCGAAGCATTTTTAAAAGTCAGCAGAATTCCGAGAACAATAGAAGGGTACCAAAGCATGTTTAAACTTCAGCGGAATTCTGAGAACAATGTAAGTGTTCTGAAGCATTTTTAAACTTCACCGGAATTCCGAGAACAATGGAAGAGTTCCGAAGCATTTTTAAAAGTCAGCGGAATTCCGAGAACACTGGAAGAGTTCCGAAGCATTTTTAAACTTCAGCGGAATTTGGAGAACAATCGAAGAGTTCCGAAGCATTTTTAAAAGTCAGCGGAATTCCGAGAACAATGGAAGAGTTGTGAAGCATTTTTAAACGTCAGCGGAATTCCGAGAACAATGGAAGAGTTCCGAAGCATTTTTAAACGTCAGCGGAATTCCGAGAACAATGGAAGAGTTCTGAAGCCTTTTTAAATGTCAGCGGAATTCCGAGAACAGTGGAAGAGTTCCGAAGCATTTTTAAACTTCAGCAGAATTCCGAGAACAATGGAAGAGTTCCGAAGCATACTTAAACTTCAGCGGAATTCCGAGAACAATGGAAGAGTTCTGAAGCATTTTTAAAAGTCAGCGGAATACCGAGAACAATGGAAGAGTTGTGAAGCAATTTTAAAAGTCAGCGGAATTCCGAGAACAATGGAAGAGTTGTGAAGCATTTTTAAACGTCAGTGGAATTCCAAGAACAATGGAAGAGTTCCGAAGCATTTTTAAATGTCAGCAGAATTCTGAGAACAATGGAAGAGTTCCGAAGCATTTTTGAACTTCAGCAGAATTCCGAGAACAATGGAAGAGTTCCGAAGCATACTTAAACTTCAGCGGAATTCCGAGAACAATGGAAGAGTTCCGAAGCATTTTTAAAAGTCAGCGGAATTCCGAGAACACTGGAAGAGTTCCGAAGCATTTTTAAACTTCAGCGGAATTCCGAGAACAATAGAAGAGTTCCGAAGCATTTTTAAACATCAGGGGAATTCCGAGAACAATGGAAGAGTTCTGAAGCATTTTTAAACGTCAGCGGAATTTTGAAAACAATGGAAGATTTCCGAAGCATTTATAAACGTCAGCGGATTTCTGTGAACACTGGAAGAGTTCCGAAGCATTTTTAAACTTCAGCGGAATTGGGAGAACAATCGAAGAGTTCCGAAGCATTTTTAAAAGTCAGCGGAATTCCGAGAACAATGGAAGAGTTGTAAAGCATATTTAAAAGTCAGCGGAATTCCGAGAACAATGGAAGAGTTGTGAAGCATTTTTAAAAGTCAGCGGAATTCCGAGAACAATGGAAGAGTTGTGAAGCATTTTTAAACGTCAGCGGAATTCCGAGAACAATGGAAGAGTTCTGAAGCCTTTTTAAATGTCAGCGGAATTCCGAGAACAATGGAAGAGTTCCAAAGCATTTTTAAATGTCAGCGGAATTCTGAGAACAATGGAAGAGTTCCGAAGCATTTTTAAACTTCAGCAGAATTCCGAGAACAATGGAAGAGTTCCGAAGCATACTTAAACTTCAGCGGAATTCCGAGAACAATGGAAGAGTTCTGAAGCATTTTTAAAAGTCAGCGGAATACCGAGAACAATGGAAGAGTTGTGAAGCATTTTTAAACGTCAGTGGAATTCCAAGAACAAAGGAAGAGTTCCGAAGCATTTTTAAACGTCAGCGGAATTCCGAGAACAATGGAAGAGTTCTGAAGCATTTTTAAACTTCAGAAGAATTCTGAGAACAATGGAAGAGTTCCGAAGCATTCTTAAACTTCAGCAGAATTCCGAGAACAATGGAAGAGTTTCGAAGCATTTTTAAAAGTCAGCGGAATTCCGAGAACAATAGAAGAGTTGTGAAGCAATTTTAAGCGTCAGTGGAATTCCGAGAACAATGGAAGCGTTCAGAAGCATTTTTAAAAGTCAGCGGAATACCGAGAACAATGGAAGAGTTGTGATGCATTTTTAAGCATCAGCGGAATTCCGAGAACAATGGAAGAGTTCCGAAGCATTTTTAAACTTCAGCAGAATTCCGAGAACAATGGAAGAGTTCCGAAGCATTCTTAAACTTCAGCGGAATTCCGAGAACAATGGAAGAGTTCCGAAGCATTTTTAAATGTCAGCGGAATTCCGAGAACAATAGAAGAGTTGTGAAGCATTTTTAAGCGTCAGCGGAATTTCGAGAACAATGGAAGAGTTCCGAAGCATTTTTAAACTTCAGCAGAATTCTGAGAGCAATGGAAGAGTTCTGAAGCATTCTTAAACTTCAGCGGAATTCCGAGAACAATGGAAGAGTTTTGAAGCAATTTTAAGCGTCAGCGGAATTCCGACAACAATGGAAGAGTTCCGAAGCATTTGTAAAAGTCAGCGGAATTCTGAGAACAATAGAAGAGTTGTGAAGCATTTTTAAGCGTCAGCGGAATTCCGAGAACAATGGAAGAATTCCGAAGCATTTTTAAACTTCAAAACTTCAGCAGAATTCCGAGAACAATGGAAGAGTTGAGAAGCATTCTTAAACTTCAGCGGAATTCCGAGAACAATGGAAGAGTTCCGAAGCATTTTTAAAAGTCAGCGGAATTCCGAGAACAATAGAAGAGTTCCGAAGCATTTTTAAACTTCAGCAGAATTCCTGGATCAATGGAAGAGTTCCGAAGCATTTTTAAAAGTCAGCAGAATTCCGAGAACAATAGAAGGGTACCAAAGCATGTTTAAACTTCAGCGGAATTCTGAGAACAATGTAAGTGTTCTGAAGCATTTTTAAACTTCACCGGAATTCCGAGAACAATGGAAGAGTTCCGAAGCATTTTTAAAAGTCAGCGGAATTCCGAGAACACTGGAAGAGTTCCGAAGCATTTTTAAACTTCAGCGGAATTTGGAGAACAATCGAAGAGTTCCGAAGCATTTTTAAAAGTCAGCGGAATTCCGAGAACAATGGAAGAGTTGTGAAGCATTTTTAAACGTCAGCGGAATTCCGAGAACAATGGAAGAGTTCCGAAGCATTTTTAAACGTCAGCGGAATTCCGAGAACAATGGAAGAGTTCTGAAGCCTTTTTAAATGTCAGCGGAATTCCGAGAACAATGGAAGAGTTCCGAAGCATTTTTAAACTTCAGCAGAATTCCGAGAACAATGGAAGAGTTCCGAAGCATACTTAAACTTCAGCGGAATTCCGAGAACAATGGAAGAGTTCTGAAGCATTTTTAAAAGTCAGCGGAATACCGAGAACAATGGAAGAGTTGTGAAGCAATTTTAAAAGTCAGCGGAATTCCGAGAACAATGGAAGAGTTGTGAAGCATTTTTAAACGTCAGTGGAATTCCAAGAACAATGGAAGAGTTCCGAAGCATTTTTAAACGTCAGCGGAATTCCGAGAACAATGGAAGAGTTCTGAAGCCTTTTTAAATGTCAGCGGAATTCCGGGAACAATGGAAGACTTCTGAAGCATTTTTAAATGTCAGCGGAATTCTGAGAACAATGGAAGAGTTCCGAAGCATTTTTAAACTTCAGCAGAATTCCGAGAACAATGGAAGAGTTCCGAAGCATACTTAAACTTCAGCGGAATTCCGAGAACAATGGAAGAGTTCTGAAGCATTTTTAAAAGTCAGCGGAATACCGAGAACAATGGAAGAGTTGTGAAGCATTTTTAAAAGTCAGCGGAATTCCGAGAACACTGGAAGAGTTCTGAAGCATTTTTAAACTTCAGCGGAATTTGGAGAACAATCGAAGAGTTCCGAAGCAATTTTAAAAGTCAGCGGAATTCCGAGAACAATGGAAGAGTTGTGAAGCATTTTTAAACGTCAGTGGAATTCCAAGAACAATGGAAGAGTTCCGAAGCATTTTTAAATGTCAGCAGAATTCTGAGAACAATGGAAGAGTTCCGAAGCATTTTTAAACTTCAGCAGAATTCCGAGAACAATGGAAGAGTTCCGAAGCATACTTAAACTTCAGCGGAATTCCGAGAACAATGGAAGAGTTCAGAAGCATTTTTAAAAGTCAGCGGAATTCCGAGAACAATGGAAGAGTTGTGAAGCATTTTTAAACGTCAGCGGAATTCCGAGAACAATGGAAGAGTTCCGAAGCATTTTTAAACTTCAGCAGAATTCCGAGAACAATGGAACAGTTTTGAAGCAATTTTAAGCGTCAGCGGAATTCCGACAGCAATGGAAGAGTTCCGAAGCATTTTTAAAAGTCAGCAGAATTCTGAGAACAATAGAAGAGTTGTGAAGCATTTTTAAGCGTCAGCGGAATTCCGAGAACAATGGAAGAATTCCGAAGCATTTTTAAACTTCAAAACTTCAGAAGAATTCCAAGAACAATGGAAGAGTTCCGAAGCATTCTTAAACTTCAGCGGAATTCCGAGAACAATAGAAGAGTTCCGAAGCATTTTTAAACATCAGGGGAATTCCGAGAACAATGGAAGAGTTCTGAAGCATTTTTAAACGTCAGCGGAATTTTGAAAACAATGGAAGATTTCCGAAGCATTTTTAAACTTCAGCGGAATTGGGAGAACAATCGAAGAGTTCCGAAGCATTTTTAAAAGTCAGCGGAATTCCGAGAACAATGGAAGAGTTGTAAAGCATATTTAAAAGTCAGCGGAATTCCGAGAACAATGGAAGAGTTGTGAAGCATTTTTAAAAGTCAGCGGAATTCCGAGAACAATGGAAGAGTTGTGAAGCATTTTTAAACGTCAGCGGAATTCCGAGAACAATGGAAGAGTTCTGAAGCCTTTTTAAATGTCAGCGGAATTCCGAGAACAATGGAAGAGTTCCAAAGCATTTTTAAATGTCAGCGGAATTCTGAGAACAATGGAAGAGTTCCGAAGCATTTTTAAACTTCAGCAGAATTCCGAGAACAATGGAAGAGTTCCGAAGCATACTTAAACTTCAGCGGAATTCCGAGAACAATGGAAGAGTTCTGAAGCATTTTTAAAAGTCAGCGGAATACCGAGAACAATGGAAGAGTTGTGAAGCATTTTTAAACGTCAGTGGAATTCCAAGAACAAAGGAAGAGTTCCGAAGCATTTTTAAACGTCAGCGGAATTCCGAGAACAATGGAAGAGTTCCGAAGCATTTTTAAACTTCAGAAGAATTCTGAGAACAATGGAAGAGTTCCGAAGCATTCATAAACTTCAGCAGAATTCCGAGAACAATGGAAGAGTTTCGAAGCATTTTTAAAAGTCAGCGGAATTCCGAGAACAATAGAAGAGTTGTGAAGCAATTTTAAGCGTCAGTGGAATTCCGAGAACAATGGAAGCGTTCAGAAGCATTTTTAAAAGTCAGCGGAATACCGAGAACAATGGAAGAGTTGTGATGCATTTTTAAGCATCAGCGGAATTCCGAGAACAATGGAAGAGTTCCGAAGCATTTTTAAACTTCAGCAGAATTCCGAGAACAATGGAAGAGTTCCGAAGCATTCTTAAACTTCAGCGGAATTCCGAGAACAATGGAAGAGTTCCGAAGCATTTTTAAATGTCAGCGGAATTCCGAGAACAATAGAAGAGTTGTGAAGCATTTTTAAGCGTCAGCGGAATTTCGAGAACAATGGAAGAGTTCCGAAGCATTTTTAAACTTCAGCAGAATTCTGAGAGCAATGGAAGAGTTCTGAAGCATTCTTAAACTTCAGCGGAATTCCGAGAACAATGGAAGAGTTTTGAAGCAATTTTAAGCGTCAGCGGAATTCCGACAACAATGGAAGAGTTCCGAAGCATTTGTAAAAGTCAGCGGAATTCTGAGAACAATAGAAGAGTTGTGAAGCATTTTTAAGCGTCAGCGGAATTCCGAGAACAATGGAAGAATTCCGAAGCATTTTTAAACTTCAAAACTTCAGCAGAATTCCGAGAACAATGGAAGAGTTGAGAAGCATTCTTAAACTTCAGCGGAATTCCGAGAACAATGGAAGAGTTCCGAAGCATTTTTAAAAGTCAGCGGAATTCCGAGAACAATAGAAGAGTTCCGAAGCATTTTTAAACTTCAGCAGAATTCCTGGATCAATGGAAGAGTTCCGAAGCATTTTTAAAAGTCAGCAGAATTCCGAGAACAATAGAAGGGTACCAAAGCATGTTTAAACTTCAGCGGAATTCTGAGAACAATGTAAGTGTTCTGAAGCATTTTTAAACTTCACCGGAATTCCGAGAACAATGGAAGAGTTCCGAAGCATTTTTAAAAGTCAGCGGAATTCCGAGAACACTGGAAGAGTTCCGAAGCATTTTTAAACTTCAGCGGAATTTGGAGAACAATCGAAGAGTTCCGAAGCATTTTTAAAAGTCAGCGGAATTCCGAGAACAATGGAAGAGTTGTGAAGCATTTTTAAACGTCAGCGGAATTCCGAGAACAATGGAAGAGTTCCGAAGCATTTTTAAACGTCAGCGGAATTCCGAGAACAATGGAAGAGTTCTGAAGCCTTTTTAAATGTCAGCGGAATTCCGAGAACAGTGGAAGAGTTCCGAAGCATTTTTAAACTTCAGCAGAATTCCGAGAACAATGGAAGAGTTCCGAAGCATACTTAAACTTCAGCGGAATTCCGAGAACAATGGAAGAGTTCTGAAGCATTTTTAAAAGTCAGCGGAATACCGAGAACAATGGAAGAGTTGTGAAGCAATTTTAAAAGTCAGCGGAATTCCGAGAACAATGGAAGAGTTGTGAAGCATTTTTAAACGTCAGTGGAATTCCAAGAACAATGGAAGAGTTCCGAAGCATTTTTAAATGTCAGCAGAATTCTGAGAACAATGGAAGAGTTCCGAAGCATTTTTGAACTTCAGCAGAATTCCGAGAACAATGGAAGAGTTCCGAAGCATACTTAAACTTCAGCGGAATTCCGAGAACAATGGAAGAGTTCCGAAGCATTTTTAAAAGTCAGCGGAATTCCGAGAACACTGGAAGAGTTCCGAAGCATTTTTAAACTTCAGCGGAATTTGGAGAACAATCGAAGAGTTCCGAAGCATTTTTAAAAGTCAGCGGAATTCCGAGAACAATGGAAGAGTTGTGAAGCATTTTTAAACGTCAGCGGAATTCCGAGAAGAATGGAAGAGTTCCGAAGCATTTTTAAACGTCAGCGGAATTCCGAGAACAATGGAAGAGTTCTGAAGCCTTTTTAAATGTCAGCGGAATTCCGGGAACAATGGAAGACTTCTGAAGCATTTTTAAATGTCAGCGGAATTCTGAGAACAATGGAAGAGTTCCGAAGCATTTTTAAACTTCAGCAGAATTCCGAGAACAATGGAAGAGTTCCGAAGCATACTTAAACTTCAGCGGAATTCCGAGAACAATGGAAGAGTTCTGAAGCATTTTTAAAAGTCAGCGGAATACCGAGAACAATGGAAGAGTTGTGAAGCATTTTTAAAAGTCAGCGGAATTCCGAGAACACTGGAAGAGTTCTGAAGCATTTTTAAACTTCAGCGGAATTTGGAGAACAATCGAAGAGTTCCGAAGCAATTTTAAAAGTCAGCGGAATTCCGAGAACAATGGAAGAGTTCCGAAGCATTTTTAAATGTCAGCAGAATTCTGAGAACAATGGAAGAGTTCCGAAGCATTTTTAAACTTCAGCAGAATTCCGAGAACAATGGAAGAGTTCCGAAGCATACTTAAACTTCAGCGGAATTCCGAGAACAATGGAAGAGTTCAGAAGCATTTTTAAAAGTCAGCGGAATTCCGAGAACAATGGAAGAGTTGTGAAGCATTTTTAAACGTCAGCGGAATTCCGAGAACAATGGAAGAGTTCCGAAGCATTTTTAAACTTCAGCAGAATTCCGAGAACAATGGAACAGTTTTGAAGCAATTTTAAGCGTCAGCGGAATTCCGACAGCAATGGAAGAGTTCCGAAGCATTTTTAAAAGTCAGCAGAATTCTGAGAACAATAGAAGAGTTGTGAAGCATTTTTAAGCGTCAGCGGAATTCCGAGAACAATGGAAGAATTCCGAAGCATTTTTAAACTTCAAAACTTCAGAAGAATTCCAAGAACAATGGAAGAGTTCCGAAGCATTCTTAAACTTCAGCGGAATTCCGAGAACAATGGAATAGTTCCGAAGCATTTTTAAAAGTCAGCGGAATTCCGAGAACAATGGAAGAGTTCCGTAGCATTTTTAAACATCAGAAGAATTCCTGGATCAATGGAAGTGTTCCGAAGCATTTTTAAACTTCACCGGAATTCCGAGAACAATAGAAGAGTTCCGAAGCATTTTTAAACGTCAGGGGAATTCCGAGAACAATGGAAGAGTTCTGAAGCATTTTTAAACGTCAGCGGAATTTTGAAAACAATGGAAGATTTCCGAAGCATTTTTAAACGTCAGCGGATTTCTGTGAACACTGGAAGAGTTCCGAAGCATTTTTAAACTTCAGCGGAATTTGGAGAACAATCGAAGAGTTCCGAAGCATTTTTAAAAGTCAGCGGAATTCCGAGAACAATGGAAGAGTTGTAAAGCATATTTAAAAGTCAGCGGAATTCCGAGAACAATGGAAGAGTTGTGAAGCATTTTAAAAGTCAGCGGAATTCCGAGAACAATGGAAGAGTTCCGAAGCATTTTTAAACGTCAGCGGAATTCCGAGAACAATGGAAGAGTTCTGAAGCCTTTTTAAATGTCAGCGGAATTCCGGGAACAATGGAAGACTTCTGAAGCATTTTTAAATGTCAGCGGAATTCTGAGAACAATGGAAGAGTTCCGAAGCATTTTTAAACTTCAGCAGAATTCCGAGAACAATGGAAGAGTTCCGAAGCATACTTAAACTTCAGCGGAATTCCGAGAACAATGGAAGAGTTCTGAAGCATTTTTAAAAGTCAGCGGAATACCGAGAACAATGGAAGAGTTGTGAAGCATTTTTAAACGTCAGTGGAATTCCAAGAACAAAGGAAGAGTTCCGAAGCATTTTTAAACGTCAGCGGAATTCCGAGAACAATGGAAGAGTTCCGAAGCATTTTTAAACTTCAGAAGAATTCTGAGAACAATGGAAGAGTTCCGAAGCATTCTTAAACTTCAGCAGAATTCCGAGAACAATGGAAGAGTTTCGAAGCATTTTTAAAAGTCAGCGGAATTCCGAGAACAATAGAAGAGTTGTGAAGCAATTTTAAGCGTCAGTGGAATTCCGAGAACAATGGAAGCGTTCAGAAGCATTTTTAAAAGTCAGCGGAATACCGAGAACAATGGAAGAGTTGTGATGCATTTTTAAGCATCAGCGGAATTCCGAGAACAATGGAAGAGTTCCGAAGCATTTTTAAACTTCAGCAGAATTCCGAGAACAATGGAAGAGTTCCGAAGCATTCTTAAACTTCAGCGGAATTCCGAGAACAATGGAAGAGTTCCGAAGCATTTTTAAATGTCAGCGGAATTCCGAGAAAAATAGAAGAGTTGTGAAGCATTTTTAAGCGTCAGCGGAATTTCGAGAACAATGGAAGAGTTCCGAAGCATTTTTAAACTTCAGCAGAATTCTGAGAGCAATGGAAGAGTTCTGAAGCATTCTTAAACTTCAGCGGAATTCCGAGAACAATGGAAGAGTTTTGAAGCAATTTTAAGCGTCAGCGGAATTCCGACAACAATGGAAGAGTTCCGAAGCATTTGTAAAAGTCAGCGGAATTCTGAGAACAATAGAAGAGTTGTGAAGCATTTTTAAGCGTCAGCGGAATTCCGAGAACAATGGAAGAATTCCGAAGCATTTTTAAACTTCAAAACTTCAGCAGAATTCCGAGAACAATGGAAGAGTTGAGAAGCATTCTTAAACTTCAGCGGAATTCCGAGAACAATGGAAGAGTTCCGAAGCATTTTTAAAAGTCAGCGGAATTCCGAGAACAATAGAAGAGTTCCGAAGCATTTTTAAACTTCAGCAGAATTCCTGGATCAATGGAAGAGTTCCGAAGCATTTTTAAAAGTCAGCAGAATTCCGAGAACAATAGAAGGGTACCAAAGCATGTTTAAACTTCAGCGGAATTCTGAGAACAATGTAAGTGTTCTGAAGCATTTTTAAACTTCACCGGAATTCCGAGAACAATGGAAGAGTTCCGAAGCATTTTTAAAAGTCAGCGGAATTCCGAGAACACTGGAAGAGTTCCGAAGCATTTTTAAACTTCAGCGGAATTTGGAGAACAATCGAAGAGTTCCGAAGCATTTTTAAAAGTCAGCGGAATTCCGAGAACAATGGAAGAGTTGTGAAGCATTTTTAAACGTCAGCGGAATTCCGAGAACAATGGAAGAGTTCCGAAGCATTTTTAAACGTCAGCGGAATTCCGAGAACAATGGAAGAGTTCTGAAGCCTTTTTAAATGTCAGCGGAATTCCGAGAACAATGGAAGAGTTCCGAAGCATTTTTAAACTTCAGCAGAATTCCGAGAACAATGGAAGAGTTCCGAAGCATACTTAAACTTCAGCGGAATTCCGAGAACAATGGAAGAGTTCTGAAGCATTTTTAAAAGTCAGCGGAATACCGAGAACAATGGAAGAGTTGTGAAGCAATTTTAAAAGTCAGCGGAATTCCGAGAACAATGGAAGAGTTGTGAAGCATTTTTAAACGTCAGTGGAATTCCAAGAACAATGGAAGAGTTCCGAAGCATTTTTAAATGTCAGCAGAATTCTGAGAACAATGGAAGAGTTCCGAAGCATTTTTGAACTTCAGCAGAATTCCGAGAACAATGGAAGAGTTCCGAAGCATACTTAAACTTCAGCGGAATTCCGAGAACAATGGAAGAGTTCCGAAGCATTTTTAAAAGTCAGCGGAATTCCGAGAACACTGGAAGAGTTCCGAAGCATTTTTAAACTTCAGCGGAATTTGGAGAACAATCGAAGAGTTCCGAAGCATTTTTAAAAGTCAGCGGAATTCCGAGAACAATGGAAGAGTTGTGAAGCATTTTTAAACGTCAGCGGAATTCCGAGAAGAATGGAAGAGTTCCGAAGCATTTTTAAACGTCAGCGGAATTCCGAGAACAATGGAAGAGTTCTGAAGCCTTTTTAAATGTCAGCGGAATTCCGGGAACAATGGAAGACTTCTGAAGCATTTTTAAATGTCAGCGGAATTCTGAGAACAATGGAAGAGTTCCGAAGCATTTTTAAACGTCAGGGGAATTCCGAGAACAATGGAAGAGTTCTGAAGCATTTTTAAACGTCAGCGGAATTTTGAAAACAATGGAAGATTTCCGAAGCATTTTTAAACGTCAGCGGATTTCTGTGAACACTGGAAGAGTTCCGAAGCATTTTTAAACTTCAGCGGAATTTGGAGAACAATCGAAGAGTTCCGAAGCATTTTTAAAAGTCAGCGGAATTCCGAGAACAATGGAAGAGTTGTAAAGCATATTTAAAAGTCAGCGGAATTCCGAGAACAATGGAAGAGTTGTGAAGCATTTTAAAAGTCAGCGGAATTCCGAGAACAATGGAAGAGTTCCGAAGCATTTTTAAACGTCAGCGGAATTCCGAGAACAATGGAAGAGTTCTGAAGCCTTTTTAAATGTCAGCGGAATTCCGGGAACAATGGAAGACTTCTGAAGCATTTTTAAATGTCAGCGGAATTCTGAGAACAATGGAAGAGTTCCGAAGCATTTTTAAACTTCAGCAGAATTCCGAGAACAATGGAAGAGTTCCGAAGCATACTTAAACTTCAGCGGAATTCCGAGAACAATGGAAGAGTTCTGAAGCATTTTTAAAAGTCAGCGGAATACCGAGAACAATGGAAGAGTTGTGAAGCATTTTTAAACGTCAGTGGAATTCCAAGAACAAAGGAAGAGTTCCGAAGCATTTTTAAACGTCAGCGGAATTCCGAGAACAATGGAAGAGTTCCGAAGCATTTTTAAACTTCAGAAGAATTCTGAGAACAATGGAAGAGTTCCGAAGCATTCTTAAACTTCAGCAGAATTCCGAGAACAATGGAAGAGTTTCGAAGCATTTTTAAAAGTCAGCGGAATTCCGAGAACAATAGAAGAGTTGTGAAGCAATTTTAAGCGTCAGTGGAATTCCGAGAACAATGGAAGCGTTCAGAAGCATTTTTAAAAGTCAGCGGAATACCGAGAACAATGGAAGAGTTGTGATGCATTTTTAAGCATCAGCGGAATTCCGAGAACAATGGAAGAGTTCCGAAGCATTTTTAAACTTCAGCAGAATTCCGAGAACAATGGAAGAGTTCCGAAGCATTCTTAAACTTCAGCGGAATTCCGAGAACAATGGAAGAGTTCCGAAGCATTTTTAAATGTCAGCGGAATTCCGAGAAAAATAGAAGAGTTGTGAAGCATTTTTAAGCGTCAGCGGAATTTCGAGAACAATGGAAGAGTTCCGAAGCATTTTTAAACTTCAGCAGAATTCTGAGAGCAATGGAAGAGTTCTGAAGCATTCTTAAACTTCAGCGGAATTCCGAGAACAATGGAAGAGTTTTGAAGCAATTTTAAGCGTCAGCGGAATTCCGACAACAATGGAAGAGTTCCGAAGCATTTGTAAAAGTCAGCGGAATTCTGAGAACAATAGAAGAGTTGTGAAGCATTTTTAAGCGTCAGCGGAATTCCGAGAACAATGGAAGAATTCCGAAGCATTTTTAAACTTCAAAACTTCAGCAGAATTCCGAGAACAATGGAAGAGTTGAGAAGCATTCTTAAACTTCAGCGGAATTCCGAGAACAATGGAAGAGTTCCGAAGCATTTTTAAAAGTCAGCGGAATTCCGAGAACAATAGAAGAGTGCCGAAGCATTTTTAAACTTCAGCAGAATTCCTGGATCAATGGAAGAGTTCCGAAGCATTTTTAAAAGTCAGCAGAATTCCGAGAACAATAGAAGGGTACCAAAGCATGTTTAAACTTCAGCGGAATTCTGAGAACAATGTAAGTGTTCTGAAGCATTTTTAAACTTCACCGGAATTCCGAGAACAATGGAAGAGTTCCGAAGCATTTTTAAAAGTCAGCGGAATTCCGAGAACACTGGAAGAGTTCCGAAGCATTTTTAAACTTCAGCGGAATTTGGAGAACAATCGAAGAGTTCCGAAGCATTTTTAAAAGTCAGCGGAATTCCGAGAACAATGGAAGAGTTGTGAAGCATTTTTAAACGTCAGCGGAATTCCGAGAACAATGGAAGAGTTCCGAAGCATTTTTAAACGTCAGCGGAATTCCGAGAACAATGGAAGAGTTCTGAAGCCTTTTTAAATGTCAGCGGAATTCCGAGAACAATGGAAGAGTTCCGAAGCATTTTTAAACTTCAGCAGAATTCCGAGAACAATGGAAGAGTTCCGAAGCATACTTAAACTTCAGCGGAATTCCGAGAACAATGGAAGAGTTCTGAAGCATTTTTAAAAGTCAGCGGAATACCGAGAACAATGGAAGAGTTGTGAAGCAATTTTAAAAGTCAGCGGAATTCCGAGAACAATGGAAGAGTTGTGAAGCATTTTTAAACGTCAGTGGAATTCCAAGAACAATGGAAGAGTTCCGAAGCATTTTTAAATGTCAGCAGAATTCTGAGAACAATGGAAGAGTTCCGAAGCATTTTTGAACTTCAGCAGAATTCCGAGAACAATGGAAGAGTTCCGAAGCATACTTAAACTTCAGCGGAATTCCGAGAACAATGGAAGAGTTCCGAAGCATTTTTAAAAGTCAGCGGAATTCCGAGAACACTGGAAGAGTTCCGAAGCATTTTTAAACTTCAGCGGAATTTGGAGAACAATCGAAGAGTTCCGAAGCATTTTTAAAAGTCAGCGGAATTCCGAGAACAATGGAAGAGTTGTGAAGCATTTTTAAACGTCAGCGGAATTCCGAGAAGAATGGAAGAGTTCCGAAGCATTTTTAAACGTCAGCGGAATTCCGAGAACAATGGAAGAGTTCTGAAGCCTTTTTAAATGTCAGCGGAATTCCGGGAACAATGGAAGACTTCTGAAGCATTTTTAAATGTCAGCGGAATTCTGAGAACAATGGAAGAGTTCCGAAGCATTTTTAAACTTCAGCAGAATTCCGAGAACAATGGAAGAGTTCCGAAGCATACTTAAACTTCAGCGGAATTCCGAGAACAATGGAAGAGTTCTGAAGCATTTTTAAAAGTCAGCGGAATACCGAGAACAATGGAAGAGTTGTGAAGCATTTTTAAAAGTCAGCGGAATTCCGAGAACACTGGAAGAGTTCTGAAGCATTTTTAAACTTCAGCGGAATTTGGAGAACAATCGAAGAGTTCCGAAGCAATTTTAAAAGTCAGCGGAATTCCGAGAACAATGGAAGAGTTGTGAAGCATTTTTAAACGTCAGTGGAATTCCAAGAACAATGGAAGAGTTCCGAAGCATTTTTAAACTTCAGCGGAATTTGGAGAACAATCGAAGAGTTCCGAAGCATTTTTAAAAGTCAGCGGAATTCCGAGAACAATGGAAGAGTTGTGAAGCATTTTTAAAAGTCAGCGGAATTCCGAGAACACTGGAAGAGTTCTGAAGCATTTTTAAACTTCAGCGGAATTTGGAGAACAATCGAAGAGTTCCGAAGCAATTTTAAAAGTCAGCGGAATTCCGAGAACAATGGAAGAGTTGTGAAGCATTTTTAAACGTCAGTGGAATTCCAAGAACAATGGAAGAGTTCCGAAGCATTTTTAAATGTCAGCAGAATTCTGAGAACAATGGAAGAGTTCCGAAGCATTTTTAAACTTCAGCAGAATTCCGAGAACAATGGAAGAGTTCCGAAGCATACTTAAACTTCAGCGGAATTCCGAGAACAATGGAAGAGTTCAGAAGCATTTTTAAAAGTCAGCGGAATTCCGAGAACAATGGAAGAGTTGTGAAGCATTTTTAAACGTCAGCGGAATTCCGAGAACAATGGAAGAGTTCCGAAGCATTTTTAAACTTCAGCAGAATTCCGAGAACAATGGAACAGTTTTGAAGCAATTTTAAGCGTCAGCGGAATTCCGACAGCAATGGAAGAGTTCCGAAGCATTTTTAAAAGTCAGCAGAATTCTGAGAACAATAGAAGAGTTGTGAAGCATTTTTAAGCGTCAGCGGAATTCCGAGAACAATGGAAGAATTCCGAAGCATTTTTAAACTTCAAAACTTCAGAAGAATTCCAAGAACAATGGAAGAGTTCCGAAGCATTCTTAAACTTCAGCGGAATTCCGAGAACAATGGAATAGTTCCGAAGCATTTTTAAAAGTCAGCGGAATTCCGAGAACAATGGAAGAGTTCCGTAGCATTTTTAAACATCAGAAGAATTCCTGGATCAATGGAAGTGTTCCGAAGCATTTTTAAACTTCACCGGAATTCCGAGAACAATAGAAGAGTTCCGAAGCATTTTTAAACGTCAGGGGAATTCCGAGAACAATGGAAGAGTTCTGAAGCATTTTTAAACGTCAGCGGAATTTTGAAAACAATGGAAGATTTCCGAAGCATTTTTAAACGTCAGCGGATTTCTGTGAACACTGGAAGAGTTCCGAAGCATTTTTAAACTTCAGCGGAATTTGGAGAACAATCGAAGAGTTCCGAAGCATTTTTAAAAGTCAGCGGAATTCCGAGAACAATGGAAGAGTTGTAAAGCATATTTAAAAGTCAGCGGAATTCCGAGAACAATGGAAGAGTTGTGATGCATTTTTAAGCATCAGCGGAATTCCGAGAACAATGGAAGAGTTCCGAAGCATTTTTAAACTTCAGCAGAATTCCGAGAACAATGGAAGAGTTCCGAAGCATTCTTAAACTTCAGCGGAATTCCGAGAACAATGGAAGAGTTCCGAAGCATTTTTAAATGTCAGCGGAATTCCGAGAAAAATAGAAGAGTTGTGAAGCATTTTTAAATGTCAGCGGAATTCCGGGAACAATGGAAGACTTCTGAAGCATTTTTAAATGTCAGCGGAATTCTGAGAACAATGGAAGAGTTCCGAAGCATTTTTAAACTTCAGCAGAATTCCGAGAACAATGGAAGAGTTCCGAAGCATACTTAAACTTCAGCGGAATTCCGAGAACAATGGAAGAGTTCTGAAGCATTTTTAAAAGTCAGCGGAATACCGAGAACAATGGAAGAGTTGTGAAGCATTTTTAAACGTCAGTGGAATTCCAAGAACAAAGGAAGAGTTCCGAAGCATTTTTAAACGTCAGCGGAATTCCGAGAACAATGGAAGAGTTCCGAAGCATTTTTAAACTTCAGAAGAATTCTGAGAACAATGGAAGAGTTCCGAAGCATTCTTAAACTTCAGCAGAATTCCGAGAACAATGGAAGAGTTTCGAAGCATTTTTAAAAGTCAGCGGAATTCCGAGAACAATAGAAGAGTTGTGAAGCAATTTTAAGCGTCAGTGGAATTCCGAGAACAATGGAAGCGTTCAGAAGCATTTTTAAAAGTCAGCGGAATACCGAGAACAATGGAAGAGTTGTGATGCATTTTTAAGCATCAGCGGAATTCCGAGAACAATGGAAGAGTTCCGAAGCATTTTTAAACTTCAGCAGAATTCCGAGAACAATGGAAGAGTTCCGAAGCATTCTTAAACTTCAGCGGAATTCCGAGAACAATGGAAGAGTTCCGAAGCATTTTTAAATGTCAGCGGAATTCCGAGAAAAATAGAAGAGTTGTGAAGCATTTTTAAGCGTCAGCGGAATTTCGAGAACAATGGAAGAGTTCCGAAGCATTTTTAAACTTCAGCAGAATTCTGAGAGCAATGGAAGAGTTCTGAAGCATTCTTAAACTTCAGCGGAATTCCGAGAACAATGGAAGAGTTTTGAAGCAATTTTAAGCGTCAGCGGAATTCCGACAACAATGGAAGAGTTCCGAAGCATTTGTAAAAGTCAGCGGAATTCTGAGAACAATAGAAGAGTTGTGAAGCATTTTTAAGCGTCAGCGGAATTCCGAGAACAATGGAAGAATTCCGAAGCATTTTTAAACTTCAAAACTTCAGCAGAATTCCGAGAACAATGGAAGAGTTGAGAAGCATTCTTAAACTTCAGCGGAATTCCGAGAACAATGGAAGAGTTCCGAAGCATTTTTAAAAGTCAGCGGAATTCCGAGAACAATAGAAGAGTTCCGAAGCATTTTTAAACTTCAGCAGAATTCCTGGATCAATGGAAGAGTTCCGAAGCATTTTTAAAAGTCAGCAGAATTCCGAGAACAATAGAAGGGTACCAAAGCATGTTTAAACTTCAGCGGAATTCTGAGAACAATGTAAGTGTTCTGAAGCATTTTTAAACTTCACCGGAATTCCGAGAACAATGGAAGAGTTCCGAAGCATTTTTAAAAGTCAGCGGAATTCCGAGAACACTGGAAGAGTTCCGAAGCATTTTTAAACTTCAGCGGAATTTGGAGAACAATCGAAGAGTTCCGAAGCATTTTTAAAAGTCAGCGGAATTCCGAGAACAATGGAAGAGTTGTGAAGCATTTTTAAACGTCAGCGGAATTCCGAGAACAATGGAAGAGTTCCGAAGCATTTTTAAACGTCAGCGGAATTCCGAGAACAATGGAAGAGTTCTGAAGCCTTTTTAAATGTCAGCGGAATTCCGAGAACAATGGAAGAGTTCCGAAGCATTTTTAAACTTCAGCAGAATTCCGAGAACAATGGAAGAGTTCCGAAGCATACTTAAACTTCAGCGGAATTCCGAGAACAATGGAAGAGTTCTGAAGCATTTTTAAAAGTCAGCGGAATACCGAGAACAATGGAAGAGTTGTGAAGCAATTTTAAAAGTCAGCGGAATTCCGAGAACAATGGAAGAGTTGTGAAGCATTTTTAAACGTCAGTGGAATTCCAAGAACAATGGAAGAGTTCCGAAGCATTTTTAAATGTCAGCAGAATTCTGAGAACAATGGAAGAGTTCCGAAGCATTTTTGAACTTCAGCAGAATTCCGAGAACAATGGAAGAGTTCCGAAGCATACTTAAACTTCAGCGGAATTCCGAGAACAATGGAAGAGTTCCGAAGCATTTTTAAAAGTCAGCGGAATTCCGAGAACACTGGAAGAGTTCCGAAGCATTTTTAAACTTCAGCGGAATTTGGAGAACAATCGAAGAGTTCCGAAGCATTTTTAAAAGTCAGCGGAATTCCGAGAACAATGGAAGAGTTGTGAAGCATTTTTAAACGTCAGCGGAATTCCGAGAAGAATGGAAGAGTTCCGAAGCATTTTTAAACGTCAGCGGAATTCCGAGAACAATGGAAGAGTTCTGAAGCCTTTTTAAATGTCAGCGGAATTCCGGGAACAATGGAAGACTTCTGAAGCATTTTTAAATGTCAGCGGAATTCTGAGAACAATGGAAGAGTTCCGAAGCATTTTTAAACTTCAGCAGAATTCCGAGAACAATGGAAGAGTTCCGAAGCATACTTAAACTTCAGCGGAATTCCGAGAACAATGGAAGAGTTCTGAAGCATTTTTAAAAGTCAGCGGAATACCGAGAACAATGGAAGAGTTGTGAAGCATTTTTAAAAGTCAGCGGAATTCCGAGAACACTGGAAGAGTTCTGAAGCATTTTTAAACTTCAGCGGAATTTGGAGAACAATCGAAGAGTTCCGAAGCAATTTTAAAAGTCAGCGGAATTCCGAGAACAATGGAAGAGTTGTGAAGCATTTTTAAACGTCAGTGGAATTCCAAGAACAATGGAAGAGTTCCGAAGCATTTTTAAACTTCAGCGGAATTTGGAGAACAATCGAAGAGTTCCGAAGCATTTTTAAAAGTCAGCGGAATTCCGAGAACAATGGAAGAGTTGTGAAGCATTTTTAAACGTCAGCGGAATTCCGAGAAGAATGGAAGAGTTCCGAAGCATTTTTAAACGTCAGCGGAATTCCGAGAACAATGGAAGAGTTCTGAAGCCTTTTTAAATGTCAGCGGAATTCCGGGAACAATGGAAGACTTCTGAAGCATTTTTAAATGTCAGCGGAATTCTGAGAACAATGGAAGAGTTCCGAAGCATTTTTAAACTTCAGCAGAATTCCGAGAACAATGGAAGAGTTCCGAAGCATACTTAAACTTCAGCGGAATTCCGAGAACAATGGAAGAGTTCTGAAGCATTTTTAAAAGTCAGCGGAATACCGAGAACAATGGAAGAGTTGTGAAGCATTTTTAAAAGTCAGCGGAATTCCGAGAACACTGGAAGAGTTCTGAAGCATTTTTAAACTTCAGCGGAATTTGGAGAACAATCGAAGAGTTCCGAAGCAATTTTAAAAGTCAGCGGAATTCCGAGAACAATGGAAGAGTTGTGAAGCATTTTTAAACGTCAGTGGAATTCCAAGAACAATGGAAGAGTTCCGAAGCATTTTTAAATGTCAGCAGAATTCTGAGAACAATGGAAGAGTTCCGAAGCATTTTTAAACTTCAGCAGAATTCCGAGAACAATGGAAGAGTTCCGAAGCATACTTAAACTTCAACGGAATTCCGAGAACAATGGAAGAGTTCAGAAGCATTTTTAAAAGTCAGCGGAATTCCGAGAACAATGGAAGAGTTGTGAAGCATTTTTAAACGTCAGCGGAATTCCGAGAACAATGGAAGAGTTCCGAAGCATTTTTAAACTTCAGCAGAATTCCGAGAACAATGGAACAGTTTTGAAGCAATTTTAAGCGTCAGCGGAATTCCGACAGCAATGGAAGAGTTCCGAAGCATTTTTAAAATTCAGCAGAATTCTGAGAACAATAGAAGAGTTGTGAAGCATTTTTAAGCGTCAGCGGAATTCCGAGAACAATGGAAGAATTCCGAAGCATTTTTAAACTTCAAAACTTCAGAAGAATTCCAAGAACAATGGAAGAGTTCCGAAGCATTCTTAAACTTCAGCGGAATTCCGAGAACAATGGAATAGTTCCGAAGCATTTTTAAAAGTCAGCGGAATTCCGAGAACAATGGAAGAGTTCCGTAGCATTTTTAAACATCAGAAGAATTCCTGGATCAATGGAAGTGTTCCGAAGCATTTTTAAACTTCACCGGAATTCCGAGAACAATAGAAGAGTTCCGAAGCATTTTTAAACGTCAGGGGAATTCCGAGAACAATGGAAGAGTTCTGAAGCATTTTTAAACGTCAGCGGAATTTTGAAAACAATGGAAGATTTCCGAAGCATTTTTAAACGTCAGCGGATTTCTGTGAACACTGGAAGAGTTCCGAAGCATTTTTAAACTTCAGCGGAATTTGGAGAACAATCGAAGAGTTCCGAAGCATTTTTAAAAGTCAGCGGAATTCCGAGAACAATGGAAGAGTTGTAAAGCATATTTAAAAGTCAGCGGAATTCCGAGAACAATGGAAGAGTTGTGAAGCATTTTAAAAGTCAGCGGAATTCCGAGAACAATGGAAGAGTTCCGAAGCATTTTTAAACGTCAGCGGAATTCCGAGAACAATGGAAGAGTTCTGAAGCCTTTTTAAATGTCAGCGGAATTCCGGGAACAATGGAAGACTTCTGAAGCATTTTTAAATGTCAGCGGAATTCTGAGAACAATGGAAGAGTTCCGAAGCATTTTTAAACTTCAGCAGAATTCCGAGAACAATGGAAGAGTTCCGAAGCATACTTAAACTTCAGCGGAATTCCGAGAACAATGGAAGAGTTCTGAAGCATTTTTAAAAGTCAGTTGAATACCGAGAACAATGGAAGAGTTGTGAAGCATTTTTAAAAGTCAGCGGAATTCCGAGAACACTGGAAGAGTTCTGAAGCATTTTTAAACTTCAGCGGAATTTGGAGAACAATCGAAGAGTTCCGAAGCAATTTTAAAAGTCAGCGGAATTCCGAGAACAATGGAAGAGTTGTGAAGCATTTTTAAACGTCAGTGGAATTCCAAGAACAATGGAAGAGTTCCGAAGCATTTTTAAATGTCAGCAGAATTCTGAGAACAATGGAAGAGTTCCGAAGCATTTTTAAACTTCAGCAGAATTCCGAGAACAATGGAAGAGTTCCGAAGCATACTTAAACTTCAGCGGAATTCCGAGAACAATGGAAGAGTTCAGAAGCATTTTTAAAAGTCAGCGGAATTCCGAGAACAATGGAAGAGTTGTGAAGCATTTTTAAACGTCAGCGGAATTCCGAGAACAATGGAAGAGTTCCGAAGCATTTTTAAACTTCAGCAGAATTCCGAGAACAATGGAACAGTTTTGAAGCAATTTTAAGCGTCAGCGGAATTCCGACAGCAATGGAAGAGTTCCGAAGCATTTTTAAAAGTCAGCAGAATTCTGAGAACAATAGAAGAGTTGTGAAGCATTTTTAAGCGTCAGCGGAATTCCGAGAACAATGGAAGAATTCCGAAGCATTTTTAAACTTCAAAACTTCAGAAGAATTCCAAGAACAATGGAAGAGTTCCGAAGCATTCTTAAACTTCAGCGGAATTCCGAGAACAATGGAATAGTTCCGAAGCATTTTTAAAAGTCAGCGGAATTCCGAGAACAATGGAAGAGTTCCGTAGCATTTTTAAACATCAGAAGAATTCCTGGATCAATGGAAGTGTTCCGAAGCATTTTTAAACTTCACCGGAATTCCGAGAACAATAGAAGAGTTCCGAAGCATTTTTAAACGTCAGGGGAATTCCGAGAACAATGGAAGAGTTCTGAAGCATTTTTAAACGTCAGCGGAATTTTGAAAACAATGGAAGATTTCCGAAGCATTTTTAAACGTCAGCGGATTTCTGTGAACACTGGAAGAGTTCCGAAGCATTTTTAAACTTCAGCGGAATTTGGAGAACAATCGAAGAGTTCCGAAGCATTTTTAAAAGTCAGCGGAATTCCGAGAACAATGGAAGAGTTGTAAAGCATATTTAAAAGTCAGCGGAATTCCGAGAACAATGGAAGAGTTGTGAAGCATTTTTGAACTTCAGCAGAATTCCGAGAACAATGGAAGAGTTCCGAAGCATACTTAAACTTCAGCGGAATTCCGAGAACAATGGAAGAGTTCAGAAGCATTTTTAAAAGTCAGCGGAATTCCGAGAACAATGGAAGAGTTGTGAAGCATTTTTAAACGTCAGCGGAATTCCGAGAACAATGGAAGAGTTCCGAAGCATTTTTAAACTTCAGCAGAATTCCGAGAACAATGGAAGAGTTCCGAAGCATTCTTAAACTTCAGCAGAATTCCGAGAACAATGGAACAGTTTTGAAGCAATTTTAAGCGTCAGCGGAATTCCGACAGCAATGGAAGAGTTCCGAAGCATTTTTAAAAGTCAGCAGAATTCTGAGAACAATAGAAGAGTTGTGAAGCATTTTTAAAAGTCAGCGGAATTCCGAGAACATTGGAAGAATTCCGAAGCATTTTTAAACTTCAAAACTTCAGAAGAATTCCGAGAACAATAGAAGGGTACCAAAGCATGTTTAAACTTCAGCGGAATTCTGAGAACAATGTAAGAGTTCCGAAGCATTTTTAAACTTCACCGGAATTCCAAGAACACTGGAAGAGTTCCGAAGCATTTTTAAACTTCAGCGGAATTTGGAGAACAATCGAAGAGTTCCGAAGCATTTTTAAAAGTCAGCGGAATTCCGAGAACAATGGAAGAGTTGTGAAGCATTTTTTAACGTCAGCGGAATTCCGAGAACAATGGAAGAGTTCCGAAGCATTTTTAAACGTCAGCGGAATTCCGAGAACAATGGAAGAGTTCTGAAGCCTTTTTAAATGTCAGCGGAATTCCGAGAACAATGGAAGACTTCTGAAGCATTTTTAAATGTCAGCGGAATTCTGAGAACAATGGAAGAGTTCCGAAGCATTTTTAAACTTCAGCAGAATTCCGAGAACAATGGAAGAGTTCCGAAGCATACTTAAACTTCAGCGGAATTCCGAGAACAATGGAAGAGTTCTGAAGCATTTTTAAAAGTCAGCGGAATACCGAGAACAATGGAAGAGTTGTGAAGCATTTTTAAAAGTCAGCGGAATTCCGAGAACACTGGAAGAGTTCTGAAGCATTTTTAAACTTCAGCGGAATTTGGAGAACAATCGAAGAGTTCCGAAGCAATTTTAAAAGTCAGCGGAATTCCGAGAACAATGGAAGAGTTGTGAAGCATTTTTAAACGTCAGTGGAATTCCAAGAACAATGGAAGAGTTCCGAAGCATTTTTAAATGTCAGCAGAATTCTGAGAACAATGGAAGAGTTCCGAAGCATTTTTAAACTTCAGCAGAATTCCGAGAACAATGGAAGAGTTCCGAAGCATACTTAAACTTCAGCGGAATTCCGAGAACAATGGAAGAGTTCAGAAGCATTTTTAAAAGTCAGCGGAATTCCGAGAACAATGGAAGAGTTGTGAAGCATTTTTAAACGTCAGCGGAATTCCGAGAACAATGGAAGAGTTCCGAAGCATTTTTAAACTTCAGCAGAATTCCGAGAACAATGGAACAGTTTTGAAGCAATTTTAAGCGTCAGCGGAATTCCGACAGCAATGGAAGAGTTCCGAAGCATTTTTAAAAGTCAGCAGAATTCTGAGAACAATAGAAGAGTTGTGAAGCATTTTTAAGCGTCAGCGGAATTCCGAGAACAATGGAAGAATTCCGAAGCATTTTTAAACTTCAAAACTTCAGAAGAATTCCAAGAACAATGGAAGAGTTCCGAAGCATTCTTAAACTTCAGCGGAATTCCGAGAACAATAGAAGAGTTCCGAAGCATTTTTAAACATCAGGGGAATTCCGAGAACAATGGAAGAGTTCTGAAGCATTTTTAAACGTCAGCGGAATTTTGAAAACAATGGAAGATTTCCGAAGCATTTTTAAACGTCAGCGGATTTCTGTGAACACTGGAAGAGTTCCGAAGCATTTTTAAACTTCAGCGGAATTGGGAGAACAATCGAAGAGTTCCGAAGCATTTTTAAAAGTCAGCGGAATTCCGAGAACAATGGAAGAGTTGTAAAGCATATTTAAAAGTCAGCGGAATTCCGAGAACAATGGAAGAGTTGTGAAGCATTTTTAAAAGTCAGCGGAATTCCGAGAACAATGGAAGAGTTGTGAAGCATTTTTAAACGTCAGCAGAATTCCGAGAACAATGGAAGAGTTCCGAAGCATTTTTAAACTTCAGCAGAATTCCGAGAACAATGGAAGAGTTCCGAAGCATACTTAAACTTCAGCGGAATTCCGAGAACAATGGAAGAGTTCTGAAGCATTTTTAAAAGTCAGCGGAATACCGAGAACAATGGAAGAGTTGTGAAGCATTTTTAAACGTCAGTGGAATTCCAAGAACAAAGGAAGAGTTCCGAAGCATTTTTAAACGTCAGTGGAATTCCGAGAACAATGGAAGAATTCCGAAGCATTTTTAAACTTCAAAACTTCAGAAGAATTCCAAGAACAATGGAAGAGTTCCGAAGCATTCTTAAACTTCAGCGGAATTCCGAGAACAATGGAATAGTTCCGAAGCATTTTTAAAAGTCAGCGGAATTCCGAGAACAATGGAAGAGTTCCGTAGCATTTTTAAACATCAGAAGAATTCCTGGATCAATGGAAGTGTTCCGAAGCATTTTTAAACTTCACCGGAATTCCGCGAACAATAGAAGAGTTCCGAAGCATTTTTAAACGTCAGGGGAATTCCGAGAACAATGGAAGAGTTCTGAAGCATTTTTAAACGTCAGCGGAATTTTGAAAACAATGGAAGATTTCCGAAGCATTTTTAAACGTCAGCGGATTTCTGTGAACACTGGAAGAGTTCCGAAGCATTTTTAAACTTCAGCGGAATTTGGAGAACAATCGAAGAGTTCCGAAGCATTTTTAAAAGTCAGCGGAATTCCGAGAACAATGGAAGAGTTGTAAAGCATATTTAAAAGTCAGCGGAATTCCGAGAACAATGGAAGAGTTGTGAAGCATTTTAAAAGTCAGCGGAATTCCGAGAACAATGGAAGAGTTCCGAAGCATTTTTAAACGTCAGCGGAATTCCGAGAACAATGGAAGAGTTCTGAAGCCTTTCTAAATGTCAGCGGAATTCCGGGAACAATGGAAGACTTCTGAAGCATTTTTAAATGTCAGCGGAATTCTGAGAACAATGGAAGAGTTCCGAAGCATTTTTAAACTTCAGCAGAATTCCGAGAACAATGGAAGAGTTCCGAAGCATACTTAAACTTCAGCGGAATTCCGAGAACAATGGAAGAGTTCTGAAGCATTTTTAAAAGTCAGCGGAATACCGAGAACAATGGAAGAGTTGTGAAGCATTTTTAAAAGTCAGCGGAATTCCGAGAACACTGGAAGAGTTCTGAAGCATTTTTAAACTTCAGCGGAATTTGGAGAACAATCGAAGAGTTCCGAAGCAATTTTAAAAGTCAGCGGAATTCCGAGAACAATGGAAGAGTTGTGAAGCATTTTTAAACGTCAGTGGAATTCCAAGAACAATGGAAGAGTTCCGAAGCATTTTTAAATGTCAGCAGAATTCTGAGAACAATGGAAGAGTTCCGAAGCATTTTTAAACTTCAGCAGAATTCCGAGAACAATGGAAGAGTTCCGAAGCATACTTAAACTTCAGCGGAATTCCGAGAACAATGGAAGAGTTCAGAAGCATTTTTAAAAGTCAGCGGAATTCCGAGAACAATGGAAGAGTTGTGAAGCATTTTTAAACGTCAGCGGAATTCCGAGAACAATGGAAGAGTTCCGAAGCATTTTTAAACTTCAGCAGAATTCCGAGAACAATGGAACAGTTTTGAAGCAATTTTAAGCGTCAGCGGAATTCCGACAGCAATGGAAGAGTTCCGAAGCATTTTTAAAAGTCAGCAGAATTCTGAGAACAATAGAAGAGTTGTGAAGCATTTTTAAGCGTCAGCGGAATTCCGAGAACAATGGAAGAATTCCGAAGCATTTTTAAACTTCAAAACTTCAGAAGAATTCCAAGAACAATGGAAGAGTTCCGAAGCATTCTTAAACTTCAGCGGAATTCCGAGAACAATGGAATAGTTCCGAAGCATTTTTAAAAGTCAGCGGAATTCCGAGAACAATGGAAGAGTTCCGTAGCATTTTTAAACATCAGAAGAATTCCTGGATCAATGGAAGTGTTCCGAAGCATTTTTAAACTTCACCGGAATTCCGAGAACAATAGAAGAGTTCCGAAGCATTTTTAAACGTCAGGGGAATTCCGAGAACAATGGAAGAGTTCTGAAGCATTTTTAAACGTCAGCGGAATTTTGAAAACAATGGAAGATTTCCGAAGCATTTTTAAACGTCAGCGGATTTCTGTGAACACTGGAAGAGTTCCGAAGCATTTTTAAACTTCAGCGGAATTTGGAGAACAATCGAAGAGTTCCGAAGCATTTTTAAAAGTCAGCGGAATTCCGAGAACAATGGAAGAGTTGTAAAGCATATTTAAAAGTCAGCGGAATTCCGAGAACAATGGAAGAGTTGTGAAGCATTTTTGAACTTCAGCAGAATTCCGAGAACAATGGAAGAGTTCCGAAGCATACTTAAACTTCAGCGGAATTCCGAGAACAATGGAAGAGTTCAGAAGCATTTTTAAAAGTCAGCGGAATTCCGAGAACAATGGAAGAGTTGTGAAGCATTTTTAAACGTCAGCGGAATTCCGAGAACAATGGAAGAGTTCCGAAGCATTTTTAAACTTCAGCAGAATTCCGAGAACAATGGAAGAGTTCCGAAGCATTCTTAAACTTCAGCAGAATTCCGAGAACAATGGAACAGTTTTGAAGCAATTTTAAGCGTCAGCGGAATTCCGACAGCAATGGAAGAGTTCCGAAGCATTTTTAAAAGTCAGCAGAATTCTGAGAACAATAGAAGAGTTGTGAAGCATTTTTAAAAGTCAGCGGAATTCCGAGAACATTGGAAGAATTCCGAAGCATTTTTAAACTTCAAAACTTCAGAAGAATTCCGAGAACAATAGAAGGGTACCAAAGCATGTTTAAACTTCAGCGGAATTCTGAGAACAATGTAAGAGTTCCGAAGCATTTTTAAACTTCACCGGAATTCCAAGAACACTGGAAGAGTTCCGAAGCATTTTTAAACTTCAGCGGAATTTGGAGAACAATCGAAGAGTTCCGAAGCATTTTTAAAAGTCAGCGGAATTCCGAGAACAATGGAAGAGTTGTGAAGCATTTTTTAACGTCAGCGGAATTCCGAGAACAATGGAAGAGTTCCGAAGCATTTTTAAACGTCAGCGGAATTCCGAGAACAATGGAAGAGTTCTGAAGCCTTTTTAAATGTTAGCGGAATTCCGAGAACAATGGAAGACTTCTGAAGCATTTTTAAATGTCAGCGGAATTCTGAGAACAATGGAAGAGTTCCGAAGCATTTTTAAACTTCAGCAGAATTCCGAGAACAATGGAAGAGTTCCGAAGCATACTTAAACTTCAGCGGAATTCCGAGAACAATGGAAGAGTTCTGAAGCATTTTTAAAAGTCAGCGGAATACCGAGAACAATGGAAGAGTTGTGAAGCATTTTTAAAAGTCAGCGGAATTCCGAGAACACTGGAAGAGTTCTGAAGCATTTTTAAACTTCAGCGGAATTTGGAGAACAATCGAAGAGTTCCGAAGCAATTTTAAAAGTCAGCGGAATTCCGAGAACAATGGAAGAGTTGTGAAGCATTTTTAAACGTCAGTGGAATTCCAAGAACAATGGAAGAGTTCCGAAGCATTTTTAAATGTCAGCAGAATTCTGAGAACAATGGAAGAGTTCCGAAGCATTTTTAAACTTCAGCAGAATTCCGAGAACAATGGAAGAGTTCCGAAGCATACTTAAACTTCAGCGGAATTCCGAGAACAATGGAAGAGTTCAGAAGCATTTTTAAAAGTCAGCGGAATTCCGAGAACAATGGAAGAGTTGTGAAGCATTTTTAAACGTCAGCGGAATTCCGAGAACAATGGAACAGTTTTGAAGCAATTTTAAGCGTCAGCGGAATTCCGACAGCAATGGAAGAGTTCCGAAGCATTTTTAAAAGTCAGCAGAATTCTGAGAACAATAGAAGAGTTGTGAAGCATTTTTAAGCGTCAGCGGAATTCCGAGAACAATGGAAGAATTCCGAAGCATTTTTAAACTTCAAAACTTCAGAAGAATTCCAAGAACAATGGAAGAGTTCCGAAGCATTCTTAAACTTCAGCGGAATTCCGAGAACAATAGAAGAGTTCCGAAGCATTTTTAAACATCAGGGGAATTCCGAGAACAATGGAAGAGTTCTGAAGCATTTTTAAACGTCAGCGGAATTTTGAAAACAATGGAAGATTTCCGAAGCATTTTTAAACGTCAGCGGATTTCTGTGAACACTGGAAGAGTTCCGAAGCATTTTTAAACTTCAGCGGAATTGGGAGAACAATCGAAGAGTTCCGAAGCATTTTTAAAAGTCAGCGGAATTCCGAGAACAATGGAAGAGTTGTAAAGCATATTTAAAAGTCAGCGGAATTCCGAGAACAATGGAAGAGTTGTGAAGCATTTTTAAAAGTCAGCGGAATTCCGAGAACAATGGAAGAGTTGTGAAGCATTTTTAAACGTCAGCAGAATTCCGAGAACAATGGAAGAGTTCCGAAGCATTTTTAAACTTCAGCAGAATTCCGAGAACAATGGAAGAGTTCCGAAGCATACTTAAACTTCAGCGGAATTCCGAGAACAATGGAAGAGTTCTGAAGCATTTTTAAAAGTCAGCGGAATACCGAGAACAATGGAAGAGTTGTGAAGCATTTTTAAACGTCAGTGGAATTCCAAGAACAAAGGAAGAGTTCCGAAGCATTTTTAAACGTCAGCGGAATTCCGAGAACAATGGAAGAGTTCCGAAGCATTTTTAAACTTCAGAAGAATTCTGAGAACAATGGAAGAGTTCCGAAGCATTCTTAAACTTCAGCAGAATTCCGATAACAATGGAAGAGTTTCGAAGCATTTTTAAAAGTCAGCGGAATTCCGAGAACAATAGAAGAGTTGTGAAGCAATTTTAAGCGTCAGCGGAATTCCGAGAACAATGGAAGCGTTCAGAAGCATTTTTAAAAGTCAGCGGAATACCGAGAACAATGGAAGAGTTGTGAAGCATTTTTAAGCATCAGCGGAATTCCGAGAACAATGGAAGAGTTCCGAAGCATTTTTAAACTTCAGCAGAATTCCGAGAACAATGGAAGAGTTCCGAAGCATTCTTAAACTTCAGCGGAATTCCGAGAACAATGGAAGAGTTCCGAAGCATTTTTAAATGTCAGCGGAATTCCGAGAACAATAGAAGAGTTGTGAAGCATTTTTAAGCGTCAGCGGAATTTCGAGAACAATGGAAGAGTTCCGAAGCATTTTTAAACTTCAGCAGAATTCTGAGAGCAATGGAAGAGTTCTGAAGCATTTTTAAAAGTCAGCGGAATACCGAGAACAAAGGAAGAGTTGTGAAGCATTTTTAAACATCAGCGGAATACCAGAACAATGGAAGAGTTCCGAAGCATTTTTAAATGTCAGCGGAATTCCGAGAGCAATGGAAGAGTTCTGAAGCATTTTTAAACGTCAGCGGATTTTGAAAACAATGGAAGATTTCCGAAGCATTTTTAAACTTCAGTGGAATTTGGAGAACAATCGAAGAGTTCCGAAGCAATTTTAAAAGTCAGCGGAATTCCGAGAACAATGGAAGAGTTGTGAAGCATTTTTAAACGTCAGTGGAATTCCAAGAACAAAGGAAGAGTTCCGAAGCATTTTTAAACGTCAGCGGAATTCCGAGAACAATGGAAGAGTTCCGAAGCATTTTTAAACTTCAGAAGAATTCTGAGAACAATGGAAGAGTTCCGAAGCATTCTTAAACTTCAGCGGAATTCCGAGAACAATGGAAGAGTTCCGAAGCATTTTTAAATGTCAGCGGAATTCCGAGAACAATAGAAGAGTTGTGAAGCATTTTTAAGCGTCAGCGGAATTTCGAGAACAATGGAAGAGTTCCGAAGCATTTTTAAACTTCAGCAGAATTCTGAGAGCAATGGAAGAGTTCTGAAGCATTTTTAAACTTCAGCAGAATTCCGAGAACAATGGAAGAGTTCCGAAGCATACTTAAACTTCAGCGGAATTCCGAGAACAATGGAAGAGTTCTGAAGCATTTTTAAAAGTCAGCGGAATACCGAGAACAATGGAAGAGTTGTGAAGCATTTTTAAACGTCAGTGGAATTCCAAGAACAAAGGAAGAGTTCCGAAGCATTTTTAAACGTCAGCGGAATTCCGAGAACAATGGAAGAGTTCCGAAGCATTTTTAAACTTCAGAAGAATTCTGAGAACAATGGAAGAGTTCCGAAGCATTCTTAAACTTCAGCAGAATTCCGAGAACAATGGAAGAGTTTCGAAGCATTTTTAAAAGTCAGCGGAATTCCGAGAACAATAGAAGAGTTGTGAAGCAATTTTAAGCGTCAGCGGAATTCCGAGAACAATGGAAGCGTTCAGAAGCATTTTTAAAAGTCAGCGGAATACCGAGAACAATGGAAGAGTTGTGAAGCATTTTTAAGCATCAGCGGAATTCCGAGAACAATGGAAGAGTTCCGAAGCATTTTTAAACTTCAGCAGAATTCCGAGAACAATGGAAGAGTTCCGAAGCATTCTTAAACTTCAGCGGAATTCCGAGAACAATGGAAGAGTTCCGAAGCATTTTTAAATGTCAGCGGAATTCCGAGAACAATAGAAGAGTTGTGAAGCATTTTTAAGCGTCAGCGGAATTTCGAGAACAATGGAAGAGTTCCGAAGCATTTTTAAACTTCAGCAGAATTCTGAGAGCAATGGAAGAGTTCTGAAGCATTCTTAAACTTCAGCGGAATTCCGAGAACAATGGAAGAGTTTTGAAGCAATTTTAAGCGTCAGCGGAATTCCGACAACAATGGAAGAGTTCCGAAGCATTTGTAAAAGTCAGCGGAATTCTGAGAACAATAGAAGAGTTGTGAAGCATTTTTAAGCGTCAGCGGAATTCCGAGAACAATGGAAGAATTCCGAAGCATTTTTAAACTTCAAAACTTCAGCAGAATTCCGAGAACAATGGAAGAGTTGAGAAGCATTCTTAAACTTCAGCGGAATTCCGAGAACAATGGAAGAGTTCCGAAGCATTTTTAAAAGTCAGCGGAATTCCGAGAACAATAGAAGAGTTCCGAAGCATTTTTAAACTTCAGCAGAATTCCTGGATCAATGGAAGAGTTCCGAAGCATTTTTAAAAGTCAGCAGAATTCCGAGAACAATAGAAGGGTACCAAAGCATGTTTAAACTTCAGCGGAATTCTGAGAACAATGTAAGTGTTCTGAAGCATTTTTAAACTTCACCGGAATTCCGAGAACAATGGAAGAGTTCCGAAGCATTTTTAAAAGTCAGCGGAATTCCGAGAACACTGGAAGAGTTCCGAAGCATTTTTAAACTTCAGCGGAATTTGGAGAACAATCGAAGAGTTCCGAAGCATTTTTAAAAGTCAGCGGAATTCCGAGAACAATTGAAGAGTTGTGAAGCATTTTTAAACGTCAGCGGAATTCCGAGAACAATGGAAGAGTTCCGAAGCATTTTTAAACGTCAGCGGAATTCCGAGAACAATGGAAGAGTTCTGAAGCCTTTTTGAATGTCAGCGGAATTCCGAGAACAATGGAAGACTTCTGAAGCATTTTTAAATGTCAGCGGAATTCTGAGAACAATGGAAGAGTTCCGAAGCATTTTTAAACTTCAGCAGAATTCCGAGAACAATGGAAGAGTTCCGAAGCATACTTAAACTTCAGCGGAATTCCGAGAACAATGGAAGAGTTCTGAAGCATTTTTAAAAGTCAGCGGAATACCGAGAACAATGGAAGAGTTGTGAAGCAATTTTAAAAGTCAGCGGAATTCCGAGAACAATGGAAGAGTTGTGAAGCATTTTTAAACGTCAGTGGAATTCCAAGAACAATGGAAGAGTTCCGAAGCATTTTTAAATGTCAGCAGAATTCTGAGAACAATGGAAGTGTTCCGAAGCATTTTTGAACTTCAGCAGAATTCCGAGAACAATGGAAGAGTTCCGAAGCATACTTAAACTTCAGCGGAATTCCGAGAACAATGGAAGAGTTCCGAAGCATTTTTAAAAGTCAGCGGAATTCCGAGAACACTGGAAGAGTTCCGAAGCATTTTTAAACTTCAGCGGAATTTGGAGAACAATCGAAGAGTTCCGAAGCATTTTTAAAAGTCAGCGGAATTCCGAGAACAATGGAAGAGTTGTGAAGCATTTTTAAACGTCAGCGGAATTCCGAGAAGAATGGAAGAGTTCCGAAGCATTTTTAAACGTCAGCGGAATTCCGAGAACAATGGAAGAGTTCTGAAGCCTTTTTAAATGTCAGCGGAATTCCGAGAGCAATGGAAGACTTCTGAAGCATTTTTAAACTTCAGAAGAATTCTGAGAACAATGGAAGAGTTCCGAAGCATTCTTAAACTTCAGCAGAATTCCGAGAACAATGGAAGAGTTTCGAAGCATTTTTAAAAGTCAGCGGAATTCCGAGAACAATAGAAGAGTTGTGAAGCAATTTTAAGCGTCAGCGGAATTCCGAGAACAATGGAAGCGTTCAGAAGCATTTTTAAAAGTCAGCGGAATACCGAGAACAATGGAAGAGTTGTGAAGCATTTTTAAGCATCAGCGGAATTCCGAGAACAATGGAAGAGTTCCGAAGCATTTTTAAACTTCAGCAGAATTCCGAGAACAATGGAAGAGTTCCGAAGCATTCTTAAACTTCAGCGGAATTCCGAGAACAATGGAAGAGTTCCGAAGCATTTTTAAATGTCAGCGGAATTCCGAGAACAATAGAAGAGTTGTGAAGCATTTTTAAGCGTCAGCGGAATTTCGAGAACAATGGAAGAGTTCCGAAGCATTTTTAAACTTCAGCAGAATTCTGAGAGCAATGGAAGAGTTCTGAAGCATTCTTAAACTTCAGCGGAATTCCGAGAACAATGGAAGAGTTTTGAAGCAATTTTAAGCGTCAGCGGAATTCCGACAACAATGGAAGAGTTCCGAAGCATTTGTAAAAGTCAGCGGAATTCTGAGAACAATAGAAGAGTTGTGAAGCATTTTTAAGCGTCAGCGGAATTCCGAGAACAATGGAAGAATTCCGAAGCATTTTTAAACTTCAAAACTTCAGCAGAATTCCGAGAACAATGGAAGAGTTGAGAAGCATTCTTAAACTTCAGCGGAATTCCGAGAACAATGGAAGAGTTCCGAAGCATTTTTAAAAGTCAGCGGAATTCCGAGAACAATAGAAGAGTTCCGAAGCATTTTTAAACTTCAGCAGAATTCCTGGATCAATGGAAGAGTTCCGAAGCATTTTTAAAAGTCAGCAGAATTCCGAGAACAATAGAAGGGTACCAAAGCATGTTTAAACTTCAGCGGAATTCTGAGAACAATGTAAGTGTTCTGAAGCATTTTTAAACTTCACCGGAATTCCGAGAACAATGGAAGAGTTCCGAAGCATTTTTAAAAGTCAGCGGAATTCCGAGAACACTGGAAGAGTTCCGAAGCATTTTTAAACTTCAGCGGAATTTGGAGAACAATCGAAGAGTTCCGAAGCATTTTTAAAAGTCAGCGGAATTCCGAGAACAATGGAAGAGTTGTGAAGCATTTTTAAACGTCAGCGGAATTCCGAGAACAATGGAAGAGTTCCGAAGCATTTTTAAACGTCAGCGGAATTCCGAGAACAATGGAAGAGTTCTGAAGCCTTTTTGAATGTCAGCGGAATTCCGAGAACAATGGAAGACTTCTGAAGCATTTTTAAATGTCAGCGGAATTCTGAGAACAATGGAAGAGTTCCGAAGCATTTTTAAACTTCAGCAGAATTCCGAGAACAATGGAAGAGTTCCGAAGCATACTTAAACTTCAGCGGAATTCCGAGAACAATGGAAGAGTTCTGAAGCATTTTTAAAAGTCAGCGGAATACCGAGAACAATGGAAGAGTTGTGAAGCAATTTTAAAAGTCAGCGGAATTCCGAGAACAATGGAAGAGTTGTGAAGCATTTTTAAACGTCAGTGGAATTCCAAGAACAATGGAAGAGTTCCGAAGCATTTTTAAATGTCAGCAGAATTCTGAGAACAATGGAAGAGTTCCGAAGCATTTTTGAACTTCAGCAGAATTCCGAGAACAATGGAAGAGTTCCGAAGCATACTTAAACTTCAGCGGAATTCCGAGAACAATGGAAGAGTTGTGAAGCATTTTTAAAAGTCAGCGGAATTCCGAGAACAATGGAAGAGTTGTGAAGTATTTTTAAACGTCAGCGGAATTCCGAGAACAATGGAAGAGTTCTGAAGCCTTTTTAAATGTCAGCGGAATTCCGAGAACAATGGAAGAGTTCCAAAGCATTTTTAAATGTCAGCGGAATTCTGAGAACAATGGAAGAGTTCCGAAGCATACTTAAACTTCAGCGGAATTCCGAGAACAATGGAAGAGTTCTGAAGCCTTTTTAAATGTCAGCGGAATTCCGAGAGCAATGGAAGACTTCTGAAGCATTTTTAAATGTCAGCGGAATTCTGAGAACAATGGAAGAGTTGCGAAGCATTTTTAAACTTCAGCAGAATTCCGAGAACAATGGAAGAGTTCCGAAGCATACTTAAACTTCAGCGGAATTCCGAGAACAATGGAAGAGTTCTGGAGCATTTTTAAAAGTCAGCGGAATACCGAGAACAATTGAAGAGTTGTGAAGCATTTTTAAAAGTCAGTGGAATTCCGAGAACACTGGAAGAGTTCAGAAGCATTTTTAAAAGTCAGCGGAATTCCGAGAACAATGGAAGAGTTGTGAAGCATTTTTAAACGTCAGCGGAATTCCGAGAACAATGGAAGAGTTCCGAAGCATTTTTAAACTTCAGCAGAATTCCGAGAACAATGGAAGAGTTCCGAAGCATTCTTAAACTTCAGCAGAATTCCGAGAACAATGGAACAGTTTTGAAGCAATTTTAAGCGTCAGCGGAATTCCGACAGCAATGGAAGAGTTCCGAAGCATTTTTAAAAGTCAGCAGAATTCTGAGAACAATAGAAGAGTT
The DNA here is from genome assembly GCF_046119375.1 of Phyllobates terribilis. Taxonomy (NCBI): domain Eukaryota; kingdom Metazoa; phylum Chordata; class Amphibia; order Anura; family Dendrobatidae; genus Phyllobates; species Phyllobates terribilis. The sequence continues at coordinate 16,921,430 of NW_027362775.1, read as the reverse complement.
GTGAAGCATTTTTAAGCGTCAGCGGAATTCCGAGAACAATGAAAGAATTCCGAAGCATTTTTAAACTTCATAACTTCAGAAGAATTCCGAGAACAATGGAAGAGTTCCGAAGCATTCTTAAACTTCAGCGGAATTCCGAGAACAATGGAAGAGTTCCGAAGCATTTTTAAAAGTCAGCGGAATTCCGAGAACAATGGAAGAGTTCCGAAGCATTTTTAAACATCAGAAGAATTCCTGGATCAATGGAAGAGTTCCGAAGCATTTTTAAAAGTCAGCAGAATTCCGAGAACAATAGAAGGGTACCAAAGCATGTTTAAACTTCAGCGGAATTCTGAGAACAATGTAAGAGTTCCGAAGCATTTTTAAACTTCACCGGAATTCCGAGAACAATGGAAGAGTTCCGAAGCATTTTTAAACGTCAGGGGAATTCCGAGAACAATGGAAGAGTTCTGAAGCATTTTTAAACGTCAGCGGAATTTTGAAAACAATGGAAGATTTCCGAAGCATTTTTAAACGTCAGCGGATTTCTGTGAACACTGGAAGAGTTCCGAAGCATTTTTAAACTTCAGCGGAATTTGGAGAACAATCGAAGAGTTCCGAAGCATTTTTAAAAGTCAGCGGAATTCCGAGAACACTGGAAGAGTTCCGAAGCATTTTTAAACTTCAGCGGAATTTGGAGAACAATCGAAGAGTTCCGAAGCATTTTTAAAAGTCAGCGGAATTCCGAGAACAATGGAGGAGTTGTAAAGCATATTTAAAAGTCAGCGGAATTCCGAGAACAATGGAAGAGTTGTGAAGCATTTTTAAAAGTCAGCGGAATTCCGAGAACAATGGAAGAGTTGTGAAGCATTTTTAAACGTCAGCGGAATTCCGAGAACAATGGAAGAGTTCTGAAGCCTTTTTAAATGTCAGCGGAATTCCGAGAACAATGGAAGAGTTCCGAAGCATTTTTAAATGTCAGCGGAATTCTGAGAACAATGGAAGAGTTCCGAAGCATTTTTAAACTTCAGCAGAATTCCGAGAACAATGGAAGAGTTCCGAAGCATACTTAAACTTCAGCGGAATTCCGAGAACAATGGAAGAGTTCTGAAGCATTTTTAAAAGTCAGCGGAATACCGAGAACAATGGAAGAGTTGTGAAGCATTTTTAAACATCAGCGGAATACCAGAACAATGGAAGAGTTTCGAAGCATTTTTAAATGTCAGCGGAATTCCGAGAACAATGGAAGAGTTCTGAAGCATTTTTAAACGTCAGCGGATTTTGAAAACAATGGAAGATTTCCGAAGCATTTTTAAACTTCAGCGGAATTTGGAGAACAATCGAAGAGTTCCGAAGCAATTTTAAAAGTCAGTGGAATTCCGAGAACAATGGAAGAGTTGTGAAGCATTTTTAAACGTCAGTGGAATTCCAAGAACAAAGGAAGAGTTCCGAAGCATTTTTAAACGTCAGCGGAATTCCGAGAACAATGGAAGAGTTCTGAAGGCTTTTTAAATGTCAGCGGAATTCCGAGAACAATGGAAGAGTTCCGAAGCATTTTTAAATGTCAGCGGAATTCTGAGAACAATGGAAGAGTTCCGAAGCATTTTTAAACTTCAGCAGAATTCCGAGAACAATGGAAGAGTTCCGAAGCATACTTAAACTTCAGCGGAATTCCGAGAACAATGGAAGAGTTCTGGAGCATTTTTAAAAGTCAGCGGAATACCGAGAACAATTGAAGAGTTGTGAAGCATTTTTAAAAGTCAGTGGAATTCCGAGAACACTGGAAGAGTTCTGAAGCATTTTTAAACTTCAGCGGAATTTGGAGAACAATCGAAGAGTTCCGAAGCAATTTTAAAAGTCAGCGGAATTCCGAGAACAATGGAAGAGTTGTGAAGCATTTTTAAACGTCAGTGGAATTCCAAGAACAATGGAAGAGTTCCGAAGCATTTTTAAATGTCAGCAGAATTCTGAGAACAATGGAAGAGTTCCGAAGCATTTTTAAACTTCAGCAGAATTCCGAGAACAATGGAAGAGTTCCGAAGCATACTTAAACTTCAGCGGAATTCCAAGAACAATGGAAGTGTTCAGAAGCATTTTTAAAAGTCAGCGGAATTCCGAGAACAATGGAAGAGTTGTGAAGCATTTTTTAAACGTCAGCGGAATTCCGAGAACAATGGAAGAGTTCCGAAGCATTTTTAAACTTCAGCAGAATTCCGAGAACAATGGAACAGTTTTGAAGCAATTTTAAGCGTCAGCGGAATTCCGACAGCAATGGAAGAGTTCCGAAGCATTTTTAAAAGTCAGCAGAATTCTGAGAACAATAGAGGAGTTGTGAAGCATTTTTAAGCGTCAGCGGAATTCCGAGAACAATGGAAGAATTCCGAAGCATTTTTAAACTTCAAAACTTCAGAAGAATTCCAAGAACAATGGAAGAGTTCCGAAGCATTCTTAAACTTCAGCGGAATTCCGAGAACAATGGAATAGTTCCGAAGCATTTTTAAAAGTCAGCGGAATTCCGAGAACAATGGAAGAGTTCCGTAGCATTTTTAAACATCAGAAGAATTCCTGGATCAATGGAAGTGTTCCGAAGCATTTTTAAACTTCAGAAGAATTCTGAGAACAATGGAAGAGTTCCGAAGCATTCTTAAACTTCAGCAGAATTCCGAGAACAATGGAAGAGTTTCGAAGCATTTTTAAAAGTCAGCGGAATTCCGAGAACAATAGAAGAGTTGTGAAGCAATTTTAAGCGTCAGCGGAATTCCGAGAACAATGGAAGCGTTCAGAAGCATTTTTAAAAGTCAGCGGAATACCGAGAACAATGGAAGAGTTCCGAAGCATTTTTAAAAGTCAGCGGAATTCCGAGAACACTGGAAGAGTTCCGAAGCATTTTTAAACTTCAGCGGAATTTGGAGAACAATCGAAGAGTTCCGAAGCATTTTTAAAAGTCAGCGGAATTCCGAGAACAATGGAAGAGTTGTGAAGCATTTTTAAACGTCAGCGGAATTCCGAGAACAATGGAAGAGTTCCGAAGCATTTTTAAACGTCAGCGGAATTCCGAGAACAATGGAAGAGTTCTGAAGCCTTTTTAAATGTCAGCGGAATTCCGAGAACAATGGAAGACTTCTGAAGCATTTTTAAATGTCAGCGGAATTCTGAGAACAATGGAAGAGTTCCGAAGCATTTTTAAACTTCAGCAGAATTCCGAGAACAATGGAAGAGTTCCGAAGCATACTTAAACTTCAGCGGAATTCCGAGAACAATGGAAGAGTTCTGAAGCATTTTTAAAAGTCAGCGGAATACCGAGAACAATGGAAGAGTTGTGAAGCAATTTTAAAAGTCAGCGGAATTCCGAGAACAATGGAAGAGTTGTGAAGCATTTTTAAACGTCAGTGGAATTCCAAGAACAATGGAAGAGTTCCGAAGCATTTTTAAATGTCAGCAGAATTCTGAGAACAATGGAAGAGTTCCGAAGCATTTTTGAACTTCAGCAGAATTCCGAGAACAATGGAAGAGTTCCGAAGCATACTTAAACTTCAGCGGAATTCCGAGAACAATGGAAGAGTTCAGAAGCATTTTTAAAAGTCAGCGGAATTCCGAGAACAATGGAAGAGTTGTGAAGCATTTTTAAACGTCAGCGGAATTCCGAGAACAATGGAAGAGTTCCGAAGCATTTTTAAACTTCAGCAGAATTCCGAGAACAATGGAAGAGTTCCGAAGCATTCTTAAACTTCAGCAGAATTCCGAGAACAATGGAACAGTTTTGAAGCAATTTTAAGCGTCAGCGGAATTCCGACAGCAATGGAAGAGTTCCGAAGCATTTTTAAAAGTCAGCAGAATTCTGAGAACAATAGAAGAGTTGTGAAGCATTTTTAAGCGTCAGCGGAATTCCGAGAACAATGAAAGAATTCCGAAGCATTTTTAAACTTCATAACTTCAGAAGAATTCCGAGAACAATGGAAGAGTTCCGAAGCATTCTTAAACTTCAGCGGAATTCCGAGAACAATGGAAGAGTTCCGAAGCATTTTTAAAAGTCAGCGGAATTCCGAGAACAATGGAAGAGTTCCGAAGCATTTTTAAACATCAGAAGAATTCCTGGATCAATGGAAGAGTTCCGAAGCATTTTTAAAAGTCAGCAGAATTCCGAGAACAATAGAAGGGTACCAAAGCATGTTTAAACTTCAGCGGAATTCTGAGAACAATGTAAGAGTTCCGAAGCATTTTTAAACTTCACCGGAATTCCGAGAACAATGGAAGAGTTCCGAAGCATTTTTAAACGTCAGGGGAATTCCGAGAACAATGGAAGAGTTCTGAAGCATTTTTAAACGTCAGCGGAATTTTGAAAACAATGGAAGATTTCCGAAGCATTTTTAAACGTCAGCGGATTTCTGTGAACACTGGAAGAGTTCCGAAGCATTTTTAAACTTCAGCGGAATTTGGAGAACAATCGAAGAGTTCCGAAGCATTTTTAAAAGTCAGCGGAATTCCGAGAACACTGGAAGAGTTCCGAAGCATTTTTAAACTTCAGCGGAATTTGGAGAACAATCGAAGAGTTCCGAAGCATTTTTAAAAGTCAGCGGAATTCCGAGAACAATGGAGGAGTTGTAAAGCATATTTAAAAGTCAGCGGAATTCCGAGAACAATGGAAGAGTTGTGAAGCATTTTTAAAAGTCAGCGGAATTCCGAGAACAATGGAAGAGTTGTGAAGCATTTTTAAACGTCAGCGGAATTCCGAGAACAATGGAAGAGTTCTGAAGCCTTTTTAAATGTCAGCGGAATTCCGAGAACAATGGAAGAGTTCCGAAGCATTTTTAAATGTCAGCGGAATTCTGAGAACAATGGAAGAGTTCCGAAGCATTTTTAAACTTCAGCAGAATTCCGAGAACAATGGAAGAGTTCCGAAGCATACTTAAACTTCAGCAGAATTCCGAGAACAATGGAAGAGTTCTGAAGCATTTTTAAAAGTCAGCGGAATACCGAGAACAATGGAAGAGTTGTGAAGCATTTTTAAACATCAGCGGAATACCAGAACAATGGAAGAGTTCCGAAGCATTTTTAAATGTCAGCGGAATTCCGAGAACAATGGAAGAGTTCTGAAGCATTTTTAAACGTCAGCGGATTTTGAAAACAATGGAAGATTTCCGAAGCATTTTTAAACTTCAGCGGAATTTGGAGAACAATCGAAGAGTTCCGAAGCAATTTTAAAAGTCAGTGGAATTCCGAGAACAATGGAAGAGTTGTGAAGCATTTTTAAACGTCAGTGGAATTCCAAGAACAAAGGAAGAGTTCCGAAGCATTTTTAAACGTCAGCGGAATTCCGAGAACAATGGAAGAGTTCTGAAGGCTTTTTAAATGTCAGCGGAATTCCGAGAACAATGGAAGAGTTCCGAAGCATTTTTAAATGTCAGCGGAATTCTGAGAACAATGGAAGAGTTCCGAAGCATTTTTAAACTTCAGCAGAATTCCGAGAACAATGGAAGAGTTCCGAAGCATACTTAAACTTCAGCGGAATTCCGAGAACAATGGAAGAGTTCAGAAGCATTTTTAAAAGTCAGCGGAATACCGAAAACAATGGAAGAGTTGTGAAGCATTTTTAAGCATCAGCGGAATTCCGAGAACAATGGAAGAGTTCCGAAGCATTTTTAAACTTCAGAAGAATTCTGAGAACAATGGAAGAGTTCCGAAGCATTCTTAAACTTCAGCGGAATTCCGAGAACAATGGAAGAGTTTCGAAGCATTTTTAAAAGTCAGCGGAATTCCGAGAACAATAGAAGAGTTGTGAAGCAATTTTAAGCGTCAGCGGAATTCCGAGAACAATGGAAGAGTTCCGAAGCATTTTTAAACGTCAGCGGAATTCCGAGAACAATGGAAGAGTTCTGAAGCATTTTTAAACGTCAGCGGAATTTTGAAAACAATGGAAGATTTCCAAAGCATTTTTAAACGTCAGCGGATTTCTGTGAACACTGGAAGAGTTCCGAAGCATTTTTAAACTTCAGCGGAATTTGGAGAACAATCGAAGAGTTCCGAAGCATTTTTAAAAGTCAGCGGAATTCCGAGAACACTGGAAGAGATCCGAAGCATTTTTAAACTTCAGCGGAATTTGGAGAACAATCGAAGAGTTCCGAAGCATTTTTAAAAGTCAGCGGAATTCCGAGAACAATGGAAGAGTTGTAAAGCATATTTAAAAGTCAGCGGAATTCCGAGAACAATGGAAGAGTTGTGAAGCATTTTTAAAAGTCAGCGGAATTCCGAGAACAATGGAAGAGTTGTGAAGTATTTTTAAACGTCAGCGGAATTCCGAGAACAATGGAAGAGTTCTGAAGCCTTTTTAAATGTCAGCGGAATTCCGAGAACAATGGAAGAGTTCCAAAGCATTTTTAAATGTCAGCGGAATTCTGAGAACAATGGAAGAGTTCCGAAGCATACTTAAACTTCAGCGGAATTCCGAGAACAATGGAAGAGTTCTGAAGCATTTTTAAAAGTCAGCGGAATACCGAGAACAATGGAAGAGTTGTGAAGCATTTTTAAACATCAGCGGAATACCAGAAAAATGGAAGAGATCCGAAGCATTTTTAAATGTCAGCGGAATTCCGAGAACAATGGAAGAGTTCTGAAGCATTTTTAAACGTCAGCGGATTTTGAAAACAATGGAAGATTTCCGAAGCATTTTTAAACGTCAACGGAATTCTGTGAACACTGGAAGAGTTCCAAAGCATTTTTAAACTTCAGCGGAATTTGGAGAACAATCGAAGAGTTCCGAAGCAATTTTTAAAGTCAGCGGAATTCCGAGAACAATGGAAGAGTTGTGAAGCATTTTTAAACGTCAGTGGAATTCCAAGAACAAAGGAAGAGTTCCGAAGCATTTTTAAACGTCAGCGGAATTCCAAGAACAATGGAAGAGTTCTGAAGGCTTTTTAAATGTCAGCGGAATTCCGAGAACAATGGAAGAGTTCCGAAGCATTTTTAAATGTCAGCGGAATTCTGAGAACAATGGAAGAGTTCCGAAGCATACTTAAACTTCAGCGGAATTCCGAGAACAATGGAAGAGTTCAGAAGCATTTTTAAAAGTCAGCGGAATACCGAGAACAATGGAAGAGTTGTGAAGCATTTTTAAGCATCAGCGGAATTCCGAGAACAATGGAAGAGTTCCGAAGCATTTTTAAACTTCAGAAGAATTCTGAGAACAATGGAAGAGTTCCGAAGCATTCTTAAACTTCAGCGGAATTCCGAGAACAATGGAAGAGTTCCGAAGCATTTTTAAAAGTCAGCGGAATTCCGAGAACAATAGAAGAGTTCCGAAGCTTTTTTAAACTTCAGCAGAATTCCTGGATCAATGGAAGAGTTCCGAAGCATTTTTAAAAGTCAGCAGAATTCCGAGAACAATAGAAGGGTACCAAAGCATGTTTAAACTTCAGCGGAATTCTGAGAACAATGTAAGAGTTCTGAATCATTTTTAAACTTCACCGGAATTCCGAGAACAATGGAAGAGTTCCGAAGCATTTTTAAACGTCAGCGGAATTCCGAGAACAATGGAACAGTTCTGAAGCATTTTTAAACATCAGCGGAATTTTGAAAACAATGGAAGATTTCCGAAGCATTTTTAAACGTCAGCGGAATTCTGCGAACACTGGAAGAGTTGTGAAGTATTTTTAAACGTCAGCGGAATTCCGAGAACAATGGAAGAGTTCTGAAGCCTTTTTAAATGTCAGCGGAATTCCGAGAACAATGGAAGAGTTCCGAAGCATTTTTAAATGTCAGCGGAATTCTGAGAACAATGGAAGAGTTCCGAAGCAATTTTAAACTTCAGCAGAATTCCGAGAACAATGGAAGAGTTCCGAAGCATACTTAAACTTCAACGGAATTCCGAGAACAATGGAAGAGTTCTGAAGCATTTTTAAAAGTCAGCGGAATACCGAGAACAATGGAAGAGTTGTGAAGCATTTTTAAACATCAGCGGAATACCAGAAAAATGGAAGAGATCCGAAGCAATTTTAAATGTCAGCGGAATTCCGAGAACAATGGAAGAGTTCTGAAGCATTTTTAAACGTCAGCGGATTTTGAAAACAATGGAAGATTTCCGAAGCATTTTTAAACGTCAGCGGAATTCTGTGAACACTGGAAGAGTTCCGAAGCATTTTTAAACTTCAGCGGAATTTGGAGAACAATCGAAGAGTTCCGAAGCAATTTTTAAAGTCAGCGGAATTCCGAGAACAATGGAAGAGTTGTGAAGCATTTTTAAACGTCAGTGGAATTCCAAGAACAAAGGAAGAGTTCCGAAGCATTTTTAAACGTCAGCGGAATTCCGAGAACAATGGAAGAGTTCTGAAGGCTTTTTAAATGTCAGCGGAATTCCGAGAACAATGGAAGAGTTCCGAAGCATTTTTAAATGTCAGCGGAATTCTGAGAACATTGGAAGAGTTCCGAAGCATACTTAAACTTCAGCGGAATTCCGAGAACAATGGAAGAGTTCAGAAGCATTTTTAAAAGTCAGCGGAATACCGAGAACAATGGAAGAGTTGTGAAGCATTTTTAAGCATCAGCGGAATTCCGAGAACAATGGAAGAGTTCCGAAGCATTTTTAAACTTCAGAAGAATTCTGAGAACAATGGAAGAGTTCCGAAGCATTCTTAAACTTCAGCGGAATTCCGAGAACAATGGAAGAGTTCCGAAGCATTTTTAAAAGTCAGCGGAATTCCGAGAACAATAGAAGAGTTCCGAAGCTTTTTTAAACTTCAGCAGAATTCCTGGATCAATGGAAGAGTTACGAAGCATTTTTAAAAGTCAGCAGAATTCCGAGAACAATAGAAGGGTACCAAAGCATGTTTAAACTTCAGCGGAATTCTGAGAACAATGTAAGAGTTCTGAAGCATTTTTAAACTTCACCGGAATTCCGAGAACAATGGAAGAGTTCCGAAGCATTTTTAAACGTCAGCGGAATTCCGAGAACAATGGAACAGTTCTGAAGCATTTTTAAACATCAGCGGAATTTTGAAAACAATGGAAGATTTCCGAAGCATTTTTAAACGTCAGCGGAATTCTGCGAACACTGTAAGAGTTCCGAAGCATTTTTAAACTTCAGCGGAATTGGGAGAACAATCGAAGAGTTCCGAAGCATTTTTAAAAGTCAGCGGAATTCCGAGAACAATGGAAGACTTCTGAAGCATTTTTAAATGTCAGCGGAATTCTGAGAACAATGGAAGAGTTCCGAAGCATTTTTAAACTTCAGCAGAATTCCGAGAACAATGGAAGAGTTCCAAAGCATACTTAAACTTCAGCGGAATTCCGAGAACAATGGAAGAGTTCTGAAGCATTTTTTAAAGTCAGCGGAATACCGAGAACAATGGAAGAGTTGTGAAGCAATTTTAAAAGTCAGCGGAATTCCGAGAACAATGGAAGAGTTGTGAAGCATTTTTAAACGTCAGTGGAATTCCAAGAACAATGGAAGAGTTCCGAAGCATTTTTAAATGTCAGCAGAATTCTGAGAACAATGGAAGAGTTCCGAAGCATTTTTGAACTTCAGCAGAATTCCGAGAACAATGGAAGAGTTCCGAAGCATACTTAAACTTCAGCGGAATTCCGAGAACAATGGAAGAGTTCAGAAGCATTTTTAAAAGTCAGCGGAAATCCGAGAACAATGGAAGAGTTCTGAAGCATTTTTAAACGTCAGCGGAATTCCGAGAACAATGGAAGAGTTCTGAAGCATTTTTAAACTTCAGCAGAATTCCGAGAACAATGGAAGAGTTCCGAAGCATTCTTAAACTTCAGCAGAATTCCGAGAACAATGGAACAGTTTTGAAGCAATTTTAAGCGTCAGCGGAATTCCGACAGCAATGGAAGAGTTCCGAAGCATTTTTAAAAGTCAGCAGAATTCTGAGAACAATAGAAGAGTTGTGAAGCATTTTTAAGCGTCAGCGGAATTCCGAGAACAATGAAAGAATTCCGAAGCATTTTTAAACTTCATAACTTCAGAAGAATTCCGAGAACAATGGAAGAGTTCCGAAGCATTCTTAAACTTCAGCGGAATTCCGAGAACAATGGAAGAGTTCCGAAGCATTTTTAAAAGTCAGCGGAATTCCGAGAACAATGGAAGAGTTCCGAAGCATTTTTAAACATCAGAAGAATTCCTGGATCAATGGAAGAGTTCCGAAGCATTTTTAAAAGTCAGCAGAATTCCGAGAACAATAGAAGGGTACCAAAGCATGTTTAAACTTCAGCGGAATTCTGAGAACAATGTAAGAGTTCCGAAGCATTTTTAAACTTCACCGGAATTCCGAGAACAATGGAAGAGTTCCGAAGCATTTTTAAACGTCAGGGGAATTCCGAGAACAATGGAAGAGTTCTGAAGCATTTTTAAACGTCAGCGGAATTTTGAAAACAATGGAAGATTTCCGAAGCATTTTTAAACGTCAGCGGATTTCTGTGAACACTGGAAGAGTTCCGAAGCATTTTTAAACTTCAGCGGAATTTGGAGAACAATCGAAGAGTTCCGAAGCATTTTTAAAAGTCAGCGGAATTCCGAGAACACTGGAAGAGTTCCGAAGCATTTTTAAACTTCAGCGGAATTTGGAGAACAATCGAAGAGTTCCGAAGCATTTTTAAAAGTCAGCGGAATTCCGAGAACAATGGAGGAGTTGTAAAGCATATTTAAAAGTCAGCGGAATTCCGAGAACAATGGAAGAGTTGTGAAGCATTTTTAAAAGTCAGCGGAATTCCGAGAACAATGGAAGAGTTGTGAAGCATTTTTAAACGTCAGCGGAATTCCGAGAACAATGGAAGAGTTCTGAAGCCTTTTTAAATGTCAGCGGAATTCCGAGAACAATGGAAGAGTTCCGAAGCATTTTTAAATGTCAGCGGAATTCTGAGAACAATGGAAGAGTTCCGAAGCATTTTTAAACTTCAGCAGAATTCCGAGAACAATGGAAGAGTTCCGAAGCATACTTAAACTTCAGCGGAATTCCGAGAACAATGGAAGAGTTCTGAAGCATTTTTAAAAGTCAGCGGAATACCGAGAACAATGGAAGAGTTGTGAAGCATTTTTAAACATCAGCGGAATACCAGAACAATGGAAGAGTTCCGAAGCATTTTTAAATGTCAGCGGAATTCCGAGAACAATGGAAGAGTTCTGAAGCATTTTTAAACGTCAGCGGATTTTGAAAACAATGGAAGATTTCCGAAGCATTTTTAAACTTCAGCGGAATTTGGAGAACAATCGAAGAGTTCCGAAGCAATTTTAAAAGTCAGTGGAATTCCGAGAACAATGGAAGAGTTGTGAAGCATTTTTAAACGTCAGTGGAATTCCAAGAACAAAGGAAGAGTTCCGAAGCATTTTTAAACGTCAGCGGAATTCCGAGAACAATGGAAGAGTTCTGAAGGCTTTTTAAATGTCAGCGGAATTCCGAGAACAATGGAAGAGTTCCGAAGCATTTTTAAATGTCAGCGGAATTCTGAGAACAATGGAAGAGTTCCGAAGCATTTTTAAACTTCACCGGAATTCCGAGAACAATGGAAGAGTTCCGAAGCATTTTTAAACGTCAGGGGAATTCCGAGAACAATGGAAGAGTTCTGAAGCATTTTTAAACGTCAGCGGAATTTTGAAAACAATGGAAGATTTCCGAAGCATTTTTAAACGTCAGCGGATTTCTGTGAACACTGGAAGAGTTCCGAAGCATTTTTAAACTTCAGCGGAATTTGGAGAACAATCGAAGAGTTCCGAAGCATTTTTAAAAGTCAGCGGAATTCCGAGAACACTGGAAGAGTTCCGAAGCATTTTTAAACTTCAGCGGAATTTGGAGAACAATCGAAGAGTTCCGAAGCATTTTTAAAAGTCAGCGGAATTCCGAGAACAATGGAGGAGTTGTAAAGCATATTTAAAAGTCAGCGGAATTCCGAGAACAATGGAAGAGTTGTGAAGCATTTTTAAAAGTCAGCGGAATTCCGAGAACAATGGAAGAGTTGTGAAGCATTTTTAAACGTCAGCGGAATTCCGAGAACAATGGAAGAGTTCTGAAGCCTTTTTAAATGTCAGCGGAATTCCGAGAACAATGGAAGAGTTCCGAAGCATTTTTAAATGTCAGCGGAATTCTGAGAACAATGGAAGAGTTCCGAAGCATTTTTAAACTTCAGCAGAATTCCGAGAACAATGGAAGAGTTCCGAAGCATACTTAAACTTCAGCGGAATTCCGAGAACAATGGAAGAGTTCTGAAGCATTTTTAAAAGTCAGCGGAATACCGAGAACAATGGAAGAGTTGTGAAGCATTTTTAAACATCAGCGGAATACCAGAACAATGGAAGAGTTCCGAAGCATTTTTAAATGTCAGCGGAATTCCGAGAACAATGGAAGAGTTCTGAAGCATTTTTAAACGTCAGCGGATTTTGAAAACAATGGAAGATTTCCGAAGCATTTTTAAACTTCAGCGGAATTTGGAGAACAATCGAAGAGTTCCGAAGCATTTTTAAAAGTCAGCGGAATTCCGAGAACAATGGAGGAGTTGTAAAGCATATTTAAAAGTCAGCGGAATTCCGAGAACAATGGAAGAGTTGTGAAGCATTTTTAAAAGTCAGCGGAATTCCGAGAACAATGGAAGAGTTGTGAAGCATTTTTAAACGTCAGCGGAATTCCGAGAACAATGGAAGAGTTCTGAAGCCTTTTTAAATGTCAGCGGAATTCCGAGAACAATGGAAGAGTTCCGAAGCATTTTTAAATGTCAGCGGAATTCTGAGAACAATGGAAGAGTTCCGAAGCATTTTTAAACTTCAGCAGAATTCCGAGAACAATGGAAGAGTTCCGAAGCATACTTAAACTTCAGCGGAATTCCGAGAACAATGGAAGAGTTCTGAAGCATTTTTAAAAGTCAGCGGAATACCGAGAACAATGGAAGAGTTGTGAAGCATTTTTAAACATCAGCGGAATACCAGAACAATGGAAGAGTTCCGAAGCATTTTTAAATGTCAGCGGAATTCCGAGAACAATGGAAGAGTTCTGAAGCATTTTTAAACGTCAGCGGATTTTGAAAACAATGGAAGATTTCCGAAGCATTTTTAAACTTCAGCGGAATTTGGAGAACAATCGAAGAGTTCCGAAGCAATTTTAAAAGTCAGTGGAATTCCGAGAACAATGGAAGAGTTGTGAAGCATTTTTAAGCATCAGCGGAATTCCGAGAACAATGGAAGAGTTCCGAAGCATTTTTAAACTTCAGAAGAATTCTGAGAACAATGGAAGAGTTCCGAAGCATTCTTAAACTTCAGCGGAATTCCGAGAACAATGGAAGAGTTTCGAAGCATTTTTAAAAGTCAGCGGAATTCCGAGAACAATAGAAGAGTTGTGAAGCAATTTTAAGCGTCAGCGGAATTCCGAGAACAATGGAAGAGTTCCGAAGCATTTTTAAACGTCAGCGGAATTCCGAGAACAATGGAAGAGTTCTGAAGCATTTTTAAACGTCAGCGGAATTTTGAAAACAATGGAAGATTTCCAAAGCATTTTTAAACGTCAGCGGATTTCTGTGAACACTGGAAGAGTTCCGAAGCATTTTTAAACTTCAGCGGAATTTGGAGAACAATCGAAGAGTTCCGAAGCATTTTTAAAAGTCAGCGGAATTCCGAGAACACTGGAAGAGATCCGAAGCATTTTTAAACTTCAGCGGAATTTGGAGAACAATCGAAGAGTTGTGAAGCATTTTTAAAAGTCAGCGGAATTCCGAGAACAATGGAAGAGTTGTGAAGTATTTTTAAACGTCAGCGGAATTCCGAGAACAATGGAAGAGTTCTGAAGCCTTTTTAAATGTCAGCGGAATTCCGAGAACAATGGAAGAGTTCCAAAGCATTTTTAAATGTCAGCGGAATTCTGAGAACAATGGAAGAGTTCCGAAGCATACTTAAACTTCAGCGGAATTCCGAGAACAATGGAAGAGTTCTGAAGCATTTTTAAAAGTCAGCGGAATACCGAGAACAATGGAAGAGTTGTGAAGCATTTTTAAACATCAGCGGAATACCAGAAAAATGGAAGAGATCCGAAGCATTTTTAAATGTCAGCGGAATTCCGAGAACAATGGAAGAGTTCTGAAGCATTTTTAAACGTCAGCGGATTTTGAAAACAATGGAAGATTTCCGAAGCATTTTTAAACGTCAACGGAATTCTGTGAACACTGGAAGAGTTCCAAAGCATTTTTAAACTTCAGCGGAATTTGGAGAACAATCGAAGAGTTCCGAAGCAATTTTTAAAGTCAGCGGAATTCCGAGAACAATGGAAGAGTTGTGAAGCATTTTTAAACGTCAGTGGAATTCCAAGAACAAAGGAAGAGTTCCGAAGCATTTTTAAACGTCAGCGGAATTCCGAGAACAATGGAAGAGTTCTGAAGGCTTTTTAAATGTCAGCGGAATTCCGAGAACAATGGAAGAGTTCCGAAGCATTTTTAAATGTCAGCGGAATTCTGAGAACATTGGAAGAGTTCCGAAGCATACTTAAACTTCAGCGGAATTCCGAGAACAATGGAAGAGTTCAGAAGCATTTTTAAAAGTCAGCGGAATACCGAGAACAATGGAAGAGTTGTGAAGCATTTTTAAGCATCAGTGGAATTCCGAGAACAATGGAAGAGTTCCGAAGCATTTTTAAACTTCAGAAGAATTCTGAGAACAATGGAAGAGTTCCGAAGCATTCTTAAACTTCAGCGGAATTCCGAGAACAATGGAAGAGTTCCGAAGCATTTTTAAAAGTCAGCGGAATTCCGAGAACAATAGAAGAGTTCCGAAGCTTTTTTAAACTTCAGCAGAATTCCTGGATCAATGGAAGAGTTACGAAGCATTTTTAAAAGTCAGCAGAATTCCGAGAACAATAGAAGGGTACCAAAGCATGTTTAAACTTCAGCGGAATTCTGAGAACAATGTAAGAGTTCTGAAGCATTTTTAAACTTCACCGGAATTCCGAGAACAATGGAAGAGTTCCGAAGCATTTTTAAACGTCAGCGGAATTCCGAGAACAATGGAACAGTTCTGAAGCATTTTTAAACATCAGCGGAATTTTGAAAACAATGGAAGATTTCCGAAGCATTTTTAAACGTCAGCGGAATTCTGCGAACACTGTAAGAGTTCCGAAGCATTTTTAAACTTCAGCGGAATTGGGAGAACAATCGAAGAGTTCCGAAGCATTTTTAAAAGTCAGCGGAATTCCGAGAACAATGGAAGACTTCTGAAGCATTTTTAAATGTCAGCGGAATTCTGAGAACAATGGAAGAGTTCCGAAGCATTTTTAAACTTCAGCAGAATTCCGAGAACAATGGAAGAGTTCCAAAGCATACTTAAACTTCAGCGGAATTCCGAGAACAATGGAAGAGTTCTGAAGCATTTTTTAAAGTCAGCGGAATACCGAGAACAATGGAAGAGTTGTGAAGCAATTTTAAAAGTCAGCGGAATTCCGAGAACAATGGAAGAGTTGTGAAGCATTTTTAAACGTCAGTGGAATTCCAAGAACAATGGAAGAGTTCCGAAGCATTTTTAAATGTCAGCAGAATTCTGAGAACAATGGAAGAGTTCCGAAGCATTTTTGAACTTCAGCAGAATTCCGAGAACAATGGAAGAGTTCCGAAGCATACTTAAACTTCAGCGGAATTCCGAGAACAATGGAAGAGTTCAGAAGCATTTTTAAAAGTCAGCGGAATTCCGAGAACAATGGAAGAGTTCTGAAGCATTTTTAAACGTCAGCGGAATTCCGAGAACAATGGAAGAGTTCTGAAGCATTTTTAAACTTCAGCAGAATTCCGAGAACAATGGAAGAGTTCCGAAGCATTCTTAAACTTCAGCAGAATTCCGAGAACAATGGAACAGTTTTGAAGCAATTTTAAGCGTCAGCGGAATTCCGACAGCAATGGAAGAGTTCCGAAGCATTTTTAAAAGTCAGCAGAATTCTGAGAACAATAGAAGAGTTGTGAAGCATTTTTAAGCGTCAGCGGAATTCCGAGAACAATGAAAGAATTCCGAAGCATTTTTAAACTTCATAACTTCAGAAGAATTCCGAGAACAATGGAAGAGTTCCGAAGCATTCTTAAACTTCAGCGGAATTCCGAGAACAATGGAAGAGTTCCGAAGCATTTTTAAAAGTCAGCGGAATTCCGAGAACAATGGAAGAGTTCCGAAGCATTTTTAAACATCAGAAGAATTCCTGGATCAATGGAAGAGTTCCGAAGCATTTTTAAAAGTCAGCAGAATTCCGAGAACAATAGAAGGGTACCAAAGCATGTTTAAACTTCAGCGGAATTCTGAGAACAATGTAAGAGTTCCGAAGCATTTTTAAACTTCACCGGAATTCCGAGAACAATGGAAGAGTTCCGAAGCATTTTTAAACGTCAGGGGAATTCCGAGAACAATGGAAGAGTTCTGAAGCATTTTTAAACGTCAGCGGAATTTTGAAAACAATGGAAGATTTCCGAAGCATTTTTAAACGTCAGCGGATTTCTGTGAACACTGGAAGAGTTCCGAAGCATTTTTAAACTTCAGCGGAATTTGGAGAACAATCGAAGAGTTCCGAAGCATTTTTAAAAGTCAGCGGAATTCCGAGAACACTGGAAGAGTTCCGAAGCATTTTTAAACTTCAGCGGAATTTGGAGAACAATCGAAGAGTTCCGAAGCATTTTTAAAAGTCAGCGGAATTCCGAGAACAATGGAGGAGTTGTAAAGCATATTTAAAAGTCAGCGGAATTCCGAGAACAATGGAAGAGTTGTGAAGCATTTTTAAAAGTCAGCGGAATTCCGAGAACAATGGAAGAGTTGTGAAGCATTTTTAAACGTCAGCGGAATTCCGAGAACAATGGAAGAGTTCTGAAGCCTTTTTAAATGTCAGCGGAATTCCGAGAACAATGGAAGAGTTCCGAAGCATTTTTAAATGTCAGCGGAATTCTGAGAACAATGGAAGAGTTCCGAAGCATTTTTAAACTTCAGCAGAATTCCGAGAACAATGGAAGAGTTCCGAAGCATACTTAAACTTCAGCGGAATTCCGAGAACAATGGAAGAGTTCTGAAGCATTTTTAAAAGTCAGCGGAATACCGAGAACAATGGAAGAGTTGTGAAGCATTTTTAAACATCAGCGGAATACCAGAACAATGGAAGAGTTCCGAAGCATTTTTAAATGTCAGCGGAATTCCGAGAACAATGGAAGAGTTCTGAAGCATTTTTAAACGTCAGCGGATTTTGAAAACAATGGAAGATTTCCGAAGCATTTTTAAACTTCAGCGGAATTTGGAGAACAATCGAAGAGTTCCGAAGCAATTTTAAAAGTCAGTGGAATTCCGAGAACAATGGAAGAGTTGTGAAGCATTTTTAAACGTCAGTGGAATTCCAAGAACAAAGGAAGAGTTCCGAAGCATTTTTAAACGTCAGCGGAATTCCGAGAACAATGGAAGAGTTCTGAAGGCTTTTTAAATGTCAGCGGAATTCCGAGAACAATGGAAGAGTTCCGAAGCATTTTTAAATGTCAGCGGAATTCTGAGAACAATGGAAGAGTTCCGAAGCATTTTTAAACTTCAGCAGAATTCCGAGAACAATGGAAGAGTTCCGAAGCATACTTAAACTTCAGCGGAATTCCGAGAACAATGGAAGAGTTCAGAAGCATTTTTAAAAGTCAGCGGAATACCGAAAACAATGGAAGAGTTGTGAAGCATTTTTAAGCATCAGCGGAATTCCGAGAACAATGGAAGAGTTCCGAAGCATTTTTAAACTTCAGAAGAATTCTGAGAACAATGGAAGAGTTCCGAAGCATTCTTAAACTTCAGCGGAATTCCGAGAACAATGGAAGAGTTTCGAAGCATTTTTAAAAGTCAGCGGAATTCCGAGAACAATAGAAGAGTTGTGAAGCAATTTTAAGCGTCAGCGGAATTCCGAGAACAATGGAAGAGTTCCGAAGCATTTTTAAACGTCAGCGGAATTCCGAGAACAATGGAAGAGTTCTGAAGCATTTTTAAACGTCAGCGGAATTTTGAAAACAATGGAAGATTTCCAAAGCATTTTTAAACGTCAGCGGATTTCTGTGAACACTGGAAGAGTTCCGAAGCATTTTTAAACTTCAGCGGAATTTGGAGAACAATCGAAGAGTTCCGAAGCATTTTTAAAAGTCAGCGGAATTCCGAGAACACTGGAAGAGATCCGAAGCATTTTTAAACTTCAGCGGAATTTGGAGAACAATCGAAGAGTTCCGAAGCATTTTTAAAAGTCAGCGGAATTCCGAGAACAATGGAAGAGTTGTAAAGCATATTTAAAAGTCAGCGGAATTCCGAGAACAATGGAAGAGTTGTGAAGCATTTTTAAAAGTCAGCGGAATTCCGAGAACAATGGAAGAGTTGTGAAGTATTTTTAAACGTCAGCGGAATTCCGAGAACAATGGAAGAGTTCTGAAGCCTTTTTAAATGTCAGCGGAATTCCGAGAACAATGGAAGAGTTCCAAAGCATTTTTAAATGTCAGCGGAATTCTGAGAACAATGGAAGAGTTCCGAAGCATACTTAAACTTCAGCGGAATTCCGAGAACAATGGAAGAGTTCTGAAGCATTTTTAAAAGTCAGCGGAATACCGAGAACAATGGAAGAGTTGTGAAGCATTTTTAAACATCAGCGGAATACCAGAAAAATGGAAGAGATCCGAAGCATTTTTAAATGTCAGCGGAATTCCGAGAACAATGGAAGAGTTCTGAAGCATTTTTAAACGTCAGCGGATTTTGAAAACAATGGAAGATTTCCGAAGCATTTTTAAACGTCAACGGAATTCTGTGAACACTGGAAGAGTTCCAAAGCATTTTTAAACTTCAGCGGAATTTGGAGAACAATCGAAGAGTTCCGAAGCAATTTTTAAAGTCAGCGGAATTCCGAGAACAATGGAAGAGTTGTGAAGCATTTTTAAACGTCAGTGGAATTCCAAGAACAAAGGAAGAGTTCCGAAGCATTTTTAAACGTCAGCGGAATTCCAAGAACAATGGAAGAGTTCTGAAGGCTTTTTAAATGTCAGCGGAATTCCGAGAACAATGGAAGAGTTCCGAAGCATTTTTAAATGTCAGCGGAATTCTGAGAACAATGGAAGAGTTCCGAAGCATACTTAAACTTCAGCGGAATTCCGAGAACAATGGAAGAGTTCAGAAGCATTTTTAAAAGTCAGCGGAATACCGAGAACAATGGAAGAGTTGTGAAGCATTTTTAAGCATCAGCGGAATTCCGAGAACAATGGAAGAGTTCCGAAGCATTTTTAAACTTCAGAAGAATTCTGAGAACAATGGAAGAGTTCCGAAGCATTCTTAAACTTCAGCGGAATTCCGAGAACAATGGAAGAGTTCCGAAGCATTTTTAAAAGTCAGCGGAATTCCGAGAACAATAGAAGAGTTCCGAAGCTTTTTTAAACTTCAGCAGAATTCCTGGATCAATGGAAGAGTTCCGAAGCATTTTTAAAAGTCAGCAGAATTCCGAGAACAATAGAAGGGTACCAAAGCATGTTTAAACTTCAGCGGAATTCTGAGAACAATGTAAGAGTTCTGAATCATTTTTAAACTTCACCGGAATTCCGAGAACAATGGAAGAGTTCCGAAGCATTTTTAAACGTCAGCGGAATTCCGAGAACAATGGAACAGTTCTGAAGCATTTTTAAACATCAGCGGAATTTTGAAAACAATGGAAGATTTCCGAAGCATTTTTAAACGTCAGCGGAATTCTGCGAACACTGGAAGAGTTGTGAAGTATTTTTAAACGTCAGCGGAATTCCGAGAACAATGGAAGAGTTCTGAAGCCTTTTTAAATGTCAGCGGAATTCCGAGAACAATGGAAGAGTTCCGAAGCATTTTTAAATGTCAGCGGAATTCTGAGAACAATGGAAGAGTTCCGAAGCAATTTTAAACTTCAGCAGAATTCCGAGAACAATGGAAGAGTTCCGAAGCATACTTAAACTTCAACGGAATTCCGAGAACAATGGAAGAGTTCTGAAGCATTTTTAAAAGTCAGCGGAATACCGAGAACAATGGAAGAGTTGTGAAGCATTTTTAAACATCAGCGGAATACCAGAAAAATGGAAGAGATCCGAAGCAATTTTAAATGTCAGCGGAATTCCGAGAACAATGGAAGAGTTCTGAAGCATTTTTAAACGTCAGCGGATTTTGAAAACAATGGAAGATTTCCGAAGCATTTTTAAACGTCAGCGGAATTCTGTGAACACTGGAAGAGTTCCGAAGCATTTTTAAACTTCAGCGGAATTTGGAGAACAATCGAAGAGTTCCGAAGCAATTTTTAAAGTCAGCGGAATTCCGAGAACAATGGAAGAGTTGTGAAGCATTTTTAAACGTCAGTGGAATTCCAAGAACAAAGGAAGAGTTCCGAAGCATTTTTAAACGTCAGCGGAATTCCGAGAACAATGGAAGAGTTCTGAAGGCTTTTTAAATGTCAGCGGAATTCCGAGAACAATGGAAGAGTTCCGAAGCATTTTTAAATGTCAGCGGAATTCTGAGAACATTGGAAGAGTTCCGAAGCATACTTAAACTTCAGCGGAATTCCGAGAACAATGGAAGAGTTCAGAAGCATTTTTAAAAGTCAGCGGAATACCGAGAACAATGGAAGAGTTGTGAAGCATTTTTAAGCATCAGCGGAATTCCGAGAACAATGGAAGAGTTCCGAAGCATTTTTAAACTTCAGAAGAATTCTGAGAACAATGGAAGAGTTCCGAAGCATTCTTAAACTTCAGCGGAATTCCGAGAACAATGGAAGAGTTCCGAAGCATTTTTAAAAGTCAGCGGAATTCCGAGAACAATAGAAGAGTTCCGAAGCTTTTTTAAACTTCAGCAGAATTCCTGGATCAATGGAAGAGTTACGAAGCATTTTTAAAAGTCAGCAGAATTCCGAGAACAATAGAAGGGTACCAAAGCATGTTTAAACTTCAGCGGAATTCTGAGAACAATGTAAGAGTTCTGAAGCATTTTTAAACTTCACCGGAATTCCGAGAACAATGGAAGAGTTCCGAAGCATTTTTAAACGTCAGCGGAATTCCGAGAACAATGGAACAGTTCTGAAGCATTTTTAAACATCAGCGGAATTTTGAAAACAATGGAAGATTTCCGAAGCATTTTTAAACGTCAGCGGAATTCTGCGAACACTGTAAGAGTTCCGAAGCATTTTTAAACTTCAGCGGAATTGGGAGAACAATCGAAGAGTTCCGAAGCATTTTTAAAAGTCAGCGGAATTCCGAGAACAATGGAAGACTTCTGAAGCATTTTTAAATGTCAGCGGAATTCTGAGAACAATGGAAGAGTTCCGAAGCATTTTTAAACTTCAGCAGAATTCCGAGAACAATGGAAGAGTTCCAAAGCATACTTAAACTTCAGCGGAATTCCGAGAACAATGGAAGAGTTCTGAAGCATTTTTTAAAGTCAGCGGAATACCGAGAACAATGGAAGAGTTGTGAAGCAATTTTAAAAGTCAGCGGAATTCCGAGAACAATGGAAGAGTTGTGAAGCATTTTTAAACGTCAGTGGAATTCCAAGAACAATGGAAGAGTTCCGAAGCATTTTTAAATGTCAGCAGAATTCTGAGAACAATGGAAGAGTTCCGAAGCATTTTTGAACTTCAGCAGAATTCCGAGAACAATGGAAGAGTTCCGAAGCATACTTAAACTTCAGCGGAATTCCGAGAACAATGGAAGAGTTCAGAAGCATTTTTAAAAGTCAGCGGAATTCCGAGAACAATGGAAGAGTTCTGAAGCATTTTTAAACGTCAGCGGAATTCCGAGAACAATGGAAGAGTTCTGAAGCATTTTTAAACTTCAGCAGAATTCCGAGAACAATGGAAGAGTTCCGAAGCATTCTTAAACTTCAGCAGAATTCCGAGAACAATGGAACAGTTTTGAAGCAATTTTAAGCGTCAGCGGAATTCCGACAGCAATGGACGAGTTCCGAAGCATTTTTAAAAGTCAGCAGAATTCTGAGAACAATAGAAGAGTTGTGAAGCATTTTTAAGCGTCAGCGGGAATCCGAGAACAATGAAAGAATTCCGAAGCATTTTTAAACTTCAAAACTTCAGAAGAATTCCGAGAACAATGGAAGAGTTCCGAAGCATTCTTAAACTTCAGCGGAATTCCGAGAACAATGGAAGAGTTCCGAAGCATTTTTAAAAGTCAGCGGAATTCCGAGAACAATGGAAGAGTTCCGAAGCATTTTTAAACATCAGAAGAATTCCTGGATCAATGGAAGAGTTCCGAAGCATTTTTAAAAGTCAGCAGAATTCCGAGAACAATAGAAGGGTACCAAAGCATGTTTAAACGTCAGCGGAATTCTGAGAACAATGTAAGAGTTCCGAAGCATTTTTAAACTTCACCGGAATTCCGAGAACAATGGAAGAGTTCCGAAGCATTTTTAAACGTCAGGGGAATTCCGAGAACAATGGAAGAGTTCTGAAGCATTTTTAAACGTCAGCGGAATTTTGAAAACAATGGAAGATTTCCGAAGCATTTTTAAACGTCAGCGGATTTCTGTGAACACTGGAAGAGTTCCGAAGCATTTTTAAACTTCAGCGGAATTTGGAGAACAATCGAAGAGTTCCGAAGCATTTTTAAAAGTCAGCGGAATTCCGAGAACACTGGAAGAGTTCCGAAGCATTTTTAAACTTCAGCGGAATTTGGAGAACAATCGAAGAGTTCCGAAGCATTTTTAAAAGTCAGCGGAATTCCGAGAACAATGGAGGAGTTGTAAAGCATATTTAAAAGTCAGCGGAATTCCGAGAACAATGGAAGAGTTGTGAAGCATTTTTAAAAGTCAGCGGAATTCCGAGAACAATGGAAGAGTTGTGAAGCATTTTTAAACGTCAGCGGAATTCCGAGAACAATGGAAGAGTTCTGAAGCCTTTTTAAATGTCAGCGTAATTCCGAGAACAATGGAAGAGTTCCGAAGCATTTTTAAATGTCAGCGGAAATCTGAGAACAATGGAAGAGTTCCGAAGCATTTTTAAACTTCAGCAGAATTCCGAGAACAAAGGAAGAGTTCCGAAGCATACTTAAACTTCAGCGGAATTCCGAGAACAATGGAAGAGTTCTGAAGCATTTTTAAAAGTCAGCGGAATACCGAGAACAATGGAAGAGTTGTGAAGCATTTTTAAACATCAGCGGAATACCAGAACAATGGAAGAGTTCCGAAGCATTTTTAAATGTCAGCGGAATTCCGAGAACAATGGAAGAGTTCTGAAGCATTTTTAAACGTCAGCGGATTTTGAAAACAATGGAAGATTTCCGAAGCATTTTTAAACTTCAGCGGAATTTGGAGAACAATCGAAGAGTTCCGAAGCAATTTTAAAAGTCAGCGGAATTCCGAGAACAATGGAAGAGTTGTGAAGCATTTTTAAACGTCAGTGGAATTCCAAGAACAAAGGAAGAGTTCCGAAGCATTTTTAAACGTCAGCGGAATTCCGAGAACAATGGAAGAGTTCTGAAGGCTTTTTAAATGTCAGCGGAATTCCGAGAACAATGGAAGAGTTCCGAAGCATTTTTAAATGTCAGCGGAATTCTGAGAACAATGGAAGAGTTCCGAAGCATTTTTAAACTTCAGCAGAATTCCGAGAACAATGGAAGAGTTCCGAAGCATACTTAAACTTCAGCGGAATTCCGAGAACAATGGAAGAGTTCAGAAGCATTTTTAAAAGTCAGCGGAATACCGAGAACAATGGAAGAGTTGTGAAGCATTTTTAAGCATCAGCGGAATTCCGAGAACAATGGAAGAGTTCCGAAGCATTTTTAAACTTCAGAAGAATTCTGAGAACAATGGAAGAGTTCCGAAGCATTCTTAAACTTCAGTGGAATTCCGAGAACAATGGAAGAGTTTTGAAGCATTTTTAAAAGTCAGCGGAATTCCGAGAACAATAGAAGAGTTGTGAAGCAATTTTAAGCGTCAGCGGAATTCCGAGAACAATGGAAGAGTTCCGTAGCATTTTTAAACGTCAGCGGAATTCCGAGAACAATGGAAGAGTTCTGAAGCATTTTTAAACGTCAGCGGAATTTTGAAAACAATGGAAGATTTCCAAAGCATTTTTAAACGTCAGCGGAATTTGGAGAACAATCGAAGAGTTCCGAAGCATTTTTAAAAGTCAGCGGAATTCCGAGAACACTGGAAGAGTTCCGAAGCATTTTTAAACTTCAGCGGAATTTGGAGAACAATCGAAGAGTTCCGAAGCATTTTTAAAAGTCAGCGGAATTCCGAGAACAATGGAAGAGTTGTAAAGCATATTTAAAAGTCAGCGGAATTCCGAGAACATTGGAAGAGTTGTGAAGCATTTTTAAAAGTCAGCGGAATTCCGAGAACAATGGAAGAGTTGTGAAGTATTTTTAAACGTCAGCGGAATTCCGAGAACAATGGAAGAGTTCTGAAGCCTTTTTAAATGTCAGCGGAATTCCGAGAACAATGGAAGAGTTCCGAAGCATTTTTAAATGTCAGCGGAATTCTGAGAACAATGGAAGAGTTCCGAAGCATTTTTAAACTTCAGAAGAATTCCGAGAACAATGGAAGAGTTCCGAAGCATACTTAAACTTCAGCGGAATTCCGAGAACAATGGAAGAGTTCTGAAGCATTTTTAAAAGTCAGCGGAATACCGAGAACAATGGAAGAGTTGTGAAGCATTTTTAAACATCAGCGGAATACCAGAAAAATGGAAGAGATCCGAAGCATTTTTAAATGTCAGCGGAATTCCGAGAACAATGGAAGAGTTCTGAAGCATTTTTAAACGTCAGCGGATTTTGAAAACAATGGAAGATTTCCGAAGCATTTTTAAACGTCAGCGGAATTCTGTGAACACTGGAAGAGTTCCGAAGCATTTTTAAACTTCAGCGGAATTTGGAGAACAATCGAAGAGTTCCGAAGCAATTTTTAAAGTCAGCGGAATTCCGAGAACAATGGAAGAGTTGTGAAGCATTTTTAAACGTCAGTGGAATTCCAAGAACAAAGGAAGAGTTCCGAAGCATTTTTAAACGTCAGCGGAATTCCGAGAACAATGGAAGAGTTCTGAAGGCTTTTTAAATGTCAGCGGAATTCCGAGAACAATGGAAGAGTTCCGAAGCATTTTTAAATGTCAGCGGAATTCTGAGAACAATGGAAGAGTTCCGAAGCATACTTAAACTTCAGCGGAATTCCGAGAACAATGGAAGAGTTCAGAAGCATTTTTAAAAGTCAGCGGAATACCGAGAACAATGGAAGAGTTGTGAAGCATTTTTAAGCATCAGCGGAATTCCGAGAACAATGGAAGAGTTCCGAAGCATTTTTAAACTTCAGAAGAATTCTGAGAACAATGGAAGAGTTCCGAAGCATTCTTAAACTTCAGCGGAATTCCGAGAACAATGGAAGAGTTCCGAAGCATTTTTAAAAGTCAGCGGAATTCCGAGAACAATAGAAGAGTTCCGAAGCTTTTTTAAACTTCAGCAGAATTCCTGGATCAATGGAAGAGTTCCGAAGCATTTTTAAAAGTCAGCAGAATTCCGAGAACAATAGAAGGGTACCAAAGCATGTTTAAACTTCAGCGGAATTCTGAGAACAATGTAAGAGTTCTGAAGCATTTTTAAACTTCACCGGAATTCCGAGAACAATGGAAGAGTTCCGAAGCATTTTTAAACATCAGCGGAATTCCGAGAACAATGGAACAGTTCTGAAGCATTTTTAAACTTCAGCGGAATTTGGAGAACAATCGAAGAGTTCCGAAGCATTTTTAAAAGTCAGCGGAATTCCGAGAACACTGGAAGAGTTCCGAAGCATTTTTAAACTTCAGCGGAATTTGGAGAACAATCGAAGAGTTCCGAAGCATTTTTAAAAGTCAGCGGAATTCCGAGAACAATGGAAGAGTTGTGAAGCATTTTTAAACGTCAGCGGAATTCCGAGAACACTGGAAGAGTTCCGAAGCATTTTTAAGCGTCAGCGGAATTCCGAGAACAATGGAAGAGTTCTGAAGCCTTTTTAAATGTCAGCGGAATTCCGAGAACAATGGAAGACTTCTGAAGCATTTTTAAATGTCAGCGGAATTCTGAGAACAATGGAAGAGTTCCGAAGCATTTTTAAACTTCAGCAGAATTCCGAGAACAATGGAAGAGTTCCGAAGCATACTTAAACTTCAGCGGAATTCCGAGAACAATGGAAGAGTTCTGAAGCATTTTTAAAAGTCAGCGGAATACCGAGAACAATGGAAGAGTTGTGAAGCAATTTTAAAAGTCAGGGGAATTCCGAGAACAATGGAAGAGTTGTGAAGCATTTTTAAACGTCAGTGGAATTCCAAGAACAATGGAAGAGTTCCGAAGCATTTTTAAATGTCAGCAGAATTCTGAGAACAATGGAAGGGTTCCGAAGCATTTTTGAACTTCAGCAGAATTCCGAGAACAATGGAAGAGTTCCGAAGCATACTTAAACTTCAGCGGAATTCCGAGAACAATGGAAGAGTTCTGAAGCATTTTTAAAAGTCAGCGGAATACCGAGAACAATGGAAGAGTTGTGAAGCAATTTTAAAAGTCAGCGGAATTCCGAGAACAATGGAAGAGTTGTGAAGCATTTTTAAACGTCAGTGGAATTCCAAGAACAATGGAAGAGTTCCGAAGCATTTTTAAATGTCAGCAGAATTCTGAGAACAATGGAAGAGTTCCGAAGCATTTTGGAACTTCAGCAGAATTCCGAGAACAATGGAAGAGTTCCGAAGCATTCTTAAACTTCAGCGGAATTCCGAGAACAATGGAACAGTTTTGAAGCAATTTTAAGCGTCAGCGGAATTCCGACAGCAATGGAAGAGTTCCGAAGCATTTTTAAAAGTCAGCAGAATTCTGAGAACAATAGAAGAGTTGTGAAGCATTTTTAAGCGTCAGCGGAATTCCGAGAACAATGAAAGAATTCCGAAGCATTTTTAAACTTCAAAACTTCAGAAGAATTCCGAGAACAATGGAAGAGTTCCGAAGCATTCTTAAACTTCAGCGGAATTCCGAGAACAATGGAAGAGTTCCGAAGCATTTTTAAAAGTCAGCGGAATTCCGAGAACAATGGAAGAGTTCCGAAGCATTTTTAAACATCAGAAGAATTCCTGGATCAATGGAAGAGTTCCGAAGCATTTTTAAAAGTCAGCAGAATTCCGAGAACAATAGAAGGGTACCAAAGCATGTTTAAACTTCAGCGGAATTCTGAGAACAATGTAAGAGTTCCGAAGCATTTTTAAACTTCACCGGAATTCCGAGAACAATGGAAGAGTTCCGAAGCATTTTTAAACGTCAGGGGAATTCCGAGAACAATGGAAGAGTTCTGAAGCATTTTTAAACGTCAGCGGAATTTTGAAAACAATGGAAGATTTCCGAAGCATTTTTAAACGTCAGCGGATTTCTGTGAACACTGGAAGAGTTCCGAAGCATTTTTAAACTTCAGCGGAATTTGGAGAACAATCGAAGAGTTCCGAAGCATTTTTAAAAGTCAGCGGAATTCCGAGAACACTGGAAGAGTTCCGAAGCATTTTTAAACTTCAGCGGAATTTGGAGAACAATCGAAGAGTTCCGAAGCATTTTTAAAAGTCAGCGGAATTCCGAGAACAATGGAGGAGTTGTAAAGCATATTTAAAAGTCAGCGGAATTCCGAGAACAATGGAAGAGTTGTGAAGCATTTTTAAAAGTCAGCGGAATTCCGAGAACAATGGAAGAGTTGTGAAGCATTTTTAAACGTCAGCGGAATTCCGAGAACAATGGAAGAGTTCTGAAGCCTTTTTAAATGTCAGCGGAATTCCGAGAACAATGGAAGAGTTCCGAAGCATTTTTAAATGTCAGCGGAATTCTGAGAACAATGGAAGAGTTCCAAAGCATTTTTAAACTTCAGCAGAATTCCGAGAACAATGGAAGAGTTCCGAAGCATACTTAAACTTCAGCGGAATTCCGAGAACAATGGAAGAGTTCTGAAGCATTTTTAAAAGTCAGCAGAATACCGAGAACAATGGAAGAGTTGTGAAGCATTTTTAAACATCAGCGGAATACCAGAACAATGGAAGAGTTCCGAAGCATTTTTAAATGTCAGCGGAATTCCGAGAACAATGGAAGAGTTCTGAAGCATTTTTAAACGTCAGCGGATTTTGAAAACAATGGAAGATTTCCGAAGCATTTTTAAACTTCAGCGGAATTTGGAGAACAATCGAAGAGTTCCGAAGCAATTTTAAAAGTCAGCGGAATTCCGAGAACAATGGAAGAGTTGTGAAGCATTTTTAAACGTCAGTGGAATTCCAAGAACAAAGGAAGAGTTCCGAAGCATTCTTAAACTTCAGCGGAATTCCGAGAACAATGGAAGAGTTTCGAAGCATTTTTAAAAGTCAGCGGAATTCCGAGAACAATAGAAGAGTTGTGAAGCAATTTTAAGCGTCAGCGGAATTCCGAGAACAATGGAAGAGTTCCGAAGCATTTTTAAACTTCAGCGGAATTTGGAGAACAATCGAAGAGTTCCGAAGCATTTTTAAAAGTCAGCGGAATTCCGAGAACAATGGAGGAGTTGTAAAGCATATTTAAAAGTCAGCGGAATTCCGAGAACAATGGAAGAGTTGTGAAGCATTTTTAAAAGTCAGCGGAATTCCGAGAACAATGGAAGAGTTGTGAAGCATTTTTAAACGTCAGCGGAATTCCGAGAACAATGGAAGAGTTCTGAAGCCTTTTTAAATGTCAGCGGAATTCCGAGAACAATGGAAGAGTTCCGAAGCATTTTTAAATGTCAGCGGAAATCTGAGAACAATGGAAGAGTTCCGAAGCATTTTTAAACTTCAGCAGAATTCCGAGAACAAAGGAAGAGTTCCGAAGCATACTTAAACTTCAGCGGAATTCCGAGAACAATGGAAGAGTTCTGAAGCATTTTTAAAAGTCAGCGGAATACCGAGAACAATGGAAGAGTTGTGAAGCATTTTTAAACATCAGCGGAATACCAGAACAATGGAAGAGTTCCGAAGCATTTTTAAATGTCAGCGGAATTCCGAGAACAATGGAAGAGTTCTGAAGCATTTTTAAACGTCAGCGGATTTTGAAAACAATGGAAGATTTCCGAAGCATTTTTAAACTTCAGCGGAATTTGGAGAACAATCGAAGAGTTCCGAAGCAATTTTAAAAGTCAGCGGAATTCCGAGAACAATGGAAGAGTTGTGAAGCATTTTTAAACGTCAGTGGAATTCCAAGAACAAAGGAAGAGTTCCGAAGCATTTTTAAACGTCAGCGGAATTCCGAGAACAATGGAAGAGTTCTGAAGGCTTTTTAAATGTCAGCGGAATTCCGAGAACAATGGAAGAGTTCCGAAGCATTTTTAAATGTCAGCGGAATTCTGAGAACAATGGAAGAGTTCCGAAGCATTTTTAAACTTCAGAAGAATTCTGAGAACAATGGAAGAGTTCCGAAGCATTCTTAAACTTCAGCGGAATTCCGAGAACAATGGAAGAGTTTCGAAGCATTTTTAAAAGTCAGCGGAATTCCGAGAACAATAGAAGAGTTGTGAAGCAATTTTAAGCGTCAGCGGAATTCCGAGAACAATGGAAGAGTTCCGAAGCATTTTTAAACTTCAGCGGAATTTGGAGAACAATCGAAGAGTTCCGAAGCATTTTTAAAAGTCAGCGGAATTCCGAGAACAATGGAGGAGTTGTAAAGCATATTTAAAAGTCAGCGGAATTCCGAGAACAATGGAAGAGTTGTGAAGCATTTTTAAAAGTCAGCGGAATTCCGAGAACAATGGAAGAGTTGTGAAGCATTTTTAAACGTCAGCGGAATTCCGAGAACAATGGAAGAGTTCTGAAGCCTTTTTAAATGTCAGCGGAATTCCGAGAACAATGGAAGAGTTCCGAAGCATTTTTAAATGTCAGCGGAAATCTGAGAACAATGGAAGAGTTCCGAAGCATTTTTAAACTTCAGCAGAATTCCGAGAACAAAGGAAGAGTTCCGAAGCATACTTAAACTTCAGCGGAATTCCGAGAACAATGGAAGAGTTCTGAAGCATTTTTAAAAGTCAGCGGAATACCGAGAACAATGGAAGAGTTGTGAAGCATTTTTAAACATCAGCGGAATACCAGAACAATGGAAGAGTTCCGAAGCATTTTTAAATGTCAGCGGAATTCCGAGAACAATGGAAGAGTTCTGAAGCATTTTTAAACGTCAGCGGATTTTGAAAACAATGGAAGATTTCCGAAGCATTTTTAAACTTCAGCGGAAGTTGGAGAACAATCGAAGAGTTCCGAAGCAATTTTAAAAGTCAGCGGAATTCCGAGAACAATGGAAGAGTTGTGAAGCATTTTTAAACGTCAGTGGAATTCCAAGAACAAAGGAAGAGTTCCGAAGCATTTTTAAACGTCAGCGGAATTCCGAGAACAATGGAAGAGTTCTGAAGGCTTTTTAAATGTCAGCGGAATTCCGAGAACAATGGAAGAGTTCCGAAGCATTTTTAAATGTCAGCGGAATTCTGAGAACAATGGAAGAGTTCCGAAGCATTTTTAAACTTCAGCAGAATTCCGAGAACAATGGAAGAGTTCCGAAGCATACTTAAACTTCAGCGGAATTCCGAGAACAATGGAAGAGTTCAGAAGCATTTTTAAAAGTCAGCGGAATACCGAGAACAATGGAAGAGTTGTGAAGCATTTTTAAGCATCAGCGGAATTCCGAGAACAATGGAAGAGTTCCGAAGCATTTTTAAACTTCAGAAGAATTCTGAGAACAATGGAAGAGTTCCGAAGCATTCTTAAACTTCAGTGGAATTCCGAGAACAATGGAAGAGTTTTGAAGCATTTTTAAAAGTCAGCGGAATTCCGAGAACAATAGAAGAGTTGTGAAGCAATTTTAAGCGTCAGCGGAATTCCGAGAACAATGGAAGAGTTCCGTAGCATTTTTAAACGTCAGCGGAATTCCGAGAACAATGGAAGAGTTCTGAAGCATTTTTAAACGTCAGCGGAATTTTGAAAACAATGGAAGATTTCCAAAGCATTTTTAAACGTCAGCGGAATTTGGAGAACAATCGAAGAGTTCCGAAGCATTTTTAAAAGTCAGCGGAATTCCGAGAACACTGGAAGAGTTCCGAAGCATTTTTAAACTTCAGCGGAATTTGGAGAACAATCGAAGAGTTCCGAAGCATTTTTAAAAGTCAGCGGAATTCCGAGAACAATGGAAGAGTTGTAAAGCATATTTAAAAGTCAGCGGAATTCCGAGAACATTGGAAGAGTTGTGAAGCATTTTTAAAAGTCAGCGGAATTCCGAGAACAATGGAAGAGTTGTGAAGTATTTTTAAACGTCAGCGGAATTCCGAGAACAATGGAAGAGTTCTGAAGCCTTTTTAAATGTCAGCGGAATTCCGAGAACAATGGAAGAGTTCCGAAGCATTTTTAAATGTCAGCGGAATTCTGAGAACAATGGAAGAGTTCCGAAGCATTTTTAAACTTCAGAAGAATTCCGAGAACAATGGAAGAGTTCCGAAGCATACTTAAACTTCAGCGGAATTCCGAGAACAATGGAAGAGTTCTGAAGCATTTTTAAAAGTCAGCGGAATACCGAGAACAATGGAAGAGTTGTGAAGCATTTTTAAACATCAGCGGAATACCAGAAAAATGGAAGAGATCCGAAGCATTTTTAAATGTCAGCGGAATTCCGAGAACAATGGAAGAGTTCTGAAGCATTTTTAAACGTCAGCGGATTTTGAAAACAATGGAAGATTTCCGAAGCATTTTTAAACGTCAGCGGAATTCTGTGAACACTGGAAGAGTTCCGAAGCATTTTTAAACTTCAGCGGAATTTGGAGAACAATCGAAGAGTTCCGAAGCAATTTTTAAAGTCAGCTGAATTCCGAGAACAATGGAAGAGTTGTGAAGCATTTTTAAACGTCAGTGGAATTCCAAGAACAAAGGAAGAGTTCCGAAGCATTTTTAAACGTCAGCGGAATTCCGAGAACAATGGAAGAGTTCTGAAGGCTTTTTAAATGTCAGCGGAATTCCGAGAACAATGGAAGAGTTCCGAAGCATTTTTAAATGTCAGCGGAATTCTGAGAACAATGGAAGAGTTCCGAAGCATACTTAAACTTCAGCGGAATTCCGAGAACAATGGAAGAGTTCAGAAGCATTTTTAAAAGTCAGCGGAATACCGAGAACAATGGAAGAGTTGTGAAGCATTTTTAAGCATCAGCGGAATTCCGAGAACAATGGAAGAGTTCCGAAGCATTTTTAAACTTCAGAAGAATTCTGAGAACAATGGAAGAGTTCCGAAGCATTCTTAAACTTCAGCGGAATTCCGAGAACAATGGAAGAGTTCCGAAGCATTTTTAAAAGTCAGCGGAATTCCGAGAACAATAGAAGAGTTCCGAAGCTTTTTTAAACTTCAGCAGAATTCCTGGATCAATGGAAGAGTTCCGAAGCATTTTTAAAAGTCAGCAGAATTCCGAGAACAATAGAAGGGTACCAAAGCATGTTTAAACTTCAGCGGAATTCTGAGAACAATGTAAGAGTTCTGAAGCATTTTTAAGCTTCACCGGAATTCCGAGAACAATGGAAGAGTTCCGAAGCATTTTTAAACATCAGCGGAATTCCGAGAACAATGGAACAGTTCTGAAGCATTTTTAAACATCAGCGGAATTTTGAAAACAATGGAAGATTTCCGAAGCATTTTTAAACGTCAGCGGAATTCTGCGAACACTGGAAGAGTTCCGAAGCATTTTTAAACTTCAGCGGAATTTGGAGAACAATCGAAGAGTTCCGAAGCATTTTTAAAAGTCAGCGGAATTCCGAGAACACTGGAAGAGTTCCGAAGCATTTTTAAACTTCAGCGGAATTTGGAGAACAATCGAAGAGTTCCGAAGCATTTTTAAAAGTCAGCGGAATTCCGAGAACAATGGAAGAGTTGTGAAGCATTTTTAAACGTCAGCGGAATTCCGAGAACACTGGAAGAGTTCCGAAGCATTTTTAAACGTCAGCGGAATTCCGAGAACAATGGAAGAGTTCTGAAGCCTTTTTAAATGTCAGCGGAATTCCGAGAACAATGGAAGACTTCTGAAGCATTTTTAAATGTCAGCGGAATTCTGAGAACAATGGAAGAGTTCCGAAGCATTTTTAAACTTCAGCAGAATTCCGAGAACAATGGAAGAGT
The DNA here is from genome assembly GCF_046119375.1 of Phyllobates terribilis. NCBI lineage: Eukaryota > Metazoa > Chordata > Amphibia > Anura > Dendrobatidae > Phyllobates > Phyllobates terribilis. The sequence continues at coordinate 16,888,382 of NW_027362775.1, read as the reverse complement.
TCCGAAGCATACTTAAACTTCAGCGGAATTCCGAGAACAATGGAAGAGTTCTGAAGCATTTTTAAAAGTCAGCGGAATACCGAGAACAATGGAAGAGTTGTGAAGCAATTTTAAAAGTCAGGGGAATTCCGAGAACAATGGAAGAGTTGTGAAGCATTTTTAAACGTCAGTGGAATTCCAAGAACAATGGAAGAGTTCCGAAGCATTTTTAAATGTCAGCAGAATTCTGAGAACAATGGAAGGGTTCCGAAGCATTTTTGAACTTCAGCAGAATTCCGAGAACAATGGAAGAGTTCCGAAGCATACTTAAACTTCAGCGGAATTCCGAGAACAATGGAAGAGTTCTGAAGCATTTTTAAAAGTCAGCGGAATACCGAGAACAATGGAAGAGTTGTGAAGCAATTTTAAAAGTCAGCGGAATTCCGAGAACAATGGAAGAGTTGTGAAGCATTTTTAAACGTCAGTGGAATTCCAAGAACAATGGAAGAGTTCCGAAGCATTTTTAAATGTCAGCAGAATTCTGAGAACAATGGAAGAGTTCCGAAGCATTTTGGAACTTCAGCAGAATTCCGAGAACAATGGAAGAGTTCCGAAGCATTCTTAAACTTCAGCGGAATTCCGAGAACAATGGAACAGTTTTGAAGCAATTTTAAGCGTCAGCGGAATTCCGACAGCAATGGAAGAGTTCCGAAGCATTTTTAAAAGTCAGCAGAATTCTGAGAACAATAGAAGAGTTGTGAAGCATTTTTAAGCGTCAGCGGAATTCCGAGAACAATGAAAGAATTCCGAAGCATTTTTAAACTTCAAAACTTCAGAAGAATTCCGAGAACAATGGAAGAGTTCCGAAGCATTTTTAAACTTCAGCGGAATTTGGAGAACAATCGAAGAGTTCCGAAGCATTTTTAAAAGTCAGCGGAATTCCGAGAACACTGGAAGAGTTCCGAAGCATTTTTAAACTTCAGCGGAATTTGGAGAACAATCGAAGAGTTCCGAAGCATTTTTAAAAGTCAGCGGAATTCCGAGAACAATGGAGGAGTTGTAAAGCATATTTAAAAGTCAGCGGAATTCCGAGAACAATGGAAGAGTTGTGAAGCATTTTTAAAAGTCAGCGGAATTCCGAGAACAATGGAAGAGTTGTGAAGCATTTTTAAACGTCAGCGGAATTCCGAGAACAATGGAAGAGTTCTGAAGCCTTTTTAAATGTCAGCGGAATTCCGAGAACAATGGAAGAGTTCCGAAGCATTTTTAAATGTCAGCGGAATTCTGAGAACAATGGAAGAGTTCCGAAGCATTTTTAAACTTCAGCAGAATTCCGAGAACAATGGAAGAGTTCCGAAGCATACTTAAACTTCAGCGGAATTCCGAGAACAATGGAAGAGTTCTGAAGCATTTTTAAAAGTCAGCAGAATACCGAGAACAATGGAAGAGTTGTGAAGCATTTTTAAACATCAGCGGAATACCAGAACAATGGAAGAGTTCCGAAGCATTTTTAAACTTCAGCGGAATTTGGAGAACAATCGAAGAGTTCCGAAGCAATTTTAAAAGTCAGCGGAATTCCGAGAACAATGGAAGAGTTGTGAAGCATTTTTAAACGTCAGTGGAATTCCAAGAACAAAGGAAGAGTTCCGAAGCATTTTTAAACGTCAGCGGAATTCCGAGAACAATGGAAGAGTTCTGAAGGCTTTTTAAATGTCAGCGGAATTCCGAGAACAATGGAAGAGTTCCGAAGCATTTTTAAATGTCAGCGGAATTCTGAGAACAATGGAAGAGTTCCGAAGCATTTTTAAACTTCAGCAGAATTCCGAGAACAATGGAAGAGTTCCGAAGCATACTTAAACTTCAGCGGAATTCCGAGAACAATGGAAGAGTTCCGAAGCATTTTTAAATTTCAGCGGAATTCTGAGAACAATGTAAGAGTTCTGAAGCATTTTTAAACTTCACCGGAATTCCGAGAACAATGGAAGAGTTCCGAAGCATTTTTAAACTTCAGAAGAATTCTGAGAACAATGGAAGAGTTCCGAAGCATTCTTAAACTTCAGCGGAATTCCGAGAACAATGGAAGAGTTCCGAAGCATTTTTAAAAGTCAGCGGAATTCCGAGAACAATAGAAGAGTTCCGAAGCTTTTTTAAACTTCAGCAGAATTCCTGGATCAATGGAAGAGTTCCGAAGCATTTTTAAAAGTCAGCAGAATTCCGAGAACAATAGAAGGGTACCAAAGCATGTTTAAACTTCAGCGGAATTCTGAGAACAATGTAAGAGTTCTGAAGCATTTTTAAGCTTCACCGGAATTCCGAGAACAATGGAAGAGTTCCGAAGCATTTTTAAACATCAGCGGAATTCCGAGAACAATGGAACAGTTCTGAAGCATTTTTAAACATCAGCGGAATTTTGAAAACAATGGAAGATTTCCGAAGCATTTTTAAACGTCAGCGGAATTCTGCGAACACTGGAAGAGTTCCGAAGCATTTTTAAACTTCAGCGGAATTTGGAGAACAATCGAAGAGTTCCGAAGCATTTTTAAAAGTCAGCGGAATTCCGAGAACACTGGAAGAGTTCCGAAGCATTTTTAAACTTCAGCGGAATTTGGAGAACAATCGAAGAGTTCCGAAGCATTTTTAAAAGTCAGCGGAATTCCGAGAACAATGGAAGAGTTGTGAAGCATTTTTAAACGTCAGCGGAATTCCGAGAACACTGGAAGAGTTCCGAAGCATTTTTAAACGTCAGCGGAATTCCGAGAACAATGGAAGAGTTCTGAAGCCTTTTTAAATGTCAGCGGAATTCCGAGAACAATGGAAGACTTCTGAAGCATTTTTAAATGTCAGCGGAATTCTGAGAACAATGGAAGAGTTCCGAAGCATTTTTAAACTTCAGCAGAATTCCGAGAACAATGGAAGAGTTCCGAAGCATACTTAAACTTCAGCGGAATTCCGAGAACAATGGAAGAGTTCTGAAGCATTTTTAAAAGTCAGCGGAATACCGAGAACAATGGAAGAGTTGTGAAGCAATTTTAAAAGTCAGGGGAATTCCGAGAACAATGGAAGAGTTGTGAAGCATTTTTAAACGTCAGTGGAATTCCAAGAACAATGGAAGAGTTCCGAAGCATTTTTAAATGTCAGCAGAATTCTGAGAACAATGGAAGGGTTCCGAAGCATTTTTGAACTTCAGCAGAATTCCGAGAACAATGGAAGAGTTCCGAAGCATACTTAAACTTCAGCGGAATTCCGAGAACAATGGAAGAGTTCTGAAGCATTTTTAAAAGTCAGCGGAATACCGAGAACAATGGAAGAGTTGTGAAGCAATTTTAAAAGTCAGCGGAATTCCGAGAACAATGGAAGAGTTGTGAAGCATTTTTAAACGTCAGTGGAATTCCAAGAACAATGGAAGAGTTCCGAAGCATTTTTAAATGTCAGCAGAATTCTGAGAACAATGGAAGAGTTCCGAAGCATTTTGGAACTTCAGCAGAATTCCGAGAACAATGGAAGAGTTCCGAAGCATTCTTAAACTTCAGCGGAATTCCGAGAACAATGGAACAGTTTTGAAGCAATTTTAAGCGTCAGCGGAATTCCGACAGCAATGGAAGAGTTCCGAAGCATTTTTAAAAGTCAGCAGAATTCTGAGAACAATAGAAGAGTTGTGAAGCATTTTTAAGCGTCAGCGGAATTCCGAGAACAATGAAAGAATTCCGAAGCATTTTTAAACTTCAAAACTTCAGAAGAATTCCGAGAACAATGGAAGAGTTCCGAAGCATTTTTAAACTTCAGCGGAATTTGGAGAACAATCGAAGAGTTCCGAAGCATTTTTAAAAGTCAGCGGAATTCCGAGAACACTGGAAGAGTTCCGAAGCATTTTTAAACTTCAGCGGAATTTGGAGAACAATCGAAGAGTTCCGAAGCATTTTTAAAAGTCAGCGGAATTCCGAGAACAATGGAGGAGTTGTAAAGCATATTTAAAAGTCAGCGGAATTCCGAGAACAATGGAAGAGTTGTGAAGCATTTTTAAAAGTCAGCGGAATTCCGAGAACAATGGAAGAGTTGTGAAGCATTTTTAAACGTCAGCGGAATTCCGAGAACAATGGAAGAGTTCTGAAGCCTTTTTAAATGTCAGCGGAATTCCGAGAACAATGGAAGAGTTCCGAAGCATTTTTAAATGTCAGCGGAATTCTGAGAACAATGGAAGAGTTCCGAAGCATTTTTAAACTTCAGCAGAATTCCGAGAACAATGGAAGAGTTCCGAAGCATACTTAAACTTCAGCGGAATTCCGAGAACAATGGAAGAGTTCTGAAGCATTTTTAAAAGTCAGCGGAATACCGAGAACAATGGAAGAGTTGTGAAGCATTTTTAAACATCAGCGGAATACCAGAAAAATGGAAGAGATCCGAAGCATTTTTAAATGTCAGCGGAATTCCGAGAACAATGGAAGAGTTCTGAAGCATTTTTAAACGTCAGCGGATTTTGAAAACAATGGAAGATTTCCGAAGCATTTTTAAACGTCAGCGGAATTCTGTGAACACTGGAAGAGTTCCGAAGCATTTTTAAACTTCAGCGGAATTTGGAGAACAATCGAAGAGTTCCGAAGCAATTTTTAAAGTCAGCTGAATTCCGAGAACAATGGAAGAGTTGTGAAGCATTTTTAAACGTCAGTGGAATTCCAAGAACAAAGGAAGAGTTCCGAAGCATTTTTAAACGTCAGCGGAATTCCGAGAACAATGGAAGAGTTCTGAAGGCTTTTTAAATGTCAGCGGAATTCCGAGAACAATGGAAGAGTTCCGAAGCATTTTTAAATGTCAGCGGAATTCTGAGAACAATGGAAGAGTTCCGAAGCATACTTAAACTTCAGCGGAATTCCGAGAACAATGGAAGAGTTCAGAAGCATTTTTAAAAGTCAGCGGAATACCGAGAACAATGGAAGAGTTGTGAAGCATTTTTAAGCATCAGCGGAATTCCGAGAACAATGGAAGAGTTCCGAAGCATTTTTAAACTTCAGAAGAATTCTGAGAACAATGGAAGAGTTCCGAAGCATTCTTAAACTTCAGCGGAATTCCGAGAACAATGGAAGAGTTCCGAAGCATTTTTAAAAGTCAGCGGAATTCCGAGAACAATAGAAGAGTTCCGAAGCTTTTTTAAACTTCAGCAGAATTCCTGGATCAATGGAAGAGTTCCGAAGCATTTTTAAAAGTCAGCAGAATTCCGAGAACAATAGAAGGGTACCAAAGCATGTTTAAACTTCAGCGGAATTCTGAGAACAATGTAAGAGTTCTGAAGCATTTTTAAGCTTCACCGGAATTCCGAGAACAATGGAAGAGTTCCGAAGCATTTTTAAACATCAGCGGAATTCCGAGAACAATGGAACAGTTCTGAAGCATTTTTAAACATCAGCGGAATTTTGAAAACAATGGAAGATTTCCGAAGCATTTTTAAACGTCAGCGGAATTCTGCGAACACTGGAAGAGTTCCGAAGCATTTTTAAACTTCAGCGGAATTTGGAGAACAATCGAAGAGTTCCGAAGCATTTTTAAAAGTCAGCGGAATTCCGAGAACACTGGAAGAGTTCCGAAGCATTTTTAAACTTCAGCGGAATTTGGAGAACAATCGAAGAGTTCCGAAGCATTTTTAAAAGTCAGCGGAATTCCGAGAACAATGGAAGAGTTGTGAAGCATTTTTAAACGTCAGCGGAATTCCGAGAACACTGGAAGAGTTCCGAAGCATTTTTAAACGTCAGCGGAATTCCGAGAACAATGGAAGAGTTCTGAAGCCTTTTTAAATGTCAGCGGAATTCCGAGAACAATGGAAGACTTCTGAAGCATTTTTAAATGTCAGCGGAATTCTGAGAACAATGGAAGAGTTCCGAAGCATTTTTAAACTTCAGCAGAATTCCGAGAACAATGGAAGAGTTCCGAAGCATACTTAAACTTCAGCGGAATTCCGAGAACAATGGAAGAGTTCTGAAGCATTTTTAAAAGTCAGCGGAATACCGAGAACAATGGAAGAGTTGTGAAGCAATTTTAAAAGTCAGGGGAATTCCGAGAACAATGGAAGAGTTGTGAAGCATTTTTAAACGTCAGTGGAATTCCAAGAACAATGGAAGAGTTCCGAAGCATTTTTAAATGTCAGCAGAATTCTGAGAACAATGGAAGGGTTCCGAAGCATTTTTGAACTTCAGCAGAATTCCGAGAACAATGGAAGAGTTCCGAAGCATACTTAAACTTCAGCGGAATTCCGAGAACAATGGAAGAGTTCTGAAGCATTTTTAAAAGTCAGCGGAATACCGAGAACAATGGAAGAGTTGTGAAGCAATTTTAAAAGTCAGCGGAATTCCGAGAACAATGGAAGAGTTGTGAAGCATTTTTAAACGTCAGTGGAATTCAAAGAACAATGGAAGAGTTCCGAAGCATTTTTAAATGTCAGCAGAATTCTGAGAACAATGGAAGAGTTCCGAAGCATTTTGGAACTTCAGCAGAATTCCGAGAACAATGGAAGAGTTCCGAAGCATTCTTAAACTTCAGCGGAATTCCGAGAACAATGGAACAGTTTTGAAGCAATTTTAAGCGTCAGCGGAATTCCGACAGCAATGGAAGAGTTCCGAAGCATTTTTAAAAGTCAGCAGAATTCTGAGAACAATAGAAGAGTTGTGAAGCATTTTTAAGCGTCAGCGGAATTCCGAGAACAATGAAAGAATTCCGAAGCATTTTTAAACTTCAAAACTTCAGAAGAATTCCGAGAACAATGGAAGAGTTCCGAAGCATTTTTAAACTTCAGCGGAATTTGGAGAACAATCGAAGAGTTCCGAAGCATTTTTAAAAGTCAGCGGAATTCCGAGAACACTGGAAGAGTTCCGAAGCATTTTTAAACTTCAGCGGAATTTGGAGAACAATCGAAGAGTTCCGAAGCATTTTTAAAAGTCAGCGGAATTCCGAGAACAATGGAGGAGTTGTAAAGCATATTTAAAAGTCAGCGGAATTCCGAGAACAATGGAAGAGTTGTGAAGCATTTTTAAAAGTCAGCGTAATTCCGAGAACAATGGAAGAGTTGTGAAGCATTTTTAAACGTCAGCGGAATTCCGAGAACAATGGAAGAGTTCTGAAGCCTTTTTAAATGTCAGCGGAATTCCGAGAACAATGGAAGAGTTCCGAAGCATTTTTAAATGTCAGCGGAATTCTGAGAACAATGGAAGAGTTCCGAAGCATTTTTAAACTTCAGCGGAATTTGGAGAACAATCGAAGAGTTCCGAAGCATTTTTAAAAGTCAGCGGAATTCCGAGAACACTGGAAGAGTTCCGAAGCATTTTTAAACTTCAGCGGAATTTGGAGAACAATCGAAGAGTTCCGAAGCATTTTTAAAAGTCAGCGGAATTCCGAGAACAATGGAGGAGTTGTAAAGCATATTTAAAAGTCAGCGGAATTCCGAGAACAATGGAAGAGTTGTGAAGCATTTTTAAAAGTCAGCGGAATTCCGAGAACAATGGAAGAGTTGTGAAGCATTTTTAAACGTCAGCGGAATTCCGAGAACAATGGAAGAGTTCTGAAGCCTTTTTAAATGTCAGCGGAATTCCGAGAACAATGGAAGAGTTCCGAAGCATTTTTAAATGTCAGCGGAATTCTGAGAACAATGGAAGAGTTCCGAAGCATTTTTAAACTTCAGCAGAATTCCGAGAACAATGGAAGAGTTCCGAAGCATACTTAAACTTCAGCGGAATTCCGAGAACAATGGAAGAGTTCTGAAGCATTTTTAAAAGTCAGCAGAATACCGAGAACAATGGAAGAGTTGTGAAGCATTTTTAAACATCAGCGGAATACCAGAACAATGGAAGAGTTCCGAAGCATTTTTAAATGTCAGCGGAATTCCGAGAACAATGGAAGAGTTCTGAAGCATTTTTAAACGTCAGCGGATTTTGAAAACAATGGAAGATTTCCGAAGCATTTTTAAACTTCAGCGGAATTTGGAGAACAATCGAAGAGTTCCGAAGCAATTTTAAAAGTCAGCGGAATTCCGAGAACAATGGAAGAGTTGTGAAGCATTTTTAAACGTCAGTGGAATTCCAAGAACAAAGGAAGAGTTCCGAAGCATTTTTAAACGTCAGCGGAATTCCGAGAACAATGGAAGAGTTCTGAAGGCTTTTTAAATGTCAGCGGAATTCCGAGAACAATGGAAGAGTTCCGAAGCATTTTTAAATGTCAGCGGAATTCTGAGAACAATGGAAGAGTTCCGAAGCATTTTTAAACTTCAGCAGAATTCCGAGAACAATGGAAGAGTTCCGAAGCATACTTAAACTTCAGCGGAATTCCGAGAACAATGGAAGAGTTCCGAAGCATTTTTAAATTTCAGCGGAATTCTGAGAACAATGTAAGAGTTCTGAAGCATTTTTAAACTTCACCGGAATTCCGAGAACAATGGAAGAGTTCCGAAGCATTTTTAAACATCAGCGGAATTCCGAGAACAATGGAACAGTTCTGAAGCATTTTTAAACATCAGCGGAATTTTGAAAACAATGGAAGATTTCCGAAGCATTTTTAAACGTCAGCGGAATTCTGCGAACACTGGAAGAGTTCCGAAGCATTTTTAAACTTCAGCGGAATTTGGAGAACAATCGAAGAGTTCCGAAGCATTTTTAAAAGTCAGCGGAATTCCGAGAACACTGGAAGAGTTCCGAAGCATTTTTAAACTTCAGCGGAATTTGGAGAACAATCGAAGAGTTCCAAAGCATTTTTAAAAGTCAGCGGAATTCCGAGAACAATGGAAGAGTTGTGAAGCATTTTTAAACGTCAGCGGAATTCCGAGAACACTGGAAGAGTTCCGAAGCATTTTTAAACGTCAGCGGAATTCCGAGAACAATGGAAGAGTTCTGAAGCCTTTTTAAATGTCAGCGGAATTCCGAGAACAATGGAAGACTTCTGAAGCATTTTTAAATGTCAGCGGAATTCTGAGAACAATGGAAGAGTTCCGAAGCATTTTTAAACTTCAGCAGAATTCCGAGAACAATGGAAGAGTTCCGAAGCATACTTAAACTTCAGCGGAATTCCGAGAACAATGGAAGAGTTCTGAAACATTTTTAAAAGTCAGCGGAATACCGAGAACAATGGAAGAGTTGTGAAGCAATTTTAAAAGTCAGGGGAATTCCGAGAACAATGGAAGAGTTGTGAAGCATTTTTAAACGTCAGTGGAATTCCAAGAACAATGGAAGAGTTCCGAAGCATTTTTAAATGTCAGCAGAATTCTGAGAACAATGGAAGGGTTCCGAAGCATTTTTGAACTTCAGCAGAATTCCGAGAACAATGGAAGAGTTCCGAAGCATACTTAAACTTCAGCGGAATTCCGAGAACAATGGAAGAGTTCTGAAGCATTTTTAAAAGTCAGCGGAATACCGAGAACAATGGAAGAGTTGTGAAGCAATTTTAAAAGTCAGCGGAATTCCGAGAACAATGGAAGAGTTGTGAAGCATTTTTAAACGTCAGTGGAATTCCAAGAACAATGGAAGAGTTCCGAAGCATTTTTAAATGTCAGCAGAATTCTGAGAACAATGGAAGAGTTCCGAAGCATTTTGGAACTTCAGCAGAATTCCGAGAACAATGGAAGAGTTCCGAAGCATTCTTAAACTTCAGCGGAATTCCGAGAACAATGGAACAGTTTTGAAGCAATTTTAAGCGTCAGCGGAATTCCGACAGCAATGGAAGAGTTCCGAAGCATTTTTAAAAGTCAGCAGAATTCTGAGAACAATAGAAGAGTTGTGAAGCATTTTTAAGCGTCAGCGGAATTCCGAGAACAATGAAAGAATTCCGAAGCATTTTTAAACTTCAAAACTTCAGAAGAATTCCGAGAACAATGGAAGAGTTCCGAAGCATTCTTAAACTTCAGCGGAATTCCGAGAACAATGGAAGAGTTCCGAAGCATTTTTAAAAGTCAGCGGAATTCCGAGAACAATGGAAGAGTTCCGAAGCATTTTTAAACATCAGAAGAATTCCTGGATCAATGGAAGAGTTCCGAAGCATTTTTAAAAGTCAGCAGAATTCCGAGAACAATAGAAGGGTACCAAAGCATGTTTAAACTTCAGCGGAATTCTGAGAACAATGTAAGAGTTCCGAAGCATTTTTAAACTTCACCGGAATTCCGAGAACAATGGAAGAGTTCCGAAGCATTTTTAAACGTCAGGGGAATTCCGAGAACAATGGAAGAGTTCTGAAGCATTTTTAAACGTCAGCGGAATTTTGAAAACAATGGAAGATTTCCGAAGCATTTTTAAACGTCAGCGGATTTCTGTGAACACTGGAAGAGTTCCGAAGCATTTTTAAACTTCAGCGGAATTTGGAGAACAATCGAAGAGTTCCGAAGCATTTTTAAAAGTCAGCGGAATTCCGAGAACACTGGAAGAGTTCCGAAGCATTTTTAAACTTCAGCGGAATTTGGAGAACAATCGAAGAGTTCCGAAGCATTTTTAAAAGTCAGCGGAATTCCGAGAACAATGGAGGAGTTGTAAAGCATATTTAAAAGTCAGCGGAATTCCGAGAACAATGGAAGAGTTGTGAAGCATTTTTAAAAGTCAGCGGAATTCCGAGAACAATGGAAGAGTTGTGAAGCATTTTTAAACGTCAGCGGAATTCCGAGAACAATGGAAGAGTTCTGAAGCCTTTTTAAATGTCAGCGGAATTCCGAGAACAATGGAAGAGTTCCGAAGCATTTTTAAATGTCAGCGGAATTCTGAGAACAATGGAAGAGTTCCGAAGCATTTTTAAACTTCAGCAGAATTCCGAGAACAATGGAAGAGTTCCGAAGCATACTTAAACTTCAGCGGAATTCCGAGAACAATGGAAGAGTTCTGAAGCATTTTTAAAAGTCAGCAGAATACCGAGAACAATGGAAGAGTTGTGAAGCATTTTTAAACATCAGCGGAATACCAGAACAATGGAAGAGTTCCGAAGCATTTTTAAATGTCAGCGGAATTCCGAGAACAATGGAAGAGTTCTGAAGCATTTTTAAACGTCAGCGGATTTTGAAAACAATGGAAGATTTCCGAAGCATTTTTAAACTTCAGCGGAATTTGGAGAACAATCGAAGAGTTCCGAAGCAATTTTAAAAGTCAGCGGAATTCCGAGAACAATGGAAGAGTTGTGAAGCATTTTTAAACGTCAGTGGAATTCCAAGAACAAAGGAAGAGTTCCGAAGCATTTTTAAACGTCAGCGGAATTCCGAGAACAATGGAAGAGTTCTGAAGGCTTTTTAAATGTCAGCGGAATTCCGAGAACAATGGAAGAGTTGTGAAGCATTTTTAAGCATCAGCGGAATTCCGAGAACAATGGAAGAGTTCCGAAGCATTTTTAAACTTCAGAAGAATTCTGAGAACAATGGAAGAGTTCCGAAGCATTCTTAAACTTCAGCGGAATTCCGAGAACAATGGAAGAGTTTCGAAGCATTTTTAAAAGTCAGCGGAATTCCGAGAACAATAGAAGAGTTGTGAAGCAATTTTAAGCGTCAGCGGAATTCCGAGAACAATGGAAGAGTTCCGAAGCATTTTTAAACGTCAGCGGAATTCCGGGAACAATGGAAGAGTTCTGAAGCAATTTTAAGCGTCAGCGGAATTCCGACAGCAATGGAAGAGTTCCGAAGCATTTTTAAAAGTCAGCAGAATTCTGAGAACAATAGAAGAGTTGTGAAGCATTTTTAAGCGTCAGCGGAATTCCGAGAACAATGAAAGAATTCCGAAGCATTTTTAAACTTCAAAACTTCAGAAGAATTCCGAGAACAATGGAAGAGTTCCGAAGCATTCTTAAACTTCAGCGGAATTCCGAGAACAATGGAAGAGTTCCGAAGCATTTTTAAAAGTCAGCGGAATTCCGAGAACAATGGAAGAGTTCCGAAGCATTTTTAAACATCAGAAGAATTCCTGGATCAATGGAAGAGTTCCGAAGCATTTTTAAAAGTCAGCAGAATTCCGAGAACAATAGAAGGGTACCAAAGCATGTTTAAACTTCAGCGGAATTCTGAGAACAATGTAAGAGTTCCGAAGCATTTTTAAACTTCACCGGAATTCCGAGAACAATGGAAGAGTTCCGAAGCATTTTTAAACGTCAGGGGAATTCCGAGAACAATGGAAGAGTTCTGAAGCATTTTTAAACGTCAGCGGAATTTTGAAAACAATGGAAGATTTCCGAAGCATTTTTAAACGTCAGCGGATTTCTGTGAACACTGGAAGAGTTCCGAAGCATTTTTAAACTTCAGCGGAATTTGGAGAACAATCGAAGAGTTCCGAAGCATTTTTAAAAGTCAGCGGAATTCCGAGAACACTGGAAGAGTTCCGAAGCATTTTTAAACTTCAGCGGAATTTGGAGAACAATCGAAGAGTTCCGAAGCATTTTTAAAAGTCAGCGGAATTCCGAGAACAATGGAGGAGTTGTAAAGCATATTTAAAAGTCAGCGGAATTCCGAGAACAATGGAAGAGTTGTGAAGCATTTTTAAAAGTCAGCGGAATTCCGAGAACAATGGAAGAGTTGTGAAGCATTTTTAAACGTCAGCGGAATTCCGAGAACAATGGAAGAGTTCTGAAGCCTTTTTAAATGTCAGCGGAATTCCGAGAACAATGGAAGAGTTCCGAAGCATTTTTAAATGTCAGCGGAATTCTGAGAACAATGGAAGAGTTCCGAAGCATTTTTAAACTTCAGCAGAATTCCGAGAACAATGGAAGAGTTCCGAAGCATACTTAAACTTCAGCGGAATTCCGAGAACAATGGAAGAGTTCTGAAGCATTTTTAAAAGTCAGCAGAATACCGAGAACAATGGAAGAGTTGTGAAGCATTTTTAAACATCAGCGGAATACCAGAACAATGGAAGAGTTCCGAAGCATTTTTAAATGTCAGCGGAATTCCGAGAACAATGGAAGAGTTCTGAAGCATTTTTAAACGTCAGCGGATTTTGAAAACAATGGAAGATTTCCGAAGCATTTTTAAACTTCAGCGGAATTTGGAGAACAATCGAAGAGTTCCGAAGCAATTTTAAAAGTCAGCGGAATTCCGAGAACAATGGAAGAGTTGTGAAGCATTTTTAAACGTCAGTGGAATTCCAAGAACAAAGGAAGAGTTCCGAAGCATTTTTAAACGTCAGCGGAATTCCGAGAACAATGGAAGAGTTCTGAAGGCTTTTTAAATGTCAGCGGAATTCCGAGAACAATGGAAGAGTTGTGAAGCATTTTTAAGCATCAGCGGAATTCCGAGAACAATGGAAGAGTTCCGAAGCATTTTTAAACTTCAGAAGAATTCTGAGAACAATGGAAGAGTTCCGAAGCATTCTTAAACTTCAGCGGAATTCCGAGAACAATGGAAGAGTTTCGAAGCATTTTTAAAAGTCAGCGGAATTCCGAGAACAATAGAAGAGTTGTGAAGCAATTTTAAGCGTCAGCGGAATTCCGAGAACAATGGAAGAGTTCCGAAGCATTTTTAAACGTCAGCGGAATTCCGGGAACAATGGAAGAGTTCTGAAGCATTTTTAAACGTCAGCGGAATTTTGAAAAACAATGGAAGATTTCCAAAGCATTTTTAAACGTCAGCGGATTTCTGTGAACAATGGAAGAGTTCCGAAGCATTTTTAAACTTCAGCAGAATTCCGAGAACAATGGAAGAGTTCCGAAGCATACTTAAACTTCAGCGGAATTCCGAGAACAATGGAAGAGTTCTGAAGCATTTTTAAAAGTCAGCGGAATACCGAGAACAATGGAAGAGTTGTGAAGCATTTTTAAACATCAGCGGAATACCAGAAAAATGGAAGAGATCCGAAGCATTTTTAAATGTCAGCGGAATTCCGAGAACAATGGAAGAGTTCTGAAGCATTTTTAAACGTCAGCGGATTTTGAAAACAATGGAAGATTTCCGAAGCATTTTTAAACGTCAGCGGAATTCTGTGAACACTGGAAGAGTTCCAAAGCATTTTTAAACTTCAGCGGAATTTGGAGAACAATCGAAGAGTTCCGAAGCAATTTTTAATGTCAGCGGAATTCCGAGAACAATGGAAGAGTTGTGAAGCATTTTTAAACGTCAGTGGAATTCCAAGAACAAAGGAAGACTTCCGAAGCATTTTTAAACGTCAGCGGAATTCCGAGAACAATGGAAGAGTTCTGAAGGCTTTTTAAATGTCAGCGGAATTCCGAGAACAATGGAAGAGTTCCGAAGCATTTTTAAATGTCAGCGGAATTCTGAGAACAATGGAAGAGTTCCGAAGCATACTTAAACTTCAGCGGAATTCCGAGAACAATGGAAGAGTTCAGAAGCATTTTTAAAAGTCAGCGGAATACCGAGAACAATGGAAGAGTTGTGAAGCATTTTTAAGCATCAGCGGAATTCCGAGAACAATGGAAGAGTTCCGAAGCATTTTTAAACTTCAGAAGAATTCTGAGAACAATGGAAGAGTTCCGAAGCATTCTTAAACTTCAGCGGAATTCCGAGAACAATGGAAGAGTTTCGAAGCATTTTTAAAAGTCAGCGGAATTCCGAGAACAATAGAAGAGTTGTGAAGCAATTTTAAGCGTCAGCGGATTTCCGAGAACAATGGAAGAGTTCCGAAGCATTTTTAAACGTCAGCGGAATTTCGAGAACAATGGAAGAGTTCCGAAGCATTTTTAAACTTCAGAAGAATTCTGAGAACAATGGAAGAGTTCCGAAGCATTCTTAAACTTCAGCGGAATTCCGAGAACAATGGAAGAGTTTCGAAGCATTTTTAAAAGTCAGCGGAATTCCGAGAACAATAGAAGAGTTGTGAAGCAATTTTAAGCGTCAGCGGATTTCCGAGAACAATGGAAGAGTTCCGAAGCATTTTTAAACGTCAGCGGAATTTCGAGAACAATGGAAGAGTTCCGAAGCATTTTTAAAAGTCAGCGGAATTCCGAGAACAATGGAAGAGTTCCGAAGCATTTTTAAAAGTCAGCAGAATTCCGAGAACAATAGAAGGGTACCAAAGCATGTTTAAACTTCAGCGGAATTCTGAGAACAATGTAAGCGTTCCGAAGCATTTTTAAACTTCACCGGAATTCCGAGAACAATGGAAGAGTTCCGAAGCATTTTTAAACGTCAACGGAATTCCGAGAACAATGGAAGAGTTCTGAAGCATTTTTAAACATCAGCGGAATTTTGAAAACAATGGAAGATTTCCGAAGCATTTTTAAACGTCAGCGGAATTCTGCAAACACTGGAAGAGTTCCGAAGCATTTTTAAACTTCAGCGGAATTTAGAGAACAATCGAAGAGTTCCGAAGCATTTTTAAAAGTCAGCAGAATTCCGAGAACAATGGAAGAGTTGTGAAGCATTTTTAAGCGTCAGCGGAATTCCTAGAACAATGGAAGAGTTCCGAAGCATTTTTAAACTTCAGCAGAATTCTGAGAACAATGGAAGAGTTCCGAAGCATTCTTAAACGTCAGCGGAATTCCGAGAACAATGGAAGAGTTTCGAAGCACTTTTAAACTTCAAAACTTCAGTAGAATTCCGAGAACAATGGAAGAGTTCTGAAGCATTCTTAAACTTCAGCGGAATACCGAGAACAATGGAAGAGTTCCGAAGCATTTTTAAAAGTCAGCGGAATTCCGAGAACAATGGAAGAGTTCCGAAGCATTTTTAAAAGTCAGCAGAATTCCGAGAACAATAGAAGGGTAACAAAGCATGTTTAAACTTCAGCGGAATTCTGAGAACAATGTAAGCGTTCCGAAGCATTTTTAAACTTCACCGGAATTCCGAGAACAATGGAAGAGTTCCAAAGCATTTTTAAACGTCAGCGGAATTCCGAGAACAATGGAAGAGTTCTGAAGCATTTTTAAACATCAGCGGAATTTTGAAAACAATGGAAGATTTCCAAAGCATTTTTAAACGTCAGCGGAATTCTGCGAACACTGGAAGAGTTCCGAAGCATTTTTAAACTTCAGCGGAATTTGGAGAACAATCGAAGAGTTCCGAAGCATTTTTAAAAGTCAGCAGAATTCCGAGAACAATGGAAGAGTTGTGAAGCATTTTTAAGCGTCAGCGGAATTCCGAGAACAATGGAAGAGTTCCGAAGCATTTTTAAACTTCAGCAGAATTCTGAGAACAATGGAAGAGTTCCGAAGCATTCTTAAACTTCAGCGGAATTCCGAGAACAATGGAAGAGTTTCGAAGCATTTTTAAAAGTCCGCAGAATTCCGAGAACAATAGAAGAGTTGTGAAGCAATTTTAAGCGTCAGCGGAATTCCGAGAACAATGGAAGTGTTCCGAAGAATTTTTAAAAGTCAGCGGAATTCTGAGAACAATAGAAGAGTTGTGAAGCATTTTTAAGCGTCAGCGGAATTCCGAGAACAATGGAAGAATTCCGAAGCATTTTTAAACTTCAAAACTTCAGTAGAATTCCGAGAATAATGGAAGAGTTCTGAAGCATTCTTAAACTTCAGCAGAATTCCGAGAACAATGGAAGAGTTCCGAAGCATTTTTAAAAGTCAGCGGAATTCCAAGAACAATGGAAGAGTTCCGAAGCATTTTTAAAAGTCAGCAGAATTCCGAGAACAATAGAAGGGTACCAAAGCATGTTTAAACTTCAGCGGAATTCTGAGAACAATGTAAGCGTTCCGAAGCATTTTTAAACTTCACCGCAATTCCGAGAACAATGGAAGAGTTCCGAAGCATTTTTAAACGTCAGCGGAATTCCGAGAACAATGGAAGAGTTCTGAAGCATTTTTAAACGTCAGCGGAATTTTGAAAACAATGGAAGATTTCCAAAGCATTTTTAAACATCAGCGGAATTCTGCGAACACTGGAAGAGTTCCGAAGCATTTTTAAACTTCAGCGGAATTCCGAGAACAATGGAAGAGTTGTGAAGCATTTTTAAAAGTCAGCGGAATTCCGAGAACAATAGAAGAGTTGTGAAGCAATTTTAAGCGTCAGCGGAATTCCGAGAACAATGGAAGTGTTCCGAAGCATTTTTAAACGTCAGCAGAATTCCGAGAACAATGGAAGAGTTCTGAAGCATTTTTAAAAGTCAGCGGAATTCTGAGAACAATAGAAGAGTTGTGAAGCATTTTTAAGCGTCAGCGGAATTCCGAGAACAATGGAAGAATTCCGAAGCATTTTTAAACTTCAAAACTTCAGCAGAATTCCAAGAACAATGGAAGAGTTCCGAAGCATTCTTAAACTTCAGTGGAATTCCGAGAACAATGGAAGAGTTCCGAAGCATTTTTAAAAGTCAGCGGAATTCCGAGAACAATGGAAGAGTTCCGAAGCATTTTTAAAAGTCAGCAGAATTCCGAGAACAATAGAAGGGTACCAAAGCATGTTTAAACTTCAGCGGAATTCTGAGAACAATGGAAGAGTTCCGAAGCATTTTTAAACGTCAGCGGAATTCCGAGAACAATGGAAGAGTTCTGAAGCATTTTTAAACGTCAGCGGAATTTTGAAAACAATGGAAGATTTCCGAAGCATTTTTAAACGTCAGCGGAATTCTGCGAACACTGGAAGAGTTCCGAAGCATTTTTAAAAGTCAGCGGAATTCCGAGAACAATGGAAGAGTTGTGAAGCATTTTTAAGCGTCAGTGGAATTCCGAGAACAATGGAAAAATTCCGAAGCATTTTTAAACTTCAAAACTTCGGCGGAATTCCGAGAACAATGGAAGAGTTCCGAAGCATTTTTAAAAGTCAGCGGAATTCCGAGAACAATGGAAGAGTTCCGAAGCATTTTTAAAAGTCAGCAGAATTCCGAGAACAATAGAAGGGTACCAAAGCATGTTTAAACTTCAGCGGAATTCTGAGAACAATGTAAGCGTTCCGAAGCATTTTTAAACTTCACCGCAATTCCGAGAACAATGGAAGAATTCCGAAGCATTTTTAAACGTCAGCGGAATTCCGAGAAAAATGGAAGAGTTCTGAAGCATTTTTAAACGTCAGCGGAATTTTGAAAACAATGGAAGATTTCCGAAGCATTTTTAAACGTCAGCGGAATTCTGCAAACACTGGAAGAGTTCCGAAGCATTTTTAAACTTCAGCGGAATTTGGAGAACAATCGAAGAGTTCCGAAGCATTTTTAAAAGTCAGCGGAATTCCGAGAACAATGGAAGAGTTGTGAAGCATTTTTAAGCGTCAGCGGAATACCGAGAACAATGGAAGAGTTCCGAAGCATTTTTAAACTTCAGCAGAATTCTGAGAACAATGGAAGAGTTCCGAAGCATTCTTAAACTTCAGCGGAATTCCGAGGACAATGGAAGAGTTCCAAAGCTTTTTTAAATGTCAGCGGAATTCCGAGAACAATAGAAGAGTTGTGAAGCATTTTTAAGCGTCAGCGGAATTCTGAGAACAATATAAGAGTTCCGAAGCATTTTTAAACTTCAGCAGAATTCTGAGAACAATGGAAGAGTTCTGAAGCATTTTTAAACTTCAGCAGAATTATGAGAACAATGGAAGAGTTCCGAAGCATTCTTAAACTTCAGCGGAATTCCGAGAACAATGGAAGAGTTTCGAAGCATTTTTAAACCTCAAAACTTCAGTAGAATTCCGAGAACAATGGAAGAGTTCTGAAGCATTCTTAAACTTCAGCGGAATACCGAGAACAATGGAAGAGTTCCGAAGCATTTTTAAAAGTCAGCGGAATTCCGAGAACAATGGAAGAGTTCCGAAGCATTTTTAAAAGTCAGCAGAATTCCGAGAACAATAGAAGGGTAACAAAGCATGTTTAAACTTCAGCGGAATTCTGAGAACAATGTAAGCGTTCCGAAGCATTTTTAAACTTCACCGGAATTCCGAGAACAATGGAAGAGTTCCAAAGCATTTTTAAACGTCAGCGGAATTCCGAGAACAATGGAAGAGTTCTGAAGCATTTTTAAACATCAGCGGAATTTTGAAAACAATGGAAGATTTCCAAAGCATTTTTAAACGTCAGCGGAATTCTGCGAACACTGGAAGAGTTCCGAAGCATTTTTAAACTTCAGCGGAATTTGGAGAACAATCGAAGAGTTCCGAAGCATTTTTAAAAGTCAGCAGAATTCCGAGAACAATGGAAGAGTTGTGAAGCATTTTTAAGCGTCAGCGGAATTCCGAGAACAATGGAAGAGTTCCGAAGCATTTTTAAACTTCAGCAGAATTCTGAGAACAATGGAAGAGTTCCGAAGCATTCTTAAACTTCAGCGGAATTCCGAGAACAATGGAAGAGTTTCGAAGCATTTTTAAAAGTCAGCAGAATTCCGAGAACAATAGAAGAGTTGTGAAGCAATTTTAAGCGTCAGCGGAATTCCGAGAACAATGGAAGTGTTCCGAAGAATTTTTAAACGTCAGCGGAATTCCGAGAACGATGGAAGAGTTCTGAAGCATTTTTAAAAGTCAGCGGAATTCTGAGAACAATAGAAGAGTTGTGAAGCATTTTTAAGCGTCAGCGGAATTCCGAGAACAATGGAAGAATTCCGAAGCATTTTTAAACTTCAAAACTTCAGTAGAATTCCGAGAATAATGGAAGAGTTCTGAAGCATTCTTAAACTTCAGCAGAATTCCGAGAACAATGGAAGAGTTCCGAAGCATTTTTAAAAGTCAGCGGAATTCCAAGAACAATGGAAGAGTTCCGAAGCATTTTTAAAAGTCAGCAGAATTCCGAGAACAATTGAAGGGTACCAAAGCATGTTTAAACTTCAGCGGAATTCTGAGAACAATGTAAGCGTTCCGAAGCATTTTTAAACTTCACCGCAATTCCGAGAACAATGGAAGAGTTCCGAAGCATTTTTAAACGTCAGCGGAATTCCGAGAACAATGGAAGAGTTCTGAAGCATTTTTAAACGTCAGCGGAATTTTGAAAACAATGGAAGATTTCCAAAACATTTTTAAACGTCAGCGGAATTCTGCGAACACTGGAAGAGTTCCGAAGCATTTTTAAACTTCAGCGGAATTCCGAGAACAATGGAAGAGTTGTGAAGCATTTTTAAAAGTCAGCGGAATTCCGAGAACAATAGAAGAGTTGTGAAGCAATTTTAAGCGTCAGCGGAATTCCGAGAACAATGGAAGTGTTCCGAAGCATTTTTAAACGTCAGCAGAATTCCGAGAACAATGGAAGAGTTCTGAAGCATTTTTAAAAGTCAGCGGAATTCTGAGAACAATAGAAGAGTTGTGAAGCATTTTTAAGCGTCAGCGGAATTCCGAGAACAATGGAAGAATTCCAAAGCATTTTTAAACTTCAAAACTTCAGCAGAATTCCAAGAACAATGGAAGAGTTCCGAAGCATTCTTAAACTTCAGTGGAATTCCGAGAACAATGGAAGAGTTCCGAAGCATTTTTAAAAGTCAGCGGAATTCCGAGAACAATGGAAGAGTTCCGAAGCATTTTTAAAAGTCAGCAGAATTCCGAGAACAATAGAAGGGTACCAAAGCATGTTTAAACTTCAGCGGAATTCTGAGAACAATGGAAGAGTTCCGAAGCATTTTTAAACGTCAGCGGAATTCCGAGAACAATGGAAGAGTTCTGAAGCATTTTTAAACGTCAGCGGAATTTTGAAAACAATGGAAGATTTCCGAAGCATTTTTAAACGTCAGCGGAATTCTGCGAACACTGGAAGAGTTCCGAAGCATTTTTAAAAGTCAGCGGAATTCCGAGAACAATGGAAGAGTTGTGAAGCATTTTTAAGCGTCAGTGGAATTCCGAGAACAATGGAAAAATTCCGAAGCATTTTTAAACTTCAAAACTTCGGCGGAATTCCGAGAACAATGGAAGAGTTCCGAAGCATTTTTAAAAGTCAGCGGAATTCCGAGAACAATGGAAGAGTTCCGAAGCATTTTTAAAAGTCAGCAGAATTCCGAGAACAATAGAAGGGTACCAAAGCATGTTTAAACTTCAGCGGAATTCTGAGAACAATGTAAGCGTTCCGAAGCATTTTTAAACTTCACCGCAATTCCGAGAACAATGGAAGAATTCCGAAGCATTTTTAAACGTCAGCGGAATTCCGAGAAAAATGGAAGAGTTCTGAAGCATTTTTAAACGTCAGCGGAATTTTGAAAACAATGGAAGATTTCCGAAGCATTTTTAAACGTCAGCGGAATTCTGCAAACACTGGAAGAGTTCCGAAGCATTTTTAAACTTCAGCGGAATTTGGAGAACAATCGAAGAGTTCCGAAGCATTTTTAAAAGTCAGCGGAATTCCGAGAACAATGGAAGAGTTGTGAAGCATTTTTAAGCGTCAGCGGAATACCGAGAACAATGGAAGAGTTCCGAAGCATTTTTAAACTTCAGCAGAATTCTGAGAACAATGGAAGAGTTCCGAAGCATTCTTAAACTTCAGCGGAATTCCGAGGACAATGGAAGAGTTCCGAAGCTTTTTTAAATGTCAGCGGAATTCCGAGAACAATAGAAGAGTTGTGAAGCATTTTTAAGCGTCAGCGGAATTCTGAGAACAATGGAAGAGTTCCGAAGCATTTTTAAACTTCAGCAGAATTCTGAGAACAATGGAAGAGTTCTGAAGCATTTTTAAACTTCAGCAGAATTCTGAGAACAATGGAAGAGTTCCGAAGCATTCTTAAACTTCAGCGGAATTCCGAGAACAATGGAAGAGTTTCGAAGCATTTTTAAACTTCAAAACTTCAGTAGAATTCCGAGAACAATGGAAGAGTGCTGAAGCATTCTTAAACTTCAGCGGAATACCGAGAACAATGGAAGAGTTCCGAAGCATTTTTAAAAGTCAGCGGAATTCCGAGAACAATGGAAGAGTTCCGAAGCATTTTTAAAAGTCAGCAGAATTCCGAGAACAATAGAAGGGTAACAAAGCATGTTTAAACTTCAGCGGAATTCTGAGAACAATGTAAGCGTTCCGAAGCATTTTTAAACTTCACCGGAATTCCGAGAACAATGGAAGAGTTCCAAAGCATTTTTAAACGTCAGCGGAATTCCGAGAACAATGGAAGAGTTCTGAAGCATTTTTAAACATCAGCGGAATTTTGAAAACAATGGAAGATTTCCAAAGCATTTTTAAACGTCAGCGGAATTCTGCGAACACTGGAAGAGTTCCGAATCATTTTTAAACTTCAGCGGAATTTGGAGAACAATCGAAGAGTTCCGAAGCATTTTTAAAAGTCAGCAGAATTCCGAGAACAATGGAAGAGTTGTGAAGCAATTTTAAGCGTCAGCGGAATTCCGAGAACAATGGAAGAGTTCCGAAGCATTTTTAAACTTCAGCAGAATTCTGAGAACAATGGAAGAGTTCCGAAGCATTCTTAAACTTCAGCGGAATTCCGAGAACAATGGAAGAGTTTCGAAGCATTTTTAAAAGTCAGCAGAATTCCGAGAACAATAGAAGAGTTGTGAAGCAATTTTAAGCGTCAGCGGAATTCCGAGAACAATGGAAGTGTTCCGAAGAATTTTTAAACGTCAGCGGAATTCCGAGAACGATGGAAGAGTTCTGAAGCATTTTTAAAAGTCAGCGGAATTCTGAGAACAATAGAAGAGTTGTGAAGCATTTTTAAGCGTCAGCGGAATTCCGAGAACAATGGAAGAATTCCAAAGCATTTGTAAACTTCAAAACTTCAGTAGAATTCCGAGAATAATGGAAGAGTTCTGAAGCATTCTTAAACTTCAGCAGAATTCCGAGAACAATGGAAGAGTTCCGAAGCATTTTTAAAAGTCAGCGGAATTCCAAGAACAATGGAAGAGTACCGAAGCATTTTTAAAAGTCAGCAGAATTCCGAGAACAATAGAAGGGTACCAAAGCATGTTTAAACTTCAGCGGAATTCTGAGAACAATGTAAGCGTTCCGAAGCATTTTTAAACTTCACCGCAATTCCGAGAACAATGGAAGAGTTCCGAAGCATTTTTAAACGTCAGCGGAATTCCGAGAACAATGGAAGAGTTCTGAAGCATTTTTAAACGTCAGCGGAATTTTGAAAACAATGGAAGATTTCCAAAGCATTTTTAAACGTCAGCGGAATTCTGCGAACACTGGAAGAGTTCCGAAGCATTTTTAAACTTCAGCGGAATTCCGAGAACAATGGAAGAGTTGTGAAGCATTTTTAAAAGTCAGCGGAATTCCGAGAACAATAGAAGAGTTGTGAAGCAATTTTAAGCGTCAGCGGAATTCCGAGAACAATGTAAGTGTTCCGAAGCATTTTTAAACGTCAGCAGAATTCCGAGAACAATGGAAGAGTTCTGAAGCATTTTTAAAAGTCAGCGGAATTCTGAGAACAATAGAAGAGTTGTGAAGCATTTTTAAGCGTCAGCGGAATTCCGAGAACAATGGAAGAATTCCGAAGCATTTTTAAACTTCAAAACTTCAGCAGAATTCCAAGAACAATGGAAGAGTTCCGAAGCATTCTTAAACTTCAGTGGAATTCCGAGAACAATGGAAGAGTTCCGAAGCATTTTTAAAAGTCAGCGGAATTCCGAGAACAATGGAAGAGTTCCGAAGCATTTTTAAAAGTCAGCAGAATTCCGAGAACAATAGAAGGGTACCAAAGCATGTTTAAACTTCAGCGGAATTCTGAGAACAATGGAAGAGTTCCGAAGCATTTTTAAACGTCAGCGGAATTCCGAGAACAATGGAAGAGTTCTGAAGCATTTTTAAACGTCAGCGGAATTTTGAAAACAATGGAAGATTTCCGAAGCATTTTTAAACGTCAGCGGAATTCTGCGAACACTGGAAGAGTTCCGAAGCATTTTTAAAAGTCAGCGGAATTCCGAGAACAATGGAAGAGTTGTGAAGCATTTTTAAGCGTCAGTGGAATTCCGAGAACAATGGAAAAATTCCGAAGCATTTTTAAACTTCAAAACTTCGGCGGAATTCCGAGAACAATGGAAGAGTTCCGAAGCATTTTTAAAAGTCAGCGGAATTCCGAGAACAATGGAAGAGTTCCGAAGCATTTTTAAACTTCACCGCAATTCCGAGAACAATGGAAGAATTCCGAAGCATTTTTAAACGTCAGCGGAATTCCGAGAAAAATGGAAGAGTTCTGAAGCATTTTTAAACGTCAGCGGAATTTTGAAAACAATGGAAGATTTCCGAAGCATTTTTAAACGTCAGCGGAATTCTGCAAACACTGGAAGAGTTCCGAAGCATTTTTAAACTTCAGCGGAATTTGGAGAACAATCGAAGAGTTCCGAAGCATTTTTAAAAGTCAGCGGAATTCCGAGAACAATGGAAGAGTTGTGAAGCATTTTTAAGCGTCAGCGGAATACCGAGAACAATGGAAGAGTTCCGAAGCATTTTTAAACTTCAGCAGAATTCTGAGAACAATGGAAGAGTTCCGAAGCATTCTTAAACTTCAGCGGAATTCCGAGGACAATGGAAGAGTTCCAAAGCTTTTTTAAATGTCAGCGGAATTCCGAGAACAATAGAAGAGTTGTGAAGCATTTTTAA
This sequence comes from Phyllobates terribilis, assembly GCF_046119375.1. NCBI lineage: Eukaryota > Metazoa > Chordata > Amphibia > Anura > Dendrobatidae > Phyllobates > Phyllobates terribilis. The sequence goes on along the minus strand of NW_027362775.1, from coordinate 16,864,083 downwards.
GCGTCAGCGGAATTCTGAGAACAATATAAGAGTTCCGAAGCATTTTTAAACTTCAGCAGAATTCTGAGAACAATGGAAGAGTTCTGAAGCATTTTTAAACTTCAGCAGAATTATGAGAACAATGGAAGAGTTCCGAAGCATTCTTAAACTTCAGCGGAATTCCGAGAACAATGGAAGAGTTTCGAAGCATTTTTAAACCTCAAAACTTCAGTAGAATTCCGAGAACAATGGAAGAGTTCTGAAGCATTCTTAAACTTCAGCGGAATACCGAGAACAATGGAAGAGTTCCGAAGCATTTTTAAAAGTCAGCGGAATTCCGAGAACAATGGAAGAGTTCCGAAGCATTTTTAAAAGTCAGCAGAATTCCGAGAACAATAGAAGGGTAACAAAGCATGTTTAAACTTCAGCGGAATTCTGAGAACAATGTAAGCGTTCCGAAGCATTTTTAAACTTCACCGGAATTCCGAGAACAATGGAAGAGTTCCAAAGCATTTTTAAACGTCAGCGGAATTCCGAGAACAATGGAAGAGTTCTGAAGCATTTTTAAACATCAGCGGAATTTTGAAAACAATGGAAGATTTCCAAAGCATTTTTAAACGTCAGCGGAATTCTGCGAACACTGGAAGAGTTCCGAAGCATTTTTAAACTTCAGCGGAATTTGGAGAACAATCGAAGAGTTCCGAAGCATTTTTAAAAGTCAGCAGAATTCCGAGAACAATGGAAGAGTTGTGAAGCATTTTTAAGCGTCAGCGGAATTCCGAGAACAATGGAAGAGTTCCGAAGCATTTTTAAACTTCAGCAGAATTCTGAGAACAATGGAAGAGTTCCGAAGCATTCTTAAACTTCAGCGGAATTCCGAGAACAATGGAAGAGTTTCGAAGCATTTTTAAAAGTCAGCAGAATTCCGAGAACAATAGAAGAGTTGTGAAGCAATTTTAAGCGTCAGCGGAATTCCGAGAACAATGGAAGTGTTCCGAAGAATTTTTAAACGTCAGCGGAATTCCGAGAACGATGGAAGAGTTCTGAAGCATTTTTAAAAGTCAGCGGAATTCTGAGAACAATAGAAGAGTTGTGAAGCATTTTTAAGCGTCAGCGGAATTCCGAGAACAATGGAAGAATTCCGAAGCATTTTTAAACTTCAAAACTTCAGTAGAATTCCGAGAATAATGGAAGAGTTCTGAAGCATTCTTAAACTTCAGCAGAATTCCGAGAACAATGGAAGAGTTCCGAAGCATTTTTAAAAGTCAGCGGAATTCCAAGAACAATGGAAGAGTTCCGAAGCATTTTTAAAAGTCAGCAGAATTCCGAGAACAATTGAAGGGTACCAAAGCATGTTTAAACTTCAGCGGAATTCTGAGAACAATGTAAGCGTTCCGAAGCATTTTTAAACTTCACCGCAATTCCGAGAACAATGGAAGAGTTCCGAAGCATTTTTAAACGTCAGCGGAATTCCGAGAACAATGGAAGAGTTCTGAAGCATTTTTAAACGTCAGCGGAATTTTGAAAACAATGGAAGATTTCCAAAACATTTTTAAACGTCAGCGGAATTCTGCGAACACTGGAAGAGTTCCGAAGCATTTTTAAACTTCAGCGGAATTCCGAGAACAATGGAAGAGTTGTGAAGCATTTTTAAAAGTCAGCGGAATTCCGAGAACAATAGAAGAGTTGTGAAGCAATTTTAAGCGTCAGCGGAATTCCGAGAACAATGGAAGTGTTCCGAAGCATTTTTAAACGTCAGCAGAATTCCGAGAACAATGGAAGAGTTCTGAAGCATTTTTAAAAGTCAGCGGAATTCTGAGAACAATAGAAGAGTTGTGAAGCATTTTTAAGCGTCAGCGGAATTCCGAGAACAATGGAAGAATTCCAAAGCATTTTTAAACTTCAAAACTTCAGCAGAATTCCAAGAACAATGGAAGAGTTCCGAAGCATTCTTAAACTTCAGTGGAATTCCGAGAACAATGGAAGAGTTCCGAAGCATTTTTAAAAGTCAGCGGAATTCCGAGAACAATGGAAGAGTTCCGAAGCATTTTTAAAAGTCAGCAGAATTCCGAGAACAATAGAAGGGTACCAAAGCATGTTTAAACTTCAGCGGAATTCTGAGAACAATGGAAGAGTTCCGAAGCATTTTTAAACGTCAGCGGAATTCCGAGAACAATGGAAGAGTTCTGAAGCATTTTTAAACGTCAGCGGAATTTTGAAAACAATGGAAGATTTCCGAAGCATTTTTAAACGTCAGCGGAATTCTGCGAACACTGGAAGAGTTCCGAAGCATTTTTAAAAGTCAGCGGAATTCCGAGAACAATGGAAGAGTTGTGAAGCATTTTTAAGCGTCAGTGGAATTCCGAGAACAATGGAAAAATTCCGAAGCATTTTTAAACTTCAAAACTTCGGCGGAATTCCGAGAACAATGGAAGAGTTCCGAAGCATTTTTAAAAGTCAGCGGAATTCCGAGAACAATGGAAGAGTTCCGAAGCATTTTTAAAAGTCAGCAGAATTCCGAGAACAATAGAAGGGTACCAAAGCATGTTTAAACTTCAGCGGAATTCTGAGAACAATGTAAGCGTTCCGAAGCATTTTTAAACTTCACCACAATTCCGAGAACAATGGAAGAATTCCGAAGCATTTTTAAACGTCAGCGGAATTCCGAGAAAAATGGAAGAGTTCTGAAGCATTTTTAAACGTCAGCGGAATTTTGAAAACAATGGAAGATTTCCGAAGCATTTTTAAACGTCAGCGGAATTCTGCAAACACTGGAAGAGTTCCGAAGCATTTTTAAACTTCAGCGGAATTTGGAGAACAATCGAAGAGTTCCGAAGCATTTTTAAAAGTCAGCGGAATTCCGAGAACAATGGAAGAGTTGTGAAGCATTTTTAAGCGTCAGCGGAATACCGAGAACAATGGAAGAGTTCCGAAGCATTTTTAAACTTCAGCAGAATTCTGAGAACAATGGAAGAGTTCCGAAGCATTCTTAAACTTCAGCGGAATTCCGAGGACAATGGAAGAGTTCCGAAGCTTTTTTAAATGTCAGCGGAATTCCGAGAACAATAGAAGAGTTGTGAAGCATTTTTAAGCGTCAGCGGAATTCTGAGAACAATGGAAGAGTTCCGAAGCATTTTTAAACTTCAGCAGAATTCTGAGAACAATGGAAGAGTTCTGAAGCATTTTTAAACTTCAGCAGAATTCTGAGAACAATGGAAGAGTTCCGAAGCATTCTTAAACTTCAGCGGAATTCCGAGAACAATGGAAGAGTTTCGAAGCATTTTTAAACTTCAAAACTTCAGTAGAATTCCGAGAACAATGGAAGAGTGCTGAAGCATTCTTAAACTTCAGCGGAATACCGAGAACAATGGAAGAGTTCCGAAGCATTTTTAAAAGTCAGCGGAATTCCGAGAACAATGGAAGAGTTCCGAAGCATTTTTAAAAGTCAGCAGAATTCCGAGAACAATAGAAGGGTAACAAAGCATGTTTAAACTTCAGCGGAATTCTGAGAACAATGTAAGCGTTCCGAAGCATTTTTAAACTTCACCGGAATTCCGAGAACAATGGAAGAGTTCCAAAGCATTTTTAAACGTCAGCGGAATTCCGAGAACAATGGAAGAGTTCTGAAGCATTTTTAAACATCAGCGGAATTTTGAAAACAATGGAAGATTTCCAAAGCATTTTTAAACGTCAGCGGAATTCTGCGAACACTGGAAGAGTTCCGAATCATTTTTAAACTTCAGCGGAATTTGGAGAACAATCGAAGAGTTCCGAAGCATTTTTAAAAGTCAGCAGAATTCCGAGAACAATGGAAGAGTTGTGAAGCAATTTTAAGCGTCAGCGGAATTCCGAGAACAATGGAAGAGTTCCGAAGCATTTTTAAACTTCAGCAGAATTCTGAGAACAATGGAAGAGTTCCGAAGCATTCTTAAACTTCAGCGGAATTCCGAGAACAATGGAAGAGTTTCGAAGCATTTTTAAAAGTCAGCAGAATTCCGAGAACAATAGAAGAGTTGTGAAGCAATTTTAAGCGTCAGCGGAATTCCGAGAACAATGGAAGTGTTCCGAAGAATTTTTAAACGTCAGCGGAATTCCGAGAACGATGGAAGAGTTCTGAAGCATTTTTAAAAGTCAGCGGAATTCTGAGAACAATAGAAGAGTTGTGAAGCATTTTTAAGCGTCAGCGGAATTCCGAGAACAATGGAAGAATTCCAAAGCATTTGTAAACTTCAAAACTTCAGTAGAATTCCGAGAATAATGGAAGAGTTCTGAAGCATTCTTAAACTTCAGCAGAATTCCGAGAACAATGGAAGAGTTCCGAAGCATTTTTAAAAGTCAGCGGAATTCCAAGAACAATGGAAGAGTTCCGAAGCATTTTTAAAAGTCAGCAGAATTCCGAGAACAATAGAAGGGTACCAAAGCATGTTTAAACTTCAGCGGAATAATGAGAACAATGTAAGCGTTCCGAAGCATTTTTAAACTTCACCGCAATTCCGAGAACAATGGAAGAGTTCCGAAGCATTTTTAAACGTCAGCGGAATTCCGAGAACAATGGAAGAGTTCTGAAGCATTTTTAAACGTCAGCGGAATTTTGAAAACAATGGAAGATTTCCAAAGCATTTTTAAACGTCAGCGGAATTCTGCGAACACTGGAAGAGTTCCGAAGCATTTTTAAACTTCAGCGGAATTCCGAGAACAATGGAAGAGTTGTGAAGCATTTTTAAAAGTCAGCGGAATTCCGAGAACAATAGAAGAGTTGTGAAGCAATTTTAAGCGTCAGCGGAATTCCGAGAACAATGTAAGTGTTCCGAAGCATTTTTAAACGTCAGCAGAATTCCGAGAACAATGGAAGAGTTCTGAAGCATTTTTAAAAGTCAGCGGAATTCTGAGAACAATAGAAGAGTTGTGAAGCATTTTTAAGCGTCAGCGGAATTCCGAGAACAATGGAAGAATTCCGAAGCATTTTTAAACTTCAAAACTTCAGCAGAATTCCAAGAACAATGGAAGAGTTCCGAAGCATTCTTAAACTTCAGTGGAATTCCGAGAACAATGGAAGAGTTCCGAAGCATTTTTAAAAGTCAGCGGAATTCCGAGAACAATGGAAGAGTTCCGAAGCATTTTTAAAAGTCAGCAGAATTCCGAGAACAATAGAAGGGTACCAAAGCATGTTTAAACTTCAGCGGAATTCTGAGAACAATGGAAGAGTTCCGAAGCATTTTTAAACGTCAGCGGAATTCCGAGAACAATGGAAGAGTTCTGAAGCATTTTTAAACGTCAGCGGAATTTTGAAAACAATGGAAGATTTCCGAAGCATTTTTAAACGTCAGCGGAATTCTGCGAACACTGGAAGAGTTCCGAAGCATTTTTAAAAGTCAGCGGAATTCCGAGAACAATGGAAGAGTTGTGAAGCATTTTTAAGCGTCAGTGGAATTCCGAGAACAATGGAAAAATTCCGAAGCATTTTTAAACTTCAAAACTTCGGCGGAATTCCGAGAACAATGGAAGAGTTCCGAAGCATTTTTAAAAGTCAGCGGAATTCCGAGAACAATGGAAGAGTTCCGAAGCATTTTTAAACTTCACCGCAATTCCGAGAACAATGGAAGAATTCCGAAGCATTTTTAAACGTCAGCGGAATTCCGAGAAAAATGGAAGAGTTCTGAAGCATTTTTAAACGTCAGCGGAATTTTGAAAACAATGGAAGATTTCCGAAGCATTTTTAAACGTCAGCGGAATTCTGCGAACACTGGAAGAGTTCCGAAGCATTTTTAAACTTCAGCGGAATTTGGAGAACAATCGAAGAGTTCTGAAGCATTTTTAAAAGTCAGCGGAATTCCGAGAACAATGGAAGAGTTGTGAAGCATTTTTAAGCGTCAGCGGAATACCGAGAACAATGGAAGAGTTCCGAAGCATTTTTAAACTTCAGCAGAATTCTGAGAACAATGGAAGAGTTCCGAAGCATTCTTAAACTTCAGCGGAATTCCGAGGACAATGGAAGAGTTCCGAAGCTTTTTTAAATGTCAGCGGAATTCCGAGAACAATAGAAGAGTTGTGAAGCATTTTTAAGCGTCAGCGGAATTCTGAGAACAATGGAAGAGTTCCGAAGCATTTTTAAACTTCAGCAGAATTCTGAGAACAATGGAAGAGTTCTGAAGCATTCTTAAACTTCAGCGGAATTCCGAGAACAATGGAACAGTTTTGAAGCAATTTTAAGCGTCAGCGGAATTCCGACAACAATGGAAGAGTTCCGAAGCATTTTTAAACGTCAGCAGAATTTTGAAAACAATGGAAGATTTCCGAAGCATTTTTAAACGTCAGCGGAATTCTGCGAACACTGGAAGAGTTCCGAAGCATTTTTAAACGTCAGCGGAATTCCGAGAACAATGGAAGAGTTCTGAAGCATTTTTAAAAGTCAGCGGAATTCTGAGAACAATAGAAGAGTTGTGAAGCATTTTTAAGCGTCAGCGGAATTCCGAGAACAATGGAAGAATTCCGAAGCATTTTTAAACTTCAAAACTTAAGCGGAATTCCGAGAACAATGGAAGAGTTCCGAAGCATTTTTAAAAGTCAGCGGAATTCCGAGAACAATGGAAGAGTTCCGAAGCATTTTTAAAAGTCAGCAGAATTCCGAGAACAATAGAAGGGTACCAAAGCATGTTTAAACTTCAGCGGAATTCTGAGAACAATGTAAGCGTTCCGAAGCATTTTTAAACTTCACCGGAATTCCGAGAACAATGGACGAGTTCCAAAGCATTTTTAAACGTCAGCGGAATTCCGAGAACAATGGAAGAGTTCTGAAGCATTTTTAAACGTCAGCGGAATTTTGAAAACAATGGAAGATTTCCGAAGCATTTTTAAACGTCAGCGGAATTCTTCGAACACTGGAAGAGTTCCGAAGCATTTTTAAACTTCAGCGGAATTTGGAGAACAATCGAAGAGTTCCGAAGCATTTTTAAAAGTCAGCAGAATTCCGAGAACAATGGAAGAGTTGTGAAGCATTTTTAAGCGTCAGCGGAATTCCGAGAACAATGGAAGAGTTTCGAAGCATTTTTAAAAGTCAGCGGAATTCCGAGAACAATAGAAGAGTTGTGAAGCAATTTTAAGCGTCAGCGGAATTCCGAGAACAATGGAAGTGTTCCGAATCATTTTTAAACGTCAGCGGAATTCCGAGAACAATGGAAGAGTTCCGAAGCATTCTTAAACTTCAGCAGAATTCCGAGAACAATAGAAGTGTACCAAAGCATGTTTAAACTTCAGCGGAATTCTGAGAACAATGTAAGCGTTCCGAAGCATTTTTAAACTTCACCGCAATTCCGAGAACAATGGAAGAGTTCCGAAGCATTTTTAAACGTCAGCGGAATTCCGAGAACAATGGAAGAGTTCTGAAGCATTTTTAAACGTCAGCAGAATTTTGAAAACAATGGAAGATTTCCGAAGCATTTTTAAACGTCAGCGGAATTCTGCGAACACTGGAAGAGTTCCGAAGCATTTTTAAACTTCAACGGAATTCCGAGAACAATGGAAGAGTTGTGAAGCATTTTTAAAAGTCAGCGGAATTCTGAGAACAATAGAAGAGTTGTGAAGCATTTTTAAGCGTCAGCGGAATTCCGAGAACAATGGAAGAATTCCGAAGCATTTTTAAACTTCAAAACTTCAGCAGAATTCCGAGAACAATGGAAGAGTTCCGAAGCATTCTTAAACTTCAGCGGAATTCCGAGAACAATGGAAGAGTTCCGAAGCATTTTTAAAAGTCAGCGGAATTCCGAGAACAATGGAAGAGTTCCGAAGCATTTTTAAAAGTCAGCAGAATTCCGAGAACAATAGAAGGGTAACAAAGCATGTTTAAACTTCAGCGGAATTCTGAGAACAATGTAAGCGTTCCGAAGCATTTTTAAACTTCACCGGAATTCCGAGAACAATGGAAGAGTTCCAAAGCATTTTTAAACGTCAGCGGAATTCCGAGAACAATGGAAGAGTTCTGAAGCATTTTTAAACATCAGCGGAATTTTGAAAACAATGGAAGATTTCCAAAGCATTTTTAAACGTCAGCGGAATTCTGCAAACACTGGAAGAGTTCCGAAGCATTTTTAAACTTCAGCGGAATTTGGAGAACAATCGAAGAGTTCCGAAGCATTTTTAAAAGTCAGCAGAATTCCGAGAACAATGGAAGAGTTGTGAAGCATTTTTAAGCGTCAGCGGAATTCCGAGAACAATGGAAGAGTTCCGAAGCATTTTTAAACTTCACCGGAATTCCGAGAACAATGGAAGTGTTCCGAAGAATTTTTAAACGTCATCGGAATTCCGAGAACGATGGAAGAGTTCTGAAGCATTTTTAAAAGTCAGCGGAATTCTGAGAACAATAGAAGAGTTGTGAAGCATTTTTAAGCGTCAGCGGAATTCCGAGAACAATGGAAGAATTCCGAAGCATTTTTAAACTTCAAAACTTCAGTAGAATTCCGAGAATAATGGAAGAGTTCTGAAGCATTTTTAAAAGTCAGCGGAATTCCGAGAACAATAGAAGAGTTGTGAAGCAATTTTAAGCGTCAGCGGAATTCCGAGAACAATGGAAGAGTTCCGAAGCATTTTTAAACTTCAGCAGAATTCTGAGAACAATGGAAGAGTTCCGAAGCATTCTTAAACTTCAGCGGAATTCCGAGAACAATGGAAGAGTTTCGAAGCATTTTTAAAAGTCAGCAGAATTCCGAGAACAATAGAAGAGTTGTGAAGCAATTTTAAGCGTCAGCGGAATTCCGAGAACAATGGAAGTGTTCCGAAGAATTTTTAAACGTCAGCGGAATTCCGAGAACGATGGAAGAGTTCTGAAGCATTTTTAAAAGTCAGCGGAATTCTGAGAACAATAGAAGAGTTGTGAAGCATTTTTAAGCGTCAGCGGAATTCCGAGAACAATGGAAGAATTCCAAAGCATTTGTAAACTTCAAAACTTCAGTAGAATTCCGAGAATAATGGAAGAGTTCTGAAGCATTCTTAAACTTCAGCAGAATTCCGAGAACAATGGAAGAGTTCCGAAGCATTTTTAAAAGTCAGCGGAATTCCAAGAACAATGGAAGAGTTCCGAAGCATTTTTAAAAGTCAGCAGAATTCCGAGAACAATAGAAGGGTACCAAAGCATGTTTAAACTTCAGCGGAATTCTGAGAACAATGTAAGCGTTCCGAAGCATTTTTAAACTTCACCGCAATTCCGAGAACAATGGAAGAGTTCCGAAGCATTTTTAAACGTCAGCGGAATTCCGAGAACAATGGAAGAGTTCTGAAGCATTTTTAAACGTCAGCGGAATTTTGAAAACAATGGAAGATTTCCAAAGCATTTTTAAACGTCAGCGGAATTCTGCGAACACTGGAAGAGTTCCGAAGCATTTTTAAACTTCAGCGGAATTCCGAGAACAATGGAAGAGTTGTGAAGCATTTTTAAAAGTCAGCGGAATTCCGAGAACAATAGAAGAGTTGTGAAGCAATTTTAAGCGTCAGCGGAATTCCGAGAACAATGTAAGTGTTCCGAAGCATTTTTAAACGTCAGCAGAATTCCGAGAACAATGGAAGAGTTCTGAAGCATTTTTAAAAGTCAGCGGAATTCTGAGAACAATAGAAGAGTTGTGAAGCATTTTTAAGCGTCAGCGGAATTCCGAGAACAATGGAAGAATTCCGAAGCATTTTTAAACTTCAAAACTTCAGCAGAATTCCAAGAACAATGGAAGAGTTCCGAAGCATTCTTAAACTTCAGTGGAATTCCGAGAACAATGGAAGAGTTCCGAAGCATTTTTAAAAGTCAGCGGAATTCCGAGAACAATGGAAGAGTTCCGAAGCATTTTTAAAAGTCAGCAGAATTCCGAGAACAATAGAAGGGTACCAAAGCATGTTTAAACTTCAGCGGAATTCTGAGAACAATGGAAGAGTTCCGAAGCATTTTTAAACGTCAGCGGAATTCCGAGAACAATGGAAGAGTTCTGAAGCATTTTTAAACGTCAGCGGAATTTTGAAAACAATGGAAGATTTCCGAAGCATTTTTAAACGTCAGCGGAATTCTGCGAACACTGGAAGAGTTCCGAAGCATTTTTAAAAGTCAGCGGAATTCCGAGAACAATGGAAGAGTTGTGAAGCATTTTTAAGCGTCAGTGGAATTCCGAGAACAATGGAAAAATTCCGAAGCATTTTTAAACTTCAAAACTTCGGCGGAATTCCGAGAACAATGGAAGAGTTCCGAAGCATTTTTAAAAGTCAGCGGAATTCCGAGAACAATGGAAGAGTTCCGAAGCATTTTTAAACTTCACCGCAATTCCGAGAACAATGGAAGAATTCCGAAGCATTTTTAAACGTCAGCGGAATTCCGAGAAAAATGGAAGAGTTCTGAAGCATTTTTAAACGTCAGCGGAATTTTGAAAACAATGGAAGATTTCCGAAGCATTTTTAAACGTCAGCGGAATTCTGCGAACACTGGAAGAGTTCCGAAGCATTTTTAAACTTCAGCGGAATTTGGAGAACAATCGAAGAGTTCTGAAGCATTTTTAAAAGTCAGCGGAATTCCGAGAACAATGGAAGAGTTGTGAAGCATTTTTAAGCGTCAGCGGAATACCGAGAACAATGGAAGAGTTCCGAAGCATTTTTAAACTTCAGCAGAATTCTGAGAACAATGGAAGAGTTCCGAAGCATTCTTAAACTTCAGCGGAATTCCGAGGACAATGGAAGAGTTCCGAAGCTTTTTTAAATGTCAGCGGAATTCCGAGAACAATAGAAGAGTTGTGAAGCATTTTTAAGCGTCAGCGGAATTCTGAGAACAATGGAAGAGTTCCGAAGCATTTTTAAACTTCAGCAGAATTCTGAGAACAATGGAAGAGTTCTGAAGCATTCTTAAACTTCAGCGGAATTCCGAGAACAATGGAACAGTTTTGAAGCAATTTTAAGCGTCAGCGGAATTCCGACAACAATGGAAGAGTTCCGAAGCATTTTTAAACGTCAGCAGAATTTTGAAAACAATGGAAGATTTCCGAAGCATTTTTAAACGTCAGCGGAATTCTGCGAACACTGGAAGAGTTCCGAAGCATTTTTAAACTTCAGCGGAATTTGGAGAACAATCGAAGAGTTCCGAAGCAATTTTAAAAGTCAGCGGAATTCCGAGAACAATGGAAGAGTTGTGAAGCATTTTTAAACGTCAATGGAATTCCAAGAACAAAGGAAGAGTTCCGAAGCATTTTTAAACCTCAGCGGAATTCCGAGAACAATGGAAGAGTTCTGAAGGCTTTTTAAATGTCAGCGGAATTCTGAGAACAATGGAAGAGTTCCGAAGCATTTTTAAATGTCAGCGGAATTCTGAGAACAATGGAAGAGTTCTGAAGCATTTTTAAACTTCAGCAGAATTCCGAGAACAATGGAAGAGTTCCGAAGCATACTTAAACTTCAGCGGAATTCCGAGAACAATGGAAGAGTTCAGAAGCATTTTTAAAAGTCAGCGGAATACCGAGAACAATGGAAGAGTTGTGAAGCAATTTTAAGCGTCAGCGGAATTCCGAGAACAATGGAAGAGTTCCGAAGCATTTTTAAACGTCAGCGGAATTCCGAGAACAATGGAAGAGTTCTGAAGCATTTTTAAAAGTCAGCGGAATTCTGAGAACAATAGAAGAGTTGTGAAGCATTTTTAAGCGTCAGCGGAATTCCGAGAACAATGGAAGAATTCCGAAGCATTTTTAAACTTCAAAACTTAAGCGGAATTCCGAGAACAATGGAAGAGTTCCGAAGCATTTTTAAAAGTCAGCGGAATTCCGAGAACAATGGAAGAGTTCCGAAGCATTTTTAAAAGTCAGCAGAATTCCGAGAACAATAGAAGGGTACCAAAGCATGTTTAAACTTCAGCGGAATTCTGAGAACAATGTAAGCGTTCCGAAGCATTTTTAAACTTCACCGGAATTCCGAGAACAATGGACGAGTTCCAAAGCATTTTTAAACGTCAGCGGAATTCCGAGAACAATGGAAGAGTTCTGAAGCATTTTTAAACGTCAGCGGAATTTTGAAAACAATGGAAGATTTCCGAAGCATTTTTAAACGTCAGCGGAATTCTTCGAACACTGGAAGAGTTCCGAAGCATTTTTAAACTTCAGCGGAATTTGGAGAACAATCGAAGAGTTCCGAAGCATTTTTAAAAGTCAGCAGAATTCCGAGAACAATGGAAGAGTTGTGAAGCATTTTTAAGCGTCAGCGGAATTCCGAGAACAATGGAAGAGTTTCGAAGCATTTTTAAAAGTCAGCGGAATTCCGAGAACAATAGAAGAGTTGTGAAGCAATTTTAAGCGTCAGCGGAATTCCGAGAACAATGGAAGTGTTCCGAATCATTTTTAAACGTCAGCGGAATTCCGAGAACAATGGAAGAGTTCCGAAGCATTCTTAAACTTCAGCAGAATTCCGAGAACAATAGAAGTGTACCAAAGCATGTTTAAACTTCAGCGGAATTCTGAGAACAATGTAAGCGTTCCGAAGCATTTTTAAACTTCACCGCAATTCCGAGAACAATGGAAGAGTTCCGAAGCATTTTTAAACGTCAGCGGAATTCCGAGAACAATGGAAGAGTTCTGAAGCATTTTTAAACGTCAGCAGAATTTTGAAAACAATGGAAGATTTCCGAAGCATTTTTAAACGTCAGCGGAATTCTGCGAACACTGGAAGAGTTCCGAAGCATTTTTAAACTTCAACGGAATTCCGAGAACAATGGAAGAGTTGTGAAGCATTTTTAAAAGTCAGCGGAATTCTGAGAACAATAGAAGAGTTGTGAAGCATTTTTAAGCGTCAGCGGAATTCCGAGAACAATGGAAGAATTCCGAAGCATTTTTAAACTTCAAAACTTCAGCAGAATTCCGAGAACAATGGAAGAGTTCCGAAGCATTCTTAAACTTCAGCGGAATTCCGAGAACAATGGAAGAGTTCTGAAGCATTTTTAAACATCAGCGGAATTTTGAAAACAATGGAAGATTTCCAAAGCATTTTTAAACGTCAGCGGAATTCTGCGAACACTGGAAGAGTTCCGAAGCATTTTTAAACTTCAGCGGAATTTGGAGAACAATCGAAGAGTTCCGAAGCATTTTTAAAAGTCAGCAGAATTCCGAGAACAATGGAGGAGTTGTGAAGCATTTTTAAGCGTCAGCGGAATTCCGAGAACAATGGAAGAGTTCCGAAGCATTTTTAAACTTCACCGGAATTCCGAGAACAATGGAAGTGTTCCGAAGAATTTTTAAACGTCATCGGAATTCCGAGAACGATGGAAGAGTTCTGAAGCATTTTTAAAAGTCAGCGGAATTCTGAGAACAATAGAAGAGTTGTGAAGCATTTTTAAGCGTCAGCGGAATTCCGAGAACAATGGAAGAATTCCGAAGCATTTTTAAACTTCAAAACTTCAGTAGAATTCCGAGAATAATGGAAGAGTTCTGAAGCATTTTTAAAAGTCAGCGGAATTCCGAGAACAATAGAAGAGTTGTGAAGCAATTTTAAGCGTCAGCGGAATTCCGAGAACAATGGAAGTGTTCCGAAGCATTTTTAAACGTCAGCGGAATTCCGAGAACAATGGAAGAGTTCTGAAGCATTTTTAAAAGTCAGCGGAATTCTGTGAACAATAGAAGAGTTGTGAAGCATTTTTAAGCGTCAGCGGAATTCCGAGAACAATGGAAGAATTCCGAAGCATTTTTAAACTTCAAAACTTCAGCAGAATTCCGAGAACAATGGAAGAGTTCCGAAGCATTTTTAAAAGTCAGCAGAATTCCGAGAACAATAGAAGGGTACCAAAGCATGTTTAAACTTCAGCGGAATTCTGAGAACAATGAAAGAGTTCCGAAGCATTTTTAAACGTCAGCGGAATTCCGAGAACAATGGAAGAGTTCTGAAGCATTTTTAAACGTCAGCGGAATTTTGAAAACAATGGAAGATTTCCGAAGCATTTTTAAACGTCAGCGGAATTCTGCGAACACTGGAAGAGTTCCGAAGCATTTTTAAAAGTCAGCGGAATTCCGAGAACAATGGAAGAGTTGTGAAGCATTTTTATGCGTCAGTGGAATTCCGAGAACAATGGAAAAATTCCGAAGCATTTTTAAACTTCAAAACTTCGGCGGAATTCCGAGAACAATGGAAGAGTTCCGAAGCATTTTTAAAAGTCAGCGGAATTCCGAGAACAATGGAAGAGTTCTGAAGCATTTTTAAAAGTCAGCAGAATTCCGAGAACAATAGAAGGGTACCAAAGCATGTTTAAACTTCAGCGGAATTCTGAGAACAATGTAAGCGTTCCGAAGCATTTTTAAACTTCACCGCAATTCCGAGAACAATGGAAGAGTTCCGAAGCATTTTTAAAAGTCAGCGGAATTCCGAGAACAATGGAAGAGTTCTGAATCATTTTTAAACGTCAGCGGAATTTTGAAAACAATGGAAGATTTCCGAAGCATTTTTAAAAGTCAGCGGAATTCCGAGAACAATGGAAGAGTTGTGAAGCATTTTTAAGCGTCAGCGGAATTCCGAGAACAATGGAAGAGTTCCGAAGCATTTTTAAACTTCAGCAGAATTCTGAGAACAATGGAAGAGTTCCGAAGCATTCTTAAACTTCAGCGGAATTCCGAGAACAATGGAAGAGTTTCGAAGCATTTTTAAACTTCAAAACTTCAGTAGAATTCCGAGAACAATGGAAGAGTTCTGAAGCATTCTTAAACTTCAGCGGAATACCGAGAACAATGGAAGAGTTCCGAAGCATTTTTAAAAGTCAGCGGCATTCCGAGAACAATGGAAGAGTTCCGAAGCATTTTTAAAAGTCAGCAGAGTTCCGAGAACAATAGAAGGGTAACAAAGCATGTTTAAACTTCAGCGGAATTCTGAGAACAATGTAAGCGTTCCGAAGCATTTTTAAACTTCACCGGAATTCCGAGAACAATGGAAGAGTTCCAAAGCATTTTTAAACGTCAGCGGAATTCCGAGAACAATGGAAGAGTTCTGAAGCATTTTTAAACATCAGCGGAATTTTGAAAACAATGGAAGATTTCCAAAGCATTTTTAAACGTCAGCGGAATTCTGCGAACACTGGAAGATTTCCGAAGCATTTTTAAACTTCAGCGGAATTTGGAGAACAATCGAAGAGTTCCGAAGTATTTTTAAAAGTCAGCAGAATTCCGAGAACAATGGAAGAGTTGTGAAGCATTTTTAAGCGTCAGCGGAATTCCGAGAACAATGGAAGAGTTCCGAAGCATTTTTAAACTTCAGCAGAATTCTGAGAACAATGGAAGAGTTCAGAAGCATTCTTAAACTTCAGCGGAATTCCGAGAACAATGGAAGAGTTTCGAAGCATTTTTAAAAGTCAGCAGAATTCCGAGAACAATAGAAGAGTTGTGAAGCAATTTTAAGCGTCAGCGGAATTCCGAGAACAATGGAAGTGTTCCGAAGAATTTTTAAACGTCAGCGGAATTCCGAGAACGATGGAAGAGCTCTGAAGCATTTTTAAAAGTCAGCGGAATTCTGAGAACAATAGAAGAGTTGTGAAGCATTTTTAAGCGTCAGCGGAATTCCGAGAACAATGGAAGAATTCCGAAGCATTTTTAAACTTCAAAACTTCAGTAGAATTCCGAGAATAATGGAAGAGTTCTGAAGCATTCTTAAACTTCAGCAGAATTCCGAGAACAATGGAAGAGTTCCGAAGCATTTTTAAAAGTCAGCGGAATTCCGAGAACAATGGAAGAGTTCCGAAGCATTTTTAAAAGTCAGCAGAATTCCGAGAACAATAGAAGGGTACCAAAGCATGTTTAAACTTCAGCGGAATTCTGAGAACAATGTAAGCGTTCCGAAGCATTTTTAAACTTCACCGCAATTCCGAGAACAATGGAAGAATTCCGAAGCATTTTTAAACGTCAGCGGAATTCCGAGAAAAATGGAAGAGTTCTGAAGCATTTTAAAACGTCAGCGGAATTTTGAAAACAATGGAAGATTTCCGAAGCATTTTTAAACGTCAGCGGAATTCTGCGAACACTGGAAGAGTTCCGAAGCATTTTTAAACTTCAGCGGAATTTGGAGAACAATCGAAGAGTTCCGAAGCATTTTTAAAAGTCAGCGGAATTCCGAGAACAATGGAAGAGTTGTGAAGCATTTTTAAGCGTCAGCGGAATACCGAGAACAATGGAAGAGTTCCGAAGCATTTTTAAACTTCAGCAGAATTCTGAGAACAATGGAAGAGTTCCGAAGCATTCTTAAACTTCAGCGGAATTCCGAGGACAATGGAAGAGTTCCGAAGCATTTTTAAATGTCAGCGGAATTCCGAGAACAATAGAAGAGTTGTGAAGCATTTTTAAGCGTCAGCGGAATTCTGAGAACAATGGAAGAGTTCCGAAGCATTTTTAAACTTCAGCAGAATTCTGAGAACAATGGAAGAGTTCTGAAGCATTCTTAAACTTCAGCGGAATTCCGAGAACAATGGAACAGTTTTGAAGCAATTTTAAGCGTCAGCGGAATTCCGACAACAATGGAAGAGTTCCGAAGCATTTTTAAAAGTCAGCGGAATTCTGAGAACAATAGAAGAGTTGTGAAGCATTTTTAAGCGTCAGCGGAATTCCGAGAACAATGGAAGAATTCCGAAGCATTTTTAAACTTCAAAACTTCAGAAGAATTCCGAGAACAATGGAAGAGTTCTGAAGCATTTTTAAACGTCAGCGGAATTTTGAAAACAATGGAAGATTTCCGAAGCATTTTTAAACGTCAGCGGAAATCTGCAAACACTGGAAGAGTTCCGAAGCATTTTTAAACTTCAGCGGAATTTGGAGAACAATCGAAGAGTTCCGAAGCATTTTTAAAAGTCAGCGGAATTCCGAGAACAATGGAAGAGTTGTGAAGCATTTTCAAAAGTCAGCGGAATTCCGAGAACAATGGAAGAGTTGTGAAGCATTTTTAAAAGTCAGCGGAATTCCGAGAAAAATGGAAGAGTTGTGAAGCATTTTTAAACGTCAGCGGAATTCCGAGAACAATGGAAGAGTTCTGAAGCCTTTTTAAATGTCAGCGGAATTCCGAGAACAATGGAAGAGTTCCGAAGCATTTTTAAATGTCAGCGGAATTCTGAGAACAATGGAAGAGTTCCGAAGCATTTTTAAACTTCAGCAGAATTCCGAGAACAATGGAAGAGTTCCGAAGCATACTTAAACTTCAGCGGAATTGCGAGAACAATGGAAGAGTTCTGAAGCATTTTTAAAAGTCAGCGGAATACCGAGAACAATGGAAGAGTTGTGAAGCATTTTTAAACGTCAGCGGAATACCAGAACAATGGAAGAGTTCCGAAGCATTTTTAAATGTCAGCGGAATTCCGAGAACAATGGAAGAGTTCTGAAGCATTTTTAAACGTCAGCGGATTTTGAAAACAATGGAAGATTTCCGAAGCATTTTTAAACGTCAGCGGAATTCTGCGAACACTGGAAGAGTTCCGAAGCATTTTTAAACTTCAGCGGAATTTGGAGAACAATCGAAGAGTTCCGAAGCAATTTTAAAAGTCAGCGGAATTCCGAGAACAATGGAAGAGTTGTGAAGCATTTTTAAACGTCAGTGGAATTCCAAGAACAAAGGAAGAGTTCCGAAGCATTTTTAAACGTCAGCGGAATTCCGAGAACAATGGAAGAGTTCTGAAGGCTTTTTAAATGTCAGCGGAATTCCGAGAACAATGGAAGAGTTCCGAAGCATTTTTAAGTGTCAGCGGAATTCTGAGAACAATGGAAGAGTTCCGAAGCATTTTTAAACTTCAGCAGAATTCCGAGAACAATGGAAGAGTTCCGAAGCATACTTAAACTTCAGCGGAATTTCGAGAACAATGGAAGAGTTCAGAAGCATTTTTAAAAGTCAGCGGAATACCGAGAACAATGGAAGAGTTGTGAAGCAATTTTAAGCGTCAGCGGAATTCCGAGAACAATGGAAGAGTTCCGAAGCATTTTTAAACGTCAGCGGAATTCCGAGAACAATGGAAGAGTTCTGAAGCATTTTTAAAAGTCAGCGGAATTCTGAGAACAATAGAAGAGTTGTGAAGCATTTTTAAGCGTCAGCGGAATTCCGAGAACAATGGAAGAATTCCGAAGCATTTTTAAAATTCAAAACTTAAGCGGAATTCCGAGAACAATGGAAGAGTTCCGAAGCATTTTTAAAAGTCAGCGGAATTCCGAGAACAATGGAAGAGTTTCGAAGCATTTTTAAAAGTCAGCAGAATTCCGAGAACAATAGAAGGGTACCAAAGCATGTTTAAACTTCAGCGGAATTCTGAGAACAATGTAAGCGTTCCGAAGCATTTTTAAACTTCACCGGAATTCCGAGATCAATGGACGAGTTCCAAAGCATTTTTAAACGTCAGCGGAATTCCGAGAACAATGGAAGAGTTCTGAAGCATTTTTAAACGTCAGCGGAATTTTGAAAACAATGGAAGATTTCCGAAGCATTTTTAAACGTCAGCGGAATTCTTCGAACACTGGAAGAGTTCCGAAGCATTTTTAAACTTCAGCGGAATTTGGAGAACAATCGAAGAGTTCCGAAGCATTTTTAAAAGTCAGCAGAATTCCGAGAACAATGGAAGAGTTGTGAAGCATTTTTAAGCGTCAGCGGAATTCCGAGAACAATGGAAGAGTTTCGAAGCATTTTTAAAAGTCAGCGGAATTCCGAGAACAATAGAAGAGTTGTGAAGCAATTTTAAGCGTCAGCGGAATTCCGAGAACAATGGAAGTGTTCCGAATCATTTTTAAACGTCAGCGGAATTCCGAGAACAATGGAAGAGTTCCGAAGCATTCTTAAACTTCAGCAGAATTCCGAGAACAATAGAAGTGTACCAAAGCATGTTTAAACTTCAGCGGAATTCTGAGAACAATGGAAGAGTTCCGAAGCATTTTTAAACTTCACCGCAATTCCGAGAACAATGGAAGAGTTCCGAAGCATTTTTAAACGTCAGCAGAATTTTGAAAACAATGGAAGATTTCCGAAGCATTTTTAAACGTCAGCGGAATTCTGCGAACACTGGAAGAGTTCCGAAGCATTTTTAAACTTCAACGGAATTCCGAGAACAATGGAAGAGTTGTGAAGCATTTTTAAAAGTCAGCGGAATTCTGAGAACAATAGAAGAGTTGTGAAGCATTTTTAAGCGTCAGCGGAATTCCGAGAACAATGGAAGAGTTCCGAAGCATTCTTAAACTTCAAAACTTCAGTAGAATTCCGAGAATAATGGAAGAGTTCTGAAGCATTCTTAAACTTCAGCAGAATTCCGAGAACAATAGAAGGGTACCAAAGCATGTTTAAACTTCAGCGGAATTCTGAGAACAATGTAAGCGTTCCGAAGCATTTTTAAACTTCACCGCAATTCCGAGAACAATGGAAGAGTTCCGAAGCATTTTTAAACGTCAGCGGAATTCCGAGAACAATGGAAGAGTTCTGAAGCATTTTTAAACGTCAGCGGAATTTTGAAAACAATGGAAGATTTCCGAAGCATTTTTAAACGTCAGCGGAATTCTGCGAACACTGGAAGAGTTCCGAAGCATTTTTAAACTTCAGCGGAATTCCGAGAACAATGGAAGAGTTGTGAAGCATTTTTAAAAGTCAGCGGAATTCCGAGAACAATAGAAGAGTTGTGAAGCAATTTTAAGCGTCAGCGGAATTCCGAGAACAATGGAAGTGTTCCGAAGCATTTTTAAACGTCAGCGGAATTCCGAGAACAATGGAAGAGTTCTGAAGCATTTTTAAACGTCAGCGGAATTTTGAAAACAATGGAAGATTTCCGAAGCATTTTTAAACGTCAGCGGAATTCTGCGAACACTGGAAGAGTTCCGAAGCATTTTTAAAAGTCAGTGGAATTCCGAGAACAATGGAAGAGTTGTGAAGCATTTTTATGCGTCAGTGGAATTCCGAGAACAATGGAAAAATTCCAAAGCATTTTTAAACTTCAAAACTTCGGCGGAATTCCGAGAACAATGGAAGAGTTCCGAAGCATTTTTAAAAGTCAGCGGAATTCCGAGAACAATGGAAGAGTTCCGAAGCATTTTTAAAAGTCAGCAGAATTCCGAGAACAATAGAACTGTACCAAAGCATGTTTAAACTTCAGCGGAATTCTGAGAACAATGTAAGCGTTCCGAAGCATTTTTAAACTTCACCGCAATTCCGAGAACAATGGAAGAGTTCCGAAGCATTTTTAAACGTCAGCGGAATTCCGAGAAAAATGGAAGAGTTCTGAAGCATTTTTAAACATCAGCGGAATTTTGAAAACAATGGAAGATTTCCAAAGCATTTTTAAACGTCAGCGGAATTCTGCGAACACTGGAAGATTTCCGAAGCATTTTTAAACTTCAGCGGAATTTGGAGAACAATCGAAGAGTTCCGAAGTATTTTTAAAAGTCAGCAGAATTCCGAGAACAATGGAAGAGTTGTGAAGCATTTTTAAGCGTCAGCGGAATTCCGAGAACAATGGAAGAGTTCCGAAGCATTTTTAAACTTCAGCAGAATTCTGAGAACAATGGAAGAGTTCAGAAGCATTCTTAAACTTCAGCGGAATTCCGAGAACAATGGAAGAGTTTCGAAGCATTTTTAAAAGTCAGCAGAATTCCGAGAACAATAGAAGAGTTGTGAAGCAATTTTAAGCGTCAGCGGAATTCCGAGAACAATGGAAGTGTTCCGAAGAATTTTTAAACGTCAGCGGAATTCCGAGAACGATGGAAGAGCTCTGAAGCATTTTTAAAAGTCAGCGGAATTCTGAGAACAATAGAAGAGTTGTGAAGCATTTTTAAGCGTCAGCGGAATTCCGAGAACAATGGAAGAATTCCGAAGCATTTTTAAACTTCAAAACTTCAGTAGAATTCCGAGAATAATGGAAGAGTTCTGAAGCATTCTTAAACTTCAGCAGAATTCCGAGAACAATGGAAGAGTTCCGAAGCATTTTTAAAAGTCAGCGGAATTCCGAGAACAATGGAAGAGTTCCGAAGCATTTTTAAAAGTCAGCAGAATTCCGAGAACAATAGAAGGGTACCAAAGCATGTTTAAACTTCAGCGGAATTCTGAGAACAATGTAAGCGTTCCGAAGCATTTTTAAACTTCACCGCAATTCCGAGAACAATGGAAGAATTCCGAAGCATTTTTAAACGTCAGCGGAATTCCGAGAAAAATGGAAGAGTTCTGAAGCATTTTAAAACGTCAGCGGAATTTTGAAAACAATGGAAGATTTCCGAAGCATTTTTAAACGTCAGCGGAATTCTGCGAACACTGGAAGAGTTCCGAAGCATTTTTAAACTTCAGCGGAATTTGGAGAACAATCGAAGAGTTCCGAAGCATTTTTAAAAGTCAGCGGAATTCCGAGAACAATGGAAGAGTTGTGAAGCATTTTTAAGCGTCAGCGGAATACCGAGAACAATGGAAGAGTTCCGAAGCATTTTTAAACTTCAGCAGAATTCTGAGAACAATGGAAGAGTTCCGAAGCATTCTTAAACTTCAGCGGAATTCCGAGGACAATGGAAGAGTTCCGAAGCATTTTTAAATGTCAGCGGAATTCCGAGAACAATAGAAGAGTTGTGAAGCATTTTTAAGCGTCAGCGGAATTCTGAGAACAATGGAAGAGTTCCGAAGCATTTTTAAACTTCAGCAGAATTCTGAGAACAATGGAAGAGTTCTGAAGCATTCTTAAACTTCAGCGGAATTCCGAGAACAATGGAACAGTTTTGAAGCAATTTTAAGCGTCAGCGGAATTCCGACAACAATGGAAGAGTTCCGAAGCATTTTTAAAAGTCAGCGGAATTCTGAGAACAATAGAAGAGTTGTGAAGCATTTTTAAGCGTCAGCGGAATTCCGAGAACAATGGAAGAATTCCGAAGCATTTTTAAACTTCAAAACTTCAGAAGAATTCCGAGAACAATGGAAGAGTTCTGAAGCATTTTTAAACGTCAGCGGAATTTTGAAAACAATGGAAGATTTCCGAAGCATTTTTAAACGTCAGCGGAAATCTGCAAACACTGGAAGAGTTCCGAAGCATTTTTAAACTTCAGCGGAATTTGGAGAACAATCGAAGAGTTCCGAAGCATTTTTAAAAGTCAGCGGAATTCCGAGAACAATGGAAGAGTTGTGAAGCATTTTCAAAAGTCAGCGGAATTCCGAGAACAATGGAAGAGTTGTGAAGCATTTTTAAAAGTCAGCGGAATTCCGAGAAAAATGGAAGAGTTGTGAAGCATTTTTAAACGTCAGCGGAATTCCGAGAACAATGGAAGAGTTCTGAAGCCTTTTTAAATGTCAGCGGAATTCCGAGAACAATGGAAGAGTTCCGAAGCATTTTTAAATGTCAGCGGAATTCTGAGAACAATGGAAGAGTTCCGAAGCATTTTTAAACTTCAGCAGAATTCCGAGAACAATGGAAGAGTTCCGAAGCATACTTAAACTTCAGCGGAATTGCGAGAACAATGGAAGAGTTCTGAAGCATTTTTAAAAGTCAGCGGAATACCGAGAACAATGGAAGAGTTGTGAAGCATTTTTAAACGTCAGCGGAATACCAGAACAATGGAAGAGTTCCGAAGCATTTTTAAATGTCAGCGGAATTCCGAGAACAATGGAAGAGTTCTGAAGCATTTTTAAACGTCAGCGGATTTTGAAAACAATGGAAGATTTCCGAAGCATTTTTAAACGTCAGCGGAATTCTGCGAACACTGGAAGAGTTCCGAAGCATTTTTAAACTTCAGCGGAATTTGGAGAACAATCGAAGAGTTCCGAAGCAATTTTAAAAGTCAGCGGAATTCCGAGAACAATGGAAGAGTTGTGAAGCATTTTTAAACGTCAGTGGAATTCCAAGAACAAAGGAAGAGTTCCGAAGCATTTTTAAACGTCAGCGGAATTCCGAGAACAATGGAAGAGTTCTGAAGGCTTTTTAAATGTCAGCGGAATTCCGAGAACAATGGAAGAGTTCCGAAGCATTTTTAAGTGTCAGCGGAATTCTGAGAACAATGGAAGAGTTCCGAAGCATTTTTAAACTTCAGCAGAATTCCGAGAACAATGGA
Organism: Phyllobates terribilis; assembly: GCF_046119375.1. Classification (NCBI taxonomy): domain Eukaryota; kingdom Metazoa; phylum Chordata; class Amphibia; order Anura; family Dendrobatidae; genus Phyllobates; species Phyllobates terribilis. Next base: position 16,841,107 of record NW_027362775.1, on the reverse strand, counting down.
AGAGTTCCGAAGCATACTTAAACTTCAGCGGAATTTCGAGAACAATGGAAGAGTTCAGAAGCATTTTTAAAAGTCAGCGGAATACCGAGAACAATGGAAGAGTTGTGAAGCAATTTTAAGCGTGAGCGGAATTCCGAGAACAATGGAAGAGTTCCGAAGCATTTTTAAACGTCAGCGGAATTCCGAGAACAATGGAAGAGTTCTGAAGCATTTTTAAAAGTCAGCGGAATTCTGAGAACAATAGAAGAGTTGTGAAGCATTTTTAAGCGTCAGCGGAATTCCGAGAACAATGGAAGAATTCCGAAGCATTTTTAAAATTCAAAACTTAAGCGGAATTCCGAGAACAATGGAAGAGTTCCGAAGCATTTTTAAAAGTCAGCGGAATTCCGAGAACAATGGAAGAGTTTCGAAGCATTTTTAAAAGTCAGCAGAATTCCGAGAACAATAGAAGGGTACCAAAGCATGTTTAAACTTCAGCGGAATTCTGAGAACAATGTAAGCGTTCCGAAGCATTTTTAAACTTCACCGGAATTCCGAGATCAATGGACGAGTTCCAAAGCATTTTTAAACGTCAGCGGAATTCCGAGAACAATGGAAGAGTTCTGAAGCATTTTTAAACGTCAGCGGAATTTTGAAAACAATGGAAGATTTCCGAAGCATTTTTAAACGTCAGCGGAATTCTTCGAACACTGGAAGAGTTCCGAAGCATTTTTAAACTTCAGCGGAATTTGGAGAACAATCGAAGAGTTCCGAAGCATTTTTAAAAGTCAGCAGAATTCCGAGAACAATGGAAGAGTTGTGAAGCATTTTTAAGCGTCAGCGGAATTCCGAGAACAATGGAAGAGTTTCGAAGCATTTTTAAAAGTCAGCGGAATTCCGAGAACAATAGAAGAGTTGTGAAGCAATTTTAAGCGTCAGCGGAATTCCGAGAACAATGGAAGTGTTCCGAATCATTTTTAAACGTCAGCGGAATTCCGAGAACAATGGAAGAGTTCCGAAGCATTCTTAAACTTCAGCAGAATTCCGAGAACAATAGAAGTGTACCAAAGCATGTTTAAACTTCAGCGGAATTCTGAGAACAATGGAAGAGTTCCGAAGCATTTTTAAACTTCACCGCAATTCCGAGAACAATGGAAGAGTTCCGAAGCATTTTTAAACGTCAGCAGAATTTTGAAAACAATGGAAGATTTCCGAAGCATTTTTAAACGTCAGCGGAATTCTGCGAACACTGGAAGAGTTCCGAAGCATTTTTAAACTTCAACGGAATTCCGAGAACAATGGAAGAGTTGTGAAGCATTTTTAAAAGTCAGCGGAATTCTGAGAACAATAGAAGAGTTGTGAAGCATTTTTAAGCGTCAGCGGAATTCCGAGAACAATGGAAGAATTCCGAAGCATTTTTAAACTTCAAAACTTCAGCAGAATTCCGAGAACAATGGAAGAGTTCCGAAGCATTCTTAAACTTCAAAACTTCAGTAGAATTCCGAGAATAATGGAAGAGTTCTGAAGCATTCTTAAACTTCAGCAGAATTCCGAGAACAATAGAAGGGTACCAAAGCATGTTTAAACTTCAGCGGAATTCTGAGAACAATGTAAGCGTTCCGAAGCATTTTTAAACTTCACCGCAATTCCGAGAACAATGGAAGAGTTCCGAAGCATTTTTAAACGTCAGCGGAATTCCGAGAACAATGGAAGAGTTCTGAAGCATTTTTAAACGTCAGCGGAATTTTGAAAACAATGGAAGATTTCCGAAGCATTTTTAAACGTCAGCGGAATTCTGCGAACACTGGAAGAGTTCCGAAGCATTTTTAAACTTCAGCGGAATTCCGAGAACAATGGAAGAGTTGTGAAGCATTTTTAAAAGTCAGCGGAATTCCGAGAACAATAGAAGAGTTGTGAAGCAATTTTAAGCGTCAGCGGAATTCCGAGAACAATGGAAGTGTTCCGAAGCATTTTTAAACGTCAGCGGAATTCCGAGAACAATGGAAGAGTTCTGAAGCATTTTTAAACGTCAGCGGAATTTTGAAAACAATGGAAGATTTCCGAAGCATTTTTAAACGTCAGCGGAATTCTGCGAACACTGGAAGAGTTCCGAAGCATTTTTAAAAGTCAGTGGAATTCCGAGAACAATGGAAGAGTTGTGAAGCATTTTTATGCGTCAGTGGAATTCCGAGAACAATGGAAAAATTCCAAAGCATTTTTAAACTTCAAAACTTCGGCGGAATTCCGAGAACAATGGAAGAGTTCCGAAGCATTTTTAAAAGTCAGCGGAATTCCGAGAACAATGGAAGAGTTCCGAAGCATTTTTAAAAGTCAGCAGAATTCCGAGAACAATAGAACTGTACCAAAGCATGTTTAAACTTCAGCGGAATTCTGAGAACAATGTAAGCGTTCCGAAGCATTTTTAAACTTCACCGCAATTCCGAGAACAATGGAAGAGTTCCGAAGCATTTTTAAACGTCAGCGGAATTCCGAGAAAAATGGAAGAGTTCTGAAGCATTTTTAAACGTCAGCGGAATTTTGAAAACAATGGAAGATTTCCGAAGCATTTTTAAACGTCAGCGGAATTCTGCGAACACTGGAAGAGTTCCGAAGCATTTTTAAACTTCAGCGGAATTTGGAGAACAATCGAAGAGTTCCGAAGCATTTTTAAAAGTCAGCGGAATTCCGAGAACAATGGAAGAGTTGTGAAGCATTTTTAAGCGTCAGCGGAATTCCGAGAACAATGGAAGAGTTCCGAAGCATTTTTAAACTTCAGCAGAATTCTGAGAACAATGGAAGAGTTCCGAAGCATTCTTAAACTTCAGCGGAATTCCGAGGACAATGGAAGAGTTCCGAAGCATTTTTAAATGTCAGCGGCATTCCGAGAACAATAGAAGAGTTGTGAAGCATTTTTAAGCGTCAGCGGAATTCTGAGAACAATGGAAGAGTTCCGAAGCATTTTTAAACTTCAGCGGAATTCCGAGGACAATGGAAGAGTTCCGAAGCATTTTTAAATGTCAGCGGCATTCCAAGAACAATAGAAGAGTTGTGAAGCATTTTTAAAAGTCAGCGGAATTCCGAGAACAATAGAAGAGTTGTGAAGCATTTTTAAGCGTCAGCGGAATTCCGAGAACAATGGAAGAATTCCGAAGCATTTTTAAACTTCAAAACTTCAGAAGAATTCCGAGAACAATGGAAGAGTTCTGAAGAATTTTTAAACGTCAGCGGAATTTTGAAAACAATGGAAGATTTCCGAAGCATTTTTAAACGTCAGCGGAATTCTGCAAACACTGTAAGAGTTCCGAAGCATTTTTAAAAGTCAGCGGAATTCCGAGAACACTGGAAGAGTTCAGAAGCATTTTTAAACTTCAGCGGAATTTGGAGAACAATCGAAGAGTACCGAAGCATTTTTAAAAGTCAGCGGAATTCCGAGAACAATGGAAGAGTTGTGAAGCATTTTTAAAAGTCAGCGGAATTCCGAGAACAATGGAAGAGTTGTGAAGCATTTTTAAAAGTCAGCGGAATTCCGAGAAAAATGGAAGAGTTGTGAAGCATTTTTAAACGTCAGCGGAATTCCGAGAACAATGGAAGAGTTCTGAAGCCTTTTTAAATGTCAGCGGAATTCCGAGAACAATGGAAGAGTTCCGAAGCATTTTTAAATGTCAGCGGAATTCTGAGAACAATGGAAGAGTTCCGAAGCATTTTTAAACTTCAGCGGAATTGCGAGAACAATGGAAGAGTTCTGAAGCATTTTTAAAAGTCAGCGGAATACCGAGAACAATGGAAGAGTTGTGAAGCATTTTTAAACGTCAGCGGAATACCAGAACAAGGGAAGAGTTCCGAAGCATTTTTAAATGTCAGCGGAATTCCGAGAACAATGGAAGAGTTCTGAAGCATTTTTAAACGTCAGCGGATTTTGAAAACAATGGAAGATTTCCGAAGCATTTTTAAACGTCAGCGGAATTCTGCAAACACTGGAAGAGTTCCGAAGCATTTTTAAACTTCAGCGGAATTTGGAGAACAATCGAAGAGTTCCGAAGCAATTTTAAAAGTCAGCGGAATTCCGAGAACAATGGAAGAGTTGTGAAGCATTTTTAAACGTCAGTGGAATTCCAAGAACAAAGGAAGAGTTCCGAAGCATTTTTAAATGTCAGCGGAATTCCGAGAACAATGGAAGAGTTCTGAAGGCTTTTTAAATGTCAGCGGAATTCCGAGAACAATGGAAGAGTTTTGAAGCATTTTTAAATGTCAGCGGAATTCTGAGAACAATGGAAGAGTTCCGAAGCATTTTTAAACTTCAGCAGAATTCCGAGAACAATGGAAGAGTTCCGAAGCATACTTAAACTTCAGCGGAATTCCGAGAACAATGGAAGAGTTCAGAAGCATTTTTAAACTTCAGCAGAATTCTGAGAACAATGGAAGAGTTCCGAAGCATTCTTAAACTTCAGCGGAATTCCGAGGACAATGGAAGAGTTCCGAAGCATTTTTAAATGTCAGCGGAATTCCGAGAACAATAGAAGAGTTGTGAAGCATTTTTAAGCGTCAGCGGAATTCTGAGAACAATGGAAGAGTTCCGAAGCATTTTTAAACTTCAGCAGAATTCTGAGAACAATGGAAGAGTTCTGAAGCATTCTTAAACTTCAGCGGAATTCCGAGAACAATGGAACAGTTTTGAAGCAATTTTAAGCGTCAGCGGAATTTCGACAACAATGGAAGAGTTCCGAAGCATTTTTAAAAGTCAGCGGAATTCTGAGAACAATAGAAGAGTTGTGAAGCATTTTTAAGCGTCAGCGGAATTCCGAGAACAATGGAAGAATTCCGAAGCATTTTTAAACTTCAAAACTTCAGAAGAATTCCGAGAACAATGGAAGAGTTCTGAAGCATTTTTAAACGTCAGCGGAATTTTGAAAACAATGGAAGATTTCCGAAGCATTTTTAAACGTCAGCGGAAATCTGCAAACACTGGAAGAGTTCCGAAGCATTTTTAAACTTCAGCGGAATTTGGAGAACAATCGAAGAGTTCCGAAGCATTTTTAAAAGTCAGCGGAATTCCGAGAACAATGGAAGAGTTGTGAAGCATTTTCAAAAGTCAGCGGAATTCCGAGAACAATGGAAGAGTTGTGAAGCATTTTTAAACGTCAGCGGAATTCCGAGAACAATGGAAGAGTTCTGAAGCCTTTTTAAATGTCAGCGGAATTCCGAGAACAATGGAAGAGTTCCGAAGCATTTTTAAATGTCAGCGGAATTCTGAGAACAATGGAAGAGTTCCGAAGCATTTTTAAACTTCAGCAGAATTCCGAGAACAATGGAAGAGTTCCGAAGCATACTTAAACTTCAGCGGAATTGCGAGAACAATGGAAGAGTTCTGAAGCATTTTTAAAAGTCAGCGGAATACCGAGAACAATGGAAGAGTTGTGAAGCATTTTTAAACGTCAGCGGAATACCAGAACAATGGAAGAGTTCCGAAGCATTTTTAAATGTCAGCGGAATTCCGAGAACAATGGAAGAGTTCTGAAGCATTTTTAAACGTCAGCGGATTTTGAAAACAATGGAAGATTTCCGAAGCATTTTTAAACGTCAGCGGAATTCTGCGAACACTGGAAGAGTTCCGAAGCATTTTTAAACTTCAGCGGAATTTGGAGAACAATCGAAGAGTTCCGAAGCAATTTTAAAAGTCAGCGGAATTCCGAGAACAATGGAAGAGTTGTGAAGCATTTTTAAACGTCAGTGGAATTCCAAGAACAAAGGAAGAGTTCCGAAGCATTTTTAAACGTCAGCGGAATTCCGAGAACAATGGAAGAGTTCTGAAGGCTTTTTAAATGTCAGCGGAATTCCGAGAACAATGGAAGAGTTTTGAAGCATTTTTAAATGTCAGCGGAATTCTGAGAACAATGGAAGAGTTCCGAAGCATTTTTAAACTTCAGCAGAATTCCGAGAACAATGGAAGAGTTCCGAAGCATACTTAAACTTCAGCGGAATTCCGAGAACAATGGAAGAGTTCAGAAGCATTTTTAAACTTCAGCAGAATTCTGAGAACAATGGAAGAGTTCCGAAGCATTCTTAAACTTCAGCGGAATTCCGAGGACAATGGAAGAGTTCCGAAGCATTTTTAAATGTCAGCGGAATTCCGAGAACAATAGAAGAGTTGTGAAGCATTTTCAAAAGTCAGCGGAATTCCGAGAACAATGGAAGAGTTGTGAAGCATTTTTAAACGTCAGCGGAATTTTGAAAACAATGGAAGATTTCCGAAGCATTTTTAAACGTCAGCGGAAATCTGCAAACACTGGAAGAGTTCCGAAGCATTTTTAAAAGTCAGCGGAATACCGAGAACAATGGAAGAGTTGTGAAGCAATTTTAAGCGTCAGCGGAATTCCGAGAACAATGGAAGAGTTCCGAAGCATTTTTAAACGTCAGCGGAATTCCGAGAACAATGGAAGAGTTCTGAAGCATTTTTAAAAGTCAGCGGAATTCTGAGAACAATAGAAGAGTTGTGAAGCATTTTTAAGCGTCAGCGGAATTCCGAGAACAATGGAAGAATTCCGAAGCATTTTTAAAATTCAAAACTTAAGCGGAATTCCGAGAACAATGGAAGAGTTCCGAAGCATTTTTAAAAGTCAGCGGAATTCCGAGAACAATGGAAGAGTTTCGAAGCATTTTTAAAAGTCAGCAGAATTCCGAGAACAATAGAAGGGTACCAAAGCATGTTTAAACTTCAGCGGAATTCTGAGAACAATGTAAGCGTTCCGAAGCATTTTTAAACTTCACCGGAATTCCGAGATCAATGGACGAGTTCCAAAGCATTTTTAAACGTCAGCGGAATTCCGAGAACAATGGAAGAGTTCTGAAGCATTTTTAAACGTCAGCGGAATTTTGAAAACAATGGAAGATTTCCGAAGCATTTTTAAACGTCAGCGGAATTCTTCGAACACTGGAAGAGTTCCGAAGCATTTTTAAACTTCAGCGGAATTTGGAGAACAATCGAAGAGTTCCGAAGCATTTTTAAAAGTCAGCAGAATTCCGAGAACAATGGAAGAGTTGTGAAGCATTTTTAAGCGTCAGCGGAATTCCGAGAACAATGGAAGAGTTTCGAAGCATTTTTAAAAGTCAGCGGAATTCCGAGAACAATAGAAGAGTTGTGAAGCAATTTTAAGCGTCAGCGGAATTCCGAGAACAATGGAAGTGTTCCGAATCATTTTTAAACGTCAGCGGAATTCCGAGAACAATGGAAGAGTTCCGAAGCATTCTTAAACTTCAGCAGAATTCCGAGAACAATAGAAGTGTACCAAAGCATGTTTAAACTTCAGCGGAATTCTGAGAACAATGGAAGAGTTCCGAAGCATTTTTAAACTTCACCGCAATTCCGAGAACAATGGAAGAGTTCCGAAGCATTTTTAAACGTCAGCAGAATTTTGAAAACAATGGAAGATTTCCGAAGCATTTTTAAACGTCAGCGGAATTCTGCGAACACTGGAAGAGTTCCGAAGCATTTTTAAACTTCAACGGAATTCCGAGAACAATGGAAGAGTTGTGAAGCATTTTTAAAAGTCAGCGGAATTCTGAGAACAATAGAAGAGTTGTGAAGCATTTTTAAGCGTCAGCGGAATTCCGAGAACAATGGAAGAATTCCGAAGCATTTTTAAACTTCAAAACTTCAGCAGAATTCCGAGAACAATGGAAGAGTTCCGAAGCATTCTTAAACTTCAAAACTTCAGTAGAATTCCGAGAATAATGGAAGAGTTCTGAAGCATTCTTAAACTTCAGCAGAATTCCGAGAACAATAGAAGGGTACCAAAGCATGTTTAAACTTCAGCGGAATTCTGAGAACAATGTAAGCGTTCCGAAGCATTTTTAAACTTCACCGCAATTCCGAGAACAATGGAAGAGTTCCGAAGCATTTTTAAACGTCAGCGGAATTCCGAGAACAATGGAAGAGTTCTGAAGCATTTTTAAACGTCAGCGGAATTTTGAAAACAATGGAAGATTTCCGAAGCATTTTTAAACATCAGCGGAATTCTGCGAACACTGGAAGAGTTCCGAAGCATTTTTAAACTTCAGCGGAATTCCGAGAACAATGGAAGAGTTGTGAAGCATTTTTAAAAGTCAGCGGAATTCCGAGAACAATAGAAGAGTTGTGAAGCAATTTTAAGCGTCAGCGGAATTCCGAGAACAATGGAAGTGTTCCGAAGCATTTTTAAACGTCAGCGGAATTCCGAGAACAATGGAAGAGTTCTGAAGCATTTTTAAAAGTCAGCAGAATTCCGAGAACAATAGAAGGGAACCAAAGCATGTTTAAACTTCAGCGGAATTCTGAGAACAATGAAAGAGTTCCGAAGCATTTTTAAACGTCAGCGGAATTCCGAGAACAATGGAAGAGTTCTGAAGCATTTTTAAACGTCAGCGGAATTTTGAAAACAATGGAAGATTTCCGAAGCATTTTTAAACGTCAGCGGAATTCTGCGAACACTGGAAGAGTTCCGAAGCATTTTTAAAAGTCAGCGGAATTCCTAGAACAATGGAAGAGTTGTGAAGCATTTTTATGCGTCAGTGGAATTCCGAGAACAATGGAAAAATTCCAAAGCATTTTTAAACTTCAAAACTTCGGCGGAATTCCGAGAACAATGGAAGAGTTCCGAAGCATTTTTAAAAGTCAGCGGAATTCCGAGAACAATGGAAGAGTTCCGAAGCATTTTTAAAAGTCAGCAGAATTCCGAGAACAATAGAACTGTACCAAAGCATGTTTAAACTTCAGCGGAATTCTGAGAACAATGTAAGCGTTCCGAAGCATTTTTAAACTTCACCGCAATTCCGAGAACAATGGAAGAGTTCCGAAGCATTTTTAAACGTCAGCGGAATTCCGAGAAAAATGGAAGAGTTCTGAAGCATTTTTAAACGTCAGCGGAATTTTGAAAACAATGGAAGATTTCCGAAGCATTTTTAAACGTCAGCGGAATTCTGCGAACACTGGAAGAGTTCCGAAGCATTTTTAAACTTCAGCGGAATTTGGAGAACAATCGAAGAGTTCCGAAGCATTTTTAAAAGTCAGCGGAATTCCGAGAACAATGGAAGAGTTGTGAAGCATTTTTAAGCGTCAGCGGAATTCCGAGAACAATGGAAGAGTTCCGAAGCATTTTTAAACTTCAGCAGAATTCTGAGAACAATGGAAGAGTTCCGAAGCATTCTTAAACTTCAGCGGAATTCCGAGGACAATGGAAGAGTTCCGAAGCATTTTTAAATGTCAGCGGCATTCCGAGAACAATAGAAGAGTTGTGAAGCATTTTTAAGCGTCAGCGGAATTCTGAGAACAATGGAAGAGTTCCGAAGCATTTTTAAACTTCAGCGGAATTCCGAGGACAATGGAAGAGTTCCGAAGCATTTTTAAATGTCAGCGGCATTCCGAGAACAATAGAAGAGTTGTGAAGCATTTTTAAAAGTCAGCGGAATTCCGAGAACAATAGAAGAGTTGTGAAGCATTTTTAAGCGTCAGCGGAATTCCGAGAACAATGGAAGAATTCCGAAGCATTTTTAAACTTCAAAACTTCAGAAGAATTCCGAGAACAATGGAAGAGTTCTGAAGAATTTTTAAACGTCAGCGGAATTTTGAAAACAATGGAAGATTTCCGAAGCATTTTTAAACGTCAGCGGAATTCTGCAAACACTGTAAGAGTTCCGAAGCATTTTTAAACTTCAGCGGAATTTGGAGAACAATCGAAGAGTTCCGAAGCATTTTTAAAAGTCAGCGGAATTCCGAGAACACTGGAAGAGTTCAGAAGCATTTTTAAACTTCAGCGGAATTTGGAGAACAATCGAAGAGTACCGAAGCATTTTTAAAAGTCAGCGGAATTCCGAGAACAATGGAAGAGTTGTGAAGCATTTTTAAAAGTCAGCGGAATTCCGAGAACAATGGAAGAGTTGTGAAGCATTTTTAAAAGTCAGCGGAATTCCGAGAAAAATGGAAGAGTTGTGAAGCATTTTTAAACGTCAGCGGAATTCCGAGAACAATGGAAGAGTTCTGAAGCCTTTTTAAATGTCAGCGGAATTCCGAGAACAATGGAAGAGTTCCGAAGCATTTTTAAATGTCAGCGGAATTCTGAGAACAATGGAAGAGTTCCTAAGCATTTTTAAACTTCAGCGGAATTGCGAGAACAATGGAAGAGTTCTGAAGCATTTTTAAAAGTCAGCGGAATACCGAGAACAATGGAAGAGTTGTGAAGCATTTTTAAACGTCAGCGGAATACCAGAACAAGGGAAGAGTTCCGAAGCATTTTTAAATGTCAGCGGAATTCCGAGAACAATGGAAGAGTTCTGAAGCATTTTTAAACGTCAGTGGAATTCCAAGAACAAAGGAAGAGTTCCGAAGCATTTTTAAATGTCAGCGGAATTCCGAGAACAATGGAAGAGTTCTGAAGGCTTTTTAAATGTCAGCGGAATTCCGAGAACAATGGAAGAGTTTTGAAGCATTTTTAAATGTCAGCGGAATTCTGAGAACAATGGAAGAGTTCCGAAGCATTTTTAAACGTCAGCGGAATTCTGCAAACACTGGAAGAGTTCCGAAGCATTTTTAAACTTCAGCGGAATTTGGAGAACAATCGAAGAGTTCCGAAGCAATTTTAAAAGTCAGCGGAATTCCGAGAACAATGGAAGAGTTGTGAAGCATTTTTAAACGTCAGTGGAATTCCAAGAACAAAGGAAGAGTTCCGAAGCATTTTTAAATGTCAGCGGAATTCCGAGAACAATGGAAGAGTTCTGAAGGCTTTTTAAATGTCAGCGGAATTCTGAGAACAATGGAAGAGTTCCGAAGCATTTTTAAACTTCAGCAGAATTCCGAGAACAATGGAAGAGTTCCGAAGCATACTTAAACTTCAGCGGAATTCCGAGAACAATGGAAGAGTTCAGAAGCATTTTTAAAAGTCAGCGGAATACCGAGAACAATGGAAGAGTTGTGAAGCATTTTTAAGCATCAGCGGAATTCCGAGAACAATGGAAGAGTTCCGAAGCATTTTTAAACTTCAGAAGAATTCTGAGAACAATGGAAGAGTTCCGAAGCATTCTTAAACTTCAGCAGAATTCCGAGAACAATGGAAGAGTTTCGAAGCATTTTTAAAAGTCAGCGGAATTCCGAGAACAATAGAAGAGTTGTGAAGCAATTTTAAGCGTCAGCGGAATTCCGAGAACAATGGAAGAGTTCCGAAGCATTTTTAAACGTCAGCGGAATTCCGAGAACAATGGAAGAGTTCTGAAGCATTTTTAAAAGTCAGCGGAATTCTGAGAACAATAGAAGAGTTGTGAAGCATTTTTAAGCGTCAGCGGAATTCCGAGAACAATGGAAGAATTCCGAAGCATTTTTAAACTTCAAAACTTAAGCGGAATTCCGAGAACAATGGAAGAGTTCCGAAGCATTTTTAAAAGTCAGCGGAATTCCGAGAACAATGGAAGAGTTCCGAAGCATTTTTAAAAGTCAGCAGAATTCCGAGAACAATAGAAGGGTACCAAAGCATGTTTAAACTTCAGCGGAATTCTGAGAACAATGTAAGCGTTCCGAAGCATTTTTAAACTTCACCGGAATTCCGAGAACAATGGACGAGTTCCAAAGCATTTTTAAACGTCAGCGGAATTCCGAGAACAATGGAAGAGTTCTGAAGCATTTTTAAACGTCAGCGGAATTTTGAAAACAATGGAAGATTTCCGAAGCATTTTTAAACGTCAGCGGAATTCTGCGAACAATGGAAGAGTTCCGAAGCATTTTTAAACTTCAGCGGAATTTGGAGAACAATCGAAGAGTTCCGAAGCATTTTTAAAAGTCAGCAGAATTCCGAGAACAATGGAAGAGTTGTGAAGCATTTTTAAGCGTCAGCGGAATTCCGAGAACAATGGAAGAGTTCCGAAGCATTTTTAAACTTCAGCAGAATTCTGAGAACATTGGAAGAGTTCCGAAGCATTCTTAAACTTCAGCGGAATTCCGAGAACAATGGAAGAGTTTCGAAGCATTTTTAAAAGTCAGCGGAATTCCGAGAACAATAGAAGAGTTGTGAAGCAATTTTAAGCGTCAGCGGAATTCCGAGAACAATGGAAGCGTTCTGAAGCATTTTTAAAAGTCAGCGGAATTCTGAGAACAATAGAAGAGTTGTGAAGCATTTTTAAGCGTCAGCGGAATTCCAAGAACAATGGAAGAATTCCGAAGCATTTTTAAACTTCAAAACTTCAGCAGAATTCCGAGAACAATGGAAGAGTTCCGAAGCATTTTTAAAAGTCAGCGGAATTCCGAGAACAATGGAAGAGTTCCGAAGCATTTTTAAAAGTCAGCAGAATTCCGAGAACAATAGAAGGGTACCAAAGCATGTTTAAACTTCAGCGGAATTCTGAGAACAATGGAAGAGTTCCGAAGCATTTTTAAACTTCAGCAGAATTCCGAGAACAATGGAAGAGTTCCGAAGCATACTTAAACTTCAGCGGAATTCCGAGAACAATGGAAGAGTTCAGAAGCATTTTTAAAAGTCAGCGGAATACCGAGAACAATGGAAGAGTTGTGAAGCATTTTTAAGCATCAGCGGAATTCCGAGAACAATGGAAGAGTTCCGAAGCATTTTTAAACTTCAGCAGAATTCCGAGAACAATGGAAGAGTTCCGAAGCATACTTAAACTTCAGCGGAATTCCGAGAACAATGGAAGAGTTCAGAAGCATTTTTAAAAGTCAGCGGAATACCGAGAACAATGGAAGAGTTGTGAAGCATTTTTAAACGTCAGCGGAATACCAAAACAATGGAAGAGTTCCGAAGCATTTTTAAAAGTCAGCGGAATTCCGAGAACAATGGAAGAGTTCTGAATCATTTTTAAACGTCAGCGGAATTTTGAAAACAATGGAAGATTTCCGAAGCATTTTTAAACGTCAGCGGAATTCTGCGAACACTGGAAGAGTTCCGAAGCATTTTTAAAAGTCAGCGGAATTCCGAGAACAATGGAAGAGTTGTGAAGCATTTTTAAGCGTCAGCGGAATTCCGAGAACAATGGAAAAATTCCGAAGCATTTTTAAACGTCAGCGGAATTCCGAGAACAATGGAAGAGTTCCGAAGCATTTTTAAACGTCAGCGGAATTCCGAGAACAATGGAAGAGTTCTGAAGCATTTTTAAACGTCAGCGGATTTTGAAAACAATGGAAGATTTCCGAAGCATTTTTAAACGTCAGCGGAATTCTGCAAACACTGGAAGAGTTCCGAAGCATTTTTAAACTTCAGCGGAATTTGGAGAACAATCGAAGAGTTCCGAAGCAATTTTAAAAGTCAGCGGAATTCCGAGAACAATGGAAGAGTTGTGAAGCATTTTTAAACGTCAGTGGAATTCCAAGAACAAAGGAAGAGTTCCGAAGCATTTTTAAACGTCAGCAGAATTCCGAGAACAATGGAAGAGTTCTGAAGGCTTTTTAAATGTCAGCGGAATTCCGAGAACAATGGAAGAGTTCCGAAGCAGTTTTAAATGTCAGCGGAATTCTGAGAACAATGGAAGAGTTCCGAAGCATTTTTTAACTTCAGCAGAATTCCGAGAACAATGGAAGAGTTCCGAAGCATACTTAAACTTCAGCGGAATTCCGAGAACAATGGAAGAGTTCAGAAGCATTTTTAAAAGTCAGCGGAATTCCGAGAACAATGGAAGAGTTCCGAAGCATTTTTAAAAGTCAGCGGAATTCCGAGAACAATGGAAGAGTTGTGAAGCATTTTTAAGCGTCAGCGGAATTCCGAGAACAATGGAAGAGTTCCGAAGCATTTTTAAACTTCAGCAGAATTCTGAGAACAATGGAAGAGTTCCGAAGCATTCTTAAACTTCAGCGGAATTCCGAGGACAATGGAAGAGTTCCGAAGCATTTTTAAATGTCAGCGGAATTCCGAGATCAATGGACGAGTTCCAAAGCATTTTTAAACGTCAGCGGAATTCCGAGAACAATGGAAGAGTTCTGAAGCATTTTTAAACGTCAGCGGAATTTTGAAAACAATGGAAGATTTCCGAAGCATTTTTAAACGTCAGCGGAATTCTTCGAACACTGGAAGAGTTCCGAAGCATTTTTAAACTTCAGCGGAATTTGGAGAACAATCGAAGAGTTCCGAAACATTTTTAAAAGTCAGCAGAATTCCGAGAACAATGGAAGAGTTGTGAAGCATTTTTAAGCGTCAGCGGAATTCCGAGAACAATGGAAGAGTTTCGAAGCATTTTTAAAAGTCAGCGGAATTCCGAGAACAATAGAAGAGTTGTGAAGCAATTTTAAGCGTCAGCGGAATTCCGAGAACAATGGAAGTGTTCCGAATCATTTTTAAACGTCAGCGGAATTCCGAGAACAATGGAAGAGTTCCGAAGCATTCTTAAACTTCAGCAGAATTCCGAGAACAATAGAAGTGTACCAAAGCATGTTTAAACTTCAGCGGAATTCTGAGAACAATGTAAGCGTTCCGAAGCATTTTTAAACTTCACCGCAATTCCGAGAACAATGGAAGAGTTCCGAAGCATTTTTAAACGTCAGCAGAATTTTGAAAACAATGGAAGATTTCCGAAGCATTTTTAAACGTCAGCGGAATTCTGCGAACACTGGAAGAGTTCCGAAGCATTTTTAAACTTCAACGGAATTCCGAGAACAATGGAAGAGTTGTGAAGCATTTTTAAAAGTCAGCGGAATTCTGAGAACAATAGAAGAGTTGTGAAGCATTTTTAAGCGTCAGCGGAATTCCGAGAACAATGGAAGAATTCCGAAGCATTTTTAAACTTCAAAACTTCAGCAGAATTCCGAGAACAATGGAAGAGTTCCGAAGCATTCTTAAACTTCAGCGGAATTCCGAGAACAATGGAAGAGTTCCGAAGCATTTTTAAAAGTCAGCGGAATTCCGAGAACAATGGAAGAGTTCCGAAGCATTTTTAAAAGTCAGCAGAATTCCGAGAACAATAGAAGGGTAACAAAGCATGTTTAAACTTCAGCGGAATTCTGAGAACAATGTAAGCGTTCCGAAGCATTTTTAAACTTCAGCGGAATTTGGAGAACAATCGAAGAGTTCCGAAGCAATTTTAAAAGTCAGCGGAATTCCGAGAACAATGGAAGAGTTGTGAAGCATTTTTAAACGTCAGTGGAATTCCAAGAACAAAGGAAGAGTTCCGAAGCATTTTTAAACGTCAGCGGAATTCCGAGAACAATGGAAGAGTTCTGAAGGCTTTTTAAATGTCAGCGGAATTCTGAGAACAATGGAAGAGTTCCGAAGCATTTTTAAATGTCAGCGGAATTCTGAGAACAATGGAAGAGTTCCGAAGCATTTTTAAACTTCAGCAGAATTCCGAGAACAATGGAAGAGTTCCGAAGCATACGTAAACTTCAGCGGAATTTCGAGAACAATGGAAGAGTTCAGAAGCATTTTTAAAAGTCAGCGGAATACCGAGAACAATGGAAGAGTTGTGAAGCAATTTTAAGCGTCAGCGGAATTCCGAGAACAATGGAAGAGTTCCGAAGCATTTTTAAACGTCAGCGGAATTCCGAGAACAATGGAAGAGTTCTGAAGCATTTTTAAAAGTCAACGGAATTCTGAGAACAAAAGAAGAGTTGTGAAGCATTTTTAAGCGTCAGCGGAATTCCGAGAACAATGGAAGAATTCCGAAGCATTTTTAAACTTCAAAACTTAAGCGGAATTCCGAGAACAATGGAAGAGTTCCGAAGCATTTTTAAAAGTCAGCGGAATTCCGAGAACAATGGAAGAGTTCCGAAGCATTTTTAAAAGTCAGCAGAATTCCGAGAAAAATAGAAGGGTACCAAAGCATGTTTAAACTTCAGCGGAATTCTGAGAACAATGTAAGCGTTCCGAAGCATTTTTAAACTTCACCGGAATTCCGAGATCAATGGACGAGTTCCAAAGCATTTTTAAACGTCAGCGGAATTCCGAGAACAATGGAAGAGTTCTGAAGCATTTTTAAACGTCAGCGGAATTTTGAAAACAATGGAAGATTTCCGAAGCATTTTTAAACATCAGCGGAATTCTTCGAACACTGGAAGAGTTCCGAAGCATTTTTAAACTTCAGCGGAATTTGGAGAACAATCGAAGAGTTCCGAAGCATTTTTAAAAGTCAGCAGAATTCCGAGAACAATGGAAGAGTTGTGAAGCATTTTTAAGCGTCAGCGGAATTCCGAGAACAATGGAAGAGTTTCGAAGCATTTTTAAAAGTCAGCGGAATTCCGAGAACAATAGAAGAGTTGTGAAGCAATTTTAAGCGTCAGCGGAATTCCGAGAACAATGGAAGTGTTCCGAATCATTTTTAAACGTCAGCGGAATTCCGAGAACAATGGAAGAGTTCCGAAGCATTCTTAAACTTCAGCAGAATTCCGAGAACAATAGAAGTGTACCAAAGCATGTTTAAACTTCAGCGGAATTCTGAGAACAATGCAAGCGTTCCGAAGCATTTTTAAACTTCACCGCAATTCCGAGAACAATGGAAGAGTTCCGAAGCATTTTTAAACGTCAGCAGAATTTTGAAAACAATGGAAGATTTCCGAAGCATTTTTAAACTTCAACGGAATTCCGAGAACAATGGAAGAGTTGTGAAGCATTTTTAAAAGTCAGCGGAATTCTGAGAACAATAGAAGAGTTGTGAAGCATTTTTAAGCGTCAGCGGAATTCCGAGAACAATGGAAGAATTCCGAAGCATTTTTAAACTTCAAAACTTCAGCAGAATTCCGAGAACAATGGAAGAGTTCCGAAGCATTCTTAAACTTCAAAACTTCAGTAGAATTCCGAGAATAATGGAAGAGTTCTGAAGCATTCTTAAACTTCAGCAGAATTCCGAGAACAATAGAAGGGTACCAAAGCATGTTTAAACTTCAGCGGAATTCTGAGAACAATGTAAGCGTTCCGAAGCATTTTTAAACTTCACCGCAATTCCGAGAACAATGGAAGAGTTCCGAAGCATTTTTAAACGTCAGCGGAATTCCGAGAACAATGGAAGAGTTCTGAAGCATTTTTAAACGTCAGCGGAATTTTGAAAACAATGGAAGATTTCCGAAGCATTTTTAAACGTCAGCGGAATTCTGCGAACACTGGAAGAGTTCCGAAGCATTTTTAAACTTCAGCGGAATTCCGAGAACAATGGAAGAGTTGTGAAGCATTTTTAAAAGTCAGCGGAATTCCGAGAACAATAGAAGAGTTGTGAAGCAATTTTAAGCGTCAGCGGAATTCCGAGAACAATGGAAGTGTTCCGAAGCATTTTTAAACGTCAGCGGAATTCCGAGAACAATGGAAGAGTTCTGAAGCATTTTTAAAAGTCAGCAGAATTCCGAGAACAATAGAAGGGAACCAAAGCATGTTTAAACTTCAGCGGAATTCTGAGAACAATGAAAGAGTTCCGAAGCATTTTTAAACGTCAGCGGAATTCCGAGAACAATGGAAGAGTTCTGAAGCATTTTTAAACGTCAGCGGAATTTTGAAAACAATGGAAGATTTCCGAAGCATTTTTAAACGTCAGCGGAATTCTGCGAACACTGGAAGAGTTCCGAAGCATTTTTAAAAGTCAGCGGAATTCCGAGAACAATGGAAGAGTTGTGAAGCATTTTTATGCGTCAGTGGAATTCCGAGAACAATGGAAAAATTCCAAAGCATTTTTAAACTTCAAAACTTCGGCGGAATTCCGAGAACAATGGAAGAGTTCCGAAGCATTTTTAAAAGTCAGCGGAATTCCGAGAACAATGGAAGAGTTCCGAAGCATTTTTAAAAGTCAGCAGAATTCCGAGAACAATAGAAGGGTACCAAAGCATGTTTAAACTTCAGCGGAATTCTGAGAACAATGTAAGCGTTCCGAAGCATTTTTAAACTTCACCGCAATTCCGAGAACAATGGAAGAGTTCCGAAGCATTTTTAAACGTCAGCGGAATTCCGAGAAAAATGGAAGAGTTCTGAAGCATTTTTAAACGTCAGCGGAATTTTGAAAACAATGGAAGATTTCCGAAGCATTTTTAAACGTCAGCGGAATTCTGCGAACACTGGAAGAGTTCCGAAGCATTTTTAAACTTCAGCGGAATTTGGAGAACAATCGAAGAGTTCCGAAGCATTTTTAAAAGTCAGCGGAATTCCGAGAACAATGGAAGAGTTGTGAAGCATTTTTAAGCGTCAGCGGAATTCCGAGAACAATGGAAGAGTTCCGAAGCATTTTTAAACTTCAGCAGAATTCTGAGAACAATGGAAGAGTTCCGAAGCATTCTTAAACTTCAGCGGAATTCCGAGGACAATGGAAGAGTTCCGAAGCATTTTTAAATGTCAGCGGCATTCCGAGAACAATAGAAGAGTTGTGAAGCATTTTTAAGCGTCAGCGGAATTCTGAGAACAATGGAAGTGTTCCGAAGCATTTTTAAACTTCAGCGGAATTCCGAGGACAATGGAAGAGTTCCGAAGCATTTTTAAATGTCAGCGGCATTCCGAGAACAATAGAAGAGTTGTGAAGCATTTTTAAAAGTCAGCGGAATTCCGAGAACAATAGAAGAGTTGTGAAGCATTTTTAAGCGTCAGCGGAATTCCGAGAACAATGGAAGAATTCCGAAGCATTTTTAAACTTGAAAACTTCAGAAGAATTCCGAGAACAATGGAAGAGTTCTGAAGAATTTTTAAACGTCAGCGGAATTTTGAAAACAATGGAAGATTTCCGAAGCATTTTTAAACGTCAGCGGAATTCTGCAAACACTGTAAGAGTTCCGAAGCATTTTTAAACTTCAGCGGAATTTGGAGAACAATCGAAGAGTTCCGAAGCATTTTTAAAAGTCAGCGGAATTCCGAGAACACTGGAAGAGTTCAGAAGCATTTTTAAACTTCAGCGGAATTTGGAGAACAATCGAAGAGTACCGAAGCATTTTTAAAAGTCAGCGGAATTCCGAGAACAATGGAAGAGTTGTGAAGCATTTTTAAAAGTCAGCGGAATTCCGAGAACAATGGAAGAGTTGTGAAGCATTTTTAAAAGTCAGCGGAATTCTGAGAAAAATGGAAGAGTTGTGAAGCATTTTTAAACGTCAGCGGAATTCCGAGAACAATGGAAGAGTTCTGAAGCCTTTTTAAATGTCAGCGGAATTCCGAGAACAATGGAAGAGTTCCGAAGCATTTTTAAATGTCAGCGGAATTCTGAGAACAATGGAAGAGTTCCGAAGCATTTTTAAACTTCAGAAGATTTCCGAGAACAATGGAAGAGTTCCGAAGCATACTTAAACTTCAGCGGAATTGCGAGAACAATGGAAGAGTTCTGAAGCATTTTTAAAAGTCAGCGGAATACCGAGAACAATGGAAGAGTTGTGAAGCATTTTTAAACGTCAGCGGAATACCAGAACAAGGGAAGAGTTCCGAAGCATTTTTAAATGTCAGCGGAATTCCGAGAACAATGGAAGAGTTCTGAAGCATTTTTAAACGTCAGCGGATTTTGAAAACAATGGAAGATTTCCGAAGCATTTTTAAACGTCAGCGGAATTCTGCAAACACTGGAAGAGTTCAGAAGCATTTTTAAACTTCAGCGGAATTTGGAGAACAATCGAAGAGTTCCGAAGCAATTTTAAAAGTCAGCGGAATTCCGAGAACAATGGAAGAGTTGTGAAGCATTTTTAAACGTCAGTGGAATTCCAAGAACAAAGGAAGAGTTCCGAAGCATTTTTAAATGTCAGCGGAATTCCGAGAACAATGGAAGAGTTCTGAAGGCTTTTTAAATGTCAGCGGAATTCCGAGAACAATGGAAGAGTTTTGAAGCATTTTTAAATGTCAGCGGAATTCTGAGAACAATGGAAGAGTTCCGAAGCATTTTTAAACTTCAGCAGAATTCCGAGAACAATGGAAGAGTTCCGAAGCATCCTTAAACTTCAGCGGAATTCCGAGAACAATGGAAGAGTTCAGAAGCATTTTTAAAAGTCAGCGGAATACCGAGAACAATGGAAGAGTTGTGAAGCATTTTTAAGCATCAGCGGAATTCCGAGAACAATGGAAGAGTTCCGAAGCATTTTTAAACTTCAGAAGAATTCTGAGAACAATGGAAGAGTTCCGAAGCATTCTTAAACTTCAGCAGAATTCCGAGAACAATGGAAGAGTTTCGAAGCATTTTTAAAAGTCAGCGGAATTCCGAGAACAATAGAAGAGTTGTGAAGCAATTTTAAGCGTCAGCGGAATTCCGAGAACAATGGAAGAGTTCCGAAGCATTTTTAAACGTCAGCGGAATTCCGAGAACAATGGAAGAGTTCTGAAGCATTTTTAAAAGTCAGCGGAATTCTGAGAACAATAGAAGAGTTGTGAAGCATTTTTAAGCGTCAGCGGAATTCCGAGAACAATGGAAGAATTCCGAAGCATTTTTAAACTTCAAAACTTCAGTAGAATTCCGAGAATAATGGAAGAGTTCTGAAGCATTCTTAAACTTCAAAACTTCAGTAGAATTCCGAGAATAATGGAAGAGTTCTGAAGCATTCTTAAACTTCAGCAGAATTCCGAGAACAATAGAAGGGTACCAAAGCATGTTTAAACTTCAGCGGAATTCTGAGAACAATGTAAGCGTTCCGAAGCATTTTTAAACTTCACCGCAATTCCGAGAACAATGGAAGAGTTCCGAAGCATTTTTAAACGTCAGCGGAATTCCGAGAACAATGGAAGAGTTCTGAAGCATTTTTAAACGTCAGCGGAATTTTGAAAACAATGGAAGATTTCCGAAGCATTTTTAAACGTCAGCGGAATTCTGCGAACACTGGAAGAGTTCCGAAGCATTTTTAAACTTCAGCGGAATTCCGAGAACAATGGAAGAGTTGTGAAGCATTTTTAAAAGTCAGCGGAATTCCGAGAACAATAGAAGAGTTGTGAAGCAATTTTAAGCGTCAGCGGAATTCCGAGAACAATGGAAGTGTTCCGAAGCATTTTTAAACGTCAGCGGAATTCCGAGAACAATGGAAGAGTTCTGAAGCATTTTTAAAAGTCAGCAGAATTCCGAGAACAATAGAAGGGAACCAAAGCATGTTTAAACTTCAGCGGAATTCTGAGAACAATGAAAGAGTTCCGAAGCATTTTTAAACGTCAGCGGAATTCCGAGAACAATGGAAGAGTTCTGAAGCATTTTTAAACGTCAGCGGAATTTTGAAAACAATGGAAGATTTCCGAAGCATTTTTAAACGTCAGCGGAATTCTGCGAACACTGGAAGAGTTCCGAAGCATTTTTAAAAGTCAGCGGAATTCCGAGAACAATGGAAGAGTTGTGAAGCATTTTTATGCGTCAGTGGAATTCCGAGAACAATGGAAAAATTCCAAAGCATTTTTAAACTTCAAAACTTCGGCGGAATTCCGAGAACAATGGAAGAGTTCCGAAGCATTTTTAAAAGTCAGCGGAATTCCGAGAACAATGGAAGAGTTCCGAAGCATTTTTAAAAGTCAGCAGAATTCCGAGAACAATAGAAGGGTACCAAAGCATGTTTAAACTTCAGCGGAATTCTGAGAACAATGTAAGCGTTCCGAAGCATTTTTAAACTTCACCGCAATTCCGAGAACAATGGAAGAGTTCCGAAGCATTTTTAAACGTCAGCGGAATTCCGAGAAAAATGGAAGAGTTCTGAAGCATTTTTAAACGTCAGCGGAATTTTGAAAACAATGGAAGATTTCCGAAGCATTTTTAAACGTCAGCGGAATTCTGCGAACACTGGAAGAGTTCCGAAGCATTTTTAAACTTCAGCGGAATTTGGAGAACAATCGAAGAGTTCCGAAGCATTTTTAAAAGTCAGCGGAATTCCGAGAACAATGGAAGAGTTGTGAAGCATTTTTAAGCGTCAGCGGAATTCCGAGAACAATGGAAGAGTTCCGAAGCATTTTTAAACTTCAGCAGAATTCTGAGAACAATGGAAGAGTTCCGAAGCATTCTTAAACTTCAGCGGAATTCCGAGGACAATGGAAGAGTTCCGAAGCATTTTTAAATGTCAGCGGCATTCCGAGAACAATAGAAGAGTTGTGAAGCATTTTTAAGCGTCAGCGGAATTCTGAGAACAATGGAAGTGTTCCGAAGCATTTTTAAACTTCAGCGGAATTCCGAGGACAATGGAAGAGTTCCGAAGCATTTTTAAATGTCAGCGGCATTCCGAGAACAATAGAAGAGTTGTGAAGCATTTTTAAAAGTCAGCGGAATTCCGAGAACAATAGAAGAGTTGTGAAGCATTTTTAAGCGTCAGCGGAATTCCGAGAACAATGGAAGAATTCCGAAGCATTTTTAAACTTGAAAACTTCAGAAGAATTCCGAGAACAATGGAAGAGTTCTGAAGAATTTTTAAACGTCAGCGGAATTTTGAAAACAATGGAAGATTTCCGAAGCATTTTTAAACGTCAGCGGAATTCTGCAAACACTGTAAGAGTTCCGAAGCATTTTTAAACTTCAGCGGAATTTGGAGAACAATCGAAGAGTTCCGAAGCATTTTTAAAAGTCAGCGGAATTCCGAGAACACTGGAAGAGTTCAGAAGCATTTTTAAACTTCAGCGGAATTTGGAGAACAATCGAAGAGTACCGAAGCATTTTTAAAAGTCAGCGGAATTCCGAGAACAATGGAAGAGTTGTGAAGCATTTTTAAAAGTCAGCGGAATTCCGAGAACAATGGAAGAGTTGTGAAGCATTTTTAAAAGTCAGCGGAATTCTGAGAAAAATGGAAGAGTTGTGAAGCATTTTTAAACGTCAGCGGAATTCCGAGAACAATGGAAGAGTTCTGAAGCCTTTTTAAATGTCAGCGGAATTCCGAGAACAATGGAAGAGTTCCGAAGCATTTTTAAATGTCAGCGGAATTCTGAGAACAATGGAAGAGTTCCGAAGCATTTTTAAACTTCAGAAGATTTCCGAGAACAATGGAAGAGTTCCGAAGCATACTTAAACTTCAGCGGAATTGCGAGAACAATGGAAGAGTTCTGAAGCATTTTTAAAAGTCAGCGGAATACCGAGAACAATGGAAGAGTTGTGAAGCATTTTTAAACGTCAGCGGAATACCAGAACAAGGGAAGAGTTCCGAAGCATTTTTAAATGTCAGCGGAATTCCGAGAACAATGGAAGAGTTCTGAAGCATTTTTAAACGTCAGCGGATTTTGAAAACAATGGAAGATTTCCGAAGCATTTTTAAACGTCAGCGGAATTCTGCAAACACTGGAAGAGTTCAGAAGCATTTTTAAACTTCAGCGGAATTTGGAGAACAATCGAAGAGTTCCGAAGCAATTTTAAAAGTCAGCGGAATTCCGAGAACAATGGAAGAGTTGTGAAGCATTTTTAAACGTCAGTGGAATTCCAAGAACAAAGGAAGAGTTCCGAAGCATTTTTAAATGTCAGCGGAATTCCGAGAACAATGGAAGAGTTCTGAAGGCTTTTTAAATGTCAGCGGAATTCCGAGAACAATGGAAGAGTTTTGAAGCATTTTTAAATGTCAGCGGAATTCTGAGAACAATGGAAGAGTTCCGAAGCATTTTTAAACTTCAGCAGAATTCCGAGAACAATGGAAGAGTTCCGAAGCATCCTTAAACTTCAGCGGAATTCCGAGAACAATGGAAGAGTTCAGAAGCATTTTTAAAAGTCAGCGGAATACCGAGAACAATGGAAGAGTTGTGAAGCATTTTTAAGCATCAGCGGAATTCCGAGAACAATGGAAGAGTTCCGAAGCATTTTTAAACTTCAGAAGAATTCTGAGAACAATGGAAGAGTTCCGAAGCATTCTTAAACTTCAGCAGAATTCCGAGAACAATGGAAGAGTTTCGAAGCATTTTTAAAAGTCAGCGGAATTCCGAGAACAATAGAAGAGTTGTGAAGCAATTTTAAGCGTCAGCGGAATTCCGAGAACAATGGAAGAGTTCCGAAGCATTTTTAAACGTCAGCGGAATTCCGAGAACAATGGAAGAGTTCTGAAGCATTTTTAAAAGTCAGCGGAATTCTGAGAACAATAGAAGAGTTGTGAAGCATTTTTAAGCGTCAGCGGAATTCCGAGAACAATGGAAGAATTCCGAAGCATTTTTAAACTTCAAAACTTAAGCGGAATTCCGAGAACAATGGAAGAGTTCCGAAGCATTTTTAAAAGTCAGCGGAATTCCGAGAACAATGGAAGAGTTCCGAAGCATTTTTAAAAGTCAGCAGAATTCCGAGAACAATAGAAGGGTAACAAAGCATGTTTAAACTTCAGCGGAATTCTGAGAACAATGTAAGCGTTCCGAAGCATTTTTAAACTTCAGCGGAATTTGGAGAACAATCGAAGAGTTCCGAAGCAATTTTAAAAGTCAGCGGAATTCCGAGAACAATGGAAGAGTTGTGAAGCATTTTTAAACGTCAGTGGAATTCCAAGAACAAAGGAAGAGTTCCGAAGCATTTTTAAACGTCAGCGGAATTCCGAGAACAATGGAAGAGTTCTGAAGGCTTTTTAAATGTCAGCGGAATTCTGAGAACAATGGAAGAGTTCCGAAGCATTTTTAAATGTCAGCGGAATTCTGAGAACAATGGAAGAGTTCTGAAGCATTTTTAAACTTCAGCAGAATTCCGAGAACAATGGAAGAGTTCCGAAGCATACGTAAACTTCAGCGGAATTTCGAGAACAATGGAAGAGTTCAGAAGCATTTTTAAAAGTCAGCGGAATACCGAGAACAATGGAAGAGTTGTGAAGCAATTTTAAGCGTCAGCGGAATTCCGAGAACAATGGAAGAGTTCCGAAGCATTTTTAAACGTCAGCGGAATTCCGAGAACAATGGAAGAGTTCTGAAGCATTTTTAAAAGTCAACGGAATTCTGAGAACAAAAGAAGAGTTGTGAAGCATTTTTAAGCGTCAGCGGAATTCCGAGAACAATGGAAGAATTCCGAAGCATTTTTAAACTTCAAAACTTAAGCGGAATTCCGAGAACAATGGAAGAGTTCCGAAGCATTTTTAAAAGTCAGCGGAATTCCGAGAACAATGGAAGAGTTCCGAAGCATTTTTAAAAGTCAGCAGAATTCCGAGAAAAATAGAAGGGTACCAAAGCATGTTTAAACTTCAGCGGAATTCTGAGAACAATGTAAGCGTTCCGAAGCATTTTTAAACTTCACCGGAATTCCGAGATCAATGGACGAGTTCCAAAGCATTTTTAAACGTCAGCGGAATTCTTCGAACACTGGAAGAGTTCCGAAGCATTTTTAAACTTCAGCGGAATTTGGAGAACAATCGAAGAGTTCCGAAGCATTTTTAAAAGTCAGCAGAATTCCGAGAACAATGGAAGAGTTGTGAAGCATTTTTAAGCGTCAGCGGAATTCCGAGAACAATGGAAGAGTTTCGAAGCATTTTTAAAAGTCAGCGGAATTCCGAGAACAATAGAAGAGTTGTGAAGCAATTTTAAGCGTCAGCGGAATTCCGAGAACAATGGAAGTGTTCCGAATCATTTTTAAACGTCAGCGGAATTCCGAGAACAATGGAAGAGTTCCGAAGCATTCTTAAACTTCAGCAGAATTCCGAGAACAATAGAAGTGTACCAAAGCATGTTTAAACTTCAGCGGAATTCTGAGAACAATGCAAGCGTTCCGAAGCATTTTTAAACTTCACCGCAATTCCGAGAACAATGGAAGAGTTCCGAAGCATTTTTAAACTTCAGCAGAATTCTGAGAACAATGGAAGAGTTCCGAAGCATTCTTAAACTTCAGCGGAATTCCGAGGACAATGGAAGAGTTCCGAAGCATTTTTAAATGTCAGCGGCATTCCGAGAACAATAGAAGAGTTGTGAAGCATTTTTAAGCGTCAGCGGAATTCTGAGAACAATGGAAGTGTTCCGAAGCATTTTTAAACTTCAGCGGAATTCCGAGGACAATGGAAGAGTTCCGAAGCATTTTTAAATGTCAGCGGCATTCCGAGAACAATAGAAGAGTTGTGAAGCATTTTTAAAAGTCAGCGGAATTCCGAGAACAATAGAAGAGTTGTGAAGCATTTTTAAGCGTCAGCGGAATTCCGAGAACAATGGAAGAATTCCGAAGCATTTTTAAACTTCAAAACTTCAGAAGAATTCCGAGAACAATGGAAGAGTTCTGAAGAATTTTTAAACGTCAGCGGAATTTTGAAAACAATGGAAGATTTCCGAAGCATTTTTAAACGTCAGCGGAATTCTGCAAACACTGTAAGAGTTCCGAAGCATTTTTAAACTTCAGCGGAATTTGGAGAACAATCGAAGAGTTCCGAAGCATTTTTAAAAGTCAGCGGAATTCCGAGAACACTGGAAGAGTTCAGAAGCATTTTTAAACTTCAGCGGAATTTGGAGAACAATCGAAGAGTACCGAAGCATTTTTAAAAGTCAGCGGAATTCCGAGAACAATGGAAGAGTTGTGAAGCATTTTTAAAAGTCAGCGGAATTCCGAGAACAATGGAAGAGTTGTGAAGCATTTTTAAAAGTCAGCGGAATTCCGAGAAAAATGGAAGAGTTGTGAAGCATTTTTAAACGTCAGCGGAATTCCGAGAACAATGGAAGAGTTCTGAAGCCTTTTTAAATGTCAGCGGAATTCCGAGAACAATGGAAGAGTTCCGAAGCATTTTTAAATGTCAGCGGAATTCTGAGAACAATGGAAGAGTTCCGAAGCATTTTTAAACTTCAGCAGATTTCCGAGAACAATGGAAGAGTTCCGAAGCATACTTAAACTTCAGCGGAATTGCGAGAACAATGGAAGAGTTCTTAAACATTTTTAAAAGTCAGCGGAATACCGAGAACAATGGAAGAGTTGTGAAGCATTTTTAAACGTCAGCGGAATACCAGAACAAGGGAAGAGTTCCGAAGCATTTTTAAATGTCAGCGGAATTCCGAGAACAATGGAAGAGTTCTGAAGCATTTTTAAACGTCAGCGGATTTTGAAAACAATGGAAGATTTCCGAAGCATTTTTAAACGTCAGCGGAATTCTGCAAACACTGGAAGAGTTCCGAAGCATTTTTAAACTTCAGCGGAATTTGGAGAACAATCGAAGAGTTCCGAAGCAATTTTAAAAGTCAGCGGAATTCCGAGAACAATGGAAGAGTTGTGAAGCATTTTTAAACGTCAGTGGAATTCCAAGAACAAAGGAAGAGTTCCGAAGCATTTTTAAATGTCAGCGGAATTCCGAGAACAATGGAAGAGTTCTGAAGGCTTTTTAAATGTCAGCGGAATTCCGAGAACAATGGAAGAGTTTTGAAGCATTTTTAAATGTCAGCGGAATTCTGAGAACAATGGAAGAGTTCCGAAGCATTTTTAAACTTCAGCAGAATTCCGAGAACAATGGAAGAGTTCCGAAGCATACTTAAACTTCAGCGGAATTCCGAGAACAATGGAAGAGTTCAGAAGCATTTTTAAAAGTCAGCGGAATACCGAGAACAATGGAAGAGTTGTGAAGCATTTTTAAGCATCAGCGGAATTCCGAGAACAATGGAAGAGTTCCGAAGCATTTTTAAACTTCAGAAGAATTCTGAGAACAATGGAAGAGTTCCGAAGCATTCTTAAACTTCAGCAGAATTCCGAGAACAATGGAAGAGTTTCGAAGCATTTTTAAAAGTCAGCGGAATTCCGAGAACAATAGAAGAGTTGTGAAGCAATTTTAAGCGTCAGCGGAATTCCGAGAACAATGGAAGAGTTCCGAAGCATTTTTAAACGTCAGCGGAATTCCGAGAACAATGGAAGAGTTCTGAAGCATTTTTAAACGTCAGCGGAATTCTGAGAACAATAGAAGAGTTCCGAAGCATTTTTAAAAGTCAGCAGAATTCCGAGAACAATAGAAGGGTACCAAAGCATGTTTAAACTTCAGCGGAATTCTGAGAACAATGTAAGCGTTCCGAAGCATTTTTAAACTTCACCGGAATACCGAGAACAATGGACGAGTTCCAAAGCATTTTTAAACGTCAGCGGAATTCCGAGAACAATGGAAGAGTTCTGAAGCATTTTTAAACGTCAGCGGAATTTTGAAAACAATGGAAGATTTCCGAAGCATTTTTAAACGTCAGCGGAATTCTGCGAACAATGGAAGAGTTCCGAAGCATTTTTAAACTTCAGCGGAATTTGGAGAACAATCGAAGAGTTCCGAAGCATTTTTAAAAGTCAGCAGAATTCCGAGAACAATGGAAGAGTTGTGAAGCATTTTTAAGCGTCAGTGGAATTCCGAGAACAATGGAAGAGTTCCGAAGCATTTTTAAACTTCAGCAGAATTCTGAGAACAATGGAAGAGTTCCGAAGCATTCTTAAACTTCAGCGGAATTCCGAGAACAATGGAAGAGTTTCGAAGCATTTTTAAAAGTCAGCGGAATTCCGAGAACAATAGAAGAGTTGTGAAGCAATTTTAAGCGTCAGCGGAATTCCGAGAACAATGGAAGTGTTCCGAATCATTTTTGAACGTCAGCGGAATTCCGAGAATAATGGAAGAGTTCCGAAGCATTCTTAAACTTCAGCAGAATTCCGAGAACAATAGAAGTGTACCAAAGCATGTTTAAACTTCAGCGGAATTCTGAGAACAATGTAAGCGTTCCGAAGCATTTTTAAACTTCACCGCAATTCCGAGAACAATGGAAGAGTTCCGAAGCATTTTTAAACGTCAGCGGAATTCCGAGAACAATGGAAGAGTTCTGAAGCATTTTTAAACGTCAGCAGAATTTTGAAAACAATGGAAGATTTCCGAAGCATTTTTAAACTTCAGCAGAATTCCGAGAACAATAGAAGAGTTGTGAAGCAATTTTAAGCGTCAGCGGAATTCTGAGAACAATGGAAGAGTTCCGAAGCATTTTTAAACTTCAGCAGAATTCCGAGAACAATGGAAGAGTTCCGAAGCATACTTAAACTTCAGCGGAATTCCGAGAACAATGGAAGAGTTCAGAAGCATTTTTAAAAGTCAGCGGAATACCGAGAACAATGGAAGAGTTGTGAAGCATTTTTAAGCATCAGCGGAATTCCGAGAACAATGGAAGAGTTCCGAAGCATTTTTAAACTTCAGAAGAATTCTGAGAACAATGGAAGAGTTCCGAAGCATTTTTAAACTTCACCGCAATTCCGAGAACAATGGAAGAGTTCCGAAGCATTTTTAAATGTCAGCGGAATTCCGAGAACAATGCAAGAGTTCTGAAGCATTTTTAAACGTCAGCAGAATTTTGAAAACAATGGAAGATTTCCGAAGCATTTTTAAACGTCAGCGGAAATCTGCGAACACTGGAAGAGTTCCGAAGCATTTTTAAACTTCAACGGAATTCCGAGAACAATGGAAGAGTTGTGAAGCATTTTTAAAAGTCAGCGGAATTCCGAGAACAATAGAAGAGTTGTGAAGCAATTTTAAGCGTCAGCGGAATTCCGAGAACAATGGAAGTGTTCCGAAGCATTTTTAAACGTCAGCGGAATTCCGAGAACAATGGAAGCGTTCTGAAGCATTTTTAAAAGTCAGCGGAATTCTGAGAACAATAGAAGAGTTGTGAAGCATTTTTAAGCGTCAGCGGAATTCCGAGAACAATGGAAGAATTCCGAAGCATTTTTAAACTTCAAAACTTCAGCAGAATTCCGAGAACAATGGAAGAGTTCCGAAGCATTTTTAAAAGTCAGCGGAATTCCGAGAACAATGGAAGAGTTCCGAAGCATTTTTAAAAGTCAGCAGAATTCCGAGAACAATAGAAGGGTACCAAAGCATGTTTAAACTTCAGCGGAATTCTGAGAACAATGGAAGAGTTCCGAAGCATTTTTAAACTTCAGCAGAATTCCGAGAACAATGGAAGAGTTCCGAAGCGTACTTAAACTTCAGCGGAATTCCGAGAACAATGGAAGAGTTCAGAAGCATTTTTAAAAGTCAGCGGAATACCGAGAACAATGGAAGAGTTGTGAAGCATTTTTAAGCATCAGCGGAATTCCGAGAACAATGGAAGAGTTCCGAAGCATTTTTAAACTTCAGCAGAATTCCGAGAACAATGGAAGAGTTCCGAAGCATACTTAAACTTCAGCGGAATTCCGAGAACAATGGAAGAGTTCAGAAGCATTTTTAAAAGTCAGCGGAATACCGAGAACAATGGAAGAGTTGTGAAGCATTTTTAAGCATCAGCGGAATTCCGAGAACAATGGAAGAGTTCCGAAGCATTTTTAAACTTCAGAAGAATTCTGAGAACAATGGAAGAGTTCCGAAGCATTCTTAAACTTCAGCAGAATTCCGAGAACAATGGAAGAGTTTCGAAGCATTTTTAAAAGTCAGCGGAATTCCGAGAACAATAGAAGAGTTGTGAAGCAATTTTAAGCGTCAGCGGAATTCCGAGAACAATGGAAGAGTTCCGAAGCATTTTTAAACGTCAGCGGAATTCCGAGAACAATGGAAGAGTTCTGAAGCATTTTTAAAAGTCAGCGGAATTCTGAGAACAATAGAAGAGTTGTGAAGCATTTTTAGGCGTCAGCGGAATTCCGAGAACAATGGAAGAATTCCGAAGCATTTTTAAACTTCAAAACTTAAGCGGAATTCCGAGAACAATGGAAGAGTT
Organism: Phyllobates terribilis; assembly: GCF_046119375.1. NCBI lineage: Eukaryota > Metazoa > Chordata > Amphibia > Anura > Dendrobatidae > Phyllobates > Phyllobates terribilis. Next base: position 16,810,706 of record NW_027362775.1, on the reverse strand, counting down.
CCGAAGCATTTTTAAAAGTCAGCGGAATTCCGAGAACAATGGAAGAGTTCCGAAGCATTTTTAAAAGTCAGCAGAATTCCGAGAACAATAGAAGGGTACCAAAGCATGTTTAAACTTCAGCGGAATTCTGAGAACAATGTAAGCGTTCCGAAGCATTTTTAAACTTCACCGCAATTCCGAGAACAATGGAAGAGTTCCGAAGCATTTTTAAACGTCAGCGGAATTCCGAGAAAAATGGAAGAGTTCTGAAGCATTTTTAAACGTCAGCGGAATTTTGAAAACAATGGAAGATTTCCGAAGCATTTTTAAACGTCAGCGGAATTCTGCGAACACTGGAAGAGTTCCGAAGCATTTTTAAACTTCAGCGGAATTTGGAGAACAATCGAAGAGTTCCGAAGCATTTTTAAAAGTCAGCGGAATTCCGAGAACAATGGAAGAGTTGTGAAGCATTTTTAAGCGTCAGCGGAATTCCGAGAACAATGGAAGAGTTCCGAAGCATTTTTAAACTTCAGCAGAATTCTGAGAACAATGGAAGAGTTCCGAAGCATTCTTAAACTTCAGCGGAATTCCGAGGACAATGGAAGAGTTCCGAAGCATTTTTAAATGTCAGCGGCATTCCGAGAACAATAGAAGAGTTGTGAAGCATTTTTAAGCGTCAGCGGAATTCTGAGAACAATGGAAGTGTTCCGAAGCATTTTTAAACTTCAGCGGAATTCCGAGGACAATGGAAGAGTTCCGAAGCATTTTTAAATGTCAGCGGCATTCCGAGAACAATAGAAGAGTTGTGAAGCATTTTTAAAAGTCAGCGGAATTCCGAGAACAATAGAAGAGTTGTGAAGCATTTTTAAGCGTCAGCGGAATTCCGAGAACAATGGAAGAATTCCGAAGCATTTTTAAACTTCAAAACTTCAGAAGAATTCCGAGAACAATGGAAGAGTTCTGAAGAATTTTTAAACGTCAGCGGAATTTTGAAAACAATGGAAGATTTCCGAAGCATTTTTAAACGTCAGCGGAATTCTGCAAACACTGTAAGAGTTCCGAAGCATTTTTAAACTTCAGCGGAATTTGGAGAACAATCGAAGAGTTCCGAAGCATTTTTAAAAGTCAGCGGAATTCCGAGAACACTGGAAGAGTTCAGAAGCATTTTTAAACTTCAGCGGAATTTGGAGAACAATCGAAGAGTACCGAAGCATTTTTAAAAGTCAGCGGAATTCCGAGAACAATGGAAGAGTTGTGAAGCATTTTTAAAAGTCAGCGGAATTCCGAGAACAATGGAAGAGTTGTGAAGCATTTTTAAAAGTCAGCGGAATTCCGAGAAAAATGGAAGAGTTGTGAAGCATTTTTAAACGTCAGCGGAATTCCGAGAACAATGGAAGAGTTCTGAAGCCTTTTTAAATGTCAGCGGAATTCCGAGAACAATGGAAGAGTTCCGAAGCATTTTTAAATGTCAGCGGAATTCTGAGAACAATGGAAGAGTTCCGAAGCATTTTTAAACTTCAGCAGATTTCCGAGAACAATGGAAGAGTTCCGAAGCATACTTAAACTTCAGCGGAATTGCGAGAACAATGGAAGAGTTCTTAAACATTTTTAAAAGTCAGCGGAATACCGAGAACAATGGAAGAGTTGTGAAGCATTTTTAAACGTCAGCGGAATACCAGAACAAGGGAAGAGTTCCGAAGCATTTTTAAATGTCAGCGGAATTCCGAGAACAATGGAAGAGTTCTGAAGCATTTTTAAACGTCAGCGGATTTTGAAAACAATGGAAGATTTCCGAAGCATTTTTAAACGTCAGCGGAATTCTGCAAACACTGGAAGAGTTCCGAAGCATTTTTAAACTTCAGCGGAATTTGGAGAACAATCGAAGAGTTCCGAAGCAATTTTAAAAGTCAGCGGAATTCCGAGAACAATGGAAGAGTTGTGAAGCATTTTTAAACGTCAGTGGAATTCCAAGAACAAAGGAAGAGTTCCGAAGCATTTTTAAATGTCAGCGGAATTCCGAGAACAATGGAAGAGTTCTGAAGGCTTTTTAAATGTCAGCGGAATTCCGAGAACAATGGAAGAGTTTTGAAGCATTTTTAAATGTCAGCGGAATTCTGAGAACAATGGAAGAGTTCCGAAGCATTTTTAAACTTCAGCAGAATTCCGAGAACAATGGAAGAGTTCCGAAGCATACTTAAACTTCAGCGGAATTCCGAGAACAATGGAAGAGTTCAGAAGCATTTTTAAAAGTCAGCGGAATACCGAGAACAATGGAAGAGTTGTGAAGCATTTTTAAGCATCAGCGGAATTCCGAGAACAATGGAAGAGTTCCGAAGCATTTTTAAACTTCAGAAGAATTCTGAGAACAATGGAAGAGTTCCGAAGCATTCTTAAACTTCAGCAGAATTCCGAGAACAATGGAAGAGTTTCGAAGCATTTTTAAAAGTCAGCGGAATTCCGAGAACAATAGAAGAGTTGTGAAGCAATTTTAAGCGTCAGCGGAATTCCGAGAACAATGGAAGAGTTCCGAAGCATTTTTAAACGTCAGCGGAATTCCGAGAACAATGGAAGAGTTCTGAAGCATTTTTAAACGTCAGCGGAATTCTGAGAACAATAGAAGAGTTCCGAAGCATTTTTAAAAGTCAGCAGAATTCCGAGAACAATAGAAGGGTACCAAAGCATGTTTAAACTTCAGCGGAATTCTGAGAACAATGTAAGCGTTCCGAAGCATTTTTAAACTTCACCGGAATACCGAGAACAATGGACGAGTTCCAAAGCATTTTTAAACGTCAGCGGAATTCCGAGAACAATGGAAGAGTTCTGAAGCATTTTTAAACGTCAGCGGAATTTTGAAAACAATGGAAGATTTCCGAAGCATTTTTAAACGTCAGCGGAATTCTGCGAACAATGGAAGAGTTCCGAAGCATTTTTAAACTTCAGCGGAATTTGGAGAACAATCGAAGAGTTCCGAAGCATTTTTAAAAGTCAGCAGAATTCCGAGAACAATGGAAGAGTTGTGAAGCATTTTTAAGCGTCAGTGGAATTCCGAGAACAATGGAAGAGTTCCGAAGCATTTTTAAACTTCAGCAGAATTCTGAGAACAATGGAAGAGTTCCGAAGCATTCTTAAACTTCAGCGGAATTCCGAGAACAATGGAAGAGTTTCGAAGCATTTTTAAAAGTCAGCGGAATTCCGAGAACAATAGAAGAGTTGTGAAGCAATTTTAAGCGTCAGCGGAATTCCGAGAACAATGGAAGTGTTCCGAATCATTTTTGAACGTCAGCGGAATTCCGAGAATAATGGAAGAGTTCCGAAGCATTCTTAAACTTCAGCAGAATTCCGAGAACAATAGAAGTGTACCAAAGCATGTTTAAACTTCAGCGGAATTCTGAGAACAATGTAAGCGTTCCGAAGCATTTTTAAACTTCACCGCAATTCCGAGAACAATGGAAGAGTTCCGAAGCATTTTTAAACGTCAGCGGAATTCCGAGAACAATGGAAGAGTTCTGAAGCATTTTTAAACGTCAGCAGAATTTTGAAAACAATGGAAGATTTCCGAAGCATTTTTAAACTTCAGCAGAATTCCGAGAACAATAGAAGAGTTGTGAAGCAATTTTAAGCGTCAGCGGAATTCTGAGAACAATGGAAGAGTTCCGAAGCATTTTTAAACTTCAGCAGAATTCCGAGAACAATGGAAGAGTTCCGAAGCATACTTAAACTTCAGCGGAATTCCGAGAACAATGGAAGAGTTCAGAAGCATTTTTAAAAGTCAGCGGAATACCGAGAACAATGGAAGAGTTGTGAAGCATTTTTAAGCATCAGCGGAATTCCGAGAACAATGGAAGAGTTCCGAAGCATTTTTAAACTTCAGAAGAATTCTGAGAACAATGGAAGAGTTCCGAAGCATTTTTAAACTTCACCGCAATTCCGAGAACAATGGAAGAGTTCCGAAGCATTTTTAAATGTCAGCGGAATTCCGAGAACAATGGAAGAGTTCTGAAGCATTTTTAAACGTCAGCAGAATTTTGAAAACAATGGAAGATTTCCGAAGCATTTTTAAACGTCAGCGGAAATCTGCGAACACTGGAAGAGTTCCGAAGCATTTTTAAACTTCAACGGAATTCCGAGAACAATGGAAGAGTTGTGAAGCATTTTTAAAAGTCAGCGGAATTCCGAGAACAATAGAAGAGTTGTGAAGCAATTTTAAGCGTCAGCGGAATTCCGAGAACAATGGAAGTGTTCCGAAGCATTTTTAAACGTCAGCGGAATTCCGAGAACAATGGAAGCGTTCTGAAGCATTTTTAAAAGTCAGCGGAATTCTGAGAACAATAGAAGAGTTGTGAAGCATTTTTAAGCGTCAGCGGAATTCCGAGAACAATGGAAGAATTCCGAAGCATTTTTAAACTTCAAAACTTCAGCAGAATTCCGAGAACAATGGAAGAGTTCCGAAGCATTTTTAAAAGTCAGCGGAATTCCGAGAACAATGGAAGAGTTCCGAAGCATTTTTAAAAGTCAGCAGAATTCCGAGAACAATAGAAGGGTACCAAAGCATGTTTAAACTTCAGCGGAATTCTGAGAACAATGGAAGAGTTCCGAAGCATTTTTAAACTTCAGCAGAATTCCGAGAACAATGGAAGAGTTCCGAAGCGTACTTAAACTTCAGCGGAATTCCGAGAACAATGGAAGAGTTCAGAAGCATTTTTAAAAGTCAGCGGAATACCGAGAACAATGGAAGAGTTGTGAAGCATTTTTAAGCATCAGCGGAATTCCGAGAACAATGGAAGAGTTCCGAAGCATTTTTAAACTTCAGCAGAATTCCGAGAACAATGGAAGAGTTCCGAAGCATACTTAAACTTCAGCGGAATTCCGAGAACAATGGAAGAGTTCAGAAGCATTTTTAAAAGTCAGCGGAATACCGAGAACAATGGAAGAGTTGTGAAGCATTTTTAAGCATCAGCGGAATTCCGAGAACAATGGAAGAGTTCCGAAGCATTTTTAAACTTCAGAAGAATTCTGAGAACAATGGAAGATTTCCGAAGCATTCTTAAACTTCAGCAGAATTCCGAGAACAATGGAAGAGTTTCGAAGCATTTTTAAAAGTCAGCGGAATTCCGAGAACAATAGAAGAGTTGTGAAGCAATTTTAAGCGTCAGCGGAATTCCGAGAACAATGGAAGAGTTCCGAAGCATTTTTAAACGTCAGCGGAATTCCGAGAACAATGGAAGAGTTCTGAAGCATTTTTAAAAGTCAGCGGAATTCTGAGAACAATAGAAGAGTTGTGAAGCATTTTTAGGCGTCAGCGGAATTCCGAGAACAATGGAAGAATTCCGAAGCATTTTTAAACTTCAAAACTTAAGCGGAATTCCGAGAACAATGGAAGAGTTCCGAAGCATTTTTAAAAGTCAGCGGAATTCCGAGAACAATGGAAGAGATCCGAAGCATTTTTAAAAGTCAGCAGAATTCCGAGAACAATAGAAGGGTACCAAAGCATGTTTAAACTTCAGCGGAATTCTGAGAACAATGTAAGCGTTCCGAAGCATTTTTAAACTTCACCGCAATTCCGAGAACAATGGAAGAGTTCCGAAGCATTTTTAAACGTCAGCGGAATTCCGAGAACAATGGAAGAGTTCTGAAGCATTTTTAAACGTCAGCGGATTTTGAAAACAATGGAAGATTTCCGAAGCATTTTTAAACGTCAGCGGAATTCTGCAAACACTGGAAGAGTTCCGAAGCATTTTTAAACTTCAGCGGAATTTGGAGAACAATCGAAGAGTTCCGAAGCAATTTTAAAAGTCAGCGGAATTCCGAGAACAATGGAAGAGTTGTGAAGCATTTTTAAACGTCAGTGGAATTCCAAGAACAAAGGAAGAGTTCCGAAGCATTTTTAAACGTCAGCGGAATTCCGAGAACAATGGAAGAGTTCTGAAGACTTTTTAAATGTCAGCGGAATTCCGAGAACAATGGAAGAGTTCCGAAGCATTTTTAAATGTCAGCGGAATTCTGAGAACAATGGAAGAGTTCCGAAGCATTTTTAAACTTCAGCAGAATTCCGAGAACAATGGAAGAGTTCCGAAGCATACTTAAACTTCAGCGGAATTCCGAGAACAATGGAAGAGTTCAGAAGCATTTTTAAAAGTCAGCGGAATACCGAGAACAATGGAAGAGTTGTGAAGCATTTTTAAGCATCAGCGGAATTCCGAGAACAATGGAAGAGTTCCGAAGCATTTTTAAACTTCAGAAGAATTCTGAGAACAATGGAAGAGTTCCGAAGCATTTTTAAACTTCACCGCAATTCCGAGAACAATGGAAGAGTTCCGAAGCATTTTTAAACGTCAGCGGAATTCCGAGAACAATGGAAGAGTTCTGAAGCATTTTTAAACGTCAGCAGAATTTTGAAAACAATGGAAGATTTCCGAAGCATTTTTAAACGTCAGCGGAATTCTGCGAACACTGGAAGAGTTCCGAAGCATTTTTAAACTTCAACGGAATTCCGAGAACAATGGAAGAGTTGTGAAGCATTTTTAAAAGTCAGCGGAATTCCGAGAACAATAGAAGAGTTGTGAAGCAATTTTAAGCGTCAGCGGAATTCCGAGAACAATGGAAGTGTTCCGAAGCATTTTTAAACGTCAGCGGAATTCCGAGAACAATGGAAGCGTTCTGAAGCAATTTTAAAAGTCAGCGGAATTCCGAGAACAATGGAAGAGTTGTGAAGCATTTTTAAACGTCAGTGGAATTCCAAGAACAAAGGAAGAGTTCCGAAGCATTTTTAAATGTCAGCGGAATTCCGAGAACAATGGAAGAGTTCTGAAGGCTTTTTAAATGTCAGCGGAATTCCGAGAACAATGGAAGAGTTTTGAAGCATTTTTAAATGTCAGCGGAATTCTGAGAACAATGGAAGAGTTCCGAAGCATTTTTAAACTTCAGCAGAATTCCGAGAACAATGGAAGAGTTCCGAAGCATACTTAAACTTCAGCGGAATTCCGAGAACAATGGAAGAGTTCAGAAGCATTTTTAAAAGTCAGCGGAATACCGAGAACAATGGAAGAGTTGTGAAGCATTTTTAAGCATCAGCGGAATTCCGAGAACAATGGAAGAGTTCCGAAGCATTTTTAAACTTCAGAAGAATTCTGAGAACAATGGAAGAGTTCCGAAGCATTCTTAAACTTCAGCAGAATTCCGAGAACAATGGAAGAGTTTCGAAGCATTTTTAAACTTCAAAACTTAAGCGGAATTCCGAGAACAATGGAAGAGTTCCGAAGCATTTTTAAAAGTCAGCGGAATTCCGAGAACAATGGAAGAGTTCCGAAGCATTTTTAAAAGTCAGCAGAATTCCGAGAACAATAGAAGGGTACCAAAGCATGTTTAAACTTCAGCGGAATTCTGAGAACAATGTAAGCGTTCCGAAGCATTTTTAAACTTCACCGGAATACCGAGAACAATGGACGAGTTCCAAAGCATTTTTAAACGTCAGCGGAATTCCGAGAACAATGGAAGAGTTCTGAAGCATTTTTAAACGTCAGCGGAATTTTGAAAACAATGGAAGATTTCCGAAGCATTTTTAAACGTCAGCGGAATTCTGCGAACAATGGAAGAGTTCCGAAGCATTTTTAAACTTCAGCGGAATTTGGAGAACAATCGAAGAGTTCCGAAGCATTTTTAAAAGTCAGCAGAATTCCGAGAACAATGGAAGAGTTGTGAAGCATTTTTAAGCGTCAGCGGAATTCCGAGAACAATGGAAGAGTTCCGAAGCATTTTTAAACTTCAGCAGAATTCTGAGAACAATGGAAGAGTTCCGAAGCATTCTTAAACTTCAGCGGAATTCCGAGAACAATGGAAGAGTTCCGAATCATTTTTGAACGTCAGCGGAATTCCGAGAATAATGGAAGAGTTCCGAAGCATTCTTAAACTTCAGCAGAATTCCGAGAACAATAGAAGTGTACCAAAGCATGTTTAAACTTCAGCGGAATTCTGAGAACAATGTAAGCGTTCCGAAGCATTTTTAAACTTCACCGCAATTCCGAGAACAATGGAAGAGTTCCGAAGCATTTTTAAACGTCAGCGGAATTCCGAGAACAATGGAAGAGTTCTGAAGCATTTTTAAACGTCAGCAGAATTTTGAAAACAATGGAAGATTTCCGAAGCATTTTTAAACTTCAGCAGAATTCCGAGAACAATAGAAGAGTTGTGAAGCAATTTTAAGCGTCAGCGGAATTCTGAGAACAATGGAAGAGTTCCGAAGCATTTTTAAACTTCAGCAGAATTCCGAGAACAATGGAAGAGTTCCGAAGCATACTTAAACTTCAGCGGAATTCCGAGAACAATGGAAGAGTTCAGAAGCATTTTTAAAAGTCAGCGGAATACCGAGAACAATGGAAGAGTTGTGAAGCATTTTTAAGCATCAGCGGAATTCCGAGAACAATGGAAGAGTTCCGAAGCATTTTTAAACTTCAGAAGAATTCTGAGAACAATGGAAGAGTTCCGAAGCATTTTTAAACTTCACCGCAATTCCGAGAACAATGGAAGAGTTCCGAAGCATTTTTAAATGTCAGCGGAATTCCGAGAACAATGGAAGAGTTCTGAAGCATTTTTAAACGTCAGCAGAATTTTGAAAACAATGGAAGATTTCCGAAGCATTTTTAAACGTCAGCGGAAATCTGCGAACACTGGAAGAGTTCCGAAGCATTTTTAAACTTCAACGGAATTCCGAGAACAATGGAAGAGTTGTGAAGCATTTTTAAAAGTCAGCGGAATTCCGAGAACAATAGAAGAGTTGTGAAGCAATTTTAAGCGTCAGCGGAATTCCGAGAACAATGGAAGTGTTCCGAAGCATTTTTAAACGTCAGCGGAATTCCGAGAACAATGGAAGCGTTCTGAAGCATTTTTAAAAGTCAGCGGAATTCTGAGAACAATAGAAGAGTTGTGAAGCATTTTTAAGCGTCAGCGGAATTCCGAGAACAATGGAAGAATTCCGAAGCATTTTTAAACTTCAAAACTTCAGCAGAATTCCGAGAACAATGGAAGAGTTCCGAAGCATTTTTAAAAGTCAGCGGAATTCCGAGAACAATGGAAGAGTTCCGAAGCATTTTTAAAAGTCAGCAGAATTCCGAGAACAATAGAAGGGTACCAAAGCATGTTTAAACTTCAGCGGAATTCTGAGAACAATGGAAGAGTTCCGAAGCATTTTTAAACTTCAGCAGAATTCCGAGAACAATGGAAGAGTTCCGAAGCGTACTTAAACTTCAGCGGAATTCCGAGAACAATGGAAGAGTTCAGAAGCATTTTTAAAAGTCAGCGGAATACCGAGAACAATGGAAGAGTTGTGAAGCATTTTTAAGCATCAGCGGAATTCCGAGAACAATGGAAGAGTTCCGAAGCATTTTTAAACTTCAGAAGAATTCTGAGAACAATGGAAGAGTTCCGAAGCATTCTTAAACTTCAGCAGAATTCCGAGAACAATGGAAGAGTTTCGAAGCATTTTTAAAAGTCAGCGGAATTCCGAGAACAATAGAAGAGTTGTGAAGCAATTTTAAGCGTCAGCGGAATTCCGAGAACAATGGAAGAGTTCCGAAGCATTTTTAAACGTCAGCGGAATTCCGAGAACAATGGAAGAGTTCTGAAGCATTTTTAAAAGTCAGCGGAATTCTGAGAACAATAGAAGAGTTGTGAAGCATTTTTAGGCGTCAGCGGAATTCCGAGAACAATGGAAGAATTCCGAAGCATTTTTAAACTTCAAAACTTAAGCGGAATTCCGAGAACAATGGAAGAGTTCCGAAGCATTTTTAAAAGTCAGCGGAATTCCGAGAACAATGGAAGAGTTCTGAAGACTTTTTAAATGTCAGCGGAATTCCGAGAACAATGGAAGAGTTCCGAAGCATTTTTAAACGTCAGCGGAATTCCGAGAACAATGGAAGAGTTCTGAAGACTTTTTAAATGTCAGCGGAATTCCGAGAACAATGGAAGAGTTCCGAAGCATTTTTAAATGTCAGCGGAATTCTGAGAACAATGGAAGAGTTCCGAAGCATTTTTAAACTTCAGCAGAATTCCGAGAACAATGGAAGAGTTCCGAAGCATTTTTAAACTTCAGAAGAATTCTGAGAACAATGGAAGAGTTCCGAAGCATTTTTAAACTTCACCGCAATTCCGAGAACAATGGAAGAGTTCCGAAGCATTTTTAAACGTCAGCGGAATTCCGAGAACAATGGAAGAGTTCTGAAGCATTTTTAAACGTCAGCAGAATTTTGAAAACAATGGAAGATTTCCGAAGCATTTTTAAACGTCAGCGGAATTCTGCGAACACTGGAAGAGTTCCGAAGCATTTTTAAACTTCAACGGAATTCCGAGAACAATGGAAGAGTTGTGAAGCATTTTTAAAAGTCAGCGGAATTCCGAGAACAATAGAAGAGTTGTGAAGCAATTTTAAGCGTCAGCGGAATTCCGAGAACAATGGAAGTGTTCCGAAGCATTTTTAAACGTCAGCGGAATTCCGAGAACAATGGAAGCGTTCTGAAGCATTTTTAAAAGTCAGCGGAATTCTGAGAACAATAGAAGAGTTGTGAAGCATTTTTAAGCGTCAGCGGAATTCCGAGAACAATGGAAGAATTCCGAAGCATTTTTAAACTTCAAAACTTCAGCAGAATTCCGAGAACAATGGAAGAGTTCCGAAGCATTTTTAAAAGTCAGCGGAATTCCGAGAACAATGGAAGAGTTCCGAAGCATTTTTAAAAGTCAGCAGAATTCCGAGAACAATAGAAGGGTACCAAAGCATGTTTAAACTTCAGCGGAATTCTGAGAACAATGGAAGAGTTCCGAAGCATTTTTAAACTTCAGCAGAATTCCGAGAACAATGGAAGAGTTCCGAAGCATACTTAAACTTCAGCGGAATTCCGAGAACAATGGAAGAGTTCAGAAGCATTTTTAAAAGTCAGCGGAATACCGAGAACAATGGAAGAGTTGTGAAGCATTTTTAAACGTCAGCGGAATACCAAAACAATGGAAGAGTTCCGAAGCATTTTTAAAAGTCAGCGGAATTCCGAGAACAATGGAAGAGTTCTGAATCATTTTTAAACGTCAGCGGAATTTTGAAAACAATGGAAGATTTCCGAAGCATTTTTAAACGTCAGCGGAATTCTGCGAACACTGGAAGAGTTCCGATCATTTTTAAAAGTCAGCGGAATTCCGAGAACAATGGAAGAGTTGTGAAGCATTTTTAAGCGTCAGCGGAATTCCGAGAACAATGGAAAAATTCCGAAGCATTTTTAAACTTCAAAACTTCAGCGGAATTCCGAGAACAATGGAAGAGTTCCGAAGCATTTTTAAAAGTCAGCGGAATTCCGAGAACAATGGAAGAGTTCCGAAGCATTTTTAAAAGTCAGCAGAATTCCGAGAACAATAGAAGGGTACCAAAGCATGTTTAAACTTCAGCGGAATTCTGAGAACAATGTAAGCGTTCCGAAGCATTTTTAAACTTCACCGCAATTCCGAGAACAACGGAAGAGTTCCGAAGCATTTTTAAACGTCAGCGGAATTCCGAGAACAATGGAAGAGTTCTGAAGCATTTTTAAACGTCAGCGGATTTTGAAAACAATGGAAGATTTCCGAAGCATTTTTAAACGTCAGCGGAATTCTGCAAACACTGGAAGAGTTCCGAAGCATTTTTAAACTTCAGCGGAATTTGGAGAACAATCGAAGAGTTCCGAAGCAATTTTAAAAGTCAGCGGAATTCCGAGAACAATGGAAGAGTTGTGAAGCATTTTTAAACGTCAGTGGAATTCCAAGAACAAAGGAAGAGTTCCGAAGCATTTTTAAACGTCAGCAGAATTCCGAGAACAATGGAAGAGTTCTGAAGGCTTTTTAAATGTCAGCGGAATTCCGAGAACAATGGAAGAGTTCCGAAGCATTTTTAAATGTCAGCGGAATTCTGAGAACAATGGAAGAGTTCCGAAGCATTTTTAAACTTCAGCAGAATTCCGAGAACAATGGAAGAGTTCCGAAGCATACTTAAACTTCAGCGGAATTCCGAGAACAATGGAAGAGTTCAGAAGCATTTTTAAAAGTCAGCGGAATTCCGAGAACAATGGAAGAGTTCCGAAGCATTTTTAAAAGTCAGCGGAATTCCGAGAACAATGGAAGAGTTGTGAAGCATTTTTAAGCGTCAGCGGAATTCCGAGAACAATGGAAGAGTTCCGAAGCATTTTTAAACTTCAGCAGAATTCTGAGAACAATGGAAGAGTTCCGAAGCATTCTTAAACTTCAGCGGAATTCCGAGGACAATGGAAGAGTTCCGAAGCATTTTTAAATGTCAGCGGAATTCCGAGAACAATAGAAGAGTTGTGAAGCATTTTTAAGCGTCAGCGGAATTCTGAGAACAATGGAAGAGTTCCGAAGCATTTTTAAACTTCAGCAGAATTCTGAGAACAATGGAAGAGTTCTGAAGCATTCTTAAACTTCAGCGGAATTCCGAGAACAATGGAACAGTTTTGAAGCAATTTTAAGCGTCAGCGGAATTCCGACAACAATGGAAGAGTTCCGAAGCATTTTTAAAAGTCAGCGGAATTCTGAGAACAATAGAAGAGTTGTGAAGCATTTTTAAGCGTCAGCGGAATTCCGAGAACAATGGAAGAATTCCGAAGCAATTTTAAACTTCAAAACTTCAGAAGAATTCCGAGAACAATGGAAGAGTTCTGAAGCATTTTTAAACGTCAGCGGAATTTTGAAAACAATGGAAGATTTCCGAAGCATTTTTAAACGTCAGCGGAATTCTGCAAACACTGGAAGAGTTCCGAAGCATTTTTAAACTTCAGAGGAATTTGGAGAACAATCGAAGAGTTCCGAAGCATTTTTAAAAGTCAGCGGAATTCCGAGAACACTGGAAGAGTTCCGAAGCATTTTTAAACTTCAGCGGAATTTGGAGAACAATCGAAGAGTTCCGAAGCATTTTTAAAAGTCAGCGGAATTCCGAGAACAATGGAAGAGTTGTGAAGCATTTTTAAAAGTCAGCGGAATTCCGAGAACAATGGAACAGTTGTGAAGCATTTTTAAAAGTCAGCGGAATTCCGAGAAAAATGGTAGAGTTGTGAAGCATTTTTAAACGTCAGCGGAATTCCGAGAACAATGGAAGAGTTCCGAAGCATTTTTAAATGTCAGCGGAATTCTGAGAACAATGGAAGAGTTCCGAAGCATTTTTAAACTTCAGCAGAATTCCGAGAACAATGGAAGAGTTCCGAAGCATACTTAAACTTCAGCGGAATTCCGAGAACAATGGAAGAGTTCAGAAGCATTTTTAAAAGTCAGCGGAATACCGAGAACAATGGAAGAGTTGTGAAGCATTTTTAAGCATCAGCGGAATTCCGAGAACAATGGAAGAGTTCCGAAGCATTCTTAAACTTCAGCAGAATTCCGAGAACAATGGAAGAGTTTCGAAGCATTTTTAAACTTCAAAACTTAAGCGGAATTCCGAGAACAATGGAAGAGTTCCGAAGCATTTTTAAAAGTCAGCGGAATTCCGAGAACAATGGAAGAGTTCCGAAGCATTTTTAAAAGTCAGCAGAATTCCGAGAACAATAGAAGGGTACCAAAGCATGTTTAAACTTCAGCGGAATTCTGAGAACAATGTAAGCGTTCCGAAGCATTTTTAAACTTCACCGGAATACCGAGAACAATGGACGAGTTCCAAAGCATTTTTAAACGTCAGCGGAATTCCGAGAACAATGGAAGAGTTCTGAAGCATTTTTAAACGTCAGCGGAATTTTGAAAACAATGGAAGATTTCCGAAGCATTTTTAAACGTCAGCGGAATTCTGCGAACAATGGAAGAGTTCCGAAGCATTTTTAAACTTCAGCGGAATTTGGAGAACAATCGAAGAGTTCCGAAGCATTTTTAAAAGTCAGCAGAATTCCGAGAACAATGGAAGAGTTGTGAAGCATTTTTAAGCGTCAGCGGAATTCCGAGAACAATGGAAGAGTTCCGAAGCATTTTTAAACTTCAGCAGAATTCTGAGAACAATGGAAGAGTTCCGAAGCATTCTTAAACTTCAGCGGAATTCCGAGAACAATGGAAGAGTTTCGAAGCATTTTTAAAAGTCAGCGGAATTCCGAGAACAATAGAAGAGTTGTGAAGCAATTTTAAGCGTCAGCGGAATTCCGAGAACAATGGAAGTGTTCCGAATCATTTTTGAACGTCAGCGGAATTCCGAGAATAATGGAAGAGTTCCGAAGCATTCTTAAACTTCAGCAGAATTCCGAGAACAATAGAAGTGTACCAAAGCATGTTTAAACTTCAGCGGAATTCTGAGAACAATGTAAGCGTTCCGAAGCATTTTTAAACTTCACCGCAATTCCGAGAACAATGGAAGAGTTCCGAAGCATTTTTAAACGTCAGCGGAATTCCGAGAACAATGGAAGAGTTCTGAAGCATTTTTAAACGTCAGCAGAATTTTGAAAACAATGGAAGATTTCCGAAGCATTTTTAAACTTCAGCAGAATTCCGAGAACAATAGAAGAGTTGTGAAGCAATTTTAAGCGTCAGCGGAATTCTGAGAACAATGGAAGAGTTCCGAAGCATTTTTAAACTTCAGCAGAATTCCGAGAACAATGGAAGAGTTCCGAAGCATACTTAAACTTCAGCGGAATTCCGAGAACAATGGAAGAGTTCAGAAGCATTTTTAAAAGTCAGCGGAATACCGAGAACAATGGAAGAGTTGTGAAGCATTTTTAAGCATCAGCGGAATTCCGAGAACAATGGAAGAGTTCCGAAGCATTTTTAAACTTCAGAAGAATTCTGAGAACAATGGAAGAGTTCCGAAGCATTTTTAAACTTCACCGCAATTCCGAGAACAATGGAAGAGTTCCGAAGCATTTTTAAATGTCAGCGGAATTCCGAGAACAATGGAAGAGTTCTGAAGCATTTTTAAACGTCAGCAGAATTTTGAAAACAATGGAAGATTTCCGAAGCATTTTTAAACGTCAGCGGAAATCTGCGAACACTGGAAGAGTTCCGAAGCATTTTTAAACTTCAACGGAATTCCGAGAACAATGGAAGAGTTGTGAAGCATTTTTAAAAGTCAGCGGAATTCCGAGAACAATAGAAGAGTTGTGAAGCAATTTTAAGCGTCAGCGGAATTCCGAGAACAATGGAAGTGTTCCGAAGCATTTTTAAACGTCAGCGGAATTCCGAGAACAATGGAAGCGTTCTGAAGCATTTTTAAAAGTCAGCGGAATTCTGAGAACAATAGAAGAGTTGTGAAGCATTTTTAAGCGTCAGCGGAATTCCGAGAACAATGGAAGAATTCCGAAGCATTTTTAAACTTCAAAACTTCAGCAGAATTCCGAGAACAATGGAAGAGTTCCGAAGCATTTTTAAAAGTCAGCGGAATTCCGAGAACAATGGAAGAGTTCCGAAGCATTTTTAAAAGTCAGCAGAATTCCGAGAACAATAGAAGGGTACCAAAGCATGTTTAAACTTCAGCGGAATTCTGAGAACAATGGAAGAGTTCCGAAGCATTTTTAAACTTCAGCAGAATTCCGAGAACAATGGAAGAGTTCCGAAGCGTACTTAAACTTCAGCGGAATTCCGAGAACAATGGAAGAGTTCAGAAGCATTTTTAAAAGTCAGCGGAATACCGAGAACAATGGAAGAGTTGTGAAGCATTTTTAAGCATCAGCGGAATTCCGAGAACAATGGAAGAGTTCCGAAGCATTTTTAAACTTCAGAAGAATTCTGAGAACAATGGAAGAGTTCCGAAGCATTCTTAAACTTCAGCAGAATTCCGAGAACAATGGAAGAGTTTCGAAGCATTTTTAAAAGTCAGCGGAATTCCGAGAACAATAGAAGAGTTGTGAAGCAATTTTAAGCGTCAGCGGAATTCCGAGAACAATGGAAGAGTTCCGAAGCATTTTTAAACGTCAGCGGAATTCCGAGAACAATGGAAGAGTTCTGAAGCATTTTTAAAAGTCAGCGGAATTCTGAGAACAATAGAAGAGTTGTGAAGCATTTTTAGGCGTCAGCGGAATTCCGAGAACAATGGAAGAATTCCGAAGCATTTTTAAACTTCAAAACTTAAGCGGAATTCCGAGAACAATGGAAGAGTTCCGAAGCATTTTTAAAAGTCAGCGGAATTCCGAGAACAATGGAAGAGTTCTGAAGACTTTTTAAATGTCAGCGGAATTCCGAGAACAATGGAAGAGTTCCGAAGCATTTTTAAACGTCAGCGGAATTCCGAGAACAATGGAAGAGTTCTGAAGACTTTTTAAATGTCAGCGGAATTCCGAGAACAATGGAAGAGTTCCGAAGCATTTTTAAATGTCAGCGGAATTCTGAGAACAATGGAAGAGTTCCGAAGCATTTTTAAACTTCAGCAGAATTCCGAGAACAATGGAAGAGTTCCGAAGCATTTTTAAACTTCAGAAGAATTCTGAGAACAATGGAAGAGTTCCGAAGCATTTTTAAACTTCACCGCAATTCCGAGAACAATGGAAGAGTTCCGAAGCATTTTTAAACGTCAGCGGAATTCCGAGAACAATGGAAGAGTTCTGAAGCATTTTTAAACGTCAGCAGAATTTTGAAAACAATGGAAGATTTCCGAAGCATTTTTAAACGTCAGCGGAATTCTGCGAACACTGGAAGAGTTCCGAAGCATTTTTAAACTTCAACGGAATTCCGAGAACAATGGAAGAGTTGTGAAGCATTTTTAAAAGTCAGCGGAATTCCGAGAACAATAGAAGAGTTGTGAAGCAATTTTAAGCGTCAGCGGAATTCCGAGAACAATGGAAGTGTTCCGAAGCATTTTTAAACGTCAGCGGAATTCCGAGAACAATGGAAGCGTTCTGAAGCATTTTTAAAAGTCAGCGGAATTCTGAGAACAATAGAAGAGTTGTGAAGCATTTTTAAGCGTCAGCGGAATTCCGAGAACAATGGAAGAATTCCGAAGCATTTTTAAACTTCAAAACTTCAGCAGAATTCCGAGAACAATGGAAGAGTTCCGAAGCATTTTTAAAAGTCAGCGGAATTCCGAGAACAATGGAAGAGTTCCGAAGCATTTTTAAAAGTCAGCAGAATTCCGAGAACAATAGAAGGGTACCAAAGCATGTTTAAACTTCAGCGGAATTCTGAGAACAATGGAAGAGTTCCGAAGCATTTTTAAACTTCAGCAGAATTCCGAGAACAATGGAAGAGTTCCGAAGCATACTTAAACTTCAGCGGAATTCCGAGAACAATGGAAGAGTTCAGAAGCATTTTTAAAAGTCAGCGGAATACCGAGAACAATGGAAGAGTTGTGAAGCATTTTTAAACGTCAGCGGAATACCAAAACAATGGAAGAGTTCCGAAGCATTTTTAAAAGTCAGCGGAATTCCGAGAACAATGGAAGAGTTCTGAATCATTTTTAAACGTCAGCGGAATTTTGAAAACAATGGAAGATTTCCGAAGCATTTTTAAACGTCAGCGGAATTCTGCGAACACTGGAAGAGTTCCGATCATTTTTAAAAGTCAGCGGAATTCCGAGAACAATGGAAGAGTTGTGAAGCATTTTTAAGCGTCAGCGGAATTCCGAGAACAATGGAAAAATTCCGAAGCATTTTTAAACTTCAAAACTTCAGCGGAATTCCGAGAACAATGGAAGAGTTCCGAAGCATTTTTAAAAGTCAGCGGAATTCCGAGAACAATGGAAGAGTTCCGAAGCATTTTTAAAAGTCAGCAGAATTCCGAGAACAATAGAAGGGTACCAAAGCATGTTTAAACTTCAGCGGAATTCTGAGAACAATGTAAGCGTTCCGAAGCATTTTTAAACTTCACCGCAATTCCGAGAACAACGGAAGAGTTCCGAAGCATTTTTAAACGTCAGCGGAATTCCGAGAACAATGGAAGAGTTCTGAAGCATTTTTAAACGTCAGCGGATTTTGAAAACAATGGAAGATTTCCGAAGCATTTTTAAACGTCAGCGGAATTCTGCAAACACTGGAAGAGTTCCGAAGCATTTTTAAACTTCAGCGGAATTTGGAGAACAATCGAAGAGTTCCGAAGCAATTTTAAAAGTCAGCGGAATTCCGAGAACAATGGAAGAGTTGTGAAGCATTTTTAAACGTCAGTGGAATTCCAAGAACAAAGGAAGAGTTCCGAAGCATTTTTAAACGTCAGCAGAATTCCGAGAACAATGGAAGAGTTCTGAAGGCTTTTTAAATGTCAGCGGAATTCCGAGAACAATGGAAGAGTTCCGAAGCATTTTTAAATGTCAGCGGAATTCTGAGAACAATGGAAGAGTTCCGAAGCATTTTTAAACTTCAGCAGAATTCCGAGAACAATGGAAGAGTTCCGAAGCATACTTAAACTTCAGCGGAATTCCGAGAACAATGGAAGAGTTCAGAAGCATTTTTAAAAGTCAGCGGAATTCCGAGAACAATGGAAGAGTTCCGAAGCATTTTTAAAAGTCAGCGGAATTCCGAGAACAATGGAAGAGTTGTGAAGCATTTTTAAGCGTCAGCGGAATTCCGAGAACAATGGAAGAGTTCCGAAGCATTTTTAAACTTCAGCAGAATTCTGAGAACAATGGAAGAGTTCCGAAGCATTCTTAAACTTCAGCGGAATTCCGAGGACAATGGAAGAGTTCCGAAGCATTTTTAAATGTCAGCGGAATTCCGAGAACAATAGAAGAGTTGTGAAGCATTTTTAAGCGTCAGCGGAATTCTGAGAACAATGGAAGAGTTCCGAAGCATTTTTAAACTTCAGCAGAATTCTGAGAACAATGGAAGAGTTCTGAAGCATTCTTAAACTTCAGCGGAATTCCGAGAACAATGGAACAGTTTTGAAGCAATTTTAAGCGTCAGCGGAATTCCGACAACAATGGAAGAGTTCCGAAGCATTTTTAAAAGTCAGCGGAATTATGAGAACAATAGAAGAGTTGTGAAGCATTTTTAAGCGTCAGCGGAATTCCGAGAACAATGGAAGAATTCCGAAGCAATTTTAAACTTCAAAACTTCAGAAGAATTCCGAGAACAATGGAAGAGTTCTGAAGCATTTTTAAACGTCAGCGGAATTTTGAAAACAATGGAAGATTTCCGAAGCATTTTTAAACGTCAGCGGAATTCTGCAAACACTGGAAGAGTTCCGAAGCATTTTTAAACTTCAGAGGAATTTGGAGAACAATCGAAGAGTTCCGAAGCATTTTTAAAAGTCAGCGGAATTCCGAGAACACTGGAAGAGTTCCGAAGCATTTTTAAACTTCAGCGGAATTTGGAGAACAATCGAAGAGTTCCGAAGCATTTTTAAAAGTCAGCGGAATTCCGAGAACAATGGAAGAGTTGTGAAGCATTTTTAAAAGTCAGCGGAATTCCGAGAACAATGGAAGAGTTGTGAAGCATTTTTAAAAGTCAGCGGAATTCCGAGAAAAATGGTAGAGTTGTGAAGCATTTTTAAACGTCAGCGGAATTCCGAGAACAATGGAAGAGTTCCGAAGCATTTTTAAATGTCAGCGGAATTCTGAGAACAATGGAAGAGTTCCGAAGCATTTTTAAACTTCAGCAGAATTCCGAGAACAATGGAAGAGTTCCGAAGCATACTTAAACTTCAGTGGAATTGCGAGAACAATGGAAGAGTTCTGAAGCATTTTTAAAAGTCAGCGGAATACCGAGAACAATGGAAGAGTTGTGAAGCATTTTTAAACGTCAGCGGAATACCAGAACAATGGAAGAGTTCCGAAGCATTTTTAAATGTCAGCGGAATTCCGAGAACAATGGAAGAGTTCTGAAGCATTTTTAAACGTCAGCGGATTTTGAAAACAATGGAAGATTTCCGATGCATTTTTAAACGTCAGCGGAATTCTGCGAACACTGGAAGAGTTCCGAAGCATTTTTAAACTTCAGCGGAATTTGGAGAACAATCGAAGAGTTCCGAAGCAATTTTAAAAGTCAGCGGAATTCCGAGAACAATGGAAGAGTTGTGAAGCATTTTTAAACGTCAGTGGAATTCCAAGAACAAAGGAAGAGTTCCGAAGCATTTTTAAACGTCAGCGGAATTCCGAGAACAATGGAAGAGTTCTGAAGGCTTTTTAAATGTCAGCGGAATTCCGAGAACACTGGAAGAGTTCCGAAGCATTTTTAAAAGTCAGCGAAATTCTGAGAACAATGGAAGAGTTCCGAAGCATTTTTAAACTTCAGCAGAATTCCGAGAACAATGGAAGAGTTCCGAAGTATACTTAAACTTCAGCGGAATTCCGAGAACAATGGAAGAGTTCAGAAGCATTTTTAAAAGTCAGCGGAATTCCGAGAACAATGGAAGAGTTCCGAAGCATTTTTAAACTTCAGAAGAATTCTGAGAACAATGGAAGAGTTCCGAAGCATTCTTAAACTTCAGCAGAATTCCGAGAACAATGGAAGAGTTTCGAAGCATTTTTAAAAGTCAGCGGAATTCCGAGAACAATAGAAGAGTTGTGAAGCAATTTTAAGCGTCAGCGGAATTCCGAGAACAATGGAAGAGTTCCGAAGCATTTTTAAACGTCAGCGGAATTCCGAGAACAATGGAAGAGTTCCGAAGCATTTTTAAAAGTCAGCGGAATTCCGAGAACAATGGAAGAGTTCCGAAGCATTTTTAAAAGTCAGCAGAATTCCGAGAACAATAGAAGGGTACCAAAGCATGTTTAAACTTCAGCGGAATTCTGAGAACAATGTAAGCGTTCCGAAGCATTTTTAAACTTCACCGCAATTCCGAGAACAATGGAAGAGTTCCGAAGCATTTTTAAACGTCAGCGGAATTCCGAGAACAATGGAAGAGTTCTGAAGCATTTTTAAACGTCAGCGGATTTTGAAAACAATGGAAGATTTCCGAAGCATTTTTAAACGTCAGCGGAATTCTGCAAACACTGGAAGAGTTCCGAAGCATTTTTAAACTTCAGCGGAATTTGGAGAACAATCGAAGAGTTCCGAAGCAATTTTAAAAGTCAGCGGAATTCCGAGAACAATGGAAGAGTTGTGAAGCATTTTTAAACGTCAGTGGAATTCCAAGAACAAAGGAAGAGTTCCGAAGCATTTTTAAACGTCAGCAGAATTCCGAGAACAATGGAAGAGTTCTGAAGGCTTTTTAAATGTCAGCGGAATTCCGAGAACAATGGAAGAGTTCCGAAGCATTTTTAAATGTCAGCGGAATTCTGAGAACAATGGAAGAGTTCCGAAGCATTTTTAAACTTCAGCAGAATTCCGAGAACAATGGAAGAGTTCCGAAGCATACTTAAACTTCAGCGGAATTCCGAGAACAATGGAAGAGTTCAG
Source organism: Phyllobates terribilis (assembly GCF_046119375.1). Lineage (NCBI taxonomy): Eukaryota > Metazoa > Chordata > Amphibia > Anura > Dendrobatidae > Phyllobates > Phyllobates terribilis. The sequence goes on along the minus strand of NW_027362775.1, from coordinate 16,789,476 downwards.
AAGCATTTTTAAAAGTCAGCGGAATTCCGAGAACAATGGAAGAGTTCCGAAGCATTTTTAAAAGTCAGCGGAATTCCGAGAACAATGGAAGAGTTGTGAAGCATTTTTAAACGTCAGTGGAATTCCAAGAACAAAGGAAGAGTTCCGAAGCATTTTTAAACGTCAGCGGAATTCCGAGAACAATGGAAGAGTTCTGAAGACTTTTTAAATGTCAGCGGAATTCCGAGAACAATGGAAGAGTTCCGAAGCATTTTTAAATGTCAGCGGAATTCTGAGAACAATGGAAGAGTTCCGAAGCATTTTTAAACTTCAGCAGAATTCCGAGAACAATGGAAGAGTTCCGAAGCATACTTAAACTTCAGCGGAATTCCGAGAACAATGGAAGAGTTCAGAAGCATTTTTAAAAGTCAGCGGAATACCGAGAACAATGGAAGAGTTGTGAAGCATTTTTAAGCATCAGCGGAATTCCGAGAACAATGGAAGAGTTCCGAAGCATTTTTAAACTTCAGAAGAATTCTGAGAACAATGGAAGAGTTCCGAAGCATTCTTAAACTTCAGCAGAATTCCGAGAACAATGGAAGAGTTTCGAAGCATTTTTAAAAGTCAGCGGAATTCCGAGAACAATAGAAGAGTTGTGAAGCAATTTTAAGCGTCAGCGGAATTCCTAGAACAATGTAAGAGTTCCGAAGCATTTTTAAACGTCAGCGGAATTCCGAGAACAATGGAAGAGTTCTGAAGCATTTTTAAAAGTCAGCGGAATTCTGAGAACAATAGAAGAGTTGTGAAGCATTTTTAAGCGTCAGCGGAATTCCGAGAACAATGGAAGAATTCCGAAGCATTTTTAAACTTCAAAACTTAAGCGGAATTCCGAGAACAATGGAAGAGTTCCGAAGCATTTTTAAAAGTCAGCAGAATTCCGAGAACAATAGAAGGGTACCAAAGCATGTTTAAACTTCAGCGGAATTCTGAGAACAATGTAAGCGTTCCGAAGCATTTTTAAACTTCACCGGAATTCCGAGAACAATGGACGAGTTCCAAAGCATTTTTAAACGTCAGCGGAATTCCGAGAACAATGGAAGAGTTCTGAAGCATTTTTAAACGTCAGCGGAATTTTGAAAACAATGGAAGATTTCCGAAGCATTTTTAAACGTCAGCGGAATTCTGCGAACAATGGAAGAGTTCCGAAGCATTTTTAAACTTCAGCGGAATTTGGAGAACAATCGAAGAGTTCCGAAGCATTTTTAAAAGTCAGCAGAATTCCGAGAACAATGGAAGAGTTGTGAAGCATTTTTAAGCGTCAGCGGAATTCCGAGAACAATGGAAGAGTTCCGAAGCATTTTTAAACTTCAGCAGAATTCTGAGAACAATGGAAGAGTTCCGAAGCATTCTTAAACTTCAGCGGAATTCCGAGAACAATGGAAGAGTTTCGAAGCATTTTTAAAAGTCAGCGGAATTCCGAGAACAATAGAAGAGTTGTGAAGCAATTTTAAGCGTCAGCGGAATTCCGAGAACAATGGAAGTGTTCCGAATCATTTTTGAACGTCAGCGGAATTCCGAGAACAATGGAAGAGTTCCGAAGCATTCTTAAACTTCAGCAGAATTCCGAGAACAATAGAAGTGTACCAAAGCATGTTTAAACTTCAGCGGAATTCTGAGAACAATGTAAGTGTTCCGAAGCATTTTTAAACTTCACCGCAATTCCGAGAACAATGGAAGAGTTCCGAAGCATTTTTAAACGTCAGCGGAATTCCGAGAACAATGGAAGAGTTCTGAAGCATTTTTAAACGTCAGCAGAATTTTGAAAACAATGGAAGATTTCCGAAGCATTTTTAAACGTCAGCGGAATTCTGCGAACACTGGAAGAGTTCCGAAGCATTTTTAAAAGTCAGCGGAATTCCGAAAACAATGGAAGATTTCCGAAGCATTTTTAAAAGTCAGCGGAATTCCGAGAACAATGGAAGAGTTCCGAAGCATTTTTAAAAGTCAGCAGAATTCCGAGAACAATAGAAGGGTACCAAAGCATGTTTAAACTTCAGCGGAATTCTGAGAACAATGTAAGCGTTCCGAAGCATTTTTAAACTTCACCGGAATTCCGAGAACAATGGACGAGTTCCAAAGCATTTTTAAACGTCAGCGGAATTCCGAGAACAATGGAAGAGTTCTGAAGCATTTTTAAACGTCAGCGGAATTTTGAAAACAATGGAAGATTTCCGAAGCATTTTTAAACGTCAGCGGAATTCTGCGAACAATGGAAGAGTTCCGAAGCATTTTTAAACTTCAGCGGAATTTGGAGAACAATCGAAGAGTTCCGAAGCATTTTTAAAAGTCAGCAGAATTCCGAGAACAATGGAAGAGTTGTGAAGCATTTTTAAGCGTCAGCGGAATTCCGAGAACAATGGAAGAGTTCCGAAGCATTTTTAAACTTCAGCAGAATTCTGAGAACAATGGAAGAGTTCCGAAGCATTCTTAAACTTCAGCGGAATTCCGAGAACAATGGAAGAGTTTCGAAGCATTTTTAAAAGTCAGCGGAATTCCGAGAACAATAGAAGAGTTGTGAAGCAATTTTAAGCGTCAGCGGAATTCCGAGAACAATGGAAGTGTTCCGAATCATTTTTGAACGTCAGCGGAATTCCGAGAACAATGGAAGAGTTCCGAAGCATTCTTAAACTTCAGCAGAATTCCGAGAACAATAGAAGTGTACCAAAGCATGTTTAAACTTCAGCGGAATTCTGAGAACAATGTAAGCGTTCCGAAGCATTTTTAAACTTCACCGCAATTCCGAGAACAATGGAAGAGTTCCGAAGCATTTTTAAACGTCAGCGGAATTCCGAGAACAATGGAAGAGTTCAGAAGCATTTTTAAAAGTCAGCGGAATACCGAGAACAATGGAAGAGTTGTGAAGCATTTTTAAGCATCAGCGGAATTCCGAGAACAATGGAAGAGTTCCGAAGCATTTTTAAACTTCAGCAGAATTCCGAGAACAATGGAAGAGTTCCGAAGCATACTTAAACTTCAGCGGAATTCCGAGAACAATGGAAGAGTTCAGAAGCATTTTTAAAAGTCAGCGGAATACCGAGAACAATGGTAGAGTTGTGAAGCATTTTTAAACGTCAGCGGAATACCAAAACAATGGAAGAGTTCCGAAGCATTTTTAAAAGTCAGCGGAATTCCGAGAACAATGGAAGAGTTCTGAATCATTTTTAAACGTCAGCGGAATTTTGAAAACAATGGAAGATTTCCGAAGCATTTTTAAACGTCAGCGGAATTCTGCGAACACTGGAAGAGTTCCGAAGCATTTTTAAAAGTCAGCGGAATTCCGAGAACAATGGAAGAGTTGTGAAGCATTTTTAAGCGTCAGCGGAATTCCGAGAACAATGGAAAAATTCCGAAGCATTTTTAAACTTCAAAACTTCAGCGGAATTCCGAGAACAATGGAAGAGTTCCGAAGAATTTTTAAAAGTCAGCGGAATTCCGAGAACAATGGAAGAGTTCCGAAGCATTTTTAAAAGTCAGCAGAATTCCGAGAACAATAGAAGGGTACCAAAGCATGTTTAAACTTCAGCGGAATTCTGAGAACAATGTAAGCGTTCCGAAGCATTTTTAAACTTCACCGCAATTCCGAGAACAACGGAAGAGTTCCGAAGCATTTTTAAACGTCAGCGGAATTCCGAGAACAATGGAAGAGTTCTGAAGCATTTTTAAACGTCAGCGGATTTTGAAAACAATGGAAGATTTCCGAAGCATTTTTAAACGTCAGCGGAATTCTGCAAACACTGGAAGAGTTCCGAAGCATTTTTAAACTTCAGCGGAATTTGGAGAACAATCGAAGAGTTCCGAAGCAATTTTAAAAGTCAGCGGAATTCCGAGAACAATGGAAGAGTTGTGAAGCATTTTTAAACGTCAGTGGAATTCCAAGAACAAAGGAAGAGTTCCGAAGCATTTTTAAACGTCAGCAGAATTCCGAGAACAATGGAAGAGTTCTGAAGGCTTTTTAAATGTCAGCGGAATTCCGAGAACAATGGAAGAGTTCCGAAGCATTTTTAAATGTCAGCGGAATTCTGAGAACAATGGAAGAGTTCCGAAGCATTTTTAAACTTCAGCAGAATTCCGAGAACAATGGAAGAGTTCCGAAGCATACTTAAACTTCAGCGGAATTCCGAGAACAATGGAAGAGTTCAGAAGCATTTTTAAAAGTCAGCGGAATTCCAAGAACAATGGAAGAGTTCCGAAGCATTTTTAAAAGTCAGCGGAATTCCGAGAACAATGGAAGAGTTGTGAAGCATTTTTAAGCGTCAGCGGAATTCCGAGAACAATGGAAGAGTTCCGAAGCATTTTTAAACTTCAGCAGAATTCTGAGAACAATGGAAGAGTTCTGAAGCATTCTTAAACTTCAGCGGAATTCCGAGAACAATGGAACAGTTTTGAAGCAATTTTAAGCGTCAGCGGAATTCCGACAACAATGGAAGAGTTCCGAAGCATTTTTAAAAGTCAGCGGAATTCTGAGAACAATAGAAGAGTTGTGAAGCATTTTTAAGCGTCAGCGGAATTCCGAGAACAATGGAAGAATTCCGAAGCATTTTTAAACTTCAAAACTTCAGAAGAATTCCGAGAACAATGGAAGAGTTCTGAAGCATTTTTAAACGTCAGCGGAATTTTGAAAACAATGGAAGATTTCCGAAGCATTTTTAAACTTCAGCGGAATTTGGAGAACAATCGAAGAGTTCCGAAGCATTTTTAAAAGTCAGCGGAATTCCGAGAACACTGGAAGAGTTCCGAAGCATTTTTAAACTTCAGCGGAATTTGGAGAACAATCGAAGAGTTCCGAAGCATTTTTAAAAGTCAGCGGAATTCCGAGAACAATGTAAGAGTTGTGAAGCATTTTTAAAAGTCAGCGGAATTCCGAGAACAATGGAAGAGTTGTGAAGCATTTTTAAAAGTCAGCGGAATTCCGAGAAAAATGGAAGAGTTGTGAAGCATTTTTAAACGTCAGCGGAATTCCGAGAACAATGGAAGAGTTCTGAAGCCTTTTTAAATGTCAGCGGAATTCCGAGAACAATGGAAGAGTTCCGAAGCATTTTTAAATGTCAGCGGAATTCTGAGAACAATGGAAGAGTTCCGAAGCATTTTTAAACTTCAGCAGAATTCCGAGAACAATGGAAGAGTTCCGAAGCATACTTAAACTTCAGCGGAATTGCGAGAACAATGGAAGAGTTCTGAAGCATTTTTAAAAGTCAGCGGAATACCGAGAACAATGGAAGAGTTGTGAAGCATTTTTAAACGTCAGCGGAATACCAGAACAATGGAAGAGTTCCGAAGCATTTTTAAATGTCAGCGGAATTCCGAGAACAATGGAAGAGTTCTGAAGCATTTTTAAAAGTCAGCGGAATTCCGAGAACAATAGAAGAGTTGTGAAGCAATTTTAAGCGTCAGCGGAATTCCGAGAACAATGGAAGTGTTCCGAAGCATTTTTAAACGTCAGCGGAATTCCGAGAACAATGGAAGCGTTCTGAAGCATTTTTAAAAGTCAGCGGAATTCTGAGAACAATAGAAGAGTTGTGAAGCATTTTTAAGCGTCAGCGGAATTCCGAGAACAATGGAAGAATTCCGAAGCATTTTTAAACTTCAAAACTTCAGCAGAATTCCGAGAACAATGGAAGAGTTCCGAAGCATTTTTAAAAGTCAGCGGAATTCCGAGAACAATGGAAGAGTTCCGAAGCATTTTTAAAAGTCAGCAGAATTCCGAGAACAATAGAAGGGTACCAAAGCATGTTTAAACTTCAGCGGAATTCTGAGAACAATGGAAGAGTTCCGAAGCATTTTTAAACTTCAGCAGAATTCCGAGAACAATGGAAGAGTTCCGAAGCATACTTAAACTTCAGCGGAATTCCGAGAACAATGGAAGAGTTCAGAAGCATTTTTAAAAGTCAGCGGAATACCGAGAACAATGGAAGAGTTGTGAAGCATTTTTAAGCATCAGCGGAATTCCGAGAACAATGGAAGAGTTCCGAAGCATTTTTAAACTTCAGCAGAATTCCGAGAACAATGGAAGAGTTCCGAAGCATACTTAAACTTCAGCGGAATTCCGAGAACAATGGAAGAGTTCAGAAGCATTTTTAAAAGTCAGCGGAATACCGAGAACAATGGTAGAGTTGTGAAGCATTTTTAAACGTCAGCGGAATACCAAAACAATGGAAGAGTTCCGAAGCATTTTTAAAAGTCAGCGGAATTCCGAGAACAATGGAAGAGTTCTGAATCATTTTTAAACGTCAGCGGAATTTTGAAAACAATGGAAGATTTCCGAAGCATTTTTAAACGTCAGCGGAATGCTGCGAACACTGGAAGAGTTCCGAAGCATTTTTAAAAGTCAGCGGAATTCCGAGAACAATGGAAGAGTTGTGAAGCATTTTTAAGCGTCAGCGGAATTCCGAGAACAATGGAAAAATTCCGAAGCATTTTTAAACTTCAAAACTTCAGCGGAATTCCGAGAACAATGGAAGAGTTCCGAAGAATTTTTAAAAGTCAGCGGAATTCCGAGAACAATGGAAGAGTTCCGAAGCATTTTTAAAAGTCAGCAGAATTCCGAGAACAATAGAAGGGTACCAAAGCATGTTTAAACTTCAGCGGAATTCTGAGAACAATGTAAGCGTTCCGAAGCATTTTTAAACTTCACCGCAATTCCGAGAACAACGGAAGAGTTCCGAAGCATTTTTAAACGTCAGCGGAATTCCGAGAACAATGGAAGAGTTCTGAAGCATTTTTAAACGTCAGCGGATTTTGAAAACAATGGAAGATTTCCGAAGCATTTTTAAACGTCAGCGGAATTCTGCAAACACTGGAAGAGTTCCGAAGCATTTTTAAACTTCAGCGGAATTTGGAGAACAATGGAAGAGTTGTGAAGCATTTTTAAACGTCAGTGGAATTCCAAGAACAAAGGAAGAGTTCCGAAGCATTTTTAAACGTCAGCAGAATTCCGAGAACAATGGAAGAGTTCTGAAGGCTTTTTAAATGTCAGCGGAATTCCGAGAACAATGGAAGAGTTCCGAAGCATTTTTAAATGTCAGCGGAATTCTGAGAACAATGGAAGAGTTCCGAAGCATTTTTAAACTTCAGCAGAATTCCGAGAACAATGGAAGAGTTCCGAAGCATACTTAAACTTCAGCGGAATTCCGAGAACAATGGAAGAGTTCAGAAGCATTTTTAAAAGTCAGCGGAATTCCGAGAACAATGGAAGAGTTCCGAAGCATTTTTAAAAGTCAGCGGAATTCCGAGAACAATGGAAGAGTTGTGAAGCATTTTTAAGCGTCAGCGGAATTCCGAGAACAATGGAAGAGTTCCGAAGCATTTTTAAACTTCAGCAGAATTCTGAGAACAATGGAAGAGTTCTGAAGCATTCTTAAACTTCAGCGGAATTCCGAGAACAATGGAACAGTTTTGAAGCAATTTTAAGCGTCAGCGGAATTCCGACAACAATGGAAGAGTTCCGAAGCATTTTTAAAAGTCAGCGGAATTCTGAGAACAATAGAAGAGTTGTGAAGCATTTTTAAGCGTCAGCGGAATTCCGAGAACAATGGAAGAATTCCGAAGCATTTTTAAACTTCAAAACTTCAGAAGAATTCCGAGAACAATGGAAGAGTTCTGAAGCATTTTTAAACGTCAGCGGAATTTTGAAAACAATGGAAGATTTCCGAAGCATTTTTAAACTTCAGCGGAATTTGGAGAACAATCGAAGAGTTCCGAAGCATTTTTAAAAGTCAGCGGAATTCCGAGAACACTGGAAGAGTTCCGAAGCATTTTTAAACTTCAGCGGAATTTGGAGAACAATCGAAGAGTTCCGAAGCATTTTTAAAAGTCAGCGGAATTCCGAGAACAATGTAAGAGTTGTGAAGCATTTTTAAAAGTCAGCGGAATTCCGAGAACAATGGAAGAGTTGTGAAGCATTTTTAAAAGTCAGCGGAATTCCGAGAAAAATGGAAGAGTTGTGAAGCATTTTTAAACGTCAGCGGAATTCCGAGAACAATGGAAGAGTTCTGAAGCCTTTTTAAATGTCAGCGGAATTCCGAGAACAATGGAAGAGTTCCGAAGCATTTTTAAATGTCAGCGGAATTCTGAGAACAATGGAAGAGTTCCGAAGCATTTTTAAACTTCAGCAGAATTCCGAGAACAATGGAAGAGTTCCGAAGCATACTTAAACTTCAGCGGAATTGCGAGAACAATGGAAGAGTTCTGAAGCATTTTTAAAAGTCAGCGGAATACCGAGAACAATGGAAGAGTTGTGAAGCATTTTTAAACGTCAGCGGAATACCAGAACAATGGAAGAGTTCCGAAGCATTTTTAAATGTCAGCGGAATTCCGAGAACAATGGAAGAGTTCTGAAGCATTTTTAAACGTCAGCGGATTTTGAAAACAATGGAAGATTTCCGAAGCATTTTTAAACGTCAGCGGAATTCTGCGAACACTGGAAGAGTTCCGAAGCATTTTTAAACTTCAGCGGAATTCGGAGAACAATGGAAGAGTTCCGAAGCATTCTTAAACTTCAGCAGAATTCCGAGAACAATGGAAGAGTTTCGAAGCATTTTTAAAAGTCAGCGGAATTAGGAGAACAATAGAAGAGTTGTGAAGCAATTTTAAGCGTCAGCGGAATTCCGAGAACAATGGAAGAGTTCCGAAGCATTTTTAAACGTCAGCGGAATTCCGAGAACAATGGAAGAGTTCTGAAGCATTTTTAAAAGTCAGCGGAATTCTGAGAACAATAGAAGAGTTGTGAAGCATTTTTAGGCGTCAGCGGAATTCCGAGAACAATGGAAGAATTCCGAAGCATTTTTAAACTTCAAAACTTAAGCGGAATTCCGAGAACAATGGAAGAGTTCCGAAGCATTTTTAAAAGTCAGCGGAATTCCGAGAACAATGGAAGAGTTCCGAAGCATTTTTAAAAGTCAGCAGAATTCCGAGAACAATAGAAGGGTACCAAAGCATGTTTAAACTTCAGCGGAATTCTGAGAACAATGTAAGCGTTCCGAAGCATTTTTAAACTTCACCGCAATTCCGAGAACAATGGAAGAGTTCCGAAGCATTTTTAAACGCCAGCGGAATTCCGAGAACAATGGAAGAGTTCTGAAGCATTTTTAAACGTCAGCGGATTTTGAAAACAATGGAAGATTTCCGAAGCATTTTTAAACGTCAGCGGAATTCTGCAAACACTGGAAGAGTTCCGAAGCATTTTTAAACTTCAGCGGAATTTGGAGAACAATCGAAGAGTTCCGAAGCAATTTTAAAAGTCAGCGGAATTCCGAGAACAATGGAAGAGTTGTGAAGCATTTTTAAACGTCAGTGGAATTCCAAGAACAAAGGAAGAGTTCCGAAGCATTTTAAACGTCAGCGGAATTCCGAGAACAATGGAAGAGTTCTGAAGACTTTTTAAATGTCAGCGGAATTCCGAGAACAATGGAAGAGTTCCGAAGCATTTTTAAATGTCAGCGAAATTCTGAGAACAATGGAAGAGTTCCGAAGCATTTTTAAACTTCAGCAGAATTCCGAGAACAATGGAAGAGTTCCGAAGCATACTTAAACTTCAGCGGAATTCCGAGAACAATGGAAGAGTTCAGAAGCATTTTTAAAAGTCAGCGGAATACCGAGAACAATGGAAGAGTTGTGAAGCATTTTTAAGCATCAGCGGAATTCCGAGAACAATGGAAGAGTTCCGAAGCATTTTTAAACTTCAGCAGAATTCCGAGAACAATGGAAGAGTTCCGAAGCATACTTAAACTTCAGCGGAATTCCGAGAACAATGGAAGAGTTCAGAAGCATTTTTAAAAGTCAGCGGAATACCGAGAACAATGGAAGAGTTGTGAAGCATTTTTTAACGTCAGCGGAATACCAAAACACTGGAAGAGTTCCGAAGCATTTTTAAACTTCAGCGGAATTTGGAGAACAATCGAAGAGTTCCGAAGCAATTTTAAAAGTCAGCGGAATTCCGAGAACAATGGAAGAGTTGTGAAGCATTTTTAAACGTCAGTGGAATTCCAAGAACAAAGGAAGAGTTCCGAAGCATTTTTAAACGTCAGCAGAATTCCGAGAACAATGGAAGAGTTCTGAAGGCTTTTTAAATGTCAGCGGAATTCCGAGAACAATGGAAGAGTTCCGAAGCATTTTTAAATGTCAGCGGAATTCTGAGAACAGTGGAAGAGTTCCGAAGCATTTTTAAACTTCAGCAGAATTCCGAGAACAATGGAAGAGTTCCGAAGCATACTTAAACTTCAGCGGAATTCCGAGAACAATGGAAGAGTTCAGAAGCATTTTTAAAAGTCAGCGGAATTCCGAGAACAATGGAAGAGTTCCGAAGCATTTTTAAAAGTCAGCGGAATTCCGAGAACAATGGAAGAGTTGTGAAGCATTTTTAAGCGTCAGCGGAATTCCGAGAACAATGGAAGAGTTCCGAAGCATTTTTAAACTTCAGCAGAATTCTGAGAACAATGGAAGAGTTCCGAAGCATTCTTAAACTTCAGCGGAATTCCGAGGACAATGGAAGAGTTCCGAAGCATTTTTAAATGTCAGCGGAATTCCGAGAACAATAGAAGAGTTGTGAAGCATTTTTAAGCGTCAGCGGAATTCTGAGAACAATGGAAGAGTTCCGAAGCATTTTTAAACTTCAGCAGAATTCTGAGAACAATGGAAGAGTTCTGAAGCATTCTTAAACTTCAGCGGAATTCCGAGAACAATGGAACAGTTTTGAAGCAATTTTAAGCGTCAGCGGATATCCGACAACAATGGAAGAGTTCCGAAGCATTTTTAAAAGTCAGCGGAATTCTGAGAACAATAGAAGAGTTGTGAAGCATTTTTAAGCGTCAGCGGAATTCCGAGAACAATGGAAGAATTCCGAAGCATTTTTAAACTTCAAAACTTCAGAAGAATTCCGAGAACAATGGAAGAGTTCTGAAGCATTTTTAAACGTCAGCGGAATTTTGAAAACAATGGAAGATTTCCGAAGCATTTTTAAACGTCAGCGGAATTCTGCAAACACTGGAAGAGTTCCGAAGCATTTTTAAACTTCAGCGGAATTTGGAGAACAATCGAAGAGTTCCGAAGCATTTTTAAAAGTCAGCGGAATTCCGAGAACACTGGAAGAGTTCCGAAGCATTTTTAAACTTCAGCGGAATTTGGAGAACAATCGAAGAGTTCCGAAGCATTTTTAAAAGTCAGCGGAATTCCGAGAACAATGGAAGAGTTGTGAAGCATTTTTAAAAGTCAGCGGAATTCCGAGAACAATGGAAGAGTTGTGAAGCATTTTTAAAAGTCAGCGGAATTCCGAGAAAAATGGAAGAGTTGTGAAGCATTTTTAAACGTCAGCGGAATTCCGAGAACAATGGAAGAGTTCTGAAGCCTTTTTAAATGTCAGCGGAATTCCGAGAACAATGGAAGAGTTCCGAAGCATTTTTAAATGTCAGCGGAATTCTGAGAACAATGGAAGAGTTCCGAAGCATTTTTAAACTTCAGCAGAATTCCGAGAACAATGGAAGAGTTCCGAAGCATACTTAAACTTCAGCGGAATTGCGAGAACAATGGAAGAGTTCTGAAGCATTTTTAAAAGTCAGCGGAATACCGAGAACAATGGAAGAGTTGTGAAGCATTTTTAAACGTCAGCGGAATACCAGAACAATGGAAGAGTTCCGAAGCATTTTTAAATGTCAGCGGAATTCCGAGAACAATGGAAGAGTTCTGAAGCATTTTTAAACGTCAGCGGATTTTGAAAACAATGGAAGATTTCCGAAGCATTTTTAAACGTCAGCGGAATTCTGCGAACACTGGAAGAGTTCCGAAGCATTTTTAAACTTCAGCGGAATTTGGAGAACAATCGAAGAGTTCCGAAGCAATTTTAAAAGTCAGCGGAATTCCGAGAACAATGGAAGAGTTGTGAAGCATTTTTAAACGTCAGTGGAATTCCAAGAACAAAGGAAGAGTTCCGAAGCATTTTTAAACGTCAGCGGAATTCCGAGAACAATGGAAGAGTTCTGAAGGCTTTTTAAATGTCAGCGGAATTCCGAGAACACTGGAAGAGTTCCGAAGCATTTTTAAAAGTCAGCGAAATTCTGAGAACAATGGAAGAGTTCCGAAGCATTTTTAAACTTCAGCAGAATTCCGAGAACAATGGAAGAGTTCCGAAGCATACTTAAACTTCAGCGGAATTCCGAGAACAATGGAAGAGTTCAGAAGCATTTTTAAAAGTCAGCGGAATACCGAGAACAATGGAAGAGTTGTGAAGCATTTTTAAGCATCAGCGGAATTCCGAGAACAATGGAAGAGTTCCGAAGCATTTTTAAACTTCAGAAGAATTCTGAGAACAATGGAAGAGTTCCGAAGCATTCTTAAACTTCAGCAGAATTCCGAGAACAATGGAAGAGTTTCGAAGCATTTTTAAAAGTCAGCGGAATTAGGAGAACAATAGAAGAGTTGTGAAGCAATTTTAAGCGTCAGCGGAATTCCGAGAACAATGGAAGAGTTCCGAAGCATTTTTAAACGTCAGCGGAATTCCGAGAACAATGGAAGAGTTCTGAAGCATTTTTAAAAGTCAGCGGAATTCTGAGAACAATAGAAGAGTTGTGAAGCATTTTTAGGCGTCAGCGGAATTCCGAGAACAATGGAAGAATTCCGAAGCATTTTTAAACTTCAAAACTTAAGCGGAATTCCGAGAACAATGGAAGAGTTCCGAAGCATTTTTAAAAGTCAGCGGAATTCCGAGAACAATGGAAGAGTTCCGAAGCATTTTTAAAAGTCAGCAGAATTCCGAGAACAATAGAAGGGTACCAAAGCATGTTTAAACTTCAGCGGAATTCTGAGAACAATGTAAGCGTTCCGAAGCATTTTTAAACTTCACCGCAATTCCGAGAACAATGGAAGAGTTCCGAAGCATTTTTAAACGTCAGCGGAATTCCGAGAACAATGGAAGAGTTCTGAAGCATTTTTAAACGTCAGCGGATTTTGAAAACAATGGAAGATTTCCGAAGCATTTTTAAACGTCAGCGGAATTCTGCAAACACTGGAAGAGTTCCGAAGCATTTTTAAACTTCAGCGGAATTTGGAGAACAATCGAAGAGTTCCGAAGCAATTTTAAAAGTCAGCGGAATTCCGAGAACAATGGAAGAGTTGTGAAGCATTTTTAAACGTCAGTGGAATTCCAAGAACAAAGGAAGAGTTCCGAAGCATTTTAAACGTCAGCGGAATTCCGAGAACAATGGAAGAGTTCTGAAGACTTTTTAAATGTCAGCGGAATTCCGAGAACAATGGAAGAGTTCCGAAGCATTTTTAAATGTCAGCGAAATTCTGAGAACAATGGAAGAGTTCCGAAGCATTTTTAAACTTCAGCAGAATTCCGAGAACAATGGAAGAGTTCCGAAGCATACTTAAACTTCAGCGGAATTCCGAGAACAATGGAAGAGTTCAGAAGCATTTTTAAAAGTCAGCGGAATACCGAGAACAATGGAAGAGTTGTGAAGCATTTTTAAGCATCAGCGGAATTCCGAGAACAATGGAAGAGTTCCGAAGCATTTTTAAACTTCAGCAGAATTCCGAGAACAATGGAAGAGTTCCGAAGCATACTTAAACTTCAGCGGAATTCCGAGAACAATGGAAGAGTTCAGAAGCATTTTTAAAAGTCAGCGGAATACCGAGAACAATGGAAGAGTTGTGAAGCATTTTTAAACGTCAGCGGAATACCAAAACAATGGAAGAGTTCCGAAGCATTTTTAAAAGTCAGCGGAATTCCGAGAACAATGGAAGAGTTCTGAAGCATTTTTAAACGTCAGCGGATTTTGAAAACAATGGAAGATTTCGGAAGCATTTTTAAACGTCAGCGGAATTCTGCAAACACTGGAAGAGTTCCGAAGCATTTTTAAACTTCAGCGGAATTTGGAGAACAATCGAAGAGTTCCGAAGCAATTTTAAAAGTCAGCGGAATTCCGAGAACAATGGAAGAGTTGTGAAGCATTTTTAAACGTCAGCGGAATTCCGAGAACAATGGAAGAGTTCTGAAGGCTTTTTAAATGTCAGCGGAATTCCGAGAACAATGGAAGAGTTCCGAAGCATTTTTAAATGTCAGCGGAATTCTGAGAACAATGGAAGAGTTCCGAAGCATTTTTAAACTTCAGCAGAATTCCGCGAACAATGGAAGAGTTCCGAAGCATACTTAAACTTCAGCAGAATTCTGAGAACAGTGGAAGAGTTCCGAAGCATTCTTAAACTTCAGCGGAATTCCGAGGACAATGGAAGAGTTCCGAAGCATTTTTAAATGTCAGCGGAATTCCGAGAACAATAGAAGAGTTGTGAAGCATTTTTAAGCGTCAGCGGAATTCTGAGAACAATGGAAGAGTTCCGAAGCATTTTTAAACTTCAGCAGAATTCCGAGAACAATGGAAGAGTTCTGAAGCATTCTTAAACTTCAGCGGAATTCCGAGAACAATGGAACAGTTTTGAAGCAATTTTAAGCGTCAGCGGAATTCCGACAACAATGGAAGAGTTCCGAAGCATTTTTAAAAGTCAGCGGAATTCTGAGAACAATAGAAGAGTTGTGAAGCATTTTTAAGCGTCAGCGGAATTCCGAGAACAATGGAAGAATTCCGAAGCATTTTTAAACTTCAAAACTTCAGAAGAATTCCGAGAACAATGGAAGAGTTCTGAAGCATTTTTAAACGTCAGCGGAATTTTGAAAACAATGGAAGATTTCCGAAGCATTTTTAAACGTCAGCGGAATTCTGAGAACAATGGAAGAGTTCCGAAGCATTTTTAAAAGTCAGCGGAATTCCGAGAACAATGGAAGAGTTGTGAAGCATTTTTAAAAGTCAGCGGAATTCCGAGAACAATAGAAGAGTTGTGAAGCAATTTTAAGCGTCAGCGGAATTCCGAGAAGAATGGAAGTGTTCCGAATCATTTTTAAACATCAGCGGAATTCCGAGAACAAAGGAAGAGTTCCGAAGCATTCTTAAACTTCAGCAGAATTCCGAGAACAATAGAAGTGTACCAAAGCATGTTTAAACTTCAGCGGAATTCTGAGAACAATGTAAGCGTTCCGAAGGATTTTTAAACTTCACCGCAATTCCGAGAACAATGGAAGAGTTCCGAAGCATTTTTAAATGTCAGCGGAATTCCGAGAACAATGGAAGAGTTCTGAAGCATTTTTAAACGTCAGCAGAATTTTGAAAACAATGGAAGATTTCCGAAGCATTTTTAAACGTCAGCGGAATTCTGCGAACACTGGAAGAGTTCCGAAGCATTTTTAAACTTCAACGGAATTCCGAGAACAATGGAAGAGTTGTGAAGCATTTTTAAAAGACAGCGGAATTCCGAGAACAATAGAAGAGTTGTGAAGCAATTTTAAGCGTCAGCGGAATTCCGAGAACAATGGAAGTGTTCCGAAGCATTTTTAAACGTCAGCGGAATTCCAAGAACAATGGAAGAGTTCTGAAGCATTTTTAAAAGTCAGCGGAATTCTGAGAACAATAGAAGAGTTGTGAAGCATTTTTAAGCGTCAGCGGAATTCCGAGAACAATGGAAGAATTCCGAAGCATTTTTAAACTTCAAAACTTCAGCAGAATTCCGAGAACAATGGAAGAGTTCCGAAGCATTCTTAAACTTCAGCGGAATTCCGAGGACAATGGAAGAGTTCCGAAGAATTTTTAAATGTCAGCGGAATTCCGAGAACAATAGAAGAGTTGTGAAGCATTTTTAAGCGTCAGCGGAATTCTGAGAACAATGGAAGAGTTCCGAAGCATTTTTAAACTTCAGCAGAATTCTGAGAACAATGGAAGAGTTCTGAAGCATTCTTAAACTTCAGCGTAATTCCGAGAACAATGGAACAGTTTTGAAGCAATTTTAAGCGTCAGCGGAATTCCGACAACAATGGAAGAGTTCCGAAGCATTTTTAAAAGTCAGCGGAATTCTGAGAACAATAGAAGAGTTGTGAAGCATTTTTAAGCGTCAGCGGAATTCCGAGAACAATGGAACAATTCCGAAGCATTTTTAAACTTCAAAACTTCAGAAGAATTCCGAGAACAATGGAAGAGTTCCGAAGCATTTTTAAACGTCAGCGGAATTTTGAAAACAATGGAAGATTTCCGAAGCATTTTTAAACGTCAGCGGAATTCTGAGAACAATGGAAGAGTTCCGAAGCATTTTTAAAAGTCAGCGGAATTCCGAGAACAATGGAAGAGTTGTGAAGCATTTTTAAAAGTCAGCGGAATTCCGAGAACAATGGAAGAGTTGTGAAGCATTTTTAAAAGACAGCGGAATTCCGAGAAAAATGGAAGAGTTGTGAAGCATTTTTAAACGTCAGCGGAATTCCGAGAACAATGGAAGAGTTCCGAAGCATTTTTAAATGTCAGCGGAATTCTGAGTACAATGGAAGAGTTCCGAAGCATTTTTAAACTTCAGCAGAATTCCGAGAACAATGGAAGAGTTCCGAAGCATACTTAAACTTCAGCGGATTTGCGAGAACAATGGAAGAGTTCTGAAGCATTTTTAAAAGTCAGCGGAATACCGAGAACAAAGGAAGAGTTGTGAAGCATTTTTAAACGTCAGCGGAATTCTGCGAACACTGGAAGAGTTCCGAAGCATTTTTAAACTTCAACGGAATTCCGAGAACAATGGAAGAGTTGTGAAGCATTTTTAAAAGTCAGCGGAATTCCGAGAACAATAGAAGAGTTGTGAAGCAATTTTAAGCGTCAGCGGAATTCCGAGAACAATGGAAGTGTTCCGAAGCATTTTTAAACGTCAGCGGAATTCCAAGAACAATGGAAGAGTTCTGAAGCATTTTTAAAAGTCAGCGGAATTCTGAGAACAATAGAAGAGTTGTGAAGCATTTTTAAGCGTCAGCGGAATTCCGAGAACAATGGAAGAATTCCGAAGCATTTTTAAGCTTCAAAACTTCAGCAGAATTCCGAGAACAATGGAAGAGTTCCGAAGCATTCTTAAACTTCAGCGGAATTCCGAGAACAATGGAAGAGTTCCGAAGCATTTTTAAAAGTCAGCGGAATTCCGAGAACAATGGAAGAGTTCCGAAGCATTTTTAAAAGTCAGCAGAATTCCGAGAACAATGGAAGAGTTCCGAAGCATTTTTAAACGTCAGCGGAATTCTGCGAACACTTGAAGAGTTCCGAAGCATTTTTAAAAGTCAGCGGAATTCCGAGAACAATGGAAGAGTTGTGAAGCATTTTTAAGCGTCAGCGGAATTCCGAGAACAATGGAAAAATTCCGAAGCATTTTTAAACTTCAAAACTTCAGCGGAATTCCGAGAACAATGGAAGAGTTCCGAAGCATTTTTAAAAGTCAGCGGAATTCCGAGAACAATAAAAGGGTACCAAAGCATGTTTAAACTTCAGCGGAATTCTGAGAACAATGTAAGCGTTCCGAAGCATTTTTAAACTTCACCGCAATTCCGAGAACAACGGAAGAGTTCCGAAGCATTTTTAAACGTCAGCGGAATTCTGAGAACAATGGAAGAGTTCCGAAGCATTTTTAAATGTCAGCGGAATTCTGAGAACAATGGAAGAGTTCCGAAGCATTTTTAAACTTCAGCAGAATTCCGAGAACAATGGAAGAGTTCCGAAGCATACTTAAACTTCCGCGGAATTCCGAGAACAATGGAAGAGTTCAGAAGCATTTTTAAAAGTCAGCGGAATTCCGAGAACAATGGAAGAGTTCCGAAGCATTTTTAAAAGTCAGCGGAAATCCGAGAACAATGGAAGAGTTGTGAAGCATTTTTAAGCATCAGCGGAATTCCGAGAACAATGGAAGAGTTCCGAAGCATTTTTAAACTTCAGCAGAATTCTGAGAACAATGGAAGAGTTCCGAAGCATTCTTAAACTTCAGCGGAATTCCGAGGACAATGGAAGAGTTCCGAAGCATTTTTAAATGTCAGCGGAATTCCGAGAACAATAGAAGAGTTGTGAAGCATTTTTAAGCGTCAGCGGAATTCCGAGAACAATGGAAGAGTTCCGAAGCATTTTTATACTTCAGCAGAATTCTGAGAACAATGGAAGAGTTCTGAAGCATTCTTAAACTTCAGCGGAATTCCGAGAACAATGGAACAGTTTTGAAGCAATTTTAAGCGTCAGCGGAATTCCGACAACAATGGAAGAGTTCCGAAGCATTTTTAAAAGTCAGCGGAATTCTGAGAACAATAGAAGAGTTGTGAAGCATTTTTAAGCGTCAGCGGAATTCCGAGAACAATGGAAGAATTCCGAAGCATTTGTAAACTTCAAAACTTCAGAAGAATTCTGAGAACAATGGAAGAGTTCAGAAGCATTTTTAAACTTCAGCAGAATTCCGAGAACAATGGAAGAGTTCCGAAGCATACTTAAACTTCAGCGGAATTCCGAGAACAATGGAAGAGTTGTGAAGCATTTTTAAACGTCAGCGGAATTCCGAGAACAATGGAAGAGTTCTGAAGCCTTTTTAAATGTCAGCGGAATTCCGAGAACAATGGAAGAGTTCCGAAGCATTTTTAAATGTCAGCGGAATTCTGAGAACAATGGAAGAGTTCCGAAGCATTTTTAAACTTCAGCAGAATTCCGCGAACAATGGAAGAGTTCCGAAGCATACTTAAACTTCAGCAGAATTCTGAGAACAATGGAAGAGTTCCGAAGCATTCTTAAACTTCAGCGGAATTCCGAGGACAATGGAAGAGTTCCGAAGCATTTTTAAATGTCAGCGGAATTCCGAGAACAATAGAAGAGTTGTAAAGCATTTTTAAACGTCAGTGGAATTCCAAGAACAAAGGAAGAGTTCCGAAGCATTTTTAAACGTCAGCGGAATTCCGAGAACAATGGAAGAGTTCTGAAGGCTTTTTAAATGTCAGCGGAATTCCGAGAACAATGGAAGAGTTCCGAAGCATTTTTAAATGTCAGCGGAATTCTGAGAACAATGGAAGAGTTCCGAAGCATTTTTAAACTTCAGCAGAATTCCGCGAACAATGGAAGAGTTCCGAAGCATACTTAAACTTCAGCAGAATTCTGAGAACAATGGAAGAGTTCCGAAGCATTCTTAAACTTCAGCGGAATTCCGAGGACAATGGAAGAGTTCCGAAGCATTTTTAAATGTCAGCGGAATTCCGAGAACAATAGAAGAGTTGTGAAGCATTTTTAAGCGTCAGCGGAATTCTGAGAACAATGGAAGAGTTCCGAAGCATTTTTAAACTTCAGCAGAATTCTGAGAACAATGGAAGAGTTCTGAAGCATTCTTAAACTTCAGCGGAATTCCGAGAACAATGGAACAGTTTTGAAGCAATTTTAAGCGTCAGCGGAATTCCGACAACAATGGAAGAGTTCCGAAGCATTTTTAAAAGTCAGCGGAATTCTGAGAACAATAGAAGAGTTGTGAAGCATTTTTAAGCGTCAGCGGAATTCCGAGAACAATGGAACAATTCCGAAGCATTTTTAAACTTCAAAACTTCAGAAGAATTCCGAGAACAATGGAAGAGTTCTGAAGCATTTTTAAACGTCAGCGGAATTTTGAAAACAATGGAAGATTTCCGAAGCATTTTTAAACGTCAGCGGAATTCTGAGAACAATGGAAGAGTTCCGAAGCATTTTTAAAAGTCAGCGGAATTCCGAGAACAATGGAAGAGTTGTGAAGCATTTTTAAAAGTCAGCGGAATTCCGAGAACAATGGAAGAGTTGTGAAGCATTTTTAAAAGACAGCGGAATTCCGAGAAAAATGGAAGAGTTGTGAAGCATTTTTAAACGTCAGCGGAATTCCGAGAACAATGGAAGAGTTTTGAAGCCTTTTTAAATGTCAGCGGAATTCCGAGAACAATGGAAGAGTTCCGAAGCATTTTTAAATGTCAGCGGAATTCTGAGTACAATGGAAGAGTTCCGAAGCATTTTTAAACTTCAGCAGAATTCCGAGAACAATGGAAGAGTTCCGAAGCATACTTAAACTTCAGCGGAATTGCGAGAACAATGGAAGAGTTCTGAAGCATTTTTAAAAGTCAGCGGAATACCGAGAACAAAGGAAGAGTTGTGAAGCATTTTTAAACGTCAGCGGAATACCAGAACAATGGAAGAGTTCCGAAGCATTTTTAAATGTCAGCGGAATTCCGAGAACAATGGAAGAGTTCTGAAGCATTTTTAAACGTCAGCGGATTTTGAAAACAATGGAAGATTTCCGAAGCATTTTTAAACGTCAGCGGAATTCTGCAAACACTGGAAGAGTTCCGAAGCATTTTTAAACTTCAGCGGAATTTGGAGAACAATCGAAGAGTTCCGAAGCAATTTTAAAAGTCAGCGGAATTCCGAGAACAATGGAAGAGTTGTGAAGCATTTTAAAACGTCAGTGGAATTCCAAGAACAAAGGAAGAGTTCCGAAGCATTTTTAAACGTCAGCGGAATTCCGAGAACAATGGAAGAGTTCTGAAGGCTTTTTAAATGTCAGCGGAATTCCGAGAACAATGGAAGAGTTCCGAAGCATTTTTAAATGTCAGCGGAATTCTGAGAACAAATGAAGAGTTCCGAAGCATTTTTAAACTTCAGCAGAATTCCGAGAACAATGGAAGAGTTCCGAAGCATACTTAAACTTCAGCGGAATTCCGAGAACAATGGAAGAGTTCAGAAGCATTTTTAAAAGTCAGCGGAATACCGAGAACAATGGAAGAGTTGTGAAGCATTTTTAAGCATCAGCGGAATTCCGAGAACAATGGAAGAGTTCCGAAGCATTTTTAAACTTCAGAAGAATTCTGAGAACAATGGAAGAGTTCCGAAGCATTCTTAAACTTCAGCAGAATTCCGAGAACAATGGAAGAGTTTCGAAGCATTTTTAAAAGTCAGCGGAATTCCGAGAACAATAGAAGAGTTGTGAAGCAATTTTAAGCGTCAGCGGAATTCCGAGAACAATGGAAGAGTTCTGAAGCATTTTTAAACGTCAGCGGAATTCCGAGAACAATGGAAGAGTTCTGAAGCATTTTTAAAAGTCAGCGGAATTCTGAGAACAATAGAAGAGTTGTGAAGCATTTTTAAGCATCAGCGGAATTCCGAGAACAATGGAAGAATTCCGAAGCATTTTTAAACTTCAAAACTTAAGCGGAATTCCGAGAACAATGGAAGAGTTCCGAAGCATTTTTAAAAGTCAGCGGAATTCCGAGAACAATGGAAGAGTTCCGAAGCATTTTTAAAAGTCAGCAGAATTCCGAGAACAATAGAAGGGTACCAAAGCATGTTTAAACTTCAGCGGAATTCTGAGAACAATGTAAGCGTTCCGAAGCATTTTTAAACTTCACCGGAATTCCGAGAACAATGGAAGAGTTCCGAAGCATTTTTAAAAGTCAGCGGAATTCCGAGAACAATGGAAGAGTTCCGAAGCATTTTTAAAAGTCAGCAGAATTCCGAGAACAATGGAAGAGTTCCGAAGCATTTTTAAACGTCAGCGGAATTCTGCGAACACTTGAAGAGTTCCGAAGCATTTTTAAAAGTCAGCGGAATTCCGAGAACAATGGAAGAGTTGTGAAGCATTTTTAAGCGTCAGCGGAATTCCGAGAACAATGGAAAAATTCCGAAGCATTTTTAAACTTCAAAACTTCAGCGGAATTCCGAGAACAATGGAAGAGTTCCGAAGCATTTTTAAAAGTCAGCGGAATTCCGAGAACAATAAAAGGGTACCAAAGCATGTTTAAACTTCAGCGGAATTCTGAGAACAATGTAAGCGTTCCGAAGCATTTTTAAACTTCACCGCAATTCCGAGAACAACGGAAGAGTTCCGAAGCATTTTTAAACGTCAGCGGAATTCTGAGAACAATGGAAGAGTTCCGAAGCATTTTTAAATGTCAGCGGAATTCTGAGAACAATGGAAGAGTTCCGAAGCATTTTTAAACTTCAGCAGAATTCCGAGAACAATGGAAGAGTTCCGAAGCATACTTAAACTTCCGCGGAATTCCGAGAACAATGGAAGAGTTCAGAAGCATTTTTAAAAGTCAGCGGAATTCCGAGAACAATGGAAGAGTTCCGAAGCATTTTTAAAAGTCAGCGGAAATCCGAGAACAATGGAAGAGTTGTGAAGCATTTTTAAGCATCAGCGGAATTCCGAGAACAATGGAAGAGTTCCGAAGCATTTTTAAACTTCAGCAGAATTCTGAGAACAATGGAAGAGTTCCGAAGCATTCTTAAACTTCAGCGGAATTCCGAGGACAATGGAAGAGTTCCGAAGCATTTTTAAATGTCAGCGGAATTCCGAGAACAATAGAAGAGTTGTGAAGCATTTTTAAGCGTCAGCGGAATTCCGAGAACAATGGAAGAGTTCCGAAGCATTTTTATACTTCAGCAGAATTCTGAGAACAATGGAAGAGTTCTGAAGCATTCTTAAACTTCAGCGGAATTCCGAGAACAATGGAACAGTTTTGAAGCAATTTTAAGCGTCAGCGGAATTCCGACAACAATGGAAGAGTTCCGAAGCATTTTTAAAAGTCAGCGGAATTCTGAGAACAATAGAAGAGTTGTGAAGCATTTTTAAGCGTCAGCGGAATTCCGAGAACAATGGAAGAATTCCGAAGCATTTGTAAACTTCAAAACTTCAGAAGAATTCTGAGAACAATGGAAGAGTTCAGAAGCATTTTTAAACTTCAGCAGAATTCCGAGAACAATGGAAGAGTTCCGAAGCATACTTAAACTTCAGCGGAATTCCGAGAACAATGGAAGAGTTGTGAAGCATTTTTAAACGTCAGCGGAATTCCGAGAACAATGGAAGAGTTCTGAAGCCTTTTTAAATGTCAGCGGAATTCCGAGAACAATGGAAGAGTTCCGAAGCATTTTTAAATGTCAGCGGAATTCTGAGAACAATGGAAGAGTTCCGAAGCATTTTTAAACTTCAGCAGAATTCCGCGAACAATGGAAGAGTTCCGAAGCATACTTAAACTTCAGCAGAATTCTGAGAACAATGGAAGAGTTCCGAAGCATTCTTAAACTTCAGCGGAATTCCGAGGACAATGGAAGAGTTCCGAAGCATTTTTAAATGTCAGCGGAATTCCGAGAACAATAGAAGAGTTGTAAAGCATTTTTAAACGTCAGTGGAATTCCAAGAACAAAGGAAGAGTTCCGAAGCATTTTTAAACGTCAGCGGAATTCCGAGAACAATGGAAGAGTTCTGAAGGCTTTTTAAATGTCAGCGGAATTCCGAGAACAATGGAAGAGTTCCGAAGCATTTTTAAATGTCAGCGGAATTCTGAGAACAATGGAAGAGTTCCGAAGCATTTTTAAACTTCAGCAGAATTCCGCGAACAATGGAAGAGTTCCGAAGCATACTTAAACTTCAGCAGAATTCTGAGAACAATGGAAGAGTTCCGAAGCATTCTTAAACTTCAGCGGAATTCCGAGGACAATGGAAGAGTTCCGAAGCATTTTTAAATGTCAGCGGAATTCCGAGAACAATAGAAGAGTTGTGAAGCATTTTTAAGCGTCAGCGGAATTCTGAGAACAATGGAAGAGTTCCGAAGCATTTTTAAACTTCAGCAGAATTCTGAGAACAATGGAAGAGTTCTGAAGCATTCTTAAACTTCAGCGGAATTCCGAGAACAATGGAACAGTTTTGAAGCAATTTTAAGCGTCAGCGGAATTCCGACAACAATGGAAGAGTTCCGAAGCATTTTTAAAAGTCAGCGGAATTCTGAGAACAATAGAAGAGTTGTGAAGCATTTTTAAGCGTCAGCGGAATTCCGAGAACAATGGAACAATTCCGAAGCATTTTTAAACTTCAAAACTTCAGAAGAATTCCGAGAACAATGGAAGAGTTCTGAAGCATTTTTAAACGTCAGCGGAATTTTGAAAACAATGGAAGATTTCCGAAGCATTTTTAAACGTCAGCGGAATTCTGAGAACAATGGAAGAGTTCCGAAGCATTTTTAAAAGTCAGCGGAATTCCGAGAACAATGGAAGAGTTGTGAAGCATTTTTAAAAGTCAGCGGAATTCCGAGAACAATGGAAGAGTTGTGAAGCATTTTTAAAAGACAGCGGAATTCCGAGAAAAATGGAAGAGTTGTGAAGCATTTTTAAACGTCAGCGGAATTCCGAGAACAATGGAAGAGTTTTGAAGCCTTTTTAAATGTCAGCGGAATTCCGAGAACAATGGAAGAGTTCCGAAGCATTTTTAAATGTCAGCGGAATTCTGAGTACAATGGAAGAGTTCCGAAGCATTTTTAAACTTCAGCAGAATTCCGAGAACAATGGAAGAGTTCCGAAGCATACTTAAACTTCAGCGGAATTGCGAGAACAATGGAAGAGTTCTGAAGCATTTTTAAAAGTCAGCGGAATACCGAGAACAAAGGAAGAGTTGTGAAGCATTTTTAAACGTCAGCGGAATACCAGAACAATGGAAGAGTTCCGAAGCATTTTTAAATGTCAGCGGAATTCCGAGAACAATGGAAGAGTTCTGAAGCATTTTTAAACGTCAGCGGATTTTGAAAACAATGGAAGATTTCCGAAGCATTTTTAAACGTCAGCGGAATTCTGCAAACACTGGAAGAGTTCCGAAGCATTTTTAAACTTCAGCGGAATTTGGAGAACAATCGAAGAGTTCCGAAGCAATTTTAAAAGTCAGCGGAATTCCGAGAACAATGGAAGAGTTGTGAAGCATTTTAAAACGTCAGTGGAATTCCAAGAACAAAGGAAGAGTTCCGAAGCATTTTTAAACGTCAGCGGAATTCCGAGAACAATGGAAGAGTTCTGAAGGCTTTTTAAATGTCAGCGGAATTCCGAGAACAATGGAAGAGTTCCGAAGCATTTTTAAATGTCAGCGGAATTCTGAGAACAAATGAAGAGTTCCGAAGCATTTTTAAACTTCAGCAGAATTCCGAGAACAATGGAAGAGTTCCGAAGCATACTTAAACTTCAGCGGAATTCCGAGAACAATGGAAGAGTTCAGAAGCATTTTTAAAAGTCAGCGGAATACCGAGAACAATGGAAGAGTTGTGAAGCATTTTTAAGCATCAGCGGAATTCCGAGAACAATGGAAGAGTTCCGAAGCATTTTTAAACTTCAGAAGAATTCTGAGAACAATGGAAGAGTTCCGAAGCATTCTTAAACTTCAGCAGAATTCCGAGAACAATGGAAGAGTTTCGAAGCATTTTTAAAAGTCAGCGGAATTCCGAGAACAATAGAAGAGTTGTGAAGCAATTTTAAGCGTCAGCGGAATTCCGAGAACAATGGAAGAGTTCTGAAGCATTTTTAAACGTCAGCGGAATTCCGAGAACAATGGAAGAGTTCTGAAGCATTTTTAAAAGTCAGCGGAATTCTGAGAACAATAGAAGAGTTGTGAAGCATTTTTAAGCATCAGCGGAATTCCGAGAACAATGGAAGAATTCCGAAGCATTTTTAAACTTCAAAACTTAAGCGGAATTCCGAGAACAATGGAAGAGTTCCGAAGCATTTTTAAAAGTCAGCGGAATTCCGAGAACAATGGAAGAGTTCCGAAGCATTTTTAAAAGTCAGCAGAATTCCGAGAACAATAGAAGGGTACCAAAGCATGTTTAAACTTCAGCGGAATTCTGAGAACAATGTAAGCGTTCCGAAGCATTTTTAAACTTCACCGGAATTCCGAGAACAATGGACGAGTTCCAAAGCATTTTTAAACGTCAGCGGAATTCCGAGAACAATGGAAGAGTTCTGAAGCATTTTTAAACGTCAGCGGAATTTTGAAAACAATGGAAGATTTCCGAAGCATTTTTAAACGTCAGCGGAATTCTGCGAACACTGGAATAGTTCCGAAGCATTTTTAAACTTCAGCGGAATTTGGAGAACAATCGAAGAGTTCCGAAGCATTTTTAAAAGTCAGCAGAATTCCGAGAACAATTGAAGAGTTGTGAAGCATTTTTAAGCGTCAGCGGAATTCCGAGAACAATGGAAGAGTTCCGAAGCATTTTTAAACTTCAGCAGAATTCTGAGAACAATGGAAGAGTTCCGAAGCATTCTTAAACTTCAGCGGAATTCCGAGAACAATGGAAGAGTTTCGAAGCATTTTTAAAAGTCAGCGGAATTCCGAGAACAATAGAAGAGTTGTGAAGCAATTTTAAGCGTCAGCGGAATTCCGAGAACAATGGAAGTGTTCCGAATCATTTTTAAACATCAGCGGAATTCCGAGAACAAAGGAAGAGTTCCGAAGCATTCTTAAACTTCAGCAGAATTCCGAGAACAATAGAAGTGTACCAAAGCATGTTTAAACTTCAGCGGAATTCTGAGAACAATGTAAGCGTTCCGAAGGATTTTTAAACTTCACCGCAATTCCGAGAACAATGGAAGAGTTCCGAAGCATTTTTAAACGTCAGCGGAATTCCGAGAACAATGGAAGAGTTCTGAAGCATTTTTAAACGTCAGCAGAATTTTGAAAACAATGGAAGATTTCCGAAGCATTTTTAAACGTCAGCGGAATTCTGCGAACACTGGAAGAGTTCCGAAGCATTTTTAAACTTCAACGGAATTCCGAGAACAATGGAAGAGTTGTGAAGCATTTTTAAAAGTCAGCGGAATTCCGAGAACAATAGAAGAGTTGTGAAGCAATTTTAAGCGTCAGCGGAATTCCGAGAACAATGGAAGTGTTCCGAAGCATTTTTAAACGTCAGCGGAATTCCAAGAACAATGGAAGAGTTCTGAAGCATTTTTAAAAGTCAGCGGAATTCTGAGAACAATAGAAGAGTTGTGAAGCATTTTTAAGCGTCAGCGGAATTCCGAGAACAATGGAAGAATTCCGAAGCATTTTTTAGCTTCAAAACTTCAGCAGAATTCCGAGAACAATGGAAGAGTTCCGAAGCATTCTTAAACTTCAGCGGAATTCCGAGAACAATGGAAGAGTTCCGAAGCATTTTTAAAAGTCAGCGGAATTCCGAGAACAATGGAAGAGTTCCGAAGCATTTTTAAAAGTCAGCAGAATTCCGAGAACAATGGAAGAGTTCCGAAGCATTTTTAAACGTCAGCGGAATTCTGCGAACACTTGAAGAGTTCCGAAGCATTTTTAAAAGTCAGCGGAATTCCGAGAACAATGGAAGAGTTGTGAAGCATTTTTAAGCGTCAGCGGAATTCCGAGAACAATGGAAAAATTCCGAAGCATTTTTAAACTTCAAAACTTCAGCGGAATTCCGAGAACAATGGAAGAGTTCCGAAGCATTTTTAAAAGTCAGCAGAATTCCGAGAACAATAAAAGGGTACCAAAGCATGTTTAAACTTCAGCGGAATTCTGAGAACAATGTAAGCGTTCCGAAGCATTTTTAAACTTCACCGCAATTCCGAGAACAACGGAAGAGTTCCGAAGCATTTTTAAACGTCAGCGGAATTCTGAGAACAATGGAAGAGTTCCGAAGCATTTTTAAATGTCAGCGGAATTCTGAGAACAATGGAAGAGTTCCGAAGCATTTTTAAACTTCAGCAGAATTCCGAGAACAATGGAAGAGTTCCGAAGCATACTTAAACTTCCGCGGAATTCCGAGAACAATGGAAGAGTTCAGAAGCATTTTTAAAAGTCAGCGGAATTCCGAGAACAATGGAAGAGTTCCGAAGCATTTTTAAAAGTCAGCGGAAATCCGAGAACAATGGAAGAGTTGTGAAGCATTTTTAAGCATCAGCGGAATTCCGAGAACAATGGAAGAGTTCCGAAGCATTTTTAAACTTCAGCAGAATTCTGAGAACAATGGAAGAGTTCCGAAGCATTCTTAAACTTCAGCGGAATTCCGAGGACAATGGAAGAGTTCCGAAGCATTTTTAAATGTCAGCGGAATTCCGAGAACAATAGAAGAGTTGTGAAGCATTTTTAAGCGTCAGCGGAATTCCGAGAACAATGGAAGAGTTCCGAAGCATTTTTATACTTCAGCAGAATTCTGAGAACAATGGAAGAGTTCTGAAGCATTCTTAAACTTCAGCGGAATTCCGAGAACAATGGAACAGTTTTGAAGCAATTTTAAGCGTCAGCGGAATTCCGACAACAATGGAAGAGTTCCGAAGCATTTTTAAAAGTCAGCGGAATTCTGAGAACAATAGAAGAGTTGTGAAGCATTTTTAAGCGTCAGCGGAATTCCGAGAACAATGGAAGAATTCCGAAGCATTTGTAAACTTCAAAACTTCAGAAGAATTCTGAGAACAATGGAAGAGTTCAGAAGCATTTTTAAACTTCAGCAGAATTCCGAGAACAATGGAAGAGTTCCGAAGCATACTTAAACTTCAGCGGAATTCCGAGAACAATGGAAGAGTTGTGAAGCATTTTTAAACGTCAGCGGAATTCCGAGAACAATGGAAGAGTTCTGAAGCCTTTTTAAATGTCAGCGGAATTCCGAGAACAATGGAAGAGTTCCGAAGCATTTTTAAATGTCAGCGGAATTCTGAGAACAATGGAAGAGTTCCGAAGCATTTTTAAACTTCAGCAGAATTCCGAGAACAATGGAAGAGTTCCGAAGCATACTTAAACTTCAGCGGAATTCCGAGAACAATGTAAGAGTTCTGAAGCATTTTTAAATGTCAGCGGAATACCGAGAACAATGGAAGAGTTGTGAAGCATTTTTAAACGTCAGCTGAATACCAGAACAATGGAAGAGTTCCGAAGCATTTTTAAATGTCAGCAGAATTCCGAGAACAATGGAAGAGTTCAGAAGCATTTTTAAAAGTCAGCGGAATACCCAGAACAATGGAAGAGTTGTGAAGCATTTTTAAACGTCAGCGGAATACCAAAACAATGGAAGAGTTCCGAAGCATTTTTAATAGTCAGCGGAATTCCGAGAACAATGGAAGAGTTCTGAAGCATTTTTAAACGTCAGCGGAATTTTGAAAACAATGGAAGATTTCCGAAGCATTTTTAAACGTCAGCGGAATTCTGCGAACACTGGAAGAGTTCCGAAGCATTTTTAAAAGTCAGCGGAATTCCGAGAACAATGGAAGAGTTGTGAAGCATTTTTAAGCGTCAGCGGAATTCCGAGAACAATGGAAAAATTCCGAAGCATTTTTAAACTTCAAAACTTCAGCGGAATTCCGAGAACAATGGAAGAGTTCCGAAGCATTTTTAAACGTCAGCGGAATTCCGAGAACAATGGAAGAGTTCTGAAGCCTTTTTAAATGTCAGCGGAATTCCGAGAACAATGGAAGAGTTCCGAAGCATTTTTAAATGTCAGCGGAATTCTGAGAACAATGGAAGAGTTCCGAAGCATTTTTAAACTTCAGCAGAATTCCGAGAACAATGGAAGAGTTCCGAAGCATACTTAAACTTCAGCGGAATTCCGAGAACAATGGAAGAGTTCTGAAGCATTTTTAAATGTCAGCGGAATACCGAGAACAATGGAAGAGTTGTGAAGCATTTTTAAACGTCAGCGGAATACCAGAACAATGGAAGAGTTCCGAAGCATTTTTAAATGTCAGCGGAATTCCGAGAACAATGGAAGAGTTCTGAAGCATTTTTAAGCGTCAGCGGATTTTGAAAACAATGGAAGATTTCCGAAGCATTTTTAAACGTCAGCGGAATTCTGCAAACACTGGAAGAGTTCCGAAGCATTTTTAAACTTCAGCGGAATTTGGAGAACAATCGAAGAGTTCCGAAGCAATTTTAAAAGTCAGCGGAATTCCGAGAACAATGGAAGAGTTGTGAAGCATTTTTAAAAGTCAGTGGAATTCCAAGAACAAAGGAAGAGTTACGAAGCATTTTTAAACGTCAGCGGAATTCCGAGAACAATGGAAGAGTTCTGAAGGCTTTTTAAATGTCAGCGGAATTCCGAGAACAATGGAAGAGTTCCGAAGCATTTTTAAATGTCAGCGGAATTCTGAGAACAATGGAAGAGTTCCGAAGCATTTTTAAACTTCAGCAGAATTCCGAGAACAATGGAAGAGTTCCGAAGCATACTTAAACTTCAGCGGAATTCCGAGAACAATGGAAGAGTTCAGAAGCATTTTTAAAAGTCAGCGGAATTCCGAGAACAATGGAAGAGTTCCGAAGCATTTTTAAAAGTCAGCGGAATTCCGAGAACAATGGAAGAGTTCCGAAGCATTTTTAAAAGTCAGCAGAATTCCGAGAACAATAGAAGGGTACCAAAGCATGTTTAAACTTCAGCGGAATTCTGAGAACAATGGAAGAGTTCCGAAGCATTTTTAAACGTCAGCGGAATTCTGCGAACACTGTTAGAGTTCCGAAGCATTTTTAAACTTCAGCGGAATTTGGAGAACAATCGAAGAGTTCCGAAGCATTTTTAAAAGTCAGCGGAATTCCGAGAACAATGGAAGAGTTGTGAAGCATTTTTAAGCATCAGCGGAATTCCGAGAACAATGGAAGAGTTCCGAAGCATTTTTAAACTTCAGCAGAATTCTGAGAACAATGGAAGAGTTCCGAAGCATTCTTAAACTTCATCGGAATTCCGAGGACAATGGAAGAGTTCCGAAGCATTTTTAAATGTCAGCGGAATTCCGAGAACAAAAGAAGAGTTATGAAGCATTTTTAAGCGTCAGCGGAATTCCGAGAACAATGGAAGAGTTCCGAAGCATTTTTATACTTCAGCAGAATTCTGAGAACAATGGAAGAGTTCTGTAGCATTCTTAAACTTCAGCGGAATTCCGAGAACAATGGAACAGTTTTGAAGCAATTTTAAGCGTCAGCGGAATTCCGACAACAATGGAAGAGTTCCGAAGCATTTTTAAAAGTCAGCGGAATTCTGAGAACAATAGAAGAGTTGTGAAGCATTTTTAAGCGTCAGCGGAATTCCGAGAACAATGGAAGAATTCCGAAGCATTTGTAAACTTCAAAACTTCAGAAGAATTCCGAGAACAATGGAAGAGTTCCGAAGCATTTTTAAACTTCAGCAGAATTCCGAGAACAATGGAAGAGTTCCGAAGCATACTTAAACTTCATCGGAATTCCGAGAACAATGGAAGAGTTCTGAAGCATTTTTAAAAGTCAGCAGAATTCCGCGAACAATGGAAGAGTTGTGAAGCATTTTTAAACGTCAGCGGAATTCCGAGAACAATGGAAGAGTTCCGAAACATTTTTAAATGTCAGCGGAATTCTGAGAACAATGGAAGAGTTCCGAAGCATTTTTAAACTTCAGCAGAATTCCGAGAACAATGGAAGAGTTCCGAAGCATACTTAAACTTCAGCGGAATTCCGCGAACAATGGAAGAGTTCTGAAGCATTTTTAAAAGTCAGCGGAATACCAGAACAATGGAAGAGTTCCGAAGCATTTTTAAATGTCAGCGGAATTCCGAGAACAATGGAAGAGTTCTGAAGCATTTTTAAACGTCAGCGGATTTTGAAAACAATGGAAGATTTCCGAAGCATTTTTAAACGTCAGCGGAATTCTGCAAACACTGGAAGAGTTGCGAAGCATTTTTAAACTTCAGCGGAATTTGGAGAACAATCGAAGAGTTCCGAAGCAATTTTAAAAGTCAGCGGAATTCCGAGAACAATGGAAGAGTTGTGAAGCATTTTTAAACGTCAGTGGAATTCCAAGAACAAAGGAAGAGTTCCGAAGCATTTTTAAACGTCAGCGGAATTCCGAGAACAATGGAAGAGTTCTGAAGGCTTTTTAAATGTCAGCGGAATTCCGAGAACAATGGAAGAGTTCCGAAGCATTTTTAAATGTCAGCGGAATTCTGAGAACAATGGAAGAGTTCCGAAGCATTTTTAAACTTCAGCAGAATTCCGAGAACAATGGAAGAGTTCCGAAGCATTTTTAAACGTCAGCGGAATTCCGAGAACAATGGAAGAGTTCTGAAGCATTTTTAAAAGTCAGCGGAATTCTGAGAACAATAGAAGAGTTGTGAAGCATTTTTAAGCGTCAGCGGAATTCCGAGAACAATGGAAGAATTCCGAAGCATTTTTAAACTTCAAAACTTCAGCGGAATTCCGAGAACAATGGAAGAGTTCCGAAGCATTTTTAAAAGTCAGCGGAATTCCGAGAACAATGGAAGAGTTCCGAAGCATTATTAAAAGTCAGCGGAATTCCGAGAGCAATGGAAGAGTTCTGAAGCATTTTTAAAAGTCAGCGGAATTCTGAGAACAATAGAAGAGTCGTGAAGCATTTTTAAGCGTCAGCGGAATTCCGAGAACAATGGAAGAATTCCGAAGCATTCTTAAACTTCAGCGGAATTCCGAGAACAATGGAAGAGTTCCGAAGCATTTTTAAAAGTCAGCGGAATTCCGAGAACAATGGAAGAGTTCCGAAGCATTTTTAAAAGTCAGCAGAATTCCGAGAACAATAGAAGGGTACCAAAGCATGTTTAAACTTCAGCGGAATTCTGAGAACAATGGAAGAGCTCCGAAGCATTTTTAAACGTCAGCGGAATTCCGAGAACAATGGAAGAGTTCTGAAGCATTTTTAAACGTCAGCGGAATTTTGAAAACAATGGAAGATTTCCGAAGCATTTTTAAACGTCAGCGGAATTCTGCGAACACTGGAAGAGTTCCGAAGCATTTTTAAAAGTCAGCGGAATTCCGAGAACAATGGAAGAGTTGTGAAGCATTTTTAAGCGTCAGCGGAATTCCGAGAACAATGGAAAAATTCCGAAGCATTTTTAAACTTCAAAACTTCAGCGGAATTCCGAGAACAATGGAAGAGTTCCGAAGCATTTTTAAAAGTCAGCGGAATTCCGAGAACAATGGAAGAGTTCCGAAGCATTTTTAAAAGTCAGCAGAATTCCGAGAACAATAGAAGGGTACCAAAGCATGTTTAAACTTCAGCGGAATTCTGAGAACAATGTAAGCGTTCCGAAGCATTTTTAAACTTCACCGGAATTCCGAGAACAATGGAAGAGTTCCGAAGCATTTTTAAACGTCAGCGGAATTCCGAGAACAATGGAAGAGTTCTGAAGCATTTTTAAACGTCAGCGGATTTTGAAAACAATGGAAGATTTCCGAAGCACTTTTAAACGTCAGCGGAATTCTGCAAACACTGGAAGAGTTCCGATGCATTTTTAAACTTCAGCGGAATTTGGAAAACAATCGAAGAGTTCCGAAGCAATTTTAAAAGTCAGCGGAATTCCGAGAACAATGGAAGAGTTGTGAAGCATTTTTAAACGTCAGTGGAATTCCAAGAACAAAGGAAGAGTTCCGAAGCATTTTTAAACGTCAGCGGAATTCCGAGAACAATGGAAGAGTTCTGAAGGCTTTTTAAATGTCAGCGGAATTCCGAGAACAATGGAAGAGTTCCGAAGCATTTTTAAATGTCAGCGGAATTCTGAGAACAATGGAAGAGTTCCGAAGCATTTTTAAACTTCAGCAGAATTCCGAGAACAATGGAAGAGTTCCGAAGCATACTTAAACTTCAGCGGAATTCCGAGAACAATGGAAGAGTTCAGAAGCATTTTTAAAAGTCAGCGGAATTCCGAGAACAATGGAAGAGTTCCGAAGCATTTTTAAAAGTCAGCGGAATTCCGAGAACAATGGAAGAGTTCCGAAGCATTTTTAAAAGTCAGCAGAATTCCGAGAACAATAGAAGGGTACCAAAGCATGTTTAAACTTCAGCGGAATTCCGAGAACAATGGAAGAGTTCTGAAGCATTTTTAAAAGTCAGCGGAATACCGAGAACAATGGAAGAGTTGTGAAGCATTTTTAAACGTCAGCGGAATACCAGAACAATGGAAGAGTTCCGAAGCATTTTTAAATGTCAGCGGAATTCCGAGAACAATGGAAGAGTTCTGAAGCATTTTTAAAAGTCAGCAGAATTCCGAGAACAATGGAAGAGTTGTGAAGCATTTTTAAACGTCAGCGGAATTCCGAGAACAATGGAAGAGTTCTGAAGCCTTTTTAAATGTCAGCGGAATTCCGAGAACAATGGAAGAGTTCCGAAGCATTTTTAAATGTCAGCGGAATTCTGAGAACAATGGAAGAGTTCCGAAGCATTTTTAAACTTCAGCAGAATTCCGAGAACAATGGAAGAGTTCCGAAGCATACTTAAACTTCAGCGGAATTCCGAGAACAATGGAAGAGTTCTGAAGCATTTTTAAAAGTCAGCGGAATACCAGAACAATGGAAGAGTTCCGAAGCATTTTTAAATGTCAGCGGAATTCCGAGAACAATGGAAGAGTTCTGAAGCATTTTTAAACGTCAGCGGATTTTGAAAACAATGGAAGATTTCCGAAGCATTTTTAAACGTCAGCGGAATTCTGCAAACACTGGAAGAGTTCCGAAGCATTTTTAAACTTCAGCGGAATTTGGAGAACAATCGAAGAGTTCCGAAGCAATTTTAAAAGTCAGCGGAATTCCGAGAACAATGGAAGAGTTGTGAAGCATTTTTAAACGTCAGTGGAATTCCAAGAACAAAAGAAGAGTTCCGAAGCATTTTTAAACGTCAGCGGAATTCCGAGAACAATGGAAGAGTTCTGAAGGCTTTTTAAATGTCAGCGGAATTCCGAGAACAATGGAAGAGTTCCGAAGCATTTTTAAATGTCAGCGGAATTCTGAGAACAATGGAAGAGTTCCGAAGCATTTTTAAACTTCAGCAGAATTCCGAGAACAATGGAAGAGTTCCGAAGCATACTTAAACTTCAGCGGAATTCCGAGAACAATGGAAGAGTTCAGAAGCATTTTTAAAAGTCAGCGGAATACCGAGAACAATGGAAGAGTTGTGAAGCATTTTTAAGCATCAGCGGAATTCCGAGAACAATGGAAGAGTTCCGAAGCATTTTTAAACTTCAGAAGAATTCTGAGAACAATGGAAGAGTTTCGAAGCATTTTTAAAAGTCAGCGGAATTCCGAGAACAATAGAAGAGTTGTGAAGCAATTTTAAGCGTCAGCGGAATTCCGAGAACAATGGAAGAGTTCCGAAGCATTTTTAAACGTCAGCGGAATTCCGAGAACAATGGAAGAGTTCCGAAGCATTTTTAAATGTCAGCGGAATTCTGAGAACAATGGAAGAGTTCCGAAGCATTTTTAAACTTCAGCAGAATTCCGAGAACAATGGAAGAGTTCCGAAGCATTTTTAAAAGTCAGCGGAATTCCGAGAACAATGGAAGAGTTCTGAAGCATTTTTAAAAGTCAGCGGAATTCTGAGAACAATAGAAGAGTTGTGAAGCATTTTTAAGCGTCAGCGGAATTCCGAGAACAATGGAGGAATTCCGAAGCATTCTTAAACTTCAGCGGTATTCCGAGAACAATGGAAGAGTTCCGAAGCATTTTTAAAAGTCAGCGGAATTCCGAGAACAATGGAAGAGTTCCGAAGCATTTTTAAAAGTCAGCAGAATTCCGAGAACAATAGAAGGGTTGTGAAGCATTTTTAAGCGTCAGCGGAATTCCGAGAACAATGGAAGAATTCCGAAGCATTTTTAAACTTCAAAACTTCAGCGGAATTCCGAGAACAATGGAAGAGTTCCGAAGCATTTTTAAAAGTCAGCGGAATTCCGAGAACAATGGAAGAGTTCCGAAGCATTTTTAAAAGTCAGCGGAATTCCGAGAGCAATGGAAGAGTTCTGAAGCATTTTTAAAAGTCAGCGGAATTCTGAGAACAATAGAAGAGTTGTGAAGCATTTTTAAGCGTCAGCGGAATTCCGAGAACAATGGAAGAATTCCGAAGCATTCTTAAACTTCAGCGGAATTCCGAGAACAATTTAAGAGTTCCGAAGCATTTTTAAAAGTCAGCGGAATTCCGAGAACAATGGAAGAGTTCCGAAGCATTTTTAAAAGTCAGCAGAATTCCGAGAACAATAGAAGGGTACCAAAGCATGTTTAAACTTCAGCGGAATTCTGAGAACATTGGAAGAGCTCCGAAGCATTTTTAAACGTCAGCGGAATTCCGAGAACAATGGAAGAGTTCTGAAGCATTTTTAAACGTCAGCGGAATTTTGAAAACAATGGAAGATTTCCGAAGCATTTTTAAACGTCAGCGGAATTCTGCGAACACTGGAAGAGTTCCGAAGCATTTTTAAAAGTCAGCGGAATTCCGAGAACAATGGAAGAGTTGTGAAGCATTTTTAAGCGTCAGCGGAATTCCGAGAACAATGGAAAAATTCCGAAGCATTTTTAAACTTCAAAACTTCAGCGGAATTCCGAGAACAATGGAAGAGTTCCGAAGCATTTTTAAAAGTCAGCGGAATTCCGAGAACAATGGAAGAGTTCCGAAGCATTTTTAAAAGTCAGCAGAATTCCGAGAACAATAGAAGGGTACCAAAGCATGTTTAAACTTCAGCGGAATTCTGAGAACAATGTAAGCGTTCCGAAGCATTTTTAAACTTCACCGGAATTCCGAGAACAATGGAAGAGTTCCGAAGCATTTTTAAACGTCAGCGGAATTCCGAGAACAATGGAAGAGTTCTGAAGCATTTTTAAACGTCAGCGGATTTTGAAAACAATGGAAGATTTCCGAAGCACTTTTAAACGTCAGCGGAATTCTGCAAACACTGGAAGAGTTCCGATGCATTTTTAAACTTCAGCGGAATTTGGAGAACAATCGAAGA
The DNA here is from genome assembly GCF_046119375.1 of Phyllobates terribilis. Lineage (NCBI taxonomy): Eukaryota > Metazoa > Chordata > Amphibia > Anura > Dendrobatidae > Phyllobates > Phyllobates terribilis. The sequence continues at coordinate 16,753,111 of NW_027362775.1, read as the reverse complement.
GTTCCGAAGCAATTTTAAAAGTCAGCGGAATTCCGAGAACAATGGAAGAGTTGTGAAGCATTTTTAAACGTCAGTGGAATTCCAAGAACAAAGGAAGAGTTCCGAAGCATTTTTAAACGTCAGCGGAATTCCGAGAACAATGGAAGAGTTCTGAAGGCTTTTTAAATGTCAGCGGAATTCCGAGAACAATGGAAGAGTTCCGAAGCATTTTTAAATGTCAGCGGAATTCTGAGAACAATGGAAGAGTTCCGAAGCATTTTTAAACTTCAGCAGAATTCCGAGAACAATGGAAGAGTTCCGAAGCATACTTAAACTTCAGCGGAATTCCGAGAACAATGGAAGAGTTCAGAAGCATTTTTAAAAGTCAGCGGAATTCCGAGAACAATGGAAGAGTTCCGAAGCATTTTTAAAAGTCAGCGGAATTCCGAGAACAATGGAAGAGTTCCGAAGCATTTTTAAAAGTCAGCAGAATTCCGAGAACAATAGAAGGGTACCAAAGCATGTTTAAACTTCAGCGGAATTCCGAGAACAATGGAAGAGTTCTGAAGCATTTTTAAAAGTCAGCGGAATACCGAGAACAATGGAAGAGTTGTGAAGCATTTTTAAACGTCAGCGGAATACCAGAACAATGGAAGAGTTCCGAAGCATTTTTAAATGTCAGCGGAATTCCGAGAACAATGGAAGAGTTCTGAAGCATTTTTAAAAGTCAGCAGAATTCCGAGAACAATGGAAGAGTTGTGAAGCATTTTTAAACGTCAGCGGAATTCCGAGAACAATGGAAGAGTTCTGAATTCTTTTTAAATGTCAGCGGAATTCCGAGAACAATGGAAGAGTTCCGAAGCATTTTTAAATGTCAGCGGAATTCTGAGAACAATGGAAGAGTTCCGAAGCATTTTTAAACTTCAGCAGAATTCCGAGAACAATGGAAGAGTTCCGAAGCATACTTAAACTTCAGCGGAATTCCGAGAACAATGGAAGAGTTCTGAAGCATTTTTAAAAGTCAGCGGAATACCAGAACAATGGAAGAGTTCCGAAGCATTTTTAAATGTCAGCGGAATTCCGAGAACAATGGAAGAGTTCTGAAGCATTTTTAAACGTCAGCGGATTTTGAAAACAATGGAAGATTTCCGAAGCATTTTTAAACGTCAGCGGAATTCTGCAAACACTGGAAGAGTTCCGAAGCATTTTTAAACTTCAGCGGAATTTGGAGAACAATCGAAGAGTTCCGAAGCAATTTTAAAAGTCAGCGGAATTCCGAGAACAATGGAAGAGTTGTGAAGCATTTTTAAACGTCAGTGGAATTCCAAGAACAAAAGAAGAGTTCCGAAGCATTTTTAAACGTCAGCGGAATTCCGAGAACAATGGAAGAGTTCTGAAGGCTTTTTAAATGTCAGCGGAATTCCGAGAACAATGGAAGAGTTCCGAAGCATTTTTAAATGTCAGCGGAATTCTGAGAACAATGGAAGAGTTCCGAAGCATTTTTAAACTTCAGCAGAATTCCGAGAACAATGGAAGAGTTCCGAAGCATACTTAAACTTCAGCGGAATTCCGAGAACAATGGAAGAGTTCAGAAGCATTTTTAAAAGTCAGCGGAATACCGAGAACAATGGAAGAGTTGTGAAGCATTTTTAAGCATCAGCGGAATTCCGAGAACAATGGAAGAGTTCCGAAGCATTTTTAAACTTCAGAAGAATTCTGAGAACAATGGAAGAGTTTCGAAGCATTTTTAAAAGTCAGCGGAATTCCGAGAACAATAGAAGAGTTGTGAAGCAATTTTAAGCGTCAGCGGAATTCCGAGAACAATGGAAGAGTTCCGAAGCATTTTTAAACGTCAGCGGAATTCCGAGAACAATGGAAGAGTTCTGAAGCATTTTTAAAAGTCAGCGGAATTCTGAGAACAATAGAAGAGTTGTGAAGCATTTTTAAGCGTCAGCGGAATTCCGAGAACAATGGAAGAATTCCGAAGCATTTTTAAACTTCAAAACTTCAGCGGAATTCCGAGAACAATGGAAGAGTTCCGAAGCATTTTTAAAAGTCAGCGGAATTCCGAGAACAATGGAAGAGTTGTGAAGCATTTTTAAACGTCAGTGGAATTCCAAGAACAAAGGAAGAGTTCCGAAGCATTTTTAAACGTCAGCGGAATTCCGAGAACAATGGAAGAGTTCTGAAGGCTTTTTAAATGTCAGCGGAATTCCGAGAACAATGGAAGAGTTCCGAAGCATTTTTAAATGTCAGCGGAATTCTGAGAACAATGGAAGAGTTCCGAAGCATTTTTAAACTTCAGCAGAATTCCGAGAACAATGGAAGAGTTCCGAAGCATTTTTAAAAGTCAGCGGAATTCCGAGAACAATGGAAGAGTTCTGAAGCATTTTTAAAAGTCAGCGGAATTCTGAGAACAATAGAAGAGTTGTGAAGCATTTTTAAGCGTCAGCGGAATTCCGAGAACAATGGAGGAATTCCGAAGCATTCTTAAACTTCAGCGGTATTCCGAGAACAATGGAAGAGTTCCGAAGCATTTTTAAAAGTCAGCGGAATTCCGAGAACAATGGAAGAGTTCCGAAGCATTTTTAAAAGTCAGCAGAATTCCGAGAACAATAGAAGGGTACCAAAGCATGTTTAAACTTCAGCGGAATTCTGAGAACAATGGAAGAGTTCCGAAGCATTTTTAAACGTCAGCGGAATTCCGAGAACAATGGAAGAGTTCTGAAGCATTTTTAAACGTCAGCGGAATTTTGAAAACAATGGAAGATTTCCGAAGCATTTTTAAACGTCAGCGGAATTCTGCGAACACTGGAAGAGTTCTGAAGCATTTTTAAAAGTCAGCGGAATTCCGAGAACAATGGAAGAGTTGTGAAGCATTTTTAAGCGTCAGCGGAATTCCGAGAACAATGGAAAAATTCCGAAGCATTTTTAAACTTCAAAACTTCAGCGGAATTCCGAGAACAATGGAAGATTTCCGAAGCATTTTTAAAAGTCAGCGGAATTCCGAGAACAATGGAAGAGTTCCGAAGCATTTTTAAAAGTCAGCAGAATTCCGAGAACAATAGAAGGGTACCAAAGCATGTTTAAACTTCAGCGGAATTCTGAGAACAATGTATGCGTTCCGAAGCATTTTTAAACTTCACCGCAATTCCGAGAACAATGGAAGAGTTCCGAAGCATTTTTAAACGTCAGCGGAATTCCGAGAACAATGGAAGAGTTCTGAAGCATTTTTAAACGTCAGCGGATTTTGAAAACAATGGAAGATTTCCGAAGCATTTTTAAACGTCAGCGTAATTCTGCAAACACTGGAAGAGTTCCGAAGCATTTTTAAACTTCAGCGGAATTTGGAGAACAATCGAAGAGTTCCGAAGCAATTTTAAAAGTCAGCGGAATTCCGAGAACAGTGGAAGAGTTGTGAAGCATTTTTAAACGTCAGTGGAATTCCTAGAACAAAGGAAGAGTTCCGAAGCATTTTTAAACGTCAGCGGAATTCCGAGAACAATGGAAGAGTTCTGAAGGCTTTTTAAATGTCAGCGGAATTCCGAGAACAATGGAAGAGTTCCGAAGCATTTTTAAATGTCAGCGGAATTCTGAGAACAATGGAAGAGTTCCGAAGCATTTTTAAACTTCAGCAGAATTCCGAGAACAATGGAAGAGTTCCGAAGCATACTTAAACTTCAGCGGAATTCCGAGAACAATGTAAGAGTTCAGAAGCATTTTTAAAAGTCAGCGGAATACCGAGAACAATGGAAGAGTTGTGAAGCATTTTTAAGCATCAGCGGAATTCCGAGAACAATGGAAGAGTTCCGAAGCATTTTTAAACTTCAGAAGAATTCTGAGAACAATGGAAGAGTTCCGAAGCATTCTTAAACTTCAGCGGAATTCCGAGAACAATGGAAGAGTTTCAAAGCATTTTTAAAAGTCAGCGGAATTCCGAGAACAATAGAAGAGTTGTGAAGCAATTTCAAGCGTCAGCGGAATTCCGAGAACAATGGAAGAGTTCCGAAGCATTTTTAAACGTCAGCGGAATTCCGAGAACAATGGAAGAGTTCTGAAGCATTTTTAAAAGTCAGCGGAATTCTGAGAACAATAGAAGAGTTGTGAAGCATTTTTAAGCGTCAGCGGAATTCCGAGAACAATGGAAGAATTCTGAAGCATTTTTAAATGTCAGCGGAATTCCGAGAACAATGGAAGAGTTCCGAAGCATTTTTAAACTTCAGAAGAATTCTGAGAACAATGGAAGAGTTTCGAAGCATTTTTAAAAGTCAGCGGAATTCCGAGAACAATAGAAGAGTTGTGAAGCAATTTTAAGCGTCAGCGGAATTCCGAGAACAATGGAAGAGTTCCGAAGCATTTTTAAACGTCAGCGGAATTCCGAGAACAATGGAAGAGTTCCGAAGCATTTTTAAATGTCAGCGGAATTCTGAGAACAATGGAAGAGTTCCGAAGCATTTTTAAACTTCAGCAGAATTCCGAGAACAATGGAAGAGTTGTGAAGCATTTTTAAGCGTCAGCGGAATTCCGAGAACAATGGAGGAATTCCGAAGCATTCTTAAACTTCAGCGGTATTCCGAGAACAATGGAAGAGTTCCGAAGCATTTTTAAAAGTCAGCGGAATTCCGAGAACAATGGAAGAGTTCCGAAGCATTTTTAAAAGTCAGCAGAATTCCGAGAACAATAGAAGGGTTGTGAAGCATTTTTAAGCGTCAGCGGAATTCCGAGAACAATGGAAGAATTCCGAAGCATTTTTAAACTTCAAAACTTCAGCGGAATTCCGAGAACAATGGAAGAGTTCCGAAGCATTTTTAAAAGTCAGCGGAATTCCGAGAACAATGGAAGAGTTCCGAAGCATTTTTAAAAGTCAGCGGAATTCCGAGAGCAATGGAAGAGTTCTGAAGCATTTTTAAAAGTCAGCGGAATTCTGAGAACAATAGAAGAGTTGTGAAGCATTTTTAAGCGTCAGCGGAATTCCGAGAACAATGGAAGAATTCCGAAGCATTCTTAAACTTCAGCGGAATTCCGAGAACAATGGAAGAGTTCCGAAGCATTTTTAAAAGTCAGCGGAATTCCGAGAACAATGGAAGAGTTCCGAAGCATTTTTAAAAGTCAGCAGAATTCCGAGAACAATAGAAGGGTACCAAAGCATGTTTAAACTTCAGCGGAATTCTGAGAACAATGGAAGAGCTCCGAAGCATTTTTAAACGTCAGCGGAATTCCGAGAACAATGGAAGAGTTCTGAAGCATTTTTAAAAGTCAGCGGAATTCTGAGAACAATAGAAGAGTTGTGAAGCATTTTTAAGCGTCAGCGGAATTCCGAGAACAATGGAAGAATTCCGAAGCATTTTTAAACTTCAAAACTTCAGCGGAATTCCGAGAACAATGGAAGAGTTCCGAAGCATTTTTAAAAGTCAGCGGAATTCCGAGAACAATGGAAGAGTTGTGAAGCATTTTTAAACGTCAGTGGAATTCCAAGAACAAAGGAAGAGTTCCGAAGCATTTTTAAACGTCAGCGGAATTCCGAGAACAATGGAAGAGTTCTGAAGGCTTTTTAAATGTCAGCGGAATTCCGAGAACAATGGAAGAGTTCCGAAGCATTTTTAAATGTCAGCGGAATTCTGAGAACAATGGAAGAGTTCCGAAGCATTTTTAAACTTCAGCAGAATTCCGAGAACAATGGAAGAGTTCCGAAGCATTTTTAAACTTCAAAACTTCAGCGGAATTCCGAGAACAATGGAAGAGTTCCGAAGCATTTTTAAAAGTCAGCGGAATTCCGAGAACAATGGAAGAGTTCCGAAGCATTTTTAAAAGTCAGCAGAATTCCGAGAACAATAGAAGGGTACCAAAGCATGTTTAAACTTCAGCGGAATTCTGAGAACAATGTAAGCGTTCCGAAGCATTTTTAAACTTCACCGGAATTCCGAGAACAATGGAAGAGTTCCGAAGCATTTTTAAACGTCAGCGGAATTCCGAGAACAATGGAAGAGTTCTGAAGCATTTTTAAACGTCAGCGGATTTTGAAAACAATGGAAGATTTCCGAAGCACTTTTAAACGTCAGCGGAATTCTGCAAACACTGGAAGAGTTCCGATGCATTTTTAAACTTCAGCGGAATTTGGAGAACAATCGAAGAGTTCCGAAGCAATTTTAAAAGTCAGCGGAATTCCGAGAACAATGGAAGAGTTGTGAAGCATTTTTAAACGTCAGTGGAATTCCAAGAACAAAGGAAGAGTTCCGAAGCATTTTTAAACGTCAGCGGAATTCCGAGAACAATGGAAGAGTTCTGAAGGCTTTTTAAATGTCAGCGGAATTCCGAGAACAATGGAAGAGTTCCGAAGCATTTTTAAATGTCAGCGGAATTCTGAGAACAATGGAAGAGTTCCGAAGCATTTTTAAACTTCAGCAGAATTCCGAGAACAATGGAAGAGTTCCGAAGCATACTTAAACTTCAGCGGAATTCCGAGAACAATGGAAGAGTTCAGAAGCATTTTTAAAAGTCAGCGGAATTCCGAGAACAATGGAAGAGTTCCGAAGCATTTTTAAAAGTCAGCGGAATTCCGAGAACAATGGAAGAGTTCCGAAGCATTTTTAAAAGTCAGCAGAATTCCGAGAACAATAGAAGGGTACCAAAGCATGTTTAAACTTCAGCGGAATTCCGAGAACAATGGAAGAGTTCTGAAGCATTTTTAAAAGTCAGCGGAATACCGAGAACAATGGAAGAGTTGTGAAGCATTTTTAAACGTCAGCGGAATACCAGAACAATGGAAGAGTTCCGAAGCATTTTTAAATGTCAGCGGAATTCCGAGAACAATGGAAGAGTTCTGAAGCATTTTTAAAAGTCAGCAGAATTCCGAGAACAATGGAAGAGTTGTGAAGCATTTTTAAACGTCAGCGGAATTCCGAGAACAATGGAAGAGTTCTGAATTCTTTTTAAATGTCAGCGGAATTCCGAGAACAATGGAAGAGTTCCGAAGCATTTTTAAATGTCAGCGGAATTCTGAGAACAATGGAAGAGTTCCGAAGCATTTTTAAACTTCAGCAGAATTCCGAGAACAATGGAAGAGTTCCGAAGCATACTTAAACTTCAGCGGAATTCCGAGAACAATGGAAGAGTTCTGAAGCATTTTTAAAAGTCAGCGGAATACCAGAACAATGGAAGAGTTCCGAAGCATTTTTAAATGTCTGCGGAATTCCGAGAACAATGGAAGAGTTCTGAAGCATTTTTAAACGTCAGCGGATTTTGAAAACAATGGAAGATTTCCGAAGCATTTTTAAACGTCAGCGGAATTCTGCAAACACTGGAAGAGTTCCGAAGCATTTTTAAACTTCAGCGGAATTTGGAGAACAATCGAAGAGTTCCGAAGCAATTTTAAAAGTCAGCGGAATTCCGAGAACAATGGAAGAGTTGTGAAGCATTTTTAAACGTCAGTGGAATTCCAAGAACAAAAGAAGAGTTCCGAAGCATTTTTAAACGTCAGCGGAATTCCGAGAACAATGGAAGAGTTCTGAAGGCTTTTTAAATGTCAGCGGAATTCCGAGAACAATGGAAGAGTTCCGAAGCATTTTTAAATGTCAGCGGAATTCTGAGAACAATGGAAGAGTTCCGAAGCATTTTTAAACTTCAGCAGAATTCCGAGAACAATGGAAGAGTTCCGAAGCATACTTAAACTTCAGCGGAATTCCGAGAACAATGGAAGAGTTCAGAAGCATTTTTAAAAGTCAGCGGAATACCGAGAACAATGGAAGAGTTGTGAAGCATTTTTAAGCATCAGCGGAATTCCGAGAACAATGGAAGAGTTCAGAAGCATTTTTAAACGTCAGCGGAATTCCGAGAACAATGGAAGAGTTCCGAAGCATTTTTAAATGTCAGCGGAATTCTGAGAACAATGGAAGAGTTCCGAAGCATTTTTAAACTTCAGCAGAATTCCGAGAACAATGGAAGAGTTGTGAAGCATTTTTAAGCGTCAGCGGAATTCCGAGAACAATGGAGGAATTCCGAAGCATTCTTAAACTTCAGCGGTATTCCGAGAACAATGGAAGAGTTCCGAAGCATTTTTAAAAGTCAGCGGAATTCCGAGAACAATGGAAGAGTTCAGAAGCATTTTTAAAAGTCAGCAGAATTCCGAGAACAATAGAAGGGTTGTGAAGCATTTTTAAGCGTCAGCGGAATTCCGAGAACAATGGAAGAATTCCGAAGCATTTTTAAACTTCAAAACTTCAGCGGAATTCCGAGAACAATGGAAGAGTTCCGAAGCATTTTTAAAAGTCAGCGGAATTCCGAGAACAATGGAAGAGTTCCGAAGCATTTTTAAAAGTCAGCGGAATTCCGAGAGCAATGGAAGAGTTCTGAAGCATTTTTAAAAGTCAGCGGAATTCTGAGAACAATAGAAGAGTTGTGAAGCATTTTTAAGCGTCAGCGGAATTCCGAGAACAATGGAAGAATTCCGAAGCATTCTTAAACTTCAGCGGAATTCCGAGAACAATGGAAGAGTTCCGAAGCATTTTTAAAAGTCAGCGGAATTCCGAGAACAATGGAAGAGTTCCGAAGCATTTTTAAAAGTCAGCAGAATTCCGAGAACAATAGAAGGGTACCAAAGCATGTTTAAACTTCAGCGGAATTCTGAGAACAATGGAAGAGCTCCGAAGCATTTTTAAACGTCAGCGGAATTCCGAGAACAATGGAAGAGTTGTGAAGCATTTTTAAACGTCAGTGGAATTCCAAGAACAAAGGAAGAGTTCCGAAGCATTTTTAAACGTCAGCGGAATTCCGAGAACAATGGAAGAGTTCTGAAGGCTTTTTAAATGTCAGCGGAATTCCGAGAACAATGGAAGAGTTCCGAAGCATTTTTAAATGTCAGCGGAATTCTGAGAACAATGGAAGAGTTCCGAAGCATTTTTAAACTTCAGCAGAATTCCGAGAACAATGGAAGAGTTCCGAAGCATTTTTAAACTTCAAAACTTCAGCGGAATTCCGAGAACAATGGAAGAGTTCCGAAGCATTTTTAAAAGTCAGCGGAATTCCGAGAACAATGGAAGAGTTCCGAAGCATTTTTAAAAGTCAGCAGAATTCCGAGAACAATAGAAGGGTACCAAAGCATGTTTAAACTTCAGCGGAATTCTGAGAACAATGTAAGCGTTCCGAAGCATTTTTAAACTTCACCGGAATTCCGAGAACAATGGAAGAGTTCCGAAGCATTTTTAAACGTCAGCGGAATTCCGAGAACAATGGAAGAGTTCTGAAGCATTTTTAAACGTCAGCGGATTTTGAAAACAATGGAAGATTTCCGAAGCACTTTTAAACGTCAGCGGAATTCTGCAAACACTGGAAGAGTTCCGATGCATTTTTAAACTTCAGCGGAATTTGGAGAACAATCGAAGAGTTCCGAAGCAATTTTAAAAGTCAGCGGAATTCCGAGAACAATGGAAGAGTTGTGAAGCATTTTTAAACGTCAGTGGAATTCCAAGAACAAAGGAAGAGTTCCGAAGCATTTTTAAACGTCAGCGGAATTCCGAGAACAATGGAAGAGTTCTGAAGGCTTTTTAAATGTCAGCGGAATTCCGAGAACAATGGAAGAGTTCCGAAGCATTTTTAAATGTCAGCGGAATTCTGAGAACAATGGAAGAGTTCCGAAGCATTTTTAAACTTCAGCAGAATTCCGAGAACAATGGAAGAGTTCCGAAGCATACTTAAACTTCAGCGGAATTCCGAGAACAATGGAAGAGTTCAGAAGCATTTTTAAAAGTCAGCGGAATTCCGAGAACAATGGAAGAGTTCCGAAGCATTTTTAAAAGTCAGCGGAATTCCGAGAACAATGGAAGAGTTCCGAAGCATTTTTAAAAGTCAGCAGAATTCCGAGAACAATAGAAGGGTACCAAAGCATGTTTAAACTTCAGCGGAATTCCGAGAACAATGGAAGAGTTCTGAAGCATTTTTAAAAGTCAGCGGAATACCGAGAACAATGGAAGAGTTGTGAAGCATTTTTAAACGTCAGCGGAATACCAGAACAATGGAAGAGTTCCGAAGCATTTTTAAATGTCAGCGGAATTCCGAGAACAATGGAAGAGTTCTGAAGCATTTTTAAAAGTCAGCAGAATTCCGAGAACAATGGAAGAGTTGTGAAGCATTTTTAAACGTCAGCGGAATTCCGAGAACAATGGAAGAGTTCCGAAGCATTTTTAAAAGTCAGCAGAATTCCGAGAACAATAGAAGGGTTGTGAAGCATTTTTAAGCGTCAGCGGAATTCCGAGAACAATGGAAGAATTCCGAAGCATTTTTAAACTTCAAAACTTCAGCGGAATTCCGAGAACAATGGAAGAGTTCCGAAGCATTTTTAAAAGTCAGCGGAATTCCGAGAACAATGGAAGAGTTCCGAAGCATTTTTAAAAGTCAGCGGAATTCCGAGAGCAATGGAAGAGTTCTGAAGCATTTTTAAAAGTCAGCGGAATTCTGAGAACAATAGAAGAGTTGTGAAGCATTTTTAAGCGTCAGCGGAATTCCGAGAACAATGGAAGAATTCCGAAGCATTCTTAAACTTCAGCGGAATTCCGAGAACAATGGAAGAGTTCCGAAGCATTTTTAAAAGTCAGCGGAATTCCGAGAACAATGGAAGAGTTCCGAAGCATTTTTAAAAGTCAGCAGAATTCCGAGAACAATAGAAGGGTACCAAAGCATGTTTAAACTTCAGCGGAATTCTGAGAACAATGGAAGAGCTCCGAAGCATTTTTAAACGTCAGCGGAATTCCGAGAACAATGGAAGAGTTCTGAAGCATTTTTAAAAGTCAGCGGAATTCTGAGAACAATAGAAGAGTTGTGAAGCATTTTTAAGCGTCAGCGGAATTCCGAGAACAATGGAAGAATTCCGAAGCATTTTTAAACTTCAAAACTTCAGCGGAATTCCGAGAACAATGGAAGAGTTCCGAAGCATTTTTAAAAGTCAGCGGAATTCCGAGAACAATGGAAGAGTTGTGAAGCATTTTTAAACGTCAGTGGAATTCCAAGAACAAAGGAAGAGTTCCGAAGCATTTTTAAACGTCAGCGGAATTCCGAGAACAATGGAAGAGTTCTGAAGGCTTTTTAAATGTCAGCGGAATTCCGAGAACAATGGAAGAGTTCCGAAGCATTTTTAAATGTCAGCGGAATTCTGAGAACAATGGAAGAGTTCCGAAGCATTTTTAAACTTCAGCAGAATTCCGAGAACAATGGAAGAGTTCCGAAGCATTTTTAAACTTCAAAACTTCAGCGGAATTCCGAGAACAATGGAAGAGTTCCGAAGCATTTTTAAAAGTCAGCGGAATTCCGAGAACAATGGAAGAGTTCCGAAGCATTTTTAAAAGTCAGCAGAATTCCGAGAACAATAGAAGGGTACCAAAGCATGTTTAAACTTCAGCGGAATTCTGAGAACAATGTAAGCGTTCCGAAGCATTTTTAAACTTCACCGGAATTCCGAGAACAATGGAAGAGTTCCGAAGCATTTTTAAACGTCAGCGGAATTCCGAGAACAATGGAAGAGTTCTGAAGCATTTTTAAACGTCAGCGGATTTTGAAAACAATGGAAGATTTCCGAAGCACTTTTAAACGTCAGCGGAATTCTGCAAACACTGGAAGAGTTCCGATGCATTTTTAAACTTCAGCGGAATTTGGAGAACAATCGAAGAGTTCCGAAGCAATTTTAAAAGTCAGCGGAATTCCGAGAACAATGGAAGAGTTGTGAAGCATTTTTAAACGTCAGTGGAATTCCAAGAACAAAGGAAGAGTTCCGAAGCATTTTTAAACGTCAGCGGAATTCCGAGAACAATGGAAGAGTTCTGAAGGCTTTTTAAATGTCAGCGGAATTCCGAGAACAATAGAAGGGTACCAAAGCATGTTTAAACTTCAGCGGAATTCCGAGAACAATGGAAGAGTTCTGAAGCATTTTTAAAAGTCAGCGGAATACCGAGAACAATGGAAGAGTTGTGAAGCATTTTTAAACGTCAGCGGAATACCAGAACAATGGAAGAGTTCCGAAGCATTTTTAAATGTCAGCGGAATTCCGAGAACAATGGAAGAGTTCTGAAGCATTTTTAAAAGTCAGCAGAATTCCGAGAACAATGGAAGAGTTGTGAAGCATTTTTAAACGTCAGCGGAATTCCGAGAACAATGGAAGAGTTCCGAAGCATTTTTAAAAGTCAGCAGAATTCCGAGAACAATAGAAGGGTTGTGAAGCATTTTTAAGCGTCAGCGGAATTCCGAGAACAATGGAAGAATTCCGAAGCATTTTTAAACTTCAAAACTTCAGCGGAATTCCGAGAACAATGGAAGAGTTCCGAAGCATTTTTAAAAGTCAGCGGAATTCCGAGAACAATGGAAGAGTTCCGAAGCATTTTTAAAAGTCAGCGGAATTCCGAGAGCAATGGAAGAGTTCTGAAGCATTTTTAAAAGTCAGCGGAATTCTGAGAACAATAGAAGAGTTGTGAAGCATTTTTAAGCGTCAGCGGAATTCCGAGAACAATGGAAGAATTCCGAAGCATTCTTAAACTTCAGCGGAATTCCGAGAACAATGGAAGAGTTCCGAAGCATTTTTAAAAGTCAGCGGAATTCCGAGAACAATGGAAGAGTTCCGAAGCATTTTTAAAAGTCAGCAGAATTCCGAGAACAATAGAAGGGTACCAAAGCATGTTTAAACTTCAGCGGAATTCTGAGAACAATGGAAGAGCTCCGAAGCATTTTTAAACGTCAGCGGAATTCCGAGAACAATGGAAGAGTTCTGAAGCATTTTTAAAAGTCAGCAGAATTCTGAGAACAATAGAAGAGTTGTGAAGCATTTTTAAGCGTCAGCGGAATTCCGAGAACAATGGAAGAATTCCGAAGCATTTTTAAACTTCAAAACTTCAGCGGAATTCCGAGAACAATGGAAGAGTTCCGAAGCATTTTTAAAAGTCAGCGGAATTCCGAGAACAATGGAAGAGTTGTGAAGCATTTTTAAACGTCAGTGGAATTCCAAGAACAAAGGAAGAGTTCCGAAGCATTTTTAAACGTCAGCGGAATTCCGAGAACAATGGAAGAGTTCTGAAGGCTTTTTAAATGTCAGCGGAATTCCGAGAACAATGGAAGAGTTCCGAAGCATTTTTAAATGTCAGCGGAATTCTGAGAACAATGGAAGAGTTCCGAAGCATTTTTAAACTTCAGCAGAATTCCGAGAACAATGGAAGAGTTCCGAAGCATTTTTAAACTTCAAAACTTCAGCGGAATTCCGAGAACAATGGAAGAGTTCCGAAGCATTTTTAAAAGTCAGCGGAATTCCGAGAACAATGGAAGAGTTCCGAAGCATTTTTAAAAGTCAGCAGAATTCCGAGAACAATAGAAGGGTACCAAAGCATGTTTAAACTTCAGCGGAATTCTGAGAACAATGTAAGCGTTCCGAAGCATTTTTAAACTTCACCGGAATTCCGAGAACAATGGAAGAGTTCCGAAGCATTTTTAAACGTCAGCGGAATTCCGAGAACAATGGAAGAGTTCTGAAGCATTTTTAAACGTCAGCGGATTTTGAAAACAATGGAAGATTTCCGAAGCACTTTTAAACGTCAGCGGAATTCTGCAAACACTGGAAGAGTTCCGATGCATTTTTAAACTTCAGCGGAATTTGGAGAACAATCGAAGAGTTCCGAAGCAATTTTAAAAGTCAGCGGAATTCCGAGAACAATGGAAGAGTTCCGAAGCATACTTAAACTTCAGCGGAATTCCGAGAACAATGGAAGAGTTCAGAAGCATTTTTAAAAGTCAGCGGAATTCCGAGAACAATGGAAGAGTTCCGAAGCATTTTTAAAAGTCAGCGGAATTCCGAGAACAATGGAAGAGTTCCGAAGCATTTTTAAAAGTCAGCAGAATTCCGAGAACAATAGAAGGGTACCAAAGCATGTTTAAACTTCAGCGGAATTCCGAGAACAATGGAAGAGTTCTGAAGCATTTTTAAAAGTCAGCGGAATACCGAGAACAATGGAAGAGTTGTGAAGCATTTTTAAACGTCAGCGGAATACCAGAACAATGGAAGAGTTCCGAAGCATTTTTAAATGTCAGCGGAATTCCGAGAACAATGGAAGAGTTCTGAAGCATTTTTAAAAGTCAGCAGAATTCCGAGAACAATGGAAGAGTTGTGAAGCATTTTTAAACGTCAGCGGAATTCCGAGAACAATGGAAGAGTTCCGAAGCATTTTTAAAAGTCAGCAGAATTCCGAGAACAATAGAAGGGTTGTGAAGCATTTTTAAGCGTCAGCGGAATTCCGAGAACAATGGAAGAATTCCGAAGCATTTTTAAACTTCAAAACTTCAGCGGAATTCCGAGAACAATGGAAGAGTTCCGAAGCATTTTTAATAGTCAGCGGAATTCCGAGAACAATGGAAGAGTTCCGAAGCATTTTTAAAAGTCAGCGGAATTCCGAGAGCAATGGAAGAGTTCTGAAGCATTTTTAAAAGTCAGCGGAATTCTGAGAACAATAGAAGAGTTGTGAAGCATTTTTAAGCGTCAGCGGAATTCCGAGAACAATGGAAGAATTCCGAAGCATTCTTAAACTTCAGCGGAATTCCGAGAACAATGGAAGAGTTCCGAAGCATTTTTAAAAGTCAGCGGAATTCCGAGAACAATGGAAGAGTTCCGAAGCATTTTTAAAAGTCAGCAGAATTCCGAGAACAATAGAAGGGTACCAAAGCATGTTTAAACTTCAGCGGAATTCTGAGAACAATGGAAGAGCTCCGAAGCATTTTTAAACGTCAGCGGAATTCCGAGAACAATGGAAGAGTTCTGAAGCATTTTTAAAAGTCAGCGGAATTCTGAGAACAATAGAAGAGTTGTGAAGCATTTTTAAGCGTCAGCGGAATTCCGAGAACAATGGAAGAATTCCGAAGCATTTTTAAACTTCAAAACTTCAGCGGAATTCCGAGAACAATGGAAGAGTTCCGAAGCATTTTTAAAAGTCAGCGGAATTCCGAGAACAATGGAAGAGTTGTGAAGCATTTTTAAACGTCAGTGGAATTCCAAGAACAAAGGAAGAGTTCCGAAGCATTTTTAAACGTCAGCGGAATTCCGAGAACAATGGAAGAGTTCTGAAGGCTTTTTAAATGTCAGCGGAATTCCGAGAACAATGGAAGAGTTCCGAAGCATTTTTAAATGTCAGCGGAATTCTGAGAACAATGGAAGAGTTCCGAAGCATTTTTAAACTTCAGCAGAATTCCGAGAACAATGGAAGAGTTCCGAAGCATTTTTAAACTTCAAAACTTCAGCGGAATTCCGAGAACAATGGAAGAGTTCCGAAGCATTTTTAAAAGTCAGCGGAATTCCGAGAACAATGGAAGAGTTCCGAAGCATTTTTAAAAGTCAGCAGAATTCCGAGAACAATAGAAGGGTACCAAAGCATGTTTAAACTTCAGCGGAATTCTGAGAACAATGTAAGCGTTCCGAAGCATTTTTAAACTTCACCGGAATTCCGAGAACAATGGAAGAGTTCCGAAGCATTTTTAAACGTCAGCGGAATTCCGAGAACAATGGAAGAGTTCTGAAGCATTTTTAAACGTCAGCGGATTTTGAAAACAATGGAAGATTTCCGAAGCACTTTTAAACGTCAGCGGAATTCTGCAAACACTGGAAGAGTTCCGATGCATTTTTAAACTTCAGCGGAATTTGGAGAACAATCGAAGAGTTCCGAAGCAATTTTAAAAGTCAGCGGAATTCCGAGAACAATGGAAGAGTTGTGAAGCATTTTTAAACGTCAGTGGAATTCCAAGAACAAAGGAAGAGTTCCGAAGCATTTTTAAACGTCAGCGGAATTCCGAGAACAATGGAAGAGTTCTGAAGGCTTTTTAAATGTCAGCGGAATTCCGAGAACAATAGAAGGGTACCAAAGCATGTTTAAACTTCAGCGGAATTCCGAGAACAATGGAAGAGTTCTGAAGCATTTTTAAAAGTCAGCGGAATACCGAGAACAATGGAAGAGTTGTGAAGCATTTTTAAACGTCAGCGGAATACCAGAACAATGGAAGAGTTCCGAAGCATTTTTAAATGTCAGCGGAATTCCGAGAACAATGGAAGAGTTCTGAAGCATTTTTAAAAGTCAGCAGAATTCCGAGAACAATGGAAGAGTTGTGAAGCATTTTTAAACGTCAGCGGAATTCCGAGAACAATGGAAGAGTTCCGAAGCATTTTTAAAAGTCAGCAGAATTCCGAGAACAATAGAAGGGTTGTGAAGCATTTTTAAGCGTCAGCGGAATTCCGAGAACAATGGAAGAATTCCGAAGCATTTTTAAACTTCAAAACTTCAGCGGAATTCCGAGAACAATGGAAGAGTTCCGAAGCATTTTTAAAAGTCAGCGGAATTCCGAGAACAATGGAAGAGTTCCGAAGCATTTTTAAAAGTCAGCGGAATTCCGAGAGCAATGGAAGAGTTCTGAAGCATTTTTAAAAGTCAGCGGAATTCTGAGAACAATAGAAGAGTTGTGAAGCATTTTTAAGCGTCAGCGGAATTCCGAGAACAATGGAAGAATTCCGAAGCATTCTTAAACTTCAGCGGAATTCCGAGAACAATGGAAGAGTTCCGAAGCATTTTTAAAAGTCAGCGGAATTCCGAGAACAATGGAAGAGTTCCGAAGCATTTTTAAAAGTCAGCAGAATTCCGAGAACAATAGAAGGGTTGTGAAGCATTTTTAAGCGTCAGCGGAATTCCGAGAACAATGGAAGAATTCCGAAGCATTTTTAAACTTCAAAACTTCAGCGGAATTCCGAGAACAATGGAAGAGTTCCGAAGCATTTTTAAAAGTCAGCGGAATTCCGAGAACAATGGAAGAGTTCCGAAGCATTTTTAAAAGTCAGCGGAATTCCGAGAGCAATGGAAGAGTTCTGAAGCATTTTTAAAAGTCAGCGGAATTCTGAGAACAATAGAAGAGTTGTGAAGCATTTTTAAGCGTCAGCGGAATTCCGAGAACAATGGAAGAATTCCGAAGCATTCTTAAACTTCAGCGGAATTCCGAGAACAATGGAAGAGTTCCGAAGCATTTTTAAAAGTCAGCGGAATTCCGAGAACAATGGAAGAGTTCCGAAGCATTTTTAAAAGTCAGCAGAATTCCGAGAACAATAGAAGGGTACCAAAGCATGTTTAAACTTCAGCGGAATTCTGAGAACAATGGAAGAGCTCCGAAGCATTTTTAAACGTCAGCGGAATTCCGAGAACAATGGAAGAGTTCTGAAGCATTTTTAAAAGTCAGCGGAATTCTGAGAACAATAGAAGAGTTGTGAAGCATTTTTAAGCGTCAGCGGAATTCCGAGAACAATGGAAGAATTCCGAAGCATTTTTAAACTTCAAAACTTCAGCGGAATTCCGAGAACAATGGAAGAGTTCCGAAGCATTTTTAAAAGTCAGCGGAATTCCGAGAACAATGGAAGAGTTGTGAAGCATTTTTAAACGTCAGTGGAATTCCAAGAACAAAGGAAGAGTTCCGAAGCATTTTTAAACGTCAGCGGAATTCCGAGAACAATGGAAGAGTTCTGAAGGCTTTTTAAATGTCAGCGGAATTCCGAGAACAATGGAAGAGTTCCGAAGCATTTTTAAATGTCAGCGGAATTCTGAGAACAATGGAAGAGTTCCGAAGCATTTTTAAACTTCAGCAGAATTCCGAGAACAATGGAAGAGTTCCGAAGCATTTTTAAACTTCAAAACTTCAGCGGAATTCCGAGAACAATGGAAGAGTTCCGAAGCATTTTTAAAAGTCAGCGGAATTCCGAGAACAATGGAAGAGTTCCGAAGCATTTTTAAAAGTCAGCAGAATTCCGAGAACAATAGAAGGGTACCAAAGCATGTTTAAACTTCAGCGGAATTCTGAGAACAATGTAAGCGTTCCGAAGCATTTTTAAACTTCACCGGAATTCCGAGAACAATGGAAGAGTTCCGAAGCATTTTTAAACGTCAGCGGAATTCCGAGAACAATGGAAGAGTTCTGAAGCATTTTTAAACGTCAGCGGATTTTGAAAACAATGGAAGATTTCCGAAGCACTTTTAAACGTCAGCGGAATTCTGCAAACACTGGAAGAGTTCCGATGCATTTTTAAACTTCAGCGGAATTTGGAGAGCAATCGAAGAGTTCCGAAGCAATTTTAAAAGTCAGCGGAATTCCGAGAACAATGGAAGAGTTGTGAAGCATTTTTAAACGTCAGTGGAATTCCAAGAACAAAGGAAGAGTTCCGAAGCATTTTTAAACGTCAGCGGAATTCCGAGAACAATGGAAGAGTTCTGAAGGCTTTTTAAATGTCAGCGGAATTCCGAGAACAATGGAAGAGTTCTGAAGCATTTTTAAACGTCAGCGGATTTTGAAAACAATGGAAGATTTCCGAAGCATTTTTAAACGTCAGCGGAATTCTGCAAACACTGGAAGAGTTCCGAAGCATTTTTAAACTTCAGCGGAATTTGGAGAACAATCGAAGAGTTCCGAAGCAATTTTAAAAGTCAGCGGAACTCCGAGAACAATGGAAGAGTTGTGAAGCATTTTTAAACGTCAGTGGAATTCCAAGAACAAAAGAAGAGTTCCGAAGCATTTTTAAACGTCAGCGGAATTCCGAGAACAATGGAAGAGTTCTGAAGGCTTTTTAAATGTCAGCGGAATTCCGAGAACAATGGAAGAGTTCCGAAGCATTTTTAAATGTCAGCGGAATTCTGAGAACAATGGAAGAGTTCCGAAGCATTTTTAAACTTCAGCAGAATTCCGAGAACAATGGAAGAGTTCCGAAGCATACTTAAACTTCAGCGGAATTCCGAGAACAATGGAAGAGTTCAGAAGCATTTTTAAAAGTCAGCGGAATACCGAGAACAATGGAAGAGTTGTGAAGCATTTTTAAGCATCAGCGGAATTCCGAGAACAATGGAAGAGTTCCGAAGCATTTTTAAACTTCAGAAGAATTCTGAGAACAATGGAAGAGTTTCGAAGCATTTTTAAAAGTCAGCGGAATTCCGAGAACAATAGAAGAGTTGTGAAGCAATTTTAAGCGTCAGCGGAATTCCGATTACAATGGAAGAGTTCCGAAGCATTTTTAAACGTCAGCGGAATTCCGAGAACAATGGAAGAGTTCTGAAGCATTTTTAAAAGTCAGCGGAATTCTGAGAACAATAGAAGAGTTGTGAAGCATTTTTAAGCGTCAGCGGAATTCCGAGAACAATGGAAGAATTCCGAAGCATTTTTAAACTTCAAAACTTCAGCGGAATTCCGAGAACAATGGAAGAGTTCCGAAGCATTTTTAAAAGTCAGCGGAATTCCGAGAACAATGGAAGAGTTGTGAAGCATTTTTAAACGTCAGTGGAATTCCAAGAACAAAGGAAGAGTTCCGAAGCATTTTTAAACGTCAGCGGAATTCCGAGAACAATGGAAGAGTTCTGAAGGCTTTTTAAATGTCAGCGGAATTCCGAGAACAATGGAAGAGTTCCGAAGCATTTTTAAATGTCAGCGGAATTCTGAGAACAATGGAAGAGTTCCGAAGCATTTTTAAACTTCAGCAGAATTCCGAGAACAATGGAAGAGTTCCGAAGCATTTTTAAAAGTCAGCGGAATTCCGAGAACAATGGAAGAGTTCTGAAGCATTTTTAAAAGTCAGCGGAATTCTGAGAACAATAGAAGAGTTGTGAAGCATTTTTAAGCGTCAGCGGAATTCCGAGAACAATGGAGGAATTCCGAAGCATTCTTAAACTTCAGCGGTATTCCGAGAACAATGGAAGAGTTCCGAAGCATTTTTAAAAGTCAGCGGAATTCCGAGAACAATGGAAGAGTTCCGAAGCATTTTTAAAAGTCAGCAGAATTCCGAGAACAATAGAAGGGTACCAAAGCATGTTTAAACTTCAGCGGAATTCTGAGAACAATGGAAGAGTTCCGAAGCATTTTTAAACGTCAGCGGAATTCCGAGAACAATGGAAGAGTTCTGAAGCATTTTTAAACGTCAGCGGAATTTTGAAAACAATGGAAGATTTCCGAAGCATTTTTAAACGTCAGCGGAATTCTGCGAACACTGGAAGAGTTCTGAAGCATTTTTAAAAGTCAGCGGAATTCCGAGAACAATGGAAGAGTTGTGAAGCATTTTTAAGCGTCAGCGGAATTCCGAGAACAATGGAAAAATTCCGAAGCATTTTTAAACTTCAAAACTTCAGCGGAATTCCGAGAACAATGGAAGATTTCCGAAGCATTTTTAAAAGTCAGCAGAATTCCGAGAACAATAGAAGGGTACCAAAGCATGTTTAAACTTCAGCGGAATTCTGAGAACAATGTATGCGTTCCGAAGCATTTTTAAACTTCACCGCAATTCCGAGAACAATGGAAGAGTTCCGAAGCATTTTTAAACGTCAGCGGAATTCCGAGAACAATGGAAGAGTTCTGAAGCATTTTTAAACGTCAGCGGATTTTGAAAACAATGGAAGATTTCCGAAGCATTTTTAAACGTCAGCGTAATTCTGCAAACACTGGAAGAGTTCCGAAGCATTTTTAAACTTCAGCGGAATTTGGAGAACAATCGAAGAGTTCCGAAGCAATTTTAAAAGTCAGCGGAATTCCGAGAACAATGGAAGAGTTGTGAAGCATTTTTAAACGTCAGTGGAATTCCAAGAACAAAGGAAGAGTTCCGAAGCATTTTTAAACGTCAGCGGAATTCCGAGAACAATGGAAGAGTTCTGAAGGCTTTTTAAATGTCAGCGGAATTCCGAGAACAATGGAAGAGTTCCGAAGCATTTTTAAATGTCAGCGGAATTCTGAGAACAATGGAAGAGTTCCGAAGCATTTTTAAACTTCAGCAGAATTCCGAGAACAATGGAAGAGTTCCGAAGCATACTTAAACTTCAGCGGAATTCCGAGAACAATGTAAGAGTTCAGAAGCATTTTTAAAAGTCAGCGGAATACCGAGAACAATGGAAGAGTTGTGAAGCATTTTTAAGCATCAGCGGAATTCCGAGAACAATGGAAGAGTTCCGAAGCATTTTTAAACTTCAGAAGAATTCTGAGAACAATGGAAGAGTTCCGAAGCATTCTTAAACTTCAGCGGAATTCCGAGAACAATGGAAGAGTTTCAAAGCATTTTTAAAAGTCAGCGGAATTCCGAGAACAATAGAAGAGTTGTGAAGCAATTTCAAGCGTCAGCGGAATTCCGAGAACAATGGAAGAGTTCCGAAGCATTTTTAAACGTCAGCGGAATTCCGAGAACAATGGAAGAGTTCTGAAGCATTTTTAAAAGTCAGCGGAATTCTGAGAACAATAGAAGAGTTGTGAAGCAGTTTTAAGCGTCAGCGGAATTCCGAGAACAATGGAAGAATTCTGAAGCATTTTTAAATGTCAGCGGAATTCTGAGAACAATGGAAGAGTTCCGAAGCATTTTTAAACTTCAGCAGAATTCCGAGAGCAATGGAAGAGTTCCGAAGCATACTTAAACTTCAGCGGAATTCCGAGAACAATGGAAGAGTTCAGAAGCATTTTTAAAAGTCAGCGGAATACCGAGAACAATGGAAGAGTTGTGAAGCATTTTTAAGCATCAGCGGAATTCCGAGAACAATGGAAGAGTTCCGAAGCATTTTTAAACTTCAGAAGAATTCTGAGAACAATGGAAGAGTTCCGAAGCATTCTTAAACTTCAGCGGAATTCCGAGAACAATGGAAGAGTTTCGAAGCATTTTTAAAAGTCAGCGGAATTCCGAGAACAATAGAAGAGTTGTGAAGCAATTTTAAGCGTCAGCGGAATTCCGAGAACAATGGAAGAGTTCCGAAGCATTTTTAAACGTCAGCGGAATTCCGAGAACAATGGAAGAGTTCTGAAGCATTTTTAAAAGTCAGCGGAATTCTGAGAACAATAGAAGAGTTGTGAAGCATTTTTAAGCGTCAGCGGAATTCCGAGAACAATGGAAGAATTCCGAAGCATTTTTAAACTTCAAAACTTCAGCGGAATTCCGAGAACAATGGAAGAGTTCCGAAGCATTTTTAAAAGTCAGCGGAATTCCGAGAACAATGGAAGAGTTCCGAAGCATTTTTAAAAGTCAGCGGAATTCCGAGAACAATGGAAGAGTTCTGAAGCATTTTTAAAAGTCAGCGGAATTCTGAGAACAATAGAAGAGTTGTGAAGCATTTTTAAGCGTCAGCGGAATTCCGAGAACAATGGAAGAATTCCGAAGCATTTTTAAACTTCAAAACTTCAGCAGAATTCCGAGAACAATGGAAGAGTTCCGAAGCATTCTTAAACTTCAGCGGAATTCCGAGAACAATGGAAGAGTTCCGAAGCATTTTTAAAAGTCAGCGGAATTCCGAGAACAATGGAAGAGTTGTGAAGCATTTTTAAGCGTCAGCGGAATTCCGAGAACAATGGAAAAATTCCGAAGCATTTTTAAACTTCAAAACTTCAGCGGAATTCCGAGAACAATGGAAGATTTCCGAAGCATTTTTAAAAGTCAGCGGAATTCCGAGAACAATGGAAGAGTTCCGAAGCATTTTTAAAAGTCAGCAGAATTCCGAGAACAATAGAAGGGTACCAAAGCATGTTTAAACTTCAGCGGAATTCTGAGAACAATGTAAGCGTTCCGAAGCATTTTTAAACTTCACCGCAATTCCGAGAACAATGGAAGAGTTCCGAAGCATTTTTAAACGTCAGCGGAATTCCGAGAACAATGGAAGAGTTCTGAAGCATTTTTAAACGTCAGCGGATTTTGAAAACAATGGAAGATTTCCGAAGCATTTTTAAACGTCAGCGGAATTCTGCAAACACTGGAAGAGTTCCGATGCATTTTTAAACTTCAGCGGAATTTGGAGAACAATCGAAGAGTTCCGAAGCAATTTTAAAAGTCAGCGGAATTCCGAGAACAATGGAAGAGTTGTGAAGCATTTTTAAACGTCAGTGGAATTCCAAGAACAAAGGAAGAGTTCCGAAGCATTTTTAAACGTCAGCGGAATTCCGAGAACAATGGAAGAGTTCTGAAGGCTTTTTAAATGTCAGCGGAATTCCGAGAACAATGGAAGAGTTCCGAAGCATTTTTAAATGTCAGCGGAATTCTGAGAACAATGGAAGAGTTCCGAAGCATTTTTAAACTTCAGCAGAATTCCGAGAACAATGGAAGAGTTCCGAAGCATACTTAAACTTCAGCGGAATTCCGAGAACAATGGAAGAGTTCAGAAGCATTTTTAAAAGTCAGCGGAATTCCGAGAACAATGGAAGAGTTCCGAAGCATTTTTAAAAGTCAGCGGAATTCCGAGAACAATGGAAGAGTTCCGAAGCATTTTTAAAAGTCAGCAGAATTCCGAGAACAATAGAAGGGTACCAAAGCATGTTTAAACTTCAGCGGAATTCTGAGAACAATGGAAGAGTTCCGAAGCATTTTTAAACGTCAGCGGAATTCCGAGAACAATGGAAGAGTTCTAAAGCATTTTTAAACGTCAGCGGAATTTTGAAAACAATGGAAGATTTCCGAAGCATTTTTAAACGTCAGCGGAATTCTGCGAACACTGGAAGAGTTCCGAAGCATTTTTAAACGTCAGCGGAATTTTGAAAACAATGGAAGAGTTCCGAAGCATTTTTAAATGTCAGCGGAATTCTGAGAACAATGGAAGAGTTCCGAAGCATTTTTAAATGTCAGCGGAATTCTGAGAACAATGGAAGAGTTCCGAAGCATTTTTAAACTTCAGCAGAATTCCGAGAGGAATGGAAGAGTTCCGAAGCATACTTAAACTTCAGCGGAATTCCGAGAACAATGGAAGAGTTCAGAAGCATTTTTAAAAGTCAGCGGAATACCGAGAACAATGGAAGAGTTGTGAAGCATTTTTAAGCATCAGCGGAATTCCGAGAACAATGGAAGAGTTCCGAAGCATTTTTAAACTTCAGAAGAATTCTGAGAACAATGGAAGAGTTCCGAAGCATTCTTAAACTTCAGCGGAATTCCGAGAACAATGGAAGAGTTTCGAAGCATTTTTAAAAGTCAGCGGAATTCCGAGAACAATAGAAGAGTTGTGAAGCAATTTTAAGCATCAGCGGAATTCCGAGAACAATGGAAGAGTACCGAAGCATTTTTAAACGTCAGCGGAATTCCGAGAACAATGGAAGAGTTCTGAAGCATTTTTAAAAGTCAGCGGAATTCTGAGAACAATAGAAGAGTTGTGAAGCATTTTTAAGCGTCAGCGGAATTCCGAGAACAATGGAAGAATTCCGAAGCATTTTTAAACTTCAAAACTTCAGCGGAATTCCGAGAACAATGGAAGAGTTCCGAAGCATTTTTAAAAGTCAGCGGAATTCCGAGAACAATGGAAGAGTTCCGAAGCATTTTTAAAAGTCAGCGGAATTCTGAGAACAATGGAAGAGTTCTGAAGCATTTTTAAAAGTCAGCGGAATTCTGAGAACAATAGAAGAGTTGTGAAGCATTTTTAAGCGTCAGCGGAATTCCGAGAACAATGGAAGAATTCCGAAGCATTTTTAAACTTCAAAACTTCAGCAGAATTCCGAGAACAATGGAAGAGTTCCGAAGCATTCTTAAACTTCAGCGGAATTCCGAGAACAATGGAAGAGTTCCGAAGCATTTTTAAAAGTCAGCGGAATTCCGAGAACAATGGAAGAGTTCCGAAGCATTTTTAAAAGTCAGCAGAATTCCGAGAACAATAGAAGGGTACCAAAGCATGTTTAAACTTCAGCGGAATTCTGAGAACAATGGAAGAGTTCCGAAGCATTTTTAAACGTCAGCTGAATTCCGAGAACAATGGAAGAGTTCTGAAGCATTTTTAAACGTAAGCGGAATTTTGAAAACAATGGAAGATTTCCGAAGCATTTTTAAAAGTCAGCGGAATTCTGCGAACACTGGAAGAGTTCCGAAGCATTTTTAAAAGTCAGCGGAATTCCGAGAACAATGGAAGAGTTGTGAAGCATTTTTAAGCGTCAGCGGAATTCCGAGAACAATGGAAAAATTCCGAAGCATTTTTAAACTTCAAAACTTCAGCGGAATTACGAGAACAATGGAAGCGTTCCGAAACATTTTTAAAAGTCAGCGGAATTCCGAGAACAATGGAAGAGTTCCGAAGCATTTTTAAAAGTCAGCAGAATTCCGAGAACAATAGAAGGGTACCAAAGCATGTTTAAACTTCAGCGGAATTCTGAGAACAATGTAAGCGTTCCGAAGCATTTTTAAACTTCACCGCAATTCCGAGAACAATGGAAGAGTTCCGAAGCATTTTTAAACGTCAGCGGAATTCCGAGAACAATGGAAGAGTTCTGAAGCATTTTTAAACGTCAGCGGATTTTGAAAACAATGGAAGATTTCCGAAGCATTTTTAAACGTCAGCGGAATTCTGCAAACACTGGAAGAGTTCCGAAGCATTTTTAAACTTCAGCGGAATTTGGAGAACAATCAAAGAGTTCCGAAGCAATTTTAAAAGTCAGCGGAATTCCAAGAACAATGGAAGAGTTGTGAAGCATTTTTAAACGTCAGTGGAATTCCAAGAACAAAGGAAGAGTTCCGAAGCATTTTTAAACGTCAGCGGAAATCCGAGAACAATGGAAGAGTTCCGAAGCATTTTTAAACTTCAGCAGAATTCCGAGAACAATGGAAGAGTTCCGAAGCATACTTAAACTTCAGCGGAATTCCGAGAACAATGGAAGAGTTCAGAAGCATTTTTAAAAGTCAGCGGAATTCCAAGAACAATGGAAGAGTTCCGAAGCATTTTTAAAAGTCAGCGGAATTCCGAGAACAATGGAAGAGTTCCGAAGCATTTTTAAAAGTCAGCAGAATTCCGAGAACAATAGAAGGGTACCAAAGCATGTTTAAACTTCAGCGGAATTCTGAGAACAATGGAAGAGTTCCGAAGCATTTTTAAACGTCAGCGGAATTCCGAGAACAATGGAAGAGTTCTGAAGCATTTTTAAACGTCAGCGGATTTTGAAAACAATGGAAGATTTCCGAAGCATTTTTAAACGTCAGCGGAATTCTGCAAACACTGGAAGAGTTCCGATGCATTTTTAAACTTCAGCGGAATTTGGAGAACAATCGAAGAGTTCCGAAGCAATTTTAAAAGTCAGCGGAATTCCGAGAACAATGGAAGAGTTGTGAAGCATTTTTAAACGTCAGTGGAATTCCAAGAACAAAGGAAGAGTTCCGAAGCATTTTTAAACGTCAGCGGAATTCCGAGAACAATGGAAGAGTTCTGAAGGCTTTTTAAATGTCAGCGGAATTCCGAGAACAATGGAAGAGTTCCGAAGCATTTTTAAATGTCAGCGGAATTCTGAGAACAATGGAAGAGTTCCGAAGCATTTTTAAACTTCAGCAGAATTCCGAGAACAATGGAAGAGTTCCGAAGCATACTTAAACTTCAGCGGAATTCCGAGAACAATGGAAGAGTTCAGAAGCATTTTTAAAAGTCAGCGGAATTCCGAGAACAATGGAAGAGTTCCGAAGCATTTTTAAAAGTCAGCGGAATTCCGAGAACAATGGAAGAGTTCCGAAGCATTTTTAAAAGTCAGCAGAATTCCGAGAACAATAGAAGGGTACCAAAGCATGTTTAAACTTCAGCGGAATTCTGAGAACAATGGAAGAGTTCCGAAGCATTTTTAAACGTCAGCGGAATTCCGAGAACAATGGAAGAGTTCTGAAGCATTTTTAAACGTCAGCGGAATTTTGAAAACAATGGAAGATTTCCGAAGCATTTTTAAACGTCAGCGGAATTCTGCGAACACTGGAAGAGTTCCGAAGCATTTTTAAACGTCAGCGGAATTTTGAAAACAATGGAAGAGTTCCGAAGCATTTTTAAACGTCAGCGGAATTCCGAGAACAATGGAAGAGTTCTGAAGGCTTTTTAAATGTCAGCGGAATTCCGAGAACAATGGAAGAGTTCCGAAGCATTTTTAAATGTCAGCGGAATTCTGAGAACAATGGAAGAGTTCCGAAGCATTTTTAAACTTCAGAAGAATTCTGAGAACAATGGAAGAGTTCCGAAGCATACTTAAACTTCAGCGGAATTCCGAGAACAATGTAAGAGTTCAGAAGCATTTTTAAAAGTCAGCGGAATACCGAGAACAATGGAAGAGTTGTGAAGCATTTTTAAGCATCAGCGGAATTCCGAGAACAATGGAAGAGTTCCGAAGCATTTTTAAACTTCAGAAGAATTCTGAGAACAATGGAAGAGTTCCGAAGCATTCTTAAACTTCAGCGGAATTCCGAGAACAATGGAAGAGTTTCAAAGCATTTTTAAAAGTCAGCGGAATTCCGAGAACAATAGAAGAGTTGTGAAGCAATTTCAAGCGTCAGCGGAATTCCGAGAACAATGGAAGAGTTCCGAAGCATTTTTAAACGTCAGCGGAATTCCGAGAACAATGGAAGAGTTCTGAAGCATTTTTAAAAGTCAGCGGAATTCTGAGAACAATAGAAGAGTTGTGAAGCATTTTTAAGCGTCAGCGGAATTCCGAGAACAATGGAAGAATTCTGAAGCATTTTTAAATGTCAGCGGAATTCTGAGAACAATGGAAGAGTTCCGAAGCATTTTTAAACTTCAGCAGAATTCCGAGAGCAATGGAAGAGTTCCGAAGCATACTTAAACTTCAGCGGAATTCCGAGAACAATGGAAGAGTTCAGAAGCATTTTTAAAAGTCAGCGGAATACCGAGAACAATGGAAGAGTTGTGAAGCATTTTTAAGCATCAGCGGAATTCCGAGAACAATGGAAGAGTTCCGAAGCATTTTTAAACTTCAGAAGAATTCTGAGAACAATGGAAGAGTTCCGAAGCATTCTTAAACTTCAGCGGAATTCCGAGAACAATGGAAGAGTTTCGAAGCATTTTTAAAAGTCAGCGGAATTCCGAGAACAATAGAAGAGTTGTGAAGCAATTTTAAGCGTCAGCGGAATTCCGAGAACAATGGAAGAGTTCCGAAGCATTTTTAAAAGTCAGCGGAATTCCAAGAACACTGGAAGAGTTCCGAAGCATTTTTAAACGTTAGCGGAATTTTGAAAACAATGGAAGATTTCCGAAGCATTTTTAAACGTCAGCAGGATTCTGCGAACACTGGAAGAGTTCCGAAGCATTTTTAAAAGTCAGCGGAATTCCGAGAACAATGGAAGAGTTGTGAAGCATTTTTAAGCGTCAGCGGAATTCCGAGAACAATGGAAAAATTCCGAAGCATTTTTAAACTTCAAAACTTCAGCGGAATTCCGAGAACAATGGAAGAGTTCCGAAGCATTTTTAAACTTCAGAAGAATTCTGAGAACAATGGAAGAGTTCCGAAGCATTCTTAAACTTCAGCGGAATTCCGAGAACAATGGAAGAGTTTCGAAGCATTTTTAAAAGTCAGCGGAATTCCGAGAACAATAGAAGAGTTGTGAAGCAATTTTAAGCGTCAGCGGAATTCCGAGAACAATGGAAGAGTACCGAAGCATTTTTAAACGTCAGCGGAATTCCGAGAACAATGGAAGAGTTCTGAAGCATTTTTAAAAGTCAGCGGAATTCTGAGAACAATAGAAGAGTTGTGAAGCATTTTTAAGCGTCAGCGGAATTCCGAGAACAATGGAAGAATTCCGAAGCATTTTTAAACTTCAAAACTTCAGCGGAATTCCGAGAACAATGGAAGAGTTCCGAAGCATTTTTAAAAGTCAGCGGAATTCCGAGAACAATGGAAGAGTTCCGAAGCATTTTTAAAAGTCAGCGGAATTCTGAGAACAATGGAAGAGTTCTGAAGCATTTTTAAAAGTCAGCGGAATTCTGAGAACAATAGAAGAGTTGTGAAGCATTTTTAAGCGTCAGCGGAATTCCGAGAACAATGGAAGAATTCCGAAGCATTTTTAAACTTCAAAACTTCAGCAGAATTCCGAGAACAATGGAAGAGTTCCGAAGCATTCTTAAACTTCAGCGGAATTCCGAGAACAATGGAAGAGTTCCGAAGCATTTTTAAAAGTCAGCGGAATTCCGAGAACAATGGAAGAGTTCCGAAGCATTTTTAAAAGTCAGCAGAATTCCGAGAACAATAGAAGGGTACCAAAGCATGTTTAAACTTCAGCGGAATTCTGAGAACAATGTAAGCGTTCCGAAGCATTTTTAAACTTCACCGCAATTCCGAGAACAATGGAAGAGTTCCGAAGCATTTTTAAACGTCAGCGGAATTCCGAGAACAATGGAAGAGTTCTGAAGCATTTTTAAACGTCAGCGGATTTTGAAAACAATGGAAGATTTCCGAAGCATTTTTAAACGTCAGCGTAATTCTGCAAACACTGGAAGAGTTCCGAAGCATTTTTAAACTTCAGCGGAATTTGGAGAACAATCGAAGAGTTCCGAAGCAATTTTAAAAGTCAGCGGAATTCCGAGAACAATGGAAGAGTTGTGAAGCATTTTTAAACGTCAGTGGAATTCCAAGAACAAAGGAAGAGTTCCGAAGCATTTTTAAACGTCAGCGGAATTCCGAGAACAATGGAAGAGTTCTGAAGGCTTTTTAAATGTCAGCGGAATTCCGAGAACAATGGAAGAGTTCCGAAGCATTTTTAAATGTCAGCGGAATTCTGAGAACAATGGAAGAGTTCCGAAGCATTTTTAAACTTCAGCAGAATTCCGAGAACAATGGAAGAGTTCCGAAGCATACTTAAACTTCAGCGGAATTCCGAGAACAATGTAAGAGTTCAGAAGCATTTTTAAAAGTCAGCGGAATACCGAGAACAATGGAAGAGTTGTGAAGCATTTTTAAGCATCAGCGGAATTCCGAGAACAATGGAAGAGTTCCGAAGCATTTTTAAACTTCAGAAGAATTCTGAGAACAATGGAAGAGTTCCGAAGCATTCTTAAACTTCAGCGGAATTCCGAGAACAATGGAAGAGTTTCAAAGCATTTTTAAAAGTCAGCGGAATTCCGAGAACAATAGAAGAGTTGTGAAGCAATTTCAAGCGTCAGCGGAATTCCGAGAACAATGGAAGAGTTCCGAAGCATTTTTAAACGTCAGCGGAATTCCGAGAACAATGGAAGAGTTCTGAAGCATTTTTAAAAGTCAGCGGAATTCTGAGAACAATAGAAGAGTTGTGAAGCATTTTTAAGCGTCAGCGGAATTCCGAGAACAATGGAAGAATTCTGAAGCATTTTTAAATGTCAGCGGAATTCTGAGAACAATGGAAGAGTTCCGAAGCATTTTTAAACTTCAGCAGAATTCCGAGAGCAATGGAAGAGTTCCGAAGCATACTTAAACTTCAGCGGAATTCCGAGAACAATGGAAGAGTTCAGAAGCATTTTTAAAAGTCAGCGGAATACCGAGAACAATGGAAGAGTTGTGAAGCATTTTTAAGCATCAGCGGAATTCCGAGAACAATGGAAGAGTTCCGAAGCATTTTTAAACTTCAGAAGAATTCTGAGAACAATGGAAGAGTTCCGAAGCATTCTTAAACTTCAGCGGAATTCCGAGAACAATGGAAGAGTTTCGAAGCATTTTTAAAAGTCAGCGGAATTCCGAGAACAATAGAAGAGTTGTGAAGCAATTTTAAGCGTCAGCGGAATTCCGAGAACAATGGAAGAGTTCCGAAGCATTTTTAAACGTCAGCGGAATTCCGAGAACAATGGAAGAGTTCTGAAGCATTTTTAAAAGTCAGCGGAATTCTGAGAACAATAGAAGAGTTGTGAAGCATTTTTAAGCGTCAGCGGAATTCCGAGAACAATGGAAGAATTCCGAAGCATTTTTAAACTTCAAAACTTCAGCGGAATTCCGAGAACAATGGAAGAGTTCCGAAGCATTTTTAAAAGTCAGCGGAATTCCGAGAACAATGGAAGAGTTCCGAAGCATTTTTAAAAGTCAGCGGAATTCCGAGAACAATGGAAGAGTTCTGAAGCATTTTTAAAAGTCAGCGGAATTCTGAGAACAATAGAAGAGTTGTGAAGCATTTTTAAGCGTCAGCGGAATTCCGAGAACAATGGAAGAATTCCGAAGCATTTTTAAACTTCAAAACTTCAGCAGAATTCCGAGAACAATGGAAGAGTTCCGAAGCATTCTTAAACTTCAGCGGAATTCCGAGAACAATGGAAGAGTTCCGAAGCATTTTTAAAAGTCAGCGGAATTCAGAGAACAATGGAAGAGTTGTGAAGCATTTTTAAGCGTCAGCGGAATTCCGAGAACAATGGAAAAATTCCGAAGCATTTTTAAACTTCAAAACTTCAGCGGAATTCCGAGAACAATGGAAGATTTCCGAAGCATTTTTAAAAGTCAGCGGAATTCCGAGAACAATGGAAGAGTTCCGAAGCATTTTTAAAAGTCAGCAGAATTCCGAGAACAATAGAAGGGTACCAAAGCATGTTTAAACTTCAGCGGAATTCTGAGAACAATGTAAGCGTTCCGAAGCATTTTTAAACTTCACCGCAATTCCGAGAACAATGGAATTGTTCCGAAGCATTTTTAAACGTCAGCGGAATTCCGAGAACAATGGAAGAGTTCTGAAGCATTTTTAAACGTCAGCGGATTTTGAAAACAATGGAAGATTTCCGAAGCATTTTTAAACGTCAGCGGAATTCTGCAAACACTGGAAGAGTTCCGATGCATTTTTAAACTTCAGCGGAATTTGGAGAACAATCGAAGAGTTCCGAAGCAATTTTAAAAGTCAGCGGAATTCCGAGAACAATGGAAGAGTTGTGAAGCATTTTTAAACGTCAGTGGAATTCCAAGAACAAAGGAAGAGTTCCGAAGCATTTTTAAACGTCAGCGGAATTCCGAGAACAATGGAAGAGTTCTGAAGGCTTTTTAAATGTCAGCGGAATTCCGAGAACAATGGAAGAGTTCCGAAGCATTTTTAAATGTCAGCGGAATTCTGAGAACAATGGAAGAGTTCCGAAGCATTTTTAAACTTCAGCAGAATTCCGAGAGGAATGGAAGAGTTCCGAAGCATACTTAAACTTCAGCGGAATTCCGAGAACAATGGAAGAGTTTCGAAGCATTTTTAAAAGTCAGCGGAATTCCGAGAACAATAGAAGAGTTGTGAAGCAATTTTAAGCGTCAGCGGAATTCCGAGAACAATGGAAGAGTACCGAAGCATTTTTAAACGTCAGCGGAATTCCGAGAACAATGGAATAGTTCTGAAGCATTTTTAAAAGTCAGCGGAATTCTGAGAACAATAGAAGAGTTGTGAAGCATTTTTAAGCGTCAGCGGAATTCCGAGAACAATGGAAGAATTCCGAAGCATTTTTAAACTTCAAAACTTCAGCGGAATTCCGAGAACAATGGAAGAGTTCCGAAGCATTTTTAAAAGTCAGCGGAATTCCGAGAACAATGGAAGAGTTCCGAAGCATTTTTAAAAGTCAGCGGAATTCTGAGAACAATGGAAGAGTTCTGAAGCATTTTTAAAAGTCAGCGGAATTCTGAGAACAATAGAAGAGTTGTGAAGCATTTTTAAGCGTCAGCGGAATTCCGAGAACAATGGAAGAATTCCGAAGCATTTTTAAACTTCAAAACTTCAGCAGAATTCCGAGAACAATGGAAGAGTTCCGAAGCATTCTTAAACTTCAGCGGAATTCCGAGAACAATGGAAGAGTTCCGAAGCATTTTTAAAAGTCAGCGGAATTCCGAGAACAATGGAAGAGTTCCGAAGCATTTTTAAAAGTCAGCAGAATTCCGAGAACAATAGAAGGGTACCAAAGCATGTTTAAACTTCAGCGGAATTCTGAGAACAATGGAAGAGTTCCGAAGCATTTTTAAACGTCAGCGGAATTCCGAGAACAATGGAAGAGTTCTGAAGCATTTTTAAACGTAAGCGGAATTTTGAAAACAATGGAAGATTTCCGAAGCATTTTTAAAAGTCAGCGGAATTCTGCGAACACTGGAAGAGTTCCGAAGCATTTTTAAAAGTCAGCGGAATTCCGAGAACAATGGAAGAGTTGTGAAGCATTTTTAAGCGTCAGCGGAATTCCGAGAACAATGGAAAAATTCCGAAGCATTTTTAAACTTCAAAACTTCAGCGGAATTACGAGAACAATGGAAGCGTTCCGAAACATTTTTAAAAGTCAGCGGAATTCCGAGAACAATGGAAGAGTTCCGAAGCATTTTTAAAAGTCAGCAGAATTCCGAGAACAATAGAAGGGTACCAAAGCATGTTTAAACTTCAGCGGAATTCTGAGAACAATGTAAGCGTTCCGAAGCATTTTTAAACTTCACCGCAATTCCGAGAACAATGGAAGAGTTCCGAAGCATTTTTAAACGTCAGCGGAATTCCGAGAACAATGGAAGAGTTCTGAAGCATTTTTAAACGTCAGCGGATTTTGAAAACAATGGAAGATTTCCGAAGCATTTTTAAACGTCAGCGGAATTCTGCAAACACTGGAAGAGTTCCGAAGCATTTTTAAACTTCAGCGGAATTTGGAGAACAATCAAAGAGTTCCGAAGCAATTTTAAAAGTCAGCGGAATTCCAAGAACAATGGAAGAGTTGTGAAGCATTTTTAAACGTCAGTGGAATTCCAAGAACAAAGGAAGAGTTCCGAAGCATTTTTAAACGTCAGCGGAAATCCGAGAACAATGGAAGAGTTCCGAAGCATTTTTAAACTTCAGCAGAATTCCGAGAACAATGGAAGAGTTCCGAAGCATACTTAAACTTCAGCGGAATTCCGAGAACAATGGAAGAGTTCAGAAGCATTTTTAAAAGTCAGCGGAATTCCAAGAACAATGGAAGAGTTCCGAAGCATTTTTAAAAGTCAGCGGAATTCCGAGAACAATGGAAGAGTTCCGAAGCATTTTTAAAAGTCAGCAGAATTCCGAGAACAATAGAAGGGTACCAAAGCATGTTTAAACTTCAGCGGAATTCTGAGAACAATGGAAGAGTTCCGAAGCATTTTTAAACGTCAGCGGAATTCCGAGAACAATGGAAGAGTTCTGAAGCATTTTTAAACGTCAGCGGAATTTTGAAAACAATGGAAGATTTCCGAAGCATTTTTAAATGTCAGCGGAATTCTGCGAACACTGGAAGAGTTCCGAAGCATTTTTAAACGTTAGCGGAATTTTGAAAACAATGGAAGATTTCCGAAGCATTTTTAAACGTCAGCAGGATTCTGCGAACACTGGAAGAGTTCCGAAGCATTTTTAAAAGTCAGCGGAATTCCGAGAACAATGGAAGAGTTGTGAAGCATTTTTAAGCGTCAGCGGAATTCCGAGAACAATGGAAAAATTCCGAAGCATTTTTAAACTTCAAAACTTCAGCGGAATTCCGAGAACAATGGAAGAGTTCCGAAGCATTTTTAAACTTCAGAAGAATTCTGAGAACAATGGAAGAGTTCCGAAGCATTCTTAAACTTCAGCGGAATTCCGAGAACAATGGAAGAGTTTCGAAGCATTTTTAAAAGTCAGCGGAATTCCGAGAACAATAGAAGAGTTGTGAAGCAATTTTAAGCGTCAGCGGAATTCCGAGAACAATGGAAGAGTACCGAAGCATTTTTAAACGTCAGCGGAATTCCGAGAACAATGGAAGAGTTCTGAAGCATTTTTAAAAGTCAGCGGAATTCTGAGAACAATAGAAGAGTTGTGAAGCATTTTTAAGCGTCAGCGGAATTCCGAGAACAATGGAAGAATTCCGAAGCATTTTTAAACTTCAAAACTTCAGCGGAATTCCGAGAACAATGGAAGAGTTCCGAAGCATTTTTAAAAGTCAGCGGAATTCCGAGAACAATGGAAGAGTTCCGAAGCATTTTTAAAAGTCAGCGGAATTCTGAGAACAATGGAAGAGTTCTGAAGCATTTTTAAAAGTCAGCGGAATTCTGAGAACAATTGAAGAGTTGTGAAGCATTTTTAAGCGTCAGCGGAATTCCGAGAACAATGGAAGAATTCCGAAGCATTTTTAAACTTCAAAACTTCAGCAGAATTCCGAGAACAATGGAAGAGTTCCGAAGCATTCTTAAACTTCAGCGGAATTCCGAGAACAATGGAAGAGTTCCGAAGCATTTTTAAAAGTCAGCGGAATTCCGAGAACAATGGAAGAGTTCCGAAGCATTTTTAAAAGTCAGCAGAATTCCGAGAACAATAGAAGGGTACCAAAGCATGTTTAAACTTCAGCGGAATTCTGAGAACAATGGAAGAGTTCCGAAGCATTTTTAAACGTCAGCGGAATTCCGAGAACAATGGAAGAGTTCTGAAGCATTTTTAAACGTAAGCGGAATTTTGAAAACAATGGAAGATTTCCGAAGCATTTTTAAAAGTCAGCGGAATTCTGCGAACACTGGAAGAGTTCCGAAGCATTTTTAAAAGTCAGCGGAATTCCGAGAACAATGGAAGAGTTGTGAAGCATTTTTAAGCGTCAGCGGAATTCCGAGAACAATGGAAAAATTCCGAAGCATTTTTAAACTTCAAAACTTCAGCGGAATTACGAGAACAATGGAAGCGTTCCGAAACATTTTTAAAAGTCAGCGGAATTCCGAGAACAATGGAAGAGTTCCGAAGCATTTTTAAAAGTCAGCAGAATTCCGAGAACAATAGAAGGGTACCAAAGCATGTTTAAACTTCAGCGGAATTCTGAGAACAATGTAAGCGTTCCGAAGCATTTTTAAACTTCACCGCAATTCCGAGAACAATGGAAGAGTTCCGAAGCATTTTTAAACGTCAGCGGAATTCCGAGAACAATGGAAGAGTTCTGAAGCATTTTTAAACGTCAGCGGATTTTGAAAACAATGGAAGATTTCCGAAGCATTTTTAAACGTCAGCGGAATTCTGCAAACACTGGAAGAGTTCCGAAGCATTTTTAAACTTCAGCGGAATTTGGAGAACAATCAAAGAGTTCCGAAGCAATTTTAAAAGTCAGCGGAATTCCAAGAACAATGGAAGAGTTGTGAAGCATTTTTAAACGTCAGTGGAATTCCAAGAACAAAGGAAGAGTTCCGAAGCATTTTTAAACGTCAGCGGAAATCCGAGAACAATGGAAGAGTTCCGAAGCATTTTTAAACTTCAGCAGAATTCCGAGAACAATGGAAGAGTTCCGAAGCATACTTAAACTTCAGCGGAATTCCGAGAACAATGGAAGAGTTCAGAAGCATTTTTAAAAGTCAGCGGAATTCCAAGAACAATGGAAGAGTTCCGAAGCATTTTTAAAAGTCAGCGGAATTCCGAGAACAATGGAAGAGTTCCGAAGCATTTTTAAAAGTCAGCAGAATTCCGAGAACAATAGAAGGGTACCAAAGCATGTTTAAACTTCAGCGGAATTCTGAGAACAATGGAAGAGTTCCGAAGCATTTTTAAACGTCAGCGGAATTCCGAGAACAATGGAAGAGTTCTGATGCATTTTTAAACGTCAGCGGAATTTTGAAAACAATGGAAGATTTCCGAAGCATTTTTAAATGTCAGCGGAATTCTGCGAACACTGGAAGAGTTCCGAAGCATTTTTAAACGTTAGCGGAATTTTGAAAACAATGGAAGATTTCCGAAGCATTTTTAAACGTCAGCAGGATTCTGTGAACACTGGAAGAGTTCCGAAGCATTTTTAAAAGTCAGCGGAATTCCGAGAACAATGGAAGAGTTGTGAAGCATTTTTAAGCGTCAGCGGAATTCCGAGAACAATGGAAAAATTCCGAAGCATTTTTAAACTTCAAAACTTCAGCGGAATTCCGAGAACAATGGAAGATTTCCGAAGCATTTTTAAAAGTCAGCGGAATTCCGAGAACAATGGAAGAGTTCCGAAGCATTTTTAAACGTCAGCGGAATTCTGCAAACACTGGAAGAGTTCCGATGCATTTTTAAACTTCAGCGGAATTTGGAGAACAATCGAAGAGTTCCGAAGCAATTTTAAAAGTCAGCGGAATTCCGAGAACAATGGAAGAGTTGTGAAGCATTTTTAAACGTCAGTGGAATTCCAAGAACAAAGGAAGAGTTCCGAAGCATTTTTAAACGTCAGCGGAATTCCGAGAACAATGGAAGAGTTCTGAAGGCTTTTTAAATGTCAGCGGAATTCCGAGAACAATGGAAGAGTTCCGAAGCATTTTTAAATGTCAGCGGAATTCTGAGAACAATGGAAGAGTTCCGAAGCATTTTTAAACTTCAGCAGAATTCCGAGAACAATGAAAGAGTTCCGAAGCATTTTTAAAAGTCAGCGGAATTCCGAGAACAATGGAAGAGTTCTGAAGCATTTTTAAAAGTCAGCGGAATTCTGAGAACAATAGAAGAGTTGTGAAGCATTTTTAAGCGTCAGCGGAATTCCGAGAACAATGGAAGAATTCCGAAGCATTCTTAAACTTCAGCAGAATTCTGAGAACAATGGAAGAGTTCCGAAGCATTCTTAAACTTCAGCGGAATTCCGAGGACAATGGAAGAGTTCCGAAGCATTTTTAAATGTCAGCGGAATTCCGAGAACAATGGAACAGTTTTGAAGCAATTTTAAGCGTCAGCGGAATTCCGACAACAATGGAAGAGTTCCGAAGCATTTTTAAAAGTCAGCGGAATTCTGAGAACAATAGAAGAGTTGTGAAGCATTTTTAAGCGTCAGCGGAATTCCGAGAACAATGGAAGAATTCCGAAGCATTTGTAAAC
Source organism: Phyllobates terribilis (assembly GCF_046119375.1). Taxonomy (NCBI): domain Eukaryota; kingdom Metazoa; phylum Chordata; class Amphibia; order Anura; family Dendrobatidae; genus Phyllobates; species Phyllobates terribilis. Next base: position 16,715,688 of record NW_027362775.1, on the reverse strand, counting down.
TTCAAAACTTCAGAAGAATTCTGAGAACAATGGAAGAGTTCCGAAGCATTTTTAAACTTCAGCAGAATTCCGAGAACAATGGAAGAGTTCCGAAGCATACTTAAACTTCAGCGGAATTCCGAGAACAATGGAAGAGTTGTGAAGCATTTTTAAACGTCAGCAGAATTCCGAGAACAATGGAAGAGTTCTGAAGCCTTTTTAAATGTCAGCGGAATTCCGAGAACAATGGAAGAGTTCCGAAGCATTTTTAAATGTCAGCGGAATTCTGAGAACAATGGAAGAGATCCGAAGCATTTTTAAACTTCAGCAGAATTCCGAGAACAATGGAAGAGTTCCGAAGCATACTTAAACTTCAGCGGAATTCCGAGAACAATGGAAGAGTTCTGAAGCATTTTTAAAAGTCAGCGGAATACCGAGAACAATGGAAGAGTTGTGAAGCATTTTTAAACGTCAGCGGAATACCAGAACAATGGAAGAGTTCGGAAGCATTTTTAAATGTCAGCGGAATTCCGAGAACAATGGAAGAGTTCTGAAGCATTTTTAAACGTCAGCGGATTTTGAAAACAATGGAAGATTTCCGAAGCATTTTTAAACGTCAGCGGAATTCTGCAAACACTGGAAGAGTTCCGAAGCATTTTTAAACTTCAGCGGAATTTTGGAGAACAATCGAAGAGTTCCGAAGCAATTTTAAAAGTCAGCGGAATTCCGAGAACAATGGAAGAGTTGTGAAGCATTTTTAAACGTCAGTGGAATTCCAAGAACAAAGGAAGAGTTCCGAAGCATTTTTAAACGTCAGCGGAATTCCGAGAACAATGGAAGAGTTCTGAACCCTTTTTAAATGTCAGCGGAATTCCGAGAACAATGGAAGAGTTCCGAAGCATTTTTAAAAGTCAGCGGAATTCTGAGAACAATGGAAGAGTTCCGAAGCATTTTTAAACTTCAGTAGAATTCCGAGAACAATGGAAGAGTTCCGAAGCATACTTAAACTTCAGCGGAATTCCGAGAACAATGGAAGAGTTCCGAAGCATTTTTAAAAGTCAGCAATATTCTGAGAACAATGGAAGAGTTCCGAAGCATTTTTAAAAGTCAGCAGAATTCCGAGAACAATAGAAGGGTACCAAAGCATGTTTGAACTTCAGCGGAATTCTGCGAACAATGGAAGAGTTCCAAAGCATTTTTAAACGTCAGCGGAATTCCGAGAACAATGGAAGAGTTCTGAAGCATTTTTAAACGTCAGCGGAATTTTGAAAACAATGGAAGATTTCCGAAGCATTTTTAAACGTCAGCGGAATTCTGCGAACACTGGAAGAGTTCTGAAGCATTTTTAAACTTCAGCGGAATTTGGAGAACAATCGAAGAGTTCCGAAGCATTTTTAAAAGTCAGCGGAATTCCGAGAACAATGGAAGAGTTGTGAAGCATTTTTAAGCATCAGCAGAATTCCGAGAACAATGGAAGAGTTCCGAAGCATTTTTAAAAGTCAGCGGAATTCTGAGAAGAATAGAAGAGTTGTGAAGCATTTTTAAGCGTCAGCGGAATTCCGAGAACAATGGAAGAGTTGTGAAGCATTTTTAAGCATCAGCGGAATTCCGAGAACAATGGAAGAGTTCCGAAGCATTTTTAAACTTCAGCAGAATTCTGAGAACAATGGAAGAGTTCCGAAGCATTCTTAAACTTCTGCGGAATTCCGAGGACAATGGAAGAGTTCCGAAGCATTTTTAAATGTCAGCGGAATTCCGAAAACAAAAGAAGAGTTGTGAAGCATTTTTAAGCGTCAGCGGAATTCCGAGAACAATGGAAGAGTTCCGAAGCATTTTTATACTTCAGCAGAATTCTGAGAACAATGGAAGAGTTCTGAAGCATTCTTAAACTTCAGCGGAATTCCGAGAACAATGGAACAGTTTTGAAGCAATTTTAAGCGTCAGCGGAATTCCGACAACAATGGAAGAGTTCCGAAGCATTTGTAAACTTCAAAACTTCAGAAGAATTCCGAGAACAATGGAAGAGTTCCGAAGCATTTTTAAACTTCAGCAGAATTCCGAGAACAATGGAAGAGTTCCGAAGCATACTTAAACTTCAGCGGAATTCCGAGAACAATGGAAGAGTTCTGAAGCATTTTTAAAAGTCAGCGGAATACCAGAACAATGGAAGAGTTCCGAAGCATTTTTAAATGTCAGCGGAATTCCGAGAACAATGGAAGAGTTCTGAAGCATTTTTAAAAGTCAGCAGAATTCCGAGAACAATGGAAGAGTTGTGAAGCATTTTTAAACGTCAGCGGAATTCCGAGAACAATGGAAGAGTTCTGAAGCCTTTTTAAATGTCAGCGGAATTCCGAGAACAATGGAAGAGTTCCGAAGCATTTTTAAATGTCAGCGGAATTCTGAGAACAATGGAAGAGTTCCGAAGCATTTTTAAACTTCAGCAGAATTCCGAGAACAATGGAAGAGTTCTGAAGCATTTTTAAAAGTCAGCGGAATACCAGAACAATGGAAGAGTTCCGAAGCATTTTTAAATGTCAGCTGAATTCCGAGAACAATGGAAGAGTTCTGAAGCATTTTTAAACGTCAGCGGATTTTGAAAACAATGGAAGATTTCCGAAGCATTTTTAAACGTCAGCGGAATTCTGCAAACACTGGAAGAGTTCCGAAACATTTTTAAACTTCAGCGGAATTTGGAGAACAATCGAAGAGTTCCGAAGCAATTTTAAAAGTCAGCGGAATTCCGAGAACAATGGAAGAGTTGTGAAGCATTTTTAAACGTCAGTGGAATTCCAAGAACAAAGGAAGAGTTCCGAAGCATTTTTAAACGTCAGCGGAATTCCGAGAACAATGGAAGAGTTCTGAAGGCTTTTTAAATGTCAGCGGAATTCCGAGAACAATGGAAGAGTTCCGAAGCATTTTTAAATGTCAGCGGAATTCTGAGAACAATGGAAGAGTTCCGAAGCATTTTTAAACTTCAGCAGATTTCCCAGAACAATGGAAGAGTTCCGAAGCATACTTAAACTTCAGCGGAATTCCGAGAACAATGGAAGAGTTCAGAAGCATTTTTAAAAGTCAGCGGAATACCGAGAACAATGGAAGAGTTGTGAAGCATTTTTAAGCATCAGCGGAATTCAGAGAACAATGGAAGAGTTCCGAAGCATTTTTAAACTTCAGAAGAATTCTGAGAACAATGGAAGAGTTCCGAAGCATTCTTAAACTTCAGCGGAATTCCGAGAACAATGGAAGAGTTTCGAAGCATTTTTAAAAGTCAGCGGAATTCCGAGAACAATAGAAGAGTTGTGAAGCAATTTTAAGCGTCAGCGGAACTCCGAGAACAATGGAAGAGTTCCGAAGCATTTTTAAACGTCAGCGGAATTCCGAGAACAATGGAAGAGTTCTGAAGCATTTTTAAAAGTCAGCAGAATTCTGAGAACAATAGAAGAGTTGTGAAGCATTTTTAAGCGTCAGCGGAATTCCGAGAACAATGGAAGAATTCCGAAGCATTTTTAAACTTCAAAACTTCAGTGGAATTCCGACAACAATGGAAGAGTTCCGAAGCATTTTTAAAAGTCAGCGGAATTCTGAGAACAATAGAAGAGTTGTGAAGCATTTTTAAGCGTCAGCGGAATTCCGAGAACAATGGAAGAATTCTGAAGCATTTGTAAACTTCAAAACTTCAGAAGAATTCCGAGAACAATGGAAGAGTTCCGAAGCATTTTTAAACTTCAGCAGAATTCCGAGAACAATGGAAGAGTTCCGAAGCATACTTAAACTTCAGCGGAATTCCGAGAACAATGGAAGAGTTGTGAAGCATTTTTAAACGTCAGCAGAATTCCGAGAACAATGGAAGAGTTCTGAAGCCTTTTTAAATGTCAGCGGAATTCCGAGAACAATGGAAGAGTTCCGAAGCATTTTTAAATGTCAGCGGAATTCTGAGAACAATGGAAGAGTTCCGAAGCATTTTTAAACTTCAGCAGAATTCCGAGAACAATGGAAGAGTTCCGAAGCATTTTTAAATGTCAGCGGAATTCTGAGAACAATGGAAGAGTTCCGAAGCATTTTTAAACTTCAGCAGAATTCCGAGAACAATGGAAGAGTTCCGAAGCATACTTAAACTTCAGCGGAATTCCGAGAACAATGGAAGAGTTCTGAAGCATTTTTAAAAGTCAGCGGAATACCGAGAACAATGGAAGAGTTGTGAAGCATTTTTAAACGTCAGCGGAATACCAGAACAATGGAAGAGTTCGGAAGCATTTTTAAATGTCAGCGGAATTCCGAGAACAATGGAAGAGTTCTGAAGCATTTTTAAACGTCAGCGGATTTTGAAAACAATGGAAGATTTCCGAAGCATTTTTAAACGTCAGCGGAATTCTGCAAATTCTGGAAGAGTTCCGAAGCATTTTTAAACTTCAGCGGAATTTTGGAGAACAATCGAAGAGTTCCGAAGCAATTTTAAAAGTCAGCGGAATTCCGAGAACAATGGAAGAGTTGTGAAGCATTTTTAAACGTCAGTGGAATTCCAAGAACAAAGGAAGAGTTCCGAAGCATTTTTAAACGTCAGCGGAATTCCGAGAACAATGGAAGAGTTCTGAACCCTTTTTAAATGTCAGCGGAATTCCGAGAACAATGGAAGAGTTCCGAAGCATTTTTAAAAGTCAGCGGAATTCTGAGAACAATGGAAGAGTTCCGAAGCATTTTTAAACTTCAGTAGAATTCCGAGAACAATGGAAGAGTTCCGAAGCATACTTAAACTTCAGCGGAATTCCGAGAACAATGGAAGAGTTCAGAAGCATTTTTAAAAGTCAGCGGAATTCCGAGAACAATGGAAGAGTTCCGAAGCATTTTTAAAAGTCAGCGGTATTCCGAGAACAATGGAAGAGTTCCGAAGCATTTTTAAAAGTCAGCAGAATTCCGAGAACAATAGAAGGGTACCAAAGCATGTTTGAACTTCAGCGGAATTCTGAGAACAATGGAAGAGTTCCAAAGCATTTTTAAACGTCAGCGGAATTCCGAGAACAATGGAAGAGTTCTGAAGCATTTTTAAACGTCAGCGGAATTTTGAAAACAATGGAAGATTTCCGAAGCATTTTTAAACGTCAGCGGAATTCTGCGAACACTGGAAGAGTTCTGAAGCATTTTTAAACTTCAGCGGAATTTGGAGAACAATCGAAGAGTTCCGAAGCATTTTTAAAAGTCAGCGGAATTCCGAGAACAATGGAAGAGTTGTGAAGCATTTTTAAGCATCAGCGGAATTCCGAGAACAATGGAAGAGTTCCGAAGCATTTTTAAAAGTCAGCGGAATTCTGAGAACAATAGAAGAGTTGTGAAGCATTTTTAAGCGTCAGCGGAATTCCGAGAACAATGGAAGAGTTGTGAAGCATTTTTAAGCATCAGCGGAATTCCGAGAACAATGGAAGAGTTCCGAAGCATTTTTAAACTTCAGCAGAATTCTGAGAACAATGGAAGAGTTCCGAAGCATTCTTAAACTTCAGCGGAATTCCGAGGACAATGGAAGAGTTCCGAAGCATTTTTAAATGTCAGCGGAATTCCGAGAACAAAAGAAGAGTTGTGAAGCATTTTTAAGCGTCAGCGGAATTCCGAGAACAATGGAAGAGTTCCGAAGCATTTTTCTACTTCAGCAGAATTCTGAGAACAATGGAAGAGTTCTGAAGCATTCTTAAACTTCAGCGGAATTCCGAGAACAATGGAACAGTTTTGAAGCAATTTTAAGCGTCAGCGGAATTCCGACAACAATGGAAGAGTTCCGAAGCATTTTTAAAAGTCAGCGGAATTCTGAGAACAATAGAAGAGTTGTGAAGCATTTTTAAGCGTCAGCGGAATTCCGAGAACAATGGAAGAATTCCGAAGCATTTGTAAACTTCAAAACTTCAGAAGAATTCCGAGAACAATGGAAGAGTTCCGAAGCATTTTTAAACTTCAGCAGAATTCCGAGAACAATGGAAGAGTTCCGAAGCATACTTAAACTTCAGCGGAATTCCGAGAACAATGGAAGAGTTCTGAAGCATTTTTAAAAGTCAGCGGAATACCGAGAACAATGGAAGAGTTGTGAAGCATTTTTAAACGTCAGCGGAATACCAGAACAATGGAAGAGTTCCGAAGCATTTTTAAATGTCAGCGGAATTCTGAGAACAATGGAAGAGTTCTGAAGCATTTTTAAAAGTCAGCAGAATTCCGAGAACAATGGAAGAGTTGTGAAGCATTTTTAAACGTCAGCGGAATTCCGAGAACAATGCAAGAGTTCTGAAGCCTTTTTAAATGTCAGCGGAATTCCGAGAACAATGGAAGAGTTCCGAAGCATTTTTAAATGTCAGCGGAATTCTGAGAACAATGGAAGAGTTCCGAAGCATTTTTAAACTTCAGCAGAATTCCGAGAACAATGGAAGAGTTCCGAAGCATACTTAAACTTCAGCGGAATTCCGAGAACAATGGAAGAGTTCTGAAGCATTTTTAAAAGTCAGCGGAATACCAGAACAATGGAAGAGTTCCGAAGCATTTTTAAATGTCAGCTGAATTCCGAGAACAATGGAAGAGTTCTGAAGCATTTTTAAACGTCAGCGGATTTTGAAAACAATGGAAGATTTCCGAAGCATTTTTAAACGTCAGCGGAATTCTGCAAACACTGGAAGAGTTCCGAAGCATTTTTAAACTTCAGCGGAATTTGGAGAACAATCGAAGAGTTCCGAAGCAATTTTAAAAGTCAGCGGAATTCCGAGAACAATGGAAGAGTTGTGAAGCATTTTTAAACGTCAGTGGAATTCCAAGAACAAAGGAAGAGTTGCGAAGCATTTTTAAACGTCAGCGGAATTCCGAGAACAATGGAAGAGTTCTGAAGGCTTTTTAAATGTCAGCGGAATTCCGAGAACAATGGAAGAGTTCCGAAGCATTTTTAAATGTCAGCGGAATTCTGAGAACAATGGAAGAGTTCCGAAGCATTTTTAAACTTCAGCAGAATTCCGAGAACAATGGAAGAGTTCCGAAGCATACTTAAACTTCAGCGGAATTCCGAGAACAATGGAAGAGTTCAGAAGCATTTTTAAAAGTCAGCGGAATACCGAGAACAATGGAAGAGTTGTGAAGCATTTTTAAGCATCAGCGGAATTCCGAGAACAATGGAAGAGTTCCGAAGCATTTTTAAACTTCAGAAGAATTCTGAGAACAATGGAAGAGTTCCGAAGCATTCTTAAACTTCAGCGGAATTCCGAGAACAATGGAAGAGTTTCGAAGCATTTTTAAGCGTCAGCGGAATTCCGAGAACAATAGAAGAGTTGTGAAGCAATTTTAAGCGTCAGCGGAATTCCGAGAACAATGGAAGAGTTCCGAAGCATTTTTAAACGTCAGCGGAATTCCGAGAACAATGGAAGAGTTCTGAAGCATTTTTAAAAGTCAGCGGAATTCTGAGAACAATAGAAGAGTTCCGAAGCATTTTTAAACGTCAGCGGAATTCCGAGAACAATGGAAGAGTTCTGAAGCATTTTTAAAAGTCAGCGGAATTCTGAGAACAATAGAAGAGTTGTGAAGCATTCTTAAACTTCAGCGGAATTCCGAGAACAATGGAAGAGTTCCGAAGCATTTTTAAAAGTCAGCGGAATTCCGAGAACAATGGAAGAGTTCCGAAGCATTTTTAAAAGTCAGCAGAATTCCGAGAACAATAGAAGGGTACCAAAGCATGTTTAAACTTCAGCGGAATTCTGAGAACAATGGAAGAGTTCCGAAGCATTTTTAAACGTCAGCGGAATTCCGAGAACAATGGAAGAGTTCTGAAGCATTTTTAAACGTAAGCGGAATTTTGAAAACAATGGAAGATTTCCGAAGCATTTTTAAAAGTCAGCGGAATTCTGCGAACACTGGAAGAGTTCCGAAGCATTTTTAAAAGTCAGCGGAATTCCGAGAACAATGGAAGAGTTGTGAAGCATTTTTAAGCGTCAGCGGAATTCCGAGAACAATGGAAAAATTCCGAAGCATTTTTAAACTTCAAAACTTCAGCGGAATTACGAGAACAATGGAAGCGTTCCGAAACATTTTTAAAAGTCAGCGGAATTCCGAGAACAATGGAAGAGTTCCGAAGCATTTTTAAAAGTCAGCAGAATTCCGAGAACAATAGAAGGGTACCAAAGCATGTTTAAACTTCAGCGGAATTCTGAGAACAATGTAAGCGTTCCGAAGCATTTTTAAACGTCAGCGGAATTTTGAAAACAATGGAAGATTTCCGAAGCATTTTTAAACGTCAGCGGAATTCTGCGAACACTGGAAGAGTTCTGAAGCATTTTTAAACTTCAGCGGAATTTGGAGAACAATCGAAGAGTTCCGAAGCATTTTTAAAAGTCAGCGGAATTCCGAGAACAATGGAAGAGTTGTGAAGCATTTTTAAGCATCAGCGGAATTCCGAGAACAATGGAAGAGTTCCGAAGCATTTTTAAAAGTCAGCGGAATTCTGAGAACAATAGAAGAGTTGTGAAGCATTTTTAAGCGTCAGCGGAATTCCGAGAACAATGGAAGAGTTGTGAAGCATTTTTAAGCATCAGCGGAATTCCGAGAACAATGGAAGAGTTCCGAAGCATTTTTAAACTTCAGCAGAATTCTGAGAACAATGGAAGAGTTCCGAAGCATTCTTAAACTTCAGCGGAATTCCGAGGACAATGGAAGAGTTCCGAAGCATTTTTAAATGTCAGCGGAATTCCGAGAACAAAAGAAGAGTTGTGAAGCATTTTTAAGCGTCAGCGGAATTCCGAGAACAATGGAAGAGTTCCGAAGCATTTTTCTACTTCAGCAGAATTCTGAGAACAATGGAAGAGTTCTGAAGCATTCTTAAACTTCAGCGGAATTCCGAGAACAATGGAACAGTTTTGAAGCAATTTTAAGCGTCAGCGGAATTCCGACAACAATGGAAGAGTTCCGAAGCATTTTTAAAAGTCAGCGGAATTCTGAGAACAATAGAAGAGTTGTGAAGCATTTTTAAGCGTCAGCGGAATTCCGAGAACAATGGAAGAATTCCGAAGCATTTGTAAACTTCAAAACTTCAGAAGAATTCCGAGAACAATGGAAGAGTTCCGAAGCATTTTTAAACTTCAGCAGAATTCCGAGAACAATGGAAGAGTTCCGAAGCATACTTAAACTTCAGCGGAATTCCGAGAACAATGGAAGAGTTCTGAAGCATTTTTAAAAGTCAGCGGAATACCGAGAACAATGGAAGAGTTGTGAAGCATTTTTAAACGTCAGCGGAATACCAGAACAATGGAAGAGTTCCGAAGCATTTTTAAATGTCAGCGGAATTCTGAGAACAATGGAAGAGTTCTGAAGCATTTTTAAAAGTCAGCAGAATTCCGAGAACAATGGAAGAGTTGTGAAGCATTTTTAAACGTCAGCGGAATTCCGAGAACAATGCAAGAGTTCTGAAGCCTTTTTAAATGTCAGCGGAATTCCGAGAACAATGGAAGAGTTCCGAAGCATTTTTAAATGTCAGCGGAATTCTGAGAACAATGGAAGAGTTCCGAAGCATTTTTAAACTTCAGCAGAATTCCGAGAACAATGGAAGAGTTCCGAAGCATACTTAAACTTCAGCGGAATTCCGAGAACAATGGAAGAGTTCTGAAGCATTTTTAAAAGTCAGCGGAATACCAGAACAATGGAAGAGTTCCGAAGCATTTTTAAATGTCAGCTGAATTCCGAGAACAATGGAAGAGTTCTGAAGCATTTTTAAACGTCAGCGGATTTTGAAAACAATGGAAGATTTCCGAAGCATTTTTAAACGTCAGCGGAATTCTGCAAACACTGGAAGAGTTCCGAAGCATTTTTAAACTTCAGCGGAATTTGGAGAACAATCGAAGAGTTCCGAAGCAATTTTAAAAGTCAGCGGAATTCCGAGAACAATGGAAGAGTTGTGAAGCATTTTTAAACGTCAGTGGAATTCCAAGAACAAAGGAAGAGTTGCGAAGCATTTTTAAACGTCAGCGGAATTCCGAGAACAATGGAAGAGTTCTGAAGGCTTTTTAAATGTCAGCGGAATTCCGAGAACAATGGAAGAGTTCCGAAGCATTTTTAAATGTCAGCGGAATTCTGAGAACAATGGAAGAGTTCCGAAGCATTTTTAAACTTCAGCAGAATTCCGAGAACAATGGAAGAGTTCCGAAGCATACTTAAACTTCAGCGGAATTCCGAGAACAATGGAAGAGTTCAGAAGCATTTTTAAAAGTCAGCGGAATACCGAGAACAATGGAAGAGTTGTGAAGCATTTTTAAGCATCAGCGGAATTCCGAGAACAATGGAAGAGTTCCGAAGCATTTTTAAACTTCAGAAGAATTCTGAGAACAATGGAAGAGTTCCGAAGCATTCTTAAACTTCAGCGGAATTCCGAGAACAATGGAAGAGTTTCGAAGCATTTTTAAGCGTCAGCGGAATTCCGAGAACAATAGAAGAGTTGTGAAGCAATTTTAAGCGTCAGCGGAATTCCGAGAACAATGGAAGAGTTCCGAAGCATTTTTAAACGTCAGCGGAATTCCGAGAACAATGGAAGAGTTCTGAAGCATTTTTAAAAGTCAGCGGAATTCTGAGAACAATAGAAGAGTTCCGAAGCATTTTTAAACGTCAGCGGAATTCCGAGAACAATGGAAGAGTTCTGAAGCATTTTTAAAAGTCAGCGGAATTCTGAGAACAATAGAAGAGTTGTGAAGCATTCTTAAACTTCAGCGGAATTCCGAGAACAATGGAAGAGTTCCGAAGCATTTTTAAAAGTCAGCGGAATTCCGAGAACAATGGAAGAGTTCCGAAGCATTTTTAAAAGTCAGCAGAATTCCGAGAACAATAGAAGGGTACCAAAGCATGTTTAAACTTCAGCGGAATTCTGAGAACAATGGAAGAGTTCCGAAGCATTTTTAAACGTCAGCGGAATTCCGAGAACAATGGAAGAGTTCTGAAGCATTTTTAAACGTAAGCGGAATTTTGAAAACAATGGAAGATTTCCGAAGCATTTTTAAAAGTCAGCGGAATTCTGCGAACACTGGAAGAGTTCCGAAGCATTTTTAAAAGTCAGCGGAATTCCGAGAACAATGGAAGAGTTGTGAAGCATTTTTAAGCGTCAGCGGAATTCCGAGAACAATGGAAAAATTCCGAAGCATTTTTAAACTTCAAAACTTCAGCGGAATTACGAGAACAATGGAAGCGTTCCGAAACATTTTTAAAAGTCAGCGGAATTCCGAGAACAATGGAAGAGTTCCGAAGCATTTTTAAAAGTCAGCAGAATTCCGAGAACAATAGAAGGGTACCAAAGCATGTTTAAACTTCAGCGGAATTCTGAGAACAATGTAAGCGTTCCGAAGCATTTTTAAACTTCACCGCAATTCCGAGAACAATGGAAGAGTTCCGAAGCATTTTTAAACGTCAGCGGAATTCCGAGAACAATGGAAGAGTTCTGAAGCATTTTTAAACGTCAGCGGATTTTGAAAACAATGGAAGATTTCCGAAGCATTTTTAAACGTCAGCGGAATTCTGCAAACACTGGAAGAGTTCCGAAGCATTTTTAAACTTCAGCGGAATTTGGAGAACAATCAAAGAGTTCCGAAGCAATTTTAAAAGTCAGCGGAATTCCAAGAACAATGGAAGAGTTGTGAAGCATTTTTAAACGTCAGTGGAATTCCAAGAACAAAGGAAGAGTTCCGAAGCATTTTTAAACGTCAGCGGAAATCCGAGAACAATGGAAGAGTTCCGAAGCATTTTTAAACTTCAGCAGAATTCCGAGAACAATGGAAGAGTTCCGAAGCATACTTAAACTTCAGCGGAATTCCGAGAACAATGGAAGAGTTCAGAAGCATTTTTAAAAGTCAGCGGAATTCCAAGAACACTGGAAGAGTTCCGAAGCATTTTTAAAAGTCAGCGGAATTCCGAGAACAATGGAAGAGTTGTGAAGCATTTTTAAGCGTCAGCGGAATTCCGAGAACAATGGAAAAATTCCGAAGCATTTTTAAACTTCAAAACTTCAGCGGAATTACGAGAACAATGGAAGCGTTCCGAAACATTTTTAAAAGTCAGCGGAATTCCGAGAACAATGGAAGAGTTCCGAAGCATTTTTAAAAGTCAGCAGAATTCCGAGAACAATAGAAGGGTACCAAAGCATGTTTAAACTTCAGCGGAATTCTGAGAACAATGTAAGCGTTCCGAAGCATTTTTAAACGTCAGCGGAATTTTGAAAACAATGGAAGATTTCCGAAGCATTTTTAAACGTCAGCGGAATTCTGCGAACACTGGAAGAGTTCTGAAGCATTTTTAAACTTCAGCGGAATTTGGAGAACAATCGAAGAGTTCCGAAGCATTTTTAAAAGTCAGCGGAATTCCGAGAACAATGGAAGAGTTGTGAAGCATTTTTAAGCATCAGCGGAATTCCGAGAACAATGGAAGAGTTCCGAAGCATTTTTAAAAGTCAGCGGAATTCTGAGAACAATAGAAGAGTTGTGAAGCATTTTTAAGCGTCAGCGGAATTCCGAGAACAATGGAAGAGTTGTGAAGCATTTTTAAGCATCAGCGGAATTCCGAGAACAATGGAAGAGTTCCGAAGCATTTTTAAACTTCAGCAGAATTCTGAGAACAATGGAAGAGTTCCGAAGCATTCTTAAACTTCAGCGGAATTCCGAGGACAATGGAAGAGTTCCGAAGCATTTTTAAATGTCAGCGGAATTCCGAGAACAAAAGAAGAGTTGTGAAGCATTTTTAAGCGTCAGCGGAATTCCGAGAACAATGGAAGAGTTCCGAAGCATTTTTCTACTTCAGCAGAATTCTGAGAACAATGGAAGAGTTCTGAAGCATTCTTAAACTTCAGCGGAATTCCGAGAACAATGGAACAGTTTTGAAGCAATTTTAAGCGTCAGCGGAATTCCGACAACAATGGAAGAGTTCCGAAGCATTTTTAAAAGTCAGCGGAATTCTGAGAACAATAGAAGAGTTGTGAAGCATTTTTAAGCGTCAGCGGAATTCCGAGAACAATGGAAGAATTCCGAAGCATTTGTAAACTTCAAAACTTCAGAAGAATTCCGAGAACAATGGAAGAGTTCCGAAGCATTTTTAAACTTCAGCAGAATTCCGAGAACAATGGAAGAGTTCCGAAGCATACTTAAACTTCAGCGGAATTCCGAGAACAATGGAAGAGTTCTGAAGCATTTTTAAAAGTCAGCGGAATACCGAGAACAATGGAAGAGTTGTGAAGCATTTTTAAACGTCAGCGGAATACCAGAACAATGGAAGAGTTCCGAAGCATTTTTAAATGTCAGCGGAATTCTGAGAACAATGGAAGAGTTCTGAAGCATTTTTAAAAGTCAGCAGAATTCCGAGAACAATGGAAGAGTTGTGAAGCATTTTTAAACGTCAGCGGAATTCCGAGAACAATGCAAGAGTTCTGAAGCCTTTTTAAATGTCAGCGGAATTCCGAGAACAATGGAAGAGTTCCGAAGCATTTTTAAATGTCAGCGGAATTCTGAGAACAATGGAAGAGTTCCGAAGCATTTTTAAACTTCAGCAGAATTCCGAGAACAATGGAAGAGTTCCGAAGCATACTTAAACTTCAGCGGAATTCCGAGAACAATGGAAGAGTTCTGAAGCATTTTTAAAAGTCAGCGGAATACCAGAACAATGGAAGAGTTCCGAAGCATTTTTAAATGTCAGCTGAATTCCGAGAACAATGGAAGAGTTCTGAAGCATTTTTAAACGTCAGCGGATTTTGAAAACAATGGAAGATTTCCGAAGCATTTTTAAACGTCAGCGGAATTCTGCAAACACTGGAAGAGTTCCGAAGCATTTTTAAACTTCAGCGGAATTTGGAGAACAATCGAAGAGTTCCGAAGCAATTTTAAAAGTCAGCGGAATTCCGAGAACAATGGAAGAGTTGTGAAGCATTTTTAAACGTCAGTGGAATTCCAAGAACAAAGGAAGAGTTGCGAAGCATTTTTAAACGTCAGCGGAATTCCGAGAACAATGGAAGAGTTCTGAAGGCTTTTTAAATGTCAGCGGAATTCCGAGAACAATGGAAGAGTTCCGAAGCATTTTTAAATGTCAGCGGAATTCTGAGAACAATGGAAGAGTTCCGAAGCATTTTTAAACTTCAGCAGAATTCCGAGAACAATGGAAGAGTTCCGAAGCATACTTAAACTTCAGCGGAATTCCGAGAACAATGGAAGAGTTCAGAAGCATTTTTAAAAGTCAGCGGAATACCGAGAACAATGGAAGAGTTGTGAAGCATTTTTAAGCATCAGCGGAATTCCGAGAACAATGGAAGAGTTCCGAAGCATTTTTAAACTTCAGAAGAATTCTGAGAACAATGGAAGAGTTCCGAAGCATTCTTAAACTTCAGCGGAATTCCGAGAACAATGGAAGAGTTTCGAAGCATTTTTAAGCGTCAGCGGAATTCCGAGAACAATAGAAGAGTTGTGAAGCAATTTTAAGCGTCAGCGGAATTCCGAGAACAATGGAAGAGTTCCGAAGCATTTTTAAACGTCAGCGGAATTCCGAGAACAATGGAAGAGTTCTGAAGCATTTTTAAAAGTCAGCGGAATTCTGAGAACAATAGAAGAGTTCCGAAGCATTTTTAAACGTCAGCGGAATTCCGAGAACAATGGAAGAGTTCTGAAGCATTTTTAAAAGTCAGCGGAATTCTGAGAACAATAGAAGAGTTGTGAAGCATTCTTAAACTTCAGCGGAATTCCGAGAACAATGGAAGAGTTCCGAAGCATTTTTAAAAGTCAGCGGAATTCCGAGAACAATGGAAGAGTTCCGAAGCATTTTTAAAAGTCAGCAGAATTCCGAGAACAATAGAAGGGTACCAAAGCATGTTTAAACTTCAGCGGAATTCTGAGAACAATGGAAGAGTTCCGAAGCATTTTTAAACGTCAGCGGAATTCCGAGAACAATGGAAGAGTTCTGAAGCATTTTTAAACGTAAGCGGAATTTTGAAAACAATGGAAGATTTCCGAAGCATTTTTAAAAGTCAGCGGAATTCTGCGAACACTGGAAGAGTTCCGAAGCATTTTTAAAAGTCAGCGGAATTCCGAGAACAATGGAAGAGTTGTGAAGCATTTTTAAGCGTCAGCGGAATTCCGAGAACAATGGAAAAATTCCGAAGCATTTTTAAACTTCAAAACTTCAGCGGAATTACGAGAACAATGGAAGCGTTCCGAAACATTTTTAAAAGTCAGCGGAATTCCGAGAACAATGGAAGAGTTCCGAAGCATTTTTAAAAGTCAGCAGAATTCCGAGAACAATAGAAGGGTACCAAAGCATGTTTAAACTTCAGCGGAATTCTGAGAACAATGTAAGCGTTCCGAAGCATTTTTAAACTTCACCGCAATTCCGAGAACAATGGAAGAGTTCCGAAGCATTTTTAAACGTCAGCGGAATTCCGAGAACAATGGAAGAGTTCTGAAGCATTTTTAAACGTCAGCGGATTTTGAAAACAATGGAAGATTTCCGAAGCATTTTTAAACGTCAGCGGAATTCTGCAAACACTGGAAGAGTTCCGAAGCATTTTTAAACTTCAGCGGAATTTGGAGAACAATCAAAGAGTTCCGAAGCAATTTTAAAAGTCAGCGGAATTCCAAGAACAATGGAAGAGTTGTGAAGCATTTTTAAACGTCAGTGGAATTCCAAGAACAAAGGAAGAGTTCCGAAGCATTTTTAAACGTCAGCGGAAATCCGAGAACAATGGAAGAGTTCCGAAGCATTTTTAAACTTCAGCAGAATTCCGAGAACAATGGAAGAGTTCCGAAGCATACTTAAACTTCAGCGGAATTCCGAGAACAATGGAAGAGTTCAGAAGCATTTTTAAAAGTCAGCGGAATTCCAAGAACAATGGAAGAGTTCCGAAGCATTTTTAAAAGTCAGCGGAATTCCGAGAACAATGGAAGAGTTCCGAAGCATTTTTAAAAGTCAGCAGAATTCCGAGAACAATAGAAGGGTACCAAAGCATGTTTAAACTTCAGCGGAATTCTGAGAACAATGGAAGAGTTCCGAAGCATTTTTAAACGTCAGCGGAATTCCGAGAACAATGGAAGAGTTCTGAAGCATTTTTAAACGTCAGCGGAATTTTGAAAACAATGGAAGATTTCCGAAGCATTTTTAAATGTCAGCGGAATTCTGCGAACACTGGAAGAGTTCCGAAGCATTTTTAAACGTTAGCGGAATTTTGAAAACAATGGAAGATTTCCGAAGCATTTTTAAACGTCAGCAGGATTCTGTGAACACTGGAAGAGTTCCGAAGCATTTTTAAAAGTCAGCGGAATTCCGAGAACAATGGAAGAGTTGTGAAGCATTTTTAAGCGTCAGCGGAATTCCGAGAACAATGGAAAAATTCCGAAGCATTTTTAAACTTCAAAACTTCAGCGGAATTCCGAGAACAATGGAAGATTTCCGAAGCATTTTTAAAAGTCAGCGGAATTCCGAGAACAATGGAAGAGTTCCGAAGCATTTTTAAATGTCAGCGGAATTCTGAGAACAATGGAAGAGTTCCGAAGCATTTTTAAACTTCAGCAGAATTCCGAGAACAATGAAAGAGTTCCGAAGCATTTTTAAAAGTCAGCGGAATTCCGAGAACAATGGAAGAGTTCTGAAGCATTTTTAAAAGTCAGCGGAATTCTGAGAACAATAGAAGAGTTGTGAAGCATTTTTAAGCGTCAGCGGAATTCCGAGAACAATGGAAGAATTCCGAAGCATTCTTAAACTTCAGCAGAATTCTGAGAACAATGGAAGAGTTCCGAAGCATTCTTAAACTTCAGCGGAATTCCGAGGACAATGGAAGAGTTCCGAAGCATTTTTAAATGTCAGCGGAATTCCGAGAACAATGGAACAGTTTTGAAGCAATTTTAAGCGTCAGCGGAATTCCGACAACAATGGAAGAGTTCCGAAGCATTTTTAAAAGTCAGCGGAATTCTGAGAACAATAGAAGAGGTGTGAAGCATTTTTAAGCGTCAGCGGAATTCCGAGAACAATGGAAGAATTCCGAAGCATTTGTAAACTTCAAAACTTCAGAAGAATTCCGAGAACAATGGAAGAGTTCCGAAGCATTTTTAAACTTCAGCAGAATTCCGAGAACAATGGAAGAGTTCCGAAGCATACTTAAACTTCAGCGGAATTCCGAGAACAATGGAAGAGTTGTGAAGCATTTTTAAACGTCAGCAGAATTCCGAGAACAATGGAAGAGTTCTGAAGCCTTTTTAAATGTCAGCGGAATTCCGAGAACAATGGAAGAGTTCCGAAGCATTTTTAAATGTCAGCGGAATTCTGAGAACAATGGAAGAGATCCGAAGCATTTTTAAACTTCAGCAGAATTCCGAGAACAATGGAAGAGTTCCGAAGCATACTTAAACTTCAGCGGAATTCCGAGAACAATGGAAGAGTTCTGAAGCATTTTTAAAAGTCAGCGGAATACCGAGAACAATGGAAGAGTTGTGAAGCATTTTTAAACGTCAGCGGAATACCAGAACAATGGAAGAGTTCGGAAGCATTTTTAAATGTCAGCGGAATTCCGAGAACAATGGAAGAGTTCTGAAGCATTTTTAAACGTCAGCGGATTTTGAAAACAATGGAAGATTTCCGAAGCATTTTTAAACGTCAGCGGAATTCTGCAAACACTGGAAGAGTTCCGAAGCATTTTTAAACTTCAGCGGAATTTTGGAGAACAATCGAAGAGTTCCGAAGCAATTTTAAAAGTCAGCGGAATTCCGAGAACAATGGAAGAGTTGTGAAGCATTTTTAAACGTCAGTGGAATTCCAAGAACAAAGGAAGAGTTCCGAAGCATTTTTAAACGTCAGCGGAATTCCGAGAACAATGGAAGAGTTCTGAACCCTTTTTAAATGTCAGCGGAATTCCGAGAACAATGGAAGAGTTCCGAAGCATTTTTAAAAGTCAGCGGAATTCTGAGAACAATGGAAGAGTTCCGAAGCATTTTTAAACTTCAGTAGAATTCCGAGAACAATGGAAGAGTTCCGAAGCATACTTAAACTTCAGCGGAATTCCGAGAACAATGGAAGAGTTCCGAAGCATTTTTAAAAGTCAGCAATATTCTGAGAACAATGGAAGAGTTCCGAAGCATTTTTAAAAGTCAGCAGAATTCCGAGAACAATAGAAGGGTACCAAAGCATGTTTGAACTTCAGCGGAATTCTGCGAACAATGGAAGAGTTCCAAAGCATTTTTAAACGTCAGCGGAATTCCGAGAACAATGGAAGAGTTCTGAAGCATTTTTAAACGTCAGCGGAATTTTGAAAACAATGGAAGATTTCCGAAGCATTTTTAAACGTCAGCGGAATTCTGCGAACACTGGAAGAGTTCTGAAGCATTTTTAAACTTCAGCGGAATTTGGAGAACAATCGAAGAGTTCCGAAGCATTTTTAAAAGTCAGCGGAATTCCGAGAACAATGGAAGAGTTGTGAAGCATTTTTAAGCATCAGCAGAATTCCGAGAACAATGGAAGAGTTCCGAAGCATTTTTAAAAGTCAGCGGAATTCTGAGAAGAATAGAAGAGTTGTGAAGCATTTTTAAGCGTCAGCGGAATTCCGAGAACAATGGAAGAGTTGTGAAGCATTTTTAAGCATCAGCGGAATTCCGAGAACAATGGAAGAGTTCCGAAGCATTTTTAAACTTCAGCAGAATTCTGAGAACAATGGAAGAGTTCCGAAGCATTCTTAAACTTCTGCGGAATTCCGAGGACAATGGAAGAGTTCCGAAGCATTTTTAAATGTCAGCGGAATTCCGAAAACAAAAGAAGAGTTGTGAAGCATTTTTAAGCGTCAGCGGAATTCCGAGAACAATGGAAGAGTTCCGAAGCATTTTTATACTTCAGCAGAATTCTGAGAACAATGGAAGAGTTCTGAAGCATTCTTAAACTTCAGCGGAATTCCGAGAACAATGGAACAGTTTTGAAGCAATTTTAAGCGTCAGCGGAATTCCGACAACAATGGAAGAGTTCCGAAGCATTTTTAAAAGTCAGCGGAATTCTGAGAACAATAGAAGAGTTGTGAAGCATTTTTAAGCGTCAGCGGAATTCCGAGAACAATGGAAGAATTCCGAAGCATTTGTAAACTTCAAAACTTCAGAAGAATTCCGAGAACAATGGAAGAGTTCCGAAGCATTTTTAAACTTCAGCAGAATTCCGAGAACAATGGAAGAGTTCCGAAGCATACTTAAACTTCAGCGGAATTCCGAGAACAATGGAAGAGTTCTGAAGCATTTTTAAAAGTCAGCGGAATACCGAGAACAATGGAAGAGTTGTGAAGCATTTTTAAACGTCAGCGGAATACCAGAACAATGGAAGAGTTCCGAAGCATTTTTAAATGTCAGCGGAATTCCGAGAACAATGGAAGAGTTCTGAAGCATTTTTAAAAGTCAGCAGAATTCCGAGAACAATGGAAGAGTTGTGAAGCATTTTTAAACGTCAACGGAATTCCGAGAACAATGGAAGAGTTCTGAAGCCTTTTTAAATGTCAGCGGAATTCCGAGAACAATGGAAGAGTTCCGAAGCATTTTTAAATGTCAGCGGAATTCTGAGAACAATGGAAGAGTTCCGAAGCATTTTTAAACTTCAGCAGAATTCCGAGAACAATGGAAGAGTTCTGAAGCATTTTTAAAAGTCAGCGGAATACCAGAACAATGGAAGAGTTCCGAAGCATTTTTAAATGTCAGCTGAATTCCGAGAACAATGGAAGAGTTCTGAAGCATTTTTAAACGTCAGCGGATTTTGAAAACAATGGAAGATTTCCGAAGCATTTTTAAACGTCAGCGGAATTCTGCAAACACTGGAAGAGTTCCGAAGCATTTTTAAACTTCAGCGGAATTTGGAGAACAATCGAAGAGTTCCGAAGCAATTTTAAAAGTCAGCGGAATTCCGAGAACAATGGAAGAGTTGTGAAGCATTTTTAAACGTCAGTGGAATTCCAAGAACAAAGGAAGAGTTCCGAAGCATTTTTAAACGTCAGCGGAATTCCGAGAACAATGGAAGAGTTCTGAAGGCTTTTTAAATGTCAGCGGAATTCCGAGAACAATGGAAGAGTTCCGAAGCATTTTTAAATGTCAGCGGAATTCTGAGAACAATGGAAGAGTTCCGAAGCATTTTTAAACTTCAGCAGATTTCCCAGAACAATGGAAGAGTTCCGAAGCATACTTAAACTTCAGCGGAATTCCGAGAACAATGGAAGAGTTCAGAAGCATTTTTAAAAGTCAGCGGAATACCGAGAACAATGGAAGAGTTGTGAAGCATTTTTAAGCATCAGCGGAATTCAGAGAACAATGGAAGAGTTCCGAAGCATTTTTAAACTTCAGAAGAATTCTGAGAACAATGGAAGAGTTCCGAAGCATTCTTAAACTTCAGCGGAATTCCGAGAACAATGGAAGAGTTTCGAAGCATTTTTAAAAGTCAGCGGAATTCCGAGAACAATAGAAGAGTTGTGAAGCAATTTTAAGCGTCAGCGGAACTCCGAGAACAATGGAAGAGTTCCGAAGCATTTTTAAACGTCAGCGGAATTCCGAGAACAATGGAAGAGTTCTGAAGCATTTTTAAAAGTCAGCAGAATTCTGAGAACAATGGAAGAGTTGTGAAGCATTTTTAAGCGTCAGCGGAATTCCGAGAACAATGGAAGAATTCCGAAGCATTTTTAAACTTCAAAACTTCAGTGGAATTCCGACAACAATGGAAGAGTTCCGAAGCATTTTTAAAAGTCAGCGGAATTCTGAGAACAATAGAAGAGTTGTGAAGCATTTTTAAGCGTCAGCGGAATTCCGAGAACAATGGAAGAATTCTGAAGCATTTGTAAACTTCAAAACTTCAGAAGAATTCCGAGAACAATGGAAGAGTTCCGAAGCATTTTTAAACTTCAGCAGAATTCCGAGAACAATGGAAGAGTTCCGAAGCATACTTAAACTTCAGCGGAATTCCGAGAACAATGGAAGAGTTGTGAAGCATTTTTAAACGTCAGCAGAATTCCGAGAACAATGGAAGAGTTCTGAAGCCTTTTTAAATGTCAGCGGAATTCCGAGAACAATGGAAGAGTTCCGAAGCATTTTTAAATGTCAGCGGAATTCTGAGAACAATGGAAGAGTTCCGAAGCATTTTTAAACTTCAGCAGAATTCCGAGAACAATGGAAGAGTTCCGAAGCATTTTTAAATGTCAGCGGAATTCTGAGAACAATGGAAGAGTTCCGAAGCATTTTTAAACTTCAGCAGAATTCCGAGAACAATGGAAGAGTTCCGAAGCATACTTAAACTTCAGCGGAATTCCGAGAACAATGGAAGAGTTCTGAAGCATTTTTAAAAGTCAGCGGAATACCGAGAACAATGGAAGAGTTGTGAAGCATTTTTAAACGTCAGCGGAATACCAGAACAATGGAAGAGTTCGGAAGCATTTTTAAATGTCAGCGGAATTCCGAGAACAATGGAAGAGTTCTGAAGCATTTTTAAACGTCAGCGGATTTTGAAAACAATGGAAGATTTCCGAAGCATTTTTAAACGTCAGCGGAATTCTGCAAATTCTGGAAGAGTTCCGAAGCATTTTTAAACTTCAGCGGAATTTTGGAGAACAATCGAAGAGTTCCGAAGCAATTTTAAAAGTCAGCGGAATTCCGAGAACAATGGAAGAGTTGTGAAGCATTTTTAAACGTCAGTGGAATTCCAAGAACAAAGGAAGAGTTCCGAAGCATTTTTAAACGTCAGCGGAATTCCGAGAACAATGGAAGAGTTCTGAACCCTTTTTAAATGTCAGCGGAATTCCGAGAACAATGGAAGAGTTCCGAAGCATTTTTAAAAGTCAGCGGAATTCTGAGAACAATGGAAGAGTTCCGAAGCATTTTTAAACTTCAGTAGAATTCCGAGAACAATGGAAGAGTTCCGAAGCATACTTAAACTTCAGCGGAATTCCGAGAACAATGGAAGAGTTCAGAAGCATTTTTAAAAGTCAGCGGAATTCCGAGAACAATGGAAGAGTTCCGAAGCATTTTTAAAAGTCAGCGGTATTCCGAGAACAATGGAAGAGTTCCGAAGCATTTTTAAAAGTCAGCAGAATTCCGAGAACAATAGAAGGGTACCAAAGCATGTTTGAACTTCAGCGGAATTCTGAGAACAATGGAAGAGTTCCAAAGCATTTTTAAACGTCAGCGGAATTCCGAGAACAATGGAAGAGTTCTGAAGCATTTTTAAACGTCAGCGGAATTTTGAAAACAATGGAAGATTTCCGAAGCATTTTTAAACGTCAGCGGAATTCTGCGAACACTGGAAGAGTTCTGAAGCATTTTTAAACTTCAGCGGAATTTGGAGAACAATCGAAGAGTTCCGAAGCATTTTTAAAAGTCAGCGGAATTCCGAGAACAATGGAAGAGTTGTGAAGCATTTTTAAGCATCAGCGGAATTCCGAGAACAATGGAAGAGTTCCGAAGCATTTTTAAAAGTCAGCGGAATTCTGAGAACAATAGAAGAGTTGTGAAGCATTTTTAAGCGTCAGCGGAATTCCGAGAACAATGGAAGAGTTGTGAAGCATTTTTAAGCATCAGCGGAATTCCGAGAACAATGGAAGAGTTCCGAAGCATTTTTAAAAGTCAGCGGAATTCTGAGAACAATAGAAGAGTTGTGAAGCATTTTTAAGCGTCAGCGGAATTCCGAGAACAATGGAAGAGTTGTGAAGCATTTTTAAGCATCAGCGGAATTCCGAGAACAATGGAAGAGTTCCGAAGCATTTTTAAACTTCAGCAGAATTCTGAGAACAATGGAAGAGTTCCGAAGCATTCTTAAACTTCAGCGGAATTCCGAGGACAATGGAAGAGTTCCGAAGCATTTTTAAATGTCAGCGGAATTCCGAGAACAAAAGAAGAGTTGTGAAGCATTTTTAAGCGTCAGCGGAATTCCGAGAACAATGGAAGAGTTCCGAAGCATTTTTCTACTTCAGCAGAATTCTGAGAACAATGGAAGAGTTCTGAAGCATTCTTAAACTTCAGCGGAATTCCGAGAACAATGGAACAGTTTTGAAGCAATTTTAAGCGTCAGCGGAATTCCGACAACAATGGAAGAGTTCCGAAGCATTTTTAAAAGTCAGCGGAATTCTGAGAACAATAGAAGAGTTGTGAAGCATTTTTAAGCGTCAGCGGAATTCCGAGAACAATGGAAGAATTCCGAAGCATTTGTAAACTTCAAAACTTCAGAAGAATTCCGAGAACAATGGAAGAGTTCCGAAGCATTTTTAAACTTCAGCAGAATTCCGAGAACAATGGAAGAGTTCCGAAGCATACTTAAACTTCAGCGGAATTCCGAGAACAATGGAAGAGTTCTGAAGCATTTTTAAAAGTGAGCGGAATACCGAGAACAATGGAAGAGTTGTGAAGCATTTTTAAACGTCAGCGGAATACCAGAACAATGGAAGAGTTCCGAAGCATTTTTAAATGTCAGCGGAATTCTGAGAACAATGGAAGAGTTCTGAAGCATTTTTAAAAGTCAGCAGAATTCCGAGAACAATGGAAGAGTTGTGAAGCATTTTTAAACGTCAGCGGAATTCCGAGAACAATGCAAGAGTTCTGAAGCCTTTTTAAATGTCAGCGGAATTCCGAGAACAATGGAAGAGTTCCGAAGCATTTTTAAATGTCAGCGGAATTCTGAGAACAATGGAAGAGTTCCGAAGCATTTTTAAACTTCAGCAGAATTCCGAGAACAATGGAAGAGTTCCGAAGCATACTTAAACTTCAGCGGAATTCCGAGAACAATGGAAGAGTTCTGAAGCATTTTTAAAAGTCAGCGGAATACCAGAACAATGGAAGAGTTCCGAAGCATTTTTAAATGTCAGCTGAATTCCGAGAACAATGGAAGAGTTCTGAAGCATTTTTAAACGTCAGCGGATTTTGAAAACAATGGAAGATTTCCGAAGCATTTTTAAACGTCAGCGGAATTCTGCAAACACTGGAAGAGTTCCGAAGCATTTTTAAACTTCAGCGGAATTTGGAGAACAATCGAAGAGTTCCGAAGCAATTTTAAAAGTCAGCGGAATTCCGAGAACAATGGAAGAGTTGTGAAGCATTTTTAAACGTCAGTGGAATTCCAAGAACAAAGGAAGAGTTCCGAAGCATTTTTAAACGTCAGCGGAATTCCGAGAACAATGGAAGAGTTCTGAAGGCTTTTTAAATGTCAGCGGAATTCCGAGAACAATGGAAGAGTTCCGAAGCATTTTTAAAAGTCAGCGGTATTCCGAGAACAATGGAAGAGTTCCGAAGCATTTTTAAAAGTCAGCAGAATTCCGAGAACAATAGAAGGGTACCAAAGCATGTTTGAACTTCAGCGGAATTCTGAGAACAATGGAAGAGTTCCAAAGCATTTTTAAACGTCAGCGGAATTCCGAGAACAATGGAAGAGTTCTGAAGCATTTTTAAACGTCAGCGGAATTTTGAAAACAATGGAAGATTTCCGAAGCATTTTTAAACGTCAGCGGAATTCTGCGAACACTGGAAGAGTTCTGAAGCATTTTTAAACTTCAGCGGAATTTGGAGAACAATCGAAGAGTTCCGAAGCATTTTTAAAAGTCAGCGGAATTCCGAGAACAATGGAAGAGTTGTGAAGCATTTTTAAGCATCAGCGGAATTCCGAGAACAATGGAAGAGTTCCGAAGCATTTTTAAAAGTCAGCGGAATTCTGAGAACAATAGAAGAGTTGTGAAGCATTTTTAAGCGTCAGCGGAATTCCGAGAACAATGGAAGAGTTGTGAAGCATTTTTAAGCATCAGCGGAATTCCGAGAACAATGGAAGAGTTCCGAAGCATTCTTAAACTTCAGCGGAATTCCGAGGACAATGGAAGAGTTCCGAAGCATTTTTAAATGTCAGCGGAATTCCGAGAACAAAAGAAGAGTTGTGAAGCATTTTTAAGCGTCAGCGGAATTCCGAGAACAATGGAAGAGTTCCGAAGCATTTTTCTACTTCAGCAGAATTCTGAGAACAATGGAAGAGTTCTGAAGCATTCTTAAACTTCAGCGGAATTCCGAGAACAATGGAACAGTTTTGAAGCAATTTTAAGCGTCAGCGGAATTCCGACAACAATGGAAGAGTTCCGAAGCATTTTTAAAAGTCAGCGGAATTCTGAGAACAATAGAAGAGTTGTGAAGCATTTTTAAGCGTCAGCGGAATTCCGAGAACAATGGAAGAATTCCGAAGCATTTGTAAACTTCAAAACTTCAGAAGAATTCCGAGAACAATGGAAGAGTTCCGAAGCATTTTTAAACGTCAGCGGAATTCCGAGAACAATGGAAGAGTTCTGAAGCCTTTTTAAATGTCAGCGGAATTCCGAGAACAATGGAAGAGTTCCGAAGCATTTTTAAAAGTCAGCGGAATTCTGAGAACAATGGAAGAGTTCCGAAGCATTTTTAAACTTCAGCAGAATTCCGAGAACAATGGAAGAGTTCCGAAGCATACTTAAACTTCAGCGGAATTCCGAGAACAATGGAAGAGTTCTGAAGCATTTTTAAAAGTCAGCGGAATACCGAGAACAATGGAAGAGTTGTGAAGCATTTTTAAACGTCAGCGGAATACCAGAACAATGGAAGAGTTCCGAAGCATTTTTAAATGTCAGCGGAATTCTGAGAACAATGGAAGAGTTCTGAAGCATTTTTAAAAGTCAGCAGAATTCCGAGAACAATGGAAGAGTTGTGAAGCATTTTTAAACGTCAGCGGAATTCCGAGAACAATGCAAGAGTTCTGAAGCCTTTTTAAATGTCAGCGGAATTCCGAGAACAATGGAAGAGTTCCGAAGCATTTTTAAATGTCAGCGGAATTCTGAGAACAATGGAAGAGTTCCGAAGCATTTTTAAACTTCAGCAGAATTCCGAGAACAATGGAAGAGTTCCGAAGCATACTTAAACTTCAGCGGAATTCCGAGAACAATGGAAGAGTTCTGAAGCATTTTTAAAAGTCAGCGGAATACCAGAACAATGGAAGAGTTCCGAAGCATTTTTAAATGTCAGCTGAATTCCGAGAACAATGGAAGAGTTCTGAAGCATTTTTAAACGTCAGCGGATTTTGAAAACAATGGAAGATTTCCGAAGCATTTTTAAACGTCAGCGGAATTCTGCAAACACTGGAAGAGTTCCGAAGCATTTTTAAACTTCAGCGGAATTTGGAGAACAATCGAAGAGTTCCGAAGCAATTTTAAAAGTCAGCGGAATTCCGAGAACAATGGAAGAGTTGTGAAGCATTTTTAAACGTCAGTGGAATTCCAAGAACAAAGGAAGAGTTCCGAAGCATTTTTAAACGTCAGCGGAATTCCGAGAACAATGGAAGAGTTCTGAAGGCTTTTTAAATGTCAGCGGAATTCCGAGAACAATGGAAGAGTTCCGAAGCATTTTTAAATGTCAGCGGAATTCTGAGAACAATGGAAGAGTTCCGAAGCATTTTTAAACTTCAGCAGAATTCCGAGAACAATGGAAGAGTTCAGAAGCATTTTTAAAAGTCAGCGGAATACCGAGAACAATGGAAGAGTTGTGAAGCATTTTTAAGCATCAGCGGAATTCCGAGAACAATGGAAGAGTTCCGAAGCATTTTTAAACTTCAGAAGAATTCTGAGAACAATGGAAGAGTTCCGAAGCATTCTTAAACTTCAGCGGAATTCCGAGAACAATGGAAGAGTTTCGAAGCATTTTTAAGCGTCAGCGGAATTCCGAGAACAATAGAAGAGTTGTGAAGCAATTTTAAGCGTCAGCGGAATTCCGAGAACAATGGAAGAGTTCCGAAGCATTTTTAAACGTCAGCGGAATTCCGAGAACAATGGAAGAGTTCTGAAGCATTTTTAAAAGTCAGCGGAATTCTGAGAACAATAGAAGAGTTCCGAAGCATTTTTAAACGTCAGCGGAATTCCGAGAACAATGGAAGAGTTCTGAAGCATTTTTAAACTTCAAAACTTCAGCAGAATTCCGAGAACAATGGAAGAGTTCCGAAGCATTCTTAAACTTCAGCGGAATTCCGAGAACAATGGAAGAGTTCCGAAGCATTTTTAAAAGTCAGCGGAATTCCGAGAACAATGGAAGAGTTCCGAAGCATTTTTAAAAGTCAGCAGAATTCCGAGAACAATAGAAGGGTACCAAAGCATGTTTAAACTTCAGCGGAATTCTGAGAACAATGGAAGAGTTCCGAAGCATTTTTAAACGTCAGCGGAATTCCGAGAACAATGGAAGAGTTCTGAAGCATTTTTAAACGTCAGCGGAATTTTGAAACCAATGGAAGATTTCCGAAGCATTTTTAAACGTCAGCGGAATTCTGCGAACACTGGAAGAGTTCCGAAGCTTTTTTAAAAGTCAGCGGAATTCCGAGAACAATGGAAGAGTTGTGAAGCATTTTTAAGCGTCAGCGGAATTCCGAGAACAATGGAAAAATTCCGAAGCATTTTTAAACTTCAAAACTTCAGCGGAATTCCGAGAACAATGGAAGAGTTCCGAAGCATTTTTAAAAGTCAGCGGAATTCCGAGAACAATGGAAGAGTTCCGAAGCATTTTTAAAAGTCAGCAGAATTCCGAGAACAATAGAAGGGTACCAAAGCATGTTTAAACTTCAGCGGAATTCTGAGAACAATGTAAGCGTTCCGAAGCATTTTTAAACTTCACCGCAATTCCGAGAACAATGGAAGAGTTCCGAAGCATTTTTAAACGTCAGCGGAATTCCGAGAACAATGGAAGAGTTCTGAAGCATTTTTAAACGTCAGCGGATTTTGAAAACAATGGAAGATTTCCGAAGCATTTTTAAACGTCAGCGGAATTCTGCAAACACTGGAAGAGTTCCGAAGCATTTTTAAACTTCAGCGGAATTTGGAGAACAATCGAAGAGTTCCGAAGCAATTTTAAAAGTCAGCGGAATTCCGAGAACAATGGAAGAGTTATGAAGCATTTTTAAAAGTCAGCGGAATTCCGAGAACAATGGAAGAGTTCCGAAGCATTTTTAAAAGTCAGCGGAATTCCGAGAACAATGGAAGAGTTCCGAAGCATTTTTAAAAGTCAGCGGAATTCCGAGAACAATGGAAGAGTTCCGAAGCATTTTTAAAAGTCAGCAGAATTCCGAGAACAATAGAAGGGTACCAAAGCATGTTTAAACTTCAGCGGAATTCTGAGAACAATGGAAGAGTTCCGAAGCATTTTTAAACGTCAGCGGAATTCCGAGAACAATGGAAGAGTTCTGAAGCATTTTTAAACGTCAGCGGAATATTGAAAACAATGGAAGATTTCCGAAGCATTTTTAAACGTCAGCGGAATTCTGCGAACACTGGAAGAGTTCCGAAGCATTTTTAAACGTCAGCGGAATTTTGAAAACAATGGAAGATTTCCGAAGCATTTTTAAACGTCAGCGGAATTCTGCAAACACTGGAAGAGTTCCGAAGCATTTTTAAAAGTCAGCGGAATTCCGAGAACAATGGAAGAGTTCCGAAGCATTTTTAAATGTCAGCTGAATTCCGAGAACAATGGAAGAGTTCTGAAGCATTTTTAAACGTCAGCGGATTTTGAAAACAATGGAAGATTTCCGAAGCATTTTTAAACGTCAGCGGAATTCTGCAAACACTGGAAGAGTTCCGAAGCATTTTTAAACTTCAGCGGAATTTGGAGAACAATCGAAGAGTTCCGAAGCAATTTTAAAAGTCAGCGGAATTCCGAGAACAATGGAAGAGTTGTGAAGCATTTTTAAACGTCAGTGGAATTCCAAGAACAAAGGAAGAGTTCCGAAGCATTTTTAAACGTCAGCGTAATTCCGAGAACAATGGAAGAGTTCTGAAGGCTTTTTAAATGTCAGCAGAATTCCGAGAACAATGGAAGAGTTCAGAAGCATTTTTAAAAGTCAGCGGAATACCGAGAACAATGGAAGAGTTGTGAAGCATTTTTAAGCATCAGCGGAATTCCGAGAACAATGGAAGAGTTCCGAAGCATTTTTAAACTTCAGAAGAATTCTGAGAACAATGGAAGAGTTCCGAAGCATTCTTAAACTTCAGCGGAATTCCGAGAACAATGGAAGAGTTTCGAAGCATTTTTAAAAGTCAGCGGAATTCCGAGAACAATAGAAGAGTTGTGAAGCAATTTTAAGCGTCAGCGGAATTCCGAGAACAATGGAAGAGTTCCGAAGCATTTTTAAACGTCAGCGGAATTCCGAGAACAATGGAAGAGTTCTGAAGCATTTTTAAAAGTCAGCGGAATTCTGAGAAAAATAGAAGAGTTGTGAAGCATTTTTAAGTGTCAGCGGAATTCCGAGAACAATGGAAGAATTCCGAAGCATTTTTAAACTTCAAAACTTCAGCGGAATTCCGAGAACAATGGAAGAGTTCCGAAGCATTTTTAAAAGTCAGCGGAATTCTGAGAACAATGGAAGAGTTCCGAAGCATTTTTAAAAGTCAGCGGAATTCCGAGAACAATGGAAGAGTTCTGAAGCATTTTTAAAAGTCAGCGGAATTCTGAGAACAATAGAAGAGTTGTGAAGCATTTTTAAGCGTCAGCGGAATTCCGAGAACAATGGAAGAATTCCGAAGCATTTTTAAACTTCAAAACTTCAGCAGAATTCCGAGAACAATGGAAGAGTTCCGAAGCATTCTTAAACTTCAGCGGAATTCCGAGAACAATGGAAGAGTTCCGAAGCATTTTTAAAAGTCAGCGGAATTCCGAGAACAATGGAAGAGTTCCGAAGCATTTTTAAAAGTCAGCAGAATTCCGAGAACAATAGAAGGGTACCAAAGCATGTTTAAACTTCAGCGGAATTCTGAGAACAATGGAAGAGTTCCGAAGCATTTTTAAACGTCAGCGGAATTCCGAGAACAATGGAAGAGTTCTGAAGCATTTTTAAACGTCAGCGGAATTTTGAAAACAATGGAAGATTTCCGAAGCATTTTTAAACGTCAGCGGAATTCTGCGAACACTGGAAGAGTTCCGAAGCTTTTTTAAAAGTCAGCGGAATTCCGAGAACAATGGAAGAGTTGTGAAGCATTTTTAAGCGTCAGCGGAATTCCGAGAACAATGGAAAAATTCCGAAGCATTTTTAAACTTCAAAACTTCAGCGGAATTCCGAGAACAATGGAAGAGTTCCGAAGCATTTTTAAAAGTCAGCGGAATTCCGAGAACAATGGAAGAGTTCCGAAGCATTTTTAAAAGTCAGCAGAATTCCGAGAACAATAGAAGGGTACCAAAGCATGTTTAAACTTCAGCGGAATTCTGAGAACAATGTAAGCGTTCCGAAGCATTTTTAAACTTCACCGCAATTCCGAGAACAATAGAAGAGTTCCGAAGCATTTTTAAACGTCAGCGGAATTCCGAGAACAATGGAAGAGTTCTGAAGCATTTTTAAACGTCAGCGGATTTTGAAAACAATGGAAGATTTCCGAAGCATTTTTAAACGTCAGCGGAATTCTGCAAACACTGGAAGAGTTCCGAAGCATTTTTAAACTTCAGCGGAATTTGGAGAACAATCGAAGAGTTCCGAAGCATTTTTAAACGTCAGCGGAATTCTGAGAACAATGGAAGAGTTCCGAAGCATTTTTAAACGTCAGCGGAATTCCGAGAACAATGGAAGAGTTCTGAAGCATTTTTAAACGTCAGCGGAATATTGAAAACAATGGAAGATTTCCGAAGCATTTTTAAACGTCAGCGGAATTCTGCGAACACTGGAAGAGTTCCGAAGCATTTTTAAACGTCAGCGGAATTTTGAAAACAATGGAAGATTTCCGAAGCATTTTTAAACGTCAGCGGAATTCTGCAAACACTGGAAGAGTTCCGAAGCATTTTTAAAAGTCAGCGGAATTCCGAGAACAATGGAAGAGTTCCGAAGCATTTTTAAATGTCAGCTGAATTCCGAGAACAATGGAAGAGTTCTGAAGCATTTTTAAACGTCAGCGGATTTTGAAAACAATGGAAGATTTCCGAAGCATTTTTAAACGTCAGCGGAATTCTGCAAACACTGGAAGAGTTCCGAAGCATTTTTAAACTTCAGCGGAATTTGGAGAACAATCGAAGAGTTCCGAAGCAATTTTAAAAGTCAGCGGAATTCCGAGAACAATGGAAGAGTTGTGAAGCATTTTTAAACGTCAGTGGAATTCCAAGAACAAAGGAAGAGTTCCGAAGCATTTTTAAACGTCAGCGTAATTCCGAGAACAATGGAAGAGTTCTGAAGGCTTTTTAAATGTCAGCAGAATTCCGAGAACAATGGAAGAGTTCAGAAGCATTTTTAAAAGTCAGCGGAATACCGAGAACAATGGAAGAGTTGTGAAGCATTTTTAAGCATCAGCGGAATTCCGAGAACAATGGAAGAGTTCCGAAGCATTTTTAAACTTCAGAAGAATTCTGAGAACAATGGAAGAGTTCCGAAGCATTCTTAAACTTCAGCGGAATTCCGAGAACAATGGAAGAGTTTCGAAGCATTTTTAAAAGTCAGCGGAATTCCGAGAACAATAGAAGAGTTGTGAAGCAATTTTAAGCGTCAGCGGAATTCCGAGAACAATGGAAGAGTTCCGAAGCATTTTTAAACGTCAGCGGAATTCCGAGAACAATGGAAGAGTTCTGAAGCATTTTTAAAAGTCAGCGGAATTCTGAGAAAAATAGAAGAGTTGTGAAGCATTTTTAAGTGTCAGCGGAATTCCGAGAACAATGGAAGAATTCCGAAGCATTTTTAAACTTCAAAACTTCAGCGGAATTCCGAGAACAATGGAAGAGTTCCGAAGCATTTTTAAAAGTCAGCGGAATTCTGAGAACAATGGAAGAGTTCCGAAGCATTTTTAAAAGTCAGCGGAATTCCGAGAACAATGGAAGAGTTCTGAAGCATTTTTAAAAGTCAGCGGAATTCTGAGAACAATAGAAGAGTTGTGAAGCATTTTTAAGCGTCAGCGGAATTCCGAGAACAATGGAAGAATTCCGAAGCATTTTTAAACTTCAAAACTTCAGCAGAATTCCGAGAACAATGGAAGAGTTCCGAAGCATTCTTAAACTTCAGCGGAATTCCGAGAACAATGGAAGAGTTCCGAAGCATTTTTAAAAGTCAGCGGAATTCCGAGAACAATGGAAGAGTTCCGAAGCATTTTTAAAAGTCAGCAGAATTCCGAGAACAATAGAAGGGTACCAAAGCATGTTTAAACTTCAGCGGAATTCTGAGAACAATGGAAGAGTTCCGAAGCATTTTTAAACGTCAGCGGAATTCCGAGAACAATGGAAGAGTTCTGAAGCATTTTTAAACGTCAGCGGAATTTTGAAAACAATGGAAGATTTCCGAAGCATTTTTAAACGTCAGCGGAATTCTGCGAACACTGGAAGAGTTCCGAAGCTTTTTTAAAAGTCAGCGGAATTCCGAGAACAATGGAAGAGTTGTGAAGCATTTTTAAGCGTCAGCGGAATTCCGAGAACAATGGAAAAATTCCGAAGCATTTTTAAACTTCAAAACTTCAGCGGAATTCCGAGAACAATGGAAGAGTTCCGAAGCATTTTTAAAAGTCAGCGGAATTCCGAGAACAATGGAAGAGTTCCGAAGCATTTTTAAAAGTCAGCAGAATTCCGAGAACAATAGAAGGGTACCAAAGCATGTTTAAACTTCAGCGGAATTCTGAGAACAATGTAAGCGTTCCGAAGCATTTTTAAACTTCACCGCAATTCCGAGAACAATAGAAGAGTTCCGAAGCATTTTTAAACGTCAGCGGAATTCCGAGAACAATGGAAGAGTTCTGAAGCATTTTTAAACGTCAGCGGATTTTGAAAACAATGGAAGATTTCCGAAGCATTTTTAAACGTCAGCGGAATTCTGCAAACACTGGAAGAGTTCCGAAGCATTTTTAAACTTCAGCGGAATTTGGAGAACAATCGAAGAGTTCCGAAGCAATTTTAAAAGTCAGCGGAATTCCGAGAACAATGGAAGAGTTATGAAGCATTTTTAAACGCCAGTGGAATTCCAAGAACAAAGGAAGAGTTCCGAAGCATTTTTAAACGTCAGCGGAATTCCGAGAACAATGGAAGAGTTCTGAAGGCTTTTTAAATGTCAGCGGAATTCCGAGAACAATGGAAGAGTTCCGAAGCATTTTTAAATGTCAGCGGAATTCTGAGAACAATGGAAGAGTTCCGAAGCATTTTTAAACTTCAGCAGAATTCCGAGACCAATGGAAGAGTTCCGAAGCATACTTAAACTTCAGCGGAATTCCGAGAACAATGGAAGAGTTCAGAAGCATTTTTAAAAGTCAGCGGAATTCCGAGAACAATGGAAGAGTTCCGAAGCATTTTTAAAAGTCAGCGGAATTCCGAGAACAATGGAAGAGTTCCGAAGCATTTTTAAAAGTCAGCAGAATTCCGAGAACAATAGAAGGGTACCAAAGCATGTTTAAACTTCAGCGGAATTCTGAGAACAATGGAAGAGTTCCGAAGCATTTTTAAACGTCAGCGGAATTCCGAGAACAATGGAAGAGTTCTGAAGCATTTTTAAACGTCAGCGGAATTTTGAAAACAATGGAAGATTTCCGAAGCATTTTTAAACGTCAGCGGAATTCTGCGAACACTGGAAGAGTTCCGAAGCATTTTTAAACGTCAGCGGAATTTTGAAAACAATGGAAGATTTCCGAAGCATTTTTAAACGTCAGCGGAATTCTGCGAACACTGGAAGAGTTCCGAAGCATTTTTAAACGTCAGCGGAATTTTGAAAACAATGGAAGATTTCCGAAGCATTTTTAAACGTCAGCGGAATTCTGCAAACACTGGAAGAGTTCCGAAGCATTTTTAAAAGTCAGCGGAATTCCGAGAACAATGGAAGAGTTGTGAAGCATTTTTAAGCGTCAGCGGAATTCCGAGAACAATGGAAAAATTCCGAAGCATTTTTAAACTTCAAAACTTCAGCGGAATTCCGAGAACAATGGAAGAGTTCCGAAGCATTTTTAAAAGTCAGCAGAATTCCGAGAACAATAGAAGGGTACCAAAGCATGTTTAAACTTCAGCGGAATTCTGAGAACAATGTAAGCGTTCCGAAGCATTTTTAAACTTCACCGCAATTCCGAGAACAACGGAAGAGTTCCGAAGCATTTTTAAACGTCAGCGGAATTCCGAGAACAATGGAAGAGTTCTGAAGCATTTTTAAACGTCAGCGGAATTCTGCAAACACTGGAAGAGTTCCGAAGCATTTTTAAACTTCAGCGGAATTTGGAGAACAATCGAAGAGTTCCGAAGCAATTTTAAAAGTCAGCGGAATTCCGAGAACAATGGAAGAGTTCTGAAGCATTTTTAAAAGTCAGCAGAATTCCGAGAACAATGGAAGAGTTGTGAAGCATTTTTAAACGTCAGCGGAATTCCGAGAACAATGGAAGAGTTCTGAAGGCTTTTTAAATGTCAGCGGAATTCCGAGAACAATGGAAGAGTTCCGAAGCATTTTTAAATGTCAGCGGAATTCTGAGAACAATGGAAGAGTTCCGAAGCATTTTTAAACTTCAGCAGAATTCCGAGAACAATGGAAGAGTTCCGAAGCATACTTAAACTTCAGCGGAATTCCGAGAACAATGGAAGAGTTCTGAAGCATTTTTAAAAGTCAGCGGAATACCAGAACAATGGAAGAGTTCCGAAGCATTTTTAAATGTCAGCTGAATTCCGAGAACAATGGAAGAGTTCTGCAGCATTTTTAAACGTCAGCGGATTTTGAAAACAATGGAAGATTTCCGAAGCATTTTTAAACGTCAGCGGAATTCTGCAAACACTGGAAGAGTTCCGAAGCATTTTTAAACTTCAGCGGAATTTGGAGAACAATCGAAGAGTTCCGAAGCAATTTTAAAAGTCAGCGGAATTCCGAGAACAATGGAAGAGTTGTGAAGCATTTTTAAACGTCAGTGGAATTCCAAGAACAAAGGAAGAGTTCCGAAGCATTTTTAAACGTCAGCGGAATTCCGAGAACAATGGAAGAGTTCTGAAGGCTTTTTAAATGTCAGCGGAATTCCGAGAACAATGGAAGAGTTCCGAAGCATTTTTAAATGTCAGCGGAATTCTGAGAACAATGGAAGAGTTCCGAAGCATTTTTAAACTTCAGCAGAATTCCGAGAACAATGGAAGAGTTCCGAAGCATACTTAAACTTCAGTGGAATTCCGAGAACAATGGAAGAGTTCAGAAGCATTTTTAAAAGTCAGCGGAATACCGAGAACAATGGAAGAGTTGTGAAGCATTTTTAAGCATCAGCGGAATTCCGAGAACAATGGAAGAGTTCCGAAGCATTTTTAAACTTCAGCGGAATTCCGAGAACAATGGAAGAGTTCAGAAGCATTTTTAAAAGTCAGCGGAATACCGAGAACAATGGAAGAGTTGTGAAGCATTTTTAAGCATCAGCGGAATTCCGAGAACAATGGAAGAGTTCCGAAGCATTTTTAAACTTCAGCGGAATTCCGAGAACAATGGAAGAGTTCTGAAGCATTTTTAAAAGTCAGCGGAATTCTGAGAACAATAGAAGAGTTGTGAAGCATTTTTAAGTGTCAGCGGAATTCCGAGAACAATGGAAGAATTCCGAAGCATTTTTAAACTTCAAAACTTCAGCGGAATTCCGAGAACAATGGAAGAGTTCCGAAGCATTTTTAAAAGTCAGCGGAATTCTGAGAACAATGGAAGAGTTCCGAAGCATTTTTAAAAGTCAGCGGAATTCCGAGAACAATGGAAGAGTTCTGAAGCATTTTTAAACGTCAGCGGATTTTGAAAACAATGGAAGATTTCCGAAGCATTTTTAAACGTCAGCGGAATTCTGCAAACACTGGAAGAGTTCCGAAGCATTTTTAAACTTCAGCGGAATTTGGAGAACAATCGAAGAGTTCCGAAGCAATTTTAAAAGTCAGCGGAATTCCGAGAACAATGGAAGAGTTATGAAGCATTTTTAAAAGTCAGCGGAATTCCGAGAACAATGGAAGAGTTCCGAAGCATTTTTAAAAGTCAGCGGAATTCCGAGAACAATGGAAGAGTTCCGAAGCATTTTTAAAAGTCAGCGGAATTCCGAGAACAATGGAAGAGTTCCGAAGCATTTTTAAAAGTCAGCAGAATTCCGAGAACAATAGAAGGGTACCAAAGCATGTTTAAACTTCAGCGGAATTCTGAGAACAATGGAAGAGTTCCGAAGCATTTTTAAACGTCAGCGGAATTCCGAGAACAATGGAAGAGTTCTGAAGCATTTTTAAACGTCAGCGGAATATTGAAAACAATGGAAGATTTCCGAAGCATTTTTAAACGTCAGCGGAATTCTGCGAACACTGGAAGAGTTCCGAAGCATTTTTAAACGTCAGCGGAATTTTGAAAACAATGGAAGATTTCCGAAGCATTTTTAAACGTCAGCGGAATTCTGCAAACACTGGAAGAGTTCCGAAGCATTTTTAAAAGTCAGCGGAATTCCGAGAACAATGGAAGAGTTCCGAAGCATTTTTAAATGTCAGCTGAATTCCGAGAACAATGGAAGAGTTCTGAAGCATTTTTAAACGTCAGCGGATTTTGAAAACAATGGAAGATTTCCGAAGCATTTTTAAACGTCAGCGGAATTCTGCAAACACTGGAAGAGTTCCGAAGCATTTTTAAACTTCAGCGGAATTTGGAGAACAATCGAAGAGTTCCGAAGCAATTTTAAAAGTCAGCGGAATTCCGAGAACAATGGAAGAGTTGTGAAGCATTTTTAAACGTCAGTGGAATTCCAAGAACAAAGGAAGAGTTCCGAAGCATTTTTAAACGTCAGCGTAATTCCGAGAACAATGGAAGAGTTCTGAAGGCTTTTTAAATGTCAGCGGAATTCCGAGAACAATGGAAGAGTTCCGAAGCATTTTTAAAAGTCAGCGGAATTCTGAGAACAATGGAAGAGTTCAGAAGCATTTTTAAACTTCAGCAGAATTCCGAGAACAATGGAAGAGTTCCGAAGCATACTTAAACTTCAGCGGAATTCCGAGAACAATGGAAGAGTTCAGAAGCATTTTTAAAAGTCAGCGGAATACCGAGAACAATGGAAGAGTTGTGAAGCATTTTTAAGCATCAGCGGAATTCCGAGAACAATGGAAGAGTTCCGAAGCATTCTTAAACTTCAGCGGAATTCCGAGAACAATGGAAAAGTTCCGAAGCATTTTTAAAAGTCAGCGGAATTCCGAGAACAATGGAAGAGTTCCGAAGCATTTTTAAAAGTCAGCAGAATTCCGAGAACAATAGAAGGGTACCAAAGCATGTTTAAACTTCAGCGGAATTCTGAGAACAATGGAAGAGTTCCGAAGCATTTTTAAACGTCAGCGGAATTCCGAGAACAATGGAAGAGTTCTGAAGCATTTTTAAACGTCAGCGGAATTTTGAAAACAATGGAAGATTTCCGAAGCATTTTTAAACGTCAGCGGAATTCTGCGAACACTGGAAGAGTTCCGAAGCTTTTTTAAAAGTCAGCGGAATTCCGAGAACAATGGAAGAGTTGTGAAGCATTTTTAAGCGTCAGCGGAATTCCGAGAACAATGGAAAAATTCCGAAGCATTTTTAAACTTCAAAACTTCAGCGGAATTCCGAGAACAATGGAAGAGTTCCGAAGCATTTTTAAAAGTCAGCGGAATTCCGAGAACAATGGAAGAGTTCCGAAGCATTTTTAAAAGTCAGCAGAATTCCGAGAACAATAGAAGGGTACCAAAGCATGTTTAAACTTCAGCGGAATTCTGAGAACAATGTAAGCGTTCCGAAGCATTTTTAAACTTCACCGCAATTCCGAGAACAATGGAAGAGTTCCGAAGCATTTTTAAACGTCAGCGGAATTCCGAGAACAATGGAAGAGTTCTGAAGCATTTTTAAACGTCAGCGGATTTTGAAAACAATGGAAGATTTCCGAAGCATTTTTAAACGTCAGCGGAATTCTGCAAACACTGGAAGAGTTCCGAAGCATTTTTAAACTTCAGCGGAATTTGGAGAACAATCGAAGAGTTCCGAAGCAATTTTAAAAGTCAGCGGAATTCCGAGAACAATGGAAGAGTTATGAAGCATTTTTAAACGCCAGTGGAATTCCAAGAACAAAGGAAGAGTTCCGAAGCATTTTTAAACGTCAGCGGAATTCCGAGAACAATGGAAGAGTTCTGAAGGCTTTTTAAATGTCAGCGGAATTCCGAGAACAATGGAAGAGTTCCGAAGCATTTTTAAATGTCAGCGGAATTCTGAGAACAATGGAAGAGTTCCGAAGCATTTTTAAACTTCAGCAGAATTCCGAGACCAATGGAAGAGTTCCGAAGCATACTTAAACTTCAGCGGAATTCCGAGAACAATGGAAGAGTTCAGAAGCATTTTTAAAAGTCAGCGGAATTCCGAGAACAATGGAAGAGTTCCGAAGCATTTTTAAAAGTCAGCGGAATTCCGAGAACAATGGAAGAGTTCCGAAGCATTTTTAAAAGTCAGCAGAATTCCGAGAACAATAGAAGGGTACCAAAGCATGTTTAAACTTCAGCGGAATTCTGAGAACAATGGAAGAGTTCCGAAGCATTTTTAAACGTCAGCGGAATTCCGAGAACAATGGAAGAGTTCTGAAGCATTTTTAAACGTCAGCGGAATTTTGAAAACAATGGAAGATTTCCGAAGCATTTTTAAACGTCAGCGGAATTCTGCGAACACTGGAAGAGTTCCGAAGCATTTTTAAACGTCAGCGGAATTTTGAAAACAATGGAAGATTTCCGAAGCATTTTTAAACGTCAGCGGAATTCTGCAAACACTGGAAGAGTTCCGAAGCATTTTTAAAAGTCAGCGGAATTCCGAGAACAATGGAAGAGTTGTGAAGCATTTTTAAGCGTCAGCGGAATTCCGAGAACAATGGAAAAATTCCGAAGCATTTTTAAACTTCAAAACTTCAGCGGAATTCCGAGAACAATGGAAGAGTTCCGAAGCATTTTTAACAGTCAGCAGAATTCCGAGAACAATAGAAGGGTACCAAAGCATGTTTAAACTTCAGCGGAATTCTGAGAACAATGTAAGCGTTCCGAAGCATTTTTAAACTTCACCGCAATTCCGAGAACAACGGAAGAGTTCCGAAGCATTTTTAAACGTCAGCGGAATTCCGAGAACAATGGAAGAGTTCTGAAGCATTTTTAAACGTCAGCGGAATTCTGCAAACACTGGAAGAGTTCCGAAGCATTTTTAAACTTCAGCGGAATTTGGAGAACAATCGAAGAGTTCCGAAGCAATTTTAAAAGTCAGCGGAATTCCGAGAACAATGGAAGAGTTCTGAAGCATTTTTAAAAGTCAGCAGAATTCCGAGAACAATGGAAGAGTTGTGAAGCATTTTTAAACGTCAGCGGAATTCCGAGAACAATGGAAGAGTTCTGAAGGCTTTTTAAATGTCAGCGGAATTCCGAGAACAATGGAAGAGTTCCGAAGCATTTTTAAATGTCAGCGGAATTCTGAGAACAATGGAAGAGTTCCGAAGCATTTTTAAACTTCAGCAGAATTCCGAGAACAATGGAAGAGTTCCGAAGCATACTTAAACTTCAGCGGAATTCCGAGAACAATGGAAGAGTTCTGAAGCATTTTTAAAAGTCAGCGGAATACCAGAACAATGGAAGAGTTCCGAAGCATTTTTAAATGTCAGCTGAATTCCGAGAACAATGGAAGAGTTCTGCAGCATTTTTAAACGTCAGCGGATTTTGAAAACAATGGAAGATTTCCGAAGCATTTTTAAACGTCAGCGGAATTCTGCAAACACTGGAAGAGTTCCGAAGCATTTTTAAACTTCAGCGGAATTTGGAGAACAATCGAAGAGTTCCGAAGCAATTTTAAAAGTCAGCGGAATTCCGAGAACAATGGAAGAGTTGTGAAGCATTTTTAAACGTCAGTGGAATTCCAAGAACAAAGGAAGAGTTCCGAAGCATTTTTAAACGTCAGCGGAATTCCGAGAACAATGGAAGAGTTCTGAAGGCTTTTTAAATGTCAGCGGAATTCCGAGAACAATGGAAGAGTTCCGAAGCATTTTTAAATGTCAGCGGAATTCTGAGAACAATGGAAGAGTTCCGAAGCATTTTTAAACTTCAGCAGAATTCCGAGAACAATGGAAGAGTTCCGAAGCATACTTAAACTTCAGCGGAATTCCGAGAACAATGGAAGAGTTCAGAAGCATTTTTAAAAGTCAGCGGAATACCGAGAACAATGGAAGAGTTGTGAAGCATTTTTAAGCATCAGCGGAATTCCGAGAACAATGGAAGAGTTCCGAAGCATTTTTAAACTTCAGCGGAATTCCGAGAACAATGGAAGAGTTCTGAAGCATTTTTAAAAGTCAGCGGAATTCTGAGAACAATAGAAGAGTTGTGAAGCATTTTTAAGTGTCAGCGGAATTCCGAGAACAATGGAAGAATTCCGAAGCATTTTTAAACTTCAAAACTTCAGCGGAATTCCGAGAACAATGGAAGAGTTCCGAAGCATTTTTAAAAGTCAGCGGAATTCTGAGAACAATGGAAGAGTTCCGAAGCATTTTTAAAAGTCAGCGGAATTCCGAGAACAATGGAAGAGTTCTGAAGCATTTTTAAAAGTCAGCGGAATTCTGAGAACAATAGAAGAGTTGTGAAGCATTTTTAAGCGTCAGTGGAATTCCGAGAACAATGGAAGAATTCCGAAGCATTTTTAAACTTCAAAACTTCAGCAGAATTCCGAGAACAATGGAAGAGTTCCGAAGCATTCTTAAACTTCAGCGGAATTCCGAGAACAATGGAAGAGTTCCGAAGCATTTTTAAAAGTCAGCGGAATTCCGAGAACAATGGAAGAGTTCCGAAGCATTTTTAAAAGTCAGCAGAATTCTGAGAACAATAGAAGGGTACCAAAGCATGTTTAAACTTCAGCGGAATTCTGAGAACAATGGAAGAGTTCCGAAGCATTTTTAAACGTCAGCGGAATTCCGAGAACAATGGAAGAGTTCTGAAGCATTTTTAAACGTCAGCGGAATTTTGAAAACAATGGAAGATTTCCGAAGCATTTTTAAACGTCAGCGGAATTCTGCGAACACTGGAAGAGTTCCGAAGCTTTTTTAAAAGTCAGCGGAATTCCGAGAACAATGGAAGAGTTGTGAAGCATTTTTAAGCGTCAGCGGAATTCCGAGAACAATGGAAAAATTCCGAAGCATTTTTAAACTTCAAAACTTCAGCGGAATTCCGAGAACAATGGAAGAGTTCCGAAGCATTTTTAAAAGTCAGCGGAATTCCGAGAACTATGGAAGAGTTCCGAAGCATTTTTAAAAGTCAGCAGAATTCCGAGAACAATAGAAGGGTACCAAAGCATGTTTAAACTTCAGCGGAATTCTGAGAACAATGTAAGCGTTCCGAAGCATTTTTAAACTTCACCGCAATTCCGAGAACAATGGAAGAGTTCCGAAGCATTTTTAAACGTCAGCGGAATTCCGAGAACAATGGAAGAGTTCTGAAGCATTTTTAAACGTCAGCGGATTTTGAAAACAATGGAAGATTTCCGAAGCATTTTTAAACGTCAGCGGAATTCTGCAAACACTGGAAGAGTTCCGAAGCATTTTTAAACTTCAGCGGAATTTGGAGAACAATCGAAGAGTTCCGAAGCAATTTTAAAAGTCAGCGGAATTCCGAGAACAATGGAAGAGTTATGAAGCATTTTTAAACGTCAGTGGAATTCCAAGAACAAAGGAAGAGTTCCGAAGCATTTTTAAACGTCAGCGGAATTCCGAGAACAATGGAAGAGTTCTGAAGGCTTTTTAAATGTCAGCGGAATTCCGAGAACAATGGAAGAGTTCCGAAGCATTTTTAAATGTCAGCGGAATTCTGAGAACAATGGAAGAGTTCCGAAGCATTTTTAAACTTCAGCAGAATTCCGAGACCAATGGAAGAGTTCCGAAGCATACTTAAACTTCAGCGGAATTCCGAGAACAATGGAAGAGTTCAGAAGCATTTTTAAAAGTCAGCGGAATTCCGAGAACAATGGAAGAGTTCCGAAGCATTTTTAAAAGTCAGCGGAATTCCGAGAACAATGGAAGAGTTCCGAAGCATTTTTAAAAGTCAGCAGAATTCCGAGAACAATAGAAGGGTACCAAAGCATGTTTAAACTTCAGCGGAATTCTGAGAACAATGGAAGAGTTCCGAAGCATTTTTAAACGTCAGCGGAATTCCGAGAACAATGGAAGAGTTCTGAAGCATTTTTAAACGTCAGCGGAATTTTGAAAACAATGGAAGATTTCCGAAGCATTTTTAAACGTCAGCGGAATTCTGCGAACACTGGAAGAGTTCCGAAGCATTTTTAAACGTCAGCGGAATTTTGAAAACAATGGAAGATTTCCGAAGCATTTTTAAACGTCAGCGGAATTCTGCAAACACTGGAAGAGTTCCGAAGCATTTTTAAAAGTCAGCGGAATTCCGAGAACAATGGAAGAGTTGTGAAGCATTTTTAAGCGTCAGCGGAATTCCGAGAACAATGGAAAAATTCCGAAGCATTTTTAAACTTCAAAACTTCAGCGGAATTCCGAGAACAATGGAAGAGTTCCGAAGCATTTTTAAAAGTCAGCAGAATTCCGAGAACAATAGAAGGGTACCAAAGCATGTTTAAACTTCAGCGGAATTCTGAGAACAATGTAAGCGTTCCGAAGCATTTTTAAACTTCACCGCAATTCCGAGAACAACGGAAGAGTTCCGAAGCATTTTTAAACGTCAGCGGAATTCCGAGAACAATGGAAGAGTTCTGAAGCATTTTTAAACGTCAGCGGAATTCTGCAAACACTGGAAGAGTTCCGAAGCATTTTTAAACTTCAGCGGAATTTGGAGAACAATCGAAGAGTTCCGAAGCAATTTTAAAAGTCAGCGGAATTCCGAGAACAATGGAAGAGTTGTGAAGCATTTTTAAACGTCAGTGGAATTCCAAGAACAAAGGAAGAGTTCCGAAGCATTTTTAAATGTCAGCGGAATTCTGAGAACAATGGAAGAGTTCTGAAGCATTTTTAAAAGTCAGCAGAATTCCGAGAACAATGGAAGAGTTGTGAAGCATTTTTAAACGTCAGCGGAATTCCGAGAACAATGGAAGAGTTCTGAAGGCTTTTTAAATGTCAGCGGAATTCCGAGAACAATGGAAGAGTTCCGAAGCATTTTTAAATGTCAGCGGAATTCTGAGAACAATGGAAGAGTTCCGAAGCATTTTTAAACTTCAGCAGAATTCCGAGAACAATGGAAGAGTTCCGAAGCATACTTAAACTTCAGCGGAATTCCGAGAACAATGGAAGAGTTCTGAAGCATTTTTAAAAGTCAGCGGAATACCAGAACAATGGAAGAGTTCCGAAGCATTTTTAAATGTCAGCTGAATTCCGAGAACAATGGAAGAGTTCTGCAGCATTTTTAAACGTCAGCGGATTTTGAAAACAATGGAAGATTTCCGAAGCATTTTTAAACGTCAGCGGAATTCTGCAAACACTGGAAGAGTTCCGAAGCATTTTTAAACTTCAGCGGAATTTGGAGAACAATCGAAGAGTTCCGAAGCAATTTTAAAAGTCAGCGGAATTCCGAGAACAATGGAAGAGTTGTGAAGCATTTTTAAACGTCAGTGGAATTCCAAGAACAAAGGAAGAGTTCCGAAGCATTTTTAAACGTCAGCGGAATTCCGAGAACAATGGAAGAGTTCTGAAGGCTTTTTAAATGTCAGCGGAATTCCGAGAACAATGGAAGAGTTCCGAAGCATTTTTAAATGTCAGCGGAATTCTGAGAACAATGGAAGAGTTCCGAAGCATTTTTAAACTTCAGCAGAATTCCGAGAACAATGGAAGAGTTCCGAAGCATACTTAAACGTCAGCGGAATTCCGAGAACAATGGAAGAGTTCTGAAGGCTTTTTAAATGTCAGCGGAATTCCGAGAACAATGGAAGAGTTCCGAAGCATTTTTAAATGTCAGCGGAATTCTGAGAACAATGGAAGAGTTCCGAAGCATTTTTAAACTTCAGCAGAATTCCGAGAACAATGGAAGAGTTCCGAAGCATACTTAAACTTCAGCGGAATTCCGAGAACAATGGAAGAGTTCTGAAGCATTTTTAAAAGTCAGCGGAATACCAGAACAATGGAAGAGTTCCGAAGCATTTTTAAATGTCAGCTGAATTCCGAGAACAATGGAAGAGTTCTGCAGCATTTTTAAACGTCAGCGGATTTTGAAAACAATGGAAGATTTCCGAAGCATTTTTAAACGTCAGCGGAATTCTGCAAACACTGGAAGAGTTCCGAAGCATTTTTAAACTTCAGCGGAATTTGGAGAACAATCGAAGAGTTCCGAAGCAATTTTAAAAGTCAGCGGAATTCCGAGAACAATGGAAGAGTTCTGAAGCATTTTTAAAAGTCAGCAGAATTCCGAGAACAATGGAAGAGTTGTGAAGCATTTTTAAACGTCAGCGGAATTCCGAGAACAATGGAAGAGTTCTGAAGGCTTTTTAAATGTCAGCGGAATTCCGAGAACAATGGAAGAGTTCCGAAGCATTTTTAAATGTCAGTGGAATTCTGAGAACAATGGAA
Organism: Phyllobates terribilis; assembly: GCF_046119375.1. Taxonomy (NCBI): domain Eukaryota; kingdom Metazoa; phylum Chordata; class Amphibia; order Anura; family Dendrobatidae; genus Phyllobates; species Phyllobates terribilis. The sequence goes on along the minus strand of NW_027362775.1, from coordinate 16,671,284 downwards.
GAGTTCCGAAGCATTTTTAAACTTCAGCAGAATTCCGAGAACAATGGAAGAGTTCCGAAGCATACTTAAACTTCAGGGGAATTCCGAGAACAATGGAAGAGTTCTGAAGCATTTTTAAAAGTCAGCGGAATACCAGAACAATGGAAGAGTTCCGAAGCATTTTTAAATGTCAGCGGAATTCTGAGAACAATGGAAGAGTTCCGAAGCATTTTTAAACTTCAGCAGAATTCCGAGAACAATGGAAGAGTTCCGAAGCATACTTAAACTTCAGCGGAATTCCGAGAACAATGGAAGAGTTCAGAAGCATTTTTAAAAGTCAGCGGAATACCGAGAACAATGGAAGAGTTGTGAAGCATTTTTAAGCATCAGCGGAATTCCGAGAACAATGGAAGAGTTCCGAAGCATTTTTAAACTTCAGCGGAATTCCGAGAACAATGGAAGAGTTCTGAAGCATTTTTAAAAGTCAGCGGAATTCTGAGAACAATAGAAGAGTTGTGAAGCATTTTTAAGTGTCAGCGGAATTCCGAGAACAATGGAAGAATTCCGAAGCATTTTTAAACTTCAAAACTTCAGCGGAATTCCGAGAACAATGGAAGAGTTCCGAAGCATTTTTAAAAGTCAGCGGAATTCTGAGAACAATGGAAGAGTTCCGAAGCATTTTTAAAAGTCAGCGGAATTCCGAGAACAATGGAAGAGTTCTGAAGCATTTTTAAAAGTCAGCGGAATTCTGAGAACAATAGAAGAGTTGTGAAGCATTTTTAAGCGTCAGCGGAATTCCGAGAACAATGGAAGAATTCCGAAGCATTTTTAAACTTCAAAACTTCAGCAGAATTCCGAGAACAATGGAAGAGTTCCGAAGCATTCTTAAACTTCAGCGGAATTCCGAGAACAATGGAAGAGTTCCGAAGCATTTTTAAAAGTCAGCGGAATTCCGAGAACAATGGAAGAGTTCCGAAGCATTTTTAAAAGTCAGCAGAATTCCGAGAACAATAGAAGGGTACCAAAGCATGTTTAAACTTCAGCGGAATTCTGAGAACAATGGAAGAGTTCCGAAGCATTTTTAAACGTCAGCGGAATTCCGAGAACAATGGAAGAGTTCTGAAGCATTTTTAAACGTCAGCGGAATTTTGAAAACAATGGAAGATTTCCGAAGCATTTTTAAACGTCAGCGGAATTCTGCGAACACTGGAAGAGTTCCGAAGCTTTTTTAAAAGTCAGCGGAATTCCGAGAACAATGGAAGAGTTGTGAAGCATTTTTAAGCGTCAGCGGAATTCCGAGAACAATGGAAAAATTCCGAAGCATTTTTAAACTTCAAAACTTCAGCGGAATTCCGAGAACAATGGAAGAGTTCCGAAGCATTTTTAAAAGTCAGCGGAATTCCGAGAACAATGGAAGAGTTCCGAAGCATTTTTAAAAGTCAGCAGAATTCCGAGAACAATAGAAGGGTACCAAAGCATGTTTAAACTTCAGCGGAATTCTGAGAACAATGTAAGCGTTCCGAAGCATTTTTAAACTTCACCGCAATTCCGAGAACAATGGAAGAGTTCCGAAGCATTTTTAAACGTCAGCGGAATTCCGAGAACAATGGAAGAGTTCTGAAGCATTTTTAAACGTCAGCGGATTTTGAAAACAATGGAAGATTTCCGAAGCATTTTTAAACGTCAGCGGAATTCTGCAAACACTGGAAGAGTTCCGAAGCATTTTTAAACTTCAGCGGAATTTGGAGAACAATCGAAGAGTTCCGAAGCAATTTTAAAAGTCAGCGGAATTCCGAGAACAATGGAAGAGTTATGAAGCATTTTTAAACGTCAGTGGAATTCCAAGAACAAAGGAAGAGTTCCGAAGCATTTTTAAACGTCAGCGGAATTCCGAGAACAATGGAAGAGTTCCGAAGCATTTTTAAATGTCAGCGGAATTCTGAGAACAATGGAAGAGTTCCGAAGCATTTTTAAACTTCAGCAGAATTCCGAGACCAATGGAAGAGTTCCGAAGCATACTTAAACTTCAGCGGAATTCCGAGAACAATGGAAGAGTTCAGAAGCATTTTTAAAAGTCAGCGGAATTCCGAGAACAATGGAAGAGTTCCGAAGCATTTTTAAAAGTCAGCGGAATTCCGAGAACAATGGAAGAGTTCCGAAGCATTTTTAAAAGTCAGCAGAATTCCGAGAACAATAGAAGGGTACCAAAGCATGTTTAAACTTCAGCGGAATTCTGAGAACAATGGAAGAGTTCCGAAGCATTTTTAAACTTCACCGCAATTCCGAGAACAATGGAAGAGTTGTGAAGCATTTTTAAGCGTCAGCGGAATTCCGAGAACAATGGAAAAATTCCGAAGCATTTTTAAACTTCAAAACTTCAGCGGAATTCCGAGAACAATGGAAGAGTTCCGAAGCATTTTTAAAAGTCAGCGGAATTCCGAGAACAATGGAAGAGTTCCGAAGCATTTTTAAAAGTCAGCAGAATTCCGAGAACAATAGAAGGGTACCAAAGCATGTTTAAACTTCAGCGGAATTCTGAGAACAATGTAAGCGTTCCGAAGCATTTTTAAACTTCACCGCAATTCCGAGAACAATGGAAGAGTTCCGAAGCATTTTTAAACGTCAGCGGAATTCCGAGAACAATGGAAGAGTTCTGAAGCATTTTTAAACGTCAGCGGATTTTGAAAACAATGGAAGATTTCCGAAGCATTTTTAAACGTCAGCGGAATTCTGCAAACACTGGAAGAGTTCCGAAGCATTTTTAAACTTCAGCGGAATTTGGAGAACAATCGAAGAGTTCCGAAGCAATTTTAAAAGTCAGCGGAATTCCGAGAACAATGGAAGAGTTATGAAGCATTTTTAAACGTCAGTGGAATTCCAAGAACAAAGGAAGAGTTCCGAAGCATTTTTAAACGTCAGCGGAATTCCGAGAACAATGGAAGAGTTCCGAAGCATTTTTAAATGTCAGCGGAATTCTGAGAACAATGGAAGAGTTCCGAAGCATTTTTAAACTTCAGCAGAATTCCGAGACCAATGGAAGAGTTCCGAAGCATACTTAAACTTCAGCGGAATTCCGAGAACAATGGAAGAGTTCAGAAGCATTTTTAAAAGTCAGCGGAATTCCGAGAACAATGGAAGAGTTCCGAAGCATTTTTAAAAGTCAGCGGAATTCCGAGAACAATGGAAGAGTTCCGAAGCATTTTTAAAAGTCAGCAGAATTCCGAGAACAATAGAAGGGTACCAAAGCATGTTTAAACTTCAGCGGAATTCTGAGAACAATGGAAGAGTTCCGAAGCATTTTTAAACGTCAGCGGAATTCCGAGAACAATGGAAGAGTTCTGAAGCATTTTTAAACGTCAGCGGAATTTTGAAAACAATGGAAGATTTCCGAAGCATTTTTAAACGTCAGCGGAATTCTGCGAACACTGGAAGAGTTCCGAAGCATTTTTAAACGTCAGCGGAATTTTGAAAACAATGGAAGATTTCCGAAGCATTTTTAAACGTCAGCGGAATTCTGCAAACACTGGAAGAGTTCCGAAGCATTTTTAAAAGTCAGCGGAATTCCGAGAACAATGGAAGAGTTGTGAAGCATTTTTAAGCGTCAGCGGAATTCCGAGAACAATGGAAAAATTCCGAAGCATTTTTAAACTTCAAAACTTCAGCGGAATTCCGAGAACAATGGAAGAGTTCCGAAGCATTTTTAAAAGTCAGCAGAATTCCGAGAACAATAGAAGGGTACCAAAGCATGTTTAAACTTCAGCGGAATTCTGAGAACAATGTAAGCGTTCCGAAGCATTTTTAAACTTCACCGCAATTCCGAGAACAACGGAAGAGTTCCGAAGCATTTTTAAACGTCAGCGGAATTCCGAGAACAATGGAAGAGTTCTGAAGCATTTTTAAACGTCAGCGGAATTCTGCAAACACTGGAAGAGTTCCGAAGCATTTTTAAACTTCAGCGGAATTTGGAGAACAATCGAAGAGTTCCGAAGCAATTTTAAAAGTCAGCGGAATTCCGAGAACAATGGAAGAGTTCTGAAGCATTTTTAAAAGTCAGCAGAATTCCGAGAACAATGGAAGAGTTGTGAAGCATTTTTAAACGTCAGCGGAATTCCGAGAACAATGGAAGAGTTCTGAAGGCTTTTTAAATGTCAGCGGAATTCCGAGAACAATGGAAGAGTTCCGAAGCATTTTTAAATGTCAGCGGAATTCTGAGAACAATGGAAGAGTTCCGAAGCATTTTTAAACTTCAGCAGAATTCCGAGAACAATGGAAGAGTTCCGAAGCATACTTAAACTTCAGCGGAATTCCGAGAACAATGGAAGAGTTCTGAAGCATTTTTAAAAGTCAGCGGAATACCAGAACAATGGAAGAGTTCCGAAGCATTTTTAAATGTCAGCTGAATTCCGAGAACAATGGAAGAGTTCTGCAGCATTTTTAAACGTCAGCGGATTTTGAAAACAATGGAAGATTTCCGAAGCATTTTTAAACGTCAGCGGAATTCTGCAAACACTGGAAGAGTTCCGAAGCATTTTTAAACTTCAGCGGAATTTGGAGAACAATCGAAGAGTTCCGAAGCAATTTTAAAAGTCAGCGGAATTCCGAGAACAATGGAAGAGTTGTGAAGCATTTTTAAACGTCAGTGGAATTCCAAGAACAAAGGAAGAGTTCCGAAGCATTTTTAAACGTCAGCGGAATTCCGAGAACAATGGAAGAGTTCTGAAGGCTTTTTAAATGTCAGCGGAATTCCGAGAACAATGGAAGAGTTCCGAAGCATTTTTAAATGTCAGCGGAATTCTGAGAACAATGGAAGAGTTCCGAAGCATTTTTAAACTTCAGCAGAATTCCGAGAACAATGGAAGAGTTCCAAAGCATACTTAAACTTCAGCGGAATTCCGAGAACAATGGAAGAGTTCAGAAGCATTTTTAAAAGTCAGCGGAATACCGAGAACAATGGAAGAGTTGTGAAGCATTTTTAAGCATCAGCGGAATTCCGAGAACAATGGAAGAGTTCCGAAGCATTTTTAAACTTCAGCGGAATTCCGAGAACAATGGAAGAGTTCTGAAGCATTTTTAAAAGTCAGCGGAATTCTGAGAACAATAGAAGAGTTGTGAAGCATTTTTAAGTGTCAGCGGAATTCCGAGAACAATGGAAGAATTCCGAAGCATTTTTAAACTTCAAAACTTCAGCGGAATTCCGAGAACAATGGAAGAGTTCCGAAGCATTTTTAAAAGTCAGCGGAATTCTGAGAACAATGGAAGAGTTCCGAAGCATTTTTAAAAGTCAGCGGAATTCCGAGAACAATGGAAGAGTTCTGAAGCATTTTTAAAAGTCAGCGGAATTCTGAGAACAATAGAAGAGTTGTGAAGCATTTTTAAGCGTCAGCGGAATTCCGAGAACAATGGAAGAATTCCGAAGCATTTTTAAACTTCAAAACTTCAGCAGAATTCCGAGAACAATGGAAGAGTTCCGAAGCATTTTTAAAAGTCAGCGGAATTCCGAGAACAATGGAAGAGTTCCGAAGCATTTTTAAAAGTCAGCAGAATTCCGAGAACAATAGAAGGGTACCAAAGCATGTTTAAACTTCAGCGGAATTCTGAGAACAATGGAAGAGTTCCGAAGCATTTTTAAACGTCAGCGGAATTCCGAGAACAATGGAAGAGTTCTGAAGCATTTTTAAACGTCAGCGGAATTTTGAAAACAATGGAAGATTTCCGAAGCATTTTTAAACGTCAGCGGAATTCTGCGAACACTGGAAGAGTTCCGAAGCTTTTTTAAAAGTCAGCGGAATTCCGAGAACAATGGAAGAGTTGTGAAGCATTTTTAAGCGTCAGCGGAATTCCGAGAACAATGGAAAAATTCCGAAGCATTTTTAAACTTCAAAACTTCAGCGGAATTCCGAGAACAATGGAAGAGTTCCGAAGCATTTTTAAAAGTCAGCGGAATTCCGAGAACAATGGAAGAGTTCCGAAGCATTTTTAAAAGTCAGCAGAATTCCGAGAACAATAGAAGGGTACCAAAGCATGTTTAAACTTCAGCGGAATTCTGAGAACAATGTAAGCGTTCCGAAGCATTTTTAAACTTCACCGCAATTCCGAGAACAATGGAAGAGTTCCGAAGCATTTTTAAACGTCAGCGGAATTCCGAGAACAATGGAAGAGTTCTGAAGCATTTTTAAACGTCAGCGGATTTTGAAAACAATGGAAGATTTATGAAGCATTTTTAAACGTCAGCGGAATTCTGCAAACACTGGAAGAGTTCCGAAGCATTTTTAAACTTCAGCGGAATTTGGAGAACAATCGAAGAGTTCCGAAGCAATTTTAAAAGTCAGCGGAATTCCGAGAACAATGGAAGAGTTATGAAGCATTTTTAAACGTCAGTGGAATTCCAAGAACAAAGGAAGAGTTCCGAAGCATTTTTAAACGTCAGCGGAATTCCGAGAACAATGGAAGAGTTCTGAAGGCTTTTTAAATGTCAGCGGAATTCCGAGAACAATGGAAGAGTTCCGAAGCATTTTTAAAAGTCAGCAGAATTCCGAGAACAATAGAAGGGTACCAAAGCATGTTTAAACTTCAGCGGAATTCTGAGAACAATGGAAGAGTTCCGAAGCATTTTTAAACGTCAGCGGAATTCCGAGAACAATGGAAGAGTTCTGAAGCATTTTTAAACGTCAGCGGAATTTTGAAAACAATGGAAGATTTCCGAAGCATTTTTAAACGTCAGCGGAATTCTGCGAACACTGGAAGAGTTCCGAAGCATTTTTAAACGTCAGCGGAATTTTGAAAACAATGGAAGATTTTCGAAGCATTTTTAAACGTCAGCGGAATTCTGCAAACACTGGAAGAGTTCCGAAGCATTTTTAAAAGTCAGCGGAATTCCGAGAACAATGGAAGAGTTGTGAAGCATTTTTAAGCGTCAGCGGAATTCCGAGAACAATGGAAAAATTCCGAAGCATTTTTAAACTTCAAAACTTCAGCGGAATTCCGAGAACAATGGAAGAGTTCCGAAGCATTTTTAAAAGTCAGCAGAATTCCGAGAACAATAGAAGGGTACCAAAGCATGTTTAAACTTCAGCGGAATTCTGAGAACAATGTAAGCGTTCCGAAGCATTTTTAAACTTCACCGCAATTCCGAGAACAACGGAAGAGTTCCGAAGCATTTTTAAACGTCAGCGGAATTCCGAGAACAATGGAAGAGTTCTGAAGCATTTTTAAACGTCAGCGGATTTTGAAAACAATGGAAGATTTCTGAAGCATTTTTAAACGTCAGCGGAATTCTGCAAACACTGGAAGAGTTCCGAAGCATTTTTAAACTTCAGCGGAATTTGGAGAACAATCGAAGAGTTCCGATGCAATTTTAAAAGTCAGCGGAATTCCGAGAACAATGGAAGAGTTGTGAAGCATTTTTAAACGTCAGTGGAATTCCAAGAACAAAGGAAGAGTTCCGAAGCATTTTTAAACGTCAGCGGAATTCCGAGAACAATGGAAGAGTTCTGAAGGCTTTTTAAATGTCAGCGGAATTCCGAGAACAATGGAAGAGTTCCGAATCATTTTTAAATGTCAGCGGAATTCTGAGAACAATGGAAGAGTTCCGAAGCATTTTTAAACTTCAGCAGAATTCCGAGAACAATGGAAGAGTTCCGAAGCATACTTAAACTTCAGCGGAATTCCGAGAACAATGGAAGAGTTCAGAAGCATTTTTAAAAGTCAGCGGAATTCCGAGAACAATGGAAGAGTTCCGAAGCATTTTTAAAAGTCAGCGGAATTCCGAGAACAATGGAAGAGTTGTGAAGCATTTTTAAGCATCAGCGGAATTCCGAGAACAATGGAAGAGTTCCGAAGCATTTTTAAACTTCAGCAGAATTCTGAGAACAATGGAAGAGTTCCGAAGCATTCTTAAACTTCAGCGGAATTCCGAGGACAATGGAAGAGTTCCGAAGCATTTTTAAATGTCAGCGGAATTCCGAGAACAATAGAAGAGTTGTGAAGCATTTTTAAGCGTCAGCGGAATTCCGAGAACAATGGAAGAATTCCGAAGCATTTTTATACTTCAGCAGAATTCTGAGAACAATGGAAGAGATCTGTAGCATTCTTAAACTTCAGCGGAATTCCGAGAACAATGGAACAGTTTTGAAGCAATTTTAAGCGTCAGCTTAATTCCGACAACAATGGAAGAGTTCCGAAGCATTTTTAAAAGTCAGCGGAATTCTGAGAACAATAGAAGAGTTGTGAAGCATTTTTAAGCGTCATCGGAATTCCGAGAACAATGGAAGAATTCCGAAGCATTTGTAAACTTCAAAACTTCAGAAGAATTCCGAGAACAATGGAAGAGTTCCGAAGCATTTTTAAACTTCAGCAGAATTCCGAGAACAATGGAAGAGTTCCGAAGCATACTTAAACTTCAGCGGAATTCCGAGAACAATGGAAGAGTTGTGAAGCATTTTTAAACGTCAGCGGAATTCCGAGAACAATGGAAGAGTTCTGAAGCCTTTTTAAATGTCAGCGGAATTCCGAGAACAATGGAAGAGTTCCGAAGCATTTTTAAATGTCAGCGGAATTCTGAGAACAATGGAAGAGTTCCGAAGCATTTTTAAACTTCAGCAGAATTCCGAGAACAATGGAAGAGTTCCGAAGCATACTTAAACTTCAGCGGAATTCCGAGAACAATGGAAGAGTTCTGAAGCATTTTTAAAAGACAGCGGAATACCGAGAACAATGGAAGAGTTGTGAAGCATTTTTAAACGTCAGCGGAATACCAGAACAATGGAAGAGTTCGGAAGCATTTTTAAATGTCAGCGGAATTCCGAGAACAATGGAAGAGTTCTGAAGCATTATTAAACGTCAGCGGATTTTGAAAACAATGGAAGATTTCCGAAGCATTTTTAAACGTCAGCGGAATTCTGCAAACACTGGAAGAGTTCCGAAGCATTTTTAAACTTCAGCGGAATTTGGAGAACAATCGAAGAGTTCCGAAGCAATTTTAAAAGTCAGCGGAATTCCGAGAACAATGGAAGAGTTGTGAAGCATTTTTAAACGTCAGTGGAATTCCAAGAACAAAGGAAGAGTTCCGAAGCATTTTTAAACGTCAGCGGAATTCCGAGAACAATGGAAGAGTTCTGAAGGCTTTTTAAATGTCAGCGGAATTCCGAGAACAATGGAAGAGTTCCGAAGCATTTTTAAATGTCAGCGGAATTCTGAGAACAATGGAAGAGTTCCGAAGCATTTTTAAACTTCAGTAGAATTCCGAGAACAATGGAAGAGTTCCGAAGCATACTTAAACTTCAGCGGAATTCCGAGAACAATGGAAGAGTTCTGAAGCATTTTTAAACTTCAGCGGAATTTGGAGAACAATCGAAGAGTTTCGAAGCATTTTTAAAAGTCAGCGGAATTCCGAGAACAATGGAAGAGTTGTGAAGCATTTTTAAGCATCAGCGGAATTCCGAGAACAATGGAAGAGTTCCGAAGCATTTTTAAAAGTCAGCGGAATTCTGAGAACAATAGAAGAGTTGTGAAGCATTTTTAAGCGTCAGCGGAATTCCGAGAACAATGGAAGAGTTCCGAAGCATTTGTAAACTTCAAAACTTCAGAAGAATTCCGAGAACAATGGAAGAGTTCCGAAGCATTTTTAAACTTCAGCAGAATTCCGAGAACAATGGAAGAGTTCCGAAGCTTTTGTAAAAGTCAGCGGAATTCCGAGAACAATGGAAGAGTTGTGAAGCATTTTTAAGCGTCAGCGGAATTCCGAGAACAATGGAAAAATTCCGAAGCATTTTTAAACTTCAAAACTTCAGCGGAATTCCGAGAACAATGGAAGAGTTCCGAAGCATTTTTAAAAGTCAGCGGAATTCCGAGAACAATGGAAGAGTTCCGAAGCATTTTTAAAAGTCAGCAGAATTCCGAGAACAATAGAAGGGTACCAAAGCATGTTTAAACTTCAGCGGAATTCTGAGAACAATGTAAGCGTTCCGAAGCATTTTTAAACTTCACCACAATTCCGAGAACAATGGAAGAGTTCCGAAGCATTTTTAAACGTCAGCGGAATTCCGAGAACAATGGAAGAGTTCTGAAGCATTTTTAAACGTCAGCGGATTTTGAAAACAATGGAAGATTTCCGAAGCATTTTTAAACGTCAGCGGAATTCTGCAAACACTGGAAGAGTTCCGAAGCATTTTTAAACTTCAGCGGAATTTGGAGAACAATCGAAGAGTTCCGAAGCAATTTTAAAAGTCAGCGGAATTCCGAGAACAATGGAAGAGTTATGAAGCATTTTTAAACGTCAGCGGAATTCCGAGAACAATGGAAGAGTTCTGAAGGCTTTTTAAATGTCAGCGGAATTCCGAGAACAATGGAAGAGTTCCGAAGCATTTTTAAATGTCAGCGGAATTCTGAGAACAATGGAAGAGTTCCGAAGCATTTTTAAACTTCAGCAGAATTCCGAGACCAATGGAAGAGTTCCGAAGCATACTTAAACTTCAGCGGAATTCCGAGAACAATGGAAGAGTTCAGAAGCATTTTTAAAAGTCAGCGGAATTCCGAGAACAATGGAAGAGTTCCGAAGCATTTTTAAAAGTCAGCGGAATTCTGAGAACAATAGAAGAGTTGTGAAGCATTTTTAAGCGTCAGCGGAATTCCGAGAACAATGGAAGAGTTCCGAAGCATTTGTAAACTTCAAAACTTCAGAAGAATTCCGAGAACAATGGAAGAGTTCCGAAGCATTTTTAAACTTCAGCAGAATTCCGAGAACAATGGAAGAGTTCCGAAGCTTTTGTAAAAGTCAGCGGAATTCCGAGAACAATGGAAGAGTTGTGAAGCATTTTTAAGCGTCAGCGGAATTCCGAGAACAATGGAAAAATTCCGAAGCATTTTTAAACTTCAAAACTTCAGCGGAATTCCGAGAACAATGGAAGAGTTCCGAAGCATTTTTAAAAGTCAGCGGAATTCCGAGAACAATGGAAGAGTTCCGAAGCATTTTTAAAAGTCAGCAGAATTCCGAGAACAATAGAAGGGTACCAAAGCATGTTTAAACTTCAGCGGAATTCTGAGAACAATGTAAGCGTTCCGAAGCATTTTTAAACTTCACCACAATTCCGAGAACAATGGAAGAGTTCCGAAGCATTTTTAAACGTCAGCGGAATTCCGAGAACAATGGAAGAGTTCTGAAGCATTTTTAAACGTCAGCGGATTTTGAAAACAATGGAAGATTTCCGAAGCATTTTTAAACGTCAGCGGAATTCTGCAAACACTGGAAGAGTTCCGAAGCATTTTTAAACTTCAGCGGAATTTGGAGAACAATCGAAGAGTTCCGAAGCAATTTTAAAAGTCAGCGGAATTCCGAGAACAATGGAAGAGTTATGAAGCATTTTTAAACGTCAGCGGAATTCCGAGAACAATGGAAGAGTTCTGAAGGCTTTTTAAATGTCAGCGGAATTCCGAGAACAATGGAAGAGTTCCGAAGCATTTTTAAATGTCAGCGGAATTCTGAGAACAATGGAAGAGTTCCGAAGCATTTTTAAACTTCAGCAGAATTCCGAGACCAATGGAAGAGTTCCGAAGCATACTTAAACTTCAGCGGAATTCCGAGAACAATGGAAGAGTTCAGAAGCATTTTTAAAAGTCAGCGGAATTCCGAGAACAATGGAAGAGTTCCGAAGCATTTTTAAAAGTCAGCGGAATTCCGAGAACAATGGAAGAGTTCCGAAGCATTTTTAAAAGTCAGCAGAATTCCGAGAACAATAGAAGGGTACCAAAACATGTTTAAACTTCAGCGGAATTCTGAGAACAATGGAAGAGTTCCGAAGCATTCTTAAACTTCAGCGGAATTCCGAGGACAATGGAAGAGTTCCGAAGCATTTTTAAATGTCAGCGGAATTCCGAGAACAATAGAAGAGTTGTGAAGCATTTTTAAGCGTCAGCGGAATTCCGAGAACAATGGAAGAATTCCGAAGCATTTTTATACTTCAGCAGAATTCTGAGAACAATGGAAGAGATCTGTAGCATTCTTAAACTTCAGCGGAATTCCGAGAACAATGGAACAGTTTTGAAGCAATTTTAAGCGTCAGCTTAATTCCGACAACAATGGAAGAGTTCCGAAGCATTTTTAAAAGTCAGCGGAATTCTGAGAACAATAGAAGAGTTGTGAAGCATTTTTAAGCGTCATCGGAATTCCGAGAACAATGGAAGAATTCCGAAGCATTTGTAAACTTCAAAACTTCAGAAGAATTCCGAGAACAATGGAAGAGTTCCGAAGCATTTTTAAACTTCAGCAGAATTCCGAGAACAATGGAAGAGTTCCGAAGCATACTTAAACTTCAGCGGAATTCCGAGAACAATGGAAGAGTTGTGAAGCATTTTTAAACGTCAGCGGAATTCCGAGAACAATGGAAGAGTTCTGAAGCCTTTTTAAATGTCAGCGGAATTCCGAGAACAATGGAAGAGTTCCGAAGCATTTTTAAATGTCAGCGGAATTCTGAGAACAATGGAAGAGTTCCGAAGCATTTTTAAACTTCAGCAGAATTCCGAGAACAATGGAAGAGTTCCGAAGCATACTTAAACTTCAGCGGAATTCCGAGAACAATGGAAGAGTTCTGAAGCATTTTTAAAAGACAGCGGAATACCGAGAACAATGGAAGAGTTGTGAAGCATTTTTAAACGTCAGCGGAATACCAGAACAATGGAAGAGTTCGGAAGCATTTTTAAATGTCAGCGGAATTCCGAGAACAATGGAAGAGTTCTGAAGCATTATTAAACGTCAGCGGATTTTGAAAACAATGGAAGATTTCCGAAGCATTTTTAAACGTCAGCGGAATTCTGCAAACACTGGAAGAGTTCCGAAGCATTTTTAAACTTCAGCGGAATTTGGAGAACAATCGAAGAGTTCCGAAGCAATTTTAAAAGTCAGCGGAATTCCGAGAACAATGGAAGAGTTGTGAAGCATTTTTAAACGTCAGTGGAATTCCAAGAACAAAGGAAGAGTTCCGAAGCATTTTTAAACGTCAGCGGAATTCCGAGAACAATGGAAGAGTTCTGAAGGCTTTTTAAATGTCAGCGGAATTCCGAGAACAATGGAAGAGTTCCGAAGCATTTTTAAATGTCAGCGGAATTCTGAGAACAATGGAAGAGTTCCGAAGCATTTTTAAACTTCAGTAGAATTCCGAGAACAATGGAAGAGTTCCGAAGCATACTTAAACTTCAGCGGAATTCCGAGAACAATGGAAGAGTTCTGAAGCATTTTTAAACTTCAGCGGAATTTGGAGAACAATCGAAGAGTTTCGAAGCATTTTTAAAAGTCAGCGGAATTCCGAGAACAATGGAAGAGTTGTGAAGCATTTTTAAGCATCAGCGGAATTCCGAGAACAATGGAAGAGTTCCGAAGCATTTTTAAAAGTCAGCGGAATTCTGAGAACAATAGAAGAGTTGTGAAGCATTTTTAAGCGTCAGCGGAATTCCGAGAACAATGGAAGAGTTCCGAAGCATTTGTAAACTTCAAAACTTCAGAAGAATTCCGAGAACAATGGAAGAGTTCCGAAGCATTTTTAAACTTCAGCAGAATTCCGAGAACAATGGAAGAGTTCCGAAGCTTTTGTAAAAGTCAGCGGAATTCCGAGAACAATGGAAGAGTTGTGAAGCATTTTTAAGCGTCAGCGGAATTCCGAGAACAATGGAAAAATTCCGAAGCATTTTTAAACTTCAAAACTTCAGCGGAATTCCGAGAACAATGGAAGAGTTCCGAAGCATTTTTAAAAGTCAGCGGAATTCCGAGAACAATGGAAGAGTTCCGAAGCATTTTTAAAAGTCAGCAGAATTCCGAGAACAATAGAAGGGTACCAAAGCATGTTTAAACTTCAGCGGAATTCTGAGAACAATGTAAGCGTTCCGAAGCATTTTTAAACTTCACCACAATTCCGAGAACAATGGAAGAGTTCCGAAGCATTTTTAAACGTCAGCGGAATTCCGAGAACAATGGAAGAGTTCTGAAGCATTTTTAAACGTCAGCGGATTTTGAAAACAATGGAAGATTTCCGAAGCATTTTTAAACGTCAGCGGAATTCTGCAAACACTGGAAGAGTTCCGAAGCATTTTTAAACTTCAGCGGAATTTGGAGAACAATCGAAGAGTTCCGAAGCAATTTTAAAAGTCAGCGGAATTCCGAGAACAATGGAAGAGTTATGAAGCATTTTTAAACGTCAGCGGAATTCCGAGAACAATGGAAGAGTTCTGAAGGCTTTTTAAATGTCAGCGGAATTCCGAGAACAATGGAAGAGTTCCGAAGCATTTTTAAATGTCAGCGGAATTCTGAGAACAATGGAAGAGTTCCGAAGCATTTTTAAACTTCAGCAGAATTCCGAGACCAATGGAAGAGTTCCGAAGCATACTTAAACTTCAGCGGAATTCCGAGAACAATGGAAGAGTTCAGAAGCATTTTTAAAAGTCAGCGGAATTCCGAGAACAATGGAAGAGTTCCGAAGCATTTTTAAAAGTCAGCGGAATTCTGAGAACAATAGAAGAGTTGTGAAGCATTTTTAAGCGTCAGCGGAATTCCGAGAACAATGGAAGAGTTCCGAAGCATTTGTAAACTTCAAAACTTCAGAAGAATTCCGAGAACAATGGAAGAGTTCCGAAGCATTTTTAAACTTCAGCAGAATTCCGAGAACAATGGAAGAGTTCCGAAGCTTTTGTAAAAGTCAGCGGAATTCCGAGAACAATGGAAGAGTTGTGAAGCATTTTTAAGCGTCAGCGGAATTCCGAGAACAATGGAAAAATTCCGAAGCATTTTTAAACTTCAAAACTTCAGCGGAATTCCGAGAACAATGGAAGAGTTCCGAAGCATTTTTAAAAGTCAGCGGAATTCCGAGAACAATGGAAGAGTTCCGAAGCATTTTTAAAAGTCAGCAGAATTCCGAGAACAATAGAAGGGTACCAAAGCATGTTTAAACTTCAGCGGAATTCTGAGAACAATGTAAGCGTTCCGAAGCATTTTTAAACTTCACCACAATTCCGAGAACAATGGAAGAGTTCCGAAGCATTTTTAAACGTCAGCGGAATTCCGAGAACAATGGAAGAGTTCTGAAGCATTTTTAAACGTCAGCGGATTTTGAAAACAATGGAAGATTTCCGAAGCATTTTTAAACGTCAGCGGAATTCTGCAAACACTGGAAGAGTTCCGAAGCATTTTTAAACTTCAGCGGAATTTGGAGAACAATCGAAGAGTTCCGAAGCAATTTTAAAAGTCAGCGGAATTCCGAGAACAATGGAAGAATTATGAAGCATTTTTAAACGTCAGCGGAATTCCGAGAACAATGGAAGAGTTCTGAAGGCTTTTTAAATGTCAGCGGAATTCCGAGAACAATGGAAGAGTTCCGAAGCATTTTTAAATGTCAGCGGAATTCTGAGAACAATGGAAGAGTTCCGAAGCATTTTTAAACTTCAGCAGAATTCCGAGACCAATGGAAGAGTTCCGAAGCATACTTAAACTTCAGCGGAATTCCGAGAACAATGGAAGAGTTCAGAAGCATTTTTAAAAGTCAGCGGAATTCCGAGAACAATGGAAGAGTTCCGAAGCATTTTTAAAAGTCAGCGGAATTCCGAGAACAATGGAAGAGTTCCGAAGCATTTTTAAAAGTCAGCAGAATTCCGAGAACAATAGAAGGGTACCAAAACATGTTTAAACTTCAGCGGAATTCTGAGAACAATGGAAGAGTTCCGAAGCATTTTTAAACGTCAGCGGAATTCCGAGAACAATGGAAGAGTTCTGAAGCATTTTTAAACGTCAGCGGAATTTTGAAAACAATGGAAGATTTCCGAAGCATTTTTAAACGTCAGCGGAATTCTGCGAACACTGGAAGAGTTCCGAAGCATTTTTAAATGTCAGCGGAATTTTGAAAACAATGGAAGATTTCCGAAGCATTTTTAAACGTCAGCGGAATTCCGCAAACACTGGAAGAGTTCCGAAGCATTTTTAAAAGTCAGCGGAATTCCGAGAACAATGGAAGAGTTGTGAAGCATTTTTAAGCGTCAGCGGAATTCCGAGAACAATGGAAAAATTCCGAAGCATTTTTAAACTTCAAAACTTCAGCGGAATTCCAAGAACAATGGAAGAGTTCCGAAGCATTTTTAAACGTCAGCGGATTTTGAAAACAATGGAAGATTTCCGAAGCATTTTTAAACGTCAGCGGAATTCTGCAAACACTGGAAGAGTTCCGAAGCATTTTTAAACTTCAGCGGAATTTGGAGAACAATCGAAGAGTTCCGAAGCAATTTTAAAAGTCAGCGGAATTCCGAGAACAATGGAAGAGTTATGAAGCATTTTTAAACGTCAGCGGAATTCCGAGAACAATGGAAGAGTTCTGAAGGCTTTTTAAATGTCAGCGGAATTCCGAGAACAATGGAAGAGTTCCGAAGCATTTTTAAATGTCAGCGGAATTCTGAGAACAATGGAAGAGTTCCGAAGCATTTTTAAACTTCAGCAGAATTCCGAGACCAATGGAAGAGTTCCGAAGCATACTTAAACTTCAGCGGAATTCCGAGAACAATGGAAGAGTTCAGAAGCATTTTTAAAAGTCAGCGGAATTCCGAGAACAATGGAAGAGTTCCGAAGCATTTTTAAAAGTCAGCGGAATTCTGAGAACAATAGAAGAGTTGTGAAGCATTTTTAAGCGTCAGCGGAATTCCGAGAACAATGGAAGAGTTCCGAAGCATTTGTAAACTTCAAAACTTCAGAAGAATTCCGAGAACAATGGAAGAGTTCCGAAGCATTTTTAAACTTCAGCAGAATTCCGAGAACAATGGAAGAGTTCCGAAGCTTTTGTAAAAGTCAGCGGAATTCCGAGAACAATGGAAGAGTTGTGAAGCATTTTTAAGCGTCAGCGGAATTCCGAGAACAATGGAAAAATTCCGAAGCATTTTTAAACTTCAAAACTTCAGCGGAATTCCGAGAACAATGGAAGAGTTCCGAAGCATTTTTAAAAGTCAGCGGAATTCCGAGAACAATGGAAGAGTTCCGAAGCATTTTTAAAAGTCAGCAGAATTCCGAGAACAATAGAAGGGTACCAAAGCATGTTTAAACTTCAGCGGAATTCTGAGAACAATGTAAGCGTTCCGAAGCATTTTTAAACTTCACCACAATTCCGAGAACAATGGAAGAGTTCCGAAGCATTTTTAAACGTCAGCGGAATTCCGAGAACAATGGAAGAGTTCTGAAGCATTTTTAAACGTCAGCGGATTTTGAAAACAATGGAAGATTTCCGAAGCATTTTTAAACGTCAGCGGAATTCTGCAAACACTGGAAGAGTTCCGAAGCATTTTTAAACTTCAGCGGAATTTGGAGAACAATCGAAGAGTTCCGAAGCAATTTTAAAAGTCAGCGGAATTCCGAGAACAATGGAAGAGTTATGAAGCATTTTTAAACGTCAGCGGAATTCCGAGAACAATGGAAGAGTTCTGAAGGCTTTTTAAATGTCAGCGGAATTCCGAGAACAATGGAAGAGTTCCGAAGCATTTTTAAATGTCAGCGGAATTCTGAGAACAATGGAAGAGTTCCGAAGCATTTTTAAACTTCAGCAGAATTCCGAGACCAATGGAAGAGTTCCGAAGCATACTTAAACTTCAGCGGAATTCCGAGAACAATGGAAGAGTTCAGAAGCATTTTTAAAAGTCAGCGGAATTCCGAGAACAATGGAAGAGTTCCGAAGCATTTTTAAAAGTCAGCGGAATTCCGAGAACAATGGAAGAGTTCCGAAGCATTTTTAAAAGTCAGCAGAATTCCGAGAACAATAGAAGGGTACCAAAACATGTTTAAACTTCAGCGGAATTCTGAGAACAATGGAAGAGTTCCGAAGCATTTTTAAACGTCAGCGGAATTCCGAGAACAATGGAAGAGTTCTGAAGCATTTTTAAACGTCAGCGGAATTTTGAAAACAATGGAAGATTTCCGAAGCATTTTTAAACGTCAGCGGAATTCTGCGAACACTGGAAGAGTTCCGAAGCATTTTTAAATGTCAGCGGAATTTTGAAAACAATGGAAGATTTCCGAAGCATTTTTAAACGTCAGCGGAATTCCGCAAACACTGGAAGAGTTCCGAAGCATTTTTAAAAGTCAGCGGAATTCCGAGAACAATGGAAGAGTTGTGAAGCATTTTTAAGCGTCAGCGGAATTCCGAGAACAATGGAAAAATTCCGAAGCATTTTTAAACTTCAAAACTTCAGCGGAATTCCAAGAACAATGGAAGAGTTCCGAAGCATTTTTAAACGTCAGCGGAATTTTGAAAACAATGGAAGATTTCCGAAGCATTTTTAAACGTCAGCGGAATTCTGCGAACACTGGAAGAGTTCCGAAGCATTTTTAAACGTCAGCGGAATTTTGAAAACAATGGAAGATTTTCGAAGCATTTTTAAACGTCAGCGGAATTCTGCAAACACTGGAAGAGTTCCGAAGCATTTTTAAAAGTCAGCGGAATTCCGAGAACAATGGAAGAGTTGTGAAGCATTTTTAAGCGTCAGCGGAATTCCGAGAACAATGGAAAAATTCCGAAGCATTTTTAAACTTCAAAACTTCAGCGGAATTCCGAGAACAATGGAAGAGTTCCAAAGCATTTTTAAAAGTCAGCAGAATTCCGAGAACAATAGAAGGGTACCAAAGCATGTTTAAACTTCAGCGGAATTCTGAGAACAATGTAAGCGTTCCGAAGCATTTTTAAACTTCACCGCAATTCCGAGAACAACGGAAGAGTTCCGAAGCATTTTTAAACGTCAGCGGAATTCCGAGAACAATGGAAGAGTTCTGAAGCATTTTTAAACGTCAGCGGATTTTGAAAACAATGGAAGATTTCTGAAGCATTTTTAAACGTCAGCGGAATTCTGCAAACACTGGAAGAGTTCCGAAGCATTTTTAAACTTCAGCGGAATTTGGAGAACAATCGAAGAGTTCCGATGCAATTTTAAAAGTCAGCGGAATTCCGAGAACAATGGAAGAGTTGTGAAGCATTTTTAAACGTCAGTGGAATTCCAAGAACAAAGGAAGAGTTCCGAAGCATTTTTAAACGTCAGCGGAATTCCGAGAACAATGGAAGAGTTCTGAAGGCTTTTTAAATGTCAGCGGAATTCCGAGAACAATGGAAGAGTTCCGAAGCATTTTTAAATGTCAGCGGAATTCTGAGAACAATGGAAGAGTTCCGAAGCATTTTTAAACTTCAGCAGAATTCCGAGAACAATGGAAGAGTTCCGAAGCATACTTAAACTTCAGCGGAATTCCGAGAACAATGGAAGAGTTCAGAAGCATTTTTAAAAGTCATCGGAATTCCGAGAACAATGGAAGAGTTCCGAAGCATTTTTAAAAGTCAGCGGAATTCCGAGAACAATGGAAGAGTTGTGAAGCATTTTTAAGCATCAGCGGAATTCCGAGAACAATGGAAGAGTTCCGAAGCATTTTTAAACTTCAGCAGAATTCTGAGAACAATGGAAGAGTTCCGAAGCATTCTTAAACTTCAGCGGAATTCCGAGGACAATGGAAGAGTTCCGAAGCATTTTTAAATGTCAGCGGAATTCCGAGAACAATAGAAGAGTTGTGAAGCATTTTTAAGCGTCAGCGGAATTCCGAGAACAATGGAAGAATTCCGAAGCATTTTTATACTTCAGCAGAATTCTGAGAACAATGGAAGAGATCTGTAGCATTCTTAAACTTCAGCGGAATTCCGAGAACAATGGAACAGTTTTGAAGCAATTTTAAGCGTCAGCTTAATTCCGACAACAATGGAAGAGTTCCGAAGCATTTTTAAAAGTCAGCGGAATTCTGAGAACAATAGAAGAGTTGTGAAGCATTTTTAAGCGTCAGCGGAATTCCGAGAACAATGGAAGAATTCCGAAGCATTTGTAAACTTCAAAACTTCAGAAGAATTCCGAGAACAATGGAAGAGTTCCGAAGCATTTTTAAACTTCAGCAGAATTCCGAGAACAATGGAAGAGTTCCGAAGCATACTTAAACTTCAGCAGAATTCCGAGAACAATGGAAGAGTTCCGAAGCATACTTAAACTTCAGCGGAATTCCGAGAACAATGGAAGAGTTCTGAAGCATTTTTAAAAGTCAGCGGAATACCGAGAACAATGGAAGAGTTGTGAAGCATTTTTAAACGTCAGCGGAATACCAGAACAATGGAAGAGTTCGGAAGCATTTTTAAATGTCAGCGGAATTCCGAGAACAATGGAAGAGTTCTGAAGCATTATTAAACGTCAGCGGATTTTGAAAACAATGGAAGATTTCCGAAGCATTTTTAAACGTCAGCGGAATTCTGCAAACACTGGAAGAGTTCCGAAGCATTTTTAAACTTCAGCGGAATTTGGAGAACAATCGAAGAGTTCCGAAGCAATTTTAAAAGTCAGCGGAATTCCGAGAACAATGGAAGAGTTGTGAAGCATTTTTAAACGTCAGTGGAATTCCAAGAACAAAGGAAGAGTTCCGAAGCATTTTTAAACGTCAGCGGAATTCCGAGAACAATGGAAGAGTTGTGAAGCATTTTTAAACGTCAGTGGAATTCCAAGAACAAAGGAAGAGTTCCGAAGCATTTTTAAATGTCAGCGGAATTCTGAGAACAATGGAAGAGTTCCGAAGCATTTTTAAACTTCAGTAGAATTCCGAGAACAATGGAAGAGTTCCGAAGCATACTTAAACTTCAGCGGAATTCCGAGAACAATGGAAGAGTTCTGAAGCATTTTTAAACTTCAGCGGAATTTGGAGAACAATCGAAGAGTTTCGAAGCATTTTTAAAAGTCAGCGGAATTCCGAGAACAATGGAAGAGTTGTGAAGCATTTTTAAGCATCAGCGGAATTCCGAGAACAATGGAAGAGTTCCGAAGCATTTTTAAAAGTCAGCGGAATTCTGAGAACAATAGAAGAGTTGTGAAGCATTTTTAAGCGTCAGCGGAATTCCGAGAACAATGGAAGAGTTCCGAAGCATTTGTAAACTTCAAAACTTCAGAAGAATTCCGAGAACAATGGAAGAGTTCCGAAGCATTTTTAAACTTCAGCAGAATTCCGAGAACAATGGAAGAGTTCCGAAGCTTTTGTAAAAGTCAGCGGAATTCCGAGAACAATGGAAGAGTTGTGAAGCATTTTTAAGCGTCAGCGGAATTCCGAGAACAATGGAAAAATTCCGAAGCATTTTTAAACTTCAAAACTTCAGCGGAATTCCGAGAACAATGGAAGAGTTCCGAAGCATTTTTAAAAGTCAGCGGAATTCCGAGAACAATGGAAGAGTTCCGAAGCATTTTTAAAAGTCAGCAGAATTCCGAGAACAATAGAAGGGTACCAAAGCATGTTTAAACTTCAGCGGAATTCTGAGAACAATGTAAGCGTTCCGAAGCATTTTTAAACTTCACCACAATTCCGAGAACAATGGAAGAGTTCCGAAGCATTTTTAAACGTCAGCGGAATTCCGAGAACAATGGAAGAGTTCTGAAGCATTTTTAAACGTCAGCGGATTTTGAAAACAATGGAAGATTTCCGAAGCATTTTTAAACGTCAGCGGAATTCTGCAAACACTGGAAGAGTTCCGAAGCATTTTTAAACTTCAGCGGAATTTGGAGAACAATCGAAGAGTTCCGAAGCAATTTTAAAAGTCAGCGGAATTCCGAGAACAATGGAAGAGTTATGAAGCATTTTTAAACGTCAGCGGAATTCCGAGAACAATGGAAGAGTTCTGAAGGCTTTTTAAATGTCAGCGGAATTCCGAGAACAATGGAAGAGTTCCGAAGCATTTTTAAATGTCAGCGGAATTCTGAGAACAATGGAAGAGTTCCGAAGCATTTTTAAACTTCAGCAGAATTCCGAGACCAATGGAAGAGTTCCGAAGCATACTTAAACTTCAGCGGAATTCCGAGAACAATGGAAGAGTTCAGAAGCATTTTTAAAAGTCAGCGGAATTCCGAGAACAATGGAAGAGTTCCGAAGCATTTTTAAACGTCAGCGGAATTTTGAAAACAATGGAAGATTTCCGAAGCATTTTTAAACGTCAGCGGAATTCTGCGAACACTGGAAGAGTTCCGAAGCATTTTTAAATGTCAGCGGAATTTTGAAAACAATGGAAGATTTCCGAAGCATTTTTAAACGTCAGCGGAATTCCGCAAACACTGGAAGAGTTCCGAAGCATTTTTAAAAGTCAGCGGAATTCCGAGAACAATGGAAGAGTTGTGAAGCATTTTTAAGCGTCAGCGGAATTCCGAGAACAATGGAAAAATTCCGAAGCATTTTTAAACTTCAAAACTTCAGCGGAATTCCAAGAACAATGGAAGAGTTCCGAAGCATTTTTAAAAGTCAGCGGAATTCCGAGAACAATGGAAGAGTTCCGAAGCATTTTTAAAAGTCAGCAGAATTCCGAGAACAATAGAAGGGTACCAAAGCATGTTTAAACTTCAGCGGAATTCTGAGAACAATGTAAGCGTTCCGAAGCATTTTTAAACTTCACCGCAATTCCGAGAACAACGGAAGAGTTCCGAAGCATTTTTAAACGTCAGCGGAATTCCGAGAACAATGGAAGAGTTCTGAAGCATTTTTAAACGTCAGCGGATTTTGAAAACAATGGAAGATTTCCGAAGCATTTTTAAACGTCAGCGGAATTCTGCAAACACTGGAAGAGTTCCGAAGCATTTTTAAACTTCAGCGGAATTTGGAGAACAATCGAAGAGTTCCGAAGCAATTTTAAAAGTCAGCGGAATTCTGAGAACAATAGAAGAGTTGTGAAGCATTTTTAAGCGTCAGCGGAATTCCGAGAACAATGGAAGAATTCCGAAGCATTTGTAAACTTCAAAACTTCAGAAGAATTCCGAGAACAATGGAAGAGTTCCGAAGCATTTTTAAACTTCAGCAGAATTCCGAGAACAATGGAAGAGTTCCGAAGCATACTTAAACTTCAGCGGAATTCCGAGAACAATGGAAGAGTTCTGAAGCATTTTTAAATGTCAGCGGAATACCGAGAACAATGGAAGAGTTGTGAAGCATTTTTAAACGTCAGCGGAATACCAGAACAATGGAAGAGTTCCGAAGCATTTTTAAATGTCAGCGGAATTCCGAGAACAATGGAAGAGTTCTGAAGCATTTTTAAAAGTCAGCAGAATTCCGAGAACAATGGAAGAGTTGTGAAGCATTTTTAAACATCAGCGGAATTCCGAGAACAATGGAAGAGTTCTGAAGCCTTTTTAAATGTCAGCGGAATTCTGAGAACAATGGAAGAGTTCCGAAGCATTTTTAAATGTCAGCGGAATTCTGAGAACAATGGAAGAGTTCCGAAGCATTTTTAAACTTCAGCAGAATTCCGAGAACAATGGAAGAGTTCCGAAGCATACTTAAACTTCAGCGGAATTCCGAGAACAATGGAAGAGTTCTGAAGCATTTTTAAAAGTCAGCGGAATACCAGAACAATGGAAGAGTTCCGAAGCATTTTTAAATGTCAGCTGAATTCCGAGAACAATGGAAGAGTTCTGAAGCATTTTTAAACGTCAGCGGATTTTGAAAACAATGGAAGATTTCCGAAGCATTTTTAAACGTCAGCGGAATTCTGCAAACACTGGAAGAGTTCCGAAGCATTTTTAAACTTCAGCGGAATTTGGAGAACAATCGAAGAGTTCCGAAGCAATTTTAAAAGTCAGCGGAATTCCGAGAACAATGGAAGAGTTGTGAAGCATTTTTAAACGTCAGTGGAATTCCAAGAACAAAGGAAGAGTTCCGAAGCATTTTTAAACGTCAGCGGAATTCCGAGAACAATGGAAGAGTTCTGAAGGCTTTTTAAATGTCAGCGGAATTCCGAGAACAATGGAAGAGTTCCGAAGCATTTTTAAATGTCAGCGGAATTCTGAGAACAATGGAAGAGTTCCGAAGCATTTTTAAACTTCAGCAGAATTCCGAGAACAATGGAAGAGTTCCGAAGCATACTTAAACTTCAGCGGAATTCCGAGAACAATGGAAGAGTTCAGAAGCATTTTTAAAAGTCAGCGGAATACCGAGAACAATGGAAGAGTTGTGAAGCATTTTTAAGCATCAGCGGAATTCCGAGAACAATGGAAGAGTTCCGAAGCATTTTTAAACTTCAGAAGAATTCTGAGAACAATGGAAGAGTTCCGAAGCATTCTTAAACTTCAGCGGAATTCCGAGAACAATGGAAGAGTTTCGAAGCATTTTTAAGCGTCAGCGGAATTCCGAGAACAATAGAAGAGTTGTGAAGCAATTTTAAGCGTCAGCGGAATTCCGAGAACAATGGAAGAGTTCCGAAGCATTTTTAAACGTCAGCGGAATTCCGAGAACAATGGAAGAGTTCTGAAGCATTTTTAAAAGTCAGCGGAATTCTGAGAACAATAGAAGAGTTGTGAAGCATTTTTAAGCGTCAGCGGAATTCCGAGAACAATGGAAGAATTCCGAAGCATTTTTAAACTTCAAAACTTCAGCGGAATTCCGAGAACAATGGAAGAGTTCCGAAGCATTTTTAAAAGTCAGCGGAATTCTGAGAACAATGGAAGAGTTCCGAAGCATTTTTAAAAGTCAGCGGAATTCCGAGAACAATGGAAGAGTTCTGAAGCATTTTTAAAAGTCAGCGGAATTCTGAGAACAATAGAAGAGTTGTGAAGCATTTTTAAGCGTCAGCGGAATTCCGAGAACAATGGAAGAATTCCGAAGCATTTTTAAACTTCAAAACTTCAGCAGAATTCCGAGAACAATGGAAGAGTTCCGAAGCATTCTTAAACTTCAGCGGAATTCCGAGAACAATGGAAGAGTTCCGAAGCATTTTTAAAAGTCAGCGGAATTCCAAGAACAATGGAAGAGTTCCGAAGCATTTTTAAAAGTCAGCAGAATTCCGAGAACAATAGAAGGGTACCAAAGCATGTTTAAACTTCAGCGGAATTCTGAGAACAATGGAAGAGTTCCGAAGCATTTTTAAACGTCAGCGGAATTCCGAGAACAATGGAAGAGTTCTGAAGCATTTTTAAACGTCAGCGGAATTTTGAAAACAATGGAAGATTTCCGAAGCATTTTTAAACGTCAGCGGAATTCTGCGAACACTGGAAGAGTTCCGAAGCTTTTTTAAAAGTCAGCGGAATTCCGAGAACAATGGAAGAGTTGTGAAGCATTTTTAAGCGTCAGCGGAATTCCGAGAACAATGGAAAAATTCCGAAGCATTTTTAAACTTCAAAACTTCAGCGGAATTCCGAGAACAATGGAAGAGTTCCGAAGCATTTTTAAACTTCAGCAGAATTCCGAGACCAATGGAAGAGTTCCGAAGCATACTTAAACTTCAGCGGAATTCCGAGAACAATGGAAGAGTTCAGAAGCATTTTTAAAAGTCAGCGGAATTCCGAGAACAATGGAAGAGTTCCGAAGCATTTTTAAAAGTCAGCGGAATTCCGAGAACAATGGAAGAGTTCCGAAGCATTTTTAAAAGTCAGCAGAATTCCGAGAACAATAGAAGGGTACCAAAGCATGTTTAAACTTCAGCGGAATTCTGAGAACAATGGAAGAGTTCCGAAGCATTTTTAAACGTCAGCGGAATTCCGAGAACAATGGAAGAGTTCTGAAGCATTTTTAAACGTCAGCGGAATTTTGAAAACAATGGAAGATTTCCGAAGCATTTTTAAACGTCAGCGGAATTCTGCGAACACTGGAAGAGTTCCGAAGCATTTTTAAATGTCAGCGGAATTTTGAAAACAATGGAAGATTTCCGAAGCATTTTTAAACGTCAGCGGAATTCTGCAAACACTGGAAGAGTTCCGAAGCATTTTTAAAAGTCAGCGGAATTCCGAGAACAATGGAAGAGTTGTGAAGCATTTTTAAGCGTCAGCGGAATTCCGAGAACAATGGAAAAATTCCGAAGCATTTTTAAACTTCAAAACTTCAGCGGAATTCCGAGAACAATGGAAGAGTTCCGAAGCATTTTTAAAAGTCAGCGGAATTCCGAGAACAATGGAAGAGTTCTGAAGCATTTTTAAAAGTCAGCGGAATTCTGAGAACAATAGAAGAGTTGTGAAGCATTTTTAAGCGTCAGCGGAATTCCGAGAACAATGGAAGAATTCCGAAGCATTTTTAAACTTCAAAACTTCAGCAGAATTCCGAGAACAATGGAAGAGTTCCGAAGCATTCTTAAACTTCAGCGGAATTCCGAGAACAATGGAAGAGTTCCGAAGCATTTTTAAAAGTCAGCGGAATTCCAAGAACAATGGAAGAGTTCCGAAGCATTTTTAAAAGTCAGCAGAATTCCGAGAACAATAGAAGGGTACCAAAGCATGTTTAAACTTCAGCGGAATTCTGAGAACAATGGAAGAGTTCCGAAGCATTTTTAAACGTCAGCGGAATTCCGAGAACAATGGAAGAGTTCTGAAGCATTTTTAAACGTCAGCGGAATTTTGAAAACAATGGAAGATTTCCGAAGCATTTTTAAACGTCAGCGGAATTCTGCGAACACTGGAAGAGTTCCGAAGCTTTTTTAAAAGTCAGCGGAATTCCGAGAACAATGGAAGAGTTGTGAAGCATTTTTAAGCGTCAGCGGAATTCCGAGAACAATGGAAAAATTCCGAAGCATTTTTAAACTTCAAAACTTCAGCGGAATTCCGAGAACAATGGAAGAGTTCAGAAGCATTTTTAAAAGTCAGCGGAATTCCGAGAACAATGGAAGAGTTCCGAAGCATTTTTAAAAGTCAGCGGAATTCCGAGAACAATGGAAGAGTTCCGAAGCATTTTTAAAAGTCAGCAGAATTCCGAGAACAATAGAAGGGTACCAAAGCATGTTTAAACTTCAGCGGAATTCTGAGAACAATGGAAGAGTTCCGAAGCATTTTTAAACGTCAGCGGAATTCCGAGAACAATGGAAGAGTTCTGAAGCATTTTTAAACGTCAGCGGAATTTTGAAAACAATGGAAGATTTCCGAAGCATTTTTAAACGTCAGCGGAATTCTGCGAACACTGGAAGAGTTCCGAAGCATTTTTAAATGTCAGCGGAATTTTGAAAACAATGGAAGATTTCCGAAGCATTTTTAAACGTCAGCGGAATTCTGCAAACACTGGAAGAGTTCCGAAGCATTTTTAAAAGTCAGCGGAATTCCGAGAACAATGGAAGAGTTGTGAAGCATTTTTAAGCGTCAGCGGAATTCCGAGAACAATGGAAAAATTCCGAAGCATTTTTAAACTTCAAAACTTCAGCGGAATTCCGAGAACAATGGAAGAGTTCCGAAGCATTTTTAAAAGTCAGCGGAATTCCGAGAACAATGGAAGAGTTCCGAAGCATTTTTAAAAGTCAGCAGAATTCCGAGAACAATAGAAGGGTACCAAAGCATGTTTAAACTTCAGCGGAATTCTGAGAACAATGTAAGCGTTCCGAAGCATTTTTAAACTTCACCGCAATTCCGAGAACAACGGAAGAGTTCCGAAGCATTTTTAAACGTCAGCGGAATTCCGAGAACAATGGAAGAGTTCTGAAGCATTTTTAAACGTCAGCGGATTTTGAAAACAATGGAAGATTTCCAAAGCATTTTTAAACGTCAGCGGAATTCTGCAAACACTGGAAGAGTTCCGAAGCATTTTTAAACTTCAGCGGAATTTGGAGAACAATCGAAGAGTTCCGAAGCAATTTTAAAAGTCAGCGGAATTCCGAGAACAATGGAAGAGTTGTGAAGCATTTTTAAACGTCAGTGGAATTCCAAGAACAAAGGAAGAGTTCCGAAGCATTTTTAAACGTCAGCGGAATTCCGAGAACAATGGAAGGGTTCTGAAGGCTTTTTAAATGTCAGCGGAATTCCGAGAACAATGGAAGAGTTCCGAAGCATTTTTAAATGTCAGCGGAATTCTGAGAACAATGGAAGAGTTCCGAAGCATTTTTAAACTTCAGCAGAATTCCGAGAACAATGGAAGAGTTCCGAAGCATTTGTAAACTTCAAAACTTCAGAAGAATTCCGAGAACAATGGAAGAGTTCCGAAGCATTTTTAAACTTCAGCAGAATTCCGAGAACAATGGAAGAGTTCCGAAGCATTTTTAAAAGTCAGCGGAATTCCGAGAACAATGGAAGAGTTCCGAAGCATTTTTAAAAGTCAGCGGAATTCCGAGAACAATGGAAGAGTTCCGAAGCATTTTTAAAAGTCAGCAGAATTCCGAGAACAATAGAAGGGTACCAAAGCATGTTTAAACTTCAGCGGAATTCTGAGAACAATGTAAGCGTTCCGAAGCATTTTTAAACTTCACCGCAATTCCGAGAACAATGGAAGAGTTCCGAAGCATTTTTAAACGTCAGCGGAATTCCGAGAACAATGGAAGAGTTCTGAAGCATTTTTAAACGTCAGCGGATTTTGAAAACAATGGAAGATTTCCGAAGCATTTTTAAACGTCAGCGGAATTCTGCAAACACTGGAAGAGTTCCGAAGCATTTTTAAACTTCAGCGGAATTTGGAGAACAATCGAAGAGTTCCGAAGCAATTTTAAAAGTCAGCGGAATTCCGAGAACAATGGAAGAGTTATGAAGCATTTTTAAACGTCAGCGGAATTCCGAGAACAATGGAAGAGTTCTGAAGGCTTTTTAAATGTCAGCGGAATTCCGAGAACAATGGAAGAGTTCCGAAGCATTTTTAAATGTCAGCGGAATTCTGAGAACAATGGAAGAGTTCCGAAGCATTTTTAAACTTCAGCAGAATTCCGAGACCAATGGAAGAGTTCCGAAGCATACTTAAACTTCAGCGGAATTCCGAGAACAATGGAAGAGTTCAGAAGCATTTTTAAAAGTCAGCGGAATTCCGAGAACAATGGAAGAGTTCCGAAGCATTTTTAAAAGTCAGCGGAATTCCGAGAACAATGGAAGAGTTCCGAAGCATTTTTAAAAGTCAGCAGAATTCCCAGAACAATAGAAGGGTACCAAAGCATGTTTAAAATTCAGCGGAATTCTGAGAAAAATGGAAGAGTTCCGAAGCATTTTTAAACGTCAGCGGAATTCCGAGAACAATGGAAGAGCTCTGAAGCATTTTTAAACGTCAGCGGAATTTTGAAAACAATGGAAGATTTCCGAAGCATTTTTAAACGTCAGCGGAATTCTGCGAACACTGGAAGAGTTCCGAAGCATTTTTAAATGTCAGCGGAGTTTTGAAAACAATGGAAGATTTCCGAAGCATTTTTAAACGTCAGCGGAATTCTGCAAACACTGGAAGAGTTCCGAAGCATTTTTAAAAGTCAGCGGAATTCCGAGAACAATGGAAGAGTTGTGAAGCATTTTTAAGCGTCAGCGGAATTAAGAGAACAATGGAAAAATTCCGAAGCATTTTTAAACTTCAAAACTTCAGCGGAATTCCGAGAACAATGGAAGAGTTCCGAAGCATTTTTAAAAGTCAGCGGAATTCCGAGAACAATGGAAGAGTTCTGAAGCATTTTTAAAAGTCAGCAGAATTCCGAGAACAATAGAAGGGTACCAAAGCATGTTTAAACTTCAGCGGAATTCTGAGAACAATGTAAGCGTTCCGAAGCATTTTTAAACTTCACCGCAATTCCGAGAACAACGGAAGAGTTCCGAAGCATTTTTAAACGTCAGCGGAATTCCGAGAACAATGGAAGAGTTCTGAAGCATTTTTAAACGTCAGCGGATTTTGAAAACAATGGAAGATTTCCGAAGCATTTTTAAACGTCAGCGGAATTCTGCAAACACTGGAAGAGTTCCGAAGCATTTTTAAACTTCAGCGGAATTTGGAGAACAATCGAAGAGTTCCGAAGCAATTTTAAAAGTCAGCGGAATTCCGAGAACAATGGAAGAGTTGTGAAGCATTTTTAAACGTCAGTGGAATTCCAAGAACAAAGGAAGAGTTCCGAAGCATTTTTAAACGTCAGCGGAATTCCGAGAACAATGGAAGGGTTCTGAAGGCTTTTTAAATGTCAGCGGAATTCCGAGAACAATGGAAGAGTTCCGAAGCATTTTTAAATGTCAGCGGAATTCTGAGAACAATGGAAGAGTTCTGTAGCATTCTTAAACTTCAGCGGAATTCCGAGAACAATGGAACAGTTTTGAAGCAATTTTAAGCGTCAGCGGAATTCCGACAACAATGGAAGAGTTCCAAAGCATTTTTAATAGTCAGCGGAATTCTGAGAACAATAGAAGAGTTGTGAAGCATTTTTAAGCGTCAGCGGAATTCCGAGAACAATGGAAGAATTCCGAAGCATTTGTAAACTTCAAAACTTCAGAAGAATTCCGAGAACAATGGAAGAGTTCCGAAGCATTTTTAAACTTCAGCAGAATTCCGAGAACAATGGAAGAGTTCCGAAGCATACTTAAACTTCAGCGGAATTCCGAGAACAATGGAAGAGTTGTGAAGCATTTTTAAACGTCAGCGGAATTCCGAGAACAATGGAAGAGTTCTGAAGCCTTTTTAAATGTCAGCGGAATTCCGAGAACAATGGAAGAGTTCCGAAGCATTTTTAAATGTCAGAGGAATTCCGAGAACAATGGAAGAGTTCTGAAGCATTTTTAAACGTCAGCGGAATTTTGAAAACAATGGAAGATTTCCGAAGCATTTTTAAACGTCAGCGGAATTCTGCGAACACTGGAAGAGTTCTGAAGCATTTTTAAACTTCAGCGGAATTTGGAGAACAATCGAAGAGTTTCGAAGCATTTTTAAAAGTCAGCGGAATTCCGAGAACAATGGAAGAGTTGTGAAGCATTTTTAAGCGTCAGCGGAATTCCGAGAACAATGGAAAAATTCCGAAGCATTTTTAAACTTCAAAACTTCAGCGGAATTCCGAGAACAATGGAAGAGTTCCGAAGCATTTTTAAAAGTCAGCGGAATTCCAAGAACAATGGAAGAGTTCCGAAGCATTTTTAAAAGTCAGCAGAATTCCGAGAACAATAGAAGGGTACCAAAGCATGTTTAAACTTCAGCGGAATTCTGAGAACAATGGAAGAGTTCCGAAGCATTTTTAAACGTCAGCGGAATTCCGAGAACAATGGAAGAGTTCTGAAGCATTTTTAAACGTCAGCGGAATTTTGAAAACAATGGAAGATTTCCGAAGCATTTTTAAACGTCAGCGGAATTCTGCGAACACTGGAAGAGTTCCGAAGCTTTTTTAAAAGTCAGCGGAATTCCGAGAACAATGGAAGAGTTGTGAAGCATTTTTAAGCGTCAGCGGAATTCCGAGAACAATGGAAAAATTCCGAAGCATTTTTAAACTTCAAAACTTCAGCGGAATTCCGAGAACAATGGAAGAGTTCAGAAGCATTTTTAAAAGTCAGCGGAATTCCGAGAACAATGGAAGAGTTCCGAAGCATTTTTAAAAGTCAGCGGAATTCCGAGAACAATGGAAGAGTTCCGAAGCATTTTTAAAAGTCAGCAGAATTCCGAGAACAATAGAAGGGTACCAAAGCATGTTTAAACTTCAGCGGAATTCTGAGAACAATGGAAGAGTTCCGAAGCATTTTTAAACGTCAGCGGAATTCCGAGAACAATGGAAGAGTTCTGAAGCATTTTTAAACGTCAGCGGAATTTTGAAAACAATGGAAGATTTCCGAAGCATTTTTAAACGTCAGCGGAATTCTGCGAACACTGGAAGAGTTCCGAAGCATTTTTAAATGTCAGCGGAATTTTGAAAACAATGGAAGATTTCCGAAGCATTTTTAAACGTCAGCGGAATTCTGCAAACACTGGAAGAGTTCCGAAGCATTTTTAAAAGTCAGCGGAATTCCGAGAACAATGGAAGAGTTGTGAAGCATTTTTAAGCGTCAGCGGAATTCCGAGAACAATGGAAAAATTCCGAAGCATTTTTAAACTTCAAAACTTCAGCGGAATTCCGAGAACAATGGAAGAGTTCCGAAGCATTTTTAAAAGTCAGCGGAATTCCGAGAACAATGGAAGAGTTCCGAAGCATTTTTAAAAGTCAGCAGAATTCCGAGAACAATAGAAGGGTACCAAAGCATGTTTAAACTTCAGCGGAATTCTGAGAACAATGTAAGCGTTCCAAAGCATTTTTAAACTTCACCGCAATTCCGAGAACAACGGAAGAGTTCCGAAGCATTTTTAAACGTCAGCGGAATTCCGAGAACAATGGAAGAGTTCTGAAGCATTTTTAAACGTCAGCGGATTTTGAAAACAATGGAAGATTTCCAAAGCATTTTTAAACGTCAGCGGAATTCTGCAAACACTGGAAGAGTTCCGAAGCATTTTTAAACTTCAGCGGAATTTGGAGAACAATCGAAGAGTTCCGAAGCAATTTTAAAAGTCAGCGGAATTCCGAGAACAATGGAAGAGTTGTGAAGCATTTTTAAACGTCAGTGGAATTCCAAGAACAAAGGAAGAGTTCCGAAGCATTTTTAAACGTCAGCGGAATTCCGAGAACAATGGAAGGGTTCTGAAGGCTTTTTAAATGTCAGCGGAATTCCGAGAACAATGGAAGAGTTCCGAAGCATTTTTAAATGTCAGCGGAATTCTGAGAACAATGGAAGAGTTCCGAAGCATTTTTAAACTTCAGCAGAATTCCGAGAACAATGGAAGAGTTCCGAAGCATTTGTAAACTTCAAAACTTCAGAAGAATTCCGAGAACAATGGAAGAGTTCCGAAGCATTTTTAAACTTCAGCAGAATTCCGAGAACAATGGAAGAGTTCCGAAGCATTTTTAAAAGTCAGCGGAATTCCGAGAACAATGGAAGAGTTCCGAAGCATTTTTAAAAGTCAGCGGAATTCCGAGAACAATGGAAGAGTTCCGAAGCATTTTTAAAAGTCAGCAGAATTCCGAGAACAATAGAAGGGTACCAAAGCATGTTTAAACTTCAGCGGAATTCTGAGAACAATGTAAGCGTTCCGAAGCATTTTTAAACTTCACCGCAATTCCGAGAACAATGGAAGAGTTCCGAAGCATTTTTAAACGTCAGCGGAATTCCGAGAACAATGGAAGAGTTCTGAAGCATTTTTAAACGTCAGCGGATTTTGAAAACAATGGAAGATTTCCGAAGCATTTTTAAACGTCAGCGGAATTCTGCAAACACTGGAAGAGTTCCGAAGCATTTTTAAACTTCAGCGGAATTTGGAGAACAATCGAAGAGTTCCGAAGCAATTTTAAAAGTCAGCGGAATTCCGAGAACAATGGAAGAGTTATGAAGCATTTTTAAACGTCAGCGGAATTCCGAGAACAATGGAAGAGTTCTGAAGGCTTTTTAAATGTCAGCGGAATTCCGAGAACAATGGAAGAGTTCCGAAGCATTTTTAAATGTCAGCGGAATTCTGAGAACAATGGAAGAGTTCCGAAGCATTTTTAAACTTCAGCAGAATTCCGAGACCAATGGAAGAGTTCCGAAGCATACTTAAACTTCAGCGGAATTCCGAGAACAATGGAAGAGTTCAGAAGCATTTTTAAAAGTCAGCGGAATTCCGAGAACAATGGAAGAGTTCCGAAGCATTTTTAAAAGTCAGCGGAATTCCGAGAACAATGGAAGAGTTCCGAAGCATTTTTAAAAGTCAGCAGAATTCCCAGAACAATAGAAGGGTACCAAAGCATGTTTAAAATTCAGCGGAATTCTGAGAAAAATGGAAGAGTTCCGAAGCATTTTTAAACGTCAGCGGAATTCCGAGAACAATGGAAGAGCTCTGAAGCATTTTTAAACGTCAGCGGAATTTTGAAAACAATGGAAGATTTCCGAAGCATTTTTAAACGTCAGCGGAATTCTGCGAACACTGGAAGAGTTCCGAAGCATTTTTAAATGTCAGCGGAGTTTTGAAAACAATGGAAGATTTCCGAAGCATTTTTAAACGTCAGCGGAATTCTGCAAACACTGGAAGAGTTCCGAAGCATTTTTAAAAGTCAGCGGAATTCCGAGAACAATGGAAGAGTTGTGAAGCATTTTTAAGCGTCAGCGGAATTAAGAGAACAATGGAAAAATTCCGAAGCATTTTTAAACTTCAAAACTTCAGCGGAATTCCGAGAACAATGGAAGAGTTCCGAAGCATTTTTAAAAGTCAGCGGAATTCCGAGAACAATGGAAGAGTTCTGAAGCATTTTTAAAAGTCAGCAGAATTCCGAGAACAATAGAAGGGTACCAAAGCATGTTTAAACTTCAGCGGAATTCTGAGAACAATGTAAGCGTTCCGAAGCATTTTTAAACTTCACCGCAATTCCGAGAACAACGGAAGAGTTCCGAAGCATTTTTAAACGTCAGCGGAATTCCGAGAACAATGGAAGAGTTCTGAAGCATTTTTAAACGTCAGCGGATTTTGAAAACAATGGAAGATTTCCGAAGCATTTTTAAACGTCAGCGGAATTCTGCAAACACTGGAAGAGTTCCGAAGCATTTTTAAACTTCAGCGGAATTTGGAGAACAATCGAAGAGTTCCGAAGCAATTTTAAAAGTCAGCGGAATTCCGAGAACAATGGAAGAGTTGTGAAGCATTTTTAAACGTCAGTGGAATTCCAAGAACAAAGGAAGAGTTCCGAAGCATTTTTAAACGTCAGCGGAATTCCGAGAACAATGGAAGGGTTCTGAAGGCTTTTTAAATGTCAGCGGAATTCCGAGAACAATGGAAGAGTTCCGAAGCATTTTTAAATGTCAGCGGAATTCTGAGAACAATGGAAGAGTTCTGTAGCATTCTTAAACTTCAGCGGAATTCCGAGAACAATGGAACAGTTTTGAAGCAATTTTAAGCGTCAGCGGAATTCCGACAACAATGGAAGAGTTCCAAAGCATTTTTAATAGTCAGCGGAATTCTGAGAACAATAGAAGAGTTGTGAAGCATTTTTAAGCGTCAGCGGAATTCCGAGAACAATGGAAGAATTCCGAAGCATTTGTAAACTTCAAAACTTCAGAAGAATTCCGAGAACAATGGAAGAGTTCCGAAGCATTTTTAAACTTCAGCAGAATTCCGAGAACAATGGAAGAGTTCCGAAGCATACTTAAACTTCAGCGGAATTCCGAGAACAATGGAAGAGTTGTGAAGCATTTTTAAACGTCAGCGGAATTCCGAGAACAATGGAAGAGTTCTGAAGCCTTTTTAAATGTCAGCGGAATTCCGAGAACAATGGAAGAGTTCCGAAGCATTTTTAAATGTCAGAGGAATTCCGAGAACAATGGAAGAGTTCTGAAGCATTTTTAAACGTCAGCGGAATTTTGAAAACAATGGAAGATTTCCGAAGCATTTTTAAACGTCAGCGGAATTCTG
Organism: Phyllobates terribilis; assembly: GCF_046119375.1. Taxonomy (NCBI): domain Eukaryota; kingdom Metazoa; phylum Chordata; class Amphibia; order Anura; family Dendrobatidae; genus Phyllobates; species Phyllobates terribilis. Next base: position 16,636,177 of record NW_027362775.1, on the reverse strand, counting down.
CGAACACTGGAAGAGTTCTGAAGCATTTTTAAACTTCAGCGGAATTTGGAGAACAATCGAAGAGTTTCGAAGCATTTTTAAAAGTCAGCGGAATTCCGAGAACAATGGAAGAGTTGTGAAGCATTTTTAAGCGTCAGCGGAATTCCGAGAACAATGGAAAAATTCCGAAGCATTTTTAAACTTCAAAACTTCAGCGGAATTCCGAGAACAATGGAAGAGTTCCGAAGCATTTTTAAAAGTCAGCGGAATTCCGAGAACAATGGAAGAGTTCTGAAGCATTTTTAAAAGTCAGCGGAATTCTGAGAACAATAGAAGAGTTGTGAAGCATTTTTAAGCGTCAGCGGAATTCCGAGAACAATGGAAGAATTCCGAAGCATTTTTAAACTTCAAAACTTCAGCAGAATTCCGAGAACAATGGAAGAGTTCCGAAGCATTCTTAAACTTCAGCGGAATTCCGAGAACAATGGAAGAGTTCCGAAGCATTTTTAAAAGTCAGCGGAATTCCAAGAACAATGGAAGAGTTCCGAAGCATTTTTAAAAGTCAGCAGAATTCCGAGAACAATAGAAGGGTACCAAAGCATGTTTAAACTTCAGCGGAATTCTGAGAACAATGGAAGAGTTCCGAAGCATTTTTAAACGTCAGCGGAATTCCGAGAACAATGGAAGAGTTCTGAAGCATTTTTAAACGTCAGCGGAATTTTGAAAACAATGGAAGATTTCCGAAGCATTTTTAAACGTCAGCGGAATTCTGCGAACACTGGAAGAGTTCCGAAGCTTTTTTAAAAGTCAGCGGAATTCCGAGAACAATGGAAGAGTTGTGAAGCATTTTTAAGCGTCAGCGGAATTCCGAGAACAATGGAAAAATTCCGAAGCATTTTTAAACTTCAAAACTTCAGCGGAATTCCGAGAACAATGGAAGAGTTCAGAAGCATTTTTAAAAGTCAGCGGAATTCCGAGAACAATGGAAGAGTTCCGAAGCATTTTTAAAAGTCAGCGGAATTCCGAGAACAATGGAAGAGTTCCGAAGCATTTTTAAAAGTCAGCAGAATTCCGAGAACAATAGAAGGGTACCAAAGCATGTTTAAACTTCAGCGGAATTCTGAGAACAATGGAAGAGTTCCGAAGCATTTTTAAACGTCAGCGGAATTCCGAGAACAATGGAAGAGTTCTGAAGCATTTTTAAACGTCAGCGGAATTTTGAAAACAATGGAAGATTTCCGAAGCATTTTTAAACGTCAGCGGAATTCTGCGAACACTGGAAGAGTTCCGAAGCATTTTTAAATGTCAGCGGAATTTTGAAAACAATGGAAGATTTCCGAAGCATTTTTAAACGTCAGCGGAATTCTGCAAACACTGGAAGAGTTCCGAAGCATTTTTAAAAGTCAGCGGAATTCCGAGAACAATGGAAGAGTTGTGAAGCATTTTTAAGCGTCAGCGGAATTCCGAGAACAATGGAAAAATTCCGAAGCATTTTTAAACTTCAAAACTTCAGCGGAATTCCGAGAACAATGGAAGAGTTCCGAAGCATTTTTAAAAGTCAGCGGAATTCCGAGAACAATGGAAGAGTTCCGAAGCATTTTTAAAAGTCAGCAGAATTCCGAGAACAATAGAAGGGTACCAAAGCATGTTTAAACTTCAGCGGAATTCTGAGAACAATGTAAGCGTTCCGAAGCATTTTTAAACTTCACCGCAATTCCGAGAACAACGGAAGAGTTCCGAAGCATTTTTAAACGTCAGCGGAATTCCGAGAACAATGGAAGAGTTCTGAAGCATTTTTAAACGTCAGCGGATTTTGAAAACAATGGAAGATTTCCAAAGCATTTTTAAACGTCAGCGGAATTCTGCAAACACTGGAAGAGTTCCGAAGCATTTTTAAACTTCAGCGGAATTTGGAGAACAATCGAAGAGTTCCGAAGCAATTTTAAAAGTCAGCGGAATTCCGAGAACAATGGAAGAGTTGTGAAGCATTTTTAAACGTCAGTGGAATTCCAAGAACAAAGGAAGAGTTCCGAAGCATTTTTAAACGTCAGCGGAATTCCGAGAACAATGGAAGGGTTCTGAAGGCTTTTTAAATGTCAGCGGAATTCCGAGAACAATGGAAGAGTTCCGAAGCATTTTTAAATGTCAGCGGAATTCTGAGAACAATGGAAGAGTTCCGAAGCATTTTTAAACTTCAGCAGAATTCCGAGAACAATGGAAGAGTTCCGAAGCATTTGTAAACTTCAAAACTTCAGAAGAATTCCGAGAACAATGGAAGAGTTCCGAAGCATTTTTAAACTTCAGCAGAATTCCGAGAACAATGGAAGAGTTCCGAAGCATTTTTAAAAGTCAGCGGAATTCCGAGAACAATGGAAGAGTTCCGAAGCATTTTTAAAAGTCAGCGGAATTCCGAGAACAATGGAAGAGTTCCGAAGCATTTTTAAAAGTCAGCAGAATTCCGAGAACAATAGAAGGGTACCAAAGCATGTTTAAACTTCAGCGGAATTCTGAGAACAATGTAAGCGTTCCGAAGCATTTTTAAACTTCACCGCAATTCCGAGAACAATGGAAGAGTTCCGAAGCATTTTTAAACGTCAGCGGAATTCCGAGAACAATGGAAGAGTTCTGAAGCATTTTTAAACGTCAGCGGATTTTGAAAACAATGGAAGATTTCCGAAGCATTTTTAAACGTCAGCGGAATTCTGCAAACACTGGAAGAGTTCCGAAGCATTTTTAAACTTCAGCGGAATTTGGAGAACAATCGAAGAGTTCCGAAGCAATTTTAAAAGTCAGCGGAATTCCGAGAACAATGGAAGAGTTATGAAGCATTTTTAAACGTCAGCGGAATTCCGAGAACAATGGAAGAGTTCTGAAGGCTTTTTAAATGTCAGCGGAATTCCGAGAACAATGGAAGAGTTCCGAAGCATTTTTAAATGTCAGCGGAATTCTGAGAACAATGGAAGAGTTCCGAAGCATTTTTAAACTTCAGCAGAATTCCGAGACCAATGGAAGAGTTCCGAAGCATACTTAAACTTCAGCGGAATTCCGAGAACAATGGAAGAGTTCAGAAGCATTTTTAAAAGTCAGCGGAATTCCGAGAACAATGGAAGAGTTCCGAAGCATTTTTAAAAGTCAGCGGAATTCCGAGAACAATGGAAGAGTTCCGAAGCATTTTTAAAAGTCAGCAGAATTCCCAGAACAATAGAAGGGTACCAAAGCATGTTTAAAATTCAGCGGAATTCTGAGAAAAATGGAAGAGTTCCGAAGCATTTTTAAACGTCAGCGGAATTCCGAGAACAATGGAAGAGCTCTGAAGCATTTTTAAACGTCAGCGGAATTTTGAAAACAATGGAAGATTTCCGAAGCATTTTTAAACGTCAGCGGAATTCTGCGAACACTGGAAGAGTTCCGAAGCATTTTTAAATGTCAGCGGAGTTTTGAAAACAATGGAAGATTTCCGAAGCATTTTTAAACGTCAGCGGAATTCTGCAAACACTGGAAGAGTTCCGAAGCATTTTTAAAAGTCAGCGGAATTCCGAGAACAATGGAAGAGTTGTGAAGCATTTTTAAGCGTCAGCGGAATTAAGAGAACAATGGAAAAATTCCGAAGCATTTTTAAACTTCAAAACTTCAGCGGAATTCCGAGAACAATGGAAGAGTTCCGAAGCATTTTTAAAAGTCAGCGGAATTCCGAGAACAATGGAAGAGTTCTGAAGCATTTTTAAAAGTCAGCAGAATTCCGAGAACAATAGAAGGGTACCAAAGCATGTTTAAACTTCAGCGGAATTCTGAGAACAATGTAAGCGTTCCGAAGCATTTTTAAACTTCACCGCAATTCCGAGAACAACGGAAGAGTTCCGAAGCATTTTTAAACGTCAGCGGAATTCCGAGAACAATGGAAGAGTTCTGAAGCATTTTTAAACGTCAGCGGATTTTGAAAACAATGGAAGATTTCCGAAGCATTTTTAAACGTCAGCGGAATTCTGCAAACACTGGAAGAGTTCCGAAGCATTTTTAAACTTCAGCGGAATTTGGAGAACAATCGAAGAGTTCCGAAGCAATTTTAAAAGTCAGCGGAATTCCGAGAACAATGGAAGAGTTGTGAAGCATTTTTAAACGTCAGTGGAATTCCAAGAACAAAGGAAGAGTTCCGAAGCATTTTTAAACGTCAGCGGAATTCCGAGAACAATGGAAGGGTTCTGAAGGCTTTTTAAATGTCAGCGGAATTCCGAGAACAATGGAAGAGTTCCGAAGCATTTTTAAATGTCAGCGGAATTCTGAGAACAATGGAAGAGTTCTGTAGCATTCTTAAACTTCAGCGGAATTCCGAGAACAATGGAACAGTTTTGAAGCAATTTTAAGCGTCAGCGGAATTCCGACAACAATGGAAGAGTTCCAAAGCATTTTTAATAGTCAGCGGAATTCTGAGAACAATAGAAGAGTTGTGAAGCATTTTTAAGCGTCAGCGGAATTCCGAGAACAATGGAAGAATTCCGAAGCATTTGTAAACTTCAAAACTTCAGAAGAATTCCGAGAACAATGGAAGAGTTCCGAAGCATTTTTAAACTTCAGCAGAATTCCGAGAACAATGGAAGAGTTCCGAAGCATACTTAAACTTCAGCGGAATTCCGAGAACAATGGAAGAGTTGTGAAGCATTTTTAAACGTCAGCGGAATTCCGAGAACAATGGAAGAGTTCTGAAGCCTTTTTAAATGTCAGCGGAATTCCGAGAACAATGGAAGAGTTCCGAAGCATTTTTAAATGTCAGAGGAATTCCGAGAACAATGGAAGAGTTCTGAAGCATTTTTAAACGTCAGCGGAATTTTGAAAACAATGGAAGATTTCCGAAGCATTTTTAAACGTCAGCGGAATTCTGCGAACACTGGAAGAGTTCTGAAGCATTTTTAAACTTCAGCGGAATTTGGAGAACAATCGAAGAGTTTCGAAGCATTTTTAAAAGTCAGCGGAATTCCGAGAACAATGGAAGAGTTGTGAAGCATTTTTAAGCATCAGCGGAATTCCGAGAACAATGGAAGAGTTCCGAAGCATTTTTAAAAGTCAGCGGAATTCTGAGAACAATAGAAGAGTTGTGAAGCATTTTTAAGCGTCAGCGGAATTCCGAGAACAATGGAAGAGTTCCGAAGCATTTGTAAACTTCAAAACTTCAGAAGAATTCCGAGAACAATGGAAGAGTTCCGAAGCATTTTTAAACTTCAGCAGAATTCCGAGAACAATGGAAGAGTTCCGAAGCTTTTGTAAAAGTCAGCGGAATTCCGAGAACAATGGAAGAGTTGTGAAGCATTTTTAAGCGTCAGCGGAATTCCGAGAACAATGGAAAAATTCCGAAGCATTTTTAAACTTCAAAACTTCAGCGGAATTCCGAGAACAATGGAAGAGTTCCGAAGCATTTTTAAAAGTCAGCAGAATTCCGAGAACAATAGAAGGGTACCAAAGCATGTTTAAACTTCAGCGGAATTCTGAGAACAATGTAAGCGTTCCGAAGCATTTTTAAACTTCACCGCAATTCCGAGAACAATGGAAGAGTTCCGAAGCATTTTTAAATGTCAGCGGAATTCTGAGAACAATGGAAGAGTTCCGAAGCATTTTTAAACTTCAGCAGAATTCCGAGACCAATGGAAGAGTTCCGAAGCATACTTAAACTTCAGCGGAATTCCGAGAACAATGGAAGAGTTCAGAAGCATTTTTAAAAGTCAGCGGAATTCCGAGAACAATGGAAGAGTTCCGAAGCATTTTTAAAAGTCAGCGGAATTCCGAGAACAATGGAAGAGTTCCGAAGCATTTTTAAAAGTCAGCAGAATTCCGAGAACAATAGAAGGGTACCAAAGCATGTTTAAACTTCAGCGGAATTCTGAGAACAATGGAAGAGTTCCGAAGCATTTTTAAACGTCAGCGGAATTCCGAGAACAATGGAAGAGTTCTGAAGCATTTTTAAACGTCAGCGAAATTTTGAAAACAATGGAAGATTTCCGAAGCATTTTTAAACGTCAGCGGAATTCTGCGAACACTGGAAGAGTTCCGAAGCATTTTTAAATGTCAGCGGAATTTTGAAAACAATGGAAGATTTCCGAAGCATTTTTAAACGTCAGCGGAATTCTACAAACACTGGAAGAGTTCCGAAGCATTTTTAAAAGTCAGCAGAATTCCGAGAACAATAGAAGGGTACCAAAGCATGTTTAAACTTCAGCGGAATTCTGAGAACAATGTAAGCGCTCAGAAGCATTTTTAAACTTCACCGCAATTCCGAGAACAACGGAAGAGTTCCGAAGCATTTTTAAACGTCAGCGGAATTCCGAGAACAATGGAAGAGTTCTGAAGCATTTTTAAACGTCAGCGGATTTTGAAAACAATGGAAGATTTCCGAAGCATTTTTAAACGTCAGCGGAATTCTGCAAACACTGGAAGAGTTCCGAAGCATTTTTAAACTTCAGCGGAATTTGGAGAACAATCGAAGAGTTCCGAAGCAATTTTAAAACTCAGCGGAATTCCGAGAACAATGGAAGAGTTGTGAAGCATTTTTAAACGTCAGTGGAATTCCAAGAACAAAGGAAGAGTTCCGAAGCATTTTTAAACGTCAGCGGAATTCCGAGAACAATGGAAGAGTTCTGAAGGCTTTTTAAATGTCAGCGGAATTCCGAGAACAATGGAAGAGTTCCGAAGCATTTTTAAATGTCAGCGGAATTCTGAGAACAATGGAAGAGTTCCGAAGCATTTTTAAACTTCAGCAGAATTCCGAGAACAATGGAAGAGTTCCGAAGCATACTTAAACTTCAGCGGAATTCCGAGAACAATGGAAGAGTTCAGAAGCATTTTTAAAAGTCAGCGGAATTCCGAGAACAATGGAAGAGTTCCAAAGCATTTTTAAAAGTCAGCGGAATTCCGAGAACAATGGAAGAGTTGTGAAGCATTTTTAAGCATCAGCGGAATTCCGAGAACAATGGAAGAGTTCCGAAGCATTTTTAAACTTCATCAGAATTCTGAGAACAATGGAAGAGTTCCGAAGCATTTTTAAATGTCAGCGGAATTCCGAGAACAATAGAAGAGTTGTGAAGCATTTTTAAGCGTCAGCGGAATTCCGACAACAATGGAAGAGTTCCGAAGCATTTTTAAAAGTCAGCGGAATTCTGAGAACAATAGAAGAGTTGTGAAGCATTTTTAAGCGTCAGCGGAATTCCGAGAACAATGGAAGAATTCCGAAGCATTTGTAAACTTCAAAACTTCAGAAGAATTCCGAGAACAATGGAAGAGTTCCGAAGCATTTTTAAACTTCAGCAGAATTCCGAGAACAATGGAAGAGTTCCGAAGCATACTTAAACTTCAGCGGAATTCCGAGAACAATGGAAGAGTTGTGAAGCATTTTTAAACGTCAGCGGAATTCCGAGAACAATGGAAGAGTTCTGAAGCCTTTTTAAATGTCAGCGGAATTCCGAGAACAATGGAAGAGTTCCGAAGCATTTTTAAATGTCAGCGGAATTCTGAGAACAATGGAAGAGTTCCGAAGCATTTTTAAACTTCAGTAGAATTCCGAGAACAATGGAAGAGTTCCGAAGCATACTTAAACTTCAGCGGAATTCCGAGAACAATGGAAGAGTTCTGAAGCATTTTTAAAAGTCAGCGGAATACCGAGAACAATGGAAGAGTTGTGAAGCATTTTTAAACGTCAGCAGAATACCAGAACAATGGAAGAGTTCGGAAGCATTTTTAAATGTCAGCGGAATTCCGAGAACAATGGAAGAGTTCTGAAGCATTTTTAAACGTCAGCGGATTTTGAAAACAATGGAAGATTTCCGAAGCATTTTTAAACGTCAGCGGAATTCTGCAAACACTGGAAGAGTTCCGAAGCATTTTTAAACTTCAGCGGAATTTGGAGAACAATCGAAGAGTTCCGAAGCAATTTTAAAAGTCAGCGGAATTCCGAGAACAATGGAAGAGTTCTGAAGCATTTTTAAACGTCAGCGGAATTTTGAAAACAATGGAAGATTTCCGAAGCATTTTTAAACGTCAGCGGAATTCTGCGAACACTGGAAGAGTTCCGAAGCATTTTTAAAAGTCAGCGGAATTCCGAGAACAATAGAAGGGTACCAAAGCATGTTTAAACTTCAGCGGAATTCTGAGAACAATGGAAGAGTTCCGAAGCATTTTTAAACGTCAGCGGAATTCCGAGAACAATGGAAGAGTTCTGAAGCATTTTTAAACGTCAGCGGAATTTTGAAAACAATGGAAGATTTCCGAAGCATTTTTAAACGTCAGCGGAATTCTGCGAACACTGGAAGAGTTCCGAAGCATTTTTAAAAGTCAGCGGAATTCCGAGAACAATGGAAGAGTTGTGAAGCATTTTTAAGCGTCAGCGGAATTCCGAGAACAATGGAAAAATTCCGAAGCATTTTTAAACGTCAGCGGAATTCCGAGAACAATGGAAGAGTTCTGAAGGCTTTTTAAATGTCAGCGGAATTCCGAGAACAATGGAAGAGTTCCGAAGCATTTTTAAATGTCAGCGGAATTCTGAGAACAATGGAAGAGTTCCGAAGCATTTTTAAACTTCAGTAGAATTCCGAGAACAATGGAAGAGTTCCGAAGCATACTTAAACTTCAGCGGAATTCCGAGAACAATGGAAGAGTTCAGAAGCATTTTTAAAAGTCAGCGGAATTCCGAGAACAATGGAAGAGTTCCGAAGCATTTTTAAAAGTCAGCGGAATTCCGAGAACAATGGAAGAGTTCCGAAGCATTTTTAAAAGTCAGCAGAATTCCGAGAACAATAGAAGGGTACCAAAGCATGTTTAAACTTCAGCGGAATTCTGAGAACAATGGAAGAGTTCCGAAGCATTTTTAAACGTCAGCGGAATTCCGAGAACAATGGAAGAGTTCTGAAGCATTTTTAAACGTCAGCGGAATTTTGAAAACAATGGAAGATTTCCGAAGCATTTTTAAACGTCAGCGGAATTCTGCGAACACTGGAAGAGTTCTGAAGCATTTTTAAACTTCAGCGGAATTTGGAGAACAATCGAAGAGTTTCGAAGCATTTTTAAAAGTCAGCGGAATTCCGAGAACAATGGAAGAGTTGTGAAGCATTTTTAAGCATCAGCGGAATTCCGAGAACAATGGAAGAGTTCCGAAGCATTTTTAAAAGTCAGCGGAATTCTGAGAACAATAGAAGAGTTGTGAAGCATTTTTAAGCGTCAGCGGAATTCCGAGAACAATGGAAGAATTCCGAAGCATTTGTAAACTTCAAAACTTCAGAAGAATTCCGAGAACAATGGAAGAGTTCCGAAGCATTTTTAAACTTCAGCAGAATTCCGAGAACAATGGAAGAGTTCCGAAGCATACTTAAACTTCAGCGGAATTCCGAGAACAATGGAAGAGTTGTGAAGCATTTTTAAACGTCAGCGGAATTCCGAGAACAATGGAAGAGTTCTGAAGCCTTTTTAAATGTCAGCGGAATTCCGAGAACAATGGAAGAGTTCCGAAGCATTTTTAAATGTCAGCGGAATTCTGAGAACAATGGAAGAGTTCCGAAGCATTTTTAAACTTCAGCAGAATTCCGAGAACAATGGAAGAGTTCCGAAGCAATTTTAAAAGTCAGCGGAATTCTGAGAACAATGGAAGAGTTGTGAAGCATTTTTAAGCATCAGCGGAATTCCGAGAACAATGGAAGAGTTCCGAAGCATTTTTAAACTTCAGAAGAATTCTGAGAACAATGGAAGAGTTCCGAAGCATTCTTAAACTTCAGCGGAATTCCGAGAACAATGGAAGAGTTTCGAAGCATTTTTAAAAGTCAGCGGAATTCCGAGAACAAAAGAAGAGTTGTGAAGCAATTTTAAGCGTCAGCGGAATTCCGAGAACAATGGAAGAGTTCCGAAGCATTTTTAAACGTCAGCGGAATTCCGAGAACAATGGAAGAGTTCTGAAGCATTTTTAAAAGTCAGCGGAATTCTGAGAACAATAGAAGAGTTGTGAAGCATTTTTAAGCGTTAGCGGAATTCCGAGAACAATGGAAGAATTCCGAAGCATTTTTAAACTTCAAAACTTCAGCGGAATTCCGAGAACAATGGAAGAGTTCCGAAGCATTTTTAAAAGTCAGCGGAATTCCGAGAACAATGGAAGAGTTCCGAAGCATTTTTAAAAGTCAGCGGAATTCCGAGAACAATGGAAGAGTTCTGAAGCATTTTTAAAAGTTAGCGGAATTCTGAGAACAATAGAAGAGTTGTGAAGCATTTTTAAGCGTCAGCGGAATTCCGAGAACAATGGAAGAATTCCGAAGCATTTTTAAACTTCAAAACTTCAGCAGAATTCCGAGAACAATGGAAGAGTTCCGAAGCATTCTTAAACTTCAGCGGAATTCCGAGAACAATGGAAGAGTTCCGAAGCATTTTTAAAAGTCAGCGGAATTCCGAGAACAATGGAAGAGTTCCGAAGCATTTTTAAAAGTCAGCGGAATTCCGAGAACAATGGAAGAGTTCTGAAGCATTTTTAAAAGTCAGCGGAATTCTGAGAACAATAGAAGAGTTGTGAAGCATTTTTAAGCGTTAGCGGAATTCCGAGAACAATGGAAGAATTCCGAAGCATTTTTAAACTTCAAAACTTCAGCGGAATTCCGAGAACAATGGAAGAGTTCCGAAGCATTTTTAAAAGTCAGTGGAATTCCGAGAACAATGGAAGAGTTCCGAAGCATTTTTAAAAGTCAGCGGAATTCCGAGAACAATGGAAGAGTTCTGAAGCATTTTTAAAAGTTAGCGGAATTCTGAGAACAATAGAAGAGTTGTGAAGCATTTTTAAGCGTCAGCGGAATTCCGAGAACAATGGAAGAATTCCGAAGCATTTTTAAACTTCAAAACTTCAGCAGAATTCCGAGAACAATGGAAGAGTTCCAAAGCATTCTTAAACTTCAGCGGAATTCCGAGAACAATGGAAGAGTTCCGAAGCATTTTTAAAAGTCAGCGGAATTCCGAGAACAATGGAAGAGTTCCGAAGCATTTTTAAAAGTCAGCAGAATTCCGAGAACAATAGAAGGGTACCAAAGCATGTTTAAACTTCAGCGGAATTCTGAGAACAATGGAAGAGTTCCGAAGCATTTTTAAACGTCAGCGGAATTCCGAGAACAATGGAAGAGTTCTGAAGCATTTTTAAACGTCAGCGGAATTTTGAAAACAATGGAAGATTTCCGAAGCATTTTTAAACGTCAGCGGAATTCTGCGAACACTGGAAGAGTTCCGAAGCATTTTTAAAAGTCAGCGGAATTCCGAGAACAATGGAAGAGTTGTGAAGCATTTTTAAGCGTCAGCGGAATTCCGAGAACAATGGAAAAATTCCGAAGCATTTTTAAACTTCAAAACTTCAGCGGAATTCCGAAAACAATGGAAGAGTTCCGAAGCATTTTTAAAAGTCAGCAGAATTCCGAGAACAATGGAAGAGTTCCGAAGCATTTTTAAAAGTCAGCAGAATTCCGAGAACAATAGAAGGGTACCAAAGCATGTTTAAACTTCAGCGGAATTCTGAGAACAATGGAAGAGTTCCGAAGCATTTTTAAACGTCAGCGGAATTCCGAGAACAATGGAAGAGTTCTGAAGCATTTTTAAACGTCAGCGGAATTTTGAAAACAATGGAAGATTTCCGAAGCATTTTTAAACGTCAGCGGAATTCTGCGAACACTGGAAGAGTTCCGAAGCATTTTTAAATGTCAGCGGAATTTTGAAAACAATGGAAGATTTCCGAAGCATTTTTAAACGTCAGCGGAATTCTGCAAACACTGGAAGAGTTCCGAAGCATTTTTAAAAGTCAGCAGAATTCCGAGAACAATAGAAGGGTACCAAAGCATGTTTAAACTTCAGCGGAATTCTGAGAACAATGTAAGCGCTCAGAAGCATTTTTAAACTTCACCGCAATTCCGAGAACAACGGAAGAGTTCCGAAGCATTTTTAAACGTCAGCGGAATTCCGAGAACAATGGAAGAGTTCTGAAGCATTTTTAAACGTCAGCGGAATTCTGCAAACACTGGAAGAGTTCCGAAGCATTTTTAAACTTCAGCGGAATTTGGAGAACAATCGAAGAGTTCCGAAGCAATTTTAAAACTCAGCGGAATTCCGAGAACAATGGAAGAGTTGTGAAGCATTTTTAAACGTCAGTGGAATTCCAAGAACAAAGGAAGAGTTCCGAAGCATTTTTAAACGTCAGCGGAATTCCGAGAACAATGGAAGAGTTCTGAAGGCTTTTTAAATGTCAGCGGAATTCCGAGAACAATGGAAGAGTTCCGAAGCATTTTTAAATGTCAGCGGAATTCTGAGAACAATGGAAGAGTTCCGAAGCATTTTTAAACTTCAGCAGAATTCCGAGAACAATGGAAGAGTTCCGAAGCATACTTAAACTTCAGCGGAATTCCGAGAACAATGGAAGAGTTCAGAAGCATTTTTAAAAGTCAGCGGAATTCCGAGAACAATGGAAGAGTTCCAAAGCATTTTTAAAAGTCAGCGGAATTCCGAGAACAATGGAAGAGTTGTGAAGCATTTTTAAGCATCAGCGGAATTCCGAGAACAATGGAAGAGTTCCGAAGCATTTTTAAACTTCAGCAGAATTCTGAGAACAATGGAAGAGTTCCGAAGCATTCTTAAACTTCAGCGGAATTCCGAGGACAATGGAAGAGTTCCGAAGCATTTTTAAATGTCAGCGGAATTCCGAGAACAATAGAAGAGTTGTGAAGCATTTTTAAGCGTCAGCGGAATTCCGACAACAATGGAAGTGTTCCGAAGCATTTTTAAAAGTCAGCGGAATTCTGAGAACAATAGAAGAGTTGTGAAGCATTTTTAAGCGTCAGCGGAATTCCGAGAACAATGGAAGAATTCCGAAGCATTTGTAAACTTCAAAACTTCAGAAGAATTCCGAGAACAATGGAAGAGTTCCGAAGCATTTTTAAACTTCAGCAGAATTCCGAGAACAATGGAAGAGTTCCGAAGCATACTTAAACTTCAGCGGAATTCCGAGAACAATGGAAGAGTTGTGAAGCATTTTTAAACGTCAGCGGAATTCCGAGAACAATGGAAGAGTTCTGAAGCCTTTTTAAATGTCAGCGGAATTCCGAGAACAATGGAAGAGTTCCGAAGCATTTTTAAATGTCAGCGGAATTCTGAGAACAATGGAAGAGTTCCGAAGCATTTTTAAACTTCAGCAGAATTCCGAGAACAATGGAAGAGTTCCGAAGCATACTTAAACTTCAGCGGAATTCCGAGAACAATGGAAGAGTTCTGAAGCATTTTTAAAAGTCAGCGGAATACCGAGAACAATGGAAGAGTTGTGAAGCATTTTTAAACGTCAGCAGAATACCAGAACAATGGAAGAGTTCGGAAGCATTTTTAAATGTCAGCGGAATTCCGAGAACAATGGAAGAGTTCTGAAGCATTTTTAAACGTCAGCGGATTTTGAAAACAATGGAAGATTTCCGAAGCATTTTTAAACGTCAGCGGAATTCTGCAAACACTGGAAGAGTTCCGAAGCATTTTTAAACTTCAGCGGAATTTGGAGAACAATCGAAGAGTTCCGAAGCAATTTTAAAAGTCAGCAGAATTCCGAGAACAATGGAAGAGTTGTGAAGCATTTTTAAACGTCAGTGGAATTCCAAGAACAAAGGAAGAGTTCCGAAGCATTTTTAAACGTCAGCGGAATTCCGAGAACAATGGAAGAGTTCTGAAGGCTTTTTAAATGTCAGCGGAATTCCGAGAACAATGGAAGAGTTCCGAAGCATTTTTAAATGTCAGCGGAATTCTGAGAACAATGGAAGAGTTCCGAAGCATTTTTAAACTTCAGTAGAATTCCGAGAACAATGGAACAGTTCCGAAGCATACTTAAACTTCAGCGGAATTCCGAGAACAATGGAAGAGTTCAGAAGCATTTTTAAAAGTCAGCGGAATTCCGAGAACAATGGAAGAGTTCCGAAGCATTTTTAAAAGTCAGCGGAATTCCGAGAACAATGGAAGAGTTCCGAAGCATTTTTAAAAGTCAGCAGAATTCCGAGAACAATAGAAGGGTACCAAAGCATGTTTAAACTTCAGCGGAATTCTGAGAACAATGGAAGAGTTCCGAAGCATTTTTAAACGTCAGCGGAATTCCGAGAACAATGGAAGAGTTCTGAAGCATTTTTAAACGTCAGCGGAATTTTGAAAACAATGGAAGATTTCCGAAGCATTTTTAAACGTCAGCGGAATTCTGCGAACACTGGAAGAGTTCTGAAGCATTTTTAAACTTCAGCGGAATTTGGAGAACAATCGAAGAGTTTCGAAGCATTTTTAAAAGTCAGCGGAATTCCGAGAACAATGGAAGAGTTGTGAAGCATTTTTAAGCATCAGCGGAATTCCGAGAACAATGGAAGAGTTCCGAAGCATTTTTAAAAGTCAGCGGAATTCTGAGAACAATAGAAGAGTTGTGAAGCATTTTTAAGCGTCAGCGGAATTCCGAGAACAATGGAAGAATTCCGAAGCATTTGTAAACTTCAAAACTTCAGAAGAATTCCGAGAACAATGGAAGAGTTCCGAAGCATTTTTAAACTTCAGCAGAATTCTGAGAACAATGGAAGAGTTCCGAAGCATACTTAAACTTCAGCGGAATTCCGAGAACAATGGAAGAGTTGTGAAGCATTTTTAAACGTCAGCGGATTTCCGAGAACAATGGAAGAGTTCTGAAGCCTTTTTAAATGTCAGCGGAATTCCGAGAACAATGGAAGAGTTCCGAAGCATTTTTAAATGTCAGCGGAATTCTGAGAACAATGGAAGAGTTCCGAAGCATTTTTAAACTTCAGCAGAATTCCGAGAACAATGGAAGAGTTCCGAAGCAATTTTAAAAGTCAGCGGAATTCCGAGAACAATGGAAGAGTTGTGAAGCATTTTTAAGCATCAGCGGAATTCCGAGAACAATGGAAGAGTTCCGAAGCATTTTTAAACTTCAGAAGAATTCTGAGAACAATGGAAGAGTTCCGAAGCATTCTTAAACTTCAGCGGAATTCCGAGAACAATGGAAGAGTTTCGAAGCATTTTTAAAAGTCAGCGGAATTCCGAGAACAAAAGAAGAGTTGTGAAGCAATTTTAAGCGTCAGCGGAATTCCGAGAACAATGGAAGAGTTCTGAAGCATTTTTAAACGTCAGTGGAATTCCGAGAACAATGGAAGAGTTCTGAAGCATTTTTGAAAGTCAGCGGAATTCTGAGAACAATAGAAGAGTTGTGAAGCATTTTTAAGCGTTAGCGGAATTCCGAGAACAATGGAAGAATTCCGAAGCATTTTTAAACTTCAAAACTTCAGCGGAATTCCGAGAACAATGGAAGAGTTCCGAAGCATTTTTAAAAGTCAGCGGAATTCCGAGAACAATGGAAGAGTTCCGAAGCATTTTTAAAAGTCAGCGGAATTCCGAGAACAATGGAAGAGTTCTGAAGCATTTTTAAAAGTCAGTGGAATTCTGAGAACAATAGAAGAGTTGTGAAGCATTTTTAAGCGTCAGCGGAATTCCGAGAACAATGGAAGAATTCCGAAGCATTTTTAAACTTCAAAACTTCAGCAGAATTCCGAGAACAATGGAAGAGTTCCGAAGCATTCTTAAACTTCAGCGGAATTCCGAGAACAATGGAAGAGTTCCGAAGCATTTTTAAAAGTCAGCGGAATTCCGAGAACAATGGAAGAGTTCCGAAGCATTTTTAAAAGTCAGCAGAATTCCGAGAACAATAGAAGGGTACCAAAGCATGTTTAAACTTCAGCGGAATTCTGAGAACAATGGAAGAGTTCCGAAGCATTTTTAAACGTCAGCGGAATTCCGAGAACAATGGAAGAGTTCTGAAGCATTTTTAAACGTCAGCGGAATTTTGAAAACAATGGAAGATTTCCGAAGCATTTTTAAACGTCAGCGGAATTCTGCGAACACTGGAAGAGTTCCGAAGCATTTTTAAAAGTCAGCGGAATTCCGAGAACAATGGAAGAGTTGTGAAGCATTTTTAAGCGTCAGCGGAATTCCGAGAACAATGGAAAAATTCCGAAGCATTTTTAAACTTCAAAACTTCAGCGGAATTCCGAGAACAATGGAAGAGTTCCGAAGCATTTTTAAAAGTCAGCGGAATTCCGAGAACAATGGAAGAGTTCCGAAGCATTTTTAAAAGTCAGCAGAATTCCGAGAACAAAAGAAGGGTACCAAAGCATGTTTAAACTTCAGCGGAATTCTGAGAACAATGTAAGCGTTCCGAAGCATTTTTAAACTTCACTGCAATTCCGAGAACAATGGAAGAGTTCCGAAGCATTTTTAAACGTCAGCGGAATTCCGAGAACAATGGAAGAGTTCTGAAGCATTTTTAAACGTCAGCGGATTTTAAAAACAATGGAAGATTTCCGAAGCATTTTTAAACGTCAGCGGAATTCTGCAAACACTGGAAGAGTTCCGAAGCATTTTTAAACTTCAGCGGAATTTGGAGAACAATCGAAGGGTTCCGAAGCAATTTTAAAAGTCAGCGGAATTCCGAGAACAATGGAAGAGTTGTGAAGCATTTTTAAACGTCAGTGGAAATCCAAGAACAAAGGAAGAGTTCCGAAGCATTTTTAAACGTCAGCGGAATTCCGAGAACAATGGAAGAGTTCTGAAGGCTTTTTAAATGTCAGCGGAATTCCGAGAACAATGGAAGAGTTCCGAAGCATTTTTAAATGTCAGCGGAATTCTGAGAACAATGGAAGAGTTACGAAGCATTTTTAAACTTCAGCAGAATTCCGAGAACAATGGAAGAGTTCCGAAGCATACTTAAACTTCAGCGGAATTCCGAGAACAATGGAAGAGTTCAGAAGCATTTTTAAAAGTCAGCGGAATTCCGAGAACAATGGAAGAGTTCCGAAGCATTTTTAAAAGTCAGCGGAATTCCGAGAACAATGGAAGAGTTCCGAAGCATTTTTAAAAGTCAGCAGAATTCCGAGAACAATAGAAGGGTACCAAAGCATGTTTAAACTTCAGCGGAATTCTGAGAACAATGGAAGAGTTCCGAAGCATTTTTAAACGTCAGCGGAATTCCGAGAACAATGGAAGAGTTCTGAAGCATTTTTAAACGTCTGCGGAATTTTGAAAACAATGGAAGATTTACGAAGCATTTTTAAACGTCAGCGGAATTCTGCGAACACTGGAAGAGTTCCGAAGCATTTTTAAACTTCAGCGGAATTTGGAGAACAATCGAAGAGTTCCGAAGCATTTTTAAAAGTCAGCGGAATTCCGAGAACAATGGAAGAGTTGTGAAGCATTTTTAAGCATCAGCGGAATTCCGAGAACAATGGAAGAGTTCCGAAGCATTTTTAAACTTCAGCAGAATTCTGAGAACAATGGAAGAGTTCCGAAGCATTCTTAAACTTCAGCGGAATTCCGAGGACAATGGAAGAGTTCCGAAGCATTTTTAAATGTCAGCGGAATTCCGAGAACAATAGAAGAGTTGTGAAGCATTTTTAAGCGTCAGCGGAATTCCGAGAACAATGGAAGAATTCCGAAGCATTTGTAAACTTCAAAACTTCAGAAGAATTCCGAGAACAATGGAAGAGTTCCGAAGCATTTTTAAACTTCAGCAGAATTCCGAGAACAATGGAAGAGTTCCGAAGCATACTTAAACTTCAGCGGAATTCCGAGAACAATGGAAGAGTTGTGAAGCATTTTTAAACGTCAGCGGAATTCCGAGAACAATGGAAGAGTTCTGAAGCCTTTTTAAATGTCAGCGGAATTCCGAGAACAATGGAAGAGTTCCGAAGCATTTTTAAATGTCAGCGGAATTCTGAGAACAATGGAAGAGTTCCGAAGCATTTTTAAACTTCAGCAGAATTCCGAGAACAATGGAAGAGTTCCGAAGCATACTTAAACTTCAGCGGAATTCCGAGAACAATGGAAGAGTTCTGAAGCATTTTTAAAAGTCAGCGGAATACCGAGAACAATGGAAGAGTTCCGAAGCATTTTTAAATGTCAGCGGAATTCCGAGAACAATGGAAGAGTTCTGAAGCATTTTTAAACGTCAGCGTAATTCCGAGAACAATGGAAGAGTTCCGAAGCATTTTTAAATGTCAGCGGAATTCTGAGAACAATGTAAGAGTTCCGAAGCATTTTTAAACTTCAGCAGAATTCCGAGAACAATGGAAGAGTTCCGAAGCATACTTAAACTTCAGCGGAATTCCGAGAACAATGGAAGAGTTCAGAAGCATTTTTAAAAGTCAGCGGAATTCCGAGAACAATGGAAGAGTTCCAAAGCATTTTTAAAAGTCAGCGGAATTCCGAGAACAATGGAAGAGTTGTGAAGCATTTTTAAGCATCAGCGGAATTCCGAGAACAATGGAAGAGTTCCGAAGCATTTTTAAACTTCAGCAGAATTCTGAGAACAATGGAAGAGTTCCGAAGCATTCTTAAACTTCAGCGGAATTCCGAGGACAATGGAAGAGTTCCGAAGCATTTTTAAATGTCAGCGGAATTCCGAGAACAATAGAAGAGTTGTGAAGCATTTTTAAGCGTCAGTGGAATTCCGACAACAATGGAAGAGTTCCGAAGCATTTTTAAAAGTCAGCGGAATTCTGAGAACAATAGAAGAGTTGTGAAGCATTTTTAAGCGTCAGCGGAATTCCGAGAACAATGGAAGAATTCCGAAGCATTTGTAAACTTCAAAACTTCAGAAGAATTCCGAGA
This sequence comes from Phyllobates terribilis, assembly GCF_046119375.1. Lineage (NCBI taxonomy): Eukaryota > Metazoa > Chordata > Amphibia > Anura > Dendrobatidae > Phyllobates > Phyllobates terribilis. Next base: position 16,617,526 of record NW_027362775.1, on the reverse strand, counting down.
ACAATGGAAGAGTTCCGAAGCATTTTTAAACTTCAGCAGAATTCCGAGAACAATGGAAGAGTTCCGAAGCATACTTAAACTTCAGCGGAATTCCGAGAACAATGGAAGAGTTGTGAAGCATTTTTAAACGTCAGCGGAATTCCGAGAACAATGGAAGAGTTCTGAAGCCTTTTTAAATGTCAGCGGAATTCCGAGAACAATGGAAGAGTTCCGAAGCATTTTTAAATGTCAGCGGAATTCTGAGAACAATGGAAGAGTTCCGAAGCATTTTTAAACTTCAGCAGAATTCCGAGAACAATGGAAGAGTTCCGAAGCATACTTAAACTTCAGCAGAATTCCGAGAACAATGGAAGAGTTCTGAAGCATTTTTAAAAGTCAGCGGAATACCGAGAACAATGGAAGAGTTGTGAAGCATTTTTAAACGTCAGCAGAATACCAGAACAATGGAAGAGTTCGGAAGCATTTTTAAATGTCAGCGGAATTCCGAGAACAATGGAAGAGTTCTGAAGCATTTTTAAACGTCAGCGGATTTTGAAAACAATGGAAGATTTCCGAAGCATTTTTAAACGTCAGCGGAATTCTGCAAACACTGGAAGAGTTCCGAAGCATTTTTAAACTTCAGCGGAATTTGGAGAACAATCGAAGAGTTCCGAAGCAATTTTAAAAGTCAGCGGAATTCCGAGAACAATGGAAGAGTTGTGAAGCATTTTTAAACGTCAGTGGAATTCCAAGAACAAAGGAAGAGTTCCGAAGCATTTTTAAACGTCAGCGGAATTCCGAGAACAATGGAAGAGTTCTGAAGGCTTTTTAAATGTCAGCGGAATTCCGAGAACAATGGAAGAGTTCCGAAGCATTTTTAAATGTCAGCGGAATTCTGAGAACAATGGAAGAGTTCCGAAGCATTTTTAAACTTCAGTAGAATTCCGAGAACAATGGAAGAGTTCCGAAGCATACTTAAACTTCAGCGGAATTCCGAGAACAATGGAAGAGTTCAGAAGCATTTTTAAAAGTCAGCGGAATTCCGAGAACAATGGAAGAGTTCCGAAGCATTTTTAAAAGTCAGCGGAATTCCGAGAACAATGGAAGAGTTCCGAAGCATTTTTAAAAGTCAGCAGAATTCCGAGAACAATAGAAGGGTACCAAAGCATGTTTAAACTTCAGCGGAATTCTGAGAACAATGGAAGAGTTCCGAAGCATTTTTAAACGTCAGCGGAATTCCGAGAACAATGGAAGAGTTCTGAAGCATTTTTAAACGTCAGCGGAATTTTGAAAACAATGGAAGATTTCCGAAGCATTTTTAAATGTCAGCGGAATTCTGCGAACACTGGAAGAGTTCTGAAGCATTTTTAAACTTCAGCGGAATTTGGAGAACAATCGAAGAGTTTCGAAGCATTTTTAAAAGTCAGCGGAATTCCGAGAACAATGGAAGAGTTGTGAAGCATTTTTAAGCATCAGCGGAATTCCGAGAACAATGGAAGAGTTCCGAAGCATTTTTAAAAGTCAGCGGAATTCTGAGAACAATAGAAGAGTTGTGAAGCATTTTTAAGCGTCAGCGGAATTCCGAGAACAATGGAAGAATTCCGAAGCATTTGTAAACTTCAAAACTTCAGAAGAATTCCGAGAACAATGGAAGAGTTCCGAAGCATTTTTAAACTTCAGCAGAATTCCGAGAACAATGGAAGAGTTCCGAAGCATACTTAAACTTCAGCGGAATTCCGAGAACAATGGAAGAGTTGTGAAGCATTTTTAAACGTCAGCGGAATTCCGAGAACAATGGAAGAGTTCTGAAGCCTTTTTAAATGTCAGCGGAATTCCGAGAACAATGGAAGAGTTCCGAAGCATTTTTAAATGTCAGCGGAATTCTGAGAACAATGGAAGAGTTCCGAAGCATTTTTAAACTTCAGCAGAATTCCGAGAACAATGGAAGAGTTCCGAAGCAATTTTAAAAGTCAGCGGAATTCCGAGAACAATGGAAGAGTTGTGAAGCATTTTTAAGCATCAGCGGAATTCCGAGAACAATGGAAGAGTTCGGAAGCATTTTTAAACTTCAGAAGAATTCTGAGAACAATGGAAGAGTTCCGAAGCATTCTTAAACTTCAGCGGAATTCCGAGAACAATGGAAGAGTTTCGAAGCATTTTTAAAAGTCAGCGGAATTCCGAGAACAAAAGAAGAGTTGTGAAGCAATTTTAAGCGTCAGCGGAATTCCGAGAACAATGGAAGAGTTCCGAAGCATTTTTAAACGTCAGCAGAATTCCGAGAACAATGGAAGAGTTCTGAAGCATTTTTAAAAGTCAGCGGAATTCTGAGAACAATAGAAGAGTTGTGAAGCATTTTTAAGCGTTAGCGGAATTCCGAGAACAATGGAAGAATTCCGAAGCATTTTTAAACTTCAAAACTTCAGCGGAATTCCGAGAACAATGGAAGAGTTCCGAAGCATTTTTAAAAGTCAGCGGAATTCCGAGAACAATGGAAGAGTTCCGAAGCATTTTTAAAAGTCAGCGGAATTCCGAGAACAATGGAAGAGTTCTGAAGCATTTTTAAAAGTCAGCGGAATTCTGAGAACAATAGAAGAGTTGTGAAGCATTTTTAAGCGTCAGCGGAATTCCGAGAACAATGGAAGAATTACGAAGCATTTTTAAACTTCAAAACTTCAGCAGAATTCCGAGAACAATGGAAGAGTTCCGAAGCATTCTTAAACTTCAGCGGAATTCCGAGAACAATGGAAGAGTTCCGAAGCATTTTTAAAAGTCAGCGGAATTCCGAGAACAATGGAAGAGTTCCGAAGCATTTTTAAAAGTCAGCAGAATTCCGAGAACAATAGAAGGGTACCAAAGCATGTTTAAACTTCAGCGGAATTCTGAGAACAATGGAAGAGTTCCGAAGCATTTTTAAACGTCAGCGGAATTCCGAGAACAATGGAAGAGTTCTGAAGCATTTTTAAACGTCAGCGGAATTTTGAAAACAATGGAAGATTTCCGAAGCATTTTTAAACGTCAGCGGAATTCTGCGAACACTGGAAGAGTTCCGAAGCATTTTTAAAAGTCAGCGGAATTCCGAGAACAATGGAAGAGTTCCGAAGCATTTTTAAAAGTCAGCAGAATTCCGAGAACAATAGAAGGGTACCAAAGCATGTTTAAACTTCAGCGGAATTCTGAGAACAATGTAAGCGTTCCGAAGCATTTTTAAACTTCACTGCAATTCCGAGAACAATGGAAGAGTTCCGAAGCATTTTTAAACGTCAGCGGAATTCCGAGAACAATGGAAGAGTTCTGAAGCATTTTTAAACGTCAGCGGATTTTAAAAACAATGGAAGATTTCCGAAGCATTTTTAAACGTCAGCGGAATTCTGCAAACACTGGAAGAGTTCCGAAGCATTTTTAAACTTCAGCGGAATTTGGAGAACAATCGAAGGGTTCCGAAGCATTTTTAAAAGTCAGCGGAATTCCGAGAACAATGGAAGAGTTGTGAAGCATTTTTAAGCATCAGCGGAATTCCGAGAACAATGGAAGAGTTCCGAAGCATTTTTAAAAGTCAGCGGAATTCTGAGAACAATAGAAGAGTTGTGAAGCATTTTTAAGCGTCAGCGGAATTCCGAGAACAATGGAAGAATTCCGAAGCATTTGTAAACTTCAAAACTTCAGAAGAATTCCGAGAACAATGGAAGAGTTCCGAAGCATTTTTAAACTTCAGCAGAATTCCGAGAACAATGGAAGAGTTCCGAAGCATACTTAAACTTCAGCGGAATTCCGAGAACAATGGAAGAGTTGTGAAGCATTTTTAAACGTCAGCGGAATTCCGAGAACAATGGAAGAGTTCTGAAGCCTTTTTAAATGTCAGCGGAATTCCGAGAACAATGGAAGAGTTCCGAAGCATTTTTAAATGTCAGCGGAATTCTGAGAACAATGGAAGAGTTCCGAAGCATTTCTAAACTTCAGCAGAATTCCGAGAACAATGGAAGAGTTCCGAAGCAATTTTAAAAGTCAGCGGAATTCCGAGAACAATGGAAGAGTTGTGAAGCATTTTTAAGCATCAGCGGAATTCCGAGAACAATGGAAGAGTTCCGAAGCATTTTTAAACTTCAGAAGAATTCTGAGAACAATGGAAGAGTTCCGAAGCATTTTTAAACTTCAAAACTTCAGCGGAATTCCGAGAAAAATGGAAGAGTTCCGAAGCATTTTTAAAAGTCAGCGGAATTCCGAGAACAATGGAAGAGTTCCGAAGCATTTTTAAAAGTCAGCGGAATTCCGAGAACAATGGAAGAGTTCTGAAGCATTTTTAAAAGTCAGCGGAATTCTGAGAACAATAGAAGAGTTGTGAAGCATTTTTAAGCGTCAGCGGAATTCCGAGAACAATGGAAGAATTCCGAAGCATTTTTAAACTTCAAAACTTCAGCAGAATTCCGAGAACAATGGAAGAGTTCCGAAGCATTCTTAAACTTCAGCGGAATTCCGAGAACAATGGAAGAGTTCCGAAGCATTTTTAAAAGTCAGCGGAATTCCGAGAACAATGGAAGAGTTCCGAAGCATTTTTAAAAGTCAGCAGAATTCCGAGAACAATAGAAGGGTACCAAAGCATGTTTAAACTTCAGCGGAATTCTGAGAACAATGGAAGAGTTCCGAAGCATTTTTAAACGTCAGCGGAATTCCGAGAACAATGGAAGAGTTCTGAAGCATTTTTAAACGTCAGCGGAATTTTGAAAACAATGGAAGATTTCCGAAGCATTTTTAAACGTCAGCGGAATTCTGCGAACACTGGAAGAGTTCTGAAGCATTTTTAAAAGTCAGCGGAATTCCGAGAACAATGGAAGAGTTGTGAAGCATTTTTAAGCATCAGCGGAATTCCGAGAACAATGGAAAAATTCCGAAGCATTTTTAAACTTCAAAACTTCAGCGGAATTCCGAGAACAATGGAAGAGTTCCGAAGCATTTTTAAAAGTCAGCGGAATTCCGAGAACAATGGAAGAGTTCCGAAGCATTTTTAAAAGTCAGCAGAATTCCGAGAACAATAGAAGGGTACCAAAGCATGTTTAAACTTCAGCGGAATTCTGAGAACAATGTAAGCGTTCCGAAGCATTTTTAAACTTCACTGCAATTCCGAGAACAATGGAAGAGTTCCGAAGCATTTTTAAACGTCAGCGGAATTCCGAGAACAATGGAAGAGTTCTGAAGCATTTTTAAACGTCAGCGGATTTTAAAAACAATGGAAGATTTCCGAAGCATTTTTAAACGTCAGCGGAATTCTGCAAACACTGGAAGAGTTCCGAAGCATTTTTAAACTTCAGCGGAATTTGGAGAACAATCGAAGGGTTCCGAAGCAATTTTAAAAGTCAGCGGAATTCCGAGAACAATGGAAGAGTTGTGAAGCATTTTTAAACGTCAGTGGAAATCCAAGAACAAAGGAAGAGTTCCGAAGCATTTTTAAACGTCAGCGGAATTCCGAGAACAATGGAAGAGTTCTGAAGGCTTTTTAAATGTCAGCGGAATTCCGAGAACAATGGAAGAGTTCCGAAGCATTTTTAAATGTCAGCGGAATTCTGAGAACAATGGAAGAGTTACGAAGCATTTTTAAACTTCAGCAGAATTCCGAGAACAATGGAAGAGTTCCGAAGCATACTTAAACTTCAGCGGAATTCCGAGAACAATGGAAGAGTTCAGAAGCATTTTTAAAAGTCAGCGGAATTCCGAGAACAATGGAAGAGTTCCGAAGCATTTTTAAAAGTCAGCGGAATTCCGAGAACAATGGAAGAGTTCCGAACCATTTTTAAAAGTCAGCAGAATTCCGAGAACAATAGAAGGGTACCAAAGCATGTTTAAACTTCAGCGGAATTCTGAGAACAATGGAAGAGTTCCGAAGCATTTTTAAACGTCAGCGGAATTCCGAGAACAATGGAAGAGTTCTGAAGCATTTTTAAACGTCTGCGGAATTTTGAAAACAATGGAAGATTTCCGAAGCATTTTTAAACGTCAGCGGAATTCTGCGAACACTGGAAGAGTTCCGAAGCATTTTTAAACTTCAGCGGAATTTGGAGAACAATCGAAGAGTTCCGAAGCATTTTTAAAAGTCAGCGGAATTCCGAGAACAATGGAAGAGTTGTGAAGCATTTTTAAGCATCAGCGGAATTCCGAGAACAATGGAAGAGTTCCGAAGCATTTTTAAACTTCAGCAGAATTCTGAGAACAATGGAAGAGTTCCGAAGCATTCTTAAACTTCAGCGGAATTCCGAGGACAATGGAAGAGTTCCGAAGCATTTTTAAATGTCAGCGGAATTCCGAGAACAATAGAAGAGTTGTGAAGCATTTTTAAGCGTCAGCGGAATTCCGAGAACAATGGAAGAATTCCGAAGCATTTGTAAACTTCAAAACTTCAGAAGAATTCCGAGAACAATGGAAGAGTTCCGAAGCATTTTTAAACTTCAGCAGAATTCCGAGAACAATGGAAGAGTTCCGAAGCATACTTAAACTTCAGCGGAATTCCGAGAACAATGGAAGAGTTGTGAAGCATTTTTAAACGTCAGCGGAATTCCGAGAACAATGGAAGAGTTCTGAAGCCTTTTTAAATGTCAGCGGAATTCCGAGAACAATGGAAGAGTTCCGAAGCATTTTTAAAAGTCAGCGGAATTCTGAGAACAATGGAAGAGTTCCGAAGCATTTTTAAACTTCAGCAGAATTCCGAGAACAATGGAAGAGTTCCGAAGCATACTTAAACTTCAGCGGAATTCCGAGAACAATGGAAGAGTTCTGAAGCATTTTTAAAAGTCAGCGGAATACCGAGAACAATGGAAGAGTTCCGAAGCATTTTTAAATGTCAGCGGAATTCCGAGAACAATGGAAGAGTTCTGAAGCATTTTTAAACGTCAGCGGAATTCCGAGAACAATGGAAGAGTTCCGAAGCATTTTTAAATGTCAGCGGAATTCTGAGAACAATGGAAGAGTTCCGAAGCATTTTTAAACTTCAGCAGAATTCCGAGAACAATGGAAGAGTTCCGAAGCATACTTAAACTTCAGCGGAATTCCGAGAACAATGGAAGAGTTCAGAAGCATTTTTAAAAGTCAGCGGAATTCCGAGAACAATGGAAGAGTTCCAAAGCATTTTTAAAAGTCAGCGGAATTCCGAGAACAATGGAAGAGTTGTGAAGCATTTTTAAGCATCAGCGGAATTCCGAGAACAATGGAAGAGTTCCGAAGCATTTTTAAACTTCAGCAGAATTCTGAGAACAATGGAAGAGTTCCGAAGCATTCTTAAACTTCAGCGGAATTCCGAGGACAATGGAAGAGTTCCGAAGCATTTTTAAATGTCAGCGGAATTCCGAGAACAATAGAAGAGTTGTGAAGCATTTTTAAGCGTCAGCGGAATTCCGACAACAATGGAAGAGTTCCGAAGCATTTTTAAAAGTCAGCGGAATTCTGAGAACAATAGAAGAGTTGTGAAGCATTTTTAAGCGTCAGCGGAATTCCGAGAACAATGGAAGAATTCCGAAGCATTTGTAAACTTCAAAACTTCAGAAGAATTCCGAGAACAATGGAAGAGTTCCGAAGCATTTTTAAACTTCAGCAGAATTCCGAGAACAATGGAAGAGTTCCGAAGCATACTTAAACTTCAGCGGAATTCCGAGAACAATGGAAGAGTTGTGAAGCATTTTTAAACGTCAGCGGAATTCCGAGAACAATGGAAGAGTTCTGAAGCCTTTTTAAATGTCAGCGGAATTCCGAGAACAATGGAAGAGTTCCGAAGCATTTTTAAATGTCAGCGGAATTCTGAGAACAATGGAAGAGTTCCGAAGCATTTTTAAACTTCAGCAGAATTCCGAGAACAATGGAAGAGTTCCGAAGCATACTTAAACTTCAGCGGAATTCCGAGAACAATGGAAGAGTTCTGAAGCATTTTTAAAAGTCAGCGGAATACCGAGAACAATGGAAGAGTTGTGAAGCATTTTTAAACGTCAGCAGAATACCAGAACAATGGAAGAGTTCGGAAGCATTTTTAAATGTCAGCGGAATTCCGAGAACAATGGAAGAGTTCTGAAGCATTTTTAAACGTCAGCGGATTTTGAAAACAATGGAAGATTTCCGAAGCATTTTTAAACGTCAGCGGAATTCTGCAAACACTGGAAGAGTTCCGAAGCATTTTTAAACTTCAGCGGAATTTGGAGAACAATCGAAGAGTTCCGAAGCAATTTTAAAAGTCAGCGGAATTCCGAGAACAATGGAAGAGTTGTGAAGCATTTTTAAACGTCAGTGGAATTCCAAGAACAAAGGAAGAGTTCCGAAGCATTTTTAAACGTCAGCGGAATTCCGAGAACAATGGAAGAGTTCTGAAGGCTTTTTAAATGTCAGCGGAATTCCGAGAACAATGGAAGAGTTCCGAAGCATTTTTAAATGTCAGCGGAATTCTGAGAACAATGGAAGAGTTCCGAAGCATTTTTAAACTTCAGTAGAATTCCGAGAACAATGGAAGAGTTCCGAAGCATACTTAAACTTCAGCGGAATTCCGAGAACAATGGAAGAGTTCAGAAGCATTTTTAAAAGTCAGCGGAATTCCGAGAACAATGGAAGAGTTCCGAAGCATTTTTAAAAGTCAGCGGAATTCCGAGAACAATGGAAGAGTTCCGAAGCATTTTTAAAAGTCAGCAGAATTCCGAGAACAATAGAAGGGTACCAAAGCATGTTTAAACTTCAGCGGAATTCTAAGAACAATGGAAGAGTTCCGAAGCATTTTTAAACGTCAGTGGAATTCCGAGAACAATGGAAGAGTTCTGAAGCATTTTTAAACGTCAGCGGAATTTTGAAAACAATGGAAGATTTCCGAAGCATTTTTAAACGTCAGCGGAATTCTGCGAACACTGGAAGAGTTCTGAAGCATTTTTAAACTTCAGCGGAATTTGGAGAACAATCGAAGAGTTTCGAAGCATTTTTAAAAGTCAGCGGAATTCCGAGAACAATGGAAGAGTTGTGAAGCATTTTTAAGCATCAGCGGAATTCCGAGAACAATGGAAGAGTTCCGAAGCATTTTTAAAAGTCAGCGGAATTCTGAGAACAATAGAAGAGTTGTGAAGCATTTTTAAGCGTCAGCGGAATTCCGAGAACAATGGAAGAATTCCGAAGCATTTGTAAACTTCAAAACTTCAGAAGAATTCCGAGAACAATGGAAGAGTTCCGAAGCATTTTTAAACTTCAGCAGAATTCCGAGAACAATGGAAGAGTTCCGAAGCATACTTAAACTTCAGCGGAATTCCGAGAACAATGGAAGAGTTGTGAAGCATTTTTAAACGTCAGCGGAATTCCGAGAACAATGGAAGAGTTCTGAAGCCTTTTTAAATGTCAGCGGAATTCCGAGAACAATGGAAGAGTTCCGAAGCATTTTTAAATGTCAGCGGAATTCTGAGAACAATGGAAGAGTTCCGAAGCATTTTTAAACTTCAGCAGAATTCCGAGAACAATGGAAGAGTTCCGAAGCAATTTTAAAAGTCAGCGGAATTCCGAGAACAATGGAAGAGTTGTGAAGCATTTTTAAGCATCAGCGGAATTCCGAGAACAATGGAAGAGTTCCGAAGCATTTTTAAACTTCAGAAGAATTCTGAGAACAATGGAAGAGTTCTGAAGCATTTTTAAAAGTCAGCGGAATTCTGAGAACAATAGAAGAGTTGTGAAGCATTTTTAAGCGTTAGCGGAATTCCGAGAACAATGGAAGAATTCCGAAGCATTTTTAAACTTCAAAACTTCAGCGGAATTCCGAGAACAATGGAAGAGTTCCGAAGCATTTTTAAAAGTCAGCGGAATTCCGAGAACAATGGAAGAGTTCTGAAGCATTTTTAAAAGTCAGCGGAATTCTGAGAACAATAGAAGAGTTGTGAAGCATTTTTAAGCGTCAGCGGAATTCCGAGAACAATGGAAGAATTCCGAAGCATTTTTAAACTTCAAAACTTCAGCAGAATTCCGAGAACAATGGAAGAGTTCCGAAGCATTCTTAAACTTCAGCGGAATTCCGAGAACAATGGAAGAGTTCCGAAGCATTTTTAAAAGTCAGCGGAATTCCGAGAACAATGGAAGAGTTCCGAAGCATTTTTAAAAGTCAGCAGAATTCCGAGAACAATAGAAGGGTACCAAAGCATGTTTAAACTTCAGCGGAATTCTGAGAACAATGGAAGAGTTCCGAAGCATTTTTAAACGTCAGCGGAATTCCGAGAACAATGGAAGAGTTCTGAAGCATTTTTAAGCATCAGCGGAATTCCGAGAACAATGGAAGAGTTCCGAAGCATTTTTAAACTTCAGCAGAATTCTGAGAACAATGGAAGAGTTCCGAAGCATTCTTAAACTTCAGCGGAATTTGGAGAACAATCGAAGAGTTCCGAAGCATTTTTAAAAGTCAGCGGAATTCCGAGAACAATGGAAGAGTTGTGAAGCATTTTTAAGCATCAGCGGAATTCCGAGAACAATGGAAGAGTTCCGAAGCATTTTTAAACTTCAGCAGAATTCTGAGAACAATGGAAGAGTTCCGAAGCATTCTTAAACTTCAGCGGAATTCCGAGGACAATGGAAGAGTTCCGAAGCATTTTTAAATGTCAGCGGAATTCCGAGAACAATAGAAGAGTTGTGAAGCATTTTTAAGCGTCAGCGGAATTCCGAGAACAATGGAAGAATTCCGAAGCATTTGTAAACTTCAAAACTTCAGAAGAATTCCGAGAACAATGGAAGAGTTCCGAAGCATTTTTAAACTTCAGCAGAATTCCGAGAACAATGGAAGAGTTCCGAAGCATACTTAAACTTCAGCGGAATTCCGAGAACAATGGAAGAGTTGTGAAGCATTTTTAAACGTCAGCGGAATTCCGAGAACAATGGAAGAGTTCTGAAGCCTTTTTAAATGTCAGCGGAATTCCGAGAACAATGGAAGAGTTCCGAAGCATTTTTAAATGTCAGCGGAATTCTGAGAACAATGGAAGAGTTCCGAAGCATTTTTAAACTTCAGCAGAATTCCGAGAACAATGGAAGAGTTCCGAAGCATACTTAAACTTCAGCGGAATTCCGAGAACAATGGAAGAGTTCTGAAGCATTTTTAAAAGTCAGCGGAATACCGAGAACAATGGAAGAGTTCCGAAGCATTTTTAAATGTCAGCGGAATTCCGAGAACAATGGAAGAGTTCTGAAGCATTTTTAAACGTCAGCGGAATTCCGAGAACAATGGAAGAGTTCCGAAGCATTTTTAAATGTCAGCGGAATTCTGAGAACAATGGATGAGTTCCGAAGCATTTTTAAACTTCAGCAGAATTCCGAGAACAATGGAAGAGTTCCGAAGCATACTTAAACTTCAGCGGAATTCCGAGAACAATGGAAGAGTTCAGAAGCATTTTTAAAAGTCAGCGGAATTCCGAGAACAATGGAAGAGTTCCAAAGCATTTTTAAAAGTCAGCGGAATTCCGAGAACAATGGAAGAGTTGTGAAGCATTTTTAAGCATCAGCGGAATTCCGAGAACAATGGAAGAGTTCCGAAGCATTTTTAAACTTCAGCAGAATTCTGAGAACAATGGAAGAGTTCCGAAGCATTCTTAAACTTCAGCGGAATTCCGAGGACAATGGAAGAGTTCCGAAGCATTTTTAAATGTCAGCGGAATTCCGAGAACAATAGAAGAGTTGTGAAGCATTTTTAAGCGTCAGCGGAATTCCGACAACAATGGAAGAGTTCCGAAGCATTTTTAAAAGTCAGCGGAATTCTGAGAACAATAGAAGAGTTGTGAAGCATTTTTAAGCGTCAGCGGAATTCCGAGAACAATGGAAGAATTCCGAAGCATTTGTAAACTTCAAAACTTCAGAAGAATTCCGAGAACAATGGAAGAGTTCCGAAGCATTTTTAAACTTCAGCAGAATTCCGAGAACAATGGAAGAGTTCCGAAGCATACTTAAACTTCAGCGGAATTCCGAGAACAATGGAAGAGTTCCGAAGCATTTTTAAATGTCAGCGGAATTCCGAGAACAATAGAAGAGTTGTGAAGCATTTTTAAGCGTCAGCGGAATTCCGACAACAATGGAAGAGTTCCGAAGCATTTTTAAAAGTCAGCGGAATTCTGAGAACAATAGAAGAGTTGTGAAGCATTTTTAAGCGTCAGCGGAATTCCGAGAACAATGGAAGAATTCCGAAGCATTTGTAAACTTCAAAACTTCAGAAGAATTCCGAGAACAATGGAAGAGTTCCGAAGCATTTTTAAACTTCAGCAGAATTCCGAGAACAATGGAAGAGTTCCGAAGCATACTTAAACTTCAGCGGAATTCCGAGAACAATGGAAGAGTTGTGAAGCATTTATAAACGTCAGCGGAATTCCGAGAACAATGGAAGAGTTCTGAAGCCTTTTTAAATGTCAGCGGAATTCCGAGAACAATGGAAGAGTTCCGAAGCATTTTTAAATGTCAGCGGAATTCTGAGAACAATGGAAGAGTTCCGAAGCATTTTTAAACTTCAGCAGAATTCCGAGAACAATGGAAGAGTTCCGAAGCATACTTAAACTTCAGCGGAATTCCGAGAACAATGGAAGAGTTCTGAAGCATTTTTAAAAGTCAGCGGAATACCGAGAACAATGGAAGAGTTGTGAAGCATTTTTAAACGTCAGCAGAATACCAGAACAATGGAAGAGTTCGGAAGCATTTTTAAATGTCAGCGGAATTCCGAGAACAATGGAAGAGTTCTGAAGCATTTTTAAACGTCAGCGGATTTTGAAAACAATGGAAGATTTCCGAAGCATTTTTAAACGTCAGCGGAATTCTGCAAACACTGGAAGAGTTCCGAAGCATTTTTAAACTTCAGCGGAATTTGGAGAACAATCGAAGAGTTCCGAAGCAATTTTAAAATTCAGCGGAATTCCGAGAACAATGGAAGAGTTGTGAAGCATTTTTAAACGTCAGTGGAATTCCAAGAACAAAGGAAGAGTTCCGAAGCATTTTTAAACGTCAGCGGAATTCCGAGAACAATGGAAGAGTTCTGAAGGCTTTTTAAATGTCAGCGGAATTCCGAGAACAATGGAAGAGTTCCGAAGCATTTTTAAATGTCAGCGGAATTCTGAGAACAATGGAAGAGTTCCGAAGCATTTTTAAACTTCAGTAGAATTCCGAGAACAATGGAAGAGTTCCGAAGCATACTTAAACTTCAGCGGAATTCCGAGAACAATGGAAGAGTTCAGAAGCATTTTTAAAAGTCAGCGGAATTCCTAGAACAATGGAAGAGTTCCGAAGCATTTTTAAAAGTCAGCGGAATTCCGAGAACAATGGAAGAGTTCCGAAGCATTTTTAAAAGTCAGCAGAATTCCGAGAACAATAGAAGGGTACCAAAGCATGTTTAAACTTCAGCGGAATTCTAAGAACAATGGAAGAGTTCCGAAGCATTTTTAAACGTCAGTGGAATTCCGAGAACAATGGAAGAGTTCTGAAGCATTTTTAAACGTCAGCGGAATTTTGAAAACAATGGAAGATTTCCGAAGCATTTTTAAACGTCAGCGGAATTCTGCGAACACTGGAAGAGTTCTGAAGCATTTTTAAACTTCAGCGGAATTTGGAGAACAATCGAAGAGTTTCGAAGCATTTTTAAAAGTCAGCGGAATTCCGAGAACAATGGAAGAGTTGTGAAGCATTTTTAAGCATCAGCGGAATTCCGAGAACAATGGAAGAGTTCCGAAGCATTTTTAAAAGTCAGCGGAATTCTGAGAACAATAGAAGAGTTGTGAAGCATTTTTAAGCGTCAGCGGAATTCCGAGAACAATGGAAGAATTCCGAAGCATTTGTAAACTTCAAAACTTCAGAAGAATTCCGAGAACAATGGAAGAGTTCCGAAGCATTTTTAAACTTCAGCAGAATTCCGAGAACAATGGAAGAGTTCCGAAGCATACTTAAACTTCAGCGGAATTCCGAGAACAATGGAAGAGTTGTGAAGCATTTTTAAACGTCAGCGGAATTCCGAGAACAATGGAAGAGTTCTGAAGCCTTTTTAAATGTCAGCGGAATTCCGAGAACAATGGAAGAGTTCCGAAGCATTTTTAAATATCAGCGGAATTCTGAGAACAATGGAAGAGTTCCGAAGCATTTTTAAACTTCAGCAGAATTCCGAGAACAATGGAAGAGTTCCGAAGCATACTTAAACTTCAGCGGAATTCCGAGAACAATGGAAGAGTTCTGAAGCATTTTTAAAAGTCAGCGGAATACCGAGAACAATGGAAGAGTTGTGAAGCATTTTTAAACGTCAGCAGAATACCAGAACAATGGAAGAGTTCGGAAGCATTTTTAAATGTCAGCGGAATTCCGAGAACAATGGAAGAGTTCTGAAGCATTTTTAAACGTCAGCGGATTTTGAAAACAATGGAAGATTTCCGAAGCATTTTTAAACGTCAGCGGAATTCTGCAAACACTGGAAGAGTTCCGAAGCATTTTTAAACTTCAGCGGAATTTGGAGAACAATCGAAGAGTTCCGAAGCAATTTTAAAAGTCAGCGGAATTCCGAGAACAATGGAAGAGTTGTGAAGCATTTTTAAACGTCAGTGGAATTCCAAGAACAAAGGAAGAGTTCCGAAGCATTTTTAAACGTCAGCGGAATTCCGAGAACAATGGAAGAGTTCTGAAGGCTTTTTAAATGTCAGCGGAATTCCGAGAACAATGGAAGAGTTGCGAAGCATTTTTAAATGTCAGCGGAATTCTGAGAACAATGGAAGAGTTCCGAAGCATTTTTAAACTTCAGTAGAATTCCGAGAACAATGGAAGAGTTCCGAAGCATACTTAAACTTCAGCGGAATTCCGAGAACAATGGAAGAGTTCAGAAGCATTTTTAAAAGTCAGCGGAATTCCGAGAACAATGGAAGAGTTCCGAAGCATTTTTAAAAGTCAGCGGAATTCCGAGAACAATGGAAGAGTTCCGAAGCATTTTTAAAAGTCAGCAGAATTCCGAGAACAATAGAAGGGTACCAAAGCATGTTTAAACTTCAGCGGAATTCTAAGAACAATGGAAGAGTTCCGAAGCATTTTTAAACGTCAGTGGAATTCCGAGAACAATGGAAGAGTTCTGAAGCATTTTTAAACGTCAGCGGAATTTTGAAAACAATGGAAGATTTCCGAAGCATTTTTTAACGTCAGCGGAATTCTGCGAACACTGGAAGAGTTCTGAAGCATTTTTAAACTTCAGCGGAATTTGGAGAACAATCGAAGAGTTTCGAAGCATTTTTAAAAGTCAGCGGAATTCTGAGAACAATGGAAGAGTTGTGAAGCATTTTTAAGCATCAGCGGAATTCCGAGAACAATGGAAGAGTTCCGAAGCATTTTTAAAAGTCAGCGGAATTCTGAGAACAATAGAAGAGTTGTGAAGCATTTTTAAGCGTCAGCGGAATTCCGAGAACAATGGAAGAATTCCGAAGCATTTGTAAACTTCAAAACTTCAGAAGAATTCCGAGAACAATGGAAGAGTTCCGAAGCATTTTTAAACTTCAGCAGAATTCCGAGAACAATGGAAGAGTTCCGAAGCATACTTAAACTTCAGCGGAATTCCGAGAACAATGGAAGAGTTGTGAAGCATTTTTAAACGTCAGCGGAATTCCGAGAACAATGGAAGAGTTCTGAAGCCTTTTTAAATGTCAGCGGAATTCCGAGAACAATGGAAGAGTTCCGAAGCATTTTTAAATGTCAGCGGAATTCTGAGAACAATGGAAGAGTTCCGAAGCATTTTTAAACTTCAGCAGAATTCCGAGAACAATGGAAGAGTTCCGAAGCATACTTAAACTTCAGCGGAATTCCGAGAACAATGGAAGAGTTCTGAAGCATTTTTAAAAGTCAGCGGAATACCGAGAACAATGGAAGAGTTGTGAAGCATTTTTAAACGTCAGCAGAATACCAGAACAATGGAAGAGTTCGGAAGCATTTTTAAATGTCAGCGGAATTCCGAGAACAATGGAAGAGTTCTGAAGCATTTTTAAACGTCAGCGGATTTTGAAAACAATGGAAGATTTCCGAAGCATTTTTAAACGTCAGCGGAATTCTGCAAACACTGGAAGAGTTCCGAAGCATTTTTAAACTTCAGCGGAATTTGGAGAACAATCGAAGAGTTCCGAAGCAATTTTAAAAGTCAGCGGAATTCCGAGAACAATGGAAGAGTTGTGAAGCATTTTTAAACGTCAGTGGAATTCCAAGAACAAAGGAAGAGTTCCGAAGCATTTTTAAACGTCAGCGGAATTCCGAGAACAATGGAAGAGTTCTGAAGGCTTTTTAAATGTCAGCGGAATTCCGAGAACAATGGAAGAGTTCCGAAGCATTTTTAAATGTCAGCGGAATTCTGAGAACAATGGAAGAGTTCCGAAGCATTTTTAAACTTCAGTAGAATTCCGAGAACAATGGAAGAGTTCCGAAGCATACTTAAACTTCAGCGGAATTCCGAGAACAATGGAAGAGTTCAGAAGCATTTTTAAAAGTCAGCGGAATTCCGAGAACAATGGAAGAGTTCCGAAGCATTTTTAAAAGTCAGCGGAATTCCGAGAACAATGGAAGAGTTCCGAAGCATTTTTAAAAGTCAGCAGAATTCCGAGAACAATAGAAGGGTACCAAAGCATGTTTAAACTTCAGCGGAATTCTAAGAACAATGGAAGAGTTCCGAAGCATTTTTAAACGTCAGTGGAATTCCGAGAACAATGGAAGAGTTCTGAAGCATTTTTAAACGTCAGCGGAATTTTGAAAACAATGGAAGATTTCCGAAGCATTTTTTAACGTCAGCGGAATTCTGCGAACACTGGAAGAGTTCTGAAGCATTTTTAAACTTCAGCGGAATTTGGAGAACAATCGAAGAGTTTCGAAGCATTTTTAAAAGTCAGCGGAATTCCGAGAACAATGGAAGAGTTGTGAAGCATTTTTAAGCATCAGCGGAATTCCGAGAACAATGGAAGAGTTCCGAAGCATTTTTAAAAGTCAGCGGAATTCTGAGAACAATAGAAGAGTTGTGAAGCATTTTTAAGCGTCAGCGGAATTCCGAGAACAATGGAAGAATTCCGAAGCATTTGTAAACTTCAAAACTTCAGAAGAATTCCGAGAACAATGGAAGAGTTCCGAAGCATTTTTAAACTTCAGCAGAATTCCGAGAACAATGGAAGAGTTCCGAAGCATACTTAAACTTCAGCGGAATTCCGAGAACAATGGAAGAGTTGTGAAGCATTTTTAAACGTCAGCGGAATTCCGAGAACAATGGAAGAGTTCTGAAGCCTTTTTAAATGTCAGCGGAATTCCGAGAACAATGGAAGAGTTCCGAAGCATTTTTAAATGTCAGCGGAATTCTGAGAACAATGGAAGAGTTCCGAAGCATTTTTAAACTTCAGCAGAATTCCGAGAACAATGGAAGAGTTCCGAAGCAATTTTAAAAGTCAGCGGAATTCCGAGAACAATGGAAGAGTTGTGAAGCATTTTTAAGCATCAGCGGAATTCCGAGAACAATGGAAGAGTTCCGAAGCATTTTTAAACTTCAGAAGAATTCTGAGAACAATGGAAGAGTTCTGAAGCATTTTTAAAAGTCAGCGGAATTCTGAGAACAATAGAAGAGTTGTGAAGCATTTTTAAGCGTTAGCGGAATTCCGAGAACAATGGAAGAATTCCGAAGCATTTTTAAACTTCAAAACTTCAGCGGAATTCCGAGAACAATGGAAGAGTTCCGAAGCATTTTTAAAAGTCAGCGGAATTCCGAGAACAATGGAAGAGTTCTGAAGCATTTTTAAAAGTCAGCGGAATTCTGAGAACAATAGAAGAGTTGTGAAGCATTTTTAAGCGTCAGCGGAATTCCGAGAACAATGGAAGAATTCCGAAGCATTTTTAAACTTCAAAACTTCAGCAGAATTCCGAGAACAATGGAAGAGTTCCGAAGCATTCTTAAACTTCAGCGGAATTCCGAGAACAATGGAAGAGTTCCGAAGCATTTTTAAAAGTCAGCGGAATTCCGAGAACAATGGAAGAGTTCCGAAGCATTTTTAAAAGTCAGCAGAATTCCGAGAACAATAGAAGGGTACCAAAGCATGTTTAAACTTCAGCGGAATTCTGAGAACAATGGAAGAGTTCCGAAGCATTTTTAAACGTCAGCGGAATTCCGAGAACAATGGAAGAGTTCTGAAGCATTTTTAAGCATCAGCGGAATTCCGAGAACAATGGAAGAGTTCCGAAGCATTTTTAAACTTCAGCAGAATTCTGAGAACAATGGAAGAGTTCCGAAGCATTCTTAAACTTCAGCGGAATTTGGAGAACAATCGAAGAGTTCCGAAGCATTTTTAAAAGTCAGCGGAATTCCGAGAACAATGGAAGAGTTGTGAAGCATTTTTAAGCATCAGCGGAATTCCGAGAACAATGGAAGAGTTCCGAAGCATTTTTAAACTTCAGCAGAATTCTGAGAACAATGGAAGAGTTCCGAAGCATTCTTAAACTTCAGCGGAATTCCGAGGACAATGGAAGAGTTCCGAAGCATTTTTAAATGTCAGCGGAATTCCGAGAACAATAGAAGAGTTGTGAAGCATTTTTAAGCGTCAGCGGAATTCCGAGAACAATGGAAGAATTCCGAAGCATTTGTAAACTTCAAAACTTCAGAAGAATTCCGAGAACAATGGAAGAGTTCCGAAGCATTTTTAAACTTCAGCAGAATTCCGAGAACAATGGAAGAGTTCCGAAGCATACTTAAACTTCAGCGGAATTCCGAGAACAATGGAAGAGTTGTGAAGCATTTTTAAACGTCAGCGGAATTCCGAGAACAATGGAAGAGTTCTGAAGCCTTTTTAAATGTCAGCGGAATTCCGAGAACAATGGAAGAGTTCCGAAGCATTTTTAAATGTCAGCGGAATTCTGAGAACAATGGAAGAGTTCCGAAGCATTTTTAAACTTCAGCAGAATTCCGAGAACAATGGAAGAGTTCCGAAGCATACTTAAACTTCAGCGGAATTCCGAGAACAATGGAAGAGTTCTGAAGCATTTTTAAAAGTCAGCGGAATACCGAGAACAATGGAAGAGTTCCGAAGCATTTTTAAATGTCAGCGGAATTCCGAGAACAATGGAAGAGTTCTGAAGCATTTTTAAACGTCAGCGGAATTCCGAGAACAATGGAAGAGTTCCGAAGCATTTTTAAATGTCAGCGGAATTCTGAGAACAATGGATGAGTTCCGAAGCATTTTTAAACTTCAGCAGAATTCCGAGAACAATGGAAGAGTTCCGAAGCATACTTAAACTTCAGCGGAATTCCGAGAACAATGGAAGAGTTCAGAAGCATTTTTAAAAGTCAGCGGAATTCCGAGAACAATGGAAGAGTTCCAAAGCATTTTTAAAAGTCAGCGGAATTCCGAGAACAATGGAAGAGTTGTGAAGCATTTTTAAGCATCAGCGGAATTCCGAGAACAATGGAAGAGTTCCGAAGCATTTTTAAACTTCAGCAGAATTCTGAGAACAATGGAAGAGTTCCGAAGCATTCTTAAACTTCAGCGGAATTCCGAGGACAATGGAAGAGTTCCGAAGCATTTTTAAATGTCAGCGGAATTCCGAGAACAATAGAAGAGTTGTGAAGCATTTTTAAGCGTCAGCGGAATTCCGACAACAATGGAAGAGTTCCGAAGCATTTTTAAAAGTCAGCGGAATTCTGAGAACAATAGAAGAGTTGTGAAGCATTTTTAAGCGTCAGCGGAATTCCGAGAACAATGGAAGAATTCCGAAGCATTTGTAAACTTCAAAACTTCAGAAGAATTCCGAGAACAATGGAAGAGTTCCGAAGCATTTTTAAACTTCAGCAGAATTCCGAGAACAATGGAAGAGTTCCGAAGCATACTTAAACTTCAGCGGAATTCCGAGAACAATGGAAGAGTTCCGAAGCATTTTTAAATGTCAGCGGAATTCCGAGAACAATAGAAGAGTTGTGAAGCATTTTTAAGCGTCAGCGGAATTCCGACAACAATGGAAGAGTTCCGAAGCATTTTTAAAAGTCAGCGGAATTCTGAGAACAATAGAAGAGTTGTGAAGCATTTTTAAGCGTCAGCGGAATTCCGAGAACAATGGAAGAATTCCGAAGCATTTGTAAACTTCAAAACTTCAGAAGAATTCCGAGAACAATGGAAGAGTTCCGAAGCATTTTTAAACTTCAGCAGAATTCCGAGAACAATGGAAGAGTTCCGAAGCATACTTAAACTTCAGCGGAATTCCGAGAACAATGGAAGAGTTGTGAAGCATTTATAAACGTCAGCGGAATTCCGAGAACAATGGAAGAGTTCTGAAGCCTTTTTAAATGTCAGCGGAATTCCGAGAACAATGGAAGAGTTCCGAAGCATTTTTAAATGTCAGCGGAATTCTGAGAACAATGGAAGAGTTCCGAAGCATTTTTAAACTTCAGCAGAATTCCGAGAACAATGGAAGAGTTCCGAAGCATACTTAAACTTCAGCGGAATTCCGAGAACAATGGAAGAGTTCTGAAGCATTTTTAAAAGTCAGCGGAATACCGAGAACAATGGAAGAGTTGTGAAGCATTTTTAAACGTCAGCACAATACCAGAACAATGGAAGAGTTCGGAAGCATTTTTAAATGTCAGCGGAATTCCGAGAACAATGGAAGAGTTCTGAAGCATTTTTAAACGTCAGCGGATTTTGAAAACAATGGAAGATTTCCGAAGCATTTTTAAACGTCAGCGGAATTCTGCAAACACTGGAAGAGTTCCGAAGCATTTTTAAACTTCAGCGGAATTTGGAGAACAATCGAAGAGTTCCGAAGCAATTTTAAAATTCAGCGGAATTCCGAGAACAATGGAAGAGTTGTGAAGCATTTTTAAACGTCAGTGGAATTCCAAGAACAAAGGAAGAGTTCCGAAGCATTTTTAAACGTCAGCGGAATTCCGAGAACAATGGAAGAGTTCTGAAGGCTTTTTAAATGTCAGCGGAATTCCGAGAACAATGGAAGAGTTCCGAAGCATTTTTAAATGTCAGCGGAATTCTGAGAACAATGGAAGAGTTCCGAAGCATTTTTAAACTTCAGTAGAATTCCGAGAACAATGGAAGAGTTCCGAAGCATACTTAAACTTCAGCGGAATTCCGAGAACAATGGAAGAGTTCAGAAGCATTTTTAAAAGTCAGCGGAATTCCGAGAACAATGGAAGAGTTCCGAAGCATTTTTAAAAGTCAGCGGAATTCCGAGAACAATGGAAGAGTTCCGAAGCATTTTTAAAAGTCAGCAGAATTCCGAGAACAATAGAAGGGTACCAAAGCATGTTTAAACTTCAGCGGAATTCTAAGAACAATGGAAGAGTTCCGAAGCATTTTTAAACGTCAGTGGAATTCCGAGAACAATGGAAGAGTTCTGAAGCATTTTTAAACGTCAGCGGAATTTTGAAAACAATGGAAGATTTCCGAAGCATTTTTAAACGTCAGCGGAATTCTGCGAACACTGGAAGAGTTCTGAAGCATTTTTAAACTTCAGCGGAATTTGGAGAACAATCGAAGAGTTTCGAAGCATTTTTAAAAGTCAGCGGAATTCCGAGAACAATGGAAGAGTTGTGAAGCATTTTTAAGCATCAGCGGAATTCCGAGAACAATGGAAGAGTTCCGAAGCATTTTTAAAAGTCAGCGGAATTCTGAGAACAATAGAAGAGTTGTGAAGCATTTTTAAGCGTCAGCGGAATTCCGAGAACAATGGAAGAATTCCGAAGCATTTGTAAACTTCAAAACTTCAGAAGAATTCCGAGAACAATGGAAGAGTTCCGAAGCATTTTTAAACTTCAGCAGAATTCCGAGAACAATGGAAGAGTTCCGAAGCATACTTAAACTTCAGCGGAATTCCGAGAACAATGGAAGAGTTGTGAAGCATTTTTAAACGTCAGCGGAATTCCGAGAACAATGGAAGAGTTCTGAAGCCTTTTTAAATGTCAGCGGAATTCCGAGAACAATGGAAGAGTTCCGAAGCATTTTTAAATGTCAGCGGAATTCTGAGAACAATGGAAGAGTTCCGAAGCATTTTTAAACTTCAGCAGAATTCCGAGAACAATGGAAGAGTTCCGAAGCAATTTTAAAAGTCAGCGGAATTCCGAGAACAATGGAAGAGTTGTGAAGCATTTTTAAGCATCAGCGGAATTCCGAGAACAATGGAAGAGTTCCGAAGCATTTTTAAACTTCAGAAGAATTCTGAGAACAATGGAAGAGTTCTGAAGCATTTTTAAAAGTCAGCGGAATTCTGAGAACAATAGAAGAGTTGTGAAGCATTTTTAAGCGTTAGCGGAATTCCGAGAACAATGGAAGAATTCCGAAGCATTTTTAAACTTCAAAACTTCAGCGGAATTCCGAGAACAATGGAAGAGTTCCGAAGCATTTTTAAAAGTCAGCGGAATTCCGAGAACAATGGAAGAGTTCTGAAGCATTTTTAAAAGTCAGCGGAATTCTGAGAACAATAGAAGAGTTGTGAAGCATTTTTAAGCGTCAGCGGAATTCCGAGAACAATGGAAGAATTCCGAAGCATTTTTAAACTTCAAAACTTCAGCAGAATTCCGAGAACAATGGAAGAGTTCCGAAGCATTCTTAAACTTCAGCGGAATTCCGAGAACAATGGAAGAGTTCCGAAGCATTTTTAAAAGTCAGCGGAATTCCGAGAACAATGGAAGAGTTCCGAAGCATTTTTAAAAGTCAGCAGAATTCCGAGAACAATAGAAGGGTACCAAAGCATGTTTAAACTTCAGCGGAATTCTGAGAACAATGGAAGAGTTCCGAAGCATTTTTAAACGTCAGCGGAATTCCGAGAACAATGGAAGAGTTCTGAAGCATTTTTAAGCATCAGCGGAATTCCGAGAACAATGGAAGAGTTCCGAAGCATTTTTAAACTTCAGCAGAATTCTGAGAACAATGGAAGAGTTCCGAAGCATTCTTAAACTTCAGCGGAATTTGGAGAACAATCGAAGAGTTCCGAAGCATTTTTAAAAGTCAGCGGAATTCCGAGAACAATGGAAGAGTTGTGAAGCATTTTTAAGCATCAGCGGAATTCCGAGAACAATGGAAGAGTTCCGAAGCATTTTTAAACTTCAGCAGAATTCTGAGAACAATGGAAGAGTTCCGAAGCATTCTTAAACTTCAGCGGAATTCCGAGGACAATGGAAGAGTTCCGAAGCATTTTTAAATGTCAGCGGAATTCCGAGAACAATAGAAGAGTTGTGAAGCATTTTTAAGCGTCAGCGGAATTCCGAGAACAATGGAAGAATTCCGAAGCATTTGTAAACTTCAAAACTTCAGAAGAATTCCGAGAACAATGGAAGAGTTCCGAAGCATTTTTAAACTTCAGCAGAATTCCGAGAACAATGGAAGAGTTCCGAAGCATACTTAAACTTCAGCGGAATTCCGAGAACAATGGAAGAGTTGTGAAGCATTTTTAAACGTCAGCGGAATTCCGAGAACAATGGAAGAGTTCTGAAGCCTTTTTAAATGTCAGCGGAATTCCGAGAACAATGGAAGAGTTCCGAAGCATTTTTAAATGTCAGCGGAATTCTGAGAACAATGGAAGAGTTCCGAAGCATTTTTAAACTTCAGCAGAATTCCGAGAACAATGGAAGAGTTCCGAAGCATACTTAAACTTCAGCGGAATTCCGAGAACAATGGAAGAGTTCTGAAGCATTTTTAAAAGTCAGCGGAATACCGAGAACAATGGAAGAGTTCCGAAGCATTTTTAAATGTCAGCGGAATTCCGAGAACAATGGAAGAGTTCTGAAGCATTTTTAAACGTCAGCGGAATTCCGAGAACAATGGAAGAGTTCCGAAGCATTTTTAAATGTCAGCGGAATTCTGAGAACAATGGATGAGTTCCGAAGCATTTTTAAACTTCAGCAGAATTCCGAGAACAATGGAAGAGTTCCGAAGCATACTTAAACTTCAGCGGAATTCCGAGAACAATGGAAGAGTTCAGAAGCATTTTTAAAAGTCAGCGGAATTCCGAGAACAATGGAAGAGTTCCAAAGCATTTTTAAAAGTCAGCGGAATTCCGAGAACAATGGAAGAGTTGTGAAGCATTTTTAAGCATCAGCGGAATTCCGAGAACAATGGAAGAGTTCCGAAGCATTTTTAAACTTCAGCAGAATTCTGAGAACAATGGAAGAGTTCCGAAGCATTCTTAAACTTCAGCGGAATTCCGAGGACAATGGAAGAGTTCCGAAGCATTTTTAAATGTCAGCGGAATTCCGAGAACAATAGAAGAGTTGTGAAGCATTTTTAAGCGTCAGCGGAATTCCGACAACAATGGAAGAGTTCCGAAGCATTTTTAAAAGTCAGCGGAATTCTGAGAACAATAGAAGAGTTGTGAAGCATTTTTAAGCGTCAGCGGAATTCCGAGAACAATGGAAGAATTCCGAAGCATTTGTAAACTTCAAAACTTCAGAAGAATTCCGAGAACAATGGAAGAGTTCCGAAGCATTTTTAAACTTCAGCAGAATTCCGAGAACAATGGAAGAGTTCCGAAGCATACTTAAACTTCAGCGGAATTCCGAGAACAATGGAAGAGTTCCGAAGCATTTTTAAATGTCAGCGGAATTCCGAGAACAATAGAAGAGTTGTGAAGCATTTTTAAGCGTCAGCGGAATTCCGACAACAATGGAAGAGTTCCGAAGCATTTTTAAAAGTCAGCGGAATTCTGAGAACAATAGAAGAGTTGTGAAGCATTTTTAAGCGTCAGCGGAATTCCGAGAACAATGGAAGAATTCCGAAACATTTGTAAACTTCAAAACTTCAGAAGAATTCCGAGAACAATGGAAGAGTTCCGAAGCATTTTTAAACTTCAGCAGAATTCCGAGAACAATGGAAGAGTTCCGAAGCATACTTAAACTTCAGCGGAATTCCGAGAACAATGGAAGAGTTGTGAAGCATTTATAAACGTCAGCGGAATTCCGAGAACAATGGAAGAGTTCTGAAGCCTTTTTAAATGTCAGCGGAATTCCGAGAACAATGGAAGAGTTCCGAAGCATTTTTAAATGTCAGCGGAATTCTGAGAACAATGGAAGAGTTCCGAAGCATTTTTAAACTTCAGCAGAATTCCGAGAACAATGGAAGAGTTCCGAAGCATACTTAAACTTCAGCGGAATTCCGAGAACAATGGAAGAGTTCTGAAGCATTTTTAAAAGTCAGCGGAATACCGAGAACAATGGAAGAGTTGTGAAGCATTTTTAAACGTCAGCAGAATACCAGAACAATGGAAGAGTTCGGAAGCATTTTTAAATGTCAGCGGAATTCCGAGAACAATGGAAGAGTTCTGAAGCATTTTTAAACGTCAGCGGATTTTGAAAACAATGGAAGATTTCCGAAGCATTTTTAAACGTCAGCGGAATTCTGCAAACACTGGAAGAGTTCCGAAGCATTTTTAAACTTCAGCGGAATTTGGAGAACAATCGAAGAGTTCCGAAGCAATTTTAAAATTCAGCGGAATTCCGAGAACAATGGAAGAGTTGTGAAGCATTTTTAAACGTCAGTGGAATTCCAAGAACAAAGGAAGAGTTCCGAAGCATTTTTAAACGTCAGCGGAATTCCGAGAACAATGGAAGAGTTCTGAAGGCTTTTTAAATGTCAGCGGAATTCCGAGAACAATGGAAGAGTTCCGAAGCATTTTTAAATGTCAGCGGAATTCTGAGAACAATGGAAGAGTTCCGAAGCATTTTTAAACTTCAGTAGAATTCCGAGAACAATGGAAGAGTTCCGAAGCATACTTAAACTTCAGCGGAATTCCGAGAACAATGGAAGAGTTCAGAAGCATTTTTAAAAGTCAGCGGAATTCCGAGAACAATGGAAGAGTTCCGAAGCATTTTTAAAAGTCAGCGGAATTCCGAGAACAATGGAAGAGTTCCGAAGCATTTTTAAAAGTCAGCAGAATTCCGAGAACAATAGAAGGGTACCAAAGCATGTTTAAACTTCAGCGGAATTCTGAGAACAATGGAAGAGTTCCGAAGCATTTTTAAACGTCAGCGGAATTCCGAGAACAATGGAAGAGTTCTGAAGCATTTTTAAACGTCAGCGGAATTTTGAAAACAATGGAAGATTTCCGAAGCATTTTTAAACGTCAGCGGAATTCTGCGAACACTGGAAGAGTTCTGAAGCATTTTTAAACTTCAGCGGAATTTGGAGAACAATCGAAGAGTTTCGAAGCATTTTTAAAAGTCAGCGGAATTCCGAGAACAATGGAAGAGTTGTGAAGCATTTTTAAGCATCAGCGGAATTCCGAGAACAATGGAAGAGTTCCGAAGCATTTTTAAAAGTCAGCGGAATTCTGAGAACAATAGAAGAGTTGTGAAGCATTTTTAAGCGTCAGCGGAATTCCGAGAACAATGGAAGAATTCCGAAGCATTTGTAAACTTCAAAACTTCAGAAGAATTCCGAGAACAATGGAAGAGTTCCGAAGCATTTTTAAACTTCAGCAGAATTCCGAGAACAATGGAAGAGTTCCGAAGCATACTTAAACTTCAGCGGAATTCCGAGAACAATGGAAGAGTTGTGAAGCATTTTTAAACGTCAGCGGAATTCCGAGAACAATGGAAGAGTTCTGAAGCCTTTTTAAATGTCAGCGGAATTCCGAGAACAATGGAAGAGTTCCGAAGCATTTTTAAATGTCAGCGGAATTCTGAGAACAATGGAAGAGTTCCGAAGCATTTTTAAACTTCAGCAGAATTCCGAGAACAATGGAAGAGTTCCGAAGCAATTTTAAAAGTCAGCGGAATTCCGAGAACAATGGAAGAGTTGTGAAGCATTTTTAAGCATCAGCGGAATTCCGAGAACAATGGAAGAGTTCCGAAGCATTTTTAAACTTCAGAAGAATTCTGAGAACAATGGAAGAGTTCCGAAGCATTCTTAAACTTCAGCGGAATTCCGAGAACAATGGAAGAGTTTCGAAGCATTTTTAAAAGTCAGCGGAATTCCGAGAACAAAAGAAGAGTTGTGAAGCAATTTTAAGCGTCAGCGGAATTCCGAGAACAATGGAAGAGTTCCGAAGCATTTTTAAACGTCAGCGGAATTCCGAGAACAATGGAAGAGTTCTGAAGCATTTTTAAAAGTCAGCGGAATTCTGAGAACAATAGAAGAGTTGTGAAGCATTTTTAAGCGTTAGCGGAATTCCGAGAACAATGGAAGAATTCCGAAGCATTTTTAAACTTCAAAACTTCAGCGGAATTCCGAGAACAATGGAAGAGTTCCGAAGCATTTTTAAAAGTCAGCGGAATTCCGAGAACAATGGAAGAGTTCCGAAGCATTTTTAAAAGTCAGTGGAATTCCGAGAACAATGGAAGAGTTCTGAAGCATTTTTTAAAGTCAGCGGAATTCTGAGAACAATAGAAGAGTTGTGAAGCATTTTTAAGCGTCAGCGGAATTCCGAGAACAATGGAAGAATTCCGAAGCATTCTTAAACTTCAGCGGAATTCCGAGAACAATGGAAGAGTTCCGAAGCATTCTTAAACTTCAGCGGAATTCCGAGAACAATGGAAGAGTTCCGAAGCATTTTTAAAAGTCAGCGGAATTCCGAGAACAATGGAAGAGTTCCGAAGCATTTTTAAAAGTCAGCAGAATTCCGAGAACAATAGAAGGGTACCAAAGCATGTTTAAACTTCAGCGGAATTCTGAGAACAATGGAAGAGTTCCGAAGCATTTTTAAACGTCAGCGGAATTCCGAGAACAATGGAAGAGTTCTGAAGCATTTTTAAACGTCAGCGGAATTTTGAAAACAATGGAAGATTTCCGAAGCATTTTTAAACGTCAGCGGAATTCTGCGAACACTGGAAGAGTTCCGAAGCATTTTTAAAAGTCAGCGGAATTCCGAGAACAATGGAAGAGTTGTGAAGCATTTTTAAGCGTCAGCGGAATTCCGAGAACAATGGAAGAGTTCCAAAGCATTTTTAAAAGTCAGCGGAATTCCGAGAACAATGGAAGAGTTGTGAAGCATTTTTAAGCATCAGCGGAATTCCGAGAACAATGGAAGAGTTCCGAAGCATTTTTAAACTTCAGCAGAATTCTGAGAACAATGGAAGAGTTCCGAAGCATTCTTAAACTTCAGCGGAATTCCGAGGACAATGGAAGAGTTCCGAAGCATTTTTAAATGTCAGCGGAATTCCGAGAACAATAGAAGAGTTGTGAAGCATTTTTAAGCGTCAGCGGAATTCCGACAACAATGGAAGAGTTCCGAAGCATTTTTAAAAGTCAGCGGAATTCTGAGAACAATAGAAGAGTTGTGAAGCATTTTTAAGCGTCAGCGGAATTCCGAGAACAATGGAAGAATTCCGAAGCATTTGTAAACTTCAAAACTTCAGAAGAATTCCGATAACAATGGAAGAGTTCCGAAGCATTTTTAAACTTCAGCAGAATTCCGAGAACAATGGAAGAGTTCCGAAGCATACTTAAACTTCAGCGGAATTCCGAGAACAATGGAAGAGTTCCGAAGCATTTTTAAATGTCAGCGGAATTCCGAGAACAATAGAAGAGTTGTGAAGCATTTTTAAGCGTCAGCGGAATTCCGACAACAATGGAAGAGTTCCGAAGCATTTTTAAAAGTCAGCGGAATTCTGAGAACAATAGAAGAGTTGTGAAGCATTTTTAAGCGTCAGCGGAATTCCGAGAACAATGGAAGAATTCCGAAGCATTTGTAAACTTCAAAACTTCAGAAGAATTCCGAGAACAATGGAAGAGTTCCGAAGCATTTTTAAACTTCAGCAGAATTCCGAGAACAATGGAAGAGTTCCGAAGCATACTTAAACTTCAGCGGAATTCCGAGAACAATGGAAGAGTTGTGAAGCATTTTTAAACGTCAGCGGAATTCCGAGAACAATGGAAGAGTTCTGAAGCCTTTTTAAATGTCAGCGGAATTCCGAGAACAATGGAAGAGTTCCGAAGCATTTTTAAACTTCAGCAGAATTCCGAGAACAATGGAAGAGTTCCGAAGCATACTTAAACTTCAGCGGAATTCCGAGAACAATGGAAGAGTTCTGAAGCATTTTTAAAAGTCAGCGGAATACCGAGAACAATGGAAGAGTTGTGAAGCATTTTTAAACGTCAGCAGAATACCAGAACTATGGAAGAGTTCGGAAGCATTTTTAAATGTCAGCGGAATTCCGAGAACAATGGAAGAGTTCTGAAGCATTTTTAAACGTCAGCGGATTTTGAAAACAATGGAAGATTTCCGAAGCATTTTTAAACGTCAGCGGAATTCTGCAAACACTGGAAGAGTTCCGAAGCATTTTTAAACTTCAGCGGAATTTGGAGAACAATCGAAGAGTTCCGAAGCAATTTTAAAATTCAGCGGAATTCCGAGAACAATGGAAGAGTTCCGAAGCATTTTTAAAAGTCAGCGGAATTCCGAGAACAATGGAAGAGTTCCGAAGCATTTTTAAAAGTCAGCAGAATTCCGAGAACAATAGAAGGGTACCAAAGCATGTTTAAACTTCAGCGGAATTCTGAGAACAATGGAAGAGTTCCGAAGCATTTTTAAACGTCAGCGGAATTCCGAGAACAATGGAAGAGTTCTGAAGCATTTTTAAACGTCAGCGGAATTTTGAAAACAATGTAAGATTTCCGAAGCATTTTTAAACGTCAGCGGAATTCTGCGAACACTGGAAGAGTTCTGAAGCATTTTTAAACTTCAGCGGAATTTGGAGAACAATCGAAGAGTTTCGAAGCATTTTTAAAAGTCAGCGGAATTCCGAGAACAATGGAAGAGTTGTGAAGCATTTTTAAGCATCAGCGGAATTCCGAGAACAATGGAAGAGTTCCGAAGCATTTTTAAAAGTCAGCGGAATTCTGAGAACAATAGAAGAGTTGTGAAGCATTTTTAAGCGTCAGCGGAATTCCGAGAACAATGGAAGAATTCCGAAGCATTTGTAAACTTCAAAACTTCAGAAGAATTCCGAGAATAATGGAAGAGTTCCGAAGCATTTTTAAACTTCAGCAGAATTCCGAGAACAATGGAAGAGTTCCGAAGCATACTTAAACTTCAGCGGAATTCCGAGAACAATGGAAGAGTTGTGAAGCATTTTTAAACGTCAGCGGAATTCCGAGAACAATGGAAGAGTTCTGAAGCCTTTTTAAATGTCAGCGGAATTCCGAGAACAATGGAAGAGTTCCGAAGCATTTTTAAATGTCAGCGGAATTCTGAGAACAATGGAAGAGTTCCGAAGCATTTTTAAACTTCAGCAGAATTCCGAGAACAATGGAAGAGTTCCGAAGCAATTTTAAAAGTCAGCGGAATTCCGAGAACAATGGAAGAGTTGTGAAGCATTTTTAAGCATCAGCGGAATTCCGAGAACAATGGAAGAGTTCCGAAGCATTTTTAAACTTCAGAAGAATTCTGAGAACAATGGAAGAGTTCCGAAGCATTCTTAAACTTCAGCGGAATTCCGAGAACAATGGAAGAGTTTCGAAGCATTTTTAAAAGTCAGCGGAATTCCGAGAACAAAAGAAGAGTTGTGAAGCAATTTTAAGCGTCAGCGGAATTCCGAGAACAATGGAAGAGTTCCGAAGCATTTTTAAACGTCAGCGGAATTCCGAGAACAATGGAAGAGTTCTGAAGCATTTTTAAAAGTCAGTGGAATTCTGAGAACAATAGAAGAGTTGTGAAGCATTTTTAAGCGTTAGCGGAATTCCGAGAACAATGGAAGAATTCCGAAGCATTTTTAAACTTCAAAACTTCAGCGGAATTCCGAGAACAATGGAAGAGTTCCGAAGCATTTTTAAAAGTCAGCGGAATTCCGAGAACAATGGAAGAGTTCCGAAGCATTTTTAAAAGTCAGCGGAATTCCGAGAACAATGGAAGAGTTCTGAAGCATTTTTAAAAGTCAGCGGAATTCTGAGAACAATAGAAGAGTTGTGAAGCATTTTTAAGCGTCAGCGGAATTCCGAGAACAATGGAAGAATTCCGAAGCATTCTTAAACTTCAGCGGAATTCCGAGAACAATGGAAGAGTTCCGAAGCATTCTTAAACTTCAGCGGAATTCCGAGAACAATGGAAGAGTTCCGAAGCATTTTTAAAAGTCAGCGGAATTCCGAGAACAATGGAAGAGTTCCGAAGCATTTTTAAAAGTCAGCAGAATTCCGAGAACAATAGAAGGGTACCAAAGCATGTTTAAACTTCAGCGGAATTCTGAGAACAATGGAAGAGTTCCGAAGCATTTTTAAACGTCAGCGGAATTCCGAGAACAATGGAAGAGTTCTGAAGCATTTTTAAACGTCAGCGGAATTTTGAAAACAATGGAAGATTTCCGAAGCATTTTTAAACGTCAGCGGAATTCTGCGAACACTGGAAGAGTTCCGAAGCATTTTTAAAAGTCAGCGGAATTCCGAGAACAATGGAAGAGTTGTGAAGCATTATTAAGCGTCAGCGGAATTCCGAGAACAATGGAAAAATTCCGAAGCATTTTTAAACTTCAAAACTTCAGCGGAATTCCGAGAACAATGGAAGAGTTCCGAAGCATTTTTAAAAGTCAGCGGAATTCCGAGAACAATGGAAGAGTTCCGAAGCATTTTTAAAAGTCAGCAGAATTCCGAGAACAATAGAAGGGTACCAAAGCATGTTTAAACTTCAGCGGAATTCTGAGAACAATGTAAGCGTTCCGAAGCATTTTTAAACTTCACTGCAATTCCGAGAACAATGGAAGAGTTCCGAAGCATTTTTAAACGTCAGCGGAATTCCGAGAACAATGGAAGAGTTCTGAAGCATTTTTAAACGTCAGCGGATTTTAAAAACAATGGAAGATTTCCGAAGCATTTTTAAACGTCAGCGGAATTCTGCAAACACTGGAAGAGTTCCGAAGCATTTTTAAACTTCAGCGGAATTTGGAGAACAATCGAAGGGTTCCGAAGCAATTTTAAAAGTCAGCGGAATTCCGAGAACAATGGAAGAGTTGTGAAGCATTTTTAAACGTCAGCGGAATTTTGAAAACAATGGAAGATTTCCGAAGCATTTTTAAACGTCAGCGGAATTCTGCGAACACTGGAAGAGTTCCGAAGCATTTTTAAAAGTCAGCGGAATTCCGAGAACAATGGAAGAGTTGTGAAGCATTATTAAGCGTCAGCGGAATTCCGAGAACAATGGAAAAATTCCGAAGCATTTTTAAACTTCAAAACTTCAGCGGAATTCCGAGAACAATGGAAGAGTTCCGAAGCATTTTTAAAAGTCAGCGGAATTCCGAGAACAATGGAAGAGTTCCGAAGCATTTTTAAAAGTCAGCAGAATTCCGAGAACAATAGAAGGGTACCAAAGCATGTTTAAACTTCAGCGGAATTCTGAGAACAATGTAAGCGTTCCGAAGCATTTTTAAACTTCACTGCAATTCCGAGAACAATGGAAGAGTTCCGAAGCATTTTTAAACGTCAGCGGAATTCCGAGAACAATGGAAGAGTTCTGAAGCATTTTTAAACGTCAGCGGATTTTAAAAACAATGGAAGATTTCCGAAGCATTTTTAAACGTCAGCGGAATTCTGCAAACACTGGAAGAGTTCCGAAGCATTTTTAAACTTCAGCGGAATTTGGAGAACAATCGAAGGGTTCCGAAGCAATTTTAAAAGTCAGCGGAATTCCGAGAACAATGGAAGAGTTGTGAAGCATTTTTAAACGTCAGTGGAAATCCAAGAACAAAGGAAGAGTTCCGAAGCATTTTTAAACGTCAGTGGAAATCCAAGAACAAAGGAAGAGTTCCGAAGCATTTTTAAAAGTCAGCAGAATTCCGAGAACAATAGAAGGGTACCAAAGCATGTTTAAACTTCAGCGGAATTCTGAGAACAATGGAAGAGTTCCGAAGCATTTTTAAACGTCAGCGGAATTCCGAGAACAATGGAAGAGTTCTGAAGCATTTTTAAACGTCTGCGGAATTTTGAAAACAATGGAAGATTTCCGAAGCATTTTTAAACGTCAGCGGAATTCTGCGAACACTGGAAGAGTTCCGAAGCATTTTTAAACTTCAGCGGAATTTGGAGAACAATCGAAGAGTTCCGAAGCATTTTTAAAAGTCAGCGGAATTCCGAGAACAATGGAAGAGTTGTGAAGCATTTTTAAGCATCAGCGGAATTCCGAGAACAATGGAAGAGTTCCGAAGCATTTTTAAACTTCAGCAGAATTCTGAGAACAATGGAAGAGTTCCGAAGCATTCTTAAACTTCAGCGGAATTCCGAGGACAATGGAAGAGTTCCGAAGCATTTTTAAATGTCAGCGGAATTCCGAGAACAATAGAAGAGTTGTGAAGCATTTTTAAGCGTCAGCGGAATTCCGAGAACAATGGAAGAATTCCGAAGCATTTGTAAACTTCAAAACTTCAGAAGAATTCCGAGAACAATGGAAGAGTTCCGAAGCATTTTTAAACTTCAGCAGAATTCCGAGAACAATGGAAGAGTTCCGAAGCATACTTAAACTTCAGCGGAATTCCGAGAACAATGGAAGAGTTGTGAAGCATTTTTAAACGTCAGCGGAATTCCGAGAACAATGGAAGAGTTCTGAACCCTTTTTAAATGTCAGCGGAATTCCGAGAACAATGGAAGAGTTCCGAAGCATTTTTAAATGTCAGCGGAATTCTGAGAACAATGGAAGAGTTCCGAAGCATTTTTAAACTTCAGCAGAATTCCGAGAACAATGGAAGAGTTCCGAAGCATACTTAAACTTCAGCGGAATTCCGAGAACAATGGAAGAGTTCTGAAGCATTTTTAAAAGTCAGCGGAATACCGAGAACAATGGAAGAGTTCCGAAGCATTTTTAAATGTCAGCGGAATTCCGAGAACAATGGAAGAGTTCTGAAGCATTTTTAAACGTCAGCGGATTTTGAAAACAATGGAAGATTTCCGAAGCATTTTTAAACGTCAGCGGAATTCTGCAAACACTGGAAGAGTTCCGAAGCATTTTTAAACTTCAGCGGAATTTGGAGAACAATCGAAGAGTTCCGAAGCAATTTTAAAAGTCAGCGGAATTCCGAGAACAATGGAAGAGTTGTGAAGCATTTTTAAACGTCAGTGGAATTCCAAGAACAAAGGAAGAGTTCCGAAGCATTTTTAAACGTCAGCGGAATTCCGAGAACAATGGAAGAGTTCTGAAGGCTTTTTAAATGTCAGCGGAATTCCGAGAACAATGGAAGAGTTCCGAAGCATTTTTAAATGTCAGCGGAATTCTGAGAACAATGGAAGAGTTCCGAAGCATTTTTAAACTTCAGCAGAATTCCGAGAACAATGGAAGAGTTCAGAAGCATTTTTAAAAGTCAGCGGAATACCGAGAACAATGGAAGAGTTGTGAAGCATTTTTAAGCATCAGCGGAATTCCGAGAACAATGGAAGAGTTCCGAAGCATTTTTAAACTTCAGAAGAATTCTGAGAACAATGGAAGAGTTCCGAAGCATTCTTAAACTTCAGCGGAATTCCGAGAACAATGGAAGAGTTTCGAAGCAATTTTAAAAGTCAGCGGAATTCCGAGAACAATGGAAGAGTTGTGAAGCATTTTTAAACGTCAGTGGAATTCCAAGAACAAAGGAAGAGTTCCGAAGCATTTTTAAACGTCAGCGGAATTCCGAGAACAATGGAAGGGTACCAAAGCATGTTTAAACTTCAGCGGAATTCTGAGAACAATGGAAGAGTTCCGAAGCATTTTTAAACGTCAGCGGAATTCCGAGAACAATGGAAGAGTTCTGAAGCATTTTTAAACGTCAGCGGAATTTTGAAAACAATGGAAGATTTCCGAAGCATTTTTAAACGTCAGCGGAATTCTGCGAACACTGGAAGAGTTCTGAAGCATTTTTAAACTTCAGCGGAATTTGGAGAACAATCGAAGAGTTTCGAAGCATTTTTAAAAGTCAGCGGAATTCCGAGAACAATGGAAGAGTTGTGAAGCATTTTTAAGCATCAGCGGAATTCCGAGAACAATGGAAGAGTTCCGAAGCATTTTTAAAAGTCAGCGGAATTCTGAGAACAATAGAAGAGTTGTGAAGCATTTTTAAGCGTCAGCGGAATTCCGAGAACAATGGAAGAATTCCGAAGCATTTGTAAACTTCAAAACTTCAGAAGAATTCCGAGAACAATGGAAGAGTTCCGAAGCATTTTTAAACTTCAGCAGAATTCCGAGAACAATGGAAGAGTTCCGAAGCATACTTAAACTTCAGCGGAATTCCGAGAACAATGGAAGAGTTGTGAAGCATTTTTAAACGTCAGCGGAATTCCGAGAACAATGGAAGAGTTCTGAAGCCTTTTTAAATGTCAGCGGAATTCCGAGAACAATGGAAGAGTTCCGAAGCATTTTTAAAAGTCAGCGGAATTCCGAGAACAATGGAAGAGTTCCGAAGCATTTTTAAAAGTCAGCAGAATTCCGAGAACAATAGAAGGGTACCAAAGCATGTTTAAACTTCAGCGGAATTCTGAGAACAATGTAAGCGTTCCGAAGCATTTTTAAACTTCACTGCAATTCCGAGAACAATGGAAGAGTTCCGAAGCATTTTTAAACGTCAGCGGAATTCCGAGAACAATGGAAGAGTTCTGAAGCATTTTTAAACGTCAGCGGATTTTAAAAACAATGGAAGATTTCCGAAGCATTTTTAAACGTCAGCGGAATTCTGCAAACACTGGAAGAGTTCCGAAGCATTTTTAAACTTCAGCGGAATTTGGAGAACAATCGAAGGGTTCCGAAGCAATTTTAAAAGTCAGCGGAATTCCGAGAACAATGGAAGAGTTGTGAAGCATTTTTAAACGTCAGTGGAAATCCAAGAACAAAGGAAGAGTTCCGAAGCATTTTTAAACGTCAGCGGAATTCCGAGAACAATGGAAGAGTTCTGAAGGCTTTTTAAATATCAGCGGAATTCCGAGAACAATGGAAGAGTTCCGAAGCATTTTTAAATGTCAGCGGAATTCTGAGAACAATGGAAGAGTTACGAAGCATTTTTAAACTTCAGCAGAATTCCGAGAACAATGGAAGAGTTCCGAAGCATACTTAAACTTCAGCGGAATTCCGAGAACAATGGAAGAGTTCAGAAGCATTTTTAAAAGTCAGCGGAATTCCGAGAACAATGGAAGAGTTCCGAAGCATTTTTAAAAGTCAGCGGAATTCCGAGAACAATGGAAGAGTTCCGAAGCATTTTTAAAAGTCAGCAGAATTCCGAGAACAATAGAAGGGTACCAAAGCATGTTTAAACTTCAGCGGAATTCTGAGAACAATGGAAGAGTTCCGAAGCATTTTTAAACGTCAGCGGAATTCCGAGAACAATGGAAGAGTTCTGAAGCATTTTTAAACGTCTGCGGAATTTTGAAAACAATGGAAGATTTCCGAAGCATTTTTAAACGTCAGCGGAATTCTGCGAACACTGGAAGAGTTCCGAAGCATTTTTAAACTTCAGCGGAATTTGGAGAACAATCGAAGAGTTCCGAAGCATTTTTAAAAGTCAGCGGAATTCCGAGAACAATGGAAGAGTTGTGAAGCATTTTTAAGCATCAGCGGAATTCCGAGAACAATGGAAGAGTTCCGAAGCATTTTTAAACTTCAGCAGAATTCTGAGAACAATGGAAGAGTTCCGAAGCATTCTTAAACTTCAGCGGAATTCCGAGGACAATGGAAGAGTTCCGAAGCATTTTTAAATGTCAGCGGAATTCCGAGAACAATAGAAGAGTTGTGAAGCATTTTTAAGCGTCAGCGGAATTCCGAGAACAATGGAAGAATTCCGAAGCATTTGTAAACTTCAAAACTTCAGAAGAATTCCGAGAACAATGGAAGAGTTCCGAAGCATTTTTAAACTTCAGCAGAATTCCGAGAACAATGGAAGAGTTCCGAAGCATACTTAAAGTTCAGCGGAATTCCGAGAACAATGGAAGAGTTGTGAAGCATTTTTAAACGTCAGCGGAATTCCGAGAACAATGGAAGAGTTCTGAACCCTTTTTAAATGTCAGCGGTATTCCGAGAACAATGGAAGAGTTCCGAAGCATTTTTAAATGTCAGCGGAATTCTGAGAACAATGGAAGAGTTCCGAAGCATTTTTAAACTTGAGCAGAATTCCGAGAACAATGGAAGAGTTCCGAAGCATACTTAAACTTCAGCGGAATTCCGAGAACAATGGAAGAGTTCTGAAGCATTTTTAAAAGTCAGCGGAATACCGAGAACAATGGAAGAGTTCCGAAGCATTTTTAAATGTCAGCGGAATTCCGAGAACAATGGAAGAGTTCTGAAGCATTTTTAAACGTCAGCGGATTTTGAAAACAATGGAAGATTTCCGAAGCATTTTTAAACGTCAGCGGAATTCTGCAAACACTGGAAGAGTTCCGAAGCATTTTTAAACTTCAGCGGAATTTGGAGAACAATCGAAGAGTTCCGAAGCAATTTTAAAAGTCAGCGGAATTCCGAGAACAATGGAAGAGTTGTGAAGCATTTTTAAACGTCAGTGGAATTCCAAGAACAAAGGAAGAGTTCCGAAGCATTTTTAAACGTCAGCGGAATTCCGAGAACAATGGAAGAGTTCTGAAGGCTTTTTAAATGTCAGCGGAATTCCGAGAACAATGGAAGAGTTCCGAAGCATTTTTAAATGTCAGCGGAATTCTGAGAACAATGGAAGAGTTCCGAAGCATTTTTAAACTTCAGCAGAATTCCGAGAACAATGGAAGAGTTCAGAAGCATTTTTAAAAGTCAGCGGAATACCGAGAACAATGGAAGAGTTGTGAAGCATTTTTAAGCATCAGCGGAATTCCGAGAACAATGGAAGAGTTCCGAAGCATTTTTAAACTTCAGAAGAATTCTGAGAACAATGGAAGAGTTCCGAAGCATTCTTAAACTTCAGCGGAATTCCGAGAACAATGGAAGAGTTTCGAAGCAATTTTAAAAGTCAGCGGAATTCCGAGAACAATGGAAGAGTTGTGAAGCATTTTTAAACGTCAGTGGAATTCCAAGAACAAAGGAAGAGTTCCGAAGCATTTTTAAACGTCAGCGGAATTCCGAGAACAATGGAAGAGTTCTGAAGGCTTTTTAAATGTCAGCGGAATTCCGAGAACAATGGAAGAGTTCCGAAGCATTTTTAAATGTCAGCGGAATTCTGAGAACAATGGAAGAGTTCCGAAGCATTTTTAAACTTCAGTAGAATTCCGAGAACAATGGAAGAGTTCCGAAGCATACTTAAACTTCAGCGGAATTCCGAGAACAATGGAAGAGTTCAGAAGCATTTTTAAAAGTCAGCGGAATTCCGAGAACAATGGAAGAGTTCCGAAGCATTTTTAAAAGTCAGCGGAATTCCGAGAACAATGGAAGAGTTCCGAAGCATTTTTAAAAGTCAGCAGAATTCCGAGAACAATAGAAGGGTACCAAAGCATGTTTAAACTTCAGCGGAATTCTGCGAACACTGGAAGAGTTCTGAAGCATTTTTAAACTTCAGCGGAATTTGGAGAACAATCGAAGAGTTTCGAAGCATTTTTAAAAGTCAGCGGAATTCCGAGAACAATGGAAGAGTTGTGAAGCATTTTTAAGCATCAGCGGAATTCCGAGAACAATGGAAGAGTTCCGAAGCATTTTTAAAAGTCAGCGGAATTCTGAGAACAATAGAAGAGTTGTGAAGCATTTTTAAGCGTCAGCGGAATTCCGAGAACAATGGAAGAATTCCGAAGCATTTGTAAACTTCAAAACTTCAGAAGAATTCCGAGAACAATGGAAGAGTTCCGAAGCATTTTTAAACTTCAGCAGAATTCCGAGAACAATGGAAGAGTTCCGAAGCATACTTAAACTTCAGCGGAATTCCGAGAACAATGGAAGAGTTGTGAAGCATTTTTAAACGTCAGCGGAATTCCGAGAACAATGGAAGAGTTCTGAAGCCTTTTTAAATGTCAGCGGAATTCCGAGAACAATGGAAGAGTTCCGAAGCATTTTTAAATGTCAGCGGAATTCTGAGAACAATGGAAGAGTTCCGAAGCATTTTTAAACTTCAGCAGAATTCCGAGAACAATGGAAGAGTTCCGAAGCAATTTTAAAAGTCAGCGGAATTCCGAGAACAATGGAAGAGTTGTGAAGCATTTTTAAGCATCAGCGGAATTCCGAGAACAATGGAAGAGTTCCGAAGTATTTTTAAACTTCAGAAGAATTCTGAGAACAATGGAAGAGTTCCGAAGCATTCTTAAACTTCAGCGGAATTCCGAGAACAATGGAAGAGTTTCGAAGCATTTTTAAAAGTCAGCGGAATTCCGAGAACAATGGAAGAGTTCTGAACCCTTTTTAAATGTCAGCGGAATTCCGAGAACAATGGAAGAGTTCCGAAGCATTTTTAAATGTCAGCGGAATTCTGAGAACAATGGAAGAGTTCCGAAGCATTTTTAAACTTCAGCAGAATTCCGAGAACAATGGAAGAGTTCCGAAGCATACTTAAACTTCAGCGGAATTCCGAGAACAATGGAAGAGTTCTGAAGCATTTTTAAAAGTCAGCGGAATACCGAGAACAATGGAAGAGTTCCGAAGCATTTTTAAATGTCAGCGGAATTCCGAGAACAATGGAAGAGTTCTGAAGCATTTTTAAACGTCAGCGGATTTTGAAAACAATGGAAGATTTCCGAAGCATTTTTAAACGTCAGCGGAATTCTGCAAACACTGGAAGAGTTCCGAAGCATTTTTAAACTTCAGCGGAATTTGGAGAACAATCGAAGAGTTCCGAAGCAATTTTAAAAGTCAGCGGAATTCCGAGAACAATGGAAGAGTTGTGAAGCATTTTTAAACGTCAGTGGAATTCCAAGAACAAAGGAAGAGTTCCGAAGCATTTTTAAACGTCAGCGGAATTCCGAGAACAATGGAAGAGTTCTGAAGGCTTTTTAAATGTCAGCGGAATTCCGAGAACAATGGAAGAGTTCCGAAGCATTTTTAAATGTCAGCGGAATTCTGAGAACAATGGAAGAGTTCCGAAGCATTTTTAAACTTCAGCAGAATTCCGAGAACAATGGAAGAGTTCAGAAGCATTTTTAAAAGTCAGCGGAATACCGAGAACAATGGAAGAGTTGTGAAGCATTTTTATGCATCAGCGGAATTCCGAGAACAATGGAAGAGTTCCGAAGCATTTTTAAACTTCAGAAGAATTCTGAGAACAATGGAAGAGTTCCGAAGCATTCTTAAACTTCAGCGGAATTCCGAGAACAATGGAAGAGTTTCGAAGCAATTTTAAAAGTCAGCGGAATTCCGAGAACAATGGAAGAGTTGTGAAGCATTTTTAAACGTCAGTGGAATTCCAAGAACAAAGGAAGAGTTCCGAAGCATTTTTAAACGTCAGCGGAATTCCGAGAACAATGGAAGGGTACCAAAGCATGTTTAAACTTCAGCGGAATTCTGAGAACAATGGAAGAGTTCCGAAGCATTTTTAAACGTCAGCGGAATTCCGAGAACAATGGAAGAGTTCTGAAGCATTTTTAAACGTCAGCGGAATTTTGAAAACAATGGAAGATTTCCGAAGCATTTTTAAACGTCAGCGGAATTCTGCGAACACTGGAAGAGTTCTGAAGCATTTTTAAACTTCAGCGGAATTTGGAGAACAATCGAAGAGTTTCGAAGCATTTTTAAAAGTCAGCGGAATTCCGAGAACAATGGAAGAGTTGTGAAGCATTTTTAAGCATCAGCGGAATTCCGAGAACAATGGAAGAGTTCCGAAGCATTTTTAAAAGTCAGCGGAATTCTGAGAACAATAGAAGAGTTGTGAAGCATTTTTAAGCGTCAGCGGAGTTCCGAGAACAATGGAAGAATTCCGAAGCATTTGTAAACTTCAAAACTTCAGAAGAATTCCGAGAACAATGGAAGAGTTCCGAAGCATTTTTAAACTTCAGCAGAATTCCGAGAACAATGGAAGAGTTCCGAAGCATACTTAAACTTCAGCGGAATTCCGAGAACAATGGAAGAGTTGTGAAGCATTTTTAAACGTCAGCGGAATTCCGAGAACAATGGAAGAGTTCTGAAGCCTTTTTAAATGTCAGCGGAATTCCGAGAACAATGGAAGAGTTCCGAAGCATTTTTAAAAGTCAGCGGAATTCCGAGAACAATGGAAGAGTTCCGAAGCATTTTTAAAAGTCAGCAGAATTCCGAGAACAATAGAAGGGTACCAAAGCATGTTTAAACTTCAGCGGAATTCTGAGAACAATGTAAGCGTTCCGAAGCATTTTTAAACTTCACTGCAATTCCGAGAACAATGGAAGAGTTCCGAAGCATTTTTAAACGTCAGCGGAATTCCGAGAACAATGGAAGAGTTCTGAAGCATTTTTAAACGTCAGCGGATTTTAAAAACAATGGAAGATTTCCGAAGCATTTTTAAACGTCAGCGGAATTCTGCAAACACTGGAAGAGTTCCGAAGCATTTTTAAACTTCAGCGGAATTTGGAGAACAATCGAAGGGTTCCGAAGCAATTTTAAAAGTCAGCGGAATTCCGAGAACAATGGAAGAGTTGTGAAGCATTTTTAAACGTCAGTGGAAATCCAAGAACAAAGGAAGAGTTCCGAAGCATTTTTAAACGTCAGCGGAATTCCGAGAACAATGGAAGAGTTCTGAAGGCTTTTTAAATATCAGCGGAATTCCGAGAACAATGGAAGAGTTCCGAAGCATTTTTAAATGTCAGCGGAATTCTGAGAACAATGGAAGAGTTACGAAGCATTTTTAAACTTCAGCAGAATTCCGAGAACAATGGAAGAGTTCCGAAGCATACTTAAACTTCAGCGGAATTCCGAGAACAATGGAAGAGTTCAGAAGCATTTTTAAAAGTCAGCGGAATTCCGAGAACAATGGAAGAGTTCCGAAGCATTTTTAAAAGTCAGCGGAATTCCGAGAACAATGGAAGAGTTCCGAAGCATTTTTAAAAGTCAGCAGAATTCCGAGAACAATAGAAGGGTACCAAAGCATGTTTAAACTTCAGCGGAATTCTGAGAACAATGGAAGAGTTCCGAAGCATTTTTAAACGTCAGCGGAATTCCGAGAACAATGGAAGAGTTCTGAAGCATTTTTAAACGTCTGCGGAATTTTGAAAACAATGGAAGATTTCCGAAGCATTTTTAAACGTCAGCGGAATTCTGCGAACACTGGAAGAGTTCCGAAGCATTTTTAAACTTCAGCGGAATTTGGAGAACAATCGAAGAGTTCAGAAGCATTTTTAAAAGTCAGCGGAATTCCGAGAACAATGGAAGAGTTGTGAAGCATTTTTAAGCATCAGCGGAATTCCGAGAACAATGGAAGAGTTCCGAAGCATTTTTAAACTTCAGCAGAATTCTGAGAACAATGGAAGAGTTCCGAAGCATTCTTAAACTTCAGCGGAATTCCGAGGACAATGGAAGAGTTCCGAAGCATTTTTAAATGTCAGCGGAATTCCGAGAACAATGGAAGAGTTGTGAAGCATTTTTAAGCGTCAGCGGAATTCCGAGAACAATGGAAGAATTCCGAAGCATTTGTAAACTTCAAAACTTCAGAAGAATTCCGAGAACAATGGAAGAGTTCCGAAGCATTTTTAAACTTCAGCAGAATTCCGAGAACAATGGAAGAGTTCCGAAGCATACTTAAAGTTCAGCGGAATTCCGAGAACAATGGAAGAGTTGTGAAGCATTTTTAAACGTCAGCGGAATTCCGAGAACAATGGAAGAGTTCTGAACCCTTTTTAAATGTCAGCGGTATTCCGAGAACAATGGAAGAGTTCCGAAGCATTTTTAAATGTCAGCGGAATTCTGAGAACAATGGAAGAGTTCCGAAGCATTTTTAAACTTCAGCAGAATTCCGAGAACAATGGAAGAGTTCCGAAGCATACTTAAACTTCAGCGGAATTCCGAGAACAATGGAAGAGTTCTGAAGCATTTTTAAAAGTCAGCGGAATACCGAGAACAATGGAAGAGTTCCGAAGCATTTTTAAATGTCAGCGGAATTCCGAGAACAATGGAAGAGTTCTGAAGCATTTTTAAACGTCAGCGGATTTTGAAAACAATGGAAGATTTCCGAAGCATTTTTAAACGTCAGCGGAATTCTGCAAACACTGGAAGAGTTCCGAAGCATTTTTAAACTTCAGCGGAATTTGGAGAACAATCGAAGAGTTCCGAAGCAATTTTAAAAGTCAGCGGAATTCCGAGAACAATGGAAGAGTTGTGAAGCATTTTTAAACGTCAGTGGAATTCCAAGAACAAAGGAAGAGTTCCGAAGCATTTTTAAACGTCAGCGGAATTCCGAGAACAATGGAAGAGTTCTGAAGGCTTTTTAAATGTCAGCGGAATTCCGAGAACAATGGAAGAGTTCCGAAGCATTTTTAAATGTCAGCGGAATTCTGAGAACAATGGAAGAGTTCCGAAGCATTTTTAAACTTCAGCAGAATTTCGAGAACAATGGAAGAGTTCAG
Organism: Phyllobates terribilis; assembly: GCF_046119375.1. Lineage (NCBI taxonomy): Eukaryota > Metazoa > Chordata > Amphibia > Anura > Dendrobatidae > Phyllobates > Phyllobates terribilis. The sequence goes on along the minus strand of NW_027362775.1, from coordinate 16,574,267 downwards.
AAGCATTTTTAAAAGTCAGCGGAATACCGAGAACAATGGAAGAGTTGTGAAGCATTTTTAAGCATCAGCGGAATTCCGAGAACAATGGAAGAGTTCCGAAGCATTTTTAAACTTCAGAAGAATTCTGAGAACAATGGAAGAGTTCCGAAGCATTCTTAAACTTCAGCGGAATTCCGAGAACAATGGAAGAGTTTCGAAGCAATTTTAAAAGTCAGCGGAATTCCGAGAACAATGGAAGAGTTGTGAAGCATTTTTAAACGTCAGTGGAATTCCAAGAACAAAGGAAGAGTTCCGAAGCATTTTTAAACGTCAGCGGAATTCCGAGAACAATGGAAGAGTTCTGAAGGCTTTTTAAATGTCAGCGGAATTCCGAGAACAATGGAAGAGTTCCGAAGCATTTTTAAATGTCAGCGGAATTCTGAGAACAATGGAAGAGTTCCGAAGCATTTTTAAACTTCAGTAGAATTCCGAGAACAATGGAAGAGTTCCGAAGCATACTTAAACTTCAGCGGAATTCCGAGAACAATGGAAGAGTTCAGAAGCATTTTTAAAAGTCAGCGGAATTCCGAGAACAATGGAAGAGTTCCGAAGCATTTTTAAAAGTCAGCGGAATTCCGAGAACAATGGAAGAGTTCCGAAGCATTTTTAAAAGTCAGCAGAATTCCGAGAACAATACAAGGGTACCAAAGCATGTTTAAACTTCAGCGGAATTCTGAGAACAATGGAAGAGTTCCGAAGCATTTTTAAACGTCAGCGGAATTCCGAGCACAATGGAAGAGTTCTGAAGCATTTTTAAACGTCAGCGGAATTTTGAAAACAATGGAAGATTTCCGAAGCATTTTTAAACGTCAGCGGAATTCTGCGAACACTGGAAGAGTTCTGAAGCATTTTTAAACTTCAGCGGAATTTGGAGAACAATCGAAGAGTTTCGAAGCATTTTTAAAAGTCAGCGGAATTCCGAGAACAATGGAAGAGTTGTGAAGCATTTTTAAGCATCAGCGGAATTCCGAGAACAATGGAAGAGTTCCGAAGCATTTTTAAAAGTCAGCGGAATTCTGAGAACAATAGAAGAGTTGTGAAGCATTTTTAAGCGTCAGCGGAATTCCGAGAACAATGGAAGAATTCCGAAGCATTTGTAAACTTCAAAACTTCAGAAGAATTCCGAGAACAATGGAAGAGTTCCGAAGCATTTTTAAACTTCAGCAGAATTCCGAGAACAATGGAAGAGTTCCGAAGCATACTTAAACTTCAGCGGAATTCCGAGAACAATGGAAGAGTTGTGAAGCATTTTTAAACGTCAGCGGAATTCCGAGAACAATGGAAGAGTTCTGAAGCCTTTTTAAATGTCAGCGGAATTCCGAGAACAATGGAAGAGTTCCGAAGCATTTTTAAATGTAAGCGGAATTCTGAGAACAATGGAAGAGTTCCGAAGCATTTTTAAACTTCAGCAGAATTCCGAGAACAATGGAAGAGTTCCGAAGCAATTTTAAAAGTCAGCGGAATTCCGAGAACAATGGAAGAGTTGTGAAGCATTTTTAAGCATCAGCGGAATTCCGAGAACAATGGAAGAGTTCCGAAGCATTTTTAAACTTCAGAAGAATTCTGAGAACAATGGAAGAGTTCCGAAGCATTCTTAAACTTCAGCGGAATTCCGAGAACAATGGAAGAGTTTCGAAGCATTTTTAAAAGTCAGCGGAATTCCGAGAACAAAAGAAGAGTTGTGAAGCAATTTTAAGCGTCAGCGGAATTCCGAGAACAATGGAAGAGTTCCGAAGCATTTTTAAACGTCAGCGGAATTCCGAGAACAATGGAAGAGTTCTGAAGCATTTTTAAAAGTCAGCGGAATTCTGAGAACAATAGAAGAGTTGTGAAGCATTTTTAAGCGTTAGCGGAATTCCGAGAACAATGGAAGAATTCCGAAGCATTTTTAAACTTCAAAACTTCAGCGGAATTCCGAGAACAATGGAAGAGTTCCGAAGCATTTTTAAAAGTCAGCGGAATTCCGAGAACAATGGAAGAGTTCCGAAGCATTTTTAAAAGTCAGCGGAATTCCGAGAACAATGGAAGAGTTCTGAAGCATTTTTAAAAGTCAGCGGAATTCTGAGAACAATAGAAGAGTTGTGAAGCATTTTTAAGCGTCAGCGGAATTCCGAGAACAATGGAAGAATTCCGAAGCATTCTTAAACTTCAGCGGAATTCCGAGAACAATGGAAGAGTTCCGAAGCATTCTTAAACTTCAGCGGAATTCCGAGAACAATGGAAGAGTTCCGAAGCATTTTTAAAAGTCAGCGGAATTCCGAGAACAATGGAAGAGTTCCGAAGCATTTTTAAAAGTCAGCAGAATTCCGAGAACAATAGAAGGGTACCAAAGCATGTTTAAACTTCAGCGGAATTCTGAGAACAATGGAAGAGTTCCGAAGCATTTTTAAACGTCAGCGGAATTCCGAGAACAATGGAAGAGTTCTGAAGCATTTTTAAACGTCAGCGGAATTTTGAAAACAATGGAAGATTTCCGAAGCATTTTTAAACGTCAGCGGAATTCTGCGAACACTGGAAGAGTTCCGAAGCATTTTTAAAAGTCAGCGGAATTCCGAGAACAATGGAAGAGTTGTGAAGCATTTTTAAGCGTCAGCGGAATTCCGAGAACAATGGAAAAATTCCGAAGCATTTTTAAACTTCAAAACTTCAGCGGAATTCCGAGAACAATGGAAGAGTTCCGAAGCATTTTTAAAAGTCTGCGGAATTCCGAGAACAATGGAAGAGTTCCGAAGCATTTTTAAAAGTCAGCAGAATTCCGAGAACAATAGAAGGGTACCAAAGCATGTTTAAACTTCAGCGGAATTCTGAGAACAATGTAAGCGTTCCGAAGCATTTTTAAACTTCACTGCAATTCCGAGAACAATGGAAGAGTTCCGAAGCATTTTTAAACGTCAGCGGAATTCCGAGAACAATGGAAGAGTTCTGAAGCATTTTTAAACGTCAGCGGATTTTAAAAACAATGGAAGATTTCCGAAGCATTTTTAAACGTCAGCGGAATTCTGCAAACACTGGAAGAGTTCCGAAGCATTTTTAAACTTCAGCGGAATTTGGAGAACAATCGAAGGGTTCCGAAGCAATTTTAAAAGTCAGCGGAATTCCGAGAACAATGGAAGAGTTGTGAAGCATTTTTAAACGTCAGTGGAAATCCAAGAACAAAGGAAGAGTTCCGAAGCATTTTTAAACGTCAGCGGAATTCCGAGAACAATGGAAGAGTTCTGAAGGCTTTTTAAATATCAGCGGAATTCCGAGAACAATGGAAGAGTTCCGAAGCATTTTTAAATGTCAGCGGAATTCTGAGAACAATGGAAGAGTTACGAAGCATTTTTAAACTTCAGCAGAATTCCGAGAACAATGGAAGAGTTCCGAAGCATACTTAAACTTCAGCGGAATTCCGAGAACAATGGAAGAGTTCAGAAGCATTTTTAAAAGTCAGCGGAATTCCGAGAACAATGGAAGAGTTCCGAAGCATTTTTAAAAGTCAGCGGAATTCCGAGAACAATGGAAGAGTTCCGAAGCATTTTTAAAAGTCAGCAGAATTCCGAGAACAATAGAAGGGTACCAAAGCATGTTTAAACTTCAGCGGAATTCTGAGTACAATGGAAGAGTTCCGAAGCATTTTTAAACGTCAGCGGAATTCCGAGAACAATGGAAGAGTTCTGAAGCATTTTTAAACGTCTGCGGAATTTTGAAAACAATGGAAGATTTCCGAAGCATTTTTAAACGTCAGCGGAATTCTGCGAACACTGGAAGAGTTCCGAAGCATTTTTAAACTTCAGCGGAATTTGGAGAACAATCGAAGAGTTCCGAAGCATTTTTAAAAGTCAGCGGAATTCCGAGAACAATGGAAGAGTTGTGAAGCATTTTTAAGCATCAGCGGAATTCCGAGAACAATGGAAGAGTTCCGAAGCATTTTTAAACTTCAGCAGAATTCTGAGAACAATGGAAGAGTTCCGAAGCATTCTTAAACTTCAGCGGAATTCCGAGGACAATGGAAGAGTTCCGAAGCATTTTTAAATGTCAGCGGAATTCCGAGAACAATAGAAGAGTTGTGAAGCATTTTTAAGCGTCAGCGGAATTCCGAGAACAATGGAAGAATTCCGAAGCATTTGTAAACTTCAAAACTTCAGAAGAATTCCGAGAACAATGGAAGAGTTCCGAAGCATTTTTAAACTTCAGCAGAATTCCGAGAACAATGGAAGAGTTCCGAAGCATACTTAAACTTCAGCGGAATTCCGAGAACAATGGAAGAGTTGTGAAGCATTTTTAAACGTCAGCGGAATTCCGAGAACAATGGAAGAGTTCTGAACCCTTTTTAAATGTCAGCGGAATTCCGAGAACAATGGAAGAGTTCCGAAGCATTTTTAAATGTCAGCGGAATTCTGAGAACAATGGAAGAGTTCCGAAGCATTTTTAAACTTCAGCAGAATTCCGAGAACAATGGAAGAGTTCCGAAGCATACTTAAACTTCAGCGGAATTCCGAGAACAATGGAAGAGTTCTGAAGCATTTTTAAAAGTCAGCGGAATACCGAGAACAATGGAAGAGTTCCGAAGCATTTTTAAATGTCAGCGGAATTCCGAGAACAATGGAAGAGTTCTGAAGCATTTTTAAACGTCAGCGGATTTTGAAAACAATGGAAGATTTCCGAAGCATTTTTAAACGTCAGCGGAATTCTGCAAACACTGGAAGAGTTCCGAAGCATTTTTAAACTTCAGCGGAATTTGGAGAACAATCGAAGAGTTCCGAAGCAATTTTAAAAGTCAGCGGAATTCCGAGAACAATGGAAGAGTTGTGAAGCATTTTTAAACGTCAGTGGAATTCCAAGAACAAAGGAAGAGTTCCGAAGCATTTTTAAATGTCAGCGGAATTCTGAGAACAATGGAAGAGTTCCGAAGCATTTTTAAATGTCAGCGGAATTCTGAGAACAATGGAAGAGTTCCGAAGCATTTTTAAACTTCAGCAGAATTCCGAGAACAATGGAAGAGTTCAGAAGCATTTTTAAAAGTCAGCGGAATACCGAGAACAATGGAAGAGTTGTGAAGCATTTTTAAGCATCAGCGGAATTCCGAGAACAATGGAAGGGTTCCGAAGCATTTTTAAACTTCAGAAGAATTCTGAGAACAATGGAAGAGTTCCGAAGCATTCTTAAACTTCAGCGGAATTCCGAGAACAATGGAAGAGTTTCGAAGCATTTTTAAAAGTCAGCGGAATTCCGAGAACAATAGAAGAGTTGTGAAGCAATTTTAAGCGTCAGCGGAATTCCGAGAACAATGGAAGAGTTCCGAAGCATTTTTAAACGTCAGCGGAATTCCGAGAACAATGGAAGAGTTCTGAAGCATTTTTAAAAGTCAGCGGAATTCTGAGAACAATAGAAGAGTTGTGAAGCATTTTTAAGCGTCAGCGGAATTCCGAGAACAATGGAAGAATTCCGAAGCATTTTTAAAATTCAAAACTTCAGCGGAATTCCGAGAACAATGGAAGAGTTCCGAAGCATTTTTAAAAGTCAGCGGAATTCCGAGAACAATGGAAGAGTTCCGAAGCATTTTTAAAAGTCAGCGGAATTCCGAGAACAATGGAAGAGTTCTGAAGCATTTTTAAAAGTCAGCGGAATTCTGAAAACAATAGAAGAGTTGTGAAGCATTTTTAAGCGTCAGCGGAATTCCGAGAACAATCGAAGAGTTCCGAAGCATTTTTAAAAGTCAGCGGAATTCCGAGAACAATGGAAGAGTTGTGAAGCATTTTTAAGCATCAGCGGAATTCCGAGAACAATGGAAGAGTTCCGAAGCATTTTTAAACTTCAGCGGAATTCCGAGGACAATGGAAGAGTTCCGAAGCATTTTTAAATGTCAGCGGAATTCCGAGAACAATAGAAGAGTTGTGAAGCAATTTTAAGCGTCAGCGGAATTTCGAGAACAATGGAAGAGTTCCGAAGCATTTTTATACTTCAGCAGAATTCTGAGAACAATGGAAGAGTTCTGAAGCATTCTTAAACTTCAGCGGAATTCCGAGAACAATATAACAGTTTTGAAGAAATTTTAAGCGTCAGCGGAATTCCGACAACAATGGAAGAGTTCCGAAGCATTTTTAAAAGTCAGCGGAATTCTGAGAACAATAGAAGAGTTGTGAAGCATTTTTAAGCGTCAGCGGAATTCCGAGAACAATGGAAGAATTCCGAAGCATTTGAAAACTTCAAAACTTCAGAAGAATTCCGAGAACAATGGAAGAGTTCCGAAGCATTTTTAAACTTCAGCAGAATTCCGAGAACAATGGAAGAGTTCCGAAGCATACTTAAACTTCAGCGGAATTCCGAGAACAATGGAAGAGTTCTGAAGCATTTTTAAAAGTCAGCGGAATACCGAGAACAATGGAAGAGTTGTGAAGCATTTTTAAACGTCAGCGGAATACCAGAACAATGGAAGAGTTCCGAAGCATTTTTAAATGTCAGCGGAATTCCGAGAACAATGGAAGAGTTCTGAAGCATTTTTAAAAGTCAGCAGAATTCCGAGAACAATAGAAGGGTACCAAAGCATGTTTAAACTTCAGCGGAATTCTGAGAACAATGTAAGCGTTCCGAAGCATTTTTAAACTTCACTGCAATTCCGAGAACAATGGAAGAGTTCCGAAGCATTTTTAAACGTCAGCGGAATTCCGAGAACAATGGAAGAGTTCTGAAGCATTTTTAAACGTCAGCGGATTTTAAAAACAATGGAAGATTTCCGAAGCATTTTTAAACGTCAGCGGAATTCTGCAAACACTGGAAGAGTTCCGAAGCATTTTTAAACTTCAGCGGAATTTGGAGAACAATCGAAGGGTTCCGAAGCAATTTTAAAAGTCAGCGGAATTCCGAGAACAATGGAAGAGTTGTGAAGCATTTTTAAACGTCAGTGGAAATCCAAGAACAAAGGAAGAGTTCCGAAGCATTTTTAAACGTCAGCGGAATTCCGAGAACAATGGAAGAGTTCTGAAGGCTTTTTAAATATCAGCGGAATTCCGAGAACAATGGAAGAGTTCCGAAGCATTTTTAAATGTCAGCGGAATTCTGAGAACAATGGAAGAGTTACGAAGCATTTTTAAACTTCAGCAGAATTCCGAGAACAATGGAAGAGTTCCGAAGCATACTTAAACTTCAGCGGAATTCCGAGAACAATGGAAGAGTTCAGAAGCATTTTTAAAAGTCAGCGGAATTCCGAGAACAATGGAAGAGTTCCGAAGCATTTTTAAAAGTCAGCGGAATTCCGAGAACAATGGAAGAGTTCCGAAGCATTTTTAAAAGTCAGCAGAATTCCGAGAACAATAGAAGGGTACCAAAGCATGTTTAAACTTCAGCGGAATTCTGAGAACAATGGAAGAGTTCCGAAGCATTTTTAAACGTCAGCGGAATTCCGAGAACAATGGAAGAGTTCTGAAGCATTTTTAAACGTCTGCGGAATTTTGAAAACAATGGAAGATTTCCGAAGCATTTTTAAACGTCAGCGGAATTCTGCGAACACTGGAAGAGTTCCGAAGCATTTTTAAACTTCAGCGGAATTTGGAGAACAATCGAAGAGTTCCGAAGCATTTTTAAAAGTCAGCGGAATTCCGAGAACAATGGAAGAGTTGTGAAGCATTTTTAAGCATCAGCGGAATTCCGAGAACAATGGAAGAGTTCCGAAGCATTTTTAAACTTCAGCAGAATTCTGAGAACAATGGAAGAGTTCCGAAGCATTCTTAAACTTCAGCGGAATTCCGAGGACAATGGAAGAGTTCCGAAGCATTTTTAAATGTCAGCGGAATTCCGAGAACAATAGAAGAGTTGTGAAGCATTTTTAAGCGTCAGCGGAATTCCGAGAACAATGGAAGAATTCCGAAGCATTTGTAAACTTCAAAACTTCAGAAGAATTCCGAGAACAATGGAAGAGTTCCGAAGCATTTTTAAACTTCAGCAGAATTCCGAGAACAATGGAAGAGTTCCGAAGCATACTTAAACTTCAGCGGAATTCCGAGAACAATGGAAGAGTTGTGAAGCATTTTTAAACGTCAGCGGAATTCCGAGAACAATGGAAGAGTTCTGAACCCTTTTTAAATGTCAGCGGAATTCCGAGAACAATGGAAGAGTTCCGAAGCATTTTTAAATGTCAGCGGAATTCTGAGAACAATGGAAGAGTTCCGAAGCATTTTTAAACTTCAGCAGAATTCCGAGAACAATGGAAGAGTTCCGAAGCATACTTAAACTTCAGCGGAATTCCGAGAACAATGGAAGAGTTCTGAAGCATTTTTAAAAGTCAGCGGAATACCGAGAACAATGGAAGAGTTCCGAAGCATTTTTAAATGTCAGCGGAATTCCGAGAACAATGGAAGAGTTCTGAAGCATTTTTAAACGTCAGCGGATTTTGAAAACAATGGAAGATTTCCGAAGCATTTTTAAACGTCAGCGGAATTCTGCAAACACTGGAAGAGTTCCGAAGCATTTTTAAACTTCAGCGGAATTTGGAGAACAATCGAAGAGTTCCGAAGCAATTTTAAAAGTCAGCGGAATTCCGAGAACAATGGAAGAGTTGTGAAGCATTTTTAAACGTCAGTGGAATTCCAAGAACAAAGGAAGAGTTCCGAAGCATTTTTAAATGTCAGCGGAATTCTGAGAACAATGGAAGAGTTCCGAAGCATTTTTAAATGTCAGCGGAATTCTGAGAACAATGGAAGAGTTCCGAAGCATTTTTAAACTTCAGCAGAATTCCGAGAACAATGGAAGAGTTCAGAAGCATTTTTAAAAGTCAGCGGAATACCGAGAACAATGGAAGAGTTGTGAAGCATTTTTAAGCATCAGCGGAATTCCGAGAACAATGGAAGGGTTCCGAAGCATTTTTAAACTTCAGAAGAATTCTGAGAACAATGGAAGAGTTCCGAAGCATTCTTAAACTTCAGCGGAATTCCGAGAACAATGGAAGAGTTTCGAAGCATTTTTAAAAGTCAGCGGAATTCCGAGAACAATAGAAGAGTTGTGAAGCAATTTTAAGCGTCAGCGGAATTCCGAGAACAATGGAAGAGTTCCGAAGCATTTTTAAACGTCAGCGGAATTCCGAGAACAATGGAAGAGTTCTGAAGCATTTTTAAAAGTCAGCGGAATTCTGAGAACAATAGAAGAGTTGTGAAGCATTTTTAAGCGTCAGCGGAATTCCGAGAACAATGGAAGAATTCCGAAGCATTTTTAAAATTCAAAACTTCAGCGGAATTCCGAGAACAATGGAAGAGTTCCGAAGCATTTTTAAAAGTCAGCGGAATTCCGAGAACAATGGAAGAGTTCCGAAGCATTTTTAAAAGTCAGCGGAATTCCGAGAACAATGGAAGAGTTCTGAAGCATTTTTAAAAGTCAGCGGAATTCTGAAAACAATAGAAGAGTTGTGAAGCATTTTTAAGCGTCAGCGGAATTCCGAGAACAATCGAAGAGTTCCGAAGCATTTTTAAAAGTCAGCGGAATTCCGAGAACAATGGAAGAGTTGTGAAGCATTTTTAAGCATCAGCGGAATTCCGAGAACAATGGAAGAGTTCCGAAGCATTTTTAAACTTCAGCGGAATTCCGAGGACAATGGAAGAGTTCCGAAGCATTTTTAAATGTCAGCGGAATTCCGAGAACAATAGAAGAGTTGTGAAGCAATTTTAAGCGTCAGCGGAATTTCGAGAACAATGGAAGAGTTCCGAAGCATTTTTATACTTCAGCAGAATTCTGAGAACAATGGAAGAGTTCTGAAGCATTCTTAAACTTCAGCGGAATTCCGAGAACAATATAACAGTTTTGAAGAAATTTTAAGCGTCAGCGGAATTCCGACAACAATGGAAGAGTTCCGAAGCATTTTTAAAAGTCAGCGGAATTCTGAGAACAATAGAAGAGTTGTGAAGCATTTTTAAGCGTCAGCGGAATTCCGAGAACAATGGAAGAATTCCGAAGCATTTGAAAACTTCAAAACTTCAGAAGAATTCCGAGAACAATGGAAGAGTTCCGAAGCATTTTTAAACTTCAGCAGAATTCCGAGAACAATGGAAGAGTTCCGAAGCATACTTAAACTTCAGCGGAATTCCGAGAACAATGGAAGAGTTCTGAAGCATTTTTAAAAGTCAGCGGAATACCGAGAACAATGGAAGAGTTGTGAAGCATTTTTAAACGTCAGCGGAATACCAGAACAATGGAAGAGTTCCGAAGCATTTTTAAATGTCAGCGGAATTCCGAGAACAATGGAAGAGTTCTGAAGCATTTTTAAACGTCAGCGGAATTCCGAGAACAATGGAAGAGTTCTGAAGCCTTTTTAAATGTCAGCGGAATTCCGAGAACAATGGAAGAGTTCCGAAGCATTTTTAAATGTCAGCGGAATTCTGAGAACAATGGAAGAGTTCCGAAGCATTTTTAAACTTCAGCAGAATTCCGAGAACAATGGAAGAGTTCCGAAGCATACTTAAACTTCAGCGGAATTCGGAGAACAAATGAAGAGTTCTGAAGCATTTTTAAAAGTCAGCGGAATACCGAGAACAATGGAAGAGTTGTGAAGCATATTTAAACGTCAGCGGAATACCAGAACAATGGAAGAGTTCCGAAGCATTTTTAAATGTCAGCGGAATTCCGAGAACAATGGAAGAGTTCTGAAGCATTTTTAAACGTCAGCGGATTTTGAAAACAATGGAAGATTTCCGAAGCATTTTTAAACGTCAGCGGAATTCTGCAAACACTGGAAGAGTTCCGAAGCATTTTTAAACTTCAGCGGAATTTGGAAAACAATCGAAGAGTTCCGAAGCAATTTTAAAAGTCAGCGGAATTCCGAGAACAATGGAAGAGTTGTGAAGCATTTTTAAACGTCAGTGGAATTCCAAGAACAAAGGAAGAGTTCCGAAGCATTTTTAAATGTCAGCGGAATTCCGAGAACAATGGAAGAGTTCTGAAGGCTTTTTAAATGTCAGCGGAATTCCGAGAACAATGGAAGAGTTCCGAAGCATTTTTAAATGTCAGCGGAATTCTGAGAACAATGGAAGTGTTCCGAAGCATTTTTAAACTTCAGCAGAATTCCAAGAACAATGGAAGAGTTCCGAAGCATACTTAAACTTCAGCGGAATTCCGAGAACAATGGAAGAGTTCAGAAGCATTTTTAAAAGTCAGCGAAATACCGAGAACAATGGAAGAGTTCCGAAGCATTTTTAAATGTAAGCGGAATTCTGAGAACAATGGAAGAGTTCCGAAGCATTTTTAAACTTCAGCAGAATTCCGAGAACAATGGAAGAGTTCCGAAGCATACTTAAACTTCAGCGGAATTCCGAGAACAATGGAAGAGTTTCGAAGCATTTTTAAAAGTCAGCGGAATTCCGAGAACAATAGAAGAGTTGTGAAGCAATTTTAAGAGTCAGCGGAATTCCGAGAACAATGGAAGAGTTCCGAAGCATTTTTAAACTTCAGAAGAATTCTGAGAACAATGGAAGAGTTCCGAAGCATTCTTAAACTTCAGCGGAATTCCGAAAACAATGGAAGAGTTTCGAAGCATTTTTAAAAGTCAGCGGAATTCCGAGAACAAAAGAAGAGTTGTGAAGCAATTTTAAGCGTCAGCGGAATTCCGAGAACAATGGAAGAGTTCCGAAGCATTTTTAAACGTCAGCGGAATTCCGAGAACAATGGAAGAGTTCTGAAGCATTTTTAAAAGTCAGCGGAATTCTGAGAACAATAGAAGAGTTGTGAAGCATTTTTAAGCGTTAGCGGAACTCCGAGAACAATGGAAGAATTCCGAAGCATTTTTAAACGTCAGCGGAATTCCGAGAACAATGGAAGAGTTCCGAAGCATTTTTAAAAGTCAGCGGAATTCCGAGAACAATGGAAGAGTTCCGAAGCATTTTTAAAAGTCAGCAGAATTCCGAGAACAATAGAAGGGTACCAAAGCATGTTTAAACTTCAGCGGAATTCTGAGAACAATGTAAGCGTTCCGTAGCATTTTTAAACTTCACTGCAATTCCGAGAACAATGGAAGAGTTCCGAAGCATTTTTAAACGTCAGCGGAATTCCGAGAACAATGGAAGAGTTCTGAAGCATTTTTAAACGTCAGCGGATTTTAAAAACAATGGAAGATTTCCGAAGCATTTTTAAACGTCAGCGGAATTCTGCAAACACTGGAAGAGTTCCGAAGCATTTTTAAACTTCAGCGGAATTTGGAGAACAATCGAAGAGTTCCGAAGCAATTTTAAAAGTCAGCGGAATTCCGAGAACAATGGAAGAGTTGTGAAGCATTTTTAAACGTCAGTGGAATTCCAAGAACAAAGGAAGAGTTCCGAAGCATTTTTAAACTTCAGCAGAATTCCAAGAACAATGGAAGAGTTCCGAAGCATACTTAAACTTCAGCGGAATTCCGAGAACAATGGAAGAGTTCAGAAGCATTTTTAAAAGTCAGCGAAATACCGAGAACAATGGAAGAGTTCCGAAGCATTTTTAAATGTAAGCGGAATTCTGAGAACAATGGAAGAGTTCCGAAGCATTTTTAAACTTCAGCAGAATTCCGAGAACAATGGAAGAGTTCCGAAGCATACTTAAACTTCAGCGGAATTCCGAGAACAATGGAAGAGTTTCGAAGCATTTTTAAAAGTCAGCGGAATTCCGAGAACAATAGAAGAGTTGTGAAGCAATTTTAAGAGTCAGCGGAATTCCGAGAACAATGGAAGAGTTCCGAAGCATTTTTAAACTTCAGAAGAATTCTGAGAACAATGGAAGAGTTCCGAAGCATTCTTAAACTTCAGCGGAATTCCGAGAACAATGGAAGAGTTTCGAAGCATTTTTAAAAGTCAGCGGAATTCCGAGAACAAAAGAAGAGTTGTGAAGCAATTTTAAGCGTCAGCGGAATTCCGAGAACAATGGAAGAGTTCCGAAGCATTTTTAAACGTCAGCGGAATTCCGAGAACAATGGAAGAGTTCTGAAGCATTTTTAAAAGTCAGCGGAATTCTGAGAACAATAGAAGAGTTGTGAAGCATTTTTAAGCGTTAGCGGAATTCCGAGAACAATGGAAGAATTCCGAAGCATTTTTAAACGTCAGCGGAATTCCGAGAACAATGGAAGAGTTCCGAAGCATTTTTAAAAGTCAGCGGAATTCCGAGAACAATGGAAGAGTTCCGAAGCATTTTTAAAAGTCAGCAGAATTCCGAGAACAATAGAAGGGTACCAAAGCATGTTTAAACTTCAGCGGAATTCTGAGAACAATGTAAGCGTTCCGAAGCATTTTTAAACTTCACTGCAATTCCGAGAACAATGGAAGAGTTCCGAAGCATTTTTAAACGTCAGCGGAATTCCGAGAACAATGGAAGAGTTCTGAAGCATTTTTAAACGTCAGCGGAATTCCGAGAACAATGGAAGAGTTCTGAAGGCTTTTTAAATATCAGCGGAATTCCGAGAACAATGGAAGAGTTCCGAAGCATTTTTAAATGTCAGCGGAATTCTGAGAACAATGGAAGAGTTACGAAGCATTTTTAAACTTCAGCAGAATTCCGAGAACAATGGAAGAGTTCCGAAGCATACTTAAACTTCAGCGGAATTCCGAGAACAATGGAAGAGTTCAGAAGCATTTTTAAAAGTCAGCGGAATTCCGAGAACAATGGAAGAGTTCCGAAGCATTTTTAAAAGTCAGCGGAATTCCGAGAACAATGGAAGAGTTCCGAAGCATTTTTAAAAGTCAGCAGAATTCCGAGAACAATAGAAGGGTACCAAAGCATGTTTAAACTTCAGCGGAATTCTGAGAACAATGGAAGAGTTCCGAAGCATTTTTAAACGTCAGCGGAATTCCGAGAACAATGGAAGAGTTCTGAAGCATTTTTAAACGTCTGCGGAATTTTGAAAACAATGGAAGATTTCCGAAGCATTTATAAACGTCAGCGGAATTCTGCGAACACTGGAAGAGTTCCGAAGCATTTTTAAACTTCAGCGGAATTTGGAGAACAATCGAAGAGTTCCGAAGCATTTTTAAAAGTCAGCGGAATTCCGAGAACAATGGAAGAGTTGTGAAGCATTTTTAAGCATCAGCGGAATTCCGAGAACAATGGAAGAGTTCCGAAGCATTTTTAAACTTCAGCAGAATTCTGAGAACAATGGAAGAGTTCCGAAGCATTCTTAAACTTCAGCGGAATTCCGAGGACAATGGAAGAGTTCCGAAGCATTTTTAAATGTCAGCGGAATTCCGAGAACAATAGAAGAGTTGTGAAGCATTTTTAAGCGTCAGCGGAATTCCGAGAACAATGGAAGAATTCCGAAGCATTTGTAAACTTCAAAACTTCAGAAGAATTCCGAGAACAATGGAAGAGTTCCGAAGCATTTTTAAACTTCAGCAGAATTCCGAGAACAATGGAAGAGTTCCGAAGCATACTTAAACTTCAGCGGAATTCCGAGAACAATGGAAGAGTTGTGAAGCATTTTTAAACGTCAGCGGAATTCCGAGAACAATGGAAGAGTTCTGAACCCTTTTTAAATGTCAGCGGAATTCCGAGAACAATGGAAGAGTTCCGAAGCATTTTTAAATGTCAGCGGAATTCTGAGAACAATGGAAGAGTTCCGAAGCATTTTTAAACTTCAGCAGAATTCCGAGAACAATGGAAGAGTTCCGAAGCATACTTAAACTTCAGCGGAATTCCGAGAACAATGGAAGAGTTCTGAAGCATTTTTAAAAGTCAGCGGAATACCGAGAACAATGGAAGAGTTCCGAAGCATTTTTAAATGTCAGCGGAATTCCGAGAACAATGGAAGAGTTCTGAAGCATTTTTAAACGTCAGCGGATTTTGAAAACAATGGAAGATTTCCGAAGCATTTTTAAACGTCAGCGGAATTCTGCAAACACTGGAAGAGTTCCGAAGCATTTTTAAACTTCAGCGGAATTTGGAGAACAATCGAAGAGTTCCGAAGCAATTTTAAAAGTCAGCGGAATTCCGAGAACAATGGAAGAGTTGTGAAGCATTTTTAAACGTCAGTGGAATTCCAAGAACAAAGGAAGAGTTCCGAAGCATTTTTAAACGTCAGCGGAATTCCAAGAACAATGGAAGAGTTCTGAAGGCTTTTTAAATGTCAGCGGAATTCCGAGAACAATGGAAGAGTTCCGAAGCATTTTTAAATGTCAGCGGAATTCTGAGAACAATGGAAGAGTTCCGAAGCATTTTTAAACTTCAGCAGAATTCCGAGAACAATGGAAGAGTTCAGAAGCATTTTTAAAAGTCAGCGGAATACCGAGAACAATGGAAGAGTTGTGAAGCATTTTTAAGCATCAGCGGAATTCCGAGAACAATGGAAGAGTTCCGAAGCATTTTTAAACTTCAGAAGAATTCTGAGAACAATGGAAGAGTTCCGAAGCATTCTTAAACTTCAGCGGAATTCCGAGAACAATGGAAGAGTTTCGAAGCATTTTTAAAAGTCAGCGGAATTCCGAGAACAATAGAAGAGTTGTGAAGCAATTTTAAGCGTCAGCGGAATTCCGAGAACAATGGAAGAGTTCCGAAGCATTTTTAAACGTCAGCGGAATTCCGAGAACAATGGAAGAGTTCTGAAGCATTTTTAAAAGTCAGCGGAATTCCGAGAACAATGGAAGAGTTCTGAAGCATTTTTAAAAGTCAGCGGAATTCCGAGAACAATGGAAGAGTTCCGAAGCATTTTTAAAAGTCAGCGGAATTCCGAGAACAATGGAAGAGTTCCGAAGCATTTTTAAAAGTCAGCGGAATTCCGAGAACAATGGAAGAGTTCTGAAGCATTTTTAAAAGTCAGCGGAATTCTGAAAACAATAGAAGAGTTGTGAAGCATTTTTAAGCGTCAGCGGAATTCCGAGAACAATCGAAGAGTTCCGAAGCATTTTTAAAAGTCAGCGGAATTCCGAGAACAATGGAAGAGTTGTGAAGCATTTTTAAGCATCAGCGGAATTCCGAGAACAATGGAAGAGTTCCGAAGCATTTTTAAACTTCAGCGGAATTCCGAGGACAATGGAAGAGTTCCGAAGCATTTTTAAATGTCAGCGGAATTCCGAGAACAATAGAAGAGTTGTGAAGCAATTTTAAGCGTCAGCGGAATTTCGAGAACAATGGAAGAGTTCCGAAGCATTTTTATACTTCAGCAGAATTCTGAGAACAATGGAAGAGTTCTGAAGCATTCTTAAACTTCAGCGGAATTCCGAGAACAATATAACAGTTTTGAAGAAATTTTAAGCGTCAGCGGAATTCCGACAACAATGGAAGAGTTCCGAAGCATTTTTAAAAGTCAGCGGAATTCTGAGAACAATAGAAGAGTTGTGAAGCATTTTTAAGCGTCAGCGGAATTCCGAGAACAATGGAAGAATTCCGAAGCATTTGAAAACTTCAAAACTTCAGAAGAATTCCGAGAACAATGGAAGAGTTCCGAAGCATTTTTAAACTTCAGCGGAATTCCGAGAACAATGGAAGAGTTCTGAAGCATTTTTAAAAGTCAGCGGAATACCGAGAACAATGGAAGAGTTGTGAAGCATTTTTAAACGTCAGCGGAATACCAGAACAATGGAAGAGTTCCGAAGCATTTTTAAATGTCAGCGGAATTCCGAGAACAATGGAAGAGTTCTGAAGCATTTTTAAAAGTCAGCAGAATTCCGAGAACAATGGAAGAGTTGTGAAGCATTTTTAAATGTCAGCGGAATTCCGAGAACAATGGAAGAGTTCTGAAGCCTTTTTAAATGTCAGCGGAATTCCGAGAACAATGGAAGAGTTCCGAAGCATTTTTAAATGTCAGCGGAATTCTGAGAACAATGGAAGAGTTCCGAAGCATTTTTAAACTTCAGCAGAATTCCGAGAACAATGGAAGAGTTCCGAAGCATACTTAAACTTCAGCGGAATTCGGAGAACAAATGAAGAGTTCTGAAGCATTTTTAAAAGTCAGCGGAATACCGAGAACAATGGAAGAGTTGTGAAGCATATTTAAACGTCAGCGGAATACCAGAACAATGGAAGAGTTCCGAAGCATTTTTAAATGTCAGCGGAATTCCGAGAACAATGGAAGAGTTCTGAAGCATTTTTAAACGTCAGCGGATTTTGAAAACAATGGAAGATTTCCGAAGCATTTTTAAACGTCAGCGGAATTCTGCAAACACTGGAAGAGTTCCGAAGCATTTTTAAACTTCAGCGGAATTTGGAGAACAATCGAAGAGTTCCGAAGCAATTTTAAAAGTCAGCGGAATTCCGAGAACAATGGAAGAGTTGTGAAGCATTTTTAAACGTCAGTGGAATTCCAAGAACAAAGGAAGAGTTCCGAAGCATTTTTAAATGTCAGCGGAATTCCGAGAACAATGGAAGAGTTCTGAAGGCTTTTTAAATGTCAGCGGAATTCCGAGAACAATGGAAGAGTTCCGAAGCATTTTTAAATGTCAGCGGAATTCTGAGAACAATGGAAGTGTTCCGAAGCATTTTTAAACTTCAGCAGAATTCCAAGAACAATGGAAGAGTTCCGAAGCATACTTAAACTTCAGCGGAATTCCGAGAACAATGGAAGAGTTCAGAAGCATTTTTAAAAGTCAGCGAAATACCGAGAACAATGGAAGAGTTGTGAAGCATTTTTAAGCATCAGCGGAATTCCGAGAACAATGGAAGAGTTCCGAAGCATTTTTAAACTTCAGAAGAATTCTGAGAACAATGGAAGAGTTCCGAAGCATTCTTAAACTTCAGCGGAATTCCGAGAACAATGGAAGAGTTTCGAAGCATTTTTAAAAGTCAGCGGAATTCCGAGAACAAAAGAAGAGTTGTGAAGCAATTTTAAGCGTCAGCGGAATTCCGAGAACAATGGAAGAGTTCCGAAGCATTTTTAAACGTCAGCGGAATTCCGAGAACAATGGAAGAGTTCTGAAGCATTTTTAAAAGTCAGCGGAATTCTGAGAACAATAGAAGAGTTGTGAAGCATTTTTAAGCGTTAGCGGAATTCCGAGAACAATGGAAGAATTCCGAAGCATTTTTAAACTTCAAAACTTCAGCGGAATTCCGAGAACAATGGAAGAGTTCCGAAGCATTTTTAAAAGTCAGCGGAATTCCGAGAACAATGGAAGAGTTCTGAAGCATTTTTAAAAGTCAGCGGAATTCTGAGAACAATAGAAGAGTTGTGAAGCATTTTTAAGCGTCAGCGGAATTCCGAGAACAATGGAAGAATTCCGAAGCATTTTTAAACTTCAAAACTTCAGCAGAATTCCGAGAACAATGGAAGAGTTCCGAAGCATTCTTAAACTTCAGCGGAATTCCGAGAACAATGGAAGAGTTCCGAAGCATTTTTAAAAGTCAGCGGAATTCCGAGAACAATGGAAGAGTTCCGAAGCATTTTTAAAAGTCAGCAGAATTCCGAGAACAATGGAAGGGTACCAAAGCATGTTTAAACTTCAGCGGAATTCTGAGAACAATGGAAGAGTTCCGAAGCATTTTTAAACGTCAGCGGAATTCCGAGAACAATGGAAGAGTTCTGAAGCATTTTTAAACGTCAGCGGAATTTTGAAAACAATGGAAGATTTCCGAAGCATTTTTAAACGTCAGCGGAATTCTGCGAACACTGGAAGAGTTCCAAAGCATTTTTAAAAGTCAGCGGAATTCCGAGATCAATGGAAGAGTTGTGAAGCATTTTTAAGCGTCAGCGGAATTCCGAGAACAATGGAAAAATTCCGAAGCATTTTTAAACTTCAAAACTTCAGCGGAATTCCGAGAACAATGGAAGAGTTCCGAAGCATTTTTAAAAGTCAGCGGAATTCCGAGAACAATGGAAGAGTTCCGAAGCATTTTTAAAAGTCAGCAGAATTCCGAGAACAATAGAAGGGTACCAAAGCATGTTTAAACTTCAGCGGAATTCTGAGAACAATGTAAGCGTTCCGAAGCATTTTTAAACTTCACTGCAATTCCGAGAACAATGGAAGAGTTCCGAAGCATTTTTAAACGTCAGCGGAATTCCGAGAACAATGGAAGAGTTCTGAAGCATTTTTAAACGTCAGCGGATTTTAAAAACAATGGAAGATTTCCGAAGCATTTTTAAACGTCAGCGGAATTCTGCAAACACTGGAAGAGTTCCGAAGCATTTTTAAACTTCAGCGGAATTTGGAGAACAATCGAAGAGTTCCGAAGCAATTTTAAAAGTCAGCGGAATTCCGAGAACAATGGAAGAGTTGTGAAGCATTTTTAAACGTCAGTGGAAATCCAAGAACAAAGGAAGAGTTCCGAAGCATTTTTAAACGTCAGCGGAATTCCGAGAACAATGGAAGAGTTCTGAAGGCTTTTTAAATGTCAGCGGAATTCCGAGAACAATGGAAGAGTTCCGAAGCATTTTTAAATGTCAGCGGAATTCTGAGAACAATGGAAGAGTTACGAAGCATTTTTAAACTTCAGCAGAATTCCGAGAACAATGGAAGAGTTCCGAAGCATACTTAAACTTCAGCGGAATTCCGAGAACAATGGAAGAGTTCAGAAGCATTTTTAAAAGTCAGCGGAATTCCGAGAACAATGGAAGAGTTCCGAAGCATTTTTAAAAGTCAGCGGAATTCCGAGAACAATGGAAGAGTTCCGAAGCATTTTTAAAAGTCATCAGAATTCCGAGAACAATAGAAGGGTACCAAAGCATGTTTAAACTTCAGCGGAATTCTGAGAACAATGGAAGAGTTCCGAAGCATTTTTAAACGTCAGCGGAATTCCGAGAACAATGGAAGAGTTCTGAAGCATTTTTAAACGTCAGCGGAATTTTGAAAACAATGGAAGATTTCCGAAGCATTTTTAAACGTCAGCGGAATTCTGCGAACACTGGAAGAGTTCCGAAGCATTTTTAAACTTCAGCGGAATTTGGAGAACAATCGAAGAGTTCCGAAGCATTTTTAAAAGTCAGCGGAATTCCGAGAACAATGGAAGAGTTGTGAAGCATTTTTAAGCATCAGCGGAATTCCGAGAACAATGGAAGAGTTCCGAAGCATTTTTAAACTTCAGCAGAATTCTGAGAACAATGGAAGAGTTCCGAAGCATTCTTAAACTTCAGCGGAATTCCGAGGACAATGGAAGAGTTCCGAAGCATTTTTAAATGTCAGCGGAATTCCGAGAACAATAGAAGAGTTGTGAAGCATTTTTAAGCGTCAGCGGAATTCCGAGAACAATGGAAGAATTCCGAAGCATTTGTAAACTTCAAAACTTCAGAAGAATTCCGAGAACAATGGAAGAGTTCCGAAGCATTTTTAAACTTCAGCAGAATTCCGAGAACAATGGAAGAGTTCCGAAGCATACTTAAACTTCAGCGGAATTCCGAGAACAATGGAAGAGTTGTGAAGCATTTTTAAACGTCAGCGGAATTCCGAGAACAATGGAAGAGTTCTGAAGCCTTTTTAAATGTCAGCGGAATTCCGAGAACAATGGAAGAGTTCCGAAGCATTTTTAAATGTCAGCGGAATTCTGAGAACAATGGAAGAGTTCCGAAGCATTTTTAAACTTCAGCAGAATTCCGAGAACAATGGAAGAGTTCCGAAGCATACTTAAACTTCAGTGGAATTCCGAGAACAATGGAAGAGTTCTGAAGCATTTTTAAAAGTCAGCGGAATTCCGAGAACAATGGAAGAGTTCCGAAGCATTTTTAAAAGTCAGCGGAATTCCGAGAACAATGGAAGAGTTCCGAAGCATTTTTAAAAGTCAGCGGAATTCCGAGAACAATGGAAGAGTTCTGAAGCATTTTTAAAAGTCAGCGGAATTCCGAGAACAATGGAAGAGTTCTGAAGCATTTTTAAAAGTCAGCGGAATACCGAGAACAATGGAAGAGTTGTGAAGGATTTTTAAGCATCAGCGGAATTCCGAGAACAATGGAAGAGTTCCGAAGCATTTTTAAAAGTCAGCGGAATTCCGAGAACAATGGAAGAGTTCTGAAGCATTTTTAAACGTCAGCGGAATTTTGAAAGCAATGGAAGATTTCCGAAGCATTTTTAAACGACAGCGGAATTCTGCGAACACTGGAAGAGTTCCGAAGCATTTTTAAACTTCAGCGGAATTTGGAGAACAATCGAAGAGTTCCGAAGCATTTTTAAAAGTCAGCGGAATTCCGAGAGCAATGGAAGAGTTGTGAAGCATTTTTAAGCATCAGCGGAATTCCGAGAACAATGGAAGAGTTCCGAAGCATTTTTAAACTTCAGCAGAATTCTGAGAACAATGGAAGAGTTCCGAAGCATTCTTAAACTTCAGCGGAATTCCGAGGACAATGGAAGAGTTCCGAAGCATTTTTAAATGTCAGCGGAATTCCGAGAACAATAGAAGAGTTGTGAAGCATTTTTAAGCGTCAGCGGAATTCCGAGAACAATGGAAGAATTCCGAAGCATTTGTAAACTTCAAAACTTCAGAAGAATTCCGAGAACAATGGAAGAGTTCCGAAGCATTTTTAAACTTCAGCAGAATTCCGAGAACAATGGAAGAGTTCCGAAGCATACTTAAACTTCAGCGGAATTCCGAGAACAATGGAAGAGTTGTGAAGCATTTTTAAACGTCAGCGGAATTCCGAGAACAATGGAAGAGTTCTGAAGCCTTTTTAAATGTCAGCGGAATTCCGAGAACAATGGAAGAGTTCCGAAGCATTTTTAAATGTCAGCGGAATTCTGAGAACAATGGAAGAGTTCCGAAGCATTTTTAAACTTCAGAAGAATTCTGAGAACAATGGAAGAGTTCCGAAGCATTCTTAAACTTCAGCGGAATTCCGAGAACAATGGAAGAGTTTCGAAGCATTTTTAAAAGTCAGCGGAATTCCGAGAACAATAGAAGAGTTGTGAAGCAATTTTAAGCGTCAGCGGAATTCCGAGAACAATGGAAGAGTTCCGAAGCATTTTTAAACGTCAGCGGAATTCCGAGAACAATGGAAGAGTTCTGAAGCATTTTTAAAAGTCAGCGGAATTCTGAGAACAATAGAAGAGTTGTGAAGCATTTTTAAGCGTCAGCGGAATTCCGAGAACAATGGAAGAATTCCGAAGCATTTTTAAAATTCAAAACTTCAGCGGAATTCCGAGAACAATGGAAGAGTTCCGAAGCATTTTTAAAAGTCAGCGGAATTCCGAGAACAATGGAAGAGTTCCGAAGCATTTTTAAAAGTCAGCGGAATTCCGAGAACAATGGAAGAGTTCTGAAGCATTTTTAAAAGTCAGCGGAATTCTGAAAACAATAGAAGAGTTGTGAAGCATTTTTAAGCGTCAGCGGAATTCCGAGAACAATGGAAGAGTTGTGAAGCATTTTTAAGCATCAGCGGAATTCCGAGAACAATGGAAGAGATCCGAAGCATTCTTAAACTTCAGCGGAATTCCGAGAACAATGGAAGAGTTTCGAAGCATTTTTAAAAGTCAGCGGAATTCCGAGAACAAAAGAAGAGTTGTGAAGCAATTTTAAGCGTCAGCGGAATTCCGAGAACAATGGAAGAGTTCCGAAGCATTTTTAAACGTCAGCGGAATTCCGAGAACAATGGAAGAGTTCTGAAGCATTTTTAAAAGTCAGCGGAATTCTGAGAACAATAGAAGAGTTGTGAAGCATTTTTAAGCGTTAGCGGAATTCCGAGAACAATGGAAGAGTTCCGAAGCATACTTAAACTTCAGCGGAATTCCGAGAACAATGGAAGAGTTCTGAAGCATTTTTAAAAGTCAGCGGAATACCGAGAACAATGGAAGAGTTCCGAAGCATTTTTAAATGTCAGCGGAATTCCGAGAACAATGGAAGAGTTCTGAAGCATTTTTAAACGTCAGCGGATTTTGAAAACAATGGAAGATTTCCGAAGCATTTTTAAACGTCAGCGGAATTCTGCAAACACTGGAAGAGTTCCGAAGCATTTTTAAACTTCAGCGGAATTTGGAGAACAATCGAAGAGTTCCGAAGCAATTTTAAAAGTCAGCGGAATTCCGAGAACAATGGAAGAGTTGTGAAGCATTTTTAAACGTCAGTGGAATTCCAAGAACAAAGGAAGAGTTCCGAAGCATTTTTAAACGTCAGCGGAATTCCGAGAACAATGGAAGAGTTCTGAAGGCTTTTTAAATGTCAGCGGAATTCCGAGAACAATGGAAGAGTTCCGAAGCATTTTTAAATGTCAGCGGAATTCTGAGAACAATGGAAGAGTTCCGAAGCATTTTTAAACTTCAGCAGAATTCCGAGAACAATGGAAGAGTTCAGAAGCATTTTTAAAAGTCAGCGGAATACCGAGAACAATGGAAGAGTTGTGAAGCATTTTTAAGCATCAGCGGAATTCCGAGAACAATGGAAGAGTTCCGAAGCATTTTTAAACTTCAGAAGAATTCTGAGAACAATGGAAGAGTTCCGAAGCATTCTTAAACTTCAGCGGAATTCCGAGAACAATGGAAGAGTTTCGAAGCATTTTTAAAAGTCAGCGGAATTCCGAGAACAATAGAAGAGTTGTGAAGCAATTTTAAGCGTCAGCGGAATTCCGAGAACAATGGAAGAGTTCCGAAGCATTTTTAAAAGTCAGCGGAATTCCGAGAACAATGGAAGAGTTCCGAAGCATTTTTAAAAGTCAGCGGAATTCCGAGAACAATGGAAGAGTTCTGAAGCATTTTTAAAAGTCAGCGGAATTCCGAGAACAATGGAAGAGTTCTGAAGCATTTTTAAAAGTCAGCGGAATACCGAGAACAATGGAAGAGTTGTGAAGCATTTTTAAGCATCAGCGGAATTCCGAGAACAATGGAAGAGTTCCGAAGCATTTTTAAACGTCAGCGGAATTCTGCGAACACTGGAAGAGTTCCAAAGCATTTTTAAAAGTCAGCGGATTTCCGAGAACAATGGAAGAGTTGTGAAGCATTTTTAAGCGTCAGCGGAATTCCGAGAACAATGGAAAAATTCCGAAGCATTTTTAAACTTCAAAACTTCAGCGGAATTCCGAGAACAATGGAAGAGTTCCGAAGCATTTTTAAAAGTCAGCGGAATTCCGAGAACAATGGAAGAGTTCCGAAGCATTTTTAAAAGTCAGCAGAATTCCGAGAACAATAGAAGGGTACCAAAGCATGTTTAAACTTCAGCGGAATTCTGAGAACAATGTAAGCGTTCCGAAGCATTTTTAAACTTCACTGCAATTCCGAGAACAATGGAAGAGTTCCGAAGCATTTTTAAACGTCAGCGGAATTCCGAGAACAATGGAAGAGTTCTGAAGCATTTTTAAACGTCAGCGGATTTTAAAAACAATGGAAGATTTCCGAAGCATTTTTAAACGTCAGCGGAATTCTGCAAACACTGGAAGAGTTCCGAAGCATTTTTAAACTTCAGCGGAATTTGGAGAACAATCGAAGAGTTCCGAAGCAATTTTAAAAGTCAGCGGAATTCCGAGAACAATGGAAGAGTTGTGAAGCATTTTTAAACGTCAGTGGAAATCCAAGAACAAAGGAAGAGTTCCGAAGCATTTTTAAACGTCAGCGGAATTCCGAGAACAATGGAAGAGTTCTGAAGGCTTTTTAAATGTCAGCGGAATTCCGAGAACAATGGAAGAGTTCCGAAGCATTTTTAAATGTCAGCGGAATTCTGAGAACAATGGAAGAGTTACGAAGCATTTTTAAACTTCAGCAGAATTCCGAGAACAATGGAAGAGTTCCGAAGCATACTTAAACTTCAGCGGAATTCCGAGAACAATGGAAGAGTTCAGAAGCATTTTTAAAAGTCAGCGGAATTCCGAGAACAATGGAAGAGTTCCGAAGCATTTTTAAAAGTCAGCGGAATTCCGAGAACAATGGAAGAGTTCCGAAGCATTTTTAAAAGTCAGCGGAATTCCGAGAACAATGGAAGAGTTCCGAAGCATTTTTAAAAGTCAGCGGAATTCCGAGAACAATGGAAGAGTTCCGAAGCATTTTTAAAAGTCAGCGGAATTCCGAGAACAATGGAAGAGTTCTGAAGCATTTTTAAAAGTCAGCGGAATTCCGAGAACAATGGAAGAGTTCTGAAGCATTTTTAAAAGTCAGCGGAATACCGAGAACAATGGAAGAGTTGTGAAGCATTTTTAAGCATCAGCGGAATTCCGAGAACAATGGAAGAGTTCCGAAGCATTTTTAAACTTCAGAAGAATTCTGAGAACAATGGAAGAGTTCCGAAGCATTTTTAAAAGTCAGCGGAATTCCGAGAACAATGGAAGAGTTCCGAAGCATTTTTAAAAGTCAGCGGAATTCCGAGAACAATGGAAGAGTTCTGAAGCATTTTTAAAAGTCAGCGGAATTCTGAAAACAATAGAAGAGTTGTGAAGCATTTTTAAGCGTCAGCGGAATTCCGAGAACAATCGAAGAGTTCCGAAGCATTTTTAAAAGTCAGCGGAATTCCGAGAACAATGGAAGAGTTCCGAAGCATTTTTAAAAGTCATCAGAATTCCGAGAACAATAGAAGGGTACCAAAGCATGTTTAAACTTCAGCGGAATTCTGAGAACAATGGAAGAGTTCCGAAGCATTTTTAAACGTCAGCGGAATTCCGAGAACAATGGAAGAGTTCTGAAGCATTTTTAAACGTCAGCGGAATTTTGAAAACAATGGAAGATTTCCGAAGCATTTTTAAACGTCAGCGGAATTCTGCGAACACTGGAAGAGTTCCGAAGCATTTTTAAACTTCAGCGGAATTTGGAGAACAATCGAAGAGTTCCGAAGCATTTTTAAAAGTCAGCGGAATTCCGAGAACAATGGAAGAGTTGTGAAGCATTTTTAAGCATCAGCGGAATTCCGAGAACAATGGAAGAGTTCCGAAGCATTTTTAAACTTCAGCAGAATTCTGAGAACAATGGAAGAGTTCCGAAGCATTCTTAAACTTCAGCGGAATTCCGAGGACAATGGAAGACTTCCGAAGCATTTTTAAATGTCAGCGGAATTCCGAGAACAATAGAAGAGTTGTGAAGCATTTTTAAGCGTCAGCGGAATTCCGAGAACAATGGAAGAATTCCGAAGCATTTGTAAACTTCAAAACTTCAGAAGAATTCCGAGAACAATGGAAGAGTTCCGAAGCATTTTTAAACTTCAGCAGAATTCCGAGAACAATGGAAAAGTTCCGAAGCATACTTAAACTTCAGCGGAATTCCGAGAACAATGGAAGAGTTGTGAAGCATTTTTAAACGTCAGCGGAATTCCGAGAACAATGGAAGAGTTCTGAAGCCTTTTTAAATGTCAGCGGAATTCCGAGAACAATGGAAGAGTTCCGAAGCATTTTTAAATGTCAGCGGAATTCTGAGAACAATGGAAGAGTTCCGAAGCATTTTTAAACTTCAGCAGAATTCCGAGAACAATGGAAGAGTTCCGAAGCATACTTAAACTTCAGCGGAATTCCGAGAACAATGGAAGAGTTCTGAAGCATTTTTAAAAGTCAGCGGAATTCCGAGAACAATGGAAGAGTTCCGAAGCATTTTTAAAAGTCAGCGGAATTCCGAGAACAATGGAAGAGTTCCGAAGCATTTTTAAAAGTCAGCGGAATTCCGAGAACAATGGAAGAGTTCTGAAGCATTTTTAAAAGTCAGCGGAATTCCGAGAACAATGGAAGAGTTCTGAAGCATTTTTAAAAGTCAGCGGAATACCGAGAACAATGGAAGAGTTGTGAAGCATTTTTAAGCATCAGCGGAATTCCGAGAACAATGGAAGAGTTCCGAAGCATTTTTAAAAGTCAGCGGAATTCCGAGAACAATGGAAGAGTTCTGAAGCATTTTTAAACGTCAGCGGAATTTTGAAAATAATGGAAGATTTCCGAAGCATTTTTAAACGTCAGCGGAATTCTGCGAACACTGGAAGAGTTCCGAAGCATTTTTAAACTTCAGCGGAATTTGGAGAACAATCGAAGAGTTCCGAAGCATTTTTAAAAGTCAGCGGAATTCCGAGAGCAATGGAAGAGTTGTGAAGCATTTTTAAGCATCAGCGGAATTCCGAGAACAATGGAAGAGTTCCGAAGCATTTTTAAACTTCAGCAGAATTCTGAGAACAATGGAAGAGTTCCGAAGCATTCTTAAACTTCAGCGGAATTCCGAGGACAATGGAAGAGTTCCGAAGCATTTTTAAATGTCAGCGGAATTCCGAGAACAATAGAAGAGTTGTGAAGCATTTTTAAGCGTCAGCGGAATTCCGAGAACAATGGAAGAATTCCGAAGCATTTGTAAACTTCAAAACTTCAGAAGAATTCCGAGAACAATGGAAGAGTTCCGAAGCATTTTTAAACTTCAGCAGAATTCCGAGAACAATGGAAGAGTTCCGAAGCATACTTAAACTTCAGCGGAATTCCGAGAACAATGGAAGAGTTGTGAAGCATTTTTAAATGTCAGCGGAATTCCGAGAACAATGGAAGAGTTCTGAAGCCTTTTTAAATGTCAGCGGAATTCCGAGAACAATGGAAGAGTTCCGAAGCATTTTTAAAAGTCAGCGGAATTCCGAGAACAATGGAAGAGTTCCGAAGCATTTTTAAAAGTCAGCGGAATTCCGAGAACAATGGAAGAGTTCTGAAGCATTTTTAAAAGTCAGCGGAATTCTGAAAACAATAGAAGAGTTGTGAAGCATTTTTAAGCGTCAGCGGAATTCCGAGAACAATGGAAGAGTTCCGAAGCATTTTTAAAAGTCAGCGGAATTCCGAGAACAATGGAAGAGTTGTGAAGCATTTTTAAGCATCAGCGGAATTCCGAGAACAATGGAAGAGTTCCGAAGCATTCTTAAACTTCAGCGGAATTCCGAGAACAATGGAAGAGTTTCGAAGCATTTTTAAAAGTCAGCGGAATTCCGAGAACAAAAGAAGAGTTGTGAAGCAATTTTAAGCGTCAGCGGAATTCCGAGAACAATGGAAGAGTTCTGAAGCATTTTTAAACGTCAGCGGAATTCCGAGAACAATGGAAGAGTTCTGAAGCATTTTTAAAAGTCAGCGGAATTCTGAGAACAATAGAAGAGTTGTGAAGCATTTTTAAGCGTTAGCGGAATTCCGAGAACAATGGAAGAGTTCCGAAGCATACTTAAACTTCAGCGGAATTCCGAGAACAATGGAAGAGTTCTGAAGCATTTTTAAAAGTCAGCGGAATACCGAGAACAATGGAAGAGTTCCGAAGCATTTTTAAATGTCAGCGGAATTCCGAGAACAATGGAAGAGTTCTGAAGCATTTTTAAACGTCAGCGGATTTTGAAAACAATGGAAGATTTCCGAAGCATTTTTAAACGTCAGCGGAATTCTGCAAACACTGGAAGAGTTCCGAAGCATTTTTAAACTTCAGCGGAATTTGGAGAACAATCGAAGAGTTCCGAAGCAATTTTAAAAGTCAGCGGAATTCCGAGAACAATGGAAGAGTTGTGAAGCATTTTTAAACGTCAGTGGAATTCCAAGAACAAAGGAAGAGTTCCGAAGCATTTTTAAACGTCAGCGGAATTCCGAGAACAATGGAAGAGTTCTGAAGGCTTTTTAAATGTCAGCGGAATTCCGAGAACAATGGAAGAGTTCCGAAGCATTTTTAAATGTCAGCGGAATTCTGAGAACAATGGAAGAGTTCCGAAGCATTTTTAAACTTCAGCAGAATTCCGAGAACAATGGAAGAGTTCAGAAGCATTTTTAAAAGTCAGCGGAATACCGAGAACAATGGAAGAGTTGTGAAGCATTTTTAAGCATCAGCGGAATTCCGAGAACAATGGAAGAGTTCCGAAGCATTTTTAAACTTCAGAAGAATTCTTAGAACAATGGAAGAGTTCCGAAGCATTCTTAAACTTCAGCGGAATTCCGAGAACAATGGAAGAGTTTCGAAGCATTTTTAAAAGTCAGCGGAATTCCGAGAACAATAGAAGAGTTGTGAAGCAATTTTAAGCGTCAGCGGAATTCCGAGAACAATGGAAGAGTTCCGAAGCATTTTTAAAAGTCAGCGGAATTCCGAGAACAATGGAAGAGTTCCGAAGCATTTTTAAAAGTCAGCGGAATTCCGAGAACAATGGAAGAGTTCTGAAGCATTTTTAAAAGTCAGCGGAATTCCGAGAACAATGGAAGAGTTCTGAAGCATTTTTAAAAGTCAGCGGAATACCGAGAACAATGGAAGAGTTGTGAAGCATTTTTAAGCATCAGCGGAATTCCGAGAACAATGGAAGAGTTCCGAAGCATTTTTAAACTTCAGAAGAATTCTGAGAACAATGGAAGAGTTCCGAAGCATTTTTAAAAGTCAGCGGAATTCCGAGAACAATGGAAGAGTTCCGAAGCATTTTTAAAAGTCAGCGGAATTCCGAGAACAATGGAAGAGTTCTGAAGCATTTTTAAAAGTCAGCGGAATTCTGAAAACAATAGAAGAGTTGTGAAGCATTTTTAAGCGTCAGCGGAATTCCGAGAACAATCGAAGAGTTCCGAAGCATTTTTAAAAGTCAGCGGAATTCCGAGAACAATGGAAGAGTTGTGAAGCATTTTTAAGCATCAGCGGAATTTCGAGAACAATGGAAGAGTTCCGAAGCATTCTTAAACTTCAGCGGAATTCCGAGAACAATGGAAGAGTTTCGAAGCATTTTTAAAAGTCAGCGGAATTCCGAGAACAAAAGAAGAGTTGTGAAGCATTTTTAAGCGTTAGCGGAATTCCGAGAACAATGGAAGAATTCCGAAGCATTTTTAAACTTCAAAACTTCAGCGGAATTCCGAGAACAATGGAAGAGTTCCGAAGCATTTTTAAAAGTCAGCGGAATTCCGAGAACAATGGAAGAGTTCCGAAGCATTTTTAAACGTCAGCGGAATTCCGAGAACAATGGAAGAGTTCTGAAGCATTTTTAAAAGTCAGCGGAATTCTGAGAACAATAGAAGAGTTGTGAAGCATTTTTAAGCGTCAGCGGAATTCCGAGAACAATGGAAGAATTCCGAAGCATTTTTAAAATTCAAAACTTCAGCGGAATTCCGAGAACAATGGAAGAGTTCCGAAGCATTTTTAAAAGTCAGCGGAATTCCGAGAACAATGGAAGAGTTCCGAAGCATTTTTAAAAGTCAGCGGAATTCCGAGAACAATGGAAGAGTTCTGAAGCATTTTTAAAAGTCAGCGGAATTCTGAAAACAATAGAAGAGTTGTGAAGCATTTTTAAGCGTCAGCGGAATTCCGAGAACAATCGAAGAGTTCCGAAGCATTTTTAAAAGTCAGCGGAATTCCGAGAACAATGGAAGAGTTGTGAAGCATTTTTAAGCATCAGCGGAATTCCGAGAACAATGGAAGAGTTCCGAAGCATTCTTAAACTTCAGCGGAATTCCGAGAACAATGGAAGAGTTTCGAAGCATTTTTAAAAGTCAGCGGAATTCCGAGAACAAAAGAAGAGTTGTGAAGCATTTTTAAGCGTCAGCGGAATTCCGAGAACAATGGAAAAATTCCGAAGCATTTTTAAACTTCAAAACTTCAGCGGAATTCCGAGAACAATGGAAGAGTTCCGAAGCATTTTTAAAAGTCAGCGGAATTCTGCAAACACTGGAAGAGTTCCGAAGCATTTTTAAACTTCAGCGGAATTTGGAGAACAATCGAAGAGTTCCGAAGCAATTTTAAAAGTCAGCGGAATTCCGAGAACAATGGAAGAGTTGTGAAGCATTTTTAAACGTCAGTGGAAATCCAAGAACAAAGGAAGAGTTCCGAAGCATTTTTAAACGTCAGCGGAATTCCGAGAACAATGGAAGAGTTCTGAAGGCTTTTTAAATGTCAGCGGAATTCCGAGAACAATGGAAGAGTTCCGAAGCATTTTTAAATGTCAGCGGAATTCTGAGAACAATGGAAGAGTTACGAAGCATTTTTAAACTTCAGCAGAATTCCGAGAACAATGGAAGAGTTCCGAAGCATACTTAAACTTCAGCGGAATTCCGAGAACAATGGAAGAGTTCAGAAGCATTTTTAAAAGTCAGCGGAATTCCGAGAACAATGGAAGAGTTCCGAAGCATTTTTAAAAGTCAGCGGAATTCCGAGAACAATGGAAGAGTTCCGAAGCATTTTTAAAAGTCAGCAGAATTCCGAGAACAATAGAAGGGTACCAAAGCATGTTTAAACTTCAGCGGAATTCTGAGAACAATGGAAGAGTTCCGAAGCATTTTTAAACGTCAGCGGAATTCCGAGAACATTGGAAGAGTTCTGAAGCATTTTTAAACGTCAGCGGAATTTTGAAAACAATGGAAGATTTCCGAAGCATTTTTAAACGTCAGCGGAATTCTGCGAACACTGGAAGAGTTCCGAAGCATTTTTAAACTTCAGCGGAATTTGGAGAACAATCGAAGAGTTCCGAAGCATTTTTAAAAGTCAGCGGAATTCCGAGAACAATGGAAGAGTTGTGAAGCATTTTTAAGCATCAGCGGAATTCCGAGAACAATGGAAGAGTTCCGAAGCATTTTTAAACTTCAGCAGAATTCTGAGAACAATGGAAGAGTTCCGAAGCATTCTTAAACTTCAGCGGAATTCCGAGGACAATGGAAGAGTTCCGAAGCATTTTTAAATGTCAGCGGAATTCCGAGAACAATAGAAGAGTTGTGAAGCATTTTTAAGCGTCAGCGGAATTCCGAGAACAATGGAAGAATTCCGAAGCATTTGTAAACTTCAAAACTTCAGAAGAATTCCGAGAACAATGGAAGAGTTCCGAAGCATTTTTAAACTTCAGCAGAATTCCGAGAACAATGGAAGAGTTCCGAAGCATACTTAAACTTCAGCGGAATTCCGAGAACAATGGAAGAGTTGTGAAGCATTTTTAAACGTCAGCGGAATTCCGAGAACAATGGAAGAGTTCTGAAGCCTTTTTAAATGTCAGCGGAATTCCGAGAACAATGGAAGAGTTCCGAAGCATTTTTAAATGTCAGCGGAATTCTGAGAACAATGGAAGAGTTCCGAAGCATTTTTAAACTTCAGCAGAATTCCGAGAACAATGGAAGAGTTCCGAAGCATACTTAAACTTCAGCGGAATTCCGAGAACAATGGAAGAGTTCTGAAGCATTTTTAAAAGTCAGCGGAATACCGAGAACAATGGAAGAGTTCCGAAGCATTTTTAAATGTCAGCGGAATTCCGAGAACAATGGAAGAGTTCTGAAGCATTTTTAAACGTCAGCGGATTTTGAAAACAATGGAAGATTTCCGAAGCATTTTTAAACGTCAGCGGAATTCTGCAAACACTGGAAGAGTTCCGAAGCATTTTTAAACTTCAGCGGAATTTGGAGAACAATCGAAGAGTTCCGAAGCAATTTTAAAAGTCAGTGGAATTCCGAGAACAATGGAAGAGTTGTGAAGCATTTTTAAACGTCAGTGGAATTCCAAGAACAAAGGAAGAGTTCCGAAGCATTTTTAAACGTCAGCGGAATTCCGAGAACAATGGAAGAGTTCTGAAGGCTTTTTAAATGTCAGCGGAATTCCGAGAACAATGGAAGAGTTCCGAAGCATTTTTAAATGTCAGCGGAATTCTGAGAACAATGGAAGAGTTCCGAAGCATTTTTAAACTTCAGCAGAATTCCCAGAACAATGGAAGAGTTCAGAAGCATTTTTAAAAGTCAGCGGAATACCGAGAACAATGGAAGAGTTGTGAAGCATTTTTAAGCATCAGCGGAATTCCGAGAACAATGGAAGAGTTCCGAAGCATTTTTAAACTTCAGAAGAATTCTGAGAACAATGGAAGAGTTCCGAAGCATTCTTAAACTTCAGCGGAATTCCGAGAACAATGGAAGAGTTTCGAAGCATTTTTAAAAGTCAGCGGAATACCGAGAACAATGGAAGAGTTGTGAAGCATTTTTAAGCATCAGCGGAATTCCGAGAACAATGGAAGAGTTCCGAAGCATTTTTAAACTTCAGAAGAATTCTGAGAACAATGGAAGAGTTCCGAAGCAATTTTAAGCGTCAGCGGAATTCCGAGAACAATGGAAGAGTTCCGAAGCATTTTTAAACGTCAGCGGAATTCCGAGAACAATGGAAGAGTTCTGAAGCATTTTTAAAAGTCAGCGGAATTCTGAGAACAATAGAAGAGTTGTGAAGCATTTTTAAGCGTCAGCGGAATTCCGAGAACAATGGAAGAATTCCGAAGCATTTTTAAAATTCAAAACTTCAGCGGAATTCCGAGAACAATGGAAGAGTTCCGAAGCATTTTTAAAAGTCAGCGGAATTCCGAGAACAATGGAAGAGTTCCGAAGCATTTTTAAAAGTCAGCGGAATTCCGAGAACAATGGAAGAGTTCTGAAGCATTTTTAAAAGTCAGCGGAATTCCGAGAACAATGGAAGAGTTCTGAAGCATTTTTAAAAGTCAGCGGAATACCAAGAACAATGGAAGAGTTGTGAAGCATTTTTAAGCATCAGCGGAATTCCGAGAACAATGGAAGAGTTCCGAAGCATTTTTAAACTTCAGAAGAATTCTGAGAACAATGGAAGAGTTCCGAAGCATTCTTAAACTTCAGCGGAATTCCGAGAACAATGGAAGAGTTTCGAAGCATTTTTAAAAGTCAGCGGAATTCCGAGAACAATAGAAGAGTTGTGAAGCAATTTTAAGCGTCAGCGGAATTCCGAGAACAATGGAAGAGTTCCGAAGCATTTTTAAACGTCAGCGGAATTCCGAGAACAATGGAAGAGTTCTGAAGCATTTTTAAAAGTCAGCGGAATTCTGAGAACAATAGAAGAGTTGTGAAGCATTTTTAAGCGTCAGCGGAATTCCGAGAACAATGGAAGAATTCCGAAGCATTTTTAAAATTCAAAACTTCAGCGGAATTCCGAGAACAATGGAAGAGTTCCGAAGCATTTTTAAAAGTCAGCGGAATTCCGAGAACAATGGAAGAGTTCCGAAGCATTTTTAAAAGTCAGCGGAATTCTGAAAACAATAGAAGAGTTGTGAAGCATTTTTAAGCATCAGCGGAATTCCGAGAACAATGGAAGAGTTCCGAAGCATTTTTAAACTTCAGAAGAATTCCGAGAACAATGGAAGAGTTCCGAAGCATACTTAAACTTCAGCGGAATTCCGAGAACAATGGAAGAGTTGTGAAGCATTTTTAAACGTCAGCGGAATTCCGAGAACAATGGAAGAGTTCTGAAGCCTTTTTAAATGTCAGCGGAATTCCGAGAACAATGGAAGAGTTCCGAAGCATTTTTAAATGTCAGCGGAATTCTGAGAACAATGGAAGAGTTCCGAAGCATTTTTAAACTTCAGCAGAATTCCGAGAACAATGGAAGAGTTCCGAAGCATACTTAAACTTCAGCGGAATTCCGAGAACAATGGAAGAGTTCTGAAGCATTTTTAAAAGTCAGCGGAATACCGAGAACAATGGAAGAGTTCCGAAGCATTTTTAAATGTCAGCGGAATTCCGAGAACAATGGAAGAGTTCTGAAGCATTTTTAAACGTCAGCGGATTTTGAAAACAATGGAAGATTTCCGAAGCATTTTTAAACGTCAGCGGAATTCTGCAAACACTGGAAGAGTTCCGAAGCTTTTTTAAACTTCAGCGGAATTTGGAGAACAATCGAAGAGTTCCGAAGCAATTTTAAAAGTCAGTGGAATTCCGAGAACAATGGAAGAGTTGTGAAGCATTTTTAAACGTCAGTGGAATTCCAAGAACAAAGGAAGAGTTCCGAAGCATTTTTAAACGTCAGCGGAATTCCGAGAACAATGGAAGAGTTCTGAAGGCTTTTTAAATGTCAGCGGAATTCCGAGAACAATGGAAGAGTTCCGAAGCATTTTTAAATGTCAGCGGAATTCTGAGAACAATGGAAGAGTTCCGAAGCATTTTTAAACTTCAGCAGAATTCCCAGAACAATGGAAGAGTTCAGAAGCATTTTTAAAAGTCAGCGGAATACCGAGAACAATGGAAGAGTTGTGAAGCATTTTTAAGCATCAGCGGAATTCCGAGAACAATGGAAGAGTTCCGAAGCATTTTTAAACTTCAGAAGAATTCTGAGAACAATGGAAGAGTTCCGAAGCATTCTTAAACTTCAGCGGAATTCCGAGAACAATGGAAGAGTTTCGAAGCATTTTTAAAAGTCAGCGGAATACCGAGAACAATGGAAGAGTTGTGAAGCATTTTTAAGCATCAGCGGAATTCCGAGAACAATGGAAGAGTTCCGAAGCATTTTTAAACTTCAGAAGAATTCTGAGAACAATGGAAGAGTTCCGAAGCAATTTTAAGCGTCAGCGGAATTCCGAGAACAATGGAAGAGTTCCGAAGCATTTTTAAACGTCAGCGGAATTCCGAGAACAATGGAAGAGTTCTGAAGCATTTTTAAAAGTCAGCGGAATTCTGAGAACAATAGAAGAGTTGTGAAGCATTTTTAAGCGTCAGCGGAATTCCGAGAACAATGGAAGAATTCCGAAGCATTTTTAAAATTCAAAACTTCAGCGGAATTCCGAGAACAATGGAAGAGTTCCGAAGCATTTTTAAAAGTCAGCGGAATTCCGAGAACAATGGAAGAGTTCCGAAGCATTTTTAAAAGTCAGCGGAATTCCGAGAACAATGGAAGAGTTCTGAAGCATTTTTAAAAGTCAGCGGAATTCCGAGAACAATGGAAGAGTTCTGAAGCATTTTTAAAAGTCAGCGGAATACCAAGAACAATGGAAGAGTTGTGAAGCATTTTTAAGCATCAGCGGAATTCCGAGAACAATGGAAGAGTTCCGAAGCATTTTTAAACTTCAGAAGAATTCTGAGAACAATGGAAGAGTTCCGAAGCATTCTTAAACTTCAGCGGAATTCCGAGAACAATGGAAGAGTTTCGAAGCATTTTTAAAAGTCAGCGGAATTCCGAGAACAATAGAAGAGTTGTGAAGCAATTTTAAGCGTCAGCGGAATTCCGAGAACAATGGAAGAGTTCCGAAGCATTTTTAAACGTCAGCGGAATTCCGAGAACAATGGAAGAGTTCTGAAGCATTTTTAAAAGTCAGCGGAATTCCGAGAACAATGGAAGAATTCCGAAGCATTTTTAAAATTCAAAACTTCAGCGGAATTCCGAGAACAATGGAAGAGTTCCGAAGCATTTTTAAAAGTCAGCGGAATTCCGAGAACAATGGAAGAGTTCCGAAGCATTTTTAAAAGTCAGCGGAATTCTGAAAACAATAGAAGAGTTGTGAAGCATTTTTAAGCGTCAGCGGAATTCCGAGAACAATCGAAGAGTTCCGAAGCATTTTTAAAAGTCAGCGGAATTCCGAGAACAATGGAAGAGTTGTGAAGCATTTTTAAGCATCAGCGGAATTTCGAGAACAATGGAAGAGTTCCGAAGCATTTTTAAACTTCAGAAGAATTCTGAGAACAATGGAAGAGTTCCGAAGCATTCTTAAACTTCAGCGGAATTCCGAGAACAATGGAAGAGTTCCGAAGCATTTTTAAAAGTCAGCAGAATTCCGAGAACAATGGAAGAGTTCCGAAGCATTTTTAAAAGTCAGCGGAATTCCGAGAACAATGGAAGAGTTCTGAAGCATTTTTAAAAGTCAGCGGAATTC
Organism: Phyllobates terribilis; assembly: GCF_046119375.1. Lineage (NCBI taxonomy): Eukaryota > Metazoa > Chordata > Amphibia > Anura > Dendrobatidae > Phyllobates > Phyllobates terribilis. The sequence goes on along the minus strand of NW_027362775.1, from coordinate 16,537,922 downwards.
TGAGAACAATAGAAGAGTTGTGAAGCATTTTTAAGCGTCAGCGGAATTCCGAGAACAATGGAAGAATTCCGAAGCATTTTTAAACTTCAAAACTTCAGCAGAATTCCGAGAACAATGGAAGAGTTCCGAAGCATTCTTAAACTTCAGCGGAATTCCGAGAACAATGGAAGAGTTCCGAAGCATTTTTAAAAGTCAGCGGAATTCCGAGAACAATGGAAGAGTTCCGAAGCATTTTTAAAAGTCAGCAGAATTCCGAGAACAATAGAAGGGTACCAAAGCATGTTTAAACTTCAGCGGAATTCTGAGAAAAATGGAAGAGTTCCGAAGCATTTTTAAACGTCAGCGGAATTCCGAGAACAATGGAAGAGTTCTGAAGCATTTTTAAACGTCAGCGGAATTTTGAAAACAATGGAAGATTTCCGAAGCATTTTTAAACGTCAGCGGAATTCTGCGAACACTGGAAGAGTTCCGAAGCATTTTTAAAAGTCAGCGGAATTCCGAGAACAATGGAAGAGTTGTGAAGCATTTTTAAGCGTCAGCGGAATTCCGAGAACAATGAAAAAATTCCGAAGCATTTTTAAACTTCAAAACTTCAGCGGAATTCCGAGAACAATGGAAGAGTTCCGAAGCATTTTTAAAAGTCAGCAGAATTCCGAGAACAATAGAAGGGTACCAAAGCATGTTTAAACTTCAGCGGAATTCTGAGAACAATGTAAGCGTTCCGAAGCATTTTTAAACTTCACTGCAATTCCGAGAACAATGGAAGAGTTCCGAAGCATTTTTAAACGTCAGCGGAATTCCGAGAACAATGGAAGAGTTCTGAAGCAATTTTAAACGTCAGCGGATTTTAAAAACAATGGAAGATTTCCGAAGCATTTTTAAACGTCAGCGGAATTCTGCAAACACTGGAAGAGTTCCAAAGCATTTTTAAACTTCAGCGGAATTTGGAGAACAATCGAAGAGTTCCGAAGCAATTTTAAAAGTCAGCGGAATTCCGAGAACAATGGAAGAGTTGTGAAGCATTTTTAAACGTCAGTGGAAATCCAAGAACAAAGGAAGAGTTCCGAAGCATTTTTAAACGTCAGCGGAATTCCGAGAACAATGGAAGAGTTCTGAAGGCTTTTTAAATGTCAGCGGAATTCCGAGAACAATGGAAGAGTTCCGAAGCATTTTTAAATGTCAGCGGAATTCTGAGAACAATGGAAGAGTTACGAAGCATTTTTAAACTTCAGCAGAATTCCGAGAACAATGGAAGAGTTCCGAAGCATACTTAAACTTCAGCGGAATTCCGAGAACAATGGAAGAGTTCCGAAGCATTTTTAAAAGTCAGCGGAATTCCGAGAACAATGGAAGAGTTCCGAAGCATTTTTAAAAGTCAGCAGAATTCCGAGAACAATAGAAGGGTACCAAAGCATGTTTAAACTTCAGCGGAATTCTGAGAACAATGGAAGAGTTCCGAAGCATTTTTAAACGTCAGCGGAATTCCGAGAACAATGGAAGAGTTCTGAAGCATTTTTAAACGTCAGCGGAATTTTGAAAACAATGGAAGATTTCCGAAGCATTTTTAAACGTCAGCGGAATTCTGCGAACACTGGAAGAGTTCCGAAGCATTTTTAAACTTCAGCGGAATTTGGAGAACAATCGAAGAGTTCCGAAGCATTTTTAAAAGTCAGCGGAATTCCGAGAACAATGGAAGAGTTGTGAAGCATTTTTAAGCATCAGCGGAATTCCGAGAACAATGGAAGAGTTCCGAAGCATTTTTAAACTTCAGCAGAATTCTGAGAACAATGGAAGAGTTCCGAAGCATTCTTAAACTTCAGCGGAATTCCGAGGACAATGGAAGAGTTCCGAAGCATTTTTAAATGTCAGCGGAATTCCGAGAACAATAGAAGAGTTGTGAAGCATTTTTAAGCGTCAGCGGAATTCCGAGAACAATGGAAGAATTCCGAAGCATTTGTAAACTTCAAAACTTCAGAAGAATTCCGAGAACAATGGAAGAGTTCCGAAGCATTTTTAAACTTCAGCAGAATTCCGAGAACAATGGAAGAGTTCCGAAGCATACTTAAACTTCAGCGGAATTCCGAGAACAATGGAAGAGTTCTGAAGCATTTTTAAAAGTCAGCGGAATACCGAGAACAATGGAAGAGTTCTGAAGCCTTTTTAAATGTCAGCGGAATTCCGAGAACAATGGAAGAGTTCCGAAGCATTTTTAAATGTCAGCGGAATTCTGAGAACAATGGAAGAGTTCCGAAGCATTTTTAAACTTCAGCAGAATTCCGAGAACAATGGAAGAGTTCCGAAGCATACTTAAACTTCAGCGGAATTCCGAGAACAATGGAAGAGTTCTGAAGCATTTTTAAAAGTCAGCGGAATACCGAGAACAATGGAAGAGTTCCGAAGCATTTTTAAATGTCAGCGGAATTCCGAGAACAATGGAAGATTTCCGAAGCATTTTTAAACGTCAGCGGAATTCTGCAAACACTGGAAGAGTTCCGAAGCATTTTTAAACTTCAGCGGAATTTGGAGAACAATCGAAGAGTTCCGAAGCAATTTTAAAAGTCAGCGGAATTCCGAGAACAATGGAAGAGTTGTGAAGCATTTTTAAACGTCAGTGGAATTCCAAGAACAAAGGAAGAGTTCCGAAGCATTTTTAAACGTCAGCGGAATTCCGAGAACAATGGAAGAGTTCTGAAGGCTTTTTAAATGTCAGCGGAATTCCGAGAACAATGGAAGAGTTCCGAAGCATTTTTAAATGTCAGCGGAATTCTGAGAACAATGGAAGAGTTCCGAAGCATTTTTAAACTTCAGCAGAATTCCGAGAACAATGGAAGAGTTCAGAAGCATTTTTAAAAGTCAGCGGAATACCGAGAACAATGGAAGAGTTGTGAAGCATTTTTAAGCATCAGCGGAATTCCGAGAACAATGGAAGAGTTCCGAAGCATTTTTAAACTTCAGAAGAATTCTGAGAACAATGGAAGAGTTCCGAAGCATTCTTAAACTTCAGCGGAATTCCGAGAACAATGGAAGAGTTTCGAAGCATTTTTAAAAGGCAGCGGAATTCCGAGAACAATAGAAGAGTTGTGAAGCAATTTTAAGCGTCAGCGGAATTCCGAGAACAATGGAAGAGTTCCGAAGCATTTTTAAACGTCAGCGGAATTCCGAGAACAATGGAAGAGTTCTGAAGCATTTTTAAAAGTCAGCGGAATTCTGAGAACAATAGAAGAGTTGTGAAGCATTTTTAAGCGTCAGCGGAATTCCGAGAACAATGGAAGAATTCCGAAGCATTTTTAAAATTCAAAACTTCAGCGGAATTCCAAGAACAATGGAAGAGTTCCGAAGCATTTTTAAAAGTCAGCGGAATTCCGAGAACAATGGAAGAGTTCTGAAGGCTTTTTAAATGTCAGCGGAATTCCGAGAACAATGGAAGAGTTCTGAAGCATTTTTAAAAGTCAGCGGAATTCCGAGAACAATGGAAGAGTTCTGAAGCATTTTTAAAAGTCAGCGGAATACCGAGAACAATGGAAGAGTTGTGAAGCATTTTTAAGCATCAGCGGAATTCCGAGAACAATGGAAGAGTTCCGAAGCATTTTTAAACTTCAGAAGAATTCTGAGAACAATGGAAGAGTTCCGAAGCATTCTTAAACTTCAGCGGAATTCCGAGAACAATGGAAGAGTTTCGAAGCATTTTTAAAAGTCAGCGGAATTCCGAGAACAATAGAAGAGTTGTGAAGCAATTTTAAGCGTCAGCGGAATTCCGAGAACAATGGAAGAGTTCCGAAGCATTTTTAAAAGTCAGCGGAATTCCGAGAACAATGGAAGAGTTCTGAAGCATTTTTAAAAGTCAGCGGAATTCTTAGAACAATAGAAGAGTTGTGAGGCATTTTTAAGCGTCAGCGGAATTCCGAGAACAATGGAAGAATTCCGAAGCATTTTTAAAATTCAAAACTTCAGCGGAATTCCGAGAACAATGGAAGAGTTCCGAAGCATTTTTAAAAGTCAGCGGAATTCCGAGAACAATGGAAGAGTTCTGAAGCATTTTTAAAAGTCAGCGGAATTCCGAGAACAATGGAAGAGTTCTGAAGCATTTTTAAAAGTCAGCGGAATTCCGAGAACAATGGAAGAGTTCCGAAGCATTTTTAAAAGTCAGCGGAATTCCGAGAACAATGGAAGAGTTCTGAAGCATTTTTAAAAGTCAGCGGAATTCCGAGAACAATGGAAGAGTTCTGAAGCATTTTTAAAAGTCAGCGGAATACCGAGAACAATGGAAGAGTTGTGAAGAATTTTTAAGCATCAGCGGAATTCCGAGAACAATGGAAGAGTTCCGAAGCATTTTTAAACTTCAGAAGAATTCTGAGAACAATGGAAGAGTTCCGAAGCATTCTTAAACTTCAGCGGAATTCCGAGAACAATGGAAGAGTTTCGAAGCATTTTTAAAAGTCAGCGGAATTCCGAGAACAATAGAAGAGTTGTGAAGCAATTTTAAGCGTCAGCGGAATTCCGAGAACAATGGAAGAGTTCCGAAGCATTTTTAAAAGTCAGCGGAATTCCGAGAACAATGGAAGAGTTCTGAAGCATTTTTAAAAGTCAGCGGAATTCTTAGAACAATAGAAGAGTTGTGAGCCATTTTTAAGCGTCAGCGGAATTCCGAGAACAATGGAAGAAATCCGAAGCATTTTTAAAATTCAAAACTTCAGCGGAATTCCGAGAACAATGGAAGAGTTCCGAAGCATTTTTAAATGTCAGCGGAATTCCGAGAACAATGGAAGATTTCCGAAGCATTTTTAAATGTCAGCGGAATTCCGAGAACAATGGAAGATTTCCGAAGCATTTTTAAACGTCAGCGGAATTCTGCAAACACTGGAAGAGTTCCGAAGCATTTTTAAACTTCAGCGGAATTTGGAGAACAATCGAAGAGTTCCGAAGCAATTTTAAAAGTCAGCGGAATTCCGAGAACAATGGAAGAGTTGTGAAGCATTTTTAAACGTCAGTGGAATTCCAAGAACAAAGGAAGAGTTCCGAAGCATTTTTAAACGTCAGCGGAATTCCGAGAACAATGGAAGAGTTCTGAAGGCTTTTTAAATGTCAGCGGAATTCCGAGAACAATGGAAGAGTTCCGAAGCATTTTTAAATGTCAGCGGAATTCTGAGAACAATGGAAGAGTTCCGAAGCATTTTTAAACTTCAGCAGAATTCCGAGAACAATGGAAGAGTTCAGAAGCATTTTTAAAAGTCAGCGGAATACCGAGAACAATGGAAGAGTTGTGAAGCATTTTTAAGCATCAGCGGAATTCCGAGAACAATGGAAGAGTTCCGAAGCATTTTTAAACTTCAGAAGAATTCTGAGAACAATGGAAGAGTTCCGAAGCATTCTTAAACTTCAGCGGAATTCCGAGAACAATGGAAGAGTTTCGAAGCATTTTTAAAAGGCAGCGGAATTCCGAGAACAATAGAAGAGTTGTGAAGCAATTTTAAGCGTCAGCGGAATTCCGAGAACAATGGAAGAGTTCCGAAGCATTTTTAAACGTCAGCGGAATTCCGAGAACAATGGAAGAGTTCTGAAGCATTTTTAAAAGTCAGCGGAATTCTGAGAACAATAGAAGAGTTGTGAAGCATTTTTAAGCGTCAGCGGAATTCCGAGAACAATGGAAGAATTCCGAAGCATTTTTAAAATTCAAAACTTCAGCGGAATTCCAAGAACAATGGAAGAGTTCCGAAGCATTTTTAAAAGTCAGCGGAATTCCGAGAACAATGGAAGAGTTCTGAAGGCTTTTTAAATGTCAGCGGAATTCCGAGAACAATGGAAGAGTTCTGAAGCATTTTTAAAAGTCAGCGGAATTCCGAGAACAATGGAAGAGTTCTGAAGCATTTTTAAAAGTCAGCGGAATACCGAGAACAATGGAAGAGTTGTGAAGCATTTTTAAGCATCAGCGGAATTCCGAGAACAATGGAAGAGTTCCGAAGCATTTTTAAACTTCAGAAGAATTCTGAGAACAATGGAAGAGTTCCGAAGCATTCTTAAACTTCAGCGGAATTCCGAGAACAATGGAAGAGTTTCGAAGCATTTTTAAAAGTCAGCGGAATTCCGAGAACAATAGAAGAGTTGTGAAGCAATTTTAAGCGTCAGCGGAATTCCGAGAACAATGGAAGAGTTCCGAAGCATTTTTAAAAGTCAGCGGAATTCCGAGAACAATGGAAGAGTTCTGAAGCATTTTTAAAAGTCAGCGGAATTCTTAGAACAATAGAAGAGTTGTGAGGCATTTTTAAGCGTCAGCGGAATTCCGAGAACAATGGAAGAATTCCGAAGCATTTTTAAAATTCAAAACTTCAGCGGAATTCCGAGAACAATGGAAGAGTTCCGAAGCATTTTTAAAAGTCAGCGGAATTCCGAGAACAATGGAAGAGTTCTGAAGCATTTTTAAAAGTCAGCGGAATTCCGAGAACAATGGAAGAGTTCTGAAGCATTTTTAAAAGTCAGCGGAATTCCGAGAACAATGGAAGAGTTCCGAAGCATTTTTAAAAGTCAGCGGAATTCCGAGAACAATGGAAGAGTTCTGAAGCATTTTTAAAAGTCAGCGGAATTCCGAGAACAATGGAAGAGTTCTGAAGCATTTTTAAAAGTCAGCGGAATACCGAGAACAATGGAAGAGTTGTGAAGAATTTTTAAGCATCAGCGGAATTCCGAGAACAATGGAAGAGTTCCGAAGCATTTTTAAACTTCAGAAGAATTCTGAGAACAATGGAAGAGTTCCGAAGCATTCTTAAACTTCAGCGGAATTCCGAGAACAATGGAAGAGTTTCGAAGCATTTTTAAAAGTCAGCGGAATTCCGAGAACAATAGAAGAGTTGTGAAGCAATTTTAAGCGTCAGCGGAATTCCGAGAACAATGGAAGAGTTCCGAAGCATTTTTAAAAGTCAGCGGAATTCCGAGAACAATGGAAGAGTTCTGAAGCATTTTTAAAAGTCAGCGGAATTCTTAGAACAATAGAAGAGTTGTGAGCCATTTTTAAGCGTCAGCGGAATTCCGAGAACAATGGAAGAATTCCGAAGCATTTTTAAAATTCAAAACTTCAGCGGAATTCCGAGAACAATGGAAGAGTTCCGAAGCATTTTTAAAAGTCAGCGGAATTCCGAGAACAATGGAAGAGTTCTGAAGCATTTTTAAAAGTCAGCGGAATTCCGAGAACAATGGAAGAGTTCTGAAGCATTTTTAAAAGTCAGCGGAATTCTGAGAACAATAGAAGAGTTGTGAAGCATTTTTAAGCGTCAGCGGAATTCCGAGAACAATGGAAGAATTCCGAAGCATTTTTAAAATTCAAAACTTCAGCGGAATTCCGAGAACAATGGAAGAGTTCCGAAGCATTTTTAAAAGTCAGCGGAATTCCGAGAACAATGGAAGAGTTCCGAAGCATTTTTAAAAGTCAGCGGAATTCTGAAAACAATAGAAGAGTTGTGAAGCATTTTTAAGCATCAGCGGAATTCCGAGAACAATGGAAGAGTTCCGAAGCATTTTTAAACTTCAGAAGAATTCCGAGAACAATGGAAGAGTTCCGAAGCATACTTAAACTTCAGCGGAATTCCGAGAACAATGGAAGAGTTGTGAAGCATTTTTAAACGTCAGCGGAATTCCGAGAACAATGGAAGAGTTCTGAAGCCTTTTTAAATGTCAGCGGAATTCCGAGAACAATGGAAGAGTTCCGAAGCATTTTTAAATGTCAGCGGAATTCTGAGAACAATGGAAGAGTTCCGAAGCATTTTTAAACTTCAGCAGAATTCCGAGAACAATGGAAGAGTTCCGAAGCATACTTAAACTTCAGCGGAATTCCGAGAACAATGGAAGAGTTCTGAAGCATTTTTAAAAGTCAGCGGAATACCGAGAACAATGGAAGAGTTCCGAAGCATTTTTAAATGTCAGCGGAATTCCGAGAACAATGGAAGAGTTCTGAAGCATTTTTAAACGTCAGCGGATTTTGAAAACAATGGAAGATTTCCGAAGCATTTTTAAACGTCAGCGGAATTCTGCAAACACTGGAAGAGTTCCGAAGCATTTTTAAACTTCAGCGGAATTTGGAGAACAATCGAAGAGTTCCGAAGCAATTTTAAAAGTCAGTGGAATTCCGAGAACAATGGAAGAGTTGTGAAGCATTTTTAAACGTCAGTGGAATTCCAAGAACAAAGGAAGAGTTCCGAAGCATTTTTAAACGTCAGCGGAATTCCGAGAACAATGGAAGAGTTCTGAAGGCTTTTTAAATGTCAGCGGAATTCCGAGAACAATGGAAGAGTTCCGAAGCATTTTTAAATGTCAGCGGAATTCTGAGAACAATGGAAGAGTTCCGAAGCATTTTTAAACTTCAGCAGAATTCCCAGAACAATGGAAGAGTTCAGAAGCATTTTTAAAAGTCAGCGGAATACCGAGAACAATGGAAGAGTTGTGAAGCATTTTTAAGCATCAGCGGAATTCCGAGAACAATGGAAGAGTTCCGAAGCATTTTTAAACTTCAGAAGAATTCTGAGAACAATGGAAGAGTTCCGAAGCATTCTTAAACTTCAGCGGAATTCCGAGAACAATGGAAGAGTTTCGAAGCATTTTTAAAAGTCAGCGGAATACCGAGAACAATGGAAGAGTTGTGAAGCATTTTTAAGCATCAGCGGAATTCCGAGAACAATGGAAGAGTTCCGAAGCATTTTTAAACTTCAGAAGAATTCTGAGAACAATGGAAGAGTTCCGAAGCAATTTTAAGCGTCAGCGGAATTCCGAGAACAATGGAAGAGTTCCGAAGCATTTTTAAACGTCAGCGGAATTCCGAGAACAATGGAAGAGTTCTGAAGCATTTTTAAAAGTCAGCGGAATTCTGAGAACAATAGAAGAGTTGTGAAGCATTTTTAAGCGTCAGCGGAATTCCGAGAACAATGGAAGAATTCCGAAGCATTTTTAAAATTCAAAACTTCAGCGGAATTCCGAGAACAATGGAAGAGTTCCGAAGCATTTTTAAAAGTCAGCGGAATTCCGAGAACAATGGAAGAGTTCCGAAGCATTTTTAAAAGTCAGCGGAATTCCGAGAACAATGGAAGAGTTCTGAAGCATTTTTAAAAGTCAGCGGAATTCCGAGAACAATGGAAGAGTTCTGAAGCATTTTTAAAAGTCAGCGGAATACCAAGAACAATGGAAGAGTTGTGAAGCATTTTTAAGCATCAGCGGAATTCCGAGAACAATGGAAGAGTTCCGAAGCATTTTTAAACTTCAGAAGAATTCTGAGAACAATGGAAGAGTTCCGAAGCATTCTTAAACTTCAGCGGAATTCCGAGAACAATGGAAGAGTTTCGAAGCATTTTTAAAAGTCAGCGGAATTCCGAGAACAATAGAAGAGTTGTGAAGCAATTTTAAGCGTCAGCGGAATTCCGAGAACAATGGAAGAGTTCCGAAGCATTTTTAAACGTCAGCGGAATTCCGAGAACAATGGAAGAGTTCTGAAGCATTTTTAAAAGTCAGCGGAATTCCGAGAACAATGGAAGAATTCCGAAGCATTTTTAAAATTCAAAACTTCAGCGGAATTCCGAGAACAATGGAAGAGTTCCGAAGCATTTTTAAAAGTCAGCGGAATTCCGAGAACAATGGAAGAGTTCCGAAGCATTTTTAAAAGTCAGCGGAATTCTGAAAACAATAGAAGAGTTGTGAAGCATTTTTAAGCGTCAGCGGAATTCCGAGAACAATCGAAGAGTTCCGAAGCATTTTTAAAAGTCAGCGGAATTCCGAGAACAATGGAAGAGTTGTGAAGCATTTTTAAGCATCAGCGGAATTTCGAGAACAATGGAAGAGTTCCGAAGCATTTTTAAACTTCAGAAGAATTCTGAGAACAATGGAAGAGTTCCGAAGCATTCTTAAACTTCAGCGGAATTCCGAGAACAATGGAAGAGTTCCGAAGCATTTTTAAAAGTCAGCAGAATTCCGAGAACAATGGAAGAGTTCCGAAGCATTTTTAAAAGTCAGCGGAATTCCGAGAACAATGGAAGAGTTCTGAAGCATTTTTAAAAGTCAGCGGAATTCTGAGAACAATAGAAGAGTTGTGAAGCATTTTTAAGCGTCAGCGGAATTCCGAGAACAATGGAAGAATTCCGAAGCATTTTTAAACTTCAAAACTTCAGCAGAATTCCGAGAACAATGGAAGAGTTCCGAAGCATTCTTAAACTTCAGCGGAATTCCGAGAACAATGGAAGAGTTCCGAAGCATTTTTAAAAGTCAGCGGAATTCCGAGAACAATGGAAGAGTTCCGAAGCATTTTTAAAAGTCAGCAGAATTCCGAGAACAATAGAAGGGTACCAAAGCATGTTTAAACTTCAGCGGAATTCTGAGAAAAATGGCAGAGTTCCGAAGCATTTTTAAACGTCAGCGGAATTCCGAGAACAATGGAAGAGTTCTGAAGCATTTTTAAACGTCAGCGGAATTTTGAAAACAATGGAAGATTTCCGAAGCATTTTTAAACGTCAGCGGAATTCTGCGAACACTGGAAGAGTTCCGAAGCATTTTTAAAAGTCAGCGGAATTCCGAGAACAATGGAAGAGTTGTGAAGCATTTTTAAGCGTCAGCGGAATTCCGAGAACAATGAAAAAATTCCGAAGCATTTTTAAACTTCAAAACTTCAGCGGAATTCCGAGAACAATGGAAGAGTTCCGAAGCATTTTTAAAAGTCAGCAGAATTCCGAGAACAATAGAAGGGTACCAAAGCATGTTTAAACTTCAGCGGAATTCTGAGAACAATGTAAGCGTTCCGAAGCATTTTTAAACTTCACTGCAATTCCGAGAACAATGGAAGAGTTCCGAAGCATTTTTAAACGTCAGCGGAATTCCGAGAACAATGGAAGAGTTCTGAAGCAATTTTAAACGTCAGCGGATTTTAAAAACAATGGAAGATTTCCGAAGCATTTTTAAACGTCAGCGGAATTCTGCAAACACTGGAAGAGTTCCAAAGCATTTTTAAACTTCAGCGGAATTTGGAGAACAATCGAAGAGTTCCGAAGCAATTTTAAAAGTCAGCGGAATTCCGAGAACAATGGAAGAGTTGTGAAGCATTTTTAAACGTCAGTGGAAATCCAAGAACAAAGGAAGAGTTCCGAAGCATTTTTAAACGTCAGCGGAATTCCGAGAACAATGGAAGAGTTCTGAAGGCTTTTTAAATGTCAGCGGAATTCCGAGAACAATGGAAGAGTTCCGAAGCATTTTTAAATGTCAGCGGAATTCTGAGAACAATGGAAGAGTTACGAAGCATTTTTAAACTTCAGCAGAATTCCGAGAACAATGGAAGAGTTCCGAAGCATACTTAAACTTCAGCGGAATTCCGAGAACAATGGAAGAGTTCAGAAGCATTTTTAAAAGTCAGCGGAATTCCGAGAACAATGGAAGAGTTCCGAAGCATTTTTAAAAGTCAGCGGAATTCCGAGAACAATGGAAGAGTTCCGAAGCATTTTTAAAAGTCAGCAGAATTCCGAGAACAATAGAAGGGTACCAAAGCATGTTTAAACTTCAGCGGAATTCTGAGAACAATGGAAGAGTTCCGAAGCATTTTTAAACGTCAGCGGAATTCCGAGAACAATGGAAGAGTTCTGAAGCATTTTTAAACGTCAGCGGAATTTTGAAAACAATGGAAGATTTCCGAAGCATTTTTAAACGTCAGCGGAATTCTGCGAACACTGGAAGAGTTCCGAAGCATTTTTAAACTTCAGCGGAATTTGGAGAACAATCGAAGAGTTCCGAAGCATTTTTAAAAGTCAGCGGAATTCCGAGAACAATGGAAGAGTTGTGAAGCATTTTTAAGCATCAGCGGAATTCCGAGAACAATGGAAGAGTTCCGAAGCATTTTTAAACTTCAGCAGAATTCTGAGAACAATGGAAGAGTTCCGAAGCATTCTTAAACTTCAGCGGAATTCCGAGGACAATGGAAGAGTTCCGAAGCATTTTTAAATGTCAGCGGAATTCCGAGAACAATAGAAGAGTTGTGAAGCATTTTTAAGCGTCAGCGGAATTCCGAGAACAATGGAAGAATTCCGAAGCATTTGTAAACTTCAAAACTTCAGAAGAATTCCGAGAACAATGGAAGAGTTCCGAAGCATTTTTAAACTTCAGCAGAATTCCGAGAACAATGGAAGAGTTCCGAAGCATACTTAAACTTCAGCGGAATTCCGAGAACAATGGAAGAGTTCTGAAGCATTTTTAAAAGTCAGCGGAATACCGAGAACAATGGAAGAGTTCTGAAGCCTTTTTAAATGTCAGCGGAATTCCGAGAACAATGGAAGAGTTCCGAAGCATTTTTAAATGTCAGCGGAATTCTGAGAACAATGGAAGAGTTCCGAAGCATTTTTAAACTTCAGCAGAATTCCGAGAACAATGGAAGAGTTCCGAAGCATACTTAAACTTCAGCGGAATTCCGAGAACAATGGAAGAGTTCTGAAGCATTTTTAAAAGTCAGCGGAATACCGAGAACAATGGAAGAGTTCCGAAGCATTTTTAAATGTCAGCGGAATTCCGAGAACAATGGAAGATTTCCGAAGCATTTTTAAACGTCAGCGGAATTCTGCAAACACTGGAAGAGTTCCGAAGCATTTTTAAACTTCAGCGGAATTTGGAGAACAATCGAAGAGTTCCGAAGCAATTTTAAAAGTCAGCGGAATTCCGAGAACAATGGAAGAGTTGTGAAGCATTTTTAAACGTCAGTGGAATTCCAAGAACAAAGGAAGAGTTCCGAAGCATTTTTAAACGTCAGCGGAATTCCGAGAACAATGGAAGAGTTCTGAAGGCTTTTTAAATGTCAGCGGAATTCCGAGAACAATGGAAGAGTTCCGAAGCATTTTTAAATGTCAGCGGAATTCTGAGAACAATGGAAGAGTTCCGAAGCATTTTTAAACTTCAGCAGAATTCCGAGAACAATGGAAGAGTTCAGAAGCATTTTTAAAAGTCAGCGGAATACCGAGAACAATGGAAGAGTTGTGAAGCATTTTTAAGCATCAGCGGAATTCCGAGAACAATGGAAGAGTTCCGAAGCATTTTTAAACTTCAGAAGAATTCTGAGAACAATGGAAGAGTTCCGAAGCATTCTTAAACTTCAGCGGAATTCCGAGAACAATGGAAGAGTTTCGAAGCATTTTTAAAAGGCAGCGGAATTCCGAGAACAATAGAAGAGTTGTGAAGCAATTTTAAGCGTCAGCGGAATTCCGAGAACAATGGAAGAGTTCCGAAGCATTTTTAAACGTCAGCGGAATTCCGAGAACAATGGAAGAGTTCTGAAGCATTTTTAAAAGTCAGCGGAATTCTGAGAACAATAGAAGAGTTGTGAAGCATTTTTAAGCGTCAGCGGAATTCCGAGAACAATGGAAGAATTCCGAAGCATTTTTAAAATTCAAAACTTCAGCGGAATTCCAAGAACAATGGAAGAGTTCCGAAGCATTTTTAAAAGTCAGCGGAATTCCGAGAACAATGGAAGAGTTCTGAAGGCTTTTTAAATGTCAGCGGAATTCCGAGAACAATGGAAGAGTTCTGAAGCATTTTTAAAAGTCAGCGGAATTCCGAGAACAATGGAAGAGTTCTGAAGCATTTTTAAAAGTCAGCGGAATACCGAGAACAATGGAAGAGTTGTGAAGCATTTTTAAGCATCAGCGGAATTCCGAGAACAATGGAAGAGTTCCGAAGCATTTTTAAACTTCAGAAGAATTCTGAGAACAATGGAAGAGTTCCGAAGCATTCTTAAACTTCAGCGGAATTCCGAGAACAATGGAAGAGTTTCGAAGCATTTTTAAAAGTCAGCGGAATTCCGAGAACAATAGAAGAGTTGTGAAGCAATTTTAAGCGTCAGCGGAATTCCGAGAACAATGGAAGAGTTCCGAAGCATTTTTAAAAGTCAGCGGAATTCCGAGAACAATGGAAGAGTTCTGAAGCATTTTTAAAAGTCAGCGGAATTCTTAGAACAATAGAAGAGTTGTGAGGCATTTTTAAGCGTCAGCGGAATTCCGAGAACAATGGAAGAATTCCGAAGCATTTTTAAAATTCAAAACTTCAGCGGAATTCCGAGAACAATGGAAGAGTTCCGAAGCATTTTTAAAAGTCAGCGGAATTCCGAGAACAATGGAAGAGTTCTGAAGCATTTTTAAAAGTCAGCGGAATTCCGAGAACAATGGAAGAGTTCTGAAGCATTTTTAAAAGTCAGCGGAATTCCGAGAACAATGGAAGAGTTCCGAAGCATTTTTAAAAGTCAGCGGAATTCCGAGAACAATGGAAGAGTTCTGAAGCATTTTTAAAAGTCAGCGGAATTCCGAGAACAATGGAAGAGTTCTGAAGCATTTTTAAAAGTCAGCGGAATACCGAGAACAATGGAAGAGTTGTGAAGAATTTTTAAGCATCAGCGGAATTCCGAGAACAATGGAAGAGTTCCGAAGCATTTTTAAACTTCAGAAGAATTCTGAGAACAATGGAAGAGTTCCGAAGCATTCTTAAACTTCAGCGGAATTCCGAGAACAATGGAAGAGTTTCGAAGCATTTTTAAAAGTCAGCGGAATTCCGAGAACAATAGAAGAGTTGTGAAGCAATTTTAAGCGTCAGCGGAATTCCGAGAACAATGGAAGAGTTCCGAAGCATTTTTAAAAGTCAGCGGAATTCCGAGAACAATGGAAGAGTTCTGAAGCATTTTTAAAAGTCAGCGGAATTCTTAGAACAATAGAAGAGTTGTGAGCCATTTTTAAGCGTCAGCGGAATTCCGAGAACAATGGAAGAATTCCGAAGCATTTTTAAAATTCAAAACTTCAGCGGAATTCCGAGAACAATGGAAGAGTTCCGAAGCATTTTTAAAAGTCAGCGGAATTCCGAGAACAATGGAAGAGTTCTGAAGCATTTTTAAAAGTCAGCGGAATTCCGAGAACAATGGAAGAGTTCTGAAGCATTTTTAAAAGTCAGCGGAATTCCGAGAACAATGGAAGAGTTCCGAAGCATTTTTAAAAGTCAGCGGAATTCCGAGAACAATGGAAGAGTTCTGAAGCATTTTTAAAAGTCAGCGGAATTCCGAGAACAATGGAAGAGTTCTGAAGCATTTTTAAAAGTCAGCGGAATACCGAGAACAATGGAAGAGTTGTGAAGCATTTTTAAGCATCAGCGGAATTCCGAGAACAATGGAAGAGTTCCGAAGCATTTTTAAACTTCAGAAGAATTCTGAGAACAATGGAAGAGTTCCGAAGCATTCTTAAACTTCAGCGGAATTCCGAGAACAATGGAAGAGTTTCGAAGCATTTTTAAAAGTCAGCGGAATTCCGAGAACAATAGAAGAGTTGTGAAGCAATTTTAAGCGTCAGCGGAATTCCGAGAACAATGGAAGAGTTCCGAAGCATTTTTAAAAGTCAGCGGAATTCCGAGAACAATGGAAGAGTTCTGAAGCATTTTTAAAAGTCAGCGGAATTCTGAGAACAATAGAAGAGTTGTGAAGCATTTTTAAGCGTCAGCGGAATTCCGAGAACAATGGAAGAATTCCGAAGCATTTTTAAACTTCAAAACTTCAGCAGAATTCCGAGAACAATGGAAGAGTTCCGAAGCATTCTTAAACTTCAGCGGAATTCCGAGAACAATGGAAGAGTTCCGAAGCATTTTTAAAAGTCAGCGGAATTCCGAGAACAATGGAAGAGTTCCGAAGCATTTTTAAACGTCAGCGGAATTCCGAGAACAATGGAAGAGTTCTGAAGCATTTTTAAAAGTCAGCGGAATTCTGAGAACAATAGAAGAGTTGTGAAGCATTTTTAAGCGTCAGCGGAATTCCGAGAACAATGGAAGAATTCCGAAGCATTTTTAAAATTCAAAACTTCAGCGGAATTCCGAGAACAATGGAAGAGTTCCGAAGCATTTTTAAACGTCAGCGGAATTCCGAGAACAATGAAAGAGTTCTGAAGCATTTTTAAGCGTCAGCGGAATTTTGAAAACAATGGAAGATTTCCGAAGCATTTTTAAACGTCAGCGGAATTCCGAGAACAATGGAAGAGTTCCGAAGCATTTTTAAACGTCAGCAGAATTCCGAGAAGAATTTAAGAGTACTGAAGCATTTTTAAACTTCAGCAGAATTCCGAGAGCAATGAAAGAGTTCCAAAGCATTTTAAAAGTTCAGCAGAATGCCGAGAACAATGCAAGATTTCCGAAGCATTTTTATATGTCAGCGGAATTCCGAGAACAATGGAAGAGTTCCGAAGCATTTTTAAACTTCAGCGGAATTACGAGAACAATGGAAGAGTTCCGAAGCATTTTTAAACGTCAGCGGAATGCCGAGAACAATGCAAGATTTCCGAAGCATTTTTATATGTCAGCGGAATTCCGAGAACAATGGAAGAGTTCCGAAGCATTTTTAAACGTCAGCGGAATTCCGAGAACAATGGAAGAGTTCCAAAGCATTTTTAAACGTCAGCGGAATTCCGAGAACAATGGAAGAGTTCTGAAGCATTTTTAAACGTCAGCGGAATTGCGAGAACAATGGAAGAGTTCTAAAGCATTTTTAAACATCAGCGGAATGCCGAAAACAATGCAAGATTTCCGAAGCATTTTTATATGTCAGCGGAATTCCGAGAACAATGGAAGAGTTCCGAAGCATTTTTAAACTTCAGCGGAATTACGAGAACAATGGAAGAGTTCCGAAGCATTTTTAAACGTCAGCGGAATGCCGAGAACAATGCAAGATTTCCGAAGCATTTTTATATGTCAGCGGAATTCCGAGAACAATGGAAGAGTTCCGAAGCATTTTTAAACTTCAGCGGAATTACGAGAACAATGGAAGAGTTCCGATGCATTTTTAAACGTCAGCGGAATTCCGAGAACAATGGAAGAGTTCTGAAGCATTTTTAAGCGTCAGTGGAATTTTGAAAACAATGGAAGATTTCCGAAGCATTTTTAAACGTCAGTGGAATTCCGAGAACAATGGAAGAGTTCCGAAGCATTTTTAAACGTCAGCAGAATTCCGAGAAGAATGTAAGAGTACTGAAGCATTTTTAAACTTCAGCAGAATTCCGAGAGAAATGGAAGAGTTCCAAAGCATTTTAAAAGTTCAGCAGAATTCCGAGAACAATTGAAGAGTTCCGAAGCATTTTTAAACGTCAGCGGAATTTTGAAAACAATGGAAGATTTACGAAGCATTTTTAAACGTCAGCGGAATTCTGAGAACAATGGAAGAGTTCCGAAGCATTTTTAAACGTCAGCAGAATTCTGAGAACAATGGAAAAGTTCTGAAGCGTTTTTAAACGTCAGCGGAATTTTGAAAACAATGGGAGATTTCCGAAGCATTTTTAAACGTCAGCGAAATTCTGAGAACAATGGAAGAGTTCTGATGATTTTTTAGACTTCAGCAGAATTCCTAGAACAATGGAAGAGGTCCGAAGCATTTTTAAACTTCAGCGGAATTCCGAGAACAATGGAAGAGTTCCGAAGCATTTTTAAACGTCAGCGGAATTCCGAGAACAATGGAAGAGTACTGAAGCATTTTAAAACGTCAGCGGAATTCCGAGAACAATGGAAGAGTTCCGAAGCATTTTTAAACGTCAGCAGAATTCCGAGAACAATAGAAGGGTACCAAAGCATGTTTAAACTTCAGCGGAATTCTGAGAACAATGTAAGCGTTCCGAAGCATTTTTAAACTTCACTGCAATTCCGAGAACAATGGAAGAGTTCCGAAGCATTTTTAAACGTCAGCGGAATTCCGAGAACAATGGAAGAGTTCTGAAGCAATTTTAAACGTCAGCGGATTTTAAAAACAATGGAAGATTTCCGAAGCATTTTTAAACGTCAGCGGAATTCTGCAAACACTGGAAGAGTTCCAAAGCATTTTTAAACTTCAGCGGAATTTGGAGAACAATCGAAGAGTTCCGAAGCAATTTTAAAAGTCAGCGGAATTCCGAGAACAATGGAAGAGTTGTGAAGCATTTTTAAACGTCAGTGGAAATCCAAGAACAAAGGAAGAGTTCCGAAGCATTTTTAAACGTCAGCGGAATTCCGAGAACAATGGAAGAGTTCTGAAGGCTTTTTAAATGTCAGCGGAATTCCGAGAACAATGGAAGAGTTCCGAAGCATTTTTAAATGTCAGCGGAATTCTGAGAACAATGGAAGAGTTACGAAGCATTTTTAAACTTCAGCAGAATTCCGAGAACAATGGAAGAGTTCCGAAGCATACTTAAACTTCAGCGGAATTCCGAGAACAATGGAAGAGTTCAGAAGCATTTTTAAAAGTCAGCGGAATTCCGAGAACAATGGAAGAGTTCCGAAGCATTTTTAAAAGTCAGCGGAATTCCGAGAACAATGGAAGAGTTCCGAAGCATTTTTAAAAGTCAGCAGAATTCCGAGAACAATAGAAGGGTACCAAAGCATGTTTAAACTTCAGCGGAATTCTGAGAACAATGGAAGAGTTCCGAAGCATTTTTAAACGTCAGCGGAATTCCGAGAACAATGGAAGAGTTCTGAAGCATTTTTAAACGTCAGCGGAATTTTGAAAACAATGGAAGATTTCCGAAGCATTTTTAAACGTCAGCGGAATTCTGCGAACACTGGAAGAGTTCCGAAGCATTTTTAAACTTCAGCGGAATTTGGAGAACAATCGAAGAGTTCCGAAGCATTTTTAAAAGTCAGCGGAATTCCGAGAACAATGGAAGAGTTGTGAAGCATTTTTAAGCATCAGCGGAATTCCGAGAACAATGGAAGAGTTCCGAAGCATTTTTAAACTTCAGCAGAATTCTGAGAACAATGGAAGAGTTCCGAAGCATTCTTAAACTTCAGCGGAATTCCGAGGACAATGGAAGAGTTCCGAAGCATTTTTAAATGTCAGCGGAATTCCGAGAACAATAGAAGAGTTGTGAAGCATTTTTAAGCGTCAGCGGAATTCCGAGAACAATGGAAGAATTCCGAAGCATTTGTAAACTTCAAAACTTCAGAAGAATTCCGAGAACAATGGAAGAGTTCCGAAGCATTTTTAAACTTCAGCAGAATTCCGAGAACAATGGAAGAGTTCCGAAGCATACTTAAACTTCAGCGGAATTCCGAGAACAATGGAAGAGTTCTGAAGCATTTTTAAAAGTCAGCGGAATACCGAGAACAATGGAAGAGTTCTGAAGCCTTTTTAAATGTCAGCGGAATTCCGAGAACAATGGAAGAGTTCCGAAGCATTTTTAAATGTCAGCGGAATTCTGAGAACAATGGAAGAGTTCCGAAGCATTTTTAAACTTCAGCAGAATTCCGAGAACAATGGAAGAGTTCCGAAGCATACTTAAACTTCAGCGGAATTCCGAGAACAATGGAAGAGTTCTGAAGCATTTTTAAAAGTCAGCGGAATACCGAGAACAATGGAAGAGTTCCGAAGCATTTTTAAATGTCAGCGGAATTCCGAGAACAATGGAAGAGTTCTGAAGCATTTTTAAACCTCAGCGGATTTTGAAAACAATGGAAGATTTCCGAAGCATTTTTAAACGTCAGCGGAATTCTGCAAACACTGGAAGAGTTCCGAAGCATTTTTAAACTTCAGCGGAATTTGGAGAACAATCGAAGAGTTCCGAAGCAATTTTAAAAGTCAGCGGAATTCCGAGAACAATGGAAGAGTTGTGAAGCATTTTTAAACGTCAGTGGAATTCCAAGAACAAAGGAAGAGTTCCGAAGCATTTTTAAACGTCAGCGGAATTCCGAGAACAATGGAAGAGTTCTGAAGGCTTTTTAAATGTCAGCGGAATTCCGAGAACAATGGAAGAGTTCCGAAGCATTTTTAAATGTCAGCGGAATTCTGAGAACAATGGAAGAGTTCCGAAGCATTTTTAAACTTCAGCAGAATTCCGAGAACAATGGAAGAGTTCAGAAGCATTTTTAAAAGTCAGCGGAATACCGAGAACAATGGAAGAGTTGTGAAGCATTTTTAAGCATCAGCGGAATTCCGAGAACAATGGAAGAGTTCCGAAGCATTTTTAAACTTCAGAAGAATTCTGAGAACAATGGAAGAGTTCCGAAGCATTCTTAAACTTCAGCGGAATTCCGAGAACAATGGAAGAGTTTCGAAGCATTTTTAAAAGTCAGCGGAATTCCGAGAACAATAGAAGAGTTGTGAAGCAATTTTAAAAGTCAGCGGAATTCCGAGAACAATGGAAGAGTTCTGAAGCATTTTTAAAAGTCAGCGGAATTCTGAGAACAATAGAAGAGTTGTGAAGCATTTTTAAGCGTCAGCGGAATTCCGAGAACAATGGAAGAATTCCGAAGCATTTTTAAAATTCAAAACTTCAGCGGAATTCCAAGAACAATGGAAGAGTTCCGAAGCATTTTTAAAAGTCAGCGGAATTCCGAGAACAATGGAAGAGTTCTGAAGGCTTTTTAAATGTCAGCGGAATTCCGAGAACAATGGAAGAGTTCTGAAGCCTTTTTAAATGTCAGCGGAATTCCGAGAACAATGGAAGAGTTCCGAAGCATTTTTAAATGTCAGCGGAATTCTGAGAACAATGGAAGAGTTCCGAAGCATTTTTAAACTTCAGCAGAATTCCGAGAACAATGGAAGAGTTCCGAAGCATACTTAAACTTCAGCGGAATTCCGAGAACAATGGAAGAGTTCTGAAGCATTTTTAAAAGTCAGCGGAATACCGAGAACAATGGAAGAGTTCCGAAGCATTTTTAAATGTCAGCGGAATTCCGAGAACAATGGAAGATTTCCGAAGCATTTTTAAACGTCAGCGGAATTCTGCAAACACTGGAAGAGTTCCGAAGCATTTTTAAACTTCAGCGGAATTTGGAGAACAATCGAAGAGTTCCGAAGCAATTTTAAAAGTCAGCGGAATTCCGAGAACAATGGAAGAGTTGTGAAGCATTTTTAAACGTCAGTGGAATTCCAAGAACAAAGGAAGAGTTCCGAAGCATTTTTAAACGTCAGCGGAATTCCGAGAACAATGGAAGAGTTCTGAAGGCTTTTTAAATGTCAGCGGAATTCCGAGAACAATGGAAGAGTTCCGAAGCATTTTTAAATGTCAGCGGAATTCTGAGAACAATGGAAGAGTTCCGAAGCATTTTTAAACTTCAGCAGAATTCCGAGAACAATGGAAGAGTTCAGAAGCATTTTTAAAAGTCAGCGGAATACCGAGAACAATGGAAGAGTTGTGAAGCATTTTTAAGCATCAGCGGAATTCCGAGAACAATGGAAGAGTTCCGAAGCATTTTTAAACTTCAGAAGAATTCTGAGAACAATGGAAGAGTTCCGAAGCATTCTTAAACTTCAGCGGAATTCCGAGAACAATGGAAGAGTTTCGAAGCATTTTTAAAAGGCAGCGGAATTCCGAGAACAATAGAAGAGTTGTGAAGCAATTTTAAGCGTCAGCGGAATTCCGAGAACAATGGAAGAGTTCCGAAGCATTTTTAAACGTCAGCGGAATTCCGAGAACAATGGAAGAGTTCTGAAGCATTTTTAAAAGTCAGCGGAATTCTGAGAACAATAGAAGAGTTGTGAAGCATTTTTAAGCGTCAGCGGAATTCCGAGAACAATGGAAGAATTCCGAAGCATTTTTAAAATTCAAAACTTCAGCGGAATTCCAAGAACAATGGAAGAGTTCCGAAGCATTTTTAAAAGTCAGCGGAATTCCGAGAACAATGGAAGAGTTCTGAAGGCTTTTTAAATGTCAGCGGAATTCCGAGAACAATGGAAGAGTTCTGAAGCATTTTTAAAAGTCAGCGGAATTCCGAGAACAATGGAAGAGTTCTGAAGCATTTTTAAAAGTCAGCGGAATACCGAGAACAATGGAAGAGTTGTGAAGCATTTTTAAGCATCAGCGGAATTCCGAGAACAATGGAAGAGTTCCGAAGCATTTTTAAACTTCAGAAGAATTCTGAGAACAATGGAAGAGTTCCGAAGCATTCTTAAACTTCAGCGGAATTCCGAGAACAATGGAAGAGTTTCGAAGCATTTTTAAAAGTCAGCGGAATTCCGAGAACAATAGAAGAGTTGTGAAGCAATTTTAAGCGTCAGCGGAATTCCGAGAACAATGGAAGAGTTCCGAAGCATTTTTAAAAGTCAGCGGAATTCCGAGAACAATGGAAGAGTTCTGAAGCATTTTTAAAAGTCAGCGGAATTCTTAGAACAATAGAAGAGTTGTGAGGCATTTTTAAGCGTCAGCGGAATTCCGAGAACAATGGAAGAATTCCGAAGCATTTTTAAAATTCAAAACTTCAGCGGAATTCCGAGAACAATGGAAGAGTTCCGAAGCATTTTTAAAAGTCAGCGGAATTCCGAGAACAATGGAAGAGTTCTGAAGCATTTTTAAAAGTCAGCGGAATTCCGAGAACAATGGAAGAGTTCTGAAGCATTTTTAAAAGTCAGCGGAATTCCGAGAACAATGGAAGAGTTCCGAAGCATTTTTAAAAGTCAGCGGAATTCCGAGAACAATGGAAGAGTTCTGAAGCATTTTTAAAAGTCAGCGGAATTCCGAGAACAATGGAAGAGTTCTGAAGCATTTTTAAAAGTCAGCGGAATACCGAGAACAATGGAAGAGTTGTGAAGAATTTTTAAGCATCAGCGGAATTCCGAGAACAATGGAAGAGTTCCGAAGCATTTTTAAACTTCAGAAGAATTCTGAGAACAATGGAAGAGTTCCGAAGCATTCTTAAACTTCAGCGGAATTCCGAGAACAATGGAAGAGTTTCGAAGCATTTTTAAAAGTCAGCGGAATTCCGAGAACAATAGAAGAGTTGTGAAGCAATTTTAAGCGTCAGCGGAATTCCGAGAACAATGGAAGAGTTCCGAAGCATTTTTAAAAGTCAGCGGAATTCCGAGAACAATGGAAGAGTTCTGAAGCATTTTTAAAAGTCAGCGGAATTCTTAGAACAATAGAAGAGTTGTGAGCCATTTTTAAGCGTCAGCGGAATTCCGAGAACAATGGAAGAATTCCGAAGCATTTTTAAAATTCAAAACTTCAGCGGAATTCCGAGAACAATGGAAGAGTTCCGAAGCATTTTTAAAAGTCAGCGGAATTCCGAGAACAATGGAAGAGTTCTGAAGCATTTTTAAAAGTCAGCGGAATTCCGAGAACAATGGAAGAGTTCTGAAGCATTTTTAAAAGTCAGCGGAATTCCGAGAACAATGGAAGAGTTCCGAAGCATTTTTAAAAGTCAGCGGAATTCCGAGAACAATGGAAGAGTTCTGAAGCATTTTTAAAAGTCAGCGGAATTCCGAGAACAATGGAAGAGTTCTGAAGCATTTTTAAAAGTCAGCGGAATACCGAGAACAATGGAAGAGTTGTGAAGCATTTTTAAGCATCAGCGGAATTCCGAGAACAATGGAAGAGTTCCGAAGCATTTTTAAACTTCAGAAGAATTCTGAGAACAATGGAAGAGTTCCGAAGCATTCTTAAACTTCAGCGGAATTCCGAGAACAATGGAAGAGTTTCGAAGCATTTTTAAAAGTCAGCGGAATTCCGAGAACAATAGAAGAGTTGTGAAGCAATTTTAAGCGTCAGCGGAATTCCGAGAACAATGGAAGAGTTCCGAAGCATTTTTAAAAGTCAGCGGAATTCCGAGAACAATGGAAGAGTTCTGAAGCATTTTTAAAAGTCAGCGGAATTCTGAGAACAATAGAAGAGTTGTGAAGCATTTTTAAGCGTCAGCGGAATTCCGAGAACAATGGAAGAATTCCGAAGCATTTTTAAACTTCAAAACTTCAGCAGAATTCCGAGAACAATGGAAGAGTTCCGAAGCATTCTTAAACTTCAGCGGAATTCCGAGAACAATGGAAGAGTTCCGAAGCATTTTTAAAAGTCAGCGGAATTCCGAGAACAATGGAAGAGTTCCGAAGCATTTTTAAACGTCAGCGGAATTCCGAGAACAATGGAAGAGTTCTGAAGCATTTTTAAAAGTCAGCGGAATTCTGAGAACAATAGAAGAGTTGTGAAGCATTTTTAAGCGTCAGCGGAATTCCGAGAACAATGGAAGAATTCCGAAGCATTTTTAAAATTCAAAACTTCAGCGGAATTCCGAGAACAATGGAAGAGTTCCGAAGCATTTTTAAACGTCAGCGGAATTCCGAGAACAATGAAAGAGTTCTGAAGCATTTTTAAGCGTCAGCGGAATTTTGAAAACAATGGAAGATTTCCGAAGCATTTTTAAACGTCAGCGGAATTCCGAGAACAATGGAAGAGTTCCGAAGCATTTTTAAACGTCAGCAGAATTCCGAGAAGAATTTAAGAGTACTGAAGCATTTTTAAACTTCAGCAGAATTCCGAGAGCAATGAAAGAGTTCCAAAGCATTTTAAAAGTTCAGCAGAATGCCGAGAACAATGCAAGATTTCCGAAGCATTTTTATATGTCAGCGGAATTCCGAGAACAATGGAAGAGTTCCGAAGCATTTTTAAACTTCAGCGGAATTACGAGAACAATGGAAGAGTTCCGAAGCATTTTTAAACGTCAGCGGAATGCCGAGAACAATGCAAGATTTCCGAAGCATTTTTATATGTCAGCGGAATTCCGAGAACAATGGAAGAGTTCCGAAGCATTTTTAAACGTCAGCGGAATTCCGAGAACAATGGAAGAGTTCCAAAGCATTTTTAAACGTCAGCGGAATTCCGAGAACAATGGAAGAGTTCTGAAGCATTTTTAAACGTCAGCGGAATTGCGAGAACAATGGAAGAGTTCTAAAGCATTTTTAAACATCAGCGGAATGCCGAAAACAATGCAAGATTTCCGAAGCATTTTTATATGTCAGCGGAATTCCGAGAACAATGGAAGAGTTCCGAAGCATTTTTAAACTTCAGCGGAATTACGAGAACAATGGAAGAGTTCCGAAGCATTTTTAAACGTCAGCGGAATGCCGAGAACAATGCAAGATTTCCGAAGCATTTTTATATGTCAGCGGAATTCCGAGAACAATGGAAGAGTTCCGAAGCATTTTTAAACTTCAGCGGAATTACGAGAACAATGGAAGAGTTCCGATGCATTTTTAAACGTCAGCGGAATTCCGAGAACAATGGAAGAGTTCTGAAGCATTTTTAAGCGTCAGTGGAATTTTGAAAACAATGGAAGATTTCCGAAGCATTTTTAAACGTCAGTGGAATTCCGAGAACAATGGAAGAGTTCCGAAGCATTTTTAAACGTCAGCAGAATTCCGAGAAGAATGTAAGAGTACTGAAGCATTTTTAAACTTCAGCAGAATTCCGAGAGAAATGGAAGAGTTCCAAAGCATTTTAAAAGTTCAGCAGAATTCCGAGAACAATTGAAGAGTTCCGAAGCATTTTTAAACGTCAGCGGAATTTTGAAAACAATGGAAGATTTACGAAGCATTTTTAAACGTCAGCGGAATTCTGAGAACAATGGAAGAGTTCCGAAGCATTTTTAAACGTCAGCAGAATTCTGAGAACAATGGAAAAGTTCTGAAGCGTTTTTAAACGTCAGCGGAATTTTGAAAACAATGGGAGATTTCCGAAGCATTTTTAAACGTCAGCGAAATTCTGAGAACAATGGAAGAGTTCTGATGATTTTTTAGACTTCAGCAGAATTCCTAGAACAATGGAAGAGGTCCGAAGCATTTTTAAACTTCAGCGGAATTCCGAGAACAATGGAAGAGTTCCGAAGCATTTTTAAACGTCAGCGGAATTCCGAGAACAATGGAAGAGTACTGAAGCATTTTAAAACGTCAGCGGAATTCCGAGAACAATGGAAGAGTTCCGAAGCATTTTTAAACGTCAGCAGAATTCCGAGAACAATAGAAGGGTACCAAAGCATGTTTAAACTTCAGCGGAATTCTGAGAACAATGTAAGCGTTCCGAAGCATTTTTAAACTTCACTGCAATTCCGAGAACAATGGAAGAGTTCCGAAGCATTTTTAAACGTCAGCGGAATTCCGAGAACAATGGAAGAGTTCTGAAGCAATTTTAAACGTCAGCGGATTTTAAAAACAATGGAAGATTTCCGAAGCATTTTTAAACGTCAGCGGAATTCTGCAAACACTGGAAGAGTTCCAAAGCATTTTTAAACTTCAGCGGAATTTGGAGAACAATCGAAGAGTTCCGAAGCAATTTTAAAAGTCAGCGGAATTCCGAGAACAATGGAAGAGTTGTGAAGCATTTTTAAACGTCAGTGGAAATCCAAGAACAAAGGAAGAGTTCCGAAGCATTTTTAAACGTCAGCGGAATTCCGAGAACAATGGAAGAGTTCTGAAGGCTTTTTAAATGTCAGCGGAATTCCGAGAACAATGGAAGAGTTCCGAAGCATTTTTAAATGTCAGCGGAATTCTGAGAACAATGGAAGAGTTACGAAGCATTTTTAAACTTCAGCAGAATTCCGAGAACAATGGAAGAGTTCCGAAGCATACTTAAACTTCAGCGGAATTCCGAGAACAATGGAAGAGTTCAGAAGCATTTTTAAAAGTCAGCGGAATTCCGAGAACAATGGAAGAGTTCCGAAGCATTTTTAAAAGTCAGCGGAATTCCGAGAACAATGGAAGAGTTCCGAAGCATTTTTAAAAGTCAGCAGAATTCCGAGAACAATAGAAGGGTACCAAAGCATGTTTAAACTTCAGCGGAATTCTGAGAACAATGGAAGAGTTCCGAAGCATTTTTAAACGTCAGCGGAATTCCGAGAACAATGGAAGAGTTCTGAAGCATTTTTAAACGTCAGCGGAATTTTGAAAACAATGGAAGATTTCCGAAGCATTTTTAAACGTCAGCGGAATTCTGCGAACACTGGAAGAGTTCCGAAGCATTTTTAAACTTCAGCGGAATTTGGAGAACAATCGAAGAGTTCCGAAGCATTTTTAAAAGTCAGCGGAATTCCGAGAACAATGGAAGAGTTGTGAAGCATTTTTAAGCATCAGCGGAATTCCGAGAACAATGGAAGAGTTCCGAAGCATTTTTAAACTTCAGCAGAATTCTGAGAACAATGGAAGAGTTCCGAAGCATTCTTAAACTTCAGCGGAATTCCGAGGACAATGGAAGAGTTCCGAAGCATTTTTAAATGTCAGCGGAATTCCGAGAACAATAGAAGAGTTGTGAAGCATTTTTAAGCGTCAGCGGAATTCCGAGAACAATGGAAGAATTCCGAAGCATTTGTAAACTTCAAAACTTCAGAAGAATTCCGAGAACAATGGAAGAGTTCCGAAGCATTTTTAAACTTCAGCAGAATTCCGAGAACAATGGAAGAGTTCCGAAGCATACTTAAACTTCAGCGGAATTCCGAGAACAATGGAAGAGTTCTGAAGCATTTTTAAAAGTCAGCGGAATACCGAGAACAATGGAAGAGTTCTGAAGCCTTTTTAAATGTCAGCGGAATTCCGAGAACAATGGAAGAGTTCCGAAGCATTTTTAAATGTCAGCGGAATTCTGAGAACAATGGAAGAGTTCCGAAGCATTTTTAAACTTCAGCAGAATTCCGAGAACAATGGAAGAGTTCCGAAGCATACTTAAACTTCAGCGGAATTCCGAGAACAATGGAAGAGTTCTGAAGCATTTTTAAAAGTCAGCGGAATACCGAGAACAATGGAAGAGTTCCGAAGCATTTTTAAATGTCAGCGGAATTCCGAGAACAATGGAAGAGTTCTGAAGCATTTTTAAACCTCAGCGGATTTTGAAAACAATGGAAGATTTCCGAAGCATTTTTAAACGTCAGCGGAATTCTGCAAACACTGGAAGAGTTCCGAAGCATTTTTAAACTTCAGCGGAATTTGGAGAACAATCGAAGAGTTCCGAAGCAATTTTAAAAGTCAGCGGAATTCCGAGAACAATGGAAGAGTTGTGAAGCATTTTTAAACGTCAGTGGAATTCCAAGAACAAAGGAAGAGTTCCGAAGCATTTTTAAACGTCAGCGGAATTCCGAGAACAATGGAAGAGTTCTGAAGGCTTTTTAAATGTCAGCGGAATTCCGAGAACAATGGAAGAGTTCCGAAGCATTTTTAAATGTCAGCGGAATTCTGAGAACAATGGAAGAGTTCCGAAGCATTTTTAAACTTCAGCAGAATTCCGAGAACAATGGAAGAGTTCAGAAGCATTTTTAAAAGTCAGCGGAATACCGAGAACAATGGAAGAGTTGTGAAGCATTTTTAAGCATCAGCGGAATTCCGAGAACAATGGAAGAGTTCCGAAGCATTTTTAAACTTCAGAAGAATTCTGAGAACAATGGAAGAGTTCCGAAGCATTCTTAAACTTCAGCGGAATTCCGAGAACAATGGAAGAGTTTCGAAGCATTTTTAAAAGTCAGCGGAATTCCGAGAACAATAGAAGAGTTGTGAAGCAATTTTAAAAGTCAGCGGAATTCCGAGAACAATGGAAGAGTTCTGAAGCATTTTTAAAAGTCAGCGGAATTCTGAGAACAATAGAAGAGTTGTGAAGCATTTTTAAGCGTCAGCGGAATTCCGAGAACAATGGAAGAATTCCGAAGCA
Source organism: Phyllobates terribilis (assembly GCF_046119375.1). Lineage (NCBI taxonomy): Eukaryota > Metazoa > Chordata > Amphibia > Anura > Dendrobatidae > Phyllobates > Phyllobates terribilis. The sequence goes on along the minus strand of NW_027362775.1, from coordinate 16,509,552 downwards.
TTTTTAAAATTCAAAACTTCAGCGGAATTCCAAGAACAATGGAAGAGTTCCGAAGCATTTTTAAAAGTCAGCGGAATTCCGAGAACAATGGAAGAGTTCTGAAGGCTTTTTAAATGTCAGCGGAATTCCGAGAACAATGGAAGAGTTCTGAAGCATTTTTAAAAGTCAGCGGAATTCCGAGAACAATGGAAGAGTTCTGAAGCATTTTTAAAAGTCAGCGGAATACCGAGAACAATGGAAGAGTTGTGAAGCATTTTTAAGCATCAGCGGAATTCCGAGAACAATGGAAGAGTTCCGAAGCATTTTTAAACTTCAGAAGAATTCTGAGAACAATGGAAGAGTTCCGAAGCATTCTTAAACTTCAGCGGAATTCCGAGAACAATGGAAGAGTTTCGAAGCATTTTTAAAAGTCAGCGGAATTCCGAGAACAATAGAAGAGTTGTGAAGCAATTTTAAGCGTCAGCGGAATTCCGAGAACAATGGAAGAGTTCCGAAGCATTTTTAAAAGTCAGCGGAATTCCGAGAACAATGGAAGAGTTCTGAAGCATTTTTAAAAGTCAGCGGAATTCTTAGAACAATAGAAGAGTTGTGAGGCATTTTTAAGCGTCAGCGGAATTCCGAGAACAATGGAAGAATTCCGAAGCATTTTTAAAATTCAAAACTTCAGCGGAATTCCGAGAACAATGGAAGAGTTCCGAAGCATTTTTAAAAGTCAGCGGAATTCCGAGAACAATGGAAGAGTTCTGAAGCATTTTTAAAAGTCAGCGGAATTCCGAGAACAATGGAAGAGTTCTGAAGCATTTTTAAAAGTCAGCGGAATTCCGAGAACAATGGAAGAGTTCCGAAGCATTTTTAAAAGTCAGCGGAATTCCGAGAACAATGGAAGAGTTCTGAAGCATTTTTAAAAGTCAGCGGAATTCCGAGAACAATGGAAGAGTTCTGAAGCATTTTTAAAAGTCAGCGGAATACCGAGAACAATGGAAGAGTTGTGAAGAATTTTTAAGCATCAGCGGAATTCCGAGAACAATGGAAGAGTTCCGAAGCATTTTTAAACTTCAGAAGAATTCTGAGAACAATGGAAGAGTTCCGAAGCATTCTTAAACTTCAGCGGAATTCCGAGAACAATGGAAGAGTTTCGAAGCATTTTTAAAAGTCAGCGGAATTCCGAGAACAATAGAAGAGTTGTGAAGCAATTTTAAGCGTCAGCGGAATTCCGAGAACAATGGAAGAGTTCCGAAGCATTTTTAAAAGTCAGCGGAATTCCGAGAACAATGGAAGAGTTCTGAAGCATTTTTAAAAGTCAGCGGAATTCTTAGAACAATAGAAGAGTTGTGAGCCATTTTTAAGCGTCAGCGGAATTCCGAGAACAATGGAAGAATTCCGAAGCATTTTTAAAATTCAAAACTTCAGCGGAATTCCGAGAACAATGGAAGAGTTCCGAAGCATTTTTAAAAGTCAGCGGAATTCCGAGAACAATGGAAGAGTTCTGAAGCATTTTTAAAAGTCAGCGGAATTCCGAGAACAATGGAAGAGTTCTGAAGCATTTTTAAAAGTCAGCGGAATTCCGAGAACAATGGAAGAGTTCCGAAGCATTTTTAAAAGTCAGCGGAATTCCGAGAACAATGGAAGAGTTCTGAAGCATTTTTAAAAGTCAGCGGAATTCCGAGAACAATGGAAGAGTTCTGAAGCATTTTTAAAAGTCAGCGGAATACCGAGAACAATGGAAGAGTTGTGAAGCATTTTTAAGCATCAGCGGAATTCCGAGAACAATGGAAGAGTTCCGAAGCATTTTTAAACTTCAGAAGAATTCTGAGAACAATGGAAGAGTTCCGAAGCATTCTTAAACTTCAGCGGAATTCCGAGAACAATGGAAGAGTTTCGAAGCATTTTTAAAAGTCAGCGGAATTCCGAGAACAATAGAAGAGTTGTGAAGCAATTTTAAGCGTCAGCGGAATTCCGAGAACAATGGAAGAGTTCCGAAGCATTTTTAAAAGTCAGCGGAATTCCGAGAACAATGGAAGAGTTCTGAAGCATTTTTAAAAGTCAGCGGAATTCTGAGAACAATAGAAGAGTTGTGAAGCATTTTTAAGCGTCAGCGGAATTCCGAGAACAATGGAAGAATTCCGAAGCATTTTTAAACTTCAAAACTTCAGCAGAATTCCGAGAACAATGGAAGAGTTCCGAAGCATTCTTAAACTTCAGCGGAATTCCGAGAACAATGGAAGAGTTCCGAAGCATTTTTAAAAGTCAGCGGAATTCCGAGAACAATGGAAGAGTTCCGAAGCATTTTTAAACGTCAGCGGAATTCCGAGAACAATGGAAGAGTTCTGAAGCATTTTTAAAAGTCAGCGGAATTCTGAGAACAATAGAAGAGTTGTGAAGCATTTTTAAGCGTCAGCGGAATTCCGAGAACAATGGAAGAATTCCGAAGCATTTTTAAAATTCAAAACTTCAGCGGAATTCCGAGAACAATGGAAGAGTTCCGAAGCATTTTTAAACGTCAGCGGAATTCCGAGAACAATGAAAGAGTTCTGAAGCATTTTTAAGCGTCAGCGGAATTTTGAAAACAATGGAAGATTTCCGAAGCATTTTTAAACGTCAGCGGAATTCCGAGAACAATGGAAGAGTTCCGAAGCATTTTTAAACGTCAGCAGAATTCCGAGAAGAATTTAAGAGTACTGAAGCATTTTTAAACTTCAGCAGAATTCCGAGAGCAATGAAAGAGTTCCAAAGCATTTTAAAAGTTCAGCAGAATGCCGAGAACAATGCAAGATTTCCGAAGCATTTTTATATGTCAGCGGAATTCCGAGAACAATGGAAGAGTTCCGAAGCATTTTTAAACTTCAGCGGAATTACGAGAACAATGGAAGAGTTCCGAAGCATTTTTAAACGTCAGCGGAATGCCGAGAACAATGCAAGATTTCCGAAGCATTTTTATATGTCAGCGGAATTCCGAGAACAATGGAAGAGTTCCGAAGCATTTTTAAACGTCAGCGGAATTCCGAGAACAATGGAAGAGTTCCAAAGCATTTTTAAACGTCAGCGGAATTCCGAGAACAATGGAAGAGTTCTGAAGCATTTTTAAACGTCAGCGGAATTGCGAGAACAATGGAAGAGTTCTAAAGCATTTTTAAACATCAGCGGAATGCCGAAAACAATGCAAGATTTCCGAAGCATTTTTATATGTCAGCGGAATTCCGAGAACAATGGAAGAGTTCCGAAGCATTTTTAAACTTCAGCGGAATTACGAGAACAATGGAAGAGTTCCGAAGCATTTTTAAACGTCAGCGGAATGCCGAGAACAATGCAAGATTTCCGAAGCATTTTTATATGTCAGCGGAATTCCGAGAACAATGGAAGAGTTCCGAAGCATTTTTAAACTTCAGCGGAATTACGAGAACAATGGAAGAGTTCCGATGCATTTTTAAACGTCAGCGGAATTCCGAGAACAATGGAAGAGTTCTGAAGCATTTTTAAGCGTCAGTGGAATTTTGAAAACAATGGAAGATTTCCGAAGCATTTTTAAACGTCAGTGGAATTCCGAGAACAATGGAAGAGTTCCGAAGCATTTTTAAACGTCAGCAGAATTCCGAGAAGAATGTAAGAGTACTGAAGCATTTTTAAACTTCAGCAGAATTCCGAGAGAAATGGAAGAGTTCCAAAGCATTTTAAAAGTTCAGCAGAATTCCGAGAACAATTGAAGAGTTCCGAAGCATTTTTAAACGTCAGCGGAATTTTGAAAACAATGGAAGATTTACGAAGCATTTTTAAACGTCAGCGGAATTCTGAGAACAATGGAAGAGTTCCGAAGCATTTTTAAACGTCAGCAGAATTCTGAGAACAATGGAAAAGTTCTGAAGCGTTTTTAAACGTCAGCGGAATTTTGAAAACAATGGGAGATTTCCGAAGCATTTTTAAACGTCAGCGAAATTCTGAGAACAATGGAAGAGTTCTGATGATTTTTTAGACTTCAGCAGAATTCCTAGAACAATGGAAGAGGTCCGAAGCATTTTTAAACTTCAGCGGAATTCCGAGAACAATGGAAGAGTTCCGAAGCATTTTTAAACGTCAGCGGAATTCCGAGAACAATGGAAGAGTACTGAAGCATTTTAAAACGTCAGCGGAATTCCGAGAACAATGGAAGAGTTCCGAAGCATTTTTAAACGTCAGCAGAATTCCGAGAACAATGGAAGAGTTCCGAAGCATTTTAAAACTTCAGCAGAATTCCAAGAACAATGGAAGAGTTCCGAAGCATTTTTAAACGTCAGCGGAATTCCGAGAACAATGGAAGAGTTCCGAAGCATTTTTAAACGTCAGCGGAATTCCGAGAACAATGGAAGAGTTCTGAAGCATTTTTAAGCGTCAGCGGAATTTTGAAAACAATGGAAGATTTCCGAAGCATTTTTAAACGTCAGCGGAATTCTGAGAACAATGGAAGAGTTCCGAAGCATTTTTAAACGTCAGCAGAATTCCGAGAACAATGGAAGAGTTCCGAAGCATTTTTAAACGTCAGCGGAATTCCGAGAACAATGAAAGAGTTCTGAAGCATTTTTAAGCGTCAGCGGAATTTTGAAAACAATGGAAGATTTCCGAAGCATTTTTAAACGTCAGCGGAATTCCGAGAACAATGGAAGAGTTCCGAAGCATTTTTAAACGTCAGCAGAATTCCGAGAAGAATTTAAGAGTACTGAAGCATTTTTAAACTTCAGCAGAATTCCGAGAGCAATGAAAGAGTTCCAAAGCATTTTAAAAGTTCAGCAGAATTCCGAGAACAATTGAAGAGTTCCGAAGCATTTTTAAACGTCAGCGGAATGCCGAGAACAATGCAAGATTTCCGAAGCATTTTTATATGTCAGCGGAATTCCGAGAACAATGGAAGAGTTCCGAAGCATTTTTAAACGTCAGCAGAATTCCGAGAAGAATTTAAGAGTACTGAAGCATTTTTAAACTTCAGCAGAATTCCGAGAGCAATGGAAGAGTTCCAAAGCATTTTAAAAGTTCAGCAGAATTCCGAGAACAATTGAAGAGTTCCGAAGCATTTTTAAACGTCAGCGGAATGCCGAGAACAATGCAAGATTTCCGAAGCATTTTTATATGTCAGCGGAATTCCGAGAACAATGGAAGAGTACCGAAGCATTTTTAAACGTCAGTGGAATTCTGAGAACAATGGAAGAGTTTCAAAGCATTTTTAAACTTCAACGGAATTCCGAGAACAATGGAAGAGTTCCGAAGCATTTTTAAACGTCAGCAGAATTCTGAGAAGAATGTAAGAGTTCTGAAGCATTTTTAAACTTCAGCAGAATTCCGAGAGCAATGGAAGAGTTCCAAAGCATTTTAAAAGTTCAGCAGAATTCCGAGAACAATTGAAGAGTTCCGAAGCATTTTTAAACGTCAGCGGAATGCCGAGAACAATGCAAGATTTCCGAAGCATTTTTATATGTCAGCGGAATTCCGAGAAAAATGGAAGAGTTCCGAAGCATTTTTAAACTTCAGCAGAATTCCGAGAACAATGGAAGTGTTTCGAAGCATTTTTAAACTTCAACGGTATTCCGAGAACAATGGAAGCGTTGTGAAGCATTTTTAAACATCAGCGGAATTCCGAGAACAATGGAAGAGTTCCGAAGCATTTTTAAACTCCAGCAGAATTACGAGAACAATGGAAGAGTTCCGAAGCATCTTTAAACATGAGCAGAATTACGAGAACAATGGAAGAGATTTTAAGCATTTTTAAACTTCAGCGGAATTCCGAGAACAATAGAAGAGTTCCGAAGCATTTTTAAACTTCACCCGAATTCCGAGAGCAATGGAAGAGTTCCAAAGCATTTTAAAAATTCAGCAGAATTCCGAGAGCAATTGAAGAGTTCCGAAGCATTTTTAAACGTCAGCGGAATGCCGAGAACAATGCAAGATTTCCGAAGCATTTTTATATGTCAACGGAATTCCGAGAACAATGGAAGAGTACCAAAGCATTTTTAAACGTCAGCGGAATTCTGAGAACAATGGAAGAGTTCCGAAGCAATTTTAAATGTCAGCGGAATTCCGAGAACAATGGAAGAGTTGTGAAGCATTTTTAAGCATCAGCGGAATTCCGAGAACAATGGAAGAGTTCCGAAGCATTTTTAAACTTCAGAAGAATTCTGAGAACAATGGAAGAGTTCCGAAGCATTTTTAAACTTCAGCGGAATTCCGAGAACAATGGAAGAGTTTCGAAGCATTTTTAAAAGTCAGCGGAATTCCGAGAACAATAGAAGAGTTGTGAAGCAATTTTAAGCGTCAGCGGAATTCCGAGAACAATGGAAGAGTTCCGAAGCATTTTTAAACGTCAGCGGAATTCCGAGAACAATGGAAGAGTTCTGAAGCATTTTTAAAAGTCAGCGGAATTCTGAGAACAATAGAAGAGTTGTGAAGCATTTTTAAGCGTCAGCGGAATTCCGAGAACAATGGAAGAATTCCGAAGCATTTTTAAAATTCAAAACTTCAGCGGAATTCCGAGAACAATGGAAGAGTTCCGAAACATTTTTAAAAGTCAGCGGAATTCCGAGAACAATGGAAGAGTTCCGAAGCATTTTTAAAAGTCAGCGGAATTCCGAGAACAATGGAAGAGTTCTGAAGCATTTTTAAAAGTCAGCGGAATTCCGAGAACAATGGAAGAGTTCTGAAGCATTTTTAAAAGTCAGCGGAATACCAAGAACAATGGAAGAGTTGTGAAGCATTTTTAAGCATCAGCGGAATTCCGAGAACAATGGAAGAGTTCCGAAGCATTTTTAAATTTCAGAAGAATTCTGAGAACAATGGAAGAGTTCCGAAGCATTCTTAAACTTCAGCGGAATTCCGAGAACAATGGAAGAGTTTCGAAGCATTTTTAAAAGTCAGCGGAATTCTGAGAACAATAGAAGAGTTGTGAAGCATTTTTAAGCGTCAGCGGAATTCCGAGAACAATGGAAGAATTCCGAAGCATTTTTAAAATTCAAAACTTCAGCGGAATTCCAAGAACAATGGAAGAGTTCCGAAGCATTTTTAAAAGTCAGCGGAATTCCGAGAACAATGGAAGAGTTCTGAAGGCTTTTTAAATGTCAGCGGAATTCCGAGAACAATGGAAGAGTTCTGAAGCATTTTTAAAAGTCAGCGGAATTCCGAGAACAATGGAAGAGTTCTGAAGCATTTTTAAAAGTCAGCGGAATTCCGAGAACAATGGAAGAGTTCCGAAGCATTTTTAAAAGTCAGCGGAATTCCGAGAACAATGGAAGAGTTCTGAAGCATTTTTAAAAGTCAGCGGAATTCCGAGAACAATGGAAGAGTTCTGAAGCATTTTTAAAAGTCAGCGGAATTCCGAGAACAATGGAAGAGTTCCGAAGCATTTTTAAAAGTCAGCGGAATTCCGAGAACAATGGAAGAGTTCTGAAGCATTTTTAAAAGTCAGCGGAATTCCGAGAACAATGGAAGAGTTCTGAAGCATTTTTAAAAGTCAGCGGAATACCGAGAACAATGGAAGAGTTGTGAAGAATTTTTAAGCATCAGCGGAATTCCGAGAACAATGGAAGAGTTCCGAAGCATTTTTAAACTTCAGAAGAATTCTGAGAACAATGGAAGAGTTCCGAAGCATTCTTAAACTTCAGCGGAATTCCGAGAACAATGGAAGAGTTTCGAAGCATTTTTAAAAGTCAGCGGAATTCCGAGAACAATAGAAGAGTTGTGAAGCAATTTTAAGCGTCAGCGGAATTCCGAGAACAATGGAAGAGTTCCGAAGCATTTTTAAAAGTCAGCGGAATTCCGAGAACAATGGAAGAGTTCTGAAGCATTTTTAAAAGTCAGCGGAATTCTTAGAACAATAGAAGAGTTGTGAGCCATTTTTAAGCGTCAGCGGAATTCCGAGAACAATGGAAGAATTCCGAAGCATTTTTAAAATTCAAAACTTCAGCGGAATTCCGAGAACAATGGAAGAGTTCCGAAGCATTTTTAAAAGTCAGCGGAATTCCGAGAACAATGGAAGAGTTCTGAAGCATTTTTAAAAGTCAGCGGAATTCCGAGAACAATGGAAGAGTTCTGAAGCATTTTTAAAAGTCAGCGGAATTCCGAGAACAATGGAAGAGTTCCGAAGCATTTTTAAAAGTCAGCGGAATTCCGAGAACAATGGAAGAGTTCTGAAGCATTTTTAAAAGTCAGCGGAATTCCGAGAACAATGGAAGAGTTCTGAAGCATTTTTAAAAGTCAGCGGAATACCGAGAACAATGGAAGAGTTGTGAAGCATTTTTAAGCATCAGCGGAATTCCGAGAACAATGGAAGAGTTCCGAAGCATTTTTAAACTTCAGAAGAATTCTGAGAACAATGGAAGAGTTCCGAAGCATTCTTAAACTTCAGCGGAATTCCGAGAACAATGGAAGAGTTTCGAAGCATTTTTAAAAGTCAGCGGAATTCCGAGAACAATAGAAGAGTTGTGAAGCAATTTTAAGCGTCAGCGGAATTCCGAGAACAATGGAAGAGTTCCGAAGCATTTTTAAAAGTCAGCGGAATTCCGAGAACAATGGAAGAGTTCTGAAGCATTTTTAAAAGTCAGCGGAATTCTGAGAACAATAGAAGAGTTGTGAAGCATTTTTAAGCGTCAGCGGAATTCCGAGAACAATGGAAGAATTCCGAAGCATTTTTAAACTTCAAAACTTCAGCAGAATTCCGAGAACAATGGAAGAGTTCCGAAGCATTCTTAAACTTCAGCGGAATTCCGAGAACAATGGAAGAGTTCCGAAGCATTTTTAAAAGTCAGCGGAATTCCGAGAACAATGGAAGAGTTCCGAAGCATTTTTAAACGTCAGCGGAATTCCGAGAACAATGGAAGAGTTCTGAAGCATTTTTAAAAGTCAGCGGAATTCTGAGAACAATAGAAGAGTTGTGAAGCATTTTTAAGCGTCAGCGGAATTCCGAGAACAATGGAAGAATTCCGAAGCATTTTTAAAATTCAAAACTTCAGCGGAATTCCGAGAACAATGGAAGAGTTCCGAAGCATTTTTAAACGTCAGCGGAATTCCGAGAACAATGAAAGAGTTCTGAAGCATTTTTAAGCGTCAGCGGAATTTTGAAAACAATGGAAGATTTCCGAAGCATTTTTAAACGTCAGCGGAATTCCGAGAACAATGGAAGAGTTCCGAAGCATTTTTAAACGTCAGCAGAATTCCGAGAAGAATTTAAGAGTACTGAAGCATTTTTAAACTTCAGCAGAATTCCGAGAGCAATGAAAGAGTTCCAAAGCATTTTAAAAGTTCAGCAGAATGCCGAGAACAATGCAAGATTTCCGAAGCATTTTTATATGTCAGCGGAATTCCGAGAACAATGGAAGAGTTCCGAAGCATTTTTAAACTTCAGCGGAATTACGAGAACAATGGAAGAGTTCCGAAGCATTTTTAAACGTCAGCGGAATGCCGAGAACAATGCAAGATTTCCGAAGCATTTTTATATGTCAGCGGAATTCCGAGAACAATGGAAGAGTTCCGAAGCATTTTTAAACGTCAGCGGAATTCCGAGAACAATGGAAGAGTTCCAAAGCATTTTTAAACGTCAGCGGAATTCCGAGAACAATGGAAGAGTTCTGAAGCATTTTTAAACGTCAGCGGAATTGCGAGAACAATGGAAGAGTTCTAAAGCATTTTTAAACATCAGCGGAATGCCGAAAACAATGCAAGATTTCCGAAGCATTTTTATATGTCAGCGGAATTCCGAGAACAATGGAAGAGTTCCGAAGCATTTTTAAACTTCAGCGGAATTACGAGAACAATGGAAGAGTTCCGAAGCATTTTTAAACGTCAGCGGAATGCCGAGAACAATGCAAGATTTCCGAAGCATTTTTATATGTCAGCGGAATTCCGAGAACAATGGAAGAGTTCCGAAGCATTTTTAAACTTCAGCGGAATTACGAGAACAATGGAAGAGTTCCGATGCATTTTTAAACGTCAGCGGAATTCCGAGAACAATGGAAGAGTTCTGAAGCATTTTTAAGCGTCAGTGGAATTTTGAAAACAATGGAAGATTTCCGAAGCATTTTTAAACGTCAGTGGAATTCCGAGAACAATGGAAGAGTTCCGAAGCATTTTTAAACGTCAGCAGAATTCCGAGAAGAATGTAAGAGTACTGAAGCATTTTTAAACTTCAGCAGAATTCCGAGAGAAATGGAAGAGTTCCAAAGCATTTTAAAAGTTCAGCAGAATTCCGAGAACAATTGAAGAGTTCCGAAGCATTTTTAAACGTCAGCGGAATTTTGAAAACAATGGAAGATTTACGAAGCATTTTTAAACGTCAGCGGAATTCTGAGAACAATGGAAGAGTTCCGAAGCATTTTTAAACGTCAGCAGAATTCTGAGAACAATGGAAAAGTTCTGAAGCGTTTTTAAACGTCAGCGGAATTTTGAAAACAATGGGAGATTTCCGAAGCATTTTTAAACGTCAGCGAAATTCTGAGAACAATGGAAGAGTTCTGATGATTTTTTAGACTTCAGCAGAATTCCTAGAACAATGGAAGAGGTCCGAAGCATTTTTAAACTTCAGCGGAATTCCGAGAACAATGGAAGAGTTCCGAAGCATTTTTAAACGTCAGCGGAATTCCGAGAACAATGGAAGAGTACTGAAGCATTTTAAAACGTCAGCGGAATTCCGAGAACAATGGAAGAGTTCCGAAGCATTTTTAAACGTCAGCAGAATTCCGAGAACAATGGAAGAGTTCCGAAGCATTTTAAAACTTCAGCAGAATTCCAAGAACAATGGAAGAGTTCCGAAGCATTTTTAAACGTCAGCGGAATTCCGAGAACAATGGAAGAGTTCCGAAGCATTTTTAAACGTCAGCGGAATTCCGAGAACAATGGAAGAGTTCTGAAGCATTTTTAAGCGTCAGCGGAATTTTGAAAACAATGGAAGATTTCCGAAGCATTTTTAAACGTCAGCGGAATTCTGAGAACAATGGAAGAGTTCCGAAGCATTTTTAAACGTCAGCAGAATTCCGAGAACAATGGAAGAGTTCCGAAGCATTTTTAAACGTCAGCGGAATTCCGAGAACAATGAAAGAGTTCTGAAGCATTTTTAAGCGTCAGCGGAATTTTGAAAACAATGGAAGATTTCCAAAGCATTTTTAAACGTCAGCGGAATTCCGAGAACAATGGAAGAGTTCCGAAGCATTTTTAAACGTCAGCAGAATTCCGAGAAGAATTTAAGAGTACTGAAGCATTTTTAAACTTCAGCAGAATTCCGAGAGCAATGAAAGAGTTCCAAAGCATTTTAAAAGTTCAGCAGAATTCCGAGAACAATTGAAGAGTTCCGAAGCATTTTTAAACGTCAGCGGAATGCCGAGAACAATGCAAGATTTCCGAAGCATTTTTATATGTCAGCGGAATTCCGAGAACAATGGAAGAGTTCCGAAGCATTTTTAAACGTCAGCAGAATTCCGAGAAGAATTTAAGAGTACTGAAGCATTTTTAAACTTCAGCAGAATTCCGAGAGCAATGGAAGAGTTCCAAAGCATTTTAAAAGTTCAGCAGAATTCCGAGAACAATTGAAGAGTTCCGAAGCATTTTTAAACGTCAGCGGAATGCCGAGAACAATGCAAGATTTCCGAAGCATTTTTATATGTCAGCGGAATTCCGAGAACAATGGAAGAGTACCGAAGCATTTTTAAACGTCAGTGGAATTCTGAGAACAATGGAAGAGTTTCAAAGCATTTTTAAACTTCAACGGAATTCCGAGAACAATGGAAGAGTTCCGAAGCATTTTTAAACGTCAGCAGAATTCTGAGAAGAATGTAAGAGTTCTGAAGCATTTTTAAACTTCAGCAGAATTCCGAGAGCAATGGAAGAGTTCCAAAGCATTTTAAAAGTTCAGCAGAATTCCGAGAACAATTGAAGAGTTCCGAAGCATTTTTAAACGTCAGCGGAATGCCGAGAACAATGCAAGATTTCCGAAGCATTTTTATATGTCAGCGGAATTCCGAGAACAATGGAAGAGTTCTGAAGCATTTTTAAAAGTCAGCGGAATTCCGAGAACAATGGAAGAGTTCTGAAGCATTTTTAAAAGTCAGCGGAATACCGAGAACAATGGAAGAGTTGTGAAGCATTTTTAAGCATCAGCGGAATTCCGAGAACAATGGAAGAGTTCCGAAGCATTTTTAAACTTCAGAAGAATTCTGAGAACAATGGAAGAGTTCCGAAGCATTCTTAAACTTCAGCGGAATTCCGAGAACAATGGAAGAGTTTCGAAGCATTTTTAAAAGTCAGCGGAATTCCGAGAACAATAGAAGAGTTGTGAAGCAATTTTAAGCGTCAGCGGAATTCCGAGAACAATGGAAGAGTTCCGAAGCATTTTTAAAAGTCAGCGGAATTCCGAGAACAATGGAAGAGTTCTGAAGCATTTTTAAAAGTCAGCGGAATTCTGAGAACAATAGAAGAGTTGTGAAGCATTTTTAAGCGTCAGCGGAATTCCGAGAACAATGGAAGAATTCCGAAGCATTTTTAAACTTCAAAACTTCAGCAGAATTCCGAGAACAATGGAAGAGTTCCGAAGCATTCTTAAACTTCAGCGGAATTCCGAGAACAATGGAAGAGTTCCGAAGCATTTTTAAAAGTCAGCGGAATTCCGAGAACAATGGAAGAGTTCCGAAGCATTTTTAAACGTCAGCGGAATTCCGAGAACAATGGAAGAGTTCTGAAGCATTTTTAAAAGTCAGCGGAATTCTGAGAACAATAGAAGAGTTGTGAAGCATTTTTAAGCGTCAGCGGAATTCCGAGAACAATGGAAGAATTCCGAAGCATTTTTAAAATTCAAAACTTCAGCGGAATTCCGAGAACAATGGAAGAGTTCCGAAGCATTTTTAAACGTCAGCGGAATTCCGAGAACAATGAAAGAGTTCTGAAGCATTTTTAAGCGTCAGCGGAATTTTGAAAACAATGGAAGATTTCCGAAGCATTTTTAAACGTCAGCGGAATTCCGAGAACAATGGAAGAGTTCCGAAGCATTTTTAAACGTCAGCAGAATTCCGAGAAGAATTTAAGAGTACTGAAGCATTTTTAAACTTCAGCAGAATTCCGAGAGCAATGAAAGAGTTCCAAAGCATTTTAAAAGTTCAGCAGAATGCCGAGAACAATGCAAGATTTCCGAAGCATTTTTATATGTCAGCGGAATTCCGAGAACAATGGAAGAGTTCCGAAGCATTTTTAAACTTCAGCGGAATTACGAGAACAATGGAAGAGTTCCGAAGCATTTTTAAACGTCAGCGGAATGCCGAGAACAATGCAAGATTTCCGAAGCATTTTTATATGTCAGCGGAATTCCGAGAACAATGGAAGAGTTCCGAAGCATTTTTAAACGTCAGCGGAATTCCGAGAACAATGGAAGAGTTCCAAAGCATTTTTAAACGTCAGCGGAATTCCGAGAACAATGGAAGAGTTCTGAAGCATTTTTAAACGTCAGCGGAATTGCGAGAACAATGGAAGAGTTCTAAAGCATTTTTAAACATCAGCGGAATGCCGAAAACAATGCAAGATTTCCGAAGCATTTTTATATGTCAGCGGAATTCCGAGAACAATGGAAGAGTTCCGAAGCATTTTTAAACTTCAGCGGAATTACGAGAACAATGGAAGAGTTCCGAAGCATTTTTAAACGTCAGCGGAATGCCGAGAACAATGCAAGATTTCCGAAGCATTTTTATATGTCAGCGGAATTCCGAGAACAATGGAAGAGTTCCGAAGCATTTTTAAACTTCAGCGGAATTACGAGAACAATGGAAGAGTTCCGATGCATTTTTAAACGTCAGCGGAATTCCGAGAACAATGGAAGAGTTCTGAAGCATTTTTAAGCGTCAGTGGAATTTTGAAAACAATGGAAGATTTCCGAAGCATTTTTAAACGTCAGTGGAATTCCGAGAACAATGGAAGAGTTCCGAAGCATTTTTAAACGTCAGCAGAATTCCGAGAAGAATGTAAGAGTACTGAAGCATTTTTAAACTTCAGCAGAATTCCGAGAGAAATGGAAGAGTTCCAAAGCATTTTAAAAGTTCAGCAGAATTCCGAGAACAATTGAAGAGTTCCGAAGCATTTTTAAACGTCAGCGGAATTTTGAAAACAATGGAAGATTTACGAAGCATTTTTAAACGTCAGCGGAATTCTGAGAACAATGGAAGAGTTCCGAAGCATTTTTAAACGTCAGCAGAATTCTGAGAACAATGGAAAAGTTCTGAAGCGTTTTTAAACGTCAGCGGAATTTTGAAAACAATGGGAGATTTCCGAAGCATTTTTAAACGTCAGCGAAATTCTGAGAACAATGGAAGAGTTCTGATGATTTTTTAGACTTCAGCAGAATTCCTAGAACAATGGAAGAGGTCCGAAGCATTTTTAAACTTCAGCGGAATTCCGAGAACAATGGAAGAGTTCCGAAGCATTTTTAAACGTCAGCGGAATTCCGAGAACAATGGAAGAGTACTGAAGCATTTTAAAACGTCAGCGGAATTCCGAGAACAATGGAAGAGTTCCGAAGCATTTTTAAACGTCAGCAGAATTCCGAGAACAATGGAAGAGTTCCGAAGCATTTTAAAACTTCAGCAGAATTCCAAGAACAATGGAAGAGTTCCGAAGCATTTTTAAACGTCAGCGGAATTCCGAGAACAATGGAAGAGTTCCGAAGCATTTTTAAACGTCAGCGGAATTCCGAGAACAATGGAAGAGTTCTGAAGCATTTTTAAGCGTCAGCGGAATTTTGAAAACAATGGAAGATTTCCGAAGCATTTTTAAACGTCAGCGGAATTCTGAGAACAATGGAAGAGTTCCGAAGCATTTTTAAACGTCAGCAGAATTCCGAGAACAATGGAAGAGTTCCGAAGCATTTTTAAACGTCAGCGGAATTCCGAGAACAATGAAAGAGTTCTGAAGCATTTTTAAGCGTCAGCGGAATTTTGAAAACAATGGAAGATTTCCGAAGCATTTTTAAACGTCAGCGGAATTCCGAGAACAATGGAAGAGTTCCGAAGCATTTTTAAACGTCAGCAGAATTCCGAGAAGAATTTAAGAGTACTGAAGCATTTTTAAACTTCAGCAGAATTCCGAGAGCAATGAAAGAGTTCCAAAGCATTTTAAAAGTTCAGCAGAATTCCGAGAACAATTGAAGAGTTCCGAAGCATTTTTAAACGTCAGCGGAATGCCGAGAACAATGCAAGATTTCCGAAGCATTTTTATATGTCAGCGGAATTCCGAGAACAATGGAAGAGTTCCGAAGCATTTTTAAACGTCAGCAGAATTCCGAGAAGAATTTAAGAGTACTGAAGCATTTTTAAACTTCAGCAGAATTCCGAGAGCAATGGAAGAGTTCCAAAGCATTTTAAAAGTTCAGCAGAATTCCGAGAACAATTGAAGAGTTCCGAAGCATTTTTAAACGTCAGCGGAATGCCGAGAACAATGCAAGATTTCCGAAGCATTTTTATATGTCAGCGGAATTCCGAGAACAATGGAAGAGTACCGAAGCATTTTTAAACGTCAGTGGAATTCTGAGAACAATGGAAGAGTTTCAAAGCATTTTTAAACTTCAACGGAATTCCGAGAACAATGGAAGAGTTCCGAAGCATTTTTAAACGTCAGCAGAATTCTGAGAAGAATGTAAGAGTTCTGAAGCATTTTTAAACTTCAGCAGAATTCCGAGAGCAATGGAAGAGTTCCAAAGCATTTTAAAAGTTCAGCAGAATTCCGAGAACAATTGAAGAGTTCCGAAGCATTTTTAAACGTCAGCGGAATGCCGAGAACAATGCAAGATTTCCGAAGCATTTTTATATGTCAGCGGAATTCCGAGAAAAATGGAAGAGTTCCGAAGCATTTTTAAACTTCAGCAGAATTCCGAGAACAATGGAAGTGTTTCGAAGCATTTTTAAACTTCAACGGTATTCCGAGAACAATGGAAGCGTTGTGAAGCATTTTTAAACATCAGCGGAATTCCGAGAACAATGGAAGAGTTCCGAAGCATTTTTAAACTCCAGCAGAATTACGAGAACAATGGAAGAGTTCCGAAGCATCTTTAAACATGAGCAGAATTGCGAGAACAATGGAAGAGATTTTAAGCATTTTTAAACTTCAGCGGAATTCCGAGAACAATAGAAGAGTTCCGAAGCATTTTTAAACTTCACCCGAATTCCGAGAGCAATGGAAGAGTTCCAAAGCATTTTAAAAATTCAGCAGAATTCCGAGAGCAATTGAAGAGTTCCGAAGCATTTTTAAACGTCAGCGGAATGCCGAGAACAATGCAAGATTTCCGAAGCATTTTTATATGTCAACGGAATTCCGAGAACAATGGAAGAGTACCAAAGCATTTTTAAACGTCAGCGGAATTCTGAGAACAATGGAAGAGTTCCGAAGCAATTTTAAATGTCAGCGGAATTCCGAGAACAATGGAAGAGTTGTGAAGCATTTTTAAGCATCAGCGGAATTCCGAGAACAATGGAAGAGTTCCGAAGCATTTTTAAACTTCAGAAGAATTCTGAGAACAATGGAAGAGTTCCGAAGCATTCTTAAACTTCAGCGGAATTCCGAGAACAATGGAAGAGTTTCGAAGCATTTTTAAAAGTCAGCGGAATTCCGAGAACAATAGAAGAGTTGTGAAGCAATTTTAAGCGTCAGCGGAATTCCGAGAACAATGGAAGAGTTCCGAAGCATTTTTAAACGTCAGCGGAATTCCGAGAACAATGGAAGAGTTCTGAAGCATTTTTAAAAGTCAGCGGAATTCTGAGAACAATAGAAGAGTTGTGAAGCATTTTTAAGCGTCAGCGGAATTCCGAGAACAATGGAAGAATTCCGAAGCATTTTTAAAATTCAAAACTTCAGCGGAATTCCGAGAACAATGGAAGAGTTCCGAAACATTTTTAAAAGTCAGCGGAATTCCGAGAACAATGGAAGAGTTCCGAAGCATTTTTAAAAGTCAGCGGAATTCCGAGAACAATGGAAGAGTTCTGAAGCATTTTTAAAAGTCAGCGGAATTCCGAGAACAATGGAAGAGTTCTGAAGCATTTTTAAAAGTCAGCGGAATACCAAGAACAATGGAAGAGTTGTGAAGCATTTTTAAGCATCAGCGGAATTCCGAGAACAATGGAAGAGTTCCGAAGCATTTTTAAATTTCAGAAGAATTCTGAGAACAATGGAAGAGTTCCGAAGCATTCTTAAACTTCAGCGGAATTCCGAGAACAATGGAAGAGTTTCGAAGCATTTTTAAAAGTCAGCGGAATTCCGAGAACAATAGAAGAGTTGTGAAGCAATTTTAAGCGTCAGCGGAATTCCGAGAACAATGGAAGAGTTCCGAAGCATTTTTAAACGTCAGCGGAATTCCGAGAACAATGGAAGAGTTCTGAAGCATTTTTAAAAGTCAGCGGAATTCTGAGAACAATAGAAGAGTTGTGAAGCATTTTTAAGCGTCAGCGGAATTCCGAGAACAATGGAAGAATTCCGAAGCATTTTTAAAATTCAAAACTTCAGCGGAATTCCGAGAACAATGGAAGAGTTCCGAAGCATTTTTAAAAGTCAGCGGAATTCCGAGAACAATGGAAGAGTTCCGAAGCATTTTTAAAAGTCAGCGGAATTCCGAGAACAATGGAAGAGTTCTGAAGCATTTTTAAAAGTCAGCGGAATTCTGAAAACAATAGAAGAGTTGTGAAGCATTTTTAAGCGTCAGCGGAATTCCGAGAACAATGGAAGAGTTCCGAAGCATTTTTAAAAGTCAGCGGAATTCCGAGAACAATGGAAGAGTTCCGAAGCATTCTTAAACTTCAGCGGAATTCCGAGAACAATGGAAGAGTTTCGAAGCATTTTTAAAAGTCAGCGGAATTCCGAGAACAAAAGAAGAGTTGTGAAGCAATTTTAAGCGTCAGCGGAATTCCGAGAACAATGGAAGAGTTCCGAAGCATTTTTAAACGTCAGCGGAATTCCGAGAACAATGGAAGAGTTCTGAAGCATTTTTAAAAGTCAGCGGAATTCTGAGAACAATAGAAGAGTTGTGAAGCATTTTTAAGCGTTAGCGGAATTCCGAGAACAATGGAAGAATTCCGAAGCATTTTTAAACTTCAAAACTTCAGCGGAATTCCGAGAACAATGGAAGAGTTCCGAAGCATTTTTAAAAGTCAGCGGAATTCCGAGAACAATGGAAGAGTTCCGAAGCATTTTTAAAAGTCAGCGGAATTCCGAGAACAATGGAAGAGTTCTGAAGCATTTTTAAAAGTCAGCGGAATTCTGAGAACAATAGAAGAGTTGTGAAGCATTTTTAAGCGTCAGCGGAATTCCGAGAACAATGGAAGAATTCCGAAGCATTTTTAAACTTCAAAACTTCAGCAGAATTCCGAGAACAATGGAAGAGTTCCGAAGCATTCTTAAACTTCAGCGGAATTCCGAGAACAATGGAAGAGTTCCGAAGCATTTTTAAAAGTCAGCGGAATTCCGAGAACAATGGAAGAGTTCCGAAGCATTTTTAAAAGTCAGCAGAATTCCGAGAACAATAGAAGGGTACCAAAGCATGTTTAAACTTCAGCGGAATTCTGAGAAAAATGGAAGAGTTCCGAAGCATTTTTAAACGTCAGCGGAATTCCGAGAACAATGGAAGAGTTCTGAAGCATTTTTAAACGTCAGCGGAATTTTGAAAACAATGGAAGATTTCCGAAGCATTTTTAAACGTCAGCGGAATTCTGCGAACACTGGAAGAGTTCCGAAGCATTTTTAAAAGTCAGCGGAATTCCGAGAACAATGGAAGAGTTGTGAAGCATTTTTAAGCGTCAGCGGAATTCCGAGAACAATGGAAAAATTCCGAAGCATTTTTAAACTTCAAAACTTCAGCGGAATTCCGAGAACAATGGAAGAGTTCCGAAGCATTTTTAAAAGTCAGCAGAATTCCGAGAACAATAGAAGGGTACCAAAGCATGTTTAAACTTCAGCGGAATTCTGAGAACAATGTAAGCGTTCCGAAGCATTTTTAAACTTCACTGCAATTCCGAGAACAATGGAAGAGTTCCGAAGCATTTTTAAACGTCAGCGGAATTCCGAGAACAATGGAAGAGTTCTGAAGCATTTTTAAACGTCAGCGGATTTTAAAAACAATGGAAGATTTCCGAAGCATTTTTAAACGTCAGCGGAATTCTGCAAACACTGGAAGAGTTCCAAAGCATTTTTAAACTTCAGCGGAATTTGGAGAATAATCAAAGAGTTCCGAAGCAATTTTAAAAGTCAGCGGAATTCCGAGAACAATGGAAGAGTTGTGAAGCATTTTTAAACGTCAGTGGAAATCCAAGAACAAAGGAAGAGTTCCGAAGCATTTTTAAAAGTCAGCAGAATTCCGAGAACAATAGAAGGGTACCAAAGCATGTTTAAACTTCAGCGGAATTCTGAGAACAATGTAAGCGTTCCGAAGCATTTTTAAACTTCACTGCAATTCCGAGAACAATGGAAGAGTTCCGAAGCATTTTTAAACGTCAGCGGAATTCCGAGAACAATGGAAGAGTTCTGAAGCATTTTTAAACGTCAGCGGATTTTAAAAACAATGGAAGATTTCCGAAGCATTTTTAAACGTCAGCGGAATTCTGCAAACACTGGAAGAGTTCCAAAGCATTTTTAAACTTCAGCGGAATTTGGAGAACAATCGAAGAGTTCCGAAGCAATTTTAAAAGTCAGCGGAATTCCGAGAACAATGGAAGAGTTGTGAAGCATTTTTAAACGTCAGTGGAAATCCAAGAACAAAGGAAGAGTTCCGAAGCATTTTTAAACGTCAGCGGAATTCCGAGAACAATGGAAGAGTTCTGAAGGCTTTTTAAATGTCAGCGGAATTCCGAGAACAATGGAAGAGTTCCGAAGCATTTTTAAATGTCAGCGGAATTCTGAGAACAATGGAAGAGTTACGAAGCATTTTTAAACTTCAGCAGAATTCCGAGAACAATGGAAGAGTTCCGAAGCATACTTAAACTTCAGCGGAATTCCGAGAACAATGGAAGAGTTCAGAAGCATTTTTAAAAGTCAGCGGAATTCCGAGAACAATGGAAGAGTTCCGAAGCATTTTTAAAAGTCAGCGGAATTCCGAGAACAATGGAAGAGTTCCGAAGCATTTTTAAAAGTCAGCAGAATTCCGAGAACAATAGAAGGGTACCAAAGCATGTTTAAACTTCAGCGGAATTCCGAGAACAATGGAAGAGTTCCGAAGCATTTTTAAAAGTCAGCGGAATTCCGAGAACAATGGAAGAGTTCCGAAGCATTTTTAAAAGTCAGCAGAATTCCGAGAACAATAGAAGGGTACCAAAGCATTTTTAAACTTCAGCGGAATTTGGAGAACAATCGAAGAGTTCCGAAGCATTTTTAAAAGTCAGCGGAATTCCGAGAACAATGGAAGAGTTGTGAAGCATTTTTAAGCATCAGCGGAATTCCGAGAACAATGGAAGAGTTCCGAAGCATTTTTAAACTTCAGCAGAATTCTGAGAACAATGGAAGAGTTCCGAAGCATTCTTAAACTTCAGCGGAATTCCGAGGACAATGGAAGAGTTCCGAAGCATTTTTAAATGTCAGCGGAATTCCGAGAACAATAGAAGAGTTGTGAAGCATTTTTAAGCGTCAGCGGAATTCCGAGAACAATGGAAGAGTTCCGAAGCATTTTTAAACTTCAGCAGAATTCCGAGAACAATGGAAGAGTTCCGAAGCATTTTTAAACTTCAGCAGAATTCCGAGAACAATGGAAGAGTTCCGAAGCATACTTAAACTTCAGCGGAATTCCGAGAACAATGGAAGAGTTCTGAAGCATTTTTAAAAGTCAGCGGAATACCGAGAACAATGGAAGAGTTCTGAAGCCTTTTTAAATGTCAGCGGAATTCCGAGAACAATGGAAGAGTTCCGAAGCATTTTTAAATGTCAGCGGAATTCTGAGAACAATGGAAGAGTTCCGAAGCATTTTTAAACTTCAGCAGAATTCCGAGAACAATGGAAGAGTTCCGAAGCATACTTAAACTTCAGCGGAATTCCGAGAACAATGGAAGAGTTCTGAAGCATTTTTAAAAGTCAGCGGAATACCGAGAACAATGGAAGAGTTCCGAAGCATTTTTAAATGTCAGCGGAATTCCGAGAACAATGGAAGAGTTCTGAAGCATTTTTAAACGTCAGCGGATTTTGAAAACAATGGAAGATTTCCGAAGCATTTTTAAACGTCAGCGGAATTCTGCAAACACTGGAAGAGTTCCGAAGCATTTTTAAACTTCAGCGGAATTTGGAGAACAATCGAAGAGTTCCGAAGCAAATTTAAAAGTCAGCGGAATTCCGAGAACAATGGAAGAGTTGTGAAGCATTTTTAAACGTCAGTGGAATTCCAAGAACAAAGGAAGAGTTCCGAAGCATTTTTAAACGTCAGCGGAATTCCGAGAACAATGGAAGAGTTCTGAAGGCTTTTTAAATGTCAGCGGAATTCCGAGAACAATGGAAGAGTTCCGAAGCATTTTTAAATGTCAGCGGAATTCTGAGAACAATGGAAGAGTTCCGAAGCATTTTTAAACTTCAGCAGAATTCCGAGAACAATGGAAGAGTTCAGAAGCATTTTTAAAAGTCAGCGGAATACCGAGAACAATGGAAGAGTTGTGAAGCATTTTTAAGCATCAGCGGAATTCCGAGAACAATGGAAGAGTTCCGAAGCATTTTTAAACTTCAGAAGAATTCTGAGAACAATGGAAGAGTTCCGAAGCATTCTTAAACTTCAGCGGAATTCCGAGAACAATGGAAGAGTTTCGAAGCATTTTTAAAAGTCAGCGGAATTCCGAGAACAATAGAAGAGTTGTGAAGCAATTTTAAGCGTCAGCGGAATTCCGAGAACAATGGAAGAGTTCCGAAGCATTTTTAAACGTCAGCGGAATTCCGAGAACAATGGAAGAGTTCTGAAGCATTTTTAAAAGTCAGCGGAATTCTGAGAACAATAGAAGAGTTGTGAAGCATTTTTAAGCGTCAGCGGAATTCCGAGAACAATGGAAGAATTCCGAAGCATTTTTAAAATTCAAAACTTCAGCGGAATTCCAAGAACAATGGAAGAGTTCCGAAGCATTTTTAAAAGTCAGCGGAATTCCGAGAACAATGGAAGAGTTCTGAAGCATTTTTAAAAGTCAGCGGAATTCCGAGAACAATGGAAGAGTTCCGAAGCATTTTTAAAAGTCAGCGGAATTCCGAGAACAATGGAAGAGTTCTGAAGCATTTTTAAAAGTCAGCGGAATTCTGAAAACAATAGAAGAGTTGTGAAGCATTTTTAAGCGTCAGCGGAATTCCGAGAACAATCGAAGAGTTCCGAAGCATTTTTAAAAGTCAGCGGAATTCCGAGAACAATGGAAGAGTTGTGAAGCATTTTTAAGCATCAGCGGAATTTCGAGAACAATGGAAGAGTTCCGAAGCATTTTTAAACTTCAGAAGAATTCTGAGAACAATGGAAGAGTTCCGAAGCATTCTTAAACTTCAGCGGAATTCCGAGAACAATGGAAGAGTTTCGAAGCATTTTTAAAAGTCAGCGGAATTCCGAGAACAAA
This sequence comes from Phyllobates terribilis, assembly GCF_046119375.1. NCBI lineage: Eukaryota > Metazoa > Chordata > Amphibia > Anura > Dendrobatidae > Phyllobates > Phyllobates terribilis. The sequence continues at coordinate 16,487,035 of NW_027362775.1, read as the reverse complement.
AGAAGAGTTGTGAAGCAATTTTAAGCGTCAGCGGAATTCCGAGAACAATGGAAGAGTTCCGAAGCATTTTTAAACGTCAGCGGAATTCCGAGAACAATGGAAGAGTTCTGAAGCATTTTTAAAAGTCAGCGGAATTCTGAGAACAATAGAAGAGTTGTGAAGCATTTTTAAGCGTTAGCGGAATTCCGAGAACAATGGAAGAATTCCGAAGCATTTTTAAACTTCAAAACTTCAGCGGAATTCCGAGAACAATGGAAGAGTTCCGAAGCATTTTTAAAAGTCAGCGGAATTCCGAGAACAATGGAAGAGTTCCGAAGCATTTTTAAAAGTCAGCGGAATTCCGAGAACAATGGAAGAGTTCTGAAGCATTTTTAAAAGTCAGCGGAATTCTGAGAACAATAGAAGAGTTGTGAAGCATTTTTAAGCGTCAGCGGAATTCCGAGAACAATGGAAGAATTCCGAAGCATTTTTAAACTTCAAAACTTCAGCAGAATTCCGAGAACAATGGAAGAGTTCCGAAGCATTCTTAAACTTCAGCGGAATTCCGAGAACAATGGAAGAGTTCCGAAGCATTTTTAAAAGTCAGCGGAATTCCGAGAACAATGGAAGAGTTCCGAAGCATTTTTAAAAGTCAGCAGAATTCCGAGAACAATAGAAGGGTACCAAAGCATGTTTAAACTTCAGCGGAATTCTGAGAAAAATGGAAGAGTTCCGAAGCATTTTTAAACGTCAGCGGAATTCCGAGAACAATGGAAGAGTTCTGAAGCATTTTTAAACGTCAGCGGAATTTTGAAAACAATGGAAGATTTCCGAAGCATTTTTAAACGTCAGCGGAATTCTGCGAACACTGGAAGAGTTCCGAAGCATTTTTAAAAGTCAGCGGAATTCCGAGAACAATGGAAGAGTTGTGAAGCATTTTTAAGCGTCAGCGGAATTCCGAGAACAATGGAAAAATTCCGAAGCATTTTTAAACTTCAAAACTTCAGCGGAATTCCGAGAACAATGGAAGAGTTCCGAAGCATTTTTAAAAGTCAGCAGAATTCCGAGAACAATAGAAGGGTACCAAAGCATGTTTAAACTTCAGCGGAATTCTGAGAACAATGTAAGCGTTCCGAAGCATTTTTAAACTTCACTGCAATTCCGAGAACAATGGAAGAGTTCCGAAGCATTTTTAAACGTCAGCGGAATTCCGAGAACAATGGAAGAGTTCTGAAGCATTTTTAAACGTCAGCGGATTTTAAAAACAATGGAAGATTTCCGAAGCATTTTTAAACGTCAGCGGAATTCTGCAAACACTGGAAGAGTTCCAAAGCATTTTTAAACTTCAGCGGAATTTGGAGAATAATCGAAGAGTTCCGAAGCAATTTTAAAAGTCAGCGGAATTCCGAGAACAATGGAAGAGTTGTGAAGCATTTTTAAACGTCAGTGGAAATCCAAGAACAAAGGAAGAGTTCCGAAGCATTTTTAAAAGTCAGCAGAATTCCGAGAACAATAGAAGGGTACCAAAGCATGTTTAAACTTCAGCGGAATTCTGAGAACAATGTAAGCGTTCCGAAGCATTTTTAAACTTCACTGCAATTCCGAGAACAATGGAAGAGTTCCGAAGCATTTTTAAACGTCAGCGGAATTCCGAGAACAATGGAAGAGTTCTGAAGCATTTTTAAACGTCAGCGGATTTTAAAAACAATGGAAGATTTCCGAAGCATTTTTAAACGTCAGCGGAATTCTGCAAACACTGGAAGAGTTCCAAAGCATTTTTAAACTTCAGCGGAATTTGGAGAACAATCGAAGAGTTCCGAAGCAATTTTAAAAGTCAGCGGAATTCCGAGAACAATGGAAGAGTTCTGAAGGCTTTTTAAATGTCAGCGGAATTCCGAGAACAATGGAAGAGTTCCGAAGCATTTTTAAATGTCAGCGGAATTCTGAGAACAATGGAAGAGTTACGAAGCATTTTTAATCTTCAGCAGAATTCCGAGAACAATGGAAGAGTTCCGAAGCATACTTAAACTTCAGCGGAATTCCGAGAACAATGGAAGAGTTCAGAAGCATTTTTAAAAGTCAGCGGAATTCCGAGAACAATGGAAGAGTTCCGAAGCATTTTTAAAAGTCAGCGGAATTCCGAGAACAATGGAAGAGTTCCGAAGCATTTTTAAAAGTCAGCAGAATTCCGAGAACAATAGAAGGGTACCAAAGCATGTTTAAACTTCAGCGGAATTCCGAGAACAATGGAAGAGTTCCGAAGCATTTTTAAAAGTCAGCGGAATTCCGAGAACAATGGAAGAGTTCCGAAGCATTTTTAAAAGTCAGCAGAATTCCGAGAACAATAGAAGGGTACCAAAGCATTTTTAAACTTCAGCGGAATTTGGAGAACAATCGAAGAGTTCCGAAGCATTTTTAAAAGTCAGCGGAATTCCGAGAACAATGGAAGAGTTGTGAAGCATTTTTAAGCATCAGCGGAATTCCGAGAACAATGGAAGAGTTCCGAAGCATTTTTAAACTTCAGCAGAATTCTGAGAACAATGGAAGAGTTCCGAAGCATTCTTAAACTTCAGCGGAATTCCGAGGACAATGGAAGAGTTCCGAAGCATTTTTAAATGTCAGCGGAATTCCGAGAACAATAGAAGAGTTGTGAAGCATTTTTAAGCGTCAGCGGAATTCCGAGAACAATGGAAGAGTTCCGAAGCATTTTTAAACTTCAGCAGAATTCCGAGAACAATGGAAGAGTTCCGAAGCATTTTTAAACTTCAGCAGAATTCCGAGAACAATGGAAGAGTTCCGAAGCATACTTAAACTTCAGCGGAATTCCGAGAACAATGGAAGAGTTCTGAAGCATTTTTAAAAGTCAGCGGAATACCGAGAACAATGGAAGAGTTCTGAAGCCTTTTTAAATGTCAGCGGAATTCCGAGAACAATGGAAGAGTTCCGAAGCATTTTTAAATGTCAGCGGAATTCTGAGAACAATGGAAGAGTTCCGAAGCATTTTTAAACTTCAGCAGAATTCCGAGAACAATGGAAGAGTTCCGAAGCATACTTAAACTTCAGCGGAATTCCGAGAACAATGGAAGAGTTCTGAAGCATTTTTAAAAGTCAGCGGAATACCGAGAACAATGGAAGAGTTCCGAAGCATTTTTAAATGTCAGCGGAATTCCGAGAACAATGGAAGAGTTCTGAAGCATTTTTAAACGTCAGCGGATTTTGAAAACAATGGAAGATTTCCGAAGCATTTTTAAACGTCAGCGGAATTCTGCAAACACTGGAAGAGTTCCGAAGCATTTTTAAACTTCAGCGGAATTTGGAGAACAATCGAAGAGTTCCGAAGCAATTTTAAAAGTCAGCGGAATTCCGAGAACAATGGAAGAGTTGTGAAGCATTTTTAAACGTCAGTGGAATTCCAAGAACAAAGGAAGAGTTCCGAAGCATTTTTAAACGTCAGCGGAATTCCGAGAACAATGGAAGAGTTCTGAAGGCTTTTTAAATGTCAGCGGAATTCCGAGAACAATGGAAGAGTTCCGAAGCATTTTTAAATGTCAGCGGAATTCTGAGAACAATGGAAGAGTTCCGAAGCATTTTTAAACTTCAGCAGAATTCCGAGAACAATGGAAGAGTTCAGAAGCATTTTTAAAAGTCAGCGGAATACCGAGAACAATGGAAGAGTTGTGAAGCATTTTTAAGCATCAGCGGAATTCCGAGAACAATGGAAGAGTTCCGAAGCATTTTTAAACTTCAGAAGAATTCTGAGAACAATGGAAGAGTTCCGAAGCATTCTTAAACTTCAGCGGAATTCCGAGAACAATGGAAGAGTTTCGAAGCATTTTTAAAAGTCAGCGGAATTCCGAGAACAATAGAAGAGTTGTGAAGCAATTTTAAGCGTCAGCGGAATTCCGAGAACAATGGAAGAGTTCCGAAGCATTTTTAAAAGTCAGCGGAATTCCGAGAACAATGGAAGAGTTCTGAAGCATTTTTAAAAGTCAGCGGAATTCTGAGAACAATAGAAGAGTTGTGAGGCATTTTTAAGCGTCAGCGGAATTCCGAGAACAATGGAAGAATTCCGAAGCATTTTTAAAATTCAAAACTTCAGCGGAATTCCGAGAACAATGGAAGAGTTCCGAAGCATTTTTAAAAGTCAGCGGAATTCCGAGAACAATGGAAGAGTTCTGAAGCATTTTTAAAAGTCAGCGGAATTCCGAGAACAATGGAAGAGTTCTGAAGCATTTTTAAAAGTCAGCGGAATTCCGAGAACAATGGAAGAGTTCCGAAGCATTTTTAAAAGTCAGCGGAATTCCGAGAACAATGGAAGAGTTCTGAAGCATTTTTAAAAGTCAGCGGAATTCCGAGAACAATGGAAGAGTTCTGAAGCATTTTTAAAAGTCAGCGGAATACCGAGAACAATGGAAGAGTTGTGAAGCATTTTTAAGCATCAGCGGAATTCCGAGAACAATGGAAGAGTTCCGAAGCATTTTTAAACTTCAGAAGAATTCTGAGAACAATGGAAGAGTTCCGAAGCATTCTTAAACTTCAGCGGAATTCCGAGAACAATGGAAGAGTTTCGAAGCATTTTTAAAAGTCAGCGGAATTCCGAGAACAATAGAAGAGTTGTGAAGCAATTTTAAGCGTCAGCGGAATTCCGAGAACAATGGAAGAGTTCCGAAGCATTTTTAAAAGTCAGCGGAATTCCGAGAACAATGGAAGAGTTCTGAAGCATTTTTAAAAGTCAGCGGAATTCTGAGAACAATAGAAGAGTTGTGAAGCATTTTTAAGCGTCAGCGGAATTCCGAGAACAATGGAAGAATTCCGAAGCATTTTTAAACTTCAAAACTTCAGCAGAATTCCGAGAACAATGGAAGAGTTCCGAAGCATTCTTAAACTTCAGCGGAATTCCGAGAACAATGGAAGAGTTCCGAAGCATTTTTAAAAGTCAGCGGAATTCCGAGAACAATGGAAGAGTTCCGAAGCATTTTTAAAAGTCAGCAGAATTCCGAGAACAATAGAAGGGTACCAAAGCATGTTTAAACTTCAGCGGAATTCTGAGAACAATGGAAGAGTTCCGAAGCATTTTTAAACGTCAGCGGAATTCCGAGAACAATGGAAGAGTTCTGAAGCATTTTTAAACGTCAGCGGAATTTTGAAAACAATGGAAGATTTCCGAAGCATTTTTAAACGTCAGCGGAATTCTGCGAACACTGGAAGAGTTCCGAAGCATTTTTAAAAGTCAGCGGAATTCCGAGAACAATGGAAGAGTTGTGAAGCATTTTTAAGCGTCAGCGGAATTCCGAGAACAATGGAAAAATTCCGAAGCATTTTTAAACTTCAAAACTTCAGCGGAATTCCGAGAACAATGGAAGAGTTCCGAAGCATTTTTAAAAGTCAGCGGAATTCCGAGAACAATGGAAGAGTTCCGAAGCATTTTTAAAAGTCAGCAGAATTCCGAGAACAATAGAAGGGTACCAAAGCATGTTTAAACTTCAGCGGAATTTGGAGAACAATCGAAGAGTTCCGAAGCATTTTTAAAAGTCAGCGGAATTCCGAGAACAATGGAAGAGTTGTGAAGCATTTTTAAGCATCAGCGGAATTCCGAGAACAATGGAAGAGTTCCGAAGCATTTTTAAACTTCAGCAGAATTCTGAGAACAATGGAAGAGTTCCGAAGCATTCTTAAACTTCAGCGGAATTCCGAGGACAATGGAAGAGTTCCGAAGCATTTTTAAATGTCAGCGGAATTCCGAGAACAATAGAAGAGTTGTGAAGCATTTTTAAGCGTCAGCGGAATTCCGAGAACAATGGAAGAATTCCGAAGCATTTGTAAACTTCAAAACTTCAGAAGAATTCCGAGAACAATGGAAGAGTTCCGAAGCATTTTTAAACTTCAGCAGAATTCCGAGAACAATGGAAGAGTTCCGAAGCATACTTAAACTTCAGCGGAATTCCGAGAACAATGGAAGAGTTGTGAAGCATTTTTAAACGTCAGCGGAATTCCGAGAACAATGGAAGAGTTCTGAAGCCTTTTTAAATGTCAGCGGAATTCCGAGAACAATGGAAGAGTTCCGAAGCATTTTTAAATGTCAGCGGAATTCTGAGAACAATGGAAGAGTTCCGAAGCATTTTTAAACTTCAGCAGAATTCCGAGAACAATGGAAGAGTTCCGAAGCATACTTAAACTTCAGCGGAATTCCGAGAACAATGGAAGAGTTCTGAAGCATTTTTAAAAGTCAGCGGAATACCGAGAACAATGGAAGAGTTCCGAAGCATTTTTAAATGTCAGCGGAATTCCGAGAACAATGGAAGAGTTCTGAAGCATTTTTAAACGTCAGCGGATTTTGAAAACAATGGAAGATTTCCGAAGCATTTTTAAACGTCAGCGGAATTCTGCAAACACTGGAAGAGTTCCGAAGCATTTTTAAACTTCAGCGGAATTTGGAGAACAATCGAAGAGTTCCGAAGCAATTTTAAAAGTCAGCGGAATTCCGAGAACAATGGAAGAGTTGTGAAGCATTTTTAAACGTCAGTGGAATTCCAAGAACAAAGGAAGAGTTCCGAAGCATTTTTAAACGTCAGCGGAATTCCGAGAACAATGGAAGAGTTCTGAAGGCTTTTTAAATGTCAGCGGAATTCCGAGAACAATGGAAGAGTTCCGAAGCATTTTTAAATGTCAGCGGAATTCTGAGAACAATGGAAGAGTTCCGAAGCATTTTTAAACTTCAGCAGAATTCCGAGAACAATGGAAGAGTTCAGAAGCATTTTTAAAAGTCAGCGGAATACCGAGAACAATGGAAGAGTTGTGAAGCATTTTTAAGCATCAGCGGAATTCCGAGAACAATGGAAGTGTTCCGAAGCATTTTTAAACTTCAGAAGAATTCTGAGAACAATGGAAGAGTTCCGAAGCATTCTTAAACGTCAGCGGAATTCCGAGAACAATGGAAGAGTTCTGAAGCCTTTTTAAATGTCAGCGGAATTCCGAGAACAATGGAAGAGTTCCGAAGCATTTTTAAATGTCAGCGGAATTCTGAGAACAATGGAAGAGTTCCGAAGCATTTTTAAACTTCAGCAGAATTCCGAGAACAATGGAAGAGTTCCGAAGCATACTTAAACTTCAGCGGAATTCCGAGAACAATGGAAGAGTTCTGAAGCATTTTTAAAAGTCAGCGGAATACCGAGAACAATGGAAGAGTTCCGAAGCATTTTTAAATGTCAGCGGAATTCCGAGAACAATGGAAGAGTTCTGAAGCATTTTTAAACGTCAGCGGATTTTGAAAACAATGGAAGATTTCCGAAGCATTTTTAAACGTCAGCGGAATTCTGCAAACACTGGAAGAGTTCCGAAGCATTTTTAAACTTCAGCGGAATTTGGAGAACAATCAAAGAGTTCCGAAGCAATTTTAAAAGTCAGCGGAATTCCGAGAACAATGGAAGAGTTGTGAAGCATTTTTAAACGTCAGTGGAATTCCAAGAACAAAGGAAGAGTTCCGAAGCATTTTTAAACGTCAGCGGAATTCCGAGAACAATGGAAGAGTTCTGAAGGCTTTTTAAATGTCAGCGGAATTCCGAGAACAATGGAAGAGTTCTGAAGCATTTTTAAATGTCAGCGGAATTCTGAGAACAATGGAAGAGTTCCGAAGCATTTTTAAACTTCAGCAGAATTCCGAGAACAATGGAAGAGTTCAGAAGCATTTTTAAAAGTCAGCGGAATACCGAGAACAATGGAAGAGTTGTGAAGCATTTTTAAGCATCAGCGGAATTCCGAGAACAATGGAAGAGTTCCGAAGCATTTTTAAACTTCAGAAGAATTCTGAGAACAATGGAAGAGTTCCGAAGCATTCTTAAACTTCAGCGGAATTCCGAGAACAATGGAAGAGTTTCGAAGCATTTTTAAAAGTCAGCGGAATTCCGAGAACAATAGAAGAGTTGTGAAGCAATTTTAAGCGTCAGCGGAATTCCGAGAACAATGGAAGAGTTCCGAAGCATTTTTAAACGTCAGCGGAATTCCGAGAACAATGGAAGAGTTCTGAAGCATTTTTAAAAGTCAGCGGAATTCTGAGAACAATAGAAGAGTTGTGAAGCATTTTTAAGCGTCAGCGGAATTCCGAGAACAATGGAAGAATTCCGAAGCATTTTTAAAATTCAAAACTTCAGCGGAATTCCGAGAACAATGGAAGAGTTCCGAAGCATTTTTAAAAGTCAGCGGAATTCCGAGAACAATGGAAGAGTTCCGAAGCATTTTTAAAAGTCAGCGGAATTCCGAGAACAATGGAAGAGTTCTGAAGCATTTTTAAAAGTCAGCGGAATTCTGAAAACAATAGAAGAGTTGTGAAGCATTTTTAAGCGTCAGCGGAATTCCGAGAACAATCGAAGAGTTCCGAAGCATTTTTAAAAGTCAGCGGAATTCCGAGAACAATGGAAGAGTTGTGAAGCATTTTTAAGCATCAGCGGAATTCCGAGAACAATGGAAGAGTTCCGAAGCATTTTTAAACTTCAGCGGAATTCCGAGGACAATGGAAGAGTTCCGAAGCATTTTTAAATGTCAGCGGAATTCCGAGAACAATAGAAGAGTTGTGAAGCAATTTTAAGCGTCAGCGGAATTTCGAGAACAATGGAAGAGTTCCGAAGCATTTTTATACTTCAGCAGAATTCTGAGAACAATGGAAGAGTTCTGAAGCATTCTTAAACTTCAGCGGAATTCCGAGAACAATGGAACAGTTTTGAAGAAATTTTAAGCGTCAGCGGAATTCCGACAACAATGGAAGAGTTCCGAAGCATTTTTAAAAGTCAGCGGAATTCTGAGAACAATAGAAGAGTTGTGAAGCATTTTTAAGCGTCAGCGGAATTCCGAGAACAATGGAAGAATTCCGAAGCATTTGTAAACTTCAAAACTTCAGAAGAATTCCGAGAACAATGGAAGAGTTCCGAAGCATTTTTAAACTTCAGAAGAATTCTGAGAACAATGGAAGAGTTCCGAAGCATTCTTAAACTTCAGCGGAATTCCGAGAACAATGGAAGAGTTTTGAAGCATTTTTAAAAGTCAGCGGAATTCCGAGAACAATAGAAGAGTTGCGAAGCAATTTTAAGCGTCAGCGGAATTTCGAGAACAATGGAAGAGTTCCGAAGCATTTTTAAACGTCAGCGGAATTCTGAGAACAATGGAAGAGTTCTGAAGCATTTTTAAAAGTCAGCGGAATTCTGAGAACAATAGAAGAGTTGTGAAGCATTTTTAAGCGTCAGCGGAATTCCGAGAACAATGGAAGAATTCCGATGCATTTTTAAACTTCAAAACTTCAGCGGAATTCCGAGAACAATGGAAGAGTTCCGAAGCATTTTTAAAAGTCAGCGGAATTCCGAGAACAATGGAAGAGTTCCGAAGCATTTTTAAAAGTCAGCAGAATTCCGGGAACAATGGAAGGGTACCAAAGCATGTTTAAACTTCAGCGGAATTCTGAGAACAATGTAAGCGTTCCGAAGCATTTTTAAACTTCACCGGAATTCCGAGAACAATGGAAGAGTTCCGAAGCATTTTTAAAAGTCAGCGGAATTCCGAGAACAATGGAAGAGTTCTGAAGCATTTTTAAAAGTCAGCGGAATTCTGAAAACAATAGAAGAGTTGTGAAGCATTTTTAAGCGTCAGCGGAATTCCGAGAACAATCGAAGAGTTCTGAAGCATTTTTAAAAGTCAGCGGAATTCCGAGAACAATGGAAGAGTTGTGAAGCATTTTTAAGCATCAGCGGAATTCCGAGAACAATGGAAGAGTTCCGAAGCATTTTTAAACTTCAGCGGAATTCCGAGGACAATGGCAGAGTTCCGAAGCATTTTTAAATGTCAGCGGAATTCCGAGAACAATAGAAGAGTTGTGAAGCAATTTTAAGCGTCAGCGGAATTTCGAGAACAATGGAAGAGTTCCGAAGCATTTTTAAACGTCAGCGGAATTTTGAAAACAATGGAAGATTTCCGAAGCATTTTTAAACGTCAGCGGAATTCTGCGAACACTGGAAGAGTTCCGAAGCATTTTTAAACTTCAGCGGAATTTGGAGAACAATCGAAGAGTTCCGAAGCATTTTTAAAAGTCAGCGGAATTCCGAGAACAATGGAAGAGTTGTGAAGCATTTTTAAGCATCAGCGGAATTCCGAGAACAATGGAAGAGTTCCGAAGCATTTTTAAACTTCAGCAGAATTCTGAGAACAATGGAAGAGTTCCGAAGCATTCTTAAACTTCAGCGGAATTCCGAGGACAATGGAAGAGTTCCGAAGCATTTTTAAATGTCAGCGGAATTCCGAGAACAATAGAAGAGTTGTGAAGCATTTTTAAGCGTCAGCGGAATTCCGAGAACAATGGAAGAATTCCGAAGCATTTGTAAACTTCAAAACTTCAGAAGAATTCCGAGAACAATGGAAGAGTTCCGAAGCATTTTTAAACTTCAGCAGAATTCCGAGAACAATGGAAGAGTTCCGAAGCATACTTAAACTTCAGCGGAATTCCGAGAACAATGGAAGAGTTGTGAAGCATTTTTAAACGTCAGCGGAATTCCGAGAACAATGGAAGAGTTCTGAAGCCTTTTTAAATGTCAGCGGAATTCCGAGAACAATGGAAGAGTTCCGAAGCATTTTTAAATGTCAGCGGAATTCTGAGAACAATGGAAGAGTTCCGAAGCATTTTTAAACTTCAGCAGAATTCCGAGAACAATGGAAGAGTTCCGAAGCATACTTAAACTTCAGCGGAATTCCGAGAACAATGGAAGAGTTCTGAAGCATTTTTAAAAGTCAGCGGAATACCGAGAACAATGGAAGAGTTCCGAAGCATTTTTAAATGTCAGCGGAATTCCGAGAACAATGGAAGAGTTCTGAAGCATTTTTAAACGTCAGCGGATTTTGAAAACAATGGAAGATTTCCGAAGCATTTTTAAACGTCAGCGGAATTCTGCAAACACTGGAAGAGTTCCGAAGCATTTTTAAACTTCAGCGGAATTTGGAGAACAATCGAAGAGTTCCGAAGCAATTTTAAAAGTCAGCGGAATTCCGAGAACAATGGAAGAGTTGTGAAGCATTTTTAAACGTCAGTGGAATTCCAAGAACAAAGGAAGAGTTCCGAAGCATTTTTAAACGTCAGCGGAATTCCGAGAACAATGGAAGAGTTCTGAAGGCTTTTTAAATGTCAGCGGAATTCCGAGAACAATGGAAGAGTTCCGAAGCATTTTTAAATGTCAGCGGAATTCTGAGAACAATGGAAGAGTTCCGAAGCATTTTTAAACTTCAGCAGAATTCCGAGAACAATGGAAGAGTTCAGAAGCATTTTTAAAAGTCAGCGGAATACCGAGAACAATGGAAGAGTTGTGAAGCATTTTTAAGCATCAGCGGAATTCCGAGAACAATGGAAGTGTTCCGAAGCATTTTTAAACTTCAGAAGAATTCTGAGAACAATGGAAGAGTTCCGAAGCATTCTTAAACTTCAGCGGAATTCCGAGAACAATGGAAGAGTTTCGAAGCATTTTTAAAAGTCAGCGGAATTCCGAGAACAATAGAAGAGTTGTGAAGCAATTTTAAGCGTCAGCGGAATTCCGAGAACAATGGAAGAGTTCCGAAGCATTTTTAAACGTCAGCGGAATTCCGAGAACAATGGAAGAGTTCTGAAGCATTTTTAAAAGTCAGCGGAATTCTGAGAACAATAGAAGAGTTGTGAAGCATTTTTAAGCGTCAGCGGAATTCCGAGAACAATGGAAGAATTCCGAAGCATTTTTAAAATTCAAAACTTCAGCGGAATTCCGAGAACAATGGAAGAGTTTCGAAGCATTTTTAAAAGTCAGCGGAATTCCGAGAACAATAGAAGAGTTGTGAAGCATTTTTAAGCGTCAGCGGAATTCCGAGAACAATGGAAGAATTCCGAAGCATTTGTAAACTTCAAAACTTCAGAAGAATTCCGAGAACAATGGAAGAGTTCCGAAGCATTTTTAAACTTCAGCAGAATTCCGAGAACAATGGAAGGGTTCCGAAGCATACTTAAACTTCAGCGGAATTCAGAGAACAATGGAAGAGTTGTGAAGCATTTTTAAACGTCAGCGGAATTCCGAGAACAATGGAAGAGTTCTGAAGCCTTTTTAAATGTCAGCGGAATTCCGAGAACAATGGAAGAGTTCCGAAGCATTTTTAAATGTCAGCGGAATTCTGAGAACAATGGAAGAGTTCCGAAGCATTTTTAAACTTCAGCAGAATTCCGAGAACAATGGAAGAGTTCCGAAGCATACTTAAACTTCAGCGGAATTCCGAGAACAATGGAAGAGTTCTGAAGCATTTTTAAAAGTCAGCGGAATACCGAGAACAATGGAAGAGTTCCGAAGCATTTTTAAATGTCAGCGGAATTCCGAGAACAATGGAAGAGTTCTGAAGCATTTTTAAACGTCAGCGGATTTTGAAAACAATGGAAGATTTCCGAAGCATTTTTAAACGTCAGCGGAATTCTGCAAACACTGGAAGAGTTCCGAAGCATTTTTAAACTTCAGCGGAATTTGGAGAACAATCAAAGAGTTCCGAAGCAATTTTAAAAGTCAGCGGAATTCCGAGAACAATGGAAGAGTTGTGAAGCATTTTTAAACGTCAGTGGAATTCCAAGAACAAAGGAAGAGTTCCGAAGCATTTTTAAACGTCAGCGGAATTCCGAGAACAATGGAAGAGTTCTGAAGGCTTTTTAAATGTCAGCGGAATTCCGAGAACAATGGAAGAGTTCCGAAGCATTTTTAAATGTCAGCGGAATTCTGAGAACAATGGAAGAGTTCCGAAGCATTTTTAAACTTCAGCAGAATTCCGAGAACAATGGAAGAGTTCAGAAGCATTTTTAAAAGTCAGCGGAATACCGAGAACAATGGAAGAGTTGTGAAGCATTTTTAAGCATCAGCGGAATTCCGAGAACAATGGAAGAGTTCCGAAGCATTTTTAAACTTCAGAAGAATTCTGAGAACAATGGAAGAGTTCCGAAGCATTCTTAAACTTCAGCGGAATTCCGAGAACAATGGAAGAGTTTCGAAGCATTTTTAAAAGTCAGCGGAATTCCGAGAACAATAGAAGAGTTGTGAAGCAATTTTAAGCGTCAGCGGAATTCCGAGAACAATGGAAGAGTTCCGAAGCATTTTTAAACGTCAGCGGAATTCCGAGAACAATGGAAGAGTTCTGAAGCATTTTTAAAAGTCAGCGGAATTCTGAGAACAATAGAAGAGTTGTGAAGCATTTTTAAGCGTCAGCGGAATTCCGAGAACAATGGAAGAATTCCGAAGCATTTTTAAAATTCAAAACTTCAGCGGAATTCCGAGAACAATGGAAGAGTTCCAAAGCATTTTTAAAAGTCAGCGGAATTCCGAGAACAATGGAAGAGTTCCGAAGCATTTTTAAAAGTCAGCGGAATTCCGAGAACAATGGAAGAGTTCTGAAGCATTTTTAAAAGTCAGCGGAATTCTGAAAACAATAGAAGAGTTGTGAAGCATTTTTAAGCGTCAGCGGAATTCCGAGAACAATCGAAGAGTTCCGAAGCATTTTTAAAAGTCAGCGGAATTCCGAGAACAATGGAAGAGTTGTGAAGCATTTTTAAGCATCAGCGGAATTCCGAGAACAATGGAAGAGTTCCGAAGCATTTTTAAACTTCAGCGGAATTCCGAGGACAATGGAAGAGTTCCGAAGCATTTTTAAATGTCAGCGGAATTCCGAGAACAATAGAAGAGTTGTGAAGCAATTTTAAGCGTCAGCGGAATTTCGAGAACAATGGAAGAGTTCCGAAGCATTTTTATACTTCAGCAGAATTCTGAGAACAATGGAAGAGTTCTGAAGCATTCTTAAACTTCAGCGGAATTCCGAGAACAATGGAACAGTTTTGAAGAAATTTTAAGCGTCAGCGGAATTCCGACAACAATGGAAGAGTTCCGAAGCATTTTTAAAAGTCAGCGGAATTCTGAGAACAATAGAAGAGTTGTGAAGCATTTTTAAGCGTCAGCGGAATTCCGAGAACAATGGAAGAATTCCGAAGCATTTGTAAACTTCAAAACTTCAGAAGAATTCCGAGAACAATGGAAGAGTTCCGAAGCATTTTTAAACTTCAGAAGAATTCTGAGAACAATGGAAGAGTTCCGAAGCATTCTTAAACTTCAGCGGAATTCCGAGAACAATAGAAGAGTTGCGAAGCAATTTTAAGCGTCAGCGGAATTTCGAGAACAATGGAAGAGTTCCGAAGCATTTTTAAACGTCAGCGGAATTCCGAGAACAATGGAAGAGTTCTGAAGCATTTTTAAAAGTCAGCGGAATTCTGAGAACAATAGAAGAGTTGTGAAGCATTTTTAAGCGTCAGCGGAATTCCGAGAACAATGGAAGAATTCCGATGCATTTTTAAACTTCAAAACTTCAGCGGAATTCCGAGAACAATGGAAGAGTTCCGAAGCATTTTTAAAAGTCAGCGGAATTCCGAGAACAATGGAAGAGTTCCGAAGCATTTTTAAAAGTCAGCAGAATTCCGGGAACAATGGAAGGGTACCAAAGCATGTTTAAACTTCAGCGGAATTCTGAGAACAATGTAAGCGTTCCGAAGCATTTTTAAACTTCACCGGAATTCCGAGAACAATGGAAGAGTTCCGAAGCATTTTTAAAAGTCAGCGGAATTCCGAGAACAATGGAAGAGTTCTGAAGCATTTTTAAAAGTCAGCGGAATTCTGAAAACAATAGAAGAGTTGTGAAGCATTTTTAAGCGTCAGCGGAATTCCGAGAACAATCGAAGAGTTCCGAAGCATTTTTAAAAGTCAGCGGAATTCTGAGAACAATAGAAGAGTTGTGAAGCATTTTTAAGCGTCAGCGGAATTCCGAGAACAATGGAAGAATTCCGAAGCATTTGTAAACTTCAAAACTTCAGAAGAATTCCGAGAACAATGGAAGAGTTCCGAAGCATTTTTAAACTTCAGCAGAATTCCGAGAACAATGGAAGAGTTCCGAAGCATACTTAAACTTCAGCGGAATTCCGAGAACAATGGAAGAGTTCTGAAGCATTTTTAAAAGTCAGCGGAATACCGAGAACAATGGAAGAGTTGTGAAGCATTTTTAAACGTCAGCGGAATACCAGAACAATGGAAGAGTTCCGAAGCATTTTTAAATGTCAGCGGAATTCCGAGAACAATGGAAGAGTTCTGAAGCATTTTTAAAATTCAGCAGAATTCCGAGAACAATGGAAGAGTTGTGAAGCATTTTTAAACGTCAGCGGAATTCCGAGAACAATGGAAGAGTTCTGAAGCCTTTTTAAATGTCAGCGGAATTCCGAGAACAATGGAAGAGTTCCGAAGCATTTTTAAATGTCAGCGGAATTCTGAGAACAATGGAAGAGTTCCGAAGCATTTTTAAACTTCAGCAGAATTCCAAGAACAATGGAAGAGTTGTGAAGCATTTTTAAGCATCAGCGGAATTCCGAGAACAATGGAAGAGTTCCGAAGCATTTTTAAAAGTCAGCGGAATTCCGAGAACAATGGAAGAGTTGTGAAGCATTTTTAAGCATCAGCGGAATTCCGAGAACAATGGAAGAGTTCCGAAGCATTTTTAAACTTCAGCGGAATTCCGAGGACAATGGAAGAGTTCCGAAGCATTTTTAAATGTCAGCGGAATTCCGAGAACAATAGAAGAGTTGTGAAGCAATTTTAAGCGTCAGCGGAATTTCGAGAACAATGGAAGAGTTCCGAAGCATTTTTATACTTCAGCAGAATTCTGAGAACAATGGAAGAGTTCTGAAGCATTCTTAAACTTCAGCGGAATTCCGAGAACAATGGAACAGTTTTGAAGAAATTTTAAGCGTCAGCGGAATTCCGACAACAATGGAAGAGTTCCGAAGCATTTTTAAAAGTCAGCGGAATTCTGAGAACAATAGAAGAGTTGTGAAGCATTTTTAAGCGTCAGCGGAATTCCGAGAACAATGGAAGAATTCCGAAGCATTTGTAAACTTCAAAACTTCAGAAGAATTCCGAGAACAATGGAAGAGTTCCGAAGCATTTTTAAACTTCAGAAGAATTCTGAGAACAATGGAAGAGTTCCGAAGCATTCTTAAACTTCAGCGGAATTCCGAGAACAATGGAAGAGTTTCGAAGCATTTTTAAAAGTCAGCGGAATTCCGAGAACAATAGAAGAGTTGCGAAGCAATTTTAAGCGTCAGCGGAATTTCGAGAACAATGGAAGAGTTCCGAAGCATTTTTAAACGTCAGCGGAATTCCGAGAACAATGGAAGAGTTCTGAAGCATTTTTAAAAGTCAGCGGAATTCTGAGAAGAATAGAAGAGTTGTGAAGCATTTTTAAGCGTCAGCGGAATTCCGAGAACAATGGAAGAATTCCGATGCATTTTTAAACTTCAAAACTTCAGCGGAATTCCGAGAACAATGGAAGAGTTCCGAAGCATTTTTAAAAGTCAGCGGAATTCCGAGAACAATGGAAGAGTTCCGAAGCATTTTTAAAAGTCAGCAGAATTCCGGGAACAATGGAAGGGTACCAAAGCATGTTTAAACTTCAGCGGAATTCTGAGAACAATGTAAGCGTTCCGAAGCATTTTTAAACTTCACCGGAATTCCGAGAACAATGGAAGAGTTCCGAAGCATTTTTAAAAGTCAGCGGAATTCCGAGAACAATGGAAGAGTTCTGAAGCATTTTTAAAAGTCAGCGGAATTCTGAAAACAATAGAAGAGTTGTGAAGCATTTTTAAGCGTCAGCGGAATTCCGAGAACAATCGAAGAGTTCCGAAGCATTTTTAAAAGTCAGCGGAATTCCGAGAACAATGGAAGAGTTGTGAAGCATTTTTAAGCATCAGCGGAATTCCGAGAACAATGGAAGAGTTCCGATGCATTTTTAAACTTCAGCGGAATTCCGAGGACAATGGAAGAGTTCCGAAGCATTTTTAAATGTCAGCGGAATTCCGAGAACAATAGAAGAGTTGTGAAGCAATTTTAAGCGTCAGCGGAATTTCGAGAACAATGGAAGAGTTCCGAAGCATTTTTATACTTCAGCAGAATTCCGAGAACAATGGAAGAGTTCTGAAGCCTTTTTAAATGTCAGCGGAATTCCGAGAACAATGGAAGAGTTCCGAAGCATTTTTAAATGTCAGCGGAATTCTGAGAACAATGGAAGAGTTCCGAAGCATTTTTAAACTTCAGCAGAATTCCGAGAACAATGGAAGAGTTCCGAAGCATTTTTAAAAGTCAGCGGAATACCGAGAACAATGGAAGAGTTCCGAAGCATTTTTAAATGTCAGCGGAATTCCGAGAACAATGGAAGAGTTCTGAAGCATTTTTAAACGTCAGCGGATTTTGAAAACAATGGAAGATTTCCGAAGCATTTTTAAACGTCAGCGGAATTCTGCAAACACTGGAAGAGTTCCGAAGCATTTTTAAACTTCAGCGGAATTTGGAGAACAATCAAAGAGTTCCGAAGCAATTTTAAAAGTCAGCGGAATTCCGAGAACAATGGAAGAGTTGTGAAGCATTTTTAAACGTCAGTGGAATTCCAAGAACAAAGGAGGAGTTCCGAAGCATTTTTAAACGTCAGCGGAATTCCGAGAACAATGGAAGAGTTCTGAAGGCTTTTTAAATGTCAGCGGAATTCCGAGAACAATGGAAGAGTTCCGAAGCATTTTTAAATGTCAGCGGAATTCTGAGAACAATGGAAGAGTTCCGAAGCATTTTTAAACTTCAGCAGAATTCCGAGAACAATGGAAGAGTTCAGAAGCATTTTTAAAAGTCAGCGGAATACCGAGAACAATGGAAGAGTTGTGAAGCATTTTTAAGCATCAGCGGAATTCCGAGAACAATGGAAGAGTTCCGAAGCATTTTTAAACTTCAGAAGAATTCTGAGAACAATGGAAGAGTTCCGAAGCATTCTTAAACTTCAGCGGAATTCCGAGAACAATGGAAGAGTTTCGAAGCATTTTTAAAAGTCAGCGGAATTCCGAGAACAATAGAAGAGTTGTGAAGCAATTTTAAGCGTCAGCGGAATTCCGAGAACAATGGAAGAGTTCCGAAGCATTTTTAAACGTCAGCGGAATTCCGAGAACAATGGAAGAGTTCTGAAGCATTTTTAAAAGTCAGCGGAATTCTGAGAACAATAGAAGAGTTGTGAAGCATTTTTAAGCGTCAGCGGAATTCCGAGTACAATGGAAGAATTCCGAAGCATTTTTAAAATTCAAAACTTCAGCGGAATTCCGAGAACAATGGAAGAGTTCCGAAGCATTTTTAAAAGTCAGCGGAATTCCGAGAACAATGGAAGAGTTCCGAAGCATTTTTAAAAGTCAGCGGAATTCCGAGAACAATGGAAGAGTTCTGAAGCATTTTTAAAAGTCAGCGGAATTCTGAAAACAATAGAAGAGTTGTGAAGCATTTTTAAGCGTCAGCGGAATTCCGAGAACAATCGAAGAGTTCCGAAGCATTTTTAAAAGTCAGCGGAATTCCGAGAACAATGGAAGAGTTGTGAAGCATTTTTAAGCATCAGCGGAATTCCGAGAACAATGGAAGAGTTCCGAAGCATTTTTAAACTTCAGCGGAATTCCGAGGACAATGGAAGAGTTCCGAAGCATTTTTAAATGTCAGCGGAATTCCGAGAACAATAGAAGAGTTGTGAAGCAATTTTAAGCGTCAGCGGAATTTCGAGAACAATGGAAGAGTTCCGAAGCATTTTTATACTTCAGCAGAATTCTGAGAACAATGGAAGAGTTCTGAAGCATTCTTAAACTTCAGCGGAATTCCGAGAACAATGGAACAGTTTTGAAGAAATTTTAAGCGTCAGCGGAATTCCGACAACAATGGAAGAGTTCCGAAGCATTTTTAAAAGTCAGCGGAATTCTGAGAACAATAGAAGAGTTGTGAAGCATTTTTAAGCGTCAGCGGAATTCCGAGAACAATGGAAGAATTCCGAAGCATTTGTAAACTTCAAAACTTCAGAAGAATTCCGAGAACAATGGAAGAGTTCCGAAGCATTTTTAAACTTCAGAAGAATTCTGAGAACAATGGAAGAGTTCCGAAGCATTCTTAAACTTCAGCGGAATTCCGAGAACAATGGAAGAGTTTCGAAGCATTTTTAAAAGTCAGCGGAATTCCGAGAACAATAGAAGAGTTGCGAAGCAATTTTAAGCGTCAGCGGAATTTCGAGAACAATGGAAGAGTTCCGAAGCATTTTTAAACGTCAGCGGAATTCCGAGAACAATGGAAGAGTTCTGAAGCATTTTTAAAAGTCAGCGGAATTCTGAGAACAATAGAAGAGTTGTGAAGCATTTTTAAGCGTCAGCGGAATTCCGAGAACAATGGAAGAATTCCGATGCATTTTTAAACTTCAAAACTTCAGCGGAATTCCGAGAACAATGGAAGGGTACCAAAGCATGTTTAAACTTCAGCGGAATTCTGAGAACAATGTAAGCGTTCCGAAGCATTTTTAAACTTCACCGGAATTCCGAGAACAATGGAAGAGTTCCGAAGCATTTTTAAAAGTCAGCGGAATTCCGAGAACAATGGAAGAGTTCTGAAGCATTTTTAAAAGTCAGCGGAATTCTGAAAACAATAGAAGAGTTGTGAAGCATTTTTAAGCGTCAGCGGAATTCCGAGAACAATCGAAGAGTTCCGAAGCATTTTTAAAAGTCAGCGGAATTCTGAGAACAATAGAAGAGTTGTGAAGCATTTTTAAGCGTCAGCGGAATTCCGAGAACAATGGAAGAATTCCGAAGCATTTGTAAACTTCAAAACTTCAGAAGAATTCCGAGAACAATGGAAGAGTTCCGAAGCATTTTTAAACTTCAGCAGAATTCCGAGAACAATGGAAGAGTTCCGAAGCATACTTAAACTTCAGCGGAATTCCGAGAACAATGGAAGAGTTCTGAAGCATTTTTAAAAGTCAGCGGAATACCGAGAACAATGGAAGAGTTGTGAAGCATTTTTAAACGTCAGCGGAATACCAGAACAATGGAAGAGTTCCGAAGCATTTTTAAATGTCAGCGGAATTCCGAGAACAATGGAAGAGTTCTGAAGCATTTTTAAAATTCAGCAGAATTCCGAGAACAATGGAAGAGTTCAGAAGCATTTTTAAAAGTCAGCGGAATACCGAGAACAATGGAAGAGTTGTGAAGCCTTTTTAAATGTCAGCGGAATTCCGAGAACAATGGAAGAGTTCCGAAGCATTTTTAAATGTCAGCGGAATTCTGAGAACAATGGAAGAGTTCCGAAGCATTTTTAAACTTCAGCAGAATTCCAAGAACAATGG
This sequence comes from Phyllobates terribilis, assembly GCF_046119375.1. Taxonomy (NCBI): domain Eukaryota; kingdom Metazoa; phylum Chordata; class Amphibia; order Anura; family Dendrobatidae; genus Phyllobates; species Phyllobates terribilis. The sequence continues at coordinate 16,466,818 of NW_027362775.1, read as the reverse complement.
AAGAGTTGTGAAGCATTTTTAAGCATCAGCGGAATTCCGAGAACAATGGAAGAGTTCCGAAGCATTTTTAAACGTCAGCGGAATTCCGAGAACAATGGAAGAGTTCTGAAGCATTTTTAAAAGTCAGCGGAATTCTGAGAACAATAGAAGAGTTGTGAAGCATTTTTAAGCGTCAGCGGAATTCCGAGAACAATGGAAGAATTCCGATGCATTTTTAAACTTCAAAACTTCAGCGGAATTCCGAGAACAATGGAAGAGTTCCGAAGCATTTTTAAAAGTCAGCGGAATTCCGAGAACAATGGAAGAGTTCCGAAGCATTTTTAAAAGTCAGCAGAATTCCGGGAACAATGGAAGGGTACCAAAGCATGTTTAAACTTCAGCGGAATTCTGAGAACAATGTAAGCGTTCCGAAGCATTTTTAAACTTCACCGGAATTCCGAGAACAATGGAAGAGTTCCGAAGCATTTTTAAAAGTCAGCGGAATTCCGAGAACAATGGAAGAGTTCTGAAGCATTTTTAAAAGTCAGCGGAATTCTGAAAACAATAGAAGAGTTGTGAAGCATTTTTAAGCGTCAGCGGAATTCCGAGAACAATCGAAGAGTTCCGAAGCATTTTTAAAAGTCAGCGGAATTCCGAGAACAATGGAAGAGTTGTGAAGCATTTTTAAGCATCAGCGGAATTCCGAGAACAATGGAAGAGTTCCGAAGCATTTTTAAACTTCAGCGGAATTCCGAGGACAATGGAAGAGTTCCGAAGCATTTTTAAATGTCAGCGGAATTCCGAGAACAATAGAAGAGTTGTGAAGCAATTTTAAGCGTCAGCGGAATTTCGAGAACAATGGAAGAGTTCCGAAGCATTTTTATACTTCAGCAGAATTCTGAGAACAATGGAAGAGTTCTGAAGCATTCTTAAACTTCAGCGGAATTCCGAGAACAATGGAACAGTTTTGAAGAAATTTTAAGCGTCAGCGGAATTCCGACAACAATGGAAGAGTTCCGAAGCATTTTTAAAAGTCAGCGGAATTCTGAGAACAATAGAAGAGTTGTGAAGCATTTTTAAGCGTCAGCGGAATTCCGAGAACAATGGAAGAATTCCGAAGCATTTGTAAACTTCAAAACTTCAGAAGAATTCCGAGAACAATGGAAGAGTTCCGAAGCATTTTTAAACTTCAGCAGAATTCCGAGAACAATGGAAGAGTTCCGAAGCATACTTAAACTTCAGCGGAATTCCGAGAACAATGGAAGAGTTCTGAAGCATTTTTAAAAGTCAGCGGAATACCGAGAACAATGGAAGAGTTCCGAAGCATTTTTAAACGTCAGCGGAATTCCGAGAACAATGGAAGAGTTCTGAAGCATTTTTAAAAGTCAGCGGAATTCTGAGAACAATAGAAGAGTTGTGAAGCATTTTTAAGCGTCAGCGGAATTCCGAGAACAATGGAAGAATTCCGATGCATTTTTAAACTTCAAAACTTCAGCGGAATTCCGAGAACAATGGAAGAGTTCCGAAGCATTTTTAAAAGTCAGCGGAATTCCGAGAACAATGGAAGAGTTCCGAAGCATTTTTAAAAGTCAGCAGAATTCCGGGAACAATGGAAGGGTACCAAAGCATGTTTAAACTTCAGCGGAATTCTGAGAACAATGTAAGCGTTCCGAAGCATTTTTAAACTTCACCGGAATTCCGAGAACAATGGAAGAGTTCCGAAGCATTTTTAAACATCAGCGGAATTCCGAGAACAATGGAAGAGTTCTGAAGCATTTTTAAACGTCAGCGGAATTTTGAAAACAATGGAAGATTTCCGAAGCATTTTTAAACGTCAGCGGAATTCTGCGAACACTGGATGAGTTCCGAAGCATTTTTAAACTTCAGAGGAATTTGGAGAACAATCGAAGAGTTCCGAAGCATTTTTAAAAGTCAGCAGAATTCCGAGAACAATGGAAGAGTTGTGAAGCATTTTTAAGCGTCAGCGGAATTCCGAGAACAATGGAAGAGTTCCGAAGCATTTTTAAACTTCAGCAGAATTCTGAGAACAATGGAAGAGTTCCGAAGTATTCTTAAACTTCAGCGGAATTCCGAGAACAATGGAAGAGTTTCGAAGCATTTTTAAAAGTCAGCGGAATTCCGAGAACAATAGAAGAGTTGTGAAGCAATTTTAAGCGTCAGCGGAATTCCGAGAACAATGGAAGTGTTCCGAAGCATTTTTAAACGTCTGCGGAATTCCGAGAACAATGGAAGAGTTCTGAAGCATTTTTAAAAGTCAGCGGAATTCTGAGAACAATAGAAGAGTTGTGAAGCATTTTTAAGCATCAGCGGAATTCCGAGAACAATGGAAGAATTCCGAAGCATTTTTAAACTTCAAAACTTCAGCAGAATTCCGAGAACAATGGAAGAGTTCTGAAGCATTCTTAAATTTCAGCGGAATTCCGAGAACAATGGAAGAGTTCCGAAGCATTTTTAAAAGTCAGCGGAATTCCGAGAACAATGGAAGAGTTCCGAAGCATTTTTAAAAGTCAGCAGAATTCCGAGAACAATAGAAGAGTACCAAAGCATGTTTAAACTTCAGCGGAATTCTGAGAACAATGGAAGAGTTCCGAAGCATTTTTAAACGTCAGCGGAATTCCGAGAACAATGGAAGAGTTCTGAAGCATTTTTAAACGTCAGCGGAATTTTGAAAACAATGGAAGATTTCCGAAGCATTTTTAAACGTCAGCGGAATTCTGCGAACACTGGAAGAGTTCCGAAGCATTTTTAAACTTCAGCGGAATTTGGAGAACAATCGAAGAGTTCCGAAGCATTTTTAAAAGTCAGCGGAATTCCGAGAACAATGGAAGAGTTCTGAAGCATTTTTAAAAGTCAGCGGAATTCTGAAAACAATAGAAGAGTTGTGAAGCATTTTTAAGCGTCAGCGGAATTCCGAGAACAATCGAAGAGTTCCGAAGCATTTTTAAAAGTCAGCGGAATTCCGAGAACAATGGAAGAGTTGTGAAGCATTTTTAAGCATCAGCGGAATTCCGAGAACAATGGAAGAGTTCCGAAGCATTTTTAAACTTCAGCGGAATTCCGAGGACAATGGAAGAGTTCCGAAGCATTTTTAAATGTCAGCGGAATTCCGAGAACAATAGAAGAGTTGTGAAGCAATTTTAAGCGTCAGCGGAATTTCGAGAACAATGGAAGAGTTCCGAAGCATTTTTATACTTCAGCAGAATTCTGAGAACAATGGAAGAGTTCTGAAGCATTCTTAAACTTCAGCGGAATTCCGAGAACAATGGAACAGTTTTGAAGAAATTTTAAGCGTCAGCGGAATTCCGACAACAATGGAAGAGTTCCGAAGCATTTTTAAAAGTCAGCGGAATTCTGAGAACAATAGAAGAGTTGTGAAGCATTTTTAAGCGTCAGCGGAATTCCGAGAACAATGGAAGAATTCCGAAGCATTTGTAAACTTCAAAACTTCAGAAGAATTCCGAGAACAATGGAAGAGTTCCGAAGCATTTTTAAACTTCAGAAGAATTCTGAGAACAATGGAAGAGTTCCGAAGCATTCTTAAACTTCAGCGGAATTCCGAGAACAATGGAAGAGTTTCGAAGCATTTTTAAAAGTCAGCGGAATTCCGAGAACAATAGAAGAGTTGCGAAGCAATTTTAAGCGTCAGCGGAATTTCGAGAACAATGGAAGAGTTCCGAAGCATTTTTAAACGTCAGCGGAATTCCGAGAACAATGGAAGAGTTCTGAAGCATTTTTAAAAGTCAGCGGAATTCTGAGAACAATAGAAGAGTTGTGAAGCATTTTTAAGCGTCAGCGGAATTCCGAGAACAATGGAAGAATTCCGATGCATTTTTAAACTTCAAAACTTCAGCGGAATTCCGAGAACAATGGAAGGGTACCAAAGCATGTTTAAACTTCAGCGGAATTCTGAGAACAATGTAAGCGTTCCGAAGCATTTTTAAACTTCACCGGAATTCCGAGAACAATGGAAGAGTTCCGAAGCATTTTTAAAAGTCAGCGGAATTCCGAGAACAATGGAAGAGTTCTGAAGCATTTTTAAAAGTCAGCGGAATTCTGAAAACAATAGAAGAGTTGTGAAGCATTTTTAAGCGTCAGCGGAATTCCGAGAACAATCGAAGAGTTCCGAAGCATTTTTAAAAGTCAGCGGAATTCTGAGAACAATAGAAGAGTTGTGAAGCATTTTTAAGCGTCAGCGGAATTCCGAGAACAATGGAAGAATTCCGAAGCATTTGTAAACTTCAAAACTTCAGAAGAATTCCGAGAACAATGGAAGAGTTCCGAAGCATTTTTAAACTTCAGCAGAATTCCGAGAACAATGGAAGAGTTCCGAAGCATACTTAAACTTCAGCGGAATTCCGAGAACAATGGAAGAGTTCTGAAGCATTTTTAAAAGTCAGCGGAATACCGAGAACAATGGAAGAGTTGTGAAGCATTTTTAAACGTCAGCGGAATACCAGAACAATGGAAGAGTTCCGAAGCATTTTTAAATGTCAGCGGAATTCCGAGAACAATGGAAGAGTTCTGAAGCATTTTTAAAATTCAGCAGAATTCCGAGAACAATGGAAGAGTTGTGAAGCATTTTTAAACGTCAGCGGAATTCCGAGAACAATGGAAGAGTTCTGAAGCCTTTTTAAATGTCAGCGGAATTCCGAGAACAATGGAAGAGTTCCGAAGCATTTTTAAATGTCAGCGGAATTCTGAGAACAATGGAAGAGTTCCGAAGCATTTTTAAACTTCAGCAGAATTCCAAGAACAATGGAAGAGTTGTGAAGCATTTTTAAGCATCAGCGGAATTCCGAGAACAATGGAAGAGTTCCGAAGCATTTTTAAACGTCAGCGGAATTCCGAGAACAATGGAAGAGTTCTGAAGCATTTTTAAAAGTCAGCGGAATTCTGAGAACAATAGAAGAGTTGTGAAGCATTTTTAAGCGTCAGCGGAATTCCGAGAACAATGGAAGAATTCCGATGCATTTTTAAACTTCAAAACTTCAGCGGAATTCCGAGAACAATGGAAGAGTTCCGAAGCATTTTTAAAAGTCAGCGGAATTCCGAGAACAATGGAAGAGTTCCGAAGCATTTTTAAAAGTCAGCAGAATTCCGGGAACAATGGAAGGGTACCAAAGCATGTTTAAACTTCAGCGGAATTCTGAGAACAATGTAAGCGTTCCGAAGCATTTTTAAACTTCACCGGAATTCCGAGAACAATGGAAGAGTTCCGAAGCATTTTTAAAAGTCAGCGGAATTCCGAGAACAATGGAAGAGTTCTGAAGCATTTTTAAAAGTCAGCGGAATTCTGAAAACAATAGAAGAGTTGTGAAGCATTTTTAAGCGTCAGCGGAATTCCGAGAACAATCGAAGAGTTCCGAAGCATTTTTAAAAGTCAGCGGAATTCCGAGAACAATGGAAGAGTTGTGAAGCATTTTTAAGCATCAGCGGAATTCCGAGAACAATGGAAGAGTTCCGAAGCATTTTTAAACTTCAGCGGAATTCCGAGGACAATGGAAGAGTTCCGAAGCATTTTTAAATGTCAGCGGAATTCCGAGAACAATAGAAGAGTTGTGAAGCAATTTTAAGCGTCAGCGGAATTTCGAGAACAATGGAAGAGTTCCGAAGCATTTTTATACTTCAGCAGAATTCTGAGAACAATGGAAGAGTTCTGAAGCATTCTTAAACTTCAGCGGAATTCCGAGAACAATGGAACAGTTTTGAAGAAATTTTAAGCGTCAGCGGAATTCCGACAACAATGGAAGAGTTCCGAAGCATTTTTAAAAGTCAGCGGAATTCTGAGAACAATAGAAGAGTTGTGAAGCATTTTTAAGCGTCAGCGGAATTCCGAGAACAATGGAAGAATTCCGAAGCATTTGTAAACTTCAAAACTTCAGAAGAATTCCGAGAACAATGGAAGAGTTCCGAAGCATTTTTAAACTTCAGCAGAATTCCGAGAACAATGGAAGAGTTCCGAAGCATACTTAAACTTCAGCGGAATTCCGAGAACAATGGAAGAGTTCTGAAGCATTTTTAAAAGTCAGCGGAATACCGAGAACAATGGTAGAGTTCCGAAGCATTTTTAAACGTCAGCGGAATTCCGAGAACAATGGAAGAGTTCTGAAGCATTTTTAAAAGTCAGCGGAATTCTGAGAACAATAGAAGAGTTGTGAAGCATTTTTAAGCGTCAGCGGAATTCCGAGAACAATGGAAGAATTCCGATGCATTTTTAAACTTCAAAACTTCAGCGGAATTCCGAGAACAATGGAAGAGTTCCGAAGCATTTTTAAAAGTCAGCGGAATTCCGAGAACAATGGAAGAGTTCCGAAGCATTTTTAAAAGTCAGCAGAATTCCGGGAACAATGGAAGGGTACCAAAGCATGTTTAAACTTCAGCGGAATTCTGAGAACAATGTAAGCGTTCCGAAGCATTTTTAAACTTCACCGGAATTCCGAGAACAATGGAAGAGTTCCGAAGCATTTTTAAACATCAGCGGAATTCCGAGAACAATGGAAGAGTTCTGAAGCATTTTTAAACGTCAGCGGAATTTTGAAAACAATGGAAGATTTCCGAAGCATTTTTAAACGTCAGCGGAATTCTGCGAACACTGGATGAGTTCCGAAGCATTTTTAAACTTCAGAGGAATTTGGAGAACAATCGAAGAGTTCCGAAGCATTTTTAAAAGTCAGCAGAATTCCGAGAACAATGGAAGAGTTGTGAAGCATTTTTAAGCGTCAGCGGAATTCCGAGAACAATGGAAGAGTTCCGAAGCATTTTTAAACTTCAGCAGAATTCTGAGAACAATGGAAGAGTTCCGAAGTATTCTTAAACTTCAGCGGAATTCCGAGAACAATGGAAGAGTTTCGAAGCATTTTTAAAAGTCAGCGGAATTCCGAGAACAATAGAAGAGTTGTGAAGCAATTTTAAGCGTCAGCGGAATTCCGAGAACAATGGAAGTGTTCCGAAGCATTTTTAAACGTCTGCGGAATTCCGAGAACAATGGAAGAGTTCTGAAGCATTTTTAAAAGTCAGCGGAATTCTGAGAACAATAGAAGAGTTGTGAAGCATTTTTAAGCATCAGCGGAATTCCGAGAACAATGGAAGAATTCCGAAGCATTTTTAAACTTCAAAACTTCAGCAGAATTCCGAGAACAATGGAAGAGTTCTGAAGCATTCTTAAATTTCAGCGGAATTCCGAGAACAATGGAAGAGTTCCGAAGCATTTTTAAAAGTCAGCGGAATTCCGAGAACAATGGAAGAGTTCCGAAGCATTTTTAAAAGTCAGCAGAATTCCGAGAACAATAGAAGAGTACCAAAGCATGTTTAAACTTCAGCGGAATTCTGAGAACAATGGAAGAGTTCCGAAGCATTTTTAAACGTCAGCGGAATTCCGAGAACAATGGAAGAGTTCTGAAGCATTTTTAAACGTCAGCGGAATTTTGAAAACAATGGAAGATTTCCGAAGCATTTTTAAACGTCAGCGGAATTCTGCGAACACTGGAAGAGTTCCGAAGCATTTTTAAACTTCAGCGGAATTTGGAGAACAATCGAAGAGTTCCGAAGCATTTTTAAAAGTCAGCGGAATTCCGAGAACAATGGAAGAGTTGTGAAGCATTTTTAAGCATCAGCGGAATACCAGAACAATGGAAGAGTTGTGAAGCATTTTTAAGCATCAGCGGAATTCCGAGAACAATGGAAGAGTTCCGAAGCATTTTTAAACTTCAGAAGAATTCTGAGAACAATGGAAGAGTTCCGAAGCATTCTTAAACTTCAGCGGAATTCCGAGAACACTGGAAGAGTTCCGAAGCATTTTTAAACTTCAGCGGAATTTGGAGAACAATCGAAGAGTTCCGAAGCAATTTTAAAAGTCAGCGGAATTCCGAGAACAATTGAAGAGTTGTGAAGCATTTTTAAACGTCAGTGGAATTCCAAGAACAAAGGAAGAGTTCCGAAGCATTTTTAAACGTCAGCGGAATTCCGAGAACAATGGAAGAGTTCTGAAGGCTTTTTAAATGTCAGCGGAATTCCGAGAACAATGGAAGGGTTCCAAAGCATTTTTAAATGTCAGCGGAATTCTGAGAACAATGGAAGTGTTCCGAAGCATTTTTAAACTTCAGCAGAATTCCGAGAACAATGGAAGAGTTCCGAAGCATACTTAAACTTCAGCGGAACTCCGAGAACAATGGAAGAGTTCAGAAGCATTTTTAAAAGTCAGCGGAATACCGAGAACAATGGAAGAGTTGTGAAGCATTTTTAAGCATCAGCGGAATTCCGAGAACAATGGAAGAGTTCCGAAGCATTTTTAAACTTCAGAAGAATTCTGAGAACAATGGAAGAGTTCCGAAGCATTCTTAAACTTCAGCGGAATTCCGAGAACAATGGAAGAGTTTCGAAGCATTTTTAAAAGTCAGCGGAATTCCGAGAACAAAAGAAGAGTTGTGAAGCAATTTTAAGCGTCAGCGGAATTCCGAGAACAATGGAAGAGTTCCGAAGCATTTTTAAACGTCAGCGGAATTCCGAGAACAATGGAAGAGTTCTGAAGCATTTTTAAAAGTCAGCGGAATTCTGAGAACAATAGAAGAGTTGTGAAGCATTTTTAAGCGTCAGCGGAATTCCGAGAACAATGGAAGAATTCCGAAGCATTTTTAAACTTCAAAACTTCAGCGGAATTCCGAGAACAATGGAAGAGTTCCGAAGCATTTTTAAAAGTCAGCGGAATTCCGAGAACAATGGAAGAGTTCCGAAGCATTTTTAAAAGTCAGCAGAATTCCGGGAACAATGGAAGGGTACCAAAGCATGTTTAAACTTCAGCGGAATTCTGAGAAGAATGTAAGCGTTCCGAAGCATTTTTAAACTTCACCGGAATTCCGAGAACAATGGAAGAGTTCCGAAGCATTTTTAAACATCAGCGGAATTCCGAGAACAATGGAAGAGTTCTGAAGCATTTTTAAACGTCAGCGGAATTTTGAAAACAATGGAAGATTTCCGAAGCATTTTTAAACGTCAGCGGAATTCTGCGAACACTGGATGAGTTCCGAAGCATTTTTAAACTTCAGAGGAATTTGGAGAACAATCGAAGAGTTCCGAAGCATTTTTAAAAGTCAGCAGAATTCCGAGAACAATGGAAGAGTTGTGAAGCATTTTTAAGCGTCAGCGGAATTCCGAGAACAATGGAAGAGTTCCGAAGCATTTTTAAACTTCAGCAGAATTCTGAGAACAATGGAAGAGTTCCGAAGTATTCTTAAACTTCAGTGGAATTCCGAGAACAATGGAAGAGTTTCGAAGCATTTTTAAAAGTCAGCGGAATTCCGAGAACAATAGAAGAGTTGTGAAGCAATTTTAAGCGTCAGCGGAATTCCGAAAACAATGGAAGTGTTCCGAAGCATTTTTAAACGTCAGCGGAATTCCGAGAACAATGGAAGAGTTCTGAAGCATTTTTAAAAGTCAGCGGAATTCTGAGAACAATAGAAGAGTTGTGAAGCATTTTTAAGCGTCAGCGGAATTCCGAGAACAATGGAAGAATTCCGAAGCATTTTTAAACTTCAAAACTTCAGCAGAATTCCGAGAACAATGGAAGAGTTCTGAAGCATTCTTAAACTTCAGCGGAATTCCGAGAACAATGGAAGAGTTCCGAAGCATTTTTAAAAGTCAGCGGAATTCCGAGAACAATGGAAGAGTTCCGAAGCATTTTTAAAAGTCAGCAGAATTCCGAGAACAATAGAAGAGTACCAAAGCATGTTTAAACTTCAGCGGAATTCTGAGAACAATGGAAGAGTTCCGAAGCATTTTTAAACGTCAGCGGAATTCCGAGAACAATGGAAGAGTTCTGAAGCATTTTTAAACGTCAGCGGAATTTTGAAAACAATGGAAGATTTCCGAAGCATTTTTAAACATCAGCGGAATTCTGCCAACACTGGAAGAGTTCCGAAGCATTTTTAAACTTCAGCGGAATTTGGAGAACAATCGAAGAGTTCCGAAGCATTTTTAAAAGTCAGCGGAATTCCTAGAACAATGGAAGAGTTGTGAAGCATTTTTAAGCATCAGCGGAATACCAGAACAATGGAAGAGTTGTGAAGCATTTTTAAGCATCAGCGGAATTCCGAGAACAATGGAAGAGTTCCAAAGCATTTTTAAACTTCAGAAGAATTCTGAGAACAATAGAAGAGTTCCGAAGCATTCTTAAACTTCAGCGGAATTCCGAGAACACTGGAAGAGTTCCGAAGCATTTTTAAACTTCAGCGGAATTTGGAGAACAATCGAAGAGTTCCGAAGCAATTTTAAAAGTCAGCGGAATTCCGAGAACAATGGAAGAGTTGTGAAGCATTTTTAAACGTCAGTGGAATTCCAAGAACAAAGGAAGAGTTCCGAAGCATTTTTAAACGTCAGCGGAATTCCGAGAACAATGGAAGAGTTCTGAAGGCTTTTTAAATGTCAGCGGAATTCCGAGAACAATGGAAGAGTTCCGAAGCATTTTTAAATGTCAGCGGAATTCTGAGAACAATGGAAGTGTTCCGAAGCATTTTTAAACTTCAGCAGAATTCCGAGAACAATGGAAGAGTTCCGAAGCATACTTAAACTTCAGCGGAATTCCGAGAACAATGGAAGAGTTCCGAAGCATTTTTAAAAGTCAGCAGAATTCCGAGAACAATAGAAGAGTACCAAAGCATGTTTAAACTTCAGCGGAATTCTGAGAACAATGGAAGAGTTCCGAAGCATTTTTAAACGTCAGCGGAATTCCGAGAACAATGGAAGAGTTCTGAAGCATTTTTAAACGTCAGCGGAATTTTGAAAACAATGGAAGATTTCCGAAGCATTTTTAAACATCAGCGGAATTCTGCGAACACTGGAAGAGTTCCGAAGCATTTTTAAACTTCAGCGGAATTTGGAGAACAATCGAAGAGTTCCGAAGCATTTTTAAAAGTCAGCGGAATTCCGAGAACAATGGAAGAGTTGTGAAGCATTTTTAAGCATCAGCGGAATACCAGAACAATGGAAGAGTTGTGAAGCATTTTTAAGCATCAGTGGAATTCCGAGAACAATGGAAGAGTTCCGAAGCATTTTTAAACTTCAGAAGAATTCTGAGAACAATGGAAGAGTTCCGAAGCATTCTTAAACTTCAGCGGAATTCCGAGAACACTGGAAGAGTTCCGAAGCATTTTTAAACTTCAGCGGAATTTGGAGAACAATCGAAGAGTTCCGAAGCAATTTTAAAAGTCAGCGGAATTCCGAGAACAATGGAAGAGTTGTGAAGCATTTTTAAACGTCAGTGGAATTCCAAGAACAAAGGAAGAGTTCCGAAGCATTTTTAAACGTCAGCGGAATTCCGAGAACAATGGAAGAGTTCTGAAGGCTTTTTAAATGTCAGCGGAATTCCGAGAACAATGGAAGGGTTCCAAAGCATTTTTAAATGTCAGCGGAATTCTGAGAACAATGGAAGTGTTCCGAAGCATTTTTAAACTTCAGCAGAATTCCGAGAACAATGGAAGAGTTCCGAAGCATACTTAAACTTCAGCGGAACTCCGAGAACAATGGAAGAGTTCAGAAGCATTTTTAAAAGTCAGCGGAATACCGAGAACAATGGAAGAGTTGTGAAGCATTTTTAAGCATCAGCGGAATTCCGAGAACAATGGAAGAGTTCCGAAGCATTTTTAAACTTCAGCAGAATTCTGAGAACAATGGAAGAGTTCCGAAGTATTCTTAAACTTCAGCGGAATTCCGAGAACAATGGAAGAGTTTCGAAGCATTTTTATAAGTCAGCGGAATTCCGAGAACAATAGAAGAGTTGTGAAGCAATTTTAAGCGTCAGCGGAATTCCGAGAACAATGGAAGTGTTCCGAAGCATTTTTAAACGTCAGCGGAATTCCGAGAACAATGGAAGAGTTCTGAAGCATTTTTAAAAGTCAGCGGAATTCTGAGAACAATAGAAGAGTTGTGAAGCATTTTTAAGCGTCAGCGGAATTCCGAGAACAATGGAAGAATTCCGAAGCATTTTTAAACTTCAAAACTTCAGCAGAATTCCGAGAACAATGGAAGAGTTCTGAAGCATTCTTAAACTTCAGCGGAATTCCGAGAACAATGGAAGAGTTCCGAAGCATTTTTAAAAGTCAGCGGAATTCCGAGAACAATGGAAGAGTTCCGAAGCATTTTTAAAAGTCAGCAGAATTCCGAGAACAATAGAAGAGTACCAAAGCATGTTTAAACTTCAGCGGAATTCTGAGAACAATGGAAGAGTTCCGAAGCATTTTTAAACGTCAGCGGAATTCCGAGAACAATGGAAGAGTTCTGAAGCATTTTTAAACATCAGCGGAATTTTGAAAACAATGGAAGATTTCCGAAGCATTTTTAAACATCAGCGGAATTCTGCGAACACTGGAAGAGTTCCGAAGCATTTTTAAACTTCAGCGGAATTTGGAGAACAATCGAAGAGTTCCGAAGCATTTTTAAAAGTCAGCGGAATTCCGAGAACAATGGAAGAGTTGTGAAGCATTTTTAAGCATCAGCGGAATACCAGAACAATGGAAGAGTTGTGAAGCATTTTTAAGCATCAGCGGAATTCCGAGAACAATGGAAGAGTTCCAAAGCATTTTTAAACTTCAGAAGAATTCTGAGAACAATGGAAGAGTTCCGAAGCATTCTTAAACTTCAGCGGAATTCCGAGAACACTGGAAGAGTTCCGAAGCATTTTTAAACTTCAGCGGAATTTGGAGAACAATCGAAGAGTTCCGAAGCAATTTTAAAAGTCAGCGGAATTCCGAGAACAATGGAAGAGTTGTGAAGCATTTTTAAACGTCAGTGGAATTCCAAGAACAAAGGAAGAGTTCCGAAGCATTTTTAAACGTCAGCGGAATTCCGAGAACAATGGAAGAGTTCTGAAGGCTTTTTAAATGTCAGCGGAATTCCGAGAACAATGGAAGAGTTCCGAAGCATTTTTAAATGTCAGCGGAATTCTGAGAAAAATGGAAGTGTTCCGAAGCATTTTTAAACTTCCGCAGAATTCCGAGAACAATGGAAGAGTTCCGAAGCATACTTAAACTTCAGCGGAATTCCGAGAACAATGGAAGAGTTCCGAAGCATTTTTAAAAGTCAGCAGAATTCCGAGAACAATAGAAGAGTACCAAAGCATGTTTAAACTTCAGCGGAATTCTGAGAACAATGGAAGAGTTCCGAAGCATTTTTAAACGTCAGCGGAATTCCGAGAACAATGGAAGAGTTCTGAAGCATTTTTAAACGTCAGCGGAATTTTGAAAACAATGGAAGATTTCCGAAGCATTTTTAAACATCAGCGGAATTCTGCGAACACTGGAAGAGTTCCGAAGCATTTTTAAACTTCAGCGGAATTTGGAGAACAATCGAAGAGTTCCGAAGAATTTTTAAAAGTCAGCGGAATTCCGAGAACAATGGAAGAGTTGTGAAGCATTTTTAAGCATCAGCGGAATACCAGAACAATGGAAGAGTTGTGAAGCATTTTTAAGCATCAGCGGAATTCCGAGAACAATGGAAGAGTTCCGAAGCATTTTTAAACTTCAGAAGAATTCTGAGAACAATGGAAGAGTTCCGAAGCATTCTTAAACTTCAGCGGAATTCCGAGAACACTGGAAGAGTTCCGAAGCATTTTTAAACTTCAGCGGAATTTGGAGAACAATCGAAGAGTTCCGAAGCAATTTTAAAAGTCAGCGGAATTCCGAGAACAATGGAAGAGTTGTGAAGCATTTTTAAACGTCAGTGGAATTCCAAGAACAAAGGAAGAGTTCCGAAGCATTTTTAAACGTCAGCGGAATTCCGAGAACAATGGAAGAGTTCTGAAGGCTTTTTAAATGTCAGCGGAATTCCGAGAACAATGGAAGGGTTCCAAAGCATTTTTAAATGTCAGCGGAATTCTGAGAACAATGGAAGTGTTCCGAAGCATTTTTAAACTTCAGCAGAATTCCGAGAACAATGGAAGAGTTCCGAAGCATACTTAAACTTCAGCGGAACTCCGAGAACAATGGAAGAGTTCAGAAGCATTTTTAAAAGTCAGCGGAATACCGAGAACAATGGAAGAGTTGTGAAGCATTTTTAAGCATCAGCGGAATTCCGAGAACAATGGAAGAGTTCCGAAGCATTTTTAAACTTCAGAAGAATTCTGAGAACAATGGAAGAGTTCCGAAGCATTCTTAAACTTCAGCGGAATTCCGAGAACAATGGAAGAGTTTCGAAGCATTTTTAAAAGTCAGCGGAATTCCGAGAACAAAAGAAGAGTTGTGAAGCAATTTTAAGCGTCAGCGGAATTCCGAGAACAATGGAAGAGTTCCGAAGCATTTTTAAACGTCAGCGGAATTCCGAGAACAATGGAAGAGTTCCGAAGCATTTTTAAAAGTCAGCAGAATTCCGAGAACAATAGAAGAGTACCAAAGCATGTTTAAACTTCAGCGGAATTCTGAGAACAATGGAAGAGTTCCGAAGCATTTTTAAACGTCAGCGGAATTCCGAGAACAATGGAAGAGTTCTGAAGCATTTTTAAACGTCAGCGGAATTTTGAAAACAATGGAAGATTTCCGAAGCATTTTTAAACATCAGCGGAATTCTGCGAACACTGGAAGAGTTCCGAAGCATTTTTAAACTTCAGCGGAATTTGGAGAACAATCGAAGAGTTCCGAAGCATTTTTAAAAGTCAGCGGAATTCCGAGAACAATGGAAGAGTTGTGAAGCATTTTTAAGCATCAGCGGAATACCAGAACAATGGAAGAGTTGTGAAGCATTTTTAAGCATCAGCGGAATACCAGAACAATAGAAGAGTTGTGAAGCATTTTTAAGCGTCAGCGGAATTCCGAGAACAATGGAAGAATTCCGAAGCATTTTTAAACTTCAAAACTTCAGCGGAATTCCGAGAACAATGGAAGAGTTCCGAAGCATTTTTAAAAGTCAGCGGAATTCCGAGAACAATGGAAGAGTTCCGAAGCATTTTTAAAAGTCAGCAGAATTCCGGGAACAATGGAAGGGTACCAAAGCATGTTTAAACTTCAGCGGAATTCTGAGAACAATGTAAGCGTTCCGAAGCATTTTTAAACTTCACCGGAATTCCGAGAACAATGGAAGAGTTCCGAAGCATTTTTAAACATCAGCGGAATTCCGAGAACAATGGAAGAGTTCTGAAGCATTTTTAAACGTCAGCGGAATTTTGAAAACAATGGAAGATTTCCGAAGCATTTTTAAACGTCAGCGGAATTCTGCGAACACTGGATGAGTTCCGAAGCATTTTTAAACTTCAGAGGAATTTGGAGAACAATCGAAGAGTTCCGAAGCATTTTTAAAAGTCAGCAGAATTCCGAGAACAATGGAAGAGTTGTGAAGCATTTTTAAGCGTCAGCGGAATTCCGAGAACAATGGAAGAGTTCCGAAGCATTTTTAAACTTCAGCAGAATTCTGAGAACAATGGAAGAGTTCCGAAGTATTCTTAAACTTCAGCGGAATTCCGAGAACAATGGAAGAGTTTCGAAGCATTTTTAAAAGTCAGCGGAATTCCGAGAACAATAGAAGAGTTGTGAAGCAATTTTAAGCGTCAGCGGAATTCCGAGAACAATGGAAGTGTTCCGAAGCATTTTTAAACGTCAGCGGAATTCCGAGAACAATGGAAGAGTTCTGAAGCATTTTTAAAAGTCAGCGGAATTCTGAGAACAATAGAAGAGTTGTGAAGCATTTTTAAGCGTCAGCCGAATTCCGAGAACAATGGAAGAATTCCGAAGCATTTTTAAACTTCAAAACTTCAGCAGAATTCCGAGAACAATGGAAGAGTTCTGAAGCATTCTTAAACTTCAGCGGAATTCCGAGAACAATGGAAGAGTTCCGAAGCATTTTTAAAAGTCAGCGGAATTCCGAGAACAATGGAAGAGTTCCGAAGCATTTTTAAAAGTCAGCAGAATTCCGAGAACAATAGAAGAGTACCAAAGCATGTTTAAACTTCAGCGGAATTCTGAGAACAATGGAAGTGTTCCGAAGCATTTTTAAACTTCAGCAGAATTCCGAGAACAATGGAAGAGTTCCGAAGCATACTTAAACTTCAGCGGAATTCCGAAAACAATGGAAGAGTTCCGAAGCATTTTTAAAAGTCAGCAGAATTCCGAGAACAATAGAAGAGTACCAAAGCATGTTTAAACTTCAGCGGAATTCTGAGAACAATGGAAGAGTTCCGAAGCATTTTTAAACGTCAGCGGAATTCCGAGAACAATGGAAGAGTTCTGAAGCATTTTTAAACGTCAGCGGAATTTTGAAAACAATGGAAGATTTCCGAAGCATTTTTAAACATCAGCGGAATTCTGCGAACACTGGAAGAGTTCCGAAGCATTTTTAAACTTCAGCGGAATTTGGAGAACAATCGAAGAGTTCCGAAGCATTTTTAAAAGTCAGCGGAATTCCGAGAACAATGGAAGAGTTGTGAAGCATTTTTAAGCATCAGCGGAATACCAGAACAATGGAAGAGTTGTGAAGCATTTTTAAGCATCAGCGGAATTCCGAGAACAATGGAAGAGTTCCAAAGCATTTTTAAACTTCAGAAGAATTCTGAGAACAATGGAAGAGTTCCGAAGCATTCTTAAACTTCAGCGGAATTCCGAGAACACTGGAAGAGTTCCGAAGCATTTTTAAACTTCAGCGGAATTTGGAGAACAATCGAAGAGTTCCGAAGCAATTTTAAAAGTCAGCGGAATTCCGAGAACAATGGAAGAGTTGTGAAGCATTTTTAAACGTCAGTGGAATTCCAAGAACAAAGGAAGAGTTCCGAAGCATTTTTAAACATCAGCGGAATTCCGAGAACAATGGAAGAGTTCTGAAGTCTTTTTAAATGTCGGCGGAATTCCGAGAACAATGGAAGAGTTCCGAAGCATTTTTAAATGTCAGCGGAATTCTGAGAACAATGGAAGTGTTCCGAAGCATTTTTAAACTTCAGCAGAATTCCGAGAACAATGGAAGAGTTCCGAAGCATACTTAAACTTCAGCGGAATTCCGAGAACAATGGAAGAGTTCAGAAGCATTTTTAAAAGTCAGCGGAATACCGAGAACAATGGAAGAGTTGTGAAGCATTTTTAAGCATCAGCGGAATTCCGAGAACAATGGAAGAGTTCCGAAGCATTTTTAAACTTCAGAAGAATTCTGAGAACAATGGAAGAGTTCCGAAGCATTCTTAAACTTCAGCGGAATTCCGAGAACAATGGAAGAGTTTCGAAGCATTTTTAAAAGTCAGCGGAATTCCGAGAACAAAAGAACAGTTGTGAAGCAATTTTAAGCGTCAGCGGAATTCCGAGAACAATGGAAGAGTTCCGAAGCATTTTTAAACGTCAGCGGAATTCCGAGAACAATGGAAGAGTTCTGAAGCATTTTTAAAAGTCAGCGGAATTCTGAGAACAATAGAAGAGTTGTGAAGCATTTTTAAGCGTCAGCGGAATTCCGAGAACAATGGAAGAATTCCGAAGCATTTTTAAACTTCAAAACTTCAGCGGAATTCCGAGAACAATGGAAGAGTTCCGAAGCATTTTTAAACGTCAGCGGAATTCCGAGAACAATGGAAGAGTTCTGAAGCATTTTTAAACGTCAGCGGAATTTTGAAAACAATGGAAGATTTCCGAAGCATTTTTAAACGTCAGCGGAATTCTGCGAACACTGGAAGAGTTCCGAAGCATTTTTAAACTTCAGCGGAATTTGGAGAACAATCGAAGAGTTCCGAAGCATTTTTAAAAGTCAGCGGAATTCCGAGGACATTGGAAGAGTTGTGAAGCATTTTTAAGCATCAGCGGAATACCAGAACAATGGAAGAGTTGTGAAGCATTTTTAAGCATCAGCGGAATTCCGAGAACAATGGAAGAGTTCCGAAGCATTTTTAAACTTCAGAAGAATTCTGAGAACAATGGAAGAGTTCCGAAGCATTCGTAAACTTCAGCGGAATTCCGAGAACAATGGAAGAGTTTCGAAGCATTTTTAAACTTCAGCAGAATTCCGAGAACAATGGAAGAGTTCCAAAGCATACTTAAACTTCAGCGGAATTCCGAGAACAATGGAAGAGTTCAGAAGCATTTTTAAAAGTCAGCGGAATTCCGAGAACAATGGAAGAGTTCCGAAGCATTTTTAAAAGTCAGCGGAATTCCGAGAACAATGGAAGAGTTCCGAAGCATTTTTAAAAGTCAGCAGAATTCCGAGAACAATAGAAGGGTACCAAAGCATGTTTAAACTTCAGCGGAATTCTGAGAACAATGGAAGAGTTCCGAAGCATTTTTAAACGTCAGCGGAATTCCGAGAACAATGGAAGAGTTCTGAAGCATTTTTAAACGTCAGCGGAATTTTGAAAACAATGGAAGATTTCCGAAGCATTTTTAAACGTCAGCGGAATTCTGCGAACACTGGAAGAGTTCCGAAGCATTTTTAAACTTCAGCGGAATTTGGAGAACAATCGAAGAGTTCCGAAGCATTTTTAAAAGTCAGCGGAATTCCGAGAACAATGGAAGAGTTGTGAAGCATTTTTAAGCATCAGCAGAATTCCGAGAACAATGGAAGAGTTCCGAAGCATTTTTAAACTTCAGCAGAATTCTGAGAACAATGGAAGAGTTCCGAAGCATTCTTAAACTTCAGCGGAATTCCGAGGACAATGGAAGAGTTCCGAAGCATTTTTAAATGTCAGCGGAATTCCGAGAACAATAGAAGAGTTGTGAAGCATTTTTAAGCGTCAGCGGAATTCCGAGAACAATGGAAGAGTTACGAAGCATTTTTATACTTCAGCAGAATTCTGAGAACAATGGAAGAGTTCTGAAGCATTCTTAAACGTCAGCGGAATTCTGAGAACAATGGAAGTGTTCCGAAGCATTTTTAAACTTCAGCAGAATTCCGAGAACAATGGAAGAGTTCCGAAGCATACTTAAACTTCAGCGGAACTCCGAGAACAATGGAAGAGTTCAGAAGCATTTTTAAAAGTCAGCGGAATACCGAGAACAATGGAAGAGTTGTGAAGCATTTTTAAGCATCAGCGGAATTCCGAGAACAATGGAAGAGTTCCGAAGCATTTTTAAACTTCAGAAGAATTCTGAGAACAATGGAAGAGTTCCGAAGCATTCTTAAACTTCAGCGGAATTCCGAGAACAATGGAAGAGTTTCGAAGCATTTTTAAAAGTCAGCGGAATTCCGAGAACAAAAGAAGAGTTGTGAAGCAATTTTAAGCGTCAGCGGAATTCCGAGAACAATGGAAGAGTTCCGAAGCATTTTTAAACGTCAGCGGAATTCCGAGAACAATGGAAGAGTTCCGAAGCATTTTTAAAAGTCAGCAGAATTCCGAGAACAATAGAAGAGTACCAAAGCATGTTTAAACTTCAGCGGAATTCTGAGAACAATGGAAGAGTTCCGAAGCATTTTTAAACGTCAGCGGAATTCCGAGAACAATGGAAGAGTTCTGAAGCATTTTTAAACGTCAGCGGAATTTTGAAAACAATGGAAGATTTCCGAAGCATTTTTAAACATCAGCGGAATTCTGCGAACACTGGAAGAGTTCCGAAGCATTTTTAAACTTCAGCGGAATTTGGAGAACAATCGAAGAGTTCCGAAGCATTTTTAAAAGTCAGCGGAATTCCGAGAACAATGGAAGAGTTGTGAAGCATTTTTAAGCATCAGCGGAATACCAGAACAATGGAAGAGTTGTGAAGCATTTTTAAGCATCAGCGGAATACCAGAACAATAGAAGAGTTGTGAAGCATTTTTAAGCGTCAGCGGAATTCCGAGAACAATGGAAGAATTCCGAAGCATTTTTAAACTTCAAAACTTCAGCGGAATTCCGAGAACAATGGAAGAGTTCCGAAGCATTTTTAAAAGTCAGCGGAATTCCGAGAACAATGGAAGAGTTCCGAAGCATTTTTAAAAGTCAGCAGAATTCCGGGAACAATGGAAGGGTACCAAAGCATGTTTAAACTTCAGCGGAATTCTGAGAACAATGTAAGCGTTCCGAAGCATTTTTAAACTTCACCGGAATTCCGAGAACAATGGAAGAGTTCCGAAGCATTTTTAAACATCAGCGGAATTCCGAGAACAATGGAAGAGTTCTGAAGCATTTTTAAACGTCAGCGGAATTTTGAAAACAATGGAAGATTTCCGAAGCATTTTTAAACGTCAGCGGAATTCTGCGAACACTGGATGAGTTCCGAAGCATTTTTAAACTTCAGAGGAATTTGGAGAACAATCGAAGAGTTCCGAAGCATTTTTAAAAGTCAGCAGAATTCCGAGAACAATGGAAGAGTTGTGAAGCATTTTTAAGCGTCAGCGGAATTCCGAGAACAATGGAAGAGTTCCGAAGCATTTTTAAACTTCAGCAGAATTCTGAGAACAATGGAAGAGTTCCGAAGTATTCTTAAACTTCAGCGGAATTCCGAGAACAATGGAAGAGTTTCGAAGCATTTTTAAAAGTCAGCGGAATTCCGAGAACAATAGAAGAGTTGTGAAGCAATTTTAAGCGTCAGCGGAATTCCGAGAACAATGGAAGTGTTCCGAAGCATTTTTAAACGTCAGCGGAATTCCGAGAACAATGGAAGAGTTCTGAAGCATTTTTAAAAGTCAGCGGAATTCTGAGAACAATAGAAGAGTTGTGAAGCATTTTTAAGCGTCAGCCGAATTCCGAGAACAATGGAAGAATTCCGAAGCATTTTTAAACTTCAAAACTTCAGCAGAATTCCGAGAACAATGGAAGAGTTCTGAAGCATTCTTAAACTTCAGCGGAATTCCGAGAACAATGGAAGAGTTCCGAAGCATTTTTAAAAGTCAGCGGAATTCCGAGAACAATGGAAGAGTTCCGAAGCATTTTTAAAAGTCAGCAGAATTCCGAGAACAATAGAAGAGTACCAAAGCATGTTTAAACTTCAGCGGAATTCTGAGAACAATGGAAGTGTTCCGAAGCATTTTTAAACTTCAGCAGAATTCCGAGAACAATGGAAGAGTTCCGAAGCATACTTAAACTTCAGCGGAATTCCGAAAACAATGGAAGAGTTCCGAAGCATTTTTAAAAGTCAGCAGAATTCCGAGAACAATAGAAGAGTACCAAAGCATGTTTAAACTTCAGCGGAATTCTGAGAACAATGGAAGAGTTCCGAAGCATTTTTAAACGTCAGCGGAATTCCGAGAACAATGGAAGAGTTCTGAAGCATTTTTAAACGTCAGCGGAATTTTGAAAACAATGGAAGATTTCCGAAGCATTTTTAAACATCAGCGGAATTCTGCGAACACTGGAAGAGTTCCGAAGCATTTTTAAACTTCAGCGGAATTTGGAGAACAATCGAAGAGTTCCGAAGCATTTTTAAAAGTCAGCGGAATTCCGAGAACAATGGAAGAGTTGTGAAGCATTTTTAAGCATCAGCGGAATACCAGAACAATGGAAGAGTTGTGAAGCATTTTTAAGCATCAGCGGAATTCCGAGAACAATGGAAGAGTTCCAAAGCATTTTTAAACTTCAGAAGAATTCTGAGAACAATGGAAGAGTTCCGAAGCATTCTTAAACTTCAGCGGAATTCCGAGAACACTGGAAGAGTTCCGAAGCATTTTTAAACTTCAGCGGAATTTGGAGAACAATCGAAGAGTTCCGAAGCAATTTTAAAAGTCAGCGGAATTCCGAGAACAATGGAAGAGTTGTGAAGCATTTTTAAACGTCAGTGGAATTCCAAGAACAAAGGAAGAGTTCCGAAGCATTTTTAAACATCAGCGGAATTCCGAGAACAATGGAAGAGTTCTGAAGTCTTTTTAAATGTCGGCGGAATTCCGAGAACAATGGAAGAGTTCCGAAGCATTTTTAAATGTCAGCGGAATTCTGAGAACAATGGAAGTGTTCCGAAGCATTTTTAAACTTCAGCAGAATTCCGAGAACAATGGAAGAGTTCCGAAGCATACTTAAACTTCAGCGGAATTCCGAGAACAATGGAAGAGTTCAGAAGCATTTTTAAAAGTCAGCGGAATACCGAGAACAATGGAAGAGTTGTGAAGCATTTTTAAGCATCAGCGGAATTCCGAGAACAATGGAAGAGTTCCGAAGCATTTTTAAACTTCAGAAGAATTCTGAGAACAATGGAAGAGTTCCGAAGCATTCTTAAACTTCAGCGGAATTCCGAGAACAATGGAAGAGTTTCGAAGCATTTTTAAAAGTCAGCGGAATTCCGAGAACAAAAGAACAGTTGTGAAGCAATTTTAAGCGTCAGCGGAATTCCGAGAACAATGGAAGAGTTCCGAAGCATTTTTAAACGTCAGCGGAATTCCGAGAACAATGGAAGAGTTCTGAAGCATTTTTAAAAGTCAGCGGAATTCTGAGAACAATAGAAGAGTTGTGAAGCATTTTTAAGCGTCAGCGGAATTCCGAGAACAATGGAAGAATTCCGAAGCATTTTTAAACTTCAAAACTTCAGCGGAATTCCGAGAACAATGGAAGAGTTCCGAAGCATTTTTAAACGTCAGCGGAATTCCGAGAACAATGGAAGAGTTCTGAAGCATTTTTAAACGTCAGCGGAATTCTGCGAACACTGGAAGAGTTCCGAAGCATTTTTAAACTTCAGCGGAATTTGGAGAACAATCGAAGAGTTCCGAAGCATTTTTAAAAGTCAGCGGAATTCCGAGGACATTGGAAGAGTTGTGAAGCATTTTTAAGCATCAGCGGAATACCAGAACAATGGAAGAGTTGTGAAGCATTTTTAAGCATCAGCGGAATTCCGAGAACAATGGAAGAGTTCCGAAGCATTTTTAAACTTCAGAAGAATTCTGAGAACAATGGAAGAGTTCCGAAGCATTCGTAAACTTCAGCGGAATTCCGAGAACAATGGAAGAGTTTCGAAGCATTTTTAAACTTCAGCAGAATTCCGAGAACAATGGAAGAGTTCCAAAGCATACTTAAACTTCAGCGGAATTCCGAGAACAATGGAAGAGTTCAGAAGCATTTTTAAAAGTCAGCGGAATTCCGAGAACAATGGAAGAGTTCCGAAGCATTTTTAAAAGTCAGCGGAATTCCGAGAACAATGGAAGAGTTCCGAAGCATTTTTAAAAGTCAGCAGAATTCCGAGAACAATAGAAGGGTACCAAAGCATGTTTAAACTTCAGCGGAATTCTGAGAACAATGGAAGAGTTCCGAAGCATTTTTAAACGTCAGCGGAATTCCGAGAACAATGGAAGAGTTCTGAAGCATTTTTAAACGTCAGCGGAATTTTGAAAACAATGGAAGATTTCCGAAGCATTTTTAAACGTCAGCGGAATTCTGCGAACACTGGAAGAGTTCCGAAGCATTTTTAAACTTCAGCGGAATTTGGAGAACAATCGAAGAGTTCCGAAGCATTTTTAAAAGTCAGCGGAATTCCGAGAACAATGGAAGAGTTGTGAAGCATTTTTAAGCATCAGCAGAATTCCGAGAACAATGGAAGAGTTCCGAAGCATTTTTAAACTTCAGCAGAATTCTGAGAACAATGGAAGAGTTCCGAAGCATTCTTAAACTTCAGCGGAATTCCGAGGACAATGGAAGAGTTCCGAAGCATTTTTAAATGTCAGCGGAATTCCGAGAACAATAGAAGAGTTGTGAAGCATTTTTAAGCGTCAGCGGAATTCCGAGAACAATGGAAGAGTTACGAAGCATTTTTATACTTCAGCAGAATTCTGAGAACAATGGAAGAGTTCTGAAGCATTCTTAAACTTCAGCGGAATTCCGAGAACAATGGAACAGTTTTGAAGCAATTTTAAGCGTCAGCGGAATTCCGACAACAACGGAAGAGTTCCGAAGCATTTTTAAAAGTCAGCGGAATTCTGAGAACAATAGAAGAGTTGTGAAGCATTTTTAAGCGTCAGCGGAATTCCGAGAACAATGGAAGAATTCCGAAGCATTTGTAAACTTCAAAACTTCAGAAGAATTCCGAGAACAATGGAAGAGTTCCGAAGCATTTTTAAACTTCAGAAGAATTCTGAGAACAATGGAAGAGTTCCGAAGCATTCTTAAACTTCAGCGGAATTCCGAGAACAATGGAAGAGTTTCGAAGCATTTTTAAAAGTCAGCGGAATTCCGAGAACAAAAGAAGAGTTGTGAAGCAATTTTAAGCGTCAGCGGAATTCCGAGAACAATGGAAGAGTTCCGAAGCATTTTTAAACGTCAGCGGAATTCCGAGAACAATGGAAGAGTTCTGAAGCATTTTTAAAAGTCAGCGGAATTCTGAGAACAATAGAAGAGTTGTGAAGCATTTTTAAGCGTCAGCGGAATTCCGAGAACAATGGAAGAATTCCGAAGCATTTTTAAACTTCAAAACTTCAGCGGAATTCCGAGAACAATGGAAGAGTTCCGAAGCATTTTTAAACGTCAGCGGAATTCCGAGAACAATGGAAGAGTTCTGAAGCATTTTTAAACGTCAGCGGAATTTTGAAAACAATGGAAGATTTCCGAAGCATTTTTAAACGTCAGCGGAATTCTGCGAACACTGGAAGAGTTCCGAAGCATTTTTAAACTTCAGCGGAATTTGGAGAACAATCGAAGAGTTCCGAAGCATTTTTAAAAGTCAGCGGAATTCCGAGAACATTGGAAGAGTTGTAAAGCATTTTTAAGCATCAGCGGAATACCAGAACAATGGAAGAGTTGTGAAGCATTTTTAAGCATCAGCGGAATTCCGAGAACAATGGAAGAGTTCCGAAGCATTTTTAAACTTCAGAAGAATTCTGAGAACAATGGAAGAGTTCCGAAGCATTCTTAAACTTCAGCGGAATTCCGAGAACAATGGAAGAGTTTCGAAGCATTTTTAAACTTCAGCAGAATTCCGAGAACAATGGAAGAGTTCCGAAGCATACTTAAACTTCAGCGGAATTCCGAGAACAATGGAAGAGTTCAGAAGCATTTTTAAAAGTCAGCGGAATTCCGAGAACAATGGAAGAGTTCCGAAGCATTTTTAAAAGTCAGCGGAATTCCGAGAACAATGGAAGAGTTCCGAAGCATTTTTAAAAGTCAGCAGAATTCCGAGAACAATAGAAGGGTACCAAAGCATGTTTAAACTTCAGCGGAATTCTGAGAACAATGGAAGAGTTCCGAAGCATTCTTAAACTTCAGCGGAATTCCGAGAACAATGGAAGAGTTTCGAAGCATTTTTAAACTTCAGCAGAATTCCGAGAACAATGGAAGAGTTCCGAAGCATACTTAAACTTCAGCGGAATTCCGAGAACAATGGAAGAGTTCAGAAGCATTTTTAAAAGTCAGCGGAATTCCGAGAACAATGGAAGAGTTCCGAAGCATTTTTAAAAGTCAGCGGAATTCCGAGAACAATGGAAGAGTTCCGAAGCATTTTTAAAAGTCAGCAGAATTCCGAGAACAATAGAAGGGTACCAAAGCATGTTTAAACTTCAGCGGAATTCTGAGAACAATGGAAGAGTTCCGAAGCATTTTTAAACGTCAGCGGAATTCCGAGAACAATGGAAGAGTTCTGAAGCATTTTTAAACGTCAGCGGAATTTTGAAAACAATGGAAGATTTCCGAAGCATTTTTAAACGTCAGCGGAATTCTGCGAACACTGGAAGAGTTCCGAAGCATTTTTAAACTTCAGCGGAATTTGGAGAACAATCGAAGAGTTCCGAAGCATTTTTAAAAGTCAGCGGAATTCCGAGAACAATGGAAGAGTTGTGAAGCATTTTTAAGCATCAGCGGAATTCCGAGAACAATGGAAGAGTTCCGAAGCATTTTTAAACTTCAGCAGAATTCTGAGAACAATGGAAGAGTTCCGAAGCATTCTTAAACTTCAGCGGAATTCCGAGGACAATGGAAGAGTTCCGAAGCATTTTTAAATGTCAGCGGAATTCCGAGAACAATAGAAGAGTTGTGAAGCATTTTTAAGCGTCAGCGGAATTCCGAGAACAATGGAAGAGTTACGAAGCATTTTTATACTTCAGCAGAATTCTGAGAACAATGGAAGAGTTCTGAAGCATTCTTAAACTTCAGCGGAATTCCGAGAACAATGGAACAGTTTTGAAGCAATTTTAAGCGTCAGCGGAATTCCGACAACAACGGAAGAGTTCCGAAGCATTTTTAAAAGTCAGCGGAATTCTGAGAACAATAGAAGAGTTGTGAAGCATTTTTAAGCGTCAGCGGAATTCCGAGAACAATGGAAGAATTCCGAAGCATTTTTAAACTTCAAAACTTCAGCGGAATTCCGAGAACAATGGAAGAGTTCCGAAGCATTTTTAAACGTCAGCGGAATTCCGAGAACAATGGAAGAGTTCTGAAGCATTTTTAAACGTCAGCGGAATTTTGAAAACAATGGAAGATTTCCGAAGCATTTTTAAACGTCAGCGGAATTCTGCGAACACTGGAAGAGTTCCGAAGCATTTTTAAACTTCAGCGGAATTTGGAGAACAATCGAAGAGTTCCGAAGCATTTTTAAAAGTCAGCGGAATTCCGAGAACAATGGAAGAGTTGTGAAGCATTTTTAAGCATCAGCGGAATACCAGAACAATGGAAGAGTTGTGAAGCATTTTTAAGCATCAGCGGAATTCCGAGAACAATGGAAGAGTTCCGAAGCATTTTTAAACTTCAGAAGAATTCTGAGAACAATGGAAGAGTTCCGAAGCATTCTTAAACTTCAGAGGAATTCCGAGAACAATGGAAGAGTTCAGAAGCATTTTTAAAAGTCAGCGGAATTCCGAGAACAATGGAAGAGTTCCGAAGCATTTTTAAAAGTCAGCGGAATTCCGAGAACAATGGAAGAGTTCCGAAGCATTTTTAAAAGTCAGCAGAATTCCGAGAACAATAGAAGGGTACCAAAGCATGTTTAAACTTCAGCGGAATTCTGAGAACAATGGAAGAGTTCCGAAGCATTCTTAAACTTCAGCGGAATTCCGAGAACAATGGAAGAGTTTCGAAGCATTTTTAAACTTCAGCAGAATTCCGAGAACAATGGAAGAGTTCCGAAGCATACTTAAACTTCAGCGGAATTCCGAGAACAATGGAAGAGTTCAGAAGCATTTTTAAAAGTCAGCGGAATTCCGAGAACAATGGAAGAGTTCCGAAGCATTTTTAAAAGTCAGCGGAATTCCGAGAACAATGGAAGAGTTCCGAAGCATTTTTAAAAGTCAGCAGAATTCCGAGAACAATAGAAGGGTACCAAAGCATGTTTAAACTTCAGCGGAATTCTGAGAACAATGGAAGAGTTCCGAAGCATTTTTAAACGTCAGCGGAATTCCGAGAACAATGGAAGAGTTCTGAAGCATTTTTAAACGTCAGCGGAATTTTGAAAACAATGGAAGATTTCCGAAGCATTTTTAAACGTCAGCGGAATTCTGCGAACACTGGAAGAGTTCCGAAGCATTTTTAAACTTCAGCGGAATTTGGAGAACAATCGAAGAGTTCCGAAGCATTTTTAAAAGTCAGCGGAATTCCGAGAACAATGGAAGAGTTGTGAAGCATTTTTAAGCATCAGCGGAATTCCGAGAACAATGGAAGAGTTCCGAAGCATTTTTAAACTTCAGCAGAATTCTGAGAACAATGGAAGAGTTCCGAAGCATTCTTAAACTTCAGCGGAATTCCGAGGACAATGGAAGAGTTCCGAAGCATTTTTAAATGTCAGCGGAATTCCGAGAACAATAGAAGAGTTGTGAAGCATTTTTAAGCGTCAGCGGAATTCCGAGAACAATGGAAGAATTCCGAAGCATTTTTAAACTTCAAAACTTCAGCGGAATTCCGAGAACAATGGAAGAGTTACGAAGCATTTTTATACTTCAGCAGAATTCTGAGAACAATGGAAGAGTTCTGAAGCATTCTTAAACTTCAGCGGAATTCCGAGAACAATGGAACAGTTTTGAAGCAATTTTAAGCGTCAGCGGAATTCCGACAACAACGGAAGAGTTCCGAAGCATTTTTAAAAGTCAGCGGAATTCTGAGAACAATAGAAGAGTTGTGAAGCATTTTTAAGCGTCAGCGGAATTCCGAGAACAATGGAAGAATTCCGAAGCATTTTTAAACTTCAAAACTTCAGCGGAATTCCGAGAACAATGGAAGAGTTCCGAAGCATTTTTAAACGTCAGCGGAATTCCGAGAACAATGGAAGAGTTCTGAAGCATTTTTAAACGTCAGCGGAATTTTGAAAACAATGGAAGATTTCCGAAGCATTTTTAAACGTCAGCGGAATTCTGCGAACACTGGAAGAGTTCCGAAGCATTTTTAAACTTCAGCGGAATTTGGAGAACAATCGAAGAGTTCCGAAGCATTTTTAAAAGTCAGCGGAATTCCGAGAACAATGGAAGAGTTGTGAAGCATTTTTAAGCATCAGCGGAATACCAGAACAATGGAAGAGTTGTGAAGCATTTTTAAGCATCAGCGGAATTCCGAGAACAATGGAAGAGTTCCGAAGCATTTTTAAACTTCAGAAGAATTCTGAGAACAATGGAAGAGTTCCGAAGCATTCTTAAACTTCAGAGGAATTCCGAGAACAATGGAAGAGTTTCGAAGCATTTTTAAACTTCAGCAGAATTCCGAGAACAATGGAAGAGTTCCGAAGCATACTTAAACTTCAGCGGAATTCCGAGAACAATGGAAGAGTTCCGAAGCATTTTTAAAAGTCAGCGGAATTCCGAGAACAATGGAAGAGTTCCGAAGCATTTTTAAAAGTCAGCAGAATTCCGAGAACAATAGAAGGGTACGAAAGCATGTTTAAACTTCAGCGGAATTCTGAGAACAATGGAAGAGTTCCGAAGCATTTTTAAACGTCAGCGGAATTCCTAGAACAATGGAAGAGTTCTGAAGCATTTTTAAACGTCAGCGGAATTTTGAAAACAATGGAAGATTTCCGAAGCATTTTTAAACGTCAGCGGAATTCTGCGAACACTGGAAGAGTTCCGAAGCATTTTTAAACTTCAGCGGAATTTGGAGAACAATCGAAGAGTTCCGAAGCATTTTTAAAAGTCAGCGGAATTCCGAGAACAATGGAAGAGTTGTGAAGCATTTTTAAGCATCAGCGGAATTCCGAGAACAATGGAAGAGTTCCGAAGCATTTTTAAACTTCAGCAGAATTCTGAGAACAATGGAAGAGTTCCGAAGCATTCTTAAACTTCAGCGGAATTCCGAGGACAATGGAAGAGTTCCGAAGCATTTTTAAATGTCAGCGGAATTCCGAGAACAATAGAAGAGTTGTGAAGCATTTTTAAGCGTCAGCGGAATTCCGAGAACAATGGAAGAGTTCCGAAGCATTTTTAAACGTCAGCGGAATTCCGAGAACAATGGAAGAGTTCTGAAGCATTTTTAAAAGTCAGCGGAATTCTGAGAACAATAAAAGAGTTGTGAAGCATTTTTAAGCGTCAGCGGAATTCCGAGAACAATGGAAGAATTCCGAAGCATTTTTAAACTTCAAAACTTCAGCGGAATTCCGAGAACAATGGAAGAGTTCCGAAGCATTTTTAAACGTCAGCGGAATTCCGAGAACAATGGAAGAGTTCTGAAGCATTTTTAAACGTCAGCGGAATTTTGAAAACAATGGAAGATTTCCGAAGCATTTTTAAACATCAGCGGAATTCTGCGAACACTGGAAGAGTTCCGAAGCATTTTTAAACTTCAGCGGAATTTGGAGAACAATCGAAGAGTTCCGAAGCATTTTTAAAAGTCAGCGGAATTCCGAGAACATTGGAAGAGTTGTGAAGCATTTTTAAGCATCAGCGGAATACCAGAACAATGGAAGAGTTGTGAAGCATTTTTAAGCATCAGCGGAATTCCGAGAACAATGGAAGAGTTCCGAAGCATTTTTAAACTTCAGAAGAATTCTGAGAACAATGGAAGAGTTCCGAAGCATTCTTAAACTTCAGCGGAATTCCGAGAACAATGGAAGAGTTTCGAAGCATTTTTAAACTTCAGCAGAATTCCGAGAACAATGGAAGAGTTCCGAAGCATACTTAAACTTCAGCGGAATTCCGAGAACAATGGAAGAGTTCAGAAGCATTTTTAAAAGTCAGCGGAATTCCGAGAACAATGGAAGAGTTCCGAAGCATTTTTAAAAGTCAGCGAAATTCCGAGAACAATGGAAGAGTTCCGAAGCATTCTTAAACTTCAGCGGAATTCCGAGGACAATGGAAGAGTTCCGAAGCATTTTTAAATGTCAGCGGAATTCCGAGAACAATAGAAGAGTTGTGAAGCATTTTTAAGCGTCAGCGGAATTCCGAGAACAATGGAAGAGTTACGAAGCATTTTTATACTTCAGCAGAATTCTGAGAACAATGGAAGAGTTCTGAAGCATTCTTAAACTTCAGCGGAATTCCGAGAACAATGGAACAGTTTTGAAGCAATTTTAAGCGTCAGCGGAATTCCGACAACAACGGAAGAGTTCCGAAGCATTTTTAAAAGTCAGCGGAATTCTGAGAACAATAGAAGAGTTGTGAAGCATTTTTAAGCGTCAGCGGAATTCCGAGAACAATGGAAGAATTCCGAAGCATTTGTAAACTTCAAAACTTCAGAAGAATTCCGAGAACAATGGAAGAGTTCCGAAGCATTTTTAAACTTCAGAAGAATTCTGAGAACAATGGAAGAGTTCCGAAGCATTCTTAAACTTCAGCGGAATTCCGAGAACAATGGAAGAGTTTCGAAGCATTTTTAAAAGTCAGCGGAATTCCGAGAACAAAAGAAGAGTTGTGAAGCAATTTTAAGCGTCAGCGGAATTCCGAGAACAATGGAAGAGTTCCGAAGCATTTTTAAACGTCAGCGGAATTCCGAGAACAATGGAAGAGTTCTGAAGCATTTTTAAAAGTCAGCGGAATTCTGAGAACAATAGAAGAGTTGTGAAGCATTTTTAAGCGTCAGCGGAATTCCGAGAACAATGGAAGAATTCCGAAGCATTTTTAAACTTCAAAACTTCAGCGGAATTCCGAGAACAATGGAAGAGTTCCGAAGCATTTTTAAACGTCAGCGGAATTCCGAGAACAATGGAAGAGTTCTGAAGCATTTTTAAACGTCAGCGGAATTTTGAAAACAATGGAAGATTTCCGAAGCATTTTTAAACGTCAGCGGAATTCTGCGAACACTGGAAGAGTTCCGAAGCATTTTTAAACTTCAGCGGAATTTGGAGAACAATCGAAGAGTTCCGAAGCATTTTTAAAAGTCAGCGGAATTCCGAGAACATTGGAAGAGTTGTGAAGCATTTTTAAGCATCAGCGGAATACCAGAACAATGGAAGAGTTGTGAAGCATTTTTAAGCATCAGCGGAATTCCGAGAACAATGGAAGAGTTCCGAAGCATTTTTAAACTTCAGAAGAATTCTGAGAACAATGGAAGAGTTCCGAAGCATTCTTAAACTTCAGCGGAATTCCGAGAACAATGGAAGAGTTTCGAAGCATTTTTAAACTTCAGCAGAATTCCGAGAACAATGGAAGAGTTCCGAAGCATACTTAAACTTCAGCGGAATTCCGAGAACAATGGAAGAGTTCAGAAGCATTTTTAAAAGTCAGCGGAATTCCGAGAACAATGGAAGAGTTCCGAAGCATTTTTAAAAGTCAGCGGAATTCCGAGAACAATGGAAGAGTTCCGAAGCATTTTTAAAAGTCAGCAGAATTCCGAGAACAATAGAAGGGTACCAAAGCATGTTTAAACTTCAGCGGAATTCTGAGAACAATGGAAGAGTTCCGAAGCATTCTTAAACTTCAGCGGAATTCCGAGAACAATGGAAGAGTTTCGAAGCATTTTTAAACTTCAGCAGAATTCCGAGAACAATGGAAGAGTTCCGAAGCATACTTAAACTTCAGCGGAATTCCGAGAACAATGGAAGAGTTCAGAAGCATTTTTAAAAGTCAGCGGAATTCCGAGAACAATGGAAGAGTTCCGAAGCATTTTTAAAAGTCAGCGGAATTCCGAGAACAATGGAAGAGTTCCGAAGCATTTTTAAAAGTCAGCAGAATTCCGAGAACAATAGAAGGGTACCAAAGCATGTTTAAACTTCAGCGGAATTCTGAGAACAATGGAAGAGTTCCGAAGCATTTTTAAACGTCAGCGGAATTCCGAGAACAATGGAAGAGTTCTGAAGCATTTTTAAACGTCAGCGGAATTTTGAAAACAATGGAAGATTTCCGAAGCATTTTTAAACGTCAGCGGAATTCTGCGAACACTGGAAGAGTTCCGAAGCATTTTTAAACTTCAGCGGAATTTGGAGAACAATCGAAGAGTTCCGAAGCATTTTTAAAAGTCAGCGGAATTCCGAGAACAATGGAAGAGTTGTGAAGCATTTTTAAGCATCAGCGGAATTCCGAGAACAATGGAAGAGTTCCGAAGCATTTTTAAACTTCAGCAGAATTCTGAGAACAATGGAAGAGTTCCGAAGCATTCTTAAACTTCAGCGGAATTCCGAGGACAATGGAAGAGTTCCGAAGCATTTTTAAATGTCAGCGGAATTCCGAGAACAATAGAAGAGTTGTGAAGCATTTTTAAGCGTCAGCGGAATTCCGAGAACAATGGAAGAGTTACGAAGCATTTTTATACTTCAGCAGAATTCTGAGAACAATGGAAGAGTTCTGAAGCATTCTTAAACTTCAGCGGAATTCCGAGAACAATGGAACAGTTTTGAAGCAATTTTAAGCGTCAGCGGAATTCCGACAACAACGGAAGAGTTCCGAAGCATTTTTAAAAGTCAGCGGAATTCTGAGAACAATAGAAGAGTTGTGAAGCATTTTTAAGCGTCAGCGGAATTCCGAGAACAATGGAAGAATTCCGAAGCATTTTTAAACTTCAGCGGAATTCCGAGAACAATGGAAGAGTTCCGAAGCATTTTTAAACGTCAGCGGAATTCCGAGAACAATGGAAGAGTTCTGAAGCATTTTTAAACGTCAGCGGAATTTTGAAAACAATGGAAGATTTCCGAAGCATTTTTAAACGTCAGCGGAATTCTGCGAACACTGGAAGAGTTCCGAAGCATTTTTAAACTTCAGCGGAATTTGGAGAACAATCGAAGAGTTCCGAAGCATTTTTAAAAGTCAGCGGAATTCCGAGAACAATGGAAGAGTTGTGAAGCATTTTTAAGCATCAGCGGAATACCAGAACAATGGAAGAGTTGTGAAGCATTTTTAAGCATCAGCGGAATTCCGAGAACAATGGAAGAGTTCCGAAGCATTTTTAAACTTCAGAAGAATTCTGAGAACAATGGAAGAGTTCCGAAGCATTCTTAAACTTCAGAGGAATTCCGAGAACAATGGAAGAGTTTCGAAGCATTTTTAAACTTCAGCAGAATTCCGAGAACAATGGAAGAGTTCCGAAGCATACTTAAACTTCAGCGGAATTCCGAGAACAATGGAAGAGTTCAGAAGCATTTTTAAAAGTCAGCGGAATTCCGAGAACAATGGAAGAGTTCCGAAGCATTTTTAAAAGTCAGCGGAATTCCTAGAACAATGGAAGAGTTCCGAAGCATTTTTAAAAGTCAGCAGAATTCCGAGAACAATAGAAGGGTACGAAAGCATGTTTAAACTTCAGCGGAATTCTGAGAACAATGGAAGAGTTCCGAAGCATTTTTAAACGTCAGCGGAATTCCTAGAACAATGGAAGAGTTCTGAAGCATTTTTAAACGTCAGCGGAATTTTGAAAACAATGGAAGATTTCCGAAGCATTTTTAAACGTCAGCGGAATTCTGCGAACACTGGAAGAGTTCCGAAGCATTTTTAAACTTCAGCGGAATTTGGAGAACAATCGAAGAGTTCCGAAGCATTTTTAAAAGTCAGCGGAATTCCGAGAACAATGGAAGAGTTGTGAAGCATTTTTAAGCATCAGCGGAATTCCGAGAACAATGGAAGAGTTCCGAAGCATTTTTAAACTTCAGCAGAATTCTGAGAACAATGGAAGAGTTCCGAAGCATTCTTAAACTTCAGCGGAATTCCGAGGACAATGGAAGAGTTCCGAAGCATTTTTAAATGTCAGCGGAATTCCGAGAACAATAGAAGAGTTGTGAAGCATTTTTAAGCGTCAGCGGAATTCCGAGAACAATGGAAGAGTTCCGAAGCATTTTTAAACGTCAGCGGAATTCCGAGAACAATGGAAGAGTTCTGAAGCATTTTTAAAAGTCAGCGGAATTCTGAGAACAATAAAAGAGTTGTGAAGCATTTTTAAGCGTCAGCGGAATTCCGAGAACAATGGAAGAATTCCGAAGCATTTTTAAACTTCAAAACTTCAGCGGAATTCCGAGAACAATGGAAGAGTTCCGAAGCATTTTTAAACGTCAGCGGAATTCCGAGAACAATGGAAGAGTTCTGAAGCATTTTTAAACGTCAGCGGAATTTTGAAAACAATGGAAGATTTCCGAAGCATTTTTAAACGTCAGCGGAATTCTGCGAACACTGGAAGAGTTCCGAAGCATTTTTAAACTTCAGCGGAATTTGGAGAACAATCGAAGAGTTCCGAAGCATTTTTAAAAGTCAGCGGAATTCCGAGAACATTGGAAGAGTTGTGAAGCATTTTTAAGCATCAGCGGAATACCAGAACAATGGAAGAGTTGTGAAGCATTTTTAAGCATCAGCGGAATTCCGAGAACAATGGAAGAGTTCCGAAGCATTTTTAAACTTCAGAAGAATTCTGAGAACAATGGAAGAGTTCCGAAGCATTCTTAAACTTCAGCGGAATTCCGAGAACAATGGAAGAGTTTCGAAGCATTTTTAAACTTCAGCAGAATTCCGAGAACAATGGAAGAGTTCCGAAGCATACTTAAACTTCAGCGGAATTCCGAGAACAATGGAAGAGTTCAGAAGCATTTTTAAAAGTCAGCGGAATTCCGAGAACAATGGAAGAGTTCCGAAGCATTTTTAAAAGTCAGCGAAATTCCGAGAACAATGGAAGAGTTCCGAAGCATTTTTAAAAGTCAGCAGCATTCCGAGAACAATAGAAGGGTACCAAAGCATGTTTAAACTTCAGCGGAATTCTGAGAACAATGGAAGAGTTCCGAAGCATTTTTAAACGTCAGCGGAATTCCGAGAACAATGGAAGAGTTCTGAAGCATTTTTAAACGTCAGCGGAATTTTGAAAACAATGGAAGATTTCCGAAGCATTTTTAAACATCAGCGGAATTCTGCGAACACTTTAAGAGTTCCGAAGCATTTTTAAACTTCAGCGGAATTTGGAGAACAATCGAAGAGTTCCGAAGCATTTTTAAAAGTCAGCGGAATTCCGAGAACAATGGAAGAGTTGTGAAGCATTTTTAAGCATCAGCGGAATTCCGAGAACAATGGAAGAGTTCCGAAGCATTTTTAAACTTCAGCAGAATTCTGAGAACAATGGAAGAGTTCCGAAGCATTCTTAAACTTCAGCGGAATTCCGAGGACAATGGAAGAGTTCCGAAGCATTTTTAAATGTCAGCGGAATTCCGAGAACAATAGAAGAGTTGTGAAGCATTTTTAAGCGTCAGCGGAATTCCGAGAACAATGGAAGGGTTACGAAGCATTTTTATACTTCAGCAGAATTCTGAGAACAATGGAAGAGTTCTGAAGCATTCTTAAACTTCAGCGGAATTCCGAGAACAATGGAACAGTTTTGAAGCAATTTTAAGCATCAGCGGAATTCCGACAACAACGGAAGAGTTCCGAAGCATTTTTAAAAGTCAGCGGAATTCTGAGAACAATAGAAGAGTTGTGAAGCATTTTTAAGCGTCAGCGGAATTCCGAGAACAATGGAAGAATTCCGAAGCATTTGTAAACTTCAAAACTTCAGAAGAATTCCGAGAACAATGGAAGAGTTCCGAAGCATTTTTAAACTTCAGAAGAATTCTGAGAACAATGGAAGAGTTCCGAAGCATTCTTAAACTTCAGCGGAATTCCGAGAACAATGGAAGAGTTTCGAAGCATTTTTAAAAGTCAGCGGAATTCCGAGAACAAAAGAAGAGTTGTGAAGCAATTTTAAGCGTCAGCGGAATTCCGAGAACAATGGAAGAGTTCCGAAGCATTTTTAAACGTCAGCGGAATTCCGAGAACAATGGAAGAGTTCTGAAGCATTTTTAAAAGTCAGCGGAATTCTGAGAACAATAGAAGAGTTGTGAAGCATTTTTAAGCGTCAGCGGAATTCCGAGAACAATGGAAGAATTCCGAAGCATTTTTAAACTTCAAAACTTCAGCGGAATTCCGAGAACAATGGAAGAGTTCCGAAGCATTTTTAAACGTCAGCGGAATTCCGAGAACAATGGAAGAGTTCTGAAGCATTTTTAAACGTCAGCGGAATTTTGAAAACAATGGAAGATTTCCGAAGCATTTTTAAACGTCAGCGGAATTCTGCGAACACTGGAAGAGTTCCGAAGCATTTTTAAACTTCAGCGGAATTTGGAGAACAATCGAAGAGTTCCGAAGCATTTTTAAAAGTCAGCGGAATTCCGAGAACATTGGAAGAGTTGTGAAGCATTTTTAAGCATCAGCGGAATACCAGAACAATGGAAGAGTTGTGAAGCATTTTTAAGCATCAGCGGAATTCCGAGAACAATGGAAGAGTTCCGAAGCATTTTTAAACTTCAGAAGAATTCTGAGAACAATGGAAGAGTTCCGAAGCATTCTTAAACTTCAGCGGAATTCCGAGAACAATGGAAGAGTTTCGAAGCATTTTTAAACTTCAGCAGAATTCCGAGAACAATGGAAGAGTTCCGAAGCATACTTAAACTTCAGCGGAATTCCGAGAACAATGGAAGAGTTCAGAAGCATTTTTAAAAGTCAGCGGAATTCCGAGAACAATGGAAGAGTTCCGAAGCATTTTTAAAAGTCAGCGGAATTCCGAGAACAATGGAAGAGTTGTGAAGCATTTTTAAGCATCAGCGGAATTCCGAGAACAATGGAAGAGTTCCGAAGCATTTTTAAACTTCAGCAGAATTCTGAGAACAATGGAAGAGTTCCGAAGCATTCTTAAACTTCAGCGGAATTCCGAGGACAATGGAAGAGTTCTGAAGCATTTTTAAAAGTCAGCGGAATTCTGAGAACAATAGAAGAGTTGTGAAGCATTTTTAAGCGTCAGCGGAATTCCGAGAACAATGGAAGAATTCCGAAGCATTTTTAAACTTCAAAACTTCAGCGGAATTCCGAGAACAATGGAAGAGTTCCGAAGCATTTTTAAACGTCAGCGGAATTCCGAGAACAATGGAAGAGTTCTGAAGCATTTTTAAACGTCAGCGGAATTTTGAAAACAATGGAAGATTTCCGAAGCATTTTTAAACGTCAGCGGAATTCTGCGAACACTGGAAGAGTTCCGAAGCATTTTTAAACTTCAGCGGAATTTGGAGAACAATCGAAGAGTTCCGAAGCATTTTTAAAAGTCAGCGGAATTCCGAGAACAATGGAAGAGTTGTGAAGCATTTTTAAGCATCAGCGGAATTCCGAGAACAATGGAAGAGTTCCGAAGCATTTTTAAACTTCAGCAGAATTCTGAGAACAATGGAAGAGTTCCGAAGCATTCTTAAACTTCAGCGGAATTCCGAGGACAATGGAAGAGTTCCGAAGCATTTTTAAATGTCAGCGGAATTCCGAGAACAATAGAAGAGTTGTGAAGCATTTTTAAGCGTCAGCGGAATTCCGAGAACAATGGAAGGGTTACGAAGCATTTTTATACTTCAGCAGAATTCTGAGAACAATGGAAGAGTTCTGAAGCATTCTTAAACTTCAGCGGAATTCCGAGAACAATGGAACAGTTTTGAAGCAATTTTAAGCGTCAGCGGAATTCCGACAACAACGGAAGAGTTCCGAAGCATTTTTAAAATTCAGCGGAATTCTGAGAACAATAGAAGAGTTGTGAAGCATTTTTAAGCGTCAGCGGAATTCCGAGAACAATGGAAGAATTCCGAAGCATTTGTAAACTTCAAAACTTCAGAAGAATTCCGAGAACAATGGAAGAGTTCCGAAGCATTTTTAAACTTCAGAAGAATTCTGAGAACAATGGAAGAGTTCCGAAGCATTCTTAAACTTCAGCGGAATTCCGAGAACAATGGAAGAGTTTCGAAGCATTTTTAAAAGTCAGCGGAATTCCGAGAACAAAAGAAGAGTTGTGAAGCAATTTTAAGCGTCAGCGGAATTCCGAGAACAATGGAAGAGTTCCGAAGCATTTTTAAACGTCAGCGGAATTCCGAGAACAAT
Organism: Phyllobates terribilis; assembly: GCF_046119375.1. Taxonomy (NCBI): domain Eukaryota; kingdom Metazoa; phylum Chordata; class Amphibia; order Anura; family Dendrobatidae; genus Phyllobates; species Phyllobates terribilis. Next base: position 16,428,799 of record NW_027362775.1, on the reverse strand, counting down.
GGAAGAGTTCTGAAGCATTTTTAAAAGTCAGCGGAATTCTGAGAACAATAGAAGAGTTGTGAAGCATTTTTAAGCGTCAGCGGAATTCCGAGAACAATGGAAGAATTCCGAAGCATTTTTAAACTTCAAAACTTCAGCGGAATTCCGAGAACAATGGAAGAGTTCCGAAGCATTTTTAAACGTCAGCGGAATTCCGAGAACAATGGAAGAGTTCTGAAGCATTTTTAAACGTCAGCGGAATTTTGAAAACAATGGAAGATTTCCGAAGCATTTTTAAACGTCAGCGGAATTCTGCGAACACTGGAAGAGTTCCGAAGCATTTTTAAACTTCAGCGGAATTTGGAGAACAATCGAAGAGTTCCGAAGCATTTTTAAAAGTCAGCGGAATTCCGAGAACATTGGAAGAGTTGTGAAGCATTTTTAAGCATCAGCGGAATACCAGAACAATGGAAGAGTTGTGAAGCATTTTTAAGCATCAGCGGAATTCCGAGAACAATGGAAGAGTTCCGAAGCATTTTTAAACTTCAGAAGAATTCTGAGAACAATGGAAGAGTTCCGAAGCATTCTTAAACTTCAGCGGAATTCCGAGAACAATGGAAGAGTTTCGAAGCATTTTTAAACTTCAGCAGAATTCCGAGAACAATGGAAGAGTTCCGAAGCATACTTAAACTTCAGCGGAATTCCGAGAACAATGGAAGAGTTCAGAAGCATTTTTAAAAGTCAGCGGAATTCCGAGAACAATGGAAGAGTTCCGAAGCATTTTTAAAAGTCAGCGGAATTCCGAGAACAATGGAAGAGTTCCGAAGCATTTTTAAAAGTCAGCAGAATTCCGAGAACAATAGAAGGGTACCAAAGCATGTTTAAACTTCAGCGGAATTCTGAGAACAATGGAAGAGTTCCGAAGCATTTTTAAACGTCAGCGGAATTCCGAGAACAATGGAAGAGTTCTGAAGCATTTTTAAACGTCAGCGGAATTTTGAAAACAATGGAAGATTTCCGAAGCATTTTTAAACGTCAGCGGAATTCTGCGAACACTGGAAGAGTTCCGAAGCATTTTTAAACTTCAGCGGAATTTGGAGAACAATCGAAGAGTTCCGAAGCATTTTTAAAAGTCAGCGGAATTCCGAGAACAATGGAAGAGTTGTGAAGCATTTTTAAGCATCAGCGGAATTCCGAGAACAATGGAAGAGTTCCGAAGCATTTTTAAACTTCAGCAGAATTCTGAGAACAATGGAAGAGTTCCGAAGCATTCTTAAACTTCAGCGGAATTCCGAGGACAATGGAAGAGTTCCGAAGCATTTTTAAATGTCAGCGGAATTCCGAGAACAATAGAAGAGTTGTGAAGCATTTTTAAGCGTCAGCGGAATTCCGAGAACAATGGAAGGGTTACGAAGCATTTTTATACTTCAGCAGAATTCTGAGAACAATGGAAGAGTTCTGAAGCATTCTTAAACTTCAGCGGAATTCCGAGAACAATGGAACAGTTTTGAAGCAATTTTAAGCGTCAGCGGAATTCCGACAACAACGGAAGAGTTCCGAAGCATTTTTAAAAGTCAGCGGAATTCTGAGAACAATAGAAGAGTTGTGAAGCATTTTTAAGCGTCAGCGGAATTCCGAGAACAATGGAAGAATTCCGAAGCATTTGTAAACTTCAAAACTTCAGAAGAATTCCGAGAACAATGGAAGAGTTCCGAAGCATTTTTAAACTTCAGAAGAATTCTGAGAACAATGGAAGAGTTCCGAAGCATTCTTAAACTTCAGCGGAATTCCGAGAACAATGGAAGAGTTTCGAAGCATTTTTAAAAGTCAGCGGAATTCCGAGAACAAAAGAAGAGTTGTGAAGCAATTTTAAGCGTCAGCGGAATTCCGAGAACAATGGAAGAGTTCCGAAGCATTTTTAAACGTCAGCGGAATTCCGAGAACAATGGAAGAGTTCTGAAGCATTTTTAAAAGTCAGCGGAATTCTGAGAACAATAGAAGAGTTGTGAAGCATTTTTAAGCGTCAGCGGAATTCCGAGAACAATGGAAGAATTCCGAAGCATTTTTAAACTTCAAAACTTCAGCGGAATTCCGAGAACAATGGAAGAGTTCCGAAGCATTTTTAAACGTCAGCGGAATTCCGAGAACAATGGAAGAGTTCTGAAGCATTTTTAAACGTCAGCGGAATTTTGAAAACAATGGAAGATTTCCGAAGCATTTTTAAACGTCAGCGGAATTCTGCGAACACTGGAAGAGTTCCGAAGCATTTTTAAACTTCAGCGGAATTTGGAGAACAATCGAAGAGTTCCGAAGCATTTTTAAAAGTCAGCGGAATTCCGAGAACATTGGAAGAGTTGTGAAGCATTTTTAAGCATCAGCGGAATACCAGAACAATGGAAGAGTTGTGAAGCATTTTTAAGCATCAGCGGAATTCCGAGAACAATGGAAGAGTTCCGAAGCATTTTTAAACTTCAGAAGAATTCTGAGAACAATGGAAGAGTTCCGAAGCATTCTTAAACTTCAGCGGAATTCCGAGAACAATGGAAGAGTTTCGAAGCATTTTTAAACTTCAGCAGAATTCCGAGAACAATGGAAGAGTTCCGAAGCATACTTAAACTTCAGCGGAATTCCGAGAACAATGGAAGAGTTCAGAAGCATTTTTAAAAGTCAGCGGAATTCCGAGAACAATGGAAGAGTTCCGAAGCATTTTTAAAAGTCAGCGGAATTCCGAGAACAATGGAAGAGTTCCGAAGCATTTTTAAAAGTCAGCAGAATTCCGAGAACAATAGAAGGGTACCAAAGCATGTTTAAACTTCAGCGGAATTCTGAGAACAATGGAAGAGTTCCGAAGCATTTTTAAACGTCAGCGGAATTCCGAGAACAATGGAAGAGTTCTGAAGCATTTTTAAACGTCAGCGGAATTTTGAAAACAATGGAAGATTTCCGAAGCATTTTTAAACGTCAGCGGAATTCTGCGAACACTGGAAGAGTTCCGAAGCATTTTTAAACTTCAGCGGAATTTGGAGAACAATCGAAGAGTTCCGAAGCATTTTTAAAAGTCAGCGGAATTCCGAGAACAATGGAAGAGTTGTGAAGCATTTTTAAGCATCAGCGGAATTCCGAGAACAATGGAAGAGTTCCGAAGCATTTTTAAACTTCAGCAGAATTCTGAGGACAATGGAAGAGTTCCGAAGCATTCTTAAACTTCAGCGGAATTCCGAGGACAATGGAAGAGTTCCGAAGCATTTTTAAATGTCAGCGGAATTCCGAGAACAATAGAAGAGTTGTGAAGCATTTTTAAGCGTCAGCGGAATTCCGAGAACAATGGAAGAGTTACGAAGCATTTTTATACTTCAGCAGAATTCTGAGAACAATGGAAGAGTTCTGAAGCATTCTTAAACTTCAGCGGAATTCCGAGAACAATGGAACAGTTTTGAAGCAATTTTAAGCGTCAGCGGAATTCCGACAACAACGGAAGAGTTCCGAAGCATTTTTAAAAGTCAGCGGAATTCTGAGAACAATAGAAGAGTTGTGAAGCATTTTTAAGCGTCAGCGGAATTCCGAGAACAATGGAAGAATTCCGAAGCATTTGTAAACTTCAAAACTTCAGAAGAATTCCGAGAACAATGGAAGAGTTCCGAAGCATTTTTAAACTTCAGAAGAATTCTGAGAACAATGGAAGAGTTCCGAAGCATTCTTAAACTTCAGCGGAATTCCGAGAACAATGGAAGAGTTTCGAAGCATTTTTAAAAGTCAGCGGAATTCCGAGAACAAAAGAAGAGTTGTGAAGCAATTTTAAGCGTCAGCAGAATTCCGAGAACAATGGAAGAGTTCCGAAGCATTTTTAAACGTCAGCGGAATTCCGAGAACAATGGAAGAGTTCTGAAGCATTTTTAAAAGTCAGCGGAATTCTGAGAACAATAGAAGAGTTGTGAAGCATTTTTAAGCGTCAGCGGAATTCCGAGAACAATGGAAGAATTCCGAAGCATTTTTAAACTTCAAAACTTCAGCGGAATTCCGAGAACAATGGAAGAGTTCCGAAGCATTTTTAAACGTCAGCGGAATTCCGAGAACAATGGAAGAGTTCTGAAGCATTTTTAAACGTCAGCGGAATTTTGAAAACAATGGAAGATTTCCGAAGCATTTTTAAACGTCAGCGGAATTCTGCGAACACTGGAAGAGTTCCGAAGCATTTTTAAACTTCAGCGGAATTTGGAGAACAATCGAAGAGTTCCGAAGCATTTTTAAAAGTCAGCGGAATTCCGAGAACAATGGAAGAGTTGTGAAGCATTTTTAAGCATCAGCGGAATTCCGAGAACAATGGAAGAGTTCCGAAGCATTTTTAAACTTCAGCAGAATTCTGAGAACAATGGAAGAGTTCCGAAGCATTCTTAAACTTCAGCGGAATTCCGAGGACAATGGAAGAGTTCCGAAGCATTTTTAAATGTCAGCGGAATTCCGAGAACAATAGAAGAGTTGTGAAGCATTTTTAAGCGTCAGCGGAATTCCGAGAACAATGGAAGGGTTACGAAGCATTTTTATACTTCAGCAGAATTCTGAGAACAATGGAAGAGTTCTGAAGCATTCTTAAACTTCAGCGGAATTCCGAGAACAATGGAACAGTTTTGAAGCAATTTTAAGCGTCAGCGGAATTCCGACAACAACGGAAGAGTTCCGAAGCATTTTTAAAAGTCAGCGGAATTCTGAGAACAATAGAAGAGTTGTGAAGCATTTTTAAGCGTCAGCGGAATTCCGAGAACAATGGAAGAATTCCGAAGCATTTGTAAACTTCAAAACTTCAGAAGAATTCCGAGAACAATGGAAGAGTTCCGAAGCATTTTTAAACTTCAGAAGAATTCTGAGAACAATGGAAGAGTTCCGAAGCATTCTTAAACTTCAGCGGAATTCCGAGAACAATGGAAGAGTTTCGAAGCATTTTTAAAAGTCAGCGGAATTCCGAGAACAAAAGAAGAGTTGTGAAGCAATTTTAAGCGTCAGCGGAATTCCGAGAACAATGGAAGAGTTCCGAAGCATTTTTAAACGTCAGCGGAATTCCGAGAACAATGGAAGAGTTCTGAAGCATTTTTAAAAGTCAGCGGAATTCTGAGAACAATAGAAGAGTTGTGAAGCATTTTTAAGCGTCAGCGGAATTCCGAGAACAATGGAAGAATTCCGAAGCATTTTTAAACTTCAAAACTTCAGCGGAATTCCGAGAACAATGGAAGAGTTCCGAAGCATTTTTAAACGTCAGCGGAATTCCGAGAACAATGGAAGAGTTCTGAAGCATTTTTAAACGTCAGCGGAATTTTGAAAACAATGGAAGATTTCCGAAGCATTTTTAAACGTCAGCGGAATTCTGCGAACACTGGAAGAGTTCCGAAGCATTTTTAAACTTCAGCGGAATTTGGAGAACAATCGAAGAGTTCCGAAGCATTTTTAAAAGTCAGCGGAATTCCGAGAACATTGGAAGAGTTGTGAAGCATTTTTAAGCATCAGCGGAATACCAGAACAATGGAAGAGTTGTGAAGCATTTTTAAGCATCAGCGGAATTCCGAGAACAATGGAAGAGTTCCGAAGCATTTTTAAACTTCAGAAGAATTCTGAGAACAATGGAAGAGTTCCGAAGCATTCTTAAACTTCAGCGGAATTCCGAGAACAATGGAAGAGTTTCGAAGCATTTTTAAACTTCAGCAGAATTCCGAGAACAATGGAAGAGTTCCGAAGCATACTTAAACTTCAGCGGAATTCCGAGAACAATGGAAGAGTTCAGAAGCATTTTTAAAAGTCAGCGGAATTCCGAGAACAATGGAAGAGTTCCGAAGCATTTTTAAAAGTCAGCGGAATTCCGAGAACAATGGAAGAGTTCCGAAGCATTTTTAAAAGTCAGCAGAATTCCGAGAACAATAGAAGGGTACCAAAGCATGTTTAAACTTCAGCGGAATTCTGAGAACAATGGAAGAGTTCCGAAGCATTTTTAAACGTCAGCGGAATTCCGAGAACAATGGAAGAGTTCTGAAGCATTTTTAAACGTCAGCGGAATTTTGAAAACAATGGAAGATTTCCGAAGCATTTTTAAACGTCAGCGGAATTCTGCGAACACTGGAAGAGTTCCGAAGCATTTTTAAACTTCAGCGGAATTTGGAGAACAATCGAAGAGTTCCGAAGCATTTTTAAAAGTCAGCGGAATTCCGAGAACAATGGAAGAGTTGTGAAGCATTTTTAAGCATCAGCGGAATTCCGAGAACAATGGAAGAGTTCCGAAGCATTTTTAAACTTCAGCAGAATTCTGAGGACAATGGAAGAGTTCCGAAGCATTCTTAAACTTCAGCGGAATTCCGAGGACAATGGAAGAGTTCCGAAGCATTTTTAAATGTCAGCGGAATTCCGAGAACAATAGAAGAGTTGTGAAGCATTTTTAAGCGTCAGCGGAATTCCGAGAACAATGGAAGAGTTACGAAGCATTTTTATACTTCAGCAGAATTCTGAGAACAATGGAAGAGTTCTGAAGCATTCTTAAACTTCAGCGGAATTCCGAGAACAATGGAACAGTTTTGAAGCAATTTTAAGCGTCAGCGGAATTCCGACAACAACGGAAGAGTTCCGAAGCATTTTTAAAAGTCAGCGGAATTCTGAGAACAATAGAAGAGTTGTGAAGCATTTTTAAGCGTCAGCGGAATTCCGAGAACAATGGAAGAATTCCGAAGCATTTGTAAACTTCAAAACTTCAGAAGAATTCCGAGAACAATGGAAGAGTTCCGAAGCATTTTTAAACTTCAGAAGAATTCTGAGAACAATGGAAGAGTTCCGAAGCATTCTTAAACTTCAGCGGAATTCCGAGAACAATGGAAGAGTTTCGAAGCATTTTTAAAAGTCAGCGGAATTCCGAGAACAAAAGAAGAGTTGTGAAGCAATTTTAAGCGTCAGCAGAATTCCGAGAACAATGGAAGAGTTCCGAAGCATTTTTAAACGTCAGCGGAATTCCGAGAACAATGGAAGAGTTCTGAAGCATTTTTAAAAGTCAGCGGAATTCTGAGAACAATAGAAGAGTTGTGAAGCATTTTTAAGCGTCAGCGGAATTCCGAGAACAATGGAAGAATTCCGAAGCATTTTTAAACTTCAAAACTTCAGCGGAATTCCGAGAACAATGGAAGAGTTCCGAAGCATTTTTAAACGTCAGCGGAATTCCGAGAACAATGGAAGAGTTCTGAAGCATTTTTAAACGTCAGCGGAATTTTGAAAACAATGGAAGATTTCCGAAGCATTTTTAAACGTCAGCGGAATTCTGCGAACACTGGAAGAGTTCCGAAGCATTTTTAAACTTCAGCGGAATTTGGAGAACAATCGAAGAGTTCTGAAGCATTTTTAAAAGTCAGCGGAATTCCGAGAACAATGGAAGAGTTGTGAAGCATTTTTAAGCATCAGCGGAATTCCGAGAACAATGGAAGAGTTCCGAAGCATTTTTAAACTTCAGCAGAATTCTGAGAACAATGGAAGAGTTCCGAAGCATTCTTAAACTTCAGCGGAATTCCGAGGACAATGGAAGAGTTCCGAAGCATTTTTAAATGTCAGCGGAATTCCGAGAACAATAGAAGAGTTGTGAAGCATTTTTAAGCGTCAGCGGAATTCCGAGAACAATGGAAGGGTTACGAAGCATTTTTATACTTCAGCAGAATTCTGAGAACAATGGAAGAGTTCTGAAGCATTCTTAAACTTCAGCGGAATTCCGAGAACAATGGAACAGTTTTGAAGCAATTTTAAGCGTCAGCGGAATTCCGACAACAACGGAAGAGTTCCGAAGCATTTTTAAAAGTCAGCGGAATTCTGAGAACAATAGAAGAGTTGTGAAGCATTTTTAAGCGTCAGCGGAATTCCGAGAACAATGGAAGAATTCCGAAGCATTTGTAAACTTCAAAACTTCAGAAGAATTCCGAGAACAATGGAAGAGTTCCGAAGCATTTTTAAACTTCAGAAGAATTCTGAGAACAATGGAAGAGTTCCGAAGCATTCTTAAACTTCAGCGGAATTCCGAGAACAATGGAAGAGTTTCGAAGCATTTTTAAAAGTCAGCGGAATTCCGAGAACAAAAGAAGAGTTGTGAAGCAATTTTAAGCGTCAGCGGAATTCCGAGAACAATGGAAGAGTTCCGAAGCATTTTTAAACGTCAGCGGAATTCCGAGAACAATGGAAGAGTTCTGAAGCATTTTTAAAAGTCAGCGGAATTCTGAGAACAATAGAAGAGTTGTGAAGCATTTTTAAGCGTCAGCGGAATTCCGAGAACAATGGAAGAATTCCGAAGCATTTTTAAACTTCAAAACTTCAGCGGAATTCCGAGAACAATGGAAGAGTTCCGAAGCATTTTTAAACGTCAGCGGAATTCCGAGAACAATGGAAGAGTTCTGAAGCATTTTTAAACGTCAGCGGAATTTTGAAAACAATGGAAGATTTCCGAAGCATTTTTAAACGTCAGCGGAATTCTGCGAACACTGGAAGAGTTCCGAAGCATTTTTAAACTTCAGCGGAATTTGGAGAACAATCGAAGAGTTCCGAAGCATTTTTAAAAGTCAGCGGAATTCCGAGAACATTGGAAGAGTTGTGAAGCATTTTTAAGCATCAGCGGAATACCAGAACAATGGAAGAGTTGTGAAGCATTTTTAAGCATCAGCGGAATTCCGAGAACAATGGAAGAGTTCCGAAGCATTTTTAAACTTCAGAAGAATTCTGAGAACAATGGAAGAGTTCCGAAGCATTCTTAAACTTCAGCGGAATTCCGAGAACAATGGAAGAGTTTCGAAGCATTTTTAAACTTCAGCAGAATTCCGAGAACAATGGAAGAGTTCCGAAGCATACTTAAACTTCAGCGGAATTCCGAGAACAATGGAAGAGTTCAGAAGCATTTTTAAAAGTCAGCGGAATTCCGAGAACAATGGAAGAGTTCCGAAGCATTTTTAAAAGTCAGCGGAATTCCGAGAACAATGGAAGAGTTCCGAAGCATTTTTAAAAGTCAGCAGAATTCCGAGAACAATAGAAGGGTACCAAAGCATGTTTAAACTTCAGCGGAATTCTGAGAACAATGGAAGAGTTCCGAAGCATTTTTAAACGTCAGCGGAATTCCGAGAACAATGGAAGAGTTCTGAAGCATTTTTAAACGTCAGCGGAATTTTGAAAACAATGGAAGATTTCCGAAGCATTTTTAAACGTCAGCGGAATTCTGCGAACACTGGAAGAGTTCCGAAGCATTTTTAAACTTCAGCGGAATTTGGAGAACAATCGAAGAGTTCCGAAGCATTTTTAAAAGTCAGCGGAATTCCGAGAACAATGGAAGAGTTGTGAAGCATTTTTAAGCATCAGCGGAATTCCGAGAACAATGGAAGAGTTCCGAAGCATTTTTAAACTTCAGCAGAATTCTGAGGACAATGGAAGAGTTCCGAAGCATTCTTAAACTTCAGCGGAATTCCGAGGACAATGGAAGAGTTCCGAAGCATTTTTAAATGTCAGCGGAATTCCGAGAACAATAGAAGAGTTGTGAAGCATTTTTAAGCGTCAGCGGAATTCCGAGAACAATGGAAGAGTTACGAAGCATTTTTATACTTCAGCAGAATTCTGAGAACAATGGAAGAGTTCTGAAGCATTCTTAAACTTCAGCGGAATTCCGAGAACAATGGAACAGTTTTGAAGCAATTTTAAGCGTCAGCGGAATTCCGACAACAACGGAAGAGTTCCGAAGCATTTTTAAAAGTCAGCGGAATTCTGAGAACAATAGAAGAGTTGTGAAGCATTTTTAAGCGTCAGCGGAATTCCGAGAACAATGGAAGAATTCCGAAGCATTTGTAAACTTCAAAACTTCAGAAGAATTCCGAGAACAATGGAAGAGTTCCGAAGCATTTTTAAACTTCAGAAGAATTCTGAGAACAATGGAAGAGTTCCGAAGCATTCTTAAACTTCAGCGGAATTCCGAGAACAATGGAAGAGTTTCGAAGCATTTTTAAAAGTCAGCGGAATTCCGAGAACAAAAGAAGAGTTGTGAAGCAATTTTAAGCGTCAGCAGAATTCCGAGAACAATGGAAGAGTTCCGAAGCATTTTTAAACGTCAGCGGAATTCCGAGAACAATGGAAGAGTTCTGAAGCATTTTTAAAAGTCAGCGGAATTCTGAGAACAATAGAAGAGTTGTGAAGCATTTTTAAGCGTCAGCGGAATTCCGAGAACAATGGAAGAATTCCGAAGCATTTTTAAACTTCAAAACTTCAGCGGAATTCCGAGAACAATGGAAGAGTTCCGAAGCATTTTTAAACGTCAGCGGAATTCCGAGAACAATGGAAGAGTTCTGAAGCATTTTTAAACGTCAGCGGAATTTTGAAAACAATGGAAGATTTCCGAAGCATTTTTAAACGTCAGCGGAATTCTGCGAACACTGGAAGAGTTCCGAAGCATTTTTAAACTTCAGCGGAATTTGGAGAACAATCGAAGAGTTCCGAAGTATTTTTAAAAGTCAGCGGAATTCCGAGAACAATGGAAGAGTTGTGAAGCATTTTTAAGCATCAGCGGAATTCCGAGAACAATGGAAGAGTTCCGAAGCATTTTTAAACTTCAGCAGAATTCTGAGAACATTGGAAGAGTTCCGAAGCATTCTTAAACTTCAGCGGAATTCCGAGGACAATGGAAGAGTTCCGAAGCATTTTTAAATGTCAGCGGAATTCCGAGAACAATAGAAGAGTTGTGAAGCATTTTTAAGCGTCAGCGGAATTCCGAGAACAATGGAAGGGTTACGAAGCATTTTTATACTTCAGCAGAATTCTGAGAACAATGGAAGAGTTCTGAAGCATTCTTAAACTTCAGCGGAATTCCGAGAACAATGGAACAGTTTTGAAGCAATTTTAAGCGTCAGCGGAATTCCGACAACAACGGAAGAGTTCCGAAGCATTTTTAAAAGTCAGCGGAATTCTGAGAACAATAGAAGAGTTGTGAAGCATTTTTAAGCGTCAGCGGAATTCCGAGAACAATGGAAGAATTCCGAAGCATTTGTAAACTTCAAAACTTCAGAAGAATTCCGAGAACAATGGAAGAGTTCCGAAGCATTTTTAAACTTCAGAAGAATTCTGAGAACAATGGAAGAGTTCCGAAGCATTCTTAAACTTCAGCGGAATTCCGAGAACAATGGAAGAGTTTCGAAGCATTTTTAAAAGTCAGCGGAATTCCGAGAACAAAAGAAGAGTTGTGAAGCAATTTTAAGCGTCAGCGGAATTCCGAGAACAATGGAAGAGTTCCGAAGCATTTTTAAACGTCAGCGGAATTCCGAGAACAATGGAAGAGTTCTGAAGCATTTTTAAAAGTCAGCGGAATTCTGAGAACAATAGAAGAGTTGTGAAGCATTTTTAAGCGTCAGCGGAATTCCGAGAACAATGGAAGAATTCCGAAGCATTTTTAAACTTCAAAACTTCAGCGGAATTCCGAGAACAATGGAAGAGTTCCGAAGCATTTTTAAACGTCAGCGGAATTCCGAGAACAATGGAAGAGTTCTGAAGCATTTTTAAACGTCAGCGGAATTTTGAAAACAATGGAAGATTTCCGAAGCATTTTTAAACGTCAGCGGAATTCTGCGAACACTGGAAGAGTTCCGAAGCATTTTTAAACTTCAGCGGAATTTGGAGAACAATCGAAGAGTTCCGAAGCATTTTTAAAAGTCAGCGGAATTCCGAGAACAATGGAAGAGTTGTGAAGCATTTTTAAGCATCAGCGGAATTCCGAGAACAATGGAAGAGTTCCGAAGCATTTTTAAACTTCAGCAGAATTCTGAGAACAATGGAAGAGTTCCGAAGCATTCTTAAACTTCAGCGGAATTCCGAGGACAATGGAAGAGTTCCGAAGCATTTTTAAATGTCAGCGGAATTCCGAGAACAATAGAAGAGTTGTGAAGCATTTTTAAGCGTCAGCGGAATTCCGAGAACAATGGAAGGGTTACGAAGCATTTTTATACTTCAGCAGAATTCTGAGAACAATGGAAGAGTTCTGAAGCATTCTTAAACTTCAGCGGAATTCCGAGAACAATGGAACAGTTTTGAAGCAATTTTAAGCGTCAGCGGAATTCCGACAACAACGGAAGAGTTCCGAAGCATTTTTAAAAGTCAGCGGAATTCTGAGAACAATAGAAGAGTTGTGAAGCATTTTTAAGCGTCAGCGGAATTCCGAGAACAATGGAAGAATTCCGAAGCATTTGTAAACTTCAAAACTTCAGAAGAATTCCGAGAACAATGGAAGAGTTCCGAAGCATTTTTAAACTTCAGAAGAATTCTGAGAACAATGGAAGAGTTCCGAAGCATTCTTAAACTTCAGCGGAATTCCGAGAACAATGGAAGAGTTTCGAAGCATTTTTAAAAGTCAGCGGAATTCCGAGAACAAAAGAAGAGTTGTGAAGCAATTTTAAGCGTCAGCGGAATTCCGAGAACAATGGAAGAGTTCCGAAGCATTTTTAAACGTCAGCGGAATTCCGAGAACAATGGAAGAGTTCTGAAGCATTTTTAAAAGTCAGCGGAATTCTGAGAACAATAGAAGAGTTGTGAAGCATTTTTAAGCGTCAGCGGAATTCCGAGAACAATGGAAGAATTCCGAAGCATTTTTAAACTTCAAAACTTCAGCGGAATTCCGAGAACAATGGAAGAGTTCCGAAGCATTTTTAAACGTCAGCGGAATTCCGAGAACAATGGAAGAGTTCTGAAGCATTTTTAAACGTCAGCGGAATTTTGAAAACAATGGAAGATTTCCGAAGCATTTTTAAACGTCAGCGGAATTCTGCGAACACTGGAAGAGTTCCGAAGCATTTTTAAACTTCAGCGGAATTTGGAGAACAATCGAAGAGTTCCGAAGCATTTTTAAAAGTCAGCGGAATTCCGAGAACATTGGAAGAGTTGTGAAGCATTTTTAAGCATCAGCGGAATACCAGAACAATGGAAGAGTTGTGAAGCATTTTTAAGCATCAGCGGAATTCCGAGAACAATGGAAGAGTTCCGAAGCATTTTTAAACTTCAGAAGAATTCTGAGAACAATGGAAGAGTTCCGAAGCATTCTTAAACTTCAGCGGAATTCCGAGAACAATGGAAGAGTTTCGAAGCATTTTTAAACTTCAGCAGAATTCCGAGAACAATGGAAGAGTTCCGAAGCATACTTAAACTTCAGCGGAATTCCGAGAACAATGGAAGAGTTCAGAAGCATTTTTAAAAGTCAGCGGAATTCCGAGAACAATGGAAGAGTTCCGAAGCATTTTTAAAAGTCAGCGGAATTCCGAGAACAATGGAAGAGTTCCGAAGCATTTTTAAAAGTCAGCAGAATTCCGAGAACAATAGAAGGGTACCAAAGCATGTTTAAACTTCAGCGGAATTCTGAGAACAATGGAAGAGTTCCGAAGCATTTTTAAACGTCAGCGGAATTCCGAGAACAATGGAAGAGTTCTGAAGCATTTTTAAACGTCAGCGGAATTTTGAAAACAATGGAAGATTTCCGAAGCATTTTTAAACGTCAGCGGAATTCTGCGAACACTGGAAGAGTTCCGAAGCATTTTTAAACTTCAGCGGAATTTGGAGAACAATCGAAGAGTTCCGAAGCATTTTTAAAAGTCAGCGGAATTCCGAGAACAATGGAAGAGTTGTGAAGCATTTTTAAGCATCAGCGGAATTCCGAGAACAATGGAAGAGTTCCGAAGCATTTTTAAACTTCAGCAGAATTCTGAGGACAATGGAAGAGTTCCGAAGCATTCTTAAACTTCAGCGGAATTCCGAGGACAATGGAAGAGTTCCGAAGCATTTTTAAATGTCAGCGGAATTCCGAGAACAATAGAAGAGTTGTGAAGCATTTTTAAGCGTCAGCGGAATTCCGAGAACAATGGAAGAGTTACGAAGCATTTTTATACTTCAGCAGAATTCTGAGAACAATGGAAGAGTTCTGAAGCATTCTTAAACTTCAGCGGAATTCCGAGAACAATGGAACAGTTTTGAAGCAATTTTAAGCGTCAGCGGAATTCCGACAACAACGGAAGAGTTCCGAAGCATTTTTAAAAGTCAGCGGAATTCTGAGAACAATAGAAGAGTTGTGAAGCATTTTTAAGCGTCAGCGGAATTCCGAGAACAATGGAAGAATTCCGAAGCATTTGTAAACTTCAAAACTTCAGAAGAATTCCGAGAACAATGGAAGAGTTCCGAAGCATTTTTAAACTTCAGAAGAATTCTGAGAACAATGGAAGAGTTCCGAAGCATTCTTAAACTTCAGCGGAATTCCGAGAACAATGGAAGAGTTTCGAAGCATTTTTAAAAGTCAGCGGAATTCCGAGAACAAAAGAAGAGTTGTGAAGCAATTTTAAGCGTCAGCAGAATTCCGAGAACAATGGAAGAGTTCCGAAGCATTTTTAAACGTCAGCGGAATTCCGAGAACAATGGAAGAGTTCTGAAGCATTTTTAAAAGTCAGCGGAATTCTGAGAACAATAGAAGAGTTGTGAAGCATTTTTAAGCGTCAGCGGAATTCCGAGAACAATGGAAGAATTCCGAAGCATTTTTAAACTTCAAAACTTCAGCGGAATTCCGAGAACAATGGAAGAGTTCCGAAGCATTTTTAAACGTCAGCGGAATTCCGAGAACAATGGAAGAGTTCTGAAGCATTTTTAAACGTCAGCGGAATTTTGAAAACAATGGAAGATTTCCGAAGCATTTTTAAACGTCAGCGGAATTCTGCGAACACTGGAAGAGTTCCGAAGCATTTTTAAACTTCAGCGGAATTTGGAGAACAATCGAAGAGTTCCGAAGTATTTTTAAAAGTCAGCGGAATTCCGAGAACAATGGAAGAGTTGTGAAGCATTTTTAAGCATCAGCGGAATTCCGAGAACAATGGAAGAGTTCCGAAGCATTTTTAAACTTCAGCAGAATTCTGAGAACATTGGAAGAGTTCCGAAGCATTCTTAAACTTCAGCGGAATTCCGAGGACAATGGAAGAGTTCCGAAGCATTTTTAAATGTCAGCGGAATTCCGAGAACAATAGAAGAGTTGTGAAGCATTTTTAAGCGTCAGCGGAATTCCGAGAACAATGGAAGGGTTACGAAGCATTTTTATACTTCAGCAGAATTCTGAGAACAATGGAAGAGTTCTGAAGCATTCTTAAACTTCAGCGGAATTCCGAGAACAATGGAACAGTTTTGAAGCAATTTTAAGCGTCAGCGGAATTCCGACAACAACGGAAGAGTTCCGAAGCATTTTTAAAAGTCAGCGGAATTCTGAGAACAATAGAAGAGTTGTGAAGCATTTTTAAGCGTCAGCGGAATTCCGAGAACAATGGAAGAATTCCGAAGCATTTGTAAACTTCAAAACTTCAGAAGAATTCCGAGAACAATGGAAGAGTTCCGAAGCATTTTTAAACTTCAGAAGAATTCTGAGAACAATGGAAGAGTTCCGAAGCATTCTTAAACTTCAGCGGAATTCCGAGAACAATGGAAGAGTTTCGAAGCATTTTTAAAAGTCAGCGGAATTCCGAGAACAAAAGAAGAGTTGTGAAGCAATTTTAAGCGTCAGCGGAATTCCGAGAACAATGGAAGAGTTCCGAAGCATTTTTAAACGTCAGCGGAATTCCGAGAACAATGGAAGAGTTCTGAAGCATTTTTAAAAGTCAGCGGAATTCTGAGAACAATAGAAGAGTTGTGAAGCATTTTTAAGCGTCAGCGGAATTCCGAGAACAATGGAAGAATTCCGAAGCATTTTTAAACTTCAAAACTTCAGCGGAATTCCGAGAACAATGGAAGAGTTCCGAAGCATTTTTAAACGTCAGCGGAATTCCGAGAACAATGGAAGAGTTCTGAAGCATTTTTAAACGTCAGCGGAATTTTGAAAACAATGGAAGATTTCCGAAGCATTTTTAAACGTCAGCGGAATTCTGCGAACACTGGAAGAGTTCCGAAGCATTTTTAAACTTCAGCGGAATTTGGAGAACAATCGAAGAGTTCCGAAGCATTTTTAAAAGTCAGCGGAATTCCGAGAACAATGGAAGAGTTGTGAAGCATTTTTAAGCATCAGCGGAATTCCGAGAACAATGGAAGAGTTCCGAAGCATTTTTAAACTTCAGCAGAATTCTGAGAACAATGGAAGAGTTCCGAAGCATTCTTAAACTTCAGCGGAATTCCGAGGACAATGGAAGAGTTCCGAAGCATTTTTAAATGTCAGCGGAATTCCGAGAACAATAGAAGAGTTGTGAAGCATTTTTAAGCGTCAGCGGAATTCCGAGAACAATGGAAGGGTTACGAAGCATTTTTATACTTCAGCAGAATTCTGAGAACAATGGAAGAGTTCTGAAGCATTCTTAAACTTCAGCGGAATTCCGAGAACAATGGAACAGTTTTGAAGCAATTTTAAGCGTCAGCGGAATTCCGACAACAACGGAAGAGTTCCGAAGCATTTTTAAAAGTCAGCGGAATTCTGAGAACAATAGAAGAGTTGTGAAGCATTTTTAAGCGTCAGCGGAATTCCGAGAACAATGGAAGAATTCCGAAGCATTTGTAAACTTCAAAACTTCAGAAGAATTCCGAGAACAATGGAAGAGTTCCGAAGCATTTTTAAACTTCAGAAGAATTCTGAGAACAATGGAAGAGTTCCGAAGCATTCTTAAACTTCAGCGGAATTCCGAGAACAATGGAAGAGTTTCGAAGCATTTTTAAAAGTCAGCGGAATTCCGAGAACAAAAGAAGAGTTGTGAAGCAATTTTAAGCGTCAGCGGAATTCCGAGAACAATGGAAGAGTTCCGAAGCATTTTTAAACGTCAGCGGAATTCCGAGAACAATGGAAGAGTTCTGAAGCATTTTTAAAAGTCAGCGGAATTCTGAGAACAATAGAAGAGTTGTGAAGCATTTTTAAGCGTCAGCGGAATTCCGAGAACAATGGAAGAATTCCGAAGCATTTTTAAACTTCAAAACTTCAGCGGAATTCCGAGAACAATGGAAGAGTTCCGAAGCATTTTTAAACGTCAGCGGAATTCCGAGAACAATGGAAGAGTTCTGAAGCATTTTTAAACGTCAGCGGAATTTTGAAAACAATGGAAGATTTCCGAAGCATTTTTAAACGTCAGCGGAATTCTGCGAACACTGGAAGAGTTCCGAAGCATTTTTAAACTTCAGCGGAATTTGGAGAACAATCGAAGAGTTCCGAAGCATTTTTAAAAGTCAGCGGAATTCCGAGAACATTGGAAGAGTTGTGAAGCATTTTTAAGCATCAGCGGAATACCAGAACAATGGAAGAGTTGTGAAGCATTTTTAAGCATCAGCGGAATTCCGAGAACAATGGAAGAGTTCCGAAGCATTTTTAAACTTCAGAAGAATTCTGAGAACAATGGAAGAGTTCCGAAGCATTCTTAAACTTCAGCGGAATTCCGAGAACAATGGAAGAGTTTCGAAGCATTTTTAAACTTCAGCAGAATTCCGAGAACAATGGAAGAGTTCCGAAGCATACTTAAACTTCAGCGGAATTCCGAGAACAATGGAAGAGTTCAGAAGCATTTTTAAAAGTCAGCGGAATTCCGAGAACAATGGAAGAGTTCCGAAGCATTTTTAAAAGTCAGCGGAATTCCGAGAACAATGGAAGAGTTCCGAAGCATTTTTAAAAGTCAGCAGAATTCCGAGAACAATAGAAGGGTACCAAAGCATGTTTAAACTTCAGCGGAATTCTGAGAACAATGGAAGAGTTCCGAAGCATTTTTAAACGTCAGCGGAATTCCGAGAACAATGGAAGAGTTCTGAAGCATTTTTAAACGTCAGCGGAATTTTGAAAA
The DNA here is from genome assembly GCF_046119375.1 of Phyllobates terribilis. Lineage (NCBI taxonomy): Eukaryota > Metazoa > Chordata > Amphibia > Anura > Dendrobatidae > Phyllobates > Phyllobates terribilis. The sequence continues at coordinate 16,411,034 of NW_027362775.1, read as the reverse complement.
CAATGGAAGATTTCCGAAGCATTTTTAAACGTCAGCGGAATTCTGCGAACACTGGAAGAGTTCCGAAGCATTTTTAAACTTCAGCGGAATTTGGAGAACAATCGAAGAGTTCCGAAGCATTTTTAAAAGTCAGTGGAATTCCGAGAACAATGGAAGAGTTGTGAAGCATTTTTAAGCATCAGCGGAATTCCGAGAACAATGGAAGAGTTCCGAAGCATTTTTAAACTTCAGCAGAATTCTGAGGACAATGGAAGAGTTCCGAAGCATTCTTAAACTTCAGCGGAATTCCGAGGACAATGGAAGAGTTCCGAAGCATTTTTAAATGTCAGCGGAATTCCGAGAACAATAGAAGAGTTGTGAAGCATTTTTAAGCGTCAGCGGAATTCCGAGAACAATGGAAGAGTTACGAAGCATTTTTATACTTCAGCAGAATTCTGAGAACAATGGAAGAGTTCTGAAGCATTCTTAAACTTCAGCGGAATTCCGAGAACAATGGAACAGTTTTGAAGCAATTTTAAGCGTCAGCGGAATTCCGACAACAACGGAAGAGTTCCGAAGCATTTTTAAAAGTCAGCGGAATTCTGAGAACATTAGAAGAGTTGTGAAGCATTTTTAAGCGTCAGCGGAATTCCGAGAACAATGGAAGAATTCCGAAGCATTTTTAAACTTCAAAACTTCAGCGGAATTCCGAGAACAATGGAAGAGTTCCGAAGCATTTTTAAACGTCAGCGGAATTCCGAGAACAATGGAAGAGTTCTGAAGCATTTTTAAACGTCAGCGGAATTTTGAAAACAATGGAAGATTTCCGAAGCATTTTTAAACGTCAGCGGAATTCTGCGAACACTGGAAGAGTTCCGAAGCATTTTTAAACTTCAGCGGAATTTGGAGAACAATCGAAGAGTTCCGAAGCATTTTTAAAAGTCAGCGGAATTCCGAGAACAATGGAAGAGTTGTGAAGCATTTTTAAGCATCAGCGGAATACCAGAACAATGGAAGAGTTGTGAAGCATTTTTAAGCATCAGCGGAATTCCGAGAACAATGGAAGAGTTCCGAAGCATTTTTAAACTTCAGAAGAATTCTGAGAACAATGGAAGAGTTCCGAAGCATTCTTAAACTTCAGAGGAATTCCGAGAACAATGGAAGAGTTTCGAAGCATTTTTAAACTTCAGCAGAATTCCGATAACAATGGAAGAGTTCCGAAGCATACTTAAACTTCAGCGGAATTCCGAGAACAATGGAAGAGTTCAGAAGCATTTTTAAAAGTCAGCGGAATTCCGAGAACAATGGAAGAGTTCCGAAGCATTTTTAAAAGTCAGCGGAATTCCGAGAACAATGGAAGAGTTCCGAAGCATTTTTAAAAGTCAGCAGAATTCCGAGAACAATAGAAGGGTACCAAAGCATGTTTAAACTTCAGCGGAATTCTGAGAACAATGGAAGAGTTCCGAAGCATTTTTAAACGTCAGCGGAATTCCTAGAACAATGGAAGAGTTCTGAAGCATTTTTAAACGTCAGCGGAATTTTGAAAACAATGGAAGATTTCCGAAGCATTTTTAAACGTCAGCGGAATTCTGCGAACACTGGAAGAGTTCCGAAGCATTTTTAAACTTCAGCGGAATTTGGAGAACAATCGAAGAGTTCCGAAGCATTTTTAAAAGTCAGCGGAATTCCGAGAACAATGGAACAGTTGTGAAGCATTTTTAAGCATCAGCGGAATTCCGAGAACAATGGAAGAGTTCCGAAGCATTTTTAAACTTCAGCAGAATTCTGAGAACAATGGAAGAGTTCCGAAGCATTCTTAAACTTCAGCGGAATTCCGAGGACAATGGAAGAGTTCCGAAGCATTTTTAAATGTCAGCGGAATTCCGAGAACAATAAAAGAGTTGTGAAGCATTTTTAAGCGTCAGCGGAATTCCGAGAACAATGGAAGAGTTCCGAAGCATTTTTAAACGTCAGCGGAATTCCGAGAACAATGGAAGAGTTCTGAAGCATTTTTAAAAGTCAGCGGAATTCTGAGAACAATAGAAGAGTTGTGAAGCATTTTTAAGCGTCAGCGGAATTCCGAGAACAATGGAAGAATTCCGAAGCATTTTTAAACTTCAAAACTTCAGCGGAATTCCGAGAACAATGGAAGAGTTCCGAAGCATTTTTAAACGTCAGCGGAATTCCGAGAACAATGGAAGAGTTCTGAAGCATTTTTAAACGTCAGCGGAATTTTGAAAACAATGGAAGATTTCCGAAGCATTTTTAAACGTCAGCGGAATTCTGCGAACACTGGAAGAGTTCCGAAGCATTTTTAAACTTCAGCGGAATTTGGAGAACAATCGAAGAGTTCCGAAGCATTTTTAAAAGTCAGCGGAATTCCGAGAACATTGGAAGAGTTGTGAAGCATTTTTAAGCATCAGCAGAATACCAGAACAATGGAAGAGTTGTGAAGCATTTTTAAGCATCAGCGGAATTCCGAGAACAATGGAAGAGTTCCAAAGCATTTTTAAACTTCAGAAGAATTCTGAGAACAATGGAAGAGTTCCGAAGCATTCTTAAACTTCAGCGGAATTCCGAGAACAATGGAAGAGTTTCGAAGCATTTTTAAACTTCAGCAGAATTCCGAGAACAATGGAAGAGTTCCGAAGCATACTTAAACTTCAGCGGAATTCCGAGAACAATGGAAGAGTTCAGAAGCATTTTTAAAAGTCAGCGGAATTCCGAGAACAATGGAAGAGTTCCGAAGCATTTTTAAAAGTCAGCGGAATTCCGAGAACAATGGAAGAGTTCCGAAGCATTTTTAAAAGTCAGCAGAATTCCGAGAACAATAGAAGGGTACCAAAGCATGTTTAAACTTCAGCGGAATTCTGAGAACAATGGAAGAGTTCCGAAGCATATTTAAACGTCAGCGGAATTCCGAGAACAATGGAAGAGTTCTGAAGCATTTTTAAACGTCAGCGGAATTTTGAAAACAATGGAAGATTTCCGAAGCATTTTTAAACGTCAGCGGAATTCTGCGAACACTGGAAGAGTTCCGAAGCATTTTTAAACTTCAGCGGAATTTGGAGAACAATCGAAGAGTTCCGAAGCATTTTTAAAAGTCAGCGGAATTCCGAGAACAATGGAAGAGTTGTGAAGCATTTTTAAGCATCAGCGGAATTCCGAGAACAATGGAAGAGTTCCGAAGCATTTTTAAACTTCAGCAGAATTCTGAGAACAATGGAAGAGTTCCGAAGCATTCTTAAACTTCAGCGGAATTCCGAGGACAATGGAAGAGTTCCGAAGCATTTTTAAATGTCAGCGGAATTCCGAGAACAATAGAAGAGTTGTGAAGCATTTTTAAGCGTCAGCGGAATTCCGAGAACAATGGAAGAGTTACGAAGCATTTTTATACTTCAGCAGAATTCTGAGAACAATGGAAGAGTTCTGAAGCATTCTTAAACTTCAGCGGAATTCCGAGAACAATGGAACAGTTTTGAAGCAATTTTAAGCGTCAGCGGAATTCCGACAACAACGGAAGAGTTCCGAAGCATTTTTAAAAGTCAGCGGAATTCTGAGAACAATAGAAGAGTTGTGAAGCATTTTTAAGCGTCAGCGGAATTCCGAGAACAATGGAAGATTTCCGAAGCATTTGTAAACTTCAAAACTTCAGAAGAATTCCGAGAACAATGGAAGAGTTCCGAAGCATTTTTAAACTTCAGAAGAATTCTGAGAACAATGGAAGAGTTCCGAAGCATTCTTAAACTTCAGCGGAATTCCGAGAACAATGGAAGAGTTTCGAAGCATTTTTAAAAGTCAGCGGAATTCCGAGAACAAAAGAAGAGTTGTGAAGCAATTTTAAGCGTCAGCGGAATTCCGAGAACAATGGAAGAGTTCCGAAGCATTTTTAAACGTCAGCGGAATTCCGAGAACAATGGAAGAGTTCTGAAGCATTTTTAAAAGTCAGCGGAATTCTGAGAACAATAGAAGAGTTGTGAAGCATTTTTAAGCGTCAGCGGAATTCCGAGAACAATGGAAGAATTCCGAAGCATTTTTAAACTTCAAAACTTCAGCGGAATTCCGAGAACAATGGAAGAGTTCCGAAGCATTTTTAAACGTCAGCGGAATTCCGAGAACAATGGAAGAGTTCTGAAGCATTTTTAAACGTCAGCGGAATTTTGAAAACAATGGAAGATTTCCGAAGCATTTTTAAACGTCAGCGGAATTCTGCGAACACTGGAAGAGTTCCGAAGCATTTTTAAACTTCAGCGGAATTTGGAGAACAATCGAAGAGTTCCGAAGCATTTTTAAAAGTCAGCGGAATTCCGAGAACAATGGAAGAGTTGTGAAGCATTTTTAAGCATCAGCGGAATTCCGAGAACAATGGAAGAGTTCCGAAGCATTTTTAAACTTCAGCAGAATTCTGAGAACAATGGAAGAGTTCCGAAGCATTCTTAAACTTCAGCGGAATTCCGAGGACAATGGAAGAGTTCCGAAGCATTTTTAAATGTCAGCGGAATTCCGAGAACAATAGAAGAGTTGTGAAGCATTTTTAAGCGTCAGCGGAATTCCGAGAACAATGGAAGAGTTCCGAAGCATTTTTAAACGTCAGCGGAATTCCGAGAACAATGGAAGAGTTCTGAAGCATTTTTAAAAGTCAGCGGAATTCTGAGAACAATAGAAGAGTTGTGAAGCATTTTTAAGCGTCAGCGGAATTCCGAGAACAATGGAAGAATTCCGAAGCATTTTTAAACTTCAAAACTTCAGCGGAATTCCGAGAACAATGGAAGAGTTCCGAAGCATTTTTAAACGTCAGCGGAATTCCGAGAACAATGGAAGAGTTCTGAAGCATTTTTAAACGTCAGCGGAATTTTGAAAACAATGGAAGATTTCCGAAGCATTTTTAAACGTCAGCGGAATTCTGCGAACACTGGAAGAGTTCCGAAGCATTTTTAAACTTCAGCGGAATTTGGAGAACAATCGAAGAGTTCCGAAGCATTTTTAAAAGTCAGCGGAATTCCGAGAACATTGGAAGAGTTGTGAAGCATTTTTAAGCATCAGCAGAATACCAGAACAATGGAAGAGTTGTGAAGCATTTTTAAGCATCAGCGGAATTCCGAGAACAATGGAAGAGTTCCGAAGCATTTTTAAACTTCAGAAGAATTCTGAGAACAATGGAAGAGTTCCGAAGCATTCTTAAACTTCAGCGGAATTCCGAGAACAATGGAAGAGTTTCGAAGCATTTTTAAACTTCAGCAGAATTCCGAGAACAATGGAAGAGTTCCGAAGCATACTTAAACTTCAGCGGAATTCCGAGAACAATGGAAGAGTTCAGAAGCATTTTTAAAAGTCAGCGGAATTCCGAGAACAATGGAAGAGTTCCGAAGCATTTTTAAAAGTCAGCGGAATTCCGAGAACAATGGAAGAGTTCCGAAGCATTTTTAAAAGTCAGCAGAATTCCGAGAACAATAGAAGGGTACCAAAGCATGTTTAAACTTCAGCGGAATTCTGAGAACAATGGAAGAGTTCCGAAGCATATTTAAACGTCAGCGGAATTCCGAGAACAATGGAAGAGTTCTGAAGCATTTTTAAACGTCAGCGGAATTTTGAAAACAATGGAAGATTTCCGAAGCATTTTTAAACGTCAGCGGAATTCTGCGAACACTGGAAGAGTTCCGAAGCATTTTTAAACTTCAGCGGAATTTGGAGAACAATCGAAGAGTTCCGAAGCATTTTTAAAAGTCAGCGGAATTCCGAGAACAATGGAAGAGTTGTGAAGCATTTTTAAGCATCAGCGGAATTCCGAGAACAATGGAAGAGTTCCGAAGCATTTTTAAACTTCAGCAGAATTCTGAGAACAATGGAAGAGTTCCGAAGCATTCTTAAACTTCAGCGGAATTCCGAGGACAATGGAAGAGTTCCGAAGCATTTTTAAAAGTCAGCGGAATTCCGAGAACAATGGAAGAGTTCCGAAGCATTTTTAAAAGTCAGCAGAATTCCGAGAACAATAGAAGGGTACCAAAGCATGTTTAAACTTCAGCGGAATTCTGAGAACAATGGAAGAGTTCCGAAGCATTTTTAAACGTCAGCGGAATTCCGAGAACAATGGAAGAGTTCTGAAGCATTTTTAAACGTCAGCGGAATTTTGAAAACAATGGAAGATTTCCGAAGCATTTTTAAACGTCAGCGGAATTCTGCGAACACTGGAAGAGTTCCGAAGCATTTTTAAACTTCAGCGGAATTTGGAGAACAATCGAAGAGTTCCGAAGCATTTTTAAAAGTCAGCGGAATTCCGAGAACAATGGAAGAGTTGTGAAGCATTTTTAAGCATCAGCGGAATTCCGAGAACAATGGAAGAGTTCCGAAGCATTTTTAAACTTCAGCAGAATTCTGAGGACAATGGAAGAGTTCCGAAGCATTCTTAAACTTCAGCGGAATTCCGAGGACAATGGAAGAGTTCCGAAGCATTTTTAAATGTCAGCGGAATTCCGAGAACAATAGAAGAGTTGTGAAGCATTTTTAAGCGTCAGCGGAATTCCGAGAACAATGGAAGAGTTACGAAGCATTTTTATACTTCAGCAGAATTTTGAGAACAATGGAAGAGTTCTGAAGCATTCTTAAACTTCAGCGGAATTCCGAGAACAATGGAACAGTTTTGAAGCAATTTTAAGCGTCAGCGGAATTCCGACAACAACGGAAGAGTTCCGAAGCATTTTTAAAAGTCAGCGGAATTCTGAGAACATTAGAAGAGTTGTGAAGCATTTTTAAGCGTCAGCGGAATTCCGAGAACAATGGAAGAATTCCGAAGCATTTTTAAACTTCAAAACTTCAGCGGAATTCCGAGAACAATGGAAGAGTTCCGAAGCATTTTTAAACGTCAGCGGAATTCCGAGAACAATGGAAGAGTTCTGAAGCATTTTTAAACGTCAGCGGAATTTTGAAAACAATGGAAGATTTCCGAAGCATTTTTAAACGTCAGCGGAATTCTGCGAACACTGGAAGAGTTCCGAAGCATTTTTAAACTTCAGCGGAATTTGGAGAACAATCGAAGAGTTCCGAAGCATTTTTAAAAGTCAGCGGAATTCCGAGAACAATGGAAGAGTTGTGAAGCATTTTTAAGCATCAGCGGAATACCAGAACAATGGAAGAGTTGTGAAGCATTTTTAAGCATCAGCGGAATTCCGAGAACAATGGAAGAGTTCCGAAGCATTTTTAAACTTCAGAAGAATTCTGAGAACAATGGAAGAGTTCCGAAGCATTCTTAAACTTCAGAGGAATTCCGAGAACAATGGAAGAGTTTCGAAGCATTTTTAAACTTCAGCAGAATTCCGAGAACAATGGAAGAGTTCCGAAGCATACTTAAACTTCAGCGGAATTCCGAGAACAATGGAAGAGTTCAGAAGCATTTTTAAAAGTCAGCGGAATTCCGAGAACAATGGAAGAGTTCCGAATCATTTTTAAAAGTCAGCGGAATTCCGAGAACAATGGAAGAGTTCCGAAGCATTTTTAAAAGTCAGCAGAATTCCGAGAACAATAGAAGGGTACCAAAGCATGTTTAAACTTCAGCGGAATTCTGAGAACAATGGAAGAGTTCCGAAGCATTTTTAAACGTCAGCGGAATTCCTAGAACAATGGAAGAGTTCTGAAGCATTTTTAAACGTCAGCGGAATTTTGAAAACAATGGAAGATTTCCGAAGCATTTTTAAACGTCAGCGGAATTCTGCGAACACTGGAAGAGTTCCGAAGCATTTTTAAACTTCAGCGGAATTTGGAGAACAATCGAAGAGTTCCGAAGCATTTTTAAAAGTCAGCGGAATTCCGAGAACAATGGAAGAGTTGTGAAGCATTTTTAAGCATCAGCGGAATTCCGAGAACAATGGAAGAGTTCCGAAGCATTTTTAAACTTCAGCAGAATTCTGAGAACAATGGAAGAGTTCCGAAGCATTCTTAAACTTCAGCGGAATTCCGAGGACAATGGAAGAGTTCCGAAGCATTTTTAAATGTCAGCGGAATTCCGAGAACAATAGAAGAGTTGTGAAGCATTTTTAAGCGTCAGCGGAATTCCGAGAACAATGGAAGAGTTCCGAAGCATTTTTAAACGTCAGCGGAATTCCGAGAACAATGGAAGAGTTCTGAAGCATTTTTAAAAGTCAGCGGAATTCTGAGAACAATAGAAGAGTTGTGAAGCATTTTTAAGCGTCAGCGGAATTCCGAGAACAATGGAAGAATTCCGAAGCATTTTTAAACTTCAAAACTTCAGCGGAATTCCGAGAACAATGGAAGAGTTCCGAAGCATTTTTAAACGTCAGCGGAATTCCGAGAACAATGGAAGAGTTCTGAAGCATTTTTAAACGTCAGCGGAATTTTGAAAACAATGGAAGATTTCCGAAGCATTTTTAAACGTCAGCGGAATTCTGCGAACACTGGAAGAGTTCCGAAGCATTTTTAAACTTCAGCGGAATTTGGAGAACAATCGAAGAGTTCCGAAGCATTTTTAAAAGTCAGCGGAATTCCGAGAACATTGGAAGAGTTGTGAAGCATTTTTAAGCATCAGCGGAATTCCGAGAACAATGGAAGAGTTCCGAAGCATTTTTAAACTTCAGAAGAATTCTGAGAACAATGGAAGAGTTCCGAAGCATTCTTAAACTTCAGCGGAATTCCGAGAACAATGGAAGAGTTTCGAAGCATTTTTAAACTTCAGCAGAATTCCGAGAACAATGGAAGAGTTCCGAAGCATACTTAAACTTCAGCGGAATTCCGAGAACAATGGAAGAGTTCAGAAGCATTTTTAAAAGTCAGCGGAATTCCGAGAACAATGGAAGAGTTCCGAAGCATTTTTAAAAGTCAGCGGAATTCCGAGAACAATGGAAGAGTTCCGAAGCATTTTTAAAAGTCAGCAGAATTCCGAGAACAATAGAAGGGTACCAAAGCATGTTTAAACTTCAGCGGAATTCTGAGAACAATGGAAGAGTTCCGAAGCATATTTAAACGTCAGCGGAATTCCGAGAACAATGGAAGAGTTCTGAAGCATTTTTAAACGTCAGCGGAATTTTGAAAACAATGGAAGATTTCCGAAGCATTTTTAAACGTCAGCGGAATTCTGCGAACACTGGAAGAGTTCCGAAGCATTTTTAAACTTCAGCGGAATTTGGAGAACAATCGAAGAGTTCCGAAGCATTTTTAAAAGTCAGCGGAATTCCGAGAACAATGGAAGAGTTGTGAAGCATTTTTAAGCATCAGCGGAATTCCGAGAACAATGGAAGAGTTCCGAAGCATTTTTAAACTTCAGCAGAATTCTGAGAACAATGGAAGAGTTCCGAAGCATTCTTAAACTTCAGCGGAATTCCGAGGACAATGGAAGAGTTCCGAAGCATTTTTAAATGTCAGCGGAATTCCGAGAACAATAGAAGAGTTGTGAAGCATTTTTAAGCGTCAGCGGAATTCCGAGAACAATGGAAGAGTTACGAAGCATTTTTATACTTCAGCAGAATTCTGAGAACAATGGAAGAGTTCTGAAGCATTCTTAAACTTCAGCGGAATTCCGAGAACAATGGAACAGTTTTGAAGCAATTTTAAGCGTCAGCGGAATTCCGACAACAACGGAAGAGTTCCGAAGCATTTTTAAAAGTCAGCGGAATTCTGAGAACAATAGAAGAGTTGTGAAGCATTTTTAAGCGTCAGCGGAATTCCGAGAACAATGGAAGATTTCCGAAGCATTTGTAAACTTCAAAACTTCAGAAGAATTCCGAGAACAATGGAAGAGTTCCGAAGCATTTTTAAACTTCAGAAGAATTCTGAGAACAATGGAAGAGTTCCGAAGCATTCTTAAACTTCAGCGGAATTCCGAGAACAATGGAAGAGTTTCGAAGCATTTTTAAAAGTCAGCGGAATTCCGAGAACAAAAGAAGAGTTGTGAAGCAATTTTAAGCGTCAGCGGAATTCCGAGAACAATGGAAGAGTTCCGAAGCATTTTTAAACGTCAGCGGAATTCCGAGAACAATGGAAGAGTTCTGAAGCATTTTTAAAAGTCAGCGGAATTCTGAGAACAATAGAAGAGTTGTGAAGCATTTTTAAGCGTCAGCGGAATTCCGAGAACAATGGAAGAATTCCGAAGCATTTTTAAACTTCAAAACTTCAGCGGAATTCCGAGAACAATGGAAGAGTTCCGAAGCATTTTTAAACGTCAGCGGAATTCCGAGAACAATGGAAGAGTTCTGAAGCATTTTTAAACGTCAGCGGAATTTTGAAAACAATGGAAGATTTCCGAAGCATTTTTAAACGTCAGCGGAATTCTGCGAACACTGGAAGAGTTCCGAAGCATTTTTAAACTTCAGCGGAATTTGGAGAACAATCGAAGAGTTCCGAAGCATTTTTAAAAGTCAGCGGAATTCCGAGAACAATGGAAGAGTTGTGAAGCATTTTTAAGCATCAGCGGAATTCCGAGAACAATGGAAGAGTTCCGAAGCATTTTTAAACTTCAGCAGAATTCTGAGAACAATGGAAGAGTTCCGAAGCATTCTTAAACTTCAGCGGAATTCCGAGGACAATGGAAGAGTTCCGAAGCATTTTTAAACGTCAGCGGAATTCCGAGAACAATGGAAGAGTTCTGAAGCATTTTTAAAAGTCAGCGGAATTCTGAGAACAATAGAAGAGTTGTGAAGCATTTTTAAGCGTCAGCGGAATTCCGAGAACAATGGAAGAATTCCGAAGCATTTTTAAACTTCAAAACTTCAGCGGAATTCCGAGAACAATGGAAGAGTTCCGAAGCATTTTTAAACGTCAGCGGAATTCCGAGAACAATGGAAGAGTTCTGAAGCATTTTTAAACGTCAGCGGAATTTTGAAAACAATGGAAGATTTCCGAAGCATTTTTAAACGTCAGCGGAATTCTGCGAACACTGGAAGAGTTCCGAAGCATTTTTAAACTTCAGCGGAATTTGGAGAACAATCGAAGAGTTCCGAAGCATTTTTAAAAGTCAGCGGAATTCCGAGAACATTGGAAGAGTTGTGAAGCATTTTTAAGCATCAGCAGAATACCAGAACAATGGAAGAGTTGTGAAGCATTTTTAAGCATCAGCGGAATTCCGAGAACAATGGAAGAGTTCCGAAGCATTTTTAAACTTCAGAAGAATTCTGAGAACAATGGAAGAGTTCCGAAGCATTCTTAAACTTCAGCGGAATTCCGAGAACAATGGAAGAGTTTCGAAGCATTTTTAAACTTCAGCAGAATTCCGAGAACAATGGAAGAGTTCCGAAGCATACTTAAACTTCAGCGGAATTCCGAGAACAATGGAAGAGTTCAGAAGCATTTTTAAAAGTCAGCGGAATTCCGAGAACAATGGAAGAGTTCCGAAGCATTTTTAAAAGTCAGCGGAATTCCGAGAACAATGGAAGAGTTCCGAAGCATTTTTAAAAGTCAGCAGAATTCCGAGAACAATAGAAGGGTACCAAAGCATGTTTAAACTTCAGCGGAATTCTGAGAACAATGGAAGAGTTCCGAAGCATATTTAAACGTCAGCGGAATTCCGAGAACAATGGAAGAGTTCTGAAGCATTTTTAAACGTCAGCGGAATTTTGAAAACAATGGAAGATTTCCGAAGCATTTTTAAACGTCAGCGGAATTCTGCGAACACTGGAAGAGTTCCGAAGCATTTTTAAACTTCAGCGGAATTTGGAGAACAATCGAAGAGTTCCGAAGCATTTTTAAAAGTCAGCGGAATTCCGAGAACAATGGAAGAGTTGTGAAGCATTTTTAAGCATCAGCGGAATTCCGAGAACAATGGAAGAGTTCCGAAGCATTTTTAAACTTCAGCAGAATTCTGAGAACAATGGAAGAGTTCCGAAGCATTCTTAAACTTCAGCGGAATTCCGAGGACAATGGAAGAGTTCCGAAGCATTTTTAAAAGTCAGCGGAATTCCGAGAACAATGGAAGAGTTCCGAAGCATTTTTAAAAGTCAGCAGAATTCCGAGAACAATAGAAGGGTACCAAAGCATGTTTAAACTTCAGCGGAATTCTGAGAACAATGGAAGAGTTCCGAAGCATTTTTAAACGTCAGCGGAATTCCGAGAACAATGGAAGAGTTCTGAAGCATTTTTAAACGTCAGCGGAATTTTGAAAACAATGGAAGATTTCCGAAGCATTTTTAAACGTCAGCGGAATTCTGCGAACACTGGAAGAGTTCCGAAGCATTTTTAAACTTCAGCGGAATTTGGAGAACAATCGAAGAGTTCCGAAGCATTTTTAAAAGTCAGCGGAATTCCGAGAACAATGGAAGAGTTGTGAAGCATTTTTAAGCATCAGCGGAATACCAGAACAATGGAAGAGTTGTGAAGCATTTTTAAGCATCAGCGGAATTCCGAGAACAATGGAAGAGTTTCGAAGCATTTTTAAACTTCAGCAGAATTCCGAGAACAATGGAAGAGTTCCGAAGCATACTTAAACTTCAGCGGAATTCCGAGAACAATGGAAGAGTTCAGAAGCATTTTTAAAAGTCAGCGGAATTCCGAGAACAATGGAAGAGTTCCGAAGCATTTTTAAAAGTCAGCGGAATTCCGAGAACAATGGAAGAGTTCCGAAGCATTTTTAAAAGTCAGCAGAATTCCGAGAACAATAGAAGGGTAACAAAGCATGTTTAAACTTCAGCGGAATTCTGAGAACAATGGAAGAGTTCCGAAGCATTTTTAAACGTCAGCGGAATTCCTAGAACAATGGAAGAGTTCTGAAGCATTTTTAAACGTCAGCGGAATTTTGAAAACAATGGAAGATTTCCGAAGCATTTTTAAACGTCAGCGGAATTCTGCGAACACTGGAAGAGTTCCGAAGCATTTTTAAACTTCAGCGGAATTTGGAGAACAATCGAAGAGTTCCGAAGCATTTTTAAAAGTCAGCGGAATTCCGAGAACAATGGAAGAGTTGTGAAGCATTTTTAAGCATCAGCGGAATTCCGAGAACAATGGAAGAGTTCCGAAGCATTTTTAAACTTCAGCAGAATTCTGAGAACAATGGAAGAGTTCCGAAGCATTCTTAAACTTCAGCGGAATTCCGAGGACAATGGAAGAGTTCCGAAGCATTTTTAAATGTCAGCGGAATTCCGAGAACAATAGAAGAGTTGTGAAGCATTTTTAAGCGTCAGCGGAATTCCGAGAACAATGGAAGAGTTCCGAAGCATTTTTAAACGTCAGCGGAATTCCGAGAACAATGGAAGAGTTCTGAAGCATTTTTAAAAGTCAGCGGAATTCTGAGAACAATAGAAGAGTTGTGAAGCATTTTTAAGCGTCAGCGGAATTCCGAGAACAATGGAAGAATTCCGAAGCATTTTTAAACTTCAAAACTTCAGCGGAATTCCGAGAACAATGGAAGAGTTCCGAAGCATTTTTAAACGTCAGCGGAATTCCGAGAACAATGGAAGAGTTCTGAAGCATTTTTAAACGTCAGCGGAATTTTGAAAACAATGGAAGATTTCCGAAGCATTTTTAAACGTCAGCGGAATTCTGCGAACACTGGAAGAGTTCCGAAGCATTTTTAAACTTCAGCGGAATTTGGAGAACAATCGAAGAGTTCCGAAGCATTTTTAAAAGTCAGCGGAATTCCGAGAACATTGGAAGAGTTGTGAAGCATTTTTAAGCATCAGCAGAATACCAGAACAATGGAAGAGTTGTGAAGCATTTTTAAGCATCAGCGGAATTCCGAGAACAATGGAAGAGTTCCGAAGCATTTTTAAACTTCAGAAGAATTCTGAGAACAATGGAAGAGTTCCGAAGCATTCTTAAACTTCAGCGGAATTCCGAGAACAATGGAAGAGTTTCGAAGCATTTTTAAACTTCAGCAGAATTCCGAGAACAATGGAAGAGTTCCGAAGCATACTTAAACTTCAGCGGAATTCCGAGAACAATGGAAGAGTTCAGAAGCATTTTTAAAAGTCAGCGGAATTCCGAGAACAATGGAAGAGTTCCGAAGCATTTTTAAAAGTCAGCGGAATTCCGAGAACAATGGAAGAGTTCCGAAGCATTTTTAAAAGTCAGCAGAATTCCGAGAACAATAGAAGGGTACCAAAGCATGTTTAAACTTCAGCGGAATTCTGAGAACAATGGAAGAGTTCCGAAGCATATTTAAACGTCAGCGGAATTCCGAGAACAATGGAAGAGTTCTGAAGCATTTTTAAACGTCAGCGGAATTTTGAAAACAATGGAAGATTTCCGAAGCATTTTTAAACGTCAGCGGAATTCTGCGAACACTGGAAGAGTTCCGAAGCATTTTTAAACTTCAGCGGAATTTGGAGAACAATCGAAGAGTTCCGAAGCATTTTTAAAAGTCAGCGGAATTCCGAGAACAATGGAAGAGTTGTGAAGCATTTTTAAGCATCAGCGGAATTCCGAGAACAATGGAAGAGTTCCGAAGCATTTTTAAACTTCAGCAGAATTCTGAGAACAATGGAAGAGTTCCGAAGCATTCTTAAACTTCAGCGGAATTCCGAGGACAATGGAAGAGTTCCGAAGCATTTTTAAATGTCAGCGGAATTCCGAGAACAATAGAAGAGTTGTGAAGCATTTTTAAGCGTCAGCGGAATTCCGAGAACAATGGAAGAGTTACGAAGCATTTTTATACTTCAGCAGAATTCTGAGAACAATGGAAGAGTTCTGAAGCATTCTTAAACTTCAGCGGAATTCCGAGAACAATGGAACAGTTTTGAAGCAATTTTAAGCGTCAGCGGAATTCCGACAACAACGGAAGAGTTCCGAAGCATTTTTAAAAGTCAGCGGAATTCTGAGAACAATAGAAGAGTTGTGAAGCATTTTTAAGCGTCAGCGGAATTCCGAGAACAATGGAAGATTTCCGAAGCATTTGTAAACTTCAAAACTTCAGAAGAATTCCGAGAACAATGGAAGAGTTCCGAAGCATTTTTAAACTTCAGAAGAATTCTGAGAACAATGGAAGAGTTCCGAAGCATTCTTAAACTTCAGCGGAATTCCGAGAACAATGGAAGAGTTTCGAAGCATTTTTAAAAGTCAGCGGAATTCCGAGAACAAAAGAAGAGTTGTGAAGCAATTTTAAGCGTCAGCGGAATTCCGAGAACAATGGAAGAGTTCCGAAGCATTTTTAAACGTCAGCGGAATTCCGAGAACAATGGAAGAGTTCTGAAGCATTTTTAAAAGTCAGCGGAATTCTGAGAACAATAGAAGAGTTGTGAAGCATTTTTAAGCGTCAGCGGAATTCCGAGAACAATGGAAGAATTCCGAAGCATTTTTAAACTTCAAAACTTCAGCGGAATTCCGAGAACAATGGAAGAGTTCCGAAGCATTTTTAAACGTCAGCGGAATTCCGAGAACAATGGAAGAGTTCTGAAGCATTTTTAAACGTCAGCGGAATTTTGAAAACAATGGAAGATTTCCGAAGCATTTTTAAACGTCAGCGGAATTCTGCGAACACTGGAAGAGTTCCGAAGCATTTTTAAACTTCAGCGGAATTTGGAGAACAATCGAAGAGTTCCGAAGCATTTTTAAAAGTCAGCGGAATTCCGAGAACAATGGAAGAGTTGTGAAGCATTTTTAAGCATCAGCGGAATTCCGAGAACAATGGAAGAGTTCCGAAGCATTTTTAAACTTCAGCAGAATTCTGAGAACAATGGAAGAGTTCCGAAGCATTCTTAAACTTCAGCGGAATTCCGAGGACAATGGAAGAGTTCCGAAGCATTTTTAAATGTCAGCGGAATTCCGAGAACAATAGAAGAGTTGTGAAGCATTTTTAAGCGTCAGCGGAATTCCGAGAACAATGGAAGAGTTCCGAAGCATTTTTAAACGTCAGCGGAATTCCGAGAACAATGGAAGAGTTCTGAAGCATTTTTAAAAGTCAGCGGAATTCTGAGAACAATAGAAGAGTTGTGAAGCATTTTTAAGCGTCAGCGGAATTCCGAGAACAATGGAAGAATTCCGAAGCATTTTTAAACTTCAAAACTTCAGCGGAATTCCGAGAACAATGGAAGAGTTCCGAAGCATTTTTAAACGTCAGCGGAATTCCGAGAACAATGGAAGAGTTCTGAAGCATTTTTAAACGTCAGCGGAATTTTGAAAACAATGGAAGATTTCCGAAGCATTTTTAAACGTCAGCGGAATTCTGCGAACACTGGAAGAGTTCCGAAGCATTTTTAAACTTCAGCGGAATTTGGAGAACAATCGAAGAGTTCCGAAGCATTTTTAAAAGTCAGCGGAATTCCGAGAACATTGGAAGAGTTGTGAAGCATTTTTAAGCATCAGCAGAATACCAGAACAATGGAAGAGTTGTGAAGCATTTTTAAGCATCAGCGGAATTCCGAGAACAATGGAAGAGTTCCGAAGCATTTTTAAACTTCAGAAGAATTCTGAGAACAATGGAAGAGTTCCGAAGCATTCTTAAACTTCAGCGGAATTCCGAGAACAATGGAAGAGTTTCGAAGCATTTTTAAACTTCAGCAGAATTCCGAGAACAATGGAAGAGTTCCGAAGCATACTTAAACTTCAGCGGAATTCCGAGAACAATGGAAGAGTTCAGAAGCATTTTTAAAAGTCAGCGGAATTCCGAGAACAATGGAAGAGTTCCGAAGCATTTTTAAAAGTCAGCGGAATTCCGAGAACAATGGAAGAGTTCCGAAGCATTTTTAAAAGTCAGCAGAATTCCGAGAACAATAGAAGGGTACCAAAGCATGTTTAAACTTCAGCGGAATTCTGAGAACAATGGAAGAGTTCCGAAGCATATTTAAACGTCAGCGGAATTCCGAGAACAATGGAAGAGTTCTGAAGCATTTTTAAACGTCAGCGGAATTTTGAAAACAATGGAAGATTTCCGAAGCATTTTTAAACGTCAGCGGAATTCTGCGAACACTGGAAGAGTTCCGAAGCATTTTTAAACTTCAGCGGAATTTGGAGAACAATCGAAGAGTTCCGAAGCATTTTTAAAAGTCAGCGGAATTCCGAGAACAATGGAAGAGTTGTGAAGCATTTTTAAGCATCAGCGGAATTCCGAGAACAATGGAAGAGTTCCGAAGCATTTTTAAACTTCAGCAGAATTCTGAGAACAATGGAAGAGTTCCGAAGCATTCTTAAACTTCAGCGGAATTCCGAGGACAATGGAAGAGTTCCGAAGCATTTTTAAATGTCAGCGGAATTCCGAGAACAATAGAAGAGTTGTGAAGCATTTTTAAGCGTCAGCGGAATTCCGAGAACAATGGAAGAGTTACGAAGCATTTTTATACTTCAGCAGAATTCTGAGAACAATGGAAGAGTTCTGAAGCATTCTTAAACTTCAGAGGAATTCCGAGAACAATGGAACAGTTTTGAAGCAATTTTAAGCGTCAGCGGAATTCCGACAACAACGGAAGAGTTCCGAAGCATTTTTAAAAGTCAGCGGAATTCTGAGAACAATAGAAGAGTTGTGAAGCATTTTTAAGCGTCAGCGGAATTCCGAGAACAATGGAAGAATTCCGAAGCATTTGTAAACTTCAAAACTTCAGAAGAATTCCGAGAACAATGGAAGAGTTCCGAAGCATTTTTAAACTTCAGAAGAATTCTGAGAACAATGGAAGAGTTCCGAAGCATTCTTAAACTTCAGCGGAATTCCGAGAACAATGGAAGAGTTTCGAAGCATTTTTAAAAGTCAGCGGAATTCCGAGAACAAAAGAAGAGTTGTGAAGCAATTTTAAGCGTCAGCGGAATTCCGAGAACAATGGAAGAGTTCCGAAGCATTTTTAAACGTCAGCGGAATTTTGAAAACAATGGAAGATTTCCGAAGCATTTTTAAACGTCAGCGGAATTCTGCGAACACTGGAAGAGTTCCGAAGCATTTTTAAAAGTCAGCGGAATTCCGAGAACAATGGAAGAGTTGTGAAGCATTTTTAAGCATCAGCGGAATTCCGAGAACAATGGAAGAGTTCCGAAGCATTTTTAAACTTCAGCAGAATTCTGAGAACAATGGAAGAGTTCCGAAGCATTCTTAAACTTCAGCGGAATTCCGAGGACAATGGAAGAGTTCCGAAGCATTTTTAAATGTCAGCGGAATTCCGAGAACAATAGAAGAGTTGTGAAGCATTTTTAAGCGTCAGCGGAATTCCGAGAACAATGGAAGAGTTACGAAGCATTTTTATACTTCAGCAGAATTCTGAGAACAATGGAAGAGTTCTGAAGCATTCTTAAACTTCAGCGGAATTCCGAGAACAATGGAACAGTTTTGAAGCAATTTTAAGCGTCAGCGGAATTCCGACAACAACGGAAGAGTTCCGAAGCATTTTTAAAAGTCAGCGGAATTCTGAGAACAATAGAAGAGTTGTGAAGCATTTTTAAGCGTCAGTGGAATTCCGAGAACAATGGAAGATTTCCGAAGCATTTGTAAACTTCAAAACTTCAGAAGAATTCCGAGAACAATGGAAGAGTTCCGAAGCATTTTTAAACTTCAGAAGAATTCTGAGAACAATGGAAGAGTTCCGAAGCATTCTTAAACTTCAGCGGAATTCCGAGAACAATGGAAGAGTTTCGAAGCATTTTTAAAAGTCAGCGGAATTCCGAGAACAAAAGAAGAGTTGTGAAGCAATTTTAAGCGTCAGCGGAATTCCGAGAACAATGGAAGAGTTCCGAAGCATTTTTAAACGTCAGCGGAATTCCGAGAACAATGGAAGAGTTCTGAAGCATTTTTAAAAGTCAGCGGAATTCTGAGAACAATAGAAGAGTTGTGAAGCATTTTTAAGCGTCAGCGGAATTCCGAGAACAATGGAAGAATTCCGAAGCATTTTTAAACTTCAAAACTTCAGCGGAATTCCGAGAACAATGGAAGAGTTCCGAAGCATTTTTAAACGTCAGCGGAATTCCGAGAACAATGGAAGAGTTCTGAAGCATTTCTAAACGTCAGCGGAATTTTGAAAACAATGGAAGATTTCCGAAGCATTTTTAAACGTCAGCGGAATTCTGCGAACACTGGAAGAGTTCCGAAGCATTTTTAAACTTCAGCGGAATTTGGAGAACAATCGAAGAGTTCCGAAGCATTTTTAAAAGTCAGCGGAATTCCGAGAACAATGGAAGAGTTGTGAAGCATTTTTAAGCATCAGCGGAATTCCGAGAACAATGGAAGAGTTCCGAAGCATTTTTAAACTTTAGCAGAATTCTGAGAACAATGGAAGAGTTCCGAAGCATTCTTAAACTTCAGCGGAATTCCGAGGACAATGGAAGAGTTCCGAAGCATTTTTAAATGTCAGCGGAATTCCGAGAACAATAGAAGAGTTGTGAAGCATTTTTAAGCGTCAGCGGAATTCCGAGAACAATGGAAGAGTTCCGAAGCATTTTTAAACGTCAGCGGAATTCCGAGAACAATGGAAGAGTTCTGAAGCATTTTTAAAAGTCAGCGGAATTCTGAGAACAATAGAAGAGTTGTGAAGCATTTTTAAGCGTCAGCGGAATTCCGAGAACAATGGAAGAATTCCGAAGCATTTTTAAACTTCAAAACTTCAGCGGAATTCTGAGAACAATGGAAGAGTTCCGAAGCATTTTTAAACGTCAGCGGAATTCCGAGAACAATGGAAGAGTTCTGAAGCATTTTTAAACGTCAGCGGAATTTTGAAAACAATGGAAGATTTCCGAAGCATTTTTAAACGTCAGCGGAATTCTGCGAACACTGGAAGAGTTCCGAAGCATTTTTAAACTTCAGCGGAATTTGGAGAACAATCGAAGAGTTCCGAAGCATTTTTAAAAGTCAGCGGAATTCCGAGAACATTGGAAGAGTTGTGAAGCATTTTTAAGCATCAGCAGAATACCAGAACAATGGAAGAGTTGTGAAGCATTTTTAAGCATCAGCGGAATTCCGAGAACAATGGAAGAGTTCCGAAGCATTTTTAAACTTCAGAAGAATTCTAAGAACAATGGAAGAGTTCCGAAGCATTCTTAAACT
The DNA here is from genome assembly GCF_046119375.1 of Phyllobates terribilis. Classification (NCBI taxonomy): domain Eukaryota; kingdom Metazoa; phylum Chordata; class Amphibia; order Anura; family Dendrobatidae; genus Phyllobates; species Phyllobates terribilis. Next base: position 16,391,170 of record NW_027362775.1, on the reverse strand, counting down.
TCAGCGGAATTCCGAGAACAATGGAAGAGTTCAGAAGCATTTTTAAAAGTCAGCGGAATTCCGAGAACAATGGAAGAGTTCCGAAGCATTTTTAAAAGTCAGCGGAATTCCGAGAACAATGGAAGAGTTCCGAAGCATTTTTAAAAGTCAGCAGAATTCCGAGAACAATAGAAGGGTACCAAAGCATGTTTAAACTTCAGCGGAATTCTGAGAACAATGGAAGAGTTCCGAAGCATATTTAAACGTCAGCGGAATTTTGAAAACAATGGAAGATTTCCGAAGCATTTTTAAACGTCAGCGGAATTCTGCGAACACTGGAAGAGTTCCGAAGCATTTTTAAACTTCAGCGGAATTTGGAGAACAATCGAAGAGTTCCGAAGCATTTTTAAAAGTCAGCGGAATTCCGAGAACAATGGAAGAGTTGTGAAGCATTTTTAAGCATCAGCGGAATTCCGAGAACAATGGAAGAGTTCCGAAGCATTTTTAAACTTCAGCAGAATTCTGAGAACAATGGAAGAGTTCCGAAGCATTCTTAAACTTCAGCGGAATTCCGAGGACAATGGAAGAGTTCCGAAGCATTTTTAAATGTCAGCGGAATTCCGAGAACAATAGAAGAGTTGTGAAGCATTTTTAAGCGTCAGCGGAATTCCGAGAACAATGGAAGAGTTACGAAGCATTTTTATACTTCAGCAGAATTCTGAGAACAATGGAAGAGTTCTGAAGCATTCTTAAACTTCAGCGGAATTCCGAGAACAATGGAACAGTTTTGAAGCAATTTTAAGCGTCAGCGGAATTCCGACAACAACGGAAGAGTTCCGAAGCATTTTTAAAAGTCAGCGGAATTCTGAGAACAATAGAAGAGTTGTGAAGCATTTTTAAGCGTCAGCGGAATTCCGAGAACAATGGAAGAATTCCGAAGCATTTGTAAACTTCAAAACTTCAGAAGAATTCCGAGAACAATGGAAGAGTTCCGAAGCATTTTTAAACTTCAGAAGAATTCTGAGAACAATGGAAGAGTTCCGAAGCATTCTTAAACTTCAGCGGAATTCCGAGAACAATGGAAGAGTTTCGAAGCATTTTTAAAAGTCAGCGGAATTCCGAGAACAAAAGAAGAGTTGTGAAGCAATTTTAAGCGTCAGCGGAATTCCGAGAACAATGGAAGAGTTCCGAAGCATTTTTAAACGTCAGCGGAATTCCGAGAACAATGGAAGAGTTCTGAAGCATTTTTAAAAGTCAGCGGAATTCTGAGAACAATAGAAGAGTTGTGAAGCATTTTTAAGCGTCAGCGGAATTCCGAGAACAATGGAAGAATTCCGAAGCATTTTTAAACTTCAAAACTTCAGCGGAATTCCGAGAACAATGGAAGAGTTCCGAAGCATTTTTAAACGTCAGCGGAATTCCGAGAACAATGGAAGAGTTCTGAAGCATTTTTAAACGTCAGCGGAATTTTGAAAACAATGGAAGATTTCCGAAGCATTTTTAAACGTCAGCGGAATTCTGCGAACACTGGAAGAGTTCCGAAGCATTTTTAAACTTCAGCGGAATTTGGAGAACAATCGAAGAGTTCCGAAGCATTCTTAAACTTCAGCGGAATTCCGAGAACACTGGAAGAGTTCCGAAGCATTTTTAAACTTCAGCGGAATTTGGAGAACAATCGAAGAGTTCCGAAGCATTTTTAAAAGTCAGCGGAATTCCGAGAACATTGGAAGAGTTGTGAAGCATTTTTAAGCATCAGCAGAATACCAGAACAATGGAAGAGTTGTGAAGCATTTTTAAGCATCAGCGGAATTCCGAGAACAATGGAAGAGTTCCGAAGCATTTTTAAACTTCAGAAGAATTCTGAGAACAATGGAAGAGTTCCGAAGCATTCTTAAACTTCAGCGGAATTCCGAGAACAATGGAAGAGTTCAGAAGCATTTTTAAAAGTCAGCGGAATTCCGAGAACAATGGAAGAGTTCCGAAGCATTTTTAAAAGTCAGCGGAATTCCGAGAACAATGGAAGAGTTCCGAAGCATTTTTAAAAGTCAGCAGAATTCCGAGAACAATAGAAGGGTACCAAAGCATGTTTAAACTTCAGCGGAATTCTGAGAACAATGGAAGAGTTCCGAAGCATATTTAAACGTCAGCGGAATTCCGAGAACAATTTAAGAGTTCTGAAGCATTTTTAAACGTCAGCGGAATTTTGAAAACAATGGAAGATTTCCGAAGCATTTTTAAACGTCAGCGGAATTCTGCGAACACTGGAAGAGTTCCGAAGCATTTTTAAACTTCAGCGGAATTTGGAGAACAATCGAAGAGTTCCGAAGCATTTTTAAAAGTCAGCGGAATTCCGAGAACAATGGAAGAGTTGTGAAGCATTTTTAAGCATCAGCGGAATTCCGAGAACAATGGAAGAGTTCCGAAGCATTTTTAAACTTCAGCAGAATTCTGAGAACAATGGAAGAGTTCCGAAGCATTCTTAAACTTCAGCGGAATTCCGAGGACAATGGAAGAGTTCCGAAGCATTTTTAAATGTCAGCGGAATTCCGAGAACAATAGAAGAGTTGTGAAGCATTTTTAAGCGTCAGCGGAATTCCGAGAACAATGGAAGAGTTACGAAGCATTTTTATACTTCAGCAGAATTCTGAGAACAATGGAAGAGTTCTGAAGCATTCTTAAACTTCAGCGGAATTCCGAGAACAATGGAACAGTTTTGAAGCAATTTTAAGCGTCAGCGGAATTCCGACAACAACGGAAGAGTTCCGAAGCATTTTTAAAAGTCAGCGGAATTCTGAGAACAATAGAAGAGTTGTGAAGCATTTTTAAGCGTCAGCGGAATTCCGAGAACAATGGAAGAATTCCGAAGCATTTGTAAACTTCAAAACTTCAGAAGAATTCCGAGAACAATGGAAGAGTTCCGAAGCATTTTTAAACTTCAGAAGAATTCTGAGAACAATGGAAGAGTTCCGAAGCATTCTTAAACTTCAGCGGAATTCCGAGAACAATGGAAGAGTTTCGAAGCATTTTTAAAAGTCAGCGGAATTCCGAGAACAAAAGAAGAGTTGTGAAGCAATTTTAAGCGTCAGCGGAATTCCGAGAACAATGGAAGAGTTCCGAAGCATTTTTAAACGTCAGCGGAATTCCGAGAACAATGGAAGAGTTCTGAAGCATTTTTAAAAGTCAGCGGAATTCTGAGAACAATAGAAGAGTTGTGAAGCATTTTTAAGCGTCAGCGGAATTCCGAGAACAATGGAAGAATTCCGAAGCATTTTTAAACTTCAAAACTTCAGCGGAATTCCGAGAACAATGGAAGAGTTCCGAAGCATTTTTAAACGTCAGCGGAATTCCGAGAACAATGGAAGAGTTCTGAAGCATTTTTAAACGTCAGCGGAATTTTGAAAACAATGGAAGATTTCCGAAGCATTTTTAAACGTCAGCGGAATTCTGCGAACACTGGAAGAGTTCCGAAGCATTTTTAAACTTCAGCGGAATTTGGAGAACAATCGAAGAGTTCCGAAGCATTTTTAAAAGTCAGCGGAATTCCGAGAACATTGGAAGAGTTGTGAAGCATTTTTAAGCATCAGCGGAATACCAGAACAATGGAAGAGTTGTGAAGCATTTTTAAGCATCAGCGGAATTCCGAGAACAATGGAAGAGTTCCGAAGCATTTTTAAACTTCAGAAGAATTCTGAGAACAATGGAAGAGTTCCGAAGCATTCTTAAACTTCAGCGGAATTCCGAGAACAATGGAAGAGTTTCGAAGCATTTTTAAACTTCAGCAGAATTCCGAGAACAATGGAAGAGTTCCGAAGCATACTTAAACTTCAGCGGAATTCCGAGAACAATGGAAGAGTTCAGAAGCATTTTTAAAAGTCAGCGGAATTCCGAGAACAATGGAAGAGTTCCGAAGCATTTTTAAAAGTCAGCGGAATTCCGAGAACAATGGAAGAGTTCCGAAGCATTTTTAAAAGTCAGCAGAATTCCGAGAACAATAGAAGGGTACCAAAGCATGTTTAAACTTCAGCGGAATTCTGAGAACAATGGAAGAGTTCCGAAGCATTTTTAAACGTCAGCGGAATTCCGAGAACAATGGAAGAGTTCTGAAGCATTTTTAAACGTCAGCGGAATTTTGAAAACAATGGAAGATTTCCGAAGCATTTTTAAACGTCAGCGGAATTCTGCGAACACTGGAAGAGTTCCGAAGCATTTTTAAACTTCAGCGGAATTTGGAGAACAATCGAAGAGTTCCGAAGCATTTTTAAAAGTCAGCGGAATTCCGAGAACAATGGAAGAGTTGTGAAGCATTTTTAAGCATCAGCGGAATTCCGAGAACAATGGAAGTGTTCCGAAGCATTTTTAAACTTCAGCAGAATTCTGAGAACAATGGAAGAGTTCCGAAGCATTCTTAAACTTCAGCGGAATTCCGAGGACAATGGAAGAGTTCCGAAGCATTTTTAAATGTCAGCGGAATTCCGAGAACAATAGAAGAGTTGTGAAGCATTTTTAAGCGTCAGCGGAATTCCGAGAACAATGGAAGAGTTACGAAGCATTTTTATACTTCAGCAGAATTCTGAGAACAATGGAAGAGTTCTGAAGCATTCTTAAACTTCAGCGGAATTCCGAGAACAATGGAACAGTTTTGAAGCAATTTTAAGCGTCAGCGGAATTCCGACAACAACGGAAGAGTTCCGAAGCATTTTTAAAAGTCAGCGGAATTCTGAGAACAATAGAAGAGTTGTGAAGCATTTTTAAGCGTCAGCGGAATTCCGAGAACAATGGAAGAATTCCGAAGCATTTTTAAACTTCAAAACTTCAGCGGAATTCCGAGAACAATGGAAGAGTTCCGAAGCATTTTTAAACGTCAGCGGAATTCCGAGAACAATGGAAGAGTTCTGAAGCATTTTTAAACGTCAGCGGAATTTTGAAAACAATGGAAGATTTCCGAAGCATTTTTAAACGTCAGCGGAATTCTGCGAACACTGGAAGAGTTCCGAAGCATTTTTAAACTTCAGCGGAATTTGGAGAACAATCGAAGAGTTCCGAAGCATTTTTAAAAGTCAGCGGAATTCCGAGAACAATGGAAGAGTTGTGAAGCATTTTTAAGCATCAGCGGAATACCAGAACAATGGAAGAGTTGTGAAGCATTTTTAAGCATCAGCGGAATTCCGAGAACAATGGAAGAGTTCCGAAGCATTTTTAAACTTCAGAAGAATTCTGAGAACAATGGAAGAGTTCCGAAGCATTCTTAAACTTCAGAGGAATTCCGAGAACAATGGAAGAGTTTCGAAGCATTTTTAAACTTCAGCAGAATTCCGAGAACAATGGAAGAGTTCCGAAGCATACTTAAACTTCAGCGGAATTCCGAGAACAATGGAAGAGTTCAGAAGCATTTTTAAAAGTCAGCGGAATTCCGAGAACAATGGAAGAGTTCCGAAGCATTTTTAAAAGTCAGCGGAATTCCGAGAACAATGGAAGAGTTCCGAAGCATTTTTAAAAGTCAGCAGAATTCCGAGAACAATAGAAGGGTACCAAAGCATGTTTAAACTTCAGCGGAATTCTGAGAACAATGGAAGAGTTCCGAAGCATTTTTAAACGTCAGCGGAATTCCGAGAACAATGGAAGAGTTCTGAAGCATTTTTAAACGTCAGCGGAATTTTGAAAACAATGGAAGATTTCCGAAGCATTTTTAAACGTCAGCGGAATTCTGCGAACACTGGAAGAGTTCCGAAGCATTTTTAAACTTCAGCGGAATTTGGAGAACAATCGAAGAGTTCCGAAGCATTTTTAAAAGTCAGCGGAATTCTGAGAACAATGGAAGAGTTGTGAAGCATTTTTAAGCATCAGCGGAATTCCGAGAACAATGGAAGTGTTCCGAAGCATTTTTAAACTTCAGCAGAATTCTGAGAACAATGGAAGAGTTCCGAAGCATTCTTAAACTTCAGCGGAATTCCGAGGACAATGGAAGAGTTCCGAAGCATTTTTAAATGTCAGCGGAATTCCGAGAACAATAGAAGAGTTGTGAAGCATTTTTAAGCGTCAGCGGAATTCCGAGAACAATGGAAGAGTTACGAAGCATTTTTATACTTCAGCAGAATTCTGAGAACAATGGAAGAGTTCTGAAGCATTCTTAAACTTCAGCGGAATTCCGAGAACAATGGAACAGTTTTGAAGCAATTTTAAGCGTCAGCGGAATTCCGACAACAACGGAAGAGTTCCGAAGCATTTTTAAAAGTCAGCGGAATTCTGAGAACAATAGAAGAGTTGTGAAGCATTTTTAAGCGTCAGCGGAATTCCGAGAACAATGGAAGAATTCCGAAGCATTTTTAAACTTCAAAACTTCAGCGGAATTCCGAGAACAATGGAAGAGTTCCGAAGCATTTTTAAACGTCAGCGGAATTCCGAGAACAATGGAAGAGTTCTGAAGCATTTTTAAACGTCAGCGGAATTTTGAAAACAATGGAAGATTTCCGAAGCATTTTTAAACGTCAGCGGAATTCTGCGAACACTGGAAGAGTTCCGAAGCATTTTTAAACTTCAGCGGAATTTGGAGAACAATCGAAGAGTTCCGAAGCATTTTTAAAAGTCAGCGGAATTCCGAGAACAATGGAAGAGTTGTGAATCATTTTTAAGCATCAGCGGAATACCAGAACAATGGAAGAGTTGTGAAGCATTTTTAAGCATCAGCGGAATTCCGAGAACAATGGAAGAGTTCCGAAGCATTTTTAAACTTCAGAAGAATTCTGAGAACAATGGAAGAGTTCCGAAGCATTCTTAAACTTCAGAGGAATTCCGAGAACAATGGAAGAGTTTCGAAGCATTTTTAAACTTCAGCAGAATTCCGAGAACAATGGAAGAGTTCCGAAGCATACTTAAACTTCAGCGGAATTCCGAGAACAATGGAAGAGTTCAGAAGCATTTTTAAAAGTCAGCGGAATTCCGAGAACAATGGAAGAGTTCCGAAGCATTTTTAAAAGTCAGCGGAATTCCGAGAACAATGGAAGAGTTCCGAAGCATTTTTAAAAGTCAGCAGAATTCCGAGAACAATAGAAGGGTACCAAAGCATGTTTAAACTTCAGCGGAATTCTGAGAACAATGGAAGAGTTCCGAAGCATTTTTAAACGTCAGCGGAATTCCTAGAACAATGGAAGAGTTCTGAAGCATTTTTAAACGTCAGCGGAATTTTAAAAACAATGGAAGATTTCTGAAGCATTTTTAAACGTCAGCGGAATTCTGCGAACACTGGAAGAGTTCCGAAGCATTTTTAAACTTCAGCGGAATTTGGAGAACAATCGAAGAGTTCCGAAGCATTTTTAAAAGTCAGCGGAATTCCGAGAACAATGGAAGAGTTGTGAAGCATTTTTAAGCATCAGCGGAATTCCGAGAACAATGGAAGAGTTCCGAAGCATTTTTAAACTTCAGCAGAATTCTGAGAACAATGGAAGAGTTCCGAAGCATTCTTAAACTTCAGCGGAATTCCGAGGACAATGGAAGAGTTCCGAAGCATTTTTAAATGTCAGCGGAATTCCGAGAACAATAGAAGAGTTGTGAAGCATTTTTAAGCGTCAGCGGAATTCCGAGAACAATGGAAGAGTTACGAAGCATTTTTATACTTCAGCAGAATTCTGAGAACAATGGAAGAGTTCTAAAGCATTCTTAAACTTCAGCGGAATTCCGAGAACAATGGAACAGTTTTGAAGCAATTTTAAGCGTCAGCGGAATTCCGACAACAACGGAAGAGTTCCGAAGCATTTTTAAAAGTCAGCGGAATTCTGAGAACAATAGAAGAGTTGTGAAGCATTTTTGAGCGTCAGCGGAATTCCGAGAACAATGGAAGAATTCCGAAGCATTTGTAAACTTCAAAACTTCAGAAGAATTCCGAGAACAATGGAAGAGTTCCGAAGCATTTTTAAACTTCAGCAGAATTCCGAGAACAATGGAAGAGTTCCGAAGCATACTTAAACTTCAGCGGAATTCCGAGAACAATGGAAGAGTTGTGAAGCATTTTTAAACGTCAGCGGAATTCCGAGAACAATGGAAGAGTTCTGAAGCCTTTTTAAATGTCAGCGGAATTCCGAGAACAATGGAAGAGTTCCGAAGCATTTTTAAATGTCAGCGGAATTCTGAGAACAATGGAAGAGTTCCGAAGCATTTTTAAACTTCAGCAGAATTCCGAGAACAATGGAAGAGTTCCGAAGCATACTTAAACTTCAGCGGAATTCCGAGAACAATGGAAGAGTTCTGAAGCATTTTTAAAAGTCAGCGGAATACCGAGAACAATGGAAGAGTTGTGAAGCATTTTTAAACGTCAGCGGAATACCAGAACAATGGAATAGTTCCGAAGCATTTTTAAATGTCAGCGGAATTCCGAGAACAATGGAAGAGTTCTGAAGCATTTTTAAACGTCAGCGGATTTTGAAAACAATGGAAGATTTCCGAAGCATTTTTAAACGTTAGCGGAATTCTGCAAACACTGGAAGAGATCCGAAGCATTTTTAAACTTCAGCGGAATTCCGAGAACAATGGAAGAGTTCCGAAGCATTTTTAAAAGTCAGCGGAATTCTGAGAACAATGGAAGAGTTCCGAAGCATTTTTAAAAGTCAGCAGAATTCCGAGAACAATAGAAGGGTACCAAAGCATGTTTAAACTTCAGCGGAATTCTGAGAACAATGGAAGAGTTCCGAAGCATTTTTAAACGTCAGCGGAATTCCGAGAACAATGGAAGAGTTCTGAAGCATTTTTAAACGTCAGCGGAATTTTGAAAACAATGGAAGATTTCCGAAGCATTTTTAAACGTCAGCGGAATTCTGCGAACACTGGAAGAGTTCCGAAGCATTTTTAAAAGTCAGCGGAATTCCGAGAACAATGGAAGAGTTGTGAAGCATTTTTAAGCGTCAGCGGAATTCCGAGAACAATGGAAAAATTCCGAAGCATTTTTAAACTTCAAAACTTCAGCGGAATTCCGAGAACAATGGAAGAGTTCCGAAGCATTTTTAAAAGTCAGCGGAATTCCGAGAACAATGGAAGAGTTCCGAAGCATTTTTAAAAGTCAGCAGAATTCCGAGAACAATAGAAGGGTACCAAAGCATTTTTAAACTTCAGCGGAATTCTGAGAACAATGTAAGCGTTCCGAAGCATTTTTAAACTTCACTGCAATTCCGAGAACAATGGAAGAGTTCCGAAGCATTTTTAAACGTCAGCGGAATTCCGAGAACAATGGAAGAGTTCTGAAGCATTTTTAAACGTCAGCGGATTTTGAAAACAATGGAAGATTTCCGAAGCATTTTTAAACGTCAGCGGAATTCTGCAAACACTGGAAGAGTTCCGAAGCATTTTTAAACTTCAGCGGAATTTGGAGAACAATCGAAGAGTTCTGAAGCATTTTTAAAAGTCAGCGGAATTCCGAGAACAATGGAAGAGTTGTGAAGCATTTTTAAGCATCAGCGGAATTCCGAGAACAATGGAAGAGTTCCGAAGCATTTTTAAACTTCAGCAGAATTCTGAGAACAATGGAAGAGTTCCGAAGCATTCTTAAACTTCAGCGGAATTCCGAGGACAATGGAAGAGTTCCGAAGCATTTTTAAATGTCAGCGGAATTCCGAGAACAATAGAAGAGTTGTGAAGCATTTTTAAGCGTCAGCGGAATTCCGAGAACAATGGAAGAGTTCCGAAGCATTTTTATACTTCAGCAGAATTCTGAGAACAATGGAAGAGTTCTGAAGCATTCTTAAACTTCAGCGGAATTCCGAGAACAATGGAACAGTTTTGAAGCAATTTTAAGCGTCAGCGGAATTCCGACAACAATGGAAGAGTTCCGAAGCATTTTTAAAAGTCAGCGGAATTCTGAGAACAATAGAAGAGTTGTGAAGCATTTTTAAGCGTCAGCGGAATTCCGAGAACAATGGAAGAATTCCGAAGCATTTGTAAACTTCAAAACTTCAGAAGAATTCCGAGAACAATGGAAGAGTTCCGAAGCATTTTTAAACTTCAGCAGAATTCCGAGAACAATGGAAGAGTTCCGAAGCATACTTAAACTTCAGCGGAATTCCGAGAACAATGGAAGAGTTGTGAAGCATTTTTAAACGTCAGCGGAATTCCGAGAACAATGGAAGAGTTCTGAAGCCTTTTTAAATGTCAGCGGAATTCCGAGAACAATGGAAGAGTTCCGAAGCATTTTTAAATGTCAGCGGAATTCTGAGAACAATGGAAGAGTTCCGAAGCATTTTTAAACTTCAGCAGAATTCCGAGAACAATGGAAGAGTTCCGAAGCATACTTAAACTTCAGCGGAATTCCGAGAACAATGGAAGAGTTGTGAAGCATTTTTAAACGTCAGCGGAATTCCGAGAACAATGGAAGAGTTCTGAAGCCTTTTTAAATGTCAGCGGAATTCCGAGAACAATGGAAGAGTTCCGAAGCATTTTTAAATGTCAGCGGAATTCTGAGAACAATGGAAGAGTTCCGAAGCATTTTTAAACTTCAGCAGAATTCCGAGAACAATGGAAGAGTTCCGAAGCATACTTAAACTTCAGCGGAATTCTGAGAACAATGGAAGAGTTCTGAAGCATTTTTAAAAGTCAGCGGAATACCGAGAACAATGGAAGAGTTGTGAAGCATTTTTAAACGTCAGCGGAATACCAGAACAATGGAAGAGTTCCGAAGCATTTTTAAATGTCAGCGGAATTCCGAGAACAATGGAAGAGTTCTGAAGCATTTTTAAACGTCAGCGGATTTTGAAAACAATGGAAGATTTCCGAAGCATTTTTAAACGTTAGCGGAATTCTGCAAACACTGGAAGAGATCCGAAGCATTTTTAAACTTCAGCGGAATTCCGAGAACAATGGAAGAGTTCCGAAGCATTTTTAAAAGTCAGCGGAATTCTGAGAACAATGGAAGAGTTCCGAAGCATTTTTAAAAGTCAGCAGAATTCCGAGAACAATAGAAGGGTACCAAAGCATGTTTAAACTTCAGCGGAATTCTGAGAACAATGGAAGAGTTCCGAAGCATTTTTAAACGTCAGCGGAATTCCGAGAACAATGGAAGAGTTCTGAAGCATTTTTAAACGTCAGCGGAATTTTGAAAACAATGGAAGATTTCCGAAGCATTTTTAAACGTCAGCGGAATTCTGCGAACACTGGAAGAGTTCCGAAGCATTTTTAAAAGTCAGCGGAATTCCGAGAACAATGGAAGAGTTGTGAAGCATTTTTAAGCGTCAGCGGAATTCCGAGAACAATGGAAGAGTTGTGAAGCATTTTTAAACGTCAGCGGAATTCCGAGAACAATGGAAGAGTTCTGAAGCCTTTTTAAATGTCAGCGGAATTCCGAGAACAATGGAAGAGTTCCGAAGCATTTTTAAATGTCAGCGGAATTCTGAGAACAATGGAAGAGTTCCGAAGCATTTTTAAACTTCAGCAGAATTCCGAGAACAATGGAAGAGTTCCGAAGCATACTTAAACTTCAGCGGAATTCCGAGAACAATGGAAGAGTTCTGAAGCATTTTTAAAAGTCAGCGGAATACCGAGAACAATGGAAGAGTTGTGAAGCATTTTTAAACGTCAGCGGAATACCAGAACAATGGAATAGTTCCGAAGCATTTTTAAATGTCAGCGGAATTCCGAGAACAATGGAAGAGTTCTGAAGCATTTTTAAACGTCAGCGGATTTTGAAAACAATGGAAGATTTCCGAAGCATTTTTAAACGTTAGCGGAATTCTGCAAACACTGGAAGAGATCCGAAGCATTTTTAAACTTCAGCGGAATTCCGAGAACAATGGAAGAGTTCCGAAGCATTTTTAAAAGTCAGCGGAATTCTGAGAACAATGGAAGAGTTCCGAAGCATTTTTAAAAGTCAGCAGAATTCCGAGAACAATAGAAGGGTACCAAAGCATGTTTAAACTTCAGCGGAATTCTGAGAACAATGGAAGAGTTCCGAAGCATTTTTAAACGTCAGCGGAATTCCGAGAACAATGGAAGAGTTCTGAAGCATTTTTAAACGTCAGCGGAATTTTGAAAACAATGGAAGATTTCCGAAGCATTTTTAAACGTCAGCGGAATTCTGCGAACACTGGAAGAGTTCCGAAGCATTTTTAAAAGTCAGCGGAATTCCGAGAACAATGGAAGAGTTGTGAAGCATTTTTAAGCGTCAGCGGAATTCCGAGAACAATGGAAAAATTCCGAAGCATTTTTAAACTTCAAAACTTCAGCGGAATTCCGAGAACAATGGAAGAGTTCCGAAGCATTTTTAAAAGTCAGCGGAATTCCGAGAACAATGGAAGAGTTCCGAAGCATTTTTAAAAGTCAGCAGAATTCCGAGAACAATAGAAGGGTACCAAAGCATTTTTAAACTTCAGCGGAATTCTGAGAACAATGTAAGCGTTCCGAAGCATTTTTAAACTTCACTGCAATTCCGAGAACAATGGAAGAGTTCCGAAGCATTTTTAAACGTCAGCGGAATTCCGAGAACAATGGAAGAGTTCTGAAGCATTTTTAAACGTCAGCGGATTTTGAAAACAATGGAAGATTTCCGAAGCATTTTTAAACGTCAGCGGAATTCTGCAAACACTGGAAGAGTTCCGAAGCATTTTTAAACTTCAGCGGAATTTGGAGAACAATCGAAGAGTTCTGAAGCATTTTTAAAAGTCAGCGGAATTCCGAGAACAATGGAAGAGTTGTGAAGCATTTTTAAGCATCAGCGGAATTCCGAGAACAATGGAAGAGTTCCGAAGCATTTTTAAACTTCAGCAGAATTCTGAGAACAATGGAAGAGTTCCGAAGCATTCTTAAACTTCAGCGGAATTCCGAGGACAATGGAAGAGTTCCGAAGCATTTTTAAATGTCAGCGGAATTCCGAGAACAATAGAAGAGTTGTGAAGCATTTTTAAGCGTCAGCGGAATTCCGAGAACAATGGAAGAGTTCCGAAGCATTTTTATACTTCAGCAGAATTCTGAGAACAATGGAAGAGTTCTGAAGCATTCTTAAACTTCAGCGGAATTCCGAGAACAATGGAACAGTTTTGAAGCAATTTTAAGCGTCAGCGGAATTCCGACAACAATGTAAGAGTTCCGAAGCATTTTTAAAAGTCAGCGGAATTCTGAGAACAATAGAAGAGTTGTGAAGCATTTTTAAGCGTCAGCGGAATTCCGAGAACAATGGAAGAATTCCGAAGCATTTGTAAACTTCAAAACTTCAGAAGAATTCCGAGAACAATGGAAGAGTTCCGAAGCATTTTTAAACTTCAGCAGAATTCCGAGAACAATGGAAGAGTTCCGAAGCATACTTAAACTTCAGCGGAATTCCGAGAACAATGGAAGAGTTGTGAAGCATTTTTAAACGTCAGCGGAATTCCGAGAACAATGGAAGAGTTCTGAAGCCTTTTTAAATGTCAGCGGAATTCCGAGAACAATGGAAGAGTTCCGAAGCATTTTTAAATGTCAGCGGAATTCTGAGAACAATGGAAGAGTTCCGAAGCATTTTTAAACTTCAGCAGAATTCCGAGAACAATGGAAGAGTTCCGAAGCATACTTAAACTTCAGCGGAATTCCGAGAACAATGGAAGAGTTGTGAAGCATTTTTAAACGTCAGCGGAATTCCGAGAACAATGGAAGAGTTCTGAAGCCTTTTTAAATGTCAGCGGAATTCCGAGAACAATGGAAGAGTTCCGAAGCATTTTTAAATGTCAGCGGAATTCTGAGAACAATGGAAGAGTTCCGAAGCATTTTTAAACTTCAGCAGAATTCCGAGAACAATGGAAGAGTTCCGAAGCATACTTAAACTTCAGCGGAATTCTGAGAACAATGGAAGAGTTCTGAAGCATTTTTAAAAGTCAGCGGAATACCGAGAACAATGGAAGAGTTGTGAAGCATTTTTAAACGTCAGCGGAATACCAGAACAATGGAAGAGTTCCGAAGCATTTTTAAATGTCAGCGGAATTCCGAGAACAATGGAAGAGTTCTGAAGCATTTTTAAACGTCAGCGGATTTTGAAAACAATGGAAGATTTCCGAAGCATTTTTAAACGTTAGCGGAATTCTGCAAACACTGGAAGAGATCCGAAGCATTTTTAAACTTCAGCGGAATTCCGAGAACAATGGAAGAGTTCCGAAGCATTTTTAAAAGTCAGCGGAATTCTGAGAACAATGGAAGAGTTCCGAAGCATTTTTAAAAGTCAGCAGAATTCCGAGAACAATAGAAGGGTACCAAAGCATGTTTAAACTTCAGCGGAATTCTGAGAACAATGGAAGAGTTCCGAAGCATTTTTAAACGTCAGCGGAATTCCGAGAACAATGGAAGAGTTCTGAAGCATTTTTAAACGTCAGCGGAATTTTGAAAACAATGGAAGATTTCCGAAGCATTTTTAAACGTCAGCGGAATTCTGCGAACACTGGAAGAGTTCCGAAGCATTTTTAAAAGTCAGCGGAATTCCGAGAACAATGGAAGAGTTGTGAAGCATTTTTAAGCGTCAGCGGAATTCCGAGAACAATGGAAAAATTCCGAAGCATTTTTAAACTTCAAAACTTCAGCGGAATTCCGAGAACAATGGAAGAGTTCCGAAGCATTTTTAAAAGTCAGCGGAATTCCGAGAACAATGGAAGAGTTCCGAAGCATTTTTAAAAGTCAGCAGAATTCCGAGAACAATAGAAGGGTACCAAAGCATTTTTAAACTTCAGCGGAATTCTGAGAACAATGTAAGCGTTCCGAAGCATTTTTAAACTTCACTGCAATTCCGAGAACAATGGAAGAGTTCCGAAGCATTTTTAAACGTCAGCGGAATTCCGAGAACAATGGAAGAGTTCTGAAGCATTTTTAAACGTCAGCGGATTTTGAAAACAATGGAAGATTTCCGAAGCATTTTTAAACGTCAGCGGAATTCTGCAAACACTGGAAGAGTTCCGAAGCATTTTTAAACTTCAGCGGAATTTGGAGAACAATCGAAGAGTTCTGAAGCATTTTTAAAAGTCAGCGGAATTCCGAGAACAATGGAAGAGTTGTGAAGCATTTTTAAGCATCAGCGGAATTCCGAGAACAATGGAAGAGTTCCGAAGCATTTTTAAACTTCAGCAGAATTCTGAGAACAATGGAAGAGTTCCGAAGCATTCTTAAACTTCAGCGGAATTCCGAGGACAATGGAAGAGTTCCGAAGCATTTTTAAATGTCAGCGGAATTCCGAGAACAATAGAAGAGTTGTGAAGCATTTTTAAGCGTCAGCGGAATTCCGAGAACAATGGAAGAGTTCCGAAGCATTTTTAAAAGTCAGCGGAATTCTGAGAACAATAGAAGAGTTGTGAAGCATTTTTAAGCGTCAGCGGAATTCCGAGAACAATGGAAGAATTCCGAAGCATTTGTAAACTTCAAAACTTCAGAAGAATTCCGAGAACAATGGAAGAGTTCCGAAGCATTTTTAAACTTCAGCAGAATTCCGAGAACAATGGAAGAGTTCCGAAGCATACTTAAACTTCAGCGGAATTCCGAGAACAATGGAAGAGTTGTGAAGCATTTTTAAACGTCAGCGGAATTCCGAGAACAATGGAAGAGTTCTGAAGCCTTTTTAAATGTCAGCGGAATTCCGAGAACAATGGAAGAGTTCCGAAGCATTTTTAAATGTCAGCGGAATTCTGAGAACAATGGAAGAGTTCCGAAGCATTTTTAAACTTCAGCAGAATTCCGAGAACAATGGAAGAGTTCCGAAGCATACTTAAACTTCAGCGGAATTCCGAGAACAATGGAAGAGTTCTGAAGCATTTTTAAAAGTCAGCGGAATACCGAGAACAATGGAAGAGTTGTGAAGCATTTTTAAACGTCAGCGGAATACCAGAACAATGGAAGAGTTCCGAAGCATTTTTAAATGTCAGCGGAATTCCGAGAACAATGGAAGAGTTCTGAAGCATTTTTAAACGTCAGCGGATTTTGAAAACAATGGAAGATTTCTGAAGCATTTTTAAACGTCAGCGGAATTCTGCAAACACTGGAAGAGTTCCGAAGCATTTTTAAACTTCAGCAGAATTCCGAGAACAATGGAAGAGTTCCGAAGCATACTTAAACTTCAGCGGAATTCCGAGAACAATGGAAGAGTTCCGAAGCATTTTTAAAAGTCAGCGGAATACCGAGAACAATGGAAGAGTTGTGAAGCATTTTTAAGCATCAGCGGAATTCCGAGAACAATGGAAGAGTTCTGAAGCATTTTTAAAAGTCAGCGGAAGTCTGAAAACAATAGAAGAGTTGTGAAGCATTTTTAAGCGTCAGCGGAATTCCGAGAACAATCGAAGAGTTCCGAAGCATTTTTAAAAGTCAGCGGAATTCCGAGAACAATGGAAGAGTTGTGAAGCATTTTTAAGCATCAGCGGAATTCCGAGAACAATGGAAGAGTTCCGAAGCATTTTTAAACTTCAGCAGAATTCTGAGAACAATGGAAGAGTTCCGAAGCATTCTTAAACTTCAGCGGAATTCCGAGGACAATGGAAGAGTTCCGAAGCATTTTTAAATGTCAGCGGAATTCCGAGAACAATAGAAGAGTTGTGAAGCATTTTTAAGCGTCAGCGGAATTTCGAGAACAATGGAAGAGTTCCGAAGCATTTTTATACTTCAGCAGAATTCTGAGAACAATGGAAGTGTTCTGAAGCATTCTTAAACTTCAGCGGAATTCCGAGAACAATGGAACAGTTTTGAAGAAATTTTAAGCGTCAGCGGAATTCCGACAACAATGGAAGAGTTCCGAAGCATTTTTAAAAGTCAGCGGAATTCTGAGAACAATAGAAGAGTTGTGAAGCATTTTTAAGCGTCAGCGGAATTCCGAGAACAATGGAAGAATTCAGAAGCATTTGTAAACTTCAAAACTTCAGAAGAATTCCGAGAACAATGGAAGAGTTCCGAAGCATTTTTAAACTTCAGCAGAATTCCGAGAACAATGGAAGAGTTCCGAAGCATACTTAAACTTCAGCGGAATTCCGAGAACAATGGAAGAGTTCTGAAGCATTTTTAAAAGTCAGCGGAATACCAAGAACAATGGAAGAGTTGTGAAGCATTTTTAAACGTCAGCGGAATACCAGAACAATGGAAGAGTTCCGAAGCATTTTAAAATGTCAGCGGAATTCCGAGAACAATGGAAGAGTTCTGAAGCATTTTTAAAATTCAGCAGAATTCCGAGAACAATGGAAGAGTTGTGAAGCATTTTTAAACGTCAGCGGAATTCCGAGAACAATGGAAGAGTTCTGAAGCCTTTTTAAATGTCAGCGGAATTCCGAGAACAATGGAAGAGTTCCGAAGCATTTTTAAATGTCAGCGGAATTCTGAGAACAATGGAAGAGTTCCGAAGCATTTTTAAACTTCAGCAGAATTCCAAGAACAATGGAAGAGTTGTGAAGCATTTTTAAGCATCAGCGGAATTCCGAGAACAATGGAAGAGTTCCGAAGCATTTTTAAACTTCAGAAGAATTCTGAGAACAATGGAAGAGTTCCGAAGCATTCTTAAACTTCAGTGGAATACCGAAAACAATGGAAGAGTTTCGAAGCATTTTTAAAAGTCAGCGGAATTCCGAGAACAATAGAAGAGTTGTGAAGCAATTTTAAGCGTCAGCGGAATTCCGAGAACAATGGAAGAGTTCCGAAGCATTTTTAAACGTCAGCGGAATTCCGAGAACAATGGAAGAGTTCTGAAGCATTTTTAAAAGTCAGCGGAATTCTGAGAACAATAGAAGAGTTGTGAAGCATTTTTAAGCGTCAGCGGAATTCCGAGAACAATGGAAGAATTCCGAAGCATTTTTAAACTTCAAAACTTCAGCGGAATTCCGAGAACAATGGAAGAGTTCCGAAGCATTTTTAAAAGTCAGCGGAATTCCGAGAACAATGGAAGAGTTCCGAAGCATTTTTAAAAGTCAGCAGAATTCCGAGAACAATGGAAGGGTACCAAAGCATGTTTAAACTTCAGCGGAATTCTGAGAACAATGTAAGCGTTCCGAAGCATTTTTAAACTTCACCGGAATTCCGAGAACAATGGAAGAGTTCCGAAGCATTTTTAAACATCAGCGGAATTCCGAGAACAATGGAAGAGTTCTGAAGCATTTTTAAACGTCAACGGAATTTTGAAAACAATGGAAGATTTCCGAAGCATTTTTAAACGTCAGCGGAATTCTGCGAACACTGGAAGAGTTCCGAAGCATTTTTAAACTTCAGATGAATTTGGAGAACAATCGAAGAGTTCCGAAGCATTTTTAAAAGTCAGCAGAATTCCGAGAACAATGGAAGAGTTGTGAAGCATTTTTAAGCGTCAGCGGAATTCCGAGAACAATGGAAGAGTTCCAAAGCATTTTTAAACTTCAGCAGAATTCTGAGAACAATGGAAGAGTTCCGAAGTATTCTTAAACTTCAGCGGAATTCCGAGAACAATGGAAGAGTTTCGAAGCATTTTTTAAAGTCAGCGGAATTCCGAGAACAATAGAAGAGTTGTGAAGCAATTTTAAGCGTCAGCGGAATTCCGAGAACAATGGAAGTGTTCCGAAGCATTTTTAAACGTCAGCGGAATTCCGAGAACAATGGAAGAGTTCTGAAGCATTTTTAAAAGTCAGCGGAATTCTGAGAACAATAGAAGAGTTGTGAAGCATTTTTAAGCGTCAGCGGAATTCCGAGAACAATGGAAGAATTCCGAAGCATTTTTAAACTTCAAAACTTCAGCAGAATTCCGAGAACAATGGAAGAGTTCTGAAGCATTCTTAAACTTCAGCGGAATTCCGAGAACAATGGAAGAGTTCCGAAGCATTTTTAAAAGTCAGCGGAATTCCGAGAACAATGGAAGAGTTCCGAAGCATTTTTTAAAAGTCAGCAGAATTCCGAGAACAATAGAAGAGTACCAAAGCATGTTTAAACTTCAGCGGAATTCTGAGAACAATGGAAGAGTTCCGAAGCATTTTTAAACGTCAGCGGAATTCCGAGAACAATGGAAGAGTTCTGAAGCATTTTTAAACGTCAGCGGAATTTTGAAAACAATGGAAGATTTCCGAAGCATTTTTAAACGTCAGCGGAATTCTGCGAACACTGGAAGAGTTCCGAAGCATTTTTAAACTTCAGCGGAATTTGGAGAACAATCGAAGAGTTCCGAAGCATTTTTAAACTTCAGCGGAATTTGGAGAACAATCGAAGAGTTCCGAAGCATTTTTAAAAGTCAGCGGAATTCCGAGAACAATGGAAGAGTTGTGAAGCATTTTTAAGCATCAGCGGAATACCAGAACAATGGAAGAGTTGTGAAGCATTTTTAAGCATCAGCGGAATTCCGAGAACAATGGAAGAGTTCCGAAGCATTTTTAAACTTCAGAAGAATTCTGAGAACAATGGAAGAGTTGTGAAGCATTCTTAAACTTCAGCGGAATTCCGAGAACACTGGAAGAGTTCCGAAGCATTTTTAAACTTCAGCGGAATTTGGAGAACAATCGAAGAGTTCCGAAGCAATTTTAAAAGTCAGCGGAATTCCGAGAACAATGAAAGAGTTGTGAAGCATTTTTAAACGTCAGTGGAATTCCAAGAACAAAGGAAGAGTTCCGAAGCATTTTTAAACGTCAGTGGAATTCCGAGAACAATGGAAGAGTTCTGAAGGCTTTTTAAATATCAGCGGAATTCCGAGAACAATGGAAGAGTTCCGAAGCATTTTTAAATGTCAGCGGAATTCTGAGAACAATGGAAGAGTTCCGAAGCATTTTTAAACTTCAGCAGAATTCCGAGAACAATGGAAGAGTTCCGAAGCATACTTAAACTTCAGCGGAATTCCGAGAACAATGGAAGAGTTCTGAAGCATTTTTAAAAGTCAGCGGAATACCGAGAACAATGGAAGAGTTGTGAAGCATTTTTAAACGTCAGCGGAATACCAGAACAATGGAAGAGTTCCGAAGCATTTTTAAATGTCAGCGGAATTCCGAGAACAATGGAAGAGTTCTGAAGCATTTTTAAACGTCAGCGGATTTTGAAAACAATGGAAGATTTCCGAAGCATTTTTAAACGTCAGCGGAATTCTGCAAACACTGGAAGAGTTCCGAAGCATTTTTAAACTTCAGCGGAATTTGGAGAACAATCGAAGAGTTCCGAAGCAATTTTAAAAGTCAGCGGAATTCCGAGAACAATGGAAGAGTTGTGAAGCATTTTTAAACGTCAGTGGAATTCCAAGAACAAAGGAAGAGTTCCGAAGCATTTTTAAATGTCAGCGGAATTCCGAGAACAATGGAAGAGTTCCGAAGCATTTTTAAATGTCAGCGGAATTCTGAGAACAATGGAAGAGTTCCAAAGCATTTTTAAACTTCAGCAGAATTCCGAGAACAATGGAAGAGTTCCGAAGCATACTTAAACTTCAGCGGAATTCCGAGAACAATGGAAGAGTTCAGAAGCATTTTTAAAAGTCAGCGGAATACCGAGAACAATGGAAGAGTTGTGAAGCATTTTTAAGCATCAGCGGAATTCCGAGAACAATGGAAGAGTTCTGAAGCATTTTTAAAAGTCAGCGGAATTCTGAAAACAATAGAAGAGTTGTGAAGCTTTTTTAAGCGTCAGCGGAATTCCGAGAACAATCGAAGAGTTCCGAAGCATTTTTAAAAGTCAGCGGAATTCCGAGAACAATGGAAGAGTTGTGAATCATTTTTAAGCATCAGCGGAATTCCGAGAACAATGGAAGAGTTCCGAAGCATTTTTAAACTTCAGCAGAATTCTGAGAACAATGGAAGAGTTCCGAAGCATTCCTAAACTTCAGCGGAATTCCGAGGACAATGGAAGAGTTCCGAAGCATTTTTAAATGTCAGCGGAATTCCGAGAACAATAGAAGAGTTGTGAAGCATTTTTAAGCGTCAGCGGAATTTCGAGAACAATGGAAGAGTTCCGAAGCATTTTTATACTTCAGCAGAATTCTGAGAGCAATGGAAGAGTTCTGAAGCATTCTTAAACTTCAGCGGAATTCCGAGAACAATGGAACAGTTTTGAAGAAATTTTAAGCGTCAGCGGAATTCCGACAACAATGGAAGAGTTCCGAAGCATTTTTAAAAGTCAGCGGAATTCTGAGAACAATAGAAGAGTTGTGAAGCATTTTTAAGCGTCAGCGGAATTCCGAGAACAATGGAAGAATTCCGAAGCATTTGTAAACTTCAAAACTTCAGAAGAATTCCGAGAACAAAGGAAGAGTTCCGAAGCATACTTAAACTTCAGCGGAATTCCGAGAACAATGGAAGAGTTCAGAAGCATTTTTAAAAGTCAGCGGAATACCGAGAACAATGGAAGAGTTGTGAAGCATTTTTAAGCATCAGCGGAATTCCGAGAACAATGGAAGAGTTCTGAAGCATTTTTAAAAGTCAGCGGAATACCGAGAACAATGGAAGAGTTGTGAAGCATTTTTAAACGTCAGCGGAATACCAGAACAATGGAAGAGTTCCGAAGCATTTTTAAATGTCAGCGGAATTCCGAGAACAATGGAAGAGTTCTGAAGCATTTTTAAAATTCAGCAGAATTCCGAGAACAATGGAAGGGTTGTGAAGCATTTTTAAACGTCAGCGGAATTCCGAGAACAATGGAAGAGTTCTGAAGCCTTTTTAAATGTCAGCGGAATTCCGAGAACAATGGAAGAGTTCCGAAGCATTTTTAAATGTCAGCGGAATTCTGAGAACAATGGAAGAGTTCCGAAGCATTTTTAAACTTCAGCAGAATTCCAAGAACAATGGAAGAGTTGTGAAGCATTTTTAAGCATCAGCGGAATTCCGAGAACAATGGAAGAGTTCCGAAGCATTTTTAAACTTCAGAAGAATTCTGAGAACAATGGAAGAGTTCCGAAGCATTCTTAAACTTCAGCGGAATTCCGAAAACAATGGAAGAGTTGTGAAGCAATTTTAAGCGTCAGCGGAATTCCGAGAACAATAGAAGAGTTGTGAAGCAATTTTAAGCGTCAGCGGAATTCCGAGAACAATGGAAGAGTTCCGAAGCATTTTTAAACGTCAGCGGAATTCCGAGAACAATGGAAGAATTCCGAAGCATTTTTAAACTTCAAAACTTCAGCGGAATTCCGAGAACAATGGAAGAGTTCTGAAGCATTTTTAAAAGTCAGCGGAATTCCGAGAACAATGGAAGAGTTCCGAAGCATTTTTAAAAGTCAGCAGAATTCCGAGAACAATGGAAGGGTACCAAAGCATGTTTAAACTTCAGCGGAATTCTGAGAACAATGTAAGCGTTCCGAAGCATTTTTAAACTTCACCGGAATTCCGAGAACAATGGAAGAGTTCCGAAGCATTTTTAAACATCAGCGGAATTCCGAGAACAATGGAAGAGTTCTGAAGCATTTTTAAACGTCAGCGGAATTTTGAAAACAATGGAAGATTTCCGAAGCATTTTTAAACGTCAGCGGAATTCTGCGAACACTGGAAGAGTTCCGAAGCATTTTTATACTTCAGCAGAATTCTGAGAACAATGGAAGAGTTCTGAAGCATTCTTAAACTTCAGCGGAATTCCGAGAACAATGGAACAGTTTTGAAGAAATTTTAAGCGTCAGCGGAATTCCGACAACAATGGAAGAGTTCCGAAGCATTTTTAAAAGTCAGCGGAATTCTGAGAACAATAGAAGAGTTGTGAAGCATTTTTAAGCGTCAGCGGAATTCCGAGAACAATGGAAGAATTCCGAAGCATTTGTAAACTTCAAAACTTCAGAAGAATTCCGAGAACAAAGGAAGAGTTCCGAAGCATTTTTAAACTTCAGCAGAATTCCGAGAACAATGGAAGAGTTCCGAAGCATACTTAAACTTCAGCGGAATTCCGAGAACAATGGAAGAGTTCTGAAGCATTTTTAAAAGTCAGCGGAATACCGAGAACAATGGAAGAGTTGTGAAGCATTTTTAAACGTCAGCGGAATACCAGAACAATGGAAGAGTTCCGAAGCATTTTTAAATGTCAGCGGAATTCCGAGAACAATGGAAGAGTTCTGAAGCATTTTTAAAATTCAGCAGAATTCCGAGAACAATGGAAGAGTTGTGAAGCATTTTTAAACGTCAGCGGAATTCCGAGAACAATGGAAGAGTTCTGAAGCCTTTTTAAATGTCAGCGGAATTCCGAGAACAATGGAAGAGTTCCGAAGCATTTTTAAATGTCAGCGGAATTCTGAGAACAATGGAAGAGTTCCGAAGCATTTTTAAACTTCAGCAGAATTCCAAGAACAATGGAAGAGTTGTGAAGCATTTTTAAGCATCAGCGGAATTCCGAGAACAATGGAAGAGTTCCGAAGCATTTTTAAACTTCAGAAGAATTCTGAGAACAATGGAAGAGTTCCGAAGCATTCTTAAACTTCAGTGGAATACCGAAAACAATGGAAGAGTTTCGAAGCATTTTTAAAAGTCAGCGGAATTCCGAGAACAATAGAAGAGTTGTGAAGCAATTTTAAGCGTCAGCGGAATTCCGAGAACAATGGAAGAGTTCCGAAGCATTTTTAAACGTCAGCGGAATTCCGAGAACAATGGAAGAGTTCTGAAGCATTTTTAAAAGTCAGCGGAATTCTGAGAACAATAGAAGAGTTGTGAAGCATTTTTAAGCGTCAGCGGAATTCCGAGAACAATGGAAGAATTCCGAAGCATTTTTAAACTTCAAAACTTCAGCGGAATTCCGAGAACAATGGAAGAGTTCCGAAGCATTTTTAAAAGTCAGCGGAATTCCGAGAACAATGGAAGAGTTCCGAAGCATTTTTAAAAGTCAGCAGAATTCCGAGAACAATGGAAGGGTACCAAAGCATGTTTAAACTTCAGCGGAATTCTGAGAACAATGTAAGCGTTCCGAAGCATTTTTAAACTTAACCGGAATTCCGAGAACAATGGAAGAGTTCCGAAGCATTTTTAAACATCAGCGGAATTCCGAGAACAATGGAAGAGTTCTGAAGCATTTTTAAACGTCAGCGGAATTTTGAAAACAATGGAAGATTTCCGAAGCATTTTTAAACGTCAGCGGAATTCTGCGAACACTGGAAGAGTTCCGAAGCATTTTTAAACTTCAGAGGAATTTGGAGAACAATCGAAGAGTTCCGAAGCATTTTTAAAAGTCAGCAGAATTCCGAGAACAATGGAAGAGTTGTGAAGCATTTTTAAGCGTCAGCGGAATTCCGAGAACAATGGAAGAGTTCCAAAGCATTTTTAAACTTCAGCAGAATTCTGAGAACAATGGAAGAGTTCCGAAGTATTCTTAAACTTCAGCGGAATTCCGAGAACAATGGAAGAGTTTCGAAGCATTTTTTAAAGTCAGCGGAATTCCGAGAACAATAGAAGAGTTGTGAAGCAATTTTAAGCGTCAGCGGAATTCCGAGAACAATGGAAGTGTTCCGAAGCATTTTTAAACGTCAGCGGAATTCCGAGAACAATGGAAGAGTTCTGAAGCATTTTTAAAAGTCAGCGGAATTCTGAGAACAATAGAAGAGTTGTGAAGCATTTTTAAGCGTCAGCGGAATTCCGAGAACAATGGAAGAATTCCGAAGCATTTTTAAACTTCAAAACTTCAGCAGAATTCCGAGAACAATGGAAGAGTTCTGAAGCATTCTTAAACTTCAGCGGAATTCCGAGAACAATGGAAGAGTTCCGAAGCATTTTTAAAAGTCAGCGGAATTCCGAGAACAATGGAAGAGTTCCGAAGCATTTTTAAAAGTCAGCAGAATTCCGAGAACAATAGAAGAGTACCAAAGCATGTTTAAACTTCAGCGGAATTCTGAGAACAATGGAAGAGTTCCGAAGCATTTTTAAACGTCAGCGGAATTCCGAGAACAATGGAAGAGTTCTGAAGCATTTTTAAACGTCAGCGGAATTTTGAAAACAATGGAAGATTTCCGAAGCATTTTTAAACGTCAGCGGAATTCTGCGAACACTGGAAGAGTTCCGAAGCATTTTTAAACTTCAGCGGAATTTGGAGAACAATCGAAGAGTTCCGAAGCATTTTTAATCTTCAGCGGAATTTGGAGAACAATCGAAGAGTTCCGAAGCATTTTTAAAAGTCAGCGGAATTCCGAGAACAATGGAAGAGTTGTGAAGCATTTTTAAGCATCAGCGGAATACCAGAACAATGGAAGAGTTGTGAAGCATTTTTAAGCATCAGCGGAATTCCGAGAACAATGGAAGAGTTCCGAAGCATTTTTAAACTTCAGAAGAATTCTGAGAACAATGGAAGAGTTCCGAAGCATTTTTAAACGTCAGCGGAATACCAGAACAATGGAAGAGTTCCGAAGCATTTTTAAAAGTCAGCGGAATACCGAGAACAATGGAAGAGTTGTGAAGCATTTTTAAACGTCAGCGGAATACCAGAACAATGGAAGAGTTCCGAAGCATTTTTAAATGTCAGCGGAATTCCGAGAACAATGGAAGAGTTCTGAAGCATTTTTAAACGTCAGCGGATTTTGAAAACAATGGAAGATTTCCGAAGCATTTTTAAACGTCAGCGGAATTCTGCAAACACTGGAAGAGTTCCGAAGCATTTTTAAACTTCAGCGGAATTTGGAGAACAATCGAAGAGTTCCGAAGCAATTTTAAAAGTCAGCGGAATTCCGAGAACAATGGAAGAGTTGTGAAGCATTTTTAAACGTCAGTGGAATTCCAAGAACAAAGGAAGAGTTCCGAAGCATTTTTAAACGTCAGCGGAATTCCGAGAACAATGGAAGAGTTCCGAAGCATTTTTAAATGTCAGCGGAATTCTGAGAACAATGGAAGAGTTCCAAAGCATTTTTAAACTTCAGCAGAATTCCGAGAACAATGGAAGAGTTCCGAAGCATACTTAAACTTCAGCGGAATTCCGAGAACAATGGAAGAGTTCAGAAGCATTTTTAAAAGTCAGCGGAATACCGAGAACAATGGAAGAGTTGTGAAGCATTTTTAAGCATCAGCGGAATTCCGAGAACAATGGAAGAGTTCTGAAGCATTTTTAAAAGTCAGCGGAATTCTGAAAACAATAGAAGAGTTGTGAAGCTTTTTTAAGCGTCAGCGGAATTCCGAGAACAATCGAAGAGTTCCGAAGCATTTTTAAAAGTCAGCGGAATTCCGAGAACAATGGAAGAGTTGTGAATCATTTTTAAGCATCAGCGGAATTCCGAGAACAATGGAAGAGTTCCGAAGCATTTTTAAACTTCAGCAGAATTCTGAGAACAATGGAAGAGTTCCGAAGCATTCCTAAACTTCAGCGGAATTCCGAGGACAATGGAAGAGTTCCGAAGCATTTTTAAATGTCAGCGGAATTCCGAGAACAATAGAAGAGTTGTGAAGCATTTTTAAGCGTCAGCGGAATTTCGAGAACAATGGAAGAGTTCCGAAGCATTTTTATACTTCAGCAGAATTCTGAGAGCAATGGAAGAGTTCTGAAGCATTCTTAAACTTCAGCGGAATTCCGAGAACAATGGAACAGTTTTGAAGAAATTTTAAGCGTCAGCGGAATTCCGACAACAATGGAAGAGTTCCGAAGCATTTTTAAAAGTCAGCGGAATTCTGAGAACAATAGAAGAGTTGTGAAGCATTTTTAAGCGTCAGCGGAATTCCGAGAACAATGGAAGAATTCCGAAGCATTTGTAAACTTCAAAACTTCAGAAGAATTCCGAGAACAAAGGAAGAGTTCCGAAGCATACTTAAACTTCAGCGGAATTCCGAGAACAATGCAAGAGTTCAGAAGCATTTTTAAAAGTCAGCGGAATACCGAGAACAATGGAAGAGTTGTGAAGCATTTTTAAGCATCAGCGGAATTCCGAGAACAATGGAAGAGTTCTGAAGCATTTTTAAAAGTCAGCGGAATACCGAGAACAATGGAAGAGTTGTGAAGCATTTTTAAACGTCAGCGGAATACCAGAACAATGGAAGAGTTCCGAAGCATTTTTAAATGTCAGCGGAATTCCAAGAACAATGGAAGAGTTCTGAAGCATTTTTAAAATTCAGCAGAATTCCGAGAACAATGGAAGGGTTGTGAAGCATTTTTAAACGTCAGCGGAATTCCGAGAACAATGGAAGAGTTCTGAAGCCTTTTTAAATGTCAGCGGAATTCCGAGAACAATGGAAGAGTTCCGAAGCATTTTTAAATGTCAGCGGAATTCTGAGAACAATGGAAGAGTTCCGAAGCATTTTTAAACTTCAGCAGAATTCCAAGAACAATGGAAGAGTTGTGAAGCATTTTTAAGCATCAGCGGAATTCCGAGAACAATGGAAGAGTTCCGAAGCATTTTTAAACTTCAGAAGAATTCTGAGAACAATGGAAGAGTTCCGAAGCATTCTTAAACTTCAGCGGAATTCCGAAAACAATGGAAGAGTTGTGAAGCAATTTTAAGCGTCAGCGGAATTCCGAGAACAATAGAAGAGTTGTGAAGCAATTTTAAGCGTCAGCGGAATTCCGAGAACAATGGAAGAGTTCCGAAGCATTTTTAAACGTCAGCGGAATTCCGAGAACAATGGAAGAATTCCGAAGCATTTTTAAACTTCAAAACTTCAGCGGAATTCCGAGAACAATGGAAGAGTTCTGAAGCATTTTTAAAAGTCAGCGGAATTCCGAGAACAATGGAAGAGTTCCGAAGCATTTTTAAAAGTCAGCAGAATTCCGAGAACAATGGAAGGGTACCAAAGCATGTTTAAACTTCAGCGGAATTCTGAGAACAATGTAAGCGTTCCGAAGCATTTTTAAACTTCACCGGAATTCCGAGAACAATGGAAGAGTTCCGAAGCATTTTTAAACATCAGCGGAATTCCGAGAACAATGGAAGAGTTCTGAAGCATTTTTAAACGTCAGCGGAATTTTGAAAACAATGGAAGATTTCCGAAGCATTTTTAAACGTCAGCGGAATTCTGCGAACACTGGAAGAGTTCCGAAGCATTTTTATACTTCAGCAGAATTCTGAGAACAATGGAAGAGTTCTGAAGCATTCTTAAACTTCAGCGGAATTCCGAGAACAATGGAACAGTTTTGAAGAAATTTTAAGCGTCAGCGGAATTCCGACAACAATGGAAGAGTTCCGAAGCATTTTTAAAAGTCAGCGGAATTCTGAGAACAATAGAAGAGTTGTGAAGCATTTTTAAGCGTCAGCGGAATTCCGAGAACAATGGAAGAATTCCGAAGCATTTGTAAACTTCAGCAGAATTCCGAGAACAATGGAAGAGTTCCGAAGCATACTTAAACTTCAGCGGAATTCCGAGAACAATGGAAGAGTTCTGAAGCATTTTTAAAAGTCAGCGGAATACCGAGAACAATGGAAGAGTTGTGAAGCATTTTTAAACGTCAGCGGAATACCAGAACAATGGAAGAGTTCCGAAGCATTTTTAAATGTCAGCGGAATTCCGAGAACAATGGAAGAGTTCTGAAGCATTTTTAAAATTCAGCAGAATTCCGAGAACAATGGAAGAGTTGTGAAGCATTTTTAAACGTCAGCGGAATTCCGAGAACAATGGAAGAGTTCTGAAGCCTTTTTAAATGTCAGCGGAATTCCGAGAACAATGGAAGAGTTCCGAAGCATTTTTAAATGTCAGCGGAATTCTGAGAACAATGGAAGAGTTCCGAAGCATTTTTAAACTTCAGCAGAATTCCAAGAACAATGGAAGAGTTGTGAAGCATTTTTAAGCATCAGCGGAATTCCGAGAACAATGGAAGAGTTCCGAAGCATTTTTAAACTTCAGAAGAATTCTGAGAACAATGGAAGAGTTCCGAAGCATTCTTAAACTTCAGCGGAATTCCGAAAACAATGGAAGAGTTTCGAAGCATTTTTAAAAGTCAGCGGAATTCCGAGAACAATAGAAGAGTTGTGAAGCAATTTTAAGCGTCAGCGGAATTCCGAGAACAATGGAAGAGTTCCGAAGCATTTTTAAACGTCAGCGGAATTCCGAGAACAATGGAAGAGTTCTGAAGCATTTTTAAAAGTCAGCGGAATTCTGAGAACAATAGAAGAGTTGTGAAGCATTTTTAAGCATCAGCGGAATTCCGAGAACAATGGAAGAATTCCGAAGCATTTTTAAACTTCAAAACTTCAGCGGAATTCCGAGAACAATGGAAGAGTTCTGAAGCATTTTTAAAAGTCAGCGGAATTCCGAGAACAATGGAAGAGTTCCGAAGCATTTTTAAAAGTCAGCAGAATTCCGAGAACAATGGAAGGGTACCAAAGCATGTTTAAACTTCAGCAGAATTCTGAGAACAATGTAAGCGTTCCGAAGCATTTTTAAACTTCACCGGAATTCCGAGAACAATGGAAGAGTTCCGAAGCATTTTTAAACATCAGCGGAATTCCGAGAACAATGGAAGAGTTCTGAAGCATTTTTAAACGTCAGCGGAATTTTGAAAACAATGGAAGATTTCCGAAGCATTTTTAAACGTCAGCGGAATTCTGCGAACACTGGAAGAGTTCCGAAGCATTTTTAAACTTCAGAGGAATTTGGAGAACAATCGAAGAGTTCCGAAGCATTTTTAAAAGTCAGCAGAATTCCGAGAACAATGGAAGAGTTGTGAAGCATTTTTAAGCGTCAGCGGAATTCCGAGAACAATGGAAGAGTTCCAAAGCATTTTTAAACTTCAGCAGAATTCTGAGAACAATGGAAGAGTTCCGAAGTATTCTTAAACTTCAGCGGAATACCGAGAACAATGGAAGAGTTTCGAAGCATTTTTTAAAGTCAGCGGAATTCTGAGAACAATAGAAGAGTTGTGAAGCATTTTTAAGCGTCAGCGGAATTCCGAGAACAATGGAAGAATTCCGAAGCATTTTTAAACTTCAAAACTTCAGCAGAATTCCGAGAACAATGGAAGAGTTCTGAAGCATTCTTAAACTTCAGCGGAATTCCGAGAACAATGGAAGAGTTCCGAAGCATTTTTAAAAGTCAGCGGAATTCCGAGAACAATGGAAGAGTTCCGAAGCATTTTTAAAAGTCAGCAGAATTCCGAGAACAATAGAAGAGTACCAAAGCATGTTTAAACTTCAGCGGAATTCTGAGAACAATGGAAGAGTTCCGAAGCATTTTTAAACTTCAAAACTTCAGCAGAATTCCGAGAACAATGGAAGAGTTCCGAAGCATACTTAAACTTCAGCGGAATTCCGAGAACAATGGAAGAGTTCTGAAGCATTTTTAAAAGTCAGCGGAATACCGAGAACAATGGAAGAGTTGTGAAGCATTTTTAAACGTCAGCGGAATACCAGAACAATGGAAGAGTTCCGAAGCATTTTTAAATGTCAGCGGAATTCCGAGAACAATGGAAGAGTTCTGAAGCATTTTTAAACGTCAGCGGATTTTGAAAACAATGGAAGATTTCCGAAGCATTTTTAAACGTCAGCGGAATTCTGCAAACACTGGAAGAGTTCCGAAGCATTTTTAAACTTCAGCGGAATTTGGAGAACAATCGAAGAGTTCCGAAGCAATTTTAAAAGTCAGCGGAATTCCGAGAACAATGGAAGAGTTGTGAAGCATTTTTAAACGTCAGTGGAATTCCAAGAACAAAGGAAGAGTTCCGAAGCATTTTTAAACATCAGCGGAATTCCGAGAACAATGGAAGAGTTCTGAAGGCTTTTTAAATGTCAGCGGAATTCCGAGAACAATGGAAGAGTTCCGAAGCATTTTTAAATGTCAGCGGAATTCTGAGAACAATGGAAGAGTTCCGAAGCATTTTTAAACTTCAGCAGAATTCCGAGAACAATGGAAGAGTTCCGAAGCATACTTAAACTTCAGCGGAATTCCGAGAACAATGGAAGAGTTCAGAAGCATTTTTAAAAGTCAGCGGAATACCGAGAACAATCTAAGAGTTGTGAAGCATTTTTAAGCATCAGCGGAATTCCGAGAACAATGGAAGAGTTCTGAAGCATTTTTAAAAGTCAGCGGAATTCTGAAAACAATAGAAGAGTTGTGAAGCTTTTTTAAGCGTCAGCGGAATTCCGAGAACAATCGAAGAGTTCCGAAGCATTTTTAAACTTCAGCAGAATTCTGAGAACAATGGAAGAGTTCCGAAGCATTCTTAAACTTCAGCGGAATTCCGAGGACAATGGAAGAGTTCCGAAGCATTTTTAAATGTCAGCGGAATTCCGAGAACAATAGAAGAGTTGTGAAGCATTTTTAAGCGTCAGCGGAATTTCGAGAACAATGGAAGAGTTCCGAAGCATTTTTATACTTCAGCAGAATTCTGAGAACAATGGAAGAGTTCTGAAGCATTCTTAAACTTCAGCGGAATTCCGAGAACAATGGAACAGTTTTGAAGAAATTTTAAGCATCAGCGGAATTCCGAGAACAATGGAAGAGTTCCGAAGCATTTTTAAACTTCAGAAGAATTCTGAGAAAAATGGAAGAGTTCCGAAGCATTCTTAAACTTCAGCGGAATTCCAAGAACAATGGAAGAGTTTCGAAGCATTTTTAAAAGTCAGCGGAATTCCGAGAACAATAGAAGAGTTGTGAAGCAATTTTAAGCGTCAGCGGAATTCCGAGAACAATGGAAGAGTTCCGAAGCATTTTTAAACGTCAGCGGAATTCCGAGAACAATGCAAGAATTCCAAAGCATTTTTAAACTTCAAAACTTCAGCGGAATTCCGAGAACAATGGAAGTGTTCCGAAGCATTTTTAAAAGTCAGCGGAATTCCGAGAACAATGGAAGAATTCCGAAGCATTTTTAAAAGTCAGCAGAATTCCGAGAACAATAGAAGGGTACCAAAGCATGTTTAAACTTCAGCGGAATTCTGAGAACAATGTAAGCGTTCCGAAGCATTTTTAAACTTCACCGGAATTCCGAGAACAATGGAAGGTTTCCGAAGCATTTTTAAACGTCAGCGGAATTCCGAGAACAATGGAAGAGTTCTGAAGCATTTTTAAACGTCAGCGGAATTTTGAAAACAATGGAAGATTTCCGAAGCATTTTTAAACGTCAGCGGAATTCTGCGAACACTGGAAGAGTTCCGAAGCATTTTTAAACTTCAGCAGAATTTGGAGAACAATCGAAGAGTTCTGAAGCATTTTTAAAAGTCAGCAGAATTCCGAGAACAATGGAAGAGTTGTGAAGCATTTTTAAGCGTCAGCGGAATTCCGAGAACAATGGAAGAGTTCCGAAGCATTTTTAAACTTCAGCAGAATTCTGAGAACAATGGAAGAGTTCTGAAGCATTCTTAAACTTCAGCGGAATTCCGAGAACAATGGAAGAGTTCCGAAGCATTTTTAAAAGTCAGCGGAATTCCGAGAACAATGGAAGAGTTCCGAAGCATTTTTAAAAGTCAGCAGAATTCCGAGAACAATAGAAGGGTACCAAAGCATGTTTAAACTTCAGCGGAATTCTGAGAACAATGGAAGATTTCCGAAGCATTTTTAAACGTCAGCGGAATTCCGAGAACAATGGAAGAGTTCTGAAGCATTTTTAAACATCAGCGGAATTTTGAAAACAATGGAAGATTTCCGAAGCATTTTTAAACGTCAGCGGAATTCTGCGAACACTGGAAGAGTTCCGAAGCAGTTTTAAAAGTCAGCGGAATTCCGAGAACAATGGAAGAGTTGTGAAGCATTTTTAAGCGTCAGCGGAATTCCGAGAACAATGGAAGAATTCCTAAGCATTTTTAAACTTCAAAACTTCAGCGGAATTCCGAGAACAATGGAAGAGTTCCGAAGCATTTTTAAAAGTCAGCGGAATTCCGAGAACAATGGAAGAGTTCCGAAGCATTTTTAAAAGTCAGCAGAATTCCGAGAACAATAGAAGGGTACCAAAGCATGTTTAAACTTCAGCGGAATTCTGAGAAAAATGTAAGCGTTCCGAAGCATTTTTAAACTTCACCGCAATTCCGAGAACAATGGAAGAGTTCCGAAGCATTTTTAAACGTCAGCGGAATTCCGAGAACAATGGAAGAGTTCTGAAGCATTTTTAAACGTCAGCGGAATTTTGAAAACAATGGAAGATTTCCGAAGCATTTTTAAACGTCAGCGGAATTCTGCGAACACTGGAAGAGTTCCGAAGCATTTTTAAACTTCAGCGGAATTCCGAGAACAATGGAAGAGTTGTGAAGCATTTTTAAAAGTCAGCGGAATTCCGAGAACAATAGAAGAGTTGTGAAGCAATTTTAAGCGTCAGCGGAATTCCGAGAACAATGGAAGTGTTCCGAAGCATTTTTAAACGTCAGCGGAATTCCGAGAACAATGGAAGAGTTCCTAAGCATTTTTAAACGTCAGCGGAATTCCGAGAACAATGGAAGAGTTCCGAAGCATTTTTAAAAGTCAGCGGAATTCCGAGAACAATGGAAGAGTTGTGAAGCATTTTTAAGCGTCAGCGGAATTCCGAGAACAATGGAAAAATTCCGAAGCATTTTTAAACTTCAAAACTTCAGCGGAATTCCGAGAACAATGGAAGAGTTCCGAAGCATTTTTAAAAGTCAGCGGAATTCCGAGAACAATGGAAGAGTTCCGAAGCATTTTTAAAAGTCAGCAGAATTCCGAGAACAATAGAAGGGTACCAAAGCATGTTTAAACTTCAGCGGAATTCTGAGATCAATGTAAGCGTTCCGAAGCATTTTTAAACTTCACCGCAATTCCGAGAACAATGGAAGAGTTCCGAAGCATTTTTAAACATCAGCGGAATTCCGAGAACAATGGAAGAGTTCTGAAGCATTTTTAAACGTCAGCGGAATTTTGAAAACAATGGAAGATTTCCGAAGCATTTTTAAACGTCAGCGGAATTCTGCGAACACTGGAAGAGTTCCGAAGCATTTTTATACTTCAGCAGAATTCTGAGAACAATGGAAGAGTTCTGAAGCATTCTTAAACTTCAGCGGAATTCCGAGAACAATGGAACAGTTTTGAAGAAATTTTAAGCGTCAGCGGAATTCCGACAACAATGGAAGAGTTCCGAAGCATTTTTAAAAGTCAGCGGAATTCTGAGAACAATAGAAGAGTTGTGAAGCATTTTTAAGCGTCAGCGGAATTCCGAGAACAATGGAAGAATTCCGAAGCATTTGTAAACTTCAGCAGAATTCCGAGAACAATGGAAGAGTTCCGAAGCATACTTAAACTTCAGCGGAATTCCGAGAACAATGGAAGAGTTCTGAAGCATTTTTAAAAGTCAGCGGAATACCGAGAACAATGGAAGAGTTGTGAAGCATTTTTAAACGTCAGCGGAATACCAGAACAATGGAAGAGTTCCGAAGCATTTTTAAATGTCAGCGGAATTCCGAGAACAATGGAAGAGTTCTGAAGCATTTTTAAAATTCAGCAGAATTCCGAGAACAATGGAAGAGTTGTGAAGCATTTTTAAACGTCAGCGGAATTCCGAGAACAATGGAAGAGTTCTGAAGCCTTTTTAAATGTCAGCGGAATTCCGAGAACAATGGAAGAGTTCCGAAGCATTTTTAAATGTCAGCGGAATTCTGAGAACAATGGAAGAGTTCCGAAGCATTTTTAAACTTCAGCAGAATTCCAAGAACAATGGAAGAGTTGTGAAGCATTTTTAAGCATCAGCGGAATTCCGAGAACAATGGAAGAGTTCCGAAGCATTTTTAAACTTCAGAAGAATTCTGAGAACAATGGAAGAGTTCCGAAGCATTCTTAAACTTCAGCGGAATTCCGAAAACAATGGAAGAGTTTCGAAGCATTTTTAAAAGTCAGCGGAATTCCGAGAACAATAGAAGAGTTGTGAAGCAATTTTAAGCGTCAGCGGAATTCCGAGAACAATGGAAGAGTTCCGAAGCATTTTTAAACGTCAGCGGAATTCCGAGAACAATGGAAGAGTTCTGAAGCATTTTTAAAAGTCAGCGGAATTCTGAGAACAATAGAAGAGTTGTGAAGCATTTTTAAGCATCAGCGGAATTCCGAGAACAATGGAAGAATTCCGAAGCATTTTTAAACTTCAAAACTTCAGCGGAATTCCGAGAACAATGGAAGAGTTCTGAAGCATTTTTAAAAGTCAGCGGAATTCCGAGAACAATGGAAGAGTTCCGAAGCATTTTTAAAAGTCAGCAGAATTCCGAGAACAATGGAAGGGTACCAAAGCATGTTTAAACTTCAGCAGAATTCTGAGAACAATGTAAGCGTTCCGAAGCATTTTTAAACTTCACCGGAATTCCGAGAACAATGGAAGAGTTCCGAAGCATTTTTAAACATCAGCGGAATTCCGAGAACAATGGAAGAGTTCTGAAGCATTTTTAAACGTCAGCGGAATTTTGAAAACAATGGAAGATTTCCGAAGCATTTTTAAACGTCAGCGGAATTCTGCGAACACTGGAAGAGTTCCGAAGCATTTTTAAACTTCAGAGGAATTTGGAGAACAATCGAAGAGTTCCGAAGCATTTTTAAAAGTCAGCAGAATTCCGAGAACAATGGAAGAGTTGTGAAGCATTTTTAAGCGTCAGCGGAATTCCGAGAACAATGGAAGAGTTCCAAAGCATTTTTAAACTTCAGCAGAATTCTGAGAACAATGGAAGAGTTCCGAAGTATTCTTAAACTTCAGCGGAATACCGAGAACAATGGAAGAGTTTCGAAGCATTTTTTAAAGTCAGCGGAATTCTGAGAACAATAGAAGAGTTGTGAAGCATTTTTAAGCGTCAGCGGAATTCCGAGAACAATGGAAGAATTCCGAAGCATTTTTAAACTTCAAAACTTCAGCAGAATTCCGAGAACAATGGAAGAGTTCTGAAGCATTCTTAAACTTCAGCGGAATTCCGAGAACAATGGAAGAGTTCCGAAGCATTTTTAAAAGTCAGCGGAATTCCGAGAACAATGGAAGAGTTCCGAAGCATTTTTAAAAGTCAGCAGAATTCCGAGAACAATAGAAGAGTACCAAAGCATGTTTAAACTTCAGCGGAATTCTGAGAACAATGGAAGAGTTCCGAAGCATTTTTAAACTTCAAAACTTCAGCAGAATTCCGAGAACAATGGAAGAGTTCCGAAGCATACTTAAACTTCAGCGGAATTCCGAGAACAATGGAAGAGTTCTGAAGCATTTTTAAAAGTCAGCGGAATACCGAGAACAATGGAAGAGTTGTGAAGCATTTTTAAACGTCAGCGGAATACCAGAACAATGGAAGAGTTCCGAAGCATTTTTAAATGTCAGCGGAATTCCGAGAACAATGGAAGAGTTCTGAAGCATTTTTAAACGTCAGCGGATTTTGAAAACAATGGAAGATTTCCGAAGCATTTTTAAACGTCAGCGGAATTCTGCAAACACTGGAAGAGTTCCGAAGCATTTTTAAACTTCAGCGGAATTTGGAGAACAATCGAAGAGTACCGAAGCAATTTTAAAAGTCAGCGGAATTCCGAGAACAATGGAAGAGTTGTGAAGCATTTTTAAACGTCAGTGGAATTCCAAGAACAAAGGAAGAGTTCCGAAGCATTTTTAAACATCAGCGGAATTCCGAGAACAATGGAAGAGTTCTGAAGGCTTTTTAAATGTCAGCGGAATTCCGAGAACAATGGAAGAGTTCCGAAGCATTTTTAAATGTCAGCGGAATTCTGAGAACAATGGAAGAGTTCCGAAGCATTTTTAAACTTCAGCAGAATTCCGAGAACAATGGAAGAGTTCCGAAGCATACTTAAACTTCAGCGGAATTCCGAGAACAATGGAAGAGTTCAGAAGCATTTTTAAAAGTCAGCGGAATACCGAGAACAATCTAAGAGTTGTGAAGCATTTTTAAGCATCAGCGGAATTCCGAGAACAATGGAAGAGTTCTGAAGCATTTTTAAAAGTCAGCGGAATTCTGAAAACAATAGAAGAGTTGTGAAGCTTTTTTAAGCGTCAGCGGAATTCCGAGAACAATCGAAGAGTTCCGAAGCATTTTTAAACTTCAGCAGAATTCTGAGAACAATGGAAGAGTTCCGAAGCATTCTTAAACTTCAGCGGAATTCCGAGGACAATGGAAGAGTTCCGAAGCATTTTTAAATGTCAGCGGAATTCCGAGAACAATAGAAGAGTTGTGAAGCATTTTTAAGCGTCAGCGGAATTTCGAGAACAATGGAAGAGTTCCGAAGCATTTTTATACTTCAGCAGAATTCTGAGAACAATGGAAGAGTTCTGAAGCATTCTTAAACTTCAGCGGAATTCCGAGAACAATGGAACAGTTTTGAAGAAATTTTAAGCATCAGCGGAATTCCGAGAACAATGGAAGAGTTCCGAAGCATTTTTAAACTTCAGAAGAATTCTGAGAAAAATGGAAGAGTTCCGAAGCATTCTTAAACTTCAGCGGAATTCCAAGAACAATGGAAGAGTTTCGAAGCATTTTTAAAAGTCAGCGGAATTCCGAGAACAATAGAAGAGTTGTGAAGCAATTTTAAGCGTCAGCGGAATTCCGAGAACAATGGAAGAGTTCCGAAGCATTTTTAAACGTCAGCGGAATTCCGAGAACAATGGAAGAATTCCAAAGCATTTTTAAACTTCAAAACTTCAGCGGAATTCCGAGAACAATGGAAGTGTTCCGAAGCATTTTTAAAAGTCAGCGGAATTCCGAGAACAATGGAAGAATTCCGAAGCATTTTTAAAAGTCAGCAGAATTCCGAGAACAATAGAAGGGTACCAAAGCATGTTTAAACTTCAGCGGAATTCTGAGAACAATGTAAGCGTTCCGAAGCATTTTTAAACTTCACCGGAATTCCGAGAACAATGGAAGGTTTCCGAAGCATTTTTAAACGTCAGCGGAATTCCGAGAACAATGGAAGAGTTCTGAAGCATTTTTAAACGTCAGCGGAATTTTGAAAACAATGGAAGATTTCCGAAGCATTTTTAAACGTCAGCGGAATTCTGCGAACACTGGAAGAGTTCCGAAGCATTTTTAAACTTCAGCAGAATTTGGAGAACAATCGAAGAGTTCTGAAGCATTTTTAAAAGTCAGCAGAATTCCGAGAACAATGGAAGAGTTGTGAAGCATTTTTAAGCGTCAGCGGAATTCCGAGAACAATGGAAGAGTTCCGAAGCATTTTTAAACTTCAGCAGAATTCTGAGAACAATGGAAGAGTTCTGAAGCATTCTTAAACTTCAGCGGAATTCCGAGAACAATGGAAGAGTTCCGAAGCATTTTTAAAAGTCAGCGGAATTCCGAGAACAATGGAAGAGTTCCGAAGCATTTTTAAAAGTCAGCAGAATTCCGAGAACAATAGAAGGGTACCAAAGCATGTTTAAACTTCAGCGGAATTCTGAGAACAATGGAAGATTTCCGAAGCATTTTTAAACGTCAGCGGAATTCCGAGAACAATGGAAGAGTTCTGAAGCATTTTTAAACATCAGCGGAATTTTGAAAACAATGGAAGATTTCCGAAGCATTTTTAAACGTCAGCGGAATTCTGCGAACACTGGAAGAGTTCCGAAGCAGTTTTAAAAGTCAGCGGAATTCCGAGAACAATGGAAGAGTTGTGAAGCATTTTTAAGCGTCAGCGGAATTCCGAGAACAATGGAAGAATTCCTAAGCATTTTTAAACTTCAAAACTTCAGCGGAATTCCGAGAACAATGGAAGAGTTCCGAAGCATTTTTAAAAGTCAGCGGAATTCCGAGAACAATGGAAGAGTTCCGAAGCATTTTTAAAAGTCAGCAGAATTCCGAGAACAATAGAAGGGTACCAAAGCATGTTTAAACTTCAGCGGAATTCTGAGAAAAATGTAAGCGTTCCGAAGCATTTTTAAACTTCACCGCAATTCCGAGAACAATGGAAGAGTTCCGAAGCATTTTTAAACGTCAGCGGAATTCCGAGAACAATGGAAGAGTTCTGAAGCATTTTTAAACGTCAGCGGAATTTTGAAAACAATGGAAGATTTCCGAAGCATTTTTAAACGTCAGCGGAATTCTGCGAACACTGGAAGAGTTCCGAAGCATTTTTAAACTTCAGCGGAATTCCGAGAACAATGGAAGAGTTGTGAAGCATTTTTAAAAGTCAGCGGAATTCCGAGAACAATAGAAGAGTTGTGAAGCAATTTTAAGCGTCAGCGGAATTCCGAGAACAATGGAAGTGTTCCGAAGCATTTTTAAACGTCAGCGGAATTCCGAGAACAATGGAAGAGTTCCTAAGCATTTTTAAACGTCAGCGGAATTCCGAGAACAATGGAAGAGTTCCGAAGCATTTTTAAAAGTCAGCGGAATTCCGAGAACAATGGAAGAGTTGTGAAGCATTTTTAAGCGTCAGCGGAATTCCGAGAACAATGGAAAAATTCCGAAGCATTTTTAAACTTCAAAACTTCAGCGGAATTCCGAGAACAATGGAAGAGTTCCGAAGCATTTTTAAAAGTCAGCGGAATTCCGAGAACAATGGAAGAGTTCCGAAGCATTTTTAAAAGTCAGCAGAATTCCGAGAACAATAGAAGGGTACCAAAGCATGTTTAAACTTCAGCGGAATTCTGAGAACAATGTAAGCGTTCCGAAGCATTTTTAAACTTCACCGCAATTCCGAGAACAATGGAAGAGTTCCGAAGCATTTTTAAACGTCAGCGGAATTCCGAGAACAATGGAAGAGTTCTGAAGCATTTTTAAACGTCAGCGGAATTTTGAAAACGATGGAAGATTTCCGAAGCATTTTTAAACGTCAGCGGAATTCTGCGAACACTGGTAGAGTTCCGAAGCATTTTTAAACTTCAGCGGAATTTGGAGAACAATCGAAGAGTTCCGAAGCATTTTTAAAAGTCAGCGGAATTCCGAGAACAATGGAAGAGTTGTGAAGCATTTTTAAGCATCAGCGGAATTCCGAGAACAATGGAAGAGTTCTGAAGCATTTTTAAAAGTCAGCGGAATTCTGAAAACAATAGAAGAGTTGTGAAGCTTTTTTAAGCGTCAGCGGAATTCCGAGAACAATCGAAGAGTTCCGAAGCATTTTTAAACTTCAGCAGAATTCTGAGAACAATGGAAGAGTTCCGAAGCATTCTTAAACTTCAGCGGAATTCCGAGGACAATGGAAGAGTTCCGAAGCATTTTTAAATGTCAGCGGAATTCCGAGAACAATAGAAGAGTTGTGAAGCATTTTTAAGCGTCAGCGGAATTTCGAGAACAATGGAAGAGTTCCGAAGCATTTTTATACTTCAGCAGAATTCTGAGAACAATGGAAGAGTTCTGAAGCATTCTTAAACTTCAGCGGAATTCCGAGAACAATGGAACAGTTTTGAAGAAATTTTAAGCATCAGCGGAATTCCGAGAACAATGGAAGAGTTCCGAAGCATTTTTAAACTTCAGAAGAATTCTGAGAAAAATGGAAGAGTTCCGAAGCATTCTTAAACTTCAGCGGAATTCCGAGAACAATGGAAGAGTTTCGAAGCATTTTTAAAAGTCAGCGGAATTCCGAGAACAATAGAAGAGTTGTGAAGCAATTTTAAGCGTCAGCGGAATTCCGAGAACAATGGAAGAGTTCCGAAGCATTTTTAAACGTCAGCGGAATTCCGAGAACAATGGAAGAATTCCAAAGCATTTTTAAACTTCAAAACTTCAGCGGAATTCCGAGAACAATGGAAGTGTTCCGAAGCATTTTTAAAAGTCAGCGGAATTCCGAGAACAATGGAAGAGTTCCGAAGCATTTTTAAAAGTCAGCAGAATTCCGAGAACAATGGAAGGGTACCAAAGCATGTTTAAACTTCAGCGGAATTCTGAGAACAATGTAAGCGTTCCGAAGCATTTTTAAACATCAGCGGAATTCCGAAAACAATGGAAGAGTTCTGAAGCATTTTTAAACGTCAGCGGAATTTTGAAAACAATGGAAGATTTCCGAAGCATTTTTAAACGTCAGCGGAATTCTGCGAACACTGGAAGAGTTCCGAAGCATTTTTATACTTCAGCAGAATTCTGAGAACAATGGAAGAGTTCTGAAGCATTCTTAAACTTCAGCGGAATTCCGAGAACAATGGAACAGTTTTGAAGAAATTTTAAGCGTCAGCGGAATTCCGACAACAATGGAAGAGTTCCGAAGCATTTTTAAAAGTCAGCGGAATTCTGAGAACAATAGAAGAGTTGTGAAGCATTTTTAAGCGTCAGCGGAATTCCGAGAACAATGGAAGAATTCCGAAGCATTTGTAAACTTCAAAACTTCAGAAGAATTCCGAGAACAAAGGAAGAGTTCCGAAGCATTTTTAAACTTCAGCAGAATTCCGAGAACAATGGAAGAGTTCCGAAGCATACTTAAACTTCAGCGGAATTCCGAGAACAATGGAAGAGTTCTGAAGCATTTTTAAAAGTCAGCGGAATACCGAGAACAATGGAAGAGTTGTGAAGCATTTTTAAACGTCAGCGGAATACCAGAACAATGGAAGAGTTCCGAAGCATTTTTAAATGTCAGCGGAATTCCGAGAACAATGGAAGAGTTCTGAAGCATTTTTAAAATTCAGCAGAATTCCGAGAACAATGGAAGAGTTGTGAAGCATTTTTAAACGTCAGCGGAATTCCGAGAACAATGGAAGAGTTCTGAAGCCTTTTTAAATGTCAGCGGAATTCCGAGAACAATGGAAGAGTTCCGAAGCATTTTTAAATGTCAGCGGAATTCTGAGAACAATGGAAGAGTTCCGAAGCATTTTTAAACTTCAGCAGAATTCCAAGAACAATGGAAGAGTTGTGAAGCATTTTTAAGCATCAGCGGAATACCGAGAACAATGGAAGAGTTGTGAAGCATTTTTAAACGTCAGCGGAATACCAGAACAATGGAAGAGTTCCGAAGCATTTTTAAATGTCAGCGGAATTCCGAGAACAATGGAAGAGTTCTGAAGCATTTTTAAAATTCAGCAGAATTCCGAGAACAATGGAAGAGTTGTGAAGCATTTTTAAACGTCAGCGGAATTCCGAGAACAATGGAAGAGTTCTGAAGCCTTTTTAAATGTCAGCGGAATTCCGAGAACAATGGAAGAGTTCCGAAGCATTTTTAAATGTCAGCGGAATTCTGAGAACAATGGAAGAGTTCCGAAGCATTTTTAAACTTCAGCAGAATTCCAAGAACAATGGAAGAGTTGTGAAGCATTTTTAAGCATCAGCGGAATTCCGAGAACAATGGAAGAGTTCCGAAGCATTTTTAAACTTCAGAAGAATTCTGAGAACAATGGAAGAGTTCCGAAGCATTCTTAAACTTCAGCGGAATTCCGAAAACAATGGAAGAGTTTCGAAGCATTTTTAAAAGTCAGCGGAATTCCGAGAACAATAGAAGAGTTGTGAAGCAATTTTAAGCGTCAGCGGAATTCCGAGAACAATGGAAGAGTTCCGAAGCATTTTTAAACGTCAGCGGAATTCCGAGAACAATGGAAGAGTTCTGAAGCATTTTTAAAAGTCAGCGGAATTCTGAGAACAATAGAAGAGTTGTGAAGCATTTTTAAGCATCAGCGGAATTCCGAGAACAATGGAAGAATTCCGAAGCATTTTTAAACTTCAAAACTTCAGCGGAATTCCGAGAACAATGGAAGAGTTCTGAAGCATTTTTAAAAGTCAGCGGAATTCCGAGAACAATGGAAGAGTTCCGAAGCATTTTTAAAAGTCAGCAGAATTCCGAGAACAATGGAAGGGTACCAAAGCATGTTTAAACTTCAGCGGAATTCTGAGAACAATGTAAGCGTTCCGAAGCATTTTTAAACTTCACCGGAATTCCGAGAACAA
Organism: Phyllobates terribilis; assembly: GCF_046119375.1. Lineage (NCBI taxonomy): Eukaryota > Metazoa > Chordata > Amphibia > Anura > Dendrobatidae > Phyllobates > Phyllobates terribilis. The sequence goes on along the minus strand of NW_027362775.1, from coordinate 16,348,740 downwards.
TGGAAGAGTTCCGAAGCATTTTTAAACATCAGCGGAATTCCGAGAACAATGGAAGAGTTCTGAAGCATTTTTAAACGTCAGCGGAATTTTGAAAACAATGGAAGATTTCCGAAGCATTTTTAAACGTCAGCGGAATTCTGCGAACACTGGAAGAGTTCCGAAGCATTTTTAAACTTCAGAGGAATTTGGAGAACAATCGAAGAGTTCCGAAGCATTTTTAAAAGTCAGCAGAATTCCGAGAACAATGGAAGAGTTGTGAAGCATTTTTAAGCGTCAGCGGAATTCCGAGAACAATGGAAGAGTTCCAAAGCATTTTTAAACTTCAGCAGAATTCTGAGAACAATGGAAGAGTTCCGAAGTATTCTTAAACTTCAGCGGAATACCGAGAACAATGGAAGAGTTTCGAAGCATTTTTTAAAGTCAGCGGAATTCCGAGAACAATAGAAGAGTTGTGAAGCAATTTTAAGCGTCAGCGGAATTCCGAGAACAATGGAAGTGTTCCGAAGCATTTTTAAACGTCAGCGGAATTCCGAGAACAATGGAAGAGTTCTGAAGCATTTTTAAAAGTCAGCGGAATTGTGAGAACAATAGAAGAGTTGTGAAGCATTTTTAAGCGTCAGCGGAATTCCGAGAACAATGGAAGAATTCCGAAGCATTTTTAAACTTCAAAACTTCAGCAGAATTCCGAGAACAATGGAAGAGTTCTGAAGCATTCTTAAACTTCAGCGGAATTCCGAGAACAATGGAAGAGTTCCGAAGCATTTTTAAAAGTCAGCGGAATTCCGAGAACAATGGAAGAGTTCCGAAGCATTTTTAAAAGTCAGCAGAATTCCGAGAACAATAGAAGAGTACCAAAGCATGTTTAAACTTCAGCGGAATTCTGAGAACAATGGAAGAGTTCCGAAGCATTTTTAAACTTCAAAACTTCAGCAGAATTCCGAGAACAATGGAAGAGTTCCGAAGCATACTTAAACTTCAGCGGAATTCCGAGAACAATGGAAGAGTTCTGAAGCATTTTTAAAAGTCAGCGGAATACCGAGAACAATGGAAGAGTTGTGAAGCATTTTTAAACGTCAGCGGAATACCAGAACAATGGAAGAGTTCCGAAGCATTTTTAAATGTCAGCGGAATTCCGAGAACAATGGAAGAGTTCTGAAGCATTTTTAAACGTCAGCGGATTTTGAAAACAATGGAAGATTTCCGAAGCATTTTTAAACGTCAGCGGAATTCTGCAAACACTGGAAGAGTTCCGAAGCATTTTTAAACTTCAGCGGAATTTGGAGAACAATCGAAGAGTTCCGAAGCAATTTTAAAAGTCAGCGGAATTCCGAGAACAATGGAAGAGTTGTGAAGCATTTTTAAACGTCAGTGGAATTCCAAGAACAAAGGAAGAGTTCCGAAGCATTTTTAAACGTCAGCGGAATTCCGAGAACAATGGAAGAGTTCTGAAGGCTTTTTAAATGTCAGCGGAATTCCGAGAACAATGGAAGAGTTCCGAAGCATTTTTAAATGTCAGCGGAATTCTGAGAACAATGGAAGAGTTCCGAAGCATTTTTAAACTTCAGCAGAATTCCGAGAACAATGGAAGAGTTCCGAAGCATACTTAAACTTCAGCGGAATTCCGAGAACAATGGAAGAGTTCAGAAGCATTTTTAAAAGTCAGCGGAATACCGAGAACAATCTAAGAGTTGTGAAGCATTTTTAAGCATCAGCGGAATTCCGAGAACAATGGAAGAGTTCTGAAGCATTTTTAAAAGTCAGCGGAATTCTGAAAACAATAGAAGAGTTGTGAAGCTTTTTTAAGCGTCAGCGGAATTCCGAGAACAATCGAAGAGTTCCGAAGCATTTTTAAACTTCAGCAGAATTCTGAGAACAATGGAAGAGTTCCGAAGCATTCTTAAACTTCAGCGGAAATCCGAGGACAATGGAAGAGTTCCGAAGCATTTTTAAATGTCAGCGGAATTCCGAGAACAATAGAAGAGTTGTGAAGCATTTTTAAGCGTCAGCGGAATTTCGAGAACAATGGAAGAGTTCCGAAGCATTTTTATACTTCAGCAGAATTCTGAGAACAATGGAAGAGTTCTGAAGCATTCTTAAACTTCAGCGGAATTCCGAGAACAATGGAAGAGTTCCGAAGCATTTTTAAACTTCAGAAGAATTCTGAGAAAAATGGAAGAGTTCCGAAGCATTCTTAAACTTCAGCGGAATTCCGAGAACAATGGAAGAGTTTCGAAGCATTTTTAAAAGTCAGCGGAATTCCGAGAACAATAGAAGAGTTGTGAAGCAATTTTAAGCGTCAGCGGAATTCCGAGAACAATGGAAGAGTTCCGAAGCATTTTTAAACGTCAGCGGAATTCCGAGAACAATGGAAGAATTCCAAAGCATTTTTAAACTTCAAAACTTCAGCGGAATTCCGAGAACAATGGAAGTGTTCCGAAGCATTTTTAAAAGTCAGCGGAATTCCGAGAACAATGGAAGATTTCCGAAGCATTTTTAAAAGTCAGCAGAATTCCGAGAACAATAGAAGGGTACCAAAGCATGTTTAAACTTCAGCGGAATTCTGAGAACAATGTAAGCGTTCCGAAGCATTTTTAAACTTCACCGGAATTCCGAGAACAATGGAAGGTTTCCGAAGCATTTTTAAACGTCAGCGGAATTCCGAGAACAATGGAAGAGTTCTGAAGCATTTTTAAACGTCAGCGGAATTTTGAAAACAATGGAAGATTTCCGAAGCATTTTTAAACGTCAGCGGAATTCTGCGAACACTGGAAGAGTTCCGAAGCATTTTTAAACTTCAGCAGAATTTGGAGAACAATCGAAGAGTTCTGAAGCATTTTTAAAAGTCAGCAGAATTCCGAGAACAATGGAAGAGTTGTGAAGCATTTTTAAGCGTCAGCGGAATTCCGAGAACAATGGAAGAGTTCCGAAGCATTTTTAAACTTCAGCAGAATTCTGAGAACAATGGAAGAGTTCTGAAGCATTCTTAAACTTCAGCGGAATACCGAGAACAATGGAAGAGTTTCGAAGCATTTTTAAAAGTCAGCAGAATTCCGAGAACAATAGAAGAGTTGTGAAGCAATTTTAAGCGTCAGCGGAATTCCAAGAACAATGGAAATGTTCCGAAGCATTTTTAAACGTCAGCGGATTTCCGAGAACAACGGAAGAGTTCTGAAGCATTTTTAAAAGTCAGCGGAATTCTGAGAACAATAGAAGAGTTGTGAAGCATTTTTAAGCGTCAGCGGAATTCCAAGAACAATGGAAGAATTCCGAAGCATTTTTAAACTTCAAAACTTCAGCAGAATTCTGAGAACAATGGAAGAGTTCTGAAGCATTCTTAAACTTCAGCGGAATTCCGAGAACAATGGAAGAGTTCCGAAGCATTTTTAAAAGTCAGCGGAATTCCGAGAACAATGGAAGAGTTCCGAAGCATTTTTAAAAGTCAGCAGAATTCCGAGAACAATAGAAGGGTACCAAAGCATGTTTAAACTTCAGCGGAATTCTGAGAACAATGGAAGATTTCCGAAGCATTTTTAAACGTCAGCGGAATTCCGAGAACAATGGAAGAGTTCTGAAGCATTTTTAAACATCAGCGGAATTTTCAAAACAATGGAAGATTTCCGAAGCATTTTTAAACGTCAGCGGAATTCTGCGAACACTGGAAGAGTTCCGAAGCAGTTTTAAAAGTCAGCGGAATTCCGAGAACAATGGAAGAGTTGTGAAGCATTTTTAAGCGTCAGCGGAATTCCGAGAACAATGGAAGAATTCCTAAGCATTTTTAAACTTCAAAACTTCAGCGGAATTCCGAGAACAATGGAAGAGTTCCGAAGCATTTTTAAAAGTCAGCGGAATTCCGAGAACAATGGAAGAGTTCCGAAGCATTTTTAAAAGTCAGCAGAATTCCGAGAACAATAGAAGGGTACCAAAGCATGTTTAAACTTCAGCGGAATTCTGAGAAAAATGTAAGCGTTCCGAAGCATTTTTAAACTTCACCGCAATTCCGAGAACAATGGAAGAGTTCCGAAGCATTTTTAAACGTCAGCGGAATTCCGAGAACAATGGAAGAGTTCTGAAGCATTTTTAAACGTCAGCGGAATTTTGAAAACAATGGAAGATTTCCGAAGCATTTTTAAACGTCAGCGGAATTCTGCGAACACTGGAAGAGTTCCGAAGCATTTTTAAACTTCAGCGGAATTCCGAGAACAATGGAAGAGTTGTGAAGCATTTTTAAAAGTCAGCGGAATTCCGAGAACAATAGAAGAGTTGTGAAGCAATTTTAAGCGTCAGCGGAATTCCGAGAACAATGGAAGTGTTCCGAAGCATTTTTAAACGTCAGCGGAATTCCGAGAACAATGGAAGAGTTCCTAAGCATTTTTAAACGTCAGCGGAATTCCGAGAACAATGGAAGAGTTCCGAAGCATTTTTAAAAGTCAGCGGAATTCCGAGAACAATGGAAGAGTTGTGAAGCATTTTTAAGCGTCAGCGGAATTCCGAGAACAATGGAAAAATTCCGAAGCATTTTTAAACTTCAAAACTTCAGCGGAATTCCGAGAACAATGGAAGAGTTCCGAAGCATTTTTAAAAGTCAGCGGAATTCCGAGAACAATGGAAGAGTTCCGAAGCATTTTTAAAAGTCAGCAGAATTCCGAGAACAATAGAAGGGTACCAAAGCATGTTTAAACTTCAGCGGAATTCTGAGAACAATGTAAGCGTTCCGAAGCATTTTTAAACTTCACCGCAATTCCGAGAACAATGGAAGAGTTCCGAAGCATTTTTAAACGTCAGCGGAATTCCGAGAACAATGGAAGAGTTCTGAAGCATTTTTAAACGTCAGCGGAATTTTGAAAACAATGGAAGATTTCCGAAGCATTTTTAAACGTCAGCGGAATTCTGCGAACACTGGTAGAGTTCCGAAGCATTTTTAAACTTCAGCGGAATTTGGAGAACAATCGAAGAGTTCCGAAGCATTTTTAAAAGTCAGCGGAATTCCGAGAACAATGGAAGAGTTGTGAAGCATTTTTAAGCGTCAGCGGAATTCCGAGAACAATGGAAGAGTTCCGAAGCATTTTTAAACTTCAGCAGAATTCCGAGAACAATGGAAGAGTTCCGAAGCATTTTTAAAAGTCAGCAGAATTCCGAGAACAATAGAAGGGTACCAAAGCATGTGTAAACTTCAGCGGAATTCTGAGAACAATGTAAGAGTTCCGAAGCATTTTTAAAAGTCAGCGGAATTCCGAGAACAATGGAAGAGTTGTGAAGCATTTTTAAGCGTCAGCGGAATTCCGAGAACAATGGAAGAGTTCCGAAGCATTTTAAAAGTCAGCAGAATTCCGAGAACAATAGAAGGGTACCAAAGCATGTTTAAACTTCAGCGGAATTCTGAGAACAATGTAAGAGTTCCGAAGAATTTTTAAACTTCACCGGAATTCCGAGAACAATGGAAGAGTTCCGAAGCATTTTTAAACGTCAGCGGAATTCCGAGAACAATGGAAGAGTTCTGAAGCATTTTTAAACGTCAGCGGAGTTTTGAAAACAATGGAAGATTTCCGAAGCATTTTTAAACGTCAGCGGAATTCTGCGAACACTGGAAGAGTTCCGAAGCATTTTTAAAAGTCAGCGGAATTCCGAGAACAATGGAAGTGTTCCGAAGCATTTTTAAACGTCAGCGGAATTCCGAGAACAATGGAAGAGTTCCTAAGCATTTTTAAACGTCAGCGGAATTCCGAGAACAATGGAAGAGTTCCGAAGCATTTTTAAAAGTCAGCGGAATTCCGAGAACAATGGAAGAGTTGTGAAGCATTTTTAAGCGTCAGCGGAATTCCGAGAACAATGGAAAAATTCCGAAGCATTTTTAAACTTCAAAACTTCAGCGGAATTCCGAGAACAATGGAAGAGTTCCGAAGCATTTTTAAAAGTCAGCGGAATTCCGAGAACAATGGAAGAGTTCCGAAGCATTTTTAAAAGTCAGCAGAATTCCGAGAACAATAGAAGGGTACCAAAGCATGTTTAAACTTCAGCGGAATTCTGAGAACAATGTAAGCGTTCCGAAGCATTTTTAAACTTCACCGCAATTCCGAGAACAATGGAAGAGTTCCGAAGCATTTTTAAACGTCAGCGGAATTCCGAGAACAATGGAAGAGTTCTGAAGCATTTTTAAACGTCAGCGGAATTTTGAAAACAATGGAAGATTTCCGAAGCATTTTTAAACGTCAGCGGAATTCTGCGAACACTGGTAGAGTTCCGAAGCATTTTTAAACTTCAGCGGAATTTGGAGAACAATCGAAGAGTTCCGAAGCATTTTTAAAAGTCAGCGGAATTCCGAGAACAATGGAAGAGTTGTGAAGCATTTTTAAGCGTCAGCGGAATTCCGAGAACAATGGAAGAGTTCCGAAGCATTTTTAAACTTCAGCAGAATTCCGAGAACAATGGAAGAGTTCCGAAGCATTTTTAAAAGTCAGCAGAATTCCGAGAACAATAGAAGGGTACCAAAGCATGTGTAAACTTCAGCGGAATTCTGAGAACAATGTAAGAGTTCCGAAGCATTTTTAAAAGTCAGCGGAATTCCGAGAACAATGGAAGAGTTGTGAAGCATTTTTAAGCGTCAGCGGAATTCCGAGAACAATGGAAGAGTTCCGAAGCATTTTAAAAGTCAGCAGAATTCCGAGAACAATAGAAGGGTACCAAAGCATGTTTAAACTTCAGCGGAATTCTGAGAACAATGTAAGAGTTCCGAAGAATTTTTAAACTTCACCGGAATTCCGAGAACAATGGAAGAGTTCCGAAGCATTTTTAAACGTCAGCGGAATTCCGAGAACAATGGAAGAGTTCTGAAGCATTTTTAAACGTCAGCGGAGTTTTGAAAACAATGGAAGATTTCCGAAGCATTTTTAAACGTCAGCGGAATTCTGCGAACACTGGAAGAGTTCCGAAGCATTTTTAAAAGTCAGCGGAATTCCGAGAACAATGGAAGAGTTGTGAAGCATTTTTAAGCGTCAGCGGAATTCCGAGAACAATGGAAGAATTCCGAAGCATTTTTAAACTTCAAAACTTCAGCGGAATTCCGAGAACAATGGAAGAGTTCCGAAGCATTTTTAAAAGTCAGCAGAATTCCGAGAACAATGGAAGGGTACCATAGCATGTTTAAACTTCAGCGGAATTCTGAGAACAATGTAAGCGTTCCGAAGCATTTTTAAACTTCACCGCAATTCCGAGAACAATGGAAGAGTTCCGAAGCATTTTTAAATGTCAGCGGAATTCCGAGAACAATGGAAGAGTTCTGAAGCATTTTTAAACGTCAGCGGAATTTTGAAAACAATGGAAGATTTCCGAAGCATTTTTAAACGTCAGCGGAATTCTGCGAACACTGGAAGAGTTCCGAAGCATTTTTAAACTTCAGCGGAATTCCGAGAACAATGGAAGAGTTTCGAAGCATTTTTAAAAGTCAGCGGAATTCCGAGAACAATAGAAGAGTTGTGAAGCAATTTTAAGCGTCAGCGGAATTCCGAGAACAATGGAAGTGTTCCGAAGCATTTTTAAACGTCAGCGGAATTCCGTGAACAATGGAAGAGTTCTGAAGCATTTTTAAAAGTCAGCGGAATTCTGAGAACAATAGAAGAGTTGTGAAGCATTTTTAAGCGTCAGCGGAATTCCGAGAACAATGGAAGATTTCCGAAGCATTTTTAAACGTCAGCGGAATTCTGCGAACACTGGAAGAGTTCCGAAGCATTTTTAAACTTCAGCGGAATTTGGAGAACAATCGAAGAGTTCCGAAGCATTTTTAAAAGTCAGCGGAATTCCGAGAACAATGGAAGAGTTGTGAAGCATTTTTAAGCGTCAGCGGAATTCCGAGAACAATGGAAGAGTTCCGAAGCATTTTTAAACTTCAGCAGAATTCTGAGAACAATGGAAGAGTTCTGAAGCATTTTTAAACGTCAGCAGATTTTGAAAACAATGGAAGATTTCCGAAGCATTTTTAAACGTCAGCGGAATTCTGCAAACACTGGAAGAGTTCCGAAGCATTTTTAAACTTCAGCGGAATTTGGAGAACAATCAAAGAGTTCCGAAGCAATTTTAAAAGTCAGCGGAATTCCGAGAACAATGGAAGAGTTGTGAAGCATTTTTAAACGTCAGTGGAATTCCAAGAACAAAGGAGGAGTTCCGAAGCATTTTTAAACGTCAGCGGAATTCCGAGAACAATGCAAGAGTTCCGAAGCATTTTTAAACGTCAGTGGAATTCCAAGAACAAAGGAAGAGTTCCGAAGCATTTTTAAACGTCAGCGGAATTCCGAGAACAATGGAAGAGTTCCGAAGCATACTTAAACTTCAGCGGAATTCCGAGAACAATGGAAGAGTTCTGAAGCATTTTTAAAAGTCAGCGGAATTCCGAGAACAATGGAAGAGTTCCGAAGCATTTTTAAAAGTCAGCGGAATTCCGAGAACAATGGAAGAGTTCCGAAGCATTTTTAAAAGTCAGCAGAATTCCGAGAACAATAGAAGGGTACCAAAGCATGTTTAAACTTCAGCGGAATTCTGAGAACAATGGAAGAGTTCCGAAGCATTTTTAAACATCAGCGGAATTCCGAGAACAATGGAAGAGTTCTGAAGCATTTTTAAACGTCAGCGGAATTTTGAAAACAATGGAAGATTTCCGAAGCATTTTTAAACGTCAGCGAAATTCTGCGAACACTGGAAGAGTTCCGAAGCATTTTTAAACTTCAGCGGAATTTGGAGAACAATCGAATAGTTCCGAAGCATTTTTAAAAGTCAGCGGAATTCCGAGAACAATGGAAGAGTTCTGAAGCATTTTTAAACGTCAGCGGAATTCCGAGAACAATGGAAGAGTTCTGAAGCCTTTTTAAATGTCAGCGGAATTCCGAGAACAATGGAAGAGTTCCGAAGCCTTTTTAAATGTCAGCGGAATTCCGAGAACAATGGAAGAGTTCCGAAGCATTTTTAAATGTCAGCGGAATTCTGAGAACAATGAAAGAGTTCCGAAGCATTTTTAAACTTCAGCAGAATTCCGAGAACAATGGAAGAGTTCCGAAGCATACTTAAACTTCAGCGGAATTCCGAGAACAATGGAAGAGTTCTGAAGCATTTTTAAACGTCAGCGGAATTCCGAGAACAATGGAAGATTTCCGAAGCATTTTTAAACGTCAGCGGAATTCCGAAAACAATGGAAGAGTTCTGAATCCTTTATAAATGTCAGCAGAATTCCGAGAACAATGGAAGAGTTCCGAAGCATTTTTAAATGTCAGCGTAATTCTGAGAACAATGGAAGAGTTCCGAAGCATTTTTAAACTTCAGCAGAATTCCGAGAACAATGGAAGAGTTCCGAAGCATACTTAAACTTCAGCGGAATTCCGAGAACAATGGAAGAGTTCTGAAGCATTTTTAAAAGTCAGCGGAATACCGAGAACAATGGAAGAGTTGTGAAGCATTTTTTAACGTCAGCGGAATTCCAGAACAATGGAAGAGTTCCGAAGCATTTTTAAATGTCAGCGGAATTCCGAGAACAATGGAAGAGTTCCAAAACATTTTTAAATGTCAGCAGAATTCCGAGAACAATGGAAGAGTTCCGAAGCAATTTTAAACTACAGCAGAATTCCGAGAACAATGGAAGAGTTCTGAAGCCTTTTTAAATGTCAGCGGAATTCCGAGAACAATGGAAGAGTTCCGAAACATTTTTAAATGTCAGCGGAATTCTGAGAACAATGGAAGATTTCCGAAGCATTTTTAAACGTCAGCGGAATTCTGTGAACACAGGAAGAGTTCCGAAGCATTTTTAAAAGTCAGCGGAATTCCGAGAACAATGGAAGAGTTGTGAAGCATTTTTAAACGTCAGCGGAATTCCGAGAACAATGGAAGAGTTCCGAAGCATTTTTAAACGTCAGCGGAATTCCGAGAACAATTGAAGAGTTCTGAAGGCTTTTTTAATGTCTGCGGAATTCCGAGAACAATGGAAGAGTTCCGAAGCATTTTTAAATGTCAGCGGAATTCTGAGAAAAATGGAAGAGTTCCAAAGCATTTTTAAACTTCAGCAGAATTCCGAGAACAATGGAAGAGTTCCGAAGCATACTTAAACTTCAGCGGAATTCCGAGAACAAAGGAAGAGTTCAGAAGCATTTTTAAAAGTCAGCTGAATACCGAGAACAATGGAAGAGTTGTGAAGCATTTTTAAGCATCAGCGGAATTCCGAGAACAATGGAAGAGTTCCGAAGCATTTTTAAACGTCAGCGGAATTCCGAGAACAATGAAAGAGTTCTGAAGCCTTTTTAAATGTCAGCGGAATTCCGAGAACAATGGAAGAGTTCTGAAGCCTTTTTAAATGTCAGCGGAATTCCGAGAACAATGGAAGAGTTCTGAAGACTTTTTAAATGTCAGCGGAATTCTGAGAACAATGGAAGAGTTCTGAAGCATTTTTAAAAGTCAGCGGAATTCTGAAAACAATAGAAGAGTTGTGAAGCTTTTTTAAGCGTCAGCGGAATTCCGAGAACAATCGAAGAGTTCCGAAGCATTTTTAAACTTCAGCAGAATTCTGAGAACAATGGAAGAGTTCCGAAGCATTCTTAAACTTCAGCGGAATTCCGAGGACAATGGAAGAGTTCCGAAGCATTTTTAAATGTCAGCGGAATTCCGAGAACAATAGAAGAGTTGTGAAGAATTTTTAAGCGTCAGCGGAATTTCGAGAACAATGGAAGTGTTCCGAAGCATTTTTATACTTCAGCAGAATTCTGAGAACAATGGAAGAGTTCTGAAGCATTCTTAAACTTCAGCGGAATTCCGAGAACAATGGAACAGTTTTGAAGAAATTTTAAGCATCAGCGGAATTCCGAGAACAATGGAAGAGTTCCGAAGCATTTTTAAACTTCAGAAGAATTCTGAGAAAAATGGAAGAGTTCCGAAGCATTCTTAAACTTCAGCGGAATTCCGAGAACAATGGAAGAGTTTCGAAGCATTTTTAAAAGTCAGCGGAATTCCGAGAACAATAGAAGAGTTGTGAAGCAATTTTAAGCGTCAGCGGAATTCCGAGAACAATGGAAGAGTTCCGAAGCATTTTTAAACGTCAGCGGAATTCCGAGAACAATGGAAGAATTCCAAAGCATTTTTAAACTTCAAAACTTCAGCGGAATTCCGAGAACAATGGAAGTGTTCCGAAGCATTTTTAAAAGTCAGCAGAATTCCGAGAACAATGGAAGAATTCCGAAGCATTTTTAAAAGTCAGCAGAATTCCGAGAACAATAGAAGGGTACCAAAGCATGTTTAAACTTCAGCGGAATTCTGAGAACAATGTAAGCGTTCCGAAGCATTTTTAAACTTCACCGGAATTCCGAGAACAATGGAAGGTTTCCGAAGCATTTTTAAACGTCAGCGGAATTCCGAGAACAATGGAAGAGTTCTGAAGCATTTTTAAACGTCAGCGGAATTTTGAAAACAATGGAAGATTTCCGAAGCATTTTTAAACGTCAGCGGAATTCTGCGAACACTGGAAGAGTTCCGAAGCATTTTTAAACTTCAGCAGAATTTGGAGAACAATCGAAGAGTTCTGAAGCATTTTTAAAAGTCAGCAGAATTCCGAGAACAATGGAAGAGTTGTGAAGCATTTTTAAGCGTCAGCGGAATTCCGAGAACAATGGAAGAGTTCCGAAGCATTTTTAAACTTCAGCAGAATTCTGAGAACAATGGAAGAGTTCTGAAGCATTCTTAAACTTCAGCGGAATTCCGAGAACAATGGAAGAGTTCCGAAGCATTTTTAAAAGTCAGCGGAATTCCGAGAACAATGGAAGAGTTCCGAAGCATTTTTAAAAGTCAGCAGAATTCCGAGAACAATAGAAGGGTACCAAAGCATGTTTAAACTTCAGCGGAATTCTGAGAACAATGGAAGATTTCCGAAGCATTTTTAAATGTCAGCGGAATTCCGAGAACAATGGAAGAGTTCTGAAGCATTTTTAAACATCAGCGGAATTTTGAAAACAATGGAAGATTTCCGAAGCATTTTTAAACGTCAGCGGAATTCTGCGAACACTGGAAGAGTTCCGAAGCAGTTTTAAAAGTCAGCGGAATTCCGAGAACAATGGAAGAGTTGTGAAGCATTTTTAAGCGTCAGCGGAATTCCGAGAACAATGGAAGAATTCCTAAGCATTTTTAAACTTCAAAACTTCAGCGGAATTCCGAGAACAATGGAAGAGTTCCGAAGCATTTTTAAAAGTCAGCGGAATTCCGAGAACAATGGAAGAGTTCCGAAGCATTTTTAAAAGTCAGCAGAATTCCGAGAACAATACAAGGGTACCAAAGCATGTTTAAACTTCAGCGGAATTCTGAGAAAAATGTAAGCGTTCCGAAGCATTTTTAAACTTCACCGCAATTCCGAGAACAATGGAAGAGTTCTGAAGCATTTTTAAACGTCAGCGGAATTTTGAAAACAATGGAAGATTTCCGAAGCATTTTTAAACGTCAGCGGAATTCTGCGAACACTGGAAGAGTTCCGAAGCATTTTTAAACTTCAGCGGAATTCCGAGAACAATGGAAGAGTTGTGAAGCATTTTTAAAAGTCAGCGGAATTCCGAGAACAATAGAAGAGTTGTGAAGCAATTTTAAGCGTCAGCGGAATTCCGAGAACAATGGAAGTGTTCCGAAGCATTTTTAAACGTCAGCGGAATTCCGAGAACAATGGAAGAGTTCCTAAGCATTTTTAAACGTCAGCGGAATTCCGAGAACAATGGAAGAGTTCCGAAGCATTTTTAAAAGTCAGCGGAATTCCGAGAACAATGGAAGAGTTGTGAAGCATTTTTAAGCGTCAGCGGAATTCCGAGAACAATGGAAAAATTCCGAAGCATTTTTAAACTTCAAAACTTCAGCGGAATTCCGAGAACAATGGAAGAGTTCCGAAGCATTTTTAAAAGTCAGCGGAATTCCGAGAACAATGGAAGAGTTCCGAAGCATTTTTAAAAGTCAGCAGAATTCCGAGAACAATAGAAGGGTACCAAAGCATGTTTAAACTTCAGCGGAATTCTGAGAACAATGTAAGCGTTCCGAAGCATTTTTAAACTTCACCGCAATTCCGAGAACAATGGAAGAGTTCCGAAGCATTTTTAAACGTCAGCGGAATTCCGAGAACAATGGAAGAGTTCTGAAGCATTTTTAAACGTCAGCGGAATTTTGAAAACAATGGAAGATTTCCGAAGCATTTTTAAACGTCAGCGGAATTCTGCGAACACTGGAAGAGTTCCGAAGCATTTTTAAACTTCAGCGGAATTCCGAGAACAATGGAAGAGTTGTGAAGCATTTTTAAAAGTCAGCGGAATTCCGAGAACAATAGAAGAGTTGTGAAGCAATTTTAAGCGTCAGCGGAATTCCGAGAACAATGGAAGTGTTCCGAAGCATTTTTAAACGTCAGCGGAATTCCGAGAACAATGGAAGAGTTCCTAAGCATTTTTAAACGTCAGCGGAATTCCGAGAACAATGGAAGAGTTCCGAAGCATTTTTAAAAGTCAGCGGAATTCCGAGAACAATGGAAGAGTTGTGAAGCATTTTTAAGCGTCAGCGGAATTCCGAGAACAATGGAAAAATTCCGAAGCATTTTTAAACTTCAAAACTTCAGCGGAATTCCGAGAACAATGGAAGAGTTCCGAAGCATTTTTAAAAGTCAGCGGAATTCCGAGAACAATGGAAGAGTTCCGAAGCATTTTTAAAAGTCAGCAGAATTCCGAGAACAATAGAAGGGTACCAAAGCATGTTTAAACTTCAGCGGAATTCTGAGAACAATGTAAGCGTTCCGAAGCATTTTTAAACTTCACCGCAATTCCGAGAACAATGGAAGAGTTCCGAAGCATTTTTAAACGTCAGCGGAATTCCGAGAACAATGGAAGAGTTCTGAAGCATTTTTAAACGTCAGCGGAATTTTGAAAACAATGGAAGATTTCCGAAGCATTTTTAAACGTCAGCGGAATTCTGCGAACACTGGTAGAGTTCCGAAGCATTTTTAAACTTCAGCGGAATTTGGAGAACAATCGAAGAGTTCCGAAGCATTTTTAAAAGTCAGCGGAATTCCGAGAACAATGGAAGAGTTGTGAAGCATTTTTAAGCGTCAGCGGAATTCCGAGAACAATGGAAGAGTTCCGAAGCATTTTTAAACTTCAGCAGAATTCCGAGAACAATGGAAGAGTTCCGAAGCATTTTTAAAAGTCAGCAGAATTCCGAGAACAATAGAAGGGTACCAAAGCATGTGTAAACTTCAGCGGAATTCTGAGAACAATGTAAGAGTTCCGAAGCATTTTTAAAAGTCAGCGGAATTCCGAGAACAATGGAAGAGTTGTGAAGCATTTTTAAGCGTCAGCGGAATTCCGAGAACAATGGAAGAGTTCCGAAGCATTTTAAAAGTCAGCAGAATTCCGAGAACAATAGAAGGGTACCAAAGCATGTTTAAACTTCAGCGGAATTCTGAGAACAATGTAAGAGTTCCGAAGAATTTTTAAACTTCACCGGAATTCCGAGAACAATGGAAGAGTTCCGAAGCATTTTTAAACGTCAGCGGAATTCCGAGAACAATGGAAGAGTTCTGAAGCATTTTTAAACGTCAGCGGAGTTTTGAAAACAATGGAAGATTTCCGAAGCATTTTTAAACGTCAGCGGAATTCTGCGAACACTGGAAGAGTTCCGAAGCATTTTTAAAAGTCAGCGGAATTCCGAGAACAATGGAAGTGTTCCGAAGCATTTTTAAACGTCAGCGGAATTCCGAGAACAATGGAAGAGTTCCTAAGCATTTTTAAACGTCAGCGGAATTCCGAGAACAATGGAAGAGTTCCGAAGCATTTTTAAAAGTCAGCGGAATTCCGAGAACAATGGAAGAGTTGTGAAGCATTTTTAAGCGTCAGCGGAATTCCGAGAACAATGGAAAAATTCCGAAGCATTTTTAAACTTCAAAACTTCAGCGGAATTCCGAGAACAATGGAAGAGTTCCGAAGCATTTTTAAAAGTCAGCGGAATTCCGAGAACAATGGAAGAGTTCCGAAGCATTTTTAAAAGTCAGCAGAATTCCGAGAACAATAGAAGGGTACCAAAGCATGTTTAAACTTCAGCGGAATTCTGAGAACAATGTAAGCGTTCCGAAGCATTTTTAAACTTCACCGCAATTCCGAGAACAATGGAAGAGTTCCGAAGCATTTTTAAACGTCAGCGGAATTCCGAGAACAATGGAAGAGTTCTGAAGCATTTTTAAACGTCAGCGGAATTTTGAAAACAATGGAAGATTTCCGAAGCATTTTTAAACGTCAGCGGAATTCTGCGAACACTGGTAGAGTTCCGAAGCATTTTTAAACTTCAGCGGAATTTGGAGAACAATCGAAGAGTTCCGAAGCATTTTTAAAAGTCAGCGGAATTCCGAGAACAATGGAAGAGTTGTGAAGCATTTTTAAGCGTCAGCGGAATTCCGAGAACAATGGAAGAGTTCCGAAGCATTTTTAAACTTCAGCAGAATTCCGAGAACAATGGAAGAGTTCCGAAGCATTTTTAAAAGTCAGCAGAATTCCGAGAACAATAGAAGGGTACCAAAGCATGTGTAAACTTCAGCGGAATTCTGAGAACAATGTAAGAGTTCCGAAGCATTTTTAAAAGTCAGCGGAATTCCGAGAACAATGGAAGAGTTGTGAAGCATTTTTAAGCGTCAGCGGAATTCCGAGAACAATGGAAGAGTTCCGAAGCATTTTAAAAGTCAGCAGAATTCCGAGAACAATAGAAGGGTACCAAAGCATGTTTAAACTTCAGCGGAATTCTGAGAACAATGTAAGAGTTCCGAAGAATTTTTAAACTTCACCGGAATTCCGAGAACAATGGAAGAGTTCCGAAGCATTTTTAAACGTCAGCGGAATTCCGAGAACAATGGAAGAGTTCTGAAGCATTTTTAAACGTCAGCGGAGTTTTGAAAACAATGGAAGATTTCCGAAGCATTTTTAAACGTCAGCGGAATTCTGCGAACACTGGAAGAGTTCCGAAGCATTTTTAAAAGTCAGCGGAATTCCGAGAACAATGGAAGAGTTGTGAAGCATTTTTAAGCGTCAGCGGAATTCCGAGAACAATGGAAGAATTCCGAAGCATTTTTAAACTTCAAAACTTCAGCGGAATTCCGAGAACAATGGAAGAGTTCCGAAGCATTTTTAAAAGTCAGCAGAATTCCGAGAACAATGGAAGGGTACCATAGCATGTTTAAACTTCAGCGGAATTCTGAGAACAATGTAAGCGTTCCGAAGCATTTTTAAACTTCACCGCAATTCCGAGAACAATGGAAGAGTTCCGAAGCATTTTTAAATGTCAGCGGAATTCCGAGAACAATGGAAGAGTTCTGAAGCATTTTTAAACGTCAGCGGAATTTTGAAAACAATGGAAGATTTCCGAAGCATTTTTAAACGTCAGCGGAATTCTGCGAACACTGGAAGAGTTCCGAAGCATTTTTAAACTTCAGCGGAATTCCGAGAACAATGGAAGAGTTTCGAAGCATTTTTAAAAGTCAGCGGAATTCCGAGAACAATAGAAGAGTTGTGAAGCAATTTTAAGCGTCAGCGGAATTCCGAGAACAATGGAAGTGTTCCGAAGCATTTTTAAACGTCAGCGGAATTCCGTGAACAATGGAAGAGTTCTGAAGCATTTTTAAAAGTCAGCGGAATTCTGAGAACAATAGAAGAGTTGTGAAGCATTTTTAAGCGTCAGCGGAATTCCGAGAACAATGGAAGATTTCCGAAGCATTTTTAAACGTCAGCGGAATTCTGCGAACACTGGAAGAGTTCCGAAGCATTTTTAAACTTCAGCGGAATTTGGAGAACAATCGAAGAGTTCCGAAGCATTTTTAAAAGTCAGCGGAATTCCGAGAACAATGGAAGAGTTGTGAAGCATTTTTAAGCGTCAGCGGAATTCCGAGAACAATGGAAGAGTTCCGAAGCATTTTTAAACTTCAGCAGAATTCTGAGAACAATGGAAGAGTTCTGAAGCATTTTTAAACGTCAGCAGATTTTGAAAACAATGGAAGATTTCCGAAGCATTTTTAAACGTCAGCGGAATTCTGCAAACACTGGAAGAGTTCCGAAGCATTTTTAAACTTCAGCGGAATTTGGAGAACAATCAAAGAGTTCCGAAGCAATTTTAAAAGTCAGCGGAATTCCGAGAACAATGGAAGAGTTGTGAAGCATTTTTAAACGTCAGTGGAATTCCAAGAACAAAGGAGGAGTTCCGAAGCATTTTTAAACGTCAGCGGAATTCCGAGAACAATGCAAGAGTTCCGAAGCATTTTTAAACGTCAGTGGAATTCCAAGAACAAAGGAAGAGTTCCGAAGCATTTTTAAACGTCAGCGGAATTCCGAGAACAATGGAAGAGTTCCGAAGCATACTTAAACTTCAGCGGAATTCCGAGAACAATGGAAGAGTTCTGAAGCATTTTTAAAAGTCAGCGGAATTCCGAGAACAATGGAAGAGTTCCGAAGCATTTTTAAAAGTCAGCGGAATTCCGAGAACAATGGAAGAGTTCCGAAGCATTTTTAAAAGTCAGCAGAATTCCGAGAACAATAGAAGGGTACCAAAGCATGTTTAAACTTCAGCGGAATTCTGAGAACAATGGAAGAGTTCCGAAGCATTTTTAAACATCAGCGGAATTCCGAGAACAATGGAAGAGTTCTGAAGCATTTTTAAACGTCAGCGGAATTTTGAAAACAATGGAAGATTTCCGAAGCATTTTTAAACGTCAGCGAAATTCTGCGAACACTGGAAGAGTTCCGAAGCATTTTTAAACTTCAGCGGAATTTGGAGAACAATCGAATAGTTCCGAAGCATTTTTAAAAGTCAGCGGAATTCCGAGAACAATGGAAGAGTTCTGAAGCATTTTTAAACGTCAGCGGAATTCCGAGAACAATGGAAGAGTTCTGAAGCCTTTTTAAATGTCAGCGGAATTCCGAGAACAATGGAAGAGTTCCGAAGCCTTTTTAAATGTCAGCGGAATTCCGAGAACAATGGAAGAGTTCCGAAGCATTTTTAAATGTCAGCGGAATTCTGAGAACAATGAAAGAGTTCCGAAGCATTTTTAAACTTCAGCAGAATTCCGAGAACAATGGAAGAGTTCCGAAGCATACTTAAACTTCAGCGGAATTCCGAGAACAATGGAAGAGTTCTGAAGCATTTTTAAACGTCAGCGGAATTCCGAGAACAATGGAAGATTTCCGAAGCATTTTTAAACGTCAGCGGAATTCCGAAAACAATGGAAGAGTTCTGAATCCTTTATAAATGTCAGCAGAATTCCGAGAACAATGGAAGAGTTCCGAAGCATTTTTAAATGTCAGCGTAATTCTGAGAACAATGGAAGAGTTCCGAAGCATTTTTAAACTTCAGCAGAATTCCGAGAACAATGGAAGAGTTCCGAAGCATACTTAAACTTCAGCGGAATTCCGAGAACAATGGAAGAGTTCTGAAGCATTTTTAAAAGTCAGCGGAATACCGAGAACAATGGAAGAGTTGTGAAGCATTTTTTAACGTCAGCGGAATTCCAGAACAATGGAAGAGTTCCGAAGCATTTTTAAATGTCAGCGGAATTCCGAGAACAATGGAAGAGTTCCAAAACATTTTTAAATGTCAGCAGAATTCCGAGAACAATGGAAGAGTTCCGAAGCAATTTTAAACTACAGCAGAATTCCGAGAACAATGGAAGAGTTCTGAAGCCTTTTTAAATGTCAGCGGAATTCCGAGAACAATGGAAGAGTTCCGAAACATTTTTAAATGTCAGCGGAATTCTGAGAACAATGGAAGATTTCCGAAGCATTTTTAAACGTCAGCGGAATTCTGTGAACACAGGAAGAGTTCCGAAGCATTTTTAAAAGTCAGCGGAATTCCGAGAACAATGGAAGAGTTGTGAAGCATTTTTAAACGTCAGCGGAATTCCGAGAACAATGGAAGAGTTCCGAAGCATTTTTAAACGTCAGCGGAATTCCGAGAACAATTGAAGAGTTCTGAAGGCTTTTTTAATGTCTGCGGAATTCCGAGAACAATGGAAGAGTTCCGAAGCATTTTTAAATGTCAGCGGAATTCTGAGAAAAATGGAAGAGTTCCAAAGCATTTTTAAACTTCAGCAGAATTCCGAGAACAATGGAAGAGTTCCGAAGCATACTTAAACTTCAGCGGAATTCCGAGAACAAAGGAAGAGTTCAGAAGCATTTTTAAAAGTCAGCTGAATACCGAGAACAATGGAAGAGTTGTGAAGCATTTTTAAGCATCAGCGGAATTCCGAGAACAATGGAAGAGTTCCGAAGCATTTTTAAACGTCAGCGGAATTCCGAGAACAATGAAAGAGTTCTGAAGCCTTTTTAAATGTCAGCGGAATTCCGAGAACAATGGAAGAGTTCTGAAGCCTTTTTAAATGTCAGCGGAATTCCGAGAACAATGGAAGAGTTCTGAAGACTTTTTAAATGTCAGCGGAATTCCGAGAACAATGGAAGAGTTCTGAAGCATTTTTAAAAGTCAGCGGAATTCTGAAAACAATAGAAGAGTTGTGAAGCTTTTTTAAGCGTCAGCGGAATTCCGAGAACAATCGAAGAGTTCCGAAGCATTTTTAAACTTCAGCAGAATTCTGAGAACAATGGAAGAGTTCCGAAGCATTCTTAAACTTCAGCGGAATTCCGAGGACAATGGAAGAGTTCCGAAGCATTTTTAAATGTCAGCGGAATTCCGAGAACAATAGAAGAGTTGTGAAGAATTTTTAAGCGTCAGCGGAATTTCGAGAACAATGGAAGAGTTCCGAAGCATTTTTATACTTCAGCAGAATTCTGAGAACAATGGAAGAGTTCTGAAGCATTCTTAAACTTCAGCGGAATTCCGAGAACAATGGAACAGTTTTGAAGAAATTTTAAGCATCAGCGGAATTCCGAGAACAATGGAAGAGTTCCGAAGCATTTTTAAACTTCAGAAGAATTCTGAGAAAAATGGAAGAGTTCCGAAGCATTCTTAAACTTCAGCGGAATTCCGAGAACAATGGAAGAGTTTCGAAGCATTTTTAAAAGTCAGCGGAATTCCGAGAACAATAGAAGAGTTGTGAAGCAATTTTAAGCGTCAGCGGAATTCCGAGAACAATGGAAGAGTTCCGAAGCATTTTTAAACGTCAGCGGAATTCCGAGAACAATGGAAGAATTCCAAAGCATTTTTAAACTTCAAAACTTCAGCGGAATTCCGAGAACAATGGAAGTGTTCCGAAGCATTTTTAAAAGTCAGCAGAATTCCGAGAACAATGGAAGAATTCCGAAGCATTTTTAAAAGTCAGCAGAATTCCGAGAACAATAGAAGGGTACCAAAGCATGTTTAAACTTCAGCGGAATTCTGAGAACAATGTAAGCGTTCCGAAGCATTTTTAAACTTCACCGGAATTCCGAGAACAATGGAAGGTTTCCGAAGCATTTTTAAACGTCAGCGGAATTCCGAGAACAATGGAAGAGTTCTGAAGCATTTTTAAACGTCAGCGGAATTTTGAAAACAATGGAAGATTTCCGAAGCATTTTTAAACGTCAGCGGAATTCTGCGAACACTGGAAGAGTTCCGAAGCATTTTTAAACTTCAGCAGAATTTGGAGAACAATCGAAGAGTTCTGAAGCATTTTTAAAAGTCAGCAGAATTCCGAGAACAATGGAAGAGTTGTGAAGCATTTTTAAGCGTCAGCGGAATTCCGAGAACAATGGAAGAGTTCCGAAGCATTTTTAAACTTCAGCAGAATTCTGAGAACAATGGAAGAGTTCTGAAGCATTCTTAAACTTCAGCGGAATTCCGAGAACAATGGAAGAGTTCCGAAGCATTTTTAAAAGTCAGCGGAATTCCGAGAACAATGGAAGAGTTCCGAAGCATTTTTAAAAGTCAGCAGAATTCCGAGAACAATAGAAGGGTACCAAAGCATGTTTAAACTTCAGCGGAATTCTGAGAACAATGGAAGATTTCCGAAGCATTTTTAAATGTCAGCGGAATTCCGAGAACAATGGAAGAGTTCTGAAGCATTTTTAAACATCAGCGGAATTTTGAAAACAATGGAAGATTTCCGAAGCATTTTTAAACGTCAGCGGAATTCTGCGAACACTGGAAGAGTTCCGAAGCAGTTTTAAAAGTCAGCGGAATTCCGAGAACAATGGAAGAGTTGTGAAGCATTTTTAAGCGTCAGCGGAATTCCGAGAACAATGGAAGAATTCCTAAGCATTTTTAAACTTCAAAACTTCAGCGGAATTCCGAGAACAATGGAAGAGTTCCGAAGCATTTTTAAAAGTCAGCGGAATTCCGAGAACAATGGAAGAGTTCCGAAGCATTTTTAAAAGTCAGCAGAATTCCGAGAACAATACAAGGGTACCAAAGCATGTTTAAACTTCAGCGGAATTCTGAGAAAAATGTAAGCGTTCCGAAGCATTTTTAAACTTCACCGCAATTCCGAGAACAATGGAAGAGTTCTGAAGCATTTTTAAACGTCAGCGGAATTTTGAAAACAATGGAAGATTTCCGAAGCATTTTTAAACGTCAGCGGAATTCTGCGAACACTGGAAGAGTTCCGAAGCATTTTTAAACTTCAGCGGAATTCCGAGAACAATGGAAGAGTTGTGAAGCATTTTTAAAAGTCAGCGGAATTCCGAGAACAATAGAAGAGTTGTGAAGCAATTTTAAGCGTCAGCGGAATTCCGAGAACAATGGAAGTGTTCCGAAGCATTTTTAAACGTCAGCGGAATTCCGAGAACAATGGAAGAGTTCCTAAGCATTTTTAAACGTCAGCGGAATTCCGAGAACAATGGAAGAGTTCCGAAGCATTTTTAAAAGTCAGCGGAATTCCGAGAACAATGGAAGAGTTGTGAAGCATTTTTAAGCGTCAGCGGAATTCCGAGAACAATGGAAAAATTCCGAAGCATTTTTAAACTTCAAAACTTCAGCGGAATTCCGAGAACAATGGAAGAGTTCCGAAGCATTTTTAAAAGTCAGCGGAATTCCGAGAACAATGGAAGAGTTCCGAAGCATTTTTAAAAGTCAGCAGAATTCCGAGAACAATAGAAGGGTACCAAAGCATGTTTAAACTTCAGCGGAATTCTGAGAACAATGTAAGCGTTCCGAAGCATTTTTAAACTTCACCGCAATTCCGAGAACAATGGAAGAGTTCCGAAGCATTTTTAAACGTCAGCGGAATTCCGAGAACAATGGAAGAGTTCTGAAGCATTTTTAAACGTCAGCGGAATTTTGAAAACAATGGAAGATTTCCGAAGCATTTTTAAAAGTCAGCGGAATTCCGAGAACAATGGAAGAGTTCCGAAGCATTTTTAAAAGTCAGCAGAATTCCGAGAACAATACAAGGGTACCAAAGCATGTTTAAACTTCAGCGGAATTCTGAGAAAAATGTAAGCGTTCCGAAGCATTTTTAAACTTCACCGCAATTCCGAGAACAATGGAAGAGTTCCGAAGCATTTTTAAACGTCAGCGGAATTCCGAGAACAATGGAAGAGTTCTGAAGCATTTTTAAACGTCAGCGGAATTTTGAAAACAATGGAAGATTTCCGAAGCATTTTTAAACGTCAGCGGAATTCTGCGAACACTGGAAGAGTTCCGAAGCATTTTTAAACTTCAGCGGAATTCCGAGAACAATGGAAGAGTTGTGAAGCATTTTTAAAAGTCAGCGGAATTCCGAGAACAATAGAAGAGTTGTGAAGCAATTTTAAGCGTCAGCGGAATTCCGAGAACAATGGAAGTGTTCCGAAGCATTTTTAAACGTCAGCGGAATTCCGAGAACAATGGAAGAGTTCCTAAGCATTTTTAAACGTCAGCGGAATTCCGAGAACAATGGAAGAGTTCCGAAGCATTTTTAAAAGTCAGCGGAATTCCGAGAACAATGGAAGAGTTGTGAAGCATTTTTAAGCGTCAGCGGAATTCCGAGAACAATGGAAAAATTCCGAAGCATTTTTAAACTTCAAAACTTCAGCGGAATTCCGAGAACAATGGAAGAGTTCCGAAGCATTTTTAAAAGTCAGCGGAATTCCGAGAACAATGGAAGAGTTCCGAAGCATTTTTAAAAGTCAGCAGAATTCCGAGAACAATAGAAGGGTACCAAAGCATGTTTAAACTTCAGCGGAATTCTGAGAACAATGTAAGCGTTCCGAAGCATTTTTAAACTTCACCGCAATTCCGAGAACAATGGAAGAGTTCCGAAGCATTTTTAAACGTCAGCGGAATTCCGAGAACAATGGAAGAGTTCTGAAGCATTTTTAAACGTCAGCGGAATTTTGAAAACAATGGAAGATTTCCGAAGCATTTTTAAACGTCAGCGGAATTCTGCGAACACTGGTAGAGTTCCGAAGCATTTTTAAACTTCAGCGGAATTTGGAGAACAATCGAAGAGTTCCGAAGCATTTTTAAAAGTCAGCGGAATTCCGAGAACAATGGAAGAGTTGTGAAGCATTTTTAAGCATCAGCGGAATTCCGAGAACAATGGAAGAGTTCTGAAGCATTTTTAAAAGTCAGCGGAATTCTGAAAACAATAGAAGAGTTGTGAAGCTTTTTTAAGCGTCAGCGGAATTCCGAGAACAATCGAAGAGTTCCGAAGCATTTTTAAACTTCAGCAGAATTCTGAGAACAATGGAAGAGTTCCGAAGCATTCTTAAACTTCAGCGGAATTCCGAGGACAATGGAAGAGTTCCGAAGCATTTTTAAATGTCAGCGGAATTCCGAGAACAATAGAAGAGTTGTGTAGCATTTTTAAGCGTCAGCGGAATTTCGAGAACAATGGAAGAGTTCCGAAGCATTTTTATACTTCAGCAGAATTCTGAGAACAATGGAAGAGTTCTGAAGCATTCTTAAACTTCAGCGGAATTCCGAGAACAATGGAACAGTTTTGAAGAAATTTTAAGCATCAGCGGAATTCCGAGAACAATGGAAGAGTTCCGAAGCATTTTTAAACTTCAGAAGAATTCTGAGAAAAATGGAAGAGTTCCGAAGCATTCTTAAACTTCAGCGGAATTCCGAGAACAATGGAAGAGTTTCGAAGCATTTTTAAAAGTCAGCGGAATTCCGAGAACAATAGAAGAGTTGTGAAGCAATTTTAAGCGTCAGCGGAATTCCGAGAACAATGGAAGAGTTCCGAAGCATTTTTAAACGTCAGCGGAATTCCGAGAACAATGGAAGAATTCCAAAGCATTTTTAAACTTCAAAACTTCAGCGGAATTCCGAGAACAATGGAAGTGTTCCGAAGCATTTTTAAAAGTCAGCGGAATTCCGAGAACAATGGAAGAATTCCGAAGCATTTTTAAAAGTCAGCAGAATTCCGAGAACAATAGAAGGGTACCAAAGCATGTTTAAACTTCAGCGGAATTCTGAGAACAATGTAAGCGTTCCGAAGCATTTTTAAACTTCACCGGAATTCCGAGAACAATGGAAGGTTTCCGAAGCATTTTTAAACGTCAGCGGAATTCCGAGAACAATGGAAGAGTTCTGAAGCATTTTTAAACGTCAGCGGAATTTTGAAAACAATGGAAGATTTCCGAAGCATTTTTAAACGTCAGCGGAATTCTGCGAACACTGGAAGAGTTCCGAAGCATTTTTAAACTTCAGCAGAATTTGGAGAACAATCGAAGAGTTCTGAAGCATTTTTAAAAGTCAGCAGAATTCCGAGAACAATGGAAGAGTTGTGAAGCATTTTTAAGCGTCAGCGGAATTCCGAGAACAATGGAAGAGTTCCGAAGCATTTTTAAACTTCAGCAGAATTCTGAGAACAATGGAAGAGTTCTGAAGCATTCTTAAACTTCAGCGGAATTCCGAGAACAATGGAAGAGTTTCGAAGCATTTTTAAAAGTCAGCGGAATTCCGAGAACAATAGAAGAGTTGTGAAGCAATTTTAAGCGTCAGCGGAATTCCAAGAACAATGGAAATGTTCCGAAGCATTTTTAAACGTCAGCGGATTTCCGAGAACAACGGAAGAGTTCTGAAGCATTTTTAAAAGTCA
This sequence comes from Phyllobates terribilis, assembly GCF_046119375.1. Classification (NCBI taxonomy): domain Eukaryota; kingdom Metazoa; phylum Chordata; class Amphibia; order Anura; family Dendrobatidae; genus Phyllobates; species Phyllobates terribilis. The sequence goes on along the minus strand of NW_027362775.1, from coordinate 16,323,773 downwards.
GCGGAATTCTGAGAACAATAGAAGAGTTGTGAAGCATTTTTAAGCGTCAGCGGAATTCCAAGAACAATGGAAGAATTCCGAAGCATTTTTAAACTTCAAAACTTCAGCAGAATTCTGAGAATAATGGAAGAGTTCTGAAGCATTCTTAAACTTCAGCGGAATTCCGAGAACAATGGAAGAGTTCCGAAGCATTTTTAAAAGTCAGCGGAATTCCGAGAACAATGGAAGAGTTCCGAAGCATTTTTAAAAGTCAGCAGAATTCCGAGAACAATAAAAGGGTACCAAAGCATGTTTAAACTTCAGCGGAATTCTGAGAAAAATGTAAGCGTTCCGAAGCATTTTTAAACTTCACCGCAATTCCGAGAACAATGGAAGAGTTCCGAAGCATTTTTAAACGTCAGCGGAATTCCGAGAACAATGGAAGAGTTCTGAAGCATTTTTAAACGTCAGCGGAATTTTGAAAACAATGGAAGATTTCCGAAGCATTTTTAAACGTCAGCGGAATTCTGCGAACACTGGAAGAGTTCCGAAGCATTTTTAAACTTCAGCGGAATTCCGAGAACAATGGAAGAGTTGTGAAGCATTTTTAAAAGTCAGCGGAATTCCGAGAACAATAGAAGAGTTGTGAAGCAATTTTAAGCGTCAGCGGAATTCCGAGAACAATGGAAGTGTTCCGAAGCATTTTTAAACGTCAGCGGAATTCCGAGAACAATGGAAGAGTTCCTAAGCATTTTTAAACGTCAGCGGAATTCCGAGAACAATGGAAGAGTTCCGAAGCATTTTTAAAAGTCAGCGGAATTCCGAGAACAATGGAAGAGTTGTGAAGCATTTTTAAGCGTCAGCGGAATTCCGAGAACAATGGAAAAATTCCGAAGCATTTTTAAACTTCAAAACTTCAGCGGAATTCCGAGAACAATGGAAGAGTTCCGAAGCATTTTTAAAAGTCAGCGGAATTCCGAGAACAATGGAAGAGTTCCGAAGCATTTTTAAAAGTCAGCAGAATTCCGAGAACAATAGAAGGGTACCAAAGCATGTGTAAACTTCAGCGGAATTCTGAGAACAATGTAAGAGTTCCGAAGCATTTTTAAAAGTCAGCGGAATTCCGAGAACAATGGAAGAGTTGTGAAGCATTTTTAAGCGTCAGCGGAATTCCGAGAACAATGGAAGAGTTCCGAAGCATTTTAAAAGTCAGCAGAATTCCGAGAACAATAGAAGGGTACCAAAGCATGTTTAAACTTCAGCGGAATTCTGAGAACAATGTAAGAGTTCCGAAGAATTTTTAAACTTCACCGGAATTCCGAGAACAATGGAAGAGTTCCGAAGCATTTTTAAACGTCAGCGGAATTCCGAGAACAATGGAAGAGTTCTGAAGCATTTTTAAACGTCAGCGGAGTTTTGAAAACAATGGAAGATTTCCGAAGCATTTTTAAACGTCAGCGGAATTCTGCGAACACTGGAAGAGTTCCGAAGCATTTTTAAAAGTCAGCGGAATTCCGAGAACAATGGAAGAGTTGTGAAGCATTTTTAAGCGTCAGCGGAATTCCGAGAACAATGGAAGAATTCCGAAGCATTTTTAAACTTCAAAACTTCAGCGGAATTCCGAGAACAATGGAAGAGTTCCGAAGCATTTTTAAAAGTCAGCAGAATTCCGAGAACAATGGAAGGGTACCATAGCATGTTTAAACTTCAGCGGAATTCTGAGAACAATGTAAGCGTTCCGAAGCATTTTTAAACTTCACCGCAATTCCGAGAACAATGGAAGAGTTCCGAAGCATTTTTAAATGTCAGCGGAATTCCGAGAACAATGGAAGAGTTCTGAAGCATTTTTAAACGTCAGCGGAATTTTGAAAACAATGGAAGATTTCCGAAGCATTTTTAAACGTCAGCGGAATTCTGCGAACACTGGAAGAGTTCCGAAGCATTTTTAAAATTCAGCGGAATTCCGAGAACAATGGAAGAGTTTCGAAGCATTTTTAAAAGTCAGCGGAATTCCGAGAACAATAGAAGAGTTGTGAAGCAATTTTAAGCGTCAGCGGAATTCCGAGAACAATGGAAGTGTTCCGAAGCATTTTTAAACGTCAGCGGAATTCCGTGAACAATGGAAGAGTTCTGAAGCATTTTTAAAAGTCAGCGGAATTCTGAGAACAATAGAAGAGTTGTGAAGCATTTTTAAGCGTCAGCGGAATTCCGAGAACAATGGAAGATTTCCGAAGCATTTTTAAACGTCAGCGGAATTCTGCGAACACTGGAAGAGTTCCGAAGCATTTTTAAACTTCAGCGGAATTTGGAGAACAATCGAAGAGTTCCGAAGCATTTTTAAAAGTCAGCGGAATTCCGAGAACAATGGAAGAGTTGTGAAGCATTTTTAAGCGTCAGCGGAATTCCGAGAACAATGGAAGAGTTCCGAAGCATTTTTAAACTTCAGCAGAATTCTGAGAACAATGGAAGAGTTCCGAAACATTCTTAAACTTCAGCGGAATTCCGAGGACAATGGAAGAGTTTCGAAGCATTTTTAAAAGTCAGCGGAATTCCGAGAACAATAGAAGAGTTGTGAAGCAATTTTAAGCGTCAGCGGAATTCCGAGAACAATGGAAGAGTTCCGAAGCATTTTTAAACTTCAGCAGAATTCTGAGAACAATGGAAGAGTTCTGAAGCATTCTTAAACTTCAGCGGAATTCCGAGAACAATGGAAGAGTTTCGAAGCATTTTTAAAAGTCAGCGGAATTCCGAGAACAATAGAAGAGTTGTGAAGCAATTTTAAGCGTCAGCGGAATTTCAAGAACAATGGAAATGTTCCGAAGCATTTTTAAACGTCAGCGGATTTCCGAGAACAACGGAAGAGTTCTGAAGCATTTTTAAAAGTCAGCGGAATTCTGAGAACAATAGAAGAGTTGTGAAGCATTTTTAAGCGTCAGCGGAATTCCAAGAACAATGGAAGAATTCCGAAGCATTTTTAAACTTCAAAACTTCAGCAGAATTCTGAGAACAATGGAAGAGTTCTGAAGCATTCTTAAACTTCAGCGGAATTCCGAGAACAATGGAAGAGTTCCGAAGCATTTTTAAAAGTCAGCGGAATTCCGAGAACAATGGAAGAGTTCCGAAGCATTTTTAAAAGTCAGCAGAATTCCGAGAACAATAGAAGGGTACCAAAGCATGTTTAAACTTCAGCGGAATTCTGAGAAAAATGTAAGCGTTCCGAAGCATTTTTAAACTTCACCGCAATTCCGAGAACAATGGAAGAGTTCCGAAGCATTTTTAAACGTCAGCGGAATTCCGAGAACAATGGAAGAGTTCTGAAGCATTTTTAAACGTCAGCGGAATTTTGAAAACAATGGAAGATTTCCGAAGCATTTTTAAACGTCAGCGGAATTCTGCGAACACTGGAAGAGTTCCGAAGCATTTTTAAACTTCAGCGGAATTCCGAGAACAATGGAAGAGTTGTGAAGCATTTTTAAAAGTCAGCGGAATTCCGAGAACAATAGAAGAGTTGTGAAGCAATTTTAAGCGTCAGCGGAATTCCGAGAACAATGGAAGTGTTCCGAAGCATTTTTAAACGTCAGCGGAATTCCGAGAACAATGGAAGAGTTCCTAAGCATTTTTAAACGTCAGCGGAATTCCGAGAACAATGGAAGAGTTCCGAAGCATTTTTAAAAGTCAGCGGAATTCCGAGAACAATGGAAGAGTTGTGAAGCATTTTTAAGCGTCAGCGGAATTCCGAGAACAATGGAAAAATTCCGAAGCATTTTTAAACTTCAAAACTTCAGCGGAATTCCGAGAACAATGGAAGAGTTCCGAAGCATTTTTAAAAGTCAGCGGAATTCCGAGAACAATGGAAGAGTTCCGAAGCATTTTTAAACGTCAGCGGAATTTTGAAAACAATGGAAGATTTCCGAAGCATTTTTAAACGTCAGCGGAATTCTGCGAACACTGGTAGAGTTCCGAAGCATTTTTAAACTTCAGCGGAATTTGGAGAACAATCGAAGAGTTCCGAAGCATTTTTAAAAGTCAGCGGAATTCCGAGAACAATGGAAGAGTTGTGAAGCATTTTTAAGCATCAGCGGAATTCCGAGAACAATGGAAGAGTTCTGAAGCATTTTTAAAAGTCAGCGGAATTCTGAAAACAATAGAAGAGTTGTGAAGCTTTTTTAAGCGTCAGCGGAATTCCGAGAACAATCGAAGAGTTCCGAAGCATTTTTAAACTTCAGCAGAATTCTGAGAACAATGGAAGAGTTCCGAAGCATTCTTAAACTTCAGCGGAATTCCGAGGACAATGGATGAGTTCCGAAGCATTTTTAAATGTCAGCGGAATTCCGAGAACAATAGAAGAGTTGTGAAGCATTTTTAAGCGTCAGCGGAATTTCGAGAACAATGGAAGAGTTCCGAAGCATTTTTATACTTCAGCAGAATTCTGAGAACAATGGAAGAGTTCTGAAGCATTCTTAAACTTCAGCGGAATTCCGAGAACAATGGAACAGTTTTGAAGAAATTTTAAGCATCAGCGGAATTCCGAGAACAATGGAAGAGTTCCGAAGCATTTTTAAACTTCAGAAGAATTCTGAGAAAAATGGAAGAGTTCCGAAGCATTCTTAAACTTCAGCGGAATTCCGAGAACAATGGAAGAGTTTCTAAGCATTTTTAAATGTCAGCGGAATTCCGAGAACAATAGAAGAGTTGTGAAGCAATTTTAAGCGTCAGCGGAATTCCGAGAACAATGGAAGAGTTCCGAAGCATTTTTAAACGTCAGCGGAATTCCGAGAACAATGGAAGAATTCCAAAGCATTTTTAAACTTCAAAACTTCAGCGGAATTCCGAGAACAATGGAAGTGTTCCGAAGCATTTTTAAAAGTCAGCGGAATTCCGAGAACAATGGAAGAATTCCGAAGCATTTTTAAAAGTCAGCAGAATTCCGAGAACAATAGAAGGGTACCAAAGCATGTTTAAACTTCAGCGGAATTCTGAGAACAATGTAAGCGTTCCGAAGCATTTTTAAACTTCACCGGAATTCCGAGAACAATGGAAGGTTTCCGAAGCATTTTTAAACGTCAGCGGAATTCCGAGAACAATGGAAGAGTTCTGAAGCATTTTTAAACGTCAGCGGAATTTTGAAAACAATGGAAGATTTCCGAAGCATTTTTAAACGTCAGCGGAATTCTGCGAACACTGGAAGAGTTCCGAAGCATTTTTAAACTTCAGCAGAATTTGGAGAACAATCGAAGAGTTCTGAAGCATTTTTAAAAGTCAGCAGAATTCCGAGAACAATGGAAGAGTTGTGAAGCATTTTTAAGCGTCAGCGGAATTCCGAGAACAATGGAAGAGTTCCGAAGCATTTTTAAACTTCAGCAGAATTCTGAGAACAATGGAAGAGTTCTGAAGCATTCTTAAACTTCAGCGAAATTCCGAGAACAATGGAAGAGTTTCGAAGCATTTTTAAAAGTCAGCGGAATTCCGAGAACAATAGAAGAGTTGTGAAGCAATTTTAAGCGTCAGCGGAATTCCAAGAACAATGGAAATGTTCCGAAGCATTTTTAAACGTCAGCGGATTTCCGAGAACAACGGAAGAGTTCTGAAGCATTTTTAAAAGTCAGCGGAATTCTGAGAACAATAGAAGAGTTGTGAAGCATTTTTAAGCGTCAGCGGAATTCCAAGAACAATGGAAGAATTCCGAAGCATTTTTAAACTTCAAAACTTCAGCAGAATTCTGAGAACAATGGAAGAGTTCTGAAGCATTCTTAAACTTCAGCGGAATTCCGAGAACAATGGAAGAGTTCCGAAGCATTTTTAAAAGTCAGCGGAATTCCGAGAACAATGGAAGAGTTCCGAAGCATTTTTAAAAGTCAGCAGAATTCCGAGAACAATAGAAGGGTACCAAAGCATGTTTAAACTTCAGCGGAATTCTGAGAAAAATGTAAGCGTTCCGAAGCATTTTTAAACTTCACCGCAATTCCGAGAACAATGGAAGAGTTCCGAAGCATTTTTAAACGTCAGCGGAATTCCGAGAACAATGGAAGAGTTCTGAAGCATTTTTAAACGTCAGCGGAATTTTGAAAACAATGGAAGATTTCCGAAGCATTTTTAAACGTCAGCGGAATTCTGCGAACACTGGAAGAGTTCCGAAGCATTTTTAAACTTCAGCGGAATTCCGAGAACAATGGAAGAGTTGTGAAGCATTTTTAAAAGTCAGCGGAATTCCGAGAACAATAGAAGAGTTGTGAAGCAATTTTAAGCGTCAGCGGAATTCCGAGAACAATGGAAGTGTTCCGAAGCATTTTTAAACGTCAGCGGAATTCCGAGAACAATGGAAGAGTTCCTAAGCATTTTTAAACGTCAGCGGAATTCCGAGAACAATGGAAGAGTTCCGAAGCATTTTTAAAAGTCAGCGGAATTCCGAGAACAATGGAATTGTTGTGAAGCATTTTTAAGCGTCAGCGGAATTCCGAGAACAATGGAAGAGTTCTGAAGCATTTTTAAACATCAGCGGAATTTTGAAAACAATGGAAGATTTCCGAAGCATTTTTAAACGTCAGCGGAATTCTGCGAACACTGGAAGAGTTCCGAAGCATTTTTAAACTTCAGCGGAATTCCGAGAACAATGGAAGAGTTCCGAAGCATTTTTAAAAGTCAGCAGAATTCCGAGAACAATAGAAGGGTACCAAAGCATGTTTAAACTTCAGCGGAATTCTGAGAACAATGTAAGCGTTCCGAAGCATTTTTAAACTTCACCGCAATTCCGAGAACAATGGAAGAGTTTCGAACCATTTTTAAACGTCAGCGGAATTCCGAGAACAATGGAAGAGTTCTGAAGCATTTTTAAACGTCAGCGGAATTTTGAAAACAATGGAAGATTTCCGAAGCATTTTTAAACGTCAGCGGAATTCTGCGAACACTGGTAGAGTTCCGAAGCATTTTTAAACTTCAGCGGAATTTGGAGAACAATCGAAGAGTTCCGAAGCATTTTTAAAAGTCAGCGGAATTCCGAGAACAATGGAAGAGTTGTGAAGCATTTTTAAGCGTCAGCGGAATTCCGAGAACAATGGAAGAGTTCCGAAGCATTTTTAAACTTCAGCAGAATTCCGAGAACAATGGAAGAGTTCCGAAGCATTTTTAAAAGTCAGCAGAATTCCGAGAACAATAGAAGGGTACCAAAGCATGTGTAAACTTCAGCGGAATTCTGAGAACAATGTAAGAGTTCCGAAGCATTTTTAAAAGTCAGCGGAATTCCGAGAACAATGGAAGAGTTGTGAAGCATTTTTAAGCGTCAGCGGAATTCCGAGAACAATGGAAGAGTTCCGAAGCATTTTAAAAGTCAGCAGAATTCCGAGAACAATAGAAGGGTACCAAAGCATGTTTAAACTTCAGCGGAATTCTGAGAACAATGTAAGAGTTCCGAAGAATTTTTAAACTTCACCGGAATTCCGAGAACAATGGAAGAGTTCCGAAGCATTTTTAAACGTCAGCGGAATTCCGAGAACAATGGAAGAGTTCTGAAGCATTTTTAAACGTCAGCGGAGTTTTGAAAACAATGGAAGATTTCCGAAGCATTTTTAAACGTCAGCGGAATTCTGCGAACACTGGAAGAGTTCCGAAGCATTTTTAAAAGTCAGCGGAATTCCGAGAACAATGGAAGAGTTGTGAAGCATTTTTAAGCGTCAGCGGAATTCCGAGAACAATGGAAGAATTCCGAAGCATTTTTAAACTTCAAAACTTCAGCGGAATTCCGAGAACAATGGAAGAGTTCCGAAGCATTTTTAAAAGTCAGCAGAATTCCGAGAACAATGGAAGGGTACCATAGCATGTTTAAACTTCAGCGGAATTCCGAGAACAATGGAAGAGTTCCGAAGCATTTTTAAATGTCAGCGGAATTCCGAGAACAATGGAAGAGTTCTGAAGCATTTTTAAACGTCAGCGGAATTTTGAAAACAATGGAAGATTTCCGAAGCATTTTTAAACGTCAGCGGAATTCTGCGAACACTGGAAGAGTTCCGAAGCATTTTTAAACTTCAGCGGAATTCCGAGAACAATGGAAGAGTTTCGAAGCATTTTTAAAAGTCAGCGGAATTCCGAGAACAATAGAAGAGTTGTGAAGCAATTTTAAGCGTCAGCGGAATTCCGAGAACAATGGAAGTGTTCCGAAGCATTTTTAAACGTCAGCGGAATTCCGTGAACAATGGAAGAGTTCTGAAGCATTTTTAAAAGTCAGCGGAATTCTGAGAACAATAGAAGAGTTGTGAAGCATTTTTAAGCGTCAGCGGAATTCCGAGAACAATGGAAGATTTCCGAAGCATTTTTAAACGTCAGCGGAATTCTGCGAACACTGGAAGAGTTCCGAAGCATTTTTAAACTTCAGCGGAATTTGGAGAACAATCGAAGAGTTCCGAAGCATTTTTAAAAGTCAGCGGAATTCCGAGAACAATGGAAGAGTTGTGAAGCATTTTTAAGCGTCAGCGGAATTCCGAGAACAATGGAAGAGTTCCGAAGCATTTTTAAACTTCAGCAGAATTCTGAGAACAATGGAAGAGTTCCGAAACATTCTTAAACTTCAGCGGAATTCCGAGGACAATGGAAGAGTTTCGAAGCATTTTTAAAAGTCAGCGGAATTCCGAGAACAATAGAAGAGTTGTGAAGCAATTTTAAGCGTCAGCGGAATTCCGAGAACAATGGAAGTGTTCCGAAGCATTTTTAAACGTCAGCGGAATTCCGTGAACAATGGAAGAGTTCTGAAGCATTTTTAAAAGTCAGCGGAATTCTGAGAACAATAGAAGAGTTGTGAAGCATTTTTAAGCGTCAGCGGAATTCCGAGAACAATGGAAGAATTCCGAAGCATTTTTAAACTTCAAAACTTCAGCAGAATTCCGAGAACAATGGAAGAGTTCCGAAGCATTCTTAAACTTCAGCGGAATTCCGAGAACAATGGAAGAGTTCCGAAGCATTTTTAAAAGTCAGCGGAATTCCGAGAACAATGGAAGAGTTCCGAAGCATTTTTAAAAGTCAGCAGAATTCCGAGAACAATAGAAGGGTACCAAAGCATGTTTAAACTTCAGCGGAATTCTGAGAACAATGTAAGCGTTCCGAAGCATTTTTAAACTTCACCGCAATTCCGAGAACAATGGAAGAGTTCCGAAGCATTTTTAAACGTCAGCGGAATTCCGAGAACAATGGAAGAGTTCTGAAGCATTTTTAAACGTCAGCGGAATTTTGAAAACAATGGAAGATTTCCGAAGCATTTTTAAACGTCAGCGGAATTCTGCGAACACTGGTAGAGTTCCGAAGCATTTTTAAACTTCAGCGGAATTTGGAGAACAATCGAAGAGTTCCGAAGCATTTTTAAAAGTCAGCGGAATTCCGAGAACAATGGAAGAGTTGTGAAGCATTTTTAAGCATCAGCGGAATTCCGAGAACAATGGAAGAGTTCTGAAGCATTTTTAAAAGTCAGCGGAATTCTGAAAACAATAGAAGAGTTGTGAAGCTTTTTTAAGCGTCAGCGGAATTCCGAGAACAATCGAAGAGTTCCGAAGCATTTTTAAACTTCAGCAGAATTCTGAGAACAATGGAAGAGTTCCGAAGCATTCTTAAACTTCAGCGGAATTCCGAGGACAATGGAAGAGTTCCGAAGCATTTTTAAATGTCAGCGGAATTCCGAGAACAATAGAAGAGTTGTGAAGCATTTTTAAGCGTCAGCGGAATTTCGAGAACAATGGAAGAGTTCCGAAGCATTTTTATACTTCAGCAGAATTCTGAGAACAATGGAAGAGTTCTGAAGCATTCTTAAACTTCAGCGGAATTCCGAGAACAATGGAACAGTTTTGAAGAAATTTTAAGCATCAGCGGAATTCCGAGAACAATGGAAGAGTTCCGAAGCATTTTTAAACTTCAGAAGAATTCTGAGAAAAATGGAAGAGTTCCGAAGCATTCTTAAACTTCAGCGGAATTCCGAGAACAATGGAAGAGTTTCGAAGCATTTTTAAAAGTCAGCGGAATTCCGAGAACAATAGAAGAGTTGTGAAGCAATTTTAAGCGTCAGCGGAATTCCGAGAACAATGGAAGAGTTCCGAAGCATTTTTAAACGTCAGCGGAATTCCGAGAACAATGGAAGAATTCCAAAGCATTTTTAAACTTCAAAACTTCAGCGGAATTCCGAGAACAATGGAAGTGTTGAGAAGCATTTTTAAAAGTCAGCGGAATTCCGAGAACAATGGAAGAATTCCGAAGCATTTTTAAAAGTCAGCAGAATTCCGAGAACAATAGAAGGGTACCAAAGCATGTTTAAACTTCAGCGGAATTCTGAGAACAATGTAAGCGTTCCGAAGCATTTTTAAACTTCACCGGAATTCCGAGAACAATGGAAGGTTTCCGAAGCATTTTTAAACGTCAGCGGAATTCCGAGAACAATGGAAGAGTTCTGAAGCATTTTTAAACGTCAGCGGAATTTTGAAAACAATGGAAGATTTCCGAAGCATTTTTAAACGTCAGCGGAATTCTGCGAACACTGGAAGAGTTCCGAAGCATTTTTAAACTTCAGCAGAATTTGGAGAACAATCGAAGAGTTCTGAAGCATTTTTAAAAGTCAGCAGAATTCCGAGAACAATGGAAGAGTTGTGAAGCATTTTTAAGCGTCAGCGGAATTCCGAGAACAATGGAAGAGTTCCGAAGCATTTTTAAACTTCAGCAGAATTCTGAGAACAATGGAAGAGTTCTGAAGCATTCTTAAACTTCAGCGGAATTCCGAGAACAATGGAAGAGTTTCGAAGCATTTTTAAAAGTCAGCGGAATTCCGAGAACAATAGAAGAGTTGTGAAGCAATTTTAAGCGTCAGCGGAATTCCAAGAACAATGGAAATGTTCCGAAGCATTTTTAAACGTCAGCGGATTTCCGAGAACAACGGAAGAGTTCTGAAGCATTTTTAAAAGTCAGCGGAATTCTGAGAACAATAGAAGAGTTGTGAAGCATTTTTAAGCGTCAGCGGAATTCCAAGAACAATGGAAGAATTCCGAAGCATTTTTAAACTTCAAAACTTCAGCAGAATTCTGAGAACAATGGAAGAGTTCTGAAGCATTCTTAAACTTCAGCGGAATTCCGAGAACAATGGAAGAGTTCCGAAGCATTTTTAAAAGTCAGCGGAATTCCGAGAACAATGGAAGAGTTCCGAAGCATTTTTAAAAGTCAGCAGAATTCCGAGAACAATAGAAGGGTACCAAAGCATGTTTAAACTTCAGCGGAATTCTGAGAAAAATGTAAGCGTTCCGAAGCATTTTTAAACTTCACCGCAATTCCGAGAACAATGGAAGAGTTCCGAAGCATTTTTAAACGTCAGCGGAATTCCGAGAACAATGGAAGAGTTCTGAAGCATTTTTAAACGTCAGCGGAATTTTGAAAACAATGGAAGATTTCCGAAGCATTTTTAAACGTCAGCGGAATTCTGCGAACACTGGAAGAGTTCCGAAGCATTTTTAAACTTCAGCGGAATTCCGAGAACAATGGAAGAGTTGTGAAGCATTTTTAAAAGTCAGCGGAATTCCGAGAACAATAGAAGAGTTGTGAAGCAATTTTAAGCGTCAGCGGAATTCCGAGAACAATGGAAGTGTTCCGAAGCATTTTTAAACGTCAGCGGAATTCCGAGAACAATGGAAGAGTTCCTAAGCATTTTTAAACGTCAGCGGAATTCCGAGAACAATGGAAGAGTTCCGAAGCATTTTTAAAAGTCAGCGGAATTCCGAGAACAATGGAAGAGTTGTGAAGCATTTTTAAGCGTCAGCGGAATTCCGAGAACAATGGAAAAATTCCGAAGCATTTTTAAACTTCAAAACTTCAGCGGAATTCCGAGAACAATGGAAGAGTTCCGAAGCATTTTTAAAAGTCAGCGGAATTCCGAGAACAATGGAAGAGTTCCGAAGCATTTTTAAAAGTCAGCAGAATTCCGAGAACAATAGAAGGGTACCAAAGCATGTTTAAACTTCAGCGGAATTCTGAGAACAATGTAAGCGTTCCGAAGCATTTTTAAACTTCACCGCAATTCCGAGAACAATGGAAGAGTTCCGAAGCATTTTTAAACGTCAGCGGAATTCCGAGAACAATGGAAGAGTTCTGAAGCATTTTTAAACGTCAGCGGAATTTTGAAAACAATGGAAGATTTCCGAAGCATTTTTAAACGTCAGCGGAATTCTGCGAACACTGGTAGAGTTCCGAAGCATTTTTAAACTTCAGCGGAATTTGGAGAACAATCGAAGAGTTCCGAAGCATTTTTAAAAGTCAGCGGAATTCCGAGAACAATGGAAGAGTTGTGAAGCATTTTTAAGCGTCAGCGGAATTCCGAGAACAATGGAAGAGTTCCGAAGCATTTTTAAACTTCAGCAGAATTCCGAGAACAATGGAAGAGTTCCGAAGCATTTTTAAAAGTCAGCAGAATTCCGAGAACAATAGAAGGGTACCAAAGCATGTGTAAACTTCAGCGGAATTCTGAGAACAATGTAAGAGTTCCGAAGCATTTTTAAAAGTCAGCGGAATTCCGAGAACAATGGAAGAGTTGTGAAGCATTTTTAAGCGTCAGCGGAATTCCGAGAACAATGGAAGAGTTCCGAAGCATTTTAAAAGTCAGCAGAATTCCGAGAACAATAGAAGGGTACCAAAGCATGTTTAAACTTCAGCGGAATTCTGAGAACAATGTAAGAGTTCCGAAGAATTTTTAAACTTCACCGGAATTCCGAGAACAATGGAAGAGTTCCGAAGCATTTTTAAACGTCAGCGGAATTCCGAGAACAATGGAAGAGTTCTGAAGCATTTTTAAACGTCAGCGGAGTTTTGAAAACAATGGAAGATTTCCGAAGCATTTTTAAACGTCAGCGGAATTCTGCGAACACTGGAAGAGTTCCGAAGCATTTTTAAAAGTCAGCGGAATTCCGAGAACAATGGAAGAGTTGTGAAGCATTTTTAAGCGTCAGCGGAATTCCGAGAACAATGGAAGAATTCCGAAGCATTTTTAAACTTCAAAACTTCAGCGGAATTCCGAGAACAATGGAAGAGTTCCGAAGCATTTTTAAAAGTCAGCAGAATTCCGAGAACAATGGAAGGGTACCATAGCATGTTTAAACTTCAGCGGAATTCTGAGAACAATGTAAGTGTTCCGAAGCATTTTTAAACTTCACCGCAATTCCGAGAACAATGGAAGAGTTCCGAAGCATTTTTAAATGTCAGCGGAATTCCGAGAACAATGGAAGAGTTCTGAAGCATTTTTAAACGTCAGCGGAATTTTGAAAACAATGGAAGATTTCCGAAGCATTTTTACACGTCAGCGGAATTCTGCGAACACTGGAAGAGTTCCGAAGCATTTTTAAACTTCAGCGGAATTCCGAGAACAATGGAAGAGTTTCGAAGCATTTTTAAAAGTCAGCGGAATTCCGAGAACAATAGAAGAGTTGTGAAGCAATTTTAAGCGTCAGCGGAATTCCGAGAACAATGGAAGTGTTCCGAAGCATTTTTAAACGTCAGCGGAATTCCGTGAACAATGGAAGAGTTCTGAAGCATTTTTAAAAGTCAGCGGAATTCTGAGAACAATAGAAGAGTTGTGAAGCATTTTTAAGCGTCAGCGGAATTCTGCGAACACTGGAAGAGTTCCGAAGCATTTTTAAACTTCAGCGGAATTTGGAGAACAATCGAAGAGTTCCGAAGCATTTTTAAACTTCAGCAGAATTCTGAGAACAATGGAAGAGTTCCGAAACATTCTTAAACTTCAGCGGAATTCCGAGGACAATGGAAGAGTTTCGAAGCATTTTTAAAAGTCAGCGGAATTCCGAGAACAATAGAAGAGTTGTGAAGCAATTTTAAGCGTCAGCGGAATTCCGAGAACAATGGAAGTGTTCCGAAGCATTTTTAAACGTCAGCGGAATTCCGTGAACAATGGAAGAGTTCTGAAGCATTTTTAAAAGTCAGCGGAATTCTGAGAACAATAGAAGAGTTGTGAAGCATTTTTAAGCGTCAGCGGAATTCCGAGAACAATGGAAGAATTCCGAAGCATTTTTAAACTTCAAAACTTCAGCAGAATTCCGAGAACAATGGAAGAGTTCCGAAGCATTCTTAAACTTCAGCGGAATTCCGAGAACAATGGAAGAGTTCCGAAGCATTTTTAAAAGTCAGCGGAATTCCGAGAACAATGGAAGAGTTCCGAAGCATTTTTAAAAGTCAGCAGAATTCCGTGAACAATAGAACGGTACCAAAGCATGTTTAAACTTCAGCGGAATTCTGAGAACAATGGAAGAGTTCCGAAGCATTTTTAAACGTCAACGGAATTCCGAGAACAATGGAAGAGTTCTGAAGCATTTTTAAACGTCAGCGGAATTTTGAAAACAATGGAAGATTTCCGAAGCATTTTTAAACGTCAGCGGAATTCTGCGATCACTGGAAGAGTTCCGAAGCATTTTTAAAAGTCAGCGGAATTCCGAGAACAATGGAAGAGTTGTGAAGCATTTTAAGCGTCAGCGGAATTCCGAGAACAATGGAAGAATTCCGAAGCATTTTTAAACTTCAAAACTTCAGCGGAATTCCGAGAACAATGGAAGAGTTCCGAAGCATTTTTAAAAGTCAGCGGAATTCCGAGAACAATGGAAGAGTTCCGAAGCATTTTTAAAAGTCAGCAGAATTCCGAGAACAATAGAAGGGTACCAAAGCATGTTTAAACTTCAGCGGAATTCTGAGAACAATGTAAGCGTTCCGAAGCATTTTTAAACTTCACCGCAATTCCGAGAACAATGGAAGAGTTCCGAAGCATTATTAAACGTCAGCGGAATTCCGAGAACAATGGAAGAGTTCTGAAGCATTTTTAAACGTCAGCGGAATTTTGAAAACAATGGAAGATTTCCGAAGCATTTTTAAACGTCAGCGGAATTCTGCGAACACTGGAAGAGTTCCGAAGCATTTTTAAACTTCATCGGAATTTGGAGAACAATCGAAGAGTTCCGAAGCATTTTTAAAAGTCAGCGGAATTCCGAGAACAATGGAAGAGTTGTGAAGCATTTTTAAGCGTCAGCGGAATTCCGAGAATAATGGAAGAGTTCCGAAGCATTTTTAAACTTCAGCAGATTTCTGAGAACAATGGAAGCGTTCCGAAACATTCTTAAACTTCAGCGGAATTCCGAGGACAATGGAAGAGTTTCGAAGCATTTTTAAAAGTCAGCGGAATTCCGAGAATAATAGAAGAGTTGTGAAGCAATTTTAAGCATCAGCGGAATTCCGAGAACAATGGAAGTGTTCCGAAGCATTTTTAAACGTCAGCGGAATTCCGAGAACAATGGAAGAGTTCTGAAGCATTTTTAAAAGTCAGCAGAATTCTGAGAACAATAGAAGAGTTGTGAAGCATTTTTAAGCGTCAGCGGAATTCCGAGAACAATGGAAGAATTCCGAAGCATTTTTAAACTTCAAAACTTCAGCAGAATTCCGAGAACAATGGAAAAGTTCCGAAGCATTCTTAAACTTCAGCGGAATTCCGAGAACAATGGAAGAGTTCCGAAGCATTTTTAAAAGTCAGCGGAATTCCAAGAACAATGGAAGAGTTCTGAAGCATTTTTAAAAGTCAGCAGATTTCCGAGAACAATAGAAGGGTACCAAAGCAAGTTTAAACTTCAGCGGAATTCTGAGAACAATGTAAGCGTTCCGAAGCATTTTTAAACTTCACTGCAATTCCGAGAACAATGGAAGAGTTCCGAAGCATTTTTAAACGTCAGCGGAATTCCGAGAACAATGGAAGAGTTCTGAAGCATTTTTAAACGTCAGCGGATTTTGAAAACAATGGAAGATTTCCGAAGCATTTTTAAACGTCAGCGGAATTCTGCAAACACTGGAAGAGTTCCGAAGCATTTTTAAACTTCAGCGGAATTTGGAGAACAATCAAAGAGTTCCGAAGCAATTTTAAAAGTCAGCGGAATTCCGAGAACAATGGAAGAGTTGTGAAGCATTTTTAAACGTCAGTGGAATTCCAAGAACAAAGGAGGAGTTCCGAAGCATTTTTAAACGTCAGCGGAATTCCGAGAACAATGCAAGAGTTCCGAAGCATTTTTAAACGTCAGTGGAATTCCAAGAACAAAGGAAGAGTTCCGAAGCATTTTTAAACGTCAGCGGAATTCCGAGAACAATGGAAGAGTTCCGAAGCATACTTAAACTTCAGCGGAATTCCGAGAACAATGGAAGAGTTCTGAAGCATTTTTAAAAGTCAGCGGAATTCCGAGAACAATGGAAGAGTTCCGAAGCATTTTTAAAAGTCAGCGGAATTCCGAGAACAATGGAAGAGTTCCGAAGCATTTTTAAAAGTCAGCAGAATTCCGAGAACAATAGAAGGGTACCAAAGCATGTTTAAACTTCAGCGGAATTCTGAGAACAATGGAAGAGTTCCGAAGCATTTTTAAACATCAGCGGAATTCCGAGAACAATGGAAGAGTTCTGAAGCATTTTTAAACGTCAGCGGAATTTTGAAAACAATGGAAGATTTCCGAAGCATTTTTAAACGTCAGCGAAATTCTGCGAACACTGGAAGAGTTCCGAAGCATTTTTAAACTTCAGCGGAATTTGGAGAACAATCGAAGAGTTCCGAAGCATTTTTAAAAGTCAGCGGAATTCCGAGAACAATAGAAGATTTCCGAAGCATTTTTAAACGTCAGCGGAATTCCGAAAACAATGGAAGAGTTCTGAATCCTTTATAAATGTCAGCAGAATTCCGAGAACAATGGAAGAGTTCCGAAGCATTTTTAAATGTCAGCGGAATTCCGAGAACAATGGAAGAGTTCCGAAGCATTTTTAAATGTCAGCGGAATTCTGAGAACAATGAAAGAGTTCCGAAGCATTTTTAAACTTCAGCAGAATTCCGAGAACAATGGAAGAGTTCCGAAGCATTTTTAAACGTCAGCGGAATTCCGAGAACAATGGAAGATTTCCGAAGCATTTTTAAACGTCAGCGGAATTCCGAAAACAATGGAAGAGTTCTGAATCCTTTATAAATGTCAGCAGAATTCCGAGAACAATGGAAGAGTTCCGAAGCATTTTTAAATGTCAGCGTAATTCTGAGAACAATGGAAGAGTTCCGAAGCATTTTTAAACTTCAGCAGAATTCCGAGAACAATGGAAGAGTTCCGAAGCATACTTAAACTTCAGCGGAATTCCGAGAACAATGGAAGAGTTCTGAAGCATTTTTAAAAGTCAGCGGAATACCGAGAACAATGGAAGAGTTGTGAAGCATTTTTTAACGTCAGCGGAATTCCAGAACAATGGAAGAGTTCCGAAGCATTTTTAAATGTCAGCGGAATTCCGAGAACAATGGAAGAGTTCCAAAACATTTTTAAATGTCAGCAGAATTCCGAGAACAATGGAAGAGTTCCGAAGCAATTTTAAACTACAGCAGAATTCCGAGAACAATGGAAGAGTTCTGAAGCCTTTTTAAATGTCAGCGGAATTCCGAGAACAATGGAAGAGTTCCGAAACATTTTTAAATGTCAGCGGAATTCTGAGAACAATGGAAGATTTCCGAAGCATTTTTAAACGTCAGCGGAATTCTGTGAACACAGGAAGAGTTCCGAAGCATTTTTAAAAGTCAGCGGAATTCCGAGAACAATGGAAGAGTTGTGAAGCATTTTTAAACGTCAGCGGAATTCCGAGAACAATGGAAGAGTTCCGAAGCATTTTTAAACGTCAGCGGAATTCCGAGAACAATTGAAGAGTTCTGAAGGCTTTTTTAATGTCTGCGGAATTCCGAGAACAATGGAAGAGTTCCGAAGCATTTTTAAATGTCAGCGGAATTCTGAGAAAAATGGAAGAGTTCCAAAGCATTTTTAAACTTCAGCAGAATTCCGAGAACAATGGAAGAGTTCCGAAGCATACTTAAACTTCAGCGGAATTCCGAGAACAAAGGAAGAGTTCAGAAGCATTTTTAAAAGTCAGCTGAATACCGAGAACAATGGAAGAGTTGTGAAGCATTTTTAAGCATCAGCGGAATTCCGAGAACAATGGAAGAGTTCCGAAGCATTTTTAAACGTCAGCGGAATTCCGAGAACAATGAAAGAGTTCTGAAGCCTTTTTAAATGTCAGCGGAATTCCGAGAACAATGGAAGAGTTCTGAAGCCTTTTTAAATGTCAGCGGAATTCCGAGAACAATGGAAGAGTTCTGAAGCCTTTTTAAATGTCAGCGGAATTCCGAGAACAATGGAAGAGTTCCGAAGCATTTTTAAATGTCAGCGGAATTCTGAGAACAATGGAAGAGTTCCGAAGCATTTTTAAACTTCAGCGGAATTCCGAGAACAATGGAAGAGTTCTGAAGCATTTTTAAATGTCAGCGGAATTCCGAGAACAATAGAAGAGATCCGAAGCATTTTTAAACGTCAGCGGAATTCCGAGAACAATGGAAGAGTTGTGAAGCATTTTTAAACGTCAGCGGAATTCCGAGAACAATGGAAGAGTTCCGAAGCATTTTTAAACGTCAGCGGAATTCCGAGAACAATGGAAGAGTTCTGAAGCCTTTTTAAATGTCAGCGGAATTCCGAGAACAATGGAAGAGTTCCGAAGCATTTTTAAATGTCAGCGGAATTCTGAGAACAATGGAAGAGTTCCGAAGCATTTTTAAACTTCAGCAGAATTCCGAGAACAATGGAAGAGTTCCGAAGCATACTTAAACTTCAGCGGAATTCCGAGAACAATGGAAGAGTTCTGAAGCATTTTTAAAAGTCAGCGGAATACCGAGAACAATGGAAGAGTTGTGAAGCATTTTTAAACGTCAGCGGAATTCCAGAACAATGGAAGAGTTCCGATGCATTTTTAAATGTCAGCGGAATTCCGAGAACAATGAAAGAGTTCCGAAGCATTTTTAAACGTCAGCGGAATTCCGAGAACAATGGAAGAGTTGTGAAGCATTTTTAAACGTCAGCGGAATTCCGAGAACAATGGAAGAGTTCCGAAGCATTTTTAAACGTCAGCGGAATTCCGAGAACAATGGAAGAGTTCTGAAGCATTTTTAAACGTCAGCGGAATTCCGAGAACAATGGAAGAGTTCTGAAGCCTTTTTAAATGTCAGCGGAATTCCGAGAACAATGGAAGAGCTCTGAAGCCTTTTTAAATGTCAGCGGAATTCCGAGAACAATGGAAGAGTTCTGAAGCATTTTTAAAAGTCAGCAGAATTCTGAGAACAATAGAAGAGTTGTGAAGCATTTTTAAGCGTCAGCGGAATTCCGAGAACAATGGAAGAATTCCGAAGCATTTTTAAACTTCAAAACTTCAGCAGAATTCCGAGAACAATGGAAAAGTTCCGAAGCATTCTTAAACTTCAGCGGAATTCCGAGAACAATGGAAGAGTTCCGAAGCATTTTTAAAAGTCAGCGGAATTCCAAGAACAATGGAAGAGTTCCGAAGCATTTTTAAAAGTCAGCAGAATTCCGAGAACAATAGAAGGGTACCAAAGCATGTTTAAACTTCAGCGGAATTCTGAGAACAATGTAAGCGTTCCGAAGCATTTTTAAACTTCACTGCAATTCCGAGAACAATGGAAGAGTTCCGAAGCATTTTTAAACGTCAGCGGAATTCCGAGAACAATGGAAGAGTTCTGAAGCATTTTTAAACGTCAGCGGATTTTGAAAACAATGGAAGATTTCCGAAGCATTTTTAAACGTCAGCGGAATTCTGCAAACACTGGAAGAGTTCCGAAGCATTTTTAAACTTCAGCGGAATTTGGAGAACAATCAAAGAGTTCCGAAGCAATTTTAAAAGTCAGCGGAATTCCGAGAACAATGGAAGAGTTGTGAAGCATTTTTAAACGTCAGTGGAATTCCAAGAACAAAGGAGGAGTTCCGAAGCATTTTTAAACGTCAGCGGAATTCCGAGAACAATGCAAGAGTTCCGAAGCATTTTTAAACGTCAGTGGAATTCCAAGAACAAAGGAAGAGTTCCGAAGCATTTTTAAACGTCAGCGGAATTCCGAGAACAATGGAAGAGTTCCGAAGCATACTTAAACTTCAGCGGAATTCCGAGAACAATGGAAGAGTTCTGAAGCATTTTTAAAAGTCAGCGGAATTCCGAGAACAATGGAAGAGTTCCGAAGCATTTTTAAAAGTCAGCGGAATTCCGAGAACAATGGAAGAGTTCCGAAGCATTTTTAAAAGTCAGCAGAATTCCGAGAACAATAGAAGGGTACCAAAGCATGTTTAAACTTCAGCGGAATTCTGAGAACAATGGAAGAGTTCCGAAGCATTTTTAAACATCAGCGGAATTCCGAGAACAATGGAAGAGTTCTGAAGCATTTTTAAACGTCAGCGGAATTTTGAAAACAATGGAAGATTTCCGAAGCATTTTTAAACGTCAGCGAAATTCTGCGAACACTGGAAGAGTTCCGAAGCATTTTTAAACTTCAGCGGAATTTGGAGAACAATCGAAGAGTTCCGAAGCATTTTTAAAAGTCAGCGGAATTCCGAGAACAATGGAAGAGTTCTGAAGCATTTTTAAACGTCAGCGGAATTCCGTGAACAATGGAAGAGTTCTGAAGCATTTTTAAAAGCCAGCGGAATTCTGAGAACAATAGAAGAGTTGTGAAGCATTTTTAAGCGTCAGCGGAATTCTGCGAACACTGGAAGAGTTCCGAAGCATTTTTAAACTTCAGCGGAATTTGGAGAACAATCGAAGAGTTCCGAAGCATTTTTAAACTTCAGCAGAATTCTGAGAACAATGGAAGAGTTCCGAAACATTCTTAAACTTCAGCGGAATTCCGAGGACAATGGAAGAGTTTCGAAGCATTTTTAAAAGTCAGCGGAATTCCGAGAACAATAGAAGAGTTGTGAAGCAATTTTAAGCGTCAGCGGAATTCCGAGAACAATGGAAGTTTTCCGAAGCATTTTTAAACGTCAGCGGAATTCCGTGAACAATGGAAGAGTTCTGAAGCATTTTTAAAAGTCAGCGGAATTCTGAGAACAATAGAAGAGTTGTGAAGCATTTTTAAGCGTCAGCGGAATTCCGAGAACAATGGAAGAATTCCGAAGCATTTTTAAACTTCAAAACTTCAGCAGAATTCCGAGAACAATGGAAGAGTTCCGAAGCATTCTTAAACTTCAGCGGAATTCCGAGAACAATGGAAGAGTTCCGAAGCATTTTTAAAAGTCAGCGGAATTCCGAGAACAATGGAAGAGTTCCGAAGCATTTTTAAAAGTCAGCAGAATTCCGTGAACAATAGAACGGTACCAAAGCATGTTTAAACTTCAGCGGAATTCTGAGAACAATGGAAGAGTTCCGAAGCATTTTTAAACGTCAACGGAATTCCGAGAACAATGGAAGAGTTCTGAAGCATTTTTAAACGTCAGCGGAATTTTGAAAACAATGGAAGATTTCCGAAGCATTTTTAAACGTCAGCGGAATTCTGCGATCACTGGAAGAGTTCCGAAGCATTTTTAAAAGTCAGCGGAATTCCGAGAACAATGGAAGAGTTGTGAAGCATTTTAAGCGTCAGCGGAATTCCGAGAACAATGGAAGAATTCCGAAGCATTTTTAAACTTCAAAACTTCAGCGGAATTCCGAGAACAATGGAAGAGTTCCGAAGCATTTTTAAAAGTCAGCGGAATTCCGAGAACAATGGAAGAGTTCCGAAGCATTTTTAAAAGTCAGCAGAATTCCGAGAACAATAGAAGGGTACCAAAGCATGTTTAAACTTCAGCGGAATTCTGAGAACAATGTAAGCGTTCCGAAGCATTTTTAAACTTCACCGCAATTCCGAGAACAATGGAAGAGTTCCGAAGCATTATTAAACGTCAGCGGAATTCCGAGAACAATGGAAGAGTTCTGAAGCATTTTTAAACGTCAGCGGAATTTTGAAAACAATGGAAGATTTCCGAAGCATTTTTAAACGTCAGCGGAATTCTGCGAACACTGGAAGAGTTCCGAAGCATTTTTAAACTTCATCGGAATTTGGAGAACAATCGAAGAGTTCCGAAGCATTTTTAAAAGTCAGCGGAATTCCGAGAACAATGGAAGAGTTGTGAAGCATTTTTAAGCGTCAGCGGAATTCCGAGAATAATGGAAGAGTTCCGAAGCATTTTTAAACTTCAGCAGATTTCTGAGAACAATGGAAGCGTTCCGAAACATTCTTAAACTTCAGCGGAATTCCGAGGACAATGGAAGAGTTTCGAAGCATTTTTAAAAGTCAGCGGAATTCCGAGAATAATAGAAGAGTTGTGAAGCAATTTTAAGCATCAGCGGAATTCCGAGAACAATGGAAGTGTTCCGAAGCATTTTTAAACGTCAGCGGAATTCCGAGAACAATGGAAGAGTTCTGAAGCATTTTTAAAAGTCAGCAGAATTCTGAGAACAATAGAAGAGTTGTGAAGCATTTTTAAGCGTCAGCGGAATTCCGAGAACAATGGAAGAATTCCGAAGCATTTTTAAACTTCAAAACTTCAGCAGAATTCCGAGAACAATGGAAAAGTTCCGAAGCATTCTTAAACTTCAGCGGAATTCCGAGAACAATGGAAGAGTTCCGAAGCATTTTTAAAAGTCAGCGGAATTCCAAGAACAATGGAAGAGTTCTGAAGCATTTTTAAAAGTCAGCAGATTTCCGAGAACAATAGAAGGGTACCAAAGCAAGTTTAAACTTCAGCGGAATTCTGAGAACAATGTAAGCGTTCCGAAGCATTTTTAAACTTCACTGCAATTCCGAGAACAATGGAAGAGTTCCGAAGCATTTTTAAACGTCAGCGGAATTCCGAGAACAATGGAAGAGTTCTGAAGCATTTTTAAACGTCAGCGGATTTTGAAAACAATGGAAGATTTCCGAAGCATTTTTAAACGTCAGCGGAATTCTGCAAACACTGGAAGAGTTCCGAAGCATTTTTAAACTTCAGCGGAATTTGGAGAACAATCAAAGAGTTCCGAAGCAATTTTAAAAGTCAGCGGAATTCCGAGAACAATGGAAGAGTTGTGAAGCATTTTTAAACGTCAGTGGAATTCCAAGAACAAAGGAGGAGTTCCGAAGCATTTTTAAACGTCAGCGGAATTCCGAGAACAATGCAAGAGTTCCGAAGCATTTTTAAACGTCAGTGGAATTCCAAGAACAAAGGAAGAGTTCCGAAGCATTTTTAAACGTCAGCGGAATTCCGAGAACAATGGAAGAGTTCCGAAGCATACTTAAACTTCAGCGGAATTCCGAGAACAATGGAAGAGTTCTGAAGCATTTTTAAAAGTCAGCGGAATTCCGAGAACAATGGAAGAGTTCCGAAGCATTTTTAAAAGTCAGCGGAATTCCGAGAACAATGGAAGAGTTCCGAAGCATTTTTAAAAGTCAGCAGAATTCCGAGAACAATAGAAGGGTACCAAAGCATGTTTAAACTTCAGCGGAATTCTGAGAACAATGGAAGAGTTCCGAAGCATTTTTAAACATCAGCGGAATTCCGAGAACAATGGAAGAGTTCTGAAGCATTTTTAAACGTCAGCGGAATTTTGAAAACAATGGAAGATTTCCGAAGCATTTTTAAACGTCAGCGAAATTCTGCGAACACTGGAAGAGTTCCGAAGCATTTTTAAACTTCAGCGGAATTTGGAGAACAATCGAAGAGTTCCGAAGCATTTTTAAAAGTCAGCGGAATTCCGAGAACAATAGAAGATTTCCGAAGCATTTTTAAACGTCAGCGGAATTCCGAAAACAATGGAAGAGTTCTGAATCCTTTATAAATGTCAGCAGAATTCCGAGAACAATGGAAGAGTTCCGAAGCATTTTTAAATGTCAGCGGAATTCCGAGAACAATGGAAGAGTTCCGAAGCATTTTTAAATGTCAGCGGAATTCTGAGAACAATGAAAGAGTTCCGAAGCATTTTTAAACTTCAGCAGAATTCCGAGAACAATGGAAGAGTTCCGAAGCATTTTTAAACGTCAGCGGAATTCCGAGAACAATGGAAGATTTCCGAAGCATTTTTAAACGTCAGCGGAATTCCGAAAACAATGGAAGAGTTCTGAATCCTTTATAAATGTCAGCAGAATTCCGAGAACAATGGAAGAGTTCCGAAGCATTTTTAAATGTCAGCGTAATTCTGAGAACAATGGAAGAGTTCCGAAGCATTTTTAAACTTCAGCAGAATTCCGAGAACAATGGAAGAGTTCCGAAGCATACTTAAACTTCAGCGGAATTCCGAGAACAATGGAAGAGTTCTGAAGCATTTTTAAAAGTCAGCGGAATACCGAGAACAATGGAAGAGTTCTGAAGCCTTTTTAAATGTCAGCGGAATTCCGAGAACAATGGAAGAGTTCCGAAACATTTTTAAATGTCAGCGGAATTCTGAGAACAATGGAAGATTTCCGAAGCATATTTAAACGTCAGCGGAATTCTGTGAACACAGGAAGAGTTCCGAAGCATTTTTAAAAGTCAGCGGAATTCCGAGAACAATGGAAGAGTTGTGAAGCATTTTTAAACGTCAGCGGAATTCCGAGAACAATGGAAGAGTTCCGAAGCATTTTTAAACGTCAGCGGAATTCCGAGAACAATTGAAGAGTTCTGAAGGCTTTTTTAATGTCTGCGGAATTCCGAGAACAATGGAAGAGTTCCGAAGCATTTTTAAATGTCAGCGGAATTCTGAGAAAAATGGAAGAGTTCCAAAGCATTTTTAAACTTCAGCAGAATTCCGAGAACAATGGAAGAGTTCCGAAGCATACTTAAACTTCAGCGGAATTCCGAGAACAAAGGAAGAGTTCAGAAGCATTTTTAAAAGTCAGCTGAATACCGAGAACAATGGAAGAGTTGTGAAGCATTTTTAAGCATCAGCGGAATTCCGAGAACAATGGAAGAGTTCCGAAGCATTTTTAAACGTCAGCGGAATTCCGAGAACAATGAAAGAGTTCTGAAGCCTTTTTAAATGTCAGCGGAATTCCGAGAACAATGGAAGAGTTCTGAAGCCTTTTTAAATGTCAGCGGAATTCCGAGAACAATGGAAGAGTTCTGAAGCCTTTTTAAATGTCAGCGGAATTCCGAGAACAATGGAAGAGTTCCGAAGCATTTTTAAATGTCAGCGGAATTCTGAGAACAATGGAAGAGTTCCGAAGCATTTTTAAACTTCAGCGGAATTCCGAGAACAATGGAAGAGTTCTGAAGCATTTTTAAATGTCAGCGGAATTCCGAGAACAATAGAAGAGATCCGAAGCATTTTTAAACGTCAGCGGAATTCCGAGAACAATGGAAGAGTTGTGAAGCATTTTTAAACGTCAGCGGAATTCCGAGAACAATGGAAGAGTTCCGAAGCATTTTTAAACGTCAGCGGAATTCCGAGAACAATGGAAGAGTTCTGAAGCCTTTTTAAATGTCAGCGGAATTCCGAGAACAATGGAAGAGTTCCGAAGCATTTTTAAATGTCAGCGGAATTCTGAGAACAATGGAAGAGTTCCGAAGCATTTTTAAACTTCAGCAGAATTCCGAGAACAATGGAAGAGTTCCGAAGCATACTTAAACTTCAGCGGAATTCCGAGAACAATGGAAGAGTTCTGAAGCATTTTTAAAAGTCAGCGGAATACCGAGAACAATGGAAGAGTTGTGAAGCATTTTTAAACGTCAGCGGAATTCCAGAACAATGGAAGAGTTCCGATGCATTTTTAAATGTCAGCGGAATTCCGAGAACAATGAAAGAGTTCCGAAGCATTTTTAAACGTCAGCGGAATTCCGAGAACAATGGAAGAGTTGTGAAGCATTTTTAAACGTCAGCGGAATTCCGAGAACAATGGAAGAGTTCCGAAGCATTTTTAAACGTCAGCGGAATTCCGAGAACAATGGAAGAGTTCTGAAGCATTTTTAAACGTCAGCGGAATTCCGAGAACAATGGAAGAGTTCTGAAGCCTTTTTAAATGTCAGCGGAATTCCGAGAACAATGGAAGAGCTCTGAAGCCTTTTTAAATGTCAGCGGAATTCCGAGAACAATGGAAGAGTTCCGAAGCATTTTTAAATGTCAGCGGAATTCTGAGAACAATGGAAGAGTTCCGAAGCATTTTTAAACTTCAGCGGAATTCCAAGAACAATGGAAGAGTTCTGAAGCATTTTTAAAAGTCAGCAGAATTCTGAGAACAATAGAAGAGTTGTGAAGCATTTTTAAGCGTCAGCGGAATTCCGAGAACAATGGAAGAATTCCGAAGCATTTTTAAACTTCAAAACTTCAGCAGAATTCCGAGAACAATGGAAAAGTTCCGAAGCATTCTTAAACTTCAGCGGAATTCCGAGAACAATGGAAGAGTTCCGAAGCATTTTTAAAAGTCAGCGGAATTCCAAGAACAATGGAAGAGTTCCGAAGCATTTTTAAAAGTCAGCAGAATTCCGAGAACAATAGAAGGGTACCAAAGCATGTTTAAACTTCAGCGGAATTCTGAGAACAATGTAAGCGTTCCGAAGCATTTTTAAACTTCACTGCAATTCCGAGAACAATGGAAGAGTTCCGAAGCATTTTTAAACGTCAGCGGAATTCCGAGAACAATGGAAGAGTTCTGAAGCATTTTTAAACGTCAGCGGATTTTGAAAACAATGGAAGATTTCCGAAGCATTTTTAAACGTCAGCGGAATTCTGCAAACACTGGAAGAGTTCCGAAGCATTTTTAAACTTCAGCGGAATTTGGAGAACAATCAAAGAGTTCCGAAGCAATTTTAAAAGTCAGCGGAATTCCGAGAACAATGGAAGAGTTGTGAAGCATTTTTAAACGTCAGTGGAATTCCAAGAACAAAGGAGGAGTTCCGAAGCATTTTTAAACGTCAGCGGAATTCCGAGAACAATGCAAGAGTTCCGAAGCATTTTTAAACGTCAGTGGAATTCCAAGAACAAAGGAAGAGTTCCGAAGCATTTTTAAACGTCAGCGGAATTCCGAGAACAATGGAAGAGTTCCGAAGCATACTTAAACTTCAGCGGAATTCCGAGAACAATGGAAGAGTTCTGAAGCATTTTTAAAAGTCAGCGGAATTCCGAGAACAATGGAAGAGTTCCGAAGCATTTTTAAAAGTCAGCGGAATTCCGAGAACAATGGAAGAGTTCCGAAGCATTTTTAAAAGTCAGCAGAATTCCGAGAACAATAGAAGGGTACCAAAGCATGTTTAAACTTCAGCGGAATTCTGAGAACAATGGAAGAGTTCCGAAGCATTTTTAAACATCAGCGGAATTCCGAGAACAATGGAAGAGTTCTGAAGCATTTTTAAACGTCAGCGGAATTTTGAAAACAATGGAAGATTTCCGAAGCATTTTTAAACGTCAGCGAAATTCTGCGAACACTGGAAGAGTTCCGAAGCATTTTTAAACTTCAGCGGAATTTGGAGAACAATCGAAGAGTTCCGAAGCATTTTTAAAAGTCAGCGGAATTCCGAGAACAATGGAAGAGTTCTGAAGCATTTTTAAACGTCAGCGGAATTCCGAGAACAATGGAAGAGTTCTGAAGCCTTTTTAAATGTCAGCGGAATTCCGAGAACAATGGAAGAGTTCCGAAGCCTTTTTAAATGTCAGCGGAATTCCGAGAACAATGGAAGAGTTCCGAAGCATTTTTAAATGTCAGCGGAATTCTGAGAACAATGAAAGAGTTCCGAAGCATTTTTAAACTTCAGCAGAATTCCGAGAACAATGGAAGAGTTCCGAAGCATACTTAAACGTCAGCGGAATTCCGAGAACAATGGAAGAGTTCTGAAGCCTTTTTAAATGTCAGCGGAATTCCGAGAACAATGGAAGAGTTCCGAAGCATTTTTAAATGTCAGCGGAATTCTGAGAACAATGGAAGAGTTCCGAAGCATTTTTAAACTTCAGCAGAATTCCGAGAACAATGGAAGAGTTCCGAAGCATACTTAAACTTCAGCGGAATTCCGAGAACAATGGAAGAGTTCTGAAGCATTTTTAAAAGTCAGCGGAATACCGAGAACAATGGAAGAGTTGTGAAGCATTTTTAAACGTCAGCGGAATTCCAGAACAATGGAAGAGTTCCGATGCATTTTTAAATGTCAGCGGAATTCCGAGAACAATGAAAGAGTTCCGAAGCATTTTTAAACGTCAGCGGAATTCCGAGAACAATGGAAGAGTTGTGAAGCATTTTTAAACGTCAGCGGAATTCCGAGAACAATGGAAGAGTTCCGAAGCATTTTTAAACGTCAGCGGAATTCCGAGAACAATGGAAGAGTTCTGAAGCATTTTTAAACGTCAGCGGAATTCCGAGAACAATGGAAGAGTTCTGAAGCCTTTTTAAATGTCAGCGGAATTCCGAGAACAATGGAAGAGTTCTGAAGCCTTTTTAAATGTCAGCGGAATTCCGAGAACAATGGAAGAGTTCCGAAGCATTTTTAAATGTCAGCGGAATTCCAAGAACAATGGAAGAGTTCTGAAGCATTTTTAAAAGTCAGCAGAATTCTGAGAACAATAGAAGAGTTGTGAAGCATTTTTAAGCGTCAGCGGAATTCCGAGAACAATGGAAGAATTCCGAAGCATTTTTAAACTTCAAAACTTCAGCAGAATTCCGAGAACAATGGAAAAGTTCCGAAGCATTCTTAAACTTCAGCGGAATTCCGAGAACAATGGAAGAGTTCCGAAGCATTTTTAAAAGTCAGCGGAATTCCAAGAACAATGGAAGAGTTCCGAAGCATTTTTAAAAGTCAGCAGACTTCCGAGAACAATAGAAGGGTACCAAAGCATGTTTAAACTTCAGCGGAATTCTGAGAACAATGTAAGCGTTCCGAAGCATTTTTAAACTTCACTGCAATTCCGAGAACAATGGAAGAGTTCCGAAGCATTTTTAAACGTCAGCGGAATTCCGAGAACAATGGAAGAGTTCTGAAGCATTTTTAAACGTCAGCGGATTTTGAAAACAATGGAAGATTTCCGAAGCATTTTTAAACGTCAGCGGAATTCTGCAAACACTGGAAGAGTTCCGAAGCATTTTTAAACTTCAGCGGAATTTGGAGAACAATCAAAGAGTTCCGAAGCAATTTTAAAAGTCAGCGGAATTCCGAGAACAATGGAAGAGTTGTGAAGCATTTTTAAACGTCAGTGGAATTCCAAGAACAAAGGAGGAGTTCCGAAGCATTTTTAAACGTCAG
Source organism: Phyllobates terribilis (assembly GCF_046119375.1). Classification (NCBI taxonomy): domain Eukaryota; kingdom Metazoa; phylum Chordata; class Amphibia; order Anura; family Dendrobatidae; genus Phyllobates; species Phyllobates terribilis. The sequence goes on along the minus strand of NW_027362775.1, from coordinate 16,294,749 downwards.
CGGAATTCCGAGAACAATGCAAGAGTTCCGAAGCATTTTTAAACGTCAGTGGAATTCCAAGAACAAAGGAAGAGTTCCGAAGCATTTTTAAACGTCAGCGGAATTCCGAGAACAATGGAAGAGTTCCGAAGCATACTTAAACTTCAGCGGAATTCCGAGAACAATGGAAGAGTTCTGAAGCATTTTTAAAAGTCAGCGGAATTCCGAGAACAATGGAAGAGTTCCGAAGCATTTTTTAAAGTCAGCGGAATTCCGAGAACAATGGAAGAGTTCCGAAGCATTTTTAAAAGTCAGCAGAATTCCGAGAACAATAGAAGGGTACCAAAGCATGTTTAAACTTCAGCGGAATTCTGAGAACAATGGAAGAGTTCCGAAGCATTTTTAAACATCAGCGGAATTCCGAGAACAATGGAAGAGTTCTGAAGCATTTTTAAACGTCAGCGGAATTTTGAAAACAATGGAAGATTTCCGAAGCATTTTTAAACGTCAGCGAAATTCTGCGAACACTGGAAGAGTTCCGAAGCATTTTTAAACTTCAGCGGAATTTGGAGAACAATCGAAGAGTTCCGAAGCATTTTTAAAAGACAGCGGAATTCCGAGAACAATGGAAGAGTTCTGAAGCATTTTTAAACGTCAGCGGAATTCCGAGAACAATGGAAGAGTTCTGAAGCATTTTTAAATGTCAGCGGAATTCCGAGAACAATGGAAGAGTTCCGAAGCCTTTTTAAATGTCAGCGGAATTCCGAGAACAATGGAAGAGTTCCGAAGCATTTTTAAATGTCAGCGGAATTCTGAGAACAATGAAAGAGTTCCGAAGCATTTTTAAACTTCAGCAGAATTCCGAGAACAATGGAAGAGTTCCGAAGCATACTTAAACTTCAGCGGAATTCCGAGAACAATGGAAGAGTTCTGAAGCATTTTTAAACGTCAGCGGAATTCCGAGAACAATGGAAGATTTCCGAAGCATTTTTAAACGTCAGCGGAATTCCGAAAACAATGGAAGAGTTCTGAATCCTTTATAAATGTCAGCAGAATTCCGAGAACAATGGAAGCGTTCCGAAGCATACTTAAACTTCAGCGGAATTCCGAGAACAATGGAAGAGTTCTGAAGCATTTTTAAAAGTCAGCGGAATACCGAGAACAATGGAAGAGTTGTGAAGCATTTTTTAACGTCAGCGGAATTCCAGAACAATGGAAGAGTTCCGAAGCATTTTTAAATGTCAGCGGAATTCCGAGAACAATGGAAGAGTTCCAAAACATTTTTAAATGTCAGCAGAATTCCGAGAACAATGGAAGAGTTCCGAAGCAATTTTAAACTACAGCAGAATTCCGAGAACAATGGAAGAGTTCTGAAGCCTTTTTAAATGTCAGCGGAATTCCGAGAACAATGGAAGAGTTCCGAAACATTTTTAAATGTCAGCGGAATTCTGAGAACAATGGAAGATTTCCGAAGCATTTTTAAACGTCAGCGGAATTCTGTGAACACTGGAAGAGTTCCGAAGCATTTTTAAACTTCAGCGGAATTTGGAGAACAATCGAAGAGTTCCGAAGCATTTTTAAAAGTCAGCGGAATTCCGAGAACAATGGAAGAGTTGTGAAGCATTTTTAAACGTCAGCGGAATTCCGAGAACAATGGAAGAGTTCCGAAGCATTTTTAAACGTCAGCGGAATTCCGAGAACAATTGAAGAGTTCTGAAGGCTTTTTTAATGTCTGCGGAATTCCGAGAACAATGGAAGAGTTCCGAAGCATTTTTAAATGTCAGCGGAATTCTGAGAAAAATGGAAGAGTTCCAAAGCATTTTTAAACTTCAGCAGAATTCCGAGAACAATGGAAGAGTTCCGAAGCATACTTAAACTTCAGCGGAATTCCGAGAACAAAGGAAGAGTTCAGAAGCATTTTTAAAAGTCAGCTGAATACCGAGAACAATGGAAGAGTTGTGAAGCATTTTTAAGCATCAGCGGAATTCCGAGAACAATGGAAGAGTTCCGAAGCATTTTTAAACGTCAGCGGAATTCCGAGAACAATGAAAGAGTTCTGAAGCCTTTTTAAATGTCAGCGGAATTCCGAGAACAATGGAAGAGTTCTGAAGCCTTTTTAAATGTCAGCGGAATTCCGAGAACAATGGAAGAGTTCTGAAGCCTTTTTAAATATCAGCGGAATTCCGAGAACAATGGAAGAGTTCCGAAGCATTTTTAAATGTCAGCGGAATTCTGAGAACAATGGAAGAGTTCCGAAGCATTTTTAAACTTCAGCGGAATTCCGAGAACAATGGAAGAGTTCTGAAGCATTTTTAAATGTCAGCGGAATTCCGAGAACAAAAGAAGAGATCCGAAGCATTTTTAAACGTCAGCGGAATTCCGAGAACAATGGAAGAGTTGTGAAGCATTTTTAAACGTCAGCGGAATTCCGAGAACAATGGAAGAGTTCCGAAGCATTTTTAAACGTCAGCGGAATTCCGAGAACAATGGAAGAGTTCTGAAGCCTTTTTAAATGTCAGCGGAATTCCGAGAACAATGGAAGAGTTCCGAAGCATTTTTAAATGTCAGCGGAATTCTGAGAACAATGGAAGAGTTCCGAAGCATTTTTAAACTTCAGCAGAATTCCGAGAACAATGGAAGAGTTCCGAAGCATACTTAAACTTCAGCGGAATTCCGAGAACAATGGAAGAGTTCTGAAGCATTTTTAAAAGTCAGCGGAATACCGAGAACAATGGAAGAGTTGTGAAGCATTTTTAAACGTCAGCGGAATTCCAGAACAATGGAAGAGTTCCGATGCATTTTTAAATGTCAGCGGAATTCCGAGAACAATGAAAGAGTTCCGAAGCATTTTTAAACGTCAGCGGAATTCTGCGAACACTGGAAGAGTTCCGAAGCATTTTTAAACTTCAGCGGAATTTGGAGAACAATCGAAGAGTTCCGAAGCATTTTTAAAAGTCAGCGGAATTCCGAGAACAATGGAAGAGTTGTGAAGCATTTTTAAGCGTCAGCGGAATTCCGAGAACAATGGAAGAGTTCCGAAGCATTTTTAAACTTCAGCAGAATTCTGAGAACAATGGAAGAGTTCCGAAACATTCTTAAACTTCAGCGGAATTCCGAGGACAATGGAAGAGTTTCGAAGCATTTTTAAAAGTCAGCGGAATTCCGAGAACAATAGAAGAGTTGTGAAGCAATTTTAAGCGTCAGCGGAATTCCGAGAACAATGGAAGTGTTCCGAAGCATTTTTAAACGTCAGCGGAATTCCGTGAACAATGGAAGAGTTCTGAAGCATTTTTAAAAGTCAGCGGAATTCTGAGAACAATAGAAGAGTTGTGAAGCATTTTTAAGCGTCAGCGGAATTCCGAGAACAATGGAAGAATTCCGAAGCATTTTTAAACTTCAAAACTTCAGCAGAATTCCGAGAACAATGGAAGAGTTCCGAAGCAGTCTTAAACTTCAGCGGAATTCCGAGAACAATGGAAGAGTTCCGAAGCATTTTTAAAAGTCAGCGGAATTCCGAGAACAATGGAAGAGTTCCGAAGCATTTTTAAAAGTCAGCAGAATTCCGTGAACAATAGAACGGTACCAAAGCATGTTTAAACTTCAGCGGAATTCTGAGAACAATGGAAGAGTTCCGAAGCATTTTTAAACGTCAACGGAATTCCGAGAACAATGGAAGAGTTCTGAAGCATTTTTAAACGTCAGCGGAATTTTGAAAACAATGGAAGATTTCCGAAGCATTTTTAAACGTCAGCGGAATTCTGCGATCACTGGAAGAGTTCCGAAGCATTTTTAAAAGTCAGCGGAATTCCGAGAACAATGGAAGAGTTGTGAAGCATTTTAAGCGTCAGCGGAATTCCGAGAACAATGGAAGAATTCCGAAGCATTTTTAAACTTCAAAACTTCAGCGGAATTCCGAGAACAATGGAAGAGTTCCGAAGCATTTTTAAAAGTCAGCGGAATTCCGAGAACAATGGAAGAGTTCCGAAGCATTTTTAAAAGTCAGAAGAATTCCGAGAACAATAGAAGGGTACCAAAGCATGTTTAAACTTCAGCGGAATTCTGAGAACAATGTAAGCGTTCCGAAGCATTTTTAAACTTCACCGCAATTCCGAGAACAATGGAAGAGTTCCGAAGCATTATTAAACGTCAGCGGAATTCCGAGAACAATGGAAGAGTTCTGAAGCATTTTTAAATGTCAGCGGAATTTTGAAAACAATGGAAGATTTCCGAAGCATTTTTAAACGTCAGCGGAATTCTGCGAACACTGGAAGAGTTCCGAAGCATTTTTAAACTTCAGCGGAATTTGGAGAACAATCGAAGAGTTCCGAAGCATTTTTAAAAGTCAGCGGAATTCCGAGAACAATGGAAGAGTTGTGAAGCATTTTTAAGCGTCAGCGGAATTCCGAGAATAATGGAAGAGTTCCGAAGCATTTTTAAACTTCAGCAGATTTCTGAGAACAATGGAAGCGTTCCGAAACATTCTTAAACTTCAGCGGAATTCCGAGGACAATGGAAGAGTTTCGAAGCATTTTTAAAAGTCAGCGGAATTCCGAGAATAATAGAAGAGTTGTGAAGCAATTTTAAGCATCAGCGGAATTCCGAGAACAATGGAAGTGTTCCGAAGCATTTTTAAACGTCAGCGGAATTCCGAGAACAATGGAAGAGTTCTGAAGCATTTTTAAAAGTCAGCAGAATTCTGAGAACAATAGAAGAGTTGTGAAGCATTGTTAAGCGTCAGCGGAATTCCGAGAACAATGGAAGAATTCCGAAGCATTTTTAAACTTCAAAACTTCAGCAGAATTCCGAGAACAATGGAAAAGTTCCGAAGCATTCTTAAACTTCAGCGGAATTCCGAGAACAATGGAAGAGTTCCGAAGCATTTTTAAAAGTCAGCGGAATTCCAAGAACAATGGAAGAGTTCCGAAGCATTTTTAAAAGTCAGCAGAATTCCGAGAACAATAGAAGGGTACCAAAGCATGTTTAAACTTCAGCGGAATTCTGAGAACAATGTAAGCGTTCCGAAGCATTTTTAAACTTCACTGCAATTCCGAGAACAATGGAAGAGTTCCGAAGCATTTTTAAAAGTCAGCAGAATTCCGAGAACAATAGAAGGGTACCAAAGCATGTTTAAACTTCAGCGGAATTCTGAGAACAATGGAAGAGTTCCGAAGCATTTTTAAACATCAGCGGAATTCCGAGAACAATGGAAGAGTTCTGAAGCATTTTTAAACGTCAGCGGAATTTTGAAAACAATGGAAGATTTCCGAAGCATTTTTAAACGTCAGCGAAATTCTGCGAACACTGGAAGAGTTCCGAAGCATTTTTAAACTTCAGCGGAATTTGGAGAACAATCGAAGAGTTCCGAAGCATTTTTAAAAGTCAGCGGAATTCCGAGAACAATGGAAGAGTTCTGAAGCATTTTTAAACGTCAGCGGAATTCCGAGAACAATGGAAGAGTTCTGAAGCCTTTTTAAATGTCAGCGGAATTCCGAGAACAATGGAAGAGTTCCGAAGCCTTTTTAAATGTCAGCGGAATTCCGAGAACAATGGAAGAGTTCCGAAGCATTTTTAAATGTCAGCGGAATTCTGAGAACAATGAAAGAGTTCCGAAGCATTTTTAAACTTCAGCAGAATTCCGAGAACAATGGAAGAGTTCCGAAGCATACTTAAACGTCAGCGGAATTCCGAGAACAATGGAAGAGTTCTGAAGCCTTTTTAAATGTCAGCGGAATTCCGAGAACAATGGAAGAGTTCCGAAGCATTTTTAAATGTCAGCGGAATTCTGAGAACAATGGGAGAGTTCCGAAGCATTTTTAAACTTCAGCAGAATTCCGAGAACAATGGAAGAGTTCCGAAGCATACTTAAACTTCAGCGGAATTCCGAGAACAATGGAAGAGTTCTGAAGCATTTTTAAAAGTCAGCGGAATACCGAGAACAATGGAAGAGTTGTGAAGCATTTTTAAACGTCAGCGGAATTCCAGAACAATGGAAGAGTTCCGATGCATTTTTAAATGTCAGCGGAATTCCGAGAACAATGAAAGAGTTCCGAAGCATTTTTAAACGTCAGCGGAATTCCGAGAACAATGGAAGAGTTGTGAAGCATTTTTAAACGTCAGCGGAATTCCGAGAACAATGGAAGAGTTCCGAAGCATTTTTAAACGTCAGCGGAATTCCGAGAACAATGGAAGAGTTCTGAAGCATTTTTAAACGTCAGCGGAATTCCGAGAACAATGGAAGAGTTCTGAAGCCTTTTTAAATGTCAGCGGAATTCCGAGAACAATGGAAGAGTTCTGAAGCCTTTTTAAATGTCAGCGGAATTCCGAGAACAATGGAAGAGTTCCGAAGCATTTTTAAATGTCAGCGGAATTCTGAGAACAATGGAAGAGTTCCGAAGCATTTTTAAACTTCAGCGGAATTCCAAGAACAATGGAAGAGTTCTGAAGCATTTTTAAAAGTCAGCAGAATTCTGAGAACAATAGAAGAGTTGTGAAGCATTTTTAAGCGTCAGCGGAATTCCGAGAACAATGGAAGAATTCCGAAGCATTTTTAAACTTCAAAACTTCAGCAGAATTCCGAGAACAATGGAAAAGTTCCGAAGCATTCTTAAACTTCAGCGGAATTCCGAGAACAATGGAAGAGTTCCGAAGCATTTTTAAAAGTCAGCGGAATTCCAAGAACAATGGAAGAGTTCCGAAGCATTTTTAAAAGTCAGCAGAATTCCGAGAACAATAGAAGGGTACCAAAGCATGTTTAAACTTCAGCGGAATTCTGAGAACAATGTAAGCGTTCCGAAGCATTTTTAAACTTCACTGCAATTCCGAGAACAATGGAAGAGTTCCGAAGCATTTTTAAACGTCAGCGGAATTCCGAGAACAATGGAAGAGTTCTGAAGCATTTTTAAACGTCAGCGGATTTTGAAAACAATGGAAGATTTCCGAAGCATTTTTAAACGTCAGCGGAATTCTGCAAACACTGGAAGAGTTCCGAAGCATTTTTAAACTTCAGCGGAATTTGGAGAACAATCAAAGAGTTCCGAAGCAATTTTAAAAGTCAGCGGAATTCCGAGAACAATGGAAGAGTTGTGAAGCATTTTTAAACGTCAGTGGAATTCCAAGAACAAAGGAGGAGTTCCGAAGCATTTTTAAACGTCAGCGGAATTCCGAGAACAATGCAAGAGTTCCGAAGCATTTTTAAACGTCAGTGGAATTCCAAGAACAAAGGAAGAGTTCCGAAGCATTTTTAAACATCAGCGGAATTCCGAGAACAATGGAAGAGTTCCGAAGCATACTTAAACTTCAGCGGAATTCCGAGAAGAATGGAAGAGTTCTGAAGCATTTTTAAAAGTCAGCGGAATTCCGAGAACAATGGAAGAGTTCCGAAGCATTTTTAAAAGTCAGCGGAATTCCGAGAACAATGGAAGAGTTCCGAAGCATTTTTAAAAGTCAGCAGAATTCCGAGAACAATAGAAGGGTACCAAAGCATGTTTAAACTTCAGCGGAATTCTGAGAACAATGGAAGAGTTCCAAAGCATTTTTAAACATCAGCGGAATTCCGAGAACAATGGAAGAGTTCTGAAGCATTTTTAAACGTCAGCGGAATTTTGAAAACAATGGAAGATTTCCGAAGCATTTTTAAACGTCAGCGAAATTCTGCGAACACTGGAAGAGTTCCGAAGCATTTTTAAACTTCAGCGGAATTTGGAGAACAATCGAAGAGTTCCGAAGCATTTTTAAAAGTCAGCGGAATTCCGAGAACAATGGAAGAGTTCTGAAGCATTTTTAAACGTCAGCGGAATTCCGAGAACAATGGAAGAGTTCTGAAGCCTTTTTAAATGTCAGCGGAATTCCGAGAACAATGGAAGAGTTCCGAAGCCTTTTTAAATGTCAGCGGAATTCCGAGAACAATGGAAGAGTTCCGAAGCATTTTTAAATGTCAGCGGAATTCTGAGAACAATGAAAGAGTTCCGAAGCATTTTTAAACTTCAGCAGAATTCCGAGAACAATGGAAGAGTTCCGAAGCATACTTAAACTTCAGCGGAATTCCGAGAACAATGGAAGAGTTCTGAAGCATTTTTAAACGTCAGCGGAATTCCGAGAACAATGGAAGATTTCCGAAGCATTTTTAAACGTCAGCGGAATTCCGAAAACAATGGAAGAGTTCTGAATCCTTTATAAATGTCAGCAGAATTCCGAGAACAATGGAAGAGTTCCGAAGCATACTTAAACTTCAGCGGAATTCCGAGAACAATGGAAGAGTTCTGAAGCATTTTTAAAAGTCAGCGGAATACCGAGAACAATGGAAGAGTTGTGAAGTATTTTTTAACGTCAGCGGAATTCCAGAACAATGGAAGAGTTCCGAAGCATTTTTAAATGTCAGCGGAATTCCGAGAACAATGGAAGAGTTCCAAAACATTTTTAAATGTCAGCAGAATTCCGAGAACAATGGAAGAGTTCCGAAGCAATTTTAAACTACAGCAGAATTCCGAGAACAATGGAAGAGTTCTGAAGCCTTTTTAAATGTCAGCGGAATTCCGAGAACAATGGAAGAGTTCCGAAACATTTTTAAATGTCAGCGGAATTCTGAGAACAATGGAAGATTTCCGAAGCATTTTTAAACGTCAGCGGAATTCTGTGAACACTGGAAGAGTTCCGAAGCATTTTTAAACTTCAGCGGAATTTGGAGAACAATCGAAGAGTTCCGAAGCATTTTTAAAAGTCAGCGGAATTCCGAGAACAATGGAAGAGTTGTGAAGCATTTTTAAACGTCAGCGGAATTCCGAGAACAATGGAAGAGTTCCGAAGCATTTTTAAACGTCAGCGGAATTCCGAGAACAATTGAAGAGTTCTGAAGGCTTTTTTAATGTCTGCGGAATTCCGAGAACAATGGAAGAGTTCCGAAGCATTTTTAAATGTCAGCGGAATTCTGAGAAAAATGGAAGAGTTCCAAAGCATTTTTAAACTTCAGCAGAATTCCGAGAACAATGGAAGAGTTCCGAAGCATACTTAAACTTCAGCGGAATTCCGAGAACAAAGGAAGAGTTCAGAAGCATTTTTAAAAGTCAGCTGAATACCGAGAACAATGGAAGAGTTGTGAAGCATTTTTAAGCATCAGCGGAATTCCGAGAACAATGGAAGAGTTCCGAAGCATTTTTAAACGTCAGCGGAATTCCGAGAACAATGAAAGAGTTCTGAAGCCTTTTTAAATGTCAGCGGAATTCCGAGAACAATGGAAGAGTTCTGAAGCCTTTTTAAATGTCAGCGGAATTCCGAGAACAATGGAAGAGTTCTGAAGCCTTTTTAAATATCAGCGGAATTCCGAGAACAATGGAAGAGTTCCGAGGCATTTTTAAATGTCAGCGGAATTCTGAGAACAATGGAAGAGTTCCGAAGCATTTTTAAACTTCAGCGGAATTCCGAGAACAATGGAAGAGTTCTGAAGCATTTTTAAATGTCAGCGGAATTCCGAGAACAATAGAAGAGATCCGAAGCATTTTTAAACGTCAGCGGAATTCCGAGAACAATGGAAGAGTTGTGAAGCATTTTTAAAGGTCAGCGGAATTCCGAGAACAATGGAAGAGTTCCGAAGCATTTTTAAACGTCAGCGGAATTCCGAGAACAATGGAAGAGTTCCGAAGCATTTTTAAAAGTCAGCAGAATTCCGAGAACAATAGAAGGGTACCAAAGCATGTTTAAACTTCAGCGGAATTCTGAGAACAATGGAAGAGTTCCAAAGCATTTTTAAACATCAGCGGAATTCCGAGAACAATGGAAGAGTTCTGAAGCATTTTTAAACGTCAGCGGAATTTTGAAAACAATGGAAGATTTCCGAAGCATTTTTAAACGTCAGCGAAATTCTGCGAACACTGGAAGAGTTACGAAGCATTTTTAAACTTCAGCGGAATTTGGAGAACAATCGAAGAGTTCCGAAGCATTTTTAAAAGTCAGCGGAATTCCGAGAACAATGGAAGAGTTCTGAAGCATTTTTAAACGTCAGCGGAATTCCGAGAACAATGGAAGAGTTCTGAAGCCTTTTTAAATGTCAGCGGAATTCCGAGAACAATGGAAGAGTTCCGAAGCCTTTTTAAATGTCAGCGGAATTCCGAGAACAATGGAAGAGTTCCGAAGCATTTTTAAATGTCAGCGGAATTGTGAGAACAATGAAAGAGTTCCGAAGCATTTTTAAACTTCAGCAGAATTCCGAGAACAATGGAAGAGTTCCGAAGCATACTTAAACTTCAGCGGAATTCCGAGAACAATGGAAGAGTTCTGAAGCATTTTTAAACGTCAGCGGAATTCCGAGAACAATGGAAGATTTCCGAAGCATTTTTAAACGTCAGCGGAATTCCGAAAACAATGGAAGAGTTCTGAATCCTTTATAAATGTCAGCAGAATTCCGAGAACAATGGAAGAGTTCCGAAGCATACTTAAACTTCAGCGGAATTCCGAGAACAATGGAAGAGTTCTGAAGCATTTTTAAAAGTCAGCGGAATACCGAGAACAATGGAAGAGTTGTGAAGCATTTTTTAACGTCAGCGGAATTCCAGAACAATGGAAGAGTTCCGAAGCATTTTTAAATGTCAGCGGAATTCCGAGAACAATGGAAGAGTTCCAAAACATTTTTAAATGTCAGCAGAATTCCGAGAACAATGGAAGAGTTCCGAAGCAATTTTAAACTACAGCAGAATTCCGAGAACAATGGAAGAGTTCTGAAGCCTTTTTAAATGTCAGCGGAATTCCGAGAACAATGGAAGAGTTCCGAAACATTTTTAAATGTCAGCGGAATTCTGAGAACAATGGAAGATTTCCGAAGCATTTTTAAACGTCAGCGGAATTCTGTGAACACTGGAAGAGTTCCGAAGCATTTTTAAACTTCAGCGGAATTTGGAGAACAATCGAAGAGTTCCGAAGCATTTTTAAAAGTCAGCGGAATTCCGAGAACAATGGAAGAGTTGTGAAGCATTTTTAAACGTCAGCGGAATTCCGAGAACAATGGAAGAGTTCCGAAGCATTTTTAAACGTCAGCGGAATTCCGAGAACAATTGAAGAGTTCTGAAGGCTTTTTTAATGTCTGCGGAATTCCGAGAACAATGGAAGAGTTCCGAAGCATTTTTAAATGTCAGCGGAATTCTGAGAAAAATGGAAGAGTTCCAAAGCATTTTTAAACTTCAGCAGAATTCCGAGAACAATGGAAGAGTTCCGAAGCATACTTAAACTTCAGCGGAATTCCGAGAACAAAGGAAGAGTTCAGAAGCATTTTTAAAAGTCAGCTGAATACCGAGAACAATGGAAGAGTTGTGAAGCATTTTTAAGCATCAGCGGAATTCCGAGAACAATGGAAGAGTTCCGAAGCATTTTTAAACGTCAGCGGAATTCCGAGAACAATGAAAGAGTTCTGAAGCCTTTTTAAATGTCAGCGGAATTCCGAGAACAATGGAAGAGTTCTGAAGCCTTTTTAAATGTCAGCGGAATTCCGAGAACAATGGAAGAGTTCTGAAGCCTTTTTAAATATCAGCGGAATTCCGAGAACAATGGAAGAGTTCCGAGGCATTTTTAAATGTCAGCGGAATTCTGAGAACAATGGAAGAGTTCCGAAGCATTTTTAAACTTCAGCGGAATTCCGAGAACAATGGAAGAGTTCTGAAGCATTTTTAAACGTCAGCGGAATTCCGAGAACAATGGAAGAGTTCCGAAGCATTTTTAAACGTCAGCGGAATTCCGAGAACAATGGAAGAGTTCTGAAGCATTTTTAAACGTCAGCGGAATTCCGAGAACAATGGAAGAGTTCTGAAGCCTTTTTAAATGTCAGCGGAATTCCGAGAACAATGGAAGAGTTCTGAAGCCTTTTTAAATGTCAGCGGAATTCCGAGAACAATGGAAGAGTTCCGAAGCATTTTTAAATGTCAGCGGAATTCTGAGAACAATGGAAGAGTTCCGAAGCATTTTTAAACTTCAGCGGAATTCCAAGAACAATGGAAGAGTTCTGAAGCATTTTTAAAAGTCAGCAGAATTCTGAGAACAATAGAAGAGTTGTGAAGCATTTTTAAGCGTCAGCGGAATTCCGAGAACAATGGAAGAATTCCGAAGCATTTTTAAACTTCAAAACTTCAGCAGAATTCCGAGAACAATGGAAAAGTTCCGAAGCATTCTTAAACTTCAGCGGAATTCCGAGAACAATGGAAGAGTTCCGAAGCATTTTTAAAAGTCAGCGGAATTCCAAGAACAATGGAAGAGTTCCGAAGCATTTTTAAAAGTCAGCAGAATTCCGAGAACAATAGAAGGGTACCAAAGCATGTTTAAACTTCAGCGGAATTCTGAGAACAATGTAAGCGTTCCGAAGCATTTTTAAACTTCACTGCAATTCCGAGAACAATGGAAGAGTTCCGAAGCATTTTTAAACGTCAGCGGAATTCCGAGAACAATGGAAGAGTTCTGAAGCATTTTTAAACGTCAGCGGATTTTGAAAACAATGGAAGATTTCCGAAGCATTTTTAAACGTCAGCGGAATTCTGCAAACACTGGAAGAGTTCCGAAGCATTTTTAAACTTCAGCGGAATTTGGAGAACAATCAAAGAGTTCCGAAGCAATTTTAAAAGTCAGCGGAATTCCGAGAACAATGGAAGAGTTGTGAAGCATTTTTAAACGTCAGTGGAATTCCAAGAACAAAGGAGGAGTTCCGAAGCATTTTTAAACGTCAGCGGAATTCCGAGAACAATGCAAGAGTTCCGAAGCATTTTTAAACGTCAGTGGAATTCCAAGAACAAAGGAAGAGTTCCGAAGCATTTTTAAACATCAGCGGAATTCCGAGAACAATGGAAGAGTTCCGAAGCATACTTAAACTTCAGCGGAATTCCGAGAAGAATGGAAGAGTTCTGAAGCATTTTTAAAAGTCAGCGGAATTCCGAGAACAATGGAAGAGTTCCGAAGCATTTTTAAAAGTCAGCGGAATTCCGAGAACAATGGAAGAGTTCCGAAGCATTTTTAAAAGTCAGCAGAATTCCGAGAACAATAGAAGGGTACCAAAGCATGTTTAAACTTCAGCGGAATTCTGAGAACAATGGAAGAGTTCCAAAGCATTTTTAAACATCAGCGGAATTCCGAGAACAATGGAAGAGTTCTGAAGCATTTTTAAACGTCAGCGGAATTTTGAAAACAATGGAAGATTTCCGAAGCATTTTTAAACGTCAGCGAAATTCTGCGAACACTGGAAGAGTTCCGAAGCATTTTTAAACTTCAGCGGAATTTGGAGAACAATCGAAGAGTTCCGAAGCATTTTTAAAAGTCAGCGGAATTCCGAGAACAATGGAAGAGTTCTGAAGCATTTTTAAACGTCAGCGGAATTCCGAGAACAATGGAAGAGTTCTGAAGCCTTTTTAAATGTCAGCGGAATTCCGAGAACAATGGAAGAGTTCCGAAGCCTTTTTAAATGTCAGCGGAATTCCGAGAACAATGGAAGAGTTCCGAAGCATTTTTAAATGTCAGCGGAATTCTGAGAACAATGAAAGAGTTCCGAAGCATTTTTAAACTTCAGCAGAATTCCGAGAACAATGGAAGAGTTCCGAAGCATACTTAAACTTCAGCGGAATTCCGAGAACAATGGAAGAGTTCTGAAGCATTTTTAAACGTCAGCGGAATTCCGAGAACAATGGAAGATTTCCGAAGCATTTTTAAACGTCAGCGGAATTCCGAAAACAATGGAAGAGTTCTGAATCCTTTATAAATGTCAGCAGAATTCCGAGAACAATGGAAGAGTTCCGAAGCATACTTAAACTTCAGCGGAATTCCGAGAACAATGGAAGAGTTCTGAAGCATTTTTAAAAGTCAGCGGAATACCGAGAACAATGGAAGAGTTGTGAAGTATTTTTTAACGTCAGCGGAATTCCAGAACAATGGAAGAGTTCCGAAGCATTTTTAAATGTCAGCGGAATTCCGAGAACAATGGAAGAGTTCCAAAACATTTTTAAATGTCAGCAGAATTCCGAGAACAATGGAAGAGTTCCGAAGCAATTTTAAACTACAGCAGAATTCCGAGAACAATGGAAGAGTTCTGAAGCCTTTTTAAATGTCAGCGGAATTCCGAGAACAATGGAAGAGTTCCGAAACATTTTTAAATGTCAGCGGAATTCTGAGAACAATGGAAGATTTCCGAAGCATTTTTAAACGTCAGCGGAATTCTGTGAACACTGGAAGAGTTCCGAAGCATTTTTAAACTTCAGCGGAATTTGGAGAACAATCGAAGAGTTCCGAAGCATTTTTAAAAGTCAGCGGAATTCCGAGAACAATGGAAGAGTTGTGAAGCATTTTTAAACGTCAGCGGAATTCCGAGAACAATGGAAGAGTTCCGAAGCATTTTTAAACGTCAGCGGAATTCCGAGAACAATTGAAGAGTTCTGAAGGCTTTTTTAATGTCTGCGGAATTCCGAGAACAATGGAAGAGTTCCGAAGCATTTTTAAATGTCAGCGGAATTCTGAGAAAAATGGAAGAGTTCCAAAGCATTTTTAAACTTCAGCAGAATTCCGAGAACAATGGAAGAGTTCCGAAGCATACTTAAACTTCAGCGGAATTCCGAGAACAAAGGAAGAGTTCAGAAGCATTTTTAAAAGTCAGCTGAATACCGAGAACAATGGAAGAGTTGTGAAGCATTTTTAAGCATCAGCGGAATTCCGAGAACAATGGAAGAGTTCCGAAGCATTTTTAAACGTCAGCGGAATTCCGAGAACAATGAAAGAGTTCTGAAGCCTTTTTAAATGTCAGCGGAATTCCGAGAACAATGGAAGAGTTCTGAAGCCTTTTTAAATGTCAGCGGAATTCCGAGAACAATGGAAGAGTTCTGAAGCCTTTTTAAATATCAGCGGAATTCCGAGAACAATGGAAGAGTTCCGAGGCATTTTTAAATGTCAGCGGAATTCTGAGAACAATGGAAGAGTTCCGAAGCATTTTTAAACTTCAGCGGAATTCCGAGAACAATGGAAGAGTTCTGAAGCATTTTTAAATGTCAGCGGAATTCCGAGAACAATAGAAGAGATCCGAAGCATTTTTAAACGTCAGCGGAATTCCGAGAACAATGGAAGAGTTGTGAAGCATTTTTAAAGGTCAGCGGAATTCCGAGAACAATGGAAGAGTTCCGAAGCATTTTTAAACGTCAGCGGAATTCCGAGAACAATGGAAGAGTTCCGAAGCATTTTTAAAAGTCAGCAGAATTCCGAGAACAATAGAAGGGTACCAAAGCATGTTTAAACTTCAGCGGAATTCTGAGAACAATGGAAGAGTTCCAAAGCATTTTTAAACATCAGCGGAATTCCGAGAACAATGGAAGAGTTCTGAAGCATTTTTAAACGTCAGCGGAATTTTGAAAACAATGGAAGATTTCCGAAGCATTTTTAAACGTCAGCGAAATTCTGCGAACACTGGAAGAGTTACGAAGCATTTTTAAACTTCAGCGGAATTTGGAGAACAATCGAAGAGTTCCGAAGCATTTTTAAAAGTCAGCGGAATTCCGAGAACAATGGAAGAGTTCTGAAGCATTTTTAAACGTCAGCGGAATTCCGAGAACAATGGAAGAGTTCTGAAGCCTTTTTAAATGTCAGCGGAATTCCGAGAACAATGGAAGAGTTCCGAAGCCTTTTTAAATGTCAGCGGAATTCCGAGAACAATGGAAGAGTTCCGAAGCATTTTTAAATGTCAGCGGAATTGTGAGAACAATGAAAGAGTTCCGAAGCATTTTTAAACTTCAGCAGAATTCCGAGAACAATGGAAGAGTTCCGAAGCATACTTAAACTTCAGCGGAATTCCGAGAACAATGGAAGAGTTCTGAAGCATTTTTAAACGTCAGCGGAATTCCGAGAACAATGGAAGATTTCCGAAGCATTTTTAAACGTCAGCGGAATTCCGAAAACAATGGAAGAGTTCTGAATCCTTTATAAATGTCAGCAGAATTCCGAGAACAATGGAAGAGTTCCGAAGCATACTTAAACTTCAGCGGAATTCCGAGAACAATGGAAGAGTTCTGAAGCATTTTTAAAAGTCAGCGGAATACCGAGAACAATGGAAGAGTTGTGAAGCATTTTTTAACGTCAGCGGAATTCCAGAACAATGGAAGAGTTCCGAAGCATTTTTAAATGTCAGCGGAATTCCGAGAACAATGGAAGAGTTCCAAAACATTTTTAAATGTCAGCAGAATTCCGAGAACAATGGAAGAGTTCCGAAGCAATTTTAAACTACAGCAGAATTCCGAGAACAATGGAAGAGTTCTGAAGCCTTTTTAAATGTCAGCGGAATTCCGAGAACAATGGAAGAGTTCCGAAACATTTTTAAATGTCAGCGGAATTCTGAGAACAATGGAAGATTTCCGAAGCATTTTTAAACGTCAGCGGAATTCTGTGAACACTGGAAGAGTTCCGAAGCATTTTTAAACTTCAGCGGAATTTGGAGAACAATCGAAGAGTTCCGAAGCATTTTTAAAAGTCAGCGGAATTCCGAGAACAATGGAAGAGTTGTGAAGCATTTTTAAACGTCAGCGGA
Source organism: Phyllobates terribilis (assembly GCF_046119375.1). Lineage (NCBI taxonomy): Eukaryota > Metazoa > Chordata > Amphibia > Anura > Dendrobatidae > Phyllobates > Phyllobates terribilis. The sequence continues at coordinate 16,278,251 of NW_027362775.1, read as the reverse complement.
ATTCCGAGAACAATGGAAGAGTTCCGAAGCATTTTTAAACGTCAGCGGAATTCCGAGAACAATTGAAGAGTTCTGAAGGCTTTTTTAATGTCTGCGGAATTCCGAGAACAATGGAAGAGTTCCGAAGCATTTTTAAATGTCAGCGGAATTCTGAGAAAAATGGAAGAGTTCCAAAGCATTTTTAAACTTCAGCAGAATTCCGAGAACAATGGAAGAGTTCCGAAGCATACTTAAACTTCAGCGGAATTCCGAGAACAAAGGAAGAGTTCAGAAGCATTTTTAAAAGTCAGCTGAATACCGAGAACAATGGAAGAGTTGTGAAGCATTTTTAAGCATCAGCGGAATTCCGAGAACAATGGAAGAGTTCCGAAGCATTTTTAAACGTCAGCGGAATTCCGAGAACAATGAAAGAGTTCTGAAGCCTTTTTAAATGTCAGCGGAATTCCGAGAACAATGGAAGAGTTCTGAAGCCTTTTTAAATGTCAGCGGAATTCCGAGAACAATGGAAGAGTTCTGAAGCCTTTTTAAATATCAGCGGAATTCCGAGAACAATGGAAGAGTTCCGAGGCATTTTTAAATGTCAGCGGAATTCTGAGAACAATGGAAGAGTTCCGAAGCATTTTTAAACTTCAGCGGAATTCCGAGAACAATGGAAGAGTTCTGAAGCATTTTTAAATGTCAGCGGAATTCCGAGAACAATAGAAGAGATCCGAAGCATTTTTAAACGTCAGCGGAATTCCGAGAACAATGGAAGAGTTGTGAAGCATTTTTAAAGGTCAGCGGAATTCCGAGAACAATGGAAGAGTTCCGAAGCATTTTTAAACGTCAGCGGAATTCCGAGAACAATGGAAGAGTTCTGAAGCCTTTTTAAATGTCAGCGGAATTCCGAGAACAATGGAAGAGTTCCGAAGCATTTTTAAATGTCAGCGGAATTCTGAGAACAATGGAAGAGTTCCGAAGCATTTTTAAACTTCAGCAGAATTCCGAGAACAATGGAAGAGTTCCGAAGCATACTTAAACTTCAGCGGAATTCCGAGAACAATGGAAGAGTTCTGAAGCATTTTTAAAAGTCAGCGGAATACCGAGAACAATGGAAGAGTTGTGAAGCATTTTTAAACGTCAGCGGAATTCCAGAACAATGGAAGAGTTCCGATGCATTTTTAAATGTCAGCGGAATTCCGAGAACAATGAAAGAGTTCCGAAGCATTTTTAAACGTCAGCGGAATTCCGAGAACAATGGAAGAGTTGTGAAGCATTTTTAAACGTCAGCGGAATTCCGAGAACAATGGAAGAGTTCCGAAGCATTTTTAAACGTCAGCGGAATTCCGAGAACAATGGAAGTGTTCCGAAGCATTTTTAAACGTCAGCGGAATTCCGTGAACAATGGAAGAGTTCTGAAGCATTTTTAAAAGTCAGCGGAATTCTGAGAACAATAGAAGAGTTGTGAAGCATTTTTAAGCGTCAGCGGAATTCCGAGAACAATGGAAGATTTCCGAAGCATTTTTAAACGTCAGCGGAATTCTGCGAACACTGGAAGAGTTCCGAAGCATTTTTAAACTTCAGCGGAATTTGGAGAACAATCGAAGAGTTCCGAAGCATTTTTAAAAGTCAGCGGAATTCCGAGAACAATGGAAGAGTTGTGAAGCATTTTTAAGCGTCAGCGGAATTCCGAGAACAATGGAAGAGTTCCGAAGCATTTTTAAACTTCAGCAGAATTCTGAGAACAATGGAAGAGTTCCGAAACATTCTTAAACTTCAGCGGAATTCCGAGGACAATGGAAGAGTTTCGAAGCATTTTTAAAAGTCAGCGGAATTCCGAGAACAATAGAAGAGTTGTGAAGCAATTTTAAGCGTCAGCGGAATTCCGAGAACAATGGAAGTGTTCCGAAGCATTTTTAAACGTCAGCGGAATTCCGTGAACAATGGAAGAGTTCTGAAGCATTTTTAAAAGTCAGCGGAATTCTGAGAACAATAGAAGAGTTGTGAAGCATTTTTAAGCGTCAGCGGAATTCCGAGAACAATGGAAGAATTCCGAAGCATTTTTAAACTTCAAAACTTCAGCAGAATTCCGAGAACAATGGAAGAGTTCCGAAGCAGTCTTAAACTTCAGCGGAATTCCGAGAACAATGGAAGAGTTCCGAAGCATTTTTAAAAGTCAGCGGAATTCCGAGAACAATGGAAGAGTTCCGAAGCATTTTTAAAAGTCAGCAGAATTCCGTGAACAATAGAACGGTACCAAAGCATGTTTAAACTTCAGCGGAATTCTGAGAACAATGGAAGAGTTCCGAAGCATTTTTAAACGTCAACGGAATTCCGAGAACAATGGAAGAGTTCTGAAGCATTTTTAAACGTCAGCGGAATTTTGAAAACAATGGAAGATTTCCGAAGCATTTTTAAACGTCAGCGGAATTCTGCGATCACTGGAAGAGTTCCGAAGCATTTTTAAAAGTCAGCGGAATTCCGAGAACAATGGAAGAGTTGTGAAGCATTTTAAGCGTCAGCGGAATTCCGAGAACAATGGAAGAATTCCGAAGCATTTTTAAACTTCAAAACTTCAGCGGAATTCCGAGAACAATGGAAGAGTTCCGAAGCATTTTTAAAAGTCAGCGGAATTCCGAGAACAATGGAAGAGTTCCGAAGCATTTTTAAAAGTCAGCAGAATTCCGAGAACAATAGAAGGGTACCAAAGCATGTTTAAACTTCAGCGGAATTCTGAGAACAATGTAAGCGTTCCGAAGCATTTTTAAACTTCACCGCAATTCCGAGAACAATGGAAGAGTTCCGAAGCATTTTTAAACGTCAGCGGAATTTTGAAAACAATGGAAGATTTCCGAAGCATTTTTAAACGTCAGCGGAATTCTGCGAACACTGGAAGAGTTCCGAAGCATTTTTAAACTTCAGCGGAATTTGGAGAACAATCGAAGAGTTCCGAAGCATTTTTAAAAGTCAGCGGAATTCCGAGAACAATGGAAGAGTTGTGAAGCATTTTTAAGCGTCAGCGGAATTCCGAGAATAATGGAAGAGTTCCGAAGCATTTTTAAACTTCAGCAGATTTCTGAGAACAATGGAAGCGTTCCGAAACATTCTTAAACTTCAGCGGAATTCCGAGGACAATGGAAGAGTTTCGAAGCATTTTTAAAAGTCAGCGGAATTCCGAGAATAATAGAAGAGTTGTGAAGCAATTTTAAGCATCAGCGGAATTCCGAGAACAATGGAAGTGTTCCGAAGCATTTTTAAACGTCAGCGGAATTCCGAGAACAATGGAAGAGTTCTGAAGCATTTTTAAAAGTCAGCAGAATTCTGAGAACAATAGAAGAGTTGTGAAGCATTTTTAAGCGTCAGCGGAATTCCGAGAACAATGGAAGAATTCCGAAGCATTTTTAAACTTCAAAACTTCAGCAGAATTCCGAGAACAATGGAAAAGTTCCGAAGCATTCTTAAACTTCAGCGGAATTCCGAGAACAATGGAAGAGTTCCGAAGCATTTTTAAAAGTCAGCGGAATTCCAAGAACAATGGAAGAGTTCCGAAGCATTTTTAAAAGTCAGCAGAATTCCGAGAACAATAGAAGGGTACCAAAGCATGTTTAAACTTCAGCGGAATTCTGAGAACAATGTAAGCGTTCCGAAGCATTTTTAAACTTCACTGCAATTCCGAGAACAATGGAAGAGTTCCGAAGCATTTTTAAACGTCAGCGGAATTCCGAGAACAATGGAAGAGTTCTGAAGCATTTTTAAACGTCAGCGGATTTTGAAAACAATGGAAGATTTCCGAAGCATTTTTAAACGTCAGCGGAATTCTGCAAACACTGGAAGAGTTCCGAAGCATTTTTAAACTTCAGCGGAATTTGGAGAACAATCAAAGAGTTCCGAAGCAATTTTAAAAGTCAGCGGAATTCCGAGAACAATGGAAGAGTTGTGAAGCATTTTTAAACGTCAGTGGAATTCCAAGAACAAAGGAGGAGTTCCGAAGCATTTTTAAACGTCAGCGGAATTCCGAGAACAATGGAAGAGTTCTGAAGCATTTTTAAAAGTCAGCGGAATTCCGAGAACAATGGAAGAGTTCCGAAGCATTTTTAAAAGTCAGCGGAATTCCGAGAACAATGGAAGAGTTCCGAAGCATTTTTAAAAGTCAGCAGAATTCCGAGAACAATAGAAGGGTACCAAAGCATGTTTAAACTTCAGCGGAATTCTGAGAACAATGGAAGAGTTCCGAAGCATTTTTAAACATCAGCGGAATTCCGAGAACAATGGAAGAGTTCTGAAGCATTTTTAAACGTCAGCGGAATTTTGAAAACAATGGAAGATTTCCGAAGCATTTTTAAACGTCAGCGAAATTCTGCGAACACTGGAAGAGTTCCGAAGCATTTTTAAACTTCAGCGGAATTTGGAGAACAATCGAAGAGTTCCGAAGCATTTTTAAAAGTCAGCGGAATTCCGAGAACAATGGAAGAGTTCTGAAGCACTTTTAAACGTCAGCGGAATTCCGAGAACAATGGAAGAGTTCTGAAGCCTTTTTAAATGTCAGCGGAATTCCGAGAACAATGGAAGAGTTCCGAAGCCTTTTTAAATGTCAGCGGAATTCCGAGAACAATGGAAGAGTTCCGAAGCATTTTTAAATGTCAGCGGAATTCTGAGAACAATGAAAGAGTTCCGAAGCATTTTTAAACTTCAGCAGAATTCCGAGAACAATGGAAGAGTTCCGAAGCATACTTAAACTTCAGCGGAATTCCGAGAACAATGGAAGAGTTCTGAAGCATTTTTAAACGTCAGCGGAATTCCGAGAACAATGGAAGAGTTCCAAAACATTTTTAAATGTCAGCAGAATTCCGAGAACAATGGAAGAGTTCCGAAGCCTTTTTAAATGTCAGCGGAATTCCGAGAACAATGGAAGATTTCCGAAGCATTTTTAAACGTCAGCGGAATTCTGTGAACACTGGAAGAGTTCCGAAGCATTTTTAAACTTCAGCGGAATTTGGAGAACAATCGAAGAGTTCCGAAGCATTTTTAAAAGTCAGCGGAATTCCGAGAACAATGGAAGAGTTGTGAAGCATTTTTAAACGTCAGCGGAATTCCGAGAACAATTGAAGAGTTCTGAAGGCTTTTTTAATGTCTGCGGAATTCCGAGAACAATGGAAGAGTTCCGAAGCATTTTTAAATGTCAGCGGAATTCTGAGAAAAATGGAAGAGTTCCAAAGCATTTTTAAACTTCAGCAGAATTCCGAGAACAATGGAAGAGTTCCGAAGCATACTTAAACTTCAGCGGAATTCCGAGAACAAAGGAAGAGTTCAGAAGCATTTTTAAAAGTCAGCTGAATACCGAGAACAATGGAAGAGTTGTGAAGCATTTTTAAGCATCAGCGGAATTCCGAGAACAATGGAAGAGTTCCGAAGCATTTTTAAACGTCAGCGGAATTCCGAGAACAATGAAAGAGTTCTGAAGCCTTTTTAAATGTCAGTGGAATTCCGAGAACAATGGAAGAGTTCTGAAGCCTTTTTAAATGTCAGCGGAATTCCGAGAACAATGGAAGAGTTCTGAAGCCTTTTTAAATGTCAGCGGAATTCCGAGAACAATGGAAGAGTTCCGAAGCATTTTTAAATGTCAGCGGAATTCTGAGAACAATGGAAGAGTTCCGAAGCATTTTTAAACTTCAGCGGAATTCCGAGAACAATGGAAGAGTTCTGAAGCATTTTTAAATGTCAGCGGAATTCCGAGAACAATAGAAGAGATCTGAAGCATTTTTAAACGTCAGCGGAATTCCGAGAACAATGGAAGAGTTGTGAAGCATTTTTAAACGTCAGCGGAATTCCGAGAACAATGGAAGAGTTCCGAAGCATTTTTAAACGTCAGCGGAATTCCGAGAACAATGGAAGAGTTCTGAAGCCTTTTTAAATGTCAGCGGAATTCCGAGAACAATGGAAGAGTTCCGAAGCATTTTTAAATGTCAGCGGAATTCTGAGAACAATGGAAGAGTTCCGAAGCATTTTTAAACTTCAGCAGAATTCCGAGAACAATGGAAGAGTTCCGAAGCATACTTAAACTTCAGCGGAATTCCGAGAACAATGGAAGAGTTCCGAAGCATTTTTAAAAGTCAGCAGAATTCCGAGAACAATAGAAGGGTACCAAAGCATGTTTAAACTTCAGCGGAATTCTGAGAACAATGGAAGAGTTCCGAAGCATTTTTAAACATCAGCGGAATTCCGAGAACAATGGAAGAGTTCTGAAGCATTTTTAAACGTCAGCGGAATTTTGAAAACAATGGAAGATTTCCGAAGCATTTTTAAACGTCAGCGAAATTCTGCGAACACTGGAAGAGTTCCGAAGCATTTTTAAACTTCAGCGGAATTTGGAGAACAATCGAAGAGTTCCGAAGCATTTTTAAAAGTCAGCGGAATTCCGAGAACAATGGAAGAGTTCTGAAGCACTTTTAAACGTCAGCGGAATTCCGAGAACAATGGAAGAGTTCTGAAGCCTTTTTAAATGTCAGCGGAATTCCGAGAACAATGGAAGAGTTCCGAAGCCTTTTTAAATGTCAGCGGAATTCCGAGAACAATGGAAGAGTTCCGAAGCATTTTTAAATGTCAGCGGAATTCTGAGAACAATGAAAGAGTTCCGAAGCATTTTTAAACTTCAGCAGAATTCCGAGAACAATGGAAGAGTTCCGAAGCATACTTAAACTTCAGCGGAATTCCGAGAACAATGGAAGAGTTCTGAAGCATTTTTAAACGTCAGCGGAATTCCGAGAACAATGGAAGAGTTCCAAAACATTTTTAAATGTCAGCAGAATTCCGAGAACAATGGAAGAGTTCCGAAGCCTTTTTAAATGTCAGCGGAATTCCGAGAACAATGGAAGATTTCCGAAGCATTTTTAAACGTCAGCGGAATTCTGTGAACACTGGAAGAGTTCCGAAGCATTTTTAAACTTCAGCGGAATTTGGAGAACAATCGAAGAGTTCCGAAGCATTTTTAAAAGTCAGCGGAATTCCGAGAACAATGGAAGAGTTGTGAAGCATTTTTAAACGTCAGCGGAATTCCGAGAACAATTGAAGAGTTCTGAAGGCTTTTTTAATGTCTGCGGAATTCCGAGAACAATGGAAGAGTTCCGAAGCATTTTTAAATGTCAGCGGAATTCTGAGAAAAATGGAAGAGTTCCAAAGCATTTTTAAACTTCAGCAGAATTCCGAGAACAATGGAAGAGTTCCGAAGCATACTTAAACTTCAGCGGAATTCCGAGAACAAAGGAAGAGTTCAGAAGCATTTTTAAAAGTCAGCTGAATACCGAGAACAATGGAAGAGTTGTGAAGCATTTTTAAGCATCAGCGGAATTCCGAGAACAATGGAAGAGTTCCGAAGCATTTTTAAACGTCAGCGGAATTCCGAGAACAATGAAAGAGTTCTGAAGCCTTTTTAAATGTCAGTGGAATTCCGAGAACAATGGAAGAGTTCTGAAGCCTTTTTAAATGTCAGCGGAATTCCGAGAACAATGGAAGAGTTCTGAAGCCTTTTTAAATGTCAGCGGAATTCCGAGAACAATGGAAGAGTTCCGAAGCATTTTTAAATGTCAGCGGAATTCTGAGAACAATGGAAGAGTTCCGAAGCATTTTTAAACTTCAGCGGAATTCCGAGAACAATGGAAGAGTTCTGAAGCATTTTTAAATGTCAGCGGAATTCCGAGAACAATAGAAGAGATCTGAAGCATTTTTAAACGTCAGCGGAATTCCGAGAACAATGGAAGAGTTGTGAAGCATTTTTAAACGTCAGCGGAATTCTGAGAAAAATGGAAGAGTTCCAAAGCATTTTTAAACTTCAGCAGAATTCCGAGAACAATGGAAGAGTTCCGAAGCATACTTAAACTTCAGCGGAATTCCGAGAACAAAGGAAGAGTTCAGAAGCATTTTTAAAAGTCAGCTGAATACCGAGAACAATGGAAGAGTTCTGAAGCATTTTTAAACGTCAGCGGAATTTTGAAAACAATGGAAGATTTCCGAAGCATTTTTAAACGTCAGCGAAATTCTGCGAACACTGGAAGAGTTCCGAAGCATTTTTAAACTTCAGCGGAATTTGGAGAACAATCGAAGAGTTCCGAAGCATTTTTAAAAGTCAGCGGAATTCCGAGAACAATGGAAGAGTTCTGAAGCACTTTTAAACGTCAGCGGAATTCCGAGAACAATGGAAGAGTTCTGAAGCCTTTTTAAATGTCAGCGGAATTCCGAGAACAATGGAAGAGTTCCGAAGCCTTTTTAAATGTCAGCGGAATTCCGAGAACAATGGAAGAGTTCCGAAGCATTTTTAAATGTCAGCGGAATTCTGAGAACAATGAAAGAGTTCCGAAGCATTTTTAAACTTCAGCAGAATTCCGAGAACAATGGAAGAGTTCCGAAGCATACTTAAACTTCAGCGGAATTCCGAGAACAATGGAAGAGTTCTGAAGCATTTTTAAACGTCAGCGGAATTCCGAGAACAATGGAAGAGTTCCAAAACATTTTTAAATGTCAGCAGAATTCCGAGAACAATGGAAGAGTTCCGAAGCCTTTTTAAATGTCAGCGGAATTCCGAGAACAATGGAAGATTTCCGAAGCATTTTTAAACGTCAGCGGAATTCTGTGAACACTGGAAGAGTTCCGAAGCATTTTTAAACTTCAGCGGAATTTGGAGAACAATCGAAGAGTTCCGAAGCATTTTTAAAAGTCAGCGGAATTCCGAGAACAATGGAAGAGTTGTGAAGCATTTTTAAACGTCAGCGGAATTCCGAGAACAATTGAAGAGTTCTGAAGGCTTTTTTAATGTCTGCGGAATTCCGAGAACAATGGAAGAGTTCCGAAGCATTTTTAAATGTCAGCGGAATTCTGAGAAAAATGGAAGAGTTCCAAAGCATTTTTAAACTTCAGCAGAATTCCGAGAACAATGGAAGAGTTCCGAAGCATACTTAAACTTCAGCGGAATTCCGAGAACAAAGGAAGAGTTCAGAAGCATTTTTAAAAGTCAGCTGAATACCGAGAACAATGGAAGAGTTGTGAAGCATTTTTAAGCATCAGCGGAATTCCGAGAACAATGGAAGAGTTCCGAAGCATTTTTAAACGTCAGCGGAATTCCGAGAACAATGAAAGAGTTCTGAAGCCTTTTTAAATGTCAGTGGAATTCCGAGAACAATGGAAGAGTTCTGAAGCCTTTTTAAATGTCAGCGGAATTCCGAGAACAATGGAAGAGTTCTGAAGCCTTTTTAAATGTCAGCGGAATTCCGAGAACAATGGAAGAGTTCCGAAGCATTTTTAAATGTCAGCGGAATTCTGAGAACAATGGAAGAGTTCCGAAGCATTTTTAAACTTCAGCGGAATTCCGAGAACAATGGAAGAGTTCTGAAGCATTTTTAAATGTCAGCGGAATTCCGAGAACAATAGAAGAGATCTGAAGCATTTTTAAACGTCAGCGGAATTCCGAGAACAATGGAAGAGTTGTGAAGCATTTTTAAACGTCAGCGGAATTCCGAGAACAATGGAAGAGTTCCGAAGCATTTTTAAACGTCAGCGGAATTCCGAGAACAATGGAAGAGTTCTGAAGCCTTTTTAAATGTCAGCGGAATTCCGAGAACAATGGAAGAGTTCCGAAGCATTTTTAAATGTCAGCGGAATTCTGAGAACAATGGAAGAGTTCCGAAGCATTTTTAAACTTCAGCAGAATTCCGAGAACAATGGAAGAGTTCCGAAGCATACTTAAACTTCAGCGGAATTCCGAGAACAATGGAAGAGTTCCGAAGCATTTTTAAAAGTCAGCAGAATTCCGAGAACAATAGAAGGGTACCAAAGCATGTTTAAACTTCAGCGGAATTCTGAGAACAATGGAAGAGTTCCGAAGCATTTTTAAACATCAGCGGAATTCCGAGAACAATGGAAGAGTTCTGAAGCATTTTTAAACGTCAGCGGAATTTTGAAAACAATGGAAGATTTCCGAAGCATTTTTAAACGTCAGCGAAATTCTGCGAACACTGGAAGAGTTCCGAAGCATTTTTAAACTTCAGCGGAATTTGGAGAACAATCGAAGAGTTCCGAAGCATTTTTAAAAGTCAGCGGAATTCCGAGAACAATGGAAGAGTTCTGAAGCACTTTTAAACGTCAGCGGAATTCCGAGAACAATGGAAGAGTTCTGAAGCCTTTTTAAATGTCAGCGGAATTCCGAGAACAATGGAAGAGTTCCGAAGCCTTTTTAAATGTCAGCGGAATTCCGAGAACAATGGAAGAGTTCCGAAGCATTTTTAAATGTCAGCGGAATTCTGAGAACAATGAAAGAGTTCCGAAGCATTTTTAAACTTCAGCAGAATTCCGAGAACAATGGAAGAGTTCCGAAGCATACTTAAACTTCAGCGGAATTCCGAGAACAATGGAAGAGTTCTGAAGCATTTTTAAACGTCAGCGGAATTCCGAGAACAATGGAAGAGTTCCAAAACATTTTTAAATGTCAGCAGAATTCCGAGAACAATGGAAGAGTTCCGAAGCCTTTTTAAATGTCAGCGGAATTCCGAGAACAATGGAAGATTTCCGAAGCATTTTTAAACGTCAGCGGAATTCTGTGAACACTGGAAGAGTTCCGAAGCATTTTTAAACTTCAGCGGAATTTGGAGAACAATCGAAGAGTTCCGAAGCATTTTTAAAAGTCAGCGGAATTCCGAGAACAATGGAAGAGTTGTGAAGCATTTTTAAACGTCAGCGGAATTCCGAGAACAATTGAAGAGTTCTGAAGGCTTTTTTAATGTCTGCGGAATTCCGAGAACAATGGAAGAGTTCCGAAGCATTTTTAAATGTCAGCGGAATTCTGAGAAAAATGGAAGAGTTCCAAAGCATTTTTAAACTTCAGCAGAATTCCGAGAACAATGGAAGAGTTCCGAAGCATACTTAAACTTCAGCGGAATTCCGAGAACAAAGGAAGAGTTCAGAAGCATTTTTAAAAGTCAGCTGAATACCGAGAACAATGGAAGAGTTGTGAAGCATTTTTAAGCATCAGCGGAATTCCGAGAACAATGGAAGAGTTCCGAAGCATTTTTAAACGTCAGCGGAATTCCGAGAACAATGAAAGAGTTCTGAAGCCTTTTTAAATGTCAGTGGAATTCCGAGAACAATGGAAGAGTTCTGAAGCCTTTTTAAATGTCAGCGGAATTCCGAGAACAATGGAAGAGTTCTGAAGCCTTTTTAAATGTCAGCGGAATTCCGAGAACAATGGAAGAGTTCCGAAGCATTTTTAAATGTCAGCGGAATTCTGAAAACAATGGAAGAGTTCCGAAGCATTTTTAAACTTCAGCGGAATTCCGAGAACAATGGAAGAGTTCTGAAGCATTTTTAAATGTCAGCGGAATTCCGAGAACAAGAGAAGAGATCTGAAGCATTTTTAAACGTCAGCGGAATTCCGAGAACAATGGAAGAGTTGTGAAGCATTTTTAAACGTCAGCGGAATTCCGAGAACAATGGAAGAGTTCCGAAGCATTTTTAAACGTCAGCGGAATTCCGAGAACAATGGAAGAGTTCTGAAGCCTTTTTAAATGTCAGCGGAATTCCGAGAACAATGGAAGAGTTCCGAAGCATTTTTAAATGTCAGCGGAATTCTGAGAACAATGGAAGAGTTCCGAAGCATTTTTAAACTTCAGCAGAATTCCGAGAACAATGGAAGAGTTCCGAAGCATACTTAAACTTCAGCGGAATTCCGAGAACAATGGAAGAGTTCTGAAGCATTTTTAAAAGTCAGCGGAATACCGCGAACAATGGAAGAGTTGTGAAGCATTTTTAAACGTCAGCGGAATTCCAGAACAATGGAAGAGTTCCGATGCATTTTTAAATGTCAGCGGAATTCCGAGAACAATGAAAGAGTTCCGAAGCATTTTTAAACGTCAGCGGAATTCCGAGAACAATGGAAGAGTTGTGAAGCATTTTTAAACGTCAGCGGAATTCCGAGAACAATGGAAGAGTTCCGAAGCATTTTTAAACGTCAGCGGAATTCCGAGAACAATGGAAGAGTTCTGAAGCATTTTTAAAAGTCAGCAGAATTCTGAGAACAATAGAAGAGTTGTGAAGCATTTTTAAGCGTCAGCGGAATTCCGAGAACAATGGAAGAATTCCGAAGCATTTTTAAACTTCAAAACTTCAGCAGAATTCCGAGAACAATGGAAAAGTTCCGAAGCATTCTTAAACTTCAGCGGAATTCCGAGAACAATGGAAGAGTTCCGAAGCATTTTTAAAAGTCAGCGGAATTCCAAGAACAATGGAAGAGTTCCGAAGCATTTTTAAAAGTCAGCAGAATTCCGAGAACAATAGAAGGGTACCAAAGCATGTTTAAACTTCAGCGGAATTCTGAGAACAATGTAAGCGTTCCGAAGCATTTTTAAACTTCACTGCAATTCCGAGAACAATGGAAGAGTTCCGAAGCATTTTTAAACTTCAGCGGAATTCCGAGAACAATGGAAGAGTTCTGAAGCATTTTTAAACGTCAGCGGAATTCCGAGAACAATGGAAGAGTTCTGAAGCCTTTTTAAATGTCAGCGGAATACCGAGAACAATGGAAGAGTTGTGAAGCATTTTTTAACGTCAGCGGAATTCCAGAACAATGGAAGAGTTCTGAAGCATTTTTAAATGTCAGCGGAATTCCGAGAACAATGGAAGAGTTCCGAAGCATTTTTAAATGTCAGCGGAATTCTGAGAACAATGGAAGAGTTCCGAAGCATTTTTAAACTTCAGCAGAATTCCGAGAACAATGGAAGAGTTCCAAAGCATACTTAAACTTCAGCGGAATTCCGAGAACAATGGAAGAGTTCTGAAGCATTTTTAAAAGTCAGCGGAATACCGAGAACAATGGAAGAGTTGTGAAGCATTTTTAAACGTCAGCGGAATTCCAGAACAATGGAAGAGTTCCGATGCATTTTTAAATGTCAGCGGAATTCCGAGAACAATGAAAGAGTTCCGAAGCATTTTTAAACGTCAGCGGAATTCCGAGAACAATGGAAGAGTTGTGAAGCATTTTTAAACGTCAGCGGAATTCCGAGAACAATGGAAGAGTTGTGAAGCATTTTTAAACGTCAGCGGAATTCCGAGAACAATGGAAGAGTTCCGAAGCATTTTTAAACGTCAGCGGAATTCCGAGAACAATGGAAGAGTTCTGAAGCATTTTTAAACGTCAGCGGAATTCCGAGAACAATGGAAGAGTTCTGAAGCCTTTTTAAATGTCAGCGGAATTCCGAGAACAATGGAAGAGTTCTGAAGCCTTTTTAAATGTCAGCGGAATTCCGAGAACAATGGAAGAGTTCCGAAGCATTTTTAAATGTCAGCGGAATTCTGAGAACAATGGAAGAGTTCCGAAGCATTTTTAAACTTCAGCGGAATTCCAAGAACAATGGAAGAGTTCTGAAGCATTTTTAAAAGTCAGCAGAATTCTGAGAACAATAGAAGAGTTGTGAAGCATTTTTAAGCGTCAGCGGAATTCCGAGAACAATGGAAGAATTCCGAAGCATTTTTAAACTTCAAAACTTCAGCAGAATTCCGAGAACAATGGAAAAGTTCCGAAGCATTCTTAAACTTCAGCGGAATTCCGAGAACAATGGAAGAGTTCCGAAGCATTTTTAAAAGTCAGCGGAATTCCAAGAACAATGGAAGAGTTCCGAAGCATTTTTAAAAGTCAGCAGAATTCCGAGAACAATAGAAGGGTACCAAAGCATGTTTAAACTTCAGCGGAATTCTGAGAACAATGTAAGCGTTCCGAAGCATTTTTAAACTTCACTGCAATTCCGAGAACAATGGAAGAGTTCCGAAGCATTTTTAAACGTCAGCGGAATTCCGAGAACAATGGAAGAGTTCTGAAGCATTTTTAAACGTCAGCGGATTTTGAAAACAATGGAAGATTTCCGAAGCATTTTTAAACGTCAGCGGAATTCTGCAAACACTGGAAGAGTTCCGAAGCATTTTTAAACTTCAGCGGAATTTGGAGAACAATCAAAGAGTTCCGAAGCAATTTTAAAAGTCAGCGGAATTCCGAGAACAATGGAAGAGTTGTGAAGCATTTTTAAACGTCAGTGGAATTCCAAGAACAAAGGAGGAGTTCCGAAGCATTTTTAAACGTCAGCGGAATTCCGAGAACAATGCAAGAGTTCCGAAGCATTTTTAAACGTCAGTGGAATTCCAAGAACAAAGGAAGAGTTCCGAAGCATTTTTAAACATCAGCGGAATTCCGAGAACAATGGAAGAGTTCCGAAGCATACTTAAACTTCAGCGGAATTCCGAGAACAATGGAAGAGTTCTGAAGCATTTTTAAAAGTCAGCGGAATTCCGAGAACAATGGAAGAGTTCCGAAGCATTTTTAAAAGTCAGCGGAATTCCGAGAACAATGGAAGAGTTCCGAAGCATTTTTAAAAGTCAGCAGAATTCCGAGAACAATAGAAGGGTACCAAAGCATGTTTAAACTTCAGCGGAATTCTGAGAACAATGGAAGAGTTCCAAAGCATTTTTAAACATCAGCGGAATTCCGAGAACAATGGAAGAGTTCTGAAGCATTTTTAAACGTCAGCGGAATTTTGAAAACAATGGAAGATTTCCGAAGCATTTTTAAACGTCAGCGAAATTCTGCGAACACTGGAAGAGTTCCGAAGCATTTTTAAACTTCAGCGGAATTTGGAGAACAATCGAAGAGTTCCGAAGCATTTTTAAAAGTCAGCGGAATTCCGAGAACAATGGAAGAGTTCTGAAGCATTTTTAAACGTCAGCGGAATTCCGAGAACAATGGAAGAGTTCTGAAGCCTTTTTAAATGTCAGCGGAATTCCGAGAACAATGGAAGAGTTCCGAAGCCTTTTTAAATGTCAGCGGAATTCCTAGAACAATGGAAGAGTTCCGAAGCATTTTTAAATGTCAGCGGAATTCTGAGAACAATGAAAGAGTTCCGAAGCATTTTTAAACTTCAGCAGAATTCCGAGAACAATGGAAGAGTTCCGAAGCATACTTAAACTTCAGCGGAATTCCGAGAACAATGGAAGAGTTCTGAAGCATTTTTAAACGTCAGCGGAATTCCGAGAACAATGGAAGATTTCCGAAGCATTTTTAAACGTCAGCGGAATTCCGAAAACAATGGAAGAGTTCTGAATCCTTTATAAATGTCAGCAGAATTCCGAGAACAATGGAAGAGTTCCGAAGCATACTTAAACTTCAGCGGAATTCCGAGAACAATGGAAGAGTTCTGAAGCATTTTTAAAAGTCAGCGGAATACCGAGAACAATGGAAGAGTTGTGAAGCATTTTTTAACGTCAGCGGAATTCCAGAACAATGGAAGAGTTCCGAAGCATTTTTAAATGTCAGCGGAATTCCGAGAACAATGGAAGAGTTCCAAAACATTTTTAAATGTCAGCAGAATTCCGAGAACAATGGAAGAGTTCCGAAGCAATTTTAAACTACAGCAGAATTCCGAGAACAATGGAAGAGTTCTGAAGCCTTTTTAAATGTCAGCGGAATTCCGAGAACAATGGAAGAGTTCCGAAACATTTTTAAATGTCAGCGGAATTCTGAGAACAATGGAAGATTTCCGAAGCATTTTTAAACGTCAGCGGAATTCTGTGAACACTGGAAGAGTTCCGAAGCATTTTTAAACTTCAGCGGAATTTGGAGAACAATCGAAGAGTTCCGAAGCATTTTTAAAAGTCAGCGGAATTCCGAGAACAATGGAAGAGTTGTGAAGCATTTTTAAACGTCAGCGGAATTCCGAGAACAATGGAAGAGTTCCGAAGCATTTTTAAACGTCAGCGGAATTCCGAGAACAATTGAAGAGTTCTGAAGGCTTTTTTAATGTCTGCGGAATTCCGAGAACAATGGAAGAGTTCCGAAGCATTTTTAAATGTCAGCGGAATTCTGAGAAAAATGGAAGAGTTCCAAAGCATTTTTAAACTTCAGCAGAATTCCGAGAACAATGGAAGAGTTCCGAAGCATACTTAAACTTCAGCGGAATTCCGAGAACAAAGGAAGAGTTCAGAAGCATTTTTAAAAGTCAGCTGAATACCGAGAACAATGGAAGAGTTGTGAAGCATTTTTAAGCATCAGCGGAATTCCGAGAACAATGGAAGAGTTCCGAAGCATTTTTAAACGTCAGCGGAATTCCGAGAACAATGAAAGAGTTCTGAAGCCTTTTTAAATGTCAGCGGAATTCCGAGAACAATGGAAGAGTTCTGAAGCCTTTTTAAATGTCAGCGGAATTCCGAGAACAATGGAAGAGTTCTGAAGCCTTTTTAAATATCAGCGGAATTCCGAGAACAATGGAAGAGTTCCGAGGCATTTTTAAATGTCAGCGGAATTCTGAGAACAATGGAAGAGTTCCGAAGCATTTTTAAACTTCAGCGGAATTCCGAGAACAATGGAAGAGTTCTGAAGCATTTTTAAATGTCAGCGGAATTCCGAGAACAATAGAAGAGATCCGAAGCATTTTTAAACGTCAGCGGAATTCCGAGAACAATGGAAGAGTTGTGAAGCATTTTTAAACGTCAGCGGAATTCCGAGAACAATGGAAGAGTTCCGAAGCATTTTTAAACGTCAGCGGAATTCCGAGAACAATGGAAGAGTTCTGAAGCCTTTTTAAATGTCAGCGGAATTCCGAGAACAATGGAAGAGTTCCGAAGCATTTTTAAATGTCAGCGGAATTCTGAGAACAATGGAAGAGTTCCGAAGCATTTTTAAACTTCAGCAGAATTCCGAGAACAATGGAAGAGTTCCGAAGCATACTTAAACTTCAGCGGAATTCCGAGAACAATGGAAGAGTTCTGAAGCATTTTTAAAAGTCAGCGGAATACCGAGAACAATGGAAGAGTTGTGAAGCATTTTTAAACGTCAGCGGAATTCCAGAACAATGGAAGAGTTCCGATGCATTTTTAAATGTCAGCGGAATTCCGAGAACAATGAAAGAGTTCCGAAGCATTTTTAAACGTCAGCGGAATTCCGAGAACAATGGAAGAGTTGTGAAGCATTTTTAAACGTCAGCGGAATTCCGAGAACAATGGAAGAGTTCCGAAGCATTTTTAAACGTCAGCGGAATTCCGAGAACAATGGAAGTGTTCCGAAGCATTTTTAAACGTCAGCGGAATTCCGTGAACAATGGAAGAGTTCTGAAGCATTTTTAAAAGTCAGCGGAATTCTGAGAACAATAGAAGAGTTGTGAAGCATTTTTAAGCGTCAGCGGAATTCCGAGAACAATGGAAGATTTCCGAAGCATTTTTAAACGTCAGCGGAATTCTGCGAACACTGGAAGAGTTCCGAAGCATTTTTAAACTTCAGCGGAATTTGGAGAACAATCGAAGAGTTCCGAAGCATTTTTAAAAGTCAGCGGAATTCCGAGAACAATGGAAGAGTTGTGAAGCATTTTTAAGCGTCAGCGGAATTCCGAGAACAATGGAAGAGTTCCGAAGCATTTTTAAACTTCAGCAGAATTCTGAGAACAATGGAAGAGTTCCGAAACATTCTTAAACTTCAGCGGAATTCCGAGGACAATGGAAGAGTTTCGAAGCATTTTTAAAAGTCAGCGGAATTCCGAGAACAATAGAAGAGTTGTGAAGCAATTTTAAGCGTCAGCGGAATTCCGAGAACAATGGAAGTGTTCCGAAGCATTTTTAAACGTCAGCGGAATTCCGTGAACAATGGAAGAGTTCTGAAGCATTTTTAAAAGTCAGCGGAATTCTGAGAACAATAGAAGAGTTGTGAAGCATTTTTAAGCGTCAGCGGAATTCCGAGAACAATGGAAGAATTCCGAAGCATTTTTAAACTTCAAAACTTCAGCAGAATTCCGAGAACAATGGAAGAGTTCCGAAGCAGTCTTAAACTTCAGCGGAATTCCGAGAACAATGGAAGAGTTCCGAAGCATTTTTAAAAGTCAGCGGAATTCCGAGAACAATGGAAGAGTTCCGAAGCATTTTTAAAAGTCAGCAGAATTCCGTGAACAATAGAACGGTACCAAAGCATGTTTAAACTTCAGCGGAATTCTGAGAACAATGGAAGAGTTCCGAAGCATTTTTAAACGTCAACGGAATTCCGAGAACAATGGAAGAGTTCTGAAGCATTTTTAAACGTCAGCGGAATTTTGAAAACAATGGAAGATTTCCGAAGCATTTTTAAACGTCAGCGGAATTCTGCGATCACTGGAAGAGTTCCGAAGCATTTTTAAAAGTCAGCGGAATTCCGAGAACAATGGAAGAGTTGTGAAGCATTTTAAGCGTCAGCGGAATTCCGAGAACAATGGAAGAATTCCGAAGCATTTTTAAACTTCAAAACTTCAGCGGAATTCCGAGAACAATGGAAGAGTTCCGAAGCATTTTTAAAAGTCAGCGGAATTCCGAGAACAATGGAAGAGTTCCGAAGCATTTTTAAAAGTCAGCAGAATTCCGAGAACAATAGAAGGGTACCAAAGCATGTTTAAACTTCAGCGGAATTCTGAGAACAATGTAAGCGTTCCGAAGCATTTTTAAACTTCACCGCAATTCCGAGAACAATGGAAGAGTTCCGAAGCATTTTTAAACGTCAGCGGAATTTTGAAAACAATGGAAGATTTCCGAAGCATTTTTAAACGTCAGCGGAATTCTGCGAACACTGGAAGAGTTCCGAAGCATTTTTAAACTTCAGCGGAATTTGGAGAACAATCGAAGAGTTCCGAAGCATTTTTAAAAGTCAGCGGAATTCCGAGAACAATGGAAGAGTTGTGAAGCATTTTTAAGCGTCAGCGGAATTCCGAGAATAATGGAAGAGTTCCGAAGCATTTTTAAACTTCAGCAGATTTCTGAGAACAATGGAAGCGTTCCGAAACATTCTTAAACTTCAGCGGAATTCCGAGGACAATGGAAGAGTTTCGAAGCATTTTTAAAAGTCAGCGGAATTCCGAGAATAATAGAAGAGTTGTGAAGCAATTTTAAGCATCAGCGGAATTCCGAGAACAATGGAAGTGTTCCGAAGCATTTTTAAACGTCAGCGGAATTCCGAGAACAATGGAAGAGTTCTGAAGCATTTTTAAAAGTCAGCAGAATTCTGAGAACAATAGAAGAGTTGTGAAGCATTTTTAAGCGTCAGCGGAATTCCGAGAACAATGGAAGAATTCCGAAGCATTTTTAAACTTCAAAACTTCAGCAGAATTCCGAGAACAATGGAAAAGTTCCGAAGCATTCTTAAACTTCAGCGGAATTCCGAGAACAATGGAAGAGTTCCGAAGCATTTTTAAAAGTCAGCGGAATTCCAAGAACAATGGAAGAGTTCCGAAGCATTTTTAAAAGTCAGCAGAATTCCGAGAACAATAGAAGGGTACCAAAGCATGTTTAAACTTCAGCGGAATTCTGAGAACAATGTAAGCGTTCCGAAGCATTTTTAAACTTCACTGCAATTCCGAGAACAATGGAAGAGTTCCGAAGCATTTTTAAACGTCAGCGGAATTCCGAGAACAATGGAAGAGTTCCGAAGCATTTTTAAACGTCAGCGGAATTCTGCAAACACTGGAAGAGTTCCGAAGCATTTTTAAACTTCAGCGGAATTTGGAGAACAATCAAAGAGTTCCGAAGCAATTTTAAAAGTCAGCGGAATTCCGAGAACAATGGAAGAGTTGTGAAGCATTTTTAAACGTCAGTGGAATTCCAAGAACAAAAGAAGGAGTTCCGAAGCATTTTTAAACGTCAGCGGAATTCCGAGAACAATGGAAGAGTTCTGAAGCATTTTTAAAAGTCAGCGGAATTCCGAGAACAATGGAAGAGTTCCGAAGCATTTTTAAAAGTCAGCGGAATTCCGAGAACAATGGAAGAGTTCCGAAGCATTTTTAAAAGTCAGCAGAATTCCGAGAACAATAGAAGGGTACCAAAGCATGTTTAAACTTCAGCGGAATTCTGAGAACAATGGAAGAGTTCCGAAGCATTTTTAAACATCAGCGGAATTCCGAGAACAATGGAAGAGTTCTGAAGCATTTTTAAACGTCAGCGGAATTTTGAAAACAATGGAAGATTTCCGAAGCATTTTTAAACGTCAGCGAAATTCTGCGAACACTGGAAGAGTTCCGAAGCATTTTTAAACTTCAGCGGAATTTGGAGAACAATCGAAGAGTTCCGAAGCATTTTTAAAAGTCAGCGGAATTCCGAGAACAATGGAAGAGTTCTGAAGCACTTTTAAACGTCAGCGGAATTCCGAGAACAATGGAAGAGTTCTGAAGCCTTTTTAAATGTCAGCGGAATTCCGAGAACAATGGAAGAGTTCCGAAGCCTTTTTAAATGTCAGCGGAATTCCGAGAACAATGGAAGAGTTCCGAAGCATTTTTAAATGTCAGCGGAATTCTGAGAACAATGAAAGAGTTCCGAAGCATTTTTAAACTTCAGCAGAATTCCGAGAACAATGGAAGAGTTCCGAAGCATACTTAAACTTCAGCGGAATTCCGAGAACAATGGAAGAGTTCTGAAGCATTTTTAAACGTCAGCGGAATTCCGAGAACAATGGAAGAGTTCCAAAACATTTTTAAATGTCAGCAGAATTCCGAGAACAATGGAAGAGTTCCGAAGCCTTTTTAAATGTCAGCGGAATTCCGAGAACAATGGAAGATTTCCGAAGCATTTTTAAACGTCAGCGGAATTCTGTGAACACTGGAAGAGTTCCGAAGCATTTTTAAACTTCAGCGGAATTTGGAGAACAATCAAAGAGTTCCGAAGCATTTTTAAAAGTCAGCGGAATTCCGAGAACAATGGAAGAGTTGTGAAGCATTTTTAAACGTCAGCGGAATTCCGAGAACAATTGAAGAGTTCTGAAGGCTTTTTTAATGTCTGCGGAATTCCGAGAACAATGGAAGAGTTCCGAAGCATTTTTAAATGTCAGCGGAATTCTGAGAAAAATGGAAGAGTTCCAAAGCATTTTTAAACTTCAGCAGAATTCCGAGAACAATGGAAGAGTTCCGAAGCATACTTAAACTTCAGCGGAATTCCGAGAACAAAGGAAGAGTTCAGAAGCATTTTTAAAAGTCAGCTGAATACCGAGAACAATGGAAGAGTTGTGAAGCATTTTTAAGCATCAGCGGAATTCCGAGAACAATGGAAGAGTTCCGAAGCATTTTTAAACGTCAGCGGAATTCCGAGAACAATGAAAGAGTTCTGAAGCCTTTTTAAATGTCAGTGGAATTCCGAGAACAATGGAAGAGTTCTGAAGCCTTTTTAAATGTCAGCGGAATTCCGAGAACAATGGAAGAGTTCTGAAGCCTTTTTAAATGTCAGCGGAATTCCGAGAACAATGGAAGAGTTCCGAAGCATTTTTAAATGTCAGCGGAATTCTGAGAACAATGGAAGAGTTCCGAAGCATTTTTAAACTTCAGCGGAATTCCGAGAACAATGGAAGAGTTCTGAAGCATTTTTAAATGTCAGCGGAATTCCGAGAACAATAGAAGAGATCTGAAGCATTTTTAAACGTCAGCGGAATTCCGAGAACAATGGAAGAGTTGTGAAGCATTTTTAAACGTCAGCGGAATTCCGAGAACAATGGAAGAGTTCCGAAGCATTTTTAAACGTCAGCGGAATTCCGAGAACAATGGAAGAGTTCTGAAGCCTTTTTAAATGTCAGCGGAATTCCGAGAACAATGGAAGAGTTCCGAAGCATTTTTAAATGTCAGCGGAATTCTGAGAACAATGGAAGAGTTCCGAAGCATTTTTAAACTTCAGCAGAATTCCGAGAACAATGGAAGAGTTCCGAAGCATACTTAAACTTCAGCGGAATTCCGAGAACAATGGAAGAGTTCTGAAGCATTTTTAAAAGTCAGCGGAATACCGCGAACAATGGAAGAGTTGTGAAGCATTTTTAAACGTCAGCGGAATTCCAGAACAATGGAAGAGTTCCGATGCATTTTTAAATGTCAGCGGAATTCCGAGAACAATGAAAGAGTTCCGAAGCATTTTTAAACGTCAGCGGAATTCCGAGAACAATGGAAGAGTTGTGAAGCATTTTTAAACGTCAGCGGAATTCCGAGAACAATGGAAGAGTTCCGAAGCATTTTTAAACGTCAGCGGAATTCCGAGAACAATGGAAGAGTTCTGAAGCATTTTTAAAAGTCAGCAGAATTCTGAGAACAATAGAAGAGTTGTGAAGCATTTTTAAGCGTCAGCGGAATTCCGAGAACAATGGAAGAATTCCGAAGCATTTTTAAACTTCAAAACTTCAGCAGAATTCCGAGAACAATGGAAAAGTTCCGAAGCATTCTTAAACTTCAGCGGAATTCCGAGAACAATGGAAGAGTTCCGAAGCATTTTTAAAAGTCAGCGGAATTCCGAGAACAATGGAAGAGTTCCGAAGCATTTTTAAAAGTCAGCAGAATTCCGAGAACAATAGAAGGGTACCAAAGCATGTTTAAACTTCAGCGGAATTCTGAGAACAATGTAAGCGTTCCGAAGCATTTTTAAACTTCACCGCAATTCCGAGAACAATGGAAGAGTTCCGAAGCATTTTTAAACGTCAGCGGAATTTTGAAAACAATGGAAGATTTCCGAAGCATTTTTAAACGTCAGCGGAATTCTGCGAACACTGGAAGAGTTCCGAAGCATTTTTAAACTTCAGCGGAATTTGGAGAACAATCGAAGAGTTCCGAAGCATTTTTAAAAGTCAGCGGAATTCCGAGAACAATGGAAGAGTTGTGAAGCATTTTTAAGCGTCAGCGGAATTCCGAGAATAATGGAAGAGTTCCGAAGCATTTTTAAACTTCAGCAGATTTCTGAGAACAATGGAAGCGTTCCGAAACATTCTTAAACTTCAGCGGAATTCCGAGGACAATGGAAGAGTTTCGAAGCATTTTTAAAAGTCAGCGGAATTCCGAGAATAATAGAAGAGTTGTGAAGCAATTTTAAGCATCAGCGGAATTCCGAGAACAATGGAAGTGTTCCGAAGCATTTTTAAACGTCAGCGGAATTCCGAGAACAATGGAAGAGTTCTGAAGCATTTTTAAAAGTCAGCAGAATTCTGAGAACAATAGAAGAGTTGTGAAGCATTTTTAAGCGTCAGCGGAATTCCGAGAACAATGGAAGAATTCCGAAGCATTTTTAAACTTCAAAACTTCAGCAGAATTCCGAGAACAATGGAAAAGTTCCGAAGCATTCTTAAACTTCAGCGGAATTCCGAGAACAATGGAAGAGTTCCGAAGCATTTTTAAAAGTCAGCGGAATTCCAAGAACAATGGAAGAGTTCCGAAGCATTTTTAAAAGTCAGCAGAATTCCGAGAACAATAGAAGGGTACCAAAGCATGTTTAAACTTCAGCGGAATTCTGAGAACAATGTAAGCGTTCCGAAGCATTTTTAAACTTCACTGCAATTCCGAGAACAATGGAAGAGTTCCGAAGCATTTTTAAACGTCAGCGGAATTCCGAGAACAATGGAAGAGTTCTGAAGCATTTTTAAACGTCAGCGGATTTTGAAAACAATGGAAGATTTCCGAAGCATTTTTAAACGTCAGCGGAATTCTGCAAACACTGGAAGAGTTCCGAAGCATTTTTAAACTTCAGCGGAATTTGGAGAACAATCAAAGAGTTCCGAAGCAATTTTAAAAGTCAGCGGAATTCCGAGAACAATGGAAGAGTTGTGAAGCATTTTTAAACGTCAGTGGAATTCCAAGAACAAAAGAAGGAGTTCCGAAGCATTTTTAAACGTCAGCGGAATTCCGAGAACAATGGAAGAGTTCTGAAGCATTTTTAAAAGTCAGCGGAATTCCGAGAACAATGGAAGAGTTCCGAAGCATTTTTAAAAGTCAGCGGAATTCCGAGAACAATGGAAGAGTTCCGAAGCATTTTTAAAAGTCAGCAGAATTCCGAGAACAATAGAAGGGTACCAAAGCATGTTTAAACTTCAGCGGAATTCTGAGAACAATGGAAGAGTTCCGAAGCATTTTTAAACATCAGCGGAATTCCGAGAACAATGGAAGAGTTCTGAAGCATTTTTAAACGTCAGCGGAATTTTGAAAACAATGGAAGATTTCCGAAGCATTTTTAAACGTCAGCGAAATTCTGCGAACACTGGAAGAGTTCCGAAGCATTTTTAAACTTCAGCGGAATTTGGAGAACAATCGAAGAGTTCCGAAGCATTTTTAAAAGTCAGCGGAATTCCGAGAACAATGGAAGAGTTCTGAAGCACTTTTAAACGTCAGCGGAATTCCGAGAACAATGGAAGAGTTCTGAAGCCTTTTTAAATGTCAGCGGAATTCCGAGAACAATGGAAGAGTTCCGAAGCCTTTTTAAATGTCAGCGGAATTCCGAGAACAATGGAAGAGTTCCGAAGCATTTTTAAATGTCAGCGGAATTCTGAGAACAATGAAAGAGTTCCGAAGCATTTTTAAACTTCAGCAGAATTCCGAGAACAATGGAAGAGTTCCGAAGCATACTTAAACTTCAGCGGAATTCCGAGAACAATGGAAGAGTTCTGAAGCATTTTTAAACGTCAGCGGAATTCCGAGAACAATGGAAGAGTTCCAAAACATTTTTAAATGTCAGCAGAATTCCGAGAACAATGGAAGAGTTCCGAAGCCTTTTTAAATGTCAGCGGAATTCCGAGAACAATGGAAGATTTCCGAAGCATTTTTAAACGTCAGCGGAATTCTGTGAACACTGGAAGAGTTCCGAAGCATTTTTAAACTTCAGCGGAATTTGGAGAACAATCGAAGAGTTCCGAAGCATTTTTAAAAGTCAGCGGAATTCCGAGAACAATGGAAGAGTTGTGAAGCATTTTTAAACGTCAGCGGAATTCCGAGAACAATTGAAGAGTTCTGAAGGCTTTTTTAATGTCTGCGGAATTCCGAGAACAATGGAAGAGTTCCGAAGCATTTTTAAATGTCAGCGGAATTCTGAGAAAAATGGAAGAGTTCCAAAGCATTTTTAAACTTCAGCAGAATTCCGAGAACAATGGAAGAGTTCCGAAGCATACTTAAACTTCAGCGGAATTCCGAGAACAAAGGAAGAGTTCAGAAGCATTTTTAAAAGTCAGCTGAATACCGAGAACAATGGAAGAGTTGTGAAGCATTTTTAAGCATCAGCGGAATTCCGAGAACAATGGAAGAGTTCCGAAGCATTTTTAAACGTCAGCGGAATTCCGAGAACAATGAAAGAGTTCTGAAGCCTTTTTAAATGTCAGTGGAATTCCGAGAACAATGGAAGAGTTCTGAAGCCTTTTTAAATGTCAGCGGAATTCCGAGAACAATGGAAGAGTTCTGAAGCCTTTTTAAATGTCAGCGGAATTCCGAGAACAATGGAAGAGTTCCGAAGCATTTTTAAATGTCAGCGGAATTCTGAGAACAATGGAAGAGTTCCGAAGCATTTTTAAACTTCAGCGGAATTCCGAGAACAATGGAAGAGTTCTGAAGCATTTTTAAATGTCAGCGGAATTCCGAGAACAATAGAAGAGATCTGAAGCATTTTTAAACGTCAGCGGAATTCCGAGAACAATGGAAGAGTTGTGAAGCATTTTTAAACGTCAGCGGAATTCCGAGAACAATGGAAGAGTTCCGAAGCATTTTTAAACGTCAGCGGAATTCCGAGAACAATGGAAGAGTTCTGAAGCCTTTTTAAATGTCAGCGGAATTCCGAGAACAATGGAAGAGTTCCGAAGCATTTTTAAATGTCAGCGGAATTCTGAGAACAATGGAAGAGTTCCGAAGCATTTTTAAACTTCAGCAGAATTCCGAGAACAATGGAAGAGTTCCGAAGCATACTTAAACTTCAGCGGAATTCCGAGAACAATGGAAGAGTTCTGAAGCATTTTTAAAAGTCAGCGGAATACCGCGAACAATGGAAGAGTTGTGAAGCATTTTTAAACGTCAGCGGAATTCCAGAACAATGGAAGAGTTCCGATGCATTTTTAAATGTCAGCGGAATTCCGAGAACAATGAAAGAGTTCCGAAGCATTTTTAAACGTCAGCGGAATTCCGAGAACAATGGAAGAGTTGTGAAGCATTTTTAAACGTCAGCGGAATTCCGAGAACAATGGAAGAGTTCCGAAGCATTTTTAAACGTCAGCGGAATTCCGAGAACAATGGAAGAGTTCTGAAGCATTTTTAAAAGTCAGCAGAATTCTGAGAACAATAGAAGAGTTGTGAAGCATTTTTAAGCGTCAGCGGAATTCCGAGAACAATGGAAGAATTCCGAAGCATTTTTAAACTTCAAAACTTCAGCAGAATTCCGAGAACAATGGAAAAGTTCCGAAGCATTCTTAAACTTCAGCGGAATTCCGAGAACAATGGAAGAGTTCCGAAGCATTTTTAAAAGTCAGCGGAATTCCAAGAACAATGGAAGAGTTCCGAAGTATTTTTAAAAGTCAGCAGAATTCCGAGAACAATAGAAGGGTACCAAAGCATGTTTAAACTTCAGCGGAATTCTGAGAACAATGTAAGCGTTCCGAAGCATTTTTAAACTTCACTGCAATTCCGAGAACAATGGAAGAGTTCCGAAGCATTTTTAAACGTCAGCGTAATTCCGAGAACAATGGAAGAGTTCTGAAGCATTTTTAAACGTCAGCGGATTTTGAAAACAATGGAAGATTTCCGAAGCATTTTTAAACGTCAGCGGAATTCTGCAAACACTGGAAGAGTTCCGAAGCATTTTTAAACTTCAGCGGAATTTGGAGAACAATCAAAGAGTTCCGAAGCAATTTTAAAAGTCAGCGGAATTCCGAGAACAATGGAAGAGTTGTGAAGCATTTTTAAACGTCAGTGGAATTCCAAGAACAAAGGAGGAGTTCCGAAGCATTTTTAAACGTCAGCGGAATTCCGAGAACAATGCAAGAGTTCCGAAGCATTTTTAAACGTCAGTGGAATTCCAAGAACAAAGGAAGAGTTCCGAAGCATTTTTAAACGTCAGCGGAATTCCGAGAACAATGGAAGAGTTCCGAAGCATACTTAAACTTCAGCGGAATTCCGAGAACAATGGAAGAGTTCTGAAGCATTTTTAAAAGTCAGCGGAATTCCGAGAACAATGGAAGAGTTCCGAAGCATTTTTAAAAGTCAGCGGAATTCCGAGAACAATGGAAGAGTTCCGAAGCATTTTTAAAAGTCAGCAGAATTCCGAGAACAATAGAAGGGTACCAAAGCATGTTTAAACTTCAGCGGAATTCTGAGAACAATGGAAGAGTTCCGAAGCATTTTTAAACATCAGCGGAATTCCGAGAACAATGGAAGAGTTCTGAAGCATTTTTAAACGTCAGCGGAATTTTGAAAACAATGGAAGATTTCCGAAGCATTTTTAAACGTCAGCGAAATTCTGCGAACACTGGAAGAGTTCCGAAGCATTTTTAAACTTCAGCGGAATTTGGAGAACAATCGAAGAGTTCCGAAGCATTTTTAAAAGTCAGCGGAATTCCGAGAACAATGGAAGAGTTCTGAAGCATTTTTAAACGTCAGCGGAATTCCGAGAACAATGGAAGAGTTCTGAAGCCTTTTTAAATGTCAGCGGAATACCGAGAACAATGGAAGAGTTGTGAAGCATTTTTTAACGTCAGCGGAATTCCAGAACAATGGAAGAGTTCTGAAGCATTTTTAAATGTCAGCGGAATTCCGAGAACAATGGAAGAGTTCCGAAGCATTTTTAAATGTCAGCGGAATTCTGAGAACAATGGAAGAGTTCCGAAGCATTTTTAAACTTCAGCAGAATTCCGAGAACAATGGAAGAGTTCCGAAGCATACTTAAACTTCAGCGGAATTCCGAGAACAATGGAAGAGTTCTGAAGCATTTTTAAAAGTCAGCGGAATACCGAGAACAATGGAAGAGTTGTGAAGCATTTTTAAACGTCAGCGGAATTCCAGAACAATGGAAGAGTTCCGATGCATTTTTAAATGTCAGCGGAATTCCGAGAACAATGAAAGAGTTCCGAAGCATTTTTAAACGTCAGCGGAATTCCGAGAACAATGGAAGAGTTGTGAAGCATTTTTAAACGGCAGCGGAATTCCGAGAACAATGGAAGAGTTCCGAAGCATTTTTAAACGTCAGCGGAATTCCGAGAACAATGGAAGAGTTCTGAAGCATTTTTAAAAGTCAGCAGAATTCTGAGAACAATAGAAGAGTTGTGAAGCATTTTTAAGCGTCAGCGGAATTCCGAGAACAATGGAAGAATTCCGAAGCATTTTTAAACTTCAAAACTTCAGCAGAATTCCGAGAACAATGGAAAAGTTCCGAAGCATTCTTAAACTTCAGCGGAATTCCGAGAACAATGGAAGAGTTCCGAAGCATTTTTAAAAGTCAGCGGAATTCCAAGAACAATGGAAGAGTTCCGAAGCATTTTTAAAAGTCAGCAGAATTCCGAGAACAATAGAAGGGTACCAAAGCATGTTTAAACTTCAGCGGAATTCTGAGAACAATGTAAGCGTTCCGAAGCATTTTTAAACTTCACTGCAATTCCGAGAACAATGGAAGAGTTCCGAAGCATTTTTAAACATCAGCGGAATTCCGAGAACAATGGAAGAGTTCTGAAGCATTTTTAAACGTCAGCGGAATTTTGAAAACAATGGAAGATTTCCGAAGCATTTTTAAACGTCAGCGAAATTCTGCGAACACTGGAAGAGTTCCGAAGCATTTTTAAACTTCAGCGGAATTTGGAGAACAATCGAAGAGTTCCGAAGCATTTTTAAAAGTCAGCGGAATTCCGAGAACAATGGAAGAGTTCTGAAGCATTTTTAAACGTCAGCGGAATTCCGAGAACAATGGAAGAGTTCTGAAGCCTTTTTAAATGTCAGCGGAATACCGAGAACAATGGAAGAGTTGTGAAGCATTTTTTAACGTCAGCGGAATTCCAGAACAATGGAAGAGTTCTGAAGCATTTTTAAATGTCAGCGGAATTCCGAGAACAATGGAAGAGTTCCGAAGCATTTTTAAATGTCAGCGGAATTCTGAGAACAATGGAAGAGTTCCGAAGCATTTTTAAACTTCAGCAGAATTCCGAGAACAATGGAAGAGTTCCGAAGCATACTTAAACTTCAGCGGAATTCCGAGAACAATGGAAGAGTTCTGAAGCATTTTTAAAAGTCAGCGGAATACCGAGAACAATGGAAGAGTTGTGAAGCATTTTTAAACGTCAGCGGAATTCCAGAACAATGGAAGAGTTCCGATGCATTTTTAAATGTCAGCGGAATTCCGAGAACAATGAAAGAGTTCCGAAGCATTTTTAAACGTCAGCGGAATTCCGAGAACAATGGAAGAGTTGTGAAGCATTTTTAAACGGCAGCGGAATTCCGAGAACAATGGAAGAGTTCCGAAGCATTTTTAAACGTCAGCGGAATTCCGAGAACAATGGAAGAGTTCTGAAGCATTTTTAAAAGTCAGCAGAATTCTGAGAACAATAGAAGAGTTGTGAAGCATTTTTAAGCGTCAGCGGAATTCCGAGAACAATGGAAGAATTCCGAAGCATTTTTAAACTTCAAAACTTCAGCAGAATTCCGAGAACAATGGAAAAGTTCCGAAGCATTCTTAAACTTCAGCGGAATTCCGAGAACAATGGAAGAGTTCCGAAGCATTTTTAAAAGTCAGCGGAATTCCAAGAACAATGGAAGAGTTCCGAAGCATTTTTAAAAGTCAGCAGAATTCCGAGAACAATAGAAGGGTACCAAAGCATGTTTAAACTTCAGCGGAATTCTGAGAACAATGTAAGCGTTCCGAAGCATTTTTAAACTTCACTGCAATTCCGAGAACAATGGAAGAGTTCCGAAGCATTTTTAAACGTCAGCGGAATTCCGAGAACAATGGAAGAGTTCTGAAGCATTTTTAAACGTCAGCGGAATTCCGAGAACAATGGAAGAGTTCTGAAGCATTTTTAAACGTCAGCGGATTTTGAAAACAATGGAAGATTTCCGAAGCATTTTTAAACGTCAGCGGAATTCTGCAAACACTGGAAGAGTTCCGAAGCATTTTTAAACTTCAGCGGAATTTGGAGAACAATCAAAGAGTTCCGAAGCAATTTTAAAAGTCAGCGGAATTCCGAGAACAATGGAAGAGTTGTGAAGCATTTTTAAATGTCAGTGGAATTCCAAGAACAAAGGAGGAGTTCCGAAGCATTTTTAAACGTCAGCGGAATTCCGAGAACAATGCAAGAGTTCCGAAGCATTTTTAAACGTCAGTGGAATTCCAAGAACAAAGGAAGAGTTCCGAAGCATTTTTAAACGTCAGCGGAATTCCGAGAACAATGGAAGAGTTCCGAAGCATACTTAAACTTCAGCGGAATTCCGAGAACAATGGAAGAGTTCTGAAGCATTTTTAAAAGTCAGCGGAATTCCGAGAACAATGGAAGAGTTCCGAAGCATTTTTAAAAGTCAGCGGAATTCCGAGAACAATGGAAGAGTTCCGAAGCATTTTTAAAAGTCAGCAGAATTCCGAGAACAATAGAAGGGTACCAAAGCATGTTTAAACTTCAGCGGAATTCTGAGAACAATGGAAGAGTTCCGAAGCATTTTTAAACATCAGCGGAATTCCGAGAACAATGGAAGAGTTCTGAAGCATTTTTAAATGTCAGCGGAATTTTGAAAACAATGGAAGATTTCCGAAGCATTTTTAAACGTCAGCGAAATTCTGCGAACACTGGAAGAGTTCCCAAGCATTTTTAAACTTCAGCGGAATTTGGAGAACAATCGAAGAGTTCCGAAGCATTTTTAAAAGTCAGCGGAATTCCGAGAACAATGGAAGAGTTCTGAAGCATTTTTAAACGTCAGCGGAATTCCGAGAACAATGGAAGAGTTCTGAAGCCTTTTTAAATGTCAGCGGAATTCCGAGAACAATGGAAGAGTTCCGAAGCCTTTTTAAATGTCAGCGGAATTCCGAGAACAATGGAAGAGTTCCGAAGCATTTTTAAATGTCAGCGGAATTCTGAGAACAATGGAAGAGTTCCGAAGCATTTTTAAACTTCAGCAGAATTCCGAGAACAATGGAAGAGTTCCGAAGGATACTTAAACTTCAGCGGAATTCCGAGAACAATGGAAGAGTTCTGAAGCATTTTTAAAAGTCAGCGGAATACCGAGAACAATGGAAGAGTTGTGAAGCATTTTTTAACGTCAGCGGAATTCCAGAACAATGGAAGAGTTCCGAAGCATTTTTAAATGTCAGCGGAATTCCGAGAACAATGGAAGAGTTCCAAAACATTTTTAAATGTCAGCAGAATTCCGAGAACAATGGAAGAGTTCCGAAGCAATTTTAAACTACAGCAGAATTCCGAGAACAATGGAAGAGTTCTGAAGCCTTTTTAAATGTCAGCGGAATTCCGAGAACAATGGAAGAGTTCCGAAGCATTTTTAAACGTCAGCGGAATTCTGTGAACACTGGAAGAGTTCCGAAGCATTTTTAAACTTCAGCGGAATTTGGAGAACAATCGAAGAGTTCCGAAGCATTTTTAAAAGTCAGCGGAATTCCGAGAACAATGGAAGAGTTGTGAAGCATTTTTAAACGTCAGCGGAATTCCGAGAACAATGGAAGAGTTCCGAAGCATTTTTAAACGTCAGCGGAATTCCGAGAACAATTGAAGAGTTCTGAAGGCTTTTTTAATGTCTGCGGAATTCCGAGAACAATGGAAGAGTTCCGAAGCATTTTTAAATGTCAGCGGAATTCTGAGAAAAATGGAAGAGTTCCAAAGCATTTTTAAACTTCAGCAGAATTCCGAGAACAATGAAAGAGTTCCGAAGCATACTTAAACTTCAGCGGAATTCCGAGAACAAAGGAAGAGTTCAGAAGCATTTTTAAAAGTCAGCTGAATACCGAGAACAATGGAAGAGTTGTGAAGCATTTTTAAGCATCAGCGGAATTCCGAGAACAATGGAAGAGTTCCGAAGCATTTTTAAACGTCAGCGGAATTCCGAGAACAATGAAAGAGTTCTGAAGCCTTTTTAAATGTCAGCGGAATTCCGAGAACAATGGAAGAGTTCTGAAGCCTTTTTAAATGTCAGCGGAATTCCGAGAACAATGGAAGAGTTCTGAAGCCTTTTTAAATATCAGCGGAATTCCGAGAACAATGGAAGAGTTCCGAAGCATTTTTAAATGTCAGCGGAATTCTGAGAACAATGGAAGAGTTCCGAAGCATTTTTAAACTTCAGCGGAATTCCGAGAACAATGGAAGAGTTCTGAAGCATTTTTAAATGTCAGCGGAATTCCGAGAACAATAGAAGAGATCCGAAGCATTTTTAAACGTCAGCGGAATTCCGAGAACAATGGAAGAGTTGTGAAGCATTTTTAAACGTCAGCGGAATTCCGAGAACAATGGAAGAGTTCCGAAGCATTTTTAAACGTCAGCGGAATTCCGAGAACAATGGAAGAGTTCCGAAGCATACTTAAACTTCAGCGGAATTCCGAGAACAATGGAAGAGTTCTGAAGCATTTTTAAAAGTCAGCGGAATACCGAGAACAATGGAAGAGTTGTGAAGCATTTTTAAACGTCAGCGGAATTCCAGAACAATGGAAGAGTTCCGATGCATTTTTAAATGTCAGCGGAATTCCGAGAACAATGAAAGAGTTCCGAAGCATTTTTAAACGTCAGCGGAATTCCGAGAACAATGGAAGAGTTGTGAAGCATTTTTAAACGTCAGCGGAATTCCGAGAACAATGGAAGAGTTCCGAAGCATTTTTAAACGTCAGCGGAATTCCGAGAACAATGGAAGAGTTCTGAAGCATTTTTAAACGTCAGCGGAATTCCGAGAACAATGGAAGAGTTCTGAAGCCTTTTTAAATGTCAGCGGAATTCCGAGAACAATGGAAGAGTTCTGAAGCCTTTTTAAATGTCAGCGGAATTCCGAGAACAATGGAAGAGTTCCGAAGCATTTTTAAATGTCAGCGGAATTCTGAGAACAATGGAAGAGTTCCGAAGCATTTTTAAACTTCAGCGGAATTCCAAGAACAATGGAAGAGTTCTGAAGCATTTTTAAATGTCAGCGGAATTCCGAGAACAATGGAAGAGTTCTGAAGCCTTTTTAAATGTCAGCGGAATTCCGAGAACAATGGAAGAGTTCCGAAGCATTTTTAAATGTCAGCGGAATTCTGAGAACAATGGAAGAGTTCCGAAGCATTTTTAAACTTCAACGGAATTCCGAGAACAATGGAAGAGTTCTGAATCCTTTATAAATGTCAGCAGAATTCCGAGAACAATGGAAGAGTTCCGAAGCATTTTTAAATGTCAGCGTAATTCTGAGAACAATGGAAGAGTTCCGAAGCATTTTTAAACTTCAGCAGAATTCCGAGAACAATGGAAGAGTTCCGAAGCATACTTAAACTTCAGCGGAATTCCGAGAACAATGGAAGAGTTCTGAAGCATTTTTAAAAGTCAGCGGAATACCGAGAACAATGGAAGAGTTGTGAAGCATTTTTTAACGTCAGCGGAATTCCAGAACAATGGAAGAGTTCCGAAGCATTTTTAAATGTCAGCGGAATTCCGAGAACAATGGAAGAGTTCCAAAACATTTTTAAATGTCAGCAGAATTCCGCGAACAATGGAAGAGTTCCGAAGCAATTTTAAACTACAGCAGAATTCCGAGAACAATGGAAGAGTTCTGAAGCCTTTTTAAATGTCAGCGGAATTCCGAGAACAATGGAAGAGTTCCGAAACATTTTTAAATGTCAGCGGAATTCTGAGAACAATGGAAGAGTTCCGAAGCATTTTTAAACTTCAGCGGAATTCCAAGAACAATGGAAGAGTTCTGAAGCATTTTTAAATGTCAGCGGAATTCCGAGAACAATGGAAGAGTTCTGAAGCCTTTTTAAATGTCAGCGGAATTCCGAGAACAATGGAAGAGTTCCGAAGCATTTTTAAATGTCAGCGGAATTCTGAGAACAATGGAAGAGTTCCGAAGCATTTTTAAACTTCAACGGAATTCCGAGAACAATGGAAGAGTTCTGAATCCTTTATAAATGTCAGCAGAATTCCGAGAACAATGGAAGAGTTCCGAAGCATTTTTAAATGTCAGCGTAATTCTGAGAACAATGGAAGAGTTCCGAAGCATTTTTAAACTTCAGCAGAATTCCGAGAACAATGGAAGAGTTCCGAAGCATACTTAAACTTCAGCGGAATTCCGAGAACAATGGAAGAGTTCTGAAGCATTTTTAAAAGTCAGCGGAATACCGAGAACAATGGAAGAGTTGTGAAGCATTTTTTAACGTCAGCGGAATTCCAGAACAATGGAAGAGTTCCGAAGCATTTTTAAATGTCAGCGGAAATCCGAGAACAATGGAAGAGTTCCAAAACATTTTTAAATGTCAGCAGAATTCCGAGAACAATGGAAGAGTTCCGAAGCAATTTTAAACTACAGCAGAATTCCGAGAACAATGGAAGAGTTCTGAAGCCTTTTTAAATGTCAGCGGAATTCCGAGAACAATGGAAGAGTTCCGAAACATTTTTAAATGTCAGCGGAATTCTGAGAACAATGGAAGATTTCCGAAGCATTTTTAAACGTCAGCGGAATTCTGTGAACACTGGAAGAGTTCCGAAGCATTTTTAAACTTCAGCGGAATTTGGAGAACAATCGAAGAGTTCCGAAGCATTTTTAAAAGTCAGCGGAATTCCGAGAACAATGGAAGAGTTGTGAAGCATTTTTAAACGTCAGCGGAATTCCGAGAACAATGGAAGAGTTCCGAAGCATTATTAAACGTCAGCGGAATTCCGAGAACAATTGAAGAGTTCTGAAGGCTTTTTAAATGTCTGCGGAATTCCGAGAACAATGGAAGAGTTCCGAAGCATTTTTAAATGTCAGCGGAATTCTGAGAAAAATGGAAGAGTTCCAAAGCATTTTTAAACTTCAGCAGAATTCCGAGAACAATGGAAGAGTTCCGAAGCATACTTAAACTTCAGCGGAATTCCGAGAACAATGGAAGAGTTCAGAAGCATTTTTAAAAGTCAGCTGAATACCGAGAACAATGGAAGAGTTGTGAAGCATTTTTAAGCATCAGCGGAATTCCGAGAACAATGGAAGAGTTCCGAAGCATTTTTAAACGTCAGCGGAATTCCGAGAACAATTAAAGAGTTCTGAAGCCTTTTTAAATGTCAGCGGAATTCCGAGAACAATGGAAGAGTTCTGAAGCCTTTTTAAATGTCAGCGGAATTCCGAGAACAATAGAAGAGATCCGAAGCATTTTTAAACGTCAGCGGAATTCCGAGAACAATGGAAGAGTTGTGAAGCATTTTTAAACGTCAGCGGAATTCCGAGAACAATGGAAGAGTTCCGAAGCATTTTTAAACGTCAGCGGAATTCCGAGAACAATGGAAGAGTTCTGAAGCCTTTTTAAATGTCAGCGGAATTCCGAGAACAATGGAAGAGTTCCGAAGCATTTTTAAATGTCAGCGGAATTCTGAGAACAATGGAAGAGTTCCGAAGCATTTTTAAACTTCAGCAGAATTCCGAGAACAATGGAAGAGTTCCGAAGCATACTTAAACTTCAGCGGAATTCCGAGAACAATGGAAGAGTTCTGAAGCATTTTTAAAAGTCAGCGGAATACCGAGAACAATGGAAGAGTTGTGAAGCATTTTTAAACGTCAGCGGAATTCCAGAACAATGGAAGAGTTCCGATGCATTTTTAAATGTCAGCGGAATTCCGAGAACAATGAAAGAGTTCCGAAGCATTTTTAAACGTCAGCGGAATTCCGAGAACAATGGAAGAGTTCTGAAGCCTTTTTAAATGTCAGCGGAATTCCGAGAACAATGGAAGAGTTCTGAAGCCTTTTTAAATGTCAGCGGAATTCCGAGAACAATGGAAGAGTTCCGAAGCATTTTTAAATGTCAGCGGAATTCTGAGAACAATGGAAGAGTTCCGAAGCATTTTTAAACTTCAGCGGAATTCCAAGAACAATGGAAGAGTTCTGAAGCATTTTTAAATGTCAGCGGAATTCCGAGAACAATGGAAGAGTTCTGAAGCCTTTTTAAATGTCAGCGGAATTCCGAGAACAATGGAAGAGTTCCGAAGCATTTTTAAATGTCAGCGGAATTCTGAGAACAATGGAAGAGTTCCGAAGCATTTTTAAACTTCAACGGAATTCCGAGAACAATGGAAGAGTTCTGAAGCATTTTTAAATGTCAGCGGAATTCCGAGAACAATAGAAGAGATCCGAAGCATTTTTAAACGTCAGCGGAATTCCGAGAACAATGGAAGAGTTGTGAAGCATTTTTAAACGTCAGCGGAATTCCGAGAACAATGGAAGAGTTCTGAAGCCTTTTTAAATGTCAGCGGAATTCCGAGAACAATGGAAGAGTTCTGAAGCCTTTTTAAATGTCAGCGGAATTCCGAGAACAATGGAAGAGTTTCGAAGCATTTTTAAACGTCAGCGGAATTCTGTGAACACTGGAAGAGTTCCGAAGCATTTTTAAACTTCAGCGGAATTCTGTGAACACTGGAAGAGTTCCGAAGCATTTTTAAACTTCAGCGGAATTTGGAGAACAATGGAAGAGTTCCGAAGCATTTTTAAAAGTCAGCGGAATTCCGAGAACAATGGAAGAGTTGTGAAGCATTTTTAAACGTCAGCGGAATTCCGAGAAAAATGGAAGAGTTCCGAAGCATTTTTAAACGTAGCGGAATTCCGAGAACAATGGAAGAGTTCTGAAGGCTTTTTAAATGTCAGCGGAATTCCGAGAACAATGGAAGAGTTCCGAAGCATTTTTAAATGTCAGCGGAATTCTGAGAAAAATGGAAGAGTTCCAAAGCATTTTTAAACTTCAGCAGAATTCCGAGAACAATGGAAGAGTTCCGAAGCATACTTAAACTTTAGCGGAATTCCGAGAACAATGGAAGAGTTCAGAAGCATTTTTAAAAGTCAGCTGAATACCGAGAACAATGGAAGAGTTGTGAAGCATTTTTAAGCATCAGCGGAATTCCGAGAACAATGGAAGAGTTCCGAAGCATTTTTAAACGTCAGCGGAATTCCGAGAACAATGAAAGAGTTCTGAAGCCTTTTTAAATGTCAGCGGAATTCCGAGAACAATGGAAGAGTTCTGAAGCCTTTTTAAATGTCAGCGGAATTCCGAGAACAATGGAAGAGTTCTGAAGCCTTTTTAAATGTCAGCGGAATTCCGAGAACAATGGAAGAGTTCCGAAGCATTTTTAAATGTCAGCGGAATTCTGAGAACAATGGAAGAGTTCCGAAGCATTTTTAAACTTCAGCGGAATTCCGAGAACAATGGAAGAGTTCTGAAGCATTTTTAAATGTCAGCGGAATTCCGAGAACAATAGAAGAGATCCGAAGCATTTTTAAACGTCAGCGGAATTCCGAGAACAATGGAAGAGTTGTGAAGCATTTTTAAAAGTCAGCGGAATTCCGAGAACAATGGAAGAGTTCCGAAGCATTTTTAAACGTCAGCGGAATTCCGAGAACAATGGAAGAGTTCTGAAGCCTTTTTAAATGTCAGCGGAATTCCGAGAACAATGGAAGCGTTCCGAAGCATTTTTAAATGTCAGCGGAATTCTGAGAACAATGGAAGAGTTCCGAAGCATTTTTAAACTTCAGCAGAAATCCGAGAACAATGGAAGAGTTCCGAAGCATACTTAAACTCCAGCAGAATTCCGAGAACAATGGAAGAGTTCTGAAGCATTTTTAAAAGTCAGCGGAATACCGAGAACAATGGAAGAGTTGTGAAGCATTTTTAAACGTCAGCGGAATTCCAGAACAATGGAAGAGTTCCGATGCATTTTTAAATGTCAGCT
Organism: Phyllobates terribilis; assembly: GCF_046119375.1. Lineage (NCBI taxonomy): Eukaryota > Metazoa > Chordata > Amphibia > Anura > Dendrobatidae > Phyllobates > Phyllobates terribilis. Next base: position 16,240,639 of record NW_027362775.1, on the reverse strand, counting down.
GAATTCCGAGAACAATGGAAGAGTTCCGAAGCATTTTTAAACGTCAGCGGAATTCAGAGAACAATGGAAGAGTTGTGAAGCATTTTTAAACGTCAGCGGAATTCCGAGAACAATGGAAGAGTTCCGAAGCATTTTTAAACGTCAGCGGAATTCCGAGAACAATGGAAGAGTTCTGAAGCATTTTTAAATGTCAGCGGAATTCCGAGAACAATGGAAGAGTTCTGAAGCATTTTTAAATGTCAGCGGAATTCCGAGAACAATAGAAGAGATCCGAAGCATTTTTAAACGTCAGCGGAATTCCGAGAACAATGGAAGAGTTCTGAAGCCTTTTTAAATGTCAGCGGAATTCCGAGAACAATGGAAGAGTTCCAAAGCATACTTAAACTTCAGCGGGATTCCGAGAACAATGGAAGAGTTCTGAAGCATTTTTAAAAGTCAGCGGAATACCGAGAACAATGGAAGAGTTGTGAAGCATTTTTAAACGTCAGCGGAATTCCAGAACAATGGAAGAGTTCCGATGCATTTTTAAATGTCAGCGGAATTCCGAGAACAATGGAAGAGTTCCGAAGCATTTTTAAACGTCAGCGGAATTCCGAGAACAATGGAAGAGTTGTGAAGCATTTTTAAACGTCAGCGGAATTCCGAGAACAATGGAAGAGTTCCGAAGCATTTTTAAACGTCAGCGGAATTCCGAGAACAATGGAAGAGTTGTGAAGCCTTTATAAATGTCAGCGGAATTCCGAGAACAATGGAAGAGTTGTGAAGCATTTTTAAGCATCAGCGGAATTCCGAGAACAAGGGAAGAGTTCCGAAGCATTTTTAAACGTCAGCAGAATTCCGAGAACAATGGAAGAGTTCTGAAGCCTTTTTAAATGTCAGCGGAATTCCGAAAACAATGGAAGAGTTCTGAAGCCTTTTTAAATGTCAGCGGAATTCCGAGAACAATGGAAGAGTTCCGAAGCATTTTTAAATGTCAGCGGAATTCTGAGAACAATGGAAGAGTTCCGAAGCATTTTTAAACTTCAGCGGAATTCCGAGAACAATGGAAGAGTTGTGAAGCATTTTTAAACGTCAGCGGAATTCCAGAACAATGGAAGAGTTCCGATGCATTTTTAAATGTCAGCTGAATTCCGAGAACAATGGAAGAGTTCCGAAGCATTTTTAAACGTCAGCGGAATTCCGAGAACAATGGAAGAGTTGTGAAGGATTTTTAAACGTCAGCGGAATTCCGAGAACAATGGAAGAGTTGTGAAGCATTTTTAAACGTCAGCGGAATTCCGAGAACAATGGAAGAGTTCCGAAGCATTTTTAAACGTCAGCGGAATTCCGAGAACAATGGAAGAGTTCTGAAGCATTTTTAAATGTCAGCGGAATTCCGAGAACAATGGAAGAGTTCTGAAGCATTTTTAAATGTCAGCGGAATTCCGAGAACAATAGAAGAGATCCGAAGCATTTTTAAACGTCAGCGGAATTCCGAGAACAATGGAAGAGTTCTGAAGCCTTTTTAAATGTCAGCGGAATTCCGAGAACAATGGAAGAGTTCCAAAGCATACTTAAACTTCAGCGGGATTCCGAGAACAATGGAAGAGTTCTGAAGCATTTTTAAAAGTCAGCGGAATACCGAGAACAATGGAAGAGTTGTGAAGCATTTTTAAACGTCAGCGGAATTCCAGAACAATGGAAGAGTTCCGATGCATTTTTAAATGTCAGCGGAATTCCGAGAACAATGGAAGAGTTCCGAAGCATTTTTAAACGTCAGCGGAATTCCGAGAACAATGGAAGAGTTGTGAAGCATTTTTAAACGTCAGCGGAATTCCGAGAACAATGGAAGAGTTCCGAAGCATTTTTAAACGTCAGCGGAATTCCGAGAACAATGGAAGAGTTCTGAAGCCTTTATAAATGTCAGCGGAATTCCGAGAACAATGGAAGAGTTGTGAAGCATTTTTAAGCATCAGCGGAATTCCGAGAACAAGGGAAGAGTTCCGAAGCATTTTTAAACGTCAGCAGAATTCCGAGAACAATGGAAGAGTTCTGAAGCCTTTTTAAATGTCAGCGGAATTCCGAAAACAATGGAAGAGTTCTGAAGCCTTTTTAAATGTCAGCGGAATTCCGAGAACAATGGAAGAGTTCCGAAGCATTTTTAAATGTCAGCGGAATTCTGAGAACAATGGAAGAGTTCCGAAGCATTTTTAAACTTCAGCGGAATTCCGAGAACAATGGAAGAGTTCTGAAGCATTTTTAAATGTCAGCGGAATTCCGAGAACAATAGAAGAGATCCGAAGCATTTTTAAACATCAGCGGAATTCCGAGAACAATGGAAGAGTTGTGAAGCATTTTTAAACGTCAGCGGAATTCCGAAAACAATGGAAGAGTTCCGAAGCATTTTTAAACGTCAGCGGAATTCCGAGAACAATGGAGGTGTTCTGAAGCATTTTTAAATGTCAGCGGAAATCTGAGAACAATGGAAGAGTTCCGAAGCATTTTTAAACTTCAGCAGAATTCCGAGAACAATGGAAGAGTTCCGAAGTATACTTAAACTTCAGCGGAATTCCGAGAACAATGGAAGAGTTCTGAAGCATTTTTAAAAGTTAGCGGAATACCGAGAACAATGGAAGAGTTGTGAAGCATTTTTAAACGTCAGCGGAATTCCAGAACAATGGAAGAGTTCCGATGCTTTTTTAAACTTCAGCGGAATTCCGAGAACAATGGAAGAGTTCCGAAGCATTTTTAAAAGTCAGCGGAATTCTGAGAACAATGGAAGAGTTCTGAAGCATTTTTAAAAGTCAGCAGAATTCCGAGAACAATAGAAGGGTACCAAAGCATGTTTAAACTTCAGCGGAATTCTGAGAACAATGGAAGAGTTCCGAAGCATTTTTAAACGTCAGCGGAATTCCGAGAACAATGGAAGAGTTCTGAAGCATTTTTAAACGTCAGCGGAATTTTGAAAACAATGGAAGATTTCCGAAGCATTTTTAAACGTCAGCGGAATTCTCCGAACACTGGAAGAGTTCCGAAGCATTTTTAAAAGTCAGCGGAATTCCGAGAACAATGGAAGAGTTGTGAAGCATTTTTAAGCGTCAGCGGAATTCCGAGAACAATGGAAAAATTCCGAAGCATTTTTAAACTTCAAAACTTCAGCGGAATTCCGAGAACAATGGAAGAGTTCCGAAGCATTTTTAAAAGTCAGCGGAATTCCGAGAACAATGGAAGAGTTCCGAAGCATTTTTAAAAGTCAGCAGAATTCCGAGAACAATAGAAGGGTACCAAAGCATGTTTAAACTTCAGCGGAATTCTGAGAACAATGTAAGCGTTCCGAAGCATTTTTAAACTTCACTGCAATTCCGAGAACAATGGAAGAGTTCCGAAGCATTTCTAAACGTCAGCGGAATTCCGAGAACAATGGAAGAGTTCTGAAGCATTTTTAAAAGTTAGCGGAATACCGAGAACAATGGAAGAGTTGTGAAGCATTTTTAAACGTCAGCGGAATTCCAGAACAATGGAAGAGTTCCGATGCATTTTTAAACTTCAGCGGAATTCCGAGAACAATGGAAGAGTTCCGAAGCATTTTTAAAAGTCAGCGGAATTCTGAGAACAATGGAAGAGTTCTGAAGCATTTTTAAAAGTCAGCAGAATTCCGAGAACAATAGAAGGGTACCAAAGCATGTTTAAACTTCAGCGGAATTCTGAGAACAATGGAAGAGTTCCGAAGCATTTTTAAACGTCAGCGGAATTCCGAGAACAATGGAAGAGTTCTGAAGCATTTTTAAACGTCAGCGGAATTTTGAAAACAATGGAAGATTTCCGAAGCATTTTTAAACGTCAGCGGAATTCTCCGAACACTGGAAGAGTTCCGAAGCATTTTTAAAAGTCAGCGGAATTCCGAGAACAATGGAAGAGTTGTGAAGCATTTTTAAGCGTCAGCGGAATTCCGAGAACAATGGAAAAATTCCGAAGCATTTTTAAACTTCAAAACTTCAGCGGAATTCCGAGAACAATGGAAGAGTTCCGAAGCATTTTTAAAAGTCAGCGGAATTCCGAGAACAATGGAAGAGTTCCGAAGCATTTTTAAAAGTCAGCAGAATTCCGAGAACAATAGAAGGGTACCAAAGCATGTTTAAACTTCAGCGGAATTCTGAGAACAATGTAAGCGTTCCGAAGCATTTTTAAACTTCACTGCAATTCCGAGAACAATGGAAGAGTTCCGAAGCATTTCTAAACGTCAGCGGAATTCCGAGAACAATGGAAGAGTTCTGAAGCATTTTTAAACGTCAGCGGATTTTGAAAACAATGGAAGATTTCCGAAGCATTTTTAAACGTCAGCGGAATTCTGCAAACACTGGAAGAGTTCCGAAGCATTTTTAAACTTCAGCGGAATTTGGAGAACAATCGAAGAGTTCCGAAGCAATTTTAAAAGTCAGCGGAATTCCGAGAACAATGGAAGAGTTGTGAAGCATTTTTAAAAGTCAGTGGAATTCCAAGAACAAAGGAAGAGTTCCGAAGCATTTTTAAACGTCAGCGGAATTCCGAGAACAATGGAAGAGTTCTGAAGGCTTTTTAAATGTCAGCGGAATTCCGAGAACAATGGAGGAGTTCCGAAGCATTTTTAAATGTCAGCGGAATTCTGAGAACAATGGAAGAGTTCCGAAGCATTTTTAAACTTCAGCAGAATTCCGAGAACAATGGAAGAGTTCCGAAGCATACTTAAACTTCAGCGGAATTCCGAGAACAATGGAAGAGTTCAGAAGCATTTTTAAAAGTCAGCGGAATTCCGAGAACAATGGAAGAGTTCCGAAGCATTTTTAAAAGTCAGCGGAATTCCGAGAACAATGGAAGAGTTCCGAAGCATTTTTAAAAGTCAGCAGAATTCCGAGAACAATAGAAGGGTACCAAAGCATGTTTAAACTTCAGCGGAATTCTGAGAACAATGGAAGAGTTCCGAAGCATTTTTAAACGTCAGCGGAATTCCGAGAACAATGGAAGAGTTCTGAAGCATTTTTAAACGTCAGCGGAATTTTGAAAACAATGGAAGATTTCCGAAGCATTTTTAAACGTCAGCGAAATTCTGCGAACACTGGAAGAGTTCCGAAGCATTTTTAAACTTCAGCGGAATTTGGAGAACAATCGAAGAGTTCTGAAGCATTTTTAAAAGTCAGCGGAATTCCGAGAACAATGGAAGAGTTCTGAAGCATTTTTAAATGTCAGCGGAATTACGAGAACAATAGAAGAGATCCGAAGCATTTTTAAACGTCAGCGGAATTCCGAGAACAATGGAAGAGTTCCGAAGCATTTTTAAATGTCAGCGGAATTCTGAGAACAATGGAAGAGTTCCGAAGCATTTTTAAACTTCAGCAGAATTCCGAGAACAATGGAAGAGTTCCGAAGCATACTTAAACTTCAGCGGAATTCCGAGAACAATGGAAGAGTTCTGAAGCATTTTTAAACGTCAGCGGAATTCCGAGAACAATGGAAGATTTCCGAAGCATTTTTAAACGTCAGCGGAATTCCGAAAACAATGGAAGAGTTCTGAATCCTTTATAAATGTCAGCAGAATTCCGAGAACAATGGAAGAGTTCCGAAGCATTTTTAAATGTCAGCGTAATTCTGAGAACAATGGAAGAGTTCCGAAGCATTTTTAAACTTCAGCAGAATTCCGAGAACAATGGAAGAGTTCCGAAGCATACTTAAACTTCAGCGGAATTCCGAGAACAATGGAAGAGTTCTGAAGCATTATTAAAAGTCAGCGGAATACCGAGAACAATGGAAGAGTTGTGAAGCATTTTTTAACGTCAGCGGAATTCCAGAACAATGGAAGAGTTACGAAGCATTTTTAAATGTCAGCGGAATTCCGAGAACAATGGAAGAGTTCCAAAACATTTTTAAATGTCAGCAGAATTCCGAGAACAATGGAAGAGTTCCGAAGCAATTTTAAACTACAGCAGAATTCCGAGAACAATGGAAGAGTTCTGAAGCCTTTTTAAATGTCAGCGGAATTCCGAGAACAATGGAAGAGTTCCGAAACATTTTTAAATGTCAGTGGAATTCTGAGAACAATGGAAGATTTCCGAAGCATTTTTAAACGTCAGCGGAATTCTGTGAACACTGGAAGAGTTCCGAAGCATTTTTAAACTTCAGCGGAATTTGGAGAACAATCGAAGAGTTCCGAAGCATTTTTAAAAGTCAGCGGAATTCCGAGAACAATGGAAGAGTTGTGAAGCATTTTTAAACGTCAGCGGAATTCCGAGAACAATGGAAGAGTTCCGAAGCATTTTTAAACGTCAGCGGAATTCCGAGAACAATGGAAGAGTTCTGAAGGCTTTTTAAATGTCAGCGGAATTCCGAGAACAATGGAAGAGTTCCGAAGCATTTTTAAATGTCAGCGGAATTCTGAGAAAAATGGAAGAGTTCCAAAGCATTTTTAAACTTCAGCAGAATTCCGAGAACAATGGAAGAGTTCCGAAGCATACTTAAACTTCAGCGGAATTCCGAGAACAATGGAAGAGTTCAGAAGCATTTTTAAAAGTCAGCTGAATACCGAGAACAATGGAAGAGTTGTGAAGCATTTTTAAGCATCAGCGGAATTCCGAGAACAATGGAAGAGTTCCGAAGCATTTTTAAACGTCAGCGGAATTCCGAGAACAATGGAAGAGTTCCGAAGCATTTTTAAACGTCAGCGGAATTCCGAGAACAATGAAAGAGTTCTGAAGCCTTTTTAAATGTCAGCGGAATTCCGAGAACAATGGAAGAGTTCTGAAGCCTTTTTAAATGTCAGCGGAATTCCGAAAACAATGGAAGAGTTCTGAAGCCTTTTTAAATGTCAGCGGAATTCCGAGAACAATGGAAGAGTTCCGAAGCATTTTTAAATGTCAGCGGAATTCTGAGAACAATGGAAGAGTTCCGAAGCATTTTTAAACTTCAGCGGAATTCCGAGAACAATGGAAGAGTTCTGAAGCATTTTTAAATGTCAGCGGAATTCCGAGAACAATAGAAGAGATCCGAAGCATTTTTAAACATCAGCGGAATTCCGAGAACAATGGAAGAGTTGTGAAGCATTTTTAAACGTCAGCGGAATTCCGAAAACAATGGAAGAGTTCCGAAGCATTTTTAAACGTCAGCGTAATTCCGAGAACAATGGAGGAGTTCTGAAGCATTTTTAAATGTCAGCGGAAATCTGAGAACAATGGAAGAGTTCCGAAGCATTTTTAAACTTCAGCAGAATTCCGAGAACAATGGAAGAGTTCCGAAGTATACTTAAACTTCAGCGGAATTCCGAGAACAATGGAAGAGTTCTGAAGCATTTTTAAAAGTTAGCGGAATACCGAGAACAATGGAAGAGTTGTGAAGCATTTTTAAACGTCAGCGGAATTCCAGAACAATGGAAGAGTTCCGATGCATTTTTAAACTTCAGCGGAATTCCGAGAACAATGGAAGAGTTCCGAAGCATTTTTAAAAGTCAGCGGAATTCTGAGAACAATGGAAGAGTTCTGAAGCATTTTTAAAAGTCAGCATAATTCCGAGAACAATAGAAGGGTACCAAAGCATGTTTAAACTTCAGCGGAATTCTGAGAACAATGTAAGCGTTCCGAAGCATTTTTAAACTTCACTGCAATTCCGAGAACAATGGAAGAGTTCCGAAGCATTTTTAAACGTCAGCGGAATTCCGAGAACAATGGAAGAGTTCTGAAGCATTTTTAAACGTCAGCGGAATTTTGAAAACAATGGAAGATTTCCGAAGCATTTTTAAACGTCAGCGAAATTCTGCGAACACTGGAAGAGTTCCGAAGCATTTTTAAACTTCAGCGGAATTTGGAGAACAATCGAAGAGTTCCGAAGCATTTTTAAAAGTCAGCGGAATTCCGAGAACAATGGAAGAGTTCTGAAGCATTTTTAAATGTCAGCGGAATTCCGAGAACAATAGAAGAGATCCGAAGCATTTTTAAACGTCAGCGGAATTCCGAGAACAATGGAAGAGTTCCGAAGCATTTTTAAATGTCAGCGGAATTCTGAGAACAATGGAAGAGTTCCGAAGCATTTTTAAACTTCAGCAGAATTCCGAGAACAATGGAAGAGTTCCGAAGCATACTTAAACTTCAGCGGAATTCCGAGAACAATGGAAGAGTTCTGAAGCATTTTTAAACGTCAGCGGAATTCCGAGAACAATGGAAGATTTCCGAAGCATTTTTAATCGTCAGCGGAATTCCGAAAACAATGGAAGAGTTCTGAATCCTTTATAAATGTCAGCAGAATTCCGAGAACAATGGAAGAGTTCCGAAGCATTTTTAAATGTCAGCGTAATTCTGAGAACAATGGAAGAGTTCCGAAGCATTTTTAAACTTCAGCAGAATTCCGAGAACAATGGAAGAGTTCCGAAGCATACTTAAACTTCAGCGGAATTCCGAGAACAATGGAAGAGTTCTGAAGCATTTTTAAAAGTCAGCGGAATACCGAGAACAATGGAAGAGTTGTGAAGCATTTTTTAACGCCAGCGGAATTCCAGAACAATGGAAGAGTTACGAAGCATTTTTAAATGTCAGCGGAATTCCGAGAACAATGGAAGAGTTCCAAAACATTTTTAAATGTCAGCAGAATTCCGAGAACAATGGAAGAGTTCCGAAGCAATTTTAAACTACAGCAGAATTCCGAGAACAATGGAAGAGTTCTGAAGCCTTTTTAAATGTCAGCGGAATTCCGAGAACAATGGAAGAGTTCCGAAACATTTTTAAATGTCAGCGGAATTCTGAGAACAATGGAAGATTTCCGAAGCATTTTTAAACGTCAGCGGAATTCTGTGAACACTGGAAGAGTTCCGAAGCATTTTTAAACTTCAGCGGAATTTGGAGAACAATCGAAGAGTTCCGAAGCATTTTTAAAAGTCAGCGGAATTCCGAGAACAATGGAAGAGTTGTGAAGCATTTTTAAACGTCAGCGGAATTCCGAGAACAATGGAAGAGTTCCGAAGCATTTTTAAACGTCAGCGGAATTCCGAGAACAATGGAAGAGTTCTGAAGGCTTTTTAAATGTCAGCGGAATTCCGAGAACAATGGAAGAGTTCCGAAGCATTTTTAAATGTCAGCGGAATTCTGAGAACAATGGAAGAGTTCCGAAGCATTTTTAAACGTCAGCGGAATTCCGAGAACAATGGAAGAGTTCTGAAGCATTTTTAAACGTCAGCGGAATTTTGAAAACAATGGAAGATTTCCGAAGCATTTTTAAACGTCAGCGGAATTCTCCGAACACTGGAAGAGTTCCGAAGCATTTTTAAAAGTCAGCGGAATTCCGAGAACAATGGAAGAGTTGTGAAGCATTTTTAAGCGTCAGCGGAATTCCGAGAACAATGGAAAAATTCCGAAGCATTTTTAAACTTCAAAACTTCAGCGGAATTCCGAGAACAATGGAAGAGTTCCGAAGCATTTTTAAAAGTCAGCGGAATTCCGAGAACAATGGAAGAGTTCCGAAGCATTTTTAAAAGTCAGCAGAATTCCGAGAACAATAGAAGGGTACCAAAGCATGTTTAAACTTCAGCGGAATTCTGAGAACAATGTAAGCGTTCCGAAGCATTTTTAAACTTCACTGCAATTCCGAGAACAATGGAAGAGTTCCGAAGCATTTCTAAACGTCAGCGGAATTCCGAGAACAATGGAAGAGTTCTGAAGCATTTTTAAACGTCAGCGGATTTTGAAAACAATGGAAGATTTCCGAAGCATTTTTAAACGTCAGCGGAATTCTGCAAACACTGGAAGAGTTCCGAAGCATTTTTAAACTTCAGCGGAATTTGGAGAACAATCGAAGAGTTCCGAAGCAATTTTAAAAGTCAGCGGAATTCCGAGAACAATGGAAGAGTTGTGAAGCATTTTTAAAAGTCAGTGGAATTCCAAGAACAAAGGAAGAGTTCCGAAGCATTTTTAAACGTCAGCGGAATTCCGAGAACAATGGAAGAGTTCTGAAGGCTTTTTAAATGTCAGCGGAATTCCGAGAACAATGGAGGAGTTCCGAAGCATTTTTAAATGTCAGCGGAATTCTGAGAACAATGGAAGAGTTCCGAAGCATTTTTAAACTTCAGCAGAATTCCGAGAACAATGGAAGAGTTCCGAAGCATACTTAAACTTCAGCGGAATTCCGAGAACAATGGAAGAGTTCAGAAGCATTTTTAAAAGTCAGCGGAATTCCGAGAACAATGGAAGAGTTCCGAAGCATTTTTAAAAGTCAGCGGAATTCCGAGAACAATGGAAGAGTTCCGAAGCATTTTTAAAAGTCAGCAGAATTCCGAGAACAATAGAAGGGTACCAAAGCATGTTTAAACTTCAGCGGAATTCTGAGAACAATGGAAGAGTTCCGAAGCATTTTTAAACGTCAGCGGAATTCCGAGAACAATGGAAGAGTTCTGAAGCATTTTTAAACGTCAGCGGAATTTTGAAAACAATGGAAGATTTCCGAAGCATTTTTAAACGTCAGCGAAATTCTGCGAACACTGGAAGAGTTCCGAAGCATTTTTAAACTTCAGCGGAATTTGGAGAACAATCGAAGAGTTCTGAAGCATTTTTAAAAGTCAGCGGAATTCCGAGAACAATGGAAGAGTTCTGAAGCATTTTTAAATGTCAGCGGAATTACGAGAACAATAGAAGAGATCCGAAGCATTTTTAAACGTCAGCGGAATTCCGAGAACAATGGAAGAGTTCCGAAGCATTTTTAAATGTCAGCGGAATTCTGAGAACAATGGAAGAGTTCCGAAGCATTTTTAAACTTCAGCAGAATTCCGAGAACAATGGAAGAGTTCCGAAGCATACTTAAACTTCAGCGGAATTCCGAGAACAATGGAAGAGTTCTGAAGCATTTTTAAACGTCAGCGGAATTCCGAGAACAATGGAAGATTTCCGAAGCATTTTTAAACGTCAGCGGAATTCCGAAAACAATGGAAGAGTTCTGAATCCTTTATAAATGTCAGCAGAATTCCGAGAACAATGGAAGAGTTCCGAAGCATTTTTAAATGTCAGCGTAATTCTGAGAACAATGGAAGAGTTCCGAAGCATTTTTAAACTTCAGCAGAATTCCGAGAACAATGGAAGAGTTCCGAAGCATACTTAAACTTCAGCGGAATTCCGAGAACAATGGAAGAGTTCTGAAGCATTATTAAAAGTCAGCGGAATACCGAGAACAATGGAAGAGTTGTGAAGCATTTTTTAACGTCAGCGGAATTCCAGAACAATGGAAGAGTTACGAAGCATTTTTAAATGTCAGCGGAATTCCGAGAACAATGGAAGAGTTCCAAAACATTTTTAAATGTCAGCAGAATTCCGAGAACAATGGAAGAGTTCCGAAGCAATTTTAAACTACAGCAGAATTCCGAGAACAATGGAAGAGTTCTGAAGCCTTTTTAAATGTCAGCGGAATTCCGAGAACAATGGAAGAGTTCCGAAACATTTTTAAATGTCAGTGGAATTCTGAGAACAATGGAAGATTTCCGAAGCATTTTTAAACGTCAGCGGAATTCTGTGAACACTGGAAGAGTTCCGAAGCATTTTTAAACTTCAGCGGAATTTGGAGAACAATCGAAGAGTTCCGAAGCATTTTTAAAAGTCAGCGGAATTCCGAGAACAATGGAAGAGTTGTGAAGCATTTTTAAACGTCAGCGGAATTCCGAGAACAATGGAAGAGTTCCGAAGCATTTTTAAACGTCAGCGGAATTCCGAGAACAATGGAAGAGTTCTGAAGGCTTTTTAAATGTCAGCGGAATTCCGAGAACAATGGAAGAGTTCCGAAGCATTTTTAAATGTCAGCGGAATTCTGAGAAAAATGGAAGAGTTCCAAAGCATTTTTAAACTTCAGCAGAATTCCGAGAACAATGGAAGAGTTCCGAAGCATACTTAAACTTCAGCGGAATTCCGAGAACAATGGAAGAGTTCAGAAGCATTTTTAAAAGTCAGCTGAATACCGAGAACAATGGAAGAGTTGTGAAGCATTTTTAAGCATCAGCGGAATTCCGAGAACAATGGAAGAGTTCCGAAGCATTTTTAAACGTCAGCGGAATTCCGAGAACAATGGAAGAGTTCCGAAGCATTTTTAAACGTCAGCGGAATTCCGAGAACAATGAAAGAGTTCTGAAGCCTTTTTAAATGTCAGCGGAATTCCGAGAACAATGGAAGAGTTCTGAAGCCTTTTTAAATGTCAGCGGAATTCCGAAAACAATGGAAGAGTTCTGAAGCCTTTTTAAATGTCAGCGGAATTCCGAGAACAATGGAAGAGTTCCGAAGCATTTTTAAATGTCAGCGGAATTCTGAGAACAATGGAAGAGTTCCGAAGCATTTTTAAACTTCAGCGGAATTCCGAGAACAATGGAAGAGTTCTGAAGCATTTTTAAATGTCAGCGGAATTCCGAGAACAATAGAAGAGATCCGAAGCATTTTTAAACATCAGCGGAATTCCGAGAACAATGGAAGAGTTGTGAAGCATTTTTAAACGTCAGCGGAATTCCGAAAACAATGGAAGAGTTCCGAAGCATTTTTAAACGTCAGCGTAATTCCGAGAACAATGGAGGAGTTCTGAAGCATTTTTAAATGTCAGCGGAAATCTGAGAACAATGGAAGAGTTCCGAAGCATTTTTAAACTTCAGCAGAATTCCGAGAACAATGGAAGAGTTCCGAAGTATACTTAAACTTCAGCGGAATTCCGAGAACAATGGAAGAGTTCTGAAGCATTTTTAAAAGTTAGCGGAATACCGAGAACAATGGAAGAGTTGTGAAGCATTTTTAAACGTCAGCGGAATTCCAGAACAATGGAAGAGTTCCGATGCATTTTTAAACTTCAGCGGAATTCCGAGAACAATGGAAGAGTTCCGAAGCATTTTTAAAAGTCAGCGGAATTCTGAGAACAATGGAAGAGTTCTGAAGCATTTTTAAAAGTCAGCATAATTCCGAGAACAATAGAAGGGTACCAAAGCATGTTTAAACTTCAGCGGAATTCTGAGAACAATGTAAGCGTTCCGAAGCATTTTTAAACTTCACTGCAATTCCGAGAACAATGGAAGAGTTCCGAAGCATTTTTAAACGTCAGCGGAATTCCGAGAACAATGGAAGAGTTCTGAAGCATTTTTAAACGTCAGCGGAATTTTGAAAACAATGGAAGATTTCCGAAGCATTTTTAAACGTCAGCGAAATTCTGCGAACACTGGAAGAGTTCCGAAGCATTTTTAAACTTCAGCGGAATTTGGAGAACAATCGAAGAGTTCCGAAGCATTTTTAAAAGTCAGCGGAATTCCGAGAACAATGGAAGAGTTCTGAAGCATTTTTAAATGTCAGCGGAATTCCGAGAACAATAGAAGAGATCCGAAGCATTTTTAAACGTCAGCGGAATTCCGAGAACAATGGAAGAGTTCCGAAGCATTTTTAAATGTCAGCGGAATTCTGAGAACAATGGAAGAGTTCCGAAGCATTTTTAAACTTCAGCAGAATTCCGAGAACAATGGAAGAGTTCCGAAGCATACTTAAACTTCAGCGGAATTCCGAGAACAATGGAAGAGTTCTGAAGCATTTTTAAACGTCAGCGGAATTCCGAGAACAATGGAAGATTTCCGAAGCATTTTTAATCGTCAGCGGAATTCCGAAAACAATGGAAGAGTTCTGAATCCTTTATAAATGTCAGCAGAATTCCGAGAACAATGGAAGAGTTCCGAAGCATTTTTAAATGTCAGCGTAATTCTGAGAACAATGGAAGAGTTCCGAAGCATTTTTAAACTTCAGCAGAATTCCGAGAACAATGGAAGAGTTCCGAAGCATACTTAAACTTCAGCGGAATTCCGAGAACAATGGAAGAGTTCTGAAGCATTTTTAAAAGTCAGCGGAATACCGAGAACAATGGAAGAGTTGTGAAGCATTTTTTAACGCCAGCGGAATTCCAGAACAATGGAAGAGTTACGAAGCATTTTTAAATGTCAGCGGAATTCCGAGAACAATGGAAGAGTTCCAAAACATTTTTAAATGTCAGCAGAATTCCGAGAACAATGGAAGAGTTCCGAAGCAATTTTAAACTACAGCAGAATTCCGAGAACAATGGAAGAGTTCTGAAGCCTTTTTAAATGTCAGCGGAATTCCGAGAACAATGGAAGAGTTCCGAAACATTTTTAAATGTCAGCGGAATTCTGAGAACAATGGAAGATTTCCGAAGCATTTTTAAACGTCAGCGGAATTCTGTGAACACTGGAAGAGTTCCGAAGCATTTTTAAACTTCAGCGGAATTTGGAGAACAATCGAAGAGTTCCGAAGCATTTTTAAAAGTCAGCGGAATTCCGAGAACAATGGAAGAGTTGTGAAGCATTTTTAAACGTCAGCGGAATTCCGAGAACAATGGAAGAGTTCCGAAGCATTTTTAAACGTCAGCGGAATTCCGAGAACAATGGAAGAGTTCTGAAGGCTTTTTAAATGTCAGCGGAATTCCGAGAACAATGGAAGAGTTCCGAAGCATTTTTAAATGTCAGCGGAATTCTGAGAAAAATGGAAGAGTTCCAAAGCATTTTTAAACTTCAGCAGAATTCCGAGAACAATGGAAGAGTTCCGAAGCATACTTAAACTTCAGCGGAATTCCGAGAACAATGGAAGAGTTCAGAAGCATTTTTAAAAGTCAGCTGAATACCGAGAACAATGGAAGAGTTGTGAAGCATTTTTAAGCATCAGCGGAATTCCGAGAACAATGGAAGAGTTCCGAAGCATTTTTAAACGTCAGCGGAATTCCGAGAACAATGGAAGAGTTCCGAAGCATTTTTAAACGTCAGCGGAATTCCGAGAACAATGAAAGAGTTCTGAAGCCTTTTTAAATGTCAGCGGAATTCCGAGAACAATGGAAGAGTTCTGAAGCCTTTTTAAATGTCAGCGGAATTCCGAGAACAATGGAAGAGTTCCGAAGCATTTTTAAATGTCAGCGGAATTCTGAGAACAATGGAAGAGTTCCGAAGCATTTTTAAACTTCAGCAGAAATCCGAGAACAATGGAAGAGTTCCGAAGCATACTTAAACTTCAGCGGAATTCCGAGAACAATGGAAGAGTTCTGAAGCATTTTTAAAAGTCAGCGGAATACCGAGAACAATGGAAGAGTTGTGAAGCATTTTTAAACGTCAGCGGAATTCCAGAACAATGGAAGAGTTCCGATGCATTTTTAAATGTCAGCGGAATTCCGAGAACAATGGAAGAGTTCCGAAGCATTTTTAAACGTCAGCGGAATTCCGAGAACAATGGAAGAGTTGTGAAGCATTTTTAAACGTCAGCGGAATTCCGAGAACAATGGAAGAGTTCCGAAGCATTTTTAAACGTCAGCGGAATTCCGAGAACAATGGAAGAGTTCTGAAGCATTTTTAAATGTCAGCGGAATTTTGAAAACAATGGAAGATTTCCGAAGCATTTTTAAACGTCAGCGGAATTCTGCGAACACTGGAAGAGTTCCGAAGCATTTTTAAAAGTCAGCGGAATTCCGAGAACAATGGAAGAGTTGTGAAGCATTTTTAAGCGTCAGCGGAATTCCGAGAACAATGGAAAAATTCCGAAGCATTTTTAAACTTCAAAACTTCAGCGGAATTCCGAGAACAATGGAAGAGTTCCGAAGCATTTTTAAAAGTCAGCGGAATTCCGAGAACAATGGAAGAGTTCCGAAGCATTTTTAAAAGTCAGCAGAATTCCGAGAACAATAGAAGGGTACCAAAGCATGTTTAAACTTCAGCGGAATTCTGAGAACAATGTAAGCGTTCCGAAGCATTTTTAAACTTCACTGCAATTCCGAGAACAATGGAAGAGTTCCGAAGCATTTTTAAACGTCAGCGGAATTCCGAGAACAATGGAAGAGTTCTGAAGCATTTTTAAACGTCAGCGGAATTTTGAAAACAATGGAAGATTTCCGAAGCATTTTTAAACGTCAGCGAATTTCTGCGAACACTGGAAGAGTTCCGAAGCATTTTTAAACTTCAGCGGAATTTGGAGAACAATCGAAGAGTTCCGAAGCATTTTTAAAAGTCAGCGGAATTCCGAGAACAATGGAAGAGTTCTGAAGCATTTTTAAATGTCAGCGGAATTCCGAGAACAATAGAAGAGATCCGAAGCATTTTTAAACGTCAGCGGAATTCCGAGAACAATGGAAGAGTTCCGAAGCATTTTTAAATGTCAGCGGAATTCTGAGAACAATGGAAGAGTTCCGAAGCATTTTTAAACTTCAGCAGAATTCCGAGAACAATGGAAGAGTTCCGAAGCATACTTAAACTTCAGCGGAATTCCGAGAACAATGGAAGAGTTCTGAAGCATTTTTAAACGTCAGCGGAATTCCGAGAACAATGGAAGATTTCCGAAGCATTTTTAATCGTCAGCGGAATTCCGAAAACAATGGAAGAGTTCTGAATCCTTTATAAATGTCAGCAGAATTCCGAGAACAATGGAAGAGTTCCGAAGCATTTTTAAATGTCAGCGTAATTCTGAGAACAATGGAAGAGTTCCGAAGCATTTTTAAACTTCAGCAGAATTCCGAGAACAATGGAAGAGTTCCGAAGCATACTTAAACTTCAGCGGAATTCCGAGAACAATGGAAGAGTTCTGAAGCATTTTTAAAAGTCAGCGGAATACCGAGAACAATGGAAGAGTTGTGAAGCATTTTTTAACGCCAGCGGAATTCCAGAACAATGGAAGAGTTACGAAGCATTTTTAAATGTCAGCGGAATTCCGAGAACAATGGAAGAGTTCCAAAACATTTTTAAATGTCAGCAGAATTCCGAGAACAATGGAAGAGTTCCGAAGCAATTTTAAACTACAGCAGAATTCCGAGAACAATGGAAGAGTTCTGAAGCCTTTTTAAATGTCAGCGGAATTCCGAGAACAATGGAAGAGTTCCGAAACATTTTTAAATGTCAGCGGAATTCTGAGAACAATGGAAGATTTCCGAAGCATTTTTAAACGTCAGCGGAATTCTGTGAACACTGGAAGAGTTCCGAAGCATTTTTAAACTTCAGCGGAATTTGGAGAACAATCGAAGAGTTCCGAAGCATTTTTAAAAGTCAGCGGAATTCCGAGAACAATGGAAGAGTTGTGAAGCATTTTTAAACGTCAGCGGAATTCCGAGAACAATGGAAGAGTTCCGAAGCATTTTTAAACGTCAGCGGAATTCCGAGAACAATGGAAGAGTTCTGAAGGCTTTTTAAATGTCAGCGGAATTCCGAGAACAATGGAAGAGTTCCGAAGCATTTTTAAATGTCAGCGGAATTCTGAGAAAAATGGAAGAGTTCCAAAGCATTTTTAAACTTCAGCAGAATTCCGAGAACAATGGAAGAGTTCCGAAGCATACTTAAACTTCAGCGGAATTCCGAGAACAATGGAAGAGTTCAGAAGCATTTTTAAAAGTCAGCTGAATACCGAGAACAATGGAAGAGTTGTGAAGCATTTTTAAGCATCAGCGGAATTCCGAGAACAATGGAAGAGTTCCGAAGCATTTTTAAACGTCAGCGGAATTCCGAGAACAATGGAAGAGTTCCGAAGCATTTTTAAACGTCAGCGGAATTCCGAGAACAATGAAAGAGTTCTGAAGCTTTTTTAAATGTCAGCGGAATTCCGAGAACAATGGAAGAGTTCTGAAGCCTTTTTAAATGTCAGCGGAATTCCGCGAACAATGGAAGAGTTCCGAAGCATTTTTAAATGTCAGCGGAATTCTGAGAACAATGGAAGAGTTCCGAAGCATTTTTAAACTTCAGCAGAAATCCGAGAACAATGGAAGAGTTCCGAAGCATACTTAAACTTCAGCGGAATTCCGAGAACAATGGAAGAGTTCTGAAGCATTTTTAAAAGTCAGCGGAATACCGAGAACAATGGAAGAGTTGTGAAGCATTTTTAAACGTCAGCGGAATTCCAGAACAATGGAAGAGTTCCGATGCATTTTTAAATGTCAGCGGAATTCCGAGAACAATGGAAGAGTTCCGAAGCATTTTTAAACGTCAGCGGAATTCCGAGAACAATGGAAGAGTTCCGAAGCATTTTTAAACGTCAGCGGAATTCCGAGAACAATGGAAGAGTTCTGAAGCATTTTTAAATGTCAGCGGAATTCCGAGAACAATGGAAGAGTTCTGAAGCCTTTTTAAATGTCAGCGGAATTCCGAGAATAATGGAAGAGTTCTGAAGCCTTTTTAAATGTCAGCGGAATTCCGAGAACAATGGAAGAGTTCCGAAGCATTTTTAAATGTCAGCGGAATTCTGAGAACAATGGAAGAGTTCCGAAGCATTTTTAAACTTCAGCGGAATTCCAAGAACAATGGAAGAGTTCTGAAGCATTTTTAAATGTCAGCGGAATTCCGAGAACAATAGAAGAGATCCGAAGCATTTTTAAACGTCAGCGGAATTCCGAGAACAATGGAAGAGTTCTGAAGCCTTTTTAAATGTCAGCGTAATTCCGAGAACAATGGAAGAGTTCCGAAGCATTTTTAAATGTCAGCGGAAATCTGAGAACAATGGAAGAGTTCCGAAGCATTTTTAAACTTCAGCAGATTCCGAGAACAATGGAAGAGTTCCGAAGCATACTTAAACTTCAGCGGGATTCCGAGAACAATGGAAGAGTTCTGAAGCATTTTTAAAAGTCAGCGGAATACCGAGAACAATGGCAGAGTTGTGAAGCATTTTTAAACGTCAGCGGAATTCCAGAACAATGGAAGAGTTCCGATGCATTTTTAAATGTCAGCGGAATTCCGAGAACAATGGAAGAGTTCCGAAGCATTTTTAAACGTCAGCGGAATTCCGAGAACAATGGAAGAGTTGTGAAGCATTTTTAAACGTCAGCGGAATTCCGAGAACAATGGAAGAGTTCCGAAGCATTTTTAAACGTCAGCGGAATTCCGAGAACAATGGAAGAGTTCTGAAGCCTTTATAAATGTCAGCGGAATTCCGAGAACAATGGAAGAGTTCTGAAGCCTTTTTAAATGTCAGCGGAATTCCGAGAACAATGGAAGAGTTCCGAAGCATTTTTAAATGTCAGCGGAATTCTGAGAACAATGGAAGAGTTCCGAAGCATTTTTAAACTTCAGCGGAATTCCGAGAACAATGGAAGAATTCTGAAGCATTTTTAAATGTCAGCGGAATTCTGAGAACAATAGAAGAGATCCGAAGCATTTTTAAACATCAGCGGAATTCCGAGAACAATGGAAGAGTTGTGAAGCATTTTTAAACGTCAGCGGAATTCCAGAACAATGGAAGAGTTCCGATGCATTTTTAAATGTCAGCGGAATTCCGAGAACAATGGAAGAGTTCCGAAGCATTTTTAAACGTCAGCGGAATTCCGAGAACAATGGAAGAGTTGTGAAGCATTTTTAAGCGTCAGCGGAATTCCAGAACAATGGAAGAGTTCCGATGCATTTTTAAATGTCAGCGGAATTCCGAGAACAATGGAAGAGTTCCGAAGCATTTTTAAACGTCAGCGGAATTCCGAGAACAATGGAAGAGTTCTGAAGCCTTTATAAATGTCAGCGGAATTCCGAGAACAATGGAAGAGTTCCGAGGCATTTTTAAATGTCAGCGGAATTCTGAGAACAATGGAAGAGTTCCGAAGCATTTTTAAACTTCAGCAGAATTCCGAGAACAATGGAAGAGTTCCGAAGCATTTTTAAATGTCAGCGGAATTCTGAGAGCAATGGAAGAGTTCCGAAGCATTTTTAAACTTCAGCAGAAATCCGAGAACAATGGAAGAGTTCCGAAGCATACTTAAACTTCAGCGGAATTCCGAGAACAATGGAAGAGTTCTGAAGCATTTTTAAAAGTCAGCGGAATACCGAGAACAATGGAAGAGTTGTGAAGCATTTTTAAACGTCAGCGGAATTCCAGAACAATGGAAGAGTTCCGATGCATTTTTAAATGTCAGCGGAATTCCGAGAACAATGGAAGAGTTCCGAAGCATTTTTAAACGTCAGCGGAATTCCGAGAACAATGGAAGAGTTGTGAAGCATTATTAAACGTCAGCGAAATTCCGAGAACAATGGAAGAGTTCCGAAGCATTTTTAAACGTCAGCGGAATTCCGAGAACAATGGAAGAGTTCTGAAGCATTTTTAAATGTCAGCGGAATTCCGAGAACAATGGAAGAGTTCTGAAGCCTTTTTAAATGTCAGCGGAATTCCGAGAACAATGGAAGAGTTCTGAAGCCTTTTTAAATGTCAGCGGAATTCCGAGAACAATGGAAGAGTTCCGAAGCATTTTTAAATGTCAGCGGAATTCTGAGAACAATGGAAGAGTTCCAAAGCATTTTTAAACTTCAGCGGAATTCCAAGAACAATGGAAGATTTCTGAAGCATTTTTAAATGTCAGCGGAATTCCGAGAACAATAGAAGAGATCCGAAGCAATTTTAAACGTCAGCGGAATTCCGAGAACAATGGAAGAGTTCTGAAGCCTTTTTAAATGTCAGCGGAATTCCGAGAACAATGGAAGAGTTCCGAAGCATTTTTAAATGTCAGCGGAATTCTGAGAACAATGGAAGAGTTCCGAAGCATTTTTAAACTTCAGCAGATTCCGAGAACAATGGAAGAGTTCCGAAGCATACTTAAACTTCAGCGGGATTCCGAGAACAATGGAAGAGTTCTGAGGCATTTTTAAAAGTCAGCGGAATACCGAGAACAATGGAAGAGTTGTGAAGCATTTTTAAACGTCAGCGGAATTCCAGAACAATGGAAGAGTTCCGATGCATTTTTAAATGTCAGCGGAATTCCGAGAACAATGGAAGAGTTCCGAAGCATTTTTAAACGTCAGCGGAATTCCGAGAACAATGGAAGAGTTGTGAAGCATTTTTAAACGTCAGCGGAATTCCGAGAACAATGGAAGAGTTCCGAAGCATTTTTAAACGTCAGCGGAATTCCGAGAACAATGGAAGAGTTCTGAAGCCTTTATAAATGTCAGCGGAATTCCGAGAACAATGGAAGAGTTCCGAGGCATTTTTAAATGTCAGCAGAATTCTGAGAACAATGGAAGAGTTCCGAAGCATTTTTAAACTTCAGCAGAATTCCGAGAACAATGGAAGAGTTCCGAAGCATACTTAAACTTCAGCGGAATTCCGAGAACAATGGAAGAGTTCAGAAGCATTTTTAAAAGTCAGCTGAATACCGAGAACAATGGAAGAGTTGTGAAGCATTTTTAAGCATCAGCGGAATTCCGAGAACAAGGGAAGAGTTCCGAAGCATTTTTAAACGTCAGCAGAATTCCGAGAACAATGGAAGAGTTGTGAAGCATTTTTAAACGTCAGCGGAATTCCAGAACAATGGAAGAGTTCCGATGCATTTTTAAATGTCAGCGGAATTCCGAGAACAATGGAAGAGTTCCGAAGCATTTTTAAACGTCAGCGGAATTCCGAGAACAATGGAAGAGTTGTGAAGCATTATTAAACGTCAGCGAAATTCCGAGAACAATGGAAGAGTTCCGAAGCATTTTTAAACGTCAGCGGAATTCCGAGAACAATGGAAGAGTTCTGAAGCATTTTTAAATGTCAGCGGAATTCCGAGAACAATGGAAGAGTTCTGAAGCCTTTTTAAATGTCAGCGGAATTCCGAGAACAATGGAAGAGTTCTGAAGCCTTTTTAAATGTCAGCGGAATTCCGAGAACAATGGAAGAGTTCTGAGGCATTTTTAAAAGTCAGCGGAATACCGAGAACAATGGAAGAGTTGTGAAGCATTTTTAAACGTCAGCGGAATTCCAGAACAATGGAAGAGTTCCGATGCATTTTTAAATGTCAGCGGAATTCCGAGAACAATGGAAGAGTTCCGAAGTATTTTTAAACGTCAGCGGAATTCCGAGAACAATGGAAGAGTTGTGAAGCATTTTTAAACGTCAGCGGAATTCCGAGAACAATGGAAGAGTTCCGAAGCATTTTTAAACGTCAGCGGAATTCCGAGAACAATGGAAGAGTTCTGAAGCCTTTATAAATGTCAGCGGAATTCCGAGAACAATGGAAGAGTTCCGAGGCATTTTTAAATGTCAGCAGAATTCTGAGAACAATGGAAGAGTTCCGAAGCATTTTTAAACTTCAGCAGATTCCGAGAACAATGGAAGAGTTCCGAAGCATACTTAAACTTCAGCGGGATTCCGAGAACAATGGAAGAGTTCTGAAGCATTTTTAAAAGTCAGCAGAATACCGAGAACAATGGAAGAGTTGTGAAGCATTTTTAAACGTCAGCGGAATTCCAGAACAATGGAAGAGTTCCGATGCATTTTTAAATGTCAGCGGAATTCCGAGAACAATGGAAGAGTTCCGAAGCATTTTTAAACGTCAGCGGAATTCCGAGAACAATGGAAGAGTTGTGAAGCATTTTTAAACGTCAGCGGAATTCCGAGAACAATGGAAGAGTTCCGAAGCATTTTTAAACGTCAGCGGAATTCCGAGAACAATGGAAGAGTTCTGAAGCCTTTATAAATGTCAGCGGAATTCCGAGAACAATGGAAGAGTTCCGAGGCATTTTTAAATGTCAGCAGAATTCTGAGAACAATGGAAGAGTTCCGAAGCATTTTTAAACTTCAGCAGAATTCCGAGAACAATGGAAGAGTTCCGAAGCATACTTAAACTTCAGCGGAATTCCGAGAACAATGGAAGAGTTCAGAAGCATTTTTAAAAGTCAGCTGAATACCGAGAACAATGGAAGAGTTGTGAAGCATTTTTAAGCATCAGCGGAATTCCGAGAACAAGGGAAGAGTTCCGAAGCATTTTTAAACGTCAGCAGAATTCCGAGAACAATGGAAGAGTTCTGAAGCCTTTTTAAATGTCAGCGGAATTCCGAAAACAATGGAAGAGTTCTGAAGCCTCTTTAAATGTCAGCGGAATTCCGAGAACAATGGAAGAGTTCCGAAGCATTTTTAAATGTCAGCGGAATTCTGAGAACAATGGAAGAGTTCCGAAGCATTTTTAAACTTCAGCGGAATTCCGAGAACAATGGAAGAGTTCTGAAGCATTTTTAAATGTCAGCGGAATTCCGAGAACAATAGAAGAGATCCGAAGCATTTTTAAACATCAGCGGAATTCCGAGAACAATGGAAGAGTTGTGAAGCATTTTTAAACGTCAGCGGAATTCCGAAAACAATGGAAGAGTTCCGAAGCATTTTTAAACGTCAGCGGAATTCCGAGAACAATGGAGGAGTTCTGAAGCCTTTTTAAATGTCAGCGGAATTCCGAGAACAATGGAAGAGTTCTGAAGCATTTTTAAATGTCAGCGGAAATCTGAGAACAATGGAAGAGTTCCGAAGCATTTTTAAACTTCAGCAGAATTCCGAGAACAATGGAAGAGTTCCGAAGTATACTTAAACTTCAGCGGAATTCCGAGAACAATGGAAGAGTTCTGAAGCATTTTTAAAAGTTAGCGGAATACCGAGAACAATGGAAGAGTTGTGAAGCATTTTTAAACGTCAGCGGAATTCCAGAAAAATGGAAGAGTTCCGATGCATTTTTAAACTTCAGCAGAATTCCGAGAACAATGGAAGAGTTCCGAAGCATTTTTAAATGTCAGCGGAATTCTGAGAACAATGGAAGAGTTCTGAAGCATTTTTAAAAGTCAGCAGAATTCCGAGAACAATAGAAGGGTACCAAAGCATGTTTAAACTTCAGCGGAATTCTGAGAACAATGGAAGAGTTCCGAAGCATTTTTAAACGTCAGCGGAATTCCGAGAACAATGGAAGAGTTCTGAAGCATTTTTAAACGTCAGCGGAATTTTGAAAACAATGGAAGATTTCCGAAGCATTTTTAAACGTCAGCGGAATTCTGCGAACACTGGAAGAGTTCCGAAGCATTTTTAAAAGTCAGCGGAATTCCGAGAACAATGGAAGAGTTGTGAAGCATTTTTAAGCGTCAGCGGAATTCCGAGAACAATGGAAAAATTCCGAAGCATTTTTAAACTTCAAAACTTCAGCGGAATTCCGAGAACAATGGAAGAGTTCCGAAGCATTTTTAAAAGTCAGCGGAATTCCGAGAACAATGGAAGAGTTCCGAAGCATTTTTAAAAGTCAGCAGAATTCCGAGAACAATAGAAGGGTACCAAAGCATGTTTAAACTTCAGCGGAATTCTGAGAACAATGTAAGCGTTCCGAAGCATTTTTAAACTTCACTGCAATTCCGAGAACAATGGAAGAGTTCCGAAGCATTTTTAAACGTCAGCGGAATTCCGAGAACAATGGAAGAGTTCTGAAGCATTTTTAAACGTCAGCGGATTTTGAAAACAATGGAAGATTTCCGAAGCATTTTTAAACGTCAGCGGAATTCTGCAAACACTGGAAGAGTTCCGAAGCATTTTTAAACTTCAGCGGAATTTGGAGAACAATCGAAGAGTTCCGAAGCAATTTTAAAAGTCAGCGGTATTCCGAGAACAATGGAAGAGTTGTGAAGCATTTTTAAAAGTCAGTGGAATTCCAAGAACAAAGGAAGAGTTCCGAAGCATTTTCAAACGTCAGCGGAATTCCGAGAACAATGGAAGAGTTCTGAAGGCTTTTTAAATGTCAGCGGAATTCCGAGAACAATGGAGGAGTTCCGAAGCATTTTTAAATGTCAGCGGAATTCTGAGAACAATGGAAGAGTTCCGAAGCATTTTTAAACTTCAGCAGAATTCCGAGAACAATGGAAGAGTTCCGAAGCATACTTAAACTTCAGCGGAATTCCGAGAACAATGGAAGAGTTCAGAAGCATTTTTAAAAGTCAGCGGAATTCCGAGAACAATGGAAGAGTTCCGAAGCATTTTTAAAAGTCAGCGGAATTCCGAGAACAATGGAAGAGTTCCGAAGCATTTTTAAAAGTCAGCAGAATTCCGAGAACAATAGAAGGGTACCAAAGCATGTTTAAACTTCAGCGGAATTCTGAGAACAATGTAAGCGTTCCGAAGCATTTTTAAACTTCACTGCAATTCCGAGAACAATGGAAGAGTTCCGAAGCATTTTTAAACGTCAGCGGAATTCCGAGAACAATGGAAGAGTTCTGAAGCATTTTTAAACGTCAGCGGATTTTGAAAACAATGGAAGATTTCCGAAGCATTTTTAAACGTCAGCGGAATTCTGCAAACACTGGAAGAGTTCCGAAGCATTTTTAAACTTCAGCGGAATTTGGAGAACAATCGAAGAGTTCCGAAGCAATTTTAAAAGTCAGCGGTATTCCGAGAACAATGGAAGAGTTGTGAAGCATTTTTAAAAGTCAGTGGAATTCCAAGAACAAAGGAAGAGTTCCGAAGCATTTTCAAACGTCAGCGGAATTCCGAGAACAATGGAAGAGTTCTGAAGGCTTTTTAAATGTCAGCGGAATTCCGAGAACAATGGAGGAGTTCCGAAGCATTTTTAAATGTCAGCGGAATTCTGAGAACAATGGAAGAGTTCCGAAGCATTTTTAAACTTCAGCAGAATTCCGAGAACAATGGAAGAGTTCCGAAGCATACTTAAACTTCAGCGGAATTCCGAGAACAATGGAAGAGTTCAGAAGCATTTTTAAAAGTCAGCGGAATTCCGAGAACAATGGAAGAGTTCCGAAGCATTTTTAAAAGTCAGCGGAATTCCGAGAACAATGGAAGAGTTCCGAAGCATTTTTAAAAGTCAGCAGAATTCCGAGAACAATAGAAGGGTACCAAAGCATGTTTAAACTTCAGCGGAATTCTGAGAACAATGGAAGAGTTCCGAAGCATTTTTAAACGTCAGCGGAATTCCGAGAACAATGGAAGAGTTCTGAAGCATTTTTAAACGTCAGCGGAATTTTGAAAACAATGGAAGATTTCCGAAGCATTTTTAAACGTCAGCGAAATTCTGCGAACACTGGAAGAGTTCCGAAGCATTTTTAAACTTCAGCGGAATTTGGAGAACAATCGAAGAGTTCCGAAGCATTTTTAAAAGTCAGCGGAATTCCGAGAACAATGGAAGAGTTCTGAAGCATTTTTAAATGTCAGCGGAATTCCGAGAACAATAGAAGAGATCCGAAGCATTTTTAAACGTCAGCGGAATTCCGAGAACAATGGAAGAGTTCCGAAGCATTTTTAAATGTCAGCGGAATTCTGAGAACAATGGAAGAGTTCCGAAGCATTTTTAAACTTCAGCAGAATTCCGAGAACAATGGAAGAGTTCCGAAGCATACTTAAACTTCAGCGGAATTCCGAGAACAATGGAAGAGTTCTGAAGCATTTTTAAACGTCAGCGGAATTCCGAGAACAATGGAAGATTTCCGAAGCATTTTTAAACGTCAGCGGAATTCCGAAAACAATGGAAGAGTTCTGAATCCTTTATAAATGTCAGCAGAATTCCGAGAACAATGGAAGATTTCCGAAGCATTTTTAAATGTCAGCGTAATTCTGAGAACAATGGAAGAGTTCCGAAGCATTTTTAAACTTCAGCAGAATTCCGAGAACAATGGAAGAGTTCCGAAGCATACTTAAACTTCATTGGAATTCCGAGTACAATGGAAGAGTTCTGAAGCATTTTTAAAAGTCAGCGGAATACCGAGAACAATGGAAGAGTTGTGAAGCATTTTTTAACGTTAGCGGAATTCCAGAACAATGGAAGAGTTACGAAGCATTTTTAAATGTCAGCGGAATTCCGAGAACAATGGAAGAGTTCCAAAACATTTTTAAATGTCAGCAGAATTCCGAGAACAATGGAAGAGTTCCGAAGCAATTTTAAACTACAGCAGAATTCCGAGAACAATGGAAGAGTTCTGAAGCCTTTTTAAATGTCAGCGGAATTCCGAGAACAATGGAAGAGTTCCGAAACATTTTTAAATGTCAGCGGAATTCTGAGAACAATGGAAGATTTCCGAAGCATTTTTAAACGTCAGCGGAATTCTGTGAACACTGGAAGAGTTCCGAAGCATTTTTAAACTTCAGCGGAATTTGGAGAACAATCGAAGAGTTCCGAAGCATTTTTAAAAGTCAGCGGAATTCCGAGAACAATGGAAGAGTTGTGAAGCATTTTTAAACGTCAGCGGAATTCCGAGAACAATGGAAGAGTTCCGAAGCATTTTTAAACGTCAGCGGAATTCCGAGAACAATGGAAGAGTTCTGAAGGCTTTTTAAATGTCAGCGGAATTCCGAGAACAATGGAAGAGTTCCGAAGCATTTTTAAATGTCAGCGGAATTCTGAGAAAAATGGAAGAGTTCCAAAGCATTTTTAAACTTCAGCAGAATTCCGAGAACAATGGAAGAGTTCCGAAGCATACTTAAACTTCAGCGGAATTCCGAGAACAATGGAAGAGTTCAGAAGCATTTTTAAAAGTCAGCTGAATACCGAGAACAATGGAAGAGTTGTGAAGCATTTTTAAGCATCAGCGGAATTCCGAGAACAATGGAAGAGTTCCGAAGCATTTTTAAACGTCAGCGGAATTCCGAGAACAATGGAAGAGTTCCGAAGCATTTTTAAACGTCAGCGGAATTCCGAGAACAATGAAAGAGTTCTGAAGCCTTTTTAAATGTCAGCGGAATTCCGCGAACAATGGAAGAGTTCTGAAGCCTTTTTAAATGTCAGCGGAATTCCGAGAACAATGGAAGAGTTCCGAAGCATTTTTAAATGTCAGCGGAATTCTGAGAACAATGGAAGAGTTCCGAAGCATTTTTAAACTTCAGCAGAAATCCGAGAACAATGGAAGAGTTCCGAAGCATACTTAAACTTCAGCGGAATTCCGAGAACAATGGAAGAGTTCTGAAGCATTTTTAAAAGTCAGCGGAATACCGAGAACAATGGAAGAGTTGTGAAGCATTTTTAAACGTCTGCGGAATTCCAGAACAATGGAAGAGTTCCGATGCATTTTTAAATGTCAGCGGAATTCCGAGAACAATGGAAGAGTTCCGAAGCATTTTTAAACGTCAGCGGAATTCCGAGAACAATGGAAGAGTTGTGAAGCATTTTTAAACGTCAGCGGAATTCCGAGAACAATGGAAGAGTTCCGAAGCATTTTTAAACGTCAGCGGAATTCCGAGAACAATGGAAGAGTTCTGAAGCATTTTTAAATGTCAGCGGAATTCCGAGAACAATGGAAGAGTTCTGAAGCCTTTTTAAATGTCAGCGGAATTCCGAGAACAATGGAAGAGTTCTGAAGCCTTTTTAAATGTCAGCGGAATTCCGAGAACAATGGAAGAGTTCCAAAGCATTTTTAAATGTCAGCGGAATTCTGAGAACAATGGAAGAGTTCCGAAGCATTTTTAAACTTCAGCGGAATTCCAAGAACAATGGAAGAGTTCTGAAGCATTTTTAAATGTCAGCGGAATTCCGAGAACAATAGAAGAGATCCGAAGCATTTTTAAATGTCAGCGGAATTCCGAGAACAATGGAAGAGTTCTGAAGCCTTTTTAAATGTCAGCGTAATTCCGAGAACAATGGAAGAGTTCCGAAGCATTTTTAAATGTCAGCGGAAATCTGAGAACAATGGAAGAGTTCCGAAGCATTTTTAAACTTCAGCAGATTCCGAGAACAATGGAAGAGTTCCGAAGCATACTTAAACTTCAGCGGGATTCCGAGAACAATGGAAGAGTTCTGAAGCATTTTTAAAAGTCAGCGGAATACCGAGAACAATGGCAGAGTTGTGAAGCATTTTTAAACGTCAGCGGAATTCCAGAACAATGGAAGAGTTCCGATGCATTTTTAAATGTCAGCGGAATTCCGAGAACAATGGAAGAGTTCCGAAGCATTTTTAAACGTCAGCGGAATTCCGAGAACAATGGAAGAGTTGTGAAGCATTTTTAAACGTCAGCGGAATTCCGAGAACAATGGAAGAGTTCCGAAGCATTTTTAAACGTCAGCGGAATTCCGAGAACAATGGAAGAGTTCTGAAGCCTTTATAAATGTCAGCGGAATTCCGAGAACAATGGAAGAATTCTGAAGCATTTTTAAATGTCAGCGGAATTCCGAGAACAATAGAAGAGATCCGAAGCATTTTTAAACATCAGCGGAATTCCGAGAACAATGGAAGAGTTGTGAAGCATTTTTAAACGTCAGCGGAATTCCAGAACAATGGAAGAGTTCCGATGCATTTTTAAATGTCAGCGGAATTCCGAGAACAATGGAAGAGTTCCGAAGCATTTTTAAATGTCAGCGGAATTCCGAGAACAATGGAAGAGTTGTGAAGCATTTTTAAGCGTCAGCGGAATTCCGAGAACA
Source organism: Phyllobates terribilis (assembly GCF_046119375.1). Lineage (NCBI taxonomy): Eukaryota > Metazoa > Chordata > Amphibia > Anura > Dendrobatidae > Phyllobates > Phyllobates terribilis. Next base: position 16,211,563 of record NW_027362775.1, on the reverse strand, counting down.
ATGGAAGAGTTCCGAAGCATTTTTAAACGTCAGCGGAATTCCGAGAACAATGGAAGAGTTCTGAAGCATTTTTAAATGTCAGCGGAATTCCGAGAACAATGGAAGAGTTCTGAAGCCTTTTTAAATGTCAGCGGAATTCCGAGAACAATGGAAGAGTTCTGAAGCCTTTTTAAATGTCAACGGAATTCCGAGAACAATGGAAGAGTTCCGAAGCATTTTTAAATGTCAGCGGAATTCTGAGAACAATGGAAGAGTTCCGAAGCATTTTTAAACTTCAGCGGAATTCCAAGAACAATGGAAGAGTTCTGAAGCATTTTTAAATGTCAGCGGAATTCCGAGAACAATAGAAGAGATCCGAAGCATTTTTAAACGTCAGCGGAATTCCGAGAACAATGGAAGAGTTCTGAAGCCTTTTTAAATGTCAGCGGAATTCCGAGAACAATGGAAGAGTTCCGAAGCATTTTTAAATGTCAGCGGAATTCTGAGAACAATGGAAGAGTTCCGAAGCATTTTTAAACTTCAGCAGATTCCGAGAACAATGGAAGAGTTCCGAAGCATACTTAAACTTCAGCGGGATTCCGAGAACAATGGAAGAGTTCTGAAGCATTTTTGAAAAGTCAGCGGAATACCGAGAACAATGGAAGAGTTGTGAAGCATTTTTAAACGTCAGCGGAATTCCAGAACAATGGAAGAGTTCCGATGCATTTTTAAATGTCAGCGGAATTCCGAGAACAATGGAAGAGTTCCGAAGCATTTTTAAACGTCAGCGGAATTCCGAGAACAATGGAAAAGTTGTGAAGCATTTTTAAACGTCAGCGGAATTCCGAGAACAATGGAAGAGTTCCGAAGCATTTTTAAACGTCAGCGGAATTCCGAGAACAATGGAAGAGTTCTGAAGCCTTTATAAATGTCAGCGGAATTCCGAGAACAATGGAAGAGTTCCGAGGCATTTTTAAATGTCAGCGGAATTCTGAGAACAATGGAAGAGTTCCGAAGCATTTTTAAACTTCAGCAGAATTCCGAGAACAATGGAAGAGTTCCGAAGCATTTTTAAATGTCAGCGGAATTCTGACAACAATGGAAGAGTTCCGAAGCATTTTTAAACTTCAGCAGAAATCCGAGAACAATGGAAGAGTTCCGAAGCATACTTAAACTTCAGCGGAATTCCGAGAACAATGGAAGAGTTCTGAAGCATTTTTAAAAGTCAGCGGAATACCGAGAACAATGGAAGAGTTGTGAAGCATTTTTAAACGTCAGCGGAATTCCAGAACAATGGAAGAGTTCCGATGCATTTTTAAATGTCAGCGGAATTCCGAGAACAATGGAAGAGTTCCGAAGCATTTTTAAACGTCAGCGGAATTCCGAGAACAATGGAAGAGTTGTGAAGCATTATTAAACGTCAGCGAAATTCCGAGAACAATGGAAGAGTTCCGAAGCATTTTTAAACGTCAGCGGAATTCCGAGAACAATGGAAGAGTTCTGAAGCATTTTTAAATGTCAGCGGAATTCCGAGAACAATGGAAGAGTTCTGAAGCCTTTTTAAATGTCAGCGGAATTCCGAGAACAATGGAAGAGTTCTGAAGCCTTTTTAAATGTCAGCGGAATTCCGAGAACAATGGAAGAGTTCCGAAGCATTTTTAAATGTCAGCGGAATTCTGAGAACAATGGAAGAGTTCCAAAGCATTTTTAAACTTCAGCGGAATTCCAAGAACAATGGAAGATTTCTGAAGCATTTTTAAATGTCAGCGGAATTCCGAGAACAATGGAAGAGTTCCGAAGCATACTTAAACTTCAGCGGAATTCCGAGAACAATGGAAGAGTTCAGAAGCATTTTTAAAAGTCAGCTGAATACCGAGAACAATGGAAGAGTTGTGAAGCATTTTTAAGCATCAGCGGAATTCCGAGAACAAGGGAAGAGTTCCGAAGCATTTTTAAACGTCAGCAGAATTCCGAGAACAATGGAAGAGTTGTGAAGCATTTTTAAACGTCAGCGGAATTCCAGAACAATGGAAGAGTTCCGATGCATTTTTAAATGTCAGCGGAATTCCGAGAACAATGGAAGAGTTCCGAAGCATTTTTAAACGTCAGCGGAATTCCGAGAACAATGGAAGAGTTGTGAAGCATTATTAAACGTCAGCGAAATTCCGAGAACAATGGAAGAGTTCCGAAGCATTTTTAAACGTCAGCGGAATTCCGACAACAATGGAAGAGTTGTGAAGCATTTTTAAACGTCAGCGGAATTCCGAGAACAATGGAAGAGTTCTGAAGCCTTTTTAAATGTCAGCAGAATTCCGAGAACAATGGAAGAGTTCCGAAGCATACTTAAACTTCAGCGGAATTCCGAGAACAATGGAAGAGTTCAGAAGCATTTTTAAAAGTCAGCTGAATACCGAGAACAATGGAAGAGTTGTGAAGCATTTTTAAGCATCAGCGGAATTCCGAGAACAATGGAAGAGTTCCGAAGCATTTTTAAACGTCAGCGGAATTCCGAGAACAATGGAAGAGTTCTGAAGCCTTTTTAAATGTCAGCGGAATTCCGAAAACAATGGAAGAGTTCTGAAGCCTTTTTAAATGTCAGCGGAATTCCGAGAACAATGGAAGAGTTCCGAAGCATTTTTAAATGTCAGCGGAATTCTGAATACAATGGAAGAGTTCCGAAGCATTTTTAAACTTCAGCGGAATTCCGAGAACAATGGAAGAGTTCTGAAGCATTTTTAAATGTCAGCGGAATTCCGAGAACAATGGAAGAGATCCGAAGCATTTTTAAACGTCAGCGGAATTCCGAGAACAATGGAAGAGTTGTGAAGTATTTTTAAACGTCAGCGGAATTCCGAGAACAATGGAAGAGTTCCGAAGCATTTTTAAACGTCAGCGGAACTCCGAGAACAATGGAAGAGTTCTGAAGCCTTTTTAAATGTCAGCGGAATTCCGAGAACAATGGAAGAGTTCCGAAGCATTTTTAAACGTCAGCGGAATTCCGAGAACAATGGAAGAGTTGTGAAGCATTTTTAAACGTCAGCGTAATTCCGAGAACAATGGAAGAGTTCCGAAGCATTTTTAAACGTCAGCGGAATTCCGAGAACAATGGAAGAGTTCTGAATCCTTTATAAATGTCAGCGGAATTCCGAGAACAATGGAAGAGTTCCGAAGTATTTTTAAATGTCAGCGGAATTCTGAGAACAATGGAAGTGTTCCGAAGCATTTTTAAACTTCAGCAGAATTCCGAGAACAATGGAAGAGTTCCGAAGCATTTTTAAATGTCAGCGGAATTCTGAGAACAATGGAAGAGTTCCGAAGCATTTTTAAACTTCAGCAGAATTCCGAGAACAATGGAACAGTTCTGAAGCATACTTAAACTTCAGCGGAATTCCGAGAACAATGGAAGAGTTCTGAAGCATTTTTAAAAGTCAGCGGAATACCGAGAACAATGGAAGAGTTGTGAAGCATTTTTAAACGTCAGCGGAATTCCAGAACAATGGAAGAGTTCCGAAGCATTTTTAAATGTCAGCGGAATTCCGAGAACAATGGAAGAGTTCCAAAACATTTTTAAATGTCAGCAGAAATCCGAGAACAATGGAAGAGTTCCGAAGCAATTTTAAACTTCAGCAGAATTCCGAGAACAATGGAAGAGTTCTGAAGCATTTTTAAATGTCAGCGGAATTCCGAGAACAATAGAAGAGATCCGAAGCATTTTTAAACTTCAGCAGAATTCTGAGAACAATGGAAGAGTTCTGAATCATTCTTAAACTTCAGCGGAATTCCGAGAACAATGGAAGAGTTTTGAAGCAATTTTAAGCGTCAGCGGAATTCCGACAACAATGGAAGAGTTCCGAAGCATTTTTAAAAGTCAGCGGAATTCTGAGAACAATAGAAGAGTTGTGAAGCATTTTTAAGCGTCAGCGGAATCCCGAGAACAATGGAAGAGATCCGAAGCATTTTTAAACGTCAGCGGAATTCCGAGAACAATGGAAGAGTTGTGAATCATTTTTAAACGTCAGCGGAATTCCGAGAACAATGGAAGAGTTCCGAAGCCTTTTTAAATGTCAGCGGAATTCCGAGAACAATGGAAGAGTTCTGAAGCCTTTTTAAATGTCAGCGGAATTCCGAGAACAATGGAAGAGTTCCGAAGCATTTTTAAATGTCAGCGGAATTCTGAGAATAATGGAAGAGTTCCGAAGCATTTTCAAACTTCAGCAGAATTCCGAGAACAATGGAAGAGTTCCTAAGCATACTTAAACTTCAGCGGAATTCCGAGAACATTGGAAGAGTTCTGAAGCATTTTTAAAAGTCAGCGGAATTCCGAGAACAATGGAAAAGTTGTGAAGCATTTTTAAACGTCAGCGGAATTCCGAGAACAATGGAAGAGTTCCGAAGCATTTTTAAACGTCAGCGGAATTCCGAGAACAAGGGAAGAGTTCTGAAGCCTTTTTAAATGTCAGCGGAATTCCGAGAACAATGGAAGAGTTCCGAAGCATTTTTAAATGTCAGCGTAATTCTGAGAACAATGGAAGAGTTCCGAAGCATTTTTAAACTTCAGCAGAATTCCGAGAACAATGGAAGAGTTCCGAAGCATTTTTAAATGTCAGCGGAATTCTGAGAACAATGGAAGAGTTCCGAAGCATTTTTAAACTTCAGCAGAATTCTGAGAACAATGGAAGAGTTCTGAAGCATTCTTAAACTTCAGCGGAATTCCGAGAACAATGGAAGAGTTTTGAAGCAATTTTAAGCGTCAGCGGAATTCCGACAACAATAGAAGAGTTGTGAAGCATTTTTAAGCGTCAGCGGAATTCCGAGAACAATGGAAGAATTCCGAAGCATTTTTAAACTTCAAAACTTCAGCAGAATTCCGAGAACAATGGAAGAGTTCCGAAGCATTTTTAAACTTCAGCAGAATTCCTGGAACAATGGAAGAGTTCTGAAGCATTTTTAAACTTCAGCAGAATTCCGAGAACAATGGAAGAGTTCCGAAGCATTCTTAAACTTCCGCGGAATTCCGAGAACAATGGAAGACTTCCGAAGCATTTTTAAAAGTCAGCGGAATTCCGAGAACAATAGAAGAGTTGTGAAGCATTTTTAAGCGTCAGCAGAATTCCGAGAACAATGGAAGAGTTCCGAAGCATTTTTAAACTTCAGCAAAATTCCGAGAACAGTGGAAGAGTTCCGAAGCATTCTTAAACTTCAGCGGAATTCCGAGAACAATGGACGAATTCCGAAGCATTTTTAAAAGTCAGAGGAATTCCGAGAACAATAGAAGAGTTGTGAAGCATTTTTAAATGTCAGCGGAATTGCGAGAAGAATGGAAGAGTTCGGAAGCATTTTTAAACATCAGCGGAATGCCGAGAACAATGGAAGAGTTCCGAAGCATTTTTATATGTCAGCGGAATTCCGAGAACAATGGAAGAGTTCAGAAGCATTTTTAAAAGTCAGCTGAATACCGAGAACAATGGAAGAGTTCCGAAGCATTTTTAAACTTCAGCAGAATTCTGAGAACAATGGAAGAGTTCCAAAGCATTCTTAAACTTCAGCGGTATTCCGAGAACAATGGAAGAGTTTCGAAGCATTTTTAAAAGTCAGCGGAATTTCGAGAACACTAGAAGATTTCCGAAGCATTTTTAAATGTCAGCGGAATTCTGAGAACAATGGAAGCGTTCCGAAGCATTTTTAAACTTCAGCGGAATTTGGAGAACAATGGAAGAGTTCCGAAGCATTTTTAAAAGTCAGCGGAATTCCGAGAACAATGGAAGAGTTCTGAAGCAATTTTAAACGTCAGCGGAATTGCGAGAAGAATGGAAGAGTTCGGAAGCATTTTTAAACATCAGCGGAATGCCGAGAACAATGGAAGAGTTCCGAAGCATTCTTAAACTTCAGCGGTATTCCGAGAACAATGGAAGAGTTTCGAAGCATTTTTAAAAGTCAGCGGAATTCCGAGAACAATAGAAGAGTTGTGAAGCAATTTTAAGCGTCAGCGGAATTCCGAGAACAATGGAGGAGTTCCGAAGCATTTTTAAACGTCAGCAGAATTCCGAGAACAATGGAAGAGTTCTGAAGCATTTTTAAAAGTCAGCGGAATTCTGAGAACAATAGAAGAGTTGTGAAGCATTTTTAAGCGTCAGCGGAATTCCGAGAACAATGGAAGAATTCCGAAGCATTTTTAAACTTCAAAACTTAAGCGGAATTCCGAGAACAATGGAAGAGTTCCGAAGCATTTTTAAAAGTCAGCGGAATTCCGAGAACAATGGAAGATTTGCGAAGCATTTTTAAAAGTCAGCAGAATTCCGAGAACAATAGAAGGGTACCAAAGCATGTTTAAACTTCAGTGGAATTCTGAAAACAATGTAAGCGTTCCGAAGCATTTTTAAACTTCACCGGAATTCCGAGAACAATGGAAGAGTTCCGAAGCATTTTTAAACGTCAGCGGAATTCCGAGAACAATGGAAGAGTTCCGAAGCATTTTTAAACGTCAGCGGAATTCCGAGAACAATGGAAGAGTTCTGAAGGCTTTTTAAATGTCAGCGGAATTCCGAGAACACTAGAAGATTTCCGAAGCATTTTTAAATGTCAGCGGAATTCTGAGAACAATGGAAGCGTTCCGAAGCATTTTTAAACTTCAGCGGAATTTGGAGAACAATGGAAGAGTTCCGAAGCATTTTTAAAAGTCAGCGGAATTCCGAGAACAATGGAAGAGTTGTGAAGCATTTTTAAACGTCAGCGGAATTCCGAGAACAATGGAAGAGTTCCGAAGCAATTTTAAACGTCAGCGGAATTGTGAGAAGAATGGAAGAGTTCGGAAGCATTTTTAAACATCAGCGGAATGCCGAGAACAATGGAAGAGTTCCGAAGCATTTTTATATGTCAGCGGAATTCCGAGAACAATGGAAGAGTCCGAAGCATTTTTAAACTTCAGTGGAATTACGACAATGGAAGAGTTCCAAAGCATTTTTAAACATCAGCAGAATTCCGAGAACAATGGAAGAGTTCTGAAGCCTTTTTAAATGTCAGCCGAATTCCGAGAACAATGGAAGAGTTCCGAAGGAATTTTAAACGTCAGCGGAATTCCGAGAACAATGGAAGAGTTCTGAACCATTTCTAAATGTCAGCGGAATTCCGAGAACAATGGAAGCGTTCCGAAGCATTTTTAAATGTCAGCGGATTTTGAGAACAATGGAAGAGTTCCGAAGCATTTTTAAACTTCATCAGAATTCCGAGAACAATGGAAGAGTTCCGAATCATTTTTAAAAGCCAGCGGAATACCAAGAACAATGGAAGAGTTGTGAAGCATTTTTAAACGTCAGCAAAATTCCAGAACAATGGAAGAGTTCAGAAGCATTTTTAAATGTCAGCGGAATTCCAAGAACAATGGAAAAGTTCCGAAGCATTTTTAAATGTCAGCAGAATTCCGAGAACAATGGAAGAGTTCCAAAGCATTTTTAAATGTCAGCGGAATTCTGAAAACAATGGAAGAGTTCCGAAACATTTTTAAACTTCAGCAGAATTCCGACAACAATGGAAGAGTTCAGAAGCATTCTTAAACTTCCGCGGAATTCCGAGAACAATGGAAGAGTTCCGAAGCATTTTTAAAAGTCAGCGGAATTCCGAGAACAATAGAAGAGTTGTGAAGCAATTTTAAGCGTCAGCGGAATTCCGAGAACAATGGAAGAATTCCGAAGCATTTTTAAATGTCAGCGGAATTCCGAGAACAATGGAAGAGTTCCGAAGCATTTTTAAACGTCAGCGGAATTCCGAGAACAATGGAAGAGTTCAGAAGCATTTTTAAACGTCAGCGGAATTCCGAGAACAATGGAAGAGTTCTGAAGGCTTTTTAAATGTCAGCGGAATTCCGAGAACACTAGAAGATTTCCGAAGCATTTTTAAATGTCAGCGGAATTCTGAGAACAATGGAAGCGTTCCGAAGCATTTTTAAACTTCAGCGGAATTTGGAGAACAATGGAAGAGTTCCGAAGCATTTTTAAAAGTCAGCGGAATTCCGAGAACAATGGAAGAGTTGTGAAGCATTTTTAAACGTCAGCGGAATTCCGAGAACAATGGAAGAGTTCCGAAGCAATTTTAAACGTCAGCGGAATTGCGAGAAGAATGGAAGAGTTCGGAAGCATTTTTAAACATCAGCGGAATGCCGAGAACAATGGAAGAGTTCCGAAGCATTTTTATATGTCAGCGGAATTCCGAGAACAATGGAAGAGTCCGAAGCATTTTTAAACTTCAGTGGAATTACGACAATGGAAGAGTTCCAAAGCATTTTTAAACATCAGCAGAATTCCGAGAACAATGGAAGAGTTCTGAAGCCTTTTTAAATGTCAGCCGAATTCCGAGAACAATGGAAGAGTTCCGAAGGAATTTTAAACGTCAGCGGAATTCCGAGAACAATGGAAGAGTTCTGAACCATTTCTAAATGTCAGCGGAATTCCGAGAACAATGGAAGCGTTCCGAAGCATTTTTAAATGTCAGCGGATTTTGAGAACAATGGAAGAGTTCCGAAGCATTTTTAAACTTCATCAGAATTCCGAGAACAATGGAAGAGTTCCGAATCGTTTTTAAAAGCCAGCGGAATACCGAGAACAATGGAAGAGTTCCGAAGCATTTTTAAAAGTCAGCGGAATTCCGAGAACAATAGAAGAGTTGTGAAGCAATTTTAAGCGTCAGCGGAATTCCGAGAACAATGGAAGAATTCCGAAGCATTTTTAAATGTCAGCGGAATTGCGAGAAGAATGGAAGAGTTCCGAAGCATTTTTAAATATCAGCGGAATTCCGAGAACAATAGAAGAGTTGTGAAGCATTTTTAAGCGTCAGCGGAATTCCGAGAACAATGGAAGAGTTCCGAAGCATTTTTAAACTTCAGCGGAATTTGGAGAACAATCGAAGAGTTCCGAAGCATTTTTAAAAGTCAGCGGAATTCCGAGAACAATGGCAGAGTTGTGAAGCATTTTTAAATGTCAGCGGAATTCCGAGAACAATGGAAGAGTTCCGAAGCATTTTTAAACGTCAGCGGAATTCCGAGAACAATGGAAGAGTTCTGAAGGCTTTTTAAATGTCAGCGGAATTCCGAGAACAATGGAAGAGTTCCGAAGCATTTTTAAATGTCAGCGGAATTCTGAGAAAAATGGAAGAGTTCCGAAGCATTTTTAAACTTCAGCAGAATTCTGAGAACAATGGAAGAGTTCCGAAGCATTCTTAAACTTCAGCGGTATTCCGAGAACAATGGAAGAGTTTCGAAGCATTTTTAAAAGTCAGCGGAATTCCGAGAACAATAGAAGAGTTGTGAAGCAATTTTAAGCGTCAGCGGAATTCCGAGAACAATGGAGGAGTTCCGAAGCATTTTTAAACGTCAGCAGAATTCCGAGAACAATGGAAGAGTTCTGAAGCATTTTTAAAAGTCAGCGGAATTCTGAGAACAATAGAAGAGTTGTGAAGCATTTTTAAGCGTCAGCGGAATTCCGAGAACAATGGAAGAATTCCGAAGCATTTTTAAACTTCAAAACTTAAGCGGAATTCCGAGAACAATGGAAGACTTCCGAAGCATTTTTAAAAGTCAGCGGAATTCCGAGAACAATGGAACATTTCCGAAAGCATTTTTAAAAGTCAGCAGAATTCCGAGAACAATAGAAGGGTACCAAAGCATGTTTAAACTTCAGTGGAATTCTGAGAACAATGTAAGCGTTCCGAAGCATTTTTAAACTTCACCGGAATTCCGAGAACAATGGAAGAGTTCCGAAGCATTTTTAAACGTCAGCGGAATTCCGAGAACAATGGAAGAGTTCCGAAGCATTTTTAAACGTCAGCGGAATTCCGAGAACAATGGAAGAGTTCTGAAGGCTTTTTAAATGTCAGTGGAATTCCGAGAACACTAGAAGATTTCCGAAGCATTTTTAAATGTCAGCGGAATTCTGAGAACAATGGAAGCGTTCCGAAGCATTTTTAAACTTCAGCGGAATTTGGAGAACAATGGAAGAGTTCCGAAGCATTTTTAAAAGTCAGCAGAATTCCGAGAACAATGGAAGAGTTGTGAAGCATTTTTAAACGTCAGCGGAATTCCGAGAACAATGGAAGAGTTCCGAAGCAATTTTAAACGTCAGCGGAATTGCGAGAAGAATGGAAGAGTTCGGAAGCATTTTTAAACATCAGCGGAATGCCGAGAACAATGGAAGAGTTCCGAAGCATATTTATATGTCAGCGGAATTCCGAGAACAATGGAAGAGTCCGAAGCATTTTTAAACTTCAGTGGAATTATGACAATGGAAGAGTTCCAAAGCATTTTTAAACATCAGTAGAATTCCGAGAACAATGGAAGAGTTCTGAAGCCTTTTTAAATGTCAGCCGAATTCCGAGAACAATGGAAGAGTTCCGAAGCATTTTTAAACTTCAGCAAAATTCCGAGAACAATGGAAGAGTTCCGAAGCATTCTTAAACTTCAGCGGATTTCCGAGAACAATGGAAGAGTTCCGAAGCATTTTTAAATATCAGCGGAATTCTGAGAACAATAGAAGAGTTGTGAAGCATTTTTAAGCGTCAGCGGAATTCCGAGAACAATGGAAGAGTTCCGAAGCATTTTTAAACTTCAGTGGAATTATGACAATGGAAGAGTTCCGAAGCATTTTTAAATATCAGCGGAATTCCGAGAACAATAGAAGAGTTGTGAAGCATTTTTAAGCGTCAGCGGAATTCCGAGAACAATGGAAGAGTTCCGAAGCATTTTTAAACTTCAGCGGAATTTGGAGAACAATCGAAGAGTTCCGAAGCATTTTTAAAAGTCAGCGGAATTCTGAGAACAATGGAAGAGTTGTGAAGCATTTTTAAACGTCAGCGGAATTCCGAGAACAGTGGCAGAGTTCCGAAGCATTTTTAAACGTCAGCGGAATTCCGAGAACAATGGAAGAGTTCCGAAGCATTTTTAAACGTCAGCGGAATTCCGAGAACAATGGAAGAGTTCTGAAGGCTTTTTAAATGTCAGCGGAATTCCGAGAACACTAGAAGATTTCCGAAGCATTTTTAAATGTCAGCGGAATTCTGAGAACAATGGAAGCGTTCCGAAGCATTTTTAAACTTCAGCGGAATTTGGAGAACAATGGAAGAGTTCCGAAGCATTTTTAAAAGTCAGTGGAATTCCGAGAACAATGGAAGAGTTGTGAAGCATTTTTAAACGTCAGCGGAATTCCGAGAACAATGGAAGAGTTCCGAAGCAATTTTAAACATCAGCGGAATTCCGAGAACAATGGAAGAGTTCTGAACCATTTCTAAATGTCAGCGGAATTCCGAGAACAATGGAAGCGTTCCGAAGCATTTTTAAATGTCAGCGGAATTTTGAGAACAATGGAAGAGTTCCGAAGCATTTTTAAACGTCAGCGGAATTCCGAGAACAATGGAAGAGTTCCGAAGCATTTTTAAACGTCAGCGGAATTCCGAGAACAATGGAAGAGTTCTGAAGGCTTTTTAAATGTCAGCGGAATTCCGAGAACAATGGAAGAGTTCCGAAGCATTTTTAAATGTCAGCGGAATTCTGAGAAAAATGGAAGAGTTCCGAAGCATTTTTAAACTTCAGCAGAATTCTGAGAACAATGGAAGAGTTCCGAAGCATTCTTAAACTTCAGCGGTATTCCGAGAACAATGGAAGAGTTTCGAAGCATTTTTAAAAGTCAGCGGAATTCCGAGAACAATAGAAGAATTGTGAAGCAATTTTAAGCGTCAGCGGAATTCCGAGAACAATGGAGGAGTTCCGATGCATTTTTAAACGTCAGCAGAATTCCGAGAACAATGGAAGAGTTCTGAAGCATTTTTAAAAGTCAGCGGAATTCTGAGAACAATAGAAGAGTTGTGAAGCATTTTTAAGCGTCAGCGGAATTCCGAGAACAATGGAAGAATTCCGAAGCATTTTTAAACTTCAAAACTTAAGCGGAATTCCGAGAACAATGGAAGAGTTCCGAAGCATTTTTAAAAGTCAGCGGAATTCCGAGAACAATGGAAGATTTCCGAAGCATTTTTAAAAGTCAGCAGAATTCCGAGAACAATAGAAGGGTACCAAAGCATGTTTAAACTTCAGTGGAATTCTGAGAACAATGTAAGCGTTCCGAAGCATTTTTATACTTCACCGGAATTCCGAGAACAATGGAAGAGTTCCGAAGCATTTTTAAACGTCAGCGGAATTCCGAGAACAATGGAAGAGTTCCGAAGCATTTTTAAACGTCAGCGGAATTCCGAGAACAATGGAAGAGTTCTGAAGGCTTTTTAAATGTCAGCGGAATTCCGAGAACACTAGAAGATTTCCGAAGCATTTTTAAATGTCAGCGGAATTCTGAGAACAATGGAAGCGTTCCGAAGCATTTTTAAACTTCAGCGGAATTTGGAGAACAATGGAAGAGTTCCGAAGCATTTTTAAAAGTCAGCGGAATTCCGAGAACAATGGAAGAGTTGTGAAGCATTTCTAAATGTCAGCGGAATTCCGAGAACAATGGAAGCGTTCCGAAGCATTTTTAAATGTCAGCGGAATTTTGAGAACAATGGAAGAGTTCCGAAGCATTTTTAAACTTCATCAGAATTCCGAGAACAATGGAAGAGTTCCGAATCATTTTTAAAAGCCAGCAGAATACCGAGAACAATGGAAGAGTTGTGAAGCATTTTTAAACGTCAGCAAAATTCCAGAACAATGGAAGAGTTCAGAAGCATTTTTAAATGTCAGCGGAATTCCAAGAACAATGGAAAAGGTCCGAAGCATTTTTAAATGTCAGCAGAATTCCAAGAACAATGGAAGAGTTCCAAAGCATTTTTAAATGTCAGCGGAATTCTGAAAACAATGGAAGAGTTCCGAAACATTTTTAAACTTCAGCAGAATTCCGAGAACAATGGAAGAGTTCCGAAGCATTCTTAAACTTCCGCGGAATTCCGAGAACAATGGAAGAGTTCCGAAGCATTTTTAAAAGTCAGCGGAATTCCGAGAACAATAGAAGAGTTGTGAAGCATTTTTAAGCGTCAGCAGAATTCCGAGAACAATGGAAGAGTTCCGAAGCATTTTTAAATGTCAGCGGAATTGCGAGAAGAATGGAAGAGTTCCGAAGCATTTTTAAATATCAGCGGAATTCCGAGAACAATAGAAGAGTTGTGAAGCATTTTTAAGCGTCAGCGGAATTCCGAGAACAATGGAAGAGTTCCGAAGCATTTTTAAACTTCAGCGGAATTTGGAGAACAATCGAAGAGTTCCGAAGCATTTTTAAAAGTCAGCGGAATTCCGAGAACAATGGCAGAGTTGTGAAGCATTTTTAAATGTCAGCGGAATTCCGAGAACAATGGAAGAGTTCCGAAGCATTTTTAAACGTCAGCGGAATTCCGAGAACAATGGAAGAGTTCTGAAGGCTTTTTAAATGTCAGCGGAATTCCGAGAACAATGGAAGAGTTCCGAAGCATTTTTAAATGTCAGCGGAATTCTGAGAAAAATGGAAGAGTTCCGAAGCATTTTTAAACTTCAGCAGAATTCTGAGAACAATGGAAGAGTTCCGAAGCATTCTTAAACTTCAGCGGTATTCCGAGAACAATGGAAGAGTTTCGAAGCATTTTTAAAAGTCAGCGGAATTCCGAGAACAATAGAAGAGTTGTGAAGCAATTTTAAGCGTCAGCGGAATTCCGAGAACAATGGAGGAGTTCCGAAGCATTTTTAAACGTCAGCAGAATTCCGAGAACAATGGAAGAGTTCTGAAGCATTTTTAAAAGTCAGCGGAATTCTGAGAACAATAGAAGAGTTGTGAAGCATTTTTAAGCGTCAGCGGAATTCCGAGAACAATGGAAGAATTCCGAAGCATTTTTAAACTTCAAAACTTAAGCGGAATTCCGAGAACAATGGAAGAGTTCCGAAGCATTTTTAAAAGTCAGCGGAATTCCGAGAACAATGGAAGATTTCCGAAGCATTTTTAAAAGTCAGCAGAATTCCGAGAACAATAGAAGGGTACCAAAGCATGTTTAAACTTCAGTGGAATTCTGAGAACAATGTAAGCGTTCCGAAGCATTTTTATACTTCACCGGAATTCCGAGAACAATGGAAGAGTTCCGAAGCATTTTTAAACGTCAGCGGAATTCCGAGAACAATGGAAGAGTTCCGAAGCATTTTTAAACGTCAGCGGAATTCCGAGAACAATGGAAGAGTTCTGAAGGCTTTTTAAATGTCAGCGGAATTCCGAGAACACTAGAAGATTTCCGAAGCATTTTTAAATGTCAGCGGAATTCTGAGAACAATGGAAGCGTTCCGAAGCATTTTTAAACTTCAGCGGAATTTGGAGAACAATGGAAGAGTTCCGAAGCATTTTTAAAAGTCAGCGGAATTCCGAGAACAATGGAAGAGTTGTGAAGCATTTCTAAATGTCAGCGGAATTCCGAGAACAATGGAAGCGTTCCGAAGCATTTTTAAATGTCAGCGGAATTTTGAGAACAATGGAAGAGTTCCGAAGCATTTTTAAACTTCATCAGAATTCCGAGAACAATGGAAGAGTTCCGAATCATTTTTAAAAGCCAGCGGAATACCGAGAACAATGGAAGAGTTGTGAAGCATTTTTAAACGTCAGCAAAATTCCAGAACAATGGAAGAGTTCAGAAGCATTTTTAAATGTCAGCGGAATTCCAAGAACAATGGAAAAGTTCCGAAGCATTTTTAAATGTCAGCAGAATTCCAAGAACAATGGAAGAGTTCCAAAGCATTTTTAAATGTCAGCGGAATTCTGAAAACAATGGAAGAGTTCCGAAACATTTTTAAACTTCAGCAGAATTCCGAGAACAATGGAAGAGTTCCGAAGCATTCTTAAACTTCCGCGGAATTCCGAGAACAATGGAAGAGTTCCGAAGCATTTTTAAAAGTCAGCGGAATTCCGAGAACAATAGAAGAGTTGTGAAGCATTTTTAAGCGTCAGCAGAATTCCGAGAACAATGGAAGAGTTCCGAAGCATTTTTAAATGTCAGCGGAATTGCGAGAAGAATGGAAGAGTTCCGAAGCATTTTTAAATATCAGCGGAATTCCGAGAACAATAGAAGAGTTGTGAAGCATTTTTAAGCGTCAGCGGAATTCCGAGAACAATGGAAGAGTTCCGAAGCATTTTTAAACTTCAGCGGAATTTGGAGAACAATCGAAGAGTTCCGAAGCATTTTTAAAAGTCAGCGGAATTCCGAGAACAATGGCAGAGTTGTGAAGCATTTTTAAATGTCAGCGGAATTCCGAGAACAATGGAAGAGTTCCGAAGCATTTTTAAACGTCAGCGGAATTCCGAGAACAATGGAAGAGTTCTGAAGGCTTTTTAAATGTCAGCGGAATTCCGAGAACAATGGAAGAGTTCCGAAGCATTTTTAAATGTCAGCGGAATTCTGAGAAAAATGGAAGAGTTCCGAAGCATTTTTAAACTTCAGCAGAATTCTGAGAACAATGGAAGAGTTCCGAAGCATTCTTAAACTTCAGCGGTATTCCGAGAACAATGGAAGAGTTTCGAAGCATTTTTAAAAGTCAGCGGAATTCCGAGAACAATAGAAGAGTTGTGAAGCAATTTTAAGCGTCAGCGGAATTCCGAGAACAATGGAGGAGTTCCGAAGCATTTTTAAACGTCAGCAGAATTCCGAGAACAATGGAAGAGTTCTGAAGCATTTTTAAAAGTCAGCGGAATTCTGAGAACAATAGAAGAGTTGTGAAGCATTTTTAAGCGTCAGCGGAATTCCGAGAACAATGGAAGAATTCCGAAGCATTTTTAAACTTCAAAACTTAAGCGGAATTCCGAGAACAATGGAAGACTTCCGAAGCATTTTTAAAAGTCAGCGGAATTCCGAGAACAATGGAAGATTTCCGAAAGCATTTTTAAAAGTCAGCAGAATTCCGACAACAATAGAAGGGTACCAAAGCATGTTTAAACTTCAGTGGAATTCTGAGAACAATGTAAGCGTTCCGAAGCATTTTTAAACTTCACCGGAATTCCGAGAACAATGGAAGAGTTCCGAAGCATTTTTAAACGTCAGCGGAATTCCGAGAACAATGGAAGAGTTCCGAAGCATTTTTAAACGTCAGCGGAATTCCGAGAACAATGGAAGAGTTCTGAAGGCTTTTTAAATGTCAGCGGAATTCCGAGAACACTAGAAGATTTCCGAAGCATTTTTAAATGTCAGCGGAATTCTGAGAACAATGGAAGCGTTCCGAAGCATTTTTAAACTTCAGCGGAATTTGGAGAACAATGGAAGAGTTCCGAAGCATTTTTAAAAGTCAGCGGAATTCCGAGAACAATGGAAGAGTTGTGAAGCATTTTTAAACGTCAGCGGAATTCCGAGAACAATGGAAGAGTTCCGAAGCAATTTTAAACGTCAGCGGAATTGCGAGAAGAATGGAAGAGTTCGGAAGCATTTTTAAACATCAGCGGAATGCCGAGAACAATGGAAGAGTTCCGAAGCATATTTATATGTCAGCGGAATTCCGAGAACAATGGAAGAGTCCGAAGCATTTTTAAACTTCAGTGGAATTATGACAATGGAAGAGTTCCAAAGCATTTTTAAACATCAGTAGAATTCCGAGAACAATGGAAGAGTTCTGAAGCCTTTTTAAATGTCAGCCGAATTCCGAGAACAATGGAAGAGTTCCGAAGCATTTTTAAACTTCAGCAAAATTCCGAGAACAATGGAAGAGTTCCGAAGCATTCTTAAACTTCAGCGGATTTCCGAGAACAATGGAAGAGTTCCGAAGCATTTTTAAATATCAGCGGAATTCTGAGAACAATAGAAGAGTTGTGAAGCATTTTTAAGCGTCAGCGGAATTCCGAGAACAATGGAAGAGTTCCGAAGCATTTTTAAACTTCAGCGGAATTTGGATAACAATCGAAGAGTTCCGAAGCATTTTTAAAAGTCAGCGGAATTCCGAGAACAATGGAAGAGTTCCGAAGCATTTTTAAACTTCATCAGAATTCCGAGAACAATGGAAGAGTTCCAAATCATTTTTAAAAGCCAGCGGAATACCGAGAACAATGGAAGAGTTGTGAAGCATTTTTAAACGTCAGCAAAATTCCAGAACAATGGAAGAGTTCAGAAGCATTTTTAAATGTCAGCGGAATTCCAAGAACAATGGAAAAGTTCCGAAGCATTTTTAAATGTCAGCAGAATTCCGAGAACAATGGAAGAGTTCCAAAGCAATTTTAAATGTCAGCGGAATTCTGAAAACAATGGAAGAGTTCCGAAGCATTTTTAAACTTCAGCAGACTTCCGAGAACAATGGAAGAGTTCCGAAGCATTCTTAAACTTCCGCGGAATTCCGAGAACAATGGACGAATTCCGAAGCATTTTTAAAAGTCAGCGGAATTTCGAGAACAATAGAAGAGTTGTGAAGCAATTTTAAGCGTCAGCGGAATTCCGAGAACAATGGAAGAATTCCGAAGCATTTTTAAATGTCAGCGGAATTGCGAGAAGAATGGAAGAGTTCCGAAGCATTTTTAAATATCAGCGGAATTCCGAGAACAATAGAAGAGTTGTGAAGCATTTTTAAGCGTCAGCGGAATTCCGAGAACAATGGAAGAGTTCCGAAGCATTTTTAAACTTCAGCGGAATTTGGAGAACAATCGAAGAGTTCCGAAGCATTTTTAAAAGTCAGCGGAATTCTGAGAACAATGGAAGAGTTGTGAAGCATTTTTAAACGTCAGCGGAATTCCGAGAACAGTGGAAGAGTTCCGAAGCATTTTTAAACGTCAGCGGAATTCCGAGAACAATGGAAGAGTTCCGAAGCATTTTTAAACGTCAGCGGAATTCCGAGAACAATGGAAGAGTTCTGAAGGCTTTTTAAATGTCAGCGGAATTCCGAGAACACTAGAAGATTTCCGAAGCATTTTTAAATGTCAGCGGAATTCTGAGAACAATGGAAGCATTCCGAAGCATTTTTAAACTTCAGCGGAATTTGGAGAACAATGGAAGAGTTCCGAAGCATTTTTAAAAGTCAGTGGAATTCCGAGAACAATGGAAGAGTTGTGAAGCATTTTTAAACGTCAGCGGAATTCCGAGAACAATGGAAGAGTTCCGAAGCAATTTTAAACGTCAGCGGAATTCCGAGAACAATGGAAGAGTTCTGAACCATTTCTAAATGTCAGCGGAATTCCGAGAACAATGGAAGCGTTCCGAAGCATTTTTAAATGTCAGCGGAATTTTAAGAACAATGGAAGAGTTCCGAAGCATTTTTAAACGTCAGCGGAATTCCGAGAACAATGGAAGAGTTCCGAAGCATTTTTAAACGTCAGCGGAATTCCGAGAACAATGGAAGAGTTCTGAAGGCTTTTTAAATGTCAGCGGAATTCCGAGAACAATGGAAGAGTTCCGAAGCATTTTTAAATGTCAGCGGAATTCTGAGAAAAATGGAAGAGTTCCGAAGCATTTTTAAACTTCAGCAGAATTCTGAGAACAATGGAAGAGTTCCGAAGCATTCTTAAACTTCAGCGGTATTCCGAGAACAATGGAAGAGTTTCGAAGCATTTTTAAAAGTCAGCGGAATTCCGAGAACAATAGAAGAATTGTGAAGCAATTTTAAGCGTCAGCGGAATTCCGAGAACAATGGAGGAGTTCCGAAGCATTTTTAAACGTCAGCAGAATTCCGAGAACAATGGAAGAGTTCTGAAGCATTTTTAAAAGTCAGCGGAATTCTGAGAACAATAGAAGAGTTGTGAAGCATTTTTAAGCGTCAGCGGAATTCCGAGAACAATGGAAGAATTCCGAAGCATTTTTAAACTTCAAAACTTAAGCGGAATTCCGAGAACAATGGAAGAGTTCCGAAGCATTTTTAAAAGTCAGCGGAATTCCGAGAACAATGGAAGAGTTGTGAAGCATTTCTAAATGTCAGCGGAATTCCGAGAACAATGGAAGCGTTCCGAAGCATTTTTAAATGTCAGCGGAATTTTGAGAACAATGGAAGAGTTCCGAAGCATTTTTAAACTTCATCAGAATTCCGAGAACAATGGAAGAGTTCCGAATCATTTTTAAAAGCCAGCGGAATACCGAGAACAATGGAAGAGTTGTGAAGCATTTTTAAACGTCAGCAAAATTCCAGAACAATGGAAGAGTTCAGAAGCATTTTTAAATGTCAGCGGAATTCCAAGAACAATGGAAAAGGTCCGAAGCATTTTTAAATGTCAGCAGAATTCCAAGAACAATGGAAGAGTTCCAAAGCATTTTTAAATGTCAGCGGAATTCTGAAAACAATGGAAGAGTTCCGAAACATTTTTAAACTTCAGCAGAATTCCGAGAACAATGGAAGAGGTCCGAAGCATTCTTAAACTTCCGCGGAATTCCGAGAACAATGGAAGAGTTCCGAAGCATTTTTAAAAGTCAGCGGAATTCCGAGAACAATAGAAGAGTTGTGAAGCATTTTTAAGCGTCAGCAGAATTCCGAGAACAATGGAAGAGTTCCGAAGCATTTTTAAATGTCAGCGGAATTGCGAGAAGAATGGAAGAGTTCCGAAGCATTTTTAAATATCAGCGGAATTCCGAGAACAATAGAAGAGTTGTGAAGCATTTTTAAGCGTCAGCGGAATTCCGAGAACAATGGAAGAGTTCCGAAGCATTTTTAAACTTCAGCGGAATTTGGAGAACAATCGAAGAGTTCCGAAGCATTTTTAAAAGTCAGCGGAATTCCGAGAACAATGGCAGAGTTGTGAAGCATTTTTAAATGTCAGCGGAATTCCGAGAACAATGGAAGAGTTCCGAAGCATTTTTAAACGTCAGCGGAATTCCGAGAACAATGGAAGAGTTCTGAAGGCTTTTTAAATGTCAGCGGAATTCCGAGAACAATGGAAGAGTTCCGAAGCATTTTTAAATGTCAGCGGAATTCTGAGAAAAATGGAAGAGTTCCGAAGCATTTTTAAACTTCAGCAGAATTCTGAGAACAATGGAAGAGTTCCGAAGCATTCTTAAACTTCAGCGGTATTCCGAGAACAATGGAAGAGTTTCGAAGCATTTTTAAAAGTCAGCGGAATTCCGAGAACAATAGAAGAGTTGTGAAGCAATTTTAAGCGTCAGCGGAATTCCGAGAACAATGGAGGAGTTCCGAAGCATTTTTAAACGTCAGCAGAATTCCGAGAACAATGGAAGAGTTCTGAAGCATTTTTAAAAGTCAGCGGAATTCTGAGAACAATAGAAGAGTTGTGAAGCATTTTTAAGCGTCAGCGGAATTCCGAGAACAATGGAAGAATTCCGAAGCATTTTTAAACTTCAAAACTTAAGCGGAATTCCGAGAACAATGGAAGACTTCCGAAGCATTTTTAAAAGTCAGCGGAATTCCGAGAACAATGGAAGATTTCCGAAAGCATTTTTAAAAGTCAGCAGAATTCCGACAACAATAGAAGGGTACCAAAGCATGTTTAAACTTCAGTGGAATTCTGAGAACAATGTAAGCGTTCCGAAGCATTTTTAAACTTCACCGGAATTCCGAGAACAATGGAAGAGTTCCGAAGCATTTTTAAACGTCAGCGGAATTCCGAGAACAATGGAAGAGTTCCGAAGCATTTTTAAACGTCAGCGGAATTCCGAGAACAATGGAAGAGTTCTGAAGGCTTTTTAAATGTCAGCGGAATTCCGAGAACACTAGAAGATTTCCGAAGCATTTTTAAATGTCAGCGGAATTCTGAGAACAATGGAAGCGTTCCGAAGCATTTTTAAACTTCAGCGGAATTTGGAGAACAATGGAAGAGTTCCGAAGCATTTTTAAAAGTCAGCGGAATTCCGAGAACAATGGAAGAGTTGTGAAGCATTTTTAAACGTCAGCGGAATTCCGAGAACAATGGAAGAGTTCCGAAGCAATTTTAAACGTCAGCGGAATTGCGAGAAGAATGGAAGAGTTCGGAAGCATTTTTAAACATCAGCGGAATGCCGAGAACAATGGAAGAGTTCCGAAGCATATTTATATGTCAGCGGAATTCCGAGAACAATGGAAGAGTCCGAAGCATTTTTAAACTTCAGTGGAATTATGACAATGGAAGAGTTCCAAAGCATTTTTAAACATCAGTAGAATTCCGAGAACAATGGAAGAGTTCTGAAGCCTTTTTAAATGTCAGCCGAATTCCGAGAACAATGGAAGAGTTCCGAAGCATTTTTAAACTTCAGCAAAATTCCGAGAACAATGGAAGAGTTCCGAAGCATTCTTAAACTTCAGCGGATTTCCGAGAACAATGGAAGAGTTCCGAAGCATTTTTAAATATCAGCGGAATTCTGAGAACAATAGAAGAGTTGTGAAGCATTTTTAAGCGTCAGCGGAATTCCGAGAACAATGGAAGAGTTCCGAAGCATTTTTAAACTTCAGCGGAATTTGGATAACAATCGAAGAGTTCCGAAGCATTTTTAAAAGTCAGCGGAATTCCGAGAACAATGGAAGAGTTCCGAAGCATTTTTAAACTTCATCAGAATTCCGAGAACAATGGAAGAGTTCCAAATCATTTTTAAAAGCCAGCGGAATACCGAGAACAATGGAAGAGTTGTGAAGCATTTTTAAACGTCAGCAAAATTCCAGAACAATGGAAGAGTTCAGAAGCATTTTTAAATGTCAGCGGAATTCCAAGAACAATGGAAAAGTTCCGAAGCATTTTTAAATGTCAGCAGAATTCCGAGAACAATGGAAGAGTTCCAAAGCAATTTTAAATGTCAGCGGAATTCTGAAAACAATGGAAGAGTTCCGAAGCATTTTTAAACTTCAGCAGACTTCCGAGAACAATGGAAGAGTTCCGAAGCATTCTTAAACTTCCGCGGAATTCCGAGAACAATGGACGAATTCCGAAGCATTTTTAAAAGTCAGCGGAATTTCGAGAACAATAGAAGAGTTGTGAAGCAATTTTAAGCGTCAGCGGAATTCCGAGAACAATGGAAGAATTCCGAAGCATTTTTAAATGTCAGCGGAATTGCGAGAAGAATGGAAGAGTTCCGAAGCATTTTTAAATATCAGCGGAATTCCGAGAACAATAGAAGAGTTGTGAAGCATTTTTAAGCGTCAGCGGAATTCCGAGAACAATGGAAGAGTTCCGAAGCATTTTTAAACTTCAGCGGAATTTGGAGAACAATCGAAGAGTTCCGAAGCATTTTTAAAAGTCAGCGGAATTCTGAGAACAATGGAAGAGTTGTGAAGCATTTTTAAACGTCAGCGGAATTCCGAGAACAGTGGAAGAGTTCCGAAGCATTTTTAAACGTCAGCGGAATTCCGAGAACAATGGAAGAGTTCCGAAGCATTTTTAAACGTCAGCGGAATTCCGAGAACAATGGAAGAGTTCTGAAGGCTTTTTAAATGTCAGCGGAATTCCGAGAACACTAGAAGATTTCCGAAGCATTTTTAAATGTCAGCGGAATTCTGAGAACAATGGAAGCGTTCCGAAGCATTTTTAAACTTCAGCGGAATTTGGAGAACAATGGAAGAGTTCCGAAGCATTTTTAAAAGTCAGTGGAATTCCGAGAACAATGGAAGAGTTGTGAAGCATTTTTAAACGTCAGCGGAATTCCGAGAACAATGGAAGAGTTCCGAAGCAATTTTAAACGTCAGCGGAATTCCGAGAACAATGGAAGAGTTCTGAACCATTTCTAAATGTCAGCGGAATTCCGAGAACAATGGAAGCGTTCCGAAGCATTTTTAAATGTCAGCGGAATTTTGAGAACAATGGAAGAGTTCCGAAGCATTTTTAAACGTCAGCGGAATTCCGAGAACAATGGAAGAGTTCCGAAGCATTTTTAAACGTCAGCGGAATTCCGAGAACAATGGAAGAGTTCTGAAGGCTTTTTAAATGTCAGCGGAATTCCGAGAACAATGGAAGAGTTCCGAAGCATTTTTAAATGTCAGCGGAATTCTGAGAAAAATGGAAGAGTTCCGAAGCATTTTTAAACTTCAGCAGAATTCTGAGAACAATGGAAGAGTTCCGAAGCATTCTTAAACTTCAGCGGTATTCCGAGAACAATGGAAGAGTTTCGAAGCATTTTTAAAAGTCAGCGGAATTCCGAGAACAATAGAAGAATTGTGAAGCAATTTTAAGCGTCAGCGGAATTCCGAGAACAATGGAGGAGTTCCGAAGCATTTTTAAACGTCAGCAGAATTCCGAGAACAATGGAAGAGTTCTGAAGCATTTTTAAAAGTCAGCGGAATTCTGAGAACAATAGAAGAGTTGTGAAGCATTTTTAAGCGTCAGCGGAATTCCGAGAACAATGGAAGAATTCCGAAGCATTTTTAAACTTCAAAACTTAAGCGGAATTCCGAGAACAATGGAAGAGTTCCGAAGCATTTTTAAAAGTCAGCGGAATTCCGAGAACAATGGAACATTTCCGAAGCATTTTTAAAAGTCAGCAGAATTCCGAGAACAATAGAAGGGTACCAAAGCATGTTTAAACTTCAGTGGAATTCTGAGAACAATGTAAGCGTTCCGAAGCATTTTTATACTTCACCGGAATTCTGAGAACAATGGAAGAGTTCCGAAGCATTTTTAAACGTCAGCGGAATTCCGAGAACAATGGAAGAGTTCCGAAGCATTTTTAAACGTCAGCGGAATTCCGAGAACAATGGAAGAGTTCTGAAGGCTTTTTAAATGTCAGCGGAATTCCGAGAACACTAGAAGATTTCCGAAGCATTTTTAAATGTCAGCGGAATTCTGAGAACAATGGAAGCGTTCCGAAGCATTTTTAAACTTCAGCGGAATTTGGAGAACAATGGAAGAGTTCCGAAGCATTTTTAAAAGTCAGCGGAATTCCGAGAACAATGGAAGAGTTGTGAAGCATTTCTAAATGTCAGCGGAATTCCGAGAACAATGGAAGCGTTCCGAAGCATTTTTAAATGTCAGCGGAATTTTGAGAACAATGGAAGAGTTCCGAAGCATTTTTAAACTTCATTAGAATTCCGAGAACAATGGAAGAGTTCCGAATCATTTTTAAAAGCCAGCGGAATACCGAGAACAATGGAAGAGTTGTGAAGCATTTTTAAACGTCAGCAAAATTCCAGAACAATGGAAGAGTTCAGAAGCATTTTTAAATGTCAGCGGAATTCCAAGAACAATGGAAAAGTTCCGAAGCATTTTTAAATGTCAGCAGAATTCCAAGAACAATGGAAGAGTTCCAAAGCATTTTTAAATGTCAGCGGAATTCTGAAAACAATGGAAGAGTTCCGAAACATTTTTAAACTTCAGCAGAATTCCCAGAACAATGGAAGAGTTCCGAAGCATTCTTAAACTTCCGCGGAATTCCGAGAACAATGGAAGAGTTCCGAAGCATTTTTAAAAGTCAGCGGAATTCCGAGAACAATAGAAGAGTTGTGAAGCATTTTTAAGCGTCAGCAGAATTCCGAGAACAATGGAAGAGTTGTGAAGCATTTTTAAACTTCAGCAAAATTCCGAGAACAGTGGAAGAGTTCCGAAGCATTCTTAAACTTCAGCGGAATTCCGAGAACAATGGACGAATTCCGAAGCATTTTTAAAAGTCAGCGGAATTCCGAGAACAATAGAAGAGTTGTGAAGCAATTTTAAGCGTCAGCGGAATTCCGAGAACAATGGAAGAATTCCGAAGCATTTTTAAATGTCAGCGGAATTGCGAGAAGAATGAAAGAGTTCGGAAGCATTTTTAAACATCAGCGGAATGCCGAGAACAATGGAAGAGTTCCGAAGCATTTTTATATGTCAGCGGAATTCCGAGAACAATGGAAGAGTTCAGAAGCATTTTTAAAAGTCAGCTGAATACCGAGAACAATGGAAGAGTTCCGAAGCATTTTTAAACTTCAGCAGAATTCTGAGAACAATGGAAGAGTTCCAAAGCATTCTTAAACTTCAGCGGTATTCCGAGAACAATGGAAGAGTTTCGAAGCATTTTTAAAAGTCAGCGGAATTCCGAGAACAATAGGAGAGTTGTGAAGCAATTTTAAGCGTCAGCGGAATTCCGAGAACAATGGAGGAGTTCCGAAGCATTTTTAAACGTCAGCGGAATTCCGAGAACAATGGAAGAGTTCTGAAGCATTTTTAAAAGTCAGCGGAATTCTGAGAACAATAGAAGAGTTGTGAAGCATTTTTATGCGTCAGCGGAATTCCGAGAACAATGGAAGAATTCCGAAGCATTTTTAAACTTCAAAACTTCAGCGGAATTCCGAGAACAATGGAAGAGTTCCGAAGCATTTTTAAAAGTCAGCGGAATTCCGAGAACAATGGAAGATTTCCAAAGCATTTTTAAAAGTCAGCAGAATTCCGAGAACAATAGAAGGGTACCAAAGCATGTTTAAACTTCAGTGGAATTCTGAGAACAATGTAAGCGTTCCGAAGCATTTTTAAATTTCACCGGAATTCCGAGAACAATGGAAGAGTTCCGATGCATTTTTAAACGTCAGCGGAATTCCGAGAACAATGGAAGAGTTCCAAATCATTTTTAAAAGCCAGCGGAATACCGAGAACAATGGAAGAGTTGTGAAGCATTTTTAAACGTCAGCAAAATTCCAGAACAATGGAAGAGTTCAGAAGCATTTTTTAATGACAGCGGAATTCCAAGAACAATGGAAAAGTTCTGAAGCATTTTTAAATGTCAGCAGAATTCCGAGAACAATGGAAGAGTTCCAAAGCATTTTTAAATGTCAGCGGAATTCTGAAAACAATGGAAGAGTTCCGAAGCATTTTTAAACTTCAGCAGACTTCCGAGAACAATGGAAGTGTTCCGAAGCATTCTTAAACTTCCGCGGAATTCCGAGAACAATGGAAGAGTTCCGAAGCATTTTTAAACGTCAGCGGAATTCCGAGAACAGTGGAAGAGTTCCGAAGCATTTTTAAACGTCAGCGGAATTCCGAGAACAATGGAAGAGTTCCGAAGCATTTTTAAACGTCAGAGGAATTCCGAGAACAATGGAAGAGTTCTGAAGGCTTTTTAAATGTCAGCGGAATTCCGAGAACACTAGAAGATTTCCGAAGCATTTTTAAATGTCAGCGGAATTCTGAGAACAATGGAAGCGTTCCGAAGCATTTTTAAACTTCAGCGGAATTTGGAGAACAATGGAAGAGTTCCGAAGCATTTTTAAAAGTCAGCGGAATTCCGAGAACAATGGAAGAGTTGTGAAGCATTTTTAAACGTCAGCGGAATTCCGAGAACAATGGAAGAGTTCCGAAGCAATTTTAAACGTCAGCGGAATTCCGAGAACAATGGAAGAGTTCTGAACCATTTCTAAATGTCAGCGGAATTCCGAGAACAATGGAAGCGTTCCGAAGCATTTTTAAATGTCAGCGGAATTTTGAGAACAATGGAAGAGTTCCGAAGCATTTTTAAACTTCATCAGAATTCCGAGAACAATGGAAGAGTTCCGAATCATTTTTAAAAGCCAGCGGAATACCGAGAACAATGGAAGAGTTGTGAAGCATTTTTAAACGTCAGCGGAATTCCAAGAACAATGGAAAAGTTCCGAAGCATTTTTAAATGTCAGCAGAATTCCGAGAACAATGGAAGAGTTCCAAAGCATTTTTAAATGTCAGCGGAATTCTGAAAACAATGGAAGAGTTCCGAAACATTTTTAAACTTCAGCAGAATTCCGCGAACAATGTAAGAGTTCCGAAGCATTCTTAAACTTCCGCGGAATTCCGAGAACAATGGAAGAGTTCCGAAGCATTTTTAAAAGTCAGCGGAATTCCGAGAACAATAGAAGAGTTGTGAAGCATTTTTAAGCGTCAGCAGAATTCCGAGAACAATGGAAGAGTTCCGAAGCATTTTTAAACTTCAGCAGAATTCCGAGAACAGTGGAAGAGTTCCGAAGCATTCTTAAACTTCAGCGGAATTCCGAGAACAATGGACGAATTCCGAAGCATTTTTAAAAGTCAGCGGAATTCCGAGAACAATAGAAGAGTTGTGAAGCAATTTTAAGCGTCAGCGGAATTCCGAGAACAATGGAAGAATTCCGAAGCATTTTTAAATGTCAGCGGAATTGCGAGAAGAATGGAAGAGTTCGGAAGCATTTTTAAACATCAGCGGAATGCCGAGAACAATGGAAGAGTTCTGAAGCCTTTTTAAATGTCAGCCGAATTCCGAGAACAATGGAAGAGTTCCGAAGCATTTTTAAACTTCAGCAAAATTCCGAGAACAATGGAAGAGTTCCGAAGCATTCTTAAACTTCAGCGGATTTCCGAGAACAATGGAAGAGTTCCGAAGCATTTTTAAATATCAGCGGAATTCTGAGAACAATAGAAGAGTTGTGAAGCATTTTTAAGCGTCAGCGGAATTCCGAGAACAATGGAAGAGTTCCGAAGCATTTTTAAACTTCAGCGGAATTTGGATAACAATCGAAGAGTTCCGAAGCATTTTTAAAAGTCAGCGGAATTCCGAGAACAATGGAAGAGTTGTGAAGCATTTTTAAACGTCAGCGGAATTCCGAGAACAATGGAAGAGTTCCGAAGCATTTTTAAACGTCAGCGAAATTCCGAGAACAATGGAAGAGTTCTGAAGGCTTTTTAAATGTCAGCGGAATTCCGAGAACAATGGAAGCGTTCCGAAGCATTTTTAAATGTCAGCGGAATTTTGAGAACAATGGAAGAGTTCCGAAGCATTTTTAAACTTCATCAGAATTCCGAGAACAATGGAAGAGTTCCAAATCATTTTTAAAAGCCAGCGGAATACCGAGAACAATGGAAGAGTTGTGAAGCATTTTTAAACGTCAGCAAAATTCCAGAACAATGGAAGAGTTCAGAAGCATTTTTAAATGTCAGCGGAATTCCAAGAACAATGGAAAAGTTCCGAAGCATTTTTAAATGTCAGCAGAATTCTGAGAACAATGGAAGAGTTCCAAAGCAATTTTAAATGTCAGCGGAATTCTGAAAACAATGGAAGAGTTCCGAAGCATTTTTAAACTTCAGCAGACTTCCGAGAACAATGGAAGAGTTCCGAAGCATTCTTAAACTTCCGCGGAATTCCGAGAACAATGGACGAATTCCGAAGCATTTTTAAAAGTCAGCGGAATTTCGAGAACAATAGAAGAGTTGTGAAGCAATTTTAAGCGTCAGCGGAATTCCGAGAACAATGGAAGAATTCCGAAGCATTTTTAAATGTCAGCGGAATTGCGAGAAGAATGGAAGAGTTCCGAAGCATTTTTAAATATCAGCGGAATTCCGAGAACAATAGAAGAGTTGTGAAGCATTTTTAAGCGTCAGCGGAATTCCGAGAACAATGGAAGAGTTCCGAAGCATTTTTAAACTTCAGCGGAATTTGGAGAACAATCGAAGAGTTCCGAAGCATTTTTAAAAGTCAGCGGAATTCTGAGAACAATGGAAGAGTTGTGAAGCATTTTTAAACGTCAGCGGAATTCCGAGAACAGTGGAAGAGTTCCGAAGCATTTTTAAACGTCAGCGGAATTCCGAGAACAATGGAAGAGTTCCGAAGCATTTTTAAACGTCAGCGGAATTCCGAGAACAATGGAAGAGTTCTGAAGGCTTTTTAAATGTCAGCGGAATTCCGAGAACACTAGAAGATTTCCGAAGCATTTTTAAATGTCAGCGGAATTCTGAGAACAATGGAAGCGTTCCGAAGCATTTTTAAACTTCAGCGGAATTTGGAGAACAATGGAAGAGTTCCGAAGCATTTTTAAAAGTCAGCGGAATTCCGAGAACAATGGAAGAGTTGTGAAGCATTTTTAAACGTCAGCGGAATTCCGAGAACAATGGAAGAGTTCCGAAGCAATTTTAAACGTCAGCGGAATTCCGAGAACAATGGAAGAGTTCTGAACCATTTCTAAATGTCAGCGGAATTCCGAGAACAATGGAAGCGTTCCGAAGCATTTTTAAATGTCAGCGGAATTTTGAGAACAATGGAAGAGTTCCGAAGCATTTTTAAACGTCAGCGGAATTCCGAGAACAATGGAAGAGTTCCGAAGCATTTTTAAACGTCAGCGGAATTCCGAGAACAATGGAAGAGTTCTGAAGGCTTTTTAAATGTCAGCGGAATTCCGAGAACAATGGAAGAGTTCCGAAGCATTTTTAAATGTCAGCGGAATTCTGAGAAAAATGGAAGAGTTCCGAAGCATTTTTAAACTTCAGCAGAATTCTGAGAACAATGGAAGAGTTCCGAAGCATTCTTAAACTTCAGCGGTATTCCGAGAACAATGGAAGAGTTTCGAAGCATTTTTAAAAGTCAGCGGAATTCCGAGAACAATAGAAGAATTGTGAAGCAATTTTAAGCGTCAGCGGAATTCCGAGAACAATGGAGGAGTTCCGAAGCATTTTTAAACGTCAGCAGAATTCCGAGAACAATGGAAGAGTTCTGAAGCATTTTTAAAAGTCAGCGGAATTCTGAGAACAATAGAAGAGTTGTGAAGCATTTTTAAGCGTCAGCGGAATTCCGAGAACAATGGAAGAATTCCAAAGCATTTTTAAACTTCAAAACTTAAGCGGAATTCCGAGAACAATGGAAGAGTTCCGAAGCATTTTTAAAAGTCAGCGGAATTCCGAGAACAATGGAAGATTTCCGAAGCATTTTTAAAAGTCAGCAGAATTCCGAGAACAATAGAAGGGTACCAAAGCATGTTTAAACTTCAGTGGAATTCTGAGAACAATGTAAGCGTTCCAAAGCATTTTTAAACTTCACCGGAATTCCGAGGACAATGGAAGAGTTCCGAAGCATTTTTAAACGTCAGCGGAATTCCGAGAACAATGGAAGAGTTCCGAAGCATTTTTAAACGTCAGCGGAATTCCGAGAACAATGGAAGAGTTCTGAAGGCTTTTTAAATGTCAGCGGAATTCCGAGAACACTAGAAGATTTCCGAAGCATTTTTAAATGTCAGCGGAATTCTGAGAACAATGGAAGCGTTCCGAAGCATTTTTAAACTTCAGCGGGAATTTGGAGAACAAT
The DNA here is from genome assembly GCF_046119375.1 of Phyllobates terribilis. NCBI lineage: Eukaryota > Metazoa > Chordata > Amphibia > Anura > Dendrobatidae > Phyllobates > Phyllobates terribilis. Next base: position 16,181,764 of record NW_027362775.1, on the reverse strand, counting down.
GGAAGAGTTCCGAAGCATTTTTAAAAGTCAGCGGAATTCCGAGAACAATGGAAGAGTTGTGAAGCATTTTTAAACGTCAGCGGAATTCCGAGAACAATGGAAGAGTTCCGAAGCAATTTTAAACTTCAGCGGAATTCCGAGAACAATGGAAGAGTTCTGAACCATTTCTAAATGTCAGCGGAATTCCGAGAACAATGGAAGCGTTCCGAAGCATTTTTAAATGTCAGCGGAATTTTGAGAACAATGGAAGAGTTCCGAAGCATTTTTAAACTTCATCAGAATTCCGAGAACAATGGAAGAGTTCCGAAGCATTTTTAAAAGTCAGCGGAATTCCGAGAACAATGGAAGAGTTGTGAAGCATTTTTAAACGTCAGCGGAATTCCGAGAACAATGGAAGAGTTCCGAAGCATTTTTAAACGTCAGCGAAATTCCGAGAACAATGGAAGAGTTCTGAAGGCTTTCTAAATGTCAGCGGAATTCCGAGAACAATGGAAGCGTTCCGAAGCATTTTTAAATGTCAGCGGAATTTTGAGAACAATGGAAGAGTTCCGAAGCATTTTTAAACTTCATCAGAATTCCGAGAACAATGGAAGAGTTCCAAATCATTTTTAAAAGCCAGCGGAATACCGAGAACAATGGAAGAGTTGTGAAGCATTTTTAAACGTCAGCAAAATTCCAGAACAATGGAAGAGTTCAGAAGCATTTTTAAATGTCAGCGGAATTCTGAAAACAATGGAAGAGTTCCGAAACATTTTTAAACTTCAGCAGAATTCCCAGAACAATGGAAGAGTTCCGAAGCATTCTTAAACTTCCGCGGAATTCCGAGAACAATGGAAGAGTTCCGAAGCATTTTTAAAAGTCAGCGGAATTCCGAGAACAATAGAAGAGTTGTGAAGCATTTTTAAGCGTCAGCAGAATTCCGAGAACAATGGAAGAGTTCCGAAGCATTTTTAAACTTCAGCAAAATTCCGAGAACAGTGGAAGAGTTCCGAAGCATTCTTAAACTTCAGCGGAATTCCGAGAACAATGGACGAATTCCGAAGCATTTTTAAAAGTCAGCGGAATTCCGAGAACAATAGAAGAGTTGTGAAGCAATTTTAAGCGTCAGCGGAATTCCGAGAACAATGGAAGAATTCCGAAGCATTTTTAAATGTCAGCGGAATTGCGAGAAGAATGAAAGAGTTCGGAAGCATTTTTAAACATCAGCGGAATGCCGAGAACAATGGAAGAGTTCCGAAGCATTTTTATATGTCAGCGGAATTCCGAGAACAATGGAAGAGTTCAGAAGCATTTTTAAAAGTCAGCTGAATACCGAGAACAATGGAAGAGTTCCGAAGCATTTTTAAACTTCAGCAGAATTCTGAGAACAATGGAAGAGTTCCAAAGCATTCTTAAACTTCAGCGGTATTCCGAGAACAATGGAAGAGTTTCGAAGCATTTTTAAAAGTCAGCGGAATTCCGAGAACAATAGGAGAGTTGTGAAGCAATTTTAAGCGTCAGCGGAATTCCGAGAACAATGGAGGAGTTCCGAAGCATTTTTAAACGTCAGCGGAATTCCGAGAACAATGGAAGAGTTCTGAAGCATTTTTAAAAGTCAGCGGAATTCTGAGAACAATAGAAGAGTTGTGAAGCATTTTTATGCGTCAGCGGAATTCCGAGAACAATGGAAGAATTCCGAAGCATTTTTAAACTTCAAAACTTCAGCGGAATTCCGAGAACAATGGAAGAGTTCCGAAGCATTTTTAAAAGTCAGCGGAATTCCGAGAACAATGGAAGATTTCCAAAGCATTTTTAAAAGTCAGCAGAATTCCGAGAACAATAGAAGGGTACCAAAGCATGTTTAAACTTCAGTGGAATTCTGAGAACAATGTAAGCGTTCCGAAGCATTTTTAAATTTCACCGGAATTCCGAGAACAATGGAAGAGTTCCGATGCATTTTTAAACGTCAGCGGAATTCCGAGAACAATGGAAGAGTTCCAAATCATTTTTAAAAGCCAGCGGAATACCGAGAACAATGGAAGAGTTGTGAAGCATTTTTAAACGTCAGCAAAATTCCAGAACAATGGAAGAGTTCAGAAGCATTTTTTAATGACAGCGGAATTCCAAGAACAATGGAAAAGTTCTGAAGCATTTTTAAATGTCAGCAGAATTCCGAGAACAATGGAAGAGTTCCAAAGCATTTTTAAATGTCAGCGGAATTCTGAAAACAATGGAAGAGTTCCGAAGCATTTTTAAACTTCAGCAGACTTCCGAGAACAATGGAAGTGTTCCGAAGCATTCTTAAACTTCCGCGGAATTCCGAGAACAATGGAAGAGTTCCGAAGCATTTTTAAACGTCAGCGGAATTCCGAGAACAGTGGAAGAGTTCCGAAGCATTTTTAAACGTCAGCGGAATTCCGAGAACAATGGAAGAGTTCCGAAGCATTTTTAAACGTCAGAGGAATTCCGAGAACAATGGAAGAGTTCTGAAGGCTTTTTAAATGTCAGCGGAATTCCGAGAACACTAGAAGATTTCCGAAGCATTTTTAAATGTCAGCGGAATTCTGAGAACAATGGAAGCGTTCCGAAGCATTTTTAAACTTCAGCGGAATTTGGAGAACAATGGAAGAGTTCCGAAGCATTTTTAAAAGTCAGCGGAATTCCGAGAACAATGGAAGAGTTGTGAAGCATTTTTAAACGTCAGCGGAATTCCGAGAACAATGGAAGAGTTCCGAAGCAATTTTAAACGTCAGCGGAATTCCGAGAACAATGGAAGAGTTCTGAACCATTTCTAAATGTCAGCGGAATTCCGAGAACAATGGAAGCGTTCCGAAGCATTTTTAAATGTCAGCGGAATTTTGAGAACAATGGAAGAGTTCCGAAGCATTTTTAAACGTCAGCGGAATTCCGAGAACAATGGAAGAGTTCCGAAGCATTTTTAAACGTCAGCGGAATTCCGAGAACAATGGAAGAGTTCTGAAGGCTTTTTAAATGTCAGCGGAATTCCGAGAACAATGGAAGAGTTCCGAAGCATTTTTAAATGTCAGCGGAATTCTGAGAAAAATGGAAGAGTTCCGAAGCATTTTTAAACTTCAGCAGAATTCTGAGAACAATGGAAGAGTTCCGAAGCATTCTTAAACTTCAGCGGTATTCCGAGAACAATGGAAGAGTTTCGAAGCATTTTTAAAAGTCAGCGGAATTCCGAGAACAATAGAAGAATTGTGAAGCAATTTTAAGCGTCAGCGGAATTCCGAGAACAATGGAGGAGTTCCGAAGCATTTTTAAACGTCAGCAGAATTCCGAGAACAATGGAAGAGTTCTGAAGCATTTTTAAAAGTCAGCGGAATTCTGAGAACAATAGAAGAGTTGTGAAGCATTTTTAAGCGTCAGCGGAATTCCGAGAACAATGGAAGAATTCCAAAGCATTTTTAAACTTCAAAACTTAAGCGGAATTCCGAGAACAATGGAAGAGTTCCGAAGCATTTTTAAAAGTCAGCGGAATTCCGAGAACAATGGAAGATTTCCGAAGCATTTTTAAAAGTCAGCAGAATTCCGAGAACAATAGAAGGGTACCAAAGCATGTTTAAACTTCAGTGGAATTCTGAGAACAATGTAAGCGTTCCAAAGCATTTTTAAACTTCACCGGAATTCCGAGGACAATGGAAGAGTTCCGAAGCATTTTTAAACGTCAGCGGAATTCCGAGAACAATGGAAGAGTTCCGAAGCATTTTTAAACGTCAGCGGAATTCCGAGAACAATGGAAGAGTTCTGAAGGCTTTTTAAATGTCAGCGGAATTCCGAGAACACTAGAAGATTTCCGAAGCATTTTTAAATGTCAGCGGAATTCTGAGAACAATGGAAGCGTTCCGAAGCATTTTTAAACTTCAGCGGGAATTTGGAGAACAATGGAAGAGTTCCGAAGCATTTTTAAAAGTCAGCGGAATTCCGAGAACAATGGAAGAGTTGTGAAGCATTTTTAAACGTCAGCGGAATTCCGAGAACAATGGAAGAGTTCCGAAGCAATTTTAAACTTCAGCGGAATTCCGAGAACAATGGAAGAGTTCTGAACCATTTCTAAATGTCAGCGGAATTCCGAGAACAATGGAAGCGTTCCGAAGCATTTTTAAATGTCAGCGGAATTTTGAGAACAATGGAAGAGTTCCGAAGCATTTTTAAACTTCATCAGAATTCCGAGAACAATGGAAGAGTTCCGAAGCATTTTTAAAAGTCAGCGGAATTCCGAGAACAATGGAAGAGTTGTGAAGCATTTTTAAACGTCAGCGGAATTCCGAGAACAATGGAAGAGTTCCGAAGCATTTTTAAACGTCAGCGAAATTCCGAGAACAATGGAAGAGTTCTGAAGGCTTTCTAAATGTCAGCGGAATTCCGAGAACAATGGAAGCGTTCCGAAGCATTTTTAAATGTCAGCGGAATTTTGAGAACAATGGAAGAGTTCCGAAGCATTTTTAAACTTCATCAGAATTCCGAGAACAATGGAAGAGTTCCAAATCATTTTTAAAAGCCAGCGGAATACCGAGAACAATGGAAGAGTTGTGAAGCATTTTTAAACGTCAGCAAAATTCCAGAACAATGGAAGAGTTCAGAAGCATTTTTAAATGTCAGCGGAATTCTGAAAACAATGGAAGAGTTCCGAAACATTTTTAAACTTCAGCAGAATTCCCAGAACAATGGAAGAGTTCCGAAGCATTCTTAAACTTCCGCGGAATTCCGAGAACAATGGAAGAGTTCCGAAGCATTTTTAAAAGTCAGCGGAATTCCGAGAACAATAGAAGAGTTGTGAAGCATTTTTAAGCGTCAGCAGAATTCCGAGAACAATGGAAGAGTTCCGAAGCATTTTTAAACTTCAGCAAAATTCCGAGAACAGTGGAAGAGTTCCGAAGCATTCTTAAACTTCAGCGGAATTCCGAGAACAATGGACGAATTCCGAAGCATTTTTAAAAGTCAGCGGAATTCCGAGAACAATAGAAGAGTTGTGAAGCAATTTTAAGCGTCAGCGGAATTCCGAGAACAATGGAAGAATTCCGAAGCATTTTTAAATGTCAGCGGAATTGCGAGAAGAATGAAAGAGTTCGGAAGCATTTTTAAACATCAGCGGAATGCCGAGAACAATGGAAGAGTTCCGAAGCATTTTTATATGTCAGCGGAATTCCGAGAACAATGGAAGAGTTCAGAAGCATTTTTAAAAGTCAGCTGAATACCGAGAACAATGGAAGAGTTCCGAAGCATTTTTAAACTTCAGCAGAATTCTGAGAACAATGGAAGAGTTCCAAAGCATTCTTAAACTTCAGCGGTATTCCGAGAACAATGGAAGAGTTTCGAAGCATTTTTAAAAGTCAGCGGAATTCCGAGAACAATAGGAGAGTTGTGAAGCAATTTTAAGCGTCAGCGGAATTCCGAGAACAATGGAGGAGTTCCGAAGCATTTTTAAACGTCAGCGGAATTCCGAGAACAATGGAAGAGTTCTGAAGCATTTTTAAAAGTCAGCGGAATTCTGAGAACAATAGAAGAGTTGTGAAGCATTTTTATGCGTCAGCGGAATTCCGAGAACAATGGAAGAATTCCGAAGCATTTTTAAACTTCAAAACTTCAGCGGAATTCCGAGAACAATGGAAGAGTTCCGAAGCATTTTTAAAAGTCAGCGGAATTCCGAGAACAATGGAAGATTTCCAAAGCATTTTTAAAAGTCAGCAGAATTCCGAGAACAATAGAAGGGTACCAAAGCATGTTTAAACTTCAGTGGAATTCTGAGAACAATGTAAGCGTTCCGAAGCATTTTTAAATTTCACCGGAATTCCGAGAACAATGGAAGAGTTCCGATGCATTTTTAAACGTCAGCGGAATTCCGAGAACAATGGAAGAGTTCCAAATCATTTTTAAAAGCCAGCGGAATACCGAGAACAATGGAAGAGTTGTGAAGCATTTTTAAACGTCAGCAAAATTCCAGAACAATGGAAGAGTTCAGAAGCATTTTTTAATGACAGCGGAATTCCAAGAACAATGGAAAAGTTCTGAAGCATTTTTAAATGTCAGCAGAATTCCGAGAACAATGGAAGAGTTCCAAAGCATTTTTAAATGTCAGCGGAATTCTGAAAACAATGGAAGAGTTCCGAAGCATTTTTAAACTTCAGCAGACTTCCGAGAACAATGGAAGTGTTCCGAAGCATTCTTAAACTTCCGCGGAATTCCGAGAACAATGGAAGAGTTCCGAAGCATTTTTAAACGTCAGCGGAATTCCGAGAACAGTGGAAGAGTTCCGAAGCATTTTTAAACGTCAGCGGAATTCCGAGAACAATGGAAGAGTTCCGAAGCATTTTTAAACGTCAGAGGAATTCCGAGAACAATGGAAGAGTTCTGAAGGCTTTTTAAATGTCAGCGGAATTCCGAGAACACTAGAAGATTTCCGAAGCATTTTTAAATGTCAGCGGAATTCTGAGAACAATGGAAGCATTCCGAAGCATTTTTAAACTTCAGCGGAATTTGGAGAACAATGGAAGAGTTCCGAAGCATTTTTAAAAGTCAGCGGAATTCCGAGAACAATGGAAGAGTTGTGAAGCATTTTTAAACGTCAGCGGAATTCCGAGAACAATGGAAGAGTTCCGAAGCAATTTTAAACGTCAGCGGAATTCCGAGAACAATGGAAGAGTTCTGAACCATTTCTAAATGTCAGCGGAATTCCGAGAACAATGGAAGCGTTCCGAAGCATTTTTAAATGTCAGCGGAATTTTGAGAACAATGGAAGAGTTCCGAAGCATTTTTAAACTTCATCAGAATTCCGAGAACAATGGAAGAGTTCCGAATCATTTTTAAAAGCCAGCGGAATACCGAGAACAATGGAAGAGTTGTGAAGCATTTTTAAACGTCAGCGGAATTCCAAGAACAATGGAAAAGTTCCGAAGCATTTTTAAATGTCAGCAGAATTCCGAGAACAATGGAAGAGTTCCAAAGCATTTTTAAATGTCAGCGGAATTCTGAAAACAATGGAAGAGTTCCGAAACATTTTTAAACTTCAGCAGAATTCCGCGAACAATGTAAGAGTTCCGAAGCATTCTTAAACTTCCGCGGAATTCCGAGAACAATGGAAGAGTTCCGAAGCATTTTTAAAAGTCAGCGGAATTCCGAGAACAATAGAAGAGTTGTGAAGCATTTTTAAGCGTCAGCAGAATTCCGAGAACAATGGAAGAGTTCCGAAGCATTTTTAAACTTCAGCAGAATTCCGAGAACAGTGGAAGAGTTCCGAAGCATTCTTAAACTTCAGCGGAATTCCGAGAACAATGGACGAATTCCGAAGCATTTTTAAAAGTCAGCGGAATTCCGAGAACAATAGAAGAGTTGTGAAGCAATTTTAAGCGTCAGCGGAATTCCGAGAACAATGGAAGAATTCCGAAGCATTTTTAAATGTCAGCGGAATTGCGAGAAGAATGGAAGAGTTCGGAAGCATTTTTAAACATCAGCGGAATGCCGAGAACAATGGAAGAGTTCTGAAGCCTTTTTAAATGTCAGCCGAATTCCGAGAACAATGGAAGAGTTCCGAAGCATTTTTAAACTTCAGCAAAATTCCGAGAACAATGGAAGAGTTCCGAAGCATTCTTAAACTTCAGCGGATTTCCGAGAACAATGGAAGAGTTCCGAAGCATTTTTAAATATCAGCGGAATTCTGAGAACAATAGAAGAGTTGTGAAGCATTTTTAAGCGTCAGCGGAATTCCGAGAACAATGGAAGAGTTCCGAAGCATTTTTAAACTTCAGCGGAATTTGGATAACAATCGAAGAGTTCCGAAGCATTTTTAAAAGTCAGCGGAATTCCGAGAACAATGGAAGAGTTGTGAAGCATTTTTAAACGTCAGCGGAATTCCGAGAACAATGGAAGAGTTCCGAAGCATTTTTAAACGTCAGCGAAATTCCGAGAACAATGGAAGAGTTCTGAAGGCTTTTTAAATGTCAGCGGAATTCCGAGAACAATGGAAGCGTTCCGAAGCATTTTTAAATGTCAGCGGAATTTTGAGAACAATGGAAGAGTTCCGAAGCATTTTTAAACTTCATCAGAATTCCGAGAACAATGGAAGAGTTCCAAATCATTTTTAAAAGCCAGCGGAATACCGAGAACAATGGAAGAGTTGTGAAGCATTTTTAAACGTCAGCAAAATTCCAGAACAATGGAAGAGTTCAGAAGCATTTTTAAATGTCAGCGGAATTCCAAGAACAATGGAAAAGTTCCGAAGCATTTTTAAATGTCAGCAGAATTCTGAGAACAATGGAAGAGTTCCAAAGCAATTTTAAATGTCAGCGGAATTCTGAAAACAATGGAAGAGTTCCGAAGCATTTTTAAACTTCAGCAGACTTCCGAGAACAATGGAAGAGTTCCGAAGCATTCTTAAACTTCCGCGGAATTCCGAGAACAATGGACGAATTCCGAAGCATTTTTAAAAGTCAGCGGAATTTCGAGAACAATAGAAGAGTTGTGAAGCAATTTTAAGCGTCAGCGGAATTCCGAGAACAATGGAAGAATTCCGAAGCATTTTTAAATGTCAGCGGAATTGCGAGAAGAATGGAAGAGTTCCGAAGCATTTTTAAATATCAGCGGAATTCCGAGAACAATAGAAGAGTTGTGAAGCATTTTTAAGCGTCAGCGGAATTCCGAGAACAATGGAAGAGTTCCGAAGCATTTTTAAACTTCAGCGGAATTTGGAGAACAATCGAAGAGTTCCGAAGCATTTTTAAAAGTCAGCGGAATTCTGAGAACAATGGAAGAGTTGTGAAGCATTTTTAAACGTCAGCGGAATTCCGAGAACAGTGGAAGAGTTCCGAAGCATTTTTAAACGTCAGCGGAATTCCGAGAACAATGGAAGAGTTCCGAAGCATTTTTAAACGTCAGCGGAATTCCGAGAACAATGGAAGAGTTCTGAAGGCTTTTTAAATGTCAGCGGAATTCCGAGAACACTAGAAGATTTCCGAAGCATTTTTAAATGTCAGCGGAATTCTGAGAACAATGGAAGCGTTCCGAAGCATTTTTAAACTTCAGCGGAATTTGGAGAACAATGGAAGAGTTCCGAAGCATTTTTAAAAGTCAGCGGAATTCCGAGAACAATGGAAGAGTTGTGAAGCATTTTTAAACGTCAGCGGAATTCCGAGAACAATGGAAGAGTTCCGAAGCAATTTTAAACGTCAGCGGAATTCCGAGAACAATGGTAGAGTTCTGAACCATTTCTAAATGTCAGCGGAATTCCGAGAACAATGGAAGCGTTCCGAAGCATTTTTAATTGTCAGCGGAATTTTGAGAACAATGGAAGAGTTCCGAAGCATTTTTAAACGTCAGCGGAATTCCGAGAACAATGGAAGAGTTCCGAAGCATTTTTAAACGTCAGCGGAATTCCGAGAACAATGGAAGAGTTCTGAAGGCTTTTTAAATGTCAGCGGAATTCCGAGAACAATGGAAGAGTTCCGAAGCATTTTTAAATGTCAGCGGAATTCTGAGAAAAATGGAAGAGTTCCGAAGCATTTTTAAACTTCAGCAGAATTCTGAGAACAATGGAAGAGTTCCGAAGCATTCTTAAACTTCAGCGGTATTCCGAGAACAATGGAAGAGTTTCGAAGCATTTTTAAAAGTCAGCGGAATTCCGAGAACAATAGAAGAATTGTGAAGCAATTTTAAGCGTCAGCGGAATTCCGAGAACAATGGAGGAGTTCCGAAGCATTTTTAAACGTCAGCAGAATTCCGAGAACAATGGAAGAGTTCTGAAGCATTTTTAAAAGTCAGCGGAATTCTGAGAACAATAGAAGAGTTGTGAAGCATTTTTAAGCGTCAGCGGAATTCCGAGAACAATGGAAGAATTCCAAAGCATTTTTAAACTTCAAAACTTAAGCGGAATTCCGAGAACAATGGAAGAGTTCCGAAGCATTTTTAAAAGTCAGCGGAATTCCGAGAACAATGGAAGATTTCCGAAGCATTTTTAAAAGTCAGCAGAATTCCGAGAACAATAGAAGGGTACCAAAGCATGTTTAAACTTCAGTGGAATTCTGAGAACAATGTAAGCGTTCCAAAGCATTTTTAAACTTCACCGGAATTCCGAGGACAATGGAAGAGTTCCGAAGCATTTTTAAACGTCAGCGGAATTCCGAGAACAATGGAAGAGTTCCGAAGCATTTTTAAACGTCAGCGGAATTCCGAGAACAATGGAAGAGTTCTGAAGGCTTTTTAAATGTCAGCGGAATTCCGAGAACACTAGAAGATTTCCGAAGCATTTTTAAATGTCAGCGGAATTCTGAGAACAATGGAAGCGTTCCGAAGCATTTTTAAACTTCAGCGGGAATTTGGAGAACAATGGAAGAGTTCCGAAGCATTTTTAAAAGTCAGCGGAATTCCGAGAACAATGGAAGAGTTGTGAAGCATTTTTAAACGTCAGCGGAATTCCGAGAACAATGGAAGAGTTCCGAAGCAATTTTAAACTTCAGCGGAATTCCGAGAACAATGGAAGAGTTCTGAACCATTTCTAAATGTCAGCGGAATTCCGAGAACAATGGAAGCGTTCCGAAGCATTTTTAAATGTCAGCGGAATTTTGAGAACAATGGAAGAGTTCCGAAGCATTTTTAAACTTCATCAGAATTCCGAGAACAATGGAAGAGTTCCGAAGCATTTTTAAAAGTCAGCGGAATTCCGAGAACAATGGAAGAGTTGTGAAGCATTTTTAAACGTCAGCGGAATTCCGAGAACAATGGAAGAGTTCCGAAGCATTTTTAAACGTCAGCGAAATTCCGAGAACAATGGAAGAGTTCTGAAGGCTTTCTAAATGTCAGCGGAATTCCGAGAACAATGGAAGCGTTCCGAAGCATTTTTAAATGTCAGCGGAATTTTGAGAACAATGGAAGAGTTCCGAAGCATTTTTAAACTTCATCAGAATTCCGAGAACAATGGAAGAGTTCCAAATCATTTTTAAAAGCCAGCGGAATACCGAGAACAATGGAAGAGTTGTGAAGCATTTTTAAACGTCAGCAAAATTCCAGAACAATGGAAGAGTTCAGAAGCATTTTTAAATGTCAGCGGAATTCCAAGAACAATGGAAAAGTTCCGAAGCATTTTTAAATGTCAGCAGAATTCCGAGAACAATGGAAGAGTTCCAAAGCAATTTTAAATGTCAGCGGAATTCTGAAAACAATGGAAGAGTTCCGAAGCATTTTTAAACTTCAGCAGACTTCCGAGAACAATGGAAGAGTTCCGAAGCATTCTTAAACTTCCGCGGAATTCCGAGAACAATGGACGAATTCCGAAGCATTTTTAAAAGTCAGCGGAATTTCGAGAACAATAGAAGAGTTGTGAAGCAATTTTAAGCGTCAGCGGAATTCCGAGAACAATGGAAGAATTCCGAAGCATTTTTAAATGTCAGCGGAATTGCGAGAAGAATGGAAGAGTTCCGAAGCATTTTTAAATATCAGTGGAATTCCGAGAACAATAGAAGAGTTGTGAAGCATTTTTAAGCGTCACGGAATTCCGAGAACAATGGAAGAGTTCCGAAGCATTTTTAAACTTCAGCGGAATTTGGAGAACAATCGAAGAGTTCCAAAGCATTTTTAAAAGTCAGCGGAATTCTGAGAACAATGGAAGAGTTGTGAAGCATTTTTAAACGTCAGCGGAATTCCGAGAACAGTGGAAGAGTTCCGAAGCATTTTTAAACGTCAGCGGAATTCCGAGAACAATGGAAGAGTTCCGAAGCATTTTTAAACGTCAGCGGAATTCCGAGAACAATGGAAGAGTTCTGAAGGCTTTTTAAATGTCAGCGGAATTCCGAGAACACTAGAAGATTTCCGAAGCATTTTTAAATGTCAGCGGAATTCTGAGAACAATGGAAGCGTTCCGAAGCATTTTTAAACTTCAGCGGAATTTGGAGAACAATGGAAGAGTTCCGAAGCATTTTTAAAAGTCAGCGGAATTCCGAGAACAATAGAAGAATTGTGAAGCAATTTTAAGCGTCAGCGGAATTCCGAGAACAATGGAGGAGTTCCGAAGCATTTTTAAACGTCAGCAGAATTCCGAGAACAATGGAAGAGTTCTGAAGCATTTTTAAAAGTCAGCGGAATTCTGAGAACAATAGAAGAGTTGTGAAGCATTTTTAAGCGTCAGCGGAATTCCGAGAACAATGGAAGAATTCCAAAGCATTTTTAAACTTCAAAACTTAAGCGGAATTCCGAGAACAATGGAAGAGTTCCGAAGCATTTTTAAAAGTCAGCGGAATTCCGAGAACAATGGAAGATTTCCGAAGCATTTTTAAAAGTCAGCAGAATTCCGAGAACAATAGAAGGGTACCAAAGCATGTTTAAACTTCAGTGGAATTCTGAGAACAATGTAAGCGTTCCAAAGCATTTTTAAACTTCACCGGAATTCCGAGGACAATGGAAGAGTTCCGAAGCATTTTTAAACGTCAGCGGAATTCCGAGAACAATGGAAGAGTTCCGAAGCATTTTTAAACGTCAGCGGAATTCCGAGAACAATGGAAGAGTTCTGAAGGCTTTTTAAATGTCAGCGGAATTCCGAGAACACTAGAAGATTTCCGAAGCATTTTTAAATGTCAGCGGAATTCTGAGAACAATGGAAGCGTTCCGAAGCATTTTTAAACTTCAGCGGGAATTTGGAGAACAATGGAAGAGTTCCGAAGCATTTTTAAAAGTCAGCGGAATTCCGAGAACAATGGAAGAGTTGTGAAGCATTTTTAAACGTCAGCGGAATTCCGAGAACAATGGAAGAGTTCCGAAGCAATTTTAAACTTCAGCGGAATTCCGAGAACAATGGAAGAGTTCTGAACCATTTCTAAATGTCAGCGGAATTCCGAGAACAATGGAAGCGTTCCGAAGCATTTTTAAATGTCAGCGGAATTTTGAGAACAATGGAAGAGTTCCGAAGCATTTTTAAACTTCATCAGAATTCCGAGAACAATGGAAGAGTTCCGAAGCATTTTTAAAAGTCAGCGGAATTCCGAGAACAATGGAAGAGTTGTGAAGCATTTTTAAACGTCAGCGGAATTCCGAGAACAATGGAAGAGTTCCGAAGCATTTTTAAACGTCAGCGAAATTCCGAGAACAATGGAAGAGTTCTGAAGGCTTTCTAAATATCAGCGGAATTCCGAGAACAATGGAAGCGTTCCGAAGCATTTTTAAATGTCAGCGGAATTTTGAGAACAATGGAAGAGTTCCGAAGCATTTTTAAACTTCATCAGAATTCCGAGAACAATGGAAGAGTTCCAAATCATTTTTAAAAGCCAGCGGAATACCGAGAACAATGGAAGAGTTGTGAAGCATTTTTAAACGTCAGCAAAATTCCAGAACAATGGAAGAGTTCAGAAGCATTTTTAAATGTCAGCGGAATTCCAAGAACAATGGAAAAGTTCCGAAGCATTTTTAAATGTCAGCAGAATTCCGAGAACAATGGAAGAGTTCCAAAGCAATTTTAAATGTCAGCGGAATTCTGAAAACAATGGAAGAGTTCCGAAGCATTTTTAAACTTCAGCAGACTTCCGAGAACAATGGAAGAGTTCCGAAGCATTCTTAAACTTCCGCGGAATTCCGAGAACAATGGACGAATTCCGAAGCATTTTTAAAAGTCAGCGGAATTTCGAGAACAATAGAAGAGTTGTGAAGCAATTTTAAGCGTCAGCGGAATTCCGAGAACAATGGAAGAATTCCGAAGCATTTTTAAATGTCAGCGGAATTGCGAGAAGAATGGAAGAGTTCCGAAGCATTTTTAAATATCAGCGGAATTCCGAGAACAATAGAAGAGTTGTGAAGCATTTTTAAGCGTCACGGAATTCCGAGAACAATGGAAGAGTTCCGAAGCATTTTTAAACTTCAGCGGAATTTGGAGAACAATCGAAGAGTTCCAAAGCATTTTTAAAAGTCAGCGGAATTCTGAGAACAATGGAAGAGTTGTGAAGCATTTTTAAACGTCAGCGGAATTCCGAGAACAGTGGAAGAGTTCCGAAGCATTTTTAAACGTCAGCGGAATTCCGAGAACAATGGAAGAGTTCCGAAGCATTTTTAAACGTCAGCGGAATTCCGAGAACAATGGAAGAGTTCTGAAGGCTTTTTAAATGTCAGCGGAAATCCGAGAACACTAGAAGATTTCCGAAGCATTTTTAAATGTCAGCGGAATTCTGAGAACAATGGAAGCGTTCCGAAGCATTTTTAAACTTCAGCGGAATTTGGAGAACAATGGAAGAGTTCCGAAGCATTTTTAAAAGTCAGCGGAATTCCGAGAACAATGGAAGAGTTGTGAAGCATTTTTAAACGTCAGCGGAATTCCGAGAACAATGGAAGAGTTCCGAAGCAATTTTAAACGTCAGCGGAATTCCGAGAACAATGGAAGAGTTCTGAACCATTTCTAAATGTCAGCGGAATTCCGAGAACAATGGAAGCGTTCCGAAGCATTTTTAAATGTCAGCGGAATTTTGAGAACAATGGAAGAGTTCCGAAGCATTTTTAAACGTCAGCGGAATTCCGAGAACAATGGAAGAGTTCCGAAGCATTTTTAAACGTCAGCGGAATTCCGAGAACAATGGAAGAGTTCTGAAGGCTTTTTAAATGTCAGCGGAATTCCGAGAACAATGGAAGAGTTCCGAAGCATTTTTAAATGTCAGCGGAATTCTGAGAAAAATGGAAGAGTTCCGAAGCATTTTTAAACTTCAGCAGAATTCTGAGAACAATGGAAGAGTTCCGAAGCATTCTTAAACTTCAGCGGTATTCCGAGAACAATGGAAGAGTTTCGAAGCATTTTTAAAAGTCAGCGGAATTCCGAGAACAATAGAAGAATTGTGAAGCAATTTTAAGCGTCAGCGGAATTCCGAGAACAATGGAGGAGTTCCGAAGCATTTTTAAACGTCAGCAGAATTCCGAGAACAATGGAGGAGTTCTGAAGCATTTTTAAACATCAGCGGAATTCTGAGAACAATGGAAGAATTCCGAAGCATTTTTAAACTTCAAAACTTAAGCGGAATTCCGAGAACAATGGAAGAGTTCCGAAGCATTTTTAAAAGTCAGCGGAATTCCGAGAACAATGGAAGATTTCCGAAGCATTTTTAAAAGTCAGCAGAATTCCGAGAACAATAGAAGGGTACCAAAGCATGTTTAAACTTCAGTGGAATTCTGAGAACAATGTAAGCGTTCCGAAGCATTTTTAAACTTCACCGGAATTCCGAGAACAATGGAAGAGTTCCGAAGCATTTTTAAACGTCAGCGGAATTCCGAGAACAATGGAAGAGTTCCGAAGCATTTTTAAACGTCAGCGGAATTCCGAGAACAATGGAAGAGTTCTGAAGGCTTTTTAAATGTCAGCGGAATTCTGAGAACAATGGAAGCGTTCCGAAGCATTTTTAAACTTCAGCGGAATTTGGAGAACAATGGAAGAGTTCCGAAGCATTTTTAAAAGTCAGCGGAATTCCGAGAACAATGGAAGAGTTGTGAAGCATTTTTAAACGTCAGCGGAATTCCGAGAACAATGGAAGAGTTCCGAAGCAATTTTAAACGTCAGCGGAATTCCGAGAACAATGGAAGAGTTCTGAACCATTTCTAAATGTCAGCGGAATTCCGAGAACAATGGAAGCGTTCCGAAGCATTTTTAAATGTCAGCGGAATTTTGAGAACAATGGAAGAGTTCCGAAGCATTTTTAAACTTCATCAGAATTCCGAGAACAATGGAAGAGTTCCGAATCATTTTTAAAAGCCAGCGGAATACCGAGAACAATGGAAGAGTTGTGAAGCATTTTTAAACGTCAGCAAAATTCCAGAACAATGGAAGAGTTCAGAAGCATTTTTAAATGTCAGCGGAATTCCAAGAACAATGGAAAAGTTCCGAAGCATTTTTAAATGTCAGCAGAATTCCGAGAACAATGGAAGAGTTCCAAAGCATTTTTAAATGTCAGCGGAATTCTGAAAACAATGGAAGAGTTCCAAAACATTTTTAAACTTCAGCAGAATTCCGAGAACAATGGAAGAGTTCCGAAGCATTCTTAAACTTCCGCGGAATTCCGAGAACAATGGAAGAGTTCCGAAGCATTTTTAAAAGTCAGCGGAATTCCGAGAACAATAGAAGAGTTGTGAAGCATTTTTAAGCGTCAGCAGAATTCCGAGAACAATGGAAGAGTTCCGAAGCATTTTTAAACTTCAGCAAAATTCCGAGAACAGTGGAAGAGTTCCGAAGCATTCTTAAACTTCAGCGGAATTCCGAGAACAATGGACGAATTCCGAAGCATTTTTAAAAGTCAGCGGAATTCCGAGAACAATAGAAGAATTGTGAAGCAATTTTAAGCGTCAGCGGAATTCCGAGAACAATGGAAGAATTCCGAAGCATTTTTAAATGTCAGCGGAATTGCGAGAAGAATGGAAGAGTTCGGAAGCATTTTTAAACATCAGCGGAATGCCGAGAACAATGGAAGAGTTCCGAAGCATTTTTATATGTCAGCGGAATTCCGAGAACAATGGAAGAGTTCAGAAGCATTTTTAAAAGTCAGCTGAATACCGAGAACAATGGAAGAGTTCCGAAGCATTTTTAAACTTCAGCAGAATTCTGAGAACAATGGAAGAGTTCCAAAGCATTCTTAAACTTCAGCGGTATTCCGAGAACAATGGAAGAGTTTCGAAGCATTTTTAAAAGTCAGCGGAATTCCGAGAACAATAGGAGAGTTGTGAAGCAATTTTAAGCGTCAGCGGAATTCCGAGAACAATGGAGGAGTTCCGAAGCATTTTTAAACGTCAGCGGAATTCCGAGAACAATGGAAGAGTTCTGAAGCTTTTTTAAAAGTCAGCGGAATTCTGAGATCAATAGAAGAGTTGTGAAGCATTTTTAAGCGTCAGCGGAATTCCGAGAACAATGGAAGAATTCCGAAGCATTTTTAAACTTCAAAACTTCAGCGGAATTCCGAGAACAATGGAAGAGTTCCGAAGCATTTTTAAAAGTCAGCGGAATTCCGAGAACAATGGAAGATTTCCAAAGCATTTTTAAAAGTCAGCAGAATTCCGAGAACAATAGAAGGGTACCAAAGCATGTTTAAACTTCAGTGGAATTCTGAGAACAATGTAAGCGTTCCGAAGCATTTTTAAATTTCACCGGAATTCCGAGAACAATGGAAGAGTTCCGATGCATTTTTAAACGTCAGCGGAATTCCGAGAACAATGGAAGAGTTCCGAAGCATTTTTAAACGTCAGTGGAATTCCATGAACAATGGAAGAGTTCTGAAGGCTTTTTAAATGTCAGCGGAATTCCGAGAACACTAGAAGATTTCTGAAGCATTTTTAAATGTCAGCGGAATTCTGAGAACAATGGAAGCGTTCCGAAGCATTTTTAAACTTCAGCGGAATTTGGAGAACAATGGAAGAGTTCCGAAGCATTTTTAAAAGTCAGCGGAATTCCGAGAACAATGGAAGATTTGTGAAGCATTTTTAAACGTCAGCGGAATTCCGAGAACAATGGAAGAGTTCCGAAGCAATTTTAAACGTCAGCGGAATTGCGAGAAGAATGGAAGAGTTCGGAAGCATTTTTAAACATCAGCGGAATGCCGAGAACAATGGAAGAGTTCCGAAGCATTTTTATATGTCAGCCGAATTCCGAGAACAATGGAAGAGTCCGAAGCATTTTTAAACTTCAGTGGAATTACGACAATGGAAGAGTTCCAAAGCATTTTTAAACATCAGCAGAATTCCGAGAACAATGGAAGAGTTCTGAAGCCTTTTTAAATGTCAGCCGAATTCCGTGAACAATGGAAGAGTTCCGAAGCATTTTTAAACTTCAGCAAAATTCCGAGAACAATGGAAGAGTTCCGAAGCATTCTTAAACTTCAGCGGAATTCCGAGAACAATGGAAGAGTTCCGAAGCATTTTTAAATATCAGCGGAATTCTGAGAACAATAGAAGAGTTGTGAAGCATTTTTAAGCGTCAGCGGAATTCCGAGAACAATGGAAGAGTTCCGAAGCATTTTTAAACTTCAGCGGAATTTGGAGAACAATCGAAGAGTTCCGAAGCATTTTTAAAAGTCAGCGGAATTCCGAGAACAATGGAAGAGTTGTGAAGCATTTTTAAACGTCAGCGGAATTCCGAGAACAATGGAAGAGTTCCGAAGCATTTTTAAACGTCAGCGGAATTCCGAGAACAATGGAAGAGTTCTGAAGGCTTTCTAAATGTCAGCGGAATTCCGAGAACAATGGAAGCGTTCCGAAGCATTTTTAAATGTCAGCGGAATTTTGAGAACAATGGAATAGTTCCGAAGCATTTTTAAACTTCATCAGAATTCCGAGAACAATGGAAGAGTTCCAAATCATTTTTAAAAGCCAGCGGAATACCGAGAACAATGGAAGAGTTGTGAAGCATTTTTAAACGTCAGCAAAATTCCAGAACAATGGAAGAGTTCAGAAGCATTTTTTAATGACAGCGGAATTCCAAGAACAATGGAAAAGTTCTGAAGCATTTTTAAATGTCAGCAGAATTCCGAGAACAATGGAAGAGTTCCAAAGCATTTTTAAATGTCAGCGGAATTCTGAAAACAATGGAAGAGTTCCGAAGCATTTTTAAACTTCAGCAGACTTCCGAGAACAATGGAAGAGTTCCGAAGCATTCTTAAACTTCCGCGGAATTCCGAGAACAATGGAAGAGTTCCGAAGCATTTTTAAACGTCAGCGGAATTCCGAGAACAGTGGAAGAGTTCCGAAGCATTCTTAAACGTCAGCGGAATTCCGAGAACAATGGAAGAGTTCCGAAGCATTTTTAAACGTCAGCGGAATTCCGAGAACAATGGAAGAGTTCTGAAGGCTTTTTAAATGTCAGCGGAATTCCGAGAACACTAGAAGATTTCCGAAGCATTTTTAAATGTCAGCGGAATTCTGAGAACAATGGAAGCGTTCCGAAGCATTTTTAAACTTCAGCGGAATTTGGAGAACAATGGAAGAGTTCCGAAGCATTTTTAAAAGTCAGCGGAATTCCGAGAACAATGGAAGAGTTGTGAAGCATTTTTAAACGTCAGCGGAATTCCGAGAACAATGGAAGAGTTCCGAAGCAATTTTAAACGTCAGCGGAATTCCGAGAACAATGGAAGAGTTCTGAACCATTTCTAAATGTCAGCGGAATTCCGAGAACAATGGAAGCATTCCGAAGCATTTTTAAATGTCAGCGGAATTTTGAGAACAATGGAAGAGTTCCGAAGCATTTTTAAACTTCATCAGAATTCCGAGAACAATGGAAGAGTTCCGAATCATTTTTAAAAGCCAGCGGAATACCGAGAACAATGGAAGAGTCGTGAAGCATTTTTAAACGTCAGCAAAATTCCAGAACAATGGAAGAGTTCAGAAGCATTTTTAAATGTCAGCGGAATTCCAAGAACAATGGAAAAGTTCCGAAGCATTTTTAAATGTCAGCAGAATTCCGAGAACAATGGAAGAGTTCCAAAGCATTTTTAAATGTCAGCGGAATTCTGAAAACAATGGAAGAGTTCCGAAACATTTTTAAACTTCAGCAGAATTCCGCAAACAATGTAAGAGTTCCGAAGCATTCTTAAACTTCCGCGGAATTCCGAGAACAATGGAAGAGTTCCGAAGCATTTTTAAAAGTCAGCGGAATTCCGAGAACAATAGAAGAGTTGTGAAGCATTTTTAAGCGTCAGCAGAATTCCGAGAACAATGGAAGAGTTCCGAAGCATTTTTAAACTTCAGCAGAATTCCGAGAACAGTGGAAGAGTTCCGAAGCATTCTTAAACTTCAGCGGAATTCCGAGAACAATGGACGAATTCCGAAGCATTTTTAAAAGTCAGCGGAATTCCGAGAACAATAGAAGAGTTGTGAAGCAATTTTAAGCGTCAGCGGAATTCCGAGAACAATGGAAGAATTCCGAAGCATTTTTAAATGTCAGCGGAATTGCGAGAAGAATGGAAGAGTTCGGAAGCATTTTTAAACATCAGCGGAATGCCGAGAACAATGGAAGAGTTCCGAAGCATTTTTATATGTCAGCGGAATTCCGAGAACAATGGAAGAGTTCAGAAGCATTTTTAAAAGTCAGCTGAATACCGAGAACAATGGAAGAGTTCCGAAGCATTTTTAAACTTCAGCAGAATTCTGAGAACAATTGAAGAGTTCCGAAGCATTCTTAAACTTCAGCGGTATTCCGAGAACAATGGAAGAGTTTTGAAGCATTTTTAAAAGTCAGCGGAATTCCGAGAACAATGGAGGAGTTCCGAAGCATTTTTAAACGTCAGCGGAATTCCGAGAACAATGGAAGAGTTCTGAAGCATTTTTAAAAGTCAGCGGAATTCTGAGAACAATAGAAGAGTTGTGAAGCATTTTTAAACATCAGCGGAATGCCGAGAACAATGGAAGAGTTCCGAAGCATTTTTATATGTCAGCGGAATTCCGAGAACAATGGAAGAGTTCAGAAGCATTTTTAAAAGTCAGCTGAATACCGAGAACAATGGAAGAGTTCCGAAGCATTTTTAAACTTCAGCAGAATTCTGAGAACAATGGAAGAGTTCCGAAGCATTCTTAAACTTCAGCGGTATTCCGAGAACAATGGAAGAGTTTCGAAGCATTTTTAAACTTCAGCAGAATTCTGAGAACAATGGAAGAGTTCCGAAGCATTCTTAAACTTCAGCGGTATTCCGAGAACAATGGAAGAGTTTCGAAGCATTTTTAAAAGTCAGCGGAATTCCGAGAACAATGGAGGAGTTCCGAAGCATTTTTAAACGTCAGCGGAATTCCGAGAACAATGGAAGAGTTCTGAAGCATTTTTAAAAGTCAGCTTAATTCTGAGAACAATAGAAGAGTTGTGAAGCATTTTTAAGCGTCAGCGGAATTCCGAGAACAATGGAAGAATTCCGAAGCATTTTTAAACTTCAAAACTTCAGCGGAATTCCGAGAACAATGGAAGAGTTCCGAAGCATTTTTAAAAGTCAGCGGAATTCCAAGAACAATGGAAGATTTCCGAAGCATTTTTAAAAGTCAGCAGAATTCCGAGAACAATAGAAGGGTACCAAAGCATGTTTAAACTTCAGTGGAATTCTGAGAACAATGTAAGCGTTCCGAAGCATTTTTAAATTTCACCGGAATTCCGAGAACAATGGAAGAGTTCCGATGCATTTTTAAACGTCAGCGGAATTCCGAGAACAATGGAACAGTTCCGAAGCATTTTTAAACGTCAGCGGAATTCCATGAACAATGGAAGAGTTCTGAAGGCTTTTTAAATGTCAGCGGAATTCCGAGAACACTAGAAGATTTCTGAAGCATTTTTAAATGTCAGCGGAATTCTGAGAACAATGGAAGCGTTCCGAAGCATTTTTAAACTTCAGCGGAATTTGGAGAACAATGGAAGAGTTCCGAAGCATTTTTAAAAGTCAGCGGAATTCCGAGAACAATGGAAGAGTTGTGAAGCAATTTTAAACGTCAGCGGAATTCCGAGAAGAATGGAAGAGTTCGGAAGCAATTTTAAACATCAGCGGAATTGCGAGAAGAATGGAAGAGTTCGGAAGCATTTTTAAACATCAGCGGAATGCCGAGAACAATGGAAGAGTTCCGAAGCATTTTTATATGTCAGCGGAATTCTGAGAACAATGGAAGAGTCCGAAGCATTTTTAAACTTCAGTGGAATTACGACAATGGAAGAGTTCCAAAGCATTTTTAAACATCAGCAGAATTCCGAGAACAATGGAAGAGTTCTGAAGCCTTTTTAAATGTCAGCCGAATTCCGAGAACAATGGAAGAGTTCCGAAGCATTTTTAAACTTCAGCAAAATTCCGAGAACAATGGAAGAGTTCCGAAGCATTCTTAAACTTCAGCGGAATTCCGAGAACAATGGAAGAGTTCCGAAGCATTTTTAAATATCAGCGGAATTCTGAGAACAATAGAAGAGTTGTGAAGCATTTTTAAGCGTCAGCGGAATTCCGAGAACAATGGAAGAGTTCCGAAGCATTTTTAAACTTCAGCGGAATTTGGAGAACAATCGAAGAGTTCCGAAGCATTTTTAAAAGTCAGCGGAATTCCGAGAACAATGGAAGAGTTGTGAAGCATTTTTAAACGTCAGCGGAATTCCGAGAACAATGGAAGAGTTCCGAAGCATTTTTAAACGTCAGCGGAATTCCGAGAACAATGGAAGAGTTCTGAAGGCTTTCTAAATGTCAGCGGAATTCCGAGAACAATGGAAGCGTTCCGAAGCATTTTTAAATGTCAGCGGAATTTTGAGAACAATGGAAGAGTTCCGAAGCATTTTTAAACTTCATCAGAATTCCGAGAACAATGGAAGAGTTCCAAATCATTTTTAAAAGCCAGCGGAATACCGAGAACAATGGAAGAGTTGTGAAGCA
Organism: Phyllobates terribilis; assembly: GCF_046119375.1. NCBI lineage: Eukaryota > Metazoa > Chordata > Amphibia > Anura > Dendrobatidae > Phyllobates > Phyllobates terribilis. The sequence continues at coordinate 16,159,454 of NW_027362775.1, read as the reverse complement.
TTTTTAAACGTCAGCAAAATTCCAGAACAATGGAAGAGTTCAGAAGCATTTTTAAATGTCAGCGGAATTCCAAGAACAATGGAAAAGTTCCGAAGCATTTTTAAATGTAAGCAGAATTCCGAGAACAATGGAAGAGTTCCAAAGCATTTTTAAATGTCAGCGGAATTCTGAAAACAATGGAAGAGTTCCGAAACATTTTTAAACTTCAGCAGACTTCCGAGAACAATGGAAGAGTTCCGAAGCATTCTTAAACTTCCGCGGAATTCCGAGAACAATGGAAGAGTTCCGAAGCATTTTTAAAAGTCAGCGGAATTCCGAGAACAATAGAAGAGTTGTGAAGCATTTTTAAGCGTCAGCGGAATTCCGAGAACAATGGAAGAGTTCCGAAGCATTTTTAAACGTCAGCGGAATTCCGAGAACAATGGAAGAGTTCCGAAGCATTTTTAAACGTCAGCGGAATTCCGAGAACAATGGAAGAGTTCTGAAGGCTTTTTAAATGTCAGCGGAATTCCGAGAACACTAGAAGATTTCCGAAGCATTTTTAAATGTCAGCGGAATTCTGAGAACAATGGAAGCGTTCCGAAGCAATTTTAAACGTCAGCGGAATTCCGAGAACAATGGAAGAGTTCTGAACCATTTCTAAATGTCAGCGGAATTCCGAGAACAATGGAAGCGTTCCGAAGCATTTTTAAATGTCAGTGGAATTTTGAGAACAATGGAAGAGTTCCGAAGCATTTTTAAACTTCATCAGAATTCCGAGAACAATGGAAGAGTTCCGAATCATTTTTAAAAGCCAGCGGAATACCGAGAACAATGGAAGAGTTGTGAAGCATTTTTAAACGTCAGCAAAATTCCAGAACAATGGAAGAGTTCAGAAGCATTTTTAAATGTCAGCGGAATTCCAAGAACAATGGAAAAGTTCCGAAGCATTTTTAAATGTCAGCAGAATTCCGAGAACAATGGAAGAGTTCCAAAGCATTTTTAAATGTCAGCGGAATTCTGAAAACAATGGAAGAGTTCCGAAACATTTTTAAACTTCAGCAGAATTCCGAGAACAATGGAAGAGTTCCGAAGCATTCTTAAACTTCCGCGGAATTCCGAGAACAATGGAAGAGTTCCGAAGCATTTTTAAAAGTCAGCGGAATTCCGAGAACAATAGAAGAGTTGTGAAGCATTTTTAAGCGTCAGCAGAATTCCGAGAACAATGGAAGCGTTCCGAAGCATTTTTAAACTTCAGCGGAATTTGGAGAACAATGGAAGAGTTCCGAAGCATTTTTAAAAGTCAGCGGAATTCCGAGAACAATGGAAGAGTTGTGAAGCATTTTTAAACGTCAGCGGAATTCCGAGAACAATGGAAGAGTTCCGAAGCAATTTTAAACGTCAGCGGAATTCCGAGAACAATGGAAGAGTTCTGAACCATTTCTAAATGTCAGCGGAATTCCGAGAACAATGGAAGCGTTCCGAAGCATTTTTAAATGTCAGCGGAATTTTGAGAACAATGGAAGAGTTCCGAAGCATTTTTAAACGTCAGCGGAATTCCGAGAACAATGGAAGAGTTCCGAAGCATTTTTAAACGTCAGCGGAATTCCGAGAACAATGGAAGAGTTCTGAAGGCTTTTTAAATGTCAGCGGAATTCCGAGAACAATGGAAGAGTTCCGAAGCATTTTTAAATGTCAGCGGAATTCTGAGAAAAATGGAAGAGTTCCGAAGCATTTTTAAACTTCAGCAGAATTCTGAGAACAATGGAAGAGTTCCGAAGCATTCTTAAACTTCAGCGGTATTCCGAGAACAATGGAAGAGTTTCGAAGCATTTTTAAAAGTCAGCGGAATTCCGAGAACAATAGAAGAATTGTGAAGCAATTTTAAGCGTCAGCGGAATTCCGAGAACAATGGAGGAGTTCCGAAGCATTTTTAAACGTCAGCAGAATTCCGAGAACAATGGAAGAGTTCTGAAGCATTTTTAAATGTCAGCGGAATTCCGAGAACAATGGAAGCGTTCCGAAGCATTTTTAAATGTCAGCGGAATTTTGAGAACAATGGAAGAGTTCCGAAGCATTTTTAAACTTCATCAGAATTCCGAGAACAATGGAAGAGTTCCGAAGCATTTTTAAAAGTCAGTGAAATTCCGAGAACAATGGAAGAGTTGTGAAGCATTTTTAAACGTCAGCGGAATTCCGAGAACAATGGAAGAGTTCCGAAGCATTTTTAAACGTCAGCGAAATTCCGAGAACAATGGAAGAGTTCTGAAGGCTTTCTAAATGTCATCGGAATTCCGAGAACAATGGAAGCGTTCCGAAGCATTTTTAAATGTCAGCGGAATTTTGAGAACAATGGAAGAGTTCCGAAGCATTTTTAAACTTCATCAGAATTCCGAGAACAATGGAAGAGTTCCAAATCATTTTTAAAAGCCAGCGGAATACCGAGAACAATGGAAGAGTTGTGAAGCATTTTTAAACGTCAGCAAAATTCCAGAACAATGGAAGAGTTCAGAAGCATTTTTAAATGTCAGCGGAATTCCAAGAACAATGGAAAAGTTCCGAAGCATTTTTAAATGTCAGCAGAATTCCGAGAACAATGGAAGAGTTCCAAAGCAATTTTAAATGTCAGCGGAATTCTGAAAACAATGGAAGAGTTCCGAAGCATTTTTAAACTTCAGCAGACTTCCGAGAACAATGGAAGAGTTCCGAAGCATTCTTAAACTTCCGCGGAATTCCGAGAACAATGGACGAATTCCGAAGCATTTTTAAAAGTCAGCGGAATTTCGAGAACAATAGAAGAGTTGTGAAGCATTTTTAAGCGTCAGCGGAATTCCGAGAACAATGGAAGAGTTCCGAAGCATTTTTAAACTTCAGCGGAATTTGGAGAACAATCGAAGAGTTCCGAAGCATTTTTAAAAGTCAGCGGAATTCTGAGAACAATGGAAGAGTTGTGAAGCATTTTTAAACGTCAGCGGAATTCCGAGAACAGTGGAAGAGTTCCGAAGCATTTTTAAACGTCAGCGGAATTCCGAGAACAATGGAAGAGTTCCGAAGCATTTTTAAACGTCAGCGGAATTCCGAGAACAATGGAAGAGTTCTGAAGGCTTTTTAAATGTCAGCGGAATTCCGAGAACACTAGAAGATTTCCGAAGCATTTTTAAATGTCAGCGGAATTCTGAGAACAATGGAAGCGTTCCGAAGCATTTTTAAACTTCAGCGGAATTTGGAGAACAATGGAAGAGTTCCGAAGCATTTTTAAAAGTCAGCGGAATTCCGAGAACAATGGAAGAGTTGTGAAGCATTTTTAAACGTCAGCGGAATTCCGAGAACAATGGAAGAGTTCCGAAGCAATTTTAAACGTCAGCGGAATTCCGAGAACAATGGAAGAGTTCTGAACCATTTCTAAATGTCAGCGGAATTCCGAGAACAATGGAAGCGTTCCGAATCATTTTTAAATGTCAGCGGAATTTTGAGAGCAATGGAAGAGTTCCGAAGCATTTTTAAACGTCAGCGGAATTCCGAGAACAATGGAAGAGTTCCGAAGCATTTTTAAACGTCAGCGGAATTCCGAGAACAATGGAAGAGTTCTGAAGGCTTTTTAAATGTCAGCGGAATTCCGAGAACAATGGAAGAGTTCCGAAGCATTTTTAAATGTCAGCGGAATTCTGAGAAAAATGGAAGAGTTCCGAAGCATTTTTAAACTTCAGCAGAATTCTGAGAACAATGGAAGAGTTCCGAAGCATTCTTAAACTTCAGCGGTATTCCGAGAACAATGGAAGAGTTTCGAAGCATTTTTAAAAGTCAGCGGAATTCCGAGAACAATAGAAGAATTGTGAAGCAATTTTAAGCGTCAGCGGAATTCCGAGAACAATGGAGGAGTTCCGAAGCATTTTTAAACGTCAGCAGAATTCCGAGAACAATGGAGGAGTTCTGAAGCATTTTTAAAAGTCAGCGGAATTCTGAGAACAATAGAAGAGTTGTGAAGCATTTTTAAGCGTCAGCGGAATTCCGAGAACAATGGAAGAATTCCGAAGCATTTTTAAACTTCAAAACTTAAGCGGAATTCCGAGAACAATGGAAGAGTTCCGAAGCATTTTTAAAAGTCAGCGGAATTCCGAGAACAATGGAAGATTTCCGAAGCATTTTTAAAAGTCAGCAGAATTCCGAGAACAATAGAAGGGTACCAAAGCATGTTTAAACTTCAGTGGAATTCTGAGAACAATGTAAGCGTTCCGAAGCATTTTTAAACTTCACCGGAATTCCGAGAACAATGGAAGAGTTCCGAAGCATTTTTAAACTTCAGCGGAATTCCGAGAACAATGGAAGAGTTCCGAAGCATTTTTACACGTCAGCGGAATTCCGAGAACAATGGAAGAGTTCTGAAGGCTTTTTAAATGTCAGCGGAATTCCGAGAACACTAGAAGATTTCCGAAGCATTTTTAAATGTCAGCGGAATTCTGAGAACAATGGAAGCGTTCCGAAGCATTTTTAAACTTCAGCGGAATTTGGAGAACAATGGAAGAGTTCCGAAGCATTTTTAAAAGTCAGCGGAATTCCGAGAACAATGGAAGAGTTGTGAAGCATTTTTAAACGTCAGCGGAATTCCGAGAACAATGGAAGAGTTCCGAAGCAATTTTAAACGTCAGCGGAATTCCGAGAACAATGGAAGAGTTCTGAACCATTTCTAAATGTCAGCGGAATTCCGAGAACAATGGAAGCGTTCCGAAGCATTTTTAAATGTCAGTGGAATTTTGAGAACAATGGATGAGTTCCGAAGCATTTTTAAACTTCATCAGAATTCCGAGAACAATGGAAGAGTTCCGAATCATTTTTAAAAGCCAGCGGAATACCGAGAACAATGGAAGAGTTGTGAAGCATTTTTAAACGTCAGCAAAATTCCAGAACAATGGAAGAGTTCAGAAGCATTTTTAAATGTCAGCGGAATTCCAAGAACAATGGAAAAGTTCCGAAGCATTTTTAAATGTCAGCAGAATTCCGAGAACAATGGAAGAGTTCCAAAGCATTTTTAAATGTCAGCGGAATTCTGAAAACAATGGAAGAGTTCCGAAACATTTTTAAACTTCAGCAGAATTCCGAGAAAAATGGAAGAGTTCCGAAGCATTCTTAAACTTCCGCGGAATTCCGAGAACAATGGAAGAGTTCCGAAGCATTTTTAAAAGTCAGCGGAATTCCGAGAACAATAGAAGAGTTGTGAAGCATTTTTAAGCGTCAGCAGAATTCCGAGAACAATGGAAGAGTTCCGAAGCATTTTTAAACTTCAGCAAAATTCCGAGAACAGTGGAAGAGTTCCGAAGCATTCTTAAACTTCAGCGGAATTCCGAGAACAATGGACGAATTCCGAAGCATTTTTAAAAGTCAGCGGAATTCCGAGAACAATAGAAGAGTTGTGAAGCAATTTTAAGCGTCAGCGGAATTCCGAGAACAATGGAAGAATTCCGAAGCATTTTTAAATGTCAGCGGAATTGCGAGAAGAATGGAAGAGTTCGGAAGCATTTTTAAACATCAGCGGAATGCCGAGAACAATGGAAGAGTTCCGAAGCATTTTTATATGTCAGCGGAATTCCGAGAACAATGGAAGAGTTCAGAAGCATTTTTAAAAGTCAGCTGAATACCGAGAACAATGGAAGAGTTCCGAAGCATTTTTAAACTTCAGCAGAATTCTGAGAACAATGGAAGAGTTCCAAAGCATTCTTAAACTTCAGCGGTATTCCGAGAACAATGGAAGAGTTTCGAAGCATTTTTAAAAGTCAGCGGAATTCCGAGAACAATAGGAGAGTTGTGAAGCAATTTTAAGCGTCAGCGGAATTCCGAGAACAATGGAGGAGTTCCGAAGCATTTTTAAAAGTCAGCGGAATTCTGAGAACAATAGATGAGTTGTGAAGCATTTTTAAGCGTCAGCGGAATTCCGAGAACAATGGAAGAATTCCGAAGCATTTTTAAACTTCAAAACTTCAGCGGAATTCCGAGAACAATGGAAGAGTTCCGAAGCATTTTTAAAAGTCAGCGGAATTCCGAGAACAATGGAAGATTTCCAAAGCATTTTTAAAAGTCAGCAGAATTCCGAGAACAATAGAAGGGTACCAAAGCATGTTTAAACTTCAGTGGAATTCTGAGAACAATGTAAGCGTTCCGAAGCATTTTTAAATTTCACCGGAATTCCGAGAACAATGGAAGAGTTCCGATGCATTTTTAAACGTCAGCGGAATTCCGAGAACAATGGATGAGTTCCGAAGCATTTTTAAACGTCAGTGGAATTCCATGAACAATGGAAGAGTTCTGAAGGCTTTTTAAATGTCAGCGGAATTCCGAGAACACTAGAAGATTTCTGAAGCATTTTTAAATGTCAGCGGAATTCTGAGAACAATGGAAGCGTTCCGAAGCATTTTTAAACTTCAGCGGAATTTGGAGAACAATGGAGGAGTTCCGAAGCATTTTTAAAAGTCAGCGGAATTCCGAGAACAATGGAAGATTTGTGAAGCATTTTTAAACGTCAGCGGAATTCCGAGAACAATGGAAGAGTTCCGAAGCAATTTTAAACGTCAGCGGAATTGCGAGAAGAATGGAAGAGTTCGGAAGCATTTTTAAACATCAGAGGAATGCCGAGAACAATGGAAGAGTTCCGAAGCATTTTTATATGTGTCAGCGGAATTCCGAGAACAATGGAAGAGTCCGAAGCATTTTTAAACTTCAGTGGAATTACGACAATGGAAGAGTTCCAAAGCATTTTTAAACATCAGCAGAATTCCGAGAACAATGGAAGAGTTCTGAAGCCTTTTTAAATGTCAGCCGAATTCCGAGAACAATGGAAGAGTTCCGAAGCATTTTTAAACTTCAGCAAAATTCCGAGAACAATGGAAGAGTTCCGAAGCATTCTTAAACTTCAGCGGAATTCCGAGAACAATGGAAGAGTTCCGAAGCATTTTTAAATATCAGCGGAATTCTGAGAACAATAGAAGAGTTGTGAAGCATTTTTAAGCGTCAGCGGAATTCCGAGAACAATGGAAGAGTTCCGAAGCATTTTTAAACTTCAGCGGAATTTGGAGAACAATCGAAGAGTTCCGAAGCATTTTTAAAAGTCAGCGGAATTCCGAGAACAATGGAAGAGTTGTGAAGCATTTTTAAACGTCAGCGGAATTCCGAGAACAATGGAAGAGTTCCGAAGCATTTTTAAACGTCAGCGGAATTCCGAGAACAATGGAAGAGTTCTGAAGGCTTTCTAAATGTCAGCGGAATTCCGAGAACAATGGAAGCGTTCCGAAGCATTTTTAAATGTCAGCGGAATTTTGAGAACAATGGAAGAGTTCCGAAGCATTTTTAAACTTCATCAGAATTCCGAGAACAATGGAAGAGTTCCAAATCATTTTTAAAAGCCAGCGGAATACCGAGAACAATGGAAGAGTTGTGAAGCATTTTTAAACGTCAGCAAAATTCCAGAACAATGGAAGAGTTCAGAAGCATTTTTTAATGACAGCGGAATTCCAAGAACAATGGAAAAGTTCTGAAGCATTTTTAAATGTCAGCAGAATTCCGAGAACAATGGAAGAGTTCCAAAGCATTTTTAAATGTCAGCGGAATTCTGAAAACAATGGAAGAGTTCCGAAGCATTTTTAAACTTCAGCAGACTTCCGAGAACAATGGAAGAGTTCCGAAGCATTCTTAAACTTCCGCGGAATTCCGAGAACAATGGAAGAGTTCCGAAGCATTTTTAAACGTCAGCGGAATTCCGAGAACAGTGGAAGAGTTCCGAAGCATTTTTAAACGTCAGCGGAATTCCGAGAACAGTGGAAGAGTTCCGAAGCATTTTTAAACGTCAGCGGAATTCCGAGAACACTAGAAGATTTCCGAAGCATTTTTAAACGTCAGCGGAATTCCGAGAACAATGGAAGAGTTCTGAAGGCTTTTTAAATGTCAGCGGAATTCCGAGAACACTAGAAGATTTCCGAAGCATTTTTAAATGTCAGCGGAATTCTGAGAACAATGGAAGCGTTCCGAAGCATTTTTAAACTTCAGCGGAATTTGGAGAACAATGGAAGAGTTCCGAAGCATTTTTAAAAGTCAGCGGAATTCCGAGAACAATGGAAGAGTTGTGAAGCATTTTTAAACGTCAGCGGAATTCTGAGAACAATGGAAGAGTTCCGAATCATTTTTAAAAGCCAGCGGAATACCGAGAACAATGGAAGAGTTGTGAAGCATTTTTAAACGTCAGCAAAATTCCAGAACAATGGAAGAGTTCAGAAGCATTTTTAAATGTCAGCGGAATTCCAAGAACAATGGAAAAGTTCCGAAGCATTTTTAAATGTCAGCAGAATTCCGAGAACAATGGAAGAGTTCCAAAGCATTTTTAAATGTCAGCGGAATTCTGAAAACAATGGAAGAGTTCCGAAACATTTTTAAACTTCATCAGAATTCCGAGAACAATGGAAGAGTTCCGAATCATTTTTAAAAGCCAGCGGAATACCGAGAACAATGGAAGAGTTGTGAAGCATTTTTAAACGTCAGCGGAATTCCGAGAACAATAGAAGAGTTGTGAAGCATTTTTAAGCGTCAGCAGAATTCCGAGAACAATGGAAGAGTTCCGAAGCATTTTTAAACTTCAGCAGAATTCCGAGAACAGTGGAAGAGTTCCGAAGCATTCTTAAACTTCAGCGGAATTCCGAGAACAATGGACGAATTCCGAAGCATTTTTAAAAGTCAGCGGAATTCCGAGAACAATAGAAGAGTTGTGAAGCAATTTTAAGCGTCAGCGGAATTCCGAGAACAATGGAAGAATTCCGAAGCATTTTTAAATGTCAGCGGAATTGCGAGAAGAATGGAAGAGTTCGGAAGCATTTTTAAACATCAGCGGAATGCCGAGAACAATGGAAGAGTTCCGAAGCATTTTTATATGTCAGCGGAATTCCGAGAACAATGGAAGAGTTCAGAAGCATTTTTAAAAGTCAGCTGAATACCGAGAACAATGGAAGAGTTCCGAAGCATTTTTAAACTTCAGCAGAATTCTGAGAACAATTGAAGAGTTCCGAAGCATTCTTAAACTTCAGCGGTATTCCGAGAACAATGGAAGAGTTTCGAAGCATTTTTAAAAGTCAGCGGAATTCCGAGAACAATGGAGGAGTTCCGAAGCATTTTTAAACGTCAGCGGAATTCCGAGAACAATGGAAGAGTTCTGAAGCATTTTTAAAAGTCAGCGGAATTCTGAGAACAATAGAAGAGTTGTGAAGCATTTTTAAACATCAGCGGAATGCCGAGAACAATGGAAGAGTTCCGAAGCATTTTTATATGTCAGCGGAATTCTGAGAACAATAGAAGAGTTGTGAAGCATTTTTAAGCGTCAGCGGAATTCCGAGAACAATGGAAGAATTCCGAAGCATTTTTAAACTTCAAAACTTCAGCGGAATTCCGAGAACAATGGAAGAGTTCCGAAGCATTTTTAAAAGTCAGCGGAATTCCAAGAACAATGGAAGATTTCTGAAGCATTTTTAAAAGTCAGCAGAATTCCGAGAACAATAGAAGGGTACCAAAGCATGTTTAAACTTCAGTGGAATTCTGAGAACAATGTAAGCGTTCCGAAGCATTTTTAAATTTCACCGGAATTCCGAGAACAATGGAAGAGTTCCGATGCATTTTTAAACGTCAGCGGAATTCCGAGAACAATGGAACAGTTCCGAAGCATTTTTAAACGTCAGCGGAATTCCATGAACAATGGAAGAGTTCTGAAGGCTTTTTAAATGTCAGCGGAATTCCGAGAACACTAGAAGATTTCTGAAGCATTTTTAAATGTCAGCGGAATTCTGAGAACAATGGAAGCGTTCCGAAGCATTTTTAAACTTCAGCGGAATTTGGAGAACAATGGAAGAGTTCCGAAGCATTTTTAAAAGTCAGCGGAATTCCGAGAACAATGGAAGAGTTGTGAAGCATTTTTAAACGTCAGCGGAATTCCGAGAAGAATGGAAGAGTTCGGAAGCAATTTTAAACATCAGCGGAATTGCGAGAAGAATGGAAGAGTTCGGAAGCATTTTTAAACATCAGCGGAATGCCGAGAACAATGGAAGAGTTCCGAAGCATTTTTATATGTCAGCGGAATTCTGAGAACAATGGAAGAGTCCGAAGCATTTTTAAACTTCAGTGGAATTACGACAATGGAAGAGTTCCAAAGCATTTTTAAACATCAGCAGAATTCCGAGAACAATGGAAGAGTTCTGAAGCCTTTTTAAATGTCAGCCGAATTCCGAGAACAATGGAAGAGTTCCGAAGCATTTTTAAACTTCAGCAAAATTCCGAGAACAATGGAAGAGTTCCGAAGCATTCTTAAACTTCAGCGGAATTCCGAGAACAATGGAAGAGTTCCGAAGCATTTTTAAATATCAGCGGAATTCTGAGAACAATAGAAGAGTTGTGAAGCATTTTTAAGCGTCAGCGGAATTCCGAGAACAATGGAAGAGTTCCGAAGCATTTTTAAACTTCAGCGGAATTTGGAGAACAATCGAAGAGTTCCGAAGCATTTTTAAAAGTCAGCGGAATTCCGAGAACAATGGAAGAGTTGTGAAGCATTTTTAAACGTCAGCGGAATTCCGAGAACAATGGAAGAGTTCCGAAGCATTTTTAAACGTCAGCGGAATTCCGAGAACAATGGAAGAGTTCTGAAGGCTTTCTAAATGTCAGCGGAATTCCGAGAACAATGGAAGCGTTCCGAAGCATTTTTAAATGTCAGCGGAATTTTGAGAACAATGGAAGAGTTCCGAAGCATTTTTAAACTTCATCAGAATTCCGAGAACAATGGAAGAGTTCCAAATCATTTTTAAAAGTCAGCGGAATACCGAGAACAATGGAAGAGTTGTGAAGCATTTTTAAACGTCAGCAAAATTCCAGAACAATGGAAGAGTTCAGAAGCATTTTTAAATGTCAGCGGAATTCCAAGAACAATGGAAAAGTTCCGAAGCATTTTTAAATGTCAGCAGAATTCCGAGAACAATGGAAGAGTTCCAAAGCATTTTTAAATGTCAGCGGAATTCTGAAAACAATGGAAGAGTTCCGAAGCATTTTTAAACTTCAGCAGACTTCCGAGAACAATGGAAGAGTTCCGAAGCATTCTTAAACTTCCGCGGAATTCCGAGAACAATGGAAGAGTTCCGAAGCATTTTTAAAAGTCAGCGGAATTCCGAGAACAATAGAAGAGTTGTGAAGCATTTTTAAGCGTCAGCGGAATTCCGAGAACAATGGAAGAGTTCCGAAGCATTTTTAAACTTCAGCAGAATTCCGAGAACAATGGAAGAGTTCCGAAGCATTCTTAAACTTCAGCGGAATTCCGAGAACAATGGACGAATTCCGAAGCATTTTTAAAAGTCAGCAGAATTCCGAGAACAATAGAAGAGGTGTGAAGCAATTTTAAGCGTCAGCGGAATTCCGAGAACAATGGAAGAATTCCGAAGCATTTTTAAATGTCAGCGGAATTGCGAGAAGAATGGAAGAGTTCGGAAGCATTTTTAAACATCAGCGGAATGCCGAGAACAATGGAAGAGTTCCGAAGCATTTTTATATGTCAGCGGAATTCCGAGAACAATGGAAGAGTTCAGAAGCATTTTTAAAAGTCAGCTGAATACCGAGAACAATGGAAGAGTTCCGAAGCATTTTTAAACTTCAGCAGAATTCTGAGAACAATGGAAGAGTTCCAAAGCATTCTTAAACTTCAGCGGTATTCCGAGAACAATGGAAGAGTTTCGAAGCATTTTTAAAAGTCAGCGGAATTCCGAGAACAATAGGAGAGTTGTGAAGCAATTTTAAGCGTCAGCGGAATTCCGAGAACAATGGAGGAGTTCCGAAGCATTTTTAAAAGTCAGCGGAATTCCGAGAACAATAGGAGAGTTGTGAAGCAATTTTAAGCGTCAGCGGAATTCCGAGAACAATGGAGGAGTTCCGAAGCATTTTTAAACGTCAGCGGAATTCCGAGAAGAATGGAAGAGTTCCGAAGCAATTTTAAACATCAGCGGAATTGCGAGAAGAATGGAAGAGTTCGGAAGCATTTTTAAACATCAGCGGAATGCCGAGAACAATGGAAGAGTTCCGAAGCATTTTTATATGTCAGCGGAATTCTGAGAACAATGGAAGAGTCCGAAGCATTTTTAAACTTCAGTGGAATTACGACAATGGAAGAGTTCCAAAGCATTTTTAAACATCAGCAGAATTCCGAGAACAATGGAAGAGTTCTGAAGCCTTTTTAAATGTCAGCCGAATTCCGAGAACAATGGAAGAGTTCCGAAGCATTTTTAAACTTCAGCAAAATTCCGAGAACAATGGAAGAGTTCCGAAGCATTCTTAAACTTCAGCGGAATTCCGAGAACAATGGAAGAGTTCCGAAGCATTTTTAAATATCAGCGGAATTCTGAGAACAATGGAAGAGTTCCGAAGCATTTTTAAAAGTCAGCAGAATTCCGAGAACAATAGAAGGGTACCAAAGCATGTTTAAACTTCAGTGGAATTCTGAGAACAATGTAAGCGTTCCGAAGCATTTTTAAATTTCACCGGAATTCCGAGAACAATGTAAGAGTTCCGAAGCATTTTTAAACGTCAGCGGAATTCCGAGAACAATGGAAGAGTTCCGAAGCATTTTTAAACGTCAGCGGAATTCCGAGAACAATGGAAGAGTTCTGAAGGCTTTTTAAATGTCAGCGGAATTCCGAGAACACTAGAAGATTTCCTAAGCAATTTTAAATGTCAGCGGAATTCTGAGAACAATGGAAGCGTTCCGAATCATTTTTAAACTTCAGCGGAATTTGGAGAACAATGGAAGAGTTCCGAAGCATTTTTAAAAGTCAGCGGAATTCCGAGAACAATGGAAGAGTTGTGAAGCATTTTTAAACGTCAGCGGAATTCCGAGAACAATGGAAGAGTTCCGAAGCAATTTTAAACGTCAGCGGAATTGCGAGAAGAATGGAAGAGTTCGGAAGCATTTTTAAACATCAGCGGAATGCCGAGAACAATGGAAGAGTTCCGAAGCTTTTTTATATGTCAGCGGAATTCCGAGAACAATAGGAGAGTTCTGAAGGCTTTCTAAATGTCAGCGGAATTCCGAGAACAATGGAAGCGTTCCGAAGCATTTTTAAATGTCAGCGGAATTTTGAGAACAATGGAAGAGTTCCGAAGCATTTTTAAACTTCATCAGAATTCCGAGAACAATGGAAGAGTTCCAAATCATTTTTAAAAGCCAGCGGAATACCGAGAACAATGGAAGAGTTGTGAAGCATTTTTAAACGTCAGCAAAATTCCAGAACAATGGAAGAGTTCAGAAGCATTTTTAAATGTCAGCGGAATTCCAAGAACAATGGAAAAGTTCCGAAGCATTTTTAAATGTCAGCAGAATTCCGAGAACAATGGAAGAGTTCCAAAGCATTTTTAAATGTCAGCGGAATTCTGAAAACAATGGAAGAGTTCCGAAGCATTTTTAAACTTCAGCAGACTTCCGAGAACAATGGAAGAGTTCCGAAGCATTCTTAAACTTCCGCGGAATTCCGAGAACAATGGAAGAGTTCCGAAGCATTTTTAAAAGTCAGCGGAATTCCGAGAACAATAGAAGAGTTGTGAAGCATTTTTAAGCGTCAGCGGAATTCCGAGAACAATGGAAGAGGTCCGAAGCATTTTTAAACTTCAGCAGAATTCCGAGAACAATGGAAGAGTTCCGAAGCATTCTAAAACTTCAGCGGAATTCCGAGAACAATGGACGAATTCCGAAGCATTTTTAAAAGTCAGCGGAATTCCGAGAACAATAGAAGAGGTGTGAAGCAATTTTAAGCGTCAGCGGAATTCCGAGAACAATGGAAGAATTTCGAAGCATTTTTAAATGTCAGCGGAATTGCGAGAAGAATGGAAGAGTTCGGAAGCATTTTTAAACATCAGCGGAATGCCGAGAACAATGGAAGAGTTCCGAAGCATTTTTATATGTCAGCGGAATTCCGAGAACAATGGAAGAGTTCAGAAGCATTTTTAAACTTCAGCAGAATTCTGAGAACAATGGAAGAGTTCCGAAGCATTCTTAAACTTCAGCGGTATTCCGAGAACAATGGAAGAGTTTCGAAGCATTTTTAAAAGTCAGCGGAATTCCGAGAACAATAGGAGAGTTGTGAAGCAATTTTAAGCGTCAGCGGAATTCCGAGAACAATGGAGGAGTTCCGAAGCATTTTTAAACGTCAGCGGAATTCGGAGAACAATGGAAGAGTTCTGAAGCATTTTTAAAAGTCAGCGGAATTCTGAGAACAATAGAAGAGTTGTGAAGCATTTTTAAGCGTCAGCGGAATTCCGAGAACAATGGAAGAATTCCGAAGCATTTTTAAACTTCAAAACTTCAGCGGAATTCCGAGAACAATGGAAGAGTTCCGAAGCATTTTTAAAAGTCAGCGGAATTCCGAGAACAATGGAAGATTTCCGAAGCATTTTTAAAAGTCAGCAGAATTCCGAGAACAATAGAAGGGTACCAAAGCATGTTTAAACTTCAGTGGAATTCTGAGAACAATGTAAGCGTTCCGAAGCATTTTTAAATTTCACCGGAATTCCGAGAACAATGGAAGAGTTCCGAAGCATTTTTAAACGTCAGCGGAATTCTGAGAACAATGGAAGAGTTCCGAAGCATTCTTAAACTTCAGCGGAATTCCGAGAACAATGTAAGAGTTTTGAAGCAATTTTAAGCGTCAGCGGAATTCCGAGAACAATGGAAGAGTTCCGAAGCATTTTTAAGCGTCAGCGGAATTCCGAGAACAATGGAAGAATTCCGAAGCATTCTTAAAGTTCAGCGGAATTCCAAGAACAATGGAAGAGTTCCGAAGCATTTTTAAAAGTCAGCGGAATTCCGAGAACAATGGAAGAGTTCCGAAGCATTTTTAAACTTCAGCAGAATTCCTGGAACAATGGAAGAGTTCCGAAGCATTTTTAAACGTCAGCGGAATTCCGAGAACAATGGAAGAGTTCCGAAGCATTTTTAAACTTCAGCGGAATTTGGAGAACAATCAAAGAGTTCCAAAGCATTTTTAAAAGTCAGCGGAATTCCGAGAACAATGGAAGAGTTGTGAAGCATTTTTAAACGTCAGCGGAATTCCGAGAACAATGGAAGAGTTCTGAAGCATTTTTAAATGTCAGCGGAATTTTGAGAACAATGGAAGAGTTCCGAAGCATTTTTAAATGTCAGCGGAATTCTGAGAACAATGAAAGAGTTCCAAAGCATTTTTAAACTTCAGCGGAATTCCGAGAACAATGGAAGAGTTCTGAAGCCTTTTTAAATGTCAGCGGAATTCCGAGAACAATGGAAGAGTTCCGAAGCATTTTTAAACTTCAGCAGAATTCCGAGAACAATGGAAGAGTTCCGAAGCATTCTTAAACTTCAGCGGAATTCCGAGAACAATGGACGAATTCCGAAGCATTTTTAAAAGTCAGCAGAATTCCGAGAACAATAGAAGAGGTGTGAAGCAATTTTAAGCGTCAGCGGAATTCCGAGAACAATGGAAGAATTCCGAAGCATTTTTAAATGTCAGCGGAATTGCGAGAAGAATGGAAGAGTTCGGAAGCATTTTTAAACATCAGCGGAATGCCGAGAACAATGGAAGAGTTCCGAAGCATTTTTATATGTCAGCGGAATTCCGAGAACAATGGAAGAGTTCAGAAGCATTTTTAAAAGTCAGCCGAATACCGAGAACAATGGAAGAGTTCCGAAGCATTTTTAAACTTCAGCAGAATTCTGAGAACAATGGAAGAGTTCCGAAGCATTCTTAAACTTCAGCGGTATTCCGAGAACAATGGAAGAGTTTCGAAGCATTTTTAAAAGTCAGCGGAATTCCGAGAACAATAGGAGAGTTGTGAAGCAATTTTAAGCGTCAGCGGAATTCCGAGAACAATGGAGGAGTTCCGAAGCATTTTTAAACGTCAGCGGAATTCCGAGAAGAATGGAAGAGTTCCGAAGCAATTTTAAACATCAGCGGAATTGCGAGAAGAATGGAAGAGTTCGGAAGCATTTTTAAACATCAGCGGAATGCCGAGAACAATGGAAGAGTTCCGAAGCATTTTTATATGTCAGCGGAATTCTGAGAACAATGGAAGAGTCCGAAGCATTTTTAAACTTCAGTGGAATTACGACAATGGAAGAGTTCCAAAGCATTTTTAAACATCAGCAGAATTCCGAGAACAATGGAAGAGTTCTGAAGCCTTTTTAAATGTCAGCCGAATTCCGAGAACAATGGAAGAGTTCCGAAGCATTTTTAAACTTCAGCAAAATTCCGAGAACAATGGAAGAGTTCCGAAGCATTCTTAAACTTCAGCGGAATTCCGAGAACAATGGAAGAGTTCCGAAGCATTTTTAAATATCAGCGGAATTCTGAGAACAATGGAAGAGTTCCGAAGCATTTTTAAAAGTCAGCAGAATTCCGAGAACAATAGAAGGGTACCAAAGCATGTTTAAACTTCAGTGGAATTCTGAGAACAATGTAAGCGTTCCGAAGCATTTTTAAATTTCACCGGAATTCCGAGAACAATGTAAGAGTTCCGAAGCATTTTTAAACGTCAGCGGAATTCCGAGAACAATGGAAGAGTTCCGAAGCATTTTTAAACGTCAGCGGAATTCCGAGAACAATGGAAGAGTTCTGAAGGCTTTTTAAATGTCAGCGGAATTCCGAGAACACTAGAAGATTTCCTAAGCAATTTTAAATGTCAGCGGAATTCTGAGAACAATGGAAGCGTTCCGAATCATTTTTAAACTTCAGCGGAATTTGGAGAACAATGGAAGAGTTCCGAAGCATTTTTAAAAGTCAGCGGAATTCCGAGAACAATGGAAGAGTTGTGAAGCATTTTTAAACGTCAGCGGAATTCCGAGAACAATGGAAGAGTTCCGAAGCAATTTTAAACGTCAGCGGAATTGCGAGAAGAATGGAAGAGTTCGGAAGCATTTTTAAACATCAGCGGAATGCCGAGAACAATGGAAGAGTTCCGAAGCTTTTTTATATGTCAGCGGAATTCCGAGAACAATAGGAGAGTTCTGAAGGCTTTCTAAATGTCAGCGGAATTCCGAGAACAATGGAAGCGTTCCGAAGCATTTTTAAATGTCAGCGGAATTTTGAGAACAATGGAAGAGTTCCGAAGCATTTTTAAACTTCATCAGAATTCCGAGAACAATGGAAGAGTTCCAAATCATTTTTAAAAGCCAGCGGAATACCGAGAACAATGGAAGAGTTGTGAAGCATTTTTAAACGTCAGCAAAATTCCAGAACAATGGAAGAGTTCAGAAGCATTTTTAAATGTCAGCGGAATTCCAAGAACAATGGAAAAGTTCCGAAGCATTTTTAAATGTCAGCAGAATTCCGAGAACAATGGAAGAGTTCCAAAGCATTTTTAAATGTCAGCGGAATTCTGAAAACAATGGAAGAGTTCCGAAGCATTTTTAAACTTCAGCAGACTTCCGAGAACAATGGAAGAGTTCCGAAGCATTCTTAAACTTCCGCGGAATTCCGAGAACAATGGAAGAGTTCCGAAGCATTTTTAAAAGTCAGCGGAATTCCGAGAACAGTAGAAGAGTTGTGAAGCATTTTTAAGCGTCAGCGGAATTCCGAGAACAATGGAAGAGGTCCGAAGCATTTTTAAACTTCAGCAGAATTCCGAGAACAATGGAAGAGTTCCGAAGCATTCTAAAACTTCAGCGGAATTCCGAGAACAATGGACGAATTCCGAAGCATTTTTAAAAGTCAGCGGAATTCCGAGAACAATAGAAGAGGTGTGAAGCAATTTTAAGCGTCAGCGGAATTCCGAGAACAATGGAAGAATTCCGAAGCATTTTTAAATGTCAGCGGAATTGCGAGAAGAATGGAAGAGTTCGGAAGCATTTTTAAACATCAGCGGAATGCCGAGAACAATGGAAGAGTTCCGAAGCATTTTTATATGTCAGCGGAATTCCGAGAACAATGGAAGAGTTCAGAAGCATTTTTAAACTTCAGCAGAATTCTGAGAACAATGGAAGAGTTCCGAAGCATTCTTAAACTTCAGCGGTATTCCGAGAACAATGGAAGAGTTTCGAAGCATTTTTAAAAGTCAGCGGAATTCCGAGAACAATAGGAGAGTTGTGAAGCAATTTTAAGCGTCAGCGGAATTCCGAGAACAATGGAGGAGTTCCGAAGCATTTTTAAACGTCAGCGGAATTCGGAGAACAATGGAAGAGTTCTGAAGCATTTTTAAAAGTCAGCGGAATTCTGAGAACAATAGAAGAGTTGTGAAGCATTTTTAAGCGTCAGCGGAATTCCGAGAACAATGGAAGAATTCCGAAGCATTTTTAAACTTCAAAACTTCAGCGGAATTCCGAGAACAATGGAAGAGTTCCGAAGCATTTTTAAAAGTCAGCGGAATTCCGAGAACAATGGAAGATTTCCGAAGCATTTTTAAAAGTCAGCAGAATTCCGAGAACAATAGAAGGGTACCAAAGCATGTTTAAACTTCAGTGGAATTCTGAGAACAATGTAAGCGTTCCGAAGCATTTTTAAATTTCACCGGAATTCCGAGAACAATGGAAGAGTTCCGAAGCATTTTTAAACGTCAGCGGAATTCTGAGAACAATGGAAGAGTTCCGAAGCATTCTTAAACTTCAGCGGAATTCCGAGAACAATGTAAGAGTTTTGAAGCAATTTTAAGCGTCAGCGGAATTCCGAGAACAATGGAAGAGTTCCGAAGCATTTTTAAGCGTCAGCGGAATTCCGAGAACAATGGAAGAATTCCGAAGCATTCTTAAAGTTCAGCGGAATTCCAAGAACAATGGAAGAGTTCCGAAGCATTTTTAAAAGTCAGCGGAATTCCGAGAACAATGGAAGAGTTCCGAAGCATTTTTAAACTTCAGCAGAATTCCTGGAACAATGGAAGAGTTCCGAAGCATTTTTAAACGTCAGCGGAATTCCGAGAACAATGGAAGAGTTCCGAAGCATTTTTAAACTTCAGCGGAATTTGGAGAACAATCAAAGAGTTCCAAAGCATTTTTAAAAGTCAGCGGAATTCCGAGAACAATGGAAGAGTTGTGAAGCATTTTTAAACGTCAGCGGAATTCCGAGAACAATGGAAGAGTTCTGAAGCATTTTTAAATGTCAGCGGAATTTTGAGAACAATGGAAGAGTTCCGAAGCATTTTTAAATGTCAGCGGAATTCTGAGAACAATGAAAGAGTTCCAAAGCATTTTTAAACTTCAGCGGAATTCCGAGAACAATGGAAGAGTTCTGAAGCCTTTTTAAATGTCAGCGGAATTCCGAGAACAATGGAAGAGTTCCGAAGCATTTTTAAACTTCAGCAGAATTCCGAGAACAATGGAAGAGTTCCGAAGCATTCTTAAACTTCAGCGGAATTCCGAGAACAATGGACGAATTCCGAAGCATTTTTAAAAGTCAGCAGAATTCCGAGAACAATAGAAGAGGTGTGAAGCAATTTTAAGCGTCAGCGGAATTCCGAGAACAATGGAAGAATTCCGAAGCATTTTTAAATGTCAGCGGAATTGCGAGAAGAATGGAAGAGTTCGGAAGCATTTTTAAACATCAGCGGAATGCCGAGAACAATGGAAGAGTTCCGAAGCATTTTTATATGTCAGCGGAATTCCGAGAACAATGGAAGAGTTCAGAAGCATTTTTAAAAGTCAGCCGAATACCGAGAACAATGGAAGAGTTCCGAAGCATTTTTAAACTTCAGCAGAATTCTGAGAACAATGGAAGAGTTCCGAAGCATTCTTAAACTTCAGCGGTATTCCGAGAACAATGGAAGAGTTTCGAAGCATTTTTAAAAGTCAGCGGAATTCCGAGAACAATAGGAGAGTTGTGAAGCAATTTTAAGCGTCAGCGGAATTCCGAGAACAATGGAGGAGTTCCGAAGCATTTTTAAACGTCAGCGGAATTCCGAGAAGAATGGAAGAGTTCCGAAGCAATTTTAAACATCAGCGGAATTGCGAGAAGAATGGAAGAGTTCGGAAGCATTTTTAAACATCAGCGGAATGCCGAGAACAATGGAAGAGTTCCGAAGCATTTTTATATGTCAGCGGAATTCTGAGAACAATGGAAGAGTCCGAAGCATTTTTAAACTTCAGTGGAATTACGACAATGGAAGAGTTCCAAAGCATTTTTAAACATCAGCAGAATTCCGAGAACAATGGAAGAGTTCTGAAGCCTTTTTAAATGTCAGCCGAATTCCGAGAACAATGGAAGAGTTCCGAAGCATTTTTAAACTTCAGCAAAATTCCGAGAACAATGGAAGAGTTCCGAAGCATTCTTAAACTTCAGCGGAATTCCGAGAACAATGGAAGAGTTCCGAAGCATTTTTAAATATCAGCGGAATTCTGAGAACAATGGAAGAGTTCCGAAGCATTTTTAAAAGTCAGCAGAATTCCGAGAACAATAGAAGGGTACCAAAGCATGTTTAAACTTCAGTGGAATTCTGAGAACAATGTAAGCGTTCCGAAGCATTTTTAAATTTCACCGGAATTCCGAGAACAATGTAAGAGTTCCGAAGCATTTTTAAACGTCAGCGGAATTCCGAGAACAATGGAAGAGTTCCGAAGCATTTTTAAACGTCAGCGGAATTCCGAGAACAATGGAAGAGTTCTGAAGGCTTTTTAAATGTCAGCGGAATTCCGAGAACACTAGAAGATTTCCTAAGCAATTTTAAATGTCAGCGGAATTCTGAGAACAATGGAAGCGTTCCGAATCATTTTTAAACTTCAGCGGAATTTGGAGAACAATGGAAGAGTTCCGAAGCATTTTTAAAAGTCAGCGGAATTCCGAGAACAATGGAAGAGTTGTGAAGCATTTTTAAACGTCAGCGGAATTCCGAGAACAATGGAAGAGTTCCGAAGCAATTTTAAACGTCAGCGGAATTGCGAGAAGAATGGAAGAGTTCGGAAGCATTTTTAAACATCAGCGGAATGCCGAGAACAATGGAAGAGTTCCGAAGCTTTTTTATATGTCAGCGGAATTCCGAGAACAATAGGAGAGTTCTGAAGGCTTTCTAAATGTCAGCGGAATTCCGAGAACAATGGAAGCGTTCCGAAGCATTTTTAAATGTCAGCGGAATTTTGAGAACAATGGAAGAGTTCCGAAGCATTTTTAAACTTCATCAGAATTCCGAGAACAATGGAAGAGTTCCAAATCATTTTTAAAAGCCAGCGGAATACCGAGAACAATGGAAGAGTTGTGAAGCATTTTTAAACGTCAGCAAAATTCCAGAACAATGGAAGAGTTCAGAAGCATTTTTAAATGTCAGCGGAATTCCAAGAACAATGGAAAAGTTCCGAAGCATTTTTAAATGTCAGCAGAATTCCGAGAACAATGGAAGAGTTCCAAAGCATTTTTAAATGTCAGCGGAATTCTGAAAACAATGGAAGAGTTCCGAAGCATTTTTAAACTTCAGCAGACTTCCGAGAACAATGGAAGAGTTCCGAAGCATTCTTAAACTTCCGCGGAATTCCGAGAACAATGGAAGAGTTCCGAAGCATTTTTAAAAGTCAGCGGAATTCCGAGAACAATAGAAGAGTTGTGAAGCATTTTTAAGCGTCAGCGGAATTCCGAGAACAATGGAAGAGGTCCGAAGCATTTTTAAACTTCAGCAGAATTCCGAGAACAATGGAAGAGTTCCGAAGCATTCTAAAACTTCAGCGGAATTCCGAGAACAATGGACGAATTCCGAAGCATTTTTAAAAGTCAGCGGAATTCCGAGAACAATAGAAGAGGTGTGAAGCAATTTTAAGCGTCAGCGGAATTCCGAGAACAATGGAAGAATTCCGAAGCATTTTTAAATGTCAGCGGAATTGCGAGAAGAATGGAAGAGTTCGGAAGCATTTTTAAACATCAGCGGAATGCCGAGAACAATGGAAGAGTTCCGAAGCATTTTTATATGTCAGCGGAATTCCGAGAACAATGGAAGAGTTCAGAAGCATTTTTAAACTTCAGCAGAATTCTGAGAACAATGGAAGAGTTCCGAAGCATTCTTAAACTTCAGCGGTATTCCGAGAACAATGGAAGAGTTTCGAAGCATTTTTAAAAGTCAGCGGAATTCCGAGAACAATAGGAGAGTTGTGAAGCAATTTTAAGCGTCAGCGGAATTCCGAGAACAATGGAGGAGTTCCGAAGCATTTTTAAACGTCAGCGGAATTCGGAGAACAATGGAAGAGTTCTGAAGCATTTTTAAAAGTCAGCGGAATTCTGAGAACAATAGAAGAGTTGTGAAGCATTTTTAAGCGTCAGCGGAATTCCGAGAACAATGGAAGAATTCCGAAGCATTTTTAAACTTCAAAACTTCAGCGGAATTCCGAGAACAATGGAAGAGTTCCGAAGCATTTTTAAAAGTCAGCGGAATTCCGAGAACAATGGAAGATTTCCGAAGCATTTTTAAAAGTCAGCAGAATTCCGAGAACAATAGAAGGGTACCAAAGCATGTTTAAACTTCAGTGGAATTCTGAGAAAAATGTAAGCGTTCCGAAGCATTTTTAAATTTCACCGGAATTCCGAGAACAATGGAAGAGTTCCGAAGCATTTTTAAACGTCAGCGGAATTCTGAGAACAATGGAAGAGTTCCGAAGCATTCTTAAACTTCAGCGGAATTCCGAGAACAATGTAAGAGTTTTGAAGCAGTTTTAAGCGTCAGCGGAATTCCGAGAACAATGGAAGAGTTCCGAAGCATTTTTAAGCGTCAGCGGAATTCCGAGAACAATGGAAGAATTCCGAAGCATTCTTAAAGTTCAGCGGAATTCCAAGAACAATGGAAGAGTTCCGAAGCATTTTTAAAAGTCAGCGGAATTCCGAGAACAATGGAAGAGTTCCGAAGCATTTTTAAACTTCAGCAGAATTCCTGGAACAATGGAAGAGTTCCGAAGCATTTTTAAACGTCAGCGGAATTCCGAGAACAATGGAAGAGTTCCGAAGCATTTTTAAACTTCAGCGGAATTTGGAGAACAATCAAAGAGTTCCAAAGCATTTTTAAAAGTCAGCGGAATTCCGAGAACAATGGAAGAGTTGTGAAGCATTTTTAAACGTCAGCGGAATTCCGAGAACAATGGAAGAGTTCTGAAGCATTTTTAAATGTCAGCGGAATTTTGAGAACAATGGAAGAGTTCCGAAGCATTTTTAAATGTCAGCGGAATTCTGAGAACAATGAAAGAGTTCCAAAGCATTTTTAAACTTCAGCGGAATTCCGAGAACAATGGAAGAGTTCTGAAGCCTTTTTAAATGTCAGCGGAATTCCGAGAACAATGGAAGAGTTCCGAAGCATTTTTAAACTTCAGCAGAATTCCGAGAACAATGGAAGAGTTCCAAAGCATTTTTAAATGTCAGCGGAATTCTGAAAGCAATGGAAGAGTTCCGAAGCATTTTTAAACTTCAGCAGACTTCCGAGAACAATGGAAGAGTTCCGAAGCATTCTTAAACTTCCGCGGAATTCCGAGAACAATGGAAGAGTTCCGAAGCATTTTTAAAAGTCAGCGGAATTCCGAGAACAATAGAAGAGTTGTGAAGCATTTTTAAGCGTCAGCGGAATTCCGAGAACAATGGAAGAGTTCCGAAGCATTTTTAAACTTCAGCAGAATTCCGAGAACAATGGAAGAGTTCCGAAGCATTCTTAAACTTCAGCGGAATTCCGAGAACAATGGACGAATTCCGAAGCATTTTTAAAAGTCAGCGGAATTCCGAGAACAATAGAAGAGGTGTGAAGCAATTTTAAGCGTCAGCGGAATTCCGAGAACAATGGAAGAATTCCGAAGCATTTTTAAATGTCAGCGGAATTGCGAGAAGAATGGAAGAGTTCGGAAGCATTTTTAAACATCAGCGGAATGCCGAGAACAATGGAAGAGTTCCGAAGCATTTTTATATGTCAGCGGAATTCCGAGAACAATGGAAGAGTTCAGAAGCATTTTTAAAAGTCAGCCGAATACCGAGAACAATGGAAGAGTTCCGAAGCATTTTTAAACTTCAGCAGAATTCTGATAACAATGGAAGAGTTCCGAAGCATTCTTAAACATCAGCGGAATTCGGAGAACAATGGAAGAGTTCTGAAGCATTTTTAAAAGTCAGCGGAATTCTGAGAACAATAGAAGAGTTGTGAAGCATTTTTAAGCGTCAGCGGAATTCCGAGAACAATGGAAGAATTCCAAAGCATTTTTAAACTTCAAAACTTCAGCGGAATTCCGAGAACAATGGAAGAGTTCCGAAGCATTTTTAAAAGTCAGCGGAATTCCGAGAACAATGGAAGAGTTGTGAAGCATTTTTAAACGTCAGCGGAATTCCGAGAAGAATGGAAGAGTTCGGAAGCAATTTTAAACATCAGCGGAATTGCGAGAAGAATGGAAGAGTTCGGAAGCATTTTTAAACATCAGCGGAATGCCGAGAACAATGGAAGAGTTCCGAAGCATTTTTATATGTCAGCGGAATTCTGAGAACAATGGAAGAGTCCGAAGCATTTTTAAACTTCAGTGGAATTACGACAATGGAAGAGTTCCAAAGCATTTTTAAACATCAGCAGAATTCCGAGAACAATGGAAGAGTTCTGAAGCCTTTTTAAATGTCAGCCGAATTCCGAGAACAATGGAAGAGTTCCGAAGCATTTTTAAACTTCAGCAAAATTCCGAGAACAATGGAAGAGTTCCGAAGCATTCTTAAACTTCAGCGGAATTCCGAGAACAATGGAAGAGTTCCGAAGCATTTTTAAATATCAGCGGAATTCTGAGAACAATAGAAGAGTTGTGAAGCATTTTTAAGCGTCAGCGGAATTCCGAGAACAATGGAAGAGTTCCGAAGCATTTTTAAACTTCAGCGGAATTTGGAGAACAATCGAAGAGTTCCGAAGCATTTTTAAAAGTCAGCGGAATTCCGAGAACAATGGAAGAGTTGTGAAGCATTTTTAAACGTCAGCGGAATTCCGAGAACAATGGAAGAGTTCCGAAGCATTTTTAAACGTCAGCGGAATTCCGAGAACAATGGAAGAGTTCTGAAGGCTTTCTAAATGTCAGCGGAATTCCGAGAACAATGGAAGCGTTCCGAAGCATTTTTAAATGTCAGCGGAATTTTGAGAACAATGGAAGAGTTCCGAAGCATTTTTAAACTTCATCAGAATTCCGAGAACAATGGAAGAGTTCCAAATCATTTTTAAAAGCCAGCGGAATACCGAGAACAATGGAAGAGTTGTGAAGCATTTTTAAACGTCAGCAAAATTCCAGAACAATGGAAGAGTTCAGAAGCATTTTTAAATGTCAGCGGAATTCCAAGAACAATGGAAAAGTTCCGAAGCATTTTTAAATGTCAGCAGAATTCCGAGAACAATGGAAGAGTTCCAAAGCATTTTTAAATGTCAGCGGAATTCTGAAAACAATGGAAGAGTTCCGAAGCATTTTTAAACTTCAGCAGACTTCCGAGAACAATGGAAGAGTTCCGAAGCATTCTTAAACTTCCGCGGAATTCCGAGAACAATGGAAGAGTTCCGAAGCATTTTTAAAAGTCAGCGGAATTCCGAGAACAATAGAAGAGTTGTGAAGCATTTTTAAGCGTCAGCGGAATTCCGAGAACAATGGAAGAGTTCCGAAGCATTTTTAAACTTCAGCAGAATTCCGAGAACAATGGAAGAGTTCCGAAGCATTCTAAAACTTCAGCGGAATTCCGAGAACAATGGACGAATTCCGAAGCATTTTTAAAAGTCAGCGGAATTCCGAGAACAATACAAGAGGTGTGAAGCAATTTTAAGCGTCAGCGGAATTCCGAGAACAATGGAAGAATTCCGAAGCATTTTTAAATGTCAGCGGAATTGCGAGAAGAATGGAAGAGTTCGGAAGCATTTTTAAACATCAGCGGAATGCCGAGAACAATGGAAGAGTTCCGAAGCATTTTTATATGTCAGCGGAATTCCGAGAACAATGGAAGAGTTCAGAAGCATTTTTAAACTTCAGCAGAATTCTGAGAACAATGGAAGAGTTCCGAAGCATTCTTAAACTTCAGCGGTATTCCGAGAACAATGGAAGAGTTTCGAAGCATTTTTAAAAGTCAGCAGAATTCCGAGAACAATAGGAGAGTTGTGAAGCAATTTTAAGCGTCAGCGGAATTCCGAGAACAATGGAGGAGTTCCGAAGCATTTTTAAACGTCAGCGGAATTCGGAGAACAATGGAAGAGTTCTGAAGCATTTTTAAAAGTCAGCGGAATTCTGAGAACAATAGAAGAGTTGTGAAGCATTTTTAAGCGTCAGCGGAATTCCGAGAACAATGGAAGAATTCCGAAGCATTTTTAAACTTCAAAACTTCAGCGGAATTCCGAGAACAATGGAAGAGTTCCAAAGCATTTTTAAAAGTCAGCGGAATTCCGAGAACAATGGAAGATTTCCGAAGCATTTTTAAAAGTCAGCAGAATTCCGAGAACAATAGAAGGGTACCAAAGCATGTTTAAACTTCAGTGGAATTCTGAGAACAATGTAAGCGTTCCGAAGCATTTTTAAATTTCACCGGAATTCCGAGAACAATGGAAGAGTTCCGAAGCATTTTTAAACGTCAGCGGAATTCTGAGAACAATGGAAGAGTTCCGAAGCATTCTTAAACTTCAGCGGAATTCCGAGAACAATGTAAGAGTTTTGAAGCAATTTTAAGCGTCAGCGGAATTCCGAGAACAATGGAAGAGTTCCGAAGCATTTTTAAGCGTCAGCGGAATTCCGAGAACAATGGAAGAATTCCGAAGCATTCTTAAAGTTCAGCGGAATTCCAAGAACAATGGAAGAGTTCCGAAGCATTTTTAAAAGTCAGCGGAATTCCGAGAACAATGGAAGAGTTCCGAAGCATTTTTAAACTTCAGCAGAATTCCTGGAACAATGGAAGAGTTCCGAAGCATTTTTAAACGTCAGCGGAATTCCGAGAACAATGGAAGAGTTCCGAAGCATTTTTAAACTTCAGCGGAATTTGGAGAACAATCAAAGAGTTCCAAAGCATTTTTAAAAGTCAGCGGAATTCCGAGAACAATGGAAGAGTTGTGAAGCATTTTTAAACGTCAGCGGAATTCCGAGAACAATGGAAGAGTTCTGAAGCATTTTTAAATGTCAGCGGAATTTTGAGAACAATGGAAGAGTTCCGAAGCATTTTTAAATGTCAGCGGAATTCTGAGAACAATGAAAGAGTTCCAAAGCATTTTTAAACTTCAGCGGAATTCCGAGAACAATGGAAGAGTTCTGAAGCCTTTTTAAATGTCAGCGGAATTCCGAGAACAATGGAAGAGTTCCGAAGCATTTTTAAACTTCAGCAGAATTCCGAGAACAATGGAAGAGTTCCAAAGCATTTTTAAATGTCAGCGGAATTCTGAAAACAATGGAAGAGTTCCGAAGCATTTTTAAACTTCAGCAGACTTCCGAGAACAATGGAAGAGTTCCGAAGCATTCTTAAACTTCCGCGGAATTCCGAGAACAATGGAAGAGTTCCGAAGCATTTTTAAAAGTCAGCGGAATTCCGAGAACAATAGAAGAGTTGTGAAGCATTTTTAAGCGTCAGCGGAATTCCGAGAACAATGGAAGAGTTCCGAAGCATTTTTAAACTTCAGCAGAATTCCGAGAACAATGGAAGAGTTCCGAAGCATTCTTAAACTTCAGCGGAATTCCGAGAACAATGGACGAATTCCGAAGCATTTTTAAAAGTCAGCGGAATTCCGAGAACAATAGAAGAGGTGTGAAGCAATTTTAAGCGTCAGCGGAATTCCGAGAACAATGGAAGAATTCCGAAGCATTTTTAAATGTCAGCGGAATTGCGAGAAGAATGGAAGAGTTCGGAAGCATTTTTAAACATCAGCGGAATGCCGAGAACAATGGAAGAGTTCCGAAGCATTTTTATATGTCAGCGGAATTCCGAGAACAATGGAAGAGTTCAGAAGCATTTTTAAAAGTCAGCCGAATACCGAGAACAATGGAAGAGTTCCGAAGCATTTTTAAACTTCAGCAGAATTCTGATAACAATGGAAGAGTTCCGAAGCATTCTTAAACATCAGAGGAATTCGGAGAACAATGGAAGAGTTCTGAAGCATTTTTAAAAGTCAGCGGAATTCTGAGAACAATAGAAGAGTTGTGAAGCATTTTTAAGCGTCAGCGGAATTCCGAGAACAATGGAAGAATTCCAAAGCATTTTTAAACTTCAAAACTTCAGCGGAATTCCGAGAACAATGGAAGAGTTCCGAAGCATTTTTAAAAGTCAGCGGAATTCCGAGAACAATGGAAGATTTCCGAAGCATTTTTAAAAGTCAGCAGAATTCCGAGAACAATAGAAGGGTACCAAAGCATGTTTAAACTTCAGTGGAATTCTGAGAACAATGTAAGCGTTCCGAAGCATTTTTAAATTTCACCGGAATTCCGAGAACAATGGAAGAGTTCCGAATCATTTTTAAACGTCAGCGGAATTCCGAGAACAATGGAAGAGTTCCGAAGCATTTTTAAACGTCAGCGGAATTCCGAGAACAATGGAAGAGTTCTGAAGGCTTTTTAAATGTCAGCGGAATTCCGAGAACACTAGAAGATTTCCTAAGCAATTTTAAATGTCAGCGGAATTCTGAGAACAATGGAAGCGTTCCGAATCATTTTTAAACTTCAGCGGAATTTGGAGAACAATGGAAGAGTTCCGAAGCATTTTTAAAAGTCAGCGGAATTCCGAGAACAATGGAAGAGTTGTGAAGCATTTTTAAACGTCAGCGGAATTCCGAGAACAATGGAAGAGTTCCGAAGCAATTTTAAACGTCAGCGGAATTGCGAGAAGAATGGAAGAGTTCGGAAGCATTTTTAAACATCAGCGGAATGCCGAGAACAATGGAAGAGTTCCGAAGCTTTTTTATATGTCAGCGGAATTCCGAGAACAATGGAAGAGTCCGAAGCATTTTTAAACTTCAGTGGAATTACGACAATGGAAGAGTTCCGAAGCATTTTTAAACTTCAGCAAAATTCCGAGAACAATGGAAGAGTTCCGAAGCATTCTTAAACTTCAGCGGAATTCCGAGAACAATGGAAGAGTTCCGAAGCATTTTTAAACTTCAGCGGAATTTGGAGAACAATCGAAGAGTTCCGAAGCATTTTTAAAAGTCAGCGGAATTCCGAGAACAATGGAAGAGTTGTGAAGCATTTTTAAACGTCAGCGGAATTCCGAGAACAATGGAAGAGTTCCGAAGCATTTTTAAACGTCAGCGGAATTCCGAGAACAATGGAAGAGTTCTGAAGGCTTTCTAAATTTCAGCGGAATTCCGAGAACAATGGAAGCGTTCCGAAGCATTTTTAAATGTCAGCGGAATTTTGAGAACAATGGAAGAGTTCCGAAGCATTTTTAAACTTCATCAGAATTCCGAGAACAATGGAAGAGTTCCAAATCATTTTTAAAAGCCAGCAGAATACCGAGAACAATGGAAGAGTTGTGAAGCATTTTTAAACGTCAGCAAAATTCCAGAACAATGGAAGAGTTCAGAAGCATTTTTAAATGTCAGCGGAATTCCAAGAACAATGGAAAAGTTCCGAAGCATTTTTAAATGTCAGCAGAATTCCGAGAACAATGGAAGAGTTCCAAAGCATTTTTAAATGTCAGCGGAATTCTGAAAACAATGGAAGAGTTCCGAAGCATTTTTAAACTTCAGCAGACTTCCGAGAACAATGGAAGAGTTCCGAAGCATTCTTAAACTTCCGCGGAATTCCGAGAACAATGGAAGAGTTCCGAAGCATTTTTAAACGTCAGCGGAATTCCGAGAACAATGGAAGAGTTCCGAAGCATTTTTAAACGTCAGCGGAATTCCGAGAACAATGGAAGAGTTCCGAAGCATTTTTAAACGTCAGCGGAATTCCGAGAACAATGGAAGAGTTCTGAAGGCTTTATAAATGTCAGCGGAATTCCGAGAACACTAGAAGATTTCCGAAGCATTTTTAAATGTCAGCGGAATTCTGAGAACAATGGAAGCGTTCCGAAGCATTTTTAAACTTCAGCGGAATTTGGAGAACATTGGAAGAGTTCCGAAGCATTTTTAAAAGTCAGCGGAATTCCGAGAACAATGGAAGAGTTGTGAAGCATTTTTAAACGTCAGCGGAATTCCGAGAAGAATGGAAGAGTTCCGAAGCAATTTTAAACGTCAGCGGAATTCCGAGAACAATGGAAGAGTTCTGAACCATTTCTAAATGTCAGCGGAATTCCGAGAACAATGGAAGCGTTCCGAAGCATTTTTAAATGTCAGCGGAATTTTGAGAACAATGGAAGAGTTCCGAAGCATTCTTAAACTTCAGCGGTATTCCGAGAACAATGGAAGAGTTTCGAAGCATTTTTAAAAGTCAGCGGAATTCCGAGAACAATAGGAGAGTTGTGAAGCAATTTTAAGCGTCAGCGGAATTCCGAGAACAATGGAGGAGTTCCGAAGCATTTTTAAACGTCAGCGGAATTCGGAGAACAATGGAAGAGTTCTGAAGCATTTTTAAAAGTCAGCGGAATTCTGAGAACAATAGAAGAGTTGTGAAGCATTTTTAAGCGTCAGCGGAATTCCGAGAACAATGGAAGAATTCCGAAGCATTTTTAAACTTCAAAACTTCAGCGGAATTCCGAGAACAATGGAAGAGTTCCGAAGCATTTTTAAAAGTCAGCGGAATTCCGAGAACAATGGAAGATTTCCGAAGCATTTTTAAAAGTCAGCAGAATTCCGAGAACAATAAAAGGGTACCAAAGCATGTTTAAACTTCAGTGGAATTCTGAGAACAATGTAAGCGTTCCGAAGCATTTTTAAATTTCACCAGAATTCCGAGAACAATGGAAGAGTTCCGAAGCATTTTTAAACGTCAGCGGAATTCCGAGAACAATGGAAGAGTTCCGAAGCATTTTTAAACGTCAGCGGAATTCCGAGAACAATGGAAGAGTTCTGAAGGCTTTTTAAATGTCAGCGGAATTCCGAGAACACTAGAAGATTTCCGAAGCAATTTTAAATGTCAGCGGAATTCTGAGAACAATGGAAGCGTTCCGAAGCATTTTTAAACTTCAGCGGAATTTGGAGAACAATGGAAGAGTTCCGAAGCATTTTTAAAAGTCTGCGGAATTCCGAGAACAATGGAAGAGTTGTGAAGCATTTTTAAACGTCAGCGGAATTCCGAGAACAATGGAAGAGTTCCAAAGCAATTTTAAACGTCAGCGGAATTGCGAGAAGAATGGAAGAGTTCGGAAGCATTTTTAAACATCAGCGGAATGCCGAGAACAATGGAAGAGTTCCGAAGCATTTTTATATGTCAGCGGAATTCCGAGAACAATGGAAGAGTCCGAAGCATTTTTAAACTTCAGCGGAATTACGACAATGGAAGAGATCCAAAGCATTTTTAAACATCAGCAGAATTCCGAGAACAATGGAAGAGTTCTGAAGCCTTTTTAAATGTCAACCGAATTCCGAGAACAATGGAAGAGTTCCGAAGCATTTTTAAACTTCAGCAGAATTCCGAGAACAATGGAAGAGTTCCGAAGCATTCTTAAACTTCAGCGGAATTCCGAGAACAATGGAAGAGTTCCGAAGCATTTTTAAATATCAGCGGAATTCCGAGAACAATGGAAGAGTTCCGAAGCATTTTTAAATATCAGCGGAATTCCGAGAACAATAGAAGAGTTGTGAAGCATTTTTAAGCGTCAGCGGAATTCCGAGAACAATGGAAGAGTTCCGAAGCATTTTTAAACTTCAGCAGAATTCTGAGAACAATGGAAGAGTTCCGAAGCATTCTTAAACTTCAGCGGAATTCCGAGAACAATGTAAGAGTTTTGAAGCAATTTTAAGCGTCAGCGGAATTCCGAGAACAATGGAAGAGTTCCGAAGCATTTTTAAGCGTCAGCTGAATTCCGAGAACAATGGAAGAGTTCCGAAGCATTTTTAAAAGTCAGCGGAATTCCGAGAACAATGGAAGAGTTCCGAAGCATTTTTAAACTTCAGCAGAATTCCTGGAACAATGGAAGAGTTCCGAAGCATTTTTAAACTTCAGCGGAATTTGGAGAACAATCAAAGAGTTCCAAAGCATTTTTAAAAGTCAGCGGAATTCCGAGAACAATGGAAGAGTTGTGAAGCATTTTTAAACGTCAGCGGAATTCCGAGAACAATGGAAGAGTTCTGAAGCATTTTTAAATGTCAGCGGAATTTTGAGAACAATGGAAGAGTTCCGAAGCATTTTTAAATGTCAGCGGAATTCTGAGAACAATGAAAGAGTTCCAAAGCATTTTTAAACTTCAGCGGAATTCCGAGAACAATGGAAGAGTTCTGAAGCCTTTTTAAATGTCAGCGGAATTCCGAGAACAATGGAAGAGTTCCGAAGCATTTTTAAACTTCAGCAGAATTCCGAGAACAATGGAATAGTTGCGAAGCATTCTTAAACTTCAGCGGTATTCCGAGAACAATGGAAGAATTCCGAAGCATTTTTAAATGTCAGCGGAATTCCGAGAACAATGGAAGAGTTCCGAAGCATTCTTAAACTTCCGCGGAATTCCGAGAACAATGGAAGAGTTCCGAAGCATTTTTAAAAGTCAGTGGAATTCCGAGAACAATAGAAGAGTTGTGAAGCATTTTTAAGCGTCAGCAGAATTCCGAGAACAATGGAAGAGTTCCGAAGCATTTTTAAACTTCAGCAGAATTCCGAGAACAGTGGAAGAGTTCCGAAGCATTCTTAAACTTCAGCAGAATTCCGAGAACAATGGAAGAGTTCCGAAGCATTCTTAAACTTCAGCGGAATTCCGAGAACAATGGAAGAGTTCCGAAGCATTTTTAAATATCAGCGGAATTCTGAGAACAATAGAAGAGTTGTGAAGCATTTTTAAGCGTCAGCGGAATTCCGAGAACAATGGAAGAGTTCCGAAGCAATTTTAAACGTCAGCGGAATTGCGAGAAGAATGGAAGAGTTCGGAAGCATTTTTAAACATCAGCGGAATGCCGAGAACAATGGAAGAGTTCCGAAGCATTTTTATATGTCAGCGGAATTCCGAGAACAATGGAAGAGTCCGAAGCATTTTTAAACTTCAGCAGAATTCCGAGAACAATGGAAGAGTTCCGAAGCATTCTTAAACTTCAGTGGAATTCCGAGAACAATGGAAGAGTTCCGAAGCATTTTTAAATATCAGCGGAATTCCGAGAACAATAGAAGAGTTGTGAAGCATTTTTAAGCGTCAGCGGAATTCCGAGAACAATGGAAGAGTTCCGAAGCATTTTTAAACTTCAGCAGAATTCTGAGAACAATGGAAGAGTTCCGAAGCATTCTTAAACTTCAGCAGAATTCCGAGAACAATGGAAGAGTTCCGAAGCATTCTTAAACTTCAGCGGTATTCCGAGAACAATGGAAGAGTTTCGAAGCATTTTTAAAAGTCAGCGGAATTCCGAGAACAATAGGAGAGTTGTGAAGCAATTTTAAGCGTCAGCGGAATCCCGAGAACAATGGAAGAATTCCGAAGCAATTTTAAATGTCAGCGGAATTGCGAGAAGAATGGAAGAGTTCGGAAGCATTTTTAAACATCAGCGGAATGCCGAGAACAATGGAAGAGTTCCGAAGCATTTTTATATGTCAGCGGAATTCCGAGAACAATGGAAGAGTTCAGAAGAATTTTTAAAAGTCAGCTGAATACCGAGAACAATGGAAGAGTTCCGAAGCATTTTTAATCTTCAGCAGAATTCTGAGAACAATGGAAGAGTTCCGAAGCATTCTTAAACTTCAGCGGTATTCCGAGAACAATGGAAGAGTTTCGAAGCATTTTTAAAAGTCAGCGGAATTCCGAGAACAATAGGAGAGTTGTGAAGCAATTTTAAGCGTCAGCGGAATTCCGAGAACAATGGAGGAGTTCCGAAGCATTTTTAAACGTCAGCGGAATTCCGAGAACAATGGAAGAGTTCTGAAGCATTTTTAAAAGTCAGCGGAATTCTGAGAACAATAGAAGAGTTGTGAAGCATTTTTAAGCGTCAGCGGAATTCCGAGAACAATGGAAGAATTCCGAAGCATTTTTAAACTTCAAAACTTCAGCGGAATTCCGAGAACAATGGAAGAGTTCCGAAGCATTTTTAAAAGTCAGCGGAATTCCGAGAACAATGGAAGGGTACCAAAGCATGTTTAAACTTCAGTGGAATTCTGAGAACAATGTAAGCGTTCCAAAGCATTTTTAAATTTCACCGGAATTCCGAGAACAATGGAAGAGTTCCGATGCATTTTTAAACGTCAGCGGAATTCCGAGAACAATGGAAGAGTTCCGAAGCATTTTTAAACGTCAGCGGAATTCCATGAACAATGGAAGAGTTCTGAAGGCTTTTTAAATGTCAGCGGAATTCCGAGAACACTAGAAGATTTCTGAAGCATTTTTAAATGTCAGCGGAATTCTGAGAACAATGGAAGCGTTCCGAAGCATTTTTAAACTTCAGCGGAATTTGGAGAACAATGGAAGAGTTCCGAAGCATTTTTAAAAGTCAGCGGAATTCCGAGAACAATGGAAGAGTTGTGAAGCATTTTTAAACGTCAGCGGAATTCCGAGAACAATGGAAGAGTTCCGAAGCAATTTTAAACGTCAGCGGAATTGCGAGAAGAATGGAAGAGTTCGGAAGCATTTTTAAACATCAGCGGAATGCCGAGAACAATGGAAGAGTTCCGAAGCATTTTTAAACATCAGCAGAATTCCGAGAACAATGGAAGAGTTCTGAAGCCTTTTTAAATGTCAGCCGAATTCCGAGAACAATGGAAGAGTTCCGAAGCATTTTTAAACTTCAGCAAAATTCCGAGAACAATGGAAGAGTTCCGAAGCATTCTTAAACTTCAGCGGAATTCCGAGAACAATGGAAGAGTTCCGAAGCATTTTTAAATATCAGCGGAATTCTGAGAACAATAGAAGAGTTGTGAAGCATTTTTAAGCGTCAGCGGAATTCCGAGAACAATGGAAGAGTTCCGAAGCAATTTTAAACGTCAGCGGAATTGCGAGAAGAATGGAAGAGTTCGGAAGCATTTTTAAACATCAGCGGAATGCCGAGAACAATGGAAGAGTTCCGAAGCATTTTTATATGTCAGCGGAATTCCGAGAACAATGGAAGAGTCCGAAGCATTTTTAAACTTCAGCAGAATTCCGAGAACAATGGAAGAGTTCCGAAGCATTCTTAAACTTCAGTGGAATTCCGAGAACAATGGAAGAGTTCCGAAGCATTTTTAAATATCAGCGGAATTCCGAGAACAATAGAAGAGTTGTGAAGCATTTTTAAACGTCAGCGGAATTCCGAGAACAATGGAAGAGTTCTGAAGCATTTTTAAAAGTCAGCGGAATTCTGAGAACAATAGAAGAGTTGTGAAGCATTTTTAAGCGTCAGCGGAATTCCGAGAACAATGGAAGAATTCCGAAGCATTTTTAAACTTCAAAACTTCAGCGGAATTCCGAGAACAATGGAAGAGTTCCGAAGCATTTTTAAAAGTCAGCGGAATTCCGAGAACAATGGAAGGGTACCAAAGCATGTTTAAACTTCAGTGGAATTCTGAGAACAATGTAAGCGTTCCAAAGCATTTTTAAATTTCACCGGAATTCCGAGAACAATGGAAGAGTTCCGATGCATTTTTAAACGTCAGCGGAATTCCGAGAACAATGGAAGAGTTCCGAAGCATTTTTAAACGTCAGCGGAATTCCATGAACAATGGAAGAGTTCTGAAGGCTTTTTAAATGTCAGCGGAATTCCGAGAACACTAGAAGATTTCTGAAGCATTTTTAAATGTCAGCGGAATTCTGAGAACAATGGAAGCGTTCCGAAGCATTTTTAAACTTCAGCGGAATTTGGAGAACAATGGAAGAGTTCCGAAGCATTTTTAAAAGTCAGCGGAATTCCGAGAACAATGGAAGAGTTGTGAAGCATTTTTAAACGTCAGCGGAATTCCGAGAACAATGGAAGAGTTCCGAAGCAATTTTAAACGTCAGCGGAATTGCGAGAAGAATGGAAGAGTTCGGAAGCAATTTTAAGCGTCAGCAGAATTCCGAGAACAATGGAAGAGTTCCGAAGCATTTTTAAACGTCAACGGAATTCCGAGAACAATGGGAGAGTTCTGAAGCATTTTTAAAAGTCAGCGGAATTCTGAGAACAATAGAAGAGTTGTGAAGCATTTTTAAGCGTCAGCGGAATTCCGAGAACAATGGAAGAGTTCCGAAGCATTTTTAAACTTCAGCAGAATTTCGAGAACAATGGAAGAGTTCCGAAGCATTCTTAAACTTCAGCGGAATTCCGAGAACATTGGACGAATTCCGAAGCATTTTTAAAAGTCAGCGGAATTCCGAGAACTATAGAAGAGGTGTGAAGCAATTTTAAGCGTCAGCGGAATTCCGAGAACAATGGAAGAATTCCGAAGCATTTTTAAATGTCAGCGGAATTGCGAGAAGAATGGAAGAGTTCGGAAGCATTTTTAAACATCAGCGGAATGCCGAGAACAATGGAAGAGTTCCGAAGCATTTTTATATGTCAGCGGAATTCCGAGAACAATGGAAGAGTTCAGAAGCATTTTTAAAAGTCAGCCGAATACCGAGAACAATGGAAGAGTTCCGAAGCATTTTTAAACTTCAGCAGAATTCTGAGAACAATGGAAGAGTTCCGAAGCATTCTTAAACTTCAGCGGTATTCCGAGAACAATGGAAGAGTTTCGAAGCATTTTTAAAAGTCAGCGGAATTCCGAGAACAATAGGAGAGTTGTGAAGCAATTTTAAGCGTCAGCGGAATTCCGAGAACAATGGAGGAGTTCCGAAGCATTTTTAAACGTCAGCGGAATTCGGAGAACAATGGAAGAGTTCTGAAGCATTTTTAAAAGTCAGCGGAATTCTGAGAACAATAGAAGAGTTGTGAAGCATTTTTAAGCGTCAGCGGAATTCCGAGAACAATGGAAGAATTCCGAAGCATTTTTAAACTTCAAAACTTCAGCGGAATTCCGAGAACAATGGAAGAGTTCCGAAGCATTTTTAAAAGTCAGCGGAATTCCGAGAACAATGGAAGATTTCCGAAGCATTTTTAAAAGTCAGCAGAATTCCGAGAACAATAGAAGGGTACCAAAGCATGTTTAAACTTCAGTGGAATTCTGAGAACAATGTAAGCGTTCCGAAGCATTTTTAAATTTCACCGGAATTCCGAGAACAATGGAAGAGTTCCGAAGCATTTTTAAACGTCAGCGGAATTCTGAGAACAATGGAAGAGTTCCGAAGCATTCTTAAACTTCAGCGGAATTCCGAGAACAATGTAAGAGTTTTGAAGCAATTTTAAGCGTCAGCGGAATTCCGAGAACAATGGAAGAGTTCCGAAGCATTTTTAAGCGTCAGCGGAATTCCGAGAACAATGGAAGAATTCCGAAGCATTCTTAAAGTTCAGCGGAATTCCAAGAACAATGGAAGAGTTCCGAAGCATTTTTAAAAGTCAGCGGAATTCCGAGAACAATGGAAGAGTTCCGAAGCATTTTTAAACTTCAGCAGAATTCCTGGAACAATGGAAGAGTTCCGAAGCATTTTTAAACGTCAGCGGAATTCCGAGAACAATGGAAGAGTTCCGAAGCATTTTTAAACTTCAGCGGAATTTGGAGAACAATCAAAGAGTTCCAAAGCATTTTTAAAAGTCAGCGGAATTCCGAGAACAATGGAAGAGTTGTGAAGCATTTTTAAACGTCAGCGGAATTCCGAGAACAATGGAAGAGTTCTGAAGCATTTTTAAATGTCAGCGGAATTTTGAGAACAATGGAAGAGTTCCGAAGCATTTTTAAATGTCAGCGGAATTCTGAGAACAATGAAAGAGTTCCAAAGCATTTTTAAACTTCAGCGGAATTCCGAGAACAATGGAAGAGTTCTGAAGCCTTTTTAAATGTCAGCGGAATTCCGAGAACAATGGAAGAGTTCCGAAGCATTTTTAAACTTCAGCAGAATTCCGAGAACAATGGAAGAGTTCCAAAGCATTTTTAAATGTCAGCGGAATTCTGAAAACAATGGAAGAGTTCCGAAGCATTTTTAAACTTCAGCAGACTTCCGAGAACAATGGAAGAGTTCCGAAGCATTCTAAAACTTCCGCGGAATTCCGAGAACAATGGAAGAGTTCCGAAGCATTTTTAAAAGTCAGCGGAATTCCGAGAACAATAGAAGAGTTGTGAAGCATTTTTAAGCGTCAGCGGAATTCCGAGAACAATGGAAGAGTTCCGAAGCATTTTTAAACTTCAGCAGAATTCCGAGAACAATGGAAGAGTTCCGAAGCATTCTTAAACTTCAGCGGAATTCCGAGAACAATGGACGAATTCCGAAGCATTTTTAAAAGTCAGCGGAATTCCGAGAACAATAGAAGAGGTGTGAAGCAATTTTAAGCGTCAGCGGAATTCCGAGAACAATGGAAGAATTCCGAAGCATTTTTAAATGTCAGCGGAATTGCGAGAAGAATGGAAGAGTTCGGAAGCATTTTTAAACATCAGCGGAATGCCGAGAACAATGGAAGAGTTCCGAAGCATTTTTATATGTCAGCGGAATTCCGAGAACAATGGAAGAGTTCAGAAGCATTTTTAAAAGTCAGCCGAATACCGAGAACAATGGAAGAGTTCCGAAGCATTTTTAAACTTCAGCAGAATTCTGATAACAATGGAAGAGTTCCGAAGCATTCTTAAACATCAGCGGAATTCGGAGAACAATGGAAGAGTTCTGAAGCATTTTTAAAAGTCAGCGGAATTCTGAGAACATTAGAAGAGTTGTGAAGCATTTTTAAGCGTCAGCGGAATTCCGAGAACAATGGAAGAATTCCAAAGCATTTTTAAACTTCAAAACTTCAGCGGAATTCCGAGAACAATGGAAGAGTTCCGAAGCATTTTTAAAAGTCAGCGGAATTCCGAGAACAATGGAAGATTTCCGAAGCATTTTTAAAAGTCAGCAGAATTCCGAGAACAATAGAAGGGTACCAAAGCATGTTTAAACTTCAGTGGAATTCTGAGAACAATGTAAGCGTTCCGAAGCATTTTTAAATTTCACCGGAATTCCGAGAACAATGGAAGAGTTCCGAAGCATTTTTAAACGTCAGCGGAATTCCGAGAACAATGGAAGAGTTCCGAAGCATTTTTAAACGTCAGCGGAATTCCGAGAACAATGGAAGAGTTCTGAAGGCTTTTTAAATGTCAGCGGAATTCCGAGAACACTAGAAGATTTCCTAAGCAATTTTAAATGTCAGCGGAATTCTGAGAACAATGGAAGCGTTCCGAAGCATTTTTAAACTTCAGCGGAATTTGGAGAACAATGGAAGAGTTCCGAAGCATTTTTAAAAGTCAGAGGAATTCCGAGAACAATGGAAGAGTTGTGAAGCATTTTTAAACGTCAGCGGAATTCCGAGAACAATGGAAGAGTTCCGAAGCAATTTTAAACGTCAGCGGAATTGCGAGAAGAATGGAAGAGTTCCGAAGCATTTTTATATGTCAGCGGAATTCCGAGAACAATGGAAGAGTCCGAAGCATTTTTAAACTTCAGTGGAATTACGACAATGGAAGAGTTCCGAAGCATTTTTAAACTTCAGCAAAATTCCGAGAACAATGGAAGAGTTCCGAAGCATTCTTAAACTTCAGCGGAATTCCGAGAACAATGGAAGAGTTCCGAAGCATTTTTAAACTTCAGCGGAATTTGGAGAACAATCGAAGAGTTCCGAAGCATTTTTAAAAGTCAGCGGAATTCCGAGAACAATGGAAGAGTTGTGAAGCATTTTTAAACGTCAGCGGAATTCCGAGAACAATGGAAGAGTTCCGAAGCATTTTTAAACGTCAGCGGAATTCCGAGAACAATGGAAGAGTTCTGAAGGCTTTCTAAATTTCAGCGGAATTCCGAGAACAATGGAAGCGTTCCGAAGCATTTTTAAATGTCAGCGGAATTTTGAGAACAATGGAAGAGTTCCGAAGCATTCTTAAACTTCAGCGGTATTCCGAGAACAATGGAAGAGTTTCGAAGCATTTTTAAAAGTCAGCGGAATTCCGAGAACAATAGAAGAGTTGTGAAGCAATTTTAAGCGTCAGCGGAATTCCGAGAACAATGGAGGAGTTCCGAAGCATTTTTAAACGTCAGCGGAATTCCGAGAACAATGGAAGAGTTCTGAAGGCTTTCTAAATGTCAGCGGAATTCCGAGAACAATGGAAGCGTTCCGAAGCATTTTTAAATGTCAGCGGAATTTTGAGAACAATGGAAGAGTTCCGAAGCATTTTTAAACTTCATCAGAATTCCGAGAACAATGGAAGAGTTCCAAATCATTTTTAAAAGCCAGCAGAATACCGAGAACAATGGAAGAGTTGTGAAGCATTTTTAAACGTCAGCAAAATTCCAGAACAATGGAAGAGTTCAGAAGCATTTTTAAATGTCAGCGGAATTCCAAGAACAATGGAAAAGTTCCGAAGCATTTTTAAATGTCAGCAGAATTCCGAGAACAATGGAAGAGTTCCAAAGCATTTTTAAATGTCAGCGGAATTCTGAAAACAATGGAAGAGTTCCGAAGCATTTTTAAACTTCAGCAGACTTCCGAGAACAATGGAAGAGTTCCGAAGCATTCTTAAACTTCCGCGGAATTCCGAGAACAATGGAAGAGTACCGAAGCATTTTTAAACGTCAGCGGAATTCCGAGAACAATGGAAGAGTTCCGAAGCATTTTTAAACGTCAGCGGAATTCCGAGAACAATGGAAGAGTTCCGAAGCATTTTTAAACGTCAGCGGAATTCCGAGAACAATGGAAGAGTTCTGAAGGCTTTTTAAATGTCAGCGGAATTCCGAGAACACTAGAAGATTTCCGAAGCATTTTTAAATGTCAGCGGAATTCTGAGAACAATGGAAGCGTTCCGAAGCATTTTTAAACTTCAGCGGAATTTGGAGAACAATGGAAGAGTTCCGAAGCATTTTTAAAAGTCAGCGGAATTCCGAGAACAATGGAAGAGTTGTGAAGCATTTTTAAACGTCAGCGGAATTCCGAGAAGAATGGAAGAGTTCCGATGCAATTTTAAACGTCAGCGGAATTCCGAGAACAATGGAAGAGTTCCGAATCATTTTTAAAAGCCAGCGGAATACCGAGAACAATGGAAGAGTTGTGAAGCATTTTTAAACGTCAGCAAAATTCCAGAACAATGGAAGAGTTCAGAAGCATTTTTAAATGTCAGCGGAATTCCAAGAACAATGGAAAAGTTCCGAAGCATTTTTAAATGTCAGCAGAATTCCGAGAACAATGGAAGAGTTCCAAAGCATTTTTAAATGTCAGCAGAATTCTGAAAACAATGGAAGAGTTCCAAAACATTTTTAAACTTCAGCAGAATTCCGAGAACAATGGAAGAGTTCCGAAGCATTCTTAAACTTCCGCGGAATTCCGAGAACAATGGAAGAGTTCCGAAGCATTTTTAAAAGTCAGCGGAATTCCGAGAACAATAGAAGAGTTGTGAAGCATTTTTAAGCGTCAGCGGAATTCCGAGAACAATGGAAGAGTTCCGAAGCATTTTTAAACTTCAGCAGAATTCCGAGAACAATGGAAGAGTTCCAAAGCATTCTTAAACTTCAGCGGAATTCCGAGAACAATGGACGAATTCCAAAGCATTTTTAAAAGTCAGCGGAATTCCGAGAACAATAGAAGAGGTGTGAAGCAATTTTAAGCGTCAGCGGAATTCCGAGAACAATGGAAGAATTCCGAAGCATTTTTAAATGTCAGCGGAATTGCGAGAAGAATGGAAGAGTTCGGAAGCATTTTTAAACATCAGCGGAATGCCGAGAACAATGGAAGAGTTCCGAAGCATTTTTATATGTCAGCGGAATTCCGAGAACAATGGAAGAGTTCAGAAGCATTTTTAAAAGTCAGCCGAATACCGAGAACAATGGAAGAGTTCAGAAGCATTTTTAAACTTCAGCAGAATTCTGAGAACAATGGAAGAGTTCCGAAGCATTCTTAAACTTCAGCGGTATTCCGAGAACAATGGAAGAGTTTCGAAGCATTTTTAAAAGTCAGCGGAATTCCAAGAACAATAGGAGAGTTGTGAAGCAATTTTAAGCGTCAGCGGAATTCCGAGAACAATGGAGGAGTTCCGAAGCATTTTTAAAC
Organism: Phyllobates terribilis; assembly: GCF_046119375.1. Classification (NCBI taxonomy): domain Eukaryota; kingdom Metazoa; phylum Chordata; class Amphibia; order Anura; family Dendrobatidae; genus Phyllobates; species Phyllobates terribilis. The sequence continues at coordinate 16,117,439 of NW_027362775.1, read as the reverse complement.
GTCAGCGGAATTCGGAGAACAATGGAAGAGTTCTGAAGCATTTTTAAAAGTCAGCGGAATTCTGAGAACAATAGAAGAGTTGTGAAGCATTTTTAAGCGTCAGCGGAATTCCGAGAACAATGGAAGAATTCCGAAGCATTTTTAAACTTCAAAACTTCAGCGGAATTCCGAGAACAATGGAAGAGTTCCGAAGCATTTTTAAAAGTCAGCGGAATTCCGAGAACAATGGAAGATTTCCGAAGCATTTTTAAAAGTCAGCAGAATTCCGAGAACAATAGAAGGGTACCAAAGCATGTTTAAACTTCAGTGGAATTCTGAGAACAATGTAAGCGTTCCGAAGCATTTTTAAATTTCACCAGAATTCCGAGAACAATGGAAGAGTTCCGAAGCATTTTTAAACGTCAGCGGAATTCCGAGAACAATGGAAGAGTTCCGAAGCATTTTTAAACGTCAGCGGAATTCCGAGAACAATGGAAGAGTTCTGAAGGCTTTCTAAATTTCAGCAGAATTCCGAGAACAATGGAAGCGTTCCGAAGCATTTTTAAATGTCAGCGGAATTTTGAGAACAATGGAAGAGTTCCGAAGCATTTTTAAACTTCATCAGAATTCCGAGAACAATGGAAGAGTTCCAAATCATTTTTAAAAGCCAGCAGAATACCGAGAACAATGGAAGAGTTGTGAAGCATTTTTAAACGTCAGCAAAATTCCAGAACAATGGAAGAGTTCAGAAGCATTTTTAAATGTCATCGGAATTCCACGAACAATGGAAAAGTTCCGAAGCATTTTTAAATGTCAGCAGAATTCCGAGAACAATGGAAGAGTTCCAAAGCATTTTTAAATGTCAGCGGAATTCTGAAAACAATGGAAGAGTTCCGAAGCATTTTTAAACTTCAGCAGACTTCCGAGAACAATGGAAGAGTTCCGAAGCATTCTTAAACTTCCGCGGAATTCCGAGAACAATGGAAGAGTTCCGAAGCATTTTTAAACGTCAGCGGAATTCCGAGAACAATGGAAGAGTTCCGAAGCATTTTTAAACGTCAGCGGAATTCCGAGAACAATGGAAGAGTTCCGAAGCATTTTTAAACGTCAGCGGAATTCCGAGAACAATGGAAGAGTTCTGAAGGCTTTTTAAATGTCAGCGGAATTCCGAGAACACTAGAAGATTTCCGAAGCATTTTTAAATGTCAGCGGAATTCTGAGAACAATGGAAGCGTTCCGAAGCATTTTTAAACTTCAGCGGAATTTGGAGAACAACGGAAGAGTTCCGAAGCATTTTTAAAAGTCAGCGGAATTCCGAGAACAATGGAAGAGTTGTGAAGCATTTTTAAACGTCAGCGGAATTCCGAGAAGAATGGAAGAGTTCCGAAGCAATTTTAAACGTCAGCGGAATTCCGAGAACAATGGAAGAGTTCTGAACCATTTCTAAATGTCAGCGGAATTCCGAGAACAATGGAAGCGTTCCGAAGCATTTTTAAATGTCAGCGGAATTTTGAGAACAATGGAAGAGTTCCGAAGCATTCTTAAACTTCAGCGGTATTCCGAGAACAATGGAAGAGTTTCGAAGCATTTTTAAAAGTCAGCGGAATTCCGAGAACAATAGAAGAGTTGTGAAGCAATTTTAAGCGTCAGCGGAATTCCGAGAACAATGGAGGAGTTCCGAAGCATTTTTAAACGTCAGCGGAATTCCGAGAACAATGGAAGAGTTCTGAAGGCTTTCTAAATGTCAGCGGAATTCCGAGAACAATGGAAGCGTTCCGAAGCATTTTTAAATGTCAGCGGAATTTTGAGAACAATGGAAGAGTTCCGAAGCATTTTTAAACTTGGTCAGAATTCCGAGAACAATGGAAGAGTTCCAAATCATTTTTAAAAGCCAGCAGAATACCGAGAACAATGGAAGAGTTGTGAAGCATTTTTAAACGTCAGCAAAATTCCAGAACAATGGAAGAGTTCAGAAGCATTTTTAAATGTCAGCGGAATTCCAAGAACAATGGAAAAGTTCCGAAGCATTTTTAAATGTCAGCAGAATTCAGAAAACAATGGAAGAGTTCCAAAGCATTTTTAAATGTCAGCGGAATTCTGAAAACAATGGAAGAGTTCCGAAGCATTTTTAAACTTCAGCAGACTTCCGAGAACAATGGAAGAGTTCCGAAGCATTCTTAAACTTCCGCGGAATTCCGAGAACAATGGAAGAGTACCGAAGCATTTTTAAACGTCAGCGGAATTCCGAGAACAATGGAAGAGTTCCGAAGCATTTTTAAACGTCAGCGGAATTCCGAGAACAATGGAAGAGTTCCGAAGCATTTTTAAACGTCAGCGGAATTCCGAGAACAATGGAAGAGTTCTGAAGGCTTTTTAAATGTCAGCGGAATTCCGAGAACACTAGAAGATTTCCGAAGCATTTTTAAATGTCAGCGGAATTCTGAGAACAATGGAAGCGTTCCGAAGCATTTTTAAACTTCAGCGGAATTTGGAGAACAATGGAAGAGTTCCGAAGCATTTTTAAAAGTCAGCGGAATTCCGAGAACAATGGAAGAGTTGTGAAGCATTTTTAAACGTCAGCGGAATTCCGAGAAGAATGGAAGAGTTCCGATGCAATTTTAAACGTCAGCGGAATTCCGAGAACAATGGAAGAGTTCCGAATCATTTTTAAAAGCCAGCGGAATACCGAGAACAATGGAAGAGTTGTGAAGCATTTTTAAACGTCAGCAAAATTCCAGAACAATGGAAGAGTTCAGAAGCATTTTTAAATGTCAGCGGAATTCCAAGAACAATGGAAAAGTTCCGAAGCATTTTTAAATGTCAGCAGAATTCCGAGAACAATGGAAGAGTTCCAAAGCATTTTTAAATGTCAGCAGAATTCTGAAAACAATGGAAGAGTTCCAAAACATTTTTAAACTTCAGCAGAATTCCGAGAACAATGGAAGAGTTCCGAAGCATTCTTAAACTTCCGCGGAATTCCGAGAACAATGGAAGAGTTCCGAAGCATTTTTAAAAGTCAGCGGAATTCCGAGAACAATAGAAGAGTTGTGAAGCATTTTTAAGCGTCAGCGGAATTCCGAGAACAATGGAAGAGTTCCGAAGCATTTTTAAACTTCAGCAGAATTCCGAGAACAATGGAAGAGTTCCAAAGCATTCTTAAACTTCAGCGGAATTCCGAGAACAATGGACGAATACCGAAGCATTTTTAAAAGTCAGCGGAATTCCGAGAACAATAGAAGAGGTGTGAAGCAATTTTAAGCGTCAGCGGAATTCCGAGAACAATGGAAGAATTCCGAAGCATTTTTAAATGTCAGCGGAATTGCGAGAAGAATGGAAGAGTTCGGAAGCATTTTTAAACATCAGCGGAATGCCGAGAACAATGGAAGAGTTCCGAAGCATTTTTATATGTCAGCGGAATTCCGAGAACAATGGAAGAGTTCAGAAGCATTTTTAAAAGTCAGCCGAATACCGAGAACAATGGAAGAGTTCAGAAGCATTTTTAAACTTCAGCAGAATTCTGAGAACAATGGAAGAGTTCCGAAGCATTCTTAAACTTCAGCGGTATTCCGAGAACAATGGAAGAGTTTCGAAGCATTTTTAAAAGTCAGCGGAATTCCCGAGAACAATAGGAGAGTTGTGAAGCAATTTTAAGCGTCAGCGGAATTCCGAGAACAATGGAGGAGTTCCGAAGCATTTTTAAACGTCAGCGGAATTCGGAGAACAATGTAAGAGTTCTGAAGCATTTTTAAAAGTCAGCGGAATTCTGAGAACAATAGAAGAGTTGTGAAGCATTTTTAAGCGTCAGCGGAATTCCGAGAACAATGGAAGATTTCCGAAGCATTTTTAAAAGTCAGCAGAATTCCGAGAACAATAAAAGGGTACCAAAGCATGTTTAAACTTCAGTGGAATTCTGAGAACAATGTAAGCGTTCCGAAGCATTTTTAAATTTCACCGGAATTCCGAGAACAATGGAAGAGTTCCGAAGCATTTTTAAACGTCAGCGGAATTCCGAGAACAATGGAAGAGTTCCGAAGCATTTTTAAACGTCAGCGGAATTCCGAGAACAATGGAAGAGTTCTGAAGGCTTTTTAAATGTCAGCGGAATTCCGAGAACACTAGAAGATTTCCGAAGCAATTTTAAATGTCAGCGGAATTCTGAGAACAATGGAAGCGTTCCGAAGCATTTTTAAACTTCAGCGGAATTTGGAGAACAATGGAAGAGTTCCGAAGCATTTTTAAAAGTCTGCGGAATTCCGAGAACAATGGAAGAGTTGTGAAGCATTTTTAAACGTCAGCGGAATTCCGAGAACAATGGAAGAGTTCCAAAGCAATTTTAAACGTCAGCGGAATTGCGAGAAGAATGGAAGAGTTCGGAAGCATTTTTAAACATCAGCGGAATGCCGAGAACAATGGAAGAGTTCCGAAGCATTTTTATATGTCAGCGGAATTCCGAGAACAATGGAAGAGTCCGAAGCATTTTTAAACTTCAGCGGAATTACGACAATGGAAGAGATCCAAAGCATTTTTAAACATCAGCAGAATTCCGAGAACAATGGAAGAGTTCTGAAGCCTTTTTAAATGTCAACCGAATTCCGAGAACAATGGAAGAGTTCCGAAGCATTTTTAAACTTCAGCAGAATTCCGAGAACAATGGAAGAGTTCCGAAGCATTCTTAAACTTCAGCGGAATTCCGAGAACAATGGAAGAGTTCCGAAGCATTTTTAAATATCAGCGGAATTCCGAGAACAATGGAAGAGTTCCGAAGCATTTTTAAATATCAGCGGAATTCCGAGAACAATAGAAGAGTTGTGAAGCATTTTTAAGCGTCAGCGGAATTCCGAGAACAATGGAAGAGTTCCGAAGCATTTTTAAACTTCAGCAGAATTCTGAGAACAATGGAAGAGTTCCGAAGCATTCTTAAACTTCAGCGGAATTCCGAGAACAATGTAAGAGTTTTGAAGCAATTTTAAGCGTCAGCGGAATTCCGAGAACAATGGAAGAGTTCCGAAGCATTTTTAAGCGTCAGCGGAATTCCGAGAACAATGGAAGAGTTCCGAAGCATTTTTAAAAGTCAGCGGAATTCCGAGAACAATGGAAGAGTTCCGAAGCATTTTTAAACTTCAGCAGAATTCCTGGAACAATGGAAGAGTTCCGAAGCATTTTTAAACTTCAGCGGAATTTGGAGAACAATCAAAGAGTTCCAAAGCATTTTTAAAAGTCAGCGGAATTCCGAGAACAATGGAAGAGTTGTGAAGCACTTTTAAACGTCAGCGGAATTCCGAGAACAATGGAAGAGTTCTGAAGCATTTTTAAATGTCAGCGGAATTTTGAGAACAATGGAAGAGTTCCGAAGCATTTTTAAATGTCAGCGGAATTCTGAGAACAATGAAAGAGTTCCAAAGCATTTTTAAACTTCAGCGGAATTCCGAGAACAATGGAAGAGTTCTGAAGCCTTTTTAAATGTCAGCGGAATTCCGAGAACAATGGAAGAGTTCCGAAGCATTTTTAAACTTCAGCAGAATTCCGAGAACAATGGAATAGTTGCGAAGCATTCTTAAACTTCAGCGGTATTCCGAGAACAATGGAAGAATTCCGAAGCATTTTTAAATGTCAGCGGAATTCCGAGAACAATGGAAGAGTTCCGAAGCATTCTTAAACTTCCGCGGAATTCCGAGAACAATGGAAGAGTTCCGAAGCATTTTTAAAAGTCAGTGGAATTCCGAGAACAATACAAGAGTTGTGAAGCATTTTTAAGCGTCAGCAGAATTCCGAGAACAATGGAAGAGTTCCGAAGCATTTTTAAACTTCAGCAGAATTCCGAGAACAGTGGAAGAGTTCCGAAGCATTCTTAAACTTCAGCAGAATTCCGAGAACAATGGAATAGTTGCGAAGCATTCTTAAACTTCAGCGGAATTCCGAGAACAATGGAAGAATTCCGAAGCATTTTTAAATGTCAGCGGAATTCCGAGAACAATAGAAGAGTTGTGAAGCATTTTTAAGCGTCAGCGGAATTCCGAGAACAATGGAAGAGATCCGAAGCATTTTTAAACGTCAGCGGAATTTCGAGAACAATGGAAGAGTTGTGAAGCATTTTTAAACGTCAGCGGAATTCCAAGAACACTAGAAGATTTCCGAAGCATTTTTAAATGTCAGCGGAATTCTGAGAACAATGGAAGCGTTCCGAAGCATTTTTAAACTTCAGCGGAATTTGGAGAACAATGGAAGAGTTCCGAAGCATTTTTAAAAGTCAGCGGAATTCCGAGAACAATGGAAGAGTTGTGAAGCATTTTTAAACGTCAGCGGAATTCCGAGAACATTGGAAGAGTTCCGAAGCAATTTTAAACGTCAGCGGAATTCCGAGAACAATGGAAGAGTTCTGAACCATTTCTAAATGTCAGCGGAATTCCGAGAACAATGGAAGCGTTCCGAAGCATTTTTAAATGTCAGCGGAATTTTGAGAACAATGGAAGAGTTCCGAAGCATTTTTAAACTTCATCAGAATTCCGAGAACAATGGAAGAGTTCCGAATCATTTTTAAAAGCCAGCGGAATACCGAGAACAATGGAAGAGTTGTGAAGCATTTTTAAACGTCAGCAAAATTCCAGAACAATGGAAGAGTTCAGAAGCATTTTTAAATGTCAGCGGAATTCCAAGAACAATGGAAAAGTTCCGAAGCATTTTTAAATGTCAGCAGAATTCCGAGAACAATGGAAGAGTTCCAAAGCATTTTTAAATGTCAGCGGAATTCTGAAAACAATGGAAGAGTTTCGAAACATTTTTAAACTTCAGCAGAATTCCGAGAACAATGGAAGAGTTCCGAAGCATTCTTAAACTTCCGCGGAATTCCGAGAACAATGGAAGAGTTCCGAAGCATTTTTAAAAGTCAGTGGAATTCCGAGAACAATAGAAGAGTTGTGAAGCATTTTTAAGCGTCAGCAGAATTCCGAGAACAATGGAAGAGTTCCGAAGCATTTTTAAACTTCAGCAGAATTCCGAGAACAGTGGAAGAGTTCCGAAGCATTCTTAAACTTCAGCGGAATTCCGAGAACAATGGACGAATTCCGAAGCGTTTTTAAAAGTCAGCGGAATTCCGAGAACAATAGAAGAGTTGTGAAGCAATTTTAAGCGTCAGCGGAATCCCGAGAACAATGGAAGATTTCCGAAGCAATTTTAAATGTCAGCGGAATTGCGAGAAGAATGGAAGAGTTCGGAAGCATTTTTAAACATCAGCGGAATGCCGAGAACAATGGAAGAGTTCCGAAGCATTTTTATATGTCAGCGGAATTCCGAGAACAATGGAAGAGTTCAGAAGAATTTTTAAAAGTCAGCTGAATACCGAGAACAATGGAAGAGTTCCGAAGCATTTTTAATCTTCAGCAGAATTCTGAGAACAATGGAAGAGTTCTGAAGCATTCTTAAACTTCAGCGGTATTCCGAGAACAATGGAAGAGTTTCGAAGCATTTTTAAAAGTCAGCGGAATTCCGAGAACAATAGGAGAGTTGTGAAGCAATTTTAAGCGTCAGCGGAATTCCGAGAACAATGGAGGAGTTCCGAAGCATTTTTAAACGTCAGCGGAATTCCGAGAACAATGGAAGAGTTCTGAAGCATTTTTAAAAGTCAGCGGAATTCTGAGAACAATAGAAGAGTTGTGAAGCATTTTTAAGCGTCAGCGGAATTCCGAGAACAATGGAAGAATTCCGAAGCATTTTTAAACTTCAAAACTTCAGCGGAATTCCGAGAACAATGGAAGAGTTCCGAAGCATTTTTAAAAGTCAGCGGAATTCCGAGAACAATGGAAGGGTACCAAAGCATGTTTAAACTTCAGTGGAATTCTGAGAACAATGTAAGCGTTCCAAAGCATTTTTAAATTTCACCGGAATTCCGAGAACAATGGAAGAGTTCCGATGCATTTTTAAACGTCAGCGGAATTCCGAGAACAATGGAAGAGTTCCGAAGCATTTTTAAACGTCAGCGGAATTCCATGAACAATGGAAGAGTTCTGAAGGCTTTTTAAATGTCAGCGGAATTCCGAGAACACTAGAAGATTTCTGAAGCATTTTTAAATGTCAGCGGAATTCTGAGAACAATGGAAGCGTTCCGAAGCATTTTTAAACTTCAGCGGAATTTGGAGAACAATGGAAGAGTTCCGAAGCATTTTTAAAAGTCAGCGGAATTCCGAGAACAATGGAAGAGTTGTGAAGCATTTTTAAACGTCAGCGGAATTCCGAGAACAATGGAAGAGTTCCGAAGCAATTTTAAACGTCAGCGGAATTGCGAGAAGAATGGAAGAGTTCGGAAGCATTTTTAAACATCAGCGGAATGCCGAGAACAATGGAAGAGTTCCGAAGCATTTTTAAACATCAGCAGAATTCCGAGAACAATGGAAGAGTTCTGAAGCCTTTTTAAATGTCAGCCGAATTCCGAGAACAATGGAAGAGTTCCGAAGCATTTTTAAACTTCAGCAAAATTCCGAGAACAATGGAAGAGTTCCGAAGCATTCTTAAACTTCAGCGGAATTCCGAGAACAATGGAAGAGTTCCGAAGCATTTTTAAATATCAGCGGAATTCTGAGAACAATAGAAGAGTTGTGAAGCATTTTTAAGCGTCAGCGGAATTCCGAGAACAATGGAAGAGTTCCGAAGCAATTTTAAACGTCAGCGGAATTGCGAGAAGAATGGAAGAGTTCGGAAGCATTTTTAAACATCAGCGGAATGCCGAGAACAATGGAAGAGTTCCGAAGCATTTTTATATGTCAGCGGAATTCCGACAACAATGGAAGAGTCCGAAGCATTTTTAAACTTCAGCAGAATTCCGAGAACAATGGAAGAGTTCCGAAGCATTCTTAAACTTCAGTGGAATTCCGAGAACAATGGAAGAGTTCCGAAGCATTTTTAAATATCAGCAGAATTCCGAGAACAATAGAAGAGTTGTGAAGCATTTTTAAGCGTCAGCGGAATTCCGAGAACAATGGAAGAGTTCCGAAGCATTTTTAAACTTCAGCAGAATTCTGAGAACAATGGAAGAGTTCCGAAGCATTCTTAAACTTCAGCAGAATTCCGAGAACAATGTAAGAGTTTTGAAGCAATTTTAAGCGTCAGCAGAATTCCGAGAACAATGGAAGAGTTCCGAAGCATTTTTAAACGTCAACGGAATTCCGAGAACAATGGGAGAGTTCTGAAGCATTTTTAAAAGTCAGCGGAATTCTGAGAACAATAGAAGAGTTGTGAAGCATTTTTAAGCGTCAGCGGAATTCCGAGAACAATGGAAGAATTCCGAAGCATTTTTAAACTTCAAAACTTCAGCAGAATTCCGAGAACAATGGAAGAGTTCCGAAGCATTCTTAAACTTCAGCGGAATTCCGAGAACAATGGAAGAGTTTCGAAGCATTTTTAAAAGTCAGCGGAATTCCGAGAACAATGGAAGAGTTCCGAAGCATTTTTAAACTTCAGCAGACTTCCGAGAACAATGGAAGAGTTCCGAAGCATTCTTAAACTTCCGCGGAATTCCGAGAACAATGGAAGAGTTCCGAAGCATTTTTAAAAGTCAGCGGAATTCCGAGAACAATAGAAGAGTTGTGAAGCATTTTTAAGCGTCAGCGGAATTCCGAGAACAATGGAAGAGTTCCGAAGCATTTTTAAACTTCAGCAGAATTCCGAGAACAATGGAAGAGTTCCGAAGCATTCTTAAACTTCAGCGGAATTCCGAGAACATTGGACGAATTCCGAAGCATTTTTAAAAGTCAGCGGAATTCCGAGAACAATAGAAGAGGTGTGAAGCAATTTTAAGCGTCAGCGGAATTCCGAGAACAATGGAAGAATTCCGAAGCATTTTTAAATGTCAGCGGAATTGCGAGAAGAATGGAAGAGTTCGGAAGCATTTTTAAACATCAGCGGAATGCCGAGAACAATGGAAGAGTTCCGAAGCATTTTTATATGTCAGCGGAATTCCGAGAACAATGGAAGAGTTCAGAAGCATTTTTAAAAGTCAGCCGAATACCGAGAACAATGGAAGAGTTCCGAAGCATTTTTAAACTTCAGCAGAATTCTGAGAACAATGGAAGAGTTCCGAAGCATTCTTAAACTTCAGCGGTATTCCGAGAACAATGGAAGAGTTTCGAAGCATTTTTAAAAGTCAGCGGAATTCCGAGAACAATAGGAGAGTTGTGAAGCAATTTTAAGCGTCAGCGGAATTCCGAGAACAATGGAAGAATTCCGAAGCATTTTTAAACTTCAAAACTTCAGCGGAATTCCGAGAACAATGGAAGAGTTCCGAAGCATTTTTAAAAGTCAGCGGAATTCCGAGAACAATGGAAGATTTCCGAAGCATTTTTAAAAGTCAGCAGAATTCCGAGAACAATAGAAGGGTACCAAAGCATGTTTAAACTTCAGTGGAATTCTGAGAACAATGTAAGCGTTCCGAAGCATTTTTAAATTTCACCGGAATTCCGAGAACAATGGAAGAGTTCCGAAGCATTTTTAAACGTCAGCGGAATTCTGAGAACAATGGAAGAGTTCCGAAGCATTCTTAAACTTCAGCGGAATTCCGAGAACAATGTAAGAGTTTTGAAGCAATTTTAAGCGTCAGCGGAATTCCGAGAACAATGGAAGAGTTCCGAAGCATTTTTAAGCGTCAGCGGAATTCCGAGAACAATGGAAGAATTCCGAAGCATTCTTAAAGTTCAGCGGAATTCCAAGAACAATGGAAGAGTTCCGAAGCATTTTTAAAAGTCAGCGGAATTCCGAGAACAATGGAAGAGTTCCGAAGCATTTTTAAACTTCAGCAGAATTCCTGGAACAATGGAAGAGTTCCGAAGCATTTTTAAACGTCAGCGGAATTCCGAGAACAATGGAAGAGTTCCGAAGCATTTTTAAACTTCAGCGGAATTTGGAGAACAATCAAAGAGTTCCAAAGCATTTTTAAAAGTCAGCGGAATTCCGAGAACAATGGAAGAGTTGTGAAGCATTTTTAAACGTCAGCGGAATTCCGAGAACAATGGAAGAGTTCTGAAGCATTTTTAAATGTCAGCGGAATTTTGAGAACAATGGAAGAGTTCCGAAGCATTTTTAAATGTCAGCGGAATTCTGAGAACAATGAAAGAGTTCCAAAGCATTTTTAAACTTCAGCGGAATTCCGAGAACAATGGAAGAGTTCTGAAGCCTTTTTAAATGTCAGCGGAATTCCGAGAACAATGGAAGAGTTCCGAAGCATTTTTAAACTTCAGCAGAATTCCGAGAACAATGGAATAGTTGCGAAGCATTCTTAAACTTCAGCGGAATTCCGAGAACAATGGAAGAATTCCGAAGCATTTTTAAATGTCAGTGGAATTCCGAGAACAATGGAAGAGTTCCGAAGCATTCTTAAACTTCCGCGGAATTCCGAGAACAATGGAAGGGTTCCGAAGCATTTTTAAAAGTCAGTGGAATTCCGAGAACAATAGAAGAGTTGTGAAGCATTTTTAAGCGTCAGCAGAATTCCGAGAACAATGGAAGAGTTCCGAAGCATTTTTAAACTTCAGCAGAATTCCGAGAACAGTGGAAGAGTTCCGAAGCATTCTTAAACTTCAGCAGAATTCCGAGAACAATGGAATAGTTGTGAAGCACTCTTAAACTTCAGCGGAATTCCGAGAACAATGGAAGAATTCCGAAGCATTTTTAAATGTCAGCGGAATTCCGAGAACAATAGAAGAGTTGTGAAGCATTTTTAAGCGTCAGCGGAATTCCGAGAACAATGGAAGAGATCCGAAGCATTTTTAAATGTCAGCGGAATTTCGAGAACAATGGAAGAGTTGTGAAGCATTTTTAAACGTCAGCGGAATTCCGAGAACACTAGAAGATTTCCGAAGCATTTTTAAATGTCACCGGAATTCTGAGAACAATGGAAGCGTTCCGAAGCATTTTTAAACTTCAGCGGAATTTGGAGAACAATGGAAGAGTTCCGAAGCATTTTTAAAAGTCAGCGGAATTCCGAGAACAATGGAAGAGTTGTGAAGCATTTTTAAACGTCAGCGGAATTCCGAGAACATTGGAAGAGTTCCGAAGCAATTTTAAACGTCAGCGGAATTACGAGAACAATGGAAGAGTTCTGAACCATTTCTAAATGTCAGCGGAATTCCGAGAACAATGGAAGCGTTCCGAAGCATTTTTAAATGTCAGCGGAATTTTGAGAACAATGGAAGAGTTCCGAAGCATTTTTAAACTTCATCAGAATTCCGAGAACAATGGAAGAGTTCCGAATCATTTTTAAAAGCCAGCGGAATACCGAGAACAATGGAAGAGTTGTGAAGCATTTTTAAACGTCAGCAAAATTCCAGAACAATGGAAGAGTTCAGAAGCATTTTTAAATGTCAGCGGAATTCCAAGAACAATGGAAAATTTCCGAAGCATTTTTAAATGTCAGCAGAATTCCGAGAACAATGGAAGAGTTCCAAAGCATTTTTAAATGTCAGCGGAATTCTGAAAACAATGGAAGAGTTTCGAAACATTTTTAAACTTCAGCAGAATTCCGAGAACAATGGAAGAGTTCCGAAGCATTCTTAAACTTCCGCGGAATTCCGAGAACAATGGAAGAGTTCCGAAGCATTTTTAAAAGTCAGTGGAATTCCGAGAACAATAGAAGAGTTGTGAAGCATTTTTAAGCGTCAGCAGAATTCCGAGAACAATGGAAGAGTTCCGAAGCATTTTTAAACTTCAGCAGAATTCCGAGAACAGTGGAAGAGTTCCGAAGCATTCTTAAACTTCAGCGGAATTCCGAGAACAATGGACGAATTCCGAAGCATTTTTAAAAGTCAGCGGAATTCCGAGAACAATAGAAGAGTTGTGAAGCAATTTTAAGCGTCAGCGGAATCCCGAGAACAATGGAAGAATTCCGAAGCAATTTTAAATGTCAGCGGAATTGCGAGAAGAATGGAAGAGTTCGGAAGCATTTTTAAACATCAGCGGAATGCCGAGAACAATGGAAGAGTTCCGAAGCATTTTTATATGTCAGCGGAATTCCGAGAACAATGGAAGAGTTCAGAAGAATTTTTAAAAGTCAGCTGAATACCGAGAACAATGGAAGAGTTCCGAAGCATTTTTAATCTTCAGCAGAATTCTGAGAACAATGGAAGAGTTCCGAAGCATTCTTAAACTTCAGCGGTATTCCGAGAACAATGGAAGAGTTTCGAAGCATTTTTAAAAGTCAGCGGAATTCCGAGAACAATAGAAGAGTTGTGAAGCATTTTTAAGCGTCAGCGGAATTCCGAGAACAATGGAAGAGTTCCGAAGCATTTTTAAACTTCAGCAGAATTCCGAGAACAATGGAAGAGTTCCGAAGCATTCTTAAACTTCAGCGGAATTCCGAGAACATTGGACGAATTCCGAAGCATTTTTAAAAGTCAGCGGAATTCCGAGAACAATAGAAGAGGTGTGAAGCAATTTTAAGCGTCAGCGGAATTCCGAGAACAATGGAAGAATTCCGAAGCATTTTTAAATGTCAGCGGAATTGCGAGAAGAATGGAAGAGTTCGGAAGCATTTTTAAACATCAGCGGAATGCCGAGAACAATGGAAGAGTTCCGAAGCATTTTTATATGTCAGCGGAATTCCGAGAACAATGGAAGAGTTCAGAAGCATTTTTAAAAGTCAGCCGAATACCGAGAACAATGGAAGAGTTCCGAAGCATTTTTAAACTTCAGCAGAATTCTGAGAACAATGGAAGAGTTCCGAAGCATTCTTAAACTTCAGCGGTATTCCGAGAACAATGGAAGAGTTTCGAAGCATTTTTAAAAGTCAGCGGAATTCCGAGAACAATAGGAGAGTTGTGAAGCAATTTTAAGCGTCAGCGGAATTCCGAGAACAATGGAGGAGTTCCGAAGCATTTTTAAACGTCAGCGGAATTCGGAGAACAATGGAAGAGTTCTGAAGCATTTTTAAAAGTCAGCGGAATTCTGAGAACAATAGAAGAGTTGTGAAGCATTTTTAAGCGTCAGCGGAATTCCGAGAACAATGGAAGAATTCCGAAGCATTTTTAAACTTCAAAACTTCAGCGGAATTCCGAGAACAATGGAAGAGTTCCGAAGCATTTTTAAAAGTCAGCGGAATTCCGAGAACAATGGAAGGGTACCAAAGCATGTTTAAACTTCAGTGGAATTCTGAGAACAATGTAAGCGTTCCAAAGCATTTTTAAATTTCACCGGAATTCCGAGAACAATGGAAGAGTTCCGATGCATTTTTAAACGTCAGCGGAATTCCGAGAACAATGGAAGAGTTCCGAAGCATTTTTAAACGTCAGCGGAATTCCATGAACAATGGAAGAGTTCTGAAGGCTTTTTAAATGTCAGCGGAATTCCGAGAACACTAGAAGATTTCTGAAGCATTTTTAAATGTCAGCGGAATTCTGAGAACAATGGAAGCGTTCCGAAGCATTTTTAAACTTCAGCGGAATTTGGAGAACAATGGAAGAGTTCCGAAGCATTTTTAAAAGTCAGCGGAATTCCGAGAACAATGGAAGAGTTGTGAAGCATTTTTATACGTCAGCGGAATTCCGAGAACAATGGAAGAGTTCCGAAGCAATTTTAAACGTCAGCGGAATTGCGAGAAGAATGGAAGAGTTCGGAAGCATTTTTAAACATCAGCGGAATGCCGAGAACAATGGAAGAGTTCCGAAGCATTTTTAAACATCAGCAGAATTCCGAGAACAATGGAAGAGTTCTGAAGCCTTTTTAAATGTCAGCCGAATTCCGAGAACAATGGAAGAGTTCCGAAGCATTTTTAAACTTCAGCAAAATTCCGAGAACAATGGAAGAGTTCCGAAGCATTCTTAAACTTCAGCGGAATTCCGAGAACAATGGAAGAGTTCCGAAGCATTTTTAAATATCAGCGGAATTCTGAGAACAATAGAAGAGTTGTGAAGCATTTTTAAGCGTCAGCGGAATTCCGAGAACAATGGAAGAGTTCCGAAGCAATTTTAAACGTCAGCGTAATTGCGAGAAGAATGGAAGAGTTCGGAAGCATTTTTAAACATCAGCGGAATGCCGAGAACAATGGAAGAGTTCCGAAGCATTTTTATATGTCAGCGGAATTCCGAGAACAATGGAAGAGTCCGAAGCATTTTTAAACTTCAGCAGAATTCCGAGAACAATGGAAGAGTTCCGAAGCATTCTTAAACTTCAGTGGAATTCCGAGAACAATGGAAGAGTTCTGAAGCATTTTTAAATATCAGCGGAATTCCGAGATCAATAGAAGAGTTGTGAAGCATTTTTAAGCGTCAGCGGAATTCCGAGAACAATGGAAGAGTTCCGAAGCATTTTTAAACTTCAGCAGAATTCTGAGAACAATGGGAGAGTTCCGAAGCATTCTTAAACTTCAGCAGAATTCCGAGAACAATGTAAGAGTTTTGAAGCAATTTTAAGCGTCAGCAGAATTCCGAGAACAATGGAAGAGTTCCGAAGCATTTTTAAACGTCAACGGAATTCCGAGAACAATGGGAGAGTTCTGAAGCATTTTTAAAAGTCAGCGGAATTCTGAGAACAATAGAAGAGTTGTGAAGCATTTTTAAGCGTCAGCGGAATTCCGAGAACAATGGAAGAATTCCGAAGCATTTTTAAACTTCAAAACTTCAGCAGAATTCCGAGAACAATGGAAGAGTTCCGAAGCATTCTTAAACTTCAGCGGAATTCCGAGAACAATGGAAGAGTTTCGAAGCATTTTTAAAAGTCAGCGGAATTCCGAGAACAATGGAAGAGTTCCGAAGCATTTTTAAACTTCAGCAGACTTCCGAGAACAATGGAAGAGTTCCGAAGCATTCTTAAACTTCCGCGGAATTCCGAGAACAATGGAAGAGTTCCGAAGCATTTTTAAAAGTCAGCGGAATTCCGAGAACAATAGAAGAGTTGTGAAGCATTTTTAAGCGTCAGCGGAATTCCGAGAACAATGGAAGAGTTCCGAAGCATTTTTAAACTTCAGCAGAATTCCGAGAACAATGGAAGAGTTCCGAAGCATTCTTAAACTTCAGCGGAATTCCGAGAACATTGGACGAATTCCGAAGCATTTTTAAAAGTCAGCGGAATTCCGAGAACAATAGAAGAGGTGTGAAGCAATTTTAAGCGTCAGCGGAATTCCGAGAACAATGGAAGAATTCCGAAGCATTTTTAAATGTCAGCGGAATTGCGAGAAGAATGGAAGAGTTCGGAAGCATTTTTAAACATCAGCGGAATGCCGAGAACAATGGAAGAGTTCCGAAGCATTTTTATATGTCAGCGGAATTCCGAGAACAATGGAAGAGTTCAGAAGCATTTTTAAAAGTCAGCCGAATACCGAGAACAATGGAAGAGTTCCGAAGCATTTTTAAACTTCAGCAGAATTCTGAGAACAATGGAAGAGTTCCGAAGCATTCTTAAACTTCAGCGGTATTCCGAGAACAATGGAAGAGTTTCGAAGCATTTTTAAAAGTCAGCGGAATTCCGAGAACAATAGGAGAGTTGTGAAGCAATTTTAAGCGTCAGCGGAATTCCGAGAACAATGGAGGAGTTCCGAAGCATTTTTAAACGTCAGCGGAATTCGGAGAACAATGGAAGAGTTCTGAAGCATTTTTAAAAGTCAGCGGAATTCTGAGAACAATAGAAGAGTTGTGAAGCATTTTTAAGCGTCAGCGGAATTCCGAGAACAATGGAAGAATTCCGAAGCATTTTTAAACTTCAAAACTTCAGCGGAATTCCGAGAACAATGGAAGAGTTCCGAAGCATTTTTAAAAGTCAGCGGAATTCCGAGAACAATGGAAGATTTCCGAAGCATTTTTAAAAGTCAGCAGAATTCCGAGAACAATAGAAGGGTACCAAAGCATGTTTAAACTTCAGTGGAATTCTGAGAACAATGTAAGCGTTCCGAAGCATTTTTAAATTTCACCGGAATTCCGAGAACAATGGAAGAGTTCCGTAGCATTTTTAAACGTCAGCGGAATTCTGAGAACAATGGAAGAGTTCCGAAGCATTCTTAAACTTCAGCGGAATTCCGAGAACAATGTAAGAGTTTTGAAGCAATTTTAAGCGTCAGCGGAATTCCGAGAACAATGGAAGAGTTCCGAAGCATTTTTAAGCGTCAGCGGAATTCCGAGAACAATGGAAGAATTCCGAAGCATTCTTAAAGTTCAGCGGAATTCCAAGAACAATGGAAGAGTTCCAAAGCATTTTTAAAAGTCAGCGGAATTCCGAGAACAATGGAAGAGTTCCGAAGCATTTTTAAACTTCAGCAGAATTCCTGGAACAATGGAAGAGTTCCGAAGCATTTTTAAACGTCAGCGGAATTCCGAGAACAATGGAAGAGTTCCGAAGCATTTTTAAACTTCAGCGGAATTTGGAGAACAATCAAAGAGTTCCAAAGCATTTTTAAAAGTCAGCGGAATTCCGAGAACAATGGAAGAGTTGTGAAGCATTTTTAAACGTCAGCGGAATTCCGAGAACAATGGAAGAGTTCTGAAGCATTTTTAAATGTCAGCGGAATTTTGAGAACAATGGAAGAGTTCCGAAGCATTTTTAAATGTCAGCGGAATTCTGAGAACAATGAAAGAGTTCCAAAGCATTTTTAAACTTCAGCGGAATTCCGAGAACAATGGAAGAGTTCTGAAGCCTTTTTAAATGTCAGCGGAATTCCGAGAACAATGGAAGAGTTCCGAAGCATTTTTAAACTTCAGCAGAATTCCGAGAACAATGGAATAGTTGCGAAGCATTCTTAAACTTCAGCGGAATTCCGAGAACAATGGAAGAATTCCGAAGCATTTTTAAATGTCAGCGGAATTCCGAGAACAATGGAAGAGTTCCGAAGCATTCTTAAACTTCCGCGGAATTCCGAGAACAATGGAAGGGTTCCGAAGCATTTTTAAAAGTCAGTGGAATTCCGAGAACAATAGAAGAGTTGTGAAGCATTTTTAAGCGTCAGCAGAATTCCGAGAACAATGGAAGAGTTCCGAAGCATTTTTAAACTTCAGCAGAATTCCGAGAACAGTGGAAGAGTTCCGAAGCATTCTTAAACTTCAGCAGAATTCCGAGAACAATGGAATAGTTGCGAAGCATTCTTAAACTTCAGCGGAATTCCGAGAACAATGGAAGAATTCCGAAGCATTTTTAAATGTCAGCGGAATTCCGAGAACAATAGAAGAGTTGTGAAGCATTTTTAAGCGTCAGCGGAATTCCGAGAACAATGGAAGAGATCCGAAGCATTTTTAAACGTCAGCGGAATTTCGAGAACAATGGAAGAGTTGTGAAGCATTTTTAAACGTCAGCGGAATTCCGAGAACACTAGAAGATTTCCGAAGCATTTTTAAATGTCACCGGAATTCTGAGAACAATGGAAGCGTTCCGAAGCATTTTTAAACTTCAGCGGAATTTGGAGAACAATGGAAGAGTTCCGAAGCATTTTTAAAAGTCAGCGGAATTCCGAGAACAATGGAAGAGTTGTGAAGCATTTTTAAACGTCAGCGGAATTCCGAGAACATTGGAAGAGTTCCGAAGCAATTTTAAACGTCAGCGGAATTACGAGAACAATGGAAGAGTTCTGAACCATTTCTAAATGTCAGCGGAATTCCGAGAACAATGGAAGCGTTCCGAAGCATTTTTAAATGTCAGCGGAATTTTGAGAACAATGGAAGAGTTCCGAAGCATTTTTAAACTTCATCAGAATTCCGAGAACAATGGAAGAGTTCCGAATCATTTTTAAAAGCCAGCGGAATACCGAGAACAATGGAAGAGTTGTGAAGCATTTTTAAACGTCAGCAAAATTCCAGAACAATGGAAGAGTTCAGAAGCATTTTTAAATGTCAGCGGAATTCCAAGAACAATGGAAAATTTCCGAAGCATTTTTAAATGTCAGCAGAATTCCGAGAACAATGGAAGAGTTCCAAAGCATTTTTAAATGTCAGCGGAATTCTGAAAACAATGGAAGAGTTTCGAAACATTTTTAAACTTCAGCAGAATTCCGAGAACAATGGAAGAGTTCCGAAGCATTCTTAAACTTCCGCGGAATTCCGAGAACAATGGAAGAGTTCCGAAGCATTTTTAAAAGTCAGTGGAATTCCGAGAACAATAGAAGAGTTGTGAAGCATTTTTAAGCGTCAGCAGAATTCCGAGAACAATGGAAGAGTTCCGAAGCATTTTTAAACTTCAGCAGAATTCCGAGAACAGTGGAAGAGTTCCGAAGCATTCTTAAACTTCAGCGGAATTCCGAGAACAATGGACGAATTCCGAAGCATTTTTAAAAGTCAGCGGAATTCCGAGAACAATAGAAGAGTTGTGAAGCAATTTTAAGCGTCAGCGGAATCCCGAGAACAATGGAAGAATTCCGAAGCAATTTTAAATGTCAGCGGAATTGCGAGAAGAATGGAAGAGTTCGGAAGCATTTTTAAACATCAGCGGAATGCCGAGAACAATGGAAGAGTTCCGAAGCATTTTTATATGTCAGCGGAATTCCGAGAACAATGGAAGAGTTCAGAAGAATTTTTAAAAGTCAGCTGAATACCGAGAACAATGGAAGAGTTCCGAAGCATTTTTAATCTTCAGCAGAATTCTGAGAACAATGGAAGAGTTCCGAAGCATTCTTAAACTTCAGCGGTATTCCGAGAACAATGGAAGAGTTTCGAAGCATTTTTAAAGTCAGCGGAATTCCGAGAACAATAGAAGAGTTGTGAAGCATTTTTAAGCGTCAGCGGAATTCCGAGAACAATGGAAGAGTTCCGAAGCATTTTTAAACTTAAGCAGAATTCCGAGAACAATGGAAGAGTTCCGAAGCATTCTTAAACTTCAGCGGAATTCCGAGAACATTGGACGAATTCCGAAGCATTTTTAAAAGTCAGCGGAATTCCGAGAACAATAGAAGAGGTGTGAAGCAATTTTAAGCGTCAGCGGAATTCCGAGAACAATGGAAGAATTCCGAAGCATTTTTAAATGTCAGCGGAATTGCGAGAAGAATGGAAGAGTTCGGAAGCATTTTTAAACATCAGCGGAATGCCGAGAACAATGGAAGAGTTCCGAAGCATTTTTATATGTCAGCGGAATTCCGAGAACAATGGAAGAGTTCAGAAGCATTTTTAAAAGTCAGCCGAATACCGAGAACAATGGAAGAGTTCCGAAGCATTTTTAAACTTCAGCAGAATTCTGAGAACAATGGAAGAGTTCCGAAGCATTCTTAAACTTCAGCGGTATTCCGAGAACAATGGAAGAGTTTCGAAGCATTTTTAAAAGTCATCGGAATTCCGAGAACAATAGGAGAGTTGTGAAGCAATTTTAAGCGTCAGCGGAATTCCGAGAACAATGGAGGAGTTCCGAAGCATTTTTAAACGTCAGCGGAATTCGGAGAACAATGGAAGAGTTCTGAAGCATTTTTAAAAGTCAGCGGAATTCTGAGAACAATAGAAGAGTTGTGAAGCATTTTTAAGCGTCAGCGGAATTCCGAGAACAATGGAAGAATTCCGAAGCATTTTTAAACTTCAAAACTTCAGCGGAATTCCGAGAACAATGGAAGAGTTCCGAAGCATTTTTAAAAGTCAGCGGAATTCCGAGAACAATGGAAGATTTCCGAAGCATTTTTAAAAGTCAGCAGAATTCCGAGAGCAATAGAAGGGTACCAAAGCATGTTTAAACTTCAGTGGAATTCTGAGAACAATGTAAGCGTTCCGAAGCATTTTTAAATTTCACCGGAATTCCGAGAACAATGGAAGAGTTCCGAAGCATTTTTAAACGTCAGCGGAATTCTGAGAACAATGGAAGAGTTCCGAAGCATTCTTAAACTTCAGCGGAATTCCGAGAACAATGTAAGAGTTTTGAAGCAATTTTAAGCGTCAGCGGAATTCCGAGAACAATGGAAGAGTTCCGAAGCATTTTTAAGCGTCAGCGGAATTCCGAGAACAATGGAAGAATTCCGAAGCATTCTTAAAGTTCAGCGGAATTCCAAGAACAATGGAAGAGTTCCGAAGCATTTTTAAAAGTCAGCGGAATTCCGAGAACAATGGAAGAGTTCCGAAGCATTTTTAAACTTCAGCAGAATTCCTGGAACAATGGAAGAGTTCCGAAGCATTTTTAAACGTCAGCGGAATTCCGAGAACAATGGAAGAGTTCCGAAGCATTTTTAAACTTCAGCGGAATTTGGAGAACAATCAAAGAGTTCCAAAGCATTTTTAAAAGTCAGCGGACTTCCGAGAACAATGGAAGAGTTGTGAAGCATTTTTAAACGTCAGCGGAATTCCGAGAACAATGGAAGAGTTCTGAAGCATTTTTAAATGTCAGCGGAATTTTGAGAACAATGGAAGAGTTCCGAAGCATTTTTAAATGTCAGCGGAATTCTGAGAACAATGAAAGAGTTCCAAAGCATTTTTAAACTTCAGCGGAATTCCGAGAACAATGGAAGAGTTCTGAAGCCTTTTTAAATGTCAGCGGAATTCCGAGAACAATGGAAGAGTTCCGAAGCATTTTTAAACTTCAGCAGAATTCCGAGAACAATGGAATAGTTGCGAAGCATTCTTAAACTTCAGCGGAATTCCGAGAACAATGGAAGAATTCCGAAGCATTTTTAAATGTCAGCGGAATTCCGAGAACAATGGAAGAGTTCCGAAGCATTCTTAAACTTCCGCGGAATTCCGAGAACAATGGAAGAGTTCTGAAGCATTTTTAAGCGTCAGCAGAATTCCGAGAACAATGGAAGAGTTCCGAAGCATTTTTAAACTTCAGCAGAATTCCGAGAACAGTGGAAGAGTTCCGAAGCATTCTTAAACTTCAGCAGAATTCCGAGAACAATGGAATAGTTGCGAAGCATTCTTAAACTTCAGCGGAATTCCGAGAACAATGGAAGAATTCCGAAGCATTTTTAAATGTCAGCGGAATTCCGAGAACAATAGAAGAGTTGTGAAGCATTTTTAAGCGTCAGCGGAATTCCGAGAACAATGGAAGAGATCCGAAGCATTTTTAAACGTCAGCGGAATTTCGAGAACAATGGAAGAGTTGTGAAGCATTTTTAAACGTCAGCGGAATTCCGAGAACACTAGAAGATTTCCGAAGCATTTTTAAATGTCACCGGAATTCTGAGAACAATGGAAGCGTTCCGAAGCATTTTTAAACTTCAGCGGAATTTGGAGAACAATGGAAGAGTTCCGAAGCATTTTTAAAAGTCAGCGGAATTCCGAGAACAATGGAAGAGTTGTGAAGCATTTTTAAACGTCAGCGGAATTCCGAGAACATTGGAAGAGTTCCGAAGCAATTTTAAACGTCAGCGGAATTACGAGAACAATGGAAGAGTTCTGAACCATTTCTAAATGTCAGCGGAATTCCGAGAACAATGGAAGCGTTCCGAAGCATTTTTAAATGTCAGCGGAATTTTGAGAACAATGGAAGAGTTCCGAAGCATTTTTAAACTTCATCAGAATTCCGAGAACAATGGAAGAGTTCCGAATCATTTTTAAAAGCCAGCGGAATACCGAGAACAATGGAAGAGTTGTGAAGCATTTTTAAACGTCAGCAAAATTCCAGAACAATGGAAGAGTTCAGAAGCATTTTTAAATGTCAGCGGAATTCCAAGAACAATGGAAAATTTCCGAAGCATTTTTAAATGTCAGCAGAATTCCGAGAACAATGGAAGAGTTCCAAAGCATTTTTAAATGTCAGCGGAATTCTGAAAACAATGGAAGAGTTTCGAAACATTTTTAAACTTCAGCAGAATTCCGAGAACAATGGAAGAGTTCCGAAGCATTCTTAAACTTCCGCGGAATTCCGAGAACAATGGAAGAGTTCCGAAGCATTTTTAAAAGTCAGTGGAATTCCGAGAACAATAGAAGAGTTGTGAAGCATTTTTAAGCGTCAGCAGAATTCCGAGAACAATGGAAGAGTTCCGAAGCATTTTTAAACTTCAGCAGAATTCCGAGAACAGTGGAAGAGTTCCGAAGCATTCTTAAACTTCAGCGGAATTCCGAGAACAATGGACGAATTCCGAAGCATTTTTAAAAGTCAGCGGAATTCCGAGAACAATAGAAGAGTTGTGAAGCAATTTTAAGCGTCAGCGGAATCCCGAGAACAATGGAAGAATTCCGAAGCAATTTTAAATGTCAGCGGAATTGCGAGAAGAATGGAAGAGTTCGGAAGCATTTTTAAACATCAGCGGAATGCCGAGAACAATGGAAGAGTTCCGAAGCATTTTTATATGTCAGCGGAATTCCGAGAACAATGGAAGAGTTCAGAAGAATTTTTAAAAGTCAGCTGAATACCGAGAACAATAGGAGAGTTGTGAAGCAATTTTAAGCGTCAGCGGAATTCCGAGAACAATGGAGGAGTTCCGAAGCATTTTTAAACGTCAGCGGAATTCCGAGAACAATGGAAGAGTTCTGAAGCATTTTTAAAAGTCAGCGGAATTCTGAGAACAATAGAAGAGTTGTGAAGCATTTTTAAGCGTCAGCGGAATTCCGAGAACAATGGAAGAATTCCGAAGCATTTTTAAACTTCAAAACTTCAGCGGAATTCCGAGAACAATGGAAGAGTTCCGAAGCATTTTTAAAAGTCAGCGGAATTCCGAGAACAATGGAAGGGTACCAAAGCATGTTTAAACTTCAGTGGAATTCTGAGAACAATGTAAGCGTTCCGAAGCATTTTTAAATTTCACCGGAATTCCGAGAACAATGGAAGAGTTCCGATGCATTTTTAAACGTCAGCGGAATTCCGAGAACAATGGAAGAGTTCCGAAGCATTTTTAAACGTCAGCGGAATTCCATGAACAATGGAAGAGTTCTGAAGGCTTTTTAAATGTCAGCGGAATTCCGAGAACACTAGAAGATTTCTGAAGCATTTTTAAATGTCAGCGGAATTCTGAGAACAATGGAAGCGTTCCGAAGCATTTTTAAACTTCAGCGGAATTTGGAGAACAATGGAAGAGTTCCGAAGCATTTTTAAAAGTCAGCGGAATTCCGAGAACAATGGAAGAGTTGTGAAGCATTTTTAAACGTCAGCGGAATTCCGAGAACAATGGAAGAGTTCCGAAGCAATTTTAAACGTCAGCGGAATTGCGAGAATAATGGAAGAGTTCGGAAGCATTTTTAAACATCAGCGGAATGCCGAGAACAATGGAAGAGTTCCGAAGCATTTTTATATGTCAGCGGAATTCCGAGAACAATGGAAGAGTCCGAAGCATTTTTAAACTTCAGTGGAATTACGACAATGGAAGAGTTCCAAAGCATTTTTAAACATCAGCAGAATTCCGAGAACAATGGAAGAGTTCTGAAGCCTTTTTAAATGTCAGCCGAATTCCGAGAACAATGGAACAGTTCCGAAGCATTTTTAAACTTCAGCAAAATTTCGAGAACAATGGAAGAGTTCCGAAGCATTCTTAAACTTCAGCGGAATTCCGAGAACAATGGAAGAGTTCCGAAGCATTTTTAAAAGTCAGCGGAATTCCGAGAACAATGGAAGGGTACCAAAGCATGTTTAAACTTCAGTGGAATTCTGAGAACAATGTAAGCGTTCCGAAGCATTTTTAAATTTCACCGGAATTCCGAGAACAATGGAAGAGTTCCGATGCATTTTTAAACGTCAGCGGAATTCCGAGAACAATGGAAGAGTTCCGAAGCATTTTTAAACGTCAGCGGAATTCCATGAACAATGGAAGAGTTCTGAAGGCTTTTTAAATGTCAGCGGAATTCCGAGAACACTAGAAGATTTCTGAAGCATTTTTAAATGTCAGCGGAATTCTGAGAACAATGGAAGCGTTCCGAAGCATTTTTAAACTTCAGCGGAATTTGGAGAACAATGGAAGAGTTCCGAAGCATTTTTAAAAGTCAGCGGAATTCCGAGAACAATGGAAGAGTTGTGAAGCATTTTTAAACGTCAGCGGAATTCCGAGAACAATGGAAGAGTTCCGAAGCAATTTTAAACGTCAGCGGAATTGCGAGAAGAATGGAAGAGTTCGGAAGCATTTTTAAACATCAGCGGAATGCCGAGAACAATGGAAGAGTTCCGAAGCATTTTTATATGTCAGCGGAATTCCGAGAACAATGGAAGAGTCCGAAGCATTTTTAAACTTCAGTGGAATTACGACAATGGAAGAGTTCCAAAGCATTTTTAAACATCAGCAGAATTCCGAGAACAATGGAAGAGTTCTGAAGCCTTTTTAAATGTCAGCCGAATTCCGAGAACAATGGAACAGTTCCGAAGCATTTTTAAACTTCAGCAAAATTTCGAGAACAATGGAAGAGTTCCGAAGCATTCTTAAACTTCAGCGGAATTCCGAGAACAATGGAAGAGTTCCGAAGCATTTTTAAATATCAGCGGAATTCTGAGAACAATAGAAGAGTTGTGAAGCATTTTTAAGCGTCAGCGGAATTCCGAGAACAATGGAAGAGTTCCGAAGCAATTTTAAACGTCAGCGGAATTGCGAGAAGAATGGAAGAGTTCGGAAGCATTTTTAAACATCAGCGGAATGCCGAGAACAATGGAAGAGTTCCGAAGCATTTTTATATGTCAGCAGAATTCCGAGAACAATGGAAGAGTCCGAAGCATTTTTAAACTTCAGCAGAATTCCGAGAACAATGGAAGAGTTCCGAAGCATTCTTAAACTTCAGTGGAATTCCGAGAACAATGGAAGAGTTCCGAAGCATTTTTAAATATCAGCGGAATTCCGAGAACAATAGAAGAGTTGTGAAGCATTTTTAAACGTCAGCGGAATTCCGAGAACAATGGAAGAGTTCCGAAGCATTTTTAAACTTCAGCAGAATTCTGAGAACAATGGAAGAGTTCCGAAGCATTCTTAAACTTCAGCGGAATTCCGAGAACAATGTAAGAGTTTTGAAGCAATTTTAAGCGTCAGCAGAATTCCGAGAACAATGGAAGAGTTCCGAAGCATTTTTAAACGTCAACGGAATTCCGAGAACAATGGGAGAGTTCTGAAGCATTTTTAAAAGTCAGCGGAATTCTGAGAACAATAGAAGAGTTGTGAAGCATTTTTAAGCGTCAGCGGAATTCCGAGAACAATGGAAGAATTCCGAAGCATTTTTAAACTTCAAAACTTCAGCAGAATTCCGAGAACAATGGAAGAGTTCCGAAGCATTCTTAAACTTCCGCGGAATTCCGAGAACAATGGAAGAGTTCCGAAGCATTTTTAAAAGTCAGCGGAATTCCGAGAACAATAGAAGAGTTGTGAAGCATTTTTAAGCGTCAGCGGAATTCCGAGAACAATGGAAGAGTTCCGAAGCATTTTTAAACTTCAGCAGAATTCCGAGAACAATGGAAGAGTTCCGAAGCATTCTTAAACTTCAGCGGAATTCCGAGAACATTGGACGAATTCCGAAGCATTTTTAAAAGTCAGCGGAATTCCGAGAACAATAGAAGAGGTGTGAAGCAATTTTAAGCGTCAGCGGAATTCCGAGAACAATGGAAGAATTCCGAAGCATTTTTAAATGTCAGCGGAATTGCGAGAAGAATGGAAGAGTTCGGAAGCATTTTTAAACATCAGCGGAATGCCGAGAACAATGGAAGAGTTCCGAAGCATTTTTATATGTCAGCGGAATTCCGAGAACAATGGAAGAGTTCAGAAGCATTTTTAAAAGTCAGCCGAATACCGAGAACAATGGAAGAGTTCCGAAGCATTTTTAAACTTCAGCAGAATTCTGAGAACAATGGAAGAGTTCCGAAGCATTCTTAAACTTCAGCGGTATTCCGAGAACAATGGAAGAGTTTCGAAGCATTTTTAAAAGTCAGCGGAATTCCGAGAACAATAGGAGAGTTGTGAAGCAATTTTAAGCGTCAGCGGAATTCCGAGAACAATGGAGGAGTTCCGAAGCATTTTTAAACGTCAGCGGAATTCGGAGAACAATGGAAGAGTTCTGAAGCATTTTTAAAAGTCAGCGGAATTCTGAGAACAATAGAAGAGTTGTGAAGCATTTTTAAGCGTCAGCGGAATTCCGAGAACAATGGAAGAATTCCGAAGCATTTTTAAACTTCAAAACTTCAGCGGAATTCCGAGAACAATGGAAGAGTTCCGAAGCATTTTTAAAAGTCAGCGGAATTCCGAGAACAATGGAAGATTTCCGAAGCATTTTTAAAAGTCAGCAGAATTCCGAGAACAATAGAAGGGTACCAAAGCATGTTTAAACTTCAGTGGAATTCTGAGAACAATGTAAGCGTTCCGAAGCATTTTTAAATTTCACCGGAATTCCGAGAACAATGGAAGAGTTCCGAAGCATTTTTAAACGTCAGCGGAATTCCGAGAACAATGGAAGAGTTCCGAAGCATTTTTAAACGTCAGCGGAATTCCGAGAACAATGGAAGAGTTCTGAAGGCTTTTTAAATGTCAGCGGAATTCCGAGAACACTAGAAGATTTTCGAAGCAATTTTAAATGTCAGCGGAATTCTGAGAACAATGGAAGCGTTCCAAAGCATTTTTAAACTTCAGCGGAATTTGGAGAACAATGGAAGAGTTCCGAAGCATTTTTAAAAGTCAGCGGAATTCCGAGAACAATGGAAGAGTTGTGAAGCATTTTTAAACGTCAGCGGAATTCCGAGAACAATGGAAGAGTTCCGAAGCATTCTTAAACTTCAGCGGTATTCCGAGAACAATGGAAGAGTTTCGAAGCATTTTTAAAAGTCAGCGGAATTCCGAGAACAATAGGAGAGTTGTGAAGCAATTTTAAGCGTCAGCGGAATTCCGAGAACAATGGAGGAGTTCCGAAGCATTTTTAAACGTCAGCAGAATTCGGAGAACAATGGAAGAGTTCTGAAGCATTTTTAAAAGTCAGCGGAATTCTGAGAACAATAGAAGAGTTGTGAAGCATTTTTAAGCGTCAGCGGAATTCCGAGAACAATGGAAGAATTCCAAAGCATTTTTAAACTTCAAAACTTCAGCGGAATTCCGAGAACAATGGAAGAGTTCCGAAGCATTTTTAAAAGTGAGCGGAATTCCGAGAACAATGGAAGATTTCCGAAGCATTTTTAAAAGTCAGCAGAATTCCGAGAACAATAGAAGGGTACCAAAGCATGTTTAAACTTCAGTGGAATTCTGAGAACAATGTAAGCGTTCCGAAACATTTTTAAATTTCACCGGAATTCCGAGAACAATGGAAGAGTTCCGAAGCATTTTTAAACGTCAGCGGAATTCCGAGAACAATGGAAGAGTTCCGAAGCATTTTTAAACGTCAGCGGAATTCCGAGAACAATGGAAGAGTTCTGAAGGCTTTTTAAATGTCAGCGGAATTCCGAGAACACTAGAAGATTTCCGAAGCAATTTTAAATGTCAGCGGAATTCTGAGAACAATGGAAGCGTTCCAAAGCATTTTTAAACTTCAGCGGAATTTGGAGAACAATGGAAGAGTTCCGAAGCATTTTTAAAAGTCAGCGGAATTCCGAGAACAATGGAAGAGTTGTGAAGCATTTTTAAACGTCAGCGGAATTCCGAGAACAATGGAAGAGTTCCGAAGCATGTTTAAACTTCAGCAGAATTCTGAGAACAAAGGAAGAGTTCCGAAGCATTCTTAAACTTCAGCGGAATTCCGAGAACAATGTAAGAGTTTTGAAGCAATTTTAAGCGTCAGCAGAATTCCGAGAACAATGGAAGAGTTCCGAAGCATTTTTAAACGTCAACGGAATTCCGAGAACAATGGGAGAGTTCTGAAGCATTTTTAAAAGTCAGCGGAATTCTGAGAACAATAGAAGAGTTGTGAAGCATTTTTAAGCGTCAGCGGAATTCCGAGAACAATGGAAGAATTCTGAAGCATTTTTAAACTTCAAAACTTCAGCAGAATTCCGAGAACAATGGAAGAGTTCCGAAGCATTCTTAAACTTCAGCGGAATTCCGAGAACAATGGAAGAGTTTCGAAGCATTTTTAAAAGTCAGCGGAATTCCGAGAACAATGGAAGAGTTCCGAAGCATTTTTAAACTTCAGCAGACTTCCGAGAACAATGGAAGAGTTCCAAAGCATTCTTAAACTTCCGCGGAATTCCGAGAACAATGGAAGAGTTCCGAAGCATTTTTAAAAGTCAGCGGAATTCCGAGAACAATAGAAGAGTTGTGAAGCATTTTTAAGCGTCAGCGGAATTCCGAGAACAATGGAAGAGTTCCGAGGCATTTTTAAACTTCAGCAGAATTCCGAGAACAATGGAAGAGTTCCGAAGCATTCTTAAACTTCAGCGGAATTCCGAGAACAATGGACGAATTCCGAAGCATTTTTAAAAGTCAGCGGAATTCCGAGAACAATAGAAGAGGTGTGAAGCAATTTTAAGCGTCAGCGGAATTCCGAGAACAATGGAAGAATTCCGAAGCATTTTTAAATGTCAGCGGAATTGCGAGAAGAATGGAAGAGTTCGGAAGCATTTTTAAACATCAGCGGAATGCCGAGAACAATGGAAGAGTTCCGAAGCATTTTTATATGTCAGCGGAATTCCGAGAACAATGGAAGAGTTCAGAAGCATTTTTAAAAGTCAGCCGAATACCGAGAACAATGGAAGAGTTCCGAAGCATTTTTAAACTTCAGCAGAATTCTGAGAACAATGGAAGAGTTCCGAAGCATTCTTAAACTTCAGCGGTATTCCGAGAACAATGGAAGAGTTTCGAAGCATTTTTAAAAGTCAGCGGAATTCCGAGAACAATAGGAGAGTTGTGAAGCAATTTTAAGCGTCAGCGGAATTCCGAGAACAATGGAGGAGTTCCGAAGCATTTTTAAACGTCAGCGGAATTCGGAGAACAATGGAAGAGTTCTGAAGCATTTTTAAAAGTCAGCGGAATTCTGAGAACAATAGAAGAGTTGTGAACCATTTTTAAGCGTCAGCGGAATTCCGAGAACAATGGAAGAATTCCGAAGCATTTTTAAACTTCAAAACTTCAGCGGAATTCCGAGAACAATGGAAGAGTTCCGAAGCATTTTTAAAAGTCAGCGGAATTCCGAGAACAATGGAAGATTTCCGAAGCATTTTTAACAGTCAGCAGAATTCCGAGAACAATAGAAGGGTACCAAAGCATGTTTAAACTTCAGTGGAATTCTGAGAACAATGTAAGCGTTCCGAAGCATTTTTAAATTTCACCGGAATTCCGAGAACAATGGAAGAGTTCCGAAGCATTTTTAAACGTCAGCGGAATTCCGAGAACAATGGAAGAATTCCGAAGCATTTTTAAACGTCAGCTGAATTCCGAGAACAATAGAAGAGTTGTGAAGCATTTTTAAGCGTCAGCGGAATTCCGAGAACAATGGAAGAGATCCGAAGCATTTTTAAACGTCAGCGGAATTTCGAGAACAATGGAAGAGTTGTGAAGCATTTTTAAACGTCAGCGGAATTCCGAGAACAATGGAAGAGTTCCGAAGCATTTTTAAACGTTAGCGGAATTCCGAGAACAATGGAAGAGTTGTGAAGCATTTTTAAGCGTCAGCGGAATTCCGAGAACAATGGAAGAGATCCGAAGCATTTTTAAACGTCAGCGGAATTTCGAGAACAATGGAAGAGTTGTGAAGCATTTTTAAACGTCAGCGGAATTCCGAGAACAATGGAAGAGTTCCGAAGCATTTTTAAACGTTAGCGGAATTCCGAGAACAATGGAAGAGTTCTGAAGCCTTTTTAAATGTCAGCGGAATTCCGAGAACAATGGAAGAGTTCCGAAGCATTTTTAAATGTCAGCGAAATTCTGAGAACAATGGAAGAGTTCCGAAGCATTTTTAAACTTCAGCAGCATTCCGAGAACAATGGAAGAGTTCCGAAGCATACTTAAACTTCAGCGGAATTCCGAGAACAATGGAAGAGATCCGAAGCATTTTTAAACGTCAGCGGAATTCCGAGAACAATGGAAGAGTTCTGAAGGCTTTTTAAATGTCAGCGGAATTCCGAGAACACTAGAAGATTTCCAAAGCATTTTTAAATGTCAGCGGAATTCTGAGAACAATGGAAGCATTCCGAAGCATTTTTAAAAGTCAGCGGAAATCCGAGAACAATGGAAGAGTTGTGAAGCATTTTTAAACGTCAGCGGAATTCCGAGAACAATGGAAGAGTTCCGAAGCAATTTTAAACGTCAGCGGAATTGCGAGAAGAATGGAAGAGTTCGGAAGCATTTTTAAACATCAGCGGAATGCCGAGAACAATGGAAGAGTTCCGAAGCATTTTTATATGTCAGCGGAATTCCGAGAACAATGGAAGAGTCCGAAGCATTTTTAAACTTCAGCAGAATTCCGAGAACAATGGAAGAGTTCCGAAGCATTCTTAAACTTCAGTGGAATTCCGAGAACAATGGAAGAGTTCCGAAGCATTTTTAAATATCAGCGGAATTCCGAGAACAATAGAAGAGTTGTGAAGCATTTTTAAGCGTCAGCGGAATTCCGAGAACAATGGAAGAGTTCCGAAGCATTTTTAAACTTCAGCAGAATTCTGAGAACAATGGAAGAGTTTCGAAGCATTTTTAAACTTCAAAACTTCAGCAGAATTCCGAGAACAATGGAAGAGTTCCGAAGCATTCTTAAACTTCAGCGGAATTCCGAGAACAATGGAAGAGTTTCGAAGCATTTTTAAAAGTCAGCGGAATTCCGAGAACAATGGAAGAGTTCCGAAGCATTTTTAAACTTCAGCAGACTTCCGAGAACAATGGAAGAGTTCCGAAGCATTCTTAAACTTCCGCGGAATTCCGAGAACAATGGAAGAGTTCCGAAGCATTTTTAAAAGTCAGCGGAATTCCGAGAACAATAGAAGAGTTGTGAAGCATTTTTAAGCGTCAGCGGAATTCCGAGAACAATGGAAGAGTTCCGAAGCATTTTTAAACTTCAGCAGAATTCCAAGAACAATGGAAGAGTTCCGAAGCATTCTTAAACTTCAGCGGAATTCCGAGAACAATGGACGAATTCCGAAGCATTTTTAAAAGTCAGCGGAATTCCGAGAACAATAGAAGAGGTGTGAAGCAATTTTAAGCGTCAGCGGAATTCCGAGAACAATGGAAGAATTCCGAAGCATTTTTAAATGTCAGCGGAATTGCGAGAAGAATGGAAGAGTTCGGAAGCATTTTTAAACATCAGCGGAATGCCGAGAACAATGGAAGAGTTCCGAAGCATTTTTATATGTCAGCGGAATTCCGAGAACAATGGAAGAGTTCAGAAGC
Source organism: Phyllobates terribilis (assembly GCF_046119375.1). Lineage (NCBI taxonomy): Eukaryota > Metazoa > Chordata > Amphibia > Anura > Dendrobatidae > Phyllobates > Phyllobates terribilis. Next base: position 16,085,404 of record NW_027362775.1, on the reverse strand, counting down.
ATTTTTAAAAGTCAGCCGAATACCGAGAACAATGGAAGAGTTCCGAAGCATTTTTAAACTTCAGCAGAATTCTGAGAACAATGGAAGAGTTCCGAAGCATTCTTAAACTTCAGCGGTATTCCGAGAACAATGGAAGAGTTCCGAAGCATTTTTAAAAGTCAGCGGAATTCCGAGAACAATGGAAGAGTTGTGAAGCATTTTTAAACGTCAGCGGAATTCCGAGAACAATGGAAGAGTTCCGAAGCATGTTTAAACTTCAGCAGAATTCTGAGAACAAAGGAAGAGTTCCGAAGCATTCTTAAACTTCAGCGGAATTCCGAGAACAATGTAAGAGTTTTGAAGCAATTTTAAGCGTCAGCAGAATTCCGAGAACAATGGAAGAGTTCCGAAGCATTTTTAAACGTCAACGGAATTCCGAGAACAATGGGAGAGTTCTGAAGCATTTTTAAAAGTCAGCGGAATTCTGAGAACAATAGAAGAGTTGTGAAGCATTTTTAAGCGTCAGCGGAATTCCGAGAACAATGGAAGAATTCTGAAGCATTTTTAAACTTCAAAACTTCAGCAGAATTCCGAGAACAATGGAAGAGTTCCGAAGCATTCTTAAACTTCAGCGGAATTCCGAGAACAATGGAAGAGTTTCGAAGCATTTTTAAAAGTCAGCGGAATTCCGAGAACAATGGAAGAGTTCCGAAGCATTTTTAAACTTCAGCAGACTTCCGAGAACAATGGAAGAGTTCCGAAGCATTCTTAAACTTGCGCGGAATTCCGAGAACAATGGAAGAGTTCCGAAGCATTTTTAAAAGTCAGCGGAATTCCGAGAACAATAGAAGAGTTGTGAAGCATTTTTAAGCGTCAGCGGAATTCCGAGAACAATGGAAGAGTTCCGAGGCATTTTTAAACTTCAGCAGAATTCCGAGAACAATGGAAGAGTTCCGAAGCATTCTTAAACTTCAGCGGAATTCCGAGAACAATGGACGAATTCCGAAGCATTTTTAAAAGTCAGCGGAATTCCGAGAACAATAGAAGAGGTGTGAAGCAATTTTAAGCGTCAGCGGAATTCCGAGAACAATGGAAGAATTCCGAAGCATTTTTAAATGTCAGCGGAATTGCGAGAAGAATGGAAGAGTTCGGAAGCATTTTTAAACATCAGCGGAATGCCGAGAACAATGGAAGAGTTCCGAAGCATTTTTATATGTCAGCGGAATTCCGAGAACAATGGAAGAGTTCAGAAGCATTTTTAAAAGTCAGCCGAATACCGAGAACAATGGAAGAGTTCCGAAGCATTTTTAAACTTCAGCAGAATTCTGAGAACAATGGAAGAGTTCCGAAGCATTCTTAAACTTCAGCGGTATTCCGAGAACAATGGAAGAGTTTCGAAGCATTTTTAAAAGTCAGCGGAATTCCGAGAACAATAGGAGAGTTGTGAAGCAATTTTAAGCGTCAGCGGAATTCCGAGAACAATGGAGGAGTTCCGAAGCATTTTTAAACGTCAGCGGAATTCGGAGAACAATGGAAGAGTTCTGAAGCATTTTTAAAAGTCAGCGGAATTCTGAGAACAATAGAAGAGTTGTGAAGCATTTTTAAGCGTCAGCGGAATTCCGAGAACAATGGAAGAATTCCGAAGCATTTTTAAACTTCAAAACTTCAGCGGAATTCCGAGAACAATGGAAGAGTTCCGAAGCATTTTTAAAAGTCAGCGGAATTCCGAGAACAATGGAAGATTTCCGAAGCATTTTTAACAGTCAGCAGAATTCCGAGAACAATAGAAGGGTACCAAAGCATGTTTAAACTTCAGTGGAATTCTGAGAACAATGTAAGCGTTCCGAAGCATTTTTAAATTTCACCGGAATTCCGAGAACAATGGAAGAGTTCCGAAGCATTTTTAAACGTCAGCGGAATTCCGAGAACAATGGAAGAATTCCGAAGCATTTTTAAACGTCAGCGGAATTCCGAGAACAATAGAAGAGTTGTGAAGCATTTTTAAGCGTCAGCGGAATTCCGAGAACAATGGAAGAGATCCGAAGCATTTTTAAACGTCAGCGGAATTTCGAGAACAATGGAAGAGTTGTGAAGCATTTTTAAACGTCAGCGGAATTCCGAGAACAATGGAAGAGTTCCGAAGCATTTTTAAACGTTAGCGGAATTCCGAGAACAATGGAAGAGTTGTGAAGCATTTTTAAGCGTCAGCGGAATTCCGAGAACAATGGAAGAGATCCGAAGCATTTTTAAACGTCAGCGGAATTTCGAGAACAATGGAAGAGTTGTGAAGCATTTTTAAACGTCAGCGGAATTCCGAGAACAATGGAAGAGTTCCGAAGCATTTTTAAACGTTAGCGGAATTCCGAGAACAATGGAAGAGTTCTGAAGCCTTTTTAAATGTCAGCGGAATTCCGAGAACAATGGAAGAGTTCCGAAGCATTTTTAAATGTCAGCGGAATTCTGAGAACAATGGAAGAGTTCCGAAGCATTTTTAAACTTCAGCAGAATTCCGAGAACAATGGAAGAGTTCCGAAGCATTTTTAAATGTCAGCGAAATTCTGAGAACAATGGAAGAGTTCCGAAGCATTTTTAAACTTCAGCAGCATTCCGAGAACAATGGAAGAGTTCCGAAGCATACTTAAACTTCAGCGGAATTCCGAGAACAATGGAAGAGTTCTGAAGCATTTTTAAAAGTCAGCGGAATACCGAGAACAATGGAAGAGTTGTGAAGCATTTTTAAACGTCAGCGGAATTCCAGAACAATGGAAGAGTTCCGAAGCATTTTTAAACGTCAGCGGAATTCCGAGAACCATGGAAGAGTTCTGAACCATTTCTTAATGTCAGCGGAATTCCGAGAACAATGGAAGCGTTCCGAAGCATTTTTAAATGTCAGCGGAATTTTGAGAACAATGGAAGAGTTCCGAAGCATTTTTAAACTTCATCAGAATTCCGAGAACAATGGAAGAGTCCCGAATCATTTTTAAAAGCCAGCGGAATACCGAGAACAATGAAAGAGTTGTGAAGCATTTTTACACGTCAGCAAAATTCCAGAACAATGGAAGAGTTCAGAAGCATTTTTAAATGTCAGCGGAATTCCAAGAACAATGGAAAAGTTCCGAAGCATTTTTAAATGTCAGCAGAATTCCGAGAACAATGGAAGAGTTCCAAAGCATTTTTAAATGTCAGCGGAATTCTGAAAACAATGGAAGAGTTCCGAAGCATTTTTAAACTTCAGCCGAATTCCGAGAACAATGGAAGAGTTCCGAAGCATTCTTAAACTTCTGCGGAATTCTGAGAACAATGGAAGAGTTCCGAAGCATTTTTAAACATCAGCGGAATTCCGAGAAAAATGGAAGAGATCCGAAGCATTTTTAAACGTCAGCGGAATTCCGAGAACAATGGAAGAGTTCTGAAGGCTTTTTAAATGTCAGCGGAATTCCGAGAACACTAGAAGATTTCCAAAGCATTTTTAAATGTCAGCGGAATTCTGAGAACAATGGAAGCATTCCGAAGCATTTTTAAAAGTCAGCGGAAATCCGAGAACAATGGAAGAGTTGTGAAGCATTTTTAAACGTCAGCGGAATTCCGAGAACAATGGAAGAGTTCCGAAGCAATTTTAAACGTCAGCGGAATTGCGAGAAGAATGGAAGAGTTCGGAAGCATTTTTAAACATCAGCGGAATGCCGAGAACAATGGAAGAGTTCCGAAGCATTTTTATATGTCAGCGGAATTCCGAGAACAATGGAAGAGTCCGAAGCATTTTTAAACTTCAGCAGAATTCCGAGAACAATGGAAGAGTTCCGAAGCATTCTTAAACTTCAGTGAAATTCCGAGAACAATGGAAGAGTTCCGAAGCATTTTTAAATATCAGCGGAATTCCGAGAACAATAGAAGAGTTGTGAAGCATTTTTAAGCGTCAGCGGAATTCCGAGAACAATGGAAGAGTTCCGAAGCATTTTTAAACTTCAGCAGAATTCTGAGAACAATGGAAGAGTTTCGAAGCATTTTTAAACTTCAAAACTTCAGCAGAATTCCGAGAACAATGGAAGAGTTCCGAAGCATTCTTAAACTTCAGCGGAATTCCGAGAACAATGGAAGAGTTTCGAAGCATTTTTAAAAGTCAGCGGAATTCCGAGAACAATGGAAGAGTTCCGAAGCATTTTTAAACTTCAGCAGACTTCCGAGAACAATGGAAGAGTTCCGAAGCATTCTTAAACTTCCGCGGAATTCCGAGAACAATGGAAGAGTTCCGAAGCATTTTTAAAAGTCAGCGGAATTCCGAGAACAATAGAAGAGTTGTGAAGCATTTTTAAGCGTCAGCGGAATTCCGAGAACAATGGAAGAGTTCCGAAGCATTTTTAAACTTCAGCAGAATTCCAAGAACAATGGAAGAGTTCCGAAGCATTCTTAAACTTCAGCGGAATTCCGAGAACAATGGACGAATTCCGAAGCATTTTTAAAAGTCAGCGGAATTCCGAGAACAATAGAAGAGGTGTGAAGCAATTTTAAGCGTCAGCGGAATTCCGAGAACAATGGAAGAATTCCGAAGCATTTTTAAATGTCAGCGGAATTGCGAGAAGAATGGAAGAGTTCGGAAGCATTTTTAAACATCAGCGGAATGCCGAGAACAATGGAAGAGTTCCGAAGCATTTTTATATGTCAGCGGAATTCCGAGAACAATGGAAGAGTTCAGAAGCATTTTTAAAAGTCAGCCGAATACCGAGAACAATGGAAGAGTTCCGAAGCATTTTTAAACTTCAGCAGAATTCTGAGAACAATGGAAGAGTTCCGAAGCATTCTTAAACTTCAGCGGTATTCCGAGAACAATGGAAGAGTTTCGAAGCATTTTTAAAAGTCAGCGGAATTCCGAGAACAATAGGAGAGTTGTGAAGCAATTTTAAGCGTCAGCGGAATTCCGAGAACAATGGAGGAGTTCCGAAGCATTTTTAAATGTCAGCGAAATTCTGAGAACAATGGAAGAGTTCCGAAGCATTTTTAAACTTCAGCAGCATTCCGAGAACAATGGAAGAGTTCCGAAGCATACTTAAACTTCAGCGGAATTCCGAGAACAATGGAAGAGTTCTGAAGCATTTTTAAAAGTCAGCGGAATACCGAGAACAATGGAAGAGTTGTGAAGCATTTTTAAACGTCAGCGGAATTCCAGAACAATGGAAGAGTTCCGAAGCATTTTTAAACGTCAGCGGAATTCCGAGAACCATGGAAGAGTTCTGAACCATTTCTTAATGTCAGCGGAATTCCGAGAACAATGGAAGCGTTCCGAAGCATTTTTAAATGTCAGCGGAATTTTGAGAACAATGGAAGAGTTCCGAAGCATTTTTAAACTTCATCAGAATTCCGAGAACAATGGAAGAGTCCCGAATCATTTTTAAAAGCCAGCGGAATACCGAGAACAATGAAAGAGTTGTGAAGCATTTTTACACGTCAGCAAAATTCCAGAACAATGGAAGAGTTCAGAAGCATTTTTAAATGTCAGCGGAATTCCAAGAACAATGGAAAAGTTCCGAAGCATTTTTAAATGTCAGCAGAATTCCGAGAACAATGGAAGAGTTCCAAAGCATTTTTAAATGTCAGCGGAATTCTGAAAACAATGGAAGAGTTCCGAAGCATTTTTAAACTTCAGCCGAATTCCGAGAACAATGGAAGAGTTCCGAAGCATTCTTAAACTTCTGCGGAATTCTGAGAACAATGGAAGAGTTCCGAAGCATTTTTAAACATCAGCGGAATTCCGAGAAAAATGGAAGAGATCCGAAGCATTTTTAAACGTCAGCGGAATTCCGAGAACAATGGAAGAGTTCTGAAGGCTTTTTAAATGTCAGCGGAATTCCGAGAACACTAGAAGATTTCCAAAGCATTTTTAAATGTCAGCGGAATTCTGAGAACAATGGAAGCATTCCGAAGCATTTTTAAAAGTCAGCGGAAATCCGAGAACAATGGAAGAGTTGTGAAGCATTTTTAAACGTCAGCGGAATTCCGAGAACAATGGAAGAGTTCCGAAGCAATTTTAAACGTCAGCGGAATTGCGAGAAGAATGGAAGAGTTCGGAAGCATTTTTAAACATCAGCGGAATGCCGAGAACAATGGAAGAGTTCCGAAGCATTTTTATATGTCAGCGGAATTCCGAGAACAATGGAAGAGTCCGAAGCATTTTTAAACTTCAGCAGAATTCCGAGAACAATGGAAGAGTTCCGAAGCATTCTTAAACTTCAGTGAAATTCCGAGAACAATGGAAGAGTTCCGAAGCATTTTTAAATATCAGCGGAATTCCGAGAACAATAGAAGAGTTGTGAAGCATTTTTAAGCGTCAGCGGAATTCCGAGAACAATGGAAGAGTTCCGAAGCATTTTTAAACTTCAGCAGAATTCTGAGAACAATGGAAGAGTTTCGAAGCATTTTTAAACTTCAAAACTTCAGCAGAATTCCGAGAACAATGGAAGAGTTCCGAAGCATTCTTAAACTTCAGCGGAATTCCGAGAACAATGGAAGAGTTTCGAAGCATTTTTAAAAGTCAGCGGAATTCCGAGAACAATGGAAGAGTTCCGAAGCATTTTTAAACTTCAGCAGACTTCCGAGAACAATGGAAGAGTTCCGAAGCATTCTTAAACTTCCGCGGAATTCCGAGAACAATGGAAGAGTTCCGAAGCATTTTTAAAAGTCAGCGGAATTCCGAGAACAATAGAAGAGTTGTGAAGCATTTTTAAGCGTCAGCGGAATTCCGAGAACAATGGAAGAGTTCCGAAGCATTTTTAAACTTCAGCAGAATTCCAAGAACAATGGAAGAGTTCCGAAGCATTCTTAAACTTCAGCGGAATTCCGAGAACAATGGACGAATTCCGAAGCATTTTTAAAAGTCAGCGGAATTCCGAGAACAATAGAAGAGGTGTGAAGCAATTTTAAGCGTCAGCGGAATTCCGAGAACAATGGAAGAATTCCGAAGCATTTTTAAATGTCAGCGGAATTGCGAGAAGAATGGAAGAGTTCGGAAGCATTTTTAAACATCAGCGGAATGCCGAGAACAATGGAAGAGTTCCGAAGCATTTTTATATGTCAGCGGAATTCCGAGAACAATGGAAGAGTTCAGAAGCATTTTTAAAAGTCAGCCGAATACCGAGAACAATGGAAGAGTTCCGAAGCATTTTTAAACTTCAGCAGAATTCTGAGAACAATGGAAGAGTTCCGAAGCATTCTTAAACTTCAGCGGTATTCCGAGAACAATGGAAGAGTTTCGAAGCATTTTTAAAAGTCAGCGGAATTCCGAGAACAATAGGAGAGTTGTGAAGCAATTTTAAGCGTCAGCGGAATTCCGAGAACAATGGAGGAGTTCCGAAGCATTTTTAAACGTCAGCGGAATTCGGAGAACAATGGAAGAGTTCTGAAGCATTTTTAAAAGTCAGCGGAATTCTGAGAACAATAGAAGAGTTGTGAAGCATTTTTAAGCGTCAGCGGAATTCCGAGAACAATGGAAGAATTCCGAAGCATTTTTAAACTTCAAAACTTCAGCGGAATTCCGAGAACAATGGAAGAGTTCCGAAGCATTTTTAAAAGTCAGCGGAATTCCGAGAACAATGGAAGATTTCCGAAGCATTTTTAAAAGTCAGCAGAATTCCGAGAACAATAGAAGGGTACCAAAGCATGTTTAAACTTCAGTGGAATTCTGAGAACAATGTAAGCGTTCCGAAGCATTTTTAAATTTCACCGGAATTCCGAGAACAATGGAAGAGTTCCGAAGCATTTTTAAACGTCAGCGGAATTCCGAGAACAATGGAAGAGTTCTGAAGAATTTTTAAACGTCAGCGGAATTCCGAGAACAATGGAAGAGTTCTGAAGGCTTTTCAAATGTCAGCGGAATTCCGAGAACACTAGAAGATTTCCGAAGCAATTTTAAATGTCAGCGGAATTCTGAGAACAATGGAAGCGTTCCAAAGCATTTTTAAACTTCAGCGGAATTTGGAGAACAATGGAAGAGTTCCGAAGCATTTTTAAAAGTCAGCGGAATTCCGAGAACAAAGGAAGAGTTGTGAAGCATTTTTAAACGTCAGCGGAATTCCGAGAACAATGGAAGAGTTCCGAAGCAATTTTAAACGTCAGCGGAATTGCGAGAAGAATGGAAGAGTTCGGAAGCATTTTTAAACATCAGCAGAATTCCGAGAACAATGGAAGAGTTCTGAAGCCTTTTTAAATGTCAACCGAATTCCGAGAACAATGGAAGAGTTCCGAAGCATTTTTAAACTTCAGCGGAATTCCGAGAACAATGGAAGAGTTCCGAAGCATTTTTAAATATCAGCGGAATTCCGAGAACAATAGAAGAGTTGTGAAGCATTTTTAAGCGTCAGCGGAATTCCGAGAACAATGGAAGAGTTCCGAAGCATTTTTAAACTTCAGCAGAATTCTGAGAACAATAGAAGAGTTCCGAAGCATTCTTAAACTTCAGCGGAATTCCGAGAACAATGTAAGAGTTTTGAAGCAATTTTAAGCGTCAGCGGAATTCCGAGAACAATGGAAGAGTTCCGAAGCATTTTTAAGCGTCAGCGGAATTCCGAGAACAATGGAAGAATTCCGAAGCATTTTTAAACTTCAAAACTTTAGCAGAATTCCGAGAACAATGGAAGAGTTCCGAAGCATTTTTAAACGTCAGCGGAATTTCGAGAACAATGGAAGAGTTGTGAAGCATTTTTAAACGTCAGCGGAATTCCGAGAACAATGGAAGAGTTCCGAAGCATTTTTAAACGTTAGCGGAATTCCGAGAACAATGGAAGAGTTGTGAAGCATTTTTAAGCGTCAGCGGAATTCCGAGAACAATGGAAGAGATCCGAAGCATTTTTAAACGTCAGCGGAATTTCGAGAACAATGGAAGAGTTGTGAAGCATTTTTAAACGTCAGCGGAATTCCGAGAACAATGGAAGAGTTCCGAAGCATTTTTAAACGTTAGCGGAATTCCGAGAACAATGGAAGAGTTCTGAAGCCTTTTTAAATGTCAGCGGAATTCCGAGAACAATGGAAGAGTTCCGAAGCATTTTTAAATGTCAGCGGAATTCTGAGAACAATGGAAGAGTTCCGAAGCATTTTTAAACTTCAGCAGAATTCCGAGAACAATGGAAGAGTTCCGAAGCATTTTTAAATGTCAGCGAAATTCTGAGAACAATGGAAGAGTTCCGAAGCATTTTTAAACTTCAGCAGCATTCCGAGAACAATGGAAGAGTTCCGAAGCATACTTAAACTTCAGCGGAATTCCGAGAACAATGGAAGAGTTCTGAAGCATTTTTAAAAGTCAGCGGAATACCGAGAACAATGGAAGAGTTGTGAAGCATTTTTAAACGTCAGCGGAATTCCAGAACAATGGAAGAGTTCCGAAGCATTTTTAAACGTCAGCGGAATTCCGAGAACCATGGAAGAGTTCTGAACCATTTCTAAATGTCAGCGGAATTCCGAGAACAATGGAAGCGTTCCGAAGCATTTTTAAATGTCAGCGGAATTTTGAGAACAATGGAAGAGTTCCGAAGCATTTTTAAACTTCATCAGAATTCCGAGAACAATGGAAGAGTCCCGAATCATTTTTAAAAGCCAGCGGAATACCGAGAACAATGAAAGAGTTGTGAAGCATTTTTACACGTCAGCAAAATTCCAGAACAATGGAAGAGTTCAGAAGCATTTTTAAATGTCAGCGGAATTCCAAGAACAATGGAAAAGTTCCGAAGCATTTTTAAATGTCAGCAGAATTCCGAGAACAATGGAAGAGTTCCAAAGCATTTTTAAATGTCAGCGGAATTCTGAAAACAATGGAAGAGTTCCGAAGCATTTTTAAACTTCAGCCGAATTCCGAGAACAATGGAAGAGTTCCGAAGCATTCTTAAACTTCTGCGGAATTCTGAGAACAATGGAAGAGTTCCGAAGCATTTTTAAACGTCAGCGGAATTCCGAGAAAAATGGAAGAGATCCGAAGCATTTTTAAACGTCAGCGGAATTCCGAGAACAATGGAAGAGTTCTGAAGGCTTTTTAAATGTCAGCGGAATTCCGAGAACACTAGAAGATTTCCAAAGCATTTTTAAATGTCAGCGGAATTCTGAGAACAATGGAAGCATTCCGAAGCATTTTTAAAAGTCAGCGGAAATCCGAGAACAATGGAAGAGTTGTGAAGCATTTTTAAACGTCAGCGGAATTCCGAGAACAATGGAAGAGTTCCGAAGCAATTTTAAACGTCAGCGGAATTGCGAGAAGAATGGAAGAGTTCGGAAGCATTTTTAAACATCAGCGGAATGCCGAGAACAATGGAAGAGTTCCGAAGCATTTTTATATGTCAGCGGAATTCCGAGAACAATGGAAGAGTCCGAAGCATTTTTAAACTTCAGCAGAATTCCGAGAACAATGGAAGAGTTCCGAAGCATTCTTAAACTTCAGTGGAATTCCGAGAACAATGGAAGAGTTCCGAAGCATTTTTAAATATCAGCGGAATTCCGAGAACAATAGAAGAGTTGTGAAGCATTTTTAAGCGTCAGCGGAATTCCGAGAACAATGGAAGAGTTCCGAAGCATTTTTAAACTTCAGCAGAATTCTGAGAACAATGGAAGAGTTTCGAAGCATTTTTAAACTTCAAAACTTCAGCAGAATTCCGAGAACAATGGAAGAGTTCCGAAGCATTCTTAAACTTCAGCGGAATTCCGAGAACAATGGAAGAGTTTCGAAGCATTTTTAAAAGTCAGCGGAATTCCGAGAACAATGGAAGAGTTCCGAAGCATTTTTAAACTTCAGCAGACTTCCGAGAACAATGGAAGAGTTCCGAAGCATTCTTAAACTTCCGCGGAATTCCGAGAACAATGGAAGAGTTCCGAAGCATTTTTAAAAGTCAGCGGAATTCCGAGAACAATAGAAGAGTTGTGAAGCATTTTTAAGCGTCAGCGGAATTCCGAGAACAATGGAAGAGTTCCGAAGCATTTTTAAACTTCAGCAGAATTCCAAGAACAATGGAAGAGTTCCGAAGCATTCTTAAACTTCAGCGGAATTCCGAGAACAATGGACGAATTCCGAAGCATTTTTAAAAGTCAGCGGAATTCCGAGAACAATAGAAGAGGTGTGAAGCAATTTTAAGCGTCAGCGGAATTCCGAGAACAATGGAAGAATTCCGAAGCATTTTTAAATGTCAGCGGAATTGCGAGAAGAATGGAAGAGTTCGGAAGCATTTTTAAACATCAGCGGAATGCCGAGAACAATGGAAGAGTTCCGAAGCATTTTTATATGTCAGCGGAATTCCGAGAACAATGGAAGAGTTCAGAAGCATTTTTAAAAGTCAGCCGAATACCGAGAACAATGGAAGAGTTCCGAAGCATTTTTAAACTTCAGCAGAATTCTGAGAACAATGGAAGAGTTCCGAAGCATTCTTAAACTTCAGCGGTATTCCGAGAACAATGGAAGAGTTTCGAAGCATTTTTAAAAGTCAGCGGAATTCCGAGAACAATAGGAGAGTTGTGAAGCAATTTTAAGCGTCAGCGGAATTCCGAGAACAATGGAGGAGTTCCGAAGCATTTTTAAACGTCAGCGGAATTCGGAGAACAATGGAAGAGTTCTGAAGCATTTTTAAAAGTCAGCGGAATTCTGAGAACAATAGAAGAGTTGTGAAGCATTTTTAAGCGTCAGCGGAATTCCGAGAACAATGGAAGAATTCCGAAGCATTTTTAAACTTCAAAACTTCAGCGGAATTCCGAGAACAATGGAAGAGTTCCGAAGCATTTTTAAAAGTCAGCGGAATTCCGAGAACAATGGAAGATTTCCGAAGCATTTTTAAAAGTCAGCAGAATTCCGAGAACAATAGAAGGGTACCAAAGCATGTTTAAACTTCAGTGGAATTCTGAGAACAATGTAAGCGTTCCGAAGCATTTTTAAATTTCACCGGAATTCCGAGAACAATGGAAGAGTTCCGAAGCATTTTTAAACGTCAGCGGAATTCCGAGAACAATGGAAGAGTTCTGAAGAATTTTTAAACGTCAGCGGAATTCCGAGAACAATGGAAGAGTTCTGAAGGCTTTTCAAATGTCAGCGGAATTCCGAGAACACTAGAAGATTTCCGAAGCAATTTTAAATGTCAGCGGAATTCTGAGAACAATGGAAGCGTTCCAAAGCATTTTTAAACTTCAGCGGAATTTGGAGAACAATGGAAGAGTTCCGAAGCATTTTTAAAAGTCAGCGGAATTCCGAGAACAAAGGAAGAGTTGTGAAGCATTTTTAAACGTCAGCGGAATTCCGAGAACAATGGAAGAGTTCCGAAGCAATTTTAAACGTCAGCGGAATTGCGAGAAGAATGGAAGAGTTCGGAAGCATTTTTAAACATCAGCGGAATGCCGAGAACAATGGAAGAGTTCCGAAGCATTTTTATATGTCAGCGGAATTCCGAGAACAATGGAAGAGTCCGAAGCATTTTTAAACTTCAGCAGAATTCCGAGAACAATGGAAGAGTTCCGAAGCATTCTTAAACTTCAGTGGAATTCCGAGAACAATGGAAGAGTTCCGAAGCATTTTTAAATATCAGCGGAATTCCGAGAACAATAGAAGAGTTGTGAAGCATTTTTAAGCGTCAGCGGAATTCCGAGAACAATGGAAGAGTTCCGAAGCATTTTTAAACTTCAGCAGAATTCTGAGAACAATGGAAGAGTTTCGAAGCATTTTTAAACTTCAAAACTTCAGCAGAATTCCGAGAACAATGGAAGAGTTCCGAAGCATTCTTAAACTTCAGCGGAATTCCGAGAACAATGGAAGAGTTTCGAAGCATTTTTAAAAGTCAGCGGAATTCCGAGAACAATGGAAGAGTTCCGAAGCATTTTTAAACTTCAGCAGACTTCCGAGAACAATGGAAGAGTTCCGAAGCATTCTTAAACTTCCGCGGAATTCCGAGAACAATGGAAGAGTTCCGAAGCATTTTTAAAAGTCAGCGGAATTCCGAGAACAATAGAAGAGTTGTGAAGCATTTTTAAGCGTCAGCGGAATTCCGAGAACAATGGAAGAGTTCCGAAGCATTTTTAAACTTCAGCAGAATTCCAAGAACAATGGAAGAGTTCCGAAGCATTCTTAAACTTCAGCGGAATTCCGAGAACAATGGACGAATTCCGAAGCATTTTTAAAAGTCAGCGGAATTCCGAGAACAATAGAAGAGGTGTGAAGCAATTTTAAGCGTCAGCGGAATTCCGAGAACAATGGAAGAATTCCGAAGCATTTTTAAATGTCAGCGGAATTGCGAGAAGAATGGAAGAGTTCGGAAGCATTTTTAAACATCAGCGGAATGCCGAGAACAATGGAAGAGTTCCGAAGCATTTTTATATGTCAGCGGAATTCCGAGAACAATGGAAGAGTTCAGAAGCATTTTTAAAAGTCAGCCGAATACCGAGAACAATGGAAGAGTTCCGAAGCATTTTTAAACTTCAGCAGAATTCTGAGAACAATGGAAGAGTTCCGAAGCATTCTTAAACTTCAGCGGTATTCCGAGAACAATGGAAGAGTTTCGAAGCATTTTTAAAAGTCATGGGAATTCCGAGAACAATAGGAGAGTTGTGAAGCAATTTTAAGCGTCAGCGGAATTCCGAGAACAATGGAGGAGTTCCGAAGCATTTTTAAACGTCAGCGGAATTCGGAGAACAATGGAAGAGTTCTGAAGCATTTTTAAAAGTCAGCGGAATTCTGAGAACAATAGAAGAGTTGTGAAGCATTTTTAAGCGTCAGCGGAATTCCGAGAACAATGGAAGAATTCCGAAGCATTTTTAAACTTCAAAACTTCAGCGGAATTCCGAGAACAATGGAAGAGTTCCGAAGCATTTTTAAAAGTCAGCGGAATTCCGAGAACAATGGAAGATTTCCGAAGCATTTTTAAAAGTCAGCAGAATTCCGAGAACAATAGAAGGGTACCAAAGCATGTTTAAACTTCAGTGGAATTCTGAGAACAATGTAAGCGTTCCGAAGCATTTTTAAATTTCACCGGAATTCCGAGAACAATGGAAGAGTTCCGAAGCATTTTTAAACGTCAGCGGAATTCCGAGAACAATGGAAGAGTTCTGAAGAATTTTTAAACGTCAGCGGAATTCCGAGAACAATGGAAGAGTTCTGAAGGCTTTTCAAATGTCAGCGGAATTCCGAGAACACTAGAAGATTTCCGAAGCAATTTTAAATGTCAGCGGAATTCTGAGAACAATGGAAGCGTTCCAAAGCATTTTTAAACTTCAGCGGAATTTGGAGAACAATGGAAGAGTTCCGAAGCATTTTTAAAAGTCAGCGGAATTCCGAGAACAAAGGAAGAGTTGTGAAGCATTTTTAAACGTCAGCGGAATTCCGAGAACAATGGAAGAGTTCCGAAGCAATTTTAAACGTCAGCGGAATTGCGAGAAGAATGGAAGAGTTCGGAAGCATTTTTAAACATCAGCAGAATTCCGAGAACAATGGAAGAGTTCTGAAGCCTTTTTAAATGTCAACCGAATTCCGAGAACAATGGAAGAGTTCCGAAGCATTTTTAAACTTCAGCGGAATTCCGAGAACAATGGAAGAGTTCCGAAGCATTTTTAAATATCAGCGGAATTCCGAGAACAATAGAAGAGTTGTGAAGCATTTTTAAGCGTCAGCGGAATTCCGAGAACAATGGAAGAGTTCCGAAGCATTTTTAAACTTCAGCAGAATTCTGAGAACAATAGAAGAGTTCCGAAGCATTCTTAAACTTCAGCGGAATTCCGAGAACAATGTAAGAGTTTTGAAGCAATTTTAAGCGTCAGCGGAATTCCGAGAACAATGGAAGAGTTCCGAAGCATTTTTAAGCGTCAGCGGAATTCCGAGAACAATGGAAGAATTCCGAAGCATTTTTAAACTTCAAAACTTTAGCAGAATTCCGAGAACAATGGAAGAGTTCCGAAGCATTTTTAAACGTCAGCGGAATTTCGAGAACAATGGAAGAGTTGTGAAGCATTTTTAAACGTCAGCGGAATTCCGAGAACAATGGAAGAGTTCCGAAGCATTTTTAAACGTTAGCGGAATTCCGAGAACAATGGAAGAGTTGTGAAGCATTTTTAAGCGTCAGCGGAATTCCGAGAACAATGGAAGAGATCCGAAGCATTTTTAAACGTCAGCGGAATTTCGAGAACAATGGAAGAGTTGTGAAGCATTTTTAAACGTCAGCGGAATTCCGAGAACAATGGAAGAGTTCCGAAGCATTTTTAAACGTTAGCGGAATTCCGAGAACAATGGAAGAGTTCTGAAGCCTTTTTAAATGTCAGCGGAATTCCGAGAACAATGGAAGAGTTCCGAAGCATTTTTAAATGTCAGCGGAATTCTGAGAACAATGGAAGAGTTCCGAAGCATTTTTAAACTTCAGCAGAATTCCGAGAACAATGGAAGAGTTCCGAAGCATTTTTAAATGTCAGCGAAATTCTGAGAACAATGGAAGAGTTCCGAAGCATTTTTAAACTTCAGCAGCATTCCGAGAACAATGGAAGAGTTCCGAAGCATACTTAAACTTCAGCGGAATTCCGAGAACAATGGAAGAGTTCTGAAGCATTTTTAAAAGTCAGCGGAATACCGAGAACAATGGAAGAGTTGTGAAGCATTTTTAAACGTCAGCGGAATTCCAGAACAATGGAAGAGTTCCGAAGCATTTTTAAACGTCAGCGGAATTCCGAGAACCATGGAAGAGTTCTGAACCATTTCTAAATGTCAGCGGAATTCCGAGAACAATGGAAGCGTTCCGAAGCATTTTTAAATGTCAGCGGAATTTTGAGAACAATGGAAGAGTTCCGAAGCATTTTTAAACTTCATCAGAATTCCGAGAACAATGGAAGAGTCCCGAATCATTTTTAAAAGCCAGCGGAATACCGAGAACAATGAAAGAGTTGTGAAGCATTTTTACACGTCAGCAAAATTCCAGAACAATGGAAGAGTTCAGAAGCATTTTTAAATATCAGCGGAATTCCGAGAACAATAGAAGAGTTGTGAAGCATTTTTAAGCGTCAGCGGAATTCCGAGAACAATGGAAGAGTTCCGAAGCATTTTTAAACTTCAGCAGAATTCTGAGAACAATAGAAGAGTTCCGAAGCATTCTTAAACTTCAGCGGAATTCCGAGAACAATGTAAGAGTTTTGAAGCAATTTTAAGCGTCAGCGGAATTCCGAGAACAATGGAAGAGTTCCGAAGCATTTTTAAGCGTCAGCGGAATTCCGAGAACAATGGAAGAATTCCGAAGCATTTTTAAACTTCAAAACTTTAGCAGAATTCCGAGAACAATGGAAGAGTTCCGAAGCATTCTTAAACTTCAGCGGAATTCCGAGAACAATGGAAGAGTTCCGAAGCATTTTTAAAAGTCAGCGGAATTCCGAGAACAATGGAAGAGTTCCGAAGCATTTTTAAACTTCAGCAGAATTCCTGGAACAATGGAAGAGTTCCGAAGCATTTTTAAACGTCAGCGGAATTCCGAGAACAATGGAAGAGTTCCGAAGCATTTTTAAACTTCAGCGGAATTTGGAGAACAATCAAAGAGTTCCGAAGCATTTTTAAAAGTCAGCGGAATTCCGAGAACAATGGAAGAGTTGTGAAGCATTTTTAAATGTCAGCGGAATTCCGAGAACAATGGAAGAGTTCTGAAGCATTTTTAAATGTCAGCGGAATTTTGAGAACAATGGAAGAGTTCCGAAGCATTTTTAAATGTCAGCGGAATTCTGAGAACAATGAAAGAGTTCCAAAGCATTTTTAAACTTCAGCGGAATTCCGAGAACAATGGAAGAGTTCTGAAGCCTTTTTAAATGTCAGCGGAATTCCGAGAACATTGGAAGAGTTCCGAAGCATTTTTAAACTTCAGCAGAATTCCAAGAACAATGGAAGAGTTCCGAAGCATTCTTAAACTTCAGCGGAATTCCGAGAACAATGGACGAATTCCGAAGCATTTTTAAAAGTCAGCGGAATTCCGAGAACAATAGAAGAGGTCCGAAGCAATTTTAAGCGTCAGCGGAATTCCGTGAACAATGGAAGAATTCCGAAGCATTTTTAAATGTCAGCGGAATTGCGAGAAGAATGGAAGAGTTCGGAAGCATTTTTAAACATCAGCGGAATGCCGAGAACAATGGAAGAGTTCCGAAGCATTTTTATATGTCAGCGGAATTCCGAGAACAATGGAAGAGTTCAGAAGCATTTTTAAAAGTCAGCCGAATACCGAGAACAATGGAAGAGTTCCGAAGCATTTTTAAACTTCAGCAGAATTCTGAGAACAATGGAAGAGTTCCGAAGCATTCTTAAACTTCAGCGGTATTCCGAGAACAATGGAAGAGTTTCGAAGCATTTTTAAAAGTCAGCGGAATTCCGAGAACAATAGGAGAGTTGTGAAGCAATTTTAAGCTTCAGCGGAATTCCGAGAACAATGGAGGAGTTCCGAAGCATTTTTAAACGTCAGCGGAATTCGGAGAACAATGGAAGAGTTCTGAAGCATTTTTAAAAGTCAGCGGAATTCTGAGAACAATAGAAGAGTTGTGAAGCATTTTTAAGCGTCAGCGGAATTCCGAGAACAATGGAAGAATTCCGAAGCATTTTTAAACTTCAAAACTTCAGCGGAATTCCGAGAACAATGGAAGAGTTCCGAAGCATTTTTAAAAGTCAGCGGAATTCCGAGAACAATGGAAGATTTCCGAAGCATTTTTAAAAGTCAGCAGAATTCCGAGAACAATAGAAGGGTACCAAAGCATGTTTAAACTTCAGTGGAATTCTGAGAACAATGTAAGCGTTCCGAAGCATTTTTAAATTTCACCGGAATTCCGAGAACAATGGAAGAGTTCCGAAGCATTTTTAAACGTCAGCGGAATTCCGAGAACAATGGAAGAGTTCTGAAGCATTTTTAAACGTCAGCGGAATTCCGAGAACAATGGAAGAGTTCTGAAGGCTTTTCAAATGTCAGCGGAATTCCGAGAACACTAGAAGATTTCCGAAGCAATTTTAAATGTCAGCGGAATTCTGAGAACAATGGAAGCGTTCCAAAGCATTTTTAAACTTCAGCGGAATTTGGAGAACAATGGAAGAGTTCCGAAGCATTTTTAAAAGTCAGCGGAATTCCGAGAACAAAGGAAGAGTTGTGAAGCATTTTTAAACGTCAGCGGAATTCCGAGAACAATGGAAGAGTTCCGAAGCAATTTTAAACGTCAGCGGAATTGCGAGAAGAATGGAAGAGTTCGGAAGCATTTTTAAACATCAGCGGAATGCCGAGAACAATGGAAGAGTTCCGAAGCAATTTTATATGTCAGCGGAATTCCGAGAACAATGGAAGAGTCCGAAGCATTTTTAAACTTCAGCGGAATTACGACAATGGAAGAGATCCAAAGCATTTTTAAACATCAGCAGAATTCCGAGAACAATGGAAGAGTTCTGAAGCCTTTTTAAATGTCAACCGAATTCCGAGAACAATGGAAGAGTTCCGAAGCATTTTTAAACTTCAGCGGAATTCCGAGAACAATGGAAGAGTTCCGAAGCATTTTTAAATATCAGCGGAATTCCGAGAACAATAGAAGAGTTGTGAAGCATTTTTAAGCGTCAGCGGAATTCCGAGAACAATGGAAGAGTTCCGAAGCATTTTTAAACTTCAGCAGCATTCCGAGAACAATGGAAGAGTTCCGAAGCATACTTAAACTTCAGCGGAATTCCGAGAACAATGGAAGAGTTCTGAAGCATTTCTAAATGTCAGCGGAATTCCGAGAACAATGGAAGCGTTCCGAAGCATTTTTAAATGTCAGCGGAATTTTGAGAACAATGGAAGAGTTCTGAAGCATTTTTAAACTTCATCAGAATTCCGAGAACAATGGAAGAGTCCCGAATCATTTTTAAAAGCCAGCGGAATACCGAGAACAATGAAAGAGTTGTGAAGCATTCTTAAAGGTCAGCAAAATTCCAGAACAATGGAAGAGTTCAGAAGCATTTTTAAATGTCAGCGGAATTCCAAGAACAATGGAAAAGTTCCGAAGCATTTTTAAATGTCAGCAGAATTCCGAGAACAATGGAAGAGTTCCAAAGCATTTTTAAATGTCAGCGGAATTCTGAAAACAATGGAAGAGTTCCGAAGCATTTTTAAACTTCAGCCGAATTCCGAGAACAATGGAAGAGTTCCGAAGCATTCTTAAACTTCCGCGGAATTCCGAGAACAATGGAAGAGTTCCGAAGCATTTTTAAACATCAGCGGAATTCCGAGAACAATGGAAGAGTTCCGAAGCATTTTTAAACGTCAGCGGAATTCCGAGAACAATGGAAGAGTTCTGAAGGCTTTTTAAATGTCAGCGGAATTCCGAGAACACTAGAAGATTTCCGAAGCATTTTTAAATGTCAGCGGAATTCTGAGAACAATGGAAGCGTTCCGAAGCATTTTTAAACTTCAGCGGAATTTGGAGAACAATGGAAGAGTTCCGAAGCATTTTTAAAAGTCAGCGGAAATCCGAGAACAATGGAAGAGTTCCGAAGCAATTTTAAACGTCAGCGGAATTGCGAGAAGAATGGAAGAGTTCGGAAGCATTTTTAAACATCAGCGGAATGCCGAGAACAATGGAAGAGTTCCGAAGCATTTTTATATGTCAGCGGAATTCCGAGAACAATGGAAGAGTCCGAAGCATTTTTAAACTTCAGCAGAATTCCGAGAACAATTGAAGAGTTCCGAAGCATTCTTAAACTTCAGTGGAATTCCGAGAACAATGGAAGAGTTCCGAAGCATTTTTAAATATCAGCGGAATTCCGAGAACAATAGAAGAGTTGTGAAGCATTTTTAAGCGTCAGCGGAATTCCGAGAACAATGGAAGAGTTCCGAAGCATTTTTAAACTTCAGCAGAATTCTGAGAACAATGGAAGAGTTCTGAAGCATTCTTAAACTTCAGCGGAATTCCGAGAACAATGTAAGAGTTTTGAAGCAATTTTAAGCGTCAGCAGAATTCCGAGAACAATGGAAGAGTTCCGAAGCATTTTTAAACGTCAACGGAATTCCGAGAACAATGGGAGAGTTCTGAAGCATTTTTAAAAGTCAGCGGAATTCTGAGAACAATAGAAGAGTTGTGAAGCATTTTTAAGCGTCAGCGGAATTCCGAGAACAATGGAAGAATTACGAAGCATTTTTAAACTTCAAAACTTCAGCAGAATTCCGAGAACAATGGAAGAGTTCCGAAGCATTCTTAAACTTCAGCGGAATTCCGAGAACAATGGAAGAGTTTCGAAGCATTTTTAAAAGTCAGCGGAATTCCGAGAACAATGGAAGAGTTCCGAAGCATTTTTAAACTTCAGCAGAATTCCTGGAACAATGGAAGAGTTCCGAAGCATTTTTAAACGTCAGCGGAATTCCGAGAACAATGGAAGAGTTCTGAAGCATTTTTAAACGTCAGCGGAAGTTTGAAAACAAAGGAAGTTTTCTGAAGCATTTTTAAACGTCAGCGGAATTCTGAGAACACTGGAAGAGTTCCGAAGCATTTTTAAACTTCAGCGGAATTTGGAGAACAATCAAAGAGTTCCGAAGCATTTTTAAAAGTCAGCGGAATTCCGAGAACAATGGAAGAGTTGTGAAGCATTTTTAAACGTCAGCGGAATTTTGAGAACAATGGAAGAGTTCCGAAGCATTTTTAAACGTCAGCGGAATTCCGAGAACAATGGAAGAGTTCTGAAGCATTTTTAAATGTCAGCGGAATTCCGAGAACAATGGAAGAGTTCCGAAGTATATTTAAATGTCAGCGGAATTCTGAGAACAATGGAAGAGTTCCGAAGCATTTTTAAACTTCAGCGGAATTCCGAGAACAATGGAAGAGTTCTGAAGCCTTTTTAAATGTCAGCGGAATTCCGAGAACAATGGAAGAGTTCCGAAGCATTTTTAAACTTCAGCAGCATTCCGAGAACAATGGAAGAGTTCCGAAGCATACTTAAACTTCAGCGGAATTCCGAGAACAATGGAAGAGTTCTGAAGCATTTTTAAACGTCAGCGGAATTCCGAGAACAATGGAAGAGTTCTGAACCATTTCTAAATGTCAGCGGAATTCCGAGAACAATGGAAGCGTTCCGAAGCATTTTTAAATGTCAGCGGAATTTTGAGAACAATGGAAGAGTTCTGAAGCATTTTTAAACTTCATCAGAATTCCGAGAACAATGGAAGAGTCCCGAATCATTTTTAAAAGCCAGCGGAATACCGAGAACAATGAAAGAGTTGTGAAGCATTCTTAAAGGTCAGCAAAATTCCAGAACAATGGAAGAGTTCAGAAGCATTTTTAAATGTCAGCGGAATTCCAAGAACAATGGAAAAGTTCCGAAGCATTTTTAAATGTCAGCAGAATTCCGAGAACAATGGAAGAGTTCCAAAGCATTTTTAAATGTCAGCGGAATTCTGAAAACAATGGAAGAGTTCCGAAGCATTTTTAAACTTCAGCCGAATTCCGAGAACAATGGAAGAGTTCCGAAGCATTCTTAAACTTCCGCGGAATTCCGAGAACAATGGAAGAGTTCCGAAGCATTTTTAAACATCAGCGGAATTCCGAGAACAATGGAAGAGTTCCGAAGCATTTTTAAATGTCAGCGGAATTCCGAGAACAATAGAAGAGTTGTGAAGCATTTTTAAGCGTCAGCGGAATTCCGAGAACAATGGAAGAGATCCGAAGCATTTTTAAACGTCAGCGGAATTCCGAGAACAATGGAAGAGTTGTGAAGCATTTTTAAACGTCAGCGGAATTCCGAGAACAATGGAAGAGTTCCGAAGCATTTTTAAACGTTAGCGTAATTCCGAGAACAATGGAAGAGTTCTGAAGCCTTTTTAAATGTCAGCGGAATTCCGAGAACAATGGAAGAGTTCCGAAGCATTTTTAAATGTCAGCGGAATTCTGAGAACAATGGAAGAGTTCCGAAGCATTTTTAAACTTCAGCAAAATTTCGAGAACAATGGAAGAGTTCCGAAGCATTTTTAAATGTCAGCGGAATTCTGAGAACAATGGAAGAGTTGCGAAGCATTTTTAAACTTCAGCAGAATTCCGAGAACAATGGAAGAGTTCCGAAGCATACTTAAACTTCAGCGGAATTCCGAGAACAATGGAAGAGTTCTGAAGCATTTTTAAAAGTCAGCGGAATACCGAGAACAATGGAAGAGTTGTGAAGCATTTTTAAACGTCAGCGGAATTCCGAGAACAATGGAAGAGTTGTGAAGCATTTTTAATCGTCAGCGGAATTCTGAGAACAATAGAAGAGTTGTGAAGAATTTTTAAGCGTCAGCGGAATTCCGAGAACAATGGAAGAGTTGTGAAGCATTTTTAAACGTCAGCGGAATTCCGAGAACAATGGAAGCGTTCCGAAGCATTTTTAAACGTCAGCGGAATTCCGAGAACATTGGAAGAGTTCTGAAGCCTTTTTAAATGTCAGCGGAATTCCGAGAACAATGGAAGAGTTCCGAAGCATTTTTAAACATCAGCGGAATTCCGAGAACAATGGAAGAGTTCTGAAGCATTTTTAAATGTCAGCAGAATTCCGAGAACAATGGAAGAGTTCCGAAGCATTTTTAAACGTCAGCGGATTTTGAAAACAATGGAAGATTTCCGAAGCATTTTTAAACGTCAGCGGAATTCTGCGAACACTGGAAGAGTTCCGAAGCATTTTTAAACTTCAGCGGAATTTGGAGAACAATTGAAGAGTTCCGAAGCATTTTTAAAAGTCAGCGGAATTCCGAGAACAATGGAAGAGTTGTGGAGCATTTTTAAACGTCAGCGGAATTCCGAGAACAATGGAAGAGTTCCGAAGCATTTTTAAACGTCAGTGGAATTCCGAGAACAATGGAAGAGTTCCGAAGCATTTTTAAATGTCAGCGGAATTCTGAGAAAAATGGAAGAGTTCCGAAGCATTTTTAAACTTCAGCAGAATTCCGAGAACAATGGAAGAGTTCCGAAGCATACTTAAACTTCAGCGGAACTCCGAGAACAATGGAAGAGTTCAGAAGCATTTTTAAAAGTCAGCTGAATACCGAGAACAATGGAAGAGTTGTGAAGCATTTTTAAGCATCAGCGGAATTCCGAGAACAATGGAAGAGTTCCGAAGCATTTTTAAACTTCAGCAGAATTCTGAGAACAATGGAAGAGTTCCGAAGCATTCTTAAACTTCAGCGGAATTTTGAGAACAATGGAAGAGTTTCGAAGCATTTTTAAATGTCAGCGGAATTCCGAGAACAATAGAAGAGTTGTGAAGCAATTTTATGCGTCAGCGGAATTCCGAGAACAATGGAAGTGTTCCGAAGCATTTTTAAACGTCAGCGGAATTCCGAGAACAATGGAAGAGTTCTGAAGCATTTTTAAAAGTCAGCGGAATTCTGTGAACAATAGAAGAGTTGTGAAGCATTTTTAAGCGTCAGCGGAATTCCGAGAACAATGGAAGAATTCCGAAGCATTTTTAAACTTCAAAACTTCAGCGGAATTCCGAGAACAATGGAAGAGTTCCGAAGCATTTTTAAAAGTCAGCGGAATTCTGAGAACAATGGAAGAGTTCCGAAGCATTTTTAAAAGTCAGCAGAATTCCGAGAACAATAGAAGGGTACCAAAGCATGTTAAACTTCAGCGGAATTCTGAGAACAATGTCAGCGTTCCGAAGCATTTTTAAACTTCAACGGAATTCCGAGAACAATGGAAGAGTTCCGAAGCATTTTTAAATGTCAGCAGAATTCTGAGAACAATGGAAGAGTTCCGAAGCATTTTTAAACTTCAGCAGAATTCTGACAACAATGGAAGAGTTCTGAAGCATTCTTAAACTTCAGCGGAATTCCGAGAACAATGGAAGAGTTTTGAAGCAATTTTAAGCGTCAGCGGAATTCCGACAACAATGGAAGAGTTCCGAAGCATTTTTAAACGTCAGCGGATTTTGAAAACAATGGAAGATTTCCGAAGCATTTTTAAACGTCAGCGGAATTCTGCGAACACTGGAAGAGTTCCGAAGCATTTTTAAACTTCAGCGGAATTTGGAGAACAATTGAAGAGTTCCGAAGCATTTTTAAAAGTCAGCGGAATTCCGAGAACAATGGAAGAGTTGTGGAGCATTTTTAAACGTCAGCGGAATTCCGAGAACAATGGAAGAGTTCCGAAGCATTTTTAAACGTCAGTGGAATTCCGAGAACAATGGAAGAGTTCCGAAGCATTTTTAAATGTCAGCGGAATTCTGAGAAAAATGGAAGAGTTCCGAAGCATTTTTAAACTTCAGCAGAATTCCGAGAACAATGGAAGAGTTCCGAAGCATACTTAAACTTCAGCGGAACTCCGAGAACAATGGAAGAGTTCAGAAGCATTTTTAAAAGTCAGCTGAATACCGAGAACAATGGAAGAGTTGTGAAGCATTTTTAAGCATCAGCGGAATTCCGAGAACAATGGAAGAGTTCCGAAGCATTTTTAAACTTCAGCAGAATTCTGAGAACAATGGAAGAGTTCCGAAGCATTCTTAAACTTCAGCGGAATTTTGAGAACAATGGAAGAGTTTCGAAGCATTTTTAAATGTCAGCGGAATTCCGAGAACAATAGAAGAGTTGTGAAGCAATTTTATGCGTCAGCGGAATTCCGAGAACAATGGAAGTGTTCCGAAGCATTTTTAAACGTCAGCGGAATTCCGAGAACAATGGAAGAGTTCTGAAGCATTTTTAAAAGTCAGCGGAATTCTGTGAACAATAGAAGAGTTGTGAAGCATTTTTAAGCGTCAGCGGAATTCCGAGAACAATGGAAGAATTCCGAAGCATTTTTAAACTTCAAAACTTCAGCGGAATTCCGAGAACAATGGAAGAGTTCCGAAGCATTTTTAAAAGTCAGCGGAATTCTGAGAACAATGGAAGAGTTCCGAAGCATTTTTAAAAGTCAGCAGAATTCCGAGAACAATAGAAGGGTACCAAAGCATGTTAAACTTCAGCGGAATTCTGAGAACAATGTCAGCGTTCCGAAGCATTTTTAAACTTCAACGGAATTCCGAGAACAATGGAAGAGTTCCGAAGCATTTTTAAATGTCAGCAGAATTCTGAGAACAATGGAAGAGTTCCGAAGCATTTTTAAACTTCAGCAGAATTCTGACAACAATGGAAGAGTTCTGAAGCATTCTTAAACTTCAGCGGAATTCCGAGAACAATGGAAGAGTTTTGAAGCAATTTTAAGCGTCAGCGGAATTCCGACAACAATGGAAGAGTTCCGAAGCATTTTTAATAGTCAGCGGAATTCTGAGAACAATAGAAGAGTTGTGAAGCATTTTTAAGCGTCAGCGGAATTCCGAGAACAATGGAAGAGTTGTGAAGCATTTTTAAACGTCAGCGGAATTCCGAGAACAATGGAAGAATTCCGAAGCATTTTTAAACGTCAGCGGAATTCCGAGAACATTGGAAGAGTTCTGAAGCCTTTTTAAATGTCAGCGGAATTCCAAGAACAATGGAAGAGTTCCGAAGCATTTTTAAACTTCAGCGGAATTCCGAGAACAATGGAAGAGTTCCGAAGCATTTTTAAATGTCAGCGGAATTCCGAGAACAATGGAAGAGTTCCGAAGCATTTTTAAATGTCAGCGGAATTCCGAGAACAATGGAAGAGTTCCGAAGCATTTTTAAATGTCAGCAGAATTCCGAGAACAATGGAAGAGTTCCGAAGCATTTTTAAACGTCAGCGGATTTTGAAAACAATGGAAGATTTCCGAAGCATTTTTAAACGTCAGCGGAATTCTGCGAACACTGGAAGAGTTCCGAAGCATTTTTAAACTTCAGCGGAATTTGGAGAACAATCGAAGAGTTCCGAAGCATTTTTAAAAGTCAGCGGAATTCCGAGAACAATGGAAGAGTTGTGGAGCATTTTTAAACGTCAGCGGAAATCCGAGCACAATGGAAGAGTTCCGAAGCATCTTTAAACGTCAGTGGAATTCCGAGAACAATGGAAGAGTTCCGAAGCATTTTTAAATGTCAGCGGAATTCGAGAAAAATGGAAGAGTTCCGAAGCATTTTTAAACTTCAGCAGAATTCCGAGAACAATGGAAGAGTTCCGAAGCATACTTAAACTTCCGCGGAACTCCGACAACAATGGAAGAGTTCAGAAGCATTTTTAAAAGTCAGCTGAATACCGAGAACAATGGAAGAGTTGTGAAGCATTTTTAAGCATCAGCGGAATTCCGAGAACAATGGAAGAGTTCCGAAGCATTTTTAAACTTCAGCAGAATTCTGAGAACAATGTAAGAGTTCCGAAGCATTCTTAAACTTCAGCGGAATTCCGAGAACAATGGAAGAGTTTCGAAGCATTTTTAAATGCCAGCGGAATTCCGAGAACAATAGAAGAGTTGTGAAGCAATTTTAAGCGTCAGCGGAATTCTGAGAACAATGGAAGAGTTCCGAAGCATTTTTAAACGTCAGCGGAATTCCGAGAACAATGGAAGAGTTCTGAAGCATTTTTAAAAGTCAGCGGTATTCTTTGAACAATAGAAGAGTTGTGAAGCATTTTTAAGCGTCAGCGGAATTCCGAGAACAATGGAAGAATTCCGAAGCATTTTTAAACTTCAAAACTTCAGCGGAATTCCGAGAACAATGGAAGAGTTCTGAAGCATTTTTAAAAGTCAGCGGAATTCCGAGAACAATGGAAGAGTTCCGAAGCATTTTTAAAAGTCAGCAGAATTCCGAGAACAATAGAAGGGTACCAAAGCATGTTAAACTTCAGCGGAATTCCGAGAACAATGGAAGAGTTCTGAAGCATTTTTAAAAGTCAGCGGAATTCCGAGAACAATGGAAGAGTTCCGAAGCATTTTTAAATGTCAGCGGAATTCCGAGAACAATGGAAGAGTTCTGAAGGCTTTTTAAATGTCAGCGGAATTCCGAGAACACTAGAAGATTTCCGAAGCATTTTTAAATGTCAGCGGAATTCTGAGAACAATGGAAGCGTTCCGAAGCATTTTTAAACTTCAGCGGAATTTGGAGAACAATGGAAGAGTTCCGAAGCATTTTTAAAAGTCAGCGGAATTCCGAGAACAATGGAAGAGTTGTGAAGCATTTTTAAACGTCAGCGGAATTCAGAGAACAATGGAAGAGTTCCGAAGCATTTTTAAACGTCAGCGGAATTCCGAGAACAATGGAAGAGTTCTGAACCATTTCTAAATGTCATCGGAATTCCGAGAACAATGGAAGCGTTCCGAAGCATTTTTAAATGTCAGCGGAATTTTGAGAACAATGGAAGAGTTCCGAAGCATTTTTAAACTTCATCAGAATTCCGAGAACAATGGAAGAGTTCTGAATCATTTTTAAAAGCCAGCGGAATACCGAGAACAATGGAAGAGTTGTGAAGCATTTTTAAACGTCAGCAAAATTCCAGAACAATGGAAGAGTTCCGAAGCATTTTTAAATGTCAGCGGATTTCCAAGAACAATGGAAGAGTTCCGAAGCATTTTTAAATGTCAGCAGAATTCCAAGAACAATGGAAGAGTTCCGAAGCATTTTTAAATGTCAGCGGAATTTTGAGAACAATGGAAGAGTTCCGAAGCATTTTTAAACTTCATCAGAATTCCGAGAACAATGGAAGAGTTCCGAATCATTTTTAAAAGCCAGCGGAATACCGAGAACAATGGAAGAGTTGTGAAGCATTTTTAAACGTCAGCAAAATTCCAGAACAATGGAAGAGTTCTGAAGCATTTTTAAATGTCAGCGGATTTCCAAGAACAATGGAAGAGTTCCGAAGCATTTTTAAATGTCAGCAGAATTCCGAGAACAATGGAAGAGTTCCGAAGCATTCTTAAACTTCCGCGGAATTTTGAGAACAATGGAAGAGTTCCGAAGCATTTTTAAAAGTCAGCGGAATTCCGAGAACAATAGAAGAGTTGTGAAGCATTTTTAAGCGTCAGCGGAATTCGGAGAACAATGGAAGAGTTCCGAAGCATTTTCAAACTTCAGCAGAATTCCGAGAACAATGGAAGAGTTCCGAAGCATACTTAAACTTCAGCGGAACTCCGAGAACAATGGAAGAGTTCAGAAGCATTTTTAAAAGTCAGCTGAATACCGAGAACAATGGAAGAGTTGTGAAGCATTTTTAAGCATCAGCGGAATTCCGAGAACAATGGAAGAGTTCCGAAGCATTTTTAAACTTCAGCAGAATTCTGAGAACAATGGAAGAGTTCCGAAGCATTCTTAAACTTCAGCGGAATTTTGAGAACAATGGAAGAGTTTCGAAGCATTTTTAAATGTCAGCGGAATTCCGAGAACAATAGAAGAGTTGTGAAGCAATTTTATGCGTCAGCGGAATTCCGAGAACAATGGAAGTGTTCCGAAGCATTTTTAAACGTCAGCGGAATTCCGAGAACAATGGAAGAGTTCTGAAGCATTTTTAAAAGTCAGCGGAATTCTGTGAACAATAGAAGAGTTGTGAAGCATTTTTAAGCGTCAGCGGAATTCCGAGAACAATGGAAGAATTCCGAAGCATTTTTAAACTTCAAAACTTCAGCGGAATTCCGAGAACAATGGAAGAGTTCCGAAGCATTTTTAAAAGTCAGCGGAATTCTGAGAACAATGGAAGAGTTCCGAAGCATTTTTAAAAGTCAGCAGAATTCCGAGAACAATAGAAGGGTACCAAAGCATGTTAAACTTCAGCGGAATTCTGAGAACAATGTCAGCGTTCCGAAGCATTTTTAAACTTCAACGGAATTCCGAGAACAATGGAAGAGTTCCGAAGCATTTTTAAATGTCAGCAGAATTCTGAGAACAATGGAAGAGTTCCGAAGCATTTTTAAACTTCAGCAGAATTCTGACAACAATGGAAGAGTTCTGAAGCATTCTTAAACTTCAGCGGAATTCCGAGAACAATGGAAGAGTTTTGAAGCAATTTTAAGCGTCAGCGGAATTCCGACAACAATGGAAGAGTTCCGAAGCATTTTTAATAGTCAGCGGAATTCTGAGAACAATAGAAGAGTTGTGAAGCATTTTTAAGCGTCAGCGGAATTCCGAGAACAATGGAAGAGTTGTGAAGCATTTTTAAACGTCAGCGGAATTCCGAGAACAATGGAAGAATTCCGAAGCATTTTTAAACGTCAGCGGAATTCCGAGAACATTGGAAGAGTTCTGAAGCCTTTTTAAATGTCAGCGGAATTCCAAGAACAATGGAAGAGTTCCGAAGCATTTTTAAACTTCAGCGGAATTCCGAGAACAATGGAAGAGTTCCGAAGCATTTTTAAATGTCAGCGGAATTCCGAGAACAATGGAAGAGTTCCGAAGCATTTTTAAATGTCAGCGGAATTCCGAGAACAATGGAAGAGTTCCGAAGCATTTTTAAATGTCAGCAGAATTCCGAGAACAATGGAAGAGTTCCGAAGCATTTTTAAACGTCAGCGGATTTTGAAAACAATGGAAGATTTCCGAAGCATTTTTAAACGTCAGCGGAATTCTGCGAACACTGGAAGAGTTCCGAAGCATTTTTAAACTTCAGCGGAATTTGGAGAACAATCGAAGAGTTCCGAAGCATTTTTAAAAGTCAGCGGAATTCCGAGAACAATGGAAGAGTTGTGGAGCATTTTTAAACGTCAGCGGAAATCCGAGCACAATGGAAGAGTTCCGAAGCATCTTTAAACGTCAGTGGAATTCCGAGAACAATGGAAGAGTTCCGAAGCATTTTTAAATGTCAGCGGAATTCGAGAAAAATGGAAGAGTTCCGAAGCATTTTTAAACTTCAGCAGAATTCCGAGAACAATGGAAGAGTTCCGAAGCATACTTAAACTTCCGCGGAACTCCGACAACAATGGAAGAGTTCAGAAGCATTTTTAAAAGTCAGCTGAATACCGAGAACAATGGAAGAGTTGTGAAGCATTTTTAAGCATCAGCGGAATTCCGAGAACAATGGAAGAGTTCCGAAGCATTTTTAAACTTCAGCAGAATTCTGAGAACAATGTAAGAGTTCCGAAGCATTCTTAAACTTCAGCGGAATTCCGAGAACAATGGAAGAGTTTCGAAGCATTTTTAAATGCCAGCGGAATTCCGAGAACAATAGAAGAGTTGTGAAGCAATTTTAAGCGTCAGCGGAATTCTGAGAACAATGGAAGAGTTCCGAAGCATTTTTAAACGTCAGCGGAATTCCGAGAACAATGGAAGAGTTCTGAAGCATTTTTAAAAGTCAGCGGTATTCTTTGAACAATAGAAGAGTTGTGAAGCATTTTTAAGCGTCAGCGGAATTCCGAGAACAATGGAAGAATTCCGAAGCATTTTTAAACTTCAAAACTTCAGCGGAATTCCGAGAACAATGGAAGAGTTCTGAAGCATTTTTAAAAGTCAGCGGAATTCCGAGAACAATGGAAGAGTTCCGAAGCATTTTTAAAAGTCAGCAGAATTCCGAGAACAATAGAAGGGTACCAAAGCATGTTAAACTTCAGCGGAATTCCGAGAACAATGGAAGAGTTCTGAAGCATTTTTAAAAGTCAGCGGAATTCCGAGAACAATGGAAGAGTTCCGAAGCATTTTTAAATGTCAGCGGAATTCCGAGAACAATGGAAGAGTTCTGAAGGCTTTTTAAATGTCAGCGGAATTCCGAGAACACTAGAAGATTTCCGAAGCATTTTTAAATGTCAGCGGAATTCTGAGAACAATGGAAGCGTTCCGAAGCATTTTTAAACTTCAGCGGAATTTGGAGAACAATGGAAGAGTTCCGAAGCATTTTTAAAAGTCAGCGGAATTCCGAGAACAATGGAAGAGTTGTGAAGCATTTTTAAACGTCAGCGGAATTCAGAGAACAATGGAAGAGTTCCGAAGCATTTTTAAACGTCAGCGGAATTCCGAGAACAATGGAAGAGTTCTGAACCATTTCTAAATGTCATCGGAATTCCGAGAACAATGGAAGCGTTCCGAAGCATTTTTAAATGTCAGCGGAATTTTGAGAACAATGGAAGAGTTCCGAAGCATTTTTAAACTTCATCAGAATTCCGAGAACAATGGAAGAGTTCTGAATCATTTTTAAAAGCCAGCGGAATACCGAGAACAATGGAAGAGTTGTGAAGCATTTTTAAACGTCAGCAAAATTCCAGAACAATGGAAGAGTTCCGAAGCATTTTTAAATGTCAGCGGATTTCCAAGAACAATGGAAGAGTTCCGAAGCATTTTTAAATGTCAGCAGAATTCCAAGAACAATGGAAGAGTTCCGAAGCATTTTTAAATGTCAGCGGAATTTTGAGAACAATGGAAGAGTTCCGAAGCATTTTTAAACTTCATCAGAATTCCGAGAACAATGGAAGAGTTCCGAATCATTTTTAAAAGCCAGCGGAATACCGAGAACAATGGAAGAGTTGTGAAGCATTTTTAAACGTCAGCAAAATTCCAGAACAATGGAAGAGTTCTGAAGCATTTTTAAATGTCAGCGGATTTCCAAGAACAATGGAAGAGTTCCGAAGCATTTTTAAATGTCAGCAGAATTCCGAGAACAATGGAAGAGTTCCGAAGCATTCTTAAACTTCCGCGGAATTTTGAGAACAATGGAAGAGTTCCGAAGCATTTTTAAAAGTCAGCGGAATTCCGAGAACAATAGAAGAGTTGTGAAGCATTTTTAAGCGTCAGCGGAATTCGGAGAACAATGGAAGAGTTCCGAAGCATTTTCAAACTTCAGCAGAATTCCGAGAACAATGGAAGAGTTCCGAAGCATTCTTAAACTTCAGCGGAATTCCGAGAACAATGGACGAGTTCCGAAGCATTTTTAAAAGTCAGCGGAATTCCGAGAACAATAGAAGAGTTGTGAAGCAATTTTAAGCGTCAGCGGAATTCCGAGAACCATGGAAGAATTCCGAAGCATTTTTAAATGTCAGCGGAATTGCGAGAAGAATGAAAGAGTTCGGAAGCATTTTTAAACATCAGCGGAATGCCGAGAACAATGGAAGAGTTCCGAAGCATTTTTATATGTCAGCGGAATTCCGAGAACAATGGAAGAGTCCGAAGCATTTTTAAACTTCAGCGGAATTACGACAACAATGGAAGAGTTCCAAAGCATTTTTAAACATCAGCAGAATTCCGGGAACAATGGAAGAGTTTTTAAGCATTTTTAAACTTCAGCGGAATTCCGAGAACAATAGAAGGGTTCTGAAGAATTTTTAAACATCAGCGGAACTCCGAAAACAATGGAAGAGTTCCAAAGCATTTTTAAACGTCAGCGGAATTCTGAGAACAATGGAAGAGTTCTGAAGCATTTTTAAAAGTCAGCGGAATTCTGTGAACAATAGAAGAGTTGTGAAGCATTTTTAAGCGTCAGCGGAATTCCGAGAACAATGGAAGAATTCCGAAGCATTTTTAAACTTCAAAACTTCAGCGGAATTCCGAGAAC
The DNA here is from genome assembly GCF_046119375.1 of Phyllobates terribilis. Classification (NCBI taxonomy): domain Eukaryota; kingdom Metazoa; phylum Chordata; class Amphibia; order Anura; family Dendrobatidae; genus Phyllobates; species Phyllobates terribilis. The sequence goes on along the minus strand of NW_027362775.1, from coordinate 16,053,154 downwards.
AATGGAAGAGTTCCGAAGCATTTTTAAAAGTCAGCGGAATTCCGAGAACAATGGAAGAGTTCCGAAGCATTTTTAAAAGTCAGCAGAATTCCGAGAACAATAGAAGGGTACCAAAGCATGTTAAACTTCAGCGGAATTCTGAGAACAATGTAAACGTTCCGAAGCATTTTTAAACTTCAACGGAATTCCGAGAACAAAGGAAGAGTTCCGAAGCATTTTTAAACGTCAGCGGAATTCCGAAAACAATGGAAGAGTTCCAAAGCATTTTTAAATGTCAGCGTAATTCCGAGAACAATGGAAGAGTTCTGAAGGCTTTTTAAATGTCAGCGGAATTCCGAGAACACTAGAAGATTTCCGAAGCATTTTTAAATGTCAGCGGAATTCTGAGAACAATGGAAGCGTTCCGAAGGATTTTTAAACTTCAGCGGAATTTGGAGAACAATGGAAGAGTTCCGAAGCATTTTTAAAAGTCAGCGGAATTCCGAGAACAATAGAAGAGTTGTGAAGCATTTTTAAACGTCAGCGGAATTCAGAGAACAATGGAAGAGTTCCGAAGCATTTTTAAACGTCAGCGGAATTCCGAGAACAATGGAAGAGTTCTGAACCATTTCTAAATGTCAGCGGAATTCCGAGAACAATGGAAGCGTTCCGAAGCATTTTTAAATGTCAGCGGAATTTTGAGAACAATGGAAGAGTTCTGAAGCATTTTTAAACTTCATCAGAATTCCGAGAACAATGGAAGAGTTCCGAATCATTTTTAAAAGCCAGCGGAATACCGAGAACAATGGAAGAGTTGTGCAGCATTTTTAAACGTCAGCAAAATTCCAGAACAATGGAAGAGTTCCGAAGCATTTTTAAATGTCAGCGGATTTCCAAGAACAATGGAAGAGTTCCGAAGCATTTTTAAATGTCAGCGGAATTCCGAGAACAATAGAAGAGTTGTGAAGCATTTTTAAGTGTCAGCGGAATTCCGAGAACAATGGAAGAGTTCCGAAGCATTTTTAAACTTCAGCAGAATTCCGAGAACAATGGAAGAGTTCCGAAGCATTCTTAAACTTCAGCGGAATTCCGAGAACAATGGACGAGTTCCGAAGCATTTTTAAAAGTCAGCGGAATTCCGAGAACAATGGAAGAGTTGTGAAGCAATTTTAAGCGTCAGCGGAATTCCGAGAACAATGGAAGAATTCCGAAGCATTTTTAAATGTCAGCGGAATTGCGAGAAGAATGAAAGAGTTCGGAAGCATTTTTAAACATCAGCGGAATGCCGAGAACAATGGAAGAGTTCCGAAGCATTTTTAAAAGTCAGCAGAATTCCGAGAACAATAGAAGGGTACCAAAGCATGTTAAACTTCAGCGGAATTCCGAGAACAATGGAAGAGTTTCGAAGCATTTTTAAATGCCAGCGGAATTCCGAGAACAATAGAAGAGTTGTGAAGCAATTTTAAGCGTCAGCGGAATTCTGAGAACAATGGAAGAGTTCCGAAGCATTTTTAAACGTCAGCGGAATTCCGAGAACAATGGAAGAGTTCTGAAGCATTTTTAAAAGTCAGCGGTATTCTTTGAACAATAGAAGAGTTGTGAAGCATTTTTAAGCGTCAGCGGAATTCCGAGAACAATGGAAGAATTCCGAAGCATTTTTAAACTTCAAAACTTCAGCGGAATTCCGAGAACAATGGAAGAGTTCTGAAGCATTTTTAAAAGTCAGCGGAATTCCGAGAACAATGGAAGAGTTCCGAAGCATTTTTAAAAGTCAGCAGAATTCCGAGAACAATAGAAGGGTACCAAAGCATGTTAAACTTCAGCGGAATTCCGAGAACAATGGAAGAGTTCTGAAGCATTTTTAAAAGTCAGCGGAATTCCGAGAACAATGGAAGAGTTCCGAAGCATTTTTAAATGTCAGCGGAATTCCGAGAACAATGGAAGAGTTCTGAAGGCTTTTTAAATGTCAGCGGAATTCCGAGAACACTAGAAGATTTCCGAAGCATTTTTAAATGTCAGCGGAATTCTGAGAACAATGGAAGCGTTCCGAAGCATTTTTAAACTTCAGCGGAATTTGGAGAACAATGGAAGAGTTCCGAAGCATTTTTAAAAGTCAGCGGAATTCCGAGAACAATGGAAGAGTTGTGAAGCATTTTTAAACGTCAGCGGAATTCAGAGAACAATGGAAGAGTTCCGAAGCATTTTTAAACGTCAGCGGAATTCCGAGAACAATGGAAGAGTTCTGAACCATTTCTAAATGTCATCGGAATTCCGAGAACAATGGAAGCGTTCCGAAGCATTTTTAAATGTCAGCGGAATTTTGAGAACAATGGAAGAGTTCCGAAGCATTTTTAAACTTCATCAGAATTCCGAGAACAATGGAAGAGTTCTGAATCATTTTTAAAAGCCAGCGGAATACCGAGAACAATGGAAGAGTTGTGAAGCATTTTTAAACGTCAGCAAAATTCCAGAACAATGGAAGAGTTCCGAAGCATTTTTAAATGTCAGCGGATTTCCAAGAACAATGGAAGAGTTCCGAAGCATTTTTAAATGTCAGCAGAATTCCAAGAACAATGGAAGAGTTCCGAAGCATTTTTAAATGTCAGCGGAATTTTGAGAACAATGGAAGAGTTCCGAAGCATTTTTAAACTTCATCAGAATTCCGAGAACAATGGAAGAGTTCCGAATCATTTTTAAAAGCCAGCGGAATACCGAGAACAATGGAAGAGTTGTGAAGCATTTTTAAACGTCAGCAAAATTCCAGAACAATGGAAGAGTTCTGAAGCATTTTTAAATGTCAGCGGATTTCCAAGAACAATGGAAGAGTTCCGAAGCATTTTTAAATGTCAGCAGAATTCCGAGAACAATGGAAGAGTTCCGAAGCATTCTTAAACTTCCGCGGAATTTTGAGAACAATGGAAGAGTTCCGAAGCATTTTTAAAAGTCAGCGGAATTCCGAGAACAATAGAAGAGTTGTGAAGCATTTTTAAGCGTCAGCGGAATTCGGAGAACAATGGAAGAGTTCCGAAGCATTTTCAAACTTCAGCAGAATTCCGAGAACAATGGAAGAGTTCCGAAGCATTCTTAAACTTCAGCGGAATTCCGAGAACAATGGACGAGTTCCGAAGCATTTTTAAAAGTCAGCGGAATTCCGAGAACAATAGAAGAGTTGTGAAGCAATTTTAAGCGTCAGCGGAATTCCGAGAACCATGGAAGAATTCCGAAGCATTTTTAAATGTCAGCGGAATTGCGAGAAGAATGAAAGAGTTCGGAAGCATTTTTAAACATCAGCGGAATGCCGAGAACAATGGAAGAGTTCCGAAGCATTTTTATATGTCAGCGGAATTCCGAGAACAATGGAAGAGTCCGAAGCATTTTTAAACTTCAGCGGAATTACGACAACAATGGAAGAGTTCCAAAGCATTTTTAAACATCAGCAGAATTCCGGGAACAATGGAAGAGTTTTTAAGCATTTTTAAACTTCAGCGGAATTCCGAGAACAATAGAAGGGTTCTGAAGAATTTTTAAACATCAGCGGAACTCCGAAAACAATGGAAGAGTTCCAAAGCATTTTTAAACGTCAGCGGAATTCTGAGAACAATGGAAGAGTTCTGAAGCATTTTTAAAAGTCAGCGGAATTCTGTGAACAATAGAAGAGTTGTGAAGCATTTTTAAGCGTCAGCGGAATTCCGAGAACAATGGAAGAATTCCGAAGCATTTTTAAACTTCAAAACTTCAGCGGAATTCCGAGAACAATGGAAGAGTTCCGAAGCATTTTTAAAAGTCAGCGGAATTCCGAGAACAATGGAAGAGTTCCGAAGCATTTTTAAAAGTCAGCAGAATTCCGAGAACAATAGAAGGGTACCAAAGCATGTTAAACTTCAGCGGAATTCTGAGAACAATGTAAACGTTCCGAAGCATTTTTAAACTTCAACGGAATTCCGAGAACAATGGAAGAGTTCCGAAGCATTTTTAAACGTCAGCGGAATTCCGAAAACCATGGAAGAGTTCCAAAGCATTTTTAAATGTCAGCGTAATTCCGAGAACAATGGAAGAGTTCTGAAGGCTTTTTAAATGTCAGCGGAATTCCGAGAACACTAGAAGATTTCCGAAGCATTTTTAAATGTCAGCGGAATTCTGAGAACAATGGAAGCGTTCCGAAGGATTTTTAAACTTCAGCGGAATTTGGAGAACAATGGAAGAGTTCCGAAGCATTTTTAAAAGTCAGCGGAATTCCGAGAACAATAGAAGAGTTGTGAAGCATTTTTAAACGTCAGCGGAATTCAGAGAACAATGGAAGAGTTCCGAAGCATTTTTAAACGTCAGCGGAATTCCGAGAACAATGGAAGAGTTCTGAACCATTTCTAAATGTCAGCGGAATTCCGAGAACAATGGAAGCGTTCCGAAGCATTTTTAAATGTCAGCGGAATTTTGAGAACAATGGAAGAGTTCTGAAGCATTTTTAAACTTCATCAGAATTCCGAGAACAATGGAAGAGTTCCGAATCATTTTTAAAAGCCAGCGGAATACCGAGAACAATGGAAGAGTTGTGCAGCATTTTTAAACGTCAGCAAAATTCCAGAACAATGGAAGAGTTCCGAAGCATTTTTAAATGTCAGCGGATTTCCAAGAACAATGGAAGAGTTCCGAAGCATTTTTAAATGTCAGCGGAATTCCGAGAACAATAGAAGAGTTGTGAAGCATTTTTAAGTGTCAGCGGAATTCCGAGAACAATGGAAGAGTTCCGAAGCATTTTTAAACTTCAGCAGAATTCCGAGAACAATGGAAGAGTTCCGAAGCATTCTTAAACTTCAGCGGAATTCCGAGAACAATGGACGAGTTCCGAAGCATTTTTAAAAGTCAGCGGAATTCCGAGAACAATGGAAGAGTTGTGAAGCAATTTTAAGCGTCAGCGGAATTCCGAGAACAATGGAAGAATTCCGAAGCATTTTTAAATGTCAGCGGAATTGCGAGAAGAATGAAAGAGTTCGGAAGCATTTTTAAACATCAGCGGAATGCCGAGAACAATGGAAGAGTTCCGAAGCATTTTTAAAAGTCAGCAGAATTCCGAGAACAATAGAAGGGTACCAAAGCATGTTAAACTTCAGCGGAATTCTGAGAACAATGTAAGCGTTCCGAAGCATTTTTAAACTTCAACGGAATTCCGAGAACAATGGAAGAGTTCCGAAGCATTTTTAAACGTCAGCGGAATTCCGAAAACAATGGAAGAGTTCCAAAGCATTTTTAAATGTCAGCGTAATTCCGAGAACAATGGAAGAGTTCTGAAGGCTTTTTAAATGTCAGCGGAATTCCGAGAACACTAGAAGATTTCCGAAGCATTTTTAAATGTCAGCGGAATTCTGAGAACAATGGAAGCGTTCCGAAGGATTTTTAAACTTCAGCGGAATTTGGAGAACAATGGAAGAGTTCCGAAGCATTTTTAAAAGTCAGCGGAATTCCGAGAACAATAGAAGAGTTGTGAAGCATTTTTAAACGTCAGCGGAATTCAGAGAACAATGGAAGAGTTCCGAAGCATTTTTAAACGTCAGCGGAATTCCGAGAACAATGGAAGAGTTCTGAACCATTTCTAAATGTCAGCGGAATTCCGAGAACAATGGAAGCGTTCCGAAGCATTTTTAAATGTCAGCGGAATTTTGAGAACAATGGAAGAGTTCCGAAGCATTTTTAAACTTCATCAGAATTCCGAGAACAATGGAAGAGTTCCGAATCATTTTTAAAAGCCAGCGGAATACCGAGAACAATGGAAGAGTTGTGCAGCATTTTTAAACGTCAGCAAAATTCCAGAACAATGGAAGAGTTCCGAAGCATTTTTAAATGTCAGCGGATTTCCAAGAACAATGGAAGAGTTCCGAAGCATTTTTAAATGTCAGCGGAATTCCGAGAACAATAGAAGAGTTGTGAAGCATTTTTAAGTGTCAGCGGAATTCCGAGAACAATGGAAGAGTTCCGAAGCATTTTTAAACTTCAGCAGAATTCCGAGAACAATGGAAGAGTTCCGAAGCATTCTTAAACTTCAGCGGAATTCCGAGAACAATGGACGAGTTCCGAAGCATTTTTAAAAGTCAGCGGAATTCCGAGAACAATAGAAGAGTTGTGAAGCAATTTTAAGCGTCAGCGGAATTCCGAGAACAATGGAAGAATTCCGAAGCATTTTTAAATGTCAGCGGAATTGCGAGAAGAATGAAAGAGTTCGGAAGCATTTTTAAACATCAGCGGAATGCCGAGAACAATGGAAGAGTTCCGAAGCATTTTTATATGTCAGCGGAATTCCGAGAACAATGGAAGAGTCCGAAGCATTTTTAAACTTCAGCGGAATTATGACAACAATGGAAGAGTTCCAAAGCATTTTTAAACATCAGCAGAATTCCGAGAACAATGGAAGAGTTTTTAAGCATTTTTAAACTTCAGCGGAATTCAAAGAACAATAGAAATGTTCTGAAGAATTTTTAAACATCAGCGGAACTCCGAAAACAATGGAAGAGTTCCAAAGCATTTTTAAACGTCAGTGGAATTCTGAGAACAATGGAAGAGTTCCGAAGCATTTTTAACCTTCAGCAGAATTCCGAAAACATTGGAAGAGTTCCACAACATTTTTAAACGTCAACGGAATTCTGAGAGCAATGGAAGAGTTCCGAAGCATTTTAAAACTTCAGCGGAATTCCGAGAACAATGGAAAAGTTCCGAAGCATTTTTAAACGTCAGTGGAATAACGAGAGCAAAGGAAGCGTTCCGAAGCATTTTTAAACGTCAGCGGAATTGCGAGAACAATGGAAGAGTTCCGAAGCATTTTTATACTTCAGCAGAATTCCGGGAACAATGGAAGAGTTTAGAAGCATTTTTAAACGTCAGCGGAATTCTGAAAACAATGGAAGAGTTCCGAAGCATTTTTAAACGTCAGCGGAATTCCTTGAACAATGGAAGAGTTCCAAAGCATTTTTAAACGTCAGTGGAATTCTGAGAACAATATAAGAGTTCCGAAGCATTTTTAAACTTCAGCAGAATTCCGAGAACAATGGAAGAGTTCCGAAGCATTTTTAAACTTCAACAGAATTCCGAGAACAATGGAAGAGCTCCGAAGCATTTTTAAACTTCAGCAGAATTCCAAAAACAATTGAAAAGTTCCGAAGCATTTTTAAACTTCAGCGGAATTCCGAGAACAATGGAAGAGTTCTGAACCATTTCTAAATGTCAGCGGAATTCCGAGAACAATGGAAGAGTTCCAAAGCATTTTTAAATGTCAGCGGAATTTTGAGAACAATGGAAGAGTTCCGAAGCATTTTTAAAAGTCAGCGGAATACCGAGAACAATGGAAGAGTTGTGAAGCATTTTTAAACGTCAGCAAAATTCCAGAACAATGGAAGAGTTCCGAAGCATTTTTAAATGTCAGCGGAATTCCAAGAACAATGGAAGAGTTCCGAAGCATTTTTAAATGTCAGCAGAATTCCGAGAACAATGGAAGAGTTCCAAAGCATTTTTAAATGTCAGCGGAGTTCTGAAAACAATGGAAGAGTTCCGAAGCATTTTTAAACTTCAGCAGAATTCCGAGAACAATGGAAGAGTTCCGAAGCATTCTTAAACTTCAGCGGAATTCCGAGAACAATGGAAGAGTTCTGAAGCATTTTTAAAAGTCAGCAGAATTCTGAGAACAATAGAAGAGTTGTGAAGCATTTTTAAGCGTCAGCGGAATTCCGAGAACAATGGAAGAGTTCCGAAGCATTTTTAAACTTCAGCAGAATTCCGAGAACAATGGAAGAGTTCCGAAGCATTTTTAAACTTCAGCGGAATTTCGAGAACAATGGACGAGTTCCGAAGCATTTTTAAAAGTCAGCGGAATTCCGAGAACAATAGAAGAGTTGTAAAGCAATTTTAAGCATCAGCGGAATACCGAGAACAATGGAAGAATTCCAAAGCATTTTTAAATGTCAGCGGAATTGCGAGAAGAATGGAAGAGTTCGGAAGCATTTTTAAACATCAGCGGAATGCAGAGTACAATGGAATAGTTCCGAAGCATTTTTATATGTCAGCGGAATTCCGAGAACAATGGAAGAGTCCGAAGCATTTTTAAACTTCATCAGAATTACGACAACAATGGAAGAGTTCCAAAGCATTTTTAAACATCAGCAGAATTCCGAGAACAATGGAAGAGTTTTTAAGCATTTTTAAACTTCAGCGGAATTCCGAGAACAATAGAAGGGTTCTGAAGAATTTTTAAACATCAGCGGAACTCCGAAAACAATGGAAGAGTTCCAAAGCATTTTTAAACGTCAGTGGAATTCTGAGAACAATGGAAGAGTTCCGAAGCATTTTTAACCTTCAGAAGAATTCCGAGAACAATGGAAGAGTTCCGAAGCATTCTTAAACTTCAACGGAAATCCGAGAACAATGGAAGAGCTCCAAAGCATTTTTAAACTTCAGCAGAATTCCAAGAACAATTGAAGAGTTCCGAAGCATTTTTAAACTTCAGCGGAATTCCGAGAATAATGGAAGAGTTCCGAAGCAGTTTTAAATGTCAGCGGAATTCCGAGAACAATGGAAGAGTTCTGAAGCATTTTTAAACATCAGCGGAATGCCGAGAACAATGGAAGAGTTCCGAAGCATTTTTATCTGTCAGCGGAATTCCGAGAACAATGAAAGAGTACTGAAGCATTTTAAAACGTCAGCTGAATTCCAAGATTAATGGAAGAGTTCGGAAGCATTTTTAAACTTCAGCGGAATTCCGAGAACAATGGAAGAGTTCTGAAGCATTTTTAAACGTCAGCGGAATTCCGAAAAAAATGGAAGAGTTCCGAAGCATTTTTAAACGTCAGCGGAATACTGAGAACAATTGAAGAGTTCCGAAGCATTTTTAAACTTCAGCGGAATACTGAGAACAATGGAAGAGTTCCGAAGCATTTTTAAACTTCAGCAGAATTCCTAGAACAATGGAAGAGTTGTGAAGCAATTTTAAACATCAGCGGAATTCCGAGAACAATGGAAGAGTTCCGAAGCATTTTTAAACTTCAGCAGAATTCCGAGAAAAATGCAAGAGTTCCGAAAAATTTTTAAACTTCAGCGGAATTCCGAAAACAATGGAAGAGTTCCAAAACATTTTTAAACGTCAACGGAATTCTGAGAACAATGGAAGAGTTCCGAAGCATTTTAAAACTTCAGCGGAATTCCGAGAACAATGGAAAAGTTCCGAAGCATTTTTAAATGTCAGCGGATTTCCAAGAACAATGGAAGAGTTCCGAAGCATTTTTAAATGTCAGCGGAATTCTGAAAACAATGGAAGAGTTCCGAAGCATTTTTAAACTTCAGCAGAATTCCGAGAACAATGGAAGAGTTCCGAAGCATTCTTAAACTTCAGCGGAATTCCGAGAACAATGGAAGAGTTCCGAAGCATTTTTAAAAGTCAGCGGAATTCCGAGAACAATAGAAGAGTTGTGAAGCATTTTTAAGCGTCAGCGGAATTCCGAGAACAATGGAAGAGTTCCGAAGCATTTTTAAACTTCAGCAGAATTCCGAGAACAATGGAAGAGTTCCAAAGCATTCTTAAACTTCAGCGGAATTCCGAGAACAATGGACGAGTTCCGAAGCATTTTTAAAAGTCAGCGGAATTCCGAGAACAATAGAAGAGTTGTGAAGCAATTTTAAGCGTCAGCGGAATTCCGAGAACAACGGAAGAATTCCGAAGCATTTTTAAATGTCAGCGGAATTGCGAGAAGAATGGAAGAGTTCGGAAGCATTTTTAAACATCAGCGGAATGCCGAGAACAATGGAAGAGTTCCGAAGCATTTTTATATGTCAGCGGAATTCCGAGAACAATGGAAGAGTCCGAAGCATTTTTAAACTTCAGCGGAATTACGACAACAATGGAAGAGTTCCAAAGCATTTTTAAACATCAGCAGAATTCCGAGAACAATGGAAGAGTTTTTAAGCATTTTTAAACTTCAGCGGAATTCCGAGAGCAATAGAAGGGTTCTGAAGAATTTTTAAACATCAGCGGAACTCCGAAAACAATGGAAGAGTTCCAAAGCATTTTTAAACGTCAGTGGAATTCTGAGAACAATGGAAGAGTTCCGAAGCATTTTTAACCTTCAGCAGAATTCCGAGAACAATGGAAGAGTTCCGAAGCATTCTTAAACTTCAACGGAATTCCGAGAACAATGGAAGAGCTCCGAAGCATTTTTAAACTTCAGCAGAATTCCAAGAACAATTGAAGAGTTCCGAAGCATTTTTAAACTTCAGTGGAATTCCGAGAATAATGGAAGAGTTCCGAATCAGTTTTAAATGTCAGCGGAATTCCGAGAACAATGGAAGAGTTCTGAAGCATTTTTAAACATCAGCGGAATGCCGAGAACAATGGAAGAGTTCCGAAGCATTTTTATCTGTCAGCGGAATTCCGAGAACAATGGAAGAGTACTGAAGCATTTTAAAACGTCAGCTGAATTCCAAGATTAATGGAAGAGTTCGGAAGCATTTTTAAACTTCAGCGGAATTCCGAGAACAATGGAAGAGTTCTGAAGCATTTTTAAACGTCAGCGGAATTCCGAAAAAAATGGAAGAGTTCCGAAGCATTTTTAAACGTCAGCGGAATACTGAGAACAATTGAAGAGTTCCGAAGCATTTTTAAACTTCAGCGGAATACTGAGAACAATGGAAGAGTTCCGAAGCATTTTTAAACTTCAGCAGAATTCCTAGAACAATGGAAGAGTTGTGAAGCAATTTTAAACATCAGCGGAATTCCGAGAACAATGGAAGAGTTCCGAAGCATTTTTAAACTTCAGCAGAATTCCGAGAAAAATGCAAGAGTTCCGAAAAATTTTTAAACTTCAGCGGAATTCCGAAAACAATGGAAGAGTTCCACAACATTTTTAAACGTCAACGGAATTCTGAGAACAATGGAAGAGTTCCGAAGCATTTTAAAACTTCAGCGGAATTCCGAGAACAATGGAAAAGTTCCGAAGCATTTTTAAACGTCAGTGGAATAACGAGAGCAAAGGAAGCGTTCCGAAGCATTTTTAAACGTCAGCGGAATTGCGAGAACAATGGAAGAGTTCCGAAGCATTTTTATACTTCAGCAGAATTCCGGGAACAATGGAAGAGTTTAGAAGCATTTTTAAACGTCAGCGGAATTCTGAAAACAATGGAAGAGTTCCGAAGCATTTTTAACCTTCAGAAGAATTCCGAGAACAATGGAAGAGTTCCGAAGCATTCTTAAACTTCAACGGAAATCCGAGAACAATGGAAGAGCTCCGAAGCATTTTTAAACTTCAGCAGAATTCCAAGAACAATTGAAGAGTTCCGAAGCATTTTTAAACTTCAGCGGAATTCCGAGAATAATGGAAGAGTTCCGAAGCAGTTTTAAATGTCAGCGGAATTCCGAGAACAATGGAAGAGTTCTGAAGCATTTTTAAACATCAGCGGAATGCCGAGAACAATGGAAGAGTTCCGAAGCATTTTTATCTGTCAGCGGAATTCCAAGAACAATGGAAGAGTACTGAAGCATTTTAAAACGTCAGCTGAATTCCAAGATTAATGGAAGAGTTCGGAAGCATTTTTAAACTTCAGCGGAATTCCGAGAACAATGGAAGAGTTCTGAAGCATTTTTAAACGTCAGCGGAATTCCGAAAAAAATGGAAGAGTTCCGAAGCATTTTTAAACGTCAGCGGAATACTGAGAACAATTGAAGAGTTCCGAAGCATTTTTAAACTTCAGCGGAATACTGAGAACAATGGAAGAGTTCCGAAGCATTTTTAAACTTCAGCAGAATTCCTAGAACAATGGAAGAGTTGTGAAGCAATTTTAAACATCAGCGGAATTCCGAGAACAATGGAAGAGTTCCGAAGCATTTTTAAACTTCAGCAGAATTCCGAGAAAAATGCAAGAGTTCCGAAAAATTTTTAAACTTCAGCGGAATTCCGAAAACAATGGAAGAGTTCCAAAACATTTTTAAACGTCAACGGAATTCTGAGAACAATGGAAGAGTTCCGAAGCATTTTAAAACTTCAGCGGAATTCCGAGAACAATGGAAAAGTTCCGAAGCATTTTTAAATGTCAGCGGATTTCCAAGAACAATGGAAGCGTTCCGAAGCATTTTTAAATGTCAGCGGAATTCTGAAAACAATGGAAGAGTTCCGAAGCATTTTTAAACTTCAGCAGAATTCCGAGAACAATGGAAGAGTTCCGAAGCATTCTTAAACTTCCGCGGAATTCCGAGAACAATGGAAGAGTTCCGAAGCATTTTTAAACTTCAGCGGAATACTGAGAACAATGGAAGAGTTCCGAAGCATTTTTAAAAGTCAGCGGAATTCCGAGAACAATAGAAGAGTTGTGAAGCATTTTTAAGCGTCAGCGGAATTCCGAGAACAATGGAAGAGTTCCGAAGCATTTTTAAACTTCAGCAGAATTCCGAGAACAATGGAAGAGTTCCAAAGCATTCTTAAACTTCAGCGGAATTCCGAGAACAATGGACGAGTTCCGAAGCATTTTTAAAAGTCAGCGGAATTCCGAGAACAATAGAAGAGATGTGAAGCAATTTTAAGCGTCAGCGGAATTCCGAGAACAATGGAAGAATTCCGAAGCATTTTTAAATGTCAGCGGAATTGCGAGAAGAATGGAAGAGTTCGGAAGCATTTTTAAACATCAGCGGAATGCCGAGAACAATGGAAGAGTTCCGAAGCATTTTTATATGTCAGCGGAATTCCGAGAACAATGGAAGAGTCCGAAGCATTTTTAAACTTCAGCGGAATTACGACAACAATGGAAGAGTTCCAAAGCATTTTTAAACATCAGCAGAATTCCGAGAACAATGGAAGAGTTTTTAAGCATTTTTAAACTTCAGCGGAATTCCGAGAGCAATAGAAGGGTTCTGAAGAATTTTTAAACATCAGCGGAACTCCGAAAACAATGGAAGAGTTCCAAAGCATTTTTAAACGTCAGTGGAATTCTGAGAACAATGGAAGAGCTCCGAAGCATTTTTAAAACTTCAGCGGAATTCCGAGAACAATGGAAAAGTTCCGAAGCATTTTTAAACGTCAGTGGAATAACGAGAGCAAAGGAAGCGTTCCGAAGCATTTTTAAACGTCAGCGGAATTGCGAGAACAATGGAAGAGTTCCGAAGCATTTTTATACTTCAGCAGAATTCCGGGAACAATGGAAGAGTTTAGAAGCATTTTTAAACGTCAGCGGAATTCTGAAAACAATGGAAGAGTTCCGAAGCATTTTTAAACGTCAGCGGAATTCCTTGAACAATGGAAGAGTTCCAAAGCATTTTTAAACGTCAGTGGAATTCTGAGAACAATATAAGAGTTCCGAAGCATTTTTAAACTTCAGCAGAATTCCGAGAACAATGGAAGAGTTCCGAAGCATTTTTAAACTTCAACAGAATTCCGAGAACAATGGAAGAGCTCCGAAGCATTTTTAAACTTCAGCAGAATTCCAAAAACAATTGAAAAGTTCCGAAGCATTTTTAAACTTCAGCGGAATTCCGAGAACAATGGAAGAGTTCTGAACCATTTCTAAATGTCAGCGGAATTCCGAGAACAATGGAAGAGTTCCAAAGCATTTTTAAATGTCAGCGGAATTTTGAGAACAATGGAAGAGTTCCGAAGCATTTTTAAAAGTCAGCGGAATACCGAGAACAATGGAAGAGTTGTGAAGCATTTTTAAACGTCAGCAAAATTCCAGAACAATGGAAGAGTTCCGAAGCATTTTTAAATGTCAGCGGAATTCCAAGAACAATGGAAGAGTTCCGAAGCATTTTTAAATGTCAGCAGAATTCCGAGAACAATGGAAGAGTTCCAAAGCATTTTTAAATGTCAGCTGAGTTCTGAAAACAATGGAAGAGTTCCGAAGCATTTTTAAACTTCAGCAGAATTCCGAGAACAATGGAAGAGTTCCGAAGCATTCTTAAACTTCAGCGGAATTCCGAGAACAATGGAAGAGTTCCGAAGCATTTTTAAAAGTCAGCAGAATTCTGAGAACAATGGAAGAGTTCCGAAGCATTCTTAAACTTCAGCGGAATTCCGAGAACAATGGAAGAGTTCCGAAGCATTTTTAAAAGTCAGCGGAATTCCGAGAACAATAGAAGAGTTGTGAAGCATTTTTAAGCGTCAGCGGAATTCCGAGAACAATGGAAGAGTTCCGAAGCATTTTTAAACTTCAGCAGAATTCCGAGAACAATGGAAGAGTTCCAAAGCATTCTTAAACTTCAGCGGAATTCCGAGAACAATGGACGAGTTCCGAAGCATTTTTAAAAGTCAGCGGAATTCCGAGAACAATAGAAGAGTTGTGAAGCAATTTTAAGCGTCAGCGGAATTCCGAGAACAACGGAAGAATTCCGAAGCATTTTTAAATGTCAGCGGAATTGCGAGAAGAATGGAAGAGTTCGGAAGCATTTTTAAACATCAGCGGAATGCCGAGAACAATGGAAGAGTTCCGAAGCATTTTTATATGTCAGCGGAATTCCGAGAACAATGGAAGAGTCCGAAGCATTTTTAAACTTCAGCGGAATTACGACAACAATGGAAGAGTTCCAAAGCATTTTTAAACATCAGCAGAATTCCGAGAACAATGGAAGAGTTTTTAAGCATTTTTAAACTTCAGCGGAATTCCGAGAGCAATAGAAGGGTTCTGAAGAATTTTTAAACATCAGCGGAACTCCGAAAACAATGGAAGAGTTCCAAAGCATTTTTAAACGTCAGTGGAATTCTGAGAACAATGGAAGAGTTCCGAAGCATTTTTAACCTTCAGCAGAATTCCGAGAACAATGGAAGAGTTCCGAAGCATTCTTAAACTTCAACGGAATTCCGAGAACAATGGAAGAGCTCCGAAGCATTTTTAAACTTCAGCAGAATTCCAAGAACAATTGAAGAGTTCCGAAGCATTTTTAAACTTCAGTGGAATTCCGAGAATAATGGAAGAGTTCCGAATCAGTTTTAAATGTCAGCGGAATTCCGAGAACAATGGAAGAGTTCTGAAGCATTTTTAAACATCAGCGGAATGCCGAGAACAATGGAAGAGTTCCGAAGCATTTTTATCTGTCAGCGGAATTCCGAGAACAATGGAAGAGTACTGAAGCATTTTAAAACGTCAGCTGAATTCCAAGATTAATGGAAGAGTTCGGAAGCATTTTTAAACTTCAGCGGAATTCCGAGAACAATGGAAGAGTTCTGAAGCATTTTTAAACGTCAGCGGAATTCCGAAAAAAATGGAAGAGTTCCGAAGCATTTTTAAACGTCAGCGGAATACTGAGAACAATTGAAGAGTTCCGAAGCATTTTTAAACTTCAGCGGAATACTGAGAACAATGGAAGAGTTCCGAAGCATTTTTAAACTTCAGCAGAATTCCTAGAACAATGGAAGAGTTGTGAAGCAATTTTAAACATCAGCGGAATTCCGAGAACAATGGAAGAGTTCCGAAGCATTTTTAAACTTCAGCAGAATTCCGAGAAAAATGCAAGAGTTCCGAAAAATTTTTAAACTTCAGCGGAATTCCGAAAACAATGGAAGAGTTCCACAACATTTTTAAACGTCAACGGAATTCTGAGAACAATGGAAGAGTTCCGAAGCATTTTAAAACTTCAGCGGAATTCCGAGAACAATGGAAAAGTTCCGAAGCATTTTTAAACGTCAGTGGAATAACGAGAGCAAAGGAAGCGTTCCGAAGCATTTTTAAACGTCAGCGGAATTGCGAGAACAATGGAAGAGTTCCGAAGCATTTTTATACTTCAGCAGAATTCCGGGAACAATGGAAGAGTTTAGAAGCATTTTTAAACGTCAGCGGAATTCTGAAAACAATGGAAGAGTTCCGAAGCATTTTTAACCTTCAGAAGAATTCCGAGAACAATGGAAGAGTTCCGAAGCATTCTTAAACTTCAACGGAAATCCGAGAACAATGGAAGAGCTCCGAAGCATTTTTAAACTTCAGCAGAATTCCAAGAACAATTGAAGAGTTCCGAAGCATTTTTAAACTTCAGCGGAATTCCGAGAATAATGGAAGAGTTCCGAAGCAGTTTTAAATGTCAGCGGAATTCCGAGAACAATGGAAGAGTTCTGAAGCATTTTTAAACATCAGCGGAATGCCGAGAACAATGGAAGAGTTCCGAAGCATTTTTATCTGTCAGCGGAATTCCAAGAACAATGGAAGAGTACTGAAGCATTTTAAAACGTCAGCTGAATTCCAAGATTAATGGAAGAGTTCGGAAGCATTTTTAAACTTCAGCGGAATTCCGAGAACAATGGAAGAGTTCTGAAGCATTTTTAAACGTCAGCGGAATTCCGAAAAAAATGGAAGAGTTCCGAAGCATTTTTAAACGTCAGCGGAATACTGAGAACAATTGAAGAGTTCCGAAGCATTTTTAAACTTCAGCGGAATACTGAGAACAATGGAAGAGTTCCGAAGCATTTTTAAACTTCAGCAGAATTCCTAGAACAATGGAAGAGTTGTGAAGCAATTTTAAACATCAGCGGAATTCCGAGAACAATGGAAGAGTTCCGAAGCATTTTTAAACTTCAGCAGAATTCCGAGAAAAATGCAAGAGTTCCGAAAAATTTTTAAACTTCAGCGGAATTCCGAAAACAATGGAAGAGTTCCAAAACATTTTTAAACGTCAACGGAATTCTGAGAACAATGGAAGAGTTCCGAAGCATTTTAAAACTTCAGCGGAATTCCGAGAACAATGGAAAAGTTCCGAAGCATTTTTAAATGTCAGCGGATTTCCAAGAACAATGGAAGCGTTCCGAAGCATTTTTAAATGTCAGCGGAATTCTGAAAACAATGGAAGAGTTCCGAAGCATTTTTAAACTTCAGCAGAATTCCGAGAACAATGGAAGAGTTCCGAAGCATTCTTAAACTTCCGCGGAATTCCGAGAACAATGGAAGAGTTCCGAAGCATTTTTAAACTTCAGCGGAATACTGAGAACAATGGAAGAGTTCCGAAGCATTTTTAAAAGTCAGCGGAATTCCGAGAACAATAGAAGAGTTGTGAAGCATTTTTAAGCGTCAGCGGAATTCCGAGAACAATGGAAGAGTTCCGAAGCATTTTTAAACTTCAGCAGAATTCCGAGAACAATGGAAGAGTTCCAAAGCATTCTTAAACTTCAGCGGAATTCCGAGAACAATGGACGAGTTCCGAAGCATTTTTAAAAGTCAGCGGAATTCCGAGAACAATAGAAGAGATGTGAAGCAATTTTAAGCGTCAGCGGAATTCCGAGAACAATGGAAGAATTCCGAAGCATTTTTAAATGTCAGCGGAATTGCGAGAAGAATGGAAGAGTTCGGAAGCATTTTTAAACATCAGCGGAATGCCGAGAACAATGGAAGAGTTCCGAAGCATTTTTATATGTCAGCGGAATTCCGAGAACAATGGAAGAGTCCGAAGCATTTTTAAACTTCAGCGGAATTACGACAACAATGGAAGAGTTCCAAAGCATTTTTAAACATCAGCAGAATTCCGAGAACAATGGAAGAGTTTTTAAGCATTTTTAAACTTCAGCGGAATTCCGAGAGCAATAGAAGGGTTCTGAAGAATTTTTAAACATCAGCGGAACTCCGAAAACAATGGAAGAGTTCCAAAGCATTTTTAAACGTCAGTGGAATTCTGAGAACAATGGAAGAGCTCCGAAGCATTTTTAAAACTTCAGCGGAATTCCGAGAACAATGGAAAAGTTCCGAAGCATTTTTAAACGTCAGTGGAATAACGAGAGCAAAGGAAGCGTTCCGAAGCATTTTTAAACGTCAGCGGAATTGCGAGAACAATGGAAGAGTTCCGAAGCATTTTTATACTTCAGCAGAATTCCGGGAACAATGGAAGAGTTTAGAAGCATTTTTAAACGTCAGCGGAATTCTGAAAACAATGGAAGAGTTCCGAAGCATTTTTAAACGTCAGCGGAATTCCTTGAACAATGGAAGAGTTCCAAAGCATTTTTAAACGTCAGTGGAATTCTGAGAACAATATAAGAGTTCCGAAGCATTTTTAAACTTCAGCAGAATTCCGAGAACAATGGAAGAGTTCCGAAGCATTTTTAAACTTCAACAGAATTCCGAGAACAATGGAAGAGCTCCGAAGCATTTTTAAACTTCAGCAGAATTCCAAAAACAATTGAAAAGTTCCGAAGCATTTTTAAACTTCAGCGGAATTCCGAGAACAATGGAAGAGTTCTGAACCATTTCTAAATGTCAGCGGAATTCCGAGAACAATGGAAGAGTTCCAAAGCATTTTTAAATGTCAGCGGAATTTTGAGAACAATGGAAGAGTTCCGAAGCATTTTTAAAAGTCAGCGGAATACCGAGAACAATGGAAGAGTTGTGAAGCATTTTTAAACGTCAGCAAAATTCCAGAACAATGGAAGAGTTCCGAAGCATTTTTAAATGTCAGCGGAATTCCAAGAACAATGGAAGAGTTCCGAAGCATTTTTAAATGTCAGCAGAATTCCGAGAACAATGGAAGAGTTCCAAAGCATTTTTAAATGTCAGCTGAGTTCTGAAAACAATGGAAGAGTTCCGAAGCATTTTTAAACTTCAGCAGAATTCCGAGAACAATGGAAGAGTTCCGAAGCATTCTTAAACTTCAGCGGAATTCCGAGAACAATGGAAGAGTTCCGAAGCATTTTTAAAAGTCAGCAGAATTCTGAGAACAATAGAAGAGTTGTGAAGCATTTTCAAGCGTCAGCGGAATTCCGAGAACAATGGAAGAGTTCCGAAGCATTTTTAAACTTCAGCAGAATTCCGAGAACAATGGAAGAGTTCCGAAGCATTTTTAAACTTCAGCGGAATTTCGAGAACAATGGACGAGTTCCGAAGCATTTTTAAAAGTCAGCGGAATTCCGAGAACAATAGAAGAGTTGTAAAGCAATTTTAAGCATCAGCGGAATTCCGAGAACAATGGAAGAATTCCAAAGCATTTTTAAATGTCAGCAGAATTGCGAGAAGAATGGAAGAGTTCGGAAGCATTTTTAAACATCAGCGGAATGCAGAGTACAATGGAATAGTTCCGAAGCATTTTTATATGTCAGCGGAATTCCGAGAACAATGGAAGAGTCAGAAGCATTTTTAAACTTCATCAGAATTACGACAACAATGGAACAGTTCCAAAGCATTTTTAAACATCAGCAGAATTCCGAGAACAATGGAAGAGTTTTTAAGCATTTTTAAACTTCAGCGGAATTCCGAGAACAATAGAAGGGTTCTGAAGAATTTTTAAACATCAGCGGAACTCCGAAAACAATGGAAGAGTTCCAAAGCATTTATAAATGTCAGTGGAATTCTGAGAACAATGGAAGAGTTCCGAAGCATTTTTAAACTTCAGCAGAATTCCAAGAACAATTGAAGACTTCCGAAGCATTTTTAAACTTCAGCGGAATTCCGAGAATAAAGGAAGAGTTCCGAAGCAGTTTTATATGTCAGCGGAATTCCGAGAACAATGGAAGAGTACTGAAGCATTTTAAAACGTCAGCTGAATTCCAAGATTAATGGAAGAGTTCGGAAGCATTTTTAAACTTCAGCGGAATTCCGAGAACAATGGAAGAGTTCTGAAGCATTTTTAAACGTCAGCGGAATTCCAAAAAAAATGGAAGAGTTCCGAAGCATTTTTAAACGTCAGCGGAATACTGAGAGCAATTGAAGAGTTCCGAAGCATTTTTAAACTTCAGCGGAATACTGAGAACAATGGAAGAGTTCCGAAGCATTTTTAAACTTCAGCAGAATTCCTAGAACAATGGAAGAGTTGTGAAGCAATTTTAAACATCAGCGGAATTCCGAGAACAATGGAAGAGTTCCGAAGCATTTTTAAACTTCAGCAGAATTCCGAGAAAAATGCAAGAGTTCCGAAAAATTTTAAAATTCAGCGGAATTCCGAGAACAATGGAAGAGTTCCGAATAATTTTTAAACGTCAGCGTAATTCCGAGAACAATGGAAGAGTTTGGAAGAATTTTTAAACGTCAGCGGAATTCTGAAAACAGTGGAAGAGTTCCGAAGCATTTTAAAACTTCAGCGGAATTCCGAGAACAATGGAAAAGTTCCAAAGCATTTTTAAACGTCAGTGGAATAACGAGAGCAAAAGAAGCGTTCCGAAGCATTTTTAAACGTCAGCGGAATTGCGAGAACAATGGAAGAGTTCCGAAGCATTTTTATACTTCAGCAGAATTCCGGGAACAATGGAAGAGTTTAGAAGCATTTTTAAACGTCAGCGGAATTCTGAAAACAATGGAAGAGTTCCGAAGCATTTTTAAACGTCAGCGGAATTCCTTGAACAATGGAAGAGTTCCAAAGCATTTTTAAACGTCAGTGGAATTCTGAGAACAATATAAGAGTTCCGAAGCATTTTTAAACTTCAACAGAATTCCGAGAACAATGGAAGAGCTCCGAAGCATTTTTAAACTTCAGCAGAATTCCAAAAACAATTGAAAAGTTCTGTAGCATTTTTAAACTTCAGCGGAATTCCGAGAACAATGGAAGAGTTCTGAACCATTTCTAAATGTCAGCGGAATTCCGAGAACAATGGAAGAGTTCCAAAGCATTTTTAAATGTCAGCGGAATTTTGAGAACAATGGAAGAGTTCCGAAGCATTTTTAAACTTCAGCAGAATTCCGAGAACAATGGAAGAGTTCCGAATCATTTTTAAAAGTCAGCGGAATACCGAGAACAATGGAAGAGTTGTGAAGCATTTTTAAATGTCAGCAGAATTCCGAGAACAATGGAAGAGTTCCAAAGCATTTTTAAATGTCAGCGGAGTTCTGAAAACAATGGAAGAGTTCCGAAGCATTTTTAAACTTCAGCAGAATTCCGAGATCAATGGAAGAGTTCCGAAGCATTCTTAAACTTCAGCGGAATTCCGAGAACAATGGAAGAGTTCCGAAGCATTTTTAAAAGTTAGCGGAATTCCGAGAACAATAGAAGAGTTGTGAAGCATTTTTAAGCGTCAGCGGAATTCCGAGAACAATGGAAGAGTTCCGAAGCATTTTTAAACTTCAGCAGAATTCCGAGAACAATGGAAGAGTTCCGAAGCATTCTTAAACTTCAGCGGAATTCCGAGAACAATGGACGAGTTCCGAAGCATTTTTAAAAGTCAGTGGAATTCCGAGAACAATAGAAGAGTTGTGAAGCAATTTTAAGCGTCAGCGGAATTCCGAGAACAATGGAAGAATTCCGAAGCATTTTTAAATGTCAGCGGAATTGCGAGAAGAATGGAAGAGTTCGGATGCATTTTTAAACATCAGCGGAATGCAGAGAACAATGGAAGAGTTCCGAAGCATTTTTATATGTCAGCGGAATTCCGAGAACAATGGAAGAGTCCGAAGCATTTTTAAACTTCATCGGAATTACGACAACAATGGAAGAGTTCCAAAGCATTTTTAAACATCACCAGAATTCCGAGAACAATGGAAGAGTTTTTAAGCATTTTTAAACTTCAGCGGAATTCCGAGAACAATAGAAGGGTTCTGAAGAATTTTTAAACATCAGCGGAACTCCGAAAACAATGGAAGAGTTCCAAAGCATTTATAAATGTCAGTGGAATTCTGAGAACAATGGAAGAGCTCCGAAGCATTTTTAAACTTCAGCAGAATTCCGAGAACAATGGAATAGTTCCGAAGCATTTTTAAACTTCAACGGAATTCCGAGAACAATGGAAGAGCTCCGAAGCATTTTTAAACTTCAGCAGAATTCCAAGAACAATTGAAGAGTTCCGAAGCATTTTTAAACTTCAGCGGAATTCCGAGAATAATGGAAGAGTTCCGAAGCAGTTTTATATGTCAGCGGAATTCCGAGAAAAATGGAAGAGTTCTGAAGCATTTTTAAACATCAGCGGAATGCCGAGAACAATGGAAGAGTTCCGAAGCATTTTTATCTGTCAGCGGAATTCCGAGAACAATGGAAGAGTACTGAAGCATTTTAAAATGTCAGTTGAATTCCAAGATTAATGGAAGAGTTCGGAAGCATTTTTAAACTTCAGCGGAATTCCGAGAACAATGAAAGAGTTCTGAAGCATTTTTAAACGTCAGCGGAATTCCGAAAAAAATGGAAGAGTTCCAAAGCATTTTTAAACGTCAGCGGAGTACTGAGAGCAATTGAAGAGTTCCGAAGCATTTTTAAACTTCAGCGGAATACTGAGAACAATGGAAGAGTTCCGAAGCATTTTTAAACTTCAGCAGAATTCCTAGAACAATGGAAGAGTTGTGAAGCAATTTTAAACATCAGCGGAATTCCGAGAACAATGGAAGAGTTCCGAAGCATTTTTAAACTTCAGCAGAATTCCGAGAAAAATGCAAGAGTTCCGAAAAATTTTTAAACTTCAGCGGAATTCCGAGAATAATGGAAGAGTTCCGAATAATTTTTAAACGTCAGCGTATTTCCGAGAACAATGGAAGAGTTTGGAAGAATTTTTAAACGTCAGCGGAATTCTGAAAACAATGGAAGAGTTCCGAAGCATTTTTATACTTCAGCAGAAGTCCGAGAACAATGGAAGAGTTCCGAAGCATTTTTAAAAATCAGCGGTAATCCGAGAACAATGGAAGAGTTCCGAGGCTTTTTAAATGTCAGCAGAATTGCGAGAACAATGAAAGAGTTGCGAAGCAATATTAAGCGTCAGAAGAATTCTGAGAACAATGGAAGAGTTTTGAAGCATTTTTACATTTCAACGGAATTCTGAGAACAATGGAAGATTTCCGAAGCATTTTAAAACTTCAGCAGAACTCCGAGAACAATGGAAGAGTTCCGAAGCATTTTTAAACTTCAGCGGATTTCCGAGAAATGGAAGAGTTCCGAAGCATTTTGAAACGTCAGAGGAAATCCGAGAACAATGGAAGAGTTCCGAAGCATTTTTAAACGTCAGCGGAATTCCTTGAACAATGAAAGAGTTGCGAAGCATTATTAAATGTCAACGGAATTCCGAGAGCAAAGGAAGAGTTCCGAAGCATTTTTAAACTTCAGCGGATTTCCGAGAAATAGAAGAGTTTCGAAGCATTTTTAAATTTCAACTGAATTCCGAGAACAATGGAAGAGTTCCGAAGCATTTTAAAACTTCAGCAGAATTCCGAGAACAATGGAAGAGTTCCGAATCATTTTTAAACGTCAGCGGAATAACGAGAGCAAAGGAAGCGTTCCGAAGCATTTTTAAACGTCAGCGGAATTGCGAGAACAATGGAAGAGTTCCGAAGCATTTTTATACTTCAGCAGAATTCCGGGAACAATGGAAGAGTTTAGAAGCATTTTTAAACTTCAGCCGAATTCGGAGAACAATGGAAGAGTTCCGAAGCATTTTTAAATGTCAGCAGAATTCCGAGAACAATGGAAGAGTTCCAAAGCATTTTTAAACGTCAGTGGAATTTTGAGAACAATGTAAGAGTTCCGAAGCATTTTTAAACTTCAGCAGAATTCCGAGAAAATTGGAAGAGTTCCGAAGCATTTTTAAACTTCAACGGAATTCCGAGAACAATGGAAGAGCTCCGAAGCATTTTTAAACTTCAGCAGAATTCCAAAAACAATTGAAAAGTTCCGAAGCATTTTTAAACTTCAGCTTAATTCTGAGAATAATGGAAGAGTTCCGAAGCAATTTTAAATGTCAGTGGAATTCCGAGAACAATGGAAGAGTTCTGAAGCATTTTTAAACATCAGCGTAATGCCGAGAACAATGGAAGAGTTCCGAAGCATTTTTATCTGTCAGTGGAATTCCGAGAACAATGGAAGAGTACTGAAGCATTTTAAAACGTCAGCTGAATTCCAAGAACAATGGAAGAGTTCGGAAGCATTTTTAAACTTCAGCGGAATTCCGAGAACAATGGAAGAGTTCTGAAGCATTTTTAAACGTCAGCGGAATTCCGAAAACAATGGAAGAGTTCCGAAGCATTTTTAAACGTCAGCGGAATTCCGAGAACAATAGAAGGGTACCGAAGCATTTTTTAACTTCAGCGGAATTCCGAGATCTATGGAAGAGTAGTGTTGAGCCACCCCCGTAGTGTTCGAGTTCGGTTCGGTTCGTCGACCACCCGTGTGTTCGCCGAACTGTTCGTCGAACACCTTCGAACACCGTTAAAACCAATGGCAGGCAAACAAAAACACATAGAAACACATAGAAAACACCTTCAAAGGTGTCCAAAAGCTGACAAACTGCTCAGAAGACACAACTAACACATGGAAAAGTGACAAGTACATATAGTCATGCGAAAAGAAAAGAGGTGGAGGAGTAAAAGGAGGGGGAGACACAGATATAGGCATGTCATGCCCTTCTAAAATCCAAAAAGTGAGAAGCCGACACTTTCAGTCCGCTCCTGCCCGTGCCACCTCCGCGTCGCCGGGTTTGTGCCAGAGCCGCGGTGAGCCCTGACGGCCAGCCCCCCTCTCCCAATACTGGTGCCTGTCCGCTGGTGGGTCAAGCGAGCCCCCCTGTGGTGGAGGCAGCTCTAAGCTTTTTAATTTAAATTGTCTCTCTAATTTGAATGAATGCACTTTAAATCAATTTACAAGGATCTATTGGAGGGCAAGTCTCATGCCAGCAGCCGCGTAATTCCAGCTCCAGTAGCGTCCACTAAAGCTGCTGCAGTTAAAAAGCTTTTATAAGGATCGAGCTCGGCTGTCCACCGCAAGGCATCCTACTGCCAGTCCCAGCCCCTATGCCTTGGGGTGCCTCCTGATGCTCTTCACTGAGTATCCCGTGGTCCCGAAGCATTTCCTTTGAAAAAATGAAGTGTCCAAACTACAGGTGGTGTAGCTTGCTTAACAGCCGGGATAATCCGCTGACTAGCAGACACTGCTACTAGGCACAAAGTATTTCCTGGGCTAGATGCAGTTAAAAATTTGTAATTAGATACTCTCGTTGGATGCTGAGAAAGCATTCCATAGAGTCTCCTGGCACGCCATATATGATTCTCTTAAAAAGCTTGGGGTAAGGGTCTAGGGGACCCTTTTATAGCCAAAATCACGGCCCTGTATCGCAATACGTCACCGAGGCTGAAGATAAATGGAACTGTAGCACCCTGAGGGCTCGGTTGCTACAGAGGTATTGCACCTCACCCAGAGGTGTGATATCTCACTCTCAGGTAAGGATGTAGTGTGGATCAGGACCCGACACCTGCATGCATTACACCACATTGCCGTGGGGCAGGGCAACCAATATGCCCCTGAGATGGGCACGACAGTCCCTGTCCCTGGCTGGAGTGGGAGGAGGGAACACTGAGGAAGGGGAACCCTGTAGTGCAGGAGCAGGGAGGAAGCAGTTCCTGGGTGCATTGAGAAGGGAGTATAAAAGGTGGGCACCATCTTAGTTCAGTGCAGAGAAGTCTGAGCAGAAGTGGCAGGGAGCAGGGGCTCTGCATGAGCTCTGCTCCGGAGGCGGGCCTAGTAACAGAGGCCCAGGCCTGGAAGAAGGAGAAGGAAGGAAGAGGAGCGGAGAAGGCTCCAGGAATGAGGAACGAAGGGATCCCAGGGGTGTGGACGGGCGAGTCGCCACCGCACGCCCGAATCCACCTGCGTGGAGGGGTCAGGCCAAAGGGGGAGACCGGTCCCCGAAACTAGTGGAGGCAGGAAACGACCCTCAGCTAGAAACAGGAGGCTGTGACATTTTATGTGGAGCAACCCCTCGCTACACCCGCTAGGAAGGCACCATATAGGGTCAGGGAAACTGGCGCCAAGTTTACCAAGAGGAGGCCCGAGGCAGCCAGACAGAAGGGTTGGTAAGAAAGGCCAGACAAAGGACACACAAAGGGGGTCCTGTGAAGCGCTCCAAAGTTATCTGGGAGTTGTCTGAGCCCCTCACCTGGTGAGCACAGTACGACGTGGGCAGCCGTTACCTGCAGACGTGGTCTGGATAATAAGAACTGTGAGTAAAGGCCCTGGACTGCATCACTGACTCCGTGTCGTTACTGCTGCTGCCCTGCACCATCACCCCCATCCTCCGCATACACTGCCCTGAGGCTATACTCCTCCCGTGGGGAGTTATGCTACGCTCTGCTGCACCCACAACACCAGCCTCAGCGGTCTGCCCTGGAGCGGCGGTTCACTCTGACCGCAATCCACGGGTGGCGTAGTCGGACATTTAAACATCAAAACCACATAAATAGTTCCGCCACTGGTTTGACCGCCCTGAGCCACGGAACCGGGTGGCCGCCACGGAGACTACAACCACCAGCATCCACCAAAAAGGGTCCGGCTCCGGGTGTCCCAAGGCCCAGGGGGCGCATCAGAACATTTTCATCACCTTTCACAATCACCAATGGAACAAGGCAGGGATGTTCTCTGTCCCCTCTCTTATACATCCTAGTGACGGAGCACCTGCTCTCATCAATTCGCCATAACCCCAATATTAGGTGGATTGAGGTGGGAGGCACCGAGTACAAATGCTCTCTATTTGCTGATGATGTCCTAGTATATATCACTCAATCACATATATCCATCCATGCTGTTATGGCTGAAATAGATCACTTTGTTACATGGTCAAATTTTAAAATCAATGCAGCGAAGTCTGAGGCCCTCGATGTCTCCCTCCCCAAATCCATATAGGATTCCATCCAGTCCAACTTTCCCTTTGCCTGGCCCTCACAGGGTATCAAATACTTAGGAATTCCTATTCATAGAGACCTCTCCCATCTATGTTATCTTAATTTTGGGCCCTTTATTGAACAACTGTTAGAACCTTGCTCTTAGGTTTTTTTTCCTTTGCTGGTCACATGACCTTGTTGGCCTATTTAATCCTGCTCCGCCCTTCTGGCTTTGCTGGACTTCATTGTATATCTACTTTCTAGCTTGCCTGTGCTCTGTGTCTTGCTCTGTTAGTTTGCTTGGTCTACGGACCTCTATGTTCTATATATTTTGTTTGTTCGTCTGTCTGCTACTATTTCTGTTAGGAGGTGTCCCATATTCCTCCCAGTCCTTAGTACTTGTAGGGATTCCTTCCCCACATCTATAGGTCTCCGTACAGACTAGCTTAGGACTTTAGCAGGTCTGATCGCAGGATCAGGTCCCCTGCTACATTGTAGGGATTCAGCTGAGTACTATCGTAGGGACAGATCTCCTCTCTTTCCTTAGCTCTGGTAGCAGAACATAACAGTAAGTCCAGCCTGCAAATTCTCTAAGGAAAGATTTTTCTGTTCCATCATGGTGTCGGTTCAGGATTTGGCTCATCGCCTGCAGGGACTCTCTCTGGAGGTGGCCGAGCTCCGTCAGCACGTGAGTAACTGTCCTTGAGCACACTTCTTGGAGCCTAAGGTATGTTTGCCGGATTTATTTTTTGGTGATCGCCGAGAATTTTTTTCATTTAAAAATGCTTGCTGATTGTATTTTCGTTTGAGACCCAAGTCCTCTGGGGATGAATCCCAGCGCGTAGGGTTCATAATGTCACTTTTGCGCAAAGAGCCTCAGGAGTGGGCCTTTTCTTTGCAACCTAGTGATACATGCTTCAGATCAGTGGATAGTTTTTTTTCTGCTTTGGGCCTATTATATGATGATCCTGACCGTGTCGCATCAGCTGCGACTGAGTTGAGACGTTTAAAACAAGGATCAGGAAATGTGGAAAAATATTGTACTCATTTCCGTCGGTGGTCTACTCAAACAGGGTGGAACGATTCTGCTCTGAAAAGTCTATTTCTTGCTGGGCTCAGTGAAAGGGTTAAAGACCTGCTAATTGCTTATCCTACACCTGAAGATTTGCAACAGGCTATGCAATTAGCTATACGGGTGGATAGAAGACTGCGTGCAAGGGTTAATGAGAGCAAATCCTCTGCTACGTCAGTTTCTGGTTATGAGAATGTGTGTACTAACAGTGGTGAACCGATGGAGATTGGATCGGTGGCACCTCGCTCTCAAGAAAAAGATCGTCGATTTTCTGAAGGCTTGTGTTTCTATTGCGGAAAATCTGGTCATTTGATTAAAGGCTGTGAGCTTCGTATGAAGAAAGAAAAAAAAATGGTCAGTCACGCCCGTATTGCCTGTTTAAATTCCAAGGGTATATTTTTAGCTGCTTCCACGATTGCTCAGAAAAAATTAATGGAATTTCGGGTGTTTGTTGATTGCGGGTCTACTCTGAATGTAATTGATGGGGGATTCGTGAAAAGACTCAATTTAAAACCTGAACCTTTATCATCCCCCATTTCTGTGGTTTCTGTGGATGGTTCCCCTTTGAAGAATATTACTCTCAAGGTCAGTGAATTTCCTCTCACTATTAATGGTGTTCACCATGAGAAATTGGATTTGGTAGTGTTGAATAACTTGCCTTCTCCAGTAATATTGGGATTGCCCTGGTTAAAATTTCACAATCCTGTACTGGATTGGTCTACCAGTGAAATTAAATCCTGGAGCCATAAATGTTATGACAAGTGTTGTAACGGGCTTATTGCAGCTTTGGATAGGGGAGAATTGCCTGTTCCTATTCAGGATTTTTGGAGAGTTTTTTCTGAGAAGGAATCGCAGGTTTTGCCTCCCCATAGAGACTATGATTGTTCTATTGAATTTGTCCCTGGAGCGACTCTTCCTAAAAGTCGTTTATTTAACCTTACTATTCCTGAGAGGAAGGCTTTGGAGGAATACATACAGACAAGTTTGGCCGCCGGTCACATTAGGCCCTCTAAGTCTCCTGTGGCGGTTGGATTTTTTTTTGTAAAAAAAAAGGACGGCGGTTTACGTCCTTGTCTGGATTTTCGTGAGATTAACAAAATTACTGTACGCAATCCTTACCCACTGCCATTGATTCCTGATCTGTTTAACCAGTTAATGGGGGCCAAGTGGTTCTCTAAAATTGACCTTAAGGGGGCATACAATCTGTTGCGCATGAAGGAGGGTGACGAATGGAAGACTGCTTTTAACACTCCTGTGGGTCATTTTGAGAATCTGGTTATGCCTTTTGGTCTTACCAATGCTCCTGCATTTTTTCAGAATCTTATTAATGACATCCTTAGGCCTTTGATCGGCAAAAATGTGGTTGTGTATTTGGATGACATTTTGATTTATTCGCCGGATCTGGAGTCTCATTGGCGGAGCGTACGTGAGGTATTGCAGTTGTTAATGGACAATTCGCTTTTTGCTAAGCTGGAGAAATGTGAGTTCGCTGTACAGAGAATTAGTTTTTTGGGTTACATTATCTCCAGCGAAGGTTTTGAGATGGACCCGGTTAAAGTTCAAGCTGTACAGGAATGGCCTAGGCCTATTGGTTTGAAATCGATACAGAGGTTTTTAGGTTTCGCCAATTATTACAGAAAATTCATAAAAAATTTTTCTAGTATTGTCAAACCTCTGACCGATCTCACCAGGAAAGGTGCTGATGCGGTTCAGTGGTCTTCTGAGGCCATTGAAGCTTTTGTGTATCTCAAGGAGAGGTTCACCTCTGCTCTCATCCTTATGCAGCCTGATGTGACTAAGCCGTTTTTGGTTGAGGTTGATGCTTCCTCTGTGGGGGTTGGAGCAGTATTGTCTCAGGATAACGGGGATGGTTTACATCCCTGTGCCTTTTTTGAAAAAAAATTTTCGGAGGCTGAACTGAATTACGATATTGGTAATCAGGAATTATTGGCTATTAAACTCGCATTTGAACACTGGCGCCACTTCTTGGAAGGTGCGGAATTTCCCGTTCAGGTTCTTACGGATCATAAAAATCTGATATATCTTGATGCTGCCAAGCGCCTGAATGCCCGTCATGCTAGGTGGGCACTGTTTTTCTCGCGGTTTAATTTCTCCGTTACTTACATCCCTGGTACTAAGAATGTTAAGGCGGATGCCTTGTCTCGCAGTTTTTCTCCCATAGTCGGTGCTGAGAAAGAGGAGAACATTTTACAAGAAGGTGTTGTGATAGCTGCTTTAGACTCCGTTTTGGAAGATGAGATTCTTAAAGCACAGGAGAATGCCCCATCTAACACTCTTCATGGGAGGTTGTTTGTGCCTGGCACCTTTAGGAGAGATTTGTTTGTTGAGTGTCACGAATCTCGGTTGGCAGGTCATCCCAGAATCTCTGAGACCAAGAGACTGGTGGGTCGCAGTTTTTGGTGGCCTGGATGGCAGAAGGAAGTCATTAAGTGGGTGCGCCAATGTACTATATGTGCTAGATCTAAGTCCTCACATACTCCTGCTGCGGGGTTACTTTGTCCTTTGGAGGTCCCCAGTGCTCCTTGGACACATTTGGCTATGGACTTTATAACTGACCTTCCCCCCTCTGAGGGTTTTACTGTCATCTGGGTGGTCGTGGACCATTTTAGCAAGATGTGTCACTTGGTTCCCTTCGTCAAACTGCCCTGCGCTAAAACTCTCGCTAAGGCCTTTGTCAAGGAAATTGTCAGACTTCATGGCGTTCCTACTGACATTGTTTCTGATAGGGGTCCTCAGTTCGTGGCTCGTTTTTGGCGTGCCTTTTGTGACAGGTTGGGAATTCATTTGTCGTTCTCGTCCGGATATCATCCTGAATCTAATGGCCAGACAGAAAGGAAAAACCAGGATGTTGAGCAGTTCTTGAGTTGTTTTGTGGCAGACAATCAAGAGGGGTGGTCTGAGTTTCTGCCACTTGCTGAATTTGCTCTGAACAATCATACATCTTCTTCTGCTGGCTGTTCGCCTTTTTTTTGTTGTTCTGGGAGACATCCGTCGTTTAGGTCGTTCTCCAAGTTGGGATCTGCCGTGCCTGAGGAGGAGAATTTTTCCGGTGATTTGGAGAGAGTTTGGACGGATGTGCGTGGTAATCTTCAGGAGGCCAACAGAAAATCTAAGGACTACTTTCATAGGAAACGTCAGGAGGTTTTGTTCGCTGTTGGTGACATGGTTTGGTTGTCCTCTAGGAATCTGCGGTTGAGGATTCCTTCTAAGAAATTGGGTCCCAAGTTTGTAGGGCCCTTTAAGGTGCTTCAGGTTGTCAACCAATCTGCTGTTAGGTTGGAGGTTCCTACCTCCTGGAGAATTAATCCGGTATTTCATGTCTCTCTGTTAAAAAAAGCTGTTGTGTCGGATGGTGACGCCTCTGCCCCTGTTCCTCCGGTGGTGGAGGACGGGGAATATGAAATTTCTCGCATCCTTAACTCTAGACGGTATAGAGGTAGTTTGCAGTATCTTGTGGCCTGGAAAGGTTTTGGACCCGAGGATAACTCTTGGGTGAGGTCAGATGATGTTTCCGCGTCCAGACTTATCAGAGCGTTTCACATGAGATTTTTCTGATAAGCCTGGTCCTAGGGGATCCGGAGGATCCTCTTAGAAGGGGGGGTACTGTTAGAACCTTGCTCTTAGGTTTTTTTTCCTTTGCTGGTCACATGACCTTGTTGGCCTATTTAATCCTGCTCCGCCCTTCTGGCTTTGCTGGACTTCATTGTATATCTACTTTCTAGCTAGCCTGTGCTCTGTGTCTTGCTCTGTTAGTTTGCTTGGTCTACGGACCTCTATGTTCTATATATTTTGTTTGTTCGTCTGTCTGCTACTATTTCTGTTAGGAGGTGTCCCATATTCCTCCCAGTCCTTAGTACTTGTAGGGATTCCTTCCCCACATCTATAGGTCTCCGTACAGACTAGCTTAGGACTTTAGCAGGTCTGATCGCAGGATCAGGTCCCCTGCTACATCATAGGGATTCAGCTGAGTACTATCGTAGGGACAGATCTCCTCTCTTTCCTTAGCTCTGGTAGCAGAACATAACAACAACTCCATACAGACCACGGTTGGCAAGTTAGAACTGTAAGATTCACTACGTGAACCACTGGTGTTTTGGGGAAAAGCACATGTACACTGTGTTCCAAATCATTATGCAAAAAGTGTTTAGAAGTGATAAGGGAAGAATTTGTTTGTTTGTCAGTTAAACTCATTGATGGTGATGTGTGTCAGGGCTCTTTATATCACTGTAAGCAATTGCAGACACCTGTGCTAATTAGTTTGGCAGGTGTGTCCAATGAAAGGCAAGACTACTTAAGAAGGCTGTCTCACATTATTAAGCAGCCTACATTTTCTGCCAAAATGGGAAAGAAAAAGGATGTGTCGGCTGCTGAGAAGCAACAAATTGTGGAGTGTTTAGGTCAAGGCATGACTACAATCAACATTGTGCGATGATCAGGATGAAGTGTCTTGGCAATCAAGGAGTATGTAGCTGATTCACAGTACACACGTGTGCGTGCTGATAAGGGCAAATTGAGGACTCTTTCCTACAGGCAATTACGTCAGGTTGAAAGAGCAGCGGCAAAAAAGCCTTGTCATAGCAGCAGACAAGTTTTTGAAGCTGCTGGTGCCTCCAACGTCCCCCGAACAACAAGATGCAGGGTCCTTCAGAGGTTTGCAGCTGTGCATACGCCATCCTGTCGACCTCCTCTATCCACTTCACACAAGCAGAAACGGCTCCAGTGGGCCAAACATTACATGAAGACTGATTTCAAAACTGTTTTGTTCATGGATGAGTGCCGTGCAGCGCTCGATGGTCCAGATGGATGGAGTGGAGGATGGCTGGTTGATGGACACCCCACGCAAACACGGCTACAGCGCCAACAAGGAGGAGGTGGAGTAATGTTTTGGGCTGGAATCATGGGGAGAGAGATTGTCGGCCCCTTTAGGATCCCTGAAGGCGCTAAAGATGAACTCCATAATGTATGTGGATTTTCTCAAACAGCACTTCCTGCCATGGTTCAAGAAGAAGAACCGTGTATTTCACAGCAAGACCATTTTTTTGCATGATAATGCACCATCTCATGCTGCACATAAAACATCTGCATCTCTGGCTGATATGGGCATAAAAGGGGACAAACTTATGGTGTGACCCCCATGCTCCCCTGACCTCTACCCCATTCAGAACCTTTGGAGCATCATTAAAAGGAGTGTCTATGATGGCGAGAGGCAGTTCACATCTAAGCAACAGCTCTGGGAGGGTATTCTGTCCTCATGCAAAACAATTGAAGCAGAAACCATCCAAAACCTGACAAATTCAATGGACGAGAGAGTTCAGAAGCTCCTTTCGAACAAGGGGTCCTATGTGAAAATGTAACATCACCTAGAATAAAGTTTTGAGTTGAAAACTGTTTGATTTCAGTTTCTAACAACCTGCTAATGCTTATAATTTCAAAAATGACCATTTTTTTGGTCTTTATTAAAATGAAAAGGTTGATCGAAAAGTTTGGGGGATCTAAGAGTGTCGCAACCCAGTAGTCATGATTACTTCGAATTCTGACAATATGAGGGTCATGCTGCAGGTAGTGCAGCAAGAAGGCACTTATGTGTCTTGCGCATCTCGGAGCCCTAAAATTATTTTCCGGGCTAGATGCAGCTAAAAATTATTGTTAATTTTAAATCTGGTGAAGCTTTAGTATAGATGGCATAATAGGATCAGTGCTGCACACTGCTACAAAGCCCAAATTATTTTCCAGTCAAGATACAGATAAACATGATTAGTAATTTTAAATCTGGTGGAGCTTATTATAGATGGCCTAATAGAATCAGTGCTGCACACTGCTACAAAGCCCAAATTATTTTCCAGTCAAGATACAGATAAACATGATTAGTAATTTTAAATCTGGTGGAGCTTATTATAGATGGCCTAATAGAATCAGCGCTGCACACTGCTGCAAAGCCCAAATTATTTTCCAGCCAAGATACAGATAAACATGATTAGTAATTTGAAAGCTTAAAACAGTTGGTATGGTGATTTTAACCAATCATCAAGCTTTTACTCTCCCCAGGATGACACAGGGGTAGAAAAGTCGTTTCAGATCCATGATTTGTTCATCTTTATGAACGTGAGTCTGTCTACATTATCAGTGGAGAGCCGTGTGCGTTTATCTGTCAGCACACCACCAGCAGCGCTGAACACACATTCAGACAGAACGCTGGCTGCGGGGCATAACAAGATCTCCAAGGCGTAAGTGGCTAGCTCCGGCCATTTATCCAGATTGGAAGCCCAAAAAGAGCAAGGGTCCAGTGACACAGTCATGGCTTCAATGTTTACTTGGAGATACTCCTGTACCATCGTCTCTAGGCGTTGACTATGTGTCAGACTTCTTGTCTCCTGTGGCCTTGCAAAGGATGGGCTAAAAAAGTGGTGAAATGATTCCGCAAAATTGATGTTACCAGCAGATACTGTGGTTCTGTTACGGTTTGAGTGCTGAACACTTGACGGTTCCACGGTTGGCAAGTTGGAACTGTGAGATTCACTACGTGCACCACTGGTATTTTGTGGAAAAGCACATGTAAGATTCTGCAACAGTCTCTGCTGATACTCCTGCATGCGTGCATCCCTTTCTATGGCAGGAATAATTTCTGCAAATTTACTTTTGTACCGGGGATCTAACAGTGTGGCAACCCAGTAGTCAGGATTATTTCTAATTCTCCCAATTCGAGGGTCATGTTGCAGGTAGTGCAGAAAGAAGGCACTCATGTGTGTTGCGCATCCAGGAGCACCAAGTCCCTGTTGTGTTGGTGGTGAGGTAACAATCATGCTTCCTTCCTCTGTCCTCTCCCCCCAACCTCGCACAACAGAAATGTGATCAAGGTCTCCCTCATCTGATGAGTCTTCCATCAGTTCGTCCTCCACTTCTTCCTGGGCTCCTGCACCTTCCTCACTAGTTTGGCTGCTACCATGTGCCCTGGTAAAACCATCTCCCCCACCCTCACATGCCTGCCGCCTTGGTGCTGCCGACCGTCTGGACCTTGCAGATGTTAGCCCTTCTGCATACAACTCCTCCTCCTCTACTTCCTCCACCTCCTCTTGTGCCACCACCTGACTCCGAATTCTGTTTAACATGTGCTCCAGCATGTAAATCACCGGAATAGTCATGCTGATAATGGCATCGTCAGCACTAAACATCTTCGTCGCCATTTCAAAACTGTGCAGAAGGGTGCATAGGTCCCTGATCTGAGACCACTCCTCCAGCGTGATTTGCCCCACCTCTGGATGTTGTTGGCCCAGGCTATATGTCAGAACGTATTGCACCAGGGCTTGTCGGTGCTGCCACAGTCGCTGCAACATGTGCAGAGTTGAATTCCACCGAGTAGGCACATCGCATTTTAGCCGGTGAAGTGGCAGGCCCAACGACTTCTGTAGAGATGTAAATCGCTGAGCTGCGGGATGCGAACGGCGGAAGTGAGCACACAGCGACCGTGCCCTCTGCAGAAGGCCATCTAGTCTAGGATAGTGGGCTAAAAATTGCTGGACAACCAGGTTCAACACGTGAGCCATACAAGGCACGTGTGTGACATTGCCCCGGCGAAGGGCCGCACCCAGGTTTGCAGCATTGTCGCACACGGCCTTCCCTGGTTTCAGTGGAGACAACCATTCATGAAATTGGTTCTCCAGAGCTGACCACAACTCCTCAGCTGTGTGACTCACATTTCCCAGACATTTCTATGTAAAAACCGCCTGATGATGTTGAGCCCTACTGCCAGCATAGTAAGTAGGTCTGCAGGATCCCTTCTGCGCAGTTAGAAAGCTTGTGGCATGACCAGACAGGCTTTGTGTGCAGGTGGAAGACCGAGAGGAGGTTGAGGAGGCAGAAGCAGTGGAGGAACATTGACATATAGAGGATTGACGCACAACTCGTGGGGACGGCAAGACTTGGACAGCAGCCCCTTGTCCTGCTGTCACCATAGTTACCCAGTGCCCAGTCAGCGACATTTAACGCCCCTGTCCATGCCTACTCGTCCAAGTGTCTGTGGTGAAATGCACCCTGTCACACAAAGAGTTTCTCAAAGAAGCGGTGATGTTGTGTGCGACATGCTGGTGGAGCGCAGGCACACCTTTCTTTGAGAAGTAGTGCCGACTGGGCATCTGGTACTGGGGCACTGCGACGGACATAAGGTCTCGAAAATCCTCTGTGTCCACCAGGCGGAAAGGCAGCATTTCTGTAGCCAAGAGCTTGCAGATGGTGAAATTCAACCTCTTAGCTTTCTCATGGCTAGGAGGAAATGGTCTTTTACTTGTCCACATCTGAGGGACCGAGGGCTGGCTATTGTGCTTAGACGGGGTTGATAAGGGTGTCCCCGGCAAACTGACTTTCTGTGAGGAAGATGCAGGCGGACATGTTAGGTTGCCTTGATCCAAAGGTGGTGCTATCGATGTCGGACAGCGCTCAACACCAGCTGGTGTTACCACCTCCAAAGAAAATGATGACCTGCCAATCACGCTGGCTGTTGCGGGTAAAGAGGTGGCAGGTCTGCGCCCCAAAACAGGTGTGACTGCTGTCCCCCCAGTCACAGAGGATGAAGAGGCCGCGGATGCACATGATATGGCAGACGGTGGTAGGCCCGGCCGGCTAGGCCGCATTGTAGCACACTGAGCTTCCCACTGCAACTTATGCTTCATGTCCATGTGCCGGTTCATGCATGAAGTACTCAAACTATGTATTTTTTGGCCTCTACTTAGCTTTTGCTGACAAATGTTACAGATAACACGAGTTGGGTCATCTTTATCGATCTGAAAAAATGCCCAGGCTATGCAAGGCTTAGCACCCATGCGACCTGAAGAGCCACCACGACTTGTGGTGAGAGGCAGAGTTGTGTTTGAGGATGCAGTTGTTGACGTGCTTCCAGTACTACGTCTCTGTCCAGGAAGGCGCAACCTGACCTCGTCGTCACTAGCATCTTCCTCCACCTCCTCTGCTGACCTCATCTCTTGGTTGACTGTGGGTTGACAGTAAGTGGGATCTCCAACCTCATCATCATCACCCTGTGCGTTATCACACCCGTCGTCCTCAGAGCCAACCTGTTTCTGTCCTGACAAAAAACTAAAGTTGTCGCTCCAATCAGGTATTTGAGTCTTATCATCGTCTTCCTCATTGTCTCCACCAACAGGAGTTACAGTTTGGGAATAAGGGTCTACATTATGGTCAGAAACTTCTGCGTCTGGTCCTGGATCTGACTCATAAAGATTCTGGGCATCAGTGCAGATCATTTCCTCGTCTGGATTCACAGAAGCGCTGGAGTCGACCTCTGATTCCCAGGCTATAGTATGAGTAAACAGCTCTGCAGACTCAACCATCTGTTCTACCTCATACTAAGACGGGCAGCTGGAGATTTGGGAGCTGTGAGGAAGCAAGTGCGATTGGGGTGACACCTTTGAGGACTGGAATATTTGTGATGTTGAAGTTGATGTGGAGGAGAGCCCACTTAAAGGAGCACTTGATATCCGTTGAAGCACCTGCTGTTTTTGTGCCTCATCTGGAATTTGTAGCGATTGGCGTGGCCGTAAGAAAGGGATCTTATCACATTGTCCGCTAAAAGAAGTAGACATTTTAGTTTGGCTGGAAGATGGTCTTTTTTCTGCAGATGTTACTGTTGCTTTAACACCTACCCCACGGACACAACCTTTTTTCCCCTTCCCAACACGCCTATTCCCCTTTCCACCAGCAGCAGGCCTTTTTCCACTCATTTTGGTGGTTAACTAATTCACAACTCTGGAGTTGTTTGCACAAAAAAACAATGGATGGGAACCGAGCAGAGCTGAGTGGCCAAACAGTGGTATCAGGCCAAAACTATTGGCTGGGTTAGATGCAGAAAAAAATTATATTCAGTTTGCAACCTGATGGAGGTCTGTATAGATGGATTAATAGAACAAGTCCCACACACAGCTACAAGCCCAATATTTTTTCAGAGGTAGATGCACAAAAAAAATATATTCAGTTTGCAACCTGATGGAGGTCAGTATAGATGGACTAATAGAGAAAGTCCCACACACTGCTAGAAGGCCAAATATTTTTTCAGACTTAGATGCAGAAAAAAAATTATTTTGAATTTGCAACCTGATGGAGATCAGTATAGGTGGACTAATAGAACAAGTCCCACACACTGCTAGAAGGCCAAATATTTTTTCAGAGCTAGATGCAGAAAAAAATTATATTCAGTTTGCAACCTGATGGAGGTCAGTATAGATGGACTAATAGAACAAGTCCCACACACAGCTAGAAGCCCAAATATTTTTTCAGAGGTAGATGCAGATAAAAATTATTTTTAATTTGCAACCTGATGGAGGTCAGTATAGATGGACTAATAGAGAAAGTCCCACACACTGCTAGAAGGCCAAATATTATTTCAGAGCTAGATGCAGATAAAAATTATTTTTAATTTGCAACCTGATGGAGGTCAGTATAAATGGACTAATAGAACAAGTCCCACACACAGCTAGAAGCCCAAATATTTTTTAAGAGGTATTGTAGATGCAGATAAAAATTATTTTTAATTTGCAACCTGATGGAGGTCAGTATAGATGGACTAATATAGAAAGTCCCACACACTGCTAGAAGGCCAAATATTTTTTCAGAGCTAGATGCAGATAAAAATTATTTTCAATTTGCAACCTGATGGAGGTCAGTATAGATGGACTAATAGAGAAAGTCCCACACACTGCTAGAAGGCCAAATATTTTTTCAGAGCTAGATGCAGATAAAAATTATATTCAATTTGCAACCTGATGGAGGTCAGTATAGATGGACTAATAGAACAAGTCCCACACACAGCTAGAAGCCCAAATATTTTTTCAGAGGTACTGTAGATGCAGATAAAAATTATTTTTAATTTGCAACCTGATGGAGGTCAGTATAGATGGACTAATACAACAAGTCCCACACACAGCTAGAAGCCCAATATTTTTTCAGAGGTAGATGCAGGAAAAAATATATTCAGTTTGCAACCTGATGGAGGTCAGTATAGATGGAGTAATAGAACAAGTCCCACACACAGCTAGAAGCCCAAATATTTTTTCAGAGGTAGATGCAGATAAAAATTATTTTTAATTTGCAACCTGATGGAGGTCAGTATAGATGGACTAATAGAGAAAGTCCCACACACTGCTAGAAGGCCAAATATTTTTTCAGAGCTGGATGCAGATAAAAATTATATTCAATTTGCAACCTGATGGAGGTCAGTATAGATGGACTAATAGAGAAAGTCCCACACACTGCTAGAAGGCCAAATATTTTTTCAGAGCTAGATGCAGATAAAAATTATATTCAATTTGCAACCTGATGGAGGTCAGTATAGATGGACTAATAGAACAAGTCCCACACACAGCTAGAAGCCCAAATATTTTTTCAGAGGTACTGTAGATGCAGATAAAAATTATTTTTAATTTGCAACCTGATGGAGGTCAGTATAGATGGACTAATACAACAAGTCCCACACACAGATAGAAGCCCAATATTTTTTCAGAGGTAGATGCAGGAAAAAATATATTCAGTTTGCAACCTGATGGAGGTCAGTATAGATGGAGTAAGAGAACAAGTCCCACACACAGCTAGAAGCCCAAATATTTTTTCAGAGGTAGATGCAGATAAAAATTATTTTTAATTTGCAACCTGATGGAGGTCAGTATAGATGGACTAATAGAGAAAGTCCCACACACTGCTAGAAGGCCAAATATTTTTTCAGAGCTGGATGCAGATAAAAATTATATTCAATTTGCAACCTGATGGAGGTCAGTATAGATGGACAAATAGAGAAAGTCCCACACACTGCTAGAAGGCCAAATATTTTTTCAGAGGTACTGTAGATGCAGATAAAAATTATTTTTAATTTGCAACCTGATGGAGGTCAGTATAGATGGACTAATAAAGAAAGTCCCACACACTGCTAGAAGGCCAAATATTTTTTCAGAGCTAGATGCAGAAAAAAATTATATTCAGTTTGCAACCTGATGGAGGTCAGTATAGATGGACTAATAGAGAAAGTCCCACACACTGCTAGAAGGCCGCATATTTTTTCGGAGGTAGATGCAGAAAAAAATATATTCAGTTTGCAACCTGATGGAGGTCAGTATAGATGGACTAATACAACAAGTCCCACACACAGCTAGAAGCCCAATATTTTTTCAGAGTTATATGCAGAAAAAAATATATTCAGTTTGCAACCTGATGGAGGTCTGTATAGATGGATTAATAGAACAAGTCCCACACACAGCTAGAAGCCCAATATTTTTTCAGAGGTAGATGCAGAAAAAAATATATTCAGTTTGCACCCTGATGGAGGTCAGTATAGATGGACTAATACAACAAGTCCCACACACAGCTAGAAGCCCAATATTTTTTCAGAGGTAGATGCAGAAAAAAATATATTCAGTTTGCAACCTGATGGAGGTCTGTATAGATGGATTAATAGAACAAGTCCCACACACAGCTAGAAGCCCAATATTTTTTCAGAGGTAGATGCAGAAAAAAATATATTCAGTTTGCAATCTGATGGAGGTCAGTATAGATGGACTAATAGAATGATGCTATGCCCAAAAGATTTTACTTCACTAGGTGCAGTAAAAAAATTGGTATTCTATACACAGGTGATATATCTTGCAACACAGATAGGCTACTCCACTGACTAACACACTCTGTAATAGGCCAAAAGGATTAGCTTTGCTAGATTCAGCCAACGGAATTCCGAGAACAATGGAAGATTTCCAAAGCATTTTAAAACTTCAGCAGAATTCCGAGAACAATGGAAGAGTTCCGAAGCATTTTTAAACTTCAGCAGAATTCCAAGAACAATTGAAGAGTTCCGAAGCATTTTTAAACTTCAGTGGAATTCCGAGAACAATGGAAGAGTTCGGAAGAATTTTTAAACGTCAGCGGAATTCCGAGAACAATGGAAGAGTTCTGAAGAATTTTTAAACGTCAGCGGAATTCTGAAAACAATGGAAGGGTTCCGAAGCATTTTTAAACTTCAGCAGAATTCCGAGAGCAATGGAAGAGTTCCAAAGCATTTTAAAACTTCAGCAGAATTCCGAGAACAATTGAAGAGTTCCGAAGCATTTTTAAACTTCAGCGGAATTCCGAGAATAATGGAAGAGTTCTGAAGCATTTTTAAACATCAGCGGAATTGCGAGAAGAATGGAAGAGTTTCGAAGCATTTTTAAACATCAGCGGAATGCCGAGAACAATGGAAGAGTTCCGAAGCATTTTTATATGTCAGCGGAATTCCGAGAACAATGGAAGAGTCCGAAGCATTTTTAAACTTCAGCGGAATTACGACAACAATGGAAGAGTTCCAAAGCATTTTTAAACATCAGCAGAATTCGGAGAACAATGGAAGAGTTTTTAAGCATTTTTAAACTTCAGCGGAATTCCGAGAACAATAGAAGGGTTCTGAAGAATTTTTAAACATCGGCGGAATTCCGAAAACAATGGAAGAGTTCCAAAGCATTTTTAAATCTCAGCGGAATTCTGAGAACAATGGAAGAGTTCCGAAGCATT
The DNA here is from genome assembly GCF_046119375.1 of Phyllobates terribilis. Lineage (NCBI taxonomy): Eukaryota > Metazoa > Chordata > Amphibia > Anura > Dendrobatidae > Phyllobates > Phyllobates terribilis. The sequence continues at coordinate 16,012,077 of NW_027362775.1, read as the reverse complement.
TTTAAACTTCAGCAGAATTCCGAGAACAATGGAAGAGTTCCGAAGCATTTTTAAACGTCAGCGGAATTCCGAGAACAATGGAAGAGTTCCGAAGAATTTTTAAACGTCAGCATAATTCCGAGAACAATGGAAGAGTTCTGAAGAATTTTTAAACGTCAGCGGAATTCTGAAAACAATGGAAGAGTTCTGAAGCATTTTTATACTTCAGCAGAAGTCCGAGATCAATGGAAGAGTTCCGAAGCATTTTTAAACTTCAACGGAATTCCAAGAACAATGGAAGAGTTCCAAAGCATTTTTAAACTCTAGCGGATTTCCGAGAAATGGAAGAGTTCCGAAGCATTTTGAAATGTCAGCGGAAATCCGAGAACAATGGAAGAGGTCCAAAGCATTTTTAAATGTCAGCGGAAATCCGAGAACAATGAAAGAGTTCTGAAGCATTTTTAAACGTCATCAGAATTCCGAGAGCAATGGAAGAGTTCCAAAGCATTTTAAAACTTCAGCAGAATTCCGAGAACAATTGAAGAGTTCCGAAGCATTTTTAAACTTCAGCGGAATTCCGAGAATAATGGAAGAGTTCCGAAGCATTTTTAAACGTCAGCGGAATTTCGAGAAGAATGGAATAGTTTGGAAGCATTTTTAAACATCAGCGGAATGACAAGAACAATGGAAGAGTTCCGAAGCATTTTTAAACTCTAGCGGATTTCCGAGAAATGGAAGAGTTCCGAAGCATTTTGAAATGTCAGCGGAAATCCGAGAACAATGGAAGAGTTCCAAAGCATTTTTAAACGTCAGCGGAAATCCGAGAACAATGAAAGAGTTCCGAAGCATTTTTAAACGTCATCAGAATTCCGAGAACAATGTAAGAGTTCCGAAGCATTTTTAAACTTCAGCAGAATTCCGAGAACAATTGAAGAGTTCCGAAGCATTTTTAAACTTCAGCGGAATTCCGAGAATAATGGAAGTGTTCCGAAGCATTTTTAAAAGTCAGCGGAATTGCTAGAAGAATGGAAGAGTTTCAAAGCATTTTTAACATCAGCGGAATTCCGAGAACAATAGAAGAGTTGTGAAGCATTTTTAAGCGTCAGCAGAATTCCGAGAACAATTGAAGAGTTGCGTAGCATTTTTAAACTTCAGCGGAATTCCGAGAATAATGGAAGAGTTCCGAAGCATTTTTAAACGTCAGCGGAATTGCGAGAAGAATGGAATAGTTTGGAAGCATTTTTAAACATCAGAGGAATGCCGAGAACAATGGAAGAGTTCCGAAGCATTTTTATATATCAGCCGAATTCCGAGAACAATGGAAGAGTCCGAAGCATTTTTAAACTTCAGCAGAATTACGACAACAATGGAAGAGTTCCAAAGCATTATTAAACATCAGCAGAATTCCGAGAAAAATGCAAGAGTTCCGAAGAATTTTTAAACGTCAGCGGAATTCCGAGAACAATAGAAGGGTACCAAAGCATTTTTTAACTTCAGCGGAATTCCGAGATCTATGGAAGAGTTCCGAAGCATTTTTAAACTTCAGCAGAATTCCGAGAACAATGGAAGAATTCGGAAGAATTTTTATATCTCAGCCGAATTCCGAGAACAATGGAAGAGTCCGAAGCATTTTTAAACTTCAGCGGAATTACGACAACAATGGAAGAGTTCCAAAGCATTATTAAACATCAGCAGAATTCCGAGAAAAATGCAAGAGTTCCGAAGCATTTTTAAACGTCAGCGGAATTCTGAGAACAATAGAAGGGTACCGAAGCATTTTTTAACTTCAGCGGAATTCCGAGATCTATGGAAGAGTTCCGAAGCATTTTTAAACTTCAGCGGAATTCCGAGAACAATGGAAGAGTTCCGAAGAATTTTTAAACGTCAGCGTAATTCCGAGAACAATGGAAGAGTTCGGAAGAATTTTTAAACGTCAGCGGAATTCTGAAAACAATGGAAGAGTTCCGAAGCATTTTTATACTTCAGCAGAAGTCCGAGAACAATGGTAGAGTTCCGAAGCATTTTGAAACTTCAACGGAATTCCAAGAACGATGGAAGAGTTCTGAAGCAATTTAAAACTTCAGCAGAATTCCGAATACAATGGAAGAGTTCCGAAGCATTTTTAAACTTTAGCGGATTTCCGAGAAATGGAAGAGTTCCGAAGCATTTTGAAATGTCAGCGGAAATCCGAGAACAATGGAAGAGTTCCGAAGCATTTTTAAATGTCAGCGGAAATCCAAGAACAATGGAAGAGTTCCGAGGCATTTTTAAATGTCAGCGGAATTGCGAGAACAATGAAAGAGTTGCGAAGCAATATTAAGCGTCAGAAGAATTCTGAGAACAATGGAAGAGTTTCGAAGCATTTTTACATTTTAACAGAATTCCGAGAACAATGGAAGATTTCCGAAGCATTTTAAAACTTCAGCAGAATTCCGAGAACAATGGAAGAGTTCCGAAGCATTTTTAAACGTGAGCGGAATTCTGAGAACAATGGAAGAGTTCCAAAGAATTTTTAAACATCAGCGGATTTCCGAGAACAATGGAAGAGTTCCGAAGCATTTTTAAACTTCAGCGGAATTTGGAGATCAATGGAAGAGTTCCGAAGCATTTTTAAAAGTCAGCGGAATTCCGAGAACAATGGAAGAGTTGTGAAGCATTTTTAAACGTCAGCGGAATTCCGAGAACAATGGAAGAGTTCCGAAGCATTTTTAAACGTCAGCGGAATTCCAAGAACAATGGAAGAGTTCTGAAGCATTTTTAAATGTTAGCGGAATTCCGAGAGCAATGGAAGAGTTCCGAAGCATTTTTAAATGTCAGCGGAATTCTGAGAACAATGGAAGAGTTCAGAAGCATTTTTAAACTTCAGCAGAATTCCGAGAACAATGGAAGTGTTGTGAAGCATTTTTAAACGTCAGCGGAATTCCGAGAACAATGGAAGAGTTGTGAAGCATTTTTAAACGTCAGCGGAATTCCGAGAACAATGGAAGAGTTCTGAAGCATTTTTAAACATCAGCGGAATGCCGAGAACAATGGAAGAGTTCCGAAGAATTTTTATCTGTCAGCGGAATTCCGAGAACAATGGAAGAGTACTGAAGCATTTTAAAACGTCAGCTGAATTCCAAGAACAATGGAAGAGTTCGGAAGCATTTTTAAACTTCAGCGGAATTCCGAGAACAATGGAAGAGTTCTGAAGCATTTTTAAACGTCAGCGGTATTCCGAAAACAATGGAAGAGTTCCGAAGCATTTTTAAACGTCAGCGGAATTCCGAGAACAATAGAAGGGTACCGAAGCATTTTTTAACTTCAGCGGAATTCCGAGATCTATGGAAGAGTTCCAAAGCATTTTTAAACTTCAGCGGAATTCCGAGAACAATGGAAGAGTTCCGAAGAATTTTTAAATGTCAGCATAATTCCGAGAACAATGGAAGAGTTCTGAAGAATTTTTGAACGTCAGCGGAATTCTGAAAACAATGGAAGAGTTCTGAAGCATTTTTATACTTCAGCAGAAGTCCGAGATCAATGGAAGAGTTCCGAAGCATTTTTAAACTTCAACGAAATTCCAAGAACAATGGAAGAGTTCCGAAGCATTTTTAAACTCTAGCGGATTTCCGAGAAATGGAAGAGTTCCGAAGCATTTCGAAATGTCAGCGGAAATCCGAGAACAATGGAAGAGTTCCAAAGCATTTTTAAACGTCAGCGGAAATCCGAGAACAATGAAAGAGTTCCGAAGCATTTTTAAACGTCATCAGAATTCCGAGAACAATGTAAGTGTTCCGAAGCATTTTTAAACTTCAGCAGAATTCCGAGAGCAATGGAAGAGTTCCAAAGCATTTTAAAACTTCAGCAGAATTCCGAGAACAATTGAAGAGTTCCGAAGCATTTTTAAACTTCAGCGGAATTCCGAGAATAATGGAAGTGTTCCGAAGCATTTTTAAACGTCAGCGGAATTGCTAGAAGAATGGAAGAGTTTCAAAGCATTTTTAAACATCAGCGGAATTCCGAGAACAATAGAAGAGTTGTGAAGCATTTTTAAGCGTCAGCGGAATTCCGAGAATAATAGAATAGCTTGGAAGCATTTTTAAACATCAGAGGAATGCCGAGAGCAATGGAAGAGTTCCGAAGCATTTTTATATGTCAGCCGAATTCCGAGAACAATGGAAGAGACCGAAGCATTTTTAAACTTCAGCGGAATTACGACAACAATGAAAGAGTTCCAAAGCATTATTAAACATCAGCAGAATTCCGAGAAAAATGCAAGAGTTCCGAAGAATTCTTAAACGTCAGCGGAATTCCGAGAACAATAGAAGGGTACCGAAGCATTTTTTAACTTCAGCGGAATTCCGAGATCTATGGAAGAGTTCCGAAGCATTTTTAAACTTCAGCGGAATTCCGAGAACAATGGAAGAATTCGGAAGAATTTTTATATCTCAGCCGAATTCCGAGAACAATGGAAGAGTCCGAAGCATTTTTAAACTTCAGCGGAATTACGACAACAATGGAAGAGTTCCAAAGCATTATTAAACATCAGCAGAATTCCGAGAAAAATGCAAGAGTTCCGAAGCATTTTTAAACGTCAGCGGAATTCCGAGAACAATAGAAGGGTACCGAAGCATTTTTTAACTTCAGCGGAATTCCGAGATCTATGGAAGAGTTCCGAAGCATTTTTAAACTTCAGCGGAATTCCGAGAACAATGGAAGAGTTCCGAAGAATTTTTAAACGTCAGCGTAATTCCGAGAACAATGGAAGAGTTCGGAAGAATTTTTAAACGTCAGCGGAATTCTGAAAACAATGGAGGAGTTCCGAAGCATTTTTATACTTCAGCAGAAGTCCGAGAACAATGGTAGAGTTCCGAAGCATTTTAAAACTTCAACGGAATTCCAAGAACGATGGAAGAGTTCTGAAGCAATTTAAAACTTCAGCAGAATTCCGAGAACAATGTAAGAGTTCCGAAGCATTTTTAAACTTCAGCAGAATTCCGAGAACAATTGAAGAGTTCAGAAGCATTTTTAAACTTCAGCAGAATTCCGAGAGCAATGGAAGAGTTCCAAAGAATTTTAAAACTTCAGCAGAATTCCGAGAACAATTGAAGAGTTCCGAAGCATTTTTAAACTTCAGCGGAATTCCGAGAATAATGGAAGAGTTCCGAAGCATTTTTAAACGTCAGCAGAATGCCGAGAACAATGGAAGAGTTCCGAAGCATTTTTATATGTCAGCCGAATTCCGAGAACAATGGAAGAGTCCGAAGCATTTTTAAACTTCAGCGGAATTACGACAACAATGGAAGAGTTCCAAAGCATTATTAAACATCAGCAGAATTCCGAGAAAAATGCAAGAGTTCCGAAGCATTTTTAAACGTCAGCGGAATTCCGAGAACAATAGAAGGGTACCGAAGCATTTTTTAACTTCAGCGGAATTCCGTGATCTATGGAAGAGTTCCGAAGCATTTTTAAACTTCAGCGGAATTCCGAGAACAATGGAAGAGTTCCGAAGAATTTTTAAACGTCAGCGTAATTCCGAGAACAATGGAAGAGTTCGGAAGAATTTTTAAACGTCAGCGGAATTCTGAAAACAATGGAAGAGTACTGAAGCATTTTAAAACGTCAGCTGAATTCCAAGAACAATGGAAGAGTTCGGAAGCATTTTGAAACTTCAGCGGAATTCCGAGAACAATGGAAGAGTTCCGAAGCATTTTTAAACGTCAGCGGAATTCCGAAAACAATGGTAGAGTTCCGAAGCATTTTTAAACGTCATCGGAATTCCGAGAACAATAGAAAGGTACCGAAACATTTTTTAACTTCAGTGGAATTCCGAGATCTATGGAAGAGTTCCAAAGCATTTTTAAACTTCAGTGGAATTCCGAGAACAATGGAAGAGTTCCGAAGAATTTTTAAACGTCAGCGTAATTCCGAGAACAATGGAAGAGTTCTGAAGAATTTTTAACGTCAGCGGAATTCTGAAAACAATGGAAGAGTTCTGAAGCATTTTTATACTTCAGCAGAAGTTTGAGATCAATGGAAGAGCTCCGAAGCATTTTTAAACTTCAACGGAATTCCAAGAACAATGGAAGAGTTCCGAAGCATTTTTAAACTGTAGCGGATTTCCGAGAAATGGAAGAGTTCCGAAGCATTTTGAAATGTCAGCAGAAATCCGAGAACAATGGAAGAGTTCCGAAGCATTTTTAAACTGTAGCGGATTTCCGAGAAATGGAAGAGTTCCGAAGCATTTTGAAATGTCAGCGGAAATCCGAGAACAATGGAAGAGTTCCGAAGCATTTTTAAATGTCAGCGGTAATCCGAGAACAATGAAAGAGTTCCGAAGCATTTTTAAACGTCATCAGAATTCCGAGAACAATGTAAGAGTTCCGAAGCATTTTTAAACTTCAGCAGAATTTCGAGAGCAATGGAAGAGTTCCGAAGCATTTTTAAACTTCAACGGAATTCCAAGAACAATGGAAGAGTTCCGAAGCATTTTTAAACTCTAGCGGATTTCCGAGAAATGGAAGCGTTCCGAAGCATTTTGAAATGTCAGCGGAAATCCGAGAACAATGGAAGAGTTCCAAAGCATTTTTTAACGTCAGCGGAAATCCGAGAACAATGAAAGAGTTCCGAAGCATTTTTAAACGTCATCAGAATTCCGAGAACAATGTAAGAGTTCCGAAGCATTTTTAAACTTCAACAGAATTCCGAGAGCAATGGAAGAGTTCCAAAGCATTTTAAAACTTCAGCAGAATCCCGAGAACAATTGAAGAGTTCCGAAGCATTTTTAAACTTCAGCGGAATTCAGAGAATAATGGAAGTGTTCCGAAGCATTTTTAAACGTCAGCGGAATTGCTAGAAGAATGGAAGAGTTTCAAAGCATTTTTAAACATCAGCGGTATTCCGAGAACAATAGAAGAGTTGTGAAGCATTTTTAAGCGTCAGCGGAATTCCGAGAACAATTGAAGAGTTCCGAAGCATTTTTAAACTTCAGCGGAATTCCGAGAATAATGGAAGAGTTCCGAAGCATTTTTAAACGTCAGCGGAATTGCGAGAAGAATGGAATGGTTTGGAAGCATTTTTAAACATCAGCGGAATGCCGAGAACAATGGAAGAGTTCCGAAGCATTTTTATATGTGAGCCGAATTCCGAGAACAATGGAAGAGTCCGAAGCATTTTTAAACTTCAGCCGAATTATAACAACAATGGAAGAGTTCCAAAGCATTATTAAACATCAGCAGAATTCCGAGAAAAATGCAAAAGTTCCGAAGAATTTTTAAACGTCAGCGGAATTCCGAGAACAATAGAAAGGTACCGAAGAATTTTTTATCTTCAGCGGAATTCCGAGATCTATGGAAGAGTTCCAAAGCATTTTTAAACTTCAGCGGAATTCCGAGAACAATGGAAGAATTCGGAAGAATTTATATATCTCAGCCGATTTCCGAGAACAATGGAAGAGTCCGAAGCATTTTTAAACTTCAGCGGAATTACGACAACAATGGAAGAGTTCCAAAGCATTATTAAACATCAGCAGAATTCCGAGAAAAATGCAAGAGTTCCGAAGCATTTTTAAACGTCAGCGGAATTCCGAGAACCATAGAAGGGTACCAAAGCATTTTTTAAGTTCAGCGGAATTCCGAGATCTATGGAAGAGTTCCGAAGCATTTTTAATCTTCAGCGGAATTCCGAGAACAATGGAAGAGTTCCGATGAATTTTTAAACGTCAGCGTCATTCCGAGAACAATGGAAGAGGTCGGAAGAATTTTTAAACGTCAGCGGAATTCTGAAAACAATAGAAGAGTTCCGAAGCATTTTTATACTTCAGCAGAAGTCCGAGAACAATGGTAGAGTTCCGAAGCATTTTAAAACTTCAACGGAATTCCAAGAACGATGGAAGAGTTCTGAAGCAATTTAAAACTTCAGCAGAATTCCGAGAACAATGGAAGAGTTCCGAAGCATTTTTAAACTTTAGCGGATTTCCGAGAAATGGAGGAGTTCCGAAGCATTTTGAAATGTCAGTGGAAATCCAAGAACAATGGAAGAGTTCCGAAGCATTTTTAAATGTCAGCGGAAATCCGAGAACAATGGAAGAGTTCCGAGGCATTTTTAAATGTCAGCGGAATTGCGAGAACAATGAAAGAGTTGCGAAGCAATATTAAGCGTCAGAAGAATTCTGAGAACAATGGAAGAGTTTCGATGCATTTTTACATTTCACCAGAATTCCGAGAACAATGGAAGATTTCCGAAGCATTTTAAATCTTCAGCAGAATTCCGAGAACAATGGAAGAGTTCCGAAGCATTTTTAAACGTGAGCGGAATTCTGAGAACAATGGAAGAGTTCCAAAGCATTTTTAAACATCAGCGGATTTCTGAGAACAATGGAAGAGTTCCGAAGCATTTCTAAACTTCAGCAGAATTTGGAGATCAATGGAAGAGTTCCGAAGCATTTTTAAAAGTCAGCGGAATTCCGAGAACAATGGAAGAGTTGTGAAGCATTTTTAAACGTCAGCGGAATTCCGAAAACAATGGAAGAGTTCCGAAGCATTTTTAAACGTCAGCGGAATTCCAAGAGCAATGGAATTGTTCTGAAGCATTTTTAAATGTTAGCGGAATTCCGAGAACAATGGAAGAGTTCCGAAGCATTTTTAAATGTCAGCGGAATTCTGAGAACAATGGAAGAGTTCAGAAGCATTTTTAAACTTCAGCAGAATTCCGAGAACAATGGAAGAGTTGTGAAGCATTTTTAAACGTCAGCGGAATTCCGAGAACAATGGAAGAGTTGTGAAGCATTTTTAAGCGTCAGCGGAATTCCGAGAACAATGGAAGAGTTCCGAAGCATTTTTAAACGTCAGCGGAATTCCAAGAACAATGGAAGAGTTCTGAAGCATTTTTAAATGTTAGCGGAATTCCGAGAACAATGGAAGAGTTCAGAAGCATTTTTAAATGTCAGCGGAATTCTGAGAACAATGGAAGAGTTCAGAAGCATTTTTAAACTTCAGCAGAATTCCGAGAACAATGGAAGAGTTCCGAAGCATTTTTAAAAGTCAGCGGAATTCCGAGAACAATAGAAGAGTTGTGAAGCATTTTTAAGCGTCAGCGGAATTCCGAGAACAATGGAAGAGTTCCGAAGCATTTTTAAACTTTAGCGGATTTCCGAGAAATGGAAGAGTTGCGAAGCATTTTGAAATGTCAGCGGAAATCCGAGAACAATGGAAGAGTTCCGAAGCATTTTTAAACGTCAGCCGAAATCCGAGAACAATGGAAGAGTTCCGAAGCATTTTTACACGTCAGCAGAATTCCGAGAACAATGTAAGAGTTCCGAAGCATTTTTACTCTTCAGCAGAATTCCGAGAACAATTGAAGAGTTCAGAAGCATTTTTAAACTTCAGCAGAATTACGAGAGCAATGGAAGAGTTCCAAAGAATTTTAAAACTTCAGCAGAATTCCGAGAACAATTGAAGAGTTCCGAAGCATTTTTAAACTTCAGCGGAATTCCGAGAATAATGGAAGAGTTCCGAAGCATTTTTAAACGTCAGCAGAATGCCGAGAACAATGGAAGAGTTCCGAAGCATTTTTATATGTCAGCCGAATTCCGAGAACAATGGAAGAGTCCAAAGCATTTTTAAACTTCAGCGGAATTCCGAGAACAATAGAAGGGTTCTGAAGAATTTTTAAACATCGGCGGAATTCCGAAAACAATGGAAGAGTTCCAAAGCATTTTTAAATGACAGCAGAATTCTGAGAACAATGGAAGAGTTCCGAAGCATTTTTAAACTTCAGCAGAATTCCGAGAACCATGGAAGAGTCCCGAAGCATTTTTAAACTTCAGCAGAATTCCTAGAACAATGGAAGAGTTCCGAAGCATTTTTAAACGTCAGCGGAATTCTGAGAACAATGGAAGAGTTCCGAAGCATTTTTAAACTTCAGCATATTTCTGTGAAATGGAAGAGTTCCGAAGCATTTTGAAACGTCAGAGGAAATCCGAGAACAATGGAAGAGTTCCAAAGCATTTTTAATTGTCAACAGAATTCCTTGAACAATCAAAGAGTTGCGAAGCATTATTAAATGTCAGCGGAATTCCGAGAGCAAAGGAAGAGTTCCAAAGCATTTTTAAACTTCAGCGGATTTCCGAGAAATGGAAGAGTTTCGAAGCATTTTTAAATTTCAACTGAATTTCGAGAACAATGGAAGAGTTCCAAAGCATTGTAAGAACTTCAGCAGAATTCCTAGAACAATGCAAGAGTTCCGAAGCATTTTTAAACTTCAGCGGAATTCCGAAAATAATGGAAGAGTTCCAAAACATTTTTAAACGTCAACGGAATTCCGAGAACAATGGAAGAGTTCCGAAGCATTTCTAAACGTCAGCGGAATGCTAAGAACAATGGAAGAGTTCCGAAGAATTTTTAAACGTCAGCGGAATTCCGAGAACAATGGAAGAGTTCTGAGGAATTTTTAAACGTCAGTGGAATTCTGAAAACAATGGAAGAGTTCCGAAGCATTTTTAAACTTCAGCGGAATTCCGAGAACAATGGAAGAGTTCCGAAGAATTTTTAAACGTCAGCGGAATTCCGAGAACAATGGAAGAGTTCTGAGGAATTTTTAAACGTCAGTGGAATTCTGAAAACAATGGAAGAGTTCCGAAGCATTTTTAAACTTCAGCGGAATTCCGAGAACAATGGAAGAGTTCCGAAGAATTTTTAAACGTCAGCGGAATTCCGAGAACAATGGAAGAGTTCTGAAGAATTTTTAAACGTCAGTGGAATTCTGAAAACAATGGAAGAGTTCCGAAGCATTTTTAAACTTCAGCGGAATTCCGAGAACAATGGAAGAGTTCCGAAGCATTTTAAACGTCAGCGGAATTGCGAGAAGAATGGAAGAGTCCGAAGCATTTTTAAACTTCAGCGGAATTACGACAACAATGGAAGAGTTCCAAAGCATTTTTAAACATCAGCAGAATTCGGAGAACAATGGAAGAGTTATTAAGCATTTTTAAACTTCAACGGAATTCCGAGAACATTAGAAGGGTTCTGAAGAATTTTTAAACATCGGCGGAATTCCGAAAACAATGGAAGAGTTCCAAAGCATTTTTACACGTCAGCGGAATTCTGAGAAGAATGGAAGAATTCCATAGCATTTTTAAACGTCAGCGGATTTCCGAGAACAATGGAAGAGTTCCGAAGCATTTTTAAACTTCAGCGGAATTTGGAGAACAATGGAAGAGTTCCGAAGCATTTTTAAAAGTCAGCGGAATTCCGAGAACAATGGAAGAGTTGTGAAGCATTTTTAAACGTTAGCGGAATGCCGAGAACAATGGAAGAGTTCCGAAGCATTTTTATCTGTCAGCGGAATTCTGAGAACAATGGTAGAGTACTGAAGCATTTTAAAACGTCAGCGGAATTCCAAGAACAATGGAAGAGTTCCGAAGCATTTTTAAACTTCAGCGGAATTCCGAGAACAATGGAAGAGCTCTGAAGCATTTTTAAACGTCAGCGGAATTCCGAAAACAATGGAAGAGTTCCGAAGCATTTTTAAACGTCAGCGGAATACTGAGAACAATTGAAGATTTCCGAAGCATTTTTAAACTTTAGCAGAATTCTGAGAAGAATGGAAGAGTTCCGAAGCATTTTTATATGTCAGCGGAATTACGAGAACAATGGAAGAGTCCTGAAGCATATTTAAAACGTCAGCGGAATTCTGAGAATAATGGAAGAGTTCCGAAGCATTTTTAAACTTCAGCGGAATTCCGAGAACAATGGAAGAGTTCCGAAGCAATTTTACACATCAGCAGAATTCCGAGAACAATGGAAGAGTTGTGAAGCAATTTTAAACATCAGCGGAATTCCGAGAACAATGGAAGAGTTCCGAAGCATTTGTTAACTTCAGCAGAATTTCGAGAAAAATGGAAGAGTTCTGAAGAATTTTTAAACGTCAGTGGAATTCTGAAAACAATGGAAGAGTTCCGAAGCATTTTTAAACTTCAGCGGAATTCCGAGAACAATGGAAGAGTTCCGAAGCATTTTAAACGTCAGCGGAATTGCGAGAAGAATGGAAGAGTCCGAAGCATTTTTAAACTTCAGCGGACTTACGACAACAATGGAAGAGTTCCAAAGCATTTTTAAACATCAGCAGAATTCGGAGAACAATGGAAGAGTTATTAAGCATTTTTAAACTTCAGCGGAATTCCGAGAACATTAGAAGGGTTCTGAAGAATTTTTAAACATCGGCGGAATTCCGAAAACAATGGAAGAGTTCCAAAGCATTTTTACACGTCAGCGGAATTCTGAGAAGAATGGAAGAATTCCATAGCATTTTTAAACGTCAGCGGATTTCCGAGAACAATGGAAGAGTTCCGAAGCATTTTTAAACTTCAGCGGAATTTGGAGAACAATGGAAGAGTTCCGAAGCATTTTTAAAAGTCAGCGGAATTCCGAGAACAATGGAAGAGTTGTGAAGCATTTTTAAACGTTAGCGGAATGCCGAGAACAATGGAAGAGTTCCGAAGCATTTTTATCTGTCAGCGGAATTCCAAGAACAATGGTAGAGTACTGAAGCATTTTAAAACGTCAGCGGAATTCCAAGAACAATGGAAGAGTTCCGAAGCATTTTTAAACTTCAGCGGAATTCCGAGAACAATGGAAGAGCTCTGAAGCATTTTTAAACGTCAGCGGAATTCCGAAAACAATGGAAGAGTTCCGAAGCATTTTTAAACGTCAGCGGAATACTGAGAACAATTGAAGATTTCCGAAGCATTTTTAAACTTTAGCAGAATTCTGAGATGAATGGAAGAGTTCCGAAGCATTTTTATATGTCAGCGGAATTACGAGAACAATGGAAGAGTCCTGAAGCATATTTAAAACGTCAGCGGAATTCTGAGAATAATGGAAGAGTTCCGAAGCATTTTTAAACTTCAGCGGAATTCCGAGAACAATGGAAGAGTTCCGAAGCAATTTTACACATCAGCAGAATTCCGAGAACAATGGAAGAGTTGTGAAGCAATTTTAAACATCAGCGGAATTCCGAGAACAATGGAAGAGTTCCGAAGCATTTGTTAACTTCAGCAGAATTTCGAGAAAAATGGAAGAGTTCCGAAGCATTTTTAAACTTCAGCAGAATTCCTAGAACAATGCAAGAGTTCCGAAGCATTTTTAAACTTCAGCGGAATTCCGAAAACAATGGAAGAGTTCCAAAACATTTTTAAATGTCAACGGAATTCCGAGAACAATGGAAGACTTCCGAAGCATTTTTAAACGTCAGCGGAATGCTGAGAACAATAGAAGGGTACCGAAGCATTTTTTAACTTCAGCGGAATTCCTAGATCTATGGAAGAGTTCCGAAGCATTTTTAAACTTCAGCAAAATTCCGAGAACAATGGAAGAGTTCCGAAGAATTTTTAAACGTCAGCGGAATTCCGAGAACAATGGAAGAGTTCCGAAGCATTTTAAACGTCAGCGGAATTGTGAGAAGAATGGAAGAGTCCGAAACATTTTTAAACTTCAGCGGAATTACGACAACAATGGAAGAGTTCCAAAGCATTTTTAAACATTAGCAGAATTCGGAGAACAATGGAAGAGTTATTAAGCATTTTTAAACTTCAGCGGAATTCCGAGAACTTTAGAAGGGTTCTGAAGAATTTTTAAACATCGGCGGAATTCCGAAAACAATGGAAGAGTTCCATAGCATTTTTAAACGTCAGCGGAATTCTGAGAACAATGGAAGAGTTCCGAAGCATTTTTAAACTTCAGCGGAATTTGGAGAACAATGGAAGAGTTCCGAAGCATTTTTAAAAGTCAGCGGAATTCCGAGAACAATGGAAGAGTTGTGAAGCATTTTTAAACGTTAGCGGAATTCCGAGAACAATGAAAGAGTTCCGAAGCATTTTTATCTGTCAGCGGAATTCTGAGAACAATGGAAGAGTACTGAAGCATTTTAAAACGTCAGCGGAATTCCAAGAACAATGGAAGAGTTCCGAAGCATTTTTAAACTTCAGCGGAATTCCGAGAACAATGGAAGAGCTCTGAAGCATTTTTAAACGTCAGCGGAATTCCGAAAACAATGAAAGAGTTACGAAGCATTTTTAAACGCCAGCGGAATACTGAGAACAATTGAAGATTTCCGAAACATTTTTAAACTTCAGCGGAATTCTGAGAAGAATGGAAGAGTTCCGAAGCATTTTTATATGTCAGCGGAATTACGAGAACAATGGAAGAGTCCTGAAGCATTTTAAAACGTCAGCGGAATTCTGAGAATAATGGAAGAGTTCCGAAACATTTTTAAACTTCAGCGGAATTCCGAGAGCAATGGAAGAGTTCCGAAGCAATTTTAAACATCAGCAGAATTACGACAACAATGGAAGAGTTCCAAAGCATTATTAAAAATCAGCAGAATTCCGAGAACAATGAAAGAGTTTTTAAGCATTTTTAAACTTCAGCGGAATTCCGAGAACAATAGAAGGGTTCTGAAGAATTTTTAAACATCGGCGGAATTCCGAAAACAATGGAAGAGTTCCAAAGCATTTTTAAACGTCAGCGGAATTCTGAGAACAATGGAAGAGTACCGAAGCATTTTTAAACTTCAGCAGAATTCCGAGAACAATGGAAGAGTTCAGAAGCATTTTTAAACTTCAGCAGAATTCCTAGAACAATGGAAGAGTTCCGAAGCATTTTTAAACGTCAGCGGAATTCTGAGAACAATGGAAGAGTTCCGAAGCATTTTTAAACTTCAGCAGAATTCCAAGAAGAATTGAAGAGTTCCGAAGCATTTTTAAACTTCAGCGGAATTCTGAGAATAATGGAAGAGTTCCGAAGCAATTTTAAATGTCAGCGGAATTCCGAGAACAATGGAAGAGTTCTGAAGCATTTTTAAACGTCAGCGGAATGCCGAGAACAATGGAAGAGTTCCGAAGCATTTTTATCTGTCAGCGGAATTCCGAGAACAATGGAAGATTACTGAAGCATTTTAAAATGTCAGCGGAATTCCAAGAACAATGGAAGAGTTCCGAAGCATTTTTAAACTTCAGCGGAATTCCGAGAACAATGGAAGAGCTCTGAAGCATTTTTAAACGTCAGCGGAATTCCGAAAACAATGAAAGAGTTACGAAGCATTTTTAAACGTCAGCGGAATACTGAGAACAATTGAAGATTTCCGAAGCATTTTTAAACTTCAGCGGAATTCTGATAAGAATGGAAGAGTTCCGAAGCATTTTTATATGTCAGCGGAATTACGAGAACAATGGAAAGAGTCCTGAAGCATTTTAAAACGTCAGCGGAATTCTGAGAATAATGGAAGAGTTCCGAAACATTTTTAAACTTCAGCGGAATTCCGAGAACAATGGAAGAGTTCCGAAGCAATTTTAAACATCAGCAGAATTACGACAACAATGGAAGAGTTCCAAAGCATTATTAAACATCAGCAGAATTCCGAGAACAATGAAAGAGTTTTTAAGCATTTTTAAACTTCAGCGGAATTCCGAGAACAATAGAAGGGTTCTGAAGAATTTTTAAACATCGGCGGAATTCCGAAAACAATGGAAGAGTTCCAAAGCATTTTTAAACGTCAGCGGAATTCTGAGAACAATGGAAGAGTACCGAAGCATTTTTAAACTTCAGCAGAATTCCGAGAACAATGGAAGAGTTCCGAAGCATTTTTAAACTTCAGCAGAATTCCTAGAACAATGGAAGAGTTCCGAAGCATTTTTAAACGTCAGCGGAATTCTGAGAACAATGGAAGAGTTCCGAAGCATTTTTAAACTTCAGCAGAATTCCAAGAAGAATTGAAGAGTTCCGAAGCATTTTTAAACTTCAGCGGAATTCTGAGAATAATGGAAGAGTTCCGAAGCAATTTTAAATGTCAGCGGAATTCCGAGAACAATGGAAGAGTTCTGAAGCATTTTTAAACGTCAGCGGAATGCCGAGAACAATGGAAGAGTTCCGAAGCATTTTTATCTGTCAGTGGAATTCCGAGAACAATGGAAGATTACTGAAGCATTTTAAAATGTCAGCGGAATTCCAAGAACAATGGAAGAGTTCCGAAGCATTTTTAAACTTCAGCGGAATTCCGAGAACAATGGAAGAGCTCTGAAGCATTTTTAAACGTCAGCGGAATTCAGAAAACAATGGAAGAGTTCCGAAGCATTTTTAAATGTCAGCGGAATACTGAGAACAATTGAAGATTTCCGAAGCATTTTTAAACTTCAACGGAATTCTGAGAAGAATGGAAGTGTTCCGAAGCATTTTTAGATGTCAGCGGAATTACGAGAACAATGGAAGACTCCTGAAGCATTTTAAAACGTCAGCGGAATTCTGAGAATAATGGAAGAGTTCCGAAGCATTTTTAAACTTCAGCGGAATTCCGAGAACAATGGAAGAGTTCCGAAGCAATTTTAAACATCAGCAGAATTCCGAGAACAATGGAAGAGTTGTGAAGCAATTTTAAACATCAGTGCAATTCCGAGAACAATGGAAGAGTTCCGAAGTATTTGTAAACTTCAGCAGAATTTCGAGAAAAATGGAAGAGTTCCGAAGCATTTTTAAACTTCAGCAGAATTCCTAGAACAATGCAAGAGTTCCGAAGCATTTTAAAACTTCAGCGGAATTCCGAAAACAATGGAAGAGTTCCAAAACATTTTTAAACTTCAGCGGAATTCCGAGAACAATAGAAGGGTTCTGAAGAATTTTTAAACATCGGCGGAATTCCGAAAACAATGGAAGAGTTCCAAAGCATTTTTATACGTCAGCGGAATTCTGAGAACAATGGAAGGGTACCGAAGCATTTTTAAACTTCAGCAGAATTCCGAGAACAATGGAAGAGTTCCGAAGCATTTTTAAACTTCAGCAAAATTCCTAGAACAATGGAAGAGTTCCGAAGCATTTTTAAACGTCAGCGGAATTCTGAGAACAATGGAAGAGTTCCGAAGCATTTTTAAACTTCAGCAGAATTCCAAGAAGAATTGAAGAGTTCCGAAGCATTTTTAAACTTCAGCGGAATTCTGAGAATAATGGAAGAGTTCCGAAGCAATTTTAAATGTCAGCGGAATTCCGAGAACAATGGAAGAGTTCTGAAGCATTTTTAAACATCAGTGGAATGCCGAGAACAATGGAAGAGTTCCGAAGCATTTTTATCTGTCAGCGGAATTCCGAGAACAATGGAAGATTACTGAAGCATTTTAAAATGTCAGCGGAATTCCAAGAACAATGGAAGAGTTCCGAAGCATTTTAAAACGTCAGCGGAATTCAGAAAATAATGGAACAGTTCCCAAGCATTTTTAAACCTCAGCGGAATACTGAGAACAATTGAAGATTTCCGAAGCATTTTTAAACTTCAGCGGAATTCTGAGAAGAATGGAAGAGTTCCGAAGCATTTTTAGATGTCAGCGGAATTACGAGAACAATGGAAGACTACTGAAGCATTTTAAAACGTCAGCGGAATTCTGAGAATAATGGAAGAGTTCCGAAGCATTTTTAAACTTCAGCGTAATTCTGAGAACAATGGAAGAGTTCCGAAGCAATTTTAAACATCAGCAGAATTCCGAGAACAATGGAAGAGTTCCGAAGTATTTGTAAACTTCAGCAGAATTTCGAGAAAAATGGAAGAGTTCCGAAGCATTTTTAAACTTCAGCAGAATTCCTAGAACAATGCAAGAGTTCCGAAGCATTTTTAAACTTCATCGGAATTCCGAAAACAATGGAAGAGTTCCAAAACATTTTTAAACTTCAGCGGAATTGCGAGAACAATGTAAGAGTTCCGAAGAATTTTTAAACGTCAGCGGAATTCCGAGAACAATGGAAGAGTTCTGAAGAATTTTTAAACTTCAGTGGAATTCTGAAAACAATGGAAGAGTTCCGAAGCATTTTTAAACTTCAGCAGAATTCCTAGAACAATGCAAGAGTTCCGAAGCATTTTTAAACTTCAGCGAAATTTCGAAAACAATGGAAGAGTTCCAAAACATTTTTAAACTTCAGCGGAATTCCGAGAACAATGTAAGAGTTCCGAAGAATTTTTAAACGTCAGCGGAATTCCGAGAACAATGGAAGAGTTCTGAAGAATTTTTAAACGTCAGTGGAATTCTGAAAACTATGGAAGAGTTCCGAAGCATTTTTAAACTTCAGCGGAATTCCGAGAACAATGGAAGAGCTCTGAAGCATTTTTAAACGTCAGCGGAATTCCGAAAACAATGGAAGAGTTCCAAAGCATTTTTAAACGTCAGCGGAATACTGAGAACAATTGAAGATTTCCGAAGCATTTTAAACTTCAGCGGAATTCTGAGAAGAATGGAAGTGTTCCGAAGCATTTTTAGATGTCAGCGGAATTACGAGAACAATGGATGACTCCTGAAGCATTTTAAAACGTCAGCGGAATTCTGAGAATAATGGAAGAGTTCCGAAGCATTTTTAAACTTCAGCGGAATTCCGAGTGACCTCAACGTCCCTTCCATGGGGCATTGATATTGTCTTTTTAATCCACTGCCACCTCCACCACTCTTCAAAGGGGCACTAAAACAGTATTGATAAGCTACGGTGACCTCCACGTCTCTTCCAAGGGGCCTTAAAACCGTCTGGTTAAACCACTCTGATCTGCACTGCTCTTCCAATAGGCATTTATATTGTCTTTTTATTCGACTGTAACCTCCACCACTCTTCCAAGGGGCATTAAAACCGTCTTGTTAAGCTACTGTGACCTCCACGTCTCTTCCAAGGGGCATTAAAGCCGTCAATTTAAACAACTCTGAACTCCACAGCTCTTGCAAGAGGCATTGATATTGTCTTTTAAACCACTGTGAACTCCACAGCTCTTCCAAGGGGCATTGATATTGTCTATTTATTCCACTGTAACATCCACCACTCTTCCAAGGGGCATTGATATTGTCTTTTTATTTTACTGCGACCTCCACCACTCTTCCAAGGGGCATTAATATTGTCTTTCTATACCACTGCGACCTCCACCACTCTTCCAAGGGGCATTGATATTGTTTTTTTATTCCACTGTAACCTCCACCAATCTTCCAAGGGGAATTGATATTGTCTTTTTATTCCACTGCGACCTCCACCACTCTTCTAAAGGGCATTGATATTGTCTTTTAAATCCACAACAATCTCTACCACTCTTCCAAGGGGCATTAAAACAGTCTTGTTAAGCTACTGTGACCTCCTCATCTTCTCCAAGGGGCATTAAAACCATCTGGTTAAAGACTCTGAACTCCACAGATCTTACAAGAGGTATTGATATTGTCTTTTTATTCGACTGTAACATCCACCACTCTTCCAAGCGGCATTGATATTGTCTTTTTATTCCACTGCGACCTCCACCTCTCTTCCAAGGGGCATTGATATTGTCTTTTTAATCAACTGCCACCTCCACCTCTCTTCCAAGGGGCATTAAAACCGTCTTGTGAAGCTACTGTGACCTCCACGTCCCTTCCACGGGGCATTGATATTGTATTTTTATTCCTCTGCGACCTCCACCACTCTTCCTAGGGGCATTGATATTGTCTTTTTATTCCACTGCGACCTCCACCACTCTTCCAAGGGGCATTGATATTGTCTTTTGAATCCACTGTGACCTCCACGTCTCTTCCAAGGGGCATTAAAACCGTCAATTTAAACCCCTCTGGACTCCACAGCTCTTCCAAGGAGCACTGGTATTGTCTTTTTATTCCACTCTAACCTCCACCACTCTTCCAATGGGCATTGACATTGTCTATTTATTCCACTGCGACCTCCAACACTCTTCCAAGGGGCATTAAGACAATCTTGTTAAGCTACAGTGACCTCCACAACTCTTCCAAGGGGCATTGATATTGTCTTTTTATTCCACTGTAACCTCCACCACTCTTCCAAGGGGCATTGATTTTGTCTTTTTATTCCACTGCGACCTCTACCACTCTTCCAATGGGCATTGATATTGTCTTTTGTAATCCACTGCAACCTGCACCACTCTTCCAAGGGGCATTAAAGCCGTCTTGTTAAGCTACTGTCACGTCCATGTCTATTCCACGGGGCATTGATATTGACTTTTTATTCCACTGTAACCTCCACCACTCTTCCAAGTGGCAATGACATTGTCTTTTTATTCCACTGCGACTTCCACCTCTCTTCTAAGGGGCATTGATATTGTCTTTTTAATCCACTGCGACCTCCAACACTCTTCCAAGGGGCATTAAAACTGTCTTGCTAAGCTACTGTGACCTCCACGTCTCTTCCAAGTGGCATTAAAACCGTCTGGTTAAACCACTCTAAACTCCACAGCTCTTCCAAGGGGCATTGATATTGTCTTTTTATTCCACTGTAACCTCCACCACTCTTCCAAGGGGCATTGATATTGTCTTTTTATTCCACTGTAACCTCCACCAATCTTCCAAGGGGCATTGATATTGTCTTTTTATTCCACTGCGACCTCCACTACTCTTCTAAGGGGCATTGATATTGTCTTTTAAATGCACAACGATCTCCAACACTCTTCCAAGGGGCATTAAAACAGTCTTGTTAAGCTACTGTGACGTTCTCGTCTCTTCCAAGGGGCATTAAAATCGTCTGGTTAACACTCTGAACTCCACAGCTCTTACAAGAGGCATTGATGTTGTCTTTTTATTCGACTGTAACATTCTCCACTCTTCCAAGCGGCATTGATATTGTCTTTCTATTCCACTGCGACCTCCACCACTCTTCCAAGGGGCATTGATATTTTCTTTTTAATCCACTGCGACCTCCACCACTGTTCCAAGGGACATTGATATTGTCTTTTTAATCCACTGCGACCTCCACCACTCTTCCAAGGGGCATTAAAACCGTCTTGTTAAGCTACTGTGACCTCCTCGCCTCTTCCAAGGGGCATTAAAACCGTCAATTTAAACCACTCTGAACTCCACAGCTCTTGCAAGAGGCATTGATATTGTCTTTTTATTCCACTGTAACCTCCACCACTCTTCCAAGGGGCATTGATTTTGTCTTTTTAATCCACTGCTACCTACATCACTCTTCCAAGAAGCATTAAAATCACCTTGTTTAGCTACTGTGACCTCCACGTCTATTCCACGGTGCCTTAAAACCTTCTGGTTAAACCACTGTGAACTGCACAGCTCTTCCAAGGGGCATTAATATTGTCTTTTTATTCCACTGTAACCTCCACCACTCTTCCAAGGGGCGTTGATATTGTCTTTTTATTTTACTGCGACCTCCACCACTTTTCCAAGGGGCATTAATATTGTCTCTCTATTCCACTGCGACCTCCACCACTCTTCCAAGGGTCATTGATATTGTCTTTTTATGCCACTGTAACCTCCACCACTATTCCAAGGGGAATTAATATTGTCTTTTTATTGAACTGCGACCTCCACCTCTCTTCCAAGGGGCATTAAAACCATCTTGTTAAGCTACTGTGACCTCCAAGTCTCTTCCACGAGGCATTGATATTGTCTTTTTATTCCACTGCGACCTCCACATCTCTTCCAATGGGAATTGATATTGTCTTTTTATTCCACTGCGACCTCTACCACTCTTCCAAGGGGCATTAAAACAGTCTTGATAAGCTACTGTGACCTCAATGTCCCTTCCATGGGGCAGTGATATTGTCTTTTTAATCCACTGCCACCTCCATCAGTCTTCAAAGGGGCACTAAAACAGTATTGATAAGCTACGGTGACCTCCACGTCTCTTCCAAGGGGCCTTAAAACCGTCTGGTTAAACCATTCTGATCTCCACAGCTCTTCCAAGAGGCATATATATTGTCTTTTTATTCGACTGTAACCTCCACCACTCTTCCAAGGGGCATTAAAACCGTCTTGTTAAGCTACTGTGACCTCCACGTCTCTTCCAAGGGGCATTAAAGCCGTCAATTTAAACAACTCTGAACTCCACAGCTCTTGCAAGAGGCATTGATATTGTCTTTTAAACCACTGTGAACTCCACAGCTCTTCCAAGGGGCATTGATATTGTCTTTTTATTCCACTGTAACATCCACCACTCTTCCAAGGGGCATTGATATTGTCTTTTCATTTTACTGCGACCTCCACCACTCTTCCAAGGGGCATTAACATTGTCTTTCTATTCCACTGCGACCTCCACCACTCTTCCAAGGGTCATTGATATTGTCTTTTTATTCCACTGTAACCTCCACCACTCTTCCAAGGGGCATTAATATTGTCTTTTTATTAAACTGCGAACTCCACCTCTCTTCCAAGGGGCATTAAAACCGTCTTGTTAAGCTACTGTGACCTCCAAGTCTCTTCCACGAGGCATTGATATTTTCTTTTTATTCCACTGCGACCTCCACATCTCTTCCAATGGGAATTGATATTGCCTTTTTATTCCACTGCGACCTCTACCACTCTTCCAAGGGGCATTAAAACAGTCTTGATAAGCTACTGTGACCTCAACGTCCCTTCCATGGGGCATTGATATTGTCTTTTTAATCCACTGCCACCTCCACCACTCTTAAAAGGGGCACTAAAACAGTATTGATAAGCTACTGTGACCTCCACGTCTCTTCCAAGGGGCCTTAAAACCATCTGGCTAAACCACTCTGATCTCCACAGCTCTTCCAAGAGGCATTTATATTGTCTTTTTATTCGACTGTAATCTCCACTACTCTTCCAAGGGGCATTAAAACCGTCTTGTTAAGCTACTGTGACCTCCACGCCTCTTCCAAGGGGCATTAAAGCCGTCAATTGAAACAACTCTGAACTCCACAGCTCTTGCAAGAGGCATTGATATTGTCTTTTATTCCACTGTAACCTCCACCACTCTTCCAAGGGGCATTGATTTTGTCTTTTTAATCCACTGCGACCTCCATCACTCTTCCAAGAAGCATTTAAACCGTCTTGTTTAGCTACTGTGACCTCCATGTCTATTTCACGGTGCCTTAAAACCTTCTGGTTAAACCACTGTGAAATCCACAGCTCTTCCAAGGGGCATTGATATTGTCTTTTTATTCCACTGTAACCTCCACCACTCTTCCAAGGGGCATTGATATGGTCTTTTTATTTTACTGCGACCTCCACCACTCTTCCAAGGGGCATTAATATTGTCTTTCTATTCCACTGTGACCTCCACGTCTCTTCCAAGGGTCATTGATATTGTATTTTTTTTCCACTGTAACCTCCACTACTCTTCCAAGGGGCATTAATATTGTCTTTTTATTAAGCTGCGACCTCCACCTCTCTTCCAAGGGGCATTAAAACCATCTTGCTAAGCTACTGTGACCTCCAAGTCTCTTCCACGAGGCATTGATATTGTCTTTTTATTCCACTGCTACCTCCACATCTCTTCCAAGGGGAATTGATATTGTCTTTTTATTCCACTGCGACCTCTACCACTCTTCCAAGGGGCATGAAAACAGTCTTGATAAGCTACTGTGACCTCCACGTCTCTTCCAACGGGCATTAAACCATCTGGTTAAACCACTCTGTACTCCACAGCTCTTCCAAGAGGCATTGATATTGTCTTTTTATTCGACTGTAACCTCCACCACTCTTCCAAGGGGCATTGATATTGTCTCTGTCTTCCACTGCGACCTCCACCACTCTTCCAAAGGTCTTTGATATTGTCTTTTTTATCCACTGCGACCTCCAACACTCTTCCAATGGGCATTAAAACCGTCTTGTTATGCTACTGTGACCTCCACATCCCTTCCACGGGGCATTGATATTGTCTTTTTATTTCATTGCGACCTCCACCACTCTTCCAAGGGGCATTAAAACCTTCTTGTTAAGCTACAGTGACGTCCAAGTCTCTTCCAAGGGGCATTAAAACCGTCTAGTTAAACCGCTCTGAGCTCCACATCTCTTCCAAGGGCATTGACAATGTCTTTTTATTCCATTGTAACCTTCTGCACTCTTCCAAGTGCATTGATATTGTCTTTTTATTCCTCTGCGACGTCCACGACTCTTCCAAGGGACATTGAAACCGTCTGATTAAGCTACTCTGACTTCAAAGTTTCTTACACATTGCATTGATATTGTCTTTGTATTCCACTGTAACCTCCACCACTCTTCTAAGGGGCATTGATATTGTCGTTTAAATCCACAACGATCTCCACCACTCTTCCAAGGGGCATTAATACAGTCTTGTTAAGCTACTGTGACCTCCTCGTCTGTTCCAAGGGGCATTAAAATCATCTGGTTAAACACTCTGAACTCCACAGCTCTTACAAGAGTCATTGATATTGTCGTTTTATTCGACTGTAACATCCACCACTCTTCCAAGCAGCATTGATATTGTCTTTTTATTCCACTGCGACCTCCACCACACTTCCAAGGGGCATTGATATTGTCTTTTTAATCAACTGCGACCTCCACCTCTCTTCCAAGGGGCGTTAAAACCGTCATGTGAAGCTACTGTGACCTCCACGTCCCTTCCACGGGGCATTGATATTGTCTTTTTATTCCACTGCGACCTCCACCACTCTTCCAAGGGCAATTGATATTGTCTTTTTAATCCACTGCGACCTCCACCACTCTTCCAAGGGGCATTAAAACCGTCAATTTTAACCTCTCTGAACTCCACAGCTCTTCCAAGGAGCACTGGTATTGTCTTTTTATTCCACTCTAACCTCCACCACTCTTCCAAGGGGCATTGACATTGTCTTTTTAATCCACTGTGACCTCCACCACTCTTCCAAGGGGCATTAAGACCATATTGTTAAGCTACAGTGACCTCCACAACTCTTCCATGGGGCATTGATATTGTCTTTTTATTCCACTGTAACCTCCACCACACTTCCAAGGGGTCATTGATTTTGTCTTTTTATTCCACTGCGACCTCTACCACTCTTCCAATGGGCTTTGATATTGTCTTTTTATTCCACTGTAACCTCCACCAATCTTCCAAGGGGCATTGATATGTTTTTTTTTATTCCACTGCGACCTCCAACACTCTTCCAAGGGGCATTAAAACAGTCTTGTTAATCTACTGTGACCTCCACGTCTCTTCCAAGGGCATTAAAACAGTCAATTTAAACCACTCTCAACTCCACAGCTCTTGCAAGGGGCTTTGATATTGTTTTTTATTATACTGTAACCTCCAGCACTCTCCCAAGGGGCATTAAAACTGTCTTGTTAAGCTGCTGTAACCTCCATGTCTATTCCACGGGGCATTAATATTGTCTTTTTATTCCAATGTAACCTCCACCACTCTTCTAAGGGGCAGTGATATTGTCTTTTTAAACCACTGCGACCCCCACCACTCTTCCAAGAGGCATTAAAAACATCTTATTAAGCTACTATGACCTCCACGTCTCTTCCAAGGGGCATTAAAACCATCTGGTTAAACCACTCTGAATTCCAAAGCTCATCAAAGGGGCATTTATATTGTCTTTTTATTCCACTGTAACCTCCACCACTTTTCCTATGGGAATTTATATTGTCTTTTTATTATTAATATTATTATTATTATTATCTATTATTATAGCGCCATTTATTCTATGGCGCTTTACATATGATAGGGATATACATAACAAAAGCATTTACATAATCTTAACAAAACGAGTCAGCGACTGGTACAGGACGAGCGAGGACCCTGCCCGCGAGGGCTCACATTCTAGAAGGGATGGGTGAGGATACATTAGGTGAGGGTTGAGCTGGTCGTGCTGCGGTGGTTACTGCAGGTTGTAGGCTTGTCGGAAGAGGTGGGTCTTCAGGTTTCTTTTGAAGGTTTCCACGGTCAGCGAGAATCTGATGTGTTGGGGTAGAGAGTTCCAGAGTAGGGGGTGCACGGGGGAAATCTTGTAAATGATTGTGGGAGGAGGAGATAAGAGAGGAGTAGAGAAGGAGATCTTGTGAGGATCGGAGGTTGCGTGCAGGTAAGTACCGGGAGACTAGGTCACAGATGTATGGGGGAGACAGGTTGTGGATGTCTTTGTATGCCATGGTTAGAGTTTTGAACTGGATTCTCTGGGCAATGGGGAGCCAGTGAAGAGATTGACAGAGAGGAGAGGCCGTGGAATAATTGGGGGACAGGTGAATTAGTCGAGCAGCAGAGTTTAGGATAAAACCGTCTTGTTAAGCTACTGTGACCTCCAAGTCTCTTCCAAGGGACATTAACACCTTCTGGTTAAACCTCTCTAAGCTCCACAGCTATTTCAAGGGGCATTGACAATGTCTTTTTTAATTCCATAGTAACCTTCTGCACTCTTCCAAGTGCATTGATATTGTCTTTTTATTCCTCTGCGACGTCCACGACTCTTCCAAGGGGCATTAAAACCGTCTTGTTAAGCTGCTGTGACCTCCAAGATTCTTACACAGGGCATTGATATTGTCTTTTTATTCCACTGTAACCTCCACCACTCTTCCAAGGGGCATTGATATTGTCTTTTTATTCCACTGTAACCTCGACCAATCTTCCAAGGGGCATTGATATTGTCTTTTTATTCCACTGCGACCTCCACTACTCTTCTAAGGGGCATTGATATTGTCTTTTAAATGCACAACGATCTCCACCACTCTTCCAAGGGGCATTAAAACAGTCTTGTTAAGCTACTGTGACCTTCTCGTCTCTTCCAAGGGGCATTAAAACCGTCTGGTTAAACACTCTGAACTCCACAGCTCTTACAAAAGGCATTGACATTGTCTTTTTATTCCACTGCGACCTCCACCTCTCTTCCAAGGGGCATTGATATTGTCTTTTTAATCAACTGCGACCTCCACCTCTCTTCCAAGGGCCTTTAAAACCATATTTTGAAGCTACTGTGACCTCAACGTCCCTTCCAAGGGGCATTGATATTGTCTTTTTAATCCACTGCAACCTCCACCACTCTTCCAAGGGGCATTGACATTGTCTTTTTATTCCACTGTGACCTCCACGTCTCTTCCAAGGGGCATTAAAACCGTCAATTTAAACCACTCTGAACTCCACAGCTCTTCCAAGGAGCACTGGTATTGTCTTTTTATTCCACTCTAACCTCCACCACTCTTCCAAGGGGCATTAAGACCGTATTGTTAAGCTACAGTGACCTCCACAACTCTTCCATGGGGCATTGATATTGTCTTTTAATTCCACTGTAACCTCCACCACTCTTCCAAGGGGTCATTGATTTTGTCTTTTTATTCCACTGCGACCTCTACCACTCTTCAAATGGGCTTTGATATTGTCTTTTTAATCCACTGCAACCTCCAACACTCTTGCAAGGGGCATTGTTTTTGTCTTTTTATTCCACTGCGACCTCTACCACTCTTCCAATGGGCATTGATATTGTCTTTTTAATCCACTGCAACCTCCACCACTCTTCCAATGGGCATTAAAGCCGTCTTGTTAAGCTACTGTCACGTCCATGTCTATTCCACGGGGCATTGATATTGTCTTTTTATTCCACTGTAACCTCCACCACTCTTCCCAGTGGCATTGACACTGTGTTTTTATTCCACTGCGACTTCCACTTCTCTTCTAAGGGGCATTGATATTGTCTTTTTAATCCACTGCGACCTCCACCACTCTTCCAAGGGGCATTAAAACAGTCTTGTTAAGCTTCTGTGACCTCCACATTTCTTCCAAGGGGCATTAAAACCGTCTGGTTAAACCACTCTGAACTCCACAGCTCTACCAAGGGGCATTGATATTGTCTTTTAATTCCACTGTAACCTTCACCACTCTTCCAATGGGCATTGATTTTGTCTGTTTATTCCACTGCGACCTCCACCACTCTTCCAATGGGCATTGTTATTGTCATTTTAATCCCCTGCAACCTCCACCACTTCTCCAAGGGGCATTAAAACCGTCTTGTTAAGCTACTGTGACCTCCACGTCCCTTCCACGGGTCACTGATATTGTCTTTTTGTTCCACTGCGACCTCCACCACTCTTCCAAGGGGCATTGATATTGTCTTTTTAATCCACTGCGAACTCCACCACTCTTACAAAGGGCATTAAAACCGTCTTGTTATGCTACTGTGACGTCGACTTCTCTTCCAAGGGGCATTAAAGCCATCTGGTTAAACGACTCTGAACTCCACAGCTCTTCCTAGGTGAATTTGTATTGTCTTTTTATTCCACTCTAACCTCCACCACTCTTCCAAGGGGCATTGACATTGTCTTTTTATTCCACTGCGACCTCCACCACTCTTCCAAGGGGCATTAAGACCAAATTGTTAAGCTACAGTGACCTCCACATCTCTTCCACGGGGCATTCATATTGTCTTTTTATTCCACTGTAACCTCCACAAATCTTCCAAGGGGCATTGATATTGTTTTTTTATTCCACTGCGACCTCCACCACTCTTCCAAGGGGCATTAAAACAGTCTTGTTAATCTGCTGTGACCTCCACGTCTCTTCCAAGGGGCATTAAAACAGTCAATTTAAACCACTTTCAGCTCCACAGCTCTTGCAAGGGGCTTTGATATTGTTTTTTATTCCTCTGTAACCTCCAGCACTCTTCCAAGGGGCATTGATATTGTCTTTTTATTCCACTGCGTCTTCCACCACTCTCCCAAGGGGCATTAAAACTGTCTTGTTAAGCTGCTGTAACCTCCATGTCTATTCCACGGGGCATTAATATTGTCTTTTTATTCCAATGTAACCTCCACCACTCTTCCAAGGGGCATTAAAACTATCTGGTTAAACCACTCTGAATTCCAAAGCTCATCAAAGTGGCATTGATATTGTCTTTTTATTCCACTGTAACCTCCACCTCTTTTCCTATGGGAATTGATATTGTCTTTTTATTATTATTATTATTATTATCTATTATTGTAGCGCCATTTATTCCATGGCGCTTTACATGTGATAGGGATATACATAACAAAAGCATTTACATAATCTTAACAAAACGAGTCAGTGACTGGTACAGGACGAGCGAGGACCCTGCCAGCGAGGGCTCACATTCTAGAAGGGATGGGTGAGGATACATTAGGTGAGGGTAGAGCTGGTCATGCTGCGGTGGTTACTGCAGGTTGTAGGCTTGTAGGAAGAGGTAGGTCTTCAGGTTTCTTTTGAAGGTTTCCACGGTCGGCGAGAATCTGATGTGTTGGGGTAGAGAGTTCCAGAATAGGGGGGATGCACGGGAGAAATCTTGTATAAGATTGTGGGAGGAGGAGATAAAAGGGGAGTAGAGAAGGAGATCTTGTGAGGATCGGAGGTTGCGTGCAGGTAAGTACCGGGAGACTAGGTCACAGATGTATGGGGGAGACACATTGTGGATGGCTTTGTATGCCATGGTTAGAGTTTTGAACTGGAATCTCTGGGCAATGGGGAGCCACTGAAGAGATTGACAGAGAGGAAAGGCCGGGGAATAATGGGGGGACAGGTGAATTAGTCGAGCAGCAGAGTTTAGGATAAAACCGTCTTATTAAGCTACTGTGACCTCCAAGTCTCTTCCAAGGGGCATTAAAACCGTCTGGTTAAACCTCTCTAAGATCCACAGCTATTCCAAGGGGCATGGACAATGTCTTTTTATTCCATTGTAACCTTCTGCACTCTTCCAAGTGCATTGATATTGTCTTATTATTCCTCTGCGACGTCCATGACTCTTCCAAGGGGCATTAAAACGGTCTTGTTAAGCTACTGTGACCTCCAAGTTTCTTACACAGGGCATTGATATTGTCTTTTTATTCCACTGTAACCTCCACCACTCTTCCAAGGGGCATTGATATTGTATTTTTATTCCACTGTAACCTCCACCAATCTTCCAAGGGGCATTGATATTGTCTTTTTATTCCACTGCGACCCCAACCACTCTTCCAAGCGGCATTGATATTGTCTTTTTATTCCACTGCGACCTCCACCACTCTTCCAAGGAGCATTGATATTGCCTTTATAATCAACTGCGACCTCCACCTCCCTTCCAAGGGCCTTTAAAACCGTATTGTGAAGCTACTGTGACCTCAACGTCCCTTCCAAGGAGCATTGATATTGTCTTTTTAATCCACTGCGACCTCCACCACTCTTCCAAGGGGCATTAAGACCATATTGTTAAGCTACAGTGACCTCCACAACTCTTCCATGGGGCATTGATATTGTCTTTTTAATCCACTGTAACCTCCACCACTCTTCCAAGGGGCATTGATTTTGTCTTTTTATTCCACTGCGACCTCTACCACTCTTCCAATGGGCTTTGATATTGTCTTTTTAATCCACTGCAACCTCCACCACTCTTCCAAGGTGCATTGATTTTGTCTTTTTATTCCACTGCGACCTCTACCACTCTTCCAATGGGCATTGATATTGTCTTTTTAATCCACTGCAACCTTCACCCCTCTTCCAAGGGGCATTAAAGCCATCTTGTTAAGCTACTGTCACGTCCATGTCTATTCCACGGGGCATTGATATTCTCTTTTTATTCCACTGTAACCTCCACCACTCTTCCCAGTGGCATTGACACTGTCTTTTTATTCCACTGCGACTTCGACCTCTCTTCTAAGGGGCATTGATATTGTCTTTTTAATCCACTGCGACCTTCACCACTCTTCCAAGGGGCATTAGAACAGTCTTGTTAAGCTACTGTGACCTCCACGTCTCTTCCAAGGGGCATTAAAACCGTCTGATTAAACCACTCTGAACTCCACAGCTCTACGAAGGGGCATTAATATTGTCTTTTTATTCCACTTTAACCTCCACCACTCTTCCAATGGGCATTGATTTTGTCTTTTTATTCCACTGTGACCTCCACCACTTTTCCAATGGTCATTGTTATTGTCTTTTTAATCCCCTGCAACCTCCACCACTCTTCCAAGGGGCATTAAAACCATCTTGTTAAGCTACTGTGACCTCCACGTCC
Organism: Phyllobates terribilis; assembly: GCF_046119375.1. Classification (NCBI taxonomy): domain Eukaryota; kingdom Metazoa; phylum Chordata; class Amphibia; order Anura; family Dendrobatidae; genus Phyllobates; species Phyllobates terribilis. The sequence continues at coordinate 15,981,429 of NW_027362775.1, read as the reverse complement.
CTTCCACGGGTCATTGATATTGTCTTTTTATTCCACTGCGACCTCCCCCACTCTTCCAAGGGGCATTGATATTGTCTTTTTAATCCACTGCGAACTCCACCACTCTTCCAAGGGGCATTAAAACCATCTTGTTATGCTACTGTGACGTCGACTTCTCTTCCAAGGGGCATTAAAACCATCTGGTTTAACCACTCTGAACTCCACAGCTCTTCAAAGGGGCCTTTGTATTGTCTTTTTATTCCACTCTAACCTCCACCACCCTTCCAAGGGGCATTGACAATGTCTTTTTATTCCACTGCGACTTCCACCTCTCTTCTAAGGGGCATTGATATTGTCTTTTTAATCCACTGCGACCTCCACCACTCTTCCAAGGGGCATTAAAACAGTCTTGTTATGCTACTGTGACGTCGAATTCTCTTCCAAGGGGCATTAAAACCATCTGGTTAAACCACTCTGAACTCCACAGCTCTTCCAAGGGGCATTTGTATTGTCTTTTTATTCCACTGTAACCTCCACCACTCTTCCAAGGGGCATTAAAACCATATTGTTAAGCTACAGTGACCTCCACATCTCTTCCACGGGGCATTGATATTGTCTTTTAATTCCACTGTAACCTTCACCAATCTTCCAAGGGGCATTGATATTGTTTTTTTATTCCACTGTGACCTCCACCACTCTTCCAAGGGGCATTAAAACAGTCTTCTTAATCTACTGTGACCTCCACATCTCTTCCAAGGGGCATTAAAACCGTCTATTTAAACCACTCTCAACTCCACAGCTCTTGCAAGGGTCTTTGATATTGTTTTTTATTCCACTGTAACCTCCAGCACTCTTCAAAGGGGCATTGATATTGTCTTTTTATTCCACTACGTCTTCCACCACTCTCCAAAGGGGCATTAAAACTGTCTTGTTAAGCTGCTATTCCACGGGGCATTGATATTGTCTTTTTATTCCATTGTAACCTCCACCACTCTTCTAAGGGGCAGTGATATTGTCTTTTTAAACCACTGCGACCTCCACCACTCTTCCAAGAGGCATTAAAAACATCTTATTAGGTTACTATGACCTCCACGTCTCTTCCAAGGGGTATTAAAACCATCTGGTTAAACGACTCTGAATTCCACAGCTCATCAAAGGGGCACTGATATTGTCTTTTTATACTACTGTAACCTCCACCACTTTTCCTATGGGAATTGATATTGTCTTTTTATTATTATTATTATTATTTATTATTATAGCGCCATTTATTCCATGGCGCTTTACATGTGATAGGGATATAGATAACAAAACCATTTACATAATCTTAACAAAACGAGTCAGCGACTGGTACAGGAGGAGCGAGGACCCTGCCCGCGAGGGCTCACATTCTAGAAGGGATCGGTGAGGATACATTAGGTGAGGGTAGAGCTGGTCGTGCAGCGGTGGTTACTGCAGGTTGTAGGCTTGTCGGAAGAGGTAGGTCTTCAGGTTTCGTTTGAAGATTTCCACGGTCGGCGAGAATCTGATGTGTTGGGGTAGAGAGTTCCAGAGTAGGGGGGATGCACGGGAGAAATCTTGTATACGATTGTGGGAGGAGGAGATAAGAGGGGAGTAGAGAAGGAGATCTTGTGAGGATCGGATGTTGCGTGCAGGTAAGTACCGGGAGGCTAGGTCACAGATGTATGGGGGAGACAGGTTGTGGATGGCTTTGTATGCCATGGTTAGAGTTTTGAACTGGATTCTCTGGGCAATGGGGAGCCAGTGAAGAGATTGACAGAGAGGAAAGGCCGGGGACTAGCGGGGGGACAGGTGAATTAGTCGAGCAGCAGAGTTTAGGATAGATTGGAGAGCCGCAAGAGTGTTTTAAGGGAGGCCACGGAGCAGGAGGTTGCAGTAGTCGAGGCGGGATATGATGAGGGCATGCACTAGTGTTTTTGCAGAGTCTTTGCTGAGGAATGCACGGATCCGGGAGATGTTTTTGAGTTGGAGTCGGCAGGAAGTGGAAAGGGCTTGGATATGTGGCTTGAAGTAGAGATCAGAGTCCAGGGTTACTCCAAGGCAGCGAGCTTGTGGGACTGGGAAGAGTGAACAGCCATTGATGTTGATGGCTAAGTCAGGTGAGGGATGTGAATGAGAGGGTGGAAAGATGATGAACTCTGTTTTATCCATGTTGAGTTTTAGAAATCTGTCAGAGAAGAAGGATGACGTGGCGGACAGACATTGTGGGATTTTGGTTAGTAGGGAGGAGATATAGGGTCCAGAGAGGTAGATCTGTGTGTCGTCAGCATAGAGGTGATACTGAAACCCGTGAGACTCTATGAGCTGTCCCAGGCCAAAGGTGTAGATGGAGAAGAGCAGAGGTGCTAGAACTGAACCTTGGGAGACACCGACAGATAGGGGGCGAGAAGAGGAGGTGGTGCATGAGTGGGAGACGCTGAATGTCCTGTCTGTTAAGTATGAGGAGATCCAAGATAGAGCCAAGTCCGTGATGCCAAGAGATGAGAGAGTCTGGAGTAAGAGGGAATGGTCCACTGTGTCAAAGGTAGATGACAGGTCCAGAAGGAGGAAGATGGAGCAGTGTCGCTTGGATTTGGCATTTAGTAGGTCGTTGGTGACTTTGGTCAGGGCAGTTTCAGTCGAGTGATGCGGTCGGAAGCCAGATTGCAGGCGGTCGAAGAGGGAGCAGGAGGAGAGGTGGGAGGACAGTTCAAGGTGGACATGTTGTTCTAGTAGTTTTAAGGCAAAGGGGAGGAGTGATATGGGTCGGTAGCTAGTCAGAGAGGAAGGGTCAAGGGAGGGCTTTTTGAGGATGGGTGTGATTGTGGCATGTTTGAAACATGAGGGGAAGACACCGGTTGTTAGTGACAGATTGAAGAGGTGGGTTAGGGTTGGAATGAAGACTCTGGTAAGGTTAGTGATGAGGTGGGATGGGATTGGGTCAAGTTCGCATGTGGTGAGGTGTGATTTGGAGAGTAAAGAGGAGACTTGACCTTCTGTAATGGTGGAGAAGTGGGGTTTGGAGGAGGAGGGTTGAATAGATATGAGGAGGGGTTGTGTGGACTTTAGGCAAAAGTTTTGTCTGATGGTGTCAATCAGTTTGAAGAATGAGGCAAAGTCATCGGCTGAGATGTGAGAAGAGGGAGGAGGTGCTGGGGGACGAAGGAGAGAGTTGAAAGTGTTAAATAGCTGTTTAGGATTGTGAGATAGGGAGGATATGAGAGATGAGAAGTAGGTTTTTTTGCTGTAGTGAGTGCGGACTTGAAATTAGTGAGGGATTGGTTGAATGAGATGAACTGCTCGATGGAGTGAGACCTTTTCCATCTCCGCTCCGCAACCCTGGAGGCCCGGCGCAGTTCTTTAGTAAGTTTAGTGTGCCAGGGTTGCCTGTTGAATGTGCGAGATGTGGTGTGTGTGAGAGGGGCGATCGAGTCTAGAGCTGCAGCTATTGTGGTGTTATATGAAGCAGCAGCAACGTCTGCATCGTGTAAGGAATTTATGTCTGTAAGAGGGAGGAGGGATTCAGAGAGTGAGTGTAAGTCAAGGTGTTTAAGATTTCTGCGAGGGTATGCAAGTTTGTGGAGTGTGGATTGTTGCCCCGGGGAGGAGAGAGAAGAGAATGTAAGTAGGCTGTGATCAGAGAGAGGGAGAGGTGAGTTAGAGAGGTTAGATAGGGAACAGAGGCGGGTGAAGATGAGGTCCAGTGTGTGGTCATCTTTGTGGGTGGGTGTGGAAGACCATTGAGTGAGTCCGAAGGAGGAAGTGAGAGATAGGAACTTAGAGAATGACGAGTGGGAAGTGTTAATGGGGATGTTGAAGTCACCCATTATGATAGTGGGGATGTCAGTGGAGAGGAAGTGAAGCAGCCAGGTGGTGAAGTGGTCTAAGAAGGTGGTCGCTTGCCATGGGGGTCGGTAAATGATGGCCAGTTGGAGGTTGGAGGGGGAATAGATGCGCACACAGTGCACATCAAAAGAGGGGAGTGTAGCGGAGGGTGGCAGTGGGATTTCGGTGAAAGCGCAGTGTTCTGATAGGAGAAAACCTACGCCTCCGCGATGTTTGTCGTTGGGGGGGGGTGTGGAGAAGATGGAATCCGCCATATGAAAGTGCAGCTGGGGAGGCTGTGTCAGAGGGGGTGAGCCAGGTTTCAGTGATGGCGAGGAAGGAAAGTTTGCTTGTAATGAAAAGATCGTGGATGAAGGAAAGTTTTATGCAGACAGAGCGAGCGTTCCATAGAGCTCCTGTTAGTCCAACTAAGGGAGTGGGGATTGGTTGGATGGGTATGAGGTTAGAAGGGTTGCGACAGTTTCTGGAAGGTCGTGGATAGGAGGAAGAAGTAACTGTGGGGATATGGCGAGGAGGACCAGGATTTGGAGAGATATCTCCAGCAGTGAGGAGGAGCAGAGAAAGTGTTAGCAGGTGGAAGCAAGAGAGAGCATGAGGTGGTTGTCTATGTTTGGAGATCCAGGATTGAATGTTTAGGAATAATTTGGAGGAGGAGGTGAGATGAATGGGGAGGATGGAGGGAGAGATGAAGAGTTTCTTACTAGGTGTAGGGATTTGAGGGGTTACTAGAAATTGGAGGACTATAGAGGAAAAAGTGAGAGCTAATAGAAACATAGTTAAAAGAGAGTAAGTGGTCAAAGTGTTGGTTACCTGACTCCTGCCCTGACTAACTGCCTCTGAAATAACTGCCACTTATCTCCGAAGCCACTTTGCACAAGAAGACGCGTGCACACCCCAGCACAAGTGCACCCCTTACAGAGCTTCTAAATATATAGGGCACATTAAACTATCAGGTGAAGGGCATTGTGGGAGCTGCATATGGCTAAATTAGCAGCTGGTCGTCTCACCAGGAGATGGCTGGGTGATCAAACACAGAGCTTGAACTCTAGTCTCTGCAGTTTAGCACCTCTAAAAATCAGATAAGATCTATAGTGGGGAAGGGACAGACATATGTGGGTATTGAATGGAGTGGGACAGATAAAGCAGAGAAGTTATGCAGAGCATGTACCAGTGAGGTGAATCAGCAAAGCAGAGCATTAGATTACAGCAGACACAGCAAGCAGAGAATTTAAGCAAAGCATGTACCAGTGAGGTGAATCAGCAAAGCAGAGCATTAGATTACAGCAGACACAGCAAGCAGAGAAGATATGCAGAGCATGTACCAGTGAGGTGAATCAGCAAAGCAGAGCATTATATTACAGCAGACACAGCAAGCAGAGAAGTTATGCAGAGCATGTACCAGTGAGGTGAATCAGCAAAGCAGAGCATTAGATTACAGCAGACACAGCAAGCAGAGAAGTTTTGCAGAGCATGTACCAGTGAGGTTATTCCACTGCGACCTCCACCATTCTTCCAAGGGGCATTAAAACCGTCTTGTTGACCACTTCGCACCAGAGCCTGTTTTTGCCTTCGTGACCGGGCCAATTTTTTCAATTTTGAGCACTGTCAATTTATGAAGTAATTACTCTGGAACGCTTCAACGGATCCCCCTGATTTTTGAGACTTTTTTTTCGTGACATATTGTACTTCAGGATAGTGGTAAAATTTCTTCGATATCACTTGCGTTTATTTGTGAAAAAATCGGAAATTTGGCGAAAATTTTGAAAATTTTGCAATTTTCAAACTTTGAATTTTCATGCCCTTAAATCAGAGAGATATGTCACACAAAAGAGTTAATAAATAACATTTACCACATGTCTACTTTACATCAGCACAATTTTGGAACCCAAATTTTTTTTGTTAGGGAGCTATAAGGGTTAAAAGTTGACCAGCGATTTCTCATTTTTGCAACAAAATTTACAAAAACATTTTTTTAGGGACCACACCATATTTGAAGTCACTTTGAGGGGTCTTTATGACAGAAAATACCCAAAAGTGACACCATTCTAAAAACTGAACCCCTCAAGGTGCTCAAAACCACATTCAAGAACTTTATTAACCCTTCAAGTGCTTCACAGGAATTTTTGGAATGTGGAAGAAAAAAATTAACATTTAATTTTTTTCACAAAAATGTTACTTTAGACCCAATTTTTTTTATTTTCACAGGGGTATCAGGAAAAAATGGACCAAAAAAATTTTTTGTGCAATTTCTCTTGAGCGCGCGGATACCCCATATGTGAGGGAAAACCACTGTTTGGGCGCACGGCAGGGTTCGGAAGGGAAGGAGCGCCATTTGACTTTTTGAATGTAAAATTTGTTTGAATAATTAGCGGACGCCATGTTGCATTTGGGGGGCCCCTAATGTGCCGAAACAGTGGAAACCCCACACAAGTGACACCATTTTGGAAACTAGACCCCTTAGAGAACTTATCTAGATGTGTGGTGAGCACCTTGAACCCCAAGGTGCTTCACAGAAGTTTATAATATTGAGCTGTAAAAATAAAATTTTCACATTTTTCCCACAAAAATGTTTTTCATCCCTTAATTTTGCATTATCATAAGGGTAATAGGATAAATTGCACCATGAAGTTTGTTGTGCAATTTCTCCTGAACACGCTGATACCCCATATGTGGAGGCAAACCACTGTTTGGGCGCACGGCAGGGTCCGGAAGGGAAGGAGCGCCATTTGACTTTTTGAATGTAAAATTTGTTTGAATAATTAGCGGACGCCATGTTGCATTTGGGGGGCCCCTAATGTGCCTAAACAGTGGAAACCCCCCACAAGTGACACCATTTTGGAAACTAGACCCCTTAGGGAACTTATCTAGATGTGTGGTGAGCACCTTGAACCCCAAGGTGCTTCACAGAAGTTTATAATATTGAGCTGTAAAAATAAAATTTTCTCATTTTTCCCACAAAAGCGTTTTTCATCCCTTAATCTTGCATTATCATAAGGGTAATAGGATAAATTGCACCATGAAGTTTGTTGTGCAATTTCTCCTGAACACGCTGATACCCCATATGTGGAGGCAAACCACTGTTTGGGCGCACGGCAGGGTTCGGAAGGGAAAGGAGCGCTATGTTGGCTGGGATAGGCAGCAGACACCATGTCACATTTGAAGAGTCGCTGACATGCCGAAACAGCAGAAACCCCCACAAGTGACCCCATTTTGTAAACTACACCTCTCAAGGAATTCATCTAGGGAAGTAGTGAGTATTTTTTAATTTTTAAATTTATACCATTGGGCAGTGAAAAAAACATAATTATATTTTTACCACAAAAAAATGTTTTACCCTCAGATTTTACATTTTCACACAGGGCAATGGGTAAAAATGGTGCCGAAATGTGTCACACAATTTCTTCTAAAAGTGTCAATACCCATATGTGGCTGTATCGTACCGCTTAGCCATATGGCGAGATCTGGTGGGGACGGAGCGCTATTTGACAATTGGAGAACAAATTAATAGGCATTTTGATTTGGGAGCACAAAATTTTCTGAATTTCTTTTGGGGGGCAAGGGCCATTTCGCTTTTCCAGAGCCTTTCTGCTACCAGTAACTTGGAAGTCCCTTATATTTTTAACAGATGATGGACCTGAGTGGGGACTAGCTTTTTTTGAGGACTGAGTTGAAGCTTTTATTGGGAACATTTTACGTAACATTTATCCGGCGCTCTAGGCTGAGCACTTACATCGGGGTTTCCATCTAAATTTCCAAGAGATGTAATTCAGATGAAACCCCTGCGGGATCCATTCACTGTAATGAGGCAGCAGAGTTACTCTGGACTCAGTCTGGCCTCTGTTTAGCGGTGTCCTTTTTTTCATAAGTGCACAAAACTGTGGCCAACCGCACTTTTATGCACGCCTACAACAAATGACACCGTGGGATCACAGGCCAGACGGCATTCACAGTGGCCTATATCTGCCTCATTACAGGGAATCTTCCGTCATGGGTTCCGTCTGAATCACGTATTTCAGAGATTTACACGGAAACTCTGGTGTAAGTGCTCAGCGCAGAGCGCAGGATAAATGTGAGCAGAGCCTTACTGCGATCTTTGGGAGACATAATAAACAAATCAGTAGCAGGTGAAGAATTGGTTTTATTTATTTTTTACGCCGTTCCTCGTGCAGTATAAGTGATGTGATTACTTTATTCTTCGGGTCGGTGCGATTACAGAGATACCAGATTTATATCGGATTTTTATGACTGACAGCTGTCACACACTAAAAGACGCTTTTTTTTTTGCAAAATCTAGTTTTTGCATCGCCATATTTTGAGAGCTATAATTTTTCCATATTTTGGCCGACAGAGTCATGTGATGGCTTGTTTTTTGCGGGACGAGTTGACCTTTTTATTGGTCCCATTTTTGGGTACGTGACATTTTTTGATCGCTTTCTATTCCATTTTTTGTGAGGTAAAATTAACAAAAACAAACAATTCAGGAATTGTTTTTTGAGGTTTTTTTTTATGCCATTCTGCGTGTGGTAAAAGTGATCAGGCAGCGTTATTCTTCGGGTCAGTACGTTTACAGCGATACTACACTTACTGTATATTTTTTATGTTTTGGCGTTTTTACACAATAAAACAATTTTATAGAAAAAAATATTTTTTTTGCATTGCTTTATTCTGAGCACTATAACTTTTTTTATTTTTCGGCTGATGGAGCTGTATGGCAGCTTTTTTTTCGCGGAACCGTTTTCAGCGGTACCATTTTTATTTCCATTTTGCTTTTAGATCGCATTTTTTTCCACTTTTTGTTTGGCGATAAGAGGAAAAAGCATAGTTTTTTGCTCCGTTTTTTATTTATTTTTATTATTGCACAGAAGGAGTTAATTAGTGTGACAGCTTTATAGCTCAGGTTGTTTTGGACGCGGCGATACCAAATATGTGTACTTTTTTTATTTTTGCATAAATATACGGATTTATCGGTTTAATATTTTATTTATTTATTTTAATTTATTTTGTATTTTTTTTTTAACAGTTTCAAAACATTTTTTTTTACTTTTTTTTACATTTTTACTTAGTCCCTGTATGGGACAATCATTTTTATTTTTCTGATCGCTGATCTCATGTAATGTAATAGACATATATTACATTACATGAGATCTTCACACAGTCAGTGTGTCCTGCCAGGCTTCAGCTGCAGGCTGCAGGCTGACTCTGGCAGGACACCATATATGGCAGAGCTGGAGGCGGTCATGTGACCTCCAGCTGCCATAGCAACCCAAGGTCCTTAAAGGTATCAGGGGTCTTCGGAGAGGTAAGTATACCACCCCCTCTCCTCCTGCTGTCTTCTATATGCCGCGATCACTATAGATCCCGGCATATAGAAGACAGCAAAGGGTTAACATCACTGGGACTTGATCCAATCAGGTCCCGATGATGTTCCCTGTCAGCGCTATCGCTCTGCACCACTCTCGCAGCGCTTGCAGGACCCTGGGGGTCCTGAGCGCTGCGAGACCACCCACAGTTTCTAAACATCCGGGCTGCACAGAGCCCAGGCAGCGCGGACGTTTATGTACAGTGGGCGGTCGGGAAACGGTTAAGCTTCTGTGACCTCCACGTCCCTTCCACAGGGCATTGATATTGTCTTTTTATTAAACTGCGACCTCCACCACTCTTCCAAGAGGCATTGATATTGTCTTTTTAATCCACTGTGACCTCCACCACTTTTCCAAGGGGCATTAGAACTGTCTTGTTAATCTACTGTGACCTCCACGTCTCTTCCAAGGGGCAATTAAACCATCTGGTTAAACCATTCTGAGCTCCACAGCTCTTCCAAGGGGCATTGGTATTGTCTTCTTATTCCACTCTAACCTCCACCACTCTTCCAAGGGGCATTGACATTGTCTTTTTATTCCACTGCGACCTCCATCATTCTTCCAAGGGCCATCGATATTGTCTTTTTATTCCACTGCCACCTCCACCACTCTTCCAAGGGGCATTGGTATTGTCTTTTTAATCCACTGCGACCTCCACCACTTTTCCAAGGGGCATTAAAAACGTCTTTTTAAGCTACTGTGACCTCCACGTCACTTCCAATGGGCATTGAAACCGTCTGGCTAAACCACTCTGAACCCCACAGCTCTTGCAAGGGGCATTGATATTGTCTTTTTATTCCAATGTAACCTCCAGCACTCTTCCAATGGGCATTGATATTGTCTTTTTATTCCACTGCAACTTCCACCTCTCTTCAAAGGGGCATTAAAACCGTCTTGTTAAGCTACTGTGACCTCCACGTTTCTTTCACAGGGCATTGATATAGTCTTTTTATTCCACTGTAACCTCCACCACTCTTCCAAAGGGCATTGATATTGTCTTCTTATTCCACTGGGACCTTCACCACTCTTCCAAGGGGCATGAAAACCGTATTGTTAAGCTACTGTGACCTCCACGTCTCTTCAAAGGTGCATTAAAAATGTCAATTTAAACCACTCTGAACTCCACAGCTCTTGCAAGAGGCATTGATATTTTCTTTTTATTCCACTGTAACCTCCACCACTCTTCCAAGGGGCATTGATTTTGTCTTTTTAATCCACTGCGACCTCCATCTCTCTTCCAAGAAGCATTAAAACCGTCTTGTTTAGCTACTGTGACCTCCACGTCTATTCCACCGTGCCTTAAAACCTTCTGGTTAAACCACTGTGAACTCCACAGCTCTTCCAAGGGGCATTGATATTGTCTTTTTATTCCACTGTAACTTCCACCACTCTTGCAAGGGGCATTGATATTGTCTTTTTATTCCACTGTAACCACCACTCTTCCAAGGGGCATTGATTTTGTCTTTTTATTCCACTGCGACCTCCACCTCTCTTCCAAGGGGCATTTAAACCATCTTGTTAAGCTACTGTGACCTCCAAGTCTCTTCCACGAGGCATTGATATTGTCTTTTTATTCCACTGCGACCTCCACATCTCTTCCAAGTGGAATTGATATTGTCTTTTTATTTCACTGCGACCTCCACCACTCTTCTAAGCGGCATTGATATTGTCTTTTTAATCCACTGCAACCTCCACCACTCTTCCAAGGGGCATTAAAACTGTTTTGATAAGCTACTGTGACCTCCACATCTCTTCCAAGGGGCATTAAAACCGTCTAGTTAAACCACGCTGAACTCCACAGCTCTTACAAGAGGCATAGATAATGTCTTTTTATTCGACTGTAACCTGCACAACACTTCCAAGGGGCATTAAAACCATCATTTTAAACCACTCTGAACTCCACAGCTCTTGCAAGAGGCATTGATATTGTCTTTTTATTCCACTGTAACCTCCACCACTCTTCCAAGGGGCATTGATTTTGTCTTTTTAATCCATTGCGACCTCCATCACTCTTCCAAGAAACATTAAAACCATCTTGTTAAGCTATTGTGACCTCCATGTCTATTCCACGGTGCCTTAAAACCTTCTGGTTAAACCACTGTGAACTCCACAGCTCTTACAAGGGGCATTGATATTGTCTTTTTATTTCACTGTAACCTCCACCACTCTTCCAAGGGGCATTAATATTGTCTTTTTATTTTACTGCGACCTCCACCACTCTTCCAGGGGGCATTAATATTGTCTTTTTATTCCACTGCGACCTCCATCGCTCTTCCAAGGGTCATTGATATTGTCTTTTTATTCCACTGTAACCTCCACAACTCTTCCAAGGGGCATTGATATTGTGTTTTTATTCCACTGCAACCTCCACCACTCTTCCATGGGGCATTAAAACCATCTTGTTAAGCTACTGTGACCTCCAAGTCTCTTCCACGAGGCATTGATATTGTCTTTTTATTCCACTGCGACCTCCACATCATTTTCAATAGGAATTGATATTGTCTTTTGATACCTCTGTGACCTCCACATCTCTTCTAAGGGGCATTGATATTGTCTTTTTAATCCACTGCGACCTCCACCACTCTTCAAGGGGCATTAAAAAAGTCTTGATAAGCTACTGTGACCTCCAAGTCTCTTCCAAGGGGCATTAAACAGTCTGGTTAAACCACTCTGAACTTCACAGCTCTTCCAATAGGCATTGATATTGTCTTTTTATTCGACTGTAACCTCCACCACTCTTCCCAGGGGCATTAAAACCGTCTTGTTAAGCTACTGTGACCTCCACGTCTCTTCCAAGGGGCATTAAAACCGGGAATTTAAACCACTCTGAACTCCACAGCTCTTGCAAGAGGCATTGATATTGTCTTTTTATGACACTGTAACCTCCACCACTCTTCCAACGGGCATTCATTTTGTCTTTTTAATCCACTGTGACCTCCATCACTCTCCCAAGAAGCATTAAAACCGTCTTGTTTAGCTACTGTGACCTCCACGTCTATTCCACGGTGCCTTAAAACCTTCTGGTTAAACCACTGTGAACTCCACAGCTCTTCCAAGGGGCATTGATGTTGTCATTTTTCCACTGTAACCTCCACCACTCTTCCAAGGGGCATTGATATTGTCTTTTTATTTTACTGAGACCTCCACCACTCTTCCAAGGGTCATTGATATTGTATTTTTATTCCACTGCGACCTCCACCTCTCTTCCAAGGGGCATTAAAACAATCTTGTTAAGCTACGGTGACCTCCAAGTCTCTTCCACGAGGCATTGATATTGTTTTTTTATTTCACTGCAACCTCCACATCTCTTCCAAGGGGAATTGATATTGTCTTTTTATTCCACTGAGACCTCCACCACTCTTCTAAGGGGCATTGATATTGTCTTTTTAATCCACTGCGACCTCCACCACTCGTCCAAGGGGCATTAAAACACTCTTGATAAGCTACTGTGACCTCCACGTCACTTCCAATGGGCATTAAAACCGTCTGGTTTAACTACTCTGAACTCCAATGCTCTTCCAAGGGGCATTGATATTGTCTTTTTAATGCACTGCGACCTCCAACACTCTTCCAAGGGACATTAAAACCATCTGGTTAAACCTCTCTGAACTGCACAGCTCTTGCGGGAGGCATTGATATTTTCTTTTTATTCCACTGTAACCTCCACCACTCTTTCAAGGGGCATTGATATTGTCTTTTTATTCCACTGCGACCTCCACCACTCTTCCAACGGGCATTAAAACTGTCTTGTTAATCTACTGTGACCTCCACGTGTCTTCCACGGGGCATTGATATTGTCTTTTTAATCCACTGTGACCTCCACCACTTTTCCAATGGGCATTAAAACCGTCTTGTTAATCTACTGTGACCTCCTCGTCTCTTCCAAGGGGCAATAAAACCATCTGGTTAAACCACTCTGAACTCCACAGTTCTTCCAAGGGGCATTGGTATCGTCTTTTTATTCCACTCTAACCTCCACCACTCTTCCAAGGGGCATTAACATTGTCTTTTTATTCTACTGCGACCTCCATCATTCTTCCAAGGGGCATTAATATTGTCTTTTTATTCCACTGTCACCTCCACCACTCTTCCAAGGGGCATTGATATTGTCTTTTTAATCCACTGCGACCTCCACCACTTTTCCAAGGGGCATTTAAAATGTCTTTTTAAGCTACTGTGACCTCCACGTCACTTCTAATGGGCATTAAAACCGTCTGGTTAAAAAACTCTGAACTCCACAGCTGTTCCAAGGGGCATTGGTATTGTCTTTTTATTCCACTCTAACCTCCACCACTCTTCCAAGGGGCATTGACATTGTCTTTTTATTTCACTGCGACCTCTACCTTTCTTCCAAGGGGCATTAAAACTGTCTTGTTAAGCTACAGTGACCTCCACATCTCTTCCACGGGGCATTGATATTGTCTTTTTATTTCACTGCGACCTCCACCATTCTTGCAAGGGGCATTAAAACAGTCTTGTTAAGCTACTGTGACCTCCACGTCTCTTCCAAGGGGCATTAAAACCGTCTGGTTAAACCACTCTGAACTCCACAGCTCTTCCGAGGGGTCATTGATATTGTCTTTTTATTCCACTGTAACCTCCACCACTCTTCCAAGGGGCATTGATTTTGTTTTTTTATTCCACTGCAACCTCCACCACTCTCCAAGGTGCATTGATATTGTCTTTTTAATCCACTGCGACCTCCACCACTCTTCCAAGGGGCATTAAAATGGTCCTGTTTAGCTACTGTGACGTGGAAGTCTCTTCCAAGGGGCATTAAAACCATCTTGTTAAACCACTCTGAACTCCACAGCTCTTCCAAGGGGCATTTGTATTGTCTTTTTATTCCACTCTAACCTCCACCACTCTTTCAAGGGGCATTGATATTGTCTTTTAATTCCACTGCGACCTCCACCACTCTTCCAACGGGCATTAAAACTGTCTTGTTAAGCTACTGTGACCTCCACGTGTCTTCCACGGGGCATTGATATTGTCTTTTTAATCCACTGCGACCTCCACCACTCTTCCAAAGGGCATTAAAACCATCTTATAAAGCTACTGTGACCTCCACGTCTCTTCCATGGGGCATTGATATTGTCTTTTTATTCCACTGCGACCTCCACCACTGTTCTAAGGGGCATTGATATTGTATTTTTAATCCATTGCAACCTCCACCACTCTACCATGTGGCATTAAAACCGTCTTGTAAAGCTACTGTGACCTCCACGTCTTTTCCAAGGGGCATTAAAACCGTATGGTTAAACCAATCTGAACTCCACAGATCTTCCAAGGGGCATTGATATTGTCTTTTTATTCCACTGCGACCTCCAGCACTCTTCCAAGGGCCATTAAAACCGTGTTGTTAAGCTACTTTGACCTCCACGTCAATATCACGGGGCATTAAAACCATCAATTTAAACCACTCTGCACTCCACAGCTCTTGCAAGGGGCATTGATATTGTCTTTTTATTCCAATGTAACCTCCACCACTCTCCAAGGTGCATTGATATTGTCTTTTTAATCCACTGCGACCTCCACCACTCTTCCAAGGGGCATTAAAATGGTCCTGTTTAGCTACTGTGACGTGGAAGTCTCTTCCAAGGGGCATTAAAACCATCTTGTTAAACCACTCTGAACTCCACAGCTCTTCCAAGGGGCATTTGTATTGTCTTTTTATTCCACTCTAACCTCCACCACTCTTTCAAGGGGCATTGATATTGTCTTTCAATTCCACTGCGACCTCCACCACTCTTCCAACGGGCATTAAAACTGTCTTGTTAAGCTACTGTGACCTCCACGTGTCTTCCACGGGGCATTGATATTGTCTTTTTAATCCACTGCGACCTCCACCACTCTTCCAAAGGGCATTAAAACCATCTTATAAAGCTACTGTGACCTCCACGTCTCTTCCATGGGGCATTGATATTGTCTTTTTATTCCACTGCGACCTCCACCACTGTTCTAAGGGGCATTGATATTGTCTTTTTAATCCATTGCAACCTCCACCACTCTACCATGTGGCATTAAAACCGTCTTGTTAAGCTACTGTGACCTCCACGTCTTTTCCAAGGGGCATTAAAACCGTATGGTTAAACCAATCTGAACTCCACAGATCTTCCAAGGGGCATTGATATTGTCTTTTTATTCCACTGCGACCTCCAGCACTCTTCCAAGGGCCAATAAAACCGTGTTGTTAAGCTACTTTGACCTCCACGTCAATTCCACGGGGCATTAAAACCATCAATTTAAACCACTCTGCACTCCACAGCTCTTGCAAGGGGCATTGATATTGTCTTTTTATTCCAATGTAACCTCCACCACTCTCCAAGGTGCATTGATATTGTTTTTTTTAATCCACTGCGACCTCCACCACTCTTCCAAGGGGCATTAAAATGGTCCTGTTTAGCTACTGTGACGTGGAAGTCTCTTCCAAGGGGCATTAAAACCATCTTGTTAAACCACTCTGAACTCCACAGCTCTTCCAAGGGGCATTTGTATTGTCTTTTTATTCCACTCTAACCTCCACCACTCTTTCAAGGGGCATTGATATTGTCTTTCAATTCCACTGCGACCTCCACCACTCTTCCAACGGGCATTAAAACTGTCTTGTTAAGCTACTGTGACCTCCACGTGTCTTCCACGGGGCATTGATATTGTCTTTTTAATCCACTGCGACCTCCACCACTCTTCCAAAGGGCATTAAAACCATCTTATAAAGCTACTGTGACCTCCACGTCTCTTCCATGGGGCATTGATATTGTCTTTTTATTCCACTGCGACCTCCACCACTGTTCTAAGGGGCATTGATATTGTCTTTTTAATCCATTGCAACCTCCACCACTCTACCATGTGGCATTAAAACCGTCTTGTTAAGCTACTGTGACCTCCACGTCTTTTCCAAGGGGCATTAAAACCGTATGGTTAAACCAATCTGAACTCCACAGATCTTCCAAGGGGCATTAATATTGTCTTTTTATTCCACTGCGACCTCCAGCACTCTTCCAAGGGCCATTAAAACCGTGTTGTTAAGCTACTTTGACCTCCACGTCAATTCCACGGGGCATTAAAACCATCAATTTAAACCACTCTGCACTCCACAGCTCTTGCAAGGGGCATTGATATTGTCTTTTTATTCCAATGTAATCTCCACCACTCTTCCAATGGGCATTGATATTGTCTTTTTATTCCACTGCAACTTCCACCTCTCTTCCAAGGGGCATTAAAACCGTCTTGTTAAGCTACTGTGACCTCCACGTCTCTTTCACGGGGCATTGATATTGTCTTTTTATTCCACTGTAACCTCCACCACTCTTCCAAGGGGCATTGATATTGTCTTTTTATTCCACTGGGACCTTCACCACTCTTCCAAGTGGCATTGATATTGTCTTTTTAATCCACTGCGACCTCCACCACTCTTCCAAAGGGCATTAAAACCATCTTGCTAAGCTACTGTGACCTCCACGTCTCTTCCACGGGGCATTGGTATTGTCTTTTTATTCCACTGCGACCTCCACCACTCTTCCAAAGGGCATTGATATTGTCTTTTTAATCCATTGCAACCTCCACCACTCTACCATGTGGCATTAAAACCTTCTTGTTAAGCTACTGTGACCTCCACGTCTTTTCCAAGGGGCATTAAAACCGTATGGTTAAAGCAATCTAAACTCCACAGATCTTCCAAGGGGCATTAATATTGTCTTTTTATTCCACTGTATCCTCCACCACTCTTCCAAGGGGCATTAATATTGTCTTTTTATTCCACTGCAACCTCCAGCACTCTTCCAAGGGCCATTAAAACCGTGTTGTTAAGCTAATTTGACCTCCACGTCAATTCCAGGGGGATTTAAAACCATCAATTTAAACCACTCTCAACTCCACAGCTCTTCCAAGGGGCATTGGTATTGTCTTTTTATTCCACTCTAACCTCCACCACTCTTCCAAGGGGCATTGACATTGTCTTTTTATTCCACTGCGACCTCCACCATTCTTCCAAGGGGCATTAAAACTGTCTTGTTAAGCTACAGTGACCTCCACATCTCTTCCACGGGGCATTGATATTGTATTTAAATTCCACTGCAACCTCCACCACTCTACCTAGGGGCATTGATATTGTATTTTTATTCCACTGCGACCTCCACCACTCTTTCAAAGGGCATTGATATTGTCTTTTTAATCCACTGCGACCTCCACCACTCTTCCAAAGGGCATTAAAACCATATTGTTAAGTTAATGTGACCTCCAAGTCTCTTCCACGTTGCATTGATATTGTCTTTTTATTCCACTGCGACCTCCACCACTCTTCCTTGGGGCATTGATATTGTCTTTTTAATCCACTGCAACCTCCACCACTCTTCCATGTGGCATTAAAACCATCTTGTTAAGCTACTGTGACCTCCACGTCTCTTCCAAGGAGCATTAAAACCGTATGGTTAAACCAATCTGAACTCCACATATCTTCCAAGGTGCATTGATATTGTCTTTTTATTCCACTGTATCCTCCACCACTCTTCCAAGGGGCATTGACATTGTCTTTTTATTCCACTGCGACCTCCACCATTCTTCCAAGGGGCATTAAAACTGTCTTGTTAAGCTACAGTGACCTCCACATCTCTTTCACGGGGCATTGATATTGTATTTAAATTCCACTGCAACCCCCACCACTCTACCTAGGGGCATTGATATTGTATTTTAATTCCACTGCGACCTCCACCACTCTTCCAAAGGGCATTGATATTGTCTTTTTAATCCACTGCGACCTCCACCACTCTTCCAAAGGGCATTAAAACCATATTGTTAAGTTAATGTGACCTCCAAGTCTCTTCCAAGTTGCATTGATATTGTCTTTTTATTCCACTGCGACCTCCACCACTCTTCCTCGGGGCATTGATATTGTCTTTATAATCCACTGCAACCTCCACCACTCTTCCATGTGGCATTAAAACCATCTTGTTAAGCTACTGTGACCTCCACGTCTCTTCCAAGAGCATTAAAACCGTATGGTTAAACCAATCTGAACTCCACACATCTTCCAAGGGGCATTGATATTGTCTTTTTATTCCACTGTATCCTCCACCACTCTTCCAAGGGGCATTGATATTGTCTTTTTATTCCACTGCGACCTCCACCACTCTTCAAAGGTACATTAAAACCGTCTTGCTAAGCTACTGTGACCTCCATGTCTCTTCCACAGGGCATTGATACTGTCTTTTTATTCCACTGGAACCTCCAACACTCTTCCAAGGTGCATTGATATTGTCTTTTTATTCCACTGAGACTTCAACCACTCCTTCAAGGAGCAGTGACATAGTCTTTTTATTCCAATTCGACCTCCACCACTCTTCCAAGGGGCATTAAAACAGTCTTGTTAATCTACTGTGACCTCAACGTCTCTTCCAAGTGACATTAAAACCGTCAATTTAAACCACTCTCAACTCCACAGCTCTTGCAAGGGTCTTTGATATTGTCTTTTTATTCCACTGCGACTTTCACCTTTCTTCCAAGGGACATTAATACCGTCTTGTTAAGCTACTGTGTGATTCACGTCTCTTTCACGGGGCATTAATATTGTCTTTTTATTCCACTGTAAACTCCACCACTCTTCCAAGAGGCATTGATATTGTCTTTTTATTCAACTGTCACCTCCACCACTCTTCCAAGGGGCATTGATATTGTCTTTTTA
Organism: Phyllobates terribilis; assembly: GCF_046119375.1. Taxonomy (NCBI): domain Eukaryota; kingdom Metazoa; phylum Chordata; class Amphibia; order Anura; family Dendrobatidae; genus Phyllobates; species Phyllobates terribilis. The sequence continues at coordinate 15,962,568 of NW_027362775.1, read as the reverse complement.
ATCCGCTGCGACCTCCACCACTTTTCCAAGGGGCATTAAAAACTTCTTTTTAAGCTACTGTGACCTACACGTCACTTCCATTGGTCATAAAAACCGTCTTGTTAAACTACTCTGAACACCACTGCTCTTCCAAGGGGCATTGATATTGTCTTTTTAATCCACTGTTACCTCCACCACTCTTAAAAGGGGCATTGATATTGTTTTTTTATTCCACTGCAACCTAAACTACTCTTCCAAGGGGCATTGATATTGTCTTTTTATTCCACTGGGACCATCACAATTCTTCCAAATGGCATTGATATTGTCTTTTTAATCCACTGCGACCTCCACCACTCTTCCAAGGGGCATTAAAACCGTATTCTTAAGCTACTGTGACCTTCTCTTCTCTTCCAAGGTGCATTAAAACCGTCAATTTAAACCACTCTGAACTCCACAGCTCTTGCAAGAGGCATTGATATTGTCTTTTTATTCCACTGTAACCTACAGTACTCTTTCAAGGGGTATTGATATTGTCTTTTTATTCCACAACGACTTCCACCACTCTCCCAAGGTGCATTAAAAACATCTTGTTTAGCTACTGTAATGTCCATGTCTATTCCACGGGGCATTGATATTGTCCTTTTATTCCACTGTATCCTCCACCACTCTTCCAAGGGGTATTGATATTGTTTTTTTATTCCAATGCGACTTCCACCTCTCTTCTAAGGGGCTTTGATATTGTCTTTTTAATCCACTGCGACCTCCACCACTCTACCAAGAGGCATTAAAACAGTCTTGTTAAGCTACTGTTACCTCCACATCTCTTCCAAGGGGCATTAAAACGGTCTGGTTAAACCACTTTGAACTCCACAGCTCTTCCAAGGGGCATTGATATTGTCTTTTTAATCCACTGCGACCTCCACCACTCTTCCAAAGGGCATTAAAACCATCTTGCTAAGCTACTGTGACCTCCACGTCTCTTCCACGGGGCATTGGTATTGTCTTTTTATTCCACTGCGACCTCCACCACTCTTCCAAAGGGCATTGATATTGTCTTTTTAATCCATTGCAACCTCCACCACTCTACCATGTGGCATTAAAACCTTCTTGTTAAGCTACTGTGACCTCCACGTCTTTTCCAAGGGGCATTAAAACCGTATGGTTAAAGCAATCTAAACTCCACAGATCTTCCAAGGGGCATTAATATTGTCTTTTTATTCCACTGTATCCTCCACCACTCTTCCAAGGGGCATTAATATTGTCTTTTTATTCCACTGCAACCTCCAGCACTCTTCCAAGGGCCATTAAAACCGTGTTGTTAAGCTAATTTGACCTCCACGTCAATTCCAGGGGGATTTAAAACCATCAATTTAAACCACTCTCAACTCCACAGCTCTTGCAAGGGGCATTGATATTGTCTTTTTATTCCAATGTAACCTCCAGCACTCTTCCAATGGGCATTGATATTGTCTTTTTATTCCACTGCAACTTCCACCTCTCTTCCAAGGGGCATTAAAACCGTCTTGTTAAGCTACTGTGACCTCCACGTCTCTTTCACGGGGCATTGATATTATCTTTTTATTCCACTGCGACCTCCACCACTCTTCCAAGGGGCATTGATACTGTCTTTTTAATCCACTGCGACCTCCACCACTCTTCCAAGGGACATTGATATTGTCTTTTTTTCCACTGCGACCTTCACCCCTCTTCAAAGGAACAATGATATTGTCTTTTCTTTCCACTGTAACCTCCACCACTCTTCTAAGGGGCATTGATATTTTCTTTTTATTCCACTGTGACCTCCACCACTCTTCCAAGGGGCATCGACAATGTCTTTTTAATCCACTTCGACCTCCACCACTCTTCCAAGGGGCAATAAAACCATCTTGTTAAGCTATTGTGACCTCCACGTCTTTTCCAAGGGGCATTAATGCCGTCAATTTAAACCACTCTGAACTCCACAGCTCTTCCAAGGGGCATTGGTATTGTCTTTTTATTCCACTGCGACCTCCATCATTCTTCCCAGGTGAATTGATATTGTATTTAAATTCCACTGTAACCTTCACCACTCTACCAAGGGGCATTGATATTGTCTTTTTATTCCACTGCGACCTCCATCATTCTTCCAAGGGGCATTGATATTGTCTTTTTATTCCACTGCCACCTCCACCACTCTTCCAAGGGGCATTGATATTGTCTTTTTAATCCACTGCGACCTCCACCACTTTTCCAAGGGGCATTAAAAACTTATTCTTAACCTACTGTGACCTCCACGTCACTTCCAATGGGCATTAAAACCGTGTGGTTAAACCACTCTGAACTCCACAGCTCTTCCAAGGGGCATTGGTATTGTCTTTTTATTCCACTCTAACCTCCACCACTCTTCCAAGGGGCATTGACATTGTCTTTTTATTCCACTGCGACCTCCACCATTCTTCCAAGGGGCATTAAAACTGTCTTGTTAAGCTACAGTGACCTCCACATCTCTTCCACGGGGCATTGATATTGTATTTAAATTCCACTGCAACCTCCACCACTCTACCTAGGGGCATTGATATTGTATTTTTATTCCACTGCGACCTCCACCACTCTTTCAAAGGGCATTGATATTGTCTTTTTAATCCACTGCGACCTCCACCACTCTTCCAAAGGGCATTAAAACCATATTGTTAAGTTAATGTGACCTCCAAGTCTCTTCCACGTTGCATTGATATTGTCTTTTTATTCCACTGCGACCTCCACCACTCTTCCTTGGGGCATTGATATTGTCTTTATAATCCACTGCAACCTCCACCACTCTTCCATGTGGCATTAAAACCATCTTGTTAAGCTACTGTGACCTCCACGTCTCTTCCAAGGAGCATTAAAACCGTATGGTTAAACCAATCTGAACTCCACATATCTTCCAAGGTGCATTGATATTGTCTTTTTATTCCACTGTATCCTCCACCACTCTTCCAAGGGGCATTGACATTGTCTTTTTATTCCACTGCGACCTCCACCATTCTTCCAAGGGGCATTAAAACTGTCTTGTTAAGCTACAGTGACCTCCACATCTCTTTCACGGGGCATTGATATTGTATTTAAATTCCACTGCAACCCCCACCACTCTACCTAGGGGCATTGATATTGTATTTTAATTCCACTGCGACCTCCACCACTCTTCCAAAGGGCATTGATATTGTCTTTTTAATCCACTGCGACCTCCACCACTCTTCCAAAGGGCATTAAAACCATATTGTTAAGTTAATGTGACCTCCAAGTATCTTCCAAGTTGCATTGATATTTTCTTTTTAATCCACTGCGACCTCCACCACTCTTCCTCGGGGCATTGATATTGTCTTTATAATCCACTGCAACCTCCACCACTCTTCCATGTGGCATTAAAACCATCTTGTTAAGCTACTGTGACCTCCACGTCTCTTCCAAGAGCATTAAAACCGTATGGTTAAACCAATCTGAACTCCACACATCTTCCAAGGGGCATTGATATTGTCTTTTTATTCCACTGTATCCTCCACCACTCTTCCAAGGGGCATTGATATTGTCTTTTTATTCCACTGCGACCTCCACCACTCTTCAAAGGTACATTAAAACCGTCTTGCTAAGCTACTGTGACCTCCATGTCTCTTCCACAGGGCATTGATACTGTCTTTTTATTCCACTGGAACCTCCAACACTCTTCCAAGGTGCATTGATATTGTCTTTTTATTCCACTGAGACTTCAACCACTCCTTCAAGGAGCAGTGACATAGTCTTTTTATTCCAATTCGACCTCCACCACTCTTCCAAGGGGCATTAAAACAGTCTTGTTAATCTACTGTGACCTCAACGTCTCTTCCAAGTGACATTAAAACCGTCAATTTAAACCACTCTCAACTCCACAGCTCTTGCAAGGGTCTTTGATATTGTCTTTTTATTCCACTGCGACTTTCACCTTTCTTCCAAGGGACATTAATACCGTCTTGTTAAGCTACTGTGTGATTCACGTCTCTTTCACGGGGCATTAATTTTGTCTTTTTATTCCACTGTAAACTCCACCACTCTTCCAAGAGGCATTGATATTGTCTTTTTATTCCACTGTCACCTCCACCACTCTTCCAAGGGGCATTGATATTGTCTTTTTAATCCGCTGCGACCTCCACCACTTTTCCAAGGGGCATTAAAAACTTCTTTTTAAGCTACTGTGACCTACACGTCACTTCCATTGGTCATAAAAACCGTCTTGTTAAACTACTCTGAACACCACTGCTCTTCCAAGGGGCATTGATATTGTCTTTTTAATCCACTGTTACCTCCACCACTCTTAAAAGGGGCATTGATATTGTTTTTTTATTCCACTGCAACCTAAACTACTCTTCCAAGGGGCATTGATATTGTCTTTTTATTCCACTGGGACCTTCACAATTCTTCCAAGTGGCATTGATATTGTCTTTTTAATCCACTGCGACCTCCACCACTCTTCCAAGGGGCATTAAAACCGTATTCTTAAGCAACTGTGACCTCCTCTTCTCTTCCAAGGTGCATTAAAACCGTCAATTTAAACCACTCTGAACTCCACAGCTCTTGCAAGAGGCATTGATATTGTCTTTTTATTCCACTGTAACCTACAGCACTCTTTCAAGGGGTATTGATATTGTCTTTTTATTCCACAACGACTTCCACCACTCTCCCAAGGTGCATTAAAAACATCTTGTTTAGCTACTGTAATGTCCATGTCTATTCCACAGGGCATTGATATTGTCCTTTTATTCCACTGTATCCTCCACCACTCTTCCAAGGGGTATTGATATTGTTTTTTTATTCCAATGCGACTTCCACCTCTCTTCTAAGGGGCTTTGATATTGTCTTTTTAATCCACTGCGACCTCCACCACTCTACCAAGAGGCATTAAAACAGTCTTGTTAAGCTACTGTTACCTCCACATCTCTTCCAAGGGGCATTAAAACGGTCTGGTTAAACCACTTTGAACTCCACAGCTCTTCCAAGGGGCATTGATATTGTCTTTTTAATGCACTGCGACCTCCACCACTCTACCAAGGGGCATTGAAACCATCTGGTTAAACCACTCTCAACTCCATAGCTCTTTCAAGAGTCATTGATATTGTCTTTTTATTTCACTGTAACCTCCACCACTCTTTCAAGGGGCATTGATATTGTCTTTATATTCCACTGCGACCTCCGCCACTCTTCAAAGGTACATTAAAACCGTCTTGTTAAGCTACTGTGACCTCCATGTCTCTTCCACGGGGCATTGATATTGTCTTTTTAATTCACTGTGACCTCCACCACTTTTCCAAGGGGCATTAAAACCGTCTTGTTATTCTACTGTGACCTCCACGTCTCTTCCAAGGGGCAATAAATCCATCTGGTTAAACCACTCTGAAATCCACAGCTCGTCCAAGGGGCATTCGTATTGTCTTTTTATTCCACTCTAACCTCCACCACTCTTCCAAGGGGCATTGACATTGTCTTTTTATTCCACTGCGACCTCCACCACTATTCCAAGGGGCATTGATATTCTCTTTTTAATCCACTGCGACCTCCACCACTTTTCCAAGTGGCATTAAAAACGTCTTTTTAAGCGACTGTCATCTCCACGTCACTACCAATGGGCATTAAAACCGTCTGGTTAAACCACTCTGAACTCCACAGCTCTTCCAAGGGGCATTGGTATTTTCTTTTTATTCCACTCTAACCTCCACCACTCTTCCAAGGGGCATTGACATTGTCTTTTTATTCAACTGCGACCTCCACAATTCTTCCAAGGGGCATTAAAACTGTCTTGTTAAGCTACTGTGACCTCCACATCTCTTCCACGGGGCATTGATATTGTATTTAAATTCCACTGTTACCTCCACCACTCTACCAAGGGGCATTGATATTGTATTTTTATTCCACTGCGACCTCCGCCACTCTTGCAAAGTGCATTGATATTGTCTTTTTAATCCACTGCGACCTCCATCACTCTTCCAAAGGGCATTAAAACCATCTTGTTAAGCTTCTGTGACCTCGACGTCTCTTCCACGGGGCATTGATATTGTATTTAAATTCATCTGTTACCTCCACCACTCGACCAAGGGGAATTGATATTGTTTTTTATTCCACTGCGACCTCCACCACTCTTGTAAAGGGCATTGATATTGTCTTTTTAATCCACTGCAACCTCCATCACTCTTCCAAAGGGCATTAAAACCATCTTGTTAAGCTTCTGTGACCTCCACGTCTCTTCCACGGGGCATTGATATTGTCTTTTTATTCCACTGTGACCTCCACCACTCTTCCACGGGGCATTGATATTGTCTTTTTAATCCACTGCAATTTCCACCACTCTTCAATGTGGCATTAAAACCGTCTTGTTAAGCTACTGTGACCTCCACGTCTCTTCCAAGGGGCATTAAAACCGTATGGTTAAACCAATCTGAACTCCTCAGATCTTCCAAGGGGCATTGATATTGTCTTTTTATTCCACTGTATCCTCCACCACTCTTCCAAGGGGCATTGATATTGTCTTTTTATTCCACTGGAACCTCCAACACTCTTCCAAGGGGCATTGATATTGTCTTTTTATTCCACTGAGACTTCAACCACTCCTTCAAGTAGCATTGACATTGTCTTTTTAATTCACTTCAACCTCCACCACTCTTCCAAGGGGCATAAAAACAGTCTTGTTAATCTACTGTGACCTCCATGTCTCTTCCAAGGGGCATTAAAACCGTCAATTTAAACCACTCTCAACTCCACAGCTCTTGCAAGGGGCTTTGATATTGTTTTTTTTTCCACTGTAACCTCCAGCACTCTTCCAAGGGGCATTGATACTGTCTTTTTATTCCACTGCAACATTCACCTCTCTTCCAAGGGACTTTAAAACCTTCTTGTTAAGCTACTGTGACATCCACGTCTCTTTCACGGGGCATTGATATTGTCTTTTCATTCCACTGTAAACTCCACCACTCTTCCAAGGGGCATTGATATTGTCTTTTTATTCCACTGCCACCTCCACCACTCTTCCAAGGGGCATTAAAACTGTCTTGTTAACCTACTGTTACCTCCATGTGTCTTCCATGGGGCATTGATATTGTCTTTTTACTCCACTGTAACCTACAGCACTCTTTCAAGGGGCATTGATATTGTCTTTTTATTCCACAACGACTTCCACCACTCTCCCAAGGTGCATTAAAAACATCTTGTTTAGCTACTGTAATGTCCATGTCTATTCCACGGGGCATTGATATTGTCCTTTTATTCCACTGTATCCTCCACCACTCTTCCAAGGGGTATTGATATTGTCTTTTCATTCCAATGCGACTTCCACCTCTCTTCTAAGGGGCTTTGATATTGTCTTTTTAATCCACTGCGACCTCCACCACTCTTCTAAGAGGCATTAAAACAGTCTTGTTAAGCTACTGTTACCTCCACATCTCTTCCAAGGGGCATTAAAACGGTCTGGTTAAACCACTTTGAACTCCACAGCTCTTCCAAGGGGCATTGATATTGTCTTTTTAATGCACTGCGACCTCCACCACTCTACCAAGGGGCATTGAAACCATCTGGTTAAACCACTCTCAACTCCATAGCTCTTTCAAGAGTCATTGATATTGTCTTTTTATTTCACTGTAACCTCCACCAGTCTTTCAAGGGGCATTGATATTGTCTTTATATTCCACTGCGACCTCCATCACTCTTCCAAGGGGCATTAATACTGTCTTGTTAACCTACTGTGACCTCCACGTGTCTTCCACGGGGCATTGATATTGTCTTTTTAATTCACTGTGACCTCCACCACTTTTCCAAGGGGCATTAAAACCGTCTTGTTATTCTACTGTGACCTCCACGTCTCTTCCAAGGGGCAATAAAACCATCTGGTTAAACCACTCTGAAATCCACAGCTCGTCCAAGGGGCATTCGTATTGTCTTTTTATTCCACTCTAACCTCCACCACTCTTCCAAGGGGCATTGACATTGTCTTTTTATTCCACTGCGACCTCCACCACTATTCCAAGGGGCATTGATATTCTCTTTTTAATCCACTGCGACCTCCACCACTTTTCCAAGTGGCATTAAAAACGTCTTTTTAAGCGACTGTCATCTCCACGTCACTACCAATGGGCATTAAAACCGTCTGGTTAAACCACTCTGAACTCCACAGCTCTTCCAAGGGGCATTGGTATTTTCTTTTTATTCCACTCTAACCTCCACCACTCTTCCAAGGGGCATTGACATTGTCTTTTTATTCTACTTCGACCTTCACAATTCTTCCAAGGGGCATTAAAACTGTCTTGTTAAGCTACTGTGACCTCCACATCTCTTCCACGGGGCATTGATATTGTATTTAAATTCCTCTGTTACCTCCACCACTCTACCAAGGGGCATTGATATTGTATTTTTATTCCACTGCGACCTCCGCCACTCTTGCAAAGTGCATTGATATTGTCTTTTTAATCCACTGCGACCTCCATCACTCTTCCAAAGGGCATTAAAACCATCTTGTTAAGCTTCTGTGACCTCGACGTCTCTTCCAAGGGGCATTGATATTGTATTTAAATTCCTCTGTTACCTCCACCACTCTACCAAGGGGCATTGATATTGTTTTTTAATTCCACTGCGACCTCCACCACTCTTGTAAAAGGCATTGATATTGTCTTTTTAATCCACAGCGACCTCCATCACTGTTCCAAAGGGCATTAAAACCATCTTGTTAAGCTTCTGTGACCTTCACGTCTCTTCCACGGGGCATTGATATTGTCTTTTTATTCCACTGCGACCTCCACCACTCTTCCACGGGGCATTGATATTGTCTTTTTAATCCACTGCAATTTCCACCACTCTTCAATGTGGCATTAAAACCGTCTTGTTAAGCTACTGTGACCTCCACGTCTCTTCCAAGCGGCATTAAAACCGTATGGTTAAACCAATCTGAACTCCTCAGATCTTCCAAGGGGCATTGATATTGTCTTTTTATTCCACTGTATCCTCCACCACTCTTCCAAGGGGCATTGATATTGTCTTTTTATTCCACTGAGACTTCAACCACTCCTTCAAGTAGCATTGACATTGTCTTTTTAATCCACTTCAACCTCCACCACTCTTCCAAGGGGCATAAAAACAGTCTTGTTAATCTACTGTGACCTCCATGTCTCTTCCAAGGGGCATTAAAACCGTCAATTTAAACCACTCTCAACTCCACAGCTCTTGCAAGGGGCTTTGATATTGTTTTTTTTTCCACTGTAACCTCCAGCACTCTTCCAAGGGGCATTGATACTGTCTTTTTATTCCACTGCGACATTCACCTCTCTTCCAAGGGACTTTAAAACCTTCTTGTTGAGCTACTGTGACATCCACGTCTCTTTCACGGGGCATTGATATTGTCTTTTCATTCCACTGTAAACTCCACCACTCTTCCAAGGGGCATTGATATTGTCTTTTTATTCCACTGCCACCTCCACCACTCTTCCAAGGGGCATTAAAACTGTCTTGTTAACCTACTGTGACCTCCATGTGTCTTCCATGGGGCATTGATATTGTCTTTTTAATCCACTGTGACCTTCACCACTTTTCCAAATGGCATTAAAACCATCTTGTTAATCTACTGTGACTTCCACGTCTCTTCCAAGGGGCAATAAAACCATCTGAATAAACCACTCTGAACTCCACAGCTCTTCCAAGGGGCATTGGTGTTGTCTTTTTATTCCTCTCTAACCTCCACCACTCTTCCAAGGGGCATTGACATTGTCCTTTTATTCCACTGCGACCTCCATCATTCTTCCAAGGGGAATTGATATTGTCTTTTTACTCCACTGCCACCTCCACCACTCTTCCATGGGGCATTGATATTGTCTTTTTAATCCACTGCGACCTTCACCACTTTTCCAAAGGGCATTAAAAACGTCTTGTTAATCTACTGTGACCTCCACGTCACTTCCAATGGGCATTAAAACTGTCTGTTTAAACCACTCTGAACTCCACAGCTCTTCCAAGGTGCATTGGCATTGACTTTTGATTCCACTCTAACCTCCACCACTCTTCCAAGGGGCATTGACATGGTCGTTTTATTCCACTGCGACCTCCACCATTCTTCCAAGGGGCATTAAAACTGTCTTGTTAAGCTACAGTGACCTCCACGTCTCTTCCAAGGGGCATTAAAACCGTCAATTTAAACCACTCTCAACTCCACAGCTCTTGCAAGGGGCTTTGATATTGTTTTTTTTTTCCACTGTAACCTCCAGCACTCTTCCAAGGGGCATTGATATTGTCTTTTTATTCCACTGCGACTTTCACCTCTCTTCTAAGGGACATTAAAACAGTCTTTTTAAGCTACTGTGACTTCCACGTCTCTTTCACGGGGCATTGATATTGTCTTTTCATTCCACTGTAAACTCCACCACTCTTCCAAGGGGCATTGATATTGTCTTTTTAATCCACTGCGACCTCCACCACTTTTCCAAGGGGCATTAAAACCGTCTGGTTTAACTCCACTGCTCTTGCAAGGGGCATTGATATTGTCTTTTTAATCCACTGTTACCTCCACCACTATTACAAGGGGCATTGATATTGTTTTTTCATTCCACTGCGACCTCCACTACTCTTCCAAGGGGCCTTGATATTGTCTTTTTATTCCACTGCGACCTCCACCACTCTTCTAAGGCGCATTTATATTGTCTTTTTAATCAACTGCAACCTCCACCACTCTTCCCAGGGGCATTAAACCTGTCTTGTTAAGCTGCTGTGACCTCCATGTCTATTCCAAGGGGCATTAAAACCGTCTGGTTAAACCACTCTGAATTCCACAGCTCATCAAAGGGGCATTGATATTGTCTTTTTATTCCACTGTAACCTCCACCACTTTCTTTTCCTATGGGAATTGATATTGTCTTTTTAGTATTATTATTATTATTATTATTATTTATTATTATAGTGCCATTTATTCCATGGCGCTTTACATGTGATAGGGATATACATAACAAAAGAATTTTCAAAATCTTAACAAAACGAGTCAGCGACTGGTACAGGAGGAGCGAGGACCCTGCCCGCGAGGGCTCACATTCTAGAAGGGATGGGTGAGGATACATTAGATGAGGGTAGAGCTGGTCGTGCAGCGGTGGTTACTGCATGTTGTAGGCTTGTCGCAAGAGGTGGGTCTTCAGGTTTCTTTTGAAGGTTTCCACGGTCGGCGAGAGTCTGATGTGTTGGGGTAGAGCGTTCCAGAGTAGGGGGGATGCATGGGAGAAATCTTGTATACGATTGAGGGCGGAGGAGATAAGAGGGGAGTAGTGAAGGAGATCTTGTGAGGATCAGAGGTTGAGTGCAGGTAAGTACTGGGAGACTAGGTCACAGATATATGGGGGAGACAGGTTGTGGATGGCTTTGTATGCCATGGTTAGAGTTTTGAACTGGATTCTCTGGGCAATGGGGAGCCAGTGAAGGGATTGACAGAGAGGAGAGGCCAGGGAATAGCGGGGGGACAGGTGAATTAGTCGAGCAGCAGAGTTTAGGATAGATTGGAGAGGCGCAAGAGTGTTGTAAGGGAGGCCACGGAGCAGGAGGTTGCAGAAGTCGAGGCGGGATATGATGATAGCATGCACTAGTGTTTTTGCAGAGTCTTTGCTGAGGAATTCACGGATCTGGGAGATGTTTTTGAGTTGGAGTCGGCAGGAAGTGGAAAGGGCTTGGATATGTGGCTTGAAGGAGAGATCAGAGTCCAGGGTTACTCCAAGGCAGCGAGCTTGTGGGACTGGGGAGAGTGAACCGCCATTGACGTTGATGGCTAGGTCAGATGGGGGATGTGAATGAGAGGGTGGAAAGATGATGAACTCTGTTTTATCCATGTTGAGATTTAGAAATCTGTCAGAGAAGAAGGATGACATGGCGGACAGACATTGTGGGATTTTGATTAGTAGGTAGGAGATATGGGGTCCAGAGAGGTAGATCTGTGTGTCGTCAGCATAGTGGTGATACTCTACGAGCTGTCCCAGGCCAAAGGTGTAGATGGAGAAGAGCAGAGGTCCTAGAACTGAACCTTGGTGGACACCGACAGAGAGGGGGCGAGAATAGGAGGTGGTGCATGAGTGGGAGACGCTGAATGTCCGGTCTGTTAAGTATGAGGAGATCCAAGATAAAGCCAAGTCCGTGATGCCAAGAGATGAGAGAATCTGGAGTAAGAGGGAATGGTCCACTGTGTCAATGGCAGATGATAGGTCCAGAAGGAGAAGGATAGAGTAGTGTCGCTTGGATTTGGCACTTCGTTGATCGTTGGTGACTTTGGTCAGGGCAGTTTCAGTCGAGTGATGCGGTCGGAAGCCAGATTGCAGGCGGTCGAAGAGGGAGCAGGAGGAGAGGTGGGAGGACAGTTCAAGGTGGACATGTTGTTCTAGTAGTTTTGAGGCAAAGGGGAGGAGTGATATGGGGCGGTAGCTAGTCAGAGAGAAAGGGTCAAGGGAGGGCTTTTTGAGGATGGGTGTGATTGCGGCATGTTTGAAACTTGAGGGGAAGACACCGGTTGTTAGTGACAGATTGAAGAGGTGGGTTAGGGTTGGGATGAAGACTGTGGTAAGGTTAGTGATGAGGTAGGATGGGATTGGGTCAAGTTCGCAAGTGGTGAGGTGTGATTTGGAGAGTAAAGAGGAGACTTGACCTTCTGTAATGGTGGAGAAGTGGGGTTTTAGGAGGAGGGTTGAATAGATATGATGTGGGTTTGTGTGGACTTTAGGCAAAAGTTTTGTCTGATGGTGTCAATCTTCTGTTTGAAGAATGAGGCAAAGTCGTCGGCTGAGATGAGAGAAAAGGGAGGAGGTGCTGGGGGATTAAGGAGAGAGTTGAAAGTGTTAAATAGCTGTTTAGAGTTGTGAGATAGGGAGGATATGAGAGATGAGAAGTAGGTTTGTTTTGTTGTAGTGAGTGCGGACTTGAAATTAGTGAGGGATTGCTTGAATGCGATGAAGTGCTCGATGGAGTGAGACCTTTTCCATCTCCGCTCCGCAACCCTGGAGGTGAGACGCAGTTCTTTAGTAAGTTTAGTGTGCCAGGGTTGCCTGTTGAATGTACGAGATGTGGTGTGTGTGAGAGGGGCGATCGAGTCTAGAGCTGCAGCTATTGTGGTGTTATATGAAGCAGCAGCAACGTCTGCATCGTGTAAGGAAATTATGTCTGTTAAAGGGAGGAGGGATTCAGAGAGTGAGTGTAAGTCATGGTGTTTGAGATTCCTGCGAGGGTATGCAAGTTTGTGGAGTGGGGATTGTTGCCGCGGGGAGGAGAGAGAAGAGAATGTAAGTAGGCTGTGATCAGAGAGAGGGAGAGGTGAGTTAGAGAGGTTAGATAGGGAACAGAGGCGGGTGAAGATGAGGTCCAGTGTGTGGCCATCTTTGTGGGTGGGTGTGGAAGACCATTGAGTGAGTCCGAAGGAGTAAGTGAGAGATAGGAACTTAGAGATAGACGAGTGGGAAGTGTTAATGGAGATGTTGAAGTCACCCATTATGATAGTGGGGATGTCAGTGGAGAGGAAGTGAAGCAACCTGGTGGTGAAGTGGTCTAAGAAGGTGGTGGCTTGCCCTGGGGGTTGGTAAACGACGGCCAGTTGGAGGTTGGAGAGGGAATAGATGCGCACACAGTGCACCTCAAAAGAGGGCAGTGTAACGGAGGGTGGCAGTGGGATTTGGGTGAAAGCGCAGTGTTCTGATAGGAGAAAACCTACGCCACCGCCATGTTTGCCGTTGGGGTGGGGGGTGTGGGAAAGGTGGAATCCGCCATATGAAAGTGCAGCTGGGGAGGCTGTGTCAGAGGGAGTGAGCCAGGTTTCAGTGATGGCGAGGAAGGAAAGTTTGTTTGTAATGAAAAGATCGTGGATGAAGGAAAGTTTGTTGCAGACAGAGCGAGCGTTCCATAGAGCTCCTGTTAGAGCAACTAAGGGAGTGGGGATTGGTTGGATGGGTATGAGGTTAGAAGGGTTGCGACAATTTGTGGAAGGTCGTGGATAGGAGGAAGAAGTAACTGTGGGGATATGGCAAGGAGGACCAGGATTTGGAGAGATATCTCCAGCAGTGAGGAGGAGCAGAGAAAGTGTTAGCAGGTGGGAGCAAGAGAGAGCATGAGGTGGCTGTCTGTGTTTGGAGATCCAGGATTGAATGTTTAGGAATAATTTGGAGGAGGAGTTGAGATGAATGGGGAGGATGGAGGGAGAGATGAAGAGTTTCTTACTAGGTGTAGGGATTTGAGGGGTTACTAGAAAGTGGAGGACTATAGAGGAAAAAGTGAGAGCTAACAGAAACATAGTTAAAAGAGAGTAAGTGGTCAAAGTGTTGGTTACCTGACTCCTGCCCTGACTAACTGCCTCTGAAATAACTGCCACTTATCTCCGAAGCCACTTTGCACAAGAAGACGCGTGCACACCCCAGCACAAGTGCACCCCTTACAGAGCTTCTTAATATATAGTGCACATTAAACTATCAGGTGAAGGGCATTGTGGGAGCTGCATATGGCTAAATTAGCAGCTGGTCGTCTCACCAGGAGATGGCTGGGTGATCAAACCCAGAGCTAGGACTCTAGTCTCTGCAGTTTAGCACCTCTAAAATTAAGATAAGATCTATAGTGGGGAAGGGACAGACATATGTGGGTATTGAATGGAGTGGGACAGATAATGCAGAGAAGTTATGCAGAGCATGTACCAGTGAGGTGAATCAGCAAAGCAGAGCATTAGATTACAGCAGACACAGCAAGCAGAGAAGTTATGCAGAGCATTTACCAGTGAGGTGAATCAGCAAAGCAGAGCATTAGATTACAGCAGACACAGCAAGCAGAGAAGTTATGCAGAGCATGTACCAGTGAGTTGAATCAGCAAAGCAGAGCAATAGATTACAGCAGACACAGCAAGCAGAGAAGTTATGCAGAGCATGGACCAGTGAGGTGAATCAGCAAAGCAGAGCATTAGATTACAGCAGACACAGCAAGCAGAGAAGTTATGCAGAGGATGTACCAGTGAGGTGAATCAGCAAAGCAGAGCATTAGATTACAGCAGACACAGCAAGCAGAGAAGTTATGCAGAGCATGTACCAGTGAGGTTATTCCACTGCGACCTCCACCACTGTTCCTAGGGGCATTAAAACCGTCTTGTTAAGCTGCTGTGACCTCCACGTCTCTTCCACAGGGTATTGTTATTGTCTTTTTATTCCACTGCGACCTCCACCACTCTGCCAAGGGGCATTAAAACCGTCTTGTTAAGCTACTGTGATGTCCACGTCTCTTCCATGTGGCATTGATATTGTCTTTTTATTCCACTGTAACCTCCACCACTCTTCCAAGAGGCATTGACATTGTCTTTTAATTCCACTGTAACCTCCACCACTCTTCCAAGGGGCATTGATATTGTCTTTTTATTCCGCTGCGACCTCCACCACTCTTCCAAGGTTCATTGATATTGTCTTTTTAATCCACTGCGACCTCCACCACTCTTCCAAGGGGCATTATAACCGTCTTGTTAAGCTACTGTCTCCTCCACGTCCCTTCCAAGGGGCATTAAAACCGTCAATTTAAACCACTCTGAATACCACAGCTCTTTCAAGGGGCATTGATATTGTCTTTTTATTCCACTGTAACCTCCACCATTCTTCCAAGGGGTATTGATATTGTCTTTTTAATGCACTGCGACCTCCACCACTCTTCCAAGGGGATTTAAAACCATCTGGTTAAACCACTCTGAACTCCATAGCTCTTTCAAGAGTCATTGATGTTGTCTTTTTATTTCACTGTAACCTCCACCACTCTTTCAAGGGGCATTGATATTGTCTTTTTATTCCACTGCGACCTCCACCACTCTTCCAAGGGGCGTTAAAACTGTCTTGTTAAGCTACTGTGACCTCCACGTGTCTTCCACGGGGCATTGATATTGTCTTTTTAATCCACTGTGATCTCCACCACTTTTCCAAGGGGTATTAAAACCGTCTTGTTAATCTGCTGTGACCTCCACGTCTCTTCCAACGGGCAATAAAACCATCTGGTTAAACCACTCTGAACTCCACAGCTCTTCCAAGGGGCATTGGTATTGTCTTTTTATTCCACTCTAACCTCCTCCACTCTTCCAAGGGGCATTGACATTGTCTTTCTATTCCACTGCGACCACCATCATTCTTCCACGGGGCATTGCTATTGTCTTTTTATTCCACTGCCACCTCCACCACTCTTCCAAGGGACGTTGATATTGTCTTATTAATACACTGCGACCTCCACCACTTTTCCAAGGGGCATTAAAAACGTCTTTTTAAGCTACTGTGACCTCCACGTCACTTCCAATGGGCATTAAAACCATCTGGTTAAACCACTCTGAACTCCACAGCTCTTCCAAGGGGCATGGGTATTGTCTTTTTATTCCACTCTAACCTCCACCACTCTTCCAAGGGGCATTGACATTGTCTTTTTATTCCACTGCGACCTCCACCACTGTTCCAAGGGGCATTGATATTGTCTTTTTAGTCCACTGCAAACTCCACCTCTCTCCAAGGGGCATTGATATTGTCTTTTTAATCCACTACAACCTCCAACACTCTTCCATGTGGCATTAAAACCATCTTGTTAAGCTACTGTGACCTCCACGTCTCTTCCAAGGGGCATTAAAACCATATGGTTAAACCAATCTGAAATCCACAGATCTTCCAAGGGGCATTGATATTGTCTTTTTATTCCACTGTATGCTCCACCACTCTTCCAAGGGGCATTTATATTGTCTTTTTATTCCACTGCGACCTCCACCACTCTTCCAAGGGGCATTAAAACCGTCTTGTTCAGCTACTGTGACCTCCATGTCTCTTCCACAGGGCATTGATATTGTCTTTTTATTCCACTGGAACCTCCAACACTCTTCCAAGGTGCATTAATATTGTCTTTTCATTCCACTGAGACTTCAACCACTCCTTCAAGGAGCATTGACATTGTCTTTTTAATCCACTTCGAAATCCACCACTTTTCCAAGGGGCATTAAAACAGTCTTGTTAATCTACTGTGACCTCCACGTCTCTTCCAAGGAGCATTAAAACAGTCAAATTAAACCACTCTCAACTCCACAGCTCTTGCAAGGGGCTTTGATATTGTTTTTTATTCCACTGTAACCCCCAGCACTCTTCCAAGGGGCATTGATATTGTCTTTTTATTCCACTGCGAATTTCACCTCTCTTCCAAGGGACAGTAAAACCGTCTTGTTAAGCTACTGTGACATCCACGTCTCTTTCACGGGGCATTAATATTGTCATTTTATTCCACTGTAAACTCCACCACTCTTCCAAGGGGCATTGATATTGTCTTTTTATTCCACTGCGACCTCCACCACTCTTCCAAAGGGCATTGATATTGTCTTTTTAATCCACTGCGACCTCCACCACTCTTCCAAAGGGCATTAAAACCATCTTGTTAAGCTAATGTAACCTCCACCTCTCTTCCATGCGGCATTGATATTGTCTTTTTATTCCACTGCGACCTCCACCACTCTTCCAAGGGGCATTTATATTGTCTTCTTAATCAACTACGACCTCCACCACTCTTCAAAGAGGCATGAAAACCGTCTTCTTAACCTACTTTGACATCCACGTCAATTTCACGGGGAATTGATATTGTCTATTTATTCCACTGTAACCTTCACCACTCTTCCAAGGGGTATTGATATTGTCTTTTTATTCCACTGCGACTTCCACCTCTCTTCTAAGGTGGATGGGCATTGATTTTGTCTTTTTATTCCACTGCGAACTACACCACTCTTTCAAGGGGCATTGATATTATCTTTTTAATTAAATGTGACCTCCACCACTCTTCCAAGGTGCATTAAAACCGTCTAGTTAAACCACTCTGAACTCCACAGCTCTTCCAAGGGGCATTGATATTGTCTTTCTTTTCCACTGTAACCTCCACCACTCTTCCAGGGGGCATTGATTTTGTCTTTTTATTCCACTGTGACTTCCACCTCTGTTCTAAGGGGCATTGATATTGTCTTTTTAATCCACTGCGAACTCCACCACTCTTCCAAGGAGCATTAAAACAGTCTTGTTAATCTACTGTGACTTCCACGTCTTTTCCAAGGGGCATTAAAACCATCAATTTAAACCACTCTCAACTCCACAGCTCTTGCAAGGGGCTTTGATATTGTATTTTATTCCACTGTAACCTCCAGCACTCTTCCAAGGGGCATTGATATTGTCTTTTTATTCCACTGCGTCTTCCACCACTCTCCCAAGGGGCATTAAAACTGTCTTTTTAAGCTGCTGTAACCTCCATGTCTATTCCATGGGGCATTGATATTGTCTTTTTATTCCAATGTAACCTCCTCCACTCTTCTAAGGGCAGTGATATTGTCTTTTTAAACCGCTGCGACCTCCACCACTCATCCAAGAGGCATTAAAAACATTTAATTAAGCTACTATGACCTCCACGTCTCTTCCAAGGGGCATTAAAACCGTCTTGTTAAACCACTCTGAATTCCACAGCTCATCAAAGGGGCATTGATATTGTCTTTTTATTCCACTGTAACCTCCACCACTTTTCCTATGGGAATTGATATTGTCTTTTTATTATTATTATTATTATTATTATTATTATTTATTATTATAGCGCCATTTATTCCATGGCGCTTTACATGTGATTGGGATTTACATAACAAAAGCATTTACATAATCTTAACAAAATGAGTCAGCGACTGGTACCGGAGGAGTGAGGACCCTGCCCACGAGGGCTCACATTCTAGAAGGGATGGGTGAGGATACATTAGTTGGGGGTAGAGCTGGTCGTGCAGCGGTAGTTACTGCAGGTTGTAGGCTTGTCGGAAGAGGTGGGTCTTCAGGTTTCTTTTGAACGTTTCCACGGTCGGCGAGAGTCTGATGTGTTGGGGTAGAGAGTTTCAGAGTAGGGGGGATGCCCTGGAGAAATATTATATACGATTGTGGGAGGAGGAGATAAGAGGGTAGTAGAGAAGGAGATCTTGTGAGGATCGGAGGTTTCGTGCAGGTAAGTACTGGGAGACTAGGTCACAGATGTATGGGGGAGACAGGTTGTGGATGGTTTTGTATGCCATGGTTAGAGTTTTGAACTGGACTCTCTGGGCAATGGGGAGCCAGAGAAGAGATTGACAGAGAGGAGACGCCGGGGAATAGCGGGGGGACAGGTGAATTAGTCGAGCAGCAGAGTTTAGGATAGATTGGATAGAGTGTTGTAAGGGAGGCCACTGAGCAGGAGGTTGCAGTAGTCGAGGCGGGATATAATGACAGCATGCCCTAGTGTTTTTGCAGAGTCTTTGCTGAGGAATGCAAGGATCCAGGAGATGTTTTTGAGTTGGAGTTGGCAGGAAGTGGAAAGGGCTTGGATATGTGGCTTGAAGGTGAGATCAGAGTCCAGGATTACTCCAAGGCAGCGAGCTTGTGGGACTGGGGAGAGCCATTGACGTTGATGGCTAGGTCAGATGGGGGATGTGAATGAGAGGGTGGTAAGATGATGAACTCTGTTTTATCCATGTTGAGTTTTAGAAATCTGTCAGAGAAGAAGGATGACATGGCAGACAGACATTGTGGGATTTTGGTTAGTAGGGAGGAGATATCGGGTCCAGAGAGGTAGATCTGTGTGTCGTCAGCATAGAGGTGATACTGAAAACCGTGAGACTCTATGAGCTTTCCCATGGCCAAAGGTGTAGATGGTGAAGAGCAGAGATCCTAAAACTGAACCTTGAGGGACACCGACAGATAGGGGACGAGATGAGAGGTGATGCGTGAGTGGGAGACGCTGAATGTCCTGTCTGTTAAGTATGAGGAGTTCCAAGATAGAGCTAAGTCCGTGATGCCAACAGATGAGAGAATCTGGAGTAAGAGGGAATGGTCCACTGTGTCATAGGCAGATGACAGGTCCAGAAGGAGGAGGATGGAGTAGTTTCGCTTTGATTTGGCATTTAGTAGGTCGTTGGTGACTTTGGTCAGGGCAGTTTCAGTCGAGTGATGTGGTCGGAAGCCAGACTGCAGGCGGTCGAAGAGGGAGCAGGAGGAGAGGTGGGAGGACAGTTCAAGGTGGACATGTTGTTCTAGTAGTTTTGAGGCAAAGGGGAGGAGTGATATGCGACGGTAGCTAGTCAGAGAGGAAGGGTCAAGGGAGGGCTTTTTGAGGATGGGTGTGATTGCGGCAGGTTTGAAACTTGAGGGGAAGACACCGGTTGTTAGTGACAGATTGAAGAGGTGGGTTAGTGTTGGGATGAAGACTGTGGTAAGGTTAGTGATGAGGTGGGATGGGATCGGGTCAAGTTCGCAAGTGGTGAGGTGTGATTTGGAGAGTAAAGAGGAGACTTGACCTTCTGTAATGGTGGAGAAGTGGGGTTTGGAGGAGGAGGGTTGAATAGATATGAGGAGGGGTTGTGTGGACTTTAGGCAAAAGTTTTGTCTGATGGTGTCAATCTTCTGTTTGAAGAATGAGGCAAAGTCGTCGGCTGAGATGAGAGAAGAGGGAGGAGGTGCTGGGGGACGAAGGAGAGAGTTGAAAGTGTTAAATAGCTGTTTAGGGTTGTGAGATAGGGAGGATATGAGAGATGAGAAGTAGGTTTGTTTTGCTGTAGTGAGTGCAGACTTGATATTAGTGAGGGATTGCTTGAATGCGATGAAGTGCTCGATGGAGTGAGACCTTTTCCATCTCCGCTCCGCAACCCTGGAGGCCCGGCGCAGTTCTTTAGTAAGTTTAATGTGCCAGGGTTGCCTGTTGAATGTGCGAGATGTGGTGTGTGTGAGAGGGGCGATCGAGTCTAGAACTGCACCTATTGTGGTGTTATATGAAGCAGCAGCAACGTCTGCATCGTGTAAGGAATTTATGTCTGTAAGAGGGAGGAGGGATGCAGAGAGTGAGTGTAAGTCAAGGTGTTTGAGATTTCTGCGAGGGTATGCAAGTTTGTGGAGTGGGGATTGTTGCCGCGGGGAGGAGATAGAAGAGAATGTAAGTAGGCTGTGATGAGAGAGAGGGAGAGGTGAGTTAGAGAGGTTAGATAGGGAACAGAGGCGGGTGAAGATGAAATCCAGTGTGTGGCCATCTTTGTGGGTGGGTGTGGAAGACCATTGAGTGAGTCCGAAGGAGGAAGTGAGAGATAGGAACTTAGAGACAGACGAGTGGGAAGTGTTAATGGGGATGTTGAAGTCACCCATTATGATAGTGGGGATGTCAGTGGAGAGGAAGTGAAGCAGCCAGGTGGTGAAGTGGTCTAAGAAGGTGAAGGCTTGCCCTGGGGGTCGGTAAACGACGGCCAGTTGGAGGTTGGAGGGGGAATAGATGCGCACACACTGCATCTCAAAAGAGGGGAGTGTAACGGAGGGTGGCATTGGGATTTGGGTGAAAGCGCAGTGTTCTGATAGGAGAAAACCTACGCCTCCGCCATGTTTGCCGTTGGGGCGGGGGTTTTTGAGAAAGGTGGAATCCGCCATATGAAAGTGCAGCTGGGGAGGCTGTGTCAGAGGGGGTGAGCCAGGTTTCAGTGATGGCAAGGAAGGAAAGTTTGTTTGTAATGAAAAGATCGTGGATGAAGGAAAGCTTGTTGCAGACAGAGAGAGCGTTCCATAGAGCTCCTGTTAGAGCAACTAAGGGAGTGGGGATTGGTTGGATGGGTATGAGGTTAGAATGGTTGCGACAGTTTGTGGAAGGCCGTGGATAGGAGGAAGAAGTAACTGTGGGGATATGGCGAGGAGGACCAGGATTTGGAGAGATATCTCCAGCAGTGAGGAGGAGCAGAGTAAGTGTTAGCAGGTGGGAGCAAGAGAGAGCATGAGGTGGCTGTCTGTGTTTGGAGATCCATGATTGAATGTTTAGGAATAATTTGGAGGAGGATGTGAGATGAATGGGGAGGATGGAGGGAGAGATGAAGAGTTTCTTACTAGGTGTAGGGATTTGAGGGGTTACTAGAAAGTGGAGGACTATAGAGGAAAAAGTGAGAGCTAACAGAAACATAGTTAAAAGAGAGTAAGTGGTCAAAGTGTTGGTTACCTGACTCCTGCCCTGACTAACTGCCTCTGAAATAACTGCCCCTTATCTCCGAAGCCACTTTGCACAAGAAGATGCGTGCACCCCTTACAGAGCTTATAAATATATAGTACACATTAAACTATCAGGTGAAGGGCATTGTGGGAGGTGCATATGGCTAAATTAGCAGCTGGTCGTCTCACCAGGAGATGGCTGGGTGATCAAACACAGAGCTAGGACTCTAGTCTCTGCAGTTTAGCACCTCTAAAAATCAGATAAGCTCTATAGTGGGGAAGGGACAGACATATGTGGTTATTGAATGGAGTGGGACAGATAAAGTAGAGAAGTTATGCAGAGCATGTGCCAGTGAGGTTATTCCACTGCAACCTCCACCACTCTTCCAGGGGGCATTGATATTCTCTTTTTATTCCACTGCGACCTCCGCCACTCTTCCAAAGGGCATTGATATTGTCTTTTATTCCACTGTAACCTCCACCACTGTTCTAAGGGGCATTAAATCCGTCTTGTTAAGCGACTGTGACCTCCACGTCTCTTCCACAGGGTATTGTTATTGTCTTTTTATTCCACTGCGACCTACACCACTCTGCCAAGTTGCATTAAAACCGTCTTATTAAGCTACTGTGACCTCCACATCTCTTCCACGGGGCATTGATATTGTCTTTTTATTCCACTGTAACCTCCACCACTCTTCCAAGGTTCATTGATATTGTCTTTTTAATCCACTGCGACCTCCACTACTCTTCCAAGGGGCATTAAAACGGTCTTGTTAAGCTACTGTGACCTCCACGTCTCTTCCAAGGGGCACTAGAACCATTTGGTTAAACCACTCTGTACTCCACAGCTCTTCCAAGGCACATTGATATTGTCTTTTTATTTCACTGTAACTTCCACCACTCTTTCAAGGGGCATTTATATTGTATTTTTATTCCACTGTGACCTCCACCACTCTTCCAAGGGGCATTAAAACCGTCTTGTTAAGCTACTGTGACCTCCAAGTTTCTTGCACAGGGCATTGATATTGTCTTTTTAATCCACTGTAACCTCCACCACTCTTCCAAGGGGCATTGATATTGTCTTTTTATTCCACTGCGACCTCCGCCACTCTTCCAAAGGGCATTGATATTGTCTTTTTAATCCACTGCAACCTTCACCACTCTTCCAAGGGGCATTGATATTGTCTTTTTAATCCTCTGTGACCTCCACGTCTCTTCCAAGGGGCATTAAATCCGTAAATTTAAACCACTCTGAACTCCACAGCTCTTCCAAGGAGCACTGGTATTGTCTTTTTATTCCACTCTAACCTCCACCACTCTTCCAAGAGGCATTGACATTGTCTATTTATTCCACTGCGACCTCCACCAATCTTCCAAGGGGCATTAAATCCGACTTGTTAAGCTACTGACACGTCCATGTCTATTCCACGGGGCATTGATATTGGCTTTTTATTCCACTGTAACCTCCACCACTCTTCCAAGTGGCATTGACATTGTCTTTTTAATCCACTGCGACCTCCACTACTCTACCAAGGGGCATTAAGACAGCCTTGTTAAGCTACTGTGACCTCCAGGTCTCTTCCAAGGGGCATTAAAACCGTCTGGTTAAACCACCCTGAACTCCACAGCTCTTACAAGGGGCATTGGTATTGTCTTTTTATTCCACTGTAACCTCCACCACTCTTCCAAGGGGCATTGATTTTGTCTTTTTATTCCACTGCGACCTCCACCACTCTTCCAATGGGCATTGCTATTGTCTTTTTAATCCCCTGCAACGTCCAACACTCTTCCAAGCGGCATTAAAACCACCTTGTAAAGCTACTGTGAGCTCCACGTCCCTTCCACAGGGCATTGATATTGTCTTTTTATTCCACGGCGACCTCCACCACTCTTCCAAGTTGCATTGATATTGTCTTTTTAATCCACTGCGAACTCCAGCACTCTTCCAAGTGGCATTAAAACCGTCTTGTTATGCTACTGTGACGTCGTCTTCTCTTCCAAGGGGCATTAAAACCATCTGGTTAAACCACTCTGAACTCCACAGCTTTTCCAAGAGGCATTTGTATTGTCTTTTTATTCCACTCTAACCTCCACCACTCTTCCAAGGGGCATTGACATTGTCTTTTTATTCCACTGCGACCTCCACCACTCTTCCAAGGGGTATTAAAACCATATTGTTAAGCTAAAGTGACCTCCACATTTCTTCCACTGGGCATTGATATTGTCTTTTTATTCCACTGTAACCTTCACCAATCTTCCAAGGGGCATTGATATTGTCTTTTTAATCCACTGCGACCTCCACCACTCTTCTAAGGGGCATTAAAACCATCTTGTTAAGCTACTGTGACCTCCACGTCTCTTCCAAGGGGCACTAAAACCGTTTGGTTAAACCACTCTGTACTCCACAGCTCTTCCAAGGCGCATTGATATTGTCTTGTTATTTCACTGTAACTTCCACCACTCTTTCAAGGGGCATTGATATTGTATTTTTATTCCACTGTGACCTCCACCACTCTTCCAAGGGGCATTAAAACCGTCTTGTTAAGCTACTGTGACCTCCAAGTTTCTTACACAGGGCATTGATATTGTCTTTTTAATCCACTGTAACCTCCACCACTCTTCCAAGGGGCATTGATATTGTCTTTTTATTCCACTGCGACCTCCGCCACTCTTCCAAAGGGCATTGATATTGTCTTTTTAATCCACTGCGACCTTCACCACTCTTCCAAGGGGCATTGATATTGTCTTTTTAATCCACTGTGACCTCCACGTCTCTTCCAAGGGGCATTAAATCCGTAAATTTAAACCACTCTGAACTCCACAGCTCTTCCAAGGAGCACTGGTATTGTCTTTTTATTCCACTCTAACCTCCACCACTCTTCCAAGAGGCATTGACATTGTCTATTTATTCCACTGCTACCTCCACCAATCTTCCAAGGGGCATTAAAACCGTCTTGTTAAGCTACTGTCATGTCCACGTCTATTCCACGGGGCATTGATATTGTCTTTTTATTCCACTGCAACCTCCACCACTCTTCCAATTGGCATTGACATTGTCTTTTTATTCCACTGCGACTTCCACCTCGCTTCTAAGGGGCATTGATATTGTCTTTTTAATCCACTGCGACCTCCACCACTCTTCCAAAGGGCATTAAGACAGCCTTGTTAAGCTATTGTGACCTCCAGGTCTCTTCCAAGGGGCAAAAAAAACATCTGGTTAAACCACTCTGAACTCCACAGCTCTTCCAAGGGGCATTGATATTGTCTTTTAATTCCCCTGAAACCTCCACCACTCTTCTAAGGGGCATTGATTTTGTCTTTTTATTCCACTGCCACCTCCACCACTCTTCCAATGGGCATTGTTATTGTCTTTTTAATCCCCTGCAACGTCCACCACTCTTCCAAGGGGCATTAAAACCGTCTTGTTAAGCTACTGTGACCTCCACGTCCCTTCCACGGGGCATTGATATTGTCTTTTTATTCCACTGCGACCTCCACCACTCTTCCAAGGGGCATTGATATTGTCTTTTTAATCCACTGCGAACTCCACCACTCTTCCAAGTGGCATTAAAACCGTCTTGTTATGCTACTGTGACGTCGTCTTCTCTTCCAAGGGGCATTAAAACCATCTGGTTAAACCACTCTGAACTCCACAGTTCTTCCAAGCGGCATTTGTATTGTCTTTTTATTCGACTCTAACCTCCACCACTCTTACAAGGGGCATTAACATTGTCTTTTTATTCCACTGCGACCTCCACCACTCTTCCAATGGGCATTGAAACCATATTGTTAAGCTACAGTGACCTCCACGTCTCTTCCAAGGAGCGTTAAAACCATGTGTTTATTCCACTCTGATCTCCACAGCTCTTCCAAGGGGCATTATTATTGTCTTTTTAATTCCACTCTAACCTCCACCACTCTTCCAAGGGGCATTGATATTGTCTTTTTATTCCACTGCGACCTCCACCAGTCCTCCAAGAGGCATTAAAACCGCCTTGTGAAGCTACTGTGACCTCCACGTCTCTTCCACGGGGCAATGAAATTGTCTTTTTATTGCACTGTAACCTTCACCACTCGTCCAAGGGGCATTGGTATTGTCTTTTTATTCCACTGCGACCTCCACCACTCTAACAAGGGGCATTGATAATGTCTTTTTATTCCACTGCGACCTCCCACACTCTTCCAAGGCTCATTGATATTGTCTTTTTTAACCACTGCGACCTCCACCACTCTTCCAATGGGCATTAAAACAGTCTTGTTAAGCTATTGTGACCTCCACATCTCTTCCACGGGGCATTGATATTGTCTTTTTATTCGACTGTAACCTCAACCACTCTTCCAAGGGGCATTGATATTGTTTTTTTATTCCACTGGGACCTTCACCACTCTTCCAAGTGGCATTGATATTGTCTTTTTAATCCACTGCGACCTCCATCACTTTTCCATGGGGCATTAACACCGTATTGTTAAGCTACTGTTACCTATGCGTCTCTTCCAAGGTGCATTAAAACCGTCAATTTAAACCACTCTGAACTCCACAGCTCTTGCAAGAGGCATTGATATTGTCTTTTTACTCCACTGTAACCTACAGCACTCTTTCAAGGGACACTGATATTGTCTTTTTATTCCAATACGACTTCCACCACTCTCCCAAGGTGCATTGAAAACATCTTGTTTAGCTACTGTAATGTCCATGTCTATTCCACAGGGCATTGATATTGTCTTTTTATTCCACTGTATCCTCCACCACTCTTCCAAGGGGTATTGATATTGTCTTTTTATTCCACTGCGACTTCCATCTCTCTTCTAAGGGGCATTGATATTGTCTTTTTAATCCACTGCGACCTCCACCACTCTTCCAAGAGGCATTAAAACAGTCTTGTTAAGCTACTGTGACCTCCACATCTCTTCCAAGGGGCATTAAAACCGTCTGGTTAAACCACTCTGAACTCCACAGCTCTTCCAAGGGGCATTGATATTGTCCTTTTATTCCACTGTAACATCCAACAATTTTCCTATGGGAATTGATATTGTCTTTTTATTATTATTATTATTATTATTATTTATTATTATAGCGCCATTTATTCCATGGCGCTTTACATGTGTTAGGAATATACATAACAAAAGCATTTACATAATCTTAACAAAACGAGTCAGCGACTGGTACAGGATGAGCGAGGACCCTGCCCGCGAGGGCTCACATTCTAGAAGGGATGGGTGAGGATACATTAGGTGAGTGTAAAGCTGGTCGTGCAGCGGTGGTTACTGCAGGTTTTAGGCTTGTTGGAAGAGGTGGGTCTTCAGGTTTCTTTTGAAGGTTTCCACGGTCAGCGAGAGTCTGATGTGTTGGGGTAGAGAGTTCCAGAGTAGGGGGGATGCACAGGAGAAATCTTGTATACGATAGTGGGAGCAGGAGATAAGAGGGGAGTAGAGAAGGAGATCTTGCGAGGATCGGAGGTTGCGTGCAGGTAAGTTCCGGGAGACTAGGTCACAGATGTATGGGGGAGACAGGTTTTGGATGGCTTTGTATGCCATGGTTAGAGTTTTGAACTGGATTCTCTGGGCAATGGGGAGCCAGTGAAGAGATTGACAGAGAGGAAAGGCCGGGGAATAGCGGGAGGACAGGTGAATTAGTCGAGAAACAGAGTTTAGGATAGATTGGAGAGGCGCAAGAGTGTTGTAAGGGAGGCCACGGAGCAGGAGGTTGCAGTAGTCGAGGCGGGATATGATGAGGGCATGCACTAGTGTTTTTGCAGAGTCTTTGCTGAGGAATGCACGGATCCGGGAGATGTTTTTGAGTTGAAGTTGGCAGGAAGTGGAAAGGGCTTGGATATGTGGCTTGAAGGAGAGATCAGAGTCCAGGGTTACTCCAAGGCAGTGAGCTTGTGGGACTGGGGAGAGTGAACAGCCATTGACGTTGATGGCAAGGTCAGATGGGGGATGTGAATGAGAGGGAGGAAAGATGATGAACTCTGTTTTATCCATGTTGAGTTTTGGAAATCTGTCAGAGAAGAAGGATGACATGGCGGACAGACATTGTGGGATTTTGGTTAGTAGGGAGGAGATATCGGGTCCAGAGAGGTAGATCTGTGTGTCGTCAGCATAGAGGTGATACTGAAAACCGTGAGACTCTATGAGCTGTCCCAGGCCAAAGGTGTAGATGGAGAAGAGCAGAGGTCCTAGAACTGAACCTTGAGGGACACCGATAGATAGGGGGCGAGATGAGGAGGTGGTGCGTGAGTGGGAGATGCTGAATGTCCTGTCTGTTAAGTATAAGGAGATCCAAGATAGAGCCAAGAGATGAGAGAATCTGGAGTAAGAGGGAATGGTCCACTGTGTCAAAGGCAGATGACAGGTCCAGAAGGAGGAGGATGGAGTAGTGTCGCTTGGATTTGGCATTTAGTAGGTCGTTGGTGACTTTGGTCAGGGCAGTTTCAGTCGAGTGATGCGGTCGGAAGCCAGATTGCAGGCGGTCGAAGAGGGAGCAGGAGGAGAGGTGGGAGGACAGTTCAAGGTGGACATGTTGTTCTAGTAGTTTTGAGGCAAAGGGGAGGAGTGATATGGGGCGGTAGCTAGTCAGAGAGGAAGGGTCAAGGGAGGGCTTTTTGAGAATGGGTGTGATTGCGGCATGTTTGAAACATGAGGGGAAGGCACCTGTTGTTAGTGACAGATTGAAGAGGTGGGTTAGGGTTGGGATGAAGACTGTGGTAAGGTTAGTGATGAGGTGGGATGGGATTGGGTCAAGTTCGCTGCTGGTGAGGTGTGATTTGGAGAGTAAAGAGGAGACTTGACCTTCTGTAATGGTGGAGAAGTGGGTGTTTGGAGGAGGAGGGTTGAATAGATATGAGGAGGGGTTGTGTGGACTTTAGGCAAAAGTTTTGTCTGATGGTGTCAATCTTCTGTTTGAAGAATGAGGCAAAGTCATCGGCTGAGATGTGAGAAGAGGGAGGAGGTGCTGGGGGACGAAGGAGAGAGTTGAAAGTGTTAAATAGCTGTTTAGGGTTGTGAGATAGGGAGGATATGAGAGATGAGAAGTAGGTTTGTTTTGCTGTAGTGAGTGTGAACTTGAAATTAGTGAGGGATTGCTTGAATGCGATGAAGTGCTCGATGGAGTGAGACCTATTCCATCTCCGCTCCGCAACCCTGGAGGCCTGGCGCAGTTCTTTAGTAAGTTTCGTGTGCCAGGGTTGCCTGTTGAATGTGCCAGATGTGGTGTGTGTGAGAGGGGCGATCGAGTCAAGAGCTGCAGCTATTGTGGTGTTATATAAAGCAGCAGCAACGTCTGCATCGTGTCAGGTGTTTGAGATTTCTGCGAGGGTATGCAAGTTTGTGGAGTGGGGATTGTTGCCCCGGGGAGGAGAGAGAAGAGAATGTAAGTAGGCTGTGATCAGAGAGAGGGAGAGGTGAGTTAGAGAGGTTAGATAGGGAACAGAGGAGGGTGAAGATGAGGTCCAGTGTGTGGCCATCTTTGTGGGTGGGTGTGGAAGACCATGGAATGAGTCCGAAGGAGGAAGTGAGAGATAGGAACTTAGAGACAGACGAGTGGGAAGTGTTAATGGGGATGTTGAAGTCACCCATTATGATAATGGGGATGTCAGTGGAGAGGACGTGAAGCAGCCAGGTGGTGAAGTGGTCTAAGAAGGTGGTGGCTTGCCCTGGGGGTCAGTAAATGACGGCCAGTTGGAGGTTGGAGGGGGAATAGATGCGCACACAGTGCACCTCAAAAGAGGGGAGTGTAACGGAGGGTGGCAGTGGGATTTGGGTGAAATCGCAGTGTTCTGATAAGAGAAAACCTACGCCTCAGCCATGTTTGCCGTTGGGGCGGGGGGTGTGGGAAAGGTGGAATCCGCCATATGAAAGTGCAGCTGGGGAGGCTATGTCAGAGGGGGTAAGCCAGGTTTCAGTTATGGCGAGGAAGGAAAGTTTGTTTGTAATGAAAAAATCAGGGATGAAGGAAAGTTTGTTCCAGACAGAGCGAGCGTTCCATAGAGCTCCTGTTAGAGCAACTAAGGGAGTGGGGATTGGTTGGATGGGTATGAGGTTAGAAAGGTTGCGACAGTTTGTGGAAGGTCGTGGATAGGAGGAAGAAGTAACTGTGGGGATATGGCGAAGAGGACCAGGATTTGGAGAGATATCTCCAGCAGTGAGGAGGAGCAGAGAAAGTGTTAGCAGGTGGGAGCAAGAGAGAGCAT
Organism: Phyllobates terribilis; assembly: GCF_046119375.1. Classification (NCBI taxonomy): domain Eukaryota; kingdom Metazoa; phylum Chordata; class Amphibia; order Anura; family Dendrobatidae; genus Phyllobates; species Phyllobates terribilis. Next base: position 15,932,441 of record NW_027362775.1, on the reverse strand, counting down.
GAGGTGGCTGTCTGTGTTTGGAGATCCATGATTATATGTTTAGGAATAATTTGGAGGAGGAGGTGAGATGAATGGGGAGGATGGAGGGAGAGATGAAGAGTTTCTTACTAGGTGTAGGGATTTGAGGGGTTACTAGAAAGTAGAGGACTATAGAGGAAAAAGTGAGAGCTAACAGAAGCATAGTTAAAAGAGAGAAAGTGGTCAAAGTGTTGGTTACCTGACTCCTGCCCTGACTAACTGCCTCTGAAAGAACTGCCACTTATCTCCGAATCTACTTTGCACATGAAGACGAGTGCACACCCCAGCACAAGTGCACCCCTTACAGAGCTTCTAAATATATAGGGCACATTAAACTATCAGGTGAAGGGCATTGTGGGAGATGCATATGGCTAAATTAGCAGCTGGTCGTCTCACCAGGAGATTGCTGGGTGATCAAACACAGAGCTAGGACTCTAGTCTCTGCAGTTTAGCACCTCTAAAAATCAGATAAGATCTATAGTGGGAAATGAACAGATTTATGTGGGTATTGAATGGAGTGGGACAGATAATGCAGAGAAGTTATGCAGAGCATGTACCAGTGAAGTGAATCAGCAAAGCAGAGCATTAGATTACAGCAGACACAGCAAGCAGAGAAGTTATGCAGAGCATGTACCAGTGAGGTGAATCAGCAAAGCAGAGCATTAGATTACAGCAGACACAGCAAGCAGAGAAGTTATGCAGAGCATGTACCAGTGAGGTGAATCAGCAAAGCAGAGCATTAGATTACAGCAGACACAGCAAGCAGAGAAGTTATGCAGAGCATGTACCAGTGAGGTGAATCAGCAAAGCAGAGCATTAGATTACAGCAGACACAGCAAGCAGAGAAGTTATGCAGAGCATGTACCAGTGAGGTTATTCCACTGCGACCTCCACCACTGTTCTAAGGGGCATTAAAACCGTCTTGTTAAGCTACTGTTACCTTAACGTCTATTCCACAGGGCATTGTTATTGTCTTTTTATTCCACTGCGACCTCCACCACTCTGCCAAGGGGCATTAAAACCGTCTTGTTAAGCTACTGTGATGTCCACGTCTCTTCCATGGGGCATTGATATTGTCTTTTTATTCCACTGTAACCTCCACCACTCTTCCAAGAGGCATTGATATTGTCTTTTTATTCCACTGTAACCTCCACCACTCTCCCAAGGGGCATTGATATTGTCTTTTTATTTTACTGCGACCTCCACCACTCTTCCAAGGGGCATTAATATTGTCTTTTTATTCCACTGCGACCTCCACCACTCTTCCAAGGGTCATTCATATTGTCTTTTTATTCCACTGCAACCTCCACCACTCTTCCAAGGGGCATTGATATTGTCTTTTTATTCCACTTCGACCTCCAACTTTCTTCCAAGGGGCATTAAAAAAGCATCTTGTTAAGCTACTGTGACCTACAAGTCTCTTAAAAGAGGCATTGATATTGTCTTTTTATTCCACTGCGACCTCCACATCTCTTCCAAGTTTAATTGATATTGTATTTTTATTCCACTGCGACTTCTACCACTCTTCTAAGGGGCATTGATATTGTCTTTTTAATCCACTGCGACCTCCACCACTCTACCAAAGGACATTAAAACAGTTTTGATAAGCTACTGTGACCTCCACGTCTCTTCCAAGGGGTATTAAAACCATCTCGTTAAAACACTCTGAACTCCACAGCTCTTCCAAGGGGCATTAAAACTGTCATGTTAAACTACTGTGACCTCCACGTCTCTTCCAAGGGGCATTAAAACTGTCAATTTAAACCACTCTGAACTCCACAGCTCTTGCAAGAGGCATTGATATTGTCTTTTTAATCCACTGTAACCTCCACCACTCTTTCAAGGGGCATTAATTTTGTCTTTTTAATCCACTGCGACCTCTATCACTCTTCCAAGAAGCATTAAAACCGTCTTGTTTTGATGCTGTGACCTCCACGTCTATTCCACTGTGCCTTAAAACCTTCTGGTTGAACCACTGTGAACTCCACAGCTTTTCCAAAGGGCATTGATATTGTCTTTTTATTCCACTGTAACCTCCACCACTCTTCCAAGGGACATTGATATTGTCTTTTTATTTTACTGCGACCTCCACCACTCTTCCAAGGGGCATTAATATTGTCTTTTTAATCCACTGTGACCTCTACCACTCCTCCAAGGGGCTATAAGACAGTCTTGATAAGCTTCTATAACCTCCACGTCTCTTCCAATGGGCATTAAAACCGCATGGTTAAACCACTCTGGACTCCACAGCTCTTCCAAGAGGCATTGATATTGTCTTTTTATTCAACTGTAACCTCCACCACACTTCCAAGGGGCAGTGATATTGTCTTTTTTTTCCACTGCGACCTCCACCACTCTTCCAAGGGGATTTGATAGTCTTTTTAATCCTCTGCGACCTCCACCACTCTTCCAAGGGGCATTAAAACCGTCTTGTTAAGCTACTTTGACCTCCACGTTCCTTCCACGGGGCATTGATATTGTCTTTTTATTCCACTGCGACCTCCACCACTCTTCCAAGGGGCATTGATATTGTCTTTTTAATCCACTGCGACCTCCACCACTCTTCCAAGGGACTTTGATATTGTCTTTTTATTCCACTGCGACCTTCACCCCTCTTCCAAGGGGCATAGATAATGTCTTTTTAATCCACTGCGACCTCCACCACTCTTTCAAGGGGCATTGAAACTATCTTGGTAAGCTACTGTGACCTACACGTCTCTTCCAAGGGGCATTAAAACCGTCAATTTAAACTACTCTGAACTCCATAGCACTTGCAAGAGGCATTGATATTGTCTTTTTAATCCACTGTAACCTCCACCGCTCTTCCAAGGGGCATTAATTTTGTCTTTTTAATCCACTGCGACCTCCATCACGCTTCCAAGAAGCATTAAGACCGTCTTGTTTAGCTACTGTGACCTCCACGTCTATTCCACTGTGCCTTAAAATCTTCTGGTTAAACCACTGTGAACTCCACAGCTCTTCCAAGGGGCATTGATATTGTCTTTTTATTCCACTGTAACCTCCACCACTCTTCCAAGTGGCATTGATTTTGCCTTTTTTTTCCACTGCGACCTCCACCACTCTACTAAGGGGATTTGATAGTCTTTTTAATCCACTGTGACCTCCACCCCTCTTCCAAGGGGCATTAAAACTGTCTTGTTAAGCTACTGTGACCTCCACGTCCCTTCCACGGGGCATTGATTTTGTATTTTTATTCCACTGCGACCTCCACCACTCTTCAAAGGCGCATGGATATTGTCTTTTTAATCCACTGCGACCTCCACCACTCTTCCAAGTGACATTGATATTGTCTTTTTATTCCACTACGACCTTCACCCCTCTTCCAAGGAACATTGATATTGTCCTTTTTTTCCACTGTAAGCTCCACCACTCTTCTAAGAGGCATTGATATTTTCTTTTTATTCCACTGCGACCTCCACCACTCTTCCAAGGTGCATTAAAACCGTCTTGTTAAGCTACTGTGACCTCCACGTCTCTTCCAAGGGGCATTAAAACCGTCAATTTAAACAACTCTGAACTCCACAGCTCTTGCAAGAGGCATTGATATTGTCTTTTTATTCCACTGTAACCTCCACTACTCTTCCAAGGGGCATTGATTTTGTCTTTTTAATCCACTGCGACCTCCATCTCTCTTCCAAGAAGCATTAAAACCGTCTTGTTTAGCTACTGTGACCTCCACGTCTATTCCACGGTGCCTTAAAACCTTCTGGTTAAACCACTGTGAACTCCACAGCTCTTCCAAGGGGCATTGATATTGTCTTTTTATTTTACTGCGACCTCCACCACTCTTCCAAGGGGCATTAATATTGTCATTTTACTCCACTGCGACCTCCACCACTCTTCCAAGGGTCAATGATATTGTCTTTTTATTCCACTGTAACCTCCACCAATCTTCCAAGGGGCATTGATATTGTCTTTTTATTCCACTGCGACCTCCACATCTCTTCTAAGGGGCATTGATATTGTCTTTTTAATCCAATGCGACCACCACCACTCTTCCAAGGGGCATTAAAACAGTTTTGATAAGCTACTGTGACCTCCACGGCTCTACCAAGGGGCATTAAAACCTTCTGGTTTAACCACTCTGAACTCCACTGCTCTTCCAAGAGGCATTGATGTTGTCTTTTTATTCGACTGTAACCTCCACCACTCTTCCAAGGGGCATTAAAACAGTTTTGATAAGCTACTGTGACCTCCACATCTCTTCCAACGGGTATTAAAACAGTCTGGTTAAAACACTCTGAACTCCACAGCTCTTGCAAGAGGCATTGATATTGTCTTTTTATTCCACTGTAACCTCCACCACTCTTCCAAGGTGCATTGATTTTGTCTTTTTAATCCACTGCGACCTCCATCACTCTTAAAAAAGATTTAAAACCGTCTTGTTTAGCTACTGTGACCTCCACGTCTATTCCACGGTGCCTTAAAACCTTCTTGTTAAACCAATGTGAACTTCACAGCTCTTCCAAGGGGCATTGATTTTGTCTTTTTATTCCACTGTAACCTCCACCACTCTTCCAAGGGGCATTGATATTGTCTTTTTATTTTACTGCGATCTCCACCACTCTTCCAAGGTGCATTAATTTTGTCTTTTTATACCACTGTGACCTCCACCACTCTTCCAAGGGGCATTAAAACCGTCTTGTTAAGCTACTGTGATCTCCAAGGTTCTTACACAGGGCATTGATATTGTCTTTTTATTCCACTGTAACCTCCACCAATCTTCCAAGGGGCATTGATATTGTCTTTTTATTCCACTGCGACCTCCACCACTCTTCTAAGGGGCATTGATATTGTCTTTTAAATCCACAACGATCTCCAGCACTCTTCCAAGGGGCATTAAAACAGTCTTGTTAAGCTACTGTGACCTCCTCGTCTCTTCCAAGGGGCATTAAAACCGTCTGGTTAAACACTCTGAACTCCACAGCTCTTACAAGAGGCATTGATATTGTCTTTTTATACGACTGTAACATCCACCACTCTTCCAAGCGGCATTGATATTGTCTTTTTATTCCACTGCGACCTCCACCTCTCTTCCAAGGGGCATTGATATTGTCTTTTTAATCCACTGCGTCCTCCACCACTCTTCCAAGGGGCAATGATATTGTATTTTTAATGCACTGTGACCTCCACGACTCTTCCAAGGGGCATTAAATCGTCAATTTAAACCACTCTGAACTCCACAGCTCTTCCAAGAAGCACTGGTATTGTCTTTTTATTCCACTCTAACCTCCACCACTCTTCCAAGGGGCATTGACATTGTCTATTTATTCCACTGCGACCCCCACCACTCTTGCAAGGGGCATTAAGACCATCTTGTTCAGCTACAGTGACCTCCACCACTCATCCAAGGGGCATTGATTTTGTCTTTTTATTCCACTGCGACCTCTACCACTCTTCCAATGGGCATTGATTTTGTCTTTTTAATCCACTGCAACCTCCACCACTCTTCCAAGGGGCATTAAAGCCGTCTTGTTTAGCTACTGTCACGTCCATGTCTATTCCACAGGGCATTTGTATTGTCTTTTTATTCCAATGTAACCTCCACCACTCTAAAACCGTATTGTTAAGCCACTATGACCTCCACGTCTCTTCCAAGGGGCATTAAAACCGTCAATTTAAACCACTCTGAACTCCACAGTAAACCTACAGCACTCTTTCAAAGGGCATTGATATAATCTTTTTATTGCACTACGACTTCCACCACTCTCCCAAGGTGCATTAAAAACATCTTGTTTAGCTACTGTAACGTCCATGTCTATTCCACGGGGACATTGATATTGTCTTTTTATTCCACTGTATCCTCCACCACTGTTCCAAGGGGCATTGATATTGTCTTTTTATTCCACTGTAACCTCCATCACTCTTCCAAAGGGCATTGATATTGTCTTTTTATTCAACTGTAACCTCCACCACTCTTCCAAGGGGCATTGATATTGTCTTTTTAATCCACTGTGACCTCGACCACTCTTCCAAGGGGCATTAAAACCGTCTTGTTAAGCTACTGTCACCTCCACATCCCTTCCAAGGGGCATTAAAAACATCAATTTAAACCACTCTGAACTCAACAGCTCTTGCAAGGGGCATTGATATTGTCTTTTTATTCCAATGTAACCTCCATCACTCTTCCAAGCGGCATTGTAATTGTCTTTTTATTACACTGCAATTTCCACCCCTCTTCCAAGGGGCATTAAAACCGTCTTGTTAAGCTACTGTGACCTCCACTTCTCTTTCACGGGGCATTGATATTGTCTTTTTATTCCACTGTCACCTCCACCACTCTTCCAAGGGGCATTGATATTGTCTTTTTATTCCACTGGGACCTTCACCACTCTTCCAAGTGGCATTGATATTGTCTTTTTAATCCACTGCGACCTCCACCACTCTTCCATGGGGCATTAAAACCGTATTGTTAAGCTATTGTGACCTCCACATCTCTTCCAAGGTGCATTAAAACCATCAATTTAAACCACTCTGTACTTCACAGCTCTTGCAAGAGGCATTGATATTGTCTTTTTACTCTATTGTAACCTACAGCACTCTTTTAAGGGGCATTGATATTGTCTTTTTATTCCACTACGACTTCCACCACTCTCCCAAGGTGCATTAAAAACATCTTGTTTAGCTACTGTAACGTCCATTTGTATTCCATGGGGTATTGATATTGTCTTATTATTCCACTGCGACTTCCACCTCTCTTCTAAGGGGCATTGATATTGTCTATTTAATCCACTGCGACCTCCACCACTCTTCCAAGAGGCATTAAAACAGTCTTGTTAAGCTACTGTGACCTTCACATCTCTTCCAAGGGGCATTAAAACCGTATAGCTAAACCACTCTAAACTCCACAGCTCTTCCAAGGGGCATTGATATTGTCTTTTTATTCCACTGTAACCTCCACCATTCTTCCAAGGAGTATTGATATTGTCTTTTTAATGCACTGCGACCTTCTCCACTTTTCCAAGGGGCATTAAAACCATCTGGTTAAACCACTCTGAACTCCATAGCTCTTTCAAGAGGCATTGATATTGTCTTTTTATTTCACTGTAACCTCTACCACTCTTTCAAGGGGCATTGATGTTGTCTTTTTATGCCACTGCGACCTCCACCACTCTTCCACGGGGCATTAAAACTGTCTTGTTAAGCTACTGTGACCTCCACGTTTCTTCCAAGGGGCATTGATATTGTCTTTTTAATCCACTGTGACCTCAACCACTTTTCCAAGGGGCATTAAAACAGTCTTGTTAATCTACTGTGACCTTCAAGTCTCTTCCAAGTGGAGATAAAACCATCTGGTTAAACCACTCTGAACTCCACAGCTCTTCCAAGGGGCATTGGTATTGTCTTTTTATTCCACTCCAACCTCCACCACTCTTCCAAGGGGCATTGACATTGTCTTTTTATTTCACTGCGACCTCCATCATTCTTCCAAGGGGCATTGATATTGTCTTTTTATTCCACTGCCACCTCCACCACTCTTCCAAGGGGCATTGATATTGTCTTTTTAATCCACTGCGACCTCCACTACTTTTCCAAGGGGCATTAAAAACGTCTTTTTAAGCTACTGTGACCACCCCGTCACTTCCAATGGGCATTAAAACCGTCTGGTTAAACCACTCTGAACTCCACAGCTCTTCCAAGGGGCATTGGTGTTGTCTTTTATTACACTCTAACCTCCACCACTCTTCCAAGGGGCATTGACTTTGTCATTTTATTCCACTGCGACCTCCACCATTCTTCCAAGGGGCATTAAAACTGTCTTGTTAAGCTACAGTGACCTCCACATCTCTTCCACGGGACATTGATATTGTCTTTAAATTCCACTGTAACCTCCACCACTCTACTAAGGGGCATTGATATTGTATTTTTATTCCACTGCGACCTCCAACACTCTTCTACGGGGCATTGATATTGTCTTTTTATTCCACTGCAACCTCCACCACTCTTCCTCGGTGTATTGATATTGTCTTTTTAATCCACTGCAACCTCCAACACTGTTCCATGTGGCATTAAAACTGTCTTGTTAAGCTACTGTGATCTCCACGTCTCTTCCAAGGGGCATTAAAACCGCATGGTTAAACCAATCTGAACTCCACAGTTCTTTCAAGGGGCATTGATATTGTCTTTTTATTCCACTGTATCCTCCACCTCTCTTCCAAGGGGCATTGATATTGTCTTTTTATTCCACTGCGACCTCCACCACTCTTCCAAGGGGCATTAAAACCATCTGGTTAAACCACTCTGAACTCCATAGCTCTTTCAAGAGGCATTGATATTGTCTTTTTATTTCACTGTAACCTCCACCACTCTTCCAAGGGGCATTGATTTTGTCTTTTTATTACACTGCGACCTTAACTACTCTTCCAATGGTCATTGATATTGTCTTTTTATTTCACTGTAACCTCCACCACTCTTCCAAGGGGCATTGATTTTGTCTTTTTATTACACTGCGACCTTAACTACTCTTCCAATGGTCATTGATATTGTCTTTTTAATCCACTGCGACCTCCAACACTCTTCCAGGGGGCATTAAAACCTTTATTGTTAAGCTACTGTGACCTCCACGTCTCTTCCAAGGTGCATTAAAACCGTCTATTTAAACCACTCTGAACTCCACAGCTCTTGCAAGAGGCATTGATATTTTCTTTTTACTCCACAGTAACCTACACCTCTCTTCCAAGGGGCATTAATATTGTCTTTTAATTCCACTGTGACTTCCGCGTCTCTTCCAAGGGCATTGATATTGTCTTTTTATTTAATTGAAACCTCCACCACTCTTCCAAGGGGCATTTATATTGTCTTTTTATTCCACTGTAACCTCCAACATTCTTCCAAGGGACATTGATATTGTCTTTTTATTCCACTGTAACCTCCACCACTCTTCCAATGGGCATTGATATTGTCTTTTTAGTCCACTGTGACATCTACCACTCCTCCAAGGGCATTAAAACAGTCTTGTTAAGCTACTGTGACCTCCACGTCTCTTCCAAGGGGCATTAAAACCGTCTGGTTAAACCTCTCTGAACTCCACAGCTCTTCCAAGGGGCATTGATATTGTCTTTTTTTTCCACTGTAACCTCCAAAACTCTTCCAATGGGCATTGATTTTGTCTTTTTATTCCAATGCGACCTTAACCACGCTTCCAATGGGCATTGATATTGTTTTTTTAATCCACTGCGACCTCCACCACTTTTCCAAGGGGCAATGATATTGTCTTTTTAATCCACTGTGACCTCCACGTCTCTTCCAAGGGGCATTAAAACCGTCAATTTAAATCACTCTGAACTCCACAGCTCTTCCAAGGAGCACTGGTATTGTCTTTTTATTCCACTCTAACCTCCACCACTCTTCCAGGGGCATTGACATTGTCTATTTATTCCACTGCGACCTTCACCACTCTACCAAGGGGCATTAAGACCATCTTGTTAAGCTACAGTGACCTCCACAACTCTTCCATGGGGCATTGATATTGTCTTTTTATTCCACTGTAACCTCCACCACTCTTCCAAGGGGCATTTATATTGTCTTTTTATTCCACTATAACCTCCACCACTCTTCCAAGGGGCATTAAAACCGTCTTGATAAGCTTCTGTCACGTCCATGTCTATTCCACCGGGCATTGATATTGTCTTTTTATTCCACTGTAACCTCCACCACTCTTCCAAGTGGCATTGACATTGTCTTTTTATTCCACTGTGACCTCCACCACTCTTCCAAGGGACATTAAAACCATATTGTTCAGCTACAGTGACCTCCACATCTCTTCCACTGGGCATTTATATTGTCTTTTTATTCCACTGTAACCTCCACCAATCTTCCAAGGGGCATTGATATTGTTTTTTTATTCCTCTGCAAGCTCCACCACTCTCCCAAGGGGCATTAAAACCTTGTTAAGTTACTGAGACCTGCACGTCTCATCCAAGGAGCACTAAAACTGTTTGGTTATACCACTCTGAACTCCACAGCTCTTCCAAGGGGCATTATTATTGTCTTTTTAATCCACTGCGACCTCTATCACTCTTCCAAGGGGCATTAAAACCATCTTGTTAAGCTATTTTTACCTGCACATCTCTTCCACGGGGCATTGATATTGTCTTTTTATTTAACTGTAACCTCCACCACTGTTCCAAGGGGCATTGATATTGTCTTTTTATTCCACTGTAACCTTCATCACTCTTCCAAGGGGCATTGATATTGTCTTTTCATTCAACTGTAACGTCCACCACTCTTCGAAGGGGCATTGATATTGTCTTTTTATTCCACTGCGACCTCCACCACTCTTCCAAGGGGCATTCATATTGTCTTTTTAATCCACTGCGACCTCCACCACTCTTCCAGGGGGCATTAAAACTGTCTGTTAAGCTACTGTCACCTCCACGTCCCTTCTAAGGGGCATTAAAACCGTCAATTTAAACCACTCTGAACTCCACAGCTCTTGCAAGGGGCATTGATATTGTCTTTTTATTCCAATGTAACCTCCAGCACTCTCCAACGGGCATTGATATTGTCTTTTTATTCCTCTGCAACTTCCACCTCTCTTCCAAGGGGCATTAAAACTGTCTTGTTAAGCTACTGTGACCTCCACGTCTCTTTCACGGGTCATTGATATTGTCTTTTTATTCCACTATAACTTCCACCACTCTTCCAATGGGCATTGATGTTGTCTTTTTAACCCACTGGGAACTTCACCACTCTTCCAAGTGGCCTTGATATTGTTTTTTTAATCCACTGCGACCTCCACCACTCTTCGAAGGGGCATTAAAACTGTATTGTAAAGCTACTGTGACCTCCATGTCTCTTCCAAGGTGCATTAAAACCATCAATTTAAACCACTCTGAACTCCACAGCTCTTGCAAGAGGCATTGATATTGTCTTTTTACTCCACTGTAACCTACAGCACTCTTTCAAGAGGCATTGATATTGTCTTTTTATTCCACTACGACTTCCACCACTCTCCCAAGGTGCATTAAAAACATCTTGATTAGCTACTGTAATGTCCATGTTTATTCCACGGGGCAGTGATATTCTCTTTTTATTCCACTGTATCCTCCACCACTCTACCAAGGTTTATTGATATTGTATTTTATTCCACTGCGACTTCCACCTCTCTTCTAAGGGGCATTGATATTGTCTTTTAAACCACTGCGACCTCCACCACTCTTCCAAGAGGCATTAAAACAGTCTTGTTAAGCTATTTTGACCTCCACATCTCTTCCAAGGGGCATTAAAACCGTCTGGTTAAGCCACTCTGAACTCCACAGCTCTTCCAAGGGGCATTGATATTGTCTTTTTATTCCACTGTAACCTCCACCATTCTTCCAAGGGGTATTGATATTGTCTTTTTAATGCACTGCGACCTCCACCACTCTTCCAAGGGGCATTAAAACCATCTTGTTAAGCTACTGTGACCTCCACGTCTCTTCAAAGGGGCACTAAAACCGTTTGGTTGAACCACTCTGTACTCCACAGCTCTTCCAAGGGGCATTGATATTGTCTTTTTATTTCACTGTAACTTCCACCACTCTTTCAAGGGGCATTGATATGGTATTTTTAATCCACTGTGACCTCCACCACACTTCCAAGGGGCATTAAAACTGTCTTGTTAAGCTACTGTGACCTCCAAGTCTCTTCAAAGGGGCATTAAAGCCGTCTGGTTAAACCGATCTGAGCTCCACAGCTCTTCCAAGGGGCATTGACAATGTCTTTTTATTCCATTGTAACCTTCCGCATTCTCCCAAGTGCATTGATATTGTCTTTTTATTCCTCTGCGACCTCCACGTCTCTTCAAAGGGGTATTAAAACCGTTTGGTTAAACCACTCTGTACTCCACAGCTGTTCCAATGGAAATTGATATTGTCTTTTTATTTCACTGTAACTTCCACCACTCTTTCAAGGGGCATTGATATTGTATTTTTAATACACTGTGACCTCCACCACTCTTCCAAGGGGCATTAAAACCGTCTTGTTAAGCTACGGTGACCTCCAAGTCTCTTCCAAGCGGCATTAAAACCGTCTGGTTAAACCGCTCTGAGCTCTACAGCTCTCTCAAGGGGCATTGACAATGTCTTTTTATTCCATTGTAACCTTCTGCACTCTTCCAAGTGCATTGATATTGTCTTTTTATTCCTCTGCAACGTCCACGACTCTTCCAAGGGGCTTTAAAACTGTCTTGTTCAGCTACTGTGACCTCCAAGTTTCATACACAGGGCATTGATATTGTCTTTTTATTCCACTGTAACCTCCACTACTCTTCCAAGGGGCATTGATATTTTCTTTTTAATCAACTGCGACCTCCATCACTCTTCCAAGAGGCATTGAAACTGTCTTGTTTAGCTATTGTAATCTCCACGTCTATTACACGGTGCATTAAACTTTCTGGTTAAACCACAGTGAACTCCACAGATCTTCCAAGGGGCAGTGATATTGTCTTTTTATTCCACTCTAACCTCCACCACTCTTCCAAGGGGCATTGATATTGTCTTTTTATTTTACTGCGACCTCCACCACTCTTCCAATGGGCATTAATTTTGTCATTTTATTCCACTGTGACCTCCACGTCTCTTACAAGTGGCATTAATATTGTCTTTTTATTTAATTGGAACCTCCACCACTCTTCCAAGGGGCATTGATATTATCTTTTTATTCCACTGTAACCTCCACCATTCTTCCAAGGGACATTGATATTGTCTATTTTTTCCACTATAACCTCCACCACTCTTCCAAGGGGCATTGATGTTGTCTTTTTATTCCACTGTAACCTCCATCGATCTTCCAAGGGGCATTGATATTGACTTTTTCATCCACTGGGACCTCTACAACTCCTCCAAGGGGTTTAATACAGTCTTGATAAGCTTCTGTGACCTCCACGTCTCTTCCAAGGGGCATTACAACCGCATGGTTAAACCACTCTGAACTCCACAGCTCTTCCAAGAGGCATTGATATTGTCTTTTTATTCCACTGTAACCTCCATCACTCTTCCAAGGGGCATTGATATTGTCTTTTTTTTCCACTGCGAACGCCACCACTCTTCCAAGGGGATTTGATAGTCTTTTTAATCCATTGCCACCTCCACCAATCTTCCAAGGGGCATTAAAACTGTCTTGTTAAGCTACTGTTACCTCCATGTCCCTTCCAAGGGGCATTGATATTGTCTTTTTATTCCACTCTAACCTACAATACTCTTCCAAGGGGCATTGACATTGTCTATTTACTCCACTGCGACCTCCACCACTCTTCCAAGGGGTATTAAGACCATATTGTTAAGCTACAGTGACCTCCACAACTCTTCCATGGGGCATTAATATTGTCTTTTTATTCCACTGTACCCTCCACCACTCTTCCAAGGGGCATTGATTTTGTTTTTTTATTCCAGTGCGACCTCTACCACTCTTCCAATGGGCATTGATATTGTCTTTTTAATCCACTGCAACCTCCACCACTCTTCCAAGGGGCATTAAAGCCGTTTTGTTAAGCTACTGTCACGTCCATGTCTATTCCACGGGGCATTGATATTGTCTTTTTATTCCACTGTAACCTCCACCACTCTTCCAAGTGGCATTGACATTGTCTTTTTATTCCACTGCAACTTCCACCTCTCTTCTAAGGGGCAGTGATATTGTCTTTTTAATCCACTGCGACCTCCACCACTCTTCCAAGGGGCATTAAAACAGTCTTGTTAAGCTACTGTGACCTCCACGTCTCTTCCAAGGGGCATTAAAACCATCTGATTAAATAACTCTGAACTCCACAGCTCTTCCAAGGGGCAATGATATTGTCTTTTTATTCCACTGTAACCTCCACCACTCTACCAAGGGGCATTGATTTTGTCTTTTTATTCCACTGCGACCTCCACCACTCTTCCAATGGGCATTGTTATTGTCTTTTTAATTCCCTGCAACCTCCACCACTCTTCTAAGGGGCATTAAAATCGCCTTGTTAAGCTACTGTGACCTCCACGCCCCTTCCACGCGGCATTGATATTGTCTTTTTATTCCACTGCGACCTCCACCACTCTTCCAAGGGGCATTGATATTGTCTTTTTAATCCACTGCAAACTCCACCACTCTTCCAAGGGGCATTAAAACCGTCTTGTTAAGCTACTGTAACCTCCACGTCCCTTCCACGGGGCATTGATATTGTCTTTTTATTCCACTGCAACCTCCAACACTCTTCTAAGGGGCATTGATATTGTCTTTTTAATCCACTGTGAACTCCACCACTCTTCCAAGGGGCATTAAAACCGTCTTGTTATGCTACTGTGACGTCGACTTCTCTTCCAAGGGGTTTTAAAACCATCTGGTTAAACCACTCTGAACTCCACAGCTGTTTCATGGGGCATTTGTATTGTCTTTTTATTCCACTCTAACCTCCACCACTCTGCCAAGGCGCATTGACATTGTCTTTTTATTCCACTGCGAACTCCACCACTCTTCCAAGGGGCATTGAAACCATATGGTTAAGCTACAGTGACCTCCACATCTCTTCCATGGGGCATTGATATTGTCTTTTTATTCCACTGTAACCTCCACCAATCTTCCAAGGGGCATTGATATTGTTTTTTTATTCCACTGCGACCTCTACCACTCTTCCAAGGGGCATTAAAACCGTCTTGTTAAGCTATTGTGACCTCCACATCTCTTCCACGGGGCATTGATATTGTCTTTTTATTTAACTGTAACCTCCACCACTGTTCCAAGGGGCATTGATATTGTCTTTTTATTCCACTGTAACCTCCAACACTCTTCCAAGGGGCATTGATATGGTCTTTTTATTTAGCTGTAACCTCCACCACTCTTCCAAGGGGCATTAAAACTGTCTTGTTAAGTTACTGTGACCTCCACGTCTCTTCCAAGGAGCGTTAAAACCGTCTGGATGTAACACTCTGAACTCCACAGCTCTTCCAAGGGGCATTATTATTGTCTTTTTATTCCACTGTAACCTCCACCACTCTTCCAAGGGTCATTAATATTGTCTTTTTATTCCACTGCGACCTCCACCAGTCCTCCAAGAGGCATTAAAACCGTATTGTTAAGCTACTGTGACCTCAATGTCTCTTCCACGGAGCATTGAAATTGTCTTTTTATTCCACTGTAACTTCCACCACTCGTCCAAGGGGCATTGATATTGTCTTTTTATTCCACTGCGACCTCCACCACTCTTCCAAGGGGCATTGATAATGTCTTTTTATTCCACTGTGACCTCCACCACTCTTCTAAGGCCCATTGATATTTTCTTATTAATCCATAGCGACCTCCACCACTCTTTCAAGGGGCATTAAAACCGTATTGTTAAGCTATTGTGACCTCCACATCTCTTCCACGGGGCATTGATATTGTCTTTTTATTTAACTGTAACCTCCACCACTGTTCCAAGGGGCATTGATATTGTCTTTTTATTCCACTGTAACATGCATCACTCTTCCAAGGGGCATTGATATTGTCTTTTTATTCAACTGTAACCTTCACCACTCTTCCAAGGGGCATTCATATAGTCTTTCTATTCCACTGCAACCTCCACCACTCTTCCAAGGGGCATTCATATTGTCTTTTTAATCCACTGCGACCTCCACCACTCTTCCAAGGGGCATTAAAACTGTCTTGTTAAGCTACTGTCTCCTCCACGTCCCCTCCAAGGGGCATTAAATCCGTCAATTTAAACCACTCTGAAATCCACAGCTCTTGCAAGGGGCATTTATATTGTCTTTTTATTCCAATGTAACCTCCAGCACTCTTCCAAGGGGCATTGATATTTTCTTTTTAATCAACTGCGACCTCCATCACTCTTCCAAGAAGCATTGAAACTGTCTTGTTTAGCTACTGTGACCTCCACGTCTATTACACGGTGCATTAAAACTTTCTGGTTAAACCATAGTGAACTCCACAGCTCTTCCAAGGGGCAGTGATATTGTCTTTTTATTCCACTCTAACCTCCACCACTCTTCCAAGGGGCATTGATATTGTCTTTTTATTTTACTGCGACCTCCATCACTCTTCCAAGGGGCATTAATATTGTCATTTTATTCCACTGCGACCTCCACGTCTCTTTCACGGGGCATTGATATTGTCTTTTTATTCCACTGTAAACTCCACCACTCTTCCAAGCGGCATTGATATTGTCTATTTATTCCACTGCCACCTCCACCACTCTTCCAAGGGTCATTGATATTGTCTTTTTAATCCACTGTGACCTCCACCACTTTTCCAAGGGGCATTAAAAACGTCTTTTTAAGCTACTGTGACCTCCACGTCACTTCCAATTGGCATTAAAACCGTCTGGTTTAACTGCTCGGAACTCCACTGCTCTTCCAAGGGGCATTGACATTGTCTTTTTATTCCACTGCGACCTCCAGCACTCTTCTAAGGGTCATTGGTATTGTCTTTTTAATCAACTGCGCCCTCCACCACTCTTCCAAGGGGCATTGATATGGTCTTTTTAATCCACTGTGACCTCCATGCCTCTTCCATGGGGCATTAAAACCATCAATTTAAACCACTCTGAACTCCACAGCTCTTCCAAGGAGCACAGGTATTGTCTTTTTATTCCACTCTAACCTCCACCACTCTTCCAAGGGGCATTGACATAGTCTTTTTTTTCCACTGTGACCTCCATAATTCTTCCAAGGGGCATTCATATTGTCTTTTTAATCCACTGCGACCTCCACCACTTTTCCAAGGGGCATTAAAAATGTCTTTTTAAGCTACTGTGACCTCCACGTCACTTCCAATGGGCATTAAAACTGTGTGGTTTAACTACTCTGAACTCCACTGCTCTTCCAAGGGGCATTGATATTGTTTTTTTAATCCACTGTTACCTCCACCAATCTTCCAAGGGGCATTGATATTGTTTTTTTATTCCACTGCGACCTAATCTACTCTTCCAAGGGGCATTGATATTGTCTTTTTATTCCACTGCGACCTCCACCACTCTTCTAAGGGGCATTGATATTGTCTTTTTATTCCACTGCGACCTCCACCTCTCTTCCAAGGGGCATTAAAACCATCTTGTTAAGCTACTTTGACTTCCAAGTCTCTTCCACGAGGCATTGATATTGTCTTTTTATTCCACTGCGACCTCCACATCTCTTCCAAGTGGAATTGATATTGTCTTTTAATTCCACTGCGACCTCCACCACTCATCTAAGGGGCATTGATATTGTCTTTTTAATCCACTGCGACCTCCACCACTCTTCCAAAGTGGCATTAAAACAGTTTTGATAAGCTACTGTGACCTCCACGTCTCTTCCAAGGGGCATTAAAATCATCTGGTTAAACCACTCTGAACTCCATAGTTCTTCCAACAGGCATTGATATTGTCTTTTTATTCGACTGAAACCTCCACCACTCTTCCAAGGGGCATTAAAACCGTCTTTTTAAGCTACTGTGACGTCCACGTCTCTTCCAAGGGGCATTAAAACCGTCAATTTAAACCACTCTGAACTCCACAGCTCCTGCAAGAGGCATTGATATTGTCTTTTTATTCCTCTGTAACCTCCACCACTCTTCCAAGAGGCATTAATATTGTCTTTTTATTCCACTGCGACCTTCACCTCTCTTCAAAGGGTCATTGATATTGTCTCTGTTTTCCACTGCGACCTCCACCACTCTTCCAAGGGGCTTTGATATTGTCTTTTTTTCCCTCTGCGACCTCCACATCTCTTACAAGGGGAATTGATATTGTCTTTTAATTCCACTGAGAACTCCACCTCTCTTCCAAGGTGCATTAAAACAGTCTTGATATGCTACTGTGACCTCCACGTCTCTTCCAAGGGGCATTAAACTTTCTTGTTAAACCACTCTGTACACCACAGCTCATCAAGGGGCATTGATGTTGTCTTTTTATTCCACTGTAACCTCCACCTCTTTTCCTATGGGAATTGATATTGTCTTTTTATTATCATTATTATTATTATTTATTATTATACTGCCATTTATTCCATGGCGCTTTACATGTGATAGGGATATACATAACAAAAGCATTTACATAATCTTAACAAAACGAGTCAGCGACTGGTACAGGAGGAGTGAGGACCCTGCCCGTGAGGTCTCACATTCTAGAAGGGATGGTTGAGGATACATTAGGTGAGGGTAGAGCTGGTCGTGCAGCGGTGGTTACTGCAGGTTGTAGGCTTGTCGGAAGAGGTGGGTCTTCAGGTTTCTTTTGAAGGTTTCCACGGTCAGCGAGAGTCTGATGTGTTGGGGTAGAGAGTTCCAGAGTAGGGGGGATGCACAGGAGAAATTTTGTATACGATTGTGGGAGGAGGAGATAAGAGGGGAGTAGAGAAGGAGATCTTGTGAGTATCGGAGGTTGCGTGCAGGTAAGTACGGGGAGACTAGGTCACAGATGTATGGGGGAGACAGGTTGTGGATGGCTTTGTATGCCATGGTTAGAGTTTTGAACTGGATTCTCTGGGCAATGGGGAGCCAGTGAAGAGATTGACAGAGAGGAGAGGCCGGGGAATAGCGGGGGTCAGGTGAATTAGTCGAGCAGCAGAGTATAGGATAGATTGGAGAGGCGCAAGAGTGTTGTAAGGGAGGCCACGGAGCAGGAGGTTGCAGTAGTCGAGGCAGGATATGATGAGGGCATGCACTAGTGTTTTTGCAGAGTCTTTGCTGAGGAATGCACGGATCCGGGAGATGTTTTTGAGTTGGAGTCGGCAGGAAGTGGAAAGGGCTTGGATATGTGGCTTGAAGGAGAGATCAGAGTCCAGCGTTACTCCAAGGCAGCGTGCTTGTGGGACTGGGGAGAGTGAACAGCCATTGACGTTGATGGCTAGGTCAGATGGGGGATGTGAATGAGAGGGTGGAAAGATGATGATGAACTCTGTTTTATCCATGTTGAGTTTTAGAAATCTGTCAGAGAAGAAGGATGACATGGCGGACAGACATTGTGGGATTTTGGTTAGTAGGGAGGAGATATCGGGTCCAGAGAGATAGATCTGTGTGTCATCAGCATAGAGGTGATACGGAAAACCATGAGACTCTATGAGCTGTCCCAGGCCAAAGGTGTAGATGGAGAAGAGCAGAGGTCCTAGAACTGAACCTTGGGGGACACCGACAGATAGGGGGCGAGATGAGGAGGTGGTGCGTGAGTGGGAGACGCTGAATGCCCTGTCTGTTAAGTATGAGGAGATCCAAGATAGAGCCAAGTCCGTGATGCCAAGAGATGAGAGAATCTGGAGTAAGAGGGAATGGTCCGCTGTGTCAAAGGCAGATGACAGGTCCAGAAGGAGGATGGATTAGTGTCGCTTGGATTTGGCATTTAGTAGGTCGTTGGTGACTTTGGTCAGGGCAGTTTCAGTCGAGTGATGCGGTCGGAAGCCAGATTGCAGGCGGTCGAAGAGGGAGCAGGAGGAGAGGTGGGAGGACAATTCAAGGTGGACATGTTGTTCTAGTAGTTTTGAGGCAAAGGGGAGGAGTGATATGGGGCGGTAGCTAGTCAGAGAGGAAGGGTCAAGGGAGGGCTTTTTGAGGATGGGTGTGATTGCGGCATGTTTGAAACATAAGGGGAAGACACCGGTTGTTAGTGACAGATTGAAGAGGTGGGTTAGGGTTGGGATGAAGACTGTGGTAAGGTTAGTGATGAGGTGGGATGGGATTGGGTCAAGTTCGCAGGTGGTGGTGAGGTGTGATTTGGAGAGTAAAGAGGAGACTTGACCTTCTGTAATGGTGGAGAAGTGGGGTTTGGAGGAGGAGGGTTGAATAGATATGAGGAGGGGTTGTGTGGACTTTAGGCAAAAGTTTTGTCTGATGGTGTCAATCTTCTGTTTGAAGAATGAGGCAAAGTCGTCAGCTGAGATGAGAGAAGAGGCAGGAGGCGCTGGGGGATGAAGGAGAGAGTTGAAAGTGTTAAATAGCTGTTTAGGGTTGTGAGATAGGGAGGATATGAGAGATGAGAAGTAGGTTTGTTTTGCTGTAGTGAGTGCGGACTTGAAATTAGTGAGGGATTGCTTGAATGCGATGAAGTGCTTGATGGAGTGAGACCTTTTCCATCTCCGCTCCGCAACCCTGGAGGCCCGGCGCAGTTCTTTAGTAATTTTAGTGTGCCAGGGTTGCCTGTTGAATGTGTGAGATGTGGTGTGTGTGAGAGGGGCGATCGAGTCTAGAGCTGCAGCTATTGTGGTGTTATATGAAGCAGCAGCAACGTCTGCATTGTGTAAGGAGTTTATGTTTGTAAGAGGGAGGAGGGATCAGAGAGTGAGTGTAAGTCAAGGTGTTTGAGATTTCTGCGAGGGTATGCAAGTTTGTGGAGTGAGGATTGTTGCCCCGGGGAGAGGAGAGAAGAGAATGTAAGTAGGCTGTGATCAGAGAGAGGGAGAAGTGAGTTAGAGAGGTTAGATAGGGAACAGAGGCGGGTGAAGGTGAGGTCCAGTGTGTGGCCATCTCTGTGGGTGGGTGTGGAAGACCATTGAGTGAGTCCGAAGGAGGAAGTGAGAGATAGGAACTTAGAGACAGACGAGTGGGAAGTGTTAATGGGGATGTTGAAGTCACCCATTATGATAGTGGGGATGTCAGTGGAGAGGAAGTGAAGCAGCCAGGTGGTGAAGTGGTCTAAGAAGGTGGTGGCTTGCCCTGGGGGTCGGTAAACGATGGACAGTTGGAGGTTGGAGGGGGAATAGATACGCACACAGTGCACCTCAAAAGAGGGGAGTGTAACGGAGGGTGGCAGTGGGATTTGGGTGAAAGCGCAGTGTTCTGATAGGAGAAAGCCTATGCCTCCGCCATGTTTGCCGTTGGGGGGGTGTGTGGGAAAGGTGGAATCCGCCATATGAAAGTGCAGCAGGGGAGGCTGTGTCAGAGGGGGTGAGCCAGGTTTCAGTGATGGCGAGGAAGGAAAGTTTGTTTGTAATGAAAAGATCGTGGATGAAAGAAAGTTTGTTGCAGACAGAGCGAGCATTCCATAGAGCTCCTGCTAGAGCAACTAAGGGAGTGGGGATTGGTTGGATGGGTATGACGTTAGAAGGGTTGCGACAGTTTGTGGAAGGTCGTGGATAGGAGGAAGAAGTAACTGTGGGGATATGGTGAGGAGGCCCAAGATTTGGAGAGATATCTCCAGCAGTGAGGAGGAGCAGAGAAAGTGTTAGCAGGTGGGAGCAAGAGAGAGCATGAGGTGGCTGTCTGTGTTTGGAGATCCATGATTGAATGTTTAGGAATAATTTGGAGGAGGATGTGAGATGAATGGGGAGGATGGAGGGAGAGATGAAGAGTTTCTTACTAGGTGTAGGGATTTGAGGGGTTACTAGAAAGTGGAGGACTATAGAGGAAAAAGTGAGAGCTAACAGAAACATAGTTAAAAGAGAGTAAGTGGTCAAAGTGTTGGTTACCTGACTCCTGCCCTGACTAACTGCCTCTGAAATAACTGCCACTTATCTCCGAAGCCACTTTGCACAAGAAGACGCGTGCACACCCCAGCACAAGTGCACCCCTTACAGAGCTTCTAAATATATAGGGCACATTAAACTATCAGGTGAAGGGCATTGTGGGAGCTGCATATGGCTAAATTAGCAGCTGGTCGTCTCACCAGGAGATGGCTGGGTGATCAAACACAGAGCTAGGACTCTAGTCTCTGCAGTTTAGCACCTCTAAAAATAAGATAAGATCTATAGTGGGGAAGGGACAAACATATGTGGGTATTGAATGGAGTGGGACATATAAAGCAGAGAAGTTATGCAGAGCATGTACCAGTGAGGTGAATCAGCAAAGCAGAGCATTAGATTACAGCAGACACAGCAAGCAGAGAAGTTATGCAGAGCATGTAACAGTGAGGTGAATCAGAAAAGCAGAGCATTAGATTACAGCAGACACAGCAAGCAGAGAAGTTATGCAGAGCATGTACCAGTGAGCTGAATCAGCAAAGCAGAGCATTAGATTACAGCAGACACAGCAAGCAGAGAAGTTATGCAGAGCATGTACCAGTGAGGTTATTCCATTGCGACCTCCACCACTCTTCCAAGGGGCATTGATATTGTCTTTTTATTCCACTGCGACCTCCGCCACTCTTCCAAAGGGCATTGATATTGTCTTTTATTCCACTGTAACCTCCACCACTGTTCTAAGGGGCATTAAAACCGTCTTGTTAAGCTACTGTGACCTCCACGTCTCTTCCACAGGGCATTGTTATTGTCTTTTTATTCCACTGCAACCTCCACCACTCTGTCAAGGGGCATTAAAACCGTCTTGTTAAGCTACTGTGATGTCCACGTCTCTTCCACGGGGCATTGATATTGTCTATTTATTCCACTGTAACCTCCACCACTCTTCCAAGAGGCATTGATATTGTCTTTTTATTCCACTGTAACCTCCACCACTCTTCCAAGGGGCATTGATATTGTCTTTTTATTCCACTGCGACCTCCACCACCCTTCCAAGGTTCATTGATATTGTCTTTTTAATCCACTGCGACCTCCACCACTCTTCCAAGGGGCATTAAAACGGCCTTGTTAAGCTACTGTGACCTCCACGTCTCTTCCAAGGGGCACTAAAACCGTTTAGTTAAACCACTCGGTACTCCACAGCTCTTCCAAAGGGGCATTGATATTGTCTTTTTATTTCACTTTAGCTTCCACCACTCTTTCAAGGGGCATTGATATTGTATTTTTATTCCACTGTGACCTCCACCACTCTTCCAAGGGGCATTAAAACCGTCTTATTAAGCTACTGTGACCTCCAAGTCTCTTCCAAGGGGCATTAAAACCATCTTATTAAACCGCTCTGAGCTCCACAGCTCTTCCAAGGGGCATTTACAATGTCTTTTTATTCCATTGTAACCTTCTGCAGACTTCCAAGTGCACTTATATTCCAAGTTTCTTACACAGGGCATTGATATTGTCTTTTTATTCCACTGTAACTTCCACCACTCTTCCAAGGGGCATTGATATTGTCTTTTTAATCCACTGAAACCTCCATCACTCTTCCAAGAAGCATTGAAACCGTCTTGGTAAGCTACTGTGACCTCCACGTCTTTTCCACGGTGCATTAAAACTTTCTGGTAAAAGCACTGTGAACTCCACAGCTCTTCCAATGGGCATTGATATTATCTTTTTACTCCACTCTAACCTCCACCACTCTTCCAAGGGGCATTGATATTGTCTTTTTATTTTACTGCGACCTCCACCACTCTTCCAAGGGGCATTAATATTGTCTTTTTATTCCACTGTGACCTCCACGTCTCTTCCAAGGGGCATTGATATTGTCTTTTTATTTAATTGGAACCTCCACCACTCTTCGAAGGGGCATTGATATTGTCTTTTTATTTCACTGTAACCTCCACCATTCTTCCAAGGGACTTTGATATTGTCTTTTTATTCCACTGTAACCTTCACCACTCTTCCAAGGGGCATTGATATTGTCCTTTTATTCCACTGTAAACTCCACCACTCTTCCAAGGGGCATTGATATTGTCTTTTTAATCCACTGCGACCTCTCCCACTCCTCCAGGGGGCTTTAAAACAGTCTTTATAAGTTTCTGTGACCTCCATGTCTCTTACAAGGGGCATTAAAACCGCATGGTTAAACTACTCTTAACTCCACAGCTCTTCCAAGACGCATTGATATTGTCTTTTTATTCAACTGTAACCTCCACCACTCTTCCAAGGGGCATTGATATTGTCTTTTTTTTCCACTGCGACCTCCACCACTCTTCTAAGGGGATTTGATAGTCTTTTTAATCCACTGCGACCTCCACCACTCTTCCAAGGGGCATTAAAACCATCTTGTTAAGCTACTGTGACCTCCACGTCCCTTCCACGGGGCATTGATATTGTCTTTTTATTCCACTGCGACCTCCACCACTCTTCCAAGGGGCATTGATATTGTCTTTTTAATCCACTGCGACCTCCACTACTCTTCCAAGGGACATTGATATTGTCTTTTTATTCCACTGCGACCTTCACCCCTCTTCCAAGGAACATTGATATTGTCTTTTTTTTCCACTGTAACCTCCACCACTCTTCTAAGGGGCATTGATATTTTCTTTTTATTCCACTGCGACCTCCACCACTATTCCAAGGTGCATCGATAATGTCTTTTTAATCCACTGAGACCTCCACCACTCTTGCAAGGGGTATTAAAACCGTCTTGTTAAGCTACTATGACCTCCACGTCTCTTCCAAGGGGCATTAAAACCATCAATTTAAACCACTCTGAACTCCACAGCTCTTGCAAGAGGCATTGATATTGTCTTTTTATTCCACTGCGACCTTCACATCTCTTTCAAGTGGAATTGACAATGTCTTTATATTCCACTGCGACCTCCACCACTCTTCTAAGGGGCATTGATATTGTCTTTTTAATCCACTGCGACCTCCACCACTCTTCCAAGGGGCATTAAAACAGTTTTGATAAGCTGCTGTGCCCTCCACGTCTCTTCCAAGGGGCATTAAAACCGTCTGGTTAAACCACTCTGAACTCCACAGCTCTTCCAAGAGGCATTGATATTGTCTCTTTATTCGACTGTAACCTCCACCACTCTTTCAAGGGGCATTAAAACCGTCTTGTTAAGCTACTGTGACCTCCACTTCTCTTAAAAGGGGCATTAAAACCGTCAATTTAAACCACTCTGAACTCCACAGCTCTTGCAAGAGGCATTGATATTCTCTTTTTATTCCACTGTAACCTCCACCACTCTTCCAAGGGTCATTGATTTTGTCTTTTTAATAAACTGCGACCTCCATCACTCTTCCAAGAAGCATTAAAACCATCTTGTTTAGCTACTGTGACCTCCACATCTATTCCACGGTGCCTTAAACACTTCTGGTTAAACCACTGTGAACACAGCTCTTCCAAGGGGCATTGATATTGTCTTTTTATTCCACTGTGACCACCACCACTCTTCCAAGGGGCATTGATATTGTCTTTTTATTTTACTGCGACCTCCACCACTCTTCCAAGGGGCATTAATATTGTCTTTTTATTCCACTGCGACCTCCACCACTTTTCCAAGGGTCATTGATATTGTCTTTTTATTCCACTGTAACCTCCACCACTCTACCAAGGGGCATTGATATTGTCTTTTTATTCCACTGCGACCTCCACCTCTCTTCCAAGGGGCATTAAATCATCTTGTTAAGCTACTGTGAACTCCAAGTCTCTTCCACGAGGCATTGATATTGTCTTTTTATTTTACTGCGACCTCCACATCTCTTCCAAGGGGAATTGATATTGTCTTTTTATTCCACTGCGACCTCCACCACTCTTCCAAGGGGCATTGATATTGTCTTTTTAATCCACTGCGACCTCCACCACTCTTCCAAGGGGCATTAAAACAGTCTTCATAAGCTACTGTGACCTCCACGTCTCTTCCAAGGGTCATTAAACCCTCTGGTTAAACCACTCTGTACTCCACAGATCTTTCAAGAGGCATTGATATTGTCTTTTTATTCGATTGTAACCTCCACCACTCTTCCAAGGGGCATTGATATTGTCTCTGTTTTCCACTGCGACCTCCACCCCTCTTCCAAGGGGCTTTGATATTGTCTTTCTTATCCACTGTGACCTCCACCACTCTACCAATGGGCATTAAAACCGTCTAGTTATGCTACTGTGACCTCCACGTCCCTTCCAAGGGGCAATAAAACCGTCTGGTTAAACCACTCTGAGCTCCACAGCTCTTCGAAGGGGCATTGACAATGTCTTTTTTTTCCAATGTAACCTTCTGCACTCTTCCAAGTGCATTGATATTGTCTTTTTATTCCTCTGCGATGTCCACGACTCTTCCAAGGGGCATTAAAACCGTCTTACACAGGGAATTGATATTGTCTTTTTATTCCACTGTAACCTCACCACTCTTCCAAGCGGCATTGATATTGTCTTTTTATTCCACTGTAACCTCCACCAATCTTCCAAGGGGCATTGATATTGTCTCTTTATTCCACTGCGACCTCCACCATTCTTCTAAGGGGCATTGATATTGTCTTTTAAATCCACAACGATCTCCACCACTCTTCCAATTGGCATTAAAACAGTCTGGTTAAACACTATGAACTCCACAGCTCTTCCAAGGGGTATTGATATTGTCTTTTTAAAGCACTGCGACCTCCACCACTCTTCCAAGGGGCATTAAAACCATCTGCTTAAACCACTCTGAACTACATAGCTCTTTCAAGAGGCATTGATATTGTCTTTTTATTTCACTGTAACCTCCACCACTCTTTCAAGGGGCATTGATATTGTCTTTTTATTCCACTGCGACCTCCAACACTCTTCCAAGGGGCATTAAAACTGTCTTGTTAAGCTATTGTGGCCTCCATGTCTCTTCCTCGGAGCATTGATATTGTCGATTTAATCCACTGTGACCTCCACCACTTTTCCAAGGGGCATTAAAACCGTCTTGCTAATCTATTGTGACCTCCACGTCTCTTCCAAGGGGCAATAAAACCATCTGGTTAAACCACTCTGAACTCCACAGCTCTTCCAAGGGGCATTGGTATTGTCTTTTTATTCCACTCTAACCTCCACCACTCTTCCAAGGGGCATTGACATTGTCTTTTTATTCCACTCTAACCTCCACCACTCTTCCAAGGGGCATTGATATTGTCTTTTTAATGCTCTGCGACCTCCACCACTTTTCCAAGGGGCATTAAAAACGTCTTTTTAAGCTACTGTGACCTCCATGTCACTTCCAATGGGCATGAAAAAGATCTGGTTAAACCACTCTGAACTCCACAGCTCTTCCAAGGGGCATTAGTATTGTCTTTTTATTCCACTCTAACCTCCACCACTCTTCCAAGGGGCATTGACATTGTCTTTTTATTCCACTGCGACCTCCACCATTCTTCCAAGTGGCATTAAAACTGTCTTGTTAAGCTACAGTGACCTCCACGTCTCTTCCACGGGGCATTGATATTGTTTTTTAAATCCAATGCGACCTCCACCACTCTTCCAAAGGGCATTAAAACCGTCTTGTTAACCTACTTTGACATCCACGTCAATTCCACAGGGCATTGATTGTCTTTTTATTAAACTGCGACCTCCACCACTCTACCAAGGGGCATTGATATTGTCTTTTTATTCCACTGTAACCTTCACCACTCTTCCAAGGGGCATTGATTTTGTCTTTTTATTCCACTGCGACCTACACCACTCTTCCAAGGGGCATTGATATTGTCTTTTTAATTAACTGTGACCTCCACCACTCTTCCAAGGGGCATTAAAACAATCTTTTTAAACCACTCTGAACTCCACAGCTCTTCCAAGGGGCATTGATATTGTCTTTTTTTCCCACTGTAACCTCCACCACTCTTCCAAGGGGCATTGATTTTGTCTTTTTATTCCACTGCGACCTTAACCACTCTTCCAATGTGCATTGATATTGTCTTTTTAATCCACTGCGACCTCCACCACTCTTCCAAGGGGCATTTAAACCGTATTGTTAAGCGAATGTGACCTCCACGCCTCTTCCAAGGTGCATTAAAACCGTCAATTTAAACCACTCTGAACTCCACAGCTCTTGCAAGAGGCATTGATATTGTCTTTTTACTCCACTGTAACCTGCAGCACTCTTTCAAGGGGCATTGATATTGTCTTTTTATTCCACTGTAACCTCCACCATTCTTCCAAGGGACATTGATATTGTCTTTTTATTCCACTGTAACCTCCACCACTCTTCCTAGGGGCATTGATATTGTCTTTTTATTCCACTGTAACCTCCACCACTCTTCCAAGGGGCATTGATATTGTCTTTTTAATCCACTGCGACCTCTGCCACTCCTCCAGGGGGCTTTAAAACAGACTTGATAAACTTCTGTGACCTCCATGTCTCTTTTAAGAGGCATTAAAACCGCATGGTTAAACCACTCTGAACTCCACAGCTCTTCCAAGAGGCATTGATATTGTCTTTTTATTCAACTGTAACCTCCACCATACTTACAGTGGGCATTGATATTGTTTTTTTTCCACTGCGACCTCCACCACTCTTCGAAGGGAATTTGATAGTCGTTTTAATCCACTGCGACCTCCACCTCTCTTCCAAGGGGCATTAAAACAATCTTGTTAAGCTACTGTGACCTCAAAGTCTCTTCCACGAGGCATTGACATTGTCATTTTATTCCACTGCGACCTCCACATCTCTTCCAAGTGGAATTGATATTGTCTTTTTTTTCCACTGCGACCTCCACCACTCTTCTAAGGGGCATTGATATTGTCTTTTTAATCCACTGCGACCTCCACCTTCCAAGGGGTCATTAAAACAGTTTTGTTAAGCTACTGTGACCTCCTCCTCTCTTTCAAGGGGCATTAAAACCGTCTGGTTAAACAACTCTGAACTCCACAGCTCTTCCAAGAGGCATTGATATTGTCTTTTTATTTCACTGTAACCTCCACCACTCTTCCAAGGGGCATTGATTTTGTCTTTTTAATCCACTGCGACCTCCATCACTCTTCCAAGAAGCATAAAAACCGTCTTGTTTAGCTACTGTGACCTCCACGTCTATTCCACGGTGCCTTGAAACCTTCTGGTTAAACCACTGTGAACTCCACAGCTCTTCCAAGGGGCTTTGATATTGTCTTTTTATTCCACTGTAACCTCCACCACTCTTCCAAGGGGCATTGATATTGTCTTTTTATTTTACTGCGACCTCCACCACTCTTCCAAGGGGCACTAATATTGTCTTTTTATTCCACTGCGACCTCCACCACTCTTCCAAGGGTCATTGATATTGTCTTTTTATTCCACTGCGACCTCCACCACTCTTCCAAGGGTCATTGATATTGTCTTTTTATTCCACTGTAACCTCCACCACTCTTCCAAGGGGCATTGATATTGTCTTTTTATTCCACTGCGACCTCCACCTCTCTTCCAAGGGGAATTAAAACCATCTTGTTAAGCTACTGTGACCTCCAAGTCTCTTCCACGAGGCATTGATATTGTCTTTTTATTCCACTGCGACCTCCACATCTTTTCCAAGGGGAATTGATATTGTCTTTTTATTCCACTGCGACCTCCACCACTCTTCTAAGGGGCATTGATATTGTCTTTTTAATCCACTGCGACCTCCACCACTCTTCCAATGGGCATTAAAACAGTCTTGATAAGCTACTGTGACCTCCACGTCTCTTCCAAGAGGCATTAAACCTTCTGGTTAAACCCCTCTGTACTCCACAGCTCTTCCAAGAGGCATTGATATTGTCTTTTTATTCGACTGTAACCTCCACCACTCTTCCAAGGGGAATTGATATTGTCTTTTTATTCCACTGCGACCTCCACCACTCTTCCAAGGGGCATTAAAACCGTCTTGCTAAGCTACTGTGACCTCCATGTCTCTTCCACAGGGCATTGATATTGTCTTTTTATTCCACTGGAACCTCCAACACTCTTCCAAGTTGCATTGATATTGTCTTTTTATTCCACTGAGACTTCAACCACTCCTTCAAGGAAAATTGACATTGTCTTTTTAATCCACTTCGACCTCCACCACTCTTCCAAGGGGCATTAAAACAGTCTTAAAAATCTACTGTGACCTCCAAGTCTCTTCCAAGGGGCATTAAAACTGTCAATTTAAACCACTCTCAACTCCACAGCTCTTGCAAGGGGCTTTGATATTGTTTTTTATTCTACTGTAACCTCCAGCACTCTTCCAAGGGGCATTGATATTGTCTTTTTATTCCACTGCGACTTTCACCTCTCTTGCAAGGGACATTAAAACCACCTTGTTAAGCTACTGTGACATCCACGTCTCTTTCACGGGGCATTGATATTGTCTTTTTAATCCACTTCGACGTCCTCCACTTTTCCAAGGGGCATTAAAAACGTCTTTTTAAGCTACTGTGACCTCCACGTCACTTCCAATTGGCATTAAAACCACCTGGTTTAACTCCTCTGAACTCCACTGCTCTTCCAAGGGGAATTGATATTGTCTTTTTATTCCACTGCGACCTCCACCACTCTTCTAAGGGGCATTGATATTGTCTTTTTAATCCACTGCGACCTCCACCACTCTTCCAATGGGCATTAAAACAGTCTTGATAAGCTACTGTGACCTCCACGTCTCTTACAAGGGGCATTAAACCTTCTGGTTAAACCCCTCTGTACTCCACAGCTCTTCCGAGAGGCATTGATATTGTCTTTTTATTCGACTGTAACCTCCACCACTCTTCCAAGGGGAATTGATATTGTCTTTTTATTCCACTGCGACCTCCACCACTATTCCAAGGGGCATTAAAACCGTCTTGCTAAGCTACTGTGACCTCCATGTCTCTTCCACAGGGCATTGATATTGTCTTTTTATTCCACTGGAACCTCCAACACTCTTCCAAGGTGCATTGATATTGTCTTTTTATTCCACTGAGACTTCAACCACTCCTTCAAGGAAAATTGACATTGTCTTTTTAATCCACTTCGACCTCCACCACTCTTCCAAGGGGCATTAAAACAGTCTTATTAATCTACTGTGACCTCCAAGTCTCTTCCAAGGGGCATTAAAACTGTCAATTTAAACCACTCTCAACTCCACAGCTCTTGCAAGGGGCTTTGATATTGTTTTTTATTCTACTGTAACCTCCAGCACTCTTCTAAGGGGCATTGATATTGTCTTTTTATTCCACTGCGACTTTCACCTCTCTTGCAAGGGACATTAAAACCACCTTGTTAAGCTACTGTGACATCCACGTCTCTTTCACGGGGCATTGATATTGTCTTTTTAATCCACTGCGACGTCCTCCACTTTTCCAAGGGGCATTAAAAACGTCTTTTTAAGCTACTGTGACCTCCACGTCACTTCCAATTGGCATTAAAACTGCCTGGTTTAACTCCTCTGAACTCCACTGCTCTTCCAAGGGGCATTGATATTGTTTTTTTATTCCACTGCGACCTCCAATACTCTTTCAAGGGGCATTGATATTGTCTTTTTATTCCACTGCGACCTCCACCACTCTTATAATGGGCATTTATATTGTCTTTTTAATCAACTGCGACCTCCACTACTTGTCCAAGGGCCATTGAAACTGTGTTGTTAAGCTACTTTGACCTCCACGTCAATTCCACGGGGCATGAAAACCGTCAATTTAAACCACTCTGAACTCCACAGCTCTCGCAAGGGGCATTGATATTCTCTTTTTATTCCAATGTAACCTCCAGCACTCTTCCAAGGGGCATTGATATTGTCTTTTTATTCCACTGCTACTTCCACCTCTCTTCCAAGGTGCATTAAAACCGTCAATTTAAACCACTTTGACCTCCACAGCTCTTGCAAGAGGCATTGATATTGTCTTTCTATTCCACTGTAACCTACAGCACTCTTTCAAGGGGCATTGATATTGTCTTTTTATTCCACTACGACTTCCACCACTCTCACAAGGTGCATTAAAAACAACTTGTTTAGCAACTGTAAAGTCCATGTCTATTCCACGGGGCATTGATATTGTCTTTTTATTCCACTGTATCCTCCACCACTCTTCCAAGGGGTATTGATATTGTCTTTTTATTCCACTGCGACTTACACCTCTCTTCTAAGGGGCATTGATATTATCTTTTTAATCCACTGCGACCTCCACCACTCTTCCAATAGGCATAAAAACAGTATTGTTAAGCTACTGTGACCTCCACATCTCTTCCAAGGGGCATTAAAACCATATTGTTAAGCTACTGTGACCTCCACGTCTCTCCCACGGGGCATTGATATTGTCTTTTTATTCCACTGCAACCTCCACCACTCTTACATGTGGCATTAAAACCATCTTGTTAAGCTACTGTGACCTCCATGTCTCTTCCAAGGGGCATTAAAACCGTATGGTTAAACCAATCTGAACTCCACAGATCTTCCAAGGGGCATTGATATTGTCTTTTTATTCCACGGTATCCTCCACCACTCTTCCAAGGGGCATTAAAACAGTCTTGTTAAGCTACTGTGACCTCCATGTCTCTTCCACAGGGTATTGATATTGTCTTTTTATTCCACTGGAACCTCCAACACTCTTCCAAGGGGCATTGATATTGTCTTTTTATTCCACTGAGACTTCCACCACTCCTTCAAGAAGCATTGACATTGTCTTTTTAATCCACTTCGACCTCCACCACTATTCCAAGGGGCATTAAAACAGTCTTGTTAATCCACTGTGACCTCCACGTTTCATCCAAGGGGCATTAAAACCGTCAATTTAAACCACTCTCAAATCCACAGCTCATGCAAGCGGCTTTGATATTGTTTTTTATGCCACTGTAACCTCCAGCACTCTTCCAAGGGGCATTGATATTTTCTTTTTATTCCACTGCGACTTTCACCTCTCTTCGAAGGGACATTAAAATTGACTTGTTAAGCTACTGTGACATCCACGTCTCTTTCACGGGGCATTGATATTGTCTTTTTATTCCACTGTAAACTCCACCACTCTTCCAAGGTGCATTGATATTGTCTTTTTATTCCCCTGCCACCTCCACCACTCTTCCAAGGGGCATTGATCTTGTCTATTTAATCGACTGCGACCTCCACCACTTTTCCAAGGGGCATTAAAAACGTCTTTTTAAGCTACTGTGACCTCCACGTCACTTCCAATGGGCATTAAAGCTGTCTGGTTTAACTACTCTAATCTCCACTACTCTTCCAAGGGGCATTGATATTGTCTTTTCAATCCACTGTTACCTCCACCACTCTTCCAAGGGGCATTGATATTGTCTTTTTATTCCACTGCGACCTCCACCACTCTTCTGAGGGGCATTTATATTGTCTTTTTAATCAACTGCGACCTCCACCACTCTTCCAAGGGCCATTAAAACCGTGTTGTTAAGCTACTTTGACCTCCATGTCAATTCCACAGGGCATTGATATTGCCTTTTTATTCCACTGCAACCTCCACCACTCTTCCAAGGGGCATTGATATTGTCTTTTTAATCAACTGTGACCTTTCCACTCTTCCAAGGGGCATTAAAACTGTCTTGTTAAGCTACTGTGACCTCCACATCTCTTCCACGGGGCATTGATATTGTCTTTTTTTTCCAATCTAACCTCCACCACTCTGCCAAGGGGCATTGATATTGTCTTTTTATTCCACTGCGATCTCAACCACTCTTCTAAGGGGCATTGATGTTGTCTTTTTAATCCACTGCGACCTCCACCACTTTTCCATGTGGCATTAAAACCGTCTTATTAAGCTACTGTGATCTCCACTTTTCTTCCAAGGGGCATTAAAGCCGTCAATTTAAACCACTCTGAACTCCACAGCTCTTGCAAGAGGCATTAATATTGTCTTTTTATTCCATTCTAATCTCCAGCACTCTTCCACGGGGCATTGATATTGTCTTTTTATTCCACTGTGACCTCTACATCTCTTCCAAGGGGAATTGATATTGTCTTTTTATTCCACTGTCACCTCCACCACTCTTCAAAGGTGCATCGATATTGTCTTTTTAATCCACTTCGACCTCCACCACTCTTCCAAGGGGCATTAAAACAGTCTTGATAAGCTACTGTGACCTCCACGTCTCTTCCAAGTGGCATTAAACCGTTTGGTTAAACCACTCTGTACACCACAGCTCATCAAAGGGGCATTGATATTGTCTTTTTATTCCACTGCGACTACCACCTCTCTTCTAAGGGGCATTGATATTGTATTTTTAATCCACTGTAACCTCCATCACTTTTCCTATGGGAATTGATATTGTCTTTTTATTATTATTATTATTATTTATTATTATAGGGCCATTTAGTCCATGGCGCTTTACATGTGATAGGGATATACATAACAAAAGCATTTACATAATCTTAACAAAATGAGTCAGCGACTGGTACAGT
Organism: Phyllobates terribilis; assembly: GCF_046119375.1. Classification (NCBI taxonomy): domain Eukaryota; kingdom Metazoa; phylum Chordata; class Amphibia; order Anura; family Dendrobatidae; genus Phyllobates; species Phyllobates terribilis. The sequence continues at coordinate 15,898,686 of NW_027362775.1, read as the reverse complement.
AGGAGCGAGGAAACTGCCCGCGAGGGCTCACATTCTAGAAGGGATGGGTGAGGATTAGTGTTGAGCGAGCACTAAAATGCTCGAAGCTCGGGCCGAGCTCTCCGTGATACTCGGGTGCTCGACCCGAGCAACGAGCCCAATGTTAGTCTATGGGAGACTCGAGCATTTTTGCGGTGGCACCCCCGGCAGTCTTTTAAAAGCCTAACAAGTGCCCAAAACGATAGTGACAGTGCTCAAATGACATGGGGACAGCATGGGGATCACCCCAGGAAGCATTTCTGACCCCCAGGTTACTGCTGTCAACAACGTGGTCAGAGGTATTAAGCCACTTTTACAGGCTCACAATAAAACGTTCAAAAACGAAAGTGAAACTTTTTCCCTGTGAAATATGTTAAGGAACATCCTTTCCAGGGTAAAGACTTGTGTATAAGTTAAAATAAATGACCAAAAACAAAAATACTCCTCCACACCTTCGGCTATGTTCACAAGTATCATTTTTTATGCGTTTTTGCACTTTTGTATTGCTTTCAACTATGACGAATGCATTCACCGTGAAATGTCATTTTAACATTTTACAACCTTATCTGGCCATGTGCTGTGTGACACATGCATAAAGTGCTGAAAAGACAAGGGAACAGCATGGGGAAGACCCCTGGAAGCATCTCTGACTCCCAGGTCACTGTCTAAAAGTGTGCCCATCATAAGTGATCCTTACCGCATCAGAAGATGCAGACTTGCAACTATCCCCATGCAAGTTCTAGTCCCAGGGCAGTGTTCAATTGTACCTCCCCCATTCCTTGCAATACAAGCTCAAGTATGCAGCCTGCCACCCACCCACCCCCAGGCTGCAATACCATACTGCTTGCTTGCTTGAACTTGAAATTGGGCCTTTTAGGCATGTGGAGGTGGAATCTGGCCACCACGTCATGGCTGTGTTGGCGGCTTGGAATCCATACTCAGTCCCCAGCCGCTCGGCGGCCGGGTGTCCATACTCGGTCCCCAGCCGCCCCGCGGCCGGGTGTCCACACACGGTCCCCAACCGCCCCTATTTCTCCTTGGAACATCCCCCCACACACTTTTCTTAGCCCGGCCTGCTTTTGGCAGCATTGGACGAGCCCACCAGAGAACCAGACTCCTACGGTGGGCCCTGACTTCTCCATCGGTGGAGTTGAGAGTGCCAAGGTGAGGAGCATGATGATGATGACAGATGTTAGCATCTGCTATGTTTTCTTTTAATGTAAGTGTAAGTGTGCAGCCTGCCACCCACCCACCCCCAGACTGCAATTCCATACTGCTCGCTTGCACTTGAAATGGGGCCTTTTAGTTTGGAGGAGGCCAAAGCTGGCCACTACCTCATGGCTGCTTCGGCAGCGAGGTATCCATACTCAGTCCCCAGCCGCCCATATTTGTCTTGGTGTGCCTTATACATAAGATTAAGCGCGTATACCAAAACATTACCTGTGCCCTCCCCAGTGCATTTAGTTGGAAGGAGAGCCTATTCCGCTGTAGTGTGTGCATGCCAAACCCCTGTTCATGGTACATGCGAAGATGCCTCCCACCTTGCACCTGTCTTTGCAGACTTGCAACTATCCCCATTCAAGTCCTTGTCCCAGGGCAGTGTTCAATTGTACCTCTCCCATTCCTTGCAATTCAAGCGCAAGTATGCAGCCTGCCACCCACCCACCCCCAGGCTGCAATACCATACTGCTTGCTTGCACTTTAAATTGGGCCTTTTAGGCATGTGGAGGCGGAATCTGGCCACCACTCCATGGCTGTGTCGGCAGCCTGGTATCCATACTCAGTCCCCAGCCGCCTAGTGGCCGGGTGTCCCCGCTTGCTCCTTAGCCTACAGGGGGTGGCCGGGTGTCCATACTCGGTCCCCAGCCACCCCTATTTGTCCCGGTAACCTTTCCCACACTTTTCTTAGCCTGGCCTGCTTTAGGGCAGCATTGGCCGAGCCCACCGGACTATCAGACTCATCAGGTGGGCCCTGGCTTCTCCATCAGGGGAGTTGAGAGTGCCAAGGTGAGGAGCATGATGAGGATGATAGAAGTTAGCATCTGCTTTGTTTTGTTGTAATGCAAGCGCATGTATGTAGTAGCGGCTAGGCCTGAGGTGGTCAGCGTTTTGGCGCATATCCTACCTCCTCCGAGGATTGCTGGATGTTTTCCTGCTACTATCCAAGTTCTATGACTCCCGTTAAAACAAAGCTTCAGATGATAAATGATGGATGAGGTAGTGGCAAAGGAGAAAGAGCAGGAGGTACAGGGACCATTCACATCAATATCAGGCCAGTCAACCAGATATGTCTTGTAGGATATGTTTCTGTAACAAAAGGAGCGGTTCGGCTACACAGTTATAGGGCATACAGTGAGTGCAATGCCTACCAAAAATTTCGAGCCACTCCAATGCCCCTTGGAAATGACATGGAGGTCAGAGGGCGTTAACTAAACCTTTTTTCCATTTATAGCAACTGGGTCTCCCGTGCGCTGTTGGCCTAAGCAGTGAATGGAAGGCTTTCCAAAAATTATGAGGAACTGCAATGCTCCTTATAAGAGCCATGTGTGGCACCCCAGGGGCCTGGTCACCACAGTAATAGAGATATTACGTCGGAGAGCAAGTGGGAGGTTTCCTGGTCAGGATCCCTTAAACATGCAACATCCTCCTGCCCCAATCCTGGGAGGGGAGACTTCTGCCCTTATAAACTGGATCTGGGGCGGGGTTGAGTGAGTCAGAGAACAGTCAGAGTCAGAGTGAGAGCAAGGGAAAGTAACAGCAAGGAGCTCTGTAGGAGCTAGGAGCTAAAGACCAGGGGCTGGAAGCTGAGCAGAGCTCGCCCTGGCAGAAGACAATAGGAACCGAACTCAGGAGTCCGAAGCTGTGAGGACTTATATATCCAGCAGCAGAAACCAGCCGGCAGGGGATTTCAGGTCCTCTGGCCATAGAAGCCCAGAGGCTCAGTCACAAGCAAGGGACCAGCACCGCCGTCGTGGAGCGGAGGCTAACAGAAGGCCCCAAGTCACCAGCCATATGAGTGAGCAATACACGGTACACTCAGGGACGTGGGCTACTTCTACCCGCTTACAGCAAGGCAGCCAGGAAGAGTGCAGACAGACGGGGAGGCCTACAACTCCACCTGGCCAGGGGAACTCCTGCTTGCTCACAGACTGACCAGGCCTCTTATGCTAGCCAGTACTCCCAGGAGGGTCTACCTTATAATCATCAGTAAAGACCCTGAACTGCACTGCAAAGACTCTGAGTCACTCCTGCTGCGCTCGTGCACCATCACCCCCATCATCCACACTCACTGCCCTAAGGCTATACTCCTCCCGAGGGGAGTTATCCCATACTATGCTGCGCACACAACACCAGCCTCAGCGGTCTGCCTCGCAGCGGTGGTACTCCCTGACCGCAAACCACGGGTGGCGCAGTCGGACAATTAAACTCAAAACCTAAGAAAGACTGCCACTGGTTTGACCAGCCTGAGCCAGGGGACCGGGTCACCGCCACGGAGACTACAGACCCCAGAGACCCGGCACCGGGTATCCCACACACGTGTACACACGGCCCAGGGGGCGCGTCACATGCAGTACAGCATATTACAAACATAAGTCCCATTATTGGGGAGTGGGTGTTCCATGGTATTTGCTTATGCTTTCCAAGCAAAAGCTGCCAAAAATTAGGACGGAGCAACTTGCAATGCCCCTTACAAGAGCCATGCAGTACAGCATATTACAAACATAAGTCCCATTATTGGGGAGTGGGTGTCCCATAGTATTTGCTTATGCTTTTCCAGCAAAAGCTGCCAAAAATTAGGACGGAGCAACTTGCAATGCCCCTTACAAGAGCCATGCAATACAGCATATTACAAACATAAGTCCCATTATTGGGGAGTGGGTGTCCCATAGTATTTGCTTATGCTTTCCAAGCAAAAGCTGCCAAAATTAGGACGTAGCAACTTGCAATGCCCTTTAAAAGAGCCATGCAGTACAGCATATTACAAACATAAGTCCCAATTTTGGGGAGTGGGTGTCCCATAGTATTTGCTTAAGCTTTCCCAGCAAAAGCTGCCAATAATTAGGATGGAGCAACTTGCAATGCCCCTTACAAGAGCCATACAGTACAGCATATTACAAACATAAGTCCCATTATTGGGGAGTGGGTGTCCCATAGTATTTGCTTATGCTTTCCCAGCAAAAGCTGCCAAAAATTAGGACGGAGCAACTTGCAATGCCCCTTACAAGAGCCATGCAGTACAGCATAATACAAACATAAGTCCCATTATTGGGGAGTGGGTGTCCCATAGTATTTGCTTATGCTTTCCCAGCAAAAGCTGCCAAAAATTAGGACGTAGCAACTTGCAATGCCCCTTACAAGAGCCATGCAGTACAGCAAATTGCACACATAAGTCCAATTATTGGGGAGTGGGTGTCCCATAGTATTTGCTTATGCTTTCCCAGCAAAAGCTGCCAAAAATTAGGACGGAGCAACTTGCAATGCCCCTTACAAGAGCCATGCAGTACAGCATATTACAAACATAAGTCCCATTATTGGGGAGTGGGTGTCCCATAGTATTTGCTTATGCTTTCCCAGCAAAAACTGCCAAAAATTAGGATGGAGCAACTTGCAATGCCCCTTACAAGAGCCATGCAGTACAGCATATTACAAACATAAGTCCCATTATTGGGGAGTGGGTGTCCCATAGTATTTGCTTATGCTTTCCCAGCAAAAGCTGCCAAAAATTAGGACTGAGCAACTTGCAATGCCCCTTACAAGAGCCATGCAGTACAGCATAATACAAACATAAGTCCAATTAATGGGGAGTGGGTGTCCCATAGTATTTGCTTATGCTTTCCCAGCAAAAGCTGCCAAAAATTAGGACGGAGCAACTTGCAATGCCCCTTACAAGAGCCATGCAGTACAGCAAATTACACACATAAGTCCAATTATTGGGGAGTGGGTGTCCCATAGTATTTGCTTAAGCTTTCCCAGCAAAAGCTGCCAAAAATTAGGACGGAGCAACTTGCAATGCCCCTTACAAGAGCCATGCAGTACAGCATATTACAAACATAAGTCCCATTATTGGGGAGTGGGTTTCCCATAGTATTTGCTTATGCTTTCCCAGCAAAAGCTGCCAAAAATTAGGACGGAGCAACTTGCAATGCCCCTTACAAGAGCCATGCAGTGCAGCATATTACAAACATAAGTCCCATTATTGGGGAGTGGGTGTCCCATAGTATTTGCTTATGCTTTCCCAGCAAAAGCTGCCAAAAAGTAGGACGGAGCAACTTGCAATGCCCCTTACAAGAGCCATGCAGTACAGCATATTACAAACATAAGTCCCATTATTGGGGAGTGGGTGTCCCATAGTATTTGCTTATGCTTTCCAAGCAAAAGCTGCCAAAATTAGGACGTAGCAACTTGCAATGCCCCTTACAAGAGCCATGCAGTACAGCATATTACAAACATAAGTCCCATTTTTGGGGAGTGGGTGTCCCATAGTATTTGCTTAAGCTTTCCCAGCAAAAGCTGCCAATAATTAGGATGGAGCAACTTGCAATGCCCCTTACAAGAGCCATGCAGTACAGCATATTACAAACATAAGTCCCATTATTGGGGAGTGGGTGTCCCATAGTATTTGCTTATGCTTTCCCAGCAAAAGCTGCCAAAAATTAGGACGGAGCAACTTGTAATGCCCCTTACAAGAGCCATGCAGTACAGCATAATACAAACATAAGTCCCATTATTGGGGAGTGGGTGTCCCATAGTATTTGCTTATGCTTTCCCAGCAAAAGCTGCCAAAAATTAGGACGTAGCAACTTGCAATGCCCCTTACAAGAGCCATGCAGTACAGCAAATTGCACACATAAGTCCAATTATTGGGGAGTGGGTGTCCCATAGTATTTGCTTATGCTTTCCCAGCAAAAGCTGCCAAAAATTAGGACGGAGCAACTTGCAATGCCCCTTACAAGACCCATGCAGTACAGCATATTACAAACATAAGTCCCATTATTGGGGAGTGGGTGTCCCATAGTATTTGCTTATGCTTTCCCAGCAAAAACTGCCAAAAATTAGGATGGAGCAACTTGCAATGCCCCTTACAAGAGCCATGCAGTACAGCATATTACAAACATAAGTCCCATTATTGGGGAGTGGGTGTCCCATAGTATTTGCTTATGCTTTCCCAGCAAAAGCTGCCAAAAATTAGGACTGAGCAACTTGCAATGCCCCTTACAAGAGCCATGCAGTACAGCATAATACAAACATAAGTCCAATTAATGGGGAGTGGGTGTCCCATAGTATTTGCTTATGCTTTCCCAGCAAAAGCTGCCAAAAATTAGGACGGAGCAACTTGCAATGCCCCTTACAAGAGCCATGCAGTACAGCAAATTACACACATAAGTCCAATTATTGGGGAGTGGGTGTCCCATAGTATTTGCTTAAGCTTTCCCAGCAAAAGCTGCCAAAAATTAGGACGGAGCAACTTGCAATGCCCCTTACAAGAGCCATGCAGTACAGCATATTACAAACATAAGTCCCATTATTGGGGAGTGGGTGTCCCATAGTATTTGCTTATGCTTTCCCAGCAAAAGCTGCCAAAAATTAGGACGGAGCAACTTGCAATGCCCCTTACAAGAGCCATGCAGTACAGCATATTACAAACATAAGTCCCATTATTGGGGAGTGGGTGTCCCATAGTATTTGCTTATGCTTTCCCAGCAAAAGCTGCCAAAAAGTAGGACGGAGCAACTTGCAATGCCCCTTACAAGAGCCATGCAGTACAGCATATTACAAACATAAGTCCCATTATTGGGGAGTGGGTGTCCCATAGTATTTGCTTATGCTTTCCAAGCAAAAGCTGCCAAAATTAGGACGTAGCAACTTGCAATGCCCCTTACAAGAGCCATGCAGTACAGCATATTACAAACATAAGTCCCATTTTTGGGGAGTGGGTGTCCCATAGTATTTGCTTAAGCTTTCCCAGCAAAAGCTGCCTATAATTAGGATGGAGCAACTTGCAATGCCCCTTACAAGAGCCATGCAGTACAGCATATTACAAACATAAGTCCCATTATTGGGGAGTGGGTGTCCCATAGTATTTGCTTATGCTTTCCCAGCAAAAGCTGCTAAAAATTAGGATGGAGCAACTTGCAATGCCCCTTACAAGAGCCATGCAGTACAGCATAATACAAACATAAGTCCCATTATTGGGGAGTGGGTGTCCCATAGTATTTGCTTATGCTTTCCCAGCAAAAGCTGCCAAAAATTAGGACGTAGCAACTTGCAATGCCCCTTACAAGAGCCATGCAGTACAGCAAATTGCACACATAAGTCCAATTATTGGGGAGTGGGTGTCCCATAGTATTTGCTTATGCTTTCCCAGCAAAAGCTGCCAAAAATTAGGACGGAGCAACTTGCAATGCCCCTTACAAGAGCCATGCAGTACAGCATAATACAAACATAAGTCCCATTATTGGGGAGTGGGTGTCCCATAGTATTTGCTTATGCTTTCCCAGCAAAAGCTGCCAAAAATTAGGACGGAGCAACTTGCAATGCCCCTTACAAGAGCCATGCAGTACAGCATATTACAAACATAAGTCCCATTATTGGGGAGTGGGTGTCCCATAGTGTTTGCTTATGCTTTCCCAGCAAAAGCTGCCAAAAATTAGGACGGAGCAACTTGCAATGCCCCTTACAAGAGCCATGCAGTACAGCATATTACAAACATAAGTCCCATTATTGGGGAGTGGGTGTCCCATGGTATTTGCTTGTGCTTTCCAAGCAAAAGCTGCCAAAAATTAGGACGGAGCAACTTGCAATGCCCCTTACAAGAGCCATGCAGTACAGCAAATTACACACATAAGTCCAATTATTGGGGAGTGGGTGTCCCATAGTATTTGCTTATGCTTTCCCAGCAAAAGCTGCCAAAAATTAGGACGGAGCAACTTGCAATGCCCCTTACAAGAGCCGTGCAGTACAGCATATTACAAACATAAGTCCCATTATTGGGGAGTGGGTGTCCCATAGTATTTGCTTATGCTTTCCCAGCAAAAGCTGCCAAAAATTAGGACGGAGCAACTTGCAATGCCCCTTACAAGAGATATGCAGTACAGCATATTACAAACATAAGTCCCATTATTGGGGAGTGGGTGTCCCATAGTATTTGCTTATGCTTTCCCAGCAAAAGCTGCCAAAAAGTAGGACGGAGCAACTTGCAATGCCCCTTACAAGAGCCATGCAGTACAGCATATTACAAACATAAGTCCCATTATTGGGGAGTGGGTGTCCCATAGTATTTGCTTATGCTTTCCAAGCAAAAGCTGCCAAAATTAGGACGTAGCAACTTGCAATGCCCCTTACAAGAGCCATGCAGTACAGCATATTAGAAACATAAGTCCCATTTTTGGGGAGTGGGTGTCCCATAGTATTTGCTTAAGCTTTCCCAGCAAAAGCTGCCAATAATTAGGATGGAGCAACTTGCAATGCCCCTTACAAGAGCCATGTGTAGCACCCTGAGGATCCGGCTGCTACAGGAGTATTGCACCTCAGCCAGAGGTGTGATATTCCACTCCCGGGTAAGGATGGAGTGTGGGACTGAGCTCAGATAGACTGCATGCACTACATACATCCCATTTCCGAGGGGCAGGCCGACGGTACTCCCACTTAGAAATGTGCAGGTACGACCGTGTCTGTCCCTGGCTGGAGTGGGAGGGGGTTGGTACATCCCAGTAGTGTAGGGGCAGATAGGGGGTGCAGTCTGGGTAGTGATAGGAGCTCATTGGGTGCTGGTCACCTGAGCTCACACATAGAGGGTTATATAAGGAGGGCACCAACAAAGATCAGGGTCAGTTGTAGAGGAGCCTGTCAGGTACAGAGAACAAGTCGGCAGAGAGGAGGAGCTGAAGGAAAGAGCAGCCCTGGAGAGAGAGAGAGAGGAGCAGAGAAGGAGTACCCAGAGGGGGAAAGCAGAAGGGACCCAAGAACCCAAATTAGAACATCGGGTGAGGAGTCAGCAAGAGGGTACCGGAACCCAAGCTGGTGGGGGCAAAAACATCCCCAGCCAGAGACCGGAGGCCGTGGGCAGCATCTGCCACGGCCACCCACCACATCCACCCCGAAGGCACACCACGTGAAGGGTCAGGGAACCCAAGGCCAAGGGTCGCCCAACAGAAGGCCCGAGGGAGCTGGACCTAGGTGGATCACTGGTGGGGACGGCTGAAGAAAGGACAGAGGGAGAGCTCAGGGCCACGCTCCGGACTTGTTTGGGGGTTGGCCGGATCCAGGACCTGGTGGACGCAGCACGGCTCGGGTGGTCACTGGAAGCTGGAGTGACCGGGAACATCAGCAGTGAGTAAACTCCCTAAACTGCACAACCCGACTCTGTCTTTAATTGCTGTCTGCGTTGCACCACCACAACCCCCATCCTCCACACCTGTCCCCCTGAGGCTATACCCCTCCCGTTGGGGGTTATCCTACCAAGCTGCACCACATCATCAGCCTCAGCGGACCCTGCTGCAGCAGCGGCCACAGTGACCGCACACAACGGGTGGCGTAGTCGACACAAAAGAACTCTTAATAACATCTGTAGGACTGCCACATAACACTGAGCTTGACGCCCTGGGCACGGACCGGGTCACAGCCACTCGGAGACTACAACCCCCATCTGATCCGGTGCCGGGTATTCCCTTCAAAAGGAATATGTCCCAGGGGGCGCGTCAACTTTGGCGTAGTCGGCAGGATTACGTGCCCGCAACACCCGGGTACTGCGTGCCTCAAGAAAAGTGCAAGTTTACCTCAGTAAGAAGTCTCCTGCCGGTTCCGGAGGGTCCACGCCATCGGACTCCATCACCAGTCGTTTCCCGCCGGTTGTCCGCCATTAACAGCTTGTTCCCGCCATCTACCGAGTTTCCCGCCACTGGGAGACGATTCCCGCCAATTCCAGCTTTTTCCCGCCTTGGAAGAGCAGCGGACGCCATTATGGGCGTGCCAGAAGACGGCAAGAGGCCACCTCCCATCGTGGGCCAGGACAGAAAATGGCGCCAAAAGTGGAAACCGCCCCCACCAACAGAGACTGTGATGCTAGAGGTGTCTGTCAGCGTGAAAGAACTGCCCCTGGAGCTGACAGTCACCAAGTTGCCCCGGGACCGCCCTCGAAGTGGGAGGAGACCAAAGAAAAGAGCAACGATGGGTGTCGCCTGGAGCAGTCTGGAGCGAGCGCACCCGGAGACAAGGAGTCTGGAGCGAGAGCACCCGGAGCAGAGCAGTCGAGAGAGAGCTCACCCGGGAATGGAGAGAGAGCAGAGCAGCACCGGCCCGCTGGCCAGGAGCCTGCCAGAAGGAGAGCAGAGCAGCACCGACCCGATGGTCAGGAGCCTGCTAGAATCCACGACTCCGCTAGGCCTAGCGGAGATCCTGGCACAGCTCCCCCGAGACCGGGAGTGTGCACAAAATGCCCTGGAGGGCCTCGCAAGGAGGATGGCCCGGGTACAGCGCGAGATATTGGCGGAGTGGAGCCGGGAGATGGCCCAGCAAACTGAGACCCGTCCGCAGAGCACGCTACCCTGGAAGAGGAAACAGACCGCCTCCGAGGATGGCGCGGGAGGACCCAAGGCCGGAGACGGCGCCGAAGCGGGAGCCGAACGAGTGGAGGCAGGTAAAGGGGACGTCTACACCCCAAACCGGGAAACCGCTTACCTGCCCCAGCTCCCCGTCGCAGAGCCCGAAAGTCCCCCTGCCGTGCCCGTAGCTGCCATGTCACCGCTGCAGACTAGGCCCCGACCGGAAGCCGCCGTCGCGACCTCTGTGACGTCACGCGCCTTGACCCGGAGCGTGACTAAGCAGGAAGAGCCTCCGGCCTGGTCGCAAGGCCTAGTATTCCCGGGCGCCGCATCACCAACAGCGCCCCCTACCTCCGCGGAGCCTCCGGCCTGGTCGCAAGGCCAGGTAGCCCAGGGCGCCGCCGTATTAACGGTGCCCTTCACCTTCCAGATGCCCCAGGCCTGGCCGCAAGGCCTGGGCAACCCGGGCGCCACTACCACCGCGCCCGCACCCGCTAAACCAAGGGTGCCGCGTTTGGGAGAGGACCTCTTCAACCAGATCTCATGGCCGGACGGGCGGCCCTTCACCTGGCCCGAAGAGTATTACGAGCTGGAGCGGCAGCAGAGACTAGGACCCTTGAGTGAGCCCCTGATTCCGGCTCCGAAGCCCGTGGCACGAGTCTCGCCTCCATTAGCAGAAGCCCAATTTGCGTGGGACCCCACCGGGGAAGATCTGATGGGGTTCACCGGAGAGAGCCGGGCAGCTGCAGCAGAGCGCGTTGAGTGCTGCCGCCAGCAGCTCGCGCAGTTCGCAAAGGAGCGGGAAGAGAGGCGGGTCCAGGAACAACAGGCCCAAATCCGGAGTGCGGAGCAAAAGAGCTGGACCAGGAGGGACCCCCGTGCAGCGCATCGTCCCCGCACCATCGGGACGGTGATTAAGTTCAACCAGCAGCATGGGTGGGGCTTCATTCGGGACCGCAACACCCTCGGCGACGTTTTTGTGACGCGAAGAGACGTCGAGTCCCATCTGCCAGGGGGTCATAAAGGTCGTGACCTCTACATCGGAGATGAGGTCACCTTCACCCGGCACAAGTGTGCCAAAGGACCTTACGCCCTCCACGTACACCGCCTGACGGAGGAGGAGTTGCGGTGTAGGGAGGAAGAGCCAGAAGACCCGGGCGGGTTTAAGGCTAAGAAGTACTACGAATAAGGAGCAGGAGGACGGTAGTAAGAAAACTGTAGATAGTTACCCGTCGGGGTACCCAAGAAACCGTGGCTGCTTTGAAATTTAGTCCCCGTTGGGACCAGTGAACTGTTAACCCGTGTGTCCCCTATCCATACCAGGCTGAGGACTGTGAGCAGCCATCCCTTTCCCTCTTTACCTGGCCGAGGACTGAGAGCGGCCATATTCCCTGTACATAGTTGCGCTTCCTAAAGCGCCCCCTACTGGTTTTATGAGAAACTGCTTTTCAAAAGACTGTCGCACTTTACCTGGTCACGAGTTGCACGGTGACCAGATGAGAAGAAAGAAAGAGACGACGAGAATGTTATAATGTTGTTTATATGAAAAAGTTTATATATATATATATCTATATAGTGTTTTATATGTTTTGGTATGTTTTATGGAAAAAAAAAAAAAATGTGTATGTTTTGGTGTTTTGTGTCTTACAGCCCGAGGACGTGCTGTGGTTTACCAGGGGGGAATGTAGCACCCTGAGGATCCGGCTGCTACAGGAGTATTGCACCTCAGCCAGAGGTGTGATATTCCACTCCCGGGTAAGGATGGAGTGTGGGACTGAGCTCAGATAGACTGCATGCACTACATACATCCCATTTCCGAGGGGCAGGCCGACGGTACTCCCACTTAGAAATGTGCAGGTACGACCGTGTCTGTCCCTGGCTGGAGTGGGAGGGGGTTGGTACATCCCAGTAGTGTAGGGGCAGATAGGGGGTGCAGTCTGGGTAGTGATAGGAGCTCATTGGGTGCTGGTCACCTGAGCTCACACATAGAGGGTTATATAAGGAGGGCACCAACAAAGATCAGGGTCAGTTGTAGAGGAGCCTGTCAGATACAGAGAACAAGTCGGCAGAGAGGAGGAGCTGAAGGAAAGAGCAGCCCTGGAGAGAGAGAGAGAGGAGCAGAGAAGGAGTACCCAGAGGGGGAAAGCAGAAGGGACCCAAGAACCCAAATTAGAACATCGGGTGAGGAGTCAGCAAGAGGGTACCGGAACCCAAGCTGGTGGGGGCAAAAACATCCCCAGCCAGAGACCGGAGGCCGTGGGCAGCATCTGCCACGGCCACCCACCACATCCACCCCGAAGGCACACCACGTGAAGGGTCAGGGAACCCAAGGCCAAGGGTCGCCCAACAGAAGGCCCGAGGGAGCTGGACCTAGGTGGATCACTGGTGGGGACGGCTGAAGAAAGGACAGAGGGAGAGCTCAGGGCCACGCTCCGGACTTGTTTGGGGGTTGGCTGGATCCAGGACCTGGTGGACGCAGCACGGCTCGGGTGGTCACTGGAAGCTGGAGTGACCGGGAACATCAGCAGTGAGTAAACTCCCTAAACTGCACAACCCGACTCTGTCTTTAATTGCTGTCTGCGTTGCACCACCACAACCCCCATCCTCTACACCTGTCCCCCTGAGGCTATACCCCTCCTGTTGGGGGTTATCCTACCAAGCTGCACCACATCATCAGCCTCAGCGGACCCTGCTGCAGCGGCGGCCACAGTGACCGCACACAACGGGTGGCGTAGTCGACACAAAAGAACTCTTAATAACATCTGTAGGACTGCCACATAACACTGAGCTTGACGCCCTGGGCACGGACCGGGTCACAGCCACTCGGAGACTACAACCCCCATCTGATCCGGTGCCGGGTATTCCCTTCAAAAGGAATATGTCCCAGGGGGCGCGTCACATGCAGTACAGCATATTACAAACATAAGTCCCATTATTGGGGAGTGGGTGTCCCATAGTATTTGCTTATGCTTTCCCAGCAAAAGCTGCCAAAAATTAGGACGGAGCAACTTGCAATGCCCCTTACAAGAGCCATGCAGTACAGCATAATACAAACATAAGTCCCATTATTGGGGAGTGGGTGTCCCATAGTATTTGCTTATGCTTTCCCAGCAAAAGCTGCCAAAAATTAGGACGTAGCAACTTGCAATACCCCTTACAAGAGCCATGCAGTACAGCAAATTGCACACATAAGTCCAATTATTGGGGAGTGGGTGTCCCATAGTATTTGCTTATGCTTTCCCAGCAAAAGCTGCCAAAAATTAGGACGGAGCAACTTGCAATGCCCCTTACAAGAGCCATGCAGTACAGCATATTACAAACATAAGTCCCATTATTGGGGAGTGGGTGTCCCATAGTATTTGCTTATGCTTTCCCAGCAAAAGCTGCCAAAAATTAGGACGGAGCAACTTGCAATGCCCCTTACAAGAGCCATGCAGTACAGCATAATACAAACATAAGTCCAATTAATGGGGAGTGGGTGTCCCATAGTATTTGCTTATGCTTTCCCAGCAAAAGCTGCCAAAAATTAGGACGGAGCAACTTGCAATGCCCCTTACAAGAGCCATGCAGTACAGCAAATTACACACATAAGTCCAATTATTGGGGAGTGGGTGTCCCATAGTATTTGCTTAAGCTTTCCCAGCAAAAGCTGCCAAAAATTAGGACGGAGCAACTTGCAATGCCCCTTACAAGAGCCATGCAGTACAGCATATTACAAACATAAGTCCCATTATTGGGGAGTGGGTGTCCCATAGTATTTGCTTATGCTTTCCCAGCAAAAGCTGCCAAAAATTAGGACGGAGCAACTTGCAATGCCCCTTGCAAGAGCCATGCAGTACAGCATATTACAAACATAAGTCCCATTATTGGGGAGTGGGTGTCCCATAGTATTTGCTTATGCTTTCCCAGCAAAAGCTGCCAAAAAGTAGGACGGAGCAACTTGCAATGCCCCTTACAAGAGCCATGCAGTACAGCATATTACAAACATAAGTCCCATTATAGGGGAGTGGGTGTCCCATAGTATTTGCTTATGCTTTCCAAGCAAAAGCTGCCAAAATTAGGACGTAGCAACTTGCAATGCCCCTTACAAGAGCCATGCAGTACAGCATATTACAAACATAAGTCCCATTTTTGGGGAGTGGGTGTCCCATAGTATTTGCTTAAGCTTTCCCAGCAAAAGCTGCCAATAATTTGGATGGAGCAACTTGCAATGCCCCTTACAAGAGCCATGCAGTACAGCATATTACAAACATAAGTCCCATTATTGGGGAGTGGGTGTCCCATAGTATTTGCTTATGCTTTCCCAGCAAAAGCTGCTAAAAATTAGGAAGGAGCAACTTGCAATGCCCCTTACAAGAGCCATGCAGTACAGCATAATACAAACATAAGTCCCATTATTGGGGAGTGGGTGTCCCATAGTATTTGCTTATGCTTTCCCAGCAAAAGCTGCCAAAAATTAGGATGTAGCAACTTGCAATGCCCCTTACAAGAGCCATGCAGTACAGCAAATTGCACACATAAGTGGAATTATTGGGGAGTGGGTGTCCCATAATATTTGCTTATGCTTTCCCAGCAAAAGCTGCCAAAAATTAGGACGGAGCAACTTGCAATGCCCCTTACAAGAGCCATGCAGTACAGCATATTACAAACATAAGTCCCATTATTGGGGAGTGGGTGTCCCATAGTATTTGCTTATGCTTTCCCAGCAAAAGCTGCCAAAAATTAGGACGGAGCAACTTGCAATGCCCCTTACAAGAGCCATGCAGTACAGCATATTACAAACATAAGTCCCATTATTGGGGAGTGGGTGTCCCATAGTATTTGCTTATGCTTTCCCAGCAAAAACTGCCAAAAATTAGGATGGAGCAACTTGCAATGCCCCTTACAAGAGCCATGCAGTACAGCATATTACAAACATAAGTCCCATTATTGGGGAGTGGGTGTCCCATAGTATTTGCTTATGCTTTCCCAGCAAAAGCTGCCAAAAATTAAGACGGAGCAACTTGCAATGCCCCTTACAAGAGCCATGCAGTACAGCAAATTGCACACAAAAGTCCAATTATTGGGGAGTGGGTGTCCCATAGTATTTGCTTATGCTTTCCCAGCAAAAGCTGCCAAAAATTAAGACGGAGCAACTTGCAATGCCCCTTACAAGAGCCATGCAGTACAGCATATTACAAACATAAGTCCCATTATTGGGGAGTGGGTGTCCCATAGTATTTGCTTATGCTTTCCCAGCAAAAGCTGCCAAAAATTAGGACGGAGCAACTTGCAATGCTACTTACAAGAGCCATGCAGTACAGCATATTACAAACATAAGTCCCATTATTGGGGAGTGGGTGTCCCATAGTATTTGCTTATGCTTTCCCAGCAAAAACTGCCAAAAATTAGGATGGAGCAACTTGCAATGCCCCTTACAAGAGCCATGCAGTACAGCATATTACAAACATAAGTCCCATTATTGGGGAGTGGGTGTCCCATAGTATTTGCTTATGCTTTCCCAGCAAAAGCTGCCAAAATTTAGGACGGAGCAACTTGCAATGCCCCTTACAAGAGCCATGCAGTACAGCATATTACAAACATAAGTCCCATTATTGCGGAGTGGGTGTCCCATAGTATTTGCTTATGCTTTCCCAGCAAAAGCTGCCAAAAATTAGGACGGAGCAACTTGCAAAGCCCCTTACAAGAGATATGCAGTACAGCATATTACAAACATAAGTCCCATTATTGGGGAGTGGGTGTCCCATAGTATTTGCTTATGCTTTCCCAGCAAAAGCTGCCAAAAAGTAGGACGGAGCAACTTGCAATGCCCCTTACAAGAGCCATGCAGTACAGCATATTACAAACATAAGTCCCATTATTGGGGAGTGGGTGTCCCATAATATTTGCTTATGCTTTCCCAGCAAAAGCTGCCAAAAATTAGGACTGAGGAACTTGCAATGCCCCTTACAAGAGCCATGCAGTACAGCATATTACAAACATAAGTCCCATTATTGGGGAGTGGGTGTCCCATAGTATTTGCTTATGCTTTCCCAGCAAAAGCTGCCAAAAATTAGGACGGAGCAACTTGCAATGCCGCTTACAAGAGCCATGCAGTACAGCATATTACAAACATAAGTCCCATTATTGGGGAGTGGGTGTCCCATAGTATTTGCTTATGCTTTCCCAGCAAAAGCTGCTAAAAATTAGGACGGAGCAACTTGCAATGCCCCTTACAAGAGCCATGCAGTACAGCATAATACAAACATAAGTCCCATTATTGGGGAGTGGGTGTCCCATAGTATTTGCTTATGCTTTCCCAGCAAAAGCTGCCAAAAATTAGGACGGAGCAACTTGCAATGCCCCTTACAAGAGCCATGCAGTACAGCATATTACAAACATAAGTCCCATTATTGGGGAGTGGGTGTCCCATAGTATTTGCTTATGCTTTCCCAGCAAAAGCTGCCAAAAATTAGGACTGAGCAACTTGCAATGCCCCTTACAAGAGCCATGCAGTACAGCATAATACAAACATAAGTCTCATTATTGGTGAGTGGGTGTCCCATAGTATTTGCTTATGCTTTCCCAGCAAAAGCTGCCAAAAATTAGGACGGAGCAACTTGCAATGCCCCTTACAAGAGCCATGCAGTACAGCATAATACAAACATAAGTCCCATTATTGGGGAGTGGGTGTCCCATAGTATTTGCTTATGCTTTCCCAGCAAAAACTGCCAAAATTTAGGATGGAGCAACTTACAATGCCCCTTACAAGAGCCATGCAGTACAGCATATTACAAACATAAGTCCCATTATTGGGGAGTGGGTGTCCCATAGTATTTGCTTATGCTTTCCCAGCAAAAGCTGCCAAAAATTTGGACGGAGCAACTTGCAATGCCCCTTACAAGAGCCATACAGTACAGCATATTACAAACATAAGTCCCATTATTGGGGAGTGGGTGTCCCATAGTATTTGCTTATGCTTTCCCAGCAAAAGCTGCCAAAAATTAGGACGGAGCAACTTGCAATGCCCCTTACAAGAGCCATGCAGTACAGCATATTACAAACATAAGTCCCATTATTGGGGAGTGGGTGTCCCATAGTATTTGCTTATGCTTTCCCAGCAAAAGCTGCCAAAAATTAGGACGGAGCAACTTGCAATGCCGCTTACAAGAGCCATGCAGTACAGCATATTACAAACATAAGTCCCATTATTGGGGAGTGGGTGTCCCATAGTATTTGCTTATGCTTTCCCAGCAAAAGCTGCTAAAAATTAGGACGGAGCAACTTGCAATGCCCCTTACAAGAGCCATGCAGTACAGCATAATACAAACATAAGTCCCATTATTGGGGAGTGGGTGTCCCATAGTATTTGCTTATGCTTTCCCAGCAAAAGCTGCCAAAAATTAGGACGTAGCAACTTGCAATGCCCCTTACAAGAGCCATGCAGTACAGCAAATTGCACACATAAGTCCAATTATTGGGTAGTGGGTGTCCCATAGTATTTGCTTATGCTTTCCCAGCAAAAGCTGCCAAAAATTAGGACGGAGCAACTTGCAATGCCCCTTACAAGAGCCATGCAGTACAGCATATTACAAACATAAGTCCCATTATTTGGGAGTGGGTGTCCCATAGTATTTGCTTATGCTTTCCCAGCAAAAGCTGCCAAAAATTAGGACGGAGCAACTTGCAAAGCCCCTTACAAGAGATATGCAGTACAGCATATTACAAACATAAGTCCCATTATTGGGGAGTGGGTGTCCCATAGTATTTGCTTATGCTTTCCCAGCAAAAGCTGCCAAAAAGTAGGACGGAGCAACTTGCAATGCCCCTTACAAGAGCCATGCAGTACAGCATATTACAAACATAAGTCCCATTATTGGGGAGTGGGTGTCCCATAGTATTTGCTTATGCTTTCCAAGCAAAAGCTGCCAAAATTAGGACGTAGCAACTTGCAATGCCCCTTACAAGAGCCATGCAGTACAGCATATTACAAACATAAGTCCCATTTTTGGGGAGTGGGTGTCCCATAGTATTTGCTTAAGCTTTCCCAGCAAAAGCTGCCAATAATTAGGATGGAGCAACTTGCAATGCCCCTTACAAGAGCCATGCAGTACAGCATATTACAAACATAAATCCCATTATTGGGGAGTGGGTGTCCCATAGTATTTGCTTATGCTTTCCCAGCAAAAGCTGCCAAAAAGTAGGACGGAGCAACTTGCAATGCCCCTTACAAGAGCCATGCAGTACAGCATAATACAAACATAAGTCCCATTATTGGGGAGTGGGTGTCCCATAGTATTTGCTTATGCTTTCCCAGCAAAAGCTGCCAAAAATTAGGACGTAGCAACTTGCAATGCCCCTTACAAGAGCCATGCAGTACAGCAAATTGCACACATAAGTCCAATTATTGGGGAGTGGGTGTCCCATAGTATTTGCTTATGCTTTCCCAGCAAAAGCTGCCAAAAATTAGGACGGAGCAACTTGCAATGCCCCTTACAAGAGCCATGCAGTACAGCATATTACAAACATAAGTCCCATTATTGGGGAGTGGGTGTCCCATAGTATTTGCTTATGCTTTCCCAGCAAAAGCTGCCAAAAATTAGGACGGAGCAACTTGCAAAGCCCCTTACAAGAGATATGCAGTACAGCATATTACAAACATAAGTCCCATTATTGGGGAGTGGGTGTCCCATAGTATTTGCTTATGCTTTCCCAGCAAAAGCTGCCAAAAAGTAGGACGGAGCAACTTGCAATGCCCCTTACAAGAGCCATGCAGTACAGCATATTACAAACATAAGTCCCATTATTGGGGAGTGGGTGTCCCATAGTATTTGCTTATGCTTTCCAAGCAAAAGCTGCCAAAATTAGGACGTAGCAACTTGCAATGCCCCTTACAAGAGCCATGCAGTACAGCATATTACAAACATAAGTCCCATTATTGGGGAGTGGGTGTCCCATAGTATTTGCTTATGCTTTCCCAGCAAAAGCTGCCAAAAATTAGGACTGAGCAACTTGCAATGCCCCTTACAAGAGCCATGCAGTACAGCATAATACAAACATAAGTCTCATTATTGGGGAGTGGGTGTCCCATAGTATTTGCTTATGCTTTCCCAGCAAAAGCTGCCAAAAATTAGGACGGAGCAACTTGCAATGCCGCTTACAAGAGCCATGCAGTACAGCATATTACAAACATAAGTCCCATTATTGGGGAGTGGGTGTCCCATAGTATTTCCTTATGCTTTCCCAGCAAAAGCTGCTAAAAATTAGGACGGAGCAACTTGCAATGCCCCTTACAAGAGCCATGCAGTACAGCATAATACAAACATAAGTCCCATTATTGGGGAGTGGGTGTCCCATAGTATTTGCTTATGCTTTCCCAGCAAAAGCTGCCAAAAATTAGGACGTAGCAACTTGCAATGCCCCTTACAAGAGCCATGCAGTACAGCAAATTGCACACATAAGTCCAATTATTGGGGAGTGGGTGTCCCATAGTATTTGCTTATGCTTTCCCAGCAAAAGCTGCCAAAAATTAGGACGGAGCAACTTGCAATGCCCCTTACAAGAGCCATGCAGTACAGCATATTACAAACATAAGTCCCATTATTTGGGAGTGGGTGTCCCATAGTATTTGCTTATGCTTTCCCAGCAAAAGCTGCCAAAAATTAGGACGGAGCAACTTGCAAAGCCCCTTACAAGAGATATGCAGTACAGCATATTACAAACATAAGTCCCATTATTGGGGAGTGGGTGTCCCATAGTATTTGCTTATGCTTTCCCAGCAAAAGCTGCCAAAAATTAGGACGTAGCAACTTGCAATGCCCCTTACAAGAGCCATGCAGTACAGCAAATTGCACACATAAGTCCAATTATTGGGGAGTGGGTGTCCCATAGTATTTGCTTATGCTTTCCCAGCAAAAGCTGCCAAAAATTAGGACGGAGCAACTTGCAATGCCCCTTACAAGAGCCATGCAGTACAGCATATTACAAACATAAGTCCCATTATTTGGGAGTGGGTGTCCCATAGTATTTGCTTATGCTTTCCCAGCAAAAGCTGCCAAAAATTAGGACGGAGCAACTTGCAAAGCCCCTTACAAGAGATATGCAGTACAGCATATTACAAACATAAGTCCCATTATTGGGGAGTGGGTGTCCCATAGTATTTGCTTATGCTTTCCCAGCAAAAGCTGCCAAAAAGTAGGACGGAGCAACTTGCAATGCCCCTTACAAGAGCCATGCAGTACAGCATATTACAAACATAAGTCCCATTATTGGGGAGTGGGTGTCCCATAGTATTTGCTTATGCTTTCCAAGCAAAAGCTGCCAAAATTAGGACGTAGCAACTTGCAATGCCCCTTACAAGAGCCATGCAGTACAGCATATTACAAACATAAGTCCCATTTTTGGGGAGTGGGTGTCCCATAGTATTTGCTTAAGCTTTCCCAGCAAAAGCTGCCAGTAATTAGGATGGGGCAACTTGCAATGCCCCTTACAAGAGCCATGCAGTACAGCATATTACAAACATAAGTCCCATTATTGGGGAGTGGGTGTCCCATAGTATTTGCTTATGCTTTCCCAGCAAAAGCTGCCAAAAAGTAGGACGGAGCAACTTGCAATGCCCCTTACAAGAGCCATGCAGTACAGCATAATACAAACATAAGTCCCATTATTGGGGAGTGGGTGTCCCATAGTATTTGCTTATGCTTTCCCAGCAAAAGCTGCCAAAAATTAGGACGTAGCAACTTGCAATGCCCCTTACAAGAGCCATGCAGTACAGCAAATTGCACACATAAGTCCAATTATTGGGGAGTGGGTGTCCCATAGTATTTGCTTATGCTTTCCCAGCAAAAGCTGCCAAAAATTAGGACGGAGCAACTTGCAATGCCCCTTACAAGAGCCATGCAGTACAGCATATTACAAACATAAGTCCCATTATTGGGGAGTGGGTGTCCCATAGTATTTGCTTATGCTTTCCCAGCAAAAGCTGCCAAAAATTAGGACAGAGCAACTTGCAAAGCCCCTTACAAGAGATATGCAGTACAGCATATTACAAACATAAGTCCCATTATTGGGGAGTGGGTGTCCCATAGTATTTGCTTATGCTTTCCCAGCAAAAGCTGCCAAAAAGTAGGACGGAGCAACTTGCAATGCCCCTTACAAGAGCCATGCAGTACAGCATATTACAAACATAAGTCCCATTATTGGGGAGTGGGTGTCCCATAGTATTTGCTTATGCTTTCCAAGCAAAAGCTGCCAAAATTAGGACGTAGCAACTTGCAATGCCCCTTACAAGAGCCATGCAGTGCAGCATATTACAAACATAAGTCCCATTTTTGGGGAGTGGGTGTCCCATAGTATTTGCTTAAGCTTTCCCAGCAAAAGCTGCCAATAATTAGGATGGAGCAACTTGCAATGCCCCTTACAAGAGCCATGCAGTACAGCATATTACAAACATAAGTCCCATTATTGGGGAGTGGGTGTCCCATAGTATTTGCTTATGCTTTCCCAGCAAAAGCTGCCAAAAAGTAGGACGGAGCAACTTGCAATGCCCCTTACAAGAGCCATGCAGTACAGCATAATACAAACATAAGTCCCATTATTGGGGAGTGGGTGTCCCATAGTATTTGCTTATGCTTTCCCAGCAAAAGCTGCCAAAAATTAGGACGTAGCAACTTGCAATGCCCCTTACAAGAGCCATGCAGTACAGCAAATTGCACACATAAGTCCAATTATTGGGGAGTGGGTGTCCCATAGTATTTGCTTATGCTTTCCCAGTAAAAGCTGCCAAAAATTAGGACGGAGCAACTTGCAATGCCCCTTACAAGAGCCATGCAGTACAGCATATTACAAACATAAGTCCCATTATTGGGGAGTGGGTGTCCCATAGTATTTGCTTATGCTTTCTCAGCAAAAGCTGCCAAAAATTAGGACGCAGCAACTTGCAATGCCCCTTACAAGAGCCATGCAGTACAGAATATTACAAACATAAGTCCCATTATTGGGGAGTGGGTGTCCCATAGTAGTTGCTTATGCTTTCCCAGCAAAAACTGCCAAAAATTAGGATGGAGCAACTTGCAATGCCCCTTACAAGAGCCATGCAGTACAGCATATTACAAACATAAGTCCCATTATTGGGGAGTGGGTGTCCCATAGTATTTGCTTATGCTTTCCCAGCAAAAGCTACCAAAAATTAGGACTGAGCAACTTGCAATGCCCCTTACAAGAGCCATGCAGTACAGCATAATACAAACATAAGTCCAATTAATGGGGAGTGGGTGTCCCATAGTATTTGCTTATGCTTTCCCAGCAAAAGCTGCCAAAAATGAGGACGGAGCAACTTGCAATGCCCCTTACAAGAGCCATGCAGTACAGCAAATTACACACATAAGTCCAATTATTGGGGAGTGGGTGTCCCATAGTATTTGCTTAAGCTTTCCCAGCAAAAGCTGCCAAAAATTAGGATGGAGCAACTTGCAATGCCCCTTACAAGAGCCATGCAGTACAGCATATTACAAACATAAGTCCCATTATTGGGGAGTGGGTGTCCCATAGTATTTGCTTATGCTTTCCCAGCAAAAGCTGCCAAAAATTAGGACGGAGCAACTTGCAATGCCCTTTACAAGAGCCATGCAGTACAGCATATTACAAACATAAGTCCCATTATTGGGGAGTGGGTGTCCCATAGTATTTGCTTATGCTTTCCCAGCAAAAGCTGCCAAAAAGTAGGACGGAGCAACTTGCAATGCCCCTTACAAGAGCCATGCAGTACAGCATATTACAAACATAAGTCCCATTATTGGGGAGTGGGTGTCCCATAGTATTTGCTTATGCTTTCCAAGGAAAAGCTGCCAAAATTAGGACGTAGCAACTTGCAATGCCCCTTACAAGAGCCATGCAGTACAGCATATTACAAACATAAGTCCCATTTTTGGGGAGTGGGTGTCCCATAGTATTTGCTTAAGCTTTCCCAGCAAAAGCTGCCAATAATTAGGATGGAGCAACTTGCAATGCCCCTTACAAGAGCCATGCAGTACAGCATATTACAAACATAAGTCCCATTATTGGGGAGTGGGTGTCCCATAGTATTTGCTTATGCTTTCCCAGCAAAAGCTGCTAAAAATTAGGAAGGAGCAACTTGCAATGCCCCTTACAAGAGCCATGCAGTACAGCATAATACAAACATAAGTCCCATTATTGGGGAGTGGGTGTCCCATAGTATTTGCTTATGCTTTCCCAGCAAAAGCTGCCAAAAATTAGGACGTAGCAACTTGCAATGCCCCTTACAAGAGCCATGCAGTACAGCAAATTGCACACATAAGTCCAATTATTGGGGAGTGGGTGTCCCATAGTATTTGCTTAAGCTTTCCCAGCAAAAGCTGCCAAATATTAGGACGGAGCAACTTGCAATGCCCCTTACAAGAGCCATGCAGTACAGCATATTACAAACATAAGTCCCATTATTGGGGAGTGGGTGTCCCATAGTATTTGCTTATGCTTTCCCAGCAAAAGCTGCCAAAAATTAGGACGGATCAACTTGCAATGCCCCTTACAAGAGCCATGCAGTACAGCATATTACAAACATAAGTCCCATTATTGGGGAGTGGGTGTCCCATAGTATTTGCTTATGCTTTCCCAGCAAAAACTGCCAAAAATTAGGATGGAGCAACTTGCAATGCCCCTTACAAGAGCCATGCAGTACAGCATATTACAAACATAAGTCCCATTATTGGGGAGTGGGTGTCCCATAATATTTGCTTATGCTTTCCCAGCAAAAGCTGCCAAAAATTAGGACTGAGCAACTTGCAATGCCCCTTACAAGAGCCATGCAGTACAGCATAATACAAACATAAGTCCCATTATTGGGGAGTGGGTGTCCCATAGTATTTGCTTATGCTTTCCCAGCAAAAGCTGCCAAAAATTAGGACGGAGCAACTTGCAATGCCCCTTACAAGAGCCATGCAGTACAGCATATTACAAACATAAGTCCCATTATTGGGGAGTGGGTGTCCCATAGTATTTGCTTATGCTTTCCCAGCAAAAGCTGCCAAAAATTAGGACGGAGCAACTTGCAATGCCCCTTACAAGAGCCATGCAGTACAGCATATTACAAACATAAGTCCCATTATTGGGGAGTGGGTGTCCCATAGTATTTGCTTATGCTTTCCCAGCAAAAGCTGCCAAAAATTAGGACTGAGCAACTTGCAATGCCCCTTACAAGAGCCATGCAGTACAGCATAATACAAACATAAGTCTCATTATTGGGGAGTGGGTGTCCCATAGTATTTGCTTATGCTTTCCCATCAAAAGCTGCCAAAAATTAGGACGGAGCAACTTGCAATGCCCCTTACAAGAGCCATGCAGTACAGCATATTACAAACATAAGTCCCATTATTGGGGAGTGGGTGTCCCATAGTATTTGCTTATGCTTTCCCAGCAAAAGCTGCCAAAAATTAGGACGGAGCAACTTGCAATGCCCCTTACAAGAGCCATGCAGTACAGCATAATACAAACATAAGTCCCATTATTGGGGAGTGGGTGTCCCATAGTATTTGCTTATGCTTTCCCAGCAAAAGCTGCCAAAAATTAAGACGGAGCAACTTGCAATGCCCCTTACAAGAGCCATGCAGTACAGCAAATTGCACACAAAAGTCCAATTATTGGGGAGTGGGTGTCCCATAGTATTTGCTTATGCTTTCCCAGCAAAAGCTGCCAAAAATTAGGACGGAGCAACTTGCAATGCCGCTTACAAGAGCCATGCAGTACAGCATATTACAAACATAAGTCCCATTATTGGGGAGTTGGTGTCCCATAGTATTTGCTTATGCTTTCCTAGCAAAAGCTGCCAAAAATTAGGACGGAGCAACTTGCAATGCCCCTTACAAGAGCCATACAGTACAGCATATTACAAACATAAGTCCCATTATTGGGGAGTGGGTGTCCCATAGTATTTGCTTATGCTTTCCCAGCAAAAGCTGCCAAAAATAAGGACAGAGGAACTTACCATGCTGGCACCCTGGTGGTATAGTGGTGTTGGAGGCTAAGGATAAGGAGAAGAAGATTAAACAGCCGAAACGAGGAAGCGTATACCCATGTGTGGGTGTGAAGCGGTGCATGTGAATACACCTCCCGAAATAACACAGTGGATTTGACTTTATGTTACTCTGCTGTCATTTGGTGGTGATGAGAAGTCTGGCCCAATCCAGCCCTTGTTCATTTTGATAAGGGTCAGCTTGTCAGCATTGTCAGTTGACAGGCGAGTGCGCTTATCAGTTATAATTCCCCCAGCGGCACTAAAAACACGCTCCGATAACACGCAAGCGGCAGGGCAGGCCAGGACCTCCAAGGCGTACAGAGCGAGTTCATTCCAAGTGTCCAGCTTGGATACCCAATAATAAAAAGGCACAGAGGAATCATGGAGGACGCTGGTACGATCGGCAAGGTATTCCCTCACCATCTTTTGAAACTTTCCACTCCTTGTGAGAGTACCCCGCGCCTCAGGGCCTGTAAGCTGGGCGGGTGTCAGAAAACTGTCCCAGAACGTTGACAGTGTTCCCCTGTCTCTGCTGGATTGGAGTTGCATCTCTCTCGCCTGTACGCCTTGGTTGGGCAACGAACTGTGACCTCTGCCGCTAGCGTGTTCAGATGGGAATTTTTTTAAGAGTTCTGCAGCAAGGGCCTTCTGGTATTGCCCCATTTTTGTAGACCTCTCCACCTCAGGAATAAGAGAGTGAAAGTTCTCCTTGTAGCGGGGGTCTACAAGTGTCACCAACCAGTAATGACTGTCACCCAACATTTTGACAACGCGAGGGTCACGGTTAAGGCAGCGTAACATAAAGTCAGCCATGCGTGCCAGACTGGTAACGGGCAAGATTTCCGTGTACTCACCAAGATGACGACTGATCATGCTCTCCTCCTCCTCCTCCTCCTCCTCTTCCTCCTCCCCCCTGTCCTCAGGCCACCCACGCTGAACCGATGGTATGACACTTGTACAGGTACTACCGTCTACAACGCATGATAGCAGCTCCTGTTCTTCCTCCTCCTCCTCCTCCTCCTCCTCCTCTCCCTCATTGTCCCCCAATGCACGTTGGGATGAGATGAGGCTGGGCTGTGTGTAATCGCCCGCTACGGCTTCTTGATCCATCTCATCATACTCTGGCTGCAATGCCTCCTCTTTAATTCTCTGCAGAGAGCGTTGCAAAAGACAGACAAGTGGGATGCTGACACTAATGATGGCGTCATCGTCACTCACCATCTTGGTGGCCTCCGCAAAGTTTGTCAGGATGGTACATATGTCAGACATCCAGGTCCACTTCTGAGGTCTTATGTGTGGAGTCTGACCTGAATATTGACGGCCTTGTTGCAGCTGGTACTCCACAACTGCTCTCTTCTGCTCACAAATCCTTTGCAACATGTGGAGGGTAGAGTTCCAACGTGTGGGGACATCACACACCAGTCGGTGTGCCAGAAGCTGCAAACGCTGCTGCAACACAGCAAGGGGGGCGGAAGCTGTAGCCGACTTGCGAAAATGAGCTGACAGGCGGCGTACTTTCACGAGCAGATCTGGCAACTCGGGGTACGATTTAAGAAACCGCTGAACCACGAGGTTAAGCACATGAGCCAGGCATGGTACGTGTGTGATCTCATCTCGCCTCAGAGCCGCCACCAGGTTACGGCCATTGTCACACACGACCATGCCGGGATGTAGGTTCAGTGGTCTCAGCCACAGATCTGCTTGCTCTTTCACAGCTGTCCACAACTCACAAGCAGTGTGAGGTTTATCACCTAAGCTTATGAGTTTCAGCACAGCCTGTTGCCGCTTGGCGGAGGCAGTACTGCAATGCTTCCAGCTTGTAACTGATGTGGTGATATCTGAGATGGAGGCTGAACATGAGGAGGAGGAGGAGGAGAATGCGCAGGAGCTATACACTGTGGGGGCAACTCTGACTGACATACGGCCCGCAATCCTCGGTGTGGGGAGGATGTGTTCCGTCCCAAGGTCCGACTGGGTCCCGGCTTCCACTATGTTTACCCAGTGTGCCGTCAGAGAGATGTACCATCCCTGGCCACAAGCACTTGTCCACGTGTCCGTTGTCAGGTGGACTCTCCCAGAAACTGCGTTGTTGAGGGCACGGCAGATGCTTTGGGACACGTGCTTGTGTAGTGCGGGGATGGCACACCGGGCAAAATAGTGTCGGCTGGGGACCGAGTACCGAGGGACGGCCACCGTCATAAGATTGCGGAAGGATTCCATCTTCACCAGCCTAAAAGGCAGCATTTCCAATGCAAGCAGTCGTGAAATGTGCGAATTTAGGACTGTGGCCTGTGGGGCGATAGCTGCGAATTTCCGCTTTCATTCAAAGGTCTGGGATATGGACAATTGAACGCTGCGGTGGGACGTGGACATGGACGTTGATGCTGTTTCTTGAGAAACTGCCATAACAAGTAAAGACTGAGAGGAGGGGGCATCTTTACATGCAGTATGGACAGGGGATTGCCTTGCACACACAACAGGGGGTTCTATTGCACGCACAACAGTGGAAGAAGCAGTGGTGACACCCGCTGACACTGGTCGTGGACCCTGGGTTTCGCCCCACAAAGTCGGGTGCTTTGCTGCCATGTGCCTGATCATGCTGGTGGTGGTCAGGCTGGTAGTTTTGTCACCCCTGCTGATGCTGGCATGGCAGGTGGAACATATGGCCTTTTGGGGTTATCAGCAGAGTCTTTAAAAAAATTCCAGACTCTGGAAGACTTACCGCTTGTACTGGCAACGTCCCTCGTGTTGGTGTTACGGGGAACGGTTGCCTGCCTTCTGTCTGCGGCCACCACACTGCTTCTTCCTGCCTGCTGGGATACTCTGCCTCCCTCCCCCTGTGTGCTGCTGGCCTCACTCTGCATGTCCTCCTTCCACGTTGGGTCAGTTACTAGATCATCCACCACCTCCTCCTCTTCCACTTGCGCACCACGATCCTCCTCCTCACTTCCTGGCAATTGTGTCTCGTCTTCGTCCACCTCTTGTGACAGATTGCCAATGTCGACTTCCTGTGGCCGTGGCTGTTCAAATATTTGGGCATCGCAACATGGGATCTCCTCTTCCACCACTTCAAGCGTATCAGGCGAAGGGCCCAAATATGGAAATGGACCAGTGAACAGCTCTTCAGAGTGTCCAAGTGTGGGATCACTTGCTGTCTGACGACACTCGGCATGGTGGGAGGAAGGAGCATCAGGGTGAGGAGGAGTATGCGGTCAAGACTCACGGCTACTAAGAGTTGACCGTGTGGAAGACAGACCGGAGGTGGTGGTGCCCAGGTAACTGGAAGTATTATCTGCTATCCAATTAATAACCTGTTCACACTGATCAGTTCTCAATACTGGTGTTGTTCTGTGCTTCCCTAGTAATTCGGTCAAGAAGTGGGAGCGAGAAGATGTGGCTGTTGGTTGTGGCACATTTTCACCTTGGCCACGGCTCCGTCCTCTACACGAACCATCACCAGAACGTCCACTTCCACGTCCCTTGCCATGCGCCTTGCCCATTGTAAATTAAGTAAAATAGCTTACACTTGCACTATCAATGGAAAAAGGGTAATAAAGAGTAGATTAGAACCGTGGAAGAGGAAAACCACAGTTATTGCTTACTGGGGTATACCACACTTTTTTAAATAGAGATATTTGCGGCTGAACAGTGAGCGACACACTCAAACTGCTTTTTTTTTAGATACCAAAGGTCCAAAACTGGATAGTACAGCGATTTGACCCGTGGAACTGCGAAACCACACTGGGATGTCGGGCCTAAACAAGACTATTTTCAACAGATATATTTTTGTGTCACAACAGTCAGGAGACACTACTGTTTTTCTTTACGGAAAAAAATACCAAAACATGAATAATAGAGATTTTTTACCGTGGGATGGCAAAACCACAGTTATTGTTTACTGGGGTATACAACATTTTTTAAATAGAGATATTTGTGGCTGAACAGTGAGCGACACACTCAAACTGCTTTTTTTTTAGATACCAAAGGCCCAAAACTGGACAGTACAGCGATTTGACCCGTGGAACTGCGAAACCACACTGGGATGTCGGGCCTACACAAGACTATTTTCAACAGATATATTTTTGTGTCACAACAGTCAGGAGACACTACTGTTTTTCTTTGCGGAAAAAACTATCAAAAGCTGAATAATAGAGATTTTTTACCGTGGGATGGCAAAACCACAGTTATTGTTTACTGGGGTATACCACACTTTTTTAAATAGAGATATTTGCAGCTGAACAGTGAGCGACACACTCAAACTGCTTTTTTTTTAGATACCAAAGGCCCAAAACTGGATAGTACAGCGATTTGACCCGTGGAACTGCGAAACCACACTGGGATGTCGGGCCTACACAAGACTATTTTCAACAGATATATTTTTGTGTCACAACAGTCAGGAGACACTACTGTTTGTCTTTACGGAAAAAACTACCAAAACCTGAATAATAGAGATTTTTTACCGTGGGATGGCAAAACCACAGTTATTGTTTACTGGGGTATACCACACTTTTTTAAATAGAGATATTTGCGGCTGAACAGTGAGCGACACACTCAAACTGCTTTTTTTTTAGATACCAAAGGCCCAAAACTGGATAGTACAGCGATTTGACCCGTGGAACTGCGAAACCACACTGGGATGTCGGGCCTACACAAGACTATTTTCAACAGATATATTTTTGTGTCACAACAGTCAGGAGACACTACTGTTTTTCTTTACGGAAAAAACTACCAAAAGCTGAATAATAGAGATTTTTTACCGTGGGATGGCAAAACCACAGTTATTGTTTACTGGGGTATACCACACTTTTTTAAATAGAGATATTTGCATCTGAACAGTGAGCGACACACTCAAACTGTTTTTTTTTTAGATACAAATGGCCCAAAATGGATAATACAGAGGTTTGAACCGTGGAAGTGCAAAACAACACTTCTGTTTCTCTAGCCTACACCAGACTATTTTCAACAGTTATATTTGTGTCTGAAAAATCAGAGACACGCCTTTTTTTTTGGGGGGGGGGGGACACACCAAACGGTTAATAAGACGGGTATTTGTACAGTGTGAAGGAGGAAAAAAAAAGGAGGATTTAGATGAAAAAAAAGGGATTTTTCCTGGCCCCCGACGCCTGGTGCTAAGTCCAGCAATTTCAGCAACAGGAGCACACAGGACTGTAATGCAGCGTTTGCTGGTATAACCACTGTGTCTCCTATACAGCCTGCCTGCCTGGTATCTGGGATGGATATTAGTCCTGAAAAGGACTGTTTGTTTGTTCTGGCAGCCTTTACAGACCCTACACTAACTATTTCGCAGTTTATATCTCTCCCTAAATCAGCAGCGCTGTCCATACACTGTTTAATCCGGAGCGACTGTGTTCAAGATGGCGGCGCCCCGTTTTAAATACTCGAGGTGACGCTGTGCGGCCAGCCAATCACTGTAATGCCCACAACCAACATGGCAGCAGCATTACAGTGACTGGCTGGCAATCCCTGCATGTTCATTGGCTCTGTAAAGAGCGCCAAACATGCAGGGCGGAGACCCGAGCTCCCGCCCGAGTAACCCGGAAATGCTCAGTGCTCGCCGAACATCCTGAGTAGCGTGATGCTCGGGCAAGTACCGAGCAGTGTCGAGCATGTTCGCTCAACACTAGTGATGATACATTAGGTGAGGGTAGAGCTGGTCGTGCAGCGGTGGTTACTGCTGTTTGTAGGCTTGTCGGAAGAGGTGGGTCTTCAGGTTTCTTTTGAAGGTTTCCACGGTCGGCGAGAGTCTGATGTGTTGGGGCAGAGAGTTCCAGAGTAGGGGGGATGCACATGAGAAATCTTGTATACGATTGTGGGAGGAGGAGATAATTGGGGAGTAGAGAAGGAGATCTTGTGAGGATCGGAGGTTGCATGCAGGTAAGTACCAGGAGACTAGGTCACAGATGTATGGGGGAGACAGGTTGTGGATGGCTTTGTATGCCATGGTTAGAGTTTTGAACTGGATTCTCTGGGCAATGGGGAGCCAGTGAAGAGATTGACAGAGATGGGAGGCCGGGGAATAGCGGGGTGACAGGTGAATTAGTCGAGCAGCAGAGTTTAGGATAGATTGGAGAGGCGCAAGAGTGTTGTAAGGGAGGCCACGGAGCAGGAGGTTGCAGTAGTCGAGGCGGGATATGATGAGGGCATGCACTAGTGTTTTTGCAGAGTCTTTGCTGAGGAAAGCACGGATCCGGGAGATGTTTTTGAGTTGGAGTCGGCAGGAAGTGGAAAGGGCTTGGATATGTGGCTTGAAGGAGAGATCAGAGTCCAGGGTTACTCCAAGGCAGCGAGCTTGTGGGACTGGGGAGAGTGAACAGCCATTGACGTTGATGGTTAGGTCAGAAGGGGGATGTGAATGAGAGGGTGGAAAGATGATGAACTCTGTTTTATCCATGTTGAGTTTTAGAAATCTGTCAGAGAAGAAGGATGACATGGCGGACAGACATTGTGGGATTTTGGTTAGTAGGGAGGAGATATCGGGTCCAGAGAGGTAGATCTGTGTGTTGTCAGCATAGAGGTGATACTGAAAACCGTGAGACTCTATGAGCTGTCCCAGGCCAAAGGTGTAGATGGAGAAGAGCAGAGGTCCTAGAACTGAAACTTGGGGGACACCGACAGATAGGGGGCGAGATGAGGAGGTGGTGCGTGAGAGGGAGACGCTGAATGTCCTGTCTGTTAAGCAAGATAGAGCCAAGT
Organism: Phyllobates terribilis; assembly: GCF_046119375.1. NCBI lineage: Eukaryota > Metazoa > Chordata > Amphibia > Anura > Dendrobatidae > Phyllobates > Phyllobates terribilis. Next base: position 15,866,406 of record NW_027362775.1, on the reverse strand, counting down.
CCAAGATGAGAGAATCTGGAGTAAGAGGGAATGGTCCACTGTGTCAAAGGCAGATGACAGGTCCAGAAGGAGGAGGATGGAGTAGTGTCGCTTGGATTTGGCATTCAGTAGGTCGTTGGTGACTTTGGTCAGGGCAGTTTCAGTCGAGTGATGCGGTCGGAAGCCAGATTGCAGGCGGTCGAAGAGGGAGCAGGAGGAGAGGTGGGAGGACAGTTCAAGGTGGACATGTTGTTCTAGTAGTTTTGAGGCAAAGGGGAGGAGTGATATGGGGCGGTAGCTAGTCAGAGAGGAAGGGTCAAGGGAGGGCTTTTTGAGGATGGGTGTGATTGCGGCATGTTTGAAACATGAGGGGAAGACACCGGTTGTTAGTGACAGATTGAAGAGGTGGGTTAGGGTTGGGATGAAGACTGGGGTAAGGTTAGTGATGAGGTGGGATGGGATTGGGTCAAGTTCGCAGGTGGTGAGGTGTGATTTGGAGAGTAAAGAGGAGACTTGACCTTCTGTAATGGTGGAGAAGTGGGGTTTGGAGGAGGAGGGTTGAATAGATATGAGGAGGGGTTGTGTGGACTTTATGAAAAAGTTTTGTCTGATGGTGTCAATCTTCTGTTTTAAGAATGAGGCAAAGTCGTCGGCTGAGATGAGAGAAGAGGGAGGAGGTGCTGGGGGACGAAGGAGAGAGTTGAAAGTGTTAAATAGCTGTTTAGGGTTGTGAGATAGGGAGGATATGAGAGATGAGAAGTAGGTTTGTTTTGCTGTAGTGAGTGCGGACTTGAAATTAGTGAGGGATTGCTTGAATGCGATGAAGTGCTCGATGGAGTGAGACCTTTTCCATCTCCGCTCCGCAACCCTGGAGGCCCGGCGCAGTTCTTTAGTAGGTTTAGTGTGCCAGGGTTGTCTGTTGAATGTGCGAGATGTGGTGTGTGTGAGAGGGGCGATCGAGTCTAGAGCTGCACCTATTGTGGTGTTATATGAGGCAGCAGCAACGTCTGCATCGTGTAAGGAATTTATGTCTGTAAGAGGGAGGAGGGATTCAGAGAGTGAGTGTAAGTCAAGGTGTTTGAGATTTCTCCGATGGGATGCAAGTTTGTGGAGTGGGGATTGTTGCCCCGGGGAGGAGAGAGAAGAGAATGTAAGTAGGCTGTGATCAAAGAGAGGGAGAGGTGAGTTAGAGAGGTTAGATAGGGAACAGAGGCGGGTGAAGATGAGGTCCAGTGTGTGGCCATCTTTGTGGGTGGGTGTGGAAGACCATTGAGTAAGTCTGAAGGAGCAAGTGAGAGATAGGAACTTAGAGACAGACGAGTGGGAAGTGTTAATGGGGATGTTGAAGTCACCCATTATGATAGTGGGGATGTCAGTGGAGAGGAAGTGAAGCAGCCAGGTTGTGAAGTGGTCTAAGAAGTTGGTGGCTTGTCCTGGGGGTCGGTAAACGATGGCCAGTTGGAGGCTTGACGGGGAATAGATGCGCACACAATGCACCTCAAAAGAGGGGAGTGTAACGGAGGGTGGCAGTGGGATTTCGGTGAAAGCGCAGTGTTCTGATAGGAGAAAACCTACGCCTCCGCCATGTTTGCCGTTGGGGCGGGGGGTGTGGGAAAGGTGGAATCCGCCATTTGAAAGTGCAGCTGGGGAGGCTGAGTCAGAGGGGGTGAGCCAGGTTTCAGTGATGGCGAGGAAGGAAAGTTTGTTTGTAATGAGAAGATCGTGGATGAAGGAAAGTTTGTTGCAGACAGAGCGAGCGTTCCATAGAGTTCCTGTTAGAGCAACTAAGGGAATGGGGATTGGTTGGATGGGTATGAGGTTAGAAGGGTTGCGACAGTTTGTGGAAGGTCGTGGATAGGAGGAAGAAGTAACTGTGGGGATATGGCGAGGAGGACCAGAATTTGGAGAGATATCTCCAGCAGTGAGGAGGAGCAGAGAAAGTGGAGCAGAGCTTCTAAATATATAGGGCACATTAAACTATCAGGTGAAGGGCATTGTGGGAGCTGCATATGGCTAAATTAGCAGCTGGTCGTCTCACCAGGAGATGGCTGGGTGATCAAACACAGAGCTAGGACTCTAGTCTCTGCAGTTTAGCACCTCTAAAAATCAGATAAGATCTATAGTGGGGAAAGGACAGACATATGTGGGTATTGAATGGAGTGGGACAGATAAAGCAGAGAAGTTATGCAGAGCGTGTACCAGTGAGGTGAATCAGCAAAGCAGAGCATTAGATTACAGCAGTCATAGCAAGCAGAGAAGTTATGCAGAGCATGTACCAGTGAGGTGAATCAGCAAAGCAGAGCATTAGATTACAGCAGACACAGCAAGCAGAAAAGTTATGCAGAGCATGTACCAGTGAGGTGAATCAGCAAACCAGAGCATTAGATTACAGCAGACACAGCAAGCAGAGAAGTTATGCAGAGCATGTACCAGTGAGGTTATTCCTCTGCGACCTCAACCACTCTTCCAAGGGGCATTGATATTGCCTTTTATTCCACTGTAACCTCCACCACTGTTCTAAGGGGCATTAAAACCGTCTTGGTAAGCTACTGTGAACTCCACGTCTCTTCCACAGGGCATTGTTATTGTCTTTTTATTCCACTGCGACCTCCACCACTCAGCCAAGGGGCATTAAAACCGTCTTGTTAAGCTACTGTGATGTCCAAGTCTCTTCCATGGGACATTGATATTGTCTTTATATTCCACTGCAACCTCCACAACTCTTCCAAGAGGCATTGATATTGTCTTTTTATTCTACTGTAACCTCCACCACTCTTCCAAGGGACATTGATATTGTCTTTTTATTCCACTGCGACTTCCACCACTCTTCCAAGGGGCATTGATATTGTCTTTTTAATCCACTGCGACCTCCACCACTCTTACAAGGGGCATTAAAACCGTCTTGTTAAGCTACTGTGACCTACACGTCTCTTCCAAGGGGTCACTAAAACCGTTTGGTTAAACCACTCTGTACTCCACAGCTCTTCCAAGGGGCATTGATATTGTCTTTTTATTTCACTGTCACTTCCACCACTCTTTCAAGGGGCATTGATATTGTCTTTTTATTCCACTGTGACCTCCACCACTCTTCCAGGGGTCATTAAAACCGTCTTGTTAAGCTACTGCGACCTCTAAGTCTCTTCCAAGGGGCATTAAAACCGTATTGTTTAGCTACTGTGACCTCCACGTCTATTCCACGGTTCCTTAAAACCTTCTGGTTAAACCACTGTGAACTCGACAGCTCTTCCAAGGGGCATTGATATTGTCTTTTTATTTTACTGCGACCTCCACCACTCTTCCAAGGGGCATTAATATTGTCTTTTTATTTTACTGCGACCTCCACCACTCTTCCAAGGGGCATTAATATTGTCTTTTTATTCCACTGGGACCTCCACCACTCTTCCAAGGGTCACTGATATTGTCTTTTTATTCCACAGTAACCTCCACCACTCTTCCAAGGGGCATTGATATTGTCTTTTTATTCCACTGCGACCTACACCTCTCTTCCAAGGGGCATTAAAACCATCTTGTTAAGCTACTGTGACCTCCAAGTCTCTACCACAAGGCATTGATATTGTCTTTTTATTCCACTGCGACCTCCACATCTCTTCCAAGGGGAATTGATATTGTCTTTTTATTCCACTGCGACCTCAACCACTCTTCTAAGGGGCATTGATATTGTCTTTTTATTCTTCTGCGACGTCCACGACTCTTCAAAGGGGCATTAAAACCGTCTTGTTAAGCTACTGTGACCTCCAAGTTTCTTACACAGGGCATTGATATTGTCTTTTTATTCCACTGTAACCTCCACCACTCTTCCAAGGGGCATTGATATTGTCTTTTAAATCCACAACGATCTCCACCACTCTTCCAAAGGGCATTAAAACAGTCTTGTTAAGCTACTGTGACCTCCTCTTCTCTTCCAAGGGGCATTAAACCCATCTGGTTAAACACTCTGAACTCCACAGCTCTTACAAGAGGCATTGATATTGTCTTTTTATTCGACTGTAACATCCACCACTCCTCCAAGCGGCATTGATATTGTCTTTTTATTCCACTGCGACCTCCACCACTCTTGGAAGGGGCATTGATATTGTCTTTTTAATCCACTGCGACCTCCACCACTCTTCCAAGGTGCATTGATATTGTCTTTTTAATCCATTGTGACCGCCACGTCTCTTCCAAGGGGCTTTAAAACTGTCAATTTAAATTACTCTGAACTCAACAGCTCTTCCAAGGAGCACTGTTATTGTCTTTTTATTCCACTCTAACCTCCACCATTATTCCAAGAGGCATTGACATTATCTATTTAGTCCACTGCGACCTCCACCACTCTTCCAAGGGGCATTAAGACCATATTGTTAAGCTACAGTGACCTCCACAACTCTTCCATGGGGCATTGATATTGTCTTTTTATTCCACTGTAACCTCCACCACTCTTCCAAGGGGCATTGATTTTGTCTTTTTATTCCACTGCGACCTCTACCACTCTTCCAATGGGCATTGATATTGTCTTTTTAATCCACTGCAACCTCCACCACTCTTCCAAGGGGCATTAAAGCCGTCTTGTTAAGCTACTGTCACGTCCATGTCTATTCCACGGGGCATTGATATTGTCTTTTTATTCCACTGTAACCTCCACCACTCTTCCAAGTGGCATTGACATTGTCTTTTTATTCCACTGCGACTTCCACCTCTCTTCTAAGGGGCATTCATATTGTCTTTTTAATCCACTGCGACCTTCGCCACTCTTCCAAGGGGCATTAAAACAGTCTTGTTAAGCTACTGTGACCTCCACGTCTCTTCCAAGGGGCATTAAAACCGTCTGGTTAAACCACTCTGAACTCCACAGCTCTTCCAAGGGGCATTGATATTGTCTTTTTATTCCACTGTAACCTCCACCACTCTTCCAAGGGGCATTGATTTTGTCTTTTTATTCCACTGCGACCTCCACCACTCTTTCAATGGGCATTGTTATTGTCTTTTTAATCCCCTGCAACCTCCACCAGTCTTCCACTGGGCATTAAAACCGTCTTGTTAAGCTACTGTAACCTCCACGTCCCTTCCACGGGGCATTGGTATTGTCTTTTTATTCCAATGCGACCTCCACCACTCTTCCAAGGGGCATTAATATTGTATTTTTAATCCACTGCGAACTCCACCACTCTTCCAAGGGTCAATAAAACCGTCTTGTTATACTACTGTGACGTTGACTTCTATTCCAAGGGGCATTAAAACCATCTGGATAAACCACTCTGAACTCCACAGCTCTTCCAAGGGGCATTTGTATTGTCTTTTTAGTCCACTCTAACCTCCACAACTCTTCCAAGGGGCATTGACGTTGTCTTTTTATTCCACTGCGACCTCCACCACTCCTCCAAGGGGCATTAAAACCATATTGTTAAGATACAGTGACCTCCACATCTCTTCCACGGGGCATTGATATTGTCTTTTTATTCCACTGTAACCTCCACCAATCTTCCAAGGGGCATTGATATTGTTTTTTTAATCCACTGCGACCTCCACCACTCTTCCAATGTGCATTAAAACCGTCTTGTTAAGTTACTGTGCCCTCCACTTCTATTCCACGGTGCCTTAAAACCTTCTGGTTAAACCACTGTGAACTCCACAGCTCTTCCAATGGGCATTGATATAGTCTTTTTATTCAACTGTAACCTCCAACACTCTTGCAAGGGGCATTGATGTTGTATTTTTATTTTACTGCGACCTCCACCACTCTTCCAAGGGGCATTAATATTGTCTTTGTATTCCACTGCGACCTCCACCACTCTTCCAAGGGTCATTGATATTGTCTTTTTATTCCACTCTAACCTCCAAACCTCCACCACTCTTCCAAGGGGCATTGATATTGTCTTTTTATTCCACTGCGACCTCCACCTCTCTTCCAAGGGGCATTAAAACCATCTTGTTAAGCTACTGTCACCTCCAAGTCTCTTCCACGAGGCATTGATATTGACTTTTTATTCCACTGCGACCTTCACATCTCTTCCAAGGGGAATTGATATTGTCTTTTTATTCCACTGCGACCTCCACCACTCTTCTAAAGGGCATTGATATTGTCTTTTTAATCCACTGCGACCTCCACCACTCCTCCAATGGGCATTAAAACAGTCTTGATAAGCTACTGTGACCTCCACTTCTCTTCCAAGGTGCATTAAACCGTCTGGTTAAACCTCTCTGTACTCCACAGCTCTTCCAAGAGGCATTGATATTGTCTTTTTATTCGATTGTAACCTCCACCACTCTTCCAAGGGGCATTGATATTGTCTCTGTTTTCCACTGCGACCTCCACCACTCTTCCAAGTGGCTTTGATATTGTCTTTTTTATCCACTGCGACCTCCACCACTGTTCCAATGGGCATAAAAACCGTCTTATTATGCTACTGTGACCTCCACGTCCCTTCCACGGGGCTTTCATATTGTCTTTTTATTCCATTGTGACCTCCACCACTCTTCCAAGGGGCATTAAAACCATCTTGTTAAGCTACTGTGACCTCCAAGTCTCTTCCAAGGGGCATTAAAACCGTCTGTTTAGACCGCTCTGAGCTCCACAGCTCTTCCAAGGGGCATTGACAATATCTATTTATTCCATTGTAACCTTCTTCACTCTTCCAAGTGCATTGATATTGTCTATTTATTCCTCTGCGACGTCCACGACTCTTCCAAGGGGCATTAAAACCGTCCTGTTAAGCTACTGTGACCTCTAAGTTTCTTACACAGGGCATTGATATTGTCTTTTTATTCCTCTGTAACCTCCACCACTCTTCCAAGGGGCATTAAGACCATCTTGTTAAGCAACAGTGACCTCCACAACTCTTCCATGGGGCATTGATATTGTCTTTTTATTCCACTGTAACCTCCACCACTCTTCCAAGGGGCATTGATTTTGTCTTTTTATTCCACTGCGACCTCTACCACTGTTCCAATGGGCAATGATATTGTCTTTTTAATCCACTGCAACCTCCACCACTCTTCCAAGGGGCATTAAAGCCGTCTTGTTAAGCTACTGTAACGTCCAAGTCTATTCCATGGGGCATTGATATTGTCTTTTTATTCCACTGCGACCTCCACCACTCTTCTAAGGGGCATTGATATTGTCTTTTAAATCCACAACGATCTCCACCACTCTTCCAAGGGGCATTAAAACAGTCTTGTTAAGCTACTGTGTCCTCCTCGTCTCTTCCAAGGGGCATTAAACCCATCTGGTTAAACACTCTGAACTCCACAGCTCTTACAAGAGGCATTGATATTGTCTTTTTATTCGACTGTAACATCCACCACTCCTCCAAGCGGCATTGATATTGTCTTTTTATTCCACTGCGACCTCCACCACTCTTGGAAGAGGCATTGATATTGTCTTTTTAATCCACTGCGACCTCCACCACTCTTCCAAGGTGCATTGATATTGTCTTTTTAATCCATTGTGACCTCCACGTCTCTTCCAAGGGGCATTAAAACTGTCAATTTAAATTACTCTGAACTCAACAGCTCTTCCAAGGAGTACTGTTATTGTCTTTTTATTCCACTCTAACCTCCACCATTATTCCAAGGGGCATTGACATTATCTATTTAGTCCACTGCGACCTCCACCACTCTTCCAAGGGGCATTAAGACCATATTGTTAAGCTACAGTGACCTCCACAACTCTTCCATGGGGCATTGATATTGTCTTTTTATTCCACTGTAACCTCCACCACTCTTCCAAGGGGCATTGATTTTGTCTTTTTATTCCACTGCGACCTCTACCACTCTTCCAATGGGCATTGATATTGTCTTTTTAATCCACTGCAACCTCCACCACTTTTCCAAGGGGCATTAAAGCAGTCTTGTTAAGCTACTGTCACGTCCATGTCTTTTCCACGGGGCATTGATATTGTCTTTTTATTCCACTGTAACCTCCACCACTCTTCCAAGTGGCATTGACATTGTCTTTTTATTCCACTGCGACTTCCACCTCTCTTCTAAGGGGCATTCATATTGTCTTTTTAATCCACTGCGACCTTCGCCACTCTTCCAAGGGGCATTAAAACAGTCTTGTTAAGCTACTGTGACCTCCACGTCTCTTCCAAGGGGCATTAAAACCGTCTGGTTAAACCACTCTGAACTCCACAGCTCTTCCAAGGGGCATTGATATTGTCTTTTTATTCCACTGTAACCTCCACCACTCTTCCAAGGGGCATTGATTTTGTCTTTTTATTCCACTGCGACCTCCACCACTCTTTCAATGGGCATTGTTATTGTCTTTTTAATCCCCTGCAACCTCCACCAGTCTTCCACTGGGCATTAAAACCGTCTTGTTAAGCTACTGTAACCTCCACGTCCCTTCCACGGGGCATTGGTATTGTCTTTTTATTCCAATGCGACCTCCACCACTCTTCCAAGGGGCATTAATATTGAAATTTTTAATCCACTGCGAACTCCACCACTCTTCCAAGGGTCATTAAAACCGTCTTGTTATACTACTGTGACGTTGACTTCTCTTCCAAGGGGCATTAAAACCATCTGGTTAAACCACTCTGAACTCCCCAGCTCTTCCAAGGGGCATTTGTATTGTCTTTTTAGTCCACTCTAACCTGCACAACTCTTCCAAGGGGCATTGATATTGTCATTTTATTCCAATGTAACCTCCACCACTCTTCCAAGGGGCATTGATTTTGTCTTTTTATTCCACTGCGACCTCTACCACCCTTCCAATGGGCATTGATATTGTCTTTTTAATCCACTTCGACCTCCTCCACTCTTCCAAGGGGCATAAAAACAGTCTTGTTAAGCTACTGTGATCTCCACGTTTCTTCCAAGGGGCATTAAAACTGTCTGGTAAAACCACTCTGAACTCCACAACTCTTCCAAGGGTCATTGATATTGTCTTTTTATTCCACTGTAACCTCCAGCACTCTTCCAAGTGGCACTGACACTGTCTTGTTATTCCACTGCGACTTCCACCTCTCTTCTAAGGGGCATAGATATTGTCTTTTTAATCCACTTCGACCTCCACCACTCTTCCAAGGGGCATAAAAACAGTCTTGTTAAGCTACTGTGACCTCCACGTCTCTTCCAAGGGGCATTAAAACTGTCTGGTAAAACCACTCTGAACTCCGCAGCTCTTCCAAGGGGCATTGATATTGTCTTTTTATTCCACTGTAACCTCCAGCACTCTTCCAAGTGGCACTGACATTGTCTTTTTATTCCAATGCGACTTCCACCTCTCTTCTAAGGGGCATTGATATTGTCTTTTTAATCCACTTCGACCTCCACCACTCTTCCAAGGGGCATAAAAGCAGTCTTGTTAAGCTACTGTGACCTCCACGTCTCATCCAAGGGGCATTAAAACTGTCTGGTAAAACCACTCTGAACTCCACAGCTCTTCCAAGGGGCATTTGTATTGTCTTTTTATTCCACTCTAACCTCCACAACTCTTCCAAGGGGCGTTGACGTTGTCTTTTTATTCCACTGCGACCTCCACCACTCCTCCAAGGGGCATTAAAACCATATTGTTAAGATACAGTGACCTCCACATCTCTTCCACGGGGCATTGATATTGTCTTTTTATTCCACTGTAACCTCCACCAATCTTCCAAGGGGCATTGATATTGTTTTTTTAATCCACTGCGACCTCCACCACTCTTCCAATGTGCATTAAAACCGTCTTGTTAAGTTACTGTGCCCTCCACGTCTATTCCACGGTGCCTTAAAACCTTCTGGTTAAACCACTGTGAACTCCACAGCTCTTCCAATGGACATTGATATAGTCTTTTTATTCCACTGTAACCTCCAACACTCTTGCAAGGGGCATTGATATTGTATTTTTATTTTACTGCGACCTCCACCACTCTTCCAAGGGGCATTAATATTGTCTTTGTATTCCACAGCGACCTCCACCACTCTTCCAAGGGTCATTGATATTGTCTTTTTATTCCACTCTAACCTCCAAACCTCCACCACTCTTCCAAGGGGCATTGATATTGTCTTTTTATTCCACTGCGACCTCCACCTCTCTTCCAAGGGGCATTAAAACCATCTTGTTAAGCTACTGTCACCTCCAAGTCTCTTCCACGAGGCATTGATATTGACTTTTTATTCCACTGCGACCTTCACATCTCTTCCAAGGGGAATTGATATTGTCTTTTTATTCCACTGCGACCTCCACCACTCTTCTAAAGGGCATTGATATTGTCTTTTTAATCCACTGCGACCTCCACCACTCTTCCAAGGGGCATTAAAACAGTCTTGATAAGCTACTGTGACCTCCACTTCTCTTCCAAGGTGCATTAAACCATCTGGTTAAACCTCTCTGTGCTCCACAGCTCTTCCAAGAGGCATTGATATTGTCTTTTTATTCGATTGTAACCTCCACCACTCTTCTAAAGCGCATTGATATTGTCTTTTTAATCCACTGCGACCTCCATCACTCTTCCAAGGGGCATTAAAACAGTCTTGATAAGCTACTGTGACCTCCACGTCTCTTCCAAGGGGCATTAAACCGTCTGGTTAAACCTCTCTGTACTCCACAGCTCTTCCAAGAGGCATTGATATTGTCTTTTTATTCGATTGTAACCTCCACCACTCTTCCAAGGGGCATTGATATTGTCTCTGTTTTCCACTGCGACCTCCACCACTCTTCCAAGTGGCTTTGATATTGTCTTTTTTATCCACTGCGACCTCCACCACTGTTCCAATGGGCATAAAAACCGACTTATTATGCTACTGTGACCTCCACGTCCCTTCCACGGGGCATTCATATTGTATTTTTATTCCATTGTGACCTCCACCACTCTTCCAAGGGGCATTAAAACCATCTTGTTAAGCTACTGTGACCTCCAAGTCTCTTCCAAGGGGCATTAAAACCGTCTGTTTAGACCGCTCTGAGCTCCACAGCTCTTCCAAGGGGCATTGACAATATCTATTTATTCCATTGTAACCTTCTTCACTCTTCCAAGTGCATTGATATTGTCTATTTATTCCTCTGCGACGTCCACGACTCTTCCAAGGGGCATTAAAACCGTCCTGTTAAGCTACTGTGACCTCTAAGTTTCTTACACAGGGCATTGATATTGTCTTTTTATTCCTCTGTAACCTCCACCACTCTTCCAAGGGGCATTAAGACCATCTTGTTAAGCTACAGTGACCTCCACAACTCTTCCATGGGGCATTGATATTGTCTTTTTATTCCACTGTAACCTCCACCACTCTTACAAGGGGCATTGATTTTGTCTTTTTATTCCACTGCGACCTCTTCCACTGTTCCAATGGGCAATGATATTGTCTTTTTAACCCACTGCAACCTCCACCACTCTTCCAAGGGGCATTAAAGCCGTCTTGTTAAGCTACTGTAACGTCCAAGTCTATTCCATGGGACATTGATATTGTCTTTTTATTCCACTGTAACCTATACCACTCTTCCAAGTGGCATTGACATTGTCTTTTTATTCCACTGCGACTTCCACCTCTCTTTTAAGGGGCATTGATATTGTCTTTTTAATCCACTGCGATCTCCACCACTCTTCCAAGGGGCATTAAAACAGTCTTGTTAAGCTACTGTGACCTCCACGTCTCTTCCAAGGGGCATTAAAACCGTCTCTTTAAACAACTCTGAACTCCACAGCTCTTCCAAGGTGCATTGATATTGTCTTTTTATTCCACTGTAACCTCCACCACTCTTCCAAGAGGCATTGATTTTGTCTTTTTATTCCACTGCGACCTCCACCACTCTTCCAATGGGCATTGTTATTGTCTTTTTAATCCCCTGCAACCTCCACCACTCTTCCAAGGGGCATTAAAACCGTCTTGTTAAGCTACTGTGACCTCCACGTCCCTTCCTCGGGGCATTGATATTGTCTTTTTATTCTACTGCGACCTCCACCACTCTTCCAAGGGGCATTGATATTGTCTTTTTAATCCCCTGCAAACTCCACCACTCTCCAAGGGGCATTAAAACCGTCTTGTTATGCTACTGTGACGTCGACTTCTCTTCCAAGGGGCATTAAAACCATCTTGTTAAACAACTCTGAACTTCACAGCTCTTCCAAGGGGCATTTGCATTGTCTTTTTATTCCACTCTAACCTCCACAACTCTTCCAAGGGGCATTGACATTGTCTTTTTATTCCACTGCGACCTCCACCACTCTTCCAAGGGGCATTATAACCATATTGTTAAGCTACAGTGACCACCACATCTCTTCCACGGGGCATTTATATTGTCTTTTTATTCCACTGCGACCTCCACCACTCTTCCAAGGGGCATTAAAACCGTCTTGTTAAGTTACTGTGACATCCACGTCTCTTCCAAGGAGCGTTAAAACCGTCTGGTTCTTCCAAGGGGCATTATTATTGTCTTTTTATTCCACTGTAACCTCCACCACTATTCCAAGGGGCATTGATATTGTCTTTTTATTCCACTGCGACCTCCACCAGTTCTCCAAGAGGCATTAAAACCGTCTTGTTAAGCTACTGTGACCTCCATGTCTCTTCCACGGGGCATTGAAATTGTCTTTTTATTCCAATGTAAACTCCACCACTCGTCCAAGGGGCATTGATAATGTCTTTTTATTCTACTGCGACCTCCACCACTCTTCCAAGGGGCATTGAAAATGTCTTTTTATTCCACTGCGACCTCCACCACTCTTCCAAGGCTCATTGATATTGTCTTTTTAATCCACTGCGACCTCCACCACTATTCCAAGGGTCATTAACACCGTCTTGTTAAGCTATTGTGACCTCCACATCTCTTCCACGGTGCATTGATATTGTCTTTTTATTTAACTGTAACCTCCACCACTGTTCCAAGGGGCATTGATATTGTCTTTTTATTCCACTGTAACCTCCATCACTCTTCCAAGGGGCATTGATATTGTCTTTTTATTCAACTGTACCCTCCACCCCTCTTCAAAGTGGCATTGATATTGTCTTTTTAATCCACTGCGACCTCAACCACTCTTCCAAGGGGAATTCATGCTGTCTTTTTAATCCACTGCGATCTCCACCACTCTTCCAAGGGGCATTAAAACCGTCTTGTTAAGCTACTGTCACCTCCACGTCCCTACCAAGGGGTATTAAAACTGTCAATTTAAACCACTCTGAACTCCACAGCTCTTGCAAGGGGCATTGATATTGTCTTTTTATTCCAATGTTACCTCCAGAACTCTTCCAAGGGGCATTGATATTGTCTTTTTATTCCACTGCAACTTCCATCTCTCTTCCAAGGGGCATTAAAATCATCTTGTTAAGCTACTATGACCTCCACGTCTCTTTCACGGGGCATTAATATTGTCTTTTTTTTCCACTGTAACCTCCACCACTCTTCCAAGGGGCATTGATATTGTCTTTTTATTCCACTGGGACCTTCACCACTCTTCCAAGTGGCATTGATATTGTCTTTCTAAACCACTTCGACCTCCACCACTCTTCCAAGGGGCATTAAAACCGTATTGTTAAGCTACTGTGACTTCAACGTCTCTTCCAAGGTGCATTAAAACCGTCAATTTAAACCACTCTGTACTCCTCAGCTCTTGCAAGAGGCATTGATATTGTCTTTTTACTCCACTGTAACCTACAGCACTCTTTCAAGGGGCATTGATATTGTCTTTTTATTCCACTACGACTTCGACCACTCTCCCAAGGTGTATTAAAAACATCTTGTTTAGCTACTGTAACGTCCATATCTATACCACGGGGCATTGATATTGTCTTTTTATTCCACTGTATCCTCCACCACTCTTCCAAGGGGTATTGATATTGTCTTTTTATTCCACTGCGACTTCCACCTCTCTTCTAAGGGTCATTGATATTGCCTTTTTAATCCACTGCGACCTCCACCTCTCTTACAAGAGGCATTAAAACAGTCTTGTTAAGCTACTGTGACCTCCACATCTCTTCCAAGGGGCATTAAAACCATCTGGTTAAACCACTCTGAACTCCACAGCTCTTCCAAGGGGCATTGATATTGTCTTTTTATTCGACTGTAACATCCACCACTCTTCCAAGCGGCATTGATATTGTCTTTTTATTCCACTGCGACCTCCACCACTCTTCCAAGGGGCATTGATATTGTCTTTTTAATCAACTGCGACCTCAACCTCTCTTCCAAGGGGCATTAAACCGTCTTGTGAAGCTACTGTGACCTCCACGTCCCTTCCACGGGTCATTGATATTGTCTTTTTATTCCACTGCGACCTGCACCACTCTTCCAAGGGGCATTGATATTGTCTTTTTAATCCAATGTGACCTCCACCACTCTTCCAAGGGGCATTGATATTGTCTTTTTAATCTACTGTGAACTCCACGTCTCATCCAAGGGGCATTAAAACAGTCAATTTAAACCACTCTGAACTCCACTGCTCTCTCAAGGAGCACTGGTATAGTCTTTTTATTCCTCTCTAACATCCACCACTCTTCCAAGGGGGCATTGACATTGTCGATTTATTCCACTGCGACCTCCACCACTCTTCCAAGGGGCATTAAGACCATCTTGTTAAGCTACAGTGACCTCCACAACTCTTCCATGGTGCATTGATATTGTCATTTTATTCCAATTTAACCTCCACCACTCTTCCAAGGGGCATTGATTTGTCTTTTTATTCCACTGCGACCTCTACCACCCTTCCAATGGGCATTGATATTGTCTTTTTAATCCACTTCGACCTCCTCCACTCTTCCAAGGGGCATAAAAACAGTCTTGTTAAGCTACTGTGATCTCCACGTCTCTTCCAAGGGGCATTAAAACTGTCTGGTAAAACCACTCTGAACTCCACAGCTCTTCCAAGGGGCATTGATATTGTCTTTTTATTCCACTGTAACCTCCAGCACTCTTCCAAGTGGCACTGACATTGTCTTGTTATTCCACTGCGACTTCCACCTCTCTTCTAAGGGGCATAGATATTGTCTTTTTAATCCACTTCGACCTCCACCACTCTTCCAAGGGGCATAAAAACGGTCTTGTTAAGCTACTGTGACCTCCACGTCTCTTCCAAGGGGCATTAAAACTGTCTGGTAAAACCACTCTGAACTCCGCAGCTCTTCCAAGGGGCATTGATATTGTCTTTTTATTCCACTGTAACCTCCAGCACTCTTCCAAGTGGCACTGACATTGTCTTTTTATTCCAATGCGACTTCCACCTCTCTTCTAAGGGGCATTGATATTGTCTTTTTAATCCACTTCGACCTCCACCACTCTTCCAAGGGGCATAAAAGCAGTCTTGTTAAGCTACTGTGACCTCCACGTCTCATCCAAGGGGCATTAAAACTGTCTGGTAAAACTACTCTGAACTCCACAGCTCTTCCAAGGGGCATTGATATTGTCTTTTTATTCCACTGAAACCTCCACCACTCTTTCAAGGGGCATTGATTTTGTCTTTTTATTCCACTGCGACCTCCACCACTCTTCCAATGGCCATTGTTACTGTCTTTTTAATCCCCTGCAACCTCCACCACTCTTCCAAGGGGCATTAAAACCATCTTGTTAAGCTACTGTGACCTCCACGTCCCTTCCACGGGTCATTAATATTGTCTTTTTATTCCACTGCGACCTCCTCCACTCTTACAAGGGGCATTGATATTGTCTTTTTAATCCACTGCGAACTCCACCACTCTTCCAAGGGGCATTAAAACCGTCTTGTTATGCTACTGTGACGTCGACTTCTCTTCCAAGGGGCATTAAAACCATCTGGTTAAACCACTCTGAACTCCACAGCTCTTCCAAGGGGCATTTGTATTGTCTTTTTATTCCACTCTAACCTCCACCACTCTTCCAAGTTTCATTGACATTGTCTTTTTATTCCACTGCGACCTCTACCACTCTTCCAAGGGGCATTAAAACCATATTTTTAAGATACAGTGACCTCCACATCTCTTCCACGGGGCATTGATATTGTCTTTTTATTCCACTGTAACCTCCACCAATCTTCCAAGGGGCATTGATATTGTTTTTTTAATCCACTGCGACCTCCACCACTCTTCCAATGTGCATTAAAACCGTCTTGTTAAGTTACTGTGCCCTCCACGTCTATTACACGGTGCCTTAAAACCTTCTGGTTAAACCACTGTGAACTCCACAGCTCTTCCAATGGGCATTGATATAGTCTTTTTATTCCACTGTAACCTCCAACACTCTTGCAAGGGGCATTGATATTGTATTTTTATTTTACTGCGACCTCCACCACTCTTCCAAGGGGCATTAATATTGTCTTTGTATTCCACTGCGACCTCCACCAGTCTTCCAAGGGTCATTGATATTGTCTTTTTATTCCACTCTAACCTCCAAACCTCCACCACTCTTCCAAGGGGCATTGATATTGTCTTTTTATTCCACTGCGACCTCCACCTCTCTTCCAAGGGGCATTAAAACCATCTTGTTAAGCTACTGTCACCTCCAAGTCTCTTCCACGAGTCATTGATATTGACTTTTTATTCCACTGCGACCTTCACATCTCTTCCAAGGGGAATTGATATTGTCTTTTTATTCCACTGCGACCTCCACCACTCTTCTAAAGGGCATTGATATTGTCTTTTTAATCCACTGCGACCTCCACCACTCTTCCAAGGGGCATTAAAACAGTCTTGATAAGCTATTGTGACCTCCACTTCTCTTCCAAGGTGCATTAAACCGTCTGGTTAAACCTCTCTGTGCTCCACAGCTCTTCCAAGAGGCATTGATATTGTCTTTTTATTCGATTGTAACCTCCACCACTCTTCTAAAGGGCATTGATATTGTCTTTTTAATCCACTGCGACCTCCATCACTCTTCCAAGGGGCATTAAAACAGTCTTGATAAGCTACTGTGACCTCCACGTCTCTTCCAAGGGGCATTAAACCGTCTGGTTAAACCTCTCTGTACTCCACAGCTCTTCCAAGAGGCATTGATATTGTCTTTTTATTCGATTGTAACCTCCACCACTCTTCCAAGGGGCATTGATATTGTCTCTGTTTTCCACTGCGACCTCCACCACTCTTCCAAGTGGCTTTGATATTGTCTTTTTTATCCACTGCGACCTCCACCACTGTTCCAATGGGCATAAAAAGCGTCTTATTATGCTACTGTGACCTCCACGTCCCTTCCACGGGGCATTCATATTGTCTTTTTATTCCATTGTGACCTCCACCACTCTTCCAAGGGGCATTAAAACCATCTTGTTAAGCTACTGTGACCTCCAAGTCTCTTCCAAGGGGCATTAAAACCGTCTGTTTAGACCGCTCTGAGCTCCACAGCTCTTCCAAGGGGCATTGACAATATCTATTTATTCCATTGTAACCTTCTTCACTCTTCCAAGTGCATTGATGTTGTCTATTTATTCCTCTGCGACGTCCACGACTCTTCCAAGGGGCATTAAAACCGTCCTGTTAAGCTACTGTGACCTCTAAGTTTCTTACACAGGGCATTGATATTGTCTTTTTATTCCTCTGTAACCTCCACCACTCTTCCAAGGGGCATTAAGACCATCTTGTTAAGCTACAGTGACCTCCACAACTCTTCCATGGGGCATTGATATTGTCTTTTTATTCCACTGTAACCTCCACCACTCTTCCAAGGGGCATTGATTTTGTCTTTTTATTACACTGCGACCTCTACCACTGTTCCAATGGGCAATGATATTGTCTTTTTAATCCACTGCAACCTCCACCACTCTTCCAAGGGGCATTAAAGCCGTCTTGTTAAGCTACTGTAACGTCCAAGTCTATTCCATGGGGCATTGATATTGTCTTTTTATTCCACTGTAACCTCCACCACTCTTCCAAGTGGCATTGACATTGTCTTTTTATTCCACTGCGACTTCCACCTCTCTTTTAAGGGGCATTGATATTGTCTTTTTAATCCACTGCGACCTCCACCACTCTTCCAAGGGGCATTAAAACAGTCTTGTTAAGCTACTGTGACCTCCACATCTCTTCCAAGGGGCATTAAAACCGTCTCTTTAAACAACTCTGAACTCCACAGCTCTTCCAAGGTGCATTGATATTGTCTTTTTATTCCACTGTAACCTCCACCACTCTTCCATGGGGCATTGATTTTGTCTTTTTATTCCACTGCGACCTCCACCACTCTTCCAATGGGCATTGTTATTGTCTTTTTAATCCCCTGCAACCTCCACCACTCTTCCAAGGGGCATTAAAACCATCTTGTTAAGCTACTGTGACCTCCACGTCCCTTCCACGGGTCATTGATATTGTCTTTTTATTCCACTGCGACCTCCTCCACTCTTACAAGGGGCATTGATATTGTCTTTTTAATCCACTGCGAACTCCACCACTCTTCCAAGGGGCATTAAAACCGTCTTGTTATGCTACTGTGACGTCGACTTCTCTTCCAAGGGGCATTAAAACCATCTGGTTAAACCACTCTGAACTCCACAGCTCTTCCAAGGGGCATTTGTATTGTCATTTTATTCCACTCTAACCTCCACCACTCTTCCAAGTTTCATTGACATTGTCTTTTTATTCCACTGCGACCTCTACCACTCTTCCAAGGGGCATTAAAACCATATTTTTAAGATACAGTGACCTCCACATCTCTTCCACGGGGCATTGATATTGTCTTTTTATTCCACTGTAACCTCCACCAATCTTCCAAGGGGCATTGATATTGTTTTTTTAATCCACTGCGACCTCCACCACTCTTCCAATGTGCATTAAAACCGTCTTGTTAAGTTACTGTGCCCTCCACGTCTATTCCACGGTGCCTTAAAACCTTCTGGTTAAACCATTGTGAACTCCACAGCTCTTCCAATGGGCATTGATATAGTCTTTTTATTCCACTGTAACCTCCAACACTCTTGCAAGGGGCATTGATATTGTATTTTTATTTTACTGCGAAATCCACCACTCTTCCAAGGGGCATTAATATTGTCTTTGTATTCCACTGCGACCTCCACCACTCTTCCAAGGGTCATTGATATTGTCTTTTTATTCCACTCTAACCTCCAAACCTCCACCACTCTTCCAAGGGGCATTGATATTGTCTTTTTATTCCACTGCGACCTCCACCTCTCTTCCAAGGGGCATTAAAACCATCTTGTTAAGCTACTGTCACCTCCAAGTCTCTTCCACGAGGCATTGATATTGACTTTTTATTCCACTGCGACCTTCACATCTCTTCCAAGGGGAATTGATATTGTCTTTTTATTCCACTGCGACCTCCACCACTCTTCTAAAGGGCATTGATATTGTCTTTTTAATCCTCTGCGACCTCCACCACTCTTCCAAGGGGCATTAAAACAGTCTTGATAAGCTACTGTGACCTCCACTTCTCTTCCAAGGTGCATTAAACCGTCTGGTTAATCCTCTCTGTGCTCCACAGCTCTTCCAAGAGGCATTGATATTGTCTTTTTATTCGATTGTAACCTCCACCACTCTTCTAAAGGGCATTGATATTGTATTTTTAATCCACTGCGACCTCCATCACTCTTCCAAGGGGCATTAAAACAGTCTTGATAAGCTACTGTGACCTCCACGTCTCTTCCAAGGGGCATTAAACCGTCTGGTTAAACCTCTCTGTACTCCACAGCTCTTCCAAGAGGCATTGATATTGTCTTTTTATTCGATTGTAACCTCCACCACTCTTCCAAGGGGCATTGATATTGTCTCTGTTTTCCACTGCGACCTCCACCACTCTTCCAAGTGGCTTTGATATTGTCTTTTTTATCCACTGCGACCTCCACCACTGTTCCAATGGGCATAAAAAACGTCTTATTATGCTACTGTGACCTCCACGTCCCTTCCACGGGGCATTCATATTGTCTTTTTATTCCATTGTGACCTCCACCACTCTTCCAAGGGGCATTAAAACCATCTTGTTAAGCTACTGTGACCTCCAAGTTTCTTCCAAGGGGCATTAAAACCGTTTGTTTAGACCGCTCTGAGCTCCACAGCTCTTCCAAGGGGCATTGACAATATCTATTTATTCCATTGTAACCTTCTTCACTCTTCCAAGTGCATTGATATTGTCTATTTATTCCTCTGCGACGTCCACGACTCTTCCAAGGGGCATTAAAACCGTCCTGTTAAGCTACTGTGACCTCTAAGTTTCTTACACAGGGCATTGATATTGTCTTTTTATTCCTCTGTAACCTCCACCACTCTTCCAAGGGGCATTAAGACCATCTTGTTAAGCTACAGTGACCTCCACAACTCTTCCATGGGGCATTGATATTGTCTTTTTATTCCACTGTAACCTCCACCACTCTTCCAAGGGGCATTGATTTTGTCTTTTTATTACACTCCGACCTCTACCACTGTTCCAATGGGCAATGATATTGTCTTTTTAATCCACTGCAACCTCCACCACTCTTCCAAGGGGCATTAAAGCCGTCTTGTTAAGCTACTGTAACGTCCAAGTCTATTCCATGGGGCATTGATATTGTCTTTTTATTCCACTGTAACCTCCACCACTCTTCCAAGTGGCATTGACATTGTCTTTTTATTCCACTGCGACTTCCACCTCTCTTTTAAGGGGCATTGATATTGTCTTTTTAATCCACTGCGACCTCCACCACTCTTCCAAGGGGCATTAAAACAGTCTTGTTAAGCTACTGTGACCTCCACGTCTCTTCCAAGGGGCATTAAAACCGTCTCTTTAAACAACTCTGAACTCCACAGCTCTTCCAAGGTGCATTGATATTGTCTTTTTATTCCACTGTAACCTCCACCACTCTTCCATGGGGCATTGATTTTGTCTTTTTATTCCACTGCGACCTCCACCACTCTTCCAATGGGCATTGTTATTGTCTTTTTAATCCCCTGCAACCTCCACCACTCTTCCAAGGGGCATTAAAACCATCTTGTTAAGCTACTGTGACCTCCACGTCCCTTCCACGGGTCATTGATATTGTCTTTTTATTCCACTGCGACCTCCTCCACTCTTACAAGGGGCATTGATATTGTCTTTTTAATCCACTGCGAACTCCACCACTCTTCCAAGGGGCATTAAAACCGTCTTGTTATGCTACTGTGACGTCGACTTCTCTTCCAAGGGGCATTAAAACCATCTGGTTAAACCACTCTGAACTCCACAGCTCTTCCAAGGGGCATTTGTATTGTCTTTTTATTCCACTCTAACCTCCACCACTCTTCCAAGTTTCATTGACATTGTCTTTTTATTCCACTGCGACCTCTACCACTCTTCCAAGGGGCATTAAAACCATATTTTTAAGATACAGTGACCTCCACATCTCTTCCACGGGGCATTGATATTGTCTTTTTATTCCACTGTAACCTCCACCAATCTTCCAAGGGGCATTGATATTGTTTTTTTAATCCACTGCGACCTCCACCACTCTTCCAATGTGCATTAAAACCGTCTTGTTAAGTTACTGTGCCCTCCACGTCTATTCCACGGTGCCTTAAAACCTTCTGATTAAACCATTGTGAACTCCACAGCTCTTCCAATGGGCATTGATATAGTCTTTTTATTCCACTGTAACCTCCAACACTCTTGCAAGGGGCATTGATATTGTATTTTTATTTTACTGCGACCTCCACCACTCTTCCAAGGGGCATTAATATTGTCTTTGTATTCCACTGCGACCTCCACCACTCTTCCAAGGGTCATTGATATTGTCTTTTTATTCCACTCTAACCTCCAAACCTCCACCACTCTTCCAAGGGGCATTGATATTGTCTTTTTATTCCACTGCGACCTCCACCTCTCTTCCAAGGGGCATTAAAACCATCTTGTTAAGCTACTGTCACCTCCAAGTCTCTTCCACGAGGCATTGATATTGACTTTTTATTCCACTGCGACCTTCACATCTCTTCCAAGGGGAATTGATATTGTCTTTTTATTCCACTGCGACCTCCACCACTCTTCTAAAGGGCATTGATATTGTCTTTTTAATCCACTGCGACCTCCACCACTCTTCCAAGGGGCATTAAAACAGTCTTGATAAGCTACTGTGACCTCCACTTCTCTTCCAAGGTGCATTAAACCGTCTGGTTAAACCTCTCTGTGCTCCACAGCTCTTCCAAGAGGCATTGATATTGTCTTTTTATTCGATTGTAACCTCCACCACTCTTCTAAAGGGCATTGATATTGTCTTTTTAATCCACTGCGACCTCCATCACTCTTCCATGGGGCATTAAAACAGTCTTGATAAGCTACTGTGACCTCCACGTCTCTTCTAAGGGGCATTAAACCGTCTGGTTAAACCTCTCTGTACTCCACAGCTCTTCCAAGAGGCATTGATATTGTCTTTTTATTCGATTGTAACCTCCACCACTCTTCCAAGGGGCATTGATATTGTCTCTGTTTTCCACTGCGACCTCCACCACTCTTCCAAGTGGCTTTGACATTGTCTTTTTTATCCACTGCGACCTCCACCACTGTTCCACTGGGCATAAAAAACGTCTTATTATGCTACTGTGACCTCCACGTCCCTTCCACGGGGCATTCATATTGTCTTTTTATTCCATTGTGACCTCCACCACTCTTCCAAGGGGCATTAAAACCATCTTGTTAAGCTACTGTGACCTCCACGTCTCTTCCAAGGGGCATTAAAACCGTCTGTTTAGACCGCTCTGAGCTCCACAGCTCTTCCAAGGGGCATTGACAATATCTATTTATTCCATTGTAACCTTCTTCACTCTTCCAAGTGCATTGATATTGTCTATTTATTCCTCTGCGACGTCCACGACTCTTCCAAGGGGCATTAAAACCGTCCTGTTAAGCTACTGTGACCTCTATGTTTCTTAAACAGGGCATTGATATTGTCTTTTTATTCCTCTGTAACCTCCACCACTCTTCCAAGGGGCATTAAGACCATCTTGTTAAGCTACAGTGACCTCCACAACTCTTCCATGGGGCATTGATATTGTCTTTTTATTCCACTGTAACCTCCACCACTCTTCCAAGGGGCATTGATTTTGTCTTTTTATTCCACTGCGACCTCTACCACTGTTCCAATGGGAAATGATATTGTCTTTTTAATCCACTGCAACCTCCACCACTCTTCCAAGGGGCATTAAAGCCGTCTTGTTAAGCAACTGTAACGTCCAAGTCTATTCCATGGGGCATTGATATTGTCTTTTTATTCCACTGTAACCTCCACCACTCTTCCAAGTGGCATTGACATTGTCTTTTTATTCCACTGCGACTTCCGCCTCTCTTTTAAGGGGCATTGATATTGTCTTTTTAATCCACTGCGACCTCCACCACTCTTCCAAGGGGCATTAAAACAGTCTTGTTAAGCTACTGTGACCTCCACGTCTCTTCCAAGGGGCATTAAAACCGTCTCTTTAAACAACTCTGAACTCCACAGCTCTTCCAAGGTGCATTGATATTGTCTTTTTATTCCCTGTAACCTCCACCACTCTTCCAAGAGGCATTGATTTTGTCTTTTTATTCCACTGCGACCTCCACCACTCTTCCAATGGGCATTGTTATTGTCTTTTTAATCCCCTGCAACCTCCACCACTCTTCCAAGGGGCATTAAAACCGTCTTGTTAAGCTACTGTGACCTCCACGTCCCTTCCTCGGGGCATTGATATTGTCTTTTTATTCTACTGCGACCTCCACCACTCTTCCAAGGGGCATTGATATTGTCTTTTTAATCCCCTGCAAACTCCACCACTCTCCAAGGGGCATTAAAACCGTCTTGTTATGCTACTGTGACGTCGACTTCTCTTCCAAGGGGCATTAAAACCATTTTGTTAAACAACTCTGAACTTCACAGCTCTTCCAAGGGGCATTTGCATTGTCTTTTTATTCCACTCTAACCTCCACAACTCTTCCAAGGGGCATTGACATTGTCTTTTTATTCCACTGCGACCTCCACCACTCTTCCAAGGGGCATTAAAACCATATTGTTAAGCTACAGTGACCACCACATCTCTTCCACGGGGCATTTATATTGTCTTTTTATTCCACTGCGACCTCCACCACTCTTCCAAGGGGCATTAAAACCGTCTTGTTAAGCTACTGTCACCTCCACGTCCCTATGAAGGGGTATTAAAACTGTCAATTTAAACCACTCTGAACTCCACAGCTCTTGCAAGGGGCATTGATGTTGTCTTTTTATTCCAATGTTACCTCCAGCACTCTTCCAAGGGGCATTGATATTGTCTTTTTATTCCACTGCAAATTCCATCTCTCTTCCAAGGGGCATTAAAATCATCTTGTTAAGCTACTATGACCTCCATGTCTCTTTCACGGGGCATTAATATTGTCTTTTTTTTCCACTGTAACCTCCACCACTCTTCCAAGGGGCATTGATATTGTCTTTTTATTCCACTGGGACCTTCACCACTCTTCCAAGTGGCATTGATATTGTCTTTTTAAACCACTTCGACCTCCACCACTCTTCCAAGGGGCATTAAAACCGTATTGTTAAGCTACTGTGAACTCAACGTCTCTTCCAAGGTGCATTAAAACCATCAATTTAAACCACTCTGAACTCCTCAGCTCTTGCAGGAGGCATTGATATTGTCTTTTTACTCCACTGTAACCTACAGCACTCTTTCAAGGGGCATTGATATTGTCTTTTTATTCCACTACGACTTCGACCACTCTCCCAAGGTGTATTAAAAACATCTTGTTTAGCTACTGTAACGTCCATATCTATACCACGGGGCATTGATATTGTCTTTTTGTTCCACTGTATCCTCCACCACTCTTCCAAGGGGTATTGATATTGTCTTTTTATTCCACTGCGACTTCCACCTCTCTTCTAAGGGTCATTGATATTGCCTTTTTAATCCACTGCGACCTACACCTCTCTTACAAGAGGCATTAAAACAGTCTTGTTAAGCTACTGTGACCTCCACATCTCTTCCAAGGGGCATTAAAATCATCTGGTTAAACCACTCTGAACTCCACAGCTCTTCCAAGGGGCATTGATATTGTCTTTTTATTCGACTGTAACATCCACCACTCTTCCAAGCGGCATTGATATTGTCTTTTTATTCAACTGCGACCTCCACCACTCTTCCAAGGGGCATTGATATTGTCTTTTTATTCCACTGCGACCTCCACCACTCTTCCAATGGGCATTGTTACTGTCTTTTTAATCCCCTGCAACCTCCACCACTCTTCCAAGGGGCATTAAAACCATCTTGCTAAGCTACTGTGACCTCCACGTCCCTTCCACGGGTCATTGATATTGTCTTTTTATTCCACTGCGACCTCCTCCACTCTTCCAAGGGGCATTGATATTGTCTTTTTAATCCACTGCGAACTCCACCACTCTACCAAGGGGCATTAAAACCGTCTTGTTATGCTACTGTGACGTCGACTTCTCTTCCAAGGGGCATTAAAACCATCTGGTTAAACCACTCTGAACTCCACAGCTCTTCCAAGGGGCATTTGTATTGTCTTTTTATTCCACTCTAACCTCCACCACTCTTCCAAGATTCATTGACATTGTCTTTTTATTCCACTGCGACCTCTACCACTCTTCCAAGGGGCATTAAAACCATATTTTTAAGATACAGTGACCTCCACATCTCTTCCACAGGGCATTGATATTGTCTTTTTATTCCACTGTAACCTCCACCACTCTTCCAAGGTTCATTGATATTGTTTTTTTATTCCACTGCGACCTCCACCACTCTTCCAAGGGGCATTAAAACCGTCTTGTTGAGTTACTGTGAACTCCACGTCTCTTCCAAGGAGCTTTAAAACCGTCTGGTTATACAACGCTGAACTCCACAGCTCTTCCAAGGGGCATTATTATTGTCTTTTTATTCCACTGTAACCTTCACCAGTATTCCAAGGGGCATTGATATTGTCTTTTTATTCCACTGCGACCTCCAACAGTCCTCCAAGAGGCATTAAAAACATCTTGATAAGCTACTGTGACCTCCACGTCTCTTCCACGGGGCATAGAAATTGTCTTTTTATACCACTGTAACCTCCACCACTCGTCCAAGGTGCATTGATATTGTCTTTTTATTCCACTGCGACTTCCACCTCTCTTCCAAGGGGCATTAAAACCGTCTTGTTAAGCTACTGTGACCTCCAAGTCTCTTTCACGGGGCATTGATATTGTCTTTTTATTCCACTGTAACCTCCACCACTCCTCCAAGGGGCATTGATATTGTCTTTTTATTCCACTGGGACCTTCACCACTCTTCCAAGTGTCATTGATATTGTCTTTTTAATCCACTGCGACCTCCACCACTCTTCCAAGGGGCATTAAAACTTTTCCTATGGGAACTGATATTGTCTTTTTATTATTATTATTATTATTTATTATTATAGCGCCATTTATTTCATGGCGCTTTACATGTGATAGGGATATACCTAATAAAAGCATTTACATAATCTTAACAAAACGAGTCAGCGACTGGTACAGGAGGAGCAAGGACCCTGCCCACGAGGGCTCACATTCTAGAAGGGATGGGTGAGGATACATTAGGTGAGGGTAGAGTTGGTCGTGCAGTGGTGGTTGCTGCAGGTTGTAGGCTTGTCGGAAGAGGTGGGTCTTCAGGTTTCTTTTGAAGGTTTCCACGGTCGGCGAGAGTCTGATGTGTTGGGGTAGAGAGTTCCAGAGTAGGGGGGATGCACGGGAGAAATCTTGTATACGATTGTGGGAGGAGGAGATAAGAGGGGAGTAGAGAAGGAGATCTTGTGAGGATCGGAGGTTGCGTGTAGGTAAGTATCGGGAGACTAGGTAACAGATGTATGGGGGAGACACGTTGTGTATGGCTTTGTATGCCATGGTTAGAGTTTTGAACTGGATTCTCTGGGCAATGGGGAGCCAGTGATGAGATTGACAGAGAGGAGAGGCCGGGGAATAGCGGGGGAACAGGTGAATTAGTCGAGTAGCAGAGTTTAGGATAGATTGGAGAGGCGCAAGAGTGTTCTAAGGGAGGCCACGGTGCAGGAGGTTGCAGTAGTCGAGGCGGGATATGATGAGGGCATGCACTAGTGTTTTTGCAGAGTCTTTGCTGAGGAATGCACGGATCCGGGAGATGTTTTTGAGTTGGAGTTGGCAGTAAGTGGAAAGGGCTTGGATATGTGGCTTGAAGGAGAGATCAGAGTCCAGGGTTACTCCAAGGCAGCGAGCTTGTGGGACTGGGGAAGTGAACAGCCATTGACATTGATGGCTAGGTCAGATGGGGGATGTGAATGAGAGGGTGGAAAGATGATGAACTCTGTTTTATCCATGTTGAGTTTAGAAATCTGTCAGAGAAGAAGAATGACATGGCGGACAGACATTGTGGGAATTTGGTTAGTAGGGAGGAGATATCGGGTCCAGAGAGGTAGATCTGTGTGACGTCAGCATAGAGGTGATACTGAAAACCGTGAGATTCTATGAGCTGTCCCAGGCCAAATGTGTAGATGAAGAAGAGCAGAGGTCCTAGAATTGAACCTTTGGAGACACCGACAGATAGGGGGCGAGATGAGGAGGTGGTGCGTGAGTGGGAGACGCTGAATGTCCTGTCTGTTAAGTATTAGGAGATCCAAGATAGAGCCAAGTCCGTGATGCCAAGAGATGAGAGAATCTGGAGTAAGAGGTAATGGTCCACTGTGTCAAAGGCAGATGACAGGTCCAGAAGGAGGAGGATGGAGTAGTGTCGCTTGGATTTGGCATTTAGTAGGTCGTTGGTGACTTTGGTCAGGGCAGTTTCAGTCAAGTGATGCGGTCGGAAGCCAGATTGCAGGCAGTCGAAGAGGGAGCAGGAGGAGAGGTGGGAGGACACTTCAAGGTGGACATGTTGTTCTAGTAGTTTTGAGGCAAAGGGAGGAGTGATATGGGGCAGTAGCTAGTCAGAGAGGAAGGGTCAAGGGAGGGCTTTTTGAGAATGGGTGTGATTGCGGCATGTTTGAAACATGAGGGGAAGACACCGGTTGTTAGTGACAGATTGAAGAGGTGGGTTAGGGTTGGGATGAAGACTGTGGTAAGGTTATTGATGAGGTGGGATGGGATTGGGTCAAGTTCACAGGTGGTGAGGTGTGATTTGGAGAGTAAAGAGGAGACTTGACCTTCTGTAATGGTGGAGAAGTGGGGTTTGGAGGAGGAGGGTTGAATAGATATGAGGAGGGGTTGTGTGGACTTTAGGCAAAAATTTTGTCTGATGGTGTCAATCTTCTGTTTGAAGAATGAGGCACAGTCGTCGGCTGAGATGAGAGAAGAGGGAGGAGGTGCTGGGGGACGAAGGAGAGAGTTGAAAGTGTTAAATAGCTGTTTAGGGTTGTGAGATAGGGAGGATATGAGAGATGAGAAGTAAGTTTGTTTTGCTGTAGTGAGTGCGGACTTGAAATTAGTGAGGGATTGCTTGAATGCGATGAAGTGCTCGATGGAGTGAGACCTTTTCCATCTCCGCTCCGCAACCCTGGAGGCCCGGCGCAGTTCTTTAGTAAGTTTAGTGTGCCAGGGTTGCCTGTTGAATGTGCGAGATGTGGTGTGTGAGAGAGGGGCGATCGAGTCTAGAGCTGCAGCTATTGTGGTGTTATATGAAGCAGCAGCAAAGTCTGCATCGTGTAAGGAATTTATGTCTGTAAGAGGGAGGAGGGATTCAGAGAGTGAGTGTAAGTCAAGGTGTTTGAGATTTCTGCGAGGGTATGCAAGTTTGTGGAGTGGGGATTGTTGCCCCGGGGAGGAGAGAGAAAAGAATGTAAGTAGGCTGTGATCAGAGAGAGGGAGAGGTGAGTTAGAGAGGTTAGATAGGGAACAGAGGCGGGTGAAGATGAGGTCCAGTGTGTGGCCATCTTTGTGGGTGGGTGTGGAAGACCATTGAGTGAGTCCGATGGAGGAAGTGAGAGATATGAACTTAGAGACAGACGAGTGGGAAGTGTTAATGGGGATGTTGAAGTCACCCATTATGATAGTGGGGATGTCAGTGGAGAGGAAGTGAAGCAGCCAGGTGGTGAAGTGGTTTAAGAAGGTGGTGGCTTGCCCTGGGGGTCAGTAAACGATGGCCAGTTGGAGGTTGGAGGGGGAATAGATGCGCACACAGTGCACCTCAAAAGAGGGGAGTGTAACGGAGGGTGGCAGTGGGATTTGGGTGAAAGCGCAGTGTTCTGATAGGAGAAAACCTACGCCTCCACCATGTTTGCCGTTGGGGCGGGGGGGTGTTGGAAAAGTGGAATCCGCCATATGAAAGTGCAGCTGGGGAGGCTGTGTCAGAGGGGGTGAGCCAGGTTTCAGTGATGGCGAGGAAGGAAAGTTTGTTTGTAATGAAAAGATCGTGGATGAAGGAAAGTTTGTTGCAGACAGAGCAAGCGTTCCATAGAGCTCCTGTTAGAGCAACTAAGGGAGTGGGGATAGGTTGGATGGGTATGAGGTTAGAAGGGTTGCGACAGTTTGTGGAAGGTTGTGGATAGGAGAAAGAAGTAACTGTGGGGATATGGCGAGGAGGACCAGGATTTGGAGAGATATCTCCAGCAGTGAGGAGGAGCAGAGAAAGTGTTAGCAGGTGGGAGCAAGAGAGAGCATGAGGTGGCCTTCTGTGTTTGGAGATCCAGGATTGAATGTTTAGGAATCATTTGGAGGAGGAGGTGAGATGAATGGGGAGGATGGAGGGAGAGATGAAGAGTTTCTTACTAGGTATCGGGATTTCAGGGGTTACTAGAAATGGAGGACTATAGAGGAAAATGTGAGAGCTAACAGAAACATAGTTGAAAGAGAGTAAGTGATCAAAGTGTTGGTTACCTGACTTCTGCCCTGACTAACAGCCTCTGAAATAACTGCCACTTATCTCCGAAGCCACTTTGCACAAGAAGAAGCGTGCACCCCTTACAGAGCTTCTAAATATATAGGGCACATTAAACTATCAGGTGAAGGGCATTGTGGGAGCTGCATATGGCTAAATTAGCAGCTGGTCGTCTCACCAGGAGATGGCTGGGTGATCAAACACAGAGCTAGGACTCTAGTCTCTGCAGTTTAGCACCTCTAAAAATCAGATAAGATCTATAGTGGGGAAGGGACAGACATATGTGGGTACTGAATGGAGTGGAACAGATAAAGCAGAGAAGTTATGCAGAGCATGTACCAGTGAGGTGAATCAGCAAAGCAGAGCATTACATTACAGCAGACACAGCAAGCAGAGAAGTTATGCAGAGCATGTACCAGTGAGGTGAATCAGCAAAGCAGAGCATTAGATTACAGCAGACACATCAAGCAGAGAAGTTATGCAGAGCATGTACCACTGAGGTTATTCCACTGCGACCTCCACCACTCTTCCAAGGGGCATTGATATTGTCTTTTTATTCCTCTGCGACCTCCGCCACTCTTCCAAAGGGCATTGATATTGTCTTTTATTCCACTGTAACCTCCACCACTGTTCTAAGGGGCATTAAAACAGTCTTGTTAAGCTACTGTGACCTCCACGTCTCTTCCACAGGGCATTGTTATTGTCTTTTTATTCCACTGCGACCTCCACCACTCTGCCAAGGGGCACTAAAACAGTCTTGTTAAGCTACTGTGATGTCCACGTCTCTTCCACGGGGCATTGATATTGTCTTTTTATTCCACTGTAACCTCCACCACTCTTCCAAGAGGCATTGATATTGTCTTTTTTTCCACTGTAACCTCCACCACTCAACCAAGGGGCATTGATATTGTCTTTTTATATTACTGCGACCACCACCACTCTTCCAAGGGGCATTGATATTGTCTTTTTAATCCACTGCGACCTCCACCACTCTTCCAAGGGGCATTAAAACCGTCTTGCTAAGCTACTGTGACCTCCTCGTCTCTTCCAAGGGGCACTAAAACCGTTTGGTTAAACCACTCTGTACTCCACAGCTTTTCCAAGGGGCATTGATATTGTCTTTTTATTCCACTGTAACCTCCACCACTCTTCCAAGAGGCAATGATATTGTCTTTTTTTCCACTGTAACCTCCACCACTCTACCAAGGGGCATTGATATTGTCTTTTTATATTACTGCGACCACCACCACTCTTCCAAGGGGCATTGATATTGTCTTTTTAATCCACTGCGACCTCCACCACTCTTCCAAGGGGC
This sequence comes from Phyllobates terribilis, assembly GCF_046119375.1. Taxonomy (NCBI): domain Eukaryota; kingdom Metazoa; phylum Chordata; class Amphibia; order Anura; family Dendrobatidae; genus Phyllobates; species Phyllobates terribilis. The sequence goes on along the minus strand of NW_027362775.1, from coordinate 15,835,514 downwards.
ATTAAAACCATATTGCTAAGCTACTGTGACCTCCTCGTCTCTTCCAAGGGGCACTAAAACCGTTTGGTTAAACCACTCTGTACTCCACAGCTTTTCCAAGGGGCATTGATATTGTCTTTTTATTTAATTGGAAACTCCACCACTCTTCCAAGGGGCATTGATATTGTCTTTTTATTCCACTGTAACCTCCACCATTCTTCCAAGGGACATTGATTTTGTCTTTTTATTCCACTGTAACCTCCACCACCCTTCCAAGGGGCATTGATATTGTCTTTTTATTCCACCGTAACCTCCACCACTCTTCCAAGGGGCATTGATATTGTCTTTTTAATCCACTGCGACCTCTACCACTCCTCCAAGGGGCTTTAAAACAGTCTTGATAAGCTTCTGTGACCTCCACATCTCTTCCAAGGGGCATTAAAACAGCATGGTTATAGCACTCTGAACTCCACAGCTCTTCCAAGAGTCATTGATATTGTCTTTTTATTCAACTGTAACCTCCACCACTCTTCCAAGAGTCATTGATATTGTCTTTTTATTCTACTGCGACCTTCACGTCTGTTCCAAGGGGCATTAAATCCGTCAATTTAAACCACTTTGAACTCCACAGCTCTTGCAATAGGCATTGATATTGTCTTTTTATTCCACTGTAACCTCCACCACTCTTCCAAGGGGCATTGATTTTGTCTTTTTAATCGATTGCGACCTCCATCTCTCTTCCAAGATTCACTAAAACCGTCTTGTTTGGCTACTGTGACCTCCACGTCTATTCCACGATGCCTTAAAACCTTCTGGTTAAACCACTGTGAACTCCACAGCTCTTCCAAGGGGCATTGATATTGTCTTTTTATTCCACTGTAACCTCCACCACTCTTCCAAGGGGCATTGATATTGTCTTTTTATATTACTGCGACCACCACCACTCTTCCAAGGGGCATTAATATTGTCTTTTTATTCCACTGCGACCTCCACCACTCTTCCAAGAGTCATTGATATTGTCTTTTTATTCCACTGTAACCTCCACCACTCTTCCAAGGGGCATTGATATTGTCTTTTTATTCCACTGCGACCTCCACCTCTCTTCCAAGGGGCATTAAAACCATCTTGTTAAGCTACTGTGACCTCCACGTCTCTTCCACGAGGCATTGATATTGTCTTTTTATTCCACTGCGATCTCCACATCTCTTCCAAGTGGAATTGATATTGTCTTTATATTCCACTGCGACCTCCACCACTCTTCTAAGGGGCATTGATATTGTCTTTTTAATCTACCGTGACCTCCACCACTCTTCCAAGGGCATTAAGACAGTTTTGATAAGCTACTGTGACCTCCACGTCTCTTCCAAGGGGCATTAAAACCGTCTGGTTAAACCACTCTGAACTTCACAGCTCTTCGAAGAGGAACTGATATTGTCTTTTATTCGACTGTAACCTCCACACTCTTCCAAGGGGCATTAAAACCGTCTTGTTAAGCTACTGTGACCTCCACGTCTCTTCCAAGGGGCATTAAAACGGTCAATTTAAACCACTCTGATCTCCACAGCTCTTGCAAGAGGCATTGATATTGTCTTTTTATTCCACTGTAACCTCCACAACTCTTCCAAGGGGCATTGATTTTGTCTTTTTAATCCACTGCGACCTCCATCACTCTTCCAAGAAGCATTAAAACCATCTTGTTTAGCTACTGTGACCTTCACGTCTATTTCATGGTACCTTAAAACCTTCTGATTAAACCACTGTGAACTCCACAGCTCTTCCAAGGGGCATTGATATTGTCTTTTTATTCCACTGTAACCTCCACCACTCTTCCAAGGGGCATTGATATTGTCTTTTTATTTTACTGCGACCTCCACCACTCTTCCAAGCGGCATTAATATTGTCTTTTTATTCCACTGCGACTTCCACCACTCTTCCAAGGGTCATTGATATTGTCTTTTTATTCCACTGCGACCTCCACCTCTCTTCCAAGGGGCATTAAAACTATCTTGTTAAGCTACTGTGACCTCCAAGTCTCTTCCACGAGGCACTGATATTGTCTTTTTATTACACTGCGACCTCCTCCACTCTTCCATGGGTCATTGATGTTGTCTTTTTATTCCACTGTAACCTCCACCACTCTTCCAAGGGGCATTGACATTGTCTATTTATTCCACTGCGACCTCCACCACTCTTCCAAGGGGCATTAAGACCATCTTCTTAAGCTACAGTGACCTCCACAACTCTTCCATGGGACATTGATATAGTCTTTTTATTCCACTGTAACCTCCACCACTCTTCCAAGTGGCATTGACATTGTCTTTTTATTCCACTGCGACTTCCACCTCTCTTCTAAGGGGCATTGATATTGTCTTTTTAATCCACTGCGACCTCCACCACTCTTCCAAGGGGCATTAAAACAGTCTTGTTAAGCTACTGTGACCTCCACGTCTCTTCCAAGGGGCATTAAAACCGTCTGGTTAAACCACTCTGAACTCCACAGATCTTCCAAGGGCCATTGATATTGTCTTTTTATTCCACTGTAACCTCCGCCACTCTTCCATGGGGCATTGATTTTGTCTTTTTATTCCACTGCGACCTCCACCACTCTTCCAAGTGGCATTGTTATTGTCTTTTTATTCCACTGCGACCTCCACCTCTCTTCCAAGGGGCATTAAAACAATCTTGTTAAGCTACTGTGACCTCCAAGTCTCTTCCACGAGGCATTGATATTGTCTTTTTGTTCCACTGTGAACTCCACCACTCTTGCAAGGGGCATTGACATTGTCTATTTATTCCACTGAGTCCTCCACCACTTTTCCAAGGGGCATTAAGACCATCTTGTTAAGCTACAGTGACCTCCACAACTCTTCCATGGGGCATTGATATAGTCTTTTTATACCACTGCAACCTCCACCACTCTTCCAATGGGCATTGATATTGTCTTTTTAATCCACCTCAACCTCCACCACTCTACCAAGGGGCATAAAAGCCATCTTGTTAAGCTACTGTCACGTACATGTCTATTCCACGGGGCATTGATATTGTCTTTTTATTTCACTGTAACCTCCACCACTCTTCCAAGTGGCATTGACAATGTCTTTTTATTCCACTGCGACTTCCACCTCTCTTCTAAGGGGCATTGATATTGTCTTTTTAATCCACTGCGACCTCCATCACTCTTCCAAGGGGCATTAAAACAGTCTTGTTAAGCTACTGTGACCTTCATGTCTCTTCCAAGGGGCATTAAAACCATCTGGTTAAACCACTCTGAACTCCACAGCTCTTCCAAGGGCCATTGATATAGTCTTTTTATTCCACTGTAACCTCCGCCACTCTTCCATGTGGCATTGATTTTGTCTTTTTATTCCACTGCGACCTCCACCACTCTTCCAAGGGGCATTGATATTGTCTTTTTAATCCACTGCGAACTCCACCACTATTCCAAGGGGCATTAAAACCGTCTTGTTATGCTACTGTGACGTCGACATCTCTTCTAAGGGGCATTAAAACCATCTGGTTAAACCACTCTGAACTCCAAAGCTCTTCCAAGGGGCATTTGCATTGTCTTTTTATTCCACTCTAACCACCACCACTCTTCCAAGGGGCATTGACATTGTCTTTTTATTCCACTGCGACCTCCAACACTCTTCCAAGGGTCATTAAAACCATATTGTTAAGCTACAGTGACCTCAACATCTCTTGCACGGGGCATTGATATTGTCTTTTTATTCCACTGTAACCTCCACCAATCTTCCAAGGGGCATTGATATTGTTTTTTAATTCCACTGCGACCTCCACCACTCTTCCAAAGGGCATTAAAACCGTCTTGTTAAGTTACTGTGACCTCCACGTCTCTTCCAAGGAGCGTTAAAACCGTCTGGTTATACCACTCTGAACTCCACAGCTCTTCCAAGGGACATTATTATTGTCTTTTTATTCCACTGTAACCTCCACCACTCGTCCAAGGGGCATTGATATTGTCTTTTTATTCCACTGCAACCTCCACCACTCTTCCAAGGGGCATTGATATTGTCTTTTTAATCCACTGCGACCTCCACCACTCTTCCAAGGGGCATTAAAACCGTTTTATTAAGCTATTGTGACCTCCACATCTCTTCCACGGGGCATTAATATTGTCTTTCTTTTTAACTGGAACCTCCACCACTGTTCCAAGGGGCATTGATATTGTCTTTTTGTTCCACTGTAAACTCCATCACTCTTCCAAGGGGCATTGATATTGTCTTTTTATTCAACTGTAACCTCCACCACTCTTTCAAGTGGCATTGATATTGTCTTTTTAATCCACTGCGACCTCCACAACTCTTCCAAGGGGCATTAAAACCGTCTTGTTAAGCTACTATCACCTTCACGTCCCTTCCAAGGGGCATTAAAACCGTTAATTTAAAACACTCTGTACACCACAGCTCTTGCAAGGGGCATTGATATTGTCTTTTTTTTCCAATGTAACCTCCAGCACTCTTCCAAGGGGCAATGATATTGCCTTTTTATTTCAATGCAACTTCCACCACTCTTCCAATGGGATTTTATAGTCTTTTAAATCCACTGCGACCTCCACCACTCTTCCAAGGGGCATTAAACCGTCTTGTTAAGCTACTGTGACCTCCACGTCCCTTCCACGGTCCATTGATATTGTCATTTTATTCCACTGCGACCTCCACCACTCTTCCACGGTCCATTGATATTGTCATTTTATTTCACTGCGACCTCCACCACTCTTCCAAGGGGCATTGATATTTTCTTTTTATTCCACTGCGACCTCCACCACTCTTCCAAGGTGCATCGGTTATGTCTTTTTAATCCACTGCGACCTCCACCACTCTTCCACGGGGCATTAAAACCATCTTATTAAGCTACTGTGACCTCCATATCTCTTCCAAGGGGCATTAAAACCGTCAATTTAAACCACTCTGAACTCCACAGCTCTTGCAGGAGGCATTGATATTGTCTTTTTATTCCACTGTAACCTCCACCACTTTTCCAAAGGGCATTGATTTTGTATTTTTAATCCACTGCGACCTCCATCTCTCTTCCCAGAAGCATTAAAACAGTGTTCTTTAGCTACTGTGACCTCCTCGTCTATTCCACGGTACCTTAAAACCTTCTGGTTAAACCACTGTGAACTCCACAGCTCTTCCAAGGGGCTTTGATATTGTCTTTATAATCCAATGCGACCTCCATCACTCTTCCAAGAAGCATTGAAACCGTCTTGTTAAGCTACTGTGACCTCCACGTCTATTCCACGGTGCATTAAAACTTTCTGGTTAAACCACTGTGAACTCCACAGCTCTTCCAAGGGGCATTGATATTGTCTTTTTAATCCACTGCGACCTCCACCACTCTTCCAAGGGGCATTAAAACCGTTTTATTAAGCTATTGTGACCTCCACATCTCTTCCACGGGGCATTAATATTGTCTTTTTTTTTAACTGGAACCTCCGCCACTGTTCCAAGGGGCATTGATATTGTCTTTTTGTTCCACTGTAAACTCCATCACTCTTCCAAGGGGCATTGATATTGTCTTTTTATTCAACTGTAACCTCCACCACTCTTTCAAGGGGCATTGATATTGTCTTTTCATTCCACTGCGACCTCCACCACTCTTACAAGGGGCATTCATATTGTCTTTTTAATCCACTGCGACCTCCACAACTCTTCCAAGGGGCATTAAAACCGTCTTGTTAAGCTACTATCACCTTCACGTCCCTTCCAAGGGGCATTAAAACCGTTAATTTAAACCACTCTGTAAACCACAGCTCTTGCAAGGGGCATTGATATTGTCTTTTTTTTCCAATGTAACCTCCAGCACTCTTCCAAGGGGCATTGATATTGCCTTTTTATTTCAATGCAACTTCCACCACTCTTCCAATGGGATTTTATAGTCTTTTAAATCCACTGCGACCTCCAACACTCTTCCAAGGGGCATTGATATTTTCTTTTTATTCCACTGCGACCTCCACCACTCTTCCAAGGTGCATCGGTAATGTCTTTTTAATCCACTGCGACCTCCACCACTCTTCCACGGGGCATTAAAACCATCTTATTAAGCTACTGTGACCTCCATATCTCTTCCAAGGGGCATTAAAACCGTCAATTTAAACCACTCTGAACTCCACAGCTCTTGCAAGAGGCATTGTTATTGTCTTTTTATTCCACTGTAACCTCCACCACTTTTCCAAAGGGCATTGATTTTGTCTTTTTAATCCACTGCGACCTCCATCTCTCTTCCCAGAAGCATTAAAACAGTGTTCTTTAGCTACTGTGACCTCCTCGTCTATTCCGCGGTGCCTTAAAACCTTCTGGTTAAACCACTGTGAACTCCACAGCTCTTCCAAGGGGCTTTGATATTGTCTTTTTAATCCACTGCGACCTCCATCACTCTTCCAAGAAGCATTGAAACCGTCTTGTTAAGCTACTGTGACCTCCACGTCTATTCCACGGTGCATTAAAACTTTCTGATTGAACCACTGTGAACTCCACAGCTCTTCCAAGGGGCGTTGATATTGTCTTTTTATTCCACTCTAACCTCCACCACTCTTCCAAGGGGCATGGATATTGTCTTTATATTTTACTGCGACCTCCACCACTCTTCCAAGGGGCATTAATATTGTCTTTTTATTCCACTGTGACCTCCACGTCTCTACCAAGGGGCATTGATATTGTCTTTTTATTTAATTGGAACCTCCACCACTCTACCAAGGGGCTTTGATATTGTCTTTTTATTCCACTGTAACCTTCACCATTCTTCCAAGGGACATTGATATTGTCTTTTTATTCCACTGTTACCTCCACCACTCTTCCAAGGGGCATTGATATTGTCTTTTTATTCTACTGTAACCTCCACAACTCTTCCATGGGGCATTGATATTGTCTTTTTAATCCACTGCGACCTCTACTACTCCTCCAAGGGGCTTTAAAACTGTCTTGATAAGCTTCTGTGACCTCCTCGTCTCTTCCAAGGGGCATTAAAACTTTCTGGTTAAACCACTGTGAACTCCACAGCTCTTCCAAGGGGCATTGATATTGTCTTTTTAATCCACTGCGACCTCCACCACTCTTCCAAGGGGCATTAAAACCGTTTTATTAAGCTATTGTGACCTCCACATCTCTTCCACGGGGCATTAATATTGTCTTTTTTTTTAACTGGAACCTCAGCCACTGTTCCAAGGGGCATTGATATTGTCTTTTTGTTCCACTGTAAACTCCATCACTCTTCCAAGGGGCATTGATATTGTCTTTTTATTCAACTGTAACCTCCACCACTCTTTCAAGGGGCATTGATATTGTCTTTTCATTCCACTGCGACCTCCACCACTCTTACAAGGGTCATTCATATTGTCTTTTTAATCCACTGCGACCTCCACAACTCTTCCAAGGGGCATTAAAACCGTCTTGTTAAGCTACTATCACCTTCACGTCCCTTCCAAGGGGCATTAAAACCGTTAATTTAAACCACTCTGTAAACCACAGCTCTTGCAAGGGGCATTGATATTGTCTTTTTTTTCCAATGTAACCTCCAGCACTCTTCCAAGGGGCATTGATATTGCCTTTTTATTTCAATGCAACTTCCACCACTCTTCCAATGGGATTTTATAGTCTTTTAAATCCACTGCGACCTCCAACACTCTTCCAAGGGGCATTGATATTTTCTTTTTATTCCACTGCGACCTCCACCACTCTTCCAAGGTGCATCGGTAATGTCTTTTTAATCCATTGCGACCTCCACCACTCTTCCACGGGGCATTAAAACCATCTTATTAAGCTACTGTGACCTCCATATCTCTTCCAAGGGACATTAAAACCGTCAATTTAAACCACTCTGAACTCCACAGCTCTTGCAAGAGGCATTGTTATTGTCTTTTTATTCCACTGTAACCTCCACCACTTTTCCAAAGGGCATTGATTTTGTCTTTTTAATCCACTGCGACCTCCATCTCTCTTCCCAGAAGCATTAAAACAGTGTTCTTTAGCTACTGTGACCTCCTCGTCTATTCCGCGGTGCCTTAAAACCTTCTGGTTAAACCACTGTGAACTCCACAGCTCTTCCAAGGGGCTTTGATATTGTCTTTTTAATCCACTGCGACCTCCATCACTCTTCCAAGAAGCATTGAAACCGTCTTGTTAAGCTACTGTGACCTCCACGTCTATTCCACGGTGCATTAAAACTTTCTGATTGAACCACTGTGAACTCCACAGCTCTTCCAAGGGGCGTTGATATTGTCTTTTTATTCCACTCTAACCTCCACCACTCTTCCAAGGGGCATGGATATTGTCTTTATATTTTACTGCGACCTCCACCACTCTTCCAAGGGGCATTAATATTGTCTTTTTATTCCACTGTGACCTCCACGTCTCTACCAAGGGGCATTGATATTGTCTTTTTATTTAATTGGAACCTCCACCACTTTACCAAGGGGCTTTGATATTGTCTTTTTATTCCACTGTAACCTTCACCATTCTTCCAAGGGACATTGATATTGTCTTTTTATTCCACTGTTACCTCCACCACTCTTCCAAGGGGCATTGATATTGTCTTTTTATTCTACTGTAACCTCCACAACTCTTCCATGGGGCATTGATATTGTCTTTTTAATCCACTGCGACCTCTACTACTCCTCCAAGGGGCTTTAAAACTGTCTTGATAAGCTTCTGTGACCTCCTCGTCTCTTCCAAGGGGCATTAAAACAGCATGGTTAAACCACTCTGAACTCCACAGCTTTTCCAAGAGGCATTGACTTTGTCTTTTTATTCAACTGTAACCTCCACCACTCCTCCAAGGGGATTTGATAGTCTTTTTAATCCACTGCGACCTCCACCACTCTTCCAAGGGGCATTAAAACCGTCTTGTTAAGCTACTGTGACCTCCACGTCCCTACCACGGGGCATTGATATTGTCTTTTCATTCCACTGCGACCTCCACCAGTCTTCTAAGGGGCATTGATATTGTCTTTTTAATCCACTGCAACCTCCACCACTCTTCCAAGGGGCATTAAAACAGTCTTGATAAGCTACTGTGACCTCCACGTCTCTTCCAAGGGGCATTAAACCATCTGGTTAAACCACTCTGTGCTCCACAGCTCTACCAAGAGGCATTGATATTTTCTTTTTATTCGACTGTAACCTCCACCACTCTTCCAAGGGGCATTGATATTGTCTCTTTTTTCCACTGAGACCTTCACCACTCTTCCAAGGGGCATTAAAACAGTCTTGTTAAGCTACTGTGACCTCCACATCTCTTCCAAGGGGCATTAATCCATCTGGTTAAACCACTCTGTACTACACAGCTCTTCCAAGAGGCACTGATATTGTCTTTTTATTCAACTGCGACCTCCACCTCTCTTCCAAGAGGCATTAAAACCGTCTTGTGAAGCTACGTTGACCTCCACGTTCCTTCCACGGGGCATTGATATTGTCTTTTTATTTCACTGCGACCTCCACCACTCTTTCAAGGGGCATTGATATTGTCTTTTTAATCCACTGCGACCTCCACCACTCTTCCAAGGGGCATTGATATTGCCTTTTTAATCCACTGTGACCTCCAAGTCTCTTCCAAGGGGCATTCGAAACGTCAATTTAAACCACTATGAACTCCACAGCTCTTCCAAGGAGCACTGGTATTGTCTTTTTATTCCACTCTAACCTCCACAACTCTTCCAAGGGGCATTGACATTGTCTATTTATGCCACTGCGACCTCCACCACTCTTCCAAGGGGCATTAAGACCATCTTGTTAAGCTACAGTGACCTCCATAACTCTTCCATGGGGCATTGATATTGTCTTTTTATTCCACTGTAACCTCCACCACTCTTCAAGGGGCATTGTTATTGTCTTTTTATTTTACTGCTACCTCCACCACTCTTCAAAGGGGCATTAATATTGTCTTTTATTCCACTGCGACCTCCACCACTCTTCCTAGTGTCATTTATATTGTCTTTTTATTCCACTGTAACCTCCACCACTCTTCCAAGGGGCATTGATATTGTCTTTTTATTCCACTGCGACCTCCACCTCTCTTCCAAGGGGCATTAAAACCATCTTGTTTAGCTACTGTGACCTACAAGTCTCTAACACGAGGCATTGATATTGTCTTTTTATTCCACTGCGACCTCCACATCTCTTCCAAGGGGAATTGATATTGTCTTTTTATTGCACTGCGACCTCCACCACTCTTCTAAGGGGCATTGAAATTGTTTTTTTAATCCACTGCGACCTCCACAACTCTTCCAAGGGGCATTTAAACAGTCTTGATAAGCTACTGTGACCACCACGTCTCTTCCAAGAGGCATTAAACCGTCTGGTTAAACCACTCTGTACACCACAGCTCATAAAAGGGGCATTGATATTGTCTTTTTATTCCACTGTAACCTCCACCTCTTTTCCTATGGGAATTGATATTGTCTTTTTATTATTATTATTATTATTATTATTTATTATTATAGCGCCATTTATTCCATGGCGCTTTACATGTGATAGGGATTTACATAACAAAAGCATTTACATAATCTTAACAAAACGAATCAGCGACTGGCACAGGAGGAGCGAGGACCCTGCCCACGAGGGCTCACATTCTAGAAGGGATGGGTGAGGATGCATTAGGTGAGGGTAGAGCTGGTTTTGCAGCGGTGGTTACTGCAGTTTGTAGGCTTGTCGGAAGAGGTGGGTCTTCAGGTTTCTTTTGAAGGTTTCCGCGGCGAGAGTCTGATGTGTTGGGGTAGAGAGTTCCAGTGTATGGGGGATGCATGGGAGAAATCTTGTATACTATTGTGGGAGGAGGAGATAAGAGGGGAGTAGAGAAGGAGATCTTGTGAGGATCGGAGTTTGCATGCAGGTAAGTACCGGGAGACTAGGTCACAGATGTATGGGGGAGACAGGTTGTGGATGGCTTTGTATGCCATGGTTAGAGTTTTGAACTGGATTCTCTGGGCAATGGGGGGCCAGTGAAGAGATTGACAGAGAGGAGAGGCTGGGGAATAGCGGGGGGACAGGTGAATTAGTCGAGCAGCAGAGTTTAGGATAGATTGGAGAGGCGCAAGAGTGTTGTAAGGGAAGCCACGGAGCAGGAGGTTGCAGTAGTCGAGGCGGGATATGATGAGGGCATGCACTAGTGTTTTTGCAGAGTCTTTGCTGAGGAATGCACGGATCCGGGAGATGTTGGAGTCGGCAGGAAGTAAAAAGGGCTTGGATATGTGGCTTGAAGGAGACATCAGAGTCCAGGGTTACTCCAAGGCAGCGAGCTTGTGGGACTGGGGAGGGTGAACAGCCATTGACGTTGATGGCTAGGTCAGATGAGGGATGTGAATGAGAGGGTGGAAAGATGATGAACTCTATTTTATCCATGTTGAGTCTTAGAAATCTGTCAGAGAAGAAGGATGACATGGCGGACAGACATTGTGGGATTTTGGTTAGTAGGGAGGAGATATCGGGTCCAGAGAGGTAGATCTGTGTGTCGTCAGCATAGAGGTGATACTGAAAACCGTGAGACTCTATGAGCTGTCCCAGGTCAAAGGTGTAGATGGAGAAGAGCAGAGGTCCTAGAACTGAACCTAGTGGACACCGACAGATAGGGGGCGAGATGAGGAGGAGGTGCGTGAGTGGGACACGCTGAATGTCCTGTCTGTTAAGTATGAGGAGAACCAAGATAGAGCCAAGTCCGTGATGCCAAGAGATGAGAGAATCTGGAGAAAGAGATAATGGTCCACTGTGTCAAAGGCAGATGACAGGTCCAGAAGGAGGAGGATGGAGTAGTGTCGCTTGGATTTGGCATTTAGCAGGTCGTTGGTGACTTTGGTCAGGGCAGTTTCAGTCGAGTGATGCGGCCGGAAGCCAGATTGCAGGCGGTCGAAGAGGGAGCAGGAGGAGAGGTGGGAGGACAGTTCAAGGTAGACATGTAGTTCTAGTAGTTTTGAGGCAAAGGGGAGGAGTGATATGGGGTGGTAGCTAGTCAGAGAGGAAGGGTCAAGGGAGGGCTTTTTGAGGATGGGTGTGATTGCGGCATGTTTGAAACATGAGGGGAAGACACCGGTTGTTAGTGACAGATTGACGAGGTGGGTTAGGGTTGGGATGAAGACTGTGGTAAGGTTAGTTATAAGGTGGGATGGGAATGGGTCAAGTTCCCAGTTGGTGAGGTGTGATTTGGAGAGTAAAGAGGAGACTTGACCTTCTGTAATGGTGGAGAAGTGGGGTTTGGAGGAGGAGGGTTGAATAGATATGAGGAGGGGTTGTGTGAACTTTAGGCAAAAGTTTTGTCTGATGGTGTCAATCTTCTGTTTGAAGAATGAGGCAAAGTCGTCGGCTGAGATGAGAGAAGAGGGAGGAGGTGCTGAGGGACAAAGGAGAGAGTTGAAAGTGCTAAATAGCTGTTTAGGGTTGTGAGATAGGGAGGATATGAGAGATGAGAAGTAGGTTTGTTTTGCTGTAGTGAGTGCGGACTTGAAATTAGTGAGGGATTGCTTGAATGCGTTGAAGTGCTCGATGGAGTGAGACCTTTTCCATCTCGGCTCCGCAACCCTGGAGGCCCGGCGCAGTTCTTTAGTAAGTTTAGTGTGCCAGGGTTGCCTGTTGAATGTGCGAGATGTGGTGTGTGTGAGAGGGGCGATCGAGTCTAGAGCTGCAGCTATTGTGGTGTTATATGAAGCAGCAGCAACGTCTGCATCGTGTAAGGAGTTTATGTCTGTAAGAGGGAGGAGGGATTCAGAGAGTGAGTGTAAGTCAAGGTGTTTGAGATTTCTGCGAGGGTATGCAAGTTTGTGGAGTGGGGATTGTTGCCCCGGGGAGGAGAGAGAAGAGAATGTAAGTAGGCTGTGATCAGAGAGAGGGAGAGGTGAGTTAGAGAGGTTAGATAGGGAACAGAGGAGGGTGAAGATGAGGTCCAGTGTGTGGCCATCTTTGTGGGTGGGTGTGGAAGACCATTGAGTGAGTCCGAAGGAGGAAGTGAGAGATAGTAACTTAGAGACAGACGAGTGGGAAGTGTTAATGGAGATGTTGAAGTCACCCATTATGATAGTGGGGATGTCAGTGGAGAGGAAGTGAAGCAGCCAGGTGGTGAAGTGGTCTAAGAAGGTGGTGGCTTGCCCTGGGGGTCGGTAAACGACGACCAGTTGGAGGTTGGAGGGGGAATAGATGGTCACACAGTGCACCTCAAAAGAGGGGAGTGTTACGGAGGGTGGCAGTGGGATTTGGGTGAAAGCGCAGTGTTCTGATAGGAGAAAACCTACGCCTCCGCCATGTTTGCCATTGGGGCGGGGGGTGTGGGAAAGGTGGAATCCGCCATATGAAAGTGCAGCTGGGGAGGCTGTGTCAGAGGGGGTGAGCCAGGTTTCAGTGATGGCGAGGAAGGAAAGTTTGTTTGTAATGAAAAGATCGTGGATGAAGGAAAGTTTGTTGCAGACAGAGCGAGCGTTCCATAGAGCTCCTGTTAGAGCAACTAAGGGAGTGGGGATTGGTGGATGGGTATGAGGTTAGAAGGGTTGCGACAGTTTGTGGAAGGTCGTGTATAGGAGGAAGAAGTAACTGTGGGGATATGGCGAGGAGGACCAGTATTTGGAGAGATATCTCCAGCAGTGAGGAGGAGCAGAGAAAGTGTTAGCAGGTGGGAACAAGAGAGAGCATGAGGTGGCTGTCTGTGTTTGGAGATCCAGGATTGAATGTTTAGGAATAATTTGGAGGAGGAGGTGAGATGAATGGGGAGGATGGAGGGAGAGATGAAGAGTTTCTTACTAGGTGTAGGGATTTGAGGGGTTACTAGAAAGTGGAGGACTATAGAGGAAAAAGTGAGAGCTAACAGAAACATAGTTAAAAGAGAGTAAGTGGTCAAAGTGTTGGTTACCTGACTCCTGCCATGTCTAACTGCCTCTGAAATAATTGACACTTATCTCCGAAGCCACTTTGCACAAGAAGATGCGTGCACACCCCTTCACGCGTGCACCCCTTACAGAGCTTCTAAATATATAGGGTACATTAAACTATCAGGTGAAGGGCATTGTGGGAGCTGCATATGGCTAAATTAGCAGCGGGTCGTCTCACCATTAGATGGCTGGGTGATCAAACACAGAGCTAGGACTCTAGTCTCTGCAGTTTAGCACCTCTAAAAATCAGATAAGATCTATAGTGGGGAAGGGACAGACATATGTGGGTATTGAATGGAGTGGGACAGATAAAGCAGAGAAGTTATGCAGAGCATGTACCAGTGAGGTGAATCAGCAAAACAGAGCATTAGATTACAGCAGACACAGCAAGCAGAGAAGTTATGCAGAGCATGTACCAGTGAGGTGAATCAGCAAAGCAGAGCATTAGATTACAGCAGACACAGCAAGCAGAGAAGTTATGCAGAGCATGTACCAGTGAGGTTATTCCACTGCGACCTCCACCACTCTTCCAAGGGGCATTGATATTGTCTTTTTATTCCACTGAGATCTCCGTCACTCTTCCAAAGGGAATTGATATTGTCTTTTATTCCACTGTAAACTCCACCACTGTTCTAAGGGGCATTAAAACCGTCTTGTTAAGCTACTGCGACCTCCACATCTCTTCCACAGGGCATTGTTATTGTCTTTTTATACCACTGCGACCTCCACCACTCTGCCAAGGGGCATTAAAACCGTCTTGTTAAGCTACTGTGATGTCCACGTCTCTTCCACGGGGCATTGATATTGTCTTTTTATTCCACTGTAACCTCCACCACTCTTCCAAGAGGCATTGATATTGTCTTTTTATTCCACTGTAACCTCCACCACTCTTCCAAGGGGCATTGATATTGTCTTTTTATTCCACTGCTACCTCCACCACTCTTCCAAGGTTCATTGATATTGTCTTTTTAATCCACTGCGACCTCCACCACTCTTCCAAGGGGCATTAAAACTGTCTTGTTAAGCTACTGTGACCTCCACGTCTCTTCCAAGGGGCACTAAAACCGTTTGGTTAAACCACTCTGTACTCCACAGCTCTTCCAAGGGGCATTGATATTGTCTTTTTATTTCACTGTAACTTCCACCACTCTTTCAAGGGGCATTGATATTGTCTCTGTTTTCCATTGCGACCTCCACTCCTCTTCCAAGGGGCTTTGATATTGTCTTTTTTATCCACTGCGACCTCCACCACTCTTCCAATGGGCATTTAAACCATCTTGTTATGCTACTGTGACCTCCACGTCCCTTCCACGGGGCATTGATATTGTCTTTTTATTCCATTGCGACCTCCACCTCTCTTCCAAGGGGCATTAAAACCGTCTTGTTAAGCTACTGTGACCTACAAGTCTCTTCCAAGGGGCATTAAAACCGTCTGGTTAAACCTCTCTGAGCTCCACAGCTCTTCCAAGGGGCATTGACAATGTCTTTTTATTCCATTGTAACCTCCACCAAACTTCCAAGGGGCATTGATATTGTCTTTTTATTTCTCTGCGACATCCACGACTCTTCCAAGGGGCATTAAAACCATCTTGTTAAGCTACTGTGACCTCCAAGTTTCTTCCACAGGGCATTGATATTGTCTTTTTATTCCACTGTAACCTCCACCACTCTTCCAAGGGACATTGATATTGTCTTTTTATTCCACTGTAACCTCTACCAAACTTGCAAGGGGCATTGATATTGTCTTTTTATTCCACTGCGACCTCCACCACTCTTCTAAGGGGCATTGATATTGTCTTTTAAATCCACAACGATCTCCACCACTCTTCCAAGGGGCATTAAAACAGTCTTCTTAAGCTACTGTGACCTCCTTGTCTCTTCCAAGGGGCATTAAAACCAGTTGGTTAAACATTCTGAACTCCACAGCTCTTACAAGAGGCATTGATATTGTCTTTTTATTCGACTGTAACATCCACCTCTCTTCCAAGCGGCATTGATATTGTCTTTTGATTCCACTGCGACCTCCACCACTCTTCCTAGGGGCATTGATATTGTCTTTTTAATCAACTGCGACCTCCACCTCTCTTCCAAGGTGCATTATAACCATCTTGTGAAGCTACTGTGTCCTCCACGTCCCTTCCACGGGGCATTGATATTGTCTTTTTATTCCACTGCGACCTCCACCACTCTTCCAAGGGGCATTGATATTGTCTTTTTAATCCACTGTGACCTCCACCACTCTTCCAAGGGGCATTGATATTGTCTTTTTAATCCACTGTGACCTCCACGTCTCTTCCAAGGGGCATTAAAACCGTCAATTTAAACCACTCTGAACTCCAAAGCTCTTCCAAGGAGCACTGGTATTTTCTTTTTATTCCACTCTAACCTCCACCACTCTTCCAAGGGGCATTGACATTGTCTATTTATTCCACTGCGACCTCCACCACTCTTCCAAGGGGCATTAAGACCACCTTGTTAAGCTACAGTGACCTCCACAACTCTGCCATGGGGCATTGATATTGTCTTTTTATTCCACTGTAACCTCCACCACTCTTCCAAGGGGCATTGATTTTGTATTTTTATTCCACTGCGACCTCTACCACTCTTCCAATGGGCATTGATATTGTATTTTTAATCCACTGAAACCTCCACCACTCTTCCAAGGGGCATTAAAGCCGTCTTGTTAAGCTACTGTCACGTCCATGTCTATTCCACGGAGCATTGATATTGCCTTTTTATTCCACTGTAACCTCCAAAACTCTTCCAAGTGCCATTGACATTGTCTTTTTATTCCACTGCGACTTCCACCTCTCTTCTAAGGGGCATTGATATTGTCTTTTTAATCCACTGCGACCTCCACCACTCTTCCAAGGGGCATTAAAACAGTCTTTTTAAGCTACTGTGACCTCCACGTCTCTTCCAAGGGGCATTAAAACCGTCTGGTTAAACCACTCTGAACTCCACAGCTCTTCCAAGGGGCATTGATATTGTCTTTTTTTTCCACTGTAACCTCCACCACTCTTCCAAGGGGCATTGATTTTGTCTTTTTATTCCACTGCGACCTCCACCATTCTTCCAATGTGCATTGTTATTGTCTTTTTAATCCCCTGCAACCTCCACCACTCTTCCAAGGGGCATTATAACCGTGTTGTTAAGCTACTGTGACCTCCACGTCCCTTCCACGGGGCATTGATATTGTCTTTTTATTCCACTGCGTCCTACACCACTATTCCAAGGGGCACTGATATTGTCTTTTTAATCCTCTGCGAACTCCACCACTCTTCCAAGGGGCATTAAAACTGTCTTGTTATGCTACTGTGACGTCGACTTCTCTTCCAAGGGGCATTAAAACCATCTGGTTAAACCACTCTGAACTCCACAGCTCTTCCAAGGGGCATTTGCGTTGTCTTTTTATTCCACTCTAACCTCCACCACTTTTCCAAGGGGCATTGACATTGTCTTTTTATTCCACTGCGACCTCCACCACTCTTCCAAGGGGCAATAAAACCATATTGTTAAGCTACAGTGACCTCCAGATCTCTTCCACGGGGCATTGATATTGTCTTTTTATTCCACTGTAACCTCCACCAATCTTCCAAGGGGCATTGATATTGTTTTTTTATTCCACTGCAACCTCCACCACTCTTCCAAGGGGCATTAAAACCGTCTTGTTAAGTTACTGTGACCTCCACGTCTCTTCCAAGGAGCGTTAAAACCGTCTGGTTATACCACTCTGTACTCCACAGCTCTTCCAAGGGGCATTATTATTGTCTTTTTATTCCACTATAACCTCCACTACTCTTCCAAGGGGCATTGATATTGTCTTTTTATTCCACTGCGACCTCCACCAGTCCTCCAAGAGGCATTAAGACGGTCTTGTTAAGCTACTGTGACCTCCACTTCTCTTCCACGGGGCATTGAAATTGTCTTTTTATTCCACTGTAACCTCCACCACTCGTCCAAGGGGCATTGATATTGTCTTTTTATTCCACTGCGACCTCCACCACTCTTCCAAGGGGCATTGATAATGTCTTTTTTAGTGTTGAGCCACCCCTGTAGTGTTCGAGTTCGGTTCGGTGCGTCGAACACCCGTGTGTTCGCCGAACTGTTCGTCGAACTGTTCGTCGAACACCTTCGAACACCGTTAAAACCAATGGCAGGCAAACAAAAACACATAGAAACACATAGAAAACACCTTCAAAGTTGTCCAAAATCTGACAAACTGCTCAGAAGACATAACTAAAACATAGACAAGTACATATAGTCATGCGAAAAGAAAAGAGGTGGAGGAGTAAAAGGAGGGGGAGACACAGATATAGGCATGTCATGCCCTTCTAAAATCAAAAAAGTGAGAAGCCGACACGGCCAGTCCGTTCCTGCCCATGCCACCTCCGTGTCGCCGGGTTTGTGCCAGAGCCGCGGTGGACCCTGACGGCCAGCCCCCCTCTCCCAATACTGGTGCCTGTCCGCTGGTGGGTTGAGCGAGCCCCCCTGTGGTGGAGGCAGCTCTAAGCTTTTTAATTTAAATTGTCTCTCTAATTTGAATGAATACACTTTAAATCCATTTACAAGGATCTATTGGAGGGCAAGTCTCATGCCAGCAGCCGCGTAATTCCAGCTCCAGTAGCGTCCACTAAACCTGCTGCAGTTAAAAAGCTTTTATAAGGATCGAGCTCGGCTGTCCACCGCAAGGCATCCTACTGCCAGTCCCAGCCCCTATGCCTTGGGGTGCCTCCTGATGCTCTTCACTGAGTATCCCGTGGTCCCGAAGCATTTCCTTTGAAAAAATTAAGTGTCCAAACTACAGGTGGTGTAGCTTGCTTAACAGCCGGGATAATCCGCTGACTAGCAGACACTGCTACTAGGCACAAAGTATTTCCTGGTATGGATGCAGTTAAAAATTTGTAATTAGATACTCTCGTTGGATGCTGAGAAAGCATTCCATAGAGTCTCCTGGCACGCCATATATGATTCTCTTAAAAAGCTTGGGGTAGGGGTCTAGGGGACCCTTTTATAGCCAAAATCACGGCCCTGTATCATAATACGTCACCTAGGCTGAAGATAAATGGAACTGTAGCACCCTGAGGGCTCGGTTGCTACAGAGGTATTGCACCTCACCCAGAGGTGTGATATCTCACTCTCAGGTAAGGATGGAGTGTGGATCAGGACCCGACACCTGCATGCATTACACCACATTGCCGTGGGGTAGGGCGACCAATATGCCTCTGAGATGGGCACGACAGTCCCTGTCCCTGGCTGGAGTGGGGGGAGGGAACACTGAGGAAGGGGAACCCTGTAGTGCAGGAGCAGGGAGGAAGCAGTTCCTGGGTGCATTGAGAAGGGAGTATAAAAGGTGGGCACCATCTTAGTTCAGTGCAGAGAAGTCTGAGCAGAAGTGGCAGGGAGCAGGGGCTCTGCATGAGCTCTGCTCCGGAGGCGGGCCTAGTAACAGAGGCCCAGGCCTGGAAGAGGGAGAAGAAAGGAAGAGGAGCGGAGAAGGCTCCAGGAACGAGGAATGAAGGGATCCCAGGGGTGTGGACGGGTGAGTCGCCACCGCACGCCCGAATCCACCTGCGTGGAGGGGTCAGGTCAAAGGGGGAGACCGGTCCCCGAAACTAGTGGAGGCAGGAAACGACCTTCAGCTAGAAACCGGAGGCTGTGACATTTTATGTGGCGCAGCCCCTCGCTACACCCGCTAGGAAGGCACCACATAGGGTCAGGGAAACTGGCGCCAAGTTTACCAAGAGGAGGCCCGAGGCAGCCGGACAGAAGGGTTGGTAAGAAAGGCCAGACAAAGGACACACAAAGGGGGTCCTGTGAAGCGCTCCAAAGTTATCTGGGAGTTGTCTGAGCCCCTCACCTGGTGAGCACAGTACGACATGGGCAGCCGTTACCTGCAGACGTGGTCTGGATAATAAGAACTGTGAGTAAAGGCCCTGGACTGCATCACTGACTCCGTGTCGTTACTGCTGCTGCCCTGCACCATCACCCCCATCCTCCGTATACACTGACCTGAGGCTATACTCCTCCCGTGGGGAGTTATGCTACGCTCTGCTGCACCCACAACACCAGCCTCAGCGGTCTGCCCTGCAGCGGCGGTTCACTCTGACCGCAATCCACGGGTGGCGTAGTCGGACATTTAAACATCAAAACCACATAAATAGTTCCGCCACTGGTTTGACCACCCTGAGCCACGGAACCGGGTCGCCACCACGAAGACTACAACCACCAGCATCCACCAAAAAGGGTCCGGCTCCGGGTGTCCCAAGGCCCAGGGGGTGCATCAGAACATTTTCATCACCTTTCACAATCACCAATGGGACAAGGCAGGGATGTCCTCTGTCCCCTCTCTTATACATCCTAGTGACGGAGCACCTGCTCTCATCAATTCGCCTTAACCCCAATATTAGTTGGATTGAGGTGGGAGGCACCGAGTACAAGTGCTCTCTATTTGCTGATGATGTCCTAGTATATATCACTCAATCACATATATCCATCCATGCTGTTATGGCTGAAATAGATCACTTTGTTACATGGTCAAATTTTAAAATCAATGCAGCGAAGTCTGAGGCCCTCGATGTCTCCCTCCCCAAATCCATATAGGATTCCATCCAGTCCAACTTTCCCTTTGCCTGGCCCTCACAGGGTATCAAATACTTAGGAATTCCTATTCATAGAGACCTCTCCCATCTATGTTATCTTAATTTTGGGCCCTTTATTGAACAACTCCATACAGACCACGGTTGGCAAGTTAGAACTGTAAGATTCACTACGTGAACCACTGGTGTTTTGTGGAAAAGCACATGCACACTGTGTTCCAAATTATTATGCAAAAAGTGTTTAGGAGTGATAAGGGAAGAATTTGTTTGTTTGTCAGTTAAACTCATTGATGGTGATGTGTGTCAGGGCTCTTTATATCACTGTAAGCAATTGCAGGCACCTGTGCTAATTAGTTTGGCAGGTGTGTCCAATGAAAGGCAAGACTACTTAAGAAGGCTGTCTCACATTATTAAGCAGCCTACATTTTCTGCCAAAATGGGAAAGAAAAAGGATGTGTCGGCTGCTGAGAAGCAACAAATTGTGGAGTGTTTAGGTCAAGGCATGACTACAATCAACATTGTGCGATGATCAGGATGAAGTGTCTTGGCAATCAAGAAGCATGTAGCTGATTCACAGTACACACGTGTGCGTGCTGATAAGAGCAAATTGAGGACTCTTTCCTACAGGCAATTACGTCAGGTTAAAAGAGCAGCGGCAAAAAAGCCTTGTCATAGCAGCAGACAAGTTTTTGAAGCTGCTGGTGCCTCTAACGTCCCCCGAACAACAAGATGCAGGGTCCTTCAGAGGTTTGCAGCTGTGCATACGCCATCCTGTCGTCCTCCTCTATCCACTTCACACAAGCAGAAACGGCTCCAGTGGGCCAAACATTACATGAAGACTGATTTCAAAACTGTTTTGTTCACGGATGAGTGCCGTGCAGCGCTCGATGGTCCAGATGGATGGAGTGGAGGATGGCTGGTTGATGGACACCCCACGCAAACACGGCTACAGCGCCAACAAGGAGGAGGTGGAGAATGTTTTGGGCTGGAATCATGGGGAGAGAGATTGTCGGCCCCTTTAGGATCCCTGAAGGCGCTAAAGATGAACTCCGTAATGTATGTGGATTTTCTCAAACAGCACTTCCTGCCATGGTTCAAAAAGAAGAACCGTGTATTTCACAGCAAGATCATTTTTTTGCATGATAATGCACCATCTCATGCTGCACATAAAACATCTGCATCTCTGGCTGATATGGGCATAAAAGGGGACAAACTTATGGTGTGACCCCCATGCTCCCAGGACATCTACCCCATTCAGAACCTCTGGAGCATCATCAAAAGGAGTGTCTATGATGGCTGGAGGCAGTTCACATCTAAGCAACAGCTCTGGGAGGGTATTCTGTCCTCATGCAAAACAATTGAAGCAGAAACCATCCAAAACCTGACAAATTCAATGGACGAGAGAGTTCAGAAGCTCCTTTTGAACAAGGGGTCCTATGTGAAAATGTAACATCACCTAGAATAAAGTTTTGATTGAAAACTGTTTGATTTCAGTTTCTAATAACCTGCTAATGCTTATAATTTCAAAAATGACTATTTTTTTGGTCTTTATTAAAATGAAAAGGTTGATCGAAAAGTTTGGGGGATCTAAGAGTGTGGCAACCCAGTAGTCATGATTACTTCGAATTCTAACAATATGAGGGTCATGTTGCAGGTAGTGCAGCAAGAAGACACTTATGTGTCTTGCGCATCTCGGAGCCCCAAAATTATTTTCCGGGCTAGATGCAGCTAAAAATTATTATTAATTTTAAATCTGGTGGAGCTTAGTATAGATGGCCTAATAGGATCAGTGCTGCACACTGCTACAAAGCCCAAATTATTTTCCAGTCAAGATACAGATAAACATGATTAGTAATTTTAAATCTGGTGGAGCTTATTATAGATGGCCTAATAGAATCAGTGCTGCACACTGCTACAAAGCCCAAATTATTTTCCAGCCAAGATACAGATAAACATGATTAGTCATTTGAAAGCTTAAAACGGTTGGTAGGGTGATTTTAACCAATCATCAAGCTTTTACTCTCCCCAGGATGACACAGGGGTAGAAAAGTCGTTTCGGATCCATGATTTGTTCATCTTTATGAACGTGAGTCTGTCTACATTATCAGTGGAGAGCCGCGTGCGCTTATCTGTCAGCACACCACCAGCAGCGCTGAACACACGTTCAGACAGAACGCTGGCTGCGGGGCATGACAAGATCTCCAAGGCGTAAGTGGCTAGCTCCGGCCATTTATCCAGATTGGAAGCCCAAAAAGAGCAAGGGTCCAGTGACACAGTCATGGCTTCAATGTTTACTTGGAGATACTCCTGTACCATCGTCTCTAGGCGTTGACTATGTGTCAGACTTCTTGTCTCCTGTGGCCTTGCAAAGGATGGGCTAAAAAAGTGGTGAAATGATTCCGCAAAATTGATGCTACCAGCAGATACTGTGGTTCTGTTACGGTTTGAGTGCTGAACACTTGACTGTCCCACGGTTGGCAAGTTGGAACTGTGAGATTCACTACGTGCACCACTGGTGTTTTGTGGAAAAGCACATGTAAGATTCTGCAACAGTCTCTGCTGATACACCTGCATGCGTGCATCCCTTTCTATGGCAGGAATAATTTCTGCAAATTTACTTTTGTACCGGGGATCTAACAGTGTGGCAACCCAGTAGTCAGGATTATTTCTAATTCTCACAATTCGAGGGTCATGTTGCAGGTAGTGCAGCAAGAAGGCACTCATGTGTGTTGCGCATCCAGGAGCACCAAGTCCCTGTTGTGTTGGTGGCGAGGTAACAATCATGCTTCCTTCCTCTGTCCTCTCCCCCCAACCTCGCACAACAGAAATGTGATCAAGGTCTCCCTCATCTGATGAGTCTTCCATCAGTTCATCCTCCACTTCTTCCTGGGCTCCTGCACCTTCCTCACTAGTTTGGCTGCTACCATGCACCCTGGTAAAACCATCTCCCCCACCCTCACATGCCTGCCGCCTTGGTGCTGCCGACCGTCTGGACCTTGCAGATGTTAGCCCTTCCGCATACAACTCCTCCTCCTCTACTTCCTCCACCTCCTCTTGTGCCACCACGTGACTCCGAATTCTGTTTAACTTGTTCTCCAGCATGTAAATCACCGGAATAGTCATGCTGATAATGGCATCGTCAGCACTAAACATCTTCGTCGCCATTTCAAAACTGTGCAGAAGGGTGCATAGGTCCCTGATCTGAGACCACTCCTCCAGCGTGATTTGCCCCACCTCTGGATCTCGTTGGCCCAGGCTATACGTCAGAACGTATTGCACCAGGGCTTGTCGGTGCTGCCACAGTCGCTGCAACATGTGCAGAGTTGAATTCCACCGGGTAGGCACATCGTATTTTAGCCGGTGAAGTGGCAGGCCCAACGACTTCTGTAGAGATGTAAGTCGCTGAGCTGCGGGATGCGAACGGCGGAAGTGAGCACACAGCGACCGTGCCCTCTGCAGAAGGCCATCTAGTCTGGGATAGTGGGCTAAAAATTGCTGGACAACCAGGTTCAACACGTGAGCCATACAAGGCACGTGTGTGACATTGCCCCGGCGAAGGGCCGCACCTAGGTTTGCAGCATTGTCGCACACGGCCTTCCCTGGTTTCAGGTCCAGTGGAGACAACCATTCATGAAATTGGTTCTCCAGAGCTGACCACAACTCCTCAGCTGTGTGACTCACATTTCCCAGACATTTCAATGTAAAAACCGCCTGATGACGTTGAGCCCTACTGCCAGCATAGTAAGGAGGTGTGCAGGATCCCTTCTGCGCAGTTAGAAAGCTTGTGGCATGACCAGACAGGCTTTGGGTGCAGGTGGAAGACCGAGAGGAGGTTGAGGAGGCAGAAGCAGTGGAGGAACTTTGACATAAAGAGGATTGACGCACAACTCGTGGGGACGGCAAGACTTGGACAGCAGCCCTTTGTCCTGCTGTCACCATAGTTACCCAGTGCCCAGTCAGCGACATGTAACGCCCCTGTCCATGCCTACTCGTCCAAGTGTCTGGGGTGAAATGCACCCTGTCACACACAGAGTTTCTCAAAGAAGCGGTGATGTTGTGTGCGACATGCTGGTGGAGCGCAGGCACACCTTTCTTTGAGAAGTAGTGCCGACTGGGCATCTGGTACTGGGGCACTGCGACGGACATAAGGTCTCGAAAATCCTCTGTGTCCACCAGGCGGAAAGGCAGCATTTCTGTAGCCAAGAGCTTGCAGATGGTGAAATTCAACCTCTTAGCTTTCTCATGGCTAGGAGGAAATGGTCTTTTAATTGTCCACATCTGGGAGACCGAGGGCTGGCTATTGTGCTTAGACGGGGTTGATAAGGGTGTCCCCGGCAAACTGCCGGTCTGTGAGGAAGATGCAGGCGGACATGTTAGGTTGCCTTGATCCAAAGGTGGTGCTATCGATGTCGGACAGCGCTCAACACCAGCTGGTGTTACCACCTCCAAAGAAAATGATGACCTGCCAATCACGCTGGCTGTTGCGGGTAAAGAGGTGGCAGGTCTGCGCCCCAAAACAGGTGTGACTGCTGTCCCCCCAGTCATAGAGGATGAAGAGGCCGCGGATGCACAAGATATGGCAGACGGTGGTTGGCCCGGCCGGCTTGGCCGCATTGTAGCACACTGAGCTTCCCACTGCAACTTATGCTTCATGTCCATGTGCCGGTTCATGCATGAAGTACTCAAACTATGTATTTTTTGGCCTCTACTTAGCTTTTGCTGACAAATGTTACAGATAACACGAGTTGGGTCATCTTTATCGATCTGAAAAAATGCCCAGGCTATGCAAGGCTTAGCACCCATGCGACCTGAAGAGCCACCACGACTTGTGGTGAGAGGCAGAGTTGTGTTTGAGGATGCAGTTGTTGACGTGCTTCCAGTACTACGTCTCTGTCCAGGAAGGCGCAACCTGACCTCGTCGTCACTAGCATCTTCCTCCACCTCCTCTGCTGACCTCATCTCTTGGCTGACTGTGGGTTGACAGTAAGTGGGATCTCCAACCTCATCATCATCACCCTGTGCGTTATCACACCAGTCGTCCTCAGAGCCAACCTGTTCCTGCCCTGACAAAAAACTAAAGTTGTCGCTCCAATCAGGTATTTGAGTCTCATCATCGTCTTCCTCATTGTCTCCACCAACAGGAGTTACAGTTTGGGAATGAGGGTCTACATTATGGTCAGAACCTTTTGCGTCTGGTCCTGGAAGCGACTCATAAAGATTCTGGGCATCAGTGCAGATCATTTCCTCATCTGGATTCACAGAAGCGCTGGAGTCGACCTCTGATTCCCAGGCTATAGTATGAGTAAACAGCTCTGCAGACTCAACCATCTGTTCTACCTCATACTCAGACGGGCAGCTGGAGATTTGGGAGCTGTGAGGAAGCAAGTGCGATTGGGGTGACACCTTTGAGGACTGGAGCATTTGTGATGTTGAAGTTGATGTGGAGGAGAGCCCACATAAAGGAGCACTTGATATCCATTGAAGCACCTGCTGTTTTTGTGCCTCATCTGGAATTTGTAGCGATTGGCGTGGCCGTAAGAAAGGGATCTTATCACATTGTCCGCTAAAAGAAGTAGACATTTTAGTTTGGCTGGAAGATGGTCTTTCTTCTGCAGATGTTACTGTTGCTTTAACACCTACCCCACGGATACAACCTTTTTTCCCCTTCCCAACACGCCTATTCCCCTTTCCACCAGCAGCAGGCCTTTTTCCACTCATTTTGGTGGTTAACTAATTCACAACTCTGGAGTTGTTTGCACAAAAAAACAATGGATGGGAACCGAGCAGAGCTGAGGGGCCAAACTGTGGTATTAGGCCAAAACTATTGGCTGGGTTAGATGCAGAAAAAAATTATATTCAATTTGCAACCTGATGGAGGTCAGTATAGATGGACTAATAGAACAAGTCCCACACACAGCTAGAAGCCCAAATATTTTTTCAGAGCTAGATGCAGAAAAAAATTGTATTCAGTTTGCAACCTGATGGAGGTCAGTATAGATGGACTAATAGAACAAGTCCTACACACAGCTAGAAGCCCAAATATTTTTTCAGAGGTAGATGCAGAAAAAAAATATATTCAGTTTGCAACCTGATGGAGGTCAGTATAGATGGACTAATAAAGAAAGTCCCACACACTGCTAGAAGGCCAAATATTTTTTCAGAGCTAGATGCAGACAAAAAATTATTTTTAATTTGCAACCTGATGGAGGTCAGTATAGATGGACTAATAGAGAAAGTCCCACACACTGCTAGAAGGCCAAATATTTTTTCAGAGCTAGATGCAGATATAAATTAATTTTAATTTGCAACCTGATGGAGGTCAGTATAGATGGACTAATAGAGAAAGTCCCACACACTGCTAGAAGGCCAAATATTTTTTCAGAGCTAGATGCAGAAAAAAATTATATTCAGTTTGCAACCTGATGGAGGTCAGTATAGATGGACTAATAGAGAAAGTCCCACACACTGCTAGAAGGCCAAATATTTTTTCAGAGCTAGATGCAGAAAAAAATTATATTCAGTTTGCAACCTGATGGAGGTCAGTATAGATGGACTAATAGAGAAAGTACCACACACTGCTAGAAGGCCAAATATTTTTTCAGAGCTAGATGCAGATAAAAATTATTTTTAATTTGCAACCTGATGGAGGTCAGTATAGATGGACTAATAGAGAAAGTCCCACACACGGCTAGAAGGCCAATATTTTTTCAGAGGTAGATGCAGAAAAAAATTATATTCAGTTTGCAACCTGATGGAGGTCAGTATAGATGGACTAATAGAACAAGTCCCACACACATCTAGAAGACCAAATATTTTTTCAGAGGTAGATGCAGAAAAAAATTATATTCAGTTTGCAACCTGATGGAGGTCAGTATAGATGGACTAATAGAACAAGTCCCACACACAGCTAGAAGCCCAATATTTTTTCAGAGCTAGATGCAGACAAAAAATTACTTTTAATTTGCAACCTGATGGATGTCAGTATAGATGGACTAATAGAGAAAGTCCCACACACTGCTAGAAGGCCAAATATTTTTTCAGAGCTAGATGCAGAAAAAAATTATATTCAATTTGCAACCTGATGGAGGTCAGTATAGATGGACTAATAGAACAAGTCCCACACACAGCTAGAAGCCCAAATATTTTTTCAGAGGTAGATGCAGAAAAAAATTATATTCAGTTTGCAACCTGATGGAGGTCTGTATAGATGGATTAATAGAACAAGTCCCACACACAGCTAGAAGCCCAATATTTTTTTAAGAGGTAGATGCAGAAAAAAAATATATTCAGTTTGCAACCTGATGGAGGTCTGTATAGATGGATTAATAGAGAAAGTCCCACACACTGCTAGAAGGCCAAATATTTTTTCAGAGCTAGATACAGATATAAATTATTTTTAATTTGCAACCTGATGGAGGTCAGTATAGATTGACTAATAGAGAAAGTCCCACACACTGCTAGAAGGCCAAATATTTTTTCAGAGCTAGATGCAGAATAAAAATTATTTTTAATTTGCAACCTGATGGAGGTCAGTATAGATGGACTAATAGAGAATGTCCCACACACTGCTAGAAGGCCAAATATTTTTTCAGAGCTAGATGCAGATATAAATTATTTTTAATTTGCAACCTGATGGAGGTCAGTATAGATGGACTAATAGAGAAAGTCCCACACACTGCTAGAAGGCCAAATATTTTTTCAGAGCTAGATGTAGAAAAAAATTATATTCAGTTTGCAACCTGATGGAGGTCAGTATAGATGGACTAATAGAACAAGTCCCACACACAGCTAGAAGGCCAAATATTTTTTCAGAGGTAGATGCAGATAAAAATTATTTTTAATTTGCAGCCTGATGGAGGTCAGTATAGATGGACTAATAGAAAAAGTCCCACACACTGCTAGAAGGCCAAATATTTTTTCAGAGCTAGATGCAGATAAAAATTATTTTTAATTTGCAACCTGATGGAGGTCAGTATAGATAGACTAATAGAGAAAGTCCCACACACTGCTAGAAGGCCAAATATTTTTTTCAGAGCTAGATACAGATAAAAATTATATTCAGTTTGCAACCTGATGGAGGTCAGTATAGATGGACTAATAGAACAAGTCCCACACACAGCTAGAAGCCCAAATATTTTTTCAGAGGTAGATGCAGATAAAAATTATTTTTAATTTGCAACCTGATGGAGGTCAGTATAGATGGACTAATAGAGAAAGTCCCACACACTGCTAGAAGGCCAAATATTTTTTCAGAGCTAGATCTAGAGCTAGACTGCAATCACAACTGTTCCCTACTCCCAAGCTATCTGTAGATTTGTGCGAAAATTGACTTGAAATTAACAAGGTATAGCGCACACAGTAACAGCGGTGCCGTCTAACACGCAGCTGCAGCAGTGAGAAAATGGTGGCGACGGGGAAAATGGCTTGGTCTTATAGGGCAAGGACATGTGACATACACTGCCAATGACACATGCCCTTGCTTGTGTGAAAAAAAGCACTTCGCTCCGTGTGTGCGCTGCTGATAGGCTGACAGATTGCACCTCCCCACTGTAAATGCGGGAAAGAGAAAAAAAAATGGAGATCTTCATTATTCCTGCAGAGACCCATCCCCTGCCCCTCCCCCCACCCCGCTGTACACTCAAACTGCGTATTAACATTAATTTTCATCATTACTGAGAAAAAATCCAGTTATGATTTTGGTGCACGAACAGTTATCGAACATAACCTCGAACAGCCGAATTTTTCTCAAATCGTTCGTGTTCGCCGAACGGCTCGAACACAGCCCAAAACAGCTCGAATTTGAGATTGGCGAACAGTTCGAGTCAAACAACTCTCATCTCTATCCACGACCACCCAGATGACCGTGAAACCTTCATAGGGGGGAAGGTCAGTAATAAAGTCCATAGCCAGATGTGTCCAAGGTGCACTAGGAACCTCCAGAGGACAAAGCAACCCTGCTGCAGGAGCATGCGAAGACTTGGATCTAGCACACACAGTACATTGACGCACCCACTTAATGACTTCCTTCTGCCATCCAGGCCACCAAAAACTGCGACCTACAAGTCTCTTGGTCTCAGAAATTCCTGGATGACCTGCCAACCGATACTCATGACACTCAACAAACAAATCTCTCCTAAAGGTCCTAGGCACAAACAACCTCCCATGGGGAGTGTTAGATGGGGCATTCTCCTAAGCTTTAAGAATCTCATCCTCCAAAACGGAGTCCAAAGCAGCAATCACAACACCTTCTTGTAAAATGCTCTCCTCTTCCTCCTCAACACCGACCATGGGAGAAAAGCTGCGAGACAAAGCATCCGCTTTAACATTCTTGGTACCCGGGATGTAAGTAACGGAAAAATTAAACCGCGAGAAAAAAAGTGCCCACCTAGCCTGACGGGCATTCAAGCGCTTGGCAGCATCAAGATAGATCAGATTTTTATGATCAGTGAAAACCTGAATGGGAAATTCAGCACCTTCCAAGAGGTGACACCAGTGTTCAAATGCGAGTTTAATCGCCAGCAATTCCCGATTACCAATATCGTAATTAAGTTCAGTCTCAGAAAATTTTTTTGAAAAAAAGGCACAGGGATGTACTCCATCCTTTTTTTCCTGAGACAACACCGCACCGACCCCCACCGAAGAAGCATCAACCTCAACCAAAAACGGCTTAGCCACATCAGGCTGCATAAGGATGGGAGCAGAGGTGAACCTCTCCTTTAGAAACACAAAAGCTTCAATGGCCTCAGAAGTCCACTGAACCGCATTAGCACCTTTCCTGGTGAGATTGGTCAGCGGTTTGACAATAATAGAAAAATTTTTTATGAATTTTCTTTAATAATTGGCGAAACCCAAAAACCTCTGTATCGATTTCAAACCAATAGGCCTAGGCCATTCCTGCACAGCTTGAACTTTAACCGGGTCCATCTCAAAACCTTCACTGGAGATAATGTAGCCCAAAAAACTAATTCTCTGTACAGCGAATAGAGATGAGCGGTGCTCGACTAGAACTGTTCGCCAATCTCAAATTCGAGCTGTTTTGGGCGGTGTTCGAGTTGTTCGTCGAACCCGAACGATTTGCAAAAAATTTGGCTGTTCGAGGTTATGTTCGATAACTGTTCGTGCACCAAAAGCGTGTCCTGCATGTCTGGCGCTATTTAGAGCACCAATCATGCAGGGATTGTCTGCCACTCACTGTAATGCCACAGCCATGGTGGTTGTGGCATTAGAGTGATTGCCCAAATCGATGGGAACTGTGCTCACAGTGAAACATGAAAAGCCGGCAATTCAGCAGCGGCGTACACCGGTACCCGACAATTTAGAACCGAAAGAACAGAGCTTCACACATAGATTAGATAGAACATGTCAGTCACATATATAAGAAGTACAGTGACAGTGTTGATTACTGTACTTGTCATTTAGTGTAAAGGATTTATAAAAAAAAATATTAGTGTTTTCATGCACCGTCTCTTTAAAAAAGCCGGCCGGCAATTCAGCAGCGGTACCCGACAATTTAGAATGGAAGGAATAGAGCATCACACATAGATTAGATAGATAGAAACATGTTAGTCACATATATATGAAGTACAGTGACAGTGTTGATTACTGTACTTGTCATTTAGTGTAAAAATAAAGGATTTATTTAAAAAAAAATTGGCGTGGGGTTCCCCATAATTTTAGGCTCTAGCGGAGGTTAAGCAGACAGCTGGGGCAGATGTTTGAAGCCTGGGAAGGGGTAATACCCACGGAGCTTCCCAGGCTACTAATATCAGCCCCCAGCTGAATGCCTAGCCTTTACTAGCTATTAAAATGGGGGACCCCCCAAAAAATTGACGTGGGGTCCCCCCTATTTTAATAGCTAGCAAAGGCTAGGCAGACAGCTGGGGGCTGATATTAATAGCCCAGGAAGGGTGCCATGAATTAAATAAATAAACCATACTTACCATCACGCCCATTCCAGCTGAAGCCAACGATCCCCTGCAATAAAAGAAAAATAATAAAGCAACATAATCCTTACCTTTCCATGGTTCCCATGACAGCTTCAGCTCTGCTACATCGAGATGACAGGATGGACCGCAGCAGAACGCTGCCATCCAACCTGTCATCCTGCAGACACTGAGAAGCGCAGGCTTGCTTGCGCTCCTCAGCATCTCTCTGTGACGGCATCCAGATGAGCCGAGTTCATGTCCAATGAACTCGGCTCACCTCATGCATGTCACTGACAGCGTGGGAAAATTCTCACGCTGAAGCACTGAGTACAGGAGAATTCTCCCACGCTGTCAGTGACGTGCATAAGGTGAGCTCATGTCCAATGAACTCAGCTCACCTCATGCACCTCACTGACAGCGTGGGAAAATTTTCCTGCACTCAGCGCTTCAGCGTGAGAATTCTCCCACGCTGAAGCGCTGAGTGCAGGAGAATTTTCCCACGCTGTCAGTGACGTGCATGAGGTGAGCCGAGTTCATTGGACATTAACTCGGCTCATCTGGATGCCCTCACAGAGAGACACTGTGGAGCGCAAGCATGCCTGCGCTTCTCAGTGTCTGCGGGATGACAGGTTGGATGGCAGCGTTCTGCTGCGGTCCATCCTGTCATCTCGATGTAGCAGAGCTGAAGCTGTCATGGGAACCATGGAAAGGTAAGGATTATGTTGCTTTATTATTTTTCTTTTATTTCAGGAGATCGTTGGCTTCAGCTGGAATGGGCGTGACGGTAAGTATGGTTTAATTTAGAACAATAAAGAATTGTGTGTTTATTTCAATTAAAGGACTTTTTTCTGGGTGTTGTGTTTTTTTTAAATACTTTACTAGAAATTCATGGTGGTCATGTCTAATATTGGCGTGACCCCATGAATTTCGGGCTTAGGGCCAGCTGATAATGCCAAGCTGGCCCTAACCCCTTTATTACCCAGTGAGCCACCGCATCAGGGCCCTGGATGAGTTGGGTACAGCGCCAGAAGATGGCGCTTCTATGAACACGCCATTTTCTGGGGTGGCTGCGGACTGCAATTTGCAGCGGGGGTGGCCCAGAAAGCTTGGGTCTCCCTGCGCTGCAGATTCCAGCCCCCAGCTGCCTAGTTGTACCTGGCTGGACACAAAAACAGGGCGAAGCCCCACGTCAATTTTCTTTAAATTATTTCATGAAATAATTAAGAAAAAAAGGGCTTCCCTATATTGTTGTGTCCGGCCAGGTACAAATAGGCAGCTGGTGGTTGGGGGCAGCCCGTTCCTGCCTGCTGCACCTGACTGGACACAAATATAGTGCGAAGCCCCACGTCAATTTTTTTTTAATTATTTCATGAATTTCCTGAAATAATTTAAAAAAATTGAAGTGGGGCTTCGCACTATATTTGTGTCCAGCCAGGTACAGCAGGCAGGAACGGGCTGCCCCCAACCACCAGCTGCCTATTTGCACCTGGCCGGACACAACAATATAGAGAAGGCCTTTTTTTCTTAATTATTTCATGAATTTCATGAAATAATTAAAAAAAAAATACGTGTAGCTTCGCCCTATTTTTGTGTCCGGCCAGGTACAACTAGGCAGCTGGGGGCTGGAATCTGCAGCGCAGGGAGGCCCAAGCTTTCTGCTCCCCCCCCCTCCCCCGCTGCAAATTGCAGTCCGCAGCCACCCCGGAAAATGGCGCGTTCATAGAAGCGCCATCTTCTGGCGCTGTACCCAACTCATCCAGGGCTCTGGTGCGGTGGCTCACTGGGTAATAAAGGGGTTAGGGCCAGCTTGGTATTATCAGCTGGCCCTAAGCCCAAAATTCATGGGGTCACGCCAGTATTAGACATGACCGCCATGAATTTCTAGTAAAGTATTTAAAAAAAACACAACACCCAGAATAAAGTCCTTTAATTGAAATAAACACACAATTCTTTATTGTTCTAAATTAAACCATACTTACCATCACGCCCATTCCAGCTGAAGCCAACGATCTCCTGCAATAAAAGAAAAATAATAAACCAACATCATCCTTACCTTTCCATGGTTCCCATGACAGCTTCAGCTCTGCTACATCGAGATGACTGGCTGGACCGCAGCAGAACGCTGCCATCCAGCATGTCATCCCGCAGACACTGAGAAGAGCAGGCTTGCTTGCGCTCCTCAGTGTCTCGCTGTGACGGCATCCAGATGAGCCGAAGTCATGTCCAATGAACTCGGCTCACCTCATGCACGTCACTGACAGCGTGAGAAAATTCTCACGCTGAAGTGCTGAGTGCAGGAAAATTCTCCCACGCTGTCAGTGACGTGCATAAGGTGAGCTCATTTCCAATGAACTCAGCTCACCTCATGCACCTCACTGACAGCGTGGGAAAATTCTCCTGCACTCAGCGCTTCAGCGTGAGAATTCTCCCACGCTGTAAGTGACGTGCATGAGGTGAGCTGAGATCATTGGACATGAACTCACCTCATGCACGTCACTGACAGCGCTTCAGCGTGAGAATTTTCCCACGCTGTCAGTGACGTGCATGAGGTGAGTTCATGTCCAATGATCTCAGCTCACCTCATGTACGTCACTTACAGCGTGGGAGAATTCTCACGCTGAAGCGCTGAGTGCAGGAGAATTTTCCCACGCTGTCAGTGACGTGCATGAGGTGAGTTCATGTCCAATGATCTCAGCTCACCTCATGTACGTCACTTACAGCGTGGGAGAATTCTCACGCTGAAGCGCTGAGTGCAGGAGAATTTTCCCACGCTGTCAGTGACGTGCATGAGGTGAGTTCATGTCCAATGATCTCAGCTCACCTCATGCACGTCACTGACAGCGTGGGAAAATTCTCCTGCACTCAGCGCTTCAGCGTGAGAATTCTCCCACGCTGAAGCGCTGAGTGCAGGAGAATTTTCCCACGCTGTCAGTGACGTGCATGAGGTCCGCCGAGTTCATTGGACATGACCTTGGCTCATCTGGATGCCGTCACAGCGAGACACTGAGGAGCGTAAGCATGCCTGCTCTTCTCAGTGTCTGCATGTGGACATGCTGGATGGCAGCGTTCTGCTGCGGTCCAGCCAGTCATCTCGATGTAGCAGAGCTGAAGCCGTCCTGGGAACCATCGAAAGGTAAGGATGATGTTGGTTTATTATTTTATTTTTATTACAGGAGATCGTTGGCTTCAACTGGAATGGGCGTGACGGTAAGTATGGTTTAATTTAGAACAATAAAGAATTGTGTGTTTATTTCAATTAAAGGACTTTATTCTGGGTGTTTGTGTTTTTTTTAACTTTGACTATGGGGTTAGTAATGGGGGTGTCTTATAGACGCCTCTCCATTACTAACCTGGGCTTGATGTCAGCTGGCATTATAAGCTGACATCAACCCCAGCCCTATTACCCCACTGCCACCGCTACAGGGTAGTGGGAAGAGCGAGGCTAAGTGCCAGAATTGGCGCATCCTATGGATGCGCCATTTCTGGGGCGGCTGACGGCTGGTGTTTCTAGCCTGGGAGGGGGCCAATATTCATGGCACCCTTCCTGAGCTATTAATATCAGCCCCCAGCTGTCTGCCTAGCCTTTGCTAGCTATTAAAATAGGGGGAACCCCACGTCATTTTTTGGGGGGGATCCCCCATTTTAATAGCTAGCTAGGAAAGGCTAAGTATTCAGCTGGGGGCTGATATTAGTAGCCTGGGAAGCTCCATGGGTATTACCCCCTTCCCAGGCTTCAAACATCTTCCCCAGTCGTCTGCTTAACCTCCGCTAGAGACTAAAATTACGGGGGATCCCACGCCAATTTTTATTTTAATAAATCCTTTATTTTAACACTAAATGACAAGTACAGTAACCAACACTGTCGCTGTACTTATTATAAATGTGACTGACATGTTTCTATCTATCTAATCTATGTGTGATGCTCCATCTTTCTGTTCTAAATTGTCGGGTACCGCTGCTGAATTGCCGGCCGGCTTTTTTAAAGAGACGGTGCATGAAAACACTAATATTTTTTTTAATAAATCCTTTACACTAAATGACAAGTACAGTAAGCAACACTGTCACTGTACTTCATATATATGTGACTAACATGTTTCTATCTATCTAATCTATGTGTGAAGCTCTATTCTTTCTGTTCTAAATTGTCGGGTACCGCTGCTGAATTGCCGGCCGGCTTTTTTAAAGAGACGGTGCATGAAAACACTAATATTTGTTTTAATAAATCCTTTACACTAAATGACAAGTGCAGTAACCAACACTGTCACTGTGCTTCTTATATGTGTGACTGACATGTTTCTATCTATCTAATCTATGTGTGATGCTCTATTCCTTCTGGTCTAAATTGTCGGGTACCGGTGTATGCCGCTGCTGAATTGCCGGCCGGCTTTTTTAAAGAGAGTGTCTTCTGAGCAGTTTGTCAGCTTTTGGACACCTTTGCAGGTGATTTCTATGTGTTTCTATGTGTTTTTGTTTGCCTGCCATTGGTTTTAACGGTGTTCCACGGTGTTCTAAGGTGTTCGACGAACAGTTCGACGAACAGTTCGACGAACAGTTCCTCGAACATCCCGGTGTTCGACGAACCGAACCGAACTCGAACACTACGGGGGTGGCTCAACACTAACAGCGAACTCACATTTCTCCAGCTAAGCAAAAAGCGAATTGTCCATTAATAACTGTAATACCTCACGTACGCTCCGCCAATGAGACTCCAGATCAGGCGAATAAATCAGAATGTCATCCAAATACACAACCACATTTTTGCCGATTAAAGGTCTAAGGATGTCATTAATAAGATTCTGAAAAAATGCTGGAGCATTGGTAAGACCAAAAGGCATAACCAGATTCTCAAAATGACCCACAGGAGTGTTAAAAGCAGTCTTCCATTCATCACCCTCCTTCATGCGCAACAAATTGTATGCCCCCCGGAGATCAATTTTAGAAAACCACTTGGCCCCCACTAACTGGTTAAATAAATCAGGAATCAATGGCAGTGGGTAAGGATTGTGTACAGTAATTTTATTAATCTCACGAAAGTCCAGACAAGGACGTAAACCGCCATCTTTTTTTTTTTACAAAAAAAAATCCAACAGCCACAGGAGACTTGGAAGGCCTAATGTGACCGGCGGCCAAGCTTGTCTGTATGTATTCCTCCAAAGCCTTTCTCTCAGGAATAGTAAGATTAAATAAACTACTTTTAGGAAGAGTCGCTCCAGGGACAAATTCAATGGTACAATCATAGTCTCTATGGGGAGGCAAAATTTGTGACTCCTCCTCAGAAAAAACTCTCCAAAAATCCTGAATAGGTACAGGCAATTCCCCTTTATCCACAGCAGCAATACGTCCGTTACAACACTTGTCATAACACTTAGGGCTCCAGGACTTAATTTCATTGGTAGACCAATCCAGTACAGGATTGTGCAATTTTAACCAGGGTAACCCCAATATTACTGGAGAAGGCAAATTATCCAATACCACCAAATCCAAATTTTCTTGGTGAATACCATTAATAGTGAGGGGAAATTCACAGACCTTATGAGTAACACTCTTCAAGGGAGAGCCATCAACGAAACCACAGCAATAGGGGATGACAAAGTTTTAGGTTCTAATCTAAGTTTTTCCAAGAATCCCCCATCAATCACATTCAGAGTAGAACCACAATCCACAAATACCCGAAATTCAATTAATTCATCCTGAGCAGCAGTAGTGGCAGATAGGAATACTCCCTTAGAATTTAAACAGGCAATACGGGCATAACTGACCATTTTTTTTTCTTTCTTCATACGAAGCACACAGTTCTTAATAAAAATGACCAGAATTTCCGCAATAGAAGCACAAGCCTTCAGAAAGCCTGCGGTCTTTTTCCTGAGAGCTGGGTGTCATTGCCCCAATCTCCATCGGCTCTCCATTGTCAGCACAGACCCTCTCAGGACTCGGAGCTGACATAGCAGAGGATTTGCTCTCATTAACCCTTGCACGCAGTCTCCTGTCCACCCGTATAGCTAATTGCATTGCCTCCTGCAAGTTTCCAGGTGTGGGATAAGCAATCAGTAAATCCTTAACCATTTCACCTAGCCCTGTAAGAAACAAGCTTTTCAAAGCTGAATCGTTCCACCCCACCTGGGCAGACCACCGATGGAAGTGAGAACAATATTTTTCCACATTACCTGATCCCTGCCTCAAACGTCTCAATTCAGACTCAGCAGATGAGACACGATCAGGATCATCATACAACAAACCCAAAGCAGAAAAAAAACTATCCACTGATCTAATGCACGGATCACTAGGTTGGAGAGAGAAGGTCCATCCCTGAGGATCTTTGCGCAAAAGAGACATTATGAACCCTATGCACTGTGATTCATCACCAGAGGATCCGGGTCTCAAACGAAAATACAATAAACAAGCATTTTTAAAAGAAAAAAATTTTGATGTTCGCCAAAAAATAGATCAAGAAGACGTACCTTTGGTTCCACAAAATGCGCTCCAGAACAGCTACCCACGTGTTGTTGGAGCTCGGCCACCTCCAGAGAGAGTCCCTGCAAGCGTTGAGCCAAATCTTGAACCGAGACCATGATGGAAAACTGTAGGTCTTTCCTTAGAGAAAATTTTTTTTTTCTTTTAGGGCTGGACTTACTGTTATGATCTGCTACAAGCACTAAGGAAACACAGGAGAACTGTCCCTACAATAGAACTAAACTAGATCCCTACGATGTAACGGGGAACCTGATCCTGCGATCAGACCCGCTAAAGTCCTCGGCTAGTCTGTACGAAGACCTATAGATGTGAGGGAGGGATCCCTACAAGAACTAGGGACTGGGATAAGTTGGACACCTCCTAGCAGAAATAGTAGCAGTCAAAGACAAACACACAACAAAAAGCATAGAGGTCAGAAGACCTAGCAAAACTAACAGAGAACGGCAACAGAGCACCAAGCTAGCTCAAGAGTAGTAAATACAATGAAGTACAGCAAGACCAGGAGGACGGAGCCGGATTAAATAGGCAAGAATGGTCATGTGACCAGCAAACTAAAAAAAACCTAACAGGAGAGTTCTAACAATCAATGCCCCTTGGAAGAGTAGTGGAGGTCGCAGTGCAATAAAAAAACAATATCAATGCCCCTTGGAAGAGTGGTAGAGGTAACAGTGGATGAAAAAGTCAATATCAATGCCCCTTGGAAGAGCAGTGGAGTTCAGAGTTGTTAAACCAGACGGTTTTAATGCCCATTGGAAGTGACGTGGAGGTCACAGTACCTTAAAAAGACGTTTTTAATGCCCCTTGGAAAAGTGGTGGAGGTCGCAGTGGATTAAAAATACAATATCAATGCCCTTGGAAGAGTGGTGGAGGAGGCAGTGGAATAAAAAGACAATATCAATGCCCCTTGGAAGAGTGGTGGAGTTTACAGTGGAATAAAAAGACAATATCAATGCCTTGTGAAAGAGACGTGGATGTCACAGTAGCTTAACAAGACGGTTTTAATGTCCATTGGAAGAGAGGTGAAAGTCGCAGTGGAATAAAAAGACAATATCAATGCCCCTTACAAGAGCTGTGGAGTTGAGAGTGGTTTAAATTGATGGTTTTAATGCCCCTTGGAAGAGACGTGGAGGTCACAGTAGCTTAAATAGACTGTTTTAATGCCCCTTGGAAGAGTGGTGGAGGTCGAAGTGGATTAAAAAGATAATGTCAATGCTCCTTGAAGG
Source organism: Phyllobates terribilis (assembly GCF_046119375.1). Classification (NCBI taxonomy): domain Eukaryota; kingdom Metazoa; phylum Chordata; class Amphibia; order Anura; family Dendrobatidae; genus Phyllobates; species Phyllobates terribilis. The sequence goes on along the minus strand of NW_027362775.1, from coordinate 15,796,456 downwards.
AGTCGCTGAAGTCTCAGTGGAATAAAAAGACAATATCAATGCACCTTGGAAGAGTGTTGGAGGTTCCAGTGGAATAAAAAGACAATATCAATGCCCTGTGGAAGAGACATGGAGGTCACAGTAGCTTAACAAGATGGTTTTAATGCCCCATGGAAGAGTGGTGGAGGATACAGTGGAATAAAAAGACAATATCAATGCCCCTTGGAAGATCTGTGGAGTTCAGATTGGTTTAACCATATGGTTTTAATGCCCCTTGGAAGAGACGTGGAGGTCACAGTAGCTTAACAAGACGGTTTTAATGCCACATGGAGGAGTGGTGGAGGTTGCAGTGGATTAAAAAGACAATATCAATGCCCCGAGGAAGAGTGGTGGAGGTTGCAGTGGAATAAAAAGACAATATCAATGCCCCGTGGAAGAGACGTGGAGGTCACAGTAGCTTAACAAGATGGTTTTAATGCCCTTTGGAGAAGTGGTGGAGGTCGCAGTGGATTAAAAAGACAATATCAATGCCCTTTAAGAGTGGTGGAGGTCGCAGTGGAATTTAAAGACAATATCAATGCCCCGTGTAAGAGATGTGGAGGTCACTGTAGCATAGCAAGACAGTTTTAATGCCCCTTGGAAGAATGGTGGAGCTCGAAGTGGAATAAAAATACAATGTCAATGCCCCTTGGAAGAGTGGTGGAGGTTAGAGTGGAATAAAAAGACAATACCAATGCCCCTTGGAAGAGCTGTGGAGTTCAGAGTCGTTTAACCAGACGGTTTTAATGCCCATTGGAAGTGACGTGGAGGTCACAGTAGCTTAAAAAGATGTTTTTAATGCCCCTTGGAAAAGTGGTGGAGGCCGCAGTGGATTAAAAAGAAAATATCAATGCCCCTTGGAATAATGATGGAGGTCACAGTGGAATAAAAAGACAATGTCAATGCCCCTTAAAAGAGTGGTGGAGGTTAGAATGGAATAAAAAGATAATACCAATGCCCCTTGGAAGAGCTGTGGAGTTCAGAGTGGTTTAACCAGATGGTTTTATTGCCCCTTGGAAGAGACGTGGAGGTCACAGTAGATTAACAAGACGGTTTTAATGCCCCTTGAAAAAGTGGTGGGGGTCACAGTGGATTAAAAAGACAATATCAATGCCCCGTGGAAGACACGAGGAGGTCACAGTAGCTTAACAAGACAGTTTTAATGCCCCTTGGAAGAGTGGTGGAGGTCGCAGTGGAATAAAAAGACAGTATCAATGCCCCTTGAAAGAATGGTGGAGGTTACAGTGGAATAAAAAGACAATATCAATGCCCATTGGAAGAGCTGTGGAGTTCAGAGTCATTTAACAAGATGGTTTTAATGCCCCTTGGAAGAGATGTGGACATCACAGTAGCTTAACAAGACTGTTTTAATGCCTCTTGGAAGAGTGGTGGAGGTCACAGCGGATTAAAAAGACAATATCAATGCCACTTGGAAGAGAGCTGTAGATTACAGTGGAGTAAAAAGTCATTATCAATGCCTCTTGCAAGAGCTGTGGAGTTCAGAGGGGTTTCAATTGACGGTTTTAATGCAGCTTGGAAGAGACGTGAGGTCACAGTAGCTTAACAATACGGTTTTAATGCCCCTTGAAAGAGTGGTGGAGGTCGCAGTGGATTAAAAAGACAATATCAATGCCACTTGGAAGAGTGGTGAAGGTCCCAGTAGAATAAAAAGACAATATCAATGCCCCTTGGAAGAGTGGTGGAGGTTACAGTGGAATAAAAAGACAATATCAATGCCCCGTGAAAGAGACGTGGAGGTCACAGTAGCTTAACAGGACGGTTTTAATGCCCCTTGCAAGAGATGTGCAAGTTGCAGTGGAATAAAAAGAAAATATCAATGCCCCTTGGAAGAGTGCTTGAGGTTACATTGGAATAAAAAGACAATATCAATGCCCCTTGCAAGAGCTGTGGAGTTCACAGTGGTTTAAATTGACTGTTTTAATGCCCTTTGGAAGGGACGTGGAGGTGACAGTAGCTTAGCAAGACTTTTTTAATGCCCCTAGGAAGAGTGGTGGAGGTCGCAGTGGATTAAAAAGACAATATGAATGCCCCTTGGAAGAGCGGTGGAGGTCGCAGTGGAATAAAAAGACAATATCAATGCCCCTTGGAAGAGTGGTGGAGGTCGCAGTGGAATAAAAAGACAATATCAATGCCCCTTGGAAGAGTGGTGGAGGTTACAGTTAAATAAAAAGACAATATCAATGCCCCTTGGAAGAGTGATGGAGGTTACAGTGGAATAAAAAGACAATATCAATGCCCCGTGGAAGAGATGTGGAGGTCACAATAGCTCAACAAGATGGTTTTAATGCCTCTTGGAAGAGTGGTGGAGGTCTCAGTGGATTAAAAAGACAATATCAATGAGCCTTGGAAGAGTGGTCGAGGTCGCAGTGTAATAAAAAGACTAGAGATGAGCGTTGTTCGACTCAAACTGTTCGCCAATCTCAAATTCGAGCTGTTTTGGGCTGTGTTCGAGCCGTTCGGCGAATACGAACGATTTGAAAAAATTCTGCTGTTCGAGGTTATGTTCGATAACTGTTCGTGCACCAAAATCATAAGTGGATTTTTTCTCAGAAATGATGAAAATTAATGTTAATACGCAGTTTGAGTATACAGCGGGGCGGGGGGAGGGGCAGGGGATGGATCTCTGCAGGAATAATGAAGATCTCCATTTTTTTTTTCTCTTTCCCGCATTTACAGTGGGGAGGTGCAATCTGTCAGCCTATCAGCAGCGCACACACGGAGCGAAGTGCTTTTTTTCACACAAGCAAGGGCATGTGTCATTGGCAGTGTATGTCACATGTCCTTGCCCTATAAGACCCAGCCATTTTCCCCGTCGCCACCATTTTCTAACTGCTGCAGCTGTGTGTTAGACAGCACCGCTGTTGCTGTGTGCGCTATACCTTGTTAATTTCAAGCCAATTTTCGCACAAATCTACAGATAGCTTGGGAGTAGGGAAGAGTTGTGATTGCAGTCCATTTAAGGACTAGGTTACAGCATTTCCTACGACTTTTATCAGGCAGGTCTGTGCTCTTAAATAGATAGGTTGTGGGAGTAAAGACTAATTGTAATTGCAGTCCTTTTCAGGACTAAGTTACATCAGTTCCTATCAGTTTTTGCCAGGCAGGTCTGTGCCAGTGCTGTGCAAGTTTTTTTCACAGCATTTGGCTAAATCTAGCAAAGCTAATCCTTTTTGGCCTATTGCAGAGTGTGTTAGTCAGTGGAGTAGCCTATCTGTGTTGCAAGATACACCACCTGTGTATAGAATACCAATTTTTTTACTGCACCTAGTGAAGTAAAACCTTTTGGGCATAGCATCATTCTATTAGTCCATCTATACTGACCTCAATAAGGTTGCAAATTGAATATAATTTTTTTCTGCATCTAGCTCTAAAAAAATATTTGGCCTTCTAGCAGTGTGTGGGACTTGTTCTATTAGTCCATCTATATTGACCTCCATCAGGTTGCAAATTGAATATAATTTTTTTCTGCATCTAGCTCTAAAAAAATATTTGGCCTTCTAGCAGTGTGTGGGACTTGTTCTATTAGTCCATCTATACTGCCCTCTTCAGGTTGCAAATTAAAAATAATTTTTATCTGCATCTAGCTCTGAAAAAATATTTGGCCTTCTAGCAGTGTGTGGGACTTGTTCTATTAGTCCATCTATACTGACCTCCATCAGGTTGCAAATTGAATATAATTTTTTTCTGCATCTAGCTCTGAAAAAATATTTGGCCTCCTAGCAGTGTGTGGGACTTGTTCTATTAGTCCATCTATACTGACCTCCATCAGGTTGCAAACTGAATATAATTTTTTTCTGCATCTACCTCTGAAAAAATATTTGGCCTTCTAGCTGTGTGTGGGACTTGTTCTATTAGTCCATCTATACTGACCTCCATCAGGTTGCAAATTCAATATAATTTTTTTCTGCATCTAGCTCTGAAAAAATATTCCAGCTTGTAGCAGTGTGTGGGACTTCTTCTATTAGTCCATCTATACTGACCTCCATCAGGTTGCAAATTGAATATATTTTTTTCTGCATCTAGCTCTGAAAAAATATTTCGGCTTCTAGCAGTGTGTGGGACTTGTTCTATTAGTCCATCTATACTGACCTCCATCAGGTTGCAAACTGAATATAATTTTTTTCTGCATCTACCTCTGAAAAAATATTTCGGCTTCTAGCAGTGTGTGGGACTTGTTCTATTAGTCCATCTATACTGACCTCCATCAGGTTGCAAACTGAATATAATTTTTTTCTGCATCTACCTCTGAAAAAATATTTGGCCTTCTAGCAGTGTGTGGGACTCATTGTATTAGGCCGTTTATACCAAGCTCCACCAGCTTTTAAATTAATAATAATTTTTAGCTGCATCTAGCCCTGAAAATAATTTTTCTTCCCAATAGTGGTAGCAATAGAAATATGGGGCGCGCTCCTGGCTTACAAAAATATACGCTTCATAACAAAAAACACCAGCCTAGCGCACTGCATTAATAAGATGGCATCATCGTCTCTCCCAGTGCTAGGCCTACTACCCAGGCTAGCATTCCTGTGCCTAAAACACAATGTATGGGTCCGCGCTAGCCACGATGCTGAGGGGTCTAAAGCTGCTGCTAACACTTTATAACAATTCAATTGGCAGATTTTCACAGAAATCTTCCACAACGCCCACCCATCGGGCAACAGTTGCCCACCTTCCCTATGGGATCTAGTGGCGAATAGTTGATGCCATTAATCAGAGCATCAGTTGCCCCGTCAACATGGCAAGCATACGGTAAGGCATGGGAAGAGTGGACACGACTAGTAGCAGACAGACGGGTTGACCAATGTGAACAAGCCAGATCACAAGTCACCATATAATTTCTCCACCAGCTAATGATGAGGGGCATATCAGGGGCGTCAGCGCAGCGGTGTCTGACCGGATGGAGCATTTCACTTCCAACTACTGAATTGGGGAGATGTGACAAAGATTCATCATCAGACAATCCATAAAAGGGTGGAAAAGGGGTCAGCCAAGTCAGGAGTGTAGACGTCCCGTCCCGTGTCACTAAAACTGATTTCTCACATCATATCCCTAACACCATTAACATGACACTCACAATTTGAAGCAACACTACTGTCTACTGCATTTGTGATCGCCTTCTTCGGGGCGCTATGCATAAGCGAATTAGTCCCTCAATCCAAAATTACCACCAGTGGAGGCTTATTACACCAGGACGTAGTCATAGCCAATAATGCAATACATCTACGCATACACAAATCGAAAACGGTTCCAGCGGGCAGGGGCACTTGGGTACTTCTACAACCCACAAACGGTACACTGAGTCGGGTAACAATAGTAAAAACATATCTAACCATCAGATCACACAGTAATTTCTTCCTATCACACATTGATGGAATGCCATTATCAAGATACCAGTTCCAAGCTATATTTAATAAATGCATAACATCGGCAGGGAACCACCCCAAAGATTACGGGACACACTCATTCCGCATAGGCGCGGCCACGGAAGCAGCAAGAGCAGGACTGTCAGAAACGGAAGTTCAGAGGATAGGGAGGTGGCGATCCACGTGTTTGGCAAGATGCATAAGACCGGACTTGTTATCCTAACGTGGTTTGTTTCTTTTACAGGTGACGCTAAGCCAACAGTGTGGGTGATAGGCCACTCGTATATGTATTGGGCAGAAAAAAGGGCGAAAGTCTGCCCAGGCGGGAGGAAATTAGAGTTTCATAACACATATTTCAACTGGAGAGGTATTAGAGGCCTGCTATGGCCACAGGTACTAATGGAGGTAGTCAAGGTAGGGAGAGAGGCAAGATGTCCGGTCATCTTAGTTATACAGGCCGGGGGAAACTACCTAGGTCATCACAAGAGCGCATAACTAATAGCAATAATGAAACTAGACACTGAGCGCTTCAGAGAATTTTTCACAAAACTAGCTATAATATGGTCAGAGATTGTGCCGATAGCGGTATGGCAAGGTGTGCAAGACATCACGGCCATCGAACGGACAAGGCGGGTAATAAATATTCGGATGGCAAAATTTAGAAGAGACAGAGGCGGTGTAGTGGTACGACACCGACAACTGGAAGGAGATAAAGCAGGCCTCATACGGCCCGACGGTGTTCACTTAATGGATATTGGACTGAACATATTCGAGTCAGGACTCCAGGACGGAGTGAAACAAGCGTTAACAGTGATGGGTGGGGGTCAGAGTCCTGCATACGAGTACGCAGGATCCTCCCTGGCCTGGAAATAGAAAGGACATGTTGGAGAGTTACACTTGTTGGCCAAGTTGCCGGAGTGGAGACCCAGGGCATGCTGCAGCAAGCTGAATTAATTAGAAATAAAATGCCTTTCTAATGGAATGAGTATAAAGAGTTAATAAAGCTGTGACCGATCCTCACCCATCCAGTTGTAAGAGTTACATTATTGTATTATTGTATTGTCAAGGAAAGGGGGGTGGTAGGGGGGCTGAGCGTCTGGGTTTGGTTGGGGGTCCCCACAGTCTGCCTAGGCTAGATGCATTTAAAAATTCTTATTAGATACACAGGCGGTGCAGCTTGCTTCGCAGCTGGGCTACTACGCCCAAAGTATTGCCTAGGCTAGATGCAGTTAAAAATTCTACGCTGACTAGCAGACACTGAAGATTTGGAGCAGACCTCTGAGTAAACAGCTCTTCAGACTCAACCATCTGTGTTACCCCAAGCCATAGTGTATGTAGTTTCTTACAGTTAAAAGGGGGGGGGAGCGACCCAACCCACCTGGAATTGACGATGCCAATGTCACGCAAGACACAGCAAGGGGACTCCAAAAAGAGTCTCCATTTTTTCCCACAGTTGTGGCACAGACACCACTTAACCCTAGAACGCATACCTGGGGCCTCGCAGTAATTGTTTTCTATTTTCTGCAAGATTACTTTAGTTAGAATTTTGAAACTCTAGGTATTCTTCATGTATATAGTTGTTTGTCATTTGAGTTTGAGTTATTCCATGTTATTTGCACACGGGCCTAAAAGGCCCCAGGTATATGAAAGTGTAGATTTTTATTGTCATGCGTTCTAGGGTTAAGTGGCATCAATTGCCCCACAGTTGCTTAAAACGGTTGGTGAGGTGATATTACCAAATCCTCAAGCTTTTACTCTCCCCAGGATGACACAGGGTTAGAAAAGTCCTTGCGAATCCATGATTTGTTCATCTTTATGAACGTGAGTCTGTCTACATTCTCAGTGGACAGCCGCGTGCGCTTATCTGTCAGCACACCATCTGCAGCGCTGAACACACGTTCAGACAGAACGCTGGCTGCGGGGCATAACAAGATCTCCAAGGCGTGAGTGGCGAGCTCCGGCCATTTTTCCAGATTGGAATACCAAAATGAGCAAGGGTCCAGTGACACAGTCATGGCTTCGATGTTCACTTGGAGATACTTCTGCACCATCCTCTCTAGGCATTGACTATGTGTCTGACTTCTTGTCTCCTGTGGCCTTGCAAAGGATGGTCTAAAAAAGTGGTGAAACGATTCCACAAAATTGCTGTTACCAGCAGATACTGTGTTACTGTTACGGTTTGAGTGATGAAGACTCGACAGTCCCACGGTTGGCAAGTTAGAACTGTGAGATTCACTTCGTGCACCACTGGTGTTTTGTGGAAAAGCACATGTAAGATTCTGCAACAGCGTCTGCAGATACTCCTGCATGCGTCAATCCCTTTTTATGGCAGGAATTATTTCGACAAATTTACTTTTGTACCGGGGATCTAAGAGTGTGGCAACCCAGTAGTCGGGATTACTTCGAATTCTGCAATCTGAGGGTCATGTTGCAGGTAGTGCAGCAAGAAGGCACTCATGTGTCTTGCGCATCCAGGAGGACCAAGTCCTTGTTGTGTTGGTAGCGAGGTAAGAATCATGCTTCCTTCCTCTGCCCTCTCCCCCCAACCTCGCACAACAGAAATGTGATCAAGGTCTCCCTCATCTGATGAGTCTTCCATGCCCATCGCAAGTTCATCCTCCACTTCTTCATCGGCTCCTGCACCTTCCTCAACAGTTTGGCTGCTACCATGCGCCCTGGTTAATCTCTCTCCCCCACCCTCCCATGCCTGCCGCCTTGGTGCTACCAACCGTCTGGACCTTGGAGATGTTATCCCTTCCGCATACGACTCCTCCTCTACTTCCTCCACCTCCTCTTGTCCCACCACCTGACTCTGAATTCTGTTTAATGTGTGCTCCAGCATGTAAATCACCGGAATAGTCATGCTGATAATGGCATCGTCGTCTGCACTAAACATCTTCGTCGCCATTTCAAAACTGTGCAGAAGGGTGTGTCAGGGTTCAGTCGCCACAGAGTTACTGCATCTCACCCAGAGGTGTGGTATCTCACCCTCAGGTAAGGAAGGCGTATGGCTCGGGACCCTAACACCTGCATCCAACACATACCCGCACTGGGGCTAGGGCGAGATTGCTCCTAAAGGAGAGCACAGTCCCAGGTCCCTAGCTGGTGGGAGGGTCCTATGTAGTGGGTGCTTAGGGGAGTAGCTTAGGGGAGCACATGACAGGGAGAGTATAAATAGGAAGCCATCTTAGAAAGAGCAAGCCAGTCAGAGGAGGAAAAGTGACAGGAGCAGAGGCTCGGCATGAGCTCTGCTCCGGAGGCAGACCTAGCCTGGGAGGCCCAGGACTGAAGGAGAGAAGAGAGGAGTGGGAGCAGGAAGGCTCCAGGAACCGAAGGGACCCTAGGGCTACGGGCCATGCAGAAGGCCACCCATACTCCCGCTGCTACCAGGAGGTAGAGGGGTCAGGCCAGATAAGGGGAACTGGTCCCTCAACTAGAGGAGAAACAGCAAGGCTCAACTAGAAACCGGAGGCTGCAGCATTTCATGTACTGCAGGCAAAAGTCCACACCAGTCTCACTAAGAAGGTAGCCACATAGGACCCAGGGGACCGAACACAAGTCGCCCGCCAAGGCCCGAGGATACCGGATAGAAGTGTCACTGGGTGTGAGGTGCAGGGAGAAGGCCAGAGAAAGGACGCACAGAAAGGGGTCCTGCTAAGTACTCCGGAGCTATCTGGGGGTGGACTGAGCCCCTCACTGAGTACGCACAGCACGACGGGTGAGATTGCTTTGGTACCTGTAATCTGGACTGCAACAACTGTAAGTAAAGATCTTGAGACTGCATCACACGGACTCTGTGTGCATTACTGACTCCCTGCACTACAACCACCATCATCCACCCACACTGCCCTGAAGCTACACTCTTCCTGTGGTGAGTAATAATACCATTGCTGCAAAACCACCATCTTCAGAGAACTGTTCCGCAGCGGCGGCCCCTTTGGCCGCACTCCACAGGTGGCGTAGTCGGACATTATAAAATCCATATATACAAATTACCGTTGGATTGACCGCCCTGGGTCACAGACCGGGTCACCGCCACAGTGACTACAACCCCCAGCGTCTACCGGCCCGGCTCAGGGTACCCCACGGCCCAGGGGTCGCATCAACTTCATAGGTCCCTGATCTGAGATCACTCCTGCAGCGTGATTTGCCCTACCTCTGGATCTCGTTGGCCCAGGCTATACGTCAGAACGTATTGCACCAGGGCTTGTCGGTGCTGCCACAGTCGCTGCAACATGTGCAGAGTTGAATTCCACCGTGTCGGCACATCGCATTTCAGCCGGTGAACTGGCAGGCCCAACGACTTCTGTAGAGATGTAAGTCGTTGAGCTGCGGGATGCGAACGGCGGAAGTGAGCACACAGCGACCGTGCCCTCTGCAGAAGGCCATCTAGTCCGGGATAGTGGGCTAAAAATTTATGGACAACCAGGTTCAACACGTGAGCCATACAAGGCACGTGTGTGACATTGCCCCGGCGAAGGGCCGCACCCAGGTTTGCAGCATTGTCGCACACGGCCTTCCCTGGTTGCAGGTCCAGTGGAGACAACCATTCATGAAACTGGGTCTCCAGAGCTGACCACAAGTCCTCAGCTGTATGACTCACATTTCCCAGACATTTCAAAGGAAACACTGATGCCGTTGAGCCCTGCGGCCAGCATAGTAAGGAGGTGTGCAGGATTCCTTCTGCGCAGTTAGAAAGCAGGTGGCATTACCAGACAGGCTTTGGGTGCAGGTGGAGGACCGAGAGGAGGTTGAGGAGGCAGAAGCAGTGGAAGAACTTTGAGACAAAGAGGACTGACGCAAAACTCATGGGGACGGTAAGACTTGGACAGCAGCCCCTTGTCCTGCTGTCACCATAGTTACCCAGTGCCCAGTCAGCGACATGTAACGCCCCTGTCCATGCCTACTCGTCCAAGTGTCTGTGGTGAAATGCACCCTGTCAGACACAGAGTTTCTCCAAGAAGCGGTGATGTTGTGTGCGACATGCTGGGGAGTGCAGGCACACCTTTCTTGGAGAAGTAGTGCCAACTGGGCATCTGGTACTGGGGCACTGCGACGGACATAAGGTCTCGAAAATCCACTGTGTCCTCCAGGCGGAAAGGCAGCATTTCTGTAGCCAACAGCTTGCAGATGGTGAAATTCAACCTCTTAGCTTTCTCATGGCTAGGAGGAAATGGTCTTTTACTTTTCCACATCTGAGGGACCGAGGGCTGGCTATTGTGCTTTGACGGGGTTGAGTAGGGTGTCCCCGGCAAACTGCCGGTCTGTGAGGAAGATGCAGGCGGACATATTAGGTTGCCTTGATCCAAAGGTGGTGCTCTCGATGTCAGAGAGCGCTTAACACCAGCAGGTGTTTCCACTTCCCAATGAACTGACGACCTGCCAATCACACTTGCTGTTGTAGGTAAAGAGGTGGCAGGTCTGCGTCCAAAAACATGTGTGACTGCTGTCCCCCCAGTCACAGAGGATGAAGAGGCCGCGGATGCACAAGATGGGGCAACGGTGGTTGGCCCAGCCTGCTAGGCCGCATTGTAGCACAGTGAGCTTCCCACTGCAACTTATGCTTCATATCCATGTGACGGTACATGCATGAAGTACTCAAACTATGGATTTTTTGGCCTCTACTTAGCTTTTGGTGACAAATATTGCAGATAACACGAGTTGGGTCATCCTTATCGATCTGAATAAATGCCCAGGCTATGCAAGGCTTAGAGCCAATGCGACCTGAAGAGCCGCTACGACTTGTGGTCAGAGGCAGAGTTGTGGTTGAGGATGCAGTTGTTGATGTGCTTCCAGTACTCCGTCTCTGTCCAGGAAGGCGCAACCTAACCTCGTCGTCAATAGCATCTGTGACGCCCCGCTGCGCTTGGTATCACAGATCCTAGAAGAGTGTATTGATGGAATCCTCCACAAGAGGCCCCCATAAACATTCACACATCTCCACCTTCCACCTCAGACCAGCAGAGGGAGCCCGTTAGGGATATAAATAGGGAAGTGGAGCTAGGCAGTTCAGTTCCTCTGAAGAGTTCCTGCAGTAGAGAAGCCTGAGAGAGGTCAGTCTGCAGTGGAGCTCAGTCTAGTCTAGAGAACTCAGTTAATAGTTCAGCAGTGGAGTACGAGGTTCCTGCTAGCTAGATTCAGGGAGCCCAGATAGAGCTTAAGGTGTGCCGGCGCCATACGATCGGTGAAGCGCGGCAAGCTGCCGTTAGTGTGTATAGCCTAGTGAGGGCCCGAATAGGCCAAAGGCGAGTGGCGAGTTAGTACATAAGGGGCAGAGGAGCTTAACCAGCTCACCCCGAAGCATTTACCGAACACCAGATCCAAGCTTACCGGGATCTCTATGACCCAGTATGGAATAACCGGAATCCCTGGAGAAATACAAGTCCCAGGATCGCTAAGGTGCTGATACGTAGCAGAGCCAGGAGACGCGTAAGCCCCGCATACTGGGAGCGTGAACTCCAAGAGAAGGCCCTACCACAAGGTCAGCCAGCGCAGGACAGAGACAAAGTTAGGCCTAGCTCCAGGCAGGTCAGAAACTTACTACGCAGAGGAAGGAAACAGGAGGCCCTACACCCGCTCATTGGGGAGGATCCTGATATGCACCCTTCACCCTACAGTGCTCTGGGATGTGCCTGAATTTCCTCCAGTATAAGGTACTGAAGTGACTACCGTGTCCGTTCCCGTTCTTGCTCTGACCCAGCTGGGTCTCGCCTGTCCTGCATTCCCCCTGCATACGCTGCCCTGAGACCTAGCTCCACCTGTGGGGAGCTATACCATCGAGCTGCCTTATCACGGGCCTCAGTGGACTGCTGCAGCGCTGGTGCTTCTCACCAGATACCACAGGTGGCGTCACGAACTCTTATAAAATTAACAATTATCCACCCTTTTAAAGAGTGACCCCAGGGTACGGGCCAGGGAGCCGACCAACGTGACATCCCCAAGGCCAGGCAAAGGCCCGGGTGACCTCATCGACTGGCTGACTGTGGGTTGACAGTAAGTGGGATCTCCAACCTTGTCATCATCACCCTGTGTGTTATCACACCCGTCGTCCTCAAAGCCAACCTCTTCCTGCCCTGACCGAAAAGTCAAGTTGTCTCTCCAATCAGGTATTTGAGTCTCATCATCGTCTTCATCATTGTCTCCACCAACAGGAGCTACAGTTTGGGAACGAGGGTCTACATTATGCTCAGAACCTTCTTCATCTGGTCCTGGATCCGACTTATAAAGATTCTGGGCATCAGTGCAGATCATTTCCTCATCTGGATTAACAGAAGCTCTGGAGCAGACCTCCGTTTCCCAGGCTATAGTATGAGTAAACAGGTCTGCAGACTCAACCATCTGTGTTACCCCATACTCAGACGGGCAGCTGGAGACTTGGGAGCTGTGAGGAAGCAAGTGTGATTGGGGTGACACCTCTGAGGACTGGAGTATTTGTGATGTTGAAATTGAGGTGGAGGAGAGCCCACTTGAAGGAGCACTTGATATCTGCTGAAGCACCTGCTGTTTTTGTGCCTCATCTGGAATTTTTACCACAAAAGTTTTTTACCAGGATATATTAAGATTACCCAGTAAAACATGAAGTACCAAAATAATTTTAAAATAAATATTTTATTTTAGACATATTAAAATCCAGAATTAGACCATAAAAAGAGAAAGGTACCAAACATGAGGAAGAAGGAGAAACAACATTGAAATCTTTAGGAAAGCTTGAGTAGTCTTATGATAATATGATTATGCTGTGAATGAAGCACTAGTCACAAATAAAAGGAGTGTAGTAGTATGATATATAGCAGCATGGGGTGTCAAAAAGAAATTAATTCATTATGCCACACATTGGATCAAATCAACAGGGCAGCAGTGCTGTGGCATACTAGTGCTCTCGTGCATACAGGTGTATAGACCCGCACTGTTCATTAATTGCATAGCCAGCACCTGCGGCCGAAGTGATTGATCCAAGGCATATAAATAAATAAAAGTCTCCTGCTGTCACTAACACCTAATACTAGATGGGTACATTCAATACACAGACATATCTAAACAATAAAGTGTAAAATACTTATTCCATACCAATGTGGATGTTCCTGCTTCCTGCCCCTTGGCATCCACATTGGTATGGAATAAGTATTTTACACTTTATTGTTTAGATATGCCTATGTATTGAATGTACCCATCTAGTATTAGGTGTTAGTGACAGCAGGAGACTTTTATTTATTTATATGCCTTGGATCAATCACTTCGGCCGCAGGTGCTGGCTATGCAATTAATGAACAGTGCGGGTCTATACACCTGTATGCACGAGAGCACTAGTATGCCACAGCACTGCTGCCCTGTTGATTTGATCCAATGTGTGGCATAATGAATTAATTTCTTTTTGACACCCCATGCTGCTATATATCATACTACTACACTCCTTTTATTTGTGACTAGTGCTTCATTCACAGCATAATCATATTATCATAAGACTACTCAAGCTTTCCTAAAGATTTCAATGTTGTTTCTCCTGCTTCCTCATGTTTGGTACCTTTCTCTTTTTATGGTCTAATTCTGGATTTTAATATGTCTAAAATAAAATATTTATTTTAAAATTATTTTGGTACTTCATGTTTTACTGGGTAATCTTAATATATCCTGGTAAAAAACTTTTGTGGTAATAATTGAATGTTCGGAAGTACTATTAATTTAATCTGGACACGTCTTGTGAAACTCATCTGGAATTTGTAGCGATGGGCGTGTCCGTAACAAAGGGATCGTATCACATTGTCCACGAAAAGAAGTCGACATGTTAGTTTGGCTGGAAGATGGTCTTTCTTCTTCAGATGTTACTCCCCCCCCCACCGCGGGGGGCTCGACCCACCAGCGGACAGGCACCAGTATTGGGAGAGGGGGGCTGGCCGTCGGGGTCCACCGCGGCTCTGGCACAAACCCAGCGACACGGAGGTGGCACGGGCAGGAACGGATTGGCCGTGTCGGCTTCTCACTTTTTTGATTTTAGAAGGGCATGACATGCCTATATCTGTGTCTCCCCCTCCTTTTACTCCTCCACCTCTTTTCTTTTCGCATGACTATATGTACTTTTCACTTTTCTATGTGTTAGTTATTTCTTCTGAGCAGTTTGTCAGCTTTTGGACAACTTTGAAGGTGTTTTCTATGTGTTTCTATGTGTTTTTATTTGCCTGCCATTGGTTTTAACGGTGTTCGAAGGTGTTCGAAGAACAGTTCGACGAACAGTTCGGCGAACACACGGGTGTTCGACGAACCGAACCGAACTCGAACACTACGGGGGTGGCTCAACACTAAAAAAGACATTATCAATGCCCCTTGGAAGAGTGGTGGAGGATGCAGTGGAATAAAAAGACAATATCAATGCCCCTTGGACGAGTGGTGGAGGTTACCGTGGAATAAAAAGACAATTTCAATGCCCCGTGGAAGAGACGTGGAGGTCACAGTAGCTTAACAAGACCAACTTAATGCCTCTTGGAGGACTGGTGGAGGTTATAGTGGAATAAAAAGATAATATCAATGCCCCTTGGAAGAGCTGTGGAGTACAGAGTGGTATAACCAGACGGTTTTAACGCTCCTTGGAAGAGACGTGGAGGTAACAGTAACTTAACAAGATGGTTTTAATGCCCCTTGGAAGAGTGGTGGAGGTCGCAGTGGAATAAAAAAACAATATCAATGCCCCTTGGAAGATTGGTGGAGGTTACAGTGGAATAAAAAGACAATATCAATGCCCCGTGGAAGAGATGTGGAGGTCACTGTAGCTTAACAATATGGTTTTAATGCACCTTGGAAGAGTGGTGGAGGTCGCAGTGGAATAAAAAGACAATGTCAATGCCCCTTGGAAAAGTGGTGGAGGTTAGAGTGGAATAAAAAGACAATATCAATGCCCCTTGGAAGGGCTGTGGAGTTCACAATGGTTTAACCAGACGGTTTTAATGCCCCTTGGAAGAGACGTGGAGGTCACAGTAGCTTAAAAAGACTGTTTTAATGCCCCTTGGAAGAGCGGTCGAGGTCGCAGTGGATTAAAAAGACAATATCAATGCCCCTTAGAAGAGAGGTGGAAGACGCAGTGGAATAAAAAGACAATGTCAATGGCACTTGGAAGAGTGGTGGAGGTTACAGTGGAATAAAAAGACAATATCAATGCTCCGTGGAATAGACATGGACGTGACAGTAGCTTAACAAGACGGCTTTAATGCCCCTTGGAAGAGTGGTGGAGGTTGCAGTGGATTAAAAATACAATATCTATGCCCATTGGAAGAGTGGTAGAGGTCGCAGTGGAATAAAAATACAAAATCAATGCCCCTTGGAAGAGTGGTGGAGGTTACAGTGGAATAAAAAGACAATATCAATGCCCCATGGCAGAGTTGTGGAGGTCACTGTAGCTTAACAAGGTGGTCTTAATGCCCCTTGGAAGAGTGGTGGAGGTCGCAGTGGAATAAATAGACAATGTCAATGCCCCTTGGAAGAGTGGTGGAGGTTAGAGTGGAATAAAAAGAAAATACCAGTGCTCCTTGGAAGAGCTTTGAAGTTCAGAGTGGTTTAAATTGACGGTTTTAATGCCCCTTGGAAGAGACTTGGAGGTCACAGTGGATTAAAAAGACAATATCAATGCCCCTTGGAAGAGTGGTGGAGGTCACAGTGGATTAAAAAGACAATATCAATGCCCCTTGGAAGAGTGGTGGAGGTCGCAGTGGAATAAAAAGACAATATAAATGCCCCGTGGAAGGGACGTGGAGGACACAGTAGCTTCACAAGATGGTTTTAATGCACCTTGGAAGAGAGGTGGAGGTCGCAGTTGATTAAAAAGACAATATCAATACCCCTTGGAAGAGTGGTGGAGGTCGCAGTGGAATAAAAAGACAATATCAATGCCCCTTGGAAGAGTGGTGGAGGTTACAGTGGAATAAAAAGACAATATCAATGCCCTGTGGAATAAACTTGGAGGTCACAGTAGCTTAACAAGAAGGTTTTAATGCCCCTTGGAAGAGTCGTGGACGTCGCAGAGAAATAAAAAGACAAAATCAATGCACTTGGTAGAGTGCAGAAGGTTACAATGGAATAAAAAGA
Organism: Phyllobates terribilis; assembly: GCF_046119375.1. Classification (NCBI taxonomy): domain Eukaryota; kingdom Metazoa; phylum Chordata; class Amphibia; order Anura; family Dendrobatidae; genus Phyllobates; species Phyllobates terribilis. Next base: position 15,779,984 of record NW_027362775.1, on the reverse strand, counting down.
CATTGTCAATGCCCCTTGGAAGAGCTGTGGAGCTCAGAGAGGTTTAAACAGACGGTTTTAATGCCCCTTGGAAGAGAGGTGGAGGTCGCAATGGAATAAAAAGACAATATCAATGCCCGGTGGAAGGGACGTGGAGGTCACAGTAGCATAACAAGATGGTTTAAATGCCCATTGGAAGAGTGGTGGAGGTCGCAGTGGATAAAAAAGATAATATCAAAGCCACTTGGAAAAGTGGTCGAGTTCGCAGTGGAAAACAGAGGCAATATCAATGCCCCTTGAAAGAGTGGTGGAAGTTACAGTGAAATAAAAAGACAATATCAATGCCCCTTGGAAGAGCTGTGGAGTACAGAGTGGTTTAACCAAACGGTTTTAGTGCCCCTTGGAAGAGACGTGGAGGTCAAAGAAGCTTAACAAGATGGTTTTAATGCCCCTTGGAAGAGAGGTGGAGGACGCAGTGGAATAAAAAGACAATATCAATGCCCCTTGGAAGAGTGGTGGAGGTTACAGTGGAATAAAAAGACAATATCAATGACCCTTGGAAGAGTGGTGGAGGTCACAGTGGAATAAAAAGGCAATATTAATGCCCCTTGGCAGAGTGGTGGAGGTCGCAGTAAAATATAAAGACAATATCAATGCCCCTTGGAAGAGTGGTGGAGGTTAGAGTGGAATAAAAAGACAATATCAATGCCCCTTGGAAGAGCTGTGGAGTTCACAGTGGTTTAACCAGAAAGTTTTAATGCACCGTGGAATAGAATTGGAGGTCACAGTAGCTTAACAAGACGGTTTCAATGCTTCTTGGAAGAGTGATGGAGGTCGCAGTGGATTAAAAAGACAATATCAAAGCCCCTTGGAAGAGCTGTGGAGTTCACACTGGTTTAAAAAGATGGTTTTAAGGCACCGTGGAATAGACGTGGAGGTCACATTAGCTAAACAACACAGTTTTAATGCTTCTTGGAAGACGGATGGAGGTCGCAGTGGATTAAAAAGACAAAATCAATGCCCCATGGAAGAGCTGTGGAGTTCACAGTGGTGTAACTAGAGGTTTTAAGGCACCGTGGAATAGACGTGGAGGTCACAGTAGCTAAACAAGATGGTTTTAATGCTTCTTGGAAGAGAGATGGAGGTCGCAGTGGAATAAAAAGACAATATCAATGCCTCTTGCAAGAGCTGTGGAGTTCAGAGTGGTTTAAATTGACGGTTTTAATGCCCCTTCGAAGAGACGTGGAGGTCACAGTTGCTTAAAAAGAGGGATTTATTGCCCCTTGGAAGAGTGGTGGAGTTCGCAGTGGATTAAAAAGACATTATCGATGCCCCTTGGAAGAGTGGTGGAGGTCGCAGTGGAATAAAAAGAAAATATCAATGCGCCTTAGAAGAGTGGTGGAGGTTACAGTGGAAAAAACAGACAATATCAATGTTCCTTGCAAGAGGGGTGAATGTCGCAGTGGAAAAAAAAGACAATATCAATGTCCCTTGGAAGAGTGGTGAAGGTCGCAGTGGATTAAAAGACAATATCAATGTCCCTTGGAAGAGTGGTGGAGGTCGCAGTGTAATAAAAAGACAATGTCATTGCCCCGTGGTAGGGACGTGGAGGTCACAGCAGCTTAACAAGACGGTTTTAATGCCCCTTGGAAGAGTGGTGGAGGTTACAGTGGAATAAAAAGACAATATCAATGCCCTGTGGAATAAACTTGGAGGTCACAGTAGCTTAACAAGAAGGTTTTAATGCCCCTTGGAAGAGTCGTGGACGTCGCAGAGAAATAAAAAGACAAAATCAATGCACTTGGTAGAGTGCAGAAGGTTACAATGGAATAAAAAGACATTGTCAATGCCCCTTGGAAGAGCTGTGGAGCTCAGAGAGGTTTAACCAGACGGTTTTAATGCCCCTTGGAAGAGAGGTGGAGGTCGCAATGGAATAAAAAGACAATATCAATGCCCGGTGGAAGGGACGTGGAGGTCACAGTAGCATAACAAGATGGTTTAAATGCCCATTGGAAGAGTGGTGGAGGTCGCAGTGGATAAAAAAGATAATATCAAAGCCCCTTGGAAAAGTGGTCGAGTTCGCAGTGGAAAACAGAGGCAATATCAATGCCCCTTGAAAGAGTGGTGGAAGTTACAGTGAAATAAAAAGACAATATCAATGCCCCTTGGAAGAGCTGTGGAGTACAGAGTGGTTTAACCAAATGGTTTTAGTGCCCCTTGGAAGAGACGTGGAGGTCAAAGAAGCTTAACAAGATGGTTTTAATGCCCCTTGGAAGAGAGGTGGAGGACGCAGTGGAATAAAAAGACAATATCAATGCCCCTTGGAAGAGTGGTGGAGGTTACAGTGGAATAAAAAGACAATATCAATGACCCTTGGAAGAGTGGTGGAGGTCACAGTGGAATAAAAAGGCAATATTAATGCCCCTTGGCAGAGTGGTGGAGGTCGCAGTAAAATATAAAGACAATATCAATGCCCCTTGGAAGAGTGGTGGAGGTTAGAGTGGAATAAAAAGACAATATCAATGCCCCTTGGAAGAGCTGTGGAGTTCACAGTGGTTTAACCAGAAAGTTTTAATGCACCGTGGAATAGAATTGGAGGTCACAGTAGCTTAACAAGACGGTTTCAATGCTTCTTGGAAGAGTGATGGAGGTCGCAGTGGATTAAAAAGACAATATCAAAGCCCCTTGGAAGAGCTGTGGAGTTCACACTGGTTTAAATAGATGGTTTTAAGGCACCGTGGAATAGACGTGGAGGTCACATTAGCTAAACAACACAGTTTTAATGCTTCTTGGAAGACGGATGGAGGTCGCAGTGGATTAAAAAGACAAAATCAATGCCCCATGGAAGAGCTGTGGAGTTCACAGTGGTGTAACTAGAGGTTTTAAGGCACCGTGGAATAGACGTGGAGGTCACAGTAGCTAAACAAGACGGTTTTAATGCCCCTTGGAAGAGTGGTGGAGGTCGCAGTGGATTAAAAAGACTATCAAATCCCGTTCGAAGAGTGGTGGAGGTCGCAGTGGAAAAAAAAGACAATATCAATGCCCCTTGGAAGAGTGGTGGAGGTTACAGTTGAATAAAAAGACAATATCAATGCCTCTTGGAAAAGCTGTGGAGTTCAGAGTGGTTTAACCATGCTGTTTTAATGCCCCTTGGAAGAGACGTGTAGGTCACAGAAGCTTATCAAGACAGTTTTAAAGCCCCTTGGAGGAGTTGTCGAGGTTACAGTGGAATAAAAGGACAATATCAATGCCCCTTGGAAGAGTGGTGGAGGTTACAGTGGAATAAAAATACAATATCAATGTCCCTTGGAAGAATGGTGTAGGTTACAGTGGAATAAAAAGACAATATCAAAGCCCCTTGGTAGAGTGGTGGAGGTTCCAATTAAATAAAAAGACAATATCAATGCCCCTTGGTAGAGACGTGGAGGTCACAGTGGAATAAAAAGACAATATTAATGCCCCTTGGAAGACTGGTGGAGATCGCAGTAAAATAAAAAGACAATATCAATGCCCCTTGGAAGAGTGGTGGAGGTTAGAGTGGAATAAAAAGACAATATCAATGCCCCTTGGAAGAGCTGTGGAGTTCACAGTGGTTTAACCAGAAAGTTTTAATGCACCGTGGAATAGACGTGGAGGTCACAGTAGCTTAACAAGAGGGTTTCAATGCTGCTTGGAAGAGTGATGGAGGTCGCAGTGGATTAAAAAGACAATATCAAAGCCCCTTGGAAGAGCTGTGGAGTTCACAGTGGTTTAACCAGAAGGTTTTAAGGCACCGTGGAATAGACGTGGAGGTCACAGTAGCTAAACAACACTGTTTTAATGCTTCTTGGAAGAGAGATGGAGGTCGCAGTGGATTAAAAAGACAAAATCAATGCCCCTTGGAAAAGTGGTGGAGGTTACAGTGGAATAAAAAGACAATATCAATGCCTCTTGCAAGAGCTGTGGAGTTCAGAGTGGTTTAAATTGATGGTTTTAATGCCCCTTGGAAGAGATATGGAGGTCACAGTAGCTTAACAAGATGGTTTTAATGCCCCGTGGAAGAGTGGTGGAGGTCGCAGTGGATTAAAAAAACATTATCGATGCACCTTGGAAGAGTGGTGGAGGTTACAGTGGAAAAAAAAGACAATATCAATGTTCCTTGGAAGAGGGGTGAAGGTCGCAGTGGAATAAAAAGACGATATCAATGTCCCTTGAAAGAGTCGTGGAGATTGCAGTGGAATAAAAAGACAATATCAATGCCCATTGGAAGAGTGGTGGAGGTCGCAGTGGAATAAAATGACAATATCAATGGACCGTGGAAAGGACGTGGAGGTCACAGTAGCTTAACAAGACGGTTTAATGCCCCTTGGAAGAGTGGTGGAGGTTGCAGTGGATTTAAAAGACTATAAAATCCCATTGGAAGAGTGGTGGAAGTTGCATTGAAATAAAAAGACAATATCAATGCCCCTTGGAAGAGTGCTGGAGGTTACATTGGAAAAAAAGACAATATCAATGCCCCTTGCAAGAGCTGTTGTGTACAGAGTGGTTTAAATTGACGGTTTAATGCCCCTTGGAAGGGACGTGAAGGTGACAGTAGCTTAACAAGACGGTTTTAATGCCCCTTGGAAGAGTTGTGGAGGTCGCAGTGGATCGAAAAGACAATATGAATGCCCCTTGTAAGAGTGGTGGAGGTCGCAGTGGAATAAAAAGACAATATCAATGCCCCTTGGAAGAGTGGTGGAGGTTACAGTTGAATAAAAAGACAATATCAATGCCCCTTGGAAGAGTGATGGAGTTTACAGTGGAACAAAAAGACAATATCAATGCCCCTTGGAACAGTGGTGGAGGTTCCATTTAAAAAAAAAGACAATATTAATGCCCCGTGGAAGAGATGTGGAGGTCACAATAGCTTAACAAAACAGTTTTAATGCCCCTTGGAAGAGTGGTGGAGGTCGCAGTGGATTAAAAAACAATATCAATGAGCCTTGGAAGAGTTGAGGAGGTCGCAGTGGAATAAAAAGATATTATCAATGCCCCTTGGAAGAGTGGTGGAGGTCGCAGTGGAATAAAAAGACAATATCAATGCCCCTTGGACGAGTGGTGGAGGTTACAGTGGAATAAAAAGACAATAATAATGTTCCTTGGAAGAGCTGTGGAGTTCAGAGTGGTATAACCAGACGGTTTTAACGCTCCTTGGAAGAGACGTGGAGGTTACAGTAACTTAACAAGACGGTTTTAATGCCTTTGGAAGAGTTGTGGAGGTCGCAGTGGAATAAAAAAACAATATCAATGCCCCTTGGAAGATTGGTGGAGGTTACAGTGGAATAAAAAGACAATATCAATGCCCCGTGGAAGAGATGTGGAGGTCACTGTAGCTTAACAATATGGTTTTAATGCCCCTTGGAAGAGTGTTGGAGGTCGCAGTGGAATAAAAAGACAATGTCAATGCCCCTTGGAAGAGTGGTGGAGGTTAGAGTGGAATAAAAAGACAATAGAAATGCCCCTTGGAATAGCTGTGGAGTTCAGAGTGGTTTAACCAGATGTTTTTAATGCCCCTTGGAAGAGAAGTCGACGTCACAGTAGCATAACAAGACGGTTTTAATGCCCCTTGGAATAGTGGTGGAGTTTGCAATGGATTAAAAAGACAATATCAATGCCCCTTGGAAGAGTGGTGGAGGTCGCAGTGGAATAAAAAGACAAAATCAATGCCCCATGGAAGAGTGGCGGAGGTTACAGTGGAATAAAAAGACAATATCAATGGCCCTTGGAACAGCTGTGGAGTTCAGAGTGGTTTAACCAGACGGTTTTAATGCCCCTTGGAAGAGACATGGAGGTCACAGTAGCTTAACAAGACTGTTTTAATGCCCCTTGGAAGAGTGGTGAAGGTCGCAGTGGATTAAAAAGACAGTATCAATGCCCCTTAGAAGAGAGATGGAAGTCGCAGTGGAATAAAAAGACAATGTCAATGCCACTTGGAAGAGTGGTGGAGGTTACAGTGGAATAAAAAGACAATATCAATGCCCCGTGGAATAGACATGTACGTGACAGTAGCTTAACAAGACGGCTTTTATGCAACTTGGAAGAGTGGTGGAGGTTGAGGTGGATTAAAAAGACAATATCAATGCCCATTGGAAGAGTGGTAGAGGTCGCAGTGGAATAAAAAGACAAAATCAATGTCCCTTGGAAGAGTGGTGGAGGTCACTGTAGCTTAACAAGATGGACTTAATGCCCCTTGGAAGAGTGGTGGAGGTCGCAGTGGAATAAATAGACAATGTCAATGCCCCTTGCAAGAGTGGTGGAGTTCACAGTGGAATAAAAAGACAATATCAGTGCCTCGTGGAAGAGACTTGGAGGTCACAGTCGCTTAACAAGATAGTTTTAATGCCCCTTGGAAGAGAGGTGGAGGTCGCAGTGGAATAAAAAGACAATATCAATGCCCCTTGGAAGAGTGGTGGAGGTCGCAGTGGAATAAAAAGACAAAATCAATGCCCCGTGGAAGATTGGCGGAGGTTACAGTGGAATAAAAAGACAATATCAATGGCCCTTGGAAGAGCTGTGGAGTTCAGAGTGGTTTAACCAGACGGTTTTAATGCCCCTTGGAAGAGACGTGGAGGTCACAGTAGCTTAACAAGACTGTTTTAATGCCACTTGGAAGAGTGGTGCAAGTCGCAGTGGATTAAAAAGACAATATCAATGCCCCTTAGAAGAGAGGTGGAAGTCGCAGTGGAATAAAAAGACAATGTCAATGCCACTTGGAAGAGTGGTGGAGGTTACAGTGGAATAAAAAGACTATATCAATGCCCCATGGAAGAGTTGTGGAGGTCACTGTAGCTTAACAAGAAGGTCTTAATGCCCCTAGGAAGAGTGGTGGAGGTCGCAGTGGAATAAAAAGACAATGTCAATGCCCCTTGGAAGAGTGGTGGAGGTTAAAGTGGAATAAAAAGACAATATCAATGACCCATGGAAGAGTGGTGGAGGTCGCAGTGGAATAAAAAGACAATATTAATGCCGCTTGGAAGAGTGGTGGAGGTCACTGTAGCTTAACAAGATGGTCTTAATGCCCCTTGGAAGAGAGGTGGAGGTCGCAGTGGAATAAAAAGACAATATCAATGCCCCTTGGAAGAGTGGTGGAGGTTACAGTGGAATAAAAAGACAATATCAGTGACCCTTGGAAGAGTGGTGGAGGTCCCAGTGGAATAAAATGACAATATTAATGCCCCTTGGAAGAGTGGTGGAGGTCGCAGTAAAATAAAAAGACAATATCAATGCCCCTTGGAAGAGTGGTGGAGGTTACAGTGGAATAAAAACACAATATCAATGCCCCTTGGAAGAGCTGTGGAGTTCACAGTGGTTTAACCAGAAGGTTTTAAGGCACCGTGGAATAGACGTGGAGGTCACAGTAGCTAAACAAGACGGTTTTAATGCCCCTTGGAAGAGACGTGGAGGTCAGAGTAGCTTAACAAGACGGTTTTAATGCCCCTTGTAAGAGTGGTGGAGGTCACAGTGGATTAAAAAGACAATATCAATGCCCCTTGTAAGAGTGGTGGAAGTCGCAGTGGAATAAAAAGACAATATCAATGCCTCTTGGAAGAGTTGTGGAGGTTACAGTGGAATAAAAAGACAATATCAATACCCCGTGGAAGAGACGTGGACATCACAGTAGCTTAACAAGACGCTTTTAATGCTCCTTGGCAGAGTGGTGGAGGTCGAAGTGGAATAAAAAGACAATAACAATGCCCTGTGGAAGAGACGTGGAGTTCACAGTAGCTTACCAAGACGGTTTTAATGCCCCTTAGAACAGTGGTGGAGGTTACAGTGGAATAAAAGACAATATCAATGCCCCTTGGAAGAGTGGTGGAGGTCGCAGTGGAATAACCTCACTGGTACATGCTCTTCATAACTTCTCTGCTTGCTGTGTCTGCTGTAATCTAATGCTCTGCTTTGCTGATTCACCTCACTGGTACATGATCTGCATAACTTCTCTGCTTGCTGTGTCTGCTGTAATCTAATGCTCTGCTTTGCTGATTCACCTCACTGGTACATGCTCTGCATAACTTCCCTGCTTGCTGTGTCTGCTGTAATCTAATGCTCTGCTTTGCTGATTCACCTCACTGGTACATGCTCTGCATAACTTCTCTGCTTTATCTGTCCCACTCCATTCAATACCCACATATGTCGGTCCCTTCCCCACTATAGATCTTATCTGATTTTTAGAGGTGTTAAACTGCAGAGACTAGAGTCCTAGCTCTGTGTTTGATCACCCATCCATCTCCTGGTGAGATGACCAACTGCTATTTTAGCCATATGCAGCTCCCACAATGCCCTTCACCTGATAGTTTAATGTGCCCTATATATTTAGAAGCTCTGTAAGGGGTGCACGCGTCTTCTTGTGCAAAGTGTTTCGGAGATAAGTGGCAGTTATTTCAGAGGCAGTTAGTCAGGGCAGGAGTCAGGTAACCAACACTTTGACCACTTACTCTCTTTTAACTATGTTTCTGTTAGCTCTCACTTTTTCCTCCATAGTCCTCCACTTTCTAGTAACCCTACACCTAGTAAGAAACTCTTCATCTCTCCCTCCATCCTCCCCATTCATCTCACCTCCTCCTCCAAATTATTCCTAAACATTCAATCCTGGATCTCCAAACACAGACAGCCACCTCATGCTCTCTCTTACTCCCACCTGCTAACACTTTCTCTGCTCCTCCTCACTGCTGGAGATAGCTCTCCAAATCCTGGTCCTCCTCGCCATATCCCCACAGTTACTTCTTCCTCCTATCCACGACCTTCCACAAACTGTCGTAACCCTTCTAAGCTCATACCCATCCAACCAATCCCCACTCCCTTAGTTGCTCTAACAGGAGCTCTATGGAACGCTCGCTCTGTCTGCAACAAACTTTCCTTCATCCACGATCTTTTCATTGCAAACAAACTTTCCTTCCTCGCCATCACTGAAACCTGGCTCACCCCTCTGACACAGCCTCCCCAGCTGCACTTTCATATGGCGGATTCCACCTTTCCCACACCCCCCGCCCCAACGGCAAACATGGCGGAGGCGTAGGTTTTCTCCTATCAGAACACTGCGCTTTCACCCAAATCCCACTGCCACCCTCCGTTACACTCCCCTCTTTTGAGGTGCACTGTGTGCGCATCTATTCCCCCTCCAACCTCCAACTGGCCGTCGTTTACCGAACCCCAGGGCAAAGCCACCACCTTCTTAGACAACTTCACCACCTGGCTGCTTCACTTCCTCTCCACTGACATCCCCACTATCATAATGGGTGCCTTCAACATCCCCATTAACACTTCCCACTCGTCTGTCTCTAAGTTCCTATCTCTCACTTGCTCCTTCGAACTCACTCAATGGTTTTCCACACCCACCCACAAAGATGGCCACACACTGGACCTCGTCTTCACCCGCCTCTGTTCCCTATCTAACCTCTCTAACTCACCTATCCCTCTCTCTGATCACAGCCTACTTACATTCTCTTCTCTCTCCTCCCCGGGGCAACAATCCCCACTCCACAAACTTGCATATCCTCGCAGAAATCTCAAAAACCTTGACTTACACTCACTCTCTGAATCCCTCCTCTCTCTTACAGACATAAATTCCTTACACGATGCAGACGTTGCTGCTGCTTCATATAACACCACAATAGCTGCAGCTCTAGACTCGATCGCCCCTCTCACACACACCACATCTTGCACATTCAACAGGCAACTTTGACACACTAAACTTACTAAAGAACTGCGCCGGGCCTCCAGGGTTGCGGAGCGGAGATGGAAAAGGTCTCACTCCATCGAGCACTTCATCGCATTCAAGCTATCCCTCACTAATTTCAAGTCCGCACTCACTACAGCAAAACAAACCTACTTCTCATCTCTCATATCCTCCCTATCTCACAACCCTAAACAGCTATTTAACACTTTCAACTCTCTCCTTCGTCCCCCAGCACCTCCTCCCTCTTCTCTCATCTCAGCCGACGACTTTGCCTCATTCTTCAAACAGAAGATTGACACCATCAGACAAAACTTTTGCCTAAAGTCCACCAACCCCTCCTCATATCTATTCAACCCTCCTCCTCCAAACCCCACTTCTTCACCATCACAGAAGGTTAAGTCTCCTCTTTGCTCTCCAAATGACACCTCACCACCTGCGAACTTGACCCAATCCCATCCCACCTCATCACTAACCTTACCACAGTCTTCATCCCAACCCTAACCCACCTCTTCAATCTGTCACTAACAACCGGTGTCTTCCCCTCATGTTTCATACATGCCACAATCACACCCATCCTCAGAAAGCCCTCCCTTGACCCTTCCTCTCTGACTAACTACCGCCCCATATCACTCCTCCCCTTTGCCTCAAAACTACTAGAACAACATGTCCACCTTGAACTGTCCTCCCACCTCTCCTCCTGCTCCCTCTTTGACAGCCTGCAATCTGGCTTCTGACTGCATCACTCGACTGAAACTGCCCTCACCAAAGTCACCAACGACCTACTCAATGCCAAATCCAAGCGACACTACTCCATCCTCCTCCTTCTGGACCTATCATCTCCCTTTGACACAGTGGACCATTCCCTCTTACGCCAGATTCTCTCATCTCTTGGCATCACGCACTTGGCTCTATCTTGGATCTCTTCATAGTTAACAGACAGGACATTCAGCATCTCCCACTCACGCACCACCTCCTCATCTCACCCCGTATCTGTCGGTGTCCCCCAAGGTTCAGTTCTAGGACCTCTGCTCTTCTCCATCTACACCTTTGGCCTGGGACAGCTCATAGAGTCTCACGGTTTTCAGTATCACCTCTATGCTGACGACACACAGATCTACCTCTCTGGACCCGATATCTCCTCCCTACTAACCAAAATCCCACAATGTTTGTCCGCCATGTCATCCTTCTTCTCTGACAGATTTCTAAAACTCAACATGGATAAAACAGAGTTCACCATCTTTCCACCTTCTCATTCACATCCCCCATCTGACTAGCCGTCAACGTCAATGGCTGTTCACTCTCCCCAGTCCCACAAGCTCGCTGCCTTGGAGTAACCCTGGAGTCTGATCTCTCCTTCAAGCCACATATCCAAGCCCTTTCCACTTCCTGCCGACTCCAACTCAAAAACATCTCCCGGATCCGTGCTTTCCTCAGCAAAGACTCTGTAAAAACACTAGTGCATGCCCTCATCATATCCCGCCTCGACTACTGCAACCTCCTGCTCCGTGGCCTCCCTTACAACACTCTGGCGCCTCTCCAATCTATCCTAAACTCTGCTGCTCGACTAATTCACCTGTCCCCCTGCTATTCCCCGGCCTCTCCTCTCTGTCAATCTCTTCACTGGCTCCCCATTGCCCAGAGAATCCAGTTCAAAACTCTAACCATGGCATACAAAGCCATCCACAACCTGTCTTCCCCATACATCTGTGACCTAGTCTCACAGTACTTACCTGCACGCAACCTCCGATCCTCACAAGATATCCTTCTCTACTCCCCTTTTATCTCCTCCTCCCACAATTGTATACAAGATTTCTCCCGTGCATCCGCCCTAGTCTGGAACTCTCTACCCCAACACATCAGACTCTCGCCGACCGTGAAAACCTTCAAAAGAAACCTTAAGACCCACCTCTTCCGACAAGCCTACAACCTGCAGTAACCACCGCTGCACGACCAGCTCTACCCTCACCTAATGTATCCTCACCCATCCCTTCTAGAATGTGAGCCCTCACGGGCAGGGTTCTCGCTCCTCCTGTACCAGTCGCTTACTCGTTTTGTTAAGATTATATAAATGCGTTTGTTATGTATATCCCTATCACATGTAAAGCGCCATGGAATAAATGGCGCTATAATAATAAATAATAATAATAATAATAAAAAGACAATATCAATTCCCATAGGAAAAGTGGTGGAGGTTACAGTGGAATAAAAAGACAATATCAATGCCCCGTTGATGAGCTGTGGAATTCAGAGTGGTTTAACCAGATGGTTTTAATGCAACTTGGAATAGATGTGGAGGTCATAGTAGCTTAATAAGATGTTTTTAATGCCCCTTGGAAGAGTGCTGGAGGTTACTGTAAAGTAAAAAACAATATCAAAGCCCCTTGCAAGAGCTGTGGAGTTGAGAGTGGTTTAAATTGACGGTTTTAATGCCCCTTGGAAGAGTGGTGGAGGTCGCAGTGGATTAAAAAGACAATATCAATGCCCTTTAGAAGAGATTTGGAAGTCGCAGTGGAATAACAAGACAATATCAATACCCCTTGGAAGAGTGGTGGAAGATACAGTGGAATAAAAAGACAATATCAATGCCCCGTGGAATAGATATGGACATTACAGTAGCTAAACAAGATGTTTTTAATGCACCTTGGGAGAGTGGTGGAAGTCGTAGTGGAATAACAAGACAATATCAGTGCCCCTTGAAAGAGTGCTGTAGGTTACAGTGGAGTAAAAAGACAATATCAATGCCTCTTGCAAGAGCTGTGGAGTTCAGAGTGGTTTAAATTGACGGTTTTAATGCACCTTGGAAGAGGCGTGGAGGTCACAGTAGCTTAACAATACGGTTTAAATGCCCCTTGGAAGAGTGGTGGAGGTCGCAGTGGATTAAAAAGACAATATCAATGCACATTGGAAGAGTGATTAAGGTCGCAGTGGAAAAAAAAGACAAAATCAATGCCCCTTGGAAGAGTGGTGGAGGTTACAGTGGGAAAAAAAGACAATATCAATGCCCCTTGGAAGAGCTGTGGAGTTCAGAGTGGTTTAAACAGATTGTTTTAATGCCCCTTGGAAGAGTGGTGGAGGTCACAGTTAATTAAAAAGACAATATCAATGCCCCTTGGAAGAGTGGTGTAGGTCGCAGTGGAATAAAAAGAGAATGTCAATGCCTCTTGGAATAGTGGTAGAGGTTAGAGTGGAATAAAAAGACAATACCAGTGCTCCTTGGAAGAGCTGTGTAGTTCAGAGTGGTTTAAATTGACGGTATTAATGCCCCTTGGAAGAGACGTGGAGGTCACAGTGGATTAAAAAGACAATATCAATGCCCCTTGGAAGAGTGGTGGAGGTCGCAGTGGATTAAAAATACAATATCAATGCCACTTGGAAGAGTGGTGGAGGTCGCAGTGAAATAAAAAGACAATAACAATGCCGCTTGGAAGAGTGGTGGATGTTACAGTCGAAATAAAAGACAATATCAATGAATCCTTTAAGAGCTGTGGAGTTCAGAGTGTTTAACCAGACGGTATTAATGCCCCTTGGAAGAGACGAGGAGGTCACAGTAGCTTAACAAGACTGTTTTAATGCCCTTTGGAAGAGTGGTGGAGATGGTTGTGGATTTAAAAGACAATATCAATGCCCCTTGGAAGATTGGTGGAGGTTAAAGTGGAATAAAAAGACAATATCAATGCCCCTTGGAAGAGTGGTGGAGGTTACAGTGGAATAAAAAGACAATATCAATGCCCTGTGAAAGAAACTTGGAGGTCACAGTAGCTTAACAAGACGGTTTTAAAGACCCTTGGAAGCATCGTGGACGTCGCAGAGGAATGAAAAGACAATATCAATGCGCTTGGAAGAGTGCAGAAGGTTACAATGAAATAAAAAGACATTGTCAATGCCCCTTGGAAGAGCTGTGAAGCTCAGAGCAGTTTAACCAGACAGTTTTAATGCCCCTTGGAAGAGTGGTGGAGGTCGCAATGGAAAAAAAAGACAATATCAATGACCCGTGGAAGGGACGTGGAGGTCACAGTAGCATAACAAGACGGTTTTAATGCCCATTGGAAGAGTGGTGGAGGTCGCAGTGGATTAAAAAGACAATATCATATCCCCTTGGAAGAGTGGTGGAGGTCGTAGTGGAAAACAGAGACAATATCAATGCCCCTTGGAAAAGTGGTGGAGGTTACAGTCGAATAAAAAGACAATATCAATGCCTCTTGGAAGAGCTGTGGAGTACAGAGTGGTTTAACCAGACAGTTTAATGCCCCTTGGAAGAGACGTGGAGGTCACAGAAGCTTATCAAGACTGTTTTAATGCCCCTTGGAAGGGTGGTGGAGGTCGCAGTGGATTAAAAAGACAATATCAATGCCCCTTGGAAGAGTGGTGGAGGTCGCAGTGGAATAAAAAGACAATACCAATGCCGCTTGGAAGAGTGGTGGATGTTACAGTCGAAATAAAAGACAATATCAATGAATCCTTTAAGAGCTGTGGAGTTCAGAGTGTTTAACCAGACGGTATTAATGCCCCTTGGAAGAGACGAGGAGGTCACAGTAGCTTAACAAGACTGTTTTAATGCCCCTTGGAAGAGTGGTGGAGATCGTTGTGGATTTAAAAGACAATATCAATGCCCCTTGGAAGATTGGTGGAGGTTAAAGTGGAATAAAAAGACAATATCAATGCCCCTTGGAAGAGTGGTGGAGGTTACAGTGGAATAAAAAGACAATATCAATGCCCTGTGAAAGAAACTTGGAGGTCACAGTAGCTTAACAAGACGGTTTTAAAGCCCCTTGGAAGCATCGTGGACGTCGCAGAGGAATGAAAAGACAATATCAATGCGCTTGGAAGAGTGCAGAAGGTTACAATGAAATAAAAAGACATTGTCAATGCCCCTTGGAAGAGCTGTGAAGCTCAGAGCAGTTTAACCAGACAGTTTTAATGCCCCTTGGAAGAGTGGTGGAGGTCGCAATGGAAAAAAAAGACAATATCAATGACCCGTGGAAGGGACGTGGAGGTCACAGTAGCATAACAAGACGGTTTTAATGCCCATTGGAAGAGTGGTGGAGGTCACAGTGGATTAAAAAGACAATATCATATCCCCTTGGAAGAGTGGTGGAGGTCGTAGTGGAAAACAGAGACAATATCAATGCCCCTTGGAAAAGTGGTGGAGGTTACAGTCGAATAAAAAGACAATATCAATGCCTCTTGGAAGAGCTGTGGAGTACAGAGTGGTTTAACCAGACAGTTTAATGCCCCTTGGAAGAGACGTGGAGGTCACAGAAGCTTATCAAGACTGTTTTAATGCCCCTTGGAAGGGTGGTGGAGGTCGCAGTGGATTAAAAAGACAATATCAATGCCCCTTAGAAGAGTGGTGGAGGTCGCAGTGGAATAAAAAGACAATATCAATTCCCCTTGGAAGAGATGTAGAGGTCGCAGTGGAATAAAAAGACAACATCAATGCCTCGTGGAAGAGTGGTGGAGGTTACAGTGGAATAAAAAGACAATATCAATGACCCATAGAAGAGCGGTGGAGGTTACAGTGGAATAAAAAGACAATATCAATGCCCCTTGGAAGAGCTGTGGAGTTCACAGTGGTTTAACCAGAAGGTTTTAAGGCACCGTGGAATAGACATCGACTTTACAGTAGCTAAACAAGATGTTTTTAATGCACATTGGGAGAGTGGTGGAAGTCTCAGTTGAATAAAAAGACAATATCAATGTCCCTTGGAAGAATGGTGGAGGTTACAGTGGAATAAAAAGACAATATCAATGCCCCTTGGAAGAGTGGTGGAGGTTCCAATTAAATAAAAAGACAATATCAATGCCCCTTGGAAGAGACGTGGAGGTCACAGTGGAATAAAAAGACAATATTAATGCCCCTTGGAAGAGTGGTGGAGGTCGCAGTAAAATAAAAAGACAATATGAATGCCCCTTGGAAGAGTGGTGGAGGTTAGAGTGGAATAAAAAGACAATATCAATGCCTGTTGGAAGAGCTGTGGAGTTCACAGTGGATTAACCAGAAAGTTTTAATGCACCGTGGAATAGACATGGAGGTCACAGTCGCTTAACAAGACGGTTTCAATGCTTCTTGGAAGAGTGATGGAGGTCGCAGTGGATTAAAAAAACAATATCAATACCCCTTGGAAGAATGGTGGAGGATACAGTGGAATAAAAAGACAATATCGATGCCCCTTTGATGAGCTGTGGAATTCAGAGTGTTTCAACCAGACGGTTTTAATGCCCCCTGGAATAGACATGGAGGTCACAGTAGCTTAAAAAGACGTTTTTAATGCCCCTTGGAAAAGTGTTGGAGGTCGCAGTGGATTAAAAAGACAATATCAATACCCCTTGGAAGAGTGCTGGAGGTGGCAGTTGAATAAAAAGACAATATCACACCCCTTGGAAGAGTGGTGGAGTTTACAGTGGAATAAAACGACAATATTAATGCCCCGTGAAAGAGACGTGGATGTCACAGTAGCTTAACAAGACGGTTTTAATGTCCCTTGGAAGAGAGGTGAAAGTAACAGTCGAATAAAAAGACAATATCAATGCCCCTTGGAAGAGTGCTGGAGGTTACAGTGGCAAAAAAAACAATATCAAAGCCCCTTGCAAGAGCTGTGGAGTTGAGATTGGTTTAAATTGACGGTTGTAATGCCCCTTGGAAGAGACGTGGAGGACAGAGTAGATTAACAAGACTGTTTTAATGCCCCTTTGAAGAGTGGTAGAGGTCGAAGTGGATTAAAAAGACAATGTCATTGCTCCTTGAAGGAGTGGCTGAAGTCTCAGTGGAATAAAAAGACAATGTCAATGCCCCTTGGAAGAGTGGTGGAGGATACAGTGGAATAAAAAGACAATATCAATGCCCCTTGGAAGATCTGTGGAGTTCAGATTGGTTTAACCATACGGTTTTAATGCCCCTTGGAAGAGAAGTGGAGGTCACAGTAGCTTAACAAGACGGTTTTAATGCCACATGGAAGAGTGGTGGAGGTTGCAGTGGAATAAAAAGACAATATCAATGCCCCGTGGAAGAGACGTGGAGGTCACTGTAGCTTAACAAGATGGTTTTAATGCCCTTTGGAAGAGTGGTGGAGGTCGCAGTGGATTAAAAAGACAATATCATTGCCCCTTGGAAGAGTGGTGGAGGTGGCTGTGGAATAAAAATACAAAATCAATGCCCCTTGGTAGAGTGGTGGAGGTTACAGTGGAATTTAAAGACAATATCAATGCCCCGTGGAAGAGATGTGGAGGTCACTGTACCTTAACAAGACAGTTTTAATGCCCCTTGGAAGAATGGTGGAGGTCGCAGTGGATTAAAAAGACAATATCATTGCCCCTTGAAAGAGTGGTGGAGGTGGCAGTGGAATAAAAAGACAATATCAATAACCCTTGGAAGAATGATGGAGGTCGCAGTGGAATAAAAAGACAATGTCAATGCCCCTTGGAAGAGTGGTGGAGGTTAGAGTGGAATAAAAAGACAATACCAATGCCCCTTGGAAGAGCTGTGGAGTTCAGAGTGGTTTAACAAGATGGTTTTTTTGCCCCTTGGAAGAGACGTGGAGGTCACAGTAGATTAACAAGACGGTTTTAATACCCCTTGGAAAAGTGATGAAGGTCACAGTGGATTAAAAAGACAATATCAATGCCCCGTGGAAGACACGTGGAGGTCACAGTAGGTTAACAAGACAGTTTTAATGCCCCCTGGAAGAGTGGTGGAGGTCGCAGTGGATTATAAAGACAAAATCAATGCCCCTTGAAAGAGTGGTGGAGGTTACAGTGAAATAAAAAGACAATATCAATGCCTCTTGAAAGAGCTATGGAGTTCAGAGTGGTTTAACAAGATGGTTTTAATGCCCCTTGGAAGAGTGGTGGAGGTCGCAGTGCATTAAAAAGACAATATCAATACCCCTTGGAAGAATGGTGGAGGTTACAGTGGAATAAAAAGACATTATCAATGCCCCTTGGAAGAGCTGTTGAGTTCAGAGTGGTTTAACCAGACGGTTTTAATGCCCCTTGGAAGAGATAAAAAACCAAGCAATGTGAACTGAGGTCTAAGATGGTACACATGCAAGAACTAGGAGGATGTTCACACTAGCAAAAAGAAGCAAAACCTACAAAAGACAAAGAATATATCTCATACCCTACCATCATTATATATAAATGTAAAGCAAAGTTGCATATGAACAATAGGGTACTTAGTGAACTATTTTTGATCAAAAAAAGTATACAAGCCATCCAACCAGCGGCAAGGTGACCCTAAATTGGGACGGTACCTACACTGTCTATATTAAAAACCTTACTGTATATCAAAGTTGAAGTAATGCATATAAAAGGGTAGACAAATAGGACCAGGTCCCAACTCCAGACCACCTAGGCCCGTGGAAAGCAACATATATACTAATCAGCTCAACAAAGGGGATGCCACACCCTTACTTTGCACAGAATGCAAACAAGACAAAAAACCAAGCAATGTGAACTGAGGTCTAAGATGGTACACATGCAAGAAATAAGAGCATGTTCACACTAGCAAAAAGAAGCAGAACCTACAAAAGACAAAAAATATATCTCATACCCTACCATCATTATATATAAATGTAAAGCAAAGTTGCATATGAAATATAGGGTACTTAGTGAACTATTTTTGATCAAAAAAAGTATACAAGCCGTCCCACCAGCGGCAAGGTGACCCTAAATTGGGACGGTACCTACACTGTCTATATTAAAAACCTTACTGTATATCAAAGTTGAAGTAATGCATATAAAAGGGAAGACAAATAGGACCGGGTCCCAGCTCCAGACCACCTAGGCCCAAGTGCTGGAGGTTACATTGGAAAAACAAGACAATATCAATGCCCCTTGCAAGAGCTGTGGAGCTCAGAGTGGTTTAAATTAACGGTTTTAATGCCCCTTGGAAGGGACGTGGAGGTGACAGTAGCTTAACAAGACGGTTTTAATGCCCCTTGGAAAAGTGGTGGAGGTCGCAGTTGATTAAAAAGACAATATGAATGCCCCTTGGAAGAGTGGTGGAGGTTGCAGTGGAATAAAAAGACAATATCAATGCCCCTTCGAAGAGTGGTGAAGGTTACAGTTGAATAAAAATACAATATCAATGCCCCTTGGAAGAGTGATGGAGGTTACAGTGGAATAAAAAGACAATATCAAAGCCCCTTGGAACAGTTGTGGAGGTTACAGTTAAAAGAAAGACAATATCAATGCCCCGTGGAAGAGATGTGGAGGTCACAATAGCTTAACAAGACTGTTTAAATGCCCCTTGGAAGAGTGGTGGAGGTCGCAGTGGATTAAAAAGACAATATCAATGAGCCTTGGAAGAGTGGTGGAGGTCGCACTGGAATAAAAACACAATATCAATACCCCTTGGAAGAGTGGTGGAGGATACAGTGGAATAAAAAGACAATATCAATGCCCCGTGGAATAGACATGGACGTTACAGTAGCTAAACAAGATGTTTTTAATGCCACTTGGAAAAGTGGTGGAGGTCACAGAGGATTAAAAAGACAATATCAATGCCCCGTGGAAGACATGTGTAGGTCACAGTAGCTTAACAAGACAGTTTTAATGCCCCTTGGAAGAGTGGTGGAGGTCGCAGTGGATTAAAAAGACAATATCATTGCCCCTTGGAAGAGTGGTGGAGGTGGCAGTGGAATAAAAAGACAATATCAATAACCCTTGGAAGAATGATGGAGGTCGCAGTGGAATAAAAAGACAATGTCAATGCCCCTTGGAAGAGTGGTGGAGGTTAGAGTGGAATAAAAAGACAATACCAATGCCCCTTGGAAGAGCTGTAGAGTTCAGAGTGGTTTAACAAGATGGTTTTTTTGCCCCTTGGAAGAGATGTGGAGGTCACAGTAGATTAACAAGACGGTTTTAATACCCCTTGGAAAAGTGATGAAGGTCACAGTGGATTAAAAAGACAATATCAATGCCCCGTGGAAGACACGTGGAGGTCACAGTAGGTTAACAAGACAGTTTTAATGCCCCCTGGAAGAGTGGTGGAGGTCGCAGTGGATTATAAAGACAAAATCAATGCCCCTTGAAAGAGTGGTGGAGGTTACAGTGAAATAAAAAGACAATATCAATGCCTCTTGAAAGAACTATGGAGTTCAGAGTGGTTTAACAAGATGGTTTTAATGCCCCTTGGAAGAGTGGTGGAGGTCGCAGTGCATTATAAAGACAATATCAATACCCCTTGGAAGAATGGTGGAGGTTACAGTGGAATAAAAAGACAATATCAATGCCCCTTGGAAGAGCTGTTGAGTTCAGAGTGGTTTAACCAGACGGTTTTAATGCCCCTTGGAAGAGATAAAAAACCAAGCAATGTGAACTGAGGTCTAAGATGGTACACATGCAAGAACTAGGAGGATGTTCACACTAGCAAAAAGAAGCAAAACCTACAAAAGACAAAAAATATATCTCATACCCTACCATCATAAATGTAAAGCAAAGATGCATATGAACAATAGGGTACTTAGTGAACTATTTTTGATCAAAAAAAGTATACAAGCCATCCAACCAGCGGCAAGGTGACCCTAAATTGGGACGGTACCTACACTGTCTATATTAAAAACCTTACTGTATATCAAAGTTGAAGTAATGCATATAAAAGGGTAGACAAATAGGACCAGGTCCCAACTCCAGACCACCTAGGCCCGTGGTAAGCAACATATATACTAATCAGCTCAACAAAGGGGATGCCACACCCTTACTTTGCACAGAATGCAAACAAGACAAAAAACCAAGCAATGTGAACTGAGGTCTAAGATGGTACACATGCAAGAAATAAGAGCATGTTCACACTAGCAAAAAGAAGCAAAACCTACAAAAGACAAAAAATATATCTCATACCCTACCATCATTATATATAAATGTAAAGCAAAGTTGCATATGAAATATAGGGTACTTAGTGAACTATTTTTGATCAAAAAAAGTATACAAGCCGTCCCACCAGCGGCAAGGTGACCCTAAATTGGGACGGTACCTACACTGTCTATATTAAAAACCTTACTGTATATCAAAGTTGAAGTAATGCATATAAAAGGGAAGACAAATAGGACCGGGTCCCAGCTCCAGACCACCTAGGCCCAAGTGCTGGAGGTTACATTGGAAAAACAAGACAATATCAATGCCCCTTGCAAGAGCTGTGGAGCTCAGAGTGGTTTAAATTAACGGTTTTAATGCCCCTTGGAAGGGACGTGGAGGTGACAGTAGCTTAACAAGACGGTTTTAATGCCCCTTGGAAAAGTGGTGGAGGTCGCAGTTGATTAAAAAGACAATATGAATGCCCCTTGGAAGAGTGGTGGAGGTTGCAGTGGAATAAAAAGACAATATCAATGCCCCTTCGAAGAGTGGTGAAGGTTACAGTTGAATAAAAATACAATATCAATGCCCCTTGGAAGAGTGATGGAGGTTACAGTGGAATAAAAAGACAATATCAAAGCCCCTTGGAACAGTTGTGGAGGTTACAGTTAAAAGAAAGACAATATCAATGCCCCGTGGAAGAGATGTGAAGGTCACAATAGCTTAACAAGACTGTTTAAATGCCCCTTGGAAGAGTGGTGGAGGTCGCAGTGGATTAAAAAGACAATATCAATGAGCCTTGGAAGAGTGGTGGAGGTCGCACTGGAATAAAAACACAATATCAATACCCCTTGGAAGAGTGGTGGAGGATACAGTGGAATAAAAAGACAATATCAATGCCCCGTGGAATAGACATGGACGTTACAGTAGCTAAACAAGATGTTTTTAATGCCACTTGGAAAAGTGGTGGAGGTCACAGAGGATTAAAAAGACAATATCAATGCCCCGTGGAAGACATGTGTAGGTCACAGTAGCTTAACAAGACAGTTTTAATGCCCCTTGGAAGAGTGGTGGAGGTCGCAGTGGAATAAAAAGACAATATCAATGCCCCTTGAAAGAGTGTTGGAGGTTACAGTGAAATAAAAAGACAATATCAATGCCTCTTGAAAGAGCTATGGAGTTCAGAGTGGTTTAACCAGATGGTTTTAATGCCCCTTGGAAGAGACGTGGAGGTCACAGTATCTTAACAAGACTGTTTTATTGCCTCTTGGAAGAGTGGTGGAGGTCGCAGTGGATTAAAAAGACAATATTAATGCCCCTTAGTAAAGAGGTGGAAGTCGCAGTGGAATAAAAAGACAATATCAATACCCCTTGGAAGAGTGGTGGAGGATACAGTGGAATAAAAAGACAATATCAATGCCCCGTGGAATAGACATGGATGTTACAGTAGCTAAACAAGATGTTTTTAATGCACTTTGGGAGAGTGGCGGAAGTCGTAGTGGAATAAAAAGACAATATTAATGCCCCTTGAAAGAGTGCTGTAGGTCACAATGGAGTAAAAAGACAATAGCAATACCTCTTGCAAGAGCTGTGGAGTTCAGAGTGGTTTACATTGACGTTTTTAATGCACCTTGGAAGAGACGTGGAGGTCACAGTAGTTTAACAATACGGTTTTAATGCCCCTTGGAAGAGTGGTGGAGGTTACAGTTGAATACAATGACAATATCAATGCCACTTGGAAGAGTGATGGAGTTTACAGTGGAATAAAAAGACAATATCAATGCCCCTTGGAACAGTGGTGGAGGTTACAGTTAAAGGATAGACAATATCAATGCCCCGTGGAAGAGTGCTGGAGGTTACATTGGAATAAAAAGACAATATCAATACCCCTTGCAAGAGCTGTGGAGTTCAGAGTGGTTTAAATTGACGGTTTTAATGCCACTTGGAAGGGACGTGGAGGTGACAGTAGCTTAACAAGATGGTTTTAATGCCCCTTGGAAGAGTGGTGGAGGTCGCAGTGGATTAAAAAAACAATATCAATGCCCCTTAGAAGAGAGGTGGAAGTCGCAGTGGAATAAAATGAAACGTCAATGCCACTTGGAAGAGTGGTGGAGTTTAGAGTGGAATAAAAAGACAATATCAAGGCTCCATGGAAGAGCTGTGGAGTCCAGTGCGGTTTAAATTGATGGTTTTAATGCCCCTTGGAAGAGACGTGGAAGTCACAGTGGATTAAAAAGACAATATCAATGCCCCTTGGAAGAGTGGTGGAAGTCGCAGTGGAATAAAAAGACATTATCAACGCCCCCTGGAAGGGACGTGGATTTCACAGTAGCTTCACAAGACGGTTTTAATGCTCCTTGAAAGAGAGGTGGAGGTCGCAGTTGATTAAAAAGACAATATCAATGTCCCTTGGAAAAGTGGTGGAGTTCGCAGTTGATTAAAAAGACAATGTCAATGCCCCTTGGAAGAGTGGTGGACGTCGCAGTGGAATAAAAAGACAATATCAACGCCCCGTGGAAGAGACGTGGAGGTCACAGTAGCTTCACAAGACGGTTTTAATGCTTCTTGGAAGAGAGGTGGAGGTCGCAGTTAATTAAAAAGACAATATCAATGCCCTTGGAAGAGTCATGGACGTCGCAGAGGAATAAAAAGACAATATCAATGCACTTGGAAGAGTGCAGGAGGTTACAATGGAATAAGAAGACATTGTCAATGCCCCTTGGAAGAGCTGTGGAACTCAGAGTGGTTTAACCAGACGGTGTTAATGCCCCTTGGAAGAGACTTGGTGGTCACAGTAGCTTAAAAACACGGTTTTAATGCCCCTTGGAAGAGTGGTGGTGGTTGCAATGGAATAAAAAGACAATATCAATGCCCTGTGGAAGAGTGGTGGAGGTCGCAGTGGAAAACAGAGACAATATCAATGCCCCTTGGAAGAGTGATGTAGGTTACAGTGGAGTAAAAAGACAATATCAATGCCTCTTGCAAGAGAAGTGGAGTTCAGAGTGGTTTAAATTAATGGTTTTAATGCACCTTGGAAGAGACGTGGAGGTCACAGTAGCTTAATAATTCGGTTTTAATACCCCTTGGAAGAGTGGTGGAGGTCGCAGTGGATTAAAAGGACAATATCAATGCCACTTGTAAGAGTGTTGAAGGTCCCAGTGGAATAAAAAGACAACATCATTGCCCCTTGGAAGAGTGGTGGAGGTTACAGTGGAATAAAAAGACAATATCAATGCCCCTTGGAAGAGTGGTGAAGGAAACAGTGGATTAAAAAGACAATATCAATGCTCCTTGGAAGAGCAGTGGAGTTCAGAGTAGTTAAACCAGTCAGTTTTAATGCCCATTGGAAGTGACGTGGAGGTCACAGTAGCTTAAAAAGATGTTTTTAATGCCCCTTGGAAAAGTGGTGGAGGTCGCAGTGGATTAAAAAGACAATATCATTGCCCCTTGGAAGAGTTGTGGATTTGGCAGTGGAATAAAAAGACAAGATCAAGGCCCCTTGGAAGAGTGGTGGAGTTTACAGTGGAATAAAAAGACAATATCAATGCCCCGTGAAAGAGACGTGGATGTCACAGTAGCTTAACAAGACGGTTTTAATGTCCATTGGAAGAGAGTTGAAAGTCGCAGTGGATTAAAAAGACAATATCAATGCCCTTTGGAAGAGTTCTGAAGGTTACAGTGGACTAAAAAACAATATCAAAGCCCCTTGCAAGAGCTGTGGAGTTGAGAGTGGTTTAAATTGATGGTTTTAATGCTCCTTGGAAGAGACGTGGAGGTCACAGTGGATTAAAAAGACAATGTCAATGCTCCTTGAAGGAGTGGTTGAAGTCTCAGTGGAATAAAAAGACAATTTCAATGCTCCTTGGAAGAGTGGTGGAGGTCGCAGTGGAATAAAAAGACAATATCAATGCCGCCTGGAAGAGCGGTGGATGTTACAGTCGAAGAAAAAGACAATATCAATGCCTCTTGTAAGAGCTGTGGAGTTCAGAGTGTTTAACCAGACTTTTTTAATGCCCCTTGGAAGAGACGAGGAGGTCACAGTAGCTTAACAAGACTGTTTTATTGCCCCTTGGAAGAGTGGTGGAGATCGATGTGGATTTAAAAGACAATATCAATGCCCCTTAGAAGAGTGGTGGCGGTTGCAGTGGAATAAAAAGACAATATCAATGCCCCTTGGAAGATTGGTGGAGGTTACAGTGGAATAAAAAGACAATGTCAATGCCCCTTGGAAGAGTGGTGGATTTGGCAGTGGAATAAAAAGACAAGATCGAGGCACCTTGGAAGAGTGGTGGAGTTTACAGTGGAATAAAAATACAATATCAATGCCCTGTGAAAGAGACGTGGATGTCACAGTAGCTTAACAAGACGGTTTTAAGGTTCCTTGGAAGAGAGGTGAAAGTCGCAGTGGATTAAAAAGTCAATATCAATGCCCCTTGGAAGAGTGCTGAAGGTTACAGTGCAATAAAAAACAATATCAAAGCCCCTTGCAAGAGCTGTGGAGTTGAGAGTGGTTTAAATTGATGGTTTTAATGCTCCTTGGAAGAGACGTGGAGGTCACAGTAGATTAACAAGACTGTTTTAATGCCCCTTGGAAGAGTGGCGGAGGTCAAAGTGGATTAAAAAGACAATGTCAATGCTCCTTGAAGGAGTGGTTGAAGTCTCAGTGGAATAAAAAGACAATATCAAAGCACCTTTGAAGAGTGTTGGAGGTTCCAGTGGAATAAAAAGACAATATCAATGCCCTGTGGAAGAGACATGGAGGTCACAGTAGCTTAACAAGACGGTTTTAATGCCCCTTGGAAGAGTGGTGGAGGTCGCAGTGGAATAAAAAGACAATATCAATGCCCCATAGAATAGTGATGGAGGTTACAGTGGAATAAAAAGACAATATCAATGCCACTTGGAACAGTGGTGGAGGTTACAGTTAAATAAAAAGACAATATCAATGCCCCGTGGAAGAGATGTGGAGGTCTCAATAGCTTAAAAAGACTTTTTTAATGCACCTTGGAAGAGTGGTGGAGGTTGCAGTGGATTAAAAAGACAATAACAATGAGCCTTGGAAGAGTGGTGGAGGTAGCAGTGGAATAAAAAGACATTATCAATGCCACTTGGAAGAGTGGTGGAGGTCGCAGTGGAATAAAAAGACAATATAAATGCCCCTTGGACGAGTGGTGGAGTTTACAGTAGAATAAAAAGACAATTTCATTGCCCCGTGGAAGAGACGTGGAGGTCACAGTGGATTAAAAATACAATATCAATGCCACTTGGAAGAGTGGTGGAGGTCGCAGTGGAAAAAAAAGACAATATAAATGCCCCGTGGAAGGGACGTGGAGGTCACAGTAGCTTCACAAGACATTTTTAATGCCCCTTGGAAGAGAGGTGGAGGTCGCAGTTGATTAAAAAGACAATATCAATGCCCCTTGGAAGAGTAGTGGAGGTCGCAGTGGAATAAAAAGACAATATCAATGCCGCCTGGTAGAGTGGTGGATGTTACAGTCGAAGAAAAAGACAATATCAATGCCTCTTGTAAGAGCTGTGGAGTTCAGATTGTTTAACCAGATGGTTTTAAAGCCCCTTGGAAGAGACGAGGAGGTCACAGTAGCTTAACAAGACTGTTTTATTGCCCCTTGGAAGAGTGGTGGAGATCGATGTGGATTTAAAAGACAATATCAATGCCCCTTAGAAGAGTGATGGCGGTTGCAGTGGAATAAAAAGACAATATCAATGCCCCTTGGAAGATTGGTGGAGGTTACAGTGGAATAAAAAGACAATGTCTATGCCCCTTGGAAGAGTGGTGGATTTGGCAGTGGAATAAAAAGACAAGATCAAGGCCCCTTGGAAGAGTGGTGGAGTTTACAGTGGAATAAAAAGACAATATCAATGCCCCGTGAAAGAGACGTGGATGTCACAGTAGCTTAACAAGACGGTTTTAAGGTCCCTTGGAAGAGAGGTGAAAGTCGCAGTGGATTAAAAAGACAATATCAAAGCCCCTTGCAAGAGCTGTGGAGTTGAGAGTGGTTTAAATTGATGGTTTTAATGCTCCTTGGAAGAGGTTACAGTGGAATAAAAAGACAATGTCAATGCCCCTTGGAAGAGTGGTGGATTTGGCAGTGGAATAAAAAGACAAGATCAAGGCCCCTTGGAAGAGTGGTGGAGTTTACAGTGGAATAAAAAGACAAAATCAATGCCCTGTGGAAGAGACATGGAGGTCACAGTAGCTTAACAAGACGGTTTTAATGCCCCTTGGAAGAGTGGTGGAGGTCGCAGTGGAATAAAAAGACAATATCAATGCCCCTTAGAATAGTGATGAAGGTTACAGTGGAATAAAAAGACAATATCAATGCCACTTGGAACAGTGGTGGAGGTTACATTTAAATAAAAAGACAATTTCATTTCCCCGTGGAAGAGACGTGGGCGTCACAGTAGCTGAACAAGACGGTTTTAAATCCTCTTGGAGGACTGGTGGAGGTCGCAGTGGAATAAAAAGACAATATCAATTCCCCTTGGAAGAGTGGTGGAGGTTACAGTGGAATAAAAAGACAATAATAATGCCCCTTGGAAGAGCTGTTGAGTTCAGAGTGGTATAACCAGACGGTTTTAACGCTCCTTGGAAGAGACGTGGAGGACACAGTAACTTAACAAGATGGTTTTAATGACCCTTGGAAGAGTGGTGGAGGTCGCAGTGGAATAAAAAAACAATATCAATGCCCCTTGGAAGATTGGTGGAGGTCGCGGTGGAATGAAAAAACAATATCAATGCCCCTTGGAAGATTGGTGGAGGTCGCAGTGGAATAAAAAGACAATGTCAATGCCCCTTGGAAGAGTGGTGGAGGTTAGAGTGGAATAAAAAGACAATACAAATGCTCCTTGGAAGAGCTGTGGAGTTCAGAGTGGTTCGACCAGATGGTTTTAATGCCCCTTGGAAGAGAAGTCGACGTCACAGTAGCATAACAAGACGGTTTTAATGCCCCTTGGAGGAGTGGTGGAGTTCGCAGTGCATTAAAAAGACAATATCAATGCCCCTTGGAAAAGTGGTGGAGGTCGCAGTGGAATAAAAAGACAATATCAATGCCCCATGGAAGGGACGTGGAGGTCACAGTAGCTTAACAAGATGGTTTTAATGCCCCTTGGAAGAGCTGTGGAGTTCAGAGTGGTTTAACCATACTGTTTTAATGCCCTTTGGAAGAGATGTGGAGGTCACAATAGCTTAACAAGACTGTTTTAATGCCCCTTGGAAGAGTGGTGGAGGTCGCAGTGGATTAAAAAGACAATATCAATGCCCCTTAGAAGAGAGGTGGAAGTCGCAGTGGAATAAAAAGACAATGTCAATGCCACTTGGAAGAGTGGTGGAGGTTACAGTGGAATAAAAAGACAATATCAATGCCCCGTGGAATAGACATGGACGTGACAGTAGCTTAACAAGACGGCTTTAATGCCCCTTGAAAGAGTGTTGGAGGTTGCAGTGCATTAAAAAGAAAATATCAATGCCCCATGAAAGAGTTGTGGAGGTCACTGTAGCTTAACAAGATGGTCTTATTGCCCCTTGGAAGAGGGGTGGAGGTCGCAGTGGAATAAATAGACAATGTCAATGCCCCTTGGAAGAGTGGTGGAGGTTAAAGTGGAATAAAAAGACAATGCCAGTGCTCCTTGGAAGAGCTGTGGAGTTCAGAGTGGATTAAATTGACGGTTTTAATGCCCCTTGGAAGAGACGTGGAGGTCACAGTGGATTAAAAAGACAAAATCAATGCCCTTTGGAAGAGTGGTGGAGGTCGCAGTGGATTAAAAATACAATATCAATGCCACTTGTAAGAGTGGTGGAGGTCGCAGTGGAATAAAAAGGCAATATAAATGCCCCATGGAAGAGATGTGGAGGTCACTCTAGCTTAACAAGATGGTCTTAATGCCTCTTGGAAGAGTGGTGGAGGTCGCTGTGGAATAAATAGACAATGTCAATGCCCCTTGGAAGAGTGGTGGAGGTTAGAGTGGAATAAAAAGACAATACCAGTGCTACTTGGAAGATCTGTTTAAATTGACGGATTTAATGCCCCTTGGAAGAGACGTGGAGGTCACAGTGGATTAAAAAGACAATATCAGTGCCCCTTGGAAGAGTGGTGGAGGTCGCAGTGGATTAAAAAGACAATATCAATGCCCCTTGGAAGCGTGGTGGAGGTCGCAGTGGAATAAAAAGACAATATCAATGCCCCGTGGAAGTTATGTGGAGGTCACAGTAGCTTCACAAGACGGTTTTAATGCCCCTTGGAAGAGTGGTGGAGGTCGCAGTGGAAAACAGAGACAATATCAATGCCCCTTGGAAGAGTGGTGGAGGTTACAGTCGAATAAAAAGACAATATCATAGCCTCGTGGAAGTTATGTGGAGGTCACAGTAGCTTATCAAGACTGTTTTAATGCCCCTTGCAAGAGTGGTGGAGGTCGCAGTGGAATAAAAAGACAATATCAATGCCCCTTAGAAGAGTATAGGAGGTCGCAGTGGAATAAAAAGACAATATCAATTTCCCTTTGAAGAGATGTGGATGTTGCAGTGGAATAAAAAGAAAATATCAATGTCTCGTGGAAGAGACTTGGAGGTCACAGTAGCTTAACAAGATGGTTTTAATGCCCCTTGGAAGAGAGGTGGAGGTCGCAGTGGAATAAAAAGATAATATCAATGCCCGTTGGAAGAGTGGTGGAGGTTACAGTGGAATAAAAAGACAACATCAATGAACCTTGGAAGAGTGGTGGAGGTCGCAGTGGAATAAAAAGACAATATTAATGCCCCTTGGAAGGGACGTGGTGGTCACAGTAGCTTCACAAGACATTTTTAATTCCCCTTGGAAGAGAGGTGGAGGTCGCAGTTGATTAAAAAGACAATAACAATGCCCCTTGGAAGAGTAGTGGAGGTCGCAGTGGAATAAAAAGACAATATCAATGCCGCCTGGTAGAGTGGTGGATGTTACAGTCGAAGAAAAAGACAATATCAATGCCTCTTGTAAGAGCTGTGGAGTTCAGATTGTTTAACCAGACGGTTTTAATGCCCCTTGGAAGAGACGAGGAGGTCACAGTAGCTTAACAAGACTGTTTTATTGCCCCTTGGAAGAGTGGTGGAGATCGATGTGGATTTAAAAGACAATATCAATGCCCCTTAGAAGAGTGGTGGCGGTTGCAGTGGAATAAAAAGACAATATCAATGCCCCTTGGAAGATTGGTGGAGGTTACAGTGGAATAAAAAGACAATGTCAATGCCCCTTGGAAGAGTGGTGGATTTGGCAGTGGAATAAAAAGACAAGATCAAGGCCCCTTGGAAGAGTGGTGGAGTTTACAGTGGAATAAAAAGACAATATCAATGCCCCGTGAAAGAGACGTGGATGTCACAGTAGCTTAACAAGACGGTTTTAAGGTCCCTTGGAAGAGAGGTGAAAGTCGCAGTGGATTAAAAAGGCAATATCAAAGCCCCTTGCAAGAGCTGTGGAGTTGAGAGTGGTTTAAATTGATGGTTTTAATGCTCCTTGGAAGAGGTTACAGTGGAATAAAAAGACAATGTCAATGCCCCTTGGAAGAGTGGTGGATTTGGCAGTGGAATAAAAAGAAAAGATCAAGGCCCCTTGGAAGAGTGGTGGAGTTTACAGTGGAATAAAAAGACAAAATCAATGCCCTGTGGAAGAGACATGAAGGTCACAGTAGCTTAACAAGACGGTTTTAATGCCCCTTGGAAGAGTGGTGGAGGTCGCAGTGGATTAAAAAGACAATATCAATACCCCTTAGAATAGTGATGGAGGTTACAGTGGAATAAAAAGACAATATCAATGCCACTTGGAAGAGTGGTGGAGGTTACATTTAAATAAAAAGACAATTTCATTTCCCCGTGGAAGAGACGTGGGGGTCACAGTAGCTGAACAAGACGGTTTTAAATCCTCTTGGAGGACTGGTGGAGGTCGCAGTGGAATAAAAATACAATATCAATTCCCCTTGGAAGAGTGGTGGAGGTTACAGTGGAATAAAAAGACAATAATAATGCCCGTTGGAAGAGCTGTTGAGTTCAGAGTGGTATAACCAGACGGTTTTAACGCTCCTTGGAAGTGACGTGGAGGTCACAGTAACTTAACAAGATGGTTTTAATGCCCCTTGGAAGAGTGGTGGAGGTCGCAGTGGAATAAAAAAAACAATATCAATGCCCCTTGGAAGATTGGTGGAGGTCGCGGTGGAATGAAAAACCAATATCAATGCCCCTTGGAAGATTGGTGGAGGTCGCCGTGGAATAAAAAGACAATGTCAATGCCCCTTGGAAGAGTGGTGGAGGTTAGAGTGGAATAAAAAGACAATACAAATGCTCCTTGGAAGAGCTGTGGAGTTCAGAGTGGTTTAACCAGATGGTTTTAATGCCCCTTGGAAGAGAAGTCGACGTCACAGTAGCATAACAAGGCGGTTTTAATGCCCCTTGGAGGAGTGGTGGAGTTCGCAGTACATTAAAAAGACAATATCAATGCCCCTTGGAAGAGTGGTGGAGGTCGCAGTGGAATAAAAAGACAATATCAATGCCCCATGGAAGGGACGTGGAGGTCACAGTAGCTTAACAAGATGGTTTTAATGCCCCTTGGAAGAGCTGTGGAGTTCAGAGTGGTTTAACCAGACTGTTTTAATGCCCTTTGGAAGAGATGTGGAGGTCACAGTAGCTTAACAAGTCTGTTTTAATGCCCCTTGGAAGAGTGGTGGAGGTCGCAGTGGATTAAAAAGACAATATCAATGCCCCTTAGAAGAGAGGTGGAAGTCGCAGTGGAATAAAAAGACAATGTCAATGCCACTTGGAAGAGTGGTGGAGGTTACAGTGGAATAAAAAGACAATATCAATGCCCCGTGGAATAGACATGGACGTGACAGTAGCTTAACAAGACGGCTTTAATGCCCCTTGGAAGAGTGTTGGAGGTTGCAGTGCATTAAAAAGAAAATATCAGTGCCCCATGGAAGAGTTGTGGAGGTCACTGTAGCTTAACAAGATGGTCTTAATGCCCCTTGGAAGAGGGGTGGAGGTCACAGTGGAATAAATAGACAATGTCAATGCCCCTTGGAAGAGTGGTGGAGGTTAAAGTGGAATAAAAAGACAATGCCAGTGCTCCTTGTAAGAGCTGTGGAGTTCAGAGTGGATTAAATTGACGGTTTTAATGCCCCTTGGAAGAGACGTGGAGGTCACAGTGGATTAAAAAGACAAAATCAATGCCCTTTGGAAGAGTGGTGGAGGTCGCAGTGGATTAAAAATACAATATCAATGCCACTTGTAAGACTGGTGGATGTCACAGTGGAATAAAAAGACAATATAAATGCCCCATGGAAGAGATGTGGAGGTCACTCTAGCTTAACAAGATGGTCTTAATGCCTCTTGGAAGAGTGGTGGAGGTCGCTGTGGAATAAATAGACAATGTCAATGCCCCTTGGAAGAGTGGTGGAGGTTAGAGTGGAATAAAAATACAATACCAGTGTTACTTGGAAGATCTGTTTAAATTGACGGATTTAATGCCCCTTGGAAGAGACGTGGAGGTCACAGTGGATTAAAAAGACAATATCAGTGCCCCTTGGAAGAGTGGTGGATGTCGCAGTGGAAAAAAAAGATAATATCAATGCCGCTTGGAAGAGTGGTGGAGGTCGCAGTGGAATAAAAAGACAATATCAATGCCCCGTGGAAGTTATGTGGAGGTCACAGTAGCTTCACAAGACGGTTTTAATGCCCCTTGGAAGAGTGGTGGAGGTCGCAGTGGAAAACAGAGACAATATCAATGCCACTTGGAAGAGTGGTGGAGGTTACAGTCGAATAAAAAGACAATATCATAGCCTCGTGGAAGTTATGTGGAGGTCACAGTAGCTTATCAAGACTGTTTTAATGCCCCTTGGAAGAGTGGTGGATGTCGCAGTGGAATAAAAAGACAATATCAATGCCCCTTAGAAGAGTATAGGAGGTCGCAGTGGAATAAAAAGATAATATCAATGCCCGTTGGAAGAGTGGTGGAGGTTACAGTGGAATAAAAAGACAACATCAATGAACCTTGGAAGAGTGGTGGAGGTCGCAGTGGAATAAAAAGACAATATTAATGCCCCTTGGAAGGGACGTGGTGGTCACAGTAGCTTCACAAGACATTTTTAATTCCCCTTGGAAGAGAGGTGGAGGTCGCAGTTGATTAAAAAGACAATAACAATGCCCCTTGGAAGAGTAGTGGAGGTCGCAGTGGAATAAAAAGACAATATCAATGCCGCCTGGTAGAGTGGTGGATGTTACAGTCGAAGAAAAAGACAATATCAATGCCTCTTGTAAGAGCTGTGGAGTTCAGATTGTTTAACCAGACGGTTTTAATGCCCCTTGGAAGAGACGAGGAGGTCACAGTAGCTTAACAAGACTGTTTTATTGCCCCTTGGAAGAGTGGTGGAGATCGATGTGGATTTAAAAGACAATATCAATGCCCCTTAGAAGAGTGGTGGCGGTTGCAGTGGAATAAAAAGACAATATCAATGCCCCTTGGAAGATTGGTGGAGGTTACAGTGGAATAAAAAGACAATGTCAATGCCCCTTGGAAGAGTGGTGGATTTGGCAGTGGAATAAAAAGACAAGATCAAGGCCCCTTGGAAGAGTGGTGGAGTTTACAGTGGAATAAAAAGACAATATCAATGCCCCGTGAAAGAGACGTGGATGTCACAGTAGCTTAACAAGACGGTTTTAAGGTCCCTTGGAAGAGAGGTGAAAGTCGCAGTGGATTAAAAAGGCAATATCAAAGCCCCTTGCAAGAGCTGTGGAGTTGAGAGTGGTTTAAATTGATGGTTTTAATGCTCCTTGGAAGAGGTTACAGTGGAATAAAAAGACAATGTCAATGCCCCTTGGAAGAGTGGTGGATTTGGCAGTGGAATAAAAAGAAAAGATCAAGGCCCCTTGGAAGAGTGGTGGAGTTTACAGTGGAATAAAAAGACAAAATCAATGCCCTGTGGAAGAGACATGAAGGTCACAGTAGCTTAACAAGACGGTTTTAATGCCCCTTGGAAGAGTGGTGGAGGTCGCAGTGGATTAAAAAGACAATATCAATACCCCTTAGAATAGTGATGGAGGTTACAGTGGAATAAAAAGACAATATCAATGCCACTTGGAAGAGTGGTGGAGGTTACATTTAAATAAAAAGACAATTTCATTTCCCCGTGGAAGAGACGTGGGGGTCACAGTAGCTGAACAAGACGGTTTTAAATCCTCTTGGAGGACTGGTGGAGGTCGCAGTGGAATAAAAATACAATATCAATTCCCCTTGGAAGAGTGGTGGCGGTTGCAGTGGAATAAAAAGACAATATCAATGCCCCTTGGAAGATTGGTGGAGGTTACAGTGGAATAAAAAGACAATGTCAATGCCCCTTGGAAGAGTGGTGGATTTGGCAGTGGAATAAAAAGACAAGATCAAGGCCCCTTGGAAGAGTGGTGGAGTTTACAGTGGAATAAAAAGACAATATCAATGCCCCGTGAAAGAGACGTGGATGTCACAGTAGCTTAACAAGACGGTTTTAAGGTCCCTTGGAAGAGAGGTGAAAGTCGCAGTGGATTAAAAAGGCAATATCAAAGCCCCTTGCAAGAGCTGTGGAGTTGAGAGTGGTTTAAATTGATGGTTTTAATGCTCCTTGGAAGAGGTTACAGTGGAATAAAAAGACAATGTCAATGCCCCTTGGAAGAGTGGTGGATTTGGCAGTGGAATAAAAAGAAAAGATCAAGGCCCCTTGGAAGAGTGGTGGAGTTTACAGTGGAATAAAAAGACAAAATCAATGCCCTGTGGAAGAGACATGAAGGTCACAGTAGCTTAACAAGACGGTTTTAATGCCCCTTGGAAGAGTGGTGGAGGTCGCAGTGGATTAAAAAGACAATATCAATACCCCTTAGAATAGTGATGGAGGTTACAGTGGAATAAAAAGACAATATCAATGCCACTTGGAAGAGTGGTGGAGGTTACATTTAAATAAAAAGACAATTTCATTTCCCCGTGGAAGAGACGTGGGGGTCACAGTAGCTGAACAAGACGGTTTTAAATCCTCTTGGAGGACTGGTGGAGGTCGCAGTGGAATAAAAATACAATATCAATTCCCCTTGGAAGAGTGGTGGAGGTTACAGTGGAATAAAAAGACAATAATAATGCCCGTTGGAAGAGCTGTTGAGTTCAGAGTGGTATAACCAGACGGTTTTAACGCTCCTTGGAAGTGACGTGGAGGTCACAGTAACTTAACAAGATGGTTTTAATGCCCCTTGGAAGAGTGGTGGAGGTCGCAGTGGAATAAAAAAAACAATATCAATGCCCCTTGGAAGATTGGTGGAGGTCGCGGTGGAATGAAAAACCAATATCAATGCCCCTTGGAAGATTGGTGGAGGTCGCCGTGGAATAAAAAGACAATGTCAATGCCCCTTGGAAGAGTGGTGGAGGTTAGAGTGGAATAAAAAGACAATACAAATGCTCCTTGGAAGAGCTGTGGAGTTCAGAGTGGTTTAACCAGATGGTTTTAATGCCCCTTGGAAGAGAAGTCGACGTCACAGTAGCATAACAAGGCGGTTTTAATGCCCCTTGGAGGAGTGGTGGAGTTCGCAGTACATTAAAAAGACAATATCAATGCCCCTTGGAAGAGTGGTGGAGGTCGCAGTGGAATAAAAAGACAATATCAATGCCCCATGGAAGGGACGTGGAGGTCACAGTAGCTTAACAAGATGGTTTTAATGCCCCTTGGAAGAGCTGTGGAGTTCAGAGTGGTTTAACCAGACTGTTTTAATGCCCTTTGGAAGAGATGTGGAGGTCACAGTAGCTTAACAAGTCTGTTTTAATGCCCCTTGGAAGAGTGGTGGAGGTCGCAGTGGATTAAAAAGACAATATCAATGCCCCTTAGAAGAGAGGTGGAAGTCGCAGTGGAATAAAAAGACAATGTCAATGCCACTTGGAAGAGTGGTGGAGGTTACAGTGGAATAAAAAGACAATATCAATGCCCCGTGGAATAGACATGGACGTGACAGTAGCTTAACAAGACGGCTTTAATGCCCCTTGGAAGAGTGTTGGAGGTTGCAGTGCATTAAAAAGAAAATATCAGTGCCCCATGGAAGAGTTGTGGAGGTCACTGTAGCTTAACAAGATGGTCTTAATGCCCCTTGGAAGAGGGGTGGAGGTCACAGTGGAATAAATAGACAATGTCAATGCCCCTTGGAAGAGTGGTGGAGGTTAAAGTGGAATAAAAAGACAATGCCAGTGCTCCTTGTAAGAGCTGTGGAGTTCAGAGTGGATTAAATTGACGGTTTTAATGCCCCTTGGAAGAGACGTGGAGGTCACAGTGGATTAAAAAGACAAAATCAATGCCCTTTGGAAGAGTGGTGGAGGTCGCAGTGGATTAAAAATACAATATCAATGCCACTTGTAAGACTGGTGGATGTCACAGTGGAATAAAAAGACAATATAAATGCCCCATGGAAGAGATGTGGAGGTCACTCTAGCTTAACAAGATGGTCTTAATGCCTCTTGGAAGAGTGGTGGAGGTCGCTGTGGAATAAATAGACAATGTCAATGCCCCTTGGAAGAGTGGTGGAGGTTAGAGTGGAATAAAAATACAATACCAGTGTTACTTGGAAGATCTGTTTAAATTGACGGATTTAATGCCCCTTGGAAGAGACGTGGAGGTCACAGTGGATTAAAAAGACAATATCAGTGCCCCTTGGAAGAGTGGTGGATGTCGCAGTGGAAAAAAAAGATAATATCAATGCCCCTTGGAAGAGTGGTGGAGGTCGCAGTGGAATAAAAAGACAATATCAATGCCCCGTGGAAGTTATGTGGAGGTCACAGTAGCTTCACAAGACGGTTTTAATGCCCCTTGGAAGAGTGGTGGAGGTCGCAGTGGAAAACAGAGACAATATCAATGCCACTTGGAAGAGTGGTGGAGGTTACAGTCGAATAAAAAGACAATATCATAGCCTCGTGGAAGTTATGTGGAGGTCACAGTAGCTTATCAAGACTGTTTTAATGCCCCTTGGAAGAGTGGTGGATGTCGCAGTGGAATAAAAAGACAATATCAATGCCCCTTAGAAGAGTATAGGAGGTCGCAGTGGAATAAAAAGACAATATCAATTTCCCTTTGAAGAGATGTGGATGTCGCAGTGGAATAAAAAGAAAATATCAATGTCTCGTGGAAGAGACTTGGAGGTCACAGTAGCTTAACAAGATGGTTTTAATGCCCCTTGGAAGAGAGGTGGAGGTCGCAGTGGAATAAAAAGATAATATCAATGCCCGTTGGAAGAGTGGTGGAGGTTACAGTGGAATAAAAAGACAATATCAAAGAACCTTGGAAGAGTGGTGGAGGTCGCAGTGGAATAAAAAGACAATATTAATGCCCCTTGGAAGAGTGGTGGAGGTTACAGTGGAATAAAAAGACAATATCAGTGCCCCTTGGAAGAGCTGTGGAGTTCACAGTGATTTAACCAGAAGGTTTTAAGGCACCGTGGAATAGACGTGGAGGTCACGTAGCTAAACAAGACGGTTTTATTGCTTCTTGGAAGAGAGATGGAGGTCGCAGTGGATTAAAAATACAAAATCAATGCCCCTTGGAAGAGAGGTGGAGGTTACAGTGGAATAAAAAGACAATATCAATGCCTCTTGCAAGAGCTGTGGAGTTCAGAGTGGTATAAATTAACGGTTTTAATGCCCCTTGGAAGAGACGTGGAGGTGACAGTAGCTTAACAAGACGGTTTTAATGCCCCTTGGAAGGGTGGTGGAGGTTACAGTCGAATAAAAGGACAATATCAATGCCTCTTGGAAGAGCTGTGGATTTCAGAGTGGTTTAACCAGACTGTTTTAATGCCCCTTGGAAGAGACGTGGAGGTCACAGTAGGTTATCAAACTGTTTTAATGCCCTTTACATGATTGGTGGAGGTCGCAGTGGATTAAAAAGACAATATCAATGCCCTTAGAAGAGTGGTGGAGGTCGCAGTGGAATAAAAAGACAATATCAATTCCACTTGGAAGAGATGTGGATGTCGCAGTGGAATGAAAAGACAATATCAATGTCTCGTGGAAGAGACTTGCAGGTCACATTAGCTTAACAAGATGGTTTTAATGCCCTTGGAAGAGAGGTGGAGGTTGCAGTGGAATAAAAAGACAATATCAATGCCCCTTGGAAGAGTGGTGGAGGATACAGTGGAATAAAAAGACAATATCAATGACCCTTGGAAGAGTGGTGGAGGTCGCAGTGGAATAAAAAGACAATATTAATGCCCCTTGGAAAAGTGGTGGAGGTCGCAGTAAAATAAAAAGACAATATCAATGCCCCTTGGAAGAGTGGTGGAGGTTACAGTGGAATAAAAAGACAATATCAATGCCCCTTGGAAGAGCTGTGGAGTACACTGTGGTTTAACCAGAAGGTTTTAAGGCACCGTGGAATACACGTGGAGGTCACAGTAGCTAAACAAGACAGTTTTAATGCTTCTTGGAAGAGAGATGGAGGTCGCAGTGTATTAAAAAGACAAAATCAATGCCCATTGGATGAGTGGTGGAGGTTACAGTGGAATAAAAAGACAATATCAATGCCTCTTGCAAGTGCTGTGGAGTTCAGAGTGCTCTAAATTAATCGTTTTAATGCCCCTTGGAAGAGAAGTGGAGGTAACAGTAACTTAACAAGATGGTTTTAATGCCCCTTGGAAGAGTGGTGGAGGTCGCAGTGGATTAAAAAGACATTATTGATGCCCCTTGGAAGAGTGGAGGGGGTCGCAGTGGAATAAAAAGAAAATATCAATGCCCCTTAGAAGAGTGGTGGAGGTTACAGTGGAAAAAAAAGACAATATCAATGTTCCTTGGAAGAGGGGTGAAGGTCGCAGTGGAATAAAAAGACAATATTAATGTCCCTTGGAAGAGTGGTGGAGGTCGCAATGGAATAAAAAGACAATATCAATGCCCCGTGGAAGGGACGTGGAGGTCACAGTAGCTTAACAAGACGGTTTTAATGCCCCTTGGAAGAGTGGTGGAGGTCGCAGTGGATTAAAAAGACTATCAAATCCCCTTGGAAGAGTGGTGGAGGTCGCAGAGGAAAAAAAAGACAATATCAATGCCCCTTGGAAGAGTGGTGGATGTTACAGTTGAATAAATAGACAATATCAATGCCTCTTGGAAGAGCTGTGGAGTTCAGAGTGGTTTAACCATGCAGTTTTAATGCCCCTTGGAAGAGACGTCAAGGTCACAGAAGCTTATCAAGACTGTTTTAAAGACCCTTGGAGGAGTGGTAGAGGTCGCAGTGGATTAAAAAGACAATATCAATGCCCCTTGGAAGAGCTGTGGAGTTCACAGTGGTTTAACCAGAAGGTTTTAAGGCACAGTGGAATAGACGTGGAGGTCACAGTAGCTAAACAAGACGTTTTTAATGCTTCTTGGAGGAGAGATGAAGGTCGCAGTGGATTAAAAAGACAAAATCAATGCCCCTTGGAAGAGTGGTGGAGGTTTCAATTAAATAAAAAGACAATATCAATGCCCCTTGGAAGAGACGTGGAGGTCATAGTAGCTTAACAAGACGGTTTCAATGCTTCTTGGAAGAGTGATGGAGGTCGCAGTGGATTAAAAAGACAATATCAATGCCCTTTGGAAGAGTGGTGGAGGTTACAGTGGAATAAAAAGACAATATCAATGATCTGTGTGAGAAACTTGGAGGTCACAGTAGCTTAACAAAGCGGTTTTAATGGCCATTGGAAGAGTCGTGGACATCGCAGAGGAATAAAAAGACAATATCAATGCACTTGGAAGAGTGCAGAAGGTTACAGTGGAATAAAAAGACATTGTAAATGCCCCTTGGAAGAGCTGTGGAGCTCAGAGCGGTTTAACCAGACGGTTTTAATGCCCCTTGGAAGAGTGGTGGAGGTCACAGTGGAACAAAAATACAATATCAATGCCCCTTGAAAGAGTGGTGGAAGTTACACTGAAATAAAAAGACAATATCAATGCCCCTTGGAAGAGCTGTGGAGTACAGAGTGGTTTAACCAAACGGTTTTAGTGCCCCTTGGAAGAGACGTAGAGGTCCCAGTAGGTTAACAAGATGGTTTTAATGCCCCTTGGAAGAGTGGTGGAGGTCGCAGTGGATTAAAAAGACAATATCAATGAACCTTGGAAGAGTGGTGGAGGTCGCAGTGGAATAAAAAGACAATATCAATGCCCCTTGGAAGAGTGGTGGAGGTTTCAGTGGAATAAAAAGACAATATCAATGTCCCTTGAAAGAGTGGTGGAGGTCGCAATGGAATAAAAAGACAATATCAATGTCAAGTGGAAAGGACGTGGAGGTCACAGTAGCTTAACAAGACGGTTTTAATGCCCCTTGGAAGAGTGGTGGAGGTCGCAGTGGATTAAAAAGACTATCAAATCCCCTTGGAAGAGTGGTGGAGGTCGCAGTGGAAAAAAAAGACAATAACAATGCCCCTTGGAAGAGTGGTGGATGTTACAGTTGAATAAAAAGACAATATCAATGCCTCTTGGAAGAGCTGTGGAGTTCAGAGTGGTTTAACCATGCGGTTTTTATGCCCCTTGGAAAAGACGTGAATGTCACAGAAGCTTATCAAGAATGTTTTAAAGACCCTTGGAGGAGTGGTAGAGGTCGCAGTGGATTAAAAAGACAATATCAATGCACCTTGGAAGAGCTGTGGAGTTCACAGTGGTTTAACCAGAAGGTTTTAAGGCACCGTGGAATAGACGTGGAGGTCACAGTAGCTAAACAAGATGTTTTTAATGCTTCTTGGAGGAGAGATGGAGGTCGCAGTGGATTAAAAAGACAAAATCAATTCCCCTTGGATGAGTGGTGGAGGTTTCAGTGGAATAAACAGACAATATCAATGCCTCTTGCAAGAGCTGTGGAGTTCAGAGTGGTTTAAATTGACGGTTTTAATGCCCCTTGGAAGAGACGTGGAGGTCACAGTAGTTTAACAAGACGGTTTTAATGCCCCTTGGAAGAGTGGTGGAGGTCGCAGTGGAATAAAAAGAAAATATCAATGCCCTTTAGATGAGTGGTGAAGGTTACAGTGGAAAAAAAGAACAATATCAATGTTCCTTGGAAGAGGGGTGAAGGTTGCAGTGGATTAAAAAGACAATATAAATGCCCCTTGAAAGACTGGTGGAGGTCGCAGTGGAATAAAAAGACAATATCCATGTCCATGGAAGGGACGTGGAGGTCACAGTAGCTTAACAAGACAGCTTTAATGCCCCTTGGAAGAGTGGTGGAGGTCGCTGAGGATTAAAAAGACTATCAAATCCCCTTGGAAGAGTGGTGGAGGTTGCAGTGGAAAAATAAGACAATATCAATGCCCCTTGGACGAGTGGTGGAGGTTACAGTTGAATAAAAAGACAATATCAATGCCTCTTGGAAGAGCTGTGGAGTTCAGAGTGGTTTAACCATGCGTTTTTAATGCCCCTTGGAAGAGACGTGGAGGTCACAGAAGCTTATTAAGACTGTTTTAAAGCCCCTTGAAGGAGTGGTAGAGGTCGCAGTGGTTTAAAAAGACAATATCAATGCCCCTTGAAAGAGTGGTGGAGGTTACAGTGGAATAAAAAGACAATATCAATGCCCCTTGGAAGAGTGGTGGAGGTTACAGTAGAATAAAAATACAATATCAATGTCCCTTGGAAGAATGGTGGAGGTTACAGTGGAATAGAAAGACAATAACAATGCCCCTTGGAAGAGTGGTGGAGGTACAAATTAAATAAAAAGACAATATCAATGCCCCTTGGAAGAGACGTGGAGGTCACAGTGGAATAAAAAGACAATATTAATGCCCCTTGGAAGAGTGGTGGAGGTCGCAGTAAAATAAAAAGACAATATCAATGCCCCTTGAAAGAGTGGTGGAGGTTAGAGTTGTATAAAAAGACAATATCAATGCCCCTTGAAAGAGCTTTGGAGTTCACAGTGGTTTAACCAGAAAGTTTTAATGCATCGTGGAATAGACGTGGAGGTCACAGTAGCTTAACAAGACAGTTTCAATGATTCTTGGAAGAGAGATGGAGGTCGCAGTGGATTAAAAAGACAATATCAATGACCTTTGGAAGAGTGGTGGAGGTTACAGTGGAATAAAAAGACAATACCAATGCCCTGTGTAAGAAACTTGGAGGTCACAGTAGCTTAACAAGGCGGTTTTAATGGCCATTGGAAGAGTCGTGGACGTCGCAGAGGAATACAAAGACAATATCAATGCACTTGGAAGAGGGCAGAAGGTTACAGTGGAATAAAAAGACATTGTAAATGCAACTTAGAAGAGCTGTGGAGCTCAGACCGGTTTAACCAGACGGTTTTAATGCCCCTTGGAAGAGACTTGGAGGTCACAGTAGCTTAACAAGACGGTTTTAATGCCCCTTGGAAGAGTGGTGGAGGTCACAGTGGAATAAAAATGCAATATCAATGCCCCTTGAAAGAGTGGTGGAAGTTAAAGTGAAATAAAAAGACAATATCAATGCCCCTTGGAAGAGCTGTGGAGTACAGAGTGGTTTAACCAAACGGTTTTAGTACCCCTTGGAAGAGACGTGGAGGTCACAGTAGGTTAACAAGACGGTTTTAATGCCCCTTGGAAGAGTGGTGGAGGTTGCAGTGGAATAAAATGAATATATCAATGCCCCTTGGAAGAGTGGTGGAGGTTACAGTGGAATAAAAAGACAATATCAATGCCTCTTGGAAGAGTGGTGGAGGTTACAGTGGAATAAAAGACAATATCAATGCCCCGTGGACGAGACGTGGACATCACAGTAGCTTAACAAGACAGTTTTAATGCCCCTTGGCAGAGTGTTGGAGGTCGCAGTGGAATAAAACGACAATAACAATGTCCTGTGGTAGAGACGTGGAGGTCACAGTTGATTAACAAGACTGTTTTAATGTCCCTTGGAAGAGTGGTGGAGGTTAGAGTGGAATAAAAAGACAATACAAATGCCCCTTGGTAGAGCTGTGGAGTTCAGAGTGGTTTAACCAGATGGTTTTATTGCCCCTTGGAAGAGAAGTGGAGGTCTCAGTAGATTAACAAGACGGTTTTAATGCCCCTTGGAAAAGTGGTGGAGGTCACAGTGGATTAAAAAGACAATATCAATGCCCCTTGTAAGAGTGGAGGAGGTCGCAGTGGAATAAAAAGACAATATCAATGACCCGTGGAAGGGACGTGGAGGTCACAGTAGCTTAACAAGATGGTTTTAATGCCCCTTGGAAGAGTGGTGGAGGTTGCAGGGGATTAAAAAGACAGTAACAATGGCCATTGGAAGAGTGGTGGAGGTCGCAGTGGAATAAAAAGACAATATCAATGCCCCTTGAAAGAGTAGTGGAGGTTACAGTGAAATAAAAAAACAATATCAATGCCTCTTGAAAGAGCTATGGAGTTCAGAGTGGTTTAACCAGATGGTTTTAATGCCCCTTGGAAGAGTGGTGGAGGTCGCAGTGCATTAAAAAGACAATATCAATGCCCCTTGGAAGAATGGTGGAGGTTACACTGAAATAAAAAAACAATATCAATGCCTCTTGAAAGAGCTATGGAGTTCAGAGTTGTTTAACCAGACGGTTTTAAAGCCCCTTGGAAGAGATTTGGAGGTCACAGTAGCTTAACAAGACTGTTTTAATGCCTCTTGGAAGAGTGGTGGAGGTCGCAGTGGATTAAAAAGACAATATCAATGCCCCTTGGAAGAGTGGTGGAGATTACAGTGGAATAAAAAGACAATATCAATGTCCCTTGGAAGAATGGTGGAGGTTACAGTGGAATAGAAAGACAATAACAATGCACCTTGGAAGAGTGGTGGAGGTACCAATTAAATAAAAAGACAATATCAATGCCCCTTGGAGGAGACGTGGAGGTCACAGTGGAATAAAAAGACAATATTAATGCCCCTTGGAAGAGTGGTGGAGGTCGCAGTAAAATAAAAAGACAATATCAATGCCCCTTGGAAGAGTGGTGGAGGTTAGAGTGGTATAAAAAGACAATATCAATGCCCCTTGAAAGAGCTGTGGAGTTCACAGTGGTTTAACCAGAAAGTTTTAATGCACCGTGGAATAGACGTGGAGGTCACAGTAGCTTAACAAGACAGTTTCAATGATTCTTGGAAGAGTGATGGAGGTCGCAGTGGATTAAAAAGACAATATCAATGACCTTTGGAAGAGTGGTGGAGGTTACAGTGGAATAAATATACAATATCAATGCCCTGTGTAAGAAACTTGGAGGTCACAGTAGCTTAACAAGGCGGTTTTAATGGCCATTGGAAGAGTCGTGGATGTCGCAGAGGAATAAAAAGACAATATCAATGCACTTGGAAGAGTGCAGAAGGTTACAGTGGAATAAAAAGACATTGTAAATGCCCCTTGGAAGAGCTGTGGAGCTCAGAGCGGTTTAACCATACGGGTTTAATGCCCCTTGGAAGAGACTTGGAGGTCACAGTAGCTTAACAAGACAGTTTTAATGCCTCTTGGAAGAGTGGTGGAGGTCGCATTGGAATAAAAAGACAATATCAATGCCCCGTGGAAGGGACGTGGAGGTCACAGTAGCATAACAAGACGGTTTTAATGCCCATTGGAAGAGTGGTGGAAGTCGCAGTGGAATAAAATGACAATATTAATGCCCCTTGGAAGAGAGGTGGAGGTTACAGTGGAATAAAAAGACAATATCAATGCCTCTTGCAAGAGCTGTGGAGTTCAGAGAGGTTTAAATTGACGGTTTTAATGCCCCTTGGAAGAGACGTGGAGGTCACAGTAGCGTAACAAGACGGTTTCAATGCTTCTTGGAAGAGTAATGGAGGTCGCATTGGATTAAAAAGACAATATCAATGCCCTTTGGA
Organism: Phyllobates terribilis; assembly: GCF_046119375.1. Classification (NCBI taxonomy): domain Eukaryota; kingdom Metazoa; phylum Chordata; class Amphibia; order Anura; family Dendrobatidae; genus Phyllobates; species Phyllobates terribilis. The sequence goes on along the minus strand of NW_027362775.1, from coordinate 15,735,725 downwards.
AGAGTGGTGGAGGTTATAGTGGAATAAAAAGACAATATCAATGCCCTGGTAAGAAATTTGGAGGTCACAGTAGCTTAACAAGACAGTTTTAATGCCCATGGGAAGAGTGGTGGAGGTCGCAGTGGAATAAAAAGACAATATTAATGCCCCTTGGAAGAGTGGTGGAGGTCGCAGTGGATTAAAAAGACAATATCAATGCCCCTTGGAAGAGTGGTGGAGGTTACAGTGGAATAAAAAGACAATATCAATGCCTCTTGGAAGAGTGGTGGAGGTTACAGTGGAATAAAAAGACAATATCAATGCCCCGTGGAAGAGACGTGGACATCACAGTAGCTTAACAAGACTGTTTTAATGCCCCTTGGCAGAGTGGTGGAGGTCGCAGTGGAATAAAAAGACAATAACAATGCCCTGTGGAAGAGACGTGGAGGTCACAGTAGCTTAACAAGACGATTTTAATGCCCCTTAGAACAGAGGTGGAGGTTACAGTGGAATAAAGGACAATATCAATGCCCTTTGGAAGAGTGGCGGAGATCGCAGTGGAATAAAAAGACAATATCAATGCCCCTTGGAAGAGTGGTGGAGTTCGCAGTGGAATAACCTCACTGGTACATGCTCTGCATAACTTCTCTGCTTGCTGTGTCAGCTGTAATCTAATGCTCTGCTTTGCTGATTCACCTCACTGATACATGCTCTGCATAACTTCTCTGCTTGCTGTGTCTGCTGTAATCTAATGCTCTGCTTTGCTGATTCACCTCACTGGTACATGCTCTGCATAACTTCTCTGCTTTATCTGTCCCACTCCATTCAATACCCACATATGTCTGTCCCTTCCCCACTATAGATCTTATCTGATTTTTAGAGGTGCTAAACTGCAGAGACTAGAGTCCTAGCTCTGTGTTTGATCACACAGCCTTCTCCTGGTGAGACGACCAGCTGCTAATTTAGCCATATGCAGCTCCCACAATGCCCTTCACCTGATAGTTTAATGTGCCCTATATATTTAGAAGCTCTGTAAGGGGTGCACTTGTGCTGCGGTGTGCAAGCGTCTTCTTGTGCAAAGTGGCTTCAGAGATAATTGGCAGTTATTTCAGAGGCAGTTAGTCAGGGCAGGAGTCAGGTAACCAACACTTTGACCACTTATTCTCTTTTAACTATGTTTCTGTTAGCTTTCACTTTTTCCTCTATAGTCCTCCACTTTCTAGTAACTCCTCAAATCCCTACACCTAGTAAGAAACTCTTCATCTCTCCCTCCATCCTCCCCATTCATCTCACCTCCTCCTCCAAATTATTCCTAAACATTCAATCCTGGATCTCCAAACACAGACAGCCACCTCATGCTCTCTCTTGCTCCCACCTGCTAACACTTTCTCTGCTCCTCCTCACTGCTGGAGATATCTCTCCAAATCCTGGTCCTCCTTGTCATATCCCCACAGTTACTACTTCCTCCTATCCACGACTTCCACAAATGGTCGCAACCCTTTTAACCACATACCCTTCCAACCAATCCCCACTCCCTTAGTTGCTCTAACAGGAGCTCTATGGAATGCTCGCTCTGTCTGCAACAAACTTTCCTTCTTCCACGATCTTTTCATTACAAACAAACTTTCCTTCCTCGCCATCACTGAAACCTGGCTCACCCCCTCTGACACAGCCTCCCCAGCTGCACTTTCATATGGCGGATTCCACCTTTCCCACACCCCCCGCCCCAACAGCAAACATGGCGTAGGCGTAGGTTTTCTCCTATCAGAACACTGCGCTTTCACCCAAATCCCACTGCCACCCTCCGTTACACTCCCCTCTTTTGAGGTGCACTGTGTGCGCATCTATTCCCCCTCCAACCTCCAACTGGCCGTCGTTTACCGACCCCAGGGCAAGCCAACACCCTCTTAGACCACTTCACCACCTGGCTGCTTCACTTCTTCTCCACTGACAACACCACTATCATAATGGGTGACTTCAACATCCCCATTAACACTTCCCACTCGTCTGTCTCTAAGTTCCTATCTCTCACTTCCTCCTTGGGACTCAATCAATGGTCTTCCACACCAAACCACAAAGATGGCCACACACTGGACCTCAACTTCATCCGCCTCTGTTCCCTATCTAACCTCTCTAACTCACCTCTCCCTCTCTCTGATCACAGCCTACTTACATTCTCTTCTCTCTCCTCCCCGGGGCAACAATCCCCACTCCACAAACTTGCATACCCTCGCAGAAATCTCAAACACCTTGACTTACACTCACTCTCTGAATCCCTCCTAACTCTTAAATTCCTTACACGATGCAGACGTGGCTGCTGCTTCATATAACACCACAATAGCTGCAGCTGTAGACTTGATCGCCCCTCTCACACACACCACATCTCGCACATTCAACAGGCAACCCTGGCACACTAAACTTACTAAATAACTGCGCCGGGCCTCCAGGGTTGCGGAGCGGAGATGGAAAAGGTCTCACTCCATCGAGCACTTCATCGCATTCAAGCAATCCCTCACTAATTTCAAGTCCGCACTCACAACAGCAAAACAAACCTACTTCTCATCTCTCATATCCTCCCTATCTCACAACCCTAAACAGCTATTTAAAACTTTCAACTCTCTCCTTCGTCCCCCAGCATCTCCTCCCTCTTCTCTCATCTCAGCCGACGACTTTGCCTCATTCTTCAAACAGAAGATTGACACCATCAGACAAAACTTTTGCCTAAAGTCCACACAACCCCTCCTCATATCTATTCAACCCTCCTCCTCCAAACCACACTTCTCCACCATTACAGAAGGTCAAGTCTTCTCTTTACTCTCCAAATCACACCTCACCACCTGCGAACTTGACCCAATCCCATCCCACCTCATCATTAACCTTACCACAGTCTTCATCCGAACCCTAACCCACCTCTTCAATCTGTCACTAACAACCGGTGTCTTACCCTCATGTTTCAAACAAGCCGCAATCACACCCATCCTCAAAAAGCCCTCCCTTGACCCTTCCTCTCTGACTAGCTACCGCCCCATATCACTCCTCCTCTTTGCCTCAAAACTACTAGAACAACATGTCCACCTTGAACTGTCCTCCCACCTCTCCTCCTGCTCCCTCTTCGACTGCCTGCAATCTGGCTTCCGACCGCATCACTCAACTAAAACTGACCTGACCAAACTCACCAACAACCTACTAAATGCCAAATCCAAGCGACACTACTCCATCCTCATCCTTCTGGACCTGTCATCTGCCTTTGACACAGTGGACCATTTCCTCTTACTCCAGATTCTCTCATCTCTTGGCATCACGGACTTGGCTCTATCTTAAATCTCCTCATACTTAACAGACAGGACATTCAGCGTCTCCCACTCACGCACCACCCCCTCATCTCGCCCCCTATCTGTCGGTGTCCCCCAAGGTTCAGTTCTAGGACCTCTGCTCTTCTCCATCTACACCTTTGGCCTGGGACAGCTCATAGAGTCTCACGGTTTTCAGTATCACCTCTATGCTGACGACACACAAATCTACCTCTCTGGACCCTATATCTCCTCCCTACTAACCGAAATCCCATAATGTCTGTCTGCCATGTCATCCTTTTTCTCTGACAGATTTCTAAAATCAACATGGATAAAACAGAGTTCATCATCTTTTCACCCTCTCATTCACATCCCACATCTGACCTAGCCATCAACATCAATGGCTGTTCACTCTCCCCAGTCCCACAAGCTCGCTGCCTTGGAGTAACCCTGGACTCTGATTTCTCCTTCAAGCCACATATCCAAGCCCTTTCCACTTCCTGCCGACTCCAACTCAAAAACATCTCCCGGATCCGTGCATTCCTCAGCAAAGACTCTAGTGCATGCCCTCATCATATCCCGCCTCGACTACTGCAACCTCCTGCTCCGTGGCCTCCCTTACAACACTGTTGCGCCTCTCCAATATATCCTAAACTCTGCTGCTCGACTAATTCACCTGTCCTCCCGCTATTCCCCGGCCTCTCCTCTCTGTCAATCTCTTCACTGGCTCCCCATTGCCCAGAGAATCCAGTTCAAAACTCTAACCATGGCATACAAAGCCATCCACAACCTGTCTCCCACATACATCTGTGACCTAGTCTCCCGGTACTTACCTGCACGCAACCTCTGATTCTCACAAGATCTCCTTCTCTACTCCCCTCTTATCTCCTCCTCCCACGATTGTATACAAGATTTCTCCCTGCATCCCCCCTACTCTGGAACTCTCCACCCCAACACATCAGACTCTCGCCGACCGTGGAAACATTCAAAAGAAACCTGAAGACCCACCTCTTCCGACAAGCCTACAACCTGCAGTAACCACCGCTGTACGACCAGCTCTACCCTCACCTAATGTATCCTCACCCATCCCTTCTAGAATGTGAGCCCTCGCGGGCAAGGTCCTCGCTCCTCCTGTACAAGTCGCCGACTCGTTTTGTTAAGATTATGTAAATGCTTTTGTTATGTATATCCCTATCACATGTAAAGCGCCATGGAATAAATGGCGCTATAATAATTAATAATAATAATAATAATAATAATAAAAAGACAATATCAATGCCCCTTAGAAGAGAGGTGGAAGTCGCAGTTTAATAAAAAGACAATGTCAATGCCACTTGGAAGAGTGGTGGAGGTGGCAGTGGAATAAAAAGACAATATCAATGCCCCTTGGAAGAATGATGGAGGTCGCAGTGGAATAAAAAGACAATGTCAATGCCCCTTGGAAGAGTGGTGGAGGTGGCAGTAGAATAAAAAGACAATATGAATGCCCCTTGTAAGAATGATTGAGGTCGCAGTGGAATAGAATGACAATATCAATGCCACGTGGAATAGACATGGAGGTTACAGCAGCTTAACAATACAGTTTTAATGCCCCTTGGAAGAGTGGTGGAGGTTAGATTCGAATAAAAAGACAATACGAATGCCCCTTGAAAGAGCTGTGGAGTTCAGAGTGGTTTAACCAGACGGTTTTAATGCCCATTGGAAGTGACGTGGAGGTCACAGTAGCTTAAAAAGACGTTTTTAATGCCCCTTGGAAAAGTGGTGGAGGTCGCAGTGGATTAAAAAGACAATATCAATGCCCCTTGGAAGAGTGGTGGAGGTGGCAGTGGAATAAGAAGACAATATCAATGCCCCTTGGAAGAATGATGGAGGTCGCAGAGGAATAAAAAGACAATGTCAATGCACCTTGGAAGAGTGGTGGAGGTTAGAGTAGAATAAAAAGACAATACCAATGCCCCTTGGAAGAGCTGTGGAGTTCAGAGTGGTTTAATCAGATGGTTTTATTCCCCCTTGGAAGAGACGTGGAGGTCACAGTAGATTAACAAGACGGTTTTAATGCCCCTTGGAAAAGTGGTGGAGGTCACAGTGGATTAAAAAGACAATATTAATGCCCCGTGGAAGACACGTGGAGGTCACAGTAGCTTAACAAGACAGTTTTAATGCCCCTTAGAAGAGTGGTGGAGGTCGCAGTGGAATAAAAAAACAACATCAATGCCCCTTGAAAGAGTGGTGGAGGTTACAGTGAAATAAAAAGACAATATCAATTTGTCTTTAAAGAGCTATGGAGTTCAGAGTGGTTTAATCAGATGGTTTTAATGCCCCTTGGAAGAGTGGTGGCGGTCGCAGTGCATTAAAAAGACGATATCAATACCCCTTGGAAGAATGGTGGAGGCCACAGTGGAATAAAAAGACAATATCAATGCCCCTTGGAAGAGCTGTGGAGTTCAGAGTGGTTTAACCAGACGGTTTTAATGCCCCTTGGAAGAGATGTGGAGGTCACAGTAGCTTAACAAAACTGTTTTAATGCCTCTTGGAAGAGTGGTGGAGGTCGCAGTGGATTAAAAAGACAATATCAATGCCCCTTAGAAGAGAGGTGGAAGTCGCAGTGGAATAAAAAGACAATATCAATACCCCTTGGAAGAGTGGTGGAGGATACAGTGGAATAAAAGGACAATATCAATGCCCCGTGGAATAGACATGGACGTTACAGTAGCTAAACAAGATGTTTTTAATGCACCTTGGGAGAGTGGTGGAAGTCGTAGTGGAATAAAAAGACAATATCAATGCACCTTGAAAGAGTGCTGTAGGTTACAGTGGAATAAAAAGACAATATCAATGCCTCTTGCTAGAGTTGTGGAGTACAGAGTGGTTTAAATTGACGGTTTTAATGAACCTTGGAAGAGAAGTGGAGGTCACAGTAGCTTAACAATATCGTTTTAATGCTCCTTGGAAGAGTGATGGAGGTCACAGTGGATTAAAAAGACAATATCAATGCCACTTGGAAGAGTGGTGAAGGTCCCAGTGGAATAAAAAGGCAATATCAATGCTCCTTGGAAGAGTGGTGGAGGTTACAGTGGAAAAAAAAGACAATATCAACGCCCCGTCAAAGAGACGTGGAGGTCACAGTAGCTTAACAAGACGGTTTTAATGCCCCGTGGAATTGACGTGGAGGTCAAAGTATCTTAACAAGACAGGTTTTAATGGCCATTGGAAGGGTGGTGGAGGTCGCAGTTGATTAAAAAGACTATATAAATGCCCCTTAGAAGAGTGGTGGAGGTCGCAGTGGAATAAAAAGACAATATCAATGCCCCTTGGAAGAGTGGTGGAGGTAACATTGGATTAAAAAGACAATATCAATGCCCCTTGGAAGAGCAGTGGAGGTCACTGCAGCTTAACAAGACAGTTTTAATGCCCCTTGGAAGAAAGGTGGAGGTCGCAGTGGAATAAAAAGACAATGTCAATGCCCCTTGGATGAGTGGTGGAGGTTAGAGTGGAATAAAAAGACAATACCAATGCCCCTTGGAAGAGCTGTTGAGTTCAGAGTGGTTTAACCAGACGGTTTTAATGCCCATTGGAAGTGACGTGGAGGTCACAGTAGCTTAAAATTATGTTTTTAATGCCCCTTGGAATAGTGGTGGAGGTCGCAGTGGATTAAAAAGACAATATCAATGCCCCTTATATGAGTGGTGGAGGTGGCAGTGGAATAAAAAGACAATATCAATGCCCTTGGAAGAATGATGGAGATCGCAGTGGAATAAAAAGAAAATGTCGATGCCCCTTGAAATAGTGGTGGAGGTTGGAGTGGAATAAAAAGACAATACCAATGCCCCTTGGAAGAGCTGTGGAGTTCAGAGTGGTTTAACCAGACGGTTTTAATGCACCTTGGAAGAGATGTGGAAGTCACAGTAGCTTAACAAGACTGTTTTAATGCCTCTTGGAAGAGTGGTGGAGGTCGCAGTGGATTAAAAAGACAATATCAATGCCCCGTGGAAGACACGTGGACGTCACAGTAGATTAACAAGACAGTTTTAATACCACTTGGAAGAGTGGTGGAGGTCAGAGTGGTATAAAAAGACAATATCAATGTCCCTTGAAACAGTGGTGGAAGTTACAGTGAAATAAAAAGACAATATCAATGCCTCTTGAAAGAGCTATTGAGTTCAGAGTGGTTTAGCCAGATTGTTTTAATGCCCCTTGGAAGAGTGGTGGAGGTCGCAGTGCATTAAAAAGACAATATCAATACCCCTTGGAAGAATGGTTCAGGTTACAGTGGAATAAAAAGACAAAATCAATGCCCCATGGAAGAGCTGTGGAGTTCAGATTGGTTTAACCAGACGGTTTTAATGCACCTTGGAAGAGTGGTGGAGGTCGCAGTGGATTAAAAAGACAATATCAATGCCCCTTAGAAGAGAGGTGGAGGTCGCAGTGGAATAAAAAGACAATATCAATACACCTTGGATCAGTGGTGGGGGAAACAGTGGAATAAAAAGATAATACCAATGCCCCATGGAATAGACATGGACCTTACAGTAGCTAAACAATATGTTTTTAATGCACCTTGGGAGAGTGGTGGAAGTCGTAATGGAATAAAAAGACAATATCAATACCCCTTGAAAGAGTGCTGTAGGTTACAGTGGAGTAAAAAGACAATATCAATGCTGCTTGGAAGAGTGGTGGAGGTTACAGTGGAATAAAAAGACAATATCAATGCCACTTGGAAGAGTGGTGAAGGTCCCAGTGGAATAAAAAGACAATATCAATGCCCCTTGGAAGAGTGGTGGAGTTTGCAGTGGAATAAAAAGACAATATCAATGCCCCTTGGAAGAGTGGTGAAGGTCCCTGTGAAATAAAAAGACAATATCAATGCCACTTGAAAGAGAGCTGGAAGTTGCAGTGGAATAAAAAGACAATATCAATGCCCCTAGGAAGAGCTGTGGAGTTCAGAGTGGTTTAAATTGACGATTTTAATGACCCCTTGGAACAGACGTGGAGGTGACAGTAGCTTAACAAGACCGTTTTAATGCCCCTTGGAAGAGTGGTGGAGGTCGCAGTGGATTAAAAAGACAATATGAATGCCCCTTGGAAGAGTGGTGGAGGTCGCAGTGGAATAAAAAGACAATATCAATGCCCCTTGGAAGAGTGGTGGAGGTTACAGTTGAATAAAAAGACAATATCAATGCCCCTTGGAACAGTGGTGGAGGTAACAGTTAAATAAAAAGACAATATCAATGCCCCGTGGAAGAGATGTGGAGGTCACAATAGCTTAACAAGACGGTTTTATTGCCCCTTGGAAGAGTGGTGGAGGTCGCAGTGGATTAAAAAGACAATATAAATGAGCCTTGGAAGAGTGGTGGAGGTCGCAGTGGAATAAAAAGACATTATCAATGCCCCTTGGAAGAGTGGTGGAGGTCGCAGTGGAATAAAAGGACAATATCAATGCCCCTTGGACGAGTTGTGGAGGTTACAGTGGAATAAAAAGACAATATCAATGCCCCTTGGAAGAGTGGTGGAGGTTACAGTGGAAGAAAAAGACAATATCAATGCCTCTTGCAAGAGCTGTGGAGTTCAGAGAGGTTTAAATTGATGGTTTTAATGCCCCTTTGAAGAGACGTGGAGGTCACAGTAGCTTAACAAGATGGTTTTAATGCCCCTTGGAAGAGTGGTGGAGGTTACATTCGAATAAAAAGACAATATCAATGCCTCTTGGAAGAGCTGTGGAGTACAGAGTGGTTTAACCAGACGGTTTTAATGCCCCTTGGAAGAGACGTGGAGGTCACAGTAGCTTATCAAAACTCTTTTAATGCCCCTTGGAAGAGTGTTGGAGGTCGCAGTGAATTAAAAAGACAATAGCAATGCCCCTTAGAAGAGTGGTGGAGGTCGCAGTGGAATAAAAAGACAATATCAATTCCACTTGGAAGAGATGTGGAGGTCGCAGTGGAATAAAAAAACAATATCAATGCCTCATGGAAGAGACTTGGAGGTCACAGTAGCTTAACAAGATGGTTTTAATGCCCCTTGGAAGAGAGGTGGAGGTCGCAGTGGAATAAAAAGACAATATCAATGCCCCTTGGAAGAGTGATGGAGGTTACAGTGGAATAAAAACACAATATCAATGACCCATGGAAGAGTGGTGGTGGTCGCAGTGGAATAAAAAGACAATATTAATGCCCCTTGGAAGAGTTGTGGAGGTCGCAGTAAAATAAAAAGACAATATCAATGCCTCGTGGAAGAGTGGTGTGGGTTACAGTGGAATAAAAAGACAATATCAATGCCCCTTGGAAGAGCTGTGGAGTTCACAGTGGTTTAACCAGAAGGTCTTAAGGCACCGTGGAATAGACGGGGAGGTCACAGTAGCTAAACAAGACGGTTTTAATGCTTCTTGTAAGAGAGATGGAGGTCGCAGTGGAATAAAAAGACAATATCAATGCACCTTGGAAGAGTGGTGGAGGTTACAGTGGAATAAAAAGACAATATCTATGACCCTTGGAAGAGTGGTGGAGGTCGCAGAGCAATAAAAAGACAATATTAATGCCCCTTGGAAGAGTGGTGGATGTCCCAGTAAAATAAAAAGACAATATTAATGCCCCTTGGAAGAGTGATGGAGGTTACAGTGGAATAAAAAGACAATATCAATGCCTCTTGCAAGAGCTGTGGAGTTCAGAGTGGTTTGAATTTACGGTTTTAATGCCCCTTGGAAGAGACGTGGAGGTCACAGTAGCTTAACAAGACGGTTTTAATGGCCCTTGGAAGAGTGGTGGAGGTCGCAGTGGATTAAAAAGACATTATCGATGCCATTGGAAGAGTGGTGGAGGTTACAGTGGAATAAAAAGACAATATCAAAGACCCTTGGAAGAGTATTGGAGGTTACGGTGGAATAAAAAGACAATATCAATGCCTCTTGGAAGAGTGGTGGAGGTCGCAGTGGAATAAAAAGACAATATCAATGCCCCTTGGAAGAGTGGTGGAGGTTACAGTGGAATAAAAAGACAATATCAATGACCCTTGGAAGAGTGGTGGAGGTCGCAGTAAAATAAAAAGACAATATCAATGCCCCTTGGAAGAGTGGTGGAGGTTACAGTGGAATAAAAAGACAATATCAATGCCCCTTGGAAGAGCTGTGGAGTTCACAGCGGTTTAACCAGAAGGTTTTAAGGCAACGTGGAATAGACGTGGAGCTCACAGTAGCTAAACAAGACGGTTTTAATGCTTCTTGGAAGAGTGATGGAGGTCGCAGTGGATTAATAAGACAAAATCAATGCCCCCTTGGAAGAGTGGTGGAGGTTACAGTGGAATAAAAAGACAATATCAATGCCTCTTGAAAGAGCTGTGGGGTTCAGAGTGGTTTAAATTGATGGTTTTAATGCCCCTTGGAAGAGACGTGGAGGTCACAGTAGCTTAACAAGACGATTTTAATGCCCCTTGGAAGAGTGGTGGAAGTCGCAGTGGAATGAAAAGACAATACCAATGCCCCTTGGAAGACTGCTGGAGATTACAATGGAATAAAAAGACAATATCAATGCCTCTTGCAAGAGCTGTGGAGTTCAGAGTGTTTTAAATTGACTGCTTTAAATGCCCCATGGAAGAGAAGTGGAGGTCACAGTAGCTTAATAAGACGGTTTTATTGCCACATGGAAAAGTGGTGGAGGTCGCAGTGGATTAAAAAGACAATATCAATGCACTTTGGAAGAGTGGTGGAGGTGGCAGTGGAATAAAAAGACAATATCAATGCCCCTTGGAAGAGTGGTGGAGTTTACAGTGGAATAAAAAGACAATTTCAATGCCCCGTGAAAGAGACGTGGATGTCACAGTAGCTTAACAAGACGGTTTTAATGTCCCTTGGAAGAGAGGTGAAAGTCGCAGTGGAATAAAAAGACAATATCAAAGCCCCTTGCAAGAGCTGTGGAGTTGAGAGTGGTTTAAATTGACGGTTTTAATGCCCCTTGGAACAGACGTGGAGGTCACAGTAGATTAACAAGACTGTTTTAATGCCCCTTGGAAGAGTGGTGGAGGTCGAAGTGGATTAAAAATACAATGTCAATGCTCCTTGAAGGAGTGGTTGAAGTCTCCGTGGAATAAAATGACAATATCAATGCCCCTTGGAAGAGTGTTGGAGGTTCCAGTGGAATAAAAAGACAATATCAATGCCCTGTGGAAGAGACATGGAGGTCACAGTAGCTTAACAAGACGGTTTTAATGCTACTTGGAAGAGTAGTGGAGGTCGTAGTGGAATAAAAAGACAATATCAATGCCCCTTGGAAGAGTGGTAGAGGATACAGTGGAATAAAAAGACAATATCAATGCCCTTTGGAAGAGTGGTGGAGGTGACAGTGAAATAAAAATACAATATCAATGCCCCTGGTTAGAGTGGTGGAGGTTACAGTGGAATTTAAAGTCAATATCAATGCACCGTAAAAGAGAAGCGGAGGTCACTGTAGCTTAACAAGAAAGTTTTAATGCCCCTTGGAAGAAAGGTGGAGGTCGCAGTGGAATAAAAAGACAATGTCAATGCCCCTTGGAAGAGTGGTGGAGGTTAGAGTGGAATAAAAAGACAATGTCAATGCCCCTTGGAAGAGCTGTGGAGTTCAGAGTGGTTTAACCAGACGGTTTTAATGCCCATTGGAAGTGATGTGGAGGTCACAGTAGCTTAAAATGACGTTTTTAATGCCCATTGGAATAGTGGTGGAGGTCGCAGTGGATTAAAAAGACAATATCAATGCCCCTTGGAAGAATGATGGAGGTCGCAGTGGAATAAAAAGACAATGTCGATGCCCCTTGGAATAGTGGTGGAGGTTGGAGTGCAATAAAAAGACAATACCAATGCCCCTTGGAAGAGCTGTGGAGTTCAGAGTGGTTTAACCAGATGGTTTTATTGCCCCTTGGAAGAGACATGGAGGTCACGGTAGATTAACAATACGGTTTTAATGCCCCTTGGAAAAGTGGTGGAGGTCACAGTGGATTAAAAAGACAATATCAATGCCCCTTGGAAGAGTGGTGGAGGTAACACTGGATTAAAAAGACAATATCAATGCCCCTTGGAAGAGCAGTGGAGTTCAGAGTAGTTAAACCAGACAGTTTAAATGCCCATTGGAAGAGACGTGGAGGTCACAGTAGCTTAAAAAGACGTTTTTAATGCCCCTTGGAAAATAGGTGGAGGTCGCAGTGGATTAAAAAGACAATATCAATGCCCCTTGGAAGAGTGGTGGAGGTTACAGTGGAATAAAAAACAATATCAAAGCCCCTTGCAAGAGATGTGGAGTTGAGAGTGGTTTAAATTGACAGTTTTAATGCCCCTTGGAAGAGACGTGGATGTCACAGTAGATTAACAAGACTGTTTTAATGCCCCTTGGAAGAGTGGGGGAGGTCGAAGTGGATTAAAAAGACAATGTCAATGCTCCTTGAAGGAGTGGTTGAAGTCTCAGTGGAATAGAAAGACAATATCAATGCACCTTGGAAGAGTGTTGGAGGTTCCAGTGGAATAAAAAGACAATATCAATGCCCTGTGGAAGAGACATGGAGGTCACAGTATCTTAACAAGACTGTTTTAATGCCCCTTGCAAGAGTGGTGGAGATTGCAGTGGAATGAAAAGACAATATCAATGCCCCTTTGAAGATTGGTGGAGGATACAGTGGAATAAAAAGACAATATCAATGCCCCTTGGAAGATCTGTGGAGTTCAGATTGGTTTAACAATACGGTTTTTATGCCCCTTGGAAGAGACGTGGAGGTCACAGTAGCTTAACAAGACGGTTTTAATGCCACATGGAAGAGTAGTGGAGGTTGCAGTGGATTAAAAAGACAATATCAATGCCCCGAGGAAGAGTGGTGGAGGTCGCAGTGGAATAAAAAGACAATATCAATGCCCCGTGAAAGAGACGTGGAGGTCACAGTAGCTTAACAGGATGGTTTTAATGCCCTTTGGAAGAGTGGTGAAGGTCGCAGTGGATTAAAAAGACAATATCAATGCCCATTGGAAGAGTGGTGGAGGTCGCAGTGGAATAAAAATACAATATCAATGCCCCTTGGTAGAGTGGTGGAGGTTACAGTGGAATTTAAAGTCAATATCAATGCGCCGTGGAAGAGATGTGGAGGTCACTGTAGCTTAACAAGACAGTTTTAATGCCCCTTGGAAGAAAGGTGGAGGTCGCAGTGGAATAAAAAGACAATATCACTGCCCTCTGGATGAGTGGTGGAGGTTAGAGTGGAATAAAAAGACAATACCAATTCCCCTTGGAAGAGCTGTGGAGTTCAGAGTGGTTTAACCAGATGGTTTTAATGCCCATTGAAAGTGACGTGGAGGTCACAATAGCTTAAAATGACGTTTTTAATGCCACTTGGAATAGTGGTGGAGGTCGCAGTGGGTTAAAAAGACAATATCAATGCCCTTATATGAGTGGTGGAGGTGGCAGTGGAATAAAAAGACAATATCAATGCCCCTTGGAAGAATGATGGAGGTCGCAGTGGAATAAAAAGACAATGTTGATGCCCCTTGAAATAGTGGTGGAGGTTGGAGTGGAATAAAAAGACAATACCAATGCCCCTTGGAAGAGCTGTGGAGTTCAAAGTGGTTTAACCAGACAGTTTTAATGCACCTTGGAAGAGATGTGGAGGTCACAGTAGCTTACCAAGACTGTTTTAATGCTTCTTGGAAGAGTGGTGAAGGTCACAGTGGATTAAAAAGACAATATCAATGCCCCTTAGAAAAGAGGTGGGGGTCGCAGTGGAATAAAAAGACAATATCAATACACCTTGGATGAGTGGTGGGGGATACAGTGGAATAAAAAGACAATATCAATGCCCCGTGGAATAGACATGGACCTTACAGTAGATAAACAATATTTTTTTAATGCACGATCGGAGAGTGGTGGAAGTCGTAATGGAATAAAAAGACAATATCAATACCCCTTGAAAGAGTGCTGTAGGTTACAGTGGAGTAAAAAGACAATATCAATGGCGCTTGGAAGAGTGGTGGAGGTTACAGTGGAATAAAAAGACAATATCAATGCCCCTTGGAAGAGTGGTGGAGGTTGCAGTGGAATAAAAAGACAATATCAATGCCCCTTGGAAGAGTGGTGAAGGTCCCAGTGGAATAAAAAGACAATATCAATGCCCCTTGAAAGAGAGGTGGAAGTTGCAGTGGAATAAAAAGACAAAATCAATGCCCCCTTGGAAGAGTGGTGGAGGTTACAGTGGAATAAAAAGACAATATCAATGCCTCTTGAAAGAGCTGTGGGGTTCAGAGTGGTTTAAATTGATGGTTTTAATGCCCCTTGGAAGAGACGTGGAGGTCACAGTAGCTTAACAAGACGATTTTAATGCCCCTTGGAAGAGTGGTGGAAGTCGCAGTGGAATGAAAAGACAATACCAATGCCCCTTGGAAGACTGCTGGAGATTACAATGGAATAAAAAGACAATATCAATGCCTCTTGCAAGAGCTGTGGAGTTCAGAGTGTTTTAAATTGACTGCTTTAAATGCCCCATGGAAGAGAAGTGGAGGTCACAGTAGCTTAATAAGACGGTTTTATTGCCACATGGAAAAGTGGTGGAGGTCGCAGTGGATTAAAAAGACAATATCAATGCACTTTGGAAGAGTGGTGGAGGTGGCAGTGGAATAAAAAGACAATATCAATGCCCCTTGGAAGAGTGGTGGAGTTTACAGTGGAATAAAAAGACAATTTCAATGCCCCGTGAAAGAGACGTGGATGTCACAGTAGCTTAACAAGACGGTTTTAATGTCCCTTGGAAGAGAGGTGAAAGTCGCAGTGGAATAAAAAGACAATATCAAAGCCCCTTGCAAGAGCTGTGGAGTTGAGAGTGGTTTAAATTGACGGTTTTAATGCCCCTTGGAACAGACGTGGAGGTCACAGTAGATTAACAAGACTGTTTTAATGCCCCTTGGAAGAGTGGTGGAGGTCGAAGTGGATTAAAAATACAATGTCAATGCTCCTTGAAGGAGTGGTTGAAGTCTCCGTGGAATAAAATGACAATATCAATGCCCCTTGGAAGAGTGTTGGAGGTTCCAGTGGAATAAAAAGACAATATCAATGCCCTGTGGAAGAGACATGGAGGTCACAGTAGCTTAACAAGACGGTTTTAATGCTACTTGGAAGAGTAGTGGAGGTCGTAGTGGAATAAAAAGACAATATCAATGCCCCTTGGAAGAGTGGTAGAGGATACAGTGGAATAAAAAGACAATATCAATGCCCTTTGGAAGAGTGGTGGAGGTGACAGTGAAATAAAAATACAATATCAATGCCCCTGGTTAGAGTGGTGGAGGTTACAGTGGAATTTAAAGTCAATATCAATGCACCGTAAAAGAGAAGCGGAGGTCACTGTAGCTTAACAAGAAAGTTTTAATGCCCCTTGGAAGAAAGGTGGAGGTCGCAGTGGAATAAAAAGACAATGTCAATGCCCCTTGGAAGAGTGGTGGAGGTTAGAGTGGAATAAAAAGACAATGTCAATGCCCCTTGGAAGAGCTGTGGAGTTCAGAGTGGTTTAACCAGACGGTTTTAATGCCCATTGGAAGTGATGTGGAGGTCACAGTAGCTTAAAATGACGTTTTTAATGCCCATTGGAATAGTGGTGGAGGTCGCAGTGGATTAAAAAGACAATATCAATGCCCCTTGGAAGAATGATGGAGGTCGCAGTGGAATAAAAAGACAATGTCGATGCCCCTTGGAATAGTGGTGGAGGTTGGAGTGCAATAAAAAGACAATACCAATGCCCCTTGGAAGAGCTGTGGAGTTCAGAGTGGTTTAACCAGATGGTTTTATTGCCCCTTGGAAGAGACATGGAGGTCACGGTAGATTAACAATACGGTTTTAATGCCCCTTGGAAAAGTGGTGGAGGTCACAGTGGATTAAAAAGACAATATCAATGCCCCTTGGAAGAGTGGTGGAGGTAACACTGGATTAAAAAGACAATATCAATGCCCCTTGGAAGAGCAGTGGAGTTCAGAGTAGTTAAACCAGACAGTTTAAATGCCCATTGGAAGAGACGTGGAGGTCACAGTAGCTTAAAAAGACGTTTTTAATGCCCCTTGGAAAATAGGTGGAGGTCGCAGTGGATTAAAAAGACAATATCAATGCCCCTTGGAAGAGTGGTGGAGGTTACAGTGGAATAAAAAACAATATCAAAGCCCCTTGCAAGAGATGTGGAGTTGAGAGTGGTTTAAATTGACAGTTTTAATGCCCCTTGGAAGAGACGTGGATGTCACAGTAGATTAACAAGACTGTTTTAATGCCCCTTGGAAGAGTGGGGGAGGTCGAAGTGGATTAAAAAGACAATGTCAATGCTCCTTGAAGGAGTGGTTGAAGTCTCAGTGGAATAGAAAGACAATATCAATGCACCTTGGAAGAGTGTTGGAGGTTCCAGTGGAATAAAAAGACAATATCAATGCCCTGTGGAAGAGACATGGAGGTCACAGTATCTTAACAAGACTGTTTTAATGCCCCTTGCAAGAGTGGTGGAGATTGCAGTGGAATGAAAAGACAATATCAATGCCCCTTTGAAGATTGGTGGAGGATACAGTGGAATAAAAAGACAATATCAATGCCCCTTGGAAGATCTGTGGAGTTCAGATTGGTTTAACAATACGGTTTTTATGCCCCTTGGAAGAGACGTGGAGGTCACAGTAGCTTAACAAGACGGTTTTAATGCCACATGGAAGAGTAGTGGAGGTTGCAGTGGATTAAAAAGACAATATCAATGCCCCGAGGAAGAGTGGTGGAGGTCGCAGTGGAATAAAAAGACAATATCAATGCCCCGTGAAAGAGACGTGGAGGTCACAGTAGCTTAACAGGATGGTTTTAATGCCCTTTGGAAGAGTGGTGAAGGTCGCAGTGGATTAAAAAGACAATATCAATGCCCATTGGAAGAGTGGTGGAGGTCGCAGTGGAATAAAAATACAATATCAATGCCCCTTGGTAGAGTGGTGGAGGTTACAGTGGAATTTAAAGTCAATATCAATGCGCCGTGGAAGAGATGTGGAGGTCACTGTAGCTTAACAAGACAGTTTTAATGCCCCTTGGAAGAAAGGTGGAGGTCGCAGTGGAATAAAAAGACAATGTCACTGCCCTCTGGATGAGTGGTGGAGGTTAGAGTGGAATAAAAAGACAATACCAATTCCCCTTGGAAGAGCTGTGGAGTTCAGAGTGGTTTAACCAGATGGTTTTAATGCCCATTGAAAGTGACGTGGAGGTCACAATAGCTTAAAATGACGTTTTTAATGCCACTTGGAATAGTGGTGGAGGTCGCAGTGGGTTAAAAAGACAATATCAATGCCCTTATATGAGTGGTGGAGGTGGCAGTGGAATAAAAAGACAATATCAATGCCCCTTGGAAGAATGATGGAGGTCGCAGTGGAATAAAAAGACAATGTTGATGCCCCTTGAAATAGTGGTGGAGGTTGGAGTGGAATAAAAAGACAATACCAATGCCCCTTGGAAGAGCTGTGGAGTTCAAAGTGGTTTAACCAGACAGTTTTAATGCACCTTGGAAGAGATGTGGAGGTCACAGTAGCTTACCAAGACTGTTTTAATGCTTCTTGGAAGAGTGGTGAAGGTCACAGTGGATTAAAAAGACAATATCAATGCCCCTTAGAAGAGAGGTGGGGGTCGCAGTGGAATAAAAAGACAATATCAATACACCTTGGATGAGTGGTGGGGGATACAGTGGAATAAAAAGACAATATCAATGCCCCGTGGAATAGACATGGACCTTACAGTAGATAAACAATATTTTTTTAATGCACGATCGGAGAGTGGTGGAAGTCGTAATGGAATAAAAAGACAATATCAATACCCCTTGAAAGAGTGCTGTAGGTTACAGTGGAGTAAAAAGACAATATCAATGGCGCTTGGAAGAGTGGTGGAGGTTACAGTGGAATAAAAAGACAATATCAATGCCCCTTGGAAGAGTGGTGGAGGTTGCAGTGGAATAAAAAGACAATATCAATGCCCCTTGGAAGAGTGGTGAAGGTCCCAGTGGAATAAAAAGACAATATCAATGCCCCTTGAAAGAGAGGTGGAAGTTGCAGTGGAATAAAAAGACAATATCAATGCCCCTTGGAAGAGTGCTGGAAGTTACATTGGAATAAAAAGACAATATCAATGCCCCTAGGAAGAGCTGTGGATTTCAGAGTGGTTTAAATTGGTGATTTTAATGCCCCTTGGAAGAGACGTGGAGGTGACAGTAGCTTAACAAGACCGTTTTAATGCCCCTTGGAAGAGTGGTGGAGGTCGCAGTGGATTAAAAAGAAAATATGAATGCCTCTTAGAAGAGAGGTGGGGGTCGCAGTGGAATAAAAAGACAATATCAATACACCTTGGATGAGTGGTGGGGGATACAGTGGAATAAAAAGACAATATCAATGCCCCGTGGAATAGACATGGACCTTACAGTAGATAAACAATATTTTTTTAATGCATGATCGGAGAGTGGTGGAAGTCGTAATGGAATAAAAAGACAATATCAATACCCCTTGAAAGAGTGCTGTAGGTTACAGTGGAGTAAAAAGACAATATCAATGGCGCTTGGAAGAGTGGTGGAGGTTACAGTGGAATAAAAAGACAATATCAATGCCCCTTGGAAGAGTGGTGGAGGTTGCAGTGGAATAAAAAGACAATATCAATGCCCCTTGGAAGAGTGGTGAAGGTCCCAGTGGAATAAAAAGACAATATCAATGCCCCTTGAAAGAGAGGTGGAAGTTGCAGTGGAATAAAAAGACAATATCAATGCCCCTTGGAAGAGTGCTGGAAGTTACATTGGAATAAAAAGACAATATCAATGCCCCTAGGAAGAGCTGTGGATTTCAGAGTGGTTTAAATTGATGATTTTAATGCCCCTTGGAAGAGACGTGGAGGTGACAGTAGCTTAACAAGACCGTTTTAATGCCCCTTGGAAGAGTGGTGGAGGTCGCAGTGGATTAAAAAGAAAATATGAATGCCCCTTGGAAGAGTGGTGGAGGTCGCAGTGGAATAAAAAGACAATATCAATGCCCATTGGAAGAGTGGTGGAGATAACAATTAAATAAAAAGACAATATCAATGCCCCGTGGAAGAGATGTGGAGGTCACAATAGCTTAACAAGACGGTTTTATTGCCCCTTGGAAGAGTGGTGAAGGTCGCAGTGGATTAAAAAGACAATATCAATGAGCCTTGGAAGAGTGGTGGAGGTCGCAGTGGAATAAAAAGACATTATCAATGCCCCTTGGAAGAGTGGTGGAGGTCGCAGTGGAATAAAAGGACAATATCAATGCCCCTTGGACGAGTTGTGGAGGTTACAGTGGAATAAAAAGACCATAACAATGCCCCTTGGAAGAGCTGTGGAGTTCACAGTGGTTTAACCACTTTTAAGGCACCGTGGAATAGACGTGGAGGTCACAGTAGCTAAACAAGACGGTTTAATGCTTCTTGGAAAAGTGATGGAGGTCGCAGTGGATTAAAAAGACAAATTCAATGCCCCTTGGAAGAGTGGTGGAGGTTACAGTGGAATAAAAAGACAATATCAATGCCTCTTGCAAGAGCTGTGGAGTTCAGAGAGGTTTAAATTGATGGTTTTAATGCCCCTTGGAAGAGACGTGGAGGTCACAGTAGCTTAACAAGATGGTTTTAATGCCCCTTGGAAGAGTGGTGGAGGTTACATTCGAATAAAAAGACAATATCAATGCCTCTTGGAAGAGCTGTGGAGTACAGAGTGGTTTAACCAGACGGTTTTAATGCCCCTTGGAAGAGACGTGGAGGTCACAGTAGCTTATCAAAACTGTTTTAATGCCCCTTGGAAGAGTGTTGGAGGTCGCAATGAATTAAAAAGACAATATTAATGCCCCTTAGAAGAGTGGTGGAGGTCGCAGTGGAATAAAAAGACAATATCAATTCCACTTGGAAGAGATGTGGAGGTCGCAGTGGAATAAAAAAACAATATCAATGCCTCGTGGAAGAGTGATGGAGGTTACAGTGGAATAAAAAGACAATATCAATGACCCATGGAAGAGTGGTGGAGGTCGCAGTGGAATAAAAAGACAATATTAATGCCCCTTGGAAGAGTTGTGGAGATCGCAGTAAAATAAAAAGACAATATCAATGCCCCTTGGAAGAGTGGTGTGGGATACAGTGGAATAAAAAGACAATATCAATGCCCCTTGGAAGAGCTGTGGAGTTCACAGTGGTTTAACCAGAAGGTCTTAAGGCACCGTGGAATAGACGTGGAGGTCACAGTAGCTAAACAAAACAGTTTTAATGCTTCTTGGAAGAGAGATGGAGGTCGCAGTGGAATAAAAAGACAATATCAATGCACCTTGGAAGAGTGGTGGAGGTTACAGTGGAATAAAAAGACAATATCTATGACCCTTGGAAGAGTGGTGGAGGTCGCAGAGCAATAAAAAGACAATATTAATGCCCCTTGGAAGAGTGGTGGAGGTCCCAGTAAAATAAAAAGACAATATCAATGCCCCTTGGAAGAGTGGTGGAGGTTACAGTGGAATAAAAAGACAATACCAATGCCCCTTGGAAGAGCTGTGGAGTTCAGAGTGGTTTAACCAGACTGTTTTAATGCACCTTGGAAGAGATGTGGAGGTCACAGTAGCTTACCAAGACTGTTTTAATGCCTCTTGGAAGAGTGGTGGAGGTCGCAGTGGATTAAAAAGACAATATCAATGCCCCGTGGAAGACACGTGGAGGTCACAGTAGATTAACAAGACAGTTTTAATGCCACTTGGAAGAGTGGTGGAGGTCGGAGTGGAATAAAAAGACAATATCAATGCCCCTTGAAACAGTGGTGGAGGTTACAGTGAAATAAAAAGACAATATCAATGCGTCTTGAAAGAGCTATGGAGTTCAGTGTGGTTTAACCAGATGGATTTAATGCCCCTTGGAAGAGTGGTGGAGATCGCAGTGCATTAAAAAGACAATATCAATACCCCTTGGAAGAATGGTTCAGGTTACAGTGGAATAAAAAGACAAAATCAATGCCCCATGGAAGAGCTGTGGAGTTCAGAGTGGTTTAACCAGACGGTTTTAATGCACCTTGGAAGAGATGTGGAGGTCACAGTAGCTTAACAAGACTGTTTTAATGCCTCTTGGAAGAGTGGTGGAGGTCGCAGTGGATTAAAAAGACAATATCAATGCCCCTTAGAAGAGAGGTGGAGGTCACAGTGGAATAAAAAGACAATATCAATACACCTTGGATGAGTGGTGGGGGATACAGTGGAATAAAAAGACAATATCAATGCCCCGTGGAATAGACATGGACCTTACAGTAGATAAACAATATTTTTTTAATGCACCATGGGAGAGTGGTGGAAGTCGTAATGGAATATAAAGACAATATCAATACCCCTTGAAAGAGTGCTGTAGGTTACAGTGGAGTAAAAAGACAATATCAATGGCGCTTGGAAGAGTGGTGGAGGTTACAGTGGAATAAAAAGACAATATCAATGCCACTTGGAAGAGTGGTGAAGGTCCCAGTGGAATAAAAAGACAATATCAAAGCCCCTTGGAAGAGTGGTGGAGGTTGCAGCGGAATAAAAAGACAATATCAATGCCCCTTGGAAGAGTGCTGGAAGTTACATTGGAATAAAAAGACAATATCAATGACCCTAGGAAGAGCTGTGGATTTCAGAGTGGTTTAAATTGATGATTTTAATGCCCCTTGGAAGAGACGTGGAGGTGACAGTAGCTTAACAAGACCGTTTTAATGCCCCTTGGAAGAGTGGTGGAGGTCGCAGTGGATTAAAAAGAAAATATGAATGCCCCTTGGAAGAGTGGTGGAGGTCGCAGTGGAATAAAAAGACAATATCAATGCCCATTGGAAGAGTGGTGGAGGTTACAGTTGAATAAAAAGACAATATCAATGCCCCTTGGAACAGTGGTGGAGATAACAATTAAATAAAAAGACAATATCAATGCCCCGTGGAAGAGATGTGGAGGTCACAATAGCTTAACAAGACGGCTTTATTGCCCCTTGGAAGAGTGGTGGAGGTCGCAGTGGATTAAAAAGACAATATCAATGAGCCTTGGAAGAGTGGTGGAGGTCGCAGTGGAATAAAAAGACATTATCAATGCCCCTTGGAAGAGTTGTGGAGGTCGCAGTGGAATAAAAGGACAATATCAATGCCCCTTGGACGAGTTGTGAAGGTTACAGTGGAATAAAAAGACCATATCAATGCCCCTTGGAAGAGGTGTGGAGTTCACAGTGGTTTAACCACTTTTAAGGCACCGTGGAATAGACGTGGAGGTCACAGTAGCTAAACAAGACGTTTTTAATGTTTCTTGGAATCTTGGAATAGTGATGGAGGTCGCAGTAGATTAAAAAGACAAAATCAATGCCCCTTGGAAGAGTGGTGGAGGTTACAGTGGAATAAAAAGACAATATCAATGCCTCTTGCAAGAGCTGTGGAGTTCAGAGAGGTTTAAATTGATGGTTTTAATGCCCCTTGGAAGAGACGTGGAGGTCACAGTAGCTTAACAAGATGGTTTTAATGCCCCTTGGAAGAGTGGTGGAGGTTACATTCGAATAAAAAGACAATATCAATGCCTCTTGGAAGAGCTGTGGAGTACAGACTGGTTTAACCAGACGGTTTTAATGCCCCTTGGAAGAGACGTGGAGGTCACAGTAGCTTATCAAAACTGTTTTAAAGCCCCTTGGAAGAGTGTTGGAGGTCACAGTGAATTAAAAAGACAATATTAATTCCCCTTAGAAGAGTGGTGGAGGTCGCAGTGGAATAAAAAGACAATATCAATTCCACTTGGAAGAGATGTGGAGGTCGCAGTGGAATAAAAAAACAATATCAATGCCTCATGGAAGAGACTTGGAGGTCACAGTAGCTTAACAAGATGGTTTTAATGCCCCTTGGAAGAGAGGTGGAGGTCGCAGTGGAATAAAAAGACAATATCAATGCCCCTTGGAAGAGTGATGGAGGTTACAGTGGAATAAAAAGACAATATCAATGACCCATGGAAGAGTGGTGGAGGTCGCACTAAAATAAAAAGACAATATCAATGCCCCTTTGAAGAGTGGTGTGGGTTACTGTGGAATAAAAAGACAATATCAATGCCCCTTGGAAGAGCTGTGGAGTTCACAGTGGTTTAACCAGAAGGTCTTAAGGCACCGTGGAATAGACGTGGAGGTCACAGTAGCTAAACAAAACGGTTTTAATGCTTCTTGGAAGAGAGATGGAGGTCGCAGTGGAATAAAAAGACAATATCAATGCACCTTGGAAGAGTGGTGGAGGTTACAGTGGAATAAAAAGACAATATCTATGACCCTTGGAAGAGTGGTGGAGGTCGCAGAGCAATAAAAAGACAATATTAATGCCCCTTGGAAGAGTGGTGGATGTCCCAGTAAAATAAAAAGACAATATCAATGCCCCTTGGAAGAGTGGTGGAGGTTACAGTGGAATAAAAAGACAATATCAATGCCTCTTGCAAGAGCTGTGGAGTTCAGAGTGGTTTAAATTTATGGTTTTAATGCCCCTTGGAAGAGACGTGGAGGTCACAGTAGCTTAGCAAGACGGTTTTAATGGCCCTTGGAAGAGTGGTGGAGGTCGCAGTGGATTAAAAAGACATTATCGATGCCCATTGGAAGAGTGGTGGAGGTTACAGCGGAATAAAAAGACAATATCAATGAACCTTGGAAGAGTATTGGAGGCTACGGTGGAATAAAAAGACAATATCAATGCCTCTTGGAAGAGAGGTGGAGGTCGCAGTGGAATAAAAAGACAATATCAATGACCCTTGGAAGAGTGTTGGAGGTCGCAGTGGAATAAAAAGACAATATCAATGCCCCTTGGAAGAGTGGTGGAGGTTACAGTGGAATAAAAAGACAATGTCAATGACACTTGTAAGAGTGGTGGATGTCGCAGTGGAATAAAAAGACAATATTAATGCCCCTTGGAATAGTGGTGGAGGTCGCAGTAAAATAAAAAGACAATATCAATGCCCCTTGGAAGAGTGGTGGAGGTTACAGTGGAATAAAAAGACAATATCAATGCCTCTTGAAAGAGCTGTGGAGTTCAGAGTGGTTTAAATTGACGGTTTTAATGCCCCTTGGAAGAGACGTGGAGGTCACAGTAGCTTAACAAGAAAATTTTAATGCCCCTTGGAAGAGTGGTGGAAGTCGCAGTGGAATGAAAAGACAATACCAATGCCCCTTGGAAGAGTGCTGGAGATTACAATGGAATAAAAAGACAATATCAATGCCTCTTGCAAGAGCTGTGGAGTTCAGAGTGGTTTAAATTGACTGCTTTAATGCCCCATGGAAGAGAAGTGGAGGTCACAGTAGCTTAATAAGACGGTTTTATTGCCACATGGAAAAGTGGTGGAGGTCGCAGTGGATTAAAAAGACAATATCAATGCACTTTGGAAGAGTGGTGGAGGTGGCAGTGGAATAAAAAGACAATATCAATGCCCCTTGGAAGAGTTTACAGTGGAATAAAAAGACAATTTCAATGCCCCGTGAAAGAGACGTGGATGTCACAGTAGCTTAACAAGACGGTTTTAATGTCCCTTGGAAGAGAGGTGAAAGTCGCAGTGGAATAAAAAGACAATATCAATGCCCCGTGGTAGAGTTTCATAGTTTATAAGGCCGAAAAAAGACAATCGTCCATCCAGTTCAGCCTATTTCTTGTGCACTGCAGCTATTCCACAGCGTTGATCCAGGGGAAGGCAACAAAAAAACATGCCGTATAGGCCAATTTACATCATTGAGGAAAAATTCACTTCCCGACACCAATTTGGCAGTCAGATTAAATCCCTGGATTAATTAACTAAGCATAAGATGTAATTTTATTGTTCTCAAGAAAGGCGTCCAGGCCTCTCTTGAACTCGTTAAGTGAGTTGGACATCACCACTTCCTCTCCCAGAGAGTTCCAGAGTCTCACGGCTCGGACCGTAAAGAATCCCCTTCTATGCTGGTGCAGGAACCTCCTTTCCTCCAGACGCATAGTGTGCCCCCTCGTCTTTGTCACCATCCTTGGTATAAACAGATCATGGGAGAGATCTCTGTACTGCCCCCTGATGTATTTATACATGTTTATGAGGTCTCCCCTAAGCCTTCTCTTTTCCAACGTAAATAGGCCTAATTTTGACAACCTCTCTGGGTATTCTAGTCCCTCCATTCCCTTTATTACCTTAGTCGCCCTCCTTTGTACCCTCTCTAGCTCCAATATGTCTTTCCTGAGCACCGGAGCCCAGAACTGTGCACAATATTCTAAGTGCGGACTTACCAGCGCTTTATACAGAGGAAGAACAATTTTCTCATCACATGCTCCTATTCCTCTTCTGATGCATGCCATGACTCTATTTGCCTTCGCAGCTGCTGCCTGACACTGGGCACTCCAATTTAATTTGCTATTAACCAAGACGCCCAGGTCCTTCTCCATGTCAGATTTCCCCAACGGTTTCCCATTTAATATGTATGGGTGACTGCTGTTTTTCTTTCCCATGTGCATGACCTTACATTTATCGGCATTGAACGCCATTTGCCATTTTTTGGCCCAACTCCCCAATTTATCTAAATCCTCCTGTAGCTGTGCCCTATCCTCATCTGTATTAACTACTTTACAAAGTTTAGTA
The DNA here is from genome assembly GCF_046119375.1 of Phyllobates terribilis. Taxonomy (NCBI): domain Eukaryota; kingdom Metazoa; phylum Chordata; class Amphibia; order Anura; family Dendrobatidae; genus Phyllobates; species Phyllobates terribilis. The sequence goes on along the minus strand of NW_027362775.1, from coordinate 15,709,888 downwards.
TCATCTGCAAATATGTGGTGGAGGTTACAGTGGAATTAAAAGACAATTTCAATACCCCGTGAAAGAGACGTGGATGTCACCGTAGCTTAACAAGACGGTTTTAATGTCCCTTGGAAGAGAAGTGAAAGTCGCAGTGGAATAAAAAGACAATATCAAAGCCCCTTGCAAGAGCTGTGGAGTTGAGAGTGGTTTAAATTGACGGTTTTAATGCCCTTTGGAACAGACGTTGAGGTCACAGTAGATTAACAAGACTGTTTTAATGCCCCTTGGAAAAGTGGTGGAGGTCGAAGTGGATTAAAAATACAATGTCAATGCTCCTTGAAGGAGTGGTTGAAGTCTCCGTGGAATAAAAAGACAATATCAATGCCCCTTATCAGATTGGATAACCATACGGTTTTAATGCCCCTTGGAAGAGACGTCGAGGTCACAGTAGCTTAACAAGACGGTTTTAATGCCACATGGAAGAGTGGTGGAGGATGCAGTGGACTAAAAAGACAATATCAATGCCCCGTGAAAGAGACGTGGAGGTCACAGGAGCTTAACAGGATGGTTTTAATGCCCTTTGGAAGAGTGGTGGAAGTCGCAGTGGATTAAAAAGACAATATCAATGCCCTTTGGAAGAGTGGTGGAGGTGGCAGTGGAATAAAAATACAATATCAATGCCCCTTGGTAGAGTGGTGGAGGTTACAGTGGAATTTAAAGTCAATATCAATGCGCCGTGAAAGAGATGCGGAGGTCACTGTAGCTTAACAAGAAAGTTTTAATGCCCTTTGGAAGAAAGGTGGAGGTCGCAGTGGAATAAAAAGACAATGTCAATGCCCCTTGGAAGAGTGGTGGAGGTTAGAGTGGAATAAAAAGACAATACCAATGCCCCTTGGAAGAGCTGTGGAGTTCAGAGTGGTTTAACCAGACGGTTTTAATGCCCATTGGAAGTGACGTGGAGGTCACAGTAGCTTAAAATGATGTTTTTAATGCCCCTTGGAATAGTGGTGGAGGTCGCAATGGATTAAAAACACAATATCAATGCCCATAATATGAGTGGTGGAGGTGGCAGTGGAATAAAAAGACAATATCAATGCCACTTGGAAGAATGATGAAGGTCGCAGTGGAATAAAAAGACAATGTCGATGCCCCTTGGAATAGTGGTGGAGTTTGGAGTGGAATAAAAAGACAATACTAATGCCCCTTGGAAGAGCTGTGGAGTTCAGAGTGGTTTAACCAGATGGTTTTATTGCCCCTTGGAAGAGACGTGGAGGTCACAGTAGATTAACAAGACGGTTTTAATGCCCCTTGGAAAAGTGGTGGAGGTCACAGTGGATTAAAAAGACAATATCAATGTCCCGTGGAAGACACGTGGAGGTCACATTAGATTAACAATACAATTTTAATGCCACTTGGAAGAGTGGTGGAGGTCGCAGTGGAATAAAAAGACAATATCAATGCCCCTTGAAAGAGTGGTGGAGGTTACAGTGAAATAAAAAGACAATTTCAATGCCTCTTGAAATAGCTATGGAGTTCAGAGTGGTTTAACCAGGTGGTTTTAATGCCTCTTGGAAGAGTGGTGGAGGTCGCAGTGGATTAAAAAGACAATATCAATGCCCCTTAGAAGAGAGGTGGAGGTCGCAGTGGAATGAAAAGACAATATCAATACCCCTTAGATGAGTGGTGGGGGATGCAGTGGAATAAAAAGACAATATCAATGCCCCGTGGAATAGACATGGACCTTACAGTAGCTAAACAAGATGTTTTTAATGCACCTTGGGAGAGTGGTGGAAGTCGTAATGGAATAAAAAGACAATATCAATACCCCTTGAAAGAGTGCTGTAGGTTACAGTGGAGTAAAAAGACAATATCAGTGCCGCTTGGAAGAGTGGTGGAGGTTGCAGTGGAATAAAAAGACAATATCAATGCCCCTTGAAAGAGAGGTGGAAGTTGCAGTGGTATAAAAAGACTATATCAATGCCCCTTGGAAGAGTGCTGGAGGTTACATTGGAATAAAAAGACAATATCAATGCCCCTTGCAAGAGCTGTGGAGTTCAGAGTGGTTTAAATTGACGATTTTAATGCCCCTTGGAAGAGACGTGGAGGTGACAGTAGCTTAACAAGACCGTTTTAATGCCCCTTGGAAGAGTGGTGGAGGTCGCAGTGGATTAAAAAGACAATATCAATGCCCCGTGGAAGACACGTGGAGGTCACAGTAGATTAACAAGACAGTTTTAATGCCACTTGGAAGAGTGGTGGAGGTCGGAGTGGAATAAAAAGACAATATCAATGCCCCTTGAAACAGTGGTGGAGGTTACAGTGAAATAAAAAGACAATATCAATGCGTCTTGAAAGAGCTATGGAGTTCAGTGTGGTTTAACCAGATGGATTTAATGCCTCTTGGAAGAGTGGTGGAGATCGCAGTGCATTAAAAAGACAATATCAATACCCCTTGGAAGAATGGTTCAGGTTACAGTGGAATAAAAAGACAAAATCAATGCCCCATGGAAGAGCTGTGGAGTTCAGAGTGGTTTAACCAGACGGTTTTAATGCACCTTGGAAGAGATGTGGAGGTCACAGTAGCTTAACAAGACTGTTTTAATGCCTCTTGGAAGAGTGGTGGAGGTCGCAGTGGATTAAAAAGACAATATTAATGCCCCTTAGAAGAGAGGTGGAGGTCACAGTGGAATAAAAAGACAATATCAATACACCTTGGATGAGTGGTGGGGGATACAGTGGAAAAAAAGACAATATCAATGCCCCGTGGAATAGACATGGACCTTACAGTAGATAAACAATATTTTTTTAATGTACCATGGGAGAGTGGTGGAAGTCGTAATGGAATATAAAGACAATATCAATACCCCTTGAAAGAGTGCTGTAGGTTACAGTGGAGTAAAAAGACAATATCAATGGCGCTTGGAAGAGTGGTGGAGGTTACAGTGGAATAAAAAGACAATATCAATGCCACTTGGAAGAGTGGTGAAGGTCCCAGTGGAATAAAAAGACAATATCAAAGCCCCTTGGAAGAGTGGTGGAGGTTGCAGCGGAATAAAAAGACAATATCAATGCCCCTTGGAAGAGTGGTGAAGGTCCCAGTGGAATAAAAAGACAATATCAATGCCCCTTGGAAGAGTGCTGGAAGTTACATTGGAATAAAAAGACAATATCAATGACCCTAGGAAGAGCTGTGGATTTCAGAGTGGTTTAAATTGATGATTTTAATGCCCCTTGGAAGAGACGTGGAGGTGACAGTAGCTTAACAAGACCGTTTTAATGCCCCTTGGAAGAGTGGTGGAGGTCGCAGTGGATTAAAAAGAAAATATGAATGCCCCTTGGAAGAGTGGTGGAGGTCGCAGTGGAATAAAAAGACAATATCAATGCCCATTGGAAGAGTGGTGGAGGTTACAGTTGAATAAAAAGACAATATCAATGCTCCTTGGAACAGTGGTGGAGATAACAATTAAATAAAAAAACAATATCAATGCCCCGTGGAAGAGATGTGGAGGTCACAATAGCTTAACAAGACGGTTTTATTGCCCCTTGGAAGAGTGGTGGAGGTCGCAGTGGATTAAAAAGACAATATCAATGAGCCTTGGAAGAGTGGTGGAGGTCGCAGTGGAATAAAAAGACATTATCAATGCCCCTTGGAAGAGTTGTGGAGGTCGCAGTGGAATAAAAGGACAATATCAATGCCCCTTGGACGAGTTGTGAAGGTTACAGTGGAATAAAAAGACCATATCAATGCCCCTTGGAAGAGGTGTGGAGTTCACAGTGGTTTAACCACTTTTAAGGCACCGTGGAATAGACGTGGAGGTCACAGTAGCTAAACAAGACGTTTTTAATGTTTCTTGGAATCTTGGAATAGTGATGGAGGTCGCAGTAGATTAAAAAGACAAAATCAATGCCCCTTGGAAGAGTGGTGGAGGTTACAGTGGAATAAAAAGACAATATCAATGCCTCTTGCAAGAGCTGTGGAGTTCAGAGAGGTTTAAATTGATGGTTTTAATGCCCCTTGGAAGAAACGTGGAGGTCACAGTAGCTTAACAAGATGGTTTTAATGCCCCTTGGAAGAGTGGTGGAGGTTACATTCGAATAAAAAGACAATATCAATGCCTCTTGGAAGAGCTGTGGAGTACAGACTGGTTTAACCAGACGGTTTTAATGCCCCTTGGAAGAGACGTGGAGGTCACAGTAGCTTATCAAAACTGTTTTAAAGCCCCTTGGAAGAGTGTTGGAGGTCGCAGTGAATTAAAAAGACAATATTAATTCCCCTTAGAAGAGTGGTGGAGGTCGCAGTGGAATAAAAAGACAATATCAATTCCACTTGGAAGAGATGTGGAGGTCGCAGTGGAATAAAAAAACAATATCAATGCCTCATGGAAGAGACTTGGAGGTCACAGTAGCTTAACAAGATGGTTTTAATGCCCCTTGGAAGAGAGGTGGAGGTCGCAGTGGAATAAAAAGACAATATCAATGCCCCTTGGAAGAGTGATGGAGGTTACAGTGGAATAAAAAGACAATATCAATGACCCATGGAAGAGTGGTGGAGGTCGCACTAAAATAAAAAGACAATATCAATGCCCCTTTGAAGAGTGGTGTGGGTTACTGTGGAATAAAAAGACAATATCAATGCCCCTTGGAAGAGCTGTGGAGTTCACAGTGGTTTAACCAGAAGGTCTTAAGGCACCGTGGAATAGACGTGGAGGTCACAGTAGCTAAACAAAACGGTTTTAATGCTTCTTGGAAGAGAGATGGAGGTCGCAGTGGAATAAAAAGACAATATCAATGCACCTTGGAAGAGTGGTGGAGGTTACAGTGGAATAAAAAGACAATATCTATGACCCTTGGAAGAGTGGTGGAGGTCGCAGAGCAATAAAAAGACAATATTAATGCCCCTTGGAAGAGTGGTGGATGTCCCAGTAAAATAAAAAGACAATATCAATGCCCCTTGGAAGAGTGGTGGAGGTTACAGTGGAATAAAAAGACAATATCAATGCCTCTTGCAAGAGCTGTGGAGTTCAGAGTGGTTTAAATTTATGGTTTTAATGCCCCTTGGAAGAGACGTGGAGGTCACAGTAGCTTAGCAAGACGGTTTTAATGGCCCTTGGAAGAGTGGTGGAGGTCGCAGTGGATTAAAAAGACATTATCAATGCCCATTGGAAGAGTGGTGGAGGTTACAGCGGAATAAAAAGACAATATCAATGAACCTTGGAAGAGTATTGGAGGCTACGGTGGAATAAAAAGACAATATCAATGCCTCTTGGAAGAGAGGTGGAGGTCGCAGTGGAATAAAAAGACAATATCAATGACCCTTGGAAGAGTGTTGGAGGTCGCAGTGGAATAAAAAGACAATATCAATGCCCCTTGGAAGAGTGGTGGAGGTTACAGTGGAATAAAAAGACAATGTCAATGACACTTGTAAGAGTGGTGGATGTCGCAGTGGAATAAAAAGACAATATTAATGCCCCTTGGAATAGTGGTGGAGGTCGCAGTAAAATAAAAAGACAATATCAATGCCCCTTGGAAGAGTGGTGGAGGTTACAGTGGAATAAAAAGACAATATCAATGCCTCTTGAAAGAGCTGTGGAGTTCAGAGTGGTTTAAATTGACGGTTTTAATGCCCCTTGGAAGAGACGTGGAGGTCACAGTAGCTTAACAAGAAAATTTTAATGCCCCTTGGAAGAGTGGTGGAAGTCGCAGTGGAATGAAAAGACAATACCAATGCCCCTTGGAAGAGTGCTGGAGATTACAATGGAATAAAAAGACAATATCAATGCCTCTTGCAAGAGCTGTGGAGTTCAGAGTGGTTTAAATTGACTGCTTTAATGCCCCATGGAAGAGAAGTGGAGGTCACAGTAGCTTAATAAGACGGTTTTATTGCCACATGGAAAAGTGGTGGAGGTCGCAGTGGATTAAAAAGACAATATCAATGCACTTTGGAAGAGTGGTGGAGGTGGCAGTGGAATAAAAAGACAATATCAATGCCCCTTGGAAGAGTTTACAGTGGAATAAAAAGACAATTTCAATGCCCCGTGAAAGAGACGTGGATGTCACAGTAGCTTAACAAGACGGTTTTAATGTCCCTTGGAAGAGAGGTGAAAGTCGCAGTGGAATAAAAAGACAATATCAATGCCCCGTGGTAGAGTTTCATAGTTTATAAGGCCGAAAAAAGACAATCGTCCATCCAGTTCAGCCTATTTCTTGTGCACTGCAGCTATTCCACAGCGTTGATCCAGGGGAAGGCAACAAAAAAACATGCCGTATAGGCCAATTTACATCATTGAGGAAAAATTCACTTCCCGACACCAATTTGGCAGTCAGATTAAATCCCTGGATTAATTAACTAAGCATAAGATGTAATTTTATTGTTCTCAAGAAAGGCGTCCAGGCCTCTCTTGAACTCGTTAAGTGAGTTGGACATCACCACTTCCTCTCCCAGAGAGTTCCAGAGTCTCACGGCTCGGACCGTAAAGAATCCCCTTCTATGCTGGTGCAGGAACCTCCTTTCCTCCAGACGCATAGTGTGCCCCCTCGTCTTTGTCACCATCCTTGGTATAAACAGATCATGGGAGAGATCTCTGTACTGCCCCCTGATGTATTTATACATGTTTATGAGGTCTCCCCTAAGCCTTCTCTTTTCCAACGTAAATAGGCCTAATTTTGACAACCTCTCTGGGTATTCTAGTCCCTCCATTCCCTTTATTACCTTAGTCGCCCTCCTTTGTACCCTCTCTAGCTCCAATATGTCTTTCCTGAGCACCGGAGCCCAGAACTGTGCACAATATTCTAAGTGCGGACTTACCAGCGCTTTATACAGAGGAAGAACAATGTTCTCATCACATGCTCCTATTCCTCTTCTGATGCATGCCATGACTCTATTTGCCTTCGCAGCTGCTGCCTGACACTGGGCACTCCAATTTAATTTGCTATTAACCAAGACGCCCAGGTCCTTCTCCATGTCAGATTTCCCCAACGGTTTCCCATTTAATATGTATGGGTGACTGCTGTTTTTCTTTCCCATGTGCATGACCTTACATTTATCGGCATTGAACGCCATTTGCCATTTTTTGGCCCAACTCCCCAATTTATCTAAATCCTCCTGTAGCTGTGCCCTATCCTCATCTGTATTAACTACTTTACAAAGTTTAGTATCATCTGCAAATATGTGGTGGAGGTTACAGTGGAATTAAAAGACAATTTCAATACCCCGTGAAAGAGACGTGGATGTCACCGTAGCTTAACAAAACGGTTTTAATGTCCCTTGGAAGAGAAGTGAAAGTCGCAGTGGAATAAAAAGACAATATCAAAGCCCCTTGCAAGAGCTGTGGAGTTGAGAGTGGTTTAAATTGACGGTTTTAATGCCCTTTGGAACAGACGTTGAGGTCACAGTAGATTAACAAGACTGTTTTAATGCCCCTTGGAAAAGTGGTGGAGGTCGAAGTGGATTAAAAATACAATGTCAATGCTCCTTGAAGGAGTGGTTGAAGTCTCCGTGGAATAAAAAGACAATATCAATGCCCCTTATCAGATTGGATAACCATACGGTTTTAATGCCCCTTGGAAGAGACGTCGAGGTCACAGTAGCTTAACAAGACGGTTTTAATGCCACATGGAAGAGTGGTGGAGGATGCAGTGGACTAAAAAGACAATATCAATGCCCCGTGAAAGAGACGTGGAGGTCACAGGAGCTTAACAGGATGGTTTTAATGCCCTTTGGAAGAGTGGTGGAAGTCGCAGTGGATTAAAAAGACAATATCAATGCCCTTTGGAAGAGTGGTGGAGGTGGCAGTGGAATAAAAATACAATATCAATGCCCCTTGGTAGAGTGGTGGAGGTTACAGTGGAATTTAAAGTCAATATCAATGCGCCGTGAAAGAGATGCGGAGGTCACTGTAGCTTAACAAGAAAGTTTTAATGCCCTTTGGAAGAAAGGTGGAGGTCGCAGTGGAATAAAAAGACAATGTCAATGCCCCTTGGAAGAGTGGTGGAGGTTAGAGTGGAATAAAAAGACAATACCAATGCCCCTTGGAAGAGCTGTGGAGTTCAGAGTGGTTTAACCAGACGGTTTTAATGCCCATTGGAAGTGACGTGGAGGTCACAGTAGCTTAAAATGATGTTTTTAATGCCCCTTGGAATAGTGGTGGAGGTCGCAATGGATTAAAAACACAATATCAATGCCCATAATATGAGTGGTGGAGGTGGCAGTGGAATAAAAAGACAATATCAATGCCACTTGGAAGAATGATGAAGGTCGCAGTGGAATAAAAAGACAATGTCGATGCCCCTTGGAATAGTGGTGGAGTTTGGAGTGGAATAAAAAGACAATACTAATGCCCCTTGGAAGAGCTGTGGAGTTCAGAGTGGTTTAACCAGATGGTTTTATTGCCCCTTGGAAGAGACGTGGAGGTCACAGTAGATTAACAAGACGGTTTTAATGACCCTTGGAAAAGTGGTGGAGGTCACAGTGGATTAAAAAGACAATATCAATGCCCCGTGGAAGACACGTGGAGGTCACATTAGATTAACAATACAATTTTAATGCCACTTGGAAGAGTGGTGGAGGTCGCAGTGGAATAAAAAGACAATATCAATGCCCCTTGAAAGAGTGGTGGAGGTTACAGTGAAATAAAAAGACAATTTCAATGCCTCTTGAAATAGCTATGGAGTTCAGAGTGGTTTAACCAGGTGGTTTTAATGCCTCTTGGAAGAGTGGTGGAGGTCGCAGTGGATTAAAAAGACAATATCAATGCCCCTTAGAAGAGAGGTGGAGGTCGCAGTGGAATGAAAAGACAATATCAATACCCCTTGGATGAGTGGTGGGGGATGCAGTGGAATAAAAAGACAATATCAATGCCCCGTGGAATAGACATGGACCTTACAGTAGCTAAACAAGATGTTTTTAATGCACCTTGGGAGAGTGGTGGAAGTCGTAATGGAATAAAAAGACAATATCAATACCCCTTGAAAGAGTGCTGTAGGTTACAGTGGAGTAAAAAGACAATATCAGTGCCGCTTGGAAGAGTGGTGGAGGTTGCAGTGGAATAAAAAGACAATATCAATGCCCCTTGAAAGAGAGGTGGAAGTTGCAGTGGTATAAAAAGACTATATCAATGCCCCTTGGAAGAGTGCTGGAGGTTACATTGGAATAAAAAGACAATATCAATGCCCCTTGCAAGAGCTATGGAGTTCAGAGTGGTTTAAATTGACGATTTTAATGCCCCTTGGAAGAGACGTGGAGGTGACAGTAGCTTAACAAGACCGTTTTAATGCCCCTTGGAAGAGTGGTGGAGGTCGCAGTGGATTAAAAAGACAATATGAATGCCCCTTGGAAGAGTGGTGGAGGTCGCAGTGGAATAAAAAGACAATATCAATGCCCCTTGGAAGAGTGGTGGAGGTTACAGTTGAATAAAAAGACAATATCAATGCCCCTTGGAACAGTGGTGGAGGTAACAGTTAAATAAAAAGACAATATCAATGCCCCTTGGAAGAGATGTGGAGGTCACAATAGCTTAACAAGACGGTTTTATTGCCCCTTGGAAGAGTGTTGGAGGTCACAGTGGATTAAAAAGACAATATCAATGAGCCTTGGAAGAGTGGTGGAGGTCGCAGTGGAATAAAAAGACATTATCAATGCCCCTTGGAAGAGTGGTGGAGGTCGCAGTGGAATAAAAGGACAATATCAATGCCCCTTGGACGAGTTGTGGAGGTTACAGTGGAATAAAAAGACAATATCAATGCCCCTTGGAAGAGCTGTGGAGTTCACAGTGGTTTAACCAGAAGGTTTTAAGGCACCGTGGAATAGACGTGGAGGTCACAGTAGCTAAACAAGACGGGTTTAATGCTTCTTGGAATAGTGATGGAGGTCGCAGTGGATTAAAAAGACAAAATCAATGCCCCTTGGAAGAGTGGTGGAGGTTACAGTGGAATAAAAAGACAATATCAATGCCTCTTGCAAGAGCTGTGGAGTTCAGAGTGGTTTAAATTGACGGTTTTAATGCCCCTTGGAAGAGACGTGGAGGTCACAGTAGCTTAACAAGATGGTTTTAATGCCCCTTGGAAGAGTGGTGGAGGTTACATTCGAATAAAAAGACAACAATAATGCCTCTTGGAAGAGCTGTAGAGTACAGAGTGGTTTAACCAGACGGTTTTAATGCCCCTTGGAAGAGACACGGAGGTCACAGTAGCTTATCAAAACTGTTTTAATGCCCCTTGGAAGAGGGTTGGAGGTCGCAGTGGATTAAAAAGACAATATCAATGCCCCTTAGAAGAGTGGTGGAGGTCGCAGTGGAATAAAAAGACAATATCAATTCCACTTGGAAGAGATGTGGAGGTTGCAGTGGAATAAAAGAACAATATCAATGTCTCGTGGAAGAGACTTGGAGGTCACAGTAGCTTAACAAGACGGTTTTAATGCCCCTTGGAAGAGTTGTTGAGGTCGCAGAGCAATGAAAAGACAATATCAATGCCCCTTGGAAGAGTGGTGGAGGTCCCAGTAAAATAAAAAGACAATATCAATGCCCCTTGGAAGGGTGGTGAAGGTTACAGTGGAATAAAAAGACAATATCAATGCCTCTTGCAAGAGCTGTGGAGTTCAGAGTGGTTTAAATTTACGGTTTTAATGCCCCTTGGAAGAGACGTGGAGGTCACAGTAGCTTAACAAGACGGTTTTAATGGCCCTTGGAAGAGTGGTGGAGGTCGCATTGGATTAAAAAGACATTATCGATGCCCCTTGGAAGAGTGGTGGAGGTTACAGTGGAATAAAAAGACAATATCAATGACACTTGGAAGAGTATTGGAGGTTACGGTGGAATAAATAGACAATATCAATGCCTCTTGGAAGAGAGGTGGAGGTCGCAGTGGAATAAAAAGACAATATCAATGACCCTTGGAAGAGTGGTGGAGGTCGCAGTGGAAAAAAAAGACAATATCAATGCCCCTTGGAAGAGTGATGGAGGTTACAGTGGAACAAAAAGACAATATCAATGACCCTTGGAAGAGTGGTGGAGGTCGCAGTGGAATAAAAAGGCAATATTAATGCCCCTTGGAATAGTGGTGGAGGTCGCAGTAAAATAAAAAGACAATATCAATGCCCCTTGGAAGAGTGGTGGGGGATGCAGTGGAATAAAAAGACAATATCAATGCCCCGTGGAATAGACATGGACCTTACAGTAGCTAAACAAGATGTTTTTAATGCACCTTGGGAGAGTGGTGGAAGTCGTAATGGAATAAAAAGACAATATCAATACCCCTTGAAAGAGTGCTGTAGGTTACAGTGGAGTAAAAAGACAATATCAGTGCCGCTTGGAAGAGTGGTGGAGGTTGCAGTGGAATAAAAAGACAATATCAATGCCCCTTGAAAGAGAGGTGGAAGTTGCAGTGGTATAAAAAGACTATATCAATGCCCCTTGGAAGAGTGCTGGAGGTTACATTGGAATAAAAAGACAATATCAATGCCCCTTGCAAGAGCTGTGGAGTTCAGAGTGGTTTAAATTGACGATTTTAATGCCCCTTGGAAGAGACGTGGAGGTGACAGTAGCTTAACAAGACCGTTTTAATGCCCCTTGGAAGAGTGGTGGAGGTCGCAGTGGATTAAAAAGACAATATGAATGCCCCTTGGAAGAGTGGTGGAGGTCGCAGTGGAATAAAAAGACAATATCAATGCCCCTTGGAAGAGTGGTGGAGGTTACAGTTGAATAAAAAGACAATATCAATGCCCCTTGGAACAGTGGTGGAGGTAACAGTTAAATAAAAAGACAATATCAATGCCCCTTGGAAGAGATGTGGAGGTCACAATAGCTTAACAAGACGGTTTTATTGCCCCTTGGAAGAGTGTTGGAGGTCACAGTGGATTAAAAAGACAATATCAATGAGCCTTGGAAGAGTGGTGGAGGTCGCAGTGTAATAAAAAGACATTATCAATGCCCCTTGGAAGAGTGGTGGAGGTCGCAGTGGAATAAAAGGACAATATCAATGCCCCTTGGACGAGTTGTGGAGGTTACAGTGGAATAAAAAGACAATATCAATGCCCCTTGGAAGAGCTGTGGAGTTCACAGTGGTTTAACCAGAAGGTTTTAAGGCACCGTGGAATAGACGTGGAGGTCACAGTAGCTAAACAAGACGGGTTTAATGCTTCTTGGAATAGTGATGGAGGTCGCAGTGGATTAAAAAGACAAAATCAATGCCCCTTGGAAGAGTGGTGGAGGTTACAGTGGAATAAAAAGACAATATCAATGCCTCTTGCAAGAGCTGTGGAGTTCAGAGTGGTTTAAATTGACGGTTTTAATGCCCCTTGGAAGAGACGTGGAGGTCACAGTAGCTTAACAAGATGGTTTTAATGCCCCTTGGAAGAGTGGTGGAGGTTACATTCGAATAAAAAGACAACAATAATGCCTCTTGGAAGAGCTGTAGAGTACAGAGTGGTTTAACCAGACGGTTTTAATGCCCCTTGGAAGAGACACGGAGGTCACAGTAGCTTATCAAAACTGTTTTAATGCCCCTTGGAAGAGGGTTGGAGGTCGCAGTGGATTAAAAAGACAATATCAATGCCCCTTAGAAGAGTGGTGGAGGTCGCAGTGGAATAAAAAGACAATATCAATTCCACTTGGAAGAGATGTGGAGGTTGCAGTGGAATAAAAGAACAATATCAATGTCTCGTGGAAGAGACTTGGAGGTCACAGTAGCTTAACAAGACGGTTTTAATGCCCCTTGGAAGAGTTGTTGAGGTCGCAGAGCAATGAAAAGACAATATCAATGCCCCTTGGAAGAGTGGTGGAGGTCCCAGTAAAATAAAAAGACAATATCAATGCCCCTTGGAAGGGTGGTGAAGGTTACAGTGGAATAAAAAGACAATATCAATGCCTCTTGCAAGAGCTGTGGAGTTCAGAGTGGTTTAAATTTACGGTTTTAATGCCCCTTGGAAGAGACGTGGAGGTCACAGTAGCTTAACAAGACGGTTTTAATGGCCCTTGGAAGAGTGGTGGAGGTCGCATTGGATTAAAAAGACATTATCGATGCCCCTTGGAAGAGTGGTGGAGGTTACAGTGGAATAAAAAGACAATATCAATGACACTTGGAAGAGTATTGGAGGTTACGGTGGAATAAATAGACAATATCAATGCCTCTTGGAAGAGAGGTGGAGGTCGCAGTGGAATAAAAAGACAATATCAATGACCCTTGGAAGAGTGGTGGAGGTCGCAGTGGAAAAAAAAGACAATATCAATGCCCCTTGGAAGAGTGATGGAGGTTACAGTGGAACAAAAAGACAATATCAATGACCCTTGGAAGAGTGGTGGAGGTCGCAGTGGAATAAAAAGGCAATATTAATGCCCCTTGGAATAGTGGTGGAGGTCGCAGTAAAATAAAAAGACAATATCAATGCCCCTTGGAAGAGTGGTGGGGGATGCAGTGGAATAAAAAGACAATATCAATGCCCCGTGGAATAGACATGGACCTTACAGTAGCTAAACAAGATGTTTTTAATGCACCTTGGGAGAGTGGTGGAAGTCGTAATGGAATAAAAAGACAATATCAATACCCCTTGAAAGAGTGCTGTAGGTTACAGTGGAGTAAAAAGACAATATCAGTGCCGCTTGGAAGAGTGGTGGAGGTTGCAGTGGAATAAAAAGACAATATCAATGCCCCTTGAAAGAGAGGTGGAAGTTGCAGTGGTATAAAAAGACTATATCAATGCCCCTTGGAAGAGTGCTGGAGGTTACATTGGAATAAAAAGACAATATCAATGCCCCTTGCAAGAGCTGTGGAGTTCAGAGTGGTTTAAATTGACGATTTTAATGCCCCTTGGAAGAGACGTGGAGGTGACAGTAGCTTAACAAGACCGTTTTAATGCCCCTTGGAAGAGTGGTGGAGGTCGCAGTGGATTAAAAAGACAATATGAATGCCCCTTGGAAGAGTGGTGGAGGTCGCAGTGGAATAAAAAGACAATATCAATGCCCCTTGGAAGAGTGGTGGAGGTTACAGTTGAATAAAAAGACAATATCAATGCCCCTTGGAACAGTGGTGGAGGTAACAGTTAAATAAAAAGACAATATCAATGCCCCTTGGAAGAGATGTGGAGGTCACAATAGCTTAACAAGACGGTTTTATTGCCCCTTGGAAGAGTGTTGGAGGTCACAGTGGATTAAAAAGACAATATCAATGAGCCTTGGAAGAGTGGTGGAGGTCGCAGTGTAATAAAAAGACATTATCAATGCCCCTTGGAAGAGTGGTGGAGGTCGCAGTGGAATAAAAGGACAATATCAATGCCCCTTGGACGAGTTGTGGAGGTTACAGTGGAATAAAAAGACAATATCAATGCCCCTTGGAAGAGCTGTGGAGTTCACAGTGGTTTAACCAGAAGGTTTTAAGGCACCGTGGAATAGACGTGGAGGTCACAGTAGCTAAACAAGACGGGTTTAATGCTTCTTGGAATAGTGATGGAGGTCGCAGTGGATTAAAAAGACAAAATCAATGCCCCTTGGAAGAGTGGTGGAGGTTACAGTGGAATAAAAAGACAATATCAATGCCTCTTGCAAGAGCTGTGGAGTTCAGAGTGGTTTAAATTGACGGTTTTAATGCCCCTTGGAAGAGACGTGGAGGTCACAGTAGCTTAACAAGATGGTTTTAATGCCCCTTGGAAGAGTGGTGGAGGTTACATTCGAATAAAAAGACAACAATAATGCCTCTTGGAAGAGCTGTAGAGTACAGAGTGGTTTAACCAGACGGTTTTAATGCCCCTTGGAAGAGACACGGAGGTCACAGTAGCTTATCAAAACTGTTTTAATGCCCCTTGGAAGAGGGTTGGAGGTCGCAGTGGATTAAAAAGACAATATCAATGCCCCTTAGAAGAGTGGTGGAGGTCGCAGTGGAATAAAAAGACAATATCAATTCCACTTGGAAGAGATGTGGAGGTTGCAGTGGAATAAAAGAACAATATCAATGTCTCGTGGAAGAGACTTGGAGGTCACAGTAGCTTAACAAGACGGTTTTAATGCCCCTTGGAAGAGTTGTTGAGGTCGCAGAGCAATGAAAAGACAATATCAATGCCCCTTGGAAGAGTGGTGGAGGTCCCAGTAAAATAAAAAGACAATATCAATGCCCCTTGGAAGGGTGGTGAAGGTTACAGTGGAATAAAAAGACAATATCAATGCCTCTTGCAAGAGCTGTGGAGTTCAGAGTGGTTTAAATTTACGGTTTTAATGCCCCTTGGAAGAGACGTGGAGGTCACAGTAGCTTAACAAGACGGTTTTAATGGCCCTTGGAAGAGTGGTGGAGGTCGCATTGGATTAAAAAGACATTATCGATGCCCCTTGGAAGAGTGGTGGAGGTTACAGTGGAATAAAAAGACAATATCAATGACACTTGGAAGAGTATTGGAGGTTACGGTGGAATAAATAGACAATATCAATGCCTCTTGGAAGAGTGGTGGAGGTCGCAGTGGAATAAAAAGACAATATCAATGACCCTTGGAAGAGTGGTGGAGGTCGCAGTGGAAAAAAAAGACAATATCAATGCCCCTTGGAAGAGTGATGGAGGTTACAGTGGAACAAAAAGACAATATCAATGACCCTTGGAAGAGTGGTGGAGGTCGCAGTGGAATAAAAAGGCAATATTAATGCCCCTTGGAATAGTGGTGGAGGTCGCAGTAAAATAAAAAGACAATATCAATGCCCCTTGGAAGAGTGGTGGAGGTTACAGTGGAATAAAAAGACAATATCAATGCTCTTTGGAAGAGCTGTGGAGTTCACAGTGGTTTAACCAGAAGGTTTTAAGGCACCGTGGAATAGACGTGGAGCTCACAGTAGCTAAACAAGACAGTTTTAATGCTTCTTGGAAGAGTGATGGAGGTCGCAGTGGATTAAAAAGACAAAATCAATGCCCCTTGGAAAAGTGGTGGAGGTTACAGTGGAATAAAAAGACAATATCAATGCCTCTTGAAAGAGCTGTGGAGTTCAGAGTGGTTTAAATTGACGGTTTTAATGCCCCTTGGAAGAGACGTGGACGTCACAGTAGCTTAACAAGACGGGTTTAATGCCCCTTGGAAGAGTGGTGGAAGTCGCAGTGGAATGAAAAGACAATATCAATGCCCCTTGGAAGAGTGCTGGAGATTACAATGGAATAAAAAGACAATATCAATGCCTCTTGCAAGAGCTGTGGAGTTCAGAGTGGTTTAAATTGACGGCTTTAATGCCCCATGGAAGAGAAGTGGAGGTCACAGTAACTTAATAAGACAGTTTTATTGCCACATGGAAAAGTGGTGGAGGTCGCAGTGGATTTAAAAAGACAATATCTATGCCCTTTGGAAGAGTGGTGGAGGTGGCAGTGGAATAAAAAGACAATATCAATGCCCCTTGGAAGAGTGGTGGAGTTTACAGTGGAATAAAAAGACAATTTCAATGCCCCGTGACAGAGATGTGGATGTCACAGTAGCTTAACAAGATGGTTTTTATGTCCCTTGGAAGAGAGGTGAAAGTCGCAGTGGAATAAAAAGAAAATATCAATGCCCCTTGGAATAGTGGTGGAGCTTACAGTGGAATTAAAAACAATATCAAAGCCCTCTGCAAGATCTGTGGAGTTGAGAGGGGTTTAA
Organism: Phyllobates terribilis; assembly: GCF_046119375.1. Lineage (NCBI taxonomy): Eukaryota > Metazoa > Chordata > Amphibia > Anura > Dendrobatidae > Phyllobates > Phyllobates terribilis. Next base: position 15,693,318 of record NW_027362775.1, on the reverse strand, counting down.
ATTGACGGTTTTAATGCCACTTGGAACAGATGTGGAGGTCACAGTAGATTAACAAGACTGTTCTAATGCCCCTTGGAAGAGTGGTGGAGATCGAAGTGGATTAAAAAGACAATGTCAATGCTCCTTGAAGGAGTGGTTTAAGTCTCCGTGGAATAAAAAGACAATATCAATGCCCCTTGGAAGAGTGTTGGAGGTTCCAGTGGAATAAAAAGACAATATCAATGCCCTGTGGAAGAGACATGGAGGTCACAGTAGCATAACAAGACGGTTTTAATGCCGCTTGGAAGAGTAGTGGAGGTCGTAGTGGAATAAAAAGACAATATCAATGCCCCTTGGAAGAGTGGTGGAGGTTACAGTGGAATAAAAAGACAATTTCAATACCCCGTGAAAGAGACGTGGATGTCACCGTAGCTTAACAAGACGGTTTTAATGTCCCTTGGAAGAGAAGTGAAAATACAATGTCAATGCTCCTTGAAGGAGTGGTTGAAGTCTCCGTGGAATAAAAAGACAATATCAATGCCCCTTATCAGATTGGATAAGCATACGGTTTTAATGCCCCTTGGAAGAGACGTCGAGGTCACAGTAGCTTAACAAGACGGTTTTAATGACACATGGAAGACTGGTGGAGGATGCAGTGGACTAAAAAGACAATATCAATGCCCCGTGAAAGAGACTTGGAGGTCACAGTAGCTTAACAGGATGGTTTTAATGCCCTTTGGAAGAGTGGTGGAAGTCGCAGTGGATTAAAAAGACAATATCAATGCCCTTTGGAAGAGTGGTGGAGGTGGCAGTGGAATAAAAATACAATATCAATGCCCCTTGGTAGAGTGGTGGAGGTTACAGTGGAATTTAAAGTCAATATCAATGCGCCGTGAAAGAGATGCGTAGGTCAATGTAGCTTAACAAGAAAGTTTTAATGCCCTTTGGAAGAAAGGTGGAGGTCGCAGTGGAATAAAAAGACAATGTCAATGCCCCTTGGAAGAGTGGTGGAGGTTAGAGTGGCATAAAAAGACAATACCAATGCCCCTTGGAAGAGCTGTGGAGTTCAGAGTGGTTTAACCAGACGGTTTTAATGCCCATTGGAAGTGACGTGGAGGTCACAGTAGCTTAAAATGATGTTTTTAATGCCCCTTGGAATAGTGGTGGAGTTCGAAATGGATTAAAAACACAATATCAATGCCCATAATATGAGTGGTGGAGGTGGCAGTGGAATAAAAAGACAATATCAATGCCACTTGGAAGAATGATGAAGGTCGCAGTGGAATAAAAAGACAATGTCGATGCCCCTTGGAATAGTGGTGGAGTTTGGAGTGGAATAAAAAGACAATACTAATGCCCCTTGGAAGAGCTGTGGAGTTCAGAGTGGTTTAACCAGATGGTTTTATTGCCCCTTGGAAGAGACGTGGAGGTCACAGTAGATTAACAAGACGGTTTTAATGCCCCTTGGAAAAGTGGTGGAGGTCACAGTGGATTAAAAAGACAATATCAATGCCCCGTGGAAGACACGTGGAGGTCACATTAGATTAACAATACAATTTTAATGCCACTTGGAAGAGTGGTGGAGGTCGCAGTGGAATAAAAAGACAATATCAATGCCCCTTGAAAGAGTGGTGGAGGTTACAGTGAAATAAAAAGACAATTTCAATGCCTCTTGAAATAGCTATGGAGTTCAGAGTGGTTTAACCAGGTGGTTTTAATGCCTCTTGGAAGAGTGATGGAGGTCGCAGTGCATTAAAAAGACAATATCAATACCCCTTGGAAGAATGGTTCAGGTTACAGTGGAATAAAAAGACAAAATCAATGCCCCTTGGAAGAGCTGTGGAGTTCAGAGTCGTTTAACCAGACGGTTTTAATGCACCCTGGAAGAGATGTGGAGGTCACAGTAGCTTAACAAGACTGTTTTAATGCCTCTTGGAAGAGTGGTGGAGGTCGCAGTGGATTAAAAAGACAATATCAATGCCCCTTAGAAGAGAGGTGGAGGTCGCAGTGGAATGAAAAGACAATATCAATACCCCTTGGATGAGTGGTGGGGGATGCAGTGGAATAAAAAGACAATATCAATGCCCCGTGGAATAGACATGGACCTTACAGTAGCTAAACAAGATGTTTTTAATGCACCTTGGGAGAGTGGTGGAAGTCGTAATAGAATAAAAAGACAATATCAATACCCCTTGAAAGAGTGCTGTAGGTTACAGTGGAGTAAAAAGACAATATCAGTGCCGCTTGGAAGAGTGGTGGAGGTTACAGTGGAATAAAAAGACAATATCAATGCCACTTGGAAGAGTGGTGAAGGTCCCAGTGGAATAAAAAGACAATATCAATGCCCCTTGGAAGAGTGGTGGAGGTTGCAGTGGAATAAAAAGACAATATCAATGCCCCTTGAAAGAGAGGTGGAAGTTGCAGTGGTATAAAAAGACTATATCAATGCCCCTTGGAAGAGTGCTGGAGGTTACATTGGAATAAAAAGACAATATCAATGCCCCTTGCAAGAGCTGTGGAGTTCAGAGTGGTTTAAATTGACGATTTTAATGCCCCTTGGAAGAGACGTGGAGGTGACAGTAGCTTAACAAGACCGTTTTAATGCCCCTTGGAAGAGTGGTGGAGGTCGCAGTGGATTAAAAAGACAATATGAATGCCCCTTGGAAGAGTGGTGGAGGTCGCAGTGGAATAAAAAGACAATATCAATGCCCCTTGGAAGAGTGGTGGAGGTTACAGTTGAATAAAAAGACAATATCAATGCCCCTTGGAATAGTGGTGGAGGTAACAGTTAAATAAAAAGACAATATCAATGCCCCTTGGAAGAGATGTGGAGGTCACAATAGCTTAACAAGACGGTTTTATTGCCCCTTGGAAGAGTGGTGGAGGTCACAGTGGATTAAAAAGACAATATCAATGAGCCTTGGAAGAATGATGAAGGTCGCAGTGGAATAAAAAGACAATGTCGATGCCCCTTGGAATAGTGGTGGAGTTTGGAGTGGAATAAAAAGACAATACTAATGCCCCTTGGAAGAGCTGTGGAGTTCAGAGTGGTTTAACCAGATGGTTTTATTGCCCCTTGGAAGAGACGTGGAGGTCACAGTAGATTAACAAGACGGTTTTAATGCCCCTTGGAAAAGTGGTGGAGGTCACAGTGGATTAAAAAGACAATATCAATGCCCCGTGGAAGACACGTGGAGGTCACATTAGATTAACAATACAATTTTAATGCCACTTGGAAGAGTGGTGGAGGTCGCAGTGGAATAAAAAGACAATATCAATGCCCCTTGAAAGAGTGGTGGAGGTTACAGTGAAATAAAAAGACAATTTCAATGCCTCTTGAAATAGCTATGGAGTTCAGAGTGGTTTAACCAGGTGGTTTTAATGCCTCTTGGAAGAGTGATGGAGGTCGCAGTGCATTAAAAAGACAATATCAATACCCCTTGGAAGAATGGTTCAGGTTACAGTGGAATAAAAAGACAAAATCAATGCCCCTTGGAAGAGCTGTGGAGTTCAGAGTCGTTTAACCAGACGGTTTTAATGCACCCTGGAAGAGATGTGGAGGTCACAGTAGCTTAACAAGACTGTTTTAATGCCTCTTGGAAGAGTGGTGGAGGTCGCAGTGGATTAAAAAGACAATATCAATGCCCCTTAGAAGAGAGGTGGAGGTCGCAGTGGAATGAAAAGACAATATCAATACCCCTTGGATGAGTGGTGGGGGATGCAGTGGAATAAAAAGACAATATCAATGCCCCGTGGAATAGACATGGACCTTACAGTAGCTAAACAAGATGTTTTTAATGCACCTTGGGAGAGTGGTGGAAGTCGTAATAGAATAAAAAGACAATATCAATACCCCTTGAAAGAGTGCTGTAGGTTACAGTGGAGTAAAAAGACAATATCAGTGCCGCTTGGAAGAGTGGTGGAGGTTACAGTGGAATAAAAAGACAATATCAATGCCACTTGGAAGAGTGGTGAAGGTCCCAGTGGAATAAAAAGACAATATCAATGCCCCTTGGAAGAGTGGTGGAGGTTGCAGTGGAATAAAAAGACAATATCAATGCCCCTTGAAAGAGAGGTGGAAGTTGCAGTGGTATAAAAAGACTATATCAATGCCCCTTGGAAGAGTGCTGGAGGTTACATTGGAATAAAAAGACAATATCAATGCCCCTTGCAAGAGCTGTGGAGTTCAGAGTGGTTTAAATTGACGATTTTAATGCCCCTTGGAAGAGACGTGGAGGTGACAGTAGCTTAACAAGACCGTTTTAATGCCCCTTGGAAGAGTGGTGGAGGTCGCAGTGGATTAAAAAGACAATATGAATGCCCCTTGGAAGAGTGGTGGAGGTCGCAGTGGAATAAAAAGACAATATCAATGCCCCTTGGAAGAGTGGTGGAGGTTACAGTTGAATAAAAAGACAATATCAATGCCCCTTGGAACAGTGGTGGAGGTAACAGTTAAATAAAAAGACAATATCAATGCCCCTTGGAAGAGATGTGGAGGTCACAATAGCTTAACAAGACGGTTTTATTGCCCCTTGGAAGAGTGGTGGAGGTCACAGTGGATTAAAAAGACAATATCAATGAGCCTTGGAAGAGTGGTGGAGGTCGCAGTGGAATAAAAAGACATTATCAATGCCCCTTGGAAGAGTGGTGGAGGTCGCAGTGGAATAAAAGGACAATATCAATGCCCCTTGGACGAGTTGTGGAGGTTACAGTGGAATAAAAAGACAATATCAATGCCCCTTGGAAGAGCTGTGGAGTTCACAGTGGTTTAACCAGAAGGTTTTAAGGCACCGTGGAATAGACGTGGAGGTCACAGTAGCTAAACAAGACGGGTTTAATGCTTCTTGGAATAGTGATGGAGGTCGCAGTGGATTAAAAAGACAAAATCAATGCCCCTTGGAAGAGTGGTGGAGGTTACAGTGGAATAAAAAGACAATATCAATGCCTCTTGCAAGAGCTGTGGAGTTCAGAGTGGTTTAAATTGACGGTTTTAATGCCCCTTGGAAGAGACGTGGAGGTCACAGTAGCTTAACAAGATGGTTTTAATGCCCCTTGGAAGAGTGGTGGAGGTTACATTCGAATAAAAAGACAACAATAATGCCTCTTGGAAGAGCTGTAGAGTACAGAGTGGTTTAACCAGACGGTTTTAATGCCCCTTGGAAGAGACATGGAGGTCACAGTAGCTTATCAAAACTGTTTTAATGCCCCTTGGAAGAGGGTTGGAGGTCGCAGTGGATTAAAAAGACAATATCAATGCCCCTTAGAAGAGTGGTGGAGGTCGCAGTGGAATAAAAAGACAATATCAATTCCACTTGGAAGAGATGTGGAGGTCGCAGTGGAATAAAAGAACAATATCAATGCCTCGTGGAAGAGACTTGGAGGTCACAGTAGCTTAACAAGACGGTTTTAATGCCCCTTGGAAGAGTGGTTGAGGTCGCAGAGCAATGAAAAGACAATATCAATGCCCCTTGGAAGAGTGGTGGAGGTCCCAGTAAAATAAAAAGACAATATCAATGCCCCTTGGATGGGTGGTGAAGGTTACAGTGGAATAAAAAGACAATATCAATGCCTCTTGCAAGAGCTGTGGAGTTCAGAGTGGTTTAAATTTACGGTTTTAATGCCCCTTGGAAGAGACGTGGAGGTCACAGTAGCTTAACAAGACGGTTTTAATGGCCCTTGGAAGAGTGGTGGAGGTCGCATTGGATTAAAAAGACATTATCGATGCCCCTTGGAAGAGTGGTGGAGGTTACAGTGGAATAAAAAGACAATATCAATGACACTTGGAAGAGTATTGGAGGTTACGGTGGAATAAATAGACAATATCAATGCCTCTTGGAAGAGAGGTGGAGGTCGCAGTGGAATAAAAAGACAATATCAATGACCCTTGGAAGAGTGGTGGAGGTCGCAGTGGAAAAAAAAGACAATATCAATGCCCCTTGGAAGAGTGATGGAGGTTACAGTGGAACAAAAAGACAATATCAATGACCCTTGGAAGAGTGGTGGAGGTCGCAGTGGAATAAAAAGGCAATATTAATGCCCCTTGGAATAGTGGTGGAGGTCGCAGTAAAATAAAAAGACAATATCAATGCCCCTTGGAAGAGTGGTGGAGGTTACAGTGGAATAAAAAGACAATATCAATGCTCTTTGGAAGAGCTGTGGAGTTCACAGTGGTTTAACCAGAAGGTTTTAAGGCACCGTGGAATAGACTTGGAGCTCACAGTAGCTAAACAAGACAGTTTTAATGCTTCTTGGAAGAGTGATGGAGGTCGCAGTGGATTAAAAAGACAAAATCAATGCCCCTTGGAAAAGTGGTGGAGGTTACAGTGGAATAAAAAGACAATATCAATGCCTCTTGAAAGAGCTGTGGAGTTCAGAGTGGTTTAAATTGACGGTTTTAATGCCCCTTGGAAGAGACGTGGACGTCACAGTAGCTTAACAAGACGGGTTTAATGCCCCTTGGAAGAGTGGTGGAAGTCGCAGTGGAATGAAAAGACAATATCAATGCCCCTTGGAAGAGTGCTGGAGATTACAATGGAATAAAAAGACAATATCAATGCCTCTTGCAAGAGCTGTGGAGTTCAGAGTGGTTTAAATTGACGGCTTTAATGCCCCATGGAAGAGAAGTGGAGGTCACAGTAGCTTAATAAGACAGTTTTATTGCCACATGGAAAAGTGGTGGAGGTCGCAGTAGATTTAAAAAGACAATATCTATGCCCTTTGGAAGAGTGGTGGAGGTGGCAGTGGAATAAAAAGACAATATCAATGCCCCTTGGAAGAGTGGTGGAGTTTACAGTGGAATAAAAAGACAATTTCAATGCCCCGTGACAGAGATGTGGATGTCACAGTAGCTTAACAAGATGGTTTTAATGTCCCTTGGAAGAGAGGTGAAAGTCGCAGTGGAATAAAAAGAAAATATCAATGCCCCTTGGAAGAGTGGTGGAGCTTACAGTGGAATTAAAAACAATATCAAAGCCCTCTGCAAGATCTGTGGAGTTGAGAGGGGTTTAAATTGACGGTTTTAATGCCACTTGGAACAGATGTGGAGGTCACAGTAGATTAACAAGACTGTTCTAATGCCCCTTGGAAGAGTGGTGGAGATCGAAGTGGATTAAAAAGACAATGTCAATGCTCCTTGAAGGAGTGGTTTAAGTCTCCGTGGAATAAAAAGACAATATCAATGCCCCTTGGAAGAGTGTTGGAGGTTCCAGTGGAATAAAAAGACAATATCAATGCCCTGTGGAAGAGACATGGAGGTCACAGTAGCATAACAAGACGGTTTTAATGCCGTTTGGAAGAGTAGTGGAGGTCGTAGTGGAATAAAAAGACAATATCAATGCCCCTTGGAAGAGTGGTGGAGGTTACAGTGGAATAAAAAGACAATATCAATGCCTCTTGAAAGAGCTGTGGAGTTCAGAGTGGTTTAAATTGACGGTTTTAATGCCCCTTGGAAGAGACGTGGAGGTCACAGTAGCTTAACAAGAAAATTTTAATGCCCCTTGGAAGAGTGGTGGAAGTCGCAGTGGAATGAAAAGACAATACCAATGCCCCTTGGAAGAGTGCTGGAGATTACAATGGAATAAAAAGACAATATCAATGCCTCTTGCAAGAGCTGTGGAGTTCAGAGTGGTTTAAATTGACTGCTTTAATGCCCCATGGAAGAGAAGTGGAGGTCACAGTAGCTTAATAAGACGGTTTTATTGCCACATGGAAAAGTGGTGGAGGTCGCAGTGAAGGCAACAAAAAAACATGCGGTATAGGCCAATTTACATCATTGAGGAAAAATTCACTTCCCGACACCAATTTGGCAGTCAGATTAAATCCCTGGATTAATTAACTAAGCATAAGATGTAATTTTATTGTTCTAAAGAAAGGCGTCCAGGCCTCTCTTGAACTCGTTAAGTGAGTTGGACATCACCACTTCCTCTCCCAGAGAGTTCCAGAGTCTCACGGCTCGGACCGTAAAGAATCCCCTTCTATGCTGGTGCAGGAACCTCCTTTCCTCCAGACGCATAGTGTGCCCCCTCGTCTTTGTCACCATCCTTGGTATAAACAGATCATGGGAGAGATCTCTGTACTGCCCCCTGATGTATTTATACATGTTTATGAGGTCTCCCCTAAGCCTTCTCTTTTCCAACGTAAATAGGCCTAATTTTGACAACCTCTCTGGGTATTCTAGTCCCTCCATTCCCTTTATTACCTTAGTCGCCCTCCTTTGTACCCTCTCTAGCTCCAATATGTCTTTCCTGAGCACCGGAGCCCAGAACTGTGCACAATATTCTAAGTGCGGACTTACCAGCGCTTTATACAGAGGAAGAACAATGTTCTCATCACATGCTCCTATTCCTCTTCTGATGCATGCCATGACTCTATTTGCCTTCGCAGCTGCTGCCTGACACTGGGCACTCCAATTTAATTTGCTATTAACCAAGACGCCCAGGTCCTTCTCCATGTCAGATTTCCCCAACGGTTTCCCATTTAATATGTATGGGTGACTGCTGTTTTTCTTTCCCATGTGCATGACCTTACATTTATCGGCATTGAACCCCATTTGCCATTTTTTGGCCCAACTCCCCAATTTATCTAAATCCTCCTGTAGCTGTGCCCTATCCTCATCTGTATTAACTACTTTACAAAGTTTAGTATCATCTGCAAATATGTGGTGGAGGTTACAGTGGAATTAAAAGACAATTTCAATACCCCGTGAAAGAGACGTGGATGTCACCGTAGCTTAACAAGACGGTTTTAATGTCCCTTGGAAGAGAAGTGAAAATACAATGTCAATGCTCCTTGAAGGAGTGGTTGAAGTCTCCGTGGAATAAAAAGACAATATCAATGCCCCTTATCAGATTGGATAACCATACGGTTTTAATGCCCCTTGGAAGAGACGTCGAGGTCACAGTAGCTTAACAAGACGGTTTTAATGCCACATGGAAGAGTGGTGGAGGATGCAGTGGACTAAAAAGACAATATCAATGCCCCGTGAAAGAGACTTGGAGGTCACAGTAGCTTAACAGGATGGTTTTAATGCCCTTTGGAAGAGTGGTGGAAGTCGCAGTGGATTAAAAAGACAATATCAATGCCCTTTGGAAGAATGGTGGAGGTGGCAGTGGAATAAAAATACAATATCAATGCCCCTTGGTAGAGTGGTGGAGGTTACAGTGGAATTTAAAGTCAATATCAATGCGCCGTGAAAGAGATGCGGAGGTCACTGTAGCTTAACAAGAAAGTTTTAATGCCCTTTGGAAGAAAGGTGGAGGTCGCAGTGGAATAAAAAGACAATGTCAATGCCCCTTGGAAGAGTGGTGGAGGTTAGAGTGGAATAAAAAGACAATACCAATGCCCCTTGGAAGAGCTGTGGAGTTCAGAGTGGTTTAACCAGACGGTTTTAATGCCCATTGGAAGTGACGTGGAGGTCACAGTAGCTTAAAATGATGTTTTTAATGCCCCTTGGAATAGTGGTGGAGGTCGAAATGAATTAAAAACACAATATCAATGCCCATAATATGAGTGGTGGAGGTGGCAGTGGAATAAAAAGACAATATCAATGCCACTTGGAAGAATGATGAAGGTCGCAGTGGAATAAAAAGACAATGTCGATGCCCCTTGGAATAGTGATGGAGTTTGGAGTGGAATAAAAAGACAATACTAATGCCCCTTGGAAGAGCTGTGGAGTTCAGAGTGGTTTAACCAGATGGTTTTATTGCCCCTTGGAAGAGACGTGGAGGTCACAGTAGATTAACAAGACGGTTTTAATGCCCCTTGGAAAAGTGGTGGAGGTCACAGTGGATTAAAAAGACAATATCAATGCCCCGTGGAAGACACGTGGAGGTCACATTAGATTAACAATACAATTTTAATGCCACTTGGAAGAGTGGTGGAGGTCGCAGTGGAATAAAAAGACAATATCAATGCCCCTTGAAAAAGTGGTGGAGGTTACAGTGAAATAAAAAGACAATTTCAATGCCTCTTGAAATAGCTATGGAGTTCAGAGTGGTTTAACCAGGTGGTTTTAATGCCTCTTGGAAGAGTGGTGGAGGTCGCAGTGCATTAAAAAGACAATATCAATACCCCTTGGAAGAATGGTTCAGGTTACAGTGGAATAAAAAGACAAAATCAATGCCCCTTGGAAGAGCTGTGGAGTTCAGAGTCGTTTAACCAGACGGTTTTAATGCACCCTGGAAGAGATGTGGAGGTCACAGTAGCTTAACAAGACTGTTTTAATGCCTCTTGGAAGAGTGGTGGAGGTCGCAGTGGATTAAAAAGACAATATCAATGCCCCTTAGAAGAGAGGTGGAGGTCGCAGTGGAATGAAAAGACAATATCAATACCCCTTGGAAGAGTGGTGGGGGATGCAGTGGAATAAAAAGACAATATCAATGCCCCGTGGAATAGACATGGACCTTACAGTAGCTAAACAAGATGTTTTTAATGCACCTTGGGAGAGTGGTGGAAGTCGTAATGGAATAAAAAGACAATATCAATACCCCTTGAAAGAGTGCTATAGGTTACAGTGGAGTAAAAAGACAATATCAGTGCCGCTTGGAAGAGTGGTGGAGGTTACAGTGGAATAAAAAGACAATATCAATGCCACTTGGAAGAGTGGTGAAGGTCCCAGTGGAATAAAAAGACAATATCAATGCCCCTTGGAAGAGTGGTGGAGGTTGCAGTGGAATAAAAAGACAATATCAATGCCCCTTGAAAGAGAGGTGGAAGTTGCAGTGGTATAAAAAGACTATATCAATGCCCCTTGGAAGAGTGCTGGAGGTTACATTGGAATAAAAAGACAATATCAATGCCCCTTGCAAGAGCTGTGGAGTTCAGAGTGGTTTAAATTGACGATTTTAATGCCCCTTGGAAGAGACGTGGAGGTGACAGTAGCTTAACAAGACCGTTTTAATGCCCCTTGGAAGAGTGGTGGAGGTCGCAGTGGATTAAAAAGACAATATGAATGCCCCTTGGAAGAGTGGTGGAGGTCGCAGTGGAATAAAAAGACAATATCAATGCCCGTTGGAAGAGTGGTGGAGGTTACAGTTGAATAAAAAGACAATATCAATGCCCCTTGGAACAGTGGTGGAGGTAACAGTTAAATAAAAAGACAATATCAATGCCCCTTGGAAGAGATGTGGAGGTCACAATAGCTTAACAAGACGGTTTTATTGCCCCTTGGAAGAGTGGTGGAGGTCGCAGTGGAATAAAAAGACAATATCAATGCCCCTTGGAAGAGTGGTGGAGGTCGCAGTGGAATAAAAAGACATTATCAATGCCCCTTGGAAGAGTGGTGGAGGTCGCAGTGGAATAAAAGGACAATATCAATGCCCCTTGGACGAGTTGTGGAGGTTACAGTGGAATAAAAAGACAATATCAATGCCCCTTGGAAGAGCTGTGGAGTTCACAGTGGTTTAACCAGAAGGTTTTAAGGCACCGTGGAATAGACGTGGAGGTCACAGTAGCTAAACAAGACGGGTTTAATGCTTCTTGGAATAGTGATGGAGGTCACAGTGGATTAAAAAGACAAAATCAATGCCCCTTGGAAGAGTGGTGGAGGTTACAGTGGAATAAAAAGACAATATCAATGCCTCTTGCAAGAGCTGTGGAGTTCAGAGTGGTTTAAATTGACGGTTTTAATGCCCCTTGGAAGAGACGTGGAGGTCACAGTAGCTTAACAAGATGGTTTCAATGCCCCTTGGAAGAGTGGTGGAGGTTACATTCGAATAAAAAGACAACAATAATGCCTCTTGAAAAAGCTGTAGAGTACAGAGTGGTTTAACCAGACGGTTTTAATGCCCCTTGGAAGAGACATGGAGGTCACAGTAGCTTATCAAAACTGTTTTAATGCCCCTTGGAAGAGGGTTGGAGGTCGCAGTGGATTAAAAAGACAATATCAATGCCCCTTAGAAGAGTGGTGGAGGTCGCAGTGGAATAAAAAGACAATATCAATTCCACTTGGAAGAGATATGGAGGTCGCAGTGGAATAAAAGAACAATATCAATGCCTCGTGGAAGAGACTTGGAGGTCACAGTAGCTTAACAAGATGGTTTTAATGCCCCTTGGAAGAGTTGTTGAGGTCGCAGAGCAATGAAAAGACAATATTAATGCCCCTTGGAAGAGTGGTGGAGGTCCCAGTAAAATAAAAAGACAATATCAATGCCCCTTGGAAGGGTGGTGAAGGTTACAGTGGAATAAAAAGACAATATCAATGCCTCTTGCAAGAGCTGTGAAGTTCAGAGTGGTTTAAATTTACGGTTTTAATGCCCCTTGGAAGAGACGTGGAGGTCACAGTAGCTTAACAAGACGGTTTTAATGGCCCTTGGAAGAGTGGTGGAGGTCGCATTGGATTAAAAAGACATTATCGATGCCCCTTGGAAGAGTGGTGGAGGTTACAGTGGAATAAAAAGACAATATCAATGACACTTGGAAGAGTATTGGAGGTTACGGTGGAATAAATAGACAATATCAATGCCTCTTGGAAGAGAAGTGGAGGTCGCAGTGGAATAAAAAGACAATATCAATGACCCTTGGAAGAGTGGTGGAGGTCGCAGTGGAATAAAAAGACAATATCAATGCCCCTTGGAAGAGTGATGGAGGTTACAGTGGAACAAAAAGACAATATCAATGACCCTTGGAAGAGTGGTGGAGGTCGCAGTGGAATAAAAAGGCAATATTAATGCCCCTTGGAATAGTGGTGGAGGTCGCAGTAAAATAAAAAGACAATATCAATGCCCCTTGGAAGAGTGGTGGAGGTTACAGTGGAATAAAAAGACAATATCAATGCTCTTTGGAAGAGCTGTGGAGTTCACAGTGGTTTAACCAGAAGGTTTTAAGGCACCGTGGAATAGACGTGGAGCTCACAGTAGCTAAACAAGACGGTTTTAATGCTTCTTGGAAGAGTGATGGAGGTCGCAGTGGATTAAAAAGACAATATCAATGACCCTTAGAAGAGTGGTGGAGATCGCAGTGGAATGAAAAGACAATATAAATTCCCCTTGGAAGAGATGTGAAGGTCGCAGTGGAATAAAAATACAATATCAATGCCTCTTGGAACAGACTTGGAGGTCACAGTAGCTTAACAAGATGGTTTTAATGCCCCTTGGAAGAAAGGTGGAGGTCGCAGTGGAATAAAAAGACAATATCAATGCCCCTTGGAAGAGTGGTGGAGGTTACAGTGGAATAAAAGACAATATCAATGCCTCTTGCAAGAGCTGTGGAGTTCAGAGTGGTTTAAATTGAATGTTGTAATGTCCCTTGGAAGAGACGTGGAGGTCACAGTAGCTTAACAAAACTGTTTTAATGCCCCTTGGAAGAGTCGTGGAGGTCGCAGTGGATTAAAAAGACAATATCAATGCCCCTTAGAAGAGTGGTGGAGGTCGCAGTGGAATGAAAAGACAATATCAATTCCCCTTGGAAGAGATGTGAAGGTCGTAGTGGAATAAAAAGACAATATCAATGCCTCGTGGAAGAGTGGTGGAGGTTACAGTGGAATAAAAAGACAATATCAATGACCCTTGGAAGAGTGGTGGAGGTCGCAGTGGAATAAAAAGACAATATCAATGACCCTTGGAAGAGTGGTGGAGGTCGCAGTGGAATAAAAAGACAGTATTAATGCCCCTTGGAAGAGTGGTGGAGGTCGCAGTAAGAAAAAAGACAATTTCAATGCCCCTTGGAAGAGTGGTGGAGGTTACAGTGGAATAAAAAGACAATATCAATGCCCCTTGGAAGAGCTCTGGAGTTCACAGTGGTTTAACCAGAAGGTTTTAGGCACCGTGGAATAGACGTGGAGGTCACAGTAGCTAAACAAGACTATTTTAATGCTTCTTGGAAGAGAGATGGCGGTCGCAGTGGATTAAAAAGACAAAATCAATGCCCACTGGAAGAGTGGTGGAGGTTGCAGTGGAATAAAAAGATAACATCAATGCCTCTTGCAAGAGCTGTGGAGTTCAGAGTCGTTTAAATTGAATGTTTTAATGCCCCTTGGAAGAGACGTGGAGGTCACAGTAGCTTAAGAAGACGGTTTTAATGCCCCTTGGAAGAGTGGTGGAGGTATCAGTGGGTTAAAAAGACATTATCGATGCCCCTTGGAAGAGTGGTGGAGGTCGCAGTGGAATAAAAAGAAAATATCAATGCCCCTTAGAAGAGTGGTGGAGGTTACAGTGGAAAAAAAGACAATATCAATGTTCATTGGAAGAGGGGTGAAGGTCGCAGTGGAATAAAAAGACAATATCAAAGTCTGTTGGAAGAGTGGTGGAGGTCGCAGTGGATTAAAAAGACATTATCAATGCCCCTTGGAAGAGTGGTGGAGGTCGCAGTGGAATAAAAAGACAATATCAATGCCCCGTGGAAGGGACGTGGGGTCACAGTAGCTTAACAAGACGGTTTTAATGCCCCTTGGAAGAGTGGTGGATGTCGCAGTGGAATAAAAAGACAATATCAATGCCCCGTGGAAGGGAAGTGGAGGTCACAGTAGCTTAACAAGACTGTTTTAATGCCCCTTGGAAGAGTGGTGGAGGTTGCAGCGGATTAAAAAGACAATAACAATGCCCATTGGAAGAGTGGTGGAGGTCGCAGTGGAATAAAAAGACAATATCAATTCCCTTGGAAAAGATGTGGAGGTCGCAGTGGAATAAAAAGACAATATCAATGCCTCGTGGAAGAGACTTGGAGGTCACAGTAGCTTAACAAGATGGTTTTAATTCCCCTTGGAAGAGAGGTGTAGGTCGCAGTGGAATAAAAAGACAATATCAATGCCCCTTGGAAGAGTGGTGGAGGTTACAGTGGAATAAAAAGACAATAACAATGCCCATTGGAAGAGTGGTGGAGGTCGCAGTGGAATAAAAAGACAATATCAATTCCTCTTGGAAAAGATGTGGAGGTTACAGTGGAATTTAAAGACAACATCAATTCCCCGTGGAAGAGATGTGGAGGTCACTATAGCTTAACAAGGCAGTTTTATTGCCCCTTGGAAGAATGGTGGAGGTCGCAGTGGAATAAAAAGACAATGTCAATGCCTCTTGGAAGAGTGGTGGAGGTTAGAGTGGAATAAAAAGACAATACCAATGCCCCTTGGAAGAGCTGTGGAGTTCAGAGTGGTTTAACCAGACGGTTTTAATGCCCTTGGAAGAGACGTGGAGGTCACAGTAGCTTAACAAGACTGTTTTAATGCCCCTTGGAAGAGTGGTGGAGGTCGCAGTGGATTAAAAAGACAATATCAATGCCCCTTAGAGGAGAAGTGGAAGTCGCAGTGGAATAAAAAGACAATGTCAATGCCACTTGGAAGAGTGGTGGAGGTTACAGTGGAATAAAAAGACAATATCAATGCACCGTGGAACAGACAAGGACGTGACAGTAGCTTAAAAAGACGGCTTTAATGCCCCTTGGAACAGTGGTGGAGGTTGCAGTGGATTAAAAAGACAACATCAATGCCCATTGGAAGAGTGGTAGAGGTCGCAGTGGAATAAAAAGACAAAATCAATGCCCTTGGAAGAGTGGTGGAGGTCACTGTAGCATAACAAAATGGTCTTAATGCCCCTTGGTAGAGTGGTGGAGGTCGCAGTGGAATAAATAGACAATATCAATGCCCCTTGGAAGAGTGTTGGAGGTTGCAGTGGATTAAAAAGACAATATCAATGCCCATTGGAAGAGTGGTAGAGGTCGCAGTGGAATAAAAAGACAAAATCAATGCCCCTTGGAAGAGTGGTGGGGGTTACAGTGGAATAAAAAGACAATATCAATGACTCTTGCAAGAGCTGTGGAGTTCAGAGTCGTTTAAATTGACGGTTTTAATGCCCTTTGGTAGAGACGTGGAGGTCACAGTAGCTTAACAAGATGGTTTTAAAGCCCCTTGGAAGAGTGGTGGAGGTGACAGTCGAATAAAAAGACAATATCAATGCCTCTTGGAAGAGCTGTGGAGTTCAGAGTGGTTTAACCAGATGGTTTTAATGCCCCTTGGAAAAGACGTGGAGGTCGCAGTGGATTAAAAAGACAATATCAATGCCCCTTAGAAGAGTGGTGGAGGTCGCAGAGGAATGAAAAGACAATATCAATTCCCCTTGGAAGAGATGTGGAGGTCGCAGTGGAAAAAAAGGACAATTTCAATGCCTCGTGGAAGAGTGGTGGAGGTTACAGTGGAATAAAAAGACAATATCACTGCCACTTGGAAGAGCTCTGGAGTTCACAGTGGTTTAATCAGAAGCTTTTAAGGCACCGTGGAATAGACGTGGAGGTCACAGTAGCTAAACAAGACGGTTTTAATGCTTGTTGGAAGAGAGATGGAGGTTGCAGTGGATTAAAAAGACAAAATCAATGCCCCTTGGAAGAGTGGTGGAGGTTACAGTGGAATAAAAAGACAATATCAATGCCTCTTGCAAGAGCTTTGGAGTTCAGAGTGGTTTAAATTGAAGGTTTTAATGCCCCTTGGAAGAGACGTGGAGGTCACAGTAGCTTAAGAAGACGGTTTTAATGCCCCTTGGAAGAGTGGTGGAGGTCGCAGTGGAATAAAAAGACAAAATCAATTCCCTTTGGAAGAGTGGTGGAGGTTACAGTGAAATAAAAAGACAATATCAATGCCCCGTGGAATAGACATGGACGTGACAGTAGCTTAGCAAGACGGCTTTAATGCCCCTTGGAAGAGTGTTGGAGGTTGCAGTGGATTAAAAAGACAATATCAATGCCCATTGGAAGAGTGGTATAGGTCGCAGTGGAATAAAAAGACAAAATCAATGCCCCTTGGTAGAGTGGTGGAGGTTACAGTGGAATTTAAAGACAACATCAATTCCCCGTGGAAGAGATGTGGAGGTCACTTTAGCTTAACAAGGCAGTTTTAATGCCCCTTGGAAGAATGGTGGAGGTCGCAGTGGAATAAAAAGACAATGTCAATGCCTCTTGGAAGAGTGGTGGAGGTTAGAGTGGAATAAAAAGACAATACCAATGCCCCTTGGAAGAGCTGTGGAGTTCAGAGTGGTTTAACCAGACGGTTTTAATGCCCACTGGAAGTGACGTGGAGGTCACAGTAGCTTAAAAAGAAGTTTTTAATGACCTTTGGAAAAGTGGTGGAGGTCGCAGTGGATTAAAAAGACAATACCAATGCCCCTTGGAAGAGTGGTGGAGGTGGCAGTGGAATAAAAAGACAATATTAATGCCCCTTGGAAGAATGATGGATGTCGCAGTGGAATAAAAAGACAATATCAATGCCCCATGGAAGAGTTGTAGAGGTTACTGTAGCTTAACAAGATGGTCTCAATGCCCCTTGGAAGAGTGGTGGAGGTCGAAGAGGAATAAATAGTCAATGACAATGCCCCTTGGAAGAGTGGTGGAGGTTAGAGTGGACTAGAAAGACAATACCAGTGCTCCTTGGAAGAGCTGTGGAGTTCATAGAGGTTTAAATTGACGGTTTTAATTCCCCTTGGAAGAGACGTGGAGGTCGCAGTGGATAAAAAAGACAGTATCAAAGCCCCTTGGAAGAGTGGTGGAGGTCGCGGTGGAAAACAGACAAAATCAATGCCCCTTGGAAGAGTGGTGGAGATTACAGTCGAATAAAAAGACAATATCAATGCCTCTTGGAAGAGCTGTAGAGTACAGAGTGTTTTAACCAGACTGTTTAATGCCCCTTGGAAGAGACGTGGAGGTCACAGTAGCTTATCAATACTGTTTCAATGCCCCTTGGAAGAGTGGTGGAGGTCGCAGTGGAATAAAAAGACAAAATCAATGCCTCGTGGAAGAGACTTGGAGGTCACAGCAGCTTAAAAAGACGGTTTTAATGCACCTTGGAAGGGAGGTGAAGGTCGCAGTGGATTAAAAAGACAATATCAATGCCCCTTGGAATAGTGGTGGAGGTTACAGTGGAATAAAAAGACAATATCAATCACCCTTGGAAGAGTGGTGGAGGTCGCAGTGGAATAAAAAGACAATATTAATGCCCATTGGAAGAGTGGTGGAGGTAGCAGTAAAATAGAAAGACAATATCAATGCGCCTGGGAAGAGTGGTGGAGGTTACAGTGGAATAAAAGACAATATCAATGCCCCTTGGAAGAGCTGTGGAGTTCACAGTGGTTTAACCAGAAGGTTTTAAGGCACCGTGGAATAGACGTGGAGGTCACAGTAGCTAAACAAGACATTTTCAATGCTTCTTGGAAGAGTGATGGAGGTCGCAGTGGATTAAAAAGACAAAATCAATGCCCCTTGGAAGAGTGGTGGAGGTTACAGTGGAATAAAAAGACAATATCAATGCCTCTTGCAAGAGCTGTGGAGTTCAGAGTGGTTTAAATTGACGGTTTTAATGCCCCTTGGAAGAGACGTGGAGGTCACAGTAGCTTAACAAGACGGTTTTTATGCCCCTTGGAAGAGTGGTGGAGGTGACAGTCGAATAAAAAGACAATATCAATGCCTCTTGGAAGAGCTGTGGAGTTCAGAGTGGTTTAACCAGACGGTTTTAATGCCCCTTGGAAAAGAAGTGGAGATCACAGTAGCTTAACAAAACTGTTTTAATGCCCCTTGAAAGAGTGGTAGAAGTCGCAGTGGATTAAAAAGACAATATCAATGACCCTTAGAAGAGTGGTGGAGATCGCAGTGGAATGAAAAGACAATACCAATTCCCCTTGGAAGAGATGTGAAGGTCGCAGTGGAATAAAAATACAATATCAATGCCTCTTGGAACAGACTTGGAGGTCACAGTAGCTTAACAAGATGGTTTTAATGCCCCTTGGAAGAGAGGTGGAGGTCGCAGTGGAATAAAAAGACAATATCAATGCCCCTTGGAAGAGTGGTGGAGGTTACAGTGGAATAAAAAGAAAATATCAATGCCTCTTGCAAGAGCTGTGGAGTTCAGAGTGGTTTAAATTGAATGTTGTAATGTCCCTTGGAAGAGACGTGGAGGTCACAGTAGCTTAACAAAACTGTTTTAATGCCCCTTGGAAGAGTGGTGGAGGTCGCAGTGGATTAAAAAGACAATATCAATGCCCCTTAGAAGAGTGGTGGAGGTCGCAGTGGAATGAAAAGACAATATCAATTCCCCTTGGAAGAGATGTGAAGGTCGTAGAGGAATAAAAAGACAATATCAATGCCTCGTGGAAGAGTGGTGGAGGTTACAGTGGAATAAAAAGACAATATCAATGACCCTTGGAAGAGTGGTGGAGGTCGCAGTGGAATAAAAAGACAATATCAATGACCCTTGGAAGAGTGGTGGTGATCGCAGTGGAATAAAAAGACAATATTAATGCCCCTTGGAAGAGTGGTGGAGGTCGCAGTAAGAAAAAAGACAATTTCAATGCCCCTTGGAAGAGTGGTGGAGGTTACAGTGGAATAAAAAGACAATATCAATGCCCCTTGGAAGAGCTCTGGAGTTCACAGTGGTTTAACCAGAAGGTTTTAAGGCACCGTGGAATAGACGTGGAGGTCACAGTAGCTAAACAAGACTATTTTAATGCTTCTTGGAAGAGAGATGGCGGTCGCAGTGGATTAAAAAGACAAAATCAATGCCCATTGGAAGAGTGGTGGAGGTTGCAGTGGAATAAAAAGACAATATCAATGCCTCTTGCAAGAGCTGTGGAGTTCAGAGTCGTTTAAATTGAATGTTTTAATGCCCCTTGGAAGAGACGTGGAGGTCACAGTAGCTTAAGAAGACGGTTTTAATGCCCCTTGGAAGAGTGGTGGAGGTATCAGTGGGTTAAAAAGACATTATCGATGCCCCTTGGAAGAGTGGTGGAGGTCGCAGTGGAATAAAAAGAAAATATCAATGCCCCTTAGAAGAGTGGTGGAGGTTACAGTGGAAAAAAAGACAATATCAATGTTCATTGGAAGAGGGGTGAAGGTCGCAGTGGAATAAAAAGACAATATCAATGTCTGTTGGAAGAGTGGTGGAGGTCGCAGTGGATTAAAAATACATTATCAATGCCCCTTGGAAGAGTGGTGGAGGTCGCAGTGGAATAAAAAGACAATATCAATGCCCCGTGGAAGGGAAGTGGAGGTCACAGTAGCTTAACAAGACTGTTTTAATGCCCCTTGGAAGAGTGGTGGAGGTTGCAGCGGATTAAAAAGACAACATCAATGCCCATTGGAAGAGTGGTAGAGGTCGCAGTGGAATAAAAAGACAAAATCAATGCCCTTGGAAGAGTGGTGGAGGTCACTGTAGCATAACAAGATGGTCTTAATGCCCCTTGGTTGAGTGGTGGAGGTCGCAGTGGAATAAATAGACAATATCAATGCCCCTTGGAAGAGTGTTGGAGGTTGCAGTGGATTAAAAAGACAATATCAATGCCCATTGGAAGAGTGGTAGAGGTCGCAGTGGAATAAAAAGACAAAATCAATGCCCCTTGGAAGAGTGGTGGGGGTTACAGTGGAATAAAAAGACAATATCAATGCCTCTTGCAAGAGCTGTGGAGTTCAGAGTCGTTTAAATTGACGGTTTTAATGCCCTTTGGTAGAGACGTGGAGGTCACAGTAGCTTAACAAGATGGTTTTAATGCCCCTTGGAAGAGTGGTCGAGGTGACAGTCGAATAAAAAGACAATATCAATGCCTCTTGGAAGAGCTGTGGAGTTCAGAGTGGTTTAACCAGATGGTTTTAATGCCCCTTGGAAAAGACGTGGAGGTCGCAGTGGATTAAAAAGACAATATCAATGCCCCTTAGAAGAGTGGTGGAGGTCGCAGAGGAATGAAAAGACAATATCAATTCCCCTTGGAAGAGATGTGGAGGTCGCAGTGGAAAAAAAGGACAATTTCAATGCCTCGTGGAAGAGTGGTGGAGGTTACAGTGGAATAAAAAGACAATATCACTGCCACTTGGAAGAGCTCTGGAGTTCACAGTGGTTTAATCAGAAGCTTTTAAGGCACCGTGGAATAGATGTGGAGGTCACAGTAGCTAAACAAGACGGTTTTAATGCTTGTTGGAAGAGAGATGGAGGTTGCAGTGGATTAAAAAGACAAAATCAATGCCCCTTGGAAGAGTGGTGGAGGTTACAGTGGAATAAAAAGACAATATCAATGCCTCTTGCAAGAGCTTTGGAGTTCAGAGTGGTTTAAATTGAAGGTTTTAATGCCCCTTGGAAGAGACGTGGAGGTCACAGTAGCTTAAGAAGACGGTTTTAATGCCCCTTGGAAGAGTGGTGGAGGTCGCAGTGGAATAAAAAGACAAAATCAATTCCCTTTGGAAGAGTGGTGGAGGTTACAGTGGAATAAAAAGACAATATCAATGCCCCGTGGAATAGACATGGACGTGACAGTAGCTTAGCAAGACGGCTTTAATGCCCCTTGGAAGAGTGTTGGAGGTTGCAGTGGATTAAAAAGACAATATCAATGCCCATTGGAAGAGTGGTAGAGGTCGCAGTGGAATAAAAAGACAAAATCAATGCCCCTTGGTAGAGTGGTGGAGGTTACAGTGGAATTTAAAGACAACATCAATTCCCTGTGGAAGAGATGTGGAGGTCACTTTAGCTTAACAAGGCAGTTTTAATGCCCATTGGAAGAATGGTGGAGGTCGCAGTGGAATAAAAAGACAATGTCAATGCCTCTTGGAAGAGTGGTGGAGGTTAGAGTGGAATAAAAAGACAATACGAATGCCCCTTGGAAGAGCTGTGGAGTTCAGAGTGGTTTAACCAGACGGTTTTAATGCCCACTGGAAGTGACGTGGAGGTCACAGTAGCTTAAAAAGAAGTTTTTAATGACCTTTGGAAAAGTGGTGGAGGTCGCAGTGGATTAAAAAGACAATACCAATGCCCCTTGGAAGAGTGGTGGAGGTGGCAGTGGAATAAAAAGACAATATTAATGCCCCTTGGAAGAATGATGGATGTCGCAGTGGAATAAAAAGACAATATCAATGCCCCATGGAAGAGTTGTAGAGGTTACTGCAGCTTAACAAGATGGTCTCAATGCCCCTTGGAAGAGTGGTGGAGGTCGAAGAGGAATAAATAGTCAATGTCAACGCCCCTTGGAAGAGTGGTGGAGGTTAGAGTGGAATAGAAAGACAATACCAGTGCTCCTTGGAAGAGCTGTGGAGTTCATAGAGGTTTAAATTGACGGTTTTAATTCCCCTTGGAAGAGACGTGGAGGTCACAGTGGATTAAAAAGACAATATCAATGCCCCGTGAAAGAGTGGTGGAGGTCGCAGTGGATTAAAAAGACAATATCAATGCCCCTTTGAAGAGTGGTGGAGTTCACAGTGGAATAAAAAGACAATATCAATGCCCGTGGTAGGGACGTGGAGTTCAGAGTGTTTAACCAGACGGTTTTAATGCCCCTTGGAAGAGACGAGGAGGTCACAGTAGCTTAACAAGACTGTTTTAATGCCCCTTGGAAGAGTGGTGGAGATCGTTGTGGATTTAAAAAACAATATCAATGCCCCTTAGGAGAGTGGTGGAGGTCGCAGTGGATAAAAAAGACAGTATCAAAGCCCCTTGGAAGAGTGGTGGAGGTCGCGGTGGAAAACAGACAAAATCAATGCCCCTTGGAAGAGTGGTGGAGGTTACAGTCGAATAAAAAGACAATATCAATGCCTCTTGGAAGAGCTGTGGAGTACAGAGTGTTTTAACCAGACTGTTTAATG
The DNA here is from genome assembly GCF_046119375.1 of Phyllobates terribilis. NCBI lineage: Eukaryota > Metazoa > Chordata > Amphibia > Anura > Dendrobatidae > Phyllobates > Phyllobates terribilis. Next base: position 15,670,812 of record NW_027362775.1, on the reverse strand, counting down.
CCCCTTGGAAGAGACGTGGAGGTCACAGTAGCTTATCAATACTGTTTCAATGCCCCTTGGAAGAGTGGTGGAGGTCGCAGTGGAATAAAAAGACAAAATCAATGCCTCGTGGAAGAGACTTGGAGGTCACAGCAGCTTAAAAAGACGGTTTTAATGCACCTTGGAAGGGAGGTGAAGGTCGCAGTGGATTAAAAAGACAATATCAATGCCCCTTGGAATAGTGGTGGAGGTTACAGTGGAATAAAAAGACAATATCAATCACCCTTGGAAGAGTGGTGGAGGTCGCAGTGGAATAAAAAGACAATATTAATGCCCATTGGAAGAGTGGTGGAGGTAGCAGTAAAATAGAAAGACAATATCAATGCGCCTGGGAAGAGTGGTGGAGGTTACAGTGGAATAAAAGACAACATCAATGCCCCTTGGAAGAGCTGTGGAGTTCACAGTGGTTTAACCAGAAGGTTTTAAGGCACCGTGGAATAGACGTGGAGGTCACAGTAGCTAAACAAGACATTTTCAATGCTTCTTGGAAGAGTGATGGAGGTCGCAGTGGATTAAAAAGACAAAATCTATGCCCCTTGGAAGAGTGGTGGAGGTTACAGTGGAATAAAAAGACAATATCAATGCCTCTTGCAAGAGCTGTGGAGTTCAGAGTGGTTTAAATTGACGGTTTTAATGCCCCTTGGAAGAGACGTGGAGGTCACAGTAGCTTAACAAGACGGTTTTAATGCCCCTTGGAAGAGTGGTGGAGGTGACAGTCGAATAAAAAGACAATATCAATGCCTCTTGGAAGAGCTGTGGAGTTCCGAGTGGTTTAACCAGATGGTTTTAATGCCCCTTGGAAAAGAAGTGGAGATCACAGTAGCTTAACAAAACTGTTTTAATGCCCCTTGGAAGAGTGGTAGAAGTCGCAGTGGATTAAAAAGACAATATCAATGACCCTTAGAAGAGTGGTGGAGATCGCAGTGGAATGAAAAGACAATATCAATTCCCCTTGGAAGAGATGTGAAGGTCGCAGTGGAATAAAAATACAATATCAATGCCTCTTGGAACAGACTTGGAGGTCACAGTAGCTTAACAAGATGGTTTTAATGCCCCTTGGAAGAGAGGTGGAGGTCGCAGTGGAATAAAAAGACAATATCAATGCCCCTTGCAAGAGTGGTGGAGGTTACAGTGGAATAAAAAGACAATATCAATGCCTCTTGCAAGAGCTGTGGAGTTCAGAGTGGTTTAAATTGAATGTTGTAATGTCCCTTGGAAGAGACATGGAGGTCACAGTAGCTTAACAAAACTGTTTTAATGCCCCTTGGAAGAGTGGTGGAGGTCGCAGTGGAATAAAAAGACAATATCAATGACCCTTGGAAGAGTGGTGGAGGTCGCAGTGGAATAAAAAGACAATATTAATGCCCCTTGGAAGAGTGGTGGAGGTCGCAGTAAGAAAAAAGACAATTTCAATGCCCCTTGGAAGAGTGGTGGAGGTCGCAGTGGAATAAAAAGACAATATCAATGCCCCTTGGAAGAGCTCTGGAGTTCACAGTGGTTTAACCAGAAGGTTTTAAGGCACCGTGGAATAGACGTGGAGGTCACAGTAGCTAAACAAGACTATTTTAATGCTTCTTGGAAGAGAGATGGCGGTCGCAGTGGATTAAAAAGACAAAATCAATGCCCATTGGTGGAGGTTGCAGTGGAATAAAAATACAATATCAATGCCTCTTGCAAGAGCTGTGGAGTTCAGAGTCGTTTAAATTGAATGTTTTAATGCCCCTTGGAAGAGACGTGGAGGTCACAGTAGATTAAGAAGACGGTTTTAATGCCCCTTGGAAGAGTGGTGGAGGTATCAGTGGGTTAAAAAGACATTATCGATGCCCCTTGGAAGAGTGGTGGAGGTTACAGTGGAATAAAAAGACAATATCAATGCCCCGTGGAATAGACATGGACGTGACAGTAGCTTAGCAAGACGGCTTTAATGCCCCTTGGAAGAGTGTTGGAGGTTGCAGCGGATTAAAAAGACAATATCAATGCCCATTGGAAGAGTGGTAGAGGTCGCAGTGGAATAAAAAGACAAAATCAATGCCCCTTGGAAGAGTGGTGGAGGTTACAGTGGAATAAAAAGACAATATCAATGCCCCATGGAAGAGTTGTGGAGGTCACTGTAGCTTAACATGATGGTCTTAATGCCCCTTGGAAGAGTGGTGGAGGTCGCAGTGGAATAAATAGACAATGTCAATTCCCCTTGGAAGAGTGGTGGAGGTTGGAGTGGAATTAAAAGACAATACCAGTGCTCCTTGGAAGAGCTGTGGAGTTCAGAGTGGTTTAAATTGACGGTTTTAAGGCCACTTGAAAGAGACGTGGAGGTCACAGTGGATTAAAAAGACAATATCAATGCCCCTTGGAAGAGTGGTGGAGGTCGCATTGGATTAAAAATACAATATCAATACCCCTTGGTAGAGTGGTGGAGTTCGCAGTGGAATAAAAGACAATATCAATGCCCCGTGGAAGGGACGTGGAGTTCAGAGTGTTTAACCAGACGGTTTTAATGCCCCTTGGAAGAGACGAGGAGGTCACAGTAGCTTAATAAGACTGTTTTAATGCCCCTTGGAAGAGTGGTGGAGATCGTTGTGGATTTAAAAGACAATATCAATGCCTCTTAGAAGAGTGGTGGAGGTCGCGGTGGAATAAAAAGACAATATCAATGCCCCTTGGAAGATTGGTGGAGGTTACAGTGGAATAAAAAGACAACATAAATGCCCCTTGGAAGAGTGGTGGAGGTTACAGTGGAATAAAAAGACAATTTCAATGCCCTGTGTAAGAAACTTGGGGGTCACAGTAGCTTAGCAAGACGGTTTTAATGCCCCTTGGAAGAGTCGTGGACGTCGCAGAGGAATAAAAAGACAATATCAATACACTTGGAAGAGTGCAGAAGGTTACAATGGAAGAAAAAGACATTGTCAATGCCCCTTTGAAGAGCTGTGGAGCTCAAAGCGGTTTAACCAGACGGTTTTAATGTCCCTTGGAAGAGACTTGGAGGTCACAGTAGCTTAACAAGACGGTTTTAATGCCCCTTGGACGTGTGGTGGAGGTCGCAATGGAATAAAAAGACAATATCAATGCCCCGTTAAAGGGACGTGGAGGTCACAGTAGCATAACAATATGGTATTAATTCCCATTGGTAAAGTGGTGGAGGTCACAGTGGATAAGAAAGACAGTATCAAAGCCCCTTGGCAGAGTGATGGAGGTCGCATTGGAAAACAGACAATATCAATGCCCCTTGGAAGAGTGGTGGAGGTTACAGTCGAATAAAAAGACAATATCAATGCCTCTTGGAAGAGCTGTGGAGTACAGAGTGGCTTAACCAGACTGTTTAATGCCCCTTGGAAGAGACGTGGAGGTCACAGAAGCTTATCAAGACTGTTTTAATGCCCCTTGGAAGAGTGGTGGAGGTCGCAGTGGATTAAAAAGACAATATCAATGCCCCTTAGACGAGTGGTGGAGTTCGCATTGGTTTAAAAAGACAATATCAATTCCCCTTAGAAGAGATGTGGAGTTCGCAGTGGAATAAAAAGACAATATCAATGCCTCGAGGAAGAGACTTGGAGGTCACAGTAACTTAACAAGATGGTTTTAATGCCCCTTGGAAGAGTGGTGGAGGTCGCAGTAAAATAAAAAGACAATATCAATGCCCTTGGGAAGAGTGGTGGAGGTTATAGTGGAATAAAAAGACAATATCAATGCCCCTTGGAAGAGCTGTGGAGTTCACAGTGGTTTAACCAGAAGGTTTTAAGATACCGTGGAATAGACGTGGAGGTCACAGTAGCTAAACAAGACGTTTTCAAAGCTTCTGGGAAGAGTGATGGAGGTCGCAGTGGATTAAAAAGACAAAATCAATGCCCCTTGGAAGAGTGGTGGAGGTTACAGTGGAATAAAAAGACAATATCAATGCCTCTTGCAAGAGCTGTGGAGTTCAGAGTGGTTTAAATTGAAGGTTTCAATGCCCCTTGGAAGCGATGTGGACGTCACAGTAGCTTAAGAACACAGTTTTAATGCCCCTTGGAAGAGTGGTGGAGGTCGCAGTGGGTTAAAAAGACATTATTGATGCCCCTTGGAAGAGTGGTGGAGGTCGCAGTGGAATAAAAGGAAAATATCAATGCCCCTTAGAAGAGTGGTGGAGGTTACAGTGGAAAAAAAGACAATATCAATGTTCCTTGGAAGAGGGGTGAAGGTCGCAGTAGAACAAAAAGACAATATCAATGTCTGGTGGAAGAGTGGTGGAGGTCCCAGTGGATTAAAAAGACAATATCAATGCCCCTTGGAAGAGTGGTGGATGTCGCCTTGGAATAAAAAGACAATATCAATGCCCCGTGGAAGGGATGAGGAGGTCACAGTAGCTTAACAAGACGGTTTTCATGCCCATTGGAAGAGTGGTGGAGGTCGCAGTGGATTAAAAAGACAATATCAATGCCCCTTAGAAGAGTGGTGGAGGTCGCAGTGGAATAAAAAGACAATATCAATTCCCCTTGGAAGAGATGTGTAGGTCGCAGTGGAATAAAAAGACAATATCATTGCCTCGTGGAAGTGACATGGAGGTCACAGTAGCTTAACAAGATGGTTTTAATGCCCCTTGGAAGAGAGGTGGAGGTCGCAGTGAAATAAAAAGACAATATCAATGCCCCTTGGAAGAGTGGTGGAGGTTACAGTGGAATAAAAAGACAATATCAATGACCCTTGGAAGAGTGGTGGAGGTCGCATTGGAATAAAAAGACAATATTAATGCCCCTTGGAAGAGTGGTGGAGGTCGCAGTAAAATAAAACGACAATATCAATGCCCCTTGAAAGAGTTGTGGAGGTTACAGTGGAATAAAAAGACAATATCAATGCCCCTTGGAAGAGCTGTGGAGTTCACAGTGGTTTAACCAGAAGGTTTTAAGGCACAGAGGAATAGACGTGGAGATCACAGTAGCTAAACAAGACGATTTTAATGCTTCTTGGAAGAGTGATGGAGGTAGCAGTGGATTAAAAAGACAAAATTAATGCCCCTTGTAAGAGTGGTGGAGATTACAGTGGAATAAAAAGACAATATCAATGCCTCTTGCAAGATCTATGGAGTTCAGAGTGGTTTAAATTGACGGTTTTAATGCCCCTTGGAAGAGACGTGGAGGTCACAGTAGCTTAAGAAGACGATTTTAATGCCCCTTGGAAGAGTGGTGGAGGTCGCAGAGGATTAAAAAGACATTATCGATGCCCCTTGGAAGAGTGGTGGAGGTCGCAGAGGAATAAAAAGAAAATATCAATGCCCCTTAGAAGAGTGGTGGAGGTTACAGTGGAAAAAATGACAATATCAATGTTCCTTGGAAGAGGGGTGAAGGTCGCAGTGGGATAAAAAGACAATAACAATGTCTGTTGAAAGAGTGGTGGAGGTCGCAGTGGATTAAAAAGACAATATCAATGCCAAATGGAAAAGTGCTAGGAGGTCGCAGTGGATTAAAAAGACAATATCAATGCCCCATGGAAGGGACGTGGAGGTCACAGTAGCTTAACAAGACGGTTTTAATGCCCCTGGGAAGAGTGGTGGAGGTCGCAGTGGATTAAAAAGACTATCAAATCCCCTTGGAAGAGTGGTGGAGGTCACAGTGGAAAAAAAAGACAATAGCAATGCCCCTTCGAATAGTGGTGGATGTTACAGTTGAATAAAAAGACAATATCAATGCCTCTTGGAATAGCTGTGGAGTTCAGAGTGGTTTAACCATGCGGTTTTAATGCCCCTTGGAAGAGACGTGGAGGTCACAGAAGCTTATCAAGACAGTTTTAAAGCTCCTTGGAGGAGTGGTAGAGGTCGCAGTGGATTAAAAAGACAATATCAATGCCCCTTGGAAGAGTGGTGGAGGTTATAGTGGAATAAAAAGACAATATCAATGCCCTTTGGAAGAGTGGTGGAGGTTACAGTGGAATGAAAAGACAATATCAATGTCCCTTGGAAGAATGGTGGAGGTTACAGTGGAATAAAAAGACAATATCAATGCCCCTTGGAAGTGTGGTGGAGGTTCCAATTAAGCAAAAAGACAATATCAATGCCCCTTGGAAGAGACGTGTAGGTCACAGTGGAATAAAAAGACAATATTAATGCCCCTTGGAGGAGTGGTGGAGGTCGCAGTAAAATAAAAAGACAATATCAATTCCCCTTGGATGAGTGGTGGAGGTTAGAGTGGAATAAAAAGACAATATCAATGCCCCTTGGAAGAGCTGTGGAGGTCACAGTGGTTTAACCAGAAAGTTTTAATGCACCGTGGAATAGACGTGGAGGTCACAGTAGCTTAACAAGATGGTTTCAATGCTTCTTGGAAGAGTGATGGAGGTCACAGTGGATTAAAAAGACAATATCAATGCCCCTTGGAAGAGTGGTGGAGGTTACAGTGGAATAAAAAGACAATATCAATGCCCTGTGTAAAAAAACTTGGAGGTCACAGTAGCTTAACAAGACGGTTTTAATACCCCTTGGAAGAGTCGTGGACATTGCAGAGGAATAAAAAGACAATATCAATGCACTTGGAAGAGTGCAGAAGGTTACAATGGAATAAAAATACATTGTCAATGCCATTGGGAAGAGCTGTGGAGCTCGTAGCGGTTTAACCAGACGGTTTTAATGCCCCTTGGAAGAGACTTGGAGGTCACAGAAGCTTAACAAGACGGTTTTAATACCCCTTGGAAGAGTGGTGGAGGTCACAGTGGAATAAAAATATAATATAAATGCCCCTTGAATGAGTGGTGGAAGTTACAGTGAAATAAAAAGACAATATCAATGCCCCTTGGAAGAGCTGTGGAGTACAGAGTGGTTTAACCAAACGGTTTTAGTGCCCCTTGGAAGAGACGTGAAGGTCGTAGTAGCTTAACAAGACGGTTTTAATGCCCCTTAGAAGAGTGGTGGAGGTCGCAGTGGATTAAAAAGACAATATCAATGAACCTTGGAAGAGTGGTGGAGGTCGCAGGGGAATAAAAAGACAATATCAATGCCCCTTGGAAGAGTGGTGGAGGTTACAGTGGAATAAAAAGACAATATCAATGCCTCTTGGAAGAGTGGTGGAGGTCACAGTGGAATAAAAAGACAATATCAATACCCCGTGGAAGAGACGTGAACATCACAGTAGCTTAACAAGACGGTTTTAATGCCCCTTGGCAGAGTGGTGAAGGTCGCAGTGGAATAAAAAGACAATAACAATGCCATGTGGAAGAGACGTGGAGGTCACAGTAGCTTAACAAGACGGTTTTAATGCACCTTAGAACAGTTGTGGAGGTTACAGTGGAATAAAAACAATATCAATGCCCTTTGGAAGAGTGGCGGTGGTCGCAGTGGAATAAAAAGACAATATGAATGCCCCTTGGAAGAGTGGTGGAGGTTACAGTGGAATAAAAAGACAATATCAATGCCTCTTGCAAGAGCTGTGGAGTTCAGGGTGGTTTAAATTGAAGGTTTTAATGCCCCTTGGAAGAGACGTGGAGGTCACAGTAGCTTAAGAAGACGATTTTTATGACCCTTGGAAGAGTGGTGGAGGTCGAAGAGGATTAAAAAGACATTATTGATGCTCCTTGGAAGTGTGGTGGAGGTAGCAGTGGAATAAAAAGAAAATATCAATGCCCCTTAGAAGAGTGGTGGAGGTTGCAGTGGAAAAAAAGACAATATCAATGTTCCTTGGAAGAGGGGTGAAGGTCGCAGTGGAATAAAAAGACAATATCAATGTGTGTTGGAAGACTGGTGGAGGTCTGAGTGGATTAAAAAGACAATATCAATGCCCCTTGGAAGAGTGGTGGAGGTCACAGTGGAATAAAAAGACAATATCAATGCCCCGTGGAAGGGACGTGGAGGTCACAGTAGCTTAACAAGACGGTTTTAATGCCCCTTGGAAGATTGCTGGAGGTCGCAGTGGATTAAAAAAACTATCAAATCAGCTTGGAAGAGTGGTTGAGGTCGGAGTGGAAAAAAAAGACAACAGCAATGCCCCTTGGAAGAGTGGTGGAGGTTACAGTTGAATAAAAAGACAATATCAATGCCTGTTGGAAGAGCTGTGGAGTTCAGAGTGGTTTAACCATGCGGTTTTAATGCCCCTTGGAAGAGACGTGGAGGTCACAGAAGCTTATCAAGACTGCTCTAAAGCCCCTTGGAGGAGTGGTAGAGGTCGCAGTGGATTAAAAAGACAATATCAATGCCCCTTGGAAGAGTGGTGGAGGTCGCAATGGAATAAAAAGACAATATCATTGCCCCGTAGAAGGGAAGTGGAGGTCACAGTAGCATAACAAGACGGTTTTAATGCCCATTGGAAGAGTGGTGGAGGTCGCAGTGGATAAAAAAGACAGTATCAAATCCCCTTGGCAGAGTGATGGAGGTCGCAGTGGAAAACAGACAATATCAATGCCCCTTGGAAGAGCGGTGGAGGTTATAGTCGAATAAAAAGACAATATCAATGCCTCTTGGAAGAGCTGTGGAGTACAGAGTGGTTTAACCAGACTGTTTAATGCCCCTTGGAAGAGACGTGGAGGTCACAGAAGCTTATCAAGACTGTTTTAATGCCCCTTGGAAGAGTGGTGGAGGTCGCAGTGGATTAAAAAGACAATATCAATGCCTCTTAGACAAGTGGTGGAGTTCGCATTGGTTTAAAAAGACAATATCAATTCCCGTTGGAAGAGATGTGGAGGTCGCAGTGGAATAAAAAGACAATATCAATGCCTCGAGGAAGAGACTTGGAGGTCACAGTAACTTATCAAGATGGTTTTAATGCCCCTTGGAAGAGTGGTGGAGGTCGCAGTAAAATAAAAAGACAATATCAATGCCCCTGGGAAGAGTGGTGGAGGTTATAGTGGAATAAAAAGACAATATCAATGCCCCTTGGAAGAGCTGTGGAGTTCACAGTGGTTTAACCAGAAGGTTTTAAGATACCGTGGAATAGACGTGGAGGTCACAGTAGCTAAACAAGACATTTTCAATGCTTCTTGGAAGAGTGATGGAGGTCGCAGTGGATTAAAAAGACAAAATCAATGCCCCTTGGAAGAGTGGTGGAGGTTACAGTGGAATAAAAAGACAATATCAATGCCTCTTGTAAGAGCTGTGGAGTTCAGAGTGGTTTAAATTGAAGGTTTCAATGCCCCTTGGAAGCGACGTGGACGTCACAGTAGCTTAAGAACACAGTTTTAATGCCCCTTGGAAGAGTGGTGGAGGTAGAAGTGGGTTAAAAAGACATTATTGATGCCCCTTGGAAGAGTGGTGGAGGTCGCAGTGGAATAAAAAGAAAATATCAATGCCCCTTAGAAGAGTGGTGGAGGTTACAGTGGAAAAAAAGACAATATCAATGTTCCTTGGAAGAGGGGTGAAGGTCGCAGTAGAACAAAAAGACAATATCAATGTCTGTTGGAAGAGTGGTGGAGGTCCCAGTGGAATAAAAAGACAATATCAATGCCCCGTGGAAGGGACGTGGAGGTCACAGTAGCTTAACAAGACGGTTTTAATGCCCCTTGGAAGAGTGGTGGAGGTCGCAGTGGATTAAAAAGACAATATCAATGCCCCTTAGAAGAGTGGTGGAGGTCGCAGTGGAATAAAAAGACAATATCATTTCCCCTTGGAAGAGATGTGGAGGTCGCAGTGAAATAAAAAGACAATATCAATGCCTCGTGGAAGAGACTTGGAGGTCACAGTAGCTTAACAAGATGGTTTTAATGCCCCTTGGAAGAGAGGTGGAGGTCGCAGTGAAATATAAAGACAATATCAATGCCCCTTGGAAGAGTGGTGGAGGTTACAGTGGAATAAAAAGACAATATCAATGACCCTTGGAAGAGTGGTGGAGGTCGCATTGGAATAAAAAGACAATATTAATGCCCCTTGGAAGAGTGGTGGAGGTCGCAGTAAAATAAAACGACAATATCAATGCCCCTTGAAAGAGTTGTGGAGGTTACAGTGGAATAAAAAGACAATATCAATGCCCCTTGGAAGAGCTGTGGAGTTCACAGTGGTTTAACCAGAAGGTTTTAATGCACAGAGGAATAGACGTGGAGATCACAGTAGCTAAACAAGACGGTTTTAATGCTTCTTGGAAGAGTGATGGAGGTCGCAGTGGATTAAAAAGACAAAATTAATGCCCCTTGGAAGAGTGGTGGAGGTTACAGTGGAATAAAAAGACAATATCGATGCCTCTTGCAAGATCTGTGGAGTTCAGAGTGGTTTAAATTGACGGTTTTAATGCCCCTTGGAAGAGACGTGGAGGTCACAGTAGCTTAACAATACGGTTTTAATGCCCCTTGGAAGAGTGGTGGAGGTCGCAGTGGATTAAAAAAACAATATCAATGCCCCTTAGAAGAGTGGTGGAGGTCGCAGTGGGATAAAAATACAATATCAATTTCCCTTGGAAGAGATGTGGAGGTCGCAGTGCAATAAAAAGACAATATCAATGCCTCGTGGAAGAGACTTGTAGGTCACAGTAGCTTAAGAACATGGTTTTAATACCCCTTGGAAGAGAGGTGGAGGTCGCAGTGGAATATAAAAACATTATCAATGCCACTTGGAAGAGTGGTGGAGGTTACAGTGGAATAAAAAGACAATATCAATGAACCTTGGAAGAGTGGTGGAGGTCGCAGTGGAATAAAAAGATAATACTAATGCCCCTTGTAAGAGTGGTGGAGGTTGCAGTTAAAAAAAAAACAATATCAATGGCCCTTGGAAGAGTGGTTGAGGTTACAGTGGAATAAAAAGACAATATCAATGCCCCTTGGAAGAGCTGTGGAGTTCACAGTGGTTTTACCAGAAGGTTTTAAGTCACAGTGGAATAGACGTGGAGGTCACAGTAGCTAAACAAAAAGGTTTTAATGCTTCTTGGAAGAGAGATGGAGGTCGCAGTGGATTAAAAAGACAAAATCAATGCCCCTTGGAAGAGTGGTGGAGGTTACAGTGGGATAAAAAGACAATATCAATGTCTCTTGCAAGAGCTGTGTAGTTCAGAGTGGTTTAAATTGAAGGTTTTAATGCCCCTTGGAAGAGACGTGGAGGTCACAGTAGCTTAAGAAGACGATTTTAATACCCCTTGGAAGAGTGGTGGAGGTCGCAGAGGATTAAAAAGACATTATCGATGCCCCTTGGAAGAGTGGTGGAGGTCGCAGTGGAATAAAGAGAAAATATCAATGCCCCTTAGAAGAGTGGTGGAGGTTACAGTGGAAAAAATGACAATATCAATGTTCCTTGGAAGAGGGGTGAAGGTCGCAGTGGGATAAAAAGACAATATCAATGTCTGTTGAAAGAGTGGTGGAGGTCGCAGTGGATTAAAAAGACAATATCAATGCCAATTGGAAAAGTGGTAGGAGTTCGCAGTGGAATAAAAAGACAATATCAATGCCCCATGGAAGGGACGTGGAGGTCACAGTAGCTTAACAAGACGGTTTTAATGCCCCTTGGAAGAGTGGTGGAGGTCGTAGTGGATTAAAAAGACTATCAAATCCCCTTGGAAGAGTGGTGGAGGTCACAGTGGAAAAAAAAGACAATAGCAATGCCCCTTCGAAGAGTGGTGGAGGTTACAGTTGAATAAAAAGACAATATCAATGCCTCTTGGAATAGCTGTGGAGTTCAGAGTGGTTTAACCATGCGGTTTTAATGCCTCTTGTAAGAGACGTGGAGGTCACAGAAGCTTATCAAGACAGTTTTAAAGCCCCTTGGAGGATTGGTAGAGGTCGCAGTGGATTAAAAAGACAATATCAATGCCCCTTGGAAGAGTGGTGGAGGTTATAGTGGAATAAAAAGACAATATCAATGCCCTTTGGTAGAGTGGTGGAGGTTACAGTGGAATAAAAAGACAATATCAATGTCCCTTGGAAGAATGGTGGAGGTTACAGTGGAATAAAAAGACAATATCAATGCCCCTTGGAAGTGTGGTGGAGGTTCCAATTAAGCAAAAAGACAATATCAATGCCCCTTGGAAGAGACGTGGAGGTCACAGTGGAATAAAAAGACAATATTAATGCCCCTTGGAAGAGTGGTGGAGGTCGCAGTAAAATAAAAAGACAATATCAATTCCCCTTGGAAGAGTGGTGGAGGTTAGAGTGGAATAAAAAGACAATATCAATGCCCCTTGGAAGAGCTGTGGAGGTCACAGTGGTTTAACCAGAAAGTTTTAATGCACCGTGTAATAGACGTGGAGGTCACAGTAGCTTAACAAGATGATTTCAATGCTTCTTGGAAGAGTGATGGAGGTCACAGTGGATTAAAAAGACAATATCAATGCCCCTTGGAAGAGTGGTGGAGGTTACAGTGGAATAAAAAGACAATATCAATGCCCTGTGTAAAAAACTTTTAGGTCACAGTAGCTTAACAAGACGGTTTTAATACCCCTTAGAAGAGTCGTGGACATTGCAGAGGAATAAAAAGACAATATCAATGCACTTGGAAGAGTGCAGAAGGTTACAATGGAATAAAAAGACATTGTCAATGCCCTTGGGAAGAGCTGTGGAGCTCATAGCGGTTTAACCAGACGGTTTTAATGCCCCTTGGAAGAGACTTGGAGGTCACAGAAGCTTAACAAGACGGTTTTAATATCCCTTGGAAGAGTGGTGGAGGTCACAGTGGAATAAAAATACAATATCAATGCCCCTTGAATGAGTGGTGGAAGTTACAGTGAAATAAAAAGACAATATCAATGCCCCTTGGAAGAGCTGTGGAGTACAGAGTGGTTTAACCAAACGGTTTTAGTGCCCCTTGGAAGAGACGTGAAGGTCATAGTAGCTTAACAAGACGGTTTTAATGCCACTTAGAAGAGTTGTGGAGGTCGCAGTGGATTAAAAAGACAATATCAATGAACCTTGGAAGAGTGGTGGAGGTCGCAGTGGAATAAAAAGACAATATCAATGCCCCTTGGAAGAGTGGTGGAGGTTACAGTGGAATAAAAAGACAATATCAATGCCTCTTGGAAGAGTGGTGGAGGTCACAGTGGAATAAAAAGACAATATCAATACCCCGTGGAAGAGACGTGAACATCACAGTAGCTTAACAAGACGGTTTTAATGCCCCTTGGCAGAGTGGTGGAGGTCGCAGTGGAATAAAAAGACAATAACAATGCCATGTGGAAGAGACGTGGAGGTCACAGTAGCTTAACAAGACGGTTTTAATGCACCTTAGAACAGTGGTGGAGGTTACAGTGGAATAAAAACAATATCAATGCACTTTATAAGAGTGGCGGAGGTCGCAGTGGAATAAAAAGACAATATGAATGCCCCTTGGAAGAGTGGTGGAGGTTACAGTGGAATAAAAAGACAATATCAATGCCTCTTGCAAGAGCTGTGGAGTTCAGAGTGGTTTAAATTGAAGGTTTTAATGCCCCTTGGAAGAGACGTGGAGGTCACAGTAGCTTAAGAAGACGATTTTTATGGCCCTTGGAAGAGTGGTGGAGGTCGAAGAGGATTAAAAAGACATTATCGATGCCCCTTGGAAGTGTGGTGGAGGTAGCAGTGGAATAAAAAGAAAATATCAATGCCCCTTAGAAGAGTGGTGGAGGTTGCAGTGGAAAAAAAGACAATATCAATGTTCCTTGGAAGAGGGGTGAAGGTCGCAGTGGAATAAAAAGACAATATCAATGTCTGTTGGAAGATTGGTGGAGGTCTGAGTGGATTAAAAAGACAATATCAATGCCCCTTGGAAGAGTGGTGGAGGTCACAGTGGAATAAAAAGACAATATCAATGCCCCGTGGAAGGGACGTGGAGGTCACAGTAGCTTAACAAGATGGTTTTAATGCCCCTTGGAAGAGTGCTGGAGGTCGCAGTGGATTAAAAAGACTATCAAATCAGCTTGGAATAGAGGTGGAGGTCGAAGTGGAAAAAAAAGACAACAGCAATGCCCCTTGGAAGAGTGGTGGAGGTTACAGTTGAATAAAAAGACAATATCAATGCCTGTTGGAAGAGCTGTGGAGTTCAGAGTGGTTTAACCATGCGGTTTTAATGCCCCTTGGAAGAGACGTGGAGGTCACAGAAGCTTATCAAGACTGTTTTAAAGCCCCTTGGAGGAGTGGTAGAGGTCGCAGTGGATTAAAAAGACAATAGCAATGCCCCTTGGAAGAGTGGTGGAGGTCGCAATGGAATAAAAAGACAATATCATTGCCCCGTAGAAGGGAAGTGGAGGTCACAGTAGCATAACGAGACGGTTTTAATGCCCATTGGAAGAGTGGTGGAGGTCGCAGTGGATAAAAAAGACAGTATCAAAGCCCCTTGGAAGAGTGGTGGAGGTCGCAGTGGAAAACAGAGACAATATCAATGCCCCTTGGAAGATTGTTGGAGGTTACAGTCGTATAAAAAGACAATATCAATGCCTCTTGGAAGGGCTGTGGAGTACAGAGTGGTTTAACCAGAGGGTTTAATGCCCCTTGGAAGAGACGTGGAGGACACAGTAGCTTATCAAGACTGTTTTAATGCCCCTTGGAAGAGAGGTGGGGGTCGCAGTGGATTAAAAAGACAATATCAATGCCCCTTAGAAGAGTGGTGGAGGTCGCAGTGGAATGAAAAGACAATAATAATTCCCCTTGGAAGAGATTTGGAGGTCACAGTGGAATAAAAAGACAATATCAATGCCTCGAGCAAGAGGCTTGGAGGTCACAGTAGCTTAACAAGATGGTTTTGATGCCCCTTGGAAGAGAGGTGGAGGTCGCAGTGGAATAAAAAGACAATAACAATGCCCCTTGGAAGAGTGGTGGAGGTTACAGTGGAATAAAAAGACAATATCAATGACCCTTGGAAGAGTGGTGGAGGTTACAGTGGAAAAAAAAACACTTCCTCCTTCAGACTCACTCAATGGTCTTCCACACCCACCCACAAAGATGGCCACACACTGGACCTCATTTTCACCCGCCTCTGTTCCCTATCTAACCTCTCTAACTCACCTCTCCCTCTCTCTGATTACAGCCTACTTACATTCTCTTCTCTCTCCTCCCCGGGGCAACAATCCCCACTCCACAAACTTGCATACCCTCGCAGAAATCTCAAACACCTTGACTTACACTCACTCTCTGAATCCCTCCTCCCTCTTACAGACATAAATTCCTTACACGATGCAGACATTGCTGCTGCTTCATATAACACCACAATAGCTGCAGCTCTAGACTCGATCGCCCCTCTCACACACACCACATCTCACACATTCAACAGGCAACCCTGGCACACTAAACTTACTAAAGAACTGCGTGGGGCCTCCAGGGTTGCAGAGCGGAGATGGAAAAGGTCTCACTCCATCGAGCACTTCATCGCATTCAAGCAATCCCTCACTAATTTCAAGTCCGCACTCACTACAGCAAAACAAACCTACTTCTCATCTCTCATATCCTCCCTATCTCACAACCCTAAACAGCTAGTTAACACTTTCAACTCTCTCCTTCGTCCCCCAGCACCTCCTCCCTCTTCTCTCATCTCAGCCGACGACTTTGCGTCATTCTTCAAACAGAAGATTGACACCATCAGACAAAATTTTTGCCTAAAGTCCACACAACCCCTCCTCATATCTATTCAACCCTCATCCTCCAAACCCCACTTCTCCACCATTACAGAAGGTCAAGTCTCCTCTTTACTCTCCAAACCACACCTCACCACCAGTGAACTTGACCCAATCCCATCCCACCTCATCACTAACCTTACCACAGTCTTCATCCCAACCCTAACCCACCTCTTCAATCTGTCACTAACAACCGGTGTCTTCCCCTCATGTTTCAAACAAGCCGCAATCACACCCATCCTCAAAAAGCCCTCCCTTGACCCTTCCTCTCTGACTAGCTACCACCCCATATCACTCCTCCCCTTTGCCTCAAAACTACTAGAACAACATGTCCACCTTGAACTGTCCCCCCACCTCTCCTCCTACTCCCTCTTCGACCGCCTGCAATCTGGCTTCCGACCGCATCACTCGACTGAAACTGCCCTGACCAAAGTCACCAACGACCTACTAAATGTCAAATCCAAGTGACACTACTCCATCCTCCTCCTTCTGGACCTGTCATCTGCCTTTGACACAGTGGACCACTCCCTCTTACTCCAGATTCTCTCATCTCTTGGCATCACGGACATGGCTCTATCTTGGATCTCCTCATACATAACAGACAGGACATTCAGCGTCTTCCACTCAGGCACCACCTCCTCATCTCGCCCCCTATCTGTCGGTGTCCCCCAAGGTTCAGTTCTAGGACCTCTGCTCTTCTCCATCTACACCTTTGGCCTGGGACAGCTCATAGAGTCTCACAGTTTTCAGTATCACCTCTATGCTGACGACACACAGATCTACCTCTCTGGACCCGATATCTCCTCCCTACTAACCAAAATCCCACAATGTCTGTCCGCCATGTCATCCTTCTTCTCTGACAGATTTCTAAAACGCAACATGGATAAAACAGAGTTCATCATCTTTCCACCCTCTCATTCACATCCCCCATCTGACTTAGCCATCAACGTCAATTGCTGTTCACTCTCCCCAGTCCCACAATCTCGCTGCCTTGGAGTAACCCTGGACTCTGATCTCTCCTTCAAGCCACATATCCAAGCCCTTTCCACTTCCTGCCGACTCCAACTCAAAAACATCTCCCGGATCCGTGCATTTCTCAGCAAAGACTCTGCAAAAACACTAGTGCATGCCCTCATCATATCCCGCCTCGACTACTGCAACCTCCTGCTCCATGGCCTCCCTTACAACACTCTTACGCCTCTCCAATCTATCCTAAACTCTGCTGCTCGACTAATTCACCTGTCCCCCCGCTATTCCCCGGCCTCTCCTCTCTGTCAATCTCTTCACTGGCTCCCCATTGCCCAGAGAATCCAGATCAAAACTCTAACCATGGCATACAAAGCCATCCACAACCTGTATCCCCCATACATCTGTGACCTAGTCTCCCGGTACTTACCTGCACGCAACCTCCGATCCTCACAAGATCTCCTTCTCTACTCCCTTCTTATCTCCTTCTCCCACAATCGTGTACAAGATTTCTCCCGTGCATCCTTTCTACTCTGGAACTCTCTACCCCAACACATCAGACTCTCGCCGACCGTGGAAACCTTCTAAAGAAACCTGAAGACCCACCTTTTCCGACAAGCCTACAAACTGCAGTAAACACCGCTGCACGACCAGCTCTACCCTCACCTAATGTATCCTCACCCATCCCTTCTAGAATGTGAGCCCTCGCGGGCAGGGTATTCCTTCCTCCTGTACCAGTCGCTGACTCGTTTTGTTAAGATTATGTAAATGCTTTTGTTATGTATATCCCTATCACATGTAAAGCGCTATGGAATAAATGGCGCTATAATAATAAATAATAATAATAATAATAAAAAGACAATATCAATTCCCATAGGAAAAGTGGTGAAGGTTACAGTGGAATAAAAAGACAATATCAATGCCCCTTTGATGAGCTGTGGAATACAGAGTGGTTTAACCAGACGGTTTTAATGTCCCTTGGAAGAGACGTGGAGGTCATAGTAGCTTAATAAGATGTTTTTAATGCCTCTTGGAAGAGTGGTGGAGGTCTCAGTGGTTTAAAAAGACAATATCACTGCCCCTTAGAAGAGTGGTGGAGGTTACATTGGAATAAAAAGACAATATCAATGCCCCGTGGAATAGACATGGAGGTTACAGCAGCATAACAAGACAGTTTTAATGCCCCTTGGAAGAGTGGTGGAGGTTAGAGTGGAACAAAAAGACAATACCAATGCCCCTTGGAAGAGCTGTGGAGTTCAGAGTGGTTTAACCAGACGGTTTTAATGCCCATTGGAAGTGACGTGGAGGTCAGAGTAGCTTAAAAAAGACGTTTTTAATGCCCCTTGGAAAAGTGGTGGAGGTCGCAGTGGATTAAAATAACAACAACAATGACCCTTGGAAGAGTGGTGGAGGTGGCAGTGGAATAAAAAGACAATATCAATGCCCCTTGGAAGAATGATGGAGGTTGCAGTGGTATAAAAAGACAATGTCACTGCCACTTGGAAGAGTGGTGGAGGTTAGAGTGGAATAAAAAGACAATACCAATGCCCCTTGGAAGAGCTGTGGAGTTCAGAGTGGTTTAAACAGATGGTTTTATTGCCCCTTGGAAAAGACGTGGAGGTCACAGTAGATTAACAAGACGGTTTTAATGCCCCTTGGAAAAGTGGTGGAGGTCACAGTTGAATAAAAAGACAATATCAATGCCCCGTGGAAGACAAGTGGAGGTCACAGTAGCTTAACAAGACAGGTTTAATGCCCCTTGGAAGAGTGGTGGAGGTCGCAGTGGAATAAAAAGACAATATCAATGCCCCTTGAAAGAGTGGTGGAGGTTACCTTGAAATAAAAAGACAATATCAATGTCTCTTGAAAGAGCTATGGAGTTCAGAGTGTTTTAACCAGATGGTTTTAATGCCCATTGGAAGAGTGGTGGAGATCGCAGTGCATTAAAAAGACAACATCGATACCCCTTGGAAGAATGGTGGAGGTTACAGTGGAATAAAAAGATTATATTAATGCCCTTGGAAGAGCTGTAGAGTTCAGAGTGGTTTAACCAGACGGTTTTAATGCCCCTTGGAAGAGAGGTGGAGGTCACAATAGCTTAACAAGACTGTATTAATGCCTCCTGGAAAAGTGGTGAAGGTCGCAGTGGATTAAAAAGACAATATCGATGCCCCTTGGAAGAGTGGTGGAGGTGGCAGTGGAATAAAAGACAATATCAATGCCCCTTGGAAGAATGATGGAGGTTACAGTGGAATAAAAAGACAATACCAATGCCCCTTGAAAGAGCTGTGGAGTTCAGAGTGGTTTAACCAGATGGTTTTATTGCCCCTTGGAAGAGACGTGGAGGTCACAGTAGATTAGCAAGACGGTTTTAATGCCCCTTGGAAAAGTGGTGGACGTCACAGTGGATTAAAAAGACAATATCGATGCCCCTTGGAAGAGTGTTGGATGTCGCAGTGGAATAAAAAGACAACATCAATGCCCTTTGAAAGAGTGGTGGAGGTTACAGCGAAATAAAAAGACAATATCAATGCCTCTTGAAAGAGCTATGGAGTTCAGAGTGGTTTAATCAGATGGTTTTAATGCCGCTTGGAAGAGTGGTGGAGATCGCAGTGCATTAAAAAGACAATATCAATACCCCTTGGAAGAATGGTGGAGGTTACAGTGGAATAAGAAAACAATATCAATGCCCATTGGAAGAGCTGTGGAGTTCAGAGTGGTTTAAAAAGACGGTATTAATGCGCCTTGGAAGAGATGTGGAGGTCACAGTAGCTTAACAAGACTGTTTTAATGCCTCTTGGAAGTGTGGTGGAGGTCACAGAGGATTAAAAATACAATATCAATGCCCCCTGGAAGAGTGGTTGACGTTAGAGTGGAATAAAAAGACAATACAAGGGCACCTTGGAAGAGCTGTGGAGTTCAGAGTTGTTTAAATTGACGGTTTTTATGCCCCTTGGAAGAGACGTGGAGGTCGCAGTGGATTAAAAAGACAATATCAATGCCCCTTGGAAGAGTGGTGGAGGTGGCAGTGGAATAAAAAGACCATATCAATGCCCCTTGGAAGAATTATGGAGGTCGCAGTGGAATAAAAAGACAACGTCAATGCCCCTTGGAAGAGTGGTGGAGGTTAGAGTGGAATAAAAAGACAATACCAATGCCCATTGGAAGAGCTGTGGAGTTCAGAGTGGTTTAACCAGATAGTTTTATTGTCCCTTGGAACAGACGTGGAGGTCACAGTAGATTAACAAGGCGGTTTTAATGCCCCTTGGAAAAGTGGTGGAGGTCACAGTGGATTAAAAAGACAATATCAATATCCCGTGGAGGACACGTGGAGGTCACAGTAGCTTAACAAGACAGTTTTAATGCCCCTTGGAAGAGTGGTGGAAGTCGTAGTGGAATAAAAAGACAATATCAATACCCCTTGGAAGAGTGGTGGAGGATACAGTGGAATAAAAAGACAATATCAATGCCCCTTGGAAGAGTGTTGGAGGTCGCAGTGGAATAAAAAGACAACATCAATGCCCCTTGCAAGAGTGGTGGAGGTTGCAGCGAAATAAAACGACAATATCAATGCCTCTTGAAAGAGCTATGGAGTTCAGAGTGGTTTAATCAGATGGTTTTAATGCCCCTTGGAAGAGTGGTGGAGATCGCATTGCATTAAAAAGACAATATCAATACCCCTTGGAAGAATGGTGGAGGTTACAGTGGAATAAAAAGACAATATCAATGCCCCTCGGAAGAGCTGTGGAGTTCAGAGTGGTTTAAAAAGACGGTATTAATGCTCCTTGGAAGAGATGTGGTGGTCACAGAAGCTTAACAAGACTGTTTTAATGCCTCTTGGAAGAGTGGTGGAGGTCGCAGTGGATTAAAAATACAATATCAATGCCCCTTGGAAGAGTGGTGGAGGTTAGAGTGGAATAAAAAGACAATACAAGGGCTCCTTGGAAGAGGTGTGGAGTTCAGAGTTGTTTAAATTGACAGTTTTTATGCCCCTTGGAAGAGACGTGGAGGTCGCAGTGGATTAAAAAGACAATATCAATGCCCCTTGGAAGAGTGGTGGAGGTGGCAGTGGAATAAAAAGACAATATCAATGCCCCTTGGAAGAATGATGGAGGTCGCAGTGGAATAAAAAGACAATGTCAATGCCCCTTGGAAGAGTGGTGGAGGTTAGAGTGGAATAAAAAGACAATACCAATGCCCCTTGGAAGAGCTGTGGAGTTCAGAGTGGTTTAACCAGATGGTTTTATTGCCCCTTGGAAGAGACGTGGAGGTCACAGTAGATTAAGAAGACAGTTTTAATGCCCCTTGAAAAAGTGGTGGACGTCACAGTGGATTAAAAAGACAATATCGATGCCCCTTGGAAGAGTGTTGGAGGTCGCAGTGGAATAAAAAGACAACATCAATGCCCCTTGAAAGAGTGGTGGAGGTTACAGCGAAATAAAAAGACAATATCAATGCCTCTTGAAAGAGCCTTGGAGTTCAGAGTGGTTTAATCAGATGGTTTTAATGCCCCTTGGAAGAGTGGTGGAGATCGCAGTGCATTAAAAAGACAATATCAATATCCCTTGGAAGAATGGTGGAGGTTAAAGTGGAATAAAAAGACAATATCAATGCCCCTTGGAAGAGCTGTGGAGTTCAGAGTGGTTTAAAAAGACGGTATTAATGCGACTTGGAAGAGATGTGGAGGTCACAGTAGCTTAACAAGACTGTTTTTATGCCTCTTGGAAGAGTGGTGGAGGTCGCAGTGGATTAAAAATACAATATAAATGCCCCTTGGAAGAGTGGTGGACGTTAGAGTGGAATAAAAAGACAATACAAGGTCACCTTGGAAGAGCTGTGGAGTTCAGAGTTTAAATTGACGGTTTTTATGCCCCTTGGAAGAGACGTGGAGGTCGCAGTGGATTGAAAAGACAATATCAATGCACCTTGGAAGAGTGGTGGACGTGGCAGTGGAATAAAAAGACAATATCAATGCTCCTTGGAAGAATTATGGAGGTCGCAGTGGAATAAAAAGACAATGTCAATGGCCCTTGGAAGAGTGGTGGAGGTTAGAGTGGAAAAAAAAGACAATACCAATGCCCATTGGAAGAGCTGTGGAGTTCAGAGTGGTTAACCAGATAGTTTTATTGCCCCTTGGAACAGACGTGGAGGTCACAGTAGATTAACAAGACGGTTTTAATGCCCCTTGGAAAAGTGGTGGAGGTCACAGAGGATTAAAAAGACAATATCAATTTCCCATGGAGGACACGTGGAGGTCACAGTAGCTTAACAAGACAGTTTTAATGCCCCTTGGAAGAGTGGTGGAAGTCGTAGTGGAATAAAAAGACAATATCAATACCCCTTGGAAGAGTGGTGGAGGATACAGTGGAATAAAAAGACAATATCAATGCCCCTTGGAAGAGTGTTGGAGGTTGCAGTGGAATAAAAAGACAACATCAATGCCCCTGCAAGAGTGGTGGAGGTTACAGCGAAATAAAAAGACAATATCAATGCCTCTTGAATGAGCCATGGAGTTCAGAGTGGTTTAATCAGATGGTTTTAATGCCCCTTGGAAGAGTGGTGGAGATCGCATTGCATTAAAAAGACAATATCAATACCCCTTGGAAGAATGGTGGAGGCTACAGTGGAATAAAAAGACAATATCAATGCCCCTCGGAAGAGCTGTGGAGTTCAGAGTGGTTTAAAAAGACGGTATTAATGCTCCTTGGAAGAGATGTGGTGGTCACAGAAGCTTAACAAGACTGTTTTAATGCCTCGTGGAAGAGTGGTGGAGGTCGCAGTGGATTAAAAATACAATATCAATGCCCCTTGGAAGATTGGTGGAGGTTAGAGTGGAATAAAAAGACAATACAAGGGCTCCTTGGAAGAGGTGTGGAGTTCAGAGTTGTTTAAATTGACGGTTTTTATGCCCCTTGGAAGAGACGTGGAGGTCGCAGTGGATTAAAAAAACAATATCAATGCCCCTTGGAAGAGTGGTGGAGGTGGCAGTGGAATAAAAAGACAATATCAATGCCCCTTGGAAGAATGATGGAGGTCGCAGTGGAATAAAAAGACAATGTCAATGCCCCTTGGAAGAGTGGTGGAGGTTAGAGTGGAATAAAAAGACAATACCAATGCCACTTGGAAGAGCTGTGGAGTTCAGAGTGGTTTAACCAGATGGTTTTATTGCCCCTTGGAAGAGACGTGGAGGTCACCGTAGATTAACAGGACGGTTTTAATGCCCCTTGGAAAAGTGGTGGAGGTCACAGTGGATTAAAAAGACAATATCAATGACCCGTGGAAGACACGTGGAGGTCACAGTAGCTTAACAAGACAGTTTTAATGCCCCTTGGAAGAGTGGTGGAAGTCGTAGTGGAATAAAAAGACAATATCAATGCCCCGTGGAATAGACATGGACGTTACAGTAGCTAAACAAGATGTTTTTAATGCACCTTGGGAGAGTTGTGGAAGTCGTAGTGGAATAAAAAGACAATAGCAATGCCCCTTGAAAGAGGGCTGTAGGTTACAGTGGAGTAAAAAGACAATATTAATGACTCTTGCAAGAGCTGTGGAGTTCATAGTGGTTTAAATTGACGTTTTTAATGCACCTTGGAAGAGACGTGGAGGTCACAGTAGCTTAACAATACGGTTTTAATGGCCCTTGGAAGAGTGGTGGAGGTCGCAGTGGATTAAAAATACAATATCATTGCCACTTGGAAGAGTGGTGAAGGTCCCAGTGGAATAAAAAGACAATATCAATGCCCCTTGGAAGAGTGGTGGAGGTTACAGTGGAATAAATAGACAATATCAATGCCGCATGAAAGAGACGTGGAGGTCACAGTAGCTTAACAAGACGTTTTTAATGCCCCTTGGAAGAGAGGTGGAAGTTGCAGTGGAATAAAAAGACAATATCAATGCCCCGTGGAAGAGTGCTGGAGGTTACATTGGAATAAAAAGACAATATCAATGCCCCTTGCAAGAGCTGTGGAGTTCAGAGTGGTTTAAATTGACGGTTTTAATGCCCCTTGGAAGGGACGTGGAGGTGACAGTAGCTTAACAAGACGGTTTTAATGCCCCTTGGAATAGTGGTGGAGGTCGCAGTGGATTAAAAAGACAATATGAATGCCCCTTGGAAGAGTGGTGGAGGTCGCAGTGGAATAAAAAGACAATATCAATGCCCCTTGGAAGAGTGGTGGAGATTACAGTTGAATAAAAAGACAATATCAATGCCCATTGGAAGAGTGATGGAGGTTACAGTGGAATAAAAAGACAATATCAATGCCCCTTGGAACAGTGGTGGAGGTTACAGTTAAATAAAAGACAATATCAATGCCCAGTGGAAGAGATGTGCAGATCACAATAGCTTAACAAGACGGTTTTAATGCCCCTTGGAAGAGTGGTGGAGGTCGCAGTTTAAAAAAATGACATTATCAATGCCCCTTGGAAGAGTGGTGGAGGTTACAGTTAAATAAAAGACAATATCAATGCCACGTGGAAGAGACGTGGAGGTCACAGTAGCTTAACAAGACGGTTTTAATGCCTCTTGGAGGACTGGTGGAGGTCGCAGTGGAATAAAAAGAAAATATCAATGCCCCTTGGAAGAGCTGTGGAGTTCAGAGTGGTTTAACCAGACGGTTTTAATGCCCTTTGGAAGAGATGTGGAGGTCACAGTATCTTAACAAGACTGTTTTAATGCCTCTTGGAAGAGTGGTGGAGGTCGCAATGGATTAAAAAGACAATATCAATGCCCCTTAGAAGAGAGGTGGAAGTCGCAGTGGAATAAAAAGACAATATCAATACCCCTTGGAAGAGTGGTGGAGGATACAGTGGAATAAAAAGAGAATATCAATGCCACGTGGAATAGACATGGATGTTACAGTAGCTAAACAAGATGTTTTTAATGCACCTTGGGAGAGTGGTGGAAGTCGTAGTTTAATAAAAAGACAATATCAATGCCCTTGAAAGAGTGCTGTAGGTTACAGTGGAGTAAAAAGACAATATCAATGACTCATGCAAGAGCTGTTGAGTTCAGAGTGGTTTAAATTGACGGTTTTAATGCACCTTGGAAAAGACGTGGAGGTCACAGTAGCTTAACAATACGGTTTTAATGCCCCTTGGAAGAGTGGTAGAGGTCACAGTGGATTAAAAAGACAATATCAATGCCACTTGGAAGAGTGGTGAAGGTCCCAGTGGAAAAAAAAGACAATATCAATGCCCCTTGGAAGAGTGGTGGAGGTTACAGTGAAATAATAAGACAATATCAATGCCCCATGAAAGAGACGTGGAGGTCACAGTAGCTTAACCAGACGGTTTTAATGCCCCTTGGAAGAGAGGTGGAAGTTGCAGTGGAATAAAAAGACAATATCAATGCCCCTTGGAAGAGTGCTGGAGGTTACATTGGAATAAAAAGACAATATCAATGCCCCTTGCAAGAGCTGTGGAGTTCAGAGTGGTTTAAATTGACTCCTTTAATGCTCCTTGGAAGTGACGGGGAGGTGACAGTAGCTTAAGAAGTCGGTTTTAATGCCCCTTGGAAAAGTGGTGGAGGTCGCAGTGGATTAAAAAGACAATAAGAATGCCCCTTGGAAGAGTGGTTGAGGTCGCATTGGAATAAAAAGACAATATCAATGCCCCTTGGAAGAGTGGTGGAGATTACAGTTGAATGAAAATACAATATCAATGCCGCTTGGAAGAGTGATGGAGGTTAAAGTGGAATAAAAAGACAATAACAATGCCCCTTGGAACAGTGGTGGAGGTTACAGTTAAATAAAAAGACAATATCAATGCCCCGTGGAAGAGACGTGGAGGTCACAGTAGCATACCAAGACGGTTTTAATGCCCCTTGGAAGAGTGGTGGAGGTTGCAGTGGAATAAAAAGACAATATCAATGCCCCATGGACGAGTGATGGAGGTTACAGTGGAATAAAAAGACAATTTCAATGCCACGTGGAAGAGACGTGGAGGTCACAGTAGCTTAACAAGACGGTTTTAATGCCTCTTGGAGGACTGGTGGAGGTCGCAGTGGAATAAAAAGAAAATATCAATGCCCCTTGGAAGAGTGGTGGAGGTTACAGTGGAATAAAAAGACAATAATAATGCCCCTTGGAAGAGCTGTGGAGTTGAGAGTGGTATAACCAAACGGTTTTAACGCTTCTTGGAAGGGACATGGAGGTCACAGTAACTTAACAAGACGGTTTTAATGTCCCTTTTAAGACGGGTAGAGATCGCAGTGGAATAAAAAAACAATATCAATGCCCCTTGGAAGATTGGTGGAGGTTACAGTGGAATAAAAAGACAATATCAATGCCCCGTGGAAGAGATGTGGAGGTCACTGTAGCTTAACAGTATGGTTTTAATGCCCCTTGGAAGAGTGGTGGAGGTCACAGTGGAATAAAAAGACAATGTCAATGCCCTTTGGAAGAGGGGTGGAGGTTAGAGTGGAATAAAAAGACAATGCAAATGCACCTTGGAAGAGCTGTGGAGTTCAGAGTTGTTTAACCAGATGGTTTTAGTGCCCCATGGAAGAGAAGTCGAATTCACAGTAGCATAACAAGACAGTTTTAATGCCCCTTGGAAGAGTGGTGGAGTTCGCAGTGGATTAAAAAGACAATATCAATGCCCCTTGGAAGAGTGGTGGAGGTCGCAGTGGAATAAAAAGACAATATCAATGCCCCGTGGAATGGACGTGGAGGTCACAGAAGCTTAACAAGACGGTTTTAATGCCGCTTGGAAGAGTGGTGGAAGTTGCAGGGTATTAAAAAGACAATAACAATGCCCATTGGAAGAGTGGTGGAGGTCGCAGTGGAATTAAAAGACAAAATCAATGCCCGTTGCAAGAGTGGTGGAGGTTACAGAGGAATAAAAAGACAATATCAATGCCCCTTGGAAGAATTGTAGAGTTCAGAGTGGTTTAACCAGATGGTTTAATGCCCCTTGGAAGAGAAGTGGAGGTCACAGTAGCTTAACAAGACGGTTTTAATGCCCCATGGAAGAGTGGGGGAGGTTACAGTCGAAAAAAAAGACAATATCAATGCCTCTTGGAAGAGCTGTGGAGTTCAGAGTGGTTTAACCAGACGGTTTTAGTGCCCCTTGGAAGAGATGTGGAGGTCACAGTAGCTTATCAAAACTGTTTTTAAGCCCCTTGGAAGAGTGGTGGAGGTCGCATTGGATTAAAAAGACAATTTCAATGCCCTTTAGAAGAGTGGTGAAGGTCGCAGTGGAATAAAAAGACAATATCAATTCCACTTGGAAGAGATGTGGAGGTCGCAGTGGAATAAAAAGACAATATCAATGCCTCGTGGAAGAGACTTGGAGGTCACAGTAGCTTAACAGGATGGTTTTAATGCCCCTTGGAAGAGATGTGGAGGTCGCAGTGGAATAAAAAGACAATATCAATGCCCCTTGGAAGAGTGGTGGAGGTTACAGTGGAATAAAAAGACAATATCAATTCCATTTGGAAGAGATGTGGAGGTCGCAGTGGAATAAAAAGACAATATCAATGCCTCTTGTAAGAGCTGTGGAGTTCAGATTGTTTAACCAGACGGGTTTAATGCCCCTTGGAAGAAACTAGGAGGTCACAGTAGCTTAACAAGACTGTTTTAATGCCCCTTGGAAGAGTGGTGGAGATAGTTTTGGATTTAAAAGACAATATCAATGCCCCTTAGAAGAGTGGTGGATGTCGCAGTGGAATAAATGCACAATATCAGTGCCCCATGGAAGATTGGTGAAGGTTACAGTGGAATAAAAAGACAATATCAATGCCCCTTGGAAAAGTGGTGGAGGTTACAGTGGAATAAAAAGACAATATCAATTCCCTGTGAAAGAAACTTGGAGGTTACAGTAGCTTAACAAGATGGTTTTAATGCCCCTTGGAAGAGTCGTGGACGTCGCAGAGGAATAAAAAGACAATATCAATGCAATTGGAAGAGTGCAGAAGGTTACAATGGAATAAAAAGACATTGTCAATGCGCCTTGGAAGAGCTGTGGAGCTCAGAGCGGTTTAACCAGACGGTATTAGTGCCCCTTGGAAGAGACTTGGAGGTCACAGTAGCTTAACAAGACGGTTTTAATGCCCCTTGGAAAAGTGGTGGAGGTCTCAATGGAATAAAAAGACAATATCAATGCCCCGTGGAAGGGAGGTGGACGTCACAGTAGCATACCAAGACGGTTTTAATGCCCATGGGAAGAGTGGTGGAGGTCGCAGTGGATAAAAAAGAAAATATCAAAGCCCCTTGGAAGAGTGGTGGAGGTCGCAGTGGAAAACAGAGACAATATCAATGCCCTTTGGTAGAGTGGTGGAGATTACAGTCTAATAAAAAGACATTATCAATGCCTCTTGGAAGAGCTGTGGAGTACAGAGTGGTTTAACCAGACGGTTTAATGCCCCTTGGAAGAGACGTGGAGGTCACAGTAGCTTATCAAGACTGTTTTAATGCCCCTTGGTAGAGTGGTGGAGGTCGCAGTGGATTAAAAAAACAATATCAATGCCCCTTAGAAGAGTGGTGGAGGTCGTAGTGGAATAAAAAGACAATATCAATTCCCCTTGGAAGAGATGTGGAGGTCGCAGTGGAATAAAAAGACAATATCAATGCCCCTTGGAAGAGTGGTGGAGTTTACAATGGATTAAAAAGACAATATCAATGCCCCTTGGAAGAGCTGTGGAGTTCACAGTGGTTTAACCAGAAGGTTTTAAGGCACCGTGGAATAGACATGGAGGTCACGGTAGCTAAACAAGATGGTTTTAATGCTTCTTGGAAGAGTGATGGATGTCGCAGTGAATTAAAAAGACAAAATCAATGCCCCTTGGAAGAGTGGTGGAGGTTACAGTGGAATAAAAAGACAATATCAATGGATCTTGCAAGAGCTGTGGAGTTCAGAGTGGTTTAAATTGATGGTTTTATTGCCCCTTGGAAGAGACTTGGAGGTCACAGTAGCTTAACAAGACAGTTTTAATGCCCCTTGGAAGAGTTGTGGAGGTTATAGTCGAATAAAAAGACAATATCAATGCCTCTTGGAAGAGCTGTGGAGTTCAGAGTGGTTTAACCAGACGGTTTTAATGCCCCTTGGAAGAGGCGTGGAGGTCACAGTAGCTTATCAAAACTGTTTTAATGCCCCTTGGAAGAGACGTGGAGGTCACAGTAGCTTAGCAAGACGTTTTTAATGCCCGTGGGAAGAGTGGTGGAGGTCGCAGTGGATTAAAAAGACATTATCGATGCCCCTTGGAAGAGTGGTGGAGGTCGCAGTGGAATAAAAAGAAAATATCAATGCTCCTTAGAAGAGTGGTGGAGGTTACAGTGGAAAAAAAAGACAATATCAATGTTCCTTGGAAGAGGGGTGAAGTTCGCAGTGGGATAAAAAGACAATATCAATGTCCCATGGAAGAGTGGTGGAGGTCGCAGTGGATTAAAAAGACAATATCAATGCCACTTGGAAGAGTGGTGGAGGTCGCAGTGGAATAAAAAGACAATATCAATGCCCCGTGGAAGGGACGTGGAGGTCATAGTAGCTTAACAAGACGGTTTTAATGCCCCTTGGAAGAATGGTGGAGGTCACAGTGGAATAACCTCACTGGTACATGCTCTGCATAACTTCTCTGCTTGCTGTGTCTGCTGTAATCTAATGCTCTGCTTTGCTGATTCACCTCACTGGTACATGCTCTGCATAACTTCTCTGCTTGCTGTGTCTGCTGTAATCTAATGCTCTGCTTTGCTGATTAACCTCACTGGTACATGCTCTGCATAAATTCTCTGCTTTATCTGTCCCACTCCATTCAATACCCATATATGTCTGTCCCTTCCCCACTATAGATCTTATCTGATTTTTAGAGGTGCTAAACTGCAGAGACTAGAGTCCTAGCTCTGTGTTTGATTACCCAGCCATCTCCTGGTGAGACGACCCACTGCTAATTTAGCCATATGCAGCTCCCACAATGCCCTTCACCTGATAGTTTAATGTGCCCTATAAATTTAGAAGCTCTGTAAGGGGTGCACTTGTGCTGGGGTGTGCACGCGTCTTCTTGTGCAAAGTGGCTTCGGAGATAAGTGGCAGTTATTTCAGAGGCAGTTAGTCAGGGCAGGAGTCAGGTAACCAACACTTTGACCACTTACTCTCTTTTAACTATGTTTCTGTTAGCTCTCACTTTTTCCTCTATAGTCCTCCACTTTCTAGTAACCCCTCAAATCCTTACACCTAGTAAGAAACTCTTCATCTCTCCCTCCATCCTCCTCATTCATCTCACCTCCTCCTCCAAATTATTCCTAAACATTCAATCCTGGATCTCCAAACACAGACAGCCACCTCATGCTCTCTCTTGCTCCCACCTGCTAACACTTTCTCTGCTCCTCCTCACTGCTGGAGATATCTCTCCAAATCCTGGTCCTCCTCGCCATATCCCCACAGTTACTTCTTCCTCCTATCCACGACCTTCCACAAACTGTCGCAATCCTTCTAACCTCATACCCATCCAACCAATCCCCACTCCCTTAGTTGCTCTAACAGGACCTCTATGGAACGCTCGCTCTGTCTGCAACAAACTTTCCTTCATCCACGATCTTTTCATTACAAACAAACTTTCCTTCCTCGCCATCACTGAAACCTGGCTCACCCCCTCTGACACAGCCTCCCCAGCTGCACTTTCATATGGCGGATTCCACCTTTCCCACACACCCTGCCCCAACGGCAAACATGGCGGAGGCGTAGGTTTTCTCCTATCAGAACACTGCGCTTTCACCGAAATCCCACTGCCACCCTCCGTTACATTCCCCTCTTTTGAGGTGCACTGTGTGCGCATCTATTCCCCCTCCAACCTCCAACTGGCCGTCGTTTACCGACCCCCAGGGCAAGCCACCACCTTCTTAGACCACTTCAGCACCTGGCTGCTTCACTTCCTCTCCACTGACATCCCCACTATCACAATGGGTGACTTCAACATCCCCATTAACACTTCCCACTCGTCTGTCTCTAAGTTCCTATCTCTCACTTCCTCCTTCGCACTCACTCAATGGTCTTCCACACCCACCCACAAAGATGGCCACACACTGGACCTCATCTTCACCCGCCTCTGTTCCCTATCTAACCTCTCTAACTCACCTATCCCTCTCTCTGATCACAGCCTACTTACATTCTCTTCTCTCTCCTCCCCGGGGCAACAATCCCCACTCCACAAACTTGCATACCCTCGCAGAAATCTCAAACACCTTGACTTACACTCACTCTCTGAATCCCTCCTCCCTCTTACAGACATAAATTCCTTACACGATGCAGACATTGCTGCTGCTTCATATAACACCACAATAGCTGCAGCTCTAGACTCGATCGCCCCTCTCACACACTCCACATCTCGCACATTCAACAGGCAACCCTGGCACACTAAACTTACTAAAGAACTGCGCCGGGCCTGCAGGGTTGCGGAGCGGAGATGGAAAAGGTCTCACTCCATCGAGCACTTCATCGCATTCAAGCAATCCCTCACTAATTTCGAGTCCGCACTCACTACAGCAAAACAAACCTACTTCTCATCTCTCATATCCTCCCTATCTCACAACCCTAAACAGCTATTTAACACGTTCAACTCTCTCCTTCGTCCCCCAGCACCTCCTCCCTCTTCTCTCATCTCAGCCGATGACTTTGCGTCATTCTTCAAACAGAAGATTGACACCATCAGACAAAACTTTTGCCTAAATTCCACACAACCCCTCCTCATATCTATTCAACCCTCCTCCTCCAAACCCCACTTCTCCATCATTACAGAAGGTCAAGTCTCCTCTTTACTCTCCAAATCACACCTCACCACCTGCGAACTTGACCCAATCCCATTCTACCTCATCACTAACCTTACCACAGTCTTCATCCCAACAATAACCCACCTCTTCAATCTATAACTAACAACCGGTGTCTTCCCCTCATGTTTCAAACATGCCGCAATCACACCCATCCTCAAAAAGCCCTCCCTTGACCCTTCCTCTCTGACTAACTGCCGCCCCATATCACTCCTCCCCTTTGCCTCAAAACTACTAGAACAACATGTCCTCCTTGAACTGTCCTCCCACCTCTCCTCCTGCTCCCTCTTCGACCGCCTGCAATCTGGCTTCCGACCGCATCACTCGACTGAAACTGCCCTGACCAAAGTCACCAACGACCTACTAAATGCCAAATCCAAGCGACACTACTCCATCCTCCTCCTTCTGGACCTGTCATCTGCCTTTGACACAGTGGACCATTCCCTCTTACTCCAGATTCTCTCATCTCTTGGCATCACGGACTTGGCTCTATCTTGGATCTCCTCTTACTTAACAGACAGGACATTCAGCATCTCACACTCATGCACCACCTCCTCATCTCGCCCCCTATCTGTCGGTGTCCCCTAAGGTTCAATTCTAGGACCTTTGCTCTTCTCCATCTACACCTTTGGCCTGGGACAGCTCATAGAGTCTCACGGTTTTCAGTATCACCTCTATGCTGACGACACACAGATCTACCTCTCTGGACCTGAGATCTGCTCCCTACTAACCAAAATCCCACAATGTCTGTCCGCCATGTCATTCTTCTTCTCTGACAGATTTCTAAAACTCAACATGGATAAAACAAAGTTCATCATCTTTCCACCCTCTCATTCACATCCCCCATCTGACCTACCCATCAACGTCAATGGCTGTTCACTCTCCCCAGTCCCACAAGCTCGCTGCCTTGGAGTAACCCTGGACTCTGATCTCTCCTTCAAGCCACATATCCAAGCCCTTTCCACTTTCTGCCAACTCCAACTCAAAAACATCTCCCGGATCCGTGCATTCCTCAGCAAAGACTCTGCCAAAACACTAGTACATGCCCTCATCATATCCCGCCTCTACTACTGCAACCTCCTGCACCGTGGCCTCCCTGACATCACTCTTGCGCCTCTCCAATCTATCCTAAACTCTGCTACTTGACTAATTCACCTGTTCCCCCGCTATTCCCCGGCCTCTCCTCTTTGTCAATCTCTTCACTGGCTCCCCATTGCCCAGAGAATACAGTTCAAAACTCTAACCATGGCATACAAAGCCATCCACAACTTGTCTCCCCCATACATCTGTGACCTAGTCTCCCGGTACTTACCTGCACGCAACCTCCGATCCTCACAAAATCTCCTTCTCTACTCCCCTCTTATCTCCTCCTCCCATAATCGTATACAAGATTTCTCCCATGCATCCCCTCTCCTCTGGAACTCTCTACCCCAACACATCAGACTCTCACCGACCGCGGAAAACTTCAAAAGAAACATGAAGATCCACCTCTTCCGACAAGCCTACAACCTGCAGTAACCACCGATGCACGACCAGCTCTACCCTCACCTAATGTATCCTCACTCATCCCTTCTAGAATGTGAGCCCTCGCGGGCAGGGTCCTCGCTACTCCTGTACCAGTCGCTGACTCGTTTTGTTAAGATTATGTAAATGCTTTTGTTAAGTATATCCCTATCACATGTAAAGCGCCATGGAATAAATGGCGCTATAATAATAAATAATAATAATAATAATAATAATAAAAAGACAATATCAATTCCCATAGAAAAAGTGGTGGAGGTTACAGTGGATTAAAAAGACAATATCAATGACCCTTAGAAGAGAGGTGGAAGTCACAGTGGAATAAAAAGACAATGTCATTGCCACTTGGAAGAGTGGTGGAGGTGGCAGTGGAATAAAAAGACAATACCAATGCCCCCTGGAAGAGCTGTGGAGTTCAGAGTGGTTTAACCAGATGGTTTTAATGCCCTGTGGAAGGTTGGTGGAGGTAGCAGTGCATTAAAAAGACAATATCAATACCCCTTGAAAGAATGGTGGAGGTTACAGTGGAATAAAAAGACAATATCAATGCCCCTTGAAAGAGCTGTGGAGTTCAGAGTGGTTTAACCAGAATGTTTTAATGCCCTTTGGAAGAGATGTGGAGGTCACAGTAGCTTAACAAGACTGTTATAATGCCTCTTGGAAGAGTGGTGGAGGTCGTAGTGGATTAAAAAGACAATATCAATGCCCCTTAGAAGAGAGGTGGAAGTCGCAGTGGAATAAAAAGACAATATCAATACCCCTTGGAAGAGTGGTGGAGGATACAGTGGAATAAAAAGACAATATCAATGCCCTGTGGAATAGACATGGATGTTACAGTATTGAAACAAGATGTTTTTAATGCACCTTGGGAGAGTGGTGGAAGTCTGAGTGGAATAAAAAGACAATATCAATGCCCCTTGAAAGAGTGCTGTAGGTTACAGTGGAATAAAAAGACAATATCAATGCCTCTTGCAAGAGCTGTGGAGTTCAGAGTGGTTTAAATTGACGGTTTTAATGCACCTTGGAAGAGACGTGGAGGTCACAGTAGCTTAACAATACGGATTTAATGCCCCTTGGAAGTGTGGTGGATGTCGCAGTGGATTAAAAAGACAATATCAATGTCACATGGAAGAGTGGTGAATGTCCCAGTGGAATAAAAAGACAATATCAATGCCCCTTAGAAGAGAGGTAGAAGTCGCAGTGGAATAAAAAGACAATATCAATACCCCTTGGAAGAGTGGTGGAGGTTACAGTGGAATAAAAAGACAATATCAATGCCCCGTGAAAGAGACTTGGAGGTCACAGTAGTTTAACAATAAATTTCTAATGCCCCTTGTAAGAGTGGTGGAGGTCGCAGTTGATTAAAAAGACAATATAAATGCCCCTTAGAAGAGTGGTGGAGGTCGCAGTGGAATAAAAAGACAATATTAATGACCCTTGGAAGAGTAGTGGAGGTCACTGTAGCTTAACAAGATGGTCTTAATGCCGCTTGGAAGAGTGGTGGAGGTCGCAGTGGAATAAAAAGACAATGTCAATGCCCCTTGGAAGAGTGGTGGAGGTTAGAGTGGATTAAAAAGACAATATCAATGCCCCTTGCAAGAGCTGTGGAGTTCAGAGTGGTTTAAATTGACGGTTTTAATGCCCCGTGGAATTGACGTGGAGGTCAAAGTAGCTTAACAACACGGTTTTAATGGCCCTTGGAAGAGTGGTGGAGGTCGCAGTTGATTAAAAAGACAATATAAATGCCCCTTAGAAGAGTGGTGGAGGTCGCAGTGGAATAAAAAGACAATATCAATGCCCCTTGGAAGAATAGTGGAGGTCACTGTAGCTTAACAAGATGGTCTTAATGCCGCTTGGAAGAGTGGTGGAAGTCGCAGTGGAATAAAAAGACAATGTCAATGCCCCTTGGAAGAGTGGTGGAGGTTAGAGTGGATTAAAAAGACAATACCAATGCTCCTTGGAAGAGCTGTAGAGTTCAGAGTGGCTTAAATTGACCGTTTTAATGCCCCTTGGAAGAGACGTGGAGGTCACAGTGGATTAAAAAGACAATATCAATGCCCCTTGGAAGAGTGGTCGTGGTCGCAGTGGATTAAAAAGACAATATCAATGCCCCTTGGAAGAGTGGTGGAGGTCGCAGTGGAATGAAAAGACAATATCAATGCCCCGTGGGAAGGATGTGGAGGTCACAGTAGCTTAACAAGACCGTTTTAATGCCCCTTGGAAGAGAGGTGGAGGTAGCAGTTGTTTAAAAAGACAATATCAATGCCACTTGGAAGAGAGGTTGAGGTCGCAGTGGAATAAAAAGTCAATATCAATGCCCATTGGAAGAGTGGTGGAGGTTGCAGTCGAATAAAAAGACAATATCAATGCTCCTTGGAAGAACTGTGTAGTACAGAATGGGTTAACCAGAGGTTTTTATTGCCCCTTGTAAGAGACGTAGAGGTCATAGTAGCTTATTAAGACTGTTTTAATGCCCATTGGAAGAGTGGTGAAGGTCGTAGTGGTTTAAAAAGACAATATCACTGCCCGTCAGAAGAGTGGTGACGGTTACATTGGAATAAAAAGACAATATCAATGCCCCGTGGAATAGACAAGTAGGTTACAGCAGCTTAACAAGACGGTTTTAATGACCCCTTGGGAAAGTGGTGGAAGTCGCAGTGGAATGACAAGACAATATCAATGCCCCTTGGAAGAGTGCTGGAGATTACATTGGAATTAAAAGACAATATCAATGCCTCTTGCAAGAGCTGTGGCGTTCAGAGTGGTTAAAATTGTCAGCTTTAATGCCCCTTGGAAGAGAAGTGGAGGTCACAGTAGCTTAATAAGACGGTTTTAATGCCACATGGAAAAGTGGTGGAGGTCGCAGTGGATTAAAAAGACAATACCAATGCCCCGAAGATGAGTGGTGGAGGTCGCAGTGGAATAAAAAGACAATATCAATGCCCCTTGGAAGACTGGTGGAGGATACAGTGGAAAAAAAAGACAATATCAATGCCCCGTGGAAGAGATGTGGAGGTCACTGTAGATTAACAATATAGTTTTAATGCCCCTTGGAAGAGTGGTGGAGGTCGCAGTGGAATAAAAAGACAATGTCAATGTCCCTTGGAAGAGTGGTGGTGGTCGCAGTGGATTAAAAAGACAATATCAATGCCCCTTGGAAGAGTGGTGGAGGTCGCAGTGGAATAAAAAGACAATATCAATATCCTGTGGAAGGGAAGTGGAGGTCACAGTAGCTTAAAAAGACGGTTTTAATGCCCCTTGGAAGAGTGGTGGAGGTTGCAGGGGATTAAAAAGACAATAACAATGCCCTTTGGAAGAGTGGTGGAGGTCGCAGTGGAATAAAAAGAAAAAATCAATGCCCTTTGGAAGAGTGGTGGAGGTTACAGTGGAATAAAAAGACAATATCAATGCCCCTTGGAAGAGCTGTGGAGTTCAGAGTGTTTTAACCAGACGGTTTTAATGCCCCTTGGAAGAGACGTGGAGGTCACAGTAGCTTAACAAGACGGTATTAATGCCCCTTGTAAGAGTGGTGGAGGTCGCAATGGAATAAAAAGACAATATCAATGCCCCGTGGAAGGGACGTGGAGGTCACAGTAGCATAATAAGACGGTTTTAATGCCCATTAGAAGAGTGGTGGAGTTCGCAGTGGATAAAAAAGACAATATCAAAGCCCCTGGGAAGAGTGATGTAGGTCGCAGTGGAATAAAAA
Organism: Phyllobates terribilis; assembly: GCF_046119375.1. Taxonomy (NCBI): domain Eukaryota; kingdom Metazoa; phylum Chordata; class Amphibia; order Anura; family Dendrobatidae; genus Phyllobates; species Phyllobates terribilis. Next base: position 15,634,372 of record NW_027362775.1, on the reverse strand, counting down.
GACAATATCAATTCCCCTTGGAAGAGATGTGGAGGTCGCAGTGGAATAAAAAGACAATATCAATGCCTCGTGAAAGAGACTTGAAGTTCACAGTAGCTTAACAAGATGGTTTTAATGCCCCTTGGAAGAGAGGTGGAGAATAAAAAGACAAAATCAATGCCTCTTGGGAGAGTTGTGGAGTACAGAGTGGTTTAACCAGATGGTTTAATGCCCCTTGGAAGAGACGTGGAGGTCACAGTGGATTAAAAAGACAATATCAATGCCCCTTAGAAGAGTGGTGGAGGTCGCAGTGGAATAAAAAGACAATATCAATTCCACTTGGGAGAGATGTGGAGGTCGCAGTGGAATAAAAAGACAATATTAATGTCCCTTGGAAGAGTGGTGGAGGTGGAAGTAAAATAAAAAGACAATATCAATGCCCCTTGGAAGAGTGGTGGAGGTTACAGTGGAATAAAAAGACAATATCAATGCCCCTTGGAAGAGCTGTGGAGTTCACAGTGGTTTAACCAGAAGGATTTAAGGCACCGTGGAATAGAGGTGGAGGTCACAGTAGCTAAACAAGACGGTTTTAATGCTTCTTGGAAGAGTGATGGAGGTCACAGTGGATTAAAAAGACAAAATCAATGCCCCTTGGAAGAATGGTGGAGGTCAAAGTAGCTTAACAAGACGGTTTTAATGCCCATTGGAATAGTGGTGGAGATTAAAGTGGAATAAAAAGACAATATCAATGCCTCTTGGAAGAGCTGTGGAGTTCAGAGTGCTTTAACCAGACGGTGTTAATGCCCCTTGGAAGAGACGTGGAGGTCACAGTAGCTTATCAAAACTGTTTTAATGCTCCTTGGAAGAGTAGTGGAGGTCGCAGTGGATAAAAAAGATAATATCAAAGCCCCTTAGAAGAGTGGTGGAGGTCGCAGTGGAATAAAAAGACAATATCTATTCCCCTTGGAAGAGATGTGGAGGTCGCAGTGGAATAAAAAGACAATTTCAATGCCTCGTGGAAGAGACTTGGAGTTCACAGTAGCTTAACAAGATGGTTTTAATGCCCCTTGGAAGAGAGGTGGAAGTGGCATTGGAATAAAAAGACAATATCAATGCCCCTCGGAAGAGTAGTGGAGGTTACAGTGGAATAAAAAGACAATATCAATGACCCTTGGAAGAGTGGTGGAGGTCGCAGTGGAATAAAAAGACAATATTAAAGCCCCTTGGAAGAGTGGTGGAGGTCGCAGTAAAATAAAAAGACAATATCAATGCCCCTTGGAAGAGCTGTGGAGTTCACAGTGGGGTTAACCAGAAGGTTTTAAGGCACTGTGGAATAGACGTGGAGGTCACAGTAGCTAAACAAGATGGTTTTAATGCTTCTTGGAAGAGTGATGGAGGTCACAGAGGATTAAAAAGACAAAATCAATGCCCCTTGGAAGAATGGTGGAGGTTACAGTGGAATAAAAAGACAATATCAATGACTCTTGCAAGAGCTGTGGAGTTCAGAGTGGTTTAAATTGATGGTTTTAATGCCAATTGGAAGACAGGTGAAGTTCACAGTAGCTTAACAAGACGGTTTTAATGCCCCTTGGAAGAGTGGTGGAGATTACAGTCGAATAAAAAGACAATATCAATGCCTCTTGCAAGAGCTGTGGAGTTCAGAGTGGTTTAAATTGACGGGTTTAATGCCCCTTGGAAGAGACGTGGAGGCCACAGTAGCTTAACAAGACGGTTTTAATGCCCCTTGGAAGAGTGGTGGAGGTCGCAGTGGATTAAAAAGACATTATCGATGCCCCTTGGAAGAGTTGTGGAGGTCGCAGTGGAATAAAAAGAAAATATCAATGATCCTTAGAAGAGTGGTTTAGGTTAAAGTGGAAAAAAAAGACAATATCAATGTTCCTTGGAAGAGGGGTGAAGGTCGCAGTGGAATAAAAAGACAATATCAATGTCCCTTGGAAGAGTGGTGGAGGTCGCAGTGGATTAAAAAGACAATATCAATGCCCCTTGAAAGAGTGGTGGAGGTCGCAGTGGAATAAAAAGACAATATCAATGCCCCGTGGACGTGACGTGGAGGTCACAGTAGCTTAACAAGATGGTTTTAATGCCCCTTGGAAGAGTTCTGGAGGTCGCAGTGGATTAAAAAGACTATCAAATCCCCTTGGAAGAGAGGTGGAGGTCGCAGTGGAAAAAAAAAGACAATATCAATGCCCCTTGGAAGAGTGGTGTAGGTTACAGTTGAATAAAAAGACAATATCAATGCCTCTTGGAAGAGCTGTGGAGTTCAGAGTTGTTTACCATGTGGTTTTAATGCCCCTTGGAAGAGACGTGGTGGTCACAGAAGCTTATCAAGACTCTTTTAAAGCCCCTTGGAAGAGTTGTAGAGGTCGTAGAGGATTAAAAAGACAATATCAATGCCCCTTGGAAGAGTGGTGCAGGTTACAGTGGAATAAAAAGACAATATCAATGCCCCTTGGAAGAGTTGTGGTGGTTACAGCGGAATAAAAAGACAATATCAATGTCCCTTGGAAGAATGGTGGAGGTAACAGTGTAATAAAAAGACAATATCAATGCCCCTTGGAAGAGTGGTAGAGGTTCCAATTAAATAAAAAGACAATATCAATGCCCCTTGGAAGAGACTTGGAGGTCACAGTGGAATAAAAAGACAATATTTATGCCCCTTGGAAGAGTGGTGGCTGACACAGTAAAATAAAAAGATAATATCAATGCCCCTTGGAAGAGTGGTGGAGGTTAGAGTGGAATAAAAAGACAATATCAATGCCCCTTGGAAGAGCTGTGGAGTTCACAGTGGTTTAAACAGAAAGTTTTAATGCACCGTGCAATAGACGTGGAGGTCACAGAAGCTTAACAAGACGGTTTCAATGCATCTTGGAAGAGTGATGGAGGTTGCAGTGGATTAAAAAGACAATATCAATGCTCCTTGGAAGAGTGGTGGAGGTTAGAGTGGAATAAAAAGACAATATCAATGCCCTGTGTAAGAAACTTGGAGGTCACAGTAGCTTAACAAGACGGTTTTAATGCCCCTTAGAAGAGTGGTGGAGGTGGCAGTGGAATAAAAAGACAATATCAATGCCCCTTGGAAGAGTGGTGGAGGTGGCAGTGGAATAAAAAGACAATATCAATGCCCCTTGGAAGAGTGGTGGAGGTTACAGTGAAATAAAAAGATAATATCAATGCCTCTATAAAGAGCTATGGAGTTCAGAGTGGTTTAACCAGACTGTTTTAATGCCCCTTGGAAGAGATGTGGAGGTCACAGTAGCTTAACAAGACTGTTTTAATGCCTCTTGGAAGAGTGGTGGAGGTCGCAGTGGATTAAAAAGACAATATCAATGCCCCTTAGAAGAGAGGTGGAAGTTGCATTGGAATAAAAAGACAATATCAATACCCCTTGGAAGAGTGGTGGAGGATACAACGGAATAAAAAGACAATATCAATGTCCAGTGGAACAGACATGGACGTTACAGTAGCTAAACAAGATGTTTTTAATGCACCTTGGGAGAGTGGTGGAAGTCATAGTGGAATAAAAAGACAATATCAATGCCCCTTGAAAGAGTGCGGTAGGTTACAGTTGATTAAAAAGACAATATCAATGCCTCTTGGAAGAGCTCTGGAGTTCAGAGTGGTTTAAATTGACGGTTTTAATGCACCTTGAAAGAGACGCGGAGGTCACAGTAGCTTATCAATACTTTTTTAATGTCCCTTGGTAGAGTGGTGGAGGTCGCAGTGGATTAAAAAGACAATATCAATGCCACTTGGAAGAATGGTGAAGGTCCCAGTGGAATAAAAAGACAATATCAATGCCCCTTGGAAGAGTGGTGGACGTTACCGTTGACTAAAAAGACAATATCAATGCCCCGTGAAAGAGACGTGGAGGTCACAGTAGCTTAACAAGACGGTTTTAATGCCCCTTGGAAGAGAGGTGGAAGTTGCAGTGGAATAAAAAGACAATATCAATGCCCCTTGGAAGAGTGCTGGAGTTTACATTGGAATAAAAGACAATATCAATGCTCCTTGCAAGAGCTGTGGAGTTCAGAGTGGTTTAAATTGATGGTTTTAATGCCCCGTGGAATTGACGTGGAGGTCAAAGTAGCTTAACAACATGGTTTTAATGCCCCTTGGACGAGTGGTGGATGTTACAGTGGAATTAAAAGACAATACTAATGCCCCGTGGAAGAGACGTGGAGGTTACAGTAGCTTAACAAGATGGTTTTAATGCCCCTTGGAAGACGGGTGAAAGTCGCAGTGGAATAAAAAGACAATATCAATGCACTTTGGAAGAGTGGTGGAGGTTACAGTAGAATAAAAAGACAATAATAATGCCCCTTAGAAGAGCTGTGGATTTCAGAGTGTTTTAACCAGACTGTTTTAATGCCCCTTGGAAGAGTGGTGGAGGTTACAGTGGAATAAAAAGGCAATATCAATGACCCTTGGAAGAGTGGTGGAGGTCGCAGTGGAATAAAAAGACAATATTAATGCCCTTTGGAAGAGTGTTGCAGGTCGCAGTAAAATAAAAAGACAATATCAATGCCCCTTGGAAGAGTGGTGGAGGTTACAGTGGAATAAAAAGGCAATATCAATGCCCCTTGGAAGAGCTGTGGAGTTCACAGTGGTTTAACCTGAAGCTTTTAAGGCACCGTGGAATAGACGTGGAGGTCACAGTAGCTAAACAAGACGGTTTTAATGCTTCTTGGAAGAGAGATGGAGGTCGCAGTGGATTAAAAAGACAAAAATCAATGCCCCTTGGAAGAGTGGTAGAGGTTACAGTGGAATAAAAAGACAATATCAATGCCTCTTGCAAGAGCTGTGGAGTTCAGAGTGGTTTAAATTGACGGGTTTAATGCCCCTTGGAAGAGACGTGGAGGTCACAGTAGCTTAACAAGACGGTTTTAATGCCCCTTGGAAGAGTGGTGGAGGTCGCAGTTAGAGATGAGCGTTGTTCGACTCGAACTGTTCGCCAATCTCAAATTCGAGCTGTTTTGGGCGGTGTTCGAGCCGTTCAGCGAACACGAACGATTTGAGAAAAATTCGGCTGTTCGAGGTTATGTTCCATGACTGTTCGTGCACCAAAATCATAACTGGATTTTTTCTCAGTAATCATGAAAATTAATGTTAATACGCAGTTTGAGTGTACAGCGGGGTGGGGGGAGGGGCAGGGGATGGATCTCTGCAGGAATAATGAAGATGTCCATTTTTTATTCTCTTTCCCGCATTTACAGTGGGGAGGTGCAATCTGTCAGCCTATCAGCAGCGCACACACGGAGCGAAGTGCTTTTTTTCACACAAGCAAGGGCATGTGTCATTGGCAGTGTATGTCACATGTCCTTGCCCTATAAGACCCAGCCATTTTCCCCGTTGCCACCATTTTCTAACTGCTGCAGCTGCGTGTTAGACGGCACCGCTGTTGCTGTGTGCGCTATACCTTGTTAATTTCAAGCCAATTTTCGCACAAATCTACAGATAGCTTGGGAGTAGGGAATAGTAGTGATTGCAGTCCTTTTAAGGACTAGGTTACAGCATTTCCTACGACTTTTATCAGGCAGGTCTGTGCTCTTAAATAGATAGATTGTGGGAGTAAAGACTAATTGTAATTGCAGTCCTATTCAGGACTAGGTTACATCAGTTCCTATCAGTTTTTGCCAGGCAGGTCTGTGCCAGTGCTGTGCAAGTTTTTTTCACAGCATTTGGCTGAACCTAGCAAAGCTAATCCTTTTTGGCCTATTGCAGAGTGTGTAAGTCAGTGGAGTAGCCTATCTGTGTTGCAAGATATACCACCTGTGTATAGAATACCAATTTTTTTACTGCACCTAGTGAAGTAAAATCTTTTGGGCATAGCATCATTCTATTAGTCCATCTATACTGACCTCCATCAGGTTGCAAATTAAAAATAATTTTTATCTGCATCTAGCTCTGAAAAAATATTTGGCCTTCTAGCAGTGTGTGGGACTTTCTCTATTAGTCCATCTATACTGACCTCCATCAGTTTGCAAATTAAAAATAATTTTTTGTCTGCATCTAGCTTTGAAAAAATATTTGGCCTTCTAGCAGTGTGTGGGACTTTCTCTATTAGTCCATCTATACTGACCTCCATCAGGCTGCAAATTAAAAATAATTTTTATTTGCATCTACCTCTGAAAAAATATTTGGCCTTCTAGCAGTGTGTGGGACTTTCTCTATTAGTCCATCTATACTGACCTCCATCAGGCTGCAAATTCAAAATAATTTTGTGTCTGCATCTAGCTCTGAAAAAATATTTGGGCTTCTAGCAGTGTGTGGGACTTTCTCTATTAGTCCATCTATACTGACCTCCATCAGGCTGCAAATTAAAAATAATTTTTATCTGCATCTACCTCTGAAAAAATATTTGGCCTTCTAGCTGTGTGTGGGACTTGTTCTATTAGTCCATCTATACTGACCTCCATCAGGTTGCAAACTGAATATAATTTTTTTCTGCATCTACCTCTGAAAAAATATTTGGCCTTCTAGCTGTGTGTGGGACTTTCTCTATTAGTCCATCTATACTGACCTCCATCAGGTTGCAAATTAAAAATAATTTTTTGTCTGCATCTAGCTCTGAAAAAATATTTGGCCTTCTAGCAGTGTGTGGGACTTTCTCTATTAGCCATCTATACTGACCTCCATCAGGTTGCAAACTGAATATAATTTTTTTCTGCATCTACCTCTGAAAAAATATTTGGGCTTCTAGCTATGTGTGGGACTTGTTCTATTAGTCCATCTATACTGACCTTCATCAGGTTGCAAACTGAATATAATTTTTTTCTGCATCTAGCTCTGAAAAAATATTTGGCCTTCTAGCAGTGTGTGGGACTTTCTTTATTAGTCCATCTATACTGACCTCCATCAGGTTGCAAATTAAAAATAATTTTTATCTGTATCTAGCTCTGAAAAAATATTTGGCCTTCTAGCAGTGTGTGGGACTTTCTCTATTAGTCCATCTATACTGACCTCCATCAGGTTGCAAATTCAAAATAATTTTTTGTCTGCATCTAGCTCTGAAAAAATATTTGGCCTTCTAGCAGTGTGTGGGACTTTCTCTATTAGTCCATCTATACTGACCTCCATCAGGCTGCAAATTAAAAATAATTTTTATCTGCATCTACCTCTGAAAAAATATTTGGCCTTCTAGCAGTGTGTGTGACTTTCTCTATTAGTCCATCTATACTGACCTCCATCAGGTTGCAAACTGAATATAATTTTTTTCTGCATCTAGCTCTGAAAAAATATTTGGCCTTCTAGCAGTGTGTGGGACTTTCTCTATTAGTCCATCTATACTGACCTCCATCAGGTTGCAAACTGAATATAATTTTTTTCTGCATCTAGCTCTGAAAAAATATTTGGCCTTCTAGCAGTGTGTGGGACTTTCTCTATTAGTCCATCTATACTGACCTCCATCAGGTTGCAGATTAAAAATAATTTATATCTGCATCTAGCTCTGAAAAAATATTTGGCCTTCTAGCAGTGTGTGGGACTTTCTCTATTAGTCCATCTATACTGACCTCCATCAGGTTGCAAATTAAAAATAATTTTTTGTCTGCATCTCGCTCTGAAAAAATATTTGGCCTTCTAGCAGTGTGTGGGACTTTCTCTATTAGTCCATCTATACTGACCTCCATCAGGTTGCAAACTGAATATATTTTTTTTCTGCATCTACCTCTGAAAAAATATTTGGGCTTCTAGCTGTGTATAGGACTTGTTCTATTAGTCCATCTATACTGACCTCCATCAGGTTGCAAACTGAATGCAATTTTTTTCTGCATCTACCTCTGAAAAAATATTTGGCCTTCTAGCAGTGTGTGGGACTTTCTCTATTAGTCCATCTATACTGACCTCCATCAGGTTGCAAATTGAATATAATTTTTTTCTGCATCTAACCCAGCCAATAGTTTTGGCCTAATACCACAGTTTGGCCACTCAGCTCTGCTCGGTTCCCATCCATTGTTTTTTTGTGCAAACAACTCCAGAGTTGTGAATTAGTTAACCACCAAAATGAGTGGAAAAAGGCCTGCTGCTGGTGGAAAGGGGAATAGGCGTGTTGGGAAGGGGAAAAAAGGTTGTGTCCGTGGGGTAGGTGTTAAAGCAACAGTAACATCTGCAGAAGAAAGACCATCTTCCAGCCAAACTAAAATGTCTACTTCTTTTAGCGGACAATGTGATAAGATCCCTTTCTTACGGCCACGCCAATCGCTACAAATTCCAGATGAGGCACAAAAACAGCAGGTGCTTCATCGGATATCAAGTGTTCCTTTAAGTGGGCTCTCCTCCACATCAACTTCAACATCACAAATACTCCAGTCCTCAAAGGTGTCACCCCAATCGCACTTGCTTCCTCACAGCTCCCAAATCTCCAGCTGCCCGTCTGAGTATGAGGTAGAACATATGGTTGAGTCTGCAGAGCTGTTTACTCATACTATAGCCTGGGAATCAGAGGTCGACTCCAGCGCTTCTGTGAATCCAGACGAGGAAATGATCTGCACTGATGCCCAGAATCTTTATGAGTCGGATCCAGGACCGGACCAGACGCAGAAGGTTCTGACCATGATGTAGACCCTCATTCCCAAACTGTAACTCCTGTTGGTGGAGACAATGAGGAAGATGATGATGAGACTCAAATACCTGATTGGAGCGACAACTTTAGTTTTTTGTCAGGGCAGGAACAGGTTGGCTCTGAGGACGACGGGTGTGATAACGCACAGGGTGATGATGATGAGGTTGGAGATCCCACTTACTGTCAACCCACAGTCAGCCAAGAGATGAGGTCAGCAGAGGAGGTGGAGGAAGATGCTAGTGACGACGAGGTCAGGTTGCGCCTTCCTGGACAGAGACGTAGTACTGGAAGCACGTCAACAACTGCATCCTCAAACACAACTCTGCCTCTCATCACAAGTCGTGGTGGCTCTTCAGGTCGCATGGGTGCTAAGCCTTGCATAGCCTGGGCATTTTTTCAGATCGATAAAGATGACCCAACTCGTGTTATCTGTAACATTTGTCAGCAAAAGCTAAGTAGAGGCCAAAAAATACATAGTTTGAGTACTTCATGCATGAACCGGCACATGGACATGAAGCATAAGTTGCAGTGGGAAGCTCAGTGTGCTACAATGCGGCCTAGCCGGCCGGGCCAACCACCGTCTGCCATATCTTGTGCATCCGCGGCCTCTTCATCCTCTGTGACTGGGGGGACAGCAGTCACACCTGTTTTGGGGCGCAGACCTGCCACCTCTTTACCCGCAACAGCCAGCGTGATTGGCAGGTCATCATTTTCTTTGGAGGTGGTAACACCAGCTGGTGTTGAGCGCTGTCCGACATCGATAGCACCACCTTTGGATCAAGGCAACCTAACATGTCCGCCTGCATCTTCCTCACAGACCGGCAGTTTGCCGGGGACACCCTTATCAACCCCGTCTAAGCACAATAGCCAGCCCTCGGTCCCTCAGATGTGGACAAGTAAAAGACCATTTCCTCCTAGCCATAAGAAAGCTAAGAGGTTGAATTTCACCATCTGCATGCTCTTGGCTACAGAAATGCTGCCTTTCCGCCTGGTGGACACAGAGGATTTTCGAGACCTTATGTCGGTCGCAGTGCCCCAGTACCAGATGCCCAGTCGGCACTACTTCTCAAAGAAAGGTGTGCCTGCGCTCCACCAGCATGTCGCACACAACATCACCGCTTCTTTGAGAAACTCTGTGTGTGACAGGGTGCATTTCACCACAGACACTTGGACGAGTAGGCATGGACAGGGGCGTTACATGTCGCTGACTGGGCACTGGGTAACTATGGTGACAGCAGGACAAGGGGCTGCTGTCCAAGTCTTGCCGTCCCCACGAGTTGTGCGTCAATCCTCTTTATGTCAAAGTTCCTCCACTGCTTCTGCCTCCTCAACCTCCTCTCGGTCTTCCACCTGCACCCAAAGCCTGTCTGGTCATGCCACAAGCTTTCTAACTGCGCAGAAGGGATCCTGCACACCTCCTTACTATGCTGGCAGTAGGGCTCAACGTCATCAGGCGGTTTCTACTTTGAAATGTCTGGGAAATGTGAGTCACACAGCTGAGGAGTTGTGGTCAGCTCTGGAGAACCAATTTCATGAATGGTTGTCTCCACTGGACCTGAAACCAGGGAAGGCCGTGTGCGACAATGCTGCAAACCTGGGTGCGGACCTTTGCCGGGGCAATGTCACACACGTGCCTTGTATGGCTCACGTGTTGAACCTGGTTGTCCAGCAATTTTTAGCCCACTATCCCAGACTAGATGGCCTTCTGCAGATGGCACGGTCGCTGTGTGCTCACTTCCGCCGTTCGCATCCCGCAGCTCAGCGACTTACATCTCTACAGAAGTCGTTGGGCCTGCCACTTCACTGGCTAAAATGCGATGTGCCTACCCGGTGGAATTCAACTCTGCACATGTTGCAGCGACTGTGGCAGCACCGACAAGCCCTGGTGCAATACGTTCTGACGTATAGCCTGGGCCAACGAGATCCAGAGGTGGGGCAAATCACGCTGGAGGAGTGGTCTCAGATCAGGGACCTATGCACCCTTCTGCACAGTTTTGAAATGGCGACGAAGATGTTTAGTGCTGACGATGCCATTATCAGCATGACTATTCCGGTGATTTACATGCTGGAGCACATGTTAAACAGAATTCGGAGTCAGGTGGTGGCACAAGAGGAGGTGGAGGAAGTAGAGGAGGAGGAGTCGTATGCGGAAGGGCTAACATCTGCAAGGTCCAGACGGTCGGCAGCACCAAGGCGGCAGTCATGTGAGGGTGGGGGAGATGGTTTTACCAGGGCGCATGGTAGCAGCCAAACTAGTGAGGAAGATGCAGGAGCCCAGGAAGAAGTGGAGGACGAACTGATGGAAGACTCATCAGATGAGGGAGACCTTGATCACATTTCTGTTGTGCGAGGTTGGGGGGAGAGGACAGAGGAAGGAAGCATGATTGTTACCTCGCCACCAACACAACAGGGACTTGGTGCTCCTGGATGCGCAACACACATGAGTGCCTTCTTGCTGCACTACCTGCAACATGACCCTCGAATTGTGAGAATTAGAAATAATCCTGACTACTGGGTTGCCACACTGTTAGATCCCCGGTACAAAAGTAAATTTGCAGAAATTATTCCTGCCATAGAAAGGGATGCACGCATGCAGGAGTATCAGCAGAGACTGTTGCAGAATCTTACATGTGCTTTTCCACAAAACACCAGTGGTGCACGTAGTGAATCTCACAGTTCCAACTTGCCAACCGTGGGACCGTCAAGTGTTCAGCACTCAAACCGTAACAGAACCACAGTATCTGCTGGTAACATCAATTTTGCGGAATCATTTCACCACTTTTTTAGCCCATCCTTTGCAAGGCCACAGGAGACAAGAATTCTGACATATAGTCAACGCCTAGAGACGATGGTACAGGAGTATCTCCAAGTAAACATTGAAGCCATGACTGTGTCACTGGACCCTTGCTCTTTTTGGGCTTCCAATCTGGATAAATGGCCGGAGCTAGCCACTTACGCCTTGGAGATCTTGTCATGCCCCGCAGCCAGCGTTCTGTCTGAACGTGTGTTCAGCGCTGCTGGTGGTGTGCTGACAGATAAGCGCACGCGGCTCTCCACTGATAATGTAGACAGACTCACGTTCATAAAGATGAACAAATCATGGATCCGAAACGACTTTTCTACCCCTGTGTCATCCTGGGGAGAGTAAAAGCTTGATGATTGGTTAAAATCACCCTACCAACTGTTTTAAGCTTTCAAATTACTAATCATGTTTATCTGTATCTTGGCTGGAAAATAATTTGGGCTTTGTAGCAGTGTGCAGCACTGATTCTATTAGGCCATCTATAATAAGCTCCACCAGATTTTAAATTACTAATCATGCTTATCTGTATCTTGACTGGAAATTAATTTGGGCTTTGTAGCAGTGTGCAGCACTGATCCTATTAGGCCATCTATACTAAGCTCCACCAGATTTAAAATTAATAATAATTTTTAGCTGCATCTAGCCCGGAAAATAATTTTGGGGCTCCGAGATGCGCAAGACACATAAGTGCCTTCTTGTTGCACTACCTGCAACATGACCCTCATATTGTCAGAATTCGAAGTAATCATGACTACTGGGTTGCCACACTCTTAGATCCCCCAAACTTTTCGATCAACATTTTCATTTTAATAAAGACCAAAAAAATGGTCATTTTTGAAATTATAAGCATTAGCAGGTTATTAGAAACTGAAATCAAACAGTTTTCAACTCAAAACTTTATTCTAGGTGATGTTACATTTTCACATAGGACCCCTTGTTCGAAAGGAGCTTCTGAACTCTCTCGTCCATTGAATTTGTCAGGTTTTGGATGGTTTCTGCTTCAATTGTTTTGCATGAGGACAGAATACCCTCCCAGAGCTGTTGGTTAGATGTGAACTGCCTCCCGCCATCATAGACACTCCTTTTGATGATGCTCCAGAGGTTCTGAATGGGGTAGAGGTCAGGGGAGCATGGGGGTCACACCATAAGTTTGTCCCCTTTTATGCCCATATCAGCCAGAGATGCAGATGTTTTATGTGCAGCATGAGATGGTGCATTATCATGCAAAAAAATGATCTTGCTGTGAAATATACGGTTCTTCTTCTTGAACCATGGCAGGAAGTGCTGTTTGAGAAAATCCACATACATTATGGAGTACATCTTTAGCGCCTTCAGGGATCCTAAAGGGGCCGACAATCTCTCTCCCCATGATTCCAGCCCAAAAGATTACTCCACCTCCTCCTTGTTGGCGCTGTAGCCGTGTTTGCGTGGGGTGTCCATCAACCAGCCATCCTCCACTCCATTCATCTGGACCATCGAGCGCTGCACGGCACTCATCCGTGAACAAAACAGTTTTGAAATCAGTCTTCATGTAATGTTTGGCCCACTGGAGCCGTTTCTGCTTGTGTGAAGTGGATAGAGGAGGTCGACAGGATGGCGTATGCACAGCTGCAAACCTCTGAAGGACCCTGCATCTTGTTGTTCGGGGGACATTGGAGGCACCAGCAGCTTCAAAAACTTGTCTGCTGCTATGACAAGGCTTTTTTGCCGCTGCTCTTTTAACCTGATGTAATTGCCTGTAGGAAAGAGTCCTCAATTTGCCCTTATCAGCAAGCACACGTGTGTACTGTGAATCAGCTACATACTTCTTGATTGCCAAGACACTTCATCCTGATCATCGCACAATGTTGATTGTAGTCATGCCTTGACCTAAACACTCCACAATTTGTTGCTTCTCAGCAGCCGACACATCCTTTTTCTTTCCCATTTTGGCAGAAAATGTAGGCTGCTTAATAATGTGAGACAGCCTTCTTAAGTAGTCTTGCCTTTCATTGGACACACCTGCCAAACTAATTAGCACAGGTGTCTGCAATTGCTTACAGTGATATAAAGAGCCCTGACACACATCACCATCAATGAGTTTAACTGACAAACAAACAAATTCTTCCCTTATCACTCCTAAACACTTTTTGCATAATAATTTGGAACACAGTGTACATGTGCTTTTCCACAAAACACCAGTGGTTCACGTAGTGAATCTTACAGTTCTAACTTGCCAACCGTGGTCTGTATGGAGTTGTTCAATAAAGGGCCCAAAATTAAGATAACATAGATGGGAGAGGTCTCTATGAATAGGAATTCCTAAGTATTTGATACCCTGTGAGGGCCAGGCAAAGGGAAAGTTGGACTGGATGGAATCCTATATGGATTTGGGGAGGGAGACATCGTGGGCCTCAGACTTCGCTGCATTGATTTTAAAATTTGACCATGTAACAAAGTGATCTATTTCAGCCATAACAGCATGGATGGATATATGTGATTGAGTGATATATACTAGGACATCATCAGCAAATAGAGAGCACTTGTACTCGGTGCCTCCCACCTCAATCCACCTAATATTGGGGTTATGGCGAATTGATGAGAGCAGGTGCTCCGTCACTAGGATGTATAAGAGAGGGGACAGAGGACATCCCTGCCTTGTCCCATTGGTGATTGTGAAAGGTGATGAAAATGTTCTGATGCACCCCCTGGGCCTTGGGACACCCGGAGCCGGACCCTTTTTGGTGGATGCTGGTGGTTGTAGTCTTCGTGGCGGCGACCTGGTTCCGTGGCTCAGGGTGGTCAAACCAGTGGCGGAACTATTTATGTGGTTTTGATGTTTAAATGTCCGACTACGCCACCCGTGGATTGCGGTCAGAGTGAACCGCCGCTGCAGGGCAGACCGCTGAGGCTGGTGTTGTGGGTGCAGCAGAGCGTAGCATAACTCCCCACGGGAGGAGTATAGCCTCAGGGCAGTGTATGCAGAGGATGGGGGTGATGGTGCAGGGCAGCAGCAGTAACGACACGGAGTCAGTGATGCAGTCCAGGGCCTTTACTCACAGTTCTTATCCAGACCACGTCAGCAGGTAACGGCTGCCCACGTCGTACTGTGCTCACCAGGTGAGGGGCTCAGACAACTCCAAGATAACTTTGGAGCGCTTCACAGGACCCCCTTTGTGTGTCCTTTGTCTGGCCTTTCTTATCAACCCTTCTGTCCGGCTGCCTCGGGCCTCCTCTTGGTAAACTTGGCGCCAGTTTCCCTGACCCTATGTGGTGCCTTCCTAGCGGGTGTAGCGAGGGGCTGCGCCACATAAAATGTCACAGCCTCCGGTTTCTAGCTGAGGGTCGTTTCCTGCCTCCACTAGTTTCGGGGACCGGTCTCCCCCTTTGGCCTGACCCCTCCACGCAGGTGGATTCGGGCGTGCGGTGGCCACTCGCCCGTCCGCACCCCTGGGATCCCTTCATTCCTCGTTCCTGGAGCCTTCTCCGCTCCTCTTCCTTCCTTCTCCCTCTTCCAGGCCTGGGCCTCTGTTACTAGGCCCGCCTCCGGAGCAGAGCTCATGCAGAGCCCCTGCTTCCTGCCACTTCTGCTCAGACTTCTCTGCACTGAACTAAGATGGTGCCCACCTTTTATACTCCCTTCTCTATGCACCCAGGAACTGCTTCCTCTCTGCTCCTGCACTATAGGGTTCCCTTCCTCAGTGTTCCCTCCCCCCACTCCAGCCAGGGACAGGGACTGTCGTGCCCATCTCAGAGGCATATTGGTCGCCCTGCCCCACGGCAATGTGGTGTAATGCATGCAGGTGTCGGGTCCTGATCCACACTCCATCCTTACCTGAGAGTGAGATATCACACCTCTGGGTGAGGTGCAATACCTCTGTAGCAACCGAGCCCTCAGGGTGCTACAGTTCCATCTATCTTCAGCCTAGGTGACGTATTGTGATACAGGGCCATGATTTTGGCTATAAAAGGGTCCCCTAGACCCCTACCCCAAGCTTTTTAAGAGAATCATATATGGCGTGCCAGGAGACTCTATGGAATGCTTTCTCAGCATCCAACGAGAGTATCTAATTACAAATTTTTAACTGCATCTAGCCCAGGAAATACTTTGTGCCTAGTAGCAGTGTCTGTTAGTCAGCGGATTATCCCGGCTATTAAGCAAGCTACACCACCTGTAGTTTGGACACTTAATTTTTTCAAAGGAAATGCTTCGGGACCACGGGATACTCAGTGAAAAGCATCAGGAGGCACCCCAAGGCATAGGGGCTGGGACTGGCAGTAGGATGCCTTGCGGTGGACAGCCGAGCTCGATCCTTATAAAAGCTTTTTAACTGCAGCAGCTTTAGTGGACGCTACTGGAGCTGGAATTACGCGGCTGCTGGCATGAGACTTGCCCTCCAATATATCCTTGTAAATGGATTTAAAGTGTATTCATTCAAATTAGAGAGACAATTTAAATTAAAAAGCTTAGAGCTGCCTCTACCACAGGGGGGCTTGCTCGACCCACCAGCGGACAGGCACCAGTATTGGGAGAGGGGGGCTGGCCGTCAGGGTTCACAGCGGCTCTGGCACAAACCCGGCGACACGGAGGTGGCACGGGCAGGAGCGGACTGAACGTGTCGGCTTCTCACTTTTTGGATTTAAGAAGGGCATGCCTATATCTGTGTCTCCCCCTCCTTTTACTCCTCCACCTCTTTTCTTTTCGCATGACTATATGTACTTGTCACTTTTCCATGTGTTAGTTGTGTCTTCTGAGCAGTTTGTCAGCTTTTGGACACCTTTGAAGGTGTTTTCTATGTGTTTCTATGTGTTTTTGTTTGCTTGCCATTGGTTTTAACGGTGTTCGAAGGTGTTCGACGAACAGTTCGACGAACAGTTCGGCGAACACACGGGTGTTCGACGAAATGAACCGAACTCGAACACTACGGGGGTGGCTCAACACTAGTCGCAGTGGATTAAAAAGACATTATCGATGCCCTTTGGAAGAGTGGTGGAGGTCGCAGTGGTATAAAAAGAAAATATCAATGCCCCTTAGTAGAGTGGTGGAGGTTACAGTAGAAAAAAAAGACAATATCAATGTTCCTTGGAAGAGGGGTGAAGGTCGCAGTGGAATAAAAAGACAATATCAATGTCCCTTGGAAGAGTGTTGGAGGTCGCAGTGGATTAAAAAGACAATATAAATGCCCCTTGGAAGAGTGGTGGAGGTCGCAGTGGAATAAAAAGACAATATCAATGCCCCGTGGAAGGAGGTGGAAGTCACAGTAGCTTAACAAGATTCTTTTAAAGCCCCTTGGAGGAGTGGTAGAGGTCGCAGTGGATTAAAAAGACAATATCAATGCCCCTTGGAAGAGTGGTGGAGGTTACAGTGGAATAAAAAGACAATATCAATGCCCCTTGGAAGAATGGTGGAGGTTACAGTGGAATAAAAGGACAATATCATTGCCCCTTGGAAGAGTGGTGGAGGTTACAGTGGAATAAAAAGACAATATCAATGACACTTGGAAGAGTGGTGGAGGTCGCAGTGGAATAAAAAGACAATATTAATGCCCTTTGGAAGAGTGGTGCAGGTCGCAGTAAAATAAAAAGACAATATCAATGCCCCTTGGAAGAGTGGTGGAGGTTACAGTGGAATAAAAAGACAATATCAATGCCCCTTGGAAGAGCTGTGGAGTTCACAGTGGTTTAACCTGAAGGTTTTAAGGCACCGTGGAATAGACGTGGAGGTCACAGTAGCTAAACAAGACGGTTTTAATGCTTCTTGGAAGAGAGATGGAGGTCGCAGTGAATTAAAAAGACAAAATCAATGCCCCTTGGAAGAGTGGTGGAGGTTACAGTGGAATAAAAAGACAATATCAATGCCTCTTGCAAGAGCTGCGGAGTTCAGAGTGGTTTAAATTGACGGGTTTAATGCCCCTTGGAAGAGAAATGGAGGTCACAGTAGCTTAACAAGACGGTTTTAATGCCCCTTGGAAGAGTGGTGGAGGTCGCAGTGGATTAAAAAGACATTATCGATGCCCCTTGGAAGAGTGGTGGAGGTCGCAGTGGTATAAAAAGAAAATATCAATGCCCCTTAGAAGAGTGGTGGAGGTTACAGTAGAAAAAAAAGACAATATCATTGTTCCTTGGAAGAGGGGTGAAGGTCGAAGTGGAATAAAAAGACAATATCAATGTCCCTTGGAAGAGTGTTGCAGGTCGCAGTGGAATAAAAAGACAATATCAATGACCCGTGGAAGGGAGGTGGAGGTCACAGTAGCTTAACAAGACTCTTTTAAAGCCCCTTGGAGGAGTGGTAGAGGTCGCAGTGGATTAAAAAGACAATATCAATGCCCCTTGGAAGAGTCGTGGAGGTTACAGTGGAATAAAAAGACAATATCAATGCCCCTTGGAAGAATGGTGGAGGTTACAGTGGAATAAAAAGACAATATCCTTGCCCCTTGGAAGAGTGGTGGAGGCTCCAATTAAATAAAAAGACAATATCAATGCCACTAGGAAGAGTTGTGGAGGTCTCAGTAAAATAAAAAGACAATATCAATGCCCCTTGGAGGAGTGGTGGAGGTTAGAGTGGAATAAAAAGACAATATCAATGCCCCTTGGAAGAGCTGTGGAGTTCACAGTGATTTAGCCAGAAAGTTTTAATGCACCGTGGAATAGACGTGGAGGTCACAGTAGCTTAACAAGACGGTTTCAATGCTTCTTGGAAGAGTGATGGAGGTTGCAGTGGATTAAAAAGACAATATCAATGCCCTGTGTAAGAAACTTGGAGGTCACAGTAGCTTAACAAGACAGTTTTAATGCCCCTTGGAAGAATGGTGGAGGTCGCAGTGGAATAAAAAGACAATGTCAATGCCCCTTGGAAGAGTGATGGAGGTTAGAGTGGAATAAAAAGACAATACAACTGCCCCTTGGAAGAGATGTGGAGTTCAGAGTGGTTTAACCAGACGGTTTTAATGCCCATTGGAAGTGACGTGGAGGACACAGTAGCTTAAAAAGACGTTTTTAATGCCAATTGGAAAAGTGGTGGAGGTCGCAGTGGAATAAAAATACAATATCAATGCCCCTTGGAAGAGTGGTGGAGGTGGCAGTGGAATAAAAAGATAATATCAATGCCCCTTGGAAGAATGATGGAGGTTAGAGTGGAATAAAAAGACAATACTAATGCCCCTTGGAAGAGCTGTGGAGTTCAGAGTGGTTTAACCAGATGATTTTATTGCCCCTTGGAAGAGACGTGGAGGTCACAGTAGATTAAAAAGATTGTTTTATTGCTTCTTGGAAAAGTGGTGGAGGTCACAGGCGATTAAAAAGACAATATCAGTGCCCCGTGGAAGACACGAGGAGGTCACAGTAGCTTAACAAGACAGTTTTAATGCCCCTTGTAAGAGTGGTGGAGGTCGCAGTGGAATAAAAAGACAATATCAATGCCCCTTGAAAGAGTGGTGGAGGTTACAGTGAAATAAAAAGACAATATCAATGCCTCTATAAAGAGCTATGGAGTTCAGAGTGGTTTAACCAGGCGGTTTTAATGCCCCTTGGAAGAGATGTGGAGGTCACAGGAGCTTAACAAGACTGTTTTAATGCCCCTTGGTAGAGTGGTGGAGGTCTCAGTGGATTAAAAAGACAATATCAATGCCACTTGGAAGAGTGGTGAAGGTCCCAGTGGAATAAAAAGACAATATCAATTCCCCTTGGAAGAGTGATGGAGGTTACAGTGTAATAAAAAGACAATATCAATGCCCCGTGAAAGAGATGTGGAGGTCACAGAAGCTTAACAAGACGGTTTTAATGCCCCTTGGAAGAGAGGTGGAAGTTGCAGTGGAATAAAAAGACAATATCAATGCCTCTTTGAAGAGTGCTGGAGGTTACATTGGAATAAAAAGACAATATCAATGCCCCTTGCAAGAGCTGTGGAGTTCAGAGTGGTTTAAATTGACGGATTTAATTCCCCGTGGAATTGACGTGGAGGTCAAAGTAGCTTAACAACACGGTTTTAATGCCCCTTGGACGAGTGGTGGATGTTACAGTGAAATTAAAAAACAATACCAATGCCCCGTGGAAGAGACGTGGAGGTCACAGTAGCTTAACAAAATGGTTTTAATGCCCCTTGGAGGACTGGTGAAGGTCGCAGAGGAATGAAAAGACAATATCGATGCCCTTTGGAAGAGTGGTGGAGGTTACAGTGGAATAAAAAGACAATAATAATGCCCCTTAGAAGAGCTGTGGATTTCAGAGTGTTTTAACCAGACGGTTTTAATGCCCCTTGGAAGAGACGTGGAGGTCACAGTAGCTTATCAAAACTGTTTTAATGCCCCTTGGAAGAGTGTTGGAGGTCGCAGTGGATTAAAAAGACAATATCAATGCCACTTAGAAGAGTGGTGGAGGTCACAGTGGAATAAAAAGACAATATCAATTCCACTTGGAAGAGATGTGGAGGTCGCAGTGGAATAATAAGACAATATCAATGCCTCGTGGAAGAGACTTGGAGGTCACAGTAGCTTAACAAGATGGTTTTAATGCCCCTTGGAAGAGAGGTATAGGTCGCAGTGGAATAAAAAGACAATATCAATGCCCCTTGGAAGAGTGGTGGAGGTCGCCGTGGAATAAAAGGACAATATTAATGCCCTTTGGAAGAGTGGTGCAGGTCGCAGTAAAATAAAACCACAATATCAATGCCCCTTGGAAGAGTGGTGGACGTTACAGTGGAATAAAACCACAATATCAATGCCCCTTGGAAGAGCTGTGGAGTTCACAGTGGTTTAACCAGAAGGTTTTAAGGCACCATGGAATAGACGGGGAGGTCACAGTAGCTAAACAAGATGGTTTTAATGCTTCTTGGAAGAGAGATGGAGGTCGCAGTGGATTAAAAAGACAAAATCAATTCCCCTTGGAAGAGTAGTGGAGTTTACAGTGGAATAAAAAGACAATATCAATGCCTCTTGCAAGAGCTGTGGAGTTCAGAGTGGATTAAATTGACGGGTTTAATGCCCCTTGGAAGAGACGTGGAGGTCACAGTAGCTTAACAAGACGGTTTTTATGCCCCTTGGAAGTGTGGTGGAGGTCGCAGTGGATTAAAAAGACATTATCGATGCCCCTTGGAAGAGTGGTGGAGTACGCAGTGGAATAAAAAGAAAATATCAATGCCCCTTAGAAGAGTGGTGGAGGTTACAGTGGAAAAAAAAGACAATATCAATGTTCCTTGGAAGAGGGGTGAAGGTCGCAGTGGAATAAAAAGACAACATCAATGTCCCTTGGAAGAGTGGTGGAGGTCGCAGTGGATTAAAAAGACAATATCAATGCCCCTTGGAAGAGTGGTGGAGGTCGCAGTGGAATAAAAAGACAATATCAATGCCCCGTGGAAGGGACATGGAGGTCACAGTAGCTTAATAAGATGGTTTTAATGCCCCTTGGAAGAGTTGTGGAGGTCGCAGTGGATTAAAAAGACTATCAAATCCCCTTGGAAGAGTAGTGGAGGTCGCAGAGGAAAAAAAAGACAATATCAATGCCCCTTGGAAAAGTGGTGGAGGTTACAGTTGAATAAAAAGAAAATATCAATGCCTCTTGTAAGAGCTGTTGAGTTCAAAGAGGTTTAACAATGCGGTTTTAATGCCCCTTGGAAGAGACGTGGAGGTCACAGAAGCTTATCAAGACTGTTTTAAAGCCCCTTCTTGGAGTGGTAGAGGTCGCTGTGGATTAAAAAGACAACATCAATGCCCCTTGGAAGAATGGTGGAGCTTACAGTGGAATAAAAAGACAATATCAATGCCCCTTGGAAGAGTGGTGGTGGTTACAGTGGAATAAAAAGACAATATCAATGTCCCTTGGAAGAATGGTGGAGGTTACAATGGAATAAAAAGACAATATCAATGCCCCTTGGAAGAGTGGAGAAGGTTCCAATTAAATAAAAAGACAATATCAATGCCCCTTGGAAGAGACATGGAGGTCACAGTGGAATAAAAAGACAATATTAATGCCCCTTGGAAGAGTGGTGGAGGACGCAGTAAAATAAAAAGACAATATCAAAGCTCCTTGGAAGAGTGGTGGAGGTTAGAGGGGAATAAAAAAACAATATCAATGCCCCTTGGAAGAGCTGTGGAGTTCACAGTGGTTTAACCAGAAAGTTTTAATGCTCCGTTTTAATAGACGTGGAGGTCACAGTAGCTTAACAAGACGGTTTCAATGCTTCTTGGAAGAGTGATGGAGGCTGCAGTGGATTAAAAAGACAATATCAATGCCCCTTGGAAGAGTGGTGGAGGTTACAGTGGAATAAAAAGACAATATCAATGCCCTGTGTAAGAAACTTGGAGGTCACAGTAGCTTAACAAGACCGATTTAATGCCCCTTAGAAGAGTGATGGAGGTCGCAGTGGATTAAAAAGACAATATCAATGCCCTTTGGAAGAGTGGTGGAGGTCGCAGTGGAATAAAAATACAATATCAATGCCCCTTGGTAGAGTGGTGGAGGTTACAGTGGAATTTAAGGACAATATCAAAGCCCCGTGGAAGAGATGTGAAGGTCACTGTAGCTTAACAAGACAGTTTTAATGCCCCTTGGAAGAATGGTGGAGGTCGCAGTGGAATAAAAAGACAATGTCAATGCCCCTTGGAAGAGTGGTGGAGGTTAGAGCGGAATAAAAAGACAATACCAATGCCCCTTGGAAGAGCTGTGAAGTTCAGAGTGGTTTAACCAGACGGTTTTAATGGCCATTGGAAGTGACATGGAGGACACAGTAGCTTAAAAAGACAATTTTAATGCCCCTTGAAAAAGTGGTGGAGGTCACAGTGGAATAAAAAGACAATATCAATGCCCCTTGGAAGAGTGGTGGAGGTGGCAGTAGAATAAAAAGACAATATCAATGCCCCTTGGAAGAATGATGGAGTTTGCAGTGGAATAAAAAGACAATGTCAATGCCCCTTGGAAGAGTGGTGGAGGTTAGAGTGGAATAAAAAGACAATACCAATGCCCCTTGGAAGAACTGTGCAGTTCAGAGTGGTTTAACCAGATGGTTTTATTGCCCCTTGGAAGAGACGTGGAGGTCACAGTAGATTAAAAAGATGGTTTTAATGCCCCTTGGAAAAGTGGTGGAGGTCACAGTGGATTAAAAAAACAATATCAATGCCCCGTGGAAGACACATGGAGGTCACAGTAGCTTAAGAAGACAGTTTTAATGTCCCTTGGAAGACTGGTGGAGATCGCAGTGGAATAAAATGACAATATCAATGCCCCTTGAAAAAGTGGTTGAGGTTACAGTGAAATAAAAAGACAATATCAATGCCTCTTGAAAGAGCTGTGGAGTTCAGAGTGGTTTAACCATGCGATTTTAATGCCCCTTGGAAGAGATGTGGAGGTCACAGAAGTTTATCAAGACTGTTTAAAAGCCCCTTGGAGGAGTGGTAGAGGTCGCTGTGGATTAAAAAGACAATATCAATGCCCCTTGGAAGAGTGGTATCGGTTACAGTGGAATAAAAAGACAATATCAATGCCCCTTGGAAGAGTGGTGGTGGTTACAGTGGAATAAAAAGACAATATCAATGTCCCTTGGCAGAATGGTGGAGGTTACAGTGGAATAAAAAGACAATATCAATGCCCCTTGGAAGAGTGGTGAAGGTTCCAATTAAATAAAAAGACAATATCAATGCCCCTTGGAAGAGACGTGGAGGTCACAGTGGAATAAAAAGACAATATTAATGCCCCTTGGAAGAGTGGTGGAGAACGCAGTAAAATGAAAAGACAATATCAATGCCCCTTGGAAGAGTGGTGGAGGTTAGAGGGGAATAAAAAGACAATATCAATGCCCCTTAAAAAAGTGGTTGAGGTTACAGTGAAATAAAAAGACAATATCAATGCCTCTTGAAAGAGCTATGGAGTTCAGAGTGGTTTAACCAGACGGTTTTAATGCCCCTTGGAAGTGATGTGGAGGTCACAGTAGCTTAACAAGACTGTTTTAATGCCTCTTGGAAGAGTGGTGGAGGTCGCAGTGGATTAAAAAGACAATATCAATGCCCCTTAGAAGAGAGGTGGAAGTTGCAGTGGAATAAAAAGACAATATCAATACCCATTGGAAGGGTGGTGGAGGATACAGTGGAATAAAAGGACTATATCAATGCCCAGTGGAACAGACATGGACGTTAAAGTAGGTAAACAAGATGTTTTTAATGCACCTTGGGAGAGTGGTGGAAGTCATAGTGGAATAAAAAGACAATACCAATACCCCTTGAAAGAGTGCTGTAGCTTACAGTGGAATAAAAAGACAATATCAATGCCTCTTGCAAGAGCTGTGGAGTTCAGAGTGGTTTAAATTGACGGTTTTAATGCACCTTGGAAGAGACCTGGAGGTCACAGTAGCTTAACAATACGGTTTTAATGCCCCTTGGTAGAGTGGTGGAGGTCGCAGTGGATTTAAAAGACAATATCAATGCCACTTGGAAGAGTGGTGAAGGTCCCAGTGGAATAAAAAGACAATATCAATGCCCCTTGGAAGAGTGGAGAAGGTTCCAATTAAATAAAAAGACAATATCAATGCCCCTTGGAAGAGACGTGGAGGTCACAGTGGAATAAAAAGACAATATTAATGTCCCTTGGAAGAGTGGTGGACGTTACAGTGGAATAAAAAGACACAAAAGACAATATCAATGCCCCGTGAAAGAGACGTGGAGGTCACAGTAGCTTAACAAGATGGTTTAATGCCCCTTGGGAGAGAGGTGGAAGTTGCAGTGGAATAAAAAGACAATATCAATGCCCCTTGGAAGAGTGCTGAAGGTTACATTGGAATAAAAAGACAATATTAATGCCCCTTGTAAAAGCTGTGGAGTTCAAAGTGGTTTAAATTGACGATTTTAATACCCCGTGGAATTGACATGGAGGTCAAAGTAGCTTAACAACACTGTTTTAATGGCCCTTGGACGAGTGGTGGATATTACAGTGGAATTAAAAGAATCATAGAATCATAGAATCATAGAATCATAGAATGGTAGAGTTGGAAGGGACCTCCTGGGTCATCTGGTCCAACCCCCTGCTCAAAGTAGGATTCACTAAATCATCTCAGACAGATGTCTGTCCAGCCTCTGTTTGAAGACGTTCATTGAAGGGGAACTCACCACCTCTCGTGGCAGTCTGTTCCACTCATTAATCACCCTAACTGTCAAAAAGTTTTTTCTAATATCTAATCTGTGTCTCCTCCCATTTAGTTTCATCCCATTGCTTCTAGTCTTTCCTTGTGCAAATGAGAATAAAGATGATCCTTCTACAATGTGACAGCCCTTGACATATTTGTAGACAGCTATTAAGTCTCCTCTCAGTCTTCTTTTTTGCAAGCTAAACATTCCCAAATCCTGCAACCGTTCCTCATAGGACATGGTTTGCAGACCAGTCACCATTCTGGTCGCTCTTCTCTGAACTTGCTCCAGTTTGTCTATGTCTTTTTTAAAATGTGGTGCCCAAAACTGTACACAGTATTCCAGATGAGGTCTGACCAAAGAGGAGTAAAGACCGATAATGACTTCACGTGATCTAGACTGTATGCTTCTGTTAATACATCCCAGAATTGTATTTGCCTTTTTTGCTGCTGCATCACACTGTTGACTCATGTTCAGTCTATGATCTATTAGTATACCTAAGTCTTTTTCACATGTACTGTTGCTTAGCTCTATTCCTCCCATTCTGTATATGCTTTTTTCATTTTTATTGCCCAGATGTAGTACTTTGCATTTTTCCCTGTTAAAAACCATTCTGTTGGTTGCTGCCCACTTCTCCAGTTTATTTAGGTCTTTTTGAATCCTCTCTCTCTCTTCTCTAGTATTAGCTATCCCTCCTAGCTTTGTGTCATCAGCAAATTTAATCAGTTTACCCTCAATTCCTTCATCTAAATCATTGATAAAGATGTTGAACAATACAGGTCCCAGGACGGAGCCCTGTGGTACCCCACTTGAGACATTCATCCAGCTGGATGTGAAGCCATTTACAACCACCCTTTGAGTCCGATCACTAAGCCAGTTATGAATCCACCTAACAGTTGCCTGGTCCATTGCATACTTGGTCATTTTTTCAATAAGGATGGTGTGAGATACTTTGTCAAATGCTTTGCTGAAGTCAAGATATACTATATCTACAGCATTTCCCTGATCCACCCAGTCAGTGATTCTGTCATAGAAGGAAATTAAGTTAGTCTGACATGACTTGTTAGTTACAAACCCATGCTGACTCTGGTTAATCACTTCATTCTTATCCATGTACTTACATACATGTTGTTTAATAATTTGTTCAAAGATCTTTCCTGGTATAGAAGTCAGACTCACCGGCCTATAGTTCCCTGGGTCCACCTTCTTCCCCTTTTTGAAGATAGGAACAACATTTGCTCTTCTCCAGTCTTCTGGGACTTCTCCTGTTCTCCAAGAATTTTCAAAGATTATGGAGAGTGGTTCTAAAATTTCTTCTATGATCTCCATCAGTACTCTGGGGTGTAATTCATCTGGACCTGGAGACTTGAACTCATTTATGTTAGCTAAATATTCCCTCACAATCTTTCTGTTTACAGATAACTTGGATTCCTCTATTCCTCTAAAAGGACAGTGAAGATCAGTTGATGTTACATTTTCTTTCTGAGAGAAAACAGATGCAAAATAGGAATTAAAAAGTTCGGCTTTCTCAACATCCTCTCTTACCATTTCTCCATTTTCATCCTGTAAAAATCCTATAGCATCTTTGACTTTTCTTTTACTTTTGACATACCCCCAAAATCCTTTTTTATTGCTTTTGACATCTCTTGCAAGCCTTAATTCATTGTCAGCTTTAGCTAACCTGATACATGCCCTGCAGGATCTGCAGACTGCATTATAAGCTTCTTTAGATATGCCTCCCTCTTTCCATTTAATAAACATTTCTTTCTTTCTTTTTAGCATGTGTTTAAGTTCTGTGTTCATCCATCCTGGTTTCCTTAAATGCTTCCCATTCTTCCTACTTTTCGGGATTGTTAATGATTGTGCTTTGAGAATCTCATTTTTAAAAATTTCCCATCCTTCCTGGACATTTTTGTCCTTAAGGACATCCAGCCATTGGATCCCTCCTATTCTCTTTCTGAGTCTCTTAAAATCTGCCTTTCTAAAATCTAACCTTGAAGTTTGAGTCTTCACGGTTAGATTTTAGAAAGTTCAAGACAATAACAATGCCCAGTGGAAGAGACGTGGAGGTCACAGTAGCTTAACAAGGTGGTTTTAATGCCCCTTGGAGGACTGGTGAAGGTCGCAGTGGAATAAAAAGACAATATCAATGCCCTTTGGAAGAGTGGTGGAGGTTACAGTGGAATAAAAAGACAATAATAATGCCCCGTAGAAGAGCTGTGGATTTCAGAGTGGAATAACCAGACAGTTTTAACGCCCCTTGGAAGAGACGTTGTGGTTACAGTAACTTATCACGACGGTTTTATTGCCCCCTGGTAGAGTGGTGTAGGTCGCAGTGAATAAAACAGACAATATTAATGCCCCTTGGAAGAGTGGTGGAGGTTGCAGTGGAGTAAAAAAACAATATCAATGCCCCTTGGAAGATTGGTGGAGGTTACAGTTGAATAAAAAGATAATATCAATGCCCCTTCGTAGAAACGTGGAGGTTACAGTAGCTTAACAAGGCGGTTTTAATGCCCCTTGGAGAGGGGTGGCGTTCGCAGTGGACTAAAAAGACAATGTCAATGACCCTTGTAAGAGTGGTGGAGGTTAGAGAGGAATAAAAAGACAATACCAATGCCCCATTGGAAGAGCTGTGGAGTTCAGAGTGGTTTAACCAGATGGTTTTAATGCCCCTTGGAAGAGACTTCGACGTCACAGTAGCTTAACAAGACCGGTTTAATGCCGCTTCGAAGAGTGGTGGAGGTCGCAGTGGATTAAAAAGACAATATCAATGCGCCTTGGAGAGTGGTGGAGATCGCAGTGGAATAAAAGACAATATCAATGCCCTTGAAAGAGTGGTGGAGGTTACAGTGAAATAAAAAGACAATATCAATGCCTCTTGAAAGAGCTATGGAGTTCAGAGTGGTTTAACCAGACGGTTTTAATGCCCCTTGGAAGAGATGTGGAGGTCACAGTAGCTTAACAAGACTGTTTTAATGCCTCTTGGAAGAGTGGTGGTGGTCGCAGTGGATTAAAAACACAATGTCAATGCCCCTGTGAAGAGAGGTGGAAGTCGCAGTGGAATAAAAAGACAATGTCAATGCCCCCCGGAACAGACATGGACGTTACAGTAGCTAAACAAGATGTTTTTAATGCACATTGGGAGAGTGGTGGAAGTCGTAGTGGAATAAAAAGACAATATCAATGTCCCTTGAAAGAGTGCTGTAGGTTACAGTGGAATAAAAATACAATATCAATGCCTCTTGCAAGAACTGTGGAGTTCAGAGTGGTTTAAATTGAAGTTTTTAATGCACCTTGGAAGAGACGTGGAGGTCACAGTAGCTTAACAATACAGTTTTAATGCACCTTGGAAGAGTGGTGAAGGTCACAGTGGATTAAAAAGACAATATCAATGCCACTTGGAAGAGTGGTGAAGTTCCCAGTGGAATAAAAAGACAATATCAATGCCACTTGGAAGAGTGGTGGAGGTTACAGTGGAATAAAAAGACAATATCAATGCCCCGTGAAAGAGATGTGGAGGTCACAGTAGCTTATCAAGACGGTTTTAATGCCCCTTGGAAGAGAGTTGGAAGTTGCAGTGGAATAAAAAGACAATATCAATGCCACTTGGAAGAGTGCTGGAGGTTACATTGCTATAAAAAGACAATATCAATGCCCCTTGCAAGTGCTGTGAAGTTCAGAGTGGTTTAAATTGACGGTTTTAATGCCCCGTGGAATTGACGTGGAGGTCAAAGTAGCTTAACAACACGGTTTTAATGCCCCTTGGACGAGTGGTGGATGTTACAGTGGAATTAACAGACAATACCAATGCCCCGTGGAAGAGACGGGGAGGTCACAGTAGCTTAACAATATGGTTTAAATGCCCCTTGGAGGACTGATGAAGGTCGCAGTGGAATAAAAAGACAATATCAATGCCCTTTGGAAGAGTTGTGGAGGTTACAGTGGATTAAAAAGTCAATGTCAATGCCCCTTGGAAGAGTGGTGGAGGTTAGAGTGGAATAAAAAGACAAAACAAATGCCCGTTGGAAGAGTGGTGGAGTTCAGAGTGGTTTAACCAAACGGATTTAATGCCCATTGGAAGTGACTTCGACATCACAGTAGCTTAACAAGACCGTTTTAATGCCCCTTGGAAGAGTGGTGGAGGTCGCAGTGGATTAAAAAGACAATATCAATGCCCCTTGGAGAGTGGTGGAGGTCGCAGTGGAATAAAGACAAAATCAATGCCCCTTGGAAGAGTGGTGGAGGTTGCTGCGTCTGCTGTAATCTAATGCTCTGCTTT
This sequence comes from Phyllobates terribilis, assembly GCF_046119375.1. Lineage (NCBI taxonomy): Eukaryota > Metazoa > Chordata > Amphibia > Anura > Dendrobatidae > Phyllobates > Phyllobates terribilis. The sequence goes on along the minus strand of NW_027362775.1, from coordinate 15,605,642 downwards.
GCTGATTCACCTCACTGGTACATGCTCTGCATAACTTCTCTGCTTGCTGTGTCTGCTGTAATCTAATGCTCTGCTTTGCTGATTCACTTCACTGGTACATGCTCTGCATAACTTCTCTGCTTTCTCTGTCCCACTCCATTCAATACCCACATATGTCTGTCCCTTCCCCACTATAGATCTTATCTGATTTTTAGAGGTGCTAAACTGCAGAGACTAGAGTCCTAGCTCTGTGTTTGATCACCCAGCCATCTCCTGGTGAAATGACCCGCTGCTAATTTAGCCATATGCAGCTCCCACAATGCCCTTCACCTGATATTTTAATGTGCCCTATATATTTAGAAGCTCTGTAAGGTGTGCACGCATCTTCTTGTGCAAAGTGGCTTCGGAGATAAGTGGCAGTTATTTCAGAGGCAGTTAGTCAGGGCAGGAGTCAGGTAACCAACACTTTGACCACTTACTCTCTTTTAACTATGTTTCTGTTAGCTCTCACTTTTTCCTGTATAGTCCTCCACTTTTTGGTATCCCCTCAACACCCTACACCTAGTAAGAAACTCTTCATCTCTCCCTCCATCCTCCTCATTCATCTCACCTCCTCCTCCAAATTATTCCTAAACATTCAATCCTGGATCTCCAAACACAGACAGCCACCTCATGCTCTCTCTTGCTCCCACCTGCTAACACTTTCTCTGCTCCTCCTCACTGCTGGAGATATCTCTCCAAATCCTGGTCCTCCTCGCCATATCCCCACAGTTACTTCTTCCTCCTATCCACGACCTTCCACAAACTGTCGCAATCCTTCTAACCTCATACCCATCCAACCAATCCCCACTCCCTTAGTTGCTCTAACAGGAGCTCTATGGAACGCTCGCTCTGTCTGCAACAAACTTTCCTTCATCCATGCTCTTTTCATTACAAACAAACTTTCCTTCCTCGCCATCACTGAAACCTGCCTAACCCCCTCTGACACAGCCTCCCCAGCTGCACTTTCATATGGCGGACTCCACCTTTCCCACCCCCCCCCGCCCCAACAGCAAACATGGCAGAGGCGTAGCTTTTCTCCTATCAGAACACTGCGCTTTCACCCAAATCCCACTGCCACCCTCCGTTACACTCCCCTCTTTTGAGGTGCACTGTGTGTGCATCTATTCCCCCTCCAACCTCCAACTGGCCGTCGCTTACCGACCCACAGGGCAAGCCACCACCTTCTTAGACCACTTCACCACCTGGCTGCTTCACTTCCTCTCCACTGACATCCCCACTATCATAATGGGTGACTTCAACATCCCCATTAACACTTCCCACTTGTCTGTCTCTAAGTTCCTATCTCTCACGTCCTCCTTCGGACTCACTCAATGGTCTTCCACACCCACCCACAAAGATGGCCACACACTGGACCTCATCTTCACCCGCCTCTGTTCCCTATCTAACCTCTCTAACTCACCTCTCCCTCTCTCTGATCACAGCCTACTTACATTCTCTTCTCTCTCCTCCCCTGGGCAACAATCCCCACTCCACAAACTTGCATACCCTCGCAGAAATCACAAACACCTTGACTTACACTCACTCTCTGAATCCCTCCTCCCTCTTACAGACATAAATTCCTTACACGATGCAGACGTTGCTGCTGCTTCATATAACACCACAATAGCTGCAGTTCTAGACTCGATCGCCCCTCTCACACACCACATCTCGCACATTCAACAGGCAACCCTGGCACACTAAACTTACTAAAGAACTGCGCCGGGCCTCCAGGGTTGCGGAGCGGAGATGGAAAAGGTCTCACTCCATCGAGCACTCCATCGCATTCAAGCAATCCCTCACTAATTTCAAGTCCGCACTCACTACAGCTAAACAAACCTACTTCTCATCTCTCATATTCTCCCTATCTCACAACCCTAAACAGCTATTTAACACTTTCAACTCTCTCCTTCGTCCCCCTGCACCCCCTTCCTCTTCTCTCATCTCAGCCGATGACTTTGCCTCATTCTTCAAACAGAAGATTGACACCATCAGACAAAACTTTTGCCTAAAGTCCACACAACCCCTCCTCATATCTATTCAACCCTCCTCCTCCAAACCCCACTTCTCCACCATTACAGAAGGTCAAGTCTCCTCTTTACTCTCCAAATCACACCTCACTGCCTGCGAACTTGACCCAATCCCATCCCACCTCATCACTAAAATTACCACAGTCTTCATCCCAACCCTAACCCACCTCTTCAATCTGTCACTAACAACCGGTGTCTTCCCCTCATGTTTCAAACATGCCGCAATCACACCCATCCTCAAAAAGCGCTCCCTTGACCCTTCCTCTCTGACGAGCTACCGCCCCATATCACTCCTCCCCTTTGCCTCAAAAGTACTAGAACAACATGACCACCTTGAACTGTCCTCCCACCTCTCCTCCTGCTCCCTCTTCGACCGCCTGCAATCTGGCTTCCGACCGCATCACTCGACTGAAACTGCCCTGACAAAAGTCACCAACGACTTACTAAATGCCAAATCCAAGCGACACTACTCCATCCTCTTCCTTCTGGACCTGTCATCTGCCTTTGACACAGTGGACCATTCCCTCTTATTCCAGATTCTCTCATCTCTTGGCATCACGGACTTGGCTCTATCTTGGATCTCCTCATACTTAACAGACAGGACATTCAGCATCTCCCACTGAAGCACCACCTCCTCATCTCGCCCCCTATCTGTCGGTGTCCCCCAAGGTTCAGTTCTAGGACCTCTGCTCTTCTCCATCTACACCTTTGGCCTGGGACAGCTCATAGAGTCTCACGGTTTTCAGTATCACCTCTATGCTGACGACACACAGATCTACCTCTCTGGACCCGATATCTCCTCCCTGCTAACCAAAATCCCAAAATGTCAGTCCGCCATGTCATCCTTCTTCTCTGACAGATTTCTAAAACTCAACGTGGATTAAACAGAGTTCATCATCTTTCCACTCTCTCATTCACATCCCCCATCTGACCTAGCCATCAACGTCAATGGCTGTTCACTCTCCCCAGTCCCACAAGCTCGCTGCCTTGGAGTAACCCTGGACTCTGATCTCTCCTTCAAGCCACATATCCAAGCCCTTTCCACTTCCTGCTGACTCCAAATCAAAAACATCTCCAGGATCCGTGCATTCCTCAGCAAAGACTCTGCAAAAACACTAGTGCATGCCCTCATCATATCCCGCCTTGACTACTGCAACCTCCTGCTCCATGGCCTCCCTTACAACACTCTTGCGCCTCTCCAATCTGTCCTAAACTCTGCTGCTCGACTAATTCACCTGTCCCCCCGCTATTCCCCGGCCTCTCCTCTCTGTCAATCTCTTCACTGGCCCCCCATTGCCCAGAGAATAAAGTTCAAAACTCTAACCATGGCATACAAAGCCATCCACAACCTGTCTCCCCCATACATCTGTGACCTAGTCTCCCGGTACTTACCTGCACACAACCTCCGATCCTCACGAGATGTCCTTCTCTACTCCCCTCTTATCTCCTCCTCCCACAATCGTATACAAGATTTCTCCCGCGCATCCCCCCTACTCTGGAACTCTCTACCCCAACACATCAGACTCTCGCCGACTGTGGAAACCTTCAAAAGAAACCTGAAGAAAGAACTCTTCCGACAAGCCTACAACCTGCAGTAACCACCGCTGCATGACCAGCTCTACCCTCACCTAATGTATCCCCACCCATCCCTTCTAGAATGTGAGCCCTCGCGGGCAGGGTCCTCGCTCCTCCTGTACCAGTCGCTGACTCGTTTTGTTAAGATTATGTAAATGCTTTTGTTATGCATATCCCTATCACATGTAAAGCGCCAAGGAATAAATAGCGCTATAATAATAATAAATAATAAAAATAATAATAATAAAAAGACAATATCAATTCCCATAAGAAAAGTGGTGAAGGTTACAGTGGAATAAAAATACAATATCAATGCCCGTTAGAAGAGAGGTGGAAGTCGCAGTGGAATAAAAAGACAATGTCAATGCCACTTGGAAGAGTGGTGGAGGTGGCAGAGGAATAAAAAGACAAAATCAATGCCCCTTGGAAGAATGATGGAGGTCGAAGTGGAATAAAAAGACAATTTCATATGCCCCTTTGATGAGCTGTGGAATTCAGAGTGGTTTAACCAGACTGTTTTAATGCCCCTTGGAAGAGACGTGGAGGTCATAGTATCTTAATAAGATGTTTTTAATGCCTCTTGGAAGAGTGGTGGAGGTCGCAGTGATTTGAAAAGACAATATCACTGCCCCGTAGAAGAGTGGTGGAGGTTACATTGGAATGAATAGACAATATCAATGCCCCGTGGAATTTACATGGAGGTTACAGCAGCTTAACAAGTCAGTTTTAATGCCCCTTGGAAGAGTGGTGGAGGTAAGAGTGGAATAAAAAGACAATACCAATGCCCCTTGGAAGAGCTGTGGGGTTCAGAGTGGTTTAACCAGACGGTTTCAATGCCCATTGGAAGTGACGTGGAGGTCACAGTAGCTTAAAAAGACGTTTTTAATGCACCTTAGAAAAGTGGTGGAGGTTGTAGTGGATTAAAAAGACAATACCAATGCCCCTTGGAAGAGTGGTGGAGGTGGCAGTGGAATAAAAAGACAATATCAATGCCCCTTGGAAGAATGATGGAGGTCGCAGTGGAATAAAAAGACAATGTCAATGCCCCTTGGAAGAGAGGTGAAGGTTTGAGTGGAATATGAAGACAATACCAATGCCCCTTGGAAGAGCTGTGGAGTTCAGAGTGGTTTAACCAGATGGTTTTATTGCCCCTTGGAAGAGACGTGGAGGTCACAGTGGATTAAAAAGACAATATCAATGCCCCGTGGAAAACACGTGGAGGTCACAGTAGCTTAACAAGACAGTTTTAATGCCCCTTGGAAGAGTGGTGGAGGTTGCAGTGGAATAAAAAGACAATATCTATGCCCCTTGAAAGAGTGGTGGATGTTATAGTGAAATAAAAAAGACAATATCAATACGCCTTGGAAGAATGGTGGAGGTTACAGTGGAATAAAAAGACAATATCAATGCCTCTTGAAAGAGCTATGGAGTTCACAGTGGTTTAACCAGACTGTTTTAATGCCCCTTGGAAGAGATGTGGAGGTCACAGTAGCTTAACAAGACTGTTTTAATGCCTCTTGGAAGGGTGGTGGAGGTCGCACTGGATTAAAAAGACAATATCAAAGCCCCTTAGAAGAGAGGTGGAAGTCGCAGTGGAATGAAAAGACAATATCAATACCCCTTGGAAGAGTGGTGGAGGATACAGTGGAATAAAAAGACAATATCAATGCCCCTTGGAATAGCCTTGGACGTTACAGTAGCTAAACAACATGTTTTTAATGCACCTTGGGAGAGTGATGGATGTCGTAGATGAATAAAAAGACAATATTAATGCACCTTGAAAGAGTGATGTAGGTTACAGTGGAGTAAAAAGACAATATCAATGCATCTTGCAAGAGCTGTGGAGTTCAGAGTGGTTTAAATTGACGGTTTTAATGCACCATGGAAGAGACGTGGAGGACACAGTAGCTTAACAATATGGTTTTAATGCCCCTTGGAAGAGTGGTGAAGGTCCCAGTGGAATAACAAGACAATATCAATGACCCTTGGAAGAGTGGTGAAGGTCACAGTGGAATAAAAAGACAATATCAATGCCGCGTGAAGGAGAAGTGGAGGTCACAGTAGCTTAACAAGACTGTTTTAATGCCCCTTGGAAGAGAGGTGGAAGTTGCCGTGGAGTAAAAAGACAATATCAATGCCCCTTGGAAGAGTGGTGGAGGTTACAATGGAATAAAAAGACAATATCAATGCCCCTTGCAAGAGTTGTGGAGTTCAGAGTGGTTTAAATTGACGGTTTTAATGCCCCTTGGAAGGGACGTGGAGGTGACAGTAGCTTAACAAGACGGTTTTAATGCCCCTTGGAAGAGTGGTGGAGGTCGCAGTGGATTAAAAAGACAATATGATTGCCCCTTGGAAGAGTGGTGGAGGTCGCAGTGGAATAAAAAGATAATATCAATGCCCCTTGGAAGAGTACTGGAGGTTACAGTTGAATAAAAAGACAATATCAATGCCCCTTGGTACAGTGGTGGAGGTTACAGTTAAATAAAAAGACAATATCAATGCCCGTGGAAGAGATGTGGAGGTCACAATAGCTTAAAAAGACGGTTTTAATGCCTCTTGGAAGAGTGGTGGAGGGTACAGTGGAATAAAAAGACAATATCAATGCCTCTTGCAAGAGCTGTGGAGTTCAGAGTGGTTTAAATAGACGGTTTTAATGCCCCTTGGAAGAGTGGTGGAGGTCGCAGTGGATTAAAAAGACTATCAAATCCCCTTGGAATAGTGGTGGAGGTCGCAGTGGAAAAAAAAGACAATATCAATGCCGCTTGGAAGAGAGGTGGAGGTTACAGTTAAATAAAAAGACATTATAAATGCCTCGTGGAAAAGATGTGGAGGTCACAATAGCTTAAAAAGACGGTTTTAATGCCTCTTGGAAGAGTGGTGGAGGTTACAGTGGAATAAAAAGACAATATCAATGCCCCTTGGAAGAGTGGTGGAGGTTACAGTTGAATAAAAAGACAATATCAATGCTTCTTGGAAGAGCTGTGGAGTTGAGAGTGGTTTAACCATGCGGTTTTAATGCCCCTTAGAAGAGACGTGGAGGTCACAGAAGCTTATCAAGACTGTTTTAAATCTCCTTGGAGGAGTGGTAGAGGTCGCAGTGGATTCAAAAGACAATATCAATGCCCTTTAGAAGAGTGGTGGAGGTTACAGTGGAATAAAAAGACAATATCAATGCCCCTTGGAAGACTGGTGGAGGTTACAGTGGAATAAAAAGACAATATCAATGTCCCTTGGAAGAATGGTGGAGGTTACAGTGGAATAAAAAGACAATATCAATGCCCCTTGGAAGAGTGGTGGAGGTTCCAATTAAATAAAAAGACAATATCAATGCCCCTTGGAAGAGACGTGGAGGTCACAGTGGAATAAAAAGACAATATTAATGCCCCTTGGAAGAGTGGTGGAGGTCGCAGTAAAATAAAAAGACAATATCAATGCCCCTTGGTAGAGTGGTGGAGGAAAAAGTGGAATAAAAAGACAATATCAATGCTCCTTGGAAGAGCTGTGGAGTTCACAGTGGTTTAACCAGAAAGTTTTAATGCACCGTGGAATAGACGTGGAGGTCACAGTAGCTAAACAAGACGGTTTCAATGCTTCTTGGAAGAGTGATGGAGGTCGCAGTGGATTAAAAAGACAATATCAATGCCCCTTGGAAGAGTGGTGGAGGTTACAGTGGAATAAAAAGATAATATCAATAACCTGTGTAAGAAACTTGGAGGTCACAGTAGCTTAACAAGACGGTTTTAATGCCCCTTGGAAGAGTCGTGGACGTCGCAGAGGAATAAAAAGACAATATCAATGCACTTGAAGAGTGCAGAAGGTAATAATGGAATAAAAAGACATTGTCAATGCCCCTTGGAAGAGCTGTGGCGTTCAGAGCTAATTAACCAGATGGTTTTAATGCCCCTTGGAAGAGACATGGAGGTCATAGTAGCTTAACAAGACGGTTTTAATGCCCCTTGGAAGAGTGGTGGAGGTCACAGTGGAATAAAAATACAATATAAATGCCCCTTGAAAGAGTGGTGGAAGTTACAGTGAAATAAAAAGACAATATCAATGCCCCTTGGAAGAGCTGTGGAGTACAGAGAGGTTTAACCAAATGGTTTTAGTGCCCCTTGGAAGACACGTGGAGGTCACAGTAGCTTAACAAGACGGTATTAATGCCCCTTGGAAGAGTAGTGGAGGTTGCAGTGGATTAAAAAGACAATATCAATGAACCTTGGAAGAGTGGTGGAGGTCGCAGTGGAATAAAAAGACAAAATCAATGCCCCTTGGAAGAGTGGTGGAGGTTACAGTGGAATACAAAGACAATATCAATGCCTCTTGGAAGAGTGGTGGAGGTAACAGTGGAATAAAAAGACAATATCAATGCCCCGTGGAAGAGACGTGGAAGTCACAGTAGCTTAACAAGACAGTTTTAATGCCCCTTGGAAGAGTAGTGGAGGTCGCAGTGGATTAAAAATCGATGCCCCTTGGAAGAGTGGTGGAGGTCGCAGTGGAATAAAAAGAAAATATCAATGCCGCTTAGAAGAGTGGTGGAGGTTAAAGTGGAAAAAAAAGACAATATCAATGTTCCTTGGAAGAGGGGTGAAGGTCGCAGAGGAATAAAAAGACAATATCAATGTCCCTTGGAAGAGTGGTGGAGGTTGCAGTGGAATAAAAAGACAATATCAATGCCTCTTGGAAGAGTGGTGGAGGTCGCAGTGGAATAAAAAGACAATATCAATGCCCTGTGGAAGGGACGTGGAGGTCACAGAAGCTTAACAAGACGGTTTTAATGCCCCTTGGAAGAGTGGTGGAGGTCGCAGTGAAATAACCTCACTGGTTGCAAAACCTCACTGCTCTGCAAAACTTCTCTGCTTGCTGTGTCTGCTGTAATCTAATGCTCTGCTTTGCTGATTCACCTCACTGGTACATGCTCTGCATAACTTCTCTGCTTGCTCTGTCTGCTGTAATCTAATGCTCTGCTTTGCTGATTCACCTCACTGGTACATGCTCTGCATAAATTCTCTGCTTGCTGTGTCTGCTCTAATCTGATTCTCTGCTTTGCTGATTCTCCTCACTGGTACATGCTCTGCATAACTTCTCTGCTTGCTGTGTCTGCTGTAGTCTAATGCTCTGCTTTGCTGATTCACCTCACTGGTACATGCTGTGCATAACTTCTCTGCTTTATCTGTCCCACTCCATTCAATACCCACATATGTCTGTCCCTTCCCCACTATAGATCTTATCTGATTTTTAGAGGTGCTAAACTGCAGAGACTAGAGTCCTAGCTCTGTGTTTGATCACCCAGCCATCTCCTGGTGAGATGACCTGCTACTAATTTAGCCATATGCAGCTCCCACAATGCCCTTCACCTGATAGTTTAATGTGCCCTATATATTTAGAAGCTCTGTAAGGGGTGCACTTGTGCTGGGGTGTGCACGCATCTTCCTGTGCAATGTGGCTTCGGAGATAAGTGGCAGTTATTTCAGAGGCAGTTAGTCAGGGCAGGAGTCAGGTAACCAGCACTTTGACCACTTACTTATCAAGACTGTTTAAAAGCCCCTTGGAGGAGTGGTGGAAGTCGCAGTGTATTGAAAAGACAATATCAATGCCCCTTGGATGAGTGGTGGAGGTTACAGTGGAATAAAAAGACAATATCAATGCCCCTTGGAAGAGTGGTGGAGGTTACAGTGGATTAAAAAGACAAAATCAATGTTCCTTGGAAGAATGGTGGAGGTTACAGTGGAATAAAAAGACAATATCAATGCCCCTTGGAAGAGTGGTGGAGGTTCCAATTAAATAAAAAGACAATATCAATGCCCCTTGGAAGAGACGTGGGGGTCACAGTGGAACAAAAATACAATATTAATGCCCCTTGGAAGAGTGGTGGGGGTCGCAGTAAAGTAAAGAGACAATATCAATGCCCCTTGGAAGAGTGGTGGAGGTTAGAGTGGAAAAAAAAGACAATATCAATGCCCCTTGTAAGAGCTGTGGAGTTCACAGTGGTTTAACCAGAAAGTTTTAATGCACCGTGGAATAGACGTGGAGGTCACAGTAGCTTAAGAAGACGGTTTCAATGCTTCTTGGAAGAGTGATGGAGGTCACAGTGGATTAAAAAGACAATATCAAAGCCCCTTGGAAGAGCAGTGGAGTTCACAGTGGTTTAACCAGAAAGTTTTAAGGCACCGTGGAAGAGACTTGGAGGTCTCAGTAGCTTAACAAGACGGTTTTAATGCCCCTTGGAAGAGTGATGGAGGACACAGTGGAATAAAAATACAATATCAATGCCCCTTGAAAGAGTGGTGGAAGTTACCGTGAAATAAAAAGAAAATATCAATGCCCCTTGGAAGAGCTGTGGAGTACAGAGTGGTTTAACCAAACGCTTTTAGTGCCCCGTGGAAGAGACGTGGAGGTCACAGTAGCTTAACAAGACTGTTTTAATGCCCCTTGGAAGAGTGGTGGAGGTCACAGTCGAATAAAAATACAATATCAATGCCCCTTGAAGGAGTGGTGGAAGTTATAGTGAAATAAAAATACAATATCAATGCCCCTTGAAGGAGTGGTGGAAGTTATAGTGAAATAAAAAGACAATATCAACACCCCTTGGAAGAGCTGTGGAGTAAAGAGTGGTTTAACCAAAAGGTTTTAGTGCCCCTTGGAAGAGAGGAGGAGGTCACAGTAGCTTTACAAGACGGTTTTAATGCCCCTTGGAAGAGTGGTGGAGGTCGCAGTGGATTAAAAAGACAATATCAATGAACCTTGGAAGAGTGGTGGATGTCGCAGTGGAATAAAAAGACAATATCAATGCCCCTTGGAAGAGTGGTGGAGGTTACAGTGGAATAAAAAGACAATATCAATGCCTCTTGGAAGAGTGGTGGAGATTACAGTGGAATAAAAGACAATATCAATGCCCCGTGGAAGAGACGTGGACATCACAGTAGCTTAACAAGACGGTTTTAATGCCGCTTGGCAGAGTGGTGGAGGTTGCTGTGGAATAAAAAGACAATAACAATGCCCTGTGGAAGAGACGTGGAGGTCACAATAGCTTAACAAGACGGTTTCAATGCTTCTTGGAAGAGTGAGGGAGGTCGCAGTGGATTAAAAAGACAATATCAATGCCCCTTGGAAGAGTGGTGGAGGTTACAGTGGAATAAAAAGACAATATCAATGCCCTGTGTAAGAAACTTGGAGGTCACAGTAGCTTAACAAGATGGTTTTAATGGCCCTTGGAAGAGTCGTGGACATCGCAGAGGAAGAAAAAGACAATATCAATGCACTTGGAAGAGTGCAGAACGTTACAATGGAATAAAAAGACATTGTAAATGCCCCTTGGAAGTGCTGTGAAGCTCAGAGCGGTTTAACCAGACAGTTTTAATGCCCCTTGGAAGAGACTTGGAGGTCACAGTAGCTTAACAAGACGGTTTTAATGCCCCTTGGAAGAGAGGTGGAGGTCACAGTGGAATAAAAATACAATATCAATGCCCCTGGAAAGAGTGGTGGAAGTTACAGTGAAATAAAAAGACAATATCAATGCCCCTTGTAAGAGCTGTGGAGTGCAGAGTGGTTTAACCAAACGGTTTTAGTGCCCCTTGGAAGAGACGTGGAGGTCACAGTAGCTTAACAAGACGGTTTTAATGCCCCTTGGAAGAGTGGTGGAGGTCGCAGTGGATTAAAAAGACAATATCAATGAACCTTGGAAGAGTGGTGGAAGTCACAGTGGAATAAAAAGACAATATCAATGCCCCTTGAAGAGTGGTGGAGGTTACAGTGGAATAAAAAGACAATATCAATGCCCCTTGGAAGAGTGGTGGAGGTTACAGTGGAATAAAAATACAATATCAATGCCCCTTGAAAGAGTGTTGGAAGTTACAGTGAAATAAAAAGACAATATCAATGCCCCTTGGAAGAGCTGTGGAGTACAGAGTGGTTTAACCAAACGGTTTTAGTGCCCCTTGGAAGAGACGTGGAGGTCACAGTAGCTTAACAAGACGGTTTTAATGCCCCTTGGAAAAGTGGTGGAGGTCGCAGTGGATTAAAAAGACAATATCAATAAACCTTGGAAGAGAGGTGGAGGTTACAGTGGAATAAAAAGACAATATCAATGCTCCGTGGAAGAGATGTGGACATAACAGTAGCTTAACAAGAAGGTGTTAATGCCCTCGGCAGAGTGGTGGAGGTCACAGTGGAAAAAACAGACAATAACAATGCCCTGTGGAAGAGACGTGGAGGTCACAGTAGCTTAACAAGATGGCTTTAATGCCCCTTAGAACAGTGGTGGAGGTTACAGTGGAATAAAAGACAATATCAATGCCCCTTGGAAGAGTGGTGGAGGTTACAGTGGAATAAAAAGACAATATCAATGCCCTGTGTAAGAAACTTGGAGGTCACAGTAGCTTAACAAGACGGTTTTAATGCCCCTTGGAAGAGTCGTGGACGTCGCAGAGAAATAAAAAGACAATATCAATGCACTTGGAAGAGTGCAGAAGGTTACAATGGAATAAAAAGACATTGTCAATGCCCCTTGGAAGAGCTGTGGAGCTCAGAGAGTTTGACCAGACGGTTTTAATGCCCCTTGGAAGAGACTTGGAGGTCACAGTAGCTTAACAAGATGGTTTTAATGCCCTATGGAAGAGTGGTGGAGGTCACAGTGGAATAAAAACACAATATCAATGCCCCTTGAAAGAGTGGTGGAAGTTACAGTGAATTAAAAAGGCAAAATCAATGCCCCTTGGAAGAACTGTGGAGTACAGAGTGGTTTAACCAAATGGTTTTAGTGCCCCTTGGAAGAGACGTGGAGGTCACAGTAGCTTAACAAGACAGTTTTAATGCCCCTTGGAAGAGTGGTGGAGGTCGCAGTGGATTAAAAAGAAAATATCAATGAACCTTGGAAGGGTGGTGGAGGTCGCACTTGAATAAAAAGACAATAACAATGCCCTGTGAAACAGACGTGGGGGTCACAGTAGGTTAACAAGACTGTTTTAATGCCCCTTGGCAGAGAGGTGGAGGTCGCAGTGGAATAAAAAGACAATTACAATGCCCTGTGGAAAAGATGTGGAGGTCACAGTAGCTAAACAAGACAGTTTTAATGCCCCTTGGCAGAGTGGTGGAGGTCGCAGTGGAATAAAAAGGCAATAACAATGCCCTGTGGAAGAGAGGTGGAGGTCGCAGTGGAAAAAAAATACAATATCAGTGCCCCTTGGAAGAGAGGTGGAGGTCGCAGTGGAAAACAGAGACAATATTAATACCCCTTGGAAGAGTGGTGGAGGTTACAGTCGAATAAAAAGACAATATCAATGCCTCTTGGAAGAGCTGTGGACTACAGAGTGATTTTACCAGACGGTTTAATGCCCCTTGGAAGAGACGTGGAGGTCACAGTAGCTCATCAAGACTGTTTTAATGCCCCTTGGAAGAGTGGTGGAGATCATTGTGGATTTAAAAGACAATATCAGTGCCCCTTAGAAGAGTGGTGGAGGTCGCAGTGGAATAAAAAGACAATATCAATGCCCCTTGGAATATTGGTGGAGGTTACAGTGGAATAAAAAGACAATATCAATGCCCCTTGGAAGAGTGGTGGAGGTTACAGTGGAATAAAAAGACAATATCAATGCCTTGTGTAAGAAACTTGGAGGTCACAGTAGCTTAACAAGACGGTTTTAATGCCACTTGGAAGAGTCGTGGACATCGCAGAGGAATAAAAAGACAATATCAATGCACTTGGAAGAGTGCAGAAGGTTACAATGTAATAAAAAGACATAGTCAATGCCCCTTGGAAGAGCTCTGGAGCTCAGTGCGGTTTAACCAGATGGTTTTAATGCCCCTTGGAAGAGACTTGGAGGTCACAGCAGCTTAAGAAGACGGATTTAATACCACTTGGAAGAGTGGTGGAGGTCGCAATGGAACAAAAAGACAATATCAATGACCGTGGAAGGGACGTGGAGGTCACAGTAGCATAACAAGACGGTTTTAATGCCCATTGGAAGAGTGGTGGAGTTCGCAGTGGAAAACAGAGACAATATCAATGCCCCTTGGAAGAGTGGTGGAGGTTACAGTCGAATAAAAAGACAATATCAATGCCTCTTGGAAGAGCTGTGGAGCACAGAGTGGTTTAACAAGACGGTTTAATGCCCCTTGGAAGAGACGTGGAGGTCACAGTGGATTAAAAAGACAATATCAATGCCCCTTAGTAGAGTGGTGGAGGTTACAGTGGAATAAAAAGACAATATCAATTCCCCTTGGAAGAGATGTGGAGGTCGCACTGGAATAAAAAGACAATATCAATGCCTCGTGGAAGAGACTTGGAGGTCACAGTACCTTAACAAGATGGTTTTAATGCCCCTTGGCAGAGAGGTGGAGGTCGCAGTGGAATAAAAAGACAATATCAATGCCCCTTGGAAGAGTAGTGGAGGTTACAGTGGAATAAAAGGACAATATTAATGCCCCTTGGAAGAGTGGTGGAGGTCGCAGTAAAATAAAAAGACAATATCAATGCCCCTAGTATGAGTGGTGGAGGTTACAGTGGAATAAAAAGACAATATCCGTGCCCCATGGAAGAGCTGAGGAGTTCAGAGTGGTCTAACCAGAAGGTTTTAAGGCACCGTGGAATAGACGTGGAGGTCACAGTATCTAAACAAGACGGTTTTAATGATTCTTGGAAGAGTGATGGAGGTCGCAGTGGATTAAAAAGACAAAATCAATGTTCCTTGGAAGAGTGGTGGAGGTTACAGTGGAATTAAAAAACATTATCAATGCCCCTTGGAAGAGTAGTGGAGGTTACAGTGTAAATAAAAGACAATATCAATGACCCTTGGAAGAGTGGTGGAGGTCGCAGTGGAATAAAAAGACAATATTAATGCCCCTTGGAAGAGTGGTGGATGTCGCAGTAAAATAAAAAGACAATATCAATGCATCTTCTAAGAGTGGTGGAGGTTACAGTGGAATAAAAAGACAATATCAATGCCCCTTGGAAGAGATGTGGAGGTCGCAGTGAAATAAAAAGACAATATCAATGCCTCGTGGAAAAGACTTGGAGGTCACAGTAGCTTAACAAGATGGTTTTAATGCCCCTTGGAAGAGAAGTGGAGGTAGAAGTGGAATAGAAAGACAGTATTAATGCCCCTTGGAAGAGTGGTGGAGGTCGCAGTGGAATAAAAAGACAGTATTAATGCCCCTTGGAAGAGTGGTGGAGGTCGCAGTAAAACAAAAAGACAATATAACTGCCCCTTGGAAGAGTGGTGGAGGTTACAGTGGAATAAAAAGACAATATCAATGCCTTTTGCAAGAGCTGTGGAGTTCAAAGTGGTTTAAATTGACGGTTTTAATGCCCCTTGGAAGAGACGTGGAGGTCACAGTAGCTTAACAAGGCGGTTTTAATGCCCCTTGGAAGAGTGGTGGAGGACGCCGTGGATTAAAAAGACATTATCGATGCCCCTTGGAAGAGTGGTGGAGGTCGCAGTGGAATAAAAAGAAAATATCAATGCCCCTTAGAAGAGTGGTGGAGGTTACAGTGGAAAAAAAAGACAATATCAATGCCCCGTGGAAGGGACGTGGAGGTCACAGTAGCTTAACAAGACGGTTTTAATGCCCCTTGGAAGAGTGGTGGAGGTCGCAGTGGATTAAAAAGTCTATCAAATCCCCTTGTAAGAGTGGTGGAGGTCGCAGTGGAAAAAAAAGACAATATCAATGCCCCTTTGAAGAGTGGTGGAGGTTACAGTTGAAAAAAAAGACAATATCAATGCCTCTTAGAAGAGCTGTGGAATTCAGAGTGGTTTAACCATGCGGTTTAATGCCCCCTTGGAAGAGACGTGAAGGTCACAGAAGCTTATCAAGACTGTTTTAAAGCCCCTTGGAGGAGTGGTAGAGGTCGCAGTGGAGTAAAAAGACAATATCAATGCCCCTTGGAAGAGTGGTGGAGGTTACAGTGGAATAAAAAGACAATATCAATGCCCCTTGGAAGAGTGGTGGAGGTTCCAATTAAATAAAAAGACAATATTAATGCCCCTTGGAAGAGTGGTGGAGGTCGCAGTAAAATAAATAGACAATATCAATGCCCCTTGGAAGAGTGGTGGAGGTTTGAGTGGAATAAAAAGACAATATCAATGCCCCTTGGAAGAGCTGTGGAGTTCACAGTGGTTTAACCAGAAAGTTTTAATGCACCGTGGAATAGACGTGGAGGTCACAGTAGCTTAACAAGATGGTTTCAAAGCTTCTTGGAAGAGTGGTGGAGGTCGCAGTGGAATAAAAAGAAAATATCAATGCCCCTTAGAAGAGTGGTGGAGGTTACAGTGAAATAAAAAGACAATATCAATGCCCTGTGTAAGAAACTTGGAGGTCACAGTAGCTTAACAAGACGGTTTTAATGCCCCTTGCAAGAGTCGTGGACGTCGCAGAGGCGTAAAAAGACAATATCAATGCACTTGGAAGAGTGCAGAAGTTTACAATGGAATAAAAAGACATTGTCAATGCCCCTTGGAAGAGCTGTGGAGCTCAGAGCGGTTTAACCAGACGGTTTTAATGCCCCTTGGAAGAGACTTGGAGGTCACAGTAGCTTAGCAAGATGGTTTTAATGCCCCTTGGAAGAGTGGTGGAGGTCACAGTGGAATAAAAATACAATATCAATGCCCCTTGAAGGAGTGGTGGAAGGTACAGTGAAATAAAAAGACAATATCAATGCCCCTTGGAAGAGCTGTGGAGTACAGAGTGGTTTAACCAAACGGTTTTAGTGCCCCTTGGAAGAGACATGGTGGTCACAGTAGCTTAAAAAGACGATTTTAATGCCCCTTGGAAGAGTGGTGGAGGTCGCAGTGGAGTAAAAAGACAATATCAATGCCTCTTGGAAGAGTGGTGGAGGTTACAGTGGAATAAAAAGACAAAATCAATGCCCCGTGGAATAGATGTGGACATCACTGTAGCTTAGCAAGACGGTTTTAATGCCCCTCGGCAGAGTGGTGGAGGTCGCAGTGGAATAAAAAGACAATAAGAATGCCCTGTGGAAGAGACGTGGAGGTCATAGTAGCTTAACAAGACGG
The DNA here is from genome assembly GCF_046119375.1 of Phyllobates terribilis. Lineage (NCBI taxonomy): Eukaryota > Metazoa > Chordata > Amphibia > Anura > Dendrobatidae > Phyllobates > Phyllobates terribilis. Next base: position 15,589,012 of record NW_027362775.1, on the reverse strand, counting down.
TTTTAATGCCCCTTGGAAGAGTCGTGGACATCGCAGAGGAATAAAATGACAATATCAATGCACTTGGAAGAGTGCAGAAGGTTACAATGGAATAAAAAGACATTGTCAAAGCCCCTTGGAAGAGCTGTGGAGCTCAGAGCGGTTTAACTAGACAGTTTTAATGCCCCTTGGAAGAGCCGTGGAGGTCACAGTAGCTTAAAAAGACGGTTCTAATGCCCCTTGGAAGAGTGGTGGAGGTCGCAGTGGAATAAAAAGACAATATCAATGCCCCTTGGAAGAATGGTGGAGGTCGCAGTGGAATAAAAAGACAATAACAATGCCCTGTGAAAGAGACGTGGAGGTCACTGTAGGTTAGCAAGACTGTTTTAATGCCCCTTGGCAGAGTGGTGGAGGTTGCAGTGGAATAAAACGACAATAGCAATGCCCTGTGGAAAAGACGTGGAGGTCACAATAGCTATACAAGACGGTTTTAATGCCCCTTGGCAGAGTGGTGGAGGTCGCAGTGGAATAAAAAGACAATAACAATGCCCTGTGGAAGAGACGTGGAGGTTGCAGTGGAATAAAAAGACAATATCAATGCCCCTTGGAAGAGTGGTGGAGGTCGCAGTGTAAAACAGAGACAATATCAATGCCCCTTGGAAGAGTGGTGGAGGTTACAGTCGAATAAAAAGACAATATCAATGCCTCTTGGAAGAGCTGTGGAGTACAGAGTGGTTTAACCAGACGGTTTAATGCCCCTTGGAAGAGACAAGGAGGTCACAGTAGCTTATCAAGACTGTTTTAATGCCCCTTGGAAGAGTGGTGGAGGTCGCAGTGGATTAAAAAGACAATATCAATGCCCCTTAGAAGAGTGGTGGAGGTCGCAGTGGAATAAAAAGACAATATCAATTCCCCTTGGAAGAGATGTGGAGGTCGCATTGGAATAAAAAGACAATATCAATGCCCCTTGGAAGAGTGGTGGTGGTTACAGTGGAATAAAAAGACAATATGAATGACCCTTGGAAGAGTGATGGAGGTCGCAGTGGAATAAAAAGTCAATATTAATGCCCCTTGGAAGAGTGGTGGAGGTCGCAGTAAAATAAAAAGACAATATCAATGCCCCTTGGAAGAGTGGTGGAGTTTACAGAGGAATAAAAAGACAATATCAATGCCCCTTGGAACAGCTGTAGAGTTCACAGTGGTTTAACCAGAAGGTTTTAAGGCACCGTGGAATAGACGTGGAGGTCACAGTAGCTAAACAAAACTATTTTATTGCTTCTTGGAAGAGTGATGGAGGTCGCAGTGGATTAAAAAGACAAAATCAATACCCCTTGGAAGAGTGGTGGAGGTCACAGTGGAATAAAAAGACAATATCAATGCCTCTTGCAAGAGCTGTGGTGTTCAGAGTGGTTTAAATTGACGGTTTTAATGCCCCTTGGAAGAGACGTGGAGGTCATAGTAGCTTAATAAGATGTTTTTAATGCCTCTTGGAAGAGTGGTGGAGGTCACGGTGGTTTAAAAAGACAATATCACTGCCCCTTGGAAGAGTGGTGGAGGTTACAGTCGAATAAAAAGACAATATCAATGCCTCTTGGAAGAGCTGTGGAGTACAGAGTGGTTTAACAAGACGGTTAAATGCCCCTTGGAAGAGACATGGAGGTCACAGTGGATTAAAAAGACAATATCACTGCCCCTTAGTAGAGTGGCGGAGTTCGCAGTGGAATAAAAAGACAATATCAATTCCCCTTGGAAGAGATGTGGAGGTCGCACTGGAATAAAAAGACAATATCAATGCCTCGTGGAAGAGACTTGGAGGTCACAGTACCTTAACAAGATGGTTTTAATGCCCCTTGGCAGAGAGGTGGAGGTCGCAGTGGAATAAAAAGACAATATCAATGCCCCTTGGAATAGCTGACGAGTTCACAGTGGTTTAACCAGAAGGTTTTAAGGCACCGTGGAATATACGTGGAGGTCACAGTAGCTAAACAAGACGGTTTTAATGATTCTTGGAAGAGTGATGGAGGTCGCAGTGGATTAAAAAGACAAAATCAATGCCCCTTGGAAGAGTGGTGGAGGTTACAGTGGAATTAAAAAACAATATCAATGCCCCTTGGAAGAGTAGTGGAGGTTACAGTGGAATAAAAAGACAATATCAATGACCCTTGGAAGAGTGGTGGTGGTCGCAGTGGAATAAAAAGACAATATTAATGCCCCTTGGAAGAGTGGTGGAGGTCGCAGTAAAATAAAAAGACAATATCAATGCCCCTAGTATGAGTGGTTGAGGTTACAGTGGAATAAAAAGACAATATCCATGCCCCTAGGAAAAGCTGAGGAGTTCACAGTGGTTTAACCAGAAGGTTTTAAGGCACCATGGAATAGACATGGAGGTCACAGTAGCTAAACAAACAGTTTTAATGATTCTTGGAAGAGTGATGGAGGTCACAGTGGATTAAAAAGACAAAATCAATGCCCCTTGGAAGAGTGGTGGAGGTTACAGTGGAATAAAAAGTCAATATCAATGCCTCTTGGAAGAGCTGTGGAGTTCAGAGTGTTTTAACCAGACAGTTTTAATGCCCCTTGGAAGAGATGTGGAGGTCACAGTAGCTTATCAAAACTGTTTTAATGCCCCTTGGAAGAGTGGTGGGGGTCGCAGTGGATTAAAAAGACAATATCAATGCCCCTTAGAAGAGTGGTGGTGGTCGCAGTGGAATAATAAGACAATATCAATTCCACTTGGAAGAGTTGTGGAGGTCGCAGTGGAATGAAAAGACAATATCAATGCCTTGTGGAAGAGACTTGGAGGTCACAGTAGCTTAACAAGATGATTTTAATGCCCCTTGGAAGAGAGGTGGAGGTCGCAGTGGAATAAAAAGAAAATATCAATGACCCTTGGAAGAGTGGTGGAGGTCGCAGTGGAATAAAAAGACAATATCAATGCCTCGTGGAAGAGACTTCTAGGTCACAGTACCTTAACATGATCGTTTTAATGCCCCTTGGCAGAGAGGTGGAGGTCGCAGTGGAATAAAAAGACAATATCAATGCCCCTTAGAAGAGTAGTGGAGGTTACAGTGGAATAAAAAGACAATATCCATGCCCCTTGGCAGAGCTGAGGAGTTCACAGTGGTTTAACCAGAAGGTTTTAAGGCAGCGTGGAATAGACGTGGAGGTCACAGTAGCTAAACAAGACGGTTTTAATGATTCTTGGAAGAGTGATGGAGGTCGCAGTGGATTAAAAAGACAAAATCAATGCCCCTTGGAAGAGTGGTGGAGGTTACAGTGGAATTAAAAAACAAAATCAATGCCCCTTGGAAGAGTGGTGGAGGTTACAGTGGAATAAAAAGACAATATCAATGCCTCTTGCAAGAGCTGTGGAGTTCAGAGTGGCTTAAATTGACGGTTTTAATGCCCCTTGGAAGAGACGTGGAGGTCATAGTAGCTTAATAAGATGTTTTTAATGCCTCTTGGAAGAGTGGTGGAGGTCACAGTGGTTTAAAAAGACAATATCACTGCCCCTTGGAAGAGTGGTGGAGGTTACAGTCGAATAAAAAAACAATATCAATGCCTCTTGGAAGAGCTGTGGAGTACAGAGTGGTTTAACAAGACGGTTTAATGCCCCTTGGAAGAGACGTGGAGGTCACAGTGGATTAAAAAGACAATATCAATGCCTCTTGGAAGAGCTGTGGAGTTCAGAGTGTTTTAACCAGACAGTTTTAATGCCCCTTGGAAGAGATGTGGAGGTCACAGTAGCTTATCAAAACTGTTTTAATGCCCCTTGGAAGAGTGGTGGGGGTCGCAGTGGATTAAAAAGACAATATCAATGCCCCTTAGAAGAGTGGTGGTGGTCGCAGTGGAATAATAAGACAATATCAATTCCACTTGGAAGAGTTGTGGAGGTCGCAGTGGAATGAAAAGACAATATCAATGCCTCGTGGAAGAGACTTGGAGGTCACAGTAGCTTAACAAGATGATTTTAATGCCCCTTGGAAGAGAGGTGGAGGTCGCAGTGGAATAAAAAGAAAATATCAATGCCCCTTGGAAGAGTGGTGGAGGTTACAGTGGAATAAAAAGACAATATCAATGACCCTTGGAAGAGTGGTGGAGGTCGCAGTGGAATAAAGAGACAATATCAATGCCTCGTGGAAGAGACTTCTAGGTCACAGTACCTTAACAAGATGGTTTTAATGCCCCTTGGCAGAGAGGTGGAGGTCGCAGTGGAATAAAAAGACAATATCAATGCCCCTTAGAAGAGTAGTGGAGGTTACAGTGGAATAAAAAGACAATATCCATGCCCCTTGGCAGAGCTGAGGAGTTCACAGTGGTTTAACCAGAAGGTTTTAAGGCAGCGTGGAATAGACGTGGAGGTCACAGTAGCTAAACAAGACGGTTTTAATGATTCTTGGAAGAGAGATGGAGGTCGCAGTGGATTAAAAAGACAAAATCAATGCCCCTTGGAAGAGTGGTGGAGGTTACAGTGGAATTAAAAAACAAAATCAATGCCCCTTGGAAGAGTGGTGGAGGTTACAGTGGAATAAAAAGACAATATCAATGCCTCTTGCAAAAGCTGTGGAGTTCAGAGTGGTTTAAATTGACGGTTTTAATGCCCCTTGGAAGAGACGTGGAGGTCATACTAGCTTAATAAGATGTTTTTAATGCCTCTTGGAAGAGTGGTGGAGGTCACAGTGGTTTAAAAAGACAATATCACTGCCCCTTGGAAGAGTGGTGGAGGTTACAGTCGAATAAAAAAACAATATCAATGCCTCTTGGAAGAGCTGTGGAGTACAGAGTGGTTTAACAAGACGGTTTAATGCCCCTTGGAAGAGACGTGGAGGTCACAGTGGATTAAAAAGACAATATCAATGCCCCTTAGTAGTGTGGTGGAGTTCGCAGTGTAATAAAAAGACAATATCAATTCCCCTTGGAAGAGATGTGGAGGTCGCACTGAAATAAAAAGACAATATCAATGCCTCGTGGAAGAGACTTGGAGGTCACAGTACCTTAACAAGATGGTTTTAATGCCACTTGGCAGAGAGGTGGAGGTCACAGTGGAATAAAAAGACAATATCAATGCCCCTTAGAAGAGTAGTGGAGGTTACAGTGGAATAAAAAGACAATATCCATGCCCCTTGGCAGAGCTGAGGAGTTCACAGTGGTTTAACCAGAAGGTTTTAAGGCACCGTGGAATAGACGTGGAGGTCACAGTAGCTAAACAAGACGGTTTTAATGATTCTTGGAAGAGTGATGGAGGTCGCAGTGGATTAAAAAGACAAAATCAATGCCCCTTGGAAGAGTGGTGGAGGTTACAGTGGAATAAAAAGACAATATCAATGACCCTTGGAAGAGTGGTGGAGGTTGCAGTGGAATAAAAAGACAATATTAATGCCCCTTGGAAGAGTGGTGGAGGTCGCGGTAAAATAAAAAGACAAAATCAATTCCCCTTGGAAGAGTGGTGGAGGTTACAGTGGAATAAAAAGACAATATCAATGCCTCTTGGAAGAGCTGTGGAGTTCAGAGTGTTTTAACCAGACTGTTTTAATGCCCCTTGGAAGAGATGTGGAGGTCGCAGAAGCTTATCAAAACTGTTTTAATGCCCCTTGGAAGAGTTGTGGAGGTCTCAGTGGAATAAAAAGACAATATCAATGACTCGTGGAAGAGACTTGGAGGTCACAGGAACTTAACAAGATGGTTTTAATGCCCCTTGGAAGAGAGGTGGAGGTCGCAGTGGAATAAAAAGAAAATATCAATGCCCCTTGGAAGAGTGGTGGAGGTTACAGTGGAATAAAAAGACAATATTAATGATCCTTGGAAGAGTGGTGGAGGTCGCAGTGGAATTAAAAGACAATATTAATGCCCCTTGGAAGAGTGGTGGAGGTCGCAGTAAAACAAAAAGACAATATAAATGCCCCTTGGAAGAGTGGTGGAGGTTACAGTGGAATAAAAAGACAATATAAATGCCCCTTGGAAGAGCTGTGGAGTTCACAGTGATTTAACCAGAAGGTTTTAAGGCACCGTGGAATAGACGTGGAGGTCACAGTAGCTTAACAAGATGGTTTTAATGCTTCTTGGAAGAGAGATGGAAGTCGCAGTGGATTAAAAAGACAAAATCAATGCCCCTTGGAAGAGTGGTGGAGGTTACAGTGGAATAAAAAGACAATATCAATGCCTTTTGAAGAGCTGTGGAGTTCAGAGTGGTTTAAATTGACGGGTTTTAATGCCCCTTGGAAGAGACGTGGAGGTCACAGTAGTGGATTAAAAAGACATTATCGATACCCACTGGAAGAGTGGTGGAGGTCGCAGTGGAATAAAAAGAAAATATCAATGCCCCTTAGAAGAGTGGGGGAGGTTACAGTGGAAAAAAAAGACAATATCAATGCCCCTTGGAAGAGTGGTGGAGGTTCCAATTAAATAAAAAGACAATATCAATGCACTTGGAAGAGTGCAGAAGGTTACAATGGAATAAAAAGACATTGTCAATGCCCCATGGAAGAGCTGTGGAGCTCAGAGAGGTTTAACTTGAAGGTTTTAATGCCCTTTGGAAGAGCCGTGGAGTACAGAGTGGTTTAACCAAATGGTTTTAGTGCCCCTTGGAAGAGACGTGGAGGTCACAGTAGCTTAACAAGACGGTTTTAATACCCCTTGGAAGAGTGGTGGAGGTCGCAGTTGATTAAAAAGACAATATCAATGAACCTTGGAAGGGTGGTGGAGGATGCAGTGGAATAAAAAGACAATATCAATGCCCCTTGGAATAGTGGTGGAGGTCACAGTGGAATAAAAAGACAATAACAATGCCTTGTGAAAGAGACGTGGAGGTCACAGTAGGTTAACAGACTGTTTAATGCCCCTTGGCAGAGTGGTGGAGGTCGCAGTGGAATAAAAAGACAATAACAATGCCCTGTGGAAAAGACGTGGAGGTCACAGTAGCTAAACAAGACTGTTTTAATGCCCCTTGGCAGAGTGGTGGAGGTCGCAATGGAATAAAAAGACAATAACAATACCCTGTGGAAAAGACGTGGAGGTCGCAGTGGAATAAAAAGACAATATCAATGCCCCTTGGAAGAGTGGTGGAGGTCGCAGTGGAAAACAGAGACAATATCAATGCCCCTTGGAAGAGTGGTGGAGGTTACAGTCGAATAAAAAGACAATATCAATGCCTCTTGGAAGAGCTGTGGAGTACTGAGTGGTTTAACCAGACGGTTTAATGCAACTTGGAAGAGACGAGGAGGTCACAGTAGCTTATCAAGACTGTTTTAATGCCCCTTGGAAGAGTGGTGGAGGTCGCAGTGGATTAAAAAGACAATGTCAATGCCCCTTAGAAGAGTGGTGGAGGTCGCAGTGGAATAAAAAGACAATATCAATTCCCCTTGGAAGAGATGTGGAGGTCGCATTTGAATAAAAAGACAATATCAATGCCCCTTGGAAGAGCGGTGGTGATTACAGTGGAATAAAATGACAATATCAATGACACTGGAAGAGTGATGGAGGTCGCAGTGGAATAAAAATTCAATATTAATGCCCCTTGGAAGAGTGGTGGAGGTCGCAGTAAAATAAAAAGACTATATCAATGCCCCTTGGAAGGGTGGTGGAGTTTACAGAGGAATAAAAAGACAATATCAGTGCACCTTGGAAGAGCTGTGGAGTTCACAGTGGTTTAACCAGAAGGTTTTAAGGCACCGTGGAATAGACGTGGAGGTCACAGTAGCTAAACAAAACGGTTTTAATGCTTCTTGCAAGAGTGATGGAGGTCGCAGTGGATTTAAAAGACAATATCAATGCCCCTTGGAAGAGTGGTGAAGGTAACAGTGGAATAAAAAGACAATATCAATGCCTCTTGCAAGAGCTGTGGAGTTCAGAGTGGTTTAAATTGACGGTTTTAATGCCCCTTGGAAGAGACGTGGAGGTCATAGTAGCTTAATAAGATGTTTTTAATGCCTCTTGGAAGAGTGGTGGAGGTCACAGTGGTTTAAAAAGACAATATCACTGCCCCTTGGAAAAGTGGTGGAGGTTACAGTCGAATAAAAAAACAATATCAATGCCTCTTGGAAGAGCTGTGGAGTACAGAGTGGTTTAACAAGACGGTTTAATGCCCCTTGGAAGAGACGTGGAGGTCACAGTGGATTAAAAAGACAATATCAATGCCCCCTAGTAGTGTGGTGGAGTTCGCAGTGGAATAAAAAGACAATATCAATTCCCCTTGGAAGAGATGTGGAGGTCGCACTGAAATAAAAAGACAATATCAATGCCTCGTAGAAGAGACTTGGAGGTCACAGTACCTTAACAAGATGGTTTTAATGCCCCTTGGCAGAGAGGTGGAGGTCGCAGTGGAATAAAAAGACAATATCCATGCCCCTTGGCAGAGCTGAGGAGTTCACAGAGGTTTAACCAGAAGGTTTTAAGGCACCGTGGAATAGACGTGGAGGTCACAGTAGCTAAACAAGACGGTTTTAATGATTCTTGGAAGAGTGATGGAGGTTGCAGTGGATTAAAAAGACAAAATCAATGCCCCTTGGAAGAGTGGTGGAGGTTACAGTGGAATTAAAAAACAATATCAATGCCCCTTCGAAGAGTAGTGGAGGTTACAGTGGAATAAAAAGACAATATCAATTACCCTTGGAAGAGTGGTGGAGGTTGCAGTGGAATAAAAAGACAATATTAATGCCCCTTGGAAGAGTGGTGGAGGTCACAGTAAAATAAAAAGACAAAATCAATTCCCCTTGGAAGAGTGGTGGAGGTTACAGTGGAATAAAAAGACAATATCAATGACCCTTGGAAGAGTGGTGGAGGTCGCAGTGGAATAAAAAGACAATATTAATGCCCCTTGGAAGAGTGGTGGAGGTCACAGTAAAATAAAAAGACAAAATCAATTCCCCTTAGAAGAGTGGTGGAGGTCGCAGTGGAATAATAAGACAATATCAATTCCACTTGTAAGAGTTGTGGAGGTCGCAGTGGAATAAAAAGACAATATCAATGCCTCGTGGAAGAGACTTGGAGGTCACAGGAACTTAACAAGATGGTTTTAATACCCCTTGGAAGAGAGGTGGAGGTCGCAGTGGAATAAAAAGAAAATATCAATGCCCCTTGGAAGAGTGGTGGAGGTTACAGTGGAATAAAAAGACAATATTAATGACCCTTGGAAGAGTGGTGGAGGTCGCAGTGGAATAAAAAGACAATATTAAGGCCCCTTGGAAGAGTGGTGGAGGTCGTAGTAAAACAAAAAGACAATATTAATGCCCCTTGGAACAGTGGTGGAGGTTACAGTGGAATAAAAAGACAATATAAATGCCCCTTGGAAGAGCTGTGGAGTTCACAGTGATTTAACCAGAAGGTTTTAAGGTACTGTGGAATAGACGTGGAGGTCACAGTAGCTAAACAAGATGGTTTTAATGCTTCTTGGAAGAGAGATGGAGGTCGCAGTGGATTAAAAAGACAAAATCAATGCCCCTTGGAAGAGTGGTGGAGGTTACAGTGGAATTAAAAGACAATATCAATGCCTTTTGAAGAGCTGTGGAGTTCAGAGTGGTTTAAATTGACGGTTTTAATGCCCCTTGGAAGAGACGTGGAGGTCACAGTAGCTTAACAAGATGGTTTTAATGGCCCTTGGAAGAGTGGTGGAGGTCGCAGTGGATTAAAATGACATTATCGATGCCCATTGGAAGAGTGGTGGAGGTCGCAGTGGAATAAAAAGAAAATATCAATGCCCCTTAGAAGAGTGGTGGAGGTTACAGTGGAAAAAAAAGACAATATCAATATTCCTTGGAAGAGGGTTGAAGGTCGTAGTGGAATAAAAAGACAATATCAATGCCCCTTGGAAGAGTGGTGGAGGTCGCAGTGGAATAAAAAGACAATATCAATGCCCCGTGGAAGGGACGTGGAGGTCACAGTAGCTTAACAAGACGGTTTTAATGCCCCTTGGAAGAGTGGTGGAGGTCGCAGTGGAAAAAAAAGACAATATCAATGCCCCTTGGAAGAGTGGTGGAGGTTACAGTTGAAAAAAAAGACAATATCAATGCCTCTTGGAAGAGCTGTGGAGTTCAGAGTGGTTTAACCATGCGGTTTAAGGCCCCTTGGAAGAGACGTGAAGGTTACAGAAGCTTATCAAGACTGTTTTAAAGCCCCTTGGAGGAGTGGTAGACATCGCAGTGGAGTAAAAAGACAAAGTCAATGCCCCTTGGAAGAGTGGTGGAGGTTACAGTGGAATAAAAGGACAATATCAATGCCCCTTGGAAGAGTGGAGGAGGTTACAGTGGAATAAAAATACAATATCAATGTCCCTTGGAAGAATGGTGGAGGTTACAGTGGAATAAAAAGACAATATCAATGCCCCTTGGAAGAGTGGTGGAGGTTCCAATTAAATAAAAAGACAATATCAATACACTTGGAAGAGTGCAGAAGGTTACAATGGAATAAAAAGACATTGTCAATGCCCCATGGAAGAGCTGTGGAGCTCAGAGCGGTTTAACTAGAAGGTTTTAATGCCCCTTGGAAGAGCCGTGGAGTACAGAGTGGTTTAACCAAATGGTTTTAGTGCCCCTTGGAAGAGACGTGGAGGTCACAGTAGCTTAACAAGACGGTTTTAATGCCCCTTGGAAGAGTGGTGGAGGTCGCAGTGGATTAAAAAGACAATATCAATGAACCTTGGAAGGGTGGTGGAGGATGCAGTGGAATAAAAAGACAATATCAATGCCCCTTGGAATAATGGTGGAGGTCGCAGTGGAATAAAAAGACAATAACAATGCCCTGTGAAAGAGACGTGGAGGTCACAGTAGGTTAACAGACTGTTTTAATGCCCCTTGGCAGAGTGGTGGAGGTCGTAGTGGAATAAAAAGACAATAACAATTCCCTGTAGAAAAGACGTGGAGGTCACAGTAGCTAAACAAGACTGTTTTAACGCCCCTTGGCAGAGTGGTGGAGGTCGCAATGGAATAAAAAGACAATAACAATGCCCTGTGGAAGAGACGTGGATATCGCAGTGGAATAAAAAGACAATATCAATGCCCCTTGGAATAGTGGTGGAGGTCGCAGTGGAATAAAAAGACAATAACAATGCCCTGTGAAAGAGACGTGGAGGTCACAGTAGGTTAACAGACTGTTTTAATGCCCCTTGGCAGAGTGGTGGAGGTCGCAGTGGAATAAAAAGACAATAACAATGCCCTGTGGAAAAGACGTGGAGGTCACAGTAGCTAAACAAGACTGTTTTAATGACCCTTGGCAGAGTGGTGGAGGTCGCAATGGAATAAAAAGACAATAACAATGCCCTGTGGAAGAGACGTGGAGGTCGCAGTGGAATAAAAAGACAATATCAATGCCCCTTGGAAGAGTGGTGGAGGTCGCAGTGGAAAACAGAGACAATATCAATGCCCCTTGGAAGAGTGGTGGAGGTTACAGTCGAATAAAAAGACAATATCAATGCCTCTTGGAAGAGCTGTGGAGTACTGAGTGGTTTAACCAGACGGTTTAATGCCCCTTGGAAGAGACGAGGAGGTCACAGTAGCTTATCAAGACTGTTTTAATGCCCCTTGGAAGAGTGGTGGAGGTCACAGTGGATTAAAAAGACAATATCAATGCCCCTTAGAAGAGTGGTGGAGGTCGCAGTGGAATAAAAAGACAATATCAATTCCAATTGTAAGAGATGTGGAGGTCGCATTTGAATAAAAAGACAATATCAATGCCCCTTGGAAGAGCGGTGGTGGTTACAGTGGAATAAAAAGACAATATCAATGACACTGGAAGAGTGATGGAGGTCGCAGTGGAATAAAAATTCTATATTAATGCCCCTTGGAAGAGTGGTGGAGCTCGCAGTAAAATCAAAAGACTATATCAATGCCCCTTGGAAGAGTGGTGGAGTTTACAGAGGAATAAAAAGACAATATCATTGCCCCTTGGAAGAGCTGTGGAGTTCACAGTGGTTTTACCAGAAGGTTTTAAGGCACCGTGGAATAGACGTGGAGGTCACAGTAGCTAAACGAAACGGTTTTAATGCTTCTTGCAAGAGTGATGGAGGTCGCAGTGGATTTAAAAGACAATATCAATGCCCCTTTGAAGAGTGGTGGAGGTTACAGTGGAATAAAAAGACAATATCAATGACTCTTGCAAGAGCTGTGGAGTTCAGAGTGGTTTAAATTGACGGTTTTAATGCCCCTTGGAAGAGACGTGGAGGTTATAGTAGCTTAATAAGATGTTTTTGATGCCTCTTGGAAGAGTGGTGGAGGTCACAGTGGTTTAAAAAGACAATATCACTGCCCCTTAGAAGAGTGGTGGAGGTTACATTGGAATAAAAAGACAATATCAATGCCCCGTGGAATTGACGTGGAGGTCAAAGTAGCTTAACAACACGGTTTTAATGGCCCTTGGAAGAGTGGTGGAGGTCGCAGTTGATTAAAAAGACAATATAATTGCCCCTTAGAAGAGTGGTGGAGGTCGCAGTGCAATAAAAAAACAATATCAATGTCCCTTGGAAGAGTGGTGGAGGTAACAGTGGATTAAAAAGTCAATATCAATGCCCCTTGGAAGAGCAGTGGAGTTCAGAGTATTTAAACCAGACGGTTTTAATGCCCATTGGAAGTGACGTGGAGGTCACAGTAGCTTAAAAAGACGTTTTTAACGCCCTTTGGAAAAGTGCTGGAGGTCGCAGTGGATTAAAAATACAATATCAATGCCCCTTGGAAGAGTGGTGGAGGTGGCAGTGGAATAAAAAGACAATATCACTGCCCCTTGGAAGAGTGGTGGAGTTTACAGTGGAATAAAAAGACAATTTCAATGCCCAGCGAAAGAGACGTGGATGTCACAGTAGCTTAACAAGACGGTTTTAATGTCCCTTGGAAGAGAGGTGAAAGTCGCAGTGGAATAAAAAGACAATATCAATGCCCCTTGGAAAAGTGCTGGAGGTTACAGTGGATTAAAAAACAATATCAAAGCCCCTTACAAGAGCTGTGGAGTCGAGAGTGGTTTAAATTGACGGTTTTAATGCCCCTTGGAAGAGACGTGGAGGTCACGGTAGCTTAACAAGACTGTTTTAATGCCCCTTGAAAGAGTGGTGGAGGTCGAAGTGCATTAAAAAGACAATGGCAATGCTCCTTGAAGGAGTCGCTGAAGTCTCAGTGGAATAAAAAGATCATATCAATGCACCTTGGAAGAGTGTTGGAGGTTCCAGTGGAATAAAAAGACAATATCAATGCCCTGTGGAAGAGACATGGAGGTCACAGTAGCTTAACAAGACGGTTTTAATGCCCCTTGGAAAAGTGGTGGAGGTCGCAGTGGAATAAAAAGACAATATCAATGCCCCTTGGAAGAGTGGTGGAGGATACAGTGGAATAAAAAGACAATATCAATGCCCCTTGGTAGATCTGAGGAGTTCAGGTTGGTTTAACCATATGGTTTTAATGCCCCATGGAAGAGACGTGGAGGTCACAGTAGCTTAACAAGACGGTTTTAATGCCACATGGAGGAGTGGTGGAGGTTGCAGTGGATTAAAAAGACAATATCAATGCCCCGAGGAAGAGTGGTGGAGGTCGCAGTGGAATAAAAAGACAATATCAATGCCCCGTGGAAGAGACGTGGAGGTCACAGTAGCTTAACAAGATGGTTTTAATGCCCTTTGGAGGAGTGGTGGAGGTCGCAGTGGATTAAAAAGACAATATCAATGCCCTTTGGAAGAGTGGTGGAGGTCGCAGTGGATTAAAAATACAATATCAATGCCCCTAGGTAGAGTGGTAAAGGTTACAGTGGAATTTAAAGACAATATCAATGCCCCGTGGAAGAGATGTGGAGGTCACTGTAGCATCACAAGACAGTTTTAATGCCCCTTGGAAGAATGGTGGAGGTCGAAGTGGAATAAAAAGACAATGTCAATGCCCCTTGTAAGAGTGGTGGAGGTTAGAGTGGAATAAAAAGACAATACCAATGCCCCTTGGAAGAGCTGTGGAGTTCAGAGTGGTTTAACCAGATGGTTTCAATGCCCATTGGAAGTGACGTGGAGGTCACAGTAGCTTAAAAAGACGTTTTTAATGCCCCTTGGAAAAGTAGTTGAGGAAGCAGTGGATTGAAAAGACAATATCAATGCTCCTTGGAAGAGTGGTGGAGGTGACAGTGGAATAAAAAGACAATATCAATGCCCCTTGGAATAATGATGGAGGTCACAGTGGAATAAAAAGACAATGTCAATGCGCCTTAAAAGAGTGGTGGAGGTTAGAGTGGAATAAAAAGACAATACCAATGCCCCTTGGAAGAGCTGTGGAGTTCAGAGTGGTTTAACCAGATGGTTTTATTGCCCCTTGGAAGAGACATGGAGGTCACAGTAGATTAACAAGAAAGTTTTAATGCCCCTTGGAAAAGTGGTGGGGGTCACAGTGGATTAAAAAGACAATATCAATGCCCCGTGAAAGACACGATGAGGTCACAGTAGCTTAACAAGACAGTTTTAATGCCCCTTGAAAGAGTGGTGGAGGTTACAGTGAAATAAAAAGACAATATCAATGCCTCTTCAAAGAGCTATGGAGTTCAGAGTGATTTAACCAGATGGTTTTAATGCCCCTTGGAAGAGTGGTGGAGGTCGCAGTTCATTAAAAAGACAATATCAATACCCCTTGGAAGAATGGTGGAGGTTACAGTGGAATAAAAAGACAATATCAATGCCTATTGGAAGAGCTGTGGAGTTCAGAGTCATTTAACCAGACGGTTTTAATGCCCCTTGGAAGAGATGTGGACATCACAGTAGCTTAACAAGACTGTTTTAATGCGTCTTGGAAGAGTGGTGGAGGTCGCAGTGGATTAAAAAGACAATATCAATGCTCCTTGAAAGAGAGCTGTAGCTTACAGTGGAGTAAAAAGTTATTATCAATGCCTCTTGCAAGAGCTGTGGAGTTCAGAGTGGTTTCAATTGACGGTTTTAATGCAGCTTGGAAGAGACGTGGAGGTCACAGTAGCTTGACAATACGGTTTTAATGCCCCTTGGAAGAGTGGTGGAGGTCGCAGTGGATTAAAAAGACAATATCAATGCCACTTGGAAGAGTGGTGAAGGTCCTAGTGGAATAAAAAGACAATATCAATGCCCCTTGGAAGAGTGGTGGAGGTTACAGTGGAATAAAAAGACAATATCAATGCCCCGTGAAAGAGACTCAGAGGTCACAGTAGCTTAACAAGACGGTGTTAATGCCCCTTGGGAGAGAGGTGCAAGTTGCAGTGGAATAAAAAGAAAATATCAATGCCCCTTGGAAGAGTGGTGGAGGTCGCAGTGGAATAAAAAGACAATATCAATGCCCCTTGGAAGAGTGGTGGAGGTTACAGTTGAATAAAAAGACAATATCAATGCCCCTTGGAACAGTGGTGGAGGTTACAGTTAAATAAAAAGACAATATCAATGCCCCGAGGAAGAGATGTGGAGGTCACAATAGCTTAACAAGACTGTATTAATGCCCCTTGGAAGAGTTGTGGAGGTCTCAGTGGATAAAAAGACAATATCAATGAGCCTTGGAAGAGTGGTGGAGGTCGCAGTGTAATAAAAAGACTAGAGATGAGCGTTGTTCAACTCAAACTGTTCGCCAATCTCAAATTCGAGCTGTTTTGGGCTGTGTTCGAGCCGTTCGGCGAATACGAACAATTTGAAAAAAATTTGGCTGTTCGAGGTTATGTTCCATAACTGTTCGTGCACCAAAATCATAACTGGATTTTTTCTCAGTAATGATGAAAATTAATGTTAATACGCAGTTTGAGTGTACAGTGGGGCGGGGGGAGGGGCAGGGGATGGATCTCTGCAGGAATAATGAAGATCTCCATTTTTTTTTCTCTTTCCCGCATTTACAGTGGGGAGGTGCAATCTGTCAGCCTATCAACAGCGCACACACAGAGCGAAGTGCTTTTTTTCACACAAGCAAGGGCATGTGTCATTGGCAGTGTATGTCACATGTCCTTGCCCTATAAGACCCAGCCATTTTCCCCGTCGCCACCATTTTCTCACTGCTGCAGCTGCGTGTTAGACGGCACCGCTGTTACTGTGTGCGCTATACCTTGTTAGTTTCAAGCCAATTTTCGCACAAATCTACAGATAGCTTGGGAGTAGGGAAGAGTTGTGATTGCAGTCCTTTTAAGGACTAGGTTACAGCATTTCCTACAACTTTTATCAGGCAGGTCTGTGCTCTTAAATAGATAGGTTGTGGGAGTAAAGACTAATTGTAATTGCAGTCCTTTTCAGGACTAGGTTACATCAGTTCCTATCAGTTTTTGCCAGGCAGGTCTGTGCCAGTGCTGTGCAAGTTTTTTTCACAGCAATTGGATAAATCTAGCAAAGCTAATCCTTTTTGGCCTATTGCAGAGTGTGTTAGTCAGTGGAGTAGCCTATCTGTGTTGCAAGATACACCACCTGGGTATAAAGTACCAATTTTTTTATTGCACCTAGTGAAGTAAAACCTTTTGGGCATAGCATCATTCTATTAGTCCATCTATACTGACCTTAATAAGGTTGCAAATTGAATATAATTTTTATCTGCATCTAGCTCTGAAAAAATATTTGGTCTTCAAGCAGTGTGTGGGACTTGTTCTATTAGTCCATCTATACTGACCTCCATCAGGTTGCAAATTCAAAATAATTTTAATCTGCATCTAGCTCTGAAAAAATATTTGGTCTTCAAGCAGTGTGTGGGACTTGTTATATTAGTCCATCTATACTGACCTCCATCAGGTTGCAAATTCAAAATAATTTTTATCTGCATCTAGCTCTGAAAAAATATTTGGGCTTCTAGCTGTGTGTGGGACTTGTTCTATTAGTCCATCTATACTGACCTACATCAGGTTGCAAATTCAAAATAATTTTTTGTCTGCATCTAGCTCTGAAAAAATATTTGGCCTTCTAGCAGTGTGTGGGATTTTCTCTATTAGTCCATCTATACTGACCTCCATCAGGTTGCAAATTCAAAATAATTTTTTGTCTGCATCTAGCTCTGAAAAAATATTTGGCCTTCTAGCAGTGTGTGGGACTTTCTCTATTAGTCCATCTATACTGACCTCCATCAGGTTGCAAATTCAAAATAATTTTTATCTGCATCTAGCTCTGAAAAAATATTTGGGTTTCTAGCTGTGTGTGGGACTTGTTCTATTAGTCCATTTATACTGACCTCCATCAGGTTGCAAATTCAAAATAATTTTTTGTCTGCATCTAGCTCTGAAAAAATATTTGGCCTTCTAGCAGTGTATGGGACTTGTTCTATTAGTCCATTTATACTGACCTCCATCAGGTTGCAAATTAAAAATAATTTTTATCTGCATCTAGCTCTGAAAAAATATTTGGCCTTCTAGCAGTGTGTGGGACTTGTTCTATTAGTCCATCTATACTGACCTCCATCAGGTTGCAAATTTAAAATAATTTTTTTCTGCAGCTAGCTCTGAAAAAATATTTGGCCTTCTAGCAGTGTGTGGGACTTGTTCTATTAGTCCATCTATACTGACCTCCATCAGGTTGCAAATTAAAAATAATTGTTATCTGCATCTAGCTCTGAAAAAATATTTGGGCTTCTAGCAGTGTGGGGGACTTTCTCTATTAGTCCATCTATACTGACCTCCATCAGGTTGCAAACTGAATATAATTTTTTGTCTGCATCTACCTCTGAAAAAATATTTGGCCTTCTAGCTGTGTGTGGGACTTGTTCTATTAGTCCATCTATACTGACCTCCATCAGGTTGCAAACTGAATATAATTTTTTTCTGCATCTACCTCTGAAAAAATATTTGGGCTTCTAGCTGTGTGTGGGACTTGTTCTATTAGTCCATCTATACTGACCTCCATCAGGTTGCAAACTGAATATAATTTTTTTCTGCATCTACCTCTGAAAAAATATTTGGCCTTCTAGCAGTGTGTGGAACTTGTTCTATTAGTCCATCTATACTGACCTCCATCAGGTTGCAAATTTAAAATAATTTTTTTCTGCATCTAGCTCTGAAAACATATTTGGGCGTCTAGCAGTGTGTGGGACTTGTTCTATTAGTCCATCTATACTGACCTCCATCAGGT
The DNA here is from genome assembly GCF_046119375.1 of Phyllobates terribilis. Taxonomy (NCBI): domain Eukaryota; kingdom Metazoa; phylum Chordata; class Amphibia; order Anura; family Dendrobatidae; genus Phyllobates; species Phyllobates terribilis. The sequence continues at coordinate 15,571,041 of NW_027362775.1, read as the reverse complement.
TGCAAATTAAAAATAATTTTTATCTGCAACTAGCTCTGTAAAAAGTATTTGGCCTTCTAGCTGTGTGTGGGACTTGTTCTATTAGTCCATCTATACTGACCTCCATCAGGTTGCAAACTGAATATAATTTTTTTCTGCATCTACCTCTGAAAAAATATTTGGGCTTCTAGCTGTGTGTGGGACTTGTTCTATTAGTCCATCTATACTGACCTCCATCAGGTTGCAAATTGAATATAAATTTTTTCTGCATCTAGATCTGAAAAAATATTTGGCCTTCTAGCTGTGTGTGGGACTTGTTCTATTAGTCCATCTCTACTGACCTCCATCAGGTTGCAAATTAAAAATAATTTTTATCTGCAACTAGCTCTGTAAAAAGTATTTGGCCTTCTAGCAGTGTGTGGGACTTGTTCTATTAGTCCATCTATACTGACCTCCATCAGGTTGCAAATTCAAAATAATTTTTATCTGCATCTAGCTCTGAAAAAATATTTGGCCTTCTAGCAGTGTGTGGGACTTGTTCTATTAGTCCATCTATACTGACCTCCATCAAGTTGCAAATTCAAAATAATTTTTTGTCTGCATCTAGCTCTGAAAAAATATTTGGCCTTCTAGCAGTGTATGGGACTTGTTCTATTAGTCCATTTATACTGACCTCCATCAGGTTGCAAATTAAAAATAATTTTTATCTGCATCTAGCTCTGAAAAAATATTTGGCCTTCTAGCAGTGTGTGAGACATGTTCTATTAGTCCATCTATACTGACCTCCATCAGGTTGCAAATTAAAAATAATTTTTATCTGCACCTAGCTCTGAAAAAATATTTGGCCTTCTAGCAGTGTGTGGGACTTGTTCTATTAGTCCATCTATACTGACCTCCATCAGGTTGCAAATTAAAAATAATTTTTATCTGCATCTAGCTCTGAAAAAATATTTGGCCTTCTAGCAGTGTGTGGGACTTGTTCTATTAGTCCATCTATACTGACCTCCATCAGGTTGCAAATTCAAAATAATTTTTTGTCTGCATCTAGCTCTGAAAAAATATTTGGCCTTCTAGCAGTGTATGGGACTTGTTCTATTAGTCCATTTATACTGACCTCCATCAGGTTGCAAATTAAAAATAATTTTTATCTGCATCTAGCTCTGAAAAAATATTTGGCCTTCTAGCAGTGTGTGAGACTTGTTCTATTAGTCCATCTATACTGACCTCCATCAGGTTACAAATTAAAAATAATTTTTATCTGCATCTAGCTCTGAAAAATATTTGGCCTTCTAGCAGTGTGTGGGACTTGTTCTATTAGTCCATCTATACTGACCTCCATCAGGTTGCAAACTGAATATAATTTTTTTCTGCATCTACCTCTGAAAAAATATTTGGGTTTCTAGCTGTGTGTGGGACTTGTTCTATTAGTCCATCTATACTGACCTCCATCAGGTTGCAAACTGAATATAATTTTTTTCTGCATCTAGCTCTGAAAAAATATTTGGCCTTCTAGCAGTGTGTGGGGCTTGTTCTATTAGCCCATCTATACTTACCTCCATCAGGTTGCAAATTGAATATAATTTTTTTCTGCATCTAGCTCTGAAAAAATATTTGGCCTTCTAGCAGTGTGTGGGACTTGTTCTATTAGTCCATCTATACTGACCTCCATCAGGTTGCAAATTTAAAATAATTTTTTTCTGCATCTAGCTCTGAAAAAATATTTGGGCGTCTAGCAGTGTGTGGGACTTGTTCTATTAGTCCATCTATACTGACCTCCATCAGGTTGCAAATTAAAAATAATTTTTATCTGCAACTAGCTCTGTAAAAAGTATTTGGCCTTCTAGCTGTGTGTGGGACTTGTTCTATTAGTCCATCTATACTGACCTCCATCAGGTTGCAAACTGAATATAATTTTTTTCTGCATCTACCTCTGAAAAAATATTTGGGCTTCTAGCTGTGTGTGGGACTTGTTCTATTAGTCCATCTATACTGACCTCCATCAGGTTGCAAATTAAAAATATTTTTTATCTGCATCTAGCTCTGAAAAAATATTTGGCCTTCTAGCAGTGTGTGGGACTTGTTCTATTAGTCCATCTATACTGACCTCCATCAGGTTGCAAATTCAAAATAATTTTTTGTCTGCATCTAGCTCTGAAAAAATATTTGGCCTTCTAGCAGTGTATGGGAATTGTTCTATTAGTCCATTTATACTGACCTCCATCAGGTTGCAAATGAAAAATAATTTTTATCTGCATCTAGCTCTGAAAAAATATTTGGCCTTCTAGCAGTGTGTGAGACTTGTTCTATTAGTCCATCTATACTGACCTCCATCAGGGTGCAAATTAAAAATAATTTTTATCTGCACCTAGCTCTGAAAAATATTTGGCCTTCTAGCAGTGTGTGGGACTTGTTCTATTAGTCCATCTATACTGACCTACATCAGGTTGCAAACTGAATATAATTTTTTTCTGCATCTACCTCTGAAAAAATATTTGGGCTTCTAGCTGTGTGGGACTTGTTCTATTAGTCCATCTATACTGACCTCCATCAGGTTGCAAATTCAAAATAATTTTTTGTCTGCATCTAGCTCTGAAAAAATATTTGGCCTTCTAGCAGTGTATGGGACTTGTTCTATTAGTCCATTTATACTGACCTCCATCAGGTTGCAAATTAAAAATAATTTTTATCTGCATCTAGCTCTGAAAAAATATTTGGCCTTCTAGCAGTGTGTAAGACTTGTTCTATTAGTCCATCTATACTGACCTCCATCAGGTTGCAAATTAAAAATAATTTTTATCTGCACCTAGCTCTGAAAAATATTTGGCCTTCTAGCAGTGTGTGGGACTTGTTCTATTAGTCCATCTATACTGACCTACATCAGGTTGCAAACTGAATATAATTTTTTTCTGCATCTACCTCTGAAAAAATATTTGGCCTTCTAGCAGTGTGTGGGACTTGTTCTATTAGTCCATCTATACTGACCTCCATTAGGTTGCAAATTCAAAATAATTTTTTGTCTGCATCTAGCTCTGAAAAAATATTTTGCCTTCTAGCAGTGTATGGGACTTGTTCTATTAGTCCATTTATACTGACCTCCATCAGGTTGCAAATTAAAAATAATTTTTATCTGCATCTAGCTCTGAAAAAATATTTGGCCTTCTAGCAGTGTGTGAGACTTGTTCTATTAGTCCATCTATACTGACCTCCATCAGGTTGCAAATTTAAAATAATTTTTTTCTGCATCTAGCTCTGAAAAAATATTTGGCCTTCTAGCAGTGTGTGGGACTTGTTCTATTAGTCCATCTATACTGACCTCCATCAGGTTGCAAATTAAAAATAATTTTTATCTGCAACTAGCTCTGTAAAAAGTATTTGGCCTTCTAGCAGTGTGTGGGACTTGTTCTATTAGTCCATCTATACTGACCTCCATCAGGTTGGAAATTCAAAATAATTTTTATCTACATCTAGCTCTGAAAAAATATTTGGCCTTCTAGCAGTGTGTGGGACTTGTTCTATTAGTCCATCTATACTGACCTCCATCAGGTTGCAAATTCAAAATAATTTTTTGTCTGCATCTAGCTCTGAAAAAATATTTGGCCTTCTAGCAGTGTATGGGACTTGTTCTATTAGTCCATTTATACTGACCTCCATCAGGTTGCAAATTAAAAATAATTTTTATCTGCATCTAGCTCTGAAAAAATATTTGGCCTTCTAGCAGTGTGTGAGACTTGTTCTATTAGTCCATCTATACTGACCTCCATCAGGTTGCAAATTAAAAATAATTTTTATCTGCACCTAGCTCTGAAAAATATTTGGCCTTCTAGCAGTGTGTGGGACTTGTTCTATTAGTCCATCTATACTGACCTCCATCAGGTTGCAAACTGAATGTAATTTTTTTCTGCATCTACCTCTGAAAAAATATTTGGGCTTCTAGCTGTGTGTGGGACTTGTTCTATTAGTCCATCTATACTGACCTCCATCAGGTTGCAAGCTGAATATAATTTTTTTCTGCATCTAGCTCTGAAAAAATATTTGGCCTTCTAGCAGTGTGTGGGACTTGTTCTTTTAGTCCATCTATACTGACCTCCATCAGGTTGCAAATTAAAAATAATTTTTATCTGCATCTAGCTCTGAAAAAATATTTGGCCTTCTAGCAGTGTGTGGGACTTGTTGTATTAGTCCATCTATACTGACCTCCATCAGGTTGCAAATTCAAAATAATTTTTTGTCTGCATCTAGCTCTGAAAAAATATTTGGCCTTCTAGCAGTGTATGGGACTTGTTCTATTAGTCATTTATACTGACCTCCATCAGGTTGCAAATTAAAAATAATTTTTATCTGCATCTAGCTCTGAAAAAATATTTGGCCTTCGAGCAGTGTGTGAGACTTGTTCTATTAGTCCATCTATACTGACCTCCATCAGGTTGCAAATTAAAAGTAATTTTTATCTGCACCTAGCTCTGAAAAATATTTGGCCCTCTAGCAGTGTGTGGGACTTGTTCTATTAGTCCATCTATACTGACCTCCATCAGGTTGCAAACTGAATATAATTTTTTTCTGCATCTACCTCTGAAAAAATATTTGGGCTTCTAGCTGTGTGTGGAACTTGTTCTATTAGTCCATCTATACTGACCTCCATCAGGTTGCAAACTGAATATAATTTTTTTCTGCATCTAGCTCTGAAAAAATATTTGGCCTTCTAGCAGTGTGTGGGACTTGTTCTATTAGTCCATCTATACTTACCTCCATCAGGTTGCAAATTGAATATAATTTTTATCTGCATCTAGCTCTGAAAAAATATTTGGCCTTCTAGCAGTGTGTGGGACTTGTTCTATTAGTCCATCTATACTGACCTCCATCAGGTTGCAAACTGAATATAATTTTTTTCTGCATCTACCTCTGAAAAAATATTTGGGCTTCTAGCAGTGTGTGGGACTTGTTCTATTAGTCCATGTATACTGACCTCCATCAGGTTGCAAACTGAATATAATTTTTATCTGCATCTAGCTCTGAAAAAATATTTGGCCTTCTAGCAGTGTGTGGGACTTGTTCTATTAGTCCATCTATACTGACCTCCATCAGGTTGCAAATTAAAAATAATTTTTATCTGCATCTAGCTCTGAAAAAATATTTGGCCTTCTAGCAGTGTGTGGGACTTGTTCTATTAGTCCATCTATACTGACCTCCATCAGGTTGCAAATTCAAAATAATTTTTTGTCTGCATCTAGCTCTGAAAAAATATTTGGCCTTCTAGCAGTGTATGGGACTTGTTCTATTAGTCCATTTATACTGACCTCCATCAGGTTGCAAATTAAAAATAATTTTTATCTGCATCTAGCTCTGAAAAAATATTTGGCCTTCTAGCAGTGTGTGAGACTTGTTCTATTAGTCCATCTATACTGACCTCCATCAGGTTGCAAATTAAAAATAATTTTTATCTGCACCTAGCTCTGAAAAATATTTGGCCTTCTAGCAGTGTGTGGGACTTGTTCTATTAGTCCATCTATACTGACCTCCATCAGGTTGCAAACTGAACATACTTTTTTTCTGCATCTACCTCTGAAAAAATATTTGGGTTTCTAGCTGTGTGTGGGACTTGTTCTATTAGTCCATCTATACTGACCTCCATCAGGTTGCAAACTGAATATAATTTTTTTCTGCATCTAGCTCTGAAAAAATATTTGGCCTTCTAGCTGTGTGTGGGACTTGTTCTATTAGTCCATCTATACTGACCTCCATCAGGTTGCAAATTCAAAATAATTTTTTGTCTGCATCTAGCTCTGAAAAAATATTTGGCCTTCTAGCAGTGTGTGAGACTTGTTCTATTAGTCCATCTATACTGACCTCCATCATGTTGCAAACTGAATATAATTTTTTTCTGCATCTACCTCTGAAAAAATATTTGGGCTTCTAGCTGTGTGTGGGACTTGTTCTATTAGTCCATCTATACTGACCTCCATCAGGTTGCAAACTGAATATAATTTTTTTCTGCATCTAGCTCTGAAAAAATATTTGGCTTTCTAGCAGTGTGTGGGACTTGTTCTTTTAGTCCATCTATACTGACCTCCATCAGGTTGCAAATTAAAAATAATTTTTATCTGCATCTAGCTCTGAAAAAATATTTTGCCTTCTAGCAGTGTGTGGGACTTGTTGTATTAGTCCATCTATACTGACCTCCATCAGGTTGCAAATTCAAAATAATTTTTTGTCTGCATCTAGCTCTGAAAAAATATTTGGCCTTCTAGCAGTGTATGGGACTTGTTCTATTAGTCCATTTATACTGACCTCCATCAGGTTGCAAATTAAAAATAATTTTTATCTGCATCTAGCTCTGAAAAAATATTTGGCCTTCTAGCAGTGTGTGAGACTTGTTCTATTAGTCCATCTATACTGACCTCCATCAGGTTGCAAATTAAAAGTAATTTTTATCTGCACCTAGCTCTGAAAAATATTTGGCCTTCTAGCAGTGTGTGGGACTTGTTCTATTAGTCCATCTATACTGACCTCCATCAGGTTGCAAACTGAATATAATTTTTTTCTGCATCTACCTCTGAAAAAATATTTGGGCTTCTAGCTGTGTGTGGAACTTGTTCTATTAGTCCATCTATACTGACCTCCATCAGGTTGCAAACTGAATATAATTTTTTTCTGCATCTAGCTCTGAAAAAATATTTGGCCTTCTAGCAGTGTGTGGGACTTGTTCTATTAGTCCATCTATACTTACCTCCATCAGGTTGCAAATTGAATATAATTTTTATCTGCATCTAGCTCTGAAAAAATATTTGGCCTTCTAGCAGTGTGTGGGACTTGTTCTATTAGTCCATCTATACTGACCTCCATCAGGTTGCAAACTGAATATAATTTTTTTCTGCATCTACCTCTGAAAAAATATTTGGGCTTCTAGCAGTGTGTGGGACTTGTTCTATTAGTCCATGTATACTGACCTCCATCAGGTTGCAAACTGAATATAATTTTTTTCTGCATCTAGCTCTGAAAAAATATTTGGCCTTCTAGCAGTGTGTGGGACTTGTTCTATTAGTCCATCTATACTGACCTCCATCAGGTTGCAAATTAAAAATAATTTTTATCTGCATCTAGCTCTGAAAAAATATTTGGCCTTCTAGCAGTGTGTGGGACTTGTTCTATTAGTCCATCTATACTGACCTCCATCAGGTTGCAAACTGAATATAATTTTTTTCTGCATCTACCTCTGAAAAAATATTTGGGTTTCTAGCTGTGTGTGGGACTTGTTCTATTAGTCCATCTATACTGACCTCCATCAGGTTGCAAACTGAATATAATTTTTTTCTGCATCTAGCTCTGAAAAAATATTTGGCCTTCTAGCTGTGTGTGGGACTTGTTCTATTAGTCCATCTATACTGACCTCCATCAGGTTGCAAATTAAAAATAATTTTTATCTGCATCTAGCTCTGAAAAAATATTTGGCCTTCTAGCAGTGTGTGGGACTTGTTCTATTAGTCCATCTATACTGACCTCCATCAGGTTGCAAATTCAAAATAATTTTTTGTCTGCATCTAGCTCTGAAAAAATATTTGGCCTTCTAGCAGTGTATGGGACTTGTTCTATTAGTCCATTTATACTGACCTCCATCAGGTTGCAAATTAAAAATAATTTTTATCTGCACCTAGCTCTGAAAAATATTTGGCCTTCTAGCAGTGTGTGGGACTTGTTCTATTAGTCCATCTATACTGACCTACATCAGGTTGCAAACTGAATATAATTTTTTTCTGCATCTACCTCTGAAAAAATATTTGGGCTTCTAGCTGTGTGTGGGACTTGTTCTATTAGTCCATCTATACTGACCTCCATCAGGTTGCAAATTCAAAATAATTTTTTGTCTGCATCTAGCTCTGAAAAAATATTTGGCCTTCTAGCAGTGTATGGGACTTGTTCTATTAGTCCATTTATACTGACCTCCATCAGGTTGCAAATTAAAAATAATTTTTATCTGCATCTAGCTCTGAAAAAATATTTGGCCTTCTAGCAGTGTGTGAGACTTGTTCTATTAGTCCATCTATACTGACCTCCATCAGGTTGCAAATTAAAAATAATTTTTATCTGCACCTAGCTCTGAAAAATATTTGGCCTTCTAGCAGTGTGTGGGACTTGTTCTATTAGTCCATCTATACTGACCTACATCAGGTTGCAAACTGAATATAATTTTTTTCTGCATCTACCTCTGAAAAAATATTTGGCCTTCTAGCAGTGTGTGGGACTTGTTCTATTAGTCCATCTATACTGACCTCCATCAGGTTGCAAATTCAAAATAATTTTTTGTCTGCATCTAGCTCTGAAAAAATATTTGGCCTTCTAGCAGTGTATGGGACTTGTTCTATTAGTCCATTTATACTGACCTCCATCAGGTTGCAAATTAAAAATAATTTTTATCTGCATCTAGCTCTGAAAAAATATTTGGCCTTCTAGCAGTGTGTGAGACTTGTTCTATTAGTCCATCTATACTGACCTCCATCAGGTTGCAAATTTAAAATAATTTTTTCTGCATCTAGCTCTGAAAAAATATTTGGCCTTCTAGCAGTGTGTGGTACTTGTTCTATTAGTCCATCTATACTGACCTCCATCAGGTTGCAAATTAAAAATAATTTTTATCTGCAACTAGCTCTGTAAAAAGTATTTGGCCTTCTAGCAGTGTGTGGGACTTGTTCTATTAGTCCATCTATACTGACCTCCATCAGGTTGCAAATTCAAAATAATTTTTATCTGCATCTAGGTCTGAAAAAATATTTGGCCTTCTAGCAGTGTGTGGGACTTGTTCTTTTAGTCCATCTATACTGACCTCCATCAGGTTGCAAACTGAATATAATTTTTTTCTGCATCTACCTCTGAAAAAATATTTGGGTTTCTAGCTGTGTGTGGGACTTGTTCTATTAGTCCATCTATACTGACCTCCATCAGGTTGCAAATTCAAAATAATTTTTTGTCTGCATCTAGCTCTGAAAAAATATTTGGCCTTCTAGCAGTGTATGGGACTTGTTCTATTAGTCCATTTATACTGACCTCCATCAGGTTGCAAATTAAAAATAATTTTTATCTGCATCTAGCTCTGAAAAAATATTTGGCCTTCTAGCAGTGTGTGAGACTTGTTCTATTAGTCCATCTATACTGACCTCCATCAGGTTGCAAATTAAAAATAATTTTTATCTGCACCTAGCTCTGAAAAATATTTGGCCTTCTAGCAGTGTGTGGGACTTGTTCTATTAGTCCATCTATACTGACCTACATCAGGTTGCAAACTGAATATAATTTTTTTCTGCATCTACCTCTGAAAAAATATTTGGCCTTCTAGCAGTGTGTGGGACTTGTTCTATTAGTCCATCTATACTGACCTCCATCAGGTTGCAAATTCAAAATAATTTTTTGTCTGCATCTAGCTCTGAAAAAATATTTGGCCTTCTAGCAGTGTATGGGACTTGTTCTATTAGTCCATTTATACTGACCTCCATCAGGTTGCAAATTAAAAATAATTTTTATCTGCATCTAGCTCTGAAAAAATATTTGGCCTTCTAGCAGTGTGGGAGACTTGTTCTATTAGTCCATCTATACTGACCTCCATCAGGTTGCAAATTTAAAATAATTTTTTCTGCATCTAGCTCTGAAAAAATATTTGGCCTTCTAGCAGTGTGTGGTACTTGTTCTATTAGTCCATCTATACTGACCTCCATCAGGTTGCAAATTAAAAATAATTTTTATCTGCAACTAGCTCTGTAAAAAGTATTTGGCCTTCTAGCAGTGTGTGGGACTTGTTCTATTAGTCCATCTATACTGACCTCCATCAGGTTGCAAATTCAAAATAATTTTTATCTGCATCTAGGTCTGAAAAAATATTTGGCCTTCTAGCAGTGTGTGGGACTTGTTCTTTTAGTCCATCTATACTGACCTCCATCAGGTTGCAAACTGAATATAATTTTTTTCTGCATCTACCTCTGAAAAAATATTTGGGTTTCTAGCTGTGTGTGGGACTTGTTCTATTAGTCCATCTATACTGACCTCCATCAGGTTGCAAACTGAATATAATTTTTTTCTGCATCTAGCTCTGAAAAAATATTTGGCCTTCTAGCTGTGTGTGGGACTTGTTCTATTAGTCCATCTATACTGACCTCCATCAGGTTGCAAATTAAAAATAATTTTTATCTGCATCTAGCTCTGAAAAAATATTTGGCCTTCTAGCAGTGTGTGGGACTTGTTGTATTAGTCCATCTATACTGACCTCCATCAGGTTGCAAATTCAAAATAATTTTTTGTCTGCATCTAGCTCTGAAAAAATATTTGGCCTTCTAGCAGTGTATGGGACTTGTTCTATTAGTCCATTTATACTGACCTCCATCAGGTTGCAAATTAAAAATAATTTTTATCTGCACCTAGCTCTGAAAAATATTTGGCCTTCTAGCAGTGTGTGGGACTTGTTCTATTAGTCCATCTATACTGACCTACATCAGGTTGCAAACTGAATATAATTTTTTTCTGCATCTACCTCTGAAAAAATATTTGGGCTTCTAGCTGTGTGTGGGACTTGTTCTATTAGTCCATCTATACTGACCTCCATCAGGTTGCAAATTCAAAATAATTTTTTGTCTGCATCTAGCTCTGAAAAAATATTTGGCCTTCTAGCAGTGTGTGGGACTTGTTCTATTAGTCCATCTATACTGACCTACATCAGGTTGCAAACTGAATATAATTTTTTTCTGCATCTACCTCTGAAAAAATATTTGGCCTTCTAGCAGTGTGTGGGACTTGTTCTATTAGTCCATCTATACTGACCTCCATCAGGTTGCAAATTCAAAATAATTTTTTGTCTGCATCTAGCTCTGAAAAAATATTTGGCCTTCTAGCAGTGTATGGGACTTGTTCTATTAGTCCATTTATACTGACCTCCATCAGGTTGCAAATTAAAAATAATTTTTATCTGCATCTAGCTCTGAAAAAATATTTGGCCTTCTAGCAGTGTGTGAGACTTGTTCTATTAGTCCATCTATACTGACCTCCATCAGGTTGCAAATTTAAAATAATTTTTTCTGCATCTAGCTCTGAAAAAATATTTGGCCTTCTAGCAGTGTGTGGTACTTGTTCTATTAGTCCATCTATACTGACCTCCATCAGGTTGCAAATTAAAAATAATTTTTATCTGCAACTAGCTCTGTAAAAAGTATTTGGCCTTCTAGCAGTGTGTGGGACTTGTTCTATTAGTCCATCTATACTGACCTCCATCAGGTTGCAAATTCAAAATAATTTTTATCTGCATCTAGGTCTGAAAAAATATTTGGCCTTCTAGCAGTGTGTGGGACTTGTTCTTTTAGTCCATCTATACTGACCTCCATCAGGTTGCAAATTAAAAATAATTTTTATCTGCATCTAGCTCTGAAAAAATATTTGGCCTTCTAGCAGTGTGTGGGACTTGTTGTATTAGTCCATCTATACTGACCTCCATCAGGTTGCAAATTCAAAATAATTTTTTGTCTGCATCTAGCTCTGAAAAAATATTTGGCCTTCTAGCAGTGTATGGGACTTGTTCTATTAGTCCATTTATACTGACCTCCATCAGGTTTCAAATTAAAAATAATTTTTATCTGCATCTAGCTCTGAAAAAATATTTGGCCTTCTAGCAGTGTGTGAGACTTGTTCTATTAGTCCATCTATACTGACCTCCATCAGGTTGCAAATTAAAAAAAATTTTTTTCTGCACCTAGCTCTGAAAAATATTTAGCCTTCTAGCAGTGTGTGGGACTTGTTCTATTAGTCCATCTATACTGACCTACATCGGTTGCAAACTGAATATAATTTTTTTCTGCATCTACCTCTGAAAAAATATTTGGCCTTCTAGCAGTGTGTGGGACTTGTTCTATTAGTCCATCTATACTGACCTCCATCAGGTTGCAAATTCAAAATAATTTTTTGTCTGCATCTAGCTCTGAAAAAATATTTGGCCTTCTAGCAGTGTATGGGACTTGTTCTATTAGTCCATTTATACTGACCTCCATCAGGTTGCAAATTAAAAATAATTTTTATCTGCATCTAGCTCTGAAAAAATATTTGGCCTTCTAGCATTGTGTGAGACTTGTTCTATTAGTCCATCTATACTGACCTCCATCAGGTTGCAAATTTAAAATAATTTTTTTCTGCATCTAGCTCTGAAAAAATATTTGGCCTTCTAGCAGTGTGTGGGACTTGTTCTATTAGTCCATCTATACTGACCTCCATCAGGTTGCAAATTAAAAATAATTTTTATCTGCAACTAGCTCTGTAAAAAGTATTTGGCCTTCTAGCAGTGTGTGGGACTTGTTCTATTAGTCCATCTATACTGACCTCCATCAGGTTGCAAATTCAAAATAATTTTTATCTGCATCTAGCTCTGAAAAAATATTTGGCCTTCTAGCAGTGTGTGGGACTTGTTCTATTAGTCCATCTATACTGACCTCCATCAGGTTGCAAATTCAAAATAATTTTTTGTCTGCATCTAGCTCTGAAAAAATATTTGGGCTTCTAGCTGTGTGTGGGACTTGTTCTATTAGTCCATCTATACTGACCTCCATCAGGTTGCAAATTAAAAATAATTTTTATCTGCATCTAGCTCTGAAAAAATATTTGGCCTTCTAGCAGTGTGTGGGACTTGTTGTATTAGTCCATCTATACTGACCTCCATCAGGTTGCAAATTCAAAATAATTTTTATCTGCATCTAGCTCTGAAAAAATATTTGGCCTTCTAGCAGTGTGTGGGACTTGTTGTATTAGTCCATCTATACTGACCTCCATCAGGTTGCAAATTCAAAATAATTTTTTGTCTGCATCTAGCTCTGAAAAAAAATTTGGCCTTCTAGCAGTGTATGGGACTTGTTCTATTAGTCCATTTATACTGACCTCCATCAGGTTGCAAATTAAAAATAATTTTTATCTGCATCTAGCTCTGAAAAAATATTTGGCCTTCGAGCAGTGTGTGAGACTTGTTCTATTAGTCCATCTATACTGACCTCCATCAGGTTGCAAATTAAAAATAATTTTTATCTGCACCTAGCTCTGAAAAATATTTGGCCTTCTAGCAGGGTGTGGGACTTGTTCTATTAGTCCATCTATACTGACCTCCATCAGGTTGCAAACTGAATATAATTTTTTTCTGCATCTACCTCTGAAAAAATATTTGGGCTTCTAGCTGTGTGTGGAACTTGTTCTATTAGTCCATCTATACTGACCTCCATCAGGTTGCAAACTGAATATAATTTTTTTCTGCATCTAGCTCTGAAAAAATATTTGGCCTTCTAGCAGTGTGTGGGACTTGTTCTATTAGTCCATCTATACTTACCTCCATCAGGTTGCAAATTGAATATAATTTTTATCTGCATCTAGCTCTGAAAAAATATTTGGCCTTCTAGCAGTGTGTGGGACTTGTTCTATTAGTCCATCTATACTGACCTCCATCAGGTTGCAAACTGAATATAACTTTTTTCTGCATCTACCTCTGAAAAAATATTTGGGCTTCTAGCAGTGTGTGGGACTTGTTCTATTAGTCCATCTATACTGACCTCCATCAGGTTGCAAACTGAATATAATTTTTTTCTGCATCTAGCTTTGAAAAAATATTTGGCCTTCTAGCAGTGTGTGGGACTTGTTCTATTAGTCCATCTATACTGACCTCCATCAGGTTGCAAATTAAAAATAATTTTTATCTGCATCTAGCTCTGAAAAAATATTTGGCCTTCTAGCAGTGTGTGGGACTTGTTCTATTAGTCCATCTATACTGACCTCCATCAGGTTGCAAATTCAAAATAATTTTTTGTCTGCATCTAGCTCTGAAAAAATATTTGGCCTTCTAGCAGTGTGTGGGACTTGTTCTATTAGTCCATTTATACTGACCTCCATCAGGTTGCAAATTAAAAATAATTTTTATCTGCATCTAGCTCTGAAAAAATATTTGGCCTTCTAGCAGTGTGTGAGACTTGTTCTATTAGTCCATCTATACTGACCTCCATCAGGTTGCAAATTAAAAATAATTTTTATCTGCACCTAGCTCTGAAAAATATTTGGCCTTCTAGCAGTGTGTGGGACTTGTTCTATTAGTCCATCTATACTGACCTCCATCAGGTTGCAAACTGAATATAATTTTTTTCTGCATCTACCTCTGAAAAAATATTTGGGTTTCTAGCTGTGTGTGGGACTTGTTCTATTAGTCCATCTATACTGACCTCCATCAGGTTGCAAACTGAATATAATTTTTTTCTGCATCTAGCTCTGAAAAAATATTTGGCCTTCTAGCTGTGTGTGGGACTTGTTCTATTAGTCGATCTATACTGACCTCCATCAGGTTGCAAATTAAAAATAATTTTTATCTGCATCTAGCTCTGAAAAAATATTTGGCCTTCTAGCAGTGTGTGGGACTTGTTCTATTAGTCCATCTATACTGACCTCCATCAGGTTGCAAATTCAAAGTAATTTTTTGTCTGCATCTAGCTCTGAAAAAATATTTCTCCTTCTAGCAGTGTGTGGGACTTGTTCTATTAGTCCATTTATACTGACCTCCATCAGGTTGCAAATTAAAAATAATTTTTATCTGCATCTAGCTCTGAAAAAATATTTGGCCTTCTAGCAGTGTGTGAGACTTGTTCTATTAGTCCATCTATACTGACCTCCATCAGGTTGCAAATTAAAAATAATTTTTATCTGCACCTAGCTCTGAAAAATATTTGGCCTTCTAGCAGTGTGTGGGACTTGTTCTATTAGTCCATCTATACTGACCTCCATCAGGTTGCAAACTGAATATAATTTTTTTCTGCATCTACCTCTGAAAAAATATTTGGGCTTCTAGCTGTGTGTGGAACTTGTTCTATTAGTCCATCTATACTGACCTCCATCAGGTTGCAAACTGAATATAATTTTTTTCTGCATCTAGCTCTGAAAAAATATTTGGCCTTCTAGCAGTGTGTGGGACTTGTTCTATTAGTCCATCTATACTGACCTCCATCAGGTTTCAAATTAAAAATAATTTTTATCTGCATCTAGCTCTGAAAAAATATTTGGCCTTCTAGCAGTGTGTGAGACTTGTTCTATTAGTCCATCTATACTGACCTCCATCAGGTTGCAAATTAAAAAAAATTTTTTTCTGCACCTAGCTCTGAAAAATATTTAGCCTTCTAGCAGTGTGTGGGACTTGTTCTATTAGTCCATCTATACTGACCTACATCGGTTGCAAACTGAATATAATTTTTTTCTGCATCTACCTCTGAAAAAATATTTGGCCTTCTAGCAGTGTGTGGGACTTGTTCTATTAGTCCATCTATACTGACCTCCATCAGGTTGCAAATTCAAAATAATTTTTTGTCTGCATCTAGCTCTGAAAAAATATTTGGCCTTCTAGCAGTGTATGGGACTTGTTCTATTAGTCCATTTATACTGACCTCCATCAGGTTGCAAATTAAAAATAATTTTTATCTGCATCTAGCTCTGAAAAAATATTTGGCCTTCTAGCATTGTGTGAGACTTGTTCTATTAGTCCATCTATACTGACCTCCATCAGGTTGCAAATTTAAAATAATTTTTTTCTGCATCTAGCTCTGAAAAAATATTTGGCCTTCTAGCAGTGTGTGGGACTTGTTCTATTAGTCCATCTATACTGACCTCCATCAGGTTGCAAATTAAAAATAATTTTTATCTGCAACTAGCTCTGTAAAAAGTATTTGGCCTTCTAGCAGTGTGTGGGACTTGTTCTATTAGTCCATCTATACTGACCTCCATCAGGTTGCAAATTCAAAATAATTTTTATCTGCATCTAGCTCTGAAAAAATATTTGGCCTTCTAGCAGTGTGTGGGACTTGTTCTATTAGTCCATCTATACTGACCTCCATCAGGTTGCAAATTCAAAATAATTTTTTGTCTGCATCTAGCTCTGAAAAAATATTTGGGCTTCTAGCTGTGTGTGGGACTTGTTCTATTAGTCCATCTATACTGACCTCCATCAGGTTGCAAATTAAAAATAATTTTTATCTGCATCTAGCTCTGAAAAAATATTTGGCCTTCTAGCAGTGTGTGGGACTTGTTGTATTAGTCCATCTATACTGACCTCCATCAGGTTGCAAATTCAAAATAATTTTTATCTGCATCTAGCTCTGAAAAAATATTTGGCCTTCTAGCAGTGTGTGGGACTTGTTGTATTAGTCCATCTATACTGACCTAAATCAGGTTGCAAATTCAAAATAATTTTTTGTCTGCATCTAGCTCTGAAAAAAAATTTGGCCTTCTAGCAGTGTATGGGACTTGTTCTATTAGTCCATTTATACTGACCTCCATCAGGTTGCAAATTAAAAATAATTTTTATCTGCATCTAGCTCTGAAAAAATATTTGGCCTTCGAGCAGTGTGTGAGACTTGTTCTATTAGTCCATCTATACTGACCTCCATCAGGTTGCAAATTAAAAATAATTTTTATCTGCACCTAGCTCTGAAAAATATTTGGCCTTCTAGCAGTGTGTGGGACTTGTTCTATTAGTCCATCTATACTGACCTCCATCAGGTTGCAAACTGAATATAATTTTTTTCTGCATCTACCTCTGAAAAAATATTTGGGCTTCTAGCTGTGTGTGGAACTTGTTCTATTAGTCCATCTATACTGACCTCCATCAGGTTGCAAACTGAATATAATTTTTTTCTGCATCTAGCTCTGAAAAAATATTTGGCCTTCTAGCAGTGTGTGGGACTTGTTCTATTAGTCCATCTATACTTACCTCCATCAGGTTGCAAATTGAATATAATTTTTATCTGCATCTAGCTCTGAAAAAATATTTGGCCTTCTAGCAGTGTGTGGGACTTGTTCTATTAGTCCATCTATACTGACCTCCATCAGGTTGCAAACTGAATATAACTTTTTTCTGCATCTACCTCTGAAAAAATATTTGGGCTTCTAGCAGTGTGTGGGACTTGTTCTATTAGTCCATCTATACTGACCTCCATCAGGTTGCAAACTGAATATAATTTTTTTCTGCATCTAGCTTTGAAAAAATATTTGGCCTTCTAGCAGTGTGTGGGACTTGTTCTATTAGTCCATCTATACTGACCTCCATCAGGTTGCAAATTAAAAATAATTTTTATCTGCATCTAGCTCTGAAAAAATATTTGGCCTTCTAGCAGTGTGTGGGACTTGTTCTATTAGTCCATCTATACTGACCTCCATCAGGTTGCAAATTCAAAATAATTTTTTGTCTGCATCTAGCTCTGAAAAAATATTTGGCCTTCTAGCAGTGTGTGGGACTTGTTCTATTAGTCCATTTATACTGACCTCCATCAGGTTGCAAATTAAAAATAATTTTTATCCGCATCTAGCTCTGAAAAAATATTTGGCCTTCTAGCAGTGTGTGAGACTTGTTCTATTAGTCCATCTATACTGACCTCCATCAGGTTGCAAATTAAAAATAATTTTTATCTGCACCTAGCTCTGAAAAATATTTGGCCTTCTAGCAGTGTTTGGGACTTGTTCTATTAGTCCATCTATACTGACCTCCATCAGGTTGCAAACTGAATATAATTTTTTTCTGCATCTACCTCTGAAAAAATATTTGGGTTTCTAGCTGTGTGTGGGACTTGTTCTATTAGTCCATCTATACTGACCTCCATCAGGTTGCAAACTGAATATAATTTTTTTCTGCATCTAGCTCTGAAAAAATATTTGGCCTTCTAGCTGTGTGTGGGACTTGTTCTATTAGTCGATCTATACTGACCTCCATCAGGTTGCAAATTAAAAATAATTTTTATCTGCATCTAGCTCTGAAAAAATATTTGGCCTTCTAGCAGTGTGTGGGACTTGTTCTATTAGTCCATCTATACTGACCTCCATCAGGTTGCAAATTCAAAATAATTTTTATCTGCATCTAGCTCTGAAAAAATATTTGGCCTTCTAGCAGTGTGTGGGACTTGTTCTATTAGTCCATCTATACTGACCTCCATCAGGTTGCAAATTCAAAATAATTTTTTGTCTGCATCTAGCTCTGAAAAAATATTTGGGCTTCTAGCTGTGTGTGGGACTTGTTCTATTAGTCCATCTATACTGACCTCCATCAGGTTGCAAATTAAAAATAATTTTTATCTGCATCTAGCTCTGAAAAAATATTTGGCCTTCTAGCAGTGTGTGGGACTTGTTGTATTAGTCCATCTATACTGACCTCCATCAGGTTGCAAATTCAAAATAATTTTTATCTGCATCTAGCTCTGAAAAAATATTTGGCCTTCTAGCAGTGTGTGGGACTTGTTGTATTAGTCCATCTATACTGACCTAAATCAGGTTGCAAATTCAAAATAATTTTTTGTCTGCATCTAGCTCTGAAAAAAAATTTGGCCTTCTAGCAGTGTATGGGACTTGTTCTATTAGTCCATTTATACTGACCTCCATCAGGTTGCAAATTAAAAATAATTTTTATCTGCATCTAGCTCTGAAAAAATATTTGGCCTTCGAGCAGTGTGTGAGACTTGTTCTATTAGTCCATCTATACTGACCTCCATCAGGTTGCAAATTAAAAATAATTTTTATCTGCACCTAGCTCTGAAAAATATTTGGCCTTCTAGCAGTGTGTGGGACTTGTTCTATTAGTCCATCTATACTGACCTCCATCAGGTTGCAAACTGAATATAATTTTTTTCTGCATCTACCTCTGAAAAAATATTTGGGCTTCTAGCTGTGTGTGGAACTTGTTCTATTAGTCCATCTATACTGACCTCCATCAGGTTGCAAACTGAATATAATTTTTTTCTGCATCTAGCTCTGAAAAAATATTTGGCCTTCTAGCAGTGTGTGGGACTTGTTCTATTAGTCCATCTATACTTACCTCCATCAGGTTGCAAATTGAATATAATTTTTATCTGCATCTAGCTCTGAAAAAATATTTGGCCTTCTAGCAGTGTGTGGGACTTGTTCTATTAGTCCATCTATACTGACCTCCATCAGGTTGCAAACTGAATATAACTTTTTTCTGCATCTACCTCTGAAAAAATATTTGGGCTTCTAGCAGTGTGTGGGACTTGTTCTATTAGTCCATCTATACTGACCTCCATCAGGTTGCAAACTGAATATAATTTTTTTCTGCATCTAGCTTTGAAAAAATATTTGGCCTTCTAGCAGTGTGTGGGACTTGTTCTATTAGTCCATCTATACTGACCTCCATCAGGTTGCAAATTAAAAATAATTTTTATCTGCATCTAGCTCTGAAAAAATATTTGGCCTTCTAGCAGTGTGTGGGACTTGTTCTATTAGTCCATCTATACTGACCTCCATCAGGTTGCAAATTCAAAATAATTTTTTGTCTGCATCTAGCTCTGAAAAAATATTTGGCCTTCTAGCAGTGTGTGGGACTTGTTCTATTAGTCCATTTATACTGACCTCCATCAGGTTGCAAATTAAAAATAATTTTTATCCGCATCTAGCTCTGAAAAAATATTTGGCCTTCTAGCAGTGTGTGAGACTTGTTCTATTAGTCCATCTATACTGACCTCCATCAGGTTGCAAATTAAAAATAATTTTTATCTGCACCTAGCTCTGAAAAATATTTGGCCTTCTAGCAGTGTGTGGGACTTGTTCTATTAGTCCATCTATACTGACCTCCATCAGGTTGCAAACTGAATATAATTTTTTTCTGCATCTACCTCTGAAAAAATATTTGGGTTTCTAGCTGTGTGTGGGACTTGTTCTATTAGTCCATCTATACTGACCTCCATCAGGTTGCAAACTGAATATAATTTTTTTCTGCATCTAGCTCTGAAAAAATATTTGGCCTTCTAGCTGTGTGTGGGACTTGTTCTATTAGTCGATCTATACTGACCTCCATCAGGTTGCAAATTAAAAATAATTTTTATCTGCATCTAGCTCTGAAAAAATATTTGGCCTTCTAGCAGTGTGTGGGACTTGTTCTATTAGTCCATGTATACTGACCTCCATCAGGTTGCAAATTCAAAGTAATTTTTTGTCTGCATCTAGCTCTGAAAAAATATTTCTCCTTCTAGCAGTGTGTGGGACTTGTTCTATTAGTCCATTTATACTGACCTCCATCAGGTTGCAAATTAAAAATAATTTTTATCTGCATCTAGCTCTGAAAAAATATTTGGCCTTCTAGCAGTGTGTGAGACTTGTTCTATTAGTCCATCTATACTGACCTCCATCAGGTTGCAAATTAAAAATAATTTTTATCTGCACCTAGCTCTGAAAAATATTTGGCCTTCTAGCAGTGTGTGGGACTTGTTCTATTAGTCCATCTATACTGACCTCCATCAGGTTGCAAACTGAATATAATTTTTTTCTGCATCTACCTCTGAAAAAATATTTGGGCTTCTAGCTGTGTGTGGAACTTGTTCTATTAGTCCATCTATACTGACCTCCATCAGGTTGCAAACTGAATATAATTTTTTTCTGCATCTAGCTCTGAAAAAATATTTGGCCTTCTAGCAGTGTGTGGGACTTGTTCTATTAGTCCATCTATACTTACCTCCATCAGGTTGCAAATTGAATATAATTTTTATCTGCATCTAGCTCTGAAAAAATATTTGGCCTTCTAGCAGTGTGTGGGACTTGTTCTATTAGTCCATCTATACTGACCTCCATCAGGTTGCAAACTGAATATAATTTTTTTCTGCATCTACCTCTGAAAAAATATTTGGGCTTCTAGCAGTGTGTGGGACTTGTTCTATTAGTCCATCTATACTGACCTCCATCAGGTTGCAAACTGAATATAATTTTTTTCT
Organism: Phyllobates terribilis; assembly: GCF_046119375.1. Taxonomy (NCBI): domain Eukaryota; kingdom Metazoa; phylum Chordata; class Amphibia; order Anura; family Dendrobatidae; genus Phyllobates; species Phyllobates terribilis. The sequence goes on along the minus strand of NW_027362775.1, from coordinate 15,550,324 downwards.
GCATCTAGCTCTGAAAAAATATTTGGCCTTCTAGCAGTGTGTGGGACTTGTTCTATTAGTCCATCTATACTGACCTCCATCAGGTTGCAAATTAAAAATAATTTTTATCTGCATCTAGCTCTGAAAAAATATTTGGCCTTCTAGCAGTGTGTGGGACTTGTTCTATTAGTCCATCTATATTGACCTCCATCAGGTTGCAAATTCAAAATAATTTTTTGTCTGCATCTAGCTCTGAAAAAATATTTGGCCTTCTAGCAGTGTATGGGACTTGTTCTATTAGTCCATTTATACTGACCTCCATCAGGTTGCAAATTAAAAATAATTTTTATCTGCATCTAGCTCTGAAAAAATATTTGGCCTTCTAGCAGTGTGTGAGACTTGTTCTATTAGTCCATCTATACTGACCTCCATCAGGTTGCAAATTAAAAATAATTTTTATCTGCACCTAGCTCTGAAAAATATTTGGCCTTCTAGCAGTGTGTGGGACTTGTTCTATTAGTCCATCTATACTGACCTCCATCAGGTTGCAAACTGAATATAATTTTTTTCTGCATCTACCTCTGAAAAAATATTTGGGTTTCTAGCTGTGTGTGGGACTTGTTCTATTAGTCCATCTATACTGACCTCCATCAGGTTGCAAACTGAATATAATTTTTTTCTGCATCTAGCTCTGAAAAAATATTTGGCCTTCTAGCTGTGTGTGGGACTTGTTCTATTAGTCCATCTATACTGACCTCCATCAGGTTGCAAATTAAAAATAATTTTTATCTGCATCTAGCTCTGAAAAAATATTTGGCCTTCTAGCAGTGTGTGGGACTTGTTCTATTAGTCCATCTATACTGACCTCCATCAGGTTGCAAATTAAAAATAATTTTTATCTACACCTAGCTCTGAAAAATATTTGGCCTTCTAGCAGTGTGTGGGACTTGTTCTATTAGTCCATCTATACTGACCTCCATCAGGTTGCAAACTGAATATAATTTTTTTCTGCATCTACCTCTGAAAAAATATTTGGGTTTCTAGCTGTGTGTGGGACTTGTTCTATTAGTCCATCTATACTGACCTCCATCAGGTTGCAAACTGAATATAATTTTTTTCTGCATCTAGCACTGAAAAAATATTTGGCCTTCTAGCTGTGTGTGGGACTTGTTCTATTAGTCCATCTATACTGACCTCCATCAGGTTGCAAATTAAAAATAATTTTTATCTGCATCTAGCTCTGAAAAAATATTTGGCCTTCTAGCAGTGTGTGGGACTTGTTCTATTAGTCCATCTATACTGACCTCCATCAGGTTGCAAATTCAAAATAATTTTTTGTCTGCATCTAGCTCTGAAAAAATATTTGGCCTTCTAGCAGTGTATGGGACTTGTTCTATTAGTCCATTTATACTGACCTCCATCAGGTTGCAAATTAAAAATAATTTTTATCTGCATCTAGCTCTGAAAAAATATTTGGCCTTCTAGCAGTGTGTGAGACTTGTTCTATTAGTCCATCTATACTGACCTCCATCAGGTTGCAAATTAAAAATAATTTTTATCTGCACCTAGCTCTGAAAAATATTTGGCCTTCTAGCAGTGTGTGGGGCTTGTTCTATTAGTCCATCTATACTGACCTACATCAGGTTACAAACTGAATATAATTTTTTTCTGCATCTACCTCTGAAAAAATATTTGGCCTTCTAGCAGTGTGTGGGACTTGTTCTATTAGTCCATCTATACTGACCTCCATCAGGTTGCAAATTCAAAATAATTTTTTGTCTGCATCTAGCTCTGAAAAAATATTTGGCCTTCTAGCAGTGTATGGGACTTGTTCTATTAGTCCATTTATACTGACCTCCATCAGGTTGCAAATTAAAAATAATTTTTATCTGCATCTAGCTCTGAAAAAATATTTGGCCTTCTAGCAGTGTGTGAGACTTGTTCTATTAGTCCATCTATACTGACCTCCATCAGGTTGCAAATTTAAAATAATTTTTTCTGCATCTCGCTCTGAAAAAATATTTGGCCTTCTAGCAGTGTGTGGGACTTGTTCTATTAGTCCATCTATACTGACCTCCATCAGGTTGCAAATTAAAAATAATTTTTATCTGCAACTAGCTCTGTAAAAAGTATTTGGCCTTCTAGCAGTGTGTGGGACTTGTTCAATTAGTCCATCTATACTGACCTCCATCAGGTTGCAAATTCAAAATAATTTTTATCTGCATCTAGCTCTGAAAAAATATTTGGCCTTCTAGCAGTTTGTGGGACTTGTTCTATTAGTCCATCTATACTGACCTCCATCAGGTTGCAAATTCAAAATAATTTTTTGTCTGCATCTAGCTCTGAAAAAATATTTGGCCTTCTAGCAGTGTATGGGACTTGTTCTATTAGTCCATTTATACTGACCTCCATCAGGTTGCAAATTAAAAATAATTTTTATCTGCATCTAGCTCTGAAAAAATATTTGGCCTTCTAGCAGTGTGTGAGACTTGTTCTATTAGTCCATCTATACTGACCTCCATCAGGTTGCAAATTAAAAATAATTTTTATCTGCAACTAGCTCTGAAAAATATCTGGCCTTCTAGCAGTGTGTGGGACTTGTTCTATTAGTCCATCTATACTGACCTCCATCAGGTTGCAAACTGAATATAATTTTTTTCTGCATCTACCTCTGAAAAAATATTTGGGCTTCTAGCTGTGTGTGGGACTTTTTCTATTCGTCCATCTATACTGACCTCCATCAGGTTGCAAACTGAATATAATTTTTTTCTGCATCTAGTTCTGAAAAAATATTTGGCCTTCTAGCAGTGTGTGGGACTTGTTCTATTAGTCCATCTATACTGACCTCCATCAGGTTGCAAATTAAAAATAATTTTTATCTGCATCTAGCTCTGAAAAAATATTTGGCCTTCTAGCAGTGTGTGGGACTTGTTGTATTAGTCCATCTATACTGACCTCCATCAGGTTGCAAATTCAAAATAATTTTTTGTCTGCATCTAGCTCTGAAAAAATATTTGGCCTTCTAGCAGTGTATGGGACTTGTTCTATTAGTCCATTTATACTGACCTCCATCAGGTTGCAAATTAAAAATAATTTTTATCTGCATCTAGCTCTGAAAAAATATTTGGCCTTCTAGCAGTGTGTGAGACTTGTTCTATTAGTCCATCTATACTGACCTCCATCAGGTTGCAAATTAAAAATAATTTTTATCTGCACCAAGCTCTGAAAAAATATTTGGCCTTCTAGCAGTGTGTCGGACTTGTTCTATTAGTCCATCTATACTGACCTCCATCAGGTTGCAAACTGAATATAATTTTTTTCTGCATCTACCTCTGAAAAAATATTTGGGCTTCTAGCAGTGTGTGGGACTTGTTCTATTAGTCCATCTATACTGACCTCCATCAGGTTGCAAACTGAATATAATTTTTTTCTGCATCTAGCTCTGAAAAAATATTTGGCCTTCTAGCAGTGTGTGGGACTTGTTCTATTAGTCCATCTATACTGACCTCCATCAGGTTGCAAATTAAAAATAATTTTTATCTGCATCTAGCTCTGAAAAAATATTTGGCCTTCTAGCAGTGTGTGGGACTTGTTCTATTAGTCCATCTATACTGACCTCCATCAGGTTGCAAACTGAATATAATTTTTTTCTGCATCTACCTCTGAAAAAATATTTGGGTTTCTAGCTGTGTGTGGGACTTGTTCTATTAGTCCATCTATACTGACCTCCATCAGGTTGCAAACTGAATATAATTTTTTTCTGCATCTAGCTCTGAAAAAATATTTGGCCTTCTAGCTGTGTGTGGGACTTGTTCTATTAGTCCATCTATACTGACCTCCAATCAGGTTGCAAATTAAAAATAATTTTTATCTGCATCTAGCTCTGAAAAAATATTTGGCCTTCTAGCAGTGTGTGGGACTTGTTCTATTAGTCCATCTATACTGACCTCCATCAGGTTGCAAATTCAAAATAATTTTTTGTCTGCATCTAGCTCTGAAAAAATATTTGGCCTTCTAGCAGTGTATGGGACTTGTTCTATTAGTCCATCTATACTGACCTCCATCAGGTTGCAAATTAAAAATAATTTTTATCTGCATCTAGCTCTGAAAAAATATTTGGCCTTCTAGCAGTGTGTGGGACTTGTTCTATTAGTCCATCTATACTGACCTCCATCAGGTTGCAAATTAAAAATAATTTTTTGTCTGCATCTAGCTCTGAAAAAATATTTGGCCTTCTAGCAGTGTGTGAGACTTGTTCTATTAGTCCATCTATACTGACCTCCATCAGGTTGCAAATTAAAAATAATTTTTTTCTGCACCTAGCTCTGAAAAATATTTGGGCTTCTAGCAGTGTGTGGGACTTGTTCTATTAGTCCATCTATACTGACCTCCATCAGGTTGCAAATTCATTATAATTTTTTTCTGCATCTAGCTCTGAAAAAATATTTGGCCTTCTAGCAGTGTGTGGGACTTTCTCTATTAGTCCATCTATACTGACCTCCATCAGGTTGCAAATTAAAAATAATTTTTATCTGCACCTAGCTCTGAAAAATATTTGGGCTTCTAGAAGTGTGTGGGACTTGTTCTATTAGTCCATCTATACTGACCTCCATCAGGTTGCAAATTCATTATAATTTTTTTCTGCATCTAGCTCTGAAAAAATATTTGGCCTTCTAGCAGTGTGTGGGACTCATTGTATTAGGCCGTCTATACCAAGCTCCACCAGCTTTTCAATTAATAATAATTTTTCGCTGCATCTAGCCCTGAAAATAATTTTTCTACCCAATAGTGGTAGCAATAGAAATATGGGGCGCGCGCCTGGCTTACAAAAATATACCCTTCATAACAAAAAACACCAGCCTAGCGCACTGCATTAATAAGATGGCATCATCGTCTCTCCCAGTGCTAGGCCTACTACCCAGGCTAGCATTCCTGTGCCTAAAGCACAATGTATGGGTCCGCGCTAGCCACTATGCTGAGGGGTCTAAAGCTGCTGCTAACGCTTTATAACAATTCAATTGGCAGATTTTCACAGAGCTCTTCCACAACGCCCACCCATCGGTTAACAGTTGCCCACCTTCCCTATGGGATCTAGTGGCGAATAGTTGATGCCATTAATCAGAGTTAGTCAGTTGCCCCGTCGATGTGGCAAGCATACGGTAAGGCATGGGAAGAGTGGACACAACTAGTAGCAGGCAGACGGGTTGACCAATGTGAACAAGCCAGATCACAAGTCACCATAGAATTTTTCCACCAGCTAATGATGAGGGGAATATCAGGGGCGTCAGCGCAGCGGTGTCTGACCGGAGTAGCATTTCACTTCCAACTACTGAATTGGGGAGATGTGACAAAGATTCATCATCAGACAATCCATAAAAGGGTGGAAAAGGGGTCAGCCAAGTCAGGAGTGTAGACGTCCCGTCCCGTGTCACTAAAACTGATTTCTCACATCATATCCCTAACACCATTAACATGACACTCACAATTTGAAGCAACACTACTGTCTACTGCATTTGTGATCGCCTTCTTCGGGGCGCTATGCATAAGCGAATTAGTCCCTCAATCCAAAATTACCACCAGTGGAGGCTTATTACACCAGGACATAGTCATAGCCAATAATGCAATACGTGTATGCATACACCAATCGAAAACGGTTCCAGCGGGCAGGGGCACTTGGGTACTTCTACAACCCACAAACGGTACACTGAGTCGGGTAACAATAGTAAAAACATATCTAACCATCAGATCACACAGTAATTTCTTCCTATCACACATTGATGGAACGCCATTATCAAGATACCAGTTCCAAGCTATATTTAATAAATGCATATCATCGGCAGGGAACCACCCCAAAGATTACGGGACACACTCATTCCGCATAGGCGCGGCCACGGAAGCAGCAAGAGGAGGACTGTCAGAAACGGAAGTTCAGAGGATAGGGAGATAGCGATCCACGTGTTTGGCAAGATACATAAGACCGGACTTGTTATCCTAACGTGGTTTGTTTCTTTTACAGGTGACGCTAAGCCAACAGTGTGGGTGATAGGCCACTCGTATATATATTGGGCAGAAAAAAGGGCGAAAGTCCCCCCAGGCGGGAGGAAATTATAGTTTCATAACACATATTTCAACTGGAGAGGTATTAGAGGCCTGCTATGGCCACAGGTACTAATGGAGGTAATCAAGGTAGGGAGAGAGGCAAGATGTCCGGTCATCTTAGTTATACAAGCCGGGAGAAACAACCTAGGTCATCACAAGAGCGCATAACTAATGGCAATAATGAAACTAGACACTGAGCGCTTCAGAGAATTTTTCACAAAACTAGCTATAGTATGGTCAGAGATTGTGCCGATAGCGGTATGGCAAGGTGCGCGAGACATCGCGGCCATCAAACGGACAAGGCGGGTAATAAATATTCGGATGGCAAAATTTAGAAGAGACAGAGGCGGTGTAGTGGTACGACACCGACAACTGGAAGGAGATAAAGCAGGCCTCATACGGCCCGACGGTGTTCACTTAATGGATATTGGACTGGACATAATTACTGTCAGGACTCCAGGACGGAGTGGAACAAGCATTAAGAGTGATGGGTGGGGGTCAGAGTCCTGCATACGAGTGCGCAGGATCCTCCGTGGCCTGGAAATAGAAAGGACATGTTGGAGAGTTACACTTGTTGGCCAAGTTGCCGGAGTGGAGACCCAGGGCATGCTGTAACAAGCTGAATTAATTAGAAATAAAATGCCTTTCTAATGGAATGAGTATAAAGAGTTAATAAAGCTTTGACCGATCCTCACCCATCCAGTTGTAAGAGTTACATTATTGTATTGTCAAGGAAAGGGGGGCGGTAGGGGGGCTGAGCGTCTGGGTTTGGTTGGGGGTCTCCACAGTCTGTCTAGGCTAGATGCATTTAAAAATTCTTATTGGATACACAGGCGGTGCAGCTTGCTTCGCAGCTGGGCTACTACGCCCAAAGTATTGCCTAGGCTAGATGCAGTTAAAAATTCTACGCTGACTAGCAGACACTGAAGATTTGGAGCAGACCTCTGAGTAAACAGCTCTTCAGACTCACCATCTGTGTTACCCCAAGCCATAGTGTATGTAGTTTCTTACAGTTAAAAGGGGGGGGGGGGCGACCCAACCCACCTGGAATTGACGATGCCAACGTCACGTAAGACACAGAAAGGGGACTCCGAAAAGAGTCTCCATTTTTTCCCAAAATTGTGGCACAGACACCACTTAACCCTAGAACGCATACCTGGGGCCTCGCAGTAATTGTTTTCTATTTTCTGCAAGATTACTTTAGTTAGAATTTTGAAAATCTAGGTATTCTTCATGTATATAGTTGTTTGTCATTTGAGTTTGAGTTATTCCATGTTATTTGCACACGGGCCTAAAAGGCCCCAGGTATATGAAAGTGTAGATTTTTATGGTCATGCGTTCTAGGGTTAAGTGGCATCAATTGCCCCACAGTTGCTTAAAACGGTTGGTGAGGTGATATTACCAAATCCTCAAGCTTTTAGTCTCCCAAGGATAACACAGGGTTAGAAAAGTCCTTGTGAATCCATGATTTGCTCATCTTTATGAACGTGAGTCTGTCTACATTCTCAGTGGACAGCCGCGTGCACTTATCTGTCAGCACACCATCTGCAGCGCTGAACACACGTTCAGAGAGAACACTGGCTGCAGGGCATGACAAGATCTCCAAGGCGTGAGTGGCGAGCTGCGGCCATTTTTCCAGATTGAAATACCAAAATGAGCAAGGGTCCAGTGACACAGTCATAGCTTCGATGTTCACTTGGAGATACTTCTGCACCATCCTCTCTAGGCATTGACTATGTGTCAGACTTCTTGTCTCCTGTGGCCTTGCAAAGGATGGTCTAAAAAAGTGGTGAAACGATTCCACAAAATTGCTGTTACCAGCAGATACTGTGTTACTGTTACGGTTTGAGTGATGAAGACTCGACAGTCTCACGGTTGGCAAGTTAGAACTGTGAGATTCACTTCGTGCACCACTGGTGTTTTGTGGAAAAGCACATGTAAGATTCTGCAACAGCGTCTGCAGATACTCCTGCATGCGTCAATCCCTTTTTATGGCAGGAATTATTTCGACAAATTTACTTTTGTACCGGGGATCTAAGAGTGTGGCAACCCAGTAGTCGGGATTACTTCGAATTCTGCAATCTGAGGGTCATGTTGCAGGTAGTGCAGCAAGAAGGCACTCATGTGTCTTGCGCATCCAGGAGGACCAAGTCCTTGTTGTGTTGGTAGCGAGGTAAGAATCATGCTTCCTTCCTCTGCCCTCTCCCCCCAACCTCGCACAACAGAAATGTGATCAAGGTCTCCCTCATCTGATGAGTCTTCCATGCCTATCGCAAGTTCATCCTCCACTTCTTCATCGGCTCCTTCACCTTCCTCAACAGTTTGGCTGCTACCATGCGCCCTGCTTAATCCCTCTCCCCCACCCTCCCATGCCTGCCGCCTTGGTGCTGCCAACCGTCTGGACCTTGGAGATGTTATCCCTTCCGCATACGACTCCTCCTCTACTTCCTCCACCTCCTCTTGTCCCACCACCTGACTCTGAATTCTGTTTAATGTGTGCTCCAGCATGTAAATCACCGGAATAGTCATGCATCGTCGTCAGCACTAAACATCTTCGTCGCCATTTCAAAACTGTGCAGAAGGGTGTGTGGCGCCCCTGAGGGTTTAGTCGCCATAGAGTTACTGCATCTCACCCAGAGGTGTGGTATCTCACCCTCAGGTAAGGAAGGCGTATGGCTCGGGACCCTAACACCTGCATCCAACACATACCCGGACTGGGGGTAGGGCGAGATTGCTCCTAAGGGAGAGCACAGTCCCAGGTCCCTAGCTGGTGGGAGGGTCCTATGTAGTGGGTGCTTAGGGGAGCAGCTTAGGGGAGCACATGACAGGGAGAGTATAAATAGGAAGCCATCTTAGAAAGAGCAAGCCAGTCAGAGGAGGAAGAGTGACAGGAGCAGAGGCTCGGCATGAGCTCTGCTCCGGAGGCGGGCCTAGCCTGGGAGGCCCAGGACTGAAGGAGAGAAGAGAGGAGTGGGAGCAGGAAGGCTCCAGGAACCGAAGGGACCCTAGGGCTACGGGCCGTGCAGAAGGCCACCCGTACTCCCGCAGCTAGAGGGGTCAGGCCAGATAAGGGGAACCTGTCCCTCAACTAGAGGAGAATCAGCAAGGCTCAACTAGAAACCGGAGGCTGCAGCATTTCATGTACTGCAGGCAAAAGTCCACACCAGTCTCACTAAGAAGGTAGCCACATAGGACCCAGGGGACGGAACACAAGTCGCCCGCCAAGGCCCGAGGATACCGGATAGAAGTGTCACTGGGTGTGAGGTGCAGGGAGAAGGCCAGAGAAAGGACACACAGAAGGGGGTCCTGCTATGTACTCCGGAGCTATCTGGGGGTGGACTGAGCCCCTCACTGAGTACGCACAGCACGACGGGTGAGATTGCTCTGGTACCTGGAATCTGGACTGCAACAACTGTGAGTAAAGATCTTGGGACTGCATCACACGGACTTTGTGTTCATTACTGACTCCCTGCACTACAACCACCATCATCCACCCACACTGCCCTGAAGCTACACTCTTCCTGTGGTGAGTAATAATACCATTGCTGCAAAACCACCAGCTTCAGAGGACTGTTCCGCAGCGGCGGCCCCTTTGGCCGCACTCCACAGGTGGCGTAGTCGGACATTATAATATCCATATATACAAATTACCGTTGGATTAACCGCCCTGGGTCACGGACCGAGTCACCGCCACAGTGACTACAACCCCCAGCGTCTACCGGCTCGGCTCAGGGTACCCCACGGCCCAGGGGGCACGTCAACTTCATAGGTCCCTGATCTGAGACCACTCCTGCAGCGTGATTTGCCCCACCTCTGGATCTCGTTGGCCCAGGCTATACGTCAGAACGTATTGCACCAGGGTTTGTCGGTGCTGCCACAGTCGCTGCAACATGTGCAGAGTTGAATTCCACCATGTCGGCACAACGCATTTCAGCCGGTGAACTGGCAGGCCCAACGACTTCTGTAGAGATGTAAGTCGTTGAGCTGCGGGATGCGAACGGCGGAAGTGAGCACACAGCGACCGTGCCCTCTGCAGAAGGCCATCTAGTCCGGGATAGTGGGCTAAAAATGTATGGACAACCAGGTTCAACACGTGAGCCATACAAGGCACGTGTGTGACATTGCCCCGGCGAAGGACCGCACCCAGGTTTGCAGCATTGTCGCACACGGCCTTCCCTGGTTGCAGGTCCAGTGGAGACAACCATTCATGAAACTGGGTCTCCAGAGCTGACCACACGTCCTCAGCTGTGTGACTCACATTTCCCAGACATTTCAAAGTAAATACTGATGCCTTGAGCCCTGCTGCCAGAATAGTAAGGAGGTGTGCAGGATTCCTTCTGCGCAGTTAGAAAGCAGGTGGCATTACCAGACAGGCTTTGGGTGCAGGTGGAGGACCGAGAGGAGGTTGAGGAGGCAGAAGCAGTGGAGGAACTTCGAGATAAAGAGGATTGACGCAAAACTTGTGGGGACGGTAAGACTTGGACAGCAGCCCCTTTTCCTGCTGTCACCATAGTTACCCAGTGCCCAGTCAGCGACATGTAACGCCCCTGTCCATGCCTACTCGTCCAAGTGTCTGTGGTGAAATGCACCCTGTCACACACAGAGTTTCTCAAAGAAACGGTGATGTTGTGTGCGACATGCTGGTGGAGCGCAGGCACACCTTTCTTGGAGAAGTAGTGCCGACTGGGCATCTGGTACTGGGGCACTGCGACGGACATAAGGTCTCGAAAATCCACTGTGTCCTCCAGGCGGAAAGGCAGCATTTCTGTAGCCAACAGCTTGCAGATGGTGAAATTCAACCTCTTAGCTTTCTCATGGCTAGGAGGAAATGGTCTTTTACTTTTCCACATCTGAGGGACCGAGGGCTGGCTGTTGTGCTTTGACGGGGTTGAGTAGGGTGTCCCCGGCAAACTGCCGGTCTGTGAGGAAGATGCAGGTGGACATGTTAGGTTGCCTTGATCCAATGTCAGAGAGTGCTCAACACCAGCAGGTGTTTCCACTTCCCAATGAACTGACGACCTGCCAATCACACTGGCTGTTGCAGGTAAAGAGGTGGCAGGTCTGCGTCCAAAAACATGTGTGACTGCTGTCCCCCCAATCACAGAGGATGAAGAGGCCGCGGATGCACAAGATGGGGCAGACGGTGGTTGGCCCAGCCTGCTAGGCCGCATTGTAGCACAGTGAGCTTCCCACTGCAACTTATGCTTCATATCCATGTGACGGTACATGCATGAAGTACTCAAACTATGGATTTTTTGGTCTCTACTTAGCTTTTGGTGACAAATATTACAGATAACTCGAGTTGGGTCATCCTTATCGATCTGAATAAATGCCCAGGCTATGCAAGGCTTAGAGCCCATGCGACCTTAAGAGCCGCTACGACTTGTGGTCAGAGGCAGAGTTGTGGTTGAGGATGCAGTTGTTGATGTGCTTCCAGTACTCCGTCTCTGTCCAGGAAGGCGCAACCTAACCTCGTCGTCAATAGCATCTGTGACGCCCCGCTGCGCCTGGTATCACAGATCCTAGAAGAGTGTATTGATGGAATCCTCCACCAGAGGCCCCCATAAACATTCACACATCTCCACCTTCCACCTCAGACCAGCAGAGGGAGCCCGTTGGGAATATAAATAGGGAAGGTGGAGCTAGGCAGTTCAGTTCCTCTGAAGAGTTCCTGCAGTAGAGAAGCCTAAGAGAGGTCAGTCTGCAGTGGAGCTCAGTCTAGTCTAGAGAACTCAGTTAATAGTTCAGCAGTGGAGCACGAGGCTCCTGCTAGCTAGATTCAGGGAGCCCAGATAGAGCTTAAGGTGTGCCGGCGTCATAAGATCGGTGAAGCGCGGCAAGCTGCCGTTAGTGTGTATAGCCTAGTGAGGGCCCGAGTAGGCCGAAGGCGAGTGGCGAGTTAGTACATAAGGGGCAGAGGAGCTTAACCAGCTCACCCCGAAGCATTTACCGGACACCGGATCCGAGGTTACCGGGATCTCTATGACCCAGTAAGGAATAACCGGAATCCCTGGAGAACTACAAGTCCCAGGATCGCTATGGTGCTGATACGTAACCGAGCCAGGAGACGCTTAGGCCCCGCATACTTGGAGCGTGAACTCCAAGAGAAGGCCCTACCACAAGGTCAGCCAGCGCAGGACAGAGACAAAGTTAGGCCTAACTCCAGGCAGGTCAGAAACTTACTACGCAGAGGAAGGAAACAGGAGGCCCTACACCCGCTCATTGGGGAGGATCCTGATATGCACCCTTCACCCTACAGTGCTCCGGGATGTGCCTGAATTTCCTCCAGTAAAAGGTACTGAAGTGACTACCATGTCCGTTCCCGTTCTTGCTCTGACCCAGCTGGGTCTCGCCTGTCCTGCATTCCCCCTGCATACGCTGCCCTGAGACCTAGCTCCACCTGTGGGGAGCTATACCATCGAGCTGCCTTATCACGGGCCTCAGTGGACTGCTGCAGCGCTGGTGCTTCTCACCAGATACCACAGGTGGCGTCACGAACTCTTATAAAATTAACAATTATCCACCCTTTTAAAGAGTGACCCCAGGGTACGGGCCAGGGAGCCGACCACCGCGACATCCCCAAGGCCAGGCAAAGGCCCGGGTGACCTCATCGACTGGCTGACTGTGGGTTGACAGTAAGTGGGATCTCCAACCTTGTCATCATCACCCTGTGTGTTATCACACCCGTCGTCCTCAAAGCCAACCTCTTCCTGCCCTGACCGAAAAGTCAAGTTGTCGCTCCAATCAGGTATTTGAGTCTCATCATCGTCTTCATCATTGTCTCCACCAACAGGAGCTACAGTTTGGGAACGAGGGTCTACATTATGCTCAGAACCTTCTTCATCAGGTCCTGGATCCGACTTATAAAGATTCTGGGCATCAGTGCAGATCATTTCCTCATATGTATTAACAGAAGCTCTGGAGCAGACCTCCGTTTCCCAGGCTATAGTATGAGTAAACAGCTCTGCAGACTCAACCATCTGTGTTACCCCATTCTCAGACGGGCAGCTGGAGACTTGGGAGCTGTGAGGAAGCAAGTGCGATTGGGGTGACACCTCTGAGGACTGGAGTATTTGTGATGTTGAAATTGAGGTGGAGGAGAGCCCACTTGAAGGAGCACTTGATATCCGCTGAAGCACCTGTTGTTTTTGAGCCTCATCTGGAATTTGTAGCGATGGGCATGTCCGTAACAAAGGGATCGTATCACATTGTCCACGAAAAGAAGTCGACATGTTAGTTTGGCTGGAAGATGGTCTTTCTTCTTCAGATGTTACTCCCTCCCCCACCGCGGGGGGGCTCGACCCACCAGCGGACAGGCACCAGTATTGGGAGAGGGGGGCTGGCCGTCAGGGTCCACCGCGGCTCTGGCACAAACCCGGCGACACGGAGGTGGCACGGGCAGGAATGGACTGGCCGTGTCGGCTTCTCACTTTTTGGATTTTAGAAGGGCATGACATGCCTATATCTGTGTCTCCCACTCCTTTTACTCCTCCACCTCTTTTCTTTTCGCATGACTATATGCACTTGTCACTTTTCCATGTGTTAGTTATGTCTTCTGAGCAGTTTGTCAGCTTTTGGACAACTTTGAAGGTGTTTTCTATGTGTTGCTATGTGTTTTTGTTTGCCTGCCATTGGTTTTAACGGTGTTCGAAGGTGTTCGACGAACAGTTCGACGAACAGTTCGGCGAACACACGGGTGTTCGACGAACCAAACCGAACTCGAACACTACGGGGGTGGCTCAACACTAAAAAAGACATTATCAATGCCCCTTGGAAGAGTGCTGGAGGTCGCAGTGGAATAAAAAGACAATATCAATGCCCCTTGGACGAGTGGTGGAGGTTACAGTGGAATAAAAAGACAATTTCAATGCCCCGTGGAAGAGACGTGGAGGTCACAGTAGCTTAACAACACCGTCTTAATGCCTCTTGGAGAACTGGTGGAGGTCGCAGTGGAATAAAAAGACAATATCAATGCCCCTTGGAAGAGTGGTGGAGGTTATAGTGGAATAAAAAGACAATAATAATGCCCCTTGGAAGAGCTGTGGAGTACAGAGTGGTATAACCAGACGGTTTTAAAGCTCCTTGGAAGAGACGTGGAGGTCACAGTAACTTAACAAGATGGTTTTAATGCCCCTTGGAAGAGTGGTGGAGGTCGCAGTGGAATAAAAAACCAATATCAATGCCCCTTGGAAGATTGGTGGAGGTTACAGTGGAATAAAAAGACAATATCAATGCCCCGTGGAAGAGATGTGGAGGTCACTGTAGCTTAACAATATGGTTTTAATGCCCCTTGGAAGAGTGGTGGAGGTCGCAGTGGAATAAAAAGACAATGCAAATGCCCCTTGGAAGAGCTGTGGAGTTCAGAGTGGTTTAACCAGATGGTTTTAATGCCCCTTGGAAGAGAAGTCGACGTCACAGTAGCATAACAAGACAGTTTTAATGCCCCTTGGAAGAGTGGTGAAGTTCGCAGTGGATTAAAAAGACAATATCAGTGCCCCTTGGAATAGTGGTGGAGGACGCAGTGGAATAAAAAGACAATATCAATGCCCCGTGGAAGGGACGTGGAGGTCACAATAGATTAACAACACGGTTTTAATGCCCCTTGGAAGAGTGGTGGAGGTTGCAGGGGATTAAAAAGACAATAACAATGCCCATTGGAAGAGTGGTGGAGGTCGCAGTGGAATAAAAAGACAAAATCAATGCCCCTTGGAAGAGTGGTGGAGGTTACAGTGGAATAAAAAGACAATATCAATGCCCCTTGGAAGAGCTGTGGAGTTCAGAGTGGTTTAACCAGACGGTTTTAATGCCCCTTGGAAGAGACGTGGAGGTCACAGTAGCTTAACAAGACTGTTTTAATGCCCCTTGGAAGAGTGGTGGAGGTTACAGTGGAATAAAAAGACAATATCAATGCCCCATTGCAGAGTTGTGGAGGTCACTGTAGCTTAAGAAGGTGGTCTTAATGCCCCTTGGAAGAGTGGTGGAGGTCGCAGTGGAATAAATAGACAATGTCAATGCCCCTTGGAAGAGTGGTGGAGGTTAGAGTGGAATAAAAAGAAAATACCAGTGCTCCTTGGAAGAGCTGTGGAGTTCAGAGTGGTTTAAATTGACGGTTTTAATGCCCCTTGGAAGAGAGGTGGAGGTCACAGTGGATTAAAAAGAAAATATCAATGCCCAGTGGAAGAGTTGTGGAGGTCACAGTGGATTAAAAAGACAATATCAATGCCCCTTGGAAGAGTGGTGGAGGTCGCAGTGAAATAAAAAGACAATATCAATGACCCTGTGGAAGGGACGTGGAGGACACAGTAGCTTCACAAAACGGTTTTAATGCACCTTGGAAGAGAGGTGGAGGTCGCAGTTGATTAAAAAGACAATATCAATGCCCCTTGGAAGAGTGGTGGAGGTCGCAGTGGAATCAAAAGACAATATCAATGCCATTTGGAAGAGTGGTGGACGTTACAGTCGAATAAAAAGACAATATCAATGCCTCTTGTAAGAGCTGTGGAGTTCAGAGTGTTTAACCAGATGGTTTTAATGCCCCTTGGAAGAGACGAGGAGGTCACAGTAGCTTAACAAGACTGTTTTAATGCCCCTTGGAAGAGTGGTGGAGGTCACAGTGGATTAAAAAGAAAATATCAATGCCCCTTAGAGTAGTGGTGGAGGTCACAGTGGAATAAAAAGACAATATCAATTCCACTGGGAAGAGATGTGGAGGTCGCAGTGGAATAAAAAGACAATATCAATGCCTCGTGGAAGAGACTTGGAGTTCACAGTAGCTTAACAAGATGGTTTCAATGCCCCTTGGAAGAGAGGTGGAGGTCGCAGTGGGATAAAAAGACAATATCAATGCCCCTTAGAAGAGTGGTGGAGGTTACAGTGGAATAAAAAGACAATGTCAATGACCATTGGAAGAGTTGTGGAGGTCGCACTGGAATAAAAAGACAATATTAATGCCCCTTGGAAGAGTGGTGGAGGTCGCAGTAAAATAAAAAGACAATATCAATGCCCCTTGGAAGAGTGGTGGAGGTTACAGTGGAATGAAAAGACAATATCAATGCCTCTTGCAAGAGCTGTGGAATAAAAAGAAAATAGCAATGCCCCTTAGAAGAGTGGTGGAGGTTACAGTGGAAAAAAAAGGCAATATCAATGTTCCTTGGAAAAGGGGTGAAGGTCGCAGTGGAATAAAAAGACAACATCAATTTCCCTTGGAAGAGTGGTGGAGGTCGCAGTGGATTAAAAAGACAATATCAATGCCCCTTGGAAGAGTGGTGGAGGTCGCAGTGGAATAAAAAGACAATATCAATGCCCCGTGGAAGGGACGTGGAGGTCACAGTAGCTTAAAAAGACGGTATTAATGCCCCTTGGAAGAGTGGTGGAGGTCACAGTGGATTAAAAAGACTAACAAATCCCCTTGGAAGAGTGGTGGAGGTCACAGTGGAAAAAAAGACAATATCAATGCCCCTTGGAAGAGTGGTGGAGGTTACAGTTGAATAAAAAGACAATATCGATGCCTCTTGGAAGACCTGTGGAGTTCAGAGTGGTTTAACCATGCGGTTTTAATGCCCCTTGGAAGAGATGTGGAGGTCACAGAAGCTTATCAAGACTGTTTTAAAGTCCCTTGGAGGAGTGGTAGAGGTTGAGGTGGATTAAAAAGACAATATCAATGCCTCTTGCAAGAGCTGTGGAATAAAAAGAAAATAGCAATGCCCCTTAGAAGAGTGGTGGAGGTTACAGTGGAAAAAAAAGGCAATATCAATGTTCCTTGGAAAAGGGGTGAAGGTCGCAGTGGAATAAAAAGACAACATCAATTTCCCTTGGAAGAGTGGTGGAGGTCGCAGTGGATTAAAAAGACAATATCAATGCCCCTTGGAAGAGTGGTGGAGGTCGCAGTGGAATAAAAAGACAATATCAATGCCCCGTGGAAGGGACGTGGAGGTCACAGTAGCTTAAAAAGACGGTATTAATGCCCCTTGGAAGAGTGGTGGAGGTCACAGTGGATTAAAAAGACTAACAAATCCCCTTGGAAGAGTGGTGGAGGTCACAGTGGAAAAAAAAGACAATATCAATGCCCCTTGGAAGAGTGGTGGAGGTTACAGTTGAATAAAAAGACAATATTGATGCCTCTTGGAAGACCTGTGGAGTTCAGAGTGGTTTAACCATGCGGTTTTAATGCCCCTTGGAAGAGATGTGGAGGTCACAGAAGCTTATCAAGACTGTTTTAAAGTCCCTTGGAGGAGTGGTAGAGGTAGAGGTGGATTAAAAAGACAATATCAATGCCCATTAGAAGAGTGGTAGAGGTCGCAGTGGAATAAAAAGACAAAATAAATGCCCCTTGGAAGAGTGGTGGAGGTTACAGCGGAATAAAAAGACTATATCAATGCCCCATGGAAGAGTTGTGGAGGTCACTGTAGCTTAACAAGATGGTCTTAATGCCCCTTGGAAGAGTGGTGGAGGTCGCAGTGGAATAAATAGACAATGTCAATGCCCCTTGCAAGAGTGGTGGAGTTCACAGTGGAATAAAAAGACAATATCAATGCCCCTTGGAAGAGTGGTGGAGGTCGCAGTGGAATAAAAAGACAATATCAATGCCCCTTGGAAGAGTGGTGGAGGTTACAGTGGAATAAAAAGACAATATCAATGCCCCTTGGAAGAGTGGTGGAGGTTACAGTTGAATAAAAAGACAATATCAATGCCTCTTGGAAGAGCTGTGGAGTTCAGAGTGCTTTAACCATGCGGTTTTAATGCACCTTGGTAGAGATGTGGAGATCACAGAAGCTTATCAAGACTGTTTTAAAGCCCCTTGGAGGAGTGGTAGAGGTCGCAGTGGATTAAAAAGACAATATCAATGCCCCTTGGATGAGTGGTGGAGGTTACAGTGGAATAAAAAGACAATATCAATGCCCCTTGGAAGGGTGGTGGAGGTTACAGTGGAATAAAAAGACAAAATCAATGTCCCTTGGAAGAATGGTGGAGGTTACAGTGGAATAAAAAGACAATATCAATGCCCCTTGGAAGAGTGGTGGAGGTCGCAGTAAAATAAAAAAAACATTATCAAAGCCCCATGGAAAAGTGGTGGAGGTTAGAGTGGAATAAAAAGACAATATCATTGCCCTTTGGAAGAGTGGTGGAGTTCACAGTGGTTTAACCAGAAAGTTTTAATGCACCATGGAATAGACGTGGAGGTCACAGTAGCTTAACAAGCAGGTTTCAATGCTTCTTGGAAGAGTGATGTAGGTCGCAGGGGATTAAAAAGACAACATCAATGCCCCTTGGAAGAGTGGTGGAGGTCGCAATGGAAAACAGAGACAATATCAATGCCCCTTGGAAGAGTTGTGGAGGTTACAGTGGAATAAAAGACAATATCAATGCCCCGTGGAAGAGACGTGGACATCACAGTAGCTTAGCACGACGGTTTTAATGCCCCTTGGCAGAGTGGTGGAGGTCGGAGTGGAATAAAAAGACAATAACAATGCCCTGTGGAAGAGACGTGGAGGTCACAGTAGCTTAACAAGACGGTTTTAATGCCCCTTAGAACAGTGGTGGATGTTACAGTGGAATAAAAGACAATATTAATGCCCATTGGAAGAGTGGCGGAGGTTGCAGTGGAATAAAAATACAATATCAATGCCCCTTGGAAGAGTGGTGGAGGTCGCAATGGAAAACAGAGACAATATCAATGCCTCTTGGAAGAGTGGTGGAGGTTACAGTTGAATAAAAAGACAATATCAATGCCTCTTGGAACAGCTGTGGAGTACAGAGTGATTTAACCAGACGGTTTAATGCCCCTTGGAAGAGAAGTGGAGGTCACAGTAGCTTATCAAGATTGTTTTAATGCCCCTTGGAAGAGTGGTGGAGGTCGCAGTGGATTAAAAAGACAGTATCAATGCCCCTTAGAAGAGTGGTGGAGATCGCAGTGGAATAAAAAGACAATATCAATGACTCGTGGAAGAGACTTGGAGGTCACAGTAGCTTAACAAGATGGTTTTAATGCCCCTTGGAAGAGAGGTGGAGGTCACAGTGGAATAAAAAAACAATATCAATGCCCCTTGGCAGAGTGGCGGAGGTTACAGTGGTTTAACCAGAAGGTTTTAAGGTACCCTGGAATAGACGTGGAGGTCACAGTAGCTAAACAAGAAGGTTTTAATGCTTCTTGGAAGAGTGATGGAGGTCGCAGTGGATTAAAAAGACAAAATCAATGCCCCTTGGAAGAGTGGTGGAGGTTACAGTGGAATAAAAAGACAATGTCAATGCCTCTTGCAAGAGCTGTGGAGTTCAGAGTGGTTTAAATTGACCGTTTTAATGCACCTTGGAAGAGACGTGGAGGTCACAGTAGCTTAACAAGACGGATTTAATGCCCCTTGGAAGAGTGGTGGAGGTTACAGTTGAATAAAAAGACAATATCAATGCCTCTTGGAAGAGCTGTGGAGTACAGATTGGTTTAACCAGACGGTTTAAGGCCCCTTGGAAGAGAAGTGGAGGTCACAGTAGCTTATCAAGATTGTTTTAATGCCCCTTGGAAGAGTGGTGGAGGTCGCATTGGATTAAAAAGACAATATCAATGCCCCTTAGAAGAGTGGTGGAGGTCGCAGTGGAATAAAAAGACAATATCAATTCCCCTTGGAAGAGATGTGGAGGTCGCAGTGGAATAAAAAGACAATATCAATGACTCGTGGAAGAGACTTGGAGGTCACAGTAGCTTAACAAGATGGTTTTAATGCCCCTTGGAAGAGAGGTGGAGGTCGCAGTGGAATAAAAAAACAATATCAATGCCCCTTGGAAGAGTGGTGGAGGTTACAGTGGTTTAACCAGAAGGTTTTAAGGTACCCTGGAATAGACGTGGAGGTCACAGTAGCTAAACAAGAAGGTTTTAAAGCTTCTTGGAAGAGTGACGGAGGTCGCAGTGGATTAAAAAGACAAAATCAATGCCCCTTGGAAGAGTGGTGGAGGTTACAGTGGAATAAAAAGACAATATCAATGCCTCTTGCAAGAGCTGTGGAGTTCAGAGTGGTTTAAATTGACCGTTTTAATGCACCTTGGAAGAGACGTGGAGGTCACAGTAGCTTAACAACACGGTTTTAATGCCCCTTGGAAGAGTGGTGGAGGTTACAGTCGAATAAAAAGACAATATCAATGCCTCTTGGAAGAGCTGTGGAGTTCAGAGTGGTTTAACCAGACGGTATTAATGCCCCTTGGAAGAGACGTGGAGGTCACAGTAGCTTATCAAAACTGTCTCAATGCCCCTTGGAAGAGTGGTGGAGGTCACAGTGGATTAAAAAGACAATATCAATGCCCCTTAGAAGAGTGGTGGAGGTCGCAGTGGAATATAAAGACAATATCAATATCACTTGGAAGAGATGTGGAGGTCGCAGTGGAATAAAAAGACAAAATCAATGCCTCATGGAAGAGACTTGGAGGTCACAGTAGCTTAACAAGATGGTTTTGATGCTCCTTGGAAGAGAGGTTGAGGTCACAGTGGAATAAAAAGACAATATCAATGCCCCTTGGAAGAGTGGTGGAGGTTACAGTGGAATAAAAAGACAATATCAATGCCCCTTGGATGAGCTGTGGAGTTCACAGTGGTTTAACCAGAAGGTTTTAAGGAACCGTGGAATAGACGTTGAGGTCACAGTAGCCAAACAAGACGGTTTTAATGCTTCTTGGAAGAGAGATGGAGGTCACAATGGATTAAAAAGACAAAATCAATGCCCCTTGGAAGAGTTGTGGAGGTTACAGAGGAATAAAAAGACAATATCATTGCCTCTTGCAAGAGCTGTGGAGTTCAGAGTGGTTTAAATTGATGGTTTTAATGCCCCTTGGAACAGACGTGGAGGTCGCAGTGGAATAAAAAGACAATATCAATGCCCCGTGGAAGGGACGTGGAGGTCACAGTAGCTTAAAAAGATGGTTTTAATGCCCCTTGGAAGAGTGGTGGAGGTCGCAGTGGATGAAAAAGACTATCATATCCCTTTGGAAGAGTAGTGGAGGTCGCAGTGGACAAAAAAGACAATATCAATGACCCTTGGAAGAGTGGTGGAAGTTACAGTTGAATAAAAAGACAATATCAATACCTCTTGGTAGAGCTGTGGAGTTCAGAGTGCTTTAACCAAGCGGTTTTAATGCCCCTTGGAAGAGATGTGGAGGTCACAGAAGCTTATCAAGACTGTTTTAAAGCCCCTTGGAAGAGTGGTGGAGGTCGCAGTAAAATAAAAAGACATTATCAATGCCCCTTGGAAAAGTGGTGGAGGTTAGAGTGGAATAAAAAGACAATATCAATGCCCCTTGGAAGAGTGGTGGAGTTCACAGTGGTTTAACCAGAAAGTTTTAATGCCCCTTGGAAGAGTGGTGGAGGTCGCAGTGGATTAAAAAAACAATATCAATGCCCCTTAGAAGAGTGGTGGAGGTCGCAGTGGAATAAAAAGACAAAATCAATTCCCCTTGGAAGAGTGGTGGAGGTTACATTGGAATAAAAAGACAATATCAATGCCCTGTGTAAGAAACTTGGAGGTCACAGTAGTTTACAAGACTGTTTTAATGCCCCTTGGAAAAGACTTGGAGGTCACAGTAGCTTAACAAGATGGTTTTATTGCCCCTTGTAAGAGTGGTGGAGGTTGCAGTGGATTAAAAATACAATATCAATGAACCTTGGAAGAGTGGTGGAGGTCGCAGTGGAATAAAAAGACAATATCAATGCCCCTTGGAAGAGTTGTGGAGGTTACAGTGGAATAAAAGACAATATCAATGCCTCTTGGCAGAGTGGTGGAGGTTACAGTGGAATAAAAAGACAATATCAATGCCCCGTGGAAGAGACGTGGACATCACAGTAGCTTAGCACGACGGTATTAATGCCCCTTGGCAGAGTGGTGGAGGTCGGAGTGGAATAAATAGACAATAACAATGCCCTGTGGAAGAGACGTGGAGGTCACAGTAGCTTAACAAGACGGTTTTAATGCCCCTTAGAACAGTGGTGGATGTTACAGTGGAATAAAAGACAATATTAATGCCCCTTGGAAGAGTGGTGGAGGTCACAGTGGAATAAAAATACAATATCAATGCCTCTTGAAAGAGTGGTGAAAGTTACAGTGAAATAAAAAGACAATATCAATGCCCCTTGGAAGAGCTGTGGAGTACAGAGTCGTTTAACCAAACGGTTTTAGTGCCACTTGGAAGAGATGAGGAGGTCACAGTAGCTTAACAAGACGGTTTTAATGCCCCTTGGAAGAGTGGTGGAGTTCGCAGTGGAATAAAAAGACAATATCAATGCCCCTTGGAAGAGTGGTGGAGGTTACAGTGGAAAAAAAGACAATATCAATGCCTCTTGGAAGAGTGGTGGAGGTTACTGTGGAAAAAAAAAAGACAATATCAATGCCCCGTGGAAGAGACGTGGACATCACAGTAGCTTAACAAGACGGTTTTAATGCCCCTTGGCAGAGTCATGGAGGTCGCAGTGGAATAAAAAGACAATAACAATGCCCTGTGGAAGAGACGTGGAGGTCACAGTAGCTTAACAAGACGGTTTTAATGCCCCTTAGAACAGTGGTGGAGGTTACAGTGGAATAAAAGACAATATCAATGCCCTTTGGAAGAGTGGCGGAGGTCGCAGAGGAATAAAAAGACAATATTAATGCCCCTTGGAATAGTGGTGGAGGTCGCAGTGGAATAACCTCACTGGTACATGCTCTGCATAACTTCTCTGCTTGCTGTGTCTGCTGTAATCTAATGCTCTGCTTTGCTGATTCACCTCACTGGTACATGCTCTGCATAACTTCTCTGCTTTATCTGTCCCACTCCATTCAATACCCACATATGTCTGTCCCTTCCCCACTATAGATCTTATCTGATTTTTAGAGGTGCTAAACTGCAGAGACTAGAGTCCTAGTTCTGTGTTTGATCACCCAGCCATCTCCTGGTGAGACGACCAGCTGCTAATTTAGCCATATGCAGCTCCCACAATGCCCTTCACCTGATAGTTCAATGTGCCCTATATATTTAGAAGCTCTGTAAGGGGTGCACGCGTCTTCTTGTGCAAAGTGGCTTCGGAGATAAGTGGCAGTTATTTCAGAGGCAGTTAGTCAGGGCAGAAGTCAGGTAACCAACACGTTGACCACTTACTCTCTTTTAACTATGTTTCTGTTAGCTCTCACTTTTTCCTCTATAGTCCTCCACTTTCTAGTAATCCCTCAAATCCCTACACCTAGTAAGAAACTCTTCATCTCTCCCTCCATCCTCCTCATTCATCTCACCTCCTCCTCCAAATTATTCCTAAACATTCAATCCTGGATCTCCAAACACAGACAGCCACCTCATGCTCTCTCTTGCTCCCACCTGCTAACACTTTATCTGATCCTCCACACAGCTGGAGATATCTCTCCAAATACTGGTCCTTCTCGCCATATCCCCACAGTTACTTTTTCCTCCTATCCACGACCTTTCACAAACTGTCGCAACCCTTCTAACCTCATACCGATCCACCAATCCCCACTCCCTTAGTTGCTCTAACAGGAGCTCTATGGAACGCTCGCTCTGTCTGCAACAAACTTTCCTTCATCCACGATCTTTTCATTACAGACAAACTTTCCTTCCTCGCCATCACTGAAACCTGGCTCACCCCCTCTGACACAGCCTCCCCAGCTGCACTTTCATATGGCGGATTCCACCTTTCCCACACCCCCCGCCCCAACGGCAAACATGGCGGAGGCGTAGGTTTTCTCCTATCAGAACACTGCGCTTTCACCCAAATCCCACTGCCACCCTCCGTTACACTCCCCTCTTTTGAGGTGCACTGTGTGTGCATCTATTCCCCCTCCAACCTCCAACTGGCCGTCGTTTACCGACCCCCAGGGCAAGCCACCACCTTCTTAGACCACTTCACCACCTGGCTGCTTCACTTCCTCTCCACTGACATCCCCACTATCATAATGGGTGACTTCAACATCCCCATTAACACTTCCCACTCGTCTGTCTCTAAGTTCCTATGTCTCACTTCTTCCTTCGGACTCACTCAATGATCTTCCACACCCACCCACAAAGATGGCCACACACTGGACCTCATCTTCACCCGCCTCTGTTCCCTATCTAACCTCTCTAACTCACCTCTCCCTCTATCTGATCACAGCCTACTTACATTCTCTTCTCTCTCCTCCCCGGGGCAACAATCCCCACTCCGCAAACTTGCACACCCTCGCAGAAATCTCAAACACCTTGACTTGCACTCACTCTCTGAATCCCTCCTCCCTCTTACAGACATAAACTCCTTACACGATGCAGACGTTGCTGCTGCTTCATATAACACCACAATAGCTGCAGCTCTAGACTCGATCGCCCTTCTCACACACACCACATCTCGCACATTCAACAGGCAACACTGGCACACTAAACTTACTAAAGAACTGCGCCGGGCCTCCAGGGTTGCGGAGCGGAGATGGAAAAGGTCTCACTCCATCGAACACTTCATCGCATTCAAGCAATCCCTCACTAATTTCAAGTCCGCACTCACTACAGCAAAACAAACCTACTTCTCATCTCTCATATCCTCCCTATCTCACAACCCTAAACAGCTATTTAACACTTTCAACTCTCTCCTTCGTCCCCCAGCACCTCCTCCCTCTTCTCTCATCTCAGCCGACGACTTTGCCTCATTCTTCAAACAGAAGATTGACACCATCAGACAAAACTTTTGCCTAAAGTACACACAACCCCTCCTCATATCTATTCAACCCTCCTCCTCCAAACCCCACTTCTCCACCATTACAGAAGGTCAAGTCTCCTCTTTACTCTCCAAATCACACCTCACCACCTGCGAACTTGACCCAATCCCATCCCACCTCATCACTATCCTTACCACAGTCTTCATCCCAACCCTAACCCACCTCTTCAATCTGTCACTAACAACCGGTGTCTTCCCCTCATGTTTCAAACATGCCGCAATCACATCCATCCTCAAAAAGCCCTCCCTTGACCCTTCCTCTCTGACTAGCTACCGCCCCATATCACTTCTCCCCTTTGCCTCAAAACTACTAGAACAACATGTCCACCTTGAACTGTCCTCCCACCTCTCCTCCTGCTCCCTCTTCGACCGCCTGCACTCTGGCTTCCGACCGCATCACTCGACTGAAACTGCCCTGACCAAAGTCACCAATGACCTACTAAATGCAAAATCCAAGCGACTCTACTCCAGCCTCCTCCTTCTGGACCTGTCATCTGCCTTTGACACAGTGGACCATTCCCTCTTACTCCAGATTCTCTCATCTCTTGGCATCACGGATAAGGCTCTATCTTGGATCTCCTGATACTTAATAGACAGGACATTCAGCATCTCCCACTCACGCACCACCTCCTCATCTCGCCCCCTATCTGTCGGTGTCCCCTAAGGTTCAGTTCTAGGACCTCTGCTCTTCTCCATCTACACCTTTGGCCTGGGACAGCTCATAGAGTCTCACGGTTTTCAGTATCACCCCTATACTGACGACACACAGATCTACCTCTCTGGACCCGATATCTCCTCCTTACTAACCAAAATCCCACAATGTCTGTCCGCCATGTCATCCTTCTTCTCTGACAGATTTCTAAAACTCAACATGGATAAAACAGAGTTCATCATCTTTCCACCCTCTCATTCACATCCCCCATCTGACCTAGCTATCAACGTCAATGGCTGTTCACTCTCCCCAGTCCCACAAGGTCGCTGCCTTGGAGTAACCCTGGACTCTGATCTCTCCTTCAAGCCACATATCCAAGCCCTTTCCACTTCCTGCCGACTCCAACTCAAAAGCATCTCCCGGATCCGTGCATTTCTCAGCAAAGACTCTGCAAAAACACTAGTGCATGCCCTCATCATATCCCGCCTCGACTACTGCAACCTCCTGCTCCGTGGCCTCCCTTACAACATTCTTGCGCCTCTCCAATCTATCCTAAACTCGGCTGCTCGACTAATTCACCTGTCCCCCCGCTATTCCCCGGCCTCTCCTCTCTGTCAATCTCTTCACTGGCTCCCCATTGCCCAGAGAATCCAGTTCAAAACTCTAACCAAGGCATAGAAAGCCATCCACAACCTGTCTCCCCCTTACATCTGTGACCTAGTCTCCCGGTACTTACCTGCACGCAACCTCCGATCCTCACAAGATCTCCTTCTCTACTCCCCTCTTATCTCCTCCTCCCACAATCGTATAAAAGATTTCTCCCGTGCATCCCCCCTACTCTGGAACTCTCTACCCCAACACATCAGACTCTCGCCGACCGTGGAAACCTTCAAAAGAAACCTGAAGATCCACCTCTTCCGACAAGCCTTCAACCTGCAGTAACCACCGCTGCACGAACAGCTCTACCCTTACCTAATGTATCCTCACCCATCCCTTCTAGAATGTGAGCCCTCGCGGGTAGGGTCCTCGCTCCTCTTGTACCAGTCGCTGACTCGTTTTGTTAGGATTATGTAAATGCTTTTGTTATGTATATCCCTATCACATGTAAAGCGCCATGGAATAAATGGCGGTATAATAATAAATAATAATAATAATAAAAATGAAAAGACAATATCAATTCCCATAGGAAAAGTGGTGGAGGTTACAGTGGAATAAAAAGACAATATCAATGCCCCTTAGAAGAGAGGTGGAGGAGGCAGTGGAATAAAAAGACAATATCAATGCCCCTTGGAAGTATGATAGAGGTCACAGTGGAATAAAAAGACAATGTCAATGCCCCTTGGAAGAGTGGTGGAGGTTAGAGAGGAATAAAAAGACAATACCAATGCCCCTTGGAAGAGCTGTGGAGTTCAGAGTGGTTTAACCAGATGGTTTTATTGCCCCTTGGAAGAGACATGAAGGTCACACTAGATTATCAAGACGGTTTTAATGCCCCTTGGAAAAGTGGTGGAGGTCACAGTGGATTAAAAATACAATATCAATGCCCCTTGGAAGACACGTGGAGGTCACAGTAGCTTAACAAGACAGTTTTAATGCCCCTTGGAAGAGTGATGGAGGTCACAGTGGAATAAAAAGACAATATCAATGCCCCTTGAAAGAGTGGTGGGGGTTACAGTGAAATAAAAAGATAATATCAATGCCTCTTGAAAGAGCTATGGAGTTCAGAGTTGTTTAACCAGATGGCTTTAATGCCCCTTGGAAGAGTGGTGGAGGTCACAGTGCATTAAAAAGACAATATCAATACCCCTTGGAAGAATGGTGGAGGTTACAGTGGAATAAAAAGACAATATCAATGCCCCTTGGAAGAGCTGTGGAGTTCTGAGTGGTTTAACCAGACGGTTTTAATGCCCCTTGGAAGAGATGTGGAGGTCACAGTAGCTTAACAAGACTGTTTTAATGCCTCTTGGAAGAGTGGTGGAGGTCGCAGTGGATTAAAAAGACAATATCAATGCCCCTTGGGAGAGTGGTGGAGATTACAGTGGAATAAAAAGACAATATCAATGCCCGTGAAAGAGATGTGGATGTCACAGTAGCTTAACAAGATGGTTTTAATGTCCCTTGGAAGAGAGGTGAAAGTCGCAGTGGAATAAAAAGACAATATCAATGCCCCTTAGAAGAGTGCTTGAGGTTACAGTGGAAGAAAAAACAATATCAAAGCCCCTTGCAAGAGCTGTGGAGTTGAGAGTGGTTTAAATTGACGGTTTTAATGCCCCTTGGAAGAGACGTGGAGGTCACAGTATATTAACAAGACTGTTTTAATGCCCCCTGGAAGAGTGGTGGAGGTCAAAGTGGATTAAAAAGACAATGTCAATGCTCCTTGAAGGAGTGGTTGAAGTCTCAGTGGAATAAAAAGACAATATCAATGCACCTTGGAAGAGTGTTGGAGTTTCCAGTGTAATAAAAAGACAATATCAATGCCTTGTGGAAGAGACATGGAGGTCACAGTAGCTTAACAAGATGGTTTTAATGCCCCTTGGAAGAGTGGTGGAGGTCGCAGTGGAATAAAAAGACAATATCAATGCCCCTTGGAAGAGAGATGGAGGATACAGTGGAATAAAAAGACAATATCAATGCCCCTTGGAAGATCTGTGGAGTTCAGATTGGTTTAACCATACGGTTTTAATGCCCCTTGCAAAAGACGTGGAGGTCACAGAAGCTTAACAAGACGGTTTTAATGCCACATGAAAGAGTGGTGGAGGTTGCAGTGGATTAAAATGACAATATCAATGCCCCGAGGAAGAGTGGTGGAGGTCGCAGTGGAATAAAAATACAATATCATTGCCCCGTGGAAGAGACGTGGAGGTCACAGTAGCTTAACAAGATGGTTTTAATGCCCTTTGGAAGAGTGGTGGAGGTCACAGTGGATTAAAAAGACAATATCAATGCCCTTTGGAAGAGTGGTGGAGGTCGCAGTGGAATAAAAATACAATATCAATGCCCCTTGGTAGAGTGGTGGAGGTTACAGTGGGATTTAAAGACAATATCAATGCCCCGAGGAAGAGATGTGGAGGTCACTGTAGCTTAACAGGACAGTTTTAATGCCCCTTGGAAGAATGGTGGAGGTCGCAGTGGAATAAAAAGACAATGTCAATGCCCCTTGGAAGAGTGGTGGAGGTTAGAGTGGAATAAAAAGACAATACCAACGCCCCTTGGAAGAGCTGTTGAGTTCCGAGTCGTTTAACCAGACGGTTTTAATGCCCATTGGAAGCGACGTGGAGGTCACAGTAGCTTAAAAAGACGTTTTTAATGCCCCTTGGAAAAGTGGTGGAGGTCGCAGTGGATTAAAAAGACAATATCAATGCCCCTTGGAAGAGTGGTGGAGGTGGCAGTGGAATAAAAGACAATATCAATGCCCTTTGGAAGAATGATGGAGGTCGCAGAGGAATAAAAAAACAATGTCAATGCCACTTGGAAAAGTGGGGGAGGTTAGAATGGCATAAAAAGACAATACCAATGCCCCTTGAAAGAGCTGTGGAGTTCAGAGTGGTTTAACCAGATGGTTTTATTGCCCCTTGGAAGAGACGTGGAGGTCACAGTAGATTAACAAGACAGTTTTAATGCCCCTTGGAAAAGGGGTGGAAGTCACAGTGGATTAAAAAGACAATATAAATGCCCCGTGGAAGACACGTGGAGGTCACAGTAGCTTAACAAGACAGTTTTAATACCCCTTGGAAGAGTGGGAGAGGTCGCAGTGGAGTAAAAAGACAATATCAATGACCCTTGAAAGAGTGGTGGAGGTTACAGTGAAATAAAAAGACAATATCAATGCCTCATGAAAGAGCTATGGAGTTCAGAGTGGTTTAACCAGATGGTTTTAATGCCTCTTGGAAGAGTGGTGAAGGTCGCAGTGCATTAAAAAGACAATATCAATACCCCTTGGAAGAATGGTGGAGGTTGCAGTGGAATAAAAAGACAATATCAATGCCCCTTGGAAGAGCTGTGGAGTTCAGAGTGGTTTAACCAGACGGTTTTTATGCCCCTTGGAAGAGATATGGAGGTGACAGTAGCTTAACAAGACTGTTTTAATGCCTCTTGAAAGAGTGGTGGAGGTCGCAGAGGATTAAAAAGACAATATCAATGTCCCTTAGAAGAGAGGTGGAAGTCACAGTGGAATAAAAAGACAATATCAATACCCCTTGGAAGAGTGGTGGAGGATACAGTGGAATAAAAAGACAATAACAATGCCCCGTGGAATAGACATGGACGTTACAGCAGCTAAACAAGATGTTTTTAATGCACCTTGGGAGAGTGGTGGAAGTCGTGGAATAAAAAGACAATATCAATGCCCCTTGAAAGAGTGCTGTAGGTTACAGTGGAGTAAAAAGATAATATCAATGCCTCTTGCAAGAGCTGTGGAGTTCAGAGTGGTTTAAATTGATGGTTTTAATGCACCTTGGAAGAGACGTGGAGGTTACAGTAGCTTAACAATACTGATTTAATGCCCCTTGGAAGAGTGGTGGAGGTCGCAGTGGATTAAAAAAATAATATCAATGCCACTTGGAAGAGTGGTGAAGGTCCCAGTGGAATAAAAAGACAATATCAATGCCCCTTGGAAGAGTGGTGGAGGTTACAGTGGAATAAAAAGACAATATCAATGCCCCTTGAAAGAGAAGTGGAGGTCACAGTACCTTAACAAGACGGTTTTAATGCCCCTTGGAAGAGAGGTGGAAGTTGCAGTGGAATAAAAAGACAATATCAATGCCCCTTTAAAGAGTGCTGGAGGTTACATTGGAATAAAAAGACAATATCAATGCCCCTTGCAAGAGCTGTGGAGTTCAGAGTGGTTTAAATTGATGGTTTTAATGCCCCTTGGAAGGGACATGGAGGTGACAGTAGCTTAACAAGACGGTTTTAATGCCCCTTGGAAGAGTGGTGGAGGTCGCAGTGGAATAAAAAGACAATATCAATGGCCCTTGGAAGAGTGGTGGAGGTTACAGTTGAATAAAAAGACAATACGAATGCCCCTTGGAAGAGTGATGGAGGTTACAGTGGAATAGAAAGACAATATCAATGCCCCTTAGAACAGTGGTGGATGTTAAAGTTAAATAAAAAGACAATATCAATGCCCCGTGGAAGAGACGTGGAGGTCACAGTAGCTTAACAAGAAGGTTTTAATGCATCTTGGGGGACTGGTGGAGGTCGCAGTGGAATAAAAAGATGATATCAATGCCCCTTGGAAGAGTGGTTTAGGTTACAGTGGAATAAAAAGACAATAATAATTCCCATTGGAAGAGCTGTGGAGTTCAGAGTGGTATAACCAGACGGTTTTAACGCTCCTTGGAAGAGACGTGGAGGTCACAGTAACTTAACAAGACGGTTTTAATGCCCCTTGGACAAGTGGTGGAGGTCGCAGTAGAATAAAAAAACAATATCAATGCCCCTTGAAAGATTGGTGGAGGTTACAGTGGAATAAAAAGACAATGTCAATGCCCCGTGGAGGAGAAGTGAAGGTCACTGTAGCATAACAAGATGGTTTTAATGCCACATGAAAGATTGGTGGAGGTTGCAGTGGATTAAAAAGACAATATCAATGCCTCGAGGAAGAGTGGTGGAGGTCGCAGTGGAATAAAAAGACAATATCAATGCCCCGTGGAAGAGACGTGGATCTCACAGTAGCTTAACAAGATAGTTTTAATGCCCTTTGGAAGAGTGGTGGAGGTCGCAGTGGATTAAAAAGTCAATATCAATGCCCTTTGGAAGAGTGGTGGAGGTCGCAGTGGAATAAAAATACAATATCAATGCCTCTTGGAAGAGTGGTGGAGGTTACAGTGGAAAAGAGAGACAATAGCTCTGCCCCTTGGAAGAGTGGTGGAGGTTACAGTCGAATAAAAAGACAATATCAATGCCTCTTGGAAGAGCTGTGGAGTACAGAGTGGTTTAACCAGACGGTTTAATGCCCCTTGGAAGAGAAGTGGAGGTCACAGTAGCTTATCAAGACTGTTTTAATGCCCCTTGGAAGAGTGGTGGAGGTCGCAGTGGATTAAAAAGAAGATATCAATGCCACTTAGAAGAGTGGTGGAGGTCGCAGTGGAATAAAAAGACAATATCAATTCCCCTTGGAAGAGATGTGGAGGTCGCAGTGGAATAAAAAGACAATATCAATGCCTCGTGGAAGAGACTTGGAGGTCACAGTAACTTAACAAGATGGTTTTAATGCAACTTAGAAGAGAGTTGGAGGTCGCAGTGGAATAAAAAAACAATATCAATGCCCCTTGGAAGAGTGGTGGAGGTTACAGTGGAATAAAAAGACAATATCAATCACCCTTGGAAGAGTGGTGGAGGTCGCAGTGGAATAAAAAGACAATATCAATTCCTCTTAGAAGAGATGTGGAGGTCGCAGTGGAATAAAAAGACAATATCAATGCTTCGTGGAGGAGACATGGAGGTCACAGTAACTTAACAAGATGGTTTTAATGCAACTTGGAAGAGAGTTGGAGGTCGCATTGGAATAAAAAAACAATATCAATGCCCCTTGGAAGAGTGGTGGAGGTTACAGTGGAATAAAAAGACAATATCAATGACCCTTGGAAGAGTGGTGGAGGTCGCAGTGGAATAAAAAGACAATATTAATGTCCCTTGGAAGAGTGGTGGAGGTCGCAGAAAAATAAAAAGACAATATCAATGCCCCTTGGAAGAGTGGTGGAGGTTACAGTGGAATAAAAAGACAATATCAATGCCCCTTGGAAGAGCTGTGGAGTTCACAGTGGTTTAACCAGAAGGTTTTAAATCACCGTGGAATAGACGTGGAGGTCCCAGTAGCTAAACAAGACAGTTTTACTGCTTCTTGCTAGAGTGATGGAGGTAGCAGTAGATTAAAAAGACAAAATCAATGCCCCTTGGAAGAGTGGCGGAGGTCGCAGTGGATTAAAAAGACAATATCAATGCCCCTTAGAAGAGTGGTGGAGGTCGCAGTGGAATAAAAGACAATATCAATTCCCCTTGGAAGAGATGTGGAGGTCGCAGTGGAATAAAAAGACATTATCAATGCCTCGTGGAAGAGACTTGGAGGTCACAGTAGCTTAACAAGATGGTTTTAATGCCCGTTGGACGAGAGGTGGAGGTCGCAGTGGAATAAAAAGACAATATCAATGCCCCTTGGAATAGTGGTGGATGTTACAGTGGAATAAAATGACAATATCAATGACCCTTGGAAGGGTGGTGGAGGTCGCAGTGGAATAAAAAGACAATAATAATGCCCCTTGGAAGAGTGGTGGAGGTCGCAGTAAAATAAAAAGACAATATCAATGCCCCTTGGAAGAGTGGTGGAATTTACAGTGGAATGAAAAGACAATATTAATGCCCCTTTTAAGAGCTGTAGAGATCACAGTGGTTTAACCAGAAGGTTTTAAAGCACCGTGGAATAGACGTAAAGGTCGAAGTAGCTAAACAAGACGGTTTTAATGCTTCTTGGAAGAGTGATGGAGGTCACAGTGGATTAAAAAGATAAAATCAATGCCCATTGGAAGAGTGGTGGAGGATACAGTGGAATAAAAAGACAATATCAATGCCTCTAGCAAGAGCTGTGGAATTCAGAGTGGTTTAAATTGACGGTTTTAATGCCCCTTTTAAGAGACGTGGAGGTCACAGTAGCTTAACAAGTCGGTTTTAATGACCCTTGGAAGAGTGGTGGAGGTTACCGTCGAATAAAAAGACAATACCAATTCCTCTTGGAAGAGCTGTGGAGTTCAGAGTGTTTTAACCAGACGGTTTTAATGCCCCTTGGAAGAGACGTGGAGGTTACAGTAGCTTATCAAAACTGTTTTAATGCCCCTTGGAAGAGTGGTGGAGGTCGCAGTGGATTAAAAAGATAATATCAGTGCCCCTTAGAAGAGTGGTGGAGGTCGCTGTGGAATAAAAAGACAATATCAATGCCTCGAGAAAGAAACTTGGAGGTCACAGTAGCTTAACAAGATGGTTTTAATGCCCCTTGGAAGAGAGGTGCAGGTCACAGTGGAATAAAAAGAAAATGTCAATGACCCTTGTAAGAGTGGTGGAGGTCGCAGTGGAATAAAAAGACAATATTAATGCCCCATGGAAGAGTGGTGGAGGTCGCAGTAAAAAAAAAAGACAATATCAATGCCCCTTGGAAGAGTGGTTGATGTTACTGTGGAATAAAAAGACAATATCAATGCCAATTGGAAGAGCTGTGGAGTTCACAGTGGTATAACCAGAAGGTTTTAAGGCACCGTGGAATAGACTTGGAGGTAACAGTAGCTAAACAAGACGGTTTTAATGCTTCTTGGTAGAGAGATGGAGGTTGCAGTGGATTAAAAAGACAAAATGAATGCCACTTGGAAGAGTGGTGGAGGTTACAGTGGAATAAAAAGACAATATCAATGCCTCTTGCAAGAGCTGTGGAGTTCAGAGTGGTTTAAATTGACGGTTTTAATGCCCATTGGAAGAGACGTGGAGGTCACAGCAGCTTAACAATACGGTTTTAATGCCCCTTGGAAGAGTGGTGGAGGTCGCAGTGGATTAAAAAGACATTATCGATGCCCCTTGGAAGAGTGTTGCAGGTCGCAGTGGAATAAAAAGAAAATATCAATGCCCCTTAGAAGAGTGGTGGAGGTTACAGTGGAATAAAAAGACAATATCAATGCCCCGTGGAATAGACATGGACGTGACAGTAGCTTAACAAGACGGCTTTAATGCCCCTTCGAAGAATGGTGGAGGTTGCAGTGGATTAAAAAGACAATAACAATGCCCATTGTAAGAGTGGAAGAGGTCGCAGTGGAATAAAAAGACAAAAAAAATGCCCCATGAAAGAGTTGTGGAGGTCACTGTAGCTTAACAAGATGGTCTTAATGCCCCTTGGAAGAGTGGTGGAGGTCGCAGTGGAATAAATAGACAATGTCAATGCCCCTTGGAGGAGTGGTGGAGGTTAGAGTGTAATAAAAAGACTATACCAGTTGTCCTTGGAAGAGCTGTGGAGTTCAGAGTGGTTTAAATTGACAGTTTTAATGCCCCTTGGAAGAGACGTGGAGGTCACAGTGTATTAAAAATACAATATCAATGACCCTTGGAAGAGTGGTGGAGGTCGCAGTGGATTAAAAAGATAATGTCAATGCCCCTTGGAAGAGTGGTGGAGGTCGCAGTGGAATAGAAAGACAATATCTATGCCCCGTGGAAGGGACGTGGAGGTCACAGTAGCTTCACAAGACGTTTTTAATGTCCCTTGGAAGAGAGGTGGAGGACGCTGTTGATTAAAGAGACACTATTATTGCCCCCTGGAAGAGTGGTGGAGGTCGCAGTGGATTAAAAAGACAATATCAATGCCGTTTGGAAGAGTGGTGGATGTTACAGTCGGATAAAAAGACAAGACCAATGCCTCTTGTTAGAGCTGTGGAGTTCAGAGTGTTTAACCAGACGGTTTTAATGCCCCTTGGAAGAGACGAGGAGGTCACAGTAGCTTAACAAGACTGTTTTAATGCCCCTTGGAAGAGTGGTGGAGATCGTTGTGGATTTAAAAGACAATATCAATGCCCCTTAGAAGAGTGGTGGAGGTCGCAGTGGAATAAAAAGACAATGTCAATGCCCCTTGGGAGATTGGTGGAGGTTACAATGGAATAAAAAGACAGTATTAATGCCACTTGGAAGAGTGGTGGAGGTTCCAGTGGAATAAAAAACAATATCAATGCCCTGTGTAAGAAACTTGGAGGCCACAGTAGCTTAACAAGACGGTTTTAATGCCCCTTGGAAGAGTCGTGGACGTCGCAGAGGAATAAAAAGACCATATCAATGCACTTAGAAGAGTGCAGAAGGTTACAATGGAATAAAAAGACATTTTCAATGCCCCTTGGAAGAGCTGTGGAGCTAAGAGCGGTTTATCCAGACGGTTTTAATGCCCCTTGGAAGAGACTTGGAGGTCACAGTAGCTTAACAAGACGGTTTTAATGTCCTTTGGAAGAGTGGTGGAGGTCACAATGGAATAAAAAGACAATATCAATGCCCCGTGGAAGGGACGTGGAGGTCACAGTTGCTTAACAAGACAGTTTTAATGTCCTTTGGAAGAGTGGTGGAGGTCGCAGTGGATTAAAAAGACAATATCAATGCCCCTTAGAAGAGTGGTGGAGGTCGCAGTAGATTAAAAAGACAATATCAATTCCCATTGGAAGAGATGTGGAGGTCGCAGTGGAATAAAAAGACAATATCAATGCCTCGTGGAAGAGACTTGGAGGTCACAGTTGCTTAAAAAGATGGTTTTAAAGCCCCTTGAAAGAGAGGTGGAGGTCGCAGTGGAATAAAAAGACAATATCAATGCCCCTTGGAAGAGTGGTGGAGATTACAGTGGAATAAAAAGACAATTTCAATGACCCTTGGAAGAGTGGTGGAGGTCGCAGTTGATTAAGAAGACAATATAAATGCCCCTTGGAAGAGTGGTGGAGGTCGCAGTGGAAAAAAAGACAATATCAATGCCCCTTGGAAGAGTAGTGGAGGTCGCAGTGGAAAAAAAGACAATATCAATGTCCCGTGGAACAGAAGTGGAGGTCACATTAGCTTAACAAGATGGTTTTAATGCCCTTTGGAAGAGTAGTGGAGGTCGCAGTGGATTAAAAAGATAATATCAGTGCCCCTTAGAAGAGTGGTGGAGGTCGCTGTGGAATAAAAAGACAATATCAATGCCTCGAGAAAGAAACTTGGAGGTCACAGTAGCTTAACAAGATGGTTTTAATGCCCCTTGGAAGAGAGGTGCAGGTCACAGTGGAATAAAAAGAAAATGTCAATGACCCTTGTAAGAGTGGTGGAGGTCGCAGTGGAATAAAAAGACAATATTAATGCCCCATGGAAGAGTGGTGGAGGTCGCAGTAAAAAAAAAAGACAATATCAATGCCCCTTGGAAGAGTGGTTGATGTTACTGTGGAATAAAAAGACAATATCAATGCCAATTGGAAGAGCTGTGGAGTTCACAGTGGTATAACCAGAAGGTTTTAAGGCACCGTGGAATAGACTTGGAGGTAACAGTAGCTAAACAAGACGGTTTTAATGCTTCTTGGTAGAGAGATGGAGGTTGCAGTGGATTAAAAAGACAAAATGAATGCCACTTGGAAGAGTGGTGGAGGTTACAGTGGAATAAAAAGACAATATCAATGCCTCTTGCAAGAGCTGTGGAGTTCAGAGTGGTTTAAATTGACGGTTTTAATGCCCATTGGAAGAGACGTGGAGGTCACAGCAGCTTAACAATACGGTTTTAATGCCCCTTGGGAGAGTGGTGGAGGTCGCAGTGGATTAAAAAGACATTATCGATGCCCCTTGGAAGAGTGTTGCAGGTCGCAGTGGAATAAAAAGAAAATATCAATGCCCCTTAGAAGAGTGGTGGAGGTTACAGTGGAATAAAAAGACAATATCAATGCCCCGTGGAATAGACATGGACGTGACAGTAGCTTAACAAGACGGCTTTAATGCCCCTTCGAAGAATGGTGGAGGTTGCAGTGGATTAAAAAGACAATAACAATGCCCATTGTAAGAGTGGAAGAGGTCGCAGTGGAATAAAAAGACAAAAAAAATGCCCCATGAAAGAGTTGTGGAGGTCACTGTAGCTTAACAAGATGGTCTTAATGCCCCTTGGAAGAGTGGTGGAGGTCGCAGTGGAATAAATAGACAATGTCAATGCCCCTTGGAGGAGTGGTGGAGGTTAGAGTGTAATAAAAAGACTATACCAGTTGTCCTTGGAAGAGCTGTGGAGTTCAGAGTGGTTTAAATTGACAGTTTTAATGCCCCTTGGAAGAGACGTGGAGGTCACAGTGTATTAAAAATACAATATCAATGACCCTTGGAAGAGTGGTGGAGGTCGCAGTGGATTAAAAAGATAATGTCAATGCCCCTTGGAAGAGTGGTGGAGGTCGCAGTGGAATAGAAAGACAATATCTATGCCCCGTGGAAGGGACGTGGAGGTCACAGTAGCTTCACAAGACGTTTTTAATGTCCCTTGGAAGAGAGGTGGAGGACGCTGTTGATTAAAGAGACACTATTATTGCCCCCTGGAAGAGTGGTGGAGGTCGCAGTGGATTAAAAAGACAATATCAATGCCGTTTGGAAGAGTGGTGGATGTTACAGTCGGATAAAAAGACAAGACCAATGCCTCTTGTTAGAGCTGTGGAGTTCAGAGTGTTTAACCAGACGGTTTTAATGCCCCTTGGAAGAGACGAGGAGGTCACAGTAGCTTAACAAGACTGTTTTAATGCCCCTTGGAAGAGTGGTGGAGATCGTTGTGGATTTAAAAGACAATATCAATGCCCCTTAGAAGAGTGGTGGAGGTCGCAGTGGAATAAAAAGACAATGTCAATGCCCCTTGGGAGATTGGTGGAGGTTACAATGGAATAAAAAGACAGTATTAATGCCACTTGGAAGAGTGGTGGAGGTTCCAGTGGAATAAAAAACAATATCAATGCCCTGTGTAAGAAACTTGGAGGCCACAGTAGCTTAACAAGACGGTTTTAATGCCCCTTGGAAGAGTCGTGGACGTCGCAGAGGAATAAAAAGACCATATCAATGCACTTAGAAGAGTGCAGAAGGTTACAATGGAATAAAAAGACATTTTCAATGCCCCTTGGAAGAGCTGTGGAGCTAAGAGCGGTTTATCCAGACGGTTTTAATGCCCCTTGGAAGAGACTTGGAGGTCACAGTAGCTTAACAAGACGGTTTTAATGTCCTTTGGAAGAGTGGTGGAGGTCACAATGGAATAAAAAGACAATATCAATGCCCCGTGGAAGGGACGTGGAGGTCACAGTTGCTTAACAAGACAGTTTTAATGTCCTTTGGAAGAGTGGTGGAGGTCGCAGTGGATTAAAAAGACAATATCAATGCCCCTTAGAAGAGTGGTGGAGGTCGCAGTAGATTAAAAAGACAATATCAATTCCCATTGGAAGAGATGTGGAGGTCGCAGTGGAATAAAAAGACAATATCAATGCCTCGTGGAAGAGACTTGGAGGTCACAGTTGCTTAAAAAGATGGTTTTAAAGCCCCTTGAAAGAGAGGTGGAGGTCGCAGTGGAATAAAAAGACAATATCAATGCCCCTTGGAAGAGTGGTGGAGATTACAGTGGAATAAAAAGACAATTTCAATGACCCTTGGAAGAGTGGTGGAGGTCGCAGTTGATTAAGAAGACAATATAAATGCCCCTTGGAAGAGTGGTGGAGGTCGCAGTGGAAAAAAAGACAATATCAATGCCCCTTGGAAGAGTAGTGGAGGTCGCAGTGGAAAAAAAGACAATATCAATGTCCCGTGGAACAGAAGTGGAGGTCACATTAGCTTAACAAGATGGTTTTAATGCCCTTTGGAAGAGTAGTGGAGGTCGCAGTGGATTAAAAAGATAATATCAGTGCCCCTTAGAAGAGTGGTGGAGGTCGCTGTGGAATAAAAAGACAATATCAATGCCTCGAGAAAGAAACTTGGAGGTCACAGTAGCTTAACAAGATGGTTTTAATGCCCCTTGGAAGAGAGGTGCAGGTCACAGTGGAATAAAAAGAAAATGTCAATGACCCTTGTAAGAGTGGTGGAGGTCGCAGTGGAATAAAAAGACAATATTAATGCCCCATGGAAGAGTGGTGGAGGTCGCAGTAAAAAAAAAAGACAATATCAATGCCCCTTGGAAGAGTGGTTGATGTTACTGTGGAATAAAAAGACAATATCAATGCCAATTGGAAGAGCTGTGGAGTTCACAGTGGTATAACCAGAAGGTTTTAAGGCACCGTGGAATAGACTTGGAGGTAACAGTAGCTAAACAAGACGGTTTTAATGCTTCTTGGTAGAGAGATGGAGGTTGCAGTGGATTAAAAAGACAAAATGAATGCCACTTGGAAGAGTGGTGGAGGTTACAGTGGAATAAAAAGACAATATCAATGCCTCTTGCAAGAGCTGTGGAGTTCAGAGTGGTTTAAATTGACGGTTTTAATGCCCATTGGAAGAGACGTGGAGGTCACAGCAGCTTAACAATACGGTTTTAATGCCCCTTGGAAGAGTGGTGGAGGTCGCAGTGGATTAAAAAGACATTATCGATGCCCCTTGGAAGAGTGTTGCAGGTCGCAGTGGAATAAAAAGAAAATATCAATGCCCCTTAGAAGAGTGGTGGAGGTTACAGTGGAATAAAAAGACAATATCAATGCCCCGTGGAATAGACATGGACGTGACAGTAGCTTAACAAGACGGCTTTAATGCCCCTTCGAAGAATGGTGGAGGTTGCAGTGGATTAAAAAGACAATAACAATGCCCATTGTAAGAGTGGAAGAGGTCGCAGTGGAATAAAAAGACAAAAAAAATGCCCCATGAAAGAGTTGTGGAGGTCACTGTAGCTTAACAAGATGGTCTTAATGCCCCTTGGAAGAGTGGTGGAGGTCGCAGTGGAATAAATAGACAATGTCAATGCCCCTTGGAGGAGTGGTGGAGGTTAGAGTGTAATAAAAAGACTATACCAGTTGTCCTTGGAAGAGCTGTGGAGTTCAGAGTGGTTTAAATTGACAGTTTTAATGCCCCTTGGAAGAGACGTGGAGGTCACAGTGTATTAAAAATACAATATCAATGACCCTTGGAAGAGTGGTGGAGGTCGCAGTGGATTAAAAAGATAATGTCAATGCCCCTTGGAAGAGTGGTGGAGGTCGCAGTGGAATAGAAAGACAATATCTATGCCCCGTGGAAGGGACGTGGAGGTCACAGTAGCTTCACAAGACGTTTTTAATGTCCCTTGGAAGAGAGGTGGAGGACGCTGTTGATTAAAGAGACACTATTATTGCCCCCTGGAAGAGTGGTGGAGGTCGCAGTGGATTAAAAAGACAATATCAATGCCGTTTGGAAGAGTGGTGGATGTTACAGTCGGATAAAAAGACAAGACCAATGCCTCTTGTTAGAGCTGTGGAGTTCAGAGTGTTTAACCAGACGGTTTTAATGCCCCTTGGAAGAGACGAGGAGGTCACAGTAGCTTAACAAGACTGTTTTAATGCCCCTTGGAAGAGTGGTGGAGATCGTTGTGGATTTAAAAGACAATATCAATGCCCCTTAGAAGAGTGGTGGAGGTCGCAGTGGAATAAAAAGACAATGTCAATGCCCCTTGGGAGATTGGTGGAGGTTACAATGGAATAAAAAGACAGTATTAATGCCACTTGGAAGAGTGGTGGAGGTTCCAGTGGAATAAAAAACAATATCAATGCCCTGTGTAAGAAACTTGGAGGCCACAGTAGCTTAACAAGACGGTTTTAATGCCCCTTGGAAGAGTCGTGGACGTCGCAGAGGAATAAAAAGACCATATCAATGCACTTAGAAGAGTGCAGAAGGTTACAATGGAATAAAAAGACATTTTCAATGCCCCTTGGAAGAGCTGTGGAGCTAAGAGCGGTTTATCCAGACGGTTTTAATGCCCCTTGGAAGAGACTTGGAGGTCACAGTAGCTTAACAAGACGGTTTTAATGTCCTTTGGAAGAGTGGTGGAGGTCACAATGGAATAAAAAGACAATATCAATGCCCCGTGGAAGGGACGTGGAGGTCACAGTTGCTTAACAAGACAGTTTTAATGTCCTTTGGAAGAGTGGTGGAGGTCGCAGTGGATTAAAAAGACAATATCAATGCCCCTTAGAAGAGTGGTGGAGGTCGCAGTAGATTAAAAAGACAATATCAATTCCCATTGGAAGAGATGTGGAGGTCGCAGTGGAATAAAAAGACAATATCAATGCCTCGTGGAAGAGACTTGGAGGTCACAGTTGCTTAAAAAGATGGTTTTAAAGCCCCTTGAAAGAGAGGTGGAGGTCGCAGTGGAATAAAAAGACAATATCAATGCCCCTTGGAAGAGTGGTGGAGATTACAGTGGAATAAAAAGACAATTTCAATGACCCTTGGAAGAGTGGTGGAGGTCGCAGTTGATTAAGAAGACAATATAAATGCCCCTTGGAAGAGTGGTGGAGGTCGCAGTGGAAAAAAAGACAATATCAATGCCCCTTGGAAGAGTAGTGGAGGTCGCAGTGGAAAAAAAGACAATATCAATGTCCCGTGGAACAGAAGTGGAGGTCACATTAGCTTAACAAGATGGTTTTAATGCCCTTTGGAAGAGTAGTGGAGGTCGCAGTGGATTAAAAAGATAATATCAGTGCCCCTTAGAAGAGTGGTGGAGGTCGCTGTGGAATAAAAAGACAATATCAATGCCTCGAGAAAGAAACTTGGAGGTCACAGTAGCTTAACAAGATGGTTTTAATGCCCCTTGGAAGAGAGGTGCAGGTCACAGTGGAATAAAAAGAAAATGTCAATGACCCTTGTAAGAGTGGTGGAGGTCGCAGTGGAATAAAAAGACAATATTAATGCCCCATGGAAGAGTGGTGGAGGTCGCAGTAAAAAAAAAAGACAATATCAATGCCCCTTGGAAGAGTGGTTGATGTTACTGTGGAATAAAAAGACAATATCAATGCCAATTGGAAGAGCTGTGGAGTTCACAGTGGTATAACCAGAAGGTTTTAAGGCACCGTGGAATAGACTTGGAGGTAACAGTAGCTAAACAAGACGGTTTTAATGCTTCTTGGTAGAGAGATGGAGGTTGCAGTGGATTAAAAAGACAAAATGAATGCCACTTGGAAGAGTGGTGGAGGTTACAGTGGAATAAAAAGACAATATCAATGCCTCTTGCAAGAGCTGTGGAGTTCAGAGTGGTTTAAATTGACGGTTTTAATGCCCATTGGAAGAGACGTGGAGGTCACAGCAGCTTAACAATACGGTTTTAATGCCCCTTGGAAGAGTGGTGGAGGTCGCAGTGGATTAAAAAGACATTATCGATGCCCCTTGGAAGAGTGTTGCAGGTCGCAGTGGAATAAAAAGAAAATATCAATGCCCCTTAGAAGAGTGGTGGAGGTTACAGTGGAATAAAAAGACAATATCAATGCCCCGTGGAATAGACATGGACGTGACAGTAGCTTAACAAGACGGCTTTAATGCCCCTTCGAAGAATGGTGGAGGTTGCAGTGGATTAAAAAGACAATAACAATGCCCATTGTAAGAGTGGAAGAGGTCGCAGTGGAATAAAAAGACAAAAAAAATGCCCCATGAAAGAGTTGTGGAGGTCACTGTAGCTTAACAAGATGGTCTTAATGCCCCTTGGAAGAGTGGTGGAGGTCGCAGTGGAATAAATAGACAATGTCAATGCCCCTTGGAGGAGTGGTGGAGGTTAGAGTGTAATAAAAAGACTATACCAGTTGTCCTTGGAAGAGCTGTGGAGTTCAGAGTGGTTTAAATTGACAGTTTTAATGCCCCTTGGAAGAGACGTGGAGGTCACAGTGTATTAAAAATACAATATCAATGACCCTTGGAAGAGTGGTGGAGGTCGCAGTGGATTAAAAAGATAATGTCAATGCCCCTTGGAAGAGTGGTGGAGGTCGCAGTGGAATAGAAAGACAATATCTATGCCCCGTGGAAGGGACGTGGAGGTCACAGTAGCTTCACAAGACGTTTTTAATGTCCCTTGGAAGAGAGGTGGAGGACGCTGTTGATTAAAGAGACACTATTATTGCCCCCTGGAAGAGTGGTGGAGGTCGCAGTGGATTAAAAAGACAATATCAATGCCGTTTGGAAGAGTGGTGGATGTTACAGTCGGATAAAAAGACAAGACCAATGCCTCTTGTTAGAGCTGTGGAGTTCAGAGTGTTTAACCAGACGGTTTTAATGCCCCTTGGAAGAGACGAGGAGGTCACAGTAGCTTAACAAGACTGTTTTAATGCCCCTTGGAAGAGTGGTGGAGATCGTTGTGGATTTAAAAGACAATATCAATGCCCCTTAGAAGAGTGGTGGAGGTCGCAGTGGAATAAAAAGACAATGTCAATGCCCCTTGGGAGATTGGTGGAGGTTACAATGGAATAAAAAGACAGTATTAATGCCACTTGGAAGAGTGGTGGAGGTTCCAGTGGAATAAAAAACAATATCAATGCCCTGTGTAAGAAACTTGGAGGCCACAGTAGCTTAACAAGACGGTTTTAATGCCCCTTGGAAGAGTCGTGGACGTCGCAGAGGAATAAAAAGACCATATCAATGCACTTAGAAGAGTGCAGAAGGTTACAATGGAATAAAAAGACATTTTCAATGCCCCTTGGAAGAGCTGTGGAGCTAAGAGCGGTTTATCCAGACGGTTTTAATGCCCCTTGGAAGAGACTTGGAGGTCACAGTAGCTTAACAAGACGGTTTTAATGTCCTTTGGAAGAGTGGTGGAGGTCACAATGGAATAAAAAGACAATATCAATGCCCCGTGGAAGGGACGTGGAGGTCACAGTTGCTTAACAAGACAGTTTTAATGTCCTTTGGAAGAGTGGTGGAGGTCGCAGTGGATTAAAAAGACAATATCAATGCCCCTTAGAAGAGTGGTGGAGGTCGCAGTAGATTAAAAAGACAATATCAATTCCCATTGGAAGAGATGTGGAGGTCGCAGTGGAATAAAAAGACAATATCAATGCCTCGTGGAAGAGACTTGGAGGTCACAGTTGCTTAAAAAGATGGTTTTAAAGCCCCTTGAAAGAGAGGTGGAGGTCGCAGTGGAATAAAAAGACAATATCAATGCCCCTTGGAAGAGTGGTGGAGATTACAGTGGAATAAAAAGACAATTTCAATGACCCTTGGAAGAGTGGTGGAGGTCGCAGTTGATTAAGAAGACAATATAAATGCCCCTTGGAAGAGTGGTGGAGGTCGCAGTGGAAAAAAAGACAATATCAATGCCCCTTGGAAGAGTAGTGGAGGTCGCAGTGGAAAAAAAGACAATATCAATGTCCCGTGGAACAGAAGTGGAGGTCACATTAGCTTAACAAG
Source organism: Phyllobates terribilis (assembly GCF_046119375.1). Lineage (NCBI taxonomy): Eukaryota > Metazoa > Chordata > Amphibia > Anura > Dendrobatidae > Phyllobates > Phyllobates terribilis. The sequence goes on along the minus strand of NW_027362775.1, from coordinate 15,506,075 downwards.
ATGGTTTTAATGCCCTTTGGAAGAGTAGTGGAGGTCGCAGTGGATTAAAAAGACAATATCAATGCCCTTTGGAAGAGTGGTGGAGGTCGCAGTGGAATAAAAATACAATATCAATGCCCCTTTGTAGAGTCGTGGAGGTTACAGTGGAATTTAAAGACAATATCAATGCCCCGTGGAAGAGTTGTGGAGGTCACTGTAGCTTAACAAGACAGTTTTAATGCCCCTTGGAAGAGTGGTGGAGGTGGCAGTAAAATAAAAAAACAATATCAATGCCCCTTGAAAGAGTGGTGGAGGTTACAGTGGAATAAAGAGACAATATCAATGCCCCTTGGAAGAGCTGTGGAGTTCACAATGGTGTATCCAGAAGGTTTTAAGGCACCGTGGAATAGAGGTGGAGGTCACAGTAGCTAAACAAGACGGTTTTAAAGCTTCTTGGAAGAGAGATGGAGGTTGCAGTGGATTAAAAAGACAAAATCAATGCCCCTTGGAAGAGTGGTGGAGGTTACAGTGGAATAAAAAGACAATATCAATGTCCCTTGGAAAAGTGGTGGAGGTAGCAGTGGATTAAAAAGACAATGTCAATGAACCTTGGAAGAGTGGAGGAGGTCGCAGTTGAATGAAAAGACAATATCAATGCTCCGTGGAAGGGACGTGGAGGTCACAGTAGCATTATAAGACGGTTTTAATGCCCCTTGGAAGAGAGGTGGAGGTCGCAGTTGATTAAAAAGACAATATCAATGCCCCTTGGAAGAGTGGTGGAGGTCTTAGTGGAATAAAAAGACAATATCAATGCCGCTTGGAAGAGTGGTGGATGTTACAGTCGAATAAAAAGACAATATCAATGCCTCTTGTAAGAGCTGTGGAGTTCAGAGTGTTTAACCAGGCGGTTTTAGTGCCCCTTGGAAGAGACGTGGAGGTCGCAGAAGCTTATCAAGACTGTTTTAAAGCCCCTTGGAGGAGAGGAAGAGGTCGCAGTGGATTAAAAAGACAATATCAATGCCCCTTGGAAGAATGGTGGAGGTTACAGTTGAATAAAAAGACTATCAATGCCCCTTGGAAGAGTGGTGGAGGTTACAGTGGAATAAAAAGACAAGATCAATGTCCCTTGGAAGAATGGTGGAGGTTACAGTGGAATAAAAAGACAATATCAATGCCCCTTGGAAGAGTGGTGGAGGTTCCAATTAAATAAAAAGACAATATCAATGCCCCTTGGAAGAGACATTGAGGTCACAGTGGAACAAAAAGACAATATTAATGCCCCTTGGAAGAGTAGTGGAGGTCGCAGTAAATTAATAAGACAATATCTATGCCCCTTGGAAGAGTGGTGGATGTTAGAGTGGAATAAAAAGACAATATCAATGCCCCTTGGAAGAGCTGTGGAGTTCACAGTGGTTTAACCAGAAAGTTTTAATGCACCGTGGAATAGACGTGGAGGTCACAGTAGCTTAACAAGACGGTTTCAATGCTTCTTGGAATAGTGATGGAGGTCACAGTGGATTTAAAAGACAATATCAATGCCCCTTTCAAGAGTGGTGGAGGTTAGAGAGGAATAAAAAGACAATACCAATGCACCTTGGAAGAGCTGTGGAGTTCAGAGTGGTATAACCAAATGGTTTTAATGCCCATTGGAAGTGCCGTGGAGGTCACAGTAGCTTAAAAAGACGTTTTTAATGCCCCTTGGAAAAGTGGTGGAGGTCGCAGTGGATTAAAAAGACAATATCAATGCCCCTTTCAAGAGTGGTGGAGGTGGTAGTGGAATAAAAAGACAATATCAATGCCCCTTGGAAGAATGATGGAGGTCGCAGTGGAATAAAAGGACAATGTCAATGACCTTTGGAAGAGTGGTGGTGGTTAGAGTGGAATAAAAAGACAATACCAATGCCCCTTGGAAGAGCTGTGGAGTTCAGCGTGGTTTAACCAGATGGTTTTATTGCCCCTTGGAAGAGACTTGGTGGTCACAGTAGATTAACAAGACGGTTTTAATGCCCCTTGGAAAAGTGGTGGAGGTCACAGTGGATAAAAAAGACAATATCAGTGCCCCGTTGAAGACACGGAAGAGTGTCGGAGGTCGCAGTGGAATAAAAGACAATATCAATGCCCCTTGAAAGAGTGTTGGAGGTTACAGTGAAATAAAAAGACAATATCAATGCCTCTTCAGAGTGGTTTAACCAGATGGTTTTAATGCCCCTTGGAAGAGTGGTGGAGGTCGCAGTGCATTAAAAAGACATTATCAATACCCCTTGGAAGAATGGTGGACGTTACAGTGGAATAAAAAGACAATATCAATGCCCTTTGGAAGAGCTGTGGAGTTCAGAGTGTTTTAACCAGACGTTTTTAATGCCCCTTGGAAAAGTGGTGGAGGTCACAGTGGATTAAAAAGACAATATCAATGCCCCGTGGAAGACACGTGGAGGTCACAGTAGCTTAACAAGACAGTTTTAATGCCTCTTGGAAGAGTGGTGGAGTTCGCAGTGGAGTAAAAAGACAATATCAATGCCCCTTGAAAGAGTGGTGGAGGTTACAGTGAAATAAAAAGACAATATAAATGCCTCTTGAAAGAGCTATGGAGTTCAGAGTGGTTTAACCAGATGGTTTTAATGCCCCTTGGAAGAGTGGTGGAGGTCACAGTGCATTAAAAAGACATTATCAATACCCCTTGGAAGAATGGTGGACGTTACAGTGGATTAAAAAGACAATATCAATGCCCCTTAGAAGAGAGGTGGAAGTCGCGGTGGAATAAAAAGACAATATCAATACCCCTTGGAAGAGTGGTGGGGGATACAGTGGAATAAAAAGAAAATATCAATGCCCCGTGGAATAGACATGGACGTTACATTATCTAAACAAGATGTTTTTAATGCACCTTGGGAGAGTGGTGGAAGTCGTATAAGAATAAAAAGACAATATCAATACCCCTTTAAAGAGTGCTCTAGGTTACAGTGGAATAAAAAGACATTATCAATGCCTCTTGTAAGAGTTGTGGAGTTCAGAGTGGATGAAATTGACGGTTTTAATGCCCCGTGGAATTGACGTGTAGGTCACAGTAGCATAACAATACGGTTTTAATGCCCCTTTGAAGAGTGGTGGAGGTCGCAGTGGATTAAAAAGACAATATCAATGCCACTTGGAAGAGTGGTGAAGGTCCCAGCGGAATAAAAAGACAATATCAATGCCCCTTGGAAGAGTGGTGGAGGTTACAGTGGAATAAAAAGACAATATCAATGCCCCGTGAAAGAGACGTGGAGGTCACAGTAGCTTAACAAGACGGTTTTAATGCCCCTTGGAAGAGAGGTTGAAGTTGCAGTGGAATAAAAAGACAATATCAATGACCTTGGAAGAGAGTTGGAGGTTACATTGGAATAAAAAGACAATATCAATGCCTCTTGTAAGAGTTGTGGAGTTCAGAGTGGTTGACATTGACGGTTTTAATGCCCCGTGGAATTGACGTGTAGGTCACAGTAGCATAACAATATTGTTTTAATGCCCCTTTGAAGAGTGGTGGAGGTCGCAGTGGATTAAAAAGACAATATCAATGCCACTTGGAAGAGTGGTGAAGGTCCCAGCGGAATAAAAAGACAATATCAATGCCCCTTGGAAGAGTGGTGGAGGTTACAGTGGAATAAAAAGACAATATCAATGCCCCGTGAAAGAGACGTGGAGGTCACAGTAGCTTAACAAGACGGTTTTAATGCCCCTTGGAAGAGAGGTTGAAGTTGCAGTGGAATAAAAAGACAATATCAATGACCTTGGAAGAGAGTTGGAGGTTACATTGGATTAAAAAGACAATATCAATGCCCCTTGCAAGAGCTGTGGAGTTCAGAGTGGTTTAAATTGACGGTTTTAATGCCCTGTGGAATTGACGTGGAGGTCAAAGTAGCTTAACAACACGGTTTTAATGGCCCTTGGAAGAGTGGTGGAGGTCGCAGTTGATTAAAAAGACAATATAAATGCCCCGTAGAAGAGTGGTGGAGGTCGCAGGGGAATAAAAAGACAATATCAATGCCCCTTGGAAGAGCAGTGGAGGGCACTGTAGCTTAACAAGAGGGTCTTAATGCCGCTTGGAAGAGTGGTGGAGGTCGCAGTGGAATAAAAAGACAATGTCAATGCCCCATGGAAGAGTGGTGGAGGTTAGAGTGGAATAAAAAGACAATACCAATGCTCCTTGGAAGAGCTGTAGAGTTCAGAGTGGTTTAACCAGATGGTTTTAATGCCCCTTGGAAGAGAAGTCGACGTCACAGTAGCATAACAAGACGGTTTTAATGCCACTTGGAAGAGTGGTGGAGTTGGCAGTGGATTAAAAAGACAATATCAATGACCCTTGGAAGAGTGGTGGAGGTCGCAGTGGAATAAAAAGACAATATCAATGCCCCGTAGAAGGGACGTGGAGGTCACAGTAGCTTAACAAGACGGTTTTAATTCCCCTTGGAAGAGTGGTGGAGGTCGCAGTGGAATAAAAAACAAAATCAATGCCCCTTGGAAGAGTGGTGGAGGTTACAGTGGAATAAATAGACAATATCAATGCCCCTTGGAAGAGCTGTGGAGTTCAGAGTGGTTATACCAGACGGTTTCAATGCCCCTTGGAAGAGACGTGGAGGTCAGAGTAGCTTAACAAGGCTGTTTTAATGCCCCTTGGAAGAGTGGTAGAGGTCGCAGTGGATTAAAAAGACAATATCAATGCCCCTTAGAAGAGAGGTGGAAGTCGCAGTGGAATAAAGAGACAATGTCAATGCCACTTGGAAGAGTGCTGGAGGTTACAGTGGAATAAAAAGACAATATCATTGCCCCGTCGAATAGACATGGACATGACAGTAGCTTAACAAGGTGGCTTTAATGCCCCTTGGAAGAGTGGTGGAGGTTGCAGTGGATTAAAAAGACAATATCAATGCCCTTTGGTAGAGTTGTGGAGGTCACTGTAGCTTAACAAGATGGTCTTAATGCCCCTTGGAAGAGTGTAGAAGTTCAGAGTGGTTTAAATTGACAGTTTTAATGCCCCTTGGAAGAGACGTGGAGGTCACAGTGGATTAAAAAGACAGTTTTAATGCCCCTTGGAAGAGTGGTGGAGGTCGCAGTGGATTAAAAAGACAATATCAATGCCCCTTGGAAGAGTGGTGGAGGTCGCAGTGGAATAAAAAGACAATATCAATGCCCCGTGGAAGGGACGTGGAGGTCACAGTAGCTTCACAAGACGGTTTTAATGCCCCTTGGAAGAGTGGTGGAGGTCGCAGTGAAATAAAAAGACAATATCAATGCCGCTAGGAAGAGTGGTGGATGTTAGAGTCGAATAAAAAGACAATATCAATGTCTCTTGTAAGAGCTATGGAGTTCAGAGTGTTTAACCAGACGGTTTTAATGCCCCTTGGAAGAGACGAGGAGGTCACAGTAGCTTAACAAGACTGTTTTAATGCCCCTTGGAAGAGTGGTTGAGATCGTTGTGGATTTAAAAGACAAAATCTATGCACCTTAGAAAAATGGTGGAGATTGCAGTGGAATAAAAAGACAATATCAATGCCCCTTGGAAGATTGGTGGAGGTTACAGTGGAATAAAAAGACAATATCAATGCCCCTTGGAAGATTGGTGGAGGTTACAGTGGAATAAAAAGACAATATCAATGCCCCTTGGAAGAGTGGTGGAGGTTACAGTGGAATAAAAAGACAATATCATTGCCCCTTGGAAGAGTGGTGGAGGTTACAGTGGAATAAAAAGACAAAATCAATGCCCTGTGCAAGAAACTTGGAGGTCACAGTAGCTTAACAAGACGGTTTTAATGCCCCTTGGAAGAGTCGTGGACGTCGCAGAGGAATAAAAAGACAATATCAATGCACTTGGAAGAGTGCAGAAGGTTACAATGGAATAAAAAGACATTGTCAATGCCCCTTGGAAGAGCTGTGGAGATCAGAGCGGTTTAACCAGACGGTTTTAATGCCCCTTGGAAGAGACTTGGAGGACACAGAAACTTAACAAGACGTTTTTAATGCACCTTGGAAGAATGTTGTAGGTCGCAATGGAATAAAAAGACAATATCAATGCCCCGTGGAAGGGACGTGGAGGTCACAGTCGCATAACAAGACTGTTTTAATGCCCATTGGAAGACTGGTGGAGGTAGCAGTGGAAAAGAAAGACAATATCAATGCCCCTTGGAAGAGTGGTGGAGGTTACAATCGAATAAAAAGACAATATTAATGCCTCTTGGAAGAGCTGTGGAGTACAGAGTGGTTTAACCAGACTGTTTAATGCCCCTTGGAAGAGACGTGGAGGTCACAGTAGCTTATCAAGTCTGATTTAATGCCCCTTGGAAGAGCTGTGGAGGTCGCAGTGGATTAAAAAGACAATATCAATGCCCATTAGAAGAGTGGTGGAGGTCGCAGTGGTATAAAAAGACAATATCAATTCCCCTTGGAAGAGATGTGGAGGTCGCAGTGGAATAAAAAGACAATATTAATGCCCCTTGGAAGAGTGGTGGAGGTTACAGTTGAATAAAAAGACAATATCAATGACCCTTAGAAGAGTGGTGGAGGTCGCAGTGGAATAAAAAGACAATATTAATGCCCCTGTGAATGGTGGTGGAGGCTACAGTGGAATAAAAAGACAATATCAATGCCCCTTGGAAGAGCTGTGGAGTTCACAGTGCTTTAACCAGAAGGTTTTAATGCCCTTTGGAAGAGACGTGGAGGTCACAGTAGCTAAACAAGATGGTTTTAATGCTTCTTGGAAGAGTGATGGAGGTCGCAGTGGATTAAAAAGACAAAATCAATGCCCCTTTGTAGAGTGGTGGAGGTTACAGTGGAATTTAAAGACAATATCAATGCCCCGTGGAAGAGTTGTGGAGGTCACTGTAGCTTAACAAGACAGTTTTAATGCCCCTTGTAAGAGTGGTGGAGGTCGCAGTAAAATAAAAAAACAATATCAATGCCCCTTGAAAGAGTGGTGGAGGTTACAGTGGAATAAAGAGACAATATCAATGCCCCTTGGAAGAGCTGTGGAGTTCACAATGGTGTATCCAGAAGGTTTTAAGGCACCGTGGAATAGAGGTGGAGGTCACAGTAGCTAAACAAGACGGTTTTAAAGCTTCTTGGAAGAGAGATGGAGGTTGCAGTGGATTAAAAAGACAAAATCAATGCCCCTTGGAAGAGTGGTGGAGGTTACAGTGGAATAAAAAGACAATATCAATGTCCCTTGGAAAAGTCGTGGAGGTAGCAGTGGATTAAAAAGACAATGTCAATGAACCTTTGAAGAGTGGAGGAGGTCGCAGTTGAATGAAAAGACAATATCAATGCTCTGTGGAAGGGACGTGGAGGTCACAGTAGCATTATAAGACAGTTTTAATGCCCCTTGGAAGAGAGGTGGAGGTCGCAGTTGATTAAAAAGACAATATCAATGCCACTTGGAAGAGTGGTGGAGGTCTTAGTGGAATAAAAAGACAATATCAATGCCGCTTGGAAGAGTGGTGGATGCTACAGTCGAATAAAAAGACAATATCAATGCCTCTTGTAAGAGCTGTGGAGTTCAGAGTGTTTAACCAGGCGGTTTTAGTGCCCCTTGGAAGAGACGTGGAGGTCACAGAAGCTTATCAAGACTGTTCTAAAGCCCCTTGGAGGAGAGGAAGAGGTCGCAGTGGATTAAAAAGACAATATCAATGCCCCTTGGAAGAATGGTGGAGGTTACAGTTGAATAAAAAGACTATCAATGCCCCTTGGAAGAGTGGTGGAGGTTACAGTGGAATAAAAAGACAATATCAATGTCCCTTGGAAGAATGGTGGAGGTTACAGTGGAATAAAAAGACAATATCAATGCCCCTTGGAAGAGTGGTGGAGGTTCCAATTAAATAAAAAGACAATATCAATGCCCCTTGGAAGAGTAGTGGAGGTCGCAGTAAATTAAAAATACAATATCTATGCCCCTTGGAAGAGTGGTGGAGGTTAGAGTGGAATAAAAAGACAATATCAATGCCCCTTGGAAGAGCTGTGGAGTTCACAGTGGTTTAACCAGAAAGTTTTAATGCACCGTGGAATAGACGTGGAGGTCACAGTAGCTTAACAAGACGGTTTCAATGCTTCTTGGAAGAGTGATGGAGGTCACTGTGGATTTAAAAGACAATATCAATGCCCCTTTCAAGAGTGGTGGAGGTTAGAGAGGAATAAAAAGACAATACCAATGCACCTTGGAAGAGCTGTGGAGTTCAGAGTGGTATACCCAAATGGTTTTAATGCCCATTGGAAGTGCCGTGGAGGTCACAGTAGCTTAAAAAGACATTTTTAATGCCCCTTGGAAAAGTGGTGGAGGTCGCAGTGGATTAAAAAGACAATATCAATGCCCCTTTCAAGAGTGGTGGAGGTGGTAGTGGAATAAAAAGACAATATCAATGCCCCTTGGAAGAATGATGGAGGTCGCAGTGGAATAAAAGGACAATGTCAATGACCCTTGGAAGAGTAGTGGTGGTTAGAGTGGAATAAAAAGACAATACCAATGCCCCTTGGAAGAGCTGTGGAGTTCAGCATGGTTTAACCAGATGGTTTTATTGCCCTTTGGAAGAGACTTGGAGGTCACAGTAGATTAACAAGACGGTTTTAATGCCCCTTGGAAAAGTGGTGGAGGTCACAGTGGATAAAAAAGACAATATCAATGCCCCGTTGAAGACACGTGGAGGTCACAGTAGCTTAACAAGACAGCTTTAATGCCTCTTGGAAGAGTGGTGGAGGTCGCAGTGGAATAAAAGACAATATCAATGCCCCTTGAAAGCGTGTTGGAGGTTACAGTGAAATAAAAAGACAATATCAATGCCTCTTGAAAGAGCTATGGAGTTCAGAGTGGTTTAACCAGATGGTTTTAATGCCCCGTGGAAGAGTGGTGGAGGTCGCAGTGCATTAAAAAGACATTATCAATACCCCTTGGAAGAATGGTGGACGTTACAGTGGAATAAAAAGACAATATCAATGCCCTTTGGAAGAGCTGTGGAGTTCAGAGTGTTTTAACCAGACGTTTTTAATGCCCCTTGGAAAAGTGGTGGAGGTCACAGTGGATTAAAAAGACAATATCAATGCCCCGTGGAAGACACGTGGAGGTCACAGTAGCTGAACAAGACAGTTTTAATGCCTCTTGGAAGAGTGGTGGAGGTTACAGTGAAATAAAAAGACAATATAAATGCCTCTTGAAAGAGCTATGGAGTTCAGAGTGGTTTAACCAGATGGTTTTAATGCACCTTGGAAGAGTGGTGGAGGTCGCAGTGCATTAAAAAGACATTATCAATACCCCTTGGAAGAATGGTGGACGTTACAGTGGATTAAAAAGACTATATCAATGCCCCTTAGAAGAGATGTGGAAGTCGCGGTGGAATAAAAAGACAATATCAATACCCCTTGGAAGAGTGGTGGGGGATACAGTGGAATAAAAAGACAATATCAATGCCCCGTGGAATAGACATGGACGTTACATTATCTAAACAAGATGTTTTTAATACACCTTGGGAGAGTGGTGGAAGTCGTATTGGAATAAAAAGACAATATCAATGCCCCTTTAAAGAGTGCTCTAGGTTACAGTGGAATAAAAAGACATTATCAATGCCTCTTGTAAGAGTTGTGGAGTTCAGAGTGGTTGAAATTGACGGTTTTAATGCCCCGTGGAATTGACGTGTAGGTCACAGTAGCATAACAATACGGTTTTAATGCCCCTTTGAAGAGTGGTGGAGGTCGCAGTGGATTAAAAAGACAATATCATTGCCACTTGGAAGAGTGGTGAAGGTCCCAGCGGAATAAAAAGACAATATCAATGCCCCTTGGAAGAGTGGTGGAGGTTACAGTGGAATAAAAAGACAATATCAATGCCCCGTGAAAGAGACGTGGAGGTCACAGTAGCTTAACAAGACGGTTTTAATGCCCCTTGGAAGAGAGGTTGAAGTTGCAGTGGAATAAAAAGACAATATCAATGACCTTGGAAGAGAGTTGGAGGTTACATTGGAATAAAAAGACAATATCAATGCCCCTTGCAAGAGCTGTGGAGTTCAGAGTGGTTTAAATTGACGGTTTTAATGCCCTGTGGAATTGACGTGGAGGTCAAAGTAGCTTAACAACACGGTTTTAATGGCACTTGGAAGAGTGGTGGAGGTCGCAGTTGATTAAAAAGACAATATAAATGCCCCGTAGAAGAGTGGTGGAGGTCGCAGGGGAATAAAAAGACAATATCAATGCCCCTTGGAAGAGCAGTGGAGGTCACTGTAGCTTAACAAGATGGTCTTAATGCCGCTTGGAAGAGTGGTGGAGGTCGCAGTGGAATAAAAAGACAATGTCAATGCCCCATGGAAGAGTGGTGGAGGTTAGAGTGGAATAAAAAGACAATACCAATGCTCCTTGGAAGAGCTGTAGAGTTCAGAGTGGTTTAACCACATGGTTTTAATGCCCCTTGGAAGAGAAGTCGACATCACAGTAGCATAACAAGACGGTTTTAATGCCACTTGGAAGAGTGGTGGAGTTGGCAGTGGATTAAAAAGACAATATCAATGACCCTTGGAAGAGTGGTGGAGGTTGCAGTGGAATAAAAAGACAATATCAATGCCCCGTAGAAGGGATGTGGAGGTCACAGTAGCTTAACAAGATGGTTTTAATTCCCCTTGGAAGAGTGGTGAAGGTCGCAGTGGAATAAAAAGACAAAATCAATGCCCCTTGGAAGAGTGGTGGAGGTTACAGTGGAATAAATAGACAATATCAATGCCCCTTGGAAGAGCTGTGGAGTTCAGAGTGGTTATACCAGACGGTTTCAATGCCCCTTGGAAGAGACGTGGAGGTCACAGTAGCTTAACAAGGCTGTTTTAATGCCCCTTGGAAGAGTGGTGGAGGTCGCAGTGGATTAAAAAGACAATATCAATGCCCCTTAGAAGAGAGGTGGAAGTCGCAGTGGAATAAAGAGACAATGTCAATGCCACTTGGAAGAGTGCTGGAGGTTACAGTGGAATAAAAAGACAATATCATTGCCCCGTGGAATAGACATGGACATGACAGTAGCTTAACAAGACGACTTTAATGCCCCTTGGAAGAGTGGTGGAGGTTGCAGTGGATTAAAAAGACAATATCAATGCCCTTTGGTAGAGTTGTGGAGGTCACTGTAGCTTAACAAGATGGTTTTAATGCCCCTTGGAAGAGTGGAGGAGTTCAGAGTGGTTTAAATTGACAGTTTTAATGCCCCTTGGAAGAGACGTGGAGGTGACAGTGGATTAAAAAGACAGTTTTAATTCCCCTTGGAAGAGTGGTGGAGGTCGCAGTGGATTAAAAAGACAAAATCAATGCCCCTTGGAAGAGTGGTGGAGGTCGCAGTGGAATAAAAAGACAATATCAATGCCCCGTGGAAGGGACGTGGAGGTCACAGTAGCTTCACAAGACGGTTTTAATGCCCCTTGGAAGAGTGGTGGAGGTCGCAGTGAAATAAAAAGACAATATCAATGCCGCTAGGAAGAGTGGTGGATGTTACAGTCGAATAAAAAGACAATATCAATGTCTCTAGTAAGAGCTATGGAGTTCAGAGTGTTTAACCAGACGGTTTTAATGCCCCTTGGAAGAGACGAGGAGGTCACAGTAGCTTAACAAGACTGTTTTAATGCCCCTTAGAAGAGTGGTGGAGATCGTTGTGGATTTAAAAGACAAAATCTATGCACCTTAGAAGAACGGTGGAGGTTGCAGTGGAATAAAAAGACAATATCAATGCCCCTTGGAAGATTGGTGGAGGTTACAATGGAATAAAAAGACAATATCAATGCCCCTTGGAAGATTGGTGGAGGTTACAGTGGAATAAAAAGACAATATCAATGCCCCTTGGAAGAGTGGTGGAGGTTACAGTGGAATAAAAAGACAACATCATTGCCCCTTGGAAGAGTGGTGGAGGTTACAGTGGAATAAAAAGACAATATCAATGCCCTGTGTAGGAAACTTGGAGGTCACAGTAGCTTAACAAGACGGTTTTAATGCCCCTTGGAAGAGTCGTGGACGTCGCAGAGGAATAAAAAGACAATATCAATGCACTTGGAAGAGTGCAGAAGGTTACAATGGAATAAAAAGACATTGTCAATGCCCCTTGGAAGAGCTGTGGAGATCAGAGCGGTTTAACCAGACGGTTTTAATGCCCCTTGGAAGAGATTGGAGGTCACAGAAACTTAACAAGATGGTTTTAATGCCCCTTGGAAGAATGTTGTAGGTCGCAATGGAATAAAAAGACAATATCAATGCCCCGTGGAAGGGACGTGGAGGTCACAGTCGCATAACAAGACTGTTTTAATGCCCATTGGAAGACTGGTGGAGGTAGCAGTGGAAAACAGAGACAATATCAATGCCCCTTGGAAGAGTGGTGGAGGTTACAATCGAATAAAAAGACAATATCAATGCCTCTTGGAAGAGCTGTGGAGTACAGAGTGGTTTAACCAGACTGTTTAATGCCCCTTGGAAGAGACGTGGAGGTCACAGTAGCTTATCAAGACTGATTTAATGCCCCTTGGAAGAGCGGTGGAGGTCGCAGTGGATTAAAAAGACAATATCAATGCCCATTAGAAGAGTGGTGGAGGTCGCAGTGGAATAAAAAGACAATATCAATTCCCCTTGGAAGAGATGTGGAGGTCGCAGTGGAATAAAAAGACAATATCAATGCCCCTTGGAAGAGTGGTGGAGGTTACAGTTGAATAAAAAGACAATATCAATGACCCTTAGAAGAGTGGTGGAGGTCGCAGTGGAATAAAAAGACAATATCAATGCCCCTGTGAATGTTGGTGGAGGCTACAGTGGAATAAAAAGACAATATCAATGCCCCTTGGAAGAGCTGTGGAGTTCACAGTCCTTTAACCAGAAGGTTTTAATGCCCCTTGGAAGAGACGTGGAGGTCACAGTAGCTAAACAAGACGGTTTTAATGCTTCTTGGAAGAGTGATGGAGGTCGCAGTGGATTAAAAAGACAATATCAATGCCCATTAGAAGAGTGGTGGAGGTCGCAGTGGAATAAAAAGACAATATCAATTCTCCTTGGAAGAGATGTGGAGGTCGCAGTGGAATAAAACGACAATATCAATGCCCCTTGGAAAAGTGGTGTAGGTTACAGTTGAATAAAAAGACAATATCAATGACCCTTGGAAGAGTGGTGGAGGTCGCAGTGGAATAAAAAGACAATATTAATGGCCCTGGGAATGGTGGTGGAGGCTACAGTGGAATAAAATGACAATATCAATGCCCCTTGGAAGAGCTGTGGAGTTCACAGTGCTTTAACCAGAAGGTTTTAAGGCACCGTGGAATAGACGTGGAGGTCACAGTAGCTAAACAAGACGGTTTTAATGCTTCTTGGAAGAGTGATGGAGGTCACAGTGGATTAAAAAGACAAAATCAATGCATCTTGGAAGAGTGGTGGAGGTTACAGTGGAAAAAAAAGACAATATCAATGCCCCGTGGAAGGAACGTGGAGGTCACAGTAGCTTCACAAGACGGTTTTAATGCCCCTTGGAAGAGTGGAGGAGGTCGCAGTGAAATAAAAAGACAATACCAATGCCGCTAGGAAGCGTGGTGGATGTTATAGTCGAATAAAAAGACAATATCAATGTCTCTTGTAAGAGCTATGGAGTTCAGAGTGTTTAACCAGATGGTTTTAATGCCCCTTGGAAGAGACGAGGAGGTCACAGTAGCTTAACAAGACTGTTTTAATGCCCTTTGGAAGAGTGGTGGAGATCGTTGTGGATTTAAAAGACAAAATCTATGCACCTTAGAAGAATGGTGGAGGTTGCAGTGGAATAAAAAGACAATATCAATGCCCCTTGGAAGATTGGTTGAGGTTACAGTGGAATAAAAAGACAATATCAATGCCCCTTGGAAGATTGGTGGAGGTTACAGTGGAATAAAAAGACAATATCAATGCCCCTTGGAAGAGTGGTGGAGGTTACAGTGGAATAAAAAGACAATATCAATGCCCCTTGGAAGAGTGGTGGAGGTTACAGTGGAATAAAAAGACAATATCAATGCCCTGTGTAAGAAACTTGGAGGTCACAGTAGCTTAACAAGACGGTTTTAATGCCACTTGGAAGAGTCGTGGACGTCGCAGAGGAATAAAAAGACAATATCAATGCACTTGGAAGAGTGCAGAAGGTTACAATGAAATAACAAGACATTGTCAATGCCCCTTGGAAGAGCTGTGGAGATCAGAGCGGTTTAACCAGACGGTTTTAATGCCCCTTGGAAGAGACTTGGAGGTCACAGAAGCTTAACAAGACGGTTTTAATGCCCCTTGGAAGAATGTTGTAGGTCGCAATGGAATAAAAAGACAATATCAATGCCCCGTGGAAGGGACGTGGAGGTCACAGTCGCATAACAAGACTGTTTTAATGCCCATTGGAAGACTGGTGGAGGTAGCAGTGGAAAACAGAGACAATATCAATGCCCCTTGGAAGAGTAGTGGAGGTTACAATCGAATAAAAAGACAAAATCAATGTCTCTTGGAAGAGCTGTGGAGTACAGAGTGGTTTAACCAGACTGTTTAATGCCCCTTGGAAGAGACGTGAAGGTCACAGTAGATTATCAAGACTGATTTAATGCCCCTTGGAAGAGCTGTGGAGGTCGCAGTGGATTAAAAAGACAATATCAATGCCCATTAGAAGAGTGGTGGAGGTCGCAGTGGAATAAAAAAACAATATCAATTCCCCTTGGAAGAGATGTGGAGGTCGCAGTGGAATAAAAAGACAATATCAATGCCCCTTCGAAGAGTGGTGGAGGTTACAGTTGAATAAAAAGACAATATCAATGACCCTTGGAAGAGTGGTGGAGGTCGCAGTGGAATAAAAAGACAATATTAATGCCCCTGGGAATGGTGGTGGAGGCTACAGTGGAATAAAAAGACAATATCAATGCCCCTTGGAAGAGCTGTGGAGTTCACAGTGCTTTAACCAGAAGGTTTTAAGGCACCGTGGAATAGACGTGGAGGTCACAGTAGCTAAACAAGACGGTTTTAATGCTTCTTGGAAGAGTGATGGAGGTCACAGTGGATTAAAAAGACAAAATCAATGCCTCTTGGAAGAGCTGTGGAGTTCAGAGTGGTTTATATTGACGGTTTTAATGCCCCTTGGAAGAGACGTGGAGGTCACAGTAGCTTATCAGAACTGTTTTAATGCCCCTTGGAAGAGTGGTGGAGGTCGCAGTGTATTAAAAAGACAATATCAATGCCCCTTAGAAGAGTGGTGGAGGTCACAGTGTAATAAAAAGACAATATCAATACCACTTGGAAGAGATGTGGAGGTCACAGTAGCTTAACAAGACTGATTTAATGCCTCTTGGAAGAGTGGTGGAGGTCGCAGTGGATTAAAAAGACAATATCAATGCCCCTTAGAAGAGAGGTAGAAGTCGCAGTTGAATATAAAGACAATATCAATACCCCTTGGAAGAGTGGTGGAGGATACTGTGGAATAAAAAGACATTATCAATGCCCCGTGGAATAGACATGGACGTTACAGTATCTAAACAAGAAGTTTTTAATGCACCTTGGGAGAGGGGTGGAAGTTGCAGTGGAATAAAAAGACAATATCAATGCCCCTTGGAAGAGAGTTGGAGGTTACAATCGAATAAAAAGACAATATCAATGCCTCTTGGAAGAGCTGTGGAGTACAGAGTGGTTTACCAGACTGTTTAATGCCCCTTGGAAGAGACGTGGAGGTCACAGTAGCTTATCAAGACTGATTAATGCCCCTTGGAAGAGCGGTGGAGGTCGCAGTGGATTAAAAAGACAATATCAATGCCCATTAGAAGAGTGGTGGAGGTCGCAGTGGAATAAAAAGACAATATCAATTCCCCTTGGAAGAGATGTGGAGGTCGCAGTGGAATAAAAAGACAATATCAATGCCCCTTGGAAGAGTGGTGGAGGTTACAGTTGAATAAAAAGACAATATCAATGACCCTTAGAAGAGTGGTGGAGATCGCAGTGGAATAAAAAGACAATATTAATGCCCCTGTGAATGGTGGTGGAGGCTACAGTGGAATAAAAAGACAATATCAATGCCCCTTGGAAGAGCTGTGGAGTTCACAGTGCTTTAACCAGAAGGTTTTAATGCCCCTTGGAAGAGACGTGGAGGTCACAGTAGCTAAACAAGACGGTTTTAATGCTTCTTGGAAGAGTGATGGAGGTCGCAGTGGATTAAAAAGACAATATCAATGCCCATTAGAAGAGTGGTGGAGGTCGCAGTGGAATAAAAAGACAATATCAATTCCCCTTGGAAGAGATGTGGAGGTCGCAGTGGAATAAAACGACAATATCAATGCCCCTTGGAAAAGTGGTGTAGGTTACAGTTGAATAAAAAGACAATATCAATGACCCTTGGAAGAGTGGTGGAGGTCGCAGTGGAATAAAAAGACAATATTAATGCCCCTGGGAATGGTGGTGGAGGCTACAGTGGAATAAAATGACAATATCAATGCCTCTTGGAAGAGCTGTGGAGTTCACAGTGCTTTAACCAGAAGGTTTTAAGGCACCGTGGAATAGACGTGGAGGTCACAGTAGCTAAACAAGACGGTTTTAATGCTTCTTGGAAGAGTGATGGAGGTCACAGTGGATTAAAAAGACAAAATCAATGCATCTTGGAAGAGTGGTGGAGGTTACAGTGGAAAAAAAAGAACAATATCAATGCCCCGTGGAAGGAACGTGGAGGTCACAATAGCTTCACAAGACGGTTTTAATGCCCCTTGGAAGAGTGGAGGAGGTCGCAGTGAAATAAAAAGACAATACCAATGCCGCTAGGAAGAGTGGTGGATGTTACAGTCGAATAAAAAGACAATATCAATGTCTCTTGTAAGAGCTATGGAGTTCAGAGTGTTTAACCAGATGGTTTTAATGCCCCTTGGAAGTGACGAGGAGGTCACAGTAGCTTAACAAGACGGTTTTAATGCCCCTTGGAAGAGTGGTGGAGGTTACAGTCGAATAAAAAGACAATATCAATGCCTCTTGGAAGAGCTGTGGAGTTCAGAGTGGTTTAACCAGACGGTTTTAATGCCCCTTGGAAGAGACGTGGAGGTCACAGTAGCTTATCAAAACTGTTTTAATGCCCCTTGGAAGAGTGGTGGAGGTCGCAGTGTATTAAAAAGACAATATCAATGCCCCTTAGAAGAGTGGTGGAGGTCACAGTGTAATAAAAAGACAATATCAATACCACTTGGAAGAGATGTGGAGGTCACAGTAGCTTAACAAGACTGATTTAATGCCTCTTGGAAGAGTGGTGGAGGTCGCAGTGGATTAAAAAGACAATATCAATGCCCCTTAGAAGAGAGGTAGAAGTCGCAGTTGAATATAAAGACAATATCAATACCCCTTGGAAGAGTGGTGGAGGATACTGTGGAATAAAAAGACATTATCAATGCCCCGTGGAATAGACATGGACGTTACAGTATCTAAACAAGAAGTTTTTAATGCACCTTGGGAGAGTGGTGGAAGTTGCAGTGGAATAAAAAGACAATATCAATGCCCCTTGGAAGAGAGGTGGAGGTTACAATCGAATAAAAAGACAATATCAATGCCTCTTGGAAGAGCTGTGGAGTACAGAGTGGTTTACCAGACTGTTTAATGCCCCTTGGAAGAGACGTGGAGGTCACAGTAGCTTATCAAGACTGATTTAATGCCCCTTGGAAGAGTGGTGGAGGTCGCAGTGGATTAAAAAGACAATATCATTGCCCATTAGAAGAGTGGTGGAGGTCGCAGTGGAATAAAAAGACAATATCAATTCCCCTTGGAAGAGATGTGGAGGTCGCAGTGGAATAAAAAGACAATATCAATGCCCCTTGGAAGAGTGGTGGAGGTTACAGTTGAATAAAAAGACAATATCAATGACCCTTAGAAGAGTGGTGGAGATCGCAGTGGAATAAAAAGACAATATTAATGCCCCTGTGAATGGTGGTGGAGGCTACAGTGGAATAAAAAGACAATATCAATGCCCCTTGGAAGAGCTGTGGAGTTCACAGTGCTTTAACCAGAAGGTTTTAATGCCCCTTGGAAGAGACGTGGAGGTCACAGTAGCTAAACAAGACGGTTTTAATGCTTCTTGGAAGAGTGATGGAGGTCGCAGTGGATTAAAAAGACAATATCAATGCCCATTAGAAGAGTGGTGGAGGTCGCAGTGGAATAAAAAGACAATATCAATTCCCCTTGGAAGAGATGTGGAGGTCGCAGTGGAATAAAACGACAATATCAATGCCCCTTGGAAAAGTGGTGTAGGTTACAGTTGAATAAAAAGACAATATCAATGACCCTTGGAAGAGTGGTGGAGGTCGCAGTGGAATAAAAAGACAATATTAATGCCCCTGGGAATGGTGGTGGAGGCTACAGTGGAATAAAATGACAATATCAATGCCCCTTGGAAGAGCTGTGGAGTTCACAGTGCTTTAACCAGAAGGTTTTAAGGCACCGTGGAATAGACGTGGAGGTCACAGTAGCTAAACAAGACGGTTTTAATGCTTCTTGGAAGAGTGATGGAGGTCACAGTGGATTAAAAAGACAAAATCAATGCTTCTTGGAAGAGTGGTGGAGGTTACAGTGGAAAAAAAAGACAATATCAATGCCCCGTGGAAGGAACGTGGAGGTCACAATAGCTTCACAAGACGGTTTTAATGCCCCTTGGAAGAGTGGAGGAGGTCGCAGTGAAATAAAAAGACAATACCAATGCCGCTAGGAAGCGTGGTGGATGTTACAGTCGAATAAAAAGACAATATCAATGTCTCTTGTAAGAGGTATGGAGTTCAGAGTGTTTAACCAGATGGTTTTAATGCCCCTTGGAAGAGACGAGGAGGTCACAGTAGCTTAACAAGACTGTTTTAATGCCCTTTGGAAAAGTGGTGGAGATCGTTGTGGATTTAAAAGACAAAATCTATGCACCTTAGAAGAATGGTGGAGGTTGCAGTGGAATAAAAAGACAATATCAATGCCCCTTGGAAGATTGGTTGAGGTTACAGTGGAATAAAAAGACAATATCAATGCCCCTTGGAAGATTGGTGGAGGTTACAGTGGAATAAAAAGACAATATCAATGCCCCTTGGAAGAGTGGTGGAGGTTACAGTGGAATACAAAGACAATATCAATGCCCCTTGGAAGAGTGGTGGAGGTTACAGTGGAATAAAAAGACAATATCAATGCCCTGTGTAAGAAACTTGGAGGTCACAGTAGCTTAACAAGACGGTTTTAATGCCACTTGGAAGAGTCGTGGACGTCGCAGAGGAATAAAAAGACAATATTAATGCACTTGGAAGAGTGCAGAAGGTTACAATGAAATAAAAAGACATTGTCAATGCCCCTTGGAAGAGCTGTGGAGATCAGAGCGGTTTAACCAGACAGTTTTAATGCCCCTTGGAAGAGACTTGGAGGTCACAGAAGCTTAACAAGACGGTTTTAATGCCCCTTGGAAGAATGTTGTAGGTCGTAATGGAATAAAAAGACAATATCAATGCCCCGTGGAAGGGACGTGGAGGTCACAGTCGCATAACAAGACTGTTTTAATGCCCATTGGAAGACTGGTGGAGGTAGCAGTGGAAAACAGAGACAATATCAATGCCCCTTGGAAGAGTGGTGGAGGTTACAATCGAATAAAAAGACAATATCAATGCCTCTTGGAAGAGCTGTGGAGTACAGAGTGTTTTAACCAGAAGGTTTTAATGCCCCTTGGAAGAGACGTGGAGGTCACAGTAGCTAAACAAGATGGTTTTAATGCTTCTTGGAAGAGTGATGGAGGTCGCAGTGGATTAAAAAGACAATATCAATGCCCATTAGAAGAGTGGTGGAGGTCGCAGTGGAATAAAAAGACAATATCAATTCCCCTTGGAAGAGATGTGGAGGTCGCAGTGGAATAAAACGACAATATCAATGCCCCTTGGAAAAGTGGTGTAGGTTACAGTTGAATAAAAAGACAATATCAATGACCCTTGGAAGAGTGGTGGAGGTCGCAGTGGAATAAAAAGACAATATTAATGCCCCTGGGAATGGTGGTGGAGGCTACAGTGGAATAAAATGACAATATCAATGCCCCTTGGAAGAGCTGTGGAGTTCAGAGTGGTTTATATTGACGGTTTTAATGCCCCTTGGAAGAGACGTGGAGGTCACAGTAGCTTAACAAGACGGTTTTAATGCCCCTTGGAAGAGTGGTGGAGGTTACAGTCGAATAAAAAGACAATATCAATGCCTCTTGGAAGAGCTGTGGAGTTCAGAGTGGTTTAACCAGACGGTTTTAATGCCCCTTGGAAGAGACGTGGAGGTCACAGTAGCTTATCAAAACTGTTTTAATGCCCCTTGGAAGAGTGGTGGAGGTCGCAGTGTATTAAAAAGACAATATCAATGCCCCTTAGAAGAGTGGTGGAGGTCACAGTGTAATAAAAAGACAATATCAATACCACTTGGAAGAGATGTGGAGGTCACAGTAGCTTAACAAGACTGATTTAATGCCTCTTGGAAGAGTGGTGGAGGTCGCAGTGGATTAAAAAGACAATATCAATGCCCCTTAGAAGAGAGGTAGAAGTCGCAGTTAAATATAAAGACAATATCAATACCCCTTGGAAGAGTGGTGGAGGATACTGTGGAATAAAAAGACATTATCAATGCCCCGTGGAATAGACATGGACATTACAGTATCTAAACAAGATGTTTTTAATGCACTTTGGGAGAGTGGTGGAAGTTGCAGTGGAATAAAAAGACAATATCAATGCCCTTGGAAGAGTGCTGGAGGTTACATTGGAATAAAAAGACAATATCAATGCCCCTTGCAAGAGCTGTGGAGTTCAGAGTGGTTTAAATTGACGTTTTTAATGCCCCGTGGAATTGACGTGGAGGTCAAAGTAGCTTAACAACTCGGTTTTAATGGCCCTTGGAAGAGTGGTGGAGGTCGCAGTGGAATAAAAAGACAATGTCAATGCCCCTTGAAAGAGTGGTGGAGGTTAGAGTGGAATGAAAAGACAATACCAATGCTCCTTGGAAGAGTTCAGAGTGGTTTAACCAGATGGTTTTAAAGCCCCTTGGAAGAGAGGTTGACGTCACAGTAGCATAACAAGACGGTTTTAATGCCCCTTGGAAGAGTGGTGGAGGTCGCAGTTTAATATAAAGACTAAATCAATGCCCCTTGGAAGAGAGGTGGAGGTTACAGTGGAATAAAAAGACAATATCAATGCCCCCTGGAAGAGCTGTGGAGGTCACAGTAGCTTAACAAGGCTGTTTTAATGCCCCTTGGAAGAGTGGTGGAGGTCGCAGTGGATTAAAAAGACAACATCAATGCCCCTTAGAAGAGAGGTGGAAGTCGCAGTGGAATAAAAAGACAATGTCAATGCCACTTGGAAGAGTGCTGGAGGTAACAGTGGAATAAAAAGACAATATCAAAGCCCCATGGAAGAGTTGTGGAGGTCACTGTAGCTTATCAAGATGGTCTGAATGCCCCTTGGAAGAGTGGTGGAGTTCAGAGTGGTTTAAAATGACGGTTTTAATGCCCTTTGGAAGAGACGTGGAGGTCACAGTGGATTAAAAAGACAATATCAATGCCCCTTGGAAGAGTGGAGGAGGTCGCAGTGGATTAAAAAGACAATATCAATGCCCCTTGGAAGAGAGGTGGAGGCCACAGTGGAATAAAAAGACAATATCAATGCCCCGTGGAAGGGACGTGGAGGTCACAGTAGCTTCACAAGACGGTTTTAATGCCCATTGGAAGAGAGGTGGAGGTCGCAGTTGATTAAAAAGACAATATCAATGCCCCTTGGAAGAGTGTTGGAGGTCGCAGTGAAATAAAAAGACAATATCAATGCCGCTTGGAAGAGTGGTGGATGTTACAGTCGAATAAAATGACAATATCAATGTCTCTTGTAAGAGCTATGGAGTTCAGAGTGTTTAACCAGACGGTTTTAATGCCCCTTGGAAGAGACGAGGAGGTCACAGTAGCTTAACAAGACTGTTTCAATGCCCCTTGGAAGAGTGGTGGAGATCGTTGTGGACTTAAAAGACAAAATCAATGCCCCTTAGAAGAGTGGTGGAGGTTGCAGAGGAATATAAAGACAATATCAATGCCCCTTGGAAGATTGGTGGAGGTTACAGTGGAATAAAAAGACAATATCAATGCCCCTTGGAAGATTGGTGAAGGTTATAGTGGAATAAAAAGACAATATCATTGCCCCTTGGAAGAGTGGTGGAGGTTACAGTGGAATAAAAAGACAATATCAATGCCCCTTGGAAGAGTGGTGGAGGTTACAGTGGAATAAAAAGACAAGATCAAGGCCCTGTGTAAGAAACTTGGAGGTCACGGTTTTAATGCCGCTTGGATGAATCGTGGACGTCGCAGAGGAATAAAAAGACAATATCAATGCACTTGGAAGAGTGCAGAAGGTTACAATGGAATAAAAAGACATTGTCAATGCCCCTTGGAAGAGCTGTGGAGCTCAGAGTGGTTTAACCAGACGGTTTTAATGCCCCTTGGAAGAGACTTGGAGGTCACAGAAACTTAACAAGATGGTTTTAATGCCCCTTGGAAGAGTGTTGGAGGTCACAATGGAATAAAAAGACAATATCAATGCCCCGTGGAAGGGACGTGGAGGTGACAGTCGCATAACAAGACAGTTTTAATGTCCATTGGAAGAGTAGTGGAGGTAGCAGTGGAAAACAGAGACAATATCAATGCCCCTTGGAAGAGTGGTGGAGGTTACAGTCGAATGAAAAGACAATATCAATGCCTCTTAGAACAGCTGTGGCGCACAGAGTGGTTTAACCAGACGGTTTAATGCCCCTTGGAAGAGACGTGGAGGTCACAGTAGCTTATCAAGACTGATTTAATGCCCCTTGGAAGAGCGGTGGAGGTCGCAGTGGAATAAAAAGACAAAATCAATGCCCTTGCAAGAGTGGTGGAGGTTACAGTGGAATAAAAAGACAATATCAATGCCCTATGGAAGAGTTGTGGAGGTCACTGTAGCTTAAAAAGATGGTCTTAATGCCCCTTGGAAGAGTGGTGGAGTTCAGAGTGGTTTAAATTGACGGTTTTAATGCCCCTTGGAAGAGACGTGGAGGTCACAGTGGATTAAAAAGACAATATCAATGCCCCTTGGAAGTGTGGTGGAGGTCGCAGTGGATTAAAAAGACAATATCAATGCCCCTTGGAAGAGTGGAGGAGATCGCAGTGGAATAAAAAGACAATATCAATGCCCCGTGGAAGGGACGTGGAGGTCACAGTCGCATAACAAGACAGTTTTAATGCCCATTGGAAGAGTAGTGGAGGTAGCAGTGGAAAACAGAGACAATATCAATGCCCCTTGGAAGAGTGGTGGAGGTTACAGTCGAATAAAAAGACAATATCAATGCCTCTTAGAAGAGCTGTGGCGTAAAGAGTGGTTTAACCAGACGGTTTAATGCCCCTTGGAAGAGACGTGGAGGTCACAGTAGCTTATCAAGACTGATTTAATGCCCCTTGGAAGAGCGGTGGAGGTCGCAGTGGAATAAAAAGACAAAATCAAGGCCCCTTGGAAGAGTGGTGGAGGTTACAGTGGAATAAAAAGACAATATCAATGCCCAACGGAAGAGTTGTGGAGGTCACTGTAGCTTAACAAGATGGTCTTAATGCCCCTTGGAAGAGTGGTGGAGTTCAGAGTGGTTTAAATTGACGGTTTTAATGCCCTTTGGAAGAGACATGGAGGTCACAGTGGATTAAAAAGACAATATCAATGCCCCTTGGAAGACTGGTGGAGGTCGCAGTGGATTAAAAAGACAATATCAATGCCCCTTGGAAGAGTGGAGGAGGTCGCAGTGGAATAAAAAGACAATATCAATGCCCCGTGGAAGGGACGTGGAGGTCACAGTAGCTTCACAAGACAGATTTAATGCCCATTGGAAGAGAGGTGGAGGTCGCAGTTGATTAAAAAGACAATATCAATGCCCCTTGGAAGAGTGGTGGAGGTCGCAGTGAAATAAAAAGACAATATCAATGCCGCTTGGAAGAGTGGTGGATGTTACAGTCGAATAAAAAGACAATATCAATGTCTCTTGTAAGAGCTATGGAGTTCAGAGTGTTTAACCAGACGGTTTAATGCCTCTTGGAAGAGACGAGGAGGTCACAGTAGCTTAACAAGTCTGTTTTAATGCCCCTTGGAAGAGTCGTGGAGATCGTTTTGAAATAAAAAGACAATATCAATGCCCCTTGGAAGATTGGTGGAGGTTACAGTGGAATAAAAACACAATATCAATGCCCCTTGGAAGATTGGTGGAGGTTACAGTGGAATAAAAAGACAATATCAATGCCCCTTGGAAGAGTGTTGGAGGTTACAGTGGAATAAAAAGACAATATCAATGCCCTGTGTAAGAAACTTGGAGGTCACATTAGCTTAACAATACGGTTTTAATGCCCCTTGGAAGAGTGGTGGACGTCGCAGAGGAATAAAAAGACAATATCAATGCACGTGAAAGAGTGCAGAAGGTTACACTGGAATAAAAAGACATTAACAATGCCCCTTGGAAGAGCTGTGGAGCTCAGAGCGGTTTAACCAGATGGTTTTAATGCCCCTTGGAAGAGACTTGGAGGTCACAGAAGCTTAACAAGACGGTTTTAATGCCCCTTGGAAGAGTGTTGGAGATCGCAATGGAATAAAAAGACAATATCAATGCCCCGTAGAAGGGACGTGGAGGTCAAAGTCGCATAACAAGACGGTTTTAATGCCCATTGGAAGAGTGGTGGAGGTAGCAGTGGAAAATAGAGACAATATCAATGCCCCTTGGAAGAGTGGTGGAGAGTACAGTGGAAAAAAAAGACAATATCAATGTCACTTGGAAGAATGGTGGAGGTTACAGTGGAATAAAAATACAATATCAATGCTCCTTGGAAGAGTAGTGGAGGTTCCAATTAAATAAAAAGACAATATCAATGCCCCTTGGAAGAGACGTGGAGGTCACAGTGGAATAAAAAGACAATATTAATGCCCCTTGGAAGAGTGGTGGAGGTCGCAGTAAAATAAAAAGACAATATCAATGCCCCTTGGAAGAGTGGTGGAGGTTAAAATGGAATAAAAAGACAATATCAATGCCCTGTGTAAGAAACTTGGAGGTCACAGTAGCTTAACAAGACGGTTTTAATGCCCCATGGAAGAGTGGTGGACGTCGCAGTGGAATAAAAAGACAATATCAATGCACTTGGAAGAGTGCAGAAGGTTACATAGGAATGAAAAGACAATGTCAATGCCCCTTGGAAGAGCTGTGGAGCTCAGAGCGGTTTAACCAGACGGTTTTAATGCCCCTTGGAAGAGACTTGGAGGTCACTGTAGCTTAACAAGACGATTCTAATGCCCCTTTGAAGAGTGGTGGGGGTCACAGTGAATAAAAATACAATATCAATGCCCCTTGAAAGAGTGGTGGAAGTTACAGTGAAATAAAAAGACAATATCAATGCCCCTTGGAAGAGCTGTGGAGTACAGAGTGGTTTAACCAAACGGTTTTAGTGCCCCTTGGAAGAGACGTGGAGGTCACAGTAGCTTAACAAGACGGTTTTAATGCCCCTTGGAAGATTGGTGGAGGTTACAGTGGATTAAAAAGACAATATCAATGCCCCTTGGAAGATTGGTGGAGGTTACAGTGGAATAAAAAGACAATATCAATGCCCCTTGGAAGAGTGGTGGAGGTTACAGTGGAATAAAAAGACAATATCAATGCCCCTTGGAAGAGTGGTGGAGGTTACAGTGGAATAAAAAGACAATATCAATGCCCTGTGTAAGAGACTTTAAGGTCACAGTAGCTTAACAAGACGGTTTTAATGCCCCTTGGAAGAGTCGTGGACGTCGCAGAGGAATAAAAAGACAATATCAATGCACTTGGAAGAGTGCAGAAGGTTACAATGGAATAAAAAGACATTGTCAATGCCCCTTGGAAGAGCTGTGGAGATCAGAGCGGTTTAACCAGACGGTTTTAATGCCCCTTGGAAGAGACTTGGAGTTCACAGAAGCTTAAAAAGACGGTTTTAATGCCCCTTGGAAGAATGTTGTAGGTCGCAATGGAATAAAAAGACAGTATCAATGCCCCGTGGAAGGGACGTGGAGGTCACAGTCACATAACAAGACTGTTTTAATGCCCATTGGAAGACTGTTGGAGGTAGCAGTGTAAAACAGAGACAATATTAATGCCTCTTGGAAGAGTGGTGGAGGTTAAAATCGAATAAAAAGACAATATCAATACCTCTTGGAAGAGCTGTGGAGTACAGAGTGGTTTAACCAGATTGTTTAATGCCCCTTGGAAGAGACGTGGAGGTCACAGTAGCTTATCAAGACTGATTTAATGCCCCTTGGAAGAGCGGTGGAGGTCGCAGTGGATTAAAAAGACAATATCAATGCCCATTAGAAGAGTGGTGGAGGTCGCAGTGGAATAAAAAGACAATATCAATTCACCTTGGAAGAGATGTGGAGGTCGCAGTGGAATAAAAAGACAATATCAATGCCTCGTGGAAGAGACTTGGAGGTCACAGTAGCTTAATAAGATGGTTTTAATGCCCCTTGGAAGAGAGGTGGAGGTCGCAGAGGAATAAAAAGACGATATCAATGCCCCTTGGAAGAGTGGTGGAGTTTACAGTTGAATAAAAAGACAATATCAATGACCCCTGGAAGAGTGGTGGAGGTCGCAGTGGAATAAAAAGACAATATTAATGCCCCTGGGAAGAGTGGTGGAGGTTACATTGAAATAAAAAGACAATATCAATGCCCCTTGGAAGAGCTGTGGAGTTCACAGTGCTTTAACCAGAAGGTTTTAAGGCACCGTGGAATAGACGTGGAGGTCACAGTAGCTAAACAAGACAGTTTTAATGCTTCTTGGAAGAGTGATGGAGGTTACAGTGGAAAAAAAGACAATATCAATGCCTCTTGCAAGAGCTGTGGAGTTCAGAGTGGTTTATATTGACGGTTTTAATGCCCCTTGGAAGAGACGTGGAGGTCACAGTAGCTTAACAAGACGATTTTAATGCCCCTTGGAAGAGTGGCGGAGGTTACAGTCGAATTAAAAGACAATATCAATGCCTCTTTGAAGAGCTGTGGAGTTGAGAGTGGTTTAACCAGACGGTTTTAATGCCCCTTGGAAGAGACGTGGAGGTCACAGTAGCTTATCAAAACTATTTTAATGCCCCTTGGAAGAGTGGTGGAGGTCGCAGTGTATTAAAAAGACAATATCAATGCCCCTTAGAAGAGTGGTGGAGGTCACAGTGGAATAAAAAGACAATATCAATACCACTTGGAAGAGATGTGGAGGTTGCAGTAGCTTAACAAGACTGTTTTATTGCCTCTTGGAAGAGTGGTGGAGGTCGCAGTGGATTAAAAAGACAACATTAATTCCCATTAGAAGAGAGGTGGAAGTCGCAGTGGAATAAAAAGACAATGTCAATGCCACTTGGAAGAGTGCTGGAGGTTACAGTGGAATAAAAAGACAATATCAATGCCCCATGGAAGAGTTGTGGAGGTCACTGTAGCTTAACAAGATGGTCTGAATGCCCCTTGGAAGAGTGGTGGAGTTCAGAGTGGTTTAAATTGACGGTTTTAATGCCCTTTGGAAGAGACGTGGAGGTCACAGTGGATTAAAAAGACAATATCAATATCCCTTGGAAGAGTGTTGGAGGTCGCAGTGGATTAAAAAGACAATATTAATGCCCCTTGGAAGAGAGGTGGAGGCCGCAGTGGAATAAAAAGACAATATCAATGCTGCTTGGAAGAGTGGTGGATGTTACAGTCAAATAAAAAGACAATATCAATGTCTCTTGTAAGAGCTATGGAGTTCAGAGTGTTTAACCAGACGGTTTTAATGCCTCTTGGAAGAGACGAGGAGGTCACAGTAGCTTAACAAGTCTGTTTTAATGCCCCTTGGAAGAGTGGTGGAGATCGTTGTGGATTTAAAAGATAAAATCAATGCCCTTTAGAAGAGTGGTGGAGGTTGCAGTGGAATAAAAAGACAATATCAATGCCCCTTGGAAGATTGGTGGAGGTTACAGTGGAATAAAAAGACAATATCAATGCCCCTTGGAAGATTGGTGGAGGTTACAGTGGAATAAATAGACAATATCAATGCCCCTTGGAAGAGTGGTGGAGGTTACAGTGGAATAAAAAGACAATATCAATGCCCCTTGGAAGAGTGGTGGAGGTAACAGTGGAATAAAAAGACAATATTAATGCCCTGTGTAAGAAACTTGGAGGTCACAGTAGCTTAACAAGACGGTTTTAATGCCCCTTGGAAGAGTCGTGGACGTCGCAGAGGAAAAAAAAGCCAATATTAATGCACTTGGAATAGTGCAGAAGGTTACAATGGAATAAAAAGACATTGTCAATGCCCCTTCGAAGAGCTGTGGAGATCAGAGCGGTTTAACCAGACGGTTTTAATGCCCCTTGGAAGAGACTTGGAGGTCACAGAAGCTTAACAAGACGGTTTTAATGCCCCTTGGAAGAATGGTGTAGGTCTCAATGGAATAAAAAGACAATATCAATGCCCCGTGGAAGGGACGTGGAGGTCACAGTCGCATAACAAGACTGTTTTAATGCCCATTGGAAGACTGTTAGAGGTAGCAGTGTAAAACAGAGACAATATCAATGCCCCATGGAAGAGTGGTGGAGGTTACAATCGAATAAAAAGACAATATCAATGCCTCTTGGAAGAGCTGTGGAGTACAGAGTGGTTTAACCAGACTGTTTAATGCCCCTTGGAAGAGACGTGGAGGTCACAGTAGCTTATCAAGACTGATTTAATGCCCCTTGGAAGAGCGGTGGATGTCGCAGTGGATTAAAAAGACAATATCAATGCCCATTAGAAGAGTGCTGGAGGTCGCAGTGGAATAAAAAGACAATATCAATGCCCCTTGGAAGAGCTGTGGAGTTCACAGTGCTTTAACCAGAAGGTTTTAAGGCACCGTGGAATAGACGTGGAGGTCACAGTAGCTAAACAAGACAGTTTTAATGCTTCTTGGAAGAGTGATGGAGGTTACAGTGGAAAAAAAAGACAATATCAATGCCTCTTGCAAGAGCTGTGGAGTTCAGAGTGGTTTATATTGACGGTTTTAATGCCCCTTGGAAGAGACGTGGAGGTCACAGTAGCTTAACAAGACGGTTTTAATGCCCCTTGGAAGAGTGGCGGAGGTTACAGTCGAATAAAAAGACAATATCAATGCCTCTTGGAAGAGCTGTGGAGTTGAGAGTGGTTTAACCAGACGGTTTTAATGCCCCTTGGAAGAGACGTGGAGGTCACAGTAGCTTATCAAAACTGTTTTAATGCCCCTTGGAAGAGTGGTGGAGGTCGCAGTGTATTAAAAAGACAATATCAATGCCCCTTAGAAGAGTGGTGGAGGTCACAGTGGAATAAAAAGACAATATCAATACCACTTGGAAGAGATGTGGAGGTTGCAGTAGCTTAACAAGACTGTTTTATTGCCTCTTGGAAGAGTGGTGGAGGTCGCAGTGGATTAAAAAGACAACATTAATTCCCATTAGAAGAGAGGTGGAAGTCGCAGTGGAATAAAAAGACAATGTCAATGCCACTTGGAAGAGTGCTGGAGGTTACAGTGGAATAAAAAGACAATATCAATGCCCCATGGAAGAGTTGTGGAGGTCACTGTAGCTTAACAAGATGGTCTGAATGCCCCTTGGAAGAGTGGTGGAGTTCAGAGTGGTTTAAATTGACGGTTTTAATGCCCTTTGGAAGAGACGTGGAGGTCACAGTGGATTAAAAAGACAATATCAATGTCCCTTGGAAGAGTGTTGGAGGTCGCAGTGGATTAAAAAGACAATATTAATGCCCCTTGGAAGAGAGGTGGAGGCCGCAGTGGAATAAAAAGACAATATCAATGCTGCTTGGAAGAGTGGTGGATGTTACAGTCAAATAAAAAGACAATATCAATGTCTCTTGTAAGAGCTATGGAGTTCAGAGTGTTTAACCAGACGGTTTTAATGCCTCTTGGAAGAGACGAGGAGGTCACAGTAGCTTAACAAGTCTGTTTTAATGCCCCTTGGAAGAGTGGTGGAGATCGTTGTGGATTTAAAAGATAAAATCAATGCCCTTTAGAAGAGTGGTGGAGGTTGCAGTGGAATAAAAAGACAATATCAATGCCCCTTGGAAGATTGGTGGAGGTTACAGTGGAATAAAAAGACAATATCAATGCCCCTTGGAAGATTGGTGGAGGTTACAGTGGAATAAATAGACAATATCAATGCCCCTTGTAAGAGTGGTGGAGGTTACAGTGGAATAAAAAGACAATATCAATGCCTCTTGGAAGAGTGGTGGAGGTAACAGTGGAATAAAAAGACAATATTAATGCCCTGTGTAAGAAACTTGGAGGTCACAGTAGCTTAACAAGACGGTTTTAATGCCCCTTGGAAGAGTCGTGGACGTCGCAGAGGAAAAAAAAGCCAATATCAATGCACTTGGAAGAGTGCAGAAGGTTACAATGGAATAAAAAGACATTGTCAATGCCCCTTCGAAGAGCTGTGGAGATCAGAGCGGTTTAACCAGACGGTTTTAATGCCCCTTGGAAGAGACTTGGAGGTCACAGAAGCTTAACAAGACGGTTTTAATGCCCCTTGGAAGAATGTTGTAGGTCTCAATGGAATAAAAAGACAATATCAATGCCCCGTGGAAGGGACGTGGAGGTCACAGTCGCATAACAAGACTGTTTTAATGCCCATTGGAAGACTGTTAGAGGTAGCAGTGTAAAACAGAGACAATATCAATGCCCCATGGAAGAGTGGTGGAGGTTACAATCGAATAAAAAGACAATATCAATGCCTCTTGGAAGAGCTGTGGAGTACAGAGTGGTTTAACCAGACTGTTTAATGCCCCTTGGAAGAGACGTGGAGGTCACAGTAGCTTATCAAGACTGATTTAATGCCCCTTGGAAGAGCGGTGGAGGTCGCAGTGGATTAAAAAGACAATATCAATGCCCATTAGAAGAGTGGTGGAGGTCGCAGTGGAATAAAAAGACAATATCAATGCCTCGTG
Source organism: Phyllobates terribilis (assembly GCF_046119375.1). Classification (NCBI taxonomy): domain Eukaryota; kingdom Metazoa; phylum Chordata; class Amphibia; order Anura; family Dendrobatidae; genus Phyllobates; species Phyllobates terribilis. The sequence goes on along the minus strand of NW_027362775.1, from coordinate 15,475,145 downwards.
GAAGAGACTTGGAGGTCACAGTAGCTTAATAAGATGGTTTTAATGCCCCTTGGAAGAGAGGTGGAGGTCGCAGTGGAATAAAAAGACAATATTAATGCCCCTGGGAAGAGTGGTGGAGGTTACATTGGAATAAAAAGACAATATCAATGCCCCTTGGAAGAGCTGTGGAGTTCACAGTGCTTTAACCAGAAGGTTTTAAGGCACCGTGGAATAGACGTGGAGGTCGCAGTAGCTAAACAAGACGGTTTTAATGCTTCTTGGAAGAGTGATGGAGGTCACAGTGGATTAAAAAGACAAAATCAATGCATCTTGGAAGAGTGGTGGAGGATACAGTGGAAAAAAAAGACAATATCAATGCCTCTTGCAAGAGCTGTGGAATTCAGAGTGGTTTATATTGACGGTTTTAATGCCCCTTGGAAGAGACGTGGAGGTCACAGTAGCTTAACAAGACGGTTTTAATGCCCCTTGGAAGAGTGGTGGAGGTTACAGTCGAATAAGAAGACAATATCAATGCCTCTTGGAAGAGCTGTGGAGTTCAGAGTGGTTTAACCAGATGGTTTTAATGCCACTTGGAAGAGACGTGGAGGTCACAGTAGCTTATCAAAACTGTTTTAATGCCCCTTGGAAAAGTGGTGGAGGTCGCAGTGTATTAAAAAGACAATATCAATGCTCCTTAGAAGAGTGGTGGAGGTCACAGTGGAATAAAAAGACAATATCAATACCACTTGGAAGAGATGTGGAGGTTGCAGTAGTTAACAAGACGGTTTTAATGCCCCTTGGAAAAGTGGTGGAGGTCACAGTGGATTAAAAAGACAATATCAATGCCCCGTGAAAGAGTGGTGGAGGTTACAGTGAAATAAAAAGACAATATCAATGCCTCTTGAAAGAGCTATGGAGTTCAGAGTGGTTTAACCAGATGGTTTTAATGCCCCTTGAAAGAGTGGTGGAGGTCGCAGTGCATTAAAAAGACATTATCAATACCCCTTGGAAGAATGGTGGAGGTTACAGTGGAATAAAAATACAATATCAATGCCCTTTGGAAGAGCTGTGGAGTTCAGAGTGGTTTAACCAGACAGTTTTAATGCCCCTTGGAAGAGATCTGGAGGTCACAGTAGCTTAACAAGACTGTTTTAATGCCTCTTGTAAGAGTGGTGGAGGTCGCAGTGGATTAAAAAGACAATATCAATGCCCCTTAGAAGAGAGGTAGAAGTCGCAGTTGAATATAAAGACAATATCAATACCCCTTGGAAGAGTGTTGGAGGATACAGAGGAATAAAAAGACAATATTAATGCCCCGTCTAATAGACATGGACGTTACAGTATCTAAACAAGATGTTTTTAATGCACCTTGGGAGAGTTGTGGAGGTCGCAGTGGAATAAAAAGACAAAACAATGCCCCTTGGAAGAGTGGTGGAGGTTACAGTGGAATAAAAAGACAATATGAATGCCCCATGGAAGAGTTGTGGAGGTCACTGTAGCTTATCAAAACTATTTTAATGCCCCTTGGTAGAGTGTTGGAGGTCGCAGTGTATTAAAAAGACAATATCAATGTCCCTTAGAAGAGTGGTGGAGGTCACAGTGGAATAAAAAGACAATATCAATACCAATTGGAAGAGATGTGGAGGTTGCAGTAGATTAACAAGACTGTTTTAATGCCCCTTGGAAAAGTGGTGGAGGTCACAGTGGATTAAAAAGACAATATCAATGCCCCGTGGCAGACACGTGGAGGTCACAGTAGCTTAACAAGACAGTTTTAATGCCTCTTGGAAGAGTGGTGGAGGTCGCAGTGAAATAAAAAGACAATATCAATGCCCCTTGAAAGAGTGGTGGAGGTTACAGTGAAATAAAAAGACAATATCAATGCCTCTTGAAAGAGCTATGGAGTTCAGAGTGGTTTAACCAGATGGTTTTAATGCCCCTTGGAAGAGTGGTGGAGGTCGCAGTGCATTAAAAAGACATTATCAATGCCCCTTAGAAGAGAGGTAGAAGTCGCAGTTGAATATAAAGACAATATCAATACCCCTTGGAAGAGTGGTGGAGGATACAGTGGAATAAAAAGACAATATCAATGCCCCGTGGAATAGACATGGACGTTACATTATCTAAACAAGATGTTTTTAATGCACCTTGGGAGAGTGGTGGAAGTCGTAGTGGAATAAAAAGACAATATCAATGACCCCTTGAAAGAGTGCTGTAGGTTACAGTGGAGTAAAAAGACAATATCAATGCCTCTTGCAAGAGCTGTGGAGTTCAGAGTTGTTGAAATTGACGGATTTAATGCACCTTGGAATAGACGTGGAGGTCACAGCAGCATCACAATACGATTTTAATGCCCCTTGGAAGAGTGGTGAAGATCCCAGTGGAATAAAAAGACAATATAAATGCCCCTTGGAATAGTGGTGGAGGTTACAGTGGAATAAAAAGACAATATCAATGCCCCGTGAAAGAGACGTGGAGGTCACAGTAGCTAAACAAGACGGTTTTAATGCCCCTTGGAAGAGAGGAGGAAGTTGCAGTGGAATAAAAAGACAATATCAATGCCCTTGGAAGAGTGCTGGAGGTTACATTGGAATAAAAAGACAATATCAATGCCCCTTGCAAGAGCTGTGAAGTTCAGAGTGGTTTAAATTGACAGTTTTAATGCCCCGTGGAATTGACGTGGAGGTCAAAGTAGCTTAACAAGACGGTTTTAATGGCCCTTGGAAGAGTGGTGGAGGTCGCAGTTGATTAAAAAGACAAGATCAATGCCCCTTGGAAGAGTAGTGGAGGTCACTGTAGCTTAACAAGATGGTCTTAATGCCGCTTGGAAGAGTGGTGGAGGTCGCAGTGGAATAAAAAGACAATGTCAATGCCCCTTGGAAGAGTGGTGGAGGTTAGAGTGGAATAAAAAGACAATACCAATGCTCCTTGGAAGAGCTGTAGAGTTCAGAGTGGTTTTACCATATGGTTTTAATGCCCCTTGGAAGAGAAGTCGACGTCACAGTAGCATAACAAGACGGTTTTAATGCCCCTTGGAAGAGTGGTGGAATTCGCAGTGGATTAAAAAGACAATATCAATGCCCCTTGGAGGAGGGGTGGAGGTCGCAGTGGAATAAAAAGACAATATCAATGAACCGTGGAAGGGACGTGGAGGTCACAGTAGCTTAACAAGACGGTTTTAATTCCCTTTGAAAGAGTGTTGGAGGTTGCAGGGGATTAATATGACAATAGCAATGCCCATTGGAAGAGTGGTGGAGGTCGCAGTGGAATATAAATACTAAATCAATGACGCTTGGAAGAGAGGTGGAGGTTACAGTGGAATAAAAAGACAATATCAATGCCCCTTGGAAGAGCTGTGGAGGTCACAGTAGCTTAACAAGGCTGTTTTAATGTCCCTTGGAAGAGTGGTGGAGGTCGCAGTGGATTAAAAAGTCAACATTAATGACCATTAGAAGAGAGGTGGAAGTCGCAGTGGAATAAAAAGACAATGTCAATGCCACTTGGAAGAGTGCTGGGGGTTACAATGGAATAAAAAGACAATATCAATGCCCCATGGAAGAGTTGTGGAGGTCACTGTAGCTTAACAAGATGGTCTGAATGACCCTTGGAAGAGTGGTGGAGTTCAGAGTGGTTTAAATTGACGGTTTTAATGCCCTTTGGAAGAGACGAGGAGGTCACAGTGGATTAAAAAGACAATATCAATGCCCCTTGGAAGAGTGTTGGAGGTCGCAGTGGATTAAAAAGACAATATCAATGCCCCTTGGAAGAGAGGTGGAGGCCGCAGTGGAATAAAAAGACAATATCAATGCCGCTTGGAAGTGTGGTGGATGTTACAGTCGAATAAAAAGACAATATCAATGTCTCTTGTAAGAGCTATGGAGTTCAGAGTGTTTAACCAGATGGTTTTAATGCCTCTTGGAAGAGACGAGGAGGTCACAGTAGCTTAACAAGTCTGTTTTAATGCCCCTTGGAAGAGTGGTGGAGATTGTTGTGGATTTAAAAGATAAAATCAATGCCCTTTAGAAGAGTGGTGGAGGTTGCAGTGGAATAAAAAGACAATATCAATGCCCCTTGGAAGATTGGTGGAGGTTACAGTGGAATAAAAAGACAATATCAATGCCCCTTGGAAGATTGGTGGAGGTTACAGTGGAATAAAAAGACAATATCAATACCCCTTGGAAGAGTGGTGGAGGTTACAGTGGAATAAAAAGACAATATCAATGCCCCTTGGAAGAGTGGTGGAGGTAACAGTGGAATAAAAAGACAATTTCAATGCCCTGTGTAAGAAACTTGGAGGTCACAGTAGCTTAACAAGACGGTTTTAATGCCCCTTGGAAGAATCGTGGACGTCGCAGAGGAATAAAAAGACAATATCAATGCACTTGGAAGAGTGCAGAAGGTTACAATGGAATAAAAAGACATTGTCAATGCCCCTTGGAAGAGCTGTGGAACTCAGAGCGGTTTAACCAGACGGTTTTAATGCCCCTTGAAAGAGACTTGGAGGTCGCAGAAGCTTAACAAGACGGGTTTAATGCCCCTTGGAAGAGTGTTGGAGGTCGCAATGGAATAAAAAGACAATATCAATGCCCCGTGGAAGGGACGTGGAGGTCACAGTCGCATAACAAGACGGTTTTAATGCCCATTGGAAGAGTGGTGGAGGTAGCAGTGGAAAACAGAGACAATATCAATGCCCCTTGGAAGAGTGGTGGAGGTTACAGCGGAATAAAAAGACAATATCAATGCCCCTTGGAAGAATGGTGAAGGTTACAGTGGAATAAAAAGACAATATCAATGTCCCTTGGAAGAATGGTGGAGGTTACAGTGGAATAAAAAGACAATATCAATGCCCCTTGGAAGAGTGGTGGAGGTTCCAATTAAATAAAATGACAATTTCAATGCCTCTTGAAAGAGACGTGGAGGTCACAGTGGAATAAAAAGACAATATTAATGCCCCTTGGAAGAGTGGTGGAGGTCGCAGTAAAATAAAAAGACAATATCAATGCCCCTTGGAAGAGTGGTGGAGTTTACAGTGGAATAAAAAGACAATATCAATGCCCTGTGTAAGAAACTTGGAGGTCACAGTAGCTTAACAAGATGGTTTTAATGCCCCTTGGAAGAGTCGTGGACGTTCCTGTGGAGTAAAAAGACAATATCAATGCCCTTGGAAGAGTGCCGAAGGTTACATAGGACTAAAAAGACATTGTCAATGCCCCTTGGAAGAGCTGTGGAGCTCAGAGCGGTTTAACCAGACGGTTTTAATGCCCCTTGTAAGAGACTTGGAGGTCACTGTAGCTTAACAAGACGGTTTTAATGCCCCTTGGAAGAGTGGTGGGGGTCACAGTGGAATAAAAATACAATATCAATGCCCCTTGAAAGAGTGGTGGAACTTACAGTGAAATAAAAAGACAATATCAATGCCCCTTGGAAGAGCTGTGGAGTACAGAGTGGTTTAACCAAATGGTTTTAGTGCCCCTTGGAAGAGACGTGGAGATCACAGTAGCTTAACAAGACGGTTTTAATGCCCCTTGGAAGAGTGGTGGAGGTCGCAGTGGAATAAAAAGACAATATCAATTCCCCGTGGAAGAGTGATGGAGGTTGCAGTGGAATAAAAAGACAATATCAATGCCCCGTGGAAGGGACGTGGAGGTCACAGTAGCTTCACAAGACGGTTTTAATGCCCCTTGGAAGAGAGGTGGAGGTCGCAGTTGATCAAAAAGACAACATCAATGCCCCCTGGAAGAGTGGTGGAGGTTGCAGTGAAATAAAAAGACAATATCAATGCCGCTTGGAAGAGAGGTGGATGTTACAGTCGAATAAAAAGACAATATCAATGTCTCTTGTAAGAGCTATGGGGTTCAGAGTGTTTAACCAGACGGTTTTAATGGCCCTTGGAAGAGACGAGGAGGTCACACTAGCTTAACAAGACTGTTTTAATGCCCCTTGGAAGAGTGGTGGAGATCGTTGTGGATTTAAAAGACAAAATCAATGCCCCTTAGAAGAGTGGTGGAGGTTGCAGTGGAATAAAAAGACAATATCAATGCCCCTTGGAAGATTGGTGGAGGTTACAGTGGAATAAAAAGACAATATCAATGCCCCTTGGAAGATTGGTGGAGGTTACAGTGGAATAAAAAGACAATATCAATACCCCTTGGAAGAGTGGTGGAGGATACAGTGGAATAAAAAGACAATATCAATGCCCCTTGGAAGAGTGGTGGAGGTTACAGTGCAATAAAAAGACAATATCAATGCCCTGTGTAAGAAACTTGGAGGTCACATTAGCTTATCAAGATGGTTTTAATGCCCCTTGGAAGAGTGGTGGATGTCGCAGAGGAATAAAAAGACAATATCAATGCCCCTTGGAAGAGCTGTGGAGCTCAGAGCGGTTTAACCAGACGGTTTTAATGCCCATTGGAAGAGACTTGGAGGTCACTGTAGCTTAACAAGATGGTTTAAATGCCCCTTAGAAGAGTGGTGGGGGTCACAGTGGAATAAAAATACAATATCAATGCCCCTTGAAAGAGTGGTGGAAGTTACAGTGAAATAAAAAGACAATATCAATGCCCCTTGGAAGAGCTGTGGAGTACAGAGTGGTTTAACCAAACGGTTTTAGTGCCCCTTGGAAGAGACGTGGAGGTCACAGTAGCTTAACAAGACGGTTTTAATGCCCCTTGGAAGAGTTGTGGAGGTCGCAGGGGAATAAAAAGACAATATCAATGCCCCTTGGAAGAGTGGTGGAGGTTACAGGGGAATAAAAAGATAATATCAATGCCTCTTGGAAGAGTGGTGGAGGTTACAGTGGAATAAAAAGACAATATCAATGCCCCGTGGAAGAGACGTGGACATCACAGTAGCTTATCAAGACGGTTTTAATGCCTCTTGGCAGAGTGGTGGAGGTTGCAGTGGAATAAAATACAATAACAATGCCCTGTGGAAGAGACGTGGAGGTCACAGTAGCTTAACAAGACGGTTTTAATGCCCCTTAGAACAGTGGTGGAGGTTACAGCGTAATAAAAGACAATATCAATGCCCTTTGGAAGAGTGGAGGAGGTCGCAGTGGAATAAAAAGACAATATCAATGCCCCTTGGAAGAGTGGCGGAGGTCGCAGTGGAATAACCTCACTGGTACATGCTCTTCATAACTTCTCTGCTTGCTGTGTCTGCTGTAATCTAATGGTCTGCTTTGCTGATTCACCTCACTGGTACATGCTCTGCATAACTTCTCTGCTTGCTGTGTCTGCTGTAATCTAATGCTCTGCTTTGCTGATTCACCTCACTGGTACATGCTCTGCATAACTTCTCTGCTTGCTGTGTCTGCTGTAATCTAATGCTCTGCTTTGCTGATTCACCTCACTGGTACATGCTCTGCATAACTTCTCTGCTTTATCTGTCCCACTCCATTCAAAACCCACATATGTCTGTCCCTTCCCCACTATAGATCTTATCTGATTTTTAGAGGTGCTAAACTGCAGAGACTAGATTCCTAGCTCTGTGTTTGATCACCCAGCCATCTCCTGGTGAGATAACCAGCTGCTAATTTAGCCATATGCAGCTCCCACAATGCCCTTCACCTGATAGTTTTATGTGCCCTATATATTTAGAAGCTTTGTAAGGGGTGCACGCGTCTTCTTGTGCAAAGTGCCTTCGGAGATAAGTGGCAGTTATTTCAGAGGCAGTTAGTCAGGGCAGGAGGGCGGTAACCAACACTTTGAACACTTACTCTCTTTTAACTATGTTTCTGTTAGCTCTCACATTTTCCTCTATAGTCCTCCACTTTCTAGTAACCCCTCAAATCCCTACACCTAGTAAAAAACTCTTCATCTCTCTCTCCATCCTCCCCATTCATCTCACCTCCTCCTCCAAATTATTCCTAAACATTCAATTCTGGATCTCCAAACACAGAAGGCCACCTCATGCTCTCTCTTTCTCCCACCTGCTAACACTTTCTCTGCTCCTCCTCACTGCTGGAGATATCTCTCCAAATCCTGGTCCTCCTCGCCATATCCCCACAGTTACTTATTCCTCCTATCCACAACCTTCCACAAACTGTCGCAACCCTTCTAACCTCATACCCATTCAACCAATCCCCACTCCCTTAGTTGCTCTAACAGGAGCTCTATGGAACGCTCGCTCTGTCTGCAACAAACTTTCCTTCATCCACGATCTTTTCATTACAAACAAACTTTCCTTCCTCGCCATCACTGAAACCTGGCTCACCCCCTCTGACTCAGCCTCCCCAGCTGCACTTTCATATGGCGGATTCCACCTTTCCCACACCCCCCGCCCCAACGGCAAACATGGCGGAGGCGTAGGTTTTCTCCTATCAGAACACTGCGATTTCACCCAAATCCCACTGCCACCCTCCGTTACACTCCCCTCTTTTGAGGTGCACTGTGTGCGCATCTATTCCCCCTCCAACCTCCAACTGGCCATCGTTTACCGACCCCCAGGGCAAGCCACCACCTTCTTAGACCACTTCACCACTTGGCTGCTTCACTTCCTCTCCACTGACATCCCCACTATCATAATGGGTGACTTCAGCATCCCCATTAACACTTCCCACTCATCTGTCTCTAAGTTCCTATCTCTCACTTCCTCCTTCAGACTCACTCAATGGTCTTCCACACCCACCCACAAAGATGGCCACTCACTGGACCTCATCTTCAACCGCCTCTGTTCCCTTTCTAACCTCTCTAACTCACCTCTCCCTCTCTATGATCACAGCCTACTTACATTCTCTTCTCTTTCCTCCCCGGGGCAACAATACCCACTCCACAAACTTGCATACCCTCGCAGAAATCTCAAACACCTTGACTTACACTCACTCTCTGAATCCCTCCTCCCTCTTACAGACATAAATTCCTTACACGATGCAGACGTTGCTGCTGCTTCATGTAACACCACAATAGCTGCAGCTCTAGACTCGATCGCCCCTCTCACACACACCACATCTCGCACATTCAACAGGCAACCCTGGCACACTAAACCTACTAAAGAACTGCGCCGGGGCTCCAGGGTTGCGGAGCTGAGATGGAAAAGGTCTCACTCCATCGAGCACTTCATCGCATTCAAGCAATCCCTCACAAATTTCAAGTCCGCACTCACTACAGCAAAACAAACCTACTTCTCATCTCTCATATCCTCCCTATCTCACAACAATAAACAGCTATTTAACACTTTCAACTCTCTCCTTCGTCCCCCAGCACCTCCTCCCTCTTCTCTCATCTCAGCTGACGACTTTGCCTCATTCTTCAAACAGAAGATTGACACCATCAGACAAAACTTTTGCCTAAAGTCCACACAACCCCTCCTCATATCTATTCAACCCTCCTCCTCCAAACCCCACTTCTCCACCATTACAGAAGGTCAAGTCTCCTATTTACTCTCCAAATCACACCTCACCACCTGCGAACTTGACCCAATCCCATCCCACCTCATCACTAACCTTACCACAGTCTTCATCCCAACCCTAACCCACCTCTTCAATCTGTCACTAACAACCGGTGTCTTCCTCTCATGTTTGAAATATGCCGCAATCACACCCATCCTCAAAAAGCCCTCCCTTGACCCTTCCTCTCTGACTAGCTACCGCCCCATATCACTCCTCCCCTTTGCCTCAAAACTACTAGAACAACATGTCCACCTTGAACTGTCCTCCCACCTCTCCTCCTGCTCCATCTTCGACCGCCTGCAATCTGGCTTCCGACCGCATCACTCGACTGAAACTGCCCTGGCCAAAGTCACCAACGACCTACTGAATGCCAAATCCAAGCGACACTACTCCATCCTCCTCCTTCTGGACCTGTCAACTGCCTTTGACACAGTGGACCATTCCCTCTTACTCCAGATTCCCTCATCTCTTGGCATCACGGACTTGGCTCTATCTTGGATCTCCTCATGCTTAACAGACAGGACATTCAGCGTCTCCCACTCACGCACCACCTCCTCATCTCGCCCCCTATCTGTCGGTGTCCCCCAAGGTTCAGTTCTAGGACCTCTGCTCTTCTCCATCTACACCTTTGGCCTGGGACAGCTCATAGAGTCTCACGGTTTACAGTATCACCTCTATGCTGACGACACACAGATCTACCTCTCTGGACCCGATATCTCCTCCCTACTAACCAAAATCCCACAATATCTGTCCGCCATGTCATCCTTCTTCTCTGACAGATTTCTAAAACTCAACATGGATAAAACAGAGTTCATCATCTTTCCACCTTCTCATTCACATCCCCCATCTGACCTAACCATCAACGTCAATGGCTGTTCACTCTCCCCAGTCACACAAGCTCGCTGCCTTGGAGTAACCCTGGACTCTGATCTCTCCTTCAAGCCACATATCCAAGCCATTTCCACTTCCTGCCGACTCCAACTCAAAAACATCTCCCGGATCCGTGCATTCCTCAGCAACGACTCTGCAAAAACACTAGTGCATGCCCTCATTATATCCCGCCTTGACTACTGCAACCTCCTGCTCCGTGGCCTCCCTTACAACACTCTTGCGCCTCTCCAATCTATCCTATACTCTGCTGCTCGACTAATTCACCTGTTCCCCCGCTATTCCCCGGCCTCTCTTCTCTGTCAATCTCTTCACTGGCTCCCCATTGCCCAGAGAATCCAGTTCAAAACTCTAACCATGGCATACAAAGCCATCCACAACCTGTCTCCCCCATACATGTGTGACCTAGTCTCTTGGTACTTACCTGCACGCAACCTCCGATCCTCACAAGATCTCCTTCTCTACTCCCCTCTTATCTCCTCCTCCCACAATCGTATACAAGATTTCTCCCGTGCATCCCCCCTACTCTGGAACTCTCTACCCCAACACATCAGACTCTCGCCGACCGCAGAAACCTTCAAAAGAAACCTGAAGACCCACCTCTTCCGACAAGCCTACAAACTGCAGCAACCACCGCTGCACGACCAGCTCTACCCTCACCTAATGTATCCTCACTAGTGTTGAGAGAACATGCTCGACACTGCTCGGTACTCGCCCGAGCATCACGCTACTCGGGATGTTCGGCGAGCACCGAGCATTTCCGGGTTACTCGGGCGGGAGCTCGGGTCTCCGCCGTGCATGTTTGGCGCTCTTTACAGAGCCAATGCACATGAAGGGATTGCCAGCCAGTCACTGTAATGCTGCAGCCATGTTGGTTGTGGGCATTACAGTGATTGGCTGGCCGCACAGCGTCACCTCGAGTATTTAAAATGGGGCTCCGCCATCTTGGACACAGTCTCTCCGGATTAGACAGTGTAGGGACAGCGCTGCTGATTTAGGGAGAGATATAAACTGCGAAATAGTTAGTGTAGGGTCTGTAAAGGCTGCCAGAACAAACAAACAGTCATTTTCAGGACTAATTTCCATCCCAGATACCAGGCAGGCAGGCTGTATAGGAGACACAGTGGTTATGCCAGCAAATGCTGCATTACAGTCCTGTGTGCTCCTGTTGCTGAAATTGCTGGACTTAGCACCAGGTGTCGGGGGCCAGGAAAAATCCTTTTTTTTTCATCTAAATCCTCCTTTTTTTTCCTCCTTCACATTGTACAAATACCCGTCTTATTAACCATTTGGTGTGTCCCCCCCCCCAAAAAAAAGCGTGTCTCTGATTTTTCAGACACCAATATAACTGTTGAAAATAGTCTTGTGTAGGCTAGAGAAACAGAAGTGTTGTTTTGCACTTCCACGGTTCAAACCTCTGTATTATCCATTTTGGGCCATTTGTATCTAAAAAAAAACCAGTTTGAGTGTGTCGCTCACTGTTCAGCCGCAAATATCTCTATTAAAAAAGTGTGGTATACCCCAGTAAACAATAACTGTGGTTTTGCCATCCCACGGTAAAAAATCTCTATTATTCAGCTTTTGGTAGTTTTTTCCGTAAAGAAAAACAGTAGTGTCTCCTGACTGTTGTGACACAAAAATATATCTGTTGAAAATAGTCTTGTGTAGGCCCGACATCCCAGTGTGGTTTCGCAGTTCCACGGGTCAAATCGCTGTACTATCCAGTTTTGGGCCTTTGGTATCTAAAAAAAAGCAGTTTGAGTGTGTCGCTCACTGTTCAGGCGCAAATGTCTCTATTTAAAAAAGTATGGTATACCCCAGTAAACAATAACTGTGGTTTTGCCATCGCACGGTAAAAAATCTCTATTATTCAGCTTTTGGTAGTTTTTTCCGTAAAGAAAAACAGTAGTGTCTCCTGACTGTTGTGACACAAAAATATATCTGTTGAAAATAGTCTTGTGTAGGCCCGACATCCCAGTGTGGTTTCGCAGTTCCACGGGTCAAATCGCTGTACTATCCAGTTTTGGGCCTTTGGTATCTAAAAAAAAAGCAGTTTGAGTGTGTCGCTCACTGTTCAGCCGCAAATATCTCTATTTAAAAAAGTGTGGTATACCCCAGTAAACAATAACTGTAGTTTTGCCATCCCACGGTAAAAAAATCTCTATTATTCGGCTTTTGATAGTTTTTTCCGTAAAGAAAAACAATAGTGTCGCCTGACTGTTGTGACACAAAAATATATCTGTTGAAAATAGTCTTGTGTAGGCCCGACATCCCAGTGTGGTTTCGCAGTTCCAAGGGTCAAATCGCTGTACTATCCAGTTTTGGGCCTTTGGTATCTAAAAAAAAAGCAGTTTGAGTGTGTCGCTTACTGTTCAGCCGCAAATATCTCTATTTAAAAAAGTGTGGTATACCCCAGTAAAAAATAACTGTGGTTTTGCCATCCCACGGTAAAAAATCTCTATTATTCAGCTTTTGGTAGTTTTTTCAATAAAGAAAAACAGTAGTGTCGCCTGACTGTTGTGACACAAAAATATATCTGTTGAAAATAGTCTTGTGTAGGCCCGACATCCCAGTGTGGTTTCACAGTTCCACGGGTCAAATCGCTGTACTATCCAGTTTTGGGCCTTTGGTATCTAAAAAAAAAGCAGTTTGAGTGTGTCGCTCACTGTTCAGCTGCAAATATCTCTATTTAAAAAAGTGTGGTATACCCCAGTAAACAATAACTGTGGTTTTCCTCTTCCACGGTTCTAATCTACTCTTTATTACCCTTTTTCCATTGATAGTGCAAGTGTAAGCTATTTTACTTCATTTACAATGGGCAAGGAGCGTGGCAAGGGACGTGGAAGTGGACGTTCTGGTGATGGTTTGTGCAGAGGACGGAGCCGTGGCCAAGGTGAAAATGTGCCACAACCAACAGCCACATCTTCTCGCTCCCACTTCTTGACCGAATTACTAGGGAAGCAAAGAACAACACCAGTATTGAGAACTGATCAGTGTCAACAGGTTATTAATTGGATAGCAGATAATACTTCCAGTTACCTGGGCACCACCACCTCCGGTCTGTCTTCCACACGGTCAACTCTTAGTAGCCGTGAGTCTCGACCGCATACTCCTCCTCACCCTGATGCTCCTTCCTCCCACCATGCCGAGTGTCGTCAGACAGCAAGTGATCCCACACTTGGACACTCTGAAGAGCTGTTCACTGGTCCATTTCCATATTTGGGCCCCTCGCCTTATACGCTTGAAGTGGTGGAAGAGGAGATCCCATGTTGCGATGCCCAAATATTTGAACAGCCACGGCCACAGGAAGTCGACGTTGGCAATCTGTCACAAGAGGTGGACGATGACGAGACACAATTGACAGGAAGTGAGGAGGAGGATCGTGGTGCGCAAGTGGAAGAGGAGGAGGTGGTGGAAGATCTAGTAACTGACCCAACGTGGAAGGAGGACATGCAGAGTGAGGCCAGCAGCACACAGGGGGAGAGAGGCAGGGTACCCCAACAGGCAGGAAGAAGCAGTGTGGTGGCCGCAGACAGAAGGCAGGCAACTGTTCCCCGTAACACCAGCACGAGGGACGTTGCCAGTACAAGCGGTAGGTCTTCCAGAGTCTGGAATTTTTTTAAAGACTCTGCTGATAACCCCAAAAAGGCCATATGTTCCACCTGCCATGCCAGCATCAGCAGGGGTGACAAAACTACCAGCCTGACCACCACCAGCATGATCAGGCACATGGCAGCAAAGCACCCGACTTTGTGGGGCGAAACCCAGGGTCCACGACCAGTGTCAGCGGGTGTCACCACTGCTTCTTCCACTGTTGTGCGTGCAATAGAACCCCCTGTTGTGTGTGCAAGGCAATCCCCTGTCCATACTGCATGTAAAGATGCCCCCTCCTCTCAGTCTTCACTTGTTATGGCAGTTTCTCAAGAAACAGCATCAACGTCCACGTCCACGTCCCACCGCAGCGTTCAATTGTCCATATCCCAGACCTTTGAACGAAAGCGGAAATTTGCAGCTAACGCCCCACAGGCCACAGTCCTAAATTTGCACATTTCACGACTGCTTGCATTGGAAATGCTGCCTTTTAGGCTGGTAGAGACGGAATCCTTCCGCAATCTTATGGCGGTGGCCGTCCCTCGGTACTCGGTCCCCAGCCGAAACTATTTTGCCCGGTGTGCCATCCCCGCACTACACAAACACGTGTCCCAAAGCATCTGCCGTGCCCTCAACAACGCAGTTACTGGGAGAGTCCACCCGACAACGGACACGTGGACAAGTGCTTGTGGCCAGGGATGGTACATCTCTCTGACGACACACTGGGTAAACATAGCGGAAGCCGGGACCCAGTCGGACCTTGGGACGGAACACATCCTCCCCACACCGAGGATTGCGGGCCCTATGTCAGTCAGAGTTGCCCCCACAGTGTACAGCTCCTGCGCATCCTCCTCCTCCTCCTCATGTTCAGCCTCCATCTCAGATATCACCACATCAGTTACAAGCTGGAAGCATTGCAGTACTGCCTCCGCCAAGCGGCAACAGGCTGTGCTGAAACTCATAAGCTTATGTGATAAACCTCACACTGCTTGTGAGTTGTGGACAGCTGTGAAAAGCAGGCAGATCTGTGGCTGAGATCGCTGAACCTACATCCCGGCATGGTCATGTGTGACAATGGCCCTAACCTGGTGGCGGCTCTGAGGCGAGGTGAGATCACACACGTACCATGCCTGGCTCATGTGCTTAACCTCGTGGTTCAGCGGTTTCTTAAATCGTACCCCGAGTTGCCAGATCTGCTCGTGAAAGTACGCCGCCTGTCAGCTCATTTTCGCAAGTTGGCTACAGCTTCCGCCGCCCTTGCTGTGTTGCAGCAGCGTTTGCAGCTTCTGGAACACCGACTGGTGTGTGATGTCCCCACACGTTGGAACTCTACCCTCCACATGTTGCAAAGGATTTGTGAGCAGAAGAGAGCAGTTGTGGAGTACCAGCTGCAACAAGGCCGTCGATATTTAGGTCAGACTCCACACATAAGACCTCAGGAGTGGACCTGGATGTCTGACATATGTACCATCCTGACAAACTTTGAGGAGGCCACCAAGATGGTGAGTGGCGATGGCGCTATCCTTAGTGTCAGCATCCCACTTGTCTGTCTTTTGCAACGCTCTCTGCAGAGAATTAAAGAGGAGGCATTGCAGCCAGAGTATGATGAGATGGATCAAGAAGCCGTAGCGGGCGATTACACACAGCCCAGCCTCATCTCATCCCAACGTGCATTGGGGACAATGAGGGAGAGGAGGAGGAGGAGGAGGAGGAGGAAGAACAGGAGCTGCTATCATGCGTTGTAGACGGTAGTACCTGTACAAGTGTCATACTGTCGGTTCAGCGTGGGTGGCCTGAGGACAGGGGGGAGGAGGAAGAGGAGGAGGAGGAGGAGAGCATGGTCAGTCGTCATCTTGGTGAGGACACGGAAATCTTGCCCGTTACCAGTCTGGCACGCATGGCTGACTTTATGTTACGCTGCCTTAACCGTAGCAGATACTATGGGAAACCCACTCAACAATAATGGGACTTATGTTTGTAATATGCTGTACTGTATGGCTCTTGTAAGGGGCATTGCAAGTTGCTCTGTCCTAATTTTTGGCAGCTTTTGCTGGGAAAGCATAAGCAAATACTATGGGACACCCACTCCCCAATAATGGGACTTATGTTTGTAATATACTGTACTGCATGGCTCTTGTAAGGGGCATTGCAAGTTGCTCCGTCCTAATTTTTGGCAGCTTTTGCTTGGAAAGCATAAGCAAATACTATGGGACACCCACTCCCCAATAATGGAACTTATGTTTGTAATATGCTGTACTGCATGGCTCTTGTAAGGGGCATTGCAAGTTGCTCCATCCTAATTTTTGGCAACTTTTGCTGGGAAAGCATAAGCAAATACTATGGGACACCCACTCCCCAATAATGGGACTTATGTTTGTAATATGCTGTACTGCATGGCTCTTGTAAGGGGCATTGCAAGTTGCTCCATCCTAATTTTTGGCAGCTTTTGCTGGGAAAGCATAAGCAAATACTAAGGGACACCCACTCCCCAATAATGGGACTTATGTTTGTAATATGCTGTACTGCATGGCTCTTGTAAGGGGCATTGCAAGTTGCTCCATCCTAATTTTTGGCAGCTTTTGCTGGGAAAGCATAAGCAAATACTAAGGGACACCCACTCCCCAATAATGGGACTTATGTTTGTAATATGCTGTACTGCATGGCTCTTGTAAGGGGCATTACAAGTTGCTCCGTCCTAATTTTTGGCAGCTTTTGCTTGGAAAGCATAAGCAAATACTATGGGACACCCACTCCCCAATAATGGGACTTATGTTTGTAATATGCTGTACTGCATGGCTCTTGTAAGGGGCATTTCAAGTTGCTCCGTCCTAATTTTTGGCAGCTTTTGCTGGGAAAGCATAAGCAAATACTATGGGACACCCACTCCCCAATAATGGGACTTATGTTTGTAATATGCTGTACTGCATGGCTCTTGTAAGAGGCATTGCAAGTTGCTCCGTCCTAATTTTTGGCAGCTTTTGCTGGGAAAGCATAGGCAAATACTATAGGACACCCACTCCCCAATAACGGGACTCATGTTTGTAATATGCTGTACTGCATGGCTCTTGTAAGGGGCATTGCAAGTTGCTCCGTCCTAATTTTTAGCAGCTTTTGCTGGGAAAGCATAAGCAAAGACTATGAGACACCCACTCCCCAATAATGGGACTTATGTTTGTAATATGCTGTACTGCATGGCTCTTGTAAGGGGCATTGCAAGTTGCTCCGTCCGAATTTTTGGCAGCTTTTGCTGGGAAAGCATAAGCAAATACTATGGGACACCCACTCCCCAATAATGGGACTTATGTTTGTAATATGCTGTACTGCATGGCTCTTGTAAGGGGTATTGCAAGTTCCTCCGTCCTAATTTTTGGCAGCTTTTGCTGGGAAAGCATAAGCAAATACTATGGGACACCCACTCCCCAATAATGGGACTTATGTTTGTAATATGCTGTACTGCACGGCTCTTGTAAGAGGCATTGCAAGTTGCTCCGTCCTAATTTTTGGCAGCTTTTGCTGGGAAAGCATAAGCAAATACTATGGGACACCCACTCCCCAATAATGGGACTTATGTTTGTAATATGCTGTACTGCATGGCTCTTGTAAGGGGCATTGCAAGTTCCTCCGTCCTAATTTTTGGCAGCTTTTGCTGGGAAAGCATAAGCAAATACTATGGGACACCCACTCCCCAATAATGGGACTTATGTTTGTAATATGCTGTACTGCATGGCTCTTGTAAGGGGCATTGCAAGTTGCTCCGTCCTAATTTTTGGCAGCTTTTGCTTGGAAAGCATAAGCAAATACTATGGGACACCCACTCCCCAATAATGAGACTTATGTTTGTAATATGCTGTACTGCATGGCTCTTGTAAGGGGCATTTCAAGTTGCTCCGTCCTAATTTTTGGCAGCTTTTGCTGGGAAACCATAAGCAAATACTATGGGACACCCACTCCCCAATAATGGGACTTATGTTTGTAATATGCTGTACTGCATGGCTCTTGTAAGAGGCATTGCAAGTTGCTCCGTCCTAATTTTTGGCAGCTTTTGCTGGGAAAGCATAGGCAAATACTATAGGACACCCACTCCCCAATAACGGGACTCATGTTTGTAATATGCTGTACTGCATGGCTCTTGTAAGGGGCATTGCAAGTTGCTCCGTCCTAATTTTTAGCAGCTTTTGCTGGGAAAGCATAAGCAAATAATATGAGACACCCACTCCCCAAAAATGGGACTTATGTTTGTAATATGCTGTACTGCATGGCTCTTGTAAGGGGCATTGCAAGTTGCTCCGTCCGAATTTTTGGCAGCTTTTGCTGGGAAAGCATAAGCAAATACTATGGGACACCCACTCCCCAATAATGGGACTTATGTTTGTAATATGCTGTACTGCATGGCTCTTGTAAGGGGTATTGCAAGTTCCTCCGTCCTAATTTTTGGCAGCTTTTGCTGGGAAAGCATAAACAAAAACTATGGGACACCCACTCCCCAATAATGGGACTTATGTTTGTAATATGCTGTACTGCACGGCTCTTGTAAGAGGCATTGCAAGTTGCTCCGTCCTAATTTTTGGCAGCTTTTGCTGGGAAAGCATAAGCAAATACTATGGGACACCCACTCCCCAATAATGGGACTTATGTTTGTAATATGTTGTACTGCATGGCTCTTGTAAGGGGCATTGCAAGTTGCTCCGTCCTAATTTTTGGCAGCTTTTGCTGGGAAAGCATAAGCAAATACTATGGGACACCCACTCCTCAATATTGGGACTTATGTTTGTAATATGCTGTACTGCATGGCTCTTGTAAGGGGCATTGCAAGTTGCTCCGTCCTAATTTTTGGCAGCTTTTGCTTGGAAAGCATAAGCAAATACTATGGGACACCCACTCCCCAATAATGGGACTTATGTTTGTAATATGCTGTACTGCATGGCTCTTGTAAGGGGCATTGCAAGTTCCTCCGTCCTAATTTTTGGCAGCTTTTGCTGGGAAAGCATAAGCAAATACTATAGGACACCCACTCCCCAATAATGGGACTCATGTTTGTAATATGCTGTACTGCATGGCTCTTGTAAGGGGCATTGCAAGTTCCTCCGTCCTAATTTTTAGCAGCTTTTGCTGGGAAAGCATAAGCAAATACTATGGGACACCCACTCCCCAATAATGGGACTTATGTTTGTAATATGCTGTACTGCATGGCTCTTGTAAGGGGCATTGCAAGTTGCTCCGTCCTAATTTTTGGCAGCTTTTGCTGGGAAAGCATAAGCAAATATTATGGGACGCTCACTCCCCAATAATGGGACTTATGTTTGTAATATGCTGTACTGCATGGCTCTTGTAAGGGGCATTGCAAGTTGCTCCGTCCTAATTTTTTGGCAACTTTTGCTGGGAAAGCATAAACAAATACTATGGGACACCCACTCCCCAATAATGGGACTTATGTTTGTAATATGCTGTACTGCATGGCTCTTGTAAGGGGCATTGCAAGTTGCTCCGTCCTAATTTTTGGCAGCTTTTGCTGGGAAAACATAAGCAGCTACTATGGGACACCCTCTCAACAATAATGGGACTTATGTTTGTAATATGCTGTACTGCATGGCTCTTGTAAGGGGCATTGCAAGTTGCTCCGTCCTAATTTTTGGCAGCTTTTGCTGGGAAAGCATAAGCAAATACTATGGGACACCCACTCCCCAATAATGGGACTTATGTTTGTAATATGCTGTACTGCATGGCTCTGGTATTGGGCATGGCAAGTTCCTCCGTCCTAATTTTTGGCTGCTTTTGCTGGGAAAGCATAAGCAAATACTATAGGACACCCACTCCCCAATAATGGGACTCATGTTTGTAATATGCTGTACTGCATGGCTCTTGTAAGGGGCATTGCAAGTTGCTCCATCCTAATTTTTAGCAGCTTTTGCTGGGAAAGCATAAGCAAATACTATGAGACACCCACTCCCCAATAATGGGACTTATGTTTGTAATATGCTCTAATGCATGGCTCTTGTATGGGGCATTGCAAGTTGCTCCGTCCTAATTTTTGGCAGCTTTTGCTGGGAAAGCATAAGCAAATACTATGGGACACCCTCTCAACAATAATGGGACTTATGTTTGTAATATGCTGTACTGCATGGCTCTTGTAAGGGGCATTGCAAGTTGCTCCGTCCTAATTTTTGTCAGCTTTTGCAGGGAAAGCATAAGCAAATACTATGGGACACCCACTCCCCAATAATGGGACTTATGTTTGTAATATGCTGTACTGCACGGCTCTTGTAAGAGGCATTGCAAGTTGCTCCGTCCTAATTTTTGGCAGCTTTTGCTGGGAAAGCATAAGCAAATACTATGGGACACCCACTCCCCAATAATGGGACTTATGTTTGTAATATGCTGTACTGCATGGCTCTTGTAAGGGGCATTGCAAGTTGCTCCGTCCTAATTTTTGGCAGCTTTTGCTGGGAAAGCATAAGCAAATACTATGGGACACCCACGCCTCAATATTGGGACTTATGTTTGTAATATGCTGTACTGCATGGCTCTTGTAAGGGGCATTGCAAGTTGCTCCGTCCGAATTTTTGGCAGCTTTTGCTGGGAAAGCATAAGCAAATACTATGAGACACCCACTCCCCAATAATGGGACTTATGTTTGTAATATACTGTACTGCATGGCTCTTGTAAGGGGCATTGCAAGTTGCTCCGTCCTAATTTTTGGCAGCTTTTGCTTGGAAAGCATAAGCAAATACTATGGGACACCCACTCCCCAATAATGGGACTTATGTTTGTAATATGCTGTACTGCATGGCTCTTGTAAGGGGCATTGCAAGTTCCTCCGTCCTAATTTTTGGCAGCTTTTGCTGGGAAAGCATAAGCAAATACTATGGGACACCCACTCCCCAATAATGGGACTTATGTTTGTAATATGCTGTACTGCATGGCTCTTGTAAGGGGCATTGCAAGTTGCTCCGTCCTAATTTTTGGCAGCTTTTGCTTGGAAAGCATAAGCAAATACTATGGGACACCCACTCCCCAATAATGGGACTTATGTTTGTAATATGCTGTACTGCATGGCTCTTGTAAGGGGCATTTCAAGTTGCTCCGTCCTAATTTTTGGCAGCTTTTGCTGGGAAACCATAAGCAAATACTATGGGACACCCACTCCCCAATAATGGGACTTATGTTTGTAATATGCTGTACTGCATGGCTCTTGTAAGAGGCATTGCAAGTTGCTCCGTCCTAATTTTTGGCAGCTTTTGCTGGGAAAGCATAGGCAAATACTATAGGACACCCACTCCCCAATAACGGGACTCATGTTTGTAATATGCTGTACTGCATGGCTCTTGTAAGGGGCATTGCAAGTTGCTCCGTCCTAATTTTTAGCAGCTTTTGCTGGGAAAGCATAAGCAAATAATATGAGACACCCACTCCCCAAAAATGGGACTTATGTTTGTAATATGCTGTACTGCATGGCTCTTGTAAGGGGCATTGCAAGTTGCTCCGTCCGAATTTTTGGCAGCTTTTGCTGGGAAAGCATAAGCAAATACTATGGGACACCCACTCCCCAATAATGGGACTTATGTTTGTAATATGCTGTACTGCATGGCTCTTGTAAGGGGTATTGCAAGTTCCTCCGTCCTAATTTTTGGCAGCTTTTGCTGGGAAAGCATAAACAAAAACTATGGGACACCCACTCCCCAATAATGGGACTTATGTTTGTAATATGCTGTACTGCACGGCTCTTGTAAGAGGCATTGCAAGTTGCTCCGTCCTAATTTTTGGCAGCTTTTGCTGGGAAAGCATAAGCAAATACTATGGGACACCCACTCCCCAATAATGGGACTTATGTTTGTAATATGCTGTACTGCATGGCTCTTGTAAGGGGCATTGCAAGTTGCTCCGTCCTAATTTTTGGCAGCTTTTGCTGGGAAAGCATAAGCAAATACTATGGGACACCCACTCCTCAATATTGGGACTTATGTTTGTAATATGCTGTACTGCATGGCTCTTGTAAGGGGCATTGCAAGTTGCTCCGTCCTAATTTTTGGCAGCTTTTGCTTGGAAAGCATAAGCAAATACTATGGGACACCCACTCCCCAATAATGGGACTTATGTTTGTAATATGCTGTACTGCATGGCTCTTGTAAGGGGCATTGCAAGTTCCTCCGTCCTAATTTTTGGCTGCTTTTGCTGGGAAAGCATAAGCAAATACTATAGGACACCCACTCCCCAATAATGGGACTCATGTTTGTAATATGCTGTACTGCATGGCTCTTGTAAGGGGCATTGCAAGTTGCTCCGTCCTAATTTTTAGCAGCTTTTGCTGGGAAAGCATAAGCAAATACTATGAGACACCCACTCCCCAATAATGGGACTTATGTTTGTAATATGCTCTACTGCATGGCTCTTGTAAGGGGCATTGCAAGTTGCTCCGTCCTAATTTTTGGCAGCTTTTGCTGGGAAAGCATAAGCAAATACTATGGGACACCCACTCCCCAATAATGGGACTTATGTTTGTAATATGCTGTACTGCATGGCTCTTGTAAGGGGTATTGCAAGTTCCTCCGTCCTAATTTTTGGCAGCTTTTGCTGGGAAAGCATAAGCAAATACTTTGGGACACCCACTCCCCAATAATGGGACTTATGTTTGTAATATGCTGTACTGCACGGCTCTTGTAAGAGGCATTGCAAGTTGCTCCGTCCTAATTTTTGGCAGCTTTTGCTGGGAAAGCATAAGCAAATACTATGGGACACCCACTCCCCAATAATGGGACTTATTTTTGTAATATGCTGTACTGTATGGCTCTTGTAAGGGGCATTGCAAGTTGCTCCGTCCTAATTTTTGGCGGCTTTTGCTGGGAAAGCATAAGCAAATACTATGGGACACCCACGCCTCAATATTGGGACTTATGTTTGTAATATGCTGTACTGCATGGCTCTTGTAAGGGGCATTGCAAGTTGCTCCGTCCTAATTTTTGGCAGCTTTTGCTGGGAAAGCATAGGCAAATACTATGAGACACCCACTCCCCAATAATGGGACTTATGTTTGTAATATACTGTACTGCATGGCTCTTGTAAGGGGCATTGCAAGTTGCTCCGTCCTAATTTTTGGCAGCTTTTGCTTGGAAAGCATAAGCAAATACTATGGGACACCCACTCCCCAATAATGGGACTTATGTTTGTAATATGCTGTACTGCATGGCTCTTGTAAGGGGCATTGCAAGTTCCTCCGTCCTAATTTTTGGCAGCTTTTGCTGGGAAAGCATAAGCAAATACTATGGGACACCCACTCCCCAATAATGGGACTTATGTTTGTAATATGCTGTACTGCATGGCTCTTGTAAGGGGCATTGCAAGTTGCTCCGTCCTAATTTTTGGCAGCTTTTGCTGGGAAAGCATAAGCAAATATTATGGGACGCTCACTCCCCAATAATGGGACTTATGTTTGTAATATGCTGTACTGCATGGCTCTTGTAAGGGGCATTGCAAGTTGCTCCGTCCTAATTTTTTGGCAACTTTTGCTGGGAAAGCATAAACAAATACTATGGGACACCCACTCCCCAATAATGGGACTTATGTTTGTAATATGCTGTACTGCATGGCTCTTGTAAGGGGCATTGCAAGTTGCTCCGTCCTAATTTTTGGCAGATTTTGCTGGGAAAACATAAGCAGCTACTATGGGACACCCTCTCAACAATAATGGGACTTATGTTTGTAATATGCTGTACTGCATGGCTCTTGTAAGGGGCATTGCAAGTTGCTCCGTCCTAATTTTTGGCAGCTTTTGCTGGGAAAGCATAAGCAAATACTATGGGACACCCACTCCCCAATAATGGGACTTATGTTTGTAATATGCTGTACTGCATGGCTCTGGTATTGGGCATGGCAAGTTCCTCCGTCCTAATTTTTGGCTGCTTTTGCTGGGAAAGCATAAGCAAATACTATAGGACACCCACTCCCCAATAATGGGACTCATGTTTGTAATATGCTGTACTGCATGGCTCTTGTAAGGGGCATTGCAAGTTGCTCCATCCTAATTTTTAGCAGCTTTTGCTGGGAAAGCATAAGCAAATACTATGAGACACCCACTCCCCAATAATGGGACTTATGTTTGTAATATGCTCTAATGCATGGCTCTTGTATGGGGCATTGCAAGTTGCTCCGTCCTAATTTTTGGCAGCTTTTGCTGGGAAAGCATAAGCAAATACTATGGGACACCCTCTCAACAATAATGGGACTTATGTTTGTAATATGCTGTACTGCATGGCTCTTGTAAGGGGCATTGCAAGTTGCTCCGTCCTAATTTTTGTCAGCTTTTGCAGGGAAAGCATAAGCAAATACTATGGGACACCCACTCCCCAATAATGGGACTTATGTTTGTAATATGCTGTACTGCACGGCTCTTGTAAGAGGCATTGCAAGTTGCTCCGTCCTAATTTTTGGCAGCTTTTGCTGGGAAAGCATAAGCAAATACTATGGGACACCCACTCCCCAATAATGGGACTTATGTTTGTAATATGCTGTACTGCATGGCTCTTGTAAGGGGCATTGCAAGTTGCTCCGTCCTAATTTTTGGCAGCTTTTGCTGGGAAAGCATAAGCAAATACTATGGGACACCCACTCCTCAATATTGGGACTTATGTTTGTAATATGCTGTACTGCATGGCTCTTGTAAGGGGCATTGCAAGTTGCTCCGTCCTAATTTTTGGCAGCTTTTGCTGGGAAAGCATAAGCAAATACTATGGGACACCCACTCCCCAATAATGGGACTTATGTTTGTAATATACTGTACTGCATGGCTCTTGTAAGGGGCATTGCAAGTTGCTCCGTCCTAATTTTTGGCAGCTTTTGCTTGGAAAGCATAAGCAAATACTATGGGACACCCACTCCCCAATAATGGGACTTATGTTTGTAATATGCTGTACTGCATGGCTCTTGTAAGAGGCATTGCAAGTTCCTCCGTCCTAATTTTTGGCAGCTTTTGCTGGGAAAGCATAAGCAAATACTATGGGACACCCACTCCCCAATAATGGGACTTATGTTTGTAATATGCTGTACTGCATGGCTCTTGTAAGGGGCATTGCAAGTTGCTCCGTCCTAATTTTTGGCAGCTTTTGCTGGGAAAGCATAAGCAAATACTATGGGACACCCACTCCTCAATAATGGGACTTATGTTTGTAATATGCTGTACTGCATGGCTCTTGTAAGGGGCATTGCAAGTTGCTCCATCTTAATTTTTGGCAGCTTTTGCTGGGAAAGCATAAGCAAATACTATGGGACACCCAATCCCGAATAATGGGACTTATGTTTGTAATATGCTGTACTGCATGGCTCTTGTAAGGGGCATTGCAAGTTGCTCCGTCCTAATTTTTGGCAGCTTTTGCTGGGAAAGCATAAGCAAATACAATGGCACGCTCACTCCCCAATAATGGGACTTAAGTTTGTAATATGCTGTACTGCATGGCTCTTGTATGGGGCATTGCAAGTTGCTCCGTCCTAATTTTTGGCAGCTTTTGCTTGGAAAGCATAAGCAGATACTATGGGACACCCTCTCAACAATAATGGGACTTATGTTTGTAATATGCTGTACTGCATGGCTCTTGTAAGGGGCATTGCAAGTTGCTCCGTCCTAATTTTTGGCAGCTTTTGCTGGGAAAGCATAAGCAAATACTATGGGACACCCACTCCCCAATAATGAGACTCATGTTTGTAATATGCTGTACTGCATGGCTCTTGTAAGGGGCATTGCAAGTTGCTCCGTCCTAATTTTTGTCAGCTTTTGCAGGGAAAGCATAAGCAAATACTAAGGGACACCCACTCCCCAATAATGGGACTTATGTTTGTAATATGCTGTACTGCATGGCTCTTGTAAGGGGCATTGCAAGTTGCTCCGTCCTAATTTTTGGCAGCTTTTGCTGGGAAAGCATAAGCAAATACTATGGGACACCCACTCCCCAATAATGGGACTTATGTTTGTAATATGCTGTACTGCATGGCTCTTTTAAGGGGCATTGCAAGTTGCTCCGCCCTAATTTTTGGCAGCTTTTGCTGGGAATGCATAAGCAAATACTATGGGACACCCACTCCCCAATAATGGGACTTATGTTTGTAATATGCTGTACTACATGGCTCTTTTAAGGGGCATTTCAAGTTGCTCCGTCCTAATTTTTGGCAGCTTTTGCTGGGAAAGCATAAGCAAATACTATGGGACACCCACTCCCCAATAATGGGACTTATGTTTGTAATATGCTGTACTGCATGGCTCTTGTAAGGGGCATTGCAAGTTCCTACGTCCTAATTTTTGGCAGCTTTTGCTGGGAAAGCATAAGCAAATACTATGGGACACCCACTCCCAAATAATGGCACTTATGTTTGTAATATGCTGTACTGCATGGCTCTTGTAAGGGGCACTGCAAGTTGCTCCATCCTAATTTTTGGCAGCTTTTGCTGGGAAAGCATAAGCAAATACTATGGGACACCCACTCCCCAATATTGGGACTTATGTTAGTAATATGCTGTACTGCATGGCTCTTGTAAGGGGCATTGCAAGTTGCTCCATCCTAATTTTTGGCAGCTTTTGCTGGGAAAGCATAAGCAAATACTATGGGACACCCTCTCCCCAATAATGGGACTTATGTTTGTAATATACTGTACTGCATGGCTCTTGTAAGGGGCATTGCAAGTTGCTCCGTCCTAATTTTTGGCAGCTTTTGCTGGGAAAGCATAAGCAAATACTATGGGACACCCACTCCCCAATAATGGGACTTATGTTTGTAATATGCTGTACTGCATGGCTCTTGTAAGGGGCATTGCAAGTTGCTCTGTCCTAATTTTTGGCAGCTTTTGCTGGGAAAGCATAAGCAAATACTATGGGACACCCACTCCCCAATAATGGGACTTATGTTTGTAATATGCTGTACTGCATGGCTCTTTTAAGGGGTATTGCAAGTTGCTCCGCCCTAATTTTTGGCAGCTTTTGCTGGGAAAGCATAAGCAAATACTATGGGACACCCACTCCCCAATAATGGGACTTATGTTTGTAATATGCTGTACTGCATGGCTCTTTTAAGGGGCATTGCAAGTTGCTCCATCCTAATTTTTGGCAGCTTTTGCTGGGAAAGCATAAGCAAATACTATGGGACACCCACTCCCCAATAATGGGACTTATTTTTGTAATATGCTGTACTGCATGGCTCTTGTAAGGGGCATTGCAAGTTGCTCCGTCCTAATTTTTGGCAGCTTTTGCTTGGAAAGCATAAGCAAATACTATAGGACTCCCACTCCCCAATAATGGGACTTATGTTTGTAATATGCTGTACTGCATGGCTCTTGTAAGGGGCATTGCAAGTTGCTCCGTCCTAATTTTTTGGCAACTTTTGCTGGGAAAGCATAAACAAATACTATGGGACACCCACTCCCCAATAATGGGACTTATGTTTGTAATATGCTGTACTGCATGGCTCTTGTAAGGGGCATTGCAAGTTGCTCCGTCCTAATTTTTGGCAGCTTTTGCTGGGAAAACATAAGCAGCTACTATGGGACACCCTCTCAACAATAATGGGACTTATGTTTGTAATATGCTGTACTGCATGGCTCTTGTAAGGGGCATTGCAAGTTGCTCCGTCCTAATTTTTGGCAGCTTTTGCTGGGAAAGCATAAGCAAATACTATGGGACACCCACTCCCCAATAATGGGACTTATGTTTGTAATATGCTGTACTGCATGGCTCTTGTATTGGGCATGGCAAGTTCCTCCGTCCTAATTTTTGGCTGCTTTTGCTGGGAAAGCATAAGCAAATACTATAGGACACCCACTCCCCAATAATGGGACTCATGTTTGTAATATGCTGTACTGCATGGCTCTTGTAAGGGGCATTGCAAGTTGCTCCATCCTAATTTTTAGCAGCTTTTGCTGGGAAAGCATAAGCAAATACTATGAGACACCCACTCCCCAATAATGGGACTTATGTTTGTAATATGCTCTAATGCATGGCTCTTGTATGGGGCATTGCAAGTTGCTCCGTCCTAATTTTTGGCAGCTTTTGCTGGGAAAGCATAAGCAAATACTATGGGACACCCTCTCAACAATAATGGGACTTATGTTTGTAATATGCTGTACTGCATGGCTCTTGTAAGGGGCATTGCAAGTTGCTCCGTCCTAATTTTTGTCAGCTTTTGCAGGGAAAGCATAAGCAAATACTATGGGACACCCACTCCCCAATAATGGGACTTATGTTTGTAATATGCTGTACTGCACGGCTCTTGTAAGAGGCATTGCAAGTTGCTCCGTCCTAATTTTTGGCAGCTTTTGCTGGGAAAGCATAAGCAAATACTATGGGACACCCACTCCCCAATAATGGGACTTATGTTTGTAATATGCTGTACTGCATGGCTCTTGTAAGGGGCATTGCAAGTTGCTCCGTCCTAATTTTTGGCAGCTTTTGCTGGGAAAGCATAAGCAAATACTATGGGACACCCACTCCTCAATATTGGGACTTATGTTTGTAATATGCTGTACTGCATGGCTCTTGTAAGGGGCATTGCAAGTTGCTCCGTCCTAATTTTTGGCAGCTTTTGCTGGGAAAGCATAAGCAAATACTATGGGACACCCACTCCCCAATAATGGGACTTATGTTTGTAATATACTGTACTGCATGGCTCTTGTAAGGGGCATTGCAAGTTGCTCCGTCCTAATTTTTGGCAGCTTTTGCTTGGAAAGCATAAGCAAATACTATGGGACACCCACTCCCCAATAATGGGACTTATGTTTGTAATATGCTGTACTGCATGGCTCTTGTAAGAGGCATTGCAAGTTCCTCCGTTTTAATTTTTGGCAGCTTTTGCTGGGAAAGCATAAGCAAATACTATGGGACACCCACTCCCCAATAATGGGACTTATGTTTGTAATATGCTGTACTGCATGGCTCTTGTAAGGGGCATTGCAAGTTGCTCCGTCCTAATTTTTGGCAGCTTTTGCTGGGAAAGCATAAGCAAATACTATGGGACACCCACTCCTCAATAATGGGACTTATGTTTGTAATATGCTGTACTGCATGGCTCTTGTAAGGGGCATTGCAAGTTGCTCCATCTTAATTTTTGGCAGCTTTTGCTGGGAAAGCATAAGCAAATACTATGGGACACCCAATCCCGAATAATGGGACTTATGTTTGTAATATGCTGTACTGCATGGCTCTTGTAAGGGGCATTGCAAGTTGCTCCGTCCTAATTTTTGGCAGCTTTTGCTGGGAAAGCATAAGCAAATACAATGGCACGCTCACTCCCCAATAATGGGACTTAAGTTTGTAATATGCTGTACTGCATGGCTCTTGTATGGGGCATTGCAAGTTGCTCCGTCCTAATTTTTGGCAGCTTTTGCTTGGAAAGCATAAGCAGATACTATGGGACACCCTCTCAACAATAATGGGACTTATGTTTGTAATATGCTGTACTGCATGGCTCTTGTAAGGGGCATTGCAAGTTGCTCCGTCCTAATTTTTGGCAGCTTTTGCTGGGAAAGCATAAGCAAATACTATGGGACACCCACTCCCCAATAATGAGACTCATGTTTGTAATATGCTGTACTGCATGGCTCTTGTAAGGGGCATTGCAAGTTGCTCCGTCCTAATTTTTGTCAGCTTTTGCAGGGAAAGCATAAGCAAATACTAAGGGACACCCACTCCCCAATAATGGGACTTATGTTTGTAATATGCTGTACTGCATGGCTCTTGTAAGGGGCATTGCAAGTTGCTCCGTCCTAATTTTTGGCAGCTTTTGCTGGGAAAGCATAAGCAAATACTATGGGACACCCACTCCCCAATAATGGGACTTATGTTTGTAATATGCTGTACTGCATGGCTCTTTTAAGGGGCATTGCAAGTTGCTCCGCCCTAATTTTTGGCAGCTTTTGCTGGGAATGCATAAGCAAATACTATGGGACACCCACTCCCCAATAATGGGACTTATGTTTGTAATATGCTGTACTACATGGCTCTTTTAAGGGGCATTTCAAGTTGCTCCGTCCTAATTTTTGGCAGCTTTTGCTGGGAAAGCATAAGCAAATACTATGGGACACCCACTCCCCAATAATGGGACTTATGTTTGTAATATGCTGTACTGCATGGCTCTTGTAAGGGGCATTGCAAGTTCCTACGTCCTAATTTTTGGCAGCTTTTGCTGGGAAAGCATAAGCAAATACTATGGGACACCCACTCCCCAATAATGGCACTTATGTTTGTAATATGCTGTACTGCATGGCTCTTGTAAGGGGCACTGCAAGTTGCTCCGTCCTAATTTTTGGCAGCTTTTGCTGGGAAAGCATAAGCAAATACTATGGGACACCCACTCCCCAATATTGGGACTTATGTTAGTAATATGCTGTACTGCATGGCTCTTGTAAGGGGCATTGCAAGTTGCTCCATCCTAATTTTTGGCAGCTTTTGCTGGGAAAGCATAAGCAAATACTATGGGACACCCTCTCCCCAATAATGGGACTTATGTTTGTAATATACTGTACTGCATGGCTCTTGTAAGGGGCATTGCAAGTTGCTCCGTCCTAATTTTTGGCAGCTTTTGCTGGGAAAGCATAAGCAAATACTATGGGACACCCACTCCCCAATAATGGGACTTATGTTTGTAATATGCTGTACTGCATGGCTCTTGTAAGGGGCATTGCAAGTTGCTCTGTCCTAATTTTTGGCAGCTTTTGCTGGGAAAGCATAAGCAAATACTATGGGACACCCACTCCCCAATAATGGGACTTATGTTTGTAATATGCTGTACTGCATGGCTCTTTTAAGGGGTATTGCAAGTTGCTCCGCCCTAATTTTTGGCAGCTTTTGCTGGGAAAGCATAAGCAAATACTATGGGACACCCACTCCCCAATAATGGGACTTATGTTTGTAATATGCTGTACTGCATGGCTCTTTTAAGGGGCATTGCAAGTTGCTCCATCCTAATTTTTGGCAGCTTTTGCTGGGAAAGCATAAGCAAATACTATGGGACACCCACTCCCCAATAATGGGACTTATTTTTGTAATATGCTGTACTGCATGGCTCTTGTAAGGGGCATTGCAAGTTGCTCCGTCCTAATTTTTGGCAGCTTTTGCTTGGAAAGCATAAGCAAATACTATAGGACTCCCACTCCCCAATAATGGGACTTATGTTTGTAATATGCTGTACTGCATGGCTCTTGTAAGGGGCATTGCAAGTTCCTACGTCCTAATTTTTGGCAGCTTTTGCTGGGAAAGCATAAGCAAATACTATGAGACACCCACTCCCCAATAATGGCACTTATGTTTGTAATATGCTGTACTGCATGGCTCTTGTAAGGGGCATTGCGAGTTGCTCCGTCCTAATTTTTGGCAGCTTTTGCTGGGAAAGCATAAGCAAATACTATGGGACACCCACTCCCCAATATTGGGACTTATGTTAGTAATATGCTGTACTGCATGGCTCTTGTAAGGGGCATTGCAAGTTGCTCCGTCCTAATTTTTGGCAGCTTTTGCTGGGAAAGCATAAGCAAATACTATGGGACACCCACTCCCCAATAATGAGACTCATGTTTGTAATATGCTGTACGGCATGACTCTTGTAAGGGGCATTGCAAGTTGCTCCGTCCTAATTTTTGTCAGCTTTTGCAGGGAAAGCATAAGCAAATACTAAGGGACACCCACTCCCCAATAATGGGACTTATGTTTGTAATATGCTGTACTGCATGGCTCTTGTAAGGGGCATTGCAAGTTGCTCCGTCCTAATTTTTGGCAGCTTTTGCTGGGAAAGCATAAGCAAATACTATGGGACACCCACTCCCCAATAATGGGACTTATGTTTGTAATATGCTGTACTGCATGGCTCTTTTAAGGGGCATTGCAAGTTGCTCCGCCCTAATTTTTGGCAGCTTTTGCTGGGAATGCATAAGCAAATACTATGGGACACCCACTCCCCAATAATGGGACTTATGTTTGTAATATGCTGTACTGCATGGCTCTTTTAAGGGGCATTTCAAGTTGCTCCGTCCTAATTTTTGGCAGCTTTTGCTGGGAAAGCATAAGCAAATACAATGGCACGCTCACTCCCCAATAATGGGACTTAAGTTTGTAATATGCTGTACTGCATGGCTCTTGTAAGGGGCATTGCAAGTTGCTCCGTCCTAATTTTTGGCAACTTTTGCTGGGAAAGCATAAACAAATACTATGGGACACCCACTCCCCAATAATGGGACTTATGTTTGTAATATGCTGTACTGCATGGCTCTTGTAAGGGGCATTGCAAGTTGCTCCGTCCTAATTTTTGGCAGCTTTTGCTTGGAAAGCATAAGCAGATACTATGGGACACCCTCTCAACAATAATGGGACTTATGTTTGTAATATGCTGTACTGCATGGCTCTTGTAAGGGGCATTGCAAGTTGCTCCGTCCTAATTTTTGGCAGCTTTTGCTGGGAAAGCATAAGCAAATACTATGGGACACCCACTCCCCAATAATGAGACTCATGTTTGTAATATGCTGTACTGCATGGCTCTTGTAAGGGGCATTGCAAGTTGCTCCGTCCTAATTTTTGTCAGCTTTTGCAGGGAAAGCATAAGCAAATACTAAGGGACACCCACTCCCCAATAATGGGACTTATGTTTGTAATATGCTGTACTGCATGGCTCTTGTAAGGGGCATTGCAAGTTGCTCCGTCCTAATTTTTGGCAGCTTTTGCTGGGAAAGCATAAGCAAATACTATGGGACACCCACTCCCCAATAATGGGACTTATGTTTGTAATATGCTGTACTGCATGGCTCTTTTAAGGGGCATTGCAAGTTGCTCCGCCCTAATTTTTGTCAGCTTCTGCTGGGAATGCATAAGCAAATACTATGGGACACCCACTCCCCAATAATGGGACTTATGTTTGTAATATGCTGTACTACATGGCTCTTTTAAGGGGCATTTCAAGTTGCTCCGTCCTAATTTTTGGCAGCTTTTGCTGGGAAAGCATAAGCAAATACTATGGGACACCCACTCCCCAATAATGGGACTTATGTTTGTAATATGCTGTACTGCATGGCTCTTGTAAGGGGCATTGCAAGTTCCTACGTCCTAATTTTTGGCAGCTTTTGCTGGGAAAGCATAAGCAAATACTATGGGACACCCACTCCCCAATAATGGCACTTATGTTTGTAATATGCTGTACTGCATGGCTCTTGTAAGGGGCACTGCAAGTTGCTCCGTCCTAATTTTTGGCAGCTTTTGCTGGGAAAGCATAAGCAAATACTATGGGACACCCACTCCCCAATAATGGCACTTATGTTAGTAATATGCTGTACTGCATGGCTCTTGTAAGGGGCATTGCAAGTTGCTCCGTCCTAATTTTTGGCAGCTTTTGCTGGGAAAGCATAAGCAAATACTATGGGACACCCTCTCCCCAATAATGGGACTTATGTTTGTAATATACTGTACTGCATGGCTCTTGTAAGGGGCATTGCAAGTTGCTCCGTCCTAATTTTTGGCAGCTTTTGCTGGGAAAGCATAAGCAAATACTATGGGACACCCACTCCCCAATAATGGGACTTATGTTTGTAATATGCTGTACTGCATGGCTCTTGTAAGGGGCATTGCAAGTTGCTCTGTCCTAATTTTTGGCAGCTTTTGCTGGGAAAGCATAAGCAAATACTATGGGACACCCACTCCCCAATAATGGGACTTATGTTTGTAATATGCTGTACTGCATGGCTCTTTTAAGGGGTATTGCAAGTTGCTCCGCCCTAATTTTTGGCAGCTTTTGCTGGGAAAGCATAAGCAAATACTATGGGACACCCACTCCCCAATAATGGGACTTATGTTTGTAATATGCTGTACTGCATGGCTCTTTTAAGGGGCATTGCAAGTTGCTCCATCCTAATTTTTGGCAGCTTTTGCTGGGAAAGCATAAGCAAATACTATGGGACACCCACTCCCCAATAATGGGACTTATTTTTGTAATATGCTGTACTGCATGGCTCTTGTAAGGGGCATTGCAAGTTGCTCCGTCCTAATTTTTGGCAGCTTTTGCTTGGAAAGCATAAGCAAATACTATAGGACTCCCACTCCCCAATAATGGGACTTATGTTTGTAATATGCTGTACTGCATGGCTCTTGTAAGGGGCATTGCAAGTTCCTACGTCCTAATTTTTGGCAGCTTTTGCTGGGAAAGCATAAGCAAATACTATGAGACACCCACTCCCCAATAATGGCACTTATGTTTGTAATATGCTGTACTGCATGGCTCTTGTAAGGGGCATTGCGAGTTGCTCCGTCCTAATTTTTGGCAGCTTTTGCTGGGAAAGCATAAGCAAATACTATGGGACACCCACTCCCCAATATTGGGACTTATGTTAGTAATATGCTGTACTGCATGGCTCTTGTAAGGGGCATTGCAAGTTGCTCCGTCCTAATTTTTGGCAGCTTTTGCTGGGAAAGCATAAGCAAATACTATGGGACACCCACTCCCCAATAATGAGACTCATGTTTGTAATATGCTGTACTGCATGTGTAGCACCCTGAGGATTCGGCTGCTACAGGGGTATTGCACCTCAACCCAGAGGTGTGATATTCCACTCCCGGGTAAGGATGGAGTGTGGGACTGAGCTCGGTAGGCTGCATGCACTACATACATCCCATTTCCGGGGAGCAGGCCGACGGCACTCCCACTTAGAAATGTGCATGTGCGACCGAGCCTGTTCCTGGCTGGAGTGGGAGGGGGGAGGAACATCCCATGTAGTGTAGGGGCAGATAGGGGGAGCAGCCTGGGTAAAGATAGGAGCTCATTGGGTGCTGGTCACCTGAGCTCACACATAGAGGGATATATAAGGAGGGCACCATCAAAGATCAGGGTCAGTCAGTGCAGAGGACAAGTCAGCAGGAGAGGAGGAGCGGAAGCTGGCAGAGGAGCAGCTGAAAGAAAGAGAGGCCCTGAAGAGAGAGAGTGGAGTGAAGAAAGACCCAGAGGGGGACAAAGAAGGGACCCAAGAACCCAAATAAGAACACCGGGTGAGGAGTCAGCAGAAGGGTACCGGAACCCAAGCTGGTGGGGGCAAAGACATTCCCCAGCCAGAGACCGGAGACCGTGGGCAGTGTCTGTCACGGTCACCCACTACATTCACCCTGAAGGCACACCACAGGAAGGGTCAGGGAACCTAAGGCCAAAGGTTGCCCAACAGAAGGCCCGAGGGAGCTGGACTTAGGTGAATCACTGGTGGGGACGGCTGAAGAAAGGACAGAGGGAGAGCTCAGGGCCACGCTCCGGACTTGTTTGGGGGTTGGCTGGATCCAGGACCTGGTGGACGCAGCACGGCTCGGGTGGTCACTCGAAGCTGGAGTGACCAGTACAACATCTGCAGTAAGTAAACACCCTTAACTGCATAACCCGAGTCTGTCTTCATTGCCGGCTGCACCGCACCACCACAACCCCCATCCTCTGCGCCTGTCCCCTCTGAGGCTATACCCCTCCCGTTGGGGGTTATCCCACCAAGCTGCACATCCACCATCAGCCTCAGCGGACCCTGCTGCAGCGGCGGCCACAGTGACCGCATCACAACGGGTGGCGTAGTCGACACAAAAGAACTTTAGTAACATCTGTAAAGCTGCCACATAACACTGAGCTTGACGCCCTGGGCACGGGGCCGGGTCACAGCCGCTCGGAGACTACAACCCCCCCCATCTGATCCGGTGCCGGGTATTCCCCTCAAAAAGGAATATGTCCCAGGGGGCGCGTCAACTTTGGCGTAGTCGGCAGGATTACGTGCCCGCAACACCCGGGTACTGCGTGCCTGAAGAAAAGTGCAAGTTTACCTCAGAAAGAAGTCTCCTGCCGGTTCCGGAGGGTCCACGCCATCGGACTCCATCACCAGTCGTTTCCCGCCGATTGTCCGCCATTTCCAGCTTGTTCCCGCCATCTGCCGAGTTTCCCGCCACTGGGCGACGCTTCCCGCCAAAACCGCAGATTTCCCGCCTTGGAAGAGCAGCGGACGCCATTATGGGCGTGCCAAAGGAGGGCAAGAGGCCACCTCCCATCGTGGGCCAGGACAGAAAATGGCGCCAAAAGTGGAAACCGCCCCCACCAACAGAGACTGTGATGCTAGAGGTGTCTGTCAGCGTGGAAGAACTCCCCCTGGAGCTGACAGTCACCCAGTTGCCCCGGGACCGCCTTCGAAGTGGGAGGAGACGAAAGGGAAGAGAGAAGATGGGTGTCGCCTGGAGCAGTCTGGAGCGAGCGCACCCGGA
Organism: Phyllobates terribilis; assembly: GCF_046119375.1. Taxonomy (NCBI): domain Eukaryota; kingdom Metazoa; phylum Chordata; class Amphibia; order Anura; family Dendrobatidae; genus Phyllobates; species Phyllobates terribilis. The sequence continues at coordinate 15,439,080 of NW_027362775.1, read as the reverse complement.
GGCAAGAGGTCTAATAAGGAGTAGCGGAGGAGCCTACCCGGAGATGGAAAGAAAGCAGAACAGCACCGGCCCGCTGGCCAGGAGTCTGCTAGAGACCGAGGAAGGAGGGCAGAGCAGCACCGGCCCGCTGGCCAGGAGCCTGCCGGAAACAGAGCAGAGCAGCACCGACCCGATGGTCAGGAGCCTGCTAGAGTCCACAACCCCGCTAGGTCTAGCGGAGATCTTAGCGCAGCTCCCCCGAGACCGGGAGTGTGCACAAACCGCCCTGGAGGGCCTCGCACGGAGGATGGCCCGGGTACAGCGTGAGATACTGGCGGAGTGGAGCCGGGAGATGACCCAGCAAGCTGAGACCAGTCAACGGAGCACGCTACCCTGGAAGAGGAAGCAGACCGCCTCTGAGGATGGCGCGGGAGGACCCAAGGCCGGAGACGGCGCCGAGAAGGGAGCCGAACGCATGGAGGCAGGTAAAGGGGACGCCTATACCCCAAGCCGTGACACCGCTTACCTGCCCCAGCTCCCCGTCGCAGAGCCCGAAGGTCCCCCTGCTGTGCCCGTAGCCGCCATATCACCGCCATGGACTAGGCCCCAACCGGAAGCCGCCGCCGCGACCCCTGTGACGTCACGCGCCCCGACCCGGAGCGTGACAAAGCAGGAATTACCACCAGCCTGGTCGCAAGGCCTAGTACCCCCGGGCGCCGCACCACCAACAGCGCCCCCTACCTCCGCGGAGCCTCCGGCCTGGCCGCAAGGCCAGGTAGCCCAGGGCGCCGCCGTCCTAACGGTGCCCTTCACCTTCCAGGTGCCCCAGGCCTGGCCGCAAGGCCTGGGCAACCCGGGCGCCACCACCACCGCGCCCATAAGACCAAGAGTGCCGCATCTGGGAGGAGCAAGAGGACCCGGACGGGTCTGAAGCAACACCATGTCAAGGAAAAGCAGGAGGGAGCCGTCGTTGAGGACGGGAATAGAGACTGTATATAGTTGCCTGTCGGGGCACAGTGAACCGTTGCTGCTAAAATAGTCCCCGTTGGGACCAGTGAACTGTTTACCCGTTAATCCCTTCATCCTACAGGCTGAGGACTGTGAACAGCCATTCCCTTCCCTCTACCTGGCCGAGGACTGAGAGCGGCCAACTTTCCCTGTATATAGTTGCGCTTCCTAAAGCGCCCCCTACTGGTTTTATAGGAAAACCAGTTTTCCAGAGAGACTGTCGTACTGTACCCGGTCACACGTTGCACAGTGACCGGAGGAGGAGCCTGAGACGACGAGAAAGTTTTATATATATAATGTTTTTATATGTTTTATATGTTTATGAAAAAAAAAATGTATGTTTTGGTGTTTATGTCTTACAGCCCGAGGACGTGCTGTGATTTACCAGGGGGGAATGTAGCACCCTGAGGATTCGGCTGCTACAGGGGTATTGCACCTCAACCCAGAGGTGTGATATTCCACTCCCGGGTAAGGATGGAGTGTGGGACTGAGCTCGGTAGGCTGCATGCACTACATACATCCCATTTCCGGGGAGCAGGCCGACGGCACTCCCACTTAGAAATGTGCAGGTGCGACCGAGCCTGTTCCTGGCTGGAGTGGGAGGGGGGAGGAACATCCCATGTAGTGTAGGGGCAGATAGGGGGAGCAGCCTGGGTAAAGATAGGAGCTCATTGGGTGCTGGTCACCTGAGCTCACACATAGAGGGATATATAAGGAGGGCACCATCAAAGATCAGGGTCAGTCAGTGCAGAGGACAAGTCAGCAGGAGAGGAGGAGCGGAAGCTGGCAGAGGAGCAGCTGAAAGAAAGAGAGGCCCTGAAGAGAGAGAGTGGAGTGAAGAAAGACCCAGAGGGGGACAAAGAAGGGACCCAAGAACCCAAATAAGAACACCGGGTGAGGAGTCAGCAGAAGGGTACCGGAACCCAAGCTGGTGGGGGCAAAGACATTCCCCAGCCAGAGACCGGAGACCGTGGGCAGTGTCTGTCACGGTCACCCACTACATTCACCCTGAAGGCACACCACAGGAAGGGTCAGGGAACCTAAGGCCAAAGGTTGCCCAACAGAAGGCCCGAGGGAGCTGGACTTAGGTGAATCACTGGTGGGGACGGCTGAAGAAAGGACAGAGGGAGAGCTCAGGGCCACGCTCCGGACTTGTTTGGGGGTTGGCTGGATCCAGGACCTGGTGGACGCAGCACGGCTCGGGTGGTCACTCGAAGCTGGAGTGACCAGTACAACATCTGCAGTAAGTAAACACCCTTAACTGCATAACCCGAGTCTGTCTTCATTGCCGGCTGCACCGCACCACCACAACCCCCATCCTCTGCGCCTGTCCCCTCTGAGGCTATACCCCTCCCGTTGGGGGTTATCCCACCAAGCTGCACATCCACCATCAGCCTCAGCGGACCCTGCTGCAGCGGCGGCCACAGTGACCGCATCACAACGGGTGGCGTAGTCGACACAAAAGAACTTTAGTAACATCTGTAAAGCTGCCACATAACACTGAGCTTGACGCCCTGGGCACGGGGCCGGGTCACAGCCGCTCGGAGACTACAACCCCCCCCATCTGATCCGGTGCCGGGTATTCCCCTCAAAAAGGAATATGTCCCAGGGGGCGCGTCACATGACTCTTGTAAGGGGCATTGCAAGTTGCTCCGTCCTAATTTTTGTCAGCTTTTGCAGGGAAAGCATAAGCAAATACTAAGGGACACCCACTCCCCAATAATGGGACTTATGTTTGTAATATGCTGTACTGCATGGCTCTTGTAAGGGGCATTGCAAGTTGCTCCGTCCTAATTTTTGGCAGCTTTTGCTGGGAAAGCATAAGCAAATACTATGGGACACCCACTCCCCAATAATGGGACTTATGTTTGTAATATGCTGTACTGCATGGCTCTTTTAAGGGGCATTGCAAGTTGCTCCGCCCTAATTTTTGGCAGCTTTTGCTGGGAATGCATAAGCAAATACTATGGGACACCCACTCCCCAATAATGGGACTTATGTTTGTAATATGCTGTACTGCATGGCTCTTTTAAGGGGCATTTCAAGTTGCTCCGTCCTAATTTTTGGCAGCTTTTGCTGGGAAAGCATAAGCAAATACTATGGGACACCCACTCCCCAATAATGGGACTTTTGTTTGTAATATGCTGTACTGCATGGCTCTTGTAAGAGGCATTGCAAGTTGCTCCGTCCTAATTTTTGGCAGCTTTTGCTGGGAAAGCATAAGCAAATAATATGGGACACCCACTCCCCAATAATGGGACTTATGTTTGTAATATGCTGTACTGCATGGCTCTTGTAAGGGGCATTGCAAGTTCCTACGTCCTAATTTTTGGCAGTTTTTGCTGGGAAAGCATAAGCAAATACTATGGGACACCCACTCCCCAATAATGGCACTTATGTTTGTAATATGCTGTACTGCATGGCTCTTGTAAGGGGCACTGCAAGTTGCTCCGTCCTAATTTTTGGCAGCTTTTGCTGGGAAAGCATAAGCAAATACTATGGGACACCCACTCCCCAATATTGGGACTTATGTTAGTAATATGCTGTACTGCATGACTCTTGTAAGGGGCATTGCAAGTTGCTCCGTCCTAATTTTTGGCAGCTTTTGCTGGGAAAGCATAAGCAAATACTATGGGACACCCTCTCCCCAATAATGGGACTTATGTTTGTAATATACTGTACTGCATGGCTCTTGTAAGGGGCATTGCAAGTTGCTCCGTCCTAATTTTTGGCAGCTTTTGCTGGGAAAGCATAAGCAAATACTATGGGACACCCACTCCCCAATAATGGGACTTATGTTTGTAATATGCTGTACTGCATGGCTCTTGTAAGGGGCATTGCAAGTTGGTCCGTCCTAATTTTTGGCAGCTTTTGCTGGGAAAGCATAAGCAAATACTATGGGACACCCACTCCCCAAAAATGGGACTTATGTTTGTAATATGCTGTACTGCATGGCTCTTGTAAGGGGCATTGCAAGTTGCTCCGTCCTAATTTTTGGCAGCTTTTGCTGGGAAAGCATAAGCAAATACTATGTGACACCCACTCCCCAATAATGGGACTTATGTTTGTAATATGCTGTACTGCATGGCTCTTGTAAGGGGCATTTCAAGTTGCTCCGTCCTAATTTTTGGCAGCTTTTGCTGGGAAAGCATAAGCAAATACTATGGGACACCCACTCCCCAATAATGGGACTTATGTTTGTAATATGCTGTACTGCATGGCTCTTGTAAGAGGCATTGCAAGTTGCTCCGTCCTAATATTTGGCAGCTTTTGCTGGGAAAGCATAAGCAAATACTATAGGACACCCACTCCCCAATAATGGGACTCATGTTTGTAATATGCTGTACTGCATGGCTCTTGTAAGGGGCATTGCAAGTTGCTCCGTCCAAATTTTTAGCAGCTTTTGCTGGGAAAGCATAAGCAAATACTATGGGACACCCACTCCCCAATAATGGGACTTATGTTTGTAATATGCTGTACTGCACGGCTCTTGTAAGAGGCATTGCAAGTTGCTCCGTCCTAATTTTTGGCAGCTTTTGCTGGGAAAGCATAAGCAAATACTATGGGACACCCACTCCCCAATAATGGGACTTATGTTTGTAATATGCTGTACTGCATGGCTCTTGTAAGGGGCATTGCAAGTTGCTCCGTCCTAATTTTTGGCAGCTTTTGCTGGGAAAGCATAAGCAAATACTATGGGACACCCACTCCCGAATAATGGGACTTATTTTTGTAATATGCTGTACTGCATGGCTCTTGTAAGGGGCATTGCAAGTTCCTCCGTCCTAATTTTTGGCTGCTTTTGCTGGGAGAGCATAAGCAAATACTATAGGACACCCACTCCCCAATAATGGGACTCATGTTTGTAATATGCTGTACTGCATGGCTCTTGTAAGGGGCACTGCAAGTTGCTCCGTCCTAATTTTTAGCAGCTTTTGCTGGGAAAGCATAAGCAAATACTATGAGACACCCACTCCCCAATAATGGGACTTATGTTTGTAATATGCTGTACTGCATGGCTCTTGTAAGGGGCTTTGCAAGTTGCTCCGTCCTAATTTTTGGCAGCTTTTGCTGGGAAAGCATAAGCAAATACTATGGGACACCCACTCCCCAATAATGGGACTTATGTTTGTAATATGCTGTACTGCATGGCTCTTGTAAGGGGTATTGCAAGTTCCTCCGTCCTAATTTTTGCAGCTTTTGCTGGGAAAGCATAAGCAAATACTATGGGACACCCACTCCCCAATAATGGCACTTATGTTTGTAATATGCTGTACTGCATGGCTCTTGTAAGGGGCATTGCAAGTTGCTCCATCCTAATTTTTGGCAGCTTTTGCTGGGAAAGCATAAGCAAATACTATGGGACACCCACTCCCCGATATTGGGACTTATGTTAGTAATATGCTGTACTGCATGGCTCTTGTAAGGGGCATTGCAAGTTGCTCCGTCCTAATTTTTGGCAGCTTTTGCTGGGAAAGCATAAGCAAATACTATGGGACACCCTCTCCCCAATAATGGGACTTATGTTTGTAATATGCTGTACTGCATGGCTCTTGTAAGGGGCATTGCAAGTTGCTCCGTCCTAATTTTTGGCAGCTTTTGCTGGCAAAGCATATGCAAATACTATGGGACACCCACTCCCCAATAATGGGACTTATGTTTGTAATATGCTGTACTGCATGGCTCTTGTAAGGGGCATTGCAAGTTGGTCCGTCCTAATTTTTGGCAGCTTTTGCTGGGAAAGCATAAGCAAATACTATGGGACACCCACTCCCCAAAAATGGGACTTATGTTTGTAATATGCTGTACTGCATGGCTCTTGTAAGGGGCATTGCAAGTTGCTCCGTCCTAATTTTTGGCAGCTTTTGCTGGGAAAGCATAAGCAAATACTATGTGACACCCACACCCCAATAATGGGACTTATGTTTGTAATATGCTGTACTGCATGGCTCTTGTAAGGGGCATTTCAAGTTGCTCCGTCCTAATTTTTGGCAGCTTTTGCTGGGAAAGCATAAGCAAATACTATGGGACACCCACTCCCCAATAATGGGACTTATGTTTGTAATATGCTGTACTGCATGGCTCTTGTAAGAGGCATTGCAAGTTGCTCCGTCCTAATATTTGGCAGCTTTTGCTGGGAAAGCATAAGCAAATACTATAGGACACCCACTCCCCAATAATGGGACTCATGTTTGTAATATGCTGTACTGCATGGCTCTTGTAAGGGGCATTGCAAGTTGCTCGTCCAAATTTTTAGCAGCTTTTGCTGGGAAAGCATAAGCAAATACTATGAGACACCCACTCCCCAATAATGGGACTTATGTTTGTAATATGCTGTACTGCATGGCTCTTGTAAGGGGCATTGCAAGTTGCTCCGTCCGAATTTTTGGCAGCTTTTGCTGGGAAAGCATAAGCAAATACTATGAGACACCCACTCCCCAATAATGGGACTTATGTTTGTAATATGCTGTACTGCATGGCTCTTGTAAGGGGTATTGCAAGTTCCTCCGTCCTAATTTTTGGCAGCTTTTGCTGAGAAAGCATAAGCAAATACTATGGGACACCCACTCCCCAATAATGGGACTTATGTTTGTAATATGCTGTACTGCACGGCTCTTGTAAGAGGCATTGCAAGTTGCTCCGTCCTAATTTTTGGCAGCTTTTGCTGGGAAAGCATAAGCAAATACTATGGGACACCCACTCCCCAATAATGGGACATATGTTTGTAATATGCTGTACTGCATGGCTCTTGTAAGGGGCATTGCAAGTTGCTCCGTCCTAATTTTTGGCAGCTTTTGCTGGGAAAGCATAAGCAAATACTATGGGACACCCACTCCCGAATAATGGGACTTATTTTTGTAATATGCTGTACTGCATGGCTCTTGTAAGGGGCATTGCAAGTTCCTCCGTCCTAATTTTTGGCTGCTTTTGCTGGGAAAGCATAAGCAAATACTATAGGACACCCACTCCCCAATAATGGGACTCATGTTTGTAATATGCTGTACTGCATGGCTCTTGTAAGGGGCATTGCAAGTTGCTCCGTCCTAATTTTTAGCAGCTTTTGCTGGGAAAGCATAAGCAAATACTATGAGACACCCACTCCCCAATAATGGGACTTATGTTTGTAATATGCTGTACTGCATGGCTCTTGTAAGGGGCTTTGCAAGTTGCTCCGTCCTAATTTTTGGCAGCTTTTGCTGGGAAAGCATAAGCAAATACTATGGGACACCCACTCCCCAATAAGGGACTTATGTTTGTAATATGCTGTACTGCATGGCTCTTGTAAGGGGTATTGCAAGTTCCTCCGTCCTAGTTTTTGGCAGCTTTTGCTGGGAAAGCATAAGCAAATACTATGGGACACCCACTCCCCAATAATGGGACTTATGTTTGTAATATGCTGTACTGCACGGCTCTTGTAAGAGGCATTGCAAGTTGCTCCGTCCTAATTTTTGGCAGCTTTTGCTGGGAAAGCATAAGCAAATACTATGGGACACCAACTCCCCAATAATGGGACTTATGTTTGTAATATGCTGTACTGCATGGCTCTTGTAAGGGGCATTGCAAGTTGCTCCGTCCTAATTTTTGGCAACTTTTGCTGGGAAAGCATAAGCAAATACTATGGGACACCCACTCCTCAATATTGGGACTTATGTTTGTATTATGCTGTACTGCATGGCTCTTGTAAGGGGCATTGCAAGTTGCTCCGTCCTAATTTTTGGCTGCTTTTGCTGGGAAAGCATAAGCAAATACTATAGGACACCCACTCCCCAATAATGGGACTCATGTTTGTAATATGCTGTACTGCATGGCTCTTGTAAGGGGCATTGCAAGTTGCTCCGTCCTAATTTTTAGCAGCTTTTGCTGGGAAAGCATAAGCAAATACTATGAGACACCCACTCCCCAATAATGGGACTTATGTTTGTAATATGCTGTACTGCATGGCTCTTGTAAGGGGCTTTGCAAGTTGCTCCGTCCTAATTTTTGGCAGCTTTTGCTGGGAAAGCATAAGCAAATACTATGGGACACCCACTCCCCAATAATGGGACTTATGTTTGTAATATGCTGTACTGCATGGCTCTTGTAAGGGGTATTGCAAGTTCCTCCGTCCTAATTTTTGGCAGCTTTTGCTGGGAAAGCATAAGCAAATACTATGGGACACCCACTCCCCAATAATGGGACTTATGTTTGTAATATGATGTACTGCACGGCTCTTGTAAGAGGCATTGCAAGTTGCTCCGTCCTAATTTTTGGCAGCTTTTGCTGGGAAAGCATAAGCAAATACTATGGGACACCCACTCCCCAATAATGGGACTTATGTTTGTAATATGCTGTACTGCATGGCTCTTGTAAGGGGCATTGCAAGTTGCTCCGTCCTAATTTTTGGCAGCTTTTGCTGGGAAAGCATAAGCAAATACTATGGGACACCCACTCCTCAATATTGGGACTTATGTTTGTATTATGCTGTACTGCATGGCTCTTGTAAGGGGCATTGCAAGTTGCTCCGTCCTAATTTTTGGCAGCTTTTGCTGGGAAAGCATAAGCAAATACTATGGGACACCCACTCCCCAATAATGGGACTTATGTTTGTAATATACTGTACTGCATGGCTCTTGTAAGGGGCATTGCAAGTTGCTCCGTCCTAATTTTTGGCAGCTTTTGCTTGGAAAGCATAAGCAAATACTATGGGACACCCACTCCCCAATAATGGGACTTATGTTTGTAATATGCTGTACTGCATGGCTCTTCTAAGGGGCATTGCAAGTTCCTCCGTCCTAATTTTTGGCAGCTTTTGCTGGGAAAGCATAAGCAAATACTATGGGACACCCACTCCCCAATAATGGGACTTATGTTTGTAATATGCTGTACTGCATGGCTCTTGTAAGGGGCATTGCAAGTTGCTCCGTCCTAATTTTTGGCAGCTTTTGCTGGGAAAGCATAAGCAAATACTATGGGACACCCACTCCTCAATAATGGGACTTATGTTTGTAATATGCTGTACTGCATGGCTCTTGTAAGGGGCATTGCAAGTTGCTCCGTCCTAATTTTTGGCAGCTTTTGCTGGGAAAGCATAAGCAAATACTATGGGACACCCACTCCCGAATAATGGGACTTATGTTTGTAATATGCTGTACTGCATGGCTCTTGTAAGGGGCATTGCAAGTTGCTCCGTCCTAATTTTTGGCAGCTTTTGCTGGGAAAGCATAAGCAAATACTATGGGACGCTCACTCCCCAATAATGGGACTTATGTGTGTAATATGCTGTACTGCATGGCTCTTGTAAGGGGCATTGCAAGTTGCTCCGTCCTAATTTTTGGCAACTTTTGCTGGGAAAGCATAAACAAATACTATGGGACACCCACTCCCCAATAATGGGACTTATGTTTGTAATATGCTGTACTGCATGGCTCTTGTAAGGGGCATTGCAAGTTGCTCCGTCCTAATTTTTGGCAGCTTTTGCTGGGAAAGCATAAGCAGATACTATGGGACACCCTCTCAACAATAATGGGACTTATGTTTGTAATATGCTGTACTGCATGGCTCTTGTAAGGGGCATTGCAAGTTGCTCCGTCCTAATTTTTGGCAGCTTTTGCTGGGAAAGCATAAGCAAATACTATGGGACAGCCACTCCCCAATAATGAGACTCATGTTTGTAATATGCTGTACTGCATGGCTCTTGTAAGGGGCATTGCAAGTTGCTCCGTCCTAATTTTTGTCAGCTTTTGCAGGGAAAGCATAAGCAAATACTAAGGGACATCCACTCCCCAATAATGGGACTTATGTTTGTAATATGCTGTACTGCATGGCTCTTGTAAGGGGCATTGCAAGTTGCTCCGTCCTAATTTTTGGCAGCTTTTGCTGGGAAAGCATAAGCAAATACTATGGGACACCCACTCCCCAATAATGGGACTAATGTTTGTAATATGCTGTACTGCATGGCTCTTTTAAGGGGCATTGCAAGTTGCTCCGTCCTAATTTTTGGCAGCTTTTGCTGGGAAAGCATAAGCAAATACTATGGGACACCCACTCCCCAATAATGAGACTTATGTTTGTAATATGCTGTACTGCATGGCTCTTGTAAGAGGCATTGCAAGTTGCTCCGTCCTAATTTTTGGCAGCTTTTGCTGGGAAAGCATAAGCAAATACTATGGAACACCCACTGCCCAATAATGGGACTTATGTTTGCAATATGCTGTACTGCATGGCTCTTGTAAGGGGCATTGCAAGTTGCTCCATCCTAATTTTTGGCAGCTTTTGCTTGGAAAGCATAAGCAAATACTATAGGACTCCCACTCCCCAATAATGGGACTTATGTTTGTAATATGCTGTACTGCATGGCTCTTGTAAGGGGCACTGCAAGTTGCTCCGTCCTAATTTTTGGCAGCTTTTGCTGGGAAAGCATAAGCAAATACTATGGGACACCCACTCCCCAATATTGGGACTTATGTTAGTAATATGCTGTACTGCATGGCTCTTGTAAGGGACATTGCAAGTTGCTCCGTCCTAATTTTTGGCAGCTTTTGCTGGGAAAGCATAAGCAAATACAATGGGACACCCTCTCCCCAATAATGGGACTTATGTTTGTAATATACTGTACTGCATGGCTCTTGTAAGGGGCATTGCAAGTTGCTCCATCCTAATTTTTGGCAGCTTTTGCTGGGAAAGCATAAGCAAATACTATGGGACACCCACTCCCCAATAATGGGACTTATGTTTGTAATATGCTGTACTGCATGGCTCTTTTAAGGGGCATTGCAAGTTGCTCCGCCCTAATTTTTGGCAGCTTTTGCTGGGAATGCATAAGCAAATACTATGGGACACCCACTCCCCAATAATGGGACTTATGTTTGTAATATGCTGTACTGCTTGGCTCTTTTAAGGGGCATTGCAAGTTGCTCCGTCCTAATTTTTGGCAGCTTTTGCTGGGAAAGCATAAGCAAATACTATGGGACACCCACTTCCAAATAATGGGACTTATGTTTGTAATATGCTGTACTGCATGGCTCTTGTAAGAGGCATTGCAAGTTGCTCCGTCCTAATTTTTGGCAGCTTTTGCTGGGAAAGCGTAAGCAAATACTATGGGACACCCACTCCCCAATAATGTCACTTATGTTTGTAATATGCTGTACTGCATGGCTCTTGTAAGGGGCACTGCAAGTTGCTCCGTCCTAATTTTTGGCAGCTTTTGCTGGGAAAGCATAAGCAAATACTATGGGACACCCACTCCCCAATATTGGGACTTATGTTAGTAATAGGCTGTACTGCATTGCTCTTGTAAGGGGCATTGCAAGTTGCTTCGTCCTAATTTTTGGCAGCTTTTGCTGGGAAAGCATAAGCAAATACTATGGGACACCCTGTCCCCAATAATGGGACTTATGTTTGTAATATACTGTACTGCATGGCTCTTGTAAGGGGCATTGCAAGTTGCTCCGTCCTAATTTTTGGCAGCTTTTGCTGGGAAAGCATAAGCAAATACTATGGGACACCCACTCCCCAATAATGGGACTTATGTTTGTAATATGCTGTACTGCATGGCTCTTGTAAGGGGCATTGCAAGTTGCTCTGTCCTAATTTTTGGCAGCTTTTGCTGGGAAAGCATAAGCAAATACTATGGGACACCCACTCCCCAATAATGGGACTTATGTTTGTAATATGCTGTACTGCATGGCTCTTTTAAGGGGTATTGCAAGTTGCTCCGCCCTAATTTTTGGCAGCTTTTGCGGGGAAAGCATAAGCAAATACTATGGGACACCCACTCCCCAATAATGGGACTTATGTTTGTAATATGCTGTACTGCATGGCTCTTTTAAGTGGCATTGCAAGTTGCTCCATCCTAATTTTTGGCAGCTTTTGCTGGGAAAGCATAAGCAAATACTATGGGACACCCACTCCCCAATAATGGGACTTATTTTTGTAATATGCTGTACTGCATGGCTCTTGTAAGGGGCATTGCAAGTTGCTCCGTCCTAATTTTTGGCAGCTTTTGCTTGGAAAGCATAAGCAAATACTATAGGACTCCCACTCCCCAATAATGGGACTTATGTTTGTAATATGCTGTACTGCATGGCTCTTGTAAGGGGCATTGCAAGTTCCTACGTCCTAATTTTTGGCAGCTTTTGCTGGGAAAGCATAAGCAAATACTATGGGACACCCACTCCCTTATAATGGCACTTATGTTTGTAATATGCTGTACTGCATGGCTCTTGTAAGGGGCATTGCAAGTTGCTCCATCCTAATTTTTGGCAGCTTTTGCTGGGAAAGCATAAGCAAATACTATGGGACACCCACTCCCCAATAATGGGACTTATGTTTGTAATATGCTGTACTGCATGGCTCTTTTAAGGGGTATTGCAAGTTGCTCCGCCCTAATTTTTGGCAGCTTTTGCTGGGAAAGCATTAGCAAATACTATGGGACACCCACTCCCCAATAATGGGACTTATGTTTGTAATATGCTGTACTGCATGGCTCTTTTAAGGGGCATTGCAAGTTGCTCCATCCTAATTTTTGGCAGCTTTTGCTGGGAAAACATAAGCAAATACTATGGGACACCCACTCCCCAATAATGGGACTTATTTTTGTAATATGCTGTACTGCATGGCTCTTGTAAGGGGCATTGCAAGTTGCTCCGTCCTAATTTTTGGCAGCTTTTGCTTGGAAAGCATAAGCAAATACTATAGGACTCCCACTCCCCAATAATGGGACTTATGTTTGTAATATGCTGTACTGCATGGCTCTTGTAAGGGGCATTGCAAGTTCCTACGTCCTAATTTTTGGCAGCTTTTGCTGGGAAAGCCTAAGCAAATACTATGGGACACCCACTCCCCAATATTGGGACTTATGTTAGTAATATGCTGTACTGCATGGCTCTTGTAAGGGGCATTGCAAGTTGCTCCGTCCTAATTTTTGGCAGCTTTTGCTGGGAAAGTATAAGCAAATACTATGGGACACCCTCTCCCCAATAATGGGACTTATGTTTGTAATATGCTGTACTGCATGGCTCTTGTAAGGGGCATTGCAAGTTGCTCCGTCCTAATTTTTGGCAGCTTTTGCTGGGAAAGCATAAGCAGATACTATGGGAAACCCACTCAACAATAATGGGACTTATGTTTGTAATATGCTGTACTGCATGGCTCTTGTATGGGGCATTGCAAGTTGCTCCGTCCTAATTTTTGGCAGCTTTTGCTGGGAAAGCATAAGCAAATACTATGGGACACCCACTCCCCAATAATGGGACTTATGTTTGTAATATGCTGTACTGCATGGCTCTTGTAAGGGGCATTGCAAGTTGCTTCATCCTAATTTTTGGCAGCTTTTGCTTGGAAAGCATAAGCAGATACTATAGGACTCCCACTCCCCAATAATGGGACTTTTGTTTGTAATATGCTGTACTGCATGGCTCTTGTAAGGGGCATTGCAAGTTCCTTCGTCCTAATTTTTGGCAGCTTTTGCTGGGAAAGCATAAGCAAATACTATGGGACACCCACTCCCCAATAATGGCACTTATGTTTGTAATATGCTGTACTGCATGGCTCTTGTAAGGGGCATTGCAAGTTGCTCCGTCCTAATTTTTGGCAGCTTTTGCTGGGAAAGCATAAGCAAATACTATGGGACACCCACTCCCCAATATTGGGACTTATGTTAGTAATATGCTGTACTGCATGGCTCTTGTAAGGGGAATTGCAAGTTGCTCCGTCCTAATTTTTGGCAGCTTTTGCTGGGAAAGCATAAGCAAATACTATGGGACACCCTCTCCCCAATAATGGGACTTATGTTTGTAATATGCTGTACTGCATGGCTCTTGTAAGGGGCATTGCAAGTTGCTTCGTCCTAATTTTTGGCAGCTTTTGCTGGCAAAGCATAAGCAAATACTATGGGACACCCACTCCCCAATAATGGGACTTATGTTTGTAGTATGCTGTACTGCATGGATCTTGTAAGGGGCATTGCAAGTTGGTCCGTCCTAATTTTTGGCAGCTTTTGCTGGGAAAGCATAAGCAAATACTATGGGACACCCACTCCCCAAAAATGGGACTTATGTTTGTAATATGCTGTACTGCATGGCTCTTGTAAGGGGCATTGCAAGTTGCTCCGTCCTAATTTTTGGCAGCTTTTGCTGGGAAAGCATAAGCAAATACTATGTGACACCCACACCCCAATAATGGGACTTATGTTTGTAATATGCTGTACTGCATGGCTCTTGTAAGGGGCATTGCAAGTTGCTCCGTCCTAATTTTTGGCAGCTTTTGCTTGGAAAGCATAAGCAAATACTATGGGAAACCCACACCCCAATAATGGCACATATGTTTGCAATATGCTGTACTGCATGGCTCTTGTAAGGGGCATTGCAAGTTGCTCCGTCCTAATTTTTGGCAGCTTTTGCTGGGAAAGCATAAGCAAATACTATGGGACACCCACTCCCCAATAATGGGACTTATGTTTGTAATATGCTGTACTGCATGGCTCTTGTAAGGGGCATTGCAAGTTGCTCCATCCTAATTTTGGCAGCTTTTGCTGGGAAAGCATAAGCAAATACTATGGGACACCGACTCCCCAATAATGGGACTTATGTTTGTAATATGCTGTACTGCATGGCTCTTGTAAGGGGCATTGCAAGTTGCTCCATCCTAATTTTTGGCAGCTTTTGCTTGGAAAGCATAAGCAAATACTATAAGACTCCCACTCCCCAATAATGGGACTTATGTTTGTAATATGCTGTACTGCATGGCTCTTGTAAGGGGCATTGCAAGTTCCTACGTCCTAATTTTTGGCAGCTTTTGCTGGGAAAGCATAAGCAAATACTATGGGACACCCACTCCCCAATAATGGCACTTATGTTTGTAATATGCTGTACTGCATGGCTCTTGTAAGGGGCATTGCATGTTGCTCCATCCTAATTTTTGGCAGCTTTTGCTGGCAAAGCATAAGCAAATACTATGGGACACCCAATTCCCAATAATGGGACTTATGTTTGTAATATGCTGTACTGCATGGCTCTTGTAAGGGGCATTGCAAGTTGCTCCGTCCTAATTTTTGGCAGCTTTTGCTGGGAAAGCATAAGCAAAATCTATGGGACACCCTCTCCCCAATAATGGGACTTATGTTTGTAATATACTGTACTGCATGGCTCTTGTAAGGGGCATTGCAAGTTGCTCCGTCCTAATTTTTGGCAGCTTTTGCTGGGAAAGCTTAAGCAAATACTATGGGACACCCACTCCCCAATAATGGAACTTATGTTTGTAATATGCTGTACTGCATGGCTCTTTTAAGGGGCATTGCAAGTTGATCCGCCCTAATTTTTGGCAGCTTTTGCTGGGAAAGCATAAGCAAATACTATGGGACACCCTCTCCCCAATAATGGGACTTATGTTTGTAATATGCTGTACTGCATGGCTCTTTTAAGGGGCATTGCAAGTTGCTCCGTCCTAATTTTTGGCAGCTTTTGCTGGGAAAGCATAAGCAAATACTATGGGACACCCACTCCCCAATAATGGGACTTATGTTTGTAATATGCTGTACTGCATGGCTCTTGTAAGAGGCATTGCAAGTTGCTCCGTCCTAATTTTTGGCAGCTTTTGCTGGGAAAGCATAAGCAAATACTATGGGACACCCACTCCCCAATAATGGGACTTATGTTTGTAATATGCTGTACTGCATGGCTTTTGTAAGGGGCATTGCAAGTTGCTCCATCCTAATTTTTGGCAGCTTTTGCTTGGAAAGCATAAGCAAATACTATAGGACTCCCACTCCCCAATAATGGGACTTATGTTTGTAATATGCTGTACTGCATGGCTCTTGTAAGGGGCATTGCAAGTTCCTACGTCCTAATTTTTGGCAGCTTTTGCTGGGAAAGCATAAGCAAATACTATGGGACACCCACTCCCCAATAATGGCACTTATGTTTGTAATATGCTGTACTGCATGGCTCTTGTAAGGGGCACTGCAAGTTGCTCCGTCCTAATTTTTGGCAGCTTTTGCTGGGAAAGCATAAGCAAATACTATGGGACACCCACTCCCCAATAATGGGACTTATGTTTGTAATATGCTGTACTGCATGGCTCTTGTAAGGGGCATTTCAAGTTGCTTCATCCTAATTTTTGGCAGCTTTTGCTTGGAAAGCATAAGCAGATACTATAGGACTCCCACTCCCCAATAATGGGACTTTTGTTTGTAATATGCTGTACTGCATGGCTCTTGTAAGGGGCATTGCAAGTTCCTTCGTCCTAATTTTTGGCAGCTTTTGCTGGGAAAGCATAAGCAAATACTATGGGACACCCACTCCCCAATAATGGCACTTATGTTTGTAATATGCTGTACTGCATGGCTCTTGTAAGGGGCATTGCAAGTTGCTCCGTCCTAATTTTTGGCAGCTTTTGCTGGGAAAGCATAAGCAAATACTATGGGACACCCACTCCCCAATATTGGGACTTATGTTAGTAATATGCTGTACTGCATGGCTCTTGTAAGGGGAATTGCAAGTTGCTCCGTCCTAATTTTTGGCAGCTTTTGCTGGGAAAGCATAAGCAAATACTATGGGACACCCTCTGCCCCAATAATGGGACTTATGTTTGTAATATGCTGTACTGCATGGCTCTTGTAAGGGGCATTGCAAGTTGCTTCGTCCTAATTTTTGGCAGCTTTTGCTGGCAAAGCATAAGCAAATACTATGGGACACCCACTCCCCAATAATGGGACTTATGTTTGTAATATGCTGTACTGCATGGCTCTTTTAAGGGGTATTGCAAGTTGCTCCGCCCTAATTTTTGGCAGCTTTTGCGGGGAAAGCATAAGCAAATACTATGGGACACCCACTCCCCAATAATGGGACTTATGTTTGTAATATGCTGTACTGCATGGCTCTTTTAAGTGGCATTGCAAGTTGCTCCATCCTAATTTTTGGCAGCTTTTGCTGGGAAAGCATAAGCAAATACTATGGGACACCCACTCCCCAATAATGGGACTTATTTTTGTAATATGCTGTACTGCATGGCTCTTGTAAGGGGCATTGCAAGTTGCTCCGTCCTAATTTTTGGCAGCTTTTGCTTGGAAAGCATAAGCAAATACTATAGGACTCCCACTCCCCAATAATGGGACTTATGTTTGTAATATGCTGTACTGCATGGCTCTTGTAAGGGGCATTGCAAGTTCCTACGTCCTAATTTTTGGCAGCTTTTGCTGGGAAAGCATAAGCAAATACTATGGGACACCCACTCCCTTATAATGGCACTTATGTTTGTAATATGCTGTACTGCATGGCTCTTGTAAGGGGCATTGCAAGTTGCTCCATCCTAATTTTTGGCAGCTTTTGCTGGGAAAGCATAAGCAAATACTATGGGACACCCACTCCCCAATAATGGGACTTATGTTTGTAATATGCTGTACTGCATGGCTCTTTTAAGGGGTATTGCAAGTTGCTCCGCCCTTATTTTTGGCAGCTTTTGCTGGGAAAGCATTAGCAAATACTATGGGACACCCACTCCCCAATAATGGGACTTATGTTTGTAATATGCTGTACTGCATGGCTCTTTTAAGGGGCATTGCAAGTTGCTCCATCCTAATTTTTGGCAGCTTTTGCTGGGAAAACATAAGCAAATACTATGGGACACCCACTCCCCAATAATGGGACTTATTTTTGTAATATGCTGTACTGCATGGCTCTTGTAAGGGGCATTGCAAGTTGCTCCGTCCTAATTTTTGGCAGCTTTTGCTTGGAAAGCATAAGCAAATACTATAGGACTCCCACTCCCCAATAATGGGACTTATGTTTGTAATATGCTGTACTGCATGGCTCTTGTAAGGGGCATTGCAAGTTCCTACGTCCTAATTTTTGGCAGCTTTTGCTGGGAAAGCCTAAGCAAATACTATGGGACACCCACTCCCCAATATTGGGACTTATGTTAGTAATATGCTGTACTGCATGGCTCTTGTAAGGGGCATTGCAAGTTGCTCCGTCCTAATTTTTGGCAGCTTTTGCTGGGAAAGTATAAGCAAATACTATGGGACACCCTCTCCCCAATAATGGGACTTATGTTTGTAATATGCTGTACTGCATGGCTCTTGTAAGGGGCATTGCAAGTTGCTCCGTCCTAATTTTTGGCAGCTTTTGCTGGGAAAGCATAAGCAGATACTATGGGAAACCCACTCAACAATAATGGGACTTATGTTTGTAATATGCTGTACTGCATGGCTCTTGTAAGGGGCATTGCAAGTTGCTCCGTCCTAATTTTTGGCAGCTTTTGCTGGGAAAGCATAAGCAAATACTATGGGACACCCACTCCCCAATAATGGGACTTATGTTTGTAATATGCTGTACTGCATGGCTCTTGTAAGGGGCATTGCAAGTTGCTTCATCCTAATTTTTGGCAGCTTTTGCTTGGAAAGCATAAGCAGATACTATAGGACTCCCACTCCCCAATAATGGGACTTTTGTTTGTAATATGCTGTACTGCATGGCTCTTGTAAGGGGCATTGCAAGTTCCTTCGTCCTAATTTTTGGCAGCTTTTGCTGGGAAAGCATAAGCAAATACTATGGGACACCCACTCCCCAATAATGGCACTTATGTTTGTAATATGCTGTACTGCATGGCTCTTGTAAGGGGCATTGCAAGTTGCTCCGTCCTAATTTTTGGCAGCTTTTGCTGGGAAAGCATAAGCAAATACTATGGGACACCCACTCCCCAATATTGGGACTTATGTTAGTAATATGCTGTACTGCATGGCTCTTGTAAGGGGAATTGCAAGTTGCTCCGTCCTAATTTTTGGCAGCTTTTGCTGGGAAAGCATAAGCAAATACTATGGGACACCCTCTCCCCAATAATGGGACTTATGTTTGTAATATGCTGTACTGCATGGCTCTTGTAAGGGGCATTGCAAGTTGCTTCGTCCTAATTTTTGGCAGCTTTTGCTGGCAAAGCATAAGCAAATACTATGGGACACCCACTCCCCAATAATGGGACTTATGTTTGTAGTATGCTGTACTGCATGGATCTTGTAAGGGGCATTGCAAGTTGGTCCGTCCTAATTTTTGGCAGCTTTTGCTGGGAAAGCATAAGCAAATACTATGGGACACCCACTCCCCAAAAATGGGACTTATGTTTGTAATATGCTGTACTGCATGGCTCTTGTAAGGGGCATTGCAAGTTGCTCCGTCCTAATTTTTGGCAGCTTTTGCTGGGAAAGCATAAGCAAATACTATGTGACACCCACACCCCAATAATGAGACTTATGTTTGTAATATGCTGTACTGCATGGCTCTTGTAAGGGGCATTGCAAGTTGCTCCGTCCTAATTTTTGGCAGCTTTTGCTTGGAAAGCATAAGCAAATACTATGGGAAACCCACACCCCAATAATGGCACATATGTTTGCAATATGATGTACTGCATGGCTCTTGTAAGGGGCATTGCAAGTTGCTCCGTCCTAATTTTTGGCAGCTTTTGCTGGGAAAGCATAAGCAAATACTATGGGACACCCACTCCCCAATAATGGGACTTATGTTTGTAATATGCTGTACTGCATGGCTCTTGTAAGGGGCATTGCAAGTTGCTCCATCCTAATTTTTGGCAGCTTTTGCTGGGAAAGCATAAGCAAATACTGTGGGACACCGACTCCCCAATAATGGGACTTATGTTTGTAATATGCTGTACTGCATGGCTCTTGTAAGGGGCATTGCAAGTTGCTCCATCCTAATTTTTGGCAGCTTTTGCTTGGAAAGCATAAGCAAATACTATAAGACTCCCACTCCCCAATAATGGGACTTATGTTTGTAATATGCTGTACTGCATGGCTCTTGTAAGGGGCATTGCAAGTTCCTACGTCCTAATTTTTGGCAGCTTTTGCTGGGAAAGCATAAGCAAATACTATGGGACACCCACTCCCCAATAATGGCACTTATGTTTGTAATATGCTGTACTGCATGGCTCTTGTAAGGGGCATTGCATGTTGCTCCATCCTAATTTTTGGCAGCTTTTGCTGGCAAAGCATCAGCAAATACTATGGGACACCCACTTCCCAATAATGGGACTTATGTTTGTAATATGCTGTACTGCATGGCTCTTGTAAGGGGCATTGCAAGTTGCTCCGTCCTAATTTTTGGCAGCTTTTGCTGGGAAAGCATAAGCAAAATCTATGGGACACCCTCTCCCCAATAATGGGACTTATGTTTGTAATATACTGTACTGCATGGCTCTTGTAAGGGGCATTGCAAGTTGCTCCGTCCTAATTTTTGGCAGCTTTTGCTGGGAAAGCTTAAGCAAATACTATGGGACACCCACTCCCCAATAATGGAACTTATGTTTGTAATATGCTGTACTGCATGGCTCTTTTAAGGGGCATTGCAAGTTGCTCCGCCCTAATTTTTGGCAGCTTTTGCTGGGAAAGCATAAGCAAATGCTATGGGACACCCACTCCCCAATAATGGGACTTATGTTTGTAATATGCTGTACTGCATGGCTCTTTTAAGGGGCATTGCAAGTTGCTCCGTCCTAATTTTTGGCAGCTTTTGCTGGGAAAGCATAAGCAAATACTATGGGACACCCACTCCCCAATAATGGGACTTATGTTTGTAATATGCTGTACTGCATGGCTCTTGTAAGAGTCATTGCAAGTTGCTCCGTCCTAATTTTTGGCAGCTTTTGCTGGGAAAGCATAAGCAAATACTATGGGACACCCACTCCCCAATAATGGGACTTATGTTTGTAATATGCTGTACTGCATGGCTTTTGTAAGGGGCATTGCAAGTTGCTCCATCCTAATTTTTGGCAGCTTTTGCTTGGAAAGCATAAGCAAATACTATAGGACTCCCACTCCCCAATAATGGGACTTATGTTTGTAATATGCTGTACTGCATGGCTCTTGTAAGGGGCATTGCAAGTTCCTACGTCCTAATTTTTGGCAGCTTTTGCTGGGAAAGCATAAGCAAATACTATGGGACACCCACTCCCCAATAATGGGACTTATGTTTGTAATATGCTGTACTGCATGGCTCTTGTAAGGGGCATTGCAAGTTCCTTCGTCCTAATTTTTGGCAGCTTTTGCTGGGAAAGCATAAGCAAATACTATGGGACACCCACTCCCCAATAATGGCACTTATGTTTGTAATATGCTGTACTGCATGGCTCTTGTAAGGGGCATTGCAAGTTCCTTCGTCCTAATTTTTGGCAGCTTTTGCTGGGAAAGCATAAGCAAATACTATGGGACACCCTCTGCCCCAATAATGGGACTTATGTTTGTAATATGCTGTACTGCATGGCTCTTGTAAGGGGCATTGCAAGTTGCTTCGTCCTAATTTTTGGCAGCTTTTGCTGGCAAAGCATAAGCAAATACTATGGGACACCCACTCCCCAATAATGGGACTTATGTTTGTAATATGCTGTACTGCATGGATCTTGTAAGGGGCATTGCAAGTTGGTCCGTCCTAATTTTTGGCAGCTTTTGCTGGGAAAGCATAAGCAAATACTATGGGACACCCACTCCCCAAAAATGGGACTTATGTTTGTAATATGCTGTACTGCATGGCTCTTGTAAGGGGCATTGCAAGTTGCTCCATCCTAATTTTTGGCAGCTTTTGCTGGGAAAGCATAAGCAAATACTATCTGACACCCACACCCCAATAATGGGACTTATGTTTGTAATATGCTGTACTGCATGGCTCTTGTAAGGGGCATTGCAAGTTGCTCCGTCCTAATTTTTGGCAGCTTTTGCTTGGAAAGCATAAGCAAATACTATGGGAAACCCACACCCCAATAATGGCACATATGTTTGCAATATGCTGTACTGCATGGCTCTTGTAAGGGGCATTGCAAGTTGCTCCGTCCTAATTTTTGGCAGCTTTTGCTGGGAAAGCATAAGCAAATACTATGGGACACCCACTCCCCAATAATGGGACTTATGTTTGTAATATGCTGTACTGCATGGCTCTTGTAAGGGGCATTGCAAGTTGCTCCATCCTAATTTTTGGCAGCTTTTGCTGGGAAAGCATAAGCAAATACTATGGGACACCGACTCCCCAATAATGGGACTTATGTTTGTAATATGCTGTACTGCATGGCTCTTGTAAGGGGCATTGCAAGTTGCTCCGTCCTAATTTTTGGCAGCTTTTGCTTGGAAAGCATAAGCAAATACTATAAGACTCCCACTCCCCAATAATGGGACTTATGTTTGTAATATGCTGTACTGCATGGCTCTTCTAAGGGGCATTGCAAGTTCCTACGTCCTAATTTTTGGCAGCTTTTGCTGGGAAAGCATAAGCAAATACTATGGGACACCCACTCCCCAGTAATGGCACTTATGTTTGTAATATGCTGTACTGCATGGCTCTTGTAAGGGGCATTGCATGTTGCTCCATCCTAATTTTTGGCAGCTTTTGCTGGCAAAGCATAAGCAAATACTATGGGACACCCACTTCCCAATAATGGGACTTATGTTTGTAATATGCTGTACTGCATGGCTCTTGTAAGGGGCATTGCAAGTTGCTCCGTCCTAATTTTTGGCAGCTTTTGCTGGGAAAGCATAAGCAAAATCTATGGGACTCCCTCTCCCCAATAATGGGACTTATGTTTGTAATATACTGTACTGCATGGCTCTTGTAAGGGGCATTGCAAGTTGCTCCGTCCTAATTTTTGGCAGCTTTTGCTGGGAAAGCTTAAGCAAATACTATGGGACACCCACTCCCCAATAATGGGACTTATGTTTGTAATATGCTGTACTGCATGGCTCTTTTAAGGGGCATTGCAAGTTGCTCCGCCCTAATTTTTGGCAGCTTTTGCTGGGAAAGCATAAGCAAATACTATAAGACTCCCACTCCCCAATAATGGGACTTATGTTTGTAATATGCTGTACTGCATGGCTCTTCTAAGGGGCATTGCAAGTTCCTACGTCCTAATTTTTGGCAGCTTTTGCTGGGAAAGCATAAGCAAATACTATGGGACACCCACTCCCCAATAATGGCACTTATGTTTGTAATATGCTGTACTGCATGGCTCTTGTAAGGGGCATTGCATGTTGCTCCATCCTAATTTTTGGCAGCTTTTGCTGGCAAAGCATAAGCAAATACTATGGGACACCCACTTCCCAATAATGGGACTTATGTTTGTAATATGCTGTACTGCATGGCTCTTGTAAGGGGCATTGCAAGTTGCTCCGTCCTAATTTTTGGCAGCTTTTGCTGGGAAAGCATAAGCAAAATCTATGGGACTCCCTCTCCCCAATAATGGGACTTATGTTTGTAATATACTGTACTGCATGGCTCTTGTAAGGGGCATTGCAAGTTGCTCCGTCCTAATTTTTGGCAGCTTTTGCTGGGAAAGCTTAAGCAAATACTATGGGACACCCACTCCCCAATAATGGGACTTATGTTTGTAATATGCTGTACTGCATGGCTCTTTTAAGGGGCATTGCAAGTTGCTCCGCCCTAATTTTTGGCAGCTTTTGCTGGGAAAGCATAAGCAAATACTATGGGACACCCACTCCCCAATAATGGGACTTATGTTTGTAATATGCTGTACTGCATGGCTCTTTTAAGGGGCATTGCAAGTTGCTCCGTCCTAATTTTTGGCAGCTTTTGCTGGGAAAGCATAAGCAAATACTCTGGGACACCCACTCCCCAATAATTGGACTTATGTTTGTAATATGCTGTACTGCATGGCTCTTGTAAGGGGCATTGCAAGTTGCTCCGTCCTAATTTTTGGCAGCTTTTGCTGGGAAAGCATAAGCAAATACTATGGGACACCCACTCCCCAATAATGGGACTTATGTTTGTAATATGCTGTACTGCATGGCTCTTGTAAGGGGCATTGCAAGTTGCTCCGTCCTAATTTTTGGCAGCTTTTGCTGGGAAAGCATAAGCAAATACTATGGGACACCCACTCCCCAATAATGGGACTTATGTTTGTAATATGCTGTACTGCATGGCTCTTGTAAGGGGAATTGCAAGTTGCTCCGTCCTAATTTTTGGCAGCTTTTGCTGGGAAAGCATAAGGAAATAGTATGGGACACCCACTCCCCAATAATGGGACTTATGTTTGTAATATGCTGTACTGCATGGCTCTTGTAAGGGGCATTGCAAGTTGCTACGTCCTAATTTTTGGCAGCTTTTGCTGGGAAAGCATAAGCAAATACTATGAGACACCCACTCCCCAATAATGGGACTTATGTTTGTAATATGCTGTACTGCATGGCTCTTGTAAGGGGCATTGCAAGTTGCTCCGTCCTAATTATTTGCAGCTTTTGCTGGGAAAGCATAAGCAAATACTATGGGACACCCACTCCCCAATAATGGGACTTATGTTTGTAATATGCTTTACTGCATGGCTATTGTAAGGGGCATTGCAAGTTGCTCCGTCCTAATTATTTGCAGCTTTTGCTGGGAAAGCATAAGCAAATACTATGGGACACCCACTCCCCAATAATGGGACTTATGTTTGTAATATGCTTTACTGCATGGCTCTTGTAAGGGGCATTGCAAGTTGCTATGTCCTAATTTTTGGCAGCTTTTGCTTGGAAAGCATAAGCAAATATTCTGGGACACCCACTCCCCAATAATTGGACTTATGTTTGTAATATGCTGTACTGCATGGCTCTTGTAAGGGGCATTGCAAGTTGCTCCGTCCTAATTTTTGGCAGCTTTTGCTGGGAAAGCATAAGCAAATACTATGGGACACCCACTCCCCAATAATGGGACTTATGTTTGTAATATGCTGTACTGCATGGCTCTTGTAAGGTGCATTGCAAGTTGCTCTGTCATAATTTTTGGCAGCATTTGCTGGGAAAGCATATGCAAATACGATGGGACACCCACTCCCCAATAATGGGACTTATGTTTGTAATATGCTGTACTGCATGGCTCTTGTAAGGGGCATTGCAAGTTGCTCCGTCCTAATTTTTGGCAGCTTTTGCTGGGAAAGCATAAGCAAATACTATGGGACACCCACTCCCCAATAATGGGACTTATGTTTGTAATATGCTGTACTGCATGGCTCTTGTAAGGGGCATTGAAAGTTGCTCCGTCCTAATTTTTGGCAGCTTTTGCTGGGAAAGCATAAGCAAATACTATGGGACACCCACTCCTCAATAATGGGACTTATGTTTGTAATATGCTGTACTGCATGGCTCTTGTAAGGGGCATTGCAAGTTGCTCTGTCCAAATTTTTGGCAGCCTTTGCTGGGAAAGCATAAGCAAATACCATGGGACACCCACTCCCCAATAATGGGACTTATGTTTGTAATATGCTGTACTGCATGGCTCTTGCAAGGTGCATTGCAAGTTGCTCCATCCTAATTTTTGGCAGCTTTTGCTGGGAAAGCATAAGCAAATACTATGGGACACCCACTCCCCAATAATTGGACTTATGTTTGTAATATGCTGTACTGCATGGCTCTTGTAATGGGCATTGGAAGTTGCTCTGTTCTAATTTTTGGCAGCTTTTGCTGGGAAAGCATAAGCAAATACTCTGGGACACCCACTCCCCAATAATGGGACATATGTTTGTAATATGCTGTACTGCATGGCTCTTGTAAGGGGCATTGCAAGTTGCTCCGTCCTACTTTTTGGCAGCTTTTGCTGGGAAAGCATAAGCAAATACTATGGGACACCGACTCTCCAATAATGGGACTTATGTTTGTAATATGCTGTACTGCATGGCTCTTGTAAGGGGCATTGCAAGTTGCTCCGTCCTAATTTTTGGCAGCTTTTGCTGGGAAAGCATAAGCAAATACTATGGGACACCCACTCCCCAAAAATGGTACTTATGTTTGTAATATGCTGTACTGCATGGCTCTTGTAAGGGGCATTGCAAGTTGCTCCGTCCTAATTTTTGGCAGCTTTTGCTGGGAAAGCATAAGCAAATACTATGGGACACCCACTCCCCAATAATGGGACTTATGTTTGTAATATGCTGTACTGCATGGCTCTTGTAAGGGGCATTGCAAGTTGCTCCGTCCTAATTTTTTGCAGCTTTTGCTGGGAAAGCATAAGCAAAATCTATGGGACACCCTCTCCCCAATAATGGGACTTATGTTTGTAATATACTGTACTGCATGGCTCTTGTAAGGGGCATTGCAAGTTGCTCCGTCCTAATTTTTGGCAGCTTTTGCTGGGAAAGCTTAAGCAAATACTATGGGACACCCACTCCCCAATAATGGGACTTATGTTTGTAATATGCTGTACTGCATGGCTCTTTTAAGGGGCATTGCAAGTTGCTCCGCCCTAATTTTTGGCAGCTTTTGCTGGGAAAGCATAAGCAAATACTATGGGACACCCACTCCCCAATAATGGGACTTATGTTTGTAATATGCTGTACTGCATGGCTCTTTTAAGGGGCATTGCAAGTTGCTCCGTCCTAATTTTTGGCAGCTTTTGCTGGGAAAGCATAAGCAAATACTATGGGACACCCACTCCCCAATAATGGGACTTATGTTTGTAATATGCTGTACTGCATGGCTCTTGTAAGAGGCATTGCAAGTTGCTCCGTCCTAATTTTTGGCAGCTTTTGCTGGGAAAGCATAAGCAAATACTATGGGACACCCACTCCCCAATAATGGGACTTATGTTTGTAATATGCTGTACTGCATGGCTCTTGTAAGGGGCATTGCAAGTTGCTCCATCCTAATTTTTGGCAGCTTTTGCTTGGAAAGCATAAGCAAATACTATAGGACTCCCACTCCCCAATAATGGGACTTATGTTTGTAATATGCTGTACTGCATGGCTCTTGTAAGGGGCATTGCAAGTTCCTACGTCCTAATTTTTGGCAGCTTTTGCTGGGAAAGCATAAGCAAATACTATGGGACACCCACTCCCCAATAATGGCACTTATGTTTGTAATATGCTGTACTGCATGGCTCTTGTAAGGGGCATTGCAAGTTTCTCCGTCCTAATTTTTGGCAGCTTTTGCTGGGAAAGCATAAGCAAATACTATGGGACACCCACTCCCCAATATTGGGACTTATGTTAGTAATATGCTGTACTGCATGGCTCTTGTAAGGGGCATTGCAAGTTGCTCCGTCCTAATTTTTGGCAGCTTTTGCTGGGAAAGCATAAGCAAATACTATGGGACACCCTCGCCCCAATAATGGGACTTATGGTTGCAATATACTGTACTGCATGGCTCTTGTAAGGGGCATTGCAAGTTGCTCCGTCCTAATTTTTGGCAGCTTTTGCTGGGAAAGCATAAGCAAATACTATGGGACACCCACTCCCCAATAATGGGACTTATGTTTGTAATATGCTGTACTGCATGGCTCTTGTAAGGGGCATTGCAAGTTGCTCCGTCCTAATTTTTGGCAGCTTTTGCTGGGAAAGCATAAGCAAATACTATGGGACACCCACACCCCAATAATGGGACTTATGTTTGTAATATGCTGTACTGCATGGCTCTTTTAAGGGGCATTGCAAGTTGCTCTGCCCTAATTTTTGGCAGCTTTTGCTGGGAAAGCATAAGCAAATACTATGGGACACCCACTCCCCAATAATGGGACTTATGTTTGTAATATGCTGTACTGCATGGCTCTTGTAAGGGGCATTGCAAGTTGCTCCGTCCTAATTTTTGGCAGCTTTTGCTGGGAAAGCATAAGCAAATACTATGGGACACCCACTCCCCAATAATGGGACTTATGTTTGTAATATGCTGTACTGCATGGCTTTTGTAAGGGGCATTGCAAGTTGCTCTGTCCTAATTTTTGGCAGCTTTTGCTGGGAAAGCATATGCAAATACGATGGGACACCCACTCCCCAATAATGGGACTTATGTTTGTAATATGCTGTACTGCATGGCTCTTGTAAGGGGCATTGCAAGTTGCTCCGTCCTAATTTTTGGCAGCTTTTGCTGGGAAAGCATAAGCAAATACTATGGGACACCCACTCCCCAATAATGGGACTTATGTTTGTAATATGCTGTACTGCATGGCTCTTGTAAGGGGCATTGCAAGTTGCTCCGTCCTAATTATTTGCAGCTTTTGCTGGGAAAGCATAAGCAAATACTATGGGACACCCACTCCCCAATAATGGGACTTATGTTTGTAATATGCTTTACTGCATGGCTATTGTAAGGGGCATTGCAAGTTGCTCCGTCCTATTTATTTGCAGCTTTTGCTGGGAAAGCATAAGCAAATACTATGGGACATCCACTCCCCAATAATGGGACTTATGTTTGTAATATGCTTTACTGCATGGCTCTTGTAAGGGGCATTGCAAGTTGCTATGTCCTAATTTTTGGCAGCTTTTGCTTGGAAAGCATAAGCAAATACTCTGGGACACCCACTCCCCAATAATTGGACTTATGTTTGTAATATGCTGTACTGCATGGCTCTTGTAAGGGGCATTGCAAGTTGCTCCGTCCTAATTTTTGGCAGCTTTTGCTGGGAAAGCATAAACAAATACTATGGGACACCCACTCCCCAATAATGGGACTTATGTTTGTAATATGCTGTACTGCATGGCTCTTGTAAGGGGCATTGCAAGTTGATCTGTCATAATTTTTGGCAGCTTTTGCTGGGAAAGCATATGCAAATACGATGGGACACCCACTCCCCAATAATGGGACTTATGTTTGTAATATGCTGTACTGCATGGCTCTTGTAAGGGGCATTGCAAGTTGCTCCGTCCTAATTTTTGGCAGCTTTTGCTGGGAAAGCATAAGCAAATACTATGGGACACCCACTCCCCAATAATGGGACTTATGTTTGTAATATGCTGTACTGCATGGCTCTTGTAAGGGGCATTGAAAGTTGCTCCGTCCTAATTTTTGGCAGCTTTTGCTGGGAAAGCATAAGCAAATACTATGGGACACCCACTCCTCAATAATGGGACTTATGTTTGTAATATGCTGTACTGCATGGCTCTTGTAAGGGGCATTGCAAGTTGCTCTGTCCAAATTTTTGGCAGCTTTTGCTGGGAAAGCATAAGCAAATACTATGGGACACCCACTCCCCAATAATGGGACTTATGTTTGTAATATGCTGTACTGCATGGCTCTTGCAAGGTGCATTGCAAGTTGCTCCATCCTAATTTTTGGCAGCTTTTGCTGGGAAAGCATAAGCAAATATTTTGGGACACCCACTCCCCAATAATTGGACTTATGTTTGTAATATGCTGTACTGCATGGCTCTTGTAAGGGGCATTGGAAGTTGCTCCGTTCTAATTTTTGGCAGCTTTTGCTGGGAAAGCATAAGCAAATACTCTGGGACACCCACTCCCCAATAATGGGACATATGTTTGTAATATGCTGTACTGCATGGCTCTTGTAAGGGGCATTGCAAGTTGCTCCGTCCTACTTTTTGGCAGCTTTTGCTGGGAAAGCATAAGCAAATACTATGGGACACCCACTCTCCAATAATGGGACTTATGTTTGTAATATGCTGTACTGCATGGCTCTTGTAAGGGGCATTGCAAGTTGCTCTGTCCTAATTTTTGGCAGCTTTTGCTTGGAAAGCATAAGCAAATACTATAGGACTCCCACTCCCCAATAATGGGACTTATGTTTGTAATATGCTGTACTGCATGGCTCTTGTAAGGGGCATTGCAAGTTCCTACGTCCTAATTTTTGGCAGCTTTTGCTGGGAAAGCATAAGCAAATACTATGGGACACCCACTCCCCAATAATGGCACTTATGTTTGTAATATGCTGTACTGCATGGCTCTTGTAAGGGGCACTGCAAGTTTCTCCGTCCTAATATTTGGCAGCTTTTGCTGGGAAAGCATAAGCAAATACTATGGGACACCCACTCCCCAATATTGGGACTTATGTTAGTAATATGCTGTACTGCATGGCTCTTGTAATGGGCATTGCAAGTTGCTCCGTCCTAATTTTTGGCAGCATTTGCTGGGAAAGCATAAGCAAATACTATGGGACACCCTCTCCCCAATAATGGGACTTATGTTTGTAATATACTGTACTGCATGGCTCTTGTAAGGGGCATTGCAAGTTGCTCCGCCCTAATTTTTGGCAGCTTTTGCTTGGAAAGCATAAGCAAATACTATAGGACTCCCACTCCCCAATAATGGGACTTATGTTTGTAATATGCTGTACTGCATGGCTCTTGTAAGGGGCATTGCAAGTTCCTACGTCCTAATTTTTGGCAGCTTTTGCTGGGAAAGCATAAGCAAATACTATGGGACACCCACTCCCCAATAATGGCACTTATGTTTGTAATATGCTGTACTGCATGGCTCTTGTAAGGGGCATTGCAAGTTGCTCCGTCCTAATTTTTGGCACCTTTTGCTGGGAAAGCATAAGCAAATACTATGGGACACCCACTCCCCAATATTGGGACTTATGTTAGTAATATGCTGTACTGCATGGCTCTTGTAAGGGGCATTGCAAGTTGCTCCGTCCTAATTTTTAGCCTTTGCTGGGAAAGCATAAGCAAATACTATGGG
The DNA here is from genome assembly GCF_046119375.1 of Phyllobates terribilis. NCBI lineage: Eukaryota > Metazoa > Chordata > Amphibia > Anura > Dendrobatidae > Phyllobates > Phyllobates terribilis. Next base: position 15,408,729 of record NW_027362775.1, on the reverse strand, counting down.
ACACCCTCAACCCAATAATGGGACTTATGTTTGTAATATGCTGTACTGCATGGCTCTTGTAAGGGGCATTGCAAGTTGCTCCGTCCTAATTTTTTGCAGCTTTTGCTGGGAAAGCATAAGCAAAATCTATGGGACACCCTCTCCCCAATAATGGGACTTATGTTTGTAATATACTGTACTGCATGGCTCTTGTAAGGGGCATTGCAAGTTGCTCCGTCCTAATTTTTGGCAGCTTTTGCTGGGAAAGCTTAAGCAAATACTATGGGACACCCACTCCCCAATAATGGGACTTATGTTTGTAATATGCTGTACTGCATGGCTCTTTTAAGGGGCATTGCAAGTTGCTCCGCCCTAATTTTTGGCAGCTTTTGCTGGGAAAGCATAAGCAAATACTATGGGACACCCACTCCCCAATAATGGGACTTATGTTTGTAATATGCTGTACTGCATGGCTCTTTTAAGGGGCATTGCAAGTTGCTCCGTCCTAATTTTTGGCAGCTTTTGCTGGGAAAGCATAAGCAAATACTATGGGACACCCACTCCCCAATAATGGGACTTATGTTTGTAATATGCTGTACTGCATGGCTCTTGTAAGAGGCATTGCAAGTTGCTCCGTCCTAATTTTTGGCAGCTTTTGCTGGGAAAGCATAAGCAAATACTATGGGACACCCACTCCCCAATAATGGGACTTATGTTTGTAATATGCTGTACTGCATGGCTCTTGTAAGGGGCATTGCAAGTTGCTCCATCCTAATTTTTGGCAGCTTTTGCTTGGAAAGCATAAGCAAATACTATAGGACTCCCACTCCCCAATAATGGGACTTATGTTTGTAATATGCTGTACTGCATGGCTCTTGTAAGGGGCATTGCAAGTTCCTACGTCCTAATTTTTGGCAGCTTTTGCTGGGAAAGCATAAGCAAATACTATGGGACACCCACTCCCCAATAATGGCACTTATGTTTGTAATATGCTGTACTGCATGGCTCTTGTAAGGGGCATTGCAAGTTTCTCCGTCCTAATTTTTGGCAGCTTTTGCTGGGAAAGCATAAGCAAATACTATGGGACACCCACTCCCCAATATTGGGACTTATGTTAGTAATATGCTGTACTGCATGGCTCTTGTAAGGGGCATTGCAAGTTGCTCCGTCCTAATTTTTGGCAGCTTTTGCTGGGAAAGCATAAGCAAATACTATGGGACACCCTCTCCCCAATAATGGGACTTATGGTTGCAATATACTGTACTGCATGGCTCTTGTAAGGGGCATTGCAAGTTGCTCCGTCCTAATTTTTGGCAGCTTTTGCTGGGAAAGCATAAGCAAATACTATGGGACACCCACTCCCCAATAATGGGACTTATGTTTGTAATATGCTGTACTGCATGGCTCTTGTAAGGGGCATTGCAAGTTGCTCCGTCCTAATTTTTGGCAGCTTTTGCTGGGAAAGCATAAGCAAATACTATGGGACACCCACACCCCAATAATGGGACTTATGTTTGTAATATGCTGTACTGCATGGCTCTTTTAAGGGGCATTGCAAGTTGCTCTGCCCTAATTTTTGGCAGCTTTTGCTGGGAAAGCATAAGCAAATACTATGGGACACCCACTCCCCAATAATGGGACTTATGTTTGTAATATGCTGTACTGCATGGCTCTTGTAAGGGGCATTGCAAGTTGCTCCGTCCTAATTTTTGGCAGCTTTTGCTGGGAAAGCATAAGCAAATACTATGGGACACCCACTCCCCAATAATGGGACTTATGTTTGTAATATGCTGTACTGCATGGCTTTTGTAAGGGGCATTGCAAGTTGCTCTGTCCTAATTTTTGGCAGCTTTTGCTGGGAAAGCATATGCAAATACGATGGGACACCCACTCCCCAATAATGGGACTTATGTTTGTAATATGCTGTACTGCATGGCTCTTGTAAGGGGCATTGCAAGTTGCTCCGTCCTAATTTTTGGCAGCTTTTGCTGGGAAAGCATAAGCAAATACTATGGGACACCCACTCCCCAATAATGGGACTTATGTTTGTAATATGCTGTACTGCATGGCTCTTGTAAGGGGCATTGCAAGTTGCTCCGTCCTAATTATTTGCAGCTTTTGCTGGGAAAGCATAAGCAAATACTATGGGACACCCACTCCCCAATAATGGGACTTATGTTTGTAATATGCTTTACTGCATGGCTATTGTAAGGGGCATTGCAAGTTGCTCCGTCCTATTTATTTGCAGCTTTTGCTGGGAAAGCATAAGCAAATACTATGGGACATCCACTCCCCAATAATGGGACTTATGTTTGTAATATGCTTTACTGCATGGCTCTTGTAAGGGGCATTGCAAGTTGCTATGTCCTAATTTTTGGCAGCTTTTGCTTGGAAAGCATAAGCAAATACTCTGGGACACCCACTCCCCAATAATTGGACTTATGTTTGTAATATGCTGTACTGCATGGCTCTTGTAAGGGGCATTGCAAGTTGCTCCGTCCTAATTTTTGGCAGCTTTTGCTGGGAAAGCATAAACAAATACTATGGGACACCCACTCCCCAATAATGGGACTTATGTTTGTAATATGCTGTACTGCATGGCTCTTGTAAGGGGCATTGCAAGTTGATCTGTCATAATTTTTGGCAGCTTTTGCTGGGAAAGCATATGCAAATACGATGGGACACCCACTCCCCAATAATGGGACTTATGTTTGTAATATGCTGTACTGCATGGCTCTTGTAAGGGGCATTGCAAGTTGCTCCGTCCTAATTTTTGGCAGCTTTTGCTGGGAAAGCATAAGCAAATACTATGGGACACCCACTCCCCAATAATGGGACTTATGTTTGTAATATGCTGTACTGCATGGCTCTTGTAAGGGGCATTGAAAGTTGCTCCGTCCTAATTTTTGGCAGCTTTTGCTGGGAAAGCATAAGCAAATACTATGGGACACCCACTCCTCAATAATGGGACTTATGTTTGTAATATGCTGTACTGCATGGCTCTTGTAAGGGGCATTGCAAGTTGCTCTGTCCAAATTTTTGGCAGCTTTTGCTGGGAAAGCATAAGCAAATACTATGGGACACCCACTCCCCAATAATGGGACTTATGTTTGTAATATGCTGTACTGCATGGCTCTTGCAAGGTGCATTGCAAGTTGCTCCATCCTAATTTTTGGCAGCTTTTGCTGGGAAAGCATAAGCAAATATTTTGGGACACCCACTCCCCAATAATTGGACTTATGTTTGTAATATGCTGTACTGCATGGCTCTTGTAAGGGGCATTGGAAGTTGCTCCGTTCTAATTTTTGGCAGCTTTTGCTGGGAAAGCATAAGCAAATACTCTGGGACACCCACTCCCCAATAATGGGACATATGTTTGTAATATGCTGTACTGCATGGCTCTTGTAAGGGGCATTGCAAGTTGCTCCGTCCTACTTTTTGGCAGCTTTTGCTGGGAAAGCATAAGCAAATACTATGGGACACCCACTCTCCAATAATGGGACTTATGTTTGTAATATGCTGTACTGCATGGCTCTTGTAAGGGGCATTGCAAGTTGCTCTGTCCTAATTTTTGGCAGCTTTTGCTTGGAAAGCATAAGCAAATACTATAGGACTCCCACTCCCCAATAATGGGACTTATGTTTGTAATATGCTGTACTGCATGGCTCTTGTAAGGGGCATTGCAAGTTCCTACGTCCTAATTTTTGGCAGCTTTTGCTGGGAAAGCATAAGCAAATACTATGGGACACCCACTCCCCAATAATGGCACTTATGTTTGTAATATGCTGTACTGCATGGCTCTTGTAAGGGGCACTGCAAGTTTCTCCGTCCTAATATTTGGCAGCTTTTGCTGGGAAAGCATAAGCAAATACTATGGGACACCCACTCCCCAATATTGGGACTTATGTTAGTAATATGCTGTACTGCATGGCTCTTGTAATGGGCATTGCAAGTTGCTCCGTCCTAATTTTTGGCAGCATTTGCTGGGAAAGCATAAGCAAATACTATGGGACACCCTCTCCCCAATAATGGGACTTATGTTTGTAATATACTGTACTGCATGGCTCTTGTAAGGGGCATTGCAAGTTGCTCCGCCCTAATTTTTGGCAGCTTTTGCTTGGAAAGCATAAGCAAATACTATAGGACTCCCACTCCCCAATAATGGGACTTATGTTTGTAATATGCTGTACTGCATGGCTCTTGTAAGGGGCATTGCAAGTTCCTACGTCCTAATTTTTGGCAGCTTTTGCTGGGAAAGCATAAGCAAATACTATGGGACACCCACTCCCCAATAATGGCACTTATGTTTGTAATATGCTGTACTGCATGGCTCTTGTAAGGGGCATTGCAAGTTGCTCCGTCCTAATTTTTGGCACCTTTTGCTGGGAAAGCATAAGCAAATACTATGGGACACCCACTCCCCAATATTGGGACTTATGTTAGTAATATGCTGTACTGCATGGCTCTTGTAAGGGGCATTGCAAGTTGCTCCGTCCTAATTTTTAGCCTTTGCTGGGAAAGCATAAGCAAATACTATGGGACACCCTCAACCCAATAATGGGACTTATGTTTGTAATATGCTGTACTGCATGGCTCTTGTAAGGGGCATTGCAAGTTTCTCCGTGCTAATTTTTGGCAGCTTTTGCTGGGAAAGCATAAGCAAATACTATGGGACACCCACTCCCCAATAATGGGACTTATGTTTGTAATATGCTGTACTGCATGGCTCTTGTAAGGGGCATTGCAAGTTCCTCCGTCCTAATTTTTGCCAGCTTTTGCTGGGAAAGCATAAGCAAATACTAAGGGACACCCACTCCCCAATAATGGGACTTATGTTTGTAATATGCTGTACTGCATGGCTCTTGTAAGGGGCATTGCAAGTTGCTCCGTCCTAATTTTTGGCAGCTTTTGCTGGGAAAGCATAAGCAAATACTATGGGACACCCACTCCTCAATAATGGGACTTATGTTTGTAATATGCTGTACTGCATGGCTCTTGTAAGGGGCATTGCAAGTTGCTCCGTCCTAATTTTTGGCAGCTTTTGCTGGGAAAGCATAAGCAAATACTATGGGACACCCACTCCCCAATAATGGGACTTATGTTTGTAATATGCTGTACTGCATGGCTCTTGTAAGGGGCATTGGAAGTTGCTCCGTCCTAATTTTTGGCAGCTTTTGCTGGGAAAGCATAAGCAGATACTATGGGACACCCACTCAACAACAATGGGACTTATGTTTGTAATATGCTGTACTGCATGGCTCTTGTAAGGGGCATTGCAAGTTGCTCCATCCTAATTTTTGGCAGCTTTTGCTGGGAAAGCATAAGCAAATACTATGGGACACCCACTCCCCTATAATGGGACTTATGTTTGTAATATGCTGTACTGCATGGCTCTTGTAAGGGGCATTGCAAGTTGCTCCGTCCTAATTTTTGGCAGCTTTTGCTGGGAAAGCATAAGCAAATACTATGGGACACCCACTCCCCAATAATGGGACTTATGTTTGTAATATGCTGTACTGCATGGCTCTTGTAAGGGGCATTGCAAGTTGCTCCGTCCTAATTTTTGGCAGCTTTTGCTGGGAAAGCATAAGCAAATACTATGGGACACCCACTCCCCAATAATGGGACTTATGTTTGTAATATGCTGTACTGCATGGCTCTTGTAAGGGGCATTGCAAGTTGCTCCGTCCTAATTATTTGCAGCTTTTGCTGGGAAAGCATAAGCAAATACTATGGGACACCCACTCCCCAATAATGGGACTTATGTTTGTAATATGCTTTACTGCATGGCTCTTGTAAGGGGCATTGCAAGTTGCTCCGTCCTAATTATTTGCAGCTTTTGCTGGGAAAGCATAAGCAAATACTATGGGACACCCACTCCCCAATAATGGGACTTATGTTTGTAATATGCTTTACTGCATGGCTCTTGTAAGGGGCATTGCAAGTTGCTCCGTCCTAATTTTTGGCAGCTTTTGCTTGGAAAGCATAAGCAAATACTCTGGGACACCCACTCCCCAATAATGGGTCTTATGTTTGTAATATGCTGTACTGCATGGCTCTTGTAAGGGGCATTGCAAGTTGCTCCGTCCTAATTTTTGGCAGCTTTTGCTGGGAAAGCATAAGCAAATACTATGGGACACCCACTCCCCAATAATGGGACTTATGTTTGTAATATGCTGTACTGCATGGCTCTTGTAAGGGGCATTGCAAGTTGCTCTGTCCTAATTTTTGGCAGCTTTTGCTGGGAAAGCATATGCAAATACGATGGGACACCCACTCCCCAATAATGGGACTTATGTTTGTAATATGCTGTACTGCATGGCTCTTGTAAGGGGCATTGCAAGTTGCTCCGTCCTAATTTTTGGCAGCTTTTGCTGGGAAAGCATAAGCAAATACTATGGGACACCCACTCCCCAATAATGGGACTTATGTTTGTAATATGCTGTACTGCATGGCTCTTGTAAGGGGCATTGCAAGTTGCTCCATCCTAATTTTTGGCAGCTTTTGCTGGGAAAGCATAAGCAAATACTATGGGACACCCACTCCCCTATAATGGGACTTATGTTTGTAATATGCTGTACTGCATGGCTCTTGTATGGGGCATTGCAAGTTGCTCCGTCCTAATTTTTGGCAGCTTTTGCTGGGAAAGCATAAGCAAATAATATGGGACACCCACTCCCCAATAATGGGACTTATGTTTGTAATATGCTGTACTGCATGGCTCTTGTAAGGGGCATTGCAAGTTGCTCCGTCCTAATTTTTGGCAGCTTTTGCTGGGAAAGCATAAGCAAATACTATGGGACACCCACTCCCCAATAATGGGACTTATGTTTGTAATATGCTGTACTGCATGGCTCTTGTAAGGGGCATTGCAAGTTGCTCCGTCCTAATTATTTGCAGCTTTTGCTGGGAAAGCATAAGAAAATACTATGGGACACCCACTCCCCAATAATGGGACTTATGTTTGTAATATGCTTTACTGCATGGCTCTTGTAAGGGGCATTGCAAGTTGCTCCGTCCTAATTATTTGCAGCTTTTGCTGGGAAAGCATAAGCAAATACTATGGGACACCCACTCCCCAATAATGGGACTTATGTTTGTAATATGCTTTACTGCATGGCTCTTGTAAGGGGCATTGCAAGTTGCTATGTCCTAATTTTTGGCAGCTTTTGCTTGGAAAGCATAAGCAAATACTCTGGGACACCCACTCCCCAATAATGGGTCTTATGTTTGTAATATGCTGTACTGCATGGCTCTTGTAAGGGTCATTGCAAGTTGCTCCGTCCTAATTTTTGGCAGCTTTTGCTGGGAAAGCATAAGCAAATACTATGGGACACCCACTCCCCAATAATGGGACTTATGTTTGTAATATGCTGTACTGCATGGCTCTTGTAAGGGGCATTGCAAGTTGCTCTGTCCTAATTTTTGGCAGCTTTTGCTGGGAAAGCATATGCAAATACGATGGGACACCCACTCCCCAATAATGGGACTTATGTTTGTAATATGCTGTACTGCATGGCTCTTGTAAGGGGCATTGCAAGTTGCTCTGTCCTAATTTTTGGCAGCTTTTGCTGGGAAAGCATAAGCAAATACTATGGGACACCCACTCCCCAATAATGGGACTTATGTTTGTAATATGCTGTACTGCATGGCTCTTGTAAGGGGCATTGCAAGTTGCTCCGTCCTAATTTTTGGCAGCTTTTGCTGGGAAAGCATAAGCAAATACTATGGGACACCCACGCCTCAATAATGGGACTTATGTTTGTAATATGCTGTACTGCATGGCTCTTGTAAGGGGCATTGCAAGTTGCTCTGTCCAAATTTTTGGCAGCTTTTGCTGGGAAAGCATAAGCAAATACTATGGGACACCCACTCCCCAATAATGGGACTTATGTTTGTAATATGCTGTACTGCATGCCTCTTGCAAGGTGCATTGCAAGTTGCTCCATCCTAATTTTTGGCAGCTTTTGCTGGGAAAGCATAAGCAAATACTATGGGACACCCACTCCCCAATAATTGGACTTATGTTTGTAATATGCTGTACTGCATGGCTCTTGTAAGGGGCATTGGAAGTTGCTCCGTTCTAATTTTTGGCAGCTTTTGCTGGGAAAGCATAAGCAAATACTCTGGGACACCCACTCCCCAATAGTGGGACTTATGTTTGTAATATGCTGTACTGCATGGCTCTTGTAAGGGGCATTGGAAGTTGCTCCGTTCTAATTTTTGGCAGCTTTTGCTTGGAAAGCATAAGCAAATACCATGGGACACCCACTCCCCAATAATGGGACTTATGTTTGCAATATGCTGTACTGCATGTGACGCGCCCCCTGGGCCGTGTGTACACGTGTGTGGGATACCCAGTGCAGGGTGTCTGGGGTCTGTAGGCTCCGTGGCGGTGACCCGGTCCCGTGGCTCAGGCTGGTCAAACCAGTGGCAGTCTTTCTTAGGTTTTGAGGTTAATTGTCCGACTGCGCCACCCGTGGATTGCGGTCAAGGAGTACCACCGCTGCGAGGCAGACCGCTGAGGCTGGTGTTGTGTGCGCAGCATAGAATGGGATAACTCCCCTCGGGGAGTGTGCAGTGAGTGTGAATGATGGGGGTGATGGTGCACGAGCGCAGCAGGAGTGACTCAGAGTCTTTGCAGTGCAGTTCAGGGTCTTTACTGATGATTATAAGGTAGACCCTCCCGGGAGTACTGGCTAGCATAAGAGGCCTGGTCAGTCTGTGAGCAAGCAGGAGTTCCCCTGGCCAGGTGGAGTTGTAGGCCTCCCCGTCTGTCTGCACTCTTCCTGGCTACCTTGCTGTATGCGGGTAGAAGTAGCCCACGTCCCTGAGTGTACCGTGTAGTGCTCACCCGTATGGCTGGTGACTTGGGGCCTTCTGTTAGCCTCCGCTCCACGACGGCGGTGCTGGTCCCTTGCTTGTGACTGAGCCTCCGGGCTTCTATGGCCAGAGGACCTGAAGTCCCCTGCCGGCTGGTTTCTGCTGCTGGATATATAAGTCCTCACAGCTTCGGACTCCTGTGTCCGGTTCCTATTGTCTTCTGCCAGGGCGAGCTCTGCTCAGCTTCCAGCCCCTGGTCTTTAGCTCCTAGCTCCTACAGAGCTCCTTGCTGTTGCTTTCCCTTGCTCTCACTCTGACTCTGACTGTTCTCTGACACACTCAACCCCGCCCCAGATCCAGTTTATAAGGGCAGAATTCTCCCCTCCCAGAATTGGGGCAGGAGGATGTTGCATGTTTAAGGGATCCTGACCAGGAAACCTCCCACTTGCTCTCCGACATAATATCTCTATTACTGTGGTGACCAGACCCCTGGGGTGCCACACATGGCTCTTGTAAGGGACATTGCAATTCCTCATAATTTTTGGAAAGCCTTCCATTCACTGCTTAGGCCAACAGTGCACGGGAGACTCAGTTGCTATAAATGGAAAAAAAGGTTTAGTTAACGCCCTCTGACCTCCATGTCATTTCCAAGGGGCATTGGAGTGGCTCGAAATATTTGGTAGGCATTGCACTCACTGTATGCCCTAGAACTGTGTAGCCGAACCGCTCCTTTTGTTACAGAAACATATCCTACAAGACATATCTGGTTGACTGGCCTGATATTGATGTGAATGGTCCCTGTTCCTCCTGCTCTTTCTCCTTTGCCACTACCTCATCCATCATTTATCACCTGAAGCTTTGTTTTAACGGGAGTCATAGAACTTGGATAGTAGCAGGAAAACATCCAACAATCCTCGGAGGAGGTAGGATATGCGCCAAAACGCTGACCACCTCTGGCCTAGCCGCTACTACATACATGCGCTTGCATTACAACAATACAAAACAGATGCTAACTTCTATCATCCTCATCATGCTCCTCACCTTGGCACTCTCAACTCCCCTGATGGAGAAGCCAGGGCCCACCGGAGGAGTCTGATATTCCGGTGGGCTCGGCCAATGCTGCCCTAAAGCAGGCCAGGCTAAGAAAAGTGTGGGAAAGGTTACCGGGACAAATAGGGGTGGCTGGGGACCGAGTATGGACACCCGGCCACCCCCTGGAGGCTGGGGAGCAAACAGGGACACCCGGCCACCAGGCGGCTGGGGACTGAGTATGGATACCAGGCCGCCGACACAGCCATGGCGTGGTGGCCAGATTCCGCCTCCACATGCCTAAAAGGCCCAATTTAAAGTGCAAGCAAGCAGTATGGTATTGCAGCCTGGGGGTGGGTGGGTGGCAGGCTGCATACTTGCGCTTGCATTGCAAGGAATGGGAGAGGTACAATTGAACACTGCCCTGGGACAAGGACTTGAATGGGGATAGTTGCAAGTCTGCAACGACAGGTGCAAGGTGGGAGGCATCTTCGCATGTACCATGAACAGGGGTTTGGCATGCACACACCTCAGCGGAATAGGCTCTCCCTCCCACTAATTGCACTGGGGAGGGCACAGGTAATGTTTTGGTATACGCGCTTAATCTTATGTATAAGGCACACCAGGACAAATATGGGCGGCTGGGGACTGAGTATGGATACCTCGCTGCCGAAGCAGCCATGAGGTAGTGGCCAGCTTCGGCCTCCTCCAAACTAAAAGGCCCCATTTCAAGTGCAGGCTAGCAGTATGGAATTGCAGTCTGGGAGTGGGTGGGTGGCAGGCTGCACACTTACACTTGCATTAAAAGAAAACATAGCAGATGCTAACTTCTGTCATCATCATCATGCTCCTCACCTTGGCACTCTCAACTCCACCGATGGAGAAGTCAGGGCCCACCGGAGGAGTCTGGTTCTCTGGTGGGCTCGTCCAATGCTGCCTAAAGCAGGCCGGGCTAAGAAAAGTGTGTGGGGGGATGTTCCAAGGAGAAATAGGGGCGGCTGGGGACCGTTTATGGACACCCGGCTGCCCCCAGGCGGCTGGGGACCGTGTATGGACACCCGGCCGCCGAGCGGCTGGGGACTGAGTATGGATTCCAGGCCGCCAACACAGCCATGACGTGGTGGCCAGATTCCACCTTCACGTGCCTAAAAGGCCCAATTTCAAGTTCAAGCAAGCAAGCAGTACGGTATTGCAGCCTGGGGGTGGGTGGGTGGGTGGCAGGCTGCATACTTGAGCTTGTATTGCAAGGAATGGGGAGGTACAATTGAACACTGCCCTGGGACTAGAACTTGCATGGGGATAGTTGCAAGTCTGCATCTTCTGATGCGGTAAGGATCACTTATGATGGGCACACTTTTAGACAGTGACCTGGGAGTCAGAGATGCTTCCAGGGGTCTTCCCCATGCTGTTCCCTTGTCTTTTCAGCACTTTATGCATGTGGCACACAGCACATGGCCAGATAAAGTTGTAAAATGTTAAAATGACATTTCAGGGTGAATGCATTTGTCATAGTTGAAAGCAATACAAAAGTGTAAAAACGCATAAAAAATGCTACTTGTGAACATAGCCGAAGGTGTGGAGGAGTATTTTTGTTTTTGGTCATTTATTTTAACTTATACACAAGTCTTTACCCTGGAAAGGATGTTCCTTAACATATTTCACAGGAAAAAAGTTTCACTTTCGTTTTTGAACGTTTTATTGTGAGCCTGTAAAAGTGGCTTATTACCTCTGACCACGTTGTTGACAGCAGTGATCTGGGGGTCATAAATGCTTCCTGGGGCGATCCCCATGCTGTCCCCATGTCATTTGAGCACTGTCAATATCGTTTTGGGCACTTGTTAGGCTTTTAAAAGACTGCCGGGGGTGCCACCGCAAAAATGCTCAAGTCTCCCATAGACTAACATTGGGCTCGTTGCTCGGGTCGAGCACCCGAGTATCACGGCGAGTTCGGCCCGAGCTTCGAGCACCCGAGCATTTTAGTGCTCGCTCAATACTAATCCTCACCCATCCCTTCTTGAATGTGAGCCCTCGCGGGCAGGGTCCTCGCTCCTACTGTACCAGTCGCTGACTCGTTTTGTTAAGATTATGTAAATTCTTTTGTTATGTATACCCCTATCACAAGTAAAGCGCCATGGAATAAATGGCCCTATAATAATAAATAATAATAATAATAATAATAATAATAAAAAGACAATATCAATTCGCATAGGAAAAGTGATGGAGGTTACAGTGGATTAAAAAGACAATATCAATGCCTCTTAGAAGAGAGGTGGAAGTCGCAGTGGAATAAAAAGACAATATCAATGCCCCTTTGATGAGCTGTGGTGTACAGAGTGTTTTAACCAAACGGTTTAATGCCCCTTGGAAGAGACGTGGAGGTCACAGTAGCTTATCAAGACTGTTTTAATGCCCCTTGGAAGAGTGGTGGAGGTCGAAGTGGATTAAAAAGACAATATCAATGCACCTTTGAAGAGTGGTGGAGGTCACAGTGAAATAAAAAGACAATATCAATTCCCCTTGGAAGAGATGTGGAGGTCGCAGTGGAATAAAAAGACAATATCAATGCCCCGTGGAAGAGTGCTTGAGATTACAATGGAATAAAAAGACAATATCAATGCCTCTTGCAAGAGCTGTGGAGTTCAGAGTGGTTTAAATTGACGGCTTTAATGCCCCTTGGAAGAGAAGTGGAGGTCACAGTAGCTTAATAAGACGGTTTTAATGCCACATGGAAAAGTGGTGGAGGTCGCAGTGGATTAAAAAGACCATATCAATGCCCCTTAGAAGAGTGGTGGAGATCGCAGTGGAATAAAAAGACAATATCAATGCCCCTTGGAAGAGTGGTGGAGTTAACAGTGGAAAAAAAAGACAATATCAATGCCCCGAGGAAGAGAAGTGGAAGTCACAGTAGCTTAACAAGACGGTTTTAATGCCCCTTGGAAGAGTGGAAAAGTCACAGTTGATTAAAAAGACAATATAAATGCCCATTAGAAGAGTGGTGGAGGTCGCAGTGGAATAAAAAGACAATATCAATGCCCCTTGGAAGAGTATTGGAGGTCGCAGTGGAGTAAAAAAACAATACCAATGCCCCTTGGAAGAACAGTGGAGTTCAGAGTAGTTAAACCAGACGGTTTTAATGCCAATTGCAAGTGACGTGGAGGTCACAGTAGCTTAAAAAGACGTTTTTAATGCCCCTTGGAAAAGTGGTGGAGGTCGCAGTTGATTAAAAAGACAATATAAATGCCCATTAGAAGAGTGGTGGAGGTCGCAGTGGATTAAAAAGACAATATCAATGCCCCTTGGAAGAGAGGTGGAGGTGGCAGTGGAATAAAAAGACAATATCAATGCCCCTTGGAAGAGTGGTGGAGTTTACAGAGGAATAAAAAGACAATATCAATGCCCCGTGAAAGAGACGTGGATGTCACAGTAGCTTAACAAGGCGGTTTTAATGTCCCTTGGAAGAGATTTGAAAGTCGCAGTGGAATAAAAATACCATATCAATGCCCCTTGGAAGAGTGCTGGAGGTTACAGTGGAATAAAAAACAATATCAAAGCCCCTTGCAAGAGATGTGGAGTTGAGAGTGGTTTAAATTGACGGTTTTAATGCCCCTTGGAAAAGACTTGGAGGTCACAGTAGATTAACAAGACTGTTTTAATGCCCCTTGGAAGAGTGGTGGAGGTCGAAGTGGATTAAAAAGACAATGTCAATTTTGCTTGAAGGAGTGGTTGAAGTCTCAGTGGAATAAAAAGACAATATCAATGCACCTTGGAAGAGTGTTGGAGGTTCCAGTGGAATAAAAAGAAAATATCAATGCCCTGTGGAAGAGACATGGAGGTCACAGTAGCTTAACAAGACGGTTTTAATGCCCCTTGGAAGAGTGGTGGAGGTCGCAGTGGAATAAAAAGACAATATCAATTCCCCATGGAAGAGTGGTGGAGGATACAGTGGAATAAAAAGACAATATCAATGCCCCTTGGAAGATCTGTGGAGTTCAGATTGGTTTAACCATATGGTTTTAATGCCCCTTGGAAGAGACCTGGAGGTCACAGTAGCTTAACAAGACGGTTTTAATGACACATGGAAGAGTGGTGGAGGTTGCAGAGGATTAAAAAGACAACATCAATGCCCCGAGGAAGAGTGGTGGAGGTCGCAGTGGAATAAAAAGACAATATCAATGCCCCGTGGAAGAGACGTGGAGGTCACAGTAGCTTAACAAGATGGTTTTAATGCCCTTTGGAAGAGTGGTGGAGGTCGCAGTGGATTAAAAACACAATATCAATGCCCTTTGGAAGAGTGGTGGAGGTCGCAGTGGAATAAAAATACAATATCAATGCCGCTTGGTAGAGTGGTGAAGGTTACAGTGGAATTTAAAGACAATATCAATGCCCCGTGGAAGAGATGTGGAGGTCACTGTAGCTTAACAAGACAGTTTTAATGCCCCTTGGAAGAATGGTGGAGGTCGCAGTGAAATAAAAAGACAATGTAAATGCCCCTTGCAAGAGTGGTGGAGGTTAGAGTGGAATAAAAAGACAACACCAATGCCCCTTGGAAGAGATGTGGAGTTCAGAGTGGTTTAACCAGACGGTTTTAATGCCCATTGGAAGTGACGTGGAGGTCACAGTAGCTTAAAAAGACGTTTTTAATGCCCCTTGGAAAAGTGGTGGAGGTCGCAGTGGATTAAAAAGACAATATCAATGCCCCTTGGAAGAGTGGTGGAGATGGCAGTGGAATAAAAAGACAATATCAATGCCCCTTGGACGAATGATGGAGGTCTCAGTGGAATAAAAAAACAATGTCAATGCCCCTTGGAAGAGTGGTGGAGGTTAGAGTGGAATAAAAAGACAATACCAGTGCCCCTTGGAAGAGCTGTGGATATCAGAGTGGATTAAACAGATGGTTTTATTGCCCCTTGGAAGAGACGTGGAGGTCACAGTAGATTAACAAGATGGTTTTAATGCCCCTTGGAAAAGAGGTGGAGGTCACAGTTGAATAAAAAGACAATATCAATGCACCGTGGAAGACACGTTGCGGTCACAGTATCTTAACAAGACAGTTTTAATGCACCTTGGAAGAGTGGTGGACGTCGCAGTGGAATAAAAAGACAATATCAATGCCCCTTGAAAGAGTGGTTTAGCTTACAGTCAAATAAAAAGACAATATCAATGCCTCTTGAAAGAGCTATGGAGTTCAGAGTGGTTTAACCAGATGGTTCTAATGCCCGTTGGAAGAGAGGTGGAGGTCGCAGTACATTAAAAAGACAATATCAATACCCCATGGAAGAATGGTGGAGGTTACAGTGGAATAAAAAGACAATATCAATGCCCCTTGGAAGAGCTGTGGAGTTCAGAGTGCTTTAACCAGACGGTTTTAATGCGCCTTGAAAGATGTGGAGGTCACAGTAGCTTAACAAGACTGTTTTAATGCCTCTTGGTAGAGTGGTGGAGGTCACAGTGGATTAAATAGACAATATCAATGCCCCTAAGAAGAGAGGTGGAAGTCGCAGTGGAATAAAAAGACAATATCAATATCCCTTGGAAGAGTGGTGGAGGATACAGTTGAATAAAAAGACAATATCAATGCCCCGTGGAATAGACATGGACGTTACAGTAGCTAAACAAGATGTTTTTAATGCACCTTGGGAGAGTGGTGGAAGTCGTAGTGGAATAAAAAGACAATATCAATGCCCCTTGAAAGAGTGCTGTAGGTTACAGTGGAGTAAAAAGACAATATCAATGCCTCTTGCAAGAGCTGTGGAGTTCAGAGTGGTTATATTGACTGTTTTAATGCACCTTGGAAGGGACGTGGAGGTGACAGTAGCTTAACAAGACGGTTTTAATGCCCCTTGGAAGAGTGGTGGAGGTCGCAGTGGATTAAAAAGACAATATGAATGCCCCTTGGAAGAGTGGTGGAGGTCGCAGTGGAATAAAAAGACAATATCAATGCCCCTTGGAAGAGTGGTGGAGGTTACAGTTGTTTAAAAAGACAATATCAATGACCCTTTGAAGAGTGGTGGAGGTTAGAGTGGGATAAAAAGACAATACAAATGCCCCTTGGAAGAGCTGTGGAGTTCAGAGTGGTTTAACCAGATGGTTTTAATGCCCCTTGGAAGAGAAGTCGACGTCACAGTAGCATAACAAGACGGTTTTAATGCCCCTTGGAAGAGTGGTGGAGTTCGTAGTGGAATAAAAAGACAATATCAATGCCCCTTGGAAGAGTGGTGGAGGTCTCAGTGGAATAAAAAGACAATATCAATGCCCCGTGGAAGGGACGTGGAGGTCACAGTAGCTTAACAAGACGGTTTAAATGCACCTTGGAAGAGTGGTGGAGTTCGTAGTGGAATAAAAAGACAATATCAATGCCCCTTGGAAGAGTGGTGGAGTTCGTAGTGGAATGAAAAGACAATATCAATGCCCCTTGGAAGAGTGGTGGAGGTTACAGTTGAATAAAAAGACAATATCAATGCCCCTTGGAAGAGTGATGGAGGTTACAGTGGAATAAAAAGACAATATCAATGCCCCTTCGAACAGTGGTGGAGGTTACAGTTAAATAAAAAGACAATATCAATGCCCCGTGGAAGAGATGTGGAGGTCACAATAGCTTAACAAGTTGGTTTTAATGCCCCTTGGAAGAGTGGTGGAGGTCGCAGTGGAATAAAAAGACATTATCAATGCCCCTTGGAAGAGTGGTTGAGGTCACAGTGGAATAAAAAGACAATATCAATGCCCCTTGAACGAGTGGTGGAGGTTACAGTGGAATAAAAAGACAATTTCAATGCCCTGTGGAAGAGACGTGGAGGTAACAGTAGCTTAACAAGACGGTTTTAATGCCTCTTGGAGGACTGGTGGAGGTCTCAGTGGAATAAAAAGACAATATCAATGCCCCCTGGAAGAGTAGTGGAGGTAACAGAGGAATAAAAAGACAATAATAATGCCCCTTGGAAGAGCTGTGGTGTTCAGAGTGGTTTAGCCAGACGGTTTTAATTCACCTTGGAAGAGACGTGGAGGTCACAGTAGCTTAAAAAAACTGTTTTAATGCCCCTTGGAAGAGTGGTAGAGGTCGCAGTGGATTAAAAAGACAATATCAATGCCCTTTAAAAGAGAGGTGGAAGTCGCAGTGGAATAAAAAGACAATGTCAATGCCACTTGGAAGAGTGGTGGAGGTTACAGTGGAATAAAAAGACAATATCAATGCCCCGTGGAATAGACATGGATGTGACAGTAGCTTAACAAGACGGCTTTAATGCACCTTTGAAGAGTGGTGGAGGTTGCAGTGGCTTAATAAGACAATATCAATGCTCATTGGAAGAGTGGTGGAGGATACAGTGGAAAAAAAAGACAATATCAGTGAACCTTGGAAGATCTGTGGAGTTCAGTTTGGTTTAACCATACAGTTTTAATGCCCCTTGGAAGAGACGTGGAGGTCACAGTAGCTTAACAAGACGGTTTTAATACCACATGGAAGAGACGTGGAGGTTGGATTTGATTAAAAAGACAATATCAACGCCCCGAGCAAGGGTGGTGGAGGTTGCAGTGGAATAAAAAGACAATATCAATGCCCCGTGGAAGAGGCGTGGAGGTCACAGTAGCTTAACAATACGGCTTAAATGACCCTTGGAAGAGTGGTGGAGGTCGCAGTGGATTAAAAAGACAATATTAATGCACATTGGAAGAGTGGTTAAGGTCGCAGTGGAATAAAAAGACAAAATCAATGCCCCTTGGAAGAGTGGTGGAGGTTACAGTGTGAAAAAAACACAATATCAATGCCCCTTGGAAGAGCTGTGGAGTTCAGAGTGGTTTAACCAGACGGTTTTAATGCCCCTTGGAAGGGTGGTGGAGGTCACAGTAGCTTAACAAGACTGTTTTAATGCCCTTTGGAAGAGTGGTGGAGGTCGCAGTGGATTAAAAAGACAATATCAATGCCCTTTGCAAGAGTGGTGAAGGTCGCAGTGGAATAAAAATACAATATCAATGCCCCTTGGTAGAGTGGTGGAGGTTACAGTGGAATTTAAAGACAATATCAACGCTACGTGGAAGAGATGTGGAGGTCACTGTAGCTTAACAAGACAGTTTTAATGCCCCTTGGAAGAATGGTGGAGGTCGCAGTAGAATAAAAAGACGAGGTCAATGCCCCTTGGAAGAGGGGTGGAGGTCAGAGTGAAATAAAAAGACATTACCAATGCCCCTTGGAAGAGCTGTGGAGTTCAGAGTGGTTTAACCAGACGGTTTCAATGCCCATTGAAAGTGAAGTGGAGGTCACAGTAGCTTAAAAAGACGCTTTTAATGCCCCTTGGAAAGTGGTGGAGGTCGCAATGGATTAAAAAGACAATATCAATGCCCCTTGGAAGAGTGGTGGAGGTGGCAGTGAAATAAAAAGACAATATCAATGCCCCTTGGAAGAACGATGGAGGTCGCAGTGGAATAAAAAGACAATGTCAATGCCCCTTGGAAGATTGGTGGAGGTTAGAGTGGAATAAAAAGACAATACCAATGCCCCTTGGAAGAGCTGTGGAGTTCAGAGTGGTTTAACCAGATGGTTTTATTGCAACTTGGAAGAGACGTGGAGGTCACAGTAGATTAACAAGACGGTTTTATTGCCCCTTGGAAAAAAGGTGGAGGTCACAGTGGATTAAAAATACAATATCAATGCCCCGTGGAAGACACGTGGAGGTTACAGTAGCTTAACAAGACAGTTTTAATGCCCCCTGGAAGAGTAGTGGAGGTCGCAGTGGAATAAAAAGACAATATCAATGCCCCTTGAAAGAGTGGTGGAGGTTACAGTGAAATAAAAAGACAATATCAATGCCTCTTGAAAGAGCTATGGAGTTCAGAGTGGTTTAACCAGATGGTTTTAATGCCCTTTGGAAGAGAAGTGGAGGTTGCAGTGCATTAAAAAGACAATATCAATACCCCTTGGAAGAATGGTGGAGGTTACAGTGGAATAAAAAGACAATATCAATGCCCCTTGGAAGAGCTGTGGTGTTCAGAGTGGTTTAAACAGACGGTTTTAATGTCCCTTGGAAGAGTGGTGGAGGTCACAGTGGATTAAAAAGACAATATTAATGCCACTTGGAAGAGTGGTGAAGTTCCCAGTGGAATAAAAAGACAATATCAATGCCCCTTGGAAGAGTGGTGGAGGTTACAGTGGAATAAAAAGACAATATCAATGCCCCGTGAAAGAGACGTGCAGGTCACAGTAGCTTAACAAGACGGTTTTAATGCCCCTTGGAAGAGAGTTGGAAGTTGCAGTGGAATAAAAAGACAATATCAATGCCCCTTGGAAGAGTGCTGGAGGTTACATTGGAATAAAAAGACAATATCAATGCCCCTTGCAAGAGCTGTGGAGTTCAGAGTGGTTTAAATTGTCGGTTTTAATGCCCCGTGGAATTGACGTGGAGGTCAAAGTTGCTTAACAACATGGTTTTAATGGCCCTTGGAAGAGTGGTGGAGGTCGCAATAGATTAAAAAGACAATACAAATGCCCCTTAGAAGAGTGGTGGAGGTCGCAGTGGAATAAAAAGACAATATCAATGCCCCTTGGAAGAGTAGTGGAGGTCGCAGTGCAATAAAAAACAATATCAATGCCCCTTGCAATAGCTGTGGAGTTTAGAGTGGTTTAAATTGACGGTTTTAATGCCCCTTGGAAGGGACGTGGAGGTGACAGTAGCTTAAAAATAAGTTTTTAATGTCCGTTGGAAAAGTGGTGGAGGTCGCAGTGGAATAAAAAGACAATATCAATGCCCCTTGGAAGAGTGGTGGAGGTTACATTGGAATAAAAAGACAATATCAATGCCACTTGCAAGAGCTGTGGAGTTCAGATTGGTTTAAATTGACGGTTTTAATGCCCCTTGGAAGAGACGTGGAGGTGACAGTAACTTAACAAGACGGTTTTAATGCCCCTTGGAAGAGTGGTGGAGGTCGCAGTGGATTAAAAAGACAATAGGAATGCACCTTGGAAGAGTGGTGGAGGTCGCAGTGGAATAAAAAGACAATATCAATGCCACTTGGAAGAGTGGTGAAGGTCGCAGTGGAATAAAAATACAATATCAATGCCCCTTGGTAGAGTGGTGGAGGTTACAGTGGAATTTAAAGACAATATCAACGCCACGTGGAAGAGATGTGGAGGTCACTGTAGCTTAACAAGACAGTTTTAATGCCCCTTGGAAGAATGGTGGAGGTCGCAGTAGAATAAAAAGACAAGGCCAATGCCCCTTGGAAGAGGGGTGGAGGTCAGAGTGGAATAAAAAGACAATAGCAATGCCCCGTTAAAGAGACGTGGAGGTCACAGTAGCTTAACAAGATTGTTTTAATGCCCCTTGGAAGAGAGGTGGATGTTGCAGTAGAATAAAAAGACAATATCAATGCCCTTTGGAAGAGTGCTGGAGGTTACATTAGAATAAAAAGACAATATCAATGCCCCTTGCAAGAGCTGTGGAGTTCAGAGTGGTTTAAATTGACGGTTTTAATGCCCAGTGGAATTGACGTGGAGGTCAAAGTAGCTTAACAACGCGGTTTTAATGGCCCTTGGAAGAGTGGTGGAGGTCGCAGTTGATTAAAAAGACAATATAAATGCCCCTTAGAAGAGTGGTGGAGGTCGCAGTGGAATAAAAAGACCATATCAATGCCCCTTGGAAGAGCATTGGAGTTCAGAGTAGTTAAACCAGATGGTTTTAAAGACCATTGGAAGTGACGTGGAGGTCACAGTAGCTTAAAATACGTTTTTAATGCCCCTTGGAATAGTGGTGGAGGTCGCAGTGGATTAAAAAGACAATATCAATGCCCCTTGGAAGAGTGGTGGAGGTGGCAGTGGAATAAAAAGACAATATCAATGCCCCTTGCAAGAGTGGTGGAGATTTCATTGGAATAAAAAGACAATATCAATGCCCCTTGCAATAGCTGTGGAGTTTAGAGTGGTTTAAATTGATGGTTTTAATGCCCCATGGAAGGGACGTGGAGGTGACAGTAGCTAAAAATAAGTTTTTAATGCCCGTTGGAAAAGTGGTGGACGTCGCAGTGGATTAAAAAGACAATATCAATGCCCCTTGGAAGAGTGGTGGAGGTGGCAGTGGAATAAAAAGACAATATCAATGCCCCTTGGAAGAGTGGTGGAGGTTACATTGGAATAAAAAACAATATCAAAGCCCCTTGCAAGAGCTGTGGAGTTGAGAGTGGTTTAAATTGACGGTTTTAATGCCCCTTGTAAGAGACGTGGAGGTCACAGTAGATTAATAAGACGGTTTTAATGCCCCTTTGAAGAGAGGTGGAAGTTGCAGTGGAATAAAAAGACAATATCAATGCCCCTTGGAAGAGTGCTGGAGGTTACATTGGAATAAAAAGACAATATCAATGCCCCTTGCAAGAGCTGTGGAGTTCAGAGTGGTTTAAATTGACGGTTTTAATGCCCCTTGGAAGAGACGTGGAGGTGACAGTAACTTAACAAGTCGGTATCTAAGCCCCTTGGAAGAGTGGTGGAGGTCGCAGTGGATTAAAAAGACAATAGGAATGCACCTTGGAAGAGTGGTGGAGGTCGCAGTGGAATAAAAAGACAATATCAATGCCCCTTGGAAGAGTGGTGAAGGTCCCAGTGGAATAAAAAGACAATAGCAATGCCCCGTTAAAGAGACGTGGAGGTCACAGTAGCTTAACAAGATTGTTTTAATGCCCCTTGGAAGAGAGGTGGAAGTTGCAGTGGAATAAAAAGACAATATCAATGCCCCTTGGAAGAGTGCTGGAGGTTACATTGGAATAAAAAGAAAATATCAATGCCCCTTGCAAGAGCTGTGGAGTTCAGAGTGGTTTAAATTGACGGTTTTATTGCCCCGTGGAATTGACGTGGAGGTCAAAGTAGCTTAACAACACGGTTTTAATGGCCCTTGGAAGAGTGGTGGAGATCGCAGTTGATTAAAAAGACAATATAAATGCCCCTTAGAAGAGTGGTGGAGGTCGCAGTGGAATAAAAAGACAATATCAATGCCCCTTGGAAGAGTAGTGGAGGTCGCAGTGCAATAAAAAAACAATATCAATGTCACTTGGAAGAGTGGTGGAGGTAACAGTGGAATAAAAAGACAATATCAATGCACCTTGGAAGAGCAGTGGAGTTCAGAGTAGTTAAACCAGACGGTTTTAATGCCATTGGAAGTTACGTGGAGGTCACAGTAGCTTAAAAATACGTTTTTAATGCCCCTTGGAAAAGTGGTGGAGGTCGCAGTGGATTAAAAAGACAATATCAATGCCCCTTGGAAGAGTGGTGGAGGTAGCAGTGGATTGAAAAGACAATATCAATGCCCCTTGGAAGAGTGGTGGAGTTTACAGTGGAATAAAAAACAATATCTAAGCCACTTGCAAGAGCTGTGGAGTTGAGAGTGGTTTAAATTGACGGTTTTAATGCTCCTTGTAAGAGACGTGGAGATCACAGTAGATTAACAAGACTGTTTTAATGCCCCTTGGAAGAGTGGTGGAGGTCGAAGTGGATTAAAAAGACAATGTCAATGCTCCTTGAAGGAGTGTTTGAAGTCTCAGTGGAATAAAAAGACAATATCAATGCACCTTGGAAGAGTGTTGGAGGTTCCAGTGGAATAAAAAGAAAATATCAATCCCCTGTGGTAGAGACATGGAGGTCACAGTAGCTTAACAAGACGGTTTTAATGCCCCTTGGAAGGGTGGTGGAGGTCGCAGTGGAATAAAAAGACAATATCAATGCCCCTTGGAAGAGTGGTGGAGGATACAGTGGAAAAAAAAGACATTATCAGTGCCCCTTGGAAGATCTGTGGAGTTCAGTTTGGTTTAACCATACGGTTTTAATGCTCCTTGGAAGAGACGTGGAGGTCACAGTAGCTTAACAAGACGGTTTTAATACCACATGGAAGAGACGTGGAGGTTGCATTTGATTAAAAAGACAAAATCACTGCCCCGTGGAAGAGACGTGGAGGTCACGGTAGCTTCACAAGATGGTTTTAATGCCCTTTGGAAGAGCGGTGGAGGTCGCCATGGATTAAAAAGACAATATCAATGCCCTTTGGAAGAGTGGTGGAGGTCGCAGTGGAATAAAAATACAATATCAATGCCCCTTGGTAGAGTGGTGGAGGTTACAGTGGAATTTAAAGACAATATAAATGCCCCGTGGAAGAGATGTGGAGGTTACTGTAGCTTATCAAGACAGTTTTAATGCCCCTTGGAAGAATGGTGGAGGTCGCAGTGGAATAAAAAAACAATGTCAATGCCCCTTGTAAGAGTGGTGGAGGTCAGAGTGGAATAAAAAGACAATACCAATGCCCCTTGGAAGAGCTGTGGAGTTCAGAGTGGTTTAACCAGACGGTTTTAATGCCCTTTGAAAGTAACGTGGAGGTCACAGTAGCTTAAAAAGACGTTTTTAATGACCCTTGGAAAAGTGGTGGAGGTCACAATGGATAAAAAGACAATATCAATGCCCCTTCGAAGAGTGGTGGAGGTGGCAGTGGAATAAAAAGACAATATCAATGCCCCTTGGAAGAATGATGGAAGTCGCAGTGGAATAAAAAGACAACACTAATGCTCCTTAGAAGAGCTGTGGAGTTCAGAGTGGTTTAACCAG
Source organism: Phyllobates terribilis (assembly GCF_046119375.1). Taxonomy (NCBI): domain Eukaryota; kingdom Metazoa; phylum Chordata; class Amphibia; order Anura; family Dendrobatidae; genus Phyllobates; species Phyllobates terribilis. The sequence continues at coordinate 15,385,334 of NW_027362775.1, read as the reverse complement.
ATGGTTTTACTGCCCTTTGGAAGAGACGTGGAGGTCACAGTAGAATAACAAGATGGTTTTAATGTCCCTTGGAAAAGTGGTGGAGGTCACAGTGGATTAAAAAAACAATATCAATGCCCGGTGGAAGACACGTGGAGGTCACAGTAGCTTAACAAGACAGTTTTAATGCCCCTTGGAAGAGTGGTGGAAGTTGCAGTGGAATAAAAAGACAATATTAATGCCCTTTGAAAGAGTGGTGGAGCTTACAGTGAAATAAAAAGACAATATCAATACCCCTTGGAAGAGCTGTGGAGTTCAGAGTGGTTTAACCAGACGGTTTTAAGGCCCCTTGGAGGAGATGTGGAGGTCACAGTAGCTTAACAAGTCTGTTTTAATGCCTCTTGGAAGAGAGGTGGTAGTCACAGTGGAATAAAAAGACAATATCAATACCCCTTGGAAGAGTGGTGGAGGATACAGTGGAATAAAAAGACAATATCAATGCCCCGTGGAATAGACATGGACGTTGCAGTAGCTAAACAAGATGTTTTTAATGCACCTTGGGAGAGTGGTGGAAGTCCTAGTGGAATAATAAGACAATATCAATGCCACTTGAAAGAGTGGTGGAGGTTACAGTGGAGTAAAAAGACAACATCAATGCCTCTTGCAAGAGCTGTGGAGTTCAGAGTGGTTTAAATTGACGGTTTTAATGCACCTTGGAAGAGAAGTGGAGGTCACAGTAGCTTAACAATATGGTTTTAATGCCCCTTGGGAGAGTGGTGGAGGTCGCAGTGGATTAAAAACACAATATCAATGCCACTTGGAAGAGTGGTGAAGGTCCCAGTGGAATAAAAAGACAATATCAATGCCCCTTGGAAGAGTGATGGAGGTTACAGTGGAATAAAACGACAATGTCAATGCCCCGTGAAAGATACGTGGAGGTCACAGAAGCTTAACAAGACGGTTTTAATGCCCCTTGGAAGAGAGGTGGAAGTTGCAGTGGAATAAAAAGACAATATCAATGCCCCTTGGTAGAGTGCTTGAGGTTGCATTGGAATAAAAAGACAATATCAATGCCCCTTGCAAGAGCTGTGGAGTTCAGAGTGGTTTATATTGACGGTGTTAATGCCCCTTGGAAGGGACGTCGTGGTGACAGTAGCTTAACAAGATGGTTTTAATGCCCCTTGGAAGAGTAGTGGAGGTCGCAGTGGATTAAAAAGACAATATCAAAGCCCCTTGGAAGAGTGGTGGAGGTTACAGTTGAATAAAAAGACAATATCTTGGCCCCTTGGAAGAGTGATGGAGGTTACAGTGGAAAAAAAAGACAATATCAATGCCCCTTGGAACAGTGGTGGAGGTTACAGTTAAATAAAAAGACAATATCAATGCCCAGTGGAAGAGATGTGGAGGTCACAATAGCTTAACAAGACGGTTTTAATGCCCCTTGGAAGAGAGATGGAGGTCGCAGTGGATTAAAAAGACAATATCAATGAGCCTTGGAAGAGTGGTGGAGGTCGCAGTGGAATAAAAAGACAATATCAATGCCCCTTGGACGAGTGGTGGAGGTTACAGTGGAATAAAAAGACAATTTCAATGCCCTGTGGAAGAGACGTGGAGGTCACAGTAGCTTAACAATGCGGTTTTAATGCCTCCTGGAGGACTGGTGGAGGTTGCAGTGGAATAAAAAGACAATATCAATGCCCCTTGTAAGAGTGGTTGAGGTTACAGTGGAATAAACAGACAATAATAATGCCCCTTGGAAGAGCTGTGGAGTTCAGAGTGGTGTAACCAGAAGGTTTTAACGCTCCTTGGAAGAGACGTGGAGGTCACAGTAACTTAACAAGACAGTTTTAATGCCCCTTGGAAGAGTGGTGGAGGTCGCAGTGGAATAAAAAAACAATATCAATGCCCATTTGAATATTGGTGGAGGTTACAGTTGAATAAAAAGAAAATATCAATGCCCCGTGGAAGAGTTGTGGAGGTCACTGTAGCTTAACAATATGGTTTTAATGCCCCTTGGAAGAGTGGTGGAGGTAGCAGTGGAATAAAAAGACAATGTCAGTGCCCCTTGGAAGAGTGGTGGAGGTTAGAGTGGAATAAAAAGACAATACCAATGCCCCTTGGAAGAGCTGTGGAGTTCAGAGTGGTTTTGCCAGATGGTTTTATTGCCCCTTGGAAGAGACGTGGAGGTCACAGTAGATTAACAAGACGGTTTTAATGCCCCTTGGAAAAGTGGTGGAAGTCACAGTGGATTGAAAAGACAATATCAATGCCCCGTGGAAGACAAGTGGAGGTCACAGTAGCTTAACAAGACAGTTTTAATGCCCCTTGGAAGAGTGGTGGAGGTTGCAGTGGAATAAAAAGACAATATCAATGCCCCTTGAAAGAGTGGTGGAGGTCGCAGTGAAATAAAAAGACAATATCAATGCCCCTTGAAAGAGTGGTGGAGGTCGCAGTGAAATAAAAAGACAATATCAATGCATCTTGAAAGAGCTATGGAGTTCAGAGTGGTTTAACCAGATAGTTTTAATACCCCTTGGAAGAGTGATGGAGGTAGCAGTGCATTAAAAAGACAATATCAATACCCCTTGGAAGAATGGTGGAGGTCACAGTGGAATAAAAAGACAATAATAATGCCCCTTGGAAGAGCTGTGGAGTTCAGAGTGGTATAACCAGACGGTTTTAACGCTCCTTGGAAGAATGGTGTAGGTCACAGTGGAATTATAAAACAATATCAATGCCCCTTGGAAGATTGGTGGAGGTTACAGTGGAATAAAAAGACAATATCAATGCCTCGTGGAAGAGATGTGGAGGTCACTATAGCTTAACAATATGGTTTTAATGCCCCTTGGAAGAGTGGTGGAGGTCGCAGTGGAGTAAAAAGACAATATCAATGCCCCGTGGAAGGGACGTGGAGGTCACAGTAGCTTAACAAGATGGGTTTAATTCCCCTTGGAAGAGACGTGGAGGTCACCGTGGATTAAAAAGACAATAACAATGCCCATTGGAAGAGTGGTGGTGCTCGCAGTGGAATAAAAAGACAAAATCAATGCCCCTTGGAAGAGTGGTGGAGGTTACAGTGGAATAAAAAGACAATATCAATGCCCCTTGAAAGAGCTGTGAAGATCAGAGTGGTTTAAACAGACGGTTTTAATGCCCCTTGGAAGAGACGTGGAGGTAGCAGTAGCTTAACAAGACTGTTTTAACGCCCCTTGGTAGAGTGGTGGAGGTCGCAGTGGATTAAAAAGACAATATCAATGCCCCTTAGAAGAGAGGTGGAAGTCACAGTGGAATAAAAAGACAATATCAATGCCACTTGGAAGAATGGTGGATGTTACAGTGGAATAAAAAGACAATATCAATGCCACGTGGAATAGACATGGACGTGACAGTAGCTAAACAAGACGGCTTTAATGCCCCTTGGAAGAGTGGTGGAGGTAGCAGTGGATTAAAAAGACAGTATCAATGCCCATTGGAGGAGTATCAGAGGTCGCAGTGGAATAAAAAGACAAAATCAATGCCCCTTGGAAGAGTGGTAGAGGTCGCAGTGGAATAAAAAACAAAATCAATGCCCCTTGGAAGAGTGGTGGAGGTTAGAGTGGAATAAAAAGACAATATCAATGCCCCATGGAAGAGTTGTGGAGGTCACTGTAGCTTAACAAGATGGTGTTTATGCCCCTTTGAAGCGTGGTGGAGGTCGCAGTAGAATAAATAGACAATGTCAATGCCCCTTGGAAAAGTGGTGGAGTTCGCAGTGGAATAAAAAGACAATACCAGTGCTCCTTGGAAGAGTGGTTTAAATTGACGGTTTTAATGCCCCTTGGAAGAGACGTGGAGGTCGCAGTGGAATTAAAAGACAATATCAATGCCGCTTGGAAGAGTGGTGGATGTTACAGTCGAATAAAACGACAATATCAATGCCTCTTGTAAGAGCTGTGGAGTTCAGAGTGTTTAACCAGACGGTTTTAATACCCCTTGGAAGTGACGAGGAGGTCACAGTAGCTTAACAAGACGGTTTTAATGCCCCTTGGAAGAGTGGTGGAGGTCGCAATGGAATAAAAAGAAAATATCAATGCCCCGTGGAAGGGATATGGAGCTCACAGTAGCATAAAAAGGCGGTTTTAATGCCCCTTGGAGCAGTGGTGGAGGTTACAGTGGAATAAAAAGACAATATCAATGCCCAGTGGAAGGGACGTGGAGGTCACAGTAGCTTAACAAGACGGTTTTAATTCCCCTTGGAAGAGACGTGGAAGTTGCAGTGGAATAAAAAGACAATATCAATGCCCCTTGGAAGAGTGCTGGAGGCTACATTGGAATAAAAAGACAATATCAATGCCCCTTGCAAGAGCTGTGGAGTTCAGAGTGGTTTAAATTGACTGTTTTAATGCCCCTTGGAAGGGACGTGGAGGTGACAATAGCTTAACAAGACGGTTTTAATGCCCATTGGAATAGTGGTGGAGGTCGCAGTAGATTAAAAAGAAAATATGAATGCCACTTGGAAGAGTGGTGGAGGTCGCAGTGGAATAAAAAGACAATATCATTGCCCATTTTTAAGAGTGGTGGAGGTTAAAGTTGAATAAAAAAACAATATCAATGCCCCTTGGGAGAGTGATGGAGGTTACAGTGGAATTTAAAGACAATATCAATGCCCCTTGGAACAGTGGTGGAGGTTACAGTTAAATAAAAAGACAATATCAATGCCCCGTGGAAGAGATGTGTAGGTCACAATAGCTTAATAAGATGGTTTTAATGCCCCTTGGAAGAGCGGTGGAGTTCGCAGTGGATTACAAAGACAATACCAATTCCCGTTGGAAGAGTGGTGGAGGTCGCAGTGGAATAAAAAGACAATATCAATGCCCCGTGGAAGGGACGTGGAGGTGACAGTAGCTTAACAAGACGGTTTTAATGCCCCTTGGAAGAGTGGTGGAGGTTGCGTGGGATTAAAAAGACACTAACAATGGCCCTTGGAAGAGTGGTGGAGGTCGCAGTGGAATAAAAAGACAATATCAATGCCCCGTGGAAGGGACGTGGAGGTCACAGTAACTTAACAAGATGGTTTTAATGCCCCTTGGAAGATTGATGGCGGTCGCAGTGGAATAAAAAAACAATATCAATGCCCCTTGGAAGATTGGTGGAGGTTACAGTGGAATAAAAAGACAATATCAATAACCCGTGGAAGAGATGTGGAGGTCAATGTATCTTAACAATATGGTTTTAATGCCCCTTGCAAGAGTGGTGGTGGTCGCAGTGCAATAAGAAGACAGTGTCAATACCCTTTGGAAGAGTGGTGGAGGTTAGAGTGGAATAAAAAGACAATACAAATGCCCGTTGGAAGAGCTGTGGAGTTCAGAGAGGTTTAACCAGATGATATTAATGCCCCTTGGAAGAGAAGTCGACGTCACAGTAGCATAACAAGACGGTTTTAATGCCCCTTGGAAGAGTGGTGGAGTTCGCAGTGGATTAAAAAGACAATATCACTGCCCCTTAGAAGAGTGGTGATGGTAACATTGGAATAAAAAGACAATATCAATGCCCCGTGGAAGGGACGTGGAGGTCACAGTAGCTTAACAAGACGGTTTTAATTCCCCTTGGAAGAGTCGTGGAGGTTGCAAAGGATTAAAAAGACAATAACAATGCCCATTGGAAGAGTTGTGGAGGTCGCAGAGGAATAAAAAGACAAAATCAATGCACTTGGAAGAGTGCAGAAGGTTACAATGGAATAAAAAGACATAGTAAATGCCCTTTGGAAGAGCTGTGGAGCTCAGAGAGGTTTAACCAGTCTGTTTTAATGCCCCTTGGAAGAGACTTGGAGCTCACAGTAGCATAACTAGACGGTTTAAATGCCCATTGGAAGAGTGGTGGAGGTCGCATTGGATAAAAAGACAATATCAAAGCCCCTTGGAAGAGTGGTGGAGGTCGCAGTGGAAAACACAGAAAATATCAATGCCCCTTGGAAGAGTGGTGGAGGTTACAGTCGAATAAAAAGACAACATCAATGCCTCTTGGAGGAGCTGTGGAGTACAGAGTGGATTAACCAGACGGTTTAATGCCCCTTGTAAGAGACGTGGAGGTCACAGTAGCTTAACAAGACTCTTTTAATGCACCTTGGAAGAGTGGTGGAGGTCGCAGAGGAATAAAAAGACAATATCAATTCCCCTTGGAAGAGATGTGGAGGTCGCAGTGGAATAAACAGACAATATCAATGCCTCGTGGAAGAGACATGGAGGTCACAGTAGCTTAACTAGATGGTTTTATTGCCCCTTGGAAGAGAGGTGGAGGTCGCAGTGGAATAAAAAGACAATATCAATGCCCCGTGGAAGGGACGTGGAGGTGACAGTAGCTTAACAAGACGGTTTTAATGCCCCTTGGAAGAGTGGTGGAGGTTGCGTGGGATTAAAAAGACACTAACAATGGCCCTTGGAAGAGTGGTGGAGGTCGCAGTGGAATAAAAAGACAATATCAATGCCCCGTGGAAGGGACGTGGAGGTCACAGTAACTTAACAAGATGGTTTTAATGCCCCTTGGAAGATTGATGGCGGTCGCAGTGGAATAAAAAAACAATATCAATGCCCCTTGGAAGATTGGTGGAGGTTACAGTGGAATAAAAAGACAATATCAATAACCCGTGGAAGAGATGTGGAGGTCAATGTATCTTAACAATATGGTTTTAATGCCCCTTGCAAGAGTGGTGGTGGTCGCAGTGCAATAAGAAGACAGTGTCAATACCCTTTGGAAGAGTGGTGGAGGTTAGAGTGGAATAAAAAGACAATACAAATGCCCGTTGGAAGAGCTGTGGAGTTCAGAGAGGTTTAACCAGATGATATTAATGCCCCTTGGAAGAGAAGTCGACGTCACAGTAGCATAACAAGACGGTTTTAATGCCCCTTGGAAGAGTGGTGGAGTTCGCAGTGGATTAAAAAGACAATATCACTGCCCCTTAGAAGAGTGGTGATGGTAACATTGGAATAAAAAGACAATATCAATGCCCCGTGGAAGGGACGTGGAGGTCACAGTAGCTTAACAAGACGGTTTTAATTCCCCTTGGAAGAGTCGTGGAGGTTGCAAAGGATTAAAAAGACAATAACAATGCCCATTGGAAGAGTTGTGGAGGTCGCAGAGGAATAAAAAGACAAAATCAATGCACTTGGAAGAGTGCAGAAGGTTACAATGGAATAAAAAGACATAGTAAATGCCCTTTGGAAGAGCTGTGGAGCTCAGAGAGGTTTAACCAGTCTGTTTTAATGCCCCTTGGAAGAGACTTGGAGCTCACAGTAGCATAACTAGACGGTTTAAATGCCCATTGGAAGAGTGGTGGAGGTCGCATTGGATAAAAAGACAATATCAAAGCCCCTTGGAAGAGTGGTGGAGGTCGCAGTGGAAAACACAGAAAATATCAATGCCCCTTGGAAGAGTGGTGGAGGTTACAGTCGAATAAAAAGACAACATCAATGCCTCTTGGAGGAGCTGTGGAGTACAGAGTGGATTAACCAGACGGTTTAATGCCCCTTGTAAGAGACGTGGAGGTCACAGTAGCTTAACAAGACTCTTTTAATGCACCTTGGAAGAGTGGTGGAGGTCGCAGAGGAATAAAAAGACAATATCAATTCCCCTTGGAAGAGATGTGGAGGTCGCAGTGGAATAAACAGACAATATCAATGCCTCGTGGAAGAGACATGGAGGTCACAGTAGCTTAACTAGATGGTTTTATTGCCCCTTGGAAGAGAGGTGGAGGTCGCAGTGGAATAAAAAGACAATATAAATGCTCCTTGGAAGAGTGGTGGAGGTTACAATGGAATAAAAAGACAATATTAATGACACTTGGAAGAATGGTGGAGGTCGCAGTGGAATAAAAAGACAATATTAATGCCCCTTGGAAGAGTGGTGGAGGTCGCAGTGAAATAAAAAGACAATATCAATGCCCCTTGGAAGAGTGGTGGACGTTACAGTGGAATAAAAAGACAATATCAAGGCCCCTTGGAAGAGCTGTGGAGTTCACAGTGGTTTAAACAGAAGGTTATAAGGCACCGTGGAATAGACGTGGAGGTCACAGTATCTAAACAAGACTGTTTTAATGCTTCTTGGAAGAGTGATGGAGGTCGCAGTGGATTAAAAAGACAACATCAATGCCCCTTTGAAGAGTGGTGGAGGTTACAGTGGAATAAAAAGACAATATCAATGCCTCTTCCAAGAGCTGTGGAGTTCAGAGTGGTTTAAATTGACGGTTTTAATGCCCCTTGGAAGAGACGTGGAGGTCACAGTAGCTTAACAAGACGGTTTTAATGCCCCTTGGAAGAGTGGTGGAGGTTACAGTCGAATAAAAAGACAATATTAATGCCTCTTGGAAGAGATGTGGAGTTCAGAGTGGTTTAACCAGACGGTTTTAATGCCCCTTGGAAGAGATGTGGAGGTCACAGTAGCTTATCAAAACTGTTTTAATGACCCTTGGAAGAGTGGTGGAGGTCGCAGTGGAATGAAAAGACAATATCAATTCTCTTGGAAAAGATGTGGAGGTCGCAGGTAAATAAAAAGACAATATCATTGCCTCGTGGAAGAGACTTGGAGGTCACAGTAGCTTAACGAGATGGTTTTAATGCCCCTTGGAAGAGAGGTGGAGGTCGCAGTAAAATAAAAAGACAATTTCAATGCACCTCGGAAGAGTGGTGGAGGTTACAGTGGAATAAAAAGACAATATCTATGACCCTTGGAAGAGCTGTGGAGTTCACAGTGGTTTAACCAGAAGGTTTTAAGGCACCGTGGAATAGACTTGGAGGTCACAGAAGCTAAACAAGACGGTTTTAATGCTTCTTGGAAGAGAGATGGAGGTCGCAGTGAATTAAAAAGACAAAATGAATGCCCCTTTGAAGGGTGGTGGAGGATACAGTGGAATAAATAGATAATATCAATGCCTCTTGCAAGAGCTGTGGAGTTCAGAGTGGTTTAAATTGACGGTTTTAATGCCCCTTGGAAGTGATGTGGAGGTCACAGTAGCTTAAAAAGATGGTTTAATGCCCCTTGGAGGAGTGGTGGAGGTCGCATTGGATTAAAAAGACATTATCGATGCCCCTTGGAAGAGTGGTGGATGTGGCAGTGGAATAAAAAGAAAATATCAATGCCCCTTAGAAGAGTGGTGGAGGTTACAGAGGAAAAAAAAGACAATATCAATATTCCTTGGAAGAGGGGTAAAGGTCGCAGTGGAATAAAAAGCCAATATCAATGTCCCTTGGAAGAGTGGTGAAGGTCACAGTGGAATAAAAAGACAAAATCAATGCCCCGTGGAAGCGACTTTAGGTCACAGTAGCTTATCAAGACGGTTTTAATGCCCCTTGGAAGAGTGGTGGAGGTCGCAGTGGAATAAAAAGAAAATATCAATGCCCCTTGGAAGAGTGGTGGAGGTTACAGTGGAATTAAAAGACAATATCAATGTCCCTTGGAAGAATGATGGAGGTTACAGTGGAATAAAAAGACAATCTCAATGCCCCTTGGGAGAGTGGTGGAGGTTCCAATTAAATAAAAAGACAATATCAATGACCCCTTGGAAGAGACGTGGAGGTCACAGTAGCTTAACAAGACGGTTTTAATGCCCCTTGGAAGAGTGGTGGAGGTCACGGTGGAATTAAAATACAATATCAATTCCCCTTGAAAGAGTGGTGGAAGTTACAGTGGAATAAAAAGACAATATCAATTTCCCTTGGAAGAGATGTGGAGGTCGCAGTGGAATAAAAAGACAATATCAATGCCTCGTGGAAGAGACTTGGAGGTCACAGTAGCTTAACAAGATGGTTTTATTGACCCTTGGAAGAGAGGTGGAGGTTGCAGTGGAATAAAAAGACAATATCAATGCTCCTTGGAAGAGTGGTGGAGGTTACAATGGAATAAAAAGACAATATTAATGACGCTTGGAAGAATGGTGGAAGTCGCAGTGGAGTAAAAAGACAATACCAATGCCACTTGGAAGAGTGGTGAAGGTTCCAGTGGAATAAAAGACAATATCAATGCCCCTTAGAAGAGTGGTGGAGGTCCCAGTGGAGTTTAAAGACAATATCAATGCCCCTTGGAAGAGTGGTGGAGGTTACAGTGGAATAAAAGACAATATCAATGCCCCTTGGAAGAGTTGTGGAGGTCACTGTAGCTTAACAAGATGGTCTTAATGCCGTTTGGAAGAGTGGTGTAGGTCGCAGTGGAATAAAAAGACAATGTCAATGCCCCTTGGAAGAGTGGTGGAGGTTAGAGTGGAATAAAAAGACAATATCAATGCCCCTCGGAAGAGCTGTGGAGTTCAGAGTGGTTTAACCAGATGGTATTAATGCCCCTTGGAAGAGACGTGGATGTCACAGTAGCTTAACAAGACTGTTTTAATGCCCCTTGGAAGAGTGGTGGAGGTCGCAGTGGATTGAAAAAACAATATCAATGCCCCTTAGAAGAGAGGTTGAAGTCGCAGTGGAATAAAAAGACAATATCAATGCACCTTGGAAGAGTGGTGGAGGTTACAGTGGAATAAAAAGACAATATCAATTCCCCGTGGAATAGACATGGACGAGACAGTAGCTTAACAAGACGGCTTTAAAGCCCCTTGGAAGAGTGGTGGAGGTCGCAGTGGATTAAAAAGACAATATCAATGCCCATTGGAAGAGTGGATAAGGTCGCAGTGAAGTAAAAAGACAAAATCAATGCCCCTTGGAAGAGTTTTGGAGGTTACAGTGGAAAAAAAAGACAATATCAATGCCCCTTGGAAGAGCTGTGGAGTTCAGAGTGGTTTAACCGGACGGTTTTAATGCCCCTTGGAAGAGACCTGGAGGTCACAGTAGCTTAAAAAGACAGTTTTAATGCCCTTGGAAGAGTGGAGGAGGTCGTAGTGGATTAAAAAGACAATATCAATGCCCTTTGGAAGATTGGTGGAGGTCGCAGTGGAATAAAAAGACAATATCAATGCCCCTTGGAAGAGTGTTGGAGGTTACAGTGGAATAAAAAGACAATAATAATGCCCCTTAGAAGAGCAGTGGAGTACAGAGTGGAATAACCAGATGGTTTTAACGCCCCTTGGAAGAGAAATGGTGGTCACAGTAACTTATCAAGATGGTTTTATTGCCCCCTGGTAGAGTGGTGGAGGTCGCAGTGGATTAAAAAGACAATATTAATGCCCCTTGGAAAAGTGGTGGAGGTCGCAGTGGAGTAAAAAAACAATATCAATGCCCCATGGAAGATTGGTGGAGGTTACAGATGAAAAAAAAGACAATATCAATGCCCCTTCGAAGACACGTGGAGATCACAGTAGCTTAACAAGACAGTTTTAATGCCCCTTGGAGGACTGGTGGAGGTCGCAGTGGAATAAAAAGACAATGTCAATGCCCCTTGGAAGAGTGGTGGAGGTTAGAGTGGAATAAATAGACAATACAAATGCCCCTTGGAAGAGCTGTGCAGTTCAGAGTGGTTTAACCAGATGGTTTTAATGCCCCTTGGAAGAGACTTCGACGTCACAGTAGCTTAACAAGACAGTTTTAATGCCCCTTGGAAGAGTGATGGAGGTCACAGTGGATTAAAAAGACAATATCAATGCCCCTTGGAAGAGTGGTGGAGGTCACAGTGGAATAAAAAGACAAAATCAATGCCCCTTGGAAGAGTGGTGGAGGTTACAGTGGAATTAAAAGACAATATCAATATCCCTTGGAAGAATGATGGAGGTTACAGTGGAATAAAAAGACAATGTCAATGCCCCTTGGGAGAGTGGTGGAGGTTCCAATTAAATAAAAAGACAATATCAATGCCCCTTGGAAGAGACGTGGAGGTCACAGTGAAATAAAAAGACAATAGCAATGCCCCGTGGAAAGGACATGGAGGTCACAGTAGCTTAACACGATGGTTTTAATGCATCTTGGAAGAGTGGTGGAGGTCGCAGTGGATTAAAAAGACTATCAAATCCCCTTGGAAGAGTGGTGTAGGTCGCAGTGGAAAAAATAGACAATATCAATGCCCCTTGGAAGAGTGGTGGAGGTTAGAGTGGAATAAATAGACAATATCAATGCCCCTTGGAAGAGCTGTGGAGTTCACAGTGGTTTAACCAGAAAGTTTTAATGCACCGTGGAATAGACATGGTGGTCACAGTAGCTTAAAAAGACAGTTTCAATGGTTCTTGTAAGAGTGATGGAGGTCGCAGTGTATTAAAAAGACAATATCAATGCCCCTTGGAAGAGTGGTGGAGTTTACAGTGAAATAAAAAGACAATTTCAATGCCCTGTGTACGTAACTTGGAGGTCACAGTAGCTTAACAAGACAGTTTTAATGCCCATTGGAAGAGTCGTGGACGTCGCAGAGGAATAAAAAGACAATATCAATGCACTTGTAAGAGAGCAGAAGGTTACAATGGAATAAAAAGACATTGTCAATGCCCCTTGGAAGAGCTGTGGAGCTCAGAGCGTTTTAACCGACGGTTTTAATGCCCCTTGGAAGAGACTTGGAGGTCACAGTAGCTTAACAAGACGGTTTTAATGCCCCTTGGAAGAGTGGTGGAGGTCACGGTGGAATAAAAATACAATATCAATGCCCCTTGAAAGAGTGGTGGAAGTTACAGTGGAATAAAAAGACAATATCAATTCCCCTTGGACGAGATGTGGAGGTCGCAGTGGAATAAAAAGACAATATCAATGCCTCGTGGAAGACACTTGGAGGTCACAGTAGCTTAACAAGATGGTTTTATTGCCCCTTGGAAGAGAGGTGGAGGTCGCAGTGGAATAAAAGACAATATCAATTCTCCTTGGAAGAGTGGTGGAGGTTACAATGGAATAAAAAGACAATATTAATGACGCTGGGAAGAATGGTGGAGGTCGCAGTGGAGTAAAAAGACAATATCAATGCCGCTTGGAAGAGTGGTGAAGGTTACAGTGGAATAAAAAGACAATATCAATGCCCCTTGGAAGAGTGGTGGAGGTTACAGTGGAATAAAAAGACAATAATAATGCCCCTTAGAAGAGCTGTGGAGCACAGAGTGGAATAACTAGATGGTTTTAACGACCCCTTGGAAGAGATGTGGTGGTCACAGTAACTTATCAAGATGGTTTTATTGCCCCCTGGTAGAGTGGTGGAGGTAGCAGTGGATTAAAAAGACAATATTAATGCCCCTTGGAAGAGTGGAGGAGGTCGCAGTGGAGTAAAAAAAAATATCAATGCCCCTTGGAAGATTGGTGGAGGTTACAGATGAATAAAAAGACAATATCAATGCCCCTTCGAAGACACGTGGAGGTCACAGTAGCTTAACAAGACGGTTTTAATGCCCCTTGGAGGACTGGTGGAGGTCGCAGTGGAATAAAAAGACAATGTCAATGCCGCTTGGAAGAGTGGTGGAGGTTAGAGTGGAATAAAAAGACAATAAAAATGCCCCTTGGAAGAGCTGTGGAGTTCAGAGTGGTTTAACCAGATGGTTTTAATGCCCCTTGGAAGAGACTTCGACGTCACAGTAGCTTAACAAGACAGTTGTAATGCCCCTTGGAAGAGTGGTGGAGGTCACAGTGGATTAAAAAGCCAATATCAATGCCCCTTGGAAGAGTGGTGGAGGTCACAGTGGAATAAAAAGACAAAATCAATGCCCCTTGGAAGAGTGGTGGAGGTTACAGTGGAATTAAAAGACAATATCAATGTCCCTTGGAAGAATGATGGAGGTTACAGTGGAATAAAAAGACAATCTCAATGCCCCTTGGGAGAGTGGTGGAGGTTCCAATTAAATAAAAAGACAATATCAATGCCCCTTGGAAGAGACCTGGAGGTCACGGTGAAATAAAAAGACAATAGCAATGCCCCGTGGAAAGGACATGTAGGTCACAGTAGCTTAACACGATGGTTTTAATGCCCCTTGGAAGAGTGGTGGAGGTCGCAGTGGATTAAAAAGACTATCAAATCCCCTTGGAAGAGTGGTGGAGGTCGCAGTGGAATAAAAAGACAATATCAATGCCTCGTGGAAGAGACTTGGAGGTCACAGTAGCTTAACAAGATGGTTTTATTGCCCCTTGGAAGAGAGGTGGAGGTCGCAGTGGAATAAAAAGACAATATCAATTCTCCTTGGAAGAGTGGTGGAGGTTACAATGGAATAAAAAGACAATTTTAATGACGCTTGGAAGAATAATGGAGGTCGCAGTGGAGTAAAAAGACAATATCAATGCCACTTGGAAGAGTGGTGAAGGTTTCAGTGGAATAAAAAACAATATCAATGCCCCTTGGAAGAGTGGTGGAGGTTAGAGTGGAATAAATAGACAATATCAATGCCCCTTGGAAGAGCTGTGGAGTTCACAGTGGTTTAACCAGAAAGTTTTATTGCACCGTGGAATAGACATGGTGGTCACAGTGGCTTAAAAAGACGGTTTCAATGGTTCTTGGAAGAGTGATCGAGGTCGCTGTGCATTAAAAAGACAATATCAATGCCCCTTGGAAGACTGGTGGAGTTTACAGTGGAATAAAAAGACAATTTCAATGCCCTGTGTACGAAACTTGGAGGTCACAGTAGCTTAACAAGACAGTTTTAATGCCCATTGGAAGAGTCGTGGACGTCGCAGAGGAATAAAAAGACAATATCAATGCACTTGGAAGAGAGCAGAAGGTTACAATGGAATAAAAAGATATTGTCAATGCCCCTTGGAAGAGCTGTGGAGCTCAGAGCTTTTTAACCGACGGTTTTAATGCCCCTTGGAAGAGACTTGGAGGTCACAGTAGCTTAACAAGACGGTTTTAATGCCCCGTGGGAGAGTGTTGGAGGTCACGGTGGAATAAAAATACAATATCAATGCCCCTTGAAAGAGTGGTGGAAGTTACAGTGGAATAAAAAGACAATATCAATTCCCCTTGGACTAGATGTGGAGGTCGCAGTGGAATAAAAAGACAATATCAATGCCTCGTGGAAGACACTTGGAGGTCACGGTAGCTTAACAAGATGGTTTTATTGCCCCTTGGAAGAGAGGTGGAGGTCGCAGTGGAATAAAAGACAATATCAATTCTCCTTGGAAGAGTGGTGGAGGTTACAATGGAATAAAAAGACAATATTAATGACGCTTGGAAGAATGGTGGAGGTCGCAGTGGAGTATAAAGACAATATCAATGCCACTTGGAAGAGTGGTGAAGGTTTTAGTGGAATAAAAGACAATATCAATGCCCCTTAGAAGAGTGGTGGAGGTTACAGTGGAATAAAAAGACAATATCAATGCCCCTTGGAAGAGTGGTGGAGGTTACAGTGGAATAAAAAGACAAAAATTATGCCCCTTAGAAGAGCTGTGGAGTACAGAGTGGAATAACTAGATGGTTTTAACGCCCCTTGGAAGAGACGTGGTGGTCACAGTAACTTATCAAGATGGTTTTATTGCCCCCTGGTAGAGTGGTGGAGGTCGCAGTGGATTAAAAAGACAATATTAATGCCCCTTGGAAGAGTGGTGGAGGTCGCAGTGGAGTAAAAAAACAATATCAATGCCCATTGGAAGATTGGTGGAGGTTACAGATGAATAAAAAGACAATATCAATGCCCCTTCGAAGACACGTGGAGGTCACAGTAGCTTAACAAGACGGTTTTAATGCCCCTTGGAGGACTGGTGGAGGTCGCAGTGGAATAAAAAGACAATGTCAATGCGGCATGGAAGAGTGGTGGAGGTTAGAGTGGAATAAAAAGACAATAAAAATGCCCCTTGGAAGAGCTGTGGAGTTCAGAGTGGTTTAACCAGATGGTTTTAATGCCCCTTGGAAGAGACTTCGACGTCACAGTAGCTTAACAAGACAGTTTTAATGCCCCTTGGAAGAGTGGTGGAGGTCACAGTGGATTAAAAAGCCAATATCAATGCCCCTTGGAAGAGTGGTGGAGGTCACAGTGGAATAAAAAGACAAAATCAATGCCCCTTGGAAGAGTGGTGGAGGTTACAGTGGAATTAAAAGACAATATCAATGTCCCTTGGAAGAATGATGGAGGTTACAGTGGAATAAAAAGACAATGTCAATGCCCCTTGGGAGAGTGGTGGAGGTTCCAATTAAATAAAAAGACAATATCAATGCCCCTTGGAAGAGACGTGGAGGTCACGGTGAAATAAAAAGACAATAGCAATGCCCCGTGGAAAGGACATGGAGGTCACAGTAGCTTAACACGATGGTTTTAATGCCCCTTGGAAGAGTGGTGGAGGTCGCAGTGGATTAAAAAGACTATCAAATCCCCTTGGAAGAGTGGTGGAGGTCGCAGTGGAATAAATAGACAATATTAATGCCCCTTGGAAGAGTGGTGGAGGTTAGAGTGGAATAAATAGACAATATCAATGCCCCTTGGAAGAGCTGTGGAGTTCACAGTGGTTTAACCAGAAAGTTTTAATGCACCGTGGAATAGACATGGTGGTCACAGTGGCTTAAAAAGAAGGTTTCAATGGTTCTTGGAAGAGTGATGGAGGTCGCAGTGCATTAAAAAGACAATATCAATGCCCCTTGGAAGAGTGGTGGAGTTTACAGTGGAATAAAAAGACAATTTCAATGCTCTGTGTACGAAACTTGGAGGTCACAGTAGCTTAACAAGACAGTTTTAATGCCCATTGGAAGAGTCGTGGACGTCGCAGAGGAATAAAAAGACAATATCAATGCACTTGGAAGAGAGCAGAAGGTTACAATGGAATAAAAAGACATTGTCAATGCCCCTTGGAAGAGCTGTGGAGCTCAGAGCGTTTTAACCGACGGTTTTAATGCCCCTTGGAAGAGACTTGGAGGTCACAGTAGCTTAACAAGACGGTTTTAATGCCCCTTGGAAGAGTGGTGGAGGTCACGGTGGAATAAAAATACAATATCAATGCCCCTTGAAAGAGTGGTGGAAGTTACAGTGGAATAAAAAGACAATATCAATTCCCCTTGGACGAGATGTGGAGGTCGCAGTGGAATAAAAAGACAATATCAATGCCTCGTGGAAGACACTTGGAGGTCACAGTAGCTTAACAAGATGGTTTTATTGCCCCTTGGAAGAGAGGTGGAGGTCGCAGTGGAATAAAAAGACAATATCAATTCTCCTTGGAAGAGTGGTGGAGGTTACAATGGAATAAAAAGACAATTTTAATGATGCTTGGAAGAATAATGGAGGTCGCAGTGGAGTAAAAAGACAATATCAATGCCACTTGGAAGAGTGGTGAAGGTTTCAGTGGAATAAAAGACAATATCAATGCCCCTTGGAAGAGTGGTGGAGGTTACAGTGGAATAAAAAGACAATATCAATGCCCCTTGGAAGGTTTGTGGAGGTTACAGATGAATAAAAAGACAATATCCATGCCCCTTCGAAGACACGTGGAGGTCACAGTAGCTTAACAAGACGGTTTTAATGCCCCTTGGAGGACTGGTGGAGGTCGCAGTGGAATAAAAAGACAATAAAAATTCCCCTTATAAGAGCTGTGGAGTTCAGAGTGGTTTAACCAGATGGTTTTAATGCCCCTTGGAAGAGACTTCGATGTCACAGTAGCTTAACAAGACAATAACAATGCCCCTTGGAAGAGTGGGGGAGGTCGCAGTGGAATAAAAAGACAAAATCAATGCCCCTTGGAAGAGTGGCGGAGGTTACAGAGGAATAAAAAGACAATATCAATGCCCCTCGGAAGAGCTGTGGAGTTCAGAGTGGTTTAACCACACAGTTTTAATGCCCCTTGGAAGAGACTAGGAGGTCACAGTAGCTTAACAAGACTGTTTTAATGCCCCGTGGAAGAGTTGTGGAGGTCACTGTAGCTTAAAAAGATGGTCTTAATGCCGTTTGGAAGAGTGGTGGAGGTCGCAGTGGAATAAAAAGACAAGGTCAAGGCCCCTTGGAAGAGTGGTGGAGGTTAGAGTGGAATAAAAAGACAATATCAATGCCCGTCGGAAGAGCTGTGGAGTTCAGAGTAGTTTAACCAGATGGTTTTAATGCCCCTTGGAAGAGACGTGGAGGTCACAGTAGCTTAACAAGACTGTTTTAATGCCCCTTGGAAGAGTGGTGGAGGTCGCAGTGGATTGAAAAAACAATATCATTGTCCCTTAGAAGAGAGGTTGAAGTCGCAGTGGAATAAAAAGACAATATCAATGCCCCTTGGAAGAGAGGTGGAGGTTACAGTGGAATAAAAAGACAATATCAATTCCCCGTGGAATAGATATGGACGTGACAGTAGCTTAACAAGACGGCTTTAATGCCCCTTGGAAGAGTGTTGGAAGTCGCAGTGGAATAAAAAGACAATATCAATGCCCATTGGAAGAGAGCTTAAGGTCGCAGTGAAATAAAAAGACAAAATAAATGCCCCTTGGAAGAGTTTAGGAGGTTACGGTGGAAAAAAAAGACAATATCAATTCCCCTTGAAAGAGCTGAGGAGTTTAGAGTGGTTTAACCAGACAGTTTTAATGCCCCTTGGAAGAGACGTGGAGGTCACAGTAGCTTAACAAGACTGTTTTAATGCCCTTGAAAGAGTGGTGGAGGTCGCAGTGGATTAAAAAGACAATATCAATGCCCTTTGTAAGAGTGGTGGAGGTCGCAGTGGAATTTAAAGACAATATCAATGCCCCTTGGAAGAGTGGTGGAGGTTACAGTGGAATAAAAGACAATATCAATGCCCTTTGGAAGAGTTGTGGAGGTCATTGTAGCTTAACAAGATGGTCTTAATGCCGTTTGGAAGAGTGGTGAAGGTCGCAGTGGAATAAAAAGACAATGTCAAGGCCCCTTGGAAGAGTGGTGGAGGTTCGAGTGGAATATAAAGACAATATCAATGCCCGTCGGAAGAGCTGTGGAGTTCAGAGTAGTTTAACCAGATGGTTTTAATGCCCATTGGAAGAGGCGTGGAGGTCACAGTAGCTTAACAAGACTGTTTTAATGCCCCTTGGAAGAGTGGTGGAGGTCGCAGTGGATTGAAAAAACAATATCAATGCCCCTTAGAAGAGAGGTTGAAGTCGCAGTGGAATAAAAAGACATTATCAATGCACCTTGGAAGAGTGGTGGAGGTTACAAGGGAATAAAAAGACAATATCAATTTCCCATGGAATAGACATGGACGTGACAGTAGCTTAACAAGACGGCTTTAATGCCCCTTGGAAGAGTGGTGGAGGTCGCAGTGCATTAAAAAGACAATATCAATCCCCATTGGAAGAGTGGTTAAGGTCGCAGTGAAATAAAAAGACAAAATCAATGCCCCTTGGAAGAGTTTTGGAGGTTACAGTGGAAAAAAAAAGACAATATCAATGCCCCTTGGAAGAGCTGTGGAGTTCAGAGTGGTTTAACCGGACGGTTTTAATGCCCCTTGGAAGAGACCTGGAGGTCACAGTAGCTTAAAAAGACAGTTTTAATGCCCTTGGAAGAGTGGAGGAGGTCGTAGTGGATTAAAAAGACAATATCAATGCCCTTTGGAATAGTGGTGGAGGTCGCAGTTGAATAAAAAGACAATATCAATGCCCCTTGGAAGAGTGGTAGAGGTTACAGTGGTATAAAAGACAATATCAATGCCCCGTGGAAGAGTTGTGGAGGTCACTGTAGCTTAACAAGATGGTCTTAATGCCACTTGGCAGAGTGGTGGAGGTCGCAGTGGAATAAAAAGACAATGTCAATGCCCCTTGGAAGAGTGGTGGAGGTTAGAGTGGAATAAAAAGACAATACAAATGCCGCTTGGGAGAGCTGTGGAGTTCAGAGTGGTTTAACCAGATGGTTTTAATGCCACTTGGAAGAGACTTCGATGTCACAGTAGCTTAACAAGGTGGTTTTAATGCCCCTTGGAAGAGTGGTGTAGGTCGCAGTGGAATAAAAAGACAAAATCAATGCCCCTTGGAAGAGTGGTGGAGGTTACAGTGGAATAAAAAGACAATACCAATGCCCCTCGGAAGAGCTGTGGAGTTCAGAGTGGTTTAACCAGACGGTTTTAATGCCCCTTGGAAGAGACGTGGAAGTCACAGTAGCTTAACAAGACTGTTTAAATGCCCCTTGGAAGAGTGGTGAAGGTCGCAGTGGAATAAAAAGACAATATCAATGCCTCTTGGAAGAGTGGTGGAGGTTACAGTGGAATTAAAAGACAATATCAATGCCCCGTGGAATAGACATGGACGTGAAAGTAGCTTAACAAGACGGTTTTAATGCCCCTTGGAAGAGTGGTGGAGGTCGCAGTGGATTAAAAAGACAATATCAATGCCCTTTGGAAGAGTTTTGGAGGTTACAGTGGAAAAAAAAGACAATATCAATGTCCCTTGGAAGAGCTGTGGAGTACAGAGTGGTTTTACCAGGCCATTTTAATGCCCCTTGGAGGAGAAGTTGAGGTCACAGTAGCTTAACAAGACTGTTTTAATGCCCTTGGAAGAGTGGAGGAAGTCGCAGTGGATTAAAAAGACAATATCAATGCCCTTTGGAAGAGTGGTGGAGGTTACAGTGAAATAAAAAGACAATGTCAATGCCCCTTGGAAGAGTGGTGGAGGTTACAGTGGAATAAAAGACAATATCAATGCCCCGTGGAAGAGTTGTGGAGGTCACTGTAGCTTAACAAGATGGTCTTAATGCCGTTTGGAAGAGTGGTGGAGGTCACAGTGGAATAAAAAGACAATGTCAAGGCCCCTTGGAAGAGTGGTGGAGGTTAGAGTGGAATAAAAAGACAATATCAATGCCGGTCGGAAGAGCTGTGGAGTTCAGAGTAGTGTAACCAGATGGTTTTAATGCCCCTTGGAAGAGACGTGGAGGTCACAGTAGCTTAACAAGACTGTTTTAATGCCCCTTGGAAGAGTGGTGGAGGTCGCAGTGGATTGAAAAAACAATATCAATGCCACTTAAAAGAGAGGCTGAAGTCGCAGTGGAATAAAAAGACAATATCAATGCCCCTTGGAAGAGAGGTGGAGGTTACAGTGGAATAAAAAGACAATATCAATTCCCCATGGAATAGATATGGACGTGACAGTAGCTTAACAAGACGGCTTTAATGCCCCTTGGAAGAGTGGTGGAGGTCGCAGTGGAATAAAAAGACATTATCAATGCCCATTGGAAGAGTGGTTAAGGTCGCAGTGAAATAAAAAGACAAAATCAATGACCCTTGGAAGAGTTTCGGAGGTTACAGTGGGAAAAAAACGACAATATCAATTCCCCTTGAAAGAGCTGAGGAGCTTAGAGTGGTTTAACCAGACAGTTTTAATGCCCTTTGGAAGAGACGTGGAGGTCACAGTAGCTTAACAAGACTGTTTTAATGCCCTTGAAAGAGTGGTGGAGGTCGCAGTGGATTAAAAAGACAATATCAATGCCCTTTGTAAGAGTGGTGGAGGTCGCAGTGGAATTTAAAGACAATATCAATGCCCCTTGGAAGAGTGGTGGAGGTTACAGTGGAATAAAAGACAATATCAATGCCCCGTGGAAGAGTTGTGGAGGTCACTGTAGCTTAACAAGATGGTCTTAATGCCGTTTGGAAGAGTGGTGGAGGTCGCAGTGGAATAAAAAGACAATGTCAATTCCCCCTGGAAGAGTGGTGGAGGTTAGAGTGGAATAAAAAGACAATATCAATGCCCCTCGGAAGAGCTGTGGAGTTCAGAGTGGTTTAACCAGACGGTTTTAATGCCTCTTGGAAGAGACGTGGATGTCACAGTAGCTTAACAAGACTGTTTTAATGCCCCTTGGAAGAGTGGTGGAGGTCGCAGTTAATTGAAAAAACAATATCAATGCCCCTTAGAAGAGAGGTTGAAGTAGCAGTGGAATAAAAAGACAATATCAATGCACCTTGGAAGAGTGGTGGAGGTTACAGTGGAATAAAAAGACAATATCAATTCCCCGTGGAATAGACATGGACGTGACAGTAGCTTAACAAGACGGCTTTAATGCCCCTTGGAAGAGTGGTGGAGATCGCAGTGGATTAAAAAGACAATATCAATGCCCATTGGAAGAGTGGTTAAGGTCGCAGTGAAATAAAAAGACAAAATCAATGCCCCTTGAGTTTTGGAGGTTACAGTGGAAAAAAAAAGACAATATCAATGCCCCTTGGAAGAGCTGTGGAGTTCAGAGTGGTTTAACCGGACGGTTTTAATGCCCCTTGGAAGAGACCTGGAGGTCACAGTAGCTTAACAAGACAGTTTTAATGTCCTTGGAAGAGTGGAGGAGGTCGTAGTGGATTAAAAAGACAAAATCAATGCCCTTTGGAAGAGTGGTGGAGGTCGCAGTGGAATAAAAAGACAATATCAATGCCCCTTGGAAGAGTGGTAGAGGTTACAGTGGTATAAAAGACAATATCAATGCCCCGTGGAAGAGTTGTGGAGGTCATTGTAGCTTAACAAGATGGTCTTAATGCCACTTGGCAGAGTGGTGGACGTCGCAGTGGAATAAAAAGACAATGTCAATGCCCCTTGGAAGAGTGGTGGAGGTTACAGTGGAAAAAAAAAGACAATACCAATTCCCCTTGAAAGAGCTGAGGAGTTTAGAGTGGTTTAACCAGACAGTTTTAATGCCCCTTGGAAGAGACGTGGAGGTCACAGTAGCTTAACAAGACTGTTTTAATGCCCTTGAAAGAGTGGTGGAGGTCGCAGTGGATTAAAAAGACAATATCAATGCCCTTTGTAAGAGTGGTGGAGGTCGCAGTGGAATTTAAAGACAATATCAATGCCCCGTGGAAGAGTTGTGGAGGTTACTGTAGCTTAACAAGATGGTCTTAATGCCGTTTGGAAGAGTGGTGGAGGTCGCAATGGAATAAAAAGACAATGTCAATGCCCCTTAGAAGAGTGGTGGAGGTTAGAGTGGAATAAAAAGACAATATCAATGCCCCTCGGAAGAGCTGTGGAGTTCAGAGTGGTTTAACCAGACGGTTTTAATGCCTCTTGGAAGAGACGTGGATGTCACAGTAGCTTAACAAGACTGCTTTAATGCCCCTTGGAAGAGTGGTGTAGGTCGCAGTGGATTGAAATAACAATATCAATGCCCCTTAGAAGAGAGGTTGAAGTCGCAGTGGAATAAAAAGACAATATCAATGCACCTTGGAAGAGTTGTGGAGGTTACAGTGGAATAAAAAGACAATATCAATTCCCCGTGGAATAGACATGGACGTGACAGTAGCTTAACAAGACGGCTTTAATGCCCCTTGGAAGAGTGGTGGAGGTCGCAGTGGATTAAAAAGACAATATCAATGCCCATTGGAAGAGTGGTTAAGGTCGCAGTGAAATAAAAAGACAAAATCAATGCCCCTTGGAAGAGTTTTGGAGGTTACAGTGAAAAAAAAAAGACAATATCAATGCCCCTTGGAAGAGCTGTGGAGTTCAGAGTGGTTTAACCGGACGGTTTTAATGCCCCTTGGAAGAGACCTGGAGGTCACAATAGCTTAACAAGACAGTTTTAATGCATTTGGAAGAGTGGAGGAGGTCGTAGTGGATTAAAAAGACAATATCAATGCCCTTTGGAAGAGTGGTGGAGGTCGCAGTGGAATAAAAAGACAATATCAATGCCCCTTGGAAGAGTGGTAGAGGTTACAGTGGTATAAAAGACAATATCAATGCCCCGTGGAAGAGTTGTGGAGGTCACTGTAGCTTAACAAGATGGTCTTAATGCCACTTGGCAGAGAGGTGGAGGTCGCAGTGGAATAAAAAGACAATGTCAATGCCCCTTGGAAGAGTGGTGGAGGTTAGAGTGGAATAAAAAGACAATACAAATGCCGCTTGGGAGAGCTGTGGAGTTCAGAGTGGTTTAACCAGATGGTTTTAATGCCACTTGGAAGAGACTTCGATGTCACAGTAGCTTAACAAGGTGGTTTTAATGCCCCTTGGAAGAGTGGTAGAGGTCGAAGTGGATTAAAAAGACAATATCAATGCCCCTTGGAAGAGTGGTGTAGGTCACAGTGGAATAAAAAGACAAAATCAATGCCCCTTGGAAGAGTGGTGGATGTTACAGTGGAATAAAAAGACAATATCAATGCCCCTCGGAAGAGCTGTGGAGTTCAGAGTGGTTTAACCAGACGGTTTTAATGCCCCTTGTAAGAGACATGGAGTTCACAGTAGCTTAACAAGACTGTTTTAATGCCCCTTGGAAGAGTGGTGGAGGTCGCAGTGAATTAAAAAGACAATATCAATGCCCCTTAGAAGAGAGGTTGAACTCGCAGTGGAATAAAATGACAATATCAATGCCCCTCGGAAGAGTGGTGGAGGTTACACTGAAATAAAAAGACAATATCAATGCCCCGTGGAATAGACATGGATGTGACAGTAGCTTAACAAGACGGTTTTAATGCCCCTTGGAAGAGTGGTGGAGGTCGCAGTGGATTAAAAAGACAATATTAATGCCCATTGGAAGAGTGGTTAAGGTTGCAGTGGAATAAAAAGACAAAATCAATGCCCATTGGAAGTGTTTTGGAGGTTACAGTGGAAAAAAAAGACAATATCAATGCCCCTTGGAAGAGCTGAGGAGTTCAGAGTGGTTTAGCCTGACGGTTTTAATGCCCCTTGGAAGAGACGTGGAGGTCACAGTAGCTTAACAAGACGGCTTTAATGCCCCTTGGAAGAGTGGTGGAGGTCGCAGTGGAATAAAAAGACATTATCAATGCCCATTGGAAGAGTGGTTAAGGTCGCAGTGAAATAAAAAGACAAAATCAATGACCCTTGGAAGAGTTTCGGAGGTTACAGTGGGAAAAAAAAGACAATATCAATTCCCCTTGAAAGAGCTGAGGAGCTTAGAGTGGTTTAACCAGACAGTTTTAATGCCCTTTGGAAGAGACGTGGAGGTCACAGTAGCTTAACAAGACTGTTTTAATGCCCTTGAAAGAGTGGTGGAGGTCGCAGTGGATTAAAAAGACAATATCAATGCCCTTTGTAAGAGTGGTGGAGGTCGCAGTGGAATTTAAAGACAATATCAATGCCCCTTGGAAGAGTGGTGGAGGTTACAGTGGAACAAAAGACAATATCAATGCCCCGTGGAAGAGTTGTGGAGGTCACTGTAGCTTAATAAGATGGTCTTAATGCCGTTTGGAAGAGTGGTGGAGGTCGCAGTGGAATAAAAAGACAATGTCAATTCCCCCTGGAAAAGTGGTGGAGGTTAGAGTGGAATAAAAAGACAATATCAATGCCCCTCGGAAGAGCTGTGGAGTTCAGAGTGGTTTAACCAGACGGTTTTAATGTCTCTTGGAAGAGACGTGGATGTCACAGTAGCTTAACAAGACTGTTTTAATGCCCCTTGGAAGAGTGGTGGAGGTCGCAGTTAATTGAAAAAACAATATCAATGCCCATTAGAAGAGAGGTTGAAGTAGCAGTGGAATAAAAAGACAATATCAATGCACCTTGGAAGAGTGGTGGAGGTTACAGTGGAATAAAAAGACAATATCAATTCCCCGTGGAATAGACATGGACGTGACAGTAGCTTAACAAGACGGCTTTAATGCCCCTTGGAAGAGTGGTGGAGATCGCAGTGGATTAAAAAGACAATATCAATGCCCATTGGAAGAGTGGTTAAGGTCGCAGTGAAATAAAAAGACAAAATCAATGCCCCTTGGAAGAGTTTTGGAGGTTACAGTGGAAAAAAAAAGACAATATCAATGCCCCTTGGAAGAGCTGTGGAGTTCAGAGTGGTTTAACCGGACGGTTTTAATGCCCCTTGGAAGAGACCTGGAGGTCACAGTAGCTTAACAAGACAGTTTTAATGTCCTTGGAAAAGTGGAGGAGGTCGTAGTGGATTAAAAAGACAAAATCAATGCCCTTTGGAAGAGTGGTGGAGGTCGCAGTGGAATAAAAAGACAATATCAATGCCCCTTGGAAGAGTGGTAGAGGTTACAGTGGTATAAAAGACAATATCAATGCCCCGTGGAAGAGTTGTGGAGGTCATTGTAGCTTAACAAGATGGTCTTAATGCCACTTGGCAGAGAGGTGGAGGTCGCAGTGGAATAAAAAGACAATGTCAATGCCCCTTGGAAGAGTGGTGGAGGTTACAGTGGAAAAAAAAAGACAATATCAATTCCCCTTGAAAGAGCTGAGGAGTTTAGAGTGGTTTAACCAGACAGTTTTAATGCCCTTTGGAAGAGACGTGGAGGTCAACGTAGCTTAACAAGACTGTTTTAATGCCCTTGAAAGAGTGGTGGAGGTCGCAGTGGATTAAAAAGACAATATCAATGCCCTTTGTAAGAGTGGTGGAGGTCGCAGTGGAATTTAAAGACAATATCAATGCCCCGTGGAAGAGTTGTGGAGGTTACTGTAGCTTAACAAGATGGTCTTAATGCCGTTTGGAAGAGTGGTGTAGGTCACAGTGGAATAAAAAGACAATGTCAATGCCCCTTAGAAGAGTGGTGGAGGTTAGAGTGGAATAAAAAGACAATATCAATGCCCCTCGGAAGAGCTGTGGCGTTCAGAGTGGTTTAACCAGACGGTTTTAATGCCTCTTGGAAGAGACGTGGATGTCACAGTAGCTTAACAAGACTGCTTTAATGCCCCTTGGAAGAGTGGTGTAGGTCGCAGTGGATTGAAATAACAATATCAATGCCCCTTAGAAGAGAGGTTGAAGTCGCAGTGGAATAAAAAGACAATATCAATGCACCTTGGAAGAGTGGTGAAGGTTACAGTGGAATAAAAAGACAATATCAATTCCCCGTGGAATAGACATGGACGTGACAGTAGCTTAACAAGACGGCTTTAATGCCCCTTGGAAGAGTGGTGGAGATCGCAGTGGATTAAAAAGACAATATCAATGCCCATTGGAAGAGTGGTTAAGGTCGCAGTGAAATAAAAAGACAAAATCAATGCCCCTTGGAAGAGTTTTGGAGGTTACAGTGGAAAAAAAAAGACAATATCAATGCCCCTTGGAAGAGCTGTGGAGTTCAGAGTGGTTTAACCGGACGGTTTTAATGCCCCTTGGAAGAGACCTGGAGGTCACAGTAGCTTAACAAGACAGTTTTAATGTCCTTGGAAGAGTGGAGGAGGTCGTAGTGGATTAAAAAGACAAAATCAATGCCCTTTGGAAGAGTGGTGGAGGTCGCAGTGGAATAAAAAGACAATATCAATGCCCCTTGGAAGAGTGGTAGAGGTTACAGTGGTATAAAAGACAATATCAATGCCCCGTGGAAGAGTTGTGGAGGTCATTGTAGCTTAACAAGATGGTCTTAATGCCACTTGGCAGAGTGGTGGAGGTCGCAGTGGAATAAAAAGACAATGTCAATGCCCCTTGGAAGAGTGGTGGAGGTTACAGTGGAAAAAAAAAGACAATATCAATTCCCCTTGAAAGAGCTGAGGAGTTTAGAGTGGTTTAACCAGACAGTTTTAATGCCCTTTGGAAGAGACGTGGAGGTCAACGTAGCTTAACAAGACTGTTTTAATGCCCTTGAAAGAGTGGTGGAGGTCGCAGTGGATTAAAAAGACAATATCAATGCCCTTTGTAAGAGTGGTGGAGGTCGCAGTGGAATTTAAAGACAATATCAATGCCCCGTGGAAGAGTTGTGGAGGTTACTGTAGCTTAACAAGATGGTCTTAATGCCGTTTGGAAGAGTGGTGGAGGTCGCAGTGGAATAAAAAGACAATGTCAATGCCCCTTGGAAGAGTGGTGGAGGTTAGAGTGGAATAAAAAGACAATACAAATGCCGCTTGGGAGAGCTGTGGAGTTCAGAGTGGTTTAACCAGATGGTTTTAATGCCACTTGTAAGAGACTTCGATGTCACAGTAGCTTAACAAGGTGGTTTTAATGCCCCTTGGAAGAGTGGTAGAGGTCGCAGTGGATTAAAAAGACAATATCAATGCCCCTTGGAAGAGTGGTGTAGGTCGCAGTGGAATAAAAAGACAAAATCAATGCCCCTTGGAAGAGTGGTGGATGTTACAGTGGAATAAAAAGACAATATCAATGCCCCTCGGAAGAGCTGTGGAGTTCAGAGTGGTTTAACCAGACGGTTTTAATGCCCCTTGGAAGAGACATGGAGTTCACAGTAGCTTAACAAGACTGTTTTAATGCCCCTTGGAAGAGTGGTGGAGGTCGCAGTGAATTAAAAAGACAATATCAATGCCCCTTAGAAGAGAGGTTGAACTCGCAGTGGAATAAAATGACAATATCAATGCCCCTCGGAAGAGTGGTGGGGGTTACACTGAAATAAAAAGACAATATCAATGCCCCGTGGAATAGACATGGATGTGACAGTAGCTTAACAAGACGGTTTTAATGCCCCTTGGAAGAGTGGTGGAGGTCGCAGTGGATTAAAAAGACAATATTAATGCCCATTGGAAGAGTGGTTAAGGTTGCAGTGGAATAAAAAGACAAAATCAATGCCCATTGGAAGTGTTTTGGAGGTTACAGTGGAAAAAAAAGACAATATCAATGCCCCTTGGAAGAGCTGAGGAGTTCAGAGTGGTTTAGCCTGACGGTTTTAATGCCCCTTGGAAGAGACGTGGAGGTCACAGTAGCTTAACAAGACGGCTTTAATGCCCCTTGGAAGAGTGGTGGAGGTCGCAGTGGAATAAAAAGACATTATCAATGCCCATTGGAAGAGTGGTTAAGGTCGCAGTGAAATAAAAAGACAATATCAATGACCCTTGGAAGAGTTTCGGAGGTTACAGTGGGAAAAAAAAGACAATATCAATTCCCCTTGAAAGAGCTGAGGAGCTTAGAGTGGTTTAACCAGACAGTTTTAATGCCCTTTGGAAGAGACGTGGAGGTCACAGTAGCTTAACAAGACTGTTTTAATGCCCTTGAAAGAGTGGTGGAGGTCGCAGTGGATTAAAAAGACAATATCAATGCCCTTTGTAAGAGTGGTGGAGGTCGCAGTGGAATTTAAAGACAATATCAATGCCCCTTGGAAGAGTGGTGGAGGTTACAGTGGAACAAAAGACAATATCAATGCCCCGTGGAAGAGTTGTGGAGGTCACTGTAGCTTAACAAGATGGTCTTAATGCCGTTTGGAAGAGTGGTGGAGGTCGCAGTGGAATAAAAAGACAATGTCAATTCCCCCTGGAAGAGTGGTGGAGGTTAGAGTGGAATAAAAAGACAATATCAATGCCCCTCGGAAGAGCTGTGGAGTTCAGAGTGGTTTAACCAGACGGTTTTAATGTCTCTTGGAAGAGACGTGGATGTCACAGTAGCTTAACAAGACTGTTTTAATGCCCCTTGGAAGAGTGGTGGAGGTCGCAGTTAATTGAAAAAACAATATCAATGCCCCTTAGAAGAGAGGTTGAAGTAGCAGTGGAATAAAAAGACAATATCAATGCACCTTGGAAGAGTGGTGGAGGTTACAGTGGAATAAAAAGACAATATCAATTCCCCGTGGAATAGACATGGACGTGACAGTAGCTTAACAAGACGGCTTTAATGCCCCTTGGAAGAGTGGTGGAGATCGCAGTGGATTAAAAAGACAATATCAATGCCCATTGGAAGAGTGGTTAAGGTCGCAGTGAAATAAAAAGACAAAATCAATGCCCCTTGGAAGAGTTTTGGAGGTTACAGTGGAAAAAAAAAGACAATATCAATGCCCCTTGGAAGAGCTGTGGAGTTCAGAGTGGTTTAACCGGACGGTTTTAATGCCCCTTGGAAGAGACCTGGAGGTCACAGTAGCTTAACAAGACAGTTTTAATGTCCTTGGAAGAGTGGAGGAGGTCGTAGTGGATTAAAAAGACAAAATCAATGCCCTTTGGAAGAGTGGTGGAGGTCGCAGTGGAATAAAAAGACAATATCAATGCCCCTTGGAAGAGTGGTAGAGGTTACAGTGGTATAAAAGACAATATCAATGCCCCGTGGAAGAGTTGTGGAGGTCATTGTAGCTTAACAAGATGGTCTTAATGCCACTTGGCAGAGTGGTGGAGGTCGCAGTGGAATAAAAAGACAATGTCAATGCCCCTTGGAAGAGTGGTGGAGGTTACAGTGGAAAAAAAAAGACAACATCAATTCCCCCTGAAAGAGCTGAGGAGTTTAGAGTGGTTTAACCAGACAGTTTTAATGCCCTTTGGAAGAGACGTGGAGGTCAACGTAGCTTAACAAGACTGTTTTAATGCCCTTGAAAGAGTGGTGGAGGTCGCAGTGGATTAAAAAGACAATATCAATGCCCTTTGTAAGAGTGGTGGAGGTCGCAGTGGAATTTAAAGACAATATCAATGCCCCGTGGAAGAGTTGTGGAGGTTACTGTAGCTTAACAAGATGGTCTTAATGCCGTTTGGAAGAGTGGTGGAGGTCACAGTGGAATAAAAAGACAATGTCAATGCCCCTTAGAAGAGTGGTGGAGGTTAGAGTGGAATAAAAAGACAATATCAATGCCCCTCGGAAGAGCTGTGGCGTTCAGAGTGGTTTAACCAGACGGTTTTAATGCCTCTTGGAAGAGACGTGGATGTCACAGTAGCTTAACAAGACTGCTTTAATGCCCCTTGGAAGAGTGGTGTAGGTCGCAGTGGATTGAAATAACAATATCAATGCCCCTTAGAAGAGAGGTTGAAGTCGCAGTGGAATAAAAAGACAATATCAATACACCTTGGAAGAGTGGTGGAGGTTACAGTGGAATAAAAAGACAATATCAATTCCCCGTGGAATAGACATGGACGTGACAGTAGCTTAACAAGACGGCTTTAATGCCCCTTGGAAGAGTGGTGGAGGTCGCAGTGGATTAAAAAGACAATATCAATGCCCATTGGAAGAGTGGTTAAGGTCGCAGTGAAATAAAAAGACAAAATCAATGCCCCTTGGAAGAGTTTTGGAGGTTACAGTGGAAAAAAAAAGACAATATCAATGCCCCTTGGAAGAGCTGTGGAGTTCAGAGTGGTTTAACCGGACGGTTTTAATGCCCCTTGGAAGAGACCTGGAGGTCACAGTAGCTTAACAAGACAGTTTTAATGCCCTTGGAAGAGTGGAGGAGGTCGTAGTGGATTAAAAAGACAGTATCAATGCCCTTTGGAAGAGTGGTGGAGGTCGCAGTGGAATAAAAAGACAATATCAATGCCCCTTGGAAGAGTGGTAGAGGTTACAGTGGTATAAAAGACAATATCAATGCCCCGTGGAAGAGTTGTGGAGGTCACTGTAGCTTAACAAGATGGTCTTAATGCCACTTGGCAGAGTGGTGGAGGTCGCAGTGGAATAAAAAGACAATGTCAATGCCCCTTGGAAGAGTGGTGGAGGTTAGAGTGGAATAAAAAGACAATACAAATGCCGCTTGGGAGAGCTGTGGAGTTCAGAGTGGTTTAACCAGATGGTTTTAATGCCACTTGGAAGAGACTTCGATGTCACAGTAGCTTAACAAGGTGGTTTTAATGCCCCTTGGAAGAGTGGTAGAGGTCGCAGTGGATTAAAAAGACAATATCAATGCCCCTTGGAAGAGTGGTGTAGGTCGCAGTGGAATAAAAAGACAAAATCAATGCTCCTTGGAAGAGTGGTGGATGTTACAGTGGAATAAAAAGACAATATCAATGCCCCTCGGAAGAGCTGTGGAGTTCAGAGTGGTTTAACCAGACGGTTTTAATGCCCCTTGGAAGAGACATGGAGTTCACAGTAGCTTAACAAGACTGTTTTAATGCCCCTTGGAAGAGTGGTGGAGGTCGCAGTGAATTAAAAAGACAATATCAATGCCCCTTAGAAGAGAGGTTGAACTCGCAGTGGAATAAAATGACAATATCAATGCCCCTCGGAAGAGTGGTGGGGGTTACACTGAAATAAAAAGACAATATCAATGCCCCGTGGAATAGACATGGATGTGACAGTAGCTTAACAAGACGGTTTTAATGCCCCTTGGAAGAGTGGTTAAGGTTGCAGTGGAATAAAAAGACAAAATCAATGCCCATTGGAAGTGTTTTGGAGGTTACAGTGGAAAAAAAAGACAATATCAATGCCCCTTGGAAGAGCTGAGGAGTTCAGAGTGGTTTAGCCTGACGGTTTTAATGCCCCTTGGAAGAGACGTGGAGGTCACAGTAGCTTAACAAGACTGTTTTAATGCCCTTGGAAGAGTGGTGGAGGTAGCAGTGGATTAAAAAGACAATATCAATGTCTTTTGTAAGAGTGGTGGAGGTCGCAGTGGAATTGAAAAACAATATTAATGCCCCTTGGAAGAGTGGTGGAGGTTACAATGGAATAAAAGACAATATCAATGCCCCGTGGAAGAGTTTTGGAGGTCACTGCAGCTTAACAAGATGGTCTTAATGCCGCTTGGAAGAGTGGTGAAGGTCGCAGTGGAATAAAAAGACAACACCAATGCTCCTTGGAAGAGCTGTAGAGTTCAGAGTGGTTTAAATTGACGGTTTTAATGCCCCTTGGAAGAGACGTGGAGGTCACAGTGGATTAAAAAGACAATATCAATGCCCCTTGGAAGAGTGGTCGTGGTCGCAGTGGATTAAAAGGACAATATCAATTCCCCTTGGAAGAGTGGTGGAGGTCGCAGTGGAATAAAAAAACAATATCAATGCCTAATGGAAGGGACGTGGAGGTCTCAGTAGCTTAACAAGATGGTATAAAATGCCCCTTAGAAGAGAGGTGGAGGTCGCAGTTGATTTAACAGACAATATCAATGCCACTTGGAAGAGTGGTGTAGGTCGCAGTGGAATAAAAAGTCAATATCAATGCCACTTGGAGGAGTGGTGGAGGTTACAGTCGAATTAAAAGACAATATCAATGCTCCTTGGAAGAACTGTGGAGTACAGAATGGTTTAACCAGACGGATTAATTGCCTCTTGTAAGAGATATAGAGGTCACAGTAGCTTATCAAGACTGATTTAATGCCCCTTGGAAGAGTGGTGAAGGTCGCAGTGGTTTAAAAAGACAATATCCCTGCCCCTTAGAAGAGTGGTGACGGTCACATTGGAATAAAAAGACAATATCAATGCCCCGTGGAATAGACATGGAGGTTACAGCAGCTTAACAAGACGGTTTTAATGTCCCTTGGGAGAGAGGTGGTAGTCGCAATGGAATGAAAAGACAATATCAATGCCCCGAGGAAGAATGGTGGAGGTCGCAGTGGAATAAAAAGACAATATCAATGCCCCTTGGAAGAGTGGTGGAGGTCGCAGTGGATTAAAAAGACAATATCAATGCCCATTGGAAGAGTGGTTAAGGCTGCAGTGGAATAAAAAGACAAAATCAATGCCCATTGGAAGAGTTTTGGAGGTTACAGTGGAAAAAAAAAGACAATATCAATGCCCCTTAGAAGAGCTGAGGAGTTCAGAGTCGTTTAAGCAGACGGTTTTAATGCCCCTTGGAAGAGACTTGGAGGTCACAGTAGCTTATCAAGACTGTTTTAATGCCCTTGGAAGAGTGGTGGAGGTCGTAGTGGATTAAAAAGACAATATCAATGCCCTTTGTAAGAGTGGTGAAGGTCGCAGTGGAATTTAAAAACAATATCAATGCCCCTTGGAAGAGTGGTGGAGGTTACAGTGGAATAAAAGACAATATCAATGCCCCGTGGAAGAGTTGTGGAGGTCACTGCAGCTTAACAAGATGGTCTTAATGCCACTTGGAAGAGTGGTGGAGGTCGCAGTGGAATAAAAAGACAACACCAATGCTCCTTGCAAGAGCTGTAGAGTTCAGAGTGGTTTAAATTGACGGTTTTAATGCCCGTTGGAAGAGACGTGGAGGTCACAGTGGATTAAAAAGACAATATCAATGCCCCTTGGTAGAGTGGTCGTGG
Organism: Phyllobates terribilis; assembly: GCF_046119375.1. Classification (NCBI taxonomy): domain Eukaryota; kingdom Metazoa; phylum Chordata; class Amphibia; order Anura; family Dendrobatidae; genus Phyllobates; species Phyllobates terribilis. Next base: position 15,351,876 of record NW_027362775.1, on the reverse strand, counting down.
TCGCAGTGGATTAAAAGGACAATATTAATGCCCAATGGAAGGGACGTGGAGGTCACAGTAGCTTAACAAGACGATTTAATGCCCATTGGAAGAGAGGTGGAGGTCGCAGTTGATTAAAAAGACAATATCAATGCCACTTGGAAGAGTGGTGTAGGTCGCAGTGGAATAAAAAGTCAATATCAATGCCCCTTGGAAGAGTGGTGGAGGTTACAGTCGAATAAAAAGACAATATCAATGCACCTTGGAAGAACTGTGCAGTACAGAATGGTTTAACCAGATGGTTTTATTGCCCCTTGTAAGAGACGTAGAGGTTACAGTAGCTTTTCAAGATTGATTTAATGCCCCTTGGAAGAGTGGTGAAGGTCGCAGTGGTTTAAAAAGACAATATCACTGCCCCTTAGAAGAGTGTTGACGGTCGCATTGGAATAAAAAGACAATATCAATGCCCCGTGGAATAGACATGGAGGTTACAGCAGCTTAACAAGACGGTTTTAATGTCCCTTGGGAGAGAGATGGTAGTCGCAATGGAATGAAAAGACAATATCGATGCCCCTCGGAAGAGCTGTGGAGTTCAGAGTGGTTTAACCAGACGGTTTTAATGCCCCTTGGAAGAGACATGGAGGTCACAGTAGCTTAACAAGACTGTTTTAATGCCCCTTGGAAGAGTGGTGGAGGTCGCAGTGGATTAAAAAGACAATATCAATGCCCCTTGGATGAGTGGTGGGGGTTAGAGTGGAATAAAAAGACAATATCAATGCCCCGTCGAATAGACATGGACGTGACAGTAGCTTAACAAGACGGTTTTAATGCCCCTTGGAAGAGTGGTGGAGGTCGCAGTGGATTAAAAAGACAATATCAATGCCCATTGGAAGAGTGGTTAAGGTCGCAGTGGAATAAAAAGACAAAATCAATGCCCCTTGGAAGAGTTTTGAAGGTTACAATGGAAAAAAAAGACAATATCAATGCCCCTTGGAAGAGCTCAATAGTTCAGAGTGGTTTAACCAGACGGTTTTAATGCCCCTTGGAAGAGACATGGAGGTCACAGTAGCTTAACAAGACTGTTTTAATGCCCTTGAAAGAGTGGTGGAGGTCGCAGTGGATTAAAAAGACAATATCAATGCCCTTTGTAAGAGTGGTGGAGGTCGCAGTGGAATTTAAACACAATATCAATGCCCCTTGGAAGAGTGGTGGAGGTTACAGTGGAATAACAGACAATATCAATGCCCCGTGGAAGAGTTGTGGAGGTCACTGTAGCTTAACAAGATGGTCTTAATGCCGTTTTGTAGAGTGGTGGAGGTCGCAGTGGAATAAAAAGACAATGTCAATGCCCTTTGGAAGAGTGGTGGAGGTTAGAGTGGAATAAAAAGACAATATCAATGCCCCTCGGAAGAGCTGTGGAGTTCAAAGTGGTTTAACAAGACGGTTTTAATGCCCCTTGGAAGAGACGTGGAGGTCACAGTAGCTTAACAAGACTGTTTTAATGTCCCTTGGAAGAGTGGTGGAGGTCTCAGTGGATTGAAAAAACAATATCAATGCCCCTTAGAAGAGAGGTTGAAGTCTTAGTGGCATAAAAAGACAACACCAATGCTCCTTGCAAGAGCTGTAGAGTTCAGAGTGGTTTAAATTGACGGTTTTAATGCCCGTTGGAAGAGACGTGGAGGTCACAGTGGATTAAAAAGACAATATCAATGCCCCTTGGTAGAGTGGTCGTGGTCGCAGTGGATTAAAAGGACAATATTAATGCCCAATGGAAGGGACGTGGAGGTCACAGTAGCTTAACAAGACGATTTAATGCCCCTTGGAAGAGAGGTGGAGGTCGCAGTTGATTAAAAAGACAATATCAATGCCACTTGGAAGAGTGGTGTAGGTCACAGTGGAAAAAAAAGTCAATATCAATGCCCCTTGGAAGAGTGGTGGAGGTTACAGTCGAATAAAAAGACAATATCAATGCACCTTGGAAGAACTGTGCAGTACAGAATGGGTAAACCAGATGGTTTTATTGCCCCTTGTAAGAGACGTAGAGGTTACAGTAGCTTATCAAGACTGATTTAATGCCCCTTGGAAGAGTGGTGAAGGTCGCAGTGGTTTAAAAAGACAATATCACTGCCCCTTAGAAGAGTGTTGATGGTCGCATTGGAATAAAAAGACAATATCAATGCCCCGTGGAATAGACATGGAGGTTACAGCAGCTTAACAAGACGGTTTTAATGTCCCTTGGGAGAGAGATGGTAGTCGCAATGGAATGAAAAGACAATATCGATGTCCCTCGGAAGAGCTGTGGAGTCAGAGTGGTTTAACCAGACGGTTTTAATGCCCCTTGGAAGAGACATGGAGGTCACAGTAGCTTAACAAGACTGTTTTAATGCCCCTTGGAAGAGTGGTGGAGGTCGCAGTGGATTAAAAAGACAATATCAATGCCCCTTGGATGAGTGGTGGGGGTTAGAGTGGAATAAAAAGACAATATCAATGCCCCGTCAAATAGACATGGACGTGACAGTAGCTTAACAAGACGGTTTTAATGCCCCTTGGAAGAGTGGTGGAGGTCGCAGTGGATTAAAAAGACAATATCAATGCCCATTGGAAGAGTGGTTAAGGTCGCAGTGGAATAAAAAGACAAAATCAATGCCCCTTGGAAGAGATTTGAAGGTTACAGTAGAAAAAAAAGACAATATCAATGCCCCTTGGAAGAGCTGAGGAGTTCAGAGTGGTTTAACCAGACAGTATTAATGCCCCTTGGAAGAGACGTGGAGGTCACAGTAGCTTAACAAGACTGTTTTAATGCCCTTGAAAGAGTGGTGGAGGTCGCAGTGGATTAAAAAGACAATATCAATGCCCTTTCTTAGAGTGGTGGAGGTCGCAGTGGAATTTAAAGACAATATCAATGCCCCTTGGAAGAGTGGTGGAGGTTACAGTGGAGTAAAAGACAATTTCAATGCCCCGTGGAAGAGTTGTGGAGGTCACTGTAGCTTAACAAGATGGTCTTAATGCCGTTTGGAAGAGTGGTGGAGGTCGCAGTGGCATAAAAAGACTATGTCAATGCCCCTTGGAAGAGTGGTGGAGGTTAGAGTGGAATAAAAAGACAATATCAATGCCCCTCGGAAGAGCTGTGGAGTTCAAAGTGGTTTAACCAGACGGTTTTAATGCCCCTTGGAAGAGACGTGGAGGTCACAGTAGCTTAACAAGACTGTTTTAATGTCCCTTGGAAGAGTGGTGGAGGTCTCAGTGGATTGAAAAAACAATATCAATGCCCCTTAGAAGAGAGGTTGAAGTCTTAGTGGAATAAAAAGACAATATCAATGCCCATTGGAAGAGTGGTGGAGGTTACAGTGGAATAAAAAGATAATATCAATTCCCCGTGGAATAGACATGGACTTGACAGTAGCTTAACAAGACGGCTTTAATGCCCATTGGAAGAGTGGTGGAGGTCGCAGTGGATTAAAAAGACAATATCATTGCCCATTGGAAGAGTGGTTAAGGCCGCAGTGAAATAAAATTACAAAATCAATGCCCCATGGAAGAGTTTTGGAGGTTACAGTAGAAAAAAAAGACAATATCAATGCTCCTTGGAAGAACTGTGGAGTTCAGAGTGGTTTAACCTGACGGTTTTAATGCCCCTTGGAAGAGACCTGTAGGTCGCAGTAGCTTAACAAGACTGTTTTAATGCCCTTGGAAGAGTGGAGGAGGTCGCAGTGGATTAAAAAGACAATATCAATGCCCTTTGGAAGAGTGGTGTAGGTCGCAGTGGAATAAAAAGTCAATATCAATGCCCCTTGGAAGAGTGGTGGAGGTTACAGTCGAATAAAAAGACAATATCAATGCTCCTTGGAAGAACTGTGGAGTACAGAATCGTTTAAACAGACGGTTTTATTGCCCCTTGTAAGAGAAATAGAGGTCACAGTAGCTTATCAAGACTGATTTAATGCCCCTTGGAAGAGTGGTGAATGTCGCAGTGGTTTAAAAAGACAATATCACTGCCCCTTAGAAGAGTGGTGACTGTCACATTGGAATAAAAAGACAATATCAATGCCCCGTGTAATAGACATGGAGGTTACAGCAGCTTAACAAGATGAATTTAAAGTCCCTTTGGAGAGAGGTGGAAGTCGCAGTGGAATGAAAAGACAATATCAATGACCCTTGGAATAGTGCTGGAGATTACAATGGAATAAAAAAACAATATCAATGCCTCTTGCAAGAGCTTTGGAGTTGAGAGTGGTTTAAATTGATGGCTTTAATGCCCCTTGGAAGAGAAGTGGAGGTCACAGTAGCTTAATAAGACGGTTTTAATGCCACATGGAAAAGTGGTGGAGGTCGCAGTGGATTAAAAAGACAATATCAATGCCCCGAGGAAGAATGGTGGAGGTCGCAGTGGAATAATAAGACAATATCAATGCCCCTTGGAAGAGTGGTGGAGGTCGCAGTGGATTAAAAAGACAATATCAATGCCCCGAGGAAGAATGGTGGAGGTCGCAGTGGAATAATAAGACAATATCAGTGCCCCTTGGAAGAGCTGAGGAGTTCAGAGTCGTTTAAGCAGACGGTTTTAATGCCCCTTGGAAGAGACGTGGAGGTCACAGTAGCTTATCAAGACTGTTTTAATGCCCTTGGAAGAGTGGTGGAGGTCGCAGTGGATTAAAAAGACAATATCAATGCCCTTTGTAAGAGTGGTGGAGGTCGCAGTGGAATTTAAAAACAATATCAATGCCCTTTGGAAGAGTGGTGGAGGTTACAGTGGAATAAAAGACAATATCAATGCCCCGTGGAAGAGTTGTGGAGGTCACTGCAGCTTAACAAGATGGTCTTAATGCCGCTTGGAAGAGTGGTGGAGGTCGCAGTGGAATAAAAAGACAACACCAATGCTCCTAGCAAGAGCTGTACAGTTCAGAGTGGTTTAAATTGACGGTTTTAATGCCCGTTGGAAGAGACGTGGAGGTCACAGTGGATTAAAAAGACAATATCAATGCCCCTTGGTAGAGTGGTCGTGGTCGCAGTGGATTAAAAGGACAATATTAATGCCCAATGGAAGGGACGTGGAGGTCACAGTAGCTTAACAAGACGATTTAATGCCCCTTGGAAGAGAGGTGGAGGTCGCAGTTGATTAAAAAGACAATATCAATGCCACTTGGAAGAGTGGTGTAGGTCACAGTGGAATAAAAAGTCAATATCAATGCCCCTTGGAAGAGTGGTGGAGGTTACAGTCGAATTAAAATACAATATCAATGCTCCTTGGAAGAACTGTGGAGTACAGAATGGTTTAACCAGACGGTTTTATTGCCCCTTGTAAGAGACGTAGAGGTGACAGTAGCTTATCAAGACTGATTTAATGCCCCTTGGAAGAGTGGTGAAGGTCGCAGTGGTTTAAAAAGACAATATCACTGCCCCTTAGAAGAGTGTTGACGGTCACATTGGAATAAAAAGACAATATCAATGCCCCGTGGAATAGACATGGAGGTTACTGCAGCGTAACAAGACGGTTTTAATGTCCCTTGGGAGAGAGGTGGTAGTCGCAATGGAATGAAAAGACAATATCAATGCCCCTTGGAAGAGTGGTGGAGGTCGCAGTGGAGTAAAAAAACAATATCAATGCCCCTTGGAAGATTGGTGGAGGTTACAGATGAATAAAAAGACAATATCTATGCCCTTTCGAAGACACGTGGAGGTCACAGTAGCTTAACAAGATGGTTTTAATGCCCCTTGGAGATGGGTGGAGTTCGCAGTGGACTAAAAATACAATATAAATTCCCCTTGGAAGAGTGGTGGAGGTCGCAGTGGAATAAAAAGACAATATCAATGCCCCTTGGAAGAGTGGTGGAGGTTAGAGTGGAATAAAAAGACAATATCAATGCCCATCGGAAGAGCTGTGGAGTTCAGAGTGGTTTAACCAGACAGTTTTAATGCCCCTTGGAAGAGACGTGGAGGTCACAGTAGCTTAACAAGACTGTTTTAATGACCCTTGGAAGAGTGGTGAAGGTCGCAGATGACTAAAAAGACAAAATCAATGCCCCTTAGTAGAGAGGTTGAAGTCTCAGTGGAATAAAAAGACAATATCAATGCCCCTTGGAAGAGGGGTGGAGGTTACAGTGGAATTAAAAGACAATATCAATGCCCCGTGGAATAGACATGGACGTGAAAGTAGCTTAACAAGACGTTTTTAATGTCCCTTGGAAGAGTGGTGGAGGTCGCAGTGCATTAAAAAGACAATATCAATGCCCTTTGGAAGAGTGGTGGAGGTCGCAGTGGATTAAAAAGACAATATTAATGCCCATTGGAAGAGTAGTGGAGGTTAGAGTGGAATAAAAATACAATATAAATGCCCCTTGGAAGAGCTGTGGAGTTCAGAGTGGTTTAACCAGATGGTTTTAATGCCCCTTGGAAGAGACTTTGAAGTCACAGTAGCTTAATAAGACGGTTTTAATGCCACTTGGAAGAGTGGTGGAGGTCGCAGTGGATTAAAAAGACAATATCACTGCCCCTTAGAAGAGTGGTGATGGTAACATTGGAATAAAAAGACAATATCTATGCCCCGTGGAATAGACATGGAGGTTACAGCAGCTTAACAAGACGGTTTTATGTCCCTTGGGAGAGAGGTGGAAGTCGCAGTGGAATGAAAAGGCAATATCAATGCCCCTTGGAAGAGTGCGGGAGATTACAATGGAATAAAAAAACAATATCAATGCCTCTTGCAACAGCTGTGGAGTTCAGAGTGGTTTAAATTGACAGCTTTAATGCCCCTTGGAAGAGAAGTGGAGGTCACAATAGCTTAATAAGAAGGTTTTAATGCCACATGGAAAAATGTTGGAGGTTGCAGTGGATTGAAAAGACAATATCAATGCCACGAGGAAGAATTTTGGAGGTCGCAGTGGATTAAAAAGACAATATCACTGCCCCTTAGAAGAGTGGTGATGGTAACATTGGAATAAAAAGACAATATCTATGCCCCGTGGAATAGACATGGAGGTTACAGCAGCTTAACAAGACGGTTTTATGTCCCTTGGGAGAGAGGTGGAAGTCGCAGTGGAATGAAAAGGCAATATCAATGCCCCTTGGAAGAGTGCGGGAGATTACAATGGAATAAAAAAACAATATCAATGCCTCTTGCAAGAGCTGTGGAGTTCAGAGTGGTTTAAATTGACAGCTTTAATGCCCCTTGGAAGAGAAGTGGAGGTCACAATAACTTAATAAGAAGGTTTTAATGCCACATGGAAAAATGTCGGAGGTTGCAGTGGATTGAAAAGACAATATCAATGCCACGAGGAAGAATTTTGGAGGTCGCAGTGGAAAAAAAAGACAATATCAATGCCCCATGGAAGAGACATGAAGGTCACAGTAGCTTAACAAGACGGTTTTAATGCCCCTTGGAAGAGTGGTGGAGGTCGCAGTGGATTAAAAAGACAATATCAATTCCCATTGGAAGAGTGGTTAAGGTTGCAGTGGAATAAAAAGACAAAATCAATGCCCCTTGGAAGAGTTTTGGAGGTTACAGTGGAAAAAAAAACAATATCAATGCCCCTCGGAAGAGCTGAGGAGTTCAGAGTGGTTTAACCAAACGGTTTTAATGCCCCTTGGAAGGGAAGTGGAGGTCACAGTAGCTTAACAATACTGTTTAAATGCCCTTGGAAGAGTGGTGGAGGTCGCAGTGGATTAAAAAGACAATATCAATGCCCTTTGTAAGAGTGGTGGAGGTCGCAGTGGAATTTAAAAACAATATCAATGCCCCTTGGAAGAGTGGTGGAGGTTACAGTGGAATAAAAGACAATACCAATGCCCCATGGAAGAGTTGTGGAGGTCACTGCAACTTAACAAGATGGTTTCAATGCCCCTTGGAAGAGACATGGAGGTCACAGTAGCTTAACAAGACTGTTTTAATGCCCCTTGGAAGAGTGGTGGAGGTCGCAGTGGATTAAAAAGACAATATCAATGCCCCTTGGATGAGTGGTGGGGGTTAGAGTGGAATAAAAAGACAATATCAATGCCCCGTCGAATAGACATGGACGTGACAGTAGCTTAACAAGACGGTTTTAATGCCCCTTGGAAGAGTGGTGGAGGTCGCAGTGGATTAAAAAGACAATATCAATGCCCATTGGAAGAGTGGTTAAGGTCGCAGTGGAATAAAAAGACAAAATCAATGCCCCTTGGAAGAGTTTTGAAGATTACAGTGGAAAAAAAAGACAATATCAATGCCCCTTGGAAGAGCTGAGGAGTTCAGAGTGGTTTAACCAGACAGTACTAATGCCCCTTGGAAGAGACGTGGAGGTCACAGTAGCTTAACAAGACTGTTTTAATGCCCTTGAAAGAGTGGTGGAGGTCGCAGTGGATTAAAAAGACAATATCAATGCCCCTTGGAAGAGTGGTGGAGGTTACAGTGGAATAAAAGACAATATCAATGCCCCGTGGAAGAGTTGTGGAGGTCACTGTAGCTTAACAAGATGGTCTTAATGCCGTTTGGAAGAGTGGTGGAGGTCGCAGTGGAATAAAAAGACTATGTCAATGCCCCTTGGAAGAGTGGTGGAGGTTAGAGTGGAATAAAAAGACAATATCAATGCCCCTCGGAAGAGCTGTGGAGTTCAAAGTGGTTTAACCAGACGGTTTTAATGCCCCTTGGAAGAGACGTGGAGGTCACAGTAGCTTAACAAGACTGTTTTAATGTCCCTTGGAAGAGTGGTGGAGGTCTCAGTGGATTGAAAAAACAATATCAATGCCCCTTAGAAGAGAGGTTGAAGTCTTAGTGGAATAAAAAGACAATATCAATGCCCATTGGAAGAGTGGTGGAGGTTACAGTGGAATAAAAAGATAATATCAATTCCCCGTGGAATAGACATGGACTTGACAGTAGCTTAACAAGACGGCTTTAATGCCCATTGGAAGAGTGGTGGAGGTCGCAGTGGATTAAAAAGACAATATCATTGCCCATTGGAAGAGTGGTTAAGGCCGCAGTGAAATAAAATTACAAAATCAATGCCCCATGGAAGAGTTTTGGAGGTTACAGTAGAAAAAAAAGACAATATCAATGCTCCTTGGAAGAACTGTGGAGTTCAGAGTGGTTTAACCTGACGGTTTTAATGCCCCTTGGAAGAGACCTGTAGGTCGCAGTAGCTTAACAAGACTGTTTTAATGCCCTTGGAAGAGTGGAGGAGGTCGCAGTGGATTAAAAAGACAATATCAATGCCCTTTGGAAGAGTGGTGTAGGTCGCAGTGGAATAAAAAGTCAATATCAATGCCCCTTGGAAGAGTGGTGGAGGTTACAGTCGAATAAAAAGACAATATCAATGCTCCTTGGAAGAACTGTGGAGTACAGAATCGTTTAAACAGACGGTTTTATTGCCCCTTGTAAGAGAAATAGAGGTCACAGTAGCTTATCAAGACTGATTTAATGCCCCTTGGAAGAGTGGTGAATGTCGCAGTGGTTTAAAAAGACAATATCACTGCCCCTTAGAAGAGTGGTGACTGTCACATTGGAATAAAAAGACAATATCAATGCCCCGTGGAATAGACATGGAGGTTACAGCAGCTTAACAAGACGAATTTAATGTCCCTTTGGAGAGAGGTGGAAGTCGCAGTGGAATGAAAAGACAATATCAATGACCCTTGGAATAGTGCTGGAGATTACAATGGAATAAAAAAACAATATCAATGCCTCTTGCAAGAGCTTTGGAGTTCAGAGTGGTTTAAATTGATGGCTTTAATGCCCCTTGGAAGAGAAGTGGAGGTCACAGTAGCTTAATAAGACGGTTTTAATGCCACATGGAAAAGTGGTGGAGGTCGCAGTGGATTAAAAAGACAATATCAATGCCCCGAGGAAGAATGGTGGAGGTCGCAGTGGAATAATAAGACAATATCAATGCCCCTTGGAAGAGTGGTGGAGGTCGCAGTGGATTAAAAAGACAATATCAATGCCCCGAGGAAGAATGGTGGAGGTCGCAGTGGAATAATAAGACAATATCAGTGCCCCTTGGAAGAGCTGAGGAGTTCAGAGTCGTTTAAGCAGACGGTTTTAATGCCTCTTGAAAGAGACGTGGAGGTCACAGTAGCTTATCAAGACTGTTTTAATGCCCTTGGAAGAGTGGTGGAGGTCGCAGTGGATTAAAAAGACAATATCAATGCCCTTTGTAAGAGTGGTGGAGGTCGCAGTGGAATTTAAAAACAATATCAATGCCCCTTGGAAGAGTGGTGGAGGTTACAGTGAAATAAAAGACAATATCAATGCCCCGTGGAAGAGTTGTGGAGGTCACTGCAGCTTAACAAGATGGTCTTAATGCCGCTTGGAAGAGTGGTGGAGGTCGCAGTGGAATAAAAAGACAACACCAATGCTCCTTGCAAGAGCTGTACAGTTCAGAGTGGTTTAAATTGACGGTTTTAATGCCCGATGGAAGAGACGTGGAGGTCACAGTGGATTAAAAAGACAATATCAATGCCCCTTGGTAGAGTGGTCGTGGTCGCAGTGGATTAAAAGGACAATATTAATGCCCAATGGAAGGGACGTGGAGGTCACAGTAGCTTAACAAGACGATTTAATGCCCCTTGGAAGAGAGGTGGAGGTCGCAGTTGATTAAAAAGACAATATCAATGCCACTTGGAAGAGTGGTGTAGGTCACAGTGGAATAAAAAGTCAATATCAATGCCCCTTGGAAGAGTGGTGGAGGTTACAGTCGAATAAAAATACAATATCAATGCTCCTTGGAAGAACTGTGGAGTACAGAATGGTTTAACCAGACGGTTTTATTGCCCCTTGTAAGAGACGTAGAGGTCACAGTAGCTTATCAAGACTGATTTAATGCCCCTTGGAAGAGTGGTGAAGGTCGCAGTGGTTTAAAAAGACAATATCACTGCCCCTTAGAAGAGTGTTGACGGTCACATTGGAATAAAAAGACAATATCAATGCCCCGTGGAATAGACATGGAGGTTACTGCAGCGTAACAAGACGGTTTTAATGTCCCTTGGGAGAGAGGTGGTAGTCGCAATGGAATGAAAAGACAATATCAATGCCCCTTGGAAGAGTGGTGGAGGTCGCAGTGGAGTAAAAAAACAATATCAATGCCCCTTGGAAGATTGGTGGAGGTTACAGATGAATAAAAAGACAATATCTATGCCCTTTCGAAGACACGTGGAGGTCACAGTAGCTTAACAAGACGGTTTTAATGCCCCTTGGAGATGGGTGGAGTTCGCAGTGGACTAAAAATACAATATAAATTCCCCTTGGAAGAGTGGTGGAGGTCGCAGTGGAATAAAAAGACAATATCAATGCCCCTTGGAAGAGTGGTGGAGGTTAGAGTGGAATAAAAAGACAATATCAATGCCCATCGGAAGAGCTGTGGAGTTCAGAGTGGTTTAACCAGACAGTTTTAATGCCCCTTGGAAGAGACGTGGAGGTCACAGTAGCTTAACAAGACTGTTTTAATGACCCTTGGAAGAGTGGTGAAGGTCGCAGATGACTAAAAAGACAAAATCAATGCCCCTTAGTAGAGAGGTTGAAGTCTCAGTGGAATAAAAAGACAATATCAATGCCCCTTGGAAGAGGGGTGGAGGTTACAGTGGAATTAAAAGACAATATCAATGCCCCGTGGAATAGACATGGACGTGAAAGTAGCTTAACAAGACGTTTTTAATGTCCCTTGGAAGAGTGGTGGAGGTCGCAGTGCACTAAAAAGACAATATCAATGCCCTTTGGAAGAGTGGTGGAGGTCGCAGTGGATTAAAAAGACAATATTAATGCCCCTTGGAAGAGTAGTGGAGGTTAGAGTGGAATAAAAAGACAATATAAATGCCCCTTGGAAGAGCTGTGGAGTTCAGAGTGGTTTAACCAGATGGTTTTAATGCCCCTTGGAAGAGACTTTGAAGTCACAGTAGCTTAATAAGACGGTTTTAATGCCACTTGGAAGAGTGGTGGAGGTCGCAGTGGATTAAAAAGACAATATCACTGCCCCTTAGAAGAGTGGTGATGGTAACATTGGAATAAAAAGACAATATCTATGCCCCGTGGAATAGACATGGAGGTTACAGCAGCTTAACAAGACGGTTTTATGTCCCTTGGGATAGAGGTGGAAGTCGCAGTGGAATGAAAAGGCAATATCAATGCCCCTTGGAAGAGTGCGGGAGATTACAATGGAATAAAAAAACAATATCAATGCCTCTTGCAAGAGCTGTGGAGTTCAGAGTGGTTTAAATTGACAGCTTTAATGCCCCTTGGAAGAGAAGTGGAGGTCACAATAGCTTAATAAGAAGGTTTTAATGCCACATGGAAAAATGTTGGAGGTCGCAGTGGATTGAAAAGACAATATCAATGCCCCGAGGAAGAATTTTGGAGGTCGCAGTGGAATAAAAAGACAATATCAATGCCCCTTAGAAGAGTGGTGGAGGTTACAGTGGAAAAAAAAGACAATATCAATGCCCCATGGAAGAGACATGAAGGTCACAGTAGCTTAACAAGACGGTTTTAATGCCCCTTGGAAGAGTGGTGGAGGTCACAGTATCTTAACAAGACTGTTTAAATGCCCTTGGAAGAGTGGTGGAGGTCGCAGTGGATTAAAAAGACAATATCAATGACCTTTGTAAGAGTGGTGGAGGTCGCAGTGGAATTTAAAAACAATATCAATGCCCCTTGGAAGAGTGGTGGAGGTTACAGTGGAATAAAAGACAATATCAATGCCCCATGGAAGAGTTGTGGAGGTCACTGCAGCTTAACAAGATGGTCTTAATGCCGCTTGGAAGAGTGGTGGTGGTCGCAGTGGAATAAAAAGACAACACCAATGCTCCTTGGAAGAGCTGTAGAGTTCAGAGTGGTTTAAATTGACGGTTTTAATGCCCCTTGGAAGAGACGTGGAGGTCAAAGTGGATTAAAAAGACAATATCAATGCCCCTTGGTAGAGTGGTCGTGGTCGCAGTGGATTAAAAGGACAATATCAATGCCCCTTGGAAGAGTGGTGGAGGTCGCAGTGGAATAAAAAGACAATATCAATGCCCAATGGAAGGGACGTGGAGGTCACAGTAGCTTAACAAGACAGTTTTATTGCCCCTTGGAAGAGAGGTGGAGGTCGCAGTTGATTAAAAAGACAATATCAATGCCACTTGGAAGAGTGGTGTAGCTTGCAGTGGAATAAAAAGTCAATATCAATGCCCCTTGGAAAAGTGGTGGAGGTTACAGTCGAATAAAAAGACAATATCAATGCTCCTTGGAAGAACTGTGGAGTAAAGAATGGTTTAACCAGACGGTTTTATTGCCCCTTGTAAGAGACGTAGAGGTCACAGTAGCTTATCAAGACTGATTTAATGCCGCTTGGAAGAGTGGTGAATGTCGCAGTGGTTTAAAAAGACAATATCACTGCCCCTTAGAAGAGTGGTGACGGTCACATTGGAATAAAAAGACATCATCAATGCCCCTTGGAAGAGTGGTGGAGGTTACAGTGGAATAAAAAGACAATATCAATGCCCCGTGAAAGAGACGTGGAGGTCACAGTAGCTTAACAAGACGGTTTTAATGCCCCTTGGAAGAGAGGTGGAAGTTGCAGTGGAATAAAAAGACAATATCAATGCCCCTTGCAAGAGCTGTGGAGTTCAGAGTGGTTTAAATTGACGGTTTTAATGCTCCGTGGAATTGACTTGGAGGTCAAAGTAGCTTAACAATACTGTTTTAATGCCCCTTGGACGAGTGGTGGATGTTACAGTGGAATTAAAAGACAATCTCAATGCCCCGTGGAAGAGACGTGGAGGTCACAGTAGCTTAACAAGATGGTTTTAATGCCTCTTGGAGGACTGGTGATGGTCGCAGTGGAATAAAAAGACAATATCAATGCCCCTTGGAAGAGTGGTGGAGGTTACAGTGGAATAAAAAGACAATAATAATACCCCTTAGAAGAGTTGTGGAGTTCAGAGTGGAATAACCAGATGGTTTAAACGCCCCTTGGAAGAGACGTGGTGGTCACAGTAACTTATCAAGATGGTTTTATTGCCCCCTGGTAGAGTGGTGGAGGTCGCAGTGGATTAAAAAGACAATATTAATGCCCCTTGGAAGAGTGGTGGAGGTCGCAGTGGAGTAAAAAAACAATATCAATGCCCCTTGGAAGATTGTTGGAGGTTACAGATGAATAAAAAGACAATATCAATGACCTTTCGAAGACACGTGGAGGTCACAGTAGCTTAACAAGACGGTTTTAATGCCCCTTGGAGATGGGTGGAGTTCGCAGTGGACTAAAAATACAATATCAATACCCCTTGGAAGAGTGGTGGAGGTCGCAGTGGAATAAAAAGACAATGTCATTGCCCCTTGGAAGAGTGGTGGAGGTTAGAGTGGAATAAAAAGACAATACAAATGCCCCTTGGAAGAGCTGTGGAGTTCAGAGTGGTTTAACCAGATGGTTTTAACGCCCCTTGGAAGAGACTTCGACGTCACAGTAGCTTAACAAGACAGTTTTAATGCCCCTTGGAAGAGTGTTGGAGGTCGCAGTGGATTAAAAAGCCAATATCAATGCCCCTTGGAAGAGTGGTGGAGGTCGCAGTGGAATAAAAAGACAAAATCAATGGCCCTTGGAAGAGCTGTAGAGTTCAGAGTGGTTTAACCAGACGGTTTTAATGCCCCTTGGAAGAGACGTGGAGGTCACAGTAGCTTAACAAGACTGTTTTAATGCCCCTTGGAAGAGTGGTGAAGGTCGCAGATGATTAAAAAGACAATATCAATGCCCCTTAGTAGAGAGGTTGAAGTTGCAGTGGAATAAAAAGACAATATCAATGCCCCTTGGAAGAGTGTCGGAGGTTACAGTGGAATTAAAAGACAATATCAATGCCCCGTGGAATAGACATGGACGTGAAAGTAGCTTAACAAGACGGTTTTAATGTCCCTTGGAAGAGTGTTGGAGGTCGCAGTGGATTAAAAAGACAATATCAATGCCCTTTGAAAGAGTGGTGGAGGTCGCAGTGGAATAAAAAGACAATGTCAATGCCCCTTGGAAGAGTGGTGGAGGTTAGAGTGGAATAAAAAGACAATACAAATGCCCCTTGGAAGAGCTGTGGAGTTCAGAGTGGTTTAACCAGATGGTTTTAATGCCCCTTGGAGGAGACTTTGACGTCACAGTAGCTTAATAAGACGGTTTTAATGCCCCTTGGAAGAGTGGTGGAGGTCGCAGTGGATTAAAAAGACAATATCACTGCCCCTTAGAAGAGCGGTGACGGTCACATTGGAATAAAAAGACAATATCAATGCCCCGTGGAATGGACATGGAGGTTAGAGCAGCTTAACAAGACATTTTTATGTCCCTAGAGAGAGAGGTGGAAGTCGCAGTGGAATGAAAAGACAATATCAATGCCCCTTGGAAGAGTGCAGGAGATTACAATGGAATAAAAAAACAATATCAATGCCTCTTGCAAGAGCTGTGGAGTTCAGAGTGGTTTAAATTGACGGCTTTAAAGCCCCTTGGAAGAGAAGCCGACGTCACAGTAGCATAACAAGATGGTTTTAATGCCCCTTGGAAGAGTGGTGGAGTTCGCAGTGGATTAAAAAGACAATATCAATGCCCCTTGGAAGAGTGGTGGAGGTCGCAGTGGAATAAAATAACAATATCAATGCCCCGTGGAAGGGACGTGGAGGTCACAGTAGCTTAACAAGACGGTTTTAATGCCCCTTGGAAGAGTGGTGGAGGTTGCAGGCGATTAAAAAGACAATAGCAATGCCCATTGGAAGAGAGGTGGAGGTCGAAATGGAATAAAAAGACAAAATCAATGCCCCTTGGAAGAGCTGTGGAGTTCAGAGTGGTTTAACCAGACGGCTTTAATGCCCCTTGGAAGAGAGGTGGAGATCACAGTAGCTTAACAACACTGTTTTAATGTCCCATGGAAGAGTGGTGGAGGTCTCAGTTGATTAAAAAGACAATATCAATGCCCCTTAGAAGAGAGGTGAAAGTCGCAGTGGAATAAAAAGACAATGTCAATGCCACTTGGAAGAGTGGTGGAGGTTACAGTGGAATAAAAAGACAATATCAATGCCCCATGGTATAGACATGGACGTGACAGTAGCTTAACAAGACGGCTTTAATGCACATTGGAAGAGTGGTAGAGGTCGCCGTGGAATAAAAAGACAAAATCAATGCCCCTTAGAAGAGTGGAGCAGGTTACAGTGGAATAAAAAGACAATATCAATGCCCCATGGAAGAGTGGTGGAGGTTACAGTGGAAAAAAAAGACAATATCAATGCCCCATTGAAGAGTTGTGGAGGTCACTGTAGCTTAACAACATGGTCTTAATGCCCCTTGGAACAGTGGTGGAGGTCGCAGTGGAATAAATAGACAATATCAATGCCCCTTGGAAGAGTGTTGGAGGTTAGAGTGGAATAAAAATACAATACCAGTGCTCCTTGGAAGAGCTGTGGAGTCCAGAGTGGTTTAAATTGATGGTTTTAATTCCTCTTGGAAGAGACGTGGAGGTCACAGTGGATTAAAAAGACAATATCAATGCCCCTTGGAAGAGTGGTGGAGGTCGCAGTGGATTAAAAAGATAATATCAATGCCCCTTGGAAGAGTGGTGGAGGTCGCAGTGGAATAAAAAGACAATATCAAATCCGCGTGGAAGGGACGTGGAGGTCACAGTAGCTTCACAAGACGGTTTTAATGCTCCTTGGAAGAGAGGTGGAGGTCGCAATTGATTAAAAAGACAATATCAATGCCCCTTGAAAGAGTGGCAGAGGTCTCAGTGGATTAAAAAGACAATATCAATGCCCCTTGGAAGAGTGGTAGAGGTCGCAGTGGAATAAAAAGACAATATCAATGAACGCTTGGAAGAGTGGTGGATGTTACAGTCGAATAAAAAGACAATATCAATGCCTCTTGTAAGATCTGTGCAGTTCAGAGTGTTTAACCAGACGGTTTCAATGGCCCTTGGAAGAGACGTGGAGGTCACAGTAGCTTAACAAGACTGTTTTAATGCCCCTTGGAAGAGTGGTCGAGATCGTTGTGGATTTAAAAGACAATATCAATGCCCCTTGGAAGAGTGGTGGAGGTCACAGTGGAATAAAAAGACAATATCAATGCCCTTGGAAGATTGGTGGAGGTTGCAGTGGAATAAAAAGACAATATCAATGCCCCTTGAAGAGTGGTGGAGGTTACAGTGGAGTAAGAAGACAATATCAATGCCCTGTGTAGGAAACTTGGAGGTCACAGTAGCTTAACAAGACGGTTTTAATGCCCCTTGGAAGAGTCGTGGACGTCGCAGAGGAATAAAAAGACAATATCAATGCACTTGGAAGAGTGCAGAAGGTTACAATGGTATAAAAAGACATTGTCAATGCCCCTTGGAAGAGCTGTGGAGCTCAGAGCGGTTCAACCAGACGGTTTTAGTGCCCCTTGGAAGAGACTTGGAGGTCACAGTAGCTTAACAAGACGGTTTTAAAGCCCCTTGGAAGAGTGGTGGAGGTCGCAATGGAATAAAAAGACAATATCAAAGCCCCTTGGAAGAGTGGTGGAGGTCGCAGTGGAAAACAGAGACAATATCAATGCCCCTTGGAAGAGTGGTGGAGGTTACAGTTGAATAAAAAGACAATATCAATGCCACGTGGAAGAGATGTGGAGTTCACAGTAGCTTAACAAGATGGTTTTAATGCGCCTTGGAAGAGTGGTGGGGGTCGCAGTGGATTAAAAAGACAATATCAATGAGACTTGGAAGAGTGGTGGAGGTCGCAGTGGAATAAAAAGACATTATCAATGCCACTTGGAAGAGTGGTGGAGGTCGCATAGGAATAAAAAGATAATATCAGTGCCCCTTGGACGAGTGGTGGAGGTTACAGTGGATTAAAAAGACAATTTCAATGCCCCGTGGAAGAGACGTGGAGGTCACAGTAGCTTAAAAAGACTGTTTTAATGCCTCTTGGAGGACTGGTGGAGGTCGCAGTGGAATAAAAAGACAATATCAATGCCCCTTGGAAGAGTGGTGGAGGTTACAGTGGAATAAAAAGACAATATCAATTCCCCTTGGACGAATGGTGGAGGTTACAGTGGAATAAAAAGAAAATTTCAATGCCCCGTGGAAGAGACGTGGAGGTCTCAGTAACTTAACAAGACGGTTTTAATGCCTCTTGGAAGAGTGGTGGAGGTCGCAGTGGAATACAAAAACAATATCAATGCGCCTTGGAAGATTGGTGGAGGTCGCAGTGAAATAAAAAGACAATATCAAAGCCCCGTGGAAGAGATGTGGAGGTCACAGTAGCTTAACAATATGGTTTTAATGCCCCTTGGAAGAGTGGTAGAGGTCACAGTAGCTTAACAAGACTGTTTTAATGCCCCTTGGAAGAATGGTGGAGGTCGCAGTGGATTAAAAAGACAACATCAATGCCCCTTTGAAGAGAGGTGGAAGTCGCAGTGGAATAAAAAGACAATGTCAATGCCACTTGAAAGAGTGGTGGAGGTTAGAGTGGAATAAAAAGACAATACCAATGCTCCATGGAAGAGCTGTGGAGTCCAGAGAGGTTTAAATTGATGGTTTTAATGGCCCTTGGAAGAGACGTGGAAGTCACAGTGGATTATCAAGACAATATCAATGCCCCTTGGAAGTGTGGTTGAGGTCGCAGTGGATTAAAAAGACAATATCAATGCCCCTTGGAAGAGTGGTGGAGGTCGCAGTGGAATAAAAATACAATGTCAATGCCCCTTGGAAGAGTGGTGGAGTATAGAGTGGAATAAAAAGACAATATAAATGCCCCTTGGAAGAGCTGTGGCGTTCAGAGTGGTTTATCCAGATGGTTTTAATGCCCCTTGGAAGAGAAGTCGACGTCACAGTAGCATAACAAGACAATTTTAATGCACCTTGGAAGAGTGGTGGAGTTCACAGTAGATTAAAAAGACAATATCAATGCCCCTTGG
Source organism: Phyllobates terribilis (assembly GCF_046119375.1). Lineage (NCBI taxonomy): Eukaryota > Metazoa > Chordata > Amphibia > Anura > Dendrobatidae > Phyllobates > Phyllobates terribilis. The sequence goes on along the minus strand of NW_027362775.1, from coordinate 15,333,046 downwards.
AAGAGTGGTGGAGGTCGCAGTCGAATAAAAAGACAACATCAATGCCCCGTGGAAGGGACGTGGAGGTCACAGTAGCTTAACAAGACAGTTTTATTGCCCCTTGGAAGAGTGGTGGAGGTTGCAGTGGAATAAAAAGACAAAATCAATGCCCCTTGGAAGAGCTGTGGAGTTCAGAGTGGTTTAACCAGACGGTTTTAATGCCCCTTGGAAGAGACGTGGAGGTCACAGTAGCTTAAAAAGACTGTTTTAATGCCCCTTGGAAGAGTGGTGGAGGTCGCAGTGGATTAAAAAGACAATATCAATGCCCCTTAGAAGAGAGGTGGAAGTTGCAGTGGAATAAAAAGACAATGTCAATGCCACTTGAAAGAGTGGTGGAGGTTAGAGTGGAATAAAAAGAAAATACCAATGATCCATGGAAGAGCTGTGGAGTCCAGAGAGGTTTAAATTGATGGTTTTAATGCCCCTTGGAAGAGACGTGGAAGTCACAGTGGATTATCAAGACAATATCAATGCCCCTTGGAAGAGTGGTGGAGGTCGCAGTGGATTAAAAAGACAATATCAATGTCCCTTGGAAGAGTGGTGGAGTTCGCAGTGGATTAAAAAGACAATATCAATGCCCCTTGGAAGAGTGGTGGAGGTCGCAGTGGAATAAAAAGACAATATCAATGCCCCTTGGAAGAGTGGTGGAGGTCGCAGTGGAATAAAAAGACAATATCAACGCTGCGTGGAAGAGACGTGGAGGTCACAGTAGCTTCACAAGATGGTTTTATTGCTCCTTGAAAGAGAGGTGGATGTCGCAGTTGATTAAAAAGACAATATCAATGTCCCTTGGAAGAGTGGTGGAGTTCGCAGTGGATTAAAAAGACAATATCAATGCCCCTTCGAAGAGTGGTGGAGGTCGCAGTGGAATAAAAAGACAATATCAACGCCCCGTGGAAGAGACGTGGAGGTCACAGTAGCTTCACAAGACGGTTTTAATACTTCTTGGAAGAGAGGTGGAGGTCGCAATTGATTAAAAAGACAATATCAATGCCCCTTGGAAGAGTCGTGGACGTCGCAGAGGAATAAAAAGACAATATCAATGCACTTGGAAGAGTGCAGGAGGTTACATTGGAATAAAAAGACATTGTCAATGCCCCTTGGAAGAGCTGTGGAACTCAGAGCGGTTTAACAAGACAGTTTTAATGCCCCTTGGAAGAGACTTGGAGGTCACAGTAGCTTAAAAAGACGGTTTTAATGCCCCTTGGAAGAGAGGTGGTGGTCGCAATGGAATAAAAAGACAATATCAATGCCCTGTGGAAGAGTGGTGGAGGTCGCATTGGAAAACAGAGACAATATCAATGCCCCTTGGAAGAGTTGTGGAGGTTACAGTCGATTAAAAAGACAATATCAATGCCCCTTGGAAGAGACGTGGAGGTCACAGTAGCTTATCAAGACTGTTTTAATACCCCTTGGAATAGTGGTGGAGGACGCAGTGGATTAAAAAGACAATATCAACACCCGTTAGAAGGGCGGTGGAGGTCGCAATGGAATAAAAAGACAATATCAATGCCCCTTGGAAGAGTGGTGGAGGCCGCAGTGGATTAAAAAGACAATATCAATGTCCCTTGGAAGAGTGGTGGAGGTCGCAGTGGAATAAAAAGACAATATCAATGCCCCGTGGAAGGGACGTGGAGGTCACAGTAGCTTCACAAGACGGTTTTAATGCCACTTGGAAGAGAGGTGGAGGTCGCAGTTGATTAAAAAGACAATATCAATGCCCCTTGGAAGAGTGGTGGAGGTCACAGTGGAATAAAAAGACAATATCAATGCCGCTTGGAAGAGTGGTGGATGTTACAGTCGAATAAAAAGACAATATCAATGCCTCTTGTAAGAGCTGTGGAGTTCAGAGTGTTTAACCAGACGGTTTTATTGCCCCTTGGAAGAGACGAGAAGGTCACAGTAGCTTAACAAGTCTGTTTTAATGCCCCTTGGAAGAGTTGTGGAGATCGTTGTGGATTTAAAAGACAATATCAATGCCCCTTAGAAGAGTTATGGAGGTTGCAGTGGAATAAAAAGACAAAATCAATGCCCCTTGGAAGATTGGTGGAGGTTACAGTGGAATAAAAAGACAATATCAATGCCCCTTGGAAGAGTGGTGGAGGTTACAGTGGAAGAAAAAAACAATATCAATGCCCTGTGTAAGAAACTTGGAGGTCACAGTTGCTTAAAAATACGGTTTTAATGCCCCTTGGAAAAGTCTTGGACGTCGCAGAGGAATAAAAAGACAATATCAATGCACTTGGAAGAGTGCAGAAGGTCACAATGTAATAAAAGGACATTGTTAATGACCCTAGGAAGAGCTCTGGAGCTCAGAGCAGTTTAACCAGATGGGTTTAGTGCCCCTTGGAAGAGACTTGGAGGTCACAAAGCTTAACAAGACGGTTTTAATGCCCCTTGGAAGAGTGGTGGAGGTTGCAATGGAATAAAAAGACAATATCAATGCCCCGTGGAAGGGAGGTGGAGGTCACAGTAGCTTAACAAGAAGGTTGTAATGCCCATTGGAAGAGTGGTGGAGGTCGCAGTGGATAAAAAAGACAATATCAAAGCCCCTTGGAAGAGTGGTGGAGGTCGCAGTTTAAAACAGAGACAATATCAATGCCCCTTGGAAGAGTGGTGGAGGTTACAGTCGAAAAAAAAGACAATATCAATGCCTCTTGGATGAGCTATGGCGTACAGAGTGGTTTAACCAGACGGTTTAATGCCCCTTGGAAGAGACATGGAGGTCACAGTAGCTTATCAAGACTGTTTTAATGCCCCTTGGAAGAGTGGTGGAAGTCGCAGTGGATTAAAAAGACAATATCAATGCCACTTAGAAGAGTGGTGGAGGTCGCAGTGGAATAAAAAGACAATATCAATTCCACTTGGAAAAGATGTGGAAGTCCCAGTGGAATAAAAAGACAATATCAATGCCTCGTGGAAGAGACTTGGAGGTCACAGTAGCTTAACAAGACGGTTTTAATGCCCCTTGGAAGAGTGTTGGAGTTTACAGTAGAATAAAAAGACAATATCAATGCGTCTTGGAAGAGTGGTGGAGGTCGCAGTGGAATAAAAAGAAAATATTAATGCCCCTTGGAAGAGTGGACGAGGTCTCAGTAAAATAAAAAACAATATCAATTCCCCTTGGAAGAGTGGTGGAGGTTACAGTGGAATAAAAAGATATTATCAATGCCCCTTGGAAGAGCTGTGGAGTTCACAGTGGTTTAACCAGAAGGTTTTAAGGCACCGTGGAATAGACGCGGAGGTCACAGTAGCTAAACAAGACGGTTTTAATGCTTCTTGGAAGAGAGATGGAGGTCGCAGTGGATTAAAAAGACAAAATCAATGCCCCTTGGAAGAGTGGTGGAGGTTATAGTGGAATAAAAAAACAATATCAATGCCTCTTGCAAGAGCTGTGGAGTTCAGAGTGGTTTAAATTGATGGTTTTAATGCCCCTTGAAAGAGACGTGGAGGTCACAGCAGCTTAACAAGACGGTTTTAATGCCCCTTGGAAGAGTGTTGGAGATGGCAGTGGATTAAATAGACATTATCGATGCCCCTTGGAAGAGTGGTGGAGGTCGCAGTGGAATAAAAAGAAAATATCAATGACCCTTAGAGGAGTAGTGGAGGTTACAGTGGAAAAAAAAGACAATATCAATGTTCATTGGAAGAGGGGTGAAGGTCGCAGTGGAACAAAAAGACAATATCAATGTCCCTTGGAAGAGTGGTGGATATCACAGTGAATTAGAAATACAATATCAATGCCCCTTGGAAGAGTGGTAGAGGTCGCAGTGGAATAAAAAGACAATATCAATTACCCTTGGAAGAGATATGGAGGTCCCAGTGGAATAAAAAGACAATATCAATGCCTCGTGGAAGAGACTTGGAGGACACAGTAGCTTAACAAGATGGTTTTAATGCCCCTTGGAAGAGAGGTGGAGGTCGCAGTGGAATAAAAAGACAATATCAATGCCCCTTGTAAGAGTGGTGGAGGTCACAGTGGTATAAAAAGACAATATTAATGCCCCTTGGAAGAGTGGTGAAGGTCGCAGTAAAATAAAAAGACAATATCAATGCCCCTTGGAAAAGTGGTGGAGGTTACCGTGGAATTAAAATGACAATATCAATGCCCCTTGGAAGAGCTGTGGAGTTCACAGTGGTTTAACCAGAAGGTTTTAAGGCACCGTGGAATAGACGTGGAGGTCACAGTAGCTAAACAAGACGGTTTTAATGCTTCTTGGAAGAGTGATGGAGCTCGCAGTGGATTAAAAAGACAAAATCAATGCCCCTTGGAAGAGTGGTGGAGGTTACAGTGGAATAAAAAGTCAATATCAATGCCTCTTGCAAGAGCTGTGGAGTTCAGAGTGGTTTGAATTGACGGTTGTAATACCACTTGGAAGAGACGTGGAGGTCACAGTAGCTTAAGAAGATGGTTTTAATGCCCCGTGGAAGAGTGGTGGAGGTTACAGTCGAATAAAAAGACAATATCAATGCCCCTTTGAAGAGTGGTGGAGGTCGCAGTAGAATAAAAAGACAATATCAATGCCCCGTGGAAGAGTGGTGGAGGTCACAGTAGCTTAACAAGACGGTTTTAATGCCCCTTGGAAGAGTGGTGGAGGTCGCAGTGGATTAAAAAGACTATCAAATCCCCTTGGAAGAGTTGTGGAGGTCGCAGTGGAAAAAAAGACAATATCAATGCCGCTTGGAAGAGTGGTGGAGGTCAGAGTTGAATAAAAAGACAATATCAATGCCTCTTGGAAGAGCAGTGGAGTTCAGAGTGGTTTAACCTCGCGGTTTTAATTCTCCTTGGAAGAGACGTGGAGGTCACAGAAACTTATCAAGACTGTTTTAAAGCCCCTTGGAGGAGTGGTAGATGTCGCAGTGGATTAAAAAGACAATATCAATGCCCCTTGGAAGAGTGGTGGAGGTTACAGTGGAATTAAAAGACAATATCAATGCCCCTTGGAAGAGTGGTGGAGGTTACATTGGAATAAAAAGACAATATCTAGGTCCTTTGGAAGAATGGTGGAGGTTACAGTGCAATAAAAAGACAATATCAATGCCCTTTGGAAGAGTGGTGGAGGTTCCAATTAAATAAAAAGACAATATCAATGCCACTTGGAATAGTTGTGGAGGTCGCAGTAAAATAAAAAAAAAATATCAATGCCCCTTGGAAGAGTGGTGGAGGTTACAGTGGAATAAAAAGACAATATCAATGTCCCTTGGAATAGCTGTGGAGTTCAGAGTGGTTTAACCAGAAAGTTTTAATGCTCTGTGGAATAGACGTGGAGGTCACAGTAGCATAACAAGACGGTTTCAATGCTTCTTGGAAGAGTGATCGAGGTCGCAGTGGATTAAAAAGACAATATCAATGCCCCTTGGAAGAGTGTTGGAGGTTACAGTGGAATAAAAAGACAATATCAATGCCCTGTATAAGAAACTTGGAGGTCACAGTAGCTTAACAAGACGGTTTTAATGCTCTTTGGAAGAGTCGTGGTCGTCGCAGAGGAATAAAAAGACAATATCAATGCACTTGGAAGAGTGCAGAAGGTTACAATGGAATAAAAAGACATTGTCAATGCCCCTTGGAAGAGCTGTGGAGCTCAGAGTGTTTTAACCAAACGGTTTTAATGCCCCTTGGAAGAGACTTGGAGGTCACAGTAGCTTAGCAAGACGGTTTTAATGCCCCTTGCCAATTGAAAGAGTGGTGGAAGTTACAGTGGAATGAAAAGACAATATCAATGCCCCTTGGAAGAGTGTTGGAGGTTACATGGGAATAAAAAGACAATATCAATGCCCCTTGCAAGAGCTGTGGAGTTCAGAGTGGTTTAAATTGACGGTTTTAATGCCCTGTGGAATTGATGTGGAGGTCAAAGTAGCTTAACAACACGGTTTAAATGGCCCTTGGAAGAGTGGTGGAGGTCGCAGTTGATTAAAAAGACAATTTAAATGCCCCTTAGAAGAGTGGTGGAGGTCGCAGTGAAATAAAAAGACAATATCAATGCCCCTTGGAAGAGTAGTGGAGGTCGCAGTGGAATAGAAAAACAATATCAATGCCCCTTGGAAGAGTGGTGAAGGTAACAGTGGATTAAAAAGACAATATCAATGCTCCTTGGAAGAGCAGTGGAGTTCAGAGTTGTTAAACCAGACTGTTTTAATGCCAATTGGAAGTGATGTGGAGGTCACAGTAGCTTAAAAAGACGTTTTTAATGCCCCTTGGAAAAGTGGTGGAGGTCGCAGTGGATTAAAAAGACAATATCAATGCCCCTTGGAAGAGTTGTGGATTTGGCAGTGGAATAAAAAGACAAGATCAAGGCCCCTTGGAAGAGTGGTGGAGTTTACAGTGGAATAAAAAGACAATATCAATGCCCCGTGAAAGAGACGTGGATGTCGCAGTATCTTAACAAGACGGTTTTAATGTCCCTTGGAAGAAAGGTAAAAGTCACAGTGGAATAAAAAGACAATATCAATGCCTCTTGGAACAGTGCTGGAGGTTACAGTGGAATAAAAAACAATATCAAAGCCCCTTGCAAGAGCTGTGGAGTTGAGAGTGGTTTAAATTGATGGTTTCAATGCTCCTTGGAAGAGACGTGGAGGTCACAGTAGCTTAACAAGACTGTTTTAATGCCCCTTGGAAGAGTGGTGGAGGTCAAAGTGCATTAAAAAGACAATGTCAATGCTCCTTGAAGGAGTGGTTGAAGTCTCAGTGGAATAAAAAGACTATATCAATGCACCTTGGAAGAGTGTTGGAGGTTCCAGTGGAATAAAAAGACAATATCAATGCCCTGTGGAAGAGACATGGAGGTCACAGTAGCTTAACAAGACGGTTTTAATGCCACTTTGAAGAGTGATGGAGGTTACAGTGGAATAAAAAGACAATATCAATGCCACTTGGAACAGTGGTGGAGGTTACAGTTAAATAAAAAGACAATATCAATGCCCCGTGGAAGAGATGTGGAGGTCACAATAGCTTAACAAGACTTTTATAATGCACCTTGGAAGAGTGGTGGAGGTCGCGGTGGATTAAAAAGACAATATCAATGAGCCTTGGAAGAGTGGTGGAGGTAGCAGTGGAATAAAAAGACATTATCAATGCCCCTTGGAAGAGTGGTGGATGTCGCAGTGGAATAAAAAGACAATATAAATGCCCCTTGAACGAGTGGTGGAGTTTACAGTGGAATAAAAAGACAATTTCATTGCCCCGTGGCAGAGACGTGGAGGTCACAGTAGCTTAACAAGACGGTTTTAATGCCTCTTGGAGGACTGGTGGAGGTCGCAGTGGAATAAAAAGACAATATCAATTCCCCTTGGAAGAGTGGTGGAGGTTACAGTGGAATAAAAAGACAATAATAATGCCCCTCGGAAGAGCTGTTGAGTTCAGAATGGTAAAACCAGACGGTTTTAACGCTCCTTGGAAGTGACGTGGAGGTCACAGTAACTTAACAAGACGGTTTTAATGCCCCTTGGAAGAGTGGTGGAGGTCGCAGTGGAATAAAAAAACAATATCAATGCCCCTTGGAAGATTGGTGGAGGTCGCAGTGGAATAAAAGACAATATCAATGCCCCGTGGAAGAGATGTGGAGGTCACTGTAGCTTAACAATATGGTTTTAATGCCCCTTGGAAGAGTGGTGGAGGTCGCAGTGTAATAAAAAGACAATGTCAATGCCCCTTGGAAGAGTTGTGGATGTTAGAGTGGAATAAAAAGACAATACAAATGCCCCTTGGAAGAGCTGTGGAGTTCAGAGTGGTTTAACCAGATGGTTTTAATGCCCCTTGAAAGAGAAGTCGACGTCACAGTAGCATAACTAGACTGTTTTAATGCCCCTTGGAAGAGTGGTGGAGATCGCAGTGGATTAAAAAGACAATATTAATGCCCCATGGAAGGGACGTGGAGGTCACAGTAGCTTAACAAGACGATTTTAATGCCCCTTGGAAGAGTGGTGGAGGTTGCAGGGGATTAAAAAGACAATAACAATGCCCATTGGATGAGTGGTGGAGGTCGCAGTGGAATAAAAAAACAAAATCAATGCCCCTTGGAAGAGTGGTGGAGGTTACAGTGAATAAAAAGACAATATCAATGTCCCTTGGAATAGCTGTGGAGTTCAGAGTGGTTTAACCAGATGGTTTTAATGCCCCTTGGAAGAGATGTGGAGGTCACAGTAGCTTAACAAGACTGTTTTAATGTCCCTTGGAAGAGCTGTGGAGCTCAGAGTGGTTTAACCAAACGGTTTTAATGCCCCTTGGAAGAGACTTGGAGGTCACAGTAGCTTAGCAAGACGGTTTTAATGCCCCTTGGAAGAGTGGTGGAGTTTACAGTGGAATAAAAAGACAATATCAATGCCCCGTGAAAGAGACGTGGATGTCGCAGTATCTTAACAAGACGGTTTTAATGTCCCTTGGAAGAAAGGTAAAAGTCACAGTGGATTAAAAAGACAATATCAATGCCCCTTGGAAGAGTGCTGGAGGTTACAGTGGAATAAAAAACAATATCAAAGCCCCTTGCAAGAGCTGTGGAGTTGAGAGTGGTTTAAATTGATGGTTTTAATGCTCCTTGAAAGAGACGTGGAGGTCACAGTAGATTAACAAGACTGTTTAAATGCCCCTTGGAAGAGTGGTGGAGGTCAAAGTGCATTAAAAAGACAATGTCAATGCTCCTTGAAGGAGTGGTTGAAGTCTCAGTGGAATTAAAAGACAATATCAATGCACCTTGGAAGAGTGTTGGAGGTTCCAGTGGAATAAAAAGACAATATCAATGCCCTGTGGAAGAGACATGGAGGTCACAGTAGCTTAACAAGACGGTTTTAATGCCCCTTTGAAGAGTGATGGAGGTTACAGTGGAATAAAAAGACAATATCAATGCCACTTGGAACAGTGGTGGAGGTTACAGTTAAATAAAAAGACAATATGAATGCCCCTTGAACGAGTGGTGGAGTTTACAGTGGAATAAAAAGACAATTTCATTGCCCCGTGGAAGAGACGTGGAGGTCACAGTAGCTTAACAAGACGGTTTTAATGCCTCTTGGAGGACTGGTGGAGGTCGCAGTGGAATAAAAAGACAATATCAATTCCCCTTGGAAGAGTGGTGGAGGTTACAGTGGAATAAAAAGACAATAATAATGCCCCTTGGAAGAGCTGTTGAGTTCAGAATGGTATAACCAGACGGTTTTAACGCTTCTTGGAAGTGACGTGGAGGTCACAGTAACTTAACAAGACGGTTTTAATGCCCCTTGGAAGAGTGGTGGAGGTCGCAGTGGAATAAAAAAACAATATCAATGCCCCTTGGAAGATTGGTGGAGGTCGCAGTGGAATAAAAGACAATATCAATGCCCCATGGAAGAGATGTGGAGGTCACTGTAGCTTAACAATATGGTTTTAATGCCCCTAGGAAGAGTGGTGGAGTTCGCAGTGGAATAAAAAGACAATGTCAATGCCCTTTGGAAGAGTTGTGGAGTTCAGAGTGGTTTAACCAGATGGTTTTAATGCCCCTTGAAAGAGAAGTCGACGTCACAGTAGCATAACTAGACGGTTTTAATGCCCCTTGGAAGAGTGGTGGAGTTCGCAGTGGATTAAAAAGACAATATTAATGCCCCATGGAAGGGACGTGGAGGTCACAGTAGCTTAACAAGACGATTTTAATGCCCCTTGGAAGAGTGGTGGAGGTTGCAGGGGATTAAAAAGACAATAACAATGCCCATTGGATGAGTGGTGGAGGTCGCAGTGGAATAAAAAAGACAAAATCAATGCCCCTTGGAAGAGTGGTGGAGGTTACAGTGGAATAAAAAGACAATATCAATGTCCCTTGGAATAGCTGTGGAGTTCAGAGTGGTTTAACCAGATGGTTTTAATGCCCCTTGGAAGAGATGTGGAGATCACAGTAGCTTAACAAGACTGTTTTAATGTCCCTTGGAAGAGTGGTGGAGGTCGCAGTGGATTAAAAAGACAATATCAATGCCCCTTAGAAGAGAGGTGGAAGTCGCAGTGGAATAAAAAGACAATGTCAATGCCACTTGGAAGAGTGGTGGAGGTTACAGTGGAATAAAAAGACAATATCAATGCCCCGTGGAATAGACATGGACGTGACAGTAGCTTAACAAGACAGCTTTAATGCCCCTTGGAAGAGTGGTGGAGGTTGCAGTGGATTAAAAAGACAATATCAATGCCCATTGGAAGAGTGGTAGAGGTCGCAGTGGAATAAAAAGACAAAATCATTGCCCCTTGGAAGAGTGGTGGAGGTTACAGTGGAATAAAAAAAAATATCAATGCCCCATGGAAGAGTTGTGGAGGTCACTGTAGCTTAACAAGATGGTCTGAATGCCCCTTGGAAGAGTGGTGGAGGTCGCAGTAGAATAAATAGACAATTTCAATGCCCCTTGGAAGAGTGGTGGAGGTTAGAGTGGAATAAAAAGACAATACCAGTGCTCCTTGGAAGAGCTGTGGAGTTCAGAGTGGTTCAACCTGATGGTTTTATTGCCCCTTGGAAGAGACGTGGAGGTCACAGAAGCTTAACAAGACTGTTTTAATGCCCCTTGGAAGAGACGTGGAGGTCACAATGGATTAAAAAGACAATATCAATGCCCCTTGGAAGAGTGGTGGAGGTCGCAGTGGATTAAAAATACAATATCAATGCCACTTGGAAGAGAGGTGGAGGTCGCAGTGGAATAAAAAGACAATATCAATGCCCAGTTGAAGGTACGTGGAGGTCACAGTAGCTTCACAAGAAGGTTTTAATGCCCCATGGAAGAGAGGTGGAGGTCGCAGTTGATAAAAAAGACAATATCAATGCCCCTTGGAAGTGTGGTGGAGGTCGCAGTGGAATAAAAAGACAATATCAATACCACCTGGAAGAGTGGTGGATGTTACAGTCGAAGAAAAATACAATATCAATGCCTCTTGTAAGAGCTGTGGAGTTCAGAGTGTTTAACCAGAGGGTTTTAATGCCCCTTGGAAGAGACGAGGAGGCTCACAGTAGCTTAACAAGACTGTTTTATTGCCCCTTGGAAGAGTGGTGGAGATCGTTGTGGATTTAAAAGACAATATCAATGCCCCTTAGAAGAGTGGTGGCGGTTGCAGTGGAATAAAAAGTCAATATCAATGCCCCTTGGAAGATTGGTGGAGGTTACAGTGGAATAAAAAGACAATATCAATGCCCCTTGGAAGAGTGGTGGAGTTTACAGTGGAATAAAAAGACAATATCAATGCCCTGTGTAAGAAACTTGGAGGTCACAGCGTAACAAGACAGTTTTAATGCCCCTTGGAAGAGTCGTGGATGTTGCAGAGGAATAAAAAGACAACATCAATGCACTTGGAAGAGTGCTGAAGGTTACAATGGAATAAAAAGACATTGTCAATGCCCCTTTGAAGAGCTGTGGAGTTCAGAGTGGTTTAACCAGATGGTTTTATTGCCACTTGGAAGAGACGTTGATGTCACAGTAGATTAACAAGACGGTTTTAATGCCCCTTGGAAAAGTGGTGGACGTCACAGTGGATTAAAAAGACAATATCAATGCCCAGTGGAATAGACAAGGACGTTACACTAGCTAAACAAGATGTTTTTAATGCACCTTGGGAGAGTGATGGAAGTCGTAATGGAATAAAAAGACAATATCAATGCCTCTTGAAAGAGTGCTGTAGGTTACAGTGGAGTAAAAAGACAATATCAATGCCTCTTGCAAGAGCTGTGGAGCTCAGAGTGGTTTAAATTGACGGTTTTAATGCACCTTGGAAGAGACTTGGAGGTCACTGTAACTTAACAATACGGTTTTAATGCCCCTTGGAAGAGTGGTGGAGGTCGCAGTGGATTAAAAAGACAATATGAATGCCCCTTGGAAGAGTGGTGGAGGTCGCAGTGGAATAAAAAGACAATATCAATGCCCCTTGGAAGAGTGGTGGAGGTTACAGTTGAATAAAAAGACAATGTCAATGCCCCTTGAAACAGTGGTGGAGGTTACAGTTAAATAAAAAGACAATACAATGCCCCGTGGAAGAGGTGTGGAGGTCACAATATCTTAACAAGACGCTTTTAATGCCCCTTGGAAGAGTGGTGGAGGTCGCAGTGGATTAAAAAGACGATATCAATGAGACTTGTAAGAGTGGTGGAGGTCGCAGTGGAATAAAAAGACAATATAAATGCCCCTTGGACGAGTGGTGGAGGTTACAGTGGAATAAAAAGACAATTTCAATGCCCCGTGGAAGAGAAGTGGAGGTCACAGTAGCTTAACAAAACGGTTTTAAGGCCTCTTGGAAGAGTGGTGGAGGTTGCAGTGGATTAAAAAGACAATATCAATGCCCCTTAGAAGAGAGGTGGAAATCGCAGTGGAATAAAAAGACAATATCCATACCCCTTGGAAGAGTGGTGGAGGATACAGTTTAATAAAAAGACAATATCAATGACCCGTGGAATAGACATGGACTTTACAGTAGCTAAACAAGATGTTTTTAATGCACCTTGGGAGAGTGGTGGAGTTCGCAGTGGATTAAAAAGACAATATTAATGCCCCATGGAAGGGACGTGGAGGTCACAGTAGCTTAACAAGACGATTTTAATGCCCCTTGGAAGAGTGGTGGAGGTTGCAGGGGATTAAAAAGACAATAACAATGCCCATTGGATGAGTGGTGGAGGTCGCAGTGGAATAAAAAAGACAAAATCAATGCCCCTTGGAAGAGTGGTGGAGGTTACAGTGGAATAAAAAGACAATATCAATGTCCCTTGGAATAGCTGTGGAGTTCAGAGTGGTTTAACCAGATGGTTTTAATGCCCCTTGGAAGAGATGTGGAGATCACAGTAGCTTAACAAGACTGTTTTAATGTCCCTTGGAAGAGTGGTGGAGGTCGCAGTGGATTAAAAAGACAATATCAATGCCCCTTAGAAGAGAGGTGGAAGTCGCAGTGGAATAAAAAGACAATGTCAATGCCACTTGGAAGAGTGGTGGAGGTTACAGTGGAATAAAAAGACAATATCAATGCCCCGTGGAATAGACATGGACGTGACAGTAGCTTAACAAGACAGCTTTAATGCCCCTTGGAAGAGTGGTGGAGGTTGCAGTGGATTAAAAAGACAATATCAATGCCCATTGGAAGAGTGGTAGAGGTCGCAGTGGAATAAAAAGACAAAATCATTGCCCCTTGGAAGAGTGGTGGAGGTTACAGTGGAATAAAAAAAAATATCAATGCCCCATGGAAGAGTTGTGGAGGTCACTGTAGCTTAACAAGATGGTCTGAATGCCCCTTGGAAGAGTGGTGGAGGTCGCAGTAGAATAAATAGACAATTTCAATGCCCCTTGGAAGAGTGGTGGAGGTTAGAGTGGAATAAAAAGACAATACCAGTGCTCCTTGGAAGAGCTGTGGAGTTCAGAGTGGTTCAACCTGATGGTTTTATTGCCCCTTGGAAGAGACGTGGAGGTCACAGAAGCTTAACAAGACTGTTTTAATGCCCCTTGGAAGAGACGTGGAGGTCACAATGGATTAAAAAGACAATATCAATGCCCCTTGGAAGAGTGGTGGAGGTCGCAGTGGATTAAAAATACAATATCAATGCCACTTGGAAGAGAGGTGGAGGTCGCAGTGGAATAAAAAGACAATATCAATGCCCAGTTGAAGGTACGTGGAGGTCACAGTAGCTTCACAAGAAGGCTTTAATGCCCCATGGAAGAGAGGTGGAGGTCGCAGTTGATAAAAAAGACAATATCAATGCCCCTTGGAAGTGTGGTGGAGGTCGCAGTGGAATAAAAAGACAATATCAATACCGCCTGGAAGAGTGGTGGATGTTACAGTCGAAGAAAAATACAATATCAATGCCTCTTGTAAGAGCTGTGGAGTTCAGAGTGTTTAACCAGAGGGTTTTAATGCCCCTTGGAAGAGACGAGGAGGCTCACAGTAGCTTAACAAGACTGTTTTATTGCCCCTTGGAAGAGTGGTGGAGATCGTTGTGGATTTAAAAGACAATATCAATGCCCCTTAGAAGAGTGGTGGCGGTTGCAGTGGAATAAAAAGTCAATATCAATGCCCCTTGGAAGATTGGTGGAGGTTACAGTGGAATAAAAAGACAATATCAATGCCCCTTGGAAGAGTGGTGGAGTTTACAGTGGAATAAAAAGACAATATCAATGCCCTGTGTAAGAAACTTGGAGGTCACAGCGTAACAAGACAGTTTTAATGCCCCTTGGAAGAGTCGTGGATGTTGCAGAGGAATAAAAAGACAACATCAATGCACTTGGAAGAGTGCTGAAGGTTACAATGGAATAAAAAGACATTGTCAATGCCCCTTTGAAGAGCTGTGGAGTTCAGAGTGGTTTAACCAGATGGTTTTATTGCCACTTGGAAGAGACGTTGATGTCACAGTAGATTAACAAGACGGTTTTAATGCCCCTTGGAAAAGTGGTGGACGTCACAGTGGATTAAAAAGACAATATCAATGCCCAGTGGAATAGACAAGGACGTTACACTAGCTAAACAAGATGTTTTTAATGCACCTTGGGAGAGTGATGGAAGTCGTAATGGAATAAAAAGACAATATCAATGCCTCTTGAAAGAGTGCTGTAGGTTACAGTGGAGTAAAAAGACAATATCAATGCCTCTTGCAAGAGCTGTGGAGCTCAGAGTGGTTTAAATTGACGGTTTTAATGCACCTTGGAAGAGACTTGGAGGTCACTGTAACTTAACAATACGGTTTTAATGCCCCTTGGAAGAGTGGTGGAGGTCGCAGTGGATTAAAAAGACAATATGAATGCCCCTTGGAAGAGTGGTGGAGGTCGCAGTGGAATAAAAAGACAATATCAATGCCCCTTGGAAGAGTGGTGGAGGTTACAGTTGAATAAAAAGACAATGTCAATGCCCCTTGAAACAGTGGTGGAGGTTACAGTTAAATAAAAAGACAATACAATGCCCCGTGGAAGAGGTGTGGAGGTCACAATATCTTAACAAGACGCTTTTAATGCCCCTTGGAAGAGTGGTGGAGGTCGCAGTGGATTAAAAAGACGATATCAATGAGACTTGTAAGAGTGGTGGAGGTCGCAGTGGAATAAAAAGACAATATAAATGCCCCTTGGACGAGTGGTGGAGGTTACAGTGGAATAAAAAGACAATTTCAATGCCCCGTGGAAGAGAAGTGGAGGTCACAGTAGCTTAACAAAACGGTTTTAAGGCCTCTTGGAAGAGTGGTGGAGGTTGCAGTGGATTAAAAAGACAATATCAATGCCCCTTAGAAGAGAGGTGGAAATCGCAGTGGAATAAAAAGACAATATCCATACCCCTTGGAAGAGTGGTGGAGGATACAGTTTAATAAAAAGACAATATCAATGACCCGTGGAATAGACATGGACTTTACAGTAGCTAAACAAGATGTTTTTAATGCACCTTGGGAGAGTGGTGGAAGTCGTAGTGGAATAAAAAGATAATATCAATGCCCCTTGAAAGAGTGCTGTAGGTTACAGTGGAGTAAAAAGACAATATCAATGCCTCTTGCAAGAGCTGTGTAGTTCAGAGTGGTTTAAATTGACGGTTTTAATGCACCTTGGAAGAGACGTGGAGGTCACAGTAGCTTAACAATACGGTTTTAATGCCACTTGGAAGAGTGGTGAAGGTCCCAGTGGAATAAAAAGACAATATCAATGCCCCTTGGAAGAGTGGTGGAGGTTACAGTAGAATAAAAAGACAATATCAATGCCCCGTGAAAGAGACGTGGAGGTCAAAGTAGCTTAACAAGTCAGTTTTAATGCCCCTTGGAAGAGAGGTGGAAGTTGCAGTGGAATAAAAAGATGGAATATACTCAGATTGGGTAAGCGTCACTAGTGGGGTACCACAGGGGTCTGTACTAGGCCCAATGTTATTTAATATCTTTATTAACGACATAGTCAACGGGATAAATAGTAAAATATCAATATTTGCAGATGACACAAAGTTATGTAAAACAATTACTACAAAAGAGGACAGTGCAGACCTACAGAGGGATTTGGATAAGCTGGGTAGGTGGAGCATTAAATGGCAAATGAGGTTTAACGAGGAGAAATGTAAGGTCTTACATATGGGAAGGAAAAATGGAAGTCACCAGTACTCAATGAATGGGAAATCATTGGGGAATTCAGAGATGGAGAAGGACTTGGGCATCTTGATTGATAGCAAACTAAATTGGAGTGCCCAAAGTCAGGCCGCTGCTGTAAGGGCAAACAGGGTAATGGGATGTATCAGAAGAGGTATAGCTGCAAAGTATGAGAACATTGTTCTTCCACTGTACAAAGCACTGGTCAGACCACACTTGGAATACTATGCTCAGTTATGGGCCCCAATATATAGAAAGGATATAAATGAGCTTGAAAAGGTACAAAGGAGGGCAACAAAATTAATAAAGGGAATGGAGGGACTGCAATACCCAGAGAGGTTGGCAAAACTAGAACTATTCAGCCTGGAAAAGAGAAGGTTGAGGGGGGACATAATAAATGTGTACAAATATGTTAGGGGACAGTATAGAGATCTTGCCCGGGATTTGTTCAAAAGGAGGGATATTACGGTAACAAGAGGGCACTCACTAAGACTGGAAGAGAAAAGGTTTCAGCACCAGCATAGGAAGGGGTTCTTTACGGTAAGAGCAGTGAGAATATGGAATTCACTGAGTGAGGAGACGGTAATGTCGGATTCACTACACCAGTTCAAGCGGGGACTGGATGCATTTCTAGATAACAGGCAGATTTCAGCATATACTTAAAAATAAAATAAAATAGTAGGTTGATACAGGGATTTATTCTGACTGCTGGTTTCAGAGTCGGGAGGGAATTTTTCCTCAGGTGAAGATTGGCTAAATCATTTGAGGTTTTTGCCCTCCTCTGGATCAACTTTAGCAATTACAGAGCTAACAGGTCGAACTTGATGGACGCAAGTCTTTATTCGGCTTTACAAACTATGTTACTATGTTACTATGTTACAATATCAATGCCCCTTGGAAGAGTGCTGGAGGTCACAGTAGCTTAACAATACGGTTTTAATGCCACTTGGAAGAGTGGTGAAGGTTCCAGTGGAATAAAAAGACAATATCAATGCCCCTTGGAAGAGTGCTGGAGGTTACATTGGAATAAAAAGACAATATCAATGCTCCTTGCAAGAGCTGTGGAGTTCAGAGTGGTTTCAATTGACGGTTTTAATGCACCTTGGAAAGGACGTGGAGGTGACAGTAGCTTAACAAAACGGTTTTAATGCCGCTTGGAAGAGTGTTGGAGGTCGCAGTGGATTAAAAAGACAATATGAATGCCCCTTGGAAAAGTGGTGAAGGTCGCAGTGGAATAAAAAGACAATATCAATGCCCCTTGGAAGAGTGGTGGAGGTTACAGTTGAATTAATAAACAATATCAATGCCCCTTGGAAGAGTGATGGAGGTTACAGTGGAAAAAAAAGACAATGTCAATGCCCCTTGGAACAGTGGTGGAGGTTACAGTTAAATAAAAAGACAAAATCAATGCCCCGTGGAAGAGATGTGGAGGTCACAATAGCTTAACAAGACGGTTTTAATGCCCCTTGGAAGAGGGGTGGATGTCGCAGTGGATTAAAAAGACAATATCAATGAGCCTTAGAAGAGTGGTGGAGGTCGCAGTGGAATAAAAAGACATTATCAATGCCCCTTGGAAGAGTGGTGGAGGTCGCAGTGGAATAAAAAGACAATATAAATGCCCCTAAGACGAGTGGTGGAGGTTACAGTGGAATAATAAGACAATTTCAATGCCCCGTGGAAGAGACATGGAGATCACAGTAGCTTAACAAGACGGTTTTAATGCATCTTGGAAGACTGGTGGAGGTCGCAGTGGAATGAAAAGACAATATAAATGCCCCTTGGAAGAGTGGTGGAGGTTTCAGTGGAATAAAAAGACAATAATAATGCCCCTTGGAAGAGCTGTGGAGTTCAGAGTGGTATAACCAGACGGTTTTAACGCTCCTTGGAAGAGACGGGGAGGTCACAGTAACTTAACAAGATGGTTTTAATGCCCCTTGGAAGAGTGGTGGAGGTCGCAGTGGAATAAAAAAACAATATCAATGCACCTTGGAAGATTGGTGGAGGTTACAGTGGAATGAATAGACAATATCAGTGCCCCGTGGAAGTGATGTGGAGGTCACTGCAGCATAACAATATGGTTTTAATGCCCCTTAGAAGAGTGGTGGAGGTCGCAGTGGAATAAAAAGATAATATCAATGCCCCTTGGAAGAGTGGTGGAGGTTTCAGTGGAATAAAAAGACAATAATAATGCCCCTTGGAAGAGCTGTGGAGTTCAGAGTTGTTTAAGCAGACGGTTTTAATGCCCCTTGGAAGAGACGTGGAGGTCACAGTAGCTTAACAAGACTGTTTTAATGCCCATTGGAAGAGTGGTGGAGGTCGCAGTGGATTAAAAAGACAATATCAATGCCCCTTAGAAGAGAGGTGGAAGTCGCAGTGGAATAAAAAGACAATGTCAATGCCACTTGGAAGAGTGATGGAGGTCGCAGTGGAATAAAAAGACAATATCAATGCCCCGTGGAATAGACATGGACGTGACAGTAGCTTAAGAAGACGGCTTTAATGCCCCTTGGGAGAGTGGTGGAGGTTGCAGTGCATTAAAAAGACAATATCAATGCCCATTGGAAGAGTGGTAGAGGTTGCAGTGGAATAAAAAGACAAAAACAAAGCCCTTTGGAAGAGTGGTGGAGGTTACAGTGGATTAAAAAGACAATATCAATGCCCCATGGAAGAGTTGTGGAGGTCACTGTAGCTTAACAAGATCGTCTTAATGCCCCTTGGAAGAGTGGTAGAGGTCGCTGTGGAACAAATATACAATGTCAATGTCCCTTGGAAGAGTGGTGGAGGTTAGAGTGGAATAAAAAGACAATACCAGTGCTCCTTGGAAGATCTGTTTAAATTGACGGTTTTAATGCCCCTTGGAAGAGACGTGGAGGTCACAGTGGATTAAAAAGACAATATCAATGCCCCTTGGAAGAGTGGTGGAGGTCGCAGTGGATTAAAAAGACAATATCAATGCCCCTTGGAAGAGTGGTGGAGGTCGCAGTGGAATAAAAAGACAATATCAATGCCCCGTGGAAGGTATGTGGAGGTCACAGTAGCTTCACAAGACGGTTTTAATGCCCCTTGGAAGAGACTTGGAGGTCACAGTAGCTTAACAAGACGGTTTTAATGCCCCTTGGAAGAGTGGTGGAGGTCGCAGTGGAAAAAAGAGACAATATCAATGCCCCTTGGAAGAGTGGTGGAGGTTGCATTGGAATAAAAAGACAATATCAATGCCCCTTGCAAGAGTTGTGGAGTTCAGAGTGGTTTAAATTGACGGTTTTAATGCCCCTTGGAAAGGACGTGGAGGTGACAGTAGCTTAAGAAGACGGTTTTAATGCCGCTTGGAAGAGTGGTGGAGGTCGCAGTGGATTAAAAAGACAATATGAATGCCCCTTGGAAGAGTGGTGAAGGTCGCAGTGGAATAAAAAGACAATATCAATGCCCCTTGGAAGAGTGGTGGAGGTTACAGTTGAATAAAAAGACAATATCAATGCCCCTTGGAAGAGTGATGGCGGTTACAGTGGAATAAAAAGACAATGTCAATGCCCCTTGGAACAGTGGTGGAAGTTACAGTTAAATAAAAAGACAATATCAATGCCCCGTGGAAGAGATGTGGAGGTCACAATAGCTTAACAAGACGGTTTTAATGCCCCTTGGAAGAGTGGTGGAGGTCGCAGTGGAATAAAAAGACAATATCAATGAGCCTTAGAAGAGTGGTGGAGGTCGCAGTAAAATAAAAAGACATTATCAATGCCCCTTGGAAGAGTGGTGGAGGTCGCAGTGGAATAAAAAGACAATATAAATGCCCCTAGTACGAGTGGTGGAGGTTACAGTGGAATAAAAAGGCAATTTCAATGCCCCTTAGAAGAGACATGGAGGTCACAGTAGCTTAACAAGACGGTTTTAATGCCCCTTGGAAGAGTGGTGGAGTTAGCAGTGGATTAAAAATACAATATCAATGCCCCTTGGAAGAGTGGTGGAGGTCGCAGTGGAATAAAAAGACAATATCAATAGCCCGTGGAAGGGACGTGGAGGTCACAGTAGCTTAACAAGATGGTTTTAATGCCAATTGGAAGAGTGGTGGAGGTTGCAGGGGATTAAAAAGACAATAACATTGCCCATTGGAAGAGTGGTGGAGGTCGCAGTGGAATAAAAAGACAAAATCAACGCCCCTTGGAAGAGAGATTGAGTTTACAGTGGAATAAAAAGACAATATCAATGACCCCTGGGAAGAGCTGTGGAGTTCAGAGTGGTTTAACCAGACGGTTTTAATGCCCTTTGGAAGAGACGTGGAGGTCACAGTAGCTTAACAAGACTGTTTTAATGCCCCTTGGAAGAGTGTTGGAGGTCGCAGTGGATTAAAAAGACAATATCAATGCCCCTTAGAAGAGAGGTGGAAGTCGCAGTGGAATAAAAAGACAATATCAATGCCCCGTGGAATAGACATGGACGTGACAGTAGCTTAACAAGACGGCTTTAATGCCCCTTGGGAGAGTGGTGGAGGTTGCACTGCATTAAAAAGACAATATCAATGCCCATTGGAAGAGTGGTAGAGGTCGCAGTGGAATAAAAAGACAAAAACAATGCCCCTTGGAAGAGTGGTGGAGGTTACAGTGGATTAAAAAAACAATATCAATGCCCCATGGAAGAGTTGTGCAGGTCACTGTAGCTTAACAAGATGATCTTAATGCCCCTTAGAAGAGTGGTAGAGGTTGCTGTGGAATAAATAGAAAATGTCAATGCCCCTTGGAATAGTGGTGGAGGTTAGAGTGGAATAAAAAGACAATAACAGTGCTCCTTGGAAGATCTGTTTAAATTGACGGTTTTAATGCCCCTTGGAAGAGACGTGGAGGTCACAGTGGATTAAAAAGACAATATCAATGCCTTTTCGAAGAGTGGTGGAGGTCGCAGTGGATTGAAAAGACAATATCAATGCCCCTTGGAAGAGTGGTGGAGGTCGCAGTGGAATAAAAATACAATATCAATGCCCCGTGGAAGGTATGTGGAGGTCACAGTAGCTTCACAAGACGGTTTTAATGCCCCTTGGAAGAAACTTGGAGGTCACAGTAGCTTAACAAGACGGTTTTAATGCCCCTTGGAAGAGTGGTGGAGGTCGCAGTGGAAAACAGAGACAATATCAATGCCCCATGGAAGAGTTGTGGAGGTTACATTGGTATAAAAAGACAATATCAATGCCCCTTGCAAGAGCTGTGGAGTTCAGAGTGGTTTAAATTGACTGTTTTAATTCCCCTTGGAAAGGACGTGGAGGTGACAGTAGCTTAAGAAGACGGTTTTAATGCCGCTTGGAAGAGTGGTGGAGGTCGCAGTGGATTAAAAAGACAATATGAATGCCCCTTGGAAGAGTGGTGAAGGTCGCAGTGGAATAAAAAGACAATATCAATGCCCCATGGAAGAGTGGTGGAGGTTACAGTTGAATAAAAAGACAATATCAATGCCCCTTGGAAGAGTGATGGAGGTTACAGTGGAATAAAAAGACAATGTCAATGCCCCTTGGAACAGTGGTGGAGGTTACAGTTAAATAAAAAGACAATATCAATGCCCTGTGGAAGAGATGTGGAGGTCACAATAGCTTAACAAGACGGTTTTAATGCCCCTTGGAAGAGTAGTGGAGGTCGCAGTGGATTAAAAAGACAATTTCAATGAGCCTTAGAAGAGTGGTGGAGGTCGCAGTGGAATAAAAAGACATTATCAATGCCCCTTGGAAGAGTGGTGGAGGTCGCAGTGGAATAAAAAGACAATATAAATGCCCCTAGTACGAGTGGTGGAGGTTACAGTGGAATAAAAAGACAATTTCAATGCCCCGTGGTAGAGACATGGAGGTCACAGTAGCTTAACAAGACGGTTTTAATGCATCTTGGAAGACTGGTGGAGGTCGCAGTGGAATGCAAAGACAATATCAATGCCCCTTGGAATGACCCTAGTATGAGTGGTGGAGGTTTCAGTGGAAAAAAAAGACAATAATAATGCCCCTTGGAAGAGCTGTGGAGTTCAGAGTGGTATAACCAGACAGTTTTAAAGCTCCTTGGAAGAGACGTGGAGGTCACAGTAACTTAACAAGATGGTTTTAATGCCCCTTGGAAGAGTGGTGGAGTTCGCAGTGGAATAAAAAAACAATATCAATGCCCCTTGGAAGATTGGTGGAGGTTACAGTGGAATAAAAAGACAATATCAATGCCCCGTGGAAGTGATGTGGAGGTCACTGTAGCTTAACAATATGGTTTTAATGCCCCTTGGAAGAGTGGTGGAGGTCGCACTGGAATAAAAAGACAATGTCAACGCCCCTTGGAAGAGTGGTGGAGGTCAGAGTGGAATAAAAAGACAATACACATTCCCCTTGGAAGAGCTGTGGGGTTCAGAGTGGTTTAACCAGATGGTTTTAATGCCCCTTGAAAGAGAAGTCGACGTCACAGTAGCATAACAAGACGGTTTTAATGCCCCTTGGAAGAGTGATGGAGTTAGCAGTGGAATAAAAAGACAATATCAATGGCCCGTGGAAGGGACGTGGAGGTCACAGTAGCTTAACAAGATGTTTTTAATGCCCCTTGGAAGAGTGATGGAGGTTGCAGGGGATTAAAAAGACAATAACATTGCCCAATGGAAGAGTGGTGGAGGTCGCAGTGGAATAAAAAGACTAAATCAACGCCCCTTGGAAGAGAGGTTGAGGTTACAGTGGAATAAAAAGACAATATCAATGACCCCTGGGAAGAGCTGTGGAGTTCAGAGTGGTTTAACTACGGTTTTAATGCCCCTTGGAAGAGACGTGGAGGTTACAGTAGCTTAACAAGACTGTTTTAATGCCCCTTGGAAGAGTGGTGGAGGTCTCAGTGGATTAAAAAGACAATATCAATGCCCCTTAGAAGAGAGGAGGAAGTCGCAGTGGAATAAAAAGACAATGTCAATGCCACTTGGAATAGACATGGACGTGACAGTAGCTTAACAAGACGGCTTTAATGCCCCTTGGGAGAGTGGTGGAGGTTGCAGTGCATTAAAAAGACAATATCAATACCCATTGGAAGAGTGGTAGAGGTCGCAGTGGAATAAAAAGACAAAAACAATGCCCCTTGGAAGAGTAATGGAGGTTACAGTGGAATAAAAAGACAATATCAATGCCCCATGGAAGAGTTGTGGAGGTCACTGTAGCTTAACAAGATGGTCTTAATGCCCCTTGGAATAGTGGTAGAGGTCGCTGTGGAATAAATAGACAATGTCAATGCCCCTTGGAAGAGTGGTGGAGGTTAGAGTGGAATAAAAAGACAATACCAGTGCTCCTTGGAAGAGCTGTTTAAATTGACGGTTTTAATGCCCCTTGGAAGAGACGTGGAGGTCACAGTGGATTAAAAAGACAATATCAATGCCCCTTGGAAGAGTGGTGGAGGTCGCAGTGGAATAAAAAGACAATATCAATGCCCCGTGGAAGGTATGTGGAGGACACAGTAGCTTCACAAGACGGTTTTAATGCCCCTTGGAAGAGACTTGGAGGTCACAGTAGCTTAACAAGACGGTTTTAATGCCCCTTGGAAGAGTGGTGGAGGTCGCAGTGGAAAAAGAGACAATATCAATGCCCCTTGGAAGAGTGGTGGAGGTTACAGTCGAATAAAAAGACCATATCACTGCCTCTTGGAAGAGCTGTGGAGTACAGAGTGGTTTAACCAGACGCTTTAATGCCCCTTGGAAGAGACGTGGAGGTCACAGTAGCTTATCAAGGCGGTTTTAATGCCCCTTGGAAGAGTGGTGGAGGTCGCAGTGGATTAAAAATACAATATTAATGCCCCTTAGAAGAGTATAGGAGGTCGCAGTGGAATAAAAAGACAATATCAATTTCCCTTGGAAGAGATGTGGATGTCGCAGTGGAATAAAAAGACAATATCAGTGCCCCTTGGAAGAGCTGTTGAGTTCACAGTGATTTAACCAGAAGGTTTTAAGGCACCGTGGAATAGACGTGGAGGTCACGTAGCTAAACAAGACGGTTTTATTGCGTCTTGGAAGAGAGATGGAGGTCGCAATGGATTAAAAAAACAAAATCAATGCCCCTTGGAAGAGAGGTGGAGGTTACAGTGGAATAAAAAGACAATATCAATGCCTCTTGCAAGAGCTGTGGAGTTCAGAGTGGTTTAAATTGACGGTTTTAATGCCCCTTGAAAGAGATGTGGAGGTCACAGTAGCTTAACAAGACGGTTTTAATGCCCCTTGGAAGAGTGGTGGAGGTTACAGTCTTATAAAAGGACAATATCAATGCCTCTTGGAAGAGATGTGGATTTCAGAGTGGTTTAACCAGACGGTTTTAATGCCCCATGGAAGAGACGTGGAGGTCACAGTAGCTTATCAAAACTGTTTTAATGCCCTTTGGATGATTGGTGGAGGTCGCAGTGGATTAAAAAGACAATATCAATGCCCCTTAGAAGAGTGGTGGAGGTCGCAGTGGAATAAAAAGACAATATCAATTCCACTTGGAAGAGATGTGGAGGTCGAAGTGGAATAAAAAGACAATATCAATGCCTCGTGGAAGAGACTTGGAGGTCACAGTAGCTTAACAAGATGGTTTTATTGCCCCTTGGAAGAGAGGTGGAAGTCGCAGTGGAATAAAAAGACAATATCAATGTCCATTGGAAGAGTGGTGGAGGTTACAGTGGAATAAAAAGACAATATCAATGACCCTTGGAAGAGTGGTGGAGGTCGGAGTGGAATAAAAAGACAATATTAATGCCCCTTGGAAGAATGGTGGAGGTCGCAGTAAAATAATAAGACAATATCAATGACCCTTGGAAGAGTGGTGGAGGTTACAGTGGAATAAAAAGACAATATCAATGCCCCGTGGAAGGGACGTGGAGGTCATAGTAGCTTAATAAGATGTTTTTAATGCCTATTGGAAGAGTGGTGGAGGTCGCAGTGGTTTAAAAAGACAATATCACTGCCCCTTAGAAGAGTGGTGGAGGTTACATTGAAATAAAAAGACAATATCAATGCCCCGTGGAATAGACATGGAGGTTACAGCAGCTTAACAAGACAGTTTTAATGCCCCTTGGAAGAGTGGTGGAGGTTAGATTGGAATAAAAAGACAATACCAATGCCCCTTGGAAGAGCTGTGGAGTTCAGAGTGGTTTAACCAGATGGTTTCATTGCCCCTTGGAAGAGACGTGGAGGTCACAGTAGATTAACAAGACTGTTTTAATGCCCCTTGGAAAAGTGGTGGAGGTCACAGTGGATTAAAAAGACAATATCAATGCCCCATTGAAGACAAGTGGAGGTCACAGTAGCTTAACAAGACAGTTTTAATGCCCCTTGGAAGAGTGGTGGAGGTCGCAGTGGAATAAAAAGACAATATCAATGCCCCTTGAAAGAGCTATGGAGTTCAGAGTGGTTTAACAAGATGGTTTTATTGCCCCTTGGAAGAGTGTTGGAGGTCGCAGTGCATTAAAAAGACAATATCAATATCCCTTGGAAGAATGGTGGAGGTTACAGTGTAATAAAAAGACAATATCAATGCCCCTTGGAAGAGCTGTGGAGTTCAGAGTTGTTTAACCAGACGGTTTTAATGCCCCTTGGAAGAGATGTGGAGGTCACAGTAGCTTAACAAGACTGTTTTAATGCCTCTTGGAAGAGTGGTGGAGGTCGCAGTGGATTTAAAAGACAATATCAATGCCCCTTAGAAGAGAGGTGGAGGATAGAGTGGAATAAAAAGACAATATCAATGCCCCGTGGAAGAGTGTTGGAGGTTACTGTGGAATAAAAAGACAATATCAATGCCCTGTGTAAGAAACTTGGAGGTCACAGTATCTTAACAAGACGGTTTTAATGCCCCTTGGAAGAGTCGTGGACATCGCAGAGGAATAAAAAGACAATATCAATGCACTTAGAAGAGCTGTGGAGCTCAGAGCGGTTTAACCAGACGATTTTAATGCCCCTTGGAAGAGACTTGGATGTCACAGTAGCTTAACAAGACGGTTTTAATGCCCCTTGGAAGAGTGGTGGAGGTCGCAATGGAATAAAAAGACAATATCAATGCCCCGTTGAATAGACATGGACGTTACAGTAGCTAAAAAAGATGTTTTTAATGCACCTTGGGAGAGTGGTGGAAGTCGTAGTGGAATAAAAAGACAATATCAATGCACCTTGAAAGAGTAATGTAGGTTACAGTGGAATAAAAAGACAATATCAATGCCTCTTGCAAGAGCTGTAGAGTACAGAGTGGTTTAAATTGACAGTTTTAATGCACCTTGGAAGAGACGTGGAGGTCACACTAGCTTAACAAGATGGTTTTAATGCCACATGGAAGAGTGGTGGAGGTTGCAGTGGATTAAAAAGACAATATCAATGCCCCGTGAAAGAGACGTTAAGTTCACAGTAGCTTAACAGGATGGTTTTAATGCCCTTTGGAAGAGTGGTGAAGGTCGCAGTGGATTAAAAAGACAATATCAATGCCCTTTGGAAGAGTGGTGGAGGTCGCAGTGGAATAAAAATACAATATCAATGACCCTTGGAATAGTGGTGGAGGTCACAGTGGAATAAAAAGACAATATTAATGCCCCTTGGAATAGTGGTGGATGTTACAGTGGAATAAAAAGACAATATCAATGCCCCTTGGAAGAGTGGTGGATGTTACAGTGGAATAAAAAGACAATATCAATGCCCCTTGGAAGAGTTGTGGAGTTCACAGTGGTTTAACCAGAAGGTTTTAAGGCACCGTGGAATAGATGTGGAGCTCACAGTAGCTAAAAAAGATGGTTTTAATGCTTCTTGGAAGAGTGATGGAGGTCGCAGTGGATAAAAAAGACAAAATCAATGCCCCTTGGAAGAGTGGTGGAGGTTACAGTGGAATAAAAAGACAATATCAATGCCTCTTGAAAGAGCTGTGGAGTTCAGAGTGGTTTAAATTGACGGTTTTAATGCCCCTTGGAAGAGACGTGGAGGTCACAGTAGCTTAACAAGACGGTTTTAATGCCCCTTGGAAGAGTGGTGGAAGTCGCAGTGGAATGAAAAGACAATATCAATGCCCCTAGGAAGACTGCTGGAGATTACAATGGAATAAAAAGACAATATCAATGCCTCTTGCAAGAGCTGTGGAGTTCAGAGTGGTTTAAATTGACGGCTTTAATGCCCCATGGAAGAGAAGTGGAGGTCACAGTAGCTTAATAAGACGGTTTTATTGCCACATGGAAAAGTGGTGGAGGTCGCAGTGGATAAAAAAGACAATATCAATGCCCCCTGGAAGAGTCGTGGAGGTGGCAGTGGAATAAAAAGACAATATCAATGCCCCTTGGAAGAGTGGTGGAGTTTACAGTGGAATAAAAAGACAATTTCAATGCCCCGCGAAAGAGACATGGATGTCACAGTAGCTTAAAAAGACGGTTTTAATGTCCCTTGGAAGAGAGGTGAAAGTCGCAGTGGAATAAAAAGACAATATCAATGCCCCTTGGAAGAGTGCTGGAGGTTACAGTGGAATTAAAAACAATATCAAACCCCTTGCAAGAGCTGTGGAGTTGAGAGTGGTTTAAATTGACGGTTTTAAGGCCCCTTGGAACAGACGTGGAGGTCACAGTAGATTAACAAGACTGTTTTAATGCCCCTTGGAAGAGTGGTGGATTTCGAAGTGGATTAAAAAGACAATGTCAATGCTCCTTGAAGGAGTGGTTGAAGTCTCCGTGAAATAAAAAGACAATATCAATGCCCCTTGGAAGAGTGTTGGAGGTTCCAGTGGAATAAAAAGACAATATCAGTGCCCTGTGGAAGAGACATGGAGGTCACAGTAGCTTAACAAGACGGTTTTAATGCCGCTTGGAAGAGTAGTGGAGGTCGTAGTGGAATAAAAAGACAATATCAATGCCTCTTGGAAGAGCTGTGGAGTTCAGACTGGTTTAACCAGACGGTTTTAATGCCCCTTGGAAGAGAAGTGTAGGTCACAGTAGCTTAACAAAACTGTTTTAATGCCCCATGGAAGAGTGGTGGAGGTCGCAGTGGATTAAAAAGACAATATCAATGCCCCTTAGAAGAGTGGTGGAGGTCGCAGTGGAATAAAAAGACAATATCAATTCCCCTTGAAAGAGATGTGGAGGTCGCCGTGGAATAAAAGAATAATATTAATGCCTCGTGGAAGAGACTTGGAGGTCACAGTAGCTTAACAAGATGGTTTTAATGCCCCTTGGAAGAGAGGTGGAGGTCGCAGTGGAATGAAAAGACAATATCAATGCCCCTTGAAAGAGTGGTGGAGGTTACAGTGGAATAAAAAGACAATGTCAATGACCCTTGGAAGAGTGGTGGAGGTCGCAGTGGAATAAAAAGACAATATCAATGCCCCTTGGAAGAGTGGTGGAGGTTACAGTGGAATAAAAAGACAATATCAATGCCCCTTGGAGGAGCTCTGGAGTTCACAGTGGTTTAACCAGAAGGTTTTAAGGCACCGTGGAATAGATGTGGAGGTCACAGTAGCTAAACAAGATGGTTTTAATGCTTCTTGGAAGAGAGATGGAGTTTGCAGTGGATTAAAAAGACAAAATCAATGCCCCTTGGAAGAGTGGTAGAGGTTACAGTGGAATAAAAAGACAATATCAATGAATCTTGCAAGAGCTGTGAAGTTCAGAGTGGTTTAAATTGAAGGTTTTAATGCCCCTTGGAAGCGACATGGAGTTCACAGTAGCTTAAGAGGATGGTTTTAATGCCCCTTGGAAGAGTGGTGGATGTCGCAGTGGGTTAAAAAGACATTATCGATGCCCCTTGGAAGAGTGGTGGAGGTCGCAGTGGAATAAAAAGAAAATATCAATGCCCCTTAGACGAGTGGTGGAGGTTACAGTGGAAAAAAAGACAATATCAATGTTCCTTGGAAGAGTGGTGGAGGTCGCAGTGGAATAAAAAGACAATATCAATGCCCCGTGGAAGGGACGTGGAGGTCACAGTAGCTTAACAAGACGGTTTTAGTGCCCCTTGGAAGAGTGGTGGAGGTCGCAGTGGATTAAAAGGACAATATTAATGCCCCTTAGAAGAGTGGTGGAGGTCGCAGTGGAATAAAAAGACAATATCAATGCCTCGTGGAAGAGACTTGGAGGTCACAGTAGCTTAACAAGATGGTTTTAATGCCCCTTGGAAGAGAGGTGGAGGTCGCAGTGGAATAAAAAGACAATATTAATGCCCTTGGAAGAGTGGTGGAGGTTAAAGTGGAATAAAAAGACAATATCAATGACCCTTGGAAGAGTGGTGGAGGTCGCATTGGAATAAAAAGACAATATTAATGCCCCTTGGAAGAGTGGTGGAGGTCGCAGTAAAATAAAACGACAATATCAATGCCCCTTGGAAGAGTTGTGGAGGTTACAGTGGAATAAAAAGACAATATCAATGCCCCTTGGAAGAGCTGTGGAGTTCACAGTGGTTTAACCAGAAGGTTTTAAGGCACCGAGTAATAGACGTGGAGGTCACAGTAGCTAAACAAGACGGTTTTAATGCTTTTTGGAACAGTGACGGAGGTCGCAGTGGATTAAAAAGACAAAATCAATGTCCCTTGGAAGAGTGGTGGAGGTTACAGTGGAATAAAAAGACAATATCGATGCCTCCTGCAAGAGCTGTGGAGTTCAGAGTGGTTTAAATTGAAGGTTTTAATGCAACTTGGAAGAGACGTGGAGGTCACAGCAGCTTAAGAAGACGATTTTAGTGCCCCTTGGAAGAGTGGTGGAGGTCGCAGAGTATTAAAAAGACATTATCGATGCCCCTTGGAAGAGTGGTGGAGGTCACAGTGGAATAAAAAGAAAATATCAATGCCCCTTAGAAGAGTGGTGAATGTTACAGTGGAAAAAAAGACAATATCAATGTTCATTGGAAGAGGGGTGAAGGTCGCAGTGGGATAAAAAGACAATATCAATGTCTGTTGTAAGAGTGGTGGATTAAAAAGACAATATCAATGAACCTTGGAAGAGTGGTCGAGGTCGCAGTGGAATAAAAAGACAATATCAATGCCCCTTGGAAGAGTGGTGGAGGTTACAGTGGAATAAAAAGACAATATCAATGCCTCTTGGAAGAGTGGTGGAGGTTACAGTGGAATAAAAAGACAATATCAATGCCCCGTGGAAGAGACGTGGACATCACAATAGCTTAACAAGACGGTTTAAATGCCCCTTGGCAGAGTGGTGGAGGTCACAGTGGAAAAAAACGACAATAACAGTGCCCTGTGGAAGAGACGTGGAGGTAGACCAGTAGTGTTATGTTCTGCTACCAAAGCTAAGGAAAGAGAGGAGATCTGTCCCTACTATAAGACTCAGCTGAATCCCTACGATGTAACAGGGAACCTGATCCTGCGATCAGACCTGCTAAAGTCCTAATCTAGTCTGTACGGAGACCTATAGATGTGGGGAGGGAATCCCTACAAGTACTAAGGACTGGGAGGAATATGGGACACCTCCTAACAGAAATAGTAGCAGACAGAAGAACAAACAAAATAGATAGAACATAGAGGTCCGTAGACCAAGCAAACTAACAGAGTTAGATACAGAGCACAGGCTAGCTAGAAAGTAGATATACAATGAAGTCCAGCAAAGCCAGAAGGGCGGAGCAGGATTAAATAGGCCAACAAGGTCATGTGACCAGCAAAGGAAAAAAAACCTAACAGCAAGGTTCTAACAGTACCCCCCCTTCTAAGAGGATCCTCCGGATCCCCTAGGACCAGGCTTATCAGGAAATCTCCTGTGAAACGCTCTGATAAGTCTGGACGCGGAAACATCATCTGACCTCACCCAAGAGTTATCCTCGGGTCCGAAACCTTTCCAGGCCACAAGATACTGCAAACTACCTCTATACCGTCTAGAGTCAAGGATGCGAGAAATTTCATATTCCCCGTCCTCCACCACCGGAGGAACAGAGGCAGAGGCGTCACCATCCGACACGACAGCTTTTTTTAACAGAGAGACATGAAAGACCGGATTAATTCTCCAGGAGGTAGGAACCTCCAACCTAACAGCAGATTGGTTGACAACCTGAAGCACCTTAAAGGGCCCTACAAACTTGGGACCCAATTTCTTAGAAGGAATCCTCAACCGCAGATTCCTAGAGGACAACCAAACCATGTCACCAACAGCGAACAAAACCTCCTGTCGTTTCCTATCAAAGTAGTCTTTAGATTTTCTGTTGGCCTCCTGAAGATTACCACGCACATCCGTCCAAACTCTTTCCAAATCACCGGAAAAATTCTCCTCCTCAGGCACGGCAGATCCCAACTTGGAGAACGACCCAAACGACGGATGTCTCCCAGAACAACAAAAAAAAGGCGAACAACCAGCAGAAGAAGATGTATGATTGTTCAGAGCAAATTCGGCAAGTGGCAGAAACTCAGACCACCCCTCTTTATTGTCTGCCACAAAACAACGCAAGAACTGCTCAACATCCTGGTTTTTCCTTTCTGTCTGGCCATTAGATTCAGGATGGTATCCGGACGAAAACGACAAATGAATTCCCAACCTGTCACAAAAGGCACGCCAAAAACGAGCCACGAACTGAGGACCCCTATCAGAAACAATGTCAGTAGGAACGCCATGAAGTCTGACAATTTCCTTGACAAAGGCCTTAGCGAGAGTTTTAGCGCAGGGCAGTTTGACGAAGGGAACCAAGTGACACATCTTGCTAAAACGGTCCACGACCACCCAGATGACAGTAAAACCCTCAGAGGGGGGAAGGTCAGTTATAAAGTCCATAGCCAAATGTGTCCAAGGAGCACTGGGGACCTCCAAAGGACAAAGCAACCCCGCAGCAGGAGTATGTGAGGACTTGGATCTAGCACATATAGTACATTGGCGCACCCACTTAATGACTTCCTTCTGCCATCCAGGCCACCAAAAACTGCGACCCACCAGTCTCTTGGTCTCAGAGATTCCGGGAAGACCTGCCAACCGAGATTCGTGACACTCAACAAACAAATCTCTCCTAAAGGTCCCAGGCACAAACAACCTCCCATGAGGAGTGTTAGATGGGGCATTCTCCTGAGCTTTAAGAATCTCATCTTCCAAAACGGAGTCTAAAGCAGCTATCACAACACCTTCTTGTAAAATGTTTTCCTCTTTCTCAGCACCGACTATGGGAGAAAAACTGCGAGACAAGGCATCCGCCTTAACATTCTTAGTACCAGGGATGTAAGTAACGGAGAAATTAAACCGCGAGAAAAACAGTGCCCACCTAGCCTGACGGGCATTCAGGCGCTTGGCAGCATCAAGATATATCAGATTTTTATGATCCGTAAGAACCTGAACGGGAAATTCCGCACCTTCCAAGAAGTGGCGCCAGTGTTCAAATGCGAGTTTAATAGCCAATAATTCCCGATTACCAATATCGTAATTCAATTCAGTCTCCGAAAATTTTTTGGAAAAAAAGGCACAGGGATGTAATCCATCCCCGTTATCCTGAGACAATACTGCGCCAACCCCCACAGAGGAAGCATCAACCTCAACCAAAAACGGCCTAGTAACATCAGGCTGCATAAGGATGGGAGCAGAGGTGAACCTCTCCTTGAGATACACAAAAGCTTCAATGGCCTCAGAAGACCACTGAACCGCATCAGCACCTTTCCTGGTGAGATCAGTCAGAGGTTTGACAATACTAGAAAAATTTTTTATGAATTTTCTATAGTAATTGGCGAAACCCAAAAACCTCTGTATCGATTTCAAACCAATAGGCCTAGGCCATTCCTGCACAGCCTGAACCTTAACCGGATCCATCTCAAAACCTTTGCTGGAGATAATGTAGCCCAAAAAACTAATTCTCTGTACAGCGAACTCACATTTCTCCAGCTTAGCAAAAAGCGAATTGTCCATTAATAACTGTAATACCTCACGCACGCTCCGCCAATGAGACTCCAGATCTGGCGAATAAATCAAAATGTCATCCAAATACACAACCACATTTTTACCAATCAAAGGTCTAAGGATGTCATTAATCAGATTCTGAAAAAATGCAGGAGCATTAGTAAGACCAAAAGGCATAACCAGATTCTCAAAATGACCCACAGGAGTGTTAAAAGCAGTCTTCCATTCATCACCCTCCTTCATGCGCAACAGATTGTATGCCCCCTTAAGGTCAATTTTAGAGAACCACTTGGCCCCCAATAACTGGTTAAACAGATCAGGAATCAATGGCAGTGGGTAAGGATTGCGTACCGTAATTTTGTTAATCTCACGGAAATCCAGACAAGGACGTAAACCGCCGTCCTTTTTTTTAACAAAAAAAAATCCAACCGCCACAGGAGACTTAGAGGGCCTAATGTGACCGGCGGCCAAACTTGTCTGTATGTATTCCTCCAAAGCCTTCCTCTCAGGAATAGTAAGGTTAAATAAACAACTTTTAGGAAGAGTCGCTCCAGGGACAAATTCAATAGAACAATCATAGTCTCTATGGGGAGGCAAAACCTGTGATTCTTTCTCAGAAAAAACTCTCCAAAAATCCTGAATAGGAACAGGCAATTCTCCCCTATCCAAAGCTGCAATACGCCCGTTACAACACTTGTCATAACATTTATGGCTCCAGGATTTAATTTCACTGGTAGACCAATCCAGTACAGGATTGTGAAATTTTAACCAGGGCAAACCCAATATTACTGGAGAAGGCAAGTTATTCAACACTACCAAATCCAATTTCTCATGGTGAACACCATTAATAGTGAGAGGAAATTCACTGACCTTGAGAGTAATATTCTTCAAAGGGGAGCCATCCACAGAAACCACAGCAATGGGGGATGATAAAGGTTCAGGTTTTAAATTGAGTTTTTCCACGAATCCCCCGTCAATTACATTCAGTGTAGACCCGCAAT
This sequence comes from Phyllobates terribilis, assembly GCF_046119375.1. NCBI lineage: Eukaryota > Metazoa > Chordata > Amphibia > Anura > Dendrobatidae > Phyllobates > Phyllobates terribilis. The sequence continues at coordinate 15,299,221 of NW_027362775.1, read as the reverse complement.
CAACAAACACCCGAAATTCCATTAATTTTTCCTGAGCAATCGTGGAAGCAGCTAAAAATATACCCTTGGAATTTAAACAGGCAATACGGGCGTGACTGACCATTTTTTTTTCTTTCTTTATACGAAGCTCACAGCCTTTAATCAAATGACCAGATTTTCCGCAATAGAAACACAAGCCTTCCGAAAAACGACGATCTTTTTCTTGAGAGCGAGGTGCCACCGATCCAATCTCCATCGGTTCACCACTGTTAGTACACACATTATCATAACCAGAAACTGACATAGCAGAGGATTTGCTCTCATTAACCCTAGCACGCAGTCTTCTATCCACCCGTATAGCTAATTGCATAGCCTGTTGCAAATCCTCAGGTGTAGGATAAGCAATTAGCAGGTCTTTAACCCTTTCACTGAGCCCAGCAAGAAATAGACTTTTCAGAGCAGAATCGTTCCACCCTGTTTGAGTGGACCAACGACGAAAATGTGTACAATATTTTTCCACATTACCTGATCCTTGTTTTAAACGTCTCAACTCAGTCTCAGCTGATGTCACACGGTCAGGATCATCATATAATAGTCCTAAAGCAGAAAAAAAACTATCCACTAATCTGAAGCATGTATCACTAGGTTGCAAAGAAAAGGCCCACTCCTGAGGCTCTTTGCGCAAAAGTGACATTATGAACCCTACGCGCTGGGATTCATCCCCAGAGGACTTGGGTCTCAAACGAAAATACAATAAGCAAGCATTTTTAAATGAAAAAAATTCTCGATGTTCACCAAAAAATAAATCCGGCAAACATACCTTAGGCTCCAAGAAATATGCTCCAGGACAGTTACTCACGTGCTGACGGAGCTCGGCCACTTCCAGAGAGAGTCCCTGCAGGTGTTTAGCCAAATCCTGAACCGACACCATGATGGAACAAAAAAAATCTTTCCTTAGAGAATTTGCAGGCTGGACTTACTGTTATGTTCTGCTACCAAAGCTAAGGAAAGAGAGGAGATCTGTCCCTACTATAAGACTCAGCTGAATCCCTACGATGTAACAGGGAACCTGATCCTGCGATCAGACCTGCTAAAGTCCTAATCTAGTCTGTACGGAGACCTATAGATGTGGGGAGGGAATCCCTACAAGTACTAAGGACTGGGAGGAATATGGGACACCTCCTAACAGAAATAGTAGCAGACAGAAGAACAAACAAAATAGATAGAACATAGAGGTCCGTAGACCAAGCAAACTAACAGAGTTAGATACAGAGCACAGGCTAGCTAGAAAGTAGATATACAATGAAGTCCAGCAAAGCCAGAAGGGCGGAGCAGGATTAAATAGGCCAACAAGGTCATGTGACCAGCAAAGGAAAAAAAACCTAACAGCAAGGTTCTAACAAGTAGCTTAATAAGACGGTATTAATGCACCTTAGAACAGTGGTGGAGGTTACAGTGGAATAAAAGACAATATCAATGCCCTTTGGAAGAGTGGTGGAGGTCGCAGTGGAATAAAAAGCCAATATGAATGCCCCTTGGAAGAGCTATTGAGTACACAGTGGTTTAACCAGAAGGTTTTAAGGCACCGTGGAATAGACGTGGAGGTCACAGTAGCTAAACAAGACGGTTTTAATGCTTCTTGGAAGAGAGATGGAGGTCGCAGTGGATTAAAAAGACAAAATCAATGCCCCTTGGAAAAGTGGTGGAGATTACAGTGGGTTAAAAAGACAATATCAATGCCTCTTGCAAGAGCTGCGGAGTTCAGAGTCGTTTAAATTGAATGTTTTAATGCCCCTTGGAAGAGACGTGGAGGTCACAGTGGAAAAAAAAGACAATATCAATTGTTCCTTTGAAGAGGGGTGAAGGTCGCAGTGGAATGAAAAAATCAATGTCTGTTGGAAGAGTGGTGGAGGTCGCAGTGGATTAAAAAGACAATATCAATGCCCCTTGGAAGAGTTGTGGAGGTCGCAGTGGAATTAAAAGACAATATCAATGCCCCGTGGAAGGGACGTGGAGGTCACAGTAGCTTAACAAGACGGTTTTAATGCCCCTTGGAAGAGCGGTGGAGGTCGCAGTGGATTTAAAAGACTATCACATCCCCTTGGAAGAGTGGTGGAGGTCGCAGTGGAAAAAAAAGACAATATCAATGCCCCTTGGAGGAGTGGTGGAGGTCGCAATGGAATAAAAAGACAATATCATTGCCCCGTGGAAGGGAAGTGGAGGTCACAGTAGCATAACAAGACGGTTTTATTGCCCATAGGAAGAGTGGTGGAGGTCGCAGTGGATAAAAAAGACAATATCAAAGCCCCTTGGAAGAGTGCTGGAGGTCGCAGTGGAAAACAGAGACAATATCAATGCCCCTTGGAAGAGTGTTGGAGGTTACAGACGTATAAAAAGACAATATCAATGCCTCTTGGAAAAGCTGTGGAGTACAGAGTGGTTTAACCAGAGGGTTTAATGCCCCTTGGAAGAGACGTGGAGGACACAGTAGCTTATCAAGACAGTTTTAATGCCCCTTGGAAGAGAGGTGGAGGTCGCAGTGGATTAAAAAGACAATATCAATGCCCCTTAGAAGAGTGGCGGAGGTCGCAGAGAATTAAAAGACAATATCAATTCCCCTTGGAAGAGATGTGGAGGTTGCAGTGGAATAAAAAGACAATATCAATGCCTCGTGGAAGAGACTTGAAGGTCACAGTAGCTTAACAAGATGGTTTTGATGCCCCTTGGAAGAGAGGTGGAGGTCGCAGTGGAATAAAAATACAATATCAATGCCCCTTGGAAGAGTGGTGGAGGTTACAGTGGAATAAAAATACAATATCAATGACCCTTGGAAGAGTGGTGGAGGTCGCAGTGGAATAAAAAGACAATATTAATGCCCCTTGGAAGAGTGGTGGAGGTCACAGTAAAATAAAAAGACAATATCAATGCCCCTTGGAAGAGTGGTATAGGTTACAGTGGAATTAAAAGACAATATCAATGCCCCTTGGAAGAGCTGTGGAGTTCACAGTGGTTTAACCAGTAGGTTTTAAGGCACCGTGGAATAGACGTGGAGGTCACAGTAGCTAAGCAAGACGGTTTTAATGCTTCTTGGAAGAGTGATGGAGGTCGCAGTGGATTAAAAAGACAAAATCAATGCCCCTTGGAAGAGTGGTGGAGGTTACAGAGGAATAAAAAGACAATATCGATGCCTCTTGCAAGAGCTGTGGATTTCAGAGTGGTTTAAATTGACGGTTTTAATGCCCATTGGAAGAGACGTGGAGGTCACAGTAGCTTAACAAGACGGTTTTAATGCCGCTTGGAAGAGTGGTGGAGGTTACAGTCGAAAAAAAAGACATATATCAATGCCTCTTGGAAGAGCTGTGGAGTTCAGAGTGGTTTAACCAGACGGTTTTAATTCCCCTTGGAAGAGACGTGGAGGTCACAGTAGCTTATCAAAACTGTTTTAATGCCCCTTGGAAGAGTGGTGGAGGTCGCAGTGGATTAAAAAGACAATATCAATGCCCCTTAGAAGATTGGTGGAGGTCTCAGTGGAATAAAAAGACAATATCAATTCCACTTGGAAGAGATGTGGAGGTCGCAGTGGAATAAAAAGACAAGATCAATACCTCGTGGAAGAGACTTGTAGGTCACAGTAGCTTAAGAAGATGGTTTTAATGCCCCTTGGAAGAGAGGTTGAGGTCGCAGTGGAATATAAAAACATTATCAATGCCACTTGGAAGAGTGGTGGAGGTTGCAGTGGAAAAAAAGACAATATCAATGACCCTTGGAAGAGTGGTGGAGGTTACAGTGGGAAAAAAAGACAATATCAATGCCTCTTGCAAGAGCTGTGGAGTTCAGAGTGGTTTAAATTTATGGTTTTAATGCCCCTTGGAAGAGACGTGGAGGTCACAGTAGCTTAAGAAGACGATTTTAATGCCCCTTGGAAGAGTGGTGGAGGTCGCAGAGGATTAAAAAGACATTATCGATGCCCCTTGGAAGAGTGGTGGAGGTCGCAGTGGAATTAAAAGAAAATATCAATGCCCCTTAGAAGAGTGGTGGAGGTTACAGTGGAAAAAAAGACAATATTAATGTTCCTTGGAAGAGGGGTGAAGGCCGCAGTGTTATAAAAAGACAATATCAATGTCTGTTGAAAGAGTGGTGGAGGTCGCAGTGGATTAAAAAGACAATATCAATGCATCTTGGAAGAGTGGTAGGAGGTCGCAGTTGAATAAAAAGACAATATCAATGCCCCATGGAAGGGACGTGGAGGTCACAGTAGCTTAACAAGACAGTTTTAATGCCCCTTGGAAGAGTGGTGGACGTCGCAGTGGATTAAAAGGACTATCAAATCCCCTTGGAAGAGTGGTGGAGGTCACAGTGGAAAAAAAAGACAATAGCAATGCCCATTCGAAGAGTGGTGTAGGTTACATTTGAATAAAAAGACAATATCAATGCCTCTTGGAATAGCTGTGGAGTTCAGAGTGGTTTAACAATGCGGTTTTAATGCCCCTTGGAAGAGACGTGGAGGTCACAGAAGCTTATCAAGACAGTTTTAAAGCCCCTGGCAGGAGTGGTAGAGGTCGCAGTGGATTAAAAAGACAATATCAATGCCCCTTGGAAGAGTGGTGGAGGTTACAGTGGAATAAAAAGACAATATCAATGCCCTTTGGAAGAGTGGTGGAGGTTACAGTGTAATAAAAAGACAATATCAATGTCCCTTGGAAGAATGGTGGAGGTAACAGTGGAATAAAAAGACAATATCAATGCCCCTTGGAAGTGTGGTAGAGGTTCCAATTAAATAAAAAGACAATATCAATGCCCCTTGGAAGAGACGTGGAGGTCACAGTGGAATAAAAAGACAATATTAATGCCCCTTGGAAGAGTGGTGGAGGTCGCAGTAAAATAAAAAGACAATATCAATGCCCCTTAGAAGAGTGGTGGAGGTTAGAGTGGAATGAAAAGACAATATCAATGCCCCTTGGAAGAGCTGTGGAGTTCACAGTGGTTTAACCAGAAAGTTTTAATGCACCGTGGAATAGACGTGGAGGTCACAGAAGCTTAACAAGACGGTTTCAATGCTTCTTTGAAGAGTGATGTAGGTCGCAGTGGAATAAAAAGACAATAACAATGCCCTGTGGAAGAGACGTGGAGGTCACAATAGCTTAACAAGACGGTTTTAATTCACCTTAGAACAGTGGTGGAGGTTACAGTGGAATAAAAGACAATATCAATGCCCTTTGGAAGAGTGGCGAAGGTCGCAGTGGAATAAAAAGACAATATCAATGCCCCTTGGAAGAGTGGTGTAGGTCGCAGTGGAATAACCTCACTGGTACATACTCTGCATAACTTCTCTGCTTTCTGTGTCTGCTGTAGTCTAATGCTCTGCTTTGCTGATTCACCTCACTGGTACATGCTCTGCATAACTTCTCTGCTTTATCTGTCCCACTCCATTCAATACCCACATATGTCTGTCCCTTCCCCACTATAGATCTTATCTGATTTTTAACGGTGCTTAACTGCAGAGACTAGAGTCCTAGCTCTGTGTTTGATCACCCAGCCATCTCCTGGTGAGACGACCAACTGCTAATTTAGCCATATGCAGCTCCCACAATGCCCTTCACCTGATAGTTTAATGTGCCCTATATATTTAGAAGCTCTGTAAGGGGTGCACTTGTGCTGGGGTGTGCACGCGTCTTCTTGTGCAAAGTGGCTTCGGAGATAATTGGCAGTTATTTCAGAGGCAGTTAGTCAGGGCAGGAGTCAGGTAACCAACACTTTGACCACTTACTTTCTTTTAACTATGTTTCTGTTAGCTCTCACTTTTTCCTCTATAGTCCTCCACTTTCTAGTAACCCCTCAAATCCCTACACCTAGTAAGAAACTCTTCATCTCTCCCTCCATCCTTCCCATTCATCTCACCTCCACCTCCAAATTATTCCTAAACATTCAATCCTGGATCTCCAAACACAGACAGCCACCTCATGCTCTCTCTTGCTCACACCTGCTAACACTTTCTCTGCTCCTCCTCACTGCTGAAGATATCTCTCCAAATCCTGGTCCTCCTTGCCATATCCCCACAGTTACTTATTCCTCGTATCCATGACCTTCCAGAAACTGTCGCAACCCTTCTAACCTCATACCCATCCAACCAATCCCCACTCCCTTAGTTGCTCTAATAGGAGCTCTATGGAACGCTCGCTCTGTCTGCAACAAACTTTCCTTCATCCACGATCTTTTCATTACAAACAAACTTTCCTTCCTCGTCATCAATGAAACCTTGCTCACCCCCTCTGACACAGCCTCCCCAGCTGCACTTTCATATGGCGGATTCCACCTTTCCCACACCCCCCGCCCCAACGGCAAACATGGCGGAGGCGTAGGTTTTCTCCTATCAGAACACTGCGCTTTCACCCAAATCCCACTGCCACCCTCCGTTACACTCCCCTCTTTTGAGGTGCACTGTGTGCGCATCTATTCCCCCTCCAACCTCCAACTGGCCGTCGTTTACCGACCCCCAGGGCAAGCCACCACCTTCTTAGACCACTTCACCACCTGGCTGCATCACTTCCTCTCCACTGACATCCCCACTATCATAATGGGTGACTTCAACATCCCCATTAACACTTCCCACTCGTTTGTCTCTAAGTTCCTATCTATCACTTCCTCCTTTGGACTCACTCAATGGTCATCCACACCCACCCACAAAGATGGTCACACACTGGACCTCTTCTTCACCCACCTCTGTTCCCTATCTAACCTCTCTAACTCACCTCTCCCTCTCTCTGATGACAGCCTACTTATATTCTCTTCTCTCTCCTCCCCGGGGCAACAATCCCCACTCCACCAACTTGCATACCCTCGCAGAAATCTCAAACACCTTGACTTAAACTCACTCTCTGAATCCCTCCTCCCTCTTACAGACATAAATTTCTTACACGATGCAGACGTTGCTGCTGCTTCAAATATCACCACAATAGCTGCAGCTCTAGACTCGATCGCCCCTCTCACACACACCACATCTCGCACATTCAACAGGCAATCCTGGCACACTAAACTTACTAAAGAACTGCGCCGGGCCTCCAGGGTTGCGGAGCGGAGATGGAAAAGGTCTCACTCCATCGAGCACTTCATCGCATTCAAGCAATCCCTCACTAATTTCAACTTTGCACTCACTACAGCAAAACAAACCTACTTCTCATCTCTCATATCCTCCCTATCTCACAACCCTAAACAGCTATTTAACATTTTCAACTCTCTCCTTCGTCGCCCTGCACCTCCTCCCTCTTCTCTCATCTCAGCCGACGACTTTGCCTCATTCTTCAAACAGAAGATTGACACCATCAGACAAAACTTTTGCCTATAGTCCACACAACCCCTCCTCATATCTATTCAACCCTCCTCCTCCAAACCCCATTTCTCCACCATTACAGAAGGTCAAGTCTCCTCTTTACTCTCCAAATCACACCTCACCACCTGCGAACTTGACCCATTCCCATCCCCCCTCATCACTAATCTTTCCACAGTGTTCATCCAAACCCTAACCCACCTCTTCAATCTGTCACTAACAACCGGTGTCTTCCCCTCATGTTTCAAACATGCCGCAATCACACCCATCCTCAAAAAGCCCTCCCTTGACCCTTCCTCTCTGACTAGCTACCGCCACATATCACTCCTACCCTTTGCCTCAAAACTACTAGAACAACATGTCCACCTTGAACTGTCCTCCCAACTCTACTCCTGCTCCCTCTTTGACCGCCTGCAATCTGGCTTCCGACCGCATCACTCGACTGAAACTGCCCTGACCAAAGTCACCAACGACCTACTGAATGCCAAATCCAAGCGACACTACTCCATGCTCCTCCTTCTGGACCTGTCATCTGCCTTTGACACAGTGGACCATTCCCTCTTACACCACCTCCTCATCTCGCCCCGTATCTGTCGGTGTCCCACAAGGTTCAGTTCTAGGACTTCTGCTCTTCTCCATCTAAACCTTTGGCCTGGGACAGCTCATAGAGTCTCACGGTTTTCAGTATCACCTCTATGCTGACGACACACAGATCTACCTCTCTGGACCCGATATCTCCTCCTTACTAACCAAAATCCCACAATGTCTGTCCGCCATGTCATCCTTCTTCTCTGACAGATTTCTAAAACTCAACATGGATAAAACAGAGTTCATCATCTTTCCACCCTCTCATTCACATCCCCCATCTGACCTAGCCATCAACTTCAATGGCTGTTCACTCTCCCCAGTCACACAAGCTCGCTGCCTTGAAGTAACCCTGGACTCTGATCTCTCCTTCAAGCCACATATCCAAGCCCTTTCCACTTCCTGCCGACTCCAACTCAAAAACATCTCCCGGATCCGTGCATTCCTCAGCAAAGACTCTGCAAGAAAACTAGTGCATACCCTCATCATATCCCGCCTCGACTACTGCAACCTCCTGCTCCGTGGCCTCCCTTACAACACTCTAGCGCGTCTGAAATCTCTCCTAAGCTCTGCTGCTTGACTAATTCACCTGACACCCCGCTATTCCCCCTGCCTCTCCTCTCTGTCAATCTCTTCACTGGCTCCCCATTGCCCAGAGAATCCAGTTCAAAACTCTAACCATGGCATACAAAGCCATCCACAACCTGTCTCCCCCATACATCTGTGACCTAGTCTCCCGGTACTTTCCTGCACGCAACCTCCGATCCTCACAAGATCTCCTTCTCTACTCCCCTCTTATCTCCTCCTCCCACAATCGTATACAAGATTTCTCCCCTGCATCCCCCCTACTCTGGAACTCTCTACCCCAACACATCAGACTCTCGCCGACCGTGGAAACCTTCAAAAGAAACCTGAAGACCCACCTCTTCCGACAAGCATACAACCTGCAGTAACCACCGCTGCACGACCAGCTCTGCCCTCACCTAATGTATCCTCACCCATCCCGTCTAGAACGTGAGCCCTCGCGGGCAGGGTCCTCGCTCCTCCTGTACCAGTCGCTGACTCGTTTTGTTAAGATTATGTAAATGCTTTTGTTATGTATATCCCTATCACATGTAAAGCGCCATGGAATAAATGGCGCTATAAAAATAAATAATAATAATAATAATAATAAGACAATATCAATGCCCCTTGGAAGAGTGCTGGAGATTACAATGGAATAAAAAGACAATATCAATGCCTCTTTCAAGAGCTGTTGAGTTCAAAGTGGTTTAAATTGATGGCTTTAATGCCCCTTGGAAGAGAAGTGGAGGTCACAGTAGCTTAATAAGGTGGCTTTAATGCCACATGGAAAAGTGGTGGAGGTCGCAGTGGATTAAAAAGACAATATCAATACCCCGAGGAAGAGTGGTGGAGGTCACAGTGGAATAAAAAGACAATATCAATGCCCCTTGGAAGAGTGGTGCAGGTTACAGTAGCTTAACAAGACGGTTTTAATGCCCCTTGGAAGAGTAGTGAAGGTCACAGTTGATTAAAAAAACAATATCAATGCCCCTTGGAAGAGTGGTGGAGGTTGCAGTGAAATAAAAAGGCAATATTAATGCCCCATAGAATTGACGTGGAGGTCAAAGTAGCTTAACAACACAGTTTTAATGGCCCTTGGAAGAGTGGTGGAGGCCGCAGTTGATTAAAAAGACAATATCAATGCCCCTTAGAAGAGAGGTGGAATTCGCAGTGGAATAAAAAGACAATGTCAATGCCACTTGGAAGAGTGGTGTAGGTTACAGTGGAATAAAAAGACAATATCAATGCCCCGTGGAATAGACATGTACGTGACAGTAGCTGAGCAAGACGGCTTTAATGCCCATTGGAAGAGTGGTGGAGGTTGCAGTGGATTAAAAAGACAATTTCAATGCCCATTGGAAGAGTGGTAGAGGTAGCAGTGGAATAAAAAGACTAAATAAATGCCCCTTGGAAGAGTGGTGGAGGTTAAAGTGGAATAAAAATACAATATCAATGCCCCATGGAAGAGTTGTGGAGGTCACTGTAGCTTAACAAGATGGTCTTAATGCCCCTTGGAAGAAACGTGGAGGTCACAGTGGATTAAAAAGACTATATCAATGCCCCTTGGAAAAGTGGTGGAGGACGCAGTGGATTAAAAGACAATATCAATGCCCCTTGGAAGAGTGGTGGAGGTCGCAGTGGAATAAAAAGACAATATCAATGCCCCGTGGAAGGGACGTGGAGGTCACAGTAGCTTTACAAGACGGTTTTAATGCCCCTTGGAAGGGAGTTGGAGGTCGCAGTTGATTAAAAAAACAATATCAATGCCCCTTGGAAGAGTGTTGGAGGTCGCAGTGGAATAAAAAGACAATATCAATGCCGCTTGGAAGAGTAGTGGATGTTACAGTCGAATAAAAAGACAATATCAATGCCTCTTGTAAGAGCTGTGGAGTTCACAGTGGTTTAACCAGAATGTTTTAAGACACCGTGGAATAGACGTGGAGGTCACAGTAGCTAAACAAGACGGTTTTAATGCTTCTTGGAAGAGTGGTGGAGGTTACAGTGGAATAAAAAGACAATATCAATGCCTCTTTCAAGAGCTGTGGAGTTCAGAGTGGTTTCAATTCATGGTTTTAATGCCCCTTAGAAGAGACGTGGAGGTCACAGTAGCTTAACAAGATGGTTTTAATGCCCCTTAGAAGGGTTTTGGAGGTTACAGTCGAATAAAAAGACAATATCAATGCCTCTTGGAAGAGCTGTGGAGTTCAGAGTGGTTTAACCAGACAGTTTTAATGCCCCATGGAAGAGACGTGGAAGTCACAGTAGCTTATCAAAACTGTTTTAATGCCCCTTGGAAGAGTGGGGGAGGTCGCAGTGGATTAAAAAGATAAGATCAATGCCCCTTAGTAGAGTGGTGGAGGTCACAGTGGAATAAAAAGACAATATCAATTCCACTTGGAAGAGATGTGGAGGTCGCAGTGGAATAAAAAGCCAATATCAATGCCTCGTGGAAGAGACATGGAGGTCACAGTAGCTTAACAAGATGGTTTTAATGCCCCTTGGAAGAGTGGTTGAGGTCGCAGTGGAATAAAAAGACAATATCAATGACCCCTTGGAAGAGCTGTGGAGTTCACAGTGGTTTAGCCAGAAGGATTTAAGGCACCGTGGAATAGACGTGGAGGTCACAGTAGCTAAACAAGACGGTTTTAATGCTTCTTGGAAGAGAGAAGGAGGTCGCAGTGGATTAAAAAGACAAAATCAATGTCCCTTGGAAGAGTAGTGGAGGTTACAGTGGAATAAAAAGACAATATCAATGCCTCTTGCAAGAGCTGTGGATTTCAGAGTGGTTTAAATTGACGGTTTTAATGCCCCTTGGAAGAGACGTGGAGGTCACAGTAGCTTAACAAGACGGTTTTAATGCCACTTGGAAGAGTGGTGGAGGTCGCAGTGGATTAAAAAGACATTATCGATGCCCCTTGGAAGAGTGGTGGAGGTTACAGTGGAAAAAAAAGACAATATCAATGTTCCTTGGAAGAGGGGAGAAGTTCGCAGTGGAATGAAAAGACAGTATCAATGTTCCTTGGAAGAGTGGTGGAGGTTCGCAGTGGATTAAAAAGACAATATCAATGCCCCGTGGAAGAGTGGTGGAGGTCGCAGTGGAATAAAAAGACAATATCAATACCCCGTGGAAGGGACGTGGAGGTCACAGTAGCTTAACAAGACGGTTTTAATGCCCCTTGGTATAGTGGTGGAGGTCGCAGTGGAATAATAAGACATTATCAATGCCCCTTGGAAGAGTGGTGGAGGTCGCAGTGGAATAAAAAGACAATATCAATGCCCCTTGGATGAGTGGTGGAGGTTACAGTCGAATAAAAAGACAATAATAATGCCCCTTGGAAGAGCTATGGAGTTCAGAGTGGTATAACCAGACATTTTTAAAGCTCCTTGGAAGAGACGTGGAGGACACAGTAACTTAACAAGATGGTTTTAATGCCCCTTGGAAGGGTGGTGGAGGTCGCTTTGGAATAAAAAAACAATATCAATGCCCCTTGGAAGATTAGTGGAGGTTCCAGTGGAATAAAAAGACAATATCAATGCCCCGTGGAAGAGATGTGGAGGTCACTGTAACTTAACAATATGGTTTTAATTCCCCTTGGAAGAGTGGTGGAGGTCGCAGTGGAATAAGAAGACAATGTCAATGCCCCTTGGAAGAGTGGTGGAGGTTAGAGAGGAATAAAAAGACAATACAAATTCCACTTGGAAGAGCTGTAGAGTTTAGAGTGGCATAGCCAGATGATTTTAATGCCCCTTGGAAGAGAAGTCGACGTCACAGTAGCATAACAAGACGGATTTAATGCCCCTTGGAAGAGTGGTGGAGGTTGCAGTGGATTAAAAAGACAATATCAATGCACCTTGGAAGAGTGGTGGAGGTCGCAGTGGAATAAAAAGACACAATCAATGCCCCTTTGAAGAGTGGTGGAGGTTACAGTGGAAAAAAAAGACAATATCAATGCCCCATGGAAGAGTTGTGGAGGTCACTGTTGCTTAACAAGATGGTCTTAATGCCCCTTGGAAGAGTGGTGGAGGTCGCAGTGGAATAAATAGACAATGTCAATGCCCCTTGGAAGAGTGGTGGAGGTTAGACTGGAATAAAAAGACAATACCAGTGCTCCTTGGAAGAGCTGTGGAGTTCAGAGTGGATTAAAAAGACAATATCAATGCCCCGTGGAATAGACATGGACGTGACAGTAGCTTAACAAGACTGCTTTAATGCCCCTTGGATTAGTGGCGGAGGTTGCAGTGGATTAAAAAGACAATATCAATGCCCATTGGAAGAGTGGTAGAGGTCGCAGTGGAATAAAAAGACAAAATCAATGCCCCTTGGAAGACTGCTGGAGGTAACAGTGGATTAAAAAGCCAATATCAATGCCCCTTGGAAGAGCAGTGGAGTTCAGAGTAGTTAATCCAGACGGTTTTAATGTCCATTGGAAGTGACATGGAGGTCACAGTAGCTTAAAAAGACATTTTTAATGCTCCTTGGAAAAGTGGTGGAGGTCGCAGTGGATTAAAAAGACAATATCAATGCCCCTTGGAAGAGTGGTGGAGGTGGCAGTGGAATAAAAAGACAATATCAATGCCCCTTGGAAGAGTGGTGGAGTTTACAGTGGAATACAAAGACAATATAAATGCCCCGTGAAAGAGATGTGGATGTCACATCCACATCTCTTTCACGGCGCATTGATATTGTCTTAACAAGACGGTTGGAATAAAAAGACAATATCAATGCCCTGTGTAAGAAACTTGGAGGTCACATTAGCTTAACAAGACGGTTTTAATGCCCCTTGGAAGAGTCGTGGATGTCGCAGAGGAATAAAAAGACAATATCAATGCACTTGGAAGAGTGCATAAGGTTACAATGGAATAAAAAGACATTGTCAATGACCCTTGGAGGAGGTGTGGAGCTCAGAGCAGTTTAACCAGACAGTTTTAATACCCCTTGGAAGAGACTTGGAGGTCACAGTAGCTTAACAAGACGGTTTTAATGCCCCTTGGAAGAGTGGTGGAGGTCACAGTGGAATAAAAATACAATATCAATGCCCCTTGAAAGAGTGGTGGAAGTTACAGTGAAATAAAAAGACAATATCAATGCCCCTTGGAAGAGCTGTGGAGTACTGAGTGGTTTAACCAAACGGTTTTAGTGCCCCTTGGAAGAGACCTGGAGGTCACAGTAGCTTAACAAGACAGTTTTAATGCCCCTTGGAAGAGTGGTGGAGGTCGCAGTGGATTAAAAAGACAATATCAATGCCTCTTGCAAGAACTGTGGAGTCCAGAGTGGTTTAAATTGATGGTTTTAATGCGCCTTGTAAGAGACGTGGAGGTCACAGTAGCTTAACAAGACGCTTTTAATGACCCCTTGGAAGAGTGGTGGTGGTCGCAGTGGATTAAAAAGACATTATTGATGCCCCTTGGAAGAGTGGTGGAGGTCGCAGTGGTATACAAAGAAAATATCAATGCCCCTTAGAAGAGTGGTGGAGGTTACAGTGGAAAAAGAAGACAATATCAATGTTCCTTGAAAGCGGGGTGAAGGTCGCAGTGGAATAAAAAGACAATATCAATGTCCCTTGGAAGAGTGGTGTAGGTCGCAGTGGATTAAAAAGACAATATCAATGCCCCTTGGAAGAGTGGTGGAGTTCTCAGTGAAATAAAAAGACAATATCAATGCCCTGTGGAAGGGACGTGGAGGTCACAGTAGCTTAACAAGATGGTTTTAATGCCCCTTGGAAGAGTGGTGTAGGTCACAGTGGATTAAAAAGACTATCAAATCCCCTTGGAAGAGTGGTGGAGGTCGCAGTGGAAAAAAACGACAATATCAATGTCCCTTGGAAGAGTGGTGGAGGTTACAGTTGAATAAAAAGACAATATCATTGCCTCTTGGTAGAGCTGTGGAGTTCAGAGTGGTTTAACCATGCGGTTTTAATGCCTCTTGGAAGAGACGTGGAGGTCACAGAAGCTTATCAAGACGGTTTTAATGCCCCTTGGAAGAGTGGTGGAGTTCGCAGTGGAATAAAAAGACAATATCAATGCCTCTTGGAAGAATGGTGGAGGTTACAGTGGAATAACAAGACAATAACAATGCCCTGTGGAAGAGACTTGTAGGTCGCAGTGGAATATAAAGACAATATCAATGCCCCTTGGAAGAGAGGTGGAGGTCGCAGTGGAATAAAAAGACAATATCAATGCCCCTTGGAAGAGTGGTGGAGGTTACAGTGGAATAAAAAGACAATACAATGACCCATGGAAGAGTGGTGGAGGTCGCCATGGAATAAAAATACAATATTAGTGCCCCTTGGAGGAGTTCACCGTGGTTTAACCAGAAGGTTTTAAGGCACCGTGGAATAGACGTGGAGGTCACAGTAGCTAAACAAGACGGTTTTAATGCTTCTTGGAAGAGAGATGGAGGTCGCAGTGGATTAAAAAGCCATTATCGATGCCCCTTGTAATAGTGGTGGAGGTCGCAGTGGAATAAAAAAAAAATATCAATGCCCCTTGGAAGAGCTGTGGAGTTCAGAGTGGTATAACCAGACGGTTTTAACGCTCCTTGGAAGAGACATGGAGGTCACAGTAACTTAACAAGACGGTTTTAATGCCCCTTGGAAGAGTGGTGGAGGTCGCAGTGGAATAAAAAAACAAGATCAATGGCCCTTGGAAGACTGGTGGAAGTTATAGTGGAATAAAAAGACAATATCAATACACCATGGAAGAGTTGTGGAGGTCACTGTAGCTTAACAAGATGTTCTTAATGCCCCTTGGAAGAGTGGTGGAGGTCGCAGTGGAATAAATAGACAATGTCAATGCCCCTTGGAAGAGTGGTGGAGGTTAGAGTGGAATAAAAAGAAAATACAAGTGCTCCTTGGAAGAGCTGTGGAGTTCAGAGTGGTTTAAATTGACGGTTTTAATTCCCCTTGGAAGAGACGTGGAGGTCACAGTGATTAAAAAGACAATATCAAAGCCCCTTGGAAGAGTGGTGGAGGTCGCAGTGGATTAAAAAGACAATATAAATGCCCCTTTGAAGAGTGGTGGAGGTTACAGTGGAATAAAAAGACAATATCAATGCCCCGTGGAAGGGACGTGGAGGTCACAGTAGCTAAACAAGACGGTTTTAATGCTTCTTGGAAGAGAGATGGAGGTCGCAGTGGATTAAAAAGACATTATCGATGCCCCGTGAAAGAGTGGTGGAGGTCGCAGTGGAATAAAAAGAAAATATCAATGCCCCTTGGAAGAGCTGTGGTGTTCAGAGTGGTATAACCAGACGGTTTTAACGCTCCTTGTAAGAGACATGGAGGTCACAGTAACTTAACAAGACGGTTTTAATGCCCCTTGGAAGAGTGGTGGAGTTCGCAGTGGAATAAAAAGACAATATCAATGCCTCTTGGAAGAGTGGTGGAGGTTACAGTGGAATAAAAAGACAATAACAATGCGCTGTGGAAGAGACTTGTAGGTCGCAGTGGAATATAAAGACAATATCAATGCCCCTTTGAAGAGTGGTGGAGGTTACAGTGGAATAAAAAGACAATATCAATGCCCAGTGGAAGGGACGTGGAGATCACAGTAGCTTCACAAGACGGTTTTAATGCCCCTTGGAATAGAGGTGGAGGTCGCAGTTGATTAAAAAGACAATATCAATGGCCTTTGGAAGAGTGGTGGAGGTCGCAGTGGAATAAAAAGACAATATCAATGCCGCTTGGAAAAGTGGTGGATGTTACAGTCGAATAAAAAGACAATATCAATGCCTCTTGTAAGAGCTGTGGAGTTCAGAGTGTTTAACCAGATGGTTTCAATTCCCCTTGGAAGAGACGAGGAGGTCACAGTAGCTTAACAAGACTGTTTTAATGCCCCTTGGAAGAGTGGTGGAGATCGTTGTGGATTGCAAAGACAATATCAATGCCCCTTAGAAGAGTGGTGGAGGTCACAGTGGAATAAAAATACTATATCAATGCCCCTTGAAAGATTGGTGGAGGTTACAGTGGAATAAAAAGACAATATCAATGCCCCTTGGAAGAGTCGTGGAGGTTACAGTGGAATAAAAGACATTATCAATGCCCTGTGAAACAAAGTTGGAGGTCACAATAGCTTAACAAGACGGTTTTAATGACCCTTGGAAGAGTCGTGGACGTCGCAGAGGAATAAAAAGACAATATCAATGCACTTGGACGAGTGCAGAAGGTTACAATGGAATAAAAAGACATTGTCAATTCCCCTTGGAAGAGCTGTGTAGCTCAGAGCGGTTTAACCAGACGGTTTTAATGCCCCTTGGAAGAGACTTGGAGGTCACAGTAGCTTAACAAGACGGTTTTAATGCCCCTTGGAAGAGTGGTGGAGGTCGCAATGGAATAAAAAGACAATATCAATGCCCCATGGAAGGGACGTGGAGGTCACAGTAGCATAACAAGACGGTTTTAATGCCCATTGGAAGAGTGGTGGAGGTCGCAGTGGATAAAAAAGACAATATCAAAGCCCCTTGGAAGAGTGGTGGAGGTCGCAGTGGAAAACAGAGACAATATGAATTCCCCTTGGAAGAGTGGTGGAGGTTACAGTCGAATAAAAAGACAATATCAATGCCTCTTGTAAGAGCTGTGGAGTACAGAGTCGTTTAACCAGACGGTTTAATGCCCCTTGGAAGAGACATGGAGGTCACAGTAGCTTATCAAGACTATTTTAATGCCCCTTGGAAGAGTGGTGGAGGTCGCAGTGGAATAAAAAGACAATATCAATGCCCCTTATAAGAGTGGTGGAGGTCGCAGTGGAATAAAAAGACAATATCAATTCCCCTTGGAAGAGATGTGGAGGTCGCAGTGGAATAAAAAGACAAAATCAATGCCTCGTGTAAGAGACTTGGAGGTCACAGTAGCTTAACAAGATGGTTTTATTGCCCCTTGGAAGAGAGGTGGAGGTCGCAGAGGAATAAAAAGACAATATCAATGCTCCTTGGAAGAGAGGTGGAGGTTGCAATGGAATAAAAAGACAATATTAATGACACTAGGAAGAATGGTGGAGGTCGCAGTGGAATAAAAAGACAATATTAATGCCCCTTGGAAGAGTGGTTGAGGTCGCAGTAAAATTAAAAGACAATATCAATGCCCATTGGAAGAGTGGTGGAGGTTACAGTGGAATAAAAAGACAATATCAATACCCCTTGGAAGAGCTGTGGAGTTCACAGTGGTTTAACCAGAAGGTTTTAAGGCACCGTGGAATAGACGTGGAGGTCACAGTATCTAAACAAGACGGTTTTAATGCTTCTTGGAAGAGCGATGGAGGTCGCAGTGGATTAAAAAGACAAAATCAATGCCCCTTGGAAGAGTGGTGGAGGTTACAGTGGAATAAAAAGACAATATCATTGCCTCTTGCAAGAGGTGTGGAGTTCAAGGTGGTTTAAATTGACGGTTTTAATGCCCCTTGGAAGAGACGTGGAGGTCACAGTAGCTTAACAAGACGGTTTTAATGCCCCTTGGAAGAGTGGTGGAGGATACAGTCGAATAAAAAGTCAATATCAATGCCTCTTGGAAGAGCTCTGGAGTTCAGAGTGGTTTAACCAGACAGTTTTAATGCCCTTTGGAAGAGATATGGAGGTCACAGTAGCTTATCAAAACTGTTTTAATGACCCTGGGAAGAGTGGTGGAGGTCGCAGTGGATTAAAAAGACAATATCAATGCCCCTTAGAAGAGTGGTGGAGGTCGCAGTGGAACAAAAAGACCATATCAATTCCACCTGGAAAAGATGTGGAGGTCGCAGGGATAAAAAAAGAAAATATCATTGCATCGTGGAAAAGACTTGGAGGTCACAGTAGCTTAACAAGATGGTTTTAATGCCCCTTGGAAGAGAGGTGGAGGTCGCAGTGGAATAAAAAGACAATATTAATGCCCCTTGGATGAGTGGTGTAGGTCGCAGCAAAATAAAAAGACAATATCAATGCCCCTTGGAAGAGTGTTGGAGGTTACAGTGGAATAAAAAGACAATATCAATGCCCCTTGAAAGAGCTGTGGAGTTCACAGTGGTTTAAACAGAAGGTTTTAAGGCACCGTGGAATAGACGTGGAGGTCACAGTAGCTAAACAAGACTGTTTTAATGCTTCTTGGAAGAGAATTAGGTCGCAGTGGATTAAAAATACAAAATGAATGCCCCTTGGAAGAGTGGTGGAGGTTACAGTGGAATAAAAAGACAATATCAATGCCTCTTGCAAGAGCTGTGGAGTTCAGAGTGGTTTAAATTGACGGTTTTAATTCCCCTTGGAAGAGATGTGGAGGTCACAGTAGCTTAACAAGACCGTTTAATGCCCCTTGGAGGAGTGGTGTAGGTCGCAGTGGATTAAAAAGACATTATCGATGCCCCTTGGAAGAGTGGTGGAGGTCGCAGTGGAATAAAAAGAAAATACCAATGCCCCTTAGAAAAGTGGTGGAGTTTACAGTGGAAAAAAAGACAATATTAATGTTCCTTGGAAGAGGGGTAAAGGTCGCAGTGGAATAAATAGACAATATCAATGCCTCTTGCAAGAGCTGTGGAGTTCAGAGTGGTTTAAATTGATGGTTTTAATGCCCCTTGGAAGAGATGTGGAGGTCACAGTAGCTTAACAAGACGGTTTAATGCCCCTTGGAAGAGTGGTGGAAGTCACAGTGGATTAAAAAGACAATATCAATGCCCCTTGGTAGAGTGGTGGAGGGCGCAGTGGAATAAAAAGACAATTTCAATGCCCCGTGGAAGGGACATGGAGGTCACAGTAACTTAACAAGATGGTTTTAATGCCCCTTGGAAGAGTGGTGGAGGTCGCAGTGGATTAAAAATACTATAAAATCCCCTTGAAAGAGTGGTGGAGGTCGCAGTTGAATAAAAAGACAATAACAAAGCCTCTTGGAAGAGCTGTGGAGTTCAGAGTGGTTTAACCATGCGGTATTAATGCCCCTTGGAAGAGTGGTGGAGGTCGCAGTGAAATAAAAAGAAAATATCAATGCCCCTTGGAAGAGTGGTGGAGGTTACAGTGGAATAAAAAGACAATATCAATGTCCGTTGGAAGAATGGTGGAGGTTACAGTGGAATAAAAAGACAATCTCAATGCCCCTTGGGAGAGTGGTGGAGGTTCCAATTAAATAAAAAGACAATATCAATGCCCCTTGGAAGAGAGGTGGAGGTCACTGTGGAATAAAAAGACAATATCAATGCCCGTGGAAGGGACATGGAGGTCACAGTAGCTTAACAAGACGGTTTTAATGCCCCTTGGAAGAGTGGTGGAGGTCGCAGTGGATTAAAAAGACTATCAAATCCCCTCGGAAGAGTGGTGGAGGTCGCAGTGGAATAAAAAGACAATATCAATGCCCCTTGGAAGAGTGGTGGAGGTCAGAGTGGAATAAAAAGATAATATCAATGCCCCTTGGAAGAGCTGTGGAGTTCACAGTGGTTTAACCAGAAAGTTTTAGTGCACCGTGGAATAGACGTGGAGGTCACAGTAGCTTAAAAAGACTGTTTCAATGCTTCTTGGAAGAGTGATGGAGGTCGCAGTGTATTAAAAAGACAATATCAATGCCCCTTGGAAGAGTGGTGGAGGTTACAGTGGAATAAAAAGACAATATCAATGCCCTGTGTAAGAAACTTGGAGGTCACAGGAGCTTAACAAGACAGTTTTAATGCCCATTGGAAGAGTCGTGGACGTCGCAGAGGAATAAAAAGACAATATCAATGCACTTGGAAGAGTGCAGAAGGTTACAATGGAATAAAAAGACATTGTCAATGCCCCTTGGAAGAGCTGTGTAGCTCAGAGCGATTTAACCAGACGGATTTAATGCCCCTTGGCAGAGACATGGAGGTCACAGTAGCTTAACAAGACGGTTTTAATGCCACTTGGAAGAGTGGTGGAGGTCACGGTGGAATAAAACACAATATCAATGCCCCTTGAAAGAGTGGTGGAAGTTACAGTGAAATAAAAAGACAATATCAATGCCCCTTGGAAGAGTGGTGGAGGTTACAGTGGAATAAAAAGACAATGTCAATGCCTCTTGGAAGAGTGGTGGAGGTTACAGTGGAATAAAAAGACAATATCAATGCCACTTGGAAGAGCTTTGGAGTACAGAGTGGTTTAACCAAATGGTTTTAATGCCACTTGGAAGAGACGTGGATGTCACAGTAGCTTAACAAGATGGTTTTAATGCCCCTTGGAAGAGTGGTGGAGGTCGCAGAGGATTAAAAAGACAATATCAATGAACCTTGGAAGAGTGGTGGAGGTCGCAGTGGAATAAAAAGACAATATCAGTGCCCCTTGGAAGAGTGGTGGAGGTTACAATGGAATAAAAAGACAATATCAATGCCTCTTGGAAGAGTGGTGGAGGTTTCAGTGGAATAAAAAGACAATTTCAATGCCCAGTGGAAGACACGTGGACATCACAGTAGCTTAACAAGACCGTTTTAATGCCCCTTAGAACAGTGGTGGAGGTTACAGTGGAATAAAATACAATATCAATGCCCTTTGGAAGAGTGGCGGAGGTCGCAGTGGATTAAAAAGACAATATCAATGCCCCTTAGAAGAGAGATTGAAGTAGCAGCGGAATGAAAAGACAATATCAATGCCCCTTGGATGAGTGGTGGGGGTTACAGTGGAATAAAAAGACAATATCAATGCCCCGTCGAATAGACATGGACGTGACAGTAGCATAACAAGACGGTTTTAATGCCCCTTGGAAGAGAGGTGGAGGTCGCAGTGGATTAAAAAGACAATATTAATGGCACTTGGAAGAGTGGTGTAGGTCGCAGTGGAATAAAAAGCCAATATCAATGCCCCTTGGAAGAGTGGTGGAGGTTACAGTCGAATAAAAAGACAATATCAATGCTCCTTGGAAGAACTGTGGAGTACAGAATGGTTTAACAAGACGGTTTTATTGCCCCTTGTAAGAGACGTAGAGGTCACAGTAGCTTAACAAGACGGTTTTAATGCCCCTTAGAAGAGTGGTGATGGTCACATTGGAATAAAAAGACAATATCAATGCCCCTTGGAAGAGTGGTGGAGGTTACAGTGGAATAAAAAGACAATATCAATGCCCCGTGAAAGAGACGTGGAGGTCACAGTAGCTTAACAAGACGGTTTTAATTCCCCTTGGAAGAGAGGTGTAAGTTGCATTGGAATAAAAAGACAATATCAATGGCCCTTGGAAGAGTGGTGGAGGACGCAGTGGTTTAAAAAGACATTATCACTGCCCCTTAGAATAGTGGTGATGGTCACATTGGAATAAAAAGACAATATCAATGCCCCTTGGAAGAGAGGTGGAAGTTGCATTGGAATAAAAAGACAATATCAATGCCCCTTGGAAGAGTGGTGGAGGTTACATTGGACTAAAAAGACAATATCAATGCCCCTTGCAAGAGCTGTGGAGTTCAGAGTGGTTTAAATTGACGGTTTTAATGCCCCGTGGAATTGAGGTGGAGGTCAAAGTAGCTTAACAATACGGTTTTAATGCCCCTTGGACAAGTGGTGGATGTTACAGTGGAATTAAAAGACAATCCCAATGCACCGTGGAAGAGACCTGGAGGTCACAGTAGCTTAACAAGATGGTTTTAATGCCCCTTGGAGGACTGGTGAAGGTCGCAGTGGAATAGAAAGACAATATCAATGCCCCTTGGAAGAGTGGTGGAGGTTACAGTGGAATAAAAAGACAATATCAATGCCCCGTGAAAGAGACGTGGAGGTCACAGTAGCTTAACAAGATGGTTTTAATTCCCCTTGGAAGAGAGGTGTAAGTTGCATTGGAATAAAAAGACAATATCAATGCCCCTTGGAAGAGTGGTGGAGGACGCAGTTGTTTAAAAAGACATTATCAGTGCCCCTTAGAAGAGTGGTGATGGTCACATTGGAATAAAAAGACAATATCAATGCCCCTTGGAAGAGAGGTGGAAGTTGCATTGGAATAAAAAGACAATATCAATGCCCCTTGGAAGAGTGGTGGAGGTTACATTGGACTAAAAAGACAATATCAATGCCCCTTGCAAGAGCTGTGGAGTTCAGAGTGGTTTAAATTGACGGTTTTAATGCCCCGTGGAATTGAGGTGGAGGTCAAAGTAGCTTAACAATACGGTTTTAATGCCCCTTGGACAAGTGGTGGATGTTACAGTGGAATTAAAAGACAATCCCAATGCACCGTGGAAGAGACGTGGAGGTCACAGTAGCTTAACAAGATGGTTTTAATGCCCCTTGGAGGACTGGTGAAGGTCGCAGTGGAATAGAAAGACAATATCAATGCCTCTTCGAAGAGTGGTGGAGGTTACAGTGGAACAAAAAGACAATAATAATGCCCGTTAGAAGAGTTGTGGAGTTCAGAGTGGAATAACCAGATGGTTTTAACTCCCTTTGGAAGAGACTTGGTGGTCACAGTAACTTATCAAGACGGTTTTATTGACCCCTGGTAGAGTGGTGGAGGTCGGAGTGGAATAAAAAGACAATATTAATGCCCCTAGGAAGAGTGTTGGAGGTCGCAGTGGAATAAAAAGACAATATCAATGCCCCTTGGAAGACACGTGGAGGTCACAGTAGCTTAACAAGACGGTTTTAATGCCCCATGGAGAGGGGTGGAGATCGCAGTGGACTAAAAATACAATATCAATGCCCCTTAGAAGAGTGGTGGAGGTCGCAGTGGAATAAAAAGACAATGTCAATGCCCCTGGGAAGAGTGGTGGAGGTTAGAGTGGAATAAAAAGACAATACAAATGCCCCTTGGAAGAGCTGCGGAGTTCAGAGTGGTTTAACCAGATGGTTTTAATTCCCCTTGGAAGAGACTTCGACGTCACAGTAGCTTAACAAGACAGTTTTAATGCCCCATGGAAGAGTGGTGGAGGTCGCAGTGGATTAAAAAGACAATATCAATGCCCATTGGAAGAGTGGTGGGGGTTACAGTAGAATAAAAAGACAATATCAATGCCCCTCGGAAGAGCTGTGGAGTTCAGAGTGGTTTAACCAGACTGTTTTAATGCCCCTTGGAAGAGACGTGGAGGTCACAGTAGCTTAACAAGACTGTTTTAATGCCCCTTGGAAGAGTGGAGAAGGTCGCAGATGATTAAAAAGACAATATCAATGCCCCTTAGTAGAGAGGTTGAAGTCGCAGTGGATTAAAAAGACAATATCAATGCCCCTTGGAAGAGTGGTGGAGGTTACAGTGGAATTAAAAGACAATATCAATGCCCCGTGGAATAGACATGGACGTGAAAGTAGCTTAACAAGACGGTTTTAATGCCCCTTGGAAGAGAGGTGGAGGTCGCAGTTTATTAAAAAGACAATATCAATGCCACTTGGAAGAGTGGTGTAGGTCGCAGTGGAATAAAAAGTCAATATCAATGCCCCTTGGAAAGTGGTGGAGGTTACAGTCGAATAAAAAGACAATATCAATGCTCCTTGGAAGAACTGTGGAGTACAGAATGGTTTAACCAGACGATTTTATTGCCCATTGTAAGAGACGTAGAGGTCACAGTAGTTTATCAAGACTGATTTAATGCCCCTTGGAAGAGTGGTGAAGATCGCAGTGGTTTAAAAAGACAATATCACTGCCCCTTAGAAGAGTGGTGATGGTCACATTGGATTAAAAAGACAATATCAATGCCCCTTGGAATAGACATGGAGGTTGCAGCAGCTTAACAAGACAGTTTTAATGTCCGTTGGGAGAGAGGTGGAAGTCGCAGTGCAATGAAAAGACAATATCAATGCCCCTTGGAAGAGAGCTGGAGATTACAATGGAATAAAAAAACAATATCAATGCCTCTTGCAAGAGCGGTGTAGTTCAGAGTGGTTTAAATTGACGGCTTTAATGCCCCTTGGAAGAGCAGTGGAGGTCACAGTAGCTTAGTAAGATGGTTTTAATGCCACATGGAAAAGTGGTGGAGGTCGCAGTGGATTAAAAAGACAATATCAATGCCCCGAGGAAGAATGGTGGAGGTCGCACTGGAATAAAAAGACAATATCAATGCCCCTTAGAAGAGTGGTGGAGGTTACAGTGGAAAAAAAAGACAATATCAATGCCCCGTGGAAGAGACATGGAGGTCACAGTAGCTTAACAAGACGGTTTTAATGCCCCTTGGAAGAGAGGTGGAGGTCGCAGTTGTTAAAAAAGACAATATCAATGCCACTTGGAAGAGTGGTGTAGGTCACAGTGGAATAAAAAGTCAATATCAATTCCCCTTGGAAGAGTGGTGGAGGTTACAGTTGATTAAAAAGACAATATCAATGCCCATTGGAATTGACGTGGAGGTCAAAGTAGCTTAACAACACGGTTTTAATGGCCCTTGGAAGAGTGGTGGAGGTCGCAGTTGATTAAAAAGACAATATAAATGCCCCTTAGAACAGTGGTGGAGGTCGCAGTGGAATAAAAAGACAATATCAATGCCCCTTGGAAGAGTAGTGGAGGTCGCAGTGGAATAAAAAAACAATATCAATGCCCCTTGGAAGAGTCGTGGAGATAACAGTGGATTAAAAAGACAATATCAATGCCCCTTGTAAGAGCACTGGAGTTTAGAGTAGTTAAACCAGATGGTTTTAATGCCCAATGGAAGTGACGTGGAGGTCACAGTAGCTTAAAAAGACGTTTTTAATGCCCCTTGGAAAAATGGTGGAGGTCGCAGTGTATTAAAAAGACAATATCAATGCCCCTTGGAAGAGTGGTGGAAGTGACAGTGGAATAAAAAGACAATATCAATGCCCCTTGGAAGAGTGGTGGAGTTTACAGTGGAATAAAAAGACAATATCAATGCCCCGTGAAAGAGACGTGGATGTCACAGTAGCTTAACAAGACACTTTTTATGTCCCTTGGAAGAGAGGTGAAAGTCGCAGTGGAATAAAAAGACAATATCAATGCCCCTTGGAAGAGTGCTGGAGGTTACAGTGGAATAAAAAACAATATCAAAGCCCCTTGCAAGAGCTGTGGAGTTGAGAGTGGTTTAAATGGATGGTTTTAATGCCCCTTAGAAGAGTGGTGGAGGTCGAAGTGGATTAAAAAGACAATGTCAATGCTCCATGAAGGAGTGGTTGAAGTATCAGTGGAATAAAAAGACAATATCAATGCCACTTGGAAGAGTGTTGGAGGCTCCAGTGGAATAAAAAGACAATATCAATGCACTGTGGAAGAGACATGGAGGTCACAGTAGCTTAACAAGACGGTTTTAATGCCCCTTGGAAGAGTGGTGGAGGTCGCAGTGGAATAAAAAGCAATATCAATGCCCCTTGCAAGAGTGTTGGAGGATACAGTGGAATAAAAAGAAATTATCAATGCCCCTTGGAAGATCTGTGGAGTTCAGATTGGTTTAACCATACGGTTGTAATGCCCTTTGGAAGAGTGGTGGAGGTTGCAGTGGATTAAAAAGACAATATCAATGCTCTTTGAAAGAGTGGTCGAGGTCGCAGTGGAATAAAAATACAATATCAATGCCCCTTGGTAGAGAGTTGGAGGTTACAGTGGAATATAAAGACAATATCAATGCCCCGTGGAAGAAATGTGGAGGTGACTGTAGCTTAACAAGACAGTTTTACTGCCCCTTGGAAGAATGGTGGAGGTCGCAGTGGAATAAAAAGACAATGTCAATGCCCCTTGGAAGAGTGGTGGAGGTCAGAGTGGAATAAAAAGACAATACCAATGCCCCTTGGAAGAGCTGTGGAGTTCAGAGTGGTTTAACCAGACGGTTTTAATGCCCATTGGAAGTGACGTGGAGGTCAAAGTAGTTAAAAAAGATGTTTTTAATGCCCCTTGGAAAAGTGGTGGAGGTCGCAGTGGATTAAAAAGACAATATCAATGCCCCTTAGAAGAGAGGTGGAAGTCGCAGTGGAATAAAAAGACAATATCAATACCCCTTGGAAGAGTGGTGGAGGATACAGTGGAATAAAAAGACAATATCAATGTCCCGTGGAATAGACATGGACGTTACAGTAGCTAAACAAGATGCTTTTAATGCACGTTGGGAGAGTGGTGGAAGTCGTAGTAGAATAAAAATACTATATCAATGCCCCTTGAAAGAGTGCTGTAGGTTACAGTGGAATAAAAGACAATATCAATGCCTCTTGCAAGATCTGTGGAGTTCAGAGTGGTTTAAATTGACGGTTTTAATGTACCTTGGAAGAGACGTGGAGGTCACAGTAGCTTAACAATACGGCTTTAATGCCCCTTGGAAGAGTGATGGAGGTCGCAGTGGATTAAAAAGACAATATCAATGCCACCTGGAAGAGCGGTGAAGGTCCCAGTGGGATAAAAAGACAATATCAATGCCTCGTGAAAAAGACGTGGAGGTCACAGTTGCTTATCAAGACGGTTTTAATGCGCCTTTGAAGAGAGGTGGAAGTTGCAGTGGAATAAAAAGACAATATCAATGCCCCTTGGAAGAGTGCTGGAGGTTACATTGGAATAAAAAGACAATATCAATGCCCCTTGCAAGAGCTATGGAGTTCAGAGTGGATTACATTGATGGTTTTAATGCCCCGAGGAATTGACGTGGAGGTCAAGTAGCTTAACAACACGGTTTTAATGGCCCTTGGAAGAGTGGTGGAGGTCGCAGTTGATTAAAAAGACAATATAAATGCCCCTTAGAAGAGGGGTGGCTGTCGCAGTGGAATAAAAAGACCATGTCAATGTCCCTTGGATGAGTGGTGGAGGTCGCAGTGGATTAAAAAACAATATCAATGCCCCTTGGAAGAATGCTGGAGGTAACAGTGGATTAAAAAGACAATATCAATGCCCCTTGGAAGAGCAGTGGAGTTCAGAGTAGTTAAATCAGACGGTTTTAATGCCCATTGGAAGTGACGTGGAGGTCACAGTAGATTAACAAGACTGTTTTAATGCCCCCTGGAAGAGTGGTGGAGGTCGAAGTGGATTAAAAAGACAATGTCAATGCTCCTTGAAGGAGTGGTTGAAGACTCAGTGGAATAAAAAGACAATCTCAATGCACCTTGGAAGACTGTTGGAGTTTCCAGTGGAATAAAAAAACAATATCAATGCCCTTTGGAAGAGACATGGAGGTCACAGTAGCTTAACAAGACGGTTTTAATGCCCCTTGGATGAGTGTTGGAGGTGGCAGTGGAATAAAAAGACCATATCAATGCCCCTTGGAAGAGTGGTGGTGGATAAAGTGGAATAAAAAAACAATATCAATGCCCCTTGTAAGATCTGTGGAGTTCAGATTGGTATAACCATACGGCTTTAATGCCCCTTGGAAGAGTCGTGGAGGTCACAGTAGCTTAACAAGACGGTTTTAATGCCACATGGAAGAGTGGTGGAGATTGCAGTGGAATAAAAAGACAATATCAATGCCCCGTGGAAGAGACGTGGAGGTCACAGTAGCTTAACAAGATGGTTGTAATGCCCTTTGGAAGAGTGGTGGAGGTCGCAGTGGATTAAAAGACAATATCAATGCCCTTTGGAAGAGTTTTGGAGGTCGCAGTGGAATAAAAATACTATATCAATGCCCCTTGGTAGAGTGGTGGAGGTTACAGTGGAATTTAAAGACAATACCAATGCCCCGTGGAAGAAATGTGGAGGTCACTGTAGCTTAACAAGACAGTTTTAATGCCCCTCGGATGAATGGTGGAGGTCGCAGTGGAATAAAAAGACAATGTCAATGCCCCTTGGAAGAGTGGTGGAGGTTAGAGTGGAATAAAAAGACAGTACCAATGCCCCTTGGAAAAGCTGTGGAGTTCAGAGTGGTTAAACCAGAGGGTTTTAATGCCGATTGGAAGTGACGTGGAGGTCAAAGTAGCTTAAAAAGACGTTTTTAATGCCCCTTGGAAAAGTGGTGGAGGTCGCAGTGGATTAAAAAGACAACATCAATGCCACTTGGAAGAGTGGTGGAGGTGGCAGTGGAATAAAGAGACAATATCAATGCCCCTTGGAAGAATGATGGAGGTCGCAGTGGAATAAAAAGACAATGTCAATGCCCCTTGGAAGAGTGGTGGAGGTTAGAGAGGAATAAAAAGACAATACCAATGCCCCTTGGAAGAGATGTGGAGTTCAGAGTGGCTTAACCAGATGGTTTTATTGCCCCTTGGAAGAGACGTGGAGATCACAGTCGATTAACAAGACGGTTTTAATGCCCCTTGGAAAAGTGGTGGAGGTCGCAGTGTATTAAAAAGAAAATATCAATGCCACTTGGAAGAGTGGTGGAGGAGGCAGTGGAATAAAAAGACAATATCAATGCCCTTTGGAAGAGACATGGAGGTCACAGTAGCTTAACAAGACGGTTTTAATGCCCCTTGGAAGAGTGTTTGAGGTGGCAGTGGAATAAAAAGACCATATCAATGCCCCTTGGAAGAGTGGTGGAAGATAAAGTGGAATAAAAAGATAATATCAATGCCCCTTGTAAGATCTGTGGAGTTCAGATTGGTATAACCATACAGTTTTAATGCCTCTTGGAAGAGTCGTGGAGGTCACAGTAGCTTAACAAGACGGTTTTAATGCCACATGGAAGAGTGGTGGAGATTGCAGTGGAATAAAAAGACAATATCAATGCCCCGTGGAAGAGACGTGGAGGTCACAGTAGCTTAACAAGATGGTTGTAATGCCCTTTGGAAGAGTGGTGGAGGTCGCAGTGGATTAAAAGACAATATCAATGCCCTTTGGAAGAGTTTTGGAGGTCGCAGTGGAATAAAAATACTATATCAATGCCCCTTGGTAGTGTGGTGGAGGTTACAGTGGAATTTAAAGACAATACCAATGCCCCATGGAAGAAATGTGGAGGTCACTGTAGCTTAACAAGACAGTTTTAATGCCCCTTGGAAGAATGGTGGAGGTCGCAGTGGAATAAAAAGACAATGTCAATGCCCCTTGGAAGAGTGGTGGAGGTTAGAGTGGAATAAAAAGACAATACCAATGCCCCTTGGAAAAGCTGTGGAGCTCAGAGTGGTTAAACCAGAGGGTTTTAATGCCGATTGGAAGTGAAGTGGAGGTCTAAGTAGCTTAAAAAGACGTTTTTAATGCCCCTTGGAAAAGTGGTGGAGGTCGCAGTGGATTAAAAAGACAACATCAATGCCACTTGGAAGAGTGGTGGAGGTGGCAGAGGAATAAAGAGACAATATCAATGCCCCTTGGAAGAATGATGGAGGTCGCAGTGGAATAAAAAGACAATGTCAATGCCCCTTGGAAGAGTGGTAGAGGTTAGAGTGGAATAAAAAGACAATACCAATGCCCCTTGGAAGAGCTGTGGAGTTCAGAGTGGTTTAACCAGATGGTTTTATTGCCCCTTGGAAGAGAAGTGGAGGTCACAGTCGATTAACAAGACGGTTTTAATGCCCCTAGGAAAAGTGGTGGAGGTCGCAGTGGATTAAAAAGACAATATCAATGCCACTTGGAAGAGTGGTGGAGGAGGCAGTGGATTAAAAAGACAATATCAATGCCCCTTGGAAGAATGATGGAGGTCACATTGAAATAAAAAGACAATGTCAATGCCCCGTGGAAGAGTGGTGGAGATTAGAGTGGAATAAAAAGACAATACCAATGCCCCTTGGAAGAGCTGAGGAGTTCAGAGTGTTTTCACCAGATGGTTTTATTGCCCCTTAGAAGTGAAGTGGAGGTCACAGTAGAATAACAAGACGGTTTTAATGCCCCTTGGAAAAGTGGTGGACGTCACAGTGGATTAAAAAGACAATATCAATGCCCCGTGGAAGACGCATGGAGGTCTCAGTAGCTTAACAAGACAGTTTTAATGCCCCTTGGAAGAGTGGTGGAGGTCGCAGTGGAATAAAAAGACAATATCAATGCCCCTTGAAAGAGTGGTGGAGGTTACAGTGAAATAAAAATACAATATCAATGCCTCTTGAAAGAGCTATGGAGTTCAGAGTGGTTTAACCAGATGGTTTTAATGCCCCTTGGAAGACTGGTGGAGGTCGCAGTGCATTAAAAAGACAATATCAATACCTCTTGGAAGAGTGGTGGAGGTTAGAGTGGAATAAAAAGACAATACCAATGCCCCTTGGAAGAGCTGTGGAGTTCAGAATGGTTTAACCAGATGGTTTAAATGCCCATTGGAAGTGACGTGGAGGTCAAAATAGCTTAAAAAGACTTTTTAATGCCACTTGGAAGAGTGGTGGAGGAGGCAGTGGAAAAAAAGACAATATCAATGCCCCTTGGAAGAATGATGGAGGTCACAGTGGAATAAAAAGACAATGTCAATGCCCCTTTGAAGAGTGGTGGAGGTTAGAGTGGAATAAAAAGACAATACCAATGCCCCTTGGAAGAGCTGTGGAGTTCAGAGTGGTTTAACTAGATGGTTTTATTGCCCATTGGAAGAGACGTGGAGGTCACAGTAGCTTAACAAAGCAGTTTTAATGCCCCTTGGAAGAGTGGTGGAGGTCGCAGTGGAATAAAAAGACAATATCAATGCCTCTTGAAAGAGTGGTGGTGGTTACAGTGAAATAAAAATACAATATCAATGCCCCATGGAAGAGCTGTGGAGTTCATAGTGGTTTAGCCATTTGGTTTTAATGCCCCTTGGAAGAGTGGTGGAGGTCGCAGTGCATTAAAAAGACAATATCAATAACCCCTTGGAAGAATGGTGGAGGTTACAGTGGAATAAAAAGACAATATCAATGCCCCTTGGAAGAGCTGTGGAGTTCAGAGTGGTTTAACCAGATGGTTTTATTGCCCCTTGGAAGAGATGTGGATGTCACAGTAGGTTAACAAGACTGTTTTAATGCCTCTTGGAAGAGTGGTGGAGGTCGCAGAGGATTAAAAAGACAATATCAATGCCCCTTAGAAGAGAGGTGTAAGTCGCAGTGGAATAAAAAGACAATAACAATACCCCTTGGAAGAGTGGTGGAGGATACAGTGGAATAAAAAGACAATATCAATGCCTCGTGGAATAGACATGGACGTTAAAGTAGCTAAACAAGATGCTTTCAATGCACCTTGAAAGAGTGGTGGAAGTCGTAGTGGAATAAAAATACTATATCAATGCCCCTTGAAAGAGTGCTGTAGGTTACAGTGGAATAAAAAGACAATATCAATGCCTCTTTCAAGAGCTGTGGAGTTCAGAGTGGATTAAATTGACGTTTTTAATGCCACAAGGAATTGACGCGGAGGTCAAAGTAGCTTAACAACACGGTTTTAATGGCACTTGGAAGAGTGGTGGAGGTCACAGTGAAATAAAAAGACCATATCAATGCCCCTTGGAAGAGTAGTGGAGGTAAGAGTGGATTAAAAAAACAATATCAATGCCCCTTGGAAGAGCTGTGGAGTTCAGAGTAGTTAAACCAGACGGTTTTAATGCCCTTTGGAAGTGACGTGGAGGTCACAGTCGCTTAAAAAGACGTTTTTAATGCCCCTTGGAAAAGTGGTGGAGGTCACAGTGGATTAAAAAGACAATATCAATGCCCATTGAAAGAGTGGTGGAGGTGGCAGTGGAATAAAAAGACAATATCAATGCCCCTTGGAAGAGTGGTGGAGTTTACAGTGGAATAAAAAGACAATATCAATGCCCCGTGAAAGAGACGTGGATGTCACAGTAGCTTAACAAGAGGGTTATAATGTCCCTTGGAAGAGAGGTGAAAGTCGCAGTGGAATAAAAAGACAATATCAATGCCCCTTGGAAGAGTGCTGGAGGTTACAGTGGAATAAAAAACAATATCAAAGCCCCTTCCAAGAGCTGTGGAGTTCAGAGTGGTTTAAATTGACGGTTTTAATGCCCCTTGGTAGAGACGTGGAGGTAAGAGTGGATTAAAAAGACAATATCAAAGCCCCTTGGAAGAGTGGTGGAGGTCGCAGTGGATTAAAAAGACATTATCGATGCCCCTTGGAAGAGTGGTGAAGGTCGCAGTGGAATAAAAAGAAAATATCAATGCCCCTTAGAAGAGTGGTGGAGGTTACAGTGGAAAAAAAAGACAATATCAATGTTCCTTGGAAGAGGGGTGAAGGTCGCAGAGGAATAAAAAGACAATATCAATGTCCCTTGGAAGAGTGGTGGAGGTCGGAGTGGATTAAAAAGACAATATCAATGCCCCTTGGAAGAGTGGAGGAGGTCGCAGTGGAATAAAAAGACAATATCAATGCCCCGTGGATTGGACGCGGAGGTCACAGTTGATTAACAAGACAGTTTTAATGCCCCTTGGGAGAGTGGTGGAGGTCGCAGTGGATTAAAAAGACTATCAAATCATCTTGGAAGAGCGGTGGTGGTCGCAGTGGAAAAAAAGGACAATATCAATGCCCCTTGGAAGAGAGGTGGAGGTTACAGTTGAATAAAAAGACAATATCAATGCCTCTTGGAAGAGCTGTGGAGCTCAGAGTGGTTTAACCATGCGGTTTTAATGCCACTTGGAAGAAACGTGGAGGTCACAGAATCTTATCAAGACTGTTTTAAAGCCCCTTGGAGGAGTGGTAGAGGTCGCAGTGGATTAAAAAGACAATATCAATGCCCCTTGGAAGAGTGGTGGAGGTTACAGTGGAATAAAAAGACAATATCAATGCCCCTTGGAAGAGTGGTGGAGGTTAAAGTGGAATAAAAAGACAATATCAATGTCCCTTGGAAGAATGGTGGATGTTACAGTGGAATAAAAAGACAATAACAATGCCTCTTGGAAGAGTGGTGGAGGTTCCAGTTAAATAAAAAGACAATATCAATGCCCCTTGGAAGAGACGTGGAGGTCACAGTGGAATAAAAAGACAATATTAATGCCCCTTGGAAGAGTGGTGGAGGTTAGAGTGGAATAAAAAGACAATATCAATGGCCCTTGGAAGAGCTGTGGAGTTCACAGTGGTTTAACCAGAAAGTTTTAATGCACCATGGAATAGACGTGTAGGTCACAGAAGCTTAACATGACTGTTTTAATGCCCTTTGGAAGAGTGATGGAGATCGTTGTGGATTTAAAAGACAATATCAATGCCCCTTAGAAGAGTGGTGGAGTTCGCAGTGGAATAAAAAGACAATATCAATGCCCCTTGGAAGATTGGCGGAGGTTACAGTGGAATAAAAAGACAATATCAATGCCCCTTGGAAGAGTGGTGGAGGTTACAGTGGAATAAAAAGACAATATCAATGCCCTGTGTAAGAAACTTGGAGGACACGGTAGCTTAACAACACGGTTTTAATGCCCCTTGGAAGAGTCGTGGACGTCGCAGAGGAATAAAATGACAATATCAATGCACTTGGAAGAGCTGTGGAGCTCAGAGCGGTTTAACCAGACATTTTTAATGCCCCTTGGAAGAGACTTGGAGGTCACTATAGCTTAACAAGACAATATCAATGCCCCTTAGAAGAGTGGTGGAGGTCGCAGTGGAATAAAAAGACAATATCAATGCCCCTTGGAAGATTGGCGGAGGTTACAGTGGAATAAAAAGACAATATCATTGCCCCTTGGAAGAGTGGTGGAGGTCGCAGTGGATAAAAAAGACAATATCAAAGCACATTGGAAGAGTGGTGGAGGTCGCAGTGGAAAACAGAGACAATATCAATGCCCCTTGGAAGAGTGGTGGAGGTTACAGTCGAATAAAAAGACAATATCAATGCCTCTTGGAAGAGCTGTGGAGTACAGAGTGGTTTAACCAGACTGTTTAATGCCCCCTGGAAAAGACATGGAGGCCATAGTAGCTTATCAAGACTGTTGTAATGCCTCTTGGAAGAGTGGTGGAGGTAGCAGTGGTTTAAAAAGACAATATCAATGCCCCTTAGAAGAGTGGTGGAGGTGGCAGTGGAATAAAAAGACAATATCAATTCCCCTTGGAAGAGCTGTGGAGTTCACAGTGGTTTAACCAGAAGGTTTTAAGACACCGTGGAATAGACGTGGAGGTCACAGTAGCTAAACAAGACGGTTTTAATGCTTCTTGGAAGAGAGATGGAGGTCGCAGTGGATTAAAAAGACAAAATGAATGCCCCTTGGAAGAGTGGTGGAGATTACAGTGGAATAAAAAGACAATATCAAAGCCCATTGGAAGAGTGGTGGAGGTCGCAGTGGAAAACAGAGACAATATCAATGCCCCTTGGAAGAGTGGTGGAGGTTACAGTCGAATAAAAAGACAATATCAATGCCTCTTGGAAGAGCTGTGGAGTACAGAGTGGTTTAACCAGACCGTTTAATGCCCCCTGGAAAAGACATGGAGGTCATAGTAGCCTATTAAGACTGCTGTAATGCCCCTTGGAAAAGTGGTGGAGGTAGCAGTGGTTTAAAAGGACAATATCAATGCCCCTTAGAAGAGTGGTGGAGGTGGCAGTGGAATAAAAAGACAATATCAATTCCCCTTGGAAGAGATGTGGAGGTCGCAGTGGAATAAAAAGACAATATCAATGCCTCGTGGAAGAGACTTGGAGGTCACAGTAGCTTAAAAAGATGGTTTTAATGCCCCTTGGAAGAGAGGTGGAGGTCGCAGTGGAATAAAAAGACAATATCAATGCCCCTTGGAAGAGTGGTGGAGGTTACAGTGGAATAAAAAGACATTATCAATGACCATTGAAAGAGTGGTGGAGGTTGCAGTGGAATAAAAAGACAATATTAATGCCCCTTGGAAGAGTGGTGGAGGTTACAGTGGAATAAAAAGACAATATCAATGCCCATTGGAAGAGCTGTGGAGTTCACAGTGATTTAACCAGAAGGTTTTATGACACCGTGGAATAGACGTGGAGGTCACAGTAGCTGAACAAGACGGTTTTAATGCTTCTTGGAAGAGAGATGGAGGTCGCAGTGGATTAAAAAGACAAAATGAATGCCCCTTGGAAGAGTGGTGGAGGTTACAGTGGAATAAAAAGACAATATCAATGCCTCCTGCAAGAGCTGTGGAGTTCAGAGTTGTTTAAATTGACAGTTTTAATGCGGCTTGGATGAGACGTGGAGGTCACAGTAGCTTAACAAGACGATTTTAATGCCCCTTGGAAGAGTGGTGGAGGTCGCAGTGGATTAAAAAGACATTATCGATGCCCCTTGGAAGAGTGGTGGAGGTCTCAGTGGAATAAAAAGAAAATATCAATGCCCCTTAGAAGAGTGGTGGAGGATACAGTGGAAAAAAAAGACAATATCAATGTTCCTTGGAAGAGGGGTGAAGGTCGCAGTGGAATAAAAAGACAATATCAATATCCCTTGGAAGAGTGGTGGAGGTCGCAGTGGATTAAAAAGACAATATCAATGCCCCTTTGGAAGAGTGGTGGACGTCGCAGTGGAATATAAAGACAATATCAATGCCCCGTGGAAGGGACGTGGAGGTCACAGTAGCTTAACAAGACAGTTTTAATGCCCTTGAAAGAGTGGTGGAGGTCGCAGTGGATTAAAAAGACTATCAAATCCCCTTGGAAGGGTGGTGGAGGTCGCAGTTAAGAAAAAAGACAATATCAATGCCCCTTGGAAGAGTGGTGGAGGTTACAGTTGAATAAAAAGACAATATCTATGCCTCTTGGAAGAGCTGTGGAGTTCAGAGTGGTTTAACGATGCGATTTTAATATCCCTCGGAAGAGACGTGGAGGTCACAGAAGCTTATCAAGACTGTACTAAAGCCCCTTGGAGGAGTGGTAGAGGTCGCAGTGGATTAAAAAGACAATATCAATGCCCCTTGGAAGAGTGGTGGAGGTTTCAGTGGAATAAAAAGACAATATCAATGACCCTTGGAAGAGTGGTGGAGGTACCAATTAAATAAAAATACAATATCATTGCCCCTTGGAAGAGACATGGAGGTCATAGTGGAATAAAAAGACAATATTAATGCCCCTTGGAAGAGTGGTGGATGTCGCAGTAAAATAAAAAGACAATATCAATGCCCCTTGGAAGAGTGGTGGAGGTTAGAGTGGAATAAAAAGTCAATATCAATGGCCCTTGGAAAAGCTGTGGAGTTCACAGTGGTTTAACCAGAAAGTTTTAATGCACCGTGGAATAGACGTGGAGGTCACAGTAGCTTAACAAGACGGTTTCAATGCTTCTTGGAAGAGTTATGGAGGTCACAGTGGATTGAAAAGACAATATCAATGCCCCTTGGAAGATTGGTGGAGGTTACAGTGGAATAAAAAGACAATATCAATGCCGTGTGTATGAAACTTGGAGGTCACAGTAGCTTAACAAGACAGTTTTAATGCCCCTTGGAAGAGTCGTGGACGTCGCAGAGGAATAAAAAGACAATATCAATGCACTTGGAAGAGTGCAGAAGGTTACAATGGAATAAAAAGACATTGTCAATGCCCCTTGGAAGAGCTGTGGAGCTCAGAGCGGTTTAACCAGACAGTTTTAATGCCCCTTGGAACAGACTTGGAGGTCACAGTGGCTTAACAAGACGGTTTTAATGCCCCTTGGAAGAGTGGTGGAGGTCGCAATGGAATAAAAAGACAATATCAATGCCCCTTGAAAGAGTGGTGGAAGTTACAGAGAAATAAAAAGACAATATCATTGCCCCTTGGAAGAGCTGTGGAGTACAGAGTGGTTTAATCAAACGGTTTTAGTGCCCCTTGGAAGAGACGTGGAGGTCACAGTAGCTTAACAAGACGCTTTTAATGCCCCTTGGAAGAGTGGTGGAGGTAGCAGTGGATTAAAAAGACAATATCAATGTACCTTGGAAGAGTGGTGGAGGTCGCAGTGGAATAAAAAGACAACATCAATGCCCCTTGGAAGAGTGGTGGAGGTTACAGTGGAATAAAAAGACAATATCAATGCCCCTTGGACGAGTGGTGGAGGTTACAGTAGAATAAAAAGACAATATCAATGCCCCGTGGAAGAGACGTGGACATCACAGTAGCTTAACAAGACAGTTTTAATGCCCCTTGTCAGAGTCGTGGAGGTCGCAGTGGAATAAAAAGACAATAACAATGCCCTGTGGAAGAGACGTGGAGGTCACAGTAGCTTAACAAGACGGTTTCAATGCCCCTTAGAACAGTGGTGGAGGTCGCCGTGGAATAACCTCATTGGTACATGCTCTGTATAACTTCGCTGCTTGCTATGTCTGCTGTAATCTAATGCTCTGCTTTGCTGATTCACCTCACTGGTACATGCTCTGCATAACTTCTCTGCTTGCTGTGTCTGCTGTAATCTAATGCTCAGCTTTGCTGATTCACCTCCCTGGTACATGCTCTGCATAACTTCTCTGCTTGCTGTGTCTGCTGTAATCTAATGCTCTGCTTTGCTGATTCACCTCACTGGTTCATGTTCTGCATAACTTCTCTGCTTTATCTGTCCCACTCCATTCAATACCCACATATGTCTGTCCCTTCCCCACTATAGACCTTATCTGATTTTTAGAGGTGCTAAACTGCAGAGACTAGAGTCCTAGCTCTGTGTTTGATCAGCCAGTCATCTCCTGGTGAGACGACCCGCTGCTAATCTAGCCATATGCAGCTCCCACAATGCCCTTCATGTGATAGTTTAATGTGCCCTATATATTTTGAAGCTCTGTAAGGGGTGCACTTGGGCTGCGGTGTGCACGAGTCTTCTTGTTCAAAGTTGCTTTGGAGATAATTGACAGTTATTTCAGAGGCAGTTAGTCAGGGCAGGAGTCAGGTAACCAACACTTTGACCACTTACTCTCTTTTAACTAAGTTTCTGTTAGCTCTCCCTTTTTCCTCTATAGTCCTCCACTTTCTATTAACCCCTAAAATCCCTACACCTAGTAAGAAACTCTTCATCTCTCCCTCCATCCTCCCCATTCATCTCACCTCCTCCTCCAAATTTTTCCTAAACATTCAATCCTGGATCTCCAAACACAGACAGCCACCTCATGCTCTCTCTTGCTCCCACCTGCTAACACTTTCTCTGCTCCTCCTCACTGCTGGAGATATCTCTCCAAATCCTGGCCCTCCTCGCTATATCCCCACAGTTACTTCTTCCTCCTATCCACGACCTTCCACAAACTGTCGCAACCCTTCTAACCTCATACCCATCCAACCAATCCCCACTCCCTTAGTTGCTCTAACAGGAGCTCTATGGAACGCTCGCTCTGTCAGCAACAAACTTTCCTTCATCCATGATCTTTTCATTACAAACAAACTTTCCTTCCTCGCCATCACTGAAACCTGGCTCACCCCCTCTGACACAGCCTCCCCAGCTGCACTTTCATATGGCGGATTCCACCTTCCCCACACCCCCCGCCCCAACGGCAAACATGGCGGAGGCATAGGTTTTCTCCTATCAGAACACTGCGCTTTCACCCAAATCCCACTGCCACCCTCCGTTACACTCCCCTCTTTTGTGGTGCACTGTGTGTGCATCTATTCCCCCTCCAACCTCCAACTGGCCATCGTTTACCGACCCCCAGGGCAAGCCACCACCTTCTTAGACCACGTCACCACCTGGCTGCTTCACTTCCTGTCCACTGACATCCCCACTATCATAATGGGTGACTTCAACATCCCCATTAACACTTCCCACTCGTCTGTCTCTAAGTTCCTATCTCTCACTTCCTCCTTCGGACTCACTGAATGGTCTTGCACACCCACCCACAAAGATGGCCACACACTGGACCTCATCTTCACCCGCCTCTGTTCCCTATCTAACCTCTCTAACTCACCTCTCCCTCTCTCTGATGACAGCCTACTTATATTCTCTTCTCTCTCCTCCCCGGGGCAACAATCCCCACTCCACAAACTTGCATACCCTCGCAGAAATCTCAAACACCTTGACTTACACTCACTCTCTGAATCCCTCCTACCTCTTACAGACATAAATTCCTTACACGATGCAGACGTTGCTGCTGCTTCATATAACACCACAATAGCTGCAGCTCTAGACTCGATCGCCCCTCTCACACACACCACATCTCGCACATTCAACAGGCAACCCTGGCACACTAAACTTACTAAAGAACTGCGCCGGGCCTCCAGGGTTGCGGAGCGGAGATGGAAATGGTCTCACTCCATCGAGCACTTCATCGCATTCAAGCAATCCCTCACTAATTTCAAGTCCGCACTCACTACAGCAAAACAAACCTACTTCTCATCTCTCATATCCTCCCTATCTCACATCCCTAAACAGCTATTTAACACTTTCAACTCTCTCCTTCGTCCCCCAGCACCTCCTCCCTCTTCTCTCATCTCAGCCGAAGGCTTTGCCTCATTCTTCAAACAGAAGATTGACACCATCAGACAAAACTTTTGCTTAAAGTCCACACAACCCCTCCTCATATCTATTCAACCCTCCTCCTCCAAACCCCACTTCTCCACCATTACAGAAGGTCAAGTCTACTCTTTACTCTCCAAATCACACCTCACCACCTGCGAACTTGACCCAATCCCATCCCACCTCATCACTAACCTTACCATAGCCTTCATCCCAACCCTAACCCACCTCTTCAATCTGTCACTAACAACCGGTGTCTTCCCCTCATGTTTCAAACATGCCGCAATCACACCCATCCTCAAAAAGCCCTCCCTTGACCCTTACTCTCTGAATAGCTACCGCCCCATATCACTCCTCCACTTTGCCTCAAAACTACTAGAACAACATGTCCACCTTGAACTGTCCTCCCACCTCTCCTCCTGCTCCCTCTTCGACCGCCTGCTATCTGGCTTCCGACCGCATCACTCAACTGAAACTGCCCTGACCAAAGTCACCAACGACCTCCTAAATGCCAAATCCAAGGGACACTACTCCATCCTTCTCCTTCTGGACCTGTCATCTGCCTTTGACACAGTGGACCATTCCCTCTTACTCCAGATTCTCTCATCTCTTGGCATCACGTACTTGGCTCTATCTTGGATCTTCTCATACTTAACAGACAGGACATTCAGCGTCTCCCACTCACGCACCACCTCCTCATCTCTTCCCCTATCTGTCGGTGTCCCCCAAGGTTCAGTTCTAGGACCTCTGCTCTACTCCATCTACACCTTTGGCCTGGGAAAACTCCTAGAGTCTCACGGTTTTCAGTATCACCTCTATGCTGACGACACAAAGATCTACCTCTCTGGACCCGATATCTCCTCCCTACTAACCAAAATCCCACAATGTCTGGTCGCCATGTCATCCATCTTCTCTGACAGATTTCTAAAACTCAACATGGATAAAACAGAGTTCATCATCTTTCCACCCTCTCATTCACATCCCCCATGTGACCTAGCCATCAACGTCAATGGCTGTTCACTCTCCCCAGTCCCACAAGCTCGCTGCCTTGGAGTAACCCTGGACTCTGATCTCTCCTTCAAGCCACATATCCAAGCCCTTTCCACTTCCTGCCGACTCCAACTCAAAAACATCTCCCGGATCCGTGCATTCCTCAGCAAAGACTCTGCAAAAACACTAGTGCATGCCCTAATCATATCCCGCCTCGACTACTGCAACCTCCTGCTCCGTGGCCTCCCTTACAACACTCTTGCGCCTCTCCAATCTATCCTAAACTCTGCTGCTCGACTAATTCACCTGTCCCCCCGCTATTCCCCGGCCTCTCCTCTCTGTCAATCTCTTCACTGGCTCCCCGTTGCCCAGAGAATCCACTTCAAAACTCTAACCATGGCATACAAAGCCATCCACAACCAGTCTCCCCCATACATCTGTGACCTAGTCTCCCGGTACTTACCTGCATGCAACCTCCGATCCTCACAAGATCTCCTTCTCTACTCCCCTCTTATCTCCTCCTCCCACAATCGTATACAAGATTTCTCCCATGCATCCCTCCTACTCTGGAACTCTCTACCCCAAAACATCAGACTCTCGCCGACCGTGGAAACCTTCAAAAGAAACCTGAAGACCTACCTCTTCCGACAAGCCTACAACCTGCTGTAACCACCGCTGCACGACCAGCTCTACCCTCACCTAATGTATCCTCACCCATCCCTTCTAGAATGTGAGCCCTCGCGGGCAGGGTCCTCGCTCCTCCTGTACCAGTCGCTGTCTAGTTTTGTTAAAATTATGTAAATGCTTTTTTTATGTATATCCCTATCACATGTAAAGCGCCATGGAATAAATGGCGCTATAATAATAAATAATAATAATAATAATAATAAAAAGACAATGTCAATTCCCATAGGAAAAGTGGTGCATGTTACAGTGGAATAAAAAGACAATATCAATGCCCCTTTGATGAGCTGTGGAATTCAGAGTGGTTTAACTAGACGGTTTTAATGCCCCTTGGAAGAGACGTGGAGGTCATAGTAGCTCAATAAGATGTTTTAATTGCCTCTTGGAAGAGTGGTGGAGGTCGCAGTGGTTTAAAAAGACAATATCACTGCCCCTTAGAAGAGTGGTGGAGGTTACATTGGAATAAAAAGACAATATCAATGCCCCGTGGAATAGACATGGAGGTTCCAGCAGCTTAACAAGACAGTTTTAATGCCCCTTGGAAGAGTGGTGGAGGTCGCAGTTGACTAAAAAGACAATATAAATGCTCCTTAGAAGAGTGGTGGAGATCGCAGTGGAATAAAAAGACAATATCAATGCCCCTTGGAAGAGTAGTGGAGGTCGCAGTGGAATTAAAAACAATATCAATGCCCCTTGGAAGAGTGGTGGAGGTAGCAGTGGATTAAAAAGACAATATCAATGCCCCTTGGAAGAGTGGTGGAGATTACAGTGAAATAAAAAGACAATATCAATGCCTCTTGAAAGAGTTATGGAGTTCAGAGTGGTTTAACCAGATGGTTTTAATTCCCCTTGGAAGAGTGGTGGAGGTTGCAGTGCATTAAAAAGACAATATCAATACCCCTTGGAAGAATGGTGGAGGTTACAGTGGAATAAAAAGACAATATCAATGCCCCTTGGAAGGGCTGTGGAGTTCAGAGTGGCTTAACCAAACGTTTTAATGCCCCTTGGAAGAGATGTGGAGGTCACAGTAGCTTAACAAGACTGTTTTATTGCCTCTTGGAAGAATGGTGGAGGTCGCAGAGGATTAAAAAGACAATATCAATGCCCCATAGAAGAGTGGTGGAGGTTGCAGTGGAATAAAATGACAATATCAATTCCCCTTGGAAGAGATGTGGAAGTCGCAGTGGAATAAAAAGGAAATATCAATGCCCCTTAGAAGAGTGGTGGAGGTTACAGTGGCAAAAAAGACAACATCAATGTTCCTTGGAAGAGGGGTGAAAGTCGCAGTGGAATAAAAAGACAATATCAATGTCACTTGGAAGAGTGGTGGAGGAAGCAGTGGTCTAAAAAGACAATATCAATGCCCCTTGGAAGAGTGGTGGAGGTCGCAGTGGAATAAATAGACAATATCAATGCCCCGTGGAAGGGACATGGAGGTGACAGTAGCTTAACAAGACGGTTTTAATGCCCCTTGGAAAAGTGGTGGAGGTCGCAGTGGATTAAAAAGACTATCAAATCACCTAGGAAGAGTGGTGAAGGTCGCAGTGGAAAAAAAAGACAATCTCAATGCCCATTGGAAGAGTGGTGGAGGTTACAGTTGAATAAAAAGACAATATCAATGCCTCTTGGAAGAGCTGTGGAGTTCAGAGTGGTTTAACCATGCAGTTTTAATGTCCCTTGGAAGAGACGAGGAGGTCACAGTAGCTTAACAAGACTGTCCTAATGCCCCTTGGAAGAGTGGTGGAGATCGTTGTGGATTTAAAAGACAATATCAATGCCCCGAGGAAGAGTGGTGTAGGTCGCAGTGGAATAAAAAGACAAGATCAATGCCCCGTGTAAGAGACGTGGAGGTCACAGTAGCTTAACAAGATGGTTTTAATGCCCTTTGGAAGAGTGGTGGAGGTCACAGTGGATTAAAAAGACAATATCAATGCCCTTTGGAAGAGTGGTGGAGGTCACAGTGGAATAAAAATACAACATCAATGCCCCTTGGTAGAGTGGTATAGGTTACAGTGGAATTTAAAGACAATATTAATGCCCCATGGAAGAGATGTGGATGTCACTGTAGCTTAACAAAACAGTTTTAATGCCCCTTGGAAGAATGGTGGAGGTCGCAGTGGAATAAAAAGACAATGTCAATGCCCCTTGGAAGAGCTGTGGAGTTCAGAGTGGTTTAACCAGACGGTTTTAATGCCCATTGGAAGTGACGTGGAGGTCACAGTAGCTTAAAAAGAAGTTTTTAATGACCCTTGGAAAAGTGGTGGAGGTCGCAGTTGATTAAAAAGACAATATCAATGACCCTTGGAAGAGTGGTGGAGGTGGCAGTGGAATAAAAAGACAATATCAATGCCCCTTGGAAGAATGATGGAGGTCGCAGTGGAATAAAAAGACAATGTCAATGCCCCTTGGAAGAGTGGTGGAGGTTAGAGTGGAAAAAAAAGACAATACCAATGCCCCTTGGAAGAGCTGTGGAGTTCAGAGTGGTTTAACCACATGGTTTTATTGCCCCTTGGACGAGACGTGGAGGTCTCAGTAGCTTAAAAAGAAGTTTTTAATGACCCTTGGAAAAGTGGTGGAGGTCACAGTGGATTAAAAAGACAATATCAATGCCCAGTGGAAGACACGTGGAGGTGACAGTAGCTTAACAAGACAGTTTTAATGCCCCTTGGAAGAGTGGTGGAGGTTGCAGTGGAATAAAAAGACAATATCAATGCCCCTTGGAAGAGCTGTGGAGTTCAGAGTGGTTTAACCAGACGGTTTTAATGCCCCTTGAAAAAGATGTGGAGGTCACAGTAGCTTAACAAGACTGTTTTAATGCCTCTTGGAAGAGTGGTGGAGGTCGCAGTGGATTAAAAAGACAATATCAATGCCCCTTGGAAGAGTGGTGAAGTACCCAGTGGAATAAAAAGACAATATCAATGCCCCTTGGAAGAGTGGTGGAGGATACAGGGGAATAAAAAGACAATATCAATGCCCCGTGAAAGAGACGTGGAGGTCACAGTAGCTTAACAAGACGGTTTTAATGCCACTTTGAAGAGACGTGGAAGTTGCAGTGGAATAAAAAGACAAAATCAATGCCTCTTGGAACAGTTCTGGAGGTTACATTGGAATAAAAAGACAATATCAATGCCCCTTGCAAGAA
This sequence comes from Phyllobates terribilis, assembly GCF_046119375.1. Taxonomy (NCBI): domain Eukaryota; kingdom Metazoa; phylum Chordata; class Amphibia; order Anura; family Dendrobatidae; genus Phyllobates; species Phyllobates terribilis. The sequence continues at coordinate 15,255,013 of NW_027362775.1, read as the reverse complement.
CTGTGGAGTTCAGATTGGCTTAAATTGACGGTTATAATGCCCCGTGGAACTGACGTTGTGGTCAAAGTAGCTTAACAACACGGTTTTAATGGCCCTTGGAAGAGTGGTGGAGGTCGCAGTGGAATTAAAAAACAATATCAATGCCCATTGGAAGAGTGGTGGAGGTAACAGTGGATTAAAAAGACAATATCAATGCCCCTTGGAGGAGCAGTGTAGTTCAGAGTAGTTAAACCAGACAGTTTTAATGCCCATTGGAAGTGACGTGGAGGTCACAGTAGCTTAAAAAGACGTTTTTAATACCTCTTGGAAAAGTGGTGGAGGTCGCAGTGGATTAAAAAGACAATATCAATGCCCCTTGGAAGAATGATGGAGGTCGCAGTGGAATAAAAAGACAATGTCAATGCCACTTGGAAGAGTGGTGGAGGTTAGAGTGGAATAAAAAGACAATACCAGTGCTCCTTGGAAGACCTGTGGAGATCACAGTGGTTTAAATTGATGGTTAGTGTTGTCAGTGATTGTTCCGATTTCAGTTCCAGAGCGATTCGCCCAATGCGTCCTTGATATTTAGTCGTTTTCAGCCAATTTTCTGGATTTTTAAAAATTTCACTTTTTTGCGAAAATATCCACTAAATGAGGGAATAATATGTGTGAAGGTACCCCAGGAGAATTCCAAATATGTGTGGGTAGAATATATATCCCACGGGGTAAAATTGAAAAAAGTTGAAAAAAATATTTTTTTGGACTTAGTCATTTTTCCGGCGTTTATCAGACTTTCAGATAGGGCAAATGTCAGTGAGTGTTTTGATTTCAGTTCCAGAGCGATTCGCCACTGAGTCCTTGATATTTAGTTATTTTCAGCCAACTTTCTGGATTTTTGAAAATTTCACTTTTTTGTGAAAGTATCCACTAAATGAGGGAATAATATGTGTGAGGGTACCCCAGGAGAGTTCCAAATGTGTGTGGGTAGAATATATATCCCACGGGGGTAAAATTGAAAAAAGTTTAAAAAAATATTTTTTTGAACTTAGTCATTTTTCCAGCGTTTATCAAACTTTCAGATAGGGCAAATGTCAGTGAGCATTCCGATTTCAGTTCCAGAGCGATTCGCCCAATGAGTCCTTGATATTTAGTCGTTTTCAGCCAATACTTTGGATTTTTGAAAATTTCACTTTTTTGTGAAAATATCCACTAAATGAGGGAATAATATGTGTGAGGGTACCCCAGGAGAGTTCCAAATGTGTGTGGGTAGAATGTATATCCCACGGGGGTAAAATTGAAAAAAGTTGAAAAAAATTTTTTTTTGGACTTAGTCATTTTTCCAACGTTTGTCAGACTTTCAGATAGGGGAAAAGTCAGTGAGCGTTCCAATTTCAGTTCCAGAGCGATTCGCCCAACGAGTCATTGATATTTAGTCGTTTTCAGACAATTTTCTGGATTTTTGAAAATTTCACTTTTTTGTTTAAATATCCACTAAATGAGGGAATAATATGTGTGAGGGTACCCCAGGAGAGTTCGAAATGTGTATGGGTAGAATATATATCCCACGGGGGTAAAATTGAAAAAAGATGAATAAAAATTTTTTTTGGACTTAGTCATTTTTCTGGCGTTTATCAGACTTTCAGATAGGGCAAATGTCAGTGAGCCTTTCAATTTCAGTTCCAGAGCGATTCGCCCAATAAGTCTTGGATATTTAGTCATTTTCAGCCAACTTTATGGATTTTTGAAAATTTCACTTTTTTGTGAAAGTATCCACTAAATGAGGGAATAATATGTGTGAGGGTACCCCAGGAGAGTTCCAAATGTGTGTGGGTAGAATATATATCCCACGGGGGTAAAATTGAAAAAAGTTGAAAAATTTTTTTTCTTTGGACTTAGTCATTTTTCCGGCGTTTATCAGACTTTCAGATAGGGCAAATGTCAGTGATCGTTCCGATTTCAATTCCAGAGCGATTCGCCCAATGAGTCCTTGATATTTAGTCGTTTTCAGCCAATATTTTGGATTCTTGAAAATTTTACTTTTTTGTGAAAATATCCACTAAATGAGGGAATAATATGTATGAGGGTACCCCAGGAGAGTTCCAAATGTGTGTGGGTAGAATATATATCCCACAGGGGTAAAATTGAAAAAAGTTGAAAATTTTTTTTTTGACTTAGTAATTTTTCCAACGTTTGTCAGACTTTCAGATAGTGGAAATATCAGTGTGCGTTCCGATTTCAGTTCCAGAGCGATTCGCCCAATGAGTTCTTGATATTTAGTCGTTTTCAGCCATTTTTCTGGATTTTTGAAAATTTCACTTTTTTGTGAAAATATCCACTAAATGAGGGAATAATATGTGTGAGGGTACCCCAGGAGAGTTCCAAATGTGTGTGGGTAGAATATATATCCCACGGGGGTAAAATTGAAAAAAGTTTAAAAATTTTTTTTCTTTGGACTTAGTCATTTTTCCGGCGTTTGTCAGACTTTCAGATAGGGCAAATGTCAGTGATCGTTCCGATTTCAGTTCTAGAGCGATTCGCCCAATGAGTCCTTGATATTTAGTCTTTTTCAGCCAAATTTCTGGATTTTTGAAAAATTCACTTTTTTGTGAAAATATCCACTAAATGAGGGAGTAATATGTGTGAGGTTACCCCAGGAGAGTTCCAAATGTGTGTGGGTAGAATATATATCCCAAGGGGGTAAAATTGAAAAAAGTTGAAAATTTTTTATTTTTTTACTTAGTAATTTTTCCAACGTTTGTCATACTTTCAGATACAGGAAATGTCAGTGAGCTTTCCGATTTCAGTTCCAGAGCGATTTGCCCACTGAGTCCTTGATATTTAGTCGTTTTCAGCCAATATTTGGGATTTTTGAAAATTTCACTTTTTTGTGAAAATATCCACTAAATGAGGGGATAATATTTGTGAGGGTACCCCAGGAGAGTTCCAAATGTGTGTGGGTAGAATATATATCCCACGGGGGTAAAATTGAAAAAAGTTGAAAAATTTTTTTTCTTTGGACTTAGTCATTTTTCCGGCGTTTATCAGACTTTCAGATAGGGCAAATGTCAGTGATCGTTCCGATTTCAGTTCTAGAGCGATTCGCCCAATGAGTCCTTGATATTTAGTCTTTTTCAGCCAAATTTCTGGATTTTTGAAAAATTCACTTTTTTGTGAAAATATCCACTAAATGAGGGAATAATATGTGTGAGGTTACCCCAGGAGAGTTCCAAATGTGTGTGGGTAGAATATATATCCCAAGGGGGTAAAATTGAAAAAAGTTGAAATTTTTTTTTTTTTTACTTATTTTTCCAACGTTTGTCAGACTTTCAGATAGGGAAAATGTCAGTGAGCGTTCCGATTTCAGTTCCAGAGTGATTCGCCCAATGAGTCCTTGATATTTAGTTGTTTTCAGCCAATTTTCTGGATTTTTGAAAATTTCACTTTTTTGTGAAAATATCCACTAAATGAGGGAATAATATGTGCAAGGGTACCCCAGGAGAGTTTCAAATGTGTGTGGGTAGAATAAATATCCCACGGGGGTAAAATTGAAAAAAGTTGAAAAAATTTTTTTCTTTGGACTTAATCATTTTTCCGGCGTTTATCACACTTTCAGATAGGGCAAATGTCAGTGAGCGTTCCGATTTCAGTTCCAGAGCTATTCGCCCAATGAGTCCTAGATATTTAGTCGTTTTCAGCCAATATTTTGGATTTTTGAAAATTTCACTTTTTTGTGAAAATATCCACTAAATGAGGGGATAATATGTGTGAGGGTACCCCAGGAGAGTTCCAAATGTGTGTGGGTAGAATATATATCCCACGGGGGTAAAATTGAAAAAAGTTGAAATTTTTTTTTTTTTTTACTTAGTAATTTTTCCAACGTTTGTCAGACTTTCAGATAGGGGAAATGTCAGTGAGCGTTCTGATTTCAGTTCCAGAGCGATTCGCCCAATGAGTCCTTGATATTTAGTCTTTTTCAGCCAAATTTCTGGATTTTTGAAAAATTCACTTTTTTTGTGAAAATATCCATTAAATGAGGGAATAATATGTATGAGGGTACCCCAGGAGAGTTCCAAATGTGTGTGGGTAGAATATATATCCCACGGGGGTAAAATTTAAAAAAGTTGAAAATTTTTTTTTTTTTACTTATTTGTCCGTTTGTCAGACTTTCAGATAGGGGAAATGTCAGTGAGCGTTCCGATTTCAGTTCCAGAGTGATTCGCCCAATGAGTCCTTGATATTTAGTTGTTTTCAGCCAATTTTCTGGATTTTTGAAAATTTCACTTTTTTGTGAAAATATCCACTAAATGAGGGAATAATATGTGTGAGGTTACCCCAGGAGAGTTCCAAATGTGTGTGGGTAGAATATATATCCCACAGGGGTAAAATTGAAAAAAGTTGAACATTTTTTTTTTTTTGACCTAGTCATTTTTCCAACGTATGTCAGACTTTCAGATAGGGGAAATGTCAGTGAGCGTTCCGATTTCAGTTCCAGAGCGATTAGCCCAATGAGTCCTTTGATACTTAGTCTTTTTCAGCCAATTTTCTGGATTTTTGAAAAATTCACTTTTTTGTGAAAATATCCGCTATATGAGGGAATAATATGTGCGAGGGTACCCCAGGAGAGTTCGAAATGTGTGTGGGTAGAATATATATCCCACGGGGGTAAAATTGAAAAAAGTTGAACTTTTTTTTTTTTTTACCTAGTCATTTTTCCAACTTTTGTCAGACTTTCAGATAGGGGAAATGTCAGTGAGCGTTCCGATTTCAGTTCCAGAGCGATTCGCCCAAAGAGTCCTTGATATTTAGTCTTTTTCAGCCAATTTTCTGGATTTTTGAAAAATTCACTTTTTTGTGAAAATATCCACTAAATGAGGGAATAATATGTGTGAGGGTACCCCAGGAGAGTTCCAAATGTGTGTGGGTAGAATATATATCCCACGGGGGTAAAATTGCAAAAAGTTGACAATTTTTTTTTTTTTACTTATTTTTCCAACGTTTGTCAGACTTTCAGATAGGGGAAATGTCAGTGAGCGTTCCGATTTCAGTTCCAGAGTGATTCGCCCAATGAGTCCTTGATATTTAGTTGTTTTCAGCCAATTTTCTGGATTTTTGAAAAATTCACTTTTTTGTGAAAATATCCACTAAATGAGGGAATAATATGTGTGAGGTTACCCCAGGAGAGTTCCAAATGTGTGTGGGTAGAATATATATCCCACGGGGTAAAATTGAAAAAAGTTGAAGATTTTTTTTTTTTGACCTAGTCATTCTTCCAACGTTTGTCAGACTTTCAGATAGGGGAAATGTCAGTGAGCGTTCCGATTTCAGTTCCAGAGCGATTCGCCCAATGAGTCCTTGATATTTAGTCTTTTTCAGCCAATTTTCTGGATTTTTGAAAAATTCACTTTTTTGTGAAAATATCCGCTATATGAGGGAATAATATGTGCGAGGGTACCCCAGGAGAGTTTCGAATGTGTGTTAGTAGAATATATATCCCACGGGGGCAAAATTGAAAAAAGTTGAAAAAAAATTTTTTTTGGACTTTCTCATTTTTCCTGCGTTTATCAGACTTTCAGATAGGGCAAATGTCAGTGAGCGTTTTGATTTCAGTTCCAGAGCGATTCGCCCACTGAGTCCTTGATATTTAGCTGTTTTCAGCCAATATTTTGGATTTTTGAAAATTTAACTTTTTTGTGAAAATATCCACTAAATGAGGGAATAATATGTGTGAGGGTACCCCAGGAGAGTTCCAAATGTGTGTGGGTAAAATATATATCCTACGGGGGTAAAATTGAAAAAAGTTGAAAATTTTTTTTTCTTTGGACTTAGTCATTTTTCCGGCATTTATCAGACTTTCAGATAGGGCAAATGTCAGTGATCGTTCCGATTTCAGTTCTAGAGCGATTCGCCCAATGAGTCCTTGATATTTAGTCTTTTTCAGCCAAATTTCTTGATTTTTGAAAAATTCACTTTTTTGTGAAAATATCCACTAAATGAGGGAGTAATATGTGTGAGGTTACCCCAGGAGAGTTCCAAATGTGTGTGGGTAGAATATATATCCCACGGGGGTAAAATTGAAAAAAGTTTAAAAAAATATTTTTTTGAACTTAGTCATTTTTCCAGCGTTTATCAAACTTTCAGATAGGGCAAATGTCAGTGAGCATTCCGATTTCAGTTCCAGAGCAATTCGCCCAATGAGTCCTTGATATTTAGTCGTTTTCAGCCAATACTTTGGATTTTTGAAAATTTCACTTTTTTGTGAAAATATCCACTAAATGAGGGAATAATATGTGTGAGGGTACCCCAGGAGAGTTCGAAATGTGTATGGGTAGAATATATATCCCACGGGGGTAAAATTGAAAAAAGATGAATAAAAATTTTTTTTGGACTTAGTCATTTTTCTGGCGTTTATCAGACTTTCAGATAGGGCAAATGTCAGTGAGCCTTTCAATTTCAGTTCCAGAGCGATTCGCCCAATAAGTCTTGGATATTTAGTCATTTTCAGCCAACTTTATGGATTTTTGAAAATTTCACTTTTTTGTGAAAGTATCCACTAAATGAGGGAATAATATGTGTGAGGGTACCCCAGGAGAGTTCCAAATGTGTGTGGGTAGAATATATATCCCACGGGGGTAAAATTGAAAAAAGTTGAAAAATTTTTTTTCTTTGGACTTAGTCATTTTTCCGGCGTTTATCAGACTTTCAGATAGGGCAAATGTCAGTGATCGTTCCGATTTCAATTCCAGAGCGATTCGCCCAATGAGTCCTTGATATTTAGTCGTTTTCAGCCAATATTTTGGATTCTTGAAAATTTTACTTTTTTGTGAAAATATCCACTAAATGAGGGAATAATATGTATGAGGGTACCCCAGGAGAGTTCCAAATGTGTGTGGGTAGAATATATATCCCACAGGGGTAAAATTGAAAAAAGTTGAAAATTTTTTTTTTGACTTAGTAATTTTTCCAACGTTTGTCAGACTTTCAGATAGTGGAAATATCAGTGTGCGTTCCGATTTCAGTTCCAGAGCGATTCGCCCAATGAGTCCTTGATATTCAGTAGTTTTCAGCCAATATTTTGGATTTTTGAAAATTTCACTTTTTTGTGAAAATATCCACTAAAGGACGGGATAATATGTGTGAGGGTACCCCAGGAGAGTTCCAAATGTGTGTGGGTAGAATATATATCCCACGGGGGTAAAATTGAAAAAAGTTGAAAAAAATTTTTTTTTGTACTTAGTAATTTTTCCGGCGTTTGTCAGACTTTCAGATAGGGCAAATGTCAGTGATCGTTCCGATTTCAGTTCCAGAGCGATTCGCCCAATGAGTTCTTGATATTTAGTCGTTTTCAGCCATTTTTCTGGATTTTTGAAAATTTCACTTTTTTGTGAAAATATCCACTAAATGAGGGAATAATATGTGTGAGGGTACCCCAGGAGAGTTCCAAATGTGTGTGGGTAGAATATATATCCCACGGGGGTAAAATTGAAAAAAGTTTAAAAATTTTTTTTCTTTGGACTTAGTCATTTTTCCGGCGTTTGTCAGACTTTCAGATAGGGCAAATGTCAGTGATCGTTCCGATTTCAGTTCTAGAGCGATTCGCCCAATGAGTCCTTGATATTTAGTCTTTTTCAGCCAAATTTCTGGATTTTTGAAAAATTCACTTTTTTGTGAAAATATCCACTAAATGAGGGAGTAATATGTGTGAGGTTACCCCAGGAGAGTTCCAAATGTGTGTGGGTAGAATATATATCCCAAGGGGGTAAAATTGAAAAAAGTTGAAAATTTTTTTTTTTTTTACTTAGTAATTTTTCCAACGTTTGTCATACTTTCAGATACAGGAAATGTCAGTGAGCTTTCCGATTTCAGTTCCAGAGCGATTTGCCCACTGAGTCCTTGATATTTAGTCGTTTTCAGCCAATATTTTGGATTTTTGAAAAATTCACTTTTTTGTGAAAATATCCACTAAATGAGGGAATAATATGTGTGAGGTTACCCCAGGAGAGTTCCAAATGTGTGTGGGTAGAATATATATCCCAAGGGGGTAAAATTGAAAAAAGTTGAAATTTTTTTTTTTTTTACTTATTTTTCCAACGTTTGTCAGACTTTCAGATAGGGAAAATGTCAGTGAGCGTTCCGATTTCAGTTCCAGAGTGATTCGCCCAATGAGTCCTTGATATTTAGTTGTTTTCAGCCAATTTTCTGGATTTTTGAAAATTTCACTTTTTTGTGAAAATATCCACTAAATGAGGGGATAATATGTGTGAGGGTACCCCAAGAGAGTTCCAAATGTGTGTGGGTAGAATATATATCCCACGGGGGTAAAATTGAAAAAAGTTGAAATTTTTTTTTTTTTTTACTTAGTAATTTTTCCAACGTTTGTCAGACTTTCAGATAGGGGAAATGTCAGTGAGCGTTCTGATTTCAGTTCCAGAGCGATTCGCCCAATGAGTCCTTGATATTTAGTCTTTTTCAGCCAAATTTCTGGATTTTTGAAAAATTCACTTTTTTTGTGAAAATATCCATTAAATGAGGGAATAATATGTATGAGGGTACCCCAGGAGCGTTCCAAATGTGTGTGGGTAGAATATATATCCCACGGGGGTAAAATTTAAAAAAGTTGAAAATTTTTTTTTTTTTACTTATTTGTCCGTTTGTCAGACTTTCAGATAGGGGAAATGTCAGTGAGCGTTCCGATTTCAGTTCCAGAGTGATTCGCCCAATGAGTCCTTGATATTTAGTTGTTTTCAGCCAATTTTCTGGATTTTTGAAAATTTCACTTTTTTGTGAAAATATCCACTAAATGAGGGAATAATATGTGTGAGGTTACCCCAGGAGAGTTCCAAATGTGTGTGGGTAGAATATATATCCCACAGGGGTAAAATTGAAAAAAGTTGAACATTTTTTTTTTTTTGACCTAGTCATTTTTCCAACGTATGTCAGACTTTCAGATAGGGGAAATGTCAGTGAGCGTTCCGATTTCAGTTCCAGAGCGATTAGCCCAATGAGTCCTTTGATACTTAGTCTTTTTCAGCCAATTTTCTGGATTTTTGAAAAATTCACTTTTTTGTGAAAATATCCGCTATATGAGGGAATAATATGTGCGAGGGTACCCCAGGAGAGTTCGAAATGTGTGTGGGTAGAATATATATCCCACGGGGGTAAAATTGAAAAAAGTTGAACTTTTTTTTTTTTTTACCTAGTCATTTTTCCAACGTTTGTCAGACTTTCAGATAGGGGAAATGTCAGTGAGCGTTCCGATTTCAGTTCCAGAGCGATTCGCCCAAAGAGTCCTTGATATTTAGTCTTTTTCAGCCAATTTTCTGGATTTTTGAAAAATTCACTTTTTTGTGAAAATATCCACTAAATGAGGGAATAATATGTGTGAGGGTACCCCAGGAGAGTTCCAAATGTGTGTGGGTAGAATATATATCCCACGGGGGTAAAATTGCAAAAAGTTGACAATTTTTTTTTTTTTACTTATTTTTCCAACGTTTGTCAGACTTTCAGATAGGGGAAATGTCAGTGAGCGTTCCGATTTCAGTTCCAGAGTGATTTGCCCAATGAGTCCTTGATATTTAGTTGTTTTCAGCCAATTTTCTGGATTTTTGAAAAATTCACTTTTTTGTGAAAATATCCACTAAATGAGGGAATAATATGTGTGAGGTTACCCCAGGAGAGTTCCAAATGTGTGTGGGTAGAATATATATCCCACGGGGTAAAATTGAAAAAAGTTGAACATTTTTTTTTTTTGACCTAGTCATTCTTCCAACGTTTGTCCGACTTTCAGATAGGGGAAATGTCAGTGAGCGTTCCGATTTCAGTTCCAGAGCGATTCGCCCAATGAGTCCTTGATATTTAGTCTTTTTCAGCCAATTTTCTGGATTTTTGAAAAATTCACTTTTTTGTGAAAATATCCGCTATATGAGGGAATAATATGTGCGAGGGTACCCCAGGAGAGTTTCGAATGTGTGTTAGTAGAATATATATCCCACGGGGGCAAAATTGAAAAAAGTTGAAAAAAAATTTTTTTTGGACTTTCTCATTTTTCCTGCGTTTATCAGACTTTCAGATAGGGCAAATGTCAGTGAGCGTTTTGATTTCAGTTCCAGAGCGATTCGCCCACTGAGTCCTTGATATTTAGCTGTTTTCAGCCAATATTTTGGATTTTTGAAAATTTCACTTTTTTGTGAAAATATCCACTAAATGAGGGAATAATATGTGTGAGGGTACCCCAGGAGAGTTCCAAATGTGTGTGGGTAAAATATATATCCTACGGGGGTAAAATTGAAAAAAGTTGAAAATTTTTTTTTCTTTGGACTTAGTCATTTTTCCGGCATTTATCAGACTTTCAGATAGGGCAAATGTCAGTGATCGTTCCGATTTCAGTTCTAGAGCGATTCGCCCAATGAGTCCTTGATATTTAGTCTTTTTCAGCCAAATTTCTTGATTTTTGAAAAATTCACTTTTTTGTGAAAATATCCATTAAATGAGGGAGTAATATGTGTGAGGTTACCCCAGGAGAGTTCCAAATGTGTGTGGGTAGAATATATATCCCAAGGGGGTAAAATTGAAAAAAGTCGAAAATTTTTTTTTTTTTTACATAGTAATTTTTCCAACGTTTGTCATACTTTCAGATACAGGAAATGTCAGTGAGCTTTCCGATTTCAGTTCCAGAGCGATTTGCCCACTGAGTCCTTGATATTTAGTCTTTTTCAGCCAATATTTTGGATTTTTGAAAATTTCACTTTCTTGTGAAAATATCCACTAAATGAGGGAATAATATGTGTGAGGTTACCCCAGGAGAGTTCCAAATGTGTGTGGGTAGAATATATATCCCAAGGGGGTAAAATTGAAAAAAGTTGAAATTTTTTTTTTTTTTGTCTTAGTAATTTTTCCAAAGTTTGTCAGACTTTCAGATAGGGGAAATGTCAGTGATTGTTCCGATTTCAGTTCCAGAGCGATTCGCCCAATGAGTCCTTGATATTTAGTCATTTTCAGCCAAATTTCTGGATTTTTGAAAAATTCACTTTTTTGTGAAAATATCCACTAAATGAGGGAATAATATGTGTGAGGGTACCCCAGGAGAGTTCAAAATGTGTGTGGGTAAAATATATATCCCACGGGGGTAAAATTGAAAAAAGTTGAAATTTTTTTTTTTTTTACTTATTTTTCCAACGTTTGTCAGACTTTCAGATAGGGAAAATGTCAGTGAGCGTTCCGATTTCAGTTCCAGAGTGATTCGCCCAATGAGTCCTTGATATTTAGTTGTTTTCAGCCAATTTTCTGGATTTTTGAAAATTTCACTTTTTTGTGAAAATATCCACTAAATGAGGGAATAATATGTGCAAGGGTACCCCAGGAGAGTTTCAAATGTGTGTGGGTAGAATAAATATCCCACAGGGGTAAAATTGAAAAAAGTTGAAAAATTTTTTTTCTTTGGACTTAATCATTTTTCCGGCGTTTATCACACTTTCAGATAGGGCAAATGTCAGTGAGCGTTCCGATTTCAGTTCCAGAGCTATTCGCCCACTGAGTCCTAGATATTTAGTCGTTTTCAGCCAATATTTTGGATTTTTGAAAATTTCACTTTTTTGTGAAAATATCCACTAAATGAGGGAATAATATGTGTGAGGTTACCCCAGGAGAGTTCCAAATGTGTGTGGGTAGAATATATATCCCACGGGGGTAAAATTGAAAAAAGTTGAACATTTTTTTTTTTTTGACTTAGTCATTTTTCCAACGTTTGTCAGACTTTCAGATAGGGGAAATGTCAGTGAGCGTTCCGATTTCAGTTCCAGAGCGATTCGCCCACTGTGTCCTTGATATTTAGCTGTTTTCAGCCAATATTTTGGATTTTTGAAAAATTCACTTTTTTGTGAAAATATCCACTAAATGAGGGAATAATATGTGTGAGGGTACCCCAGGGGAGTTCCAAATGTGTGTGGGTAGAATATATATCCCACAGGGGTAAAATTGAAAAAAGTTGAAAAAAAATTTTTTTTGGACTTTCTCATTTTTCCGGCGTTTATCAGACTTTCAGATAGGGCAAATGTCAGTGAGCGTTTCGATTTCAGTTCCAGAGCGATTCGCCCACTGAGTCCTTGATATTTAGCTGTTTTCAGCCAATATTTTGGATTTTTGAAAATTTCACTTTTTTGTGAAAATATCCACTAAATGAGGGAATAATATGTGTGAGGGTACCCCAGGAGATTTCCAAATGTGTGTGGGTAGAATATATATGCCACGGGGGTAAAAATGAAAAAAGTTGAAAATTTTTTTTTTTTTTTACTTAGTAATTTTTCCAACATTTGTCAGACTTTCAGATAGGGGAAATGTCAGTGAGCGTTCCGATTTCAGTTACAGAGCTATTCGCCCACTGAGTCCTTGATATTTAGTCGTTTTCAGCCAATATTTTGGATTTTTGAAAATTTCACTTTTTGTGAAAATATCCACTAAATGAGGGGATAATATGTGTGAGGGTACCCCAGGAGAGTTCCAAATGTGTGTGGGTAGAATATATATCCCACGGGGGTTAAATTGAAAAAAGTTGAAAAAAATTTTTTCTTTGGACTTAGTCAATTTTCCGGCGTTTATCAGACTTTCAGATAGGGCAAATGTCAGTGAGCGTTTTGATTTCAGTTCCAGAACGATTCGCCCAATGAGTCCTTGATATTCAGTCGTTTTCAGCCAATATTTTGGATTTTTGAAAATTTCACTTTTTTATGAAAATATCCACTAAATAAGGGGATAATATGTGTGAGGGTACCCCAGGAGAGTTCCAAATGTGTGTGGGTAGAATATATATCCCACGGGGGTAAAATTGAAAAAAGTTGAAAAAAATTTTTTTTTGGACTTAGTCATTTTTCCGGCATTTATCAAACTTTCAGATAGGTCAAATGTCAGTGAGCGTTCCGATTTCAGTTCCAGAGCGATTTACCCAATGAGTCCTTGATATTTAGTCGTTTTCAGCCAATTTTCTGGATTTTTGAAAATTTCACTTTTTTGTGAAAATATCCACTAAATGAGGGAATAATATGTGTGAGGGAACCCCAGGAGAGTTCCAAATGTGTGTGGGTAAAATATATATCCCACGGGGGTAAAATTAAAAAAAGTTGAAAAAAATTTTTTTTTGAACTTAGTCATTTTTCCAGCGTTTATCAGACTTTCACATAGGGCAAATGTCAGTGATCGTTCCGATTTCAGTTCCAGAGCAATTCGCCCACTGTGTCCTTGATATTTAGCTGTTTTCAGCCAATATTTTGGATTTTTGAAAAATTCACTTTTTTGTGAAAATATCCACTAAATGAGGGAATAATATGTGTGAGGGTACCCCAGGAGAGTTCCAAATTTGTGTTGGTAGAATATATATCCCACGGGGGTAAAATTGAAAAAAGTTGAAAAAAATATTTTTTTTTGAACTTAGTCATTTTTCCAACGTTTATCAGACTTTCAGATAGGGCAAATGTCAGTGATCGTTCCGATTTCAGTTCCAGAGCGATTCGCCCAATGAGTACTTGATATTTAATCTTTTTCAGCCAATTTTCTGGATTTTTGAAAAATTCACTTTTTTGTGTAAATATCCACTAAATGAGGGAATAATATGTGTGAGGGTAGCCCAGGAGTTTTCCAAATGTGTGTGGGTAGAATATATATGCCACGGGGGTAAAATTGAAAAAAGTTGAAAATTATTTTTTTTTTGACTTAGTCATTTTTCCAACGTTTGTCAGACTTTCAGATAGGGGAAATGTCAGTGAGCGTTCCGATTTCAGTTCCAGAGCGATTCGCCCAATGTGTACTTCATATTTAGTCTTTTTCAGCCAAATTTCTGGATTTTTGAAAAATTCACTTTTTTGTGAAAATATCCACTAAATGAGGGAATAATATGTGTGAGGGTACCCCAGGAGATTTCCAAATGTATGTGGGTAGAATATATCCCACGGGGGTAAAATTGAAAAAAGTTGAAAAAAAAATTTTTGGGGACTTAGTCATTTTTCCGGCGTTTATCAGACTTTCAGATAGGGCAAATGTCAGTGAGCGCTCCGATTTCAGTTCCAGAGCGATTCGCCCAATGAGTCCTTGATATTTAGTCGTTTTCAGCCAATTTTCTGGATTTTTGCAAATTTCACTTTTTTGTGAAAATATCCACTAAATGAAGGAATAATATGTGTGAGGGTACCCCAGGAGAGTTCCAAATGTGTGTGGGTAGAATATATATCCCACGGGGGTAAAATTGAAAAAAATTGCAAAAATTTTTTTTTTGGACTTAGTCATTTTTCTGGCGTTTATCAGACTTTCAGATAGGGGAAATGTCAGTGAGCGTTCCGATTTCAGTTCCAGAGCGATTCGCCCAATGAGTCCTTGATATTTAGTCGTTTTCAGCCAATGTTTTGGATTTTTGAAAATTTCACTTTTTTGTGAAAATATCCACTAAATGAGGGAATAATATGTGTGAGGGTACAACAGGAGAATTACTAAATGTGTGTGGGTAGAATATATATCCCACGGGGGTAAAATTGAAAAAAATTGAAATAATTTTTTTTGGGAGTTAGTCATTTTTCCGGTGTTTATCTGACTTTCAGATAGGGGAAATGTCAGTGAGCGTTCCGATTTCAGTTCCAGAGCGGTTCGCCCAATGAGTCCTTGATATTTAGTCGTTTTCAGCCAATTTTCTGGATTTTTGAAAATTTCACTGTTTTGTGAAAATATCCACTAACTGAGGGAATAATATGTGTGAGGGTACCCCAGGAGAGTTCCAAATGTGTGTGGGTAGAATATATATCCCACGGGGGTAAAATTGAAAAAAATTGCAAAAAATTTTTTTTTGGACATAGTCATTTTTCTGGCATGTATCAGACTTTCAGATAGGGGAAATGTCAGTGATCCATCTGTTTTCAGTTCCAGAGCGATTCACCCGATGAGTCCTTGATGTTTAGTCATTTTCAGCCAATTTTCAGAATTTTGGAAAATTTCATTTTTTTGTGAAAATATCCACTAAATGAGGGAATAAAATGTGTGAGGGTACCCCAGGAGAGTTCCAAATGTGCGTGGGTAGAATTTATATCTCACGGGAGTAAAATTGAAAATAGTTGAAAATTTTTTTTTTGGACTTAGTCATTTTTCCGGTGTTTATCAGACTTTAAGATCGGGGAAATGTCAGTGAGCGTTCCGATTTCAGTTCCAGAGCGATTCGCCCGATGAGTAGTGTTGAGCCACCCCCGTAGTGTTCGAGTTCGGTTCGGTTCATCGAACACCTTCGAACACCGTTAAAACCAATGGCAGGCAAACAAAAACACATAGAAACACATAGAAAACACCTTCAAAGGTGTCCAAAAGCTGACAAACTGCTCAGAAGACACAACTAACACATGGAAAAGTGACAAGTACATATAGTCATGCGAAAAGAAAAGAGGTGGAGGAGTAAAAGGAGGGGGAGACACAGATATAGGCATGTCATGCCCTTCTAAAATCCAAAAAGTGAGAAGCCGACACGTTCAGTCCGCTCCTGCCCGTGCCACCTCCGCGTCGCCGGGTTTGTGTCAGAGCCGCGGTGAACCCTGACGGCCAGCCCCCCTCTCCCAATACTGGTGCCTGTCCGCTGGTGGGTCGAGCGAGCCCCCCTGTGGTGGAGGCAGCTCTAAGCTTTTTAATTTAAATTGTCTCTCTAATTTGAATGAATACACTTTAAATCCATTTACAAGGATCTATTGGAGGGCAAGTCTCATGCCAGCAGCCGCGTAATTCCAGCTCCAGTAGCGTCCACTAAAGCTGCTGCAGTTAAAAAGCTTTTATAAGGATCGAGCTCGGCTGTCCACCGCAAGGCATCCTACTGCCAGTCCCAGCCCCTATGCTTTGGGGTGCCTCCTGATGCTCTTCACTGAGTATCCCGTGGTCCCGAAGCATTTCCTTTGAAAAAATTAAGTGTCCAAACTACAGGTGGTGTAGCTTGCTTAACAGCCGGGATAATCCGCTGACTAGCAGACACTGCTACTAGGCACAAAGTATTTCCTGGGCTAGATGCAGTTAAAAATTTGTAATTAGATACTCTCGTTGGATGCTGAGAAAGCATTCCATAGAGTCTCCTGGCACGCCATATATGATTCTCTTAAAAAGCTTGGGGTAGGGGTCTAGGGGACCCTTTTATAGCCAAAATCACGGCCATGTATCGCAATACGTCACCTAGGCTGAAGATAAATGGAACTGTAGCACCCTGAGGGCTCGGTTGCTACAGAGGTATTGCACCTCACCCAGAGGTGTGATATCTCACTCTCAGGTAAGGATGTAGTGTGGATCAGGACCCGACACCTGCATGCATTACACCACATTGCCGTGGGGCAGGGCGACCAATATGCCCCTGAGATGGGCACGACAGTTCCTGTCCTTGGCTGGAGTGGGGGGAGGGAACACTGAGGAAGGCGAGCCCTGTAGTGCAGGAGCAGGGAGGAAGCAGTTCCTGGGTGCATTGAGAAGGGAGTATAAAAGGTGGGCACCATCTTAGTTCAGTGCAGAGAAGTCTGAGCAGAAGTGGCAGGGAGCAGGGGTTCTGCATGAGCTCTGCTCCGGAGGCGGGCCTAGTAACAGAGGCCCAGGTCTGGAAGAGGGAGAAGGAAGAGGAGCGGAGAAGGCTCCAGGAACGAGGAACGAAGGGATCTCAGGGGTGCGGACGGGCGAGTCGCCACCGCACGCCCGAATCCACCTGCGTGGAGGGGTCAGGCCAAAGGGGGAGGCCGGTCCCCGAAACTAGTGGAGGCAGGAAACGACCCTCAGCTAGAAACAGGAGGCTGTAACATTTTATGTGGCGCAGCCCCTCGCTACACCCGCTAGGAAGGCACCACATAGGGTCAGGGAAACTGGTGCCAAGTTTACCAAGAGGAGGCCCGAGGCAGCCGGACAGAAGGGTTGGTAAGAAAGGCCAGACAAAGGACACACAAAGGGGGTCCTGTGAAGCACTCCAAAGTTATCTGGGAGTTGTCTGAGCCCCTCACCTGGTGAGCACAGTACGACGTGGGCAGCCGTTACCTGCAGACGTGGTCTGGATAATAAGAACTGTGAGTAAAGGCCCTGGACTGCATCACTGACTCTGTGTCATTACTGCTGCTGCCCTGCACCATCACCCCCATCCTCCGCATACACTGCCCTGAGGCTACACTCCTCCCGTGGGGAGTTATGCTACGCTCTGCTGCACCCACAACACCAGCCTCAGCGGTCTGCCCTGGAGCGGCGGTTCACTCTGACCGCAATCCACGGGTGGCGTAGTCGGACATTTAAACATCAAAACCACATAAATAGTTCCGCCACTGGTTTGACTGCCCTGAGCCACGGAACCGGGTTGCCGCCACGGAGACTACAACCACCAGCATCCACCAAAAAGGGTCCGGCTCCGGGTGTCCCAAGGCCCAGGGGGCGCGTCAGAACATTTTCATCACCTTTCACAATCACCAATGGGACAAGTCAGGGATGTTCTCTGTCCCCTCTCTTATACATCCTAGTGACGGAGCACCTGCTCTCATCAATTCGCCATAACCCCAATATTAGGTGGATTGAGGTGGGAGGCACCGAGTACAAGTGCTCTCTATTTGCTGATGATGTCCTAGTATATATCACTCAATCCCATATATCCATCCATGCTGTTATGGCTGAAATAGATCACTTTGTTACATGGTCAAATTTTAAAATCAATGCAGCGAAGTCTGAGGCCCTCGATGTCTCCCTCCCCAAATCCATATAGGATTCCATCCAGTCCAACTTTCCCTTTGCCTGGCCCTCACAGGGTATCAAATACTTAGGAATTTCTATTCATAGAGACCTCTCCCATCTATGTTATCTTAATTTTGGGCCCTTTATTGAACAACTCCATACAGACCACGGTTGGCAAGTTAGAACTTTAAGATTCACTACGTGAACCACTGGTGTTTTGTGGAAAAGCACATGTACACTGTGTTCCAAATTATTATGCAAAAAGTGTTTAGGAGTGATAAGGGAAGAATTTGTTTGTTTGTCAGTTAAACTCATTGATGGTGATGTGTGTCAGGGCTCTTTATATCACTGTAAGCAATTGCAGACACCTGTGCTAATTAGTTTGGCAGGTGTGTCCAATGAAAGGCAAGACTACTTAAGAAGGCTGTCTCACATTATTAAGCAGCCTACATTTTCTGCCAAAATGGGAAAGAAAAAGGATGTGTCGGCTGCTGAGAAGCAACAAATTGTGGAGTGTTTAGGTCAAGGCATGACTACAATCAACATTGTGCGATGATCAGGATGAAGTGTCTTGGCAATCAAGAAGTATGTAGCTGATTCACAGTACACACGTGTGCGTGCTGATAAGGGCAAATTGAGGACTCTTTCCTACAGGCAATTACGTCAGGTTGAAAGAGCAGCGGCAAAAAAGCCTTGTCATAGCAGCAGACAAGTTTTTGAAGCTGCTTGTGCCTCCAACGTCCCCCGAACAACAAGATGCAGGGTCCTTCAGAGGTTTGCAGCTGTGCATACGCCATCCTGTCGACCTCCTCTATCCACTTCACACAAGCAGAAATGGCTCCAGTGGGCCAAACTTTACATGAAGACTGATTTCAAAACTGTTTTGTTCACGGATGAGTGCCATGCAGCGCTCGATGGTCCATATGGATGGAGTGGAGGATGGCTGGTTGATGGACACCCCACGCAAACACGGCTACAGCGCCAACAAGGAGGAGGTGGAGTAATGTTTTGGGCTGGAATCATGGGGAGAGAGATTGTCGGCCCCTTTAGGATCCCTGAAGGCGCTAAAGATGAACTCCATAATGTATGTGGATTTTCTCAAACAGCACTTCCTGCCATGGTTCAAGAAGAAGAACCGTGTATTTCACAGCAAGATCATTTTTCTGCATGATAATGCACCATCTCATGCTGCACATAAAACATCTGCATCTCTGGCTGATATGGGCATAAAAGGGGACAAACTTATGGTGTGACCCCCATGCTCCCCTGACCTCTACCCCATTCAGAACCTTTGGAGCATCATTAAAAGGAGTGTCTATGATGGCGGGAGGCAGTTCACATCTAAGCAACAGCTCTGGGAGGGTATTCTGTCCTCATGCAAAACAATTGAAGCAGAAACCATCCAAAACCTGACAAATTCAATATACGAGAGAGTTCAGAAGCTCCTTTCGAACAAGGGGTCCTATGTGAAAATGTAACATCACCTAGAATAAAGTTTTGAGTTGAAAACTGTTTGATTTCAGTTTCTAACAACCTGCTAATGCTTATAATTTCAAAAATGACCATTTTTTGGGGCTTTATTAAAATGAAAAGGTTGATCGAAAAGTTTGGGGGATCTAAGAGTGTGGCAACCCAGTAGTCATGATTACTTTGAATTCTGACAATATGAGGGTCATGCTGCAGGTAGTGCAGCAAGAAGGCACTTATGTGTCTTGCGCATCTCGGAGCCCCAAAATTATTTTCCGGGCTAGATGCAGCTAAAAATTGTTATTAATTTTAAATCTAGTGAAGCTTTAGTATAGATGGCCTAATAGGATCAGTGCTGCACACTGCTACAAAGCCCAAATTATTTTCCAGTCAAGATACAGATAAACATGATTAGTAATTTTAAATCTGGTGGAGCTTATTATAGATGGCCTAATAGAATCAGTGCTGCACACTGCTACAAAGCCCAAATTATTTTCCAGCCAAGATACAGATAAACATGATTAGTAATTTGAAAGCTTAAAACGGTTGGTAGGGTGATTTTAACCAATCATCAAGCTTTTACTCTCCCCAGGATGACACAGGGGTAGAAAAGTCGTTTCGGATCCATGATTTGTTCATCTTTATGAACGTGAGTCTGTCTACATTATCAGTGGAGAGCCGCGTGCGCTTATCTGTCAGCACACCACCAGCAGCGCTGAACACACGTTCAGACAGAACGCTGGCTGCGGGGCATGACAAGATCTCCAAGGCGTAAGTGGCTAGCTCCGGCCATTTATCCAGATTGGAAGCCCAAAAAGAGCAAGGGTCCAGTGACACAGTCGTGGCTTCAATGTTTACTTGGAGATACTCCTGTACCATCGTCTCTAGGCGTTGACTATGTGTCAGACTTCTTGTCTCCTGTGGCCTTGCAAAGGATGGGCTAAAAAAGTGGTGAAATGATTCCGCAAAATTGATGTTACCAGCAGATACTGTGGTTCTGTTACGGTTTGAGTGCTGAACACTTGACGGTCCCACGGTTGGCAAGTTGGAACTGTGAGATTCACTACGTGCACCACTGGTATTTTGTGGAAAAGCACATGTAAGATTCTGCAACAGTCTCTGCTGATACTCCTGCATGCGTGCATCCCTTTCTATGGCAGGAATAATTTCTGCAAATTTACTTTTGTACCGGGGATCTAACAGTGTGGCAACCCAGTAGTCAGGATTATTTCTAATTCTCACAATTCGAGGGTCATGTTGCAGGTAGTGCAGCAAGAAGGCACTCATGTGTGTTGCGCATCCAGGAGCACCAAGTCCCTGTTGTGTTGGTGGCGAGGTAACAATCATGCTTCCTTCCTCTGTCCTCTCCCCCCAACCTCGCACAACAGAAATGTGATCAAGGTCTCCCTCATCTGATGAGTCTTCCATCAGTTCATCCTCCACTTCTTCCTGGGCTCCTGCACCTTCCTCACTAGTTTGGCTGCTACCATGCGCCCTGGTAAAACCATCTCCCCCACCCTCACATGCCTGCCGCCTTGGTGCTGCCGACCGTCTGGACCTTGCAGATGTTAGCCCTTCCGCATACAACTCCTCCTCCTCTACTTCCTCCACCTCCTCTTGTGCCACCACCTGACTCCGAATTCTGTTTAACATGTGCTCCAGCATGTAAATCACCGGAATAGTCATGCTGATAATGGCATCGTCAGCACTAAACATCTTCGTCGCCATTTCAAAACTGTGCAGAAGGGTGCATAGGTCCCTGATCTGAGACCACTCCTCCAGCGTGATTTGCCCCACTTCTGGATCTCGTTGGCCCAGGCTATACGTCAGAACGTATTGCACCAGGGCTTGTCGGTGCTTCCACAGTCGCTGCAACATGTGCAGAGTTGAATTCCACCGGGTAGGCACATCGCATTTTAGCCGGTGAAGTGGCAGGCCCAACGACTTCTGTAGAGATGTAAGTCGCTGAGCTGCGGGATGCGAACGGCGAAAGTGAGCACACAGCGACCGTGCCCTCTGCAGAAGGCCATCTAGTCTGGGATAGTGGGCTAAAAATTGCTGGACAACCAGGTTCAACACGTGAGCCATACAAGGCACGTGTGTGACATTGCCCCGGCGAAGGGCCGCACCCAGGTTTGCAGCATTGTCGCACATGGCCTTCCCTGGTTTCAGGTCCAGTGGAGACAACCATTCATGAAATTGGTTCTCCAGAGCTGACCACAACTCCTCAGCTGTGTGACTCACATTTCCCAGACATTTCAATGTAAAAACCGCCTGATGACGTTGAGCCCTACTGCCAGCATAGTAAGGAGGTGTGCAGGATCCCTTCTGCGCAGTTAGAAAGCTTGTGGCATGACCAGACAGGCTTTGGGTGCAGGTGGAAGACCGAGAGGAGGTTGAGGAGGCAGAAGCAGTGGAGGAACTTTGACATAAAGAGGATTGACGCACAACTCGTGGGGACGGCAAGACTTGGACAGCAGCCCCTTGTCCTGCTGTCACCATAGTTACCCAGTGCCCAGTCAGCGACATGTAACGCCCCTGTCCATGCCTACTCGTCCAAGTGTCTGTGGTGAATTGCACCCTGTCACACACAGAGTTTCTCAAAGAAGCGGTGATGTTGTGTGCGACATGCTGGTGGAGCGCAGGCACACCTTTCTTTGAGAAGTAGTGCCGACTGGGCATCTGGTACTGGGGCACTGTGACGGACATAAGGTCTCGAAAATCCTCTGTGTCCACCAGGCGGAAAGGCAGCATTTCTGTAGCCAAGAACTTGCAGATGGTGAAATTCAACCTCTTAGCTTTCTCATGGCTAGGAGGAAATGGTCTTTTACTTGTCCACATCTGAGGGACCGAGGGCTGGCTATTGTGCTTAGACGGGGTTGATAAGGGTGTCCCCGGCAAACTGCCGGTCTGTGAGGAAGATGCAGGCGGACATGTTAGGTTGCCTTGATCCAAAGGTGGTGCTATCGATGTCGGACAGCGCTCAACACCAGCTGGTGTTACCACCTCCAAAGAAAATGATGACCTGCCAATCACGCTGGCTGTTGCGGGTAAAGAGGTGGCAGGTCTGCGCCCCAAAACAGGTGTGACTGCTGTCCCCCCAGTCACAGAGGATGAAGAGGCCGCGGATGCACAAGATATGGCAGACGGTGGTTGGCCCGGCTGGCTAGGCCGCATTGTAGCACACTGAGCTTCCCACTGCAACTTATGCTTCATGTCCATGTGCCGGTTCATGCATGAAGTACTCAAACTATGTATTTTTTGGCCTCTACTTAGCTTTTGCTGACAAATGTTACAGATAACACAAGTTGGGTCATCTTTATCGATCTGAAAAAATGCCCAGGCTATGCAAGGCTTAGCACCCATGCGACCTGAAGAGCCATCACGACTTGTGGTGAGTTGCAGAGTTGTGTTTGAGGATGCAGTTGTTGACGTGCTTCCAGTACTACGTCTCTGTCCAGGAAGGCGCAACCTGACCTCTTCGTCACTAGCATCTTCCTCCACCTCCTCTGCTGACCTCATCTCTTGGCTGACTGTGGGTTGACAGTAAGTGGGATCTCCAACCTCATCATCATCACCCTGTGCGTTATCACACCCGTCGTCCTCAGAGCCAACCTGTTCCTGCCCTGACAAAAAACTAAAGTTGTCGCTCCAATCAGGTATTTGAGTCTTATCATCGTCTTCCTCATTGTCTCCACCAACAGGAGTTACAGTTTGGGAATGAGGGTCTACATTATGGTCAGAACCTTCTGCGTCTGGTCCTGGATCCGACTCATAAAGATTCTGGGCATCAGTGCAGATCATTTCCTCGTTTGGATTCACAGAAGCGCTGGAGTCGACCTCTGATTCCCAGGCTATAGTATGAGTAAACAGCTCTGCAGACTCAACCATCTGTTCTACCTCATACTCAGACGGGCAGCTGGAGATTTGGGAGCTGTGAGGAAGCAAGTGCGATTGGGGTGACACCATTGAGGACTGGAGTATTTGTGATGTTGAAGTTGATGTGGAGGAGAGCCCACTTAAAGGAGCACTTGATATCCGTTGAAGCACCTGCTGTTTTTGTGCCTCATCTGGAATTTGTAGCGATTGGCGTGGCCGTAAGAAAGGGATCTTATCACATTGTCCGCTAAAAGAAGTAGACATTTTAGTTTGGCTGGAAGATGGTCTTTCTTCTGCAGATGTTACTGTTGCTTTAACACCTACCCCACGGACACAACCTTTTTTCCCCTTCCCAACACGCCTATTCCCCTTTCCACCAGCAGCAGGCCTTTTTCCACTCATTTTGGTGGTTAACTAATTCACAACTCTGGAGTTGTTTGCACAAAAAAACAATGGATGGGAACCGAGCAGAGCTGAGTGGCCAAACTGTGGTATTAGGCCAAAACTATTGGCTGGGTTAGATGCAGAAAAAAATTATATTCAATTTGCAACATGATGGAGGTCAGTATAGATGGACTAATAGAGAAAGTCCCACACACTGCTAGAAGGCCAAATATTTTTTCAGAGCTAGATGCAGAAAAAAATTATATTCAGTTTGCAACCTGATGGAGGTCAGTATAGATGGACTAATAGAGAAAGTCCCACACACTGCTAGAAGGCCAAATATTTTTTCAGAGCTAGATGCAGACAAAAAAATATTTTGAATTTGCAACCTGATGGAGGTCAGTATAGGTGGACTAATAGAACAAGTCCCACACACTGCTAGAAGGCCAAATATTTTTTCAGAGCTAGATGCAGAAAAAAATTATATTCAGTTTGCAACCTGATGGAGGTCAGTATAGATGGACTAATAGAGAAAGTCCCACACACTGCTAGAAGGCCAAATATTTTTTCAGAGCTAGATGCAGAAAAAAATTATATTCAGTTTGCAACCTGATGGAGGTCTGTATAGATGGATTAAAAGAACAAGTCCCACAAACAGCTAGAAGCCCAAATATTTTTTCAGAGCTAGATGCAGATAAAAATTATTTTTAATTTGCAACCTGATGGAGGTCCGTATAGATGGACTAATAGAGAAAGTCCCACACACTGCTAGAAGGCCAAATATTTTTTCAGAGCTAGATGCAGAAAAAAATTATATTCAGTTTGCAACCTGATGGAGGTCAGTATAGATGGACTAATAGAGAAAGTCCCTCACACTGCTAGAAGGCCACATATTTTTTCAGAGGTAGATGCAGAAAAAAATATATTCAGTTTGCAACCTGATGGAGGTCAGTATAGATGGACTAATACAACAAGTCCCACACACAGCTAGAAGCCCAATATTTTTTCAGAGGTAGATGCAGAAAAAAATATATTCAGTTTGCAACCTGATGGAGGTCAGTATAGATGGACTAATACAACAAGTCCCACACACAGCTAGAAGCCCAATATTTTTTCAGAGGTAGATGCAGAAAAAAATATATTCAGTTTGCAACCTGATGGAGGTCTGTATAGATGGACTAATACAACAAGTCCCACACACAGCTAGAAGCCCAATATTTTTTCAGAGGTGGATGAAGAAAAAAATATATGCAGTTTGCAACCTGATGGAGGTCAGTATAGATGGACTAATACAACAAGTCCCACACACAGCTAGAAGCCCAATATTTTTTCAGAGCTAGATGCAGAAAAAAATTATATTCAATTTGCAACCTGATGGAGGTCAGTATAGATGGACTAATAGAATGATGCTATGCCCAAAAGATTTTACTTCACTAGGTGCAGTAAAAAAAATGGTATTCTATACACAGGTGGTATATCTTGCAACACAGATAGGCTACTCCACTGACTAACACACTCTGCAATAGGCCAAAAAGGATTAGCTTTGCTAGATTCAGCCAAATGCTGTAAAAAAAACTTGCACAGCACTGGCACAGACCTGCCTGGCAAAAACTGATAGGAACTGATGTAACCTAGTCCTGAAAAGGACTCCAATTACAATTAGTCTTTACTCCCACAATCTATCTATTTAAGAGCACAGACCTGCCTGATAAAAGTCGTAGGAAATGCTGTAACCTAGTCCTTAAAAGGACTGCAATCACAACTATTCCCTACTCCCAAGCTATCTGTAGATTTGTGCGAAAATTGGCTTGAAATTAACAAGGTATAGCGCACACAGCAACAGCGGTGCCGTCTAACACGCAGCTGCAGCAGTGAGAAAATGGTGGCGACGGGGAAAATGGCTTGGTCTTATAGGGCAAGGACATGTGACATACACTGCCAATGACATATGCCCTTGCTTGTGTGAAAAAAAGCACTTCGCTCCGTGTGTGCGCTGCTGATAGGCTGACAGATTGCACCTCCCCACTGTAAATGCGGGAAAGAGAAAAAAAAAATGGAGATCTTCATTGTTCCTGCAGAGATCCATCCCCTGCCCCTCCCCCCACCCCGCTGTACACTCAAACTGCGTATTAACATTAATTTTCATCATTACTGAGAAAAAATCCAGTTATGATTTTGGTGCACGAACAGTTATCGAACATAACCTCGAACAGCCGAATTTTTCTCAAATTGTTCGTGTTCGCCGAACGGCTCAAACACCGCCCAAAACAGCTCGAATTTGAGATTGGCGAACAGTTCGAGTAGAACAACGCTCATCTCTACCGATGAGTCCTTGATATTTAGTCGTTTTCAGCCAATTTTCTGAATTTTTGAAAATTTCACTTGTTTGTGAAAATATCCACTAAATGAGGGAATAATATGTGTGAGGGTACCCCAGGAGAGACCCAAATGTGTGTGGGTAGAATATATATCCCACGGGGGTAAAATTGAAAAAAGTTGAGAATTTTTTTTTTGGACTGTCATTTTTTCGCCGTTTATCAGACTTTCAGATAGAGGAAATGTCAGTGAGCGTTCCGATTTCAGTTCCAGAGCGTTTCGCCCGATGAGTCCTTGATATTTAGTCGTTTTCAGCCAATTTTCTGAATTTTTGAAAATTTCACTTTTTTGTGAAAATATCCACTAAATGAGGTAATAATTAGTGTTGAGCGAGCACTAAAAAGCTCGGGTGCTCGAAGCTCGGGCCAAGCTCGCCGTGATACTCGGGTGCTCGACCCGAGCAACGAGCCCAATGTTAGTCTATGGGAGACTCGAGCATTTTTGCGTTGGCACCCCCGGCATTCTTTTAAAAGCCTAACAAGTGCCCAAAACAATAGTGACAGTGTTCAAATGACATGGGGACAGCATGGGGATCGCCCCAGGAAGCATTTCTGACCCCCAGGTCACTGCTGTCAACAACGTGGTCAGAGGTATTAAGCTCACAATAAAACGTTCAAAAACGAAAGTGAAAAATTTTTCCTGCGAAATATGTTAAGTAACATCCTTTCCAGGGAAAAGACTTGTGTATAAGTTAAAATAAATGACCAAAAACAAAAATACTCCTCCACACCTTCGGCTATGTTCACAAGTAGCATTTTTTATGCGTTTTTGCACTTTTGTATTGCTTTCAACTATGACAAATGCATTCACCGGGAAATGTCATTTTAACATTTTACAACCTTATCTGGCCATGTGCTGTGTGACACATGCATAAAGTGCTGAAATGACATGGGAACAGCATGGGGAAGACACCTGGAAGCATCTCTGACTCCCAGGTCACTGTCTAAAAGTGTGCCCATCATAAGTGATCCTTGCCGCATCAGAAGATGCAGGCTTGCAACTATCTCCATACAAGTTCTAGTCCCAGGGCAGTGTTCAATTGTACCTCCCCCATTCCTTGCAATACAAGTGCAAGTATGCAGTCTGCCACCCACCCACCCCTAGGCTGCAATACCATACTGCTTGCTTGCTTGAACTTGAAATTGGGCCTTTTAGGCATGTGGAGGCGGAATCTGGCCACCATGTCATGGCTGTGTTGGCGGCATGGAATCCATACTCAGTCCCCAGCCGCCCGGAGGCCGGGTGTCCATACTCGGTCCACAGCCGCCCCGCTTCCGGATGTCCACACACGGTCCCCAGCCGCCTGGGGGCAGCCGGGTGTCCATAAACGGTCCCCAGCCGCCCCTATTTCTCCTTGGAACATCCCCCCACACACTTTTCTTATCCCGGCCTGCTTTAGGCAGCATTGGACGAGCCCACCAGAGAACCAGACTCCTCCGGTGGACCCTGACTTCTCCATCGGTGGAGTTGAGAGTGCCAAGGTGAGGAGCATGATGATGATGACAGAAGTTAGCATCTGCTATGTTTTCTTTTAATGCAAGCGCAAGTATGCAGCCTGCCACCCACCCACCCCCAGGCTGCAATACCATACTGCTTGCTTGCTTGCACTTTAAATTGGGCCTTTTAGTTATGTGGAAGCGGAATCTGGCCACCACGCCATGGCTGTGTCGGCGGCCTGGTATCCATACTCAGTCCCCAGCCGCCTGGTGGCCGGGTGTCCCCGCTTGCTCCCCAGCCTCCAGGGGGTGGCCGGGTGTCCATACTCAGTCCTCAGCCACCTCTATTTGTCCCGGTAACCTTTCCCACACTTTTCTTAGCCTGGCCTGCTTTAGGGCAGCATTGGCCGAGCCCACCGGACTATCAGACTCCTCCGGTGGGCCCTGGCTTCTCCATCAGGGGAGTTGAGAGTGCCAAGGTGAGGAGCATGATGAGGATGATAGAAGTTAGCATCTGCTTTGTTTTGTTGTAATGCAAGCGGATGTATGTAGTAGCGGCTAGGCCTGAGGTGGTCAGAGTTTTGGCGCATATCCTACCTCCTCCGAGGATTGCTGGATGTTTTCCTGCTACTATCCAAGTTCTATGACTCCTGTTAAAATAAAGCTTCAGGTGATAAATGATGGATGAGGTAGTGGCAAAGGAGAAAGAGCAGGAGGAACAGGGACCATTCACATCAATATCAGGCCAGTCAACCAGATATGTCTTGTAGGATATGTTTCTGTAACAAAAGGAGCGGTTCGGCTACACAGTTATAGGGCATACAGTGAGTGCAATGCCTACCAAAAATTTCGAGGCACTCCAATGCCCCTTGGAAATGACATGGAGGTCAGAGGGCGTTAACTCAACCTTTTTTTCCATTTATAGCAACTGGGTCTCCTGTGCACTGTTGGCCTAAGCAGTGAATGGAAGGCTTTCCAAAAATTATGAGGAACTGCAATGCCCCTTACAAGAGCCATGTGTGGCATCCCAGGGGGCTGGTCACCACAGTAATAGAGATATTACGTCGGAGAGCAAGTGGGAGGTTTCCTGGTCAGGATCCCTTAAACATGCAACATCCTCCTGCCCCAGTCCTGGGAAGGGAGAATTCTGCCCTTATAAACTGGATCTGGGGCGGGGTTGAGTGAGTCAGAGAACAGAGAACAGTCAGAGTCAGAGTGAGAGCAAGGGAAAGTAACAGCAAGGAGCTCTGAAGGAGCTAGGAGCTAAAGACCAGGGGCTGGAAGCTGAGCAGAGCTCGCCCTGGCAGAAGACAATAGGAACCGGACACAGGAGTCCGAGGCTGTGAGGACTTATATATCCAGCAGCAGAAACCAGCCGGCAGGGGATTTCAGGTCCTCTAGCCATAGAAGCCTGGAAGCTCAGTCATAAGCAAGGGACCAGCACCGCCGTCGTGGAGCGCAGGCTAACAGAAGGCCCCAAGTCACCAGCCATACGGGTGAGCACTACACTGTACACTCAGGGACGTGGGCTACTTCTACCCGCTTACAGCAAGGTAGCCAGGAAGAGTGCAGACAGACGGGGAGGCCTACAACTCCACCTGGCCAGGGTAACTCCTGCTTGCTCACAGACTGACCAGGCCTCTTATGCTAGCCAGTACTCCCGGGAGGGTCTACCATATAATCATCAGTAAAGACCCTGAACTGCACTGCAAAGACTCTGAGTCGTTCCTGCTGCACTTGTGCACCATCACCCCCATCATCCACACTCACTGCCCTGAGGCTATACTCCTCCCGTGGGGAGTTATCCCATTCTCTGCTGCGCACACAGCACCAGCCTCAGCGGTCTGCCTTGCAGCGGTGGTACTCCCTGACCGCAATTCACGGGTGGCGCAGTCGGATAATTAACCTCAAAACCTAAGAAAGACTGCCACTGGTTTGACCAGCCTGAGCGGGTCACCGCCACGGAGACTACAGACCCCAGAGACCCGGCACCGGGTATCCCACACACGTGTAGACACGTCCCAGGGGGCGCGTCACATGCAGTACAGCATATTACAAACATAAGTCCCATTATTGGGGAGTGGGTGTCCAATAGTATTTGCTTATGCCTTGCAAGCAAAAGCTGCCAAAAATTAGGATGGAGCAACTTGCAATGCCCCTTACAAGAGCCATGCAGTACAGCATATTACAAACATAAGTCCCATTATTGGGGAGTGGGTCTCCCATAGTATTTGCTTATGCTTTCCAAGCAAAAGCTGCCAAAAATTAGGACGGAGCAACTTGCAATGCCCCTTACAAGAGCCATGCAGTACAGCTTATTACAAACATAAGTCCCATTATTGGGGAGTGGGTGTCCCATAGTATTTGCTTATGCTTTCCAAGCAAAAGCTGCCAAAAATTAGGACAGAGCAACTTGCAATGCCCCTAACAAGAGCCATGCAGTACAGCTTATTACAAACATAAGTCCCATTACTGGGACTTATGTTTGGCGGAGGCAGTACTGCAATGCTTCCAGCTTGTAACTGATGTGGTGATATCTGAGATGGAGGCTGAGCATGAGGAGGAGGAGGAGGATGCGCAGGAGCTGTACACTGTGGGGGCAACTCTGACTGACATAGGGCCCGCAATCCTCGGTGTGGGGAGGATGTGTTGCGTCCCAAGGTCCGACTGGGTCCTGGCTTCCACTATGTTTACCCAGTGTGCCGTCAGAGAGATGTACCGTCCCTGGCCACAAGCACTTGTTCACGTGTCCGTTGTCAGGTGGACTCTCCCAGTAACTGTGTTGTTGAGGGCATGGCAGATGCTTTGGGACACGTGCTTGTGTAGTGCGGGGATGGCACACCGGGCAAAATAGTGTCGGCTGGGGACCGAGTACCGAGGGACGGTCACCGCCATAAGATTGTGGAAGGATTCCGTCTCCACCAGCCTAAAAGGCAGCATTTCCAATGCAAGCAGTCGTGAAATGTGCAAATTTAGGACTGTGGCCTGTGGGGCGTTAGCTGCGAATTTCCGCTTTCGTTCAAAGGTCTGGGATATGGACAAATGAACGCTGCGGTGGGACGTGGACGTGGACGTTGATGCTGTTTCTTGAGAAACTGCCATAACAAGTGAAGACTGAGAGGAGGGGGCATCTTTACATGCAGTATGGACAGGGGATTGCCTTGCACACACAACAGGGGGTTCTATTGCACGCACAACAGTGGAAGAAGCAGTGGTGACACCCGCTGACACTGGTCGTGGACCCTGGGTTTCGCCCCACAAAGTCGGGTGCTTTGCAGCCATGTGCCTGATCATGCTGGTGGTGGTCAGGCTGGTAGTTTTGTCACCCCTGCTGATGCTGGCATGGCAGGTGGAACATATGGCCTTTTTGGGGTTATCAGCAGAGTCTTTAAAAAAATTCCAGACTCTGGAAGACCTACCGCTTGTACTGGCAACGTCCCTCGTGTTGGTGTTACGGGGAACGGTTGCCTGCCTTCTGTCTGCAGCCACCACACTGCTTCTTCCTGCCTGTTGGGGTACTCTGCCTCCCTCCCCCTGTGTGCTGCTGGCCTCACTCTGCATGTCCTCCTTCCACGTTGGGTCAGTTACTAGATCATCCACCACCTCCTCCTCTTCCACTTGGGCACCATGATCCTCCTCCTCACTTCCTGGCAAGTGTGTCTCGTCATCGTCCACCTCTTGTGATAGATTGCCAACGTCGACTTCCTGTGGCCGTGGCTGTTCAAATATTTGGGCATCGCAACATGGGATCTCCTCTTCCACCACTTCAAGCGTATCAGGCGAGGGGCCGAAATATGGAAATGGACCAGTGAACAGCTCTTCAGAGTGTCCAAGTGTGGGATCACTTGCTGTCTGACGACACTCGGCATGGTGGGAGGAAGGAGCATCAGGGTGAGGAGGAGCATGCGGTCGAGACTCACGGCTACTAAGAGTTGACCGTGTGGAAGACAGACCGGAGGTGGTGGTGCCCAGGTAACTGGAAGTATTATCTGCTATCCAATTAATAACCTGTTCACACTGATCAGTTCTCAATACTGGTGTTGTTCTGTGCCTCCCTAGTAATTCGGTCAAGAAGTGGGAGCGAGAAGATGTGGCTGTTGGTTGTGGCACATTCTCACCTTGGCCACGGCCCCGTCCTCTGCACGAACCATCACCAGAACATCCACTTCCACGTCCCTTGCCACGCGCCTTGCCCATTGTAAATGAAGTAAAATTGCTTACACTTGCACTATCAATGGAAAAAGGGTAATAAAGAGTAGATTAGAACCGTGGAAGAGGAAAACCACAGTTATTTAAATAGAGATATTTGCGGCTGAACAGTGAGCGACACACTCAAACTGCTTTTTTTTTAGATACCAAAGGCCCAAAACTGGATAGTACAGTGATTTGACCCGTGGAACTGCGAAACCACATTGGGATGTCGGGCCTACACAAGACTATTTTCAAGAGATATATTTTTGTGTCACAACAGTCAGGAGACACTACTGTTTTTCTTTAAGGAAAAAACTACCAAAAGCTGAATAATAGAGATTTTTTACCGTGGGATGGCAAAACCACAGTTATTGTTTACTGGGGTATACCACACTTTTTTAAATATAGATATTTGCGGCTGAATAGTGAGCGACACACTCAAACTGCTTTTTTTTAGATACCAAAGGCCCAAAACTGGATAGTACAGCGATTTGACCCGTGGAACTGCGAAACCACACTGGGATGTCGGGCCTACACAAGACTATTTTCAACAGATATATTTTTGTGTCACAACAGTCAGGAGACACTACTGTTTCTCTTTACGCAAAAAACAACCAAAAGCTGAATAATAGAGATTTTTTACCGTGGGATGGCAAAACCACAGTTATTGTTTACTGGGGTATACCACACTTTTTTAAATATAGATATTTGCGGCTGAATAGTGAGCGACACACTCAAACTGCCTTTTTTTTAGATACCAAAGGCTCAAAACTGGATAGTACAGCGATTTGACCCGTAGAACTGCATAACCACACTGGGATGTCGGGCCTACACAAGACTATTTTCAACAGATATATTTTTTGTCACGACAGTCAGGAGACACTACTGTTTTTCTTTACGGAAAAAACTACCAAAAGCTGAATAATAGAGATTTTTTACCGTGGGATGGCAAAACCACAGTTATTGTTTACTGGGGTATACCACACTTTTTTAAATAGAGATATTTGCGGCTGAACAGTGAGCGACACACTCAAACTGCTTTTTTTTTTAGATACCAAAGGCCCAAAACTGGATAGTACAGCGATTTGACCCATGGAACTGCGAAACCACACTGGGATATCGGGCCTACACAAGACTATTTTCAACAGATATATTTTTGTGTCACAACAGTCAGGAGACACTACTGTTTTTCTTTACGGAAAAAACTACCAAAAGCTGAATAATAGAGATTTTTTACCGTGGGATGGCAAAACCACAGTTATTGTTTACTGGGGTATACCACACTTTTTTAAATAGAGATATTTGCGGCTGAACAGTGAGCGACACACTCAAACTGCTTTTTTTTTAGATACCAAAGGCCCAAAACTGGATAGCACAGCGATTTGACCCATGGAACTGCGAAACCACACTGGGATGTCGGGCCTACACAAGACTATTTTCAACAGATATATTTTTGTGTGACAACAGTCAGGAGACTCTACTGTTTTTCTTTACGGAAAAATCTACAAAAAGCTGAATAATAGAGATTTTTTACCGTGGGATGGAAAAGCCACAGTTATTGTTTACTGGGGTATACCACACTTTTTTAAATAGAGATATTTGCAGCTGAACAGTGAGCGACACACTCAAACTGCTTTTTTTTTTAGATACCAAAGGCCCAAAACTGGATAGTACAGCGATTTGACCAATGGAACTGCGAAACCACACTGTGATATCGGGCCTACACAAGACTATTTTCAACAGATATATTTTTGTGTCACAACAGTCAGGAGACACTACTGTTTTTCTTTACGGAAAAAACTACCAAAAGCTGAATAATAGAGATTTTTTACCATGTGAGGCTAAACCACAGTTATTGTTTACTGGGGTATACCACACTTTTTTAAATAGAGATATTTGCGGCTGAACAGTGAGCGACACACTCAAACTGCTTTTTTTTTAGATACCAAAGGCCCAAAACTAAATAGTACAGCGATTTGACCCGTGGAACTGCGAAACAACACTGGGATGTCGGGCCTACACAAGACTATTTTCAACAGATATATTTTTGTGTCACGACAGTCAGGAGACACTACTGTTTTTCTTTACGGAAAAAACTACCAAAAGCTGAATAATAGAGATTTTTTACCATGTGAGGCTAAACCACAGTTATTGTTTACTGGGGTATACCACACTTTTTTAAATAGAGATATTTGCGGCTGAACAGTGAGCGACACACTCAAACTGCTTTTTTTTTAGATACCAAAGGCCCAAAACTAAATAGTACAGCGATTTGACCCGTGGAACTGCGAAACAACACTGGGATGTCGGGCCTACACAAGACTATTTTCAACAGATATATTTTTGTGTCACGACAGTCAGGAGACACTACTGTTTTTCTTTACGGAAAAAACTACCAAAAGCTGAATAATAGAGATTTTTTACCGTGGGATGGCAAAACCACAGTTATTGTTTACTGGGGTATACCACACTTTTTTAAATAGAGATATTTGCGGCTGAACAGTGAGCGACACACTCAAACTGCTTTTTTTTTAGATACTAAAGGCCCAAAACTGGATAGTACAGCGATTTGACCCATGGAACTGCGAAACCACACTGGGATATCGGGCCTACTCAAGACTATTTTCAACAGATATATTTTTGTGTCACAACAGTCAGGAGACACTACTGTTTTTCTTTACGGAAAAAACTACCTAAAGCTGAATAATAGAGATTTTTTACCGTGGGATGGCAGAACCACAGTTATTGTTTACTGGGGTATACCACACTTTTTTAAATAGAGATATTTGCGGCTGAACAGGGAGCGACACACTCAAACTGCTTTTTTTTTAGGTACAAATGGCCCAAAATGGATGATACAGAGGTTTGAACCGTGGAAGTGCAAAACAACACTTCTGTTTCTCTAGATTACACCAGACTATTTTCAACAGTTATAATTGTGTCTGAAAAATCAGAGACACGCATTTTTTTTTGGGGGGGGGACACAACAAAAGGTTAATAAGACGGGTATTTGTACAGTGTGAAGGAGGAAAAAAAAGGAGGATTTAGATGAAAAAAAAGGATTTTTCCTGGCCCCCGACACCTGGTGCTAAGTCCAGCAATTTCAGCAACAGGAGCACACAGGATTGTAATGCAGCGTTTGCTGGTATAACCACTGTGTCTCCTATACAGCCTGCCTGCCTGGTATTTGGGATGGATATTAGTCCTGAAAAGGACTGTTTGTTTGTTCTGGCAGCCTTTACAGACCCTACACTAACTATTTCACACTTTATATCTCTCCCTAAATCAGCAGCGCTGTCCCTACACTGTCTAATCCGGAGCGACTGTGTCCAAGATGGCGGCGCCCGGTTTTAAATACTCGAGGTGACGCTGTGCGGCCAGCCAATCACTGTAATGCCCACAACCAACATGGCTGCAGCATTACAGTGACTGGCTGGCAATCCCTGCATGTTCATTGACTCTGTAAAGAGCGCCAAACATGCAGGGCGGAGACCCGAGCTCCCGCCCGAGTAACCCGGAAATGCTCGGTGCTCTCCAAACATCCCAAGTAGCGTCATGCTCGGGCGAGTACCGAGCAGTGTGGAGCATGCTCGCTCAACACTAGTAATAATATGTGTGCGAGTACCCCAGGAGAGTACCAAATGTGTGTGGGTAGAATATATATCCCACGGGGGTAAAATTGAAAAAAGTTGAAAAAAATTTTTTTTGGACTTAGTCATTTTTCCGCCGTTTATCAGACTTTCAGATAGGGGAAATGTCAGTGAGCGTTCCGATTTCAGTTCCAGAGCGATTTACCAGATGAGTCCTTGATATTTAGTCGTTTTCAGGCAATTTTCTGAATTTTTGAAAATTTCACTTTTTTGTGAAAATATCCACTAAATGAGGGAATAATATGTGTGTGGGTACCCCAGGAGAGTGCCAAATGTGTGTGGGTAGAATATAAATCCCACGGGGGGAAAATTGAAAAAAGTTGAAAAAATTTTTTTTTTGGACTTAGTCATTTTATCGGCGTTTATCAGACTTTCAGATAAGGGAAATGTGAGTGAGCATTCCTATTTCAGTTCCAGAGCGATTCGCCCGATGAGTACTTGATATTTAGTCGTTTTCAGCCAATTATCAGAATTTTTGAAATTTTCACTTTTTTGTGAAAATATCCACTAAATGAGGGAATAATATGCGAGAGGGAAGCCCGGGAGAGTTCCAAATGTGCGTGGGTAGAATATATATCCTACGGGAGTAAAATTGAAAAAAGTTGAAAAAATTTTATTTTTGGACTTAGTCATTTTTCCGGCGTTTATAAGACTTTCAGATAGGGAAAATGTCAGTGAGAGTTCCGATTTCAGTTCCAGAGTGATTCGCCCCATGAGTGTTTGATATTTCGTTGTTTTCAGCCAATTTTCTGAATTTTTGAAAATTTCACTTTTTTGTGAACATATCCACTAAATGAGGGAATAATATGTGTGAGGGTACCCTAGGAGAGTTCCAAATGGGCGTGGGTAGAATATATATCCCACGGGAGTAAAATTGAAAAAACTTGGAAAAATGTTTTTTTTTGGACTTAGTAATTTTTCCGGCGTTTCTAAGACTTTCAGATAGGGCAAATGTCAGTGAGAGTTCCGATTTCAGTTCCAGAGTGATTCGAACGATGAGTGCTTGATATTTAGTCATTTTCAGCCAATTTTCTGAATTTTTGAGTATTTCACTTTTTTGTGAAAATATCCACTAAATGAGGGAGTAATATGTGTTAGGGTAAACCAGGAGAGTTCCAAATGTGTGTGGGTAGAATATATATCCCACAGGGGGTTAAATTGAAAAAAGTTGAAAAAAAAATTTTTTTTGGACTTAGTCATTTTTCCGGTGTTTATCACACTTTCAGGTCGGGGAAATGTCAGTGAGCGTTCCGATTTCAGTTCCAGAGTGATTCGCCCCATGAGTCCTTGATATTTAGTCGTTTTCAGCCAATTTTCTGAATTTTTGAAAATTTCACTTTTTTGTGAAAATATCCACTAAATGAGGGAATAATATGTGAGAGGGTACCCCAGGAGAGTTCCAAATGTGTGTGGGTAGAATATATATCCCACGGGGTTATAATTGAAAAAAGTTTAAAAAAATTTTTTTTTGGACGTAGTCATTTTTCCGGCGTTTATCAGACTTTTAGATAGGGGAAATGTCAGTGAGCATTCCGATTTCAGTTCCAGAGTGATTCGCCCGATGAGTAGTGTTGAGCGATCCCTTCCGATATCGGGAAATATCGGATCGGATCCGATCGGACCGATACCGAAAAAGTATTGGATATCGCCAATTCCGATACCGGAAACCAATGCAAGTCAATGGGACAGAAATATCGGAATGAAAATAAACCCTTTCTTTCCTTGTAGGTTAATTCTACTAAGAATAATGTAGAATGTATTGGGGGAGGTGGGGGAGACAATAAAGGCATAGAGGTTTAGCCCAATCAAATGGAATAGCAGGAATTAATATTTTTTTTAAGACGTTCTGAGTTACGGAAATATTGACTATGTTAAGTATTTTTATATTTTGTCAGATATTTATGTTTCACTACTTCCATGCTCTTCACCTTCTTTTTTACTTCTCCCACACTTTCTCCTTCATCATCCTCAGCATCTTTTTCATCCTCTTCTTCTTCACCTTCTTCATCTTCTTCTTCTTCACCTTCTTCGTATTATTCTTTTTTTTTACATTCTTCATATTCTACTTCTTCATCTTCTTCATATTCTTCTTCTTCATCATATTCTTATTTGTGGCAGGCATTCCTGTAGTTGTTATCTATAAAAGGTTGGACATTACACCTTTTGTTCTGCCCGGCACAAAAGATTTACAACAGGATTTGTCCGCGTTCAGTTTGGCCTGCAGCAGCAGGTCTTTTCCAGGGGCACCACGAGGAGGAACGGACTCACCCCCATACACTGCTTAATCATCTTCTGCTTATAATTTAGATATTATCTTTTGCTCTGATTTTTAGTCTTATGCTTAGTGTTCTTCCGCTTTTTGTTCTGCAGCTTCTTGTATTTCTGCTTCTTGGTTTTCTGTCTCTTGTTCTTCTGTATCTTGGTGCTTATCTTCTCTTCTTTGTCCTCTTGGTCAATTTCTTCAGGGTCATCTTCTTGGTCTTCTTCGGGGTGGTCTTCAGGGTCGTCGTCTTCAGGGGTCCTCATCTTCGGGGTCCTCGCCTTCTTCGGGTTGGTCTTCTGGGTCCTCGTCTTCGGGGTCCTCGTCTTCTTCGGGGTGGTCTTCAGGGTCCTCGTCTTCTTCGGGGTGGTCTTCAGGGTCCTCGTCTTCAGGGTCGTTGTCTTCGGGGTCCTCGTCTTCTTAGGATTGGTCTTCAGGGTCCTCGTCTTCAGGGTCCTCGTCAGGGAGATCCAGAGTGATTACTAAGAACCATTTCAAAAAGCTTGAACTTGGAAATGTAGCAGAAGGTACAAGAAAGCTGAGGAACTACTGAGAACCAGCTGACGGTACTGGAACCCGGATGGGTAGCAGAAGGTACAAGAGCCAATGGAACTGCCGAAGACCAGCTGACGGTACTAGAACTCGGTTACTAAGCAGGAGGTACCTGTGCCAGAAAGCGCTACCAAGGACCAGCAGACGTTGGTGGAACTTGGAT
This sequence comes from Phyllobates terribilis, assembly GCF_046119375.1. Classification (NCBI taxonomy): domain Eukaryota; kingdom Metazoa; phylum Chordata; class Amphibia; order Anura; family Dendrobatidae; genus Phyllobates; species Phyllobates terribilis. The sequence continues at coordinate 15,216,985 of NW_027362775.1, read as the reverse complement.
TCCGAGAAGGAGGCACCTAATCCAAAGGCACTGCCGAGAACCAGCTGACGGTACTGGAACCCCGATGGGCAGCAGAAGGTACCCATGTAAAAAAAAGTTCAAGGCCGCGAGCCGGCCGCAGTTACCAAAACCCACAGTCCTACAGGGGGTGCTTGTCCTATAGGCACTATGGAACCAGCCTTCATTGCCAGATCCAGCAGCCCACATAGGAGTCACCTAAACTGCAGGCACCATAGAGTCGGCTAACCCGACCGCAACACGACAGGACAACGCATTGGAGGCAAAGTGACGTTGACACTACCCGGAAACAGCTGGCATGCTGGAACCAGGCTGGGCAGGAGGGAGTACCCGTGCCAAAGTCACTGCCGAGAACCAGCTGACGGCACTGGAACCCGGATGGGTAGTAGAAGGTACAAGAGCAAATGGAACTACCGAGGACCAGCTGACGGTACTGGAACCCGGATGGGTAGCAGAAGGTACAAGAGCCAATGGAACTGCCGAAGACCAGCTGACGGTACTGGAACTCGGTTACTAAGCAGGAGGTACCTGTGCCAGAAAGCACTACCAAGGACCAGCAGACGTTGGTGGAACTTGGATACCGAGAAGGAGGCACCTAATCCAAAGGCACTGCCGAGAACCAGCTGACGGTACTGGAACCCGGATGGGTAGCAGAAGGTACAAGAGCAAATGGAACTACCGAGAACCAGCTGGCGGTGCTGGAACCCAGGGTAAATACTAAAAACAGAGTGGAGCCAGCGGTGTAATTGGAGCAAGTTTTAAATCAGTAGTACAGTGGATTTGGACAAAGCAGGAGAATTTGCCGGACACACAGCAGGGGAACAGCTGACGTTACTGAACCCCAATAACACGGCAGCAAGTGTTGACTGTGCAGACGGCGCTTCCGAGCACCAACTGGCGGTGTTGGAGCTCAGGGATAATACTGAAAACAGAGGAGCCAGAGGTGTATTTGGAGGAGGTTTTAAATAAGTAGTACAGTGGATGTGGACAGAGCAGGAGAAAGTGCCGTCCGCACAGCAGGGGAACAGCTGACGTTACTGAACCCCAATAACACGGTAGCAAGTGTTGACTGTGCAGACGGCACTTCCGAGCGCCAACTGGCGGTGTTGGAGCTCAGGGATAATACTGAAAACAGAGGAGCCAGAGGTGTAATTGGAGCAACTTTAAAATCTGTAGTAGTGAGAATGTGGACAGATCAGGAGAAATTGCCGTCCGCACAGCAGGGGAACAGCTGACGTTACTGAACCCCAATAACATGGCAGCAAGTGTTCACTGTGCAGACGGCACTTCCGAGCGCCAACTGGTGGTGTTGGAGCTCAGGAATAATACTGAAAACAGAGGAGCCAGAGGTGTAATTGGAGCAACTTTAAAATCTGTAGTAGTGAGAATGTGGACAGAGCAGGAGAAATTGCCGTCCGCACAGCCGGGGAACAGCTGACGTTACTGAACCCCAATGACACGGCAACAAGTGACTGTGCAGACGACACTTCCGAGCGCCAACTGGCGGTGTTGGAGCTCAGGGATTACAGTTCAGGTGGTAGAAACATGAACAGAACAGGAGACCTGGATACTTTTGCCAACAATTATTTATTCTGGAAGAGGACTGGCAAATTCATGAGAGATCCAGGCCTTGTTCATTTTGAGAAAATTAAGCCGGTCAACGTTATCGAAGGATAGTCGCATGCGACGGTCTGTTAGTACACCACCTGCGGCACTAAAGACGCATTCTGATAATACACTAGCAGCAGGGCAAGCTAGCACCTCCAATGCATAGCTCTGGCCATGTATCTAGCTTACAGACCCAAAACTTGAAGGGAGAAGAGCCGTCTGGGAGTACACTAAGAGGGCAAGACATGTAGTCTGTCACCATCTGACGGAAACGTTGCCTCCTGCTGACTGGAGCCGTCTGTGATGGTGTAGACATTTGTGGCGGCGGGGACACAAAACTTTGCCACATTTTGGCCATACTGGTCTTGCCTTGTGCTGAGGCGCTGCTTCTGCTCCCTCTTTGTGCAGAGCTTCCTCCACTGCCTCGACGCACTGAGCTGCTTTGTAAAGCACTAGCAGCACTGCTCTCGGTTGGAATGGAGAACATGATGGAATGCACCAGTGCGTCTTGGTACTCCCGCATTTTACGCTCCCGGTTCAACGGTGTTATGAGGCTTTGTAAGTTGTCCCGGTAGCGAGGATCTAGGAGGGTGGACACCCAATAATCAGCCGTGTTGAGAATGTGGGCGATGCGGCGGTCGTTTCTCAGGCACAGCAGCATGAAATCAACCATGTGCTGCAGACTGCCAACTGGCCAAGAAACGCTGTCCCCTGCTTGAGGCGTGATCTCTGCCTGCTCTGCATCACCCCACCCTCGCTCTAGATACTGACTACTAGAGCATTGTGTACCTCCCTCCTCTGGACAGATGTCTTCCTCATCCATTGACTCCTCCTCATCCTCCTCACAAAGTGTCCCCTGCCTAGGCCTTTGTGAGGAACCACGTTGCGCAGACTGTAGAGAAGCAGATGGCATTTGTGACTCCTCATCCTCCACCTCTTCCAAAACCTCGTCCCTTAGTGCTTGCAGTGTTTTTTCAAGCAGGCAGATAAGGGGGATAGTCATGCTGACTAGTGCATCATCTGCACTCGCCATCCGTGTGGAATAATCGAAGGCACGCAAAACATGGCAAATGTCCTTCATAGAGGCCCACTCAGTGGTGGTGAAGTGTGAATGGCGCGCACTGCGACTTGTTTGCGCCTGCTGCAGCTGGTACTCCATTACTGCTGCCTGCTGCTCACACAACCTCTCCAACATATGTAACGTTGAATTCCACCTGGTGGGTAGGTCACATATGATGCGATGTTCCGGAAGACGTAATCGGCGCTGCAGAGCTGCAATGCGTGATCTTGCACTGCTGGAACGCCGCAAGTGAGCGCACTCTATGCGGACCTTGTGAAGCAGTGCATCAAGATCCGGATAGTCCCTCAAAAAACTCTGCACGACCAAGTTGAGCACATGTGCCAGACATGGGATGTGAGTGTGGTTGCCTAGGCCCAGAGCTGCCACCAGATTTCGGCCATTGTCACACACTACCATGCCTGGCTTGAGATTCGCTGGCACAAACCACACGTCGCTCTGCTGCTTGATGGCATTCCAGAGCTCCTGCGCTGTGTGGCTTCGATTCCCCAAAGAAATTAGTTTTAATACGGCCTGTTGACGTTTGGCCACGGCTGTGCTCATATCGGTCATCATAACAGGTAACCGTTCACGGGTCGATGTGGAGGTAGACCGTGACGGCTCCTGCAGCGCTGATTCAGAGGAACTGGAGTATGAGGAGGAGTCAATGTGTGCAGACTGGATTCCTGCAATCCTTGGAGTTGGCAGAACATGTACAGCGCCACTCTCAAGATCTGTACCCGGCTCCACAACATTTACCCAATGCGCAGTGAGGGAAAGGTATCGTCCCTGTCCATGCTTACTGGTCCACGCATCGGTGGTCAGGTGGACCTTGCTACTGACGGTGTTTTGTAGCGCATGTTTAATTTTTCCCTCCACATGATGTTGCAGGGCAGGGACGGCTTGCCTGCTGAAATAAAATCGGCTGGGCACGTTGTATTGTGGGACTGCCAATGCCATAAAGTTATGGAATGTGTCAGTCTCCACCAGCCTGAATGATAGCATTTCAAGGGCCAGTAGTTTAGCAATGCTAGCATTGAGAGCCTGTGCTCGGGGGTGGTTTGCCGAGTATGGGCGCCTTTTCTCCCATGCCTGTGCTAACGATGGCTGTAGACTGGCCTGGGAGTGTGAGGATGACTGGGAAAGTGGTGCTGTGGGTGGAATTACACTGTGTCTCTGTACAACAGTGCCAGAGATTCTTCCATGGCGATCCTGTGAGGAAGCCGAAGCAGCTGTGTGTGAGCTGGAGGAAGAGGCTACAACACGAGCTGAAGAGGTGGTAGGTGGCGCTGTAGGTTGGCCTAGGTCTTCAGTGTGTTTTTGTAACTCCACCACGTGCTTGGTCCGCACATGTTTCCACATATTTGTGGTATTGAGGTTGCTGACACTTTTCCCTCTTTTCACCTTCTGATTACACAGCTTGCATTTGACAAAGCAAATGTCATCTGCATCTGTGTCAAAAAAGGACCAGGCACTTCAAGTCTTGGGAGCGCCCGCTTTGGATTTTGGAAGAGCCATGCTCCTAATGGGTGCCGAAGTGGAGGCTACAGGCAACCAAGTCTGCCCCCTCCCTCTCCCTCCTTTTTGGGCTGTTCGGGGAATCTCTTCCTCAGAGCTGCTCCCACCACCTTCCTGTCCCTCACGCCATGATGGGTCAAGGACCTCATCATCTACACCACCCTCTTCAAACAACTGCTTCTCCTGGGTAGTCTCGACAGCACAGTACGCACCAGAAAGTGGCACCTGAGTCTCATCATCAGATGCGTACTGAGGTGTGCTGCTGACCATAGGCACTGGCCCACCCGCCTCTTCAGATTCAGAGAGACAAAACGGTTGCGCATCACTGCATACTACCTCTTCTTCAAATTCTCGAATTCTGCTTGGCTGGCCCCCTCTTTCCAAGCCAAGAGATTCAGAGAACAGAAGTAGAGATGGCTCCTGTCCAGGGCTCTCTGACTGCCTGGGCAATTTGGCAGGTGGTGAAGAGACAGATGGGTGCTCTTCAGTGCTCAGGACCTGAGAGGATCTGGAACTAATTGAAGTCGATGCATTAGCTGCCATCCATCCGACAACATCTTCAATTTGGTCCTCCCGCAGCAGTGGGGTACGGCTAGCTCCTACAAAGCTGCGCATAAAGGACTGTTCCCTGGTAAAACTGGGGGATGCTGAGTCACTGGTGCCCGCAGCAGGCACAGAATCCCCACGTCCTCTCCCTGCAGGCACAGAATCCTCACGTCCTCTCCCTGCAGAAACTCCACGCCCACGCCCACGCCCCCGACCACATGCCTTACTCCCTTCCTTCTTCATCTTGGTAGACTGATAAAGATAGGCAGAAAAGTACTAAGGGCTTAGTGTGCTTATTCCTGAACAGCTGCTAACAGGTATAAGAAACACTAATTTTATAAAGTGTGGACTAGACTTTAATATGAGCTAATGTGGCCTACACAACTGTAAAGTGGAGTGTTTGGTGAACTTTATTTAGGTTTTTTTTGTCACAAAAAGACACTGGATGTGCCTAAAGATGTAATAACGATAGTATCACAAACTTTTTGTAGCTATTACAATGTAGGAAGGTAACCTACAATGCAATAGATGAGGCTGCAAAAAATAGGCTAATACTAATCTGGCTGGGGCTGCAGGGCCCAATGCTGCAGAAAGGCTCCTCTAACTACTCCTATATAGTGTGTTTGGAACCAATTTAGCTGAATACGGATGGAACCACCACACTAATAGGAGAAATCAGGAAAAATTATGAATTGGCAAAAAGGGACAATGTATGAGGCAGTGACACACACTGAGTGCACTACAACCAGACGTGGTTGAAGCACACACTACAGGGTGAGCTGCACTCACACACCAGACCTTGCAGACAGCGGTGAACAGTACAGATGCAGAGCACTGTGCACTAGCGCTGCAAGACCAAAAAAATTTCTCTATCTACTCCTATATAGTGTGTTTGGAACAAATTTAGCTGAATACGGATGGAACCACCACACTAATAGGAGATATCAGGAAAAATTATGAATTGGCAAAAAAGGACAATGTATGAGGCAGTGACACACACTGAGTGCACTATAACCAGACGTGGCTGAAGCACACACTACAGGGTGAGCTGCACTCACACAGAGACCTTGCAGAAAGCGGTGAACAGCACAGAGAACTGTGCACTAGTGACGCGCCCCCTGGGCCATGTTCTTAAGGGGGATACCCGGAGCCGGATCAGGTGGGGGTTGTAGTCTCCGAGTGGCGGTGACCCGGTCCGTGCCCAGGGTGTCAAACTCAGTGTGTGGCAGTCTTTACAGATGTTATTGGATGTTCTTTGTGTCGACTACGCCACCCGTTGATTTGCGGTCAAAAGGCCGCCGCTGCACAAGGGTCCGCTGAGGCTGGTGGTATGTGTGCAGCTGTGGTAGTATAACCCCCAACGGGAGGGGTATGGCCTCAGAGGGTCAGGTGCAGAGGATGGTGGTTGTGGAGGTGCAGGAAGAAGACTCAGAGTCGGGCTGTGCAGTTCAGGGTTTTTACTTACTGCTGTTCTGTTGGTCACTCTGGCCTTGAGTGACCACCCGAGCCGTGCTGCGTCCACCAGGTCCTGGACTCGGCCAACTCCCAAGCAATTCTGGAGCGTGATCCTGAGCTCCCTTTCTGACTTTTCCCTCTCTACTGGCCGTTCCCACCAGGGATCCACCTATGTCCGGCTCCCTCGGGTCTTTTGTTGGTTGAACCTTCTTCGGCTTCCCTGACCCTATGCTCGGTGTGCCTTCCGGGTGGATTTGGTGAGGGTCGTGGCAGATCCTGTCCACGACCTCCGGTTTCTGGCTAAGGATTAGTGGCCTCCACCAGTTCGGGTTCCGGTACCCGTGTTGCCAACCCTTCACCCTTGTGTTCTGATTCTGGGCTATTGGGGTTCCTTCTTCTCCCCTCTCTGGGCCTTTCTCTCTCCTCTCTCACTCTTGACCTTGGAGCTGGCTGAGCTTCTCTGCTCTTCTCCACTGCTCTACAAAAGACTGACTGACTGACCCTGTTCCTAGATGGTGCCCATCTTATATATCCCTCTATGTGTGAGCTCAGGTGACCAGCACCCAATGAGCTCCTAGCTTTACCCAGACTGCTCCCCCTATCTGCCCCTACACTACTGGGATGTTCCAACCCCCTCCCACTCCAGCCAGGGACAGACGCTGTCGTACCTGCACATATATCTAGTGGGAGTACAGTAGTTCTGTCCCCCGGAAATGGGATGTATGCAGTGTATGCAGCTATCTGAGCTCAGTTCCACACTCCATCCTTACCCGGGAGTGGAATACCACACCTCTGGGTTGAGGTGCAATACCCCTGTAGCAGCCGAATCCTCAGGGTGCTACACTAGCACTGCAAGACACAGCGATTTATAAAGTAGCTTGGGTAAAGCAGAATAGACCAAATAGGTAGCTAAAACTGTCCCTCAGAACAACAGCATCCTATCCCTAGCTGAATTCACAGCAGAGTGAGCTCAAAATGGCGGCGGCGGCAATTATAGTGCATCATGACATCATTTCAGCAGCCAATCACAGCCATGCCATTAGTTAAGATGCCTACATGCCTAACAGGATGTGCCCACACTTCTTAGGATGCTCATTGGCTGAATAAAATGAAAATGGCTCATTGCATTATGGGAACTTCCGATTCCGGTATACGATATTGCAAAAGTATCGGAATTAAGTATCGGAATTCCGGTACCGCGAATATCGGCCGATACCCGATATTTCAGTATCGGAATGCTCAACACTACCGTTGAGTCCTTGATATTTAGTCGTTTTCAGCCAATTTTCTGAATTTTTGAAAATTTCACTTTTTTGTGAAAATATCCACTAAATGAGGGATTAATATGTGTGAGGGTACCCCAGGAGAGTTACAAATGTGTGTGGGTAGAATATATATCCCACAGGAGTAAAATTGAAAAAGGTTGGAAGAATGTTTTTTTTTTGACTTAGTCATTTTTCTAGCGTTTATCAGACTTTTAGATAGGGGAAATGTCAGTGAGCGTTCCGATTTGAGTTCCAGAGCGATTTGCCCTATGAGTCCTTGATATTCAGTAGTTTTCAGCCAATTTTCTGAATTTTTGAAAATTTCAGTTTTTTTGTAAATATCCACTAAATGAGGGAATAATATGTGTAAGGGTACCCCAGGAGAGTTGCCAAATGTGCATGGGTAGAATACATTTCCCACGGGAGTAAAATTGAAAAAAGTTTGAAAAATGGGTTTTTTTGGACTTAGTCATTTTTCCGGCGTTTATCAGACTTTTAGATAGGGGAAATGTCAGTGAGCGTTACGATTTCAGTTCCAGAGCGATTCGCCCGATGAGTTCTTGATATTTAGTCATTTTCAGACAATTTTCTGAATTGTTTGAAAATTTCACTTTTTTGTGAAAATATCCACTAAATGAGGGTATAATATATGTGAGGGTACCCCAGGAGACTTCCAAATGTGTGTGGGTAGAATATATATCCCACAGGAGTAAAATTGAAAAAGGTTGGAAAAAATATTTTTTTTTGACTTAGTCATTTTTCCGCCATTTATCAGACTTTCAGATAGGGGAAATGTCAGTGAGCGTTCCGATTTCAGTTCCAGAGCGATTCGCCTGATGAGTCCTTGATATTTAGTCGTTTTCAGCCAATTTTCTGAATTTTTGAAAATTTAACTTTTTTGTGAAAATAACCACTAAATGAGGGAATAATATGTGTGAGAGTACCCCAGGAGAGTTCCAAATGTGCGTGGGTAGAATATATATCCCACAGGAGTAAAATTGAAAAAAGTTGAAAAATTTTTTTTTTTGGACTTAACCATTTTTCCGACGTTTATCAAACTTTCAGATAGGGGAAATGTCAGTGAGCATTCCGATTTGAGTTCCAGAGTGATTAGCCCAATGAGTCCTTGATATTTATTCGTTTTCAGCCAATTTTCTGGATTTTTGAAAATTTCACTTTTTTGTGAAAATATCCACTAAATGAGGGAATAATATGTGTAAGGGTACCCCAGGAGAGTTCCAAATGTGTGTGGGTAGAATATATATCGGACGGGGGTAAAATTGAAAAAAGTTGAAAACATTTTTTTTTTGGACTTAGTCATTTTTCCGGCATTTATCAGACTTTCAGATAGCGGAAATGTCAGTGAGCGTTCCGATTTCAGTTCCAGAGCGATTCGCCCATTGAGTCCTTGATATTTAGTCGTTTTCAGCCAATTTTCTGGATTTTTGAAAATTTCACTTTTTTGTGAAAATATCCACTAAATGAGGGAGTAATATGTGTGAGGGTACCCCAGGAGAGTTCCAAATGTGTGTGAGTAGAATATATATCATACAGGGTTAATATTGAAAAAAGTTTAAAAATTTTTTTTTTTTGTACTTAGTCATTTTTCCGGCGTTTATCAGACTTTTAGATAGGGGAAATGTCAGTGAGCATTCCAATTTCAGTTCCACAGCGATTCGCCCGATGAGTCCTTGATATTTAGTCGTTTTCAGCCAATTTTCTGAATTTTTGAAAATTTCTCTTTTTTGTGAGAACATCCGCTAAATGAGGGAATAACATGTGTGAGGGTACCCCAGGAGAGTTCCAAATGTGTGTGGGTAGAATATATATCCCACGGGGGTAAAATTGAAAAAGGTTTAAAAAAATTTTTTTTTGTACTTAGTAATTTTTCCGGCGTTTTTCAGACTTTCAGATAGGGGAAATGTCAGTGAGCGTTCCGATTTCAGTTCCAGAGTGATTCGCCCAATGAGTCCTTGATATTTATTCGTTTTCAGCCAATTTTCTGGATTTTTGAAAATAACACTTTTTTGTGAAAATATCCACTAAATGAGGGAATAATATGTGTGAGGGTACCCCGGGAGAATTCCAAATGTGTGTGGGTAGAATATATATCCCACAGGGTTAATATTGAAAAAAGTTGAAAAAAATTTTTTTTTGTACTTAGTCATTTTTCCGACATTTATCAGACTTTCAGATAGGGGAAATGTCAGTGAGCGTTCCGATTTCAGTTCCAGAGCGATTCACCGGATGAGTCCTTGATATTTCGTCGTTTTCAGGCAATTTTCAGAATTTTTGAAAATTTCACTTTTTTGTGAAAATATCCACTAAATGAGGGAATAATATGTGTGAGGGTACCCCAGGAGAGTTCCAAATGTGTGGGGGTAGAATATATATCCCACGGGGTTAAAATTGAAAACAATTTTTTTTTCGACTTAGTCATTTTTCCGGCGTTTATCAGACATTCAGATAGGGCAAATGTCAGTGAGCGTTCCGATTTCAGTTCCAGAGCGATTCGCCCAATGAGTCCTAGATATTTAGTCGTTTTCAGCCAATTTTCTGTATTTTTGAAAATTTCACTTTTTTGTGAACATATCCACTAAATGAGGGAATATGTGTGAGGGTACCCCAGGAGAGTTCCAAATGTGTGTGGGTAGAATGTATATCCCACGGGGGTAAATTTGAAAAAAGTTGAAAACATTTTTTTTTTGGACTTAGTCATTTTTCCAGCGTTTATCAGACTTTCAGATAGGGCAAATGTCAGTGAGCGTTCCGATTTGAGCTCCAGAGTGATTCGCCCAATGAGTCCTTGATATTTAGTCGTTTTCAGCCAATATTTTGGATTTTTGAAAATTTCCCTTTTTTGTGAAAATATCCACTAAATGAGGGAATAATATGTGTGAGGGTACCCCAGGAGAGATCCAAATGTGTGTGGGTAGAATGTATATCCCACGGGTGTAAATTTGAAAAAAGTTGAAAAAATTATTTTTTTGGACTTAGTCATTTTTCCGGCGTTTATCAGACTTTCAGATAGGGGAAATGTCAGTGAGCATTCCAATTTCAGTTCCAGAGCGATTCGCCCAATGAGTCCTTGATATTTAGTCGTTTTCAGCCAATATTTTGGATTTTTGAAAATTTCACTTTTTTGTGAAAATATCCACTAAATGAGGGAATAACATGTGTGAGGGTACCCCAGGAGAGTTCCAAATGTGTGTGGGTAGAATGTATATCCCACGGGGGTAAATTTGAAAAAAGTTAAAAAAATTTTTTTTTGGACTTAGTCATTTTTCCAGCGTTTATCAGCCTTTCAGATAGGGCAAATGTCAGTGAGCGTTCCGATTTCAGTTCCAGAGCGATTCGCCCAATGAGTCCTTGATATTTAGTCGTTTTCAGCCAATATTTTGGATTTTTGAAAATTTCACTTTTTTGTGAAAATATCCACTGAATGAGGGAATAATATGTGTGAGGGTACCCCAGGAGAGTTCCAATTGTGTGTGGGTAGAATATATATACCATGGGGGTAAATTTGAAAATAGTTAAAAAAAAATTTTTTTTGGACTTAGTCTTTTTTCGGGCATTTATCAGACTTTCAGATAGGGCAAATGTCAGTGAGCGTTCTGATTTCAGTTCCAGAGCGATTCGCCCAATGAGTACTTGATATTTAGTCGTTTTCAGCCAATATTTTGGATTTTTGAAAACTTCACTTTTTTGTGAAAATATCCACTAAATGAGGGAATAATATGTGTGAGGGTACCCCAGGAGAGTTCCAAATGTGTGTGGGTAGAATATATATCCCACAAGGGTAAAATTGAAAGAAGTTGAAATATTTTTTTTTTGGACTTAGTCATTTTTCCGGCGTTTATCAGACTTTCAGATAGGGGAAGTGTCAGTGAGCGTTCCGATTTCAGTTCCAGAGCTATTTGCCCAATGAGTCTTTGATATTTAGTCGTTTTCAGCCAATTTTCTGGATTTTTGAAAATTTCACTTTTTTGTGAAAATATCCACTAAATGAGGGAATAATATGTGTGAGGGTACCCCAGGAGAGTTCCAAATGTGTGTGGGTAGAATATATATCCCACGGGGGTAAAATTGAAAGAAGTTGAAAAAAATTTTTTTTTGGACTTAGTCATTTTTCCGGCGTTTATCAGACTTTCAGATAGGGGAAATGTCAGTGAGCATTCCGATTTCAGTTCCAGAGCGATTCGCCCAATGAGTCCTTGATATTTAGTCATTTTCAGCCAATTTTCTGGATTTTTGAAAATTTCACTTTTTTGTGTAAATATCCACTAAATGAGGGAATAATATGTGTGAGGGTACCCCAGGAGAGTTCCAAATTGGTGTGGGTAGAATATGTATCCCACGGGGGTTAAATTAGAAAAAAGTTGAAAAAAAATTTTTTTGGACTTAGTCATTTTTCCGGCGTTTATCAGACTTTCAGATAGGGGAAATGTCAGTGAGCATTCCGATTTCAGTTCCAGAGCGATTCGCCCAATGAGTCCTTGATATTTAGTCATTTTCAGCCAATTTTCTGGATTTTTGAAAATTTCACTTTTTTGTGAAAATATCAACTAAATGAGGGAATAATATGTGTGAGGGTACCCCAGCAGAGTTCCAAATGTGTATGGGTAGAATATATATCCCACGGGGGTAAAATTGAAAAAAGTTTAAATTTTTTTATTTTGGACTAAGTCAATTTTCTGGCGTTTATCAGACTTTCAGATAGGGGAAATGTCAGTGAGCGTTCCGATTTCAGTTCCAGAGTGATTCGCCCAATGAGTCTTTGATATTTAGTCGTTTTCAGCCAATTTTCTGGATTTTTCAAAATTTCACATTTTTGTGAAAATATCCACTAAATGAGAGAATAGTATCTGTGAGGGTACCCCAGGAGAGTTGCAAATGTGTGTTTGTAGAATATATATCCCACGGGGGTAAAATAGAAAAAAGTTGAAAATTTTTTTTTTTCGACTTAGTAATTTTTCCGGCGTTTATCAGACTTTCAGGTAGGGGAAATGTCAGTGAGCGTTCCGATTTCAGTTCCAGAGCGATTCTCCCAATGATTCCTTGATATTTAGTCATTTTCAGCCAATTTTCTGGATTTTTGAAAATTTCACTTTTTTTGTGAAAATATCCACTAAATGAGGGAATAATATGTGTGAGGGTACCCCAGGAGAGTTCCAATTGTGTGTGGGTAGAATATATATCCCACGGGGGTAAATTTGAAAAAAGTTGAAAAAAATTTTTTTTGGACTTAGTCATTTTTCCGGCGCTTATCAGACTTTCAGATAGGGGAAATGTTAGTGAGCATTCCGATTTCAGTTCCAGAGCGATTCTCCCAATGATTCCTTGATATTTAGTCATTTTCAGCCAATATTTTGGATTTTTGAAAATTTCACTTTTTTGTGAAAATATCCACTAAATGAGAGAATAATATGTGTGAGGGTACCCCAGGAGAGCTCCAATTGTGTGTGGGTAGAATATATATCCCACGGGGATAAATTTGAAAAAAGTTGAAAAAAATTTTTTTTTGGACTTAGTCATAATTTGGGCATTTCTCAGAATTTCAGATAGGGCAAATGTCAGTGAGCATTCCGATTTCAGTTCCAGAGCGATTCGCCCAATGAGTCCTGGATATTTAGTCATTTTCAGCCAATTTTCTGGATTTTTGAAAATTTCACTTTTTTGTGAAAATATCCACTAAATGAGGGAATAATATGTGTGAGGGTACCCCAGGAGAGTTCCAATTGTGTGTGGGTAGAATATATATCCCACGGGGGTAAAATTGAAAAAAGTTTAAATTTTTTTATTTTGGACTAAGTCAATTTTCTGGCGTTTATCAGACTTTCAGATAGGGGAAATATCAGTGAGCGTTCCGATTTCAGTTCCAGAGCGATTCGCCCAATGAGTCCTGGATATTTAGTCATTTTCAGCCAATTTTCTGGATTTTTGAAAATTTCACTTTTTTGTGAAAATATCCACTAAATGAGGGAATAATATGTGTGAGGGTACCCCAGGAGAGTTCCAATTGTGTGTGGGTAGAATATATATCCCACGGGGGTAAAATTGAAAAAAGTTTAAATTTTTTTATTTTGGACTAAGTCAATTTTCTGGCGTTTATCAGACTTTCAGATAGGGGAAATATCAGTGAGCGTTCCGATTTCAGTTCCAGAGCGATTCGCCCAATGAGTCTTTGATATTTAGTCGTTTTCAGCCAATTTTCTGGATTTTTCAAAATTTCACTTTTTTGTGAAAATATCCACTAAATGAGGGAATAATATGTGTGAGGGTACCCCAGGAGAGTTCCAAATGTGTGTTTGTAGAATATATATCCCACGGGGTAAAATAAAAAAAAGTTGAAAAATTTTTTTTTTCGACTTAGTAATTTTTCCGGCGTTTATCAGACTTTCAGGTAGGGGAAATGTCAGTGAGCGTTCCGATTTCAGTTCCAGAGCGATTCGCCCAATGAGTCTTTGATATTTAGTCGTTTTCAGCCAATTTTCTGGATTTTTCAAAATTTCACATTTTTGTGAAAATATCCACTAAATGAGAGAATAGTATCTGTGAGGGTACCCCAGGAGAGTTGCAAATGTGTGTTTGTAGAATATATATCCCACGGGGGTAAAATAGAAAAAAGTTGAAAATTTTTTTTTTTCGACTTAGTAATTTTTCCGGCGTTTATCAGACTTTCAGGTAGGGGAAATGTCAGTGAGCGTTCCGATTTCAGTTCCAGAGCGATTCTCCCAATGATTCCTTGATATTTAGTCATTTTCAGCCAATTTTCTGGATTTTTGAAAATTTCACTTTTTTTGTGAAAATATCCACTAAATGAGGGAATAATATGTGTGAGGGTACCCCAGGAGAGTTCCAATTGTGTGTGGGTAGAATATATATCCCACGGGGGTAAATTTGAAAAAAGTTGAAAAAAATTTTTTTTGGACTTAGTCATTTTTCCGGCGCTTATCAGACTTTCAGATAGGGGAAATGTTAGTGAGCATTCCGATTTCAGTTCCAGAGCGATTCTCCCAATGATTCCTTGATATTTAGTCATTTTCAGCCAATATTTTGGATTTTTGAAAATTTCACTTTTTTGTGAAAATATCCACTAAATGAGAGAATAATATGTGTGAGGGTACCCCAGGAGAGCTCCAATTGTGTGTGGGTAGAATATATATCCCACGGGGATAAATTTGAAAAAAGTTGAAAAAAATTTTTTTTTGGACTTAGTCATAATTTGGGCATTTCTCAGAATTTCAGATAGGGCAAATGTCAGTGAGCATTCCGATTTCAGTTCCAGAGCGATTCGCCCAATGAGTCCTGGATATTTAGTCATTTTCAGCCAATTTTCTGGATTTTTGAAAATTTCACTTTTTTGTGAAAATATCCACTAAATGAGGGAATAATATGTGTGAGGGTACCCCAGGAGAGTTCCAATTGTGTGTGGGTAGAATATATATCCCACGGGGGTAAAATTGAAAAAAGTTTAAATTTTTTTATTTTGGACTAAGTCAATTTTCTGGCGTTTATCAGACTTTCAGATAGGGGAAATATCAGTGAGCGTTCCGATTTCAGTTCCAGAGCGATTCGCCCAATGAGTCCTGGATATTTAGTCATTTTCAGCCAATTTTCTGGATTTTTGAAAATTTCACTTTTTTGTGAAAATATCCACTAAATGAGGGAATAATATGTGTGAGGGTACCCCAGGAGAGTTCCAATTGTGTGTGGGTAGAATATATATCCCACGGGGGTAAAATTGAAAAAAGTTTAAATTTTTTTATTTTGGACTAAGTCAATTTTCTGGCGTTTATCAGACTTTCAGATAGGGGAAATATCAGTGAGCGTTCCGATTTCAGTTCCAGAGCGATTCGCCCAATGAGTCTTTGATATTTAGTCGTTTTCAGCCAATTTTCTGGATTTTTCAAAATTTCACTTTTTTGTGAAAATATCCACTAAATGAGGGAATAATATGTGTGAGGGTACCCCAGGAGAGTTCCAAATGTGTGTTTGTAGAATATATATCCCACGGGGTAAAATAAAAAAAAGTTGAAAAATTTTTTTTTTCGACTTAGTAATTTTTCCGGCGTTTATCAGACTTTCAGGTAGGGGAAATGTCAGTGAGCGTTCCGATTTCAGTTCCAGAGCGATTCTCCCAATGATTCCTTGATATTTAGTCATTTTCAGCCAATTTTCTGGATTTTTGAAAATTTCACTTTTTTTGTGAAAATATCCACTAAATGAGGGAATAATATGTGTGAGGGTACCCCAGGAGAGTTCCAATTGTGTGTGGGTAGAATATATATCCCACGGGGGTAAAATTGAAAAAAGTTGACATTTTTTTATTTTGGACTAAGTCAATTTTCTGGCGTTTATCAGACTTTCAGATAGGGGAAATATCAGTGAGCGTTCCGATTTCAGTTCCAGAGCGATTCGCCCAATGCGTCTTTGATATTTAGTCGTTTTCAGCCAATTTTCTGGATTTTTGAAAATTTCCCTTTTTTGTGAAAATATCCACTAAATGAGAGAATAATATGTGTGAGGGTACCCCAGGAGAGTTCCAAATGTGTGTGGGTAGAATATATATCCCACGGGGGTAAAATTGAAAGAAGTTGAAAAAAAATTTTTTTTGGACTGTCATTTTTCCGCCGTTTATCAGACTTTCAGATAGGGGAAATGTCAGTGAGCGTTCCGATTTCAGTTCCTGAGCGATTCGCCCAATGAGTCCTTGATATTTAGTCATTTTCAGCCAATTTTCTGGATTTTTGAAAATTTCACTTTTTTGTGAAAATATCCACTAAATGAGAGAATAATATGTGTGAGGGTACCCCAGGAGAGTTCCAAATGTGTGTGGGTAGAATATATATCCCACGGGGGTAAAATTGAAAGAAGTTGAAAAAAAATTTTTTTTGGACTGTCATTTCTCCGCCGTTTATCAGACTTTCAGAGAGGGGAAATGTCAGTGAGCGTTCCGATTTCAGTTCCAGAGCGATTCGCCCAATGAGTCTTTGATATTTAGTCGTTTTCAGCCAATTTTCTGGATTTTTGAAATTTTCACTTTTTTGTGAAAATATCCACTAAATGAGGGAATAATATGTGTGAGGGTACCCCAAGAGAGTTCCAAATGTGTATGGGTAGAATATATATCCCACGGGGGTAAAATTGAAAAAAGTTGACATTTTTTTATTTTGGACTAAGTCAATTTTCTGGCGTTTATCAGACTTTCAGATAGGGGAAATGTCAGTGAGCGTTCCGATTTCAGTTCCAGAGCGATTCGCCCAATGAGTCCTTGATATTTAGTCGTTTTCAGCCAATTTTCTGGATTTTGGAAAATGTCACTTTTTTTGTGAAAATATCCACTAAATGAGGGAATAATATGTGTGAGGGTACCCCAGGAGAGTTCCAAATGTGTATGGGTAGAATATATATGCCACGGGGGTAAAATTGAAAAAAGTTTAAATTTTTTTATTTTGGACTAAGTCAATTTTCTGGCGTTTATCAGACTTTCAGATAGGGGAAATGTCAGTGAGCGTTCCGATTTCAGTTCCAGAGCGATTCGCTCAATGAGTCCTTGATATTTAGTCATTTTCAGCCAATTTTCTGGATTTTTGAAAATTTCACTTTTTTGTGAAAATATCCACTAAATGAGGGAATAATATGTGTGAGGGTACCCCAGGAGAGTTCCAAATGTGTGTTTGTAGAATATATATCCCACGGGGGTAAAATTGAAAGAAGTTGAAAAATTTTTTTTTTGGACTTAGTCATTTTTCCGGCGTTTATCAGACTTTCAGATAGGGGAAATGTCAGTGAGCGTTCCGATTTCAGTTCCAGAGCGATTCGCCCAATGAGTCTTTGATATTTAGTCATTTTCAGCGAATTTTCTGGATTTTTGAAAATTTCACTTTTTTGTGAAAATATCCACTAAATGAGGGAATAATATGTGTGAGGGTACCCCAGGAGAGTTCCAAATGTGTGTTTGTAGAATATATATCCCACGGGGGTAAATTAGAAAAAAGTTGAAAAATTTTTTTTTTGGACTTAGTCATTTTTCCGACGTTTATCAGACTTTCAGATAGGGGAAATGTCAGTGAGCGTTCCGATTTGAGCTCCAGAGTGATTCGCCCAATGAGTCCTTGATATTTAGTCGTTTTCAGCCAATATTTTGGATTTTTGAAAATTTCCCTTTTTTGTGAAAATATCCACTAAATGAGGGAATAATATGTGTGAGGGTACCCCAGGAGAGATCCAAATGTGTGTGGGTAGAATGTATATCCCACGGGTGTAAATTTGAAAAAAGTTGAAAAAATTATTTTTTTGGACTTAGTCATTTTTCCGGCGTTTATCAGACTTTCAGATAGGGGAAATGTCAGTGAGCATTCCAATTTCAGTTCCAGAGCGATTCGCCCAATGAGTCCTTGATATTTAGTCGTTTTCAGCCAATATTTTGGATTTTTGAAAATTTCACTTTTTTGTGAAAATATCCACTAAATGAGGGAATAACATGTGTGAGGGTACCCCAGGAGAGTTCCAAATGTGTGTGGGTAGAATGTATATCCCACGGGGGTAAATTTGAAAAAAGTTAAAAAAATTTTTTTTTGGACTTAGTCATTTTTCCAGCGTTTATCAGCCTTTCAGATAGGGCAAATGTCAGTGAGCGTTCCGATTTCAGTTCCAGAGCGATTCGCCCAATGAGTCCTTGATATTTAGTCGTTTTCAGCCAATATTTTGGATTTTTGAAAATTTCACTTTTTTGTGAAAATATCCACTGAATGAGGGAATAATATGTGTGAGGGTACCCCAGGAGAGTTCCAATTGTGTGTGGGTAGAATATATATACCATGGGGGTAAATTTGAAAATAGTTAAAAAAAAATTTTTTTTGGACTTAGTCTTTTTTCGGGCATTTATCAGACTTTCAGATAGGGCAAATGTCAGTGAGCGTTCTGATTTCAGTTCCAGAGCGATTCGCCCAATGAGTACTTGATATTTAGTCGTTTTCAGCCAATATTTTGGATTTTTGAAAACTTCACTTTTTTGTGAAAATATCCACTAAATGAGGGAATAATATGTGTGAGGGTACCCCAGGAGAGTTCCAAATGTGTGTGGGTAGAATATATATCCCACAAGGGTAAAATTGAAAGAAGTTGAAATATTTTTTTTTTGGACTTAGTCATTTTTCCGGCGTTTATCAGACTTTCAGATAGGGGAAGTGTCAGTGAGCGTTCCGATTTCAGTTCCAGAGCTATTTGCCCAATGAGTCTTTGATATTTAGTCGTTTTCAGCCAATTTTCTGGATTTTTGAAAATTTCACTTTTTTGTGAAAATATCCACTAAATGAGGGAATAATATGTGTGAGGGTACCCCAGGAGAGTTCCAAATGTGTGTGGGTAGAATATATATCCCACGGGGGTAAAATTGAAAGAAGTTGAAAAAAATTTTTTTTTGGACTTAGTCATTTTTCCGGCGTTTATCAGACTTTCAGATAGGGGAAATGTCAGTGAGCATTCCGATTTCAGTTCCAGAGCGATTCGCCCAATGAGTCCTTGATATTTAGTCATTTTCAGCCAATTTTCTGGATTTTTGAAAATTTCACTTTTTTGTGTAAATATCCACTAAATGAGGGAATAATATGTGTGAGGGTACCCCAGGAGAGTTCCAAATTGGTGTGGGTAGAATATGTATCCCACGGGGGTTAAATTAGAAAAAAGTTGAAAAAAAATTTTTTTGGACTTAGTCATTTTTCCGGCGTTTATCAGACTTTCAGATAGGGGAAATGTCAGTGAGCATTCCGATTTCAGTTCCAGAGCGATTCGCCCAATGAGTCCTTGATATTTAGTCATTTTCAGCCAATTTTCTGGATTTTTGAAAATTTCACTTTTTTGTGAAAATATCAACTAAATGAGGGAATAATATGTGTGAGGGTACCCCAGCAGAGTTCCAAATGTGTATGGGTAGAATATATATCCCACGGGGGTAAAATTGAAAAAAGTTTAAATTTTTTTATTTTGGACTAAGTCAATTTTCTGGCGTTTATCAGACTTTCAGATAGGGGAAATGTCAGTGAGCGTTCCGATTTCAGTTCCAGAGTGATTCGCCCAATGAGTCTTTGATATTTAGTCGTTTTCAGCCAATTTTCTGGATTTTTCAAAATTTCACATTTTTGTGAAAATATCCACTAAATGAGAGAATAGTATCTGTGAGGGTACCCCAGGAGAGTTGCAAATGTGTGTTTGTAGAATATATATCCCACGGGGGTAAAATAGAAAAAAGTTGAAAATTTTTTTTTTTCGACTTAGTAATTTTTCCGGCGTTTATCAGACTTTCAGGTAGGGGAAATGTCAGTGAGCGTTCCGATTTCAGTTCCAGAGCGATTCTCCCAATGATTCCTTGATATTTAGTCATTTTCAGCCAATTTTCTGGATTTTTGAAAATTTCACTTTTTTTGTGAAAATATCCACTAAATGAGGGAATAATATGTGTGAGGGTACCCCAGGAGAGTTCCAATTGTGTGTGGGTAGAATATATATCCCACGGGGGTAAATTTGAAAAAAGTTGAAAAAAATTTTTTTTGGACTTAGTCATTTTTCCGGCGCTTATCAGACTTTCAGATAGGGGAAATGTTAGTGAGCATTCCGATTTCAGTTCCAGAGCGATTCTCCCAATGATTCCTTGATATTTAGTCATTTTCAGCCAATATTTTGGATTTTTGAAAATTTCACTTTTTTGTGAAAATATCCACTAAATGAGAGAATAATATGTGTGAGGGTACCCCAGGAGAGCTCCAATTGTGTGTGGGTAGAATATATATCCCACGGGGATAAATTTGAAAAAAGTTGAAAAAAATTTTTTTTTGGACTTAGTCATAATTTGGGCATTTCTCAGAATTTCAGATAGGGCAAATGTCAGTGAGCATTCCGATTTCAGTTCCAGAGCGATTCGCCCAATGAGTCCTGGATATTTAGTCATTTTCAGCCAATTTTCTGGATTTTTGAAAATTTCACTTTTTTGTGAAAATATCCACTAAATGAGGGAATAATATGTGTGAGGGTACCCCAGGAGAGTTCCAATTGTGTGTGGGTAGAATATATATCCCACGGGGGTAAAATTGAAAAAAGTTTAAATTTTTTTATTTTGGACTAAGTCAATTTTCTGGCGTTTATCAGACTTTCAGATAGGGGAAATATCAGTGAGCGTTCCGATTTCAGTTCCAGAGCGATTCGCCCAATGAGTCCTGGATATTTAGTCATTTTCAGCCAATTTTCTGGATTTTTGAAAATTTCACTTTTTTGTGAAAATATCCACTAAATGAGGGAATAATATGTGTGAGGGTACCCCAGGAGAGTTCCAATTGTGTGTGGGTAGAATATATATCCCACGGGGGTAAAATTGAAAAAAGTTTAAATTTTTTTATTTTGGACTAAGTCAATTTTCTGGCGTTTATCAGACTTTCAGATAGGGGAAATATCAGTGAGCGTTCCGATTTCAGTTCCAGAGCGATTCGCCCAATGAGTCTTTGATATTTAGTCGTTTTCAGCCAATTTTCTGGATTTTTCAAAATTTCACTTTTTTGTGAAAATATCCACTAAATGAGGGAATAATATGTGTGAGGGTACCCCAGGAGAGTTCCAAATGTGTGTTTGTAGAATATATATCCCACGGGGTAAAATAAAAAAAAGTTGAAAAATTTTTTTTTTCGACTTAGTAATTTTTCCGGCGTTTATCAGACTTTCAGGTAGGGGAAATGTCAGTGAGCGTTCCGATTTCAGTTCCAGAGCGATTCTCCCAATGATTCCTTGATATTTAGTCATTTTCAGCCAATTTTCTGGATTTTTGAAAATTTCACTTTTTTTGTGAAAATATCCACTAAATGAGGGAATAATATGTGTGAGGGTACCCCAGGAGAGTTCCAATTGTGTGTGGGTAGAATATATATCCCACGGGGGTAAAATTGAAAAAAGTTGACATTTTTTTATTTTGGACTAAGTCAATTTTCTGGCGTTTATCAGACTTTCAGATAGGGGAAATATCAGTGAGCGTTCCGATTTCAGTTCCAGAGCGATTCGCCCAATGCGTCTTTGATATTTAGTCGTTTTCAGCCAATTTTCTGGATTTTTGAAAATTTCCCTTTTTTGTGAAAATATCCACTAAATGAGAGAATAATATGTGTGAGGGTACCCCAGGAGAGTTCCAAATGTGTGTGGGTAGAATATATATCCCACGGGGGTAAAATTGAAAGAAGTTGAAAAAAAATTTTTTTTGGACTGTCATTTTTCCGCCGTTTATCAGACTTTCAGATAGGGGAAATGTCAGTGAGCGTTCCGATTTCAGTTCCTGAGCGATTCGCCCAATGAGTCCTTGATATTTAGTCATTTTCAGCCAATTTTCTGGATTTTTGAAAATTTCACTTTTTTGTGAAAATATCCACTAAATGAGAGAATAATATGTGTGAGGGTACCCCAGGAGAGTTCCAAATGTGTGTGGGTAGAATATATATCCCACGGGGGTAAAATTGAAAGAAGTTGAAAAAAAATTTTTTTTGGACTGTCATTTCTCCGCCGTTTATCAGACTTTCAGAGAGGGGAAATGTCAGTGAGCGTTCCGATTTCAGTTCCAGAGCGATTCGCCCAATGAGTCTTTGATATTTAGTCGTTTTCAGCCAATTTTCTGGATTTTTGAAATTTTCACTTTTTTGTGAAAATATCCACTAAATGAGGGAATAATATGTGTGAGGGTACCCCAAGAGAGTTCCAAATGTGTATGGGTAGAATATATATCCCACGGGGGTAAAATTGAAAAAAGTTGACATTTTTTTATTTTGGACTAAGTCAATTTTCTGGCGTTTATCAGACTTTCAGATAGGGGAAATGTCAGTGAGCGTTCCGATTTCAGTTCCAGAGCGATTCGCCCAATGAGTCCTTGATATTTAGTCGTTTTCAGCCAATTTTCTGGATTTTGGAAAATGTCACTTTTTTTGTGAAAATATCCACTAAATGAGGGAATAATATGTGTGAGGGTACCCCAGGAGAGTTCCAAATGTGTATGGGTAGAATATATATGCCACGGGGGTAAAATTGAAAAAAGTTTAAATTTTTTTATTTTGGACTAAGTCAATTTTCTGGCGTTTATCAGACTTTCAGATAGGGGAAATGTCAGTGAGCGTTCCGATTTCAGTTCCAGAGCGATTCGCTCAATGAGTCCTTGATATTTAGTCATTTTCAGCCAATTTTCTGGATTTTTGAAAATTTCACTTTTTTGTGAAAATATCCACTAAATGAGGGAATAATATGTGTGAGGGTACCCCAGGAGAGTTCCAAATGTGTGTTTGTAGAATATATATCCCACGGGGGTAAAATTGAAAGAAGTTGAAAAATTTTTTTTTTGGACTTAGTCATTTTTCCGGCGTTTATCAGACTTTCAGATAGGGGAAATGTCAGTGAGCGTTCCGATTTCAGTTCCAGAGCGATTCGCCCAATGAGTCTTTGATATTTAGTCATTTTCAGCGAATTTTCTGGATTTTTGAAAATTTCACTTTTTTGTGAAAATATCCACTAAATGAGGGAATAATATGTGTGAGGGTACCCCAGGAGAGTTCCAAATGTGTGTTTGTAGAATATATATCCCACGGGGGTAAATTAGAAAAAAGTTGAAAAATTTTTTTTTTGGACTTAGTCATTTTTCCGGCGTTTATCAGACTTTCAGATAGGGGAAATGTCAGTGAGTGTTCCAATTTCAGTTCCAGAGCGATTCACCCAATGAGTCCTTGATATTTAGTCGTTTTCAGCCTATATTTTGGATTTTTGAAAATTTCACTTTTTTGTGAAAATATCCACTAAATGAGGGAATAATATGTGTGTGGGTACCCCAGGAGAGTTCCAAATGTGTGTGGGTAGAATATATATCCCACGGGGGTAAAATTGAAAGAAGTTGAAAAAAATTTTTTTTTGAACTTAGTCATTTTTCCGGCGTTTATCAGACTTTCAGATAGGGGAAATGTCAGTGAGCGTTCCGATTTCAGTTCCAGAGCGATTCGCCCAATGAGTCTTTGATATTTAGTCGTTTTCAGCCAATTTTCAGGATTTTTGAAAATTTCACTTTTTTGTGAAAATATCCACTAAATGAGGGAATAATATGTGTGAGGGTACCACAGTAGAGTTCCAAATGTGTGTTTGTAGAATATATATCCCACGGGGGTAAAATAGAAGAAAGTTGAAAAATTTTTTTTTTGGACTTTGTCATTTTTCAGGCGTTTATCAGACTTTCAGATAGGGGAAATGTCAGTGAGCATTCCGATTTCAGTTCCAGAGCGATTCACCCAATGAGTCCTTGATATTTAGTCGTTTTCAGCCAATATTTTGGATTTTTGAAAATTTCACTTTTTTGTGAAAATATCCACTAAATGAGGGAATAATATGTGTGTGGGTACCCCAGGAGAGTTCCAAATGTGTGTGGGTAGAATATATCCCACGGGGGTAAAATTTGAAAGAAGTTGAAAAAATTTTTTTTTTGAACTTAGTCATTTTTCCGGCGTTTATCAGACTTTCAGATAGGGGAAATGTCAGTGAGCGTTCCGATTTCAGTTCCAGAGTGATTCGCCCAATGAGTCTTTGATATTTAGTCGTTTTCAGCCAATTTTCAGGATTTTTGAAAATTTCACTTTTTTGTGAAAATATCCACTAAATGAGGGAATAATATGTCTGAGGGTACCCCAGGAGAGTTCCAAATGTGTATGGGTAGAATATATATCCCACGGGGGTAAAATTGAAAAAAAGTTGAAAAAAATTTTTTTTTAGACTTAGTCATTTTTCCGGCGTTTATCAGACTTTCAGATAGGGAAAATGTCAGTGAGCGTTCCGATTTCAGTTCCAGAGCGATTCGCCCAATGAGTCTTTGATATTTATTCGTTTTCAGCCCATTTTCTGGATTTTTGAAAATTTCACTTTTTTGTGAAAATATCCACTAAATGAGGGTATAATATGTGTGAGGGTAGCCCAGGAGAGTTCCAAATGTGTGTGGGTAGAATATATATCCCACGGGGGGAAAATTGAAAGAAGTTGAAAAAAATGTTATTTTGGACTTAGTCATTTTTCCGGCGTTTATCAGACTTTCAGATAGGGGAAATGTCAGTGAGCATTCCAATTTCAGTTCCAGAGCGATTCGCCCAATGAGTCTTTGATATTTATTCGTTTTCAGCCAATTTTCTGGATTTTTGAAAATTTCACTTTTTTGTGAAAATATCCACTAAATGAGGGAATAATATGTGTGAGGGTACCCCAGGAGAGTTCCAAATGTGTGTGGGTAGAATATATATCCCACGGGGTAAAATTGATAAAAGTTGAAATTTTTTTATTTTGGACTAAGTCAATTTTCTGGCGTTTATCAGACTTTCAGATAGGGGAAATGTCAGTGAGCGTTCCGATTTCAGTTCCAGAGCGATTCGCCCAATGAGTCTTTGATATTTAGTAGTTTTCAGCCAATTTTCTGAATTTTTGAAAATTTCACTTTTTTGTGAAAATATCCACTAAATGAGGGAATAATATGTGTGAGGGTACCCCAGGAGAGTTCCAAATGTGTGTGGGTAGAATATATATCCCACGGGGGTAAAATTGAAAAAAGTTGAAATTTTTTTATTTTGGACTAAGTCAATTTTCTGGCGTTTATCAGACTTTCAGATAGGGGAAATGTCAGTGAGCGTTCTGATTTCAGTTCCAGAGCGATTCGCCCAATGAGTCCTTGATATTTAGTCGTTTTCTGCCAATTTTCTGAATTTTGTAAAATTTCACTTTTTTTGTGAAAATATCAACTAAATGAGGAAATAATATGTGTGAGGGTACCCCAGGAGAGTTCCAAATGTGTTTGGGTAGAATATATATCCCACGGGGGTAAAATTGAAAAAAGTTGAAAACATTTTTTTTTTGGATTTAGTCATTTTTCCGGCGTTTATCAGACTTTCAGATAGGGGAAATGTCAGTGAGTGTTCCGATTTCAGTTCCAGAGCGATTCGTTGAATGATTCCTTTATATTTAGTCATTTTCAGCCAATTTTCTGGATTTTTGAAAATTTCACTTTTTTGTGAAAATATCCACTAAATGAGGGAATAATATGTGTGAGGGTACCCCAGGAGAGTGCCAAATGTGTGTGGGTAGAATATATATCCCACGGGGGTAAAAAATTGAAAGAAGTTGAAAAAATTTTTTTTTTGGACTTAGTCATTTTTCCGGCGTTTATCAGACTTTCACATAGGGGAAATGTCAGTGAGCATTCCGATTTCAGTTCCAGAGCGATTCTCCCAATGATTCCTTGATATTTAGTCATTTTCAGCCAATTTTCTGGATTTTTGAAAATTTCACTTTTTTGTGAAAATATCCACTAAATGAGGGAATAATATGTGTGCGGGTACCCCAGGAGAGTTCCAATTGTGTTTGGGTAGAATATATATCCCACGGGGGTAAATTTGAAAAAAGTTGAAAAAATTTTTTTTTGGACTTAGTCATTTTTCGGACATTTATCAGACTTTCAGATAGGGCAAATGTCAGTGAGCGTTCCAATTTCAGTTCCAGAGCGATTCACCCAATGAGTCCTTGATATTTAGTCGTTTTCGGCAAATATTTTGGATTTTTGAAAATTTCACTTTTTTTGTGAAAATATCCACTAAATGAGGGAATAATATGTCTGAGGATACCCCAGGAGAGTACCAAATGTGTGTGGGTAGAATATATATCCCACGGGGATAAAATTGAAAGAAGTTGAAAAAAAATTTTTTTTTGGACTTAGTCATTTTTCCGGCGTTTATCAGACTTTCAGATAGGGGAAATGTCAGTGAGCGTTCCAATTTCAGTTCCAGAGCGATTCGCCCAATGAGTCTTTGATGTTTAGTCGTTTTCAGCCAATTTTCTGGATTTTTGAAAATTTCACTTTTTTTGTGAAAATATCCACTAAATGAGGGAATAATATGTGTGAGGGTACCCCAGGAGAGTTCCAAATGTGTGTGGGTAGAAAATATATCCCACGGGGATAAAATTGAAAAAAGTTGAAATTTTTTTATTTTGGAATAAGTCAATTTTCTGGCGTTTATCAGACTTTCAGATAGGGGAAATGTCAGTGAGCGTTCCGATTTCAGTTCCAGAGCCATTCGCCCAATGAGTCCTTGATATTTAGTCGTTTTCAGCCAATTTTCTGAATTTTGGAAAATTTCTCTTTTTTTGTGAAAATATCCACTAAATGAGGAAATAATATGTGTGATGGTACCCCAGGAGAGTTCCAAATGTGTGTGGGTAGAATATATATCCCACGGGGGTAAAATTGAAAGAAGTTGAAAAACATTTTTTTTTGGACTTAGTCATTTTTCGGCGTTTATCAGACTTTCAGATAGGGGAAATGTCAGTGAGCGTTCCGATTTCAGTTCCAGAGCGATTCGCCCAATGAGTCTTTGATATTTAGTCGTTTTCAGCCAATTTTCTGGATTTTTGAAAATTTCACTTTTTTGTGAAAATATCCACTAAATGAGGGAATAATATGTGTGAGGGTACCCCAAGAGAGTTCCAAATGTGTATGGGTAGAATATATATCCCACGGGGGTAAAATTGAAAAAAGTTGACATTTTTTTATTTTGGACTAAGTCAATTTTCTGGCGTTTATCAGACTTTCAGATAGGGGAAATGTCAGTGAGCGTTCCGATTTCAGTTCCAGAGCGATTCGCCCAATGAGTCCTTGATATTTAGTCGTTTTCAGCCAATTTTCTGGATTTTGGAAAATGTCACTTTTTTTGTGAAAATATCCACTAAATGAGGGAATAATATGTGTGAGGGTACCCCAGGAGAGTTCCAAATGTGTATGGGTAGAATATATATGCCACGGGGGTAAAATTGAAAAAAGTTTAAATTTTTTTATTTTGGACTAAGTCAATTTTCTGGCGTTTATCAGACTTTCAGATAGGGGAAATGTCAGTGAGCGTTCCGATTTCAGTTCCAGAGCGATTCGCTCAATGAGTCCTTGATACTTAGTCATTTTCAGCCAATTTTCTGGATTTTTGAAAATTTCACTTTTTTGTGAAAATATCCACTAAATGAGGGAATAATATGTGTGAGGGTACCCCAGGAGAGTTCCAAATGTGTGTTTGTAGAATATATATCCCACGGGGGTAAAATTGAAAGAAGTTGAAAAATTTTTTTTTTGGACTTAGTCATTTTTCCGGCGTTTATCAGACTTTCAGATAGGGGAAATGTCAGTGAGCGTTCCGATTTCAGTTCCAGAGCGATTCGCCCAATGAGTCTTTGATATTTAGTCATTTTCAGCGAATTTTCTGGATTTTTGAAAATTTCACTTTTTTGTGAAAATATCCACTAAATGAGGGAATAATATGTCTGAGGGTACCCCAGGAGAGTTCCAAATGTGTATGGGTAGAATATATATCCCACGGGGGTAAAATTGAAAAAAGTTGAAATTTTTTATTTTGGACTAAGTTAATTTTCCCGTGTTTATCAGACTTTCAGATAGGGGAAATGTCAGTGAGCATTCTGATTTCAGTTCCAGAGCGATTCGCCCAATGATTCCTTGATATTTAGTCATTTTCAGCCAATTTTCTGGATTTTTGAAAATTTCACTTTTTTGTGAAAATATCCACTAAATGAGGGAATAATATGTGTGAGGGTACCCCAGGAGAGTTCCAAATGTGTGTTTGTAGAATATATATCCCACGGGGGTAAATTAGAAAAAAGTTGAAAAATTTTTTTTCTGGACTTAGTCATTTTTCCGGCGTTTATCAGACTTTCAGATAGGGGAAATGTCAGTGAGTGTTCCAATTTCAGTTCCAGAGCGATTCACCCAATGAGTCCTTGATATTTAGTCGTTTTCAGCCAATATTTTGGATTTTTGAAAATTTCACTTTTTTGTGAAAATATCCACTAAATGAGGGAATAATATGTGTGTGGGTACCCCAGGAGAGTTCCAAATGTGTGTGGGTAGAATATATATCCCACGGGGGTAAAATTGAAAGAAGTTGAAAAAAATTTTTTTTTGAACTTAGTCATTTTTCCGGCGTTTATCAGACTTTCAGATAGGGGAAATGTCAGTGAGCGTTCCGATTTCAGTTCCAGAGCGATTCGCCCAATGAGTCTTTGATATTTAGTCGTTTTCAGCCAATTTTCAGGATTTTTGAAAATTTCACTTTTTTGTGAAAATATCCACTAAATGAGGGAATAATATGTGTGAGGGTACCACAGGAGAGTTCCAAATGTGTGTTTGTAGAATATATATCCCACGGGGGTAAAATAGAAAAAAGTTGAAAAATTTTTTTTTTGGACTTTGTCATTTTTCAGGCGTTTATCAGACTTTCAGATAGGGGAAATGTCAGTGAGCATTCCGATTTCAGTTCCAGAGCGATTCACCCAATGAGTCCTTGATATTTAGTCGTTTTCAGCCAATATTTTGGATTTTTGAAAATTTCACTTTTTTGTGAAAATATCCACTAAATGAGGGAATAATATGTGTGTGGGTACCCCAGGAGAGTTCCAAATGTGTGTGGGTAGAATATATCCCACGGGGGTAAAATTTGAAAGAAGTTGAAAAAATTTTTTTTTTGAACTTAGTCATTTTTCCGGCGTTTATCAGACTTTCAGATAGGGGAAATGTCAGTGAGCGTTCCGATTTCAGTTCCAGAGCGATTCGCCCAATGAGTCTTTGATATTTAGTCGTTTTCAGCCAATTTTCAGGATTTTTGAAAATTTCACTTTTTTGTCAAAATATCCACTAAATGAGGGAATAATATGTCTGAGGGTACCCCAGGAGAGTTCCAAATGTGTATGGGTAGAATATATATCCCACGGGGGTAAAATTGAAAAAAGTTGAAATTTTTTATTTTGGACTAAGTTAATTTTCCCGTGTTTATCAGACTTTCAGATAGGGGAAATGTCAGTGAGCATTCTGATTTCAGTTCCAGAGCGATTCGCCCAATGATTCCTTGATATTTAGTCATTTTCAGCCAATTTTCTGGATTTTTGAAAATTTCACTTTTTTGTGAAAATATCCACTAAATGAGGGAATAATATGTGTGAGGGTACCCCAGGAGAGTTCCAAATGTGTGTTTGTAGAATATATATCCCACGGGGGTAAAATTGAAAAAAAGTTGAAAAAAATTTTTTTTTAGACTTAGTCATTTTTCCGGCGTTTATCAGACTTTCAGATAGGGAAAATGTCAGTGAGCGTTCCGATTTCAGTTCCAGAGCGATTCGCCCAATGAGTCTTTGATATTTATTCGTTTTCAGCCCATTTTCTGGATTTTTGAAAATTTCACTTTTTTGTGAAAATATCCACTAAATGAGGGTATAATATGTGTGAGGGTAGCCCAGGAGAGTTCCAAATGTGTGTGGGTAGAATATATATCCCACGGGGGGAAAATTGAAAGAAGTTGAAAAAAATGTTATTTTGGACTTAGTCATTTTTCCGGCGTTTATCAGACTTTCAGATAGGGGAAATGTCAGTGAGCATTCCAATTTCAGTTCCAGAGCGATTCGCCCAATGAGTCTTTGATATTTATTCGTTTTCAGCCAATTTTCTGGATTTTTGAAAATTTCACTTTTTTGTGAAAATATCCACTAAATGAGGGAATAATATGTGTGAGGGTACCCCAGGAGAGTTCCAAATGTGTGTGGGTAGAATATATATCCCACGGGGGTAAAATTGATAAAAGTTGAAATTTTTTTATTTTGGACTAAGTCAATTTTCTGGCGTTTATCAGACTTTCAGATAGGGGAAATGTCAGTGAGCGTTCCGATTTCAGTTCCAGAGCGATTCGCCCAATGAGTCTTTGATATTTAGTAGTTTTCAGCCAATTTTCTGAATTTTTGAAAATTTCACTTTTTTGTGAAAATATCCACTAAATGAGGGAATAATATGTGTGAGGGTACCCCAGGAGAGTTCCAAATGTGTGTGGGTAGAATATATATCCCACGGGGGTAAAATTGAAAAAAGTTGAAATTTTTTTATTTTGGACTAAGTCAATTTTATAGCGTTTATCAGACTTTCAGATAGGGAAAATGTCAGTGAGCGTTCCGATTTCAGTTCCAGAGCGATTCGCCCAATGAGTCCTTGATATTTAGTCGTTTTCAGCCAATTTTCTGGATTTTTGAAAATTTCACTTTTTTGTGAAAATATCCACTAAATGAGGGAATAATATGTGTGAGGGTACCCCAGGAGAGTTCCAAATGTGTGTGGGTAGAATATATATCCCACGGGGGTAAAATTGATAAAAGTTGAAATTTTTTTATTTTGGACTAAGTCAATTTTCTGGCGTTTATCAGACTTTCAGATAGGGGAAATGTCAGTGAGCATTCTGATTTCAGTTCCAGAGCGATTCGCCCAATGAGTCCTTGATATTTAGTCGTTTTCTGCCAATTTTCTGAATTTTGGAAAATTTCACTTTTTTTGTGAAAATATCAACTAAATGAGGAAATAATATGAGTGAGGGTACCCCAGGAGAGTTCCAAATGTGTTTGGGTAGAATATATATCCCACGGGGGTAAAATTGAAAAAAGTTGAAAACATTTTTTTTTTGGATTTAGTCATTTTTCCGGCGTTTATCAGACTTTCAGATAGGGGAAATGTCAGTGAGTGTTCCGATTTCAGTTCCAGAGCGATTCGTCGAATGATTCCTTTATATTTAGTCATTTTCAGCCAATTTTCTGGATTTTTGAAAATTTCACTTTTTTGTGAAAATATCCACTAAATGAGGGAATAATATGTGTGAGGGTACCCCAGGAGAGTGCCAAATGTGTGTGGGTAGAATATATATCCCACGGGGGTAAAAAATTGAAAGAAGTTGAAAAAATTTTTTTTTTGGACTTAGTCATTTTTCCGGCGTTTATCAGACTTTCACATAGGGGAAATGTCAGTGAGCATTCCGATTTCAGTTCCAGAGCGATTCTCCCAATGATTCCTTGATATTTAGTCATTTTCAGCCAATTTTCTGGATTTTTGAAAATTTCACTTTTTTGTGAAAATATCCACTAAATGAGGGAATAATATGTGTGCGGGTACCCCAGGAGAGTTCCAATTGTGTTTGGGTAGAATATATATCCCACGGGGGTAAATTTGAAAAAAGTTGAAAAAATTTTTTTTTGGACTTAGTCATTTTTCGGACATTTATCAGACTTTCAGATAGGGCAAATGTCAGTGAGCGTTCCGATTTCAGTTCCAGAGCGATTCACCCAATGAGTCCTTGATATTTAGTCGTTTTCGGCAAATATTTTGGATTTTTGAAAATTTCACTTTTTTTGTGAAAATATCCACTAAATGAGGGAATAATATGTCTGAGGATACCCCAGGAGAGTACCAAATGTGTGTGGGTAGAATATATATCCCACGGGGATAAAATTGAAAGAAGTTGAAAAAAAATTTTTTTTTGGACTTAGTCATTTTTCCGGCGTTTATCAGACTTTCAGATAGGGGAAATGTCAGTGAGCGTTCCAATTTCAGTTCCAGAGCGATTCGCCCAATGAGTCTTTGATGTTTAGTCGTTTTCAGCCAATTTTCTGGATTTTTGAAAATTTCACTTTTTTTGTGAAAATATCCACTAAATGAGGGAATAATATGTGTGAGGGTACCCCAGGAGAGTTCCAAATGTGTGTGGGTAGAAAATATATCCCACGGGGATAAAATTGAAAAAAGTTGAAATTTTTTTATTTTGGAATAAGTCAATTTTCTGGCGTTTATCAGACTTTCAGATAGGGGAAATGTCAGTGAGCGTTCCGATTTCAGTTCCAGAGCCATTCGCCCAATGAGTCCTTGATATTTAGTCGTTTTCAGCCAATTTTCTGAATTTTGGAAAATTTCTCTTTTTTTGTGAAAATATCCACTAAATGAGGAAATAATATGTGTGATGGTACCCCAGGAGAGTTCCAAATGTGTGTGGGTAGAATATATATCCCACGGGGGTAAAATTGAAAGAAGTTGAAAAACATTTTTTTTTGGACTTAGTCATTTTTCGGCGTTTATCAGACTTTCAGATAGGGGAAATGTCAGTGAGCGTTCCGATTTCAGTTCCAGAGCAATTCGCCCAATGAGTCCTTGATATTTAGTAGTTTTCAGCCAATTTTCTGAATTTTGGAAAATTTCACTTTTTTTGTGAAAATATCCACTAAATGAGGAAATAATATGTGTGAGGGTACCCCAGGAGAGTTCCAAATGTGTGTGGGTAGAATATATATCCCACGGGGGTAAAATTGAAAAAAGTTGAAATTTTTTTTATTTTGGACTAAGTCAATTTTCTGGCGTTTATCAGACTTTCAGATAGGGGAAATGTCAGTGAGCGTTCCGATTTCAGTTCCAGAGCGATTCGCCCAATGAGTCCTTGATATTTAGTCGTTTTCAGCCAATTTTCTGAATTTTGGAAAATTTCACTTTTTTTGTGAAAATATCCACTAAATGAGGAAATATGTGTGAGGGTACCCCAGGAGAGTTCCAAATGTGTGTGGGTAGAATATATATCCCACGGGGGTAAATTTGAAAAAAGTTGAAAAATTATTTTTTTTTGGACTTAGTAATTTTTCCGGCGTTTATCAGACTTGCAGATAGGGCAAATGTCAGTGAGCGTTCCGATTTCAGTTCCAGAGCGATGCGCCCACTGAGTCCTTGAATATTTAGTCGTTTTCAGCCAATATTTTGGATTTTTGAAAATTTCACTTTTTCGTGAAAATATCCACTAAAAGAGGGAATAATATGTGTGAGGGTACCCCAGGAGAGTTCCAAATGTGTGTGGGTAGAATATATATCTGACGGGGGTAAAATTGAAAAAAGTTGAAAAAAATTTTTTTTTTGGACTTAGTCATTTTTCGGGCGTTTATCAGACTTTCAGATAGTGGAAATGTCAGTGAGCGTTCCAATTTCAGTTCCAGAGCGATTCACCCAATGCGTCCTTGATATTTAGTCGTTTTCAGTCAATATTTTGGATTTTTGAAAATTTCACTTTTTTGTGAAAATATCCACTAAATGAGGGAATAATATGTGTGAGGGTACCCCAGGAGAGTTCCAAATGTGTGTGGGTAGAATATATATCCCACAGGGGTAAATTTGAAAAAAGTTGAAAAAATTTTTTTTTTGGACTTAGTAATTTTTCCAGCGTTTATCAGACTTGCAGATAGGGCAAATGTCAGTGAGCATTCCGATTTCAGATCCAGAGCGATTCGCCCAATGAGTCCTTGATATTTAGTCGTTTTCAGCCAATATTTTGGATTTTTGAAAATTTCACTTTTTTGTGAAAATATCCACTAAATGAGGGAATAATATGTGTGAGGGTACCCCAGGAGAGTTCGAAATGTGTGTGGGTAGAATATATATCTGACGGGGGTAAAATTGAAAAAAGTTTAAAAAAGTTTCTTTTTGGACTTTGTCATTTTTCCGGCGTTTATCAGACTTTCAGATAGTGGAAATGTCAGTGAGCGTTCCAATTTCAGTTCCAGAGCGATTCGCCCAATGAGTCCTTGATATTTAGTCGTTTTCAGCCAATATTTAGGATTTTTGAAAATTTCGCTTTTTTGTGAAAATATCCACTAAATGAGGGAATAATATGTGTGAGGGTACCCCAGGAGAGTTCCAAATGTGTGTGGGTAGAATATATATCTGACGGGGGTAAAATTGAAAAAAGTTTAAAAAAATTTTTTTTTGGACTTTGTCATTTTTCCGGCATTTATCAGACTTTCAGATAGGGCAAATGTCAGTGAGCGTTCCGATTTTAGTTCCAGAGCGATTCGCCCAATGAGTCCTTGATATTTAGTCGTTTTCAGACAATATTTTGGATTTTTGAAAATTTCACTTTTTTGTGAAAATATCCACTAAATGAGGGAATAATATGTGTGAGTGTACCCCAGGAGAGTTCCAATTGTGTGTGGGTAGAATATATATCCCACGGGGGTAAATTTGAAAAAAGTTGAAAAATTTTTTTTTTTTGGACTTAGTCATTTTTCCGGCGTTTATCAGACTTTCACATAGGGGAAATGTCAGTGAGCATTCCGATTTCAGTTCCAGAGCGATTCTCCCAATGATTCCTTGATATTTAGTCATTTTCAGCCAATTTTCTGGATTTTTGAAAATTTCACTTTTTTGTGAAAATATCCACTAAATGAGGGAATAATATGTGTGCGGGTACCCCAGGAGAGTTCCAATTGTGTTTGGGTAGAATATATATCCCACGGGGGTAAATTTGAAAAAAGTTGAAAAAATTTTTTTTTGGACTTAGTCATTTTTCGGACATTTATCAGACTTTCAGATAGGGCAAATGTCAGTGAGCGTTCCGATTTCAGTTCCAGAGCGATTCACCCAATGAGTCCTTGATATTTAGTCGTTTTCGGCAAATATTTTGGATTTTTGAAAATTTCACTTTTTTTGTGAAAATATCCACTAAATGAGGGAATAATACGTCTGAGGATACCCCAGGAGAGTACCAAATGTGTGTGGGTAGAATATATATCCCACGGGGATAAAATTGAAAGAAGTTGAAAAAAATTTTTTTTTTGGACTTAGTCATTTTTCCGGCGTTTATCAGACTTTCAGATAGGGGAAATGTCAGTGAGCGTTCCAATTTCAGTTCCAGAGCGATTCGCCCAATGAGTCTTTGATATTTAGTCGTTTTCAGCCAATTTTCTGGATTTTTGAAAATTTCACTTTTTTTGTGAAAATATCCACTAAATGAGGGAATAATATGTGTGAGGGTACCCCAGGAGAGTTCCAAATGTGTGTGGGTAGAAAATATATCCCACGGGGATAAAATTGAAAAAAGTTGAAATTTTTTTATTTTGGAATAAGTCAATTTTCTGGCGTTTATCAGACTTTCAGATAGGGGAAATGTCAGTGAGCGTTCCGATTTCAGTTCCAGAGCCATTCGCCCAATGAGTCCTTGATATTTAGTCGTTTTCAGCCAATTTTCTGAATTTTGGAAAATTTCACTTTTTTTGTGAAAATATCCACTAAATGAGGAAATAATATGTGTGATGGTACCCCAGGAGAGTTCCAAATGTGTGTGGGTAGAATATATCCCACGGGGGTAAAATTTGAAAGAAGTTGAAAAAATTTTTTTTTTGAACTTAGTCATTTTTCCGGCGTTTATCAGACTTTCAGATAGGGGAAATGTCAGTGAGCGTTCCGATTTCAGTTCCAGAGCGATTCGCCCAATGAGTCTTTGATGTTTAGTCGTTTTCAGCCAATTTTCAGGATTTTTGAAAATTTCACTTTTTTGTCAAAATATCCACTAAATGAGGGAATAATATGTCTGAGGGTACCCCAGGAGAGTTCCAAATGTGTATGGGTAGAATATATATCCCACGGGGGTAAAATTGAAAAAAGTTGAAATTTTTTATTTTGGACTAAGTTAATTTTCCCGTGTTTATCAGACTTTCAGATAGGGGAAATGTCAGTGAGCATTCTGATTTCAGTTCCAGAGCGATTCGCCCAATGATTCCTTGATATTTAGTCATTTTCAGCCAATTTTCTGGATTTTTGAAAATTTCACTTTTTTGTGAAAATATCCACTAAATGAGGGAATAATATGTGTGAGGGTACCCCAGGAGAGTTCCAAATGTGTGTTTGTAGAATATATATCCCACGGGGGTAAAATTGAAAAAAAGTTGAAAAAAATTTTTTTTTAGACTTAGTCATTTTTCCGGCGTTTATCAGACTTTCAGATAGGGAAAATGTCAGTGAGCGTTCCGATTTCAGTTCCAGAGCGATTTGCCCAATGAGTCTTTGATATTTATTCGTTTTCAGCCCATTTTCTGGATTTTTGAAAATTTCACTTTTTTGTGAAAATATCCACTAAATGAGGGTATAATATGTGTGAGGGTAGCCCAGGAGAGTTCCAAATGTGTGTGGGTAGAATATATATCCCACGGGGGGAAAATTGAAAGAAGTTGAAAAAAATGTTATTTTGGACTTAGTCATTTTTCCGGCGTTTATCAGACTTTCAGATAGGGGAAATGTCAGTGAGCATTCCAATTTCAGTTCCAGAGCGATTCGCCCAATGAGTCTTTGATATTTATTCGTTTTCAGCCAATTTTCTGGATTTTTGAAAATTTCACTTTTTTGTGAAAATATCCACTAAATGAGGGAATAATATGTGTGAGGGTACCCCAGGAGAGTTCCAAATGTGTGTGGGTAGAATATATATCCCACGGGGGTAAAATTGATAAAAGTTGAAATTTTTTTATTTTGGACTAAGTCAATTTTCTGGCGTTTATCAGACTTTCAGATAGGGGAAATGTCAGTGAGCGTTCCGATTTCAGTTCCAGAGCGATTCGCCCAATGAGTCTTTGATATTTAGTAGTTTTCAGCCAATTTTCTGAATTTTTGAAAATTTCACTTTTTTGTGAAAATATCCACTAAATGAGGGAATAATATGTGTGAGGGTACCCCAGGAGAGTTCCAAATGTGTGTGGGTAGAATATATATCCCACGGGGGTAAAATTGAAAAAAGTTGAAATTTTTTTATTTTGGACTAAGTCAATTTTCTAGCGTTTATCAGACTTTCAGATAGGGAAAATGTCAGTGAGCGTTCCGATTTCAGTTCCAGAGCGATTCGCCCAATGAGTCCTTGATATTTAGTCGTTTTCAGCCAATTTTCTGGATTTTTGAAAATTTCACTTTTTTGTGAAAATATCCACTAAATGAGGGAATAATATGTGTGAGGGTACCCCAGGAGAGTTCCAAATGTGTGTGGGTAGAATATATATCCCACGGGGGTAAAATTGATAAAAGTTGAAATTTTTTTATTTTGGACTAAGTCAATTTTCTGGCGTTTATCAGACTTTCAGATAGGGGAAATGTCAGTGAGCGTTCTGATTTCAGTTCCAGAGCGATTCGCCCAATGAGTCCTTGATATTTAGTCGTTTTCTGCCAATTTTCTGAATTTTGGAAAATTTCACTTTTTTTGTGAAAATATCAACTAAATGAGGAAATAATATGTGTGAGGGTACCCCAGGAGAGTTCCAAATGTGTTTGGGTAGAATATATATCCCACGGGGGTAAAATTGAAAAAAGTTGAAAACATTTTTTTTTTGGATTTAGTCATTTTTCCGGCGTTTATCAGACTTTCAGATAGGGGAAATGTCAGTGAGTGTTCCGATTTCAGTTCCAGAGCGATTCGTCGAATGATTCCTTTATATTTAGTCATTTGTAGCCAATTTTCTGGATTTTTGAAAATTTCACTTTTTTGTGAAAATATCCACTAAATGAGGGAATAATATGTGTGAGGGTACCCCAGGAGAGTGCCAAATGTGTGTGGGTAGAATATATATCCCACGGGGGTAAAAAATTGAAAGAAGTTGAAAAAATTTTTTTTTTGGACTTAGTCATTTTTCCGGCGTTTATCAGACTTTCACATAGGGGAAATGTCAGTGAGCATTCCGATTTCAGTTCCAGAGCGATTCTCCCAATGATTCCTTGATATTTAGTCATTTTCAGCCAATTTTCTGGATTTTTGAAAATTTCACTTTTTTGTGAAAATATCCACTAAATGAGGGAATAATATGTGTGCGGGTACCCCAGGAGAGTTCCAATTGTGTTTGGGTAGAATATATATCCCACGGGGGTAAATTTGAAAAAAGTTGAAAAAATTTTTTTTTGGACTTAGTCATTTTTCGGACATTTATCAGACTTTCAGATAGGGCAAATGTCAGTGAGCGTTCCGATTTCAGTTCCAGAGCGATTCACCCAATGAGTCCTTGATATTTAGTCGTTTTCGGCAAATATTTTGGATTTTTGAAAATTTCACTTTTTTTGTGAAAATATCCACTAAATGAGGGAATAATATGTCTGAGGATACCCCAGGAGAGTACCAAATGTGTGTGGGTAGAATATATATCCCACGGGGATAAAATTGAAAGAAGTTGAAAAAAATTTTTTTTTTGGACTTAGTCATTTTTCCGGCGTTTATCAGACTTTCAGATAGGGGAAATGTCAGTGAGCGTTCCAATTTCAGTTCCAGAGCGATTCGCCCAATGAGTCTTTGATGTTTAGTCGTTTTCAGCCAATTTTCTGGATTTTTGAAAATTTCACTTTTTTTGTGAAAATATCCACTAAATGAGGGAATAGTATGTGTGAGGGTACCCCAGGAGAGTTCCAAATGTGTGTGGGTAGAAAATATATCCCACGGGGATAAAATTGAAAAAAGTTGAAATTTTTTTATTTTGGAATAAGTCAATTTTCTGGCGTTTATCAGACTTTCAGATAGGGGAAATGTCAGTGAGCGTTCCGATTTCAGTTCCAGAGCCATTCGCCCAATGAGTCCTTGATATTTAGTCGTTTTCAGCCAATTTTCTGAATTTTGGAAAATTTCACTTTTTTTGTGAAAATATCCACTAAATGAGGAAATAATATGTGTGATGGTACCCCAGGAGAGTTCCAAATGTGTGTGGGTAGAATATATATCCCACGGGGGTAAAATTGAAAGAAGTTGAAAAACATTTTTTTTTGGACTTAGTCATTTTTCGGCGTTTATCAGACTTTCAGATAGGGGAAATGTCAGTGAGCGTTCCGATTTCAGTTCCAGAGCAATTCGCCCAATGAGTCCTTGATATTTAGTAGTTTTCAGCCAATTTTCTGAATTTTGGAAAATTTCACTTTTTTTGTGAAAATATCCACTAAATGAGGAAATAATATGTGTGAGGGTACCCCAGGAGAGTTCCAAATGTGTGTGGGTAGAATATATATCCCACGGGGGTAAAATTGAAAAAAGTTGAAATTTTTTTTATTTTGGACTAAGTCAATTTTCTGGCGTTTATCAGACTTTCAGATAGGGGAAATGTCAGTGAGCGTTCCGATTTCAGTTCCAGAGCGATTCGCCCAATGAGTCCTTGATATTTAGTCGTTTTCAGCCAATTTTCTGAATTTTGGAAAATTTCACTTTTTTTGTGAAAATATCCACTAAATGAGGAAATATGTGTGAGGGTACCCCAGG
Organism: Phyllobates terribilis; assembly: GCF_046119375.1. Lineage (NCBI taxonomy): Eukaryota > Metazoa > Chordata > Amphibia > Anura > Dendrobatidae > Phyllobates > Phyllobates terribilis. Next base: position 15,177,599 of record NW_027362775.1, on the reverse strand, counting down.
AGAGTTCCAAATGTGTGTGGGTAGAATATATATCCCACGGGGGTAAATTTGAAAAAAGTTGAAAAATTATTTTTTTTTGGACTTAGTAATTTTTCCGGCGTTTATCAGACTTGCAGAAAGGGCAAATGTCAGTGAGCGTTCCGATTTCAGTTCCAGAGCGATTCGCCCACTGAGTCCTTGAATATTTAGTCGTTTTCAGCCAATATTTTGGATTTTTGAAAATTTCACTTTTTTGTGAAAATATCCACTAAAAGAGGGAATAATATGTGTGAGGGTACCCCAGGAGAGTTCCAAATGTGTGTGGGTAGAATATATATCTGACGGGGGTAAAATTGAAAAAAGTTGAAAAAAATTTTTTTTTTGGACTTAGTCATTTTTCGGGCGTTTATCAGACTTTCAGATAGTGGAAATGTCAGTGAGCGTTCCAATTTCAGTTCCAGAGCGATTCACCCAATGCGTCCTTGATATTTAGTCGTTTTCAGTCAATATTTTGGATTTTTGAAAATTTCACTTTTTTGTGAAAATATCCACTAAATGAGGGAATAATATGTGTGAGGGTACCCCAGGAGAGTTCCAAATGTGTGTGGGTAGAATATATATCCCACAGGGGTAAATTTGAAAAAAGTTGAAAAAATTTTTTTTTTGGACTTAGTAATTTTTCCAGCGTTTATCAGACTTGCAGATAGGGCAAATGTCAGTGAGCATTCCGATTTCAGTTCCAGAGCGATTCGCCCAATGAGTCCTTGATATTTAGTCGTTTTCAGCCAATATTTTGGATTTTTGAAAATTTCACTTTTTTGTGAAAATATCCACTAAATGAGGGAATAATATGTGTGAGGGTACCCCAGGAGAGTTCGAAATGTGTGTGGGTAGAATATATATCTGACGGGGGTAAAATTGAAAAAAGTTTAAAAAAGTTTCTTTTTGGACTTTGTCATTTTTCCGGCGTTTATCAGACTTTCAGATAGTGGAAATGTCAGTGAGCGTTCCAATTTCAGTTCCAGAGCGATTCGCCCAATGAGTCCTTGATATTTAGTCGTTTTCAGCCAATATTTAGGATTTTTGAAAATTTCGCTTTTTTGTGAAAATATCCACTAAATGAGGGAATAATATGTGTGAGGGTACCCCAGGAGAGTTCCAAATGTGTGTGGGTAGAATATATATCTGACGGGGGTAAATTTGAAAAAAGTTGAAAAATTTTTTTTTTTTGGACTTAGTCATTTTTCCGGCGTTTATCAAACTTTCAGATAGGGGAAATGTCAGTCAGCGTTCCGATTTCAGTTCCAGAGCGATTCGCCTAATGAGTCCTTGATATTTAGTCGTTTTCAGCCAATATTTTGGATTTTTGAAAATTTCACTTTTTTGTGAAAATATCCACTAAATGAGGGAATAATATGTGTGAGGGTACCACAGGAGAGTTCCAAATGTGTGTGGGTAGAATATATATCCCACGGGGGTAAATTTGAAAAAAGTTGAAAATATTTTTTTTTTGTACTTAGTAATTTTTCCGGCGTTTATCAGACTTTCAGATAGGGCAAATGTCAGTGAGCGTTCCGATTTCAGTTCCAGAGCGATTCGCCCAATGAGTCCTTGATATTTAGTCGTTTTCAGCCAATATTTTGGATTTTTGAAAATTTCACTTTTTTGTGAAAATATCCACTAAATGAGGGAATAATATGTGTGAGGGTACCCCAGGAGAGTTCCAAATGTGTGTGGGTAGAATATATATCTGACGGGGGTAAAATTGAAAAAAGTTTAAAAAATTTTTTTTTTGGACTTAGTCATTTTTCCGGCGTTTATCAGACTTTCAGATAGGGCAAATGTCAGTGAGCGTTCCGATTTCAGTTCCAGAGCGATTCGCCCAATGAGTCCTTGATATTTAGTCGTTTTCAGACAATATTTAGGATTTTTGAAAATTTCACTTTTTTGTGAAAATATCCACTAAATGAGGGATTAATATGTGTGAGGGTACCCAAGGAGAGTTCCAAATGTGTGTGGGTAAAATATATATCTGACGGGGGTAAAATTGAAAAAAGTTGAAAACATTTTTTTTTGGACTTTGTCATTTTTCCGGCGTTTATCAGACTTTCAGATAGTGGAAATGTCAGTGAGCGTTCCGATTTTAGTTCCAGAGCGATTCGCCCAATGAGTCCTTGATATTTAGTCGTTTTCAGACAATATTTTGGATTTTTGAAAATTTCACTTTTTTGTGAAAATATCCACTAAATGAGGGAATAATATGTGTGAGTGTACCCCAGGAGAGTTCCAATTGTGTGTAGGTAGAATATATATCCCACGGGGGTAAATTTGAAAAAAGTTGAAAAATTTTTTTTTTTTGGACTTAGTCATTTTTCCGGCGTTTATCAGACTTTCAGATAGGGGAAATGTCAGTGAGCGTTCCGATTTCAGTTCCAGAGCGATTCGCCTAATGAGTCCTTGATATTTAGTTGTTTTCAGCCAATATTTTGGATTTTTGAAAATTTCACTTTTTTGTGAAAATATCCACTAAATGAGGGAATAATATGTGTGAGGGTGCCAGAAGTGTAGACTACTGGCTCTTTTAGAAGAAAAGGTGCGGGGACTGGAAGAAAGAATTGCGACATTAAAACTAATCAAGGAAAATGAAGACTTCCTGAACAGAACAGAAGCGTCACTACTGGTCACGGAAAGTGAAGGAAGCGTCAAAGAACCTCCAGAGGCAGACAAGTGGAGGCAAGTGACCAAAAGAAGCAAGAAGACCATGGAGACACCACCAACCACACAACTGAGAAACAGATTCCAAGGACTTGTGGAGGATGAAGATGGCACAAATAAGGATGAGGAACTACCAGCAAGCAAAAAAGAAAAGAGCACCCAGAAACACCCAGAAGCGACAAGAAAAAGGACAGCCAAGAAGGGAAGAAGAGCGCTGGTGGTTGGAGACTCACTACTGAGAGGAACAGAAGCAGCTATCTGCAGACCGGACATAACCGCAAGAGAAGTATGCTGCCTCCCAGGGGCGAAGATCAAGGATGTTACCGATAGGATACCGAAGCTCATCAGTTCCAAGGATGTCCACCCATTTCTTTTGATACATGTTGGCACCAATGACACGGCAAAGAAGGACCTACCGACAATCTGCAAGGTCTTTGAAGCATTGGGGAAGAAAGTAAAAGAACTGGATGCGCAGGTAGTTTTTTTCTTCTATCCTTCCAGTAGACGGGCATGGCGTCAGGAGATGGAACAGGATCCTTGATGTGAACAACTGGCTGAGACGATGGTGCAGACAACAAGGATTTGGATTCCTGGACCACGGTGTGAATTACCTCTATGACGGACTCCTTGCCAGAGACGGACTACACCTCAACAAACCCGGGAAACACACATTCGCCAGGAGACTCGCAACACTCATCAGGAGGGCGTTAAACTAGAAGAAGAGGGGATGGGAAGAAAAACGCCGGACACGAACATGCAACCAGAGAACATACTAATGAAAGATATGAAGTGCGACAAAGAAGGTCCAAGACAAGATACTTGGAAGGGAGGTAAGAAAATTTCTAATACAATCCACAGGGAAAAGATTGGAACAAAACAAAATCGTGTAAACTGCGTGCTAGCAAATGCCAGGAGCCTGACAAACAAGATGGATGAACTGGAAGCAGAAATATCTACAGGTAACTATGACATAGTGGGAATAACCGAGACATGGTTAGATGAAAGCTATGACTGGGCAGTTAACTTACAGGGTTACAGTCTGTTTAGAAGGGATCGAAGAAGTCGGAAAGGGGGTGGAGTCTGTCTATATGTAAAGACGTGTCTAAAGCCTACAATACGGGAGGATGTATGGGAGGGAAATGAGGAGGTCGAGTCCTTATGGGTGGAGATACATGGGGCAAAAAACAATAATAAAATTATCATAGGAGTCTGTTATAAACCACCAAATATAGCAGAAGCCACGGAAAGTCTATTAATGAGACAAATAGACGAAGTAGCAAAAAATAACGAGGTGATTATTATGGGGGACTTCAACTACCCCGATATAGACTGGGAAACCGAAAGCTGTAGATCTCAGAAAGGAAACAGGTTTCTGTCAATTATCAAAGACAATTATTTGTCACAACTTGTGCAGGAACCAACTAGAGGGACGGCCCTTTTAGACTTAATATTAACTAACAGGCCAGACAGAATAACTGAGGTGCAGATCGGGGGGCACCTGGGAAATAGTGACCACAACATTATACAATTCCACATGTGCTTCAGTAGGGTGCCCAGCAAGGGAGTCACAAAAACACTGAACTTCAGGAGGGCAAAGTTTGATCAGCTAAGAGATGCCCTTCACCTTATAGACTGGGATAGTATATTTAGTAATAGGAGCACGGATAGAAAATGGGAAATTTTCAAAACAGTCCTACATAGTCACTGTAGAAGGTACATACCTTATGGGAATAAAAGGGCTAGGAATAGGAGGAAGCCAATGTGGCTAAATAAGGAAGTCAAGAGGGCAATGAAAAACAAAAAAAGGGCTTTCGGTAAACTTAAACAAGAAGGCAGCGAGGAAGCGCTAATATCTTATAGGGAAAAAAACAAAATCTGTAAGAAACAAATAAGAATAGCAAAAGAGGAGACAGAGAGACTAATTGCCAAAGAAAGTAAAACGAATCCCAAACTGTTCTTTAACTATATAAACAGTAAAAGGATTAAAACTGATGGAGTTGGCCCATTGAAAAATAACCTGGGTAAAATCATAGAGGGCGATGAGGGTAAAGCAAACCTACTCAATAGCTTCTTCTCCACTGTTTTCACAAAAGAAAACAATTTATCGGAGGAAATGCAGAGTGATAAAGTAAACCCTCCGCTAAATATCACCCACCTAACCCAGGAGGAAGTTCAGAAACGCCTAAATAATATCAAAATAGACAAGTCACCAGGCCCAGATGGCATACACCCCCGGGTACTAAAAGAATTAAGTAATGTGATAGACAGACCGCTGTATCTTATATTCAAGCACTCTTTATGGACAGGGTCTGTCCCACTAGACTGGCGCCAAGCAAATGTGGTACCAATATTCAAAAAGGGGTCTAAAAGTGACCCTGGGAACTATAGACCAGTCAGCTTAACGTCTGTTGTGGGTAAATTGTTTGAAGGATTTCTTAGAGATGCTATTGTAGAATATCTTAATGATAATAACTGTCTAACTCCATATCAACATGGATTCATGAGGGATCGCTCCTGCCAAACAAACCTGATCGCCTTCTACGAGGAGGTGAGCTCACAGCTGGACCGGGGAGAGTCAGTGGATGTTGTATACCTTGACTTCTCCAAAGCATTTGATACCGTGCCACACAAAAGGTTGGTATATAAAATGAGAATGTTTGGTCTGGGGGATAATGTGTGCAAGTGGGTAAATAGCTGGCTGAGTGATAGAAAGCAGAGGGTGGTTATCAATGGAGTAAGCTCAGGGTGTGTCAGGGTTACTAGCGGGGTGCCTCAAGGGTCTGTCTTGGGCCCTATATTATTTAATATATTTATTAATGATCTAGTGGAAGGGTTGCATAGTAAAATAGCAATATTTGCAGATGATACTAAACTTTGTAAAGTAGTTAATACAGATGAGGATAGGGCACAGCTACAGGAGGATTTAGATAAATTGGGGAGTTGGGCCAAAAAATGGCAAATGGGGTTCAATGCCGATAAATGTAAGGTCATGCACATGGGAAAGAAAAACAGCAGTCACCCATACATATTAAATGGGAAACCGTTGGGGAAATCTGACATGGAGAAGGACCTGGGCGTCTTGGTTAATAGCAAATTAAATTGGAGTGCCCAGTGTCAGGCAGCAGCTGCGAAGGCGAATAGAGTCATGGCATGCATCAGAAGAGGAATAGGAGCATGTGATGAGAACATTGTTCTTCCTCTGTATAAAGCGCTGGTAAGGCCGCACTTAGAATATTGTGCACAGTTCTGGGCTCCGGTGCTCAGGAAAGACATATTGGAGCTAGAGAGGGTACAAAGGAGGGCGACTAAGGTAATAAAGGGAATGGAGGGACTAGAATACCCAGAGAGGTTGTCAAAATTAGGCCTATTTACGTTGGAAAAGAGAAGGCTTAGGGGAGACCTCATAAACATGTATAAATACATCAGGGGGCAGTACAGAGATCTCTCCCATGACCTGTTTATACCAAGGATGGTGACAAAGACGAGGGGGCACACTATGCGTCTGGAGGAAAGGAGGTTCCTGCACCAGCATAGAAGGGGATTCTTTACGGTCAGAGCCGTGAGACTCTGGAACTCTCTGGGAGAGGAAGTGGTGATGTCCAACTCACTTAAAGAGTTCAAGAGAGGCCTGGACGCCTTTCTTGAGAACAATAAAATTACATCTTATGCTTAGTTAATTAATCCAGGGATTTAATCTGACTGCCAGATTGGTGTCGGGAAGTGAATTTTTCCTCAATGATGTAATTTGGCCTATACCGCATGTTTTTTTGTTGCCTTCCCCTGGATCAACGCTGCGGAATAGCTGCAGTGCACAAGAAATAGGCTGAACTGGATGGACGATTGTCTTTTTTCGGCCTTATAAACTATGAAACTATGAAGGGTACCACAGGAGAGTTCCAAATGTGTGTGGGTAGAATATATATCCCACGGGGGTAAATTTGAAAAAAGTTGAAAATATTTTTTTTTTGGACTTAGTAATTTTTCCGGCGTTTATCAGACTTTCAGATAGGGCAATGTCAGTGAGCATTCCGATTTCAGTTCCAGAGCGATTCGCCCAATGAGTCCTTGATATTTAGTCGTTTTCAGCCAATATTTTGGATTTTTGAAAATTTCACTTTTTTGTGAAAATATCCACTAAATGAGGGAATAATATGTGTGAGGGTACCCCAGGAGAGTTCCAAATGTGTTGGGGTAGAATATATATCTGACGGGGGTAAAATTGAAAAAAGTTTAAAAAATTTTTTTTTTGGACTTAGTCATTTTTCCGGCGTTTATCAGACTTTCAGATAGGGCAAATGTCAGTGAGCGTTCCGATTTCAGTTCCAGAGCAATTCGCCCAATGAGTCCTTGATATTTAGTAGTTTTCAGCCAATTTTCTGAATTTTGGAAAATTTCACTTTTTTTGTGAAAATATCCACTAAATGAGGAAATAATATGTGTGAGGGTACCCCAGGAGAGTTCCAAATGTGTGTGGGTAGAATATATATCCCACGGGGGTAAAATTGAAAAAAGTTGAAATTTTTTTTATTTTGGACTAAGTCAATTTTCTGGCGTTTATCAGACTTTCAGATAGGGGAAATGTCAGTGAGCGTTCCGATTTCAGTTCCAGAGCGATTCGCCCAATGAGTCCTTGATATTTAGTCGTTTTCAGCCAATTTTCTGAATTTTGGAAAATTTCACTTTTTTTGTGAAAATATCCACTAAATGAGGAAATATGTGTGAGGGTACCCCAGGAGAGTTCCAAATGTGTGTGGGTAGAATATATATCCCACGGGGGTAAATTTGAAAAAAGTTGAAAAATTATTTTTTTTTGGACTTAGTAATTTTTCCGGCGTTTATCAGACTTGCAGATAGGGCAAATGTCAGTGAGCGTTCCGATTTCAGTTCCAGAGCGATTCGCCCACTGAGTCCTTGAATATTTAGTCGTTTTCAGCCAATATTTTGGATTTTTGAAAATTTCACTTTTTTGTGAAAATATCCACTAAAAGAGGGAATAATATGTGTGAGGGTACCCCAGGAGAGTTCCAAATGTGTGTGGGTAGAATATATATCTGACGGGGGTAAAATTGAAAAAAGTTGAAAAAATTTTTTTTTTTGGACTTAGTCATTTTTCGGGCGTTTATCAGACTTTCAGATAGGGGAAATGTCAGTGAGCGTTCCGATTTCAGTTCCAGAGCGATTCGCCCAATGAGTCCTTGATATTTAGTCGTTTTCAGTCAATATTTTGGATTTTTGAAAATTTCACTTTTTTGTGAAAATATCCACTAAATGAGGGAATAATATGTGTGAGGGTACCCCAGGAGAGTTCCAAATGTGTGTGGGTAGAATATATATCCCACGGGGGTAAAATTGAATAAAGTTGAAAAATTTTTTTTTTTGGACTTAGTCATTTTTCCAGCGTTTATCAGACTTTCAGACACGGGAAATGTCAGTGAGCAATACGATTTCAGTTCCAGAGCGATTCGCCCAATGAGTCCTTGATATTTAGTTGTTTGCAGCCAATTTTCTGGATTTTTGAAAATTTCATTTTTTTGTGAAAATATGCACTAAATGAGAGATTAATATGTGTGAGGGTACCCCAGGAGAGTTCCAAATGTGTGTGGGTAGAATATATATCCCACGGGGGTAAAATTGAAAAAAGTTGAAAATTTTTTTTTTTTGGACTTAGTCATTTTTCCGGCGTTTATCAGACTTTCAGATAGGGTAAATGTCAGTGAGCGTTCCGATTTCAGTTCCAGAGCGATTCGCCCAATGAGTCCTTGATATTAAGACGCTTTCAGCCAATTTTCTGGATTTTTGAAAATTTCACTTTTTTGTGAAAATATCCACTAAATGAGGGAATAATATGTGTGAGGGTACCCCAGGAGAGTTCCAAATGTGTGTGGGTAGAATATATATCCCACGGGGGTAAAATTGAAAAAAGTTGAAAAATTTTTTTTTTTGGACTTAGTCATTTTTCCAGCGTTTATCAGACTTTCAGACAGGGGAAATGTCAGTGAGCAATATGATTTCAGTTCCAGAGCGATTCGCACAATGAGTCCTTGATATTTAGTTGTTTTCTGCCAATTTTCTGGATTTTTGAAAATTTCACTTTTTTGTGAAAATATGCACTAAATGAGAGAATAATATGTGTGAGGGTACCCCAGGAGAGTACCAAATGTGTGTGGGTAGAATATATATCCCACGGGGGTAAAATTGAAAAAAGTTGAAAAATTTTTTTTTTTGGACTTACTCATTTTTCAGGCGTTTATCAGACTTTCAGATAGGGGAAATGTCAGTGAGCGTTCCGTTTTCAGTTCCAGAGCGATTCGACCAATGAGTCCTTGATATTTAGTCGTTTTCAGCCAATTTTCTGGATTTTTGAAAATTTCACTTTTTTGTGAAAATATCCACTAAATGAGGGAATAATATGTGTGAGGGTACCCCAGGAGAGTTCCAAATGTGTGTGGGTAGAATATATATCCCACGGGGGTAAAATTGAAAAAAGTTGAAAAATTTTTTTTTTTGGACTTACTCATTTTTCCGGCGTTTATCAGACTTTCAGATAGGGGAAATGTCAGTGAGCAATACGATTTCAGTTCCAGAGCGATTCGCCCAATGAGTCCTTGATATTTAGTCATTTTCAGCCAACTTTCTGTATTTTTGAAAATTTCACTTTTTTGTGAAAATATCCACTAAATGAGGGAATAATATGTGTGAGGGTAGCCCAGGAGAGTTCCAAATGTGTGTGGGTAGAATATATATCCCACGGGGGTAAAATTGAAAAAAGTTGAAAAATTTTTTTTTTTGGACTTACTCATTTTTCAGGCGTTTATCAGACTTTCAGATAGGGGAAATGTCAGTGAGCGTTCCGTTTTCAGTTCCAGAGCGATTCGACCAATGAGTCCTTGATATTTAGTCGTTTTCAGCCAATTTTCTGGATTTTTGAAAATTTCACTTTTTTGTGAAAATATCCACTAAATGAGGGAATAATATGTGTGAGGGTACCACAGGAGAGTTCCAAATGTGTGTGGGTAGAATATATATCTGACGGGGGTAAAATTGAAAAAAGTTTAAAAAATTTTTTTTTTGGACTTAGTCATTTTTCCGGCGTTTATCAGACTTTCAGATAGGGCAAATGTCAGTGAGCGTTCCGATTTCAGTTCCAGAGCGATTCGCCCAATGAGTCCTTGATATTTAGCCGTTTTCGGACAATATTTAGGATTTTTGAAAATTTCACTTTTTTGTGAAAATATCCACTAAATGAGGGATTAATATGTGTGAGGGTACCCAAGGAGAGTTCCAAATGTGTGTGGGTAAAATATATATCTGACGGGGGTAAAATTGAAAAAAGTTGAAAACATTTTTTTTTTGGACTTACTCATTTTTCCGGCGTTTATCAGACTTTCAGATAGGGGAAATGTCAGTGAGCAATACGATTTCAGTTCCAGAGCGATTCGCCCAATGAGTCCTTGATATTTAGTCATTTTCAGCCAACTTTCTGTATTTTTGAAAATTTCACTTTTTTGTGAAAATATCCACTAAATGAGGGAATAATATGTGTGAGGGTACCCCAGGAGAGTTCCAATTGTATGTGGGTAGAATATATATCCCACGGGGGTACAATTGAAAAAAGTTGAAAAATTTTTTTTTTGGGAATTAGTTATTTTTCCGGCGTTTATCAGACTTTCAGATATGGCAAATGTCAGTCAGCGTTCCGATTTCAGTTCCAGAGCGATTCGACCAATGAGTCCTTGATATTAAGTTGCCTTCAGCCAATTTTCTGGATTTTTGAAAATTTCACTTTTTTGTGAAATTATCCACTAAATGAGGGAATAATATGTGTGAGGGTACCCCAGGAGAGTTCCAAATGTGTGTGGGTAGAATATATATCCCACGTGGGTAAAATTGAAAAAAGTTTAAAAAATTTTTTTTGGGACTTAGTCATTTTTCCGGCGTTTATCAGACATTAAGATAGGGGAAATGTCAGTCAGCGTTCCAATTTCAGTTCCAAAGCGATTCGCTCAATGAGTCCTTGATATTTAGTCGTTTTCAGCCAATTATCTGGATTTTTGAAAATTTCACTTTTTTGTGAAAATATCCACTAAATGAGAGAATAATATGTGTGAGGGTACCCCAGGAGAGTTCCAAATGTGTGTGGGTAGAATATATATCCCACGGGGGTAAAATTGAAAAAAGTTGAAAAATTTTTTTTTTTGGACTTAGTCATTTTTCCGGCATTTATCAGACTTTCAGATAGGGTAAATGTCAGTGAGCGTTCCGATTTCAGTTCCAGAGCGATTCGCCCAATGAGTCCTTGATATTAAGACGCTTTCAGCCAATTTTCTGGATTTTTGAAAATTTCACTTTTTGTGAAAATATCCACTAAATGAGGGAATAATATGTGTGAGGGTACCCCAGGAGAGTTCCAAATGTGTGTGGGTAGAATATATATCCCACGGGGGTAAAATTGAAAAAAGCTTAAAAATTTTTTTTTGGGACTTAGTCATTTTTCCGGCGTTTATCAGACATTAAGATAGGGGAAATGTCAGTGAGCGTTCCAATTTCAGTTCCAGAGCGATTCGCCCAATGAGTCCTTGATATTTAGTCGTTTTCAGCCAATTTTCTGGATTTTTGAAAATTTCACTTTTTTGTGAAAATATCCACTAAATGAGGGAATAATATGTGTGAGGGTACCCCAGGAGAGTTCCAAATGTGTGTGGGTAGAATATATATCCCACGGGGGTAAAATTGAAAAAAGTTGAAAAATTTTTTTTTTTGGACTTAGTCATTTTTCCAGCGTTTATCAGACTTTCAGACACGGGAAATGTCAGTGAGCAATACGATTTCAGTTCCAGAGCGATTCACCCAATGAGTCCTTGATATTTAGTTGTTTGCAGCCAATTTTCTGGATTTTTGAAAATTTCATTTTTTTGTGAAAATATGCACTAAATGAGAGATTAATATGTGTGAAGGTACCCCAGGAGAGTTCCAAATGTGTGTGGGTAGAATATATATCCCACGGGGGTAAAATTGAAAAAAGTTGAAAAATTTTTTTTTTTGGACTTAGTCATTTTTCCGGCGTTTATCAGACTTTCAGATAGGGTAAATGTCAGTGAGCAATACGATTTCAGTTCCAGAGCGATTCGCCCAATGAGTCCTTGATATTTAGTTGTTTGCAGCCAATTTTCTGGATTTTTGAAAATTTCATTTTTTTGTGAAAATATGCACTAAATGAGAGATTAATATGTGTGAGGGTACCCCAGGAGAGTACCAAATGTGTGTGGGTAGAATATATATCCCACGGGGGTAAAATTGAAAAAAGTTGAAAAATTTTTTTTTTTGGACTTACTCATTTTTCAGGCGTTTATCAGACTTTCAGATAGGGGAAATGTCAGTGAGCGTTCCGTTTTCAGTTCCAGAGCGATTCGACCAATGAGTCCTTGATATTTAGTCGTTTTCAGCCAATTTTCTGGATTTTTGAAAATTTCACTTTTTTGTGAAAATATCCACTAAATGAGGGAATAATATGTGTGAGGGTACCCCAGGAGAGTTCCAAATGTGTGTGGGTAGAATATATATCCCACGGGGGTAAAATTGAAAAAAGTTGAAAAATTTTTTTTTTTGGACTTACTCATTTTTCCGGCGTTTATCAGACTTTCAGATAGGGGAAATGTCAGTGAGCAATACGATTTCAGTTCCAGAGCGATTCGCCCAATGAGTCCTTGATATTTAGTCGTTTTCAGCCAATTTTCTGGATTTTTGAAAATTTCACTTTTTTGTGAAAATATCCACTAAATGAGGGAATAATATGTGTGAGGGTACACCAGGAGAGTTCCAAATGTGTGTGGGTAGAATATATATCCCACGGGGGTAAAATTGAAAAAAGTTGAAAAATTTTTTTTTTTGGACTTAGTCATTTTTCTCGCGTTTATCAGACTTTCAGATAGGGGAAATGTCAGTGAGCAATACGATTTCAGTTCCAGAGCGATTCGCCCAATGAGTCCTTGATATTTAGTCGTTTTCAGCCAATTTTCTGGATTTTTGAAAATTTCACTTTTTTGTGAAAATATCCACTAAATGAGGGAATAATATGTGTGAGGGTACCCCAGGAGAGTTCCAAATGTGTGTGGGTAGAATATATATCCCACGGGGGTAAAATTGAAAAAAGTTTAAGAAAATTTTTTTTGGGACTTAGTCATTTTTCCGGCGTTTATCAGACTTTCAGATAGGGGAAATGTCAGTGAGCGTTCCGTTTTCAGTTCCAGAGCGATTCGACCAATGAGTCCTTGATATTTAGTCGTTTTCAGCCAATTTTCTGGATTTTTGAAAATTTCACTTTTTTGTGAAAATATCCACTAAATGAGGGAATAATATGTGTGAGGGTACCCCAGGAGAGTTCCAAATGTGTGTGGGTAAAATATATATCCCACGGGGGTAAAATTGAAAAAAGTTGAAAAATTTTTTTTTTTGGACTTACTCATTTTTCCGGCGTTTATCAGACTTTCAGATAGGGCAAATGTCAGTGAGCGTTCCGATTTCAGTTCCAGAGCGATTCGCCCAATGAGTCCTTGAAATTAAGACGCTTTCAGCCAATTTTCTGGATTTTTGAAAATTTCACTTTTTTGTGAAAATATCCACTAAATGAGGGAATAATATGTGTGAGAGTACCCCAGGAGAGTTCCAAATGTGTGTGGGTATAATATATATCCCACGGGGGTAAAATTGAAAAAAGTTGAAAAATTTTTTTTTTTGGACTTAGTCATTTTTCCGGCGTTTATCAGACTTTCATATAGGGGAAATGTCAGTGAGCGTTCCGATTTCAGTTCCAGAGCGATTCGCCCAATGAGTCCTTGATTTTTAGTCGTTTTCAGCCAATTTTCTGGATTTTTGAAAATTTCACTTTTTTGTGAAAATATCCACTAAATGAGAGATTAATATGTGTGAGGGTACCCCAGGAGAGTTCCAAATGTGTGTGGGTAGAATATATATCCCACGGGGGTAAAATTGAAAAAAGTTGAAAAATTTTTTTTTTTGGACTTAGTCATTTTTCCAGCGTTTATCAGACTTTCAGACACGGGAAATGTCAGTGAGCAATACGATTTCAGTTCCAGAGCGATTCACCCAATGAGTCCTTGATATTTAGTTGTTTGCAGCCAATTTTCTGGATTTTTGAAAATTTCATTTTTTTGTGAAAATATGCACTAAATGAGAGATTAATATGTGTGAAGGTACCCCAGGAGAGTTCCAAATGTGTGTGGGTAGAATATATATCCCACGGGGGTAAAATTGAAAAAAGTTGAAAAATTTTTTTTTTTGGACTTAGTCATTTTTCCGGCGTTTATCAGACTTTCAGATAGGGTAAATGTCAGTGAGCAATACGATTTCAGTTCCAGAGCGATTCGCCCAATGAGTCCTTGATATTTAGTTGTTTGCAGCCAATTTTCTGGATTTTTGAAAATTTCATTTTTTTGTGAAAATATGCACTAAATGAGAGATTAATATGTGTGAGGGTACCCCAGGAGAGTACCAAATGTGTGTGGGTAGAATATATATCCCACGGGGGTAAAATTGAAAAAAGTTGAAAAATTTTTTTTTTTGGACTTACTCATTTTTCAGGCGTTTATCAGACTTTCAGATAGGGGAAATGTCAGTGAGCGTTCCGTTTTCAGTTCCAGAGCGATTCGACCAATGAGTCCTTGATATTTAGTCGTTTTCAGCCAATTTTCTGGATTTTTGAAAATTTCACTTTTTTGTGAAAATATCCACTAAATGAGGGAATAATATGTGTGAGGGTACCCCAGGAGAGTTCCAAATGTGTGTGGGTAGAATATATATCCCACGGGGGTAAAATTGAAAAAAGTTGAAAAATTTTTTTTTTTGGACTTACTCATTTTTCCGGCGTTTATCAGACTTTCAGATAGGGGAAATGTCAGTGAGCAATACGATTTCAGTTCCAGAGCGATTCGCCCAATGAGTCCTTGATATTTAGTCGTTTTCAGCCAATTTTCTGGATTTTTGAAAATTTCACTTTTTTGTGAAAATATCCACTAAATGAGGGAATAATATGTGTGAGGGTACACCAGGAGAGTTCCAAATGTGTGTGGGTAGAATATATATCCCACGGGGGTAAAATTGAAAAAAGTTGAAAAATTTTTTTTTTTGGACTTAGTCATTTTTCTCGCGTTTATCAGACTTTCAGATAGGGGAAATGTCAGTGAGCAATACGATTTCAGTTCCAGAGCGATTCGCCCAATGAGTCCTTGATATTTAGTCGTTTTCAGCCAATTTTCTGGATTTTTGAAAATTTCACTTTTTTGTGAAAATATCCACTAAATGAGGGAATAATATGTGTGAGGGTACCCCAGGAGAGTTCCAAATGTGTGTGGGTAGAATATATATCCCACGGGGGTAAAATTGAAAAAAGTTTAAGAAAATTTTTTTTGGGACTTAGTCATTTTTCCGGCGTTTATCAGACTTTCAGATAGGGGAAATGTCAGTGAGCGTTCCGTTTTCAGTTCCAGAGCGATTCGACCAATGAGTCCTTGATATTTAGTCGTTTTCAGCCAATTTTCTGGATTTTTGAAAATTTCACTTTTTTGTGAAAATATCCACTAAATGAGGGAATAATATGTGTGAGGGTACCCCAGGAGAGTTCCAAATGTGTGTGGGTAAAATATATATCCCACGGGGGTAAAATTGAAAAAAGTTGAAAAATTTTTTTTTTTGGACTTACTCATTTTTCCGGCGTTTATCAGACTTTCAGATAGGGCAAATGTCAGTGAGCGTTCCGATTTCAGTTCCAGAGCGATTCGCCCAATGAGTCCTTGAAATTAAGACGCTTTCAGCCAATTTTCTGGATTTTTGAAAATTTCACTTTTTTGTGAAAATATCCACTAAATGAGGGAATAATATGTGTGAGAGTACCCCAGGAGAGTTCCAAATGTGTGTGGGTATAATATATATCCCACGGGGGTAAAATTGAAAAAAGTTGAAAAATTTTTTTTTTTGGACTTAGTCATTTTTCCGGCGTTTATCAGACTTTCATATAGGGGAAATGTCAGTGAGCGTTCCGATTTCAGTTCCAGAGCGATTCGCCCAATGAGTCCTTGATTTTTAGTCGTTTTCAGCCAATTTTCTGGATTTTTGAAAATTTCACTTTTTTGTGAAAATATCCACTAAATGAGAGATTAATATGTGTGAGGGTACCCCAGGAGAGTTCCAAATGTGTGTGGGTAGAATATATATCCCACGGGGGTAAAATTGAAAAAAGTTTAAAAATTTTATTTTTGGACTTAGTAATTTTTCCGGCGTTTATCAGAATTTCAGATAGGGCAAATGTCAGTGAGCGTTCCAATTTCAGTTCCAGAGCGATTTGCCCAATGAGTCCTTGATATTAAGACGCTCTCAGCCAATTTTCTGGATTTTTGAAAATTTCACTTTTTAGTGAAAATATCCACTAAATGAGGGAATAATATGTGTGAGGGTACCCCAGGAGAGTTCCAAATGTGTGTGGGTAGAATATATATCCCACGGGGGTAAAATTGAAAAAAGTTGAAAAATTTTTTTTTTTGGACTTAGTCATTTTTCCAGCGTTTATCAGACTTTCAGACAGGGGAAATGTCAGTGAGCAATACGATTTCAGTTCCAGAGCAATTCGCCCAATGAGTCCTTGATATTTAGTCGTTTTCAGCCAATTTTCTGGATTTTTCAAAATTTCACTTTTTTGTGAAAATATACACTAAATGAGGGAATAATATGTGTGAGGGTACCCCAGGAGAGTTCCAAATGTGTGTGGGTAGAATATATATCCCACGGGGGTAAAATTGAAAAAAGTTGAAAAATTTTTTTTTTTGGACTTACTAATTTTTCCGGCGTTTATCAGACTTTCAGATAGGGGAAATGTCAGTGAGCGTTCCGATTTCAGTTCCAGAGCGATTCGCCCAATGAGTCCTTGATTTTTAGTCGTTTTCAGCCAATTTTCTGGATTTTTGAAAATTTAACTTTTTTGTGAAAATATCCACTAAATGAGGGAATAATATGTGTGAGGGTACCGCAGGAGAGTTCCAAATGTGTGTGGGTAGAATATATATCCCACGGGGGTAAAATTGAAAAAAGTTTAAGAAAATTTTTTTTTGGACTGTCATTTTTCCGGCGTTTATCAGACTTTCAGATAGGGCAAATGTCAGTGAGCGTTCCGATTTCAGTTCCAGAGCGATTCGCCCAATGAGTCCTTGATATTAAGACGCTTTCAGCCAATTTTCTGGATTTTTGAAAATTTCACTTTTTTGTGAAAATATCCACTAAATGAGAGATTAATATGTGTGAGGGTACCCCAGGAGAGTTCCAAATGTGTGTGGGTAGAATATATATCCCACGGGGGTAAAATTGAAAAAAGTTTAAAAATTTTTTTTTTTGGACTTAGTAATTTTTCCGGCGTTTATCAGACTTTCAGATAGGGCAAATGTCAGTGAGCGTTCCAATTTCAGTTCCAGAGCGATTTGCCCAATGAGTCCTTGATATTAAGACGCTTTCAGCCAATTTTCTGGATTTTTGAAAATTTCACTTTTTAGTGAAAATATCCACTAAATGAGGGAATAATATGTGTGAGGGTACCCCAGGAGAGTTCCAAATGTGTGTGGGTAGAATATATATCCCACGGGGGTAAAATTGAAAAAAGTTGAAAAAATTTTTTTTTTTGGACTTAGTCATTTTTCTGGCGTTTATCAGATTTTCAGATAGGACAAATGTCAGTGAGCGTTCCGATTTCAGTTCCAGAGCGATTCGCCCAACGAGTCCTTGATATTTAGTCGTTTTCAGCCAATTTTCTGGATTTTTGAAAATTTCACTTTTTTGTGAAAATATCCACTAAATGAGGGAATAATATGTGTGAGGGTACCCCAGGAGAGTTCCAAATGTGTGTGGGTAGAATATATATCCAACGGGGGTAAAATTGAAAAAAGTTGAAAAATTTTTTTTTTGGGACTTAGTCATTTTTCCGGCGTTTATCAGAATTTCAGATAGGGGAAATGTCAGTGAGCGTTCCGATTTCAGTTCCAGAGCGATTCGCCCAATGAGTCCTTGATTTTTAGTCGTTTTCAGCCAATTTTCTGGATTTTTGAAAATTTCACTTTTTAGTGAAAATATCCACTAAATGAGGGAATAATATGTGTGAGGGTACCCCAGGAGAGTTCCAAATGTGTGTGGGTAGAATATATATCCCACGGGGGTAAAATTGAAAAAAGTTGAAAAATTTTTTTTTTTGGACTTAGTCATTTTTCCAGCGTTTATCAGACTTTCAGACAGGGGAAATGTCAGTGAGCAATACGATTTCAGTTCCAGAGCAATTCGCCCAATGAGTCCTTGATATTTAGTCGTTTTCAGCCAATTTTCTGGATTTTTCAAAATTTCACTTTTTTGTGAAAATATACACTAAATGAGGGAATAATATGTGTGAGGGTACCCCAGGAGAGTTCCAAATGTGTGTGGGTAGAATATATATCCCACGGGGGTAAAATTGAAAAAAGTTGAAAAATTTTTTTTTTTGGACTTAGTCATTTTTCCAGCGTTTATCAGACTTTCAGACAGGGGAAATGTCAGTGAGCAATACGATTTCAGTTCCAGAGCAATTCGCCCAATGAGTCCTTGATATTTAGTCGTTTTCAGCCAATTTTCTGGATTTTTCAAAATTTCACTTTTTTGTGAAAATATACACTAAATGAGGGAATAATATGTGTGAGGGTACCCCAGGAGAGTTCCAAATGTGTGTGGGTAGAATATATATCCCACGGGGGTAAAATTGAAAAAAGTTGAAAAATTTTTTTTTTTGGACTTAGTCATTTTTCCAGCGTTTATCAGACTTTCAGACAGGGGAAATGTCAGTGAGCAATACGATTTCAGTTCCAGAGCAATTCGCCCAATGAGTCCTTGATATTTAGTCGTTTTCAGCCAATTTTCTGGATTTTTGAAAATTTCACTTTTTTGTGAAAATATCCACTAAATGAGGGAATAATATGTGTGAGGGTACCCCAGGAGAGTTCCAAATGTGTTTCGGTAGAATATATATCCCACGGGGGTAAAATTGAAAAAAGTTGAAAAATTTTTTTTTTTGGACTTAGTCATTTTTCCGGCGTTTATCAGACTTTCAGATAGGGCAAATGTCAGTGAGCGTTCCGATTTCAGTTCCAGAGCGATTCGCCCAATGAGTCCTTGATATTTAGTCATTTTCAGCCAATTTTCTGGATTTTTGAAAATTTCACTTTTTTGTGAAAATATCCACTAAATGAGAGAATAATATGTGTGAGGGTACACCAGGAGAGTTCCAAATGTGTGTGGGTAGAATAGATATCCCACGGGGGTAAAATTGAAAAAAGTTGAAAAATTTTTTTTTTTGGACTTAGTCATTTTTCCAGCGTTTATCAGACTTTCAGATAAGGGAAATGTCAGTGAGCAATACGATTTCAGCTCCAGAGCGATTCGCCCAATGAGTCCTTGATATTTAGTCGTTTTCAGCCAATTTTCTGGATTTTTGAAAATTTAACTTTTTTGTGAAAATATCCACTAAATGAGGGAATAATATGTGTGAGGGTACCCCAGGAGAGTTCCAAATGTGTGTGGGTATAATATATATCCCACGGGGGTAAAATTGAAAAAAGTTGAAAAATTTTTTTTTTTGGACTTAGTCATTTTTCCGGCGTTTATCAGACTTTCAGATAGGGGAAATGTCAGTGAGCGTTCCGATTTCAGTTCCAGAGCGATTCGCCCAATGAGTCCTTGATTTTTAGTCGTTTTCAGCCAATTTTCTGGATTTTTGAAAATTTAACTTTTTTGTGAAAATATCCACTAAATGAGGGAATAATATGTGTGAGGGTACCCCAGGAGAGTTCCAAATGTGTGTGGGTAGAATATATATCCCACGGGGGTAAAATTGAAAAAAGTTGAAAAATTTTTTTTTTTGGACTTAGTCATTTTTCCAGCGTTTATCAGACTTTCAGACAGGGGAAATGTCAGTGAGCAATACGATTTCAGTTCCAGAGCAATTCGCCCAATGAGTCCTTGATATTTAGTCGTTTTCAGCCAATTTTCTGGATTTTTGAAAATTTCACTTTTTTGTGAAAATATCCACTAAATGAGGGAATAATATGTGTGAGGGTACCCCAGGAGAGTTCCAAATGTGTTTCGGTAGAATATATATCCCACGGGGGTAAAATTGAAAAAAGTTGAAAAATTTTTTTTTTTGGACTTAGTCATTTTTCCGGCGTTTATCAGACTTTCAGATAGGGCAAATGTCAGTGAGCGTTCCGATTTCAGTTCCAGAGCGATTCGCCCAATGAGTCCTTGATATTTAGTCATTTTCAGCCAATTTTCTGGATTTTTGAAAATTTCACTTTTTTGTGAAAATATCCACTAAATGAGAGAATAATATGTGTGAGGGTACACCAGGAGAGTTCCAAATGTGTGTGGGTAGAATAGATATCCCACGGGGGTAAAATTGAAAAAAGTTGAAAAATTTTTTTTTTTGGACTTAGTCATTTTTCCAGCGTTTATCAGACTTTCAGATAAGGGAAATGTCAGTGAGCAATACGATTTCAGCTCCAGAGCGATTCGCCCAATGAGTCCTTGATATTTAGTCGTTTTCAGCCAATTTTCTGGATTTTTGAAAATTTAACTTTTTTGTGAAAATATCCACTAAATGAGGGAATAATATGTGTGAGGGTACCCCAGGAGAGTTCCAAATGTGTGTGGGTATAATATATATCCCACGGGGGTAAAATTGAAAAAAGTTGAAAAATTTTTTTTTTTGGACTTAGTCATTTTTCCGGCGTTTATCAGACTTTCAGATAGGGGAAATGTCAGTGAGCGTTCCGATTTCAGTTCCAGAGCGATTCGCCCAATGAGTCCTTGATTTTTAGTCGTTTTCAGCCAATTTTCTGGATTTTTGAAAATTTCACTTTTTTGTGAAAATATCCACTAAATGAGAGATTAATATGTGTGAGGGTACCCCAGGAGAGTTCCAAATGTGTGTGGGTAGAATATATATCCCACGGGGGTAAAATTGAAAAAAGTTTAAAAATTTTATTTTTGGACTTAGTAATTATTCCGGCGTTTATCAGAATTTCAGATAGGGCAAATGTCAGTGAGCGTTCCAATTTCAGTTCCAGAGCGATTTGCCCAATGAGTCCTTGATATTAAGACGCTCTCAGCCAATTTTCTGGATTTTTGAAAATTTCACTTTTTAGTGAAAATATCCACTAAATGAGGGAATAATATGTGTGAGGGTACCCCAGGAGAGTTCCAAATGTGTGTGGGTAGAATATATATCCCACGGGGGTAAAATTGAAAAAAGTTGAAAAATTTTTTTTTTTGGACTTAGTCATTTTTCCAGCGTTTATCAGACTTTCAGACAGGGGAAATGTCAGTGAGCAATACGATTTCAGTTCCAGAGCAATTCGCCCAATGAGTCCTTGATATTTAGTCGTTTTCAGCCAATTTTCTGGATTTTTCAAAATTTCACTTTTTTGTGAAAATATACACTAAATGAGGGAATAATATGTGTGAGGGTACCCCAGGAGAGTTCCAAATGTGTGTGGGTAGAATATATATCCCACGGGGGTAAAATTGAAAAAAGTTGAAAAATTTTTTTTTTTGGACTTACTAATTTTTCCGGCGTTTATCAGACTTTCAGATAGGGGAAATGTCAGTGAGCATTCCGATTTCAGTTCCAGAGCGATTCGACCAATGAGTCCTTGATATTTAGTCGTTTTCAGCCAATTTTCTGGAGTTTTGAAAATTTCACTTTTTTTGTGAAAATATCCACTAAATGAGGGAATAATATGTGTGAGGGTACCCCAGGAGAGTTCCAAATGTGTGTGGGTAGAATATATATCCCACGGGGGTAAAATTGAAATAAGTTGAAACATTTTTTTTTTTGGACTTAGTCATTTTTCTCGCGTTTATCAGACTTTCAGATAGGGGAAATGTCAGTGAGCAATACGATTTCAGTTCCAGAGTGATTCGCCCAATGAGTCCTTGATATTTAGTCGTTTTCAGCCAATTTTCTGGATTTTTGAAAATTTAACTTTTTTGTGAAAATATCCACTAAATGAGGGAATAATATGTGTGAGGGTACCCCAGGAGAGTTCCAAATGTGTATGGGTAGAATATATATCCCACGGGGGTAAAATTGAAAAAAGTTGAAAAATTTTTTTTTTTGGACTTAGTCATTTTTCCGGCGTTTATCAGACTTTCAGATAGGGCAAATGTCAGTGAGCGTTCCGATTTCAGTTCCAGAGCGATTCGCCCAATGAGTCCTTGATATTTAGTCGTTTTCAGCCAATTTTCTGGATTTTTGAAAATTTCACTTTTTTGTGAAAATATCCACTAAATGAGAGAATAATATGTGTGAGGGTACACCAGGAGAGTTCCAAATGTGTGTGGGTAGAATAGATATCCCACGGGGGTAAAATTGAAAAAAGTTGAAAAATTTTTTTTTTTGGACTTAGTCATTTTTCCAGCGTTTATCAGACTTTCAGATAAGGGAAATGTCAGTGAGCAATACGATTTCAGCTCCAGAGCGATTCGCCCAATGAGTCCTTGATATTTAGTCGTTTTCAGCCAATTTTCTGGATTTTTGAAAATTTAACTTTTTTGTGAAAATATCCACTAAATGAGGGAATAATATGTGTGAGGGTACCCCAGGAGAGTTCCAAATGTGTGTGGGTAGAATATATATCCCACGGGGGTAAAATTGAAAAAAGTTTAAGAAAATTTTTTTTTGGACTGTCATTTTTCCGGCGTTTATCAGACTTTCAGATAGGGCAAATGTCAGTGAGCGTTCCGATTTCAGTTCCAGAGCGATTCGCCCAATGAGTCCTTGATATTAAGATGCTTTCAGCCAATTTTCTGGATTTTTGAAAATTTCACTTTTTTGTGAAAATATCCACTAAATGAGAGATTAATATGTGTGAGGGTA
Organism: Phyllobates terribilis; assembly: GCF_046119375.1. Classification (NCBI taxonomy): domain Eukaryota; kingdom Metazoa; phylum Chordata; class Amphibia; order Anura; family Dendrobatidae; genus Phyllobates; species Phyllobates terribilis. Next base: position 15,154,954 of record NW_027362775.1, on the reverse strand, counting down.
CCCCAGGAGAGTTCCAAATGTGTGTGGGTAGAATATATATCCCACGGGGGTAAAATTGAAAAAAGTTTAAAAATTTTTTTTTTTGGACTTAGTAATTTTTCCGGCGTTTATCAGACTTTCAGATAGGGCAAATGTCAGTGAGCGTTCCAATTTCAGTTCCAGAGCGATTTGCCCAATGAGTCCTTGATATTAAGACGCTTTCAGCCAATTTTCTGGATTTTTGAAAATTTCACTTTTTAGTGAAAATATCCACTAAATGAGGGAATAATATGTGTGAGGGTACCCCAGGAGAGTTCCAAATGTGTGTGGGTAGAATATATATCCCACGGGGGTAAAATTGAAAAAAGTTGAAAAAATTTTTTTTTTTGGACTTAGTCATTTTTCTGGCGTTTATCAGATTTTCAGATAGGACAAATGTCAGTGAGCGTTCCGATTTCAGTTCCAGAGCGATTCGCCCAACGAGTCCTTGATATTTAGTCGTTTTCAGCCAATTTTCTGGATTTTTGAAAATTTCACTTTTTTGTGAAAATATCCACTAAATGAGGGAATAATATGTGTGAGGGTACCCCAGGAGAGTTCCAAATGTGTGTGGGTAGAATATATATCCAACGGGGGTAAAATTGAAAAAAGTTGAAAAATTTTTTTTTTGGGACTTAGTCATTTTTCCGGCGTTTATCAGAATTTCAGATAGGGGAAATGTCAGTGAGCGTTCCGATTTCAGTTCCAGAGCGATTCGCCCAATGAGTCCTTGATTTTTAGTCGTTTTCAGCCAATTTTCTGGATTTTTGAAAATTTCACTTTTTAGTGAAAATATCCACTAAATGAGGGAATAATATGTGTGAGGGTACCCCAGGAGAGTTCCAAATGTGTGTGGGTAGAATATATATCCCACGGGGGTAAAATTGAAAAAAGTTGAAAAATTTTTTTTTTTGGACTTAGTCATTTTTCCAGCGTTTATCAGACTTTCAGACAGGGGAAATGTCAGTGAGCAATACGATTTCAGTTCCAGAGCAATTCGCCCAATGAGTCCTTGATATTTAGTCGTTTTCAGCCAATTTTCTGGATTTTTCAAAATTTCACTTTTTTGTGAAAATATACACTAAATGAGGGAATAATATGTGTGAGGGTACCCCAGGAGAGTTCCAAATGTGTGTGGGTAGAATATATATCCCACGGGGGTAAAATTGAAAAAAGTTGAAAAATTTTTTTTTTTGGACTTAGTCATTTTTCCAGCGTTTATCAGACTTTCAGACAGGGGAAATGTCAGTGAGCAATACGATTTCAGTTCCAGAGCAATTCGCCCAATGAGTCCTTGATATTTAGTCGTTTTCAGCCAATTTTCTGGATTTTTGAAAATTTCACTTTTTTGTGAAAATATCCACTAAATGAGGGAATAATATGTGTGAGGGTACCCCAGGAGAGTTCCAAATGTGTTTCGGTAGAATATATATCCCACGGGGGTAAAATTGAAAAAAGTTGAAAAATTTTTTTTTTTGGACTTAGTCATTTTTCCGGCGTTTATCAGACTTTCAGATAGGGCAAATGTCAGTGAGCGTTCCGATTTCAGTTCCAGAGCGATTCGCCCAATGAGTCCTTGATATTTAGTCATTTTCAGCCAATTTTCTGGATTTTTGAAAATTTCACTTTTTTGTGAAAATATCCACTAAATGAGAGAATAATATGTGTGAGGGTACACCAGGAGAGTTCCAAATGTGTGTGGGTAGAATAGATATCCCACGGGGGTAAAATTGAAAAAAGTTGAAAAATTTTTTTTTTTGGACTTAGTCATTTTTCCAGCGTTTATCAGACTTTCAGATAAGGGAAATGTCAGTGAGCAATACGATTTCAGCTCCAGAGCGATTCGCCCAATGAGTCCTTGATATTTAGTCGTTTTCAGCCAATTTTCTGGATTTTTGAAAATTTAACTTTTTTGTGAAAATATCCACTAAATGAGGGAATAATATGTGTGAGGGTACCCCAGGAGAGTTCCAAATGTGTGTGGGTAGAATATATATCCCACGGGGGTAAAATTGAAAAAAGTTTAAGAAAATTTTTTTTTGGACTGTCATTTTTCCGGCGTTTATCAGACTTTCAGATAGGGCAAATGTCAGTGAGCGTTCCGATTTCAGTTCCAGAGCGATTCGCCCAATGAGTCCTTGATATTAAGACGCTTTCAGCCAATTTTCTGGATTTTTGAAAATTTCACTTTTTTGTGAAAATATCCACTAAATGAGGGAATAATATGTGTGAGGGTACCCCAGGAGAGTTCCAAATGTGTGTGGGTAGAATATATATCCAACGGGGGTAAAATTGAAAAAAGTTGAAAAAATTTTTTTTTGGGACTTAGTCATTTTTCCGGCGTTTATCAGAATTTCAGATAGGGGAAATGTCAGTGAGCGTTCCGATTTCAGTTCCAGAGCGATTCGCCCAATGAGTCCTTGATTTTTAGTCGTTTTCAGCCAATTTTCTGGATTTTTGAAAATTTCACTTTTTAGTGAAAATATCCACTAAATGAGGGAATAATATGTGTGAGGGTACCCCAGGAGAGTTCCAAATGTGTGTGGGTAGAATATATATCCCACGGGGGTAAAATTGAAAAAAGTTGAAAAATTTTTTTTTTTGGACTTAGTCATTTTTCCTGCGTTTATCAGACTTTCAGACAGGGGAAATGTCAGTGAGCAATACGATTTCAGTTCCAGAGCAATTCGCCCAATGAGTCCTTGATATTTAGTCGTTTTCAGCCAATTTTCTGGATTTTTCAAAATTTCACTTTTTTGTGAAAATATACACTAAATGAGGGAATAATATGTGTGAGGGTACCCCAGGAGAGTTCCAAATGTGTGTGGGTAGAATATATATCCCACGGGGGTAAAATTGAAAAAAGTTGAAAAATTTTTTTTTTTGGACTTAGTCATTTTTCTGGCGTTTATCAGACTTTCAGATAGGGGAAATGTCAGTGAGCAATACGATTTCAGTTCCAGAGCGATTCGCCCAATGAGTCCTTGATATTTAGTCGTTTTCAGCCAATTTTCTGGATTTTTGAAAATTTCACTTTTTTGTGAAAATATCCACTGAATGAGAGAATAATATGTGTGAGAGTACCCCAGGAGAGTTCCAAATGTGTGTGGGTAGAATATATATCCCACGGGGGTAAAATTGAAAAAAGTTGAAAAATTTTTTTTTTTGGACTTAGTCATTTTTCCAGCGTTTATCAGACTTTCAGATAGGGGAAATGTCAGTGAGCAATACGATTTCAGTTCCAGAGCGATTCGCCCAATGAGTCCTTGATATTAAGTCGTTTTCAGCCAATATTTTGGATTTTTGAAAATTTCTCTTTTTTGTGAAAATATCCACTAAATGAGGGAATAATATGTGTGAGGGTACCCCAGGAGAGTTCCAAATGTGTGTGGGTAGATTATATATCCCACGGGGGTAAAATTGAAAAAAGTTGAAAAATTTTTTTTCTTGGAATTAGTCATTTTTCCGGCGTTTATCAGACTTTCAGATAGGGCAAATGTCAGTGAGCGTTCCAATTTCAGTTCCAGAGCGATTCGCCCAATGAGTCCTTGATATTAAGACGCTTTCAGTCAATTTTCTGGATTTTTGAAAATTTCACTTTTTAGTGAAAATATCCACTAAATGAGGGAATAATATGTGTGAGGGTACCCCAGGAGAGTTCCAAATGTGTGTGGGTAGAATATATATCCCACGGGGGTAAAATTGAAAAAAGTTGAAAAATTTTTTTTTTTGGACTTAGTCATTTTTCTGGCGTTTATCAGACTTTCAGATAGGGCAAATGTTAGTGAGCGTTCCGATTTCAGTTCCAGAGCGATTCGCCCAACGAGTCCTTGATATTTAGTCGTTTTCAGCCAATTTTCTGGATTTTTGAAAATTTCACTTTTTTGTGAAAATTTCCACTAAATGAGGGAATAATATGTGTGAGGGTACCCCAGGAGAGTTCCAAATGTGTGTGGGTAGAATATATATCCAACGGGGGTAAAATTGAAAAAAGTTGAAAAATTTTTTTTTTTTGACTTAGTCATTTTTACAGCGTTTATCAGACTTTCAGATAGGGGAAATGTCAGTGAGCAATACGATTTCAGTTCCAGAGCGATTCGCCCAATGAGTCCTTGATATTTAGTCGTTTTCAGCCAATTTTCTGGATTTTTGAAAATTTCACTTTTTTGTGAAAATATCCACTAAATGAGAGAATAATATGTGTGAGGGTACCCCAGGAGAGTTCCAAATGTGTGTGGGTAGAATATATATCCCACGGGGGTAAAATTGAAAAAAGTTGAAAAATTTTTTTTTTTGGACTTAGTCATTATTCCAGCGTTTATCAGACTTTCAGATAGGGGAAATGTCAGTGAGCAATACGATTTCAGCTCCAGAGCGATTCGCCCAATGAGTCCTTGATATTTAGTCGTTTTCAGCCAATTTTCTGGATTTTTGAAAATTTCACTTTTTTGTGAAAATATCCACTAAATGAGGGAATAATATGTGTGAGGGTACCCCAGGAGAGTTCCAAATGTGTGTGGGTAGAATATATATCCCACGGGGGTAAAATTGAAAAAAGTTTAAGAAAATTTTTTTTTGGACTGTCATTTTTCCGGCGTTTATCAGACTTTCAGATAGGGCAAATGTCAGTGAGCGTTCCGATTTCAGTTCCAGAGCGATTCGCCCAATGAGTCCTTGATATTAAGACGCTTTCAGCCAATTTTCTGGATTTTTGAAAATTTCACTTTTTTGTGAAAATATCCACTAAATGAGAGATTAATATGTGTGAGGGTACCCCAGGAGAGTTCCAAATGTGTGTGGGTAGAATATATATCCCACGGGGGTAAAATTGAAAAAAGTTTAAAAATTTTTTTTTTTGGACTTAGTAATTTTTCCGGCGTTTATCAGACTTTCAGATAGGGCAAATGTCAGTGAGCGTTCCAATTTCAGTTCCAGAGCGATTTGCCCAATGAGTCCTTGATATTAAGACGCTTTCAGACAATTTTCTGGATTTTTGAAAATTTCACTTTTTTGTGAAAATATCCACTAAATGAGGGAATAATATGTGTGAGGGTACCCCAGGAGAGTTCCAAATGTGTGTGGGTAGAATATATATCCCACGGGGGTAAAATTGAAAAAAGTTGAAAAATTTTTTTTTTTGGACTTAGTCATTTTTCCAGCGTTTATCAGACTTTCAGACAGGGGAAATGTCAGTGAGCAATACGATTTCAGTTCCAGAGCAATTCGCCCAATGAGTCCTTGATATTTAGTCGTTTTCAGCCAATTTTCTGGATTTTTCAAAATTTCACTTTTTTGTGAAAATATACACTAAATGAGGGAATAATATGTGTGAGGGTACCCCAGGAGAGTTCCAAATGTGTGTGGGTAGAATATATATCCCACGGGGGTAAAATTGAAAAAAGTTGAAAAATTTTTTTTTTTGGACTTAGTCATTTTTCCAACGTTTATCAGACTTTCAGACAGGGGAAATGTCAGTGAGCAATACGATTTCAGTTCCAGAGCAATTCGCCCAATGAGTCCTTGATATTTAGTCGTTTTCAGCCAATTTTCTGGATTTTTGAAAATTTCACTTTTTTGTGAAAATATCCACTAAATGAGGGAATAATATGTGTGAGGGTACCCCAGGAGAGTTCCAAATGTGTTTCGGTAGAATATATATCCCACGGGGGTAAAATTGAAAAAAGTTGAAAAATTTTTTTTTTTGGACTTAGTCATTTTTCCGGCGTTTATCAGACTTTCAGATAGGGCAAATGTCAGTGAGCGTTCCGATTTCAGTTCCAGAGCGATTCGCCCAATGAGTCCTTGATATTTAGTCATTTTCAGCCAATTTTCTGGATTTTTGAAAATTTCACTTTTTTGTGAAAATATCCACTAAATGAGAGAATAATATGTGTGAGGGTACACCAGGAGAGTTCCAAATGTGTGTGGGTAGAATAGATATCCCACGGGGGTAAAATTGAAAAAAGTTGAAAAATTTTTTTTTTTGGACTTAGTCATTTTTCCAGCGTTTATCAGACTTTCAGATAAGGGAAATGTCAGTGAGCAATACGATTTCAGCTCCAGAGCGATTCGCCCAATGAGTCCTTGATATTTAGTCGTTTTCAGCCAATTTTCTGGATTTTTGAAAATTTAACTTTTTTGTGAAAATATCCACTAAATGAGGGAATAATATGTGTGAGGGTACCCCAGGAGAGTTCCAAATGTGTGTGGGTATAATATATATCCCACGGGGGTAAAATTGAAAAAAGTTGAAAAATTTTTTTTTTTGGACTTAGTCATTTTTCCGGCGTTTATCAGACTTTCAGATAGGGGAAATGTCAGTGAGCGTTCCGATTTCAGTTCCAGAGCGATTCGCCCAATGAGTCCTTGATTTTTAGTCGTTTTCAGCCAATTTTCTGGATTTTTGAAAATTTAACTTTTTTGTGAAAATATCCACTAAATGAGGGAATAATATGTGTGAGGGTACCCCAGGAGAGTTCCAAATGTGTGTGGGTAGAATATATATCCCACGGGGGTAAAATTGAAAAAAGTTGAAAAATTTTTTTTTTTGGACTTAGTCATTTTTCCAGCGTTTATCAGACTTTCAGACAGGGGAAATGTCAGTGAGCAATACGATTTCAGTTCCAGAGCAATTCGCCCAATGAGTCCTTGATATTTAGTCGTTTTCAGCCAATTTTCTGGATTTTTGAAAATTTCACTTTTTTGTGAAAATATCCACTAAATGAGGGAATAATATGTGTGAGGGTACCCCAGGAGAGTTCCAAATGTGTTTCGGTAGAATATATATCCCACGGGGGTAAAATTGAAAAAAGTTGAAAAATTTTTTTTTTTGGACTTAGTCATTTTTCCGGCGTTTATCAGACTTTCAGATAGGGGAAATGTCAGTGAGCAATACGATTTCAGCTCCAGAGCGATTCGCCCAATGAGTCCTTGATATTTAGTCGTTTTCAGCCAATTTTCTGGATTTTTGAAAATTTCACTTTTTTGTGAAAATATCCACTAAATGAGGGAATAATATGTGTGAGGGTACCCCAGGAGAGTTCCAAATGTGTGTGGGTAGAATATATATCCCACGGGGGTAAAATTGAAAAAAGTTTAAGAAAATTTTTTTTTGGACTGTCATTTTTCCGGCGTTTATCAGACTTTCAGATAGGGCAAATGTCAGTGAGCGTTCCGATTTCAGTTCCAGAGCGATTCGCCCAATGAGTCCTTGATATTAAGACGCTTTCAGCCAATTTTCTGGATTTTTGAAAATTTCACTTTTTTGTGAAAATATCCACTAAATGAGAGATTAATATGTGTGAGGGTACCCCAGGAGAGTTCCAAATGTGTGTGGGTAGAATATATATCCCACGGGGGTAAAATTGAAAAAAGTTTAAAAATTTTTTTTTTTGGACTTAGTAATTTTTCCGGCGTTTATCAGACTTTCAGATAGGGCAAATGTCAGTGAGCGTTCCAATTTCAGTTCCAGAGCGATTTGCCCAATGAGTCCTTGATATTAAGACGCTTTCAGACAATTTTCTGGATTTTTGAAAATTTCACTTTTTTGTGAAAATATCCACTAAATGAGGGAATAATATGTGTGAGGGTACCCCAGGAGAGTTCCAAATGTGTGTGGGTAGAATATATATCCCACGGGGGTAAAATTGAAAAAAGTTGAAAAATTTTTTTTTTTGGACTTAGTCATTTTTCCAGCGTTTATCAGACTTTCAGACAGGGGAAATGTCAGTGAGCAATACGATTTCAGTTCCAGAGCAATTCGCCCAATGAGTCCTTGATATTTAGTCGTTTTCAGCCAATTTTCTGGATTTTTCAAAATTTCACTTTTTTGTGAAAATATACACTAAATGAGGGAATAATATGTGTGAGGGTACCCCAGGAGAGTTCCAAATGTGTGTGGGTAGAATATATATCCCACGGGGGTAAAATTGAAAAAAGTTGAAAAATTTTTTTTTTTGGACTTAGTCATTTTTCCAACGTTTATCAGACTTTCAGACAGGGGAAATGTCAGTGAGCAATACGATTTCAGTTCCAGAGCAATTCGCCCAATGAGTCCTTGATATTTAGTCGTTTTCAGCCAATTTTCTGGATTTTTGAAAATTTCACTTTTTTGTGAAAATATCCACTAAATGAGGGAATAATATGTGTGAGGGTACCCCAGGAGAGTTCCAAATGTGTTTCGGTAGAATATATATCCCACGGGGGTAAAATTGAAAAAAGTTGAAAAATTTTTTTTTTTGGACTTAGTCATTTTTCCGGCGTTTATCAGACTTTCAGATAGGGCAAATGTCAGTGAGCGTTCCGATTTCAGTTCCAGAGCGATTCGCCCAATGAGTCCTTGATATTTAGTCATTTTCAGCCAATTTTCTGGATTTTTGAAAATTTCACTTTTTTGTGAAAATATCCACTAAATGAGAGAATAATATGTGTGAGGGTACACCAGGAGAGTTCCAAATGTGTGTGGGTAGAATAGATATCCCACGGGGGTAAAATTGAAAAAAGTTGAAAAATTTTTTTTTTTGGACTTAGTCATTTTTCCAGCGTTTATCAGACTTTCAGATAAGGGAAATGTCAGTGAGCAATACGATTTCAGCTCCAGAGCGATTCGCCCAATGAGTCCTTGATATTTAGTCGTTTTCAGCCAATTTTCTGGATTTTTGAAAATTTAACTTTTTTGTGAAAATATCCACTAAATGAGGGAATAATATGTGTGAGGGTACCCCAGGAGAGTTCCAAATGTGTGTGGGTATAATATATATCCCACGGGGGTAAAATTGAAAAAAGTTGAAAAATTTTTTTTTTTGGACTTAGTCATTTTTCCGGCGTTTATCAGACTTTCAGATAGGGGAAATGTCAGTGAGCGTTCCGATTTCAGTTCCAGAGCGATTCGCCCAATGAGTCCTTGATTTTTAGTCGTTTTCAGCCAATTTTCTGGATTTTTGAAAATTTAACTTTTTTGTGAAAATATCCACTAAATGAGGGAATAATATGTGTGAGGGTACCCCAGGAGAGTTCCAAATGTGTGTGGGTAGAATATATATCCCACGGGGGTAAAATTGAAAAAAGTTGAAAAATTTTTTTTTTTGGACTTAGTCATTTTTCCAGCGTTTATCAGACTTTCAGACAGGGGAAATGTCAGTGAGCAATACGATTTCAGTTCCAGAGCAATTCGCCCAATGAGTCCTTGATATTTAGTCGTTTTCAGCCAATTTTCTGGATTTTTGAAAATTTCACTTTTTTGTGAAAATATCCACTAAATGAGGGAATAATATGTGTGAGGGTACCCCAGGAGAGTTCCAAATGTGTTTCGGTAGAATATATATCCCACGGGGGTAAAATTGAAAAAAGTTGAAAAATTTTTTTTTTTGGACTTAGTCATTTTTCCGGCGTTTATCAGACTTTCAGATAGGGCAAATGTCAGTGAGCGTTCCGATTTCAGTTCCAGAGCGATTCGCCCAATGAGTCCTTGATATTTAGTCATTTTCAGCCAATTTTCTGGATTTTTGAAAATTTCACTTTTTTGTGAAAATATCCACTAAATGAGAGAATAATATGTGTGAGGGTACACCAGGAGAGTTCCAAATGTGTGTGGGTAGAATAGATATCCCACGGGGGTAAAATTGAAAAAAGTTGAAAAATTTTTTTTTTTGGACTTAGTCATTTTTCCAGCGTTTATCAGACTTTCAGATAAGGGAAATGTCAGTGAGCAATACGATTTCAGCTCCAGAGCGATTCGCCCAATGAGTCCTTGATATTTAGTCGTTTTCAGCCAATTTTCTGGATTTTTGAAAATTTAACTTTTTTGTGAAAATATCCACTAAATGAGGGAATAATATGTGTGAGGGTACCCCAGGAGAGTTCCAAATGTGTGTGGGTATAATATATATCCCACGGGGGTAAAATTGAAAAAAGTTGAAAAATTTTTTTTTTTGGACTTAGTCATTTTTCCGGCGTTTATCAGACTTTCAGATAGGGGAAATGTCAGTGAGCGTTCCGATTTCAGTTCCAGAGCGATTCGCCCAATGAGTCCTTGATTTTTAGTCGTTTTCAGCCAATTTTCTGGATTTTTGAAAATTTCACTTTTTTGTGAAAATATCCACTAAATGAGAGATTAATATGTGTGAGGGTACCCCAGGAGAGTTCCAAATGTGTGTGGGTAGAATATATATCCCACGGGGGTAAAATTGAAAAAAGTTTAAAAATTTTATTTTTGGACTTAGTAATTTTTCCGGCGTTTATCAGAATTTCAGATAGGGCAAATGTCAGTGAGCGTTCCAATTTCAGTTCCAGAGCGATTTGCCCAATGAGTCCTTGATATTAAGACGCTCTCAGCCAATTTTCTGGATTTTTGAAAATTTCACTTTTTAGTGAAAATATCCACTAAATGAGGGAATAATATGTGTGAGGGTACCCCAGGAGAGTTCCAAATGTGTGTGGGTAGAATATATATCCCACGGGGGTAAAATTGAAAAAAGTTGAAAAATTTTTTTTTTTGGACTTAGTCATTTTTCCAGCGTTTATCAGACTTTCAGACAGGGGAAATGTCAGTGAGCAATACGATTTCAGTTCCAGAGCAATTCGCCCAATGAGTCCTTGATATTTAGTCGTTTTCAGCCAATTTTCTGGATTTTTCAAAATTTCACTTTTTTGTGAAAATATACACTAAATGAGGGAATAATATGTGTGAGGGTACCCCAGGAGAGTTCCAAATGTGTGTGGGTAGAATATATATCCCACGGGGGTAAAATTGAAAAAAGTTGAAAAATTTTTTTTTTTGGACTTACTAATTTTTCCGGCGTTTATCAGACTTTCAGATAGGGGAAATGTCAGTGAGCATTCCGATTTCAGTTCCAGAGCGATTCGACCAATGAGTCCTTGATATTTAGTCGTTTTCAGCCAATTTTCTGGAGTTTTGAAAATTTCACTTTTTTTGTGAAAATATCCACTAAATGAGGGAATAATATGTGTGAGGGTACCCCAGGAGAGTTCCAAATGTGTGTGGGTAGAATATATATCCCACGGGGGTAAAATTGAAATAAGTTGAAACATTTTTTTTTTTGGACTTAGTCATTTTTCTCGCGTTTATCAGACTTTCAGATAGGGGAAATGTCAGTGAGCAATACGATTTCAGTTCCAGAGTGATTCGCCCAATGAGTCCTTGATATTTAGTCGTTTTCAGCCAATTTTCTGGATTTTTGAAAATTTAACTTTTTTGTGAAAATATCCACTAAATGAGGGAATAATATGTGTGAGGGTACCCCAGGAGAGTTCCAAATGTGTATGGGTAGAATATATATCCCACGGGGGTAAAATTGAAAAAAGTTGAAAAATTTTTTTTTTTGGACTTAGTCATTTTTCCGGCGTTTATCAGACTTTCAGATAGGGCAAATGTCAGTGAGCGTTCCGATTTCAGTTCCAGAGCGATTCGCCCAATGAGTCCTTGATATTTAGTCGTTTTCAGCCAATTTTCTGGATTTTTGAAAATTTCACTTTTTTGTGAAAATATCCACTAAATGAGAGAATAATATGTGTGAGGGTACACCAGGAGAGTTCCAAATGTGTGTGGGTAGAATAGATATCCCACGGGGGTAAAATTGAAAAAAGTTGAAAAATTTTTTTTTTTGGACTTAGTCATTTTTCCAGCGTTTATCAGACTTTCAGATAAGGGAAATGTCAGTGAGCAATACGATTTCAGCTCCAGAGCGATTCGCCCAATGAGTCCTTGATATTTAGTCGTTTTCAGCCAATTTTCTGGATTTTTGAAAATTTAACTTTTTTGTGAAAATATCCACTAAATGAGGGAATAATATGTGTGAGGGTACCCCAGGAGAGTTCCAAATGTGTGTGGGTAGAATATATATCCCACGGGGGTAAAATTGAAAAAAGTTTAAGAAAATTTTTTTTTGGACTGTCATTTTTCCGGCGTTTATCAGACTTTCAGATAGGGCAAATGTCAGTGAGCGTTCCGATTTCAGTTCCAGAGCGATTCGCCCAATGAGTCCTTGATATTAAGATGCTTTCAGCCAATTTTCTGGATTTTTGAAAATTTCACTTTTTTGTGAAAATATCCACTAAATGAGAGATTAATATGTGTGAGGGTACCCCAGGAGAGTTCCAAATGTGTGTGGGTAGAATATATATCCCACGGGGGTAAAATTGAAAAAAGTTTAAAAATTTTTTTTTTTGGACTTAGTAATTTTTCCGGCGTTTATCAGACTTTCAGATAGGGCAAATGTCAGTGAGCGTTCCAATTTCAGTTCCAGAGCGATTTGCCCAATGAGTCCTTGATATTAAGACGCTTTCAGCCAATTTTCTGGATTTTTGAAAATTTCACTTTTTAGTGAAAATATCCACTAAATGAGGGAATAATATGTGTGAGGGTACCCCAGGAGAGTTCCAAATGTGTGTGGGTAGAATATATATCCCACGGGGGTAAAATTGAAAAAAGTTGAAAAAATTTTTTTTTTTGGACTTAGTCATTTTTCTGGCGTTTATCAGATTTTCAGATAGGACAAATGTCAGTGAGCGTTCCGATTTCAGTTCCAGAGCGATTCGCCCAACGAGTCCTTGATATTTAGTCGTTTTCAGCCAATTTTCTGGATTTTTGAAAATTTCACTTTTTTGTGAAAATATCCACTAAATGAGGGAATAATATGTGTGAGGGTACCCCAGGAGAGTTCCAAATGTGTGTGGGTAGAATATATATCCAACGGGGGTAAAATTGAAAAAAGTTGAAAAATTTTTTTTTTGGGACTTAGTCATTTTTCCGGCGTTTATCAGAATTTCAGATAGGGGAAATGTCAGTGAGCGTTCCGATTTCAGTTCCAGAGCGATTCGCCCAATGAGTCCTTGATTTTTAGTCGTTTTCAGCCAATTTTCTGGATTTTTGAAAATTTCACTTTTTAGTGAAAATATCCACTAAATGAGGGAATAATATGTGTGAGGGTACCCCAGGAGAGTTCCAAATGTGTGTGGGTAGAATATATATCCCACGGGGGTAAAATTGAAAAAAGTTGAAAAATTTTTTTTTTTGGACTTAGTCATTTTTCCAGCGTTTATCAGACTTTCAGACAGGGGAAATGTCAGTGAGCAATACGATTTCAGTTCCAGAGCAATTCGCCCAATGAGTCCTTGATATTTAGTCGTTTTCAGCCAATTTTCTGGATTTTTCAAAATTTCACTTTTTTGTGAAAATATACACTAAATGAGGGAATAATATGTGTGAGGGTACCCCAGGAGAGTTCCAAATGTGTGTGGGTAGAATATATATCCCACGGGGGTAAAATTGAAAAAAGTTGAAAAATTTTTTTTTTTGGACTTAGTCATTTTTCCAGCGTTTATCAGACTTTCAGACAGGGGAAATGTCAGTGAGCAATACGATTTCAGTTCCAGAGCAATTCGCCCAATGAGTCCTTGATATTTAGTCGTTTTCAGCCAATTTTCTGGATTTTTGAAAATTTCACTTTTTTGTGAAAATATCCACTAAATGAGGGAATAATATGTGTGAGGGTACCCCAGGAGAGTTCCAAATGTGTTTCGGTAGAATATATATCCCACGGGGGTAAAATTGAAAAAAGTTGAAAAATTTTTTTTTTTGGACTTAGTCATTTTTCCGGCGTTTATCAGACTTTCAGATAGGGCAAATGTCAGTGAGCGTTCCGATTTCAGTTCCAGAGCGATTCGCCCAATGAGTCCTTGATATTTAGTCATTTTCAGCCAATTTTCTGGATTTTTGAAAATTTCACTTTTTTGTGAAAATATCCACTAAATGAGAGAATAATATGTGTGAGGGTACACCAGGAGAGTTCCAAATGTGTGTGGGTAGAATAGATATCCCACGGGGGTAAAATTGAAAAAAGTTGAAAAATTTTTTTTTTTGGACTTAGTCATTTTTCCAGCGTTTATCAGACTTTCAGATAAGGGAAATGTCAGTGAGCAATACGATTTCAGCTCCAGAGCGATTCGCCCAATGAGTCCTTGATATTTAGTCGTTTTCAGCCAATTTTCTGGATTTTTGAAAATTTAACTTTTTTGTGAAAATATCCACTAAATGAGGGAATAATATGTGTGAGGGTACCCCAGGAGAGTTCCAAATGTGTGTGGGTAGAATATATATCCCACGGGGGTAAAATTGAAAAAAGTTTAAGAAAATTTTTTTTTGGACTGTCATTTTTCCGGCGTTTATCAGACTTTCAGATAGGGCAAATGTCAGTGAGCGTTCCGATTTCAGTTCCAGAGCGATTCGCCCAATGAGTCCTTGATATTAAGACGCTTTCAGCCAATTTTCTGGATTTTTGAAAATTTCACTTTTTTGTGAAAATATCCACTAAATGAGGGAATAATATGTGTGAGGGTACCCCAGGAGAGTTCCAAATGTGTGTGGGTAGAATATATATCCAACGGGGGTAAAATTGAAAAAAGTTGAAAAAATTTTTTTTTGGGACTTAGTCATTTTTCCGGCGTTTATCAGAATTTCAGATAGGGGAAATGTCAGTGAGCGTTCCGATTTCAGTTCCAGAGCGATTCGCCCAATGAGTCCTTGATTTTTAGTCGTTTTCAGCCAATTTTCTGGATTTTTGAAAATTTCACTTTTTAGTGAAAATATCCACTAAATGAGGGAATAATATGTGTGAGGGTACCCCAGGAGAGTTCCAAATGTGTGTGGGTAGAATATATATCCCACGGGGGTAAAATTGAAAAAAGTTGAAAAATTTTTTTTTTTGGACTTAGTCATTTTTCCTGCGTTTATCAGACTTTCAGACAGGGGAAATGTCAGTGAGCAATACGATTTCAGTTCCAGAGCAATTCGCCCAATGAGTCCTTGATATTTAGTCGTTTTCAGCCAATTTTCTGGATTTTTCAAAATTTCACTTTTTTGTGAAAATATACACTAAATGAGGGAATAATATGTGTGAGGGTACCCCAGGAGAGTTCCAAATGTGTGTGGGTAGAATATATATCCCACGGGGGTAAAATTGAAAAAAGTTGAAAAAATTTTTTTTTTGGACTTAGTCATTTTTCTGGCGTTTATCAGACTTTCAGATAGGGGAAATGTCAGTGAGCAATACGATTTCAGTTCCAGAGCGATTCGCCCAATGAGTCCTTGATATTTAGTCGTTTTCAGCCAATTTTCTGGATTTTTGAAAATTTCACTTTTTTGTGAAAATATCCACTGAATGAGAGAATAATATGTGTGAGAGTACCCCAGGAGAGTTCCAAATGTGTGTGGGTAGAATATATATCCCACGGGGGTAAAATTGAAAAAAGTTGAAAAATTTTTTTTTTTGGACTTAGTCATTTTTCCAGCGTTTATCAGACTTTCAGATAGGGGAAATGTCAGTGAGCAATACGATTTCAGTTCCAGAGCGATTCGCCCAATGAGTCCTTGATATTAAGTCGTTTTCAGCCAATATTTTGGATTTTTGAAAATTTCTCTTTTTTGTGAAAATATCCACTAAATGAGGGAATAATATGTGTGAGGGTACCCCAGGAGAGTTCCAAATGTGTGTGGGTAGATTATATATCCCACGGGGGTAAAATTGAAAAAAGTTGAAAAATTTTTTTTCTTGGAATTAGTCATTTTTCCGGCGTTTATCAGACTTTCAGATAGGGCAAATGTCAGTGAGCGTTCCAATTTCAGTTCCAGAGCGATTCGCCCAATGAGTCCTTGATATTAAGACGCTTTCAGTCAATTTTCTGGATTTTTGAAAATTTCACTTTTTAGTGAAAATATCCACTAAATGAGGGAATAATATGTGTGAGGGTACCCCAGGAGAGTTCCAAATGTGTGTGGGTAGAATATATATCCCACGGGGGTAAAATTGAAAAAAGTTGAAAAATTTTTTTTTTTGGACTTAGTCATTTTTCTGGCGTTTATCAGACTTTCAGATAGGGCAAATGTTAGTGAGCGTTCCGATTTCAGTTCCAGAGCGATTCGCCCAACGAGTCCTTGATATTTAGTCGTTTTCAGCCAATTTTCTGGATTTTTGAAAATTTCACTTTTTTGTGAAAATTTCCACTAAATGAGGGAATAATATGTGTGAGGGTACCCCAGGAGAGTTCCAAATGTGTGTGGGTAGAATATATATCCAACGGGGGTAAAATTGAAAAAAGTTGAAAAATTTTTTTTTTTTGACTTAGTCATTTTTACAGCGTTTATCAGACTTTCAGATAGGGGAAATGTCAGTGAGCAATACGATTTCAGTTCCAGAGCGATTCGCCCAATGAGTCCTTGATATTTAGTCGTTTTCAGCCAATTTTCTGGATTTTTGAAAATTTCACTTTTTTGTGAAAATATCCACTAAATGAGAGAATAATATGTGTGAGGGTACCCCAGGAGAGTTCCAAATGTGTGTGGGTAGAATATATATCCCACGGGGGTAAAATTGAAAAAAGTTGAAAAATTTTTTTTTTTGGACTTAGTCATTATTCCAGCGTTTATCAGACTTTCAGATAGGGGAAATGTCAGTGAGCAATACGATTTCAGCTCCAGAGCGATTCGCCCAATGAGTCCTTGATATTTAGTCGTTTTCAGCCAATTTTCTGGATTTTTGAAAATTTCACTTTTTTGTGAAAATATCCACTAAATGAGGGAATAATATGTGTGAGGGTACCCCAGGAGAGTTCCAAATGTGTGTGGGTAGAATATATATCCCACGGGGGTAAAATTGAAAAAAGTTTAAGAAAATTTTTTTTTGGACTGTCATTTTTCCGGCGTTTATCAGACTTTCAGATAGGGCAAATGTCAGTGAGCGTTCCGATTTCAGTTCCAGAGCGATTCGCCCAATGAGTCCTTGATATTAAGACGCTTTCAGCCAATTTTCTGGATTTTTGAAAATTTCACTTTTTTGTGAAAATATCCACTAAATGAGAGATTAATATGTGTGAGGGTACCCCAGGAGAGTTCCAAATGTGTGTGGGTAGAATATATATCCCACGGGGGTAAAATTGAAAAAAGTTTAAAAATTTTTTTTTTTGGACTTAGTCATTTTTCCAGCGTTTATCAGACTTTCAGATAGGGGAAATGTCAGTGAGCAATACGATTTCAGTTCCAGAGCGATTCGCCCAATGAGTCCTTGATATTAAGTCGTTTTCAGCCAATATTTTGGATTTTTGAAAATTTCTCTTTTTTGTGAAAATATCCACTAAATGAGGGAATAATATGTGTGAGGGTACCCCAGGAGAGTTCCAAATGTGTGTGGGTAGATTATATATCCCACGGGGGTAAAATTGAAAAAAGTTGAAAAATTTTTTTTCTTGGAATTAGTCATTTTTCCGGCGTTTATCAGACTTTCAGATAGGGCAAATGTCAGTGAGCGTTCCAATTTCAGTTCCAGAGCGATTCGCCCAATGAGTCCTTGATATTAAGACGCTTTCAGTCAATTTTCTGGATTTTTGAAAATTTCACTTTTTAGTGAAAATATCCACTAAATGAGGGAATAATATGTGTGAGGGTACCCCAGGAGAGTTCCAAATGTGTGTGGGTAGAATATATATCCCACGGGGGTAAAATTGAAAAAAGTTGAAAAATTTTTTTTTTTGGACTTAGTCATTTTTCTGGCGTTTATCAGACTTTCAGATAGGGCAAATGTTAGTGAGCGTTCCGATTTCAGTTCCAGAGCGATTCGCCCAACGAGTCCTTGATATTTAGTCGTTTTCAGCCAATTTTCTGGATTTTTGAAAATTTCACTTTTTTGTGAAAATTTCCACTAAATGAGGGAATAATATGTGTGAGGGTACCCCAGGAGAGTTCCAAATGTGTGTGGGTAGAATATATATCCAACGGGGGTAAAATTGAAAAAAGTTGAAAAATTTTTTTTTTTTGACTTAGTCATTTTTACAGCGTTTATCAGACTTTCAGATAGGGGAAATGTCAGTGAGCAATACGATTTCAGTTCCAGAGCGATTCGCCCAATGAGTCCTTGATATTTAGTCGTTTTCAGCCAATTTTCTGGATTTTTGAAAATTTCACTTTTTTGTGAAAATATCCACTAAATGAGAGAATAATATGTGTGAGGGTACCCCAGGAGAGTTCCAAATGTGTGTGGGTAGAATATATATCCCACGGGGGTAAAATTGAAAAAAGTTGAAAAATTTTTTTTTTTGGACTTAGTCATTATTCCAGCGTTTATCAGACTTTCAGATAGGGGAAATGTCAGTGAGCAATACGATTTCAGCTCCAGAGCGATTCGCCCAATGAGTCCTTGATATTTAGTCGTTTTCAGCCAATTTTCTGGATTTTTGAAAATTTCACTTTTTTGTGAAAATATCCACTAAATGAGGGAATAATATGTGTGAGGGTACCCCAGGAGAGTTCCAAATGTGTGTGGGTAGAATATATATCCCACGGGGGTAAAATTGAAAAAAGTTTAAGAAAATTTTTTTTTGGACTGTCATTTTTCCGGCGTTTATCAGACTTTCAGATAGGGCAAATGTCAGTGAGCGTTCCGATTTCAGTTCCAGAGCGATTCGCCCAATGAGTCCTTGATATTAAGACGCTTTCAGCCAATTTTCTGGATTTTTGAAAATTTCACTTTTTTGTGAAAATATCCACTAAATGAGAGATTAATATGTGTGAGGGTACCCCAGGAGAGTTCCAAATGTGTGTGGGTAGAATATATATCCCACGGGGGTAAAATTGAAAAAAGTTTAAAAATTTTTTTTTTTGGACTTAGTAATTTTTCCGGCGTTTATCAGACTTTCAGATAGGGCAAATGTCAGTGAGCGTTCCAATTTCAGTTCCAGAGCGATTTGCCCAATGAGTCCTTGATATTAAGACGCTTTCAGACAATTTTCTGGATTTTTGAAAATTTCACTTTTTTGTGAAAATATCCACTAAATGAGGGAATAATATGTGTGAGGGTACCCCAGGTGAGTTCCAAATGTGTGTGGGTAGAATATATATCCCACGGGGGTAAAATTGAAAAAAGTTGAAAAATTTTTTTTTTTGGACTTAGTCATTTTTCTGGCGTTTATCAGATTTTCAGATAGGACAAATGTCAGTGAGCGTTCCGATTTCAGTTCCAGAGCGATTCGCCCAACGAGTCCTTGATATTTAGTCGTTTTCAGCCAATTTTCTGGATTTTTGAAAATTTCACTTTTTTGTGAAAATATCCACTAAATGAGGGAATAATATGTGTGAGGGTACCCCAGGAGAGTTCCAAATGTGTGTGGGTAGAATATATATCCAACGGGGGTAAAATTGAAAAAAGATGAAAAATTTTTTTTTTTGGACTTAGTCATTTTTCCGCCGTTTATCAGAATTTCAGATAGGGGAAATGTCAGTGAGCGTTCCGATTTCAGTTCCAGAGCGATTCGCCCATTGAGTCCTTGATTTTTAGTCGTTTTCAGCCAATTTTCTGGATTTTTGAAAATTTCACTTTTTAGTGAAAATATCCACTAAATGAGGGAATAATATGTGTGAGGGTACCCCAGGAGAGTTCCAAATGTGTGTGGGTAGAATATATATCCCACGGGGGTAAAATTGAAAAAAGTTGAAAATTTTTTTTTTTTGGACTTAGTCATTTTTCTGGCGTTTATCAGACTTTCAGATAGGGCAAATGTCAGTGAGCGTTCCGATTTCAGTTCCAGAGCGATTCGCCCAACGAGTCCTTGATATTTAGTCGTTTTCAGCCAATTTTCTGGATTTTTGAAAATTTCACTTTTTTGTGAAAATATCCACTAAATGAGGGAATAATATGTGTGAGGGTAACCCAGGAGAGTTCCAAATGTGTGTGGGTAGAATATATATCCAACGGGGGTAAAATTGAAAAAAGTTGAAAAATTTTTTTTTTTGGACTTAGTCATTTTTCCAGCGTTTATCAGACTTTCAGATAGGGGAAATGTCAGTGAGCAATACGATTTCAGTTCCAGAGCGATTCGCCCAATGAGTCCTTGATATTAAGTCGTTTTCAGCCAATATTTTGGATTTTTGAAAATTTCTCTTTTTTGTGAAAATATCCACTAAATGAGGGAATAATATGTGTGAGGGTACCCCAGGAGAGTTCCAAATGTGTGTGGGTAGATTATATATCCCACGGGGGTAAAATTGAAAAAAGTTGAAAAATTTTTTTTCTTGGAATTAGTCATTTTTCCGGCGTTTATCAGACTTTCAGATAGGGCAAATGTCAGTGAGCGTTCCAATTTCAGTTCCAGAGCGATTCGCCCAATGAGTCCTTGATATTAAGACGCTTTCAGTCAATTTTCTGGATTTTTGAAAATTTCACTTTTTAGTGAAAATATCCACTAAATGAGGGAATAATATGTGTGAGGGTACCCCAGGAGAGTTCCAAATGTGTGTGGGTAGAATATATATCCCACGGGGGTAAAATTGAAAAAAGTTGAAAAATTTTTTTTTTTGGACTTAGTCATTTTTCTGGCGTTTATCAGACTTTCAGATAGGGCAAATGTCAGTGAGCGTTCCGATTTCAGTTCCAGAGCGATTCGCCCAACGAGTCCTTGATATTTAGTCGTTTTCAGCCAATTTTCTGGATTTTTGAAAATTTCACTTTTTTGTGAAAATTTCCACTAAATGAGGGAATAATATGTGTGAGGGTACCCCAGGAGAGTTCCAAATGTGTGTGGGTAGAATATATATCCAACGGGGGTAAAATTGAAAAAAGTTGAAAAATTTTTTTTTTTGGACTTAGTCATTTTTACAGCGTTTATCAGACTTTCAGATAGGGGAAATGTCAGTGAGCAATACGATTTCAGTTCCAGAGCGATTCGCCCAATGAGTCCTTGATATTTAGTCGTTTTCAGCCAATTTTCTGGATTTTTGAAAATTTCACTTTTTTGTGAAAATATCCACTAAATTAGAGAATAACATGTGTGAGGGTACCCCAGGAGAGTTCCAAATGTGTGTGGGTAGAATATATATCCCACGGGGGTAAAATTGAAAAAAGTTGAAAAATTTTTTTTTTTGGACTTAGTCATTTTTCCAGCGTTTATCAGACTTTCAGATAGGGGAAATGTCAGTGAGCAATACGATTTCAGTTCCAGAGCGATTCGCCCAATGAGTCCTTGATATTAAGTCGTTTTCAGCCAATATTTTGGATTTTTGAAAATTTCTCTTTTTTGTGAAAATATCCACTAAATGAGGGAATAATATGTGTGAGGGTACCCCAGGAGAGTTCCAAATGTGTGTGGGTAGAATATATATCCCACGGGGGTAAAATTGAAAAAAGTTGAAAAATTTTTTTTCTTGGAATTAGTCATTTTTCTGGCGTTTATCAGACTTTCAGATAGGGCAAATGTCAGTGAGCGTTCCGATTTCAGTTCCAGAGCGATTCGCCCAATGAGTCCTTGATATTAAGACGCTTTCAGTCAATTTTCTGGATTTTTGAAAATTTCACTTTTTTGTGAAAATATCCACTAAATGAGGGAATAATATGTGTGAGGGTACCCCAGGAGAGTTCCAAATGTGTGTGGGTAGAATATATATCCCACGGGGGTAAAATTGAAAAAAGTTGAAAAAATTTTTTTTTTGGACTTAGTCATTTTTCCGGCGTTTATCAGACTTTCAGAGAGGGGAAATGTCAGAGAGCGAAACGATTTCAGTTCCAGAGCGATTCGCCCAATGAGTCCTTGATATTTAGTCATTTTCAGCCAATTTTCTGGATTTTTGAAAATTTCACTTTATTGTGAAAATATCCACTAAATGAGGCAATAATATGTGTGAGGGTACCCCAGGAGTGTTCCAAATGTGTGTGGGTAGAATATATATCCCACGGGGCAAAATTGAAAAAAGTTGAAAAAAATTTTTTTTTTGACTTAGTAATTTTTCCGGCGTTTATCAGACTTTAAGAAA
The DNA here is from genome assembly GCF_046119375.1 of Phyllobates terribilis. Taxonomy (NCBI): domain Eukaryota; kingdom Metazoa; phylum Chordata; class Amphibia; order Anura; family Dendrobatidae; genus Phyllobates; species Phyllobates terribilis. The sequence goes on along the minus strand of NW_027362775.1, from coordinate 15,133,128 downwards.
GGGGAAATGTCAGTGAGCGTTCCGATTTCAGTTCCAGAGCGATTCACCCAATGAGACCTTGATATTAAGTCGTTTTCAGCCAATATTTTGGATTTTTGAAAATTTCACTTTTTTGTGAAAATATCCACTAAATGAGGGAATAATATGTGTGAGGGTACCCCAGGAGAGTTCCAAATGTGTGTGGGTAGAATATATATCCAACGGGGGTAAAATTGAAAAAAGTTGAAAAATTTTTTTTTTTGGACTTAGTCATTTTTCCAGCGTTTATCAGACTTTCAGATAGGGGAAATGTCAGTGAGCAATACGATTTCAGTTCCAGAGCGATTCGCCCAATGAGTCCTTGATATTAAGTCGTTTTCAGCCAATATTTTGGATTTTTGAAAATTTCTCTTTTTTGTGAAAATATCCACTAAATGAGGGAATAATATGTGTGAGGGTACCCCAGGAGAGTTCCAAATGTGTGTGGGTAGAATATATATCCCACGGGGGTAAAATTGAAAAAAGTTGAAAAATTTTTTTTCTTGGAATTAGTCATTTTTCCGGCGTTTATCAGACTTTCAGATAGGGCAAATGTCAGTGAGCGTTCCAATTTCAGTTCCAGAGCGATTCGCCCAATGAGTCCTTGATATTAAGACGCTTTCAGCCAATTTTCTGGATTTTTGAAAATTTCACTTTTTAGTGAAAATATCCACTAAATGAGGGAATAATATGTGTGAGGGTACCCCAGGAGAGTTCCAAATGTGTGTGGGTAGAATATATATCCCACGGGGGTAAAATTGAATAAAGTTGAAAAATTTTTTTTTTTGGACTTAGTCATTTTTCTGGCGTTTATCAGACTTTCAGATAGGGCAGATGTCAGTGAGCGTTCCGATTTCAGTTCCAGAGCGATTCGCCCAACGAGTCCTTGATATTTAGTCGTTTTCAGCCAATTTTCTGGATTTTTGAAAATTTCACTTTTTTGTGAAAATATCCACTAAATGAGAGAATAATATGTGTGAGGGTACCCCAGGAGAGTTCCAAATGTGTGTGGGTAGAATATATATCCCACGGGGGTAAAATTGAAAAAAGTTGAAAAATTTTTTTTTTTGGACTTAGTAATTTTTCCGGCGTTTATCAGACTTTCACATAGGGGAAATGTCAGTGAGCGTTCCGATTTCAGTTCCAGAGCGATTCGCCCAATGAGTCCTTGATATTTAGTCGTTTTCAGCCAATATTTTGGATTTTTGAAAATTTCTCTTTTTTGTGAAAATATCCACTAAATGAGAGAATATTATGTGTGAGGGTACCCCAGGAGAGTTCCAAATGTGTGTGGGTAGAATATATATCCCACGGGGGTAAAATTGAAAAAAGTTGAAAAAATTTTTTTTTTGGACTTAGTCATTTTTCCGGCGTTTATCAGACTTTCAGATAGGGCAAATGTCAGTGAGCATTCCGATTTCAGTTCCAGAGCGATTCACCCAATGAGACCTTGATATTAAGTCGTTTTCAGCCAATATTTTGGATTTTTGAAAATTTCACTTTTTTGTGAAAATATCCACTAAATGAGGGAATAATATGTGTGAGGGTACCCCAGGAGAGTTCCAAATGTGTGTGGGTAGAATATATATCCCACGGGGGTAAAATTGAAAAAAGTTGAAAAAATTTTTTTTTTGGACTTAGTCATTTTTCCGGCGTTTATCAGACTTTCAGATAGGGGAAATGTCAGTGAGCGTTCCGATTTCAGCTCCAGAGCGATTCGCCCAATGAGTCCTTGATATTTAGTCGTTTTCAGCCAATTTTCTGGATTTTTGAAAATTTCACTTTTTTGTGAAAATATCCACTAAATGAGGGAATAATATGTGTGAGGGTACCCCAGGAGAGTTCCAAATGTGTGTGGGTAGAATATATATCCCACGGGGGTAAAATTGAAAAAAGTTTAAGAAAATTTTTTTTTGGACTTAGTGATTTTTCCGGAGTTTATCAGACTTTCAGATAGGGCAAATGTCAGTGAGCGTTCCGATTTCAGTTCCAGAGCGATTCGCCCAATGAGTCCTTGATATTTAGTCGTTTTCAGCCAATTTTCTGGATTTTTGAAAATTTCACTTTTTTGTGAAAATATCCACTAAATGAGAGAATAATATGTGTGAGGGTACCCCAGGAGAGTTCCAAATGTGTGTGGGTAGAATATATATCCCACGGGGGTAAAATTGAAAAAAGTTGAAAAATTTTTTTTTTTGGACTTAGTAATTTTTCCGGCGTTTATCAGACTTTCAGATAGGGGAAATGTCAGTGAGCGTTCCGATTTCAGTTCCAGAGCGATTCGCCCAATGAGTCCTTGATATTTAGTCGTTTTCAGCCAATATTTTGGATTTTTGAAAATTTCTCTTTTTTGTGAAAATATCCACTAAATGAGAGAATAATATGTGTGAGGGTACCCCAGGAGAGTTCCAAATGTGTGTGGGTAGAATATATATCCCACGGGGGTAAAATTGAAAAAAGTTGAAAAATTTTTTTTTTTGGACTTAGTCATTTTTCTGGCGTTTATCAGACTTTCACATAGGGCAAATGTCAGTGAGCGTTCCGATTTCAGTTCCAGAGCGATTCGCCCAACGAGTCCTTGATATTTAGTCGTTTTCAGCCAATTTTCTGGATTTTTGAAAATTTCACTTTTTTGTGAAAATATCCACTAAATGAGGGAATAATATGTGTGAGGGTACCCCAGGAGAGTTCCAAATGTGTGTGGGTAGAATATATATCCAACGGGGGTAAAATTGAAAAAAGTTGAAAAATTTTTTTTTTTGGACTTAGTCATTTTTACAGCGTTTATCAGACTTTCAGATAGTGGAAATGTCAGTGAGCAATACGATTTCAGTTCCAGAGCGATTCGCCCAATGAGTCCTTGATATTTAGTCGTTTTCAGCCAATTTTCTGGATTTTTGAAAATTTCACTTTTTTGTGAAAATATCCACTAAATGAGAGAATAATATGTGTGAGGGTACCCCAGGAGAGTTCCAAATGTGTGTGGGTAGAATATATATCCCACGGGGGTAAAATTGAAAAAAGTTGAAAAATTTTTTTTTTTGGACTTAGTCATTTTTCTGGCGTTTATAAGACTTTCAGGTAGGGCAAATGTCAGTGAGCGTTCCGATTTCAGTTCCAGAGCGATTCGCCCAATGAGTCCTTGATATTTAGTCATTTTCAGCCAATTTTCTGGATTTTTGAAAATTTCACTTTATTGTGAAAATATCCACTAAATGAGGCAATAATATGTGTGAGGGTACCCCAGGAGTGTTCCAAATGTGTGTGGGTAGAATATATATCCCACGGGGCAAAATTGAAAAAAGTTGAAAAAAATTTTTTTTTTGACTTAGTAATTTTTCCGGCGTTTATCAGACTTTAAGAAAGGGGAAATGTCAGTGAGCGTTCCGATTTCAGTTCCAGAGCGATTCGCCCAATGAGTCCTTGATATTTAGTCGTTTTCTGCCAATTTTCTGGATTTTTGAAAATTTCACTTTTTTGTGAAAATATCCACTAAATGAGGGAATAATATGTGTGAGGGTACCCCAGGAGAGTTCCAAATGTGTGTGGGTAGAATATATATCCCACGGGGGTAAAATTGAAAAAAGTTTAAGAAAATTTTTTTTTGGACTTAGTGATTTTTCCAGAGTTTATCAGACTTTCAGATAGGGCAAATGTCAGTGAGCGTTCCGATTTCAGTTCCAGAGCGATTCGCCCAATGAGTCCTTGATATTTAGTCGTTTTCAGCCAATTTTCTGGATTTTTGAAAATTTCACTTTTTTGTGAAAATATCCACTAAATGAGAGAATAATATGTGTGAGGGTACCCCAGGAGAGTTCCAAATGTGTGTGGGTAGAATATATATCCCACGGGGGTAAAATTGAAAAAAGTTGAAAAATTTTTTTTTTTGGACTTAGTAATTTTTCCGGCGTTTATCAGACTTTCAGATAGGGGAAATGTCAGTGAGCGTTCCGATTTCAGTTCCAGAGCGATTCGCCCAATGAGTCCTTGATATTTATTCGTTTTCAGCCAATATTTTGGATTTTTGAAAATTTCTCTTTTTTATGAAAATATCCACTAAATGAGAGAATAATATGTGTGAGGGTACCACAGGAGAGTTCCAAATGTGTGTGGGTAGAATATATATCCCACGGGGGTAAAATTGAAAAAAGTTGAAAAATTTTTTTTTTTGGACTTAGTAATTTTTCCGGCGTTTATCAGACTTTCAGAGAGGGGAAATGTCAGTGAGCGAAACGATTTCAGTTCCAGAGCGATTCGCCCAATGAGTCCTTGATATTTAGTCGTTTTCAGCCAATATTTTGGATTTTTAAAAATTTCTCTTTTTTGTGAAAATATCCACTAAATGAGGGAATATTATGTGTGAGGGTACCCCAGGAGAGTTCCAAATGTGTGTGGGTAGAATATATATCCCACGGGGGTAAAATTGAAAAAAGTTGAAAAAATTTTTTTTTTGGACTTAGTCATTTTTCCGGCGTTTATCAGACTTTCAGATATGGCAAATGTCAGTGAGCATTCCGATTTCAGTTCCAGAGCGATTCACCCAATGAGACCTTGATATTAAGTCGTTTTCAGCCAATATTTTGGATTTTTGAGAATTTCACTTTTTTGTGAAAATATCCACTAAATGAGGGAACAATATGTGTGAGGGTACCCCAGGAGAATTCCAAATGTGTGTGGGTAGAATATATATCCCACGGGGGTAAAATTGAAAAAAGTTGAAAAATTTTTTTTTTTGGACTTAGTAATTTTTCCGGCGTTTATCAGACTTTCAGATAGGGGAAATGTCAGTGAGCGTTCCGATTTCAGTTCCAGAGCGATTCGCCCAATGAGTTCTTGATATTTAGTCGTTTTCAGCCAATTTTCTGGATTTTTGAAAATTTCACTTTTTTGTGAAAATATCCACTAAATGAGAGAATAATATGTGTGAGGGTACCCCAGGAGAGTTCCAAATGTGTGTGGGTAGAATATATATCCCACGGGGGTAAAATTGAAAAAAGTTGAAACATTTTTTTTTTTGGACTTAGTAATTTTTCCGGCGTTTATCAGACTTTCAGATAGGGGAAATGTCAGTGAGCGTTCCGATTTCAGTTCCAGAGTGATTCGCCCAATGAGTCCTTGATATTTAGTCGTTTTCAGCCAATTTTCTGGATTTTTGAAAATTTCACTTTTTTGTGAAAATATCCACTAAATGAGGGAATAATATGTGTGAGGCTACCCCAGGAGAGTTCCAAATGTGTGTGGGTAGAATATATATCCCATGGGGGTAAAATTGAAAAAAGTTGAAAAAATTTTTTTTTTGGACTTAATATTTTTTCCGGCGTTTATCAGACTTTCAGATAGGGCAAATGTCAGTGAGCGTTAAAATTTCAGTTCCAGAGCAATTCGCCCAATGAGTCCTTGATATTAAGACGCTTTCAGCCAATTTTCTAGATTTTTGAAAATTTAACTTTTTTGTGAAAATATCCACTAAATGAGAGAATAATATGTGTGAGGGTACCCCAGGAGAGTTCCAAATGTGTGTGGGTAGAATATATATCCCACGGGGGTAAAATTGAATAAAGTTGAAAAATTTTTTTTTTTGGACTTAGTCATTTTTCCAGTGTTTATCAGACTTTCAGATAAGGGAAATGTCAGTGAGCAATACGATTTCAGCTCCAGAGCGATTCGCCCAATGAGTCCTTGATATTTAGTCGTTTTCAGCCAATTTTCTGGATTTTTGAAAATTTCACTTTTTTGTGAAAATATCCACTAAATGAGGGAATAATATGTGTGAGGGTACCCCAGGAGAGTTCCAAATGTGTGTGGGTAGAATATATATCCCACGGGGGTAAAATTGAAAAAAGTTTAAGAAAATTTTTTTTTGGACTTAGTGATTTTTCCGGCGTTTATCAGACTTTCAGATAGGGCAAATGTCAGTGAGCGTTCCGATTTCAGTTCCAGAGCGATTCGCCCAATGAGTCCTTGATATTTAGTCGTTTTCAGCCAATTTTCTGGATTTTTGAAAATTTCACTTTTTTGTGAAAATATCCACTAAATGAGAGAATAATATGTGTGAGGGTACCCCAGGAGAGTTCCAAATGTGTGTGGGTAGAATATATATCCCACGGGGGTAAAATTGAAAAAAGTTGAAAAATTTTTTTTTTTGGACTTAGTAATTTTTCCGGCGTTTATCAGACTTTCAGATAGGGGAAATGTCAGTGAGCATTCCGATTTCAGTTCCAGAGCGATTCGCCCAATGAGTCCTTGATATTTAGTCGTTTTCAGCCAATATTTTGGATTTTTGAAAATTTCTCTTTTTTGTGAAAATATCCACTAAATGAGAGAATAATATGTGTGAGGGTACCCCAGGAGAGTTCCAAATGTGTGTGGGTAGAATATATATCCCACGGGGGTAAAATTGAAAAAAGTTGAAAAATTTTTTTTTGGACTTAGTAATTTTTCCGGCGTTTATCAGACTTTCAGAGAGGGGAAATGTCAGTGAGCGAAACGATTTCAGTTCCAGAGCGAGTCGCCCAATGAGTCCTTGATATTTAGTCGTTTTCAGCCAATATTTTGGATTTTTAAAAATTTCTCTTTTTTGTGAAAATATCCACTAAATGAGGGAATATTATGTGTGAGGGTACCCCAGGAGAGTTCCAAATGTGTGTGGGTAGAATATATATCCCACGGGGGTAAAATTGAAAAAAGTTGAAAAAATTTTTTTTTTGGACTTAGTCATTTTTCCGGCGTTTATCAGACTTTCAGATATGGCAAATGTCAGTGAGCATTCCGATTTCAGTTCCAGAGCGATTCACCCAATGAGACCTTGATATTAAGTCGTTTTCAGCCAATATTTTGGATTTTTGAAAATTTCACTTTTTTGTGAAAATATCCACTAAATGAGGGAATAATATGTGTGAGGGTACCCCAGGAGAGTTCCAAATGTGTGTGGGTAGAATATATATCCCACGGGGGTAAAATTGAAAAAAGTTTAAGAAAATTTTTTTTTGGACTTAGTGATTTTTCCGGAGTTTATCAGACTTTCAGATAGGGCAAATGTCAGTGAGCGTTCCGATTTCAGTTCCAGAGCGATTCACCCAATGAGTCCTTGATATTTAGTCGTTTTCAGCCAATTTTCTGGATTTTTGAAAATTTCACTTTTTTGTGAAAATATCCACTAAATGAGAGAATAATATGTGTGAGGGTACCCCAGGAGAGTTCAAATGTGTGTGGGTAGAATATATATCCCACGGGGGTAAAATTGAAAAAAGTTGAAAAAATTTTTTTTTTGGACTTAGTAATTTTTCCGGCGTTTATCAGACTTTCAGATAGGGGAAATGTCAGTGAGCGTTCCGATTTCAGTTCCAGAGCGATTCGCCCAATGAGTCCTTGATATTTAGTCGTTTTCAGCCAATATTTTGGATTTTTGAAAATTTCTCTTTTTTGTGAAAATATCCACTAAATGAGAGAATAATATGTGTGAGGGTACCACAGGAGAGTTCCAAATGTGTGTGGGTAGAATATATATCCCACGGGGGTAAAATTGAAAAAAGTTGAAAAATTTTTTTTTTTGGACTTAGTAATTTTTCCGGCGTTTATCAGACTTTCAGAGAGGGGAAATGTCAGTGAGCGAAACGATTTCAGTTCCAGAGCGATTCGCCCAATGAGTCCTTGATATTTAGTCGTTTTCAGCCAATATTTTGGATTTTTAAAAATTTCTCTTTTTTGTGAAAATATCCACTAAATGAGGGAATATTATGTGTGAGGGTACCCCAGGAGAGTTCCAAATGTGTGTGGGTAGAATATATATCCCACGGGGGTAAAATTGAAAAAAGTTGAAAAAATTTTTTTTTTGGACTTAGTCATTTTTCCGGCGTTTATCAGACTTTCAGATATGGCAAATGTCAGTGAGCATTCCGATTTCAGTTCCAGAGCGATTCACCCAATGAGACCTTGATATTAAGTCGTTTTCAGCCAATATTTTGGATTTTTGAAAATTTCACTTTTTTGTGAAAATATCCACTAAATGAGAGAATAATATGTGTGAGGGTACCCCAGGAGAGTTCCAAATGTGTGTGGGTAGAATATATATCCCACGGGGGTAAAATTGAAAAAAGTTGAAAAAATTTTTTTTTTGGACTTAATATTTTTTCCGGCGTTTATCAGACTTTCAGATAGGGCAAATGTCAGTGAGCGTTCCAATTTCAGTTCCAGAGCAATTCGCCCAATGAGTCCTTGATATTAAGACGCTTTCAGCCAATTTTCTAGATTTTTGAAAATTTAACTTTTTTGTGAAAATATCCACTAAATGAGAGAATAATATGTGTGAGGGTACCCCAGGAGAGTTCCAAATGTGTGTGGGTAGAATATATATCCCACGGGGGTAAAATTGAATAAAGTTGAAAAATTTTTTTTTTTGGACTTAGTCATTTTTCCAGTGTTTATCAGACTTTCAGATAAGGGAAATGTCAGTGAGCAATACGATTTCAGCTCCAGAGCGATTCGCCCAATGAGTCCTTGATATTTAGTCGTTTTCAGCCAATTTTCTGGATTTTTGAAAATTTCACTTTTTTGTGAAAATATCCACTAAATGAGAGAATAATATGTGTGAGGGTACCCCAGGAGAGTTCCAAATGTGTGTGGGTAGAATATATATCCCACGGGGGTAAAATTGAAAAAAGTTGAAAAATTTTTTTTTTTGGACTTAGTAATTTTTCCGGCGTTTATCAGACTTTCAGATAGGGGAAATGTCAGTGAGCATTCCGATTTCAGTTCCAGAGCGATTCGCCCAATGAGTCCTTGATATTTAGTCGTTTTCAGCCAATATTTTGGATTTTTGAAAATTTCTCTTTTTTGTGAAAATATCCACTAAATGAGAGAATAATATGTGTGAGGGTACCCCAGGAGAGTTCCAAATGTGTGTGGGTAGAATATATATTCCACGGGGGTAAAATTGAAAAAAGTTGAAAAAATTTTTTTTTTGGACTTAATAATATTTTTTCCGGCGTTTATCAGATTTTCAGATAGGGCAAATGTCAGTGAGCGTTCCGATTTCAGTTCCAGAGCGATTCGCCCAATGAGTCCTTGATATTAAGACGCTTTCAGCCAATTTTCTGGATTTTTGAAAACTTCACTGTTTTGTGAAAATATCCACTACATGAGGGAATAATATGTGTGAGGGTACCCCAGGAGAGTTCCAAATGTGTGTGTGTAGAATATATATCCCACGGGGGTAAAATTGAAAAAAGTTGAAAAAATTTTTTTTTGGAATTAGTCATTTTTACAGCGTTTATCAGACTTTAAGATAGGGGAAATGTCAGTGAGCAATGCGATTTCAGTTCCAGAGCGATTCGCCCAATGAGTCCTTGATATTTATTCGTTTTCAACCAATTTTCTGGATTTTTGAAAATTTCACTTTTTTGTGAAAATATCCACTAAATGAGAGAATAATATGTGTGAGGGTACCCCAGGAGAGTTCCAAATGTGTGTGGGTAGAATATATATTCCACGGGGGTAAAATTGAAAAAAGTTGAAAAATTTTTTTTTTTGGACTTAGTCATTTTTCCGGCGTTTATCAGACTTTCAGATAGGGGAAATGTCAGTGAGCGTTCCGATTTCAGTTCCAGAGCGATTCGCCCAATGAGTCCTTGATATTAAGACGCTTTCAGCCAATTTTCTGGATTTTTGAAAACTTCACTGTTTTGTGAAAATATCCACTACATGAGGGAATAATATGTGTGAGGGTACCCCAGGAGAGTTCCAAATGTGTGTGGGTAGAATATATAACCCACGGGGGTAAAATTGAAAAAAGTTGAAAAATTATTTTTTTGGACTTAGTCATTTTTCCGGCGTTTATCAGACTTTCAGATAGGGGAAATGTCAGTGAGCAATACGATTTCAGTTCCAGAGCGATTCGCCTAATGAGTCCTTGATATTTAGTCGTTTTCAGCCAATTTTCTGGATTTTTGAAAATTTCACTTTTTTGTGAAAATATCCACTAAATGAGGCAATACTATGTGTGAGGGTACCCCAGGAGAGTTCGAAATGTGTGTGGGTAGAATATATATCCCACGGGGGTAAAATTGTAAAAAGTTGAAAAAATTATTTTTTTGGACTTATTCATTTTTACAGCGTTTATCAGACTTTCAGATATGACAAATGTCAGTGAGCATTCCGATTTCAGTTCCAGAGCGATTCGACTAATGAGTCCTTGATATCTAGTCGTTTTCAGCCAATTTTCTGGATTTTTGAAAATTTCACTTTTTTGTGAAAATATCCAATAAATGAGGCAATACTATGTGTGAGGGTACCCCAGGAGAGTTCCAAATGTGTGTGGGTAGAATATATATCCCACGGGGGTAAAATTGAAAAAAGATGAAAAAATTTTTTTTTGGACTTAGTCATTTTTCCGGCGTTTATCAGACTTTCAAATAGGGGAAATGTCAGTGAGCGTTCCAATTTCAGTTCCAGAGCGATTCGCCCAATGAGTCTTTGATATTAACACGCTTTCAGCCAATTTTCTGGATTTTTGAAAACTTCACTTTTTTGTGAAAATATCCACTAAATGAGGCAATACTATGTGTGAGGGTACCCCAGGAGAGTTCCAAATGTGTGTGGGTAGAATATATATCCCACGGGGGTAAAATTGAAAAAAGTTTAAAAAATTTTTTTTTGGACTTAGTCATTTTTCCAGCGTTTATCAGACTTTCAGATAGGGGAAATGTCAGTGAGCAATACGATTTCAGTTCCAGAGCGATTCGCCCAATGAGTCCTTGATATTTAGTCGTTTTCAGCCAATATTTTGGATTTTTGAAAATTTCTCTTTTTTGTGAAAATATCCACTAAATGAGGGAATGATATGTGTGAGGGTACCCCAGGAGAGTTCCAAATGTGTGTGGGTAGAATATATATCCCACGGGGGTAAAATTGTAAAAAGTTGAAAAAATTATTTTTTTGGACTTAGTCATTTTTCCGGCGTTTATCAGATTTTCAGATAGGGCAAATGTCAGTGAGCGTTCCGATTTCAGTTCCAGAGCGATTCGCCCAATGAGTCCTTGATATTTAGTCGTTTTCAGCCAATATTTTGGATTTTTGAAAATTTCACTTTTTTGTGAAAATATCCACTAAATGAGGGAATAATATGTGTGAGGGTACGCCAGGAGAGTTCCAAATGTGTGTGGGTAGAATATATATCCCACGGGGGTAAAATTGAAAAAAGTTGAAAAATTTTTTTTTTTGGACTTAGTCATTTTTCCGGCGTTTATCAGACTTTCAGATAGGGGAAATGTCAGTGAGCGTTCCGATTTCAGTTCCAGAGCGATTCGCCCAATGAGTCCTTGATATTAAGACGCTTTCAGCCAATTTTCTGGATTTTTGAAAACTTCACTGTTTTGTGAAAATATCCACTACATGAGGGAATAATATGTGTGAGGGTACCCCAGGAGAGTTCCAAATGTGTGTGGGTAGAATATATAACCCACGGGGGTAAAATTGAAAAAAGTTGAAAATTTATTTTTTTGGACTTAGTCATTTTTCCGGCGTTTATCAGACTTTCAGATAGGGGAAATGTCAGTGAGCATTCCGATTTCAGTTCCAGAGCGATTCGCCCAATGAGTCCTTGATATTAAGAGGCTTTCAGCCAATTTTCTGGATTTTTGAAAACTTCACTTTTTTGTGAAAATATCCACTAAATGAGGGAATAATATGTGTGAGGGTACCCCAGGAGAGTTCCAAATGTGTGTGGGTAGAATATATATCCCACGGGGGTAAAATTGAAAAAAGTTGAAAAATTTTTTTTTTGGACTTAGTCATTTTTCCGGCGTTTATCAGACTTTCAGATAGGACAAATGTCAGTGAGCGTTCCGATTTCAGTTCCAGAGCGATTCGCCCAATGAGTCCTTGATATTTAGTCGTTTTCAGCCAATATTTTGGATTTTTGAAAATTTCACTTTTTTGTGAAAATATCCACTAAATGAGGGAATAATATGTGTGAGGGTACCCCAGAAGAGTTCCAAATGTGTGTGGGTAGAATATATATCCCACGGGGGTAAAATTGAAAAAAGTTGAAAAATTTTTTTTTTTGGACTTAGTCATTTTTCCGGCGTTTATCAGACTTTCAGATAGGGGAAATGTCAGTGAGCAATACGATTTCAGCTCCAGAGCGATTCGCCCAATGAGTCCTTGATATTTATTCGTTTTCAACCAATTTTCTGGATTTTTGAAAATTTCACTTTTTTGTGAAAATATCCACTAAATGAGAGAATAATATGTGTGAGGGTACCCCAGGAGAGTTCCAAATGTGTGTGGGTAGAATATATATTCCACGGGGGTAAAATTGAAAAAAGTTGAAAAATTTTTTTTTTTGGACTTAGTCATTTTTCCGGCGTTTATCAGACTTTCAGATAGGGGAAATGTCAGTGAGCGTTCCGATTTCAGTTCCAGAGCGATTCGCCCAATGAGTCCTTGATATTAAGACGCTTTCAGCCAATTTTCTGGATTTTTGAAAACTTCACTGTTTTGTGAAAATATCCACTACATGAGGGAATAATATGTGTGAGGGTACCCCAGGAGAGTTCCAAATGTGTGTGGGTAGAATATATAACCCACGGGGGTAAAATTGAAAAAAGTTGAAAAATTATTTTTTTGGACTTAGTCATTTTTCCGGCGTTTATCAGACTTTCAGATAGGGGAAATGTCAGTGAGCAATACGATTTCAGTTCCAGAGCGATTCGCCTAATGAGTCCTTGATATTTAGTCGTTTTCAGCCAATTTTCTGGATTTTTGAAAATTTCACTTTTTTGTGAAAATATCCACTAAATGAGGCAATACTATGTGTGAGGGTACCCCAGGAGAGTTCGAAATGTGTGTGGGTAGAATATATATCCCACGGGGGTAAAATTGTAAAAAGTTGAAAAAATTATTTTTTTGGACTTATTCATTTTTACAGCGTTTATCAGACTTTCAGATATGACAAATGTCAGTGAGCATTCCGATTTCAGTTCCAGAGCGATTCGACTAATGAGTCCTTGATATCTAGTCGTTTTCAGCCAATTTTCTGGATTTTTGAAAATTTCACTTTTTTGTGAAAATATCCAATAAATGAGGCAATACTATGTGTGAGGGTACCCCAGGAGAGTTCCAAATGTGTGTGGGTAGAATATATATCCCACGGGGGTAAAATTGAAAAAAGATGAAAAAATTTTTTTTTGGACTTAGTCATTTTTCCGGCGTTTATCAGACTTTCAAATAGGGGAAATGTCAGTGAGCGTTCCAATTTCAGTTCCAGAGCGATTCGCCCAATGAGTCTTTGATATTAACACGCTTTCAGCCAATTTTCTGGATTTTTGAAAACTTCACTTTTTTGTGAAAATATCCACTAAATGAGGCAATACTATGTGTGAGGGTACCCCAGGAGAGTTCCAAATGTGTGTGGGTAGAATATATATCCCACGGGGGTAAAATTGAAAAAAGTTTAAAAAATTTTTTTTTGGACTTAGTCATTTTTCCAGCGTTTATCAGACTTTCAGATAGGGGAAATGTCAGTGAGCAATACGATTTCAGTTCCAGAGCGATTCGCCCAATGAGTCCTTGATATTTAGTCGTTTTCAGCCAATATTTTGGATTTTTGAAAATTTCTCTTTTTTGTGAAAATATCCACTAAATGAGGGAATGATATGTGTGAGGGTACCCCAGGAGAGTTCCAAATGTGTGTGGGTAGAATATATATCCCACGGGGGTAAAATTGTAAAAAGTTGAAAAAATTATTTTTTTGGACTTAGTCATTTTTCCGGCGTTTATCAGATTTTCAGATAGGGCAAATGTCAGTGAGCGTTCCGATTTCAGTTCCAGAGCGATTCGCCCAATGAGTCCTTGATATTTAGTCGTTTTCAGCCAATATTTTGGATTTTTGAAAATTTCACTTTTTTGTGAAAATATCCACTAAATGAGGGAATAATATGTGTGAGGGTACGCCAGGAGAGTTCCAAATGTGTGTGGGTAGAATATATATCCCACGGGGGTAAAATTGAAAAAAGTTGAAAAATTTTTTTTTTTGGACTTAGTCATTTTTCCGGCGTTTATCAGACTTTCAGATAGGGGAAATGTCAGTGAGCGTTCCGATTTCAGTTCCAGAGCGATTCGCCCAATGAGTCCTTGATATTAAGACGCTTTCAGCCAATTTTCTGGATTTTTGAAAACTTCACTGTTTTGTGAAAATATCCACTACATGAGGGAATAATATGTGTGAGGGTACCCCAGGAGAGTTCCAAATGTGTGTGGGTAGAATATATAACCCACGGGGGTAAAATTGAAAAAAGTTGAAAATTTATTTTTTTGGACTTAGTCATTTTTCCGGCGTTTATCAGACTTTCAGATAGGGGAAATGTCAGTGAGCATTCCGATTTCAGTTCCAGAGCGATTCGCCCAATGAGTCCTTGATATTAAGAGGCTTTCAGCCAATTTTCTGGATTTTTGAAAACTTCACTTTTTTGTGAAAATATCCACTAAATGAGGGAATAATATGTGTGAGGGTACCCCAGGAGAGTTCCAAATGTGTGTGGGTAGAATATATATCCCACGGGGGTAAAATTGAAAAAAGTTGAAAAATTTTTTTTTTGGACTTAGTCATTTTTCCGGCGTTTATCAGACTTTCAGATAGGACAAATGTCAGTGAGCGTTCCGATTTCAGTTCCAGAGCGATTCGCCCAATGAGTCCTTGATATTTAGTCGTTTTCAGCCAATATTTTGGATTTTTGAAAATTTCACTTTTTTGTGAAAATATCCACTAAATGAGGGAATAATATGTGTGAGGGTACCCCAGAAGAGTTCCAAATGTGTGTGGGTAGAATATATATCCCACGGGGGTAAAATTGAAAAAAGTTGAAAAATTTTTTTTTTTGGACTTAGTCATTTTTCCGGCGTTTATCAGACTTTCAGATAGGGGAAATGTCAGTGAGCAATACGATTTCAGCTCCAGAGCGATTCGCCCAATAAGTCCTTGATATTTAGTCGTTTTCAGCCAATTTTCTGGATTTTTGAAAATTTCACTTTTTTGTGAAAATATCCACTAAATGAGGCAATAATATGTGTGAGGGTACCGCAGGAGAGTTCCAAATGTGTGTGGGTAGAATATATATCCCACGGGGGTAAAATTGAAAAAAGTTGAAAAATTTTTTTTTTGGACTTAGTCATTTTTACAGCGTTTATCAGACTTTCAGATAGGGGAAATGTCAGTGAGCGTTCCGATTTCAGTTCCAGAGCGATTCGCCCATTGAGTCCTTGATATTAAGACGCTTTCAGCCAATTTTCTGGATTTTTGAAAACTTCACTTTTTTGAGAAAATATCCACTACATGAGGGAATAATATGTGTGAGGGTACCCCAGGAGAGTTCCAAATGTGTGTGGGTAGAATATATATCCCACGGGGGTAAAATTGAAAAAAGTTTATAAAATTTTTTTTGGGACTTAGTCATTTTTCCGGCGTTTATCAGACTTTAAGAAAGGGGAAATATCAGTGAGCGTTCCGATTTCAGTTCCAGAGCGATTCGCCCAATGAGTCCTTGATATTTAGTCGTTTTCAGCCAATATTTTGGATTTTTGAAAATTTCACTTTTTTGTGAAAATATCCACTAAATGAGGCAATAATATGTGTGAGGGTACCCCAGGAGAGTTCCAAATGTGTGTGGGTAGAATATATATCCCACGGGGGAAAAATTGTAAAAAGTTGAAAAAATTATTTTTTTGGACTTAGTCATTTTTCCGGCGTTTATCAGACTTTCAGATATGGCAAATGTCAGTGAGCATTCCGATTTCAGTTCCAGAGCGATTCACCCAATGAGTTCTTGATATTAAGTCATTTTCAGCCAATATTTTGGATTTTTGAAAATTTAATTTTTTTGTGAAAATATCCACTAAATGAGGGAATAATATGTGTGAGGGTACCCCAGGAGAGTTCCAAATGTGTGTGGGTAGAATATATATCCCACGGGGGTAAAATTGAAAAAAGTGGAAAAATTTTTTTTTTTGGACTTAGTCATTTTTCCGGCGTTTATCAGATTTTCAGATAGGGCAAATGTCAGTGAGCGTTCCGATTTCAGTTCCAGAGCGATTCGCCCAATGAGTCCTTGATATTAAGACGCTTTCAGCCAATTTTCTGGATTTTTGAAAACTTCACTGTTTTGTGAAAATATCCACTACATGAGGGAATAATATGTGTGAGGGTACCCCAGGAGAGTTCCAAATGTGTGTGTGTAGAATATATATACCACGGGGGTAAAATTGAAAAAAGTTTAAAAAATTTTTTTTTGGACTTAGTCATTTTTCCAGCGTTTATCAGACTTTCAGATAGGGGAAATGTCAGTGAGCAATACGATTTCAGTTCCAGAGCGATTCGCCCAATGAGTCCTTGATATTTAGTCGTTTTCAGCCAATATTTTGGATTTTTGAAAATTTCTCTTTTTTGTGAAAATATCCACTAAATGAGGGAATGATATGTGTGAGGGTACCCCAGGAGAGTTCCAAATGTGTGTGGGTAGAATATATATCCCACGGGGGTAAAATTGTAAAAAGTTGAAAAAATTATTTTTTTTGGACTTAGTCATTTTTCCGGCGTTTATCAGATTTTCAGATAGGGCAAATGTCAGTGAGCGTTCCGATTTCAGTTCCAGAGCGATTCGCCCAATGAGTCCTTGATATTTAGTCGTTTTCAGCCAATATTTTGGATTTTTGAAAATTTCACTTTTTTGTGAAAATATCCACTAAATGAGGGAATAATATGTGTGAGGGTACGCCAGGAGAGTTCCAAATGTGTGTGGGTAGAATATATATCCCACGGGGGTAAAATTGAAAAAAGTTGAAAAAATTATTTTTTTGGACTTAGTCATTTTTCCGGCGTTTATCAGACTTTCAGATATGGCAAATGTCAGTGAGCATTCCAATTTCAGTTCCAGAGCGATTCGCCCAATGAGTCCTTGATATTTAGACGTTTTCAACCAATTTTCTGGATTTTTGAAAATTTCACTTTTTTGTGAAAATATCCACTAAATGAGAGAATAATATGTGTGAGGGTACCCCAGGAGAGTTCCAAATGTGTGTGGGTAGAATATATATCCCACGGGGGTAAAATTGAAAAAAGTTGAAAAATTTTTTTTTTTGGATTTAGTCATTTTTCCGGCGTTTATCAGACTTTCAGATAGGGGAAATGTCAGTGAGCGTTCCGATTTCAGTTCCAGAGCGATTCGCCCAATGAGTCCTTGATATTAAGACGCTTTCAGCCAATTTTCTGGATTTTTGAAAACTTCACTGTTTTGTGAAAATATCCACTACATGAGGGAATAATATGTGTGAGGGTACCCCAGGAGAGTTCCAAATGTGTGTGGGTAGAATATATAACCCACGGGGGTAAAATTGAAAAAAGTTGAAAAATTATTTTTTTGGACTTAGTCATTTTTCCGGCGTTTATCAGACTTTCAGATAGGGGAAATGTCAGTGAGCAATACGATTTCAGTTCCAGAGCGATTCGCCTAATGAGTCCTTGATATTTAGTCGTTTTCAGCCAATTTTCTGGATTTTTGAAAATTTCACTTTTTTGTGAAAATATCCACTAAATGAGGCAATACTATGTGTGAGGGTACCCCAGGAGAGTTCCAAATGTGTGTGGGTAGAATATATATCCCACGGGGGTAAAATTGAAAAAAGTTGAAAAATTTTTTTTTTTGGACTTAGTCATTTTTCCGGCGTTTATCAGACTTTCAGATAGGGGAAATGTCAGTGAGCAATACGATTTCAGTTCCAGAGCGATTCTCCCAATGAGTCCTTGATATTTAGTCGTTTTCAGCCAATATTTTGGATTTTTGAAAATTTCTCTTTTTTGTGAAAATATCCACTAAATTAGGGAATATTATGTGTGAGGGTACCCCAGGAGAGTTCAAAATGTGTGTGGGTAGAATATCTATCCCACGGGGTAAAATTGTAAAAAGTTGAAAAAATTATTTTTTTGGACTTAGTCATTTTTACAGCGTTTATCAGACTTTCAGATATGGCAAATGTCAGTGAGCATTCCGATTTCAGTTCCAGAGCGATTCGCCTAATGAGTCCTTGATATTTAGTCATTTTCAGCCAATTTTCTGGATTTTTGAAAATTTCACTTTTTTGTGAAAATATCCACTAAATGAGGCAATACTATGTGTGAGGGTACCCCAGGAGAGTTCCAAATGTGTGTGGGTAGAATACATATCCCACGGGGGTAAAATTGAAAAAAGTTGAAAACATTTTTTTTTGGAATTAGTCATTTTTCCGGCGTTTATCAGACTTTCAAATAGGGGAAATGTCAGTGAGCGTTCCAATTTCAGTTCCAGAGCGATTCGCACAATGAGTCCTTGATATTAAGACGCTTTCAGCCAATTTTCTGGATTTTTGAAAACTTCACTTTTTTGTGAAAATATCCACTACATGAGGGAATAATATGTGTGAGGGTACCCCGGGAGATTTCCAAATGTGTGTGGGTAGAATATATATCCCACGGGGGTAAAATTGAAAAAAGTGGAAAAATTTTTTTTTTTGGACTTAGTCATTTTTCCGGCGTTTATCAGATTTTCAGATGGGGCAAATGTCAGTGAGCAATACGATTTCAGTTCCAGAGCGATTCGCCTAATGAGTCCTTGATATTTAGTCGTTTTCAGCCAATTTTCTGGATTTTTGAAAATTTCACTTTTTTGTGAAAATATCCACTAAATGAGGGAATAATATGTGTGAGGGTACCCCAGGAGAGTTCCAAATGTGTGTGGGTAGAATATATATCCCACGGGGGTAAAATTGAAAAAAGTTGAAAAATTTTTTTTTTTGGACTTAGTCATTTTTTCGGCGTTTATCAGACTTTCAGATAGGGGAAATGTCAGTGAGCGTTCCGATTTCAGTTCCAGAGCGATTCGCCCAATGAGTCCTTGATATTAAGTCGTTTTCAGCCAATATTTTGGATTTTTGAAAATTTCTCTTTTTTGTGAAAATATCCACTAAATGAGGGAATAATATGTGTGAGGGTACCCCAGGAGAGTTCCAGATGTGTGTGGGTAGAATATATATCCCACGGGGGTAAAATTGAAAAAAGTAGAAAAATTTTTTTTTGGGACTTAGTCATTTTTCCGGCGTTTATCAGACTTTAAGAAAGGGGAAATGTCAGTGAGCGTTCCGATTTCAGTTCCAGAGCGATTTGCCCAATGAGTCCTTGATATTTAGTCGTTTTCAGCCAATTTTCTGGATTTTTGAAAATTTCTCTATTTTGTGAAAATATCCATTAAATGAGGGAATAATATGTGTGAGGGTACCCCAGGAGAGTTCCAAATGTGTGTGGGTAGAATATATATCCCGCGGGGGTAAAATTGAAAAAAGTTGAAAAATTATTTTTTTTTACTTAGTCATTTTTTCGGCGTTTATCAGACTTTCAGATAGGGGAAATGTCAGTGAGCGTTCCGATTTCAGTTCCAGAGCGATTCGCCCAATGAGTCCTTGATATTAAGTCGTTTTCAGCCAATATTTTGGATTTTTGAAAATTTCTCTTTTTTGTGAAAATATCCACTAAATGAGGGAATAATATGTGTGAGGGTACCCCAGGAGAGTTCCAAATGTGTGTGGGTAGAATATATATCCCACGGGGGTAAAATTGAAAAAAGTTGAAAAAAATTTTTTTTTTGGACTGTCATTTTTCCGGCGTTTATCAGACTTTCAGATAGGGGAAATGTCAGTGAGCGTTCCGATTTCAGTTCCAGAGCGATTCGCCCAATGAGTCCTTGATATTAAGACGCTTTCAGCCAATTTTCTGGATTTTTGAAAACTTCACTTTTTTGTGAAAATATCCACTGCATGAGAGAATAATATGTGTGAGGGTACCCCAGGAGAGTTCCAAATGTGTGTGGGTAGAATATATATCCCACGGGGGTAAAATTGAAAAAAGTGGAAAAATTTTTTTTTTTGGACTTAGTCATTTTTCCGGCGTTTATCAGACTTTCAGATAGGGTAAATGTCAGTGAGCGTTCCGATTTCAGTTCCAGAGCGATTCGCTCAATGATTCCTTGATATCAACTCGTTTTCAGCCAATTTTCTGGATTTTTTGAAAATTTCACTTTTTTTGTGAAAATATCTACTAAATGAGGGAATAATATGTGTGAGGGTACCCCAGGAGAGTTCCAAATGTGTGTGGATAGAATATATATCCCACGGGGGTAAAATTGAAAAAAGTTGAAAAAATTTTTTTTTGGACTTAGTCATTTTTCCGGCGTTTATCAGACTTTCAGATAGGGGAAATGTCAGTGAGCAATACGATTTCAGTTCCAGAGCGATTCGCCCAATGAGTCCTTGATATTTAGTCGTTTTCAGCCAATTTTCTGGATTTTTGAAAATTTCACTTTTTTGTGAAAATATCCACTAAATGAGGGAATAATATGTGTGAGGGTACCCCAGGAGAGTTCCAAATGTGTGTGGGTAGAATATACATCAACGGGGGTAAAATTGAAAAAAATTTTTTTGGGACTTAATCATTTTTCTGGCGTTTATCAGACTTTCAGATAGGGTAAATGTCAGTGAGCGTTCCGATTTCAGTTCCAGAGCGATTCGCCCAATGATTCCTTGATATCAACTCGTTTTCAGCCAATTTTCTGGATTTTTTGAAAATTTCACTTTTTTGTGAAAATATCCACTAAATGAGGGAATAATATGTGTGAGGGTACCCCAGGAGAGTTCCAAATGTGTGTGGGTAGAATATATATCCCACGGGGGTAAAATTGAGAAAAGTTGAAATTTTTTTTTTTTGGACTTAGTCATTTTTCCGGCGTTTATCAGACTTTCAGATAGGGGAAATGTCAGTGAGCATTCCGATTTCAGTTCCAGAGTGATTCGCCCAATGAGTCCTTGATATTTAGTAGTTTTCAGCCAATTTTCTGGATTTTTGAAAATTTCACTTTTTTGTGAAATAATCCAATAAATGAGAGAATAATATGTGTGAGGGTACCCCAGGAGAGTTCCAAATGTGTGTGAGTAGAATATATATCCCACGGGGGTAAAATTGAAAAAAGTTGAAAATTTATTTTTTTTGGACTTAGTCATTTTTCCAGCGTTTATCAGACTTTCAGATATGGCAAATGTCAGTGAGCATTCCGATTTCAGTTCCAGAGCGATTCGCCCAATGAGTCCTTGATATTTAGTCGTTTTCAGCCAATATTTTGGTATTTTGAAAATTTCACTTTTTTGTGAAAATATAGACTAAATGAGGGAATAATATGTGTGAGGGTACTCCAGGAGAGTTCCAAATGTGTGTGGGTAGACTATATATCTCACGGGGGTAAAATTGAAGAAAGTTGAAAAAATTTTTTTTTTGGACTTAGTCATTTTTCCGGTGTTTATCAGACTTTCAGATAGGTCAAATGTCAGTGAGCGTTCCGATTTCAGTTCCAGAGCGATTCGCCCAATGAGTACTTGATATTTAGTCGTTTTCAGCCAATATTTTGGATTTTTGAAAATTTCACTTTTTTGTGAAAATATCCACTAAATGAGGGAATAATATGTGTGAGGGTACCCCAGGAGAGTTCCAAATGTGTGTGGGTAGACTATATATCCCAAGGGGGAAAAATTGAAGAAAGTTGAAAAATTTTTTTTTTTGGACTTAAGTCATTTTTCCAGGATTTATCAGACTTTCAGATAGGGGAAATGTCAGTGAGCGTTCCGAATTTAGTTGCAGAGTGATTCGCAAAATGAGTCCTTGATATTTAGTCGTTTTCAGCCAATTTTCTGGATTTTTTGAAAATTTCACTTTTTTGTGAAAATATACACTAAATGAGGGAATAATATGTGTGAGGGTACCCCAGGAGAGATCCAAATGTGTGTGGTTAGAATATATATCCCACGGGGGTAAAATTGAAGAAAGTTGAAAAATTTTTTTTTTTGGACTTAAGTCATTTATCCAGGATTTATCAGACTTTCAGATAGGGGAAATGTCAGTGAGCGTTCCGATTTCAGTTCCAGAGAGATTAGCCCAATGAGTCCTTGATATTCAGTCGTTTTCAGCCAATATTTTGGATTTTTGAAAATTTCACTTTTTTGTGAAAATATCCACTAAATGAGGGAATAATATGTGTGAGGGTACCCCAGGAGAGTTCCAAATGTGTGTGGGTAGAATATATATCAACGGGGGTAAAATTGAAAAAATAATTTTTTGGACTTAGTCATTTTTCTGGCGTTTATCAGACTTTCAGATAGGAGAAATGTCAGTGAGCGTTCCGATTTCAGTTCCAGAGCGATTCGCCCAATGAGTCCTTGATATTTAGTCGTTTTCAGCCAATATTTTGGTTTTTTGAAAATTTCACTTTTTTGTGAAAATATCCACTAAATGAGGGAATAATATGTGTGAGGGTACCCCAGGAGAGATCCAAATGTGTGTGGTTAGAATATATATCCCACGGGGGTAAAATTGAAAAAAGTTGAAAAATTTTTTTTTTTGGACTTAGTCAATTTTCCGGCTTTTATCAGACTTTCAGATAGGGCAATTGTCAGTGAGCGTTCCGATTTCAGTTCCAGAGAGATTCGCCCAATGAGTCCTTGATATTCAGTCGTTTTCAGCCAATATTTTGGATTTTTGAAAATTTCACTTTTTTGTGAAAATATCCACTAAATGAGGGAATAATATGTGTGAGGGTACCCCAGGAGAGATCCAAATGTGTTTGGGTAGACTATATATCCCACGGGGGTAAAATTGAAAAAAGTTGAAAAATTTTTTTTTTTGGACTTAAGTCATTTTTCCAGGATTTATCAGACTTTCAGATAGGGGAAATGTCAGTGAGCGTTCCGATTTCAGTTCCAGAGCTATTCGCCCAATGAGTCCTTGATATTTAGTCGTTTTCAGCCAATTTTCTGGATTTTTGAAAATTTCACTTTTTTGTGAAAATATCCACTAAATGAGGGAATAATATGTGTGAGGGTACCCCAGGAGAGATCCAAATGTGTTTGGGTAGACTATATATCCCTTGGGGGTAAAATTGAAAAAAGTTGAAAAATTTTTTTTTTTGGACTTAGTCATTTTTCCAGCGTTTATCAGACTTTCAGATAGGGGAAATGTCAGTGAGCAATACAATTTCAGTTCCAGAGCGATTCGCCCAATGAGTCCTTGATATTTAGTCGTTTTCAGCCAATTTTCTGGATTTTTGAAAATTTCACTTTTTTGTGAAAATATCCACTAAATGAGGGAATAATATGTGTTAGGGTACCCCAGGAGAGTTTCAAATGTGTGTGGGTAGAATATATATCCCACGGGGGTAAAATTGAAAAAAGTTGAAAAATTTTTTTTTTTGGACTTAGTCATTTTTCCGGCGTTTATCAGACTTTCAGATAGGGCAAATGTCAGTGAGCGTTCCGATTTCAGTTCCAGAGAGATTCGCCCAATGAGTCCTTGATATTTAGTCGTTTTCAGCCAATATTTAGGATTTTTAAAAATTTCACTTTTTTGTGAAAATATCCACTAAATGAGGGAATAATATGTGTGAGGGTACCCCAGGAGAGTTCCAAATGTGTGTGGGTAGAATATATATCAACGGGGGTAAAATTGAAAAAAAAATGTTTTGGACTTAGTCATTTTTCTGGCGTTTATCAGACTTTCAGATAGGGGAAATGTCAGTGAGCGTTCCGATTTCAGTTCCAGAGCGATTCGCCCAATGAGTCGTTGATATTAAGTCATTTTCAGCTAATTTTCTGGATTATTGAAAATTTCACTTTTTTGTGAAAATATCCACTAAATGAGGGAATAATATGTGTGAGGGTACCCCAGGAGAGTTCCAAATGTGTGTGGGTAGAATATATATCCCACGGGGGTAAAATTGAAAAAAGTTGAAAAATTTTTTTTTTTGGACTTAGTCATTTTTCCAGCGTTTATCAGACTTTCAGATAGGGGAAATGTCAGTGAGCGTTCCAATTTCAGTTCCAGAGCGATTCACCCAATGAGTCCTTAATATTTGTAACATACCTGGCGGCGTCCTTGCATAGTGGTCCATCTCCCACTGTGCAAGAGTGCGCACTTGATCTCCAGTCCAGAATGTCTCTCTGGCTTCCCTCCATGCTGTCTGTTTGCCTCTGTGTCTGCTGCTTAAGGGCGGCGCCCGATCACTTCCTGCTTTTTGTACCTGCTGCAGGCACACCCCTTGTGTGTCCTCAGCCTATTGCTTTCTATCACCTGGTATTTAAACCAGCTGCCCCAATTAACTGATGCCTGAGCATCTTGCCCTGTCAGTTAGCTTTTGTCTCTGACATGCCAGGTCCTGTCTATGTTACCTGTCTTGCAGTATCTGTTCCCATGTCTGTACTGTGTCCTATCTGTGTACCTTAACCTGCAGTCTGTACTCGTTCCTTGCCTGTTCGTTCCGCCTTCCTAGAGGCTGTATTTTCAGGCCAGTCTGAACACGCTCCTTGCCTGTTCGTCCTGCCTCTCTGGGGGCCGTATTCCCAGACCCGCTCCTGTATCCCGCTGCAGTGTCGGTCTCCTCCGTACACTCAGTTCCAGTCTGAACTCTCTCCTATTTTTTACCTGTTTTTTCTCTATGTCCATTCGATTCCTTTTTCTGCAGAGTCTGAACTCATACCTAACTCCTGCTCGTTGTCACTGTACTTCCGTTTGTGAGTTTGTGGTCCACTCGCTACTTCTCTGCAAGTACCCTGTGGGTATCTGGTTCTGCCTTTCTCTTCTAGTCTGTTCCGTGTGAACAGAGCCCTCTTCCCACCGCGTCTGCGGTTTTCGCTTTGCTCAGCTCTGTCCGCCGCGTCTGCGGTTTTCGCTTTGCTCAGCTCTGTCCACCGCATCTGCGGTTTTCGCTTTGTTCAGCTCTGTCCACCGCGTCTGCGGTTTTCTCTTTGCTCAGCTCTGTCCACCGCGTCTGCGGTTTTCGCTTTGCTCAGCTCTGTCCACCGCGTCTGCGGTTTTCGCTTTGCTCAGCTCTGTCCACCGCGTCTGCGGTTTTCGCTTTGCTCAGCTCTGTCCACCGCGTCTGCGGTTTTCGCTTTGCTCAGCTCTGTCCACCGCGTCTGCGGTTTTCGCTTTGCTCAGCTCTGTCCACCGCGTCTGCGGTTTTCGCTTTGCTCAGCTCTGTCCACCGCGTCTGCGGTTTTCGCTTTGCTCAGCTCTGTCCACCGCGTCTGCGGTTTTCGCTTTGCTCAGCTCTGTCCACCGCGTCTGCGGTTTTCGCTTTGCTCAGCTCTGTCCACCGCGTCTGCGGTTTTCGCTTTGCTCAGCTCTGTCCACCGCGTCTGCGGTTTTCGCTTTGCTCAGCTCTGTCCACCGCGTCTGCGGTTTTCGCTTTGCTCAGCTCTGTCCACCGCGTCTGCGGTTTTCGCTTTGCTCAGCTCTGTCCACCCCGTCTGCGGTTATCGCTTTGCTCAGCTCTGTCCACCGCGTCTGCGGTTTTCGCTATGCTCAGCTCTGTCCACCGCGTCTGCGGTTTTTGATTTGCTCAGCTCTGTCTACCGCATCTGCGGTTTCGAATTTGTCTCCCAGTCTGTACTGGACCCTACCCAGCCTGTGCTCTAGTCTGCCTGTTCCTGTATTCCCCGGTGTGGGTCAACAGCCGTGTCCGGAGTTTGACCTGGAGTAGACCCTGGTTCCTCTGCTCGGTTCCTCCCTGGTGCACTGGCGTCGTATGCCGTCGTGCGACCTTGGTCGGATCGGGCAGATACTTAGTTACGCCCCTCCAGGCACTCTCCGGTTCATGGCACAGTGGAATCACTACATAAACACTCACAAGCCAGTCAGTCCGGGCGTGTGCATTACAATATTTAGTCGTTTTCAGCCAATATTTTGGATTTTTGAAAATTTCACTTTTTTGTGAAAATATCCACTAAATGAGGGAATAATATGTGTGAGGGTACCCTAGGAGAGATCCAAATGTGTGTGGTTAGAATATATATTCCACGGGGGTAAAATTGAAAAAAGTTGAAAAATTTTATTTTTTTTAACTTAGTCGTTTTTCCTGCGTTTATCAGACTTTCAGATAGGGGAAATGTCAGTGAGCGTTCCGATTTCAGTTCCAGAGCGATTCGCCCAATGAGTCGTTGATATTAAGTCATTTTCAGCTAATTTTCTGGATTTTTGAAAATTTCACTTTTTTGTGAAAATATCCACAAAATGAGGGAATAATATGTGTGAGGGTACCCCAGGAGAGTTCCAAATGTGTGTGGGTAGAATATATATCCCACGGGGGTAAAATTGAAAAAAGTTGAAAAATTTTTTTTTTTGGACTTAGTCATTTTTCCAGCGTTTATCAGACTTTCAGATAGGGGAAATGTCAGTGAGCAATACGATTTCAGTTCCAGAGCGATTCGCCCAATGAGTCCTTGATATTTAGTCGTTTTCAGCCAATTTTCTGGATTTTTGAAAATTTCACTTTTTTGTGAAAATATCCACTAAATGAGGGAATAATATGTGTGAGGGTACCCCAGGAGAGTTTCAAATGTGTGTGGGTAGAATATATACCCCACGGGGGTAAAATTGAAAAAAGTTGAAAAATTTTTTTTTTTGGACTTAGTCATTTTTCCGGCGTTTATCAGACTTTCAGATAGGGCAAATGTCAGTGAGCGTTCCGATTTCAGTTCCAGAGAGATTCGCCCAATGAGTCCTTGATATTTAGTCGTTTTCAGCCAATATTTTGGATTTTTGAAAATTTCACTTTTTTGTGAAAATATCCACTAAATGAGGGAATAATATGTGTGAGGGTACCCCAGGAGAGATCCAAATGTGTTTGGGTAGACTATATATCCCACGGGGGTAAAATTGAAAAAGGTTGAAAAATTTTTTTTTTTGGACTTAAGTCATTTTTCCAGGATTTATCAGACTTTCAGATAGGGGAAATGTCAGTGAGCGTTCCGATTTCAGTTCCAGAGCTATTCGCCCAATGAGTCCTTGATATTTAGTCGTTTTCAGCCAATTTTCTGGATTTTTGAAAATTTCACATTTTTGTGAAAATATCCACTAAATGAGGGAATAATATGTGTGAGGGTACCCCAGGAGAGTTCCAAATGTGTGTGGGTAGAATATATATCAACGGGGGTAAAATTGAAAAAAAAATTTTTTGGACTTAGTCATTTTTCTGGCGTTTATCAGACTTTCAGATAGGGGAAATGTCAGTGAGCGTTCCGATTTCAGTTCCAGAGCGATTCGCCCAATGAGTCCTTGATATTTAGTCGTTTTCAGCCAATATTTTGGTTTTTTGAAAATTTCACTTTTTTGTGAAAATATCCACTAAATGAGGGAATAATATGTGTGAGGGTACCCCAGGAGAGATCCAAATGTGTGTGGTTAGAATATATATCCCACGGGGGTAAAATTGAAAAAAGTTAAAACATTTTTTTTTTGGACTTAGTCATTTTTCCGGCGTTTATCAGACTTTCAGATAGGGCAAATGTCAGTGAGCGTTCCGATTTCAGTTCCAGAGAGATTTGCCCAATGAGTCCTTGATATTCAGTCGTTTTCAGCCAATATTTTGGATTTTTGAAAATTTCACTTTTCTGTGAAAATATCCACTAAATGAGGGAATAATATGTGTGAGGGTACCCCAGGAGAGATCCAAATGTGTGTGGTTAGAATATGTATCCCACGGGGGGAAAATTGAAAAAAGTTGAAATTTTTTTTTTTTTTAACTTAGTCGTTTTTCCTGCGTTTATCAGACTTTCAGGTAGGGGAAATGTCAGTGAGCGTTCCGATTCAGTTCTAGAGCGATTCGCCCAATGAGTCGTTGATATTAACTCATTTTCAGCTAATTTTCTGGATTTTTGAAAATTTCACTTTTTTGTGAAAATATCCACTAAATGAGGGAATAATATGTGTGAGGGTACCCCAGGAGAGTTCCAAATGTGTGTGGGTAGAATATATATCCCACGGGGGTAAAATTGAAAAAAGTTGAAAAATTTTTTTTTTTGGACTTAGTCATTTTTCCAGCGTTTATCAGACTTTCAGATAGGGGAAATGTCAGTGAGCGTTCCAATTTCAGTTCCAGAGCGATTCACCCAATGAGTCCTTAATATTTGTAACATACCTGGCGGCGTCCTTGCATAGTGTTCCATCTCCCACTGTGCAAGAGTGCGCACTTGATCCCCAGTCCAGAATGTCTCTCTGGCTTCCCTCCATGCTGTCTGTTTGCCTCTGTGTCTGCTGCTTAAGGGCGGCGCCCGATCACTTCCTGCTTTTTGTACCTGCTGCAGGCACACCCCTTGTGTGTCCTCAGCCTATTGCTGTCTATCACCTGGTATTTAAACCAGCTGCCCCAATTAACTGATGCCTGAGCATCTTGCCCTGTCAGTTAGCTTTTGTCTCTGACATGCCAGGTCCTGTCTATGTTACCTGTCTTGCAGTATCTGTTTCCATGTCTGTACTGTGTCCTATCTGTGTACCTTAACCTGCAGTCTGTACTCGTTCCTTGCCTGTTCGTTCCGCCTTCCTGGAGGCTGTATTTCCAGGCCAGTCTGAACGCGCTCCTTGCCTGTTCGTCCTGCCTCTCTGGGGGCCGTATTCCCAGACCCGCTCCTTTATCCCGCTGCAGTGTCGGTCTCCTCCGTACACTCAGTTCCAGTCTGAACTCTCTCCTATTTTTTACCTGTTTTTTCTCTATGTCCGTTCGATTCCTTTTTCTGCAGAGTCTGAACTCGTACCTAACTCCTGCTCGTTGTCACTGTACTTCCGTTTGTGAGTTTGTGGTCCACTCGCTACTTCTCTGCAAGTACCCTGTGGGTATCTGGTTCTGCCTTTCCCTTCTAGTCTGTTCCGTGTGAACAGAGCCCTGTTCCCACCGCGCCTGCGGTTTTCGCTTTGCTCAGCTCTGTCCGCCGCGTCTGCGGTTTTCGCTTTGCTCAGCTCTGTCCACCGCATCTGCGGTTTTTGCTTTGCTCAGCTCTGTCCACCGCGTCTGCGGTTTTCGCTTTGCTCAGCTCTGTCCACCGCGTCTGCGGTTTTCGCTTTGCTCAGCTCTGTCCACCGCGTCTGCGGTTTTTGCTTTGCTCAGCTCTGTCCACCGCGTCTGCGGTTTTCGCTTTGCTCAGCTCTGTCCACCGCGTCTGCGGTTTTCGCTTTGCTCAGCTCTGTCCACCGCGTCTGCGGTTTTCGCTTTGCTCAGCTCTGTCCACCGCGTCTGCGGTTTTCGCTTTGCTCAGCTCTGTCCACCGCGTCTGCGGTTTTCGCTTTGCTCAGCTCTGTCCACCGCGTCTGCGGTTTTCGCTTTGCTCAGCTCTGTCCACCGCGTCTGCGGTTTTCGCTTTGCTCAGCTCTGTCCACCGCGTCCGCGGTTATCGCTTTGCTCAGCTCTGTCCACCGCGTCTGCGGTTTTCGCTTTGCTCAGCTCTGTCCACCGCGTCTGCGGTTTTCGCTTTGCTCAGCTCTGTCTACCGCGTCTGCGGTTTCGAATTTGTCTCCCAGTCTGTACTGGACCCTACCCAGCCTGTGCTCTAGTCTGCCTGTTCCTGTATTCCCCGGTGTGGGTCAACAGCCGTGTCCGGAGTTTGACCTGGAGTAGACCCTGGTTCCTCTGCTCGGTTCCTCCCTGGTGCACTGGCGTCGTATGCCGTCGTGCGACCTTGGTCGGATCGGGCAGATACTTAGTTACGCCCCTCCAGGCACTCTCCGGTTCATGGTACAGTGGAATCACTACATAAACACGCACACGCCAGTCAGTCCGGGCGTGTGCATTACAATATTTAGTCGTTTTCAGCCAATATTTTGGATTTTTGAAAATTTCACTTTTTTGTGAAAATATCCACTAAATGAGGGAATAATATGTGTGAGGGTACCCCAGGAGAGTTCCAAATGTGTGTGGGTAGAATATATATCCCACGGAGGTAAAATTGAAAAAAGTTTAAAACATTTTTTTTGGGACTTAGTCATTTTTCCGGCGTTTATCAGACTTTAAGATAGGGCAAATGTCAGTTAGCATTCCGATTTCAGTTCCAGAGCGATTCGCCTAATGATTCCTTGATATTTAGTCGTTTTCAGCCAATTTTCTGGATTTTTGAAAATTTCACTTTTTTGTGAAAATATCCACTAAATGAGGGAATAATATGTGAGAGGGTACCCCAGGAGAGTTCCAAATGTGTGTGTGTAGAATATATATCCCACGGGGGTAAAATTGAAAAAAGTTGAAAAATTTTTTTTTTTGGACTTAGTCATTTTTCCAGCGTTTATCAGACTTTCAGATAGGGCAAATGTCAGTGAGCGTTCCGATTTCAGTTCCAGAGCGATTCGCCCAATGAGTCCTTGATATTTAGTCGTTTTCAGCCAATTTTCTGGATTTTTGAAAATTTCACTTTTTTGTGAATTTATCCACTAAATGAGGGAATAATATGTGTGAGGGTACCACAGGAGAGTTCCAAATGTGTGTGGGTAGAATATATATCCCATGGGAGTAAAATTGAAAAATATTTTTTTGGACTTAGTCATTTTTCTGGCATTTATCAGACTTTCAGAGAGGGCAAATGTCAGTGAGCATTCTGATTTCAGTTCCCGAGCGATTCGCCCAATGAGTCCTTGATATTTAGTCGTTTTCAGACAATTTTCTGGATTTTTGAAAATTTCACTTTTTTGTGAAAATATCCACTAAATGAGAGAATAATATGTGTGAGGGTACCCCAGGAGAGTTCCAAATGTGTGTGGGTAGAATATATATCCCACAGGGGTAAAATTGAAAAAAAAATTTTTTGCACTTAGTCATTTTTCTGGCTTTTATCAGACGTTCAGATAGGGCAAATGTCAGTGAGCGTTCCGATTTCAGTTCCAGAGCGATTCGCCCAATGAGTCCTTGATATTTAGTCGTTTTCAGCCAATATTTTGTATTTTTGAAAATTTCACTTTTTTGTGAAAATATCCACTAAATGAGGGAATAATATGTGTGAGGGTACCCCAGGAGAGTTCCAAATGTGTGTGGGTAGAATATATATCCCACGGGGTTAAAATTTAAAAAAGTTGAAAAAAATATTTTTTTGGACTTAGTCATTTTTCCAGCGTTTATCAGACTTTCAGATAGGGGAAATGTCAGTGAGCATTACGATTTCAGTTCCAGAGCGATTCGCCCAATGAGTCCTTGATATTTAGTCGTTTTCAGACAATTTTCTGGATTTTTGAAAATTTCACTTTTTTGTGAAAATATACACTAAATGAGGGAATAATATGCGTGAGGGTACCCCAGGAGAGTTCCAAATGTGTGCGGGTAGAATATATATCCCACGGGGGTAAAATTGAAAAAACATTTTTTTGGACTTAGTCATTTTTCTGGCGTTTATCAGACGTTCAGATAGGGCAAATGTCAGTGAGCGTTCCGATTTCAGTTCCAGAGCAATTCGCCCAATGAGTCCTTGTGTAGCGCCGGCGTCCCTCCCCTATGCTAGGCAGGGACGCTGTTCCCCTCACCTCTCTGCTCCGTGCCCGGCGTCCTCCTCCCGCTCTGCTGGCAGCGCGCGCTCCTTCCCGGCCACTGTGCTTAGGGCGCGCGCGCTCTCCCTCCCTCTTAAAGGGGCCGCGCGCGCCGTCCTAAGGAGTCCCCGGCCAATGGCCGGAGGACTTCACCATATATAAGGCACCTCCTCCAAAATGGAGGTGCCCGAGCAATGTTGTTGCACTGTTCACTACTCTGCTTCAGCCCTCAGGTCCCGTTGCCAGTTACCTGCCAGATACCTGCCAGATTCCTGCCAGCTTTCTGTCTTATTCCTGCCTGATATTCTGCTACCTGCCTGCTAGCCTGAGGTCCGACGATCTGCCTTACAACTCCTGTCAGTCTGTCTAAGGACCAGCTTGCCCGCTCACCTGGGAGCGCACATCAGCTACCTGCCTGCTTGCCTGAGGTCCGACAGTCTGCCTTCCAACTCCTGTCAGTCTGTCTATTGACCAGCTTGCCCGCTCACCTGGGAGCGCACATCTGCTACCTGCCTGCTAGCCTACCTGGAGGCTCCGCTGTCACGTGCTGTGACCACCTGCCTGTCCAGTGACTCCTGCCCGCTCACCTGGGAGCGCTCATCTGCTGCCTGTCTGCTAGCCTACCTGGAGGCTCTGCCGTCATGTGCTGAGGCCACCCGCCTGTCCAGTGACTTCTGCCCGCTCACCTGGGAGCGCTCATCTGCCGCCTGTCTGTTGGTCTTCCTGGAGGCTCCACCGTCACATGCTGTGACCACCCGTTTATCCAGAGACTCTCGCCTGCTCACCTGGGAGCTCACGTCTACCATCAGCCGCCACAGGTCGTACCAACCCTTTACCCAGAGACTGCCCCGGTCACTTGCCGTGACCTCCTGCCCGTTCATCCAGAGACTGCCCCGGTCACTTGCCGTGACCTCCTGCCCGTTCATCCAGAGACTGCCCCGGTCACTTGCCGTGACCTCCTGCCCGTTCATCCAGAGACTGCCCCGGTCACTTGCCGTGACCTCCAGCCCGTTCACTCAGAGACTGTCCCGGTCACCTGCTGTGACTGCCTGCCCGTCTTCCCTGGTCGCCACCCGCTCCCTTACAAGGACCGCCCCCTTGTATAGTAGCTCAGAGGTTCCGCCTCCCAGACCCGTTACAGTTTGCTCGGGCCATGGATCCCGGTGGCACCCAAGCTCCCTCGCTCTCGGACCTGTGTCATGAACTGTCCCGTCAGAGGTCCCAACAGGAGTCCATCCTGGTTCACCTGCGGAATGTCAATTCTCGCCTGGACACTCTGAATGCTCCGCCAGCAACCTCCGCCAGTGCCAGGACTCGCAATCCGGCAACTCCGCTGTCCACTAATACTATGGTATCCTACCCCGGACCCCGGCTTTCTGCACCTCCTCGCTTCGGAGGTGCACCCTGCATTTTGAACTCCTGTCCCACCAGTTTAACTCCGACCGGGCCAAAATTGCCCTCATCATGTCCCATCTCAGCGGGGAGGCCCTGGCCTGGCTAAATCCTCTATGGGAGAGAGGAGACCCCCTGGTGTCCGACTTGCCTGCCTTTCTCACGGCTTTACGGAAAGTCTTCGACGAACCCGGACGGAGGACCTCATCCGCATCATCACTGCTACGCCTCCGTCAGGGAAGTCTCACCGTGGGCCAATATGCCATACGGTTCCGTACCCTTGCCTCGGAGCTGGCCTGGGATAACGACGCTCTGGTATCCGTCTTCTGGGAGGGTCTGTCCGGCCATATTAAAGATGAACTTGCCGGTCGGGACATTCCTACCACTCTCGTTGACCTAATAACTCTTGCCACCCGGATTGACCTACGGTTCCAGGAGCGTGCCAAAGAGGTCATCCGTGAGAGGAGGTTTCCACGTCTAGCTCCTACTTTTCAGAAACCCGTCACTCCCTCCGTCTCTCCCCAGGTACACTCTCCTGAGCCTATGCAGGTCGACCAGACCAAGATGGTCAAAACCCGTCAGGACTTACGCCGTGCCGAGGGGAGCTGCTTCTACTGTGGCAGTAAGGAGCACCGGATCCGTGCCTGCCCAGAGAGGTCGGGAAACGCCTGTGTCTAGGTTCGCTCAGAGAGGTCGACCTAGACAAGAATAAATCCTCTCCGTCTCTGCTGCTGTCAGTCTCAATCGTCTGCGGGGAGAACCGTTATTTCGAACTAGCCCAACTTGACTCTGGAGCAGCCGGGAATCTTATTTCACAGTCCCTGGTAGAGAAATACCGCATCCCCACCAAACCTCTGGCTGTACCTTTGTCTGTTGCTGCCGTGGATGGGGGTCTCTTACCACGCCCCATCCAACTCATCACCGAATCCATTACTCTGCAGGTGGGAATGCTGCATTCTGAGAGTATCTCCTTTAATGTTCTGCCTGGACTCTCTCACGCCCTCTTGCTAGGTTTACCTTGGCTCCAGAGACATGCACCCGTGCTTGACTGGCAGACCGGAGAAGTCCTTCGCTGGGGACAGGATTGCCATAAGACCTGTCTGGCTCCCGTCCATCCCGTCCATCCTTCTCCTACCCCAGCTAATCTACCTGGACTTCCGATTCCTTATTGGTCTTATGCTGATGTCTTTAATAAAAAGGAGGCAGAGACACTACCCCCTCATAGACCATACGACTGCCCTATCGACCTGTTACCCGGTACTACTCCTCCCCGTGGGCGTATTTATCCATTATCCGCTGCTGAGACCCGGTCGATGTCCGAATATATTGAGGAGAATCTGGCCAGGGGATTCATCCGGAAATCTACCTCCCCGGCGGGAGCAGGCTTCTTTTTCGTCAAAAAGAAGGACGGCTCTCTCCGTCCCTGTATAGACTATAGAGGCCTTAACCAGTTCACGGTGAAGAATAAGTACCTCCTTCCGCTCATTCCGGAGTTATTTGATCGTCTGAGGGGGGCTAGAATCTTCACCAAACTGGACCTCCGTGGGGCGTACAACCTGGTTCGTATCCGTCAGGGGGATGAATGGAAGACGGCATTCAACACCCGGGACGGCCACTATGAATATCTGGTAATGCCCTTTGGTCTCTGTAATGCTCCTGCCGTCTTTCAAGAGTTGGTCAATGACATCTTCCGGGACCTTCTCTACTCCTGCGTAGTGGTGTACCTGGACGACATCTTGGTCTTCTCTCCGGATCTCCAGACTCACCGGAGGGACGTTCGTCAGGTCCTGCTCAGGCTCAGGCAGAATCACCTCTTCGCTAAATACGAGAAGTGCCTCTTTGAGCAGACCTCGCTTCCGTTTTTGAGCTACATTATTTCTCAGACCGGCCTACGAATGGATCCAGAGAAACTGTCTGCCATCGAGAAATGGCCTCGACCGGAGGGGTTGAAGGCCATTCAGCGGCTCCTGGACTTCGCCAACTACTACCGCCTCTTCATACCACACTTCTCTTCCCGGACTGCCCCAATTTCCGCGCTCACCCGTAAGGGTACTAATCCCAAAGAGTGGCCGCCCGAAGCAGAGGAGGCCTTTCTTTCCTTAAAACAGGCCTTCTCTTCCGCCCCGGTGCTGCATCGCCTGGACGGCAACAAGCAGTTCTTCCTGGAAGTTGACGCCTCCTCCTCTGGAGCCGGAGCGGTACTTACTCAAAAATCATCTTTCGGGAGGATGGTAACTTGCGGCTTCTTCTCTAAACTCTTCTCCTCCTCAGAGCGCAATTATTCCATAGGAGACCGAGAGTTATTGGCCATCAAACTGGCATTGGAGGAGTGGCGTTACCTGCTCGAGGGGGCTTTTCACCCGGTAATAATTTACACTGACCACAAGAACTTGGCTTACCTCCAGCATGCCCAGAGACTTAACCCGCGCCAAGCCCGGTGGTCCTAGTTTTTTGCTCGCTTTGATTTTGTTCTTCATTTTCGCCCGGCTGACAAAAACGTCAAGGCGGACGCCTTGTCTCGATCCTTTCTGGTGTCTGATCTCGAGGAAGATCCGAAACACATCATCGATCCCGCCAGAGTAATGCAGGTGGCTCCCGTGAGTCTAAATAGTCTCCCTCCCGGAAAGACGTTCGTATCAGTACCTGATCGGGAGAAGATCCTTCACTGGGGTCACTCGTCTAAACTGGCTGGCCACGCCGGTCAGAAAAAGACCCTCCAGCTTATTACTCGGCACTACTGGTGGCCTACTCTGCACAAGGACGTAATAGACTTTGTTTCTGCCTGTGTGTCCTGCGCCCGCAACAAGGTTCCGAGACCTCTGCCAGCCGGTCGCCTCCTTCCGCTTTCTGTACCTGCTGCCCCCTGGCAGCATATAGCAATGGACTTTATAACTGACCTCCCAGTCTCTGCCGGTTGTACGGTCATTTGGGTGGTCGCTGACCGCTTCTCCAAGATGGCTCATTTCGTTCCCCTGCCAGGCCTCCCGTCTGCACCCGAGCTAGCTAAAGACTTTATTCGTCACATCTTTCGTCTTCATGGCCTGCCCCTCCACATCGTGTCGGATCGTGGGGTACAGTTCACCTCACGCTTCTGGAGAGCCACTTGTAAACTGCTAGACGTCACCCTGGACTTCTCTTCCGCTTACCACCCACAGTCCAATGGTCAAGTGGAGCGGATCAATCAGAACCTGACCAGTTACCTCCAGCACTTCGTTAATGCCCATCATTCAGACTGGGTGGATCTCCTACCATGGGCCGAGTTCTCTTATAACAATCACGAGAGCGAATCCTCCTCCAAATCCCCGTTTTTTGTAGTCTTCGGTCAGCATCCTCGGACTCCTTTTCCTGTCTCCACCTCTGTGGACAACCCGACTGCGGAATCTCTCGTTAGCAAATTTTCCTCTATTTGGGAGAGTACCCGATCCGCACTCCTTCAGTCGTCCGAACGGATGAAAAGACACGCTGACAAAAAACGCCTGGATCCTCCACAATTTTGTCCTGGAGATAAAGTCTGGCTCTCATCTAAATATGTCCGACTCAAGATACCTTCTTACAAGTTAGGGCCTCGGTTCATCGGTCCTCTGGAGGTCATCAGTCAGATCAACCCGGTGGCCTATAAATTGAAACTCCCGGCCAACTTACGGATCCCTAACTCCTTCCATGTATCTCTCCTCAAACCTGTGGTTCTTAACTCTTTTTCCAAGTCTACAGGTACGCCTCCTGCTCCGGTTTCTGCTGAGGACGAGTTTGAGGTAGAGAACATTCTTGCCACCAAAAGGGTAAGAGGAAAGACCTTTTTTCTAGTGGATTGGAAGGGGTTTGGTCCTGAGGAGAGAACGTGGGAGCCCCGGGAGAACATCCATGCCCCTCTTTTCCTTGCTAAATTTCTGTCTGGCGAAAAAAAGGGGGGGCCTAAAGGGGGGGGTACTGTAGCGCCGGCGTCCCTGCCCTCTGCTAGGCAGGGACGCTGTTCCCCTCACCTCTCTGCTCCGTGCCCGGCGTCCTCCTCCCGCTCTGCTGGCAGCGCGCGCTCCTTCCCGGCCACTGTGCTTAGGGCGCGCGCGCTCTCCCTCCCTCTTAAAGGGGCCGCGCGCGCCGTCCTAAGGAGTCCCCGGCCAATGGCCGGAGGACTTCACCATATATAAGGCACCTCCTCCAAAATGGAGGTGCCCGAGCAATGTTGTTGCACTGTTCACTACTCTGCTTCAGCCCTCAGGTCCCGTTGCCAGTTACCTGCCAGATACCTGCCAGATTCCTGCCAGCTTGCTGTCTTATTCCTGCCTGATATTCTGCTACCTGCCTGCTAGCCTGAGGTCTGACGGTCTGCCTTACAACTCCTGTCAGTCTGTCTATGGACCAGCTTACCCGCTCACCTGGGAGCGCACATCAGCTACCTGCCTGCTTGTCTGAGGTCCGACGGTCTGCCTTCCAACTCCTGTCAGTCTGTCTATGGACCAGCTTGCCCGCTCACCTGGGAGCGCACATCTGCTACCTGCCTGCTAGCCTACCTGGAGGCTCCGCTGTCACGTGCTGTGACCACCTGCCTGTCCAGTGACTCCTGCCCGCTCACCTGGGAGCGCTCATCTGCTGCCTGTCTGCTAGCCTACCTGGAGGCTCTGCCGTCATGTGCTGTGACCACCCGCCTGTCCAGTGACTTCTGCCCGCTCACCTGGGAGCGCTCATCTGCCGCCTGTCTGTTGGTCTTCCTGGAGGCTCCACCGTCACATGCTGTGACCACCCGTTTATCCAGAGACTCTCGCCTGCTCACCTGGGAGCTCACGTCTACCATCAGCCGCCACAGGTCGTACCAACCCTTTACCCAGAGACTGCCCCGGTCACTTGCCGTGACCTCCTGCCCGTTCATCCAGAGACTGCCCCGGTCACTTGCCGTGACCTCCTGCCCGTTCATCCAGAGACTGCCCCGGTCACTTGCCGTGACCTCCTGCCCGTTCATCCAGAGACTGCCCCGGTCACTTGCCGTGACCTCCTGCCCGTTCATCCAGAGACTGCCCCGGTCACTTGCCGTGACCTCCAGCCCGTTCACTCAGAGACTGTCCCGGTCACCTGCTGTGACTGCCTGCCCATCTTCCCTGGTCGCCACCCGCTCCCTTACAAGGACCGCCCCCTTGTATAGTAGCTCAGAGATTCCGCCTCCCAGACCCGTTACACCTTGATATTTAGTCGTTTTCAGCCAATATTTTGGATTTTTGAAAATTTCTCTGTTTTGTGAAAATATCCACTAAATGAGAGAATAATATGTGTGAGGGTACCCCAGGAGAGTTCCAAATGTGTATGGGTAGAATATATATCCCACGGGGGTAAAATTGAAAAAAAAATTTTTTGGACTTAGTCATTTTTCTGGCGTTTATCAGACGTTTAGATAGGGCAAATGTCAGTGAGCGTTCCGATTTCAGTTCCAGAGCGATTCGCCCAATGAGTTCTTGATATTTAGGCGTTTTCAGCCAATATTTTGGATTTTTGAAAATTTCTCTGTTTTGTGAAAATATCCACTAAATGAGAGAATAATATGTGTGAGGGTACCCCAGGAGAGTTCCAAATGTGTATGGGTAGAATATATATCCCACGGGGGTAAAATTGAAAAAAAAATTTTTTGGACTTAGTCATTTTTCTGGCGTTTATCAGACGTTTAGATAGGGCAAATGTCAGTGAGCGTTCCGATTTCAGTTCCAGAGCGATTCGCCCAATGAGTCCTTGATATTTAGTCGTTTTCAGCCAATATTTTGGATTTTTGAAAATTTCACTTTTTTGTGAAAATATCCACTAAATGAGGGAATAATATGTGTGAGGGTACCCCAGGAGAGTTCCAAATGTGTGTGGGTAGAATATATATCCCACGGGGGTAAAATTGAAAAAAAAAATTTTTGGACTTAGTCATTTTTCCAGCGTTTATCAGACTTTCAGATAGGGGAAATGTCAGTGAGCATTACGATTTCAGTTCCAGAGCGATTCGCCCAATGAGTCCTTGATATTTAGTCGGTTTCAGACAATTTTCTGGATTTTTGAAAATTTCACTTTTTTGTGAAAATATCCACTAAAGGAGGGAATAATACAATCATATGAAAAAGTTTGGGCACCCCTATTAATCTTAAGCTTAATGTTTTATAAAAATTGGTGTTTTTGCAACAGCTATTTCAGTTTGATATATGTAATAACTGTTGGATACAGTAATGTTTCTGCCTTGAAATGAGGTTTATTGTACTAACAGAAAATGTGCAATCTGCATTCAAACAAAATTTGACAGGTGCATAAGTATGGGCACCTCACCAGAAAAGTGACATTAATATTTAGTAGATCCTCCTTTTGCAAAAATAACAGCCTCTAGTCGCTTCCTGTAGCTTTTAATGAGTTCCTGGTTCCTGGATGAAGGTATTTTTGACCATTCCTCTTTACAAAACAATTCCAGTTCAGTTAAGTTTGATGGTCGCCGAGCATGGACAGCCTCTTCAAATGATCCCACAGATGTTCAATGATATTCAGGTCTGGGGACTGGGATGGCCATTCCAGAACATTGTAATTGTTCCTCTGCATGAATGCCTGAGTAGATTTGGAGCGGTGTTTTGGATCATTGTCTTGCTGAAAGATCCATCCACTGCGTAACTTCAACTTTATCACTGATTCTTGAACACTATTGCCAAGAATCTGCTGATACTGAGTGGAATCCATGCGTCCCTCAACTTTAACAAGATTCCCAGTGCCGGCATTGACCACACAGCCCCAAAGCATGATGGAACCTCCACCAAATTTTACTGTGGGTAGCAAGTGTTTTTCTTGGAATGCTGTGTTTTTTTGCCACCATGCATAACGCCTTTTTGTATGACCAAACAACTCAATCTTGGTTTCATCAGTCCACAGGACCTTCTTCCAAAAAGAAATAGGCTTCTTCAAATGTGCTTTTGCATACCTCAGCCGACTCTGTTTGTGCGTACTTGCAGAAACGGCTTCTTTCGCATCACTCTCCCATACAGCTTCTCCTTGTGCAAAGTGCGTTGTATAGTTGACCGATGCACAGTGACACCATCTGCAGCAAGTTGATGCTGCAGCTCTCTGGAGGTGGTCTGAGGATTGTCCTTGACTGATCTCACCATTCTTCTTCTCTGCCTTTCTGATGTTTTTCTTGTCCTGACACTTCTGGCCTTAACAAGAACTGTCCCTATGTTCTTCCATTTCCTTACTATGTTCCTCACAGTGGAAACTGACAGGTTAAATCTCTGAGACAGCTTTTTGTATCCTTCCCCTGAACAACTATGTTGAATAATCTTTGTTTTCAGATCATTTGACAGTTGTTTTGAGGAGCCCATGATGCCACTCTTCAGAGGAGATTCAAACAGGAGAACAACTTGCAAGTGGCCACTTTAAGTAGCTTTTCTCATGATTGCATACAC
Organism: Phyllobates terribilis; assembly: GCF_046119375.1. NCBI lineage: Eukaryota > Metazoa > Chordata > Amphibia > Anura > Dendrobatidae > Phyllobates > Phyllobates terribilis. Next base: position 15,092,925 of record NW_027362775.1, on the reverse strand, counting down.
CTGGCTATAAAGTTCAAAGCTCAATGAGGTTACAAAACCAAAAAAAGTGCTTTAGTAAGTCAGTAAAAAGTAGGCAGGAGTATTTAAAACAAGAAAATGATAAGGGTGCCCATACTTATGCACCTGTCAAATTTTGTTTGAATGCAGATTGCACATTTTCTGTTAGCACAATAAACCTCATTTCAAGGCAGAAACATTACTGTGTCCAACAGTTATTACATATATCAAACTGAAATCGCTGTTGCAAAAACACCAATTTTTATAAAACATTAAGCTTAAGATTAATAGGGGTGCCCAAACTTTTTCATATGACTGTATGTGTGAGGGTACCCCAGGAGAATTCCAAATGTGTGTGTGTAGAATATATTAGAGATGAGCGTTGTTCTACTCGAACTGTTCGCCAATCTCAAATTCGAGCTGTTTTGGGCGGTGTTCGAGCCGTTCGGCGAACACGAACAATTTGAGAAAAATTCGGCTGTTCGAGGTTATGTTCGATAACTGTTCGTGCACCAAAATCATAACTGGATTTTTTCTCAGTAATGATGAAAATTAATGTTAATACTCAGTTTGAGTGTACAGCGGGGTGGGGGGAGGGGCAGGGGATGGATCTCTGCAGGAACAATGAAGATCTCCATTTTTTTTCTCTTTCCCGCATTTGCAGTGGGGAGGTGCAATCTGTCTGCCTATCAGCAGCGCACACATGGAGCGAAGTGCTTTTTTTCACACAAGCAAGGGCATGTGTCATTGGCAGTGTATGTCACATGTCCTTGCCCTATAAGACCAAGCCATTTTCCCCGTCGCCACCATTTTCTCACTGCTGCAGCTGCGTGTTAGACGGCACCGCTGTTGCTGTGTGCGCTATACCTTGTTAATTTCAAGCCAATTTTTGCACAAATGTACAGATAGCTTGGGAGTAGGGAATAGTTGTGATTGCAGTCCTTTTAAGGACTAGGTTACAGCATTTCCTACGACTTTTATCAGGCAGGTCTGTGCTCTTAAATAGATAGATTGTGGGAGTAAAGACTAATTGTAATTGGAGTCCTTTTCAGGACTAGGTTACATCAGTTCCTATCAGTTTTTGCCAGGCAGGTCTGTGCCAGTGCTGTGCAAGTTTTTTTTACAGCATTTGGCTGAATCTAGCAAAGCTAATCCTTTTTGGCCTATTGCAGAGTGTGTTAGTCAGTGGAGTAGCCTATCTGTGTTGCAAGATATACCACCTGTGTATAGAATACCAATTTTTTTACGGCACCTAGTGAAGTAAAATCTTTTGGGCATAGCATCATTCTATTAGTCCATCTATACTGACCTCCATCAGGTTGCAAATTGAATATAATTTTTTTCTGCATCCACCTCTGAAAAAATATTTGGGCTTCTAGCTGTGTGTGGGACTTGTTCTATTAGTCCATCTATACTGACCTCCATAAGGTTGCAAATTCAAAATAATTTTTTGTCTGCATCTACCTCTGAAAAAATATTTGGGCTTCTAGCTGTGTGTGGGACTTGTTCTATTAGTCCATGTATACTGACCTCCATAAGGTTGCAAACTGAATATAATTTTTTTCTGCATCTACCTCTGAAAAAATATTTGGCCTTCTAGCTGTGTGTGGGACTTGTTCTATTAGTCCATCTATACTGACCTCCATAAGGTTGCAAACTGAATATAATTTTTTTCTGCATCTACCTCTGAAAAAATATTTGGCCTTCTAGCTGTGTGTGGGACTTGTTCTATTAGTCCATCTATACTGACCTCCATAAGGTTGCAAACTGAATATAATTTTTTTCTGCATCTACCTCTGAAAAAATATTTGGGCTTCTAGCTGTGTGTGGGACTTGTTCTATTAGTCCATCTATACTGACCTCCATAAGGTTGCAAATTCAAAATAATTTTTTGTCTGCATCTACCTCTGAAAAAATATTTGGGCTTCTAGCTGTGTGTGGGACTTGTTCTATTAGTCCATCTATACTGACCTCCATAAGGTTGCAAACTGAATATAATTTTTTTCTGCATCTACCTCTGAAAAAATATTTGGCCTTCTAGCTGTGTGTGGGACTTATTCTATTAGTCCATCTATACTGACCTCCATAAGGTTGCAAACTGAATATAATTTTTTTCTGCATCTACCTATGAAAAAATATTTGGCCTTCTAGCTGTGTGTGGGACTTGTTCTATTAGTCCATCTATACTGACCTCCATAAGGTTGCAAATTGAATATAATTTTTTTCTGCATCTACCTCTGAAAAAATATTTGGCCTTCTAGCTGTGTGTGGGACTTGTTCTATTAGTCCATCTATACTGACCTCCATAAGGTTGCAAACTGAATATAATTTTTTTCTGCATCTACCTCTGAAAAAATATTTGGCCTTCTAGCAGTGTGTGGGTCTCATTGTATTAGGCCATCTATACCAAGCTCCACCAGCTTTTCAATTAATAATAATTTTTCGCTGCATCTAGCCCTGAAAATAATTTTTCTTCCCAATAGTGGTAGCAATAGAAATATGGGGCGCGCTCCTGGCTTACAAAAATATACGCTTCATAACAAAAAACACCAGCTTAGCGCACTGCATTAATAAGATGGCATCATTGTCTCTCCCAGTGCTAGGCCTACTACCCAGGCTAGCATTCCTGTGCCTAAAACACAATGTATGGGTCCGCGCTAGCCACTATGCTGAGGGGTCTAAAGCTGCTGCTAACGCTTTATAACAATTCAATTGGCAGATTTTCACAGAGCTCTTCCACAATGCCCACCCATCGGGACAACAGTTGCCCACCTTCCCTATGGGATCTAGTGGCGAATAGTTGATGCCATTAATCAGAGCGTCAGTTGCCCCGTCGACGGGGCAAGCATACGGTAAGGCATGGGAAGAGTGGACACGACTAGTAGCAGGCAGACGGGTTGACCAATGTGAACAAGCCAGATCACAAGTCACCATAGAATTTCTCCACCAGCTAATGATGAGGGGCATATCAGGGGCGTCAGCGCAGCGGTGTCTGACCGGAGTAGCATTTCACTTCCAACTACTGAATTGGGGAGATGTGACAAAGATTCATCATCAGACAATCCATAAAAGGGTGGAAAAGGGGTCAGCCAAGTCAGGAGTGTAGACGTCCCGTCCCGTGTCACTAAAACTGATTTCTCACATCATATCCCTAACACCATTAACATGACACTCACAATTTGAAGCAACACTACTGTCTACTGCATTTGTGATCGCCTTCTTCGGGGCACTATGCATAAGCGAATTAGTCCCTCAATCCAAAATTAGCACCAGTGGAGGCTTATTACACCAGGACGTAGTCATAGCCAATAATGCAATACGTCTACGCATACACAAATCGAAAATGGTTCCAGCGGGCAGGGGCACTTGGGTACTTCTACAACCCACAAACGGTACACTGAGTCGGGTAACAATAGTAAAACCATATCTAACCATCAGATCACAAAGTAATTTGTTCCTATCACACATTGATGGGACGCCATTAGCAAGATACCAGTTCCAAGCTATATTTAATAAATGCATAACATCGGCAGGGAACCACCCCAAAGATTACGGGACACACTCATTCCGCATAGGCGCGGCCACAGAAGCAGCAAGAGCAGGACTGTCAGAAACGGAAGTTCAGAGGATAGAGAGATGGTGATCCACGTGTTTGGCAAGATACATAAGACCGGACTTGTTATCCTAACGTGGTTTGTTTCTTTTACAGGTGACGCTAAGCCAACAGTGTGGGTGATAGGCCACTCGTATATATATTGGGCAGATTAAAGGGCAAAAGTCCGCCCAGGCGGGAGGAAATTAGAGTTTCATAACACATATTTCAACTGGAGAGGTATTAGAGGCCTGCTATGGCCACAGGTACTAATGGAGGTAATCAAGGTAGGGAGAGAGGCAAGATGTCTGGTCATCTTAGTTATACAGGCCGGGGGAAACAACCTAGGTCATCACAAGAGCGCATAACTAATGGCAATAATGAAACTAGACACTGAGCGCTTCAGAGAATTTTTCACAAAACTAGCTATAGTATGGTCAGAGATTGTGCCGATAGCGGCATGGCAAGGTGCGCGAGACATCACGGCCATCGAACGGACAAGGCGGGTAATAAATATTCGGATGGCAAAATTTAGAAGAGACAGAGGCGGTGTAGTGGTACGACACCGACAACTGGAAGGAGATAAAGCAGGCCTCATACGGCCCGACGATGTTCACTTAATGGATATTGGACTGGACATATTCCTGTCAGGACTCCAGGACGGAGTGGAACAAGCGTTAAGAGTGATGGGTGGGGGTCAGAGTCCTGCATACGAGTACGCAGGATCCTCCGTGGCCTGGAAATAGAAAGGACATGTTGGAGAGTTACACTTGTTGGCCAAGTTGCCGGAGTGGAGACCCAGGGCATGCTGCAACAAGCTGAATTATTTTAGAAATAAAATGTCTTTCTAATGGAATGAGTATAAAGAGTTAATAAAGCTGTGACCGATCCTCACCCATCCAGTTGTAAGAGTTACATTATTGTATTGTCAAGGAAAGGGGGGCGGTAGGGGGACTGAGCGTCTGGGTTTGGTTGGGGGTCCCCACAGTCTGCCTAGGCTAGATGCATTTAAAAATTCTTATTAGATACACAGGCGGTGCAGCTTGCTTCGCAGCTGGGCTACTACGCCCAAAGTATTGCCTAGGCTAGATGCAGTTAAAAATTCTACGCTGACTAGCAGACACTGAAGATTTGGAGCAGACCTCTGAGTAAACAGCTCTTCAGACTCAATCATCTGTGTTACCCCAAGCCATAGTGTATGTAGTTTCTTACAGTTAAAAGGGGGGGGGAGCGACCCAACCCACCTGGAATTGACGATGCCAACGTCACGTAAGACACAGCAAGGGGACTCCAAAAAGAGTTTCCATTTTTTCCCAAAATTGTGGCACAGACACCACTTAACCCTAGAACGCATACCTGGGGCCTCGCAGTCCCGCTCTGTTAATTGTTTTCTATTTTCTGCAAGATTACTTTAGTTAGAATTTTGAAACTCTAGGTATTCTTCATGTATATAGTTGTTTGTCATTTGAGTTTGAGTTATTCAATGTTATTTGCACACGGGCCTAAAAGGCCCCAGGTATAAGAAAGTGTAGATTTTTATGGTCATGCGTTCTAGGGTTAAGTGGCATCAATTGCCCCACAGTTGCTTAAAACGGTTGGTGAGGTGATATTACCAAATCCTCAAGCTTTTAGCCTCCCAAGGATAACACAGGATTAGAAAAGTCCTTGCGAATCCATGATTTGTTCATCTTTATGAACGTGAGTCTGTCTACATTCTCAGTGGACAGCCGCGTGCGCTTATCTGTCAGCACACCATCAGCAGCGCTGAACACACGTTCAGAGAGAACACTGGCTGCAGGGCATGACAAGATCTCCAAGGCGTGAGTGGCGAGCTCCGGCCATTTTTCCAGATTGGAATACCAAAATGAGCAAGGGTCCAGTGACACAGTCATGGCTTCGATGTTCACTTGGAGATACTCCTGCACCATCCTCTCTAGGCATTGACTATGTGTCAGACTTCTTGTCTCCTGTGGCCTTGCAAAGGATGGTCTAAAAAAGTGGTGAAACGATTTCACAAAATTGCTGTTACCAGCAGATACTGTGTTACTGTTACGGTTTGAGTGATGAAGACTCGACAGTCCCGCGGTTGGCAAGTTAGAACTGTGAGATTCACTTCGTGCACCACTGGTGTTTTGTGGAAAAGCACATGTAAGATTCTGCAACAGCGTCTGCAGATACTCCTGCATGCGTCAATCCCTTTTTATGGCAGGAATTATTTTGGCAAATTTACTTTTGTACCGGGGATCTAAGAGTGTGGCAACCCAGTAGTCGAGATTACTTCGAATTCTGCAATCTGAGGGTCATGTTGCAGGTAGTGCAGCAAGAAGGCACTCATGTGTCTTGCGCATCCAGGAGGACCAAGTCCTTGTTGTGTTGGTAGCGAGGTAAGAATCATGCTTCTTTCCTCTGCCCTCTCCCCCCAACCTCGCACAACAGAAATGTGATCAAGGTCTCCCTCATCTGATGAGTCTTCCATGCCCATCGCCAGTTCATCCTCCACTTCTTCCTCGGCTCCTGCACCTTCCTCAACAGTTTGGCTGCTACCATGCTCCCTGTTTAATCCCTCTCCCCCACCCTCCCATGCCTGCCTCCTTGGTGCTGCCAACCGTCTGGACCTTGGAGATGTGATCCCTTCCGCATACGACTCCTCCTCTACTTCCTCCACCTCCTCTTGTCCGACCACCTGACTCTGAATTCTGTTTAATGTGTGCTCCAGCATGTAAATCACCGGAATAGTTATGCTGATAATGGCATCGTCGTCAGCACTAAACATCTTCGTCGCCATTTCAAAACTGTGCAGAAAGGTGTGTGGCGCCCCTGAGGGTGCAGTCACCACAGAGTTACTGCATCTCACCCAGAGGTGTGGTATCTCACCCTCAGGTAAGGAAGGCGTATGGCTCGGGACCCTAATACCTGCATCCAACACATACCCGCAGTGGGGTTAGGGCGAGATTGCTCCTAAGGGAGAGCACAGTCCCAGGTCCCTAGCTGGTGGGAGGATCCTATGTAGTGGGTGCTTAGGGGAGCAGCTTAGGGGAGCACATGACAGGGAGAGTATAAATAGGAAGCCATCTTAGAAAGAGCAAGCCAGTCAGAGGAGGAAAAGTGACAGGAGCAGAGGCTCGGCATGAGCTCTGCTCCGGAGGCGGGCCTAGCCTGGGAGGCCCAGGACTGAAGGAGAGAAGAGAGGAGTGGGAGCAGGAAGGCTCCAGGAACCGAAGGGACCCTAGGGCTACGGGCCTTGCAGAAGGCCACCTGTACTCCCGCTGCTACCAGGAGGTAGAGGGGTCAGGCCAGATAAGGGGAACCGGTCCCTCAACTAGAGGAGAAACAGCAAGGCTCAACTAGAAACGGGAGGCTGCAGCATTTCATGTACTGCAGGCAAAAGTCCACACCAGTCTCACTAAGAAGGTAGCCACATAGGACCCAGGGGACGGAACACAAGTCGCCTGCCAAGGCCCGAGGATACCGGATAGAAGTGTCACTGGGTGTGAGGTGCAGGGAGAAGGCCAGAGAAAGGACACACAGAAGGGGGTCCTGCTAAGTACTCCGGAGCTATCTGGGGGTGGACTGAGCCCCTCACTGAGTACGCACAGCACGATGGGTGAGATAGCTCTGGTACCTGTAATCTGGACTGCAACAACTGTAAGTAAAGATCTTGGGACTGCATCACACGGACTCTGTGTTCATTACTGACTCCCTGCACTACAACCACCATCATCCACCCACACTGCCCTGAAGCTACACTCTTCCTGTGGTGAGTAATAATACCATTGCAGCAAAACCACCAGCTTCAGAGGACTGTTCCGCAGCGGCGGCCCCTTTGGCCGCACTCCACAGGTGGCGTAGTTGGACATTATAAAATCCATATATACAAATTACCGTTGGATTGACCGCCCTGGGTCACGTACCGGGTCACCGCCACAGTGACTACAACCCCCAGCGTCTACCGGCCCGGCTCCGGGTACCCCACGGCCCAGGGGGCGCGTCAACTTCATAGGTCCCTGATCTGAGACCACTCCTGCTGTGTGATTTGCCCCACCTCTGGATCTTGTTGACCCAGGCTATACGTCAGAAACTATTGCACCAGGGCTTGTCGGTGCTGCCATAGTCGCTGCAACATGTGCAGAGTTGAATTCCACCGTGTCGGCACATCGCATTTCAGCCGGTGAACTGGCAGGCCCAGCGACTTCTGTAGAGATGTAAGTCGTTGAGCTGCGGGATGCGAATGGCGGAAGTGAGCACACAGCGACCGTGCCCTCTGCAGAAGGCCATCTAGTCCGGGATAGTAGGCTAAAAACTTATGGACAACCAGGTTCAACACGTGAGCCATACAAGGCACGTGTGTAACATTGCGAAGGGCCGCACCCAGGTTTGCAGCATTGTCGCACACGGCCTTCCCTGGTTGCAGGTCCAGTGGAGACAACCATTCATGAAACTGGGTCTCCAGAGCTGACCACAAGTCCTCAGCTGTGTGACTCACATTTCCCAGACATTTCAAAGTAAACACTGATGCCGTTGAGCCCTGCTGCCAGCATAGTAAGGAGGTGTGCAGTTAGAAAGCAGGTGGCATTACCAGACAGGCTTTGGGTGCAGGTGGAGGACCGAGAGGAGGTTGAGGAGGCAGAAGCAGTGGAGGAACTTCTAGATAAAGAGGATTGACGTACAACTCGCGGGGACGGCAAGACTTGGACAGCAGCCCCTTGTCCTGCTGTCACCATAGTTACCCAGTGCCCTGTCAGCGACATGTAACGCCCCTGTCCATGCCTACTCGTCCAAGTGTCTGTGGTGAAATGCACCCTGTCACACACAGAGTTTCTCAAAGAAGCGGTGATGTTGTGTGCGACATGCTGGTGGAGCACAGGCACACCTTTCTTTGAGAAGTAGTGCCGACTGGGCATCTGGTACTGGGGCACTGCGACGGACATAAGGTCTCAAAAATCCACTGTGTCCTCCAGGCGGAAAGGCAGCATTTCTGTAGCCAACAGCTTGCAGATGGTGAAATTCAACCTCTTAGCTTTCTCATGGCTAGGAGGAAATGGTCTTTTACTTGTCCACATCTGAGGGACTGAGGGCTGGCTGTTGTGCTTTGACGGGGTTGAGTAGGGTGTCCCTGGCAAACTGCCGGTCTGTGAGGAAGATGCAGGCGGACATGTTAGGTTGCCTTGATCCAAAGGTGGTGCTCTCGATGTCAGAGAGCTCGCAACACCAGCAGCTGTTTCCACTTCCCAATGAACTGACGACCTGCCAATCACACTGGCTGTTGCAGGTAAAGAGGTGGCAGGTCTGCGTCCAAAAACATGTGTGACTGCTGTCCCCCCAGTCACAGAGGATGAAGAGGCCGCGGATGCACAAGATGGGGCAGACGGTGGTTGGCCCAGCCTGCTAGGCCGCATTGTAACACAGTGAGCTTCCCACTGCAACTTATGCTTCATATCCATGTGACGGTACATGCATGAAGTACACAAACTATGGATTTTTTGGCCTTTACTTAGCTTTTGGTGACAAATATTACAGATAACACGAGTTGGGTCATCCTTATCGATCTGAATAAATGCCCAGGCTATGCAAGGCTTAGAGCCCATGCGACCTGAAGAGCCACTACGACTTGTGGTCAGAGGCAGAGTTGTGTTTGAGGATGCAGTTGTTGACGTGCTTCCAGTACTCCGTCTCTGTCCAGGAAGGCGCAACCTAACCTCGTCGTCAATAGCATCTGTGACGCCCCGCTGCGCTTGGTATCACAAATCCTAGAAGAGTGTATTGATGGAATCCTCCACAAGAGGCCCCCATAAACATTCACACATCTCCACCTTCCACCTCAGACCAGCAGAGGGAGCCCGTTAGGGATATAAATAGGGAAGGTGGAGCTAGGCAGTTCAGTTCCTCTGAAGAGTTCCTGCAGTAGAGAAGCCTAAGAGAGGTCAGTCTGCAGTGGAGCTCAGTCTAGTCTAGAGAACTCAGTTAATAGTTCAGCAGTGGAGCACGAGGCTCCTGCTAGCTAGATTCAGGGAGCCCAGATAGAGCTTAAGGTGTGCCAGCGTCATAAGATCGGTGAAGCGCGGCAAGCTGCCGTTAGTGTGTATAGCCTATTGAGGGCCCGAGTAGGCCGAAGGCGAGTGGCGAGTTAGTACATAAGGGGCAGAGGAGCTTAACCAGCTCACCCCGAAGCATTTACCGGACACCGGATCCGAGCTTACCGGGATCTCTATGACCCAGTAAGGCATAACCGGAATCCCTGGAGAACTACAAGTCCCAGGATTGCTAAGGTGCTGATACGTAACAGAGCCAGGAGACGCTTAGGCCCCGCATACTGGGAGCGTGAACTTCAAGAGAAGGCCCTACCACAAGGTCAGCCAGCGCAGGACAGAGACAAAGTTAGGCCTAGCTCCAGGCAGGTCAGAAACTTACTGCGCAGAGGCAAGAAACAGGAGGCCCTACACCCGCTCATTGGGGAGGATCCTGATATGCACCCTTCACCCTACAGTGCTCCAGGATGTGCCTGAATTTCCTCCAGTAAAAGGTACTGAAGTGACTACCGTGTCCGTTTCCGTTCTTGCTCTGACCCAGCTGGGTCTCGCCTGTCCTGCATTCGCCCTGCATACGCTGCCCTGAGACCTAGCTCCACCTGTGGGGAACTATACCATCGAGCTGCCTTATCACGGGCCTCAGTGGACTGCTGCAGCGCTGGTGCTTCTCACCAGATACCACAGGTGGTGTCACAAACTCTTATAAAATTAACAATTATCCACCCTTTTAAAGAGTGACCCCAGGGTACGGGCCAGGGAGCCGACCACCGCGACATCCCAAAGGCCAGGCAAAGGCCCGGGTGACCTCATCGACTGGCTGACTGTGGGTTGACAGTAAGTGGGATCTCCAACCTTGTCATCATCACCCTGTGTGTTATCACACCCGTCGTCCTCAAAGCCAACCTCTTCCTGCCCTGACCGAAAAGTCAAGTTGTCGCTCCAATCAGGTATTTGAGTCTCATCATCGTCTTCATCATTGTCTCCACCAACAGGAGTTACAGTTTGGGAACGAGGGTCTACATTATGCTCAGAACCTTCTTCATCTGGTCCTGGATCCGACTTATAAAGATTCTGGGCATCAGTGCAGATCATTTCCTCGTCTGGATTAACAGAAGCTCTGGAGCAGACCTCCATTTCCCAGGCTATAGTATGAGTAAACAGCTGTGCAGACTCAACCATCTGTGTTACCCCATACTCAGACGGGCAGCTGGAGACTTGGGAGCTGTGAGGAAGCAAGTGCGATTGGGGTGACACCTCTGAGGACTGGAGTATTTGTGATGTTGAAGTTGAGGTGGAGGAGAGCCCACTTGAAGGAGCACTTGATATCCGCTGAAGCACCTGCTGTTTTTGTGCCTCATCTGGAATTTGTAGCGATGGGCGTGTCCGTAACAAAGGGATCGTATCACATTGTCCACGAAAAGAAGTTGACATGTTAGTTTGGCTGGAAGATGGTCTTTCTTCTGCAGGTGTTAGTCCCCCCCCACCGCGGGGGGCTCGACCCACCAGCGGACAGGCACCAGTATTAGGAGAGGGGGGCTGGCCGTCAGGGTCCACCGCGGCTCTGGCACAAACCCGGTGACACGGAGGTGGCACGGGCAGGAACGGACTGGTCGTGTCGGCTTCTCACTTTTTGGATTTTAGAAGGGCATGACATGCCTATATCTGTGTCTCCCCCTCCTTTTACTCCTCCACCTCTTTTCTTTTCGCATGACTATATGTACTTGTCACTTTTCCATGTGTTAGTTATGTCTTCTGAGCAGTTTGTCAGCTTTTGGACACCTTTGAAAGTGTTTTCTATATGTCTCTATGTGTTTTTGTTTGCCTGCCATTGGTTTTAACGGTGTTCGAAGGTGTTCGACGAACAGTTCGACGAACAGTTCGGCGAACACACGGGTGTTCGACGAACCGAACCGAACTCGAACACTACGGGGGTGGCTCAACACTAGAATATATATCCCACGGGGGTAAAATTGAAAAAAGTTGAAAAAAATTTTTTTTTGGACTTAGTCATTTTTCCGGCGTTTATCAGACTTTCAGATAGGGCAAATGTCAGTGAGTGTTCCGATTTCAGTTCCAGAGCGATTCGCCCAATGAGTCCTTGATATTTAGGCGTTTTCAGCCAATATTTTGGATTTTTGAAAATTTCACGTTTTTGTGAAAATATCCACTAAATGAGGGAATAATATATGTGAGGGTACCCCAGGAGAATTCCAAATATGTGTGTGTAGAATATATATCCCACGGTTGTAAAATTGAAAAAAGTTTAAAAAAATTTTTTTTGGGACTTAGTCATTTTTCCGGCGTTTATCAGACTTTCAGATAGGGCAAATGTCAGTGAGCGTTCCGATTTCAGTTCCAGAGCGATTCGCCCAATGAGTCCTTGATATTTAGGCGTTTTCAGCCAATATTTTGGATTTTTGAAAATTTCTCTTTTTTGTGAAAATATCCACTAAATGAGGGAATAATATGTGTGAGGGTACCCCAGGAGAGTTCCAAATGTGTGTGGGTAGAATATATATCCCACGGGGGTAAAATTGAAAAAAGTTGAAAAATTTTTTTCTTTTGGACTTAGTCATTTTTCCAGCGTTTATCAGACTTTCAGATAGGGGAAATGTCAGTGAGCGTTCCGATTTCAGTTCCAGAGCGATTCGCCCAATGAGTCCTTGATATTTAGTCGTTTTCAGCCAATTTTTTGGATTTTTGAAAATTTCACTTTTTTGTGAAAATATCCACTAAATGAGGGAATAATATGTGTGAGGGTACCCCAGGAGAGTTCCAAACGTGTGTGGGTAGAATATATATGTCACAGGGGTAAAATTGAAAAAAACATTTTTTGGACTTAGTCATTTTTCTGGCGTTTATCAGACTTTAAGATAGGCCAAATGTCAGTGAGCGTTCCGATTTCAGTTCCAGAGCGATTCGCGCAATGAGTCCTTGATATTTAGTCGTTTTCAGCCAATTTTCTGGATTTTTGAAAATTTCACTTTTTTGTGAAAATATCCACTAAATGAGGGAATAATATGTGTGAGGGTACCCCAGGAGAATTCCAAATGTGTGTGGGTAGAATATATATACCCCACGGGGGTAAAATTGAAAAAAATTTTATTTGGACTTAGTCATTTTTCTGGCGTTTATCAGATTTTCAGAGAGGGCAAATGTCAGAGAGCGTTCCGATTTCAGTTCCAGAGCGATTCGCCCAATGAGTCCTTGATATTTAGTCGTTTTCAGCCAATATTTTTGATTTTTGAAAATTTCACTTTTTTGTGAAAATATCCACTAAATGAGGGAATAATATGTGTGAGGGTACCCCAGGAGAATTGCAAATGTGTGTGGGTAGAATATATATCCCACGGGGGTAAAATTGAAAAAAGTTGAAAAAAAATTTTTTTCGACTTAGTCATTTTCCGGCGTTTATCAGACTTTCAGATAGGGCAAATGTCAGTGAGCGTTCCGATTTCAGTTCCAGAGCGATTCGCCCAATGAGTCCTTGATATTTAGTCGTTTTCAGCCAATATTTTTGATTTTTGAAAATTTCACTTTTTTGTGAAAATATCCACTAAATGAGGGAATAATATGTGTGAGGGTACCCCAGGAGAATTCCAAATGTGTGTGTGTAGAATATATATCCCACGGTTGTAAAATTGAAAAAAGTTTAAAAAAATTTTTTTTGGGACTTAGTCATTTTTCCGGCGTTTATCAGACTTTCAGATAGGGCAAATGTCAGTGAGCGTTCCGATTTCAGTTCCAGAGCGATTCGCCCAATGAGTCCTTGATATTTAGGCGTTTTCAGCCAATTTTTTGGATTTTTGAAAATTTCTCTTTTTTGTGAAAATATCCACTAAATGAGGGAATAATATGTGTGAGGGTACCCCAGGAGAGTTCCAAATGTGTGTGGGTAGAATATATATCCCACGGGGGTAAAATTGAAAAAAGTTGAAAAATTTTTTTTTTTTGGACTTAGTCATTTTTCCAGCGTTTATCAGACTTTCAGATAGGGGAAATGTCAGTGAGCGTTCCGATTTCAGTTCCAGAGCGATTCGCCCAATGAGTCCTTGATATTTAGTCGTTTTCAGCCAATTTTCTGGATTTTTGAAAATTTCACTTTTTTGTGAAAATATCCACTAAATGAGGGATTAATATGTGTGAGGGTACCCCAGGAGAGTTCCAAACGTGTGTGGGTAGAATATATATGTCACAGGGGTAAAATTGAAAAAAACATTTTTTGGACTTAGTCATTTTTCTGGCGCTTATCAGACTTTCAGATAGGCCAAATGTCAGTGAGCATTCCGATTTCAGTTCCAGAGCGATTCGCGCAATGAGTCCTTGATATTTAGTCGTTTTCAGCCAATTTTCTGGATTTTTGAAAATTTCACTTTTTTGTGAAAATATCCACTAAATGAGGGAATAATATGTGTGAGGGTACCCCAGGAGAATTCCAAATTTGTGTGGGTAGAATATATATACCCCACGGGGGTAAAATTGAAAAAAATTTTTTTTGGATTTAGTCATTTTTCTGGCGTTTATCAGATTTTCAGAGAGGGCAAATGTCAGAGAGCGTTCCGATTTCAGTTCCAGAGCGATTCGCCCAATGAGTCCTTGATATTTAGTGGTTTTCAGCCAATATTTTTGATTTTTGAAAATTTCACTTTTTTGTGAAAATATCCACTAAATGAGGGAATAATATGTGTGAGGGTACCCCAGGAGAATTCCAAATGTGTGTGTGTAGAATATATATCCCACGGTTGTAAAATTGAAAAAAGTTGAAAAAAATTTTTTGGGGATTTAGTCATTTTTCCGGCGTTTATCAGACTTTCAGATAGGGCAAATGTCAGTGAGTGTTCCGATTTCAGTTCCAGAGCGATTCGCCCAATGAGTCCTTGATATTTAGTCGTTTTCAGACAATTTTTGGGATTTTTGAAAATTTCACTTTTTTGTGAAAATATCCACTAAATGAGGGAATAATATGTGTGAGGGTATCCCAGGAGAGTTCCAAACGTGTGTGGGTAGAATATATATCTCACAGGGGTAAAATTGAAAAAAACATTTTTTGGACTTAGTCATTTTTCCGGCGTTTATCAGACTTTCAGATAGGCCAAATGTCAGTGAGCGTTCCGATTTCAGTTCCAGAGCGATTCGCGCAATGAGTCCTTGATATTTAGTCGTTTTCAGCCAATTTTCTGGATTTTTGAAAATTTCACTTTTTTGTGAAAATATCCACTAAATGAGGGAATAATATGTGTGAGGGTACCCCAGGAGAATTCCAAATGTGTGTGGGTAGAATATACATCCCACGGGGGTAAAATTGAAAAAAGTTGAAAAAAATTTTTTTTTGGACTTAGTCATTTTTCCGGCGTTTATCAGACTTTCAGATAGGGCAAATGTCAGTGAGCGTTCCGATTTCAGTTCCGGAGAGATTCGCCCAATGAGTCCTTGATATTTAGGCGTTTTCAGCCAATATTTTGGATTTTTGAAAATTTCACTTTTTTGTGAAAATATCCACTAAATGAGGGAATAATATGTGTGAGGGTACCCCAGGAGAATTCCAAATGTGTGTGTGTAGAATATATATCCCACGGTTGTAAAATTGAAAAAAGTTTAAAAAAATTTTTTTTTCGACTTAGTCATTTTTCCGGCGTTTATCAGACTTTCAGATAGGGCAAATGTCAGTGAGCGTTCCGATTTCAGTTCCAGAGCGATTCGCCCAATGAGTCCTTGATATTTAGTCGTTTTAAGCCAATATTTTTGATTTTTGAAAATTTTACTTTTTTGTGAAAATATCCACTAAATGAGGGAATAATATGTGTGAGGGTACCCCAGGAGTATTCCAAATGTGTGTGGGTAGAATATATATCCCACGGGGGTAAAATTGAAAAAAATTTTTTTTGGACTTAGTCATTTTTCTGGCGTTTATCAGACTTTCAGAGAGGGCAAATGTCAGAGAGCGTTCCGATTTCAGCTCCAGAGCGATTCGCCCAATGAGTCCTTGATATTTAGTCGTTTTCAGCCAATATTTTTGATTTTTGAAAATTTCACTTTTTTGTGAAAATATCCACTAAATGAGGGAATAATATATGTGAGGGTACCCCAGGAGAATTCCAAATGTGTGTGGGTAGAATATATATCCCACGGGGGTAAAATTGAAAAAAGTTGAGAAAAATTTTTTTTAGACTTAGTCATTTTTCTGGCGTTTATCAGACTTTCAGATAGGGCAAATGTCAGTGAGCGTTCCGATTTCAGTTCCAGAGCGATTCGCCCAATGAGTCCTTGATATTTAGGCGTTTTCAGCCAATATTTTGGATTTTTGAAAATTTCTCTTTTCTGTGAAAATATCCACTAAATGAGGGAATAATATGTGTGAGGGTACCCCAGGAGAGTTCCAAATGTGTGTGGGTAGTATATATATCCCACGGAGGTAAAATTGAAAAAAGTTGAACAATTTTTTTTTTTTTGGACTTAAACGCTGGAAAAATGACTATCAGACTTTCAGATAGGGGAAATGTCAGTGAGCATTACGATTTCAGTTCCAGAGCGATTCGCCCAATGAGTCCTTGATATTTAGTCGTTTTCAGACAATTTTCTGGATTTTTGAAAATTTCACTTTTTTGTGAAAATATCCACTACATGAGGGAATAATATGTGTGAGGGTACCCCAGGAGAGTTCCAAATGTGTGTGGGTAGAATATATATCTCACGGGGGTAAAATTGAAAAAAAAATTTTTTGGACTTAGTCATTTTTCTGGCGTTTATCAGACTTTCAGATAGGCCAAATGTCAGTGAGCGTTCCGATTTCAGTTCCAGAGCGATTTGCGCAATGAGTCCTTGATATTTAGTCGTTTTCAGCCAATTTTCTGGATTTTTGAAAATTTCACTTTTTTGTGAAAATATCCACTAAATGAGGGAATAATATGTGTGAGGGTACCCCAGGAGAATTCCAAATGTGTGTGTGTAGAATATATATCCTACACGGGTAAAATTGAAAAAAATATTTTTTGGACTTAGTCATTTTTCTGGTGTTTATCAGACTTTCAGAGAGGGCAAATGTTAGAGAGCGTTCCGATTTCAGTTCCAGAGCGATTCGCCCAATGAGTCCTTGATATTTAGTCGTTTTCAGCCAATATTTTTGATTTTTGAAAATTTCACTTTTTTGTGAAAATATCCACTAAATGAGGGAATAATATGTGTGAGGGTACCCCAGGAGAATTCCAAATGTGTGTGGGTAGAATATATATCCCACGGGGGTAAAATTGAAAAAAGTTGAAAAAAATTTTTTTTCGACTTAGTCATTTTTCCGGCGTTTATCAGACTTTCAGATAGGGCAAATGTCAGTGAGCATTCCGATTTCAGTTCCAGAGCGATTCGCCCAATGAGTCCTTGATATTTAGTCGTTTTCAGCCAATATTTTGGATTTTTGAAAATTTCACTTTTTTGTGAAAATATCCACTAAATGAGGGAATAATATGTGTGAGGGTACCCCAGGAGAATTCCAAATGTGTGTGGGTAGAATATATATCCCACGGGGGTAAAATTGAAAAAAATTTTTTTTGGACTTAGGCATTTTTCTGGCGTTTATCAGACTTTCAGAGAGGGCAAATGTCAGAGAGCGTTCCGATTTCAGTTCCAGAGCGATTCGCCCAATGAGTCCTTGATATTTAGTCGTTTTCAGCCAATATTTTTGATTTTTGAAAATTTCACTTTTTTCTGAAAATATCCACTAAATGAGGGAATAATATGTGTGAGGGTACCCCAGGAGAATTCCAAATGTGTGTGGGTAGAATATATATCCCACGGGGGTAAAATTGAAAAAAGTTGAGAAAAATTTTTTTTGGACTTAGTCATTTTTCCGGCGTTTATCAGACTTTCAGATAGGGCAAATGTCAGTGAGCGTTTCGATTTCAGTTCCAGAGCGATTCGCCCAATGAGTCCTTGATATTTAGGCGTTTTCAGCCAATATTTTGGATTTTTGAAAATTTCTCTTTTCTGTGAAAATATCCACTAAATGAGGGAATAATATGTGTGAGGGTACCCCAGGAGAGTTCCAAATGTGTGTGGGTAGTATATATATCCCACGGAGGTAAAATTGAAAAAAGTTGAACAATTTTTTTTTTTTTGGACTTAAACGCTGGAAAAATGACTATCAGACTTTCAGATAGGGGAAATGTCAGTGAGCATTACGATTTCAGTTCCAGAGCGATTCGCCCAATGAGTCCTTGATATTTAGTCGTTTTCACACAATTTTCTGGATTTTTGAAAATTTCACTTTTTTGTGAAAATATCCACTAAATGAGGGAATAATATGTGTGAGGGTACCCCAGGAGAGTTCCAAATGTGTGTGGGTAGAATATATATCTCACGGGGGTAAAATTGAAAAAAAAATTTTTTGGACTTAGTCATTTTTCTGGCGTTTATCAGACTTTCAGATAGGCCAAATGTCAGTGAGCGTTCCGATTTCAGTTCCAGAGCGATTCACGCAATGAGTCCTTGATATTTAGTCGTTTTCAGCCAATTTTCTGGATTTTTGAAAATTTCTCTTTTTGGTGAAAATATCCACTAAATGAGGGAATAATATGTGTGAGGGTACCCCAGGAGAATTCCAAATGTGTGTGTGTAGAATATATATCCTACACGGGTAAAATTGAAAAAAATTTTTTTTGGACTTAGTCATTTTTCTGGTGTTTATCAGACTTTCAGAGAGGGCAAATGTCAGAGAGCGTTCCGATTTCAGTTCCAGAGCGATTCGCCCAATGAGTCCTTGATATTTAGTCGTTTTCAGCCAATATTTTTGATTTTTGAAAATTTCACTTTTTTGTGAAAATATCCACTAAATGAGGGAATAATATGTGTGAGGGTACCCCAGGAGAGTTCCAAATGTGTGTGGGTAGAATATATATCTCACGGGGGTAAAATTGAAAAAAAAATTTTTTGGACTTAGTCATTTTTCTGGCGTTTATCAGACTTTCAGATAGGCCAAATGTCAGTGAGCGTTCCGATTTCAGTTCCAGAGCGATTCACGCAATGAGTCCTTGATATTTAGTCGTTTTCAGCCAATTTTCTGGATTTTTGAAAATTTCTCTTTTTGGTGAAAATATCCACTAAATGAGGGAATAATATGTGTGAGGGTACCCCAGGAGAATTCCAAATGTGTGTGTGTAGAATATATATCCTACACGGGTAAAATTGAAAAAAATTTTTTTTGGACTTAGTCATTTTTCTGGTGTTTATCAGACTTTCAGAGAGGGCAAATGTCAGAGAGCGTTCCGATTTCAGTTCCAGAGCGATTCGCCCAATGAGTCCTTGATATTTAGTCGTTTTCAGCCAATATTTTTGATTTTTGAAAATTTCACTTTTTTGTGAAAATATCCACTAAATGAGGGAATAATATGTGTGAGGGTACCCCAGGAGAGTTCCAAACGTGTGTGGGTAGAATATATATCTCACAGGGGTAAAATTGAAAAAAACATTTTTTGGACTTATTCATTTTTCTGGCGTTTATCAGACTTTCAGATAGGCCAAATGTCAGTTAGCGTTCCGATTTCAGTTCCAGAGAGATTCGCGCAATGAGTCCTTGATATTTAGTTGTTTTCAGCCAATTTTCTGGATTTTTGAAAATTTCACTTTTTTGTGAAAATATCCACTAAATGAGGGAATAATATGTGTGAGGGTACCCCAGGAGAATTCCAAATGTGTGTGTGTAGAATATATATCCCACGGTTGTAAAATTGAAAAAAATTGAAAAAATTTTTTTTGGGGATTTAGTCATTTTTCCGGCGTTTATCAGACTTTCAGATAGGGCAAATGTCAGTGAGCGTTCCGATTTCAGTTCCAGAGCGATTCGCCCAATGAGTCATTGATATTTAGTAGTTTTCAGCCAATTTTCTGGATTTTTTAAAATTTCACTTTTTTGTGAAAATATCCACTAAATGAGGGAATAATATGTGTGAGGGTACCCCAGGAGAATTCCAAATGTGTGTGGGTAGAATATATATCCCACGGGGGTAAAATTGAAAAAAGTTGAAAAATTTTTTTTTTCGACTTAGTCATTTTTCCGGCGTTTATCAGACTTTCAGATAGGGCAAATGTCAGGGAGCGTTCCGATTTCAGTTCCAGAGCGACTCGCCCAATGAGTCCTTGATATTTAGTCGTTTTAAGCCAATATTTTTGATTTTTGAAAATTTTACTTTTTTGTGAAAATATCCACTAAATGAGGGAATAATATGTGTGAGGGTACCCCAGGAGTATTCCAAATGTGTGTGGGTAGAATATATATCCCACGGGGGTAAAATTGAAAAAAATTTTTTTTGGACTTAGTCATTTTTCTGGCGTTTATTAGACTTTCAGAGAGGGCAAATGTCAGAGAGCGTTCCGATTTCAGTTCCAGAGCAATTCGCCCAATGAGTCCTTGATATTTAGTCGTTTTCAGCCAATATTTTTGATTTTTGAAAATTTCACTTTTTTGTGAAAATATCCACTAAATGAGGGAATAATATGTGTGAGGGTACCCCAGGAGAGTTCCAAATGTGTGTGGGTAGAATATATATCCCACGGAGGTAAAATTGAAAAAAGTTGAACAATTTTTTTTTTTTTGGACTTAAACGCTGGAAAAATGACTATCAGACTTTCAGATAGGGGAAATGTCAGTGAGCATTACGATTTCAGTTCCAGAGCGATTCGCCCAATGAGTCCTTGATATTTAGTCGTTTTCAGACAATTTTCTGGATTTTTGAAAATTTCACTTTTTTGTGAAAATATCCACTAAATGAGGGAATAATATGTGTGAGGGTACCCCAGGAGAGTTCCAAATGTGTGTGGTAGAATATATATCTCACGGGGGTAAAATTGAAAAAAAAATTTTTTGGACTTAGTCATTTTTCTGGCGTTTATCAGACTTTCAGATAGGCCAAATGTCAGTGAGCGTTCCGATTTCAGTTCCAGAGCGATTCGCCCAATGAGTCCTTGATATTTAGTCGTTTTCAGCCAATATTTTGGAGTTTTGAAAATTTCACTTTTTTGTGAAAATATCCACTAAATGAGGGAATAATATGTGTGAGGGTTCCCCAGGAAAGTTCCAAATGTGTGTGGGTAGAATATATATCTCACGGGGGTAAAATTGAAAAAAAAATTTTTTGGACTTTGTCATTTTTCCGGCGTTTATCAGACTTTCAGATAGGGCAAATGTCAGTGAGCGTTCTGATTTCAGTTCCAGAGCGATTCGCCCAATGAGTCCTTGATATTTAGTCGTTTTCAGCTATATTTTTTGGATTTTTGAAAATGTCACTTTTTTGTGAAAATATCCACTAAATGAGGGAATAATATGTGTGAGGTTACCCCAGGAGAGTTCCAAATGTGTGTGGGTAGAATATATATCCCACGGGGGTAAAATTGAAAAAAGTTGAAAAAAATGTTTTTTTGGACTTAGTCACTTTTCCGGCGTTTATCAGACTTTCAGATAGGGCAAATGTCAGTGAGCGTTCCGATTTCAGTTCCAGAGCGATTCGCCCAATGAGTCCTTGATATTTAGTCGTTTTCAGCCAATATTTTGGATTTTTGAAAATTTCACTTTTTTGTGAAAATATCCACTAAATGAGGGAACAATATGTGTGAGGGTACCCCAGGAGAGTTCCAAATTTGTGTGGGTAGAATATACATCCCACGGGGGTAAAATTTAAAAAAGTTGAAAAAATTTTTTATTTGGACTTAGTCATTTTTCCGGCGTTTATCACACTTTCAGATAGGGAGTGAGCTAGGGAGTGAGCATTCCAATTTCAGTTCCAGAGCGATTCGCCCAATGAGTCATTGATATTTAGTAGTTTTCAGCCAATTTTCTGGATTTTTTAAAATTTCACTTTTTTGTGAAAATATCCACTAAATGAGGGAATAATATGTGTGAGGGTACCCCAGGAGAGTTCCAAATGTGTGTGGGTAGAATATATATCCCACGGGGGTAAAATTGAAAAAAGTAAAAAAAAAATTTTTTTTGGACTTAGTCTTTTTTCCGGCATTTGTCAGTCTTTCAGATAGGGGAATTGTCAGTGATCGTTCCGAATTCAGTTCCAGAGCGATTCGCCCAATGAGATCTTGATATCTAGTCGTATTCAGCCAATTTTCGGGATTTTTGAAAATTTCACTTTTTTGTGAAAATATCCACTAAATGAGGGAATAATATGTGTGAGGGTACCCCAGTAGAGTTCCAAATGTGTGTGGGTAGAATATATATCCCACGGGGGTAAAATTGAAAAAAGTTGGAAAAATTTTTTTTTCGGACTTAGTCATTTTTCCGGCGTTTATCAGACTTTCAGATAGGGGAAATGTCAGTGAGCGTTCCGATATCAGTTCCAGAGCGATTCGCCCAATGAGTCCTTGATATTTAGTCTTTTTCAGCCAATTTTCAGGATTTTTGAAAATTTCACTTTTTTTGTGAAAATATCCGCTAAATGACGGAATAATATGTGTGAGGGTACCCCAGGAGAGTTCCAAATGTGTGTGGGTAGAATATATATCCCACGGGGGTAAAATTGAAAAAAGTAAAAAAAAAATTTTTTTTGGACTTCGTCTTTTTTCCGGCATTTGTCAGTCTTTCAGATTGGGGAATTGTCAGTGATCATTCCGATTTCAGTTCCAGAGCGATTCGCCCAATGAGATCTTGATATTTAGTCGTTTTCAGCCAATTTTCGGGATTTTTGAAAATTTCACTTTTTTGTGAAAATATCCACTAAATGAGGGAGGGTACCCCAGGACAGTTCCAAATGTGTGTGGGTAGAATATATATCCCACGGGGGTAAAATTGAAAAAAGTTGAAAAATATATTTTTTTGGACTTAGTCATTTTTCCGGCATTTGTCAGACTTTCAGATTGGGGAAATGTCAGTGAGCGTTCCGATTTCAGTTCCAGAGCGATTCACCCAATGAGTCCTTGTTATTTAGTCGTTTTCAGCCACTTTTCTGGATTTTTGAAAATTTCACTTTTTTGTGAAAATATCCACTAAATGAGGGAATAATATGTGTGAGGGTACCCCAGGAGAGTTCCAAATGTGTAGAATACATATCCCACGGAGGTAAAATTGAAAAAAGTTAAAAAAAATTTATTTTTGGACTTAGTCATTTTTCCGGCGTTTATCAGACTTTCAGATAGGGAGTGAGCTAGGGAGTGAGCGTTCCGATTTCAGTTCCAGAGCGATTCGCCCAATGAGTCATTGATATTTAGTCGTTTTCAGCCAATTTTCTGGATTTTTGAAAATTTCACTTTTTTGTGAAAATATCCACTAAATGAGGGAATAATATGTGTGAGGGTACCCCAGGAGAGTTCCAAATGTTTGTGGTAGAATATATATCCCACGGGGGTAAAATTGAAAAAAGTTGGAAAAAAATTTTTTTTGGACTTAGTCATTTTTCCGGCGTTTATCAGACTTTCAGATAGGGGAAATGTCAGTGAGCGTTCCGATTTCAGTTCCAGAGCGATTCGCCCAATGAGTCCTTGATATTTAGTCTTTTTCAGCCAATATTCTGGATTTTTGAAAATTTCACTTTTTTGTGAAAATATCCACTAAATGAGGGAATAATATGTGTGAGGGTACCCCAGGAGAGTTCCAAATGTGTGTGGGTAGAATATATATCCCACGGGGGTAAAATTGAAAAAAGTAAAAAAATTATTTTTTTTGGACTTAGTCATTTTTCCGGCGTTTATCAGACTTTCAGATAGGGGAAATGTCAGTGAGCGTTCCGATTTCAGTTCCAGAGCGATTCGCCCAATGAGTCCTTGATATTTAGTCTTTTTCAGCCAATATTCTGGATTTTTGAAAATTTCACTTTTTTGTGAAAATATCCACTAAATGAGGGAATAATATGTGTGAGGGTACCCCAGGAGAGTTCCAAATGTGTGTGGGTAGAATATATATCCCATGGGGGTAAAATTGAAAAAAGTTGGAAAAAAATTTTTTTTGGACTTAGTCATTTTTCCGGCATTTGTCAGACTTTCAGATTGGGGAATTGTCAGTGATCGTTCCGATTTCAGTTCCAGAGCGATTCGCCTAATGAGATCTTGATATTTAGTCGTTTTCAGCCAATTTTCTGGATTTTTGAAAATTTCACTTTTTTTGTGAAAATATCCACTAAATGAGGGAATAATATGTGTGAGGGTACCCGAGGAGAGATCCAAATGTGTGTGGGTAGAATATATATCCCACGGGGGTAAAATTGAAAAAAGTTGAAAAAAAATTTTTTTTCGACTTAGTCATTTTTCCTGCGTTTATCAGACTTTCAGATAGGGGAAATGTCAGTGAGCATTCCGATTTCAGTTCCAGAGCGATTCGCCCAATGAGTCCTTGATATTTAGTCGTTTTCAGCCAATTTTCTGGATTTTTGAAAATTTAACTTTTTTGTGAAAATATCCACTAAATGAGGGAATAATATGTGTGAGGGTACCCCAGGAGAGTTCCAAATGTGTGTGGGTAGAATATATATCCCACAGGGGTAAAATTGAAAAAAGTTTAAAAAATTTTTTTTTTGGTCTTAGTCATTTTTCCTGCGTTTATCAGACTTTCAGATAGGGGAAATGTCAGTGAGCATTCCGATTTCAGTTCCAGAGCCATTCGCCCAATGAGTCCTTGATATTTAGTCGTTTTCAGCCAATTTTCTGGATTTTTGAAAATTTCACTTTTTTGTGAAAATATCCACTAAAGGAGGGAATAATGTGTGTGAGGGTACCCCAGGAGAGTTCCAAATGTGTGTGGGTAGAATATATATCCCACAGGGGTAAAATTGAAAAAAGTTTAAAAAATTTTTTTTTTGGACTTAGTCATTTTTCCTGCGTTTATCAGACTTTCAGATAGGGGAAATGTCAGTGAGCATTCCGATTTCAGTTCCAGAGCGATTCGCCCAATGAGTCCTTGATATTTAGTCGTTTTCAGCCAATTTTCTGGTTTTTTGAAAATTTCACTTTTTTGTGAAAATATCCACTAAATGAGGGAATAATATGTGTGAGGGAACCCCAGGAGAGTTCCAAATGTGTGTGGGTAGAATATATATCCCACGGGGGTAAAATTGAAAAAAGTAAAAAAATTATTTTTTTTGGACTTAGTCATTTTTCCGGCGTTTATCAGACTTTCAGATAGGGGAAATGTCAGTGAGCGTTCCGATTTCAGTTCCAGAGCGATTCGCCCAATGAGTCCTTGATATTTAGTCTTTTTCAGCCAATATTCTGGATTTTTGAAAATTTCACTTTTTTGTGAAAATATCCACTAAATGAGGGAATAATATGTGTGAGGGTACCCCAGGAGAGTTCCAAATGTGTGTGGGTAGAATATATATCCCATGGGGGTAAAATTGAAAAAAGTTGGAAAAAAATTTTTTTTGGACTTAGTCATTTTTCCGGCATTTGTCAGACTTTCAGATTGGGGAATTGTCAGTGATCGTTCCGATTTCAGTTCCAGAGCGATTCGCCTAATGAGATCTTGATATTTAGTCGTTTTCAGCCAATTTTCTGGATTTTTGAAAATTTCACTTTTTTTGTGAAAATATCCACTAAATGAGGGAATAATATGTGTGAGGGTACCCGAGGAGAGATCCAAATGTGTGTGGGTAGAATATATATCCCACGGGGGTAAAATTGAAAAAAGTTGAAAAAAAATTTTTTTTCGACTTAGTCATTTTTCCTGCGTTTATCAGACTTTCAGATAGGGGAAATGTCAGTGAGCATTCCGATTTCAGTTCCAGAGCGATTCGCCCAATGAGTCCTTGATATTTAGTCGTTTTCAGCCAATTTTCTGGATTTTTGAAAATTTAACTTTTTTGTGAAAATATCCACTAAATGAGGGAATAATATGTGTGAGGGTACCCCAGGAGAGTTCCAAATGTGTGTGGGTAGAATATATATCCCACAGGGGTAAAATTGAAAAAAGTTTAAAAAATTTTTTTTTTGGACTTAGTCATTTTTCCTGCGTTTATCAGACTTTCAGATAGGGGAAATGTCAGTGAGCATTCCGATTTCAGTTCCAGAGCGATTCGCCCAATGAGTCCTTGATATTTAGTCGTTTTCAGCCAATTTCATGGATTTTTGAAAATTTCACTTTTTTGTGAAAATATCCACTAAATGAGGGAATAATATGTGTGAGGGTACCCCAGGAGAGTTCCAAATGTGTGTGGGTAGAATATATATCCCACGGGGGTAAAATTGAAAAAAGTTGGAAAAAAATTTTTTTTGGACTTAGTCATTTTTCCGGCATTTGTCAGACTTTCAGATTGGGGAATTGTCAGTGATCGTTCCGATTTCAGTTCCAGAGCGATTCGCCTAATGAGATCTTGATATTTAGTCGTTTTCAGCCAATTTTCTGGATTTTTGAAAATTTCACTTTTTTTGTGAAAAAATCCACTAAATGAGGGAATAATATGTGTGAGGGTACCCGAGGAGAGATCCAAATGTGTGTGGGTAGAATATATATCCCACGGGGGTAAAATTGAAAAAAGTTGAAGAATTTTTTTTTTTGGACTTAGTCATTTTTCCTGCGTTTGTGAGACTTTCAGATTGGGGAAATGTCAGTGAGCGTTCTGATTTCAGTTCCAGAGCGATTTGCCCAATGAGTCCTTGATATTTAGTCTTTTTCAGCCAATTTTCTGGATTTTTGAAAATGTCACTTTTTTGTGAAAATATCCACTAAATGAGGGAATAATATGTGTGAGGGTACCCCAGGAGAGTTCCAAATGTGTGTGGGTAGAATATATATCCCACGGGGGTAAAATTGAAAAAAGTTGAAAAAATATTTTTTTTGGACTTAGTCATTTTTCCAGCGTTTATCAGACTTTCAGATAGGGGAAATGTCAGTGAGCATTCCGATTTCAGTTCCAGAGCGATTCGCCCAATGAGTCCTTGATATTTAGTCGTTTTCAGCCAATTTTCTGGATTTTTGAAAATTTCACTTTTTTGTGAAAATATCCACTAAATGAGGGAATAATATGTGTGAGGGTACCCCAGGAGAGTTCCAAATGTGTGTGGGTAGAATATATATCCCACGGGGGTAAAATTGAAAAAAGTTGAAAAAAAATTTTTTTTGGACTTAGTCATTTTTCCAGCGTTTATCAGACTTTCAGATAGGGGAAATGTCAGTGAGCATTCCGATTTCAGTTCCAGAGCGATTCGCCCAATGAGTCCTTGATATTTAGTCGTTTTCAGCCAATTTTCTGGATTTTTGAAAATTTCACTTTTTTGTGAAAATATCCACTAAATGAGGGAATAATATGTGTGAGGGTACCCCAGGAGAGTTCCAAATGTGTGTGGGTAGAATATATATCCCACGGGGGTAAAATTGAAAAAAATTGAAAAAAAAATTTTTTTGGACTTAGTCATTTTTCCTGTGTTTATCAGACTTTCAGATAGAGGAAATGTCAGTGATCATTCCGATTTCAGTTCCAGAGCGATTCGCCCAATGAGTCCTTGATATTTAGTCGTTTTCAGCCAATTTTCTGGATTTTTGAAAATTTCACTTTTTTGTGAAAATATCCACTAAATGAGGGAATAATATGTGTGAGGGTACCCCAGGAGAGTTCCAAATGTGTGTGGGTAGAATATATATCTAACGGAGGTAAAATTGAAAAAAGTTGAAAACATTTTTTTTTTGGACTTAGTCATTTTTCCTGCGTTTATCAGACTTTCAGATAGGGGAAATGTCAGTGAGCATTCCGATTTCAGTTCCAGAGCGATTCGCCCAATGAGTCCTTGATATTTAGTCGTTTTCAGCCAATTTTTTGGATTTTTGAAAATTTCACTTTTTTGTGAAAATATCCACTAAATGAGGGAATAATATGTGTGAGGGTACCCCAGGAGAGTTCCAAATGTGTGTGGGTAGAATATATATCCCACGGGGGTAAAATTGAAAAAAGTTGAAAAAAAATTTTTTTTGGACTTAGTCATTTTTCCGGCGTTTATCAGACTTTCAGATAGGGGAAATGTCAGTGATCATTCCGTTTTCAGTTCTAGAGCGATTCGCCCAATGAGTCCTTGATATTTAGTCGTTTTCAGCCAATTTTCTGGATTTTTGAAAATTTAACTTTTTTGTGAAAATATCCACTAAATGAGGGAATAATATGTGTGAGGGTACCCCAGGAGAGTTCCAAATGTGTGTGGGTAGAATATATATCCCACGGGGGTAAAATTGAAAAAAGTTGAAAAAATATTTTTTTGGGACTTAGTCATTTTTCCTGCATTTATCAGACTTTCAGATAGGGGAAATGTCAGTGAGCATTCCGATTTCAGTTCCAGAGCGATTTGCCCAATGAGTCCTTGATATTTAGTCATTTTCAGCCAATTTTCTGGTTTTTTGAAAATTTCACTTTTTTGTGAAAATATCCACTAAATGAGGGAATAATATGTGTGAGGGTACCCCAGGAGAGTTCCAAATGTGTGTGGGTAGAATATATATCCCACAGGGGTAAAATTGAAAAAAGTTGAAGAATTTTTTTTTTTGGACTTAGTCATTTTTCCGGCGTTTGTCAGACTTTCAGATTGGGGAAATGTCAGTGAGCGTTCTGATTTCAGTTCCAGAGCGATTCGCCCAATGAGTCCTTGATATTTAGTCTTTTTCAGCCAATTTTTTGGATTTTTGAAAATTTCACTTTTTTGTGAAAATATCCACTAAATGAGGGAATAATATGTGTGAGGGTACCCCAGGAGAGTTCCAAATGTGTGTGGGTAGAATATATATCCCACGGGGGTAAAATTGAAAAAAGTTTAAAAAATTTTTTTTTTGGACTTAGTCATTTTTCCTGCGTTTATCAGACTTTCAGATAGGGGAAATGTCAGTGAGCATTCCGATTTCAGTTCCAGAGCGATTCGCCCAATGAGTCCTTGATATTTAGTCGTTTTCAGCCAATTTTCTGGATTTTTGAAAATTTCACTTTTTTTGTGAAAATATCCACTAAATGAGGGAATAATATGTGTGAGGGTACCCCAGGAGAGTTCCAAATGTGTGTGGGTAGAATATATCCCACGGGGTAAAATTGAAAAAAGTTGAAAAAAATTTTTTTTTGGACTTAGTCATTTTTCCTGCATTTATCAGACTTTCAGATACGGGAAATGTCAGTGAGCATTCCGATTTCAGTTCCAGAGCGATTCGCCCAATGAGTCCTTGATATTTAGTCGTTTTCAGCCAATTGTCTGGATTTTTGAAAATTTCACTTTTTTGTGAAAATATCCACTAAATGAGGGAATAATATGTGTGAGGGTACCCCAGGAGAGTTCCAAATGTGTGTGGGTAGAATATATATCCCACGGGGGTAAAATTGAAAAAAGTTGAAAAAATATTTTTTTTGGACTTAGTCATTTTTCCTGCATTTATCAGACTTTCAGATAGGGGAAATGTCAGTGAGCATTCCGATTTCAGTTCCAGAGCGATTCGCCCAATGAGTCCTTGATATTTAGTCATTTTCAGCCAATTTTCTGTTTTTTTGAAAATTTCACTTTTTTGTGAAAATATCCACTAAATGAGGGAATAATATGTGTGAGGGAACCCCAGGAGAGTTCCAAATGTGTGTGGGTAGAATATATATCCCACAGGGGTAAAATTGAAAAAAGTTGAAGAATTTTTTTTTTTGGACTTAGTCATTTTTCCGGCGTTTGTCAGACTTTCAGATTGGGGAAATGTCAGTGAGCGTTCTGATTTCAGTTCCAGAGCGATTCGCCCAATGAGTCCTTGATATTTAGTCTTTTTCAGCCAATTTTCTGGATTTTTGAAAATTTCACTTTTTTGTGAAAATATCCACTAAATGAGGGAATAATATGTGTGAGGGTACCCCAGGAGAGTTCCAAATGTGTGTGGGTAGAATATATATCCCACGGGGGTAAAATTGAAAAAAGTTGAAAAAATATTTTTTTTGGACTTAGTCATTTTTCCTGCATTTATCAGACTTTCAGATAGGGGAAATGTCAGTGAGCATTCCGATTTCAGTTCCAGAGCGATTCGCCCAATGAGTCCTTGATATTTAGTCGTTTTCAGCCAATTTTCTGGATTTTTGAAAATTTCACTTTTTTTGTGAAAATATCCACTAAATGAGGGAATAATATGTGTGAGGGTACCCCAGGAGAGTTCCAAATGTGTGTGGGTAGAATATATCCCACGGGGTAAAATTGAAAAAAGTTGAAAAAAAATTTTTTTTGGACTTAGTCATTTTTCCTGCGTTTATCAGACTTTCAGATAGGGGAAATGTCAGTGAGCATTCCGATTTCAGTTCCAGAGCGATTCGCCCAATGAGTCCTTGATATTTAGTCGTTTTCAGCCAATTTTCTGGATTTTTGAAAATGTCACTTTTTTGTGAAAATATCCACTAAATGAGGGAATAATATGTGTGAGGGTACCCCAGGAGAGTTCCAAATGTGTGTGGGTAGAATATATATCCCACAGGGGTAAAATTGAAAAAAGTTGAAGAATTTTTTTTTTTGGACTTAGTCATTTTTCCGGCGTTTGTCAGACTTTCAGATTGGGGAAATGTCAGTGAGCGTTCTGATTTCAGTTCCAGAGCGATTCGCCCAATGAGTCCTTGATATTTAGTCTTTTTCAGCCAATTTTTTGGATTTTTGAAAATTTCACTTTTTTGTGAAAATATCCACTAAATGAGGGAATAATATGTGTGAGGGTACCCCAGGAGAGTTCCAAATGTGTGTGGGTAGAATATATCCCACGGGGTAAAATTGAAAAAAGTTGAAAAAAATTTTTTTTTGGACTTAGTCATTTTTCCTGCATTTATCAGACTTTCAGATACGGGAAATGTCAGTGAGCATTCCGATTTCAGTTCCAGAGCGATTCGCCCAATGAGTCCTTGATATTTAGTCGTTTTCAGCCAATTTTCTGGATTTTTGAAAATTTCACTTTTTTGTGAAAATATCCACTAAATGAGGGAATAATATGTGTGAGGGTACCCCAGGAGAGTTCCAAATGTGTGTGGGTAGAATATATATCCCACGGGGGTAAAATTGAAAAAAGTTGAAAAAAAATTTTTTTTGGACTTAGTCATTTTTCCTGTGTTTATCAGACTTTCAGATAGGGGAAATGTCAGTGATCATTCCGATTTCAGTTCCAGCGCGATTCGCCCAATGAGTCCTTGATATTTAGTCGTTTTCAGCCAATTTTCTGGATTTTTGAAAATTTCACTTTTTTGTGAAAATATCCACTAAATGAGGGAATAATATGTGTGAGGGTACCCCAGGAGCGTTCCAAATGTGTGTGGGTAGAATATATATCTAACGGAGGTAAAATTGAAAAAAGTTGAAAACATTTTTTTTTTGGACTTAGTCATTTTTCCTGCGTTTATCAGACTTTCAGATACGGGAAATGTCAGTGAGCATTCCGATTTCAGTTCCAGAGCGATTCGCCCAATGAGTCCTTGATATTTAGTCGTTTTCAGCCAATTTTCTTGATTTTTGAAAATTTCACTTTTTTGTGAAAATATCCACTAAATGAGGGAATAATATGTGTGAGGGTACCCCAGGAGAGTTCCAAATGTGTGTGGGTAGAATTTATATCTAACGGAGGTAAAATTGAAAAAAGTTGAAAACATTTTTTTTTTGGACTTAGTCATTTTTCCTGCGTTTATCAGACTTTCAGATAGGGGAAATGTCAGTGAGCATTCCGATTTCAGTTCCAGAGCGATTCGCCCAATGAGTCCTTGATATTTAGCCGTTTTCAGCCAATTTTCTGGATTTTTGAAAATTTCACTTTTTTATGAAAATATCCACTAAATGAGGGAATAATATGTGTGAGGGTACCCCAGGAGAGTTCCAAATGTGTGTGGGTAGAATATATATCTAACGGAGGTAAAATTGAAAAAAGTTGAAAACATTTTTTTTTTTGACTTAGTCATTTTTCCGGCGTTTGTCAGACTTTCAGATTGGGGAAATGTCAGTGAGCGTTCTGATTTCAGTTCCAGAGCGATTCGCCCAATGAGTCCTTGATATTTAGTCTTTTTCAGCCAATTTTCTGGATTTTTGAAAATTTCACTTTTTTGTGAAAATATCCACTAAATGAGGGAATAATATGTGTGAGGGTACCCCAGGAGAGTTCCAAATGTGTGTGGGTAGAATATATATCCCACGGGGGTAAAATTGAAAAAAGTTGAAAAAATATTTTTTTTGGACTTAGTCATTTTTCCTGCATTTATCAGACTTTCAGATAGGGGAAATGTCAGTGAGCATTCCGATTTCAGTTCCAGAGCGATTCGCCCAATGAGTCCTTGATATTTAGTCGTTTTCAGCCAATTTTCTGTTTTTTTGAAAATTTCACTTTTTTGTGAAAATATCCACTAAATGAGGGAATAATATGTGTGAGGGTACCCCAGGAGAGTTCCAAATGTGTGTGGGTAGAATATATATCCCACGGGGGTAAAATTGAAAAAAGTTGAAAAAATATTTTTTTTGGACTTAGTCATTTTTCCTGCATTTATCAGACTTTCAGATAGGGGAAATGTCAGTGAGCGTTCTGATTTCAGTTCCAGAGCGATTCGCCCAATGAGTCCTTGATATTTAGTCGTTTTCAGCCAATTTTCTGTTTTTTGAAAATTTCACTTTTTTGTGAAAATATCCACTAAATGAGGGAATAATATGTGTGAGGGTACCCCAGGAGAGTTCCAAATGTGTGTGGGTAGAATATATATCTAACGGAGGTAAAATTTAAAAAAGTTGAAAACATTTTTTTTTTGGACTTAGTCATTTTTCCTGCGTTTATCAGACTTTCAGATAGGGGAAATGTCAGTGACCATTCTGATTTCAGTTCCACAGCGATTCGCCCAATGAGTCCTTGATATTTAGTCGTTTTCAGCCAATTTTCTGGATATTTGAAAATTTCACTTTTTTGTGAAAATATCCACTAAATGAGGGAATAATATGTGTGAGGGTACCCCAGGAGAGTTCCAAATGTGTGTGGGTAGAATATATATCCCACGGGGGTAAAATTGAAAAAAGTTTAAAAAATTTTTTTTTTGGACTTAGTCTTTTTTCCTGCGTTTATCAGACTTTCAGATAGGGGAAATGTCAGTGAGCATTCCGATTTCAGTTCCAGAGCGATTCGCCCAATGAGTCCTTGATATTTAGTCTTTTTCAGCCAATTTTCTGGATTTTTGAAAATTTCACTTTTTTGTGAAAATATCCACTAAATGAGGGAATAATATGTGTGAGGGTACCCCAAGAGAGTTCCAAATGTGTGTGGGTAGAATATATATCCCACGGGGGTAAAATTGAAAAAAGTTGAAAAAATATTTTTTTTGGACTTAGTCATTTTTCCTGCATTTATCAGACTTTCAGATAGGGGAAATGTCAGTGAGCGTTCTGATTTCAGTTCCAGAGCGATTCGCCCAATGAGTCCTTGATATTTAGTCGTTTTCAGCCAATCTTCTGTTTTTTGAAAATTTCACTTTTTTGTGAAAATATCCACTAAATGAGGGAATAATATGTGTGAGGGTACCCCAGGAGAGTTCCAAATGTGTGTGGGTAGAATTTATATCTAACGGAGGTAAAATTGAAAAAAGTTGAAAACATTTTTTTTTTGGACTTAGTCATTTTTCCTGCGTTTATCAGACTTTCAGATAGGGGAAATGTCAGTGAGCATTCCGATTTCAGTTCCAGAGCGATTCGCCCAATGAGTCCTTGATATTTAGCCGTTTTCAGCCAATTTTCTGGATTTTTGAAAATTTCACTTTTTTGTGAAAATATCCACTAAATGAGGGAATAATATGTGTGAGGGTACCCCAGGAGAGTTCCAAATATGTGTGGGTAGAATATATATTTAACGGAGGTAAAATTGAAAAAAGTTGAAAACATTTTTTTTTTGGACTTAGTCATTTTTCCTGCGTTTATCAGACTTTCAGATAGGGGAAATGTCAGTGAGCATTCCGATTTCAGTTCCAGAGCGATTCGCCCAATGAGTCCTGGATATTTAGTCGTTTTCAGCCAATTTTCTGGATTTTTGAAAATTTCACTTTTTTGTGAAAATATCCACTAAATGAGTGAATAATATGTGTGAGGGTACCCCAGGAGAGTTCCAAATGTGTGTGGGTAGAATATATATCCCACAGGGGTAAAATTGAAAAAAGTTTAAAAAATTTTTTTTTTGGACTTAGTCATTTTTCCTGCATTTATCAGACTTTCAGATAGGGGAAATGTCAGTGAGCGTTCTGATTTCAGTTCCAGAGCGATTCGCCCAATGAGTCCTTGATATTTAGGCGTTTTCAGCCAATTTTCTGTTTTTTGAAAATTTCACTTTTTTGTGAAAATATCCACTAAATGAGGGAATAATATGTGTGAGGGTACCCCAGGAGAGTTCCAAATGTGTGTGGGTAGAATATATATCTAACGGAGGTAAAATTGAAAAAAGTTGAAAACATTTTTTTTTTGGACTTAGTCATTTTTCCTGCGTTTATCAGACTTTCAGATAGGGGAAATGTCAGTGAGCATTCCGATTTCAGTTCCAGAGCGATTCGCCCAATGAGTCCTGGATATTTAGTCGTTTTCAGCCAATTTTCTGGATTTTTGAAAATTTCACTTTTTTGTGAAAATATCCACTAAATGAGTGAATAATATGTGTGAGGGTACCCCAGGAGAGTTCCAAATGTGTGTGGGTAGAATATATATCTAACGGAGGTAAAATTTAAAAAAGTTGAAAACATTTTTTTTTTGGACTTAGTCATTTTTCCTGCGTTTATCAGACTTTCAGATAGGGGAAATGTCAGTGACCATTCCGATTTCAGTTCCACAGCGATTCGCCCAATGAGTCCTTGATATTTAGTCGTTTTCAGCCAATTTTCTGGATTTTTGAAAATTTCACTTTTTTGTGAAAATATCCACTAAATGAGGGAATAATATGTGTGAGGGTACCCCAGGAGAGTACCAAATGTGTGTGGGTAGAATATATATCCCACGGGGGTAAAATTGAAAAAAGTTAAAAAAAAATTTATTTTGGACTTAGTCATTTTTCCGGCGTTTGTCAGACTTTCAGATTGGGGAAATGTCAGTGAGCGTTCTGATTTCAGTTCCAGAGCGATTCGCCCAATGAGTCCTTGATATTTAGTCTTTTTCAGCCAATTTTCTGGATTTTTGAAAATTTCACTTTTTTGTGAAAATATCCACTAAATGAGGGAATAATATGTGTGAGGGAACCCCAGGAGAGTTCCAAATGTGTGTGGGTAGAATATATATCCCACGGGGGTAAAATTGAAAAAAGTTGAAAAATTTTTTTTTTTGGACTTAGTCATTTTTCCTGCGTTTATCAGACTTTCAGATAGGGGAAATGTCAGTGAGCATTCCGATTTCAGTTCCAGAGCGATTCGCCCAATGAGTCCTTGATATTTAGTCGTTTTCAGCCAATTTTCTGGATTTTTGAGAATTTCACTTTTTGTGAAAATATCCACTAAATGAGGGAATAATATGTGTGAGGGTACCCCAGGAGAGTTCCAAATGTGTGTGGGTAGAATATATATCCCACGGGGGTAAAATTGAAAAAAGTTTAAAAAATTTTTTTTTTGGACTTAGTCATTTTTCCTACGTTTATCAGACTTTCAGATAGGGGAAAAGTCAGTGAGCATTCCGATTTCAGTTCCAGAGCGGTTTGCCCAATGAGTCCTTGATATTTACTAGTTTTCAGCCAATTTTCTGGTTTTTTGAAAATTTCACTTTTTTGTGAAAATATCCACTAAATGAGGGAATAATATGTGTGAGGGTACCCCAGGAGAGTTCCAAATGTGTGTGGGTAGAATATATATCACACAGGGGTAAAATTGAAAAAAGTTGAAAACATTTTTTTTTTTGGACTTAGTCATTTTTCCTGCGTTTATCAGACTTTCAGATAGGGGAAATGTCAGTGAGCATTCCGATTTCAGTTCCAGAGCGATTCGCCCAATGAGTCCTTGATATTTAGCCGTTTTCAGCCAATTTTCTGGATTTTTGAAAATTTCACTTTTTTGTGAAAATATCCACTAAATGAGGGAATAATATGTGTGAGGGTACCCCAGGAGAGTTCCAAATGTGTGTGGGTAGAATATATATCGCAAGGGGGTAAAATTGAAGAAAGTTGAAACAAATTTTTTTTTTGGACTTAGTCATTTTTCCGGCGTTTATCAGACTTTCAGATAGGGCAAATGTCAGTGAGCATTCCGATTTCAGTTCCAGAGCGATTCGCCCAATGAGTCTGTAATATTTAGTCGTTTTCAGTCAATTTTCTGGATTTTTGAAAATTTCACTTTTTTTGTGAAAATATCCACTAAATGAGGGAATATCATGTGTGAGGGTACCCCAGGAGAGTTCCAAATGTGTGTGGGTAGAATATATATCTCACGGGGGTAAAATTGAAAAAAGTTGAAATTTTTTTTTTTCAGATTTAGTCATTTTTCCGGCGTTTATCAGACTTTCAGATAGGGCAAATGTCATTGAGCATTCCGATTTCAGTTCCAGAGCGATTCGCCCAATGAGTCCTTGATATTTAGTCGTTTTCAGCCAATTTTCCGGATTTTTGAAAATTTCACTTTTTTGTGAAAATATCCACTAAATGAGGGAATAATATGCGTGAGGGTACCTCAGGAGAGTTCCAAATGTGTGTGGGTAGAATATATATCCCACGGGGGTAAAATTGAAAAAAGTTAAAAAAAATTTTTTTTTGGACTTAGTCATTTTTCCAGCATTTGTCAGACTTTCAGATTGGGGAATTGTCATTGAGCGTTCCGATTTCAGTTCCAGAGCGATTCACCCAATGAGTCCTTGATATTTAGCCGTTTTCAGCCAATTTTCTGGATTTTTGAAAATTTCACTTTTTTGTGAAAATATCCACTAAATGAGGGAATAATATGTGTGAGGGTACCCCAGGAGAGTTCCAAATATGTGTGGGTAGAATATATATTTAACGGAGGTAAAATTGAAAAAAGTTGAAAACATTTTTTTTTTGGACTTAGTCATTTTTCCTGCGTTTATCAAACTTTCAGATAGGGGAAATGTCAGTGAGCATTCCGATTTCAGTTCCAGAGCGATTCGCCCAATGAGTCCTGGATATTTAGTCGTTTTCAGCCAATTTTCTGGATTTTTGAAAATTTCACTTTTTTTGTGAAAATATCCACTAAATGAGTGAATAATATGTGTGAGGGTACCCCAGGAGAGTTCCAAATGTGTGTGGGTAGAATATATATCCCACAGGGGTAAAATTGAAAAAAGTTGAAGAATTTTTTTTTTTGGACTTAGTCATTTTTCCGGTGTTTGTCAGACTTTCAGATTGGGGAAATGTCAGTGAGCGTTCTGATTTCAGTTCCAGAGCGATTCGCCCAATGAGTCCTTGATATTTAGTCGTTTTCAGCCAATTTTCTGGATTTTTGAAAATTTCACTTTTTTGTGAAAATATCCACTAAATGAGGGAATAATATGTGTGAGGGTACCCCAGGAGAGTTCCAAATGTGTGTGGGTAGAATATATATCCCACGGGGGTAAAATTGAAAAAAGTTGAAAAAATATTTTTTTTGGACTTAGTCATTTTTCCTGCATTTATCAGACTTTCAGATAGGGGAAATGTCAGTGAGCATTCCGATTTCAGTTCCAGAGCGATTCGCCCAATGAGTCCTTGATATTTAGTCGTTTTCAGCCAATTTTCTGTTTTTTTG
This sequence comes from Phyllobates terribilis, assembly GCF_046119375.1. Classification (NCBI taxonomy): domain Eukaryota; kingdom Metazoa; phylum Chordata; class Amphibia; order Anura; family Dendrobatidae; genus Phyllobates; species Phyllobates terribilis. The sequence goes on along the minus strand of NW_027362775.1, from coordinate 15,055,708 downwards.
AAAATTTCACTTTTTTGTGAAAATATCCACTAAATGAGGGAATAATATGTGTGAGGGAACCCCAGGAGAGTTCCAAATGTGTGTGGGTAGAATATAAATCCCACAGGGGTAAAATTGAAAAAAGTTTAAAAAATTTTTTTTTTGGACTTAGTCATTTTTCCTGCATTTATCAGACTTTCAGATAGGGGAAATGTCAGTGAGCGTTCTGATTTCAGTTCCAGAGCGATTCGCCCAATGAGTCCTTGATATTTAGTCGTTTTCAGCCAATTTTCTGTTTTTTGAAAATTTCACTTTTTTGTGAAAATATCCACTAAATGAGGGAATAATATGTGTGAGGGTACCCCAGGAGAGTTCCAAATGTGTGTGGGTAGAATATATATCTAACGGAGGTAAAATTGAAAAAAGTTGAAAACATTTTTTTTTTGGACTTAGTCATTTTTCCTGCGTTTATCAGACTTTCAGATAGGGGAAATGTCAGTGAGCATTCCGATTTCAGTTCCAGAGCGATTCGCCCAATGAGTCCTGGATATTTAGTCGTTTTCAGCCAATTTTCTGGATTTTTGAAAATTTCACTTTTTTGTGAAAATATCCACTAAATAAGTGAATAATATGTGTGAGGGTACCCCAGGAGAGTTCCAAATGTGTGTGGGTAGAATATATATCTAACGGAGGTAAAATTTAAAAAAGTTGAAAACATTTTTTTTTTGGACTTAGTCATTTTTCCTGCGTTTATCAGACTTTCAGATAGGGGAAATGTCAGTGACCATTCCGATTTCAGTTCCACAGCGATTCGCCCAATGAGTCCTTGATATTTAGTCGTTTTCAGCCAATTTTCTGGATTTTTGAAAATTTCACTTTTTTGTGAAAATATCCACTAAATGAGGGAATAATATGTGTGAGGGTACCCCAGGAGAGTACCAAATGTGTGTGGGTAGAATATATATCCCACGGGGGTAAAATTGAAAAAAGTTTAAAAAATTTTTTTTTTGGACTTAGTCTTTTTTCCTGCATTTATCAGACTTTCAGATAGGGGAAATGTCAGTGAGCATTCCGATTTCAGTTCCAGAGCGATTCGCCCAATGAGTCCTTGATATTTAGTCGTTTTCAGCCAATTTTGTGGATTTTTGAAAATTTCACTTTTTTGTGAAAATATCCACTAAATGAGGGAATAATATGTGTGAGGGTACCCCAGGAGAGTTCCAAATGTGTGTGGGTAGAATACATATCCCACAGGGGTAAAATTGAAAAAAGTTAAAAAAAATTTTATTTTGGACTTAGTCATTTTTCCGGCGTTTGTCAGACTTTCAGATAGGGGAAATGTCAGTGAGCGTTCTGATTTCAGTTCCAGAGCGATTCGCCCAATGAGTCCTTGATATTTAGTCTTTTTCAGCCAATTTTCTGGATTTTTGAAAATTTCACTTTTTTGTGAAAATATCCACTAAATGAGGGAATAATATGTGTGAGGGAACCCCAGGAGAGTTCCAAATGTGTGTGGGTAGAATATATATCCCACGGGGGTAAAATTGAAAAAAGTTGAAAAATTTTTTTTTTTGGACTTAGTCATTTTTCCTGCGTTTATCAGACTTTCAGATAGGGGAAATGTCAGTGAGCATTCCGATTTCAGTTCCAGAGCGATTCGCCCAATGAGTCCTTGATATTTAGTCGTTTTCAGCCAATTTTCTGGATTTTTGAGAATTTCACTTTTTGTGAAAATATCCACTAAATGAGGGAATAATATGTGTGAGGGTACCCCAGGAGAGTTCCAAATGTGTGTGGGTAGAATATATATCCCACGGGGGTAAAATTGAAAAAAGTTTAAAAAATTTTTTTTTTGGACTTAGTCATTTTTCCTACGTTTATCAGACTTTCAGATAGGGGAAAAGTCAGTGAGCATTCCGATTTCAGTTCCAGAGCGATTCGCCCAATGAGTCCTGGATATTTAGTCGTTTTCAGCCAATTTTCTGGATTTTTGAAAATTTCACTTTTTTGTGAAAATATCCACTAAATGAGTGAATAATATGTGTGAGGGTACCCCAGGAGAGTTCCAAATGTGTGTGGGTAGAATATATATCCCACAGGGGTAAAATTGAAAAAAGTTGAAGAATTTTTTTTTTTGGACTTAGTCATTTTTCCGGCGTTTGTCAGACTTTCAGATTGGGGAAATGTCAGTGAGCGTTCTGATTTCAGTTCCAGAGCGATTCGCCCAATGAGTCCTTGATATTTAGTCGTTTTCAGCCAATTTTCTGGATTTTTGAAAATTTCACTTTTTTGTGAAAATATCCACTAAATGAGGGAATAATATGTGTGAGGGTACCCCAGGAGAGTTCCAAATGTGTGTGGGTAGAATATATATCCCACGGGGGTAAAATTGAAAAAAGTTGAAAAAATATTTTTTTTGGACTTAGTCATTTTTCCTGCATTTATCAGACTTTCAGATAGGGGAAATGTCAGTGAGCATTCCGATTTCAGTTCCAGAGCGATTCGCCCAATGAGTCCTTGATATTTAGTCGTTTTCAGCCAATTTTCTGTTTTTTTGAAAATTTCACTTTTTTGTGAAAATATCCACTAAATGAGGGAATAATATGTGTGAGGGAACCCCAGGAGAGTTCCAAATGTGTGTGGGTAGAATATAAATCCCACAGGGGTAAAATTGAAAAAAGTTTAAAAAATTTTTTTTTTGGACTTAGTCATTTTTCCTGCGTTTATCAGACTTTCAGATAGGGGAAATGTCAGTGACCATTCCGATTTCAGTTCCACAGCGATTCGCCCAATGAGTCCTTGATATTTAGTCGTTTTCAGCCAATTTTCTGGATTTTTGAAAATTTCACTTTTTTGTGAAAATATCCACTAAATGAGGGAATAATATGTGTGAGGGTACCCCAGGAGAGTTCCAAATGTGTGTGGGTAGAATACATATCCCACAGGGGTAAAATTGAAAAAAGTTAAAAAAAAATTTATTTTGGACTTAGTCATTTTTCCGGCGTTTGTCAGACTTTCAGATTGGGGAAATGTCAGTGAGCGTTCTGATTTCAGTTCCAGAGCGATTCGCCCAATGAGTCCTTGATATTTAGTCTTTTTCAGCCAATTTTCTGGATTTTTGAAAATTTCACTTTTTTGTGAAAATATCCACTAAATGAGGGAATAATATGTGTGAGGGAACCCCAGGAGAGTTCCAAATGTGTGTGGGTAGAATATATATCCCACGGGGGTAAAATTGAAAAAAGTTGAAAAATTTTTTTTTTTGGACTTAGTCATTTTTCCTGCGTTTATCAGACTTTCAGATAGGGGAAATGTCAGTGAGCATTCCGATTTCAGTTCCAGAGCGATTCGCCCAATGAGTCCTTGATATTTAGTCGTTTTCAGCCAATTTTCTGGATTTTTGAGAATTTCACTTTTTGTGAAAATATCCACTAAATGAGGGAATAATATGTGTGAGGGTACCCCAGGAGAGTTCCAAATGTGTGTGGGTAGAATATATATCCCACGGGGGTAAAATTGAAAAAAGTTTAAAAAATTTTTTTTTTGGACTTAGTCATTTTTCCTACGTTTATCAGACTTTCAGATAGGGGAAAAGTCAGTGAGCATTCCGATTTCAGTTCCAGAGCGGTTTGCCCAATGAGTCCTTGATATTTAGTAGTTTTCAGCCAATTTTCTGGTTTTTTGAAAATTTCACTTTTTTGTGAAAATATCCACTAAATGAGGGAATAATATGTGTGAGGGTACCCCAGGAGAGTTCCAAATGTGTGTGGGTAGAATATATATCACACAGGGGTAAAATTGAAAAAAGTTGAAAACATTTTTTTTTTTGGACTTAGTCATTTTTCCTGCGTTTATCAGACTTTCAGATAGGGGAAATGTCAGTGAGCATTCCGATTTCAGTTCCAGAGCGATTCGCCCAATGAGTCCTTGATATTTAGCCGTTTTCAGCCAATTTTCTGGATTTTTGAAAATTTCACTTTTTTGTGAAAATATCCACTAAATGAGGGAATAATATGTGTGAGGGTACCCCAGGAGAGTTCCAAATGTGTGTGGGTAGAATATATATCGCAAGGGGGTAAAATTGAAGAAAGTTGAAACAAATTTTTTTTTTGGACTTAGTCATTTTTCCGGCGTTTATCAGACTTTCAGATAGGGCAAATGTCAGTGAGCATTCCGATTTCAGTTCCAGAGCGATTCGCCCAATGAGTCTGTAATATTTAGTCGTTTTCAGTCAATTTTCTGGATTTTTGAAAATTTCACTTTTTTTGTGAAAATATCCACTAAATGAGGGAATATCATGTGTGAGGGTACCCCAGGAGAGTTCCAAATGTGTGTGGGTAGAATATATATCTCACGGGGGTAAAATTGAAAAAAGTTGAAATTTTTTTTTTTCAGATTTAGTCATTTTTCCGGCGTTTATCAGACTTTCAGATAGGGCAAATGTCATTGAGCGTTCCACTTTCAGTTCCAGAGCGATTCGCCCAATGAGTCCTTGATATTTAGTCGTTTTCAGCCAATTTTCTGGATTTTTGAAAATTTCACTTTTTTGTGAAAATATCCACTAAATGAGGGAATAATATGTGTGAGGGTACCCCAGGAGAGTTCCAAATATGTGTGGGTAGAATATATATTTAACGGAGGTAAAATTGAAAAAAGTTGAAAACATTTTTTTTTTGGACTTAGTCATTTTTCCTGCGTTTATCAGACTTTCAGATAGGGGAAATGTCAGTGAGCATTCCGATTTCAGTTCCAGAGCGATTCGCCCAATGAGTCCTGGATATTTAGTCGTTTTCAGCCAATTTTCTGGATTTTTGAAAATTTCACTTTTTTGTGAAAATATCCACTAAATGAGTGAATAATATGTGTGAGGGTACCCCAGGAGAGTTCCAAATGTGTGTGGGTAGAATATATATCCCACAGGGGTAAAATTGAAAAAAGTTGAAGAATTTTTTTTTTTGGACTTAGTCATTTTTCCGGCGTTTGTCAGACTTTCAGATTGGGGAAATGTCAGTGAGCATTCTGATTTCAGTTCCAGAGCGATTCGCCCAATGAGTCCTTGATATTTAGTCGTTTTCAGCCAATTTTCTGGATTTTTGAAAATTTCACTTTTTTGTGAAAATATCCACTAAATGAGGGAATAATATGTGTGAGGGTACCCCAGGAGAGTTCCAAATGTGTGTGGGTAGAATATATATCCCACGGGGGTAAAATTGAAAAAAGTTGAAAAAATATTTTTTTTGGACTTAGTCATTTTTCCTGCATTTATCAGACTTTCAGATAGGGGAAATGTCAGTGAGCATTCCGATTTCAGTTCCAGAGCGATTCGCCCAATGAGTCCTTGATATTTAGTCGTTTTCAGCCAATTTTCTGTTTTTTTGAAAATTTCACTTTTTTGTGAAAATATCCACTAAATGAGGGAATAATATGTGTGAGGGAACCCCAGGAGAGTTCCAAATGTGTGTGGGTAGAATATAAATCCCACAGGGGTAAAATTGAAAAAAGTTTAAAAAATTTTTTTTTTGGACTGTCATTTTTCCTGCGTTTATCAGACTTTCAGATAGGGGAAATGTCAGTGACCATTCCGATTTCAGTTCCACAGCGATTCGCCCAATGAGTCCTTGATATTTAGTCGTTTTCAGCCAATTTTCTGGATTTTTGAAAATTTCACTTTTTTGTGAAAATATCCACTAAATGAGGGAATAATATGTGTGAGGGTACCCCAGGAGAGTACCAAATGTGTGTGGGTAGAATATATATCCCACGGGGGTAAAATTGAAAAAAGTTTAAAAAATTTTTTTTTTGGACTTAGTCTTTTTTCCTGCATTTATCAGACTTTCAGATAGGGGAAATGTCAGTGAGCATTCCGATTTCAGTTCCAGAGCGATTCGCCCAATGAGTCCTTGATATTTAGTCGTTTTCAGCCAATTTTCTGGATTTTTGAAAATTTCACTTTTTTGTGAAAATATCCACTAAATGAGGGAATAATATGTGTGAGGGTACCCCAGGAGAGTTCCAAATGTGTGTGGGTAGAATACATATCCCACAGGGGTAAAATTGAAAAAAGTTAAAAAAAAATTTATTTTGGACTTAGTCATTTTTCCGGCGTTTGTCAGACTTTCAGATTGGGGAAATGTCAGTGAGCGTTCTGATTTCAGTTCCAGAGCGATTCGCCCAATGAGTCCTTGATATTTAGTCTTTTTCAGCCAATTTTCTGGATTTTTGAGAATTTCACTTTTTGTGAAAATATCCACTAAATGAGGGAATAATATGTGTGAGGGTACCCCAGGAGAGTTCCAAATGTGTGTGGGTAGAATATATATCACACAGGGGTAAAATTGAAAAAAGTTGAAAACATTTTTTTTTTTGGACTTAGTCATTTTTCCTGCGTTTATCAGACTTTCAGATAGGGGAAATGTCAGTGAGCATTCCGATTTCAGTTCCAGAGCGATTCGCCCAATGAGTCCTTGATATTTAGCCGTTTTCAGCCAATTTTCTGGATTTTTGAAAATTTCACTTTTTTGTGAAAATATCCACTAAATGAGGGAATAATATGTGTGAGGGTACCCCAGGAGAGTTCCAAATGTGTGTGGGTAGAATATATATCGCAAGGGGGTAAAATTGAAGAAAGTTGAAACAAATTTTTTTTTTGGATTTAGTCATTTTTCCGGCGTTTATCAGACTTTCAGATAGGGCAAATGTCAGTGAGCATTCCGATTTCAGTTCCAGAGCGATTCGCCCAATGAGTCTGTAATATTTAGTCGTTTTCAGTCAATTTTCTGGATTTTTGAAAATTTCACTTTTTTTGTGAAAATATCCACTAAATGAGGGAATATCATGTGTGAGGGTACCCCAGGAGAGTTCCAAATGTGTGTGGGTAGAATATATATCTAACGGAGGTAAAATTGAATAAAGTTGAAAACATTTTTTTTTTGGACTTAGTCATTTTTCCTGCGTTTATCAGACTTTCACATAGGAGAAATGTCAGTGAGCATTCCGATTTCAGTTCCAGAGCGATTCGCCCAATGAGTCCTTGATATTTAGTCGTTTTCAGCCAATTTTCTAGTTTTTTGAAAATTTCACTTTTTTGTGAAAATATCCACTAAATGAGGGAATAATATGTGTGAGGGAACCCCAGGAGAGTTCCAAATGTGTGTGGGTAGAATATATATCCCACGGGGGTAAAATTGAAAAAAGTTGAAAAATTTTTTTTTTTGGACTAAGTCATTTTTCCGGCGTTTGTCAGACTTTCAGATTGGGGAAATGTCAGTGAGCGTTCTGATTTCAGTTCCAGAGCGATTCGCCCAATGAGTCCTTGATATTTAGTCTTTTTCAGCCAATTTTCTGGATTTTTGAAAATTTCACTTTTTTGTGAAAATATCCACTAAATGAGGGAATAATATGTGTGAGGGTACCCCAGGAGAGTTCAAAATGTGTGTGGGTAGAATATATATCTAACGGAGGTAAAATTGAAAAAAGTTGAAAACATTTTTTTTTTGGACTTAGTCATCTTTCCTGCGTTTATCAGACTTTCAGATAGGGGAAATGTCAGTGAGCATTCCGATTTCAGTTCCAGAGCGATTCGCCCAATTAGTCCTTGATATTTAGTCGTTTTCAGCCAATTTTCTGGATTTTTGAAAATTTCACTTTTTTGTGAAAATATCCACTAAATGAGGGAATAATATGTGTGAGGGTACCCCAGGAGAATTTCAAATGTGTGTGGGTAGAATATATATCCCACGGGGTAAAATTGAAAAAAGTCGAAAAAAAATTTTTTTTGGACTTAGTCATTTTTCCGGCGTTTATCAGACTTTCAGATAGGGCAAATGTCAGTGAGCATTCCGATTTCAGTTCCAGAGCGATTCGCCCAATTAGTCCTTGATATTAGGACGCTTTCAGCCAATTTTCTGGATTTTTGAAAACTTCACTTTTTTGTGAAAATATCCACTAAATGAGGGAATAATATGTGTGAGGGTACCCCAGGAGAGTTCCAAATGTGTGTGGGTAGAATATATATCGCAAGGGGGTAAAATTGAAAAAAGTTGAAACAAATTTTTTTTTTGGACTTAGTCATTTTTCCGGCGTTTATCAGACTTTCAGATAGGGCAAATGTCAGTGAGCATTCCGATTTCAGTTCCAGAGCGATTCGCCCAATGAGTTCTTGATCTTTAGTCGCTTTCAGCCACTTTCCTGGATTTTTGAAAATTTCACTTTTTTGTGAAAATATCCACTAAATGAGGTAAGAATATGTGTGAGGGTACCCCAGGAGAGTTCCAAATGTGTGTGGGTAGAATATATATCCCACGGGGTAAAACTGAAAAAAGTTGAAAAAAAATTTTTTGGGGATTTAGTCATTTTTCCGGCGTTTATCAGACTTTCAGATAGGAGAAATGTCAGTGAGTGTTCCGATTTCAGTTCCACAGCGATTCGCCCAATAAGTCCTTGATATTTAGTCTTTTTCAGCTAATTTTCTGGATTTTTGAAAATTTCACTTTTTTGTGAAAATGTCCACTAAATGAGGAATAATATGTGTGAGGGTACCCCAGGAGAGTTCCAAATGTGTGTGGGTAGAATATATATCCCACGGGGTAAAACTGAAAAAAGTTGAAAAAAATTTTTTTTTGGACTTAGTCATTTTTCCGGCGTTTATCAGACTTTCAGATAGGGCAAATGTCATTGAGCATTCCGATTTCAGTTCCAGAGCGATTCGCCCAATGAGTCCGTGATATTTAGTCGTTTTCAGCCAATATTTTGGATTTTTGAAAATTTCACTTATTTGTGAAAATATCCCATAAATGAGTGCATAATATGTGTGAGGGTACCCCAGGAGAGTTCCAAATGAGTGTGGGTAGAATATATATCCCACGGCGGTAAAATTGAAAAAAGTTTAAAACTATTTTTTTTTGGACTTAGTCATTTTTCCGGCGTTTATCAGACTTTCAGATAGGGCAAATGTCATTGAGCGTTCCGATTTCAGTTCCAGAGCGATTCGCCCAATGAGTCCTTGATATTTAGTCGTTTTCAGCCAATTTTTTGGATTTTTGAAAATTTCACTTTTTTGTGAAAATATCCAGTAAATGAGTTAAGAATATGTGTGAGGGTACCCCAGGAGAGTTCCAAATGTGTGTGGGTAGAATATATATCCCACGGGGTAAAACTGAAAAAAGTTGAAAAAATTTTTTTGGGGGATTTAGTCATTTTTCCGGCGTTTATCAGACTTTCAGATAGGAGAAATGTCAGTGAGTGTTCCGATTTCAGTTCCAGAGCGATTCGCCCAATAAGTCCTTGATATTTAGTATTTTTCAGCTAATTTTCTGGATTTTTGAAAATTTCACTTTTTTGTGAAAATGTCCACTAAATGAGGGAATAATATGTGTGAGGGTACCCCAGGAGAGTTCCAAATGTGTGTGGGTAGAATATATATCCCACGGGGTAAAACTGAAAAAAGTTGAAAAAAACTTTTTTTTGGACTTAGTCATTTTTCCGGCGTTTATCAGACTTTCAGATAACGCAAATGTCATTGAGCATTCCGATTTCAGTTCCAGAGCGATTCGCCCAATGAGTCCGTGATATTTAGTCGTTTTCAGCCAATATTTTGGATTTTTGAAAATTTCACTCATTTGTGAAAATATCCCATAAATGAGTGCATAATATGTGTGAGGGTACCCCAGGAGAGTTCCAAATGTCTGTGGGTAGAATATATATCCCACAGGGGTAAAATTGAAAAAAGTTGAAAAATTTTTTTTTTTGGACAGTCATTTTTCCGACGTTTATCAGACTTTCAGATAAGGGCAAATGTCATTGAGCGTTCCGATTTCAGTTCCAGAGCGATGCGCCCAATGAGCCCTTGATATTTAGTCGTTTTCAGCCAATTTTCTGGATTTTTGAAAATTTCACTTTTTTGTGAAAATATCCAGTAAATGAGGGAATAATATGTGTGAGGGTACCCCAGGAGAGTTCCAAATGTGTGTGGGTAGAATATATATCCCACGAGGGTAAAATTGAAAAAAGTTGAAAAAATTGTTTTTTTGGACTTAGTCATTTTTTCTGGCGTTTATCAGACTTTCAGATAGGGCAAATGTCAGTGAGCGTTCCGATTTCAGTTCCAGAGCGATTCTCCCAATGAGTCCTTGATATTTAGTCGTTTTCAGCCAATTTTCTGAATTTTTGAAAATTTCACTTTTTTGTGAAAATATCCACTAAATGAGGGAATAACATGTGTGAGGGTACCGCAGGAGAGTTCCAAATGTGTGTGGGTAGAATATATATCCCACGAGGGTAAAATTGAAAAAAGTTGAAAATTTTTTTTTTGATTTAGTCATTTTTCCGGCGTTTATCAGACTTTCAGATAGGGCAAATGTCAGTGAGCGTTCCGATTTCAGTTCCAGAGCGATTCTCCCAATGAGTCCTTGATATTTAGTCGTTTTCAGCCAATTTTCTGGATTTTTGAAAATTTCACTTTTTTGTGAAAATATCCACTAAATGAGGGAATAATATGTGTGAGGGTACCCCAGGAGAGTTCCAAATGTGTGTGGGTAGAATATATATACCACAAGGGTAACATTGAAAAAAGTTGAAAAAATAGTTTTTTTGGACTTAGTCATTTTTTCTGGCGTTTATCAGACTTTCAGATAGGGAAAATGTCAGTTAGCGTTCCGATTTCAGTTCCAGAGCGATTCTCCCAATGAGTCCTTGATATTTAGTCGTTTTCAGCTAATTTTCTGGATTTTTGAAAATTTCACTTTTTTGTGAAAATATCCACTAAATGAGGGAATAATATGTGTGAGGGTGACCCAGGAGAGTTCCAAATGTGTGTGGGTAGAATATATATCCCACGGGGGTAAAATTTAAAAAATTTGAAAAAAATTTTTTTGACTTAGTCATTTTTCCGGCGTTTATCAGACTTTCAGATAGGGCAAATGTCAGTGAGCGTTCCGATTTCAGTTCCACAGCGACTCGCCCAATGAGACCTTGATATTTAGACTTTTTCAGCCAATTTTCTGGATTTTTGAAAATTTCACTTGTATGTGAAAATATCCACTAAATGAGGGAATAATATGTGTGAGGGTACCCCAGGAGAGTTCCAAATGTGTGTGGGTAGAATATATATCCCACGGGGTAAAACTGAAAAAAGTTGAAAAAATTTTTTTTGGGGATTTAGTAATTTTTCCGGCGTTTATCAGACTATCAGATAGGAGAAATGTCACTGAGTGTTACGATTTCAGTTCCAGAGCAATTCGCCCAATGAATCCTTGATATTTAGTCGCTTTCAGCCAATTTTCTGGATTTTTGAAAATTTCACTTTTTTGTGAAAATATCCACTAAATGAGGGAACAATATGTGTGAGGGTACCCCAGGAGAGTTCCAAATGTGTGTGGGTAGAATATATATCCCACAGGGGTAAAATTGAAAAAAGTTGAAAAATTTTTTTTTTTGGACAGTCATTTTTCCGACGTTTATCAGACTTTCAGATAAGGGCAAATGTCATTGAGCGTTCCGATTTCAGTTCCAGAGCGATGCGCCCAATGAGCCCTTGATATTTAGTCATTTTCAGCCAATTTTCTGGATTTTTGAAAATTTCACTTTTTTGTTTAAATATCCACTAAATGAGGGAATAATATGTGTGAGGGTACCCGAGGAGAGTTCCAAATGTGTGTGGGTAGAATATATATACTACGAGGGTAAAATTGAAAAAAGTTGAAAAAATTGTTTTTTTGGACTTAGTAATTTTTTCTGGCGTTTATCAGACTTTCAGATAGGGCAAATGTCAGTGAGCGTTCCGATTTCAGTTCCAGAGCGATTCTCCCAATGAGTCCTTGATATTTAGTCATTTTCAGCCAATTTTCTGGATTTTTGAAAATTTCACTTTTTTGTGAAAATATCCACTAAATGAGGGAATAATATGTGTGAGGGTACCCCAGGAGAGTTCCAAATGTGTGTGGGTAGAATATATATCCCACGGGGTAAAACTGAAAAAAGTTGAAAAAAATTTTTTTTGCGATTTAGTCATTTTTCCGGCGTTTATCAGACTTTCAGATAGGAGAAATGTCAGTGAGCGTTCCGATTTCAGTTCCAGAGCGATTCGCCCAATGAGTCTTTGATATTTAGTCGCTTTCAGCCAATTTTCTGGATTTTTGAAAATTTCACTTTTTTGTGTAAATATCCACTAAGTGAGGTAAGAATGTGTGTGAGGGTACCCATGGAGAGTTCCAAATGAGTGTGGGTAGAATATATATCCCACGGGGGTAAAATTGAAAAAAGTTGAAAAAAATTTTTTTTCACTTTGTCATTTTTCCGGCGTTTATCAGACTTTCAGATAGGGCAAATGTCATTGAGCGTTCCGATTTCAGTTCCAGAGCGATTCATTCAATGAGCCCTTGATATTTAGTCGTTTTCAGCCAATTTTCTGGATTTTTGAAAATTTCACTTTTTTGTGAAAATATCCACTAAATGAGGGAATAATATGTGTGAGGGTACCCCAGGAGAGTTCCAAATGTGTGTGGGTAGAATATATATACCACAAGGGTAAAATTAAAAAAAGTAGAAAAAATAGTTTTTTTGGACTTAGTCATTTTTTCTGGCGTTTATCAGACTTTCAGATAGGGAAAATGTCAGTTAGCGTTCCGATTTCAGTTCCAGAGCGATTCTCCCAATGAGTCCTTGATATTTAGTCGTTTTCAGCCAATTTTCTGGATTTTTGAAAATTTCACTTTTTTGTGAAAATATCCACTAAATGAGGGAATAATATGTGTGAGGGTGCCCCAGGAGAGTTCCAAATGTGTGTGGGTAGAATATATATCCCACGGGGGTAAAATTTAAAAAATTTGAAAAAAATTTTTTTGACTTAGTCATTTTTCCGGCGTTTATCAGACTTTCAGATAGGGCAAATGTCAGTGAGAGTTCCGATTTCAGTTCCAGAGCTACTCGCCCAATGAGACCTTGATATTTAGACTTTTTCAGCCAATTTTCTGGATTTTTGAAAATTTCACTTGTATGTGAAAATATCCACTAAATGAGGGAATAACATGTGTGAGGGCACCCCAGGAGAGTTCCAAATGTGTGTGGGTAGAATATATATCCCACGGGGTAAAACTGAAAAAAGTTGAAAAAAAATTTTTTGGGGATTTAGTAATTTTTCTGGCGTTTATCAGACTATCAGATAGGAGAAATGTCACTGAGTGTTACGATTTCAGTTCCAGAGCAATTCGCCCAATGAATCCTTGATATTTAGTCGCTTTCAGCCAATTTTCTGGATTTTTGAAAATTTCACTTTTTTGTGAAAATATCCACTAAATGAGGGAACAATATGTGTGAGGGTACCCCAGGAGAGTTCCAAATGTGTGTGGGTAGAATATATATCCCATGGGGGTAAAATTGAAAAAAGTTGAAAAAAAATTTTTTTTGGATTTAGTCATTTTTCCGGTGTTTATCAGACTTTCAGATAGGGCAAATGTCATTGAGCGTTCTGATTTCAGTTCCAGAGCGTTTCGCCCAATGAGTCCTTGATATTTAGTCGCTTTCAGCCAATTTTCTGGATTTTTGAAAATTTCACTTTTTTTGTGAAAATATCCACTAAATGAGGTAAGAATGTGTGTGAGGGTACCCCTGGAGAGTTCCAAATGAGTGTGGGTAGAATATATATCCCACGGGGGTGAAATTGAAAAAAGTTGAAACAATTTTTTTTTTCACTTAGTCATTTTTCCGGCGTTTATCAGACTTTCAGATAGGGCAAATGTCATTGAGCGTTCCAATTTCAGTTCCAGAGCGATTCTCCCAATGAGTCCTTGATATTTAGTCGTTTTCAGCCAATTTTCTGGATTCTTGAAAATTTCACTTTTTTGTGAAAATATACACTAAATGAGGGAATAATATGTGTGAGGGTACCCCAGGAGAGTTCCAAATGTGTTTGGGTAGAATATATATCCCACGGGGTAAAACTGAAAAAAGTTGAAAAAAATTTTTTTGGGGATTTAGTCATTTTTCCGGTGTTTATCAGACTATCAGATAGGAGAAATGTCAGTGAGTGTTCCGATTTCAGTTCCAGAGCGATTCGCCCAATAAGTCCTTGATATTTAGTCTTATTCAGCTAATTTTCTGGATTTTTGAAAATTTCACTTTTTTGTGAAAATATCCACTAAATGAGGGAAAAATATGTGTGAGGGTACCCCTGGAGAGTTCCAAATGAGTGTGGGTACAATATATATCCCACGGGGGTAAAATTGAAAAAAAAATTTTTTTCACTTAGTCATTTTTCCGTCGTTTATCAGACTTTCAGATAGGGCAAATGTCATTGAGCGTTCCGATTTCAGTTCCAGAGCGATTCACACAATGAGCCCTTGATATTTAGTCGTTTTCAGCCAATTTTCTGCATTTTTGAAAATTTCACTTTTTTGTGAAAATATCCACTAGATGAGGGAATAATATGTGTGAGGGTACCCCAGGAGAGTTCCAAATGTGTGTGGGTAGAATATATATACCACAAGGGTAAAATTGCAAAAAGTTGAAAAAATTGTTTTTTTGGACTTAGTCATTTTTTCTGGCGTTTATCAGACTTTCAGATAGGGCAAATGTCAGTGAGCGTTCCGATTTCAGTTCCAGAGCGATTCTCCCAATGAGTCCTTGATATTTAGTCGTTTTCAGCCAATTTTCTGGATTTTTGAAAATTTCACTTTTTTGTGAAAATATCCACTAAATGAGGGAATAATATGTGTGAGGGTACCCCAGGAGAGTTCCAAATGTGTGTGGGTAGAATATATATCCCACGGGGTAAAACTGAAAAAAGTTGAAAAAAATTTTTTTTTGGACTTAGTCATTTTTCCAGCGTTTATCAGACTTTCAGATAGGGCAAATGACATTGAGCGTTCCGATTTCAGTTCCAGAGCGATTCACCCAATGAGTCCTTGATATTTAGTCGTTTACAGCCAATATTTTGGATTTTTGAAAATTTCACTTATTTGTGAAAATATCCACTAAATGAGGGAATAATATGTGTGAGGGTGCCCCAGGAGAGTTCCAAATGTGTGTGGGTAGAATATATATCCCACGGGGGTAAAATTTAAAAAATTTGAAAAAAAATTTTTTGAGTTAGTCATTTTTCCGGCGTTTATCAGACTTTCAGATAGGGCAAATGTCAGTGAGCGTTCCGATTTCAGTTCCAGAGTGATTCGCTCAATGAGTCCTTGATATTTAGTCATTTTCAGCCAATTTTGTGGATTTTTGAAAATTTCACTTTTTTATGAAAATATCCACTAAATGAGGTAAGAATATGTGTGAGGGTACCCCAGGAGAGTTCCAAGTGAGTGTGGGTAGAATATATATCCCACAGAGGTAAAACTGAAAAAAGTTGAAAACTATTTTTTTTTGGACTTAGTCATTTTTCCGGCGTTTATCAGACTTTCAGATAGGGGAAATGTCAGTGAGCGTTCCGATTTCACTTCCAGAGCGATTCGCCCAATGAGTCCTTGATATTTAGTTGTTTTCAGGCAATTTTCTGGATTTTTGAAAATTTCTCTTTTTTGTGAAAATATCCACTAAATGAGGGAATAATATGTGAGAGGGTACCCCAGGAGAGTTCCAAATGTGTGTGGGTATAATATATATCCCACGGGGGTAAAATTGCAAAAAGTTGAAAAAAAATTATTTTTTTTTTACTTAGTCATTTTTCCGTCGTTTATCAGACTTTCAGATAGGGCAAATGTCATTGAGCGTTCCGATTTCAGTTCCAGAGCGATTCGCCCAATGAATCCTTAATATTTAGTCGTTTTCGCCAATTTTCTGGATTTTTGAAAATATCACTTTTTTGTGAAAATATCCACTAAATGAGAGAATAATATGTGTGAATGTACCCCTGGAGAGTTCCAAATGTGTGTGGGTAGAATATATATCCCACGGGGTAAAATTGAAAAAAGTTGAAAAAAATTTTTTTTGGGACTTAGTGATTTTTCCAGCGTTTATCAGACTTTCAGATAGGGCAAATGTCAGTGAGCGTTCCGATTTCAGTTCCAGAGCGATTCGCCCAATGAGTCCTTGATATTTAGTTGTTTTCAGGAAATATTTTGGATTTTTGAAAATTTCACTTTTTTGTGTAAATATCCACTAAATGAGGGAATAATATGTGTGAATGTACCCCAGGAGAGTTCCAAATGTGTGTGGGTAGAATATATATCCCATGGGGGTAAAATTGAAAAAAGTTGAAAAAAAAATGTTTTTGGATTTAGTCATTTTTCCGGCGTTTATCAGACTTTCAGATAGGGCAAATGTCAGTGAGCGTTCCGATTTCAGTTCCAGAGCGATTCGCCCAATGAGTCCTTGATATTTAGTCGTTTTCAGCCAATAATTTGGATTTTTGAAAATTTCACTTTTTTGTGAAAATATCCACTAAATGAGTGAATAATATGTGTGAGGGTACCCCAGGAGAGTTCCAAATGAGTGTGGGTAGAATATATATCCCACGGGGGTAAAATTGAAAAAAGTTTAAAACTATTTTTTTTTGGACTTAGTCATTTTTCCGGCGTTTATCAGACTTTCAGATAGGGCAAATGTCAGTGAGCGTTCCGATTTCAGTTCCAGAGCGATTCGCCCAATGAGTCTTTGATATTTAGTCTTTTTCAGCCAATTTTCTGGATTTTTGAAAATTTCACTTTTTTGTGAAAATATCCACTAAATGAGGGAATAATATGTGTGAGGGTACCCCAGGAGAGTTCCAAATGTGTGTGGGTAGAATATATATCCCACGGGGTAAAACTGAAAAAAGTTGAAAAAAAATTTTTTTTGGATTTAGTCATTTTTCCGGCGTTTATCAGCCTATCAGATAGGAGAAATGTCAGTGAGTGTTCCTATTTCAGTTCCAGAGCGATTCGCCCAATAAGTCCTTGATATTTAGTCTTTTTCAGCTAATTTTCTGGATTTTTGAAAATTTCACTTTTTTGTGAAAATATCCACTAAATGAGGGAATAATATGTGTGAGGGTACCCCAGGAGAGTTCCAAATGTGTGTGTGTAGAATATATATCCCACGGGGTAAAACTGAAAAAAGTTAAAAAAAATTTTTTTTTGGACTTAGTCATTTTTCCGGCGTTTATCAGACTTTCAGATAGGGCAAATGTCAGCGAGCGTTCCGATTTCAGTTCCAGAGCAATTCGCCCAATGAATCCTTGATATTTAGTCGCTTTCAGCCAATTTTCTGTATTTTTGAAAATTTCACTTTTTTGTGAAAATATCCACTAAATGAGGGAACAATATGTGTGAGGGTACCCCAGGAGAGTTCCAAATGTGTGTGGGTAGAATATATATCCCATGGGGGTAAAATTGAAAAAAGTTGAAAAAAAATTTTTTGGGGATTTAGTCATTTTTCCGGCGTTTATCAGACTTTCAGATAGGGCAAATGTCATTCAGCGTTCCGATTTCAGTTCCAGAGCGATTCGCCCAATGAGTCCTTGATATTTAGTCGTTTTCAGCCAATATTTTGGATTTTTGAAAATTTCACTTATTTGTGAAAATATCCACTAAATGAGTGAATAATATGTGTGAGGGTACCCCAGGAGAGTTCCAAGTGAATGTGGGTAGAATATATATCCCACGGGGGTAAAATTGAAAAAAGTTTAAAACTATTTTTTTTTGGACTTAGTCATTTTTCCGGCGTTTATCAGACTTTCAGATAGGGCAAATGTCATTGAGCGTTCCGATTTCAGTTCCAGAGCGATTCGCCCAATGAGTCCTTGATATTTAGTCGTTTTCAGCCAATATTTTTGATTTTTGAAAATTTCACTTTTTTGTGAAAATATCCACTAAATGAGGGAATAATGTGTGTGAGGGTACCCCAGGAGAGTTCCAAATGTCTGTGGGTAGAATATATATCCCACAGGGGTAAAATTGAAAAAAGTTGAAAAATTTTTTTTTTTGGACAGTCATTTTTCCGACGTTTATCAGACTTTCAGATAAGGGCAAATGTCATTGAGCGTTCCGATTTCAGTTCCAGAGCGATGCGCCCAATGAGCCCTTGATATTTAGTCGTTTTCAGCCAATTTTCTGGATTTTTGAAAATTTCACTTTTTTGTGAAAATATCCACTAAATGAGGGAATAATATGAGTGAGGGTACGCGAGGAGAGTTCCAAATGTGTGTGGGTAGAATATATATCCCACGGGGTAAAACTGAAAAAAGTTGAAAAAATTTTTTTTTGGGATTTAGTCATTTTTCCGGCGTTTATCAGACTTTCAGATAGGGCAAATGTCAGTGAGCGTTCCGATTTCAGTTCCAGAGTGAATCGCTCAATGAGTCCTTGATATTTAGTCATTTTCAGCCAATTTTGTGGATTTTTGAAAATTTCACTTTTTTATGAAAATATCCACTAAATGAGGTAAGAATATGTGTGAGGGTACCCCAGGAGAGTTCCAAATGTGTGTGGGTAGAATATATATCCCACGGGGGTAAAACTGAAAACAGTTGAAAAAAATTTTTTTTTGGTCTTAGTCATTTTTCCGGCGTTTATCAGACTTTCAGATAGGGCAAATGTCAGCGAGCATTCCGATTTCAGTTCCAGAGCAATTCGCCCAATGAATCCTTGATATTTAGTCGCTTTCAGCCAATTTTCTGGATTTTTGAAAATTTCACTTTTTTGTGAAAATATCCACTAAATGAGGGAACAATATGTGTGAGGGTACCTCAGGAGAGTTCCAAGTGAATGTGGGTAGAATATATATCCCACGGGGGTAAAATTGAAAAAAGTTTAAAACTATTTTTTTTTGGACTTAGTCATTTTTCCGGCGTTTATCAGACTTTCAGATAGGGCAAATGTCATTGAGCATTCCTATTTCAGTTCCAGAGCGATTCGCCCAATGAGTCCTTGATATTTAGTCGTTTTCAGCCAATTTTCTGGATTTTTGAAAATTTCACTTTTTTGTGAAAATATCCACTAAATGAGGGAATAATACAGTCATATGAAAAAGTTTGGGCACCCCTATTAATCTTAAGCTTAATGTTCTATAAAAATTGGTGTTTTTGCAACAGCTATTTCAGTTTGATATATGTAATAACTGTTGGATACAGTAATGTTTCTGCCTTGAAATGAGGTTCATTGTACTAACAGAAAATGTGCAATCTGCATTCAAACAAAATTTGACAGGTGCATAAGTATGGGCACCTCACCAGAAAAGTGACATTAATAGTTAGTAGATCCTCCTTTTGCAAAAATAACAGCCTCTAGTCGCTTCCTGTAGCTTTTAATGAGTTCCTGGTTCCTGGATGAAGGTATTTTTGACCATTCCTCTTTACAAAACAATTCCAGTTCAGTTAAGTTTGATGGTCACCGAGCATGGACAGCCCTCTTCAAATGATCCCACAGATGTTCAATGATATTCAGGTCTGGGGACTGGGATGGCCATTCCAGAACATTGTAGTTGTTCCTCTGCATGAATGCCTGAGTAGATTTGGAGCGGTGTTTTGGATCATTGTCTTGCTGAAAGATCCATCCACTTTGTAACTTCAACTTTATCACTGATTCTTGAACACTATTGTCAAGAATCTGCTGATACTGAGTGGAATCCATGCGTCCCTCAACTCTAACAAGATTCCCAGTGCCAGCATTGACCACACAGCCCCAAAGCATGATGGAACCTCCACCAAATTTTACTGTGGGTAGCAAGTGTTTTTCTTGGAATGCTGTGTTTTTTTGCCACCATGCATAACGCCTTTTTGTATCACCAAATAACTCAATCTTGATTTCATGAGTCCACAGGACCTTCTTCCAAAAAGAAATTGGCTTCTCCAAATGTGCTTTTGCATACCTCAGCCAACTCTGTTTGTGGCGTGCTTGCAGAAACGGCTTCTTTCGCATCACTCTCCCATACAGCTTCTCCTTGTGCAAAGTGCCTTGTATAGTTGACCGATGCACAGTGACACCATCTGCAGCAAGTTGATGCTGCAGCTCTCTGGAGGTGGTCTGAGGATTGTCCTTGACTGATCTCACCATTCTTCTTCTCTGCCTTTCTGATGTTTTTCTTGGCCTGCCACTTCTGGCCTTAACAAGAACTGTCCCTGTCTTCTTCCATTTCCTTACTATGTTCCTCACAGTGGAAACTGACAGGTTAAATCTCTGAGACAGCTTTTTGTATGCTTCCCCTGAACAACTATGTTGAATAATTTTTGTTTTCAGATCATTTGACAGTTGTTTTGAGGAGCACATGATGCCACTCTCCAGAGGAGATTCAAACAGGAGAACAACTTGCAAGTGGCCACTTTAAGTAGCTTTTCTCATGATTGCATACACCTGGCTATAAAGTTCAAAGCTCCATGAGGTTACAAAACCAAAAAAAGTGCTTTAGTAAGTCAGTAAAAAGTAGGTAGGAGTATTTAAAACAAGAAAATGATAAGGGTGCCCATACTTATACACCTTTCAAATTTTGTTTGAATGCAGATTGCACATTTTCTGTTAGTACAATAAACCTCATTTCAAGGCAGAAACATTACTGTGTCCAACAGTTATTACATATATCAAACTGAAATAGCTGTTGCAAAAACACCAATTTTTATAAAACATTAAGCTTAAGATTAATAGGGGTGCCCAAACTTTTTCATATGACTGTATGTGTGAGGGTACCCGAGGAGAGTTCCAAATGTGTGTGGGTAGAATATATATCCCACGGGGTAAAACTGAAAAAAGTTGAAAAAATTTTTTTTTGGGATTTAGTCATTTTTCCGGCGTTTATCAGACTTTCAGATAGGGCAAATGTCAGTGAGCGTTCCGATTTCAGTTCCAGAGTGATTCGCCCAATGAGTCCTTGATATTTAGTCATTTTCAGCCAATTTTGTGGATTTTTGAAAATTTCACTTTTTTATGAAAATATCCACTAAATGAGGTAAGAATATGTGTGAGGGTACCCCAGGAGAGTTCCAAATGTGTGTGGGTAGAATATATATCCCACGGGGGTAAAATTGAAAAAATTTGAAAAAAATTTTTTTTGGGACTTAGTGATTTTTCCGGAGTTTATCAGACTTTCTGATAGGGCAAATGTCAGTGAGCATTCCGATTTCAGTTCCAGAGCGATTTGCCCAATGAGTCCATGATATTTAGTCGTTTTCAGCCAATTTTCTGGATTTTTGAAAATTTCTATTTTTTGTGAAAATATCCACTAAATGAGGGAATAATATGTGTGAGGGTACCCCAGGAGAGTTCCAAATGAGTGTGGGTAGAATATATATCCCACGGGGGTAAAATTGAAAAATGTTTAAAACTATTTTTTTTTGGACTTAGTCATTTTTCCGGCGTTTATCAGACTTTCAGATAGGGCAAATGTCATTGAGCGTTCCGATTTCAGTTCCAGAGCGATTCGCCCAATGAGCCCTTGACATTCAGTCGTTTTCAGCCAATTTTCTGGATTTTTGAAAATTTCACTTTTTTGTGAAAATATCCACTAAATGAGGGAAGAATATGTGTGAGGGTACCCCAGGAGAGTTCTAAATGTGTGTGGGTAGAATATATATACCACAAGGGTAAAATTGAAAGAAGTTGAAAAAATTGTTTTTTTTTACTTAGTCATTTTTTCTGGCGTTTATCACACTTTCAGATAGGGCAAATGTCAGTGAGCGTTCCGATTTCAGTTCCAGAGCGACTCGCCCAATGAGACCTTGATATTTAGACTTTTTCAGCCAATTTTCTGGATTTTTGAAAATTTCACTTATTTGTGAAAATATCCACTAAATGAGGGAATAATATGTGTGAGGGTGCCCCAGGAGAGTTCCAAATGTGTGTGGGTAGAATATATATCCCACGGGGTAAAACTGAAAAAAGTTGAAAAAAATTTTTTTTTTCACTTAGTCATTTTTCCGGCGTTTATCAGACTTTCAGATAGGGCAAATGTCATTGAGCGTTCCGATTTCAGTTCCAGAGTGATTCGCCCAATAAGTCCTTGATATTTAGTCGTTTTCAGCCAATATTTTGGATTTTTGAAAATTTCACTTTTTTGTGAAAATATCCACTAAATGAGGGAATAATATGTGTGAGGGTACCCCAGGAGAGTTCCAAATGTGTGTGGGTAGAGTATATATCCCACGGGGGTAAAATTGAAAAAAGTTGAAAAATTTTTTTTTTTGGACTTAGTCATTTTTCCGGCGTTTATCAGACTTTCAGATAGGGGAAATGTCAGTGAGCGTTCCGATTTCAGTTCCAGAGCGATTCGCCCAATCAGTCCTTGATATTAAGTCGTTTTCAGCCAATTTTCTGGATTTTTGAAAATTTCACTTTTTTGTGAAAATATCCACTAAATGAGGGAATAATATGTGTGAGGGTACCCCAGGAGAGTTCCAAATGTGTGTGGGTAGAATATATATCCCACGGGGGTAAAATTGAAAAAAGTTGAAAAATTTTTTTTTTTGGACTTAGTCATTTTTCCGGCGTTTATCAGACTTTCAGATAGGGGAAATGTCAGTGAGCATTCCGATTTCAGTTCCAGAGCGATTCGCCCAATGAGTCCTTGATATTTAGTCGTTTTCAGCCAATATTTTGGATTTTTGAAAATTTCACTTTTTTGTGAAAATATCCACTAAATGAGGGAATAATATGTTTGAGGGTACCGCAGGAGAGTTCCAAATATGTGTGGGTAGAATATATATCCCACGGGGGTAAAATTGAAAAAAGTTGAAAACATATTTTTTTTGGACTTAGTCGTTTTTCCGGCGTTTATCAGACTTTCAGATATGGCAAATGTCAGTGAGCATTCCGATTTCAGTTCAAGAGCTATTCGCCCAATGAGTCCTTGATATTTTTTCGTTTTCAGCCAATTTTCTGGATTTTTGAAAATTTCACTTTTTTGTGAAAATATCCACTAAATGAGGGAATAATATGTGTGAGGGTTCCCCAGGAGAGTTCCAAATGTGTGTGGGTAGAATATATATCCCACGGGGGTAAATTGGAAAAAAGTTGAAAAATTATTTTTTTTTGGACTTAGTCATTTTTCCAGCGTTTATCAGACTTTCAGATAGGGGAAATGTCAGTGAGCATTCCGATTTCAGTTCCAGAGCGATTCGCCCAATGAGTCCTTGATATTTTTTCGTTTTCAGCCAATTTTCTGGATTTTTGAAAATTTCACTTTTTTGTGAAAATATCCACTAAATGAGGGAATAATATGTGTGAGGGTTCCCCAGGAGAGTTCCAAATGTGTGTGGGTAGAATATATATCCCACGGGGGTAAATTGGAAAAAAGTTGAAAAATTATTTTTTTTTGGACTTAGTCATTTTTCCAGCGTTTATCACACTTTCAGATAGGGGAAATGTCAGTGAGCATTCCGATTTCAGTTCCAGAGCGATTCGCCCAATGAGTCCTTGATATTTTTTCGTTTTCAGCCAATTTTCTGGATTTTTGAAAATTTCACTTTTTTGTGAAAATATCCACTAAATGAGGGAATAATATGTTTGAGGGTACCGCAGGAGAGTTCCAAATGTGTGTGGGTAGAATTTATATCCCACGGGGGTAAAATTGAAAAAAGTTGAAAAAAATTTTTTTTTGGACGTAGTCATTTTTCCGGCGTTTATCAGACTTTCAGATAGGGGAAATGTCAGTGAGCGTACCGATTTCAGTTCCAGAGCGATTCGCCCAATGAGTCCTTGATATTTAGTCGTTTTCAGCCAATTTTCTGGATTTTTGAAAATTTCACTTTTTTGTGAAAATATCCACTAAATGAGAGAATAATATGAGTGAGGGTACCCCAGGAGAGTTCCAAATGTGTGTGGGTGGAATATATATCCCACGGGGTAAAATTTAAAAAAGTTGAAAAAAATTTTTTTTTGGACTAAGTGATTTTTCCGGTGTTTATCAGACTTTCAGATAGGGTAAATGTCAGTGAGCATTCCGATTTCAGTTCCAGAGCGATTCGCCCAATGAGTCTTTGATATTTAGTCGTTTTCAGCCAATTTTCTGGATTTTTGAAAATTTCACTTTTTTGTGAAAATATCCACTAAATGAGGGAATAATATGTGTGAGGGTACCCCAGGAGAGTTCCAAATGTGTGTGGGTGGAATATACAGTTATATGAAAAAGTTTGGGCACCCCTATTAATCTTAAGCTTAATGTTTTATAAAAATTGGTGTTTTTGCAACAGCTATTTCAGTTTGATATATGTAATAACTGTTGGACACAGTAATGTTTCTGCCTTGAAATGAGGTTTATTGTACTAACAGAAAATGTGCAATCTGCATTCAAACAAAATTTGACAGGTGCATAAGTATGGGCACCTCACCAGAAAAGTGACATTAATATTTAGTAGATTCTCTTTTTGCAAAAATAACAGCCTCTAGTCGCTTCCTGTAGCTTTTAATGAGTTCCTAGATCCTGGATGAAGGTATGTTTGAACATTCCTCTTTACAAAACAATTCCAGTTCAGTTAAGTTTGATGGTCGCCGAGCATGGACAGCCCTCTTCAAATGATCCCACAGATGTTCAATGATATTCAGGTCTGGGGACTGGGATGGCCATTCCATAACATTGTAATCGCTCCTCTGCATGAATGCCTGAGTAGATTTGGAGCGGTGTTTTGGATCATTGTCTTGCTGAAAGATCCATCCCCTGCTTAACTTCAACTTAATCACTGATTCTTGAACATTATTGTCAAGAATCTGCTGATACTGAGTGGAATCCATGCGCCCCTCAACTTTAACAAGATTCCCGGTGCCGGCATTGGCCACACAGCCCCAAAGCATGATGGAACCTCCACCAAATTTTACTGTGGGTAGCAAGTGTTTTTCTTGGAATGCTGTGTTTTTTTGCCGCCATGCATAACGCCTTTTTGTATGACCAAACAACTCAATCTTGGTTTCATCAGTCCACAGGACCTTCTTCCAAAAAGAAATTGGCTTCTCCAAATGTGCTTTTGCATACCTCAGCCGACTCTGTTTGTGGCGTGCTTGCAGAAACGGCTTCTTTCGCATCACTCTCCCATACAGCTTCTCCTTGTGCAAAGTGCGTTGTATAGTTGACCGATGCACAGTGACACCATCTGCAGCAAGTTGATGCTGCAGCTCTCTGGAGGTGGTCTGAGGATTGTCCTTGACTGATCTCACCATTCTACTTCTCTGCCTTTCTGATGTTTTTCTTGGCCTGCCACTTCTGGCCTTAGCAAGAACTGTCCCTGTGTTCTTCCATTTCCTTACTATGTTCCTCACAGTGGAAACTGACAGGTTAAATCTCTGAGACAGCTTTTTGTATCCTTCCCCTGAACAACTATGTTGAATAATCTTTGTTTTCAGATCATTTGACAGTTGTTTTGAGGAGCCCATGATGCCAATCTTCAGAGGAGATTCAAACAGGAGAACAACTTGCAAGTGGCCACTTTAAGTAGCTTTTCTCATGATTGCATACACCTGGCAATGAAGTTCAAAGCTCAATGAGGTTACAAAAACAAAAAGAGTGCTTTAGTAAGTCAGTAAAAAATAGGTAGGAGTATTTAAAACAAGAAAATGATAAGGGTGCCCATACTTATGCACCTGTCAAATTTTGTTTGAATGCAGATTGCACATTTTCTGTTAGTACAATAAACCTCATTTCAAGGCAGAAACATTACTGTGTCCAACAGTTATTACATATATCAAACTGAAATAGCTGTTGCAAAAACACCAATTTTTATAAAATACTAAGCTTAAGATTAATAGGGGTGCCCAAACTTTTTCATATAACTGTATATCCCACGGGGGTAAAATTGAAAAAAGTTGAAAAAAATTTTTTTTTGGACGTAGTCATTTTTCCGGCGTTTATCAGACTTTCAGATAGGGCAAATGTCAGTGAGCGTACCAATTTCAGTTCCAGAGCGATTCGCCCAATGAGTCCTTGATATTTAGTCGTTTTCAGCCAATTTTCTGGATTTTTGAAAATTTCACTTTTTTGTGAAAATATCCACTAAATGAGAGAATAATATGAGTGAGGGTACCCCAGGAGAGTTCCAAATGTGTGTGGGTGGAATATATATCCCACGGGATAAAATTTAAAAAAGTTGAAAAATTTTTTTTTTTGGACTTAGTGATTTTTCCGGTGTTTATCAGACTTTCAGATAGGGCAAATGTCAGTGAGCATTCCGATTTCAGTTCCAGAGCCATTCGCCCAATCAGTCCTTGATATTAAGTCGTTTTCAGCCAATTTTCTGGATTTTTGAAAATTTCACTTTTTTGTGAAAATATCCACTAAATGAGGGAATAATATGTGTGAGGGTACCCCAGGAGAGTTCCAAATGTGTGTGGGTAGAATATATATCCCACGGGGGTAAAATTGAAAAAAGTTGAAAAATTTTTTTTTTTGGACTTAGTCATTTTTCCGGCGTTTATCAGACTTTCAGATAGGGGAAATGTCAGTGAGCATTCCGATTTCAGTTCCAGAGCGATTCGCCCAATGAGTCCTTGATATTTAGTCGTTTTCAGCCAATATTTTGGATTTTTGAAAATTTCACTTTTTTGTGAAAATATCCACTAAATGAGAGAATAATATGTTTGAGGGTACCGCAGGAGAGTTCCAAATGTGTGTGGGTAGAATATATATCCCACGGGGGTAAAATTGAAAAAAGTTGAAAACATATTTTTTTTGGACTTAGTCATTTTTCCGGCGTTTATCAGACTTTCAGATATGGCAAATGTCAGTGAGCATTCCGATTTCAGTTCAAGAGCTATTCGCCCAATGAGTCCTTGATATTTTTTCGTTTTCAGCCAATTTTCTGGATTTTTGAAAATTTCACTTTTTTGTGAAAATATCCACTAAATGAGGGAATAATATGTGTGAGGGTTCCCCAGGAGAGTTCCAAATGTGTGTGGGTAGAATATATATCCCACGGGGGTAAATTGGAAAAAAGTTGAAAAATTATTTTTTTTTGGACTTAGTCATTTTTCCAGCGTTTATCAGACTTTCAGATAGGGGAAATGTCAGTGAGCATTCCGATTTCAGTTCCAGAGCGATTCGCCCAATGAGTCCTTGATATTTTTTCGTTTTCAGCCAATTTTCTGGATTTTTGAAAATTTCACTTTTTTGTGAAAATATCCACTAAATGAGGGAATAATATGTGTGAGGGTTCCCCAGGAGAGTTCCAAATGTGTGTGGGTAGAATATATATCCCACGGGGGTAAATTGGAAAAAAGTTGAAAAATTATTTTTTTTTGGACTTAGTCATTTTTCCAGCGTTTATCAGACTTTCAGATAGGGGAAATGTCAGTGAGCATTCCGATTTCAGTTCCAGAGCGATTCGCCCAATGAGTCCTTGATATTTTTTCGTTTTCAGCCAATTTTCTGGATTTTTGAAAATTTCACTTTTTTGTGAAAATATCCACTAAATGAGGGAATAATATGTTTGAGGGTACCGCAGGAGAGTTCCAAATGTGTGTGGGTAGAATTTATATCCCACGGGGGTAAAATTGAAAAAAGTTGAAAAAAATTTTTTTTTGGACGTAGTCATTTTTCCGGCGTTTATCAGACTTTCAGATAGGGGAAATGTCAGTGAGCGTACCGATTTCAGTTCCAGAGCGATTCGCCCAATGAGTCTTTGATATTTAGTCGTTTTCAGCCAATTTTCTGGATTTTTGAAAATTTCACTTTTTTGTGAAAATATCCACTAAATGAGGGAATAATATGTGTGAGGGTTCCCCTGGAGAGTTCCAAATGTGTGTGGGTAGAATATATATCCCACGGGGGTAAAATTGCAAAAAGTTGAAAAAATTTTTTTTTTTGTACGTAGTCATTTTTCCGGTGTTTATCAGACATTCAGATAGGGCAAATGTCAGTGAGCATTCCAATTTCAGTTCCAGAGCGATTCGCCCAATGAGTCTTTGATATTCAGTCGTTTTCAGCCAATTTTCTTGATTTTTGAAAATTTCACTTTTTTGTGAAAATATGCACTAAATGAGGGAATAATATGTGTGAGGGTACCCCAGGAGAGTTCCAAATGTGTGTTTAGAATATATATCCCACGGGGGTAAATTTGAAAAAAGTTGAAAAAAATTTTTTTTTGAACTTAGTCATTTTTCCGGCGTTTATCAGACTTTCAGATAGGTCAAATGTCAGTGAGCATTCCAATTTCAGTTCCAGAGCGATTCGCCCAATGAGTCTTTGATATTCAGTCGTTTTCAGCCAATTTTCTGGATTTTTGAAAATTTCACTTTTTTGTGAAAATATCCACTAAATGAGAGAATAATATGAGTGAGGGTACCCCAGGAGAGTTCCAAATGTGTGTGGGTGGAATATATATCCCACGGGGTAAAATTTAAAAAAGTTGAAAAAAATTTTTTTTTGGACTTAGTGATTTTTCCTTTGCTTATCAGACTTTCAGATAGGGCAAATGTCAGTGAGCATTCCGATTTCAGTTCCAGAGCGATTCGCCCAATGAGTCTTTGATATTTAGTCGTTTTCAGCCAATTTTCTGGATTTTTGAAAATTTCACTTTTTTGTGAAAATATCCACTAAATGAGGGAATAATATGTGTGAGGGTACCCCAGGAGAGTTCCAAATGTGTGTGGGTAGAATATATATCCCACGGGGGTAAAATTGAAAAAAGTTGAAAAAAATTTTTTTTTCACTTAGTCATTTTTCCGGCGTTTATCAGACTTTCAGATAGGGCAAATGTCATTGAGCGTTCCGATTTCAGTTCCAGAGTGATTCGCCGAATAAGTCCTTGATATTTAGTCGTTTTCAGCCAATATTTTGGATTTTTGAAAATTTCACTTATTTTTGAAAATATCCACTAAATGAGTGAATAATATGTGTGAGGGTACCCCAGGAGAGTTCCAAATGTGTGTGGGTAGAATATATATCCCACGGGGGTAAAATTGAAAAAAGTTGAAAAAATTGTTTTTTTTTACTTAGTCATTTTTTCTGGCGTTTATCACACTTTCAGATAGGGCAAATGTCAGTGAGCGTTCCGATTTCAGTTCCAGAGCGACTCGCCCAATGAGACCTTGATATTTAGACTTTTTCAGCCAATTTTTGGGATTTTTGAAAATTTCACTTATTTGTGAAAATATCCACTAAATGAGAGAATAATATGTGTGAGGGTACCCCAGGAGAGTTCCAAATGTGTGTGGGTAGAATATATATCCCACGGGGGTAAAATTGAAAAAAGTTGAAAACATTTTTTTTTTGGACTTAGTCATTTTTCCGGCGTTTATCGGACTTTCAGATATGGCAAATGTCAGTGAGCGTTCTGATTTCAGTTCAAGAGCGATTCGCCCAATGAGTCCTTGATATTTAGTCGTTTTCAGCCAATCTTCTGGATTTTTGAAAATGTCACTTTTTTGTGAAAATATCCACTAAATGAGGGAATAATATGTGTGAGGGTTCCCCTGGAGAGTTCCAAATGTGTCTGGGTAGAATATATATCCCACGGGGGTAAAATTGAAAAAAGATGAAAACATTTTTTTTTTGGACTTAGTCATTTTTCCGGCGTTTATCAGACTTTCAGATAGGGCAAATGTCAGTGAGCATTCCGATTTCAGTTCCAGAGCGATTCGCCCAATGAGTCTTTGATATTTAGTCGTTTTCAGCCAATTTTCTGGATTTTTGAAAATTTCACTTTTTTGTGAAAATATCCACTAAATGAGGGAATAATATGTGTGATGGTTCCCCTGGAGAGTTCCAAATGTGTGTGGGTAGAATATATATCCCACGGGGGTAAAATTGCAAAAAGTTGAAAAAATTTTTTTTTTGGACGTAGTCATTTTTCCGGTGTTTATCAGACATTCAGATAGGGCAAATGTCAGTGAGCATTCCAATTTCAGTTCCAGAGCGATTCGCCCAATGAGTCTTTGATAGTCAGTCGTTTTCAGCCAATTTTCTGGATTTTTGAAAATTTCACTTTTTTGTGAAAATATCCACTAAATGAGGGAATAATATGTGTGAGGGTACCCCAGGAGAGTTCCAAATGTGTGTGGGTAGAATATATATACCACGGGGGTAAATTGGAAAAAAGTTGAACAATTTTTTTTTTTTGGACTTAGTCATTTTTCCAGCGTTTATCAGACTTTCAGATAGGGGAAATGTCAGTGAGCATTCCGATTTCAGTTCCAGAGCGATTCGCCCAATGAGTCCTTGATATTTTTTCGTTTTCAGCCAATTTTCTGGATTTTTGAAAATTTCACTTTTTTGTGAAAATATCCACTAAATGAGGGACTAATATGTTTGAGGGTACCGCAGGAGAGTTCCAAATGTGTGTGGGTAGAATATATATCCCACGGGGGTAAAATTGAAAAAAGGTGAAACATTTTTTTTTTGGACTTAGTCATTTTTCCGGCGTTTATCAGATTTTCAGATAGGGGAAATGTCAGTGAGCGTTCCGATTTCTGTTCCAGAGCGATTCTCCCAATGAGTCCTTGATATTTAGTCATTTTCAGCCAATATTTTGGATTTTTGAAAATTTCACTTTTTTGTGAAAATATCCACTAAATGAGGGAATAATATGTGTGAGGGTTCCCCAGGAGAGTTCCAAATGTGTCTGGGTAGAATATATATCCCACGGGGGTAAAATTGAAAAAAGATGAAAACATTTTTTTTTTGGACTTAGTCATTTTTCCGGCGTTTATCAGACTTTCAGATAGGGCAAATGTCAGTGAGCATTCCGATTTCAGTTCCAGAGCGATTCGCCCAATGAGTCCTTGATATTTAGTCGTTTTCAGCCAATTTTCTGGATTTTTGAAAATTTCACTTTTTTGTGAAAATATCCACTAAATGAGAGAATAATATGAGTGAGGGTACCCCAGGAGAGTTCCAAATGTGTGTGGGTGGAATATATATCCCACGGGGTAAAATTTAAAAAAGTTGAAAAAAATTTTTTTTTGGACTTAGTGATTTTTCCTTTGCTTATCAGACTTTCAGATAGGGCAAATGTCAGTGAGCATTCCGATTTCAGTTCCAGAGCGATTCGCCCAATGAGTCTTTGATATTTAGTCGTTTTCAGCCAATTTTCTGGATTTTTGAAAATTTCACTTTTTTGTGAAAATATCCACTAAATGAGGGAATAATATGTGTGAGGGTACCCCAGGAGAGTTCCAAATGTGTGTGGGTAGAATATATATCCCACGGGGGTAAAATTGAAAAAAGTTGAAAAAATTGTTTTTTTTTACTTAGTCATTTTTTCTGGCGTTTATCACACTTTCAGATAGGGCAAATGTCAGTGAGCGTTCCGATTTCAGTTCCAGAGCGACTCGCCCAATGAGACCTTGATATTTAGACTTTTTCAGCCAATTTTCGGGATTTTTGAAAATTTCACTTATTTGTGAAAATATCCACTAAATGAGAGAATAATATGTGTGAGGGTACCCCAGGAGAGTTCCAAATGTGTGTGGGTAGAATATATATCCCACGGGGGTAAAATTGAAAAAAGTTGAAAACATTTTTTTTTTGGACTTAGTCATTTTTCCGGCGTTTATCGGACTTTCAGATATGGCAAATGTCAGTGAGCGTTCTGATTTCAGTTCAAGAGCGATTCGCCCAATGAGTCCTTGATATTTAGTCGTTTTCAGCCAATCTTCTGGATTTTTGAAAATGTCACTTTTTTGTGAAAATATCCACTAAATGAGGGAATAATATGTGTGAGGGTTCCCCTGGAGAGTTCCAAATGTGTCTGGGTAGAATATATATCCCACGGGGGTAAAATTGAAAAAAGATGAAAACATTTTTTTTTTGGACTTAGTCATTTTTCCGGCGTTTATCAGACTTTCAGATAGGGCAAATGTCAGTGAGCATTCCGATTTCAGTTCCAGAGCGATTCGCCCAATGAGTCTTTGATATTTAGTCGTTTTCAGCCAATTTTCTGGATTTTTGAAAATTTCACTTTTTTGTGAAAATATCCACTAAATGAGGGAATAATATGTGTGATGGTTCCCCTGGAGAGTTCCAAATGTGTGTGGGTAGAATATATATCCCACGGGGGTAAAATTGCAAAAAGTTGAAAAAATTTTTTTTTTGGACGTAGTCATTTTTCCGGTGTTTATCAGACATTCAGATAGGGCAAATGTCAGTGAGCATTCCAATTTCAGTTCCAGAGCGATTCGCCCAATGAGTCTTTGATAGTCAGTCGTTTTCAGCCAATTTTCTGGATTTTTGAAAATTTCACTTTTTTGTGAAAATATCCACTAAATGAGGGAATAATATGTGTGAGGGTACCCCAGGAGAGTTCCAAATGTGTGTGGGTAGAATATATATCCCACGGGGGTAAAATTGAAAAAAGTTGAAAAAATTGTTTTTTTTTACTTAGTCATTTTTTCTGGCGTTTATCACACTTTCAGATAGGGCAAATGTCAGTGAGCGTTCCGATTTCAGTTCCAGAGCGACTCGCCCAATGAGACCTTGATATTTAGACTTTTTCAGCCAATTTTCGGGATTTTTGAAAATTTCACTTATTTGTGAAAATATCCACTAAATGAGAGAATAATATGTGTGAGGGTACCCCAGGAGAGTTCCAAATGTGTGTGGGTAGAATATATATCCCACGGGGGTAAAATTGAAAAAAGTTGAAAACATTTTTTTTTTGGACTTAGTCATTTTTCCGGCGTTTATCAGACTTTCAGATATGGCAAATGTCAGTGAGCGTTCTGATTTCAGTTCAAGAGCGATTCGCCCAATGAGTCCTTGATATTTAGTCGTTTTCAGCCAATCTTCTGGATTTTTGAAAATGTCACTTTTTTGTGAAAATATCCACTAAATGAGGGAATAATATGTGTGAGGGTTCCCCTGGAGAGTTCCAAATGTGT
The DNA here is from genome assembly GCF_046119375.1 of Phyllobates terribilis. Classification (NCBI taxonomy): domain Eukaryota; kingdom Metazoa; phylum Chordata; class Amphibia; order Anura; family Dendrobatidae; genus Phyllobates; species Phyllobates terribilis. The sequence continues at coordinate 15,023,030 of NW_027362775.1, read as the reverse complement.
CTGGGTAGAATATATATCCCACGGGGGTAAAATTGAAAAAAGATGAAAACATTTTTTTTTTGGACTTAGTCATTTTTCCGGCGTTTATCAGACTTTCAGATAGGGCAAATGTCAGTGAGCATTCCGATTTCAGTTCCAGAGCGATTCGCCCAATGAGTCTTTGATATTTAGTCGTTTTCAGCCAATTTTCTGGATTTTTGAAAATTTCACTTTTTTGTGAAAATATCCACTAAATGAGGGAATAATATGTGTGATGGTTCCCCTGGAGAGTTCCAAATGTGTGTGGGTAGAATATATATCCCACGGGGGTAAAATTGCAAAAAGTTGAAAAAATTTTTTTTTTGGACGTAGTCATTTTTCCGGTGTTTATCAGACATTCAGATAGGGCAAATGTCAGTGAGCATTCCGATTTCAGTTCCAGAGCGATTCGCCCAATGAGTCCTTGATATTTTTTCGTTTTCAGCCAATTTTCTGGATTTTTGAAAATTTCACTTTTTTGTGAAAATATCCACTAAATGAGGGAATAATATGTTTGAGGGTACCGCAGGAGAGTTCCAAATGTGTGTGGGTAGAATATATATCCCACGGGGGTAAAATTGAAAAAAGGTGAAACATTTTTTTTTTGGACTTAGTCATTTTTCCGGCGTTTATCAGATTTTCAGATAGGGGAAATGTCAGTGAGCGTTCCGATTTCAGTTCCAGAGCGATTCTCCCAATGAGTCCTTGATATTTAGTCATTTTCAGCCAATATTTTAGATTTTTGAAAATTTCACTTTTTTGTGAAAATATCCACTAAATGAGGGAATAATATGTGTGAGGGTTCCCCAGGAGAGTTCCAAATGTGTGTGGGTAGAATATATATCCCACGGGGGTAAAATTGAAAAAAGTTGAAAACATTTTTTTTTTGGACTTAGTCATTTTTCCGGCGTTTATCGGACTTTCAGATATGGCAAATGTCAGTGAGCGTTCTGATTTCAGTTCAAGAGCGATTCGCCCAATGAGTCCTTGATATTTAGTCGTTTTCAGCCAATCTTCTGGATTTTTGAAAATGTCACTTTTTTGTGAAAATATCCACTAAATGAGGGAATAATATGTGTGAGGGTTCCCCTGGAGAGTTCCAAATGTGTCTGGGTAGAATATATATCCCACGGGGGTAAAATTGAAAAAAGATGAAAACATTTTTTTTTTGGACTTAGTCATTTTTCCGGCGTTTATCAGACTTTCAGATAGGGCAAATGTCAGTGAGCATTCCGATTTCAGTTCCAGAGCGATTCGCCCAATGAGTCCTTGATATTTAGTCGTTTTCAGCCAATTTTCTGGATTTTTGAAAATTTCACTTTTTTGTGAAAATATCCACTAAATGAGAGAATAATATGAGTGAGGGTACCCCAGGAGAGTTGAAAATGTGTGTGGGTGGAATATATATCCCACGGGGTAAAATTTAAAAAAGTTGAAAAAAATTTTTTTTTGGACTTAGTGATTTTTCCTTTGTTTATCAGACTTTCAGATAGGGCAAATGTCAGTGCGCATTCCGATTTCAGTTCCAGAGCGATTCGCCCAATGAGTCTTTGATATTTAGTCGTTTTCAGCCAATTTTCTGGATTTTTGAAAATTTCACTTTTTTGTGAAAATATCCACTAAATGAGGGAATAATATGTGTGAGGGTACCCCAGGAGAGTTCCAAATGTGTGTGGGTAGAATATATATCCCACGGGGGTAAAATTGAAAAAAGTTGAAAAAAATTTTTTTTTTGGACGTAGTCATTTTTCCGGCGTTTATCAGACTTTCAGATAGGGGAAATGTCAGTGAGCGTACCAATTTCAGTTCCAGAGCGATTCGCCCAATGAGTCCTTGATATTTAGTCGTTTTCAGCCGATTTTCTGGATTTTTGAAAATTTCACTTTTTTGTGAAAATATCCACTAAATGAGAGAATAATATGAGTGAGGGTACCCCAGGAGAGTTCCAAATGTGTGTGGGTGGAATATATATCCCACGGGATAAAATTTAAAAAAGTTGAAAACATTTTTTTTTTGGACTTAGTGATTTTTCCAGTGTTTATCAGACTTTCAGATAGGGCAAATGTCAGTGAGCATTCCGATTTCAGTTCCACAGCGATTCGCCCAATGAGTCTTTGATATTTAGTCTTTTTCAGCCAATTTTCTGGATGTTTGAAAATTTCACTTTTTTGTGAAAATATCCACTAAATGAGGGAATAATATGTGTGAGGGTTCCACTGGAGAGTTCCAAATGTGTGTGGGTAGAATATATATCCCACGGGGTAAAACTGAAAAAAGTTGAAAAAAATTTTTTTTTTCACTTAGTCATTTTTCCGGCGTTTATCAGACTTTCAGATAGGGCAAATGTCATTGAGCGTTCCGATTTCAGTTCCAGAGTGATTCGCCCAATAAGTCCTTGATATTTAGTCGTTTTCAGCCAATATTTTGGATTTTTGAAAATTTCACTTATTTTTGAAAATATCCACTAAATGAGTGAATAATATGTGTGAGGGTACCCCAGGAGAGTTCCAAATGTGTGTGGGTAGAATAAGTATCCCAAAGGGGTAAAATTGAAAAAAGTTGAAAAAATTGTTTTTTTTTACTTAGTCATTTTTTCTGGCGTTTATCACACTTTCAGATAGGGCAAATGTCAGTGAGCGTTCCGATTTCAGTTCCAGAGCGATTCGCCCAATGAGTCTTTGATATTTAGTCGTTTTCAGCCAATCTTCTGGACTTTTGAAAATTTCACTTTTTTGTGAAAATATCCACTAAATGAGGGAATAATATGTGTGAGGGTACCCCAGGAGATTTCCAAATGTGTGTGGGTAGAATATATATCCCACGGGGGTAAAATTGAAAAAAGTTGAAAAAAATTTTTTTTTGGACGTAGTCATTTTTCCGGCGTTTATCAGACTTTCAGATAGGGGAAATGTCAGTGAGCATTCCGATTTCAGTTCAAGAGCGAATCGCCCAATGAGTCCTTGATATTTTTTCGTTTTCAGCCAATTTTCTGGATTTTTGAAAATTTCACTTTTTTGTGAAAATATCCACTAAATGAGGGAATAATATGTGTGAGGGTTCCCCAGGAGAGTTCCAAATGTGTGTGGGTAGAATATATATACCACGGGGGTAAATTGGAAAAAAGTTGAACAATTTTTTTTTTTTGGACTTAGTCATTTTTCCAGCGTTTATCAGACTTTCAGATAGGGGAAATGTCAGTGAGCATTCCGATTTCAGTTCCAGAGCGATTCGCCCAATGAGTTCTTGATATTTTTTCGTTTTCAGCCAATATTTTGGATTTTTGAAAATTTCACTTTTTTGTGAAAATATCCACTAAATGAGGGAATAATATGTGTGAGGGTTCCCCAGGAGAGTTCCAAATGTGTGTGGGTAGAATATATATCCCACGGGGGTAAAATTGAAAAAAGGTGAAAAATTTTTTTTTTGGACTTAGTGATTTTTCCGGCGTTTATCAGACTTTCAGATAGGGGAAATGTCAGTGAGCGTACCGATTTCAGTTCCAGAGCGATTCGCCCAATGAGTCCTTGATATTTAGTCGTTTTCAGCCAATTTTCTGGATTTTTGAAAATTTCACTTTTTTGTGAAAATATCCACTGAATGAGGGAATAATATGTGTGAGGGTTCCCCAGGAGAGTTCCAAATGTGTGTGGGCAGAATATATATCCCACGGGCGTATAATTGAAAAAAGTTGAAAAATTTTTTTTTTGGACTTAGTGATTTTTCCGGCGTTTATCAGACTTTCAGATAGGGCAAATGTCAGTGAGCATTCCGATTTCAGTTCCAGAGTAATTCGCCCAATGAGTCTTTGATATTTAATTGTTTTCAGCCAATTTTCTGGATTTTTGAAAATTTCACTTTTTTGTGAAAATATCCACTGAATGAGGGAGTAATATGTGTGAGGGTTCCCCAGGAGAGTTCCAAATGTGTGTGGGTAGAATATATATCCCACGGGCGTACAATTGAAAAAAGTTGAAAACATTTTTTTTTTTGGACTTAGTCATTTTTCCGGCGTTTATCAGACTTTCAGATATGGAGTGAGCTAGGGAGTGAGCGTTCCGATTGCAGTTCCAGAGCGATTCGCCCAATGAATCCTTGATATTTAGTCGTTTTCAGCCAATTTTCTGGATTTTTGAAAATTTCACTTTTTTGTGAAAATATCCACTAAATGAGGGAATAATATGTGTGAGGGTACTCCAGGAGAGTTCCAAATGTGTGTGAGTAGAATATATATCCCACAGGGTTAAAATTTAAAAAAGTTGAAAAAAATTTTTTGGGGGGATTTAGTCAATTTTCCGGCGTTTATCAGACTTTCAGATAGGGAGTGAGCTAGGGAGTGAGCGTTCCGATTTCAGTTCCAGAGCGATTCGCCCAATGAGTCCTTGATATTTTGTCGTTTTCAGCCAATTTTCTGGATTTTTGAAAATTTCACTTTTTTGTGAAAATATCCACTAAATGAGGGAATAATATGTGTGATGGTACCCCAGGAGAGTTCCAAATGTGTGTGGGTAGAATATATATCCCACGGGGGTAAATTTGAAAAAAGTTGAAAAATTAATTTTTTTGGACTTATTCATTTTTCCGGCGTTTATCAGACTTTCAGATAGGGCAAATGTCAGTGAGCATTCCGATTTCAGTTCCAGAGTGATTCGCCCAATGAGTCTTTGATATTTAGTCGTTTTCAGCCAATTATCTGGATTTTTGAAAATTTCACTTTTTTGTGAAAATATCCACTGAATGAGGGAATAATATGTGTGAGGGTTCCCCAGGAGAGTTCCAAATGTGTGTGGGTAGAATATATATCCCAAGGGCGTATAATTGAAAAAAGTTGAAAACATTTTTTTTTTTTGGACTTAGTCATTTTTCCGGCGTTTATCAGACTTTCACATAGGGGAAATGTCAGTGAGCGTTCTCATTTCAGTTCCAGAGCGATTCGCCCAATGATTCCTTGATATTAAGTCTTTTTCAGCCAATTTTCTGGATTTTTTGAAAATTTCACTTTTTTATGAAAATATCCAATAAATGAGGGAATAATATGTGTGAGGGTACCCTAGGAGAGTTCCAAATGTGTGTGGGTAGAATATATATCCCACGGGGGTAAAATTGAAAAAAGTTGGAAAAATTTTTTTTGGGGATTTAGTCATTTTTCCGGCGTTTATCAGACTTTCAGATATGGAGTGAGCTAGGGAGTGAGCGTTCCGATTGCAGTTCCAGAGCGATTCGCCCAATGAATCCTTGATATTAAGTCGTTTTCAGCCAATTTTCTGGATTTTTTGAAAATTTCACTTTTTTATGAAAATATCCACTAAATGAGGGAATAATATGTGTGAGGGTACCCTAGGAGAGTTCCAAATGTGTGTGGGTAGAATATTTTTCCCACGGGGTAAAATTGAAAAAAGTTGAAAAAAATTTTTTTTTGGACTTAGTGATTTATCCGGCGTTTATCAGACTTTCAGATAGAGCAAATGTCAGTGAGCATTCCGATTTCAGTTCCAGAGCGATTCGCCCAATGAGTCTTTGATATTTAGTCATTTTCAGCCAATTTTCTGGATTTTTGAAAATTTCACTTTTTTTTTAAAATATCCACTAAATGAGGGAATAATATGTGTGAGGGTTCCCCAGGAGAGTTCCAAATGTGTGTGGGTAGAATATATGTCCCACGGGGGTAAAATTGAAAAAAGCATAAAAAAAATTTTTTTTGGACTTATTCATTTTTCCGGCGTTTATCAAACTTTCAGATAGGGCAAATGTCAGTGAGCATTCCGATTTCAGTTCCAGAGCGATTCAACCAATGAGTCCTTGATATTCAGTCGTTTTCAGCCAATATTTTGGATTTTTGAAAATTTCACTTTTTTGTGAAAATATCCACTAAATGAGTGAATAATATGTGTGAGAGTACCCCAGGAGAGTTCCAAATGTGTGTGGGTAGAATATATATCCCACGGGGGTAAAATTGAAAAAAGTTGAAAAATTTTTTTTTTTTGACTTAGTCATTTTTCCGGCGTTTATCAGACTTTCAGATAGGGCAAATGTCAGTGAGCGTTCCGATTTCAGTTCCAGAGCGATTCGCCCAATGAGTCCTTGATATTTAGTTGTTTTCAGCCAATATTTTGGATTTTTGAAAATTTCACTTTTTTGTGAAAATATCCACTAAATGAGGGAATAATATGTGTGAGGGTACCCCAGGAGAGTTCCAAATGTGTGTGGGTAAAATATATATCTCACGGGGGTAAAATTGAAAAAAAAATTTTTTGTACTTAGTCATTTTTCTGGCGTTTATCAGAATTTCAGATAGGCCAAATGTCAGTGAGCGTTCCGATTTCAGTTCCAGAGCGATTCGCGCAATGAGTCCCTGATATTTAGTCGTTTTCAGCCAATTTTCTGGATTTTTGAAAATTTCACTTTTTTGTGAAAATATACACTAAATGAGGGAATAATATGTGTGAGGGTACCGCAGGAGAATTCCAAATGTGTGTGGGTAGAATAAATATCCAACGGGGGTAAAATTGATAAAAGTTTAAAAAAATTTTTTTTTTGGACTGTCATTTTTCCGGCGTTCATCAGACTTTCAGATAGGGCAAATGTCAGTGAGCGTTCCGATTTCAGTTCCAGAGCGATTCGCCCAATGAGTCCTTGATATTTAGTCGTTTTCAGCCAATTTTCTGGATTTTTGTAAATTTCACTTTTTTGTGAAAATATACACTAAATGAGGGAATAATATGTGTGAGGGTACCCCAGGAGAGTTCCAAATGTGTGTGGGTAGAATATATATCCCACGGGGGTAAAATTGAAAAAAATTGAAAAAAATTTTTTTTGGATTTAGTCATTTTTCTGGCGTTTATCAGACTTTCAGATAGGGGAAATGTCAGTGAGCATTACGATTTCAGTTCCAGAGCGATTCGCCCAATGAGTCCTTGATATTTAGTCGTTTTCAGACAATTTTCTGGATTTTTGAAAATCTCACTTTTTTGTGAAAATATCCACTAAATGAGGGAATAATATGTGTGAGGGTACCCCAGGAGAATTCCAAATGTGTGTGGGTAGAATAAATATCCCACGGGCGTAAAATTGAAAAAAAATTTTTTTGGACTTAGTCATTTTTCTGGCGTTTATCAGACTTTCAGAGAGGGCAAATGTCAGTGAGCGTTCCGATTTCAGTTCCAGAGCGATTCGCCCAATGAGTCCTTGATATTTAGTCGTTTTCAGTCAATTTTCTGGATTTTTGAAAATTTCACTGTTTTGTGAAAATATCCACTAAATGAGGGAATAATATGTGTGAGGGGGCCCCAGGAGAGTTCCAAATGTGTGGGGGTAGAATATATATCCCACGGGGGTAAAATTGAAAAAAGTTGAAAAAAATTTTTTTGGGGACTTAGTCATTTTTCCGGCGTTCATCAGACTTTCAGATAGGGCAAATGTCAGTGAGCGTTCCGATTTCAGTTCCAGAGCGATTCACCCAATGAGTCCTTGATATTTAGTCGTTTTCAGCCAATTTTCTGGATTTTTGTAAATTTCACTTTTTTGTGAAAATATACACTAAATGAGGGAATAATATGTGTGAGGGTACCCCAGGAGAGTTCCAAATGTGTGTGGGTAGAATATATATCCCACGGGGGTAAAATTGAAAAAAATTTTTTTGGGATTTAGTCATTTTTCTGGCGTTTATCAGACTTTCAGAGAGGGCAAATGTCAGTGAGCATTCCGATTTCAGTTCCAGAGCGATTCGCCCAATGAGTCCTTGATATTTAGTCGTTTTCAGCCAATATTTTGGATTTTTGAAAATTTCACTTTTTTGTGAAAATATCCAATAAATGAGGGAATAATATGTGTGAGGGTACCCCAGGAGAATTCCAAATGTGTGTGTGTAGAATATATATCCCACGGAGGTAAAATTGAAAAAAAAATTTTTTGGACCTAGTCATTTTTCCAGCGTTTATCAGACTTTCAGATAGGGCAAATGTCAGTGAGCGTTCCGATTTCAGTTCCAGAGCGATTCGCCCAATGAGTCCTTGATATTTAGTCGTTTTCAGCCAATTTTCTGGATTTTTGTAAATTTCACTTTTTTGTGAAAATATACACTAAATGAGGGAATAATATGTGTGAGGGTACCCCAGGAGAGTTCCAAATGTGTGTGGGTAGAATATATATCCCACGGGGGTAAAATTGAAAAAAAATTTTTTTGGACTTTGTCATTTTTCTGGCGTTTATCAGACTTTCAGATAGGCTAAATGTCAGTGAGCGTTCCGATTTCAGTTCCAGAGCGATTCGCCCAATGAGTCCTTGATATTTAGTCGTTTTCAGCCAATTTTCTGGATTTTTGAAAATTTCTCTTTTTTGTGAAAATATCCACTAAATGAGGGAATAATATGTGTGAGGGTACCCCAGGAGAATTCCAAATGTGTGTGGGTAGAATATATATCCCACGAGGGTAAAATTGAAAAAAGTTGAAAAAAATTTTTTTTGGGACTTAGTCATTTTTCCAGCGTTTATCAGACTTTCAGATAGGGGAAATGTCAGTGAGCATTACGATTTCAGTTAAAGAGCGATTCGCCCAATAAGTCCTTGATATTTGATCGTTTTCAGACAACTTTCTGGATTTTTGAAAATTTCACTTTTTTCTGAAAATATCCACTAAATGAGGGAATAATATGTGTGAGGGTACCCCAGGAGAGTTCCAAATGTGTGTGGGTAGAATATATATCCCACGGGGGTAAAATTGAAAAACATTTTTTTTTGGACTTAGTCATTTTTCAGGCGTTTATCAGACTTTCAGATAGGGCAAATGTCAGTGAGCGTTCCGATTTCAGTTCCAGAGCGATTCGCCCAATCTTGATATTTAGTCGTTTTCAGCCAATTTTCTGGATTTTTGAAAATTTCACTTTTTTGTGAAAATATCCACTAAATGAGGGAATAATATGTGTGAGGGTACCCCAGGAGAATTCCAAATGTGTGTGGGTAGAATATATATCCCACGGGGGTAAAATTGAAAAAAGTTGAAAAAAATTATTTTTTGGACTTAGTCATTTTTCCGGCGTTTATTAGACTTTCAGATAGGGCAAATGTCAGTGAGCGTTCCGATTTCAGTTCCAGAGCGATTCGCCCAATGAGTCCTTGATATTTAGTTGTTTTCAGCCAATATTTTGGATTTTTGAAAATTTCACTTTTTTGTGAAAATATCCACTAAATGAGGGAATAATATGTGTGAGGGTACCCCAGGAGAGTTCCAAATGTGTGTGGGTAGAATATATATCCCACGGGGGTAAAATTGAAAAAAGTTGAAAAATTTTTTTTTTTTGGACTTAGTCATTTTTCCAGTGTTTATCAGACTTTCAGATAGGGGAAATGTCAGTGAGCATTACGATTTCAGTTCCAGAGCGATTCGCCCAATGAGTCCTTGATATTTAGTCGTTTTCAGACAATTTTCTGGATTTTTGAAAATTTCACTTTTTTGTGAAAATATCCACTAAATGAGGGAATAATATGTGTGAGGGTACCGCAGGAGAATTCCAAATGTGTGTGGGTAGAATAAATATCCCACGGGCGTAAAATTGAAAAAAAATTTTTTTGGACTTAGTCATTTTTCTGGCGTTTATCAGACTTTCAGAGAGGGCAAATGTCAGTGAGCGTTCCGATTTCAGTTCCAGAGCGATTCGCCCAATGAGTCCTTGATATTTAGTCGTTTTCAGTCAATTTTCTGGATTTTTGAAAATTTCACTGTTTTGTGAAAATATCCACTAAATGAGGGAATAATATGTGTGAGGGTGCCCCAGGAGAGTTCCAAATGTGTGTGGGTAGAATATATATCCCACGGGGGTAAAATTGAAAAAAGTTTAAAAAAATTTTTTTTGGGACTTAGTCATTTTTCCGGCGTTCATCAGACTTTCAGATAGGGCAAATGTCAGTGAGCGTTCCGATTTCAGTTCCAGAGCGATTCGCCCAATGAGTCCTTGATATTTAGTCGTTTTCAGCCAATTTTCTGGATTTTTGTAAATTTCACTTTTTTGTGAAAATATACACTAAATGAGGGAATAATATGTGTGAGGGTACCCCAGGAGAGTTCCAAATGTGTGTGGGTAGAATATATATCCCACGGGGGTAAAATTGAAAAAAATTGAAAAAAATTTTTTTTGGATTTAGTCATTTTTCTATCGTTTATCAGACTTTCAGATAGGGGAAATGTCAGTGAGCATTACGATTTCAGTTCCAGAGCGATTCGCCCAATGAGTCCTTGATATTTAGTCGTTTTCAGACAATTTTCTGGATTTTTGAAAATCTCACTTTTTTGTGAAAATATCCACTAAATGAGGGAATAATATGTGTGAGGGTACCCCAGGAGAATTCCAAATGTGTGTGGGTAGAATAAATATCCCACGGGCGTAAAATTGAAAAAAAATTTTTTTGGACTTAGTCATTTTTCTGGCGTTTATCAGACTTTCAGAGAGGGCAAATGTCAGTGAGCGTTCCGATTTCAGTTCCAGAGCGATTCGCCCTTGATATTTAGTCGTTTTCAGACAATTTTCTGGATTTTTGAAAATCTCACTTTTTTGTGAAAATATCCACTAAATGAGGGAATAATATGTGTGAGGGTACCCCAGGAGAATTCCAAATGTGTGTGGGTAGAATAAATATCCCACGGGGGTAAAATTGAAAAAAATTTTTTGGGGATTTAGTCATTTTTCTGGCGTTTATCAGACTTTCAGAGAGGGCAAATGTCAGTGAGCATTCCGATTTCAGTTCCAGAGCGATTCGCCCAATGAGTCCTTGATATTTAGTCGTTTTCAGCCAATATTTTGGATTTTTGAAAATTTCACTTTTTTGTGAAAATATCCACTAAATGAGGGAATAATATGTGTGAGGGTACCCCAGGAGAATTCCAAATGTGTGTGGGTAGAATATATATCCCACGGGGGTAAAATTGAAAAAAGTTGAAAAAAATTATTTTTTGGACTTAGTCATTTTTCCGGCGTTTATCAGACTTTCAGATAGGGCAAATGTCAGTGAGCGTTCCGATTTCAGTTCCAGAGCGATTCGCCCAATGAGTCCTTGATATTTAGTTGTTTTCAACCAATATTTTGGATTTTTGAAAATTTCACTTTTTTGTGAAAATATCCACTAAATGAGGGAATAATATGTGTGAGGGTACCCCAGGAGAGTTCCAAATGTGTGTGGGTAGAATATATATCCCACGGGGGTAAAATTGAAAAAAGTTGAAAAATTTTTTTTTTTTGGACTTAGTCATTTTTCCAGCGTTTATCAGACTTTCAGATAGGGGAAATGTCAGTGAGCATTACGATTTCAGTTCCAGAGCGATTCGACCAATGAGTCCTTGATATTTAGTCGTTTTCAGACAATTTTCTGGATTTTTGAAAATTTCAATTTTTTGTGAAAATATCCACTAAATGAGGGGATAATATGTGTGAGGGTACCCCAGGAGAGTTCCAAATGTGTGTGGGTAGAATATATATCCCACGGGGGTAAAATTGAAAAAAATTTTTTTTGGATTTAGTCATTTTTCTGGCGTTTATCAGACTTTCAGAGAGGGCAAATGTCAGTGAGCATTCCGATTTCAGTTCCAGAGCGATTCGCCCAATGAGTCCTTGATATTTAGTCGTTTTCAGCCAATATTTTGGATTTTTGAAAATTTCACTTTTTTGTGAAAATATCCAATAAATGAGGGAATAATATGTGTGAGGGTACCCCAGGAGAATTCCAAATGTGTGTGTGTAGAATATATATCCCACGGAGGTAAAATTGAAAAAAAAATTTTTTGGACTTTGTCATTTTTCTGGCGTTTATCAGACTTTCAGATAGGCTAAATGTCAGTGAGCGTTCCGATTTCAGTTCCAGAGCGATTCGCCCAATGAGTCCTTGATATTTAGTCGTTTTCAGCCAATTTTCTGGATTTTTGAAAATTTCTCTTTTTTGTGAAAATATCCACTAAATGAGGGAATAATATGTGTGAGGGTACCCCAGGAGAATTCCAAATGTGTGTGGGTAGAATATATATCCCACGAGGGTAAAATTGAAAAAAGTTGAAAAAAATTTTTTTTGGGACTTAGTCATTTTTCCAGCGTTTATCAGACTTTCAGATAGGGGAAATGTCAGTGAGCATTACGATTTCAGTTAAAGAGCGATTCGCCCAATAAGTCCTTGATATTTGATCGTTTTCAGACAACTTTCTGGATTTTTGAAAATTTCACTTTTTTCTGAAAATATCCACTAAATGAGGGAATAATATGTGTGAGGGTACCCCAGGAGAGTTCCAAATGTGTGTGGGTAGAATATATATCCCACGGGGGTAAAATTTAAAAACATTTTTTTTTGGACTTAGTCATTTTTCAGGCGTTTATCAGACTTTCAGATAGGGCAAATGTCAGTGAGCGTTCCGATTTCAGTTCCAGAGCGATTCGCCCAATCTTGATATTTAGTCGTTTTCAGCCAATTTTCTGGATTTTTGAAAATTTCACTTTTTTGTGAAAATATCCACTAAATGAGGGAATAATATGTGTGAGGGTACCCCAGGAGAATTCCAAATGTGTGTGGGTAGAATATATATCCCACGGGGGTAAAATTGAAAAAAGTTGAAAAAAATTATTTTTTGGACTTAGTCATTTTTCCGGCGTTTATTAGACTTTCAGATAGGGCAAATGTCAGTGAGCGTTCCGATTTCAGTTCCAGAGCGATTCGCCCAATGAGTCCTTGATATTTAGTTGTTTTCAGCCAATATTTTGGATTTTTGAAAATTTCACTTTTTTGTGAAAATATCCACTAAATGAGGGAATAATATGTGTGAGGGTACCCCAGGAGAGTTCCAAATGTGTGTGGGTAGAATATATATCCCACGGGGGTAAAATTGAAAAAAGTTGAAAAATTTTTTTTTTTTGGACTTAGTCATTTTTCCAGTGTTTATCAGACTTTCAGATAGGGGAAATGTCAGTGAGCATTACGATTTCAGTTCCAGAGCGATTCGCCCAATGAGTCCTTGATATTTAGTCGTTTTCAGACAATTTTCTGGATTTTTGAAAATTTCACTTTTTTGTGAAAATATCCACTAAATGAGGGAATAATATGTGTGAGGGTACCGCAGGAGAATTCCAAATGTGTGTGGGTAGAATAAATATCCCACGGGCGTAAAATTGAAAAAAAATTTTTTTGGACTTAGTCATTTTTCTGGCGTTTATCAGACTTTCAGAGAGGGCAAATGTCAGTGAGCGTTCCGATTTCAGTTCCAGAGCGATTCGCCCAATGAGTCCTTGATATTTAGTCGTTTTCAGTCAATTTTCTGGATTTTTGAAAATTTCACTGTTTTGTGAAAATATCCACTAAATGAGGGAATAATATGTGTGAGGGTGCCCCAGGAGAGTTCCAAATGTGTGTGGGTAGAATATATATCCCACGGGGGTAAAATTGAAAAAAGTTTAAAAAAATTTTTTTTGGGACTTAGTCATTTTTCCGGCGTTCATCAGACTTTCAGATAGGGCAAATGTCAGTGAGCGTTCCGATTTCAGTTCCAGAGCGATTCGCCCAATGAGTCCTTGATATTTAGTCGTTTTCAGCCAATTTTCTGGATTTTTGTAAATTTCACTTTTTTGTGAAAATATACACTAAATGAGGGAATAATATGTGTGAGGGTACCCCAGGAGAGTTCCAAATGTGTGTGGGTAGAATATATATCCCACGGGGGTAAAATTGAAAAAAATTGAAAAAAATTTTTTTTGGATTTAGTCATTTTTCTGGCGTTTATCAGACTTTCAGATAGGGGAAATGTCAGTGAGCATTACGATTTCAGTTCCAGAGCGATTCGCCCAATGAGTCCTTGATATTTAGTCGTTTTCAGACAATTTTCTGGATTTTTGAAAATCTCACTTTTTTGTGAAAATATCCACTAAATGAGGGAATAATATGTGTGAGGGTACCCCAGGAGAATTCCAAATGTGTGTGGGTAGAATAAATATCCCACGGGCGTAAAATTGAAAAAAAATTTTTTTGGACTTAGTCATTTTTCTGGCGTTTATCAGACTTTCAGAGAGGGCAAATGTCAGTGAGCGTTCCGATTTCAGTTCCAGAGCGATTCGCCCTTGATATTTAGTCGTTTTCAGACAATTTTCTGGATTTTTGAAAATCTCACTTTTTTGTGAAAATATCCACTAAATGAGGGAATAATATGTGTGAGGGTACCCCAGGAGAATTCCAAATGTGTGTGGGTAGAATAAATATCCCACGGGGGTAAAATTGAAAAAAAATTTTTGGGGATTTAGTCATTTTTCTGGCGTTTATCAGACTTTCAGAGAGGGCAAATGTCAGTGAGCATTCCGATTTCAGTTCCAGAGCGATTCGCCCAATGAGTCCTTGATATTTAGTCGTTTTCAGCCAATATTTTGGATTTTTGAAAATTTCACTTTTTTGTGAAAATATCCACTAAATGAGGGAATAATATGTGTGAGGGTACCCCAGGAGAATTCCAAATGTGTGTGGGTAGAATATATATCCCACGGGGGTAAAATTGAAAAAAGTTGAAAAAAATTATTTTTTGGACTTAGTCATTTTTCCGGCGTTTATCAGACTTTCAGATAGGGCAAATGTCAGTGAGCGTTCCGATTTCAGTTCCAGAGCGATTCGCCCAATGAGTCCTTGATATTTAGTTGTTTTCAGCCAATATTTTGGATTTTTGAAAATTTCACTTTTTTGTGAAAATATCCACTAAATGAGGGAATAATATGTGTGAGGGTACCCCAGGAGAGTTCCAAATGTGTGTGGGAAGAATATATATCCCACGGGGGTAAAATTGAAAAAAGTTGAAAAATTTTTTTTTTTTGGACTTAGTCATTTTTCCAGCGTTTATCAGACTTTCAGATAGGGGAAATGTCAGTGAGCATTACGATTTCAGTTCCAGAGCGATTCGACCAATGAGTCCTTGATATTTAGTCGTTTTCAGACAATTTTCTGGATTTTTGAAAATTTCAATTTTTTGTGAAAATATCCAATAAATGAGGGAATAATATGTGTGAGGGTACCCCAGGAGAATTCCAAATGTGTGTGTGTAGAATATATATCCCACGGAGGTAAAATTGAAAAAAAAATTTTTTGGACTTAGTCATTTTTCCAGCGTTTATCAGACTTTCAGATAGGGCAAATGTCAGTGAGCGTTCCGATTTCAGTTCCAGAGCGATTCGCCCAATGAGTCCTTGATATTTAGTCGTTTTCAGCCAATTTTCTGGATTTTTGTAAATTTCACTTTTTTGTGAAAATATACACTAAATGAGGGAATAATATGTGTGAGGGTACCCCAGGAGAGTTCCAAATGTGTGTGGGTAGAATATATATCCCACGGGGGTAAAATTGAAAAAAAATTTTTTTGGACTTAGTCATTTTTCTGGCGTTTATCAGACTTTCAGATAGGCTAAATGTCAGTGAGCGTTCCGATTTCAGTTCCAGAGCGATTCGCCCAATGAGTCCTTGATATTTAGTCGTTTTCAGCCAATTTTCTGGATTTTTGTAAATTTCACTTTTTTGTGAAAATATACACTAAATGAGGGAATAATATGTGTGAGGGTACCCCAGGAGAGTTCCAAATGTGTGTGGGTAGAATATATATCCCACGGGGGTAAAATTGAAAAAAAATTTTTTTGGACTTAGTCATTTTTCTGGCGTTTATCAGACTTTCAGATAGGCTAAATGTCAGTGAGCGTTCCGATTTCAGTTCCAGAGCGATTCGCCCAATGAGTCCTTGATATTTAGTCGTTTTCAGCCAATTTTCTGGATTTTTGAAAATTTCTCTTTTTTGTGAAAATATCCACTAAATGAGGGAATAATATGTGTGAGGGTACCCCAGGAGAATTCCAAATGTGTGTGGGTAGAATATATATCCCACGAGGGTAAAATTGAAAAAAGTTGAAAAAAATTTTTTTTTGGACTTAGTCATTTTTCCAGCGTTTATCAGACTTTCAGATAGGGGAAATGTCAGTGAGCATTACGATTTCAGTTAAAGAGCGATTCGCCCAATAAGTCCTTGATATTTGATCGTTTTCAGACAACTTTCTGGATTTTAGAAAATTTCTCTTTTTTGTGAAAATATCCACTAAATGAGGGAATAATATGTGTGAGGGTACCCCAGGAGAGTTCCAAATGTGTGTGGGTAGAATATATATCCCACGGGGGTAAAATTGAAAAAAGTTTAAAAAATTTTTTTTTGGACTTAGTAATTTTTCCGGCGTTTATCAGACTTTCAGATAGGTCAAATGTCAGTGAGCGTTCCGATTTCAGTTCCAGAGCGATTCGCCCAATCTTGATATTTAGTCGTTTTCAGCCAATTTTCTGGATTTTTGAAAATTTCACTTTTTTGTGAAAATATTCACTAAATGAGGGAATAATATGTGTGAGGGTACCCCAGGAGAGTTCCAAATGTGTGTGGGTAGAATATATATCCCACGGGGGTAAAATTAAAAAAATTGAAAAAAAATTTTTTTTGGACTTAGTCATTTTTCCGGCATTTATCAGACTTTCAGATAGGGGAAATGTCAGTGAGCGTTCCGATTTCAGTTCCAGAGCGATTCGCCCAATGAGTCCTTGATATTTAGTCATTTTCAGCCAATATTTTGGATTTTTGAAAATTTCTCTTTTTTGTGAAAATATCCACTAAATGAGGGAATAATATGTGTGAGGGTACAACAGGAGAGTTCCAAATGTGTGTGGGTAGAATATATATCCCACGGGGGTAAAATTGAAAAAAAAATTTTTTGGACTTAGTCATTTTTTCCGGCGTTTATCAGACTTTCAGATAGGCCAAATATCAGTGAGCATTCCGATTTCAGTTCCAGAGCGATTCGCCAAATGAGTCCTTGATAGTTAGTCATTTTCAGCCAATATTTTGGATTTTTGAAAATTTCACTTTTTTGTGAAAATATCCACTAAATGAGGGAATAATATGTGTGAGGGTACCCCAGGAGAGTTCCAAATGTGTGTGGGTAGAATATAAATCCCACGGGGTAAAATTGAAAAAAGTTGAAAAATTTTTTTTTTTGGACTTAGTCATTTTTCCAGCGTTTATCAGACTTTCAGATAGGGGAAATGTCAGTGAGCGTTCCGATTTCAGTTCCAGAGCGATTCGCCCAATGAGTCCTTGATATTTAGTCTTTTTCAGCCAATTTTCTGGATTTTTGAAAATTTCACTTTTTTGTGAAAATATCCACTAAATGAGGGAATAATATGTGTGAGGGTACCCCAAGAGAGTTCCAAATGTGTGTGGGTAGAATATATATCCCACGGGGGTAAAATAGAAAAAAGTTGAAAAAATTATTTTTTTGCACTTAGTCATTTTTCCGGCGTTTATCAGACTTTCAGATATGGCAAATGTCAGTGAGCATTCCGATTTCAGTTCCAGAGCGACTCGCCCAATGAGTCCTTGATATTTAGTCGTTTTCAGCCAATTTTCTGGATTTTTGTAAATTTCACTTTTTTGTGAAAATATACACTAAATGAGGGAATAATATGTGTGAGGGAACCCCAGGAGAGTTCCAAATGTGTGTGGGTAGAATATATATCCCACGGGGGTAAAATTGAAAATAAAATTTTTTGGACTTAGTCATTTTTCTGGCGTTTATCAGACTTTCAGAGAGGCCAAATGTCAGTGAGCGTTCCGATTTCAGTTCCAGAGCGATTCGCCCAATGAGTCCTTGATATTTAGTCGTTTTCAGCCAATATTTTGGATTTTAGAAAATTTCTCTTTTTTGTGAAAATATCCACTAAATGAGGGAATAATATGTGTGAGGGTACCCCAGGAGAGTTCCAAATGTGTGTGGGTAGAATATATATCCCACGGGGGTAAAATTGAAAAAAGTTTAAAAAATTTTTTTTTGGACTTAGTAATTTTTCCGGCGTTTATCAGACTTTCAGATAGGTCAAATGTCAGTGAGCGTTCCGATTTCAGTTCCAGAGCGATTCGCCCAATCTTGATATTTAGTCGTTTTCAGCCAATTTTCTGGATTTTTGAAAATTTCACTTTTTTGTGAAAATATTCACTAAATGAGGGAATAATATGTGTGAGGGTACCCCAGGAGAGTTCCAAATGTGTGTGGGTAGAATATATATCCCACGGGGGTAAAATTAAAAAAATTGAAAAAAAATTTTTTTGGACTTAGTCATTTTTCCGGCATTTATCAGACTTTCAGATAGGGGAAATGTCAGTGAGCGTTCCTATTTCAGTTCCAGAGCGATTCGCCCAATGAGTCCTTGATATTTAGTCATTTTCAGCCAATATTTTGGATTTTTGAAAATTTCTCTTTTTTGTGAAAATATCCACTAAATGAGGGAATAATATGTGTGAGGGTACAACAGGAGAGTTCCAAATGTGTGTGGGTAGAATATATATCCCACGGGGGTAAAATTGAAAAAAAAATTTTTTGGACTTAGTCATTTTTTCCGGCGTTTATCAGACTTTCAGATAGGCCAAATATCAGTGAGCGTTCCGATTTCAGTTCCAGAGCGATTCGCCAAATGAGTCCTTGATAGTTAGTCATTTTCAGCCAATATTTTGGATTTTTGAAAATTTCACTTTTTTGTGAAAATATCCACTAAATGAGGGAATAATATGTGTGAGGGTATCCCAGGAGAGTTCCAAATGTGTGTGGATAGAATATATATCCCACGGGGGTAAAATTGAAAAAAGTTTAAAAATTTTTTTTTGGACTTAGTCATTTTTCCGGCGTTTATCAGACTTTCAGATAGGGCAAATGTCAGTCAGCGTTCCGATATCAGTTCCAGAGCAATTCGCCCAATGAGTCCTTGATATTTAGTCATTTTCAGCCAATATTTTGGATTTTTGAAAATTTCTCTTTTTTGTGAAAATATCCACTAAATGAGGGAATAATATGTGTGGGGGTACCCCAGGAGAGTTCAAAATGTGTGTGGGTAGAATATATATCCCACGGGGGTAAAATTGAAAAAAGTTGACAAAAATTTTTTTTTGGACTTAGTCATTTTTCCAGCGTTTATCAGACTTTCAGATACGGCAATTGTCAGTGAGCGTTCCCATTTCAGTTCGAGAGCGATTCGCCCAATGAGTCCTTGATGTTTAGTCGTTTTCAGCCAATTTTCTGGATTTTTGAAAATTTCACTTTTTTGTGAAAATATCCACTAAATGAGGGAATAATATGTGTGAGGGTACCCCAAGAGAGTTCCAAATGTGTGTGGGTAAAATATATATCTCACGGGGGTAAAATTGAAAAAAGTTGAAGAAAATTTTTTTTTGGACTTGGTCATTTTTCCGGCGTTTATCAGACTTTCAGATAGGACAAATGTCAGTGAGTGTTCCGATTTCAGTTCCAGAGCGATTAGCCCAATGAATCCTTGATATTTAGTCCTTTTCAGCCAATTATCTGGATTTTTGAAAATTTCACTTTTTTGTGAAAATATCCACTAAATGAGGGAATAATATGTGTGAGGGTACCCCAGGAGACTTCCAAATGTGTGTGGGTAGAATATATATACCAAGGGGGTAAAATTGAAAAAGTTGAAAAATTTTTTTTTTTGGACTTAGTCATTTTTCCAGCGTTTATCAGACTTTCAGATTGGGGAAATGTCAGTGAGTATTACGATTTCAGTTCCAGAGCGATTCACCCAATGAGTCCTTGATATTTAGTCGTTTTCAGCCAATTTTCTGGATTTTTGAAAATTTCACTTTTTTGTGAAAATATCCACTAAATGAGGGAATAATATGTGTGAGGGTACCCCAGGAGAGTTCCAAATGTGTGTGGGTAGAATATATATCCCACGGGGATAAAATTGAAAAAAGTTGAAAAAATTATTTTTTTGGACTTAGTCATTTTTCCGGCGTTTATCAGACTTTCAGATATGGCAAATGTCAGTGAGCATTCCGATTTCAGTTCCAGAGCGATTCGCCCAATGAGTCCTTGATATTTAGTCGTTTTCAGCCAATATTTTGGATTTTTGAAAATTTCTCTTTTTTGTGAAAATATCCACTAAATGAGGGAATAATATGTGTGAGGGTACCCCAGGAGAGTTCCAAATGTGTGTGGGTAGAATATAAATCCCACGGGGTAAAATTGAAAAAAGTTGAAAAATTTTTTTTTTTGGACTTAGTCATTTTTCCAGCGTTTATCAGACTTTCAGATAGGGGAAATGTCAGTGAGCGTTACGATTTCAGGTCCAGAGCGATTCGCCCAATGAGTCCTTGATATTTGATCGTTTTCAGACAACTTTCTGGATTTTTGAAAATTTCACTTTTTTGTGAAAATATCCACTAAATGAGGGAATAATATGTGTGAGGGTACCCCAGGAGAGTTCCAAATGTGTGTGGGTAGAATATATATCCCACGGGGGTAAAATTGAAAAAAGTTGAAAAATTTTTTTTTTGGACTTAGTCATTTTTCCGGCGTTTATCAGACTTTCAGATAGGGCAAATGTCAGTGAGCGTTCCGATTTCAGATCCAGAGCGATTCGCCCAATGAGTCCTTGATATTTAGTAGTTTTAAGCCAATATTTTGGATTTTTGAAAATTTCACTTTTTTGTGAAAATATCCACTAAATGAGGGAATAATATGTGTGAGGGTACCCCAGGAGAGTTCCAAATGTGTGTGGGTAGAATATATATCCCACGGGGGTAAAATTGAAAAAAGATGAAAAAAATTTTTTTTTGGACTTAGTCATTTTTCCGGCGTTTATCAGACTTTCAGATCGGGCAAATGTCAGTGAGCGTTCCGATTTCAGTTCCAGAGCGATTCGCCCAATGAGTCCTTGATATTTAGTCGTTTTCAGCCAATATTTTGGATTTTTGAAAATTTCTCTTTTTTGTGAAAATATTCACTAAATGAGGGAATAATATGTGTGAGGGTACCCCAGGAGAGTTCCAAATGTGTGTGGATAGAATATATATCCCACGGGGGTAAAATTGAAAAAACTTGAAACATTTTTTTTTTTGGACTTAGTCATTTTTCCGGCGTTTATCAGACTTTCAGATAGGGGAAATGTCAGTGAGCATTCCGATTTCAGTTCCAGAGCGATTCGCCCAATGAGTCCTTGATATTTAGTCTTTTTCAGCCAATTTTCTGGATTTTTGAAAATTTCACTTTTTTTGTGAAAATATCCACTAAATGAGGAAATAATATGTGTGAGCGTACCCCAGGAGAGTTCCAAATGTGTGTGGGTAGAATACATATCCCACGGGGGTAAAATTGAAAAAAGTTTAAACATTTTTTTTTTGGACTTAGTCATTTTTCCACCGTTTATCAAACTTTCAGATAGGGGAAATGTCAGTGAGCATTCCGATTTCAGTTCCAGAGCGATTCGCCCAATGAGTCCTTGATATTTAGTTGTTTTCAGCCAATTTTCTGGATTTTTGAAAATTTCACTTTTTTGAGAAAATATCCACTAAATGAGGAAATAATATGTGTGAGGGCACCCCAGGAGAGTTCCAAATGTGTGTTGGTAAAATATATATCCCACGGGGGTAAAATTGAAAAAAGTTGAAAAATTTTTTTTTTTGGACTTAGTCAATTTTCCGACGTTTATCAGACTTTCAGATAGGGGAAATGTCAGTGAGCGTTCCGATTTCAGTTCCAGAGCGATTCGCCCAATGAGTCCTTGACATTTAGTCTTTTTCTGCCAATTTTCTGAATTTTTGAAAATTTCACTTTTTTGAGAAAATATCCACTAAATGAGGGAATAATATGTGTGAGGGTACCCCAGGAGAGTTCCAAATGTGTGTGGGTAGAATATACATCCCACGGGGGTAAAATTGAAAAAAGTTGAAAAAAATTTTTTTGGGGAATTAGTCACTTTTCTGGCATTTATCAGACTTTCAGATAGGGAAATTGTCAGTGAGCATTCCGATTTCAGTTCCAGAGCGTTTCGCCCATTGAGTCCTTGATATTTAGTCGTTTTCAGCCAATTTTCTTTATTTTTGAAAATTTCACTTTTTTGTGAAAATATCCACTAAATGAGGGAATAATATGTGTGAGGGTACCCCAGGAGAGTTCCAAATGTGTGTGGGTAGAATATATATCCCACGGGGGTAAAATTGAAAAAACTTGAAACATTTTTTTTTTTGGACTTAGTCATTTTTCCACCGTTTATCAAACTTTCAGATAGGGGAAATGTCAGTGAGCGTTCCGATTTCAGTTCCAGAGCGATTCGCCCAATGAGTCCTTGATATTTAGTCTTTTTCTGCCAATTTTCTGGATTTTTGAAAATTTCACTTTTTTGTGAAAATATCCACTAAATGAGGGAACAATATGTGTGAGGGTACCCCAGGAGAGTTCCAAATTTGTGTGGGTAGAATATACATCCCACGGGGGTAAAATTTAAAAAAGTTGAAAAAAATTTTTTTTTGGACTTAGTCATTTTTCTGGCGTTTATCATGCTTTCAGATAGGGAGTGAGCTAGGGAGTGAGCATTCCAATTTCAGTTCCAGAGCGATTCGCCCAATGAGTCCTTGATATTTAGTTGTTTTCAGCAAATTTTCTGGATTTTTGAAAATTTCACTTTTAGGAGAAAATATCCACTAAACGAGGGAATAATATGTGTGAGGGTACCCGAGGAGAGATCCAAATGTGTGTGGGTAGAATATACATCCCACGGGGGTAAAATTGAAAAAACTTGAAACATTTTTTTTTTTGGACTTAGTCATTTTTCCGGCGTTTATCAGACTTTCAGTTTGGGGAAATGTCAGTGAGCGTTCCGATTTCAGTTCCAGAGCGATTCGCCCAATGAGTCCTTGATATTTAGTTGTTTTCAGCCAATTTTCTGGATTTTTGAAAATGTCACTTTTTTGAGAAAATATCCACTAAATGAGGGAATAATATTTGTGAGGGTACCCCAGGAGAGTTCCAGATGTGTGTGGGTAGAATACATATCCCACGGGGGTAAAATTTAAAAAAGTTGAAACATTTTTTTTTTGGACTTAGTCATTTTTCCTGTGTTTGGCAGACTTTCAAATTGGGGAAATATCAGTGAGCGTTCCGATTTCAGTTCCAGAGCGATTTGCCCAATGAGTCCTTGATATTTAGTCTTTTTCAGCCAATTTTCTGGATTTTTGAAAATTTCACTTTTTTGTGAAAATATCCACTAAATGAGGGAATAATATGTGTGAGGGTACCCCAGGAGAGTTCCACATGTGTGTGGGTAGAATATATATCCCACGGGGGTAAAATTGAAAAAAGTTTAAACATTTTTTTTTTGGACTTAGTCATTTTTCCACCGTTTATCAAACTTTCAGATAGGGGAAATGTCAGTGAGCGTTCCGATTTCAGTTCCAGAGCGATTCGCCCAATGAGTCCTTGATATTTAGTCTTTTTCAGCCAATTTTCTGGATTTTTGAAAATTTCACTTTTTTGTGAAAATATCCACTAAATGAGGGAATAATATGTGTGAGGGTACCCCAGGAGAGTTCCAGATGTGTGTGGGTAGAATACATATCCCACGGGGGTAAAATTTAAAAAAGTTGAAACATTTTTTTTTTTGGACTTAGTCATTTTTCCGGCGTTTATCAGACTCTCAGATAGGGGAAATATCAGTGAGCATTCCGATTTCAGTTCCAGAGCGATTTGCCCAATGAGTCCTTGATATTTAATTGTTTTCAGCCAATTTTCTGGATTTTTGAAAATTTCACCTTTTTGAGAAAATATTCACTAAATGAGGGAATAATATGTGTGAGGGTACCCCAGGAGAGTACCAAATGTGTGTGGGTAGAATATATATCCCACGGGGGTAAAATTGAAAAAAGTTTAAAAAAAATTTTTTGGGGACTTAGTTATTTTTCCGGCGTTTATCAGACTTTCAGTTTGGGGAAATGTCAGTGAGCGTTCCGATTTCAGTTCCAGAGCGATTCGTCCTATGAGATCTTGATATTTAGTCGTTTTCAGCCAATTTTCAGGATTTTTGAAAATTTCACTTTTTTGTGAAAATATCCACTAAATGAGGTAATAATATGTGTGAGGGTACGCCAGGAGAGTTCCAAATGTGTGTGGGTAGAATATATATCCCACGGGGGTAAAATTGAAAAAAGTTGAAAAAATTTTTTTTTTGGACTTAGTCATTTTTCCTGCGTTTATCAGACTTTCAGATAGGGGGAATGTCAGTGAGCGTTCCGATTTCAGTTCCAGAGTGATTCGCCCAATGAGTCCTTGATATTTAGTCGTTTTCAGCCAATTTTCTGGATTTTTGAAAATTTTACTTTTTTGTGAAAATATCCACTAAATGAGGGAATAATATGTGTTGAGGGTACCCCAGGAGAGTTCCAAATGTGTGTGGGTAGAATATATATCCCACGGGGTAAAACTGAAAAAAGTTGAAAAAAATTTTTTTTTGGACTTAGTCATTTTTCCGGCGTTTATCAGACTTTCAGATAGGGGAAATGTCAGTGAGCATTCCGATTTCAGTTCCAGAGTGATTCGCCCAATGAGTCCTTGATATTTAGTCATTTTCAGCCAATTTTGTGGATTTTTGAAATTTTCACTTTTTTATGAAAATATCCACTAAATGAGGTAAGAATATGTGTGAGGGTACCCCAGGAGAGTTCCAAATGTGTGTGGGTAGAATATATATCCCACGGGGTAAAACTGAAAAAAGTTGAAAAAAATTTTTTTGGGAATTTAGTCATTTTTCCGGCGTTTATCAGACTTTCAGATAGGAGAAATGTCAGTGAGTGTTCCGATTTCAGTTCCAGAGCGATTCGCCCAATAATTCCTTGATATTTAGTCTTTTTCAGCTAATTTTCTGGATTTTTGAAAATTTCACTTTTTTGTGAAAATGACCACTAAATGAGGGAATAATATGTGTGCGGGTACCCCAGGAGAGTTCCAAATGTGTTTGGGTAGAATATATATCCCACGGGGTAAAACTGAAAAAAGTTTAAAACTATTTTTTTTTGGACTTAGTCATTTTTCCGGCGTTTATCAGACTTTCAGATAGGGCAAATGTCATTGAGCGTTCCGATTTCAGTTCCAGAGCGATTCTCCCAATGAGTCCTTGATATTTAGTCGTTTTCAGCCAATTTTCTGGATTTTTGAAAATTTCACTTTTTTGTGAAAATATCCATTAAATGAGGGAATAATATGTGTGAGGGTACCCCAGGAGAGTTCCAAATGTGTGTGGGTAGAATATATATCCCACAAGGGTAAAATTGAAAAAAGTTGAAAATTTTTTTTTTTCACTTAGTCATTTTTCCGGCGTTTATCAGACTTTCAGATAGGGGAAATGTCAGTGTGCGTTCCGATTTCAGTTCCAGAGCGATTCGCCCAATGAGTCCTTGATATTTAGTCTTTTTCAGCTAATTTTCTGGATTTTTGAAAATATCACTTTTTTGTGAAAATATTCACTAAATGAGGGAATAATAGGTGTGAGGGTACCCCAGGAGAGTTCCAAATGTGTGTGGGTAGAATATATCCCACGGGGGTAAAATTGAAAAAAGTAAAAAAAAATTTTTTTGACTTAGTCATTTTTCCGGCGTTTATCAGACTTTCAGATAGGGGAAATGTCAGTGAGCGTTCCGATTTCAGTTCCAGAGCGATGCGCCCAATGAGCCCTTGATATTTAGTCGTTTTCAGCCAATTTTCTGGATTTTTGAAAATTTCACTTTTTTGTGAAAATATCCACTAAATGAGGGAATAATACGTGTGAGGGTACCCCAGGAGAGTTCCAAATGTGTCTGGGTAGAATATATATCCCACGGGGGTAAAATTGAAAAAAGTTGAAAACATTTTTTTTTGGACTTAGTCATTTTTCCGGCGTTTATCAGACTTTCAGATAGGGCAAATTTCAGTGAGCATTCCGATTTCAGTTCCAGAGCGATTCGCCCAATGAGTCTTTGATATTTAGTCGTTTTCAGCCAATTTTCTGGATTTTTGAAAGTTTCACTTTTTTGTGAAAATATCCACTAAATGAGGGAATAATATGTGTGATGGTTCCCCTGGAGAGTTCCAAATGTGTGTGGGTAGAATATATATCCCACGGGGTAAAATTGAAAAAATTTGAAAACAATTTTTTTTTGGACTTAGTGATTTTTCCGGCGTTTATCAGACTTTCAGATAGGGCAACTGTCAGTGAGCATTCCAATTTCAGTTCCAGAGCGATTCGCTAAATGAGTCCTTGATATTTAGTCGTTTTCAGCCAATTTTCTGGATTTTTGAAAATTTCACTTTTTTGTGAAAATATCCACTGAGTGAGGGAATAATATGTGTGAGGGTTCCCCAGGAGAGTTCCAAATGTGTGTGGGTAGAATATATATCCCACGGGCGTATAATTGAAAAAAGTTGAAAACATTTTTTTTTTTTGGACTTAGTCATTTTTCCGGCGTTTATCAGACTTTCAGATAGGCCAAATGTCAGTGAGCATTCCGATTTCAGTTCCAGAGCGATTTGCCCAATGAGTCTTTGATATTTAGTCGTTTTCAGCCAATTTTCTGGATTTTTGAAAATTTCTCTTTTTTGTGAAAATATCCACTAAATGAGGGGGGAATAATATGTGTGAGGGTACCCCAGGAGAGTTCCAAATGTGTGTGGGTAGAATATATATCCCACGGGGGTAAATTTGAAAAAAGTTAAAAAATGTTTTTTTTTTTACTTGTTTTTTTTTTACTTAGTCACTTTTCCGGCGTTTATCAGACTTTCAGATAGGGCAAATGTCAGTGAGCATTCCGATGTCAGTTCCAGAGCGATTCGCCCAATGAGTGCTTGATATTTAGTCGTTTTCAGCCAATTTTCTGGATTTTTGAAAATATCCACTAAATGAGGGAATAATATGTGTGAGGGTACCCCAGGAGTGTTCCAAATGTGTGTGGGTAGAATATATATCCCATGGGGGTAAAATTGAAAAAAGTTGAAAAAATTTTTTTTTTGGACTTAGTCATTTTCCGGTGATTATCAGACTTTCAGATAGGGCAAATGTCAGTGATCGCTCCGATTTCAGTTCCAGAGCGATTCGCCCAATGATTCCTTGATATTAAGTCGTTTTCAGCCAATTTTCTGGATTTTTTGAAAATTTCACTTTTTTGTGAAAATATCCACTAAATGAGGGAATAATATGTGTGAGGGTACCCTAGGAGAGTTCCAAATGTGTGTGGGTAGAATATATATCCCACGGGGGTAAAATTGAAAAAAGTTGGAAAATTTTTTTTTGGGGGATTTAGTCATTTTTCCGGCGTTTATCAGACTTTCAGATATGGAGTGAGCTAGGGAGTGAGCGTTCCGATTGCAGTTCTAGAGCGATTCGCCCAATGAGTCCTTGATATTTTGTCGTTTTCAGCCAATTTTCTGGATTTTCGAAAATTTCACTTTTTTGTGAAAATATCCACTAAATGAGAGAATAATATGTGTGAGGGTACCGCAGGAGAGTTCCAAATGTGTGTGGGTAGAATATATATCCCACGGTGGTAAAATTGAAAAAAGTTGAAAAAAATTTTTTTTTTTGGACTTAGTCATTTTTCCGGCGTTTATCAGACTTTCAGATAGGGGTAATGTCAGTGAGCGTTCCGATTTCAGTTCCAGAGCTATTCGCCCAATGAGTCCTTGATATTTAGTCGTTTTCAGCCAATTTTCTGGATTTTTGAAAATTTCACTTTATTGTGAAAATATCCACTAAATGAGGGAATAATATGTGTGAGGGTACCGCAGGAGAGTTCCAAATGTGTGTGGGTAGAATATATATCCCACGGGGGTAAATTTGAAAAAAGTTGAAAAATAATTTTTTTTGGACTTATTCATTTTTCCGGCGTTTATCAGACTTTCAGATAGGGCAAATGTCAGTGAGCATTCCAATTTCAGTTCCAGAGCGATTCGCCCAATGAGTCTTTGATATTTAGTCGTTTTCAGCCAATTTTCTGGATTTTTGAAAATTTCACTTTTTTTTTAAAATATCCACTAAATGAGGGAATAATATGTGTGAGGGTTCCCCAGGAGAGTTCCAAATGTTTGTGGGTAGAATATATATCCCACGGGGGTAAAATTGAAAAAAGCATAAAAAAATTTTTTTTTGGACTTAGTCATTTTTCCGGCGTTTATCAGACTTTCAGATAGGGCAAATGTCAGTGAGCATTCCGATTTCAATTCCAGAGCTATTCGCCCAATGAGTCCTTGATATTTAGTCGTTTTCAGTCAATTTTCTGGATTTTTGAAAATTTCGCTTTTTTGTGAAAATATCCACTAAATGAGAGAATAATATGTGTGAGGGTGCCCCAGGAGAGTTCCAAATGTGTGTGGGTAGAATATATATCCCACGGGCGTAAAATTGTAAAAAGTTAAAAAAAAATTTTTTTTGGACTTAGTGATTTTTCCGGCGTTTATCAGACTTTCAGATAGGGCAAATGTCAGTGAGCATTCCGATTTCAGTTCCAGAGCAATTCGCCCAATGAGTCTTTGATATTTAGTCGTTTTCAGCCAATTTTCTGGATTTTTGAAAATTTCACTTTTTTGTGAAAATATTTACTAAATGAGGGAATAATATGTGTGATGGTACCCCAGGAGAGTTCCAAATGTGTGTGGGTAGAATATATATCCCACGGGGGTAAATTTGAAAAAAGTTGAAAAATTATTTTTTTTGGACTTATTCATTTTTCCGGCGTTTATAAGACTTTCAGATAGGGCAAATGTCAGTGAGCATTCCGATTTCAGTTCCAGAGCGATTCGCCCAATGAGTCTTTGATATTTAGTCGTTTTCAGCCAATTTTCTGCATTTTTGAAAATTTCACTTTTTTTTTAAAATATCCACTAAATGAGGGAATAATATGTGTGAGGGTTCCCCAGGAGAGTTCCAAATGTGTGTGGGTAGAATATATATCCCACGGGGGTAAAATTGAAAAAAGTTGAAAAAAAATTTTTTTTGGACTTACTCATTTTTCCGGCGTTTATCAGACTTTCAGATAGGGGAAATGTCAGTGAGCATTCCGATTTCAGTTCCAGAGCGATTCGTCCAATGAGTCCTTGATATTTAGTCGTTTTCAGCCAATTTTCTGGGTTTTTGAAAATTTCACTTTTTAGTGAAAATATCCACTAAATGAGTGAATAATATGTGTGAGAGTACCCCAGGAGAGTTCCAAATGTGTGTGGGTAGAATATATATCCCACGGGGGTAAAATTGAAAAAAGTTGAAAAATTTTTTTTTTTTACTTAGTCATTTTTCCGGCGTTTATCAGACTTTCAGATATGGCAAATGTCAGTGAGCGTTCCGATTTCAGTTCTAGAGTGATTCGCCCAATGAGTCCTTGATATTTAGTCGTTTTCAACCAATTTTCTGGATTTTTGAAAATTTCACTTTTTTGTGAAAATATCCACTAAATGAGGGAATAATATGTGTGAGAGTACCCCAGGAGAGTTCCAAATGTGTGTGGGTAGAATATATATCCCACGAGGGTAAAATTGAAAAGAGTTGAAAATTTATTTTTTTTGGACTTAGTCATTTTTCCGGCGTTTATCAGACTTTCAGATATGGCAAATGTCAGTGAGCGTTCCGATTTCAGTTCCAGAGTCAAGCGCCCAATGAGTCCTTGATATTTAGTCGTTTTCAGCCAATTTTCAGGATTTTTGAAAATTTCACTTTTTTGTGAAAATATCCACTACATGAGGGAATAATATGTGTGAGGGTACCCCAGGAGAGTTCCAAATGTGTGTGAGTAGAATATATATCCCACGGGGGTAAAATTGAAAAAAGTTGAAAAATTATTTTTTTTGGACTTATTCATTTTTCCGGCGTTTATAAGACTTTCAGATAGGGCAAATGTCAGTGAGCATTCCGATTTCAGTTCCAGAGCGATTCGCCCAATGAGTCTTTGATATTTAGTCGTTTTCAGCCAATTTTCTGCATTTTTGAAAATTTCACTTTTTTTTTAAAATATCCACTAAATGAGGGAATAATATGTGTGAGGGTTCCCCAGGAGAGTTCCAAATGTGTGTGGGTAGAATATATATCCCACGGGGGTAAAATTGAAAAAAGTTGAAAAAAAATTTTTTTTGGACTTACTCATTTTTCCGGCGTTTATCAGACTTTCAGATAGGGGAAATATCAGTGAGCGTTCCGATTTTAGTTCCAGAGCGATTCGCCCAATGAGTCCTTGATATGTAGTCGTTTTCAGCCAATTTTCTGGATTTTTGAAAATTTCACTTTTTTGTGAAAATATCCACTAAATGAGGGAATAATATGTGTGAGGGTACCCCAGGAGAGTTCCAAATGTGTGTGGGTAGAATATACAGAGTGGTCCAAAAGTAGGTGGACAGAAAATGATAACATTTATTTTGATTTATATATAAAATTATATTTACTAACACAAGCATAACATTGACAATTAAATTTTATTCTGAACAATAATACAAAAGCCCTTAAATTTTATCAACGCAGGTGATCAAACTGTTTTCCATTACAATTTGCACAGCTTTGAAGTCTGCCTCTTACTCTTCGACAAACTTTTTTGCACAAGTCTCTTTGGGTATTAATTTCTTGAAATGCATCACTTATGTAATTTTTCAAATCACTGACACTTTTTGGTTTTCGACTATAAACTTTGTCCTTGAGTACTCCCCAAAAGAAAAAATCCATTGGTTGCTAAGGGCTACTGAGCCAGTTTCACTTTACACCATGTTTGATAAATCTCCCCCTTCATAACCTTATTACACTTTCTGTCCACCTACTTTTGGACCACCCTGTATATCCCACGGGGGTAAAATTGAAAAAAGTTGAAAAAAAATTTTTTTTGGACTTAGTCATTTTTCCGGCGTTTATCAGACTTTCAGATAGGGGAAATGTCAGTGAGCGTTCCAATTTCAGTTCCAGAGCGATTCGTCCAATGAGTCCTTGATATTTAGTCGTTTTCAGCCAATTTTCTGGATTTTTGAAAATTTCACTTTTTAGTGAAAATATCCACTAAATGAGTGAATAATATGTGTGAGAGTACCCCAGGAGAGTTCCAAATGTGTGTGGGTAGAATATATATCCCACGGGGGTAAAATTGAAAAAAGTTGAAAAAAATTTTTTTTTGACTTACTCATTTTTACGGCGTTTATCAGACTTTCAGATATGGCAAATGTCAGTGAGCGTTCCGATTTCAGTACCAGAGCGATTCGCCCAATGAGTCCTTGATATTTAGTCGTTTTCAGCCAATTTTCTGGATTTTTGAAAATTTCACTTTTTTGTGAAAATATCCACTAAATGAGGGAATAATATGTGTGAGGGTTCCCCAGGAGAGTTCCAAATGTGTGTGGGTAGAATATATATCCCACGGGTTAAATTTGAAAAAAGTTGAAAAATTATTTTTTTTGGACTTATTCATTTTTCCGGCGTTTATAAGACTTTCAGATAGGGCAAATGTCAGTGAGCATTCCGATTTCAGTTCCAGAGCGATTCGCCCAATGAGTCTTTGATATTTAGTCGTTTTCAGCCAATTTTCTGCATTTTTGAAAATTTCACTTTTTTTTTTAAATATCCACTAAATGAGGGAATAATATGTGTGAGGGTTCCCCAGGAGAGTTCCAAATGTGTGTGGGTAGAATATATATCCCACGGGGGTA
Organism: Phyllobates terribilis; assembly: GCF_046119375.1. Classification (NCBI taxonomy): domain Eukaryota; kingdom Metazoa; phylum Chordata; class Amphibia; order Anura; family Dendrobatidae; genus Phyllobates; species Phyllobates terribilis. Next base: position 14,991,510 of record NW_027362775.1, on the reverse strand, counting down.
AAATTGAAAAAAGTTGAAAAATTTTTTTTTTTGACTTAGTCATTTTTCCTGCGTTTATCAGACTTTCAGATATGGCAAATGTCAGTGAGCGTTCCGATTTCAGTTCCAGAGCGATTCGCCAAATGAGTACTTGATATTTAGTCGTTTTCAGCCAATTTTCTGGATTTTTGAAAATTTCACTTTTTTGTGAAAATATCCACTAAATGAGTAAATAATATGTGTGAGAGTACCCCAGGAGAGTTCCAAATGTGTGTGGGTAGAATATATATCACACGGGGGTAAAATTGAAAAAAGTTGAAAAATTTTTTTTTTGGACTTAGTCATTTTTCCGGCGTTTATCAGACTTTCAGATATGGCAAATGTCAGTGAGCGTTCCGATTTCAGTTCTAGAGTGATTCGCCCAATGAGTCCTTGATATTTAGTCGTTTTCAACCAATTTTCTGGATTTTTGAAAATTTCACTTTTTTGTGAAAATATCCACTACATGAGGGAATAATATGTGTGAGGGTACCCCAGGAGAGTTCCAAATGTGTGTGGGTAGAATATATATCCCACGGGGGTAAAATTGAAAAAAGTTGAAAAAATTTTTTTTTTGGACTTAGTCATTTTTCCGGCGTTTATCAGACTTTCAGATAGGGGAAATGTCAGTGAGCATTCCGATTTCAGTTCCAGAGCGATTCATCCAATGAGTCCTTGATATTTAGTCGTTTTCAGCCAATTTTCTGGATTTTTGAAAATTTCACTTTTTAGTGAAAATATCCACTAAATGAGTGAATAATATGTGTGAGAGTACCCCAGGAGAGTTCCAAATGTGTGTGGGTAGAATATATATCCCACGGGGGTAAAATTGAAAAAAGTTGAAAAATTTTTTTTTTTGACTTAGTCATTTTTCCGGCGTTTATCAGACTTTCAGATATGGCAAATGTCAGTGAGCGTTCCGATTTCAGTTCCAGAGCGATTCGCCCAATGAGTCCTTGATATTTAGTCGTTTTCAGCCAATTTTCTGGATTTTTGAAAATTTCACTTTTTGGTGAAAATATCCACTAAATGAGGGAATAATATGTGTGAGAGTACCCCAGGAGAGTTCCAAATGTGTGTGGGTAGAATATATATCCCACGGGGGTAAATTTGAAAAAAGTTGAAATTTTTTTTTTTTTTGACTTAGTCATTTTTCCGGCGTTTATCAGACTTTCAGATATGGCAAATGTCAGTGAGCGTTCCGATTTCAGTTCCAGAGTCAATCACCCAATCAGTCCTTGATATTTAGTCGTTTTCAGCCAATTTTCTGGATTCTTGAAAATTTCACTTTTTTGTGAAAATATTCACTAAATGAGGGAATAATATGTGTTAGGGTACCCCAGGAGAGTTCCAAATGTGTGTGGGTAGAATATATATAACACGGGGGTAAAATTGAAAAAAGTTGAAAAAATTTTTTTTTTGACTTAGTCATTTTTCCGGCGTTTATCAGACTTTCAGATGTGGCAAATGTCAGTGAGCGTTCCGATTTCAGTACCAGAGCGATTCGCCCAATGAGTCCTTGATATTTAGTCGTTTTCAGCCAATTTTCTGGATTTTTGAAAATTTCACTTTTTTGTGAAAATATCCACTACATGAGGGAATAATATGTGTGAGAGTACCCCAGGAGAGTTCCAAATGTGTGTGGGTAGAATATATATCCCACGGGGGTAAAATTGAAAAAAGTTGAAAAAAAATTTTTTTTGGACTTAGTCATTTTTCCGGCGTTTATCAGACTTTCAGATATGGCAAATGTCAGTGAGCATTCCGATTTCAGTTCCAGAGTCAAGCGCCCAATGAGTCCTTGATATTTAGTCATTTTCAGCCAATATTTTTGATTTTTGAAAATTTCACTTTTTTGTGAAAATATCCACTAAATGAGTGAATAATATGTGTGAGAGTACCCCAGGAGAGTTCCAAATGTGTGTGGGTAGAATATATATCCCACGGGGGTAAAATTGAAAAAAGTTGAAAATTTTTTTTTTTTGACTTAGTCATTTTTCCGACGTTTATCACACTTTCAGATATGGCAAATGTCAGTGAGCGTTCCGATTTCAGTTCTAGAGTGATTCGCCCAATGAGTCCTTGATATTTAGTCGTTTTCAACCAATTTTCTGGATTTTTGAAAATTTCACTTTTTTGTGAAAATATACACTAAATGAGGGAATAATATGTGTGAGGGTACCCCAGGAGAGTTCCAAATGTGTGTGGGTAGAATATATATAACACGGGGGTAAAATTGAAAAAAGTTGAAAAAATTTTTTTTTGGACTTAGTCATTTTTCCAGCGTTTATCAGACTTTCAGATATGGCAAATGTCAGTGAGCGTTCCGATTTCAGTTCCAGAGCGATTCGTCCAATGAGTCCTTGATATTTAGTCGTTTTCAGCCAATTTTCGGGATTTTTGAAAATTTCACTTTTTTGTGAAAATATCCACTAAATGAGGGAATAATATGTGTGAGAGTACCCCAGGAGAGTTCCAAATGTGTGTGGGTAGAATATATATCCCACGGGGGTAAAATTGAAAAAAGTTGAAAAAAATTTTTTTTTGACTTACTCATTTTTACGGCGTTTATCAGACTTTCAGATATGGCAAATGTCAGTGAGCGTTCCGATTTCAGTACCAGAGCGATTCGCCCAATGAGTCCTTGATATTTAGTCGTTTTCAGCCAATTTTCTGGATTTTTGAAAATTTCACTTTTTTGTGAAAATATCCACTAAATGAGGGAATAATATGTGTGAGGGTTCCCCAGGAGAGTTCCAAATGTGTGTGGGTAGAATATATATCCCACGGGTTAAATTTGAAAAAAGTTGAAAAATTATTTTTTTTGGACTTATTCATTTTTCCGGCGTTTATAAGACTTTCAGATAGGGCAAATGTCAGTGAGCATTCCGATTTCAGTTCCAGAGCGATTCGCCCAATGAGTCTTTGATATTTAGTCGTTTTCAGCCAATTTTCTGCATTTTTGAAAATTTCACTTTTTTTTTTAAATATCCACTAAATGAGGGAATAATATGTGTGAGGGTTCCCCAGGAGAGTTCCAAATGTGTGTGGGTAGAATATATATCCCACGGGGGTAAAATTGAAAAAAGTTGAAAAATTTTTTTTTTTGACTTAGTCATTTTTCCTGCGTTTATCAGACTTTCAGATATGGCAAATGTCAGTGAGCGTTCCGATTTCAGTTCCAGAGCGATTCGCCAAATGAGTACTTGATATTTAGTCGTTTTCAGCCAATTTTCTGGATTTTTGAAAATTTCACTTTTTTGTGAAAATATCCACTAAATGAGTAAATAATATGTGTGAGAGTACCCCAGGAGAGTTCCAAATGTGTGTGGGTAGAATATATATCACACGGGGGTAAAATTGAAAAAAGTTGAAAAATTTTTTTTTTGGACTTAGTCATTTTTCCGGCGTTTATCAGACTTTCAGATATGGCAAATGTCAGTGAGCGTTCCGATTTCAGTTCTAGAGTGATTCGCCCAATGAGTCCTTGATATTTAGTCGTTTTCAACCAATTTTCTGGATTTTTGAAAATTTCACTTTTTTGTGAAAATATCCACTACATGAGGGAATAATATGTGTGAGGGTACCCCAGGAGAGTTCCAAATGTGTGTGGGTAGAATATATATCCCACGGGGGTAAAATTGAAAAAAGTTGAAAAAATTTTTTTTTTGGACTTAGTCATTTTTCCGGCGTTTATCAGACTTTCAGATAGGGGAAATGTCAGTGAGCATTCCGATTTCAGTTCCAGAGCGATTCATCCAATGAGTCCTTGATATTTAGTCGTTTTCAGCCAATTTTCTGGATTTTTGAAAATTTCACTTTTTAGTGAAAATATCCACTAAATGAGTGAATAATATGTGTGAGAGTACCCCAGGAGAGTTCCAAATGTGTGTGGGTAGAATATATATCCCACGGGGGTAAAATTGAAAAAAGTTGAAAAATTTTTTTTTTTGACTTAGTCATTTTTCCGGCGTTTATCAGACTTTCAGATATGGCAAATGTCAGTGAGCGTTCCGATTTCAGTTCCAGAGCGATTCGCCCAATGAGTCCTTGATATTTAGTCGTTTTCAGCCAATTTTCTGGATTTTTGAAAATTTCACTTTTTGGTGAAAATATCCACTAAATGAGGGAATAATATGTGTGAGAGTACCCCAGGAGAGTTCCAAATGTGTGTGGGTAGAATATATATCCCACGGGGGTAAATTTGAAAAAAGTTGAAATTTTTTTTTTTTTTGACTTAGTCATTTTTCCGGCGTTTATCAGACTTTCAGATATGGCAAATGTCAGTGAGCGTTCCGATTTCAGTTCCAGAGTCAATCACCCAATCAGTCCTTGATATTTAGTCGTTTTCAGCCAATTTTCTGGATTCTTGAAAATTTCACTTTTTTGTGAAAATATTCACTAAATGAGGGAATAATATGTGTTAGGGTACCCCAGGAGAGTTCCAAATGTGTGTGGGTAGAATATATATAACACGGGGGTAAAATTGAAAAAAGTTGAAAAAATTTTTTTTTTGACTTAGTCATTTTTCCGGCGTTTATCAGACTTTCAGATATGGCAAATGTCAGTGAGCATTCCGATTTCAGTTCCAGAGTCAAGCGCCCAATGAGTCCTTGATATTTAGTCATTTTCAGCCAATATTTTTGATTTTTGAAAATTTCACTTTTTTGTGAAAATATCCACTAAATGAGTGAATAATATGTGTGAGAGTACCCCAGGAGAGTTCCAAATGTGTGTGGGTAGAATATATATCCCACGGGGGTAAAATTGAAAAAAGTTGAAAATTTTTTTTTTTTGACTTAGTCATTTTTCCGACGTTTATCACACTTTCAGATATGGCAAATGTCAGTGAGCGTTCCGATTTCAGTTCTAGAGTGATTCGCCCAATGAGTCCTTGATATTTAGTCGTTTTCAACCAATTTTCTGGATTTTTGAAAATTTCACTTTTTTGTGAAAATATACACTAAATGAGGGAATAATATGTGTGAGGGTACCCCAGGAGAGTTCCAAATGTGTGTGGGTAGAATATATATAACACGGGGGTAAAATTGAAAAAAGTTGAAAAAATTTTTTTTTGGACTTAGTCATTTTTCCAGCGTTTATCAGACTTTCAGATATGGCAAATGTCAGTGAGCGTTCCGATTTCAGTTCCAGAGCGATTCGTCCAATGAGTCCTTGATATTTAGTCGTTTTCAGCCAATTTTCGGGATTTTTGAAAATTTCACTTTTTTGTGAAAATATCCACTAAATGAGGGAATAATATGTGTGAGAGTACCCCAGGAGAGTTCCAAATGTGTGTGGGTAGAATATATATCCCACGGGGGTAAAATTGAAAAAAGTTGAAAAAAATTTTTTTTTGACTTACTCATTTTTACGGCGTTTATCAGACTTTCAGATATGGCAAATGTCAGTGAGCGTTCCGATTTCAGTACCAGAGCGATTCGCCCAATGAGTCCTTGATATTTAGTCGTTTTCAGCCAATTTTCTGGATTTTTGAAAATTTCACTTTTTTGTGAAAATATCCACTAAATGAGGGAATAATATGTGTGAGGGTTCCCCAGGAGAGTTCCAAATGTGTGTGGGTAGAATATATATCCCACGGGTTAAATTTGAAAAAAGTTGAAAAATTATTTTTTTTGGACTTATTCATTTTTCCGGCGTTTATAAGACTTTCAGATAGGGCAAATGTCAGTGAGCATTCCGATTTCAGTTCCAGAGCGATTCGCCCAATGAGTCTTTGATATTTAGTCGTTTTCAGCCAATTTTCTGCATTTTTGAAAATTTCACTTTTTTTTTTAAATATCCACTAAATGAGGGAATAATATGTGTGAGGGTTCCCCAGGAGAGTTCCAAATGTGTGTGGGTAGAATATATATCCCACGGGGGTAAAATTGAAAAAAGTTGAAAAATTTTTTTTTTTGACTTAGTCATTTTTCCTGCGTTTATCAGACTTTCAGATATGGCAAATGTCAGTGAGCGTTCCGATTTCAGTTCCAGAGCGATTCGCCAAATGAGTACTTGATATTTAGTCGTTTTCAGCCAATTTTCTGGATTTTTGAAAATTTCACTTTTTTGTGAAAATATCCACTAAATGAGTAAATAATATGTGTGAGAGTACCCCAGGAGAGTTCCAAATGTGTGTGGGTAGAATATATATCACACGGGGGTAAAATTGAAAAAAGTTGAAAAATTTTTTTTTTGGACTTAGTCATTTTTCCGGCGTTTATCAGACTTTCAGATATGGCAAATGTCAGTGAGCGTTCCGATTTCAGTTCTAGAGTGATTCGCCCAATGAGTCCTTGATATTTAGTCGTTTTCAACCAATTTTCTGGATTTTTGAAAATTTCACTTTTTTGTGAAAATATCCACTACATGAGGGAATAATATGTGTGAGGGTACCCCAGGAGAGTTCCAAATGTGTGTGGGTAGAATATATATCCCACGGGGGTAAAATTGAAAAAAGTTGAAAAAATTTTTTTTTTGGACTTAGTCATTTTTCCGGCGTTTATCAGACTTTCAGATAGGGGAAATGTCAGTGAGCATTCCGATTTCAGTTCCAGAGCGATTCATCCAATGAGTCCTTGATATTTAGTCGTTTTCAGCCAATTTTCTGGATTTTTGAAAATTTCACTTTTTAGTGAAAATATCCACTAAATGAGTGAATAATATGTGTGAGAGTACCCCAGGAGAGTTCCAAATGTGTGTGGGTAGAATATATATCCCACGGGGGTAAAATTGAAAAAAGTTGAAAAATTTTTTTTTTTGACTTAGTCATTTTTCCGGCGTTTATCAGACTTTCAGATATGGCAAATGTCAGTGAGCGTTCCGATTTCAGTTCCAGAGCGATTCGCCCAATGAGTCCTTGATATTTAGTCGTTTTCAGCCAATTTTCTGGATTTTTGAAAATTTCACTTTTTGGTGAAAATATCCACTAAATGAGGGAATAATATGTGTGAGAGTACCCCAGGAGAGTTCCAAATGTGTGTGGGTAGAATATATATCCCACGGGGGTAAATTTGAAAAAAGTTGAAATTTTTTTTTTTTTTGACTTAGTCATTTTTCCGGCGTTTATCAGACTTTCAGATATGGCAAATGTCAGTGAGCGTTCCGATTTCAGTTCCAGAGTCAATCACCCAATCAGTCCTTGATATTTAGTCGTTTTCAGCCAATTTTCTGGATTCTTGAAAATTTCACTTTTTTGTGAAAATATTCACTAAATGAGGGAATAATATGTGTTAGGGTACCCCAGGAGAGTTCCAAATGTGTGTGGGTAGAATATATATAACACGGGGGTAAAATTGAAAAAAGTTGAAAAAATTTTTTTTTTGACTTAGTCATTTTTCCGGCGTTTATCAGACTTTCAGATGTGGCAAATGTCAGTGAGCGTTCCGATTTCAGTACCAGAGCGATTCGCCCAATGAGTCCTTGATATTTAGTCGTTTTCAGCCAATTTTCTGGATTTTTGAAAATTTCACTTTTTTGTGAAAATATCCACTACATGAGGGAATAATATGTGTGAGAGTACCCCAGGAGAGTTCCAAATGTGTGTGGGTAGAATATATATCCCACGGGGGTAAAATTGAAAAAAGTTGAAAAAAAATTTTTTTTGGACTTAGTCATTTTTCCGGCGTTTATCAGACTTTCAGATATGGCAAATGTCAGTGAGCATTCCGATTTCAGTTCCAGAGTCAAGCGCCCAATGAGTCCTTGATATTTAGTCATTTTCAGCCAATATTTTTGATTTTTGAAAATTTCACTTTTTTGTGAAAATATCCACTAAATGAGTGAATAATATGTGTGAGAGTACCCCAGGAGAGTTCCAAATGTGTGTGGGTAGAATATATATCCCACGGGGGTAAAATTGAAAAAAGTTGAAAATTTTTTTTTTTTGACTTAGTCATTTTTCCGACGTTTATCACACTTTCAGATATGGCAAATGTCAGTGAGCGTTCCGATTTCAGTTCTAGAGTGATTCGCCCAATGAGTCCTTGATATTTAGTCGTTTTCAACCAATTTTCTGGATTTTTGAAAATTTCACTTTTTTGTGAAAATATACACTAAATGAGGGAATAATATGTGTGAGGGTACCCCAGGAGAGTTCCAAATGTGTGTGGGTAGAATATATATAACACGGGGGTAAAATTGAAAAAAGTTGAAAAAATTTTTTTTTGGACTTAGTCATTTTTCCAGCGTTTATCAGACTTTCAGATATGGCAAATGTCAGTGAGCGTTCCGATTTCAGTTCCAGAGCGATTCGTCCAATGAGTCCTTGATATTTAGTCGTTTTCAGCCAATTTTCGGGATTTTTGAAAATTTCACTTTTTTGTGAAAATATCCACTAAATGAGGGAATAATATGTGTGAGAGTACCCCAGGAGAGTTCCAAATGTGTGTGGGTAGAATATATATCCCACGGGGGTAAAATTGAAAAGAGTTGAAAAATTTTTTTTTTTGACCTAGTCATTTTTCCGGCGTTTATCAGACTTTCAGATATGGCAAATGTCAGTGAGCATTCCGATTTCAGTTCCAGAGTCAATCGCCCAATGAGTCCTTGATATTTAGTCGTTTTCAGTCAATATTTTTGATTTTTGAAAATTTCACTTTTTTGTGAAAATATCCACTAAATAAGGGAATAATATGTGTGAGGGTACCCCAGGAGAGTTCCAAATGTGTGTGGGTAGAATATATATAACACGGGGGTAAAATTGAAAAAAGTTGAAAAAAATTTTTTTTTGACTTAGTCATTTTTCCGGCGTTTATCAGACTTTCAGATATGGCAAATGTCAGTGAGCGTTCCGATTTCAGTACCAGAGCGATTCGCCCAATGTGTCCTTGATATTTAGTCGTTTTCAGCCAATTTTCTGGATTTTTGAAAATTTCACTTTTTAGTGAAAATATCCACTAAATGAGTGAATAATATGTGTGAGAGTACCCCAGGAGAGTTCCAAATGTGTGTGGGTAGAATATATATCCCACGGGGGTAAAATTGAAAAAAGTTGAAAAATTTTTTTTTTTGACTTAGTCATTTTTCCGGCGTTTATCAGACTTTCAGATAAGGCAAATGTCAGTGAGCATTCCGATTTCAGTTCCAGAGTCAATCGCCCAATGAGTCCTTGATATTTAGTCGTTTTCAGTCAATATTTTTGATTTTTGAAAATTTCACTTTTTTGTGAAAATATCCACTAAATAAGGGAATAATATGTGTGAGGGTACCCCAGGAGAGTTCCAAATGTGTGTGGGTAGAATATATATAACACGGGGGTAAAATTGAAAAAAGTTGAAAAAAAATTTTTTTTGACTTAGTCATTTTTCCGGCTTTTATCAGACTTTCAGATATGGCAAATGTCAGTGAGCGTTCCGATTTCAGTACCAGAGCGATTCGCCCAATGAGTCCTTGATATTTAGTCGTTTTCAGCCAATTTTCTGGATTTTTGAAAATTTCACTTTTTTGTGAAAATATCCACTAAATGAGGGAATAATATGTGTGAGGGTACCCCAGGAGAGTTCCAAATGTGTGTGGGTAGAATATATATCCCACGGGGGTAAAATTGAAAAAAGTTGAAAAATTTTTTTTTTTGACTTAGTCATTTTTCCGGCGTTTATCAGACTTTCAGATAAGGCAAATGTCAGTGAGCATTCCGATTTCAGTTCCAGAGTCAATCGCCCAATGAGTCCTTGATATTTAGTCGTTTTCAGTCAATATTTTTGATTTTTGAAAATTTCACTTTTTTGTGAAAATATCCACTAAATAAGGGAATAATATGTGTGAGGGTACCCCAGGAGAGTTCCAAATGTGTGTGGGTAGAAGATATATAACACGGGGGTAAAATTGAAAAAAGTTGAAAAAAAATTTTTTTTGACTTAGTCATTTTTCCGGCGTTTATCAGACTTTCAGATATGGCAAATGTCAGTGAGCGTTCCGATTTCAGTTCTAGAGTGATTCGCCCATTGAGTCCTTGATATTTAGTCGTTTTCAACCAATTTTCTGGATTTTTGAAAATTTCACTTTTTTGTGAAAATATACACTAAATGAGGGAATAATATGTGTGAGGGTACCCCAGGAGAGTTCCAAATGTGTGTGGGTAGAATATATATAACACGGGGGTAAAATTGAAAAAAGTTGAAAAAATTTTTTTTTGGACTTAGTCATTTTTCCAGCGTTTATCAGACTTTCAGATATGGCAAATGTCAGTGAGCGTTCCGATTTCAGTTCCAGAGCGATTCGTCCAATGAGTCCTTGATATTTAGTCGTTTTCAGCCAATTTTCGGGATTTTTGAAAATTTCACTTTTTTGTGAAAATATCCACTAAATGAGGGAATAATATGTGTGAGAGTACCCCAGGAGAGTTCCAAATGTGTGTGGGTAGAATATATATCCCACGGGGGTAAAATTGAAAAGAGTTGAAAAATTTTTTTTTTTGACCTAGTCATTTTTCCGGCGTTTATCAGACTTTCAGATATGGCAAATGTCAGTGAGCATTCCGATTTCAGTTCCAGAGTCAATCGCCCAATGAGTCCTTGATATTTAGTCGTTTTCAGTCAATATTTTTGATTTTTGAAAATTTCACTTTTTTGTGAAAATATCCACTAAATAAGGGAATAATATGTGTGAGGGTACCCCAGGAGAGTTCCAAATGTGTGTGGGTAGAATATATATAACACGGGGGTAAAATTGAAAAAAGTTGAAAAAAATTTTTTTTTGACTTAGTCATTTTTCCGGCGTTTATCAGACTTTCAGATATGGCAAATGTCAGTGAGCGTTCCGATTTCAGTACCAGAGCGATTCGCCCAATGTGTCCTTGATATTTAGTCGTTTTCAGCCAATTTTCTGGATTTTTGAAAATTTCACTTTTTAGTGAAAATATCCACTAAATGAGTGAATAATATGTGTGAGAGTACCCCAGGAGAGTTCCAAATGTGTGTGGGTAGAATATATATCCCACGGGGGTAAAATTGAAAAAAGTTGAAAAATTTTTTTTTTTGACTTAGTCATTTTTCCGGCGTTGATCAGACTTTCAGATAAGGCAAATGTCAGTGAGCATTCCGATTTCAGTTCCAGAGTCAATCGCCCAATGAGTCCTTGATATTTAGTCGTTTTCAGTCAATATTTTTGATTTTTGAAAATTTCACTTTTTTGTGAAAATATCCACTAAATAAGGGAATAATATGTGTGAGGGTACCCCAGGAGAGTTCCAAATGTGTGTGGGTAGAAGATATATAACACGGGGGTAAAATTGAAAAAAGTTGAAAAAAAATTTTTTTTGACTTAGTCATTTTTCCGGCGTTTATCAGACTTTCAGATATGGCAAATGTCAGTGAGCGTTCCGATTTCAGTTCTAGAGTGATTCGCCCATTGAGTCCTTGATATTTAGTCGTTTTCAACCAATTTTCTGGATTTTTGAAAAGTTCTCTTTTTTGTGAAAATATCCACTAAATGAGGGAATAATATGTGTGAGGGTACCCCAGGAGAGTTCCAAATGTGTGTGGGTAGAATATATATCCCACGGGCGTAAAATTGAAAAAAGTTGAAAAAATTTTTTTTTTTGGACTTAGTCATTTTTCCGGCGTTTATCAGACTTTAAGATAGGGCAAATGTCAGTGAGCGTTCCAATTTCAGTTCCAGAGCGATTCGTCCAATGAGTCCTTGATATTTAGTCATTTTCAGCCAATTTTCTGGATGTTTGAAAATTTCACTTTTTTGTGAAAATATCCACTAAATGAGGGAATAATATGTGTGAGGGTACCCCAGGAGAATTCCAAATGTGTGTGGGTAGAATATATATCCCACAGGCGTAAAATTGAAAACAGTTGAAAAAATTTTTTTTTTTGGACTTAGTCATTTTTCCAGCGTTTATCAGACTTTCAGATAGGGCAAATGTCAGTGAGCGTTCCGATTTCAGTTCCAGAGCGATTCGCCCAATGAGTCCTTGATATTTAGTCGTTTTCAGCCAATATTTTTGATTTTTGAAAATTTCACTTTTTTGTGAAAATATCCACTAAATGAGGGAATAATATGTGTGAGGGTACCCCAGGAGAGTTCCAAATGTGTGTGGGTAGTATATATATCCCACGGGAGTAAAATTGAAAAAAGTTGAAAACTTTTTTTTTTTGGACCTAGTAATTTTTCCGGAGTTTATCAGACTTTCAGATAGGGCAAATGTCAGTGAGCGTTCCGATTTCAGTTCCAGAGCGATTCGCCGAATGAGTCCTTGATATTTAGTTGTTTTCAGCCAATTTTCTGGATTTTTGAAAAGTTCTCTTTTTTGTGAAAATATCCACTAAATGAGGGAATAATATGTGTGAGGGTACCCCAGGAGAGTTCCAAATGTGTGTGGGTAGAATATATATCCCACGGGCGTAAAATTGAAAAAAGTTGAAAAAATTTTTTTTTTTGGACTTAGTCATTTTTCCGGCGTTTATCAGACTTTAAGATAGGGCAAATGTCAGTGAGCGTTCCAATTTCAGTTCCAGAGCGATTCGTCCAATGAGTCCTTGATATTTAGTCATTTTCAGCCAATTTTCTGGATGTTTGAAAATTTCACTTTTTTGTGAAAATATCCACTAAATGAGGGAATAATATGTGTGAGGGTACCCCAGGAGAATTCCAAATGTGTGTGGGTAGAATATATATCCCACAGGCGTAAAATTGAAAACAGTTGAAAAAATTTTTTTTTTTGGACTTAGTCATTTTTCCAGCGTTTATCAGACTTTCAGATAGGGCAAATGTCAGTGAGCGTTCCGATTTCAGTTCCAGAGCGATTCGCCCAATGAGTCCTTGATATTTAGTCGTTTTCAGCCAATATTTTTGATTTTTGAAAATTTCACTTTTTTGTGAAAATATCCACTAAATGAGGGAATAATATGTGTGAGGGTACCCCAGGAGAGTTCCAAATGTGTGTGGGTAGTATATATATCCCACGGGAGTAAAATTGAAAAAAGTTGAAAACTTTTTTTTTTTGGACCTAGTAATTTTTCCGGAGTTTATCAGACTTTCAGATAGGGCAAATGTCAGTGAGCGTTCCGATTTCAGTTCCAGAGCGATTCGCCGAATGAGTCCTTGATATTTAGTTGTTTTCAGCCAATTTTCTGGATTTTTGAAAATTTCACTTTTTTGTGAAAATATCCACTAAATGAGGGAATAATATGTGTGAGGGTACCCTAGGAGAGTTCCAAATGTGTGTGGGTAGAATATATATCCCACGAAGGTAAAATTGAAAAAAGTTGAAAAAAATTTTTTTTTTGGACTTAGTCATTTTTCCGGCGTTTATCAGACTTTCAGATAAGGAGTGAGCTAGGGAGTGAGCGTTCCAATTTCAGTTCCAGAGCGATTCGCCTAATGAGTCCTTGATATTTAGTCGTTTTCAGCCAACTTTCTGGATTCTTGAAAATTTCACTTTTTTGTGAAAATATTCACTAAATGAGGGAATAATATGTGTGAGGGTACCCCAAGAGAGTTCCAAATGTGTGTGGGTAGAATATATATAACACGGGGGTAAAATTGAAAAAAGTTGAAAAATTTTTTTTTTGGACTTAGTCATTTTTCCGGCATTTATCAGACTTTCAGATATGGCAAATGTCAGTGAGCGTTCCGATTTCAGTTCCAGAGCAATTCGCCCAATGAGTCCTTGATATTTAGTCGTTTTCAGCCAATTTTCTGGATTTTTGAAAATTTCACTTATTTGTGAAAATATGAACTAAATGAGGGAATAATATGTGTGAAGGTACCCCAGGAGAGTTCCAAATGTGTGTGGGTAGAATATATATCCCACGGGAGTAAAATTGAAAAAAGTTGAAAACTTTTTTTTTTGGACTTAGTAATTTTTCCGGCGTTTATCAGACTTTCAGATAGGGGAAATGTCAGTGAGCGTTATGATTTCAGTTCCAGAGCGATTCGCCGAATGAGTCCTTGATATTTAGTCGTTTTCAGCCAATTTTCTGGATTTTTGAAAATTTCACTTTTTTGTGAAAATATCCACTAAATGAGGGAATAATATGTGTGAGGGTACCCCAGGAGAGTTCCAAATGTGTGTGGGTAGAATATATATCTCACGGGGGTAAAATTGAAAAAAGTAGAAAAAAATTTTTTTGGGACTTATTCATTTTTCAGCCGTTTATCAGTCTTTCAGATAGGGGAAATGTCAGTGAGCGTTCCGATTTCAGTTCCAGAGTGATTCGCCCAATGAGTCCTTGATATTAAATTGTTTTCACCCAATTTTCTGGATTTTTTGAAAATTTCACTTTTTTGTGAAAATATCCACTAAATGAGGGAATAATATGTGTGAGGGTACCCCAGGAGAGTTCCAAATGTGTGTGGGTAGAATATATATCCCACGGGGGTAAAATTGAAAAAAGTTGAAAAAAATATTTTTTTGTGATTTAGTCATTTTTCCGGCGTTTATCAGACTTTCAGATATGGAGTGAGCTAGGGAGTGAGCGTTCCGATTTCAGTTCCAGAGCGATTCACCCAATGAGTCCTTGATATTTAGATGTTTTCAGCCAATATTTTGGATATTTGAAAATTTCACTTTTTTGTGAAAATATCCACTAAATGAGGGAATAATTTGTGTGAGGGTACCCCAGGAGAGTTCGAAATGTATGTGGGTGGAATATGTATCTCACGGGGGTAAAATTGAAAAAAGTTGAAAAAATTTTTTTTTGGACTTGTCATTTTTACGGCGTTTATCAGACTTTCAGATAGGGGAAATGTCAGTGAGCGTTCCGATTTCAGTTCCAGAGCGATTCGTCCAATGAGTCCTTGATATTTAGTTGTTTTCAGCCAATATTTAGGATTTTTTAAAATTTCACTTTTTTGTGAAAATATCCACTAAATGAGGGAATAATACGTGTGAGGGTACCCCAGGAGAGTTCCAAATGTGTGTGGGTAGAATATATATCTCACGGAGGTAAAATTGAAAAAAGTAGAAACATTTTTTTTGGGGATTTATTCATTTTTCCGCCGTTTATCAGACTTTCAGATAGGGGAAATGTCAGTGAGCGTTCCGATTTCAGTTCCAGAGTGATTCGCCCAATGAGTCCTTGATATTAAATCGTTTTCAGCAAATTTTCTGGATTTTTTGAAAATTTCACTTTTTTGTGAAAATATCCACTAAATGAGGGAAGAATATGTGTGAGGGTGCCCCAGGAGAGTTCCAAAGGTGTGTGGGTAGAATATATATCCCACGGGGTAAAATTGAAAAAAGTTGAAAAACATTTTTTTTTTAATTTGTCATTTTTCCGGCGTTTATCAGACTTTCAGATATGGCAAATGTCAGTGAGCGTTTCGATTTCAGTTCCAGAGCGATTCGTCCAATGAGTCCTTAATATTTAGTCGTTTTCAGCCAATTTTCTGGATTTTTTGAAATTTTCACTTTTTTGTGAAAATATCCGCTAAATGAGGGAATAATATATGTGAGGGTACCCCAGGAGAGTTCCAAATGTGTGTGGGTAGAATATATATCCCACGAGGGTAAAATTGAAAAAAGTTGAAAAAAAATTTTTTTTTTGGATTTAGTCATTTTTCCAGCGTTCATCAGACTTTCAGATAGGGAGTGAGCTAGGGAGTGAGCGTTCCGATTTCAGTTCCAGAGCGATTCGTCCAATGAGTCTTTGATATTTAGTTGTTTTCAGCCAATATTTAGGATTTTTTAAAATTTCACTTTTTTGTGAAAATATCCACTAAATGAGGGAATAATATGTGTGAGGGTACCCCAGGAGAGTTCCAAATGTGTGTGGGTAGAATATATATCCCACGGGGGTAAAATTGAAAAAAGTTGAAAAAAATTTTTTTTTGGACTTAGTCATTTTTCTGGCGTTTATCAGACTTTCAGATAGGGCAAATGTCAGTGAGCGTTTCGATTTCAGTTCCAGAGCGATTCGTCCAATGAGTCCTTAATATTTAGTCGTTTTCAGCCAATTTTCTGGATTTTTTGAAATTTTCACTTTTTTGTGAAAATATCCGCTAAATGAGGGAATAATATATGTGAGGGTACCCCAGGAGAGTTCCAAATGTGTGTGGGTAGAATATATATCCCACGGGGGTAAAATTGAAAAAAATTGAAAAAAAATTTTTTTTGGACTTAGTAATTTTTCCGGCGTTTATCAGACTTTCAGATAGGGCAAATGTCAGTGAGCGTTCCGATTTCAGTTCCAGAGCGATTCGCCCAATGAGTCCTTGATATTTAGTTGTTTTCAGCCAATATTTTGGATTTTTGAAAATTTCTCTTTTTTGTGAAAATATCCACTAAATGAGGGAATAATATATGTGAGGGTACTCCAGGAGAGTTCCAAATCTGTGTGGGTAGTATATATATCCCACAGGGTTAAAATTGAAAAAAGTTGAAAAAAATTTTTTTTTTGGATTTAGTCATTTTTCCGGCGTTTATCAGACTTTCAGATAGGGATTGAGCTAGCAAGTGAGCGTTCCGATTTCAGTTCCAGAGCGATTTGCCCAATGAGTCCTTGCTATTTAGTTGTTTTCAGCCAATATTTTGGATTTTTGAAAATTTCACTTTTTTGTGAAAATATCCACTAAATGAGGGAATAATATGTGTGAGGGTATCCCAGGAGAGTTCCAAATGTGTGTGGGTAGAATATATATCCCACAGGGTTAAAATTGAAAAAAGTTGAAAAAAAATTTTTCTTTGGATTTAGTCATTTTTCCGGCGTTTATCAGACTTTCAGATAGGGATTGAGCTAGGAAGTGAGTGTTCCGATTTCAGTTCCAGAGCGATTCGCTCAATGAGTCCTTGATATTTAGTTGTTTTCAGCCAATATTTTTGATTTTTGAAAATTTTACTTTTTTGTGAAAATATCCACTAAATGAGGGAATAATATGTGTGAGGGTACCCCAGGAGAGATCCAAATGTGTGTGGGTAGAATATATATCCCACAGGGTTAAAATTGAAAAAAGTTTAACAATTTTTTTGGGGGGATTTAGTCATTTTTCCGGCGTTTATCAGACTTTCAGATAGGGCAAATGTCAGTGAGCGTTCCGATTTCAGATCCAGAGCGATTCGCCCAATGAGTCCTTGATATTTAGTTGTTTTCAGCCAATATTTTGGATTTTTGAAAATTTCACTTTTTTGTGAAAATATCCACTAAATGAGGGAATAATATGTGTGAGGGTACCCCAGGAGAGTTCCAAATGTGTGTGGGTAGTATATATATCCCACAGGGTTAAAATTGTAAAAAGTTTAAAAAAATTTTTTTTTTGGATTTAGTCATTTTTCCGGCGTTTATCAGACTTTCAGATAGGGATTGAGCTAGGAAGTGAGCGTTCCGATTTCAGTTCCAGAGCGATTTGCCCAATGAGTCCTTGATATTTAGTCGTTTTCAGCCAATATTTTGGATTTTTGAAAATTTCACTTTTTTTGTGAAAATATACACTAAATGAGGGAATAATATGTGTAATGGTACCCCAGGAGAGTTCCAAATGTGTGTGGGTAGAATATATATCCCACGGGGGTAAAATTGAAAAAAGCTGAAAACGTTTTTTTTTTGGACTTAGTCATTTTTCCAGCGTTCATCAGACTTTCAGATAGGGCAAATGTCAGTGAGCGTTCCGACTTCAGTTCCAGAGCATTTCGCCCAATGAGTCCTTGATATTTAGTCGTTTTCAGCCAATATTTTGGATTTTTGAAATTTTCACTTTTTTGTGAAAATATACACTAAATGAGGGAATAATATGTGTGAGGATACCCCTGGAGAGTTCCAAATGTGTGTGGGTAGAATATATATCCCACTGTGGTAAAATTGAAAAAAGTTGAAAAAAATTATTTTTTGGACTTAGTCATTTTTCCAGCGTTCATCAGACTTTCAGATAGGGCAAATGTCAGTGAGCGTTCCGATTTCAGTTTCAGAGCGATTCGCCCAATGAGTCCTTGATATTTAGTCGTTTTCAGCCAATATTTTGGATTTTTGAAAATTTCACTTTTTTGTGAAAATATCCACTAAATGAGGGAATAATATGTGTGAGGGAACCCCAGGAGAGTTCCAAATGTGTGTGGGTAGAATATATATCTCACGGGGGTAAAATTGAAAAAAGTTGAAAAAATTTTTTTTTGGACTTTGTCATTTTTACGGCATTTATCAGACTTTCAGATAGGGGAAATGTCAGTGAGCGTTCCGATTTCAGTTCCAGAGCGATTCGTCCAATGAGTCCTTAATATTTAGTCGTTTTCAGCCAATTTTCTGGATTTTTTGAAATTTTCACTTTTTTGTGAAAATATCCGCTAAATGGGGGAATAATATATGTGAGGGTACCCCAGGAGAGTTCCAAATGTGTGTGGGTAGAATATATATCCCACGGGGGTAAAATTGAAAAAAATTGAAAAAAAATTTTTTTTTGGGATTTAATCATTTTTCCGCCGGTTTTCAGACTTTCAGATAGAGCAAAATGTCAGTGATTTGAGTTCCAGAGCAATTCGCCCAATGAGTCCTTGATATTTAGTCGTTTTCAGCCAATATTTTGGATTTTTGAAAATTTCACTTTTTTGTGAAAATATCCACTAAATGAGGGAATAATATGTGTGAGGGTACTCCAGGAGAGTTCCAAATGTGTGTGGGTAGAATATATATCCCACGGGGGTAAAATTGAAAAAGTTGAAAAAATTTTTTTTTTGGACTTAGTCATTTTTCCTTTGTTTATCAGACTTTCAAATATGGCAAATGTCAGTGAGCGTTCCGATTTCAGTTCCAGAGTGATTCACCCAATTAGTCCGTGATATTAAGTCGTTTTCAGCCAATTTTCTGGATTTTTGAAAATTTCCCTTTTTTGTGAAAATATCCACTAAATGAGGGAAGAATATGTGTGAGGGTACCCCAGGAGAGTTCCAAATGTGTGTGGGTAGAATATATATCCCACGGGGGTAAAATTGAAAAAAGTTTAAAAAAATTTTTTTTTGGACTTAGTCATTTTTCTGGCGTTTATCAGACTTTCAGATAGGGCACATGTCAGTGAGCATTCCGATTTCAGTTCCAGAGCGATTCACCCAATGAGTCCTTGATATTTAGTCGTTTTCAGCCAATTTTCTGGATTTTTGAAAATTTCACTTTTTTGCGAAAATATCCACTAAATGAGGGAATAATATGTGTGAGGGTTCCGCAGGAGAGTTCCAAATGTGAGTGGGTAGAATATATATCCCACGGGGGTAAAATTGAAAAAAGTTAAAAAAAATTTTGGGGGGGATTTAGTCATTTTTCCGGCGTTTATCAGACTTTCAGATAGGGCAAATGTCAGTGAGCGTTCCGATTTCAGTTCCAGAGCAATTCGACCAATGAGTCCTTGATATTTAGTCGTTTTCAGCCAATTTTCTGGACTTTTGAAAGTTTCACTTTTTTGTGAAAATATCCACTAAATGAGGGAATAATATGTGTGAGGATACCCCAGGAGAGTTCCAAATGTGTGTGGGTAGAATATATATCCCACAGGGTTAAAATTGAAAAAAGGTGAAAAAAAATTTTTTTTGGACTTAGCCATTTTTCCGGCATTTATCAGACTTTCTGATAGGGCAAATGTGAGTGAGCGTTCCGATTTCAGCTCCAGAGCGATTCGCCCAATGAGCCCTTGATATTTAGTTGTTTTCAGCCAATATTTTGGATTTTTGAAAATTTCACTTTTTTGTGAAAATGTCCACTAAATGAGGGAATAATATGTGTGAGGGTACCCCAGGAGAGTTCCAAATGTGTGTGGATAGTATATATATCCCACAGGGTTAAAATTGAAAAAAGTTTAAAAATTTTTTTTTTGGGATTTAGTCATTTTTCCGGCGTTTATCAGACTTTCAGATAGGGAGTGAGCTAGGGAGTGAGTGTTACGATTTCAGTTCCAGAGCGATTCGCCCAATGAGTCCTTGATATTTAGTCGTTTTCAGCCAATTTTTTGGATTTTTGAAAATTTCACTTTTTTGTGAAAATATCCACTAAATGAGGGACTAATATGTGTGAGGGTACCCCAGGAGAGTTCCAAATGTTGTGTGGGTAGAATACATATCCCACGGGGGTAAAATTGAAAAAAGTTGAAAAAAAAATTTTTTGGGAGTTAGTCATTTTTCCGGCGTTTATCAGACTTTCTGATAGGGCAAATGTCAGTGAGCGTTCCGATTTCAGTTCCAGAGCAATTCGACCAATGAGTCCTTGAAAATTAGTCGTTTTCAGCCAATTTTCTGGAATTTTGAAAATTTCACATTTTTGTGAAAATATCCACTAAATGAGGGAATAATATGTGTGAGGGTACTCCAGGAGAGTTCCAAATGTGTGTGGGTAGAATATATATCCCACGGGGGTAAAATTGAAAAAAGTTGAAAATTTTTTTTTTTTTGATTTAGTCATTTTTCCGGTGTTTATCAGACTTTCAGATAGGGCAAATGTCAGTGAGCGTTCCGATTTCAGTTCCAGAGCGATTCGCCCAATGAGTACTTGATATTTAGTCGTTTTCAGCCAATTTTCTGGATTTTTGAAAATTTCACTTTTTTATGAAAATATCCTCTAAATGAGGGAATAATATGTGTGAGGGTACCCCAGGAGAGTTCCAAATGTGTGTGGGTAGAATATATATCCCTCGGTGGTAAAATTGAAAAAAGTTGAAAATTTTTTTTTTTTAGGATTTAGTCATTTTTCCGGTGTTTATCAGACTTTCAGATAGGGCAAATGTCAGTGAGCATTCCGATTTCAGTTCCAGAGCAATTCGACCAATGAGTCCTTGATAATTAGTCGTTTTCAGCCAATTTTGTGGACTTTTGAAAATTTCACTTTTTTGTGAAAATATCCACTAAATGAGGGAATAATATGTGTGAGGGTACTCCAGGAGAGTTCCAAATGTGTGTGGGTAGAATATATATCCCACGGGGGTAAAATTGAAAAAAGTTGAAACATTTTTTTTTTTGGATTTAGTCATTTTTCCGGTGTTTATCAGACTTTCAGATAGGGGAAATGTCAGTGAGCGTTCCGATTTCAGTTCCAGAGTGATTCGCCCAATGAGTCCTTGATATTTAGTCGTTTTCAGCCAATATTTTGGATTTTTGAAAATTTCACTTTTTTGTGAAAATATCCACTAAATGTGGGAATAATATGTGTGAGGGTACCCCAGGAGAGTTCCAAATGTGTGTGGGTAGAATATATATCCCACGGGGGTAAAATTGAAAAAAGTTGAAAAATTTTTTTTTTTTGATTTAGTCATTTTTCCGGTGTTTATCAGACTTTCAGATAGGGCAAATGTCAGTGAGTGTTCCGATTTCAGTTCCAGAGCGATTCGCCCAATGAGTACTTGATATTTAGTCGTTTTCAGCCAATTTTCTGGATTTTTGAAAATTTCACTTTTTTATGAAAATATCCTCTAAATGAGGGAATAATATGTGTGAGGGTACCCCAGGAGAGTTCCAAATGTGTGTGGGTAGAATATATATCCCACGGGGGTAAAATTGAAAAAAGTTGAAAAATTTTTTTTTTTGGTCTTAGTCATTTTTCCAGCGTTTATCAGACTTTCTGATAGGGGAAATGTCAGTGAGCATTCCGATTTCAGTTCCAGAGCGAATCGCCCAATGAGTCCTTGATATTTAGTCGTTTTCAGCCAATTTTCTGGATTTTTGAAAATTTCACTTTTTTGTGAAAATATCCACTAAATGTGGGAATAATATGTGTAAGGGTACCCCAGGAGAGTTCCAAATGTGTGTGGGTAGAATACATATCCCACGGGGGTAAAATTGAAAAAAGTTGAAAAATTTTTTTTTTTAGATTTAGTCATTTTTCCGGTGTTTATCAGACTTTCAGATGGGGCAAATGTCAGTGAGCGTTCCGATTTCAGTTCCAGAGCGATTCGCCCAATGAGTCCTTGATATTTAGTCGTTTTCAGCCAATTTTCTGGATTTTTGAAAATTTCACTTTTTTATGAAAATATCCACTAAATGAGGGAATAATATGTGTGAGGGTACACCAGGAGAGTTCCAAATGTGTGTGGGTAGAATATATATCCCACGGGGGTAAAATTGAAAAAAGTTGAAAAATTTTTTTTTTTGGGATTTAGTCATTTTTCCGGTGTTTATCAGACTTTCAGATAGGGCAAATGTCAGTGAGCATTCCGATTTCAGTTCCAGAGCAATTCGACCAATGAGTCCTTGATAATTAGTCGTTTTCAGCCAATTTTCTGGACTTTTGAAAATTTCACTTTTTTGTGAAAATATCCACTAAATGAGGGAATAATATGTGTGAGGGTACTCCAGGAGAGTTCCAAATGTGTGTGGGTAGAATATATATCCCACGGGGGTAAAATTGAAAAAAGTTGAAAAATTTTTTTTTTTTGATTTAGTCATTTTTCCGGTGTTTATCAGACTTTCAGATAGGGCAAATGTCAGTGAGCATTCCGATTTCAGTTCCAGAGCGATTTGCCCAATGAGTACTTGATATTTAGTCGTTTTCAGCCAATTTTCTGGATTTTTGAAAATTTCACTTTTTTATGAAAATATCCTCTAAATGAGGGAATAATATGTGTGAGGGTACCCCAGGAGAGTTCCAAATGTGTGTGGGTAGAATATATATCCCTCGGGGGTAAAATTGAAAAAAGTTGAAAAATTTTTTTTTTTGATCTTAGTCATTTTTCCAGCGTTTATCAAACTTTCAGATAGGGCAAATGTCAGTGAGCGTTCCGAATTCAGTTCCAGAGCGATTTGCCCAATGAGTCCTTGATATTTAGTTGTTTTCAGCCAATTTTCTGGATTTTTGAAAATTTCACTTTTTTGTGAAAATATCCACTAAATGTGGGAATAATATGTGTGAGGGTACCCCAGGAGAGTTCCAAATGTGTGTGGGTAGAATATATATCCCACGGGGGTAAAATTGAAAAAAGTTGAAAAATTTTTTTTTTTTGATTTAGTCATTTTTCCGGTGTTTATCAGACTTTCAGATAGGGCAAATGTCAGTGAGTGTTCCGATTTCAGTTCCAGAGCGATTCGCCCAATGAGTACTTGATATTTAGTCGTTTTCAGCCAATTTTCTGGATTTTTGAAAATTTCACTTTTTTATGAAAATATCCTCTAAATGAGGGAATAATATGTGTGAGGGTACCCCAGGAGAGTTCCAAATGTGTGTGGGTAGAATATATATCCCACGGGGGTAAAATTTAAAAAAGTTGAAAAATTTTTTTTTTTGGTCTTAGTCATTTTTCCAGCGTTTATCAGACTTTCTGATAGGGGAAATGTCAGTGAGCATTCCGATTTCAGTTCCAGAGCGAATCGCCCAATGAGTCCTTGATATTTAGTCTTTTTCAGCCAATTTTCTGGATTTTTGAAAATTTCACTTTTTTGTGAAAATATCCACTAAATGTGGGAATAATATGTGTAAGGGTACCCCAGGAGAGTTCCAAATGTGTGTGGGTAGAATACATATCCCACGGGGATAAAATTGAAAAAAGTTGAAAAATTTTTTTTTTTAGATTTAGTCATTTTTCCGGTGTTTATCAGACTTTCAGATGGGGCAAATGTCAGTGAGCGTTCCGATTTCAGTTCCAGAGCGATTCGCCCAATGAGTCCTTGATATTTAGTCGTTTTCAGCCAATTTTCTGGATTTTTGAAAATTTCACTTTTTTATGAAAATATCCACTAAATGAGGGAATAATATGTGTGAGGGTACACCAGGAGAGTTCCAAATGTGTGTGGGTAGAATATATATCCCACGGGGGTAAAATTGAAAAAAGTTGAAAAATTTTTTTTTTTGGGATTTAGTCATTTTTCCGGTGTTTATCAGACTTTCAGATAGGGCAAATATCAGTGAGCGTTCCGATTTCAGTTCCAGAGCAATTCGACCAATGAGTCCTTGATAATTAGTCGTTTTCAGCCAATTTTCTGGACTTTTGAAAATTTCACTTTTTTGTGAAAATATCCACTAAATGAGGGAATAATATGTGTGAGGGTACTCCAGGAGAGTTCCAAATGTGTGTGGGTAGAATATATATCCCACGGGGGTAAAATTGAAAAAAGTTGAAAAATTTTTTTTTTTTTATTTAGTCATTTTTCCGGCATTTATCAGACTTTCTGATAGGGCAAATGTCAGTGAGCGTTCCGATTTCAGCTCCAGAGCGATTCGCCCAATGAGCCCTTGATATTTAGTTGTTTTCAGCCAATATTTTGTATTTTTGAAAATTTCACTTTTTTGTGAAAATATCCACTAAATGAGGGAATAATATGTGTGAGGGTACCCCAGGAGAGTTCCAAATGTGTGTGGATAGTATATATATCCCACAGGGTTAAAATTGAAAAAAGTTTAAAAATTTTTTTTTTGGGATTTAGTCATTTTTCCGGCGTTTATCAGACTTTCAGATAGGGAGTGAGCTAGGGAGTGAGTGTTACGATTTCAGTTCCAGAGCGATTCGCCCAATGAGTCCTTGATATTTAGTCGTTTTCAGCCAATTTTTTGGATTTTTGAAAATTTCACTTTTTTGTGAAAATATCCACTAAATGAGGGACTAATATGTGTGAGGGTACCCCAGGAGAGTTCCAAATGTTGTGTGGGTAGAATACATATCCCACGGGGGTAAAATTGAAAAAAGTTGAAAAAAAAATTTTTTGGGAGTTAGTCATTTTTCCGGCGTTTATCAGACTTTCTGATAGGGCAAATGTCAGTGAGCGTTCCGATTTCAGTTCCAGAGCAATTCGACCAATGAGTCCTTGAAAATTAGTCGTTTTCAGCCAATTTTCTGGAATTTTGAAAATTTCACATTTTTGTGAAAATATCCACTAAATGAGGGAATAATATGTGTGAGGGTACTCCAGGAGAGTTCCAAATGTGTGTGGGTAGAATATATATCCCACGGGGGTAAAATTGAAAAAAGTTGAAAAATTTTTTTTTTTTGATTTAGTAATTTTTCCGGTGTTTATCAGACTTTCAGATAGGGCAAATGTCAGTGAGCATTCCGATTTCAGTTCCAGAGCGATTCGCCCAATGAGTACTTGATATTTAGTCGTTTTCAGCCAATTTTCTGGATTTTTGAAAATTTCACTTTTTTATGAAAATATCCTCTAAATGAGGGAATAATATGTGTGAGGGTACCCCAGGAGAGTTCCAAATGTGTGTGGGTAGAATATATATCCCTCGGGGGTAAAATTGAAAAAAGTTGAAAATTTTTTTTTTTTAGGATTTAGTCATTTTTCCGGTGTTTATCAGACTTTCAGATAGGGCAAATGTCAGTGAGCGTTCCGATTTCAGTTCCAGAGCAATTCGACCAATGAGTCCTTGATAATTAGTCGTTTTCAGCCAATTTTCTGGACTTTTGAAAATTTCACTTTTTTGTGAAAATATCCACTAAATGAGGGAATAATATGTGTGAGGGTACTCCAGGAGAGTTCCAAATGTGTGTGGGTAGAATATATATCCCACGGGGGTAAAATTGAAAAAAGTTGAAAAAATTTTTTTTTTTGATTTAGTCATTTTTCCGGTGTTTATCAGACTTTCAGATAGGGCAAATGTCAGTGAGCGTTCCGATTTCAGTTCCAGAACGATTCGCCCAATGAGTACTTGATATTTAGTCGTTTTCAGCCAATTTTCTGGATTTTTGAAAATTTCACTTTTTTATGAAAATATCCACTAAATGAGGGAATAATATGTGTGAGGGTACACCAGGAGAGTTCCAAATGTGTGTGGGTAGAATATATATCCCACGGGGGTAAAATTGAAAAAAGTTGAAAAAATTTTTTTTTTTGGATTTAGTCATTTTTCCGGTGTTTATCAGACTTTCAGATAGGGCAAATGTCAGTGAGCGTTCCGATTTCAGTTCCAGAGTGATTCGCCCAATGAGTCCTTGATATTTAGTCGTTTTCAGACAATTTTCTGGATTTTTGAAAATTTCACTTTTTTGTGAAAATATCCACTAAATGAGGGAATAATATGTGTGAGGGTACCCCAGGAGAGTTCCAAATGTGTGTGGGTAAAATATATATCCCACGGGGGTAAAATTGAAAAAAGTTGAAACATTTTTTTTTTTGGATTTAGTCATTTTTCCGGTGTTTATCAGACTTTCAGATAGGGGAAATGTCAGTGAGCGTTCCGATTTCAGTTCCAGAGTGATTCGCCCAATGAGTCCTTGATATTTAGTCGTTTTCAGCCAATATTTTGGATTTTTGAAAATTTCACTTTTTTGTGAAAATATCCACTAAATGTGGGAATAATATGTGTGAGGGTACCCCAGGAGAGTTCCAAATGTGTGTGGGTAGAATATATATCCCACGGGGGTAAAATTGAAAAAAGTTGAAAAATTTTTTTTTTTTGATTTAGTCATTTTTCCGGTGTTTATCAGACTTTCAGATAGGGCAAATGTCAGTGAGTGTTCCGATTTCAGTTCCAGAGCGATTCGCCCAATGAGTACTTGATATTTAGTCGTTTTCAGCCAATTTTCTGGATTTTTGAAAATTTCACTTTTTTATGAAAATATCCTCTAAATGAGGGAATAATATGTGTGAGGGTACCCCAGGAGAGTTCCAAATGTGTGTGGGTAGAATATATATCCCACGGGGGTAAAATTGAAAAAAGTTGAAAAATTTTTTTTTTTGGTCTTAGTCATTTTTCCAGCGTTTATCAGACTTTCTGATAGGGGAAATGTCAGTGAGCATTCCGATTTCAGTTCCAGAGCGAATCGTCCAATGAGTCCTTGATATTTAGTCGTTTTCAGCCAATTTTCTGGATTTTTGAAAATTTCACTTTTTTGTGAAAATATCCACTAAATGTGGGAATAATATGTGTAAGGGTACCCCAGGAGAGTTCCAAATGTGTGTGGGTAGAATACATATCCCACGGGGGTAAAATTGAAAAAAGTTGAAAAATTTTTTTTTTTAGATTTAGTCATTTTTCCGGTGTTTATCAGACTTTCAGATGGGGCAAATGTCAGTGAGCGTTCCGATTTCAGTTCCAGAGCGATTCGCCCAATGAGTCCTTGATATTTAGTCGTTTTCAGCCAATTTTCTGGATTTTTGAAAATTTCACTTTTTTATGAAAATATCCACTAAATGAGGGAATAATATGTGTGAGGGTACACCAGGAGAGTTCCAAATGTGTGTGGGTAGAATATATATCCCACGGGGGTAAAATTGAAAAAAGTTGAAAAATTTTTTTTTTTGGGATTTAGTCATTTTTCCGGTGTTTATCAGACTTTCAGATAGGGCAAATGTCAGTGAGCATTCCGATTTCAGTTCCAGAGCAATTCGACCAATGAGTCCTTGATAATTAGTCGTTTTCAGCCAATTTTCTGGACTTTTGAAAATTTCACTTTTTTGTGAAAATATCCACTAAATAAGGGAATAATATGTGTGAGGGTACTCCAGGAGAGTTCCAAATGTGTGTGGGTAGAATATATATCCCACGGGGGTAAAATTGAAAAAAGTTGAAAAATTTTTTTTTTTTGATTTAGTCATTTTTCCGGTGTTTATCAGACTTTCAGATAGGGCAAATGTCAGTGAGCATTCCGATTTCAGTTCCAGAGCGATTCGCCCAATGAGTACTTGATATTTAGTCGTTTTCAGCCAATTTTCTGGATTTTTGAAAATTTCACTTTTTTATGAAAATATCCTCTAAATGAGGGAATAATATGTGTGAGGGTACCCCAGGAGAGTTCCAAATGTGTGTGGGTAGAATATATATCCCTCGGGGGTAAAATTGAAAAAAGTTGAAAAATTTTTTTTTTTGGTCTTAGTCATTTTTCCAGCGTTTATCAGACTTTCAGATAGGGCAAATGTCAGTGAGCGTTCCGAATTCAGTTCCAGAGCGATTTGCCCAATGAGTCCTTGATATTTAGTTGTTTTCAGCCAATTTTCTGGATTTTTGAAAATTTCACTTTTTTGTGAAAATATCCACTAAATGTGGGAATAATATGTGTGAGGGTACCCCAGGAGAGTTCCAAATGTGTGTGGGTAGAATATATATCCCACGGGGGTAAAATTGAAAAAAGTTGAAAAATTTTTTTTTTTTGATTTAGTCATTTTTCCGGTGTTTATCAGACTTTCAGATAGGGCAAATGTCAGTGAGTGTTCCGATTTCAGTTCCAGAGCGATTCGCCCAATGAGTACTTGATATTTAGTCGTTTTCAGCCAATTTTCTGGATTTTTGAAAATTTCACTTTTTTATGAAAATATCCTCTAAATGAGGGAATAATATGTGTGAGGGTACCCCAGGAGAGTTCCAAATGTGTGTGGGTAGAATATATATCCCACGGGGGTAAAATTGAAAAAAGTTGAAAAATTTTTTTTTTTGGTCTTAGTCATTTTTCCAGCGTTTATCAGACTTTCTGATAGGGGAAATGTCAGTGAGCATTCCGATTTCAGTTCCAGAGCGAATCGCCCAATGAGTCCTTGATATTTAGTCGTTTTCAGCCAATTTTCTGGATTTTTGAAAATTTCACTTTTTTGTGAAAATATCCACTAAATGTGGGAATAATATGTGTAAGGGTACCCCAGGAGAGTTCCAAATGTGTGTGGGTAGAATACATATCCCACGGGGATAAAATTGAAAAAAGTTGAAAAATTTTTTTTTTTAGATTTAGTCATTTTTCCGGTGTTTATCAGACTTTCAGATGGGGAAAATGTCAGTGAGCGTTCCGATTTCAGTTCCAGAGCGATTCGCCCAATGAGTCCTTGATATTTAGTCGTTTTCAGCCAATTTTCTGGATTTTTGAAAATTTCACTTTTTTATGAAAATATCCACTAAATGAGGGAATAATATGTGTGAGGGTACACCAGGAGAGTTCCAAATGTGTGTGGGTAGAATATATATCCCACGGGGGTAAAATTGAAAAAAGTTGAAAAATTTTTTTTTTTGGGATTTAGTCATTTTTCCGGTGTTTATCAGACTTTCAGATAGGGCAAATATCAGTGAGCGTTCCGATTTCAGTTCCAGAGCAATTCGACCAATGAGTCCTTGATAATTAGTCGTTTTCAGCCAATTTTCTGGACTTTTGAAAATTTCACTTTTTTGTGAAAATATCCACTAAATGAGGGAATAATATGTGTGAGGGTACTCCAGGAGAGTTCCAAATGTGTGTGGGTAGAATATATATCCCACGGGGGTAAAATTGAAAAAAGTTGAAAAATTTTTTTTTTTTTATTTAGTCATTTTTCCGGTGTTTATCAGACTTTCAGATAGGGCAAATGTCAGTGAGCATTCCGATTTCAGTTCCAGAGCGATTCGCCCAATGAGTACTTGATATTTAGTCGTTTTCAGCCAATTTTCTGGATTTTTGAAAATTTCACTTTTTTATGAAAATATCCTCTAAATGAGGGAATAATATGTGTGAGGGTACCCCAGGAGAGTTCCAAATGTGTGTGGGTAGAATATATATCCCTCGGGGGTAAAATTGAAAAAAGTTGAAAAATTTTTTTTTTTGGTCTTAGTCATTTTTCCAGCGTTTATCAGACTTTCAGATAGGGCAAATGTCAGTGAGCGTTCCGATTTCAGTTCCAGAGTGATTCGCCCAATGAGTCCTTGATATTTAGTCGTTTTCAGACAATTTTCTGGATTTTTGAAAATTTCACTTTTTTTGTGAAAATATCCACTAAATGAGGGAATAATATGTGTGAGGGTACCCCAGGAGAGTTCCAAATGTGTGTGGGTAGAATATATATCCCACGGGGGTAAAATTGAAAAAAGTTAAAACATTTTTTTTTTTGGATTTAGTCATTTTTCCGGTGTTTATCAGACTTTCAGATAGGGGAAATGTCAGTGAGCGTTCCGATTTCAGTTCCAGAGTGATTCGCCCAATGAGTCCTTGATATTTAGTCGTTTTCAGCCAATATTTTGGATTTTTGAAAATTTCACTTTTTTGTGAAAATATCCACTAAATGTGGGAATAATATCTGTGAGGGTACCCCAGGAGAGTTCCAAATGTGTGTGGGTAGAATATATATCCCACGGGGGTAAAATTGAAAAAAGTTGAAAAATTTTTTTTTTTTAATTTAGTCATTTTTCCGGTGTTTATCAGACTTTCAGATAGGGCAAATGTCGTGAGTGTTCCGATTTCAGTTCCAGAGCGATTCGCCCAATGAGTACTTGATATTTAGTCGTTTTCAGCCAATTTTCTGGATTTTTGAAAATTTCACTTTTTTATGAAAATATCCTCTAAATGAGGGAATAATATGTGTGAGGGTACCCCAGGAGAGTTCCAAATGTGTGTGGGTAGAATATATATCCCACGGGGGTAAAATTGAAAAAAGTTGAAAAATTTTTTTTTTGGGGATTTAGTCATTTTTCCGGTGTTTATCAGACTTTCAGATAGGGCAAAAGTCAGTGAGCGTTCCGATTTCAGTTCCAGAGCAATTCGACCAATGAGTCCTTGATAATTAGTCGTTTTCAGCCAATTTTCTGGACTTTTGAAAATTTCACTTTTTTGTGAAAATATCCACTAAATGAGGGAATAATATGTGTGAGGGTACTCCAGGAGAGTTCCAAATGTGTGTGGGTAGAATATATATCCCACGGGGGTAAAATTGAAAAAAGTTGAAAAATTTTTTTTTTTTGATTTAGTCATTTTTCCGGTGTTTATCAGACTTTCAGATAGGGCAAATGTCAGTGAGCATTCCGATTTCAGTTCCAGAGCGATTCGACAAATGAGTACTTGATATTTAGTCGTTTTCAGCCAATTTTCTGGATTTTTGAAAATTTCACTTTTTTATGAAAATATCCTCTAAATGAGGGAATAATATGTGTGAGAGTACCCCAGGAGAGTTCCAAATGTGTGTGGGTAGAATATATATCCCTCGGGGGTAAAATTGAAAAAAGTTGAAAAATTTTTTTTTTTGGTCTTAGTCATTTTTCCAGCGTTTATCAGACTTTCAGATAGGGCAAATGTCAGTGAGCGTTCCGAATTCAGTTCCAGAGCGATTTGCCCAATGAGTCCTTGATATTTAGTTGTTTTCAGCCAATTTTCTGGATTTTTGAAAATTTCACTTTTTTATGAAAATATCCACTAAATGAGGGAATAATATGTGTGAGGGTACTCCAGGAGAGTTCCAAATGTGTGTGGGTAGAATATATATCCCACGGGGGTAAAATTGAACAAAGTTGAAAAATTTTTTTTTTTGATTTATTCATTTTTCCGGTGTTTATCAGACTTTCAGATAGGGCAAATGTCAGTGAGCGTTCCGATTTCAGTTCCAGAGCGATTCGACCAATGAGTACTTGATATTTAGTCGTTTTCAGCCAATTTTCTGGATTTTTGAAAATTTCACTTTTTTATGAAAATATCCACTAAATGAGGGAATAATATGTGTGAGGGTACCCCAGGAGAGTTCCAAATGTGTGTGGGTAGAATATATATCCCACGGGGGAAAAATTGAAAAAAGTTTAAACATTTTTTTTTTTGGATTTAGTCATTTTTCCGGTGTTTATCAGACTTTCAGATAGGGCAAATGTCAGTGAGCGTTCCGATTTCCGTTCCAGAGTGATTCGCCCAATGAGTGCTTGATATTTAGTCGTTTTCAAACAATTTTCTGGATTTTTGAAAATTTCACTTTTTTGTGAAAATATCCACTAAATGTGGCAATAATATGTGTGAGGGTACCCCAGGAGAGTTCCAAATGTGTGTGGGTAGATTATATATCCCACGGGGGTAAAATTGAAAAAAGTTGAAAATTTTTTTTTTTTTATTTAGTCATTTTTCCGGTGTTTATCAGACTTTCAGATAGGGCAAATGCCAGTGAGCATTCCGATTTCAGTTCCAGAGCAATTCGACCAATGAGTCCTTGATATTTAGTCGTTTTCAGCCAATATTTTGGATTTTTGAAAATTTCACTTTTTTGTGAAAATATCCACTAAATGTGGGAATAATATGTGTGAGGGTACCCCAGGAGAGTTCCAAATGTGTGTGGGTAGAATATATATCCATCGGGGGTAAAATTGAAAAAAGTTGAAAAATTTTTTTTGGGGGATTTAGTCATTTTTCCGGTGTTTATCAGACTTTCAGATAGGGCAAATGTCAGTGAGCGTTCCGATTTCAGTTCCAGAGCGATTCGCCCAATGAGTCCTTGATATTTAGTCGTTTTCAGCCAATTTTCTGGATTTTTGAAAATTTCACTTTTTTGTGAAAATATTCACTAAATGAGGGAATAATATGTGTGAGGGTACCCCAGGAGAGTTCCAAATGTGTGTGGGTAGAATATATATCCCACGGGGGTAAAATTGAAAAAAGTTGAAAAAAATTTTTCTTTGGACTTAGTCATTTTTCCGTAGTTTTTCAGACTATCAGATAGGGGAAATGTCAGTGAGCGTTCCGATTTCAGTTCCAGAACGATTCGGCCAATGAGTCCTTGATATTTAGTCGTTTTCAGCCAATTTTCTGAATTTTTGAAAATTTCACTTTTTTTGTGAAAATATCCACTAAATGAGGGAATAATATGTGTGAGAGTTCCCCAGGAGAGTTACAAATGTGTGTGGGTAGAATATATATCCCTCGGGGGTAAAATTGAAAAAAGTTGAAAAATTTTTTTTTTTGGTCTTAGTCATTTTTCCAGCGTTTATCAGACTTTCAGATAGGGGAAATGTCAGTGAGCGTTCCGAATTCAGTTCCAGAGCGATTTGCCCAATGAGTCCTTGATATTTATTCGTTTTCAGGCAATTTTCTGGATTTTTGAAAATTTCACATTTTTGTGAAAATATCCACTAAATGAGGGAATAATATGTGTGAGGGTACTCCAGGAGAGTTCCAAATGTGTGTGGGTAGAATATATATCCCACGGGGGTAAAATTGAAAAAAGTTGAAAAATTTTTTTTTTTTTATTTAGTCATTTTTCCGGTGTTTATCAGACTTTCAGATAGGGCAAATGTCAGTGAGCGTTCCGATTTCAGTTCCAGAGCGATTCGCCCAATGAGTACTTGATATTTAGTCGTTTTCAGCCAATTTTCTGGATTTTTGAAAATTTCACTTTTTTATGAAAATATCCTCTAAATGAGGGAATAATATGTGTGAGGGTACCCCAGGAGAGTTCCAAATGTGTGTGGGTAGAATATATATCCCTCGGGGGTAAAATTGAATAAAGTTGAAAATTTTTTTTTTTTTGGATTTAGTCATTTTTCCGGTGTTTATCAGACTTTCAGATAGGGCAAATGTCAGTGAGCGTTCCGATTTCAGTTCCAGAGCAATTCGACCAATGAGTCCTTGATATTTAGTCGTTTTCAGCCAATTTTCTGGATTTTTGAAAATTTCACTTTTTTATGAAAATATCCACTAAATGAGGGAATAATATGTGTGAGGGTACCCCAGGAGAGTTCCAAATGTGTGTGGGTAGAATATATATCCCACGGGGGAAAAATTGAAAAAAGTTTAAACATTTTTTTTTTTGGATTTAGTCATTTTTCCGGTGTTTATCAGACTTTCAGATAGGGCAAATGTCAGTGAGCGTTCCGATTTCCGTTCCAGAGTGATTCGCCCAATGAGTGCTTGATATTTAGTCGTTTTCAAACAATTTTCTGGATTTTTGAAAATTTCACTTTTTTGTGAAAATATCCACTAAATGTGGCAATAATATGTGTGAGGGTACCCCAGGAGAGTTCCAAATGTGTGTGGGTAGATTATATATCCCACGGGGGTAAAATTGAAAAAAGTTGAAAATTTTTTTTTTTTTATTTAGTCATTTTTCCGGTGTTTATCAGACTTTCAGATAGGGCAAATGCCAGTGAGCATTCCGATTTCAGTTCCAGAGCAATTCGACCAATGAGTCCTTGATATTTAGTCGTTTTCAGCCAATATTTTGGATTTTTGAAAATTTCACTTTTTTGTGAAAATATCCACTAAATGTGGGAATAATATGTGTGAGGGTACCCCAGGAGAGTTCCAAATGTGTGTGGGTAGAATATATATCCATCGGGGGTAAAATTGAAAAAAGTTGAAAAATTTTTTTGGGGGGATTTAGTCATTTTTCCGGTGTTTATCAGACTTTCAGATAGGGCAAATGTCAGTGAGCGTTCCGATTTCAGTTCCAGAGCGATTCGCCCAATGAGTCCTTGATATTTAGTCGTTTTCAGCCAATTTTCTGGATTTTTGAAAATTTCACTTTTTTGTGAAAATATTCACTAAATGAGGGAATAATATGTGTGAGGGTACCCCAGGAGAGTTCCAAATGTGTGTGGGTAGAATATATATCCCACGGGGGTAAAATTGAAAAAAGTTGAAAAAAATTTTTCTTTGGACTTAGTCATTTTTCCGTAGTTTTTCAGACTATCAGATAGGGGAAATGTCAGTGAGCGTTCCGATTTCAGTTCCAGAACGATTCGGCCAATGAGTCCTTGATATTTAGTCGTTTTCAGCCAATTTTCTGAATTTTTGAAAATTTCACTTTTTTTGTGAAAATATCCACTAAATGAGGGAATAATATGTGTGAGAGTTCCCCAGGAGAGTTACAAATGTGTGTGGGTAGAATATATATCCCTCGGGGGTAAAATTGAAAAAAGTTGAAAAATTTTTTTTTTTGGTCTTAGTCATTTTTCCAGCGTTTATCAGACTTTCAGATAGGGGAAATGTCAGTGAGCGTTCCGAATTCAGTTCCAGAGCGATTTGCCCAATGAGTCCTTGATATTTATTCGTTTTCAGGCAATTTTCTGGATTTTTGAAAATTTCACATTTTTGTGAAAATATCCACTAAATGAGGGAATAATATGTGTGAGGGTACTCCAGGAGAGTTCCAAATGTGTGTGGGTAGAATATATATCCCACGGGGGTAAAATTGAAAAAAGTTGAAAAATTTTTTTTTTTTTATTTAGTCATTTTTCCGGTGTTTATCAGACTTTCAGATAGGGCAAATGTCAGTGAGCGTTCCGATTTCAGTTCCAGAGCGATTCGCCCAATGAGTACTTGATATTTAGTCGTTTTCAGCCAATTTTCTGGATTTTTGAAAATTTCACTTTTTTATGAAAATATCCTCTAAATGAGGGAATAATATGTGTGAGGGTACCCCAGGAGAGTTCCAAATGTGTGTGGGTAGAATATATATCCCTCGGGGGTAAAATTGAATAAAGTTGAAAATTTTTTTTTTTTTGGATTTAGTCATTTTTCCGGTGTTTATCAGACTTTCAGATAGGGCAAATGTCAGTGAGCGTTCCGATTTCAGTTCCAGAGCAATTCGACCAATGAGTCCTTGATAATTAGTCGTTTTCAGCCAATTTTCTGGACTTTTGAAAATTTCACTTTTTTGTGAAAATATCCACTAAATGAGGGAATAATATGTGTGCGGGTACTCCAGGAGAGTTCCAAATGTGTGTGGGTAGAATATATATCCCACAGGGGTAAAATTGAAAAAAGTTGAAAAATTTTTTTTTTTGGTCTTAGTCATTTTTCCAGCGTTTATCAGACTTTCAGATAGGGCAAATGTCAGTGAGCGTTCCGATTTCAGTTCCAGAGTGATTCGCCCAATGAGTCCTTGATATTTAGTCGTTTTCAGACAATTTTCTGGATTTTTGAAAATTTCACTTTTTTTGTGAAAATATCCACTAAATGAGGGAATAATATGTGTGAGGGTACCCCAGGAGAGTTCCAAATGTGTGTGGGTAGAATATATATCCCACGGGGGTAAAATTGAAAAAAGTTAAAACATTTTTTTTTTTGGATTTAGTCATTTTTCCGGTGTTTATCAGACTTTCAGATAGGGGAAATGTCAGTGAGCGTTCCGATTTCAGTTCCAGAGTGATTCGCCCAATGAGTCCTTGATATTTAGTCGTTTTCAGCCAATATTTTGGATTTTTGAAAATTTCACTTTTTTGTGAAAATATCCACTAAATGTGGGAATAATATCTGTGAGGGTACCCCAGGAGAGTTCCAAATGTGTGTGGGTAGAATATATATCCCACGGGGGTAAAATTGAAAAAAGTTGAAAAATTTTTTTTTTTTGATTTAGTCATTTTTCCGGTGTTTATCAGACTTTCAGATAGGGCAAATGTCAGTGAGTGTTCCGATTTCAGTTCCAGAGCGATTCGCCCAATGAGTACTTGATATTTAGTCGTTTTCAGCCAATTTTCTGGATTTTTGAAAATTTCACTTTTTTATGAAAATATCCTCTAAATGAGGGAATAATATGTGTGAGGGTACCCCAGGAGAGTTCCAAATGTGTGTGGGTAGAATATATATCCCATGGTGGTAAAATTGAAAAAAGTTGAAAAATTTTTTTTTTTGGTCTTAGTCATTTTTCCAGCGTTTATCAGACTTTCTGATAAGGGAAATGTCAGTGAGCATTCCGATTTCAGTTCCAGAGCGAATCGCCCAATGAGTCCTTGATATTTAGTCGTTTTCAGCCAATTTTCTGGATTTTTGAAAATTTCACTTTTTTGTGAAAATATCCACTAAATGTGGGAATAATATGTGTAAGGGTACCCCAGGAGAGTTCCAAATGTGTGTGGGTAGAATACATATCCCACGGGGGTAAAATTGAAAAAAGTTGAAAAATTTTTTTTTTTAGATTTAGTCATTTTTCCGGTGTTTATCAGACTTTCAGATGGGGCAAATGTCAGTGAGCGTTCCGATTTCAGTTCCAGAGCGATTCGCCCAATGAGTCCTTGATATTTATTCGTTTTCAGCCAATTTTCTGGATTTTTGAAAATTTCACTTTTTTATGAAAATATCCACTAAATGAGGGAATAATATGTGTGAGGGTACACCAGGAGAGTTCCAAATGTGTGTGGGTAGAATATATATCCCACGGGGGTAAAATTGAAAAAAGATGAAAAATTTTTTTTTGGGGGATTTAGTCATTTTTCCGGTGTTTATCAGACTTTCAGATAGGGCAAAAGTCAGTGAGCGTTCCGATTTCAGTTCCAGAGCAATTCGACCAATGAGTCCTTGATAATTAGTCGTTTTCAGCCAATTTTCTGGACTTTTGAAAATTTCACTTTTTTGTGAAAATATCCACTAAATGAGGGAATAATATGTGTGAGGGTACTCCAGGAGAGTTCCAAATGTGTGTGGGTAGAATATATATCCCACGGGGGTAAAATTGAAAAAAGTTGAAAAATTTTTTTTTTTTGATTTAGTCATTTTTCCGGTGTTTATCAGACTTTCAGATAGGGCAAATGTCAGTGAGCATTCCGATTTCAGTTCCAGAGCGATTCGACAAATGAGTACTTGATATTTAGTCGTTTTCAGCCAATTTTCTGGATTTTTGAAAATTTCACTTTTTTATGAAAATATCCTCTAAATGAGGGAATAATATGTGTGAGGGTACCCCAGGAGAGTTCCAAATGTGTGTGGGTAGAATATATATCCCTCGGGGGTAAAATTGAAAAAAGTTGAAAAATTTTTTTTTTTGGTCTTAGTCATTTTTCCAGCGTTTATCAGACTTTCAGATAGGGCAAATGTCAGTGAGCGTTCCGAATTCAGTTCCAGAGCGATTTGCCCAATGAGTCCTTGATATTTAGTTGTTTTCAGCCAATTTTCTGGATTTTTGAAAATTTCACTTTTTTATGAAAATATCCACTAAATGAGGGAATAATATGTGTGAGGGTACTCCAGGAGAGTTCCAAATGTGTGTGGGTAGAATATATATCCCACGGGGGTAAAATTGAACAAAGTTGAAAAATTTTTTTTTTTGATTTATTCATTTTTCCGGTGTTTATCAGACTTTCAGATAGGGCAAATGTCAGTGAGCGTTCCGATTTCAGTTCCAGAGCGATTCGACCAATGAGTACTTGATATTTAGTCGTTTTCAGCCAATTTTCTGGATTTTTGAAAATTTCACTTTTTTATGAAAATATCCACTAAATGAGGGAATAATATGTGTGAGGGTACCCCAGGAGAGTTCCAAATGTGTGTGGGTAGAATATATATCCCACGGGGGAAAAATTGAAAAAAGTTTAAACATTTTTTTTTTTGGATTTAGTCATTTTTCCGGTGTTTATCAGACTTTCAGATAGGGCAAATGTCAGTGAGCGTTCCGATTTCCGTTCCAGAGTGATTCGCCCAATGAGTGCTTGATATTTAGTCGTTTTCAAACAATTTTCTGGATTTTTGAAAATTTCACTTTTTTGTGAAAATATCCACTAAATGTGGCAATAATATGTGTGAGGGTACCCCAGGAGAGTTCCAAATGTGTGTGGGTAGAATATATATCCATCGGGGGTAAAATTGAAAAAAGTTGAAAAATTTTTTTTGGGGGATTTAGTCATTTTTCCGGTGTTTATCAGACTTTCAGATAGGGCAAATGTCAGTGAGCGTTCCGATTTCAGTTCCAGAGCGATTCGCCCAATGAGTCCTTGATATTTAGTCGTTTTCAGCCAATTTTCTGGATTTTTGAAAATTTCACTTTTTTGTGAAAATATTCACTAAATGAGGGAATAATATGTGTGAGGGTACCCCAGGAGAGTTCCAAATGTGTGTGGGTAGAATATATATCCCACGGGGGTAAAATTGAAAAAAGTTGAAAAAAATTTTTCTTTGGACTTAGTCATTTTTCCGTAGTTTTTCAGACTATCAGATAGGGGAAATGTCAGTGAGCGTTCCGATTTCAGTTCCAGAGCGATTCGGCCAATGAGTCCTTGATATTTAGTCGTTTTCAGCCAATTTTCTGAATTTTTGAAAATTTCACTTTTTTTGTGAAAATATCCACTAAATGAGGGAATAATATGTGTGAGAGTTCCCCAGGAGAGTTACAAATGTGTGTGGGTAGAATATATATCCCTCGGGGGTAAAATTGAAAAAAGTTGAAAAATTTTTTTTTTTGGTCTTAGTCATTTTTCCAGCGTTTATCAGACTTTCAGATAGGGGAAATGTCAGTGAGCGTTCCGAATTCAGTTCCAGAGCGATTTGCCCAATGAGTCCTTGATATTTATTCGTTTTCAGGCAATTTTCTGGATTTTTGAAAATTTCACATTTTTGTGAAAATATCCACTAAATGAGGGAATAATATGTGTGAGGGTACTCCAGGAGAGTTCCAAATGTGTGTGGGTAGAATATATATCCCACGGGGGTAAAATTGAAAAAAGTTGAAAAATTTTTTTTTTTTTATTTAGTCATTTTTCCGGTGTTTATCAGACTTTCAGATAGGGCAAATGTCAGTGAGCGTTCCGATTTCAGTTCCAGAGCGATTCGCCCAATGAGTACTTGATATTTAGTCGTTTTCAGCCAATTTTCTGGACTTTTGAAAATTTCACTTTTTTGTGAAAATATCCACTAAATGAGGGAATAATATGTGTGCGGGTACTCCAGGAGAGTTCCAAATGTGTGTGGGTAGAATATATATCCCACGGGGGTAAAATTGAAAAAAGTTGAAAAAATTTTTTTTTTTGGATTTAGTCATTTTTCCGGTGTTTATCAGACTTTCAGATAGGGCAAATGTCAGTGAGCGTTCCGATTTCAGTTCCAGAGTGATTCGCCCAATGAGTCCTTGATATTTAGTCGTTTTCAGACAATTTTCTGGATTTTTGAAAATTTCACTTTTTTGTGAAAATATCCACTAAATGAGGGAATAATATGTGTGAGGGTACCCCAGGAGAGTTCCAAATGTGTGTGGGTAGAATATATATCCCACGGGGGTAAAATTGAAAAAAGTTGAAACATTTTTTTTTTTGGATTTAGTCATTTTTCCGGTGTTTATCAGACTTTCAGATAGGGGAAATGTCAGTGAGCGTTCCGATTTCAGTTCCAGAGTGATTCGCCCAATGAGTCCTTGATATTTAGTCGTTTTCAGCCAATATTTTGGATTTTTGAAGATTTCACTTTTTTGTGAAAATATCCACTAAATGTGGGAATAATATGTGTGAGGGTACCCCAGGAGAGTTCCAAATGTGTGTGGGTAGAATATATATCCCACGGGAGTAAAATTGAAAAAAGTTGAAAATTTTTTTTTTTTTGATTTAGTCATTTTTCCGGTGTTTATCAGACTTTCAGATAGGGCAAATGTCAGTGAGTGTTCCGA
Source organism: Phyllobates terribilis (assembly GCF_046119375.1). NCBI lineage: Eukaryota > Metazoa > Chordata > Amphibia > Anura > Dendrobatidae > Phyllobates > Phyllobates terribilis. The sequence goes on along the minus strand of NW_027362775.1, from coordinate 14,951,636 downwards.
TTTCAGTTCCAGAGCGATTCGCCCAATGAGTACTTGATATTTAGTCGTTTTCAGCCAATTTTCTGGATTTTTGAAAATTTCACTTTTTTATGAAAATATCCTCTAAATTAGGGAATAATATGTGTGAGGGTACCCCAGGAGAGTTCCAAATGTGTGTGGGTAGAATATATATCCCACGGGGGTAAAATTGAAAAAAGTTGAAAAATTTTTTTTTTTGGTCTTAGTCATTTTTCCAGCGTTTATCAGACTTTCTAATAGGGGAAATGTCAGTGAGCATTCCGATTTCAGTTCCAGAGCGAATCGCCCAATGAGTCCTTGATATTTAGTCGTTTTCAGCCAATTTTCTGGATTTTTGAAAATTTCACTTTTTTGTGAAAATATCCACTAAATGTGGGAATAATATGTGTAAGGGTACCCCAGGAGAGTTCCAAATGTGTGTGGGTAGAATACATATCCCACGGGGGTAAAATTGAAAAAAGTTGAAAAATTTTTTTTATTAGATTTAGTCATTTTTCCGGTGTTTATCAGACTTTCAGATAGGGCAAATGTCAGTGAGCGTTCCGATTTCAGTTCCAGAGTGATTCGCCCAATGAGTCCTTGATATTTAGTCGTTTTCAGACAATTTTCTGGATTTTTGAAAATTTCACTTTTTTGTGAAAATATCCACTAAATGAGGGAATAATATGTGTGAGGGTACCCCAGGAGAGTTCCAAATGTGTGTGGGTAGAATATATATCCCACGGGGGTAAAATTGAAAAAAGTTGAAACATTTTTTTTTTTGGATTTAGTCATTTTTCCGGTGTTTATCAGACTTTCAGATAGGGGAAATGTCAGTGAGCGTTCCGATTTCAGTTCCAGAGTGATTCGCCCAATGAGTCCTTGATATTTAGTCGTTTTCAGCCAATATTTTGGATTTTTGAAGATTTCACTTTTTTGTGAAAATATCCACTAAATGTGGGAATAATATGTGTGAGGGTACCCCAGGAGAGTTCCAAATGTGTGTGGGTAGAATATATATCCCACGGGGGTAAAATTGAAAAAAGTTGAAACATTTTTTTTTTTGGATTTAGTCATTTTTCCGGTGTTTATCAGACTTTCAGATAGGGGAAATGTCAGTGAGCGTTCCGATTTCAGTTCCAGAGTGATTCGCCCAATGAGTCCTTGATATTTAGTCGTTTTCAGCCAATATTTTGGATTTTTGAAGATTTCACTTTTTTGTGAAAATATCCACTAAATGTGGGAATAATATGTGTGAGGGTACCCCAGGAGAGTTCCAAATGTGTGTGGGTAGAATATATATCCCACGGGGGTAAAATTGAAAAAAGTTGAAAAATTTTTTTTTTTTGATTTAGTCATTTTTCCGGTGTTTATCAGACTTTCAGATAGGGCAAATGTCAGTGAGTGTTCCGATTTCAGTTCCAGAGCGATTCGCCCACTGAGTACTTGATATTTAGTCGTTTTCAGCCAATTTTCTGGATTTTTGAAAATTTCACTTTTTTATGAAAATATCCTCTAAATGAGGGAATAATATGTGTGAGGGTACCCCAGGAGAGTTCCAAATGTGTGTGGGTAGAATATATATCCCACGGGGGTAAAATTGAAAAAAGTTGAAAAATTTTTTTTTTTGGTCTTAGTCATTTTTCCAGCGTTTATCAGACTTTCTGATAGGGGAAATGTCAGTGAGCATTCCGATTTCAGTTCCAGAGCGAATCGCCCAATGAGTCCTTGATATTTAGTCGTTTTCAGCCAATTTTCTGGATTTTTGAAAATTTCACTTTTTTGTGAAAATATCCACTAAATGTGGGAATAATATGTGTAAGGGTACCCCAGGAGAGTTCCAAATGTGTGTGGGTAGAATACATATCCCACGGGGGTAAAATTGAAAAAAGTTGAAAAATTTTTTTTTTTAGATTTAGTCATTTTTCCGGTGTTTATCAGACTTTCAGATGGGGCAAATGTCAGTGAGCGTTCCGATTTCAGTTCCAGAGCGATTCGCCCAATGAGTCCTTGATATTTAGTCGTTTTCAGCCAATTTTCTGGATTTTTGAAAATTTCACTTTTTTATGAAAATATCCACTAAATGAGGGAATAATATGTGTGAGGGTACACCAGGAGAGTTCCAAATGTGTGTGGGTAGAATATATATCCCACGGGGGTAAAATTTAAAAAAGTTGAAAAATTTTTTTTTTTGGGATTTAGTCATTTTTCCGGTGTTTATCAGACTTTCAGATAGAGCAAATGTCAGTGAGCGTTCCGATTTCAGTTCCAGAGCAATTCGCCCAATGAGTCCTTGATAATTAGTCGTTTTCAGCCAATTTTTTGGACTTTTGAAAATTTCACTTTTTTGTGAAAATATCCACTAAATGAGGGAATAATATGTGTGAGGGTACTCCAGGAGAGTTCCAAATGTGTGTGGGTAGAATATATATCCCACGGGGGAAAAATTGAAAAAAGTTGAAAAATTTTTTTTTTTTGATTTAGTCATTTTTCCGGTGTTTATCAGACTTTCAGATAGGGCAAATGTCAGTGAGCGTTCCGATTTCCGTTCCAGAGTGATTCGCCCAATGAGTGCTTGATATTTAGTCGTTTTCAAACAATTTTCTGGATTTTTGAAAATTTCACTTTTTTGTGAAAATATCCACTAAATGTGGCAATAATATGTGTGAGGGTACCCCAGGAGAGTTCCAAATGTGTGTGGGTAGAATATATATCCCTCGGGGGTAAAATTGAAAAAAGTTGAAAATTTTTTTTTTTTTATTTAGTCATTTTTCCGGTGTTTATCAGACTTTCAGATAGGGCAAATGTCAGTGAGCATTCCGATTTCAGTTCCAGAGCAATTCGACCAATGAGTCCTTGATATTTAGTCGTTTTCAGCCAATATTTTGGATTTTTGAAAATTTCACTTTTTTGTGAAAATATCCACTAAATGTGGGAATAATATGTGTGAGGGTACCCCAGGAGAGTTCCAAATGTGTGTGGGTAGAATATATATCCCTCGGGGGTAAAATTTAAAAAAGTTGAAAAATTTTTTTTTTTGGTCTTAGTCATTTTTCCAGCGTTTATCAGACTTTCTGATAGGGGAAATGTCAGTGAGCGTTCCGATTTCAGTTCCAGAGCGATTCGCCCAATGAGTCCTTGATATTTAGTCGTTTTCAGCCAATTTTCTGGATTTTTGAAAATTTCACTTTTTTATGAAAATATCCACTAAATGAGGGAATAATATGTGTGAGGGTACCCCAGGAGAGTTCCAAATGTGTGTGGGTAGAATATATATCCCACGGGGGTAAAATTGAAAAAAGTTGAAAAATTTTTTTTTGGGGATTTAGTCATTTTTCCGGTGTTTATCAGACTTTCAGATAGGGAGTGAGCTAGGGAGTGAGCGTTCCGATTTCAGTTCCAGAGCGATTCGCCCAATGAGTCCTTTATATTTAGTCGTTTTCAGCCAATATTTTGGATTTTTGAAAATTTCACTTTTTTTGTGAAAATATCCACTAAATGAGGGAACAATATGTGTGAGGGTTCCTCAGGAGAGTTCCAAATGTGTGTGGGTAGAATATATATCCCACGGGGGTAAAATTGAAAAATTTGAAAAAATTTTTTTTTTGGACTTAGTCATTTTTCCGGCGTTTATTAGACATTCAGATAGGGGAAATGTCAGTGAGCGTTCCGATTTCAGTTCCAGAGCGATTCGCCGAATGAGTCCTTGATATTTAATCATTTTCAGCCAATTTTCTGGTATTTTGAAAATTTCACTTTTTTGTGAAAATATCCACTAAATGAGGGAATAATATGTGTGAGGGTACGCCAGGAGAGCTCCAAATGTGTGTGGGTAGAATATATATCCCACGGGGGTAAAATTTAAAAAAAAATTTTTTTTGACTTTGTCATTTTTCCAGCCTTTATCAGACTTTCAGATAGGGGAAATGTCAGTGAACATTCCGATTTCAGTTCCAGAGTGATTCTCCCAATGAGTCCTTGATATTTAGTCGTTTTCAGCTAATACTTTGGATTTTTGAAAATTTCACTTTTTTTGTGAAAATATCCACTAAATGAGGGAATAATATGTGTGATGGTTCCCCATGAGAGTTCCAAATGTGTGTGAGTAGAATATATATCCCACGGGGGTAAAATTGAAAAAAGTTGAAAAAGTTTTTTTTCTGGAATTAGTCATTTTTCCGGCGTTTACCAGACTTTCAGATAGGGAGTGAGCGTTCCGATTTCAGTTCCACAGCGATTCGCCCAATGAGTCCTTGATATTTAGTCGTTTTCAGCCAATATTTTGGATTTTTGAAAATTTCACTTTTTTTGTGAAAATATCCACTAAATGAGGGAATAATATGTGTGAGGGTTCCCCAGGAGAGTTCCAAATGTGTGTGGGTAGAATATATATCCCACGGGGGTAAAATTGAAAAAAGTTGAAAAAATTTTTTTTTCGGACTTAGTCATTTTTACGGCGTTTATCAGACTTTCAGATAGGGAGTGAGCATTCCGATTTCAGTTCCAGAGCAATTCGCCCAATGAGTCCTTGATATTTAGTCGTTTTCAGCCAATTTTCTGGATTTTTGAAAATTTCACTTTTTTTGTGAAAATATCCACTAAATGAGGGAATAATATGTGTGAGGGTACCCCAGGAGAGTTCTAAATGTGTGGGGGTAGAATATATATCCCACGGGGGTAAAATTGAAAAAAGTTTTAAAAATTTTTTTTTTGGACTTAGTCATTTTTCCGGCGTTCATCAGACTTTCAGATAGGGGAAATGTCAGTGAGCATTCCGATTTCAGTTCCAGAGCATTTCGCCCAATGAGTCCTTGATATTTTTTGTCGTTTTCAGCCAATTTTCTGGATTTTTGAAAATTTCACTCTTTTGTGAAAATATCCACTAAATGAGGGAATAATATGTGTGAGGGTACCCCAGGAGAGTTCGAAAAGTGTGTGGGTAGAATATATATCCCACGGGGGTAAAATTGAAAAAAATTTTTTTTTTTACTTAGTCATTTTTCCAGCGTTTATCAGACTTTCAGATAGGGGAAGTGTCAGTGAGCGTTCCGATTTCAGTTCCAGAGTGATTTGCCCAATGAGTACTTAATATTTAGACGTTTTCAGCCAATTTTCTGGATCTTTAAAAATTTCACTCTTTTGTGAAAATATCCACTAAATGAGGGAATAATATGTGTGAGGGTACCCCAGGAGAGTTCCAAATGTGTGTGGGTAGAATATATATCCCACGGGGTAAAATTGAAAAAAGATTAAAAAATTTTTTTTTGGACTTAGTCATTTTTCCAGCGTTTATCAGACTTTCAGATAGGGGAAATGTCAGAGAGAGCTCCGATTTCACTTCCAGAGCGATTCGCCCTATGAGTCCTTAATATTTAGTCGTTTTCAATCAATTTTCTGGATTTTTGAAAATTTCCCTTTTTTGTGAAAATATCCACTAAATGAGGGAATAATATGTGTGAGGGTACCCCAGGAGAGTTCCAAATGTGTTTGGGTAGAATATATATCCCACAGGGTTAAAATTGAAAAAAGTTTAAAAAAATTTTTTTTTTGGACTTAAGTCATTTTTACGGCGTTTATCAGACTTTCAAATAGGGAGTCAGCTAGGGAGTGATCGTTCCGATTTGAGTTCCAGAGCGATTCGCCCAATGAGTCCTTGATATTTAGTCGTTTTCAGCCAATTTTCTGGATTTTTGAAAATTTCACTTTTTTTTTAAAATATCCACTAAATGAGGGAATAATATGTGTGAGGGTACGCCAGGAGAGTTCCAAATGTGTGTGGGTAGAATATATATCCCACGGGGGTAAAATTGAAAAAAGTTGAAAAAAAATTTTTTTTGGACTTAGTCATTTTTCCGCCATTTATCAGATTTCAGAAAGGGGAAATGTCAGTGAGCATTCCAATTTCAGTTCCAGAGCGATTCGCCCAATGAGTCCTTGATATTTAGTAGTTTTCAGCCAATTTTATGGATTTTTGAAAATTTCACTTTTTTGTGAAAATATCCACTAAATGAGGGAATAATATATGTGTGAGGGTACGCCAGGAGAGTTCCAAATGTGTTTGGGTAGAATATATATCCCACGGGGTAAAATTGAAAAAAGTTGAAAAAAATTTTTTTTTGGACTTAGTCATTTTTCCGCCGTTTATCAGACTTTCAGATAGGGAGTGAGCTAGGGAGTGAGCGTTCCGATTTCAGTTTCAGAGCGATTCGCCCAATGAGTCCTTGATATTTTGTCGTCAGGCAATTTTCTGAATTTTTGAAAATTTCACTTTTTTGTGAAAATATCCACTAAATGAGGGAATAATATGTGTGAGGGTACCCCAGGAGAGTTCCAAATGTGTGTGGGTAGGATATATATCCCACGGGGGTAAAATTGAAAAAAGTTGAAAAAAATTTTTTTTTGGACTTAGTCATTTTTCCGGCGTTTATCAGACTTTCAGATAGGGGAAATGTCAGTGAGCATTCCGATTTCAGTTCCAGAGCGATTCGCCCAATGAGTCCTTGATATTTAGTCATTTTCAGACAATTTTCTGGATTTTTGAAAATTTCACTTTGTTGTGAAAATATCCACTAAATGAGGGAATAATATGTGCGAGGGTACCCCAGGAGAGTTCCAAATGTGTGTGGGTAGAATATATATCCCACAGGGTTAAAATTGAAAAAAATTGTAAAAACATTTTTTTTTGGACTTAGTCATTTTTCCGGCGTTTATCAGACTTTCAGATAGGGAGTGAGGTAGGGAGTGAGCGTTCCGATTTCAGTTCCAGAGCGATTCGCCCAATGAGTCCTTGATATTTTGTCGTCAGGCAATTTTCTGAATTTTTGAAAATTTCACTTTTTTGTGAAAATATCCACTAAATGAGGGAATAATATGTGTGAGGGTACACCAGGAGAGTTCCAAATGTGTGTGGGTTGAATATATATCCCATGGGGGTAAAATTGAAAAAAGTTGAAAAACATTTTTTTTTGGACTTAGTCATTTTTCCGCCATTTATCAGACTTTCAGATAGGGGAAATGTCAGTGAGCGTTTCGATATCAGTTCCAGAGCGATTCGCCCAATGAGTCCTTGATATTTAGTCGTTTTCAGACAATTTTCTGGATTTTTGAAAATTTCACTTTTTTGTGAAAATATCCACTAAATGAGGGAATAATATGTGCGAGGGTACCCCAGGAGATTTCCAAATGTGTGTGGGTAGAATATATATCCCACAGGGTTAAAATTGAAAAAAGATGAAAAAAAATTTTTTTTTGGACTTAGCATTTTTCCGGCGTTTATCAGACTTTCAGATAGGGAGTGAGCGTTCCGATTTCAGTTCCAGAGCGATTCGCCCAATGAGTCCTTGATATTTAGTCGTTTTCAGCCAATTTTATGGATTTTTGAAAATTTCACTTTTTTGTGAAAATATCCACTAAATGAGGGAATAATATGTGCGAGGGTACCCCAGGAGAGTTCCAAATGTGAGTGGGTAGAATATATATCCCACGTGGGTAAAATTGAAAAAAAAAATTTTCTGGACTTAGTCATTTTTCCGGCGTTTAGCAGACTTTCAGATAGGGGAAATGTCAGTGAGCATTCCGATTTCAGTTCCAGAGCGATTCGCCCAATGAGTCCTTGATATTTAGTCGTTTTCAGCCAATATTTTGGATTTTTGGAAATTTCACTTTTTTGTGAAAATATCCACTAAATGAGGAAATAATATGTGTGAGGGTACCCCAGGAGAGTTCCAAATGTGTGTGGGTAGAATATATATCCCACGGGGTAAAATTGAAAAAAGTTGAAAAAAATTTTTTTGGGAATTAGTCATTTTTCCGGCTTTTATCAGACTTTCAGAGAGGGGAAATGTCAGTGAGCGTTCCGATTTAGTTCCAGAGCGATTCGCCCAATGAGTCCTTGATATTTAGTCGTTTTCAGCCAATTTTATGGATTTTTGAAAATTTCACTTTTTTGTGAAAATATCCACTAAATGAGGGAATAATATATGTGTGAGGGTACCCCAGGAGAGTTCCAAATGTGTGTGGGTAGAATATATATCCCATGGGGTAAAATTGAAAAAAGTGAAAAAAAAATTTTTTCGGACTTACTAATTTTTCCAGCGTTTATCAGACTTTCAGATAGGGGAAATTTCAGTGAGCATTCCGATTTCAGTTCCAAAGCGATTCGCCCAATGAGTCCTTGATATTTAGTCGTTTTCAGACAATTTTATGGATTTTTGAAAATTTTACTTTTTTGTGAAAATATCCACTAAGTGAGGGAATAATATGCGTGAGGGTACCCCAGGAGAGTTCCAAATGTGTGTGGGTAGAATATATATCCCACGGGGGTAAAATTGAAAAAAGTTGAAAAAAATTTTTTTTGGACCTAATCATTTTTCCGGCGTTTATCAGACTTTCAGATAGGGAGTGAGCTAGGGAGTTAGCGTTCCGATTTCAGTTCCAGAGCGATTCGCCCAATGAGTCCTTGATATTTCGTCATCAGGCAATTTTCTGAATTTTTGAAAATGTCACTTTTTTGTGAAACTATCCACTAAATGAGGGAATAATATGTGTGCAGGTACCCCAGGAGAGTTCCAAATGTGTGTGGGTAGAATATATATCCCACAGGGGTAAAATTGAAAAAAGTTTAAAAAAATTTTTTTTTGGACTTAGTCATTTTTCCGGCGTTTATCAGACTTTCAGATAGGGGAAATGTCAGTGAGCGTTCCGATTTCAGTTCCAGAGCGATTCGCCCATTGAGTCCTTGATATTTAGTCGTTTTCAGCCAATTTTCTGGATTTTTGAAAATTTCACTTTTTTGTGAAAATATCCACTAAATGAGGGAATAATATGTGCAAGGGTATGCCAGGAGAGTTCCAAATGTGTGTGGGTAGAATATATATCCCACAGGGTTAAAATTGAAAAAAGTTGAAAAAAATTTTTTTTTTGGACTTAGTCATTTTTCCGGCGTTTATCAAACTTTCAGATAGGGAGTGAGCTAGGGAGTGAGCGTTCCGATTTCAGTTCCAGAGCGATTCGCCCAATCAGTCCTTGATATTTTGTCGTCAGGCAATTTTCTGAATTTTTGAAAATTTCACTTTTTTGTGAATATATCCACTAAATGAGGGAATAATATGTGTGAGGCTACCCCAGTAGAGTTCCAAATGTGTGTGGGTAGAATATATATCCCACGGGAGTAAAATTGAAAAAAGTTGAAAAAAAATTTCTTTTGGACTTAGTCATTTTTCCGGCGTTTATCAGACTTCCAGATAGGGGAAATGTCAGTGAGCATTCCGATTTCAGTTCCAGAGCGATTCGCCGAATGAGTCCTTGATATTTAGTCGTTTTCAGCCAATTTTCTGCATTTTGGAAAATTTCACTTTTTTGTGAAAATATCCACTAAATGAGGGAATAATATGTGTGAGGGTACCCCAGGAGAGTTCCAAATGTGTGTGGGTAGAATATATATCCCACGGGGTAAAATTGAAAAAAGTTGAAAAAAATTTTTTTTTGTACTTACTAATTTTTCCGGCGTTTATCAGACTTTCAGATAGGGGAAATTTCAGTGAGCGTTCCGATTTCAGTTCCAGAGCGATTCGCCCAATGAGTCCTTGATATTTCGTCGTCAGGCAATTTTCTGAATTTTTGAAAATTTCACTTTTTTGTGAAACTATCCACTAAATGAGGGAATAATATGTGTGAGGGTACCCCAGGAGAGTTCCAAATGTGTTTGAGTAGAATATATATCCCACGGGGGTGAAATTGGAAAAAGTTGAAAAAAATTTTTTTTTTGGACTTACTCATTTTTCCAGCGTTTATCAGACTTTCAGATAGGGGAAATGTCAGTGAGCATTCCGATTTCAGTTCCAGAGCGATTCGCCCAATGAGTCCATGATATTTAGTCGTTTTCAGCCAATATTTTGGATTTTTGAAAATTTCACTTTTTTGTGAAAATATCCACTAAATGAGGAAACAATATGTGTGAGGGTACCCCAGGAGAGTTCCAAATGTGTGTGGGTAGAATATATATCCCACGGGGTAAAATTGAAAAAAGATGAAAAAATTTTTTTTGGGAATTAGTCATTTTTCCGGCTTTTATCAGACTTTCAGATAGGGGAAATGTCAGTGAGCGTTCCGATTTCAGTTCCAAAGTTATTCGCCCAATGAGTCCTTGATATTTAGTCGTTTTCAGCCAGTTTTATGGATTTTTGAAAATTTTACTTTTTTGTGAAAATATCCACTAAGTGAGGGAATAATATGCGTGAGGGTACCCCAGGAGAGTTCCAAATGTGTGTAGGTAGAATATATATCCCACGGGGGTAAAATTGAAAAAAGTTGAAAAAAATTTTTTTTTGGACTTAATCATTTTTCTGGCATTTATCAGACTTTCAGATAGGGAGTGAGCTAGGGAGTTAGCGTTCCGATTTCAGTTCCAGAGCTATTCGCCCAATGAGTCCTTGATATTTTGTCGTCAGGCAATTTTCTGAATTTTTGAAAATTTCACTTTTTTGTGAAAATATCCACTAAATGAGGGAATAATATGTGTGAGGGTACACCAGGAGAGTTCCAAATGTGTGTGGGTTGAATATATATCCCACGGGGGTAAAATTGAAAAAAGTTGAAAAACATTTTTTTTTGGACTTAGTCATTTTTCCGCCATTTATCAGACTTTCAGATAGGGGAAATGTCAGTGAGCGTTTCGATATCAGTTCCAGAGCGATTCGCCCAATGAGTCCTTGATATTTAGTCGTTTTCAGACAATTTTCTGGATTTTTGAAAATTTCACTTTTTTGTGAAAATATCCACTAAATGAGGGAATAATATGTGCGAGGGTACCCCAGGAGATTTCCAAATGTGTGTGGGTAGAATATATATCCCACAGGGTTAAAATTGAAAAAAGATGAAAAAAAATTTTTTTTTGGACTTAGCATTTTTCCGGCGTTTATCAGACTTTCAGATAGGGAGTGAGCGTTCCGATTTCAGTTCCAGAGCGATTCGCCCAATGAGTCCTTGATATTTAGTCGTTTTCAGCCAATTTTATGGATTTTTGAAAATTTCACTTTTTTGTGAAAATATCCACTAAATGAGGGAATAATATGTGCGAGGGTACCCCAGGAGAGTTCCAAATGTGAGTGGGTAGAATATATATCCCACGTGGGTAAAATTGAAAAAAAAAATTTTCTGGACTTAGTCATTTTTCCGCCGTTTATCAGACTTTCAGATAGGGGAAATGTCAGTGAGCTTTCCGATTTCAGTTCCCGAGCGATTCGCCCAATGAGTCCTTGATATTTAGTCGTTTTCAGCCTATTTTCTGGATTTTTGAAAATTTCACTTTTTTATGAAAATATCCACTAAATGAGGGAATAATATGTGTGAGGGTACGCCAGGAGAGTTCCAAATGTGTGTGGGTAGAATATATATCCCATGTGGGTAAAATTGAAAAAAATTGAAAAAAAAATTTTTTTGGACTTAGTCATTTTTCCGGCGTTTATCACAATTTCAGATAGGGAGTCAGCTAGGGAGTGAGCGTTCTGATTTCAGTTTCAGAGCGATTCGCCCAATGAGTCCTTGATATTTAGTCGTGTTCAGTCAATTTTATGGATTTTTGAAAATTTCACTTTTTTTGTGAAAATATCCACTAAATGAGGGAATAATATGTGTGAGGGTACCCCAGGAGAGTTACAAATGTGTGTGGGTAGAATATATATCCGACGGAGGTAAAATTGAAAAAAGTTCAAAAAATTTTTTTTTGGACTTAGTCATTTTTCCGGCGTTTATCTGACTTTCAGATAGGGAGTCAGCTAGGGAGTGAGCGTTCCGATTTCAGTTCCAGAGCGATTCTCCCAATGAGTACTTGATATTTCTTAGTTGTCAGACAATTTTCTGAATTTTTGAAAATTTCACTTTTTTGTGAAAATATCCACTAAATGAGGGAATAATATGTGTGAGGGTACCCCAGGAGAGTTCCAAATGTGTGTGGGTAGAATATATATCTCACGGGGGTAAAATTGAAAAAAGTTGAAAAAAATTTTCTTTTTCTTTTTTCCAGCGTTTTTCAGACTTCCAGATAGGGGAAACGTCAGTGAGCGTTCCGATTTCAGTTCCAGAGCGATTCGCCCAATAAGTCCTTGATATTTAGTCGTTTTCAGCCAATTTTCTGGATTTTTGAAAATTTTACTTTTTTGTGAAAATATCCACTAAATGAAGGAATAATATGTGTGAGGGTACCCCAGGAGAGTTCCAAATGTGTGTGGGTAGAATATATATCCCATGGGGTAAAACTGATAAAAGTTGAAAAACATTTTTTTTTGGACTTAGTCATTTTTCCGCCATTTATCAGATTTCAGAAAGGGGAAATGTCAGTGAGCATTCCAATTTCAGTTCCAGAGCGATTCGCCCAATCAGTCCTTGATATTTAGTAGTTTTCAGCCAATTTTATGGATTTTTGAAAATTTCACTTTTTTGTGAAAATATCCACTAAATGAGGGAATAATATATGTGTGAGGGTACGCCAGGAGAGTTCCAAATGTGTTTGGGTAGAATATATATCCCACGGGGTAAAATTGAAAAAAGTTGAAAAAAATTTTTTTTTGGACTTAGTCATTTTTCCGCCGTTTATCAGACTTTCAGATAGGGAGTGAGCTAGGGAGTGAGCGTTCCGATTTCAGTTTCAGAGCGATTCGCCCAATGAGTCCTTGATATTTTGTCGTCAGGCAATTTTCTGAATTTTTGAAAATTTCACTTTTTTGTGAAAATATCCACTAAATGAGGGAATAATATGTGTGAGGGTACCCCAGGAGAGTTCCAAATGTGTGTGGGTAGGATATATATCCCACGGGGGTAAAATTGAAAAAAGTTGAAAAAAATTTTTTTTTGGACTTAGTCATTTTTCCGGCGTTTATCAGACTTTCAGATAGGGGAAATGTCAGTGAGCATTCCGATTTCAGTTCCAGAGCGATTCGCCCAATGAGTCCTTGATATTTAGTCATTTTCAGACAATTTTCTGGATTTTTGAAAATTTCACTTTGTTGTGAAAATATCCACTAAATGAGGGAATAATATGTGCGAGGGTACCCCAGGAGAGTTCCAAATGTGTGTGGGTAGAATATATATCCCACAGGGTTAAAATTGAAAAAAATTGTAAAAACATTTTTTTTTGGACTTAGTCATTTTTCCGGCGTTTATCAGACTTTCAGATAGGGAGTGAGGTAGGGAGTGAGCGTTCCGATTTCAGTTCCAGAGCGATTCGCCCAATGAGTCCTTGATATTTTGTCGTCAGGCAATTTTCTGAATTTTTGAAAATTTCACTTTTTTGTGAAAATATCCACTAAATGAGGGAATAATATGTGTGAGGGTACACCAGGAGAGTTCCAAATGTGTGTGGGTTGAATATATATCCCATGGGGGTAAAATTGAAAAAAGTTGAAAAACATTTTTTTTTGGACTTAGTCATTTTTCCGCCATTTATCAGACTTTCAGATAGGGGAAATGTCAGTGAGCGTTTCGATATCAGTTCCAGAGCGATTCGCCCAATGAGTCCTTGATATTTAGTCGTTTTCAGACAATTTTCTGGATTTTTGAAAATTTCACTTTTTTGTGAAAATATCCACTAAATGAGGGAATAATATGTGCGAGGGTACCCCAGGAGATTTCCAAATGTGTGTGGGTAGAATATATATCCCACAGGGTTAAAATTGAAAAAAGATGAAAAAAAATTTTTTTTTGGACTTAGCATTTTTCCGGCGTTTATCAGACTTTCAGATAGGGAGTGAGCGTTCCGATTTCAGTTCCAGAGCGATTCGCCCAATGAGTCCTTGATATTTAGTCGTTTTCAGCCAATTTTATGGATTTTTGAAAATTTCACTTTTTTGTGAAAATATCCACTAAATGAGGGAATAATATGTGCGAGGGTACCCCAGGAGAGTTCCAAATGTGAGTGGGTAGAATATATATCCCACGTGGGTAAAATTGAAAAAAAAAATTTTCTGGACTTAGTCATTTTTCCGGCGTTTAGCAGACTTTCAGATAGGGGAAATGTCAGTGAGCATTCCGATTTCAGTTCCAGAGCGATTCGCCCAATGAGTCCTTGATATTTAGTCGTTTTCAGCCAATATTTTGGATTTTTGGAAATTTCACTTTTTTGTGAAAATATCCACTAAATGAGGAAATAATATGTGTGAGGGTACCCCAGGAGAGTTCCAAATGTGTGTGGGTAGAATATATATCCCACGGGGTAAAATTGAAAAAAGTTGAAAAAAATTTTTTTGGGAATTAGTCATTTTTCCGGCTTTTATCAGACTTTCAGAGAGGGGAAATGTCAGTGAGCGTTCCGATTTAGTTCCAGAGCGATTCGCCCAATGAGTCCTTGATATTTAGTCGTTTTCAGCCAATTTTATGGATTTTTGAAAATTTCACTTTTTTGTGAAAATATCCACTAAATGAGGGAATAATATATGTGTGAGGGTACCCCAGGAGAGTTCCAAATGTGTGTGGGTAGAATATATATCCCATGGGGTAAAATTGAAAAAAGTGAAAAAAAATTTTTTTCGGACTTACTAATTTTTCCAGCGTTTATCAGACTTTCAGATAGGGGAAATTTCAGTGAGCATTCCGATTTCAGTTCCAAAGCGATTCGCCCAATGAGTCCTTGATATTTAGTCGTTTTCAGACAATTTTATGGATTTTTGAAAATTTTACTTTTTTGTGAAAATATCCACTAAGTGAGGGAATAATATGCGTGAGGGTACCCCAGGAGAGTTCCAAATGTGTGTGGGTAGAATATATATCCCACGGGGGTAAAATTGAAAAAAGTTGAAAAAAATTTTTTTTGGACCTAATCATTTTTCCGGCGTTTATCAGACTTTCAGATAGGGAGTGAGCTAGGGAGTTAGCGTTCCGATTTCAGTTCCAGAGCGATTCGCCCAATGAGTCCTTGATATTTCGTCATCAGGCAATTTTCTGAATTTTTGAAAATGTCACTTTTTTGTGAAACTATCCACTAAATGAGGGAATAATATGTGTGCAGGTACCCCAGGAGAGTTCCAAATGTGTGTGGGTAGAATATATATCCCACAGGGGTAAAATTGAAAAAAGTTTAAAAAAATTTTTTTTTGGACTTAGTCATTTTTCCGGCGTTTATCAGACTTTCAGATAGGGGAAATGTCAGTGAGCGTTCCGATTTCAGTTCCAGAGCGATTCGCCCATTGAGTCCTTGATATTTAGTCGTTTTCAGCCAATTTTCTGGATTTTTGAAAATTTCACTTTTTTGTGAAAATATCCACTAAATGAGGGAATAATATGTGCAAGGGTATGCCAGGAGAGTTCCAAATGTGTGTGGGTAGAATATATATCCCACAGGGTTAAAATTGAAAAAAGTTGAAAAAAATTTTTTTTTTGGACTTAGTCATTTTTCCGGCGTTTATCAAACTTTCAGATAGGGAGTGAGCTAGGGAGTGAGCGTTCCGATTTCAGTTCCAGAGCGATTCGCCCAATCAGTCCTTGATATTTTGTCGTCAGGCAATTTTCTGAATTTTTGAAAATTTCACTTTTTTGTGAATATATCCACTAAATGAGGGAATAATATGTGTGAGGCTACCCCAGTAGAGTTCCAAATGTGTGTGGGTAGAATATATATCCCACGGGAGTAAAATTGAAAAAAGTTGAAAAAAAATTTCTTTTGGACTTAGTCATTTTTCCGGCGTTTATCAGACTTCCAGATAGGGGAAATGTCAGTGAGCATTCCGATTTCAGTTCCAGAGCGATTCGCCGAATGAGTCCTTGATATTTAGTCGTTTTCAGCCAATTTTCTGCATTTTGGAAAATTTCACTTTTTTGTGAAAATATCCACTAAATGAGGGAATAATATGTGTGAGGGTACCCCAGGAGAGTTCCAAATGTGTGTGGGTAGAATATATATCCCACGGGGTAAAATTGAAAAAAGTTGAAAAAAATTTTTTTTTGTACTTACTAATTTTTCCGGCGTTTATCAGACTTTCAGATAGGGGAAATTTCAGTGAGCGTTCCGATTTCAGTTCCAGAGCGATTCGCCCAATGAGTCCTTGATATTTCGTCGTCAGGCAATTTTCTGAATTTTTGAAAATTTCACTTTTTTGTGAAACTATCCACTAAATGAGGGAATAATATGTGTGAGGGTACCCCAGGAGAGTTCCAAATGTGTTTGAGTAGAATATATATCCCACGGGGGTGAAATTGGAAAAAGTTGAAAAAAATTTTTTTTTTGGACTTACTCATTTTTCCAGCGTTTATCAGACTTTCAGATAGGGGAAATGTCAGTGAGCATTCCGATTTCAGTTCCAGAGCGATTCGCCCAATGAGTCCATGATATTTAGTCGTTTTCAGCCAATATTTTGGATTTTTGAAAATTTCACTTTTTTGTGAAAATATCCACTAAATGAGGAAACAATATGTGTGAGGGTACCCCAGGAGAGTTCCAAATGTGTGTGGGTAGAATATATATCCCACGGGGTAAAATTGAAAAAAGATGAAAAAATTTTTTTTGGGAATTAGTCATTTTTCCGGCTTTTATCAGACTTTCAGATAGGGGAAATGTCAGAGAGCGTTCCGATTTCAGTTCCAAAGTTATTCGCCCAATGAGTCCTTGATATTTAGTCGTTTTCAGCCAGTTTTATGGATTTTTGAAAATTTTACTTTTTTGTGAAAATATCCACTAAGTGAGGGAATAATATGCATGAGGGTACCCCAGGAGAGTTCCAAATGTGTGTAGGTAGAATATATATCCCACGGGGGTAAAATTGAAAAAAGTTAAAAAAAATTTTTTTTTGGACTTAATCATTTTTCTGGCATTTATCAGACTTTCAGATAGGGAGTGAGCTAGGGAGTTAGCGTTCCGATTTCAGTTCCAGAGCTATTCGCCCAATGAGTCCTTGATATTTTGTCGTCAGGAAATTTTCAGAATTTTTGAAAACTTCACTTTTTTGTGAAAATATCCACTAAATGAGGGAATAATATGTGTGAGGGTACACCAGGAGAGTACCAAATGTGTGTGGGTAGAATATATATCCCACAGGGATAAAATTGAAAAAAGTTGAAAAACATTTTTTTTTGGACTTACTTATTTTTCCGGCGTTTATCAGACTTTCAGATAGGGGAAATGTCAGTGAGCGTTCCGATTTCAGTTCCAGAGCGATTCGCCCATTGAGTCCTTGTTATTTAGTCGTTTTCAGCCAATTTTCTGGATTTTTGAAAATTTCACTTTTTTTGTGAAAATATCCACTAAATGAGGGAATAATATGTGTGAGGGTACCCCAGGAGAGTACCAAATGTGTGTGGGTAGAACCCACAGGGTTAAAATTGAAAAAAGTTTAAAAAAATTTTTTTTTTGACTTAGTCATTTTTCCGGCGTTTATCAGACTTTCAGATAGGGAGTGAGCGTTCCGATTTCAGTTCCAGAGCGATTCGCCCAATGAGTCCTTGATATTTCTTAGTTGTCAGACAATTTTCTGAATTTTTGAAAATTTCACTTTTTTGTGAAAATATCCACTAAATGAGGGAATAATATGTGTGAGGGTACCCCAGGAGAGTTCCAAATGTGTGTGGGTAGAATATATATCCCACGTGGGTAAAATTGAAAAAAGTTGAAAAAATTTTCTTTCTGGACTTAGTCATTTTTCCGCCGTTTATCAGACTTTCAGATAGAGGAAATGTCAGTGAGCGTTCCGATTTCAGTTCCAGAGCGATTCGCCCAATGAGTCCTTGATATTTAGTCGTGTTCAGCCAATTTTATGGATTTTTGCAAATTTCACTTTTTTTGTGAAAATATCCACTAAATGAGGGAATAATGTGTGTGAGGGTACCCCAGGAGAGTTCCAAATGTGTTTGGGTAGAATATATATCCCACGGGGGTAAAATTGAAAAAAGTTGAAAAAAATTTTTTGTTGGACTTAGTCATTTTTCCAGCGTTTATCAGACTTTCAGATAGGGGAAATGTCAGTGAGCGTTCCGATTTCAGTTCCAGAGCGATTCGCCCAATGAGTCCTTGATATTTAGTCGTTTTCAGCCTATTTTCTGGATTTTTGAAAATTTCACTTTTTTATGAAAATATCCACTAAATGAGGGAGTAATATGTGTGAGGGTACGCCAGGAGAGTTCCAAATGTGTGTGGGTAGAATATATATCCCATGTGGGTAAAATTGAAAAAAATTGAAAAAAAAATTTTTTTGGACTTAGTCATTTTTCCGGCGTTTATCACACTTTCAGATAGGGAGTCAGCTAG
Organism: Phyllobates terribilis; assembly: GCF_046119375.1. Classification (NCBI taxonomy): domain Eukaryota; kingdom Metazoa; phylum Chordata; class Amphibia; order Anura; family Dendrobatidae; genus Phyllobates; species Phyllobates terribilis. The sequence goes on along the minus strand of NW_027362775.1, from coordinate 14,933,413 downwards.
GGAGTGAGCGTTCCGATTTCAGTTTCAGAGCGATTCGCCCAATGAGTCCTTGATATTTAGTCGTGTTTCGCCAATTTTATGGATTTTTGAAAATTTCACTTTTTTTGTGAAAATATCCACTAAATGAGGGAATAATATGTGTGAGGGTACCCCAGGAGAGTTACAAATGTGTGTGGGTAGAATACATATCCGACGGGGGTAAAATTGAAAAAAGTTCAAAAAATTTTCTTTTTCTTTTTTCCAGCGTTTTTCAGACTTCCAGATAGGGAGTCAGCTAGGGAGTGAGAGTTCCGATTTCAGTTCCAGAGCGATTCGCCCAATGAGTCCTTGATATTTCTTAGTTGTCAGACAATTTTCTGAATTTTTGAAAATTTCACTTTTTTGTGAAAATATCCACTAAATGAGGGAATAATATGTGTGAGGGTACCCCAGGTGAGTTCCAAATGTGTGTGGGTAGAATATATATCCCACGGGGGTAAAATTGAAAAAAGTTGAAAAAACTTTTCTTTTTCTTTTTTCCAGCGTTTTTCAGACTTCCAGATAGGGGAAACGTGAGTGAGCGTTCCGATTTCAGTTCCAGAGCGATTCGCCCAATGAGTCCTTGATATTTAGTCGTTTTCAGCCAATTTTCTGGATTTTTGAAAATTTTACTTTTTTGTGAAAATATCCACTAAATGAGGGAATAATATGTGCGAGGGTACCCCAGGAGATTTCCAAATGTGTGTGGGTAGAATATATATCCCATAGGGTTAAAATTGAAAAAAGATGAAAAAAAAATTTTTTTTTGGACTTAGCATTTTTCCGGCGTTAATCAGACTTTCAGATAGGGAGTGAGCGTTCCGATTTCAGTTCCAGAGCGATTCGCCCAATGAGTCCTTGATATTTAGTCGTTTTCAGCCAATTTTATGGATTTTTGAAAATTTCACTTTTTTGTGAAAATATCCACTAAATGAGGGAATAATATGTGCGAAGGTACCCCAGGGGAGTTCCAAATGTGAGTGGGTAGAATATATATCCCACGTGGGTAAAATTGAAAAAAAAAATTTTCTGGACTTAGTCATTTTTCCGGCGTTTATCAGACTTTCAGATAGGGGAAATGTCAGTGAACGTTCCAATTTCAGTTCCAGAGCGATTCGCCCAATGAGTCCTTGATATTTAGTCGTTTTCAGCCAATTTTCTGCATTTTGGAAAATTTCACTTTTTTGTGAAAATATCCACTAAATGAGGGAATAATATGTGTGAGGGTACCCCAGGAGAGTTCCAAATGTGTGTGGGTAGAATATATATCCCACGGGGTAAAATTGAAAAAAGTTGAAAAAAATTTTTTTTTGTACTTACTAATTTTTCCGGCGTTTATCAGACTTTCAGATAGGGGAAAATTCAGTGAGCGTTCCGATTTCAGTTCCAGAGCGATTCGCCCAATGAGTCCTTGATATTTCGTCGTCAGGCAATTTTCTGAATTTTTGAAAATTTCACTTTTTTGTGAAACTATCCACTAAATGAGGGAATAATATGTGTGAGGGTACCCCAGGAGAGTTCCAAATGTGTTTGAGTAGAATATATATCCCACGGGGGTGAAATTGGAAAAAGTTGAAAAAAATTTTTTTTTTGGACTTACTCATTTTTCCAGCGTTTATCAGACTTTCAGATACGGAGTGAGCGTTCCGATTTCAGTTCCAGAGCGATTCGCCCAATGAGTCCTTGATATTTTGTCACTTTTTTGTGAAACTATCCACTAAATGAGGGAATAATATGTGTGAGGGTACCCCAGGAGAGTTACAAATGTGTGTGGGTAGAATATATATCCGACAGGGGTAAAATTGAAAAAAGTTGAAAAAAATGTTTTTTTGGACTTAGTTATTTTTCCGGCGTTTATCAGACTTTCAGATAGGGGAAATGTCAGTGAGCATTCCGATTTCAGTTCCAGAGCAATTCGCCCAAATGAGTCCTTGATATTTTGTCGTCAGGCAATTTTCTGAATTTTTGAAAACTTCACTTTTTTGTGAAAATATCCACTAAATGAGGGAATAATATGTGTGAGGGTACCCCAGGAGAGTTCCTAATGTATGTGGGTAGAATATATATCCCACCGGGGTAAAATTGAAAAAAGTTGAAAAAAAATTTTTTTTGGACTTAATCATTTTTCCAGCGTTTATCAGACTTTCAGATAGGGGAAACGTCAGTGAGCATTCCGATTTCAGTTCCAGAGCGATTCTCCCAATGAGTCCTTGATATTTAGTTGTTTTCAGCCAATTTTCTGGATTTTTGAAAATTTTACTTTTTTGTGAAAATATCCACTAAATGAGGGAATAATATGTGCGACGGTATGCCAGGAGAGTTCCAAATGTGTGTGGGTAGAATATATATCCGACAGGGGTAAAATTGAAAAAAGTTGAAAAAAATGTTTTTTTGGACTTAGTTATTTTTCCGGCATTTATCAGACTTTCAGATAGCGAGTGAGCTAGGGAGTGAGCGTTCCGATTTCAGTTCCAGAGCGATTCGCCCAATGAGTCCTTGATATTTTGTCGTCAGGCAATTTTCTGAATTTTTGAAAACTTCACTTTTTTGTAAAAATATCCACTAAATGAGGGAATAATATGTGTGAGGGTACCCCAGGACAGTTCCAAATGTGTGTGGGTAGAATATATATCCCATGGGGGTAAAATTGAAAGAAGATGAAAAAAACTTTCTTTTGGACTTAATCATTTTTCCGGCGTTTATCAGACTTTCAGATAGGGGAAATGTCAGTGAGCGTTCCGATTTCAGTTACAGAGCGATTCGCCCAATGAGTCCTCGATATTTAGTCGTTTTCAGCCAATTTTCTGGATTTTTGAAAATTTTACTTTTTTTATGAAAATATCCACTAAATGAGGGAAAAATATGTGTGAGGGTATGCCAGGAGAGTTCCAAATGTGTGTGGGTTAAAATTGAAAAAAGTTGAAAAAAATTTTTTTTTGGACTTAGTCATTTTTCCGGCGTTTATCAGACTTTCAGATAGGGAGGGAGCTAGGGAGTGAGCGTTCCGATTTCAGTTCCAGAGCGATTCGCCCAATGAGTCCTTGATATTTAGTCGTTTTCAGCCAATTTTCTTGATTTTTGAAAATTTCACTTTTTTATGAAAATATCCACTAAATGAGGTAATAATATGTGTGAGGGTACCCCAGGAGAGCTCCAAATGTGTGTGGGTAGAATATATATCCCATGGGGTAAAACTGAAAAAAGTTGAAAAAAATTTTTTTTGGACTTAGTCATTTTTCCGGCGTTTATCAGAAATTCAAATAGGGAGGGAGCTAGGGAGTGAGCGTTCCGATTTCAGTTCCAGAGCGATTCGCCCAATGAGTCCTTGATATTTAGTCGTTTTCAGCCAATTTTCTTGATTTTTGAAAATTTCACTTTTTTATGAAAATATCCACTAAATGAGGTAATAATATGTGTGAGGGTACCCCAGGAGAGCTCCAAATGTGTGTGGGTAGAATATATATCCCATGGGGTAAAACTGAAAAAAAGTTTAAAAAAAATTTTTTTTTGGACTTAGTCATTTTTCCGGCGTTTATCAGACTTTCAGATAGGGAATGAGCTAGGGAGTGAGCGTTCCGATTTCAGTTCCAGAGCGATTCGCCCAATGAGTCCTTGATGTTTTGTCGTCAGGCAATTTTCTGAATTTTTGAAAATTTCACTTTTTTGTGAAAATATCCTCTAAATGAGGGAATAATATGTGTAAGGGTACCCCAGGAGAGTTCCAAATGTGTGTGGGTAGAATATATATCCCACGGGGGTAAAATTGAAAAAAATTTTTTTTTGGACTTACTCATTTTTCCGACGTTTATCAGACTTTCAGATAGGGAGTGAGCTAGGGAGTGAGCGTTCCGATTTCAGTTCCAGAGCGATTCGCCCAATGAGTCCTTGATATTTAGTCGTTTTCAGCCAATTTTCTGGATTTTTGAAAATTTTACTTTTTTGTGAAAATATCCACTAAATGAGGGAATAATTTGTGCGAGGGTATGCCAGGAGAGTTCCAAATGTGTGTGGGTAGAATATATATCCCAAAGAGTTAAAATTGAAAAAAGTTGAAAAAAAATTTTTTTTTGGACTGTCATTTTTCCGGCGTTTGTCAGACTTTCAGATAGGAAGTGAGCTAGGGAGTGAGCGTTCCGATTTCAGTTCCAGAGCGATTCGCCCAATGAGTCCTTGATATTTAGTCGCTTTCAGCCAATTTTCTGGATTTTTGAAAATTTCACTTTTTTGTGAAAATATCCACTAAATGAGGGAATAATATGTGTGAGGGTACCCCAGGAGAGTTCCAAATGTGTATGGGTAGTATATATATACCACGGGGGTAAAATTGAAAAAAGTTGAAAAAAATGTTTTTTTGGACTTAGTCATTTTTCCGACGTTTATCAGACTTTCAGATAGAGGAAATGTCAGTGAGCATTCCGATTTCAGTTCCAGTGCGATTCGCCCAATGAGTCCTTGATATTTCGTCATTTTCAGCCAATTTTCTGGATTTTTGAAAATTTCACTTTTTTGTGAAAATATCCACTAAATGAGGGACTAATATGTGCGAGGGTATGCCAGGAGAGTTCCAAATGTGTGTGGGTAGAATATATATCCCACAGGGTTAAAATTGAAAAAAGTTGAAAAAAAATTTTTTTTTGGACTTAGTCATTTTTCCGGCGTTTATCAGACTTTTAGATAGGGAGTGAGCTAGGGAGTGAGCGTTCCGATTTCAGTTCCAGAGCAATTCGCCCAATCAGTCCTTGATATTTTGTCGTCAGGCAATTTTCAGAATTTTTGAAAATTTCACTTTTTTTGTGAAAATATCCACTAAATGAGGGAATAATATGTGTGAGGGTACCCCAGGAGAGTTCCAAATGTGTGTGTGTAGAATATATATCCCACGGGGGTAAAATTGAAAAAAGTTGAAAAAAAATTTTTTTTTACTTAGTCATTTTTCCGGCGTTTATCAGACTTTCAGATAGGGAGTGAGCTAGGTAGTGAGCGTTCCGATTTCAGTTCCAGAGCGATTCGCCCAATCAGTCCTTGATATTTTGTCGTCAGGCAATTTTCTGAATTTTTCAAAATTTCACTTTTTTTGTGAAAATATCCACTAAATGAGGGACTAATATGTGCGAGGGTATGCCAGGAGAGTTCCAAATGTGTGTGGGTAGAATATATATCCAACAGGGTTAAAATTGAAAAAAGTTGAAAAAAATTTTTTTTTTGGACTTAGTCATTTTTCCGGCGTTTATCAGACTTTCAGATAGGGAGTGAGCGTTCCGATTTCAGTTCCAGAGCAATTCGCCCAATCAGTCCTTGATATTTTGTCGTCAGGCAATTTTCAGAATTTTTGAAAATTTCACTTTTTTTGTGAAAATATCCACTAAATGAGGGAATAATATGTGTGAGGGTACCCCAGGAGAGTTCCAAATGTGTGTGGGTAGAATATATATCCCACGGGGGTAAAATTGAAAAAAGTTGAAAAAAATTTTCTTTTGGACTTAGTCATTTTTCCGGCGTTTATCAGACTTCCAGATAGGGGAAATGTCAGTGAGCGTTCCGATTTCAGTTCCGGAGCGATTCGCCCAATGAGTCCTTGATATTTAGTCGTTTTCAGCCAATTTTCTGGATTTTGGAAAATTTCACTTTTTTGTGAAAATATCCATTAAATGAGGGAATAATATGTGTGAGGGTACCCCAGGAGAGTTCCTAATGTGTGTGGGTAGAATATATATCCCACCGGGGTAAAATTGAAAAAAGTTGAAAAAAATTTTTTTTTGGAGTTAATCATTTTTCCAGCGTTTATCAGACTTTCAGATAGGGGAAATGTCAGTGAGCGTTCCGATTTCAGTTCCAGAGCGATTCGCCCAATGAGTCCTTGATATTTAGTTGTTTTCAGCCAATTTTCTGGATTTTTGAAAATTTTACTTTTTTGTGAAAATATCCACTAAATGAGGGAATAATATGTGCGAGGGTATGCCAGGAGAGTTCCAAATGTGTGTGGGTAGAATATATATCCCACAGGGTTAAAATTGAAAAAAGTTGAAAAAAAATTTTTTTTTGGACTTAGTCATTTTTCCGGCGTTTATCAGACTTTCAGATAAGGAGTGAGCTAGGGAGTGAGCGTTCCGATTTCAGTTCCAGAGCGATTCGCCCAATCAGTCCTTGATATTTTGTCGTCAGGCAATTTTCTGAATTTTTCAAAATTTCACTTTTTTTGTGAAAATATCCACTAAATGAGGGACTAATATGTGCGAGGGTATGCCAGGAGAGTTCCAAATGTGTGTGGGTAGAATATATATCCCACAGGGTTAAAATTGAAAAAAGTTGAAAAAAATTTTTTTTTTGAACTTAGTCATTTTTCCGGCGTTTATCAGACTTTCAGATAGGGAGTGAGCTAGGGAGTGAGCGTTCCGATTTCAGTTCCAGAGCAATTCGCCCAATCAGTCCTTGATATTTTGTCGTCAGGCAATTTTCAGAATTTTTGAAAATTTCACTTTTTTTGTGAAAATATCCACTAAATGAGGGAATAATATGTGCGAGGGTATGCCAGGAGAGTTCCAAATGTGTGTGGGTAGAATATATATCCCACAGGGTTCAAATTGAAAAAAGTTGAAAAAAAATTTTGGTTTGGACTTAGTCATTTTTCCAGCGTTTATCAGACTTTCAGATAGGGAGTGAGCTAGGGAGTGAGCGTTCCGATTTCAGTTCCAGAGCGATTCGCCCAATGAGTCCTTGATATTTAGTCGTTTTCAGCCAATTTTCTGGATTTTGGAAAATTTCACTTTTTTGTGAAAATATCCACTAAATGAGGGAATAATATGTGTGAGGGTACCCCAGGAGAGTTCCTAATGTGTGTGGGTAGAATATATATCCCACCGGGGTAAAATTGAAAAAAGTTGAAAAAAATTTTTTTTTGGACTTAGTCATTTTTCCAGCGTTTATCAGACTTTCAGATAGGGGACACATCAGTGAGCGTTCCGATTTCAGTTCCAGAGCGATTCGCTCAATGAGTCCTTGATATTTAGTCGTTTTCAGCCAATTTCCTGGATTTTTGAAAATTTTACTTTTTTGTAAAAATATCCACTAAATGAGGGAATAATATGTGCGAGGGTATGCCACCAGAGTTCCAAATGTGTGTGGGTAGAATATATATCCCACAGGGTTAAAATTGGAAAAAGTTTAAAAAAAATTTTTTTTTGGACTTAGTCATTTTTCGGGCGTTTATCAGACTTTCAGATAGGGAGGGAGCGTTCCGATTTCAGTTCCAGAGCGATTCGCCCAATCAGTCCTTGATATTTTGTCGTCAGGCAATTTTCAGAATTTTTGAAAATTTCACTTTTTTTGTGAAAATATCCACTAAATGAGGGAATAATATGTGTGAGGGTACCCCAGGAGAGTTCCAAATGTGTGTGGGTAGAATATATATCCCACGGGGGTAAAATTGAAAAAAGTTGAAAAAAATTTTCTTTTGGACTTAGTCATTTTTCCGGCGTTTATCAGACTTCCAGATAGGGGAAATGTCAGTGAGCATTCCGATTTCAGTTCCAGAGCGATTCGCCCAATGAGTCCTTGATATTTAGTCGTTTTCAGCCAATTTTCTGGATTTTGGAAAATTTCACTTTTTTGTGAAAATATCCATTAAATGAGGGAATAATATGTGTGAGGGTACCCCAGGAGAGTTCCTAATGTGTGTGGGTAGAATATATATCCCACCGGGGTAAAATTGAAAAAAGTTGAAAAAAATTTTTTTTTGGACTTAATCATTTTTCCAGCGTTTATCAGACTTTCAGATAGGGGAAATGTCAGTGAGCATTCCGATTTCAGTTCCAGAGCGATTCGCCCAATGAGTCCTTGATATTTAGTTGTTTTCAGCCAATTTTCTGGATTTTTGAAAATTTTACTTTTTTGTGAAAATATCCACTAAATGAGGGAATAATATGTGCGATGGTATGCCAGGAGAGTTCCAAATGTGTGTGGGTAGAATATATATCCCACAGGGTTAAAATTGAAAAAAGTTGAAAAAAAATTTTTTTTTGGACTTAGTCATTTTTCCGGCGTTTATCAGACTTTCAGATAGGGAGTGAGCTAGGGAGTGAGCGTTCCGATTTCAGTTCCAGAGCGATTCGCCCAATCAGTCCTTGATATTTTGTCGTCAGGCAATTTTCTGAATTTTTCAAAATTTCACTTTTTTTGTGAAAATATCCACTAAATGAGGGACTAATATGTGCGAGGGTATGCCAGGAGAGTTCCAAATGTGTGTGGGTAGAATATATATCCCACAGGGTTAAAATTGAAAAAAGTTGAAAAAAATTTTTTTTTTGAACTTAGTCATTTTTCCGGCGTTTATCAGACTTTCAGATAGGGAGTGAGCTAGGGAGTGAGCGTTCCGATTTCAGTTCCAGAGCAATTCGCCCAATCAGTCCTTGATATTTTGTCGTCAGGCAATTTTCAGAATTTTTGAAAATTTCACTTTTTTTGTGAAAATATCCACTAAATGAGGGAATAATATGTGCGAGGGTATGCCAGGAGAGTTCCAAATGTGTGTGGGTAGAATATATATCCCACAGGGTTCAAATTGAAAAAAGTTGAAAAAAATTTTGGTTTGGACTTAGTCATTTTTCCAGCGTTTATCAGACTTTCAGATAGGGAGTGAGCTAGGGAGTGAGCGTTCCGATTTCAGTTCCAGAGCGATTCGCCCAATGAGTCCTTGATATTTAGTCGTTTTCAGCCAATTTTCTGGATTTTGGAAAATTTCACTTTTTTGTGAAAATATCCACTAAATGAGGTAATAATATGTGTGAGGGTACCCCAGGAGAGTTCCTAATGTGTGTGGGTAGAATATATATCCCACCGGGGTAAAATTGAAAAAAGTTGAAAAAAATTTTTTTTTGGACTTAGTCATTTTTCCAGCGTTTATCAGACTTTCAGATAGGGGACACATCAGTGAGCGTTCCGATTTCAGTTCCAGAGCGATTCGCCCAATGAGTCCTTGATATTTAGTCGTTTTCAGCCAATTTCCTGGATTTTTGAAAATTTTACTTTTTTGTAAAAATATCCACTAAATGAGGGAATAATATGTGCGAGGGTATGCCACCAGAGTTCCAAATGTGTGTGGGTAGAATATATATCCCACAGGGTTAAAATTGGAAAAAGTTTAAAAAAAATTTTTTTTTGGACTTAGTCATTTTTCGGGCGTTTATCAGACTTTCAGATAGGGAGGGAGCGTTCCGATTTCAGTTCCAGAGCGATTCGCCCAATGAGTCCTTGATATTTTGTCGTCAGGCAATTTTCTGAATTTTTGAAAATTTCACTTTTTTGTGAAAATATCCACTAAATGAGGAAATAATATGTGTGTGGGTACACCAGGAGAGTTCCAAATGTGTGTGGGTAGAATATATATCCCACGGTGGTAAAATTGAAAAAAGTTGAAAAAAATTTTTTTTGGGACTTACTCGTTTTTCCGGCGTTTATCAGACTTTCAGATAGCGGAAATGTCAGTGAGCATTCCGATTTCAGTTCCAGAGCGATTTGCCCAATGAGTCATTGATATTTAGTCGTTTTCAGCCAATTTTCTGGATTTTTGAAAATTTCACTTTTTTGTGAAAATATCCACTAAATGAGGGAATAATATGTGTGAGGGTATGCCAGGAGAGTTCCAAATGTATGTGGGTAGAATATATAACCCACAGGGTTAAAATTGAAAAAAGTTGAAAAAAAATTTTTTTTAGACTTAGTCATTTTTCCGGCGTTTATCAGATTTTCAGATAGGGAGTGAGCTAGGTAGTGAGCGTTCCGATTTCAGTTCCAGAGCGATTAGCCCAATGAGTCCTTGATATTCAGTCGTTTTCAGCCAATTTTCTGTTTTTTAGAAAATTTCACTTTTTTGTGAAAATATCCACTAAATGAGGGAATATTATGTGTGAGGGTACCCCAGGAGAGTTCCTAATGTGTGTGGGTAGAATATATATCCCACCGGGGTAAAATTGAAAAAAGTTTAAAAAAATTTTTTTTTGGACTTAGTCATTTTTCCGGCGTTTATCAGACTTTCAGATAGGGAGTGAGCTAGGGAGTGAGCGTTCCGATTTCAGTTCCAGAGCGATTCGCCCAATCAGTCCTTGATATTTTGTCGTCAGGCAATTTTCTAAATTTTTGAAAATTTCACTTTTTTGTGAAAATATCCACTAAATGAGGGAATAATTTGTGTGAGGGTACGCCAAGAGAATTCCAAAGGTGTGTGGGTAGAATATATATCCCAGAGTTAAAATTTAAAAAAGTTGAAAATTTTTTTTATTTCGGACTTAGTCATTTTTCAGGCATTTATAAGGTTTTCAGATAGGGAGTCAGCAATGGAGTGAGCGTTCCGTTTTCAGTTCCAGAGCGATTCGCCCAATGAGTCCTTGATATTTCGTCGTTGTCAGGCAATTTTCAGAATTTTTGAAAATGTCACTTTTTTGTAAAAATATCCACTAAATGAGGGAATAATATGGGTGAGGGTACCCCAGGAGAGTTCCAAATGTGTGTGGGTACAATATATATCCCATGGGGGTAAAATTGAAAGAAGATGAAAAAAACTTTCTTTTGGACTTAATCATTTTTCCGGCGTTTATCAGACTTTCAGATAGGGGAAATGTCAGTGAGCGTTCCGATTTCAGTTACAGAGCGATTCGCCCAATGAGTCCTCGATCTTTAGTCGTTTTCAGCCAATTTTCTGGATTTTTGAAAATTTTACTTTTTTTATGAAAATATCCAGTAAATGAGGGAAAAATATGTGTGAGGGTATGCCAGGAGAGTTCCAAATGTGTGTGGGTTAAAATTGAAAAAAGTTGAAAAAAAATTTTTTTTGGACTTAGTCATTTTTCCGGCGTTTATCAGACTTTCAGATAGGGAGTGAGCTAGGGAGTGAGCGTTCCGATTTCAGTTCCAGAGCGATTCGCCCAATGAGTCCTTGATATTTAGTCGTTTTCAGCCAATTTTCTTGATTTTTGAAAATGTCACTTTTTTATGAAAATATCCACTAAATGAGGTAATAATATGTGTGAGGTTACCCCAGGAGAGCTCCAAATGTGTGTGGGTAGAATATATATCCCATGGGGTAAAACTGAAAAAAGTTTAAAAAATTTTTTTTTGGACTTAGTCATTTTTCCGGCGTTTATCAGACTTTCAGATAGGGCAAATGTCAGTGAGCGTTCCGATTTCAGTTCCAGAGCGATTCGCCCAATGAGTCCTTGATATTTAGTCGTTTCCAGCCAATTTTCTGGATTTTTGAAAATTTCACTTTTTTGTGAAAATATCCACTAAATGAGGGAACAATATGTGTGAGGGTACCCCAGGAGAGTTCATAATGTGTGTGGGTAGAATATATATCCCACAGGGTTAAAATTGAAAAAAGTTTAAAAAAAATTTTTTTTTGGACTTAGTCATTTTTCCGGCGTTTATCAGACTTTCAGATAGGGAATGAGCTAGGTAGTGAGCGTTCCGATTTCAGTTCCAGAGCGATTCGCCCAATGAGTCCTTGATATTTTGTCGTCAGGCAATTTTCTGAATTTTTGAAAATTTCACTTTTTTGTGAAAATATCCTCTAAATGAGGGAATAATATGTGTAAGGGTACCCCAGGAGAGTTCAAAATGTGTGTGGGTAGAATATATATCCCACGGGGGTAAAATTGAAAAAAATTGAAAAAAATTTTTTTTTGGACTTACTCATTTTTCCGCCGTTTATCAGACTTTCAGATAGGGGAAATGTCAGTGAGCATTTTGATTTCAGTTCCAGAGCGATTCGCCCAATGAGTCATTGATATTTAGTCGTTTTCAGCCAATTTTCTGGATTTTTGAAAATTTCACTTTTTTTGTGAAAATATCCACTAAATGAGGGAATAATATGTGTGAGGGTAACCCAGGAGAGTTCCAAATGTGTATGGGTAGTATATAAATACCACTGGGGTAAAATTGAAAAAAGTTGAAAAAAATTTTTTTTTGGACTTAGTCATTTTTCCGGCGTTTATCAGACTGTCAGATAGGGCAAATGTCAGTGAGCGTTCCGATTTCAGTTCCAGAGCGATTCGCCTAATGAGTCCTTGATATTTAGTCGTTTTCAGCCAATTTTCTAGATTTTTGAAAATTTCACTTTTTTGTGAAAATATCCACTAAATGAGGGAACATAATGTGTGAGGGTACCCCAGGAGAGTTTCTAATGTGTGTGGGTAGAATATGTATCCCACGGGGGAAAAATTGAAAAAAGTTGAAAATTTTTTTTTTTGACTTAGTCATTTTTCCGGCGTTTATCAGACTTTCGGATAGGGGAAATGTCAGTGAGCCTTCCGATTTCAGTTCCAGAGCGATTCTGCCAATGAGTCCTTGATGTTTAGTCGTTTTCAGACAATTTTCTGGATTTTTGAAAATTTCACTTTTTTGTGAAAATATCCACTAAATGAGGGAATAATATGTGCGAGGGTACCCCAGGAGAGTTCCAAATGTGTGTGGGTAGAATATATATCCCACAGGGTTAAAATTGAAAAAAGTTTAAAAAAAATTTTTGTTTGGACTTAGTCATTTTTCCGGCATTTATTAGACTTTCAGATAGGGAATGAGCTAGGGAGTGAGCGTTCCGATTTCAGTTCCAGAGCGATTCGCCCAATGAGTCCTTGATATTTTGTCGTCAGGCAATTTTCTGAATTTTTGAAAATTTCACTTTTTTGTGAAAATATCCACTAAATGAGGGATTAATATGTGTAAGGGTACCCCAGGAGAGTTCCAAATGTGTGTGGGTAAAATATATATCCCACGGGGGTAAAATTGAAAAAAATTGAAAAAAATTTTTTTTTGGACTTACTCATTTTTCCGGCATTTATTAGACTTTCAGATAGGGAGTGAGCTAGGGAGAGAGCATTCCGATTTCAGTTCCAGAGCGATTCGCCCAATGAGTCCTTGATATTTCGTCGTTGTCAGGCAATTTTCTGAATTTTTGAAAATGTCACTTTTTTGTGAAAATATCCACTAAATGAGGGAATAATATGTGTGAGGGTACCCCAGGAGAGTTCCAAATGTGTGTGGGTAGAATATATATCCCATGGGGGTAAAATTGAAAGAAGATGAAAAAAACTTTATTTTGGACTTAATCATTTTTCCGGCGTTTATCAGACTTTCAGATAGGGGAAATGTCAGTGAGCGTTCCGATTTCAGTTACAGAGCGATTCGCCCAATGAGTCCTTGATATTTAGTCGTTTTCAGCCAATTTTCTGGATTTTTGAAAATTTTACTTTTTTATGAAAATATCCACTAAATGAGGGAATAATATGTGTGAGGGTATGCCAGGAGAGTTACAAATGTGTGTGGGTTAAAATTGAAAAAAGTTGAAAAAAATTTTTTTTTGGACTGTCATTTTTCCGGCGTTTATCAGACTTTCAGATAGGGAGTGAGCTAAGGAGTCAGCGTTCCGATTTCAGTTCCAGAGCGATTCGCCCAATGAGTCCTTGATATTTAGTCGTTTTCAGACAATTTTGTGGATTTTTGAAAATTTCACTTTTTTATGAAAATATCCACTAAATGAGGTAATAATATGTGTGAGGGTACCCCAGGAGAGCTACAAATGTGTGTGGGTAGAATATATATCCCATGGGGTAAAACTGAAAAAAGTTGAAAAAAATTTTTTTTGGACTTAGCCATTTTTCCGGCGTTTATCAGACTTTCAGATAGGGCAAATGTCAGTGAACGTTCCGATTTCAGTTCCAGAGCGATTCGCCCAATGAGTAGAGATGATCGTTGTTCTACTCGAACTGTTCGCCAATCTCAAATTCGAGCTGTTTTGGGCGGTGTTCGAGCCGTTCGGCGAACACAAACAATTTGAGAAAAATTCGGCTGTTCGAGGTTATGTTCGATAACTGTTCGTGCACCAAAATCATAACTGGATTTTTTCTCAGTAATGATGAAAATTAATGTTAATACGCAGTTTGAGTGTACAGCGGGGTGGGGGGAGGGGCAGGGGATTGATCTCTGCACGAACAATGAAGATCTCCATTTTTTTTTCTCTTTCCCGCATTTGCAGTGGGGAGGTGCAATCTGTCAGCCTATCAGCAGCGCACACACGGAGAGAAGTGCTTTTTTTCACACAAGCAAGGGCATGTGTCATTGACAGTGTATGTCACATGTCCTTGCCCTATAAGACCAAGCCATTTTCCCCGTCGCCACCATTTTCTCACTGCTGCAGCTGCGTGTTAGACGGCACCGCTGTTGCTGTGTGCGCTATACCTTGTTAATTTCAAGCCAATTTTCGCACAAATCTACAGATAGCTTGGGAGTAGGGAATAGTTTTGATTGCAGTCCTTTTAAGGACTAGGTTACAGCATTTCCTACGACTTTTATCAGGCAGGTCTGTGCTCTTTAATAGATAGATTGTGGGAGTAAAGACTAATTGTAATTGGAGTCCTTTTCAGGACTAGGTTACATCAGTTCCTATCAGTTTTTGCCAGGCAGGTCTGTGCCAGTGCTGTGCAAGTTTTTTTCACAGCATTTGGCTGAATCTAGCAAAGCTAATCCTTTTAGGCCTATTGCAGAGTGTGTTAGTCAGTGGAGTAGCCTATCTGTGTTGCAAGATATACCACCTGTGTATAGAATACCAATTTTTTTACTGCACCTAGTGAAGTAAAATCTTTTGGGCATAGCATCATTCTATTAGTCCATCTATACTGACCTCCATCAGGTTGCAAATTGAATATAATTTTTTTCTGCATCTAGCTCTGAAAAAATATTGGGCTTCTAGCTGTGTGTGGGACTTGTTGTATTAGTCCATCTATACTGACCTCCATCAGGTTGCAAACTGAATATATTTTTTTCTGCATCTACCTCTGAAAAAATATTGGGCTTCTAGCTGTTCGTGGGACTTGTTGTATTAGTCCATCTATACAGACCTCCATCAGGTTGCAAACTGAATATATTTTTTTCTGCATCTACCTCTGAAAAAATATTGGGCTTCTAGCTGTGTGTGGGACTTGTTCTATTAGTCCATCTATACTGACCTCCATAAGGTTGCAAACTGAATATAATTTTTTTCTGCATCTACCTCTGAAAAAATATTTGGCCTTTTAGCTGTGTGTGGGACTTGTTCTATTAGTCCATCTATACTGACCTCCATAAGGTTGCAAACTGAATATAATTTTTTTCTGCATCTACCTCTGAAAAAATATTTGGCCTTCTAGCTGTGTGTGGGACTTGTTCTATTAGTCCATCTATACTGACCTCCATAAGGTTGCAAACTGAATATAATTTTTTTCTGCATCTACCTCTGAAAAAATATTTGGCCTTCTAGCTGTGTGTGGGACTTGTTCTATTAGTCCATCTATACTGACCTCCAACCTCCATAAGGTTGCAAACTGAATATAATTTTCTTCTGGATATCGCGCTGAAAAAATATTTGGCCTTCTAGCAGTGTGTGGGACTTGTTCTATTAGTCATCTATACTGACCTCCATCAGGTTGCAAATTCAAAATAATGTTTTGTCTGCATCTACCTCTGAAAAAATATTTGGCCTTCTAGCAGTGTGTGGGACTTGTTCTATTAGTCCATCTATACTGACCTCCATCAGGTTGCAAACTGAATATAATTTTTTCTGCATCTACCTCTGAAAAAATACTTGGCCTTCTAGCTGTGTGTGGGACTTGTTCTATTAGTCCATCTATACTGACCTCCATAAGGTTGCAAACTGAATATAATTTTTTTCTGCATCTACCTCTGACAAAATATTTGGCCTTCTAGCTGTGTGTGGGACTTGTTCTATTAGTCCATCTATACTGACCTCCATAAGGTTGCAAACTGAATATAATTTTTTTCTGCATCTACCTCTGAAAAAATATTTGGCCTTCTAGCTGTGTGTGGGACTTGTTCTATTAGTCCATCTATACTGACCTCCATAAGGTTGCAAACTGAATATAATTTTTTTCTGCATCTACCTCTGAAAAAATATTTGGCCTTCTAGCTGTGTGTGGGACTTGTTCTATTAGTCCATCTATACTGACCTCCATAAGGTTGCAAACTGAATATAATTTTTTTCTGCATCTACCTCTGAAAAAATATTTGGCCTTCTAGCTGTGTGTGGGACTTGTTCTATTAGTCCATCTATACTGACCTCCAACCTCCATAAGGTTGCAAACTGAATATAATTTTCTTCTGGATATCGCGCTGAAAAAATATTTGGCCTTCTAGCAGTGTGTGGGACTTGTTCTATTAGTCATCTATACTGACCTCCATCAGGTTGCAAATTCAAAATAATTTTTTGTCTGCATCTACCTCTGAAAAAATATTTGGCCTTCTAGCAGTGTGTGGGACTTGTTCTATTAGTCCATTTATACTAACCTCCATCAGGTTGCAAACTGAATATCATTTTTTCTGCATCTACCTCTGAAAAAATACTTGGCCTTCTAGCTGTGTGTGGGACTTGTTCTATTAGTCCATCTATACTGACCTCCATAAGGTTGCAAACTGAATATAATTTTTTCTGCATCTACCTCTGACAAAATATTTGGCCTTCTAGCTGTGTGTGGGACTTGTTCTATTAGTCCATCTATACTGACCTCCATAAGGTTGCAAACTGAATATAATTTTTTTCTGCATCTACCTCTGAAAAAATATTTGGCCTTCTAGCTGTGTGTGGGACTTGTTCTATTAGTCCATCTATACTGACCTCCATAAGGTTGCAAACTGAATATAATTTTTTTCTGCATCTACCTCTGAAAAAATATTTGGCCTTCTAGCTGTGTGTGGGACTTGTTCTATTAGTCCATCTATACTGACCTCCATAAGGTTGCAAACTGAATATAATTTTTTTCTGCATCTACCTCTGAAAAAATATTTGGCCTTCTAGCTGTGTGTGGGACTTGTTCTATTAGTCCATCTATACTGACCTCCATAAGGTTGCAAACTGAATATAATTTTTTTCTTCACCTAGCACTGAAAAAATATTTGGCCTTCTAGCAGTGTGTGGGACTTGTTCTATTAGTCATCTATACTGACCTCCATCAGGTTGCAAATTCAAAATAATTTTTTTCTGCATCTACCTCTGACAAAATATTGGGCTTCTAGCTGTGTGTGGGACTTCTTTTATTAGTCCATCTATACTGACCTCCATCAGGTTGCAAACTGAATATATTTTTTTCTGCATCTACCTCTGAAAAAATATTGGGCTTCTAGCTGTGTGTGGGACTTGTTCTATTAATCCATCTATACAGACCTCCATCAGGTTGCAAATTGAAAATAATTTTTTTCTGCATCTAACCCAGCCAATAGTTTTGGCCTAATACCACAGTTTGGCCTCTCAGCTCTGCTCGGTTCCCATCCATTGTTTTTTTGTGCAAACAACTCCAGAGTTGTGAATTAGTTAACCACCAAAATGAGTGGAAAAAGGCCTGCTGCTGGTGGAAAGGGGAATAGGCGTGTTGGGAAGGGGAAAAAAGGTTGTGTCCATGGGGTAGGTGTTAAAGCAACAGTAACATCTGCAGAAGAAAGACCATCTTCCAGCCAAACTAAAATGTCTACTTCTTTTAGCGGACAATGTGATAAGATCCCTTTCTTACTGCCACGCCAATCGCTACAAATTCCAGATGAGGCACAAAAACAGCAGGTGCTTCAATGGATATCAAGTGATCCTTTAAGTGGGCTCTCCTCCACATCAACTTCAACATCACAAATACTCCAGTCCTCAAAGGTGTCACCCCAATCGCACTTGCTTCCTCACAGCTCCCAAATCTCCAGCTGCCCGTCTGAGTATGAGGTAGAACAGATGGTTGAGTCTGCAGAGCTGTTTACTCATACTATAGCCTGGGAATCAGAGGTCGACTCCAGCGCTTCTGTGAATCCAGACGAGGAAATGATCTGCACTGATGCCCAGAATCTTTATGAGTCGGATCCAGGACCAGACGCAGAAGGTTCTGACCATAATGTAGACCCTCATTCCCAAACTGTAACTCCTGTTGGTGGAGACAATGAGGAAGACGATGATAAGACTCAAATACCTGATTGGAGCGACAACTTTAGTTTTTTGTCAGGGCAGGAACAGGTTGGCTCTGAGGACGACGGGTGTGATAACGCACAGGGTGATGATGATGAGGTTGGAGATCCCACTTACTGTCAACCCACAGTCAGAAAAGAGATGCGGTCAGCAGAGGAGGTGGAGGAAGATGCTAGTGACGACGAGGTCAGGTTGCGCCTTCCTGGACAAAGACGTAGTACTGGAAGCACGTCAACAACTGCATCCTCAAACACAACTCTGCCTCTCACCACAAGTCGTGGTGGCTCTTCAGGTCGCATGGGTGCTAAGCCTTGCATAGCCTGGGCATTTTTTCAGATCGATAAAGATGACCCAACTAGTGTTATCTGTAACATTTGTCAGCAAAAGCTAAGTAGAGGCCAAAAAATACATGGTTTGAGTACTTCATGCATGAACCGGCACATGGACATGAAGCATAAGTTGCAGTGGGAAGCTCAGTGTGCTACAATGCGGCCTAGCCGGCCGGGCCAACCACCGTCTGCCATATCTTGTGCATCCGTGGCCTCTTCATCCTCTGTGACTGGGGGGACAGCAGTCATACCTGTTTTGGGGCGCAGACCTGCCACCTCTTTACCCGCAACATCCAGCGTGATTGGCAGGTCATCATTTTCTTTGGAGGTGGTAACACCAGCTGGTGTTGAGCGCTGTCCGACATCGATAGCACCACCTTTGGATCAAGGCAACCTAACATGTCCGCCTGCATCTTCCTCACAGACCGGCAGTTTGCCGGGGACACCCTTATCAACCCCGTCTAAGCACAATAGCCAGCCCTCGGTCCCTCAGATGTGGACAAGTAAAAGACCATTTCCTCCTAGCCATGAGAAAGCTAAGAGGTTGAATTTCACCATCTGCAAGCTCTTGGCTACAGAAATGCTGCCTTTCCGCCTGGTGGACACAGAGGATTTTCGAGACCTTATGTCCGTCGCAGTGCCCCAGTACCAGATGCCCAGTCGGCACTACTTCTCAAAGAAAGGTGTGCCTGCGCTCCACCAGCATGTCGCACACAACATCACCGCTTCTTTGAGAAACTCTGTGTGTGACAGGGTGCATTTCACCACAGACACTTGGACGAGTAGGCATGGACAGGGGCGTTACATGTCGCTGACTGGGCACTGGGTAACTATGGTGACAGCAGGACAAGGGGCTGCTGTCCAAGTCTTGCCGTCCCCACGAGTTGTGCGTCAATCCTCTTTATCTCAAAGTTCCTCCACTACTTCTGCCTCCTCAACCTCCTCTCGGTCCTCCACCTGCACCCAAAGCCTGTCTGGTCATGCCACAAGCTTTCTAACTGCGCAGAAGGGATCCTGCACACCTCCTTACTATCCTGGCAGTAGGGCTCAACGTCATCAGGCGGTTTTTACATTGAAATGTCTGGGAAATGTGAGTCACACAGCTGAGGAGTTGTGGTCAGCTCTGGAGAACCAATTTCATGAATGGTTGTCTCCACTGGACCTGAAACCAGGGAAGGCCGTGTGCGACAATGCTGCAAACCTGGGTGCGGCCCTTCGCCGGGGCAATGTCACACACGTGCATTGTATGGCTCACGTGTTGAACCTGGTTGTCCAGCAATTTTTAGCCCACTATCCCAGACTAGATGGCCTTCTGCAGAGGGCACGGTCGCTGTGTGCTCACTTCCGCCGTTCGCATCCCGCAGCTCAGCGACTTACATCTCTACAGAAGTCGTTGGGCCTGCCACTTCACTGGCTAAAATGCGATGTGCCTACCCGGTGGAATTCAACTCTGCACATGTTGCAGCGACTGTGGCAGCACCGACAAGCCCTGGTGCAATACGTTCTGACGTATAGCCTGTGCCAACGAGATTCAGAGGTGGGGCAAATCACTCTGGAGGAGTGGTCTCAGATCAGGGACCTATGCACCCTTCTGCACAGTTTTGAAATGGCGACGAAGATGTTTAGTGCTGACGATGCCATTATCAGCATGACTATTCCGGTGATTTACATGCTGGAGCACATGTTAAACAGAATTCGGAGTCAGGTGGTGGCACAAGAGGAGGTGGAGGAAGTAGAGGAGGAGGAGTTGTATGCGGAAGGGCTAACATCTGCAAGGTCCAGACGGTCGGCAGCACCAAGGCGGCAGGCATGTGAGGGTGGGGGAGATGGTTTTACCAGGGCGCATGGTAGCAGCCAAACTAGTGAGGAAAGTGCAGGAGCCCAGGAAGAAGTGGAGGACGAACTGATGGAAGACTCATCAGATGAGGGAGACCTTGATCACATTTCTGTTGTGCGAGGTTCGGAGGAGAGGACAGAGGAAGGAAGCATGATTGTTACCTCGCCACCAACACAACAGGGACTTGGTGCTCCTGGATGCGTAACACACATGAGTGCCTTCTTGCTGCACTACCTGCAACATGACCCTCGAATTGTGAGAATTAGAAATAATCCTGACTACTGGGTTGCCACACTGTTAGATCCCCGGTACAAAAGTAAATTTGCAGAAATTATTCCTGCCATAGAAAGGGATGCACGCATGCAGGAGTATCAGCAGAGACTGTTGCAGAATCTTACATGTGCTTTTCCACAAAATACCAGTGGTGCACGTAGTGAATCTCACAGTTCCAACTTGCCAACCGTGGGACCGTCAAGTGTTCAGCACTCAAACCGTAACAGAACCACAGTATCTGCTGGTAACATCAATTTTGCGGAATCATTTCACCACTTTTTTAGCCCATCCTTTGCAAGGCCACAGGAGACAAGAAGTCTGACACATAGTCAACGCCTAGAGACGATGGTACAGGAGTATCTCCAAGTAAACATTGAAGCCACGACTGTGTCACTGGACCCTTGCTCTTTTTGGGCTTCCAATCTGGATAAATGGCCGGAGCTAGCCACTTACGCCTTGGAGATCTTGTCATGCCCTGCAGCCAGCGTTCTGTCTGAACGTGTGTTCAGCGCTGCTGGTGGTGTGCTGACAGATAAGCGCACGCGGCTCTCCACTGATAATGTAGACAGACTCACGTTCATAAAGATGAACAAATCATGGATCCGAAACGACTTTTCTACCCCTGTGTCATCCTGGGGAGAGTAAAAGCTTGATGATTGGTTAAAATCACCCTACCAACCGTTTTAAGCTTTCAAATTACTAATCATGTTTATCTGTATCTTGGCTGGAAAATAATTTGGGCTTTGTAGCAGTGTGCAGCACTGATTCTATTAGGCCATCTATAATAAGCTCCACCAGATTTAAAATTACTAATCATGTTTATCTGTATCTTGACTGGAAAATAATTTGGGCTTTGTAGCAGTGTGCAGCACTGATCCTATTAGGCCATCTATACTAAAGCTTCACCAGATTTAAAATTAATAATAATTTTTAGCTGCATCTAGCCCGGAAAATAATTTTGGGGCTCTGAGATGCGCAAGACACATAAGTGCCTTCTTGCTGCACTACCTGCAGCATGACCCTCATATTGTCAGAATTCGAAGTAATCATGACTACTGGGTTGCCACACTCTTAGATCCCCCAAACTTTTCGATCAACCTTTTCATTTTAATAAAGACCAAAAAAATGGTCATTTTTGAAATTATAAGCATTAGCAGGTTGTTAGAAACTGAAATCAAACAGTTTTCAACTCAAAACTTTATTCTAGGTGATGTTACATTTTCACATAGGACCCCTTGTTCGAAAGGAGCTTCTGAACTCTCTCGTCCATTGAATTTGTCAGGTTTTGGATGGTTTCTGCTTCAATTGTTTTGCATGAGGACAGAATACCCTCCCAGAGCTGTTGCTTAGATGTGAGCTGCCTCCCGCCATCATAGACACTCCTTTTAATGATGCTCCAAAGGTTCTGAATGGGGTAGAGGTCAGGGGAGCATGGGGGTCACACCATAAGTTTGTCCCCTTTTATGCCCATATCAGCCAGAGATGCAGATGTTTTATGTGCAGCATGAGATGGTGCATTATCATGCAGAAAAATGATCTTGCTGTGAAATACACGGTTCTTCTTCTTGAACCATGGCAGGAAGTGCTGTTTGAGAAAATCCACATACATTATGGAGTTCATCTTTAGCGCCTTCAGGGATCCTAAAGGGGCCGACAATCTCTCTCCCCATGATTCCAGCCCAAAACATTACTCCACTTCCTCCTTGTTGGCGCTGTAGCCGTGTTTGCGTGGGGTGTCCATCAACCAGCCATCCTCCACTCCATCCATCTGGACCATCGAGCGCTGCACGGCACTCATCCGTTAATAAAACAGTTTTGAAATCAGTCTTCATGTAATGTTTGGCCCACTGGAGCCGTTTCTGCTTGTGTGAAGTGGATAGAGGAGGTCGACAGGATGGCGTATGCACAGCTGCAAACCTCTGAAGGACCCTGCATCTTGTTGTTCGGGGGACGTTGGAGGCACAAGCAGCTTCAAAAACTTGTCTGCTGCTATGACAAGGCTTTTTTGCCGCTGCTCTTTCAACCTGACGTAATTGCCTGTAGGAAAGAGTCCTCAATTTGCCCTTATCAGCACGCACACGTGTGTACTGTGAATCAGCTACATACTTCTTGATTGCCAAGACACTTCATCCTGATCATCGCACAATGTTGATTGTAGTCATGCCTTGACCTAAACACTCCACAATTTGTTGCTTCTCAGCAGCCGACACATCCTTTTTCTTTCCCATTTTGGCAGAAAATGTAGGCTGCTTAATAATGTGAGACAGCCTTCTTAAGTAGTCTTGCCTTTCATTGGACACAGCTGCCAAACTAATTAGCACAGGTGTCTGCAATTGCTTACAGTGATATAAAGAGCCCTGACACACATCACCATCAATGAGTTTAACTGACAAACAAACAAATTCTTCCCTTATCACTCCTAAACACTTTTTGCATAATAATTTGGAACGCAGTGTACATGTGCTTTTCCACAAAACACCAGTGGTTCACGTAGTGAATCTTACAGTTCTAACTTGCCAACCGTGGTCTGTATGGAGTTGTTCAATAAAGGGCCCAAAATTAAGATAACATAGATGGGAGAGGTCTCTATGAATAGGAATTCCTAAGTATTTGATACCCTGTGAGGGCCAGGCAAAGGGAAAGTTGGACTGGATGGAATCCTATATGGATTTGGGGAGGGAGACATCGAGGGCCTCAGACTTCGCTGCATTGATTTTAAAATTTGACCATGTAACAAAGTGATCTATTTCAGCCATAACAGCATGGATGGATATATGTGATTGAGTGATATATACTAGGACATCATCAGCAAATAGAGAGCACTTGTACTCGGTGCCTCCCACCTCAATCCACCTAATATTGGGGTTATGGCGAATTGATGAGAGCAGGTGCTCCGTCACTAGGATGTATAAGAGAGGGGACAGAGGACATCCCTGCCTTGTCCCATTGGTGATTGTGAAAGGTGATAAAAATGTTCTGACGCACCCCCTGGGCCTTGGGACACCCGGAGCCGGACCCTTTTTGGTGGATGCTGGTGGTTGTAGTCTTCGTGGCGGCGACCCGGTTCCGTGGCTCAGGGTGGTCAAACCAGTGGCGGAACTATTTATGTGGTTTTGATGTTTAAATGTCCGACTGCGCCACCCGTGGATTGCGGTCAGAGTGAACCGCCGCTACAGGGCAGACCGCTGAGGCTGGTGTTGTGGGTGCAGCAGAGCGTAGCATAACTCCCCACGGGAGGAGTATAGCCTCAGGCCAGTGTATGCGGAGGATGGGGGTGATGGTGCAGGGCAGCAGCAGTAACGACACGGAGTCAGTGATGCAGTTCAGGGCCTTTACTCACAGTTCTTATTATCCAGACCACGTCTGCAGGTAACGGCTGCCCACGTCGTACTGTGCTCACCAGGTGAGGGGCTCAGACAACTCCCAGATAACTTTGGAGCGCTTCACAGGACCCCCTTTGTGTGTCCTTTGTCTGGCCTTTCTTACCAACACTTCTGTCCGGCTGCCTCGGGCCTCCTCTTGGTAAACTTGGCGCCAGTTTCCCTGACCCTATGTGGTGCCTTCCTAGCGGGTGTAGCGAGGGGCTGCGCCACATAAAATGTCAGAGCCTCCGGTTTCTAGCTGAGGGTCGTTTCCTGCCTCCACTAGTTCGGGGACCGGTCTCCCCCTTTGGCCTGACCCCTCCACGCAGGTGGATTCGGGCGTGCGGTGGCGACTCGCCCGTCCGCACCCCTGGGATCCCTTCATTCCTCGTTCCTGGAGCCTTCTCCGCTCCTCTTCCTTCCTTCTCCCTCTTGCAGGCCTGGGCCTCTGTTACTAGGCCCGCCTCCGGAGCAGAGCTCATGCAGAGCCCCTTCTCCCTGCCACTTCTGCTCAGACTTCTCTGCACTGAACTAAGATGGTGCCCACCTTTTATACTCCCTTCTCAATGCACCCAGGAACTGCTTCCTCCCTGCTCCTGCACTACAGGGTTCCCCGTCCTCAGTGTTCCCTCCCCCCACTCCAGCCAGGGACAGGGACTGTCGTGCCCATCTCAGGGGCATATTGGTCGCCCTGCCCCATGGCAATGTGGTGTAATGCATGCAGGTGTCGGGTCCTGATCCACACTCCATCCTTACCTGAGAGTGAGATATCACACCTCTGGGTGAGGTGCAATATGTCTGTAGCAACCGAGCCCTCAGGGTGCTACAGTTCCATTTATCTTCAGCCTAGGTGACGTATTGTGATACAGGGCCGTGATTTTGGCTATAAAAGGGTCCCCTAGACCCCTACCCCAAGCTTTTTAAGAGAATCATATATGGCGTGCCAGGAGACTCTATGGAATACTTTCTCAGCATCCAACGAGAGTATCTAATTACAAATTTTTAACTGCATCTAGCCCAGGAAATACTTTGTGCCTAGTAGCAGTGTCTGCTAGTCAGCGGATTATCCCGGCTGTTAAGCAAGCTACACCACCTGTAGTTTGGACACTTAATTTTTTCAAAGGAAATGCTTCGGGACCACGGGATACTCAGTGAAGAGCATCAGGAGGCACCCCAAGGCATAGGGCCTGGGACTGGCAGTAGGATGCCTTGCGGTGGACAGCCGAGCTCGATCCTTATAAAAGCTTTTTAACTGCAGCAGCTTTAGTGGACGCTACTGGAGCTGGAATTACGCGGCTGCTGGCATGAGACTTGCCCTCCAATAGATCCTTGTAAATGGATTTAAAGTGTATTCATTCAAATTAGAGAGACAATTTAAATTAAAAAGCTTAGAGCTGCCTCCACCACAGGGGGGCTCGCTCGACCCACCAGCGGACAGGCACCAGTATTGGGAGAGGGGGGCTGGCCATCAGGGTTCACCGCGGCTCTGGCACAAACCCGGCGACACGGAGGAGGCACGGGCAGGAGCGGACTGGCCGTGTCGGCTTCTCACTTTTTGGATTTTAGAAGGGCATGACATGCCTATATCTGTGTCTCCCCCTGCTTTTACTCCTCCACCTCTTTTATTTTCGCATGACTATATGTACTTGTCACTTTTCCATGTGTTAGTTATGTCTTCTGAGCAGTTTGTCAGCTTTTGGACACCTTTGAAGGTGTTTTCTATGTGTTTCTATGTGTTTTTGTTTGCCTGCCATTGGTTTTAACGGTGTTCGAAGGTGTTCGACGAACAGTACGACGAACAGTTCGGCGAACACACGGGTGTTCGACGAACCGAACCGAACTCGAACACTACGGGGGTGGCTCAACACTACCAATGAGTCCTTGATATTTAGTCGTTTTCAGCCAATTTTCTGGATTTTTGAAAATTTCACTTTTTTGTGAAAATATCCACTAAATGAGGGAACAATATGTGTGAGGGTACCCCAGGAGAGTTCCTAATGTGTGTGGGTAGAATATATATCCCACGGGTGAAAAATTGAAAAAAGTTGAAAAAATTTTTTTTTGACTTAGTCATTTTTCCGGCGTTTATCAGACTTTCAGATAGGGGAAATGTCAGTGAGCCTTCCGATTTCAGTTCCAGAGCGATTCGCCCAATGAGTCCTTGATATTTAGTCGTTTTCAGCCAATTTTCTGGATTTTTGAAAATGTCACTTTTTTGTGAAAATATCCACTAAATGAGGGAATAATATGTGTGAGGGTACACCAGGAGAGTTCCAAATGTATGTGGGTAGAATATATATCCCACAGGGTTAAAATTGAAAAAAGTTTAAAAAAAATTTTTTTGGGACTTAGTCATTTTTCCAGCGTTTATCAGACTTTCAGATAGGGAGTGAGCTAGGGAGTGAGCGTTCCGATTTCAGTTCCAGATCGATTCGCCCAATGAGTCCTTGATATTTAGTCGTTTTCAGCCAATTTTGTGGATTTTTGAAAATTTCACTTTTTTATGAAAATATCCACTAAATGAGGTAATAATATGTGTGAGGGTACCCCAGGAGAGTTCCAAATGTGTGTGGGTAGAATATATATCCCACGGGGGTAAAAGTGAAAAAAGTTGAAAAAATTTTTTTTTGGAATTAGTCATTTTTCCGCCGTTTATCAGACTTTCAGATAGGGCAAATGTCAGTGAGCATTCTGATTTCAGTTCCAGAGCGATTCGCCCAATGAGTCCTTGATATTTAGTCGTTTTCAGCCAATTTTGTGGATTTTTGAAAATTTCACTTTTTTATGAAAATATCCACTAAATGAGGTAATAATATGTGTGAGGGTATCCCAGGAGAGCTCCAAATGTGTGTGGGTAGAATATATATCCCACGGGGTAAAACTGAAAAAAGTTAAAAAAATTTTTTTTGGACTTAGTCATTTTTCCGGCGTTTATCAGACTTTCAGATAGCGCAAATGTCAGTGAGCGTTCCGATTTCAGTTCCAGAGCGATTCGCCCAATGAGTCCTTGATATTTAGTCGTTTTCAGCCAATTTTCTGGATTTTTGAAAATTTCAATTTTTTGTGAAAATATCCAAAAAATGAGGGAATAATATGTGTGAGGGTACCCCAGGAGAGTTCTAAATGTGTGTGGGTAGAATATATATCCCACGGGGGTAAAATTGAAAAAAGTTGAAAAAATGTTTTTTTGGAATTAGTCATTTTTCCGGCGTTTATCAGACTTTCAGATAGGGCAAATGTCAGTGAGCGTTCCGATTTCAGTTCCAGAGCGATTCGCCCAATGAGTCCTTGATATTTAGTCTTTTTCAGCTAATTTTCTGGATTTTTGAAAATTTCACTTTTTTGTGAAAATATCCACTAAATGAGGGAATAATATGTGTGAGGGTACCCCAGGAGAGTTCTAAATGTGTGTGGGTAGAATATATATCCCACGGGGGTAAAATTGAAAAAAGTTGAAAAAATTTTTTTTGGGAATTAGTCATTTTTCCAGCGTTTATCAGACTTTCAGATAGGGCAAATGTCAGTGAGCATTCCGATTTCAGTTCCAGAGCGATTCGCCCAATGAGTCCTTGATATTTAGATATTTAGTCTTTTTCAGCTAATTTTCTGGATTTTTGAAAATTTCACTTTTTTGTGAAAATATCCACTAAATTAGGGAATAATATGTGTGAGGGTACCCCAGGAGAGTTCCTAATGTGTGTGGGTAGAATATATATCCCACGGGGGTAAAATTGAAAAAAGTTGAAAAAAATTTTTTTTTGGACTTAGTCATTTTTCCGGCGTTTATCAGACTTTTAGATAGGGCAAATGTCAGTGAGCGTTCCGATTTCAGTTCCAGAGCGATGCGCCCAATGAGTCCTTGATATTTAGTCGTTTTCAGCCAATTTTCTGGATTTTTGAAAAATTCACTTTTTTGTGAAAATATCCACTAAATGAGGGAATAATATGTGTGAGGGTACCACCAGGAGAGTTCCAAATGTGTGTGGGTAGAATATATATCCCACGGGGTAAAATTGAAAAAACTTGAAAACATTTTTTTTGGACTTAGTCATTTTTCCTGCGTTTATCAGACTTTCAGATAGGGGAAATGTCAGTGAGCATTCCGATTTCAGTTCCAGAGCGATTCGCCCAATGAGTCCTTGATATTTAGTCGTTTTCAGCAAATTTTCTGGATTTTTGAAAATTTCACTTTTTTGTGAAAATATCCACTAAATGAGGGAATAATATGTGTGAGGGTACCCCAGGAGAGTTCCAAATGTGTGTGGGTAGAATATATATCCCACGGGGGTAAAATTGGAAAAAGTTGAAAACATTTTTTTTTTTGGACTTAGTCATTTTTCCTGCGTTTATCAGACTTTCAGATAGGGGAAATGTCAGTGAGCATTCCGATTTCAGTTCCAGAGCGATTCGCCCAATGAGTCCTTGATATTTAGTCGTTTTCAGCCAATTTTGAGGATTTTTGAAAATTTCACTTTTTTATGAAATTATCCACTAAATGAGGTAATAATATGTGTGAAGGTACCCCAGGAGAGTTCCAAATGTGTGTTGGTAGAATATATATCCCACGGGGGTAAAATTGAAAAAAGTTGAAAAAATTTTTTTTTTGGACTTACTCATTTTTCCGGCGTTTATCACACTTTCAGATAGGGGAAATGTCAGTGAGTGTTCCGATTTCAGTTCCAGAGTGATTCGCCCAATGAGTCCTTGATATTTAGTTTTTTTCAGCCAATTTACTGGATTTTTGAAAATTTCACTTTATTGTGAAAATATCCACTAAATGAGGGAATAATATGTGTGAGGGTACCCCAGGAGAGTTCCAAATGTGTGTGGGTAGAATATATATCCCACAGGGGTAAAATTGAAAAAAGTTGAAAAAAAATTTTTTTGGGATTTAGTCATTTTTCCGGCGTTTATCAGACTTTCAGATAGGGGAAATGTCAGTGAGCGTTCCGATTTCAGTTCAAGAGCGATTCACCCAATGAGTCATTGATATTTAGTATTTTTCAGCCAATTTTCTGGATTTTTGAAAATTTCACTTTTTTGTGAAAATATCCACTACCTGAGGGAATAATATGTGTGAGGGTACCCCAGGAGAGTTCCAAATGTGTGTGGGTAGAATATATATCCCACTGGGGTAAAATTGAAAAAAGTTGAAAACATTTTTTTTTTGGACTCAGTCATTTTTCCTGCGTTTATCAGACTTTCAGATAGGGGAAATGTCAGTGAGCATTCCGATTTCAGTTCCAGAGCGATTCGCCCAATGAGTCCTTGATATTTAGTCGTTTAAAGCCAATTTTGTGGATTTTTGAAAATTTCACTTTTTTATGAAATTATCCACTAAATGAGGTAATAATATGTGTGATGGTACCCCAGGAGAGTTCCAAATGTGTGTTGGTAGAATATATATCCCACGGGGGTAAAATTGAAAAAAGTTGAAAACATTTTTTTTTTGGACTTACTCATTTTTCCGGCGTTTATCACACTTTCAGATAGGGGAAATGTCAGTGAGTGTTCCGATTTCAGTTCCAGAGTGATTCGCCCAATGAGTCCTTGATATTTAGTTTTTTTCAGCCAATTTACTGGATTTTTGAAAATTTCACTTTTTTGTGAAAATATCCACTAAATTAGGGAATAATATGTGTGAGGGTACCCCAGGAGAGTTCCTAATGTGTGTGGGTAGAATATATATCCCACGGGGGTACAATTGAAAAAAGTTGAAAAAAATTTTTTTTTGGACTTAGTTATTTTTCCTGCGTTTATCAGACTTTCAGATAGGGGAAATGTCAGTGAGCATTCCGATTTCAGTTCCAGAGCGATTCGCCCAATGAGTCCTTGATATTTAGTCGTTTTCAGCCAATTTTGAGGATTTTTGAAAATTTCACTTTTTTATGAAATTATCCACTAAATGAGGTAATAATATGTGTGAAGGTACCCCAGGAGAGTTCCAAATGTGTGTGGGTAGAATATATTTCCCACGGGGGTAAAATTGAAAAAAGTTGAAAAAATTTTTTTTTTGGACTTAGTCATTTTTCCGGCGTTTATCAGACTGTTAGATAAGGGAAATGTCAGTGAGTGTTCCGATTTCAGTTCCAGAGCGATTCGCCCAATGAGTCTTTGATATTTAGTCATTTTCATCCAATTTTCTGGATTTTTGAAAAATTCACTTTTTTGTGAAAATATCCACTAAATGAGGGAATAATATGTGTGAGGGTACCCCCAGGAGAGTTCCAAATGTGTGTGGGTAGAATATATATCCCACGGGGTAAAATTGAAAAAAGTTGAAAAAAATTTTTTTGGACTTAGTCATTTTTCTTGCGTTTATCAGACTTTCAGATAGGGGAAATGTCAGTGAGCATTCCGATTTCAGTTCCAGAGCGATTCGCCCAATGAGTCCTTGATATTTAGTCGTTTTCAGCCAATTTTCTGGATTTTTGAAAATTTCACTTTTTTGTGAAAATATCCACTAAATGAGGGAATAATATGTGTGAGGGTACCCCAGGAGAGTTCCAAATGTGTGTGGGTAGAATATATATCCCACGGGGGTAAAATTGGAAAAAGTTGAAAACATTTTTTTTTTTGGACTTAGTCATTTTTCCTGCGTTTATCAGACTTTCAGATAGGGGAAATGTCAGTGAGCATTCCGATTTCAGTTCCAGAGCGATTCGCCCAATGAGTCCTTGATATTTAGTCGTTTTCAGCCAATTTTGAGGATTTTAAAAAATTTCACTTTTTTATGAAATTATCCACTAAATGAGGTAATAATATGTGTGAAGGTACCCCAGGAGAGTTCCAAATGTGTGTTGGTAGAATATATATCCCACGGGGGTAAAATTGAAAAAAGTTGAAAAATTTTTTTTTTTGGACTTAGTCATTTTTCCGGCGTTTATCAGACTTTCAGATAGGGGAAATGTCAGTGAGCATTCCGATTTCAGTTCCAGAGCGATTCACCCAATGAGTACTTGATATTTAGTCTTTTTCAGCCAATTTTGTGGATTTTTGAAAATTTCACTTTTTTATGAAAATATCCACTAAATGAGGTAATAATATGTGTGAGGGTTCCCCAGGAGAGTTCCAAATGTGTGTGGGTAGAATGTATATTCCACGGGGGTAAAATTGAAAAAAGTTGAAAAAAATTTTTTTTGGGAGTTAGTCATTTTTCCCGCCTTTATCAGACTTTCATATAGGGGAAATGTCAGCGAGCGCTCCGATTTCAGTTCAAGAGCGATTCACCCAATGAGTCATTGATATTTAGTACTTTTCAGGCAATTTTCTGGATTTTTGAAAATTTCACTTTTTTGTGAAAATATCCACTAAATGAGGGAATAATATGTGTGAGGGTACCCCAGGAGAGTTCCAAATGTGTGTGGGTAGAATATATATCCCACGGGGGTAAAATTGAAAAAAGTTGAAAAAATTTTTTTTTTGACTTAGTCATTTTTCCTGAGTTTATCAGACTTTCAGATAGGGGAAATGTCAGTGAGCATTCCGATTTCAGTTCCAGATCGATTCGCCCAATGAGTCCTTGATATTTTGTCGTTTTCAGCCAATTTTCTGGATTTTTGAAAATTTCACTTTTTTTTGAAAATATCCACTAAATGAAGTAATAATATGTGTGAAAGTACCCCAGGAAAGTTCCAAATGTGTGTGGGTAGAATATATATCCCACAGGGTAAAACTGAAAAAAGTTGAAAAAAACTTTTTTTTGGACTTAGTCATTTTTCTGGCGTTTATCAGACTTTCAGATAGGGCAAATGTCAGTGAGCGTTCCAATTTCAGTTCCAGAGCGATTCGCCCAATGAGTCCTTGATATTTAGTCGCTTTTAGCCAATTTTCTAGATTTTTGAAAATTTCACTTTTTTGTGAAAATATCCACTAAATGAGGGAATAATATGTGTGAGGGTACCCCAGGAGAGTTCCAAATGTGTGTGGGTAGAATATATATCCCACGGGGGTAAAATTGAAAAAAGTTGAAAACATTTTTTTTTGGACTTAGTCATTTTTCCGACGTTTATCAGACTTTTAGATAGGGGAAATGTCAGTGAGTGTTCCGATTTCAGTTCCAGAGCGATTCGCCCAATGAGTCCTTGATATTTAGTCGTTTTCAGCCAATTTTCTGGATTTTTGAAAATTTCACTTTTTTGTGAAAATATCCACTAAATGAGGGAATAATATGTGTGAAGGTACCCCAGGAGCGTTCCAAATGTGTGTTGGTAGAATATATATCCCACGGGGGTAAAATTGAAAAAAGTTGAAAAAAATTTTTTTTTGGACTTAGTCATTTTTCTGGCGTTTATCAAACTTTCAGATACGGGAAATGTCAGTGAGCGTTCCGATTTCAGTTAAAGAGCGATTCGCCCAATGAGTCCTTGATATTTAATCTTTTTCAGCCAATTTTCTGGATTTTTGAAAATATCGCTTTTTTGTGAAAATATTCACTAAATGAGGGAATAATATGTGTGAGGGTACCCCAGGAGAGTTCCTAATGTGTGTGGGTAGAATATATATCCCACGGGGGTAAAATTGAAAAAAGTTGAAAAAATTTTTTTTTGGACTTAGTCATTTTTCCGGCGTTTATCAGACTTTCAGATTGGGGAAATGTCAGTGAGCGTTCCGATTTCAGTTCCAGAGCGATTCGCCCAATGAGTCCTTGATATTAAGTCGTTTTCAGTCAATTTTCTGGATTTTTGAAAATTTCACTTTTTTGTGAAAATATCCACTAAATGAGGGAATAATATGTGTGAGGGTACCCCAGGAGAGTTCCTAATGTGTGTGGGTAGAATATATATCCCACGGGGGTAAAATTGAAAAAAGTTGAAAACATTTTTTTTTTGGACTTAGTCATTTTTCCGGCGTTTATCAGACTTTCAGATAGGAGAAATGTCAGTGAGCATTCCGATTTCAGTTCCAGAGCGATTCACCCAATGAGTCCATGATATTTAGTCGTTTTCAGCCAATTTTGTAGATTTTTGTAAATTTCACTTTTTTATGAAAATATCCACTAAATGAGGTAATAATATGTGTGAGGGTACCCCAGGAGAGTTCCAAATGTGTGTGGGTAGAATGT
Source organism: Phyllobates terribilis (assembly GCF_046119375.1). Classification (NCBI taxonomy): domain Eukaryota; kingdom Metazoa; phylum Chordata; class Amphibia; order Anura; family Dendrobatidae; genus Phyllobates; species Phyllobates terribilis. The sequence continues at coordinate 14,900,553 of NW_027362775.1, read as the reverse complement.
ATATCCCATGGGGGTAAAATTGAAAAAAGTTGAAAAAAATTTTTTTTTTACTTAGTCATTTTTCCGGCGTTTATAAGACTTTCAGATAGGGCAAATGTCAGTGAGCATTCCGATTTCAGTTCCAGAGCGATTCGCCGAATGAGTTCTTGATATTTAGTCTTTTTCAGCCAATTTTCTGGATTTTTGAAAATTTCACTTTTTTGTGAAAATATCCACTAAATGAGGGAATAATATGTGTGAGGGTACCCCAGGAGAGTTCCTAATGTGTGTGGGTAGAATATATATCCCACGGGGGTAAAATTGAAAAAAGTTGAAAAAAATTTTTTTTTGGACTTAGTCATTTTTCCGACGTTTATCAGACTTTTAGATAGGGGAAATGTCAGTGAGCCTTCCGATTTCAGTTCCAGAGCGATTCGCCCAATGAGTCTTTGATATTTAGTCGTTTTCAGCCAATTTTCTGGATTTTTGAAAATTTCACATTTTTGTGAAAATATCTACTAAAGGAGGGAATAATATGTGTGAGGGTACCCCAGGAGAGTTCCAAATGTGTGTGGGTAGAATATGTATCCCACGGGGGTAAAATTGAAAAGAGTTGAAAACATTTTTTTTTTGGACTTAGTCATTTTTCCTGCGTTTATCAGACTTTCAGATAGGGGAAATGTCAGTGAGCATTCCGATTTCAGTTCCAGAGCGATTCGCCCAATGAGTCCTTGATATTTAGTCTTTTTCAGCCAATTTTCTGGATTTTTGAAAATTTCACTTTATTGTGAAAATATACACTAAATGAGGGAATAATATGTGTGAGGGTACCCCAGGAGAGTTCCAAATGTGTGTGGGTAGAATATACAGTATATCCCACGGGGGTAAAATTGAAAAAAGTTGAAAAAATTTTTTTTTTGTACTTAGTCATTTTTCCTGCGTTTATCAGACTTTCAGATAGGGGAAATGTCAGTGAGCATTCCGATTTCAGTTCCAGAGCGATTCACCCAATGAGTCCTTGATATTTAGTCGTTTTCAGCCAATTTTGTAGATTTTTGAAAATTTCACTTTTTTATGAAAATATCCGCTAAATGAGGTAATAATATGTGTGAGAGTACCCCAGGAGAGTTCCAAATGTGTGTGGGTAGAATGTATATCCCACGGGGGTAAAATTGAAAAAAGTTGAAAGAAATTTTTTTTTTACTTAGTCATTTTTCCGGCGTTTATAAGACTTTCAGATAGGGCAAATGTCAGTGAGCATTCCGATTTCAGTTCCAGAGCGATTCGCCGAATGAGTCCTTGATATTTAGTCTTTTTCAGCCAATTTTCTGGATTTTTGAAAATTTCACTTTATTGTGAAAATATACACTAAATGAGGTAATAATATGTGTGAGGGTACCCCAGGAGAGTTCCAAATGTGTGTGGGTAGAATATACAGTATATCCCACGGGGTAAAATTGAAAAAAGTTGAAATTTTTTTTTTTTGGACTTAGTCATTTTTCCGGCGTTTATCAGACTTTCAGATTGGGGAAATGTCAGTGAGCGTTCCGATTTCAGTTCCAGAGCGTTTCGCCCAATGAGTCCTTGATATTAAGTCGTTTTCAGCCAATTTTCTGGATTTTTGAAAATTTCACTTTTTTGTGAAAATATCCACTAAATGAGGGAATAATATGTGTGAAGGTACCCCAGGAGAGTTCCAAATGTGTGTTGGTAGAATATATATCCCACGGGGGTAAAATTGAAAAAAGTTGAAAAAATTTTTTTTTTTGTACTTAGTCATTTTTCCTGCGTTTATCAGACTTTCAGATAGGGGAAATGTCAGTGAGCATTCCGATTTCAGTTCCAGAGCGATTCACCCAATGAGTCCTTGATATTTAGTCGTTTTCAGCCAATTTTATAGATTTTTGAAATTGTCACTTTTTTATGAAAATATCCACTAAATGAGGTAATAATATGTGTGAGGGTACCCCAGGAGAGGTCCAAATGTGTGTGGGTAGAATGTATATCCCACGGGGGTAAAATTGAAAAAAGTTGAAAAAAACTTTTTTTTGGACTTAGTCATTTTTCCAGCGTTTATAAGACTTACATATATGGCAAATGTCAGTGAGCATTCTGATTTCAGTTCCAGAGTGATTCGCCCAATGAGTCCTTGATATTTAGTCGTTTTCAGCCAATTTTCCGGATTTTTGAAAATTTCACTTTTTTGTGAAAATATCCACTAAATGAGGGAATAATATGTGTGAAGGTAGCCCAGGAGAGTTCCAAATGTGTGTTGGTAGAATATATATCCCACGGGGGTAAAATTGAAAAAAGTTGAAAAAAATTTTTTTTTGGACTTAGTCATTTTTCCGGCGTTTATCAGACTTTCAGATAGGGGAAATGTCAGTGAGCGTTCTGATTTCAGTTCCAGAGCGATTCGCCCAATGAGTCCTTGATATTTTGTCTTTTTCAGCCAATTTTCTGGATTTTTGAAAATTTCACTTTTTTGTGAAAATATCCACTAAATGACGGAATAATATGTGTGAGGGTACCCCAGGAGAGTTCCAAATGTGTGTGGGTAGAATATACAGTATATCCCACGGGGTAAAATTGAAAAAAGTTGAAAAATTTTTTTTGGGGTTTGGGCTTAGTCATTTTTCCGGCGTTTATCAGACTTTCAGATAGGGGAAATGTCAGTGAGCGTTCTGATTTCAGTTCCAGAGCTATTCGCCCAATGAGTCCTTGATATTTAGTCATTTTCAGCCAATTTTCTGGATTTTTGAAAATTTCACTTTTTTGTGAAAATATCCACTAAATGATGTAATAATATGTGTGAGGGTACCCCAGGAGAGTTCCAAATGTGTGTTGGTAGAATATATATCCCACGGGGGTAAAATTGAAAAAAGTTGAAACATTTTTTTTTTGGACTTAGTCATTTTTCCGGCGTTTATCAGACTTTCAGATAGGGGAAATGTCAGTGAGCGTTCTGATTTCAGTTCCAGAGCGATTCGCCCAATGAGTCCTTGATATTTTGTCTTTTTCAGCCAATTTTCTGGATTTTTGAAAATTTCACTTTTTTGTGAAAATATCCACTAAATGACGGAATAATATGTGTGAGGGTACCCCAGGAGAGTTCCAAATGTGTGTGGGTAGAATATATATCCCACAGGGGTAAAATTGAAAAAAGTTGAAAAAAAATTTTTTTTGGACTTAGTCATTTTTCCGGCGTTTATCAGACTTTCAGATAGTGGAAATGTCAGTGAGCATTCCGATTTCAGTTCCAGAGCGATTCGCCCAATGAGTCCTTGATATTTAGTCTTTTTCAGCCAATTTTCTGGATTTTTGAAAATTTCACTTTATGGTGAAAATATACACTAAATGAGGGAATAATATGTGTCAGGGTACCCCAGGAGAGTTCCAAATGTGTGTGGGTAGAATATACAGTATATCCCACGGGGTAAAATTGAAAAAAGTTGAAAAAATTTTTTTGGGGTTTGGGCTTAGTCATTTTTCCGGCGTTTATCAGACTTTCAGATAGGGGAAATGTCAGTGAGCGTTCTGATTTCAGTTCCAGAGCGATTCGCCCAATGAGTCCTTGATATTTAGTCATTTTCAGCCAATTTTCTGGATTTTTGAAAATTTCACTTTTTTGTGAAAATATCCACTAAATGATGTAATAATATGTGTGAGGGTACCCCAGGAGAGTTCCAAATGTGTGTTGGTAGAATATATATCCCACGGGGGTAAAATTGAAAAAAGTTGAAACATTTTTTTTTTTGGACTTGGTCATTTTTCCGGCGTTTATCAGACTTTCAGATAGGGGAAATGTCAGTGAGCGTTCTGATTTCAGTTCCAGAGCGATTCGCCTAATGAGTCCTTGATATTTAGTCGTTTTCAGCCAATTTTCTGGATTTTTGAAAATTTCACTTTTTTGTGAAAATATCCACTAAATGAGGTAATAATATGTGTGAGGGTACCCCAGGAGAGTTCCAAATGTGTGTGGGTAGAATATATATCCCACAGGGGTAAAATTGAAAAAAGTTGAACAAATTTTTTTTTGGACTTAGTCATTTTTCCGGCGTTTATCAGACTTTCAGATAGGGCAAATATCAGTGAGTGTTCCGATTTCAGTTCCAGAGCGATTCGCCCAATGAGTCCTTGATATTTAGTCGTTTTCAGCCAATTTTCTGGATTTTTGAAAATTTCACTTTTTTGTGAAAATATCCACTAAATGAGGTAATAATATGTGTGAGGGTACCCCAAGAGAGTTCCAAATGTGTGTGGGTAGAATATATATCCCACAGGGGTAAAATTGAAAAAAGTTGAAAAAATTTTTTTTGGACTTAGTCATTTTTCCGCCGTTTATCAGACTTTCAGATAGGGGAAATGTCAGTGAGCGTTCCGATTTCAGTTCCAGAGCGATTCGCCCAATGAGTCCTTGATATTTTGTCTTTTTCAGCCAATTTTCTGGATTTTTGAAAATTTCACTTTTTTATGAAAATATCCACTAAATTAGGGAATAATATGTGTGAGGGTACCCCAGGAGAGTTCCAAATGTGTGTGGGTAGAATATATATCACACGGGGTAAAACTGAAAAAAGTTGAAAAAAACTTTTTTTTGGACTTAGTCATTTTTCCGGCGTTTATAAGACTTTCAGATAGGGCAAATGTAAGTGAGCGTTCCGATTTCAGTTCCAGAGCAATTCGCCCAATGAGTCCTTGATATTTAGTCGTTTTCAGCCAATTTTCTGGATTTTTGAAAATTTCACTTTTTTGTGAAAATATCCACTAAATGAGGTAATAATATGTGTGAGGGTACCCCAGGAGAGTTCCAAATGTGTGTGGGTAGAATATATATCCCACAGGGGTAAAATTGAAAAAAGATGAAAAATTTTTTTTTAGACTTAGTCATTTTTCCGGCGTTTATCAGACTTTCAGATAGGGCAAATATCAGTGAGCGTTCCGATTTCAGTTCCAGAGCAATTCGCCCAATGAGTCCTTGATATTAAGTCGTTTTCAGCCAATTTTCTGGATTTTTGAAAATTTCACTTTTTTGTGAAAATATCCACTAAATGAGGGAATAATATGTGTGAGGGTACCCCAGGAGAGTTCCAAATGTGTGTGGGTAGAATATGTATCCCATGGGGGTAAAATTGAAAAAAGTTGAAAACATTTTTTTTTTACTTAGTCATTTTTCCGTCGTTTATTAGACTTTCAGATATTGGACATGTCAGTGAGTGTTCCGATTTCAGTTCCAGAGCGATTCGCCCAATGAGTCCTTGATATTTTGTCTTTTTCAGCCAATTTTCTGGATTTTTGAAAATTTCACTTTTTTGTGAAAATATCCACTAAATGACGGAATAATATGTGTGAGGGTACCCCAGGAGAGTTCCAAATGTGTGTGGGTAGAATACATATCCCACAGGGGTAAAATTGAAAAAAGTTGAAAAAAATTTTTTTTTGGACTTAGTCATTTTTCCGGCGTTTATCAGACTTTCAGATAGTGGAAATGTCAGTGAGCATTCCGATTTCAGTTCCAGAGCGATTCGCCCAATGAGTCCTTGATATTTAGTCTTTTTCAGCCAATTTTCTGGATTTTTGAAAATTTCACTTTATGGTGAAAATATACACTAAATGAGGGAATAATATGTGTGAGGGTACCCCAGGAGAGTTCCAAATTTGTGTGGGTAGAATATATATCCCACGGGGGTAAAATTGAAAAAAGTTGAAAAAATTTATTTTTTGGACTTCGTCATTTTTCCGTCGTTTATCCGACTTTCAGATAGGGGAAATGTCAGTGAGCGTTCCGATTTCAGTTCCAGAGCGATTCGCCCAATGAGTCCTTGATATTTAGTCTTTTTCAGCCAATTTTCTGGATTTTTTAACATTTCACTTTTTTGTGAAAATATCCACTAAATGAGGGAATAATATGTGTGAGGGTACCCCAGGAGAGTTCCAAATGTGTGTGGGTAGAATATATATCGCACAGGGGTAAAATTGAAAAAAGTTGAAAAAAATTTTTTTTTGGACTTAGTCATTTTTCCGGCCTTTGTCAGACTTTAAGATAGGGGAAATGTCAGTGAGCGTTCCGATTTCAGTTCCAGAGTGATTCGCCCAATGAGTCCTTGATATTTAGTTGTTTTCAGCCAATTTTCTGGATTTTTGAAAATTTCACTTTTTTGTGAAAATATCCACTAAATGAGGGAATAATATGTGTGAGGGTACCCCAGGAGAGTTCCAAATGTGTGTGGGTAGAATATGTATCCCACGGGGGTAAAACTGAAAAAAGTTGAAAAAATGTTTTTTTTGGACATCGTCATTTTTCCGGCGTTTGTCAGACTTTCAGATTGGGGAAATGTCAGTGAGCGTTCCGATTTCAGTTCCAGAGTGATTCGCCCAATAGGTTCTTGATATTTAGTTGTTTTCAGCCAATTTTCTGGATTTTTGAAAATTTCACTTTTTTGTGAAAATATCCACTAAATGAGGGAATAATATGTGTGACGGTACCCCAGGAGTGTACCCCATATGTGTGTGGCTAGAATATATATCCCACAAGGGTAAAATTCAAAAAAGTTGTAAAAAATTTTTTTTTGGACTTAGTTATTTTTCTGGCGTTTGTCAGACTTTCAGATTGGGGAAATGTCAGTGAGCGTTCCGATTTCAGTTCCAGAGCGATTCGCCCAATGAGTTCTTGATATTTAGTCGTTTTCAGCCAATTTTTATGGATTTTTGAAAATTTAACTTTTTTGTGAAAATATCCACTAAATCAGGGAATAATATGTGTGAGGGTACCCCAGGAGAGTTCCAAATGTGTGTGGGTAGAATATATATCCCACAAGGGTAAAATTTAAAAAAGTTGGAAAAAAATATTTTTTGGACTTAGTCATTTTTCCAGCGTTTATCAGACTTTCAGGTAGGGGAAATGTCAGTGAGCATTCCGATTTCAGTTCCAGAGCGATTTGCCCAATGAGTCCTTGATATTTAGTCATTTTCAGCCAATTTTCTGGATTTTTGAAAATTTCATTTTTTTGTGAAAATATCCACTAAATGAGGGAATAATATGTGTGAGGGTACCCCAGGAGAGTTCCAAATGTGTGTGGGTAGAATATGTATCCCACGGGGGTAAAACTGAAAAAAGTTGAAAAAATGTTTTTTTTGGACATCGCCATTTTTCCGGCGTTTGTCAGACTTTCAGATTGGGGAAATGTCAGTGAGCGTTCCGATTTCAGTTCCAGAGTGATTCGCCCAATAGGTTCTTGATATTTAGTTGTTTTCAGCCAATTTTCTGGATTTTTGAAAATTTCACTTTTTTGTGAAAATATCCACTAAATGAGGGAATAATATGTGTGAGGGTACCTCAGGAGAGTTCCAAATGTGTGTGGGTAGAATATATATCCCACGGGGGTAAAATTTAAAAAAGTTTAAAAAATTTTTTTATGGACTTAGTCATTTTTCCGGAGTGCATAAGACTTTCAGATAGGGCAAATGTCAGTGAGCGTTCCGATTTCAGTTCCAGAGCAATTCGCCCAATGAGTCCTTGATATTAAGTCGTTTTCAGACCATTTTCTGGATTTTTGAAAATTTCACTTTTTTGTGAAAATATCCACTAAATGAGGGAATAATATGTGTGAAGGTACCCCAGGAGAGTTCCAAATGTGTGTTGGTAGAATATATATCCCACGGGGGTAAAATTGAAAAAAGTTGAAAAAATTTTTTTTTTGGACTTAGTCATTTTTCCGGCGTTTATCAGACTTTCAGATAGGGCAAATATCAGTGAGCATTCCGATTTCAGTTCCAGAGCGATTCGCCCAATGAGTCCTTGATATTAAGTCGTTTTCAGCCAATTTTCTGGATTTTTGAAAATTTCACTTTTTTGTGAAAATATCCACTAAATGAGGGAATAATATGTGTGACGGTACCCCAGGAGAATTCCAAATTATTAAACAACATGTATGTAAGTACATGGATAAGAATGAAGTGATTAACCAGAGTCAGCATGGGTTTGTAACTAACAAGTCATGTCAGACTAACTTAATTTCCTTCTATGACAGAATCACTGACTGGGTGGATCAGGGAAATGCTGTAGATATAGTATATCTTGACTTCAGCAAAGCATTTGACAAAGTATCTCACACCATCCTTATTGAAAAAATGACCAAGTATGCAATGGACCAGGCAACTGTTAGGTGGATTCATAACTGGCTTAGTGATCGGACTCAAAGGGTGGTTGTAAATGGCTTCACATCCAGCTGGATGAATGTCTCAAGTGGGGTACCACAGGGCTCCGTCCTGGGACCTGTATTGTTCAACATCTTTATCAATGATTTAGATGAAGGAATTGAGGGTAAACTGATTAAATTTGCTGATGACACAAAGCTAGGAGGGATAGCTAATACTAGAGAAGAGAGAGAGAGGATTCAAAAAGACCTAAATAAACTGGAGCAGTGGGCAGCAACCAACAGAATGGTTTTTAACAGGGAAAAATGCAAAGTACTACATCTGGGCAATAAAAATGAAAAACGCATATACAAAATGGGAGGAATAGAGCTAAGCAACAGTACATGTGAAAAAGACTTAGGTATACTAATAGATCATAGACTGAACATGAGTCAACAGTGTGATGCAGCAGCAAAAAAGGCAAATACAATTCTGGGATGTATTAACAGAAGCATACAGTCTAGATCACGTGAAGTCATTATCGGTCTTTACTCCTCTTTGGTCAGACCTCATCTGGAATACTGTGTACAGTTTTGGGCACCACATTTTAAAAAAGACATAGACAAACTGGAGCAAGTTCAGAGAAGAGCGACCAGAATGGTGACTGGTCTGCAAACCATGTCCTATGAGGAACGGTTGCAGGATTTGGGAATGTTTAGCTTGCAAAAAAGAAGACTGAGAGGAGACTTAATAGCTGTCTACAAATATGTCAAGGGCTGTCACATTGTAGAAGGATCATCTTTATTCTCATTTGCACAAGGAAAGACTAGAAGCAATGGGATGAAACTAAATGGGAGGAGACACAGATTAGATATTAGAAAAAACTTTTTGACAGTTAGGGTGATTAATGAGTGGAACAGGCTGCCACGAGAGGTGGTGAGTTCCCCTTCAATGGACGTCTTCAAACAGAGGCTGGACAGACATCTGTCTGAGATGATCTAGTGAATCCTGCTTTGAGCAGGGGGTTGGACCAGATGACCCAGGAGGTCCCTTCCAACTTTACCATTCTATGATTCTATGATTCTATGTGTGTGGCTAGAATATATATCCCACGGGGGTAAAATTCAAAAAAGTTGAAAAAAATTTTTTTTTGGACTTAGTCATTTTTCCAGCGTTTATCAGACTTTCAGATAGGGGAAATGTCAGTGAGCATTCGGATTTCAGTTCCAGAGCGATTCGCCCAATGAGTCCTTGATATTTAGTCTTTTTCAGCCAATTTTCTGGATTTTTGAAAATTTCACTTTTTTGTGAAAATATCCACTAAATGAGGGAATAATATGTGTGAGGGTACCCCAGGAGAGTTCCAAATGTGTGTGGGTAGAATATGTATCCCACGGGGGTAAAATTTAAAAAAGTTGAAAACATTTTTTTTTTACTTAGTCATTTTTCCGTCGTTTATCAGACTTTCAGATATTGGAAATGTCAGTGAGTGTTCCGATTTCAGTTCCAGAGCGATTCGCCCAATGAGTCCTTGATATTTAGTCGTTTTCAGCCAATTTTCTGGATTTTTGAAAATTTCACTTTTTTGTGAAAATATCCACTAAATGAGGTAATAATATGTGTGAGGGTACCCCAGGAGTGTACCCCAAATGTGTGTGGCTAGAATATATATCCCACAAGGGTAAAATTTAAAAAAGTTGGAAAAAAATATTTTTTGGACTTAGTCATTTTTCCAGCGTTTATCAGACTTTCAGATAGGGGAAATGTCAGTGAGCATTCCGATTTCAGTTCCAGAGCGATTTGCCCAATGAGTCCTTGATATTTAGTCATTTTCAGCCAATTTTCTGGATTTTTGAAAATTTCACTTTTTTGTGAAAATATCCACTAAATGAGGGAATAATATGTGTGAGGGTTCCCCAGGAGAGTTCCAAATGTGTGTGGGTAGAATGTATATCCCACGGTGGTTAAACTGAAAAAAGTTGAAAAAATGGTTTTTTTGGACTTAGTCATTTTTCCGGCGTTTGTCAGACTTTCAGATTGGGGAAATGACAGTGAGCGTTCCGATTTCAGTTCCAGAGCGATTCGCCCAATGAGTTCTTGATATTTAGTCGTTTTCAGCCAATTTTCTGGATTTTTGAAAATTTCACTTTTTTGTGAAAATATCCACTAAATGAGGGAATAATATGTGTGAGGGTACCCCAGGAGAGTTCCAAATGTGTGTGGGTAGAATATATATCCCACGGGGGTAAAATTGAAAATAGTTGAAAAAAATTTTTTTTTGGACTTCGTCATTTTTCCGGCGTTTATCAGACTTTCTCATAGGGGAAATGTCAGTGAGCGTTCCGATTTCAGTTCCAGAGCGATTCGCCCAATGAGTCCTTTATATTTAGTCTTTTTCAGCCAATTTTCTGGATTTTTTAACATTTCACTTTTTTGTGAAAATATCCACTAAATGAGGGAATAATATGTGTGAGGGTAACCCAGGAGAGTTCCAAATCTGTGTGGGTAGAATATATTTCCCACGGGGGTATAATTGAAAAAAGTTGAAAAAATTTTTTTTTGGACTTAATCATTTTTCCTGCGTTTATCACACTTTCAGATAGGGGAAATGTCAGTGAGCGTTCCGATTTCATTTCCAGAGCGATTCGCCCAATGAGTCCTTGATATTTAGTCTTTTTCTGCCAATTTTCTGGATTTTTGAAAATTTCACTTTTTTGAGAAAATATCCACTAAATAAGGGAATAATATGTGTGAGGGTACCCCAGGAGAGTTCCAAATGTGTGTGGGTAGAATATATATCGCACGGGGGTAAAATTAAAAAAAAGTTTAAAAAATTTTTTTTTGGACTTAGTCATTTTTCCGGCGTTTGTCAGACTTTCAGATAGTGGAAATGTCAGTGAGCGTTCCGATTTCAGTTCCAGAGCAATTCGCCCAATGAGTCCTTGATATTTAGTCGTTTTTCAGCCAATTTTATGGATTTTTGAAAATTTCACTTTATTGTGAAAATATACACTAAATGAGGGAATAATATGTGTGAGGGTACCCCAGGAGAGTTCCAAATTTGTGTGGGTAGAATATACAGTATATCCCACGGGGTAAAATTGAAAAAAGTTGAAGAAATTTTTTTTTGGACTTAGTCATTTTTCCGGCGTTTGTCAGACTTTCAGATTGGGGAAATGTCAGTGAGCATTCCGATTTCAGTTTCAGAGCGATTCGCCCAATGAGTTCTTGATATTTAGTCGTTTTCAGCCAATTTTCGGGATTTTAGAAAATTTCACTTTTTTGTGAAAATATCCACTAAATCAGGGAATAATATGTGTGAGGGTACCCCAGGAGAGTTCCAAATGTGTGTGGGTAGAATATATATCCCACGGGGGTAAAATTGAAAAAAGTTGAAAAATTTTTTTTTTTGGACTTCGTCATTTTTCCGGCGTTTATCAGACTTTCTGATAGGGGAAATGTCAGTGAGCGTTCCGATTTCAGTTCCAGGGCGATTCGCCCAATGAGTCCTTGATATTTAGTCTTTTTCAGCCAATTTTCTGGATTTTTTAACATTTCACTTTTTTGTGAAAATATCCACTAAATGAGGGAATAATATGTGTGAGGGTACCCCAGGAGAGTTCCAAATGTGTGTGGGTAGAATATATATCGCACAGGGGTAAAATTGAAAAAAGTTGAAAAAAATTTTTTTTTGGACTTACTCATTTTTCCGGCCTTTGTCAGACTTTAAGATTGGGGAAATGTTAGTGAGCATTCCAATTTCAGTTCCAGAGCGATTCGCCCAATGAGTTCTTGATATTTAGTCTTTTTCAGCCAATTTTCTGGATTTTTGAAAATTTCACTTTTTTGTGAAAATATCCACTAAATGAGGGAATAATATGTGTGAGGGTACCCCAGGAGAGTTCCAAATGTGTGTGGGTAGAATATGTATCCCACGGGGTAAAATTGAAAAAAGTTGAAGAAATTTTTTTTTGGACTTAGTCATTTTTCCGGCGTTTATCAGACTTTCAGATAGGGCAAATGTCAGTGAGCGTTCCGATTTCAGTTCCAGCGCAATTCGCCCAATGAGTCCTTGATATTAAGTCGTTTTCAGCCCATTTTTTGGATTTTTGAAAATTTCACTTTTTTGTGAAAATATCCACTAAATGAGGGAATAATATGTGTGAGGGTACCCCAGGAGAGTTCCAAATGTGTGTGGGTAGAATATGCATCCCACGGGGGTAAAACTGAAAAAAGTTGAAAAAATGTTTTTTTGGACTTAGTCATTTTTCCGGCGTTTGTCAGAATTTCAAATTGGGGAAATGTCAGTGAGCATTCCGATTTCAGTTCCAGAGCGATTCGCCCAATGAGTTCTTGATATTTAGTCGTTTTCAGCCAATTTTCTGGATTTTTGAAAATTTCACTTTTTTGTGAAAATATCCACTAAATGAGGGAATAATATGTGTGAGGGTACCCCAGGAGAGTTCCAAATGTGTGTGGGTAGAATATGTATCCCACGGGGGTAAAACTGAAAAAAGTTGAAAAAATGTTTTTTTTGGACATCGTCATTTTTCCGGCGTTTGTCAGACTTTCAGATTGGGGAAATGTCAGTGAGCATTCCGATTTCAGTTCCAGAGTGATTCACCCAATAGGTTCTTGATATTTAGTTGTTTTCAGCCAATTTTCTGGATTTTTGAAAATTTCACTTTTTTGTGAAAATATCCACTAAATGAGGGAATAATATGTGTGAGGGTACCTCAGGAGAGTTCCAAATGTGTGTGGGTAGAATATATATCCCACGGGGGTAAAATTTAAAAAAGTTGAAAAAATTTTTTTTTGGACTTAGTCATTTTTCCGGAGTATATAAGACTTTCAGATAGGGGAAATGTCAGTGAGCATTCCGATTTCAGTTCCAGAGCGATTTGCCCAATGAGTTCTTGATATTTAGTCATTTTCAGCCAATTTTCTGGATTTTTGAAAATTTCACTTTTTTGTGAAAATATCCACTAAATGAGGGAATAATATGTGTGAGGGAACCCCAGGAGAGTTCCAAATGTGTGTGGGTAGAATATGTATCCCACGGGGGTAAAATTGAAAAAAGTTGAAAAAATGTTTTTTTTGGACTTAGTCATTTTTCCGGCGTTTGTCAGACTTTCAGATTGGGGAAATGTCAGTGAGCGTTCCGATTTCAGTTCCAGAGCAATTCGCCCAATGAGTTCTTGATATTTAGTCGTTTTCAGCCAATTTTCGGGATTTTTGAAAATTTCACTTTTTTGTGAAAATATCCACTAAATGAGGGAATAATATGTGTGAGGGTACCCCAGGAGAGTTCCAAATGTGTGTGGGTAGAATATATATCCCACGGGGGTATAATTGAAAAAAGTTGAAGAAATTTTTTTTTGGACTTAGTCATTTTTCCGGCGTTTATCAGACTTTCAGATAGGGCAAATGTCAGTGAGCGTTCCGATTTCAGTTCCAGAGCAATTCGCCCAATGAGTCCTTGATATTAAGTCGTTTTCAGCCCATTTTCTGGATTTTTGAAAATTTCACTTTTTTGTGAAAATATCCACTAAATGAGGGAATAATATGTGTGAAGGTACCCCAGGAGAGTTCCAAATGTGTGTTGGTAGAATATATATCCCACGGGGGTAAAATTGAAAAAATTTGAAAACATTTTTTTTTTACTTAGTCATTTTTCCGTCGTTTATCAGACTTTCAGATATTGGAAATGTCAGTGAGTGTTCCGATTTCAGTTCCAGAGCGATTCGCCCAATGAGTCCTTGATATTTAGTCGTTTTCAGCCAATTTTCTGGATTTTTGAAAATTTCACTTTTTTGTGAAAATATCCACTAAATGAGGTAATAAATAATATGTGTGAGGGTACCCCAGGAGAGTTCCAAATGTGTGTGGGTAGAATATATATCCCACAGGGTTAAAATTGAAAAAAGTTGAAAAATTTTTTTTTGGACTTAGTCATTTTTCCGGCGTTTATCAGACTTTCAGATAGGGCAAATATCAGTGAGCGTTCCGATTTCAGTTCCAGAGCGATTCGCCCAATGAGTCCTTGATATTAAGTCGTTTTCAGCCAATTTTCTGGATTTTTGAAAATTTCACTTTTTTTGTGAAAATATCCACTAAATGAGGGAATAATATGTGTGAGGGTACCCCAGGAGAGTTCCAAATGTGTGTGGGTAGAATATATATCCCACAAGGGTAAAATTCAAAAAAGTTGGAAAAAAATTTTTTTTGGACTTAGTCATTTTTCCAGCGTTTATCAGACTTTCAGATAGGGGAAATGTCAGTGAGCATTCCGATTTCAGCTCCAGAGCGATTTGCCCAATGAGTCCTTGATATTTAGTCATTTTCAGCCAATTTTCTGGATTTTTGAAAATTTCACTTTTTTGTGAAAATATCCACTAAATCAGGGAATAATATGTGTGAGGGTACCCCAGGAGAGTTCCAAATGTGTGTGGGTAGAATATGTATCCCACGGGGGTAAAACTGAAAAAAGTTGAAAAAATGTTTTTTTTGGACATCGTCATTTTTCCGGCGTTTGTCAGACTTTCAGATTGGGGAAATGTCAGTGAGCGTTCCGATTTCAGTTCCAGAGTGATTCGCCCAATAGGTTCTTGATATTTAGTTGTTTTCAGCCAATTTTCTGGATTTTTGAAAATTTCACTTTTTTGTGAAAATATCCACTAAATGAGGGAATAATATGTGTGAGGGTACCTCAGGAGAGTTCCAAATGTGTGTGGGTAGAATATATATCCCACGGGGGTAAAATTTAAAAAAGTTGAAAAAATTTTTTTTTGGACTTAGTCATTTTTCCGGAATATATAAGACTTTCAGATAGGGGAAATGTCAGTGAGCGTTCCGATTTCAGTTCCAGAGCGATTCGCCCAATGAGTTCTTGATATTTAGTCTTTTTCAGCCAATTTTCTGGATTTTTGAAAATTTCACTTTTTTGTGAAAATATCCACTAAATGAGGGAATAATATGTGTGAGGGTAACCCAGGAGAGTTCCAAATCTGTGTGGGTAGAATATATTTCCCACGGGGGTATAATTGAAAAAAGGTGAAAAATTTTTTTTTGGACTTAATCATTTTTCCTGCATTTATCAGTCTTTCAGATAGGTGAAATGTCATTGAGCGTTCCGATTTCAGTTCCAGAGCGATTCGTACAATGAGTCCTTGATATTTAGTCTTTTTCAGCCAATTTTCTGGATTTTTGAAAATTTCACTTTTTTGTGAAAATATCCACTAAATGAGGGAATAATATGTGTGAGGGTACCCCAGGAGAGTTCCAAATGTGTGTGGGTAGAATATATATCCCACGGGGGTAAAATTGAAAAAAGTTGAAAAAATTATTGTTTGGACTTAGTCATTTTTCCGGCGTTTATCAGACTTTCAGATAGGGGAAATGTCAGTGAGCGTTCCGATTTCAGTTCCAGAGCGTTTCGCCCAATGAGTCCTTGATATTTAGTCTTTTTCAGCCAATTTTCTGGATTTTTGAAAATTTCACTTTTTTGTGAAAATATCCACTAAATGAGGGTATAATATGTGTGAGGGTACCCCAGGAGAGTTCCAAATGTGTGTGGGTAGAATATATATCCCACGGGGGTAAAATTTAAAAAAGTTGAAACATTTTTTTTTTGGACTTAGTCATTTTTCCGGCGTTTATCAGACTTTCAGATAGGGGAAATGTCAGTGAGCGTTCCGATTTCATTTCCAGAGCGATTCGCCCAATGAGTCCTTGCTATTTACTCTTTTTCAGCCAATTTTCTGGATTTTTGAAAATGTCACTTTTTTGTGAAAATATCCACTAAATGAGGGAACAATATGTGTGAGGGTACCCCAGGAGAGTTCCAAATGTGTGTGGGTAGAATGTATTTCCCACGGGGGTATAATTGAAAAAAGTTGAAAATTTTTTTTTTTTGACTTAGTCATTTTCCGGCGTTTATCAGACTTTCAGATAGGGGAAATGTCAGTGAGCGTTCCGATTTCAATTACAGAGCGATTCGCCCAATGAGTCCTTGATATTTAGCCTTTTTCAGCCAATTTTCTGGATTTTTGAAAATTTCACTTTTTTGTGAAAATATCCACTAAATGAGGGAATAATATGTGTGAGGGTACCCCAGGAGAGTTCCAAATGCGTGTGGGTAGAATATATTTCCCACGGGGGTATAATTGAAAAAAGTTGAAAAATTTTTTTTTTGGACTTAATCATTTTTCCTGCGGTTATCAGACTTTCAGATAGGGGAAATGTCAGTGAGCGTTCCGATTTCATTTCCAGAGCGATTCGCCCAATGAGTCCTTGATATTTAGTCTTTTTCAGCCAATTTTCTGGATTTTTGAAAATTTCACTTTTTTGTGAAAATATCCACTAAATGAGGGAATAATATGTGTGAGGGTACCCCAGGAGAGTTCCAAATGTGTGTGGGTAGAATATGTATCCCACGGGGCTAAAACTGAAAAAAGTTGAAAAAATGTTTTTTTGGACATCGTCATTTTTCCGGCGTTTGTCAGACTTTCAGATTGGGGAAATGTCAGTGAGCGTTCCGATTTCAGTTCCAGAGTGATTCGCCCAATGAGTTCTTGATATTTAGTTAATTTCAGCCAATTTTCTGGATTTTTGAAAATTTCACTTTTTTGTGAAAATATCCACTAAATGAGGGAATAATATGTGTGAGGGTACCTCAGGAGAGTTCCAAATGTGTGTGGGTAGAATATATATCCCACGGGGGTAAAATTTAAAAAAGTTGAAACATTTTTTTTTTGGACTTAGTCATTTTTCCGGCGTTTATCAGACTTTCAGATAGGGGAAATGTCAGTGAGCGTTCCGATTTCATTTCCAGAGCGATTCGCCCAATGAGTCCTTGCTATTTACTCTTTTTCAGCCAATTTTCTGGATTTTTGAAAATGTCACTTTTTTGTGAAAATATCCACTAAATGAGGGAAGAATATGTGTGAGGGTACCCCAGGAGAGTTCCAAATGTGTGTGGGTAGAATGTATTTCCCACGGGGGTATAATTGAAAAAAGTTGAAAATTTTTTTTTTTTGACTTAGTCATTTTCCGGCGTTTATCAGACTTTCAGATAGGGGAAATGTCAGTGAGCGTTCCGATTTCAATTACAGAGCGATTCGCCCAATGAGTCCTTGATATTTAGCCTTTTTCAGCCAATTTTCTGGATTTTTGAAAATTTCACTTTTTTGTGAAAATATCCACTAAATGAGGGAATAATATGTGTGAGGGTACCCCAGGAGAGTTCCAAATGCGTGTGGGTAGAATATATTTCCCACGGGGGTATAATTGAAAAAAGTTGAAAAATTTTTTTTTTGGACTTAATCATTTTTCCTGCGGTTATCAGACTTTCAGATAGGGGAAATGTCAGTGAGCGTTCCGATTTCATTTCCAGAGCGATTCGCCCAATGAGTCCTTGATATTTAGTCTTTTTCAGCCAATTTTCTGGATTTTTGAAAATTTCACTTTTTTGTGAAAATATCCACTAAATGAGGGAATAATATGTGTGAGGGTACCCCAGGAGAGTTCCAAATGTGTGTGGGTAGAATATGTATCCCACGGGGCTAAAACTGAAAAAAGTTGAAAAAATGTTTTTTTGGACATCGTCATTTTTCCGGCGTTTGTCAGACTTTCAGATTGGGGAAATGTCAGTGAGCGTTCCGATTTCAGTTCCAGAGTGATTCGCCCAATGAGTTCTTGATATTTAGTTAATTTCAGCCAATTTTCTGGATTTTTGAAAATTTCACTTTTTTGTGAAAATATCCACTAAATGAGGGAATAATATGTGTGAGGGTACCTCAGGAGAGTTCCAAATGTGTGTGGGTAGAATATATATCCCACGGGGGTAAAATTGAAAAAAGTTGAAAAAAATTTTTTTTTTGACTTAGTCATTTTTCCGGCGTTTATCAGACTTTCAGATAGGGGAAATGTCAGTGAGCGTTCCGATTTTAGTTCCAGAGCGATTCGCCCAATGAGTCCTTGATATTTATTCTTTTTCAGCCAATTTTCTGGATTTTTTAACATTTCACTTTTTTGTGAAAATATCCACTAAATGAGGGAATAATATGTGTGAGGGTAACCCAGGAGAGTTCCAAATGTGTGTGGGTAGAATATATATCGCACGGGGGTAAAATTAAAAAAAAGTTTAAAAAATTTTTTTTTGGACTGTCATTTTTCCGGAGTGCATAAGACTTTCAGATAGGGGAAATGTCAGTGAGAGTTCTGATTTCAGTTCCAGAGCGTTTCGCCCAATGAGTGCTTGATATTTAGTCTTTTTCAGCCAATTTTATGGATTTTTGAAAATTTCACTTTTTTGTGAAAATATCCACTAAATGAGGGAATAATATGTGTGAGGGTACCCCAGGAGAGTTCCAAATGTGTGTGGGTAGAATATATTTCCCACGGGGGTATAATTGAAAAAAGTTGAAAAATTTTTTTTTTTGGACTTAGTCATTTTTCCTGAGTTTATCAGACTTTCAGATAGGGGAAATGTCAGTGAGCATTCCGATTTCAGTTCCAGAGCGATTTGCCCAATAAGTTCTTGATATTTAGTCATTTTCAGCCAATTTTCTGGATTTTTGAAAATTTCACTTTTTTGTGAAAATATCCACTAAATGAGGGAATAATATGTGTGAGGGTACCCCAGGAGAGTTCCAAATGTGTGTGGGTAGAATATATATCCCACGGGGGTAAAATTGAAAAAAGTTTAAAAAAATTTTTTTTTGGACTTAGTCATTTTTCCGGAGTGTATAAGACTTTCAGATAGGGGAAATGTCAGTGAGCGTTCCGATTTCAGTTCCAGAGCGATTTGCCCAATGAGTTCTTGATATTTAGTCATTTTCAGCCAATTTTCTGGATTTTTGAAAATTTCACTTTTTTGTGAAAATATCCACTAAATGAGGGAATAATATGTGTGAGGGTACCCCAGGAGAGTTCCAAATGTGTGTGGGTAGAATATGTATCCCACGGGGGTAAAACTGAAAAAAGTTGAAAAAATGTTTTTTTGGACTTAGTCATTTTTCCGGCGTTTGTCAGACTTTCCGATTGGGGAAATGTCAGTGAGCATTCCGATTTCAGTTCCAGAGTGATTCGCCCAATGAGTTCTTGATATTTAGTCGTTTTCAGCCAATTTTCTGGATTTTTGAAAATTTCACTTTTTTGTGAAAATATCCACTAAATGAGGGAATAATATGTGTGAGGGTACCCCAGGAGAGTTCCAAATGTGTGTGGGTAGAATATGTATCCCAAGGGGGTAAAACTGAAAAAAGTTGAAAAAATGTTTTTTTTGGACATCGTCATTTTTCCGGCGTTTGTCAGACTTTCAGATTGGGGAAATGTCAGTGAGCATTCCGATTTCAGTTCCAGAGTGATTCGCCCAATGAGTTCTTGATATTTAGTTGTTTTCAGCCAATATTCTGGATTTTTGAAAATTTCACTTTTTTGTGAAAATATCCACTAAATGAGGGAATAATATGTGTGAGGGTACCCCAGGAGAGTTCCAAATGTGTGTGGGTAGAATATATATCGCACGGGGGTAAAATTAAAAAAAAGTTTAAAAAATTTTTTTTTGGACTTAGTCATTTCTCCGGAGTGCATAAGACTTTCAGATAGGGGAAATGTCAGTGAGCGTTCCGATTTCAGTTCCAGAGCGATTCGCCCAATGAGTCCTTGATATTTATTCTTTTTCAGCCAATTTTCTGGATTTTTGAAAATTTCACTTTTTTGTGAAAATATCCACTAAATGAGGGAATAATATGTGTGAGGGTACCCCAGGAGAGTTCCAAATGTGTGTGGGTAGAATATATTTCCCACGGGGGTATAATTGAAAAAAGTTTAAAAAATTTTTTTTTTGGACTTAATCATTTTGCCTGCGTTTATCAGACTTTCAGATAGGGGAAATGTCAGTGAGCGTTCCGATTTCATTTCCAGAGCGATTCGCCCAATGATTCCTTGATATTTAGTCTTTTTCAGCCAATTTTCTGGATTTTTGAAAATTTCACTTTTTTGTGAAAATATCCACTAATTGAGGGAATAATATGTGTGAGGGTACCCCAGGAGAGTTCCAAATGTGTGTGGGTAGAATATATATCCTACGGGGGTAAAATTGAAAAAAGGTAAAAAAATTTTTTTTTGGACTTAGTCATATTTCCGGCGTTTATCAGGCTTTCAGATAGGGGAAATGTCAGTGAGCGTTCCGATTTCATTTCTAGAGCGATTCGCCCAATGAGTCCTTGATACTTAGTCTTTTTCAGCCAATTTTCTGGATTTTTGATAATTTCACTTTTTTGTGAAAATATCCACTAAATGAGGGAATAATATGTGTGAGGGTACCCCAGGAGAGTTCCAAATGTGTGTGGGTAGAATATATATCTCTCGGGGATAAAATTGAAAAAAGTTGAAAAAAATTTTTTTTTTTGGACTTAGTCATTTTTCTGGCGTTTATCAGACTTTCAGATTGGGGAAATGTCAGTGAGCGTTCCGATTTCATTTCCAGAGCGATTCGCCCAATGAGTTCCTGATATTTAGTCGTTTTCAGCCAATTTTCTGGATTTTTGAAAATTTCACTTTTTTGTGAAAATATCCCCTAAATGAGGGAATAATATGTTTGAGGGTACCTCAGGAGAGTTCCAAATGTGTGTGGGTAGAATATATATCCCACGGGGGTAAAATTTAAAAAAGTTGAAAAAATTTTTTTTTGGACTTAGTCATTTTTCCGGATTGTATAAGACTTTCAGATAGGGGAAATGTCAGTGAGCGTTCCAATTTCAGTTCCAGAGCGATTCGCCCAATGAGTTCTTGATATTTAGTCGTTTTCAGCCAATTTTCTGGATTTTTGAAAATTTCACTTTTTTGTGAAAATATCCACTAAATGAGGGAATAATATGTGTGAGGGTACCCCAGGAGAGTTCCAAATGTGTGTGGGTAGAATATATATCCCACGGGGGTAAAATTGAAAAAAGTTTAAAAAAATTTTTTTTTGGACTTAGTCATTTTTCCGGCTTTTATCAGACTTTCAGATAGGGGAAATGTCAGTGAGCGTTCCGATTTCTTTTCCAGAGCGATTCGCCCAATGAGTCCTTGATATTTAGTCGTTTTCAGCCAATTTTCTGGATTTTTGAAACTTTTACTTTTTTGGGAAAATATCCACTAAATGAGGGAATAATATGTGTGAGGGTACCCCAGGAGAGTTCCAAATTTGTGTGGGTAGAATATATATCCCACGGGGGTAAAATTAAAAAAAAGTTGAAAAAAAATTTTTCTTGGCCTTTGTCATTTTTCCGGCGTTTATCAGACTTTCAGATAGGGGAAATTTGAGTGAGCGTTCCGATTTCAGTTCCAGAGTGATTCACCCAATGAGTCCTTGATATTTAGTCATTTTCAGCCAATTTTCTGGATTTTTGAAAATTTCACTTTTTTGTGAAAATATCCACTAAATGAGGGAATAATATGTGTGAGGGTGCCCCAGGAGAGTTCCAAATGTGTGTGGGTAGAATATATATCCCACGGGGGTAAAATTGAAAAAAGTTTAAAAATTTTTTTTTTTGGACTTATTCATTTTTCCGGCGTTTATCAGACTTTCAGATAGGGGAAATGTGAGTGAGCGTTCCGATTTCAGTTCGAGAGTGATTCGCCCAATGAGTCCTTGATATTTAGTCGTTTTCAGCCAATATTTTGGATTTTTGAAAATTTTACTTTTTTGTGAAAATATCCACTAAATGAGGGAATAATATGTGTGAGGGTACCCCAGGAGAGTTCCAAATGTGTGTGGGTAGAATATATATCCTACGGGGGTAAAATTGAAAAAAGTTGAAAAAATTTTTTTCATGGACTTAGTCATTTTTCCGGCGTTTATCAGACTTTCAGATAGGGGAAATGTGAGTGAGCGTTCCGATTTCAGTTCCAGAGTGATTCGCCCAATGAATCCTTGATATTTAGTCGTTTTCAGCCAATATTTTGGATTTTTGAAAATTTCACTTTTTTGTGAAAATATCCACTAAATGAGGGAATAATATGTGTGAGGGTACCCCAGGAGAGTTCCAAATGTGTATGGGTAGAATATATATCCCACGGGGTAAAATTGAAAAAAGTTGAAAAATTTTTTTTTTTGGACTTAGTCATTTTTCCGGTGTTTATCAGACTTTCAGATAGGACAAATGTCAGTAAGCGTTCCGATTTCTGTTCCAGAGCGATTCGCCCAATGAGTCCTTGATATTTAGTCGTTTTCAGCCAATTTTCTGGATTTTTGAAACTTTTACTTTTTTGGGAAAATATCCACTAAATGAGGGAATAATATGTGTGAGGGTACTCCAGGAGAGTTCCAAATTTGTGGGGGTAGAATATATATCCCACGGGGGTAAAATTAAAAAAAAGTTGAAAAAATTTTTTTCTTGGACTTTGTCATTTTTCCGGCGTTTATCAGACTTTCAGATAGGGTAAATTTGAGTGAGCGTTCCGATTTCAGTTCCAGAGTGATTCACCCAATGAGTCCTTGATATTTAGTCATTTTCAGACAATTTTCTGGATTTTTGAAAATTTCACTTTTTTGTGAAAATATCCACTAAATGAGGGAATAATATGTGTGAGGGTGCCCCAGGAGAGTTCCAAATGTGTGTGGGTAGAATATATATCCCACGGGGGTAAAATTGAAAAAAGTTGCAAAAATTTTTTTTTTGGACTTATTCATTTTTCCGGCGTTTATCAGGCTTTCAGATAGGGGAAATGTGAGTGAGTGTTCCGATTTCAGTTCCAGAGTGATTCGCCCAATGAGTCCTTGATATTTAGTCGTTTTCAGCCAATATTTTGGATTTTTGAAAATTTTACTTTTTTGTGAAAATATCCACTAAATGAGGGAATAATATGTGTGAGGGTACCCCAGGAGAGTTCCAAATGTGTGTGGGTAGAATATATATCCTACGGGGGTAAAATTGAAAAAAGTTGAAAAAAATTTTTTCTTGGACTTAGTCATTTTTCCGCCGTTTATCAGACTTTCAGATAGGGGAAATGTGAGTGAGCATTCCGATTTCAGTTCCAGAGTGATTCGCCCAATGAGTCCTTGATATTTAGTCGTTTTCAGCCAATATTTTGATTTTTGAAAATTTCACTTTTTTGTGAAAATATCCACTAAATGAGGGAATAATATGTGTAAGGGTACCCTAGGAGAGTTCCAAATGTGTATGGGTAGAATATATATCCCACGGGGTAAAATTGAAAAAAGTTGAAAAAATTTTTTTTTTGGACTTCGTCATTTTTCCGGAGTGCATAAGACTTTCAGATAGGGGAAATGTCAGTGAGAGTTCTGATTTCAGTTCCAGAGCGTTTCGCCAATGAGTCCTTGATATTTAGTCTTTTTCAGCCAATTTTATGGATTTTTGAAAATTTCACTTTTTTATGAAAATATCCACTAAATGAGGGAATAATATGTGTGAGGGTACCCCAGGAGAGTTACAAATGTGTGTGGGTAGAATATATTTCCCACGGGGGTATAATTGAAAAAAGTTGAAATTTTTTTTTTTTTCGACTTAGTCATTTTTCCTGAGTTTATCAGACTTTCAGATAGGGGAAATGTCAGTGAGCATTCCGATTTCAGTTCCAGAGTGATTCGCCCAATGAGTCCTTGATATTTAGTCGTTTTCAGCCAATATTTTCGATTTTTGAAAATTTTACTTTTTTGTGAAAATATCCACTAAATGAGGGAATAATATGTGTGGGGGTACCCCAGGAGAGTTCCAAATGTGTGTGGGTAGAATATATATCCTACGGGGGTAAAATTGAAAAAAGTTGAAAAAATTTTTTTCTTGGACTTAGTCATTTTTCCGGCATTTATCAGACTTTCAGATAGGACAAATGTCAGTAAGCGTTCCGATTTCTGTTCCAGAGCGATTCGCCCATTGAGTCCTTGATATTTAGTCGTTTTCAGCCAATATTTTGGATTTTTGAAAATTTCACTTTTTTTGTGAAAATATCCACTAATATGTGTGAGGGTACCCCAGGAGAGTTCCAAATTTGTGTGGGTAGAATATATATCCCACGGGGGTAAAATTAAAAAAAGTTGAAAAAATTTTTTTCTTGGACTTAGTCATTTTTCCGGCGTTTGTCAGACTTTCAGATAGGGGAAATGTCAGTGAGCGTTCCTATTTCAGTTCCAGAGCGATTCGCCCAATGAGTCCTTGATGTTTAGTTGTTTTCAGCCAATTTTCTGGATTTTTTGAAAATTTCACTTTTTTGTGAAAATATCCACTAAATGAGGGAATAATATGTGTGAGGGTACCCCAGGAGAGTTCCAAATGTGTGTGGGTAGAATATATATCCCACGGGGGTAAAATTGAAAAAAGTTGAAAAAAATTTTTTTTTGGACTTAGTCATTTTTCCGGCGTTTATCAGACTTTCAGATAGGGGAAATGTGAGTGAGCGTTCCGATTTCAGTTCCAGAGTGATTCGCCCAATGAGTCCTTGATATTTAGTCGTTTTCAGCCAATATTTTGGATTTTTGAAAATTTCACTTTTTTGTGAAAATATCCACTAAATGAGGGAATAATATGTGTGAGGGTACCCCAGGAGAGTTCCAAATGTGTGTGGGTAGAATATATATCCCACGGGGGTAAAATTGAAAAAAGTTTAAAAAAATTTTTTTTTGGACTTAGTCATTTTTCCGGCGTTTATCAGACTTTCAGATAGGGAAATGTGAGTGAGCGTTCCGATTTCAGTTCCAGAGTGATTCGCCCAATGAGTCCTTGATATTTAGTCGTTTTCAGCCAATATTTTGGATTTTTGAAAATTTCTCTTTTTTTGTGAAAATATCCACTAAATGAGGGAATAATATGTGTGAGGGTACCCCAGGAGAGTTCCAAATGTGTGTGGGTAGAATATATATCCTACAGGGGTAAAATTGAAAAAAGTTGAAAAAAAATTTTCTTGGACTTAGTCATTTTTCCGGCGTTTGTCAGACTTTCAGATAGGGGAAATGTCAGTGAGCGTTCCTATTTCAGTTCCAGAGCGATTCGCCCAATGAGTCCTTGATGTTTAGTCGTTTTCAGCCAATTTTCTGGATTTTTTGAAAATTTCACTTTTTTGTGAAAATATCCACTAAATGAGGGAATAATATGTGTGAGGGTTCCCCAGGAGAGTTCCAAATTTGTGTGGGTAGAATATATATCCCACGGGGTAAAATTGAAAAAAGTTGAAAAAATTTTTTTTTTGGACTTAGTCATTTTTCCGGTGTTTATCAGACTTTCAGACAGGGCAAATGTCAGTAAGCGTTCCGATTTCTGTTCCAGAGCGATTCGCCCAATGAGTCCTTGATTATTAGTTGTTTTCAGCCAATTTTCTGGATTTTTGAAAATTTCACTTTTTTATGAAAATATTCACTAAATGAGGGAATAATATGTGTGAGGGTACCCCAGGAGTGTTCCAAATGTATGTGGGTAGAATATATATCCCACGGGGGTAAAATTGAAAAAGTTGAAAAAAAAATTTTCTTGGACTTGGTCATTTTTCCGGCGTTTATCAGACTTTCAGATAGGGGAAAAGGAAGCGACCATTCCGATTTCAGTTCCAGAGCGATTCGCCCAATGAGTCCTTGATATTTACTAGTTTTCAGCCAATTTTCTGGATTTTTGAAAATTTCACTTTTTTGTGAAAATATCAACTAAATGAGGGAATAATATGTGTGAGGGTACCCCAGGAGAGTTCCAAATGTGTGTGGGTAGAACATATATCCCACGGGGGTAAAACTGAAAAAAGTTGAAAAATTTTTTTTCTTGGACTTTGTCATTTTTCCGGTGTTTATCAGACTTTCAGATAGGGGAAATGTCAGTGAGCATTCCGATTTCAGTTCCAGAGCGGTTCGCCCAATGAGTCCTTGATATTTAGTCGTTTTCAGCCAATTTTCTGGATTTTTTGAAAATTTCACTTTTTTGTGAAAATATCCACTAAGTGAGGTAATAATATGTGTGAGGGTACCCCAGGAGAGTTCCAAATGTGTGTGGGTAGAATATATATCCCACGGGGGTAAAATTTAATAAAGTTGAAAAAAAATTTTTTTCGGACTTAGTCATTTTTCCGACATTTATCAGACTTTCAGATAGGTCAAATGTCAGTGAGCGTTCCGATTTCAGTTCCAGAGCGATTTGCCCAATGAGTCCTTGATATTTAGTCGTTTTCAGCCAATTTTCTGGATTTTTTGAAAATTTCATTTTTTTGTGAAAATATCCAATAAATGAGGGAATAATATGTGTGAGGGTACCCCAGGAGAGTTCCAAATGTGTGTGGGTAGAATATATATCCCACGGGGGTAAAATTTAAAAAATGTTTTTTTTGGACTTAGTCATTTTTCCGGCATTTATCAGACTTTCAGATAGGGGAAATGTGAGTGAGCGTTCCGATTTCAGTTCCAGAGCTAATCGCCCAATGAGTGCTTGATATTTAGTAGTTTTCAGCCAATTTTCTGGATTTTTGAAAATTTCACTTTTTTGTGAAAATATCCACTAAATGAGGGAATAATATGTGTGAGGGTACCCCAGGAGAGTTCCAAATGTGTGTGGGTAGAATATATATCCCACGGGGGTAAAATTGAATAAAGTTGAAAAAAAATTTTTTTTGGTCTTATTCATTTTTCCGGCATTTATCAGACTTTCAGATAGGGCAAATGTCAGCGAGCGTTCCGATTTCAGTTCCAGAGCGATTCACCCAATGAGTCCTTGATATTTACTCGTTTTCAGCCAATTTTCTGGATTTTTGAAAATTTCACTTTTTTGTGAAAATATCCACTAAATGAGGGAATAATGTGTGTGAGGGTACCCCAGGAGAGTTCCAAATGTGTGTGGGTAGAATATATATCCCACGGAGGTAAAATTGAAAAAAGTTGAACAAATTTTTTTTTGGACTTTCTCATTTTTCCAGCGTTTATCAGACTTTCAGATAGGGCAAATTTCAGTGAGCGTTCCGATTTCAGTTCCAGAGCGATTCGCCCAATGAGTCCTTGATATTTAGTCGTTTTCAGCCAATTTTCTGGATTTTTGAAAATTTCACTTTTTTGTGAAAATATCCACTAAATGAGGGAATAATATGTGTGAGGGTACCCCAGGAGAGTTCCAAATGTGTGTGGGTAGAATATATATCCCACGGGGGTAAAACTGAAAAAAGTTGAACAAATTTTTTTTTGGACTTAGTCATTTTTCCGGCGTTTATCAGACTTTCAGATAGGGGAAATGTCAGTGAGCGTTCCGATTTCAGTTCCAGAGCAATTAGCCCAATGAATCCTTGATATTTAGTCGTTTTCAGCCAATTTTCTGGATTTTTGAAAATTTCACTTTTTTGTGAAAATATCCACTAAATGAGGGAATAATATGTGTGAGGGTACCCCAGGAGAGTTCCAAATGTGTGTGGGTAGAATATATATCCCACGGGGGTAAAATTGAATAAAGTTGAAAAAAAATTTTTTTTGGTCTTAGTCATTTTTCCGGCATTTATCAGACTTTCAGATAGGGCAAATGTCAGCGAGCGTTCCGATTTCAGTTCCAGAGCGATTCACCCAATGAGTCCTTGATAATTACTCGTTTTCAGCCAATTTTCTGGATTTTTGAAAATTTCACTTTTTTGTGAAAATATCCACTAAATGAGGGAATAATATGTGTGAGGGTACCCCAGGAGAGTTCCAAATGTGTGTGGGTAGAATATATATCCCACGGGGGTAAAATTAAAAAAATTTAAAAAAATTATTTTTTTGACTTAGTCATTTTTCCGGCGTTTATCAGACTTTCAGATAGGGCAAATGTCAGTAGCGTTCCGATTTCAGTTCCTGAGCGATTCGCCCAATGAGTCCTTGATATTTAGTAGTTTTCAGCCAATTTTCTGGATTTTTTTAAAATTTTAATTTTTTGTGAAAATATCCACTAAATGAGGGAATAATATGTGTGAGGGTACCCCAGGAGAGTTCCAAATGTGTGTGGGTAGAATATATATCCCACGGGGGTAAAATTGAAAAAAGTTGAAAACAATTTTTTTTTGGACTTAGTAATTTTTCCGGCATTTATCAGACTTTCAGATAGGGCAAATGTCAGTGAGCGTTCTGATTTCAGTTCCAGAGCGATTCACCCAATGAGTCCTTGATATTTACTCGTTTTCAGCCAATTTTCTGGATTTTTGAAAATTTCACTTTTTTGTGAAAATATCCACTAAATGAGGGAATAATATGTGTGAGGGTACCCCAGGAGAGTTCCAAATGTGTGTGGGTAGAATATATATCCCACGGGGGTAAAATTGAAAAAAGTTGAAAAAAATTTTTTTTTTGGACTTAGTCATTTTTCTGGCGTTTATCAGACTTTCAGATAGGGGAAATGTCGGTGAGCATTCCGATTTCAGTTCCAGAGTGATTCGTACAATGAGTCCTTGATATTTAGTCGTTTTCAGCCAATATTTTGGATTTTTGAAAATTTCACTTTTTTGTGAAAATATCCACTAAATGAGGGAATAATATGTGTGAGGGTACCCCAGGAGAGTTCCAAATGTGTGTGGGTAGAATATATATCCCACGGGGTAAAATTGAAAAAAGTTGAACAAATTTTTTTTTGGACTTAGTCATTTTTCCGGCGTTTATCAGACTTTCAGATAGGGGAAATGTCAGTGAGCATTCCGATTTCAGTTCCAGAGCGATTCGCTCAATGAGTCCTTGATATTTAGTCGTTTTCAGCCAATTTTCTGGATTTTTTGAAAATTTCAATTTTTTGTGAAAATATCCACAAAATGAGGGAATAATATGTGTGAGGGTTCCCCAGAAGAGTTCCAAATGTGTGTGGGTAGAATATATATCTCACGGGGGTAAAATTGAAAAAAGTTGTAAAAAATTTTTTCTTGGACTTAATCATTTTTCCGGCGTTTATCAGACTTTCAGATAGGGCAAATGTCAGTGAGCGTTCCGATTTCAGTTCCAGAGCAATTTGCCCAATGAATCCTTGATATTTAGTCGTTTTCAGCCAATTTTCTGGATTTTTGAAAATTTCACTTTTTTGTGAAAATATCCACTAAATGAGGGAATAATATGTGTGAGGGTACCCCAGGAGAGTTCCAAATGTGTGTGGGTAGAATATATATCCCACAGGGGTAAAATTGAAAAAAGTTGAACAAATGTTTTTTTGGACTTAGTCATTTTTCCGGCGTTTATCAGACTTTCAGATAGGGGAAATGTCAGTGAGCATTCCGATTTCAGTTCCAGAGCGATTCGCTCAATGAGTCCTTGATATTTAGTCGTTTTCAGCCAATTTTCTGGATTTTTTGAAAATTTCAATTTTTTGTGAAAATATCCACTAAATGAGGGAATAATATGTGTGAGGGTACCCCAGGAGAATTCCAAATGTGTGTGGGTAGAATATATATCCCACGGGGGTAAAATTGAAAAAAGTTGAAAAAAATATTTTTTTGGACTTAGTCATTTTTCCGGCGTTTATCAGTCTTTCAGATAGGGGAAATGTCAGTGAGCGTTCCGATTTCAGTTCCAGAGCCATTCGCCCAATGAGTCCTTGATATTTAGTCATTTTCAGCCAATAATTTGGATTTTTGAAAATTTCACTTTTTTGTGAAAATATCCACTAAATGAGGGAATAATATGTGTGAGGGTACCCCAGGAGAGTTCCAAATGTGTGTGGGTAGAATATATATCCCACGGGGGTAAAATTGAAAAAAGTTGAAACAATTTTTTTCTTGGACTTAGTCATTTTTCCGGCGTTTATCAGACTTTCAGATAGGGCAAATGTCAGTGAGCGTTCCGATTTCAGTTCCTGAGCGATTCGCCCAATGAGTCCTTGATATTTAGTAGTTTTCAGCCAATTTTCTGGATTTTTTTAAAATTTAAATTTTTTGTGAAAATATCCACTAAATGAGGGAATAATATGTGTGAGGGTACCCCAGGAGAATTCCAAATGTGTGTGGGTAGAATATATATCCCACGGGGGTAAAATTGAAAAAAGTTGAACAAATTTTTTTTTGGACTTAGTCATTTTTCCGGCGTTTATCAGACTTTCAGATAGGGGAAATGTCAGTGAGTGTTCCGATTTCAGTTCCAGAGCGATTCGCCCAATGAGTCCTTGATATTTACTCGTTTTCAGCCAATTTTCAAGATTTTTGAAAATTTCTCTTTTTTGCGAAAATATCCACTAAATGAGGGAATAATATGTGTGAGGGTACCCCAGGAGAGTTCCAAATGTGTGTGGGTAGAATATATATCTCACGGGGGTAAAATTGAAAAAAGTTGAAAAAAATTTTTTCTTGGACTAAGTCATTTTTCCGGCGTTTATCAGACTTTCAGATAGGGCAAATGTCACTGAGCGTTCCGATTTCAGTTCCAGAGCGATTCGCCCAATGAGTAATTGATATTTACTCGTTTTCAGCCAATTTTCTGAATTTTTTGAAACCTTCACTTTTTTTGTGAAAATATCCACTAAATGAGGGAATAATATGTGTGAGGGTACCCCAGGAGAGTTCCAAATGTGTGTGGGTAGAATATATATCCCACGGGGGTAAAATTGAAAAAAGTTGAAAAAAATTTTTTTTTTGGACTTAGTCATTTTTCTGGCGTTTATCAGACTTTCAGATAGGGGAAATGTCGGTGAGCATTCCGATTTCAGTTCCAGAGTGATTCGTACAATGAGTCCTTGATATTTAGTCGTTTTCAGCCAATATTTTGGATTTTTGAAAATTTCACTTTTTTGTGAAAATATCCACTAAATGAGGGAATAATATGTGTGAGGGTACCCCAGGAGAGTTCCAAATGTGTGTGGGTAGAATATATATCTCACGGGGGTAAAATTGAAAAAAGTTGAACAAATGTTTTTTTGGACTTAGTCATTTTTCCGGCGTTTATCAGACTTTCAGATAGGGGAAATGTCAGTGAGCGTTCCGATTTCAGTTCCAGAGCAATTCGCCCAATGAATCCTTGATATTTAGTCGTTTTCAGCCAATTTTCTAGATTTTTGAAAATTTCATTTTTTTGTGAAAATATCCACTAAATGAGGGAATAATATGTGTGAGGGTACCCCAGGAGAGTTCCAAATGTGTGTGGGTAGAATATATATCCCACGGGGGTAAAATTGAAAAAAAGTTGAACAAATTTTTTTTTGGACTTAGTCATTTTTCCGGCGTTTATCATACTTTCAGATAGGGGTAATGTCAGTGAGCGTTCCGATTTCAGTTCCAGAGCAATTTGAACAATGAATCCTTGATATTTAGTCGTTTTCAGCCAATTTTCTGGATTTTTGAAAATTTCACTTTTTTGTTAAAATATCCACTAAATGAGGGAATAATATGTGTGAGGGTACCCCAGGAGAGTTCCAAATGTGTGTGGGTAAAATATATATGCCACGGGGGAAAAATTGAAAAAAGTTGAACAAATGTTTTTTTGGACTTAGTCATTTTTCCGGCGTTTATCAGACTTTCAGATAGGGGAAATGTCAGTGAGCATTCCGATTTCAGTTCCAGAGCGATTCGCTCAATGAGTCCTTGATATTTAGTCGTTTTCAGCCAATTTTCTGGATTTTTTGAAAATTTCAATTTTTTGTGAAAATATCCACTAAATGAGGGAATAATATGTGTGAGGGTTCCCCAGAAGAGTTCCAAATGTGTGTGGGTAGAATATATATCTCACGGGGGTAAAATTGAAAAAAGTTGTAAAAAATTTTTTCTTGGACTTAGTCATTTTTCCGGCGTTTATCAGACTTTCAGATAGGGCAAATGTCAGTGAGCGTTCCGATTTCAGTTCCAGAGCAATTTGCCCAATGAATCCTTGATATTTAGTCGTTTTCAGCCAATTTTCTGGATTTTTGAAAATTTCACTTTTTTTGTGAAAATATCCACTAAATGAGGGAATAATATGTGTGAGGGTACCCCAGGAGAGTTCCAAATGTGTGTGGGTAGAATATATATCCCACAGGGGTAAAATTGAAAAAAGTTGAACAAATGTTTTTTTGGACTTAGTCATTTTTCCAGCGTTTATCAGACTTTCAGATTCGGCAAATGTCAGTGAGCGTTCAGATTTCAGTTCCCGAGCGATTTGCTCAATGAGTCCTTGATATTTAGTCATTTTCAGCCAATAATTTGGATTTTTGAAAATTTCACTTTTTTGTGAAAATATCCACTAAATGAGGGAATAATATGTGTGAGGGTACCCCAGGAGAATTCCAAATGTGTGTGGGTAGAATATATATCCCACGGGGGTAAAATTGAAAAAAGTTGAAAAAAATTTTTTTTTGGACTTAGTCATTTTTCCGGCGTTTATCAGACTTTCAGATAGGGGAAATGTCAGTGAGCGTTCCGATTTCAGTTCCAGAGCAATTCGCCCAATAAATCCTTGATATTTAGTCGTTTTCAGCCAATTTTCTGGATTTTTGAAAATTTCACTTTTTTGTGAAAATATCCACTAAATGAGGGAATAATATGTGTGAGGGTACCCCAGGAGAGTTCCGAATGTGTGTGGGTAGAATATATATCCCACGGGGGTAAAATTGAATAAAGTTGAAAAAAAATTTTTTTTGGTCTTAGTCATTTTTCCGGCATTTATCAGACTTTCAGATAGGGGAAATGTCAGCGAGTGTTCCGATTTCAGTTCCAGAGCGATTCGCTCAATGAGTCCTTGATATTTAGTCGTTTTCAGCCAATTTTCTGGATTTTTTGAAAATTTCAATTTTTTGTGAAAATATCCACTAATTGAGGGAATAATATGTGTGAGGGTTACCCAGAAGAGTTCCAAATGTGTGTGGGTAGAGTATATATCCCACGGGGGTAAAATTGAAAAAAGTTGAACAAATGTTTTTTTGGATTTAGTAATTTTTCCGGCGTTTATCAGACTTTCAGATAGGGGAAATGTCAGTGAGCGTTCCGATTTCAGTTCCAGAGCAATTCGCCCAATGAATCCTTGATATTTAGTCGTTTTCAGCCAATTTTCTAGATTTTTGAAAATTTAATTTTTTTGTGAAAATATCCACTAAATGAGGGAATAATAAGTGTGAGGGTACCCCAGGAGAGTTCCAAATGTGTGTGGGTAGAATATATATCCCACGGGGGTAAAATTGAAAAAAAGTTGAACAAATTTTTTTTTGGACTTAGTCATTTTTCCGGCGTTTATCAGACTTTCAGATAGGGGAAATGTCAGTGAGCGTTCCGATTTCAGTTCCAGAGCAATTCGCCCAATAAATCCTTGATATTTAGTCGTTTTCAGCCAATTTTCTGGATTTTTGAAAATTTCACTTTTTTGTGAAAATATCCACTAAATGAGGGAATAATATGTGTGAGGGAACCCCAGGAGAGTTCCGAATGTGTGTGGGTAGAATATATATCGCACGGGGGTAAAATTGAATAAAGTTGAAAAAAAATTTTTTTTGGTCTTAGTCATTTTTCCGGCATTTATCAGACTTTCAGATAGGGGAAATGTCAGCGAGTGTTCCGATTTCAGTTCCAGAGCGATTCGCTCAATGAGTCCTTGATATTTAGTCGTTTTCAGCCAATTTTCTGGATTTTTTGAAAATTTCAATTTTTTGTGAAAATATCCACTAAATGAGGGAATAATATGTGTGAGGGTACCCAGGAGAGTTCCAAATGTGTGTGGGTAGAATATATATCCCACGGGGGTAAAATTGAAAAAAGTTGAACAAATTTTTTTTTGGACTTAGTCATTTTTCCGGCGTTTATCAGACTTTCAGATAGGGCAAATGTCAGTGAGCGTTCCGATTTCAGTTCCTGAGCGATTCGCCCAATGAGTCCTTGATATTTAGTAGTTTTCAGCCAATTTTCTAGATTTTTTTAAAATTTAAATTTTTTGTGAAAATATCCACTAAATGAGGGAATAATATGTGTGAGGGTACCCCAGGAGAATTCCAAATGTGTGTGGGTAGAATATATATCCCACAGGGGTAAAATTGAAAAAAGTTGAAAAAAATGTTTTTTTGGACTTAGTCATTTTTCCGGCGTTTATCAGTCTTTCAGATAGGGGAAATGTCAGTGAGCGTTCCGATTTCAGTTCCAGAGCCATTCGCCCAATGAGTCCTTGATATTTAGTCATTTTCAGCCAATTTTCTGGATTTTTTGAAACTTTCACTTTTTTGTGAAAATATCCACTAAATGAGGGAATAATATGTGTGAGGGTACCCCAGGAGAGTTCCAAATGTGTGTGGGTAGAATATATATCCCACAGGGGTAAAATTGAAAATAGTTGAAAAAAATTTTTTTTTTGGACTTAGTCATTTTTCTGACGTTTATCAGACTTTCAGATAGGGGAAATGTCGGTGAGCATTCCGATTTCAGTTCCAGAGTGATTCGTACAATGAGTCCTTGATATTTAGTCGTTTTCAGCCAATATTTTGGATTTTTGAAAATTTCACTTTTTTGTGAAAATATCCACTAAATGAGGGAATAATATGTGTGAGGGTACCCCAGGAGAATTCCAAATGTGTGTGGGTAGAATATATATCCCACGGGGGTAAAATTGAAAAAAGTTGAAAAAAATATTTTTTTGGACTTAGTCATTTTTCCGGCGTTTATCAGTCTTTCAGATAGGGGAAATGTCAGTGAGCGTTCCGATTTCAGTTCCAGAGCCATTCGCCCAATGAGTCCTTGATATTTAGTCATTTTCAGCCAATTTTCTGGATTTTTTGAAACTTTCACTTTTTTGTGAAAATATCCACTAAATGAGGGAATAATATGTGTGAGGGTACCCCAGGAGAGTTCCAAATGTGTGTGGGTAGAATATATATCCCACGGGGGTAAAATTGAAAAAAGTTGAACAAATTTTTTTTTGGACTTAGTCATTTTTCCGGCGTTTATCAGACTTTCAGATAGGGGAAATGTCAGTGAGCATTCCGATTTCAGTTCCAGAGCGATTCGCTCAATGAGTCCTTGATATTTAGTCGTTTTCAGGCAATTTACTGGATTTTTTGAAAATTTCAATTTTTTGTGAAAATATCCACTAAATGAGGGAATAATATGTGTGAGGGTTACCCAGAAGAGTTCCAAATGTGTGTGGGTAGAATATATATCCCACGGGGGTAAAATTGAAAAAAGTTGAACAAATGTTTTTTTGGACTTAGTAATTTTTCCGGCGTTTATCAGACTTTCAGATAGGGGAAATGTCAGTGAGCGTTCCGATTTCAGTTCCAGAGCAATTCGCCCAATGAATCCTTGATATTTAGTCGTTTTCAGCCAATTTTCTAGATTTTTGAAAATTTCATTTTTTTGTGAAAATATCCACTAAATGAGGGAATAATAAGTGTGAGGGTACCCCAGGAGAGTTCCAAATGTGTGTGGGTAGAATATATATCCCACGGGGGTAAAATTGAAAAAAAGTTGAACAAATTTTTTTTTGGACTTAGTCATTTTTCCGGCGTTTATCAGACTTTCAGATAGGGGAAATGTCAGTGAGCGTTCCGATTTCAGTTCCAGAGCAATTCGCCCAATAAATCCTTGATATTTAGTCGTTTTCAGCCAATTTTCTGGATTTTTGAAAATTTCACTTTTTTGTGAAAATATCCACTAAATGAGGGAATAATATGTGTGAGGGAACCCCAGGAGAGTTCCGAATGTGTGTGGGTAGAATATATATCCCACGGGGGTAAAATTGAATAAAGTTGAAAAAAAATTTTTTTTGGTCTTAGTCATTTTTCCGGCATTTATCAGACTTTCAGATAGGGGAAATGTCAGCGAGTGTTCCGATTTCAGTTCCAGAGCGATTCGCTCAATGAGTCCTTGATATTTAGTCGTTTTCAGCCAATTTTCTGGATTTTTTGAAAATTTCAATTTTTTGTGAAAATATCCACTAAATGAGGGAATAATATGTGTGAGGGTACCCAGGAGAGTTCCAAATGTGTGTGGGTAGAATATATATCCCACGGGGGTAAAATTGAAAAAAGTTGAACAAATTTTTTTTTGGACTTAGTCATTTTTCCGGCGTTTATCAGACTTTCAGATAGGGCAAATGTCAGTGAGCGTTCCGATTTCAGTTCCTGAGCGATTCGCCCAATGAGTCCTTGATATTTAGTAGTTTTCAGCCAATTTTCTAGATTTTTTTAAAATTTAAATTTTTTGTGAAAATATCCACTAAATGAGGGAATAATATGTGTGAGGGTACCCCAGGAGAATTCCAAATGTGTGTGGGTAGAATATATATCCCACGGGGGTAAAATTGAAAAAAGTTGAAAAAAATGTTTTTTTGGACTTAGTCATTTTTCCGGCGTTTATCAGTCTTTCAGATAGGGGAAATGTCAGTGAGCGTTCCGATTTCAGTTCCAGAGCCATTCGCCCAATGAGTCCTTGATATTTAGTCATTTTCAGCCAATTTTCTGGATTTTTTGAAACTTTCACTTTTTTGTGAAAATATCCACTAAATGAGGGAATAATATGTGTGAGGGTACCCCAGGAGAGTTCCAAATGTGTGTGGGTAGAATATATATCCCACAGGGGTAAAATTGAAAATAGTTGAAAAAAATTTTTTTTTTGGACTTAGTCATTTTTCTGACGTTTATCAGACTTTCAGATAGGGGAAATGTCGGTGAGCATTCCGATTTCAGTTCCAGAGTGATTCGTACAATGAGTCCTTGATATTTAGTCGTTTTCAGCCAATATTTTGGATTTTTGAAAATTTCACTTTTTTGTGAAAATATCCACTAAATGAGGGAATAATATGTGTGAGGGTACCCCAGGAGAATTCCAAATGTGTGTGGGTAGAATATATATCCCACGGGGGTAAAATTGAAAAAAGTTGAAAAAAATATTTTTTTGGACTTAGTCATTTTTCCGGCGTTTATCAGTATTTCAGATAGGGGAAATGTCAGTGAGCGTTCCGATTTCAGTTCCAGAGCCATTCGCCCAATGAGTCCTTGATATTTAGTCATTTTCAGCCAATTTTCTGGATTTTTTGAAACTTTCACTTTTTTGTGAAAATATCCACTAAATGAGGGAATAATATGTGTGAGGGTACCCCAGGAGAGTTCCAAATGTGTGTGGGTAGAATATATATCCCACGGGGGTAAAATTGAAAAAAGTTGAACAAATTTTTTTTTGGACTTAGTCATTTTTCCGGCGTTTATCAGACTTTCAGATAGGGGAAATGTCAGTGAGCATTCCGATTTCAGTTCCAGAGCGATTCGCTCAATGAGTCCTTGATATTTAGTCGTTTTCAGGCAATTTTCTGGATTTTTTGAAAATTTCAATTTTTTGTGAAAATATCCACTAAATGAGGGAATAATATGTGTGAGGGTTACCCAGAAGAGTTCCAAATGTGTGTGGGTAGAATATATATCCCACGGGGGTAAAATTGAAAAAAGTTGAACAAATGTTTTTTTGGACTTAGTAATTTTTCCGGCGTTTATCAGACTTTCAGATAGGGGTAATGTCAGTGAGCGTTCCGATTTCAGTTCCAGAGCAATTTGCCCAATGAATCCTTGATATTTAGTCGTTTTCAGCCAATTTTCTGGATTTTTGAAAATTTCACTTTTTTGTGAAAATATCCACTAAATGAGGGAATAATATGTGTGAGGGTACCCCAGGAGAGTTCCAAATGTGTGTGGGTAGAATATATATCCCACAGGGGTAAAATTGAAAAAAGTTGAACAAATGTTTTTTTGGACTTAGTCATTTTTCCGGCGTTTATCAGACTTTCAGATAGGGCAAATGTCAGTGAGCGTTCCGATTTCAGTTCCAGAGCGATTCGCCCAATGAGTCCTTGATATTTAGTCATTTTCAGCCAATTTTCTGGATTTTTTGAAACTTTCACTTTTTTGTGAAAATATCCACTAAATGAGGGAATAATATGTGTGAGGGTACCCCAGGAGAGTTCCAAATGTGTGTGGGTAGAATATATATCCCACGGGGGTAAAATTGAAAAAAGTTGAAAAAAATTTTTTTTTTGGGCTTAGTCATTTTTCTGACGTTTATCAGACTTTCAGATAGGGGAAATGTCAGTGAGCATTCCGATTTCAGTTCCAGAGCGATTCGCTCAATGAGTCCTTGATATTTAGTCGTTTTCAGCCAATTTTCTGGATTTTTTGAAACTTTCACTTTTTTGTGAAAATATCCACTAAATGAGGGAATAATATGTGTGAGGGTTACCCAGAAGAGTTCCAAATGTGTGTGGGTAGAATATATATCCCACGGGGGTAAAATTGAAAAAAGTTGAACAAATGTTTTTTTGGACTTAGTAATTTTTCCGGCGTTTATCAGACTTTCAGATAGTGGAAATGTCAGTGAGCGTTCCGATTTCAGTTCCAGAGCAATTCGCCCAATGAATCCTTGATATTTAGTCGTTTTCAGCCAATTTTCTAGATTTTTGAAAATTTCATTTTTTTGTGAAAATATCCACTAAATGAGGGAATAATAAGTGTGAGGGTACCCCAGGAGAGTTCCAAATGTGTGTGGGTAGAATATATATCCCACGGGGGTAAAATTAAAAAAAAGTTGAACAAATTTTTTTTTGGACTTAGTCATTTTTCCGGCGTTTATCATACTTTCAGATAGGGGTAATGTCAGTGAGCGTTCCGATTTCAGTTCCAGAGCAATTTGCCCAATGAATCCTTGATATTTAGTCGTTTTCAGCCAATTTTCTGGATTTTTGAAAATTTCACTTTTTTGTGAAAATATCCACTAAATGAGGGAATAATATGTGTGAGGGTACCCCAGGAGAGTTCCAAATGTGTGTGGGTAGAATATATATCCCACAGGGGTAAAATTGAAAAAAGTTGAACAAATGTTTTTTTGGACTTAGTCATTTTTCCGGCGTTTATCAGACTTTCAGATAGGGCAAATGTCAGTGAGCGTTCCGATTTCAGTTCCAGAGCGATTCGCCCAATGAGTCCTTGATATTTAGTCATTTTCAGCCAATTTTCTGGATTTTTTGAAACTTTCACTTTTTTGTGAAAATATCCACTAAATGAGGGAATAATATGTGTGAGGGTACCCCAGGAGAGTTCCAAATGTGTGTGGGTAGAATATATATCCCACGGGGGTAAAATTGAAAAAAGTTGAAAAAAATTTTTTTTTTGGGCTTAGTCATTTTTCTGACGTTTATCAGACTTTCAGATAGGGGAAATGTCAGTGAGCATTCCGATTTCAGTTCCAGAGCGATTCGCTCAATGAGTCCTTGATATTTAGTCGTTTTCAGCCAATTTTCTGGATTTTTTGAAACTTTCACTTTTTTGTGAAAATATCCACTAAATGAGGGAATAATATGTGTGAGGGTACCCCAGGAGAGTTCCAAATGTGTGTGGGTAGAATATATATCCCACAGGGGTAAAATTGAAAAAAGTTGAACAAATGTTTTTTTGGACTTAGTCATTTTTCCGGCGTTTATCAGACTTTCAGATAGGGCAAATGTCAGTGAGCGTTCCGATTTCAGTTCCAGAGCGATTCGCCCAATGAGTCCTTGATATTTAGTCATTTTCAGCCAATTTTCTGGATTTTTTGAAAATTTCAATTTTTTGTGAAAATATCCACTAAATGAGGGAATAATATGTGTGAGGGTTCCCCAGAAGAGTTCCAAATGTTTGAGGGTAGAATATATATCCCACGGGGATAAAATTGAAAAAAGTTGAACAAATTTTTTTTTGGACTTAGTCATTTTTCCGGCGTTTATCAGACTTTCAGATAGGGGAAATATCAGTGAGCATTCCGATTTCAGTTCCAGAGCGATTCGCTCAATGAGTCCTTTTAGTCGTTTTCAGGCAATTTTCTGGATTTTTTGAAAATTTCAATTTTTTGTGAAAATATCCACTAAATGAGGGAATAATATGTGTGAGGGTTACCCAGAAGAGTTCCAAATGTGTGTGGGTAGAATATATATCCCACGGGGGTAAAATTGAAAAAAGTTGAACAAATGTTTTTTTGGACTTAGTAATTTTTCCGGCGTTTATCAGACTTTCAGATAGGGGAAATGTCAGTGAGCGTTCCGATTTCAGTTCCAGAGAAATTCGCCCAATGAATCCTTGATATTTAGTCGTTTTCAGCCAATTTTCTAGATTTTTGAAAATTTCATTTTTTTGTGAAAATATCCACTAAATGAGGGAATAATAAGTGTGAGGGTACCCCAGGAGAGTTCCAAATGTGTGTGGGTAGAATATATATCCCACGGGGGTAAAATTGAAAAAAAGTTGAACAAATTTTTTTTTGGACTTAGTCATTTTTCCGGCGTTTATCATACTTTCAGATAGGGGTAATGTCAGTGAGCGTTCCGATTTCAGTTCCAGAGCAATTTGCCCAATGAATCCTTGATATTTAGTCGTTTTCAGCCAATTTTCTGGATTTTTGAAAATTTCACTTTTTTGTGAAAATATCCACTAAATGAGGGAATAATATGTGTGAGGGTACCCCAGGAGAGTTCCAAATGTGTGTGGGTAGAATATATATCCCACAGGGGTAAAATTGAAAAAAGTTGAACAAATGTTTTTTTGGACTTAGTCATTTTTCCGGCGTTTATCAGACTTTCAGATAGGGCAAATGTCAGTGAGCGTTCCGATTTCAGTTCCAGAGCGATTCGCCCAATGAGTCCTTGATATTTAGTCATTTTCAGCCAATTTTCTGGATTTTTTGAAACTTTCACTTTTTTGTGAAAATATCCACTAAATGAGGGAATAATATGTGTGAGGGTACCCCAGGAGAGTTCCAAATGTGTGTGGGTAGAATATATATCCCACGGGGGTAAAATTGAAAAAAGTTGAAAAAAATTTTTTTTTTGGGCTTAGTCATTTTTCTGACGTTTATCAGACTTTCAGATAGGGGAAATGTCAGTGAGCATTCCGATTTCAGTTCCAGAGTGATTCGTACAATGAGTCCTTGATATTTAGTCGTTTTCAGCCAATATTTTGGATTTTTGAAAATTTCACTTTTTTGTGAAAATATCCACTAAATGAGGGAATAATATGTGTGAGGGTACCCCAGGAGAGTTCCAAATGTGTGTGGGTAGAATATATATCCCACGGGGGTAAAACTGAAAAAAGTTGAACAAATTTTTTTTTGGACTTAGTCATTTTTCCGGCGTTTATCAGACTTTCAGATAGGGGAAATGTCAGTGAGCGTTCCGATTTCAGTTCCAGAGCGATTCGCCCAATGAGTCCTTGATATTTAGTCATTTTCAGCCAATTTTCTGGATTTTTTGAAACTTTCACTTTTTTGTGAAAATATCCACTAAATGAGGGAATAATATGTGTGAGGGTACCCCAGGAGAGTTCCAAATGTGTGTGGGTAGAATATATATCCCACGGGGGTAAAATTGAAAAAAGTTGAAAAAATTTTTTTTTTTGGGCTTAGTCATTTTTCTGACGTTTATCAGACTTTCAGATAGGGGAAATGTCAGTGAGCATTCCGATTTCAGTTCCAGAGTGATTCGTACAATGAGTCCTTGATATTTAGTCGTTTTCAGCCAATATTTTGGATTTTTGAAAATTTCACTTTTTTGTGAAAATATCCACTAAATGAGGGAATAATATGTGTGAGGGTACCCCAGGAGAGTTCCAAATGTGTGTGGGTAGAATATATATCCCACGGGGGTAAAACTGAAAAAAGTTGAACAAATTTTTTTTTGGACTTAGTCATTTTTCCAGCGTTTATCAGACTTTCAGATAGGGGAAATGTCAGTGAGCATTCCGATTTCAGTTCCAGAGCCATTCGCTCAATGAGTCCTTGATATTTAGTCGTTTTCAGCCAATTTTCTGGATTTTTTGAAAATTTCAATTTTTTGTGAAAATATCCACTAAATGAGGGAATAATATGTGTGAGGGTTCCCCAGAAGAGTTCCAAATGTGTGTGGGTAGAATATATATCTCACGGGGGTAAAATTGAAAAAAGTTGAAAAAAATTTTTTCTTGGACTTAGTCATTTTTCCGGCGTTTATCATACTTTCAGATAGGGGTAATGTCAGTGAGCGTTCCGATTTCAGTTCCAGAGCAATTTGCCCAATGAATCCTTGATATTTAGTCGTTTTCAGCCAATTTTCTGGATTTTTGAAAATTTCACTTTTTTGTGAAAATATCCACTAAATGAGGGAATAATATGTGTGAGGGTACCCCAGGAGAGTTCCAAATGTGTGTGGGTAGAATATATATCCCACAGGGGTAAAATTGAAAAAAGTTGAACAAATGTTTTTTTGGACTTAGTCATTTTTCCGGCGTTTATCAGACTCTCAGATAGGGCAAATGTCAGTGAGCGTTCCGATTTCAGTTCCAGAGCGATTCGCCCAATGAGTCCTTGATATTTAGTCATTTTCAGCCAATTTTCTGGATTTTTTGAAACTTTCACTTTTTTGTGAAAATATCCACTAAATGAGGGAATAATATGTGTGAGGGTACCCCAGGAGAGTTCCAAATGTGTGTGGGTAGAATATATATCCCACGGGGGTAAAATTGAAAAAAGTTGAAAAAAATTTTTTTTTTGGGCTTAGTCATTTTTCTGACGTTTATCAGACTTTCAGATAGGGGAAATGTCAGTGAGCATTCCGATTTCAGTTCCAGAGCGATTCGCTCAATGAGTCCTTGATATTTAGTCGTTTTCAGCCAATTTTCTGGATTTTTTGAAACTTTCACTTTTTTGTGAAAATATCCACTAAATGAGGGAATAATATGTGTGAGGGTACCCCAGGAGAGTTCCAAATGTGTGTGGGTAGAATATATATCCCACAGGGGTAAAATTGAAAAAAGTTGAACAAATGTTTTTTTGGACTTAGTCATTTTTCCGGCGTTTATCAGACTTTCAGATAGGGCAAATGTCAGTGAGCGTTCCGATTTCAGTTCCAGAGCGATTCGCCCAATGAGTCCTTGATATTTAGTCATTTTCAGCCAATTTTCTGGATTTTTTGAAAATTTCAATTTTTTGTGAAAATATCCACTAAATGAGGGAATAATATGTGTGAGGGTTCCCCAGAAGAGTTCCAAATGTTTGAGGGTAGAATATATATCCCACGGGGGTAAAATTGAAAAAAGTTGAACAAATTTTTTTTTGGACTTAGTCATTTTTCCGGCGTTTATCAGACTTTCAGATAGGGGAAATGTCAGTGAGCATTCCGATTTCAGTTCCAGAGCGATTCGCTCAATGAGTCCTTTTAGTCGTTTTCAGGCAATTTTCTGGATTTTTTGAAAATTTCAATTTTTTGTGAAAATATCCACTAAATGAGGGAATAATATGTGTGAGGGTTACCCAGAAGAGTTCCAAATGTGTGTGGGTAGAATATATATCCCACGGGGGTAAAATTGAAAAAAGTTGAACAAATGTTTTTTTGGACTTAGTAATTTTTCCGGCGTTTATCAGACTTTCAGATAGGGGAAATGTCAGTGAGCGTTCCGATTTCAGTTCCAGAGCAATTCGCCCAATGAATCCTTGATATTTAGTCGTTTTCAGCCAATTTTCTAGATTTTTGAAAATTTCATTTTTTTGTGAAAATATCCACTAAATGAGGGAATAATAAGTGTGAGGGTACCCCAGGAGAGTTCCAAATGTGTGTGGGTAGAATATATATCCCACGGGGGTAAAATTGAAAAAAAGTTGAACAAATTTTTTTTTGGACTTAGTCATTTTTCCGGCGTTTATCATACTTTCAGATAGGGGTAATGTCAGTGAGCGTTCCGATTTCAGTTCCAGAGCAATTTGCCCAATGAATCCTTGATATTTAGTCGTTTTCAGCCAATTTTCTGGATTTTTGAAAATTTCACTTTTTTGTGAAAATATCCACTAAATGAGGGAATAATATGTGTGAGGGTACCCCAGGAGAGTTCCAAATGTGTGTGGGTAGAATATATATCCCACAGGGGTAAAATTGAAAAAAGTTGAACAAATGTTTTTTTGGACTTAGTCATTTTTCCGGCGTTTATCAGACTTTCAGATAGGGCAAATGTCAGTGAGCGTTCCGATTTCAGTTCCAGAGCGATTCGCCCAATGAGTCCTTGATATTTAGTCATTTTCAGCCAATTTTCTGGATTTTTTGAAACTTTCACTTTTTTGTGAAAATATCCACTAAATGAGGGAATAATATGTGTGAGGGTACCCCAGGAGAGTTCCAAATGTGTGTGGGTAGAATATATATCCCACGGGGGTAAAATTGAAAAAAGTTGAAAAAAATTTTTTTTTTGGGCTTAGTCATTTTTCTGACGTTTATCAGACTTTCAGATAGGGGAAATGTCAGTGAGCATTCCGATTTCAGTTCCAGAGT
This sequence comes from Phyllobates terribilis, assembly GCF_046119375.1. NCBI lineage: Eukaryota > Metazoa > Chordata > Amphibia > Anura > Dendrobatidae > Phyllobates > Phyllobates terribilis. The sequence goes on along the minus strand of NW_027362775.1, from coordinate 14,856,278 downwards.
GATTCGTACAATGAGTCCTTGATATTTAGTCGTTTTCAGCCAATATTTTGGATTTTTGAAAATTTCACTTTTTTGTGAAAATATCCACTAAATGAGGGAATAATATGTGTGAGGGTACCCCAGGAGAGTTCCAAATGTGTGTGGGTAGAATATATATCCCACGGGGGTAAAACTGAAAAAAGTTGAACAAATTTTTTTTTGGACTTAGTCATTTTTCCGGCGTTTATCAGACTTTCAGATAGGGGAAATGTCAGTGAGCATTCCGATTTCAGTTCCAGAGCGATTCGCTCAATGAGTCCTTGATATTTAGTCGTTTTCAGCCAATTTTCTGGATTTTTTGAAAATTTCAATTTTTTGTGAAAATATCCACTAAATGAGGGAATAATATGTGTGAGGGTACCCCAGGAGAGTTCCAAATGTGTGTGGGTAGAATATATATCCCACAGGGGTAAAATTGAAAAAAGTTGAACAAATGTTTTTTTGGACTTAGTCATTTTTCCGGCGTTTATCAGACTTTCAGATAGGGCAAATGTCAGTGAGCGTTCCGATTTCAGTTCCAGAGCGATTCGCCCAATGAGTCCTTGATATTTACTCGTTTTCAGCCAATTTTCTGGATTTTTTGAAACTTTCACTTTTTTGTGAAAATATCCACTAAATGAGGGAATAATATGTGTGAGGGTACCCCAGGAGAGTTCCAAATGTGTGTGGGTAGTATATATATCCCACGGGGGTAAAATTGAAAAAAGTTGAAAAAATTTTTTTTTTTGGACTTAGTCATTTTTCCGGCGTTTATCAGACTTTCAGATAGGGGAAATGTCGGTGAGCATTCCGATTTCAGTTCCAGAGTGATTCACCCAATGAGTCCTTGATATTTAGTCGTTTTCAGCCAATATTTTGGATGTTTGAAAATTTCACTTTTTTGTGAAAATATCCACTAAATGAGGGAATAATATGTGTGAGGGTACCCCAGGAGAGTTCCAAATGTGTGTGGGTAGAATATATATCCCACGGGGGTAAAATTGAAAATAAGTTGAACAAATTTTTTTTTGGACTTAGTCATTTTTCCGGCGTTTATCAGACTTTCAGATAGGGCAAATGTCAGTGAGCGTTCCGATTTCAGTTCCAGAGCAATTCGCCCAATGAATCCTTGATATTTAGTCGTTTGAGTACATAGGAGAATAACGAGTTAATTGGCATAAAGCATATAAATTTTTATTACATCAAGTATTAAAAGCGTACACAATAAAAGACAAGATGACACAATTCAGATAGTATAAAGACACTGGTTAGACCACCAATGTGGTAAGGTATGTTACAAAAAGTGTACATATATGATCACGCATAAGGTCAAAGTGGGTCATGAGCAGCATAAGTAGTGAAACATCAAGTTAGTATGTCAAAATAATCCAATGAATATAGTAATATGTATCAAAATATAATCCATAGATATTCCACAGTCACTGGATTTACATTTGCCCTATATATCAGATGTCCATCTAAAAGATGCTCCCGCCCACTAATAATCAGACACGTGTCACAAAAAATGCGTATGTTCAGAAATTGTATCCCACCACATAGAAGTCCCCAGTGTAGAGACACTGATTAGATCGCCACTGTGACAAGTATATAACAAAAAATACATATGTAACTATGCGGATGGTTGCAGTGGGACATAGATAAACCTAGATGACATTACATGAGGCTAATACATCAAAGCAATCCTGGTAGATATAAAAGTGGTCCATAGAAATTACATGGTCATTAAATTACCACTTTGCTATATGCATCAAGTGTCCATCTAGGTAATATACCCACACATCTACAGTCAAATATGTATCGCATAGAGCATAAAAAGATAATCCCTTACCACAGAGAGTGTCAAGAGGAGAGCAAGGTGCAAAAAAGAACGCACAATGGCAGCCCCAACGCGCGTTTCGCGGTCCGCAACGACCGCTTCCTCAAGGGGAAGTGATGTATGGAGAGGAGACCGACCTATATATACCCCATGATGTCGGTCACGTGTGGCCCCACGTGACCGATCACCTGATAGCTGTGGGCGGTGCCTATAAGCGGCGCACGCGCCGTCATGATCCGCCCATAGAGACGCGACCAAGCCGTCAGGAGCAGGCACGCAAAGCACGGGCACGCAGCACAAAGTATGTGCACGAGCGCCCGCGCGCGCACCCACACCACAGAGACAGCTGATCGCATGTCCATGGGCGGAGAAGACAGCACGCGCGCACAGCACCTGCAATGTGAGTCCGGCTGGAGAATCAAAGGCATAATAAACACACATAATGTGAGGAGAATATGAATAGCAATAATGCTCATCCCCACAAAATTCAAAACATACAATGATTCAAAGATACACTGCCAGGGACTCATCCCAGGTCCAAGATACAATTAAATAAATAGATCCAGCCATGATGAGGTCCCAATAGGTTGTAAAGCATTGACAGCTCGATCTTTGAATCCATATTAATTAACATCCTCCAGCTCAGGCTATATATCTCTCCTGGGGAATATCCGGTCTAAGTGAAGAGAATTTAAAAGAACTGAAATAAAGAAGACAAGAAATAAAAATAATAATAAGAACAACCATTGTTAAAAACTAAGTCAGGACGTTCATATCTATGAAATGGGGGAAGAACCATAACACTATAATATAGATAATCAGGTGTGACTATAAATTTATAGAAAGGATGAGAACGAGAGGGATTCGTTGAGGCCATGAGGGGAAAGAGTATTCAAGATGGTAATCCATCGTGCTTCAGCTTGGGCCAGCATCTTTTTCACATTGCCACCCCGGGTGCCCATGTGTATAACATCAATACCACGAACTTTAAGGCATCCGGGGTCGCAATTGTGAGCCATCTTAAAATGCTTGGGGATGGTTTTAAGTTCCGTGATGTCGCTCGCCGTCCTGGCCGCGCAAATGTCCCGCACATGCTCCCGCACACGTACTCGGAGCTCTCTGGACGTGAGACCAATGTAGATCAATGAGCAGTCGCAAGTTGCATAGTAAACAACATTACTAGTACCACAAGAAACATACTGCTTAATCTTAAATTGTCTTGAGCCATCCGAGGACGTGAACGTGGTGCACCGCAGGACATTGGCGCAGGCACGACAGCGACCGCACGGATAATTTCCAACAACAGGGCCACGAGAGCCAAAAGGATTTGGTCTAACAGGAACGTAGTGGCTAGATACTAAAATGTCTCTAAGGTTACTGGATCGCCTGGGGGTCATTAGAGGATAGTCACCAAGAATAGATCCCAGGGAGGAATCGGTCGCCAATATACTCCAATGTTTCATCATAATGCCCCTCATATTGTCCCACTCGTGATTGTAGGTGGATATATATCTAATTTTGCTCTGTCCATCACCACCATGACGTTGTGTGTTTGGATAAAGCAGATGATTTCTTGAGGTATGTCTTGCTCGATCGTACCCCTTCTTGATACATCTATTGCTATATCCTCGGGACGAGAATCTAGACTTTAGAGCGACAGCTTGCTCTTCAAATTTAGAGTCCGAGGAGCAGATCCGCCTCGCCCTCAGGAACTGACCCACCGGGACGGCCCTAATGGTGGACGGATGGTGGGCACTACTGGCATGAATGAGGGAATTGGTTGATGTGGGCTTTCTATGGACGTCAGTCTGGAGGCATCGATCATGGTCAACCTCCAGGCTGACGTCCAGGAATTCCACACTATGTCTGTCATACTTATACGTCAACCGAATTCCCCAAAAATTTGAATTTAATTGTGACATAAAACACTCGAGCTGCCGCACCGACCCACGCCAAAAAAATAAAATATCATCTATGTAGCGTAACCAGCACAGCACATGGTCCGCGACCGCCACACCTCCATCGCCAAAAATTTGTCTCTCCCAGGCGCCCAGGAAGAGATTGGCGTATGAAGGCGCGCAGGCCGCCCCCATGGCTGTGCCACGTTTCTGCAAATAGATATGGTCCTTAAATAGAAAATAATTATGTGTGAGTATAAAGTGCAGCAGCTCGAGAATTAACCCACACATAGGGCCGCCCAGGTCCGAAGCCCCAAGGAAGAGGCGTACCGCATCAAGTCCAATAGTATGATCAATACAGGTGTACAGTGATTCGACATCCGCTGTGACGAGCAAGACATCCTCATCCAGAGAGATGCCATCGACCCGCGTAAGGACGTCCGTCGTGTCACGAACATATGAGGGAAGTGTGCCCACAATAGGTTTAAGATAGAAATCAATAAATTTACAAATTGGTTCGCACAATCCATCAATGCCGGACACGATCGGACGTCCCGGCAGGTCGGCGGCATCCTTATGGATTTTAGGTAAGAGGTAGAAAGTTGACGTTTTTGGAAAGCGTACTGTAAGTGCCTCCACTGTTTTCTTTGACACTATACCCACCTCACAAGCACGAGCGAGAATACCCTGGAGCTCGGCGGAGTACGAGGCGGTCGGATTATGGCTCAACCTACAGTATGTATCTGTATCTCGTAGCTGCCGAAAAGCCTCTTTTTCATATTTACCACATGTCCAGATCACAATGTTCCCCCCCTTGTCCGCCGGTTTGATGACAATATCAGTGTAGGTTTTTAATTCTTTAATTGCTACACGTTGTCTTGCTGTCAGATTATCGTATTTTCTCTTAGTAGATAGTTTTTTAAAATCCTCGGCAACCAGCCTAGAGAAAATTTCTACGGCTGGACATAGGGACAAGGGGGGGAAACTAGTCGATCTGGGGATAGCACATTTAGGCAACCCACCTGATTGTGAAGGGTTGTGCTCATGTGATAATTCCTCCAAATTTCGGACCGCCTCCCACTCGGCCGGGCTCCAGGTTACAGTGGGGGCATCTTTCTTAGAATGAAGTTTGTGTAAAATAAGCTTCCTAGAGAATAGCTGGAGGTCCTTTAGGGCTGTGAAATAATTAAAATTATTAGTAGGTGAAAAAGTTAGACCCATACTTAGGACCTCCAGTTGATCATCAGAAAGAGTATGAGTGGATAAATTGACGATCCGTAATCCCCCCTGGGGGTGACTTACCCGTTGTATTGTGAGATCTTTGTTTTTACTTGTCAGTCTCGTTTGTATCCTCTTAGTCATCTGCAGCGAAGTCCCGGGGTTATCCGTCCCTAGAGATCCACTGTGTGAGTCTTCATTTGAAGCCGCAGAGGATGCAGAGGTAGATCGAGATCGAGATTGAAATCTATTTCTCTGATAGGGGCGGGAACGTCCTCCTGAGTTACCCCACCTGTATATTCTCTGCAGCTGTCTGTCCTGTGTATCCCTCAGAAATTTTTTTGATTTTACTGTTTGAGTTTCTTTTGCCCACTTTTGGGATAGGGCTTCTATCTCTTCATTCAATTTTTTTACAGAATCCAAAGGCATCTCATTTTTTAAGGAGATCTGTAATTTCTCGATTTGAGTTTCAATACCAGATAGAGATACCTGATTCATCTCAATAATCAATTTCATAAATCCATTCGAGCAAGTATTAGAGTACTGTTCCCATTTACCCTTTATAGTCTCGTCATCTATATTGAAAGAGGGGAAGATTTGTACCCTCAATCCACGAGGTATAAGTCCTTTCTCAATATATTTTTTCCTTGATATTTAGTCGTTTTCAGCCAATTTTCTAGATTTTTGAAAATTTCACTTTTTTGTGAAATTATCCACTAAATGAGGGAATAATATGTGTGAGGGTACCCCAGGAGAGTTCCAAATGTGTGTGGGTAGAATATATATCCCACGGGGGTAAAATTGAAAAAAAGTTGAACAAATTTTTTTTTGGACTTAGTCATTTTTCCGGCGTTTATCAGACTTTCAGATAGGGGAAATGTCAGTGAGCATTCCGATTTCAGTTCCAGAGCGATTCGCTCAATGAGTCCTTGATATTTAGTCGTTTTCAGCCAATTTTCTGGATTTTTTGAAAATTTCAATTTTTTGCGAAAATATCCACTAAATGAGGGAATAATATGTGTGAGGGTTCCCCAGAAGAGTTCCAAATGTGTGTGGGTAGAATATATATCTCACGGGGGTAAAATTGAAAAAAAGTTGAACAAATTTTTTTTTGGACTTAGTCATTTTTCCGGCGTTTATCATACTTTCAGATAGGGGAAATGTCAGTGAGCGTTCCGATTTCAGTTCCAGAGCAATTTGCCCATTGAATCCTTGATATTTAGTCGTTTTCAGTCAATTTTCTGGATTTTTGAAAATTTCACTTTTTTGTGAAAATATCCACTTAATGAGGGAATAATATGTGTGAGGGTACCCCAGGAGAGTTCCAAATGTGTGTGGGTAGAATATATATCCCACGGGGGTAAAATTGAAAAAAGTTGAACAAATGTTTTTTTGGACTTAGTCATTTTTCCGGCGTTTATCAGACTTTCAGATAGGGCAAATGTCAGTGAGCGTTCCGATTTCAGTTCCAGAGCGATTCGCCCAATGAGTCCTTGATATTTACTCGTTTTCAGCCAATTTTCTGGATTTTTTGAAACTTTCACTTTTTTGTGAAAATATCCACTAAATGAGGGAATAATATGTGTGAGGGTACCCCAGGAGAGTTCCAAATGTGTGTGGGTAGAATATATATCCCACGGGGGAAAAATTGAAAATAAGTTGAACAAATTTTTTTTTGGACTTAGTCATTTTTCCGGCGTTTATCAGATTTTCAGATAGGGCAAATGTCAGTGAGCGTTCCGATTTCAGTTCCAGAGCAATTCGCCCAATGAATCCTTGATATTTAGTCGTTTTCAGCCAATTTTCTAGATTTTTGAAAATTTCACTTTTTTGTGAAATTATCCACTAAATGAGGGAATAATATGTGTGAGGGTACCCCAGGAGAGTTCCAAATGTGTGTGGGTAGAATATATATCCCACGGGGGTAAAATTGAAAAAAAGTTGAACAAATTTTTTTTGGACTTAGTCATTTTTCCGGCGTTTATCAGACTTTCAGATAGGGCAAATGTCAGTGAGCGTTCCGATTTCAGTTCCAGAGCAATTCGCCCAATGAATCCTTGATATTTAGTCGTTTTCAGCCAATTTTCTAGATTTTTGAAAATTTCACTTTTTTGTGAAATTATCCACTAAATGAGGGAATAATATGTGTGAGGGTACCCCAGGAGAGTTCCAAATGTGTGTGGGTATAATATATATCTCACGGGGGTAAAATTGAAAAAAGTTGTAAAAAAATTTTTCTTGGACTTAGTCATTTTTCCGGCGTTTATCAGACTTTCAGATAGGGCAAATGTCAGTGAGCGTTCCGATTTCAGTTCCAGAGCGATTCACCCAATGAGTCCTTGATATTTACTCGTTTTCAGCCAATATTCTGGATTTTTTGAAACTTTCACTTTTTTGTGAAAATATCCACTAAATGAGGGAATAATATGTGTGAGGGTACCCCAGGAGAGTTCCAAATGTGTGTGGGTAGAATATATATCCCACGGGGGTAAAATTGAAAAAAGTTGAAAAAAATTTTTTTTTTGGACGTAGTCATTTTTCCGGCATTTATCAGACTTTCAGATAGGAGAAATGTCGGTGAGCATTCCGATTTCAGTGCCAGAGTGCTTCGCCCAATGAGTCCTTGATATTTAGTCGTTTTCAGCCAATATTTTGGATGTTTGAAAATTTCACTTTTTTGTGAAAATATCCACTAAATGAGGGAATAATATGTGTGAGGGTACCCCAGGAGAGTTCCAAATGTGTGTGGGTAGAATATATATCCCACGGGGGTAAAATTGAAAAAAAGTTGAAAAAAATTTTTTTTGGACTTAGTCATTTTTCCGGCGTTTATCATACTTTCAGATAGGGGAAATGTCAGTGAGCGTTCCGATTTCAGTTCCAGAGCAATTTGCCCAATGAATCCTTGATATTTAGTCGTTTTCAGCCAATTTTCTGGATTTTTGAAAATTTCACTTTTTTGTGAAAATATCCACTTAATGAGGGAATAATATGTGTGAAGGTACCCCAGGAGAGTTCCAAATGTGTGTGGGTAGAATATATATCCCACGGGGGTAAAATTGAAAAAAGTTGAAAAAATTTTTTTTTTTGGACTTAGTCATTTTTCCGGCGTTTATCAGACTTTCAGATAGGGGAAATGTCAGTGAGCGTTCCGATTTCAGTTCCAGAGCAATTCGCCCAATGAATCCTTGATATTTAGTCGTTTTCAGCCAATTTTCTAGATTTTTGAAAATTTCACTTTTTTGTGAAAATATCCACTAAATGAGGGAATAATATGTGTGAGGGTACCCCAGGAGAGTTCCAAATGTGTGTGGGTAGAAGATATATCGCACGGGGGTAAAATTGAAAAAAGTTGAACAAATTTTTTTTTGGACTTTGTCATTTTTCCGGCGTTTATCAGACTTTTAGATAGGGGAAATGTCAGTGAGCATTCCGATTTCTGTTCCAGAGCGATTCGCTCAATGAGTCCCTGATATTTAGTCGTTTTCAGCCAATTTTCTAGATTTTTTGAAAATTTCAATTTTTTGTGAAAATATCCACTAAATGAGGGAATAATATGTGTGAGGGTTCCCCAGAAGAGTTCCAAATGTGTGTGGGTAGAAGATATATCGCACGGGGGTAAAATTGAAAAAAGTTGAACAAATTTTTTTTTGGACTTTGTCATTTTTCCGGCGTTTATCAGACTTTCAGATAGGGGAAATGTCGGTGAGCATTCCGATTTCAGTTCCAGAGTGATTCACCAAATGAGTCCTTGATATTTAGTCGTTTTCAGCCAATATTTTGGATGTTTGAAAATTTCACTTTTTTGTGAAAATATCCACTAAATGAGGGAATAATATGTGTGAGGGTACCCCAGGAGAGTTCCAAATGTGTGTGGGTAGAAGATATATCGCACGGGGGTAAAATTGAAAAAAGTTGAACAAATTTTTTTTTGGACTTTGTCATTTTTCCGGCGTTTATCAGACTTTTAGATAGGGGAAATGTCAGTGAGCATTCCGATTTCTGTTCCAGAGCGATTCGCTCAATGAGTCCCTGATATTTAGTCGTTTTCAGCCAATTTTCTAGATTTTTTGAAAATTTCAATTTTTTGTGAAAATATCCACTAAATGAGGGAATAATATGTGTGAGGGTTCCCCAGAAGAGTTCCAAATGTGTGTGGGTAGAAGATATATCGCACGGGGGTAAAATTGAAAAAAGTTGAACAAATTTTTTTTTGGACTTTGTCATTTTTCCGGCGTTTATCAGACTTTCAGATAGGTGAAATGTCGGTGAGCATTCCGATTTCAGTTCCAGAGTGATTCGCCAAATGAGTCCTTGATATTTAGTCGTTTTCAGCCAATATTTTGGATGTTTGAAAATTTCACTTTTTTGTGAAAATATCCACTAAATGAGGGAATAATATGTGTGAGGGTACCCCAGGAGAGTTCCAAATGTGTGTGGGTAGAACATATATCGCACGGGGTAAAATTGAAAAAAGTTGAACAAATTTTTTTTGGGACTTTGTCATTTTTCCGGCGTTTATCAGACTTTCAGATGGGGGAAATGTCAGTGAGCATTCCGATTTCTGTTCCAGAGCGATTCGCTCAATGAGTCCCTGATATTTAGTCGTTTTCAGCCAATTTTCTATATTTTTTGAAAATTTCAATTTTTTGTGAAAATATCCACTAAATGAGGGAATAATATGTGTGAGGGTTCCCCAGAAGAGTTCCAAATGTTTGTGGGTAGAATATATATCCCACGGGGGTAAAATTGAAAAAAGTTGAACAAATTTTTTTTTGGACTTAGTCATTTTTCCGGCGTTTATCAGACTTTCAGATAGGGGAAATGTCAGTGAGCGTTCCGATTTCAGTTCCAGAGCAATTCGCCCAATGAATCCTTGATATTTAGTCGTTTTCAGCCAATTTTCTGGATTTTTGAAACTTTCACTTTTTTGTGAAAATATCCACTAAATGAGGGAATAATATGTGTGAGGGTACCCCAGGAGAGGTCCAAATGTGTGTGGGTAGAATATATATCCCACGGGGGTAAAATTGAAAAAAAGTTGAACAAATTTTTTTTTGGACTTAGTCATTTTTCCGGCGTTTATCAGACTTTCAGATAGGGCAAATGTCAGTGAGCGTTCCGATTTCAGTTCCAGAGCGATTCACCCAATGAGTCCTTGATATTTACTCGTTTTCAGCCAATATTCTGGATTTTTTGAAACTTTCACTTTTTTGTGAAAATATCCACAAAATGAGGGAATAATATGTGTGAGGGTACCCCAGGAGAGTTCCAAATGTGTGTGGGTAGAATATATATCCCACGGGGGTAAAATTGAAAAAAGTTGAAAAAAATTTTTTTTTTGGACGTAGTCATTTTTCCGGCATTTATCAGACTTTCAGATAGGAGAAATGTCGGTGAGCATTCCGATTTCAGTGCCAGAGTGCTTCGCCCAATGAGTCCTTGATATTTAGTCGTTTTCAGCCAATATTTTGGATGTTTGAAAATTTCACTTTTTTGTGAAAATATCCACTAAATGAGGGAATAATATGTGTGAGGGTACCCCAGGAGAGTTCCAAATGTGTGTGGGTAGAATATATATCCCACGGGGGTAAAATTGAAAAAAAGTTGAAAAAATTTTTTTTTGGACTTAGTCATTTTTCCGGCGTTTATCATACTTTCAGATAGGGGAAATGTCAGTGAGCGTTCCGATTTCAGTTCCAGAGCAATTTGCCCAATGAATCCTTGATATTTAGTCGTTTTCAGCCAATTTTCTGGATTTTTGAAAATTTCACTTTTTTGTGAAAATATCCACTTAATGAGGGAATAATATGTGTGAAGGTACCCCAGGAGAGTTCCAAATGTGTGTGGGTAGAATATATATCCCACGGGGGTAAAATTGAAAAAAGTTGAAAAAATTTTTTTTTTTGGACTTAGTCATTTTTCCGGCGTTTATCAGACTTTCAGATAGGGGAAATGTCAGTGAGCGTTCCGATTTCAGTTCCAGAGCAATTCGCCCAATGAATCCTTGATATTTAGTCGTTTTCAGCCAATTTTCTAGATTTTTGAAAATTTCACTTTTTTGTGAAAATATCCACTAAATGAGGGAATAATATGTGTGAGGGTACCCCAGGAGAGTTCCAAATGTGTGTGGGTAGAATATATATCCCACGGGGGTAAAATTGAAAAAAGTTGAACGAATGTTTTTTTGGACTTAGTCATTTTTCTGGCGTTTATCAGACTTTCAGATAGGGGAAATGTCGGTGAGCATTCCGATTTCAGTTCCAGAGTGATTCGCCAAATGAGTCCTTGATATTTAGTCGTTTTCAGCCAATATTTTGGATGTTTGAAAATTTCACTTTTTTGTGAAAATATCCACTAAATGAGGGAATAATATGTGTGAGGGTACCCCAGGAGAGTTCCAAATGTGTGTGGGTAGAAGATATATCGCACGGGGGTAAAATTGAAAAAAGTTGAACAAATTTTTTTTTGGACTTTGTCATTTTTCCGGCGTTTATCAGACTTTTAGATAGGGGAAATGTCAGTGAGCATTCCGATTTCTGTTCCAGAGCGATTCGCTCAATGAGTCCCTGATATTTAGTCGTTTTCAGCCAATTTTCTAGATTTTTTGAAAATTTCAATTTTTTGTGAAAATATCCACTAAATGAGGGAATAATATGTGTGAGGGTTCCCCAGAAGAGTTCCAAATGTGTGTGGGTAGAAGATATATCGCACGGGGGTAAAATTGAAAAAAGTTGAACAAATTTTTTTTTGGACTTTGTCATTTTTCCGGCGTTTATCAGACTTTCAGATAGGTGAAATGTCGGTGAGCATTCCGATTTCAGTTCCAGAGTGATTCGCCCAATGAGTCCTTGATATTTAGTCGTTTTCAGCCAATATTTTGGATGTTTGAAAATTTCACTTTTTTGTGAAAATATCCACTAAATGAGGGAATAATATGTGTGAGGGTACCCCAGGAGAGTTCCAAATGTGTGTGGGTAGAAGATATATCGCACGGGGTAAAATTGAAAAAAGTTGAACAAATTTTTTTTTGGACTTTGTCATTTTTCCGGCGTTTATCAGACTTTCAGATGGGGGAAATGTCAGTGAGCATTCCGATTTCTGTTCCAGAGCGATTCGCTCAATGAGTCCCTGATATTTAGTCGTTTTCAGCCAATTTTCTAGATTTTTTGAAAATTTCAATTTTTTGTGAAAATATCCACTAAATGAGGGAATAATATGTGTGAGGGTTCCCCAGAAGAGTTCCAAATGTTTGTGGGTAGAATATATATCCCACGGGGGTAAAATTGAAAAAAGTTGAACAAATTTTTTTTTGGACTTAGTCATTTTTCCGGCGTTTATCAGACTTTCAGATAGGGGAAATGTCAGTGAGCGTTCCGATTTCAGTTCCAGAGCAATTCGCCCAATGAATCCTTGATATTTAGTCGTTTTCAGCCAATTTTCTGGATTTTTGAAACTTTCACTTTTTTGTGAAAATATCCACTAAATGAGGGAATAATATGTGTGAGGGTACCCCAGGAGAGTTCCAAATGTGTGTGGGTAGAATATATATCCCACGGGGGTAAAATTGAAAAAAGTTGAATGAATGTTTTTTTGGACTTAGTCATTTTTCTGGCGTTTATCAGACTTTCAGATAGGGGAAATGTCAGTGAGCATTCCGATTTCAGTTCCAGAGCGATTCGCTCAATGAGTCTTTGATATTTAGTCGTTTTCAGCCAATTTTCTGGATTTTTTGAAAATTTCAATTTTTTGTGAAAATATCCACTAAATGAGGGAATAATATGTGTGAGGGTTCCCCAGAAGAGTTCCAAATGTGTGTGGGTAGAATATATATCTCACGGGGGTAAAATTGAAAAAAGTTGAAAAAATTTTTTTCTTGGACTTAGTCATTTTTCCGGCGTTTATCAGACTTTCAGATAGGTGAAACGTCGGTGAGCATTCCGATTTCAGTTCCAGAGTGATTCGCCAAATGAGTCCTTGATATTTAGTCGTTTTCAGCCAATATTTTGGATGTTTGAAAATTTCACTTTTTTGTGAAAATATCCACTAAATGAGGGAATAATATGTGTGAGGGTACCCCAGGAGAGTTCCAAATGTGTGTGGGTAGAAGATATATCGCACGGGGGTAAAATTGAAAAAAGTTGAACAAATTTTTTTTTGGACTTTGTCATTTTTCCGGCGTTTATCAGACTTTCAGATAGGGGAAATGTCAGTGAGCATTCCGATTTCTGTTCCAGAGCAATTTGCCCAATGAATCCTTGATATTTAGTCGTTTTCAGCCAATTTTCTGGATTTTTGAAAATTTCACTTTTTTGTGAAAATATCCACTTAATGAGGGAATAATATGTGTGAAGGTACCCCAGGAGAGTTCCAAATGTGTGTGGGTAGAATATATATCCCACGGGGGTAAAATTGAAAAAAGTTGAAAAAATTTTTTTTTTTGGACTTAGTCATTTTTCCGGCGTTTATCAGACTTTCAGATAGGGGAAATGTCAGTGAGCGTTCCGATTTCAGTTCCAGAGCAATTCGCCCAATGAATCCTTGATATTTAGTCGTTTTCAGCCAATTTTCTAGATTTTTGAAAATTTCACTTTTTTGTGAAAATATCCACTAAATGAGGGAATAATATGTGTGAGGGTACCCCAGGAGAGTTCCAAATGTGTGTGGGTAGAATATATATCCCACGGGGGTAAAATTGAAAAAAGTTGAACGAATGTTTTTTTGGACTTAGTCATTTTTCTGGCGTTTATCAGACTTTCAGATAGGGGAAATGTCGGTGAGCATTCCGATTTCAGTTCCAGAGTGATTCGCCAAATGAGTCCTTGATATTTAGTCGTTTTCAGCCAATATTTTGGATGTTTGAAAATTTCACTTTTTTGTGAAAATATCCACTAAATGAGGGAATAATATGTGTGAGGGTACCCCAGGAGAGTTCCAAATGTGTGTGGGTAGAAGATATATCGCACGGGGGTAAAATTGAAAAAAGTTGAACAAATTTTTTTTTGGACTTTGTCATTTTTCCGGCGTTTATCAGACTTTTAGATAGGGGAAATGTCAGTGAGCATTCCGATTTCTGTTCCAGAGCGATTCGCTCAATGAGTCCCTGATATTTAGTCGTTTTCAGCCAATTTTCTAGATTTTTTGAAAATTTCAATTTTTTGTGAAAATATCCACTAAATGAGGGAATAATATGTGTGAGGGTTCCCCAGAAGAGTTCCAAATGTGTGTGGGTAGAAGATATATCGCACGGGGGTAAAATTGAAAAAAGTTGAACAAATTTTTTTTTGGACTTTGTCATTTTTCCGGCGTTTATCAGACTTTCAGATAGGTGAAATGTCGGTGAGCATTCCGATTTCAGTTCCAGAGTGATTCGCCCAATGAGTCCTTGATATTTAGTCGTTTTCAGCCAATATTTTGGATGTTTGAAAATTTCACTTTTTTGTGAAAATATCCACTAAATGAGGGAATAATATGTGTGAGGGTACCCCAGGAGAGTTCCAAATGTGTGTGGGTAGAAGATATATCGCACGGGGTAAAATTGAAAAAAGTTGAACAAATTTTTTTTTGGACTTTGTCATTTTTCCGGCGTTTATCAGACTTTCAGATGGGGGAAATGTCAGTGAGCATTCCGATTTCTGTTCCAGAGCGATTCGCTCAATGAGTCCCTGATATTTAGTCGTTTTCAGCCAATTTTCTAGATTTTTTGAAAATTTCAATTTTTTGTGAAAATATCCACTAAATGAGGGAATAATATGTGTGAGGGTTCCCCAGAAGAGTTCCAAATGTGTGTGGGTAGAAGATATATCGCACGGGGGTAAAATTGAAAAAAGTTGAACAAATTTTTTTTTGGACTTTGTCATTTTTCCGGCGTTTATCAGACTTTCAGATAGGTGAAATGTCGGTGAGCATTCCGATTTCAGTTCCAGAGTGATTCGCCCAATGAGTCCTTGATATTTAGTCGTTTTCAGCCAATATTTTGGATGTTTGAAAATTTCACTTTTTTGTGAAAATATCCACTAAATGAGGGAATAATATGTGTGAGGGTACCCCAGGAGAGTTCCAAATGTGTGTGGGTAGAAGATATATCGCACGGGGTAAAATTGAAAAAAGTTGAACAAATTTTTTTTTGGACTTTGTCATTTTTCCGGCGTTTATCAGACTTTCAGATGGGGGAAATGTCAGTGAGCATTCCGATTTCTGTTCCAGAGCGATTCGCTCAATGAGTCCCTGATATTTAGTCGTTTTCAGCCAATTTTCTATATTTTTTGAAAATTTCAATTTTTTGTGAAAATATCCACTAAATGAGGGAATAATATGTGTGAGGGTTCCCCAGAAGAGTTCCAAATGTTTGTGGGTAGAATATATATCCCACGGGGGTAAAATTGAAAAAAGTTGAACAAATTTTTTTTTGGACTTAGTCATTTTTCCGGCGTTTATCAGACTTTCAGATAGGGGAAATGTCAGTGAGCGTTCCGATTTCAGTTCCAGAGCAATTCGCCCAATGAATCCTTGATATTTAGTCGTTTTCAGCCAATTTTCTGGATTTTTGAAACTTTCACTTTTTTGTGAAAATATCCACTAAATGAGGGAATAATATGTGTGAGGGTACCCCAGGAGAGTTCCAAATGTGTGTGGGTAGAATATATATCCCACGGGGGTAAAATTGAAAAAAGTTGAATGAATGTTTTTTTGGACTTAGTCATTTTTCTGGCGTTTATCAGACTTTCAGATAGGGGAAATGTCAGTGAGCATTCCGATTTCAGTTCCAGAGCGATTCGCTCAATGAGTCTTTGATATTTAGTCGTTTTCAGCCAATTTTCTGGATTTTTTGAAAATTTCAATTTTTTGTGAAAATATCCACTAAATGAGGGAATAATATGTGTGAGGGTTCCCCAGAAGAGTTCCAAATGTGTGTGGGTAGAATATATATCTCACGGGGGTAAAATTGAAAAAAGTTGAAAAAATGTTTTTCTTGGACTTAGTCATTTTTCCGGCGTTTATCAGACTTTCAGATAGGTGAAACGTCGGTGAGCATTCCGATTTCAGTTCCAGAGTGATTCGCCAAATGAGTCCTTGATATTTAGTCGTTTTCAGCCAATATTTTGGATGTTTGAAAATTTCACTTTTTTGTGAAAATATCCACTAAATGAGGGAATAATATGTGTGAGGGTACCCCAGGAGAGTTCCAAATGTGTGTGGGTAGAAGATATATCG
Organism: Phyllobates terribilis; assembly: GCF_046119375.1. Taxonomy (NCBI): domain Eukaryota; kingdom Metazoa; phylum Chordata; class Amphibia; order Anura; family Dendrobatidae; genus Phyllobates; species Phyllobates terribilis. The sequence continues at coordinate 14,840,093 of NW_027362775.1, read as the reverse complement.
CACGGGGGTAAAATTGAAAAAAGTTGAACAAATTTTTTTTTGGACTTTGTCATTTTTCCGGCGTTTATCAGACTTTCAGATAGGGGAAATGTCAGTGAGCATTCCGATTTCTGTTCCAGAGCGATTCGCTCAATGAGTCCCTGATATTTAGTCGTTTTCAGCCAATTTTCTGGATTTTTTGAAAATTTCAATTTTTTGTGAAAATATCCACTAAATGAGGGAATAATATGTGTGAGGGTTCCCCAGAAGAGTACCAAATGTTTGTGGGTAGAATATATATCCCACGGGGGTAAAATTGAAAAAAAGTTTAACAAATTATTTTTTGGACTTAGTCATTTTTCCGGCGTTTATCAGACTTTCAGATAGGGGAAATGTCAGTGAGCGTTCCAATTTCAGTTCCATAGCGATTCGCTCAATGAGTCCTTGATATTTAGTCGTTTTGAGCCAATTTTCTGGATTTTTTGAAAATTTCACTTTTTTGTGAAAATATCCACTAAATGAGGGAATAATATGTGTGAGGGTACCCAGGAGAGTTCCAAATGTGTGTGGGTAGAATATATATCCCACGGGGGTAAAATTGAAAAAACTTGAACAAATTTTTTTTTGGACTTAGTCATTTTTCCGGCGTTTATCAGACTTTCAGATAGGGCAAATGTCAGTGAGCGTTCCGATTTCAGTTCCAGAGCGATTCACCCAATGAGTCCTTGATATTTACTCGTTTTCAGCCAATATTCTGGATTTTTTGAAACTTTCACTTTTTTGTGAAAATATCCACAAAATGAGGGAATAATATGTGTGAGGGTACCCCAGGAGAGTTCCAAATGTGTGTGGGTAGAATATATATCCCACGGGGGTAAAATTGAAAAAAGTTGAAAAAAATTTTTTTTTTGGACGTAGTCATTTTTCCGGCATTTATCAGACTTTCAGATAGGAGAAATGTCGGTGAGCATTCCGATTTCAGTGCCAGAGTGCTTCGCCCAATGAGTCCTTGATATTTAGTCGTTTTCAGCCAATATTTTGGATGTTTGAAAATTTCACTTTTTTGTGAAAATATCCACTAAATGAGGGAATAATATGTGTGAGGGTACCCCAGGAGAGTTCCAAATGTGTGTGGGTAGAATATATATCCCACGGGGGTAAAATTGAAAAAAAGTTGAAAAAATTTTTTTTTGGACTTAGTCATTTTTCCGGCGTTTATCATACTTTCAGATAGGGGAAATGTCAGTGAGCGTTCCGATTTCAGTTCCAGAGCAATTTGCCCAATGAATCCTTGATATTTAGTCGTTTTCAGCCAATTTTCTGGATTTTTGAAAATTTCACTTTTTTGTGAAAATATCCACTTAATGAGGGAATAATATGTGTGAAGGTACCCCAGGAGAGTTCCAAATGTGTGTGGGTAGAATATATATCCCACGGGGGTAAAATTGAAAAAAGTTGAAAAAATTTTTTTTTTTGGACTTAGTCATTTTTCCGGCGTTTATCAGACTTTCAGATAGGGGAAATGTCAGTGAGCGTTCCGATTTCAGTTCCAGAGCGATTCGCCCAATGAATCCTTGATATTTAGTCGTTTTCAGCCAATTTTCTAGATTTTTGAAAATTTCACTTTTTTGTGAAAATATCCACTAAATGAGGGAATAATATGTGTGAGGGTACCCCAGGAGAGTTCCAAATGTGTGTGGGTAGAATATATATCCCACGGGGGTAAAATTGAAAAAAGTTGAACGAATGTTTTTTTGGACTTAGTCATTTTTCTGGCGTTTATCAGACTTTCAGATAGGGGAAATGTCGGTGAGCATTCCGATTTCAGTTCCAGAGTGATTCGCCAAATGAGTCCTTGATATTTAGTCGTTTTCAGCCAATATTTTGGATGTTTGAAAATTTCACTTTTTTGTGAAAATATCCACTAAATGAGGGAATAATATGTGTGAGGGTACCCCAGGAGAGTTCCAAATGTGTGTGGGTAGAAGATATATCGCACGGGGGTAAAATTGAAAAAAGTTGAACAAATTTTTTTTTGGACTTTGTCATTTTTCCGGCGTTTATCAGACTTTTAGATAGGGGAAATGTCAGTGAGCATTCCGATTTCTGTTCCAGAGCGATTCGCTCAATGAGTCCCTGATATTTAGTCGTTTTCAGCCAATTTTCTAGATTTTTTGAAAATTTCAATTTTTTGTGAAAATATCCACTAAATGAGGGAATAATATGTGTGAGGGTTCCCCAGAAGAGTTCCAAATGTGTGTGGGTAGAAGATATATCGCACGGGGGTAAAATTGAAAAAAGTTGAACAAATTTTTTTTTGGACTTTGTCATTTTTCCGGCGTTTATCAGACTTTCAGATAGGTGAAATGTCGGTGAGCATTCCGATTTCAGTTCCAGAGTGATTCGCCCAATGAGTCCTTGATATTTAGTCGTTTTCAGCCAATATTTTGGATGTTTGAAAATTTCACTTTTTTGTGAAAATATCCACTAAATGAGGGAATAATATGTGTGAGGGTACCCCAGGAGAGTTCCAAATGTGTGTGGGTAGAAGATATATCGCACGGGGTAAAATTGAAAAAAGTTGAACAAATTTTTTTTTGGACTTTGTCATTTTTCCGGCGTTTATCAGACTTTCAGATGGGGGAAATGTCAGTGAGCATTCCGATTTCTGTTCCAGAGCGATTCGCTCAATGAGTCCCTGATATTTAGTCGTTTTCAGCCAATTTTCTAGATTTTTTTGAAAATTTCAATTTTTTGTGAAAATATCCACTAAATGAGGGAATAATATGTGTGAGGGTTCCCCAGAAGAGTTCCAAATGTGTGTGGGTAGAAGATATATCGCACGGGGGTAAAATTGAAAAAAGTTGAACAAATTTTTTTTTGGACTTTGTCATTTTTCCGGCGTTTATCAGACTTTCAGATAGGTGAAATGTCGGTGAGCATTCCGATTTCAGTTCCAGAGTGATTCGCCCAATGAGTCCTTGATATTTAGTCGTTTTCAGCCAATATTTTGGATGTTTGAAAATTTCACTTTTTGGGAAAATATCCATTAAATGAGGGAATAATATGTGTGAGGGTACCCCAGGAGAGTTCCAAATGTGTGTGGGTAGAAGATATATCGCACGGGGTAAAATTGAAAAAAGTTGAACAAATTTTTTTTTGGACTTTGTCATTTTTCCGGCGTTTATCAGACTTTCAGATGGGGGAAATGTCAGTGAGCATTCCGATTTCTGTTCCAGAGCGATTCGCTCAATGAGTCCCTGATATTTAGTCGTTTTCAGCCAATTTTCTATATTTTTTGAAAATTTCAATTTTTTGTGAAAATATCCACTAAATGAGGGAATAATATGTGTGAGGGTTCCCCAGAAGAGTTCCAAATGTTTGTGGGTAGAATATATATCCCACGGGGGTAAAATTGAAAAAAGTTGAACAAATTTTTTTTTGGACTTAGTCATTTTTCCGGCGTTTATCAGACTTTCAGATAGGGGAAATGTCAGTGAGCGTTCCGATTTCAGTTCCAGAGCAATTCGCCCAATGAATCCTTGATATTTAGTCGTTTTCAGCCAATTTTCTGGATTTTTGAAACTTTCACTTTTTTGTGAAAATATCCACTAAATGAGGGAATAATATGTGTGAGGGTACCCCAGGAGAGTTCCAAATGTGTGTGGGTAGAATATATATCCCACGGGGGTAAAATTGAAAAAAGTTGAATGAATGTTTTTTTGGACTTAGTCATTTTTCTGGCGTTTATCAGACTTTCAGATAGGGGAAATGTCAGTGAGCATTCCGATTTCAGTTCCAGAGCGATTCGCTCAATGAGTCTTTGATATTTAGTCGTTTTCAGCCAATTTTCTGGATTTTTTGAAAATTTCAATTTTTTGTGAAAATATCCACTAAATGAGGGAATAATATGTGTGAGGGTTCCCCAGAAGAGTTCCAAATGTGTGTGGGTAGAATATATATCTCACGGGGGTAAAATTGAAAAAAGTTGAAAAAATTTTTTTCTTGGACTTAGTCATTTTTCCGGCGTTTATCAGACTTTCAGATAGGTGAAACGTCGGTGAGCATTCCGATTTCAGTTCCAGAGTGATTCGCCAAATGAGTCCTTGATATTTAGTCGTTTTCAGCCAATATTTTGGATGTTTGAAAATTTCACTTTTTTGTGAAAATATCCACTAAATGAGGGAATAATATGTGTGAGGGTACCCCAGGAGAGTTCCAAATGTGTGTGGGTAGAAGATATATCGCACGGGGGTAAAATTGAAAAAAGTTGAACAAATTTTTTTTTGGACTTTGTCATTTTTCCGGCGTTTATCAGACTTTCAGATAGGGGAAATGTCAGTGAGCATTCCGATTTCTGTTCCAGAGCGATTCGCTCAATGAGTCCCTGATATTTAGTCGTTTTCAGCCAATTTTCTGGATTTTTTGAAAATTTCAATTTTTTGTGAAAATATCCACTAAATGAGGGAATAATATGTGTGAGGGTTCCCCAGAAGAGTACCAAATGTTTGTGGGTAGAATATATATCCCACGGGGGTAAAATTGAAAAAAAGTTTAACAAATTATTTTTTGGACTTAGTCATTTTTCCGGCGTTTATCAGACTTTCAGATAGGGGAAATGTCAGTGAGCGTTCCAATTTCAGTTCCATAGCGATTCGCTCAATGAGTCCTTGATATTTAGTCGTTTTGAGCCAATTTTCTGGATTTTTTGAAAATTTCACTTTTTTGTGAAAATATCCACTAAATGAGGGAATAATATGTGTGAGGGTACCCAGGAGAGTTCCAAATGTGTGTGGGTAGAATATATATCCCACGGGGGTAAAATTGAAAAAACTTGAACAAATTTTTTTTTGGACTTAGTCATTTTTCCGGCGTTTATCAGACTTTCAGATAGGGGAAATGTCAGTGAGCGTTCCGATTTCAGTTCCAGAGCAATTCGCCCATTGAATCCTTGATATTTAGTCGTTTTCAGCCAATTTTCTAGATTTTTGAAAATTTCACTTTTTTGTGAAAATATCCACTAAATGAGGGAATAATATGTGTGAGGGTACCCCAGGAGAGTTCCAAATGTGTGTGGGTAGAATATATATCCCACGGGGGTAAAATTGAAAAAAAGTTGAACAAATTTTTTTTTGGACTTAGTCATTTTTCCGTCGTTTATCATACTTTCAGATAGGGGTAATGTCAGTGAGCGTTCCGATTTCAGTTCCAGAGCAATTTGCCCAATGAGTCCGTGATATTTAGTCGTTTTCAGCCAATTTTCTGGATTTTTTGAAAATTTCACTTTTTCGTGAAAATATCCACTAAATGAGGGAATAATATGTGTGATGGTACCCCAGGAGAGTTCCAAATGTGTGTGGGTAGAATATATATCCCACGGGGGTAAAATTGAAAAAAAGTTGAACCAATTTTTTTTTGGACTTAGTCATTTTTCTGGCGTTTATCATACTTTCAGATAGGGGTAATGTCAGTGAGCTTTCCGATTTCAGTTCCACAGCGATTCGCCAAATGAGTCCTTGATATTTAGTCGTTTTCAGCCAATATTTTGGATGTTTGAAAATTTCACTTTTTTGTGAAAATATCCACTAAATGAGGGAATAATATGTGTGAGGGTTCCCCAGAAGAGTTCCAAATGTGTGTGGGTAGAATATATATCCCACGGGGGTAAAATTGAAAAAAGTTGAAAAAAATTTTTTCTTGGACTTAGTCATTTTTCCGGCGTTTATCAGACTTTCAGATAGGGCAAATGTCAGTGAGCGTTCCGATTTCAGTTCTAGAGCGATTCGCCCAATGAGTCCTTGATATTTAGTCGTTTTCAGCCAATTTTCTGGATTTTTTGAAAATTTCAATTTTTTGTGAAAATATCCACTAAATGAGGGAATAATATGTGTGAGGGTTCCCCAGAAGAGTTCCAAATGTTTGTGGGTAGAATATATATCCCATGGGGGTAAAATTGAAAAAAGTTGAACAAATTTTTTTTGGACTTAGTCATTTTTTCCGGTGTTTATCAGACTTTCAGATAGGGGAAATGTCAGTGAGCGTTCCGATTTCAGTTCCAGAGCAATTCGCCCAATGAATCCGTGATATTTAGTCGTTTTCAGCCAATTTTCTAGATTTTTGAAAATTTCACTTTTTTGTGAAAATATCCACTAAATGAGGGAATAATATGTGTTAGGGTACCCCAGGAGAGTTCCAAATGTGTGTGGTAGAATATATATCCCACGGGGGTAAAATTGAAAAAAAGTTGAAAAAATTTTTTTTTGGACTTAGTCATTTTTCCGGCGTTTATCAGACGTTCAGATAGGGGAAATGTCAGTGAGCATTCCGATTTCAGTTCCAGAGCAATTCGCCCATTCAATCCTTGATATTTAGTCGTTTTCAGCCAATTTTCTAGATTTTTGAAAATTTCACTTTTTTGTGAAAATATCCACTAAATGAGGGAATAATATGTGTGAGGGTACCCCAGGAGAGTTCCAAATGTGTGTGGGTAAAATATATATCCCACGGGGGTACAATTGAAAAAAGTTTAAAAAAATTTTTTTTTTGACTTAGTCATTTTTCTGGCGTTTATCAGACTTTCAGATAGGGGAAATGTCAGTGAGCGTTCCGATTTCAGTTCCAGAGCAATTTGCCCAATGAATCCTTGATATTTAGTCGTTTTCAGCCAATTTTCTGGATTTTTGAAAATTTCACTTTTTTGTGAAAATATCCACTAAATGAGGGAATAATATGTGTGAGGGTACCCCAGGAGAGTTCCAAATGTGTGTGGGTAGAATATATATCCCACGGGGGTAAAATTGAAAAAAGTTGAACAAATGTTTTTTTGGACTTAGTCATTTTTCCGGCGTTTATCAGACTTTCAGATAGGGGAAATGTCAGTGAGCATTCCGATTTCAGTTCCAGAGCGATTCGCCAAATGAGTCCATGATATTTAGTCGTTTTCAGCCAATTTTCTGGATTTTTGAAAATTTCACTTTTTTGTGAAAATATCCACTAAATGAGGGAATAATATGTGTGAGGGTTCCCCAGAAGAGTTCCAAATGTGTGTGGGTAGAATATATATCTCACGGGGGTAAAATTGAAAAAAGTTGAAAAAAATTTTTTCTTGGACTTAGTCATTTTTCCGGCGTTTATCAGACTTTCAGATAGGGCAAATGTCAGTGAGCGTTCCGATTTCAGTTCCAGAGCGATTCGCCCAATGAGTCCTTGATATTTAGTAGTTTTCAGCCAATTTTCTGGATTTTTGAAACTTTCACTTTTTCGTGAAAATATCCACTAAATGAGGGAATAATATGTGTGAGGGTACCCCAGGAGAGCTCCAAATGTGTGTGGGTAGAATATATATCCCACGGGGGTAAAATTGAAAAAAGTTTAAAAAAAATTTTTTTTTGACTTAGTCATTTTTCCGGCGTTTATCAGACTTTCAGATAGGGGAAATGTCAGTGAGCGTTCCGATTTCAGTTCCAGAGCAATTCGCCCAATGAATCCGTGATATTTAGTCGTTTTCAGCCAATTTTCTAGATTTTTGAAAATTTCACTTTTTTGTGAAAATATCCACTAAATGAGGGAATAATATGTGTTAGGGTACCCCAGGAGAGTTCCAAATGTGTGTGGGTAGAATATATATCCCACGGGGGTAAAATTGAAAAAAAGTTGAAAAAATTTTTTTTTCGACTTAGTCATTTTTCCGGCGTTTATCAGACTTTCAGATAGGGGAAATGTCAGTGAGCATTCCGATTTCAGTTCCAGAGCAATTCGCCCATTCAATCCTTGATATTTAGTCGTTTTCAGCCAATTTTCTAGATTTTTGAAAATTTCACTTTTTTGTGAAAATATCCACTAAATGAGGGAATAATATGTGTGAGGGTACCCCAGGAGAGTTCCAAATGTGTGTGGGTAAAATATATATGCCACGGGGGTAAAATTGAAAAAAGTTGAACAAATGTTTTTTTGGACTTAGTCATTTTTCCTGCGTTTATCAGACTTTCAGATAGGGGAAATGTCAGTGAGCATTCCGATTTCAGTTCCAGAGTGATTCGCCCAATGAGTCCTTGATATTTAGTCGTTTTCAGCCAATATTTTGGATGTTTGAAAATTTCACTTTTTTGTGAAAATATCCACTAAATGAGGGAATAATATGTGTGATGGTACCCCAGGAGAGCTCCAAATGTGTGTGGGTAGAATACATATCCCACGGGGGTAAAATTGAAAAAAGTTTAAAAAAAATTTTTTTTTGACTTAGTCATTTTTCCGGCGTTTATCAGACTTTCAGATAGGAGAAATGTCAGTGAGCATTCCGATTTCAGTTCCAGAGCAATTTGCCCAATGATTCCTTGATATTTAGTCGTTTTCAGCCAATTTTCTGGATTTTTGAAAATTTCACTTTTTTGTGAAAATATCCACTAAATGAGGGAATAATATGTGTGAGGGTTCCCCAGAAAAGTTCCAAATGTGTGTGGGTAGAATATATATCTCACGGGGGTAAAATTGAATAAAGTTGAAAAAATTTTTTTCTTGGACTTAGTCATTTTTCCGGCGTTTATCAGACTTTCAGATAGGGCAAATGTCAGTGAGCGTTCCGATTTCAGTTCCAGAGCGATTCGCCCAATGAGTCCTTGATATTTAGTCGTTTTCAGCCAATTTTCTGGATTTTTGAAACTTTCACTTTTTTGTGAAAATATCCACTAAATGAGGGAATAATATGTGTGAGGGTACCCCAGGAGAGGTCCAAATGTGTGTGGGTAGAATATATATCCCACGGGGGTAAAATTGAAAAAAGTTTAAAAAAAATTTTTTTTTGACTTAGTCATTTTTCCGGCGTTTATCAGACTTTCAGATAGGGGAAATGTCAGTGAGCGTTCCGATTTCAGTTCCAGAGCAATTTACCCAATGAATCCTTGATATTTAGTCGTTTTCAGCCAATTTTCTGGATTTTTGAAAATTTCACTTTTTTGTGAAAATATCCACTAAATGAGGGAATAATATGTGTGAGGGTACCCCAGGAGAGTTCCAAATGTGTGTGGGTAGAATATATATCCCACGGGGGTAAAATTGAAAAAAGTTGAACAAATGTTTTTTTGGACTTAGTCATTTTTCCAGCGTTTATCAGACTTTCAGATAGGGGAAATGTCAGTGAGCATTCCGATTTCAGTTCCAGAGTGATTCGCTCAATGAGTCCTTGATATTTAGTCGTTTTCAGTCAATTTTCTGGATTTTTTGAAAATTTAAATTTTTTGTGAAAATATCCACTAAATGAGGGAATAATATGTGTGAGGGTTCCCCAGAAGAGTTCCAAATGTGTGTGGGTAGAATATATATCTCACGGGGGTAAAATTGAAAAAAGTTGAAAAAAATTTTTTCTTGGACTTAGTCATTTTTCCGGCGTTTATCAGACTTTCAGATAGGGCAAATGTCAGTGAGCGTTCCGATTTCAGTTCCAGAGCGATTCGCCCAATGAGTCCTTGATATTTACTCGTTTTCAGCCAATTTTCTGGATTTTTTGAAACTTTCACTTTTTTGTGAAAATATCCACTAAATGAGGGAATAATATGTGTGAGGGTACCCCAGGAGAGTTCCAAATGTGTGTGGGTAGATGATATATCGCACGGGGGTAAAATTGAAAAAACTTGAACAAATTTTTTTTTGGACTTAGTCAGTTTTCCGGCGTTTATCAGACTTTCAGATAGGGGAAATGTCAGTGAGCATTCCGATTTGAGTTCCAGAGCGATTCGCTCAATGAGTCCTTGATATTTAGTCGTTTTCAGCCAATTTTCTGGATTTTTTGAAAATTTCAATTTTTTGTGAAAATATCCACTAAATGAGGGAATAATATGTGTGAGGGTTCCCCAGAAGAGTTCCAAATGTTTGTGGGTAGAATATATATCCCACGGGGGTAAAATTAAAAAAAGTGGAACAAATTTTTTTTTGGACATAGTCATTTTTCCGGCGTTTATCAGACTTTCAGATAGGGGAAATGTCAGTGAGCGTTCCGATTTCAGTTCCAGAGCAATTCGCCCAATGAATCCCTGATATTTAGTCGTTTTCAGCCAATTTTCTGGATTTTTGAAACTTTCACTTTTTTGTGAAAATATCCACTAAATGAGGGAATAATATGTGTGAGGGTACCCCAGGAGAGTTCCAAATGTGTGTGGGTAAAATATATATCCCACGGGGGTACAATTGAAAAAAGTTTAAAAAAAATTTTTTTTTGACTTAGTCATTTTTCTGGCGTTTATCAGACTTTCAGATAGGGGAAATGTCAGTGAGCGTTCCGATTTCAGTTCCAGAGCGATTCGCCAAATTAGTCCTTGATATTTAGTCGTTTTCAGTCAATTTTCTGGATTTTTTGAAAATTTAAATTTTTTGTGAAAATATCCACTAAATGAGGGAATAATATGTGTGAGGGTTCCCCAGTAGAGTTCCAAATGTGTGTGGGTAGAATATATATCTCACGGGGGTAAAATTGAAAAAAGTTGAAAAAAATTTTTTCTTGGACTTAGTCATTTTTCCGGCGTTTATCAGACTTTCAGATAGGGCAAATGTCAGTGAGCATTCCGATTTCAGTTCCAGAGCGATTCGCCCAATGAGTCCTTGATATTTACTCGTTTTCAGCCAATTTTCTGGATTTTTTGAAACTTTCACTTTTTTGTGAAAATATCCACTAAATGAGGGAATAATATGTGTGAGGGTACCCCAGGAGAGTTCCAAATGTGTGTGGGTAGAAGATATATCGCACGGGGGTAAAATTGAAAAAACTTGAACAAATTTTTTTTTGGACTTAGTCAGTTTTCCGGCGTTTATCAGACTTTCAGATAGGGGAAATGTCAGTGAGCATTCCGATTTCAGTTCCAGAGCGATTCGCTCAATGAGTCCTTGATATTTAGTCGTTTTCAGCCAATTTTCTGGATTTTTTGAAAATTTCAATTTTTTGTGAAAATATCCACTAAATGAGGGAATAATATGTGTGAGGGTTCCCAGAAGATTTCCAAATGTTTGTGGGTAGAATATATATCCCACGGGGGTAAAATTGAAAAAAGTTTAAAAAAAATTTTTTTTTGACTTAGTCATTTTTCCGGTGTTTATCAGAATTTCAGATAGGGGAAATGTCAATGAGCGTTCCGATTTCAGTTCCAGAGCAATTTGCCCAATGAATCCTTGATATTTAGTCGTTTTCAGCCAATTTTCTGGATTTTTGAAAATTTCACTTTTTTGTGAAAATATCCACTAAATGAGGGAATAATATGTGTGAGGGTACCCCAGGAGAGTTCCAAATGTGTGTGGGTAGAATATATATCCCACGGGGGTAAAATTGAAAAAAGTTGAACAAATGTTTTTTTGGACTTAGTCATTTTTCCGGCGTTTATCAGACTTTCAGATAGGGCAAATGTCAGTGAGCGTTCCGATTTCAGTTCCAGAGCGATTCGCCCAATGAGTCCTTGATATTTACTCGTTTTCAGCCAATTTTCTGGATTTTTTGAAACTTTCACTTTTTTGTGAAAATATCCACTAAATGAGGGAATAATATGTGTGAGGGTACCCCAGGAGAGTTCCAAATGTGTGTGGGTAGAAGATATATCGCACGGGGGTAAAATTGAAAAAACTTGAACAAATTTTTTTTTGGACTTAGTAATTTTTCCGGCGTTTATCAGACTTTCAGATAGGGCAAATGTCAGTGAGCGTTCCGATTTCAGTTCCAGAGCGATTCGCCCAATGAGTCCTTGATATTTAGTCGTTTTCAGCCAGTTTTCTGGATTTTTGAAAATTTCACTTTTTTTGTGAAAATATCCACTAAATGAGGGAATAATATGTGCGAGGGTTCCTCAGAAGAGTTCCAAATGTGTGTGGGTAGAATATATATCTCACGGGGGTAAAATTGAAAAAAGTTGAAAAAATTTTTTTCTTGGACTTAGTCATTTTTCCGGCCTTTATCAGACTTTCAGATAGGGCAAATGTCAGTGAGCGTTCCGATTTCAGTTCCAGAGCGATTCGCCCAATGAGTCCTTGATATTTACTCGTTTTCAGCCAATTTTCTGGATTTTTTGAAACTTTCACTTTTTTGTGAAAATATCCACTAAATGAGGGAATAATATGTGTGAGGGTACCCCAGGAGAGTTCCAAATGTGTGTGGGTAGAAGATATATCGCACGGGGGTAAAATTGAAAAAACTTGAACAAATTTTTTTTTGGACTTAGTCATTTTTCCTGCGTTTATCAGACTTTCAGATAGGGGAAATGTCAGTGACCATTCCGATTTCAGTTCCAGAGCGATTCGCTCAATGAGTCCTTGATATTTAGTCGTTTTCAACCAATTTTCTGGATTTTTTGAAAATTTCAATTTTTTGTGAAAATATCCACTAAATGAGGGAATAATATGTGTGAGGGTTCCCCAGAAGAGTTCCAAATGTTTGTGGGTAGAATATATATCCCACGGGGGTAAAATTGAAAAAAGTGGAACAAATTTTTTTTTGGACTTAGTCATTTTTCCGGCGTTTATCAGACTTTCAGATAGGGGAAATGTCAGTGAGCGTTCCGATTTCAGTTCCAGAGCAATTCGCCCAATGAATCCTTGATATTTAGTCGTTTTCAGCCAATTTTCTGGATTTTTGAAACTTTCACTTTTTTGTGAAAATATCCACTAAATGAGGGAATAATATGTGTGAGGGTTCCTCAGAAGAGTTCCAAATGTGTGTGGGTAGAATATATATCTCACGGGGGTAAAATTGAAAAAAGTTGAAAAATTTTTTTTCTTGGACTTAGTCATTTTTCCGGCCTTTATCAGACTTTCAGATAGGGCAAATGTCAGTGAGCGTTCCGATTTCAGTTCCAGAGCGATTCGCCCAATGAGTCCTTGATATTTACTCGTTTTCAGCCAATTTTCTGGATTTTTTGAAACTTTCACTTTTTTGTGAAAATATCCACTAAATGAGGGAATAATATGTGTGAGGGTACCCCAGGAGAGTTCCAAATGTGTGTGGGTAAAATATATATGCCACGGGGGTAAAATTGAAAAAAGTTTAACAAATGTTTTTTTGGACTTAGTCATTTTTCCTGCGTTTATCAGACTTTCAGATAGGGGAAATGTCAGTGAGCATTCCGATTTCAGTTCCAGAGTGATTCGCCCAATGAGTCCTTGATATTTAGTCGTTTTCAGCCAATATTTTGGATGTTTGAAAATTTCACTTTTTTGTGAAAATATCCACTAAATGAGGGAATAATATGTGTGAGGGTACCCCAGGAGAGTTCCAAATGTGTGTGGGTAGAATATATATCCCACGGGGGTAAAATTGAAAAAAAGTTGAACAAATTTTTTTTTGGACTTAGTCATTTTTCCGGCGTTTATCATACTTTCAGATAGGGGAAATGTCAGTGAGCGTTCCGATTTCAGTTCCAGAGCGATTCGCCAAATTAGTCCTTGATATTTAGTCGTTTTCAGCCAATATTTTGGATGTTTGAAAATTTCACTTTTTTGTGAAAATATCCACTAAATGAGGGAATAATATGTGTGAGGGTACCCCAGGAGAGTTCCAAATGTGTGTGGGTAGAAGATATATCGCATGGGGGTAAAATTGAAAAAACTTGAACAAATTTTTTCTTGGACTTAGTCATTTTTCCGGCGTTTATCAGACTTTCAGATAGGGGAAATGTCAGTGAGCGTTCCGATTTCAGTTCCAGAGCAATTTGCCCAATGAATCCTTGATATTTAGTCGTTTTCAGTCAATTTTCTGGATTTTTTGAAAATTTAAATTTTTTGTGAAAATATCCACTAAATGAGGGAATAATATGTGTGAGGGTTCCCCAGTAGAGTTCCAAATGTGTGTGGGTAGAATATATATCTCACGGGGGTAAAATTGAAAAAAGTTGAAAAAAATTTTTTCTTGGACTTAGTCATTTTTCCGGCGTTTATCAGACTTTCAGATAGGGCAAATGTCAGTGAGCGTTCCGATTTCAGTTCCAGAGCGATTCGCCCAATGAGTCCTTGATATTTACTCGTTTTCAGCCAATTTTCTGGATTTTTTGAAACTTTCACTTTTTTGTGAAAATATCCACTAAATGAGGGAATAATATGTGTGAGGGTTCCCAGAAGATTTCCAAATGTTTGTGGGTAGAATATATATCCCACGGGGGTAAAATTGAAAAAAGTGGAACAAATTTTTTTTTAGACATAGTCATTTTTCCGGCGTTTATCAGACTTTCAGATAGGGGAAATGTCAGTGAGCGTTCCGATTTCAGTTCCAGAGCAATTCGCCCAATGAATCCCTGATATTTAGTCGTTTTCAGCCAATTTTCTGGATTTTTGAAACTTTCACTTTTTTGTGAAAATATCCACTAAATGAGGGAATAATATGTGTGAGGGTACCCCAGGAGATCTCCAAATGTGTGTGGGTAGAATATATATCCCACGGGGGTAAAATTGAAAAAAGTTTAAAAAAAATTTTTTTTTGACTTAGTCATTTTTCCGGCGTTTATCAGAATTTCAGATAGGGGAAATGTCAATGAGCGTTCCGATTTCAGTTCCAGAGCAATTTGCCCAATGAATCCTTGATATTTAGTCGTTTTCAGCCAATTTTCTGGATTTTTGAAAATTTCACTTTTTTGTGAAAATATCCACTAAATGAGGGAATAATATGTGTGAGGGTACCCCAGGAGAGTTCCAAATGTGTGTGGGTAGAATATATATCCCACGGGGGTAAAATTGAAAAAAGTTGAACAAATGTTTTTTTGGACTTAGTCATTTTTCCGGCGTTTATCAGACTTTCAGATAGGGCAAATGTCAGTGAGCGTTCCGATTTCAGTTCCAGAGCGATTCGCCCAATGAGTCCTTGATATTTACTCGTTTTCAGCCAATTTTCTGGATTTTTTGAAACTTTCACTTTTTTGTGAAAATATCCACTAAATGAGGGAATAATATGTGTGAGGGTACCCCAGGAGAGTTCCAAATGTGTGTGGGTAGAAGATATATCGCACGGGGGTAAAATTGAAAAAACTTGAACAAATTTTTTTTTGGACTTAGTAATTTTTCCGGCGTTTATCAGACTTTCAGATAGGGCAAATGTCAGTGAGCGTTCCGATTTCAGTTCCAGAGCGATTCGCCCAATGAGTCCTTGATATTTAGTCGTTTTCAGCCAGTTTTCTGGATTTTTGAAAATTTCACTTTTTTTGTGAAAATATCCACTAAATGAGGGAATAATATGTGTGAGGGTTCCTCAGAAGAGTTCCAAATGTGTGTGGGTAGAATATATATCTCACGGGGGTAAAATTGAAAAAAGTTGAAAAAATTTTTTTCTTGGACTTAGTCATTTTTCTGGCCTTTATCAGACTTTCAGATAGGGCAAATGTCAGTGAGCGTTCCGATTTCAGTTCCAGAGCGATTCGCCCAATGAGTCCTTGATATTTACTCGTTTTCAGCCAATTTTCTGGATTTTTTGAAACTTTCACTTTTTTGTGAAAATATCCACTAAATGAGGGAATAATATGTGTGAGGGTACCCCAGGAGAGTTCCAAATGTGTGTGGGTAGAAGATATATCGCACGGGGGTAAAATTGAAAAAACTTGAACAAATTTTTTTTTGGACTTAGTCATTTTTCCGGCGTTTATCAGACTTTCAGATAGGGGAAATGTCAGTGAGCATTCCGATTTCAGTTCCAGAGCGATTCGCTCAATGAGTCCTTGATATTTAGTCGTTTTCAACCAATTTTCTGGATTTTTTGAAAATTTCAATTTTTTGTGAAAATATCCACTAAATGAGGGAATAATATGTGTGAGGGTTCCCCAGAAGAGTTCCAAATGTTTGTGGGTAGAATATATATCCCACGGGGGTAAAATTGAAAAAAGTGGAAAAAATTTTTTTTTGGACTTAGTCATTTTTCCGGCGTTTATCAGACTTTCAGATAGGGGAAATGTCAGTGAGCGTTCCGATTTCAGTTCCAGAGCAATTCGCCCAATGAATCCTTGATATTTAGTCGTTTTCAGCCAATTTTCTGGATTTTTGAAACTTTCACTTTTTTGTGAAAATATCCACTAAATGAGGGAATAATATGTGTGAGGGTACCCCAGGAGAGCTCCAAATGTGTGTGGGTAGAATATATATCCCACGGGGGTAAAATTGAAAAAAGTTGAACAAATTTTTTTTTGGACTTAGTAATTTTTCCGGCGTTTATCAGACTTTCAGATAGGGCAAATGTCAGTGAGCGTTCCGATTTCAGTTCCAGAGCGATTCGCCCAATGAATCCTTGATATTTAGTTGTTTTCAGCCAATTTTCTGGAATTTTTGAAAATTTCAATTTTTTGTGAAAATATCTACTAAATGAGGGAATAATATGTGTGAGGCTTCCCCAGGAGAGTTCCAAATGTGTGTGAGTAGAATATATATCCCACGGGGGTAAAATTGAAAAAAGTTGAACAAATTTTTTTTTGGACTTAGTAATTTTTCCGGCGTTTATCAGACTTTCAGATAGGGCAAATGTCAGTGAGCGTTCCGATTTCAGTTCCAGAGCGATTCGCCCAATGAGTCCTTGATATTTAGTCGTTTTCAGCCAGTTTTCTGGATTTTTGAAAATTTCACTTTTTTTGTGAAAATATCCACTAAATGAGGGAATAATATGTGTGAGGGTTCCTCAGAAGAGTTCCAAATGTGTGTGGGTAGAATATATATCTCACGGGGGTAAAATTGAAAAAAGTTGAAAAAATTTTTTTCTTGGACTTAGTCATTTTTCCGGCCTTTATCAGACTTTCAGATAGGGCAAATGTCAGTGAGCGTTCCGATTTCAGTTCCAGAGCGATTCGCCCAATGAGTCCTTGATATTTACTCGTTTTCAGCCAATTTTCTGGATTTTTTGAAACTTTCACTTTTTTGTGAAAATATCCACTAAATGAGGGAATAATATGTGTGAGGGTACCCCAGGAGAGTTCCAAATGTGTGTGGGTAGAAGATATATCGCACGGGGGTAAAATTGAAAAAACTTGAACAAATTTTTTTTTGGACTTAGTCATTTTTCCGGCGTTTATCAGACTTTCAGATAGGGGAAATGTCAGTGAGCATTCCGATTTCAGTTCCAGAGCGATTCGCTCAATGAGTCCTTGATATTTAGTCGTTTTCAGCCAATTTTCTGGATTTTTTGAAAATTTCAATTTTTTGTGAAAATATCCACTAAATGAGGGAATAATATGTGTGAGGGTTCCCCAGAAGAGTTCCAAATGTTTGTGGGTAGAATATATATCCCACGGGGGTAAAATTGAAAAAAGTGGAACAAATTTTTTTTTGGACTTAGTCATTTTTCCGGCGTTTATCAGACTTTCAGATAGGGGAAATGTCAGTGAGCGTTCCGATTTCAGTTCCAGAGCAATTCGCCCAATGAATCCTTGATATTTAGTCGTTTTCAGCCAATTTTCTGGATTTTTGAAACTTTCACTTTTTTGTGAAAATATCCACTAAATGAGGGAATAATATGTGTGAGGGTACCCCAGGAGAGCTCCAAATGTGTGTGGGTAGAATATATATCCCACGGGGGTAAAATTGAAAAAAGTTTAAAGAAAATTTTTTTTTGACTTAGTCATTTTTCCGGCGTTTATCAGAATTTCAGATAGGGGAAATGTCAATGAGCGTTCCGATTTCAGTTCCAGAGCAATTTGCCCAATGAATCCTTGATATTTAGTCGTTTTCAGGAAATTTTCTGGATTTTTGAAAATTTCACTTTTTTGTGAAAATATCCACTAAATGAGGGAATAATATGTGTGAGGGTACCCCAGGAGAGTTCCAAATGTGTGTGGGTAGAATATATATCCCACGGGGGTAAAATTGAAAAAAGTTGAACAAATGTTTTTTTGGACTTAGTCATTTTTCCGGCGTTTATCAGACTTTCAGATAGGGGAAATGTCAGTGAGCATTCCGATTTCAGTTCCAGAGTGATTCGCTCAATGAGTCCTTGATATTTAGTCGTTTTCAGTCAATTTTCCGTTTTTTTTGAAAATTTCAATTTTTTGTGAAAATATCCACTAAATGAGGGAACAATATGTGTGAGGGTTCCCCAGAAGAGTTCCAAATGTGTGTGGGTAGAATATATATCTCACGGGGGTAAAATTGAAAAAAGTTGAAAATAATTTTTTCTTGGACTTAGTCATTTTTCCGGCGTTTATCAGACTTTCAGATAGGGCAAATGTCAGTGAGCGTTCCGATTTCAGTTCCAGAGCGATTCGCCCAATGAGTCCTTGATATTTACTCGTTTTCAGCCAATTTTCTGGATTTTTTGAAACTTTCACTTTTTTGTGAAAATATCCACTAAATGAGGGAATAATATGTGTGAGGGTACCCCAGGAGAGTTCCAAATGTGTGTGGGTAGAATATATATCCCACGGGGGTAAAATTGAAAAAAAGTTGAACAAATTTTTTTTTGGACTTAGTCATTTTTCCTGCGTTTATCAGACTTTCAGATAGGGAAAATGTCAGTTAGCATTCCGATTTCACTTCCAGAGCAATTCGCCCAATGAATCCTTGATATTTAGTTGTTTTCAGCCAATTTTCTGGAATTTTTTAAAATTTCAATTTTTTGTGAAAATATCTACTAAATGAGGGAATAATATGTGTGAGGCTTCCCCAGGAGAGTTCCAAATGTGTGTGGGTAGAATATATATCCCACGGGGGTAAAATTGAAAAAAGTTGAACAAATTTTTTTTTGGACTTAGTCATTTTTCCGGCGTTTATCAGACTTTCAGATAGGGGAAATGTCAGTGAGCATTCCGACTTCAGTTCCAGAGCAATTCGCCCAATTAATCCTTGATATTTAGTCGTTTTCAGCCAATTTTCTGGATTTTTGAAAATTTCACTTTTTTGTGAAAATATCAACTAAATGAGGGAATAATATGTATGAGGGTACCCCAGGAGAGATCCAAATGTGTGTGGGTAGAATATATATCCCACGGGTGTAAAATTGAAAAAAGTTGAAAAAATTTTTTTTTTTGACTTAGTCATTTTTCCGGCGTTTATCAGACTTTCAGATAGCGAAAATGTCAGTGAGCGTTCCCATTTCAGTTCCAGAGCGATTCGCCCAATGAGTCCTTAATATTTAGTCGTTTTCAGCCAATTTTCTGGATTTTTGAAACTTTCCCTTTTTGTGAAAATATCCACTAAATGAGGGAATAATATGTGTGAGGGTACCCCAGGAGAGTTCCAAATGTGTGTGGGTAGAATATATATCCCACAAGGGGAAAATTGAAAAAAGTTGAAAAAAAATTTTTCTTGGACTTAGTCATTTTTCCGGCGTTTATCAGACTTTCAGATAGGGTAAATGTCAGTGAGCGTTCCGATTTCAGTTCCAGAGCGATTCGCCCAATGAGTCCTTGATATTTAGTCGTTTTCAGCCAGTTTTCTGGATTTTTGAAAATTTCACTTTTTTTGTGAAAATATCCACTAAATGAGGGAATATTATGCGTGAGGGTACCCCAGGAGAGTTTCAAATGTGTGTGGGTAGAATATATATCCCATGGGGGTAAAATTGAAAAAAGTTGAAAAAAATTGTTTTTTGGACTTAGTCATTTTTCCGGCGTTTATCAGACTTTCAGATAGGGGAAATGTGAGTGAGCGTTCCGATTTCAGTTCCAGAGCGATTCACCCAATGAGTCCTTGATATTAAGGCGTTTTCAGCTAATATTTTGGATTTTTGAAAATTTCACTTTTTTGTGAAAATATCCACTAAATGAGGGAATAATATGTGTGAAGGTACCCCAGGAGGGTTCCAAATGTGTGTGGGTAGAATATATATCCCACGGGGGTAAAATTGAAAAAAGTTTAAAAAAATTTTTTTTGGACTTAGTAATTTTTCCGGCTTTTATCAGACTTTCAGATAGGGCAAATGTCAGTGAACGTTCCGATTTCAGTTCCAGAGCGATTCGCTCAATGAGTCTTTGATATTTAGTCGTTTTCAGCCAATTTTCTGGATTTGTTGAAAATTTCACTTTTTTGTGAAAATATCCACTAAATGAGGGAATAATATGTGTGAGGGTACCCCAGGAGAATTCCAAATGTGTGTGGGTAGAATATATATCCCACGGGGGTAAAATTGAAAAAAGTTTAAAAAAATTTTTTTTGGACTTAGTAATTTTTCCGGCTTTTATCAGACTTTCAGATAGGGCAAATGTCAGTGAACGTTCCGATTTCAGTTCCAGAGCGATTCGCTCAATGAGTCTTTGATATTTAGTCGTTTTCAGCCAATTTTCTGGATTTGTTGAAAATTTCACTTTTTTGTGAAAATATCCACTAAATGAGGGAATAATATGTGTGAGGGTACCCCAGGAGAGTTCCAAATGTGTGTGGGTAGAATATATATCCCACGGGGGTAAAATTGAAAAAAGTTCAAAAAAATTTTTTTTTAGACGTTCCGATTTCAGTTCCAGAGCGCTTCGCCCAATGAGTCCTTGATATTTAGTCGTTTTCAGCCAATATTTTGGATTTTTGAAAATTTCACTTTTTTGTGAAAATAGCCACTAAATGAGGGAATAATATGTGTGAAGGTACCCCAGGAGAGTTGCAAATGTGTGTGGGTAGAATATATATCCCACGGGGGTAAAATTGAAAAAAGTTGAAAAAAATTTTTTTTGGACTTAGTAATTTTTACGGCGTTTATCAGACTTTCAGATAGGGCAAATGTCAGTGAACGTACCGATTTCAGTTCCAGAGCGATTCTCCCAATGAGTCTTTGATATTTAGTCATTTTCAGCCAATTTTCTGGATTTTTGAAAATTTCACTTTTTTGTGAAAATATCCACTAAATGAGGGAATAATATGTGTGAGGGTACCCCAGGAGAGTTCCAAATGTGTGTGGGTAGAATATATATCCCACGGAGGTAAAATTAAAAAAAGTTGAAAAAAATTGTTTTTTGGACTTAGTAATTTTTCCGGCTTTTATCAGACTTTCAGATAGGGCAAATGTCAGTGAACGTTCCGATTTCAGTTCCAGAGCGATTCGCTCAATGAGTCTTTGATATTTAGTCGTTTTCAGCCAATTTTCTGGATTTGTTGAAAATTTCACTTTTTTGTCAAAATATCCACTAAACGAGGGAATAATATGTGTGAGGGTACCCCAGGAGAGTTCCAAATGTGTGTGGGTAGAATATATATCCCACGGGGGTAAAATTGAAAAAAGTTCAAAAAAATTTTTTTTTAGACGTTCCGATTTCAGTTCCAGAGCGCTTCGCCCAATGAGTCCTTGATATTTAGTCATTTTCAGCCAATTTTCTGGATTTTTGAAAATTTCACTTTTTTGTGAAAATATCCACTAAATGAGGGAATAATATGTGTGAGGGTACCCCAGGAGAGTTCCAAATGTGTGTGGGTAGAATATATATCCCAAGGGGGTAAAATTGAAAAAAGTTGAAAAAAATTATTTTTTGGACTTAGTCATTTTTCCAGCGTTTAGCATACTTTCAGATAGGGGAAATGTCAGTAAGCATTCCGATTTCAGTTCCAGAGCGATTCTCCCAATGAGTCTTTGATATTTTGTCATTTTCAGCCAATTTTCTGGATTTTTGAAAATTTCACTTTTTTGTGAAAATATCCACTAAATGAGGAAATAATATGTGTGAGGGTACCCCAGGAGAGTTCCAAATGTGTGTGGGTAGAATATATATCCCACGGGGGTAAAATTGAAAAAAGTTGAACAAATGTTTTTTTGACTTAGTCATTTTTCCGGCGTTTATCAGACTTTCAGATAGGGGAAATGTCAGTGAGCATTCCGATTTCAGTTCCAGAGTGATTCGCTCAATGAGTCCTTGATATTTAGTCGTTTTCAGTCAATTTTCTGGATTTTTTGAAAATTTCAATTTTTTGTGAAAATATCCACTAAATGAGGGAATAATATGTGTGAGGGTTCCCCAGAAGAGTTCCAAATGTGTGTGGGTAGAATATATATCTCACGGGGGTAAAATTGAAAAAAGTTGAAAAAAAATTTTTCTTGGACTTAGTCATTTTTCTGGCGTTTATCAGACTTTCAGATAGGGCAAATGTCAGTGACCGTTCCGATTTCAGTTCCAGAGCGATTCGCCCAATGAGTCCTTGATATTTACTCGTTTTCAGCCAATTTTCTGGATTTTTTGAAACTTTCACTTTTTTGTGAAAATATCCACTAAATGAGGGAATAATATGTGTGAGGGTACCCCAGGAGTGTTCCAACTGTGTGTGGGTAGAAGATATATCGCACGGGGGTAAAATTGAAAAAACTTGAACAAATTTTTTTTTGGACTTAGTCATTTTTCCGGCGTTTATCAGAGTTTCAGATAGGGGAAATGTCAGTGAGCATTCCGATTTCAGTTCCAGAGCGATTCGCTCAATGAGTCCTTGATATTTAGTCGTTTTCAGCCAATTTTCTGGATTTTTTGAAAATTTCAATTTTTTGTGAAAATATCCACTAAATGAGGGAATAATATGTGTGAGGGTTCCCCAGAAGAGTTCCAAATGTTTGTGGGTAGAATATATATCCCACGGGGGTAAAATTGAAAAAAGTTGAACAAATTTTTTTTTGGACTTAGTCATTTTTCCGCCGTTTATCAGACTTTCAGATAGGGGAAATGTCAGTGAGCGTTCCGATTTCAGTTCCAGAGCAATTCGCCCAATGAATCCTTGATATTTAGTCGTTTTCAGCCAATTTTCTGGATTTTTGAAACTTTCACTTTTTTGTGAAAATATCCACTAAATGAGGGAATAATATGTGTGAGGGTACCCCAGGAGAGCTCCAAATGTGTGTGGGTAGAATATATATCCCACGGGGGTAAAATTGAAAAAAGTTTAAAAAAAAAAATTTTTTGCCTTAGTCATTTTTCCGGCGTTTATCAGAATTTCAGATAGGGGAAATGTCAATGAGCGTTCCGATTTCAGTTCCAGAGCAATTTGCCCAATGAATCCTTGATATTTAGTCGTTTTCAGCCAATTTTCTGGATTTTTGAAAATTTCACTTTTTTGTGAAAATATCCACTAAATGAGGGAATAATATGTGTGAGGGTACCCCAGGAGAGTTCCAAATGTGTGTGGGTAGAATATATATCCCACGGGGGTAAAACTGAAAAAAGTTGAACAAATATCTTTTTGGACTTAGTCATTTTTCCGGCGTTTATCAGACTTTCAGATAGGGGAGATGTCATTGAGCGTTCCGATTTCAGTTCCAGAGCAATTCGCCCAATGAATCCTTGATATTTAATCGTTTTCAGCCAATTTTCTAGATTTTTGATAATTTCACTTTTTTGTGAAAATATCCACTAAATGAGGGAATAATATGTGTGAGGGTACCCCAGGAGAGTTCCAAATGTGTGTGGGTAGAATATATATCCCACGGGGGTAAAACTGAAAAAAGTTGAACAAATATCTTTTTGGACTTAGTCATTTTTCCGGCGTTTATCAGACTTTCAGATAGGGAAAATGTCAGTGATCATTCCGATTTCAGTTCCAGAGCAATTCGCCCAATGAATCCTTGATATTTAGTTGTTTTCAGCCAATTTTCTGGAATTTTTTAAAATGTCAATTTTTTGTGAAAATATCTACTAAATGAGGGAATAATATGTGTGAGGCTTCCCCAGGAGAGTTCCAAATGTGTGTGGGTAGAATATATATCCCACGGGGGTAAAATTGAAAAAAGTTGAACAAATTTTTTTTTGGACTTAGTCATTTTTCCGGCGTTTATCAGACTTTCAGATAGGGGAAATGTGAGTGAGCGTTCCGATTTCAGTTCCAGAGCGATTCGCCCAATGAGTCCTTGATATTTAGTCGTTTTCAGCCAATTTTCTGGATTTTTGAAAATTTCACTTTTTTGTGAAAATATCCACTAAATGAGAGAATAATATGTGTGAGGGTACCCCAGGAGAGTTCCAAATGTGTGTGGGTAGAATATATATCCCACGGGGGTAAAATTAAAAAAAGTTGAAAAAAATTGTTTTTTGGACTTAGTCATTTTTCCGGCGTTTATCAGACTTTCAGATAGGGGAAATGTGAGTGAGCGTTCCGATTTCAGTTCCAGAGCGATTCACCCAATGAGTCCTTGATATTAAGGCGTTTTCAGCTAATATTTTGGATTTGTTGAAAATTTCACTTTTTTGTGAAAATATCCACTAAATGAGGGAATAATATGTGTGAGGGTACCCCAGGAGAGTTCCAAATGTGTGTGGGTAGAATATATATCCCACGGGGGTAAAATTGAAAAAAGTTGAAAAAAATTTTTTTTGGACTTAGTAATTTTTACGGCGTTTATCAGACTTTCAGATAGGGCAAATGTCAGTGAACGTACCGATTTCAGTTCCAGAGCGATTCGCCCAATGAGTCTTTGATATTTAGTCGTTTTCAGCCAATTTTCTGGATTTGTTGAAAATTTCACTTTTTTGTGAAAATATCCACTAAATGAGGGAATAATATGTGTGAGGGTACCCCAGGAGAGTTCCAAATGTGTGTGGGTAGAATATATATCCCAAGGGGGTAAAATTGAAAAAAGTTGAAAAAAATTATTTTTTGGACTTAGTCATTTTTCCAGCGTTTAGCAGACTTTCAGATAGGGGAAATGTCAGTAAGCATTCCGATTTCAGTTCCAGAGCGATTCTCCCAATGAGTCTTTGATATTTAGTCATTTTCAGCCAATTTTCTGGATTTTTGAAAATTTCACTTTTTTGTGAAAATATCCACTAAATGAGGGAATAATATGTGTGAGGGTACCCCAGGAGAGCTCCAAATGTGTGTGGGTAGAATATATATCCCACGGGGGTAAAATTAAAAAAAGTTGAAAAAAATTGTTTTTTGGACTTTGTCATTTTTCCAGCGTTTAGCAGACTTTCAGATAGGGGAAATGTCAGTAAGCATTCCGTTTTCAGTTCCAGAGCGATTCTCCCAATGAGTCTTTGATATTTTGTCATTTTCAGCCAATTTTCTGGATTTTTGAAAATTTCACTTTTTTGTGAAAATATCCACTAAATGAGGGAATAATATGTGTGAGGGTACCCCAGGAGAGCTCCAAATGTGTGTGGGTAGAATATATATCCCACGGGGGTAAAATTGAAAAAAGTTTAAAAAAAAAATTTTTTTGACTTAGTCATTTTTCCGGCGTTTATCAGAATTTCAGATAGGGGAAATGTCAATGAGCGTTCCGATTTCAGTTCCAGAGCAATTTGCCCAATGAATCCTTGATATTTAATCGTTTTCAGCCAATTTTCTAGATTTTTGAAAATTTCACTTTTTTGTGAAAATATCCACTAAATGAGGGAATAATATGTGTGAGGGTACCCCAGGAGAGTTCCAAATGTGTGTGGGTAGAATATTTATCCCACGGGGGTAAAATTGAAAAAAGTTGAAAAAAATTTTTTTTGGACTTAGTCATTTTTCCGGCGTTTATCAGACTTTCAGATAGGGGAAACGTGAGTGAGCATTCCGATTTCAGTTCCAGAGTGATTCGCCCAATGAGTCCTTGATATTTAGTCGTTTTCAGCCAATTTTCTAGATTTTTGAAAATTTCACTTTTTTGTGAAAATATCCACTAAATGAGGGAATAATATGTGTGAGGGTACCCCAGGAGAGTTCCAAATGTGTGTGGGTAGAATATATATCCCACGGCGGTAAAATTGAAAAAAGTTGAAAAAAAATTTTTTTTGGACTTAGTAATTTTTCCAGCGTTTATCAGACTTTCAGATAGGGCAAATGTCAGTGAGCATTCCGATTTCAGTTCCAGAGCAATTCGCCCAATGAATCCTTGATATTTAGTCGTTTTCAGCCAATTTTCTGGATTTTTGAAAATTTCACTTTTTTGTGAAAATATCAACTAAATGAAGGAATAATATGTGTGAGGGTACCCCAGGAGAGTTCCAAATGTGTGTGGGTAGAATACATATCCCACGGGGGTAAAATTGAAAAAAGTTGAAAAAAATTTTTTTTTGACTTAGTCATTTTTCCGGCGTTTATCAGACTTTCAGATAGCGAAAATGTCAGTGAGCGTTCCCATTTCAGTTCCAGAGCGATTCGCCCAATGAGTCCTTGATATTTAGTCGTTTTCAGCCAATTTTCTGGATTTTTGAAACTTTCCCTTTTTGTGAAAATATCCACTAAATGAGGGAATAATATGTGTGAAGGTACCCCAGGAGAGTTCCAAATGTGTGTGGGTAGAATATATATCCCACAAGGGGAAAATTGAAAAAAGTTGAAAAAAATTTTTTCTTGGACTTAGTCATTTTTCCGGTGTTTATCAGACTTTCAGATAGGGGAAATGTCAGTGAGCATTTCGATTTCAGTTCCAGATCGATTTGCCCAATGAGTCCTTGATATTTAGTCATTTTCAGCCAGTTTTCCTGATTTTTGAAAATTTCACTTTTTTGTGAAAATATCCACTAAATGAGGGAATAATATGTGTGAGGGTACCCCAGGAGAGTTCCAAATGTGTGTGGGTAGAATATATATCCCACGGGGGTAAAATTGAAAAATGTTCAAAAAAATTTTTTTTTAGACGTTCCGATTTCAGTTCCAGAGCGCTTCGCCCAATAAGTCCTTGATATTTAGTCGTTTTCAGCCAATATTATGGATTTTTGAAAATTTCACTTTTTTGTGAAAATAGCCACTAAATGAGGGAATAATATGTGTGAAGGTACCCCAGGAGAGTTGCAAAGGTGTGTGGGTAGAATATATATCCCACGGGGGTAAAATTGAAAAAAGTTGAAAAAATTTTTTTTTGGACTTAGTAATTTTTACGGCGTTTATCAGACTTTCAGATAGGGCAAATGTCAGTGAACGTACCGATTTCAGTTCCAGAGCGATTCGCCCAATGAGTCTTTGATATTTAGTCGTTTTCAGCCAATTTTCTGGATTTGTTGAAAATTTCACTTTTTTGTGAAAATATCCACTAAATGAGGGAATAATATGTGTGAGGGTACCCCAGGAGAGTTACAAATGTGTGTGGGTAGAATATATATGCCACGGGGGTAAAATTGAAAAAAGTTGAACAAATTTTTTTTTGGACTTAGTCACTTTTCCGGCGTTTATCAGACTTTCAGATAGGGGAAATGTCAGTGAGCGTTCCGATTTCAGTTCCAGAGCGATTCGCCCAATGAGTCTTTGATATTTAGTCATTTTCAGCCAATTTTCTGGATTTTTTGAAAATTTCACTTTTTTGTAAAAATATCCACTAAATGAGGGAATGATATGTGTGAGGGTACCCCAGGAGAGTTCCAAATGTGTGTGGGTAGAATATATATCCCACGTGGGTAAAATTAAAAAAAGTTGAAAACAATTTTTTTTTGGACTTAGTCATTTTTCTGGCGTTTATCAGACTTTCAGATAGGGGAAATGTGAGTGAGCATTCCAATTTCAGTTCCAGAGTGATTCGCCCATTGAGTCTTTGATATTTAGTCATTTTCAGCCAATTTTCTGGATTTTTGAAAATTTCACTTTTTTTGTGAAAATATCCACTAAATGAGGGAATAATATTTGTGAGTTTACCACAGGAGAGTTCCAAATGTGTGTGGGTAGAATATATATCCCACGGGGGTAAAATTGAAAAAAGTTGAAAAATTTTTTTTCTTGGACTTATTCATTTTTCCGGCGTTTATCAGACATTGAGATAGGAGAAATGTCAGTGAGCGTTCCGATTTCAGTTCCAGAGCGATTCGCCCAATGAGTCCTTGATATTTAGTCGTTTTCAGCCAATTTTCTGGATTTTTGAAAATTTTACTTTTTTGTGAAAATATCCACTAAATGAGGGAATAATATGTGTGAGGGTACCCCAGGAGAGTTCCAAATGTGTGTGGGTAGAATATATATCCCACGGGGATAAAATTAAAAAAAGTTGAAAAAAATTGTTTTTTGGACTTAGTCATTTTTCCGGCGTTTATCAGACTTTCAGATAGGGGAAATGTGAGTGAGCGTTCCGATTTCAGTTCCAGAGTGATTCACCCAATGAGTCCTTGATATTTAGTCGTTTTCAGCCAATTTTCTGGATTTGTTGAAAATTTCACTTTTTTGTGAAAATAACCACTAAATGAGGGAATAATATGTGTGAGGGTACCCCAGGAGAGTTCCAAATGTGTGTGGGTAGAATATATATCCCACGGGGGTAAAATTAAAAAAAGTTAAAAAAATTTTATTTTTGTACGTTCCGATTTCAGTTCCAGAGCGCTTCGCCCAATGAGTCCTTGATATTTAGTCGTTTCAGCCAATATTTTGGATTTTTGAAAATTTCACTTTTTTGTGAAAATAGCCACTAAATGAGGGAATAATATGTGTGAGGGTACCCCAGGAGAGTTCCAAATGTGTGTGGGTAGAATATATATCCCACGGGGGTAAAATTGAAAAAAGTTGAAAACATTTTTTTCTTGGACTTAGTCATTTTTCCGGCGTTTATCAGACTTTCAGATAGTGGAAATGTTAGTGAGCAATCCAATTTCAGTTCCAGAGCAATTCGCCGAATGAGTCTTTGATATTTAGTCATTTTCAGCCAATTTTCTGGATTTTTTGCAAATTTCATTTTTTTGTGAAAATATCCACTAAATGAGGGAATAATATGTGTGAGGGTACCCCAGGAGAGTTCCAAATGTGTGTGGGTAGAATATATATCCCACGGGGTAAAATTGAAAAAAGTTTAAAAAATTTTTATTTTGGACTTAGTCATTTTTCCGGCGTTTATCAGACTTTCAGATAGTGGAAATGTAAGTGAGCATTCCAATTTCAGTTCCAGAGCGATTCGCCCAATGAGTCCTTGATATTTAGTCGTTTTCAGCCAATTTTCTGGATTTTTTGCAAATTTCACTTTTTTGTGAAAATATCCACTAAATGAGGGAATAGTATGTGTGAGGGTACCCCAGGAGAGTTCCAAATGTGTGTGGGTAGAATATATATCCCACGGGGGTAAAATTAAAAAAAGTTGAAAACAATTTTTTTTTGGACTTAGTCATTTTTCCGGCGTTTATCAGACTTTCAGATAGGGGAAATGTCAGTGAACATTCCGATTTCAGGTCCAGAGCGATTCGCACAATGAGTCCTTGATATTTTGTCGTTTTCAGCCAATTTTCTGGATTTTTGAAAATTTCACTTTTTTGTGAAAATATCGACTAAATGAGGGAATAATATGTGTGAGGGTACCCCAGGAGAGTTCCAAATGTGTGTGGGTAGAATATATATCCCACGGGGGTAAAATTGAAAAAAGTTGAAAAAAATTTTTTTCTTGGACTTAGTCATTTTTCCGGCGTTTATCAGACTTTCAGATAGGGGAAATGTCAATGAGCATTCCGATTTCAGTTCCATAGTGATTCGCCCAATGAGTCCTTGATATTTAGTCATTTTCAGCCAATTTTCTGGATTTTTTAAAATTTTACTTTTTTGTGAAAATATCCACTAAATGAGGGAATAATATGTGTGAGGGTAGCCCAGGAGAGTTCCAAATGTGTGTGGGTAGAATATATATCCCACGGGGGTAAAATTGAAAAAAGTTGAAAAAATTTTTTTCTTGGACTTAGTCATTTTTCCTGCGTTTATCAGACTTTCAGGTAGGGGAAATGTCAGTGAGCTTTCCGATTTCAGTTCCAGAGCGATTCGCCCAATGAATCTTTGATATTTAGTCATTTTCAGCCAATTTTCTGGATTTTTTGAAAATTTCACTTTTTTGTGAAAATATCCACTAAATGAGGGAATAATATGTGTGAGGGTACCCCAGGAGAGTTCCAAATGTGTGTGGGTAGAATATATATCCCACGGGGGTAAAATTGAGTAAAGTTGAAAAAATTATTTTTTTTTTGGACTTAGTCATTTTTCCGGCGTTTATCAGACTTTCAGATAGGGGAAATGTCAGTGAGCGTTCTGATTTCAGTTCCAGAGCGATTCGCCCAATGAGTCCTTGATATTTAGTCATTTTCAGCCAATTTTCTGGATTTTTTGAAAATTTCAGTTTTTTTGCGTAAATATCCACTAAATGAGGGAATAATATGTGTGAGGGTACCCCAGGAGAGTTCCAAATGTGTGTGGGTAGAATATATATCCCACGGGGGTAAAATTGAAAAAAGTTGAAAATTTTTTTTTCTTGGACTTAGTCATTTTTCCGGCGTTTATCAGACTTTCAGATAGGGGAAATGTCAGTGAGCTTTCCGATTTCAGTTCCAGAGCGATTCGCCCAATGAATCTTTGATATTTAGTCATTTTCAGCCAATTTTCTAGATTTTTTGAAAATTTCACTTTTTTGGGAAAATATCCACTAAATGAGGGAATAATATGTGTGAGGGTACCCCAGGAGAGTGCCAAATGTGTGTGGGTAGAATATATATTCCACAGGGGTAAAATTGAAAAAAGTTGAAAAATTTTTTTTTTGGACTTAGTCACTTTTCCGGCGTTTATCAGACTTTCAGATAGGGGAAATGTCAATGAGCATTCCGATTTCAGTTCCAGAGTGATTCGCCCAATGAGTCCTTGATATTTAGTCATTTTCAGCCAATTTTCTGGATTTTTGAAAATTTTACTTTTTTGTGAAAATATCCTCTAAATGAGGGAATAATATGTATGAGGGTACCCCAGGAGAGTTCCAAATGTGTGTGGGTAGAATATATATCCCACGGGGGTAAAATTGAATAAAGTTTAAAAAATTATTTTTTTTTGGACTTAGTCATTTTTCCAGCGTTTATCAGACTTTCAGATAGGGCAAATGTCAATGAGCGTTCCGATTTCAGTTCCAGAGCGATTCGCCCAATGAGTCCTTGATATTTAGTCGTTTTCAGCCAATTTTCTGGATTTTTTGAAAATTTCACTTTTTTGCGAAAATATCCACTAGATGAGGGAATAATATGTGTGAGGGTACCCCAGGAGAGTTCCAAATGTGTGTGGGTAGAATATATATCCCACGGGGGTAAAATTGAAAAAAGTTGAAAAAATTTTTTTCTTGGACTTAGTCATTTTTCCAGCGTTTATCAGACTTTCAGATAGGAGAAATGTCAGTGAGCTTTCCGATTTCAGTTCCAGAGCGATTCGCCCAATGAATCTTTGATATGTAGACATTTTCAGCCAATTTTCTGGATTTTTTTAAAATTTCACTTTTTTGTGAAAATATCCACTAAATGAGGGAATAATATGTGTGAGGGTACCCCAGGAGAGTTCCAAATGTGTGTGGGTAGAATATCTATCTTACGGGGGTAAAATTGAAAAAAGTTTAAAAAAAATTTTTCTTGGACTTAGTCATTTTTCCGGCGTTTATCAGACTTTCAGATAGGGGAAATGTCAGTGAGTGTTCCGATTTCAGTTCCAGAGCGATTCGCCCCATGAGTCCTTGATATTTAGTCGTTTTCAGCCAATTTTCTGGATTTTTGAAAATTTCACTTTTTTGTGAAAATATCCACTAAATGAGGGAATAATATGTGTGAGGGTACCCCAGGAGAGTTCCAAATGTGTGTGGTCAGAATATATATCCCACGGGGGTAAAATTGAAAAAAGTTAAACAAATTTTTTTTTGGACTTAGTCACTTTTCCGGCGTTTATCAGACTTTCAGATAGGGGAACTGTGAGTGACCGTTCCGATTTCAGTTCCAGAGCGATTCGCTCAATGAGTCCTTGATATTTAGTCGTTTTCAGCCAATATTTTGGATTTTTGAAAATTTCATTTTTTTGTGAAAATAGCCACTAAATGAGGGAATAATATGTGTGAGGGTACCCCAGGAGAGTTCCAAATGTGAGTGGGTAGAATATATATCCTACGGGGGTAAAATTAAAAAAAGTTGAAAACAATTTTTTTTTCGAATAAGTCATTTTTCCGGCGTTTATCAGACTTTCAGATAGGGGAAATGTCAGTGAGCTTTCCGATTTCAGTTCCAGAGCGATTCGCCCAATGAATCTTTGATATTTGGTCATTTTCAGCCAATTTTCTGAATTTTTTGAAAATTTCACTTTTTTGTGAAAATATCCACTAAATGAGGGAATAATATGTGTGAGGGTACCCCAGGTGAGTTCCAAATGTGTGTGGGTAGAATATATATCCCACGGGGTAAAATTGGAAAAAGTTGAAAACATTTTTTTCTTGGACTTAGTCATTTTTCCGGCATTTATCAGACTTTCAGATAGGGGAAATGTCAGTGAGCGTTACGATTTCAGTTCCAGAGTGATTCGCCCAATGAGTCCTTGATATTTAGTCGTTTTAAGCCAATTTTCTGGATTTTTGAAAATTTCACTTTTTTGTGAAAATATCGACTAAATGAGGGAATAATATGTGTGAGGGTACCCCAGGTGAGTTCCAAATGTGTGTGGGTAGAATATATATCCCACGGGGGTAAAATTGAAAAAAGTTGAAAAAAAATTTTTTCTTGGACTTAGTCATTTTTCCGGCGTTTATCAGACTTTCAGATAGGGGAAATGTCAATGAGCATTCCGATTTCAGTTCCATAGTGATTCGCCCAATGAGTCCTTGATATTTAGTCATTTTCAGCCAATTTTCTGGATTTTTTAAAATTTTACTTTTTTGTGAAAATATCCACTAAATGAGGGAATAATATGTGTGAGGGTAGCCCAGGAGAGTTCCAAATGTGTGTGGGTAGAATATATATCCCACGGGGGTAAAATTGAAAAAAGTTGAAAAAAATTTTTTCTTGGACTTAGTCATTTTTCCTGCGTTTATCAGACTTTCAGGTAGGGGAAATGTCAGTGAGCTTTCCGATTTCAGTTCCAGAGCGATTCGCCCAATGAATCTTTGATATTTAGTCATTTTCAGCCAATTTTCTGGATTTTTTGAAAATTTCACTTTTTTGTGAAAATATCCACTAAATGAGGGAATAATATGTGTGAGGGTACCCCAGGAGAGTTCCAAATGTGTGTGGGTAGAATATATATCCCACGGGGGTAAAATTGAGTAAAGTTGAAAAAATTATTTTTTTTTTGGACTTAGTCATTTTTCCGGCGTTTATCAGACTTTCAGATAGGGGAAATGTCAGTGAGCGTTCTGATTTCAGTTCCAGAGCGATTCGCCCAATGAGTCCTTGATATTTAGTCATTTTCAGCCAATTTTCTGGATTTTTTGAAAATTTCAGTTTTTTTGCGTAAATATCCACTAAATGAGGGAATAATATGTGTGAGGGTACCCCAGGAGAGTTCCAAATGTGTGTGGGTAGAGTATATATCCCACGGGGGTAAAATTGAAAAAAGTTGAAAATTTTTTTTTCTTGGACTTAGTCATTTTTCCGGCGTTTATCAGACTTTCAGATAGGGGAAATGTCAGTGAGCTTTCCGATTTCAGTTCCAGAGCGATTCGCCCAATGAATCTTTGATATTTAGTCATTTTCAGCCAATTTTCTAGATTTTTTGAAAATTTCACTTTTTTGGGAAAATATCCACTAAATGAGGGAATAATATGTGTGAGGGTACCCCAGGAGAGTTCCAAATGTGTGTGGGTAGAATATATATTCCACAGGGGTAAAATTGAAAAAAGTTGAAAAATTTTTTTTTTGGACTTAGTCACTTTTCCGGCGTTTATCAGACTTTCAGTTAGAGCAAATGTCAATGAGCGTTCCGATTTCAGTTCCAGAGCGATTCGCCCAATGAGTCCTTGATATTTAGTCGTTTTCAGCCAATTTTCTGGATTTTTTGAAAATTTCACTTTTTTGCGAAAATATCCACTAGATGAGGGAATAATATGTGTGAGGATACCCCAGGAGAGTTCCAAATGTGTGTGGGTAGAATATATATCCCACGGGGGTAAAATTGAAAAAAGTTGAAAAAATTTTTTTCTTGGACTTAGTCATTTTTCCAGCGTTTATCAGACTTTCAGATAGGAGAAATGTCAGTGAGCTTTCCGATTTCAGTTCCAGAGCGATTCGCCCAATGAATCTTTGATATGTAGACATTTTCAGCCAATTTTCTGGATTTTTTTAAAATTTCACTTTTTTGTGAAAATATCCACTAAATGAGGGAATAATATGTGTGAGGGTACCCCAGGAGAGTTCCAAATGTGTGTGGGCAGTATATATATCCCAATGGGGTAAAATTGAAAAAAGTTGAACAAATTTTTTTTTGGACTTAGTCACTTTTCCGGCGTTTATCAGACTTTCAGATAGGGGAAATGTGAGTGAGCGTTCCGATTTCAGTTCCAGAGCGATTCGCCCAATGAGTCCTTGATATTTAGTCGTTTTCAGCCAATTTTCTGGATTTTTGAAAATTTCACTTTTTTGTGAAAATATCCACTAAATGAGGGAATAATATGTGTGAGGGTACCCAAGGAGAGTTCCAAATGTGTGTGGGTAGAATATATATCCCACGGGGTAAAATTGAAAAAAGTTGAACAAATTTTTTTTTGGACTTAGTCCCTTTTCCGGCGTTTATCAAACTTTCAGTTAGGTGAAATGTGAGTGAGCGTTCCGATTTCAGTTCCAGAGCGATTCGCCCAATGGGTCCTTGATATTTAGTCGTTTCCAGCCAATTTTCTGGATTTTTGAAAATTTCACTTTTTTGTGCAAATATCCACTAAATGAGGGAATAACATGTGTGAGGGTACCCCAGGAGAGTTCCAAATGTGTGTGGGTAGAATGTATATCCCACGGGGGTAAAATTGAAAAAGTTGAAAAATTTTTTTTTTTCGACTTAGTCATTTTTCCGGCGTTTATCAGACTTTCAGGTAGGGGAAATGTCAGTGAGCTTTCCGATTTCAGTTCCAGAGCGATTCGCCCAATGAATCTTTGATATTTAGTCATTTTCAGCCAATTTTCTGGATTTTTTGAAAATTTCACTTTTTTGTGAAAATATCCACTAAATGAGGGAATAATATGTGTGAGGGTACCCCAGGAGAGTTCCAAATGTGTGTGGGTAGAATATATATCCCACGGGGGTAAAATTGAGTAAAGTTGAAAAAATTATTTTTTTTTTGGACTTAGTCATTTTTCCGGCGTTTATCAGACTTTCAGATAGGGGAAATGTCAGTGAGCGTTCTGATTTCAGTTCCAGAGCGATTCGCCCAATGAGTCCTTGATATTTTGTCATTTTCAGCCAATTTTCTGGATTTTTTGAAAATTTCAGTTTTTTTGCGTAAATATCCACTAAATGAGGGAATAATATGTGTGAGGGTACCCCAGGAGAGTTCCAAATGTGTGTGGGTAGAATATATATCCCACGGGGGTAAAATTGAAAAAAGTTGAAAATTTTTTTTTCTTGGACTTAGTCATTTTTCCGGCGTTTATCAGACTTTCAGATAGGGGAAATGTCAGTGAGCTTTCCGATTTCAGTTCCAGAGCGATTCGCCCAATGAATCTTTGATATTTAGTCATTTTCAGCCAATTTTCTAGATTTTTTGAAAATTTCACTTTTTTGGGAAAATATCCACTAAATGAGGGAATAATATGTGTGAGGGTACCCCAGGAGAGTTCCAAATGTGTGTGGGTAGAATATATATTCCACAGGGGTAAAATTGAAATAAGTTGAAAAATTTTTTTTTTGGACTTAGTCATTTTTCCAGCATTTATCAGACTTTCAGATAGGGGAAATGTGAGTGAGCGTTCCGATTTCAGTTCCAGAGCGATTCGCCCAATGAGTCCTTGATATTTAGTCGTTTTCAGCCAATTTTCTGGAGTTTTGAAAATTTCACTTTTTTGTGAAAATATCCACTAAATGAGGGAATAATATGTGTGAGGGTACCCCAGGAGAGTTCCAAATGTGTGTGGGTAGAATATATATCCCACGGGGGAAAATTGAAAAAAGTTGAAAAAATTTTTTTCTTGGACTTAGTCATTTTTCCAGCGTTTATCAGACTTTCAGATAGGAGAAATGTCAGTGAGCTTTCCGATTTCAGTTCCAGAGCGATTCGCCCAATGAATCTTTGATATGTAGACATTTTCAGCCAATTTTCTGGATTTTTTTAAAATTTCACTTTTTTGTGAAAATATCCACTAAATGAGGGAATAATATGTGTGAGGGTACCCCAGGAGAGTTCCAAATGTGTGTGGGCAGTATATATATCCCAATGGGGTAAAATTGAAAAAAGTTGAACAAATTTTTTTTTGGACTTAGTCACTTTTCCGGCGTTTATCAGACTTTCAGATAGGGGAAATGTGAGTGAGCGTTCCGATTTCAGTTCCAGAGCGATTCGCCCAATGAGTCCTTGATATTTAGTCGTTTTCAGCCAATTTTCTGGATTTTTGAAAATTTCACTTTTTTGTGAAAATATCCACTAAATGAGGGAATAATATGTGTGAGGGTACCCAAGGAGAGTTCCAAATGTGTGTGGGTAGAATATATATCCCACGGGGTAAAATTGAAAAAAGTTGAACAAATTTTTTTTTGGACTTAGTCCCTTTTCCGGCGTTTATCAAACTTTCAGTTAGGTGAAATGTGAGTGAGCGTTCCGATTTCAGTTCCAGAGCGATTCGCCTAATGGGTCCTTGATATTTAGTCGTTTCCAGCCAATTTTCTGGATTTTTGAAAATTTCACTTTTTTGTGCAAATATCCACTAAATGAGGGAATAACATGTGTGAGGGTACCCCAGGAGAGTTCCAAATGTGTGTGGGTAGAATGTATATCCCACGGGGGTAAAATTGAAAAAGTTGAAAAATTTTTTTTTTTCGACTTAGTCATTTTTCCGGCGTTTATCAGACTTTCAGATCGGGCAAATGTCAGTGAGCGTTCCGATTTCAGTTCCAGAGCGATTCGCCCAATGAGTCCTTGATATTTAGTCGTTTCCAGCCAATTTTCTGGATTTTTGAAAATTTCACTTTTTTGTGAAAATATCCAGTAAATGAGGGAATAACATGTGTGAGGGTACCCCAGGAGAGTTCCAAATGTGTGTGGGTAAAATGTATATCCCACGGGGGTAAAATTGAAAAAAGTTGAAAAAATTTTTTTCTTGGACTTTGTCATTTTCCCGGCGTTTATCAGACTTTCAGATAGGGGAAATGTCAGTGAGCTTTCCGATTTCAGTTCCAGAGCGATTCACCCAATGAATCTTTGATATTTAGTCATTTTCAGCCAATTTTCTGGATTTTTTGAAAATTTCACTTTTTTGTGAAAATATCCACTAAATGAGGGAATAATATGTGTGAGGGTACCCCAGGAGAGTTCCAAATGTGTGTGGGTAGAATATATATCCCACAGGGGTAAAATTCAAAAAAGTTGAAAAAAAATTTTTCTTTGGACTTAGTCATTTTTCCGGCGTTTATCAGACTTTCAGATAGTGGAAATGTCAGTGGGCATTCCAATTTCAGTTCCAGAGCGATTCGCCCAATGAGTCCTTGACATTTAGTCGTTTTCAGCCAATTTTCTGGATTTTTGAAAATTTCACTTTTTTGTGAAAATATCGACTAAATGAGGGAATAATATGTGTGAGGGTACCCCAGGAGAGTTCCAAATGTGTGTGTGTAGAATATATATCCCACGGGGTAAAATTGAAAAAAGTTGAAAAAAATTTTTTTTTGGACTTATTTATTTTTCCGGCGTTTATCAGACTTTCAGAGAGGGGAAATGTCAGTGAGTGTTCCGATTTCAGTTCCAGAGCGATTCGCCCCATGAGTCCTTGATATTTAGTCGTTTTCAGCCAATTTTCTGGATTTTTGAAAATTTCACTTTTTTGTGAAAATATCCACTAAATGAGGGAATAATATGTGTGAGGGTACCCCAGGAGAGTTCCAAATGTGTGTGGGTAGAATATATATCCCCCGGGGGTAAAATTGAAAAAAGTTGAAAAAATTTTTTTCTTGGAATTAGTCATTTTTCCGGCGTTTATCAGACTTTCAGATAGGGGAAATGTCAGTGAGCGTTCCGATTTCAGTTCCAGAGCAATTCGCCCAATGAGTCCTTGATATTTAGTCGTTTTCAGCCAATTTTCTGGATTTTTGAAAATTTCACTTTTTTGTGAAAATATCGACTAAATGAGGGAATAATATGTGTGAGGGTACCCCAGGAGAGTTCCAAATGTGTGTGGGTTGAATATATATCCCACAGGGGTAAAATTTAAAAAAGTTGAAAAAATTTTTTTCTTTAGACTTAGTCATTTTTCCGGCGTTTATCAGACTTTCAGATAGTGGAAATGTCAGTGGGCATTCCAATTTCAGTTCCAGAGCGATTTGCCCAATGTGTCCTTGATATTTAGTCGTTTTCAGCCAATTTTCTGGATTTTTTGAAAATTTCACTTTTTTGTGAAAATATCCACTAAATGAGGGAATAATATGTGTGAGGGTACCCCAGGAGAGTTCCAAATGTGTGTGGGTAGAATATATATCCCACGGGGTAAAATTGAAAAAAAATTTTTTTTGGACTTAGTTATTTTTCCGGCTTTTATCAGACTTTCAGAGAGGGGAAATGTCAGTGAGTGTTCCGATTTCAGTTCCAGAGCGATTCGCCCCATGAGTCCTTGATATTTAGTCGTTTTCAGCCAATTTTCTGGATTTTTTAAAATTTCACTTTTTTGTGAAAATATCCACTAAATGAGGGAATAATATGTGTGAGGGTACCCCAGGAGAGTTCCAAATGTGTGTTGGTAGAATATATATCCCACGGGGGTAAAATTGAAAAAAATTGAAAAAATTTTCTTTTGGACTTAGTCATTTTTCCGGCGTTTATCAGACTTTCAGTTAGGGCAAATGTCAGTGAGCGTTCCGATTTCAGTTCCAGAGCGATTCGCCCAATGAGTCCTTGATATTTAGTCGTTTTCAGCCAATTTTCTGGATTTTTGAAAATTTCACTTTTTTGTGAAAATATCCACTAAATGAGGGAATACTATGTGTGAGGGTACCCCAGGAGAGTTCCAAATGTGTGTGGGTAGAATATATATCCCACGGGGGTAAAATTGAAAAAAATTGAAAAAAAATTTTTTTTGGACTTAGTCATTTTTCCGGCGTTTATCACACTATCAGATAGGGGAAATGTGAGTGAGCGTTCCGATTTCAGTTCCAGAGCGATTCGCCCAATGGGTCATTGATATTTAGTCGTTTTCAGCCAATTTTCTGGATTTTTTGAAAATTTCACTTTTAGGTGAAAATATCCACTAAATGAGGGAATAATATGTGTGAGGGTACCCCAGGAGGGTTCCAAATGTGTGTGGGTAGAATATATATCCCACGGGGGTAAAACTGAAAAAAGTTGAAAACATTTTTTTCTCGGACTTAGTCATTTTTCCGGCATTTACCAGACTTTTAGATAGGCGAAATGTGAGTGAGCGTTCCGATTTCTGTTCCAGAGCGATTCGCCCAATGAGTCCTTGATATTTAGTCGTTTTCAGCCAATTTTCTGGATTTTTTAAAATTTCACTTTTTTGTGAAAATATACACTAAATGAGGGAATAATATGTGTGAGGGTACCCCAGGAGAGTTCCAAATGTGTGTGGGTAGAATATATGTCCCACGGGGGAAAAATTGAAAAAAATTGAAAAAATTTTTTTTTGGACTTAGTTATTTTTCCGGCGTTTATCAGACTTTCAGTTAGGGCAAATGTCTGAGCGTTCCGATTTCAGTTCCAGAGCGATTCGCCCAATGAGTCCTTGATATTTAGTCGTTTTCAGCCAATTTTCTGGATTTTTAAAAATTTCACTTTTTTATGAAAATATCCACTAAATGAGGGAATACTATGTGTGAGGGTACCCCAGGAGAGTTCCAAATGTGTGTGGGTAGAATATATATCCCACGGGGGTAAAATTGAAAAAAGTTGAAAACATTTTTTTCTTGGACTTAGTCATTTTTGCGGCGTTTATCAGACTTTCAGATAGGGGAAATGTGAGTGAGCATTCCGATTTCAGTTCCAGAGCGATTCGCCCAATGAGTCCTTGATATTTAGTCGTTTTCAGACAATTTTCTGGATTTTTTAAAATTTCACTTTTTTATGAAAATATCCACTAAATGAAGGAATAATATGTGTGAGGGTACCCCAGGAGAGTTAAAATGTGTGTGGGTAGAATATATATCCCACGGGGGTAAAATTGAAAAAAGTTAAAAAAAAATTTTTTTTGGACTTAGTCATTTTTCCGAAGTTTATCAGACTTTCAGATAGGGGAAATGTCAGTGAGCGTTCCGATTTCAGTTCCAGAGTGATTCGCCCAATGAGTCTTTGATATTTAGTCATTTTCAGCCAAATTTCTGGATTTTTTGAAAATTTCACTTTTTTGTGAAAATATCCACTAAATGAGGGAATAATATGTGTGAGGGTACCCCAGGAGAGTTCCAAATGTGTGTGGGTAGAATATATATCCCACGGGGGTAAAATTGAAAAAAGTTGAAAAAAAATTATTCTTGGACTTATTCATTTTTCCGGCGTTTCTCAGACATTCAGATATGGGAAATGTCAGTGAGCTTTCCGATTTCAGTTCCAGAGCGATTCGCCCAATGAGTCTTAGATATTTAGTCATTTTCAGCCAATTTTCTGGAATTTTTGAAAATTTCACTTTTTTGTGAAAATATCCACTAAATGAGGGAATAATATGTGTGAGGGTACCCCAGGAGGGTTCCAAATGTGTGTGGGTAGAATATATATCCTACGGGGGTAAAATTGAAAAAAGTTGAAAACATTTTTTTCTCGGACTTAGTCATTTTTCCGGCATTTTCCAGACTTTCAGATAGGCGAAATGTGAGTGAGCGTTCCGATTTCTGTTCCAGAGCGATTCGCCCAATGAGTCCTTGATATTTAGTCGTTTTCAGCCAATTTTCTGGATTTTTTAAAATTTCACTTTTTTGTGAAAATATACACTAAATGAGGTAATAATATGTGTGAGGGTACCCCAGGAGAGTTCCAAATGTGTGTGGGTAGAATATATATCCCACGGGGGTAAAATTGAAAAAAATTGAAAAAATTTTTTTTTGGACTTAGTCATTTTTCCGGCGTTTATCAGACTTTCAGTTAGGGCAAATGTCAGTGAGCATTCCGATTTCTATTCCAGAGCGATTCGCCCAATGAGTCCTTGATATTTAGTCGTTTTCAGCCAATTTTCTGGATTTTTAAAAATTTCACTTTTTTTGTGAAAATATCCACTAAATGAGGGAATACTATGTGTGAGGGTACCCCAGGAGAGTTCCAAATGTGTGTGGGTAGAATATATATCCCACGGGGGTAAAATTGAAAAAAGTTGAAAAAAATTTTTTTTGGGACTTAGTCATATTTCTGGCGTTTATCAGACTTTCAGTTAGGGCAAATGTCAGGGTGCGTTCCGATTTCAGTTCCAGAGCGATTCGCAAAATGAGTCCTTGATATTTAGTCGTTTTCAGCCAATTTTCTGGATTTTTTGAAAATTTCACTTTTTTGTGAAAATATACACTAAATGAGGGAATAATATGTGTGAGGGTACCCCAGGAGAGTTTCAAATGTGTGTGGGTAGAATATATATCCCACGGGGGAAAAATTGAAAAAAGTTGAAAAAATTTTTTTCTTGGACTTAGTCATTTTTCCGGCGTTTATCAGACTTTCAGTTAGGGCAAATGTCAGTGAGCGTTCCGATTTCAGTTCCAGAGCGATTCGTCCAATGAGTCATTGATATTTAGTCGTTTTCAGCCAATTTTCTGGATTTTTAAAAATTTCACTTTTTTGTGAAAATATCCACTAAATGAGGGAATACTATGTGTGAGGGTACCCCAGGAGAGTTCCAAATGTGTGTGGGTAGAAAATATATCCCACGGGGTTAAAATTGAAAAAAATTGAAAAAAAAAATTTTCTTGGACTTAGTCATTTTTCCGGCGTTTATCAGACTTTTTGATAGGGGAAATGTGAGTGACCATTCCGATTTCAGTTCCAGAGCGATTCGCCCAATGAGTCCTTGATATTTAGTCGTTTTCAGCCAATTTTCTGGATTTTTTAAAATGTCACTTTTTTGTGAAAATAATCACTAAATGAGGGAATAATATGTGAGAGGGTACCCCAGGAGAGTTCCAAATGTGTGTGGGTAGAATATATATCCCACGGGGGTAAAATTGAAAAAAAGTTGAAAAAATTTTTTTCTTGAACTTATTCATTTTTCCGGCGATTTATCAGACATTCAGATAGGGGAAATGTGAGTGAGCGTTACGATTTCAGTTCCAGAGTGATTCTTCAGTTCCAGAGTGATTCGCCCAATGAGTCCTTGTTATTTAGTCGTTTTCAGC
Source organism: Phyllobates terribilis (assembly GCF_046119375.1). Taxonomy (NCBI): domain Eukaryota; kingdom Metazoa; phylum Chordata; class Amphibia; order Anura; family Dendrobatidae; genus Phyllobates; species Phyllobates terribilis. Next base: position 14,798,111 of record NW_027362775.1, on the reverse strand, counting down.
CAATTTTCTGGATTTTTTGAAAATTTCACTTTTTTGTGAAAATATCCACTAAATGAGGGAATAATATGTGTGAGGGTACCCCAGGAGAGTTCCAAATGTGTGTGGGTAGAATATATATCCCACGGGGGTAAAATTGAAAAAAGTTGAAAACATTTTTTTCTTGGACTTAGTCCTTTTTCCGCGTTTATCAGACTTTCAGATAGGGGAAATGTGAGTGAGCGTTCTGATTTCAGTTCCAGAGCGATTCGCCCAATGATTCCTTGATATTTAATTGTTTTCAGCCAATTTTCTGGATGTTTTAAAATATCACTTTTTTGTGAAAATATCCACTAAATGAGGGAATAATATGTGTGAGGGTACCCCAGGAGAGTTCCAAATGTGTGTGGGTAGAATATATATCCCACGGGGGTAAAATTGAAAAAAGTTGAAAACATTTTTTTCTTGGACTTAGTCATTTTTCCGGCGTTTATCAGACTTTCAGATAGGGGAAATGTCAGTGAGCTTTCCGATTTCAGTTCCAGAGCGAATCGCCCAATGAGTCTTAGATATTTAGTCATTTTCATCCAATTTTCTGGATTTTTTGAAAATTTCACTTTTTTGTGAAAATATCCACTAAATGAGGGAATAATATGTGTGAGGGCACCCCAGGAGAGTTCCAAATGTGTGTGGGTAGAATATATATCCCACGGGGGTAAAATTGAAAAAAGTTGAAAAAAATTTTTTTTTGGACTTAGTCATTTTTCCGAAGTTTATCAGACTTTCAGATAGTGGAAATGTCAGTGAGCGTTCCGATTTCAGTTCCAGAGTGATTCGCCCAATGAGTCTTTGATATTTAGTCATTTTCAGCCAATTTTCTGGATTTTTTGAAAATTTCACTTTTTTGTGAAAATATCCACTAAATGAGGGAATAATATGTGTGACGGTACCCCAGGAGAGTTCCAAATGTGTGTGGGTAGAATATATATCCCACGGGGGTAAAATTGAAAAAAGTTGAAAACATTTTTTTCTTGGACTTAGTCATTTTTCCGGCGTTTATCAGACTTTCAGATAGGGGAAATGTCAGTGAGCTTTCTGATTTCAGTTCCAGAGCGATTCGCCCAATGAGTCTTAGACATTTAGTCATTTTCAGCCAATTTTCTGGATTTTTTGAAAATTTCACTTTTTTGTGAAAATATCCACTAAATGAGGGAATAATATGTGTGAGGGTACCCCAGGAGAGTTCCAAATGTGTGTGGGTAGAATATATATCCCACGGGGGTAAAATTTAAAAAAGTTGAAAAAAAATTTGTCTTGGACTTATTCATTTTTCCGGCGTTTATCAGACATTCAGATAGGGGAAATGTGAGTGAGCGTTCCGATTTCAGTTCCAGAGCGATTCGCCCAATGAGTCCTTGATATTTAGTCATTTTCAGCCAATTTTCTGGATTTTTTGAAAATTTCACTTTTGTGTGAAAATATCCACTAAATGAGGGAATAATATGTGTGAGGGTACCCCAGGAGAGTTCCAAATGTGTGTGGATAGAATATATATCCCACGGGGGTAAAATTTAAAAAAGTTGAAAAAAAATTTGTCTTGGACTTATTCATTTTTCCGGCGTTTATCAGACATTCAGATAGGGGAAATGTGAGTGAGCGTTCCGATTTCAGTTCTAGAGCGATTCGCCCAATGAGTCCTTGATATTTAGTCATTTTCAGCCAATTATCTGGATTTTTTGAAAATTTCACTTTTTTGTGAAAATATCCACTAAATGAGGGAATAATATGTGTGAGGGTACCCCAGGAGAGTTCCAAATGTGTGTGGGTAGAATATATATCCCACGGGGGTAAATTTGAAAAAAGTTGAAAACATTTTTTTCTTGGACTTAGTCATTTTTCAGGTGTTTATCAGACTTTCAGATAGGGGAAATGTCAGAGAGCTTTCCGATTTCAGTTCCAGAGCGATTCGCCCAATGAGTCTTAGACATTTAGTAATTTTCAGCCAATTTTCTGGATTTTTTGAAAATTTCACTTTTTTGTGAAAATATCCACTAAATGAGGGAATAATATGTGTGAGGGTACCCCAGGAGAGTTCCAAATGTGTGTGGGTAGAATATATATCCCACGGGGGTAAAATTGAAAAAAGTTGAAAAAATTTTTTTTTGGACTTAGTCATTTTTCCGAAGTTTATCAGACTTTCAGATAGCGGAAATGTCAGTGAGCTTTCCGATTTCAGTTCCAGAGTGATTCGCCCAATGAGTCTTTGATATTTAGTCATTTTCAGCCAATTTTCTGGATTTTTTGAAAATGTCACTTTTTTGTGAAAATATCCACTAAATGAGGGAATAATATGCGTGAGGGTACCCCAGGAGAGTTCCAAATGTGTGTGGGTAGAATATATATCCCACGGGTGTAAAATTGAAAAAAGTTGAAAAAAAATTTTTCTTGGAGTTAGTAATTTTTCCGGCGTTTATCAGACTTTCAGATAGGGGGAATGGGAGTGAGCGTTCCGATTTCAGTTCGAGAGCGATTCGCCCAATGAGTCCTTGATATTTAGTCGTTTTCAGCCAATTTTCTGGATTTTTTAAATTTCACTTGTTTGTGAAAATATACACTAAATGAGGGAATAATATGTGTGAGGGTACCCCAGGAGAGTTCCAAATGTGTGTGGGTAGAATATATATCCCACGGGGGTAAAATTCAAAAAAATTGAAAATATTTTTTTCTTGGACTTAGTCATTTTTCCGGCGTTTATCAGACTTTCAGATAGGGGAAATGTGAGTGAGCGTTCCGATTTCAGTTCCAGAGCGATTCGCCCAATGAGTCCTTGATATTTAGTCGTTTTCAGCCAATTTTCTGGATTTTTGGAAATTTCACTTTTTTGTGAAAATATCCATTAAATGAGGGAATAATATGTGTGAGGGTACCCCTGGAGAGTTCCAAATGTGTGTGGGTAGAATATATATCCCACGGGGGTAAAATTGAAAAAAGTTGAAAAAAATTTTTTTTTGGACTTAGTCATTTTTCCGGCGTTTATCAGACTTTCAGTTAGGGCAAATGTCAGTGAGCGTTCCGATTTCAGTTCCAGAGCGATTCGCCCAATGAGTCCTTGATATTTAGTCGTTTTCAGCCAATTTTCTGGATTTTTTAAAATTTCACTTTTTTGTGAAAATATCCACTAAATGAGGGAATACTATGTGTGAGGGTACCCCAGGAGAGTTCCAAATGTGTGTGGGTAGAATATATATCCCACGGGGGTAAAATTTAAAAAAGTTGAAAAAAATTTTGTCTTGGACTTATTCATTTTTCCGGCGTTTATCAGACATTCAGATAGGGGAAATGTGAGTGAGCGTTCCGATTTCAGTTCCAGAGCGATTTGCCCAATGAGTCCTTGATATTTAGTCGTTTTCAGTCACTTTTCTGAATTTTTTTAAATTTCACTTTTTTGTGAAAATATCCACTAAATGAGGGAATAATATGTGTGAGGGTACCCCTGGAGAGTTCCAAATGTGTGTGGGTAGAATATATATCCCACGGGGGTAAAATTGAAAAAAATTTTCTTGGGCTTAGTCATTTTTCCGGTGTTTATCAGACTTTCAGATGGGGGAAATGTCAGTGAGCTTTTCGATTTCAGTTCCAGAGTGATTCGCCCAATGAATCTTTGATATTTAGTCATTTTCAGCCAATTTTCTGGATTTTTTGAAAATGTCACTTTTTTGTGAAAATATCCACTAAATGAGGGAATAATATGCGTGAGGGTACCCCAGGAGAGTTCCAAATGTGTGTGGGTAGAATATATATCCCACGGGTGTAAAATTGAAAAAAGTTCAAAAAAAAATTTTCTTGGACTTAGTCATTTTTCCGGCGTTTATCAGACTTTCAGATAGGGGAAATGGGAGTGAGCGTTCCGATTTCAGTTCGAGAGCGATTCGCCCAATGAGTCCTTGATATTTAGTCGTTTTCAGCCAATTTTCTGAATTTTTTAAAATTTCACTTGTTTGTGAAAATATACACTAAATGAGGGAATAATATGTCTGAGGGTACCCCAGGAGAATTCCAAATGTGTGTGGGTAGAATATATATCCCACGGGGGTAAAATTCAAAAAAATTGAAAAATTTTTTTTCTTGGACTTAGTCATTTTTCCGGCGTTTATCAGACTTTGAGATAGGGGAAATGTGAGTGAGCGTTCCGATTTCCGTTCCAGAGCGATTTGCCCAATGAGTCCTTGATATTTAGTCGTTTTCAGCCAAATTTCTGGATTTTTTAAAATTTCACCTGTTTGTGAAAATATACACTAAATGAGGGAATAATATGTGTGAGGGTACCCCAGGAGAGTTCCAAATGTGTGTGGGTAGAATATATATCCCACGGGGGTAAAATTGAAAAAAATTGAAAAATTTTTTTTTTTGGACTTAGTCATTTTTCCGGCGTTTATCAGACTTTCAGATAGGGGAAATGTGAGTGAGCGTTCCGATTTCAGTTCCAGAGCGATTCGCCCAATGAGTCCTTGATATTTAGTCGTTTTCAGCCAATTTTCTGGATTTTTGAAAATTTCACTTTTTTGTGAAAATATCCATTAAATGAGGGAATAATATGTGTGAGGTTACCCCTGGAGAGTTCCAAATGTGTGTGGGTAGAATATATATCCCACGGGGGTAAAATTGAAAAAAATTGAAAAAATTTTTCTTGGGCTTAGTCATTTTTCCGGCGTTTATCAGACTTTCAGATAGGGGAAATGTCATTGAGCTTTTCGATTTAAGTTCCAGAGCGATTCGCCCAATGAATCTTTGATATTTAGTCATTTTCAGCCAATTTTCTGGATTTTTTGAAAATGTCACTTTTTCGTGAAAATATCCACTAAATGAGGGAATAATATGCGTGAGGGTACCCCAGGAGAGTTCCAAATGTATGTGGGTAGAATATATATCCCACGGGGGTAAAATTGAAAAAAATTGAAAAAATTTTTTTTTTGGACTTAGTCATTTTTCCGGCGTTTATCAGACTTTCAGTTAGGGCAAATGTCAGTGAGCGTTCCGATTTCAGTTCCAGAGCGATTCGCCCAATGAGTCCTTGATATTTAGTCGCCCAATGAGTCCTTGATATTTAGTCGTTTTCAGCCAATTTTCTGGATTTTTTAAAATTTCACTTTTTTTGTGAAAATATCCACTAAATGAGGGAATACTATGTGTGAGGGTACCCCAGGAGAGTTCCAAATGTGTGTGAGAAGAATATATATCCCACGTTGGTAAAATTGAAAAAAATTGAAAAAAATTTTTTTTTGGACTTAGTCATTTTTCCGGCGTTTATCAGACTTTCAGTTAGGGCAAATGTCAGTGAGTGTTCCGATTTCAGTTCCAGAACGATTCGCCCAATGAGTCCTTGATATTTAGTCGTTTTCAGCCAATTTTCAGGATTTTTTGAAAATTTCACTTTTTTGTGAAAATATCCACTAAATGAGGGAATAATATGTGTGAGAGTACCCCAGGAGAGTTCCAAATGTGTGTGGGTAGAATATATATCCCACAGGGGTAAAATTGAAAAAAATTGAAAAATTTTTTCTTGGACTTAGTCATTTTTCCGGCGTTTATCAGTCTTTCAGATAGGGGAAATGTAAGTGAGCTTTCCGATTTCAGTTCCAGAGCGATTCGCCCAATGAGTCCTTGATATTTAGTCGTTTTCAGCCAATTTTCTGGATTTTTTGAAAATTTCACTTTTTTGTGAAAATATCCACTAAATGAGGGAATAATATGTGTGAGGGTACCTAAGGAGAGTTCCAAATGTGTGTGGGTAGAATATATATCCCACGGGGGTAAAATTTAAAAAAGTTGAAAAAAATTTTGTCTTGGACTTATTCATTTTTCTGGCGTTTATCAGACATTCAGATAGGGGAAATGTGAGTGAGCGTTCCGATTTCAGTTCCAGAGCGATTCGACCAATGAGTCCTTGATATTTAGTCGTTTTCAGCCACTTTTCTGAATTTTTTAAAATTTCACTTTTTTGTGAAAATATCCACTAAATGAGGGAATAATATGTGTGAGGGTACCCCTGGAGAGTTCCAAATGTGTGTGGGTAGAATATATATCCCACGGGGGTAAAATTGAAAAAAATTGAAAAAATTTTTCTTGGGCTTAGTCATTTTTCCGGCGTTTATCAGACTTTCAGATAGGGGAAATGTCATTGAGCTTTTCGATTTCAGTTCCAGAGCGATTCGCCCAATGAATCTTTGATATTTAGTCATTTTCAGCCAATTTTCTGGATTTTTTGAAAATGTCACTTTTTTGTGAATATATCCACTAAATGAGGGTATAATATGCGTGAGGGTACCCCAGGAGAGTTCCAAATGTGTGTGGGTAGAATATATATCCCACGGGGGTAAAATTGAAAAAAGTTGAAAAAGATTTTTTCTTGGACTTAGTCATTTTTCCGGCGTTTATCAGACTTTCAGATAGGGGAAATGTCAGTGAGCTTTCCGATTTCAGTTCCAGAGCGATTCGCCCAATGAGTCCTTGATATTTAGTCGTTTTCAGCCAATTTTCTGGATTTTTTAAAATTTCACTTGTTTGTGAAAATATACACTAAATGAGGGAATAATATGTGTGAGGGTACCCCAGGAGAGTTCCAAATGTGTGTGGGTAGAATATATATCCCACGGGGGTAAAATTGAAAAAAGTTGAAAAATTTTTTTTTTGGACTTAGTCATTTTTCCGGCGTTTATCAGACTTTCAGTTAGGGCAAATGTCAGTGAGCGTTCCGATTTCAGTTCCAGAGCGATTCGCCCAATGAGTCCTTGATATTTAGTCGTTTTCAGCCAATTTTCAGGATTTTTTAAAATTTCACTTTTTTTGTGAAAATATCCACTAAATGAGGGAATACTATGTGTGAGGGTACCCCAGGAGAGTTCCAAATGTGTGTGAGAAGAATATATATCCCACGGGGGTAAAATTGAAAAAAATTGAAAAAAATTTTTTTTTGGACTTAGTCATTTTTCCGGCGTTTATCAGACTTTCAGTTAGGGCAAATGTCTGTGAGTGTTCCGATTTCAGTTCCAGAACGATTCGCCCTATGAGTCCTTGATATTTAGTCGTTTTCAGCCAATTTTCTGGATTTTTTGAAAATTTCACTTTTTTGTGAAAATATCCACTAAATGAGGGAATAATATGTGTGAGGGTACCCCAGGAGAGTTCCAAATGTGTGTGGGTAGAATATATATCCCACGGGGGTAAAATTGAAAAAAGTTGAAAAAATTTTTTTCTTAGACTTAGTCATTTTTCCGGCGTTTATCAGACTTTCAGTTATGGCAAATGTCAGTGAGCGTTCCGATTTCAGTTCCAGAGCGATTCGCCCAATGAGTCCTTGATATTTAGTCGTTTTCAGCCAATTTTCTGGATTTTTTAAAATTTCACTTTTTTTGTGAAAATATCCACTAAATGAGGGAATACTATGTGTGAGGGTACCCCAGGAGAGTTCCAAATGTGTGTGAGAAGAATATATATCCCACGGGGGTAAAATTGAAAAAAATTGAAAAAATTTTTCTTGGACTTAGTCATTTTTCCTGCGTTTATCAGTCTGTCAGATAGGGGAAATGTAAGTGAGCTTTCCGATTTCAGTTCCAGAGCGATTCGCCCAATGAATCTTTGATATTTAGTCATTTTCAGCCAATTTTCTGGATTTTTTGAAAATGTCACTTTTTTGTGAAAATATCCACTAAATGAGGGTATAATATGCGTGAGGTTACCACAGGAGAGTTCCAAATGTGTGTGGGTAGAATATATATCCCACGGGGGTAAAATTGAAAAAAGTTGAAAAAGATTTTTTCTTGGACTTAGTCATTTTTCCGGCGTTTATCAGACTTTCAGATAGGGGAAATGTCAGTGAGCTTTCCGATTTCAGTTCCAGAGCGATTCGCCCAATGAGTCCTTGATATTTAGTCGTTTTCAGCCAATTTTCTGGATTTTTTAAAATTTCACTTGTTTGTGAAAATATACACTAAATGAGGGAATAATATGTGTGAGGGTACCCCAGGAGAGTTCCAAATGTGTGTGGGTAGAATATATATCCCACGGGGGTAAAATTGAAAAAAGTTGAAAAATTTTTTTTTTGGACTTAGTCATTTTTCCGGCGTTTATCAGACTTTCAGTTAGGGCAAATGTCAGTGAGCGTTCCGATTTCAGTTCCAGAGCGATTCGCCCAATGAGTCCTTGATATTTAGTCGTTTTCAGCCAATTTTCAGGATTTTTTAAAATTTCACTTTTTTTGTGAAAATATCCACTAAATGAGGGAATACTATGTGTGAGGGTACCCCAGGAGAGTTCCAAATGTGTGTGAGAAGAATATATATCCCACGGGGGTAAAATTGAAAAAAATTGAAAAAAATTTTTTTTTGGACTTAGTCATTTTTCCGGCGTTTATCAGACTTTCAGTTAGGGCAAATGTCTGTGAGTGTTCCGATTTCAGTTCCAGAACGATTCGCCCTATGAGTCCTTGATATTTAGTCGTTTTCAGCCAATTTTCTGGATTTTTTGAAAATTTCACTTTTTTGTGAAAATATCCACTAAATGAGGGAATAATATGTGTGAGGGTACCCCAGGAGAGTTCCAAATGTGTGTGGGTAGAATATATATCCCACGGGGGTAAAATTGAAAAAAGTTGAAAAAAAATTTTTCTTGGACTTAGTCATTTTTCCGGCGTTTATCAGACTTTCAGTTAGGGCAAATGTCAGTGAGCGTTCCGATTTCAGTTCCAGAGCGATTCGCCCAATGAGTCCTTGATATTTAGTCGTTTTCAGCCAATTTTCTGGATTTTTTAAAATTTCACTTTTTTTGTGAAAATATCCACTAAATGAGGGAATACTATGTGTGAGGGTACCCCAGGAGAGTTCCAAATGTGTGTGAGAAGAATATATATCCCACGGGGGTAAAATTGAAAAAAATTGAAAAAATTTTTCTTGGACTTAGTCATTTTTCCGGCGTTTATCAGTCTTTCAGATAGGGGAAATGTAAGTGAGCTTTCCGATTTCAGTTCCAGAGCGATTCGCCCAATGAATCTTTGATATTTAGTCATTTTCAGCCAATTTTCTGGATTTTTTGAAAATGTCACTTTTTTGTGAAAATATCCACTAAATGAGGGTATAATATGCGTGAGGTTACCACAGGAGAGTTCCAAATGTGTGTGGGTAGAATATATATCCCACGGGGGTAAAATTGAGTAAAGTTGAAAAAAATTTTTTCTTGGACTTAGTCATTTTTCCGGCGTTTATCAGACTTTCAGATAGGGGAAATGTCAGTGAGCTTTCCGATTTCAGTTCCAGAGCGATTCGCCCAATGAGTCCTTGATATTTAGTCGTTTTCATCCAATTTTCTGGATTTTTTAAAATTTCACTTGTTTGTGAAAATATACACTAAATGAGGGAATAATATGTGTGAGGGTACCCCAGGAGAGTTCCAAATGTGTGTGGGTAGAATATATATCCCACGGGGGTAAAATTGAAAAAAGTTGAAAAAATTTTTTTCTTGGACTTAGTCATTTTTCCGGCGTTTATCAGACTTTCAGATAGGGGAAATGTGAGTGAGCGTTCCCATTTCAGTTCCAGAGCGATACGCCCAATGAGTCCTTGATATTTAGTCGTTTTCAGAAAATTTTCTGGATTTTTTAAAATTTCACTTTTTTGTGAAAATATCCACTAAATGAGGGAATAATATGTGTGAGGGTACCCCAGGAGAGTTCCAAATGTGTGTGGGTAGAATATATATCCCACGGGGGTAAAATTGAAAAAAATTGAAAAAATTTTTCTTGGACTTAGTCATTTTTCCGGCGTTTATCAGTCTTTCAGATAGGGGAAATGTAAGTGAGCTTTCCGATTTCAGTTCCAGAGCGATTCGCCCAATGAATCTTTGATATTTAGTCATTTTCAGCCAATTTTCTGGATTTTTTGAAAATGTCACTTTTTTGTGAAAATATCCACTAAATGAGGGTATAATATGCGTGAGGTTACCACAGGAGAGTTCCAAATGTGTGTGGGTAGAATATATATCCCACGGGGGTAAAATTGAGTAAAGTTGAAAAAAATTTTTTCTTGGACTTAGTCATTTTTCCGGCGTTTATCAGACTTTCAGATAGGGGAAATGTCAGTGAGCTTTCCGATTTCAGTTCCAGAGCGATTCGCCCAATGAGTCCTTGATATTTAGTCGTTTTCATCCAATTTTCTGGATTTTTTAAAATGTCACTTGTTTGTGAAAATATACACTAAATGAGGGAATAATATGTGTGAGGGTACCCCTGGAGAGTTCCAAATGTGTGTGGGTAGAATATATATCCCACGGGGGTAAAATTGAAAAAAGTTGAAAAAATTTTTTTCTTGGACTTAGTCATTTTTCCGGCGTTTATCAGACTTTCAGATAGGGGAAATGTGAGTGAGCGTTCCCATTTCAGTTCCAGAGCGATTCGCCCAATGAGTCCTTGATATTTAGTCGTTTTCAGAAAATTTTCTGGATTTTTTAAAATTTCACTTTTTTGTGAAAATATCCACTAAATGAGGGAATAATATGTGTGAGGGTACCCCAGGAGAGTTCCAAATGTGTGTGGGTAGAATATATATCCCACGGGGGTAAAATTGAAAAAAATTGAAACATTTTTTCTTGGACTTAGTCATTTTTCCGGCGTTTATCAGTCTTTCAGATAGGGGAAATGTAAGTGAGCTTTCCGATTTCAGTTCCAGAGCGATTCGCCCAATGAATCTTTGATATTTAGTCATTTTTAGCCAATTTTCTGGATTTTTTGAAAATGTCACTTTTTTGTGAAAATATCCACTAAATGAGGGTATAATATGCGTGAGGTTACCACAGGAGAGTTCCAAATGTGTGTGGGTAGAATATATATCCCACGGGTGTAAAATTGAAAAAAGTTGAAAAAAAATTTTTCTTGGACTTAGTCATTTTTCCCGCGTTTATCAGACTTTCAGATAGGGGAAATGTCAGTGAGCTTTCCGATTTCAGTTCCAGAGCGATTCGCCCAATGAGTCTTTGATATTTAGTCATTTTCAGCCAATTTTCTGGATTTTTTGAAAATTTCACTTTTTTGTGAAAATATCCACTAAATGAGGGAATATTATGTGTGAGGGTACCCCAGGAGAGTTCCAAATGTGTGTGGGTAGAATATATATCCCACGGGGGTAAAATTGAAAAAAATTGAAAAAATTTTTCTTGGACTTAGTCATTTTTCCGGCGTTTATCAGTCTTTCAGATAGGGGAAATGTAAGTGAGCTTTCCGATTTCAGTTCCAGAGCGATTCGCCCAATGAATCTTTGATATTTAGTCATTTTCAGCCAATTTTTTTGATTTTTTGAAAATGTCACTTTTTTGTGAAAATATCCACTAAATGAGGGTATAATATGCGTGAGGGTACCCCAGGAGAGTTCCAAATGTGTGGGGGTAGAATATATATCCCACGGGGGTAAAATTGAAAAAAATTGAAAAAAATTTTTTCTTGGACTTAGTCATTTTTCCGGCGTTTATCAGACTTTCAGATAGGGGAAATGTCAGTGAGCTTTCCGATTTCAGTTCCAGAGCGATTCGCCCAATGAGTCCTTGATATTTAGTCGTTTTCATCCAATTTTCTGGATTTTTTAAAATTTCACTTGTTTGTGAAAATATACACTAAATGAGGGAATAATATGTGTGAGGGTACCCCAGGAGAGTTCCAAATGTGTGTGGGTAGAATATATATCCCACGGGGGTAAAATTGAAAAAAGTTGAAAAAATTTTTTTCTTGGACTTAGTCATTTTTCCGGCGTTTATCAGACTTTCAGATAGGGGAAATGTGAGTGAGCGTTCCCATTTCAGTTCCAGAGCGATACGCCCAATGAGTCCTTGATATTTAGTCGTTTTCAGAAAATTTTCTGGATTTTTTAAAATTTCACTTTTTTGTGAAAATATCCACTAAATGAGGGAATAATATGTGTGAGGGTACCCCAGGAGAGTTCCAAATGTGTGTGGGTAGAATATATATCCCACGGGGGTAAAATTGAAAAAAATTGAAAAAATTTTTCTTGGACTTAGTCATTTTTCCGGCGTTTATCAGTCTTTCAGATAGGGGAAATGTAAGTGAGCTTTCCGATTTCAGTTCCAGAGCGATTCGCCCAATGAATCTTTGATATTTAGTCATTTTCAGCCAATTTTCTGGATTTTTTGAAAATGTCACTTTTTTGTGAAAATATCCACTAAATGAGGGTATAATATGCGTGAGGTTACCACAGGAGAGTTCCAAATGTGTGTGGGTAGAATATATATCCCACGGGGGTAAAATTGAGTAAAGTTGAAAAAAATTTTTTCTTGGACTTAGTCATTTTTCCGGCGTTTATCAGACTTTCAGATAGGGGAAATGTCAGTGAGCTTTCCGATTTCAGTTCCAGAGCGATTCGCCCAATGAGTCCTTGATATTTAGTCGTTTTCATCCAATTTTCTGGATTTTTTAAAATGTCACTTGTTTGTGAAAATATACACTAAATGAGGGAATAATATGTGTGAGGGTACCCCTGGAGAGTTCCAAATGTGTGTGGGTAGAATATATATCCCACGGGGGTAAAATTGAAAAAAGTTGAAAAAATTTTTTTCTTGGACTTAGTCATTTTTCCGGCGTTTATCAGACTTTCAGATAGGGGAAATGTGAGTGAGCGTTCCCATTTCAGTTCCAGAGCGATTCGCCCAATGAGTCCTTGATATTTAGTCGTTTTCAGAAAATTTTCTGGATTTTTTAAAATTTCACTTTTTTGTGAAAATATCCACTAAATGAGGGAATAATATGTGTGAGGGTACCCCAGGAGAGTTCCAAATGTGTGTGGGTAGAATATATATCCCACGGGGGTAAAATTGAAAAAAATTGAAACATTTTTTCTTGGACTTAGTCATTTTTCCGGCGTTTATCAGTCTTTCAGATAGGGGAAATGTAAGTGAGCTTTCCGATTTCAGTTCCAGAGCGATTCGCCCAATGAATCTTTGATATTTAGTCATTTTTAGCCAATTTTCTGGATTTTTTGAAAATGTCACTTTTTTGTGAAAATATCCACTAAATGAGGGTATAATATGCGTGAGGTTACCACAGGAGAGTTCCAAATGTGTGTGGGTAGAATATATATCCCACGGGTGTAAAATTGAAAAAAGTTGAAAAAAAATTTTTCTTGGACTTAGTCATTTTTCCCGCGTTTATCAGACTTTCAGATAGGGGAAATGTCAGTGAGCTTTCCGATTTCAGTTCCAGAGCGATTCGCCCAATGAGTCTTTGATATTTAGTCATTTTCAGCCAATTTTCTGGATTTTTTGAAAATTTCACTTTTTTGTGAAAATATCCACTAAATGAGGGAATATTATGTGTGAGGGTACCCCAGGAGAGTTCCAAATGTGTGTGGGTAGAATATATATCCCACGGGGGTAAAATTGAAAAAAATTGAAAAAATTTTTCTTGGACTTAGTCATTTTTCCGGCGTTTATCAGTCTTTCAGATAGGGGAAATGTAAGTGAGCTTTCCGATTTCAGTTCCAGAGCGATTCGCCCAATGAATCTTTGATATTTAGTCATTTTCAGCCAATTTTTTTGATTTTTTGAAAATGTCACTTTTTTGTGAAAATATCCACTAAATGAGGGTATAATATGCGTGAGGGTACCCCAGGAGAGTTCCAAATGTGTGGGGGTAGAATATATATCCCACGGGGGTAAAATTGAAAAAAATTGAAAAAAATTTTTTCTTGGACTTAGTCATTTTTCCGGCGTTTATCAGACTTTCAGATAGGGGAAATGTGAGTGAGCGTTCCGATTTCAGTTCCAGAGCGATTTGCCCAATGAGTCCTTGATATTTAGTCGTTTTCAGCCAAATTTCTGGATTTTTTAAAAATTTCACTTTTTTGTGAAAATATCCACTAAATGAGGGAATATTATGTGTGAGGGTACCCCAGGAGAGTTCCAAATGTGTGTGGGTAGAATATATATCCCACGGGTGTAAAATTTAAAAAAGTTGAAAAAAAATTTTTCTTGGACTTAGTCATTTTTCCGGCGTTTATCAGACTTTCAGATAGGTGAAATGTGAGTGAGCGTTCCCATTTCAGTTCCAGAGCGATTCGCTCAATGAGTCCTTGATATTTAGTCGTTTTCAGCCAATTTTCTGGATTTTTGAAAATTTCACTTGTTTGTGAAAATATCCACTAAATGAGGGAATACTATGTGTGTGGGAAGAATATATATCCCACGGGGGTAAAATTGAAAAAAATTGAAAAAAATGTTTTTTTGGACTTAGTCATTTTTCCGGCGTTTATCAGACTTTCAGTTAGGGCAAATGTCAGTGAGTGTTCTGATTTCAGTTCCAGAACGATTCGCCCAATGAGTCCTTGATATTTAGTAGTTTTCAGCCAATTTTCTGGATTTTTAAAAATTTCACTTTTTTGTGAAAATATCCACTTAATGAGGGAATAATATAAGTGAGGGTACCCCAGGAGAGTTCCAAATGTGTGTGGGTAGAATATATATCCCACGGGTGTAAAATTGAAAAAAGTTGTAAAAAAATTTTTCTTGGACTTAGTCATTTTTCCGGCGTTTATCAGACTTTCAGATAGGGCAAATGTCAGTGAGCGTTCCGATTTCAGTTCCAGAGCAATTCGCCCAATGAATCCTTGATATTTAGTCGTTTTCAGCCAATTTTCTAGATTTTTGAAAATTTCACTTTTTTGTGAAAGTATCCACTAAATGAGGGAATAATATGTGTGAGGGCACCCCAGGAGAGTTCCAAATGTGTGTGGGTAGAATATATATCCCACGGGGGTAAAATTGAAAAAAAGTTGAACAAATTTTTTTTTGGACTTAGTCATTTTTCCAGCGTTTATCATACTTTCAGATAGGGGAAATGTCAGTGAGCGTTCCGATTTCAGTTCCAGAGCAATTTGCCCAATGAATCCTTGATATTTAGTCGTTTTCAGCCAATTTTCTGGATTTTTGAAACTTTCACTTTTTTGTGAAAATATCCACTAAATGAGGGAATAATATGTGTGAGGGTACCCCAGGAGAGGTCCAAATGTGTGTGGGTACAATATATATCCCACGGGGGTAAAATTGAAAAAAGTTTAAAAAAAATTTTTTTTTGATTTAGTCATTTTTCCGGCGTTTATCAGACTTTCAGATAGGGCAAATGTCAGGGAGCGTTTCGATTTCAGTTCCAGAGCAATTTGCCCAATGAATCCTTGATATTTAGTCGTTTTCAGCCAATTTTCTGGATTTTTTGAAAATTTAAATTTTTTGTGAAAATATCCACTAAATGAGGGAATAATATGTGTGAGGGTTCCCCAGAAGAGTTCCAAATGTGTGTGGGTAGAATATATATCCCACGGGGGTAAAATTGAAAAAAATTGAAAAATTTTTTCTTGGACTTAGTCATTTTTCCGGCGTTTATCAGTCTTTCAGATAGGGGAAATGTAAGTGAGCTTTCCGATTTCAGTTCCAGAGCGATTCGCCCAAT
Source organism: Phyllobates terribilis (assembly GCF_046119375.1). Taxonomy (NCBI): domain Eukaryota; kingdom Metazoa; phylum Chordata; class Amphibia; order Anura; family Dendrobatidae; genus Phyllobates; species Phyllobates terribilis. Next base: position 14,782,642 of record NW_027362775.1, on the reverse strand, counting down.
GAATCTTTGATATTTAGTCATTTTCAGCCAATTTTTTGAATTTTTTGAAAATGTCACTTTTTTGTGAAAATATCCACTAAATGAGGGTATAATATGCGTGAGGGTACCCCAGGAGAGTTCCAAATGTGTGGGGGTAGAATATATATCCCACGGGGGTAAAATTGAAAAAAATTGAAAAAATTTTTTTCTTGGACTTAGTCATTTTTCCGGCGTTTATCAGACTTTCAGAAAGGGGAAATGTGAGTGAGCGTTCCGATTTCAGTTCCAGAGCGATTTGCCCAATGAGTCCTTGATATTTAGTCGTTTTCAGCCAAATTTCTGGATTTTTTAAAATTTCACTTGTTTGTGAAAATATACACTAAATGAGGGAATAATATGTGTGAGGGTACCCCAGGACAGTTCCAAATGTGAGTGGGTAGAATATATATCCCACGGGGGTAAAATTTAAAAAAGTTGAAAAAAATTTTTTCTTGGACTTATTCATTTTTCCGGCGTTTATCAGACATTCAGATAGGGGAAATGTGAGTGAGCATTCCGATTACAGTTCCAGAGCGATTCGCCCAATGAGTCCTTGATATTTAGTCGTTTTCAGCCAATTTTCTGGATTTTTGAAAGTTTCACTTTTTTGTGAAAATATCCACTAAATGAGGGAATAATATGTGTGAGGGTACCCCTGGAGAGTTCCAAATGTGTGTGGGTAGAATATATATCGCACGGGGGTAAAATTGAAAAAAATTGAAAAAACTTTTTTTTTGGACTTAGTCATTTTTCCGGCGTTTATCAGACTTTCAGATAAGGGAAATGTCAGTGAGCGTTCCGATTTCAGTTCCAGAGCGATTCGCCCAATGAGTCCTTGGTATTTAGTCGTTTTCAGCCAATTTTCTGGATTTTTTAAAATTTTACTTTTTTGTGAAAATATCCACTAAATGAGGGAATACTATGTGTGTGGGAAGAATATATATCCCACGGGGGTAAAATTGAAAAAAATTAAAAAAAATGTTTTTTTGGACTTAGTCATTTTTCCGGCGTTTATCAGACTTTCAGTTAGGGCAAATGTCAGTGAGTGTTCTGATTTCAGTTCCAGAACGATTCGCCCAATGAGTCCTTGATATTTAGTAGTTTTCAGCCAATTTTCTGGATTTTTAAAAATTTCACTTTTTTGTGAAAATATCCACTTAATGAGGGAATAATATGTGTGAGGGTACCCCAGGAGAGTTCCAAATGTGTGTGGGTAGAATATATATCCCACGGGGGTAAAATTGAAAAAAGTTGAACAAATGTTTTTTTGGACTTAGTCATTTTTCCGGCGTTTATCAGACTTTCAGATAGGGCAAATGTCAGTGAGCGTTCCGATTTCAGTTCCAGAGCAATTCGCCCAATGAATCCTTGATATTTAGTCGTTTTCATCCAATTTTCTAGATTTTTCAAAATTTCACTTTTTTGTGAAATTATCCACTAAATGAGGGAATAATATGTGTGAGGGTACCCCAGGAGAGTTCCAAATGTGTGTGGGTAGAATATATATCTCACGGGGGTAAAATTGAAAAAAGTTGTAAAAAAATTTTTCTTGGACTTAGTCATTTTTCCGGCGTTTATCAGACTTTCAGATAGGGCAAATGTCAGTGAGCGTTCCGATTTCAGTTCCAGAGCAATTCGCCCAATGAATCCTTGATATTTAGTCGTTTTCAGCCAATTTTCTAGATTTTTGAAAATTTCACTTTTTTGTGAAAGTATCCACTAAATGAGGGAATAACATGTGTGAGGGTACCCCAGGAGAGGTCCAAATGTGTGTGGGTACAATATATATCCCACGGGGGTAAAATTGAAAAAAGTTTAAAAAAAATTTTTTTTTGATTTAGTCATTTTTCCGGCGTTTATCAGACTTTCAGATAGGGCAAATGTCAGGGAGCGTTCCGATTTCAGTTCCAGAGCAATTCGCCCAATGAATCCTTGATATTTAGTCGTTTTCAGCCAATTTTCTGGATTTTTGAAACTTTCACTTTTTTGTGAAAATATCCACTAAATGAGGGAATAATATGTGTGAGGGTACCCCAGGAGAGGTCCAAATGTGTGTGGGTAGAATATATATCCCACGGGGGTAAAATTGAAAAAAGTTGAACAAATTTTTTTTTGGACTTAGTCATTTTTCCGGCGTTTATCAGACTTTCAGATAGGGGAAATGTCAGTGAGCATTCCGATTTCTGTTCCAGAGCGATTCGCTCAATGAGTCCTTGATATTTAGTAGTTTTCAGCCAATTTTCTGAATTTTTTGAAAATTTCAATTTTTTGTGAAAATATCCACTAAATGAGGGAATAATATGTGTGAGGGTTCCCCAGAAGAGTTCCAAATGTGTGTGGGTAGAATATATATCTCACGGGGGAAAAATTGAAAAAAGTTGAAAAAAATTTTTTCTTGGACTTAGTCATTTTTCCGGCGTTTATCAGACTTTCAGATAGGGGAAATGTCAGTGAGCGTTCCGATTTCAGTTCCAGAGCGATTCGCCCAATGAGTCCTTGATATTTCTCCGTTTTCAGCCAATTTTCTGGATTTTTTGAAACTTTCACTTTTTTGTGAAAATATCCACTAAATGAGGGAATAATATGCGTGAGGGTTCCCCAGAAGAGTTCCAAATGTGTGTGGGTAGAAGATATATCGCACGGGGGTAAAATTGAAAAAACTTGAACAAATTTTTTTTTGGACTTAGTAATTTTTCCGGCGTTTATCAGACTTTCAGATAGGGCAAATGTCAGTGAGCGTTCCGATTTCAGTTCCTGAGCGATTCGCCCAATGAGTCCTTGATATTTAGTAGTTTTCAGCCAATTTTCTGGATTTTTTTAAAATTAAAATTTTTTGTGAAAATATCCACTAAATGAGGGAATAATATGTGTGAGGGTACCCAGGAGAGTTCCAAATGTGTGTGGGTAGAATATATATCCCACGGGGGTAAAATTGAAAAAAGTTGAACAAATTTTTTTTTGGACTTAGTCATTTTTCCGGCGTTTATCAGACTTTCAGATAGGGCAAATGTCACTGAGCGTTCCGATTTCAGTTCCAGAGCGATTCGCCCAATGAGTAATTGATATTTAGTCGTTTTCAGCCAATTTTCTAGATTTTTGAAAATTTCACTTTTTTGTGAAAATATCCACTAAATGAGGGAATAATATGTGTGAGGGTACCCCAGGAGAGGTCCAAATGTGTGTGGGTAGAATATATATCCCACAGGGGTAAAATTGAAAAAAGTTTAAAAAAAAATTTTTTTTGACTTAGTCATTTTTCTGGCGTTTATCAGACTTTCAGAGAGGGGAAATGTCAGTGAGCGTTCCGATTTCAGTTCCAGAGCAATTTGCCCAATGAATCCTTGATATTTAGTCGTTTTCAGCCAATTTTCTGGATTTTTGAAACTTTCACTTTTTTGTGAAAATATCCACTAAATGAGGTAATAATATGTGTGAGGGTACCCCAGGAGAGGTCCAAATGTGTGTGGGTAGAATATATATCCCACGGGGGTAAAATTGAAAAAAGTTTAAAAAAAATTTTTTTTTGACTTAGTCATTTTTCCGGCGTTTATCAGACTTTCAGATAGGGGAAATGTCAGTGAGCATTCCGATTTCAGTTCCAGAGTGATTCGCTCAATGAGTCCTTGATATTTAGTCGTTTTCAGTCAATTTTCTGGATTTTTTGAAAATTTCAATTTTTTGTGAAAATATCCACTAAATGAGGGAATAATATGTGTGAGGGTTCCCCAGAAGAGTTCCAAATGTGTGTGGGTAGAATATATATCTCACGGGGGTAAAATTGAAAAAAGTTGAAAAATTTTTTTTCTTGGACTTAGTCATTTTTCCGGCGTTTATCAGACTTTCAGATAGGGGAAATGTCAGTGAGCATTCCGATTTCAGTTCCAGAGCGATTCGCTCAATGAGTCCTTGATATTTAGTCGGTTTCAGCCAATTTTCTGGATTTTTTTAAAATTTAAATTTTTTGTGAAAATATCCACTAAATGAGGGAATAATATGTGTGAGGGTTCCCCAGAAGAGTTCCAAATGTTTGTGGGTAGAATATATATCCCACGGGGGTAAAATTGAAAAAAGTTGAACAAATTTTTTTTTGGACTTAGTCATTTTTCCGGCATTTATCAGACTTTCAGATAGGGGAAATGTCAGTGAGCGTTCCGATTTCAGTTCCAGAGCGCTTCGCCCAATGAGTCCTTGATATTTAGTCGTTTTCAGCCAATTTTCTGGATGTTTGAAACTTTCACTTTTTTGTGAAAATATCCACTAAATGAGGGAATCATATGTGTGAGGCTACCCCAGGAGAGGTCCAAATGTGTGTGGGCAGAATATATATCCCACGGTGGTAAAATTGAAAAAAAGTTGAACAAATTATTTTTTGGACTTAGTCATTTTTCCGGCGTTTATCAGACTTTCAGATAGTGGAAATGTCAGTGAGCGTTCCGATTTCAGTTCCATAGCGATTCGCTCAATGAGTCCTTGATATTTAGACGTTTTAAGCCAATTTTCTGGATTTTTTTTTGAAAATTTCAATTTTTTGTGAAAATATCCACTAAATGAGGGAATAATATGTGTGAGGGTACCCAGGAGAGTTCCAAATGTGTGTGGGTAGAATATATATCCCACGGGGGTAAAATTGAAAAAAGTTGAACAAATTTTTTTTTGGACTTAGTCATTTTTCCGGCGTTTATCAGACTTTCAGATAGGGCAAATGTCACTGAGCGTTCCAATTTCAGTTCCAGAGCGATTCGCCCAATGAGTAATTGATATTTACTCGTTTTCAGCCAATTTTCTGGATTTTTTGAAACTTTCACTTTTTTGTGAAAATATCCACTAAATGAGGGAATAATATGTGTGAGGGTACCCCAGGAGAGTTCCAAATGTGTGTGGGTAGAATATATATCCCACGGGGGTAAAATTGAAAAAAGTTGAAAAAAATTTTTTTTTTGGACTTAGTCATTTTTCCGGCGTTTATCAGACTTTCAGATAGGGGAAATGTCGGTGAGCATTCCGATTTCAGTTCCAGAGTGATTCGCCCAATGAGTCCTTGATATTTAGTCGTTTTCAGCCAATTTTCTGGATTTTTTGAAAATTTCAATTTTTTGTGAAAATATCCACTAAATGAGGGAATAATATGTGTGAGGGTTACCCAGAAGAGTTCCAAATGTGTGTGGGTAGAATATATATCCCACGGGGGTAAAATTGAAAAGAGTTGAACAAATTTTTTTTTGGACTTAGTCATTTTTCCGGCGTTTATCAGACTTTCAGATAGGGGAAATGTCAGTGAGCGTTCCGATTTCAGTTCCAGAGCAGTTCGCCCATTGAATCCTTGATATTTAGTCGTTTTCAGCCAATTTTCTAGATTTTTGAAAATTTCACTTTTTTGTGAAAATATCCACTAAATGAGGGAATAATATGTGTGAGGGTACCCCAGGAGAGTTCCAAATGTGTGTGGGTAGAATATATATCCCACGGGGGTAAAAGTGAAAAAAGTTGAACAAATGTTTTTTTGGACTTAGTCATTTTTCCGGCGTTTATCATACTTTCAGATAGGGGAAATGTCAGTGAGCGTTCCGATTTCAGTTCCAGAGCAATTCGCCCAATGAATCCTTGATATTTAGTCGTTTTCAGCCAATTTTCTGGATATTTGAAACTTTCACTTTTTTGTTAAAATATCCACTAAATAAGGGAATAATATGTGTGAGGGTACCCCAAGAGAGGTCCAAATGTGTGTGGGTAGAATATATATCCCACAGGGGTAAAATTGAAAAAAGTTTAAAAAAATTTTTTTTTTTACTTAGTCATTTTTCTGGCGTTTATCAGACTTTCAGATAGGGGAAATGTCAGTGAGCGTTCCGATTTCAGTTCCAGAGCAATTTGCCCAATGAATCCTTGATATTTAGTCGTTTTCAGCCAATTTTCTGGATTTTTGAAAATTTCACTTTTTTGTGAAAATATCCACTAAATGAGGGAATAATATGTGTGAGGGTTCCCCAGAAGAGTTCCAAATGTGTGTGGGTAGAATATATATCTCACGGGGGTAAAATTGAAAAAAGTTGAAAAATTTTTTTTCTTGGACTTAGTCATTTTTCCGGCGTTTATCAGACTTTCAGATACGGCAAATGTCAGTGAGCGTTCCGATTTCAGTTCCAGAGCGATTCGCCCAATGAGTCCTTGATATTTAGTCGTTTTCAGCCAATTTTCTGGATTTTTGAAACTTTCACTTTTTTGTGAAAATATCCACTAAATGAGGGAATAATATGTGTGAGGGTACCCCAGGAGAGCTCCAAATGTGTGTGGGTAGAATATATATCCCACGGTGGTAAAATTGAAAAAAGTTGAACAAATTTTTTTTTGGACTTAGTCATTTTTCCGGCGTTTATCAGACTTTCAGATAGGGGAAATGTCAGTGAGCATTCCGATTTCAGTTCCAGAGCGATTCGCTCAATGAGTCCTTGATATTTAGTCGTTTTCAGCCAATTTTCTGGATTTTTTGAAAATTTCAATTTTTTGTGAAAATATCCACTAAATGAGGGAATAATATGTGTGAGGGTTCAACAGAAGAGTTCCAAATGTTTGTGGGTAGAATATATATCCCACGGGGGTAAAACTGAAAAAAGTTGAACAAATTTTTTTTTGGACTTAGTCATTTTTCCGGCGTTTATCAGACTTTCAGATAGGGGAAATGTCAGTGAGCATTCCGATTTCAGTTCCAGAGCAATTCGCCCAATGAATCCTTGATATTTAGTCGTTTTCAGACAATTTTCTGGATTTTTGAAACTTTCACTTTTTTGTGAAAATATCCACTAAATGAGGTAATAATATGTGTGAGGGTACCCCATGAGAGGTCCAAATATGTGTGGGTGGAATATATATCCCACGGGGGTAAAATTGAAAAAAGTTTAAAAAAAATTTTTTTTTGACTTAGTCATTTTTCCGGCGTTTATCAGACTTTCAGATAGGGGAAATGTCAGTGAGCATTCCGATTTCAGTTCCAGAGTGATTCGCTCAATGAGTCCTTGATATTTAGTCGTTTTCAGTCAATTTTCTGGATTTTTTGAAAATTTAAATTTTTTGTGAAAATATCCACTAAATGAGGGAATAATATGTGTGAGGGTTCCCCAGAAGAGTTCCAAATGTTTGTGAGAAGAATATATATCCCACGGGGGTAAAATTGAAAAAAGTTGAACAAATTTTTTTTTGGACTTAGTCATTTTTCCGGCATTTATCAGACTTTCAGATAGGGGAAATGTCAGTGAGCGTTCCGATTTCAGTTCCAGAGCGCTTCGCCCAATGAGTCCTTGATATTTAGTCGTTTTCAGCCAGTTTTCTGGATTTTTGAAAATTTCACTTTTTTTGTGAAAATATCCACTAAATGAGGGAATAATATGTGTGAGGGTACCCCAGGAGAGTTCCAAATGTGTGTGGGTAGAATATATATCCCAAGGGGGAAAAATTGAAAAAAGTTGAAAAAATTTTTTTTGGACTTAGTAATTTTTCCGGCGTTTATCAGACTTTCAGATAGGGGAAATGTCAGTGAGCGTTCCGATTTCAGTTCCAGAGCGATTCGCCCAATGAGTCCTTGATATTTTGTCTTTTTCAGCCAGTTTTCTGGATTTTTGAAAATTTCACTTTTTTGTGAAAATATCAACTAAATGAGAGAATAATATGTATGAGGGTACCCCAGGAGAGATCCAAATGTGTGTGGGTAGAATATATATCCCACGGGGGTAAAATTGAAAAAAGTTGAAAAAAATTTTTTTTTTGACTTAGTCATTTTTCCGGCGTTTATCAGACTTTCAGATAGGGAAAATGTCAGTGAGCATTCCGATTCCAGTTCCAGAGCGATTCACCCAATGAGTCCTTGATATTTAGTCGTTTTCAGCCAATTTTCTGGATTTTTGAAAATTTCACTTTTTTGTGAAAATATCCACTAAATGAGAGAATAATATGTGTGAGGGTACCCCAGGAGAGTTCCAAATGTGTGTGTGTAGAATATATATCCCAAGGGGGTAAAATTGAAAAAAGTTGAGAAAATTTTTTTTTTGGACTTAGTCATTTTTCCGGCATTTATCAGACTTTCAGATAGGGTAAATGTCAGTGAGCATTCCGATTTCAGTTCTAGAGCGATTCGCCCAATGAGTCCTTGATATTTAGTCGTTTTCAGCCAGTTTTTTGAATTTTTGAAAATTTCACTTTTTTTGTGAAAATATCCACTAAATGAGGGAATAATATGTGTGAGGGAATAATATGTGTGAGGGTACCCCAGGAGAGTTCCAAATGTGTGTGGGTAGAATATATATCCCACGGGGGTAAGATTAAAAAAAGTTGAAAAAAATTGTTTCTTGGACTTAGTCATTTTATCAGCGTTTATCAGACTTTCAGATAGGGGAAATGTGAGTGAGCGTTCCGATTTCAGTTCCAGAGCGATTCACCCAATGAGTCCTTGATATTTAGTCATTTTCAGCCAATATTCTGGATTTTTGAAAATTTCACTTTTTTGTGAAAATATCCACTAAATGAGGGAATAATATGTGTGAGGGTACCCCAGGAGAGTTCCAAATGTGTGTGGGTAGAATATATATCCCACAAGGGGAAAATTGAAAAAAGTTGAAAAAAAATTTTTTTTTGGACTTAGTCATTTTTCCGGCGTTTATCAGACTTTCAGATAGGGCAAATGTCAGTGAACGTTCCGATTTCAGTTCCAGAGCGATTCGCCCAATGAGTCTTTGATATTTAGTCGTTTTCAGCCAATTTTCTGGATTTGTTGAAAATTTCACTTTTTTGTGAAAATATCCACTAAATGAGGGAATAATATGTGTGAGGGTACCCCAGGAGAGTTCCAAATGTGTGTGGGTAGAATATATATCCCACGGGGGTAAAATTGAAAAAAATTTGAACAAATTTTTTTTTGGACTTAGTCATTTTTCCTGCGTTTATCAGACTTTCAGATAGGGGAAATGTCAGTGAGCATTCCGATTTCAGTTCCAGAGCAATTCGCCCAATGAATCCTTGATATTTAGTTTTCAGCCAATTTTCTGGAATTTTTTAAAATTTCAATTTTTTGTGAAAATATCTACTAAATGAGGGAATAATATGTGTGAGGGTTCCCCAGGAGAGTTCCAAATGTGTGTGGGTAGAATATATATCCCACGGGGGTAAAATTGAAAAAAGTTGAACAAATTTTTTTTTGGACTTATGGTCATTTTTCCGGCGTTTATCAGACTTTCAGATAGGGGAAATGTCAGTGAGCATTCCGATTTCCGTTCCAGAGTGATTCGCTCAATGAGTCCTTGATATTTAGTCGTTTTCAGCCAATTTTCTGGATTTTTTGAAAATTTCAATTTTTTGTGAAAATATCCACTAAATGAGGGAATAATATGTGTGAGGGTTCCCCAGAAGAGTTCCAAATGTTTGTGGGTAGAATATATATCCCACGGCGGTAAAATTGAAAAAAGTTGAACAAATTTTTTTTTGGACTTAGTCATTTTTCCGGCGTTTATCAGACTTTCAGATAGGGGAAATGTCAGTGAGCATTCCGATTTCAGTTCCAGAGCAATTCGCCCAATGAATCCTTGATATTTAGTCGTTTTCAGCCAATTTTCTGGATTTTTGAAACTTTCACTTTTTTGTGAAAATATCCACTAAATGAGGTAATAATATGTGTGAGGGTACCCCAGGAGAGGTCCAAATGTGTGTGGGTAGAATATATATCCCACGGGGGTAAAATTGAAAAAAGTTTAAAAAAAATTTTTTTTTGACTTAGTCATTTTTCCGGCGTTTATCAGACTTTCAGATAGGGGAAATGTCAGTGAGCATTCCGATTTCAGTTCCAGAGTGATTCGCTCAATGAGTCCTTGATATTTAGTCGTTTTCAGTCAATTTTCTGGATTTTTTGAAAATTTCAATTTTTTGTGAAAATATCCACTAAATGAGGGAATAATATGTGTGAGGGTTCCCCAGAAGAGTTCCAAATGTGTGTGGGTAGAATATATATCTCACGGGGGTAAAATTGAAAAAAGTTGAAAAAATTTTTTTCTTGGACTTAGTCATTTTTCCGGCGTTTATCAGACTTTCAGATAGGGGAAATGTCAGTGAGCATGCCGATTTCAGTTCCAGAGCGATTCGCTCAATGAGTCCTTGATATTTAGTCGTTTTCAGCCAATTTTCTGGATTTTTTTAAAATTTAAATTTTTTGTGAAAATATCCACTAAATGAGGGAATAATATGTGTGAGGGTTCCCCAGAAGAGTTCCAAATGTTTGTGGGTAGAATATATATCCCACGGGGGTAAAATTGAAAAAAGTTGAACAAATTTTTTTTTGGACTTACTCATTTTTCCGGCGTTTATCAGACTTTCAGATAGGGGAAATGTCAGTGAGCGTTCCGATTTCAGTTCCAGAGCAATTCGCCCAATGAATCCTTGATATTTAGTCGTTTTCAGCCAATTTTCTGGATTTTTGAAACTTTCACTTTTTTGTGAAAATATCCACTAAATGAGGGAATAATATGTGTGAGGGTACCCCAGTAGAGCTCCAAATGTGTGTGGGTAGAATATATATCCCACGGGGGTAAAATTGAAAAATATTTGAACAAATTTTTTTTTGGACTTAGTCATTTTTCCTGCGTTTATCAGACTTTCAGATAGGGGAAATGTCAGTGAGCGTTCCGAATTCAGTTCCAGAGCAATTTGCCCAATGAATCCTTGATATTTAGTCGTTTTCAGCCAATTTTCTGGATTTTTGAAAATTTCACTTTTTTGTGAAAATATCCACTAAATGAGGGAATAATATGTGTGAGGGTACCCCAGGAGAGTTCCCAATGTGTGTGGGTAGAATATATATCCCACGGGGGTAAAATTGAAAAAAGTTGAACAAATGTTTTTTTGGACTTAGTCATTTTTCCGGCGTTTATCAGACTTTCAGATAGGGGAAATGTCAGTGAGCATTCCGATTTCAGTTCCAGAGTGATTCGCTCAATGAGTCCTTGATATTTAGTCAATTTCAGCCAATTTTCTGGATTTTTGAAAATTTCACTTTTTTGTGAAAATATCCACTAAATGAGAGAATAATATGTGTGAGGGTACCCCAGGAGAGTTCCAAATGTGTGTGTGTAGAATATATATCCCACGGGGGTAAAATTGAAAAAAATTGAGAAAATTTTTTTTTTGGACTTAGTCATTTTTCCGGCATTTATCAGACTTTCAGATAGGGTAAATGTCAGTGAGCGTTCCGATTTCAGTTCCAGAGCGATTTGCCCAATGACTCCTTGATATTTAGTCGTTTTCAGCCACTTTTCTGGATTTTTGAAAATTTCACTTTTTTTGTGAAAATTTCCACTAAATGAGGGAATATTATGCGTGAGGGTACCCCAGGAGAGTTTCAAATGTGTGTGGGTAGAATATATATCCCATGGGGGTAAAATTGAAAAAAGTTGAAAAAAATTTTTTTTGGACTTAGTAATTTTTCCGGCGTTTATCAGACTTTCAGATAGGGCAAATGTCAGTGAACGTTCCGATTTCAGTTCCAGAGCGATTCGCCCAATGAGTCTTTGATATTTAGTCGTTTTCAGCCAATTTTCTGGATTTGTTGAAAATTTCACTTTTTTGTGAAAATATCCACTAAATGAGGGAATAATATGTGTGAGGGTTCCCCAGAAGAGTTCCAAATGTTTGTGGGTAGAATATATATCCCACGGGGGTAAAATTGAAAAAAGTTGAACAAATTTTTTTTTGGACTTACTCATTTTTCCGGCGTTTATCAGACTTTCAGATAGGGGAAATGTCAGTGAGCGTTCCGATTTCAGTTCCAGAGCAATTCGCCCAATGAATCCTTGATATTTAGTCGTTTTCAGCCAATTTTCTGGATTTTTGAAACTTTCACTTTTTTGTGAAAATATCCACTAAATGAGGGAATAATATGTGTGAGGGTACCCCAGCAGAGCTCCAAATGTGTGTGGGTAGAATATATATCCCACGGGGGTAAAATTGAAAAATATTTGAACAAATTTTTTTTTGGACTTAGTCATTTTTCCTGCGTTTATCAGACTTTCAGATAGGGGAAATGTCAGTGAGCGTTCCGAATTCAGTTCCAGAGCAATTTGCCCAATGAATCCTTGATATTTAGTCGTTTTCAGCCAATTTTCTGGATTTTTGAAAATTTCACTTTTTTGTGAAAATATCCACTAAATGAGGGAATAATATGTGTGAGGGTACCCCAGGAGAGTTCCCAATGTGTGTGGGTAGAATATATATCCCACGGGGGTAAAATTGAAAAAAGTTGAACAAATGTTTTTTTGGACTTAGTCATTTTTCCGGCGTTTATCAGACTTTCAGATAGGGGAAATGTCAGTGAGCATTCCGATTTCAGTTCCAGAGTGATTCGCTCAATGAGTCCTTGATATTTAGTCAATTTCAGCCAATTTTCTGGATTTTTGAAAATTTCACTTTTTTGTGAAAATATCCACTAAATGAGAGAATAATATGTGTGAGGGTACCCCAGGAGAGTTCCAAATGTGTGTGTGTAGAATATATATCCCACGGGGGTAAAATTGAAAAAAATTGAGAAAATTTTTTTTTTGGACTTAGTCATTTTTCCGGCATTTATCAGACTTTCAGATAGGGTAAATGTCAGTGAGCGTTCCGATTTCAGTTCCAGAGCGATTTGCCCAATGACTCCTTGATATTTAGTCGTTTTCAGCCAGTTTTCTGGATTTTTGAAAATTTCACTTTTTTTGTGAAAATATCCACTAAATGAGGGAATATTATGCGTGAGGGTACCCCAGGAGAGTTTCAAATGTGTGTGGGTAGAATATATATCCCATGGGGGTAAAATTGAAAAAAGTTGAAAAAAATTTTTTTTGGACTTAGTAATTTTTCCGGCGTTTATCAGACTTTCAGATAGGGCAAATGTCAGTGAACGTTCCGATTTCAGTTCCAGAGCGATTCGCCCAATGAGTCTTTGATATTTAGTCGTTTTCAGCCAATTTTCTGGATTTGTTGAAAATTTCACTTTTTTGTGAAAATATCCACTAAATGAGGGAATAATATGTGTGAGGGTACCCCAGGAGAGTTCCAAATGTGTGTGGGTAGAATATATATCCCACGGGGGTAAAATTAAAAAAAGTTGAAAAAAATTGTTTTTTGGACTTAGTCATTTTATCGGCGTTTATCAGACTTTCAGATAGGGGAAATGTGAGTGAGCGTTCCGATTTCAGTTCCAGAGCGATTCACCCAATGAGTCCTTGATATTTAGTCATTTTCAGCCAATATTCTGGATTTTTGAAAATTTCACTTTTTTGTGAAATATCCACTAAATGAGGGAATAATATGTGTGAGGGTACCCCAGGAGAGTTCCAAATGTGTTTGGGTAGAATATATATCCCACAAGGGGAAAATTGAAAAAAGTTGAAAAAAAATTTTTTTTTGGACTTAGTCATTTTTCCGGCGTTTATCAGACTTTCAGATAGGGCAAATGTCAGTGAACGTTCCGATTTCAGTTCCAGAGCGATTCGCCCAATGAGTCTTTGATATTTAGTCGTTTTCAGCCAATTTTCTGGATTTGTTGAAAATTTCACTTTTTTGTGAAAATATCCACTAATTGAGGGAATAATATGTGTGAGGGTACCCCAGGAGAATTCCAAATGTGTGTGGGTAGAATATATATCCCACGGGGGTAAAATTGAAAAAAATTTGAACAAATTTTTTTTTGGACTTAGTCATTTTTCCTGCGTTTATCAGACTTTCAGATAGGGAAAATGTCAGTGATCATTCCGATTTCAGTTCCAGAGCAATTCGCCCAATGAATCATTGATATTTTGTTGTTTTCAGCCAATTTTCTGGAATTTTTTAAAATTTCAATTTTTTGTGAAAATATCTACTAAATGAGGGAATAATATGTGTGAGGGTTCCCCAGGAGAGTTCCAAATGTGTGTGGGTAGAATATATATCCCACGGGGGTAAAATTGAAAAAAGTTGAACAAATTTTTTTTTGGACTTAGTCATTTTTCCGGCGTTTATCAGACTTTCAGATAGGGGAAATGTCAGTGAGCATTCCGATTTCAGTTCCAGAGCAATTCGCCCAATGAATCCTTGATATTTAGTCGTTTTCAGCCAATTTTCTGGATTTTTGAAACTTTCACTTTTTTGTGAAAATATCCACTAAATGAGGGAATAATATGTGTGAGGGTACCCCAGGAGAGGTCCAAATGTGTGTGGGTAGAATATATATCCCACGGGGTAAAATTGAAAAAAGTTTAAAAAAATTTTTTTTTTGACTTAGTCATTTTTCCGGCGTTTATCAGACTTTCAGATAGGGGAAATGTCAGTGAGCATTCCGATTTCAGTTCCAGAGCAATTTGCCCAATGAATCCTTGATATTTAGTCGTTTTCAGCCAATTTTCTGGATTTTTGAAAATTTCACTTTTTTGTGAAAATATCCACTAAATGAGGGAATAATATGTGTGAGGGTACCCCAGGAGAGTTCCAAATGTGTGTGGGTAGAATATATATCCCACGGGGGTAAAATTGAAAAAAGTTGAACAAATGTTTTTTTGGACTTAGTCATTTTTCCGGCGTTTATCAGACTTTCAGATAGGGGAAATGTCAGTGAACATTCCGATTTCAGTTCCAGAGTGATTCGCTCAATGAGTCCTTGATATTTAGTCGTTTTCAGTCAATTTTCTGGATTTTTTGGAAATTTCAATTTTTTGTGAAAATATCCACTAAATGAGGGAATAATATGTGTGAGGGTTCCCCAGAAGAGTTCCAAATGTGTGTGGGTAGAATATATATCTCACGGGGGTAAAATTGAAAAAAGTTGAGAAATTTTTTTTTGGGACTTAGTCATTTTTCCGGCATTTATCAGACTTTCAGATAGGGGAAATGTCAGTGAGCGTTCTGATTTCAGTTCCAGAGCGATTCGCCCAATGAGTCCTTGATATTTAGTCGTTTTCAGCCAGTTTTCTGGATTTTTGAAAATTTCACTTTTTTTGTGAAAATATCCACTAAATGAGGGAATAATATGTGTGAGGGTACCCCAGGAGAGTTCCAAATGTGTGTGGGTAGAATATATATCCCACGGGGGTAAACTTGAAAAAAGTTGAAAAAATTTTTTTTGCACTTAGCAATTTTTCCGGCGTTTATCAGACTTTCAGATAGGGGAAATGTCAGTGAGTGTTCCGATTTCAGTTCCAGAGCGATTCGCCCAATGAGTCCTTGATATTTTGTCTTTTTCAGCCAGTTTTCTGGATTTTTGAAAATTTCACTTTTTTGTGAAAATATCAACTAAATGAGAGAATAATATGTATGAGGGTACCCCAGGAGAGATCCAAATGTGTGTGGGTAGAATAAATATCCCACGGGGGTAAAATTGAAAAAAGTTGAAAAAATTTTTTTTTTTGACTTAGTCATTTTTCCGGCGTTTATCAGACTTTCAGATAGGGAAAATGTGAGTGAGCATTCCGTTTTCAGTTCCAGAGCGATTCGCCCAATGAGTCCATGATATTTAGTCGTTTTCAGCCAATTTTCTGGATTTTTGAAAATTTCACTTTTTTGTGAAAATATCCACTAAATGAGAGAATAATATGTGTGAGGGTACCCCAGGAGAGTTCCAAATGTGTGTGTGTAGAATATATATCCCACGGGGGTAAAATTGAAAAAAGTTGAGAAAATTTTTTTTTTGGACTTAGTCATTTTTCCGGCATTTATCAGACTTTCAGATAGGGTAAATGTCAGTGAGCGTTCCGATTTCAGTTCCAGAGCGATTCGCCCAATGAGTCCTTGATATTTAGTCGTTTTCAGCCAGTTTTCTGGATTTTTGAAAATTTCACTCTTTTTGTGAAAATATCCACTAAATGAGGGAATATTATGCGTGAGGGTACCCCAGGAGAGTTTCAAATGTGTGTGGGTAGAATATATATCCCATGGGGGTAAAATTGAAAAAAGTTGAAAAAAATTTTTTTTGGACTTAGTCATTTTATCGGCGTTTATCAGACTTTCAGATAGGGGAAATGTGAGTGAGCGTTCCGATTTCAGTTCCAGAGCGATTCACCCAATGAGTCCTTGATATTTAGTCATTTTCAGCCAATATTCTGGATTTTTGAAAATTTCACTTTTTTGTGAAAATATCCACTAAAAGAGGGAATAATATGTGTGAGGGTACCCCAGGAGAGTTCCAAATGTGTGTGGGTAGAATATATATCCCACAAGGGGAAAATTGAAAAAAGTTGAAAAAAAATTTTTTTTTGGACTTAGTCATTTTTCCGGCGTTTATCAGACTTTCAGATAGGGCAAATGTCAGTGAACGTTCCGATTTCAGTTCCAGAGCGATTCGCCCAATGAGTCCTTGATATTTAGTCGTTTTCAGCCAATTTTCTGGATTTGTTGAAAATTTCACTTTTTTGTGAAAATATCCACTAAATGAGGGAAAATATATGTGTGAGGGTACCCCAGGAGAGTTCCAAATGTGTGTGGGTAGAATATATATCCCACGGGGGTAAAATTGGAAAAAGTTCAAAAAAATTTTTTTTTAGACGTTCCGATTTCAGTTCCAGAGCGCTTCGCCCAATGAGTCCTTGATATTTAGTCGTTTTCAGCCAATATTTTGGATTTTTGAAAATTTCACTTTTTTGTGAAAATATCCACTAATTGAGGGAATAATATGTGTGAGGGTACCCCAGTAGAGTTCCAAATGTGTGTGGGTAGAATATATATCCCACGGGGGTAAAATTAAAAAAAGTTGAAAACAATTTTTTTTTGGACTTAGTCATTTTTCAGGCGTTTATCAGAATTTCACAGAGGGGAAATGTCAGTGAACATTCCGATTTCAGGTCCAGAGTGATTCGCCCAATGAGTCCTTGATATTTAGTCGTTTTCAGCAAATTTTCTGGATTTTTGAAAATTTTACTTTTTTGTGAAAATATCCACTAAATGAGGGAATAATCTGTGTGAGGGTACCCCAGGAGAGTTCCAAATGTGTGTGGGTAGAACATATATCCCACGGGGGTAAAATTGAAAAAAGTTGAAAACATTTTTTTCTTGGACTTAGTCATTTTTCTGGCGTTTATCAGACTTTCAGATAGGGGAAATGTGAGAGAGCATTCCGATTTCAGTTCCAGAGCGATTCGCCCTTTGAGTCTTTGATATTTAGTCATTTTCAGCCAATTTTCTGGATTTTTGAAAATTTCACTTTTTTTGTGAAAATATCCACTAAATGAGGGAATAATATGTGTGAGGGTACCCCAGGAGAGTTCCAAATGTGTGTGGGTAGAATATATATCCCACGGGGTAAAATTGAAAAAAGTTTAAAAATTTTTTATTTTGGACTTAGTCATTTTTCCGGCGTTTATCAGACTTTCAGATAGTGGAAATGTAAGTGAGCATTCCAATTTCAGTTCCAGAGCGATTCGCCCAATGAGTCCTTGATATTTAGTCGTTTTCAGCCAATTTTCTGGATTTTTTGCAAATTTCACTTTTTTGTGAAAATATCCACTAAATGAGGGAATAGTATGTGTGAGGGTACCCCAGGAGAGTTCCAAATGTGTGTGGGTAGAATATATATCCCACGGGGGTAAAATTAAAAAAAGTTGAAAACAATTTTTTTTTGGACTTAGTCATTTTTCCGGCGTTTATCAAACTTTCAGATAGGGGAAATGTCAGTGAGCTTTCCGATTTCAGCTACAGAGCGATTCGCCCAATGAGTCCTTCATATTTAGTCATTTTCAGCCAATTTTCTGGATTTTTGAAAATTTCACTTTTTTGTGAAAATATCCACTAAATGAGGGAATAACATGTGTGAGGGTACCCCAGGAGAGTTCCAAATGTGTGTGGGTAGAATATATATCCCACAGGGGTAAAATTGAAAAAAGTTGAAAAAAAAAATTTTTTCTTGGACTTAGTCATTTTTCCGGCGTTTATCAAACTTTCAGATAGGGGAAATGTCAGTGAGCATTACAATTTCAGTTCCAGAGCGATTAGCCCAATGAGTCCTTGATATTTAGTCGTTTTCAGCCAATTTTCTGGATTTTTTGAAAATTTCACTTTTTTGTGAAAATATCCACTAAATGAGGGAATAATATGTGTGAGGGTACCCCAGGAGAGTTCCAAATGTGTGTGGGTAGAATATATATCCCACGGGGGTAAAATTGAAAAAAGTTAAAAAAATTTTTTTATTGGACTTAGTCATTTTTCCGGCATTTATGAGACTTTCAGATAGGGGAAATGTGAGTGAGCGTTCCGATTTCAGTTCCAGAGCGATTCGCCCAATGAGTCCTTGATATTTAGTCGTTTTCAGCCAATTTTCTGGATTTTTGAAAATTTCACTTTTTTGTGAAAATATCCACTAAATGAGGGAATAATATGTGTGAGGGTACCCCAGGAGAGTTCCAAATGTGTGTGGGTAGAATATATATCCCACGGGGGAAAATTGAAAAAAGTTGAAAAATTTTTTTTCTTGGACTTAGTCATTTTTACGGGTTTTATCATACTTTCAGATAGGGGAAATGTCAGTGAGCTTTCCGATTTCAGTTCCAGAGCGATTCGCACAATGAATCTTTGATATTTAGTCATTTTCAGCCAATTTTCTGGATTTTTTGAAAATTTCACTTTTTTGTGAAAATATCCACTAAAGGAGGGAATAATATGTGTGACGGTACCCCAGGAGAGTTCCAAATGTGTGTGGGTAGAATATATATTCCACAGTGGTAAAATTGAAAAAAGTTGAACAAATTTTTTTTTGGACTTAGTCACTTTTCCGGCGTTTATCAGACTTTCAGATAGGGCAAATGTCAGTGAGCGTTCCGATTTCAGTTCCAGAGCGATTCGCCCAATGAGTCCTTGATATTTAGTCGTTTTCAGCCAATTTTCTGGATTTTTTGAAAATTTCACTTTTTTGTGAAAATATCCACTAAATGAGGGAATATTATGTGTGAGGGTACCCCAGGAGAGTTCCAAATGTGTGTGGGTATAATATATATCCCACGGGGGTAAAATTGCAAAAAGTTGAAAAAATTTTTTTTTTGACTTAGTCATTTTTCCGGCATTTGTCAGACTTTCAGATTGGGGAATTGTCAGTGAGCGTTCCGATTTCAGTTCCAGAGCGATTCACCCAATGAGTCCTTGATATTTTGTCGTTTTTAGCCAATTTTCTGGATTTTTGAAAATTTCACTTTTTTGTGAAAATATCCACTAAATGAGGGAACAATATGTGTGAGGGTACCCCAGGAGAGTTCCAAATGTGTATGGGTAGAATATATATCCCACGGGGTAAAATTTAAAAAAGTTGAACAAATTTTTTTTTTGGACTTAGTCACTTTTCCGGCGTTTATCAGACTTTCAGATAGGGGAAATGTCAATGAGCATTCCGATTTCAGTTCCAGAGTGATTCGCCCAATGAGTCCTTGATATTTAGTCATTTTCAGCCAATTTTCTGGATTTTTGAAAATTTTACTTTTTTGTGAAAATATCCACTAAATGAGGGAATAATATGTATGAGGGTACCCCAGGAGAGTTCCAAATGTGTGTGGGTAGAATATATATCCCACGGGGGTAAAATTGAATAAAGTTTAAAAAATTATTTTTTTTTGGACTTAGTCATTTTTCCAGCGTTTATCAGACTTTCAGATAGGGCAAATGTCAGTGAGCGTTCCGATTTCAGTTCCAGAGCGATTCGCCCAATGAGTCCTTGATATTTAGTCGTTTTCAGCCAATTTTCTGGATTTTTGAAAATTTCACTTTTTTGTGAAAATATCCACTAAATGAGGGAATATTATGTGTGAGGGTACCCCAGGAGAGTTCCAAATGTGTGTGGGTAGAATATATATCCCACGGGGGTAAAATTGAAAAAAGTTGAAAAAAATTTTTTCTTGGACTTAGTCATTTTTCCGGCATTTATCAGACTTTCAGATAGGGGAAATGTCAGTGAGTGTTCCGATTTCAGTTCCAGAGTGATTCGCCCCATTAGTCCTTGATATTTAGTCGTTTTCAGCCAATTTTGTGAATTTTTGAAAATTTCACTTTTTTGTGAAAATATCCACTAAATGAAGGAATATTATGTGTGATGGTACCCCAGGAGAGTTCCAAATGTGTGTGGGTAGAATATATATCCCACGGGGTAAAATTTAAAAAAGTTGAACAAATTTTTTTTTGGACTTAGTCACTTTTCCGGCGTTTATCAGACTTTCAGATAGGGGAAATGTCAATGAGCATTCCGATTTCAGTTCCAGAGTGATTCGCCCAATGAGTCCTTGATATTTAGTCATTTTCAGCCAATTTTCTGGATTTTTGAAAATTTCACTTTTTTGTGAAAATATCCACTAAATGAGGGAATAATATGTATGAGGGTACCCCAGGAGAGTTCCAAATGTGTGTGGGTAGAATATATATCCCACAGGGGTAAAATTGAAAAAAGTTGAACAAATTTTTTTTTGGACTTAGTCACTTTTCCGGCGTTTATCAGACTTTCAGATAGGGGAAATGTGAGTGAGCGTTCCGATTTCAGTTTCAGAGCGATTCGCCCAATGAGTCCTTGATATTTAGTCGTTTTCAGCCAATTTTCTGGATTTTTGAAAATTTCACTTTTTTGTGAAAATATCCACTAAATGAGGGAATAATATGTGTGAGGGTACCCCAGGAGAGTTCCAAATGTGTGTGGGTAGAATATATATCCCACGGGGGGAAATTGAAAAAAGTTGAAAAAATTTTTTTCTTGGACTTAGTCATTTTTACGGGTTTTATCATACTTTCAGATAGGGGAAATGTCAGTGAGCTTTCCGATTTCAGTTCCAGAGCGATTCGCACAATGAATCTTTGATATTTAGTCATTTTCAGCCAATTTTCTGGATTTTTTGAAAATTTCACTTTTTTGTGAAAATATCCACTAAAGGACGGAATAATATGTGTGACGGTACCCCAGGAGAGTTCCAAATGTGTGTGGGTAGAATATATATTCCACAGAGGTAAAATTGAAAAAAGTTGAACAAATTTTTTTTTGGACTTAGTCACTTTTCCGGCGTTTATCAGACTTTCAGATAGGGCAAATGTCAGTGAGCGTTCCGATTTCAGTTCCAGAGCGATTCGCCCAATGAGTCCTTGATATTTAGTCGTTTTCAGCCAATTTTCTGGATTTTTTGAAAATTTCACTTTTTTGGGAAAATATCCACTAAATGAGGGAATATTATGTGTGAGGGTACCCCAGGAGAGTTCCAAATGTGTGTGGGTAGAATATATATCCCACGGGGGTAAAATTGAAAAAAGTTGAAAAAATTTTTTTCTTGGACTTAGTCATTTTTCCGGCGTTTATCAGACTTTCAGATAGGGGAAATGTCAGTGAGTGTTCCGATTTCAGTTCCAGAGTGATTCGCCCCATTAGTCCTTGATATTTAGTCGTTTTCAGCCAGTTTTCTGGATTTTTGAAAATTTCACTCTTTTTGTGAAAATATCCACTAAATGAGGGAATATTATGCGTGAGGGTACCCCAGGAGAGTTTCAAATGTGTGTGGGTAGAATATATATCCCATGGGGGTAAAATTGAAAAAAGTTGAAAAAAATTTTTTTTGGACTTAGTCATTTTATCGGCGTTTATCAGACTTTCAGATAGGGGAAATGTGAGTGAGCGTTCCGATTTCAGTTCCAGAGCGATTCACCCAATGAGTCCTTGATATTTAGTCATTTTCAGCCAATATTCTGGATTTTTGAAAATTTCACTTTTTTGTGAAAATATCCACTAAAAGAGGGAATAATATGTGTGAGGGTACCCCAGGAGAGTTCCAAATGTGTGTGGGTAGAATATATATCCCACAAGGGGAAAATTGAAAAAAGTTGAAAAAAAATTTTTTTTTGGACTTAGTCATTTTTCCGGCGTTTATCAGACTTTCAGATAGGGCAAATGTCAGTGAACGTTCCGATTTCAGTTCCAGAGCGATTCGCCCAATGAGTCCTTGATATTTAGTCGTTTTCAGCCAATTTTCTGGATTTGTTGAAAATTTCACTTTTTTGTGAAAATATCCACTAAATGAGGGAAAATATATGTGTGAGGGTACCCCAGGAGAGTTCCAAATGTGTGTGGGTAGAATATATATCCCACGGGGGTAAAATTGAAAAAAGTTCAAAAAAATTTTTTTTTAGACGTTCCGATTTCAGTTCCAGAGCGCTTCGCCCAATGAGTCCTTGATATTTAGTCGTTTTCAGCCAATATTTTGGATTTTTGAAAATTTCACTTTTTTGTGAAAATATCCACTAATTGAGGGAATAATATGTGTGAGGGTACCCCAGTAGAGTTCCAAATGTGTGTGGGTAGAATATATATCAAACGGGGGTAAAATTGAAAAAAGTTGAAAAAAATTTTTTCTTGGACTTAGTCATTTTTCCGGCGTTTGTCAGACTTTCAGATAGGGGAAATGTCAGAGAGCGTTCCGATTTCAGTTCCAGAGCGATTCGCCCATTGAGTCTTTGATATTTAGTCATTTTCAGCCAATTTTCGGGATTTTTTGAAAATTTCACTTTTTTGTAAAAATATCCACTAAATGAGGGAATGATATGTGTGAGGGTACCCCAGGAGAGTTCCAAATGTGTGTGGGTAGAATATATATCCCACGGGGGTAAAATTAAAAAAAGTTAAAAAAAAATTTTTTTTTGGACTTAGTCATTTTTCAGGCGTTTATCAGAATTTCACAGAGGGGAAATGTCAGTGAACATTCCGATTTCAGGTCCAGAGTGATTCGCCCAATGAGTCCTTGATATTTAGTCGTTTTCAGCAAATTTTCTGGATTTTTGAAAATTTTACTTTTTTGTGAAAATATCCACTAAATGAGGGAATAATCTGTGTGAGGGTACCCCAGGAGAGTTCCAAATGTGTGTGGGTAGAACATATATCCCACGGGGGTAAAATTGAAAAAAGTTGAAAACATTTTTTTCTTGGACTTAGTCATTTTTCTGGCGTTTATCAGACTTTCAGATAGGGGAAATGTGAGAGAGCATTCCGATTTCAGTTCCAGAGCGATTCGCCCTTTGAGTCTTTGATATTTAGTCATTTTCAGCCAATTTTCTGGATTTTTGAAAATTTCACTTTTTTTGTGAAAATATCCACTAAATGAGGGAATAATATGTGTGAGGGTACCCCAGGAGAGTTCCAAATGTGTGTGGGTAGAATATATATCCCACGGGGTAAAATTGAAAAAAGTTTAAAAATTTTTTATTTTGGACTTAGTCATTTTTCCGGCGTTTATCAGACTTTCAGATAGTGGAAATGTAAGTGAGCATTCCAATTTCAGTTCCAGAGCGATTCGCCCAATGAGTCCTTGATATTTAGTCGTTTTCAGCCAATTTTCTGGATTTTTTGCAAATTTCACTTTTTTGTGAAAATATCCACTAAATGAGGGAATAGTATGTGTGAGGGTACCCCAGGAGAGTTCCAAATGTGTGTGGGTAGAATATATATCCCACGGGGGTAAAATTAAAAAAAGTTGAAAACAATTTTTTTTTGGACTTAGTCATTTTTCCGGCGTTTATCAGACTTTCAGATAGGGGAAATGTCAGTGAGCTTTCCGATTTCAGCTACAGAGCGATTCGCCCAATGAGTCCTTCATATTTAGTCATTTTCAGCCAATTTTCTGGATTTTTGAAAATTTCACTTTTTTGTGAAAATATCCACTAAATGAGGGAATAACATGTGTGAGGGTACCCCAGGAGAGTTCCAAATGTGTGTGGGTAGAATATATATCCCACGGGGGTAAAATTGAAAAAAGTTGAAAAAAAAATTTTTTTCTTGGACTTAGTCATTTTTCCGGCGTTTATCAAACTTTCAGATAGGGGAAATGTCAGTGAGCATTACAATTTCAGTTCCAGAGCGATTAGCCCAATGAGTCCTTGATATTTAGTCGTTTTCAGCCAATTTTCTGGATTTTTTGAAAATTTCACTTTTTTGTGAAAATATCCACTAAATGAGGGAATAATATGTGTGAGGGTACCCCAGGAGAGTTCCAAATGTGTGTGGGTAGAATATATATCCCACGGGGGTAAAATTGAAAAAAGTTAAAAAAAAATTTTTATTGGACTTAGTCATTTTTCCGGCATTTATGAGACTTTCAGATAGGGGAAATGTGAGTGAGCGTTCCGATTTCAGTTCCAGAGCGATTCGCCCAATGAGTCCTTGATATTTAGTCGTTTTCAGCCAATTTTCTGGATTTTTGAAAATTTCACTTTTTTGTGAAAATATCCACTAAATGAGGGAATAATATGTGTGAGGGTACCCCAGGAGAGTTCCAAATGTGTGTGGGTAGAATATATATCCCACGGGGGAAAATTGAAAAAAGTTGAAAAATTTTTTTTCTTGGACTTAGTCATTTTTACGGGTTTTATCATACTTTCAGATAGGGGAAATGTCAGTGAGCTTTCCGATTTCAGTTCCAGAGCGATTCGCACAATGAATCTTTGATATTTAGTCATTTTCAGCCAATTTTCTGGATTTTTTGAAAATTTCACTTTTTTGTGAAAATATCCACTAAAGGAGGGAATAATATGTGTGACGGTACCCCAGGAGAGTTCCAAATGTGTGTGGGTAGAATATATATTCCACAGTGGTAAAATTGAAAAAAGTTGAACAAATTTTTTTTTGGACTTAGTCACTTTTCCGGCGTTTATCAGACTTTCAGATAGGGCAAATGTCAGTGAGCGTTCCGATTTCAGTTCCAGAGCGATTCGCCCAATGAGTCCTTGATATTTAGTCGTTTTCAGCCAATTTTCTGGATTTTTTGAAAATTTCACTTTTTTGTGAAAATATCCACTAAATGAGGGAATATTATGTGTGAGGGTACCCCAGGAGAGTTCCAAATGTGTGTGGGTATAATATATATCCCACGGGGGTAAAATTGAAAAAAGTTGAAAAAATTTTTTTTTTGACTTAGTCATTTTTCCGGCATTTGTCAGACTTTCAGATTGGGGAATTGTCAGTGAGCGTTCCGATTTCAGTTCCAGAGCGATTCACCCAATGAGTCCTTGATATTTTGTCGTTTTTAGCCAATTTTCTGGATTTTTGAAAATTTTACTTTTTTGTGAAAATATCCACTAAATGAGGGAATAATATGTATGAGGGTACCCCAGGAGAGTTCCAAATGTGTGTGGGTAGAATATATATCCCACGGGGGTAAAATTGAATAAAGTTTAAAAAATTATTTTTTTTTGGACTTAGTCATTTTTCCAGCGTTTATCAGACTTTCAGATAGGGCAAATGTCAGTGAGCGTTCCGATTTCAGTCCAGAGCGATTCGCCCAATGAGTCCTTGATATTTAGTCGTTTTCAGCCAATTTTCTGGATTTTTGAAAATTTCACTTTTTTGTGAAAATATCCACTAAATGAGGGAATATTATGTGTGAGGGTACCCCAGGAGAGTTCCAAATGTGTGTGGGTAGAATATATATCCCACGGGGGTAAAATTGAAAAAAGTTGAAAAAATTTTTTTCTTGGACTTAGTCATTTTTCCGGCATTTATCAGACTTTCAGATAGGGGAAATGTCAGTGAGTGTTCCGATTTCAGTTCCAGAGTGATTCGCCCCATTAGTCCTTGATATTTAGTCGTTTTCAGCCAATTTTGTGAATTTTTGAAAATTTCACTTTTTTGTGAAAATATCCACTAAATGAAGGAATATTATGTGTGATGGTACCCCAGGAGAGTTCCAAATGTGTGTGGGTAGAATATATATCCCACGGGGTAAAATTTAAAAAAGTTGAACAAATTTTTTTTTGGACTTAGTCACTTTTCCGGCGTTTATCAGACTTTCAGATAGGGGAAATGTCAATGAGCATTCCGATTTCAGTTCCAGAGTGATTCGCCCAATGAGTCCTTGATATTTAGTCATTTTCAGCCAATTTTCTGGATTTTTGAAAATTTCACTTTTTTGTGAAAATATCCACTAAATG
Source organism: Phyllobates terribilis (assembly GCF_046119375.1). Classification (NCBI taxonomy): domain Eukaryota; kingdom Metazoa; phylum Chordata; class Amphibia; order Anura; family Dendrobatidae; genus Phyllobates; species Phyllobates terribilis. Next base: position 14,756,725 of record NW_027362775.1, on the reverse strand, counting down.
AGGGAATAATATGTATGAGGGTACCCCAGGAGAGTTCCAAATGTGTGTGGGTAGAATATATATCCCACAGGGGTAAAATTGAAAAAAGTTGAACAAATTTTTTTTTGGACTTAGTCACTTTTCCGGCGTTTATCAGACTTTCAGATAGGGCAAATGTCAGTGAGCGTTCCGATTTCAGTTTCAGAGCGATTCGCCCAATGAGTCCTTGATATTTAGTCGTTTTCAGCCAATTTTCTGGATTTTTGAAAATTTCACTTTTTTGTGAAAATATCCACTAAATGAGGGAATAATATGTGTGAGGGTACCCCAGGAGAGTTCCAAATGTGTGTGGGTAGAATATATATCCCACGGGGGGAAATTGAAAAAAGTTGAAAAAATTTTTTTCTTGGACTTAGTCATTTTTACGGGTTTTATCATACTTTCAGATAGGGGAAATGTCAGTGAGCTTTCCGATTTCAGTTCCAGAGCGATTCGCACAATGAATCTTTGATATTTAGTCATTTTCAGCCAATTTTCTGGATTTTTTGAAAATTTCACTTTTTTGTGAAAATATCCACTAAAGGACGGAATAATATGTGTGACGGTACCCCAGGAGAGTTCCAAATGTGTGTGGGTAGAATATATATTCCACAGAGGTAAAATTGAAAAAAGTTGAACAAATTTTTTTTTGGACTTAGTCACTTTTCCGGCGTTTATCAGACTTTCAGATAGGGCAAATGTCAGTGAGCGTTCCGATTTCAGTTCCAGAGCGATTCGCCCAATGAGTCCTTGATATTTAGTCGTTTTCAGCCAATTTTCTGGATTTTTTGAAAATTTCACTTTTTTGGGAAAATATCCACTAAATGAGGGAATATTATGTGTGAGGGTACCCCAGGAGAGTTCCAAATGTGTGTGGGTAGAATATATATCCCACGGGGGTAAAATTGAAAAAAGTTGAAAAAATTTTTTTCTTGGACTTAGTCATTTTTCCGGCGTTTATCAGACTTTCAGATAGGGGAAATGTCAGTGAGTGTTCCGATTTCAGTTCCAGAGTGATTCGCCCCATTAGTCCTTGATATTTAGTCGTTTTCAGCCAATTTTGTGAATTTTTGAAAATTTCACTTTTTTGTGAAAATATCCACTAAATGAAGGAATATTATGTGTGATGGTACCCCAGGAGAGTTCCAAATGTGTGTGGGTAGAATATATATCCCACGGGGTAAAATTTAAAAAAGTTGAACAAATTTTTTTTTTTGGACTTAGTCACTTTTCCGGCGTTTATCAGACTTTCAGATAGGGGAAATGTCAATGAGCATTCCGATTTCAGTTCCAGAGTGATTCGCCCAATGAGTCCTTGATATTTAGTCATTTTCAGCCAATTTTCTGGATTTTTGAAAATTTTACTTTTTTGTGAAAATATCCACTAAATGAGGGAATAATATGTATGAGGGTACCCCAGGAGAGTTCCAAATGTGTGTGGGTAGAATATATATCCCACGGGGGTAAAATTGAATAAAGTTTAAAAAATTATTTTTTTTTGGACTTAGTCATTTTTCCAGCGTTTATCAGACTTTCAGATAGGGCAAATGTCAGTGAGCGTTCCGATTTCAGTTCCAGAGCGATTCGCACAATGAATCTTTGATATTTAGTCATTTTCAGCCAATTTTCTGGATTTTTTGAAAATTTCACTTTTTTGTAAAAATATCCACTAAATGAGGGAATAATATGTGTGAGGGTACCCCAGGAGGGTTCCAAATGTGTGTGGGTAGAATATATATCCCACAGGGGTAAAATTCAAAAAAGTTGAAAAAATTTTTTTCTTGGACTTAGTCATTTTTCCAGCGTTTATCAGACTTTCAGATAGGGGAAATGTCAGTGAGCTTTCCGATTTCAGTTCCAGAGCGATTCGCCCAATGAATCTTTGATATGTAGTCATTTTCAGCCAATTTTCTGGATTTTTTTAAAATTTCACTTTTTTGTGAAAATATCCACTAAATGAGGGAATAATATGTGTGAGGGTACCCCAGGAGAGTTCCAAATGTGTGTGGGTAGAATTTATATCCCACGGGGGAAAATTGAAAAAAGTTGAAAAATTTTTTTTCTTGGACTTAGTCATTTTATCGGCGTTTATCAGACTTTCAGATGGGGAAATGTCAGTGAGCTTTCCGATTTCAGTTCCAGAGCGATTCGCCCAATGAATCTTGGATATTTAGTCATTTTCAGCCAATTTTCTGGATTTTTTGAAAATTTCACTTTTTTGTGAAAATATCCACTAAATGAGGGAATAATATGTGTGAGGGTACCCCAGGACAGTTCCAAATGTGTGTGGGTAGAATATATATCCCACAGGGGTAAAATTGAAAAAAGTTGAAAAATTTTTTTTTTTCGACTTAGTCATTTTTCCGGCGTTTATCAGACTTTCAGATAGGGGAAATGTCAGTGAGCATTCCAATTTCAGTTCCAGAGCGATTCGCCCAATGAGTCCTTGATATTTAGTCGTTTTCAGCCAATTTTCTGGATTTTTGAAAATTTCACTTTTTTGTGAAAATATCCACTAAATGAGGGAATAATATGTGTGAGGGTACCCCAGGAGAGTTCCAAATGTGTGTGGGTAGAATATATATCCCACGGGGGAAAATTGAAAAAAGTTGAAAAATTTTTTTTCTTGGACTTAGTCATTTTTACGGGTTTTATCATACTTTCAGATAGGGGAAATGTCAGTGAGCTTTCCGATTTCAGTTCCAGAGCGATTCGCACAATGAATCTTTGATATTTAGTCATTTTCAGCCAATTTTCTGGATTTTTTGAAAATTTCACTTTTTTGTGAAAATATCCACTAAAGGAGGGAATAATATGTGTGACGGTACCCCAGGAGAGTTCCAAATGTGTGTGGGTAGAATATATATTCCACAGTGGTAAAATTGAAAAAAGTTGAACAAATTTTTTTTTGGACTTAGTCACTTTTCCGGCGTTTATCAGACTTTCAGATAGGGCAAATGTCAGTGAGCGTTCCGATTTCAGTTCCAGAGCGATTCGCCCAATGAGTCCTTGATATTTAGTCGTTTTCAGCCAATTTTCTGGATTTTTTGAAAATTTCACTTTTTTGTGAAAATATCCACTAAATGAGGGAATATTATGTGTGAGGGTACCCCAGGAGAGTTCCAAATGTGTGTGGGTATAATATATATCCCACGGGGGTAAAATTGAAAAAAGTTGAAAAAATTTTTTTTTTGACTTAGTCATTTTTCCGGCATTTGTCAGACTTTCAGATTGGGGAATTGTCAGTGAGCGTTCCGATTTCAGTTCCAGAGCGATTCACCCAATGAGTCCTTGATATTTTGTCGTTTTTAGCCAATTTTCTGGATTTTTGAAAATTTTACTTTTTTGTGAAAATATCCACTAAATGAGGGAATAATATGTATGAGGGTACCCCAGGAGAGTTCCAAATGTGTGTGGGTAGAATATATATCCCACGGGGGTAAAATTGAATAAAGTTTAAAAAATTATTTTTTTTTGGACTTAGTCATTTTTCCAGCGTTTATCAGACTTTCAGATAGGGCAAATGTCAGTGAGCGTTCCGATTTCAGTCCAGAGCGATTCGCCCAATGAGTCCTTGATATTTAGTCGTTTTCAGCCAATTTTCTGGATTTTTGAAAATTTCACTTTTTTGTGAAAATATCCACTAAATGAGGGAATATTATGTGTGAGGGTACCCCAGGAGAGTTCCAAATGTGTGTGGGTAGAATATATATCCCACGGGGGTAAAATTGAAAAAAGTTGAAAAAATTTTTTTCTTGGACTTAGTCATTTTTCCGGCATTTATCAGACTTTCAGATAGGGGAAATGTCAGTGAGTGTTCCGATTTCAGTTCCAGAGTGATTCGCCCCATTAGTCCTTGATATTTAGTCGTTTTCAGCCAATTTTGTGAATTTTTGAAAATTTCACTTTTTTGTGAAAATATCCACTAAATGAAGGAATATTATGTGTGATGGTACCCCAGGAGAGTTCCAAATGTGTGTGGGTAGAATATATATCCCACGGGGTAAAATTTAAAAAAGTTGAACAAATTTTTTTTTGGACTTAGTCACTTTTCCGGCGTTTATCAGACTTTCAGATAGGGGAAATGTCAATGAGCATTCCGATTTCAGTTCCAGAGTGATTCGCCCAATGAGTCCTTGATATTTAGTCATTTTCAGCCAATTTTCTGGATTTTTGAAAATTTCACTTTTTTGTGAAAATATCCACTAAATGAGGGAATAATATGTATGAGGGTACCCCAGGAGAGTTCCAAATGTGTGTGGGTAGAATATATATCCCACAGGGGTAAAATTGAAAAAAGTTGAACAAATTTTTTTTTGGACTTAGTCACTTTTCCGGCGTTTATCAGACTTTCAGATAGGGCAAATGTCAGTGAGCGTTCCGATTTCAGTTTCAGAGCGATTCGCCCAATGAGTCCTTGATATTTAGTCGTTTTCAGCCAATTTTCTGGATTTTTGAAAATTTCACTTTTTTGTGAAAATATCCACTAAATGAGGGAATAATATGTGTGAGGGTACCCCAGGAGAGTTCCAAATGTGTGTGGGTAGAATATATATCCCACGGGGGGAAATTGAAAAAAGTTGAAAAAATTTTTTTCTTGGACTTAGTCATTTTTACGGGTTTTATCATACTTTCAGATAGGGGAAATGTCAGTGAGCTTTCCGATTTCAGTTCCAGAGCGATTCGCACAATGAATCTTTGATATTTAGTCATTTTCAGCCAATTTTCTGGATTTTTTGAAAATTTCACTTTTTTGTGAAAATATCCACTAAAGGACGGAATAATATGTGTGACGGTACCCCAGGAGAGTTCCAAATGTGTGTGGGTAGAATATATATTCCACAGAGGTAAAATTGAAAAAAGTTGAACAAATTTTTTTTTGGACTTAGTCACTTTTCCGGCGTTTATCAGACTTTCAGATAGGGCAAATGTCAGTGAGCGTTCCGATTTCAGTTCCAGAGCGATTCGCCCAATGAGTCCTTGATATTTAGTCGTTTTCAGCCAATTTTCTGGATTTTTTGAAAATTTCACTTTTTTGGGAAAATATCCACTAAATGAGGGAATATTATGTGTGAGGGTACCCCAGGAGAGTTCCAAATGTGTGTGGGTAGAATATATATCCCACGGGGGTAAAATTGAAAAAAGTTGAAAAAATTTTTTTCTTGGACTTAGTCATTTTTCCGGCGTTTATCAGACTTTCAGATAGGGGAAATGTCAGTGAGTGTTCCGATTTCAGTTCCAGAGTGATTCGCCCCATTAGTCCTTGATATTTAGTCGTTTTCAGCCAATTTTGTGAATTTTTGAAAATTTCACTTTTTTGTGAAAATATCCACTAAATGAAGGAATATTATGTGTGATGGTACCCCAGGAGAGTTCCAAATGTGTGTGGGTAGAATATATATCCCACGGGGTAAAATTTAAAAAAGTTGAACAAATTTTTTTTTTTGGACTTAGTCACTTTTCCGGCGTTTATCAGACTTTCAGATAGGGGAAATGTCAATGAGCATTCCGATTTCAGTTCCAGAGTGATTCGCCCAATGAGTACTTGATATTTAGTCATTTTCAGCCAATTTTCTGGATTTTTGAAAATTTTACTTTTTTGTGAAAATATCCACTAAATGAGGGAATAATATGTATGAGGGTACCCCAGGAGAGTTCCAAATGTGTGTGGGTAGAATATATATCCCACGGGGGTAAAATTGAATAAAGTTTAAAAAATTATTTTTTTTTGGACTTAGTCATTTTTCCAGCGTTTATCAGACTTTCAGATAGGGCAAATGTCAGTGAGCGTTCCGATTTCAGTTCCAGAGCGATTCGCACAATGAATCTTTGATATTTAGTCATTTTCAGCCAATTTTCTGGATTTTTTGAAAATTTCACTTTTTTGTAAAAATATCCACTAAATGAGGGAATAATATGTGTGAGGGTACCCCAGGAGGGTTCCAAATGTGTGTGGGTAGAATATATATCCCACAGGGGTAAAATTCAAAAAAGTTGAAAAAATTTTTTTCTTGGACTTAGTCATTTTTCCAGCGTTTATCAGACTTTCAGATAGGGGAAATGTCAGTGAGCTTTCCGATTTCAGTTCCAGAGCGATTCGCCCAATGAATCTTTGATATGTAGTCATTTTCAGCCAATTTTCTGGATTTTTTTAAAATTTCACTTTTTTGTGAAAATATCCACTAAATGAGGGAATAATATGTGTGAGGGTACCCCAGGAGAGTTCCAAATGTGTGTGGGTAGAATTTATATCCCACGGGGGAAAATTGAAAAAAGTTGAAAAATTTTTTTTCTTGGACTTAGTCATTTTATCGGCGTTTATCAGACTTTCAGATGGGGAAATGTCAGTGAGCTTTCCGATTTCAGTTCCAGAGCAATTCGCCCAATGAATCTTGGATATTTAGTCATTTTCAGCCAATTTTCTGGATTTTTTGAAAATTTCACTTTTTTGTGAAAATATCCACTAAATGAGGGAATAATATGTGTGAGGGTACCCCAGGACAGTTCCAAATGTGTGTGGGTAGAATATATATCCCACAGGGGTAAAATTGAAAAAAGTTGAAAAATTTTTTTTTTTCGACTTAGTCATTTTTCCGGCGTTTATCAGACTTTCAGATAGGGGAAATGTCAGTGAGCATTCCAATTTCAGTTCCAGAGCGATTCGCCCAATGAGTCCTTGATATTTAGTCGTTTTCAGCCAGTTTTCTGGATTTTTGAAAATTTCACTTTTTTGTGAAAATATCCACTAAATGAGGGAATAATATGTGTGAGGGTACCCCAGGAGAGTTCCAAATGTGTGTGGGTAGAATGTATATCCCACAAGGGTAAAATTGAATAAAGTTTAAAAAATTATTTTTTTTTGGACTTAGTCATTTTTCCAGCGTTTATCAGACTTTCAGATAGGGCAAATGTCAGTGAGCGTTCCGATTTCAGTTCCAGAGCGATTCGCACAATGAATCTTTGATATTTAGTCATTTTCAGCCAATTTTCTGGATTTTTTGAAAATTTCACTTTTTTGTAAAAATATCCACTAAATGAGGGAATAATATGTGTGAGGGTACCCCAGGAGGGTTCCAAATGTGTGTGGGTAGAATATATATCCCACAGGGGTAAAATTCAAAAAAGTTGAAAAAATTTTTTTCTTGGACTTAGTCATTTTTCCAGCGTTTATCAGACTTTCAGATAGGGGAAATGTCAGTGAGCTTTCCGATTTCAGTTCCAGAGCGATTCGCCCAATGAATCTTTGATATGTAGTCATTTTCAGCCAATTTTCTGGATTTTTTTAAAATTTCACTTTTTTGTGAAAATATCCACTAAATGAGGGAATAATATGTGTGAGGGTACCCCAGGAGAGTTCCAAATGTGTGTGGGTAGAATTTATATCCCACGGGGGAAAATTGAAAAAAGTTGAAAAATTTTTTTTCTTGGACTTAGTCATTTTATCGGCGTTTATCAGACTTTCAGATGGGGAAATGTCAGTGAGCTTTCCGATTTCAGTTCCAGAGCAATTCGCCCAATGAATCTTGGATATTTAGTCATTTTCAGCCAATTTTCTGGATTTTTTGAAAATTTCACTTTTTTGTGAAAATATCCACTAAATGAGGGAATAATATGTGTGAGGGTACCCCAGGACAGTTCCAAATGTGTGTGGGTAGAATATATATCCCACAGGGGTAAAATTGAAAAAAGTTGAAAAATTTTTTTTTTTCGACTTAGTCATTTTTCCGGCGTTTATCAGACTTTCAGATAGGGGAAATGTCAGTGAGCATTCCAATTTCAGTTCCAGAGCGATTCGCCCAATGAGTCCTTGATATTTAGTCGTTTTCAGCCAATTTTCTGGATTTTTGAAAATTTCACTTTTTTGTGAAAATATCCACTAAATGAGGGAATAATATGTGTGAGGGTACCCCAGGAGAGTTCCAAATGTGTGTGGGTAGAATGTATATCCCACAAGGGTAAAATTGAAAAAAGTTGAAAAAAATTTTTTCTTGGACTTAGTCATTTTTCCGGCGTTTATCAGACTTTCAGATAGGGGAAATGTGAGTGAGCGTTCCGATTTCAGTTCCAGAGCGATTCACCCAATGAGTCCTTGATATTTTGTCGTTTTAAGCCAATTTTCTGGATTTTTGAAAATTTCACTTTTTTGTGAAAATATCGACTAAATGAGGGAATAATATGTGTGAGGGTACCCCAGGTGAGTTCCAAATGTGTGTGGGTAGAATATATATCCCACGGGGGTAAAATTGAAAAAAGTTGAAAAAAATTTTTTTTTGGACTTAGTTATTTTTCCGGCTTTTATCAGACTTTCAGAGAGGGAAAATGTCAGTGAGTGTTCTGATTTCAGTTCCAGAGCGATTCGCCCCATGAGTCCTTGATATTTAGTCGTTTTCAGCCAATTTTCTGGATTTTTGAAAATTTCACTTTTTTGTGAAAATATTCACTAAATGAGGGAATAATATGTGTGAGGGTACCCCAGGAGAGTTCCAAATGTGTGTGGGTAAAATATATATCCTACGGGGGTAAAATTAAAAAAGTTGAAAAAAATTTTTTTTTGGACTTAGTCATTTTTCCGGCATTTATCAGACTTTCAGATAGGGGAAATGTGAGTGAGCATTCCGATTTCAGTTCCAGAGCGATTCGCCCAATGAGTCTTTGATATTTAGTCATTTTCAGCCAATTTTCTGGATTTTTTGAAAATTTCATTTTTAGGTGAAAATATCCACTAAATGAGGGAATAATATGTGTGAGGGTACCCCACGAGGGTTCCAAATGTGTGTGGGTAGAATATATATCCCACGGGGGTAAAATTGAAAAAAGTTGAAAACATTTTTTTCTTGGACTTAATCATTTTTCCGGCATTTACCAGACTTTCAGATAGGCGAAATGTGAGTGAGCGTTCCGAATTCTGTTCCAGAGCGATTCGCCCAATGAGTCCTTGATATTTAGTCGTTTTCAGCCAATTTTCTGGATTTTTTAAAATTTCACTTTTTTGTGAAAATATACACTAAATGAGGGAATAATATGTGTGAGGGTACCCCAGGAGAGTTCCAAATGTGTGTGGGTAGAATATATATCCCACGGGGGTAAAATTGAAAAAAATTGAAAAAAAAATTTTTTTGGACTTAGTCATTTTTCCGGCATTTATCAGACTTTCAGATAGGGGAAATGTGAGTGAGCGTTCCGATTTCAGTTCCAGAGCGATTCGCCCAATGAGTCCTTGATATTTAGTCATTTTCTGCCAATTTTCTGGATTTTTTGAAAATTTCACTTTTTTGTGAAAATATCCACTAAATGAGGGAATAATATGCGTGATGGTACCCCAGGAGGGTTCCAAATGTGTGTGGGTAGAATATATATCCCACGGGGGTAAAATTGAAAAAAGTTGAAAAAATTTTTTTCTTGGACTTAGTCATTTTTCCGGCGTTTATCAGACTTTCAGATAGGGGAAATGTGAGTGAGCGTTCCGATTTCAGTTCCAGAGCGATTCGCCCAATGAGTCTTTGATATTTAGTCATTTTCAGCCAATTTTCTGGATTTTTTGAAAATTTCATTTTTAGGTGAAAATATCCACTAAATGAGGGAATAATATGTGTGAGGGTACCCCAGGAGGGTTCGAAATGTGTGTGGGTAGAATATATATCCCACGGGGGTAAAATTGAAAAAAGTTTAAAACATTTTTTTCTTGGACTTAGTCATTTTTCCGGCATTTATCAGACTTTCAGATAGGCGAAATGTGAGTGAGCGTTCCGAATTCTGTTCCAGAGTGATTCGCCCAATGAGTCCTTGATATTTAGTCGTTTTCAGCCAATTTTCTGGATTTTTGAAAATTTCACTTTTTTGTGAAAATATCGACTAAATGAGGGAATAATATGTGTGAGGGTACCCCAGGAGAGTTCCAAATGTGTGTGGGTAGAATATATATCCCACGGGGGTAAAATTGAAAAAAGGTGAAATTTTTTTTTTTTTCGACTTAGTCATTTTTCCGGCGTTTATCAGACTTTCAGATAGGGGAAATGTCAGTGAGCTTTCCGATTTCAGTTCCAGAGCGATTCGCCCAATGAATCTTTGATATTTAGTCATTTTCAGCCAATTTTCTGGATTTTTTGAAAATTTCATTTTTAGGTGAAAATATCCACTAAATGAGGGAATAATATGTGTGAGGGTACCCCAGGAGAGTTCCAAATGTGTGTGGGTAGAATATATATCCCACAGGGGTAAAATTCATAAAAGTAGAAAAAAAATTTTTCTTGGACTTAGTCATTTTTCCGGCGTTTATCAGACTTTCAGATAGGGCAAATGTCAGTGAGCGTTCCGATTTCAGTTCCAGAGCGATTCGCCCAATGAGTCCTTGATATTTAGTCGTTTTCAGCCAATTTCCTGGATTTTTGAAAATTTCACTTTTTTGTGAAAATATCGACTAAATGAGGGAATAATATGTGTGAGGGTACCCCAGGAGAGTTCCAAATGTGTGTGGGTAGAATATATATCCCACGGGGGTAAAATTGAAAAAAAGGTGAAAATTTTTTTTTTTTCGACTTAGTCATTTTTCCGGCGTTTATCAGACTTTCAGATAGGGGAAATGTCAGTGAGCTTTCCGATTTCAGTTCCAGAGCGATTCGCCCAATGAATCTTTGATATTTAGTCATTTTCAGCCAATTTTCTGGATTTTTTGAAAATTTCACTTTTTTGTGAAAATATCCACTAAATGAGGGAATAATATGTGTGAGGGTACCCCAGGAGAGTTCCAAATGTGTGTGGGTAGAATATATATCCCACGGGGTAAAATTGAAAAAAGTTGAAAAAAAATTTTTTTTGGACTTAGTTATTTTTCCGGCTTTTATCAGACTTTCAGAGAGGGGAAATGTCAGTGAGTGTTCCGATTTCAGTTCCAGAGCGTTTCGCCCCATGAGTCCTTGATATTTAGTCGTTTTCAGCCAATTTTCTGGATTTTTTAAAATTTCACTTTTTTGTGAAAATATCCACTAAATGAGGGAATAATATGTGTGAGGGTACCCCAGGAGAGTTCCAAATGTGTGTGGGTAGAATATATATCCCACGGGGGTAAAATTGAAAAAAGTTGAAAACATTTTTTTTTTGGACTTAGTCATTTTTCCGGCGTTTATCAGACTTTCATTTAGGGCAAATGTCAGTGAGCGTTCCGATTTCAGTTCCAGAGCGATTCGCCCAATGAGTCCTTGATATTTAGTCGTTTTCAGCCAATTTTTTGGATTTTTTGAAAATATCACTTTTTTGTAAAAATATCCACTAAATGAGGAAATAATATGTGTGAGGGTACCCCAGGAGAGTTCCAAATGTGTGTGGGTAAAATATATATCCTACGGGGGTAAAATTAAAAAAGTTGAAAAAAATTTTTTTTTGGACTTAGTCATTTTTCCGGCATTTATCAGACTTTCAGATAGGGGAAATGTGAGTGAGCGTTCCGATTTCAGTTCCAGAGCGATTCGCCCAATGAGTCCTTGATATTTAGTCATTTTCAGCCAATTTTCTGGATTTTTTGAAAATTTCACTTTTTTGTGAAAATATCCACTAAATGAGGGAATAATATGTGTGAGGGTACCCCAGGAGGGTTCCAAATGTGTGTGGGTAGAATATATATACCACGGGGGTAAAATTGAAAAAAGTTGAAAAAAATTTTTTCTTGGACTTAGTCATTTTTCCGGCGTTTATCAGACTTTCAGATAGGGGAAATGTGAGTGAGCGTTCCGATTTCAGTTCCAGAGCGATTCGCCCAATGAGTCTTTGATATTTAGTCATTTTCAGCCAATTTTCTGGATTTTTTGAAAATTTCATTTTTAGGTGAAAATATCCACTAAATGAGGGAATAATATGTGTGAGGGTACCCCAGGAGGGTTCCAAATGTGTGTGGGTAGAATATATATCCCACGGGGGTAAAATTGAAAAAAGTTGAAAACATTTTTTTCTTGGACTTAGTCATTTTTCCGGCATTTACCAGACTTTCAGATAGGCGAAATGTGAGTGAGCGTTAAGAATTCTGTTCCAGAGCGATTCGCCCAATGAGTCCTTGATATTTAGTCGTTTTCAGCCAATTTTCTGGATTTTTTAAAATTTCACTTTATTGTGAAAATATACACTAAATGAGGGAATAATATGTGTGAGGGTACCCCAGGAGAGTTCCAAATGTGTGTGGGTAGAATATATATCCCACGGGGGTAAAATTGAAAAAAATTGAAAAAATTTTCTTTTGGACTTAGTCATTTTTCCGGCGTTTATCAGACTTTCAGTTAGGGCAAATGTCAGTGAGAGTTCCGATTTCAGTTCCAGAGCGATTCGCCCAATGAGTCCTTGATATTTAGTCGTTTTCAGCCAATTTTCTGGATTTTTAAAAATTTCACTTTTTTGTGAAAATATCCACTAAATGAGGGAATACTATGTGTGAGGGTACCCCAGGAGAGTTCCAAATGTGTGTGGGTAGAATATATATCCCACGGGGGTAAAATTGAAAAAAATTGAAAAAAAAATTTTTTTGGACTTAGTCATTTTTCCGGCGTTTATCAGACTTTCAGTTAGGGCAAATGTCAGTGAGTGTTCCGATTTCAGTTCCAGAACGATTCGCCCAATGAGTCTTTGATATTTAGTCGTTTTCAGCCAATTTTCTGGATTTTTTGAAAATTTCACTTTTTTGTGAAAATATCCACTAAATGAGGGAATAATATGTGTGAGGGTACCCCAGGAGAGTTCCAAATGTGTGTGGGTAGAATATATATCCCACGGGGGTAAAATTGAAAAAAGTTGAAAAAAATTTTTTCTTGGACTTTGTCATTTTTCCGGCGTTTATCACACTATCAGATAGGGGAAATGTGAGTGAGCATTCCGATTTCAGTTCCAGAGCGATTCGCCCAATGAGTCCTTGATATTTAGTCGTTTTCAGCCAATTTTATGGATTTTTTAAAATTTCACTTTTTTATGTAAATATCCACTAAATGAAGGAATAATATGTGTGAGGGTACCCCAGGAGAGTTAAAATGTGTGTGGGTAGAATATATATCCCACGGGGGTAAAATTGAAAAAAGTTGAAAAAAAATTTTTCTTGGACTTATTCATTTTTCCGGCGTTTATCAGACATTCAGATAGGGGAAATGTGAGTGATCGTTCCGATTTCAGCTCCAGAGCGATTCGCCCAATGAGTCCTTGATATTTAGTCGTTTTCAGCCAATTTTCTGGATTTTTTGAAAATGTCACTTTTAGGTGAAAATATCCACTAAATGAGGGAATAATATGTGTGAGGGTATCCCAGGAGGGTTCCAAATGTGTGTGGGTAGAATATATATCCCACGGGGGTAAAATTGAAAAAAGTTGAAAACATTTTTTTCTTGGACTTAGTCATTTTTCCGGCATTTACCAGACTTTCAGATAGGCGAAATGTGAGTGAGCGTTCCGAATTCTGTTACAGAGCGATTCGCCCAATGAGTCCTTGATATTTAGTCGTTTTCAGCCAATTTTCTGGATTTTTTAAAATTTCACTTTTTTGTGAAAATATACACTAAATGAGGGAATAATATGTGTGAGGGTACCCCAGGAGAGTTCCAAATGTGTGTGGGTAGAATATATATCCCACGGGGGTAAAATTGAAAAAAATTGAAAAAATTTTCTTTTGGACTTAGTCATTTTTCCGGCGTTTATCATACTTTCAGTTAGGGCAAATGTCAGTGAGCGTTCCGATTTCAGTTCCAGAGCGATTCGCCCAATGAGTCCTTGATATTTAGTCGTTTTCAGCCAATTTTCTGGATTTTTAAAAATTTCACTTTTTTGTGAAAATATCCACTAAATGAGGGAATACTATGTGTGAGGGTACCCCAGGAGAGTTCCAAATGTGTGTGGGTAGAATATATATCCCACGGGGGTAAAATTGAAAAAAAATTTTTTTGGGACTTAATCATTTTTCCGGCGTTTATCAGACTTTCAGTTAGGGCAAATGTCAGTGAGTGTTCCGATTTCAGTTCCAGAACGATTCGCCCAATGAGTCTTTGATATTTAGTCGTTTTCAGCCAATTTTCTGGATTTTTTGAAAATTTCACTTTTTTGGGAAAATATCCACTAAATGAGGGAATAATATGTGTGAGGGTACCCCAGGAGAGTTCCAAATGTGTGTGGGTAGAATATATATCCCACGGGGGTAAAATTGAAAAAAGTTGAAAACATTTTTTTCTTGGACTTAGTCATTTTTCCGGCGTTTATCAGACTTTCAGATAGGGGAAATGTCAGTGAGCTTTCCGATTTCAGTTCCAGAGCGATTCGCCCAATGAGTCTTAGATATTTAGTCATTTTCAGCTAATTTTCTGGATTTTTTGAAAATATCACTTTTTTGTGAAAATATCCACTAAATGAGGGAATAATATGTGTGAGGGTACACCAGGAGAGTTCCAAATGTGTGTGGGTAGAATATATATCCCACGGGGGTAAAATTGAAAAAAGTTGAAAAAATTTTTTTTTGGGACTTAGTCATATTTCTGGCGTTTATCAGACTTTCAGTTAGGGCAAATGTCAGTGAGCGTTCCGATTTCAGTTCCAGAGCGATTCGCAAAATGAGTCCTTGATATTTAGTCGTTTTCAGCCAATTTTCTGGATTTTTTGAAAATTTCACTTTTTTGTGAAAATATACACTAAATGAGGGAATAATATGTGTGAGGGTACCCCAGGAGAGCTCCAAATGTGTGTGGGTAGAATATATATCCCACGGGGGTAAAATTGAAAAAAGTTGAAAAAAATTTTTTCTTGGACTTAGTCATTTTTCCGGCGTTTATCAGACTTTCAGTTAGGGCAAATGTCAGTGAGCGTTCCGATTTCAGTTCCAGAGCGATTCGCCCAATGAGTCCTTGATATTTAGTCGTTTTCAGCCAATTTTCTGGATTTTTAAAAATTTCACTTTTTTGTGAAAATATCCACTAAATGAGGGAATAATATGTGAGAGGGTACCCCAGGAGAGTTCCAAATGTGTGTGGGTAGAAAATATATCCCACGGGGTTAAAATTGAAAAAAATTGAAAAAAAAAATTTTCTTGGACTTAGTCATTTTTTCGGCGTTTATCAGACTTTCAGATAGGGGAAATGTGAGTGAGCATTCCGATTTCAGTTCCAGAGCGATTCGCCCAATGTGTCCTTGATATTTAGTCGTTTTCAGCCAATTTTCTGGATTTTTTAAAATTTCACTTTTTTGTGAAAATAATCACTAAATGAGGGAATAATATGTGAGAGGGTACCCCAGGAGAGTTCCAAATGTGTGTGGGTAGAATATATATCCCACGGGGGTAAAATTGAAAAAAATTGAAAAAATTTTCTTTTGGACTTAGTCATTTTTCCGGCGTTTATCAGACTTTCAGTTAGGGCAAATGTCAGTGAGCGTTCCGATTTCAGTTCCAGAGCGATTCGCCCAATGAGTCCTTGATATTTAGTCGTTTTCAGCCAATTTTTTGGATTTTTTGAAAATATCACTTTTTTGTAAAAATATCCACTAAATGAGGGAATAATATGTGTGAGGGTACCCCAGGAGAGTTCCAAATGTGTGTGGGTAAAATATATATCCTACGGGGGTAAAATTAAAAAAGTTGAAAAAAATTTTTTTTTGGACTTAGTCATATTTCTGGCGTTTATCAGACTTTCAGATAGGGGAAATGTGAGTGAGCGTTCCGATTTCAGTTCCAGAGCGATTCGCCCAATGAGTCCTTGATATTTAGTCGTTTTCAGCCAATTTTCTGGATTTTTTGAAAATTTCACTTTTTTGTGAAAATATACACTAAATGAGGGAATAATATGTGTGAGGGTACCCCAGGAGAGTTCCAAATGTGTGTGGGTAGAATATATATCCCACGGGGGTAAAATTGAAAAAAGTTGAAAAAATTTTTTTCTTGGACTTAGTCATTTTTCCGGCGTTTATCAGACTTTCAGTTAGGGCAAATGTCAGTGAGCGTTCCGATTTCAGTTCCAGAGCGATTCGCCCAATGAGTCCTTGATATTTAGTCGTTTTCAGCCAATTTTCTGGATTTTTAAAAATTTCACTTTTTTGTGAAAATATCCACTAAATGAGGGAATACTATGTGTGAGGGTACCCCAGGAGAGTTCCAAATGTGTGTGGGTAGAAAATATATCCCACGGGGTTAAAATTGAAAAAAATTGAAAAAAAAATTTTTCTTGGACTTAGTCATTTTTCCGGCGTTTATCAGACTTTCAGATAGGGGAAATGTGAGTGAGCATTCCGATTTCAGTTCCAGAGCGATTCGCCCAATGAGTCCTTGATATTTAGTCGTTTTCAGCCAATTTTCTGGATTTTTTAAAATTTCACTTTTTTGTGAAAATAATCACTAAATGAGGGAATAATATGTGAGAGGGTACCCCAGGAGAGTTCCAAATGTGTGTGGGTAGAATATAAATCCCACGGGGGTAAAATTGAAAAAAATTGAAAAAATTTTCTTTTGGACTTAGTCATTTTTCCGGCGTTTATCATACTTTCAGTTAGGGCAAATGTCAGTGAGCGTTCCGATTTCAGTTCCAGAGCGATTCGCCCAATGAGTCCTTGATACTTAGTCGGTTTCAGCCAATTTTCTGGATTTTTTGAAAATTTCACTTTTTTGTGAAAATATACACTAAATGAGGGAATAACATGTGTGAGGGTACCCCAGGAGAGTTCCAAATGTGTGTGGGTAGAATATATATCCCACGGGGGTAAAATTGAAAAAAGTTGAAAAAATTTTTTTCTTGGACTTAGTCATTTTTCCGGCGTTTATCAGACTTTCAGTTAGGGCAAATGTCAGTGAGCGTTCCGATTTCAGTTCCAGAGCGATTCGCCCAATGAGTCCTTGATATTTAGTCGTTTTCAGCCAATTTTCTGGATTTTTAAAAATTTCACTTTTTTGTGAAAATATCCACTAAATGAGGGAATACTATGTGTGAGGGTACCCCAGGAGAGTTCCAAATGTGTGTGGGTAGAATATATATCCCACGGGGGTAAAATTGAAAAAAGTTGAAAAAATTTTTTTCTTGGACTTATTCATTTTTCCGGCGATTTATCAGACATTCAGATAGGGGAAATGTGAGTGAGCGTTACGATTTCAGTTCCAGAGTGATTCGCCCAATGAGTCCTTGATATTTAGTCGTTTTCAGCCAATTTTCTGGATTTTTTGAAAATTTCACTTTTTTGTGAAAATATCCACTAAATGAGGGAATAATATGTGTGAGGGTACCCCAGGAGAGTTCCAAATGTGTGTGGGTAGAATATATATCCCACGGGGGTAAAATTGAAAAAAGTTGAAAAGATTTTTTTCTTGGACTTAGTCATTTTTCCGGCGTTTATCAGACTTTCAGATAGGGGAAATGTCAGTGAGCTTTCCGATTTCAGTTCCAGAGCGATTCGCCCAATGAGTCTTAGACATTTAGTCATTTTCAGCCAATTTTCTGGATTTTTTGAAAATTTCACTTTTTTGTGAAAATATCCACTAAATGAGGGAATAATATGTGTGAGGGTACCCCAGGAGAGTTCCAAATGTGTGTGGGTAGAATATATATCCCACAGGGTTAAAATTGAAAAAAGTTAAAAAATTTTTTTTTTTTGTACATAGTCATTTTTCCGGCGTTTATCAGACTTTCAGATAGGGGAAATGTCAGTGAGCGTTTCGATTTCAGTTCCAGGCGATTCGCCCAACGAGTCCTTGATATTTCGTCGTTTTCAGGCAATTTTCTGAATTTTTGAAAATTTCACTTTTTTGTGAAAATATCCACTAAATGAGGGAATAATATGTGTGAGGGTACCCCAGGAGAGTTCCAAATGTGTGTGGGTAGAATATATATCCCACGGGGGTAAAATTGAAAAAAGTTGAAAACATTTTTTTTTTGGACTTAGTCATTTTTCCGGCGTTTATCAGACTTTCAGATAGGGCAAATGTCAGTGATCGTTCCGATTTCAGTTCCAGAGCGATTCGCCCAATGAGACCTTGATATTTCGTCGTTTTCAGTCAGTTTTCAGAATTTTTGAAAATTTAACTTTTTTGTGAAAATATCCACTAAATGAGGGAATAATATGTGTGAGGGTACCCCAGGAGAGTTCCAAATGTGTGTGGGTAGAATATATATCCCACGGGGGTAAAATTGAAAAAAGTTGAAAAAATTTTTTTTTGGATTTAAGTCTTTTTTTCGGCGTTTATCAGACTTTCAGATAGGGGAAATGTCAGTGAGCGTTCCGATTTCAGTTCCAGAGCGATTCGGCGGATGAGTCCTTGATATTTCGTCATTTTCAGGAAATTTTCAGAATTTTTGAAAATGTCACTTTTTTGTGAAAATATCCACTAAATGAGGGAATAATATGTGTGAGGGTACCCCAGGAGAGTTCCAAATGTGTGTGGGTAGAATATATATCCCACGGGGGTAAAATTGAAAACAGTTGAAAAAATTTTTTTTTTGGACTTAGTCATTTTTCCGGCGTTTATCAGACTTTCAGATAGGGCAAATGTCAGTGAGCATTCCGATTTCAGTTCCAGAGCGATTCGCCCAACGAGTCCTTGATATTTCGTCGTTTTCAGGCAATTTTCTGAATTTTTGAAAATTTCACTTTTTTGTGAAAATATCCACTAAATGAGGGAATAATATGTGTGAGGGTACCCCAGGAGAGTTCCAAATGTGTGTGGGTAGAATATATATCCCACGGGGGTAAAATTGAAAAAAGTTAAAAAAATTTCTTTTTTGGACTTAGTCATTTTTCCGGCGTTTATCAGACTTTCAGATAGTGCAAATGTCAGTGAGCGTTCCGATTTCAGTTCCAGAGCGATTCACCCAATGAGACCTTGATATTTCGTTGTTTTCAGTCAATTTTCAGAATTTTTGAAAATTTCACTTTTTTGTGAAAATATCCACTAAATGAGGGAATAATATGTGTGAGGGTACCCCAGGAGAGTTCCAAATGTGTGTGGGTAGAATATATATCCCACGGGGGTAAAATTGAAAAAAGTTGAAAAATTTTTTTTTTGGACTTAAGTCTTTTTTTCGGCGTTTATCAGACTTTCAGATAGGGGAAATGTCAGTGAGCGTTCCGATTTCAGTTCCAGAGCGATTCGGCGGATGAGTCCTTGATATTTCGTCATTTTCAGGAAATTTTCAGAATTTTTGAAAATTTCACTTTTTTGTGAAAATATCCACTAAATGAGGGAATAATATGTGTGTGGGTACCCCAGGAGAGTTCCAAATGTGTGTGGGTAGAATATATATCCCACGGAGGTAAAATTGAAAAAAGTTGAAAACATTTTTTTTTTGGACTTAGTCATTTTTCCGGCGTTTATCAGACTTTCAGATAGGGCAAATGTCAGTGATCGTTCCGATTTCAGTTCCAGAGCGATTCGCCCAATGAGTCCTTGATATTTCGTCGTTTTCAGGCAATTTTCAGAATTTTTGAAAATTTCACTTTTTTGTGAAAATATCCACTAAATGAGGGAATAATATGTGTGAGGGTACCCCAGGAGAGTTCCAAATGTGTGTGGGTAGAATATATATCCCACGGGGGTAAACTTGAAAAAAAAAATTTTTTGGACATAGCAATTTTTCCGCCGCTTATCAGACTTTCAGATAGGAGAAATGTCAGTGAGCGTTCCGATTTCAGTTCCAGAGCGATTCGCCCAATGAGTCCTTGAAATTTAGTCGTTTTCAGCGAATTTTCTGGATTTTTGAAAATTTCACTTTTTTGTGAAAATATCCACTAAATGAGGGAATAATATGTGTGAGGGTACGCCAGGAGAGTTCCAAATGTGTATGGGTAGAATATTTATCAGACGGGGGGTAAAATTGAAAAAAGTTGAAAAAAAATTTTTTTTTGACTTAGTCATTTCTCCGGCGTTTATCAGACTTTCAGTTAGGGAGTGAGGTAGGGAGTGAGCGTTCTGATTTCAGTTCCAGAGCGATTCGCCCAATGAGTCCTTGATATTTCGTCGTTGTCAGGCAATTTTCTGAATTTTTTAAAATTTCACTTTTTTGTGAAAATATCCACTAAATGAGGGAATAATATGTGTGAGGGTACCCCAGGAGAGTTCCAAATGTGTGTGGGTAGAATATATATCCCACGGGGGTAAAATTGAAAAAAGTTGAAAAAAATTTTTTTTTGGACTTAGTCATTTTTCCGCCATTTATCAGACTTTCAGATAGGGGAAATGTCAGTGAGCGTTCTGATTTCAGTTCCAGAGCGATTCCCCCAATGAGTCCTTGATATTTAGTCATTTTCAGTCAATTTTCTGGATTTTTGAAAATTTCACTTTTTTGTGAAAATATCCACTAAATGAGGGAATAATATGTGTGAGGATACCCCAGGAGAGTTCCAAATGTGTGTGGGTAGAATGTATACCCCACGGGGGTAAAATTGAAAAAAGTTGAAAAATTTTTTTTTTGGACTTAGTCATTTTTCTGCCGTTTATCAGACTTTCAGAAAGGGGAAATGTCAGTGAGTGTTCCGATTTCAGTTCCAGAGCGATTTGCCCAATGAGTCCTTGATAGTTAGTAGTTTTCAGCCAATTTTCTGGATTTTTGAAAATTTCACTTTTTTGTGAAAATATCCACTAAATGAGGGAATAATATGTGTGAGGGTACGCTAGGAGAGTTTCAAATGTGTATGGGTAGAATATATATCAGACGGGGGGTAAAATTGAAAAAAGTTGAAAAAAATATTTTTTTTTACTTAGTCATTTCTCCAGCGTTTATCAGACTTTCAGATAGGGAGTGAGCTAGGGAGTGAGCGTTCTGATTTCAGTTCCAGAGCGATTCGCCCAATGAGTCCTTGATATTTCGTCGTTGTCAGGCAATTTTCTGAATTTTTTAAAATTTCACTTTTTTGTGAAAATATCCACTAAATGAGGGAATAATATGTGTGAGGGTACCCCAGGAGAGTTCCAAATGTGTGTGGGTAGAATATATATCCCACGGGGGTAAAATTGAAAAAAGTTGAAAAAATTTTTTTTTGGACTTAAGTCTTTTTTTCGGCACTTATCAGACTTTCAGATAGGGGAAATGTCAGTGAGCGTTCCGATTTCAGTTCCAGAGCGATTCGGCGGATGAGTCCTTGATATTTCGTCATTTTCAGGAAATTTTCAGAATTTTTGAAAATTTCACTTTTTTGTGAAAATATCCACTAAATGAGGGAATAATATGTGTGAGGGTACCCCAGGAGAGTTCCAAATGTGTGTGGGTAGAATATATATCCCACGGGGGTAAAATTGAAAAAAGTTGAAAACATTTTTTTTTTGGACTTAGTCATTTTTCCGGCGTTTATCAGACTTTCAGATAGGGCAAATGTCAGTGATCGTTCCGATTTCAGTTCCAGAGCGATTCGCCCAATGAGTCCTTGATATTTCGTCGTTTTCAGGCAATTTTCAGAATTTTTGAAAATTTCACTTCTTTGTGAAACTATCCACTAAATGAGGGAATAATATGTGTGAGGGTACCCCAGGAGAGTTCCAAATGTGTGTGGGTAGAATATATATCCCACGGGGGTAAAATTGAAAAAAGTAAAAAAATTTTTTTTTTTGTACTTAGTCATTTTTCTGGTGTTTATCAGACTTTCAGATAGGGCAAATGTCAGTGAGCGTTTCGATTTCAGTTCCAGAGCGATTCGCCCAATGAGTCCTTGATATTTCGTCGTTTTCAGTCAATTTTCAGAATTTTTGAAAATTTCACTTTTTTGTGAAAATATTCTCTAAATGAGGGAATAATATGTGTGAGGGTACCTCGGGAGAGTTCCAAATGTGTGTGGGTAGAATATATATCCCACAGGGTTAAAATTGAAAAAAGTTAAAAAAAATTTTTTTTTTGTACTTAGTAATTTTTCCGGCGTTTATCAGACTTTCAGATAGGGGAAATGTCAGTGAGCGTTCCGATTTCAGTTCCAGAGCGATTCGCCCAACGAGTCCTTGATATTTCATCGTTTTCAGGCAATTTTCAGAATTTTTGAAAATGTAACTTTTTTGTGAAAATATCCACTAAATGAGGGAATAATATGTGTGAGGGTACCCCAGGAGAGTTCCAAATGTGTGTGGGTAGAATATATATCCCACGGGGGTAAACTTGAAAAAAAAAATTTTTTGGACTTAGCAATTTTTCCGGCGCTTATCAGACTTTCAGATAGGAGAAATGTCAGTGAGCGTTCCGATTTCAGTTCCAGAGCGATTCGCCCAATGAGTCCTTGAAATTTAGTCGTTTTCAGCGAATTTTCTGGATTTTTGAAAATTTCACTTTTTTGGGAAAATATCCACTAAATGAGGGAATAATATGTGTGAGGGTACCCCAGGAGAGTTCCAAATGTGCGTGGGTAGAATATATATCAGACGGGGGGTAAAATTGAAAAAAGTTGAAAAAAAATTTTTTTTGGACTTAGTCATTTTTCCGGCGCTTATCAGACTTTAAGATAGAGGAAATGTCAGTGAGCGTTCCGATTTCAGTTCCGGAGCGATTCGCCCAATGAGTCCTTGATATTTAGTCGTTTTCAGCCAATTTTCTGGATTTTTGAAAATTTTATTTTTTTGTGAAAATATCCACTAAATGAGGGAATAATATGTGTGAGGGTACCCCAGGAGAGTTCCAAATGTGTGTGGGTAGAATACATATCAGATGGGGGGTAAAATTGAAAAAAGTTGAAAAAAAATTTTTTTTGGACTTTGTCATTTTTCTGGCGTTTATCAGACTTTCAGATTGGGGAAATGTCAGTGAGCGTTCCGATTTCAGTTCCAGAGCGATTCGCCCAATGAGTCCTTGATATTTAGTCATTTTCAGCCAATTTTCTGGATTTTTGAAAATTACACTTTTTTGTGAAAATATCCTCAAAATGAGGGAATAATATGTGTGAGGGTACCCCAGGAGAGTTCCAAATGTGTGTAGGTAGAATATATATCCCACGGGGGTAAAATTGAAAAAAAATTTTTTTTGGACTTAGTCATTTTTCCGGCGCTTATCAGTCTTTCAGAGAGAGGAAATGTCAGTGAGCGTTCCGATTTCAGTTCTGGAGCGATACGCACAATGAGTCCTTGATATTTAGTCGTTTTCAGCCAATTTTCTGGATTTTTGAAAATTTTACTTTTTTGTGAAAATATCCACTAAATGAGGGAATAATATGTGTGAGAGTACCCCAGGAGAGTTCCAAATGTGTGTGGGTAGAATAAATATCCCACGGGGGTAAAATTGAAAAAAAAAATTTTTTGGACTTAGTCATTTTTCCGGCGCTTATCAGACTTTTAGATAGGGGACATGTCAGTGAGCGTTCCGATTTCAGTTCCAGAGCGATTCGCCCAATGAGTCCTTGATATTTAGTCGTTTTCAGCGAATTTTCTGGATTTTTGAAAATTTCACTTTTTTGTGAAAATATCCACTAAATGAGGGAATAATATGTGTGAGGGTACCCCAGGAGAGTTCCAAATGTGTGTGGGTAGAATATATATCCCACGGGGGTAAAATTGAAAAAAGTTGAAAAAATTTTTTTTTTGGACTTATTCATTTTTCCGGCGTTTATCAGACTTTCAGATAGGGGAAATGTCAGTGAACATTCCGATATCAGTTCCAGAGCGATTCGCCCCATGAGTCCTTGCTATTTAGTCGTTTTCAGCCAATCTTCTGGATTTTTGAAAATTTTACTTTTTTGTGAAAATATCCACTAAATGAGGGAATAATATGTGTGAGGGTACCCCAGGACAGTTCCAAATGTGTGTGGGTAGAATACATATCAGATGGGGGGTAAAATTGAAAAAAGTTGAAAAAAAAATTTTTTTGGACTTAGTCATTTTTCCGGCGTTTATCAGACTTTCAGATTGGGTAAATGTCAGTGAGCGTTCCGATTTCAGTTCCAGAGCGTTTCACCCAATGAGTCCTAGATATTTAGTCGTTTTCTGCCAATTTTCTGGATTTTTGAAAATTTCACTTTTTTGTGAAAATATCCACTAAATGAGGGAATAATATGTGTGAGGGTACCCCAGGAGAGTTCCAAATGTGTGTGGGTAGAATATATATCCCACGGGGGTAAAATTAAAAAAAAAAATTTTTTGGACTTAGTAATTTTTCCGGCGCTTATCAGACTTTCAGATAGGGGAAATGTCAGTGAGCGTTCCGATTTCAGTTCCAGAGCGATTCGCCCAATGATTCCATATTTAGTCGTTTTCAGCGAATTTTCTGGATTTTTTAAAATTTCACTTTTTTGTGAAAATATCCACTAAATGAGGGAATAATATGTGTGAGGGTACCCCAGGAGAGTTCCAAATGTGTGTAGGTAGAATATATATCCCACGGGGGTAAAATTGGAAAAAAAATTTTTTTGGACTTAGTCATTTTTCCGGCGCTTATCAGTCTTTCAGAGAGAGGAAATGTAAGTGAGCGTTCCGATTTCAGTTCTGGAGCGATACGCCCAATGAGTCCTTGATATTTAGTCGTTTTCAGCCAATTTTCTGGATTTTTGAAAATTTTACTTTTTTGTGAAAATATCCACTAAATGAGGGAATAATATGTGTGAGGGTACCCCAGGAGAGTTCCAAATGTGTGTGGGTAGAATATATATCCCACGGGGGTAAAATTGAAAAAAGTTGAAAAATTTTTTTTTTTGCACTTAGTCATTTTTCCGGCGTTTATCAGACTTTCAGATAGGGGAAATGTCAGTGAACATTCCGATATCAGTACCAGAGCGATTCGCCCCATGAGTCCTTGATATTTAGTCGTTTTCAGCAAATCTTCTGGATTTTTGAAAATTTTACTTTTTTGTGAAAATATCCACTAAATGAGGGAATAATATGTGTGAGGGTACCCCAGTAGAGTTCCAAATGTGTGTGGGTAGAATATATATATCACAGATTTAAAATTGAAAAAAGTTTAAAAAAAAATTATTTTGGACTTCGTCATTTTTCCGGCGTTTATCAGACTTTCAGATAGGGAGTGAGCTAGGGAGTGAGCATTCTGATTTCAGTTCCAGAGCGATTCGCCCAATGAGTCCTTGATATTTAGTCGTTTTCAGCCAATTTTCTGGATTTTTGAAAATTTCACTTTTTTTGTGAAAATATCCACTAAATGAAGGAATAATATGTGTGAGGGTACCAGGAGAGTTCCAAATGTGTGTCTGTAGAATATATATCCCACTGGGGTAAAATTGAAAAAAAAAAATTTTTGGACTTAGTCATTTTTCCGGCGCTTATCAGACTTTCAGAAAGGGGAAATGTCAGTGAGCGTTCCGATTTAAGTTCTAGAGCGATTCGCCCAATGAGTCCTTCATATTTAGTCGTTTTCAGCAAATTTTCTGGATTTATGAAAATTTTACTTCTTTGTGAAAATATCCACTAAATGAGGGAATAATATGTGTGAGGGTACCCGAGGAGAGTTCCAAATGTGTGTGGGTAGAATATATATCCCACGGGGGTAAAATAGAAAAAAAAATTTTTTTGTACTTAGTCATTTTTCCGGCGTTTATCAGACTTTCAGATAGGGAGTGAGCTAGGGAGTGAGCGTTCTGATTTCAGTTCCAGAGCGATTCGCCCAATGAGTTCTTGATATTTCGTCGTTGTCACGCAATTTTCTGAATTTTTGAAAATTTCACTTTTTTGTGAAAATATCCACTAAATGAGGGAATAATATGTGTGAGGGTACCCCAGGAGAGTCCCAAATGTGTGTGCGTAGAATATATATCCCACGGGGGTATAAGTGAAAAAAGCTAAAAAATTTTTTGGGGGGATTTAGTCATTTTTCTCGCATTTATCAGACTTTCAGATAGGAGAAATGTCAGTGAGCATTCCGATTTCAGTTCCAGAGCGATTTGCCCAATGAGTCCTTGATATTTAGTCGTTTTCAGCCAATTTTCTGGATTTTTGAAAATTTCACTTTTTTGTGAAAATATCCACTAAATGAGGGAATGATATGTGTGAGGGTATCCCAGGAGAGTTCCAAATGTGTGTGGGTAGAATATATATCCCACGGGGGTAAAATTGAAAAAAGTTGAACATTTTTTTTTTCTGGACTTAGTCATTTTTCCGACGTTTATCAGACTATCAGATAGCGGAAAAGTCAGTGAGCGTTCCGATTTCAGTTCCAGAACGATTCTGCCAATGAGTCCTTGATATTTAGTCGTTTTCAGCCAATTTACTGGATTTTTGAAAATTTCACTTTTTTGTGAAAATATCCACTAAATGAGGGAATAATATGTGTGAGGGAACCCCAGGAGTGTTCCAAATGTGTGTGGATAGAATATATATCCCACGGGGGTAAAATTGAAAAAAGTTAAAAAGATTTTTTGGGGGGATTTAGTCATTTTTCTGGCATTTATCAGACTTTCAGATAGGGGAAATGTCAGTGAGCATTCCGTTTTCAGTTCCAGAGCTATGCTCCCAATGAGTCCTTGATATTTAGTCATTTTCAGCCAATTTTCTGGATTTTTGAAAATTTCACTTTTTTGTGAAAATATCCACTAAATGAGGGAATAATATGTGTGAGGGTACAACAGGAGAGTTCCAAATGTGTGTGGGTAGAATATATATCCCACGAAGGTAAAATTGAAAAAAGTTGAAAAAAATTTTCTTCTGGACTTAGTCATTTTTCCGAAGTTTATCAGACTTTCAGATAGCGGAAAAGTCAGTGAGCGTTCCGATTTCAGTTCCAGAACGATTCGGCCAATGAGTCCTTGATATTTAGTCGTTTTCAGGCAATTTTCTGGATTTTTGAAAATTTCACTTTTTTGTGAAAATATCCACTAAATGAGGGAATAATATGTGTGAGGGAACCCCAGGAGTGTTCCAAATGTGTGTTGGTAGAATATATATCCCACGGGGGTAAAATTGAAAAAAGTTGAAACATTTTTTTGGGGGGATTTAGTCATTTTTCTGGCATTTATCAGACTTTCAGATAGGGGAAATGTCAGTGAGCATTCCTTTTTCAGTTCCAGAGCGATGCGCCCAATGAGTCCTTGATATTTAGTCGTTTTCAGCCAATTTTCTGTATTTTTGAAAATTTCACTTTTTTGTGAAAATATCCACTAAATGAGGGAATAATATGTGTGAGGGTACCCCAGGCGAGTTCCAAATGTGTGTGGGTAGAATATATATCCCACAGGGTTAAAATTGAAAAAATTTGAAATTTTTTTTTTTTTTGTACTTGTCATTTTTCCGGCTTTTATCAGACTTTCAGATAGGGGAAATGTCAGTGAGCGTTCCCATTTCAGTTCCAGAACGATTCACCGGATGAGTCCTTGATATTTCGTCGTTTTCAGGCAATTTTCTGGATTTTTGAAAATTTCACTTTTTTGTGAAAATATCCACTAAATGAGGGAATAATATGTGTGAGGGTACCCCAGGAGAGTTCCAAATGTGTGTGGGTAGAATATATATCCCACAGGGTTAAAATTGAAAAAAGTTGAAAAATTTTTTTTTTTGTACTTAGTCATTTTTCCGGTGTTTATCAGACTTTCAGATAGGGGAAATGTCAGTGAGCATTCCGATTTCAGTTCCAGAGCGATTCGCCCAATGAGTCCATGATATTTAGTCGTTTTCAGCCAATTTTCTGGATTTTTGAAATTTTCACTTTTTTGTGAAAATATCCACTAAAATACGGAATAATATGCGTGAGGGTACCCCAGGAGTGTTCCAAATGTGTGTGGATAGAATATATATCCCACGGGGGTAAAATTGAAATAAGTTGAAAAGATTTTTTGGGAGACTTAGTCATTTTTCCGGCGTTTATCAGACTTTCAGATAGGGGAAATGTCAGTGAGCGTTCCGATTTCAGTTCCAGAGCTGTTCGCCCAATGAATCCTTGATATTTAGTCGTTTTCAGCCAATTTTCTGGATTTTTGAAAATTTCACTTTTTTGTGAAAATATCGACTAAATGAGGGAATAATATGTGTGAGGGTACCCCAGGAGAGTTCCAAATGTGTGTGGGTAGAATATATATCCCACAGGGTTAAAATTGAAAAAAGTTGAAAAAAATTTTTTCTTTGTACTTAGTCATTTTTCCGGTGTTTATCAGACTTTCAGACAGGGGAAATGTCAGTGAGCATTCCGATTTCAGTTCCAGAGCGATTCGCCCAATGAGTCCATGATATTTAGTCATTTTCAGCCAATTTTCTGGATTTTTGAAATTTTCACTTTTTTGTGAAAATATCCACTAAATGAAGGAATAATATGTGTGAGGGAACCCCAGGAGTGTTCCAAATGTGTGTTGGTAGAATATATATCCCACGGGGGTAAAATTGAAAAAAGTTGAAACATTTTTTGGGGGGGATTTAGTCATTTTTCTGGCATTTATCAGACTTTCAGATAGGGGAAATGTCAGTGAGCATTCCTTTTTCAGTTCCAGAGCGATTTGCCCAATGAGTCCTTGATATTTAGTCGTTTTCAGCCAATTTTCTGGATTTTTGAAAATTTCACTTTTTTGTGAAAATATCCACTAAATGAGGGAATGATATGTGTGAGGGTATCCCAGGAGAGTTCCAAATGTGTGTGGGTAGAATATATATCCCACGGGGGTAAAATTGAAAAAAGTTGAACATTTTTTTTTTCTGGACTTAGTCATTTTTCCGACGTTTATCAGACTATCAGATAGCGGAAAAGTCAGTGAGCGTTCCGATTTCA
The DNA here is from genome assembly GCF_046119375.1 of Phyllobates terribilis. Taxonomy (NCBI): domain Eukaryota; kingdom Metazoa; phylum Chordata; class Amphibia; order Anura; family Dendrobatidae; genus Phyllobates; species Phyllobates terribilis. The sequence goes on along the minus strand of NW_027362775.1, from coordinate 14,728,121 downwards.
GTTCCAGAACGATTCTGCCAATGAGTCCTTGATATTTAGTCGTTTTCAGCCAATTTACTGGATTTTTGAAAATTTCACTTTTTTGTGAAAATATCCACTAAATGAGGGAATAATATGTGTGAGGGAACCCCAGGAGTGTTCCAAATGTGTGTGGATAGAATATATATCCCACGGGGGTAAAATTGAAAAAAGTTAAAAAGATTTTTTGGGGGGATTTAGTCATTTTTCTGGCATTTATCAGACTTTCAGATAGGGGAAATGTCAGTGAGCATTCCGTTTTCAGTTCCAGAGCTATGCTCCCAATGAGTCCTTGATATTTAGTCATTTTCAGCCAATTTTCTGGATTTTTGAAAATTTCACTTTTTTGTGAAAATATCCACTAAATGAGGGAATAATATGTGTGAGGGTACAACAGGAGAGTTCCAAATGTGTGTGGGTAGAATATATATCCCACGAAGGTAAAATTGAAAAAAGTTGAAAAAAATTTTCTTCTGGACTTAGTCATTTTTCCGAAGTTTATCAGACTTTCAGATAGCGGAAAAGTCAGTGAGCGTTCCGATTTCAGTTCCAGAACGATTCGGCCAATGAGTCCTTGATATTTAGTCGTTTTCAGGCAATTTTCTGGATTTTTGAAAATTTCACTTTTTTGTGAAAATATCCACTAAATGAGGGAATAATATGTGTGAGGGAACCCCAGGAGTGTTCCAAATGTGTGTTGGTAGAATATATATCCCACGGGGGTAAAATTGAAAAAAGTTGAAACATTTTTTTGGGGGGATTTAGTCATTTTTCTGGCATTTATCAGACTTTCAGATAGGGGAAATGTCAGTGAGCATTCCTTTTTCAGTTCCAGAGCGATGCGCCCAATGAGTCCTTGATATTTAGTCGTTTTCAGCCAATTTTCTGTATTTTTGAAAATTTCACTTTTTTGTGAAAATATCCACTAAATGAGGGAATAATATGTGTGAGGGTACCCCAGGCGAGTTCCAAATGTGTGTGGGTAGAATATATATCCCACAGGGTTAAAATTGAAAAAATTTGAAATTTTTTTTTTTTTTGTACTTGTCATTTTTCCGGCTTTTATCAGACTTTCAGATAGGGGAAATGTCAGTGAGCGTTCCCATTTCAGTTCCAGAACGATTCACCGGATGAGTCCTTGATATTTCGTCGTTTTCAGGCAATTTTCTGGATTTTTGAAAATTTCACTTTTTTGTGAAAATATCCACTAAATGAGGGAATAATATGTGTGAGGGTACCCCAGGAGAGTTCCAAATGTGTGTGGGTAGAATATATATCCCACAGGGTTAAAATTGAAAAAAGTTGAAAAATTTTTTTTTTTGTACTTAGTCATTTTTCCGGTGTTTATCAGACTTTCAGATAGGGGAAATGTCAGTGAGCATTCCGATTTCAGTTCCAGAGCGATTCGCCCAATGAGTCCATGATATTTAGTCGTTTTCAGCCAATTTTCTGGATTTTTGAAATTTTCACTTTTTTGTGAAAATATCCACTAAAATACGGAATAATATGCGTGAGGGTACCCCAGGAGTGTTCCAAATGTGTGTGGATAGAATATATATCCCACGGGGGTAAAATTGAAATAAGTTGAAAAGATTTTTTGGGAGACTTAGTCATTTTTCCGGCGTTTATCAGACTTTCAGATAGGGGAAATGTCAGTGAGCGTTCCGATTTCAGTTCCAGAGCTGTTCGCCCAATGAATCCTTGATATTTAGTCGTTTTCAGCCAATTTTCTGGATTTTTGAAAATTTCACTTTTTTGTGAAAATATCGACTAAATGAGGGAATAATATGTGTGAGGGTACCCCAGGAGAGTTCCAAATGTGTGTGGGTAGAATATATATCCCACAGGGTTAAAATTGAAAAAAGTTGAAAAAAATTTTTTCTTTGTACTTAGTCATTTTTCCGGTGTTTATCAGACTTTCAGACAGGGGAAATGTCAGTGAGCATTCCGATTTCAGTTCCAGAGCGATTCGCCCAATGAGTCCATGATATTTAGTCATTTTCAGCCAATTTTCTGGATTTTTGAAATTTTCACTTTTTTGTGAAAATATCCACTAAATGAAGGAATAATATGTGTGAGGGAACCCCAGGAGTGTTCCAAATGTGTGTTGGTAGAATATATATCCCACGGGGGTAAAATTGAAAAAAGTTGAAACATTTTTTGGGGGGGATTTAGTCATTTTTCTGGCATTTATCAGACTTTCAGATAGGGGAAATGTCAGTGAGCATTCCTTTTTCAGTTCCAGAGCGATGCGCCCAATGAGTCCTTGATATTTAGTCGTTTTCAGCCAATTTTCTGTATTTTTGAAAATTTCACTTTTTTGTGAAAATATCCACTAAATGAGGGAATAATATGTGTGAGGGTACCCCAGGCGAGTTCCAAATGTGTGTGGGTAGAATATATATCCCACAGGGTTAAAATTGAAAAAATTTGAAATTTTTTTTTTTTTTGTACTTGTCATTTTTCCGGCGTTTATCAGACTTTCAGATAGGGGAAATGTCAGTGAGCGTTACCATTTCAGTTCCAGAACGATTCACCGGATGTGTCCTTGATATTTCGTCGTTTTCAGGCAATTTTCTGGATTTTTGAAAATTTCACTTTTTTGTGAAAATATCCACTAAATGAGGGAATAATATGTGTGAGGGTACCCCAGGAGAGTTCCAAATGTGTGTGGGTAGAATATATATCCCACAGGGTTAAAATTGAAAAAAGTTGAAAAAAATTTTTTTTTTGTACTTAGTCATTTTTCCGGTGTTTATCAGACTTTCAGATAGGGGAAATGTCAGTGAGCATTCCGATTTCAGTTCCAGAGCGATTCGCCCAATGAGTCCATGATATTTAGTCGTTTTCAGCCAATTTTCTGGATTTTTGGAATTTTCACTTTTTTGTGAAAATATCCACTAAAATACGGAATAATATGCGTGAGGGTACCCCAGGAGTGTTCCAAATGTGTGTGGATAGAATATATATCCCACGGGGGTAAAATTGAAATAAGTTGAAAAGATTTTTTGGGAGACTTAGTCATTTTTCCGGCGTTTATCAGACTTTCAGCTAGGGGAAATGTCAGTGAGCGTTCCGATTTCAGTTCCAGAGCTGTTCGCCCAATGAATCCTTGATATTTAGTCGTTTTCAGCCAATTTTCTGGATTTTTGAAAATTTCACTTTTTTGTGAAAATATCGACTAAATGAGGGAATAATATGTGTGAGGGTACCCCAGGAGAGTTCCAAATGTGTGTGGGTAGAATATATATCCCACAGGGTTAAAATTGAAAAAAGTTGAAAAAAAATTTTTCTTTGTACTTAGCCATTTTTCCGGTGTTTATCAGACTTTCAGACAGGGGAAATGTCAGTGAGCATTCCGATTTCAGTTCCAGAGCGATTCGCCCAATGAGTCCATGATATTTAGTCATTTTCAGCCAATTTTCTGGATTTTTGAAATTTTCACTTTTTTGTGAAAATATCCACTAAAAGACGGAATAATATGCGTGAGGGTACCCCAGGAGTGTTCCAAATGTGTGTGGATAGAATATTTATCCCACGGGGGTAAAATTGAAAAAAGTTGAAAAGATTTTTTGGGGGGATTTAGTCATTTTTCTGGCATTTATCAGACTTTCAGATAGGGGAAATGTCAGTGAGCATTCCTTTTTCAGTTCCAGAGCGATGCTCCCAATGAGTCCTTGATATTTAGTCGTTTTCAGCCAATTTTCTGGATTTTTGAAAATTTCACTTTTTTGTGAAAATATCCACTAAATGAGGGAATAATATGTGTGAGGGTACCCCAGGAGTGTTCCAAATGTGTGTGGGTAGAATATATATCCCACGGGGGTAAAATTGAAAAAAGTTTAAAAAAAATATATTTTTGTACTTAGTCATATTTCCGGCGTTTATTAGACTTTCAGATACGGGAAATGTCAGTGAGCGTTCCGATTTCAGTTCCAGAGCGATTCGCCCAATGAGTCCTTGATATTTAGTAGTTTTCAGGGTATTTTCTGGATTTTTGAAAATTTCACTTTTTTGTGAAAATATCCACTAAATGAGGGAATAATATGTGTGAGGGTATCCCAGGATAGTTCCAAATGTTTGTGGGTAGAATATATATCCCACGGGGTTAAAATTGAAAAAAGTTGAAAATTTTTTTTTGGGGATTTAGTCATTTTTCCGGCGTTTATCAGACTTTACAGATAGCGGAAATGTCAGTGAGCGTTCCGATTTCATTTCCAGAGCGATTCGCCCAATGAGTCCTTGATATTTAGTCGTTTTCAGCCAATTTTCTGGATTTTTGAAAATTTCACTTTTTTGTGAAAATATCCACTAAATGAGGGAATAATATGTGTGAGGGTACCCCAGGAGAGTTCCAAATGTGTGTGGATAGAATATATATACCACATGGTTGAAATTGAAAAAAGTTGAAAAAAAAAATATTTTTGTACTTAGTCATATTTACGGTTTTATCAGACTTTCAGATAGGGGAAATGTCAGTGAGCGTTCCGATTTCAGTTCCAGAGCGATTCGCCCAATGAGTCCTTGATATTTAGTCGTTTTCAGCCAATCTTTAGAAATTTTGAAAATTTCACTTTTTTGTGAAAATATCCACTAAATGAGGGAATAATATGTGTGAGGTTACACCAGGAGAGTTCCAAATGTGTGTGGGTAGAATATATATCCCACGGGGGTAAAATTGAAAAAAGTTGAAAAAAATTTTTTTTTTGACTTAGTCATTTTTACGGCGTTTATCAGACTTTCAGATAGGGGAAATGTCAGTGAGCGTTCCGATTTCAGTTCTAGAGCGATTCGCCCAATGAGTCCTTGATATTTAGTAGTTTTCAGCCAATTTTCTGGATTTTTGAAAATTTCACTTTTTTGTGAAAATATCCACTAAATGAGGGAACAATATGTGTGAGGGTATCCCAGGAGAGTTCCAAATGTGTGTGGGTAGAATATATATCCCACGGGGTTAAAATTGAAAAAAGTTGAAAAAATTTTTTTTCTGGACTTAGTCATTTTTCCGACGTTTATCAGACTTTCAGATAGCGGAAAAGTCAGTGAGCGTTCCGATTTCAGTTCCAGAACGATTCGGCCAATGAGTCCTTGATATTTCATAGTTTTCAGGTAATTTTCAGAATTTTTGAAAATTTCACTTTTTTGTGAAAATATCCAATAAATGAGGCAATAATATGTGTGAGGGTACCCCAGAAGAGTTCCAAATGTGTGTGGGCAGAATATATATCCCGCATTGTTGAAATTGAAAAAAGTTGAAAAAAAAAAATATTTTTGTACTTAGTCATATTTCCGGCTTTTATCAGACTTTCAGATAGGGGAAATGTCAGTGAGCATTCCGATTTCAGTTCCAGAGTGATTCGCCCAATGAGTCCTTGATATTTTGTCGTTTTCAGCCAGTTTTCTGGATTTTTGAAAAGTTCACTTTTTTTTGAAAATATCCACTAAATGAGGGAATAATATGTGTGAGGTTACCCCAGGAGAGTTCCAAATGTGTGTGGGTAGAATATATATCCCACGGGGGTAAAATTGAAAAAAGTTGAAAAAAAATTTTTTTTTGACTTAGTCATTTTTACGGCGTTTATCAGACTTTCAGATAGGGGAAATGTCAGTGAGCGTTCCGATTTCAGTTCTAGAGCGATTCGCCCAATGAGTCCTTGATATTTAGTAGTTTTCAGCCAATTTTCTGGATTTTTGAAAATTTCACTTTTTTGTGAAAATATCCACTAAATGAGGGAATAATATGTGTGAGGGTATCCCAGGAGAGTTCCAAATGTGTGTGGGTAGAATATATATCCCACGGGGTTAAATTTGAAAAAAGTTGAAAAAATTTTTTTTCTGGACTTAGTCATTTTTCCGACGTTTATCAGACTTTCAGATAGCGGAAAAGTCAGTGAGCGTTCCGATTTCAGTTCCAGAACGATTCGGCCAATGAGTCCTTGATATTTAGTCGTTTTCAGGCAATTTTCTGGATTTTTGAAAATTTCACTTTTTTGTGAAAATATCCACTAAATGAGGGAATAATATGCGTGAGGGTACCCCAGGAGAGTTCCAAATGTGTGTGGGTAGAATATATATCCCACGGGGTTAAAATTGAAAAAAGTTGAAAAAAATATTTTTGTACTTAGTCATATTTCCGACGTTTAGTAGACTTTCAGATACGGGAAATGTCAGTGAGCGTTCCGATTTCAGTTCCAGAGCGATTTGCCCAATGAGTCCTTGATATTTCATAGTTTTCAGGTAATTTTCAGAATTTTTGAAAATTTCACTTTTTTGTGAAAATATCCAATAAATGAGGCAATAATATGTGTGAGGGTACCCCAGAAGAGTTCCAAATGTGTGTGGGCAGAATATATATCCCGCATTGTTGAAATTGAAAAAAGTTGAAAAAAAAAAATATTTTTGTACTTAGTCATATTTCCGGCTTTTATCAGACTTTCAGATAGGGGAAATGTCAGTGAGCATTCCGATTTCAGTTCCAGAGTGATTCGCCCAATGAGTCCTTGATATTTTGTCGTTTTCAGCCAATTTTCTGGATTTTTGAAAAGTTCACTTTTTTTTGAAAATATCCACTAAATGAGGGAATAATATGTGTGAGGTTACCCCAGGAGAGTTCCAAATGTGTGTGGGTAGAATATATATCCTACGGGGGTAAAATTGAAAAAAGTTGAAAAAATTTTTTTTTTGACTTAGTCATTTTTCCGACGTTTATCAGACTTTCAGATAGCGGAAATGTCAGTGAGCATTCCGATTTCAGTTCCAGAGCGATTCGCCCAATGAGTCCTTGATATTTAGTCGTTTTCAGCCAATTTTCTGGATTTTTGAAAATTTCACTTTTTTGTTAAAATATCCACTAAATGAGGGAATAATATGTGTGAGGGTATCCCAGGAGAGTTCCAAATGTGTGTGGGTAGAATATATATCCCACGGGGTTAAAATTGAAAAAAGTTGAAAATTTTTTGGGGGGGATTTAGTCATTTTTCCGGCGTTTATCAGACTTTCAGATAGCGGAAATGTCAGTGAGCGTTCCGATTTCATTTCCAGAGCGATTCGCCCAATGAGTCCTTGATATTTAGTCGTTTTCAGCCAATTTTCTGGATTTTTGAAAATTTCACTTTTTTGTGAAAATATCCACTAAATGAGGGAATAATATGTGTGAGGGTACCCCAGGAGAGTTCCAAATGTGTGTGGGTAGAATATATATCCCGCATGGTTGAAATTGAAAAAAGTTGAAAAAAAAATATTTTTGTACTTAGTCATATTTCCGGCTTTTATCAGACTTTCAGATAGGGGAAATGTCAGTGAGCGTTCCGATTTCAGTTCCAGAACGATTCGCCCAATGAGTCCTTGATATTTTGTCGTTTTCAGCCAATTTTCTGGATTTTTGAAAAGTTCACTTTTTTGTGAAAATATCCACTAAATGAGGGAATAATATGTGTGAGGGTACCCCAGGAGAGTTCCAAATGTGTGTGGGTAGAATATATATCCCACAGGGGTAAAATTGAAAAAAGTTTAAAACATTATTTTTTTGGACTTAGTCATTTTTGCGGCGTTTATCAGACTTTCAGACAGCAGAAATGTCAGTGAGCGTTCCGATTTCATTTCTAGAGCGATTCGCCCAATGAGTCCTTGATATTTTGTCGTTTTCAGCCAATTTTTGGATTTTTGAAAATTTCACTTTTTTTGTGAAAATATCCACTAAATGAGGGAATAATATGTGTGAGGGTACCCCAGGAGAGTTCCAAATGTGTGTGGGTAGAATATATATCCCACAGGGTTAAAATTGAAAAAAGTTAAAAAAAAATTTTTTTTTGTACTTAGTCGTTTTTCCGGTGTTTATCAGACTTTCAGACAGGTGAAATGTCAGTGAGCATTCCGATTTCAGTTCCAGAGCGATTCGCCCAATGAGCCCATGATATTTAGTCGTTTTCAGCCAATTTTCTGGATTTTTGAAATTTTCACTTTTTTGTGAAAATATCCACTAAAAGACGGAATAATATGCGTGAGGGTTCCCCAGGAGTGTTCCAAATGTGTGTGGATAGAATATATATCCCACGGGGTTAAAATTGAAAAAAGTTGAAAAGATTTTTTGGGGGGATTTAGTCATTTTTCTGGCATTTATCAGACTTTAAGATAGGGGAAATGTCAGTGAGCATTCCGTTTTCAGTTCCAGAGCGCTGCGCCCAATGAGTCCTTGATATTTAGTCGTTTTCAGCCAATTTTCTGGATTTTTGAAAATTTCACTTTTTTGTGAAAATATCCACTAAATGAGGGAATAATATGTGTGAGGGTATCCCAGGAGAGTTCCAAATGTGTGTGGGTAGAATATATTTGCCACAGGGGTAAAATTGAAAAAAGTTTAAAACATTATTTTTTTGGACTTAGTCATTTTTCCGGCGTTTATCAGACTTTCAGATAGCAGAAATGTCAGTGAGCGTTCCGATTTCATTTCCAGAGTGATTCGCCCAATGAGTCCTTGATATTTTGACGTTTTCAGCCAATTTTTGGATTTTTGAAAATTTCACTTTTTTTGTGAAAATATCCACTAAATGAGGGAATAATATGTGTGAGGGTACCCCAGGAGAGTTCCAAATGTGTGTGGATAGAATATATATACCACATGGTTGAAATTGAAAAAAGTTGAAAAAAAAAATATTTTTGTACTTAGTCATATTTACGGTTTTATCAGACTTTCAGATAGGGGAAATGTCAGTGAGCGTTCCGATTTCAGTTCCAGAGCGATTCGCGCAATGAGTCCTTGATATTTAGTCGTTTTCAGCCAATCTTTAGAAATTTTGAAAATTTCACTTTTTTGTGAAAATATCCACTAAATGAGGGAATAATATGTGTGAGGTTACCCCAGGAGAGTTCCAAATGTGTGTGGGTAGAATATATATCCCACGGGGGTAAAATTGAAAAAAGTTGAAAAAAATTTTTTTTTTGACTTAGTCATTTTTACGGCGTTTATCAGACTTTCAGATAGGGGAAATGTCAGTGAGCGTTCCGATTTCAGTTCTAGAGCGATTCGCCCAATGAGTCCTTGATATTTAGTCGTTTTCAGCCAATTTTCTGGATTTTTGAAAAATTCACTTTTTTGTGAAAATATCCACTAAATGAGGGAATAATATGTGTGAGGGTACCCGAGGAGATTCCAAATGTGTGTGTGTAGAATATATATCCCACGGGGGTAAAATTGAAAAAAGTTGAAAAAATTTTTTTTTGGACTTAGTCATTTTACCGGCGTTTATCAGACTTTCAGATAGCGGAAATGTCAGTGAGCGTTCCGATTTCAGTTCCAGAACGATTCGCCCAATGAGTTCTTGATATTTAGTCGTTTTCAGCCAATTTTCAGAATTTTTGAAAATTTCACTTTTTTGTGAAAATATCCACTAAATGAGGGAATAATATATGTGAGGGTACCCCAGGAGAGTTCCAAATGTGTGTGGGTAGAATATATATCCCACATGTTTGAAATTGAAAAAAGTTGAAAAAAAAAATATGTTTGTACTTAGTCATATTTCCGGCGTTTATCAGACTTTCAGATAGGGGAAATGTCAGTGAGCGTTCCGATTTCAGTTCCAGAGCGATTCGCCCAGTCGTTTTCAGCCAATTTTCTGGATTTTTGAAAATTTCACTTTTTTGTGAAAATATCCACTAAATGAGGGAATAATATGTGTGTGAGGGTACCCCAGGAGAGTTCCAAATGTGTGTGGGTAGAACATATATCCCACGGGGGTAAAATTGAAAAAAGTTGAAAACTTTTTTTTCTTGGACTTAGTCATTTTTCCGGCGTTTATCAGACTTTCAGATAGGGGAAATGTCAGTGACCGTTCTGATTTCAGTTCCAGAGCGATTCGCCCAATGAGTCCTTGATATTTAGTCGTTTTCAGCCAATTTTCTGGATTTTTGAAAATTTCACTTTTTTGTGAAAATATCCACTAAATGAGGGAATAATATGTGTGAGGGGATCCCAGGAGAGTTCCAAATGTGTGTGGGTAGAATATATATCCCACGGGGGTAAAATTGAAAAAAGTTGAATACTTTTTTTTCTTGGACTTAGTCATTTTTCCGGCGTTTATCAGACTTTCAGATAGGGGAAATGTCAGTGAGGGTTCCGATTTCAGTTTCAGAACGATTCGCCCAATGAGTCCTTGATATTTAGTCGTTTCCAGCCAATTTTCAGAATTTTTGAAAATTTCACTTTTTTGTGAAAATATCCACTAAATGAGGGAATAATGTGTGCGAGGGTACCCCAGGAGAGTTCCAAATGTGTGTGGGTAGAATATATATCCCACGGGGGTAAAATTGAAAAAAGATGAAACATTTTTTGGGGGGATTTAGTCATTTTTCCGGCGTTTATCAGACTTTCAGATACGGGAAATGTCAGTGAGCGTTCCGATTTCAGTTCCAGAGCGATTCGCTCAATGAGTCCTTGATATTTAGTTGTTTTCAGCCAATTTTCTGGATTTTTGAAAATTTCACTTTTTTGTGAAAATATCCACTAAATGAGGGAATAATATGTGTGAGGGTACCCCAGGAGAGTTCCAAATGTGTGTCGGTAGAATATATATCCCACGGGGGTAAAATTGAAAAAAGTTGAACATTTTTTTGGGGGGATTTAGTCATTTTTCCAGCGTTGATCAGACTTTCAGATAGCGGAAATGTCAGTGAGCGTTCTGATTTCATTTCCAGAGCGATTCCCCCAATGAGTCCTTGATATTTTGTCGTTTTCACCCAATTTTCTGGATTTTTGAAAATTTCACTTTTTTGTGAAAATATCCACTAAATGAGGGAATAATATGTGTGAGGGTACCCCAGGAGAGTTCCAAATGTGTGTGGGTAGAATATATATCCCACGGGGGTAAAATTGAAAAAAGTTGAAAACTTTTTTTTCTTGGACTTAGTCATTTTTCCGGCGTTTATCAGACTTTCAGATAGGGGAAATGTCAGTGAGCGTTCCTATTTCAGTTCCAGAGCGATTCGCCCAATGAGTCCTTGATATTTAGTTGTTTTCAGCCAATTTTCTGGATTTTTGAAAATTTCACTTTTTTGTGAAAATATCCACTAAATGAGGGAATAATATGTGTGTGAGGGTACCCCAGGAGAGTTCCAAATGTGTGTGGGTAGAATATATATCTCACGGTGGTAAAATTGAAAAAAGTTGAAACATTTTTTTGGGGGATTTAGTCATTTTTCCGGCGTTTATCAGACTTTCAGATACGGGAAATGTCAGTGAGCGTTCCGATTTCAGTTCCAGAGCGATTCGCTCAATGAGTCCTTGATATTTAGTCGTTTCCAGCCAATTTTCAGAATTTTTGAAAATTTCACTTTTTTGTGAAAATATCCACTAAATGAGGGAATAATGTGTGCGAGGGTACCCCAGGAGAGTTCCAAATGTGTGTGGGTAGAATATATATCCCACGGGGGTAAAATTGAAAAAAGATGAAACATTTTTTGGGGGGATTTAGTCATTTTTCCGGCGTTTATCAGACTTTCAGATACGGGAAATGTCAGTGAGCGTTCCGATTTCAGTTCCAGAGCGATTCGCTCAATGAGTCCTTGATATTTAGTTGTTTTCAGCCAATTTTCTGGATTTTTGAAAATTTCACTTTTTTGTGAAAATATCCACTAAATGAGGGAATAATATGTGTGAGGGTACCCCAGGAGAGTTCCAAATGTGTGTCGGTAGAATATATATCCCACGGGGGTAAAATTGAAAAAAGTTGAACATTTTTTGGGGGGGATTTAGTCATTTTTCCGGCGTTGATCATACTTTCAGATAGCGGAAATGTCAGTGAGCGTTCCGATTTCATTTCCAGAGCGATTCCCCCAATGAGTCCTTGATATTTTGTCGTTTTCACCCAATTTTCTGGATTTTTGAAAATTTCACTTTTTTGTGAAAATATCCACTAAATGAGGGAATAATATGTGTGAGGGTACCCCAGGAGAGTTCCAAATGTGTGTGGGTAGAATATATATCCCACGGGGGTAAAATTGAAAAAAGTTGAAAACTTTTTTTTCTTGGACTTAGTCATTTTTCCGGCGTTTATCAGACTTTCAGATAGGGGAAATGTCAGTGAGCGTTCCTATTTCAGTTCCAGAGCGATTCGCCCAATGAGTCCTTGATATTTAGTTGTTTTCAGCCAATTTTCTGGATTTTTGAAAATTTCACTTTTTTGTGAAAATATCCACTAAATGAGGGAATAATATGTGTGTGAGGGTACCCCAGGAGAGTTCCAAATGTGTGTGGGTAGAACATATATCCCACGGGGGTAAAATTGAAAAAAGTTGAAAACTTTTTTTTCTTGGACTTAGTCATTTTTCCGGCGTTTATCAGAATTTCAGATAGGGGAAATGTCAGTGAGCGTTCCGATTTCAGTTTCAGAACGATTCGCCCAATGAGTCCTTGATATTTAGTCGTTTCCAGCCAATTTTCAGAATTTTTGAAAATTTCACTTTTTTGTGAAAATATCCACTAAATGAGGGAATAATGTGTGCGAGGGTACCCCAGGAGAGTTCCAAATGTGTGTGGGTAGAATATATATCCCACGGGGGTAAAATTGAAAAAAGTTGAAACATTTTTTTGGGGGATTTAGTCATTTTTCCGGCGTTTATCAGACTTTCAGATACGGGAAATGTCAGTGAGCGTTCCGATTTCAGTTCCAGAGCGATTCGCTCAATGAGTCCTTGATATTTAGTTGTTTTCAGCCAATTTTCTGGATTTTTGAAAATTTCACTTTTTTGTGAAAATATCCACTAAATGAGGGAATAATATGTGTGAGGGTACCCCAGGAGAGTTCCAAATGTGTGTGGGTAGAATATATATCCCACGGGGGTAAAATTGAAAAAAGTTGAACATTTTTTTTGGGGGATTTAGTCATTTTTCCGGCGTTTATCAGACTTTCAGATAGCGGAAATGTCAGTGAGCGTTCCGATTTCATTTCCAGAGCGATTCCCCCAATGAGTCCTTGATATTTAGTTGTTTTCACCCAATTTTCTGGATTTTTGAAAATTTCACTTTTTTGTGAAAATATCCACTAAATGAGGGAATAATATGTGTGTGAGGGTACCCCAGGAGAGTTCCAAATGTGTGTGGGTAGAACATATATCCCACGGGGGTAAAATTGAAAAAAGTTGAAAACTTTTTTTTCTTGGACTTAGTCATTTTTCCGGCGTTTATCAGAATTTCAGATAGGGGAAATGTCAGTGAGCGTTCTGATTTCAGTTCCAGAGCGATTCGCCCAATGAGTCCTTGATATTTAGTTGTTTTCAGCCAATTTTCTGGATTTTTGAAAATTTCACTTTTTTGTGAAAATATCCACTAAATGAGGGAATAATATGTGTGAGGGGATCCCAGGAGAGTTCCAAATGTGTGTGGGTAGAATATATATCCCACGGGGGTAAAATTGAAAAAAGTTGAAAACTTTTTTTTCTTGGACTTAGTCATTTTTCCGGCGTTTATCAGACTTTCAGATAGGGGAAATGTCAGTGAGCGTTCCTATTTCAGTTCCAGAGCGATTCGCCCAATGAGTCCTTGATATTTAGTTGTTTTCAGCCAATTTTCTGGATTTTTGAAAATTTCACTTTTTTGTGAAAATATCCACTAAATGAGGGAATAATATGTGTGTGAGGGTACCCCAGGAGAGTTCCAAATGTGTGTGGGTAGAATATATATCTCACGGTGGTAAAATTGAAAAAAGTTGAAACATTTTTTTGGGGGATTTAGTCATTTTTCCGGCGTTTATCAGACTTTCAGATACGGGAAATGTCAGTGAGCGTTCCGATTTCAGTTCCAGAGCGATTCGCTCAATGAGTCCTTGATATTTAGTCGTTTCCAGCCAATTTTCAGAATTTTTGAAAATTTCACTTTTTTGTGAAAATATCCACTAAATGAGGGAATAATGTGTGCGAGGGTACCCCAGGAGAGTTCCAAATGTGTGTGGGTAGAATATATATCCCACGGGGGTAAAATTGAAAAAAGATGAAACATTTTTTGGGGGGATTTAGTCATTTTTCCGGCGTTTATCAGACTTTCAGATACGGGAAATGTCAGTGAGCGTTCCGATTTCAGTTCCAGAGCGATTCGCTCAATGAGTCCTTGATATTTAGTTGTTTTCAGCCAATTTTCTGGATTTTTGAAAATTTCACTTTTTTGTGAAAATATCCACTAAATGAGGGAATAATATGTGTGAGGGTACCCCAGGAGAGTTCCAAATGTGTGTCGGTAGAATATATATCCCACGGGGGTAAAATTGAAAAAAGTTGAACATTTTTTTGGGGGGATTTAGTCATTTTTCCGGCGTTGATCAGACTTTCAGATAGCGGAAATGTCAGTGAGCGTTCCGATTTCATTTCCAGAGCGATTCCCCCAATGAGTCCTTGATATTTTGTCGTTTTCACCCAATTTTCTGGATTTTTGAAAATTTCACTTTTTTGTGAAAATATCCACTAAATGAGGGAATAATATGTGTGAGGGTACCCCAGGAGAGTTCCAAATGTGTGTGGGTAGAATATATATCCCACGGGGGTAAAATTGAAAAAAGTTGAAACATTTTTTTGGGGGATTTAGTCATTTTTCCGGCGTTTATCAGACTTTCAGATACGGGAAATGTCAGTGAGCGTTCCGATTTCAGTTCCAGAGCGATTCGCTCAATGAGTCCTTGATATTTCGTTGTTTTCAGCCAATTTTCTGGATTTTTGAAAATTTCACTTTTTTGTGAAAATATCCACTAAATGAGGGAATAATATGTGTGAGGGTACCCCAGGAGAGTTCCAAATGTGTGTGGGTAGAATATATATCCCACTGGGGTAAAATTGAAAAAAGTTGAACATTTTTTTTTGGGGATTTAGTCATTTTTCCGGTGTTTATCAGACTTTCAGATAGCGGAAATGTCAGTGAGCGTTCCGATTTCATTTCCAGAGCGATTCCCCCAATGAGTCCTTGATATTTTGTCGTTTTCACCCAATTTTCTGGATTTTTGAAAATTTCACTTTTTTGTGAAAATATCCACTAAATGAGGGAATAATATGTGTGAGGGTACCCCAGGAGAGTTCCAAATGTGTGTGGGTAGAATATATATCCCACGGGGGTAAAATTGAAAAAAGTTGAAAACTTTTTTTTCTTGGACTTAGTCATTTTTCCGGCGTTTATCAGACTTTCAGATAGGGGAAATGTCAGTGAGTGTTCCTATTTCAGTTCCAGAGCGATTCGCCCAATGAGTCCTTGATATTTAGTTGTTTTCAGCCAATTTTCTGGATTTTTGAAAATTTCACTTTTTTGTGAAAATATCCACTAAATGAGGGAATAATATGTGTGTGAGGGTACCCCAGGAGAGTTCCAAATGTGTGTGGGTAGAACATATATCCCACGGGGGTAAAATTGAAAAAAGTTGAAAACTTTTTTTTCTTGGACTTAGTCATTTTTCCGGCGTTTATCAGAATTTCAGATAGGGGAAATGTCAGTGAGCGTTCTGATTTCAGTTCCAGAGCGATTCGCCAAATGAGTCCTTGATATTTAGTTGTTTTCAGCCAATTTTCTGGATTTTTGAAAATTTCACTTTTTTGTGAAAATATCCACTAAATGAGGGAATAATATGTGTGAGGGGATCCCAGGAGAGTTCCAAATGTGTGTGGGTAGAATATATATCCCACGGGGGTAAAATTGAAAAAAGTTGAATACTTTTTTTTCTTGGACTTAGTCATTTTTCCGGCGTTTATCAGACTTTCAGATAGGGGAAATGTCAGTGAGCGTTCCGATTTCAGTTTCAGAACGATTCGCCCAATGAGTCCTTGATATTTAGTCGTTTCCAGCCAATTTTCAGAATTTTTGAAAATTTCACTTTTTTGTGAAAATATCCACTAAATGAGGGAATAATGTGTGCGAGGGTACCCCAGGAGAGTTCCAAATGTGTGTGGGTAGAATATATATGCCACGGGGGTAAAATTGAAAAAAGTTGAAACATTTTTTTGGGGGATTTAGTCATTTTTCCGGCGTTTATCAGACTTTCAGATACGGGAAATGTCAGTGAGCGTTCCGATTTCAGTTCCAGAGCGATTCGCTCAATGAGTCCTTGATATTTAGTTGTTTTCAGCCAATTTTCTGGATTTTTGAAAATTTCACTTTTTTGTGAAAATATCCACTAAATGAGGGAATAATATGTGTGAGGGTACCCCAGGAGAGTTCCAAATGTGTGTGGGTAGAATATATATCCCACGGGGGTAAAATTGAAAAAAGTTGAACATTTTTTTTGGGGGATTTAGTCATTTTTCCGGCGTTTATCAGACTTTCAGATAGCGGAAATGTCAGTGAGCGTTCCGATTTCATTTCCAGAGCGATTCCCCCAATGAGTCCTTGATATTTTGTCGTTTTCACCCAATTTTCTTGATTTTTGAAAATTTCACTTTTTTGTGAAAATATCCACTAAATGAGGGAATAATATGTGTGAGGGTACCCCAGGAGAGTTCCAAATGTGTGTGGGTAGAATATATATCCCACGGGGGTAAAATTGAAAAAAGTTGAAAACTTTTTTTTCTTGGACTTAGTCATTTTTCCGGCGTTTATCAGACTTTCAGATAGGGGAAATGTCAGTGAGCGTTCCTATTTCAGTTCCAGAGCGATTCGCCCAATGAGTCCTTGATATTTAGTTGTTTTCAGCCAATTTTCTGGATTTTTGAAAATTTCACTTTTTTGTGAAAATATCCACTAAATGAGGGAACAATATGTGTGAGGGTACCCCAGGAGAGTTCCAAATGTGTGTGGGTAGAATATATATCCCACGGGGGTAAAATTGAAAGAAGTTGAAATTTTTTTGGGGGGGATTTAGTCATTTTTCCGGCGTTTATCAAACTTTCAGATAGGGGAAATGTCAGTGAGCGTTCCGATTTCAGTTCCAGATCGATTCGCCGGATGAGTCCTTGATATTTCGTCGTTTTCAGGCAATTTTCTGAATTTTTGAAAATTTCACTTTTTTGTGAAAATATCCACTAAATGAGGGAATAATATGTGTGAGGGTACCCCAGGAGAGTTCCAAATGTGTGTGGGTAGAATATATATCCCACATGGTTGAAATTGAAAAAAGTTGAAAAAAAAAAAATTTTTGTACTTAGTCATATTTCCAGCTTTTATCAGACTTTCAGATAGGGGAAATATCAGTGAGCATTCCGATTTCAGTTCCAGAGCGACTCGCCGGATGGGTCCTTGATATTTTGTCGTTTTCAGCCAATTTTCTGAATTTTTGAAAATTTCACTTTTTTTGTGAAAATATCCAGTAAATGAGGGAATAATATGTGTGAGGGTACCCCAGGAGAGTTCCAAATGTGTGTGGGTAGAATATATATCCCACAGGTTTAAAATTGAAAAAAGCTTAAAAAAAATTTTTTTTTGTACTTAGTCATTTTTCCGGTGTTTATCAGACATTCAGATAGGGGAAATGTCAGTGAGCGTTCCGATTTCAGTTCCAGATCGATTCGCCGGATGAGTCCTTGATATTTCGTAGTTTTCAGGCAATTTTCTGAATTTTTGAAAATTTCACTTTTTTGTGAAAATATCCACTTTTAAATGAGGGAATAATATGTGTGAGGGTACCCCAGGAGAGTTCCAAATGTGTGTGAGTAGAATATATATCCCACATGGTTGAAATTGAAAAAAGTTGAAAAAAAAATATTTTTGTACTTAGTCATATTTCCAGCTTTTATCAGACTCTCAGATAGGGGAAATGTCAGTGAGCGTTCTGATTTCAGTTCCAGAGCGATTCGCCCAATGAGTCCTTCCTATTTTGTCGCTTTCAGCCAAATTTCTGGATTTTTGAAAATTCACTTTTTTGTGAAAATATCCACTAAATGAGGGAACAATATGTGTGAGGGTACCCCAGGAGAGTTCCAATGTGTGTGGGTAGAATATATATCCCACGGGGGTAAAATTGAAAAAAGTTGAAAATGTTTTTTGGGGGATTTAGTCATTTTTCCGGGGTTTATCAGACTTTCAGATAGGGGAAATGTCAGTGAGTGTTCCGATTTCAGTTCCAGAGCGATTCGCCCAATGAGTCCTTGATATTTAGTCGTTTTCAGCCAATTTTCTGGATTTTTGAAAATTTACTTTTTTGTGAAAATATCCACTAAATGAGGGAATAATATGTGTGAGGGTATCCCAGGAGAGTTCCAAATGTGTGTGGGTAGAATATATATCCCACGGGGGTAAAATTGAAAAAAGTTGAAAATTTTTTTTTGGGGATTTAGTCATTTTTCCGGCGTTTATCAGACTTTCAGATAGGGGAAACGTCAGTGAGCGTTCCGATTTCAGTTCCAGAGCGATTCGCTCAATGAGTCCTTGATATTTAGTCGTTTTCAGCCAATTTTCTGGATTTTTGAAAATTTCACTTTTTTGTGAAAATATCCACTAAATGAGGCAATAATATGTGTGAGGGTTTCCCAGGAGAGTTCCAAATGTGTGTGGGTAGAATATATATCCCACAGGGTAAAATTGAAAAAAGTTGAAAAAAATTTTTTTTTGTACTTAGTAATTTTTCCGACGTTTATCAAACTTTCAGATAGCAGAAAAGTCAGTGAGCGTTCCGATTTCAGTTCCAGATCGATTCACGCAATGAGTCCTTGATATTTAGTCGTTTTCAGGCAATTTTCTGGATTTTTGAAAATTTCACTTTTTTGTGAAAATATCCACTAAATGAGGGAATAATATGTGTGAGGGTACCCCAGGAGAGTTCCAAATGTGTGTGGGTAGAATATATATCCCACGGGGATAAAATTGAAAAAAGTTGAAACTTTTTTTTTTTGGATTTAGTCATTTTTCCCGCGTTTATCAGACTTTCAGATAGGGGAAATGTCAGTGAGCGTTCCGATTTCAGTTCCAGAGTGATTCGCCCAATGAGTCCTTGATATTTAGTCGTTTTCAGCCAATTTTCGGGATTTTTGAAAATTTCACTTTTTTGTGAAAATATCCACTAAATGAGGGAATAATATGTGTGAGGGCACCCCAGGAGAGTTACAAATGTGTGTGGGTAGAATATATATCCCACGGGGTAAAATTGAAAAAAGTTGAAAAAATTTTTTTTTGGGATTTAGTCATTTTTCCGGCGTTTATCAGACTTTCAGATAGGGGAAACGTCAGTGAGCGTTCCGATTTCAGTTCCAGAGCGATTCGCCCCATGAGTCCTTGATATTTAGTCGTTTTGAGCCAATTTTCTGGATTTTTGAAAATTTCACTTTTTTGTGAAAATATCCACTAAATCAGGGAATAATATGTGTGAGGGTACCCCAGGAGAGTTCCAAATGTGTGTGGGTAGAATATATATCCCACGGGGATAAAATTGAAAAAAGTTGAAACTTTTTTTTTTTGGATTCAGTCATTTTTCCCGCGTTTATCAGACTTTCAGATAGGGGAAATGTCAGTGAGCGTTCCGATTTCAGTTCCAGAGCTATTCGCCCAATGATTCCTTGATATTTTTTTTCGTTTTCAGCCAATTTTCTGAATTTTTGAAAATATCACTTTTTTGTGAAAATATCCACTAAATGAGGGAATAAAATGTGTGAGGGTAACACAGGAGAATTCAAAATGTGTGTGGGTAGAATATATATCCCACGGGGGTAAAATTGAAAAAAGTTGAAAAAAAATTTTTTGGGACATACTCATTTTTCCGGCGTTTATGAGACTTTCACATAGGGGAAATGTCAGTGAGCGTTCCGATTTCAGTTTCAGAGCGATTCGCCCAATGAGTCTTTGATATTTCGTCTTTTTCAGGCAAATTTCTGAATTTTTGAAAATTTCACTTTTTTGTGAAAATATCCACTAAATGAGGGAATAATATGTGTGAGGGTACCCCAGGAGAGTTGCAAATGTGTGTGGGTAGAATATATATCCCACGGGGGTAAAATCGAAAAAAGTTGAAAAAAATTTTTTTGGGGACTTAGTCATTTTTCCGGCGTTTATCAGACTTTCAGTTAGGGGAAATGTCAGTGAGCGTTCTGATTTCAGTTCCAGAGCGTTTCGCCCAATGAGTCCTTGATATTTCGTAGTTTTCATGCAATTTTCTGAATTTTTGAAAATTTCACTTTTTTGTGAAAATATCCACTAAATGAGGGAATAATATGTGTGAGGGTACCCCAGGAGAGTTCCAAATGTGTGTGGGTAGAATATATATCCCACGGGGGTAAAATTGAAAAAAGTTTTAAAAATTTTTTGGGGGGATTTAGCCATTTTTCCAGCGTTTATCAGACTTTCAGATAGGGGAAATGTCAGTGAGCGTTCCGATTTCAGTTCCAGAGCGATTCGCCCAATGAGTCCTTGATATTTCGTCGTTTTCAGGCAATTTTCTGAATTTTTGAAAATTTCACTTTTTTGTGAAAATATCTATTAAATGAGGGAATAATATGTGTGAGGGTACCCCAGGAGAGTTCCAAATGTGTGTGGGTAGAATATATATGCCACGGGGGTAAAATTGAAAAAGGTTGAAAAAATTTTTTTTTTTTAACTTAAGTCATTTTTTCGGCGTTTATCAGCCTTTCAGATAGGGGAAATGTCAGTGAGCGTTCCGATTTCAGTTCCAGAGTGATTCGCCCAATGAGTCCTTGATATTTTGTTGTTTTCAGCCAATTTTCTGAATTTTTGAAATTTTCACTTATTTGTGAAAATATCCACTAAATGAGGGAATAATATGTGTAAGGGTACCACAGGAGAGTTCAAAATGTGTGTGGGCAGAATATATATCCCACGGGGGTAAAATTGAAAAAAGTTGAAAAAAAATTTTTTTGGACATACTCATTTTTCTGGCGTTTATCAGACTTTCACATAGGGGAAATGTCAGTGAGCGTTCCGATTTCAGTTTCAGAGCGATTCTCCCAATGAGTCTTTGATATTTCGTCGTTTTCAGGCAATTTTCTGAATTTTTGAAAATTTCACTTTTTTGTGAAAATATCCACTAAATGAGGGAATAATATGTGTGAGGGTACCCCAGGAGAGTTGCAAATGTGTGTGGGTAGAATATATATCCCACGGGGGTAAAATCGAAAAAAGTTGAAAAAAATTTTTTTTGGGACTTAGTCAATTTTACGGCGTTTATCAGACTTTCAGTTAGGGGAAATGTCAGTGAGCGTTCTGATTTCAGTTCCAGAGCGTTTCGCCCAATGAGTCTTTGATATTTCGTCGTTTTCAGGCAATTTTCTGAATTTTTGAAAATTTCACTTTTTTGTGAAAATATCCACTAAATGAGGGAATAATATGTGTGAGGGTACCCCAGGAGAGTTCCAAATGTGTGTGGGTAGAATATATATCCCACGGGGGTAAAATTGAAAAAAGTTGAAAAATTTTTTTTGGGGATTTAGTCATTTTTTCGGCGTTTATCAGACTTTCAGATAGGGGAAATATCAGTGAGCGTTCCGATTTTAGTTCCAGAGCGATTCGCCCAATGAGACCTGGATATTTCATTGTTTTCATCCAATTTTCTGAATTTTTGAAAATTTCACTTATTTGTGAAAATATCCACTAAATGAGGGAATAATATGTGTGAGGGTACCACAGGAGAATTCAAAATGTGTGTGGGTAGAATATATATCCCACGGGGGTAAAATTGAAAAAAGTTGAAAAATTTTTTTTTTTGGACTTAGTCATTTTTCCAGCGTTTATCAGACTTTCACATAGGGGAAATGTCAGTGAGCATTCCGATTTCAGTTCCAGAGCGATTCGCCCAATGAGTCTTTGATATTTCGTCGTTTTCAGGCAATTTTCTGAATTTTTGAAAATTTCACTTTTTTGTGAAAATATCCACTAAATGAGGGAATAATATGTGTGAGGGTACCCCAGGAGAGTTCCAAATGTGTGTGGGTAGAATATATATCCCACGGGGGTAAAATTGAAAAAAGTTGAAAAATTTTTTTTTTTGGACTTAGTCATTTTTCCAGCGTTTATCAGACTTTCACATAGGGGAAATGTCAGTGAGGGTTCCGATTTCAGTTCCAGAGCGATTCGCCCAATGAGACCTTGATATTTAGTCGTTTTCAGCCAATTTTCTGAATTTTTGAAAATTTCACTTATTTGTGAAAATATCCGCTAAATGAGGGAATAACATGTGTGAGGGTACCACAGGAGAATTCCAAATGTGTGTGGGTAGAATATATATCCCACGGGGGTAAAATTGAAAAAAGTTGAAAAAATTTTTTGGGGGGATTTAGCCATTTTTCCAGCGTTTATCAGACTTTCAGATAGGGGAAATGTCAGTGAGCGTTCCGATTTCAGTTCGAGAGCAATTCGCCCAATGAGTCCTTGCTATTTTGTCGTTTTCAGCCAATTTTCTGAATTTTTTAAAATTTCACTTATTTGTGAAAATATCCACTAAATGAGGGAATAAAATGTGTGAGGGTACCACAGGAGAATTCAAAATGTGTGTGGGTAGAATATATATCCCACGTGGGTAAAATTGAAAAAAGTAAAAAAAAAATTCTTTTTTGGACGTAGTCATTTTTCCGGCGTTTATCAGACTTTCAGATAGGGGAAATGTCATTGATCGTTCCGATTTCAGTTCCAGAGTGATTCGACCAATGCGTCTTTGATATTTCGTCGTTTTCAGGCAATTTTCTGGATTTTTGAAAATTTCACTTTTTTGTGAAAATATCCACTAAATGAGTGAATAATATGTGTGAGGGTACCCCAGGAGAGTTCCAAATGTGTGTGGGTAGAATATACATCCCACGGGGGTAAAATTGAAAAAAGTTGAAAAATTTTTCTTTTTTGGACTTAGTCATTTTTCCGGCGTTTATCAGACTTTCACATAGGGGAAATGTCAGTGAGCATTCCGATTTCAGTTCCAGAGCGATTTGCCCAATGAGTCCTTGATATTTAGTCGTTTTCAGCCAATTTTCTGGATTTTTGAAAACTTCACTTATTTGTGAAAATATCCACTAAATGAGTGAATAATATGTGTGAGGGTACCCCAGGAGAGTTCCAAATGTGTGTGGGTAGAATATATATCCCACGGGGATAAAATTGAGAAAAGTTGAAACATTTTTTTTTGGATTTAGTCATTTTTCCGGCGTTTATCAGACTTTCAGATAGGTGAAATGTCAGTGAGCGTTCCGCTTTCAGTTCCAGAGCGATTCGCCAAATGAGTCCTTGATACTTCGTTATTTTCAGGCAATTTTCTGAATTTTTGAAAATTTCACTTTTTTGTGAAAATATCCACTAAATGAGGGAATAATATGCGTGAGGGTACCCCAGGAGAGTTCCAAATGTGTGTGGGTAGAATATATATCCCACGGGGTAAAATTGAAAAAAGTTGAAAATTTTTTTGGAGGGGATTTATTCATTTTTCCGGCGTTTATCAGACTTTCAGATAGGGGAAATGTCAGTGAGCGTTCCGATTTCAGTTCCAGAGCGATTCGCCCAATGAGTCCTTGATATTTCTTCGTTTTCAGCCAATTTTGTGAATTTTTGAAAATTTCACTTTTTGTGAAAATATCCACTAAATGAGGGAATAATATGTGTGAGGGTACCCCAGGAGAGTTCCAAATGTGTGTGGGTAGAATATATATCCCACGGGGGTAAAATTGAAAAAAGTTGAAAAATTTTTTTTGGGGATTTAGTCATTTTTCCGGCGTTTATCAGACTTTCAGATAGGGGAAATATCAGTGAGCGTTCCGATTTTAGTTCCAGAGCGATTCGCCCAATGAGACCTGGATATTTCATTGTTTTCATCCAATTTTCTGAATTTTTGAAAATTTCACTTATTTGTGAAAATATCCACTAAATGAGGGAATAATATGTGTGAGGGTACCACAGGAGAATTCAAAATGTGTGTGGGTAGAATATATATCCCACGGGGGTAAAATTGAAAAAAGTTGAAAAATTTTTTTTTTTGGACTTAGTCATTTTTCCAGCGTTTATCAGACTTTCACATAGGGGAAATGTCAGTGAGCATTCCGATTTCAGTTCCAGAGCGATTCGCCCAATGAGTCTTTGATATTTCGTCGTTTTCAGGCAATTTTCTGAATTTTTGAAAATTTCACTTTTTTGTGAAAATATCCACTAAATGAGGGAATAATATGTGTGAGGGTACCCCAGGAGAGTTCCAAATGTGTGTGGGTAGACTATATATCCCACGGGGGTAAAATTGAAAAAAGTTGAAAAATTTTTTTTTTTGGACTTAGTCATTTTTCCAGCGTTTATCAGACTTTCACATAGGGGAAATGTCAGTGAGGGTTCCGATTTCAGTTCCAGAGCGATTCGCCCAATGAGACCTTGATATTTAGTCGTTTTCAGCCAATTTTCTGAATTTTTGAAAATTTCACTTATTTGTGAAAATATCCGCTAAATGAGGGAATAATATGTGTGAGGGTACCACAGGAGAATTCCAAATGTGTGTGGGTAGAATATATATCCCACGGGGGTAAAATTGAAAAAAGTTGAAAAAATTTTTTGGGGGGATTTAGCCATTTTTCCAGCGTTTATCAGACTTTCAGATAGGGGAAATGTCAGTGAGCGTTCCGATTTCAGTTCGAGAGCGATTCGCCCAATGAGTCCTTGCTATTTTGTCGTTTTCAGCCAATTTTCTGAATTTTTTAAAATTTCACTTATTTGTGAAAATATCCACTAAATGAGGGAATAAAATGTGTGAGGGTACCACAGGAGAATTCAAAATGTGTGTGGGTAGAATATATATCCCACGTGGGTAAAATTGAAAAAAGTAAAAAAAAAATTCTTTTTTGGACGTAGTCATTTTTCCGGCGTTTATCAGACTTTCAGATAGGGGAAATGTCATTGATCGTTCCGATTTCAGTTCCAGAGCGATTCGACCAATGCGTCTTTGATATTTCGTCGTTTTCAGGCAATTTTCTGGATTTTTGAAAATTTCACTTTTTTGTGAAAATATCCACTAAATGAGTGAATAATATGTGTGAGGGTACCCCAGGAGAGTTCCAAATGTGTGTGGGTAGAATATACATCCCACGGGGGTAAAATTGAAAAAAGTTGAAAAATTTTTCTTTTTTGGACTTAGTCATTTTTCCGGCGTTTATCAGACTTTCACATAGGGGAAATGTCAGTGAGCATTCCGATTTCAGTTCCAGAGCGATTTGCCCAATGAGTCCTTGATATTTAGTCGTTTTCAGCCAATTTTCTGGATTTTTGAAAACTTCACTTATTTGTGAAAATATCCACTAAATGAGTGAATAATATGTGTGAGGGTACCCCAGGAGAGTTCCAAATGTGTGTGGGTAGAATATATATCCCACGTGGATAAAATTGAAAAAAGTTGAAACATTTTTTTTTTGGGATTTAGTCATTTTTCCGGCGTTTATCAGACTTTCAGATAGGGGAAATGTCAGTGAGCGTTCTGATTTCAGTTCCAGAGCGATTCGCCGGATGGGTCCTTGACATTTCGTCGTTCTCATGCGATTTTCAGAATTTTTGAAAATTTCACTTTTTTGTGAAAATATCCACTAAATGAGGGAATAATATGTGTGAGGGTACCCCAGGAGAGTTCCAAATGAGTGTGGGTAGAATATACATCCCACGGGGGTAAAATTGAAAAAAGTTGAAAAATTTTTCTTTTTTGGACTTAGTCATTTTTCCGGCGTTTATCAGACTTTCACATAGGGGAAATGTCAGTGAGCATTCCGATTTCAGTTCCAGAGCGATTTGCCCAATGAGTCCTTGATATTTAGTCGTTTTCAGCCAATTTTCTGGATTTTTGAAAACTTCACTTATTTGTGAAAATATCCACTAAATGAGTGAATAATATGTGTGAGGGTACCCCAGGAGAGTTCCAAATGTGTGTGGGTAGAATATATATCCCACGGGGATAAAATTGAGAAAAGTTGAAACATTTTTTTTTGGATTTAGTCATTTTTCCGGCGTTTATCAGACTTTCAGATAGGTGAAATGTCAGTGAGCGTTCCGCTTTCAGTTCCAGAGCGATTCGCCAAATGAGTCCTTGATACTTCGTTATTTTCAGGCAATTTTCTGAATTTTTGAAAATTTCACTTTTTTGTGAAAATATCCACTAAATGAGGGAATAATATGCGTGAGGGTACCCCAGGAGAGTTCCAAATGTGTGTGGGTAGAATATATATCCCACGGGGTAAAATTGAAAAAAGTTGAAAATTTTTTTGGAGGGGATTTATTCATTTTTCCGGCGTTTATCAGACTTTCAGATAGGGGAAATGTCAGTGAGCGTTCCGATTTCAGTTCCAGAGCGATTCGCCCAATGAGTCCTTGATATTTCTTCGTTTTCAGCCAATTTTGTGAATTTTTGAAAATTTCACTTTTTGTGAAAATATCCACTAAATGAGGGAATAATATGTGTGAGGGTACCCCAGGAGAGTTCCAAATGTGTGTGGGTAGAATATATATCCCACGGGGATAAAATTGAAAAAAGTTGAAACTTTTTTTTTTTGGATTTAGTCATTTTTCCGGCGTTTATCAGACTTTCAGATAGGGGAAATGTCAGTGAGCGTTCCGATTTCAGTTCCAGAGCGATTCGCCCAATGAGTCCTTGATATTTCGTTATTTTCAGGCAATTTTCTGAATTTTTGAAAATTTCACTTTTTTGTGAAAATATCCACTATTAGTGTGAGGGTACCCCAGGAGAGTTCCAAATGTGTGTGGGTAGAATATATATCCCACGGGGTAAAATTGAAAAAAGTTGAAACATTTTTTTGTGGGGATTTAGTCATTTTTCCGGCGTTTATCAGACTTTCAGATAGGGGAAATATTACTGAGCGTTCCGATTTCAGTTCCAGAGCGATTCGCCCAGTGAGTCCTTGATATTTTGTTATTTTCAGGCAATTTTCTGAATTTTTGAAAATTTCACATTTTTGTGAAAATATCCTCTAAATGAGGGAATAATATGTGTGAGGGTACCCCAGGAGAGTTCCAAATGTGTGTGGGTAGAATTTATATCCCACCGGGTAAAATTGAAAAAAGTTGAAAAAAATTTTTTGGTGGATTTAGTCATTTTTCTGGCGTTTATCAGACTTTCAGATAGGGGAATGTCCGTGAGCGTTCCGATTTCAGTTCCAGAGCAATTCGCCGGATGGGTCCTTGACATTTCGTCGTTCTCAGGCGATTTTCAGAATTTTTGAAAATTTCACTTTTTTGTGCAAATATCCACTAAATGAGGGAATAATATGTGTGAGGGTACCCCAGGAGAGTTCCAAATGTGTGTGGGTAAAATATATATCCCACGGGGGTAAAATTGAAAAAAGTTGAAACATTTTTTTTTTTTGGATTTAGTCATTTTTCCGGCGTTTATCAGACTTTCAGATAGGGGAAATGTCAGTGAGCGTTCTGATTTCAGTTCCAGAGCGATTCGCCGGATGGGTCCTTGACATTTCGTCGTTCTCAGGTGATTTTCAGAGTTTTTGAAAATTTCACTTTTTTGTGAAAATATCCACTAAATGAGGGAATAATATGTGTGAGAGTTCCAAATGTGTGTGGGTAGAATATATATCCCACGGGGGTAAAATTGAAAAAAGTTGAAAAAAATTTTTTTTTGGACTTAAGTCATTTTTTCGGCGTTTATCAGGCTTTCAGATAGGGGAAATGTCAGTAAGCGTTCCGATTTCAGTTCCAGAGCGATTCGCCCAATGAGTCCTTGACATTTCGTCGTTTTCAGCCAATTTTCAGAATTTTTGAAAATTTCACTAATTTGTGAAAATATCCACTAAATGAGGGAATAATATGTGTGAGGGTACCCCAGGAGAGTTCCAAATGTGTGTGGGTAGAATATATATCCCACGGGGATAAAATTGAAAAAAGTTGAAACATTTTTTTTTTTGGATTTAGTCATTTTTCCGGCGTTTATCAGACTTTCAGATAGGGGAAATGTCAGTGAGCGTTCCGCTTTCAGTTCCAGAGCGATTCGCCCAATGAGTCCTTGATATTTCGTTATTTTCAGGCAATTTTCTGAATTTTTGAAAATTTCACTTTTTTGTGAAAATATCCACTAAATGAGGGAATAATATGTGTGAGGGTACCCCAGGAGAGTTCCAAATGTGTGTGGGTAGAATATATATCCCACGGGGTAAAATTGAAAAAAGTTGAAAATTTTTTGGGGGGGGATTTAGTCATTTTTCCGGCGTTGATCAGACTTTCAGATAGGGGAAATGTCAGTGAGCGTTCCGATTTCTGTTCCAGAGCGATTCGCCCAATGAGTCCTTGATATTTAGTAGTTTTCAGCCAATTTTCTGGATTTTTGAAAACTTCACTTATTTGTGAAAATATCCACTAAATGAGTGAATAATACGTGTGAGGGTACCCCAGGAGAGTTCCAAATGTGTGTGGGTAGAATATATATACCATGGGGGTAAAATTGAAAAAAGTTGAAAAAAATTTTTTTTTGGACTTAAGTCATTTTTTCGGCGTTTATCAGACTTTCAGATAGGGGAAATGTCAGTGAGCGTTCCGATTTCAGTTCCAGAGCGATTCGCCCAATGAGTCCTTGACATTTCGTCATTTTCAGCCAATTTTCAGAATTTTTGAAAATTTCACTAATTTGTGAAAATATCCACTAAATGAGGGAATAATATGTGTGAGGGTATGCCAGGAGAGTTCCAAATGTGTGTGGGTAGAATATATATCCCACGGGGTAAAATTGAAAAAAGTTGAAAATTTTTTGGGGGGGGATTTAGTCATTTTTCCGGCGTTTATCAGACTTTCAGATAGGGGAAATGTCAGTGAGCGTTCCGATTTCAGTTCCAGAGCGATTCGCCCAATGAGTCCTTGATATTGTCGTTTTCAGCCAATTTTCTGGATTTTTGAAAATTTCACTTTTTTGTGAAAATATCCACTAAATGAGTGAATAATATGTGTGAGGGTACCCCAGGAGAGTTCCAAATGTGTGTGGGTAGAATATATATACCAAGGGGGTAAAATTGAAAAAAGTTGAAAAAAATTTTTTTTTGGACTTAAGTCATTTTTCCGGCGTTTATCAGACTTTCAGATAGGGGAAATATTAGTGAGCGTTCCGATTTCAGTTCCAGAGCGATTCGCCCAATGAGTCCTTGATATTTTGTTATTTTCAGGCAATTTTCTGAATTTTTGAAAATTTCACATTTTTGTGAAAATATCCACTAAATGAGGGAATAATATGTGTGAGGGTACTCCAGGAGAGTTCCAAATGTGTGTGGGTAGAATATATATCCCACGGGGTAAAATTGAAAAAAGTTGAAAAAAAATTTTTGGTGGATTTAGTCATTTTTCCGGCGTTTATCAGACTTTCACATAAGGGAAATGTCAGTGAGCATTCCGATTTAAGTTCCAGAGCGATTCGCCCAATGAGTCCTTCATATTTAGTCGTTTTCAGCCAATTTTCTGGATTTTTGAAAATTTCACTTTTTTGTGAAAATATCCACTAAATGAGGGAATAATATGTGTGAGGGTACCCCAGGAGAGTTCCAAATGAGTGTGGGTAGAATATATATCCCACGGGGGTAAAATTGAAAAAAGTTGAAAAATGTTTTTTTTTTGGACTTAGTCATTTTTCCGGCGTTTATCAGACTTTTACATAGGGGAAATGTCAGTGAGCATTCCGATTTCAGTTCCAGAGCGATTTGCCCAATGAGTCCTTGATATTTAGTCGTTTTCAGCCAATTTTCTGGATTTTTGAAAACTTCACTTATTTGTGAAAATATCCACTAAATGAGTGAATAATATGTGTGAGGGTACCCCAGGAGAGTTCCAAATGTGTGTGGGTAGAATATATATCCCACGGGGATAAAATTGAAAAAAGTTGAAACATTTTTTTTTTGGACTTAGTCATTTTTCCGGCGTTTATCAGACTTTCAGATAGGGGAAATGTCAGTGAGCGTTCCGCTTTCAGTTCCAGAGCGATTCGCCCAATGAGTCCTTGATATTTCGTTATTTTCAGGCAATTTTCTGAATTTTTGAAAATTTCACTTTTTTGTGAAAATATCCACTAAATGAGGGAATAATATGCGTGAGGGTACCCCAGGAGAGTTCCAAATGTGTGTGGGTAGAATATATATCCCACGGGGTAAAATTGAAAAAAGTTGAAAAATATTTTTTTTTGGCTTAAGTCATTTTTTCGGCGTTTATCAGACTTTCAGATAGGGGAAATGTCAGTGAGCGTTCCGATTTTAGTTCCAGAGCGATTCGCCCAATGAGACCTTGATATTTCGTCGTTTTCAGCCAATTTTCTGAATTTTTGAAAATTTCACTTTTTTGTGAAAATATCCACTATATGTGTGAGGGTACCCCAGGAGAGTTCCAAATGTGTATGGGTAGAATATATATCCCACGGGGTAAAATTGAAAAAAGTTGAAACATTTTTTTGGGGGGATTTAGTCATTTTTCCGGCATTTATCAGACTTTCAGATAGGGGAAATATTAGTGAGCGTTCCGATTTCAGTTCCAGAGCGATTCGCCCAATGAGTCCTTGATATTTTGTTATTTTCAGGCAATTTTCTGAATTTTTGAAAATTTCACATTTTTGTGAAAATATCCACTAAATGAGGGAATAATATGTGTGAGGGTACCCCAGGAGAGTTCCAAATGTGTGTGGGTAGAATATATATCCCACGGGGTAAAATTGAAAAAAGTTGAAAAAAATTTTTTGGTGGATTTAGTCATTTTTCTGGCGTTTATCAGACTTTCAGATAGGGGAAATGTCCGTGAGCGTTCCAATTTCAGTTCCAGAGCGATTCGCCGTATGGGTCCTTGACATTTCTTCGTTCTCAGGCGATTTTCAGAATTTTCGAAAATTTCACTTTTTTGTGAAAATATCCACTAAATGAGGGAATAATATGTGTGAGGGTACCCCAGGAGAGTTCCAAATGTGTGTGGGTAGAATATATATCCCACGGGGGTAAAATTGAAAAAAGTTGAAAAATTTTTTTTTTTGGACTTTGTCATTTTTCCGGCGTTTATCAGACTTTCACATAAGGGAAATGTCAGTGAGCATTCTGATTTCAGTTCCAGAGCGATTCGCCCAATGAGTGCTTGATATTTAGTCGTTTTCAGCCAATTTTCTGGATTTTTGAAAATTTCACTTTTTTTGTGAAAATATCCACTAAATGAGTGAATAATATGTGTGAGGGTACCCCAGGAGAGTTCCAAATGTGTGTGGGTAGAATATATATCCCACGGGGATAAAATTGAAAAAAGTTGAAACATTTTTTTTTTTTTGATTTAGTCATTTTTCCGGCGTTTATCAGACTTTCAGATAGGGGAAATGTCAGTGAGCGTTCCGATTTCTGTTCCAGAGCGATTCGCCCAATGAGTCCTTGATATTTAGTCGTTTTCAGCCAATTTTCTGGATTTTTGAAAACTTCACTTATTTGTGAAAATATCCACTAAATGAGGGAATAATATGTGTGAGGGTACCCCAGGAGAGTTCCAAATGTGTGTGGGTAGAATGTATATACCACGGGGGTAAAATTGAAAAAAGTTGAAAAAAATTTTTTTTTGGACTTAAGTCATTTTTTCGGCGTTTATCAGACTTTCAGATAGGGGAAATGTCAGTGAGCGTTCCGATTTCAGTTCCAGAGCGATTCGCCCAATGAGTCCTTGACATTTCGTCATCTTCAGCCAATTTTCAGAATTTTTGAAAATTTCACTAATTTGTGAAAATATCCACTAAATGAGGGAATAATATGTGTGAGGGTATGCCAGGAGAGTTCCAAATGTGTGTGGGTAGAATATATATCCCACGGGGTAAAATTGAAAAAAGTTGAAAATTTTTTTTTGAGGGATTTAGTCATTTTTCCGGCGTTTATCAGACTTTCAGATAGGGGAAATGTCAATGAGCGTTCCGATTTCAGTTCCAGAGCGATTCGCCCAATGAGTCCTTGATATTGTCGTTTTCAGCCAATTTTCTGGATTCTTGAAAATTTCACTTTTTTGTGAAAATATCCACTAAATGAGTGAATAATATGTGTGAGGGTACCCCAGGAGAGTTCCAAATGTGTGTGGGTAGAATATATATACCAAGGGGGTAAAATTGAAAAAAGTTGAAAAAAATTTTTTTTTGGACTTAAGTCATTTTTCCGGCGTTTATCAGACTTTCAGATAGGGAAAATATTAGTGAGCGTTCCGATTTCAGTTCCAGAGCGATTCGCCCAATGAGTCCTTGATATTTTGTTATTTTCAGGCAATTTTCAGAATTTTTGAAAATTTCACATTTTTGTGAAAATATCCACTAAATGAGGGAATAATATGTGTGAGGGTACCCCAGGAGAGTTCCAAATGTGTGTGGGTAGAATATATATCCCACGGGGTAAAATTGAAAAAAGTTGAAAAAAATTTTTTGGTGGATTTAGTCATTTTTCCGGCGTTTATCAGACTTTCACATAAGGGAAATGTCAGTGAGCATTCCGATTTCAGTTCCAGAGCGATTCGCCCAATGAGTCCTTGATATTTAGTCGTTTTCAGCCAATTTTCTGGATTTTTGAAAATGTCACTTTTTTGTGAAAATATCCACTAAATGAGGGAATAATATGTGTGAGGGTACCCCAGGAGAGTTCCAAATGTGTGTGGGTAGAATATGTATCCCACGGGGATAAAATTGAAAAAAGTTGAAACATTTTTTTTTTGGGATTTAGTCATTTTTCCGGCGTTTATCAGACTTTCAGATAAGGGAAATGTCAGTGAGCATTCCGATTTCAGTTCCAGAGCGATTCGCCCAATGAGTCCTTGATATTTCGTTATTTTCAGCCAATTTTCTGAATTTTTGAAAATTTCACTTTTTTGTGAAAATATCTACTAAATGAGGGAATAATATGTGTGAGGGTACCCCAGGAGAGTTCCAAATGTGTGTGGGTAGAATATATATCCCACGGGGATAAAATTGAAAAAAGTTGAAACATTATTTTTTTGGGATTTAGTCATTTTTCCGGTGTTTATCAGACTTTCAGATAGGGGAAATGTCAGTGAGCGTTCCGATTTCAGTTCCAGAGCGATTCGCCGGATGCGTCCTTGACATTTCGTCGTTCTCAGGTGATTTTCAGAGTTTTTGAAAATTTCACTTTTTTGTGAAAATATCCACTAAATGAGGGAATAATATGTGTGAGGGTACCCCAGGAGAGTTCCAAATGTGTTTGGGTAGAATATATATCCCACGGGGGTAAAATTGATAAAAGTTGAAAAATTTTTTTTTTTGGACTTAGTCATTTCTCCGGCGTTTATCAGACTTTCACATAGGGGAAATGTCAGTGAGCTTTTCGATTTCAGTTCCAGAGCGATTCGCCCAATGAGTCCTTGATATTTAGACGTTTTCAGCCAATTTTCTGGATTTTTGAAAATTTCACTTTTTTGTGAAAATATCCACTAAATGAGTGAATAATATGTGTGAGGGTACCCCAGGAGATTTCCAAATGTGTGTGGGTAGAATATATATACCACGGGGGTAAAATTGAAAAAAGTTGAAAAAAATTTTTTTTTAGAATAAAGTCATTTTTTCGGCGTTTATCAGACTTTCAGATAGGGGAAATGTCAGTGAGCGTTCCGATTTCAGTTCCAGAGCGATTCGTCCAATGAGTCCTTGACATTTCGTCGTTTTCAGCCAATTTTCAGAATTTTTGAAAATTTCACTAATTTGTGAAAATATCCACTAAATGAGGGAATAATATGTGTGAGGGTACCCCAGGAGAGTTCCAAATGTGTGTGGGTAGAATATATATCCCACGGGGATAAAATTGAAAAAAGTTGAAACATTTTTTTTTTGGATTTAGTCATTTTTCCGGCGCTTATCAGACTTTCAGATAGGGGAAATATTAGTGAGCGTTCCGATTTCAGCTCCAGAGCGATTCGCCCAATGAGTCCTTGATATTTTGTTATTTTCAGGCAATTTTCTGAATTTTTGAAAATTTCACATTTTTGTGAAAATATCCACTAAATGAGGGAATAATATGTGTGAGGGTACCCCAGGAGAGTTACAAATGTGTGTTGGTAGAATATATATCCCACGGGGTAAAATTGAAAAAAGTTGAAAAAAATTTTTTGGTGGATTTAGTCATTTTTCCGGCGTTTATCAGACTTTCAGATAGGGGAAATGTCCGTGAGCGTTCCGATTTCAGTTCCAGAGCGATTCGCCGGATGGGTCCTTGACATTTCGTCGTTCTCAGGCGATTTTCAGATTTTTTGAAAATTTAACTTTTTTGTGAAAATATCCGCTAAATGAGGGAATAATATGTGTGAGGGTACCCCAGGAGAGTTCCAAATGTGTGTGGGTAGAATATATATCCCACGGGGGTAAAATTGAAAAAAGTTGAAAAAATTTTTTTTTTGGACTTAGTCATTTTTCCGGCGTTTATCAGACTTTCACATAAGGGAAATGTCAGTGAGCATTCCAATTTCCGTTCCAGAGCGATTCGCCCAATGAGTCCTTGATATTTAGTCGTTTTCAGCCAATTTTCTGGATTTTTGAAAATTTCACTTTTTTGTGAAAATATCTACTAAATGAGGGAATAATATGTGTGAGGGTACCCCAGGAGAGTTCCAAATGTGTGTGGGTAGAATATACAGTACAGACCAAAAGTTTGGACACACCTTCTCATTTAAAGATTTTTCTGTATTTTCTTAACTATGAAAATTGTACATTCATGCTGAAGGCATCAAATCTATGAATTAACACATGTGGAATTATATACTTAACAAAAAAGTGTGAAACAACTGAAAATATGTCTTATATTCTAGGTTCTTCAAAGTAGCCACCTTTTGGTTTGATGACTGCTTTGCACACTCTTGGCATTCTGTTGATGAGCTTCAAGAGGTAGTCACCGGAAATGGTCTTCCAACAATCTTGAAGGAGTTCCCAGAGAAGCTTAGCACTTGTTGGCCCTTTTGCCTTCACTCTGCGGTCCTGCTCACCCAAAACCATCTCGATTGGGTTCAGGACTGGTGACGGTGGAGGCCAGGTCATCTGGCGTAGCACCCCATCACTCTCCTTCTTGGTCAAATAGCCCTTACACAGCCTAGAGGTGTGTTTGGGGTCATTGTCCTGTTGAAAAATAAATGATGGTCCAACTAAACACAAACCGGATGGAATAGCATGCCGCTGCAAGATGCTGTGGTAGCCATGCTGGTTCAGTATGCCTTCAATTTTGAATAAATCCCCAACAGTGTCACCAGCAAAGCACCCCCACACTATCACACCTCCTCCTCCATGCTTCACGGTGGTAACCAGGCATGTAGAGTTCATCCGTTCACCTTTTCTGCGTCGCACAAAGACGCGGTGGTTGGAACCAAAGATCTCAAATTTGGACTCATCAGACAAAAGCACAGATTTCCACTGGTCTAATGTCCATTCCTTGTGTTCTTTAGCCCAAACAAGTCTCTTCTGCTTGTTGCCTGTCCTTAGCAGTGGTTTCCTAGCAGCTATTTTACCATGAAGGCCTGCTGCACAAAGTCTCCTCTTAACAGTTGTTGTAGAGATGTGTCTGCTGCTAGAACTCTGTGTGGCATTGACCTGGTCTCTAATCTGAGCTGCTGTTAATCTGCGATTTCTGAGGCTGGTGACTTGGATAAACTTATCCTCAGAGGCAGAGGTGACTCTTGGTCTTCCTTTCCTGGGGAGGTCCTCATGTGAGCCAGTTTCTTTGTAGCGCTTGATGGTTTTTGCAACTGCACTTGGGGACACTTTCAAAGTTTGCCCAATTTTTCAGACTGACAGACCTTCATTTCTTAAAGTAATGATGGCCATTCGTTTTTCTTTACTTAGCTGCTTTTTTCTTGCCATAATACAAATTCTAACAGTCTATTCAGTAGAACTATCAGCTGTGTATCCACCTGACTTCTGCACAACACAACTGATGGTCCCAACCCCATTTATAAGGCAAGAAATCCCACTTATTAAGCCTGACAGGGCACACCTGTGAAGTGAAACCATTTCCGGTGACTACCTCTTGAAGCTCATCAAGAGAATGCCATGAGTGTGCAAAGCAGTCATCAAAGCTAAAGGTGGCTACTTTGAAGAACCTAGAATATAAGACATATTTTCAGTTGTTTCACACTTTTTTGTTAAATATATAATTCCACATGTGTTAATTCATAGTTTTGATGCCTTCAGTGTGAATGTACAATTTTCATAGACATGAAAATACAGAAAAATCTTTAAATGAGAAGGTGTGTCCAAACTTTTGGTCTGTACTGTATATCCCACGGGGATAAAATTGAAAAAAGTTGAAACATTTTTTTTTGGGGATTTAGTCATTTTTCCGGTGTTTATCAGACTTTCAGATAGGGGAAATGTCAGTGAGCATTCCGATTTCAGTTCCAGAGCGATTCGCCCAATGAGTCCTTGATATTTCGTTATTTTCAGCCAATTTTCTGAATTTTTGAAAATGTCACTTTTTTGTGAAAATATCTACTAAATGAGGGAATAATATGTGTGAGGGTACCCCAGGAGAGTTCCAAATGTGTGTGGGTAGAATATATATCCCACGGGGATAAAATTGAAAAAAGTTTAAACATTTTTTTTTTTGGATTTAGTCATTTTTCCGGCGTTTATCAGACTTTCAGATAGGGGAAATGTCAGTGAGCGTTCCGATTTCAGTTCCAGAGCGATTCGCCCAATGAGTCCTTGATATTTCGTTATTTTCAGCCAATTTTCTGAATTTTTGAAAATTTCACTTTTTTGTGAAAATATCTAATAAATGAGGGAATAATATGTGTGAGGGTACCCCAGGAGAGTTCCAAATGTGTGTGGGTAGAATCTATATCCCACGGGGATAAAATTGAAAAAAGTTGAAACATTTTTTTTTTTGGATTTAGTCATTTTTCCGGTGTTTATCAGACTTTCAGATAGGGGAAATGTCAGTGAGCGTTCCGATTTCAGTTGCAGAGCGATTCGCCCAATGAGTCCTTGATATTTTGTTATTTTCAGGCAATTTTCTGAATTTTTGAAAATTTCACTTTTTTGTGAAAATATCCACTAAATGAGGGAATAATATGTGTGAGGGTACTCCAGGAGAGTTCCAAATGTGTGTGGGTAGAATATATATCCCACGGGGATAAAATTGAAAAAAGTTGAAACATTTTTTTTTTTTGGATTTAGTCATTTTTCCGGCGTTTATCAGACTTTCAGATAGGGGAAATGTCAGTGAGCGTTCCGATTTCAGTTCCAGAGCGATTCGCCCAATGAGTCCTTGATATTTTGTTATTTTCAGGCAATTTTGTGAATTTTTGAAAATTTCACTTTTTTGTGAAAATATCCACTAAATGAGGGAATAATATGTGTGAGGGTACCCCAGGAGAGTTCCAAATGTGTGTGGGTAGAATATATATCCCACGGGGTAAAATTGAAAAAAGTTGAAAAAATTTTTTTTTGAGGATTTAGTCATTTTTCCGGCGTTTATCAGACTTTCAGATAGGGGAAATGTCAGTGAGCGTTCCGATTTCAGTTCCAGAGCGATTCGCCCAATGAGTCCTTGATATTTAGTCGTTTTCAGACAATTTTCTGGATTTTTGAAAATTTCACTTTTTTTGTGAAAATATCCACTAAATGAGGGAATAATATGTGTGAGGGTACCCCAGGAGAGTTCCAAATGTGTGTGGGTAGAATATATATCCCACGGGGGTAAAATTGAAAAAAGTTGAAAGAATTTTTTTGGGGGATTTAGTCATTTTTCCGGCGTTTATCAGACTTTCAGAAAGGGGAAATGTCAGTGAGAGTTCCGATTTCAGTTCCAGAGCGATTTGCAAAATGAGTCCTTGATATTTCGTCGTTTTCAGGCAATTTTCAGAATTTTTGAAAATGTCACTTTTTTGTGAAAATATCCACTAAATGAAGGAATAATATGTGTGAGGGTACCCCAGGAGAGTTCCAAAGTGTGTGGGTAGAATATATATACCACGGGGGTAAAATTGAAAAAAGTTGAAAAAAATTTTTTTTTGGACTTAAGTCATTTTTTCGGTGTTCATCAGACTTTCAGATAGGGGAAATGTCAGTGAGCGTTCCGATTTCAGTTCCAGAGCGATTCGCCTAATGATTCCTTGATATTTAGTCGTTTTCAGCGAATTTTCTGAATTTTTGAAAATTTCACTTATTTGTGAAAACATCCACTAAATGAGGGAATAATATGTGTGAGGGTACCACAGGGGAATTCAAAATGTGTGTGGGTAGAATTTATATCCCACGGGGGTAAAATTGAAAAAAGTTGAAAAAATTTTTTTTTTGGACGTAGTCATTTTTCCGGCGTTTATCAGACTTTCAGATAGGGGAAATGTCAGTGAGAGTTCCGATTTCAGTTCCAGAGCGATTCGCCCAATGAGTCCTTGATATTTCGTCGTTTTCAGCCAATTTTCAGAATTTTTGAAAATTTCACTTACTTGTGAAAATATACACTAAATGAGGGAATAATATGTGTGAGGGTACCCCAGGAGAGTTCCAAATGTGTGTGGGTAGAATATATATCCCACGGGGTAAAATTGAAAAAAGTTGAAAAAATTTTTGGGGGGGATTTAGTCATTTTTCCAGCGTTTATCAGACTTTCAGATAGGGGAAATGTCAGTGAGCATTTCGATTTCAGTTCCAGAGCGATTCGCCCAATGAGTCCTTGATATTTCGTCGTTTTCAGACAATTTTCTGGATTTTTGAAAATTTCACTTTTTTGTGAAAATATCCACTAAATGAGGGAATAATATGTGTGAGGGTACCCCAGGATAGTTCCAAATGTGTGTGGGTAGAATATATATACCACGGTGGTAAAATTGAAAAAAGTTGAAAAAAAATTTTTTTTTGCACTTAAGTCATTTTTCCGGCGTTTATCAGACTTTCAGATAGGGGAAATGTCAGTGAGCGTTCCGATTTCAGTTCCAGAGCGATTCGCCCAATGAGTCCTTGATATTTCGTCGTTTTGAGCCAATTTTCAGAATTTTTGAAAATTTCACTTATTTGTGAAAATATACACTAAATGAGGGAATAATATGTGTGAGGGTACCCCAGGAGAGTTCCAAATGTGTGTGGGTAGAATATATATCCCACGGGGTAAAATTGAAAAAAGTTGAAAAAAATTTTTTGGGGGATTTAGTCATTTTTCCAGCGATTATCAGACTTTCAGATAGGGGAAATGTCAGTGAGCATTCCGATTTCAGTTCCAGAGCGATTCGCCCAATGAGTCCTTGATATTTCGTCGTTTTCAGACAATTTTCTGGATTTTTGAAAATTTCACTTTTTTGTGAAAATATCCACTAAATGAGGGAATAATATGTGTGAGGGTACCCCAGGAGAGTTCCAAATGTGTGTGGGTAGAATCACGGGGGTAAAATTGAAAAAAGTTGAAAAAAATTTTTTTTTGGACTTAAGTCATTTTTTCGCCGTTCATCAGACTTTCAGATAGGGGAAATGTCAGTGAGCATTCCGATTTCAGTTCCAGAGCGATTCGCCCAATGAGTCCTTGATATTTCGTCGTTTTGAGCCAATTTTCAGAATTTTTGAAAATTTCACTTATTTGTGAAAATATCCACTAAATGAGGGAATAATATGTGTGAGGGTACCACAGGAGAATTCAAAATGTGTGTGGGTAGGTTATATATCCCACAGGGTTAAAATTGAAAAAAGTTTAAAAAAATTTTTTTTTTGTACTTAGTCATTTTTCCGGCTTTTATCAGAATTTCAGATAGGGGAAATGTCAGTGAGCATTCCGATTTCAGTTCCAGAGCGATTCGCCCAATGATTCCTTGATATTTCGTCGTTTTCAGCCAAGTTTCTGAATTTTTGAAAATTTCACTTTTTTGTGAAAATATCCACTAAATTAGGGAATAATATGTGTGAGGGGATCCCAGGAGAGTTCCAAATGTGTGTGGGTAGAATATATATCCCGCGGGGGTAAAATTGAAAAAAGTTGAAAAAATTTTTTGGGGGTATTTAGTCATTTTTCCGGCATTTGTCAGACTTTCAGATAGGGGAAATGTCAGTGATCATTCCGATTTCAGTTCCAGAGCGATTCGCCCAATGAGTCCTTGATATTTAGTCGTTTTCAGCCAATTTTCTGAATTTTTGAAAATTTCACTTTTTAGTGAAAATATCCACTAAATGAGGGAATAATATGTGTGAGGGTTCCCCAGGAGAGTTCCAAATGTGTGTGGGTAGGTTATATATCCCACGGGGGTAAAATTGAAAAAAGTTGAAAAAATTTTTTTTTTTGGACTTAGTCTTTTTCCGGCGTTTATCAGACTTTCACATAGGGGAAATGTCAGCGAGCATTCCGATTTCAGTTCCAGAGCGATTTGCCCAATGAGTCCTTGATATTTAGTCATTTTCAGCCAATTTTCTGGATTTTTGAAAATTTCACTTTTTTGTGAAAATATCCACTAAATGAGGGAATAATATGTGTGAGGGTATCCCCGGAGAGTTCCAAATGTGTGTGGGTAGAATATATATACCACGGGGGTAAAATTGAAAAAAGTAAAAAAAAATTTTTTTTGGACTTAAGTCATTTTTTTGCCGTTTATCAGACTTTCACATAAGGGAAATGTCAGTGAGCATTCCGATTTCAGTTCCAGAGCGATTCGCCCAATGAGTCCTTGATATTTAGTCGTTTTCCGCCAATTTTCTGGATTTTTGAAAATTTCACTTTTTAGTGAAAATATCCACTAAATGAGGGAATAATATGTGTGAGGGTTCCCCAGGAGAGTTCCAAATGTGTTTGGGTAGAATATATATCCCACGGGGGTAAAATTGAAAAAAGTTAAAAAAATTTTTTGGGGGGATTTAGTCATTTTTTCGGCGTTT
The DNA here is from genome assembly GCF_046119375.1 of Phyllobates terribilis. Lineage (NCBI taxonomy): Eukaryota > Metazoa > Chordata > Amphibia > Anura > Dendrobatidae > Phyllobates > Phyllobates terribilis. The sequence continues at coordinate 14,687,415 of NW_027362775.1, read as the reverse complement.
ATCAGACTTTCAGATAGGGGAAATGTCAGTGAGCGTTCCGATTTCAGTTCCAGAGCGATTCGCCAAATGAGTCCTTGATATTTAGTCGTTTTCAGACAATTTTCTGGATTTTTGAAAATTTCACTTTTTTTGTGAAAATATCCACTAAATGAGGGAATAATATGTGTGAGGGTACCCCAGGAGAGTTCCAAATGTGTGTGGGTAGAATATATATCCCACGGGGGTAAAATTGAAAAAAGTTGAAAGAATTTTTTTGGGGGATTTAGTCATTTTTCCGGCGTTTATCAGACTTTCAGAAAGGGGAAATGTCAGTGAGAGTTCCGATTTCAGTTCCAGAGCGATTTGCAAAATGAGTCCTTGATATTTCGTCGTTTTCAGGCAATTTTCAGAATTTTTGAAAATGTCACTTTTTTGTGAAAATATCCACTAAATGAAGGAATAATATGTGTGAGGGTACCCCAGGAGAGTTCCAAAGTGTGTGGGTAGAATATATATACCACGGGGGTAAAATTGAAAAAAGTTGAAAAAAATTTTTTTTTGGACTTAAGTCATTTTTTCGGTGTTCATCAGACTTTCAGATAGGGGAAATGTCAGTGAGCGTTCCGATTTCAGTTCCAGAGCGATTCGCCTAATGATTCCTTGATATTTAGTCGTTTTCAGCGAATTTTCTGAATTTTTGAAAATTTCACTTATTTGTGAAAACATCCACTAAATGAGGGAATAATATGTGTGAGGGTACCACAGGAGAATTCAAAATGTGTGTGGGTAGAATTTATATCCCACGGGGGTAAAATTGAAAAAAGTTGAAAAAATTTTTTTTTTGGACGTAGTCATTTTTCCGGCGTTTATCAGACTTTCAGATAGGGGAAATGTCAGTGAGAGTTCCGATTTCAGTTCCAGAGCGATTCGCCCAATGAGTCCTTGATATTTCGTCGTTTTCAGCCAATTTTCAGAATTTTTGAAAATTTCACTTACTTGTGAAAATATACACTAAATGAGGGAATAATATGTGTGAGGGTACCCCAGGAGAGTTCCAAATGTGTGTGGGTAGAATATATATCCCACGGGGTAAAATTGAAAAAAGTTGAAAAAATTTTTGGGGGGGATTTAGTCATTTTTCCAGCGTTTATCAGACTTTCAGATAGGGGAAATGTCAGTGAGCATTTCGATTTCAGTTCCAGAGCGATTCGCCCAATGAGTCCTTGATATTTCGTCGTTTTCAGACAATTTTCTGGATTTTTGAAAATTTCACTTTTTTGTGAAAATATCCACTAAATGAGGGAATAATATGTGTGAGGGTACCCCAGGATAGTTCCAAATGTGTGTGGGTAGAATATATATACCACGGTGGTAAAATTGAAAAAAGTTGAAAAAAAATTTTTTTTTGCACTTAAGTCATTTTTCCGGCGTTTATCAGACTTTCAGATAGGGGAAATGTCAGTGAGCGTTCCGATTTCAGTTCCAGAGCGATTCGCCCAATGAGTCCTTGATATTTCGTCGTTTTGAGCCAATTTTCAGAATTTTTGAAAATTTCACTTATTTGTGAAAATATACACTAAATGAGGGAATAATATGTGTGAGGGTACCCCAGGAGAGTTCCAAATGTGTGTGGGTAGAATATATATCCCACGGGGTAAAATTGAAAAAAGTTGAAAAAAATTTTTTGGGGGATTTAGTCATTTTTCCAGCGATTATCAGACTTTCAGATAGGGGAAATGTCAGTGAGCATTCCGATTTCAGTTCCAGAGCGATTCGCCCAATGAGTCCTTGATATTTCGTCGTTTTCAGACAATTTTCTGGATTTTTGAAAATTTCACTTTTTTGTGAAAATATCCACTAAATGAGGGAATAATATGTGTGAGGGTACCCCAGGAGAGTTCCAAATGTGTGTGGGTAGAATCACGGGGGTAAAATTGAAAAAAGTTGAAAAAAATTTTTTTTTGGACTTAAGTCATTTTTTCGCCGTTCATCAGACTTTCAGATAGGGGAAATGTCAGTGAGCATTCCGATTTCAGTTCCAGAGCGATTCGCCCAATGAGTCCTTGATATTTCGTCGTTTTGAGCCAATTTTCAGAATTTTTGAAAATTTCACTTATTTGTGAAAATATCCACTAAATGAGGGAATAATATGTGTGAGGGTACCACAGGAGAATTCAAAATGTGTGTGGGTAGGTTATATATCCCACAGGGTTAAAATTGAAAAAAGTTTAAAAAAATTTTTTTTTTGTACTTAGTCATTTTTCCGGCTTTTATCAGAATTTCAGATAGGGGAAATGTCAGTGAGCATTCCGATTTCAGTTCCAGAGCGATTCGCCCAATGATTCCTTGATATTTCGTCGTTTTCAGCCAAGTTTCTGAATTTTTGAAAATTTCACTTTTTTGTGAAAATATCCACTAAATTAGGGAATAATATGTGTGAGGGGATCCCAGGAGAGTTCCAAATGTGTGTGGGTAGAATATATATCCCGCGGGGGTAAAATTGAAAAAAGTTGAAAAAATTTTTTGGGGGTATTTAGTCATTTTTCCGGCATTTGTCAGACTTTCAGATAGGGGAAATGTCAGTGATCATTCCGATTTCAGTTCCAGAGCGATTCGCCCAATGAGTCCTTGATATTTAGTCGTTTTCAGCCAATTTTCTGAATTTTTGAAAATTTCACTTTTTAGTGAAAATATCCACTAAATGAGGGAATAATATGTGTGAGGGTTCCCCAGGAGAGTTCCAAATGTGTGTGGGTAGGTTATATATCCCACGGGGGTAAAATTGAAAAAAGTTGAAAAAATTTTTTTTTTTGGACTTAGTCTTTTTCCGGCGTTTATCAGACTTTCACATAGGGGAAATGTCAGCGAGCATTCCGATTTCAGTTCCAGAGCGATTTGCCCAATGAGTCCTTGATATTTAGTCATTTTCAGCCAATTTTCTGGATTTTTGAAAATTTCACTTTTTTGTGAAAATATCCACTAAATGAGGGAATAATATGTGTGAGGGTATCCCCGGAGAGTTCCAAATGTGTGTGGGTAGAATATATATACCACGGGGGTAAAATTGAAAAAAGTAAAAAAAAATTTTTTTTGGACTTAAGTCATTTTTTTGCCGTTTATCAGACTTTCACATAAGGGAAATGTCAGTGAGCATTCCGATTTCAGTTCCAGAGCGATTCGCCCAATGAGTCCTTGATATTTAGTCGTTTTCCGCCAATTTTCTGGATTTTTGAAAATTTCACTTTTTAGTGAAAATATCCACTAAATGAGGGAATAATATGTGTGAGGGTTCCCCAGGAGAGTTCCAAATGTGTTTGGGTAGAATATATATCCCACGGGGGTAAAATTGAAAAAAGTTGAAAAATTTTTTTGGGGGGATTTAGTCATTTTTTCAGCGTTTATCAGACTTTCAGATAGGGGAAATGTCAGTGAGCGTACCGATTTCAGTTCCAGAGCGATTCGCCAAATGAGTCCTTGATATTTAGTCATTTTCAGCCAATTTTCTGGATTTTTGAAAATTTCACTTTTTTGTGAAAATATCCACTAAATGAGGGAATAATATGTGTGAGGGTACCCCAGGAGAGTTCCAAATGTGTGTTGGTAGAATATATATCCCACGGGGATAAAATTGAAAAAAGTTGAAACATTTTTTTTGGGGGATTTAGTCATTTTTCCGGCATTTATCAGACTTTCAGATAGGGGAAATGTCAGTGAGCGTTCCGATTTCAGTTCCAGAGCGATTCGCCCAATGAGTCCTTGATATTTCGTTATTTTCAGCCAATTTTCTGAATTTTTGAAAATTTCACTTTTTTGTGAAAATATCCACTAAATGAGGGAATAATATGTGTGAGGGTACCCCAGGAGAATGCCAAATGTGTGTGGGTAGAATATATATCCCACGGGGTAAAATTGAAAAAAGTTGAAAACATTTTTTGGTGGGATTTAGTCATTTTTCCAGCGTTTATCAGACTTTCAGATAGGAGAAATGTCAGTGAGCATTCCGATTTCAGTTCCAGAGCGATTCGCCCAATGAGTCCTTGATATTTAGTCGTTTTCATCCAATTTTCTGGATTTTTGAAAATTTTACTTTTTGTGAAAATATCCACTAAATGAGGGAATAATATGTGTGAGGGTACCCCAGGAGAGTTCCAAATGTGTGTGGGTAGAATATATATCAAACGGGGATAAAATTGAAAAAAGTTGAAACATTTTTTTTTTGGATTTAGTCATTTTTCCGGCGTTTATCAGACTTTCAAATAGCGGAAATGTCAGTGAGCATTCCGATTTCAGTTCCAGAGCGATTCGCCCAATGAGTCCTTGATATTTCGTTATTTTCAGGCAATTTTCTGATTATTTTAAAATTTCACTTTTTTGTGAAAATATCCACTAAATGAGGGAATAATATGTGTGAGGGTACCCCAGGAGAGTTCCAAATGTGTGTGGATAGAATATATATCCCACGGGGTAAAATTGAAAAAAGTTGAAAGAATTTTTTTGGGGGATTTAGTCATTTTTCCGGCGTTTATCAGACTTTCAGATAGGGGAAATGTCAGTGAGCGTTCCGATTTCAGTTCCAGAGCGATTCGCCCAATGAATCCTTGATATTTAGTCGTTTTCAGCCAATTTTCTGGATTTTTGAAAATTTCACTTTTTTGTGAAAATATCCACTAAATGAGGGAATAATATGTGTGAGGGTACCCCAGGAGAGTTCCAAATGTGTGTGGGTAGAATATATATCCCACGGGGGTAAAATTGAAAAAATTATTAAAAAATTTTTTTTTGGACTTAGTCTTTTTCCGGCGTTTATCAGACTTTCACATAGGGGAAATGTCAGTGAGTGTTCCGATTTCAGTTCCAGAGCGATTTGCCCAATGAGTCCTTGATATTTAGGCGTTTTCAGCCAATTTTCTGGATTTTTGAAAATTTCACTTTTTTTGTGAAAATTTCCACTAAATGAGGAAATAATATGTGTGAGGGTACCCCAGGAGAGTTCCAAATGTGTGTGGGTAGAATATATATCCCACGGGGTAAAATTGAAATAAGTTGAAAACATTTTTTGGGGGGATTTAGTCATTTTTCCGGCGTTTATCAGACTTTCAGATAGGGGAAATGTCACTGAGCATTCCGATTTCAGTTCCAGAGCGATTCGCCCAATGAGTCCTTGATATTTAGTCGTTTTCAGCCAATTTTCTGGATTTTTGAAAATTTCACTTTTTTGTGAAAATATCCACTAAATGAGGGAATAATATGTGTGAGGGTACCCCAGGAGAGTTCCAAATGTGTGTGGGTAGAATATATATCCCGCGGGGGTAAAATTGAAAAAAGTTGAAAGAATTTTTTTTTTGGATTTAGTCATTTTTCCGGCGTTTATCAGACTTTCAGATAGGGGAAATGTCAGTGAGCGTTCCGATTTCAGTTCCAGAGCGATTCGCCCAATGAGTCCTTGATATTTAGTCGTTTTCAGACAATTTTCTGGATTTTTGAAAATTTCACTTTTTTGTGAAAATATCCACTAAATGAAGGAATAATATGTGTGAGGGTACCCCAGGAGAGTTCCAAAGTGTGTGGGTAGAATATATATACCACGGGGGTAAAATTGAAAAAAGTTGAAAAAAATTTTTTTTTTAACTTGTCATTTTTTCGGCGTTTATCAGACTTTCAGATAGGGGAAATGTCAGTGAGCATTCCGATTTCAGTTCCAGAGCGATTCGCCCAATGATTCCTTGATATTTAGTCGTTTTCAGCGAATTTTCTGAATTTTTGAAAATTTCACTTATTTGTGAAAACATTCACTAAATGAGGGAATAATATGTGTGAGGGTACCACAGGAGAATTCAAAATGTGTGTGGGTAGAATATATATCCCACGGGGGTAAAATTGAAAAAAGTTGAAAAAATTTTTTTTTTGGACGTAGTCATTTTTCCGGCGTTTATCAGACTTTCAGATAGGGGAAATGTCAGTGAGCGTTCCGATTTCAGTTCCAGAGCGATTCGCCCAATGAGTCCTTGATATTTCGTCGTTTTCAGCCAATTTTCAGAATTTTTGAAAATTTCACTTTTTGTGAAAATATCCACTAAATGAGGGAATAATATGTGTGAGGGTACCCCAGGAGAGTTCCAAATGTGTGTGGGTAGCATATATATCAAACGGGGATAAAATTGAAAAAAGTTGAAACATTTTTTTTTTGGATTTAATCATTTTTCCGGCGTTTATCAGACTTTCAAATAGCGGAAATGTCAGTGAGCATTCCGATTTCAGTTCCAGAGCGATTCGCCCAATGAGTCCTTCATATTTCGTTATTTTCAGGCAATTTTCTGATTTTTTTAAAATTTCACTTTTTTGTGAAAATATCCACTAAATGAGGGAATAATATGTGTGAGGTTACCCCAGGAGAGTTCCAAATGTGTGTGGGTAGAATATATATCCCACGGGGTAAAATTGAAAAAAGTTGAAAGAATTTTTTGGGGGGATTTAGTCATTTTTCCGGCGTTTATCAGACTTTCAGATAGGGGAAATGTCAGTGAGCGTTCCGATTTCAGTTCCAGAGCGATTCGCCCAATGAGTCCTTGCTATTTAATCGTTTTCAGCCAATTTTCAGAATTTTTGAAAATGTCACTTTTTTGTGAAAATATCCACTAAATGAGGGAATAATATGTGTGAGGGTACCCCAGGAGAATGCCAAATGTGTGTGGGTAGAATATATATCCCACGGTGTAAAATTGAAAAAAGTTGAAAACATTTTTTGGGGGGATTTAGTCATTTTTCCAGCGTTTATCAGACTTTCAGATAGGAGAAATGTCAGTGAGCATTCCGATTTCAGTTCCAGAGCGATTCGCCCAATGAGTCCTTCATATTTAGTCGTTTTCAGCCAATTTTCAGAATTTTTGAAAATTTCACTTATTTGTGAAAATATCCACTAAATGAGGGAATAATATGTGTGAGGGTACCCCAGGAGAGTTCCAAATGTGTGTGGGTAGAATATATATCCCACGGGGATAAAACTGAAAAAAGTTGAAACATTTTTTTTTTCGATTTAGTCATTTTTCCGGCGTTTATCAGACTTTCAGATAGGGGAAATGTCAGTGAGTGTTCCGATTTCAGTTCCAGAGTGATTCGCCCAATGAGTCCTTGATATTTAGTCGTTTTCAGCCAATTTTCAGAATTTTTGAAAATTTCACTTTTTTGTGAAAATATCCACTAAATGAGGGAATAATATGTGTGAGGGTACCCCAGGAGCGTTCCAAATGTGTGTGGGTAGAATATATATCCCACGGGGGTAAAATTGAAAAAAGTTGAAAACATTTTTTTGGGGGGATTTAGTCATTTTTCTGGCGTTTATCAGACTTTCATATAGGGGAAATGTCAGTGAGCCTTCCGATTTCAGTTCCAGAGCGATTCGCCCAATGAGTCCTTGGTATTTCATCGTTTTCAGGCAATTTTCTGAATTTTTGAAAATTTCACTTTTTTGTGAAAATATCCACTAAATGAGGGAATAATATGTGTGAGGATACCCCAGGATAGTTCCAAATGTGTGTGGGTAGAATATATATCCCACGGGGGTAAAATTGAAAGAAGTTGAAAATTTTTTTTTTCTGGATTTAGTAATTTTTCCATCATTTATCAGACTTTCAGATAGGGGAAACGTCAGTGAGCATTCCGATTTAAGTTCCAGAGCGATTCGCCCAATGAGTCCTTGATATTTAGTCGTTTTCAGCCAATTTTCTGGATTTTTGAAAATTTCACTTTTTTTGAAAATATCCACTAAATGAGAGAATAATATGTGTGAGGGTACCCCAGGAGAGTTCCAAATGTGTGTGGGTAGAATATATATACCACGGGGGTAAAATTGAAAAAAGTTGAAAAAAATTTTTTTTTGGACTTAAGTCATTTTTTCGGCGTTTATCAGACTTTCATATAGGGGAAATGTCAGTGAGCGTTCCGATTTCAGTTCCAGAGCGATTCGCCCAATGAGTCCTTGGTATTTCGTCGTTTTCAGGCAATTTTCTGAATTTTTGAAAATTTCACTTTTTTGTGAAAATATCCACTAAATGAGGGAATAATATGTGTGAGGATACCCCAGGAGAGTTCCAAATGTGTGTGGGTAGAATATATATCCCACGGGGGTAAAATTGAAAAAAGTTGAAAATTTTTTTTTTTGGACTTAGTCATTTTTCCAGCGTTTATCAGACTTTCAGATAGGGGAATTGTCAGTGAGGGTTCCGATTTCACTTCCAGAGCGATTCGCCCAATGAGTCCTTGATATTTAGTCGTTTTCAGACAATTTTCTGGATTTTTGAAAATTTCACTTTTTTGTGAAAATATCCACTAATTGAGGGAATAATATGTGTGAGGGTAACCCAGGAGAGTTCCAAATGTGTGTTGGTAGAATATATATCCCACGGGGGTAAAATTGAAAAAAGTTGAAAACATTTTTTTTTTGGATTTAGTCATTTTTCCGGCGTTTATCAGACTTTCAGATAGTGGAAATGTCAGTGAGCGTTCCGATTTCAGTTCCAGAGCGATTCGCCCAATGAGTCCTTGGTATTTAGTCGTTTTCACGCAATTTTCAGAATTTTTGAAAATGTCACTTTTTTGTGAAAGTATCCACTAAATGAGGGAATAATATGTGTGAGGGTACCCCAGGAGAGTTCCAAATGTGTGTGGGCAGATTATATATCCCACGGGGGTAAAATTGAAAAAAGTTGAAAACATTTTTTTTTTTGGATTTAGTCATTTTTCCGGCATTTATCAGACTTTCAGATAGGGGAAATGTCAGTGAGCGTTCCGATTTCAGTACCAGAGCGAATCGCCCAATGAGTCCTTGATATTTAGTCGCTTTCAGACAATTTTCTGGATTTTTGAAAATTTTACTTTTTTGTGAAAATATCCACTAAATTAGGGAATAATATGTGTGAGGGTACCCCAGGAGAGTTCCAAATGTGTGTGAGTAGAATATATATACCACGGGGGTAAAATTGATAAAAGTTGAAAAAAATTTTTTTTTGCACTTAAGTCATTTTTCCGGTGTTTATCAGACTTTCAGATAGGGGAAATGTCAGTGAGCGTTCTGATTTCAGTTCCAGAGCGATTCGCCCAATGAGTCCTTGATATTTCGTTATTTTCAGCCAATTTTCTGAATTTTTGAAAATGTCACTTTTTTTGTGAAAATATCCACTAAATGAGGGAATAATATGTGTGAGGGTACCCCAGGAGAGTTCCAAATGTGTGTGGGTAGAATATATATCCCACGGGGTAAAATTGAAAAAAGTTTAAACAATTTTTTTTTTGGACTTATTTTTCCGGCGTTTATCAGACTTTCAGATAGGGGAAAAGTCAGTGAACGTTCCGATTTCAGTTCCAGAACGATGCGCCCAATGAGTCCTTGATATTTAGTCGTTTTCAGCCAATTTTCTGGATTTTTGAAAATTTCACTTTTATGTGAAAATATCCACTAAATGAGGGAATAATATGTGTGAGGGTACCCCTGGAGAGTTCCAAATGTGTGTGGGTAGAATATATATCCCACAAGGTTAAAATTGAAAAAAGTTGAAAACATTTTTTTTTTTGGATTTAGTCATTTTTCCGGCATTTATCAGACTTTCAGATAGGGGAAATGTCAGTGAGCGTTCCGATTTCAGTACCAGAGCGAATCGCCCAATGAGTCCTTGATATTTAGTCGCTTTCAGACAATTTTCTGGATTTTTGAAAATTTTACTTTTTTGTGAAAATATCCACTAAATTAGGGAATAATATGTGTGAGGGTACCCCAGGAGAGTTCCAAATGTGTGTGAGTAGAATATATATACCACGGGGGTAAAATTGAAAAAAGTTGAAAAAAATTTTTTTTTGCACTTAAGTCATTTTTCCGGTGTTTATCAGACTTTCAGATAGGGGAAATGTCAGTGAGCGTTCCGATTTCAGTTCCAGAGCGATTCGCCCAATGAGTCCTTGATATTTAGTCGTTATCAGACAATTTTCAGGATTTTTGAAAATTTCACTTTTTTGTGAAAATATCCACTAAACGAGGGAATAATATGTATTAGGATACCCCAGGAGAGTTCCAAATGTGTGTGGGTAGAATATATATCACACGGGGGTAAAATTGAAAAAAGTTGAAACATTTTTTTTTCTGGATTTAGTAATTTTTGCGGCATTTATCAGACTTTCAGATAGGGGATGTTATGCACACGCCCGGGCTAGAGCGGCGTGTGCATGTGATTGGTAGTGATTCCACTGGACCGTGCCGGAGAGTGAATGCCTGGAGGGGCGTAACTAAGTATCGACCCGATCCGACCAAGGTGGCACGACGGCATACGACGCCAGAGCACCAAGGAGGAACCGAGCAGAGGGACCAGGTGCTACTCCACGACAGACCCCGGACACGGCTGTTGACCCACACAGGGGAATACAGGAACTGACTGGTAGACTGGCAGGCAGGCGGGTATGCAGGCAGGCGGGTATGCAGGCAGGCGGGTAAAGGTAAGCACAGCTAGAGTGCAGACAGAAAGGCACTAGCAAGTAGGAACACAGGCGGGATAGGACCCAGTACACACCGGGATTCAGGAACAATACAGGCAGAGGGGTACAGGCAAGCACAACTAGAGTGCAGAAGACTGAGCAGGGAGGACAGGGCTCTGTTCACACTGAACAGACAGGAAGGGAAAGGCAGAGCCAGACACCCACAGGGTACTTGCAGTGAAGTAGCGAGTGGACCACAAACTCACAAACGGGAGTACAGAGACAACAGGCAGGAGTTAGGTACGAGTTCAGACTCTGCAGAAAAAGGAAGGGAACGGACTTAGAGGCAAAACAGGTAAAGGATAGGAGAGAGTTCAGACTGGAACTGAGTGTACGGAGGAGACCGACACTGCAGCGGAATACAGGAGCGGGTCTGGGAATACTGCCCCCAGAGAGGCGGAACGAACAGGCAAGGAGCGTGTTCAGACAGGACAGACTAGAGAACACAGAAAGGACTCAGTTCAGACTCGGGAACTAATACCGTAAAGCAGGAGACATACAGGACACAGTTCAGACACGGGAGCTGATACCGCAAAGCAGGAAACATACAGGACTTAGTTCAGACACGGGAACTAATACCGTAAAGCAGGAGACATACAGGACACAGTTCAGACACGGGAGCTGACACCGCAAGGCAGGAGAAATACAGGACTAGTTCAGACAGGCCTGGAAATACAGCCTCCAGGAAAGGCGGACAGGGAAACAGGAACGGACCTGGCACCTTCAGAGTGCAAGCACACACTGAAAGAAACACATATGCACAGGCAGGGATAGAAGGGAGCTGCTGACCTATATACCAAGAGACAGACAGCGATAGGCTGAGGACGCACAAGGGGTGTGACCCACAGCAGGTACAAAAGGCAGGAAGTGATCGGGCGCCGCCCTTAAGCAGCAGAAACAGACAAACACAAACAGACAGCATGGAGGGAAGCCAGAGAGACATTCTGGACAGGAGATCAAGTGCGCCCTCTTGCACAGTGGGAAATGGACCACCATGCAAGGACGCCGCCAGATATGTTACAGTACCTCCCCCCTTACGCCCCCTCTTCTTCAGGCCTGCCAGAATCTTCCGCAGGGAATTCGAGGACCAGTCGTTCACTGGGTTGGAGGGGAACAGAGACTTGAGGGTAATCTCTGCTTCGAGGTACATCTTGTCAGGCTCACAGGAAGAAATAAACGGGTTATCAGGTACAGGAAATAGGAAAGTCTCTGTCCATTCACCACCAGGTGGCACCCCGAAGGGTTCTAAACACAACTGGAGGTCCTCCGCCTGGTCGGAGGGGTGTAGAGACTCGGGAGTAACTTCTGCTTCGGAGAACACTAGGTCGGACTCACTGGAGGAAGCAGGCGAGGTATCAGGTACAGGAAATAGGAAAGTCTCTGTCCATTCACCACCAGGTGGCACCCCGAAGGGTTCTAAACACAACTGGAGGTCCTCCGCCTGGTCGGAGGGGTGTAGAGACTCGGGAGAAACTTCTGCTTCGGAGAACACTAGGTCGGACTCACTGGAGGAAGCAGGCGAGGTATCGGGTACAGGAAATAGGAAAGTCTCTGTCCATTCACCACCAGGTGGCACCCCGAAGGGTTCTAAACACAACTGGAGGTCCTCCGCCTGGTCGGAGGGGTGTAGAGACTCGGGAGTAACTTCTGCTTCGGAGAACACAAGGTCGGACTCACTGGAGGAAGCAGGCGAGGTATCAGGTCCAGGATATAGGAAAGTCTCTGTCCATTCACCACCAGGTGGCACCCCGAAGGGTTCTAAACACAACTGGAGGTCCTCCGCCTGGTCGGAGGGGTGTAGAGACTCGGGAGTAACCTCTGCTTCGGAGTACACTAGGTTGGACTCACTGGACGAAGCGAGCGAGGTATCAGGTACAGAGTATAGGAGAGTCTCTGTCCTTTCGCTACCAGGTAGCACCCCGAAGGGTTTAGGAGGTCTCAGGGAGGACAGACCCAGGCGTGACTGCTTGCCTCTAAGTCTAGCACGTCTGGACTGCCTCTTGAGGTTGGGAGAAGTATTCCGGAAAGCATAGTCACCCTGTGAGGATTCTGGGTGGGCAGTAGTCTCATTGGGCTGGAGAACTATTACGCTACCCACACCCATTACCCATTGGGGCTGCTCCGGGATATTGGGAAGTGAAGCTTCAGCAGGAGCCTCCTGGTTAGGATCATCGAAGACCATTAGAAAGGCCACCAGGAAGGCCATTAGGTCCCGGAGGATCGGATCCTGTGTCTCATATAGGGGGTTGATCCATTCCAAGGCATCCCCCGCCAGGTAAGACATAATAAAGGCCACTTTAGCCCAATCGGAAGGAAAATAGAGAGGGTAGGCCTTAAAGTGTAGAATGCATTGCTCCACAAATGCACGACACTGTCTTGGATCCCCATAGTAACGTGGCGGATCCGCAGGAACGAGAGCTGATAGATCCATCTGGACGAGTGCGCAATTCGCCTGGAACTCAGCTAAAGGAAAAAAAAAAATATTTATTTATTTTAATGCATGTATTCGCTGGAAAAAACTTCTCAGAGAGCGAAGGCCGTGGGGCTCAACGGGAACCATGGCCTGAGCATGCTGTTATGCACACGCCCGGGCTAGAGCGGCGTGTGCATGTGATTGGTAGTGATTCCACTGGACCGTGCCGGAGAGTGAATGCCTGGAGGGGCGTAACTAAGTATCGACCCGATCCGACCAAGGTGGCACGACGGCATACGACGCCAGAGCACCAAGGAGGAACCGAGCAGAGGGACCAGGTGCTACTCCAGGACAGACCCCGGACACGGCTGTTGACCCACACAGGGGAATACAGGAACTGACTGGTAGACTGGCAGGCAGGCGGGTATGCAGGCAGGCGGGTATGCAGGCAGGCGGGTATGCAGGCAGGCGGGTAAAGGTAAGCACAGCTAGAGTGCAGACAGAAAGGCACTAGCAAGTAGGAACACAGGCGGGATAGGACCCAGTACACACCGGGATTCAGGAACAATACAGGCAGAGGGGTACAGGCAAGCACAACTAGAGTGCAGAAGACTGAGCAGGGAGGACAGGGCTCTGTTCACACTGAACAGACAGGAAGGGAAAGGCAGAGCCAGACACCCACAGGGTACTTGCAGTGAAGTAGCGAGTGGACCACAAACTCACAAACGGGAGTACAGAGACAACAGGCAGGAGTTAGGTACGAGTTCAGACTCTGCAGAAAAAGGAAGGGAACGGACTTAGAGGCAAAACAGGTAAAGGATAGGAGAGAGTTCAGACTGGAACTGAGTGTACGGAGGAGACCGACACTGCAGCGGAATACAGGAGCGGGTCTGGGAATACTGCCCCCAGAGAGGCGGAACGAACAGGCAAGGAGCGTGTTCAGACAGGACAGACTAGAGAACACAGAAAGGACTCAGTTCAGACTCGGGAACTAATACCGTAAAGCAGGAGACATACAGGACACAGTTCAGACACGGGAGCTGATACCGCAAAGCAGGAAACATACAGGACTTAGTTCAGACACGGGAACTAATACCGTAAAGCAGGAGACATACAGGACACAGTTCAGACACGGGAGCTGACACCGCAAGGCAGGAGAAATACAGGACTAGTTCAGACAGGCCTGGAAATACAGCCTCCAGGAAAGGCGGACAGGGAAACAGGAACGGACCTGGCACCTTCAGAGTGCAAGCACACACTGAAAGAAACACATATGCACAGGCAGGGATAGAAGGGAGCTGCTGACCTATATACCAAGAGACAGACAGCGATAGGCTGAGGACGCACAAGGGGTGTGACCCACAGCAGGTACAAAAGGCAGGAAGTGATCGGGCGCCGCCCTTAAGCAGCAGAAACAGACAAACACAAACAGACAGCATGGAGGGAAGCCAGAGAGACATTCTGGACAGGAGATCAAGTGCGCCCTCTTGCACAGTGGGAAATGGACCACCATGCAAGGACGCCGCCAGGTATGTTACAGGGGAAATGTCAGTGAGCGTTCCGATTTCAGTTCCAGAGCGATTCGCCCAATGAGTCCTTGATATTTAGTCGTTTTCAGCCAATTTTCAGAATTTTTGAAAATTTCACTTTTTTGTGAAAATATCCACTAAATGAGGGAATAATATGTGTGAGGATACCCCAGGAGAGTTCCAAATGTGTGTGGGTAGAATATATATCCCACGGGGTAAAATTGAAAAAAGTTGAAAATTTTTTTTTTTGGACTTAGTCATTTTTCCGGCGTTTATCAGACTTTCAGATACTGGAATTGTCAGTGAGCGTTCCGATTTCAGTTCCAGAGCGATTCGCCCAATGAGTCCTTGATATTTAGTCGTTTTCAGCCAATTTTCAGAATTTTTGAAAATTTCACTTTTTTGTGAAAATATCCACTAAATGAGGGAATAATATGTGTGAGGATACCCCAGGAGAGTTCCAAATGTGTGTGGGTAGAATATATATCCCACGGGGTAAAATTGAAAAAAGTTGAAAATTTTTTTTTTTGGACTTAGTCATTTTTCCGGCGTTTATCAGACTTTCAGATACTGGAATTGTCAGTGAGCGTTCCGATTTCAGTTCCAGAGCGATTCGCCCAATGAGTCCTTGATATTTAGTCGTTTTCAGACAATTTTCTGGATTTTTGAAAATTTCACTTTTTTGTGAAAATATCCACTAAATGAGGGAATAATATGTGTGAGGGTACCCCAGGAGAGTTCCAAATGTGTGTGGGTAGAATATATATACCATGGGGGTAAAATTGAAAAAAGTTGAAACATATTTTTTTGGGGCTTTAGTCATTTTTCCGGCGTTTATCAGACTTTCAGATAGGGGAAATGTCAGAGAGCGTTCCGATTTCAGTTCCAGAGCGATTCGCCCAATGAGTCCTTGATATTTCTTCGTTTTCAGGCAATTTTCAGAATTTTTGAAAATTTCACTTTTTTGTGAAAGTATCCACTAAATGAAGGAATAATATGTGTGAGGGTACCCCAGGAGAGTTCCAAATGTGTGTGGGTAGATTATATATCCCACGGGGGTAAAATTGAAAAAAGTTGAAAACATTTTTTTTTTGGATTTAGTCATTTTTCCGGCATTTATCAGACTTTCAGATAGGGGAAATGTCAGTGAGCATTCCGATTTCAGTACCAGAGCGATTCTCCCAATGAGTCCTTGATATTTCGTTATTTTCAGCCAATTTTCTGAATTTTTGAAAATTTCACTTTTTTGTGAAAATATCCACTAAATTAGGGAATAATATGTGTGAGGGTACCCCAGGAGAGTTCCAAATGTGTGTGGGTAGAATATATATCCCACGGGGGTATAATTGAAAAAAGTTGAAAAAAATTTTTTTTTGGACTTAAGTCATTTTTTCGGCGTTTATCAGACTTTCAGAGAGGGGAAATGTCAGTGAGTGTTACGATTTCATTTCCAGAGCGATTCGCCCAATGAGTCCTTGATATTTCGTTATTTTCAGCCAATTTTCTGAATTTTTGAAAATGTCACTTTTTTGTGAAAATATCCACTAAATGAGGGAATAATATGTGTGAGGGTACCCCAGGAGAGTTCCAAATGTGTGTGGGTAGAATATATATCCCACGGGGTAAAATTGAAAAAAGTTTAAACAATTTTTTTTTTGGACTTATTTTTCCGGCGTTTATCAGACTTTCAGATAGGGGAAAAGTCAGTGAGCATTCCGATTTCAGTTCCAGAGCGATTCGCCAAATGAGTCCATGATATTTAGTCGTTTTCAGCCAATTTTCTGGATTTTTGAAAATTTCACTTTTTTGTGAAAATATCCACTAAATGAGGGAATAATATGTGTGAGGGTACCCCAGGAGAGTTCCAAATGTGTGTGGGTAGAATATATATCCCACATGGTTGAAATTGAAAAAAGTTTTAAAAAAAAAATTTTTGTACTTAGTCATTTTTCCGGCGTTTATCAGACTTTCAGATAGGGGAAATGTCAGAGAGCGTTCCGATTTCAGTTCCAGAGCGATTCGACCAATGAGTCCTTGATATTTCTTCGTTTTCAGGCAATTTTCAGAATTTTTGAAAATTTCACTTTTTTGTGAAAGTATCCACTAAATGAAGGAATAATATGTGTGAGGGTACCCCAGGAGAGTTCCAAATGTGTGTGGGTAGATTATATATCCCACGGGGGTAAAATTGAAAAAAGTTGAAAACATTTTTTTTTTGGATTTAGTCATTTTTCCGGCATTTATCAGACTTTCAGATAGGGGAAATGTCAGTGAGCGTTCCGATTTCAGTACCAGAGCGATTCTCCCAATGAGTCCTTGATATTTCGTTATTTTCAGCCAATTTTCTGAATTTTTGAAAATTTCACTTTTTTGTGAAAATATCCACTAAATTAGGGAATAATATGTGTGAGGGTACCCCAGGAGAGTTCCAAATGTGTGTGGGTAGAATATATATCCCAAGGGGGTATAATTGAAAAATTTGAAAAAAATTTTTTTTTGGACTTAAGTCATTTTTTCGGCGTTTATCAGACTTTCAGAGAGGGGAAATGTCAGTGAGTGTTACGATTTCAGTTCAAGAGCGATTCGCCCAATGAGTCCTTGATATTTCGTTATTTTCAGCCAATTTTCTGAATTTTTGAAAATGTCACTTTTTTGTGAAAATATCCACTAAATGAGGGAATAATATGTGTGAGGGTACCCCAGGAGAGTTCCAAATGTGTGTGGGTAGAATATATATCCCACGGGGTAAAATTGAAAAAAGTTTAAAAATTTTTTTTTTGGACTTATTTTTCCGGCGTTTATCAGACTTTCAGATAGGGGAAAAGTCAGTGAACGTTCCGATTTCAGTTCCAGAACGATGCGCCCAATGAGTCCTTGATATTTAGTCGTTTTCAGCCAATTTTCTGGATTTTTGAAAATTTCACTTTTATGTGAAAATATCCACTAAATGAGGGAATAATATGTGTGAGGGTACCCCTGGAGAGTTCCAAATGTGTGTGGGTAGAATATATATCCCACAAGGTTAAAATTGAAAAAAGTTGAAAAAATTTTTTTTTTAGTACTTAGTCATTTTTCCGGTGTTTATCAGACTTTCAGATAGCGGAAATGTCAGTGAGCGTTCCGTTTTCAGTTCCAGAGCCATTCGCCCATTGAGTCCTTGATATTTCGTCGTTTTCAGGCAATTTTCTGAATTTTTGAAAATTTCACTTTTTTGTGAAAATATCCACTAAATGAGGGAATAATATGTGTGAGGGTACCCCTGGAGAGTTCCAAATGTGTGTGGGTAGAATATATATCCCACGGGGGTAAAATTGAAAAAAGTTGTAAAAAATTTTTTTTTGGACTTAGTCATTTTTCCGGCGTTTATCAGACTTTCAGAGAGGGGAAATGTCAGTGAGCGTTCCGATTTAAGTTCCAGAGCAATTCACCAAATGAGTCCTTGATATTTCGTCGTTTTCAGGCAATTTTCTGAATTTTTGAAAATTTCACTTTTTTGTGAAAATATCCACTAAATGAGGGAATAATATGTGTGAGGGTACCCCTGGAGAGTTCCAAATGTGTGTGGGTAGAATATATATCCCACGGGGTAAAATTGAAAAAAGTAAAAAAATTTTTTTTTTTTGGACGTAGTCATTTTTCCGGCGTTTATCAGACTTTCAGATAGGGGAAATGTCAGTGAGCATTCCGATTTAAGTTCCAGAGCGATTCGCCGTATTCGCCTTGATATTTCCTCGTTTTCAGGCAATTTTCTGAATTTTTGAAAATTGCACTTTTTTGTGAAAATATCCACTAAATGAGGGAATAATATGTGTGAGGGTACCCCAGGAGAGTTCCAAATGTGTGTGGGTAGAATATATATCCCACGGGGGTAAAATTTAAAAAAGTTAAAAAAAATTTTTGGGGGGATTTAGTCATTTTTCCGGCATTTATCAGACTTTCAGATAGGGGAAATGTCAGTGAGCGTTCCGATTTCAGTACCAGAGCGATTCGCCCAATGAGTCCTTGATATTTCGTTATTTTCAGCCAATTTTCTGAATTTTTGAAAATTTCACTTTTTTGTGAAAATATCCACTAAATGAGGGAATAATATGTGTGAGGGAACCCCAGGAGAGTTCCAAATGTGTGTGGGTAGAATATATATCCCACGGGGGTAAAATTGAAAAAAGTTGAAAAAAATTTTTTTTTGGACTTAGTCATTTTTCCGGCGTTTATCAGACTTTCAGATAGCGGAAATATCAGTGAGCGTTCCGATTCAGTTCCAGAGCGATTCGCCCAATGAGTCCTTGATATTTCGTCGTTTTCAGGCAATTTTCTGAATTTTTTAAAATTTCACTTTTTTGTGAAAATATCCACTAAATGAGGGTATAATATGTGTGATGGTACCCCAGGAGAGTTCCAAATGTGTGTGGGTAGAATATATATCTCACGGGGTAAAATTGAAAAAAGTTGAAAACATTTTTTTTTTGGACTTAGTCATTTTTCCGCCATTTATCAGACTTTCAGATAGGGGAAATGTCAGTGGGCGTTCCGATTTCAGTACCAGACCGATTCGCCCAATGAGTCCTTGATATTTAGTCGCTTTCAACCAATTTTCTGTATTTTTGAAAATTTTACTTTTTTGTGAAAATATCCACTAAATGAGGGAATAATATGTGTGAGGGTACCCCAGGAGAGTTCCAAATGTGTGTGGGTAGATTATATATCCCACGGGGGTAAAATTGAAAAAAGTTGAAAAATTTTTTTGGGGGGATTTAGTCATTTTTCTGGCATTTATCAGACTTTCAGATAGGGGAAATGTCAGTGAGTGTTCCGATTTCAGTACCAGAGCGATTCGCCCAATGAGTCCTTGATATTTAGTCGTTTTCAGCCAATTTTCTGGATTTTTGAAAATTTTACTTTTTTGTGAAAATATCCACTAAATGAGGGAATAATATGTGTGAGGGTACCCTAGGAGAGTTCCAAATGTGTGTGGGTAGAATATATATCCCACGGGGGTAAAATTGAAAAAAGTTGAAAAATTTTTTTTTCTGGATTTAGTAATTTTTCCGGCATTTATCAGACTTTCAGATAGGTGAAATGTCAGTGAGCGTTCCGATTTCAGTACCAGAGCGATTCGCCCAATGAGTCCTTGATATTTAGTCGTTTTCAGCCAATTTTCTGGATTTTTGAAAATTTCACTTTTTTGTGAAAATATCCACTAAATGAGGGAATAATATGTGTGAGAGTACCCCAGGAGAGTTCCAAATGTGTTTGGGTAGAATATATATCCCACAGGGTTAAAATTGAAAAAAGTTGAAAAAAATTTTTTTTTAGTACTTAGTCATTTTTCCGGCGTTTATCAAACTTTCAGATAGGGGAAATGTCAGTGAGCTTTCCGATTTCAGTTCCAGAGCGATTAACCCTATGAATCCTTGATATTTAGTCGTTTTCAGCCAATTTTCTGGATTTTTGAAAATTTCACTTTTTTGTGAAAATATCCACTAAATGAGGGAATAATATGTGTGAGGGTACCCCAGGAGAGTTCCAAATGTGTGTGGGTAGAATATATATCCCACGGGGGTAAAATTGAAAAAAGTTGAAAATTTTTTTTTTGGATTTAGTCATTATTCCGGTATTTATCAGACTTTCAGATATGGGAAATGTCAGTGAGCCTTCCGATTTCACTTCCAGAGCGATTCGCCCAATGAGTCCTTGATATTTCGTCGTTTTCAGGCAATTTTCGAAAATTTCACTTTTTTGTGAAAATATCCACTAAATGAGGGAATAATATGTGTGAGGGTACCCCAGGAGAGTTCCAAATGTGTCTGGGTAGAATATATATCCCACGGGGGTAAAATTGAAAAAAGTTGAAAAATTTTTTTTTGGGATTTAGTCATTTTTCCGTCATTTATCAGACTTTCAGATAGCGGAAATGTCAGTGAGCGTTCCGATTTCAGTACCAGAGCGATTCGCCCAATCAGTCCTTGATATTTAGTCGTTTTCGGCCAATTTTCAGAATTTTTGAAAATGTCACTTTTTTGTGAAAATATCCACTAAATGAGGGAATAATATGTGTGAGGGTACTCCAGGAGAGTTCCAAATGTGTTTGGGTAGAATATATATCCCACGAGGTAAAATTGAAAAAAGTTGAAAACATTTTTTTTTTTACTTAGTCATTTTTCCGGCGTTTATCAGACTTTCAGATCGCGGAAATGTCAGTGAGCGTTCTGATTTCAGTTCCAGAGCGATTCGCCCAATGAGTCCTTGATATTTAGTCGTTTTGAGCCAATTTTCAGAATTTTTGAAAATTTCACTTTTTTGTGAAAATATCCACTAAATGAGGGAATAATATGTGTGAGGGTACCCCAGGAGAGTTCCAAATGTGTGTGGGTAGAATATATATCCCACAGGGTTAAAATTGAAAAAAGTTGAAAAAATTTTTTTTTTAGTACTTAGTCATTTTTCCAGCGTTTATCAGACTTTCAGATAGGGGAAATGTCAGTGAGCGTTCCGATTTCAGTTCCTGAGCGATTCGCCCAATGAGTCCTTGATATTTAGTCGTTTTCAGCCAATTTTCTGGATTTTTCAAAATTTCACTTTTTTGTGAAAATATCCACTAAATGAGGAAATAATATGTGTGACGGTACCCCAGGAGAGTTCCAAATGTGTGTGGGTAGAATATATATCCCACAGAGTTAAAATTGAAAAAAGTTGAAAACATTTTTTTTTTTAGTACTTAGTCATTTTTCCGGCGTTTATCAGACTTTCAGATAGGGGAAATGTCAGTGAGCGTTCCGATTTAAGTTCCAGAGCGATTCGCCGTATTCGCTTTGATATTTTGTCGTTTTCAGGCAATTTTCTGAATTTTTGAAAATTTTACTTTTTTGTGAAAATATCCACTAAATGAAGGAATAATATGTGTGAGGGTACCCCAGGAGAGTTCCAAATGTGTGTGGGTAGAATATATATCCCACGGGGATAAAATTGAAAAAAGTTTAAAAATTTTTTGGGGGGATTTAGTCATTTTTCCGGCGTTTATCGGACTTTGAGATAGGGGAAATGTCAGTGAGCGTTCCGATTTCAGTTCCAGAGCGATTCGCCCAATCAGTCCTTGATATTTCGTCGTTTTCAGGCAATTATCTGAATTTTTGAAAATTTCACTTTTTTGTGAAAATATCCACTAAATGAGGAAATAATATGTGTGAGGGTACCCCAGGAGAGTTCCAAATGTGTGTGGGTAGAGTATATATCCCACGGGGGTAAAATTGAAAAAATTTGAAAAATTTTTTTTTCTGGATTTAGTAATTTTTCCGGCATTTATCAGACTTTCAGATAGGTGAAATGTCAGTGAGCATTCCGATTTCAGTACCAGAGGGATTCGCCCAATGAGTCCTTGATATTTATTCGTTTTCAGCCAATTTTCTGTATTTTTGAAAATTTCACTTTTTTGTGAAAATATCCACTAAATGAGGGAATAATATATGTGAGGGTACCCCAGGAGAGTTCCAAATGTGTGTGGGTAGAATATATATCCCACGGGGTTAAAATTGAAAAAAGTTGAAAAAAATTTTTTTTAGACTTAGTCATTTTTCCAGCGTTTATAAGACTTTCAGATACTGGAAATGTCAGTGAGCGTTCCGATTTCAGTACCAGAGCGATTCGCCCAATGAGTCCTTGATATTTAGTCGTTTTCAGCCAATTTTCAGAATTTTTGAAAATTTTACTTTTTTTGTGAAAATATCCACTAAATGAGGGAATAATATGTGTGAGGGTACCCCAGGAGAGTTCCAAATGTGTGTGGGTAGAATATATATCCCACAGAGTTAAAATTGAAAAAAGTTGAAAACATTTTTTTTTTTAGTACTTAGTCATTTTTCCGGCGTTTATCAGACTTTCAGATAGGGGAAATGTCAGTGAGCGTTCCGATTTCAGTACCAGAGCGATTCGCCCATTGAGTCCTTGATATTTAGTCGTTTTCAGCCAATTTTCTGGATTTTTGAGAATTTTACTTTTTTTGTGAAAATATCCACTAAATGAGGGAATAATATGTGTGAGGGTACCCCAGGAGAGTTCCAAATGTGTGTGGGTAGAATATATATCCCACAGGGTTAAAATTGAAAACAGTTGAAAAAATATTTTTTTTAGTACTCAGTCATTTTTCCGATGTTTATCAGACTTTCAGATAGGGGAAATGTCAGTGAGCGTTCCGATTTCAGTTCTAGAGCGATTCGCCCAATGAGTCCTTGATATTTAGTCGTTTTCAGCCAATTTTCAGAATTTTTGAAAATTTCACTTTTTTGTGAAAATATCCACTAAATGAGGGCATAATATGTGTGAGGGTACCCCAGGAGAGTTCCAAATGTGTGTGGGTAGATTATATATCCCACGGGGGTAAAATTGAAAAAAGTTGAAAAAAATTTTTTTTTTGGATTTAGTCATTTTTCCGGCATTTATCAGACTTTCAGATAGGGGAAATGTCAGTGAGCGTTCCAATTTCAGTACCAGACCGATTCGCCCAATGAGTCCTTGATATTTAGTCGTTTTCAGCCAATTTTCTGGATTTTTGAAAATTTCACTTTTTTGTGAAAATATCCACTAAATGAGGGAATAATATGTGTGAGGGTACCCTAGGAGAGATCCAAATGTGTGTGGGTAGAATATATATCCCACGGGGGTAAAATTGAAAAGATTTTAAATTTTTTTGGGGGGGATTTAGTCATTTTTCCAGCGTTTATCAGACTTTCAGATAGGGGAAATGTCAGTGAGCGTTCCGATTTCAGTTCCAGAGCGAATCGCCCAATGAGTCCTTGATATTTAGTCGTTTTCAGCCAATTTTCTGAATTATTGAAAATTTCACTTTTTTGTGAAAATATCCACTAAATGAGGGAATAATATGTGTGAGTGTACCCCAGGAGAGTTCCAAATGTGTGTGGGTAGAATATATATCCCACGAAGGTAAAATTGAAAAAAGTTGAAAAAATTTTTTTTTCGACTTAGTCATTTTTCCGGCGTTTATCAGACTTTCAGATAGGGGAAATGTCAGTGAGCGTTCCGATTTCAGTACCAGAGCGATTCGCCCAATGAGTCCTTGATATTTAGTCGTTTTCAGAAAATTTTCTGGATTTTTGAAAATGTCACTTTTTTGTGAAAATATCCACTAAATGAGGGAATAATATGTGTGAGGGTACCCCACGAGAGTTCCAAATTTGTGTGGGTAGAATATATATCCCATGGGGGAAAATTGAAAAAAGTTGAAACAATTTTTTTTTTGGACTTAGTCATTTTTCCGTCGTTTAGCAGACTTTCAGAAAGCGGAAATGTCAGTGAGCGTTCCGATTTCAGTACCAGAGCGATTCGCCCAATGAGTCCTTGATATTTAGTCGTTTTCAGCCAATTTTCTGGATTTTTGAAAATTTTACTTTTTTTGTGAAAATATCCACTAAATGAGGGAATAATATGTGTGAGGGTACCCCAGGAGAGTTCCAAATGTGTGTGGGTAGAATATATATCCCACGGGGGTAAAATTTAAAAAAGTTTAACAATTTTTTTTTTTGGACTTAGTCATTTTTCCGGCGTTTATCAGACTTTCAGATAGGGGAAATGTCACTGAGCGTTCCGATTTTAGTTCCAGAGCGATTCGCCTTGATATTTTGTCGTTTTCAGGCAATTTTCTGAATTTTTGAAAATTTCACTTTTTTGTGAAAATATCCACTAAATGAGGGAATAATATGTGTGAGGGTACCCCAGGAGAGTTCCAAATGTGTGTGGGTAGATTATATATCCCACGGGGGTAAAAATGAAAAAAGTTGAAAAAATTTTTTTTTTGGATTTAGTCATTTTTCCGGCATTTATCAGACTTTCAGATAGGGGAAATGTCAGTGAGCTTTCCGATTTCAGTTCCAGAGCGATTCGCCCAATGGGTCCTTGATATTTCGTCGTTTTCAGGCAATTTTCTGAATTTTTGAAAATTTCACTTTTTTGTGAAAATATTCACTAAATGAGGGAATAATATGTGTGAGGGTACCCCAGGAGAATTCCAAATGTGTGTGGGTAGAATATATATCCCACGGTGTAAAATTGAAAAAAGTTGAAAAAATTTTTTTTTTTGGATTTAGTCATTTTTCCGGCATTTATCAGTCTTTCAGATAGGGGAAATGTCAGTGAGCATTCCGATTTCAG
The DNA here is from genome assembly GCF_046119375.1 of Phyllobates terribilis. Lineage (NCBI taxonomy): Eukaryota > Metazoa > Chordata > Amphibia > Anura > Dendrobatidae > Phyllobates > Phyllobates terribilis. The sequence continues at coordinate 14,662,818 of NW_027362775.1, read as the reverse complement.
TACCAGAGCGATTCTCCCAATGAGTCCTTGATATTTAGTCGTTTTCAGCCAATTTTCTGGATTTTTGAAAATTTCACTTTTTTGTGAAAATATCCACTAAATGAGGGAATAATATGTGTGAGGGTACCCTAGGAGAGTTCCAAATGTGTGTGGGTAGAATATATATCCCACGGGGGTAAAATTGAAAAGAGTTTAAAATTTTTTTGGGGGGGATTTAGTCATTTTTCCGGCGTTCATCAGACTTTCAGATAGGGGAAATGTCAGTGAGCGCTCCGATTTCAGTTCCAGAGCGATTCGCCCAATGAGTCCTTGATATTTAGTCGTTTTCAGCCAATTTTCTGGATTTTTGAAAATTTCACTTTTTTGTAAAAATATGCACTAATTGAGGGAATAATATGTGTGAGGGTACCCCAGGAGAGTTCCAAATGTGTGTGGGTAGAATATATATCCCACAGGGTTAAAATTGCAAAAAGTTGAAAAAATTTTTTTTTTAGTACTTAGTCATTTTTCCGGTGTTTATCAGACTTTCAGATAGGGGAAATGTCAGTGAGCGTTCCGATTTCAGTTCCAGAGCGATTCGCCCAATGAGTCCTTGATATTTAGTCGTTTTCAGCCAATTTTCTGGATTTTTGAAAATTTCACTTTTTTGTGAAAATATCCACTAAATGAGGGAATAATATGTGTGAGGGTACCCCAGGAGAGTTCCAAATGTGTGTGGGTAGAATATAAATCCCATGGGGTAAAATTGAAAAAAGTTGAAAAAAATTTTTCTTTGGACTTAGTCATTTTTCCGGCGTTTATCAGACTTTCAGATAGGGGAAATGTCAGTGAGCATTCCGATTTCAGTTCCAGAGCGAATCGCCCAATGAGTCCTTGATATTTAGTCGTTTTCAGCCAATTTTCTGAATTATTGAATATTTCACTTTTTTGTGAAAATATCCACTAAATGAGGGAATAATATGTGTGAGGGTACCCCAGGAGAGTTCCAAATGTGTGTGGGTAGAATATATATCCCACGGGGGTAACATTGAAAAAAGTTGAAAAAATTTTTTTTTTTGGACTTAGTAATTTTTCCGGCATTTATCAGACTTTCAGATAGGGGAAATGTCAGAGAGCGTTCCGATTTCAGTACCAGAGCGATTCGCCCAATGAGTCCTTGATATTTAGTCGTTTTCAGCCAATTTTCTGGATTTTTGAAAACTTCACTTTTTTGTGAAAATATCCACTAAATGAGGGAATAATATGTGTGAGGGTACCCTAGGAGAGTTCCAAATGTGTGTGGGTAGAATATATATCCCACGGGGGTAAAATTGAAAAGAGTTTAACATTTTTTTGGGGTGGATTTAGTCATTTTTCCGGCATTTATCACACTTTCAGATAGGGGAAATGTCAGTGAGGGCTCCCATTTCAGTTCCAGAGCGATTCGCCCAATGAGTCCTTGATATTTAGTCGTTTTCAGCCAATTTTCTGGATTTTTGAAAATTTCACTTTTTTGTGAAAATATCCACTAATTGAGGGAATAATATGTGTGAGGGTACCCCAGGAGAGTTCCAAATGTGTGTGGTAGAATAAATATATCCCACAGGGTTAAAATTGAAAAAAGTTGAAAAAAATTTTTTTTTAGTACTTAGTCATTTTTCCGGTGTTTATCAGACTTTCAGATAGGGGAAATGACAGTGAGCATTCCGATTTCAGTTCCAGAGCGATTCGCCCAATGAGTCCTTGATATTTAGTCGTTTTCAGCCAATTTCCTGGATTTTTGAAAATTTCACTTTTTTGTGAAAATATCAACTAAATGAGGGAATGATATGTGTGAGGGTACCCCAGGAGAGTTCCAAATGTGTGTGGGTAGAATATATATCCCACGGGGGTAAAATTGAAATAAGTTTAAAATTTTTTTGGGGGGGATTAAGTCATTTTTTCGGCGTTTATCAGACTTTCAGATAGGGGAAATGTCAGTGAGCATTCCGATTTCAGTTCCAGAGCGATTCGCCCTATGAGTCCTTGATATTTAGTCATTTTCAGCCAATTTTCAGGATTTTTGAACATTTCACTTTTTTGTGAAAATATCCACTAAATGAGGGAATAATATGTGTGAGGGTACCCCAGGAGAGTTCCAATTGTGTGTGGGTAGAATATATATCCCACGGGGGTAAAATTGAAAAAAGTTGAAAACATTTTTTTTTTTGGATTTAGTCATTTTTCCGGCGTTTATCAGACTTTCAGATAGGGGAAATGTCAATGAGCGCTCCGATTTTAGTTCCAGAGCGATTCGCCCAATGAGTCTTTGATATTTCGTCGTTTTCAGCCAATTTTCAGAATTTTTGAAAATTTTACTATTTTGTGAAAATATCCACTAAATGAGGGAATAATATGTGTGAGGGTACCCCAGGAGAGTTCCAAATGTGTGTGGGTAGAATATATATCCCACGGGGGTAAAATTGAAAAAAGTTGAAAATTTTTTTTTTTTTCGATTTAGTCATTTTTCCAGCGTTTATCAGACTTTCAGATAGGGGAAATGTCAGAGAGCATTCCGATTTCAGTTCCAGAGCGATTCGCCCAATGAGTCCTTGATATTTAGTCGAAATCTGCCAATTTTCTGGATTTTTGAAAATTTCACTTTTTTGTGAAAATATCCACTAAATGAGGGACTAATATGTGTGAGGGAATCCCAGGAGAGTTTCAAATGTGTGTGGGTAGAATATATATCCCACGGGGTAAAATTGAAAAAAGTTTAAAATTTTTTTTGGGGGGATTAAGTCATTTTTCCGTCGTTTATCAGACTTTCAGATAGGGGAAATGTCAGTGAGCGTTCCAATTTCAGTTCCACAGCGATTCGCCCAATGAGGCCTTGATATTTCGTCGTTTTCAGGCAATTTTCTGAATTTTTGAAAATTTCACTTTTTTGTGAAAATATCAACTAAATGAGGGAATAATATGTGTGAGGGTACCCCAGGCAGGAGAGTTCCAAATGTGTGTGAGTAGAATATAAATCCCACGGGGTAAAATTGAAAAAAGTTGAAAAAAATTTTTTTTTGGACTTAGTCATTTTTCCGGCGTTTATCAAACTTTCAGATAGGGAAATGTCAGTGAGTGTTCCGATTTCAGTTCCAGAGCGATTCGCCCAATGAGTCCTTGATATTTCATCATTTTCAGCCAATTTCCTGAAATTTGAAAATTTCACTTTTTTGTGAAAATATCCACTAAATGAGGGAATAATATGTGTGAGGGTACCCCAGGAGAGTTCCAAATGTGTGTGGGTAGATTATATATCCCACGGGGGTAAAATTGAAAAAAGTTGAAAACATTTTTTTTTTGGATTTAGTCATTTTTCCGGCCTTCATCAGACTTTCAGATAGGGGAAATGTCAGTGAGCGTTCCAATTTCAGTACCAGAGCGTTTCGCCCAATGAGTCCTTGATATTTAGTCGTTTTCAGCCAATTTTCAGGATTTTTGAAAATTTCACTTTTTTGTGAAAATATCCACTAAATTAGGGAATAATATGTGTGAGGATACCCCAGGAGAGTTCCAAATGTGTGTGGGTAGAATATATATCCCACGGGGGTAAAATTTAAAAAAGTTGAAAATTTTTTTGGGGGGGATTTAGTCATTTTTCCAGCGTTTATCAGACTTTCAGATAGGGGAAATGTCAGTGAGCGTTCCGATTTCAGTTCCAGAGCGATTCGCCCAATGAGTCCTTGATATTTAGTCGTTTTCAGCCAATTTTCTCGATTTTTGAAAATTTCACTTTTTTGTGAAAATATCCACTAAATGAGGGAATAATATGTGTGAGGGTACCCCAGGAGAGTTCCAAATGTGTGTGGGTAGAATATATATCCCACGGGGGTAAAATTGAAAAAAGTTGAAAAATTTTTTTGGGGGGATTTTGTTATGTTCTGCTACCAGAGCTAAGGAAAGAGAGGAGATCTGTCCCTACGATAGAACTCAGCTAAATCCCTACGATGTAACAGGGAACCTGATCCTGCGATCAGACCTGCTAAAGTACTAAGCTAGTCTGTACGGAGACCTATAGATGTGGGGAAGGAATCCCTACAAGTACTAAGGACTGGGAGGAATATGGGACACCTCCTAACAGAAATAGTAGCAGACAGACGAACAAACAAAATATATAGAACATAGAGGTCAGTAGACCAAGCAAACTAACAGAGCAAGACACAGAGCACAGGCTAGCTAGAAAGTAGATATACAATGAAGTCCAGCAAAGCCAGAAGGGCGGAGCAGGTCTAAATAGGCCAACAAGGTCATGTGACCAGCAAAGGAAAAAAAAGCTAAGAGCAAGGTTCTAACAGTACCCCCCCTTCTAAGAGGATCCTCCGGATCCCCTAGGACCAGGCTTATCAGGAAATCTCCTGTGAAACGCTCTGATAAGTCTGGACGCGGAAACATCATCCGACCTCACCCAAGAGTTATCCTCGGGTCCGAAACCTTTCCAGGCCACAAGATACTGCAAACTACCTCTATACAGTCTAGAGTTAAGGATGCGAGAAATTTCATATTCCCCGTCCTCCACCACCGGAGGAACAGAGGCAGAGGCGTCACAATCCGATACAACAGCTTTTTTCAACAGAGAGACATGAAATACCGGATTAATTCTCCAGGAGGTAGGAACCTCCAACCTAACAGCAGATTGGTTGACAACCTGAAGCACCTTAAAGGGCCCTACAAACTTGGGACCCAATTTCTTAGAAGGAATCCTCAACCGCAGATTCCTAGAGGACAACCAAACCATGTCACCAACAGCGAACAAAACCTCCTGTCGTTTCCTATCAAAGTAGTCCTTAGATTTTCTGTTGGCCTCCTGAAGATTACCACGCACATCCGTCCAAACTCTCTCCAAATCACCGGAAAAATTCTCCTCCTCAGGCACGGCAGATCCCAACTTGGAGAACGACCCAAACGACGGATGTCTCCCAGAACAACAAAAAAAAGGCGAACAACCAGCAGAAGAAGATGTATGATTGTTCAGAGCAAATTCAGCAAGTGGCAGAAACTCAGACCACCCCTCTTGATTGTCTGTCACAAAACAACGCAAGAACTGCTCAACATCCTGGTTTTTCCTTTCTGTCTGGCCATTAGATTCAGGATGATATCCGGACGAGAACGATAAATGAACTCCCAACCTGTCACAAAAGGCACGCCAAAAACGAGCCACAAACTGAGGACCCCTATCAGAAACAATGTCAGTAGGAACGCCATGAATTCTGACAATTTCCTTGACAAAGGCCTTAGCGAGAGTTTTAGCGCAGGGCAGTTTGACAAAGGGAACCAAGTGACACATCTTGCTAAAACGGTCCACGACCACCCAGATGACAGTAAAACCCTCAGAGGGGGGAAAATCAGTTATAAAGTCCATAGCCAAATGTGTCCAAGGAGCACTGGGAACCTCCAAAGGACAAAGCAACCCCGCAGCAGGAGTATGTGAGGACTTAGATCTAGCACATATAGTACATTGACGCACCCACTTAATAACTTCCTTCTGCCATCCAGGCCACCAAAAACTGCGACCCACCAGTCTCTTGGTCTCAGAGATTCCGGGATGACCTGCCAACCGAGATTTGTGACACTCAACAAACAAATCTCTCCTAAAGGTCCCAGGCACAAACAACCTCCCATGAGGAGTGTTAGAAGGGGCATTCTCCTGTGCTTTAAGAATCTCATTTTCCAAAACGGAGTCCAAAGCAGCTATCACAACACCTTCTTGTAAAATGTTCTCCTCTTTCTCAGAACCGACTATGGGAGAAAAACTGCGAGACAAGGCATCCGCCTTAACATTCTTAGTACCAGGGATGTAAGTAACGGAGAAATTAAACCGCGAGAAAAACAGTGCCCACCTAGCCTGACGGGCATTCAGGCGCTTGGCAGCATCAAGATATATCAGATTTTTATGATCCGTAAGAACCTGAACGGGAAATTCCGCACCTTCCAAGAAGTGGCGCCAGTGTTCAAATGCGAGTTTAATAGCCAATAATTCCCGATTACCAATATCGTAATTCAGTTCAGTCTCCGAAAATTTTTTTGAAAAAAAGGCACAGGGATGTAATCCATCCCCGTTATCCTGAGACAATACTGCGCCAACCCCCACAGAGGAAGCATCAACCTCAACCAAAAACGGCCTAGTAACATCAGGCTGCATAAGGATGGGAGCAGAGGTGAACCTCTCCTTGAGATACACAAAAGCTTCAATGGCCTCAGAAGACCACTGAACAGCATCAGCACCTTTCCTGGTGAGATCAGTCAGAGGTTTGACAATACTAGAAAATTTTTTTATGAATTTTCTGTAGTAATTGGCGAAACCCAAAAACCTCTGTATCGATTTCAAACCAATAGGCCTAGGCCATTCCTGCACAGCCTGAACCTTAACCGGATCCATCTCAAAACCTTTGCTGGAGATAATGTAGCCCAAAAAACTAATTCTCTGTACAGCGAACTCACATTTCTCCAGCTTAGCAAAAAGCGAATTGTCCATTAATAACTGTAATACCTCACGCACGCTCCGCCAATGAGACTCCAGATCCGGCGAATAAATCAAAATGTCATCCAAATACACAACCACATTTTTGCCGATCAAAGGTCTAAGGATGTCATTAATCAGATTCTGAAAAAATGCAGGAGCATTAGTAAGACCAAAAGGCATAACCAGATTCTCAAAATGACCCACAGGAGTGTTAAAAGCAGTCTTCCATTCGTCACCCTCCTTCATGCGCAACAGATTGTATGCCCCCTTAAGGTCAATTTTAGAGAACCACTTGGCCCCCATTAACTGGTTAAACAGATCAGGAATCAATGGCAGTGGGTAAGGATTGCGTACAGTAATTTTGTTAATCTCACGAAAATCCAGACAAGGACGTAAACCGCCGTCCTTTTTTTTTACAAAAAAAAATCCAACCGCCACAGGAGACTTAGAGGTCCTAATGTGACCGGCGGCCAAACTTGTCTGTATGTATTCCTCCAAAGCCTTCCTCTCAGGAATAGTAAGGTTAAATAAACGACTTTTAGGAAGAGTCGCTCCAGGGACAAATTCAATAGAACAATCATAGTCTCTATGGGGAGGCAAAACCTGCGATTCCTTCTCAGAAAAAACTCTCCAAAAATCCTGAATAGGAACAGGCAATTCTCCCCTATCCAAAGCTGCAATACGCCCGTTACAACACTTGTCATAACATTTATGGCTCCAGGATTTAATTTCACTGGTAGACCAATCCAGTACAGGATTGTGAAATTTTAACCAGGGCAATCCCAATATTACTGGAGAAGGCAAGTTATTCAACACTACCAAATCCAATTTCTCATGGTGAACACCATTAATAGTGAGAGGAAATTCACAGACCTTGAGAGTAATATTCTTCAAAGGGGAACCATCCACAGAAACCACAGCAATGGGGGATGATAAAGGTTCAGGTTTTAAATTGAGTCTTTCCACGAATCCCCCATCAATTACATTCAGAGTAGACCCGCAATCAACAAATAACCGAAATTCCATTAATTTTTTCTGAGCAATCGTGGAAGCAGCTAAAAATATACCCTTGGAATTTAAACAGGCAATACGGTCGTGACTGACCATTTTTTTTTCTTTCTTCATACGAAGCTCACAGCCTTTAATCAAATGACCAGATTTTCCGCAATAGAAACACAAGCCTTCAAAAAATCGACGGTCTTTTTCTTGAGAGCGAGGTGTCACCGATCCAATCTCCATCGGTTCACCACTGTTAGTACACACATTCTCATAACCAGAAACTGACATAGCAGAGGATTTGCTCTCATTAACCCTTGCACGCAGTCTTCTATCCACCCGTATAGCTAATTGCATAGCCTGTTGCAAATCTTCAGGTGTAGGATAAGCAATTAGCAGGTCTTTAACCCTTTCACTGAGCCCAGCAAGAAATAGACTTTTCAGAGCAGAATCGTTCCACCCTGTTTGAGTCGACCAACGTCGGAAATAAGTACAATATTTTTCCACATTACCTGATCCTTGTTTTAAACGTCTCAACTCAGTCTCAGCTGATGCGACACGGTCAGGATCATCATATAATAGTCCCAAAGCAGAAAAAAAACTATCCACTGATCTGAAGCATGTATCACTAGGTTGCAAAGAAAAGGCCCACTCCTGAGGCTCTTTGCGCAAAAGTGACATTATGAACCCTACGCGCTGGGATTCATCCCCAGAGGACTTAGGTCTCAAACGAAAATACAATAAGCAAGCATTTTTAAATGAGAAAAATTCTCGGTGTTCACCAAAAAATAAATCCGGCAAACATACCTTAGGCTCCAAGAAATGTGCTCCAGGACAGTTACTCACGTGCTGACGGAGCTCGGCCACCTCCAGAGAGAGACCCTGCAGGCGTTTAGCCAAATCCACAACCGACACCATGATGGAACAGAAAAATCTTTCCTTAGAGAATTTGCGGGCTGGACTTACTGTTATGTTCTGCTACCAGAGCTAAGGAAAGAGAGGAGATCTGTCCCTACGATAGAACTCAGCTAAATCCCTACGATGTAACAGGGAACCTGATCCTGCGATCAGACCTGCTAAAGTCCTAAGCTAGTCTGTACGGAGACCTATAGATGTGGGGAAGGAATCCCTACAAGTACTAAGGACTGGGAGGAATATGGGACACCTCCTAACAGAAATAGTAGCAGACAGACGAACAAACAAAATATATAGAACATAGAGGTCAGTAGACCAAGCAAACTAACAGAGCAAGACACAGAGCACAGGCTAGCTAGAAAGTAGATATACAATGAAGTCCAGCAAAGCCAGAAGGGCGGAGCAGGCCTAAATAGGCCAACAAGGTCATGTGACCAGCAAAGGAAAAAAAAGCTAAGAGCAAGGTTCTAACAGATTTAGTCATTTTTCCGGCGTTTATCAGACTTTCAGATAGGGGAAATGTCAGTGAGCATTCCGATTTCAGTTCCAGAGCGATTCGCCCAATGAGTCCTTGATATTTTGTCGTTTTCAGCCAATTTTCTGGATTTTTGAAAATTTCACTTTTTTGTGAAAATATCCACTAAATGAGGGAATAATATGTGTGAGGGTACCCCAGGAGAGTTCAAAATGTGTGTAGGTAGAATATATATCCCACGGGGGTAAAATTGAAAAAAGTTGAAAAATTTTTTTTTTTCGATTTAGTCATTTTTCCAGCGTTTATCAGACTTTCAGATAGTGGAAATGTCAGTGAGCGTTCCGATTTCAGTTCCAGAGCGATTCGCCCAATGAGTCCTTGATATTTCGTCGTTTTCAGCCAATTTTCTGGATTTTTGAAAATTTTACTTTTTTGTGAAAATATCCACTAAATGAGGGAATAATATGTGTGAGGGTACCCCAGGAGAGTTCCAAATGTGTGTGGGTAGAATATATATCCCACGGGGGTAAAATTGAAAAAAGTTGAAAATTTTTTTGGGGGGGATTTATTAATTTTTCCGGCGTTTATCAGACTTTCAGATATGGGAAATGTCAGTGAGCGTTCCGATTTCAGTTCCAGAGCGATTTGCCCAATGAGTCCTTGATATTTCGTCATTTTCAGACAATTTTCTGAATTTTTGAAAATTTCACTTTTTTGTGAAAATATCCACTAAATGAGGGAATAATATGTGTGAGGGTACCCCAGGAGAGTTCCAAATGTTTGTGGATAGAATATATATCCCACGGTGGTAAAATTGAAAAAAGTTGAAAATTTTTTTTGGGGGATTTAGTCATTTTTCTGGCATTTATCAGACTTTCAGATAGGGGAAATGTCAGTGAGCATTCAGATTTCAGTTCCAGAGCGATTCGCCCAATGAGTACTTGATATTTCGTCGTTTTCAGCCAATTTTCTGAGTTTTTGAAAATTTTACTTTTTTGTGAAAATATCCACTAAATGAGGGAATAATATGTGTGAGGGTACCCCAGGAGAGTTCAAAATGTGTGTAGGTAGAATATATATCCCACAGGAGTAAAATTGAAAAAAGTTGAAAATTTTTTTTTTTTCGATTTAGTCATTTTTCCAGCGTTTATCAGACTTTCAGATAGGGGAAATGTCAGTGAGCATTCCGATTTCAGTTCCAGAGCGATTCGCCCAATGAGTCCTTGATATTTCGTCGTTTTCAGCCAATTTTCTGGATTTTTGAAAATTTTACTTTTTTGTGAAAATATCCACTAAATGAGGGAATAATATGTGTAAGGGTACCCCAGGAAAGTTCCAAATGTGTGTGGGTTGAATATATATCCCACGGGGGTAAAATTGAAAAAAGTTGAAAAATTTTTTGGGGGGGATTTAGTCATTTTTCCGGCGTTTATCAGACTTTCAGATAGGGGAAATGTCAGTGAGCATTCCGATTTCAGTTCCAGAGCGATTGGCCCAATGAGTCCTTGATATTTCGTCGTTTTCAGGCAATTTTCTGAATTTTTGAAAATTTCACTTTTTTGTGAAAATATCCACTAAATGAGGGAATAATATGTGTGAGGGTACCCCAGGAGAGTTCCCAATGTGTGTGGGTAGAATATATATCCCACGGGGGTAAAATTGAAAAAAGTTGAAAATTTATTTTTTTTCGATTTAGTCATTTTTCCAGCGTTTAGCAGACTTTCAGATAGGGGAAATGTCAGTGAGCGCTCCGATTTCAGTTCCAGAGTGATTCGTCCAATGAGTCCTTGATATTTAGTCGTTTTCAGCCAATTTTCTGGATTTTTGAAAGTTTCACTTTTTTGTGAAAATATCCACTAAATGAGGGAATAATATGTGCGAGGGTACCCCAGGAGAGTTCCAAATGTGTGTGGGTAGAATATATATCCCACGGGGGTAAAATTGAAAAAAGTTGAAAACATTTTTTTGAGGGATTTAGTCATTTTTCCGGCATTTATCAGACTTTCAGATATGGGAAATGTCAGTGAGCGTTCCGATTTCAGTTCCAGAGCGATTTGCCCAATGAGCCCTTGATATTTAGTCGTTTTCAGCCAATTTTCTGGATTTTTGAAAATTTCACTTTTTTGTGAAAATATCCACTAAATGAGGGAATAATATGTGTGAGGGTACCCCAGGAGAGTTCTAAATGTGTGTGGGTAGAATATATATCCCACAGGGTTAAAATTGAAAAAAGTTGAAAAAAATTTTTTTTTGGACGTAGTCATTTTTCCGGCGTTTATCAGACTTTCAGATAGGGGAAATGTCAGTGAGCGTTCCGATTTCAGTTCCAGAGCGAATCGCCCAATGAGTCCTTGATATTTCCTCATTTTCAGGCAATTTTCTGAATTTTTGAAAATTTCACTTTTTTGTGAAAACATCCACTAAATGAGGGAATAATATGTGTGAGGGTACCCCAGGAGAGTTCCAAATGTTTGTGGATAGAATATATATCCCACGGTGGTAAAATTGAAAAAAGTTGAAAAATTTTTTTGGGGGATTTAGTCATTTTTCTGGCATTTATCAGACTTTCAGATAGGGGAAATGTCAGTGAGCATTCAGATTTCAGTTCCAGAGCGATTCGCCCAATGAGTACTTGATATTTCGTCGTTTTTAGCCAATTTTCTGAATTTTTGAAAATTTTACTTTTTTGTGAAAATATCCACTATATGAGGGAATAATATGTGTGAGGGTACCCCAGGAGAGTTCAAAATGTGTGTAGGTAGAATATATATCCCACAGGAGTAAAATTGAAAAAAGTTAAAAAAATTTTTTTTTTCGATTTAGTCATTTTTCCAGCGTTTATCAGACTATCAGATAGGGGAAATGTCAGTGAGCATTCCGATTTCAGTTCCAGAGCGATTCGCCCAATGAGTCCTTGATATTTCGTCGTTTTCAGCCAATTTTCTGGATTTTTGAAAATTTTACTTTTTTGTGAAAATATCCACTAAATGAGGGCATAATATGTGTGAGGGTACCCCAGGAGAGTTCCAAATGTGTGTGGGTTGAATATATATCCCACGGGGGTAAAATTGAAAAAAGTTGAAAAATTTTTGGGGGGGGATTTAGTCATTTTTCCGGCGTTTATCAGACTTTCAGATAGGGGAAATGTCAGTGAGCATTCCGATTTCAGTTCCAGAGCGATTCGACCAATGAGTCCTTGATATTTCGTCGTTTTCAGGCAATTTTCTGAATTTTTGAAAATTTCACTTTTTTGTGAAAATATCCACTAAATGAGGGAATAATATGTGTGAGGGTACCCCAGGAGAGTTCCAAATGTGTGTGGGTAGAATATATATCCCACAGGGTTAAAATTGAAAAAAGTTGAAAAAATTTTTATGTTAGTACTTAGTCATTTTTCCGGCGTTTATCAGACTTTCAGATAGGGGAAATGTCAGTGAGCATTCCGATTTCAGTTCAAGAACAATTCGCCAAATGAGTCCTTGTTATTTAGTCGTTTTCAGCCAATTTTCTGAATTTTTGAAAATTTCACTTTTTTGTGAAAATATCCACTAAATGATGGAATAATACGTGTGAGGGTACCCCAGGAGAGTTCCAAATGTGTGTGGGTAGAATATATATCCCACGGGGGTAAAATTGAAAAAAGTTAAAAAAATTTTTTGGGGGGATTTAGTCATTTTTCCGGCGTTTATCAGACTTTCAGATAGGGGAAATGTCAGTGAGTGTTCCGATTTCAGTTCCAGAGCGATTCGCCCAATGAGTCCTTGATATTTCGACGTTTTCAGCCAATTTTCTGGATTTTTGAAAATTTCACTTTTTTGTGAAAATATCCACTAAATGAGGGAATAATATGTGTGAGGGTACCCCAGGAGAGTTCCAAATGTGTGTGGGTAGAATATATATCCCACGGGGGTAAAATTGAAAAAAGTTGAAAACATTTTTTTTTGGGATTTAGTCATTTTTTCCGGCGTTTATCAGACTTTCAGATAGGGGAAATGTCAGTGAGCGTTCCGATTTCAGTTCCAGAGCGATTCGCCCAATGAGTCCTTGATATTTCGTCGTTTTCAGCCAATTTTTTGGATTTTTAAAAAGTTCACTTTTTTGTGAAAATATCCACTAAATGAGGGAATAATATGTGTGAGGGTACCCCAGGAGAGTTCCAAATGTGTGTGGGTAGAATATAGATCCCACGGGTGTAAAATTGAAAAAAGTTGAAAATTTTTTGGGGGGGGATTTAGTCATTTTACCGGCGTTTATTAGACTTTCAGATAGGTAAAATGTCAGTGAGCAGTCCGATTTCAGTTCCAGAGCGATTCACCCAATGAGTCCTTGATATTTCGTCGTTTTCAGCCAATTTTCTGGATTTTTAAAAATTTCACTTTTTTGTGAAAATATCCACTAAATGAGGGAATAATATGTGTGAGGGTACCCCAGGAGAGTTCCAAATGTGTGTGGGTAGAATATAGATCCCACAGGTGTAAAATTGAAAAAAGTTGAAAAATTTTTTGGGGGGGATTTAGCCATTTTTCCGGCGTTTATCAGACTTTCAGATAGGGGAAATGTCAGTGAGCGTTCCGATTTCAGTTCCAGAGCGATTCGCCCAATGAGTCCATGATATTTAGTCAAAATCTGCCAATTTTCTGGATTTTTGAAAATTTCACTTATTTGTGAAAATATCCACTAAATGAGGGAATAATATGTGTGAGGGTACCCCAAGAGAGTTAAAAATGTGTGTGGGTAGAATATATATCCCACGGGGGTAAAATTGAAAAAAGTTAAAAAAAAAAATTTTTTGGACTTAGTCATTTTTCCGGCGTTTATCAGACTTTCAGATAGGGGAAATGTCAGTGAGCATTCCAATTTCAATTCCAGAGCGATTTGCACAATGAGTCCTTGATATTTAGTCATTTTGAGCCAATTTTCTGAATTTTTGAAAATTTCACTTTTTTTGTGAAAATATCCACTAAATGAGGGAATAATATGTGTGAGGGTACCCCAGGAGAGTTCCAAATGTGTGTGGGTAGAATATATATCCCACGGGGGTAAAATTGAAAAAAGTTGAAAACATTTTTTTTTTGGATTTAGTCATTTTTTCCGGCGTTTATCAAACTTTCAGATAGGGGAAATGTCAGTGAGCGTTCCGATTTCAGTTCCAGAGCGATTCGCCCAATGAGTCCTTGATATTTCGTCGTTTTCAGCCAATTTTTTGGATTTTTAAAAAGTTCACTTTTTTGTGAAAATATCCACTAAATGAGGGAATAATATGTGTGAGGGTACCCCAGGAGAGTTCCAAATGTGTGTGGGTAGAATATAGATCCCACGGGTGTAAAATTGAAAAAAGTTGAAAATTTTTTGGGGGGGGATTTAGTCATTTTACCGGCGTTTATCAGACTTTCAGATAGGGAAAATGTCAGTGAGCGTTCCGATTTCAGTTCCAAAGCTATTCACCCAATGAGTCCTTGATATTTCGTCGTTTTCAGCCAATTTTCTGGATTTTTAAAAATTTCACTTTTTTGTGAAAATATCCACTAAATGAGGGAATAATATGTGTGAGGGTACCCCAGGAGAGTTCCAAATGTGTGTGGGTAGAATATAGATCCCACAGGTGTAAAATTGAAAAAAGTTGAAAAATTTTTTGGTTGGGATTTAGCCATTTTTCCGGCGTTTATCAGACTTTCAGATAGGGGAAATGTCAGTGAGCGTTCCGATTTCAGTTCCAGAGCGATTCGCCCAATGAGTCCATGATATTTAGTCAAAATCTGCCAATTTTCTGGATTTTTGAAAATTTCACTTATTTGTGAAAATATCCACTAAATGAGGGAATAATATGTGTGAGGGTACCCCAGGAGAGTTCCAAATGTGTGTGGGTAGAATATATATCCCACGGGTTTAAATTGGAAAAAGTTGAAAACATTTGTTTTTTGGACTTAGTCATCTTTCCGGCGTTTATCAGACTTTCAGATAGGGGAAATGTCAGTGAGCGTTCCGATTTCAGTTCCAGAGCGATTCGCCCAATGAGTCCTTGATAATTCGTCGTTTTCAGGCAATTTTCTGAATTTTTGAAAATTTCACTTTTTTGTGAAAATATCCACTAAATGAGGAATAATATATGTGAGGGTACCCCATGAGAGTACCAAATGTGTGTGGGAAGAATATAAATCACACAAAGGGAAAATTGAAAAAAGTTGAAAAAAATTTTTTTTTGGGATTTAGTCATTTTTCCGGCGTTTATCAGACTTTCAAATAGGGGAAATGTCAGTGAGTGTTCCGATTTCAGTTCCAGAGCGATTCGCCCATTGAGTCCTTGATATTTCGTTGAAAACTGCCAATTTTCTTGATTTTTGAAAATTTCACTTATTTGTGTAAATATCCACTAAATGAGGGAATAATATGTGTGAGGGTACCCCAGGAGAGTTCAAAATGTGTGTGGGTAGAATATATAACCCACGGGGGTAAAATTGAAAAAAGTTGAAACATTTTTTTTTATCGATTTAGTCATTTTTCCAGCGTGTATCAGACTTTCAGATAGGGGAAATTTCAGTAAGCGTTCCGATTTCAGTTCCAGAGCGATTCGCCCAATGAGTCCTTGATATTTAGTCGAAATCTGCCAATTTTCTGGATTTTTGAAAATTTCACTTATTTGTAAAAATATCCACTAAATGAGGGAATAATATGTGTGAGGGAACCCCAGGAAAGTTCCAAATGTGTGTGGGTAGAATATATATCATACGGGGTAAAATTGAAAAAAGTTGAAAAATTTTGGGGGGGGATTTAGACATTTTTCCAGCGTTTATCAGACTTTCAGATATTGGAAATGTCAGTGAGCCTTCCGATTTCAGTTCCACAGCGATTCGCCCAAAGAGTCCGTGATATTTCTGCGTTTTCAGGCAATTTTCTGAATTTTTGAAAATTTCACTTTTTTGTGAAAATACCCACTAAATGAGGAAATAATATGTGTGAGGGTACCCCAGGAGAGTTCCAAATGTGTGTGGGTAGAATATATATCCCACGGAGGTAAAATTGAAAAAAGTTGAAAAATTTTTTTTTGCGATTTAGTCATTTTTCCAGCATTTATCAGACTTTCAGATAGGGGAAATGTCAGTGAGCGTTCCGATTTCAGTACCAGAGCGATTCACCCAATGAGTCCTTGATATTTAGTCGTTTTCAGCCAATTTTCTGGATTTTTGAAAATTTTACTTTTTTGTGAAAATATCCACTAAGTGAGGGAATAATATCTGTGAGGGTACCCCAGGAGAGTTCCAAATGTGTGTGGGTAGAATATATATCCCACAGGGTTAAAATTGAAAAAAGTTGAAAAAAAATTTTTTTTATTACTTAGTCATTTTTCTGGCGTTTATCAGACTTTCAGATAGGGGAAATGTCAGTGAGCCTTCCGATTTCAGTTCCACAGCGATTCGCCCAAAGAGTCCGTGATATTTCTGCGTTTTCAGGCAATTTTCTGAATTTTTGAAAATTTCACTTTTTTGTGAAAATACCCACTAAATGAGGAAATAATATGTGTGAGGGTACCCCAGGAGAGTTCCAAATGTGTGTGGGTAGAATATATATCCCACGGAGGTAAAATTGAAAAAAGTTGAAAAATTTTTTTTTGCGATTTAGTCATTTTTCCAGCATTTATCAGACTTTCAGATAGGGGAAATGTCAGTGAGCGTTCCGATTTCAGTACCAGAGCGATTCACCCAATGAGTCCTTGATATTTAGTCGTTTTCAGCCAATTTTCTGGATTTTTGAAAATTTTACTTTTTTGTGAAAATATCCACTAAGTGAGGGAATAATATCTGTGAGGGTACCCCAGGAGAGTTCCAAATGTGTGTGGGTAGAATATATATCCCACAGGGTTAAAATTGAAAAAAGTTGAAAAAAAATTTTTTTTATTACTTAGTCATTTTTCTGGCGTTTATCAGACTTTCAGATAGGGGAAATGTCAGTGAGCCTTCCGATTTCAGTTCCACAGCGATTCGCCCAAAGAGTCCGTGATATTTCTGCGTTTTCAGGCAATTTTCTGAATTTTTGAAAATTTCACTTTTTTGTGAAAATACCCACTAAATGAGGAAATAATATGTGTGAGGGTACCCCAGGAGAGTTCCAAATGTGTGTGGGTAGAATATATATCCCACGGAGGTAAAATTGAAAAAAGTTGAAAAATTTTTTTTTGCGATTTAGTCATTTTTCCAGCATTTATCAGACTTTCAGATAGGGGAAATGTCAGTGAGCGTTCCGATTTCAGTACCAGAGCGATTCACCCAATGAGTCCTTGATATTTAGTCGTTTTCAGCCAATTTTCTGGATTTTTGAAAATTTTACTTTTTTGTGAAAATATCCACTAAGTGAGGGAATAATATCTGTGAGGGTACCCCAGGAGAGTTCCAAATGTGTGTGGGTAGAATATATATCCCACAGGGTTAAAATTGAAAAAAGTTGAAAAAAATTTTTTTTTATTACTTAGTCATTTTTCTGGCGTTTATCAGACTTTCAGATAGGGGAAATGTCAGTGAGCGTTCCGATTTCAGTTCCAGAGCGATTCGCCCAATGAATCCTTGATATTTCGTCGTTTTCAGGCAATTTTCTGAATTTTTGAAAATTTCACTTTTTTGTGAAAATATCCACTAAATGAGGGAATAATATGTGTGAGGGTACCCTAGGAGAGTTCCAAATGTGTTTGGGTAGAATATATATCCCACGGTGGTAGAATTGAAAAAAGTTGAAAAAATTTTTTTTTTGGATTTAGTCATTTTTCCGGCATTTATCAGACTTTCAGATAGGGGAAATGTCAGTGAGCGTTCCGATTTCAGTTCCAGAGCGATTCGCCCAATGAGTCCTTGATATTTAGCTGTTTACAGCCAATTTTCTGGATTTTTGAAAATTTCACTTTTTTGTGAAAATATCCACTAAATGAGGGAATAATATGTGTGAGGGTACCCCAGGAGAGTTCCAAATGTGTGTGGGTAGAATATAGATCCCACGGGGGTAAAATTGAAAAAAGTTGAAAAATATTTTTTTTTGGATTTAGTCATTTTTTCCAGTGTTTATCAGACTTTCAGATAGGGGAAATGTCAGTGAGCGTTCCGATTTTAGTTCCAGAGCGATTCAACCAATGAGTCCTTGATATTTCGACGTTTTCAGCCAATTTTCTGGATTTTTGAAAATTTCACTTTTTTGTGAAAATATCCACTTAATGAGGGAATAATATGTGTGAGGGTACCCCAGGAGAGTTCCAAATGTGTGTGGGTAGAATATATATCCCACGGGGGTAAAATTGAAAAAAGTTGAAAACATTTTTTTTTTGGATTTAGTCATTTTTTCCGGCGTTTATCAGACTTTCAGATAGGGGAAATGTCAGTGAGCGTTCCGATTTCAGTTCCAGAGCGATTCACCCAATGAGTCCTTGATATTTCATCGTTTTCAGCCAATTTTCTGGATTTTTGAAAATTTCACTTTTTTGTGAAAATATCCACTAAATGAGGGAATAATATGTGTGAGGGTACCCCAGGAGAGTTTCAAATGTGTGTGGGTAGAATACATATCCAACGGTGGTAAAATTGAAAAAAGTTGAAAAAATTTTTTTTTTGGACTTAGTCATTTTTCCGGCGTTTATCAGACTTTCAGACAGCGGAAATGTCAGTGAGCGTTCCGATTTCAGTTCCAGAGCGATTCGCCCAATTAGTCCTTGATTTTTAGTTGTTTTAAGCCAATTTTCAGAATTTTTGAAAATTTCACTTTTTTGTGAAAATATCCACTAAATGAGGGAATAATATGTGTGAGGGTACCCCAGGAGAGTTCCAAATGTGTGTGGGTAGAATATATGTCCCACCGGGGTTAAAATTGAAAAAAGTTGAAAAAATTTTTTGGGGGGATTTAGTCATTTTTCCGACATTTATCAGACTTTCAGATAGGGGAAATGTCAGTGAGCGTTCCGATTTCAGTTCCAGAGCGATTCGCCCAATGAGTCCTTGATATTTAGTCGTTTTCAGCCAATTTTCTGGATTTTTGAAAATTTCACTTTTTTGTGAAAATATCCACTAAATGAGGGAATAATATGTGTGAGGGTACCCCAGGAGAGTTCCAAATGTGTGTGGGTAGAATATATGTCCCACCGGGGTTAAAATTGAAAAAAGTTGAAAAAATTTTGGGGGGGGATTTAGTCATTTTTCCGGCATTTATCAGACTTTCAGATAGGGGAAATGTCAGTGAGCGTTCCGATTTCAGTTCCAGAGCGATTCGCCCAATGAGTCCTTGATATTTAGTCGTTTTCAGCCAATTTTCTGGATTTTTGAAAATTTCACTTTTTTGTGAAAATATCCACTAAATGAGGGAATAATATGTGTGAGGGTACCCCAGGAGAGTTCCAAATGTGTGTGGGTAGAATACATATCCCACGGGGGTAAAATTGAAAAAAGTTGAAAAAATTTTTGGGGGGGATTTAGTCATTTTTCTGGCGTTTATCAGACTTTCAGATAAGGGAAATGTCAGTGAGCGTTCCGATTTCAGTTCCAGAGCGATTCGCCCAATGAGTCCTTGATATTTAGTTGTTTTCAGCCAATTTTCAGCATTTTTGAAAATTTCACTTTTTTGTGAAAATATCCACTAAATGAGGGAATAATATGTGTGAGGGTACCCCAGGAGAGTTCCAAATGTGTGTGGGTAGAATATATATCCCACAAGGTTAAAATTGAAAAAAGTTAAAAAAATTTTTTTTTGTACTTAGTCATTTTTCCGGCGTTTATCAGACTTTCAGATAGGGCAAATGTCAATGAGCATTCCGATTTCAGTTCCAGAGCAATTCGCCCAATGAGTCCTTGATATTTCGTCGTTTTCAGTCAATTTTCAGAATTTTTGAAAATTTCACTTTTTTGTGAAAATATCCACTAAATGAGGGAATAATATGTGTGAGGGTACCCCAGGAGAGTTCCGAATGTGTGTGGGTAGAATATATATCCCACGGGGGTAAAATTGAAAAAAGTTGAAAAAAATTTTTTTTTGGACTTAGTCTTTTTTCCGGCGTTTATCAGACTTTCAGATAGGGCAAATGTCAGTGAGCGTTCCGATTTCAGTTCCAGAGCAATTCGCCCAATGTTTCCTTGATATTTAGTCGTTTTCAGCCAATTTTCTGGATTTTTGAAAATTTCACTTTTTTGTGAAAATATCCACTAAATGAGGGTACCCCAGGAGAGTTCCAAATGTGTGTGGGTAGAATATATATCCCCCAAGGTTAAAATTGAAAAAAGTTAAAAAAAATTTTTTTTGTACTTAGTCATTTTTCCGGCGTTTATCAGACTTTCAGATAGGGGACATGTCAGTGAGCGTTCCGATTTCAGTTCCAGAGCAATTCGCCCAATGAGTCCTTGATATTCGTCGTTTTCAGTCAATTTTCAGAATTTTTGAAAATTTCACTTTTTTGTGAAAATATTAACTAAATGAGGGAATAATATGTGTGAGGGTACCTCGGGAGAGTTCCAAATGTGTGTGGGTAGAATATATATCCCACAGGGTTAAAATTGAAAAAAGTAAAAAAAAAATTTTTTTTGTACTTAGTCATTTTTCCGGCGTTTATCAGACTTTCAGATAGGGGAAATGTCAGTGAGCGTTCCGATTTCAGTTCCAGAGCGATTCGCCCAATGAGTCCTTGATATTTCGTCGGTTTCAGTCAATTTTCAGAATTTTTGAAAATTTTACTTTTTTGTGAAAATATCCACTAAATGAGGGAATAATATGTGTGAGGGTACCCCAGGAGAGTTCCAAATGTGTGTGGGTAGAATATATATCCCATAGGGTTAAAATTGAAAAAAGTTGAAAAATTTTTTTTTTTGGACTTAGTCATTTTTCCGGCGTTTATCAGACTTTCAGATAGGGCAAATGTCAGTGAGCGTTCCGATTTCAGTTCCAGAGCGATTCGGCGGATGAGTCCTTGATATTTCGTCGTTTTCAGGAAATTTTCTGAATTTTTGAAAATTTTACTTTTTTGTGAAAATATCCACTAAATGAGGGAATAATATGTGTGAGGGTACCCCAGGAGAGTTCCAAATGTGTGTGGGTAGAATATATATTGTAGCCCTAGAACGGGGCAGAGACGCCGTCCCTCTCACCTCCCCGCTTCTGGCGCGGTGTCCTCCAGCGCTTTTCGCCCCGCTGCTTCCGGCACTCGCTCCTTCTCCGGCAGTGTGCTTAGGGCGCGCGCGCGCTCCCCCTCTCTTAAAAGGACCGCGTGCACCGTCCTAATGAGTCCCCGGCCAATTGCCGGAGGACCTCCCATATAAAAGGCACCTCCTCCAAAATGGAGGTGCCCGAGCAATGTTGTAGCACTGTTCACTACTCTGCTTCAGCCCTCAGGTCCCGTTGCCAGTTACCTGCCAGATACCTGCCAGACTCCTGCCAGTCTGCTGTCTAATTCCTGCCTGATATCCTGCTACCTGCCTGCTAGCCTGAGGTCCGACGGTCTGCCTTCCAACTCCTGTCAGTCTGTCTAAGGACCAGCTTGCCCGCTCACCTGGGAGCGCACATCTTCTACCTGCCTGCTTGCCTGAGGTCCGACGGTCTGCCTTCCAACTCCTGTCAGTCTGTCTAAGGACCAGCTTGCCCGCTCACCTGGGAGCGCTCATCTGCTGCCTGTCTGCTAGCCTACCAGGAGGCTCTGCCGTCACGTTCTGTGACCACCCGCCTGTCCAGAGACTCTTGCCCGCTCACCTGGGAGCGCTCATCTGCTACCTGTCTGTTGGTCTTCCTGGAGGCTCCGCCGTCACATGCTGTGACCACCCGTTTATCCAGAGACTCTCGCCTGCTCACCTGGGAGCTCACGTCTATCATCTGCCGCCACTGGTCGTACCAATCCTTTACCCAGAGACTGCCCCGGTCACTTGCCGTGACCTCCTGCCCGTTCATCCAGAGACTGCCCCGGTCACTTGCCGTGATCTCCTGCCCGTTCATCCAGAGACTGCCCCGGTCACTTGCCGTGACCTCCTGTCCATTCATTCAGAGACTGTCCCGGTCACCTGCTGTGACTGCCTGCCAGTCTACCCTGGTCGCCACCCGCTCCCTTACAAGGACCGCCCCCTTGTATAGTAGCTCAGAGGTTCCGCCGCCCAGACCCGTTACAGTTTGCTCGGGCCATGGAACCCGGTGGCACCCAAGCTCCCTCGCTCTCGGACCTGTGTCATGAACTGTCCCGTCAGAGGTCCCAACAGGATTCCATCCTGGGTCACCTGCGGAATGTCAATTCTCGCCTCGACACTCTGACTGCTCTGCCTGCAACAACCGCCAGTGCCATGACTCGCAATCCGGCAGCTCCACTGCCCTCTAATAACATGGTATCCTACCCCGGACCCCGGCTTTCTGCACATCCTCGTTTTGGAGGCGACTCCGCCCAGGCTCGGGGCTTCATAAATCAGTGCACCCTGCACTTTGAACTCCTGTCTCACCAGTTTAACTCCGACCGGGCCAAAATTGCCTTCATCATGTCCCATCTCACCGGGGAGGCCCTGGCCTGGCTAAATCCTCTATGGGAGAGAGGAGACCCCCTGGTGTCCGACTTGCCTGCCTTTCTCACGGCTTTCCGGAAAGTCTTCGACGAACCCGGACGGAAGACCTCATCCGCATCATCTCTGCTACGCCTCCGACAGGGAAGTCTCACCGTGGGCCAATATGCCATACGGTTCCGTACCCTTGCCTCGGAGCTGGCCTGGGATAATGACGCTCTGGTTTCCGTCTTCTGGGAGGGTCTGTCCGGCCGTATTAAAGATGAACTTGCCGGTCGGGACATTCCTACCACTCTCGATGACCTAATTACTCTTGCCACCCGGATTGACCTGCGGTTCCAGGAGCGTGCCAAAGAGGTCACCCGTGAAAGGAGGTTTCCACGTCTAGCTCCTACTTTTCAGAAACCCGTCACTCCCTCCGTCTCTCCTCAGGTACACTCTCCTGAGCCTATGCAGGTCGACCAGAACAAGATGGTCGGTTCTCGCCAAGAATCTCGCCGAGCCGAGGGAAGCTGTTTCTATTGTGGCAGTATGAAGCACTTCATCCGTTCGTGCCCAGAGAAGCCGGAAACGCCAGTGTCTAGGACCACTCGGAGAGGTCGTCCTAGACAAAAGTAAGCCCTCTCCGTCTCTGACCTTACCGGTCTCTATTGCTTGGGGAGAGACCCGTCTCTTTGAACTCGCCCATCTGGATTCTGGAGCTGCTGGAAACCTCATCTCCCAGTCTCTGGTAGAGAGATACCATATTCCCACCAAGTCCCTGGCTGAACCATTGTCAGTCACCTCCGTGGATGGAAGATTTCTCTCGGAGACCATCCTGCTTGTCACTGAACCGATAACCCTGCAGGTGGGAATGCTGCACTCTGAGGAGATCTCATTCCATGTGCTGTCCGGACTTTCTCACTCCCTGTTGCTAGGTCTACCTTGGCTCCAGACACATGAACCCGTATTGAACTGGCGGTCCGGTGAAGTACTCCGATGGGGTCCTGACTGCCATAGGACCTGCCTGGTCCCGGTCCGTCCACTTCGCCCTCAGCCTACTCCAGCTAACTTACCTGGTCTCCCGGCTCCCTACTGGCCCTATGCGGACGTCTTCGGTAAGAAGGAAGCTGAGACGTTGCCACCCCATAGGCCATACGATTGCCCGATCGACCTGGTACCTGGCACCACTCCTCCCCGTGGGCATATCTACCCGTTGTCAGTAGCCGAGACCCGAGCCATGTCTGAGTACATTGAAGAGAATCTGGCTAGGGGATTTATCCGAAAATCTACCTCCCCGGCTGGAGCCGGATTCTTCTTTGTCAAAAAGAAAGACGGCTCGCTACGTCCCTGTATTGACTACAGAGGACTCAATCTCATCACGGTAAAAAACAAATATCCCCTGCCACTCATCTCCGAATTGTTTGACCGTCTCAAGGGCGCCAGGATCTTCTCCAAGCTGGATCTACGAGGAGCGTATAATCTGGTCCGTATCCGTCAAGGAGACGAGTGGAAGACGGCATTCAATACCCGGGACGGTCACTACGAGTACCTTGTGATGCCCTTCGGTCTCTGTAATGCTCCCGCGGTCTTTCAGGAACTAGTCAACGACATCTTCCGTGACCTCCTGTACTCCTGCGTAGTGGTATACCTTGACGATATCTTGGTCTTCTCTCCGGATCTCCCCACACACCGGAGGGATGTTCGTCAGGTCCTGCTTAGGCTTCGGCAGAACCACCTTTATGCCAAACACGAGAAGTGCCTCTTCGATCAGACCTCCCTTCCGTTCTTGGGCTATGTTATCTCCCAAACAGGTCTGCAAATGGATCCCGAGAAGCTCTCTTCCGTTCTAAAATGGCCTCGTCCTGAAGGTTTGAAGGCGATACAGCGATTCCTGGGCTTCGCTAATTACTATCGTCTTTTCATCCCACATTTCTCGTCTCGGACTGCTCCCATATCTGCACTTACCCATAAGGGGGCTAACCCCAGGACATGGTCGCCTGAAGCCGAGGAGGCCTTCCTTTCCCTAAAGAAAGCCTTTGCCTCTGCTCCCGTCCTGCACCGTCCGGACTGTAATAAACAATTCTACCTGGAGGTTGATGCCTCCTCCTCCGGAGCCGGAGCGGTGCTCACCCAGAAGTCTTCTACCGGGAGAATGGTAACGTGCGGCTTCTTCTCCAAAATCTTCTCCTCGTCGGAGCGCAACTACTCCATAGGAGACCGTGAATTGCTAACCATCAAATTGGCACTGGGAGAGTGGCGCTATCTGCTTGAAGGGGCTCTCTACCCTGTAATTATCTACACGGATCACAAAAACCTGGCATATCTCCAAAATGCCAGAGACTAAATCCTCGCCAGGCCCGGTGGTCGTTGTTTTTTGCCCGCTTCGACTTCATTCTTCATTTCCGTCCGGCGGACAAGAACGTCAAAGCTGATGCCTTGTCCCGGTCCTTCCTGTCCTCCGATCAAGAGGAGGAACCTACGCACATCATCGACTCCTCCAAGGTGATGAATGTGGCCCACTTGGATATGACTCGTCTTCCACCCGGTAAGACGTTCGTAGCTGTGCCAGATTGGGAGAGGGTTCTTCGCTGGGGACATTCTTCTAAACTAGCTGGCCATGCTGGCCAAAAGAAGACCTTCCAACTTATTACCCGGCATTACTGGTGGCATACCCTGCGTAAGGACGTGGTAGACTTCGTCGCGGCCTGTTCATCTTGTGCCCGTAACAAAGTTCCCCGACATCTACCTGCCGGCCATCTCCTGCCCCTTCCCGTACCTGCTGCTCCTTGGCAACACATCGCTATGGACTTTATCACCGACCTTCCAGTTTCTGCCGGTTGTACTGTCATTTGGGTTGTCGCTGACCGTTTTTCTAAGATTGCCCACTTCATTCCCCTGCCTGGTCTTCCATCCGCACCCGAGCTGGCTAAAGACTTTATCCGCCACATCTTCCGTCTCCATGGTCTGCCCCTCCACATCGTGTCGGATCGTGGGGTTCAGTTCATCTCTCGCTTCTGGAGAGCCACATGTAAGCTGCTGGACATTACCCTGGATTTCTCCTCCGCTTACCACCCTCAGTCCAATGGTCAAGTGGAGCGGATCAATCAGATCTTGACCAGCTACCTCCGGCACTTCATTGATGCTCACCACTCGGACTGGGTGGATCTCCTACCATGGGCCGAGTTCTCTTATAACAACCATGAGAGCGAGTCCTCTTCCAAATCCCCGTTCTTTATAGTCGGTGGCCAACATCCCCGGATTCCACTTCCTGTCTCCGTTTCTGTGGACAACCCTGCTGCGGAGTCTCTTGTCAGCGAATTTTCTACTATTTGGGAGAGTACCAGGTCCGCTCTTCTTCTCTCCTCTGAGCGGATGAAGAAATATGCTGATAAGAGACGTCTGGATCCGCCCCAATTCCGTCCGGGAGACAAGGTTTGGCTCTCATCCAAACATGTGCGGCTCAAAGTACCCTCCTACAAGTTGGGTCCTCGATTCATCGGCCCCTTCGAAGTCCTCAGGCAAATTAAACCTGTGGCCTACAAATTAAAACTCCCGGCCACCCTACGGATCCCCAACTTCTTCCACGTATCTCTCCTCAAACCCGTTGTCTTTAACTTTTTTTCCAAAAATCCATGTGCCCCTCCTGCTCCGGTTTCCGCTGATGACATCTTTGAGGTAGAGAGTATTCTGGCCTCCAAGAGGGTAAGAGGAAAAACCTTTTTTCTGGTAGATTGGAAGGGGTTTGGTCCTGAGGAGAGAACTTGGGAACCCAGGGAGAACATCAACGCCCCGCTTCTCCTTGAGAAATTTCTTTCTGGCCAAAAAAAGAGGGGGCCTTAAGGGGGGGGTACTGTAGCATTGGCGTCTCTGCCCCGTTCTAGGCAGAGACGCCGTCCCTCTCACCTCCCCGCTTCTGGCGCGGCGTCCTCCAGCGCTTCTCTCCCCGCTGCTTCCGGCACGTGCTCCTTCCCCGGCAGTGTGCTTAGGGCGCGCGAGCGCGCACTCCCCCTCTCTTAAAAGGACCGCGTGCGCCGTCCTAAGGAGTCCCCGGCCAATTGCCAGAGGACATCCCATATAAAAGGCACCTCCTCCAAAATGGAGGTGCCCGAGCAATGTTGTAGCACTGTTCACTACTCTGCTTCAGCCCTCAGGTCCCGTTGCCAGTTACCTGCCAGATACCTGCCAGATTTCTGCCAGTCTGCTGTCTAATTCCTGCCTGATATCCTGCTACCTGCCTGCTAGCCTGAGGTCCGACGGTCTGCCTTCCAACTCCTGTCAGTCTGTCTAAGGACCAGCTTGCCCGCTCACCTGGGAGCGCACATCTTCTACCTGCCTGCTTGCCTGAGGTCCGACGGTCTGCCTTCCAACTCCTGTCAGTCTGTCTAAGGACCAGCTTGCCCGCTCACCTGGGAGCGCTCATCTGCTGCCTGTCTGCTAGCCTACCAGGAGGCTCTGCCGTCACGTGCTGTGACCAACCGCCTGTCCAGAGACTCCTGCCCGCTCACCTGGGAGGGCTCATCTGCTACCTGTCTGTTGGTCTTCCTGGAGGCTCCGCCGTCACATGCTGTGACCACCTGTTTATCCAGAGACTCTCGCCTGCTCACCTGGGAGCTCACGTCTATCATCTGCCGCCACAGGTCGTACCAATCCTTTACCCAGAGACTGCCCCGGTCACTTGCCGTGACCTCCTGCCCGTTCATCCAGAGACTGCCCCGGTCACTTGCCGTGATCTCCTGCCCGTTCATCCAGAGACTGCCCCGGTCACTTGCCGTGACCTCCTGTCCGTTCATTCAGAGACTGTCCCGGTCACCTGCTGTGACTGCCTGCCCGTCTACCCTGGTCGCCACCCGCTCCCTTACAAGGACCGCCCCATTGTATAGTAGCTCAGAGGTTCCGCCGCCCAGACCCGTTACATATATCCCACGCGGGTAAAATTGAAAAAAGTTGAAAACATTTTTTTTTTGGGCTTAGTCATTTTTCCGGCGTTTATCAGACTTTCACATAGGGGAAATGTAAGTGAGCCTTCCGATTTCAGTTCCAGAGCAATTCGCCCAATGAGTCCTTGATATTTAGTCGTTTTCAGCCAATTTTCTGGATTTTTGAAAATTTCACTTTTTTGTGAAAATAACCACTAAATGAGGGAATAATATGTGTGAGGGTACCCCAGGAGAGTTCCAAATGTGTGTGGTTAGAATATATATCCCACGGGGGTAAAATTGAAAAAAGTTGAACATTTTTTGGGTCGGGATTTAGTCATTTTTATGGCGTTTATCAGACTTTCAAATAGGGGAAATGTCAGTGAGCATTCCGATTTCAGTTCCAGAGCGATTCGCACAATGAGTCGTTGATATTTAGTCGTTTTCAGGCAATTTTGTGAATTTTTGAAAATTTCACTTTTTTGTGAAAATATCCACTAAATGAGGGAATAATATTTGTGAGGGTACCCCAGGAGAGTTCCAAATGTGTGTGGGTAGAATATATATCACACGGGGGGTAAAATTGAAAAAATTTGAAAAAAATTTTTTTTTGGACTTAGTCATTTTTCCGACGTTTATCAGACTTTCAGATTGGGGAAATGTCAGTGAGCGTTCCGATTTCAGTTACAGAGCGATTCACCCAATGAGTCCTTGATATTTAGTCATTTTCAGCCAATTTTCTGGATTTTTGAAAATTTCACTTTTTTGTGAAAATATCCACTAAATGAGGGAATAATATGTGTGAGGTTACCCCAGGAGATTTCCAAATGTGTGTGGGTAGAATATATATCCCACAGGGGTAAAATTGAAAAAAGTTTAAAACATTTTTTATTTGGACTTAGTCATTTTTCCGGCGTTTATCAGACTTTCAGATAGCGGAAATGTCAGTGAGCGTTCCGATTTCATTTCCAGAGCGATTCGCCCAATGAGTCCTTGTTATTTAGTCGTTTTCAGCCAATTTCTGGATTTTTGAAAATTTCACTTTTTTGTGAAAATATTCACTAAATGAGGGAATAATATGTGTGAGGGTACCCCAGGAGAGTTCCAAATGTGTGTGCGTAGAATATATATCCTACGGGGGTAAAATTGAAAAAATTTGAAAAATTTTTTTTTTGACTTAGTCATTTTACCGCCGTTTATCATACTTTCAGATAGGGTAAATGTCAGTGAGCGTTCCGATTTCAGTTTCAGAGCGATTTGCCCAATGAGTCCTTGATATTTCGTAGTTTTCAGGCAATTTTCTGAATTTTTGAAAATTTCACTTTTTTGTGAAAATATCCAATAAATGAGGCAATAATATGTGTGAGGGTACCCCAGGAGAGTTCCAAATGTGTGTGGGTAGAATATATATCCCACGGGGGTAAAATTGAAAAAAGTTGAAAAAATTTTTTTTTTTACTTAGTCATTTTTCCAACGTTTATCAGACTTTCAGATAGTGGAAATGTCAGTGAGCATTCCGATTTCAGTTCCAGAACGATTCGCCCAATGAGTCCTTGATATTTAGTCGTTTTCAGCCAATTTTCAGAATTTTTGAAAATTTCACTTTTTTGTGAAAATATCCACTAAATGAGGGAATAATATGTGTGAGGGTACCCCAGGAGAGTTCCAAATGTGTGTGGGTAGAATATATATCCCGCATGGTTGAAATTGAAAAAAGTTGAAAAAAAATATATTTTTGTACTTAGTCATATTTCCGGCGTTTATCAGACTTTCAGATAGGGAAATGTCAGTGAGCATTCCGATTTCAGTTCCAGAGCGATTCGCCCAATGAGTCCTTGATATTTAGTCGTTTTCAGCCAACTTTCTGGATTTTTGAAAATTTCACTTTTTTGTGAAAATATCCACTAACTGAGGGAATAATATGTGTGAGGGTATCCCAGGAGAGTTCCAAATGTGTGTGGGTAGAATATATATCCCACGGGGTTAAAATTGAAAAAAGTTGAAAATTTTTTTTTTGGGATTTAGTCATTTTTCCGGCGTTTATCAGACTTTCAGATAGCGGAAAAGTCAGTGAGCGTTCCGATTTCAGTTCCAGAACGATTTGGCCAATGAGTACTTGATATTTAGTCGTTTTCAGCCAATTTACTGGATTTTTTGAAAATTTCACTTTTTTGTGAAAATATCTACTAAATGAGGGAATAATATGTGTGAGGGTACCCCAGGAGTGTTCCAAATGAGTGTGGGTAGAATATATATCCCACGGGGGTAAAATTGAAAAAAGTTGAAAATTTTTTTTGGGGGATTTAGTCATTTTTCCGGCGTTTATCAGACTTTCAGATAGGGGAAATGTCAGTGAGCATTCCGATTTCAGTTCCAGAGCGATTCGCCCAATGAGTCCTTGATATTTTGTCGTTTTCAGCCAATTTTCTGGATTTTTGAAAATTTCACTTTTTTGTGAAAATATCCACTAAATGAGGGAATAATATGTGTGAGGTTACCCCAGGAGAGTTCCAAATGTGTGTGGGTAGAATATATATCCCACAGGGGTAAAATTGAAAAAAGTTTAAAACATTTTTTTTTTGGACTTAGTCATTTTTCCGGCGTTTATCAGACTTTCAGATAGGGGAAATGTCAGTGAGCGTTCCGATTTCAGTTCCAGATTGATTTGCCGGATGAGTCCTTGATATTTCGTCGTTTTCAGGCAATTTTCTGAATTTTTGAAAATTTCACTTTTTTGTGAAAATATCCACTAAATGAGGGAATAATATGTGTGAGGGTACCCCAGGAGAGTTCCAAATGTGTGTGGGTAGAATATATATCCCACATGGTTGAAATTGAAAAAAGTTGAAAAAAAAAATATTTTTGTACTTAGTCATATTTCCGGCTTTTATCAGACTTTCAGATA
Source organism: Phyllobates terribilis (assembly GCF_046119375.1). Classification (NCBI taxonomy): domain Eukaryota; kingdom Metazoa; phylum Chordata; class Amphibia; order Anura; family Dendrobatidae; genus Phyllobates; species Phyllobates terribilis. The sequence goes on along the minus strand of NW_027362775.1, from coordinate 14,632,667 downwards.
GGGGAAATGTCAGTGAGAGTTCCGATTTCAGTTCCAGAGCGATTCGCCCAATGAGTCCTTGATATTTAGTCGTTTTCAGCCAATTTTCAGAATTTTTGAAAATTTCACTTTTTTGTGAAAATATCCACTAAATGAGGGAATAATATGTGTGAGGTTACCCCAGGAGAGTTCCAAATGTGTGTGGGTAGAATATTTATCCTACGGGGGTAAAATTGAAAAAAGTTGAAAAAATTTTTTTTTTTGACTTAGTCATTTTACCGGCGTTTATCACACTTTCAGATAGGGGAAATGTCAGTGAGCGTTCCTATTTCAGTTCCAGAGCGATTCGCCCAATGAGTCCCTGATATTTAGTTGTTTTCAGCCAATTTTCTGGATTTTTGAAAATTTCACTTTTTTGTGAAAATATCCACTAAATGAGGGAATAATATGTGTGTGAGGGTACCCCAGGAGAGTTCCAAATGTGTGTGGGTAGAACATATATCCCACGGGGGTAAAATTGAAAAAAGTTGAATACTTTTTTTTCTTGGACATAGTCATTTTTCCGGCGTTTATCAGACTTTCAGATAGGGGAAATGTCAGTGAGCGTTCCGATTTCAGTTCCAGATTGATTTGCCGGATGAGTCCTTGATATTTCGTCGTTTTCAGGCAATTTTCTGAATTTTTGAAAATTTCACTTTTTTGTGAAAATATCCACTAAATGAGGGAATAATATGTGTGAGGGTACCCCAGGAGAGTTCCAAATGTGTGTGGGTAGAATATATATCCCACATGGTTGAAATTGAAAAAAGTTGAAAAAAAAAATATTTTTGTACTTAGTCATATTTCCGGCTTTTATCAGACTTTCAGATAGGGGAAATGTCAGTGAGAGTTCCGATTTCAGTTCCAGAGCGATTCGCCCAATGAGTCCTTGATATTTAGTCGTTTTCAGCCAATTTTCAGAATTTTTGAAAATTTCACTTTTTTGTGAAAATATCCACTAAATGAGGGAATAATATGTGTGAGGTTACCCCAGGAGAGTTCCAAATGTGTGTGGGTAGAATATTTATCCTACGGGGGTAAAATTGAAAAAAGTTGAAAAAAATTTTTTTTTTGACTTAGTCATTTTACCGGCGTTTATCACACTTTCAGATAGGGGAAATGTCAGTGAGCGTTCCTATTTCAGTTCCAGAGCGATTCGCCCAATGAGTCCCTGATATTTAGTTGTTTTCAGCCAATTTTCTGGATTTTTGAAAATTTCACTTTTTTGTGAAAATATCCACTAAATGAGGGAATAATATGTGTGTGAGGGTACCCCAGGAGAGTTCCAAATGTGTGTGGGTAGAACATATATCCCACGGGGGTAAAATTGAAAAAAGTTGAATACTTTTTTTTCTTGGACATAGTCATTTTTCCGGCGTTTATCAGACTTTCAGATAGGGGAAATGTCAGTGAGCGTTCCGATTTCAGTTTCAGAACGATTCGCCCAATGAGTCCTTGATATTTAGTCGTTTCCAGCCAATTTTCAGAATTTTTGAAAATTTCACTTTTTTGTGAAAATATCCACTAAATGAGGGAATAATGTGTGCGAGGGTACCCCAGGAGAGTTCCAAATGTGTGTGGGTAGAATATATATCCCACGGGGGTAAAATTGAAAAAAGTTGAAACATTTTTTGGGGGGATTTAGTCATTTTTCCGGCGTTTATCAGACTTTCAGATACGGGAAATGTCAGTGAGTGTTCCGTTTTCAGTTCCAGAGCGATTCGCTCAATGAGTCCTTGATATTTAGTTGTTTTCAGCCAATTTTCTGGATTTTTGAAAATTTCACTTTTTTGTGAAAATATCCACTAAATGAGGGAATAATATGTGTGAGGGTACCCCAGGAGAGTTCCAAATGTGTGTGGGTAGAATATATATCCCACGGGGGTAAAATTGAAAAAAGGTGAAAATTTTTTTTTTGGGATTTAGTCATTTTACCGGCGTTTATCACATTTTCAGATAGGGGAAATGTCAGTGAGCGTTCCGATTTCAGTTCCAGAGCGATTCGCCCAATGAGTCCTTGATATTTAGTCGTTTTTAGCCAATTTTCTGTATTGTTGACAATTTCACTTTTTTGTGAAAATATCCACTAAATGAGGGAATAATATGTGTGAGGGTATCCCAGGAGAGTTCCAAATGTGTGTGGGTAGAATATATATCCCACATGTTTGAAATTGAAAAAAGTTGAAAAAAAAATATGTTTGTACTTAGTCATATTTCCGGCGTTTATCAGACTTTCAGATAGGGGAAATGTCAGTGAGCGTTCCGATTTCAGTTCCAGAGCGATTAGACCAGTCGTTTTCAGCCAATTTTCTGGATTTTTGAAAATTTCACTTTTTTGTGAAAATATCCACTAAATGAGGGAATAATATGTGTGAGGGTACCCCAGGAGAGTTCCAAATGTGTGTGGGTAGAATATATATCCCACAGGGGTAAAATTGAAAAAAGTTGAAAACTTTTTTTTCTTAAACTTAGTCATTTTTCCGGCATTTATCAGACTTTCAGATAGGGGAAATGTCAGTGAGCGTTCCTATTTCAGTTCCAGAGCGATTCGCCCAATGAGTCCTTGATATTTAGTTGTTTTCAGCCAATTTTCTGGATTTTTGAAAATTTCACTTTTTTGTGAAAATATCCACTAAATGAGGGAATAATGTGTGTGTGAGGGTACCCCAGGAGAGTTCCAAATGTGTGTGGGTAGAACATATATCCCACGGGGGTAAAATTGAAAAAAGTTGAAAACTTTTTTTTCTTGGACTTAGTCATTTTTCCTGCGTTTATCAGACTTTCAGATAGGGGAAATGTCAGTGAGCGTTCAGATTTCAGCTCCAGAGCGATTCGCCCTATGAGTCCTTGATATTTAGTTGTTTTCAGCCAATTTTCTGAATTTTTGAAAATTTCACTTTTTTGTGAAAATATCCACTAAATGAGGGAATAATATGTGTGAGGATATCCCAGGAGAGTTCCAAATGTGTGTGGGTAGAATATATATCCCACGGGGGTAAAATTGAAAAAAGTTGAAAATTTTTTTTGAAGGATTTAGTCATTTTTCCGGCGTTTATCGGACTTTCAGATAGGGGAAATGTCAGTTAGCATTCCGATTTCAGTTCCAGAGCGATTCGCCCAATGAGTCCTTGATATTTTGTCGTTTTCAGCCAATTTTCTGGATTTTTGAAAATTTCACATTTTTGTGAAAATATCCACTAAATGAGGGAATAATATGTGTGAGGTTACCCCAGGAGAATTCCAAATGTGTGTGGGTAGAATATATATCCCACAGGGGTAAAATTGAAAAAAGTTTAAAACATTTTTTTTTTGGACTTAGTCATTTTTCCGTCGTTTATCAGACTTTCAGATAGGGGAAATGTCAGTGAGCGTTCCGATTTCAGTTCCAGATTGATTTGCCGGATGAGTCCTTGATATTTCGTCGTTTTCAGGCAATTTTCTGAATTTTTGAAAATTTCACTTTTTTGTGAAAATATCCACTAAATGAGGGAATAATATGTGTGAGGGTACCCCAGGAGAGTTCCAAATGTGTGTGGGTAGAATATATATCCCACATGGTTGAAATTGAAAAAAGTTGAAAAAAAAAATATTTTTGTACTTAGTCATATTTCCGGCTTTTATCAGACTTTCAGATAGGGGAAATGTCAGTGAGAGTTCCGATTTCAGTTCCAGAGCGATTCGCCCAATGAGTCCTTGATATTTAGTCGTTTTCAGCCAATTTTCAGAATTTTTGAAAATTTCACTTTTTTGTGAAAATATCCACTAAATGAGGGAATAATATGTGTGAGGTTACCCCAGGAGAGTTCCAAATGTGTGTGGGTAGAATATATATCCTACGGGGGTAAAATTGAAAAAAGTTGAAAAAATTTTTTTTTTGACTTAGTCATTTTACCGGCGTTTATCACACTTTCAGATAGGGGAAATGTCAGTGAGCGTTCCTATTTCAGTTCCAGAGCGATTCGCCCAATGAGTCCCTGATATTTAGTTGTTTTCAGCCAATTTTCTGGATTTTTGAAAATTTCACTTTTTTGTGAAAATATCCACTAAATGAGGGAATAATATGTGTGTGAGGGTACCCCAGGAGAGTTCCAAATGTGTGTGGGTAGAACATATATCCCACGGGGGTAAAATTGAAAAAAGTTGAATACTTTTTTTTCTTGGACATAGTCATTTTTCCGGCGTTTATCAGACTTTCAGATAGGGGAAATGTCAGTGAGCGTTCCGATTTCAGTTTCAGAACGATTCGCCCAATGAGTCCTTGATATTTAGTCGTTTCCAGCCAATTTTCAGAATTTTTGAAAATTTCACTTTTTTGTGAAAATATCCACTAAATGAGGGAATAATGTGTGCGAGGGTACCCCAGGAGAGTTCCAAATGTGTGTGGGTAGAATATATATCCCACGGGGGTAAAATTGAAAAAAGTTGAAACATTTTTTTGGGGGATTTAGTCATTTTTCCGGCGTTTATCAGACTTTCAGATACGGGAAATGTCAGTGAGTGTTCCGTTTTCAGTTCCAGAGCGATTCTCTCAATGAGTCCTTGATATTTAGTTGTTTTCAGCCAATTTTCTGGATTTTTGAAAATTTCACTTTTTTGTGAAAATATCCACTAAATGAGGGAATAATATGTGTGAGGGTACCCCAGGAGAGTTCCAAATGTGTGTGGGTAGAATATATATCCCACGGGGGTAAAATTGAAAAAAGGTGAAAATTTTTTTTTTGGGATTTAGTCATTTTACCGGCGTTTATCACATTTTCAGATAGGGGAAATGTCAGTGAGCGTTCCGATTTCAGTTCCAGAGCGATTCGCCCAATGAGTCCTTGATATTTAGTCGTTTTTAGCCAATTTTCTGTATTGTTGACAATTTCACTTTTTTGTGAAAATATCCACTAAATGAGGGAATAATATGTGTGAGGGTATCCCAGGAGAGTTCCAAATGTGTGTGGGTAGAATATATATCCCACATGTTTGAAATTGAAAAAAGTTGAAAAAAAAATATGTTTGTACTTAGTCATATTTCCGGCGTTTATCAGACTTTCAGATAGGGGAAATGTCAGTGAGCATTCCGATTTCAGTTCCAGAGCGATTCGACCAGTCGTTTTCAGCCAATTTTCTGGATTTTTGAAAATTTCACTTTTTTGTGAAAATATCCACTAAATGAGGGAATAATATGTGTGAGGGTACCCCAGGAGAGTTCCAAATGTGTGTGGGTAGAATATATATCCCACAGGGGTAAAATTGAAAAAAGTTGAAAACTTTTTTTTCTTAAACTTAGTCATTTTTCCGGCGTTTATCAGACTTTCAGATAGGGGAAATGTCAGTGAGCGTTCCTATTTCAGTTCCAGAGCGATTCGCCCAATGAGTCCTTGATATTTAGTTGTTTTCAGCCAATTTTCTGGATTTTTGAAAATTTCACTTTTTTGTGAAAATATCCACTAAATGAGGGAATATTGTGTGTGTGAGGGTACCCCAGGAGAGTTCCAAATGTGTGTGGGTAGAACATATATCCCACGGGGGTAAAATTGAAAAAAATTGAAAACTTTTTTTTCTTGGACTTAGTCATTTTTCCGGCGTTTATCAGACTTTCAGATAGCAGAAATGTCAGTGAGCATTCCGATTTCATTTCCAGAGCGATTCGACAATGAGTCCTTGATATTTAGTTGTTTTCAGCCAATTTTCTGGATTTTTGAAAATTTCACTTTTTTGTGAAAATATCCACTAAATGAGGGAATAATATGTGTGAGGGTACCCCAGGAGAGTTCCAAATGTGTGTGGGTAGAATATATATCCCACATGGTTGAAATTGAAAAAAGTTGAAAAAAAAAATATTTTTGCACTTAGTCATATTTCCGGCTTTTATCACACTTTCAGATAGGGGAAATGTCAGTGAGCGTTCCTATTTCAGTTCCAGAGCGATTCGCCCAATGAGTCCCTGATATTTAGTTGTTTTCAGCCAATTTTCTGGATTTTTGAAAATTTCACTTTTTTGTGAAAATATCCACTAAATGAGGGAATAATATGTGTGTGAGGGTACCCCAGGAGAGTTCCAAATGTGTGTGGGTAGAACATATATCCCACGGGGGTAAAATTGAAAAAAGTTGAAACATTTTTTTGGGGGATTTAGTCATTTTTCCGGCGTTTATCAGACTTTCAGATACGGGAAATGTCAGTGAGTGTTCCGTTTTCAGTTCCAGAGCGATTCGCTCAATGAGTCCTTGATATTTAGTTGTTTTCAGCCAATTTTCTGGATTTTTGAAAATTTAACTTTTTTGTGAAAATATCCACTAAATGAGGGAATAATATGTGTGAGGGTACCCCATTAGAGTTCCAAATGTGTGTGGGTAGAATATATATCCCACGGGGGTAAAATTGAAAAAAGGTGAAAATTTTTTTTTGGGGATTTAGTCATTTTACCGGCGTTTATCACATTTTCAGATAGGGGAAATGTCAGTGAGCGTTCCTATTTCAGTTCCAGAGTGATTCGCCCAATGAGTCCTTGATATTTACTTGTTTTCAGCCAATTTTCTGGATTTTTGAAAATTTCACTTTTTTGTGAAAATATCCACTAAATGAGGGAATAATGTGTGTGTGAGGGTACCCCAGGAGAGTTCTAAATGTGTGTGGGTAGAATATATATCCCACGGGGGTAAATTTGAAAAAAGTTGAAAACTTTTTTTTCTTGGACTTAGTCATTTTTCCGGCGATTATCAGACTTTCAGATAGGGGAAATGTCAGTGAGCGTTCAGATTTCAGCTCCAGAGCGATTCGCCCAATGAGTCCTTGATATTTAGTTGTTTTCAGCCAATTTTCTGGATTTTTGAAAATTTCACTTTTTTGTGAAAATATCCACTAAATGAGGGAATAACATGTGTGAGGATATCCCAGGAGAGTTCCAAATGTGTGTGGGTAGAATATATATCCCACGGGGGTAAAATTGAAAAAAGTTGAAAATTTTTTTTGAAGGATTTAGTCATTTTTCCGGCGTTTATCAGACTTTCAGATAGGGGAAATGTCAGTGAGCGTTCCGATTTCAGATCTAGAGCGATTCGCCCAAATGAGTCATTGATATTTTGTCGTTTTTAGTCAATTTTCTGGATTTTTGAAAACTTAACTTTTTTGTGAAAATATCCACTAAATGAGGGAATAATATGTGTGAGGTTACCCCAGGAGAGTTCCAAATGTGTGTGGGTAGAATATATATCCCACAGGGGTAAAATTGAAAAAAGTTTAAAACATTTTTTTTTTGGACTTAGTCATTTTTCCGGCGTTTATCAGACTTTCAGATAGCAGAAATGTCAGTGAGCATTCCGATTTCATTTCCAGAGCGATTCAACAATGAGTCCTTGATATTTTGTCGTTTTCAGCCAATTTTTGAAAATTTCACTTTTTTGTGAAAATATCCACTAAATGAGGGAATAATATGTGTGAGGGTACCCCAGGAGAGTTCCAAATGTGTGTGGGTAGAATATATATCCCACATGGTTGAAATTGAAAAAAGTTGAAAAAAATTTTTTTTTTGACTTAGTCATTTTTACGGCGTTTATCAGACTTTCAGATAGGGGAAATGTCAGTGAGCGTTCCGATTTCAGTTCTAGAGCGATTCGCCTAATGAGTTCTTGATATTTAGTCGTTTTCAGCCAATTTTCTGGATTTTTGAAAAATTCACTTTTTTTGTGAAAATATCCACTAAATGAGGGAACAATATGTGTGAGGGTACCCCAGGAGAATTCCAAATGTGTGTGGGTAGAATATATATCCCACATGTTTGAAATTGAAAAAAGTTGAAAAAAAAAATATGTTTGTACTTAGTCATATTTCCGTCGTTTATCAGACTTTCAGATAGGGGAAATGTCAGTGAGCGTTCCGATTTCACTTCCAGAGCGATTCGCCCAGTCGTTTTCAGCCAATTTTCTGGATTTTTGAAAATTTCACTTTTTTGTGAAAATATCCACTAAATGAGGGAATAATATGTGTGAGGGTACCCCAGGAGAGTTCCAAATGTGTGTGGGTAGAATATATATCCCACGGGGGTAAAATTGAAAAAAGTTTAAACATTTTTTGGGGGGATTTAGTCATTTTTCCGGCGTTTATCAGACTTTCAGATACGGGAAATGTCAGTGAGCGTTCCGATTTCAGTTCCAGAGCGATTCGCCCAATGAGTCCTTGATATTTAGTTGTTTTCAGCCAATTTTCTGGATTTTTGAAAATTTCACTTTTTTGTGAAAATATCCACTAAATGAGGGAATAATATGTGTGAGGGTACCCCAGGAGAGTTCCAAATGTGTGTGGGTAGAATATATATCCCACGGGGGTAAAATTGAAATAAGGTGAAAATTTTTTGGGGGGGATTTAGTCATTTTTCCGGCGTTTATCAGACTTTCAGATAGCGGAAATGTCAGTGAGCATTCCGATTTCATTTCCAGAGCGATTCGGCCAATGAGTCCTTGATATTTTGTCGTTTTACACCCAATTTTCTGGATTTTTGAAAATTTCACTTTTTTGTGAAAATATCCACTAAATGAGGGAATAATATGTGTGAGGGTATCCCAGGAGAGTTCCAAATGTGTGTGGGTAGAATATAAATCCCACAGGGGTAAAATTGAAAAAAGTTGAAAAAATTTTTTGGGGGATTTAGTCATTTTTCCGGCGTTTAACAGACTTTCAGATAGGGTAAATGTCAGTGAGCGTTCCGATTTCAGCTCCAGAGCGATTCGCTCAATGAGTCCTTGATATTTAGTCGTTTTCAGCCAATTTTCTGGATTTTTGAAAATTTCACTTTTTTGTGAAAATATCCACTAAATGAGGGAATAATATGTGCGAGGGTACCCCAGGAGAGTTCCAAATGTGTGTGGGTAGAATATATATCCCACATGGTTGAAATTGAAAAAAGTTGAAAAAAAAAATATTTTTGTACTTAGTCATATTTCCGGCTTTTATCAGACTTTCAGATAGGGGAAATGTCAGTGAGCGTTCTGATTTCAGTTCCAGAGCGATTCGCCCAATGAGTCCTTGATATTTAGTCGTTTTCAGCCAATTTTCAGAATTTTTGAAAATTTCACTTTTTTGTGAAAATATCCACTAAATGAGGGAATAATATGTGTGAGGTTACCCCAGGAGAGTTCCAAATGTGTGTGGGTAGAATATATATCCCACGGGGGTAAAATTAAAAAAAGTTTAAAATTTTTTTGGGGGGATTTAGTCATTTTTCCGGCGTTTATCCGACTTTCAGATAGGGGAAATGTCAGTGAGCGTACCGATTTCTGTTCCAGAGCGATTTGCCCAATGAGTCCTTGATATTTTGTCGTTTTCAGCCAAATTTCTGGATTTTTGAAAATTTAACTTTTTTGTGAAAATATCCACTAAATGAGGGAATAATATGTGTGAGGTTACCCCAGGAGAGTTCCAAATGTGTGTGGGTAGAATATATATCCCACGGGGGTAAAATTGAAAAAAGTTGAAAACTTTTTTTTCTTGGACTTAGTCATTTTTCCGGCGTTTATCAGACTTTCAGATTGGGGAAATGTCAGTGAGCGTTCCGACTTCAGTTTCAGAACGATTCGCCCAATGAGTCCTTGATATTTAGTCGTTTCCAGCCAATTTTCAGAATTTTTGAAAATTTCACTTTTTTGTGAAAATATCCACTAAATGAGGGAATAATATGTGTGAGGGTACCCCAGGAGAGTTCCAAATGTGTGTGGGTAGAATATATATCCCACGGGGGTAAAATTGAAAAAAGTTGAAAAAATAATTTTTTTTGACTTAGTCATTTTTACGGCGTTTATCAGACTTTCAGATAGGGGAAATGTCAGGGAGCGTTCCGATTTCAGTTCTAGAGCGATTCACAAAATGAGTCCTTGATATTTAGTCGTTTTCAGACAATTTTCTGGATTTTTGAAAAATTCACTTTTTTGTGTAAATATCCACTAATTGAGGGAATAATATGTGTGAGGGTACCCGAGGAGATTCCAAATGTGTGTGGGTAGAATATATATCACACAGGGGTAAAATTGAAAAACGTTGAAAAAATTTTTTTTTTGGACATAGTCATTTTTCTGACGTTTATTAGACTTTCAGATAGCGGAAATGTCAGTGAGCGTTCCGATTTCAGTTCCAGAATGATTCGCCCAATGAGTCCTTGATATTTAGTCGTTTTCAGCCAATTTTCAGAATTTTTGAAAATTTCACTTTTTTGTGTAAATATCCACTAAATGAGGGAATAATATGTGTGAGGGTTCCAAATGTGTGTGGGTAGAATATATATCCCACGGGGGTAAAATTGAAAAAAGTTGAAAACTTTTTTTTCTTGGACTTAGTCATTTTTCCGGCGTTTATCAGACTTTCAGATAGGGGAAATGTCAGTGAGCGTTCCGATTTCAGTTCCAGAGCGATTCGCCCAATGAGTCCTTCCTATTTAGTCGTTTTCAGCCAATTTTCTGGATTTTTGAAAATTTCACTTTTTTGTGAAAATATCCACTAAATGAGGGAACAATATGTGTGAGGGTACCCCAGGAGAGTTCCAAATGTGTGTGGGTAGAATATATATCCCACGGGGGTAAAATTGAAAAAAGTTGAAAACATTTTTTTTTTGGACTTAGTCATTTTTCCGACGTTTATCAGACTTTCAGATAGCGGAAATGTCAGTGAGCGTTCCGATTTCAGTTCCAGAACGATTCGCCCAATGAGTCCTTGATGTTTAGTCGTTTTCAGCCAATTTTCAGAATTTTTGAAAATTTCACTTTTTTGTCAAAATATCCACTAAATGAGGGAATAATATGTGTGAGGGTACCCCAGGAGAGTTCCAAATGTGTGTGGGTAGAATATATATCCCACATGGTTGAAATTGAAAAAAGTTGAAAAAAAAAATATTTTTGTACTTAGTCATATTTCCGGCGTTTATCAGACTTTCAGATAGGGGAAATGTCAGTGAGCGTTCCGATTTCAGTTCCAGAGCGATTCGCCCAATGAGTCCTTGATATTTAGTCGTTTTCAGCCAATTTTCTGGATTTTTGAAAATTTCACTTTCTTGTGAAAATATCCACTAAATGAGGGAATAATATGTGTGAGGGTACCCCAGGAGAGTTCCAAATGTGTGTGGGTAGAATATATATCCCACGGGGGAAACATTGAAAAAAGTTGAAAACTTTTTTTCTTGGACTTAGTCATTTTTCCGACGTTTATCAGATTTTAAGATAGGGGAAATGTCAGTGAGCATTCCGATTTCAGTTCCAGAACGATTCGGCCAATGAGTCCTTGATATTTCGTCGTTTTCAGGCAATTTTCTGAATTTTTGAAAATTTCACTTTTTTGTGAAAATATCCACTAAATGAGGGAATAATATGTGTGAGGGTACCCCAATAGAGTTCCAAATGTGTGTGGGTAGAATATATATCCCATGGGGGTAAAATTGAAAAAAGTTGAAAAATTTTTTTTTTCTACTTAGTCATTTTTCCGGCATTTATCAGACTTTCAGATAGGGCAAATGTCAGTGAGTGTTCCGATTTCAGTTCCAGAGCGATTCGCCCAATGAGTTCTTGATATTTCGTCGTTTTCAGTCAATTTTCTGAATTTTTGAAAATTTCACTTTTTTGTGAAAATATTAACTAAATGAGGGAATAATATGTGTGAGGGTACCTCGGGAGAGTTCCAAATGTGTGTGGGTAGAATATATATCCCACGGGGGTAAAATTGAAAAAAGTTGAAAAAATTTTTTTTTCTACTTAGTCATTTTTCCGGCGTTTATCAGACTTTCAGATAGGGCAAATGTCAGTGAGTGTTCCGATTTCAGTTCCAGAGCGATTCGCCCAATGAGTCCTTGATATTTCGTCGTTTTCAGTCAATTTTCTGAATTTTTGAAAATTTCACTTTTTTGTGAAAATATCCACTAAATGAGGGAATAATATGTGTGAGGGTACCCCAGGAGAGTTCCAAATGTGTGTGGGTAGAATATATATCCCACGGGGGTAAAATTGAAAAAAGTTTAAAAAAATTTTTTTTTGGACTTAAGTCTTTTTTTCGGCGTTTATCAGACTTTCAGATAGGGGAAATGTCAGTGAGCGTTCCGATTTCAGTTCCAGAGCGATTCGGCGGATGAGTCCTTGATATTTCGTCATTTTCAGGAAATTTTCAGAATTTTTGAAAATTTCACTTTTTTGTGAAAATATCCACTAAATGAGGGAATAATATGTGTGAGGGTACCCCAGGAGAGTTCCAAATGTGTGTGGATAGAATATATATCCCACGCGGGTAAAATTGAAAAAAGTTGAAAACATTTTTTTTTTGGACTTAGTCATTTTTCCGGCGTTTATCAGACTTTCAGATAGGGCAAAAGTCAGTGATCGTTCCGATTTCAGTTCCAGAGCGATTCGCCCATTGAGTCCTTGATATTTCGTCGTTTTCAGGCAATTTTCAGAATTTTTGAAAATTTCACTTTTTTGTGAAAATATCCACTAAATGAGGGAATAATATGTGTGAGGGTACCCCAGGAGACTTCCAAATGTGTGTGGGTAGAATATATATCCCACGGGGGTAAAATTGAAAAAAGTTTAAAAAATTTTTTTTTTGGACTTAGTCATTTTTCCGGCGATTATCAGACTTTCAGATAGGGGAAATGTCAGTGAGCGTTGCGATTTTAGTTCCAGAGAGATTCGCCCGATGAGTCCTTGATATTTCGTCGTTTTCAGGCAATTTTCTGAATTTTTGAAAATTTCACTTTTTTGTGAAAATATCCACTAAATGAGGGAATAATATGTGTGAGGGTACCCCAATAGAGTTCCAAATGTGTGTGGGTAGAATATATATCCCATGGGGGTAAAATTGAAAAAAGTTGAAAAATTTTTTTTTTCTACTTAGTCATTTTTCCGGCATTTATCAGACTTTCAGATAGGGCAAATGTCAGTGAGTGTTCCGATTTCAGTTCCAGAGCGATTCGCCCAATGAGTCCTTGATATTTCGTCGTTTTCAGTCAATTTTCTGAATTTTTGAAAATTTCACTTTTTTGTGAAAATATTAACTAAATGAGGGAATAATATGTGTGAGGGTACCTCGGGAGAGTTCCAAATGTGTGTGGGTAGAATATATATCCCACAGGGTTAAAATTGAAAAAAGTTTAAAAATTTTTTTTTTTTGTGCTTAGTCATTTTTCCGGCGTTTATCAGACTTTCAGATAGGGGAAATGTCAGTGAGCGTTCCGATTTCAGTTCCAGAGCGATTCGTCCAATGAGTCCTTGATATTTCGTCGTTTTCAGGCAATTTTCTGAATTTTTGAAAATTTCACTTTTTTGTGAAAATATCCACTAAATGAGGGAATAATATGTGTGAGGGTACCCCAATAGAGTTCCAAATGTGTGTGGGTAGAATATATATCCCATGGGGGTAAAATTGAAAAAAGTTGAAAAAAATTTTTTTTCTACTTAGTCATTTTTCCGGCGTTTATCAGACTTTCAGATAGGGCAAATGTCAGTGAGTGTTCCGATTTCAGTTCCAAAGCGATTCGCCCAATGAGTCCTTGATATTTCGTCGTTTTCAGGAAATTTTCTGAATTTTTGAAAATTTAACTTTTTTGTGAAAATATCCACTAAATGAGGGAATAATATGTGTGAGGGTACCCCAGGAGTGTTCCAAATGTGTGTGGGTAGAATATATATCCCACGGGGGTAAAATTGAAAAAAGTTTAAAAAAATTTTTTTTTGGACTTAAGTCTTTTTTTCGCCGTTTATCAGACTTTCAGATAGGGGAAATGTCAGTGAGCGTTCCGATTTCAGATCCAGAGCGATTCGGCGGATGAGTCCTTGATATTTCGTCGTTTTCAGGCAATTTACAGAATTTTTGAAAATTTCACTTTTTTGTGAAAATATCCACTAAATGAGGGAATAATATGTGTGAGGGTACCCCAGGAGAGTTCCAAATGTGTGTGGGTAGAATATATATCCCACGGGGGTAAAATTGAAAAAAGTTGAAAAAATTTTTTTTTGTACTTAGTCATTTTTCCGGCGTTTATCAGACTTTCAGATAGGGCAAATGTCAGTGAGTGTTCCGATTTCAGTTCCAGAGCGATTTGCCCAATGAGTCCTTGATATTTCGTCGTTTTCAGTCAATTTTCAGAATTTTTGAAAATTTCATTTTTTGTGAAAATATTAACTAAATGAGAGAATAATATGTGTGAGGGTACCTCGGGAGAGTTCCAAATGTGTGTGGGTAAAATATATATCCCACAGGGTTAAAATTGAAAAAAGTTTAAAAATTTTTTTTTTTTGCACTTAGTCATTTTTCCGGCGTTTATCAGACTTTCAGATAGGGCAAATGTCAGTGATTGTTCCAATTTCAGTTCCAAAGCGATTCGCCCAATGAGTCCTTGATATTTCGTCGTTTTCAGGCAATTTTCAGAATTTTTGAAAATTTCACTTTTTTGTGAAAACATCCACTAAATGAGGGAATAATATGTGTGAGGGTACCCCAGGAGAGTTCCAAATGTGTGTGAGTAGAATATATATCCCACGGGGGTAAAATTGAAAAAAGTTGAAAAAATTTTTTTTTCTACTTAGTCATTTTTCCGGCGTTTATCAGACTTTCAGATAGGGCAAATGTCAGTGAGTGTTCCGATTTCAGTTCCAGAGCGATTCGCCCAATGAGTCCTTGATATTTCGTCGTTTTCAGTCAATTTTCAGAATTTTTGAAAATTTCATTTTTTGTGAAAATATTAACTAAATGAGAGAATAATATGTGTGAGGGTACCTCGGGAGAGTTCCAAATGTGTGTGGGTAAAATATATATCCCACAGGGTTAAAATTGAAAAAAGTTTAAAAATTTTTTTTTTTTGTACTTAGTCATTTTTCCGACGTTTATCAGACTTTCAGATAGGGCAAATGTCAGTGATTGTTCCGATTTCAGTTCCAAAGCGATTCGCCCAATGAGTCCTTGATATTTCGTCGTTTTCAGGCAATTTTCAGAATTTTTGAAAATTTCACTTTTTTGTGAAAACATCCACTAAATGAGGGAATAATATGTGTGAGGGTACCCCAGGAGAGTTCCAAATGTGTGTGAGTAGAATATATATCCCACGGGGGTAAAATTGAAAAAAGTTGAAAAAATTTTTTTTTGGACTTAGGTCTTTTTTTCGGCGTTTATCAGACATTCAGATAGGGGAAATGTCAGTGAGCGTTCCCATTTCAGTTCAAGAGCGATTCGGCGGATGAGTCCTTGATATTTCGTCGTTTTCAGGAAATTTTCAGAATTATTGAAAATTTCACTTTTTTGTGAAAATATCCACTAAATGAGGGAATAATATGTGTGAGGGTACCCCAGGAGAGTTCCAAATGTGTGTGGGTAGAATATATATCCCACGGGGGAAAAATTGAAAAAAGTTTAAAAAAATTTTTTTTTGTACTTGTCATTTTTCCGGCGTTTATCAGATTTTCAGATAGGGCAAATGTCAGTGAGCATTCCGATTTCAGTTCCAGAGCAATTCGCCCAATGAGTCCTTGATATTTCGTCGTTTTCAGTCAATTTTCAGAATTTTTGAAAATGTCACTTCTTTGTGAAAATATTAACTAAATGAGAGAATAATATGTGTGAGGGTACCTCGGGAGAGTTCCAAATGTGTGTGGGTAAAATATATATCCCACAGGGTTAAAATTGAAAAAAGTTTAAAAATTTTTTTTTTTGTACTTAGTCATTTTTCTGGCGTTTATCAGACTTTCAGATAGGGCAAATGTCAGTGATTGTTCCGATTTCAGTTCCAAAGCGATTCGCCCAATGAGTCCTTGATATTTCGTCGTTTTCAGGCAATTTTCAGAATTTTTGAAAATTTCACTTTTTTGTGAAAATATCCACTAAATGAGGGAATAATATGTGTGAGGGTACCCCAGGAGAGTTCCAAATGTGTGTGAGTAGAATATATATCCCACGGGGGTAAAATTGAAAAAAGTTGAAAAAATTTTTTTTTGGACTTAGGTCTTTTTTTGGCGTTTATCAGACATTCAGATAGGGGAAATGTCAGTGAGCGTTCCCATTTCAGTTCAAGAGCGATTCGGCGGATGAGTCCTTGATATTTCGTCGTTTTCAGGAAATTTTCAGAATTTTTGAAAATTTCACTTTTTTGTGAAAATATCCACTAAATGAGGGAATAATATGTGTAAGGGTACCCCAGGAGAGTTCCAAATGTGTGTGGGTAGAATATATATCCCACGGGGGTAAAATTGAAAAAAGTTTAAAAAATTTTTTTTTTGGACTTAGTAATTTTTCCGGCGTTTATCAGACTTTCAGATAGGGCAAATGTCAGTGAGCGTTCCGATTTCAGTTCCAGAGCAATTCGCCCAATGAGTCCTTGATATTTCGTCGTTTTCAGTCAATTTTCAGAATTTTTGAAAATGTCACTTTTTTGTGAAAATATCCACTAAATGAGGGAATAATATGTGTGAGGGTACCCCAGGAGAGTTCCAAATGTGTGTGGGTAGAATATATATCCCACGGGGGTAAAATTGAAAAAAGTTTAAAAAAATTTTTTTTTGGACTTAAGTCTTTTTTTCGGCGTTTATCAGACTTTCAGATAGGGGAAATGTCAGTGAGCGTTCCGATTTCAGTTCCAGAGCGATTCGGCGGATGAGTCCTTGATATTTCGTCATTTTCAGGAAATTTTCAGAATTTTTGAAAATTTCACTTTTTTGTGAAAATATCCACTAAATGAGGGAATAATATGTGTGAGGGTACCCCAGGAGAGTTCCAAATGTGTGTGGATAGAATATATATCCCACGCGGGTAAAATTGAAAAAAGTTGAAAACATTTTTTTTTTGGACTTAGTCATTTTTCCGGCGTTTATCAGACTTTCAGATAGGGCAAAAGTCAGTGATCGTTCCGATTTCAGTTCCAGAGCGATTCGCCCATTGAGTCCTTGATATTTCGTCGTTTTCAGGCAATTTTCAGAATTTTTGAAAATTTCACTTTTTTGTGAAAATATCCACTAAATGAGGGAATAATATGTGTGAGGGTACCCCAGGAGACTTCCAAATGTGTGTGGGTAGAATATATATCCCACGGGGGTAAAATTGAAAAAAGTTTAAAAAATTTTTTTTTTGGACTTAGTCATTTTTCCGGCGATTATCAGACTTTCAGATAGGGGAAATGTCAGTGAGCGTTGCGATTTTAGTTCCAGAGAGATTCGCCCGATGAGTCCTTGATATTTCGTCGTTTTCAGGCAATTTTCTGAATTTTTGAAAATTTCACTTTTTTGTGAAAATATCCACTAAATGAGGGAATAATATGTGTGAGGGTACCCCAATAGAGTTCCAAATGTGTGTGGGTAGAATATATATCCCATGGGGGTAAAATTGAAAAAAGTTGAAAAATTTTTTTTTTCTACTTAGTCATTTTTCCGGCATTTATCAGACTTTCAGATAGGGCAAATGTCAGTGAGTGTTCCGATTTCAGTTCCAGAGCGATTCGCCCAATGAGTCCTTGATATTTCGTCGTTTTCAGTCAATTTTCTGAATTTTTGAAAATTTCACTTTTTTGTGAAAATATTAACTAAATGAGGGAATAATATGTGTGAGGGTACCTCGGGAGAGTTCCAAATGTGTGTGGGTAGAATATATATCCCACAGGGTTAAAATTGAAAAAAGTTTAAAAATTTTTTTTTTTGTACTTAGTCATTTTTCCGGCGTTTATCAGACTTTCAGATAGGGGAAATGTCAGTGAGCGTTCCGATTTCAGTTCCAGAGCGATTCGTCCAATGAGTCCTTGATATTTCGTCGTTTTCAGGCAATTTTCTGAATTTTTGAAAATTTCACTTTTTTGTGAAAATATCCACTAAATGAGGGAATAATATGTGTGAGGGTACCCCAGGAGTGTTCCAAATGTGTGTGGGTAGAATATATATCCCACGGGGGTAAAATTGAAAAAAGTTTAAAAAAATTTTTTTTTGGACTTAAGTCTTTTTTTCGCCGTTTATCAGACTTTCAGATAGGGGAAATGTCAGTGAGCGTTCCGATTTCAGATCCAGAGCGATTCGGCGGATGAGTCCTTGATATTTCGTCGTTTTCAGGCAATTTACAGAATTTTTGAAAATTTCACTTTTTTGTGAAAATATCCACTAAATGAGGGAATAATATGTGTGAGGGTACCCCAGGAGAGTTCCAAATGTGTGTGGGTAGAATATATATCCCACGGGGGTAAAATTGAAAAAAGTTGAAAAAATTTTTTTTTGTACTTAGTCATTTTTCCGGCGTTTATCAGACTTTCAGATAGGGCAAATGTCAGTGAGTGTTCCGATTTCAGTTCCAGAGCGATTTGCCCAATGAGTCCTTGATATTTCGTCGTTTTCAGTCAATTTTCAGAATTTTTGAAAATTTCATTTTTTGTGAAAATATTAACTAAATGAGAGAATAATATGTGTGAGGGTACCTCGGGAGAGTTCCAAATGTGTGTGGGTAAAATATATATCCCACAGGGTTAAAATTGAAAAAAGTTTAAAAATTTTTTTTTTTTGTACTTAGTCATTTTTCCGGCGTTTATCAGACTTTCAGATAGGGCAAATGTCAGTGATTGTTCCGATTTCAGTTCCAAAGCGATTCGCCCAATGAGTCCTTGATATTTCGTCGTTTTCAGGCAATTTTCAGAATTTTTGAAAATTTCACTTTTTTGTGAAAACATCCACTAAATGAGGGAATAATATGTGTGAGGGTACCCCAGGAGAGTTCCAAATGTGTGTAAGTAGAATATATATCCCACGGGGGTAAAATTGAAAAAAGTTGAAAAAATTTTTTTTTGGACTTAGGTCTTTTTTTCGGCGTTTATCAGACATTCAGATAGGGGAAATGTCAGTGAGCGTTCCCATTTCAGTTCAAGAGCGATTCGGCGGATGAGTCCTTGATATTTCGTCGTTTTCAGGAAATTTTCAGAATTATTGAAAATTTCACTTTTTTGTGAAAATATCCACTAAATGAGGGAATAATATGTGTGAGGGTACCCCAGGAGAGTTCCAAATGTGTGTGGGTAGAATATATATCCCACGGGGGAAAAATTGAAAAAAGTTTAAAAAAATTTTTTTTTGTACTTGTCATTTTTCCGGCGTTTATCAGATTTTCAGATAGGGCAAATGTCAGTGAGCGTTCCGATTTCAGTTCCAGAGCAATTCGCCCAATGAGTCCTTGATATTTCGTCGTTTTCAGTCAATTTTCAGAATTTTTGAAAATGTCACTTCTTTGTGAAAATATTAACTAAATGAGAGAATAATATGTGTGAGGGTACCTCGGGAGAGTTCCAAATGTGTGTGGGTAAAATATATATCCCACAGGGTTAAAATTGAAAAAAGTTTAAAAATTTTTTTTTTTGTACTTAGTCATTTTTCTGGCGTTTATCAGACTTTCAGATAGGGCAAATGTCAGTGATTGTTCCGATTTCAGTTCCAAAGTGATTCGCCCAATGAGTCCTTGATATTTCGTCGTTTTCAGGCAATTTTCAGAATTTTTGAAAATTTCACTTTTTTGTGAAAATATCCACTAAATGAGGGAATAATATGTGTGAGGGTACCCCAGGAGAGTTCCAAATGTGTGTGAGTAGAATATATATCCCACGGGGGTAAAATTGAAAAAAGTTGAAAAAATTTTTTTTTGGACTTAGGTCTTTTTTTGGCGTTTATCAGACATTCAGATAGGGGAAATGTCAGTGAGCGCTCCCATTTCAGTTCAAGAGCGATTCGGCGGATGAGTCCTTGATATTTCGTCGTTTTCAGGAAATTTTCAGAATTTTTGAAAATTTCACTTTTTTGTGAAAATATCCACTAAATGAGGGAATAATATGTGTAAGGGTACCCCAGGAGAGTTCCAAATGTGTGTGGGTAGAATATATATCCCACGGGGGTAAAATTGAAAAAAGTTTAAAAAATTTTTTTTTTGGACTTAGTAATTTTTCCGGCGTTTATCAGACTTTCAGATAGGGCAAATGTCAGTGAGCGTTCCGATTTCAGTTCCAGAGCAATTCGCCCAATGAGTCCTTGATATTTCGTCGTTTTCAGTCAATTTTCAGAATTTTTGAAAATGTCACTTTTTTGTGAAAATATCCACTAAATGAGGGAATAATATGTGTGAGGGTACCCCAGGAGAGTTCCAAATGTGTGTGGGTAGAATATATATCCCACGGGGGTAAAATTGAAAAAAGTTTAAAAAAATTTTTTTTTGGACTTAAGTCTTTTTTTCGGCGTTTATCAGACTTTCAGATAGGGGAAATGTCAGTGAGCGTTCCGATTTCAGTTCCAGAGCGATTCGGCGGATGAGTCCTTGATATTTCGTCATTTTCAGGAAATTTTCAGAATTTTTGAAAATTTCACTTTTTTGTGAAAATATCCACTAAATGAGGGAATAATATGTGTGAGGGTACCCCAGGAGAGTTCCAAATGTGTGTGGATAGAATATATATCCCACGCGGGTAAAATTGAAAAAAGTTGAAAACATTTTTTTTTTGGACTTAGTCATTTTTCCGGCGTTTATCAGACTTTCAGATAGGGCAAAAGTCAGTGATCGTTCCGATTTCAGTTCCAGAGCGATTCGCCCATTGAGTCCTTGATATTTCGTCGTTTTCAGGCAATTTTCAGAATTTTTGAAAATTTCACTTTTTTGTGAAAATATCCACTAAATGAGGGAATAATATGTGTGAGGGTACCCCAGGAGACTTCCAAATGTGTGTGGGTAGAATATATATCCCACGGGGGTAAAATTGAAAAAAGTTTAAAAAATTTTTTTTTTGGACTTAGTCATTTTTCCGGCGATTATCAGACTTTCAGATAGGGGAAATGTCAGTGAGCGTTGCGATTTTAGTTCCAGAGAGATTCGCCCGATGAGTCCTTGATATTTCGTCGTTTTCAGGCAATTTTCTGAATTTTTGAAAATTTCACTTTTTTGTGAAAATATCCACTAAATGAGGGAATAATATGTGTGAGGGTACCCCAATAGAGTTCCAAATGTGTGTGGGTAGAATATATATCCCATGGGGGTAAAATTGAAAAAAGTTGAAAAATTTTTTTTTACTACTTAGTCATTTTTCCGGCATTTATCAGACTTTCAGATAGGGCAAATGTCAGTGAGTGTTCCGATTTCAGTTCCAGAGCGATTCGCCCAATGAGTCCTTGATATTTCGTCGTTTTCAGTCAATTTTCTGAATTTTTGAAAATTTCACTTTTTTGTGAAAATATTAACTAAATGAGGGAATAATATGTGTGAGGGTACCTCGGGAGAGTTCCAAATGTGTGTGGGTAGAATATATATCCCACAGGGTTAAAATTGAAAAAAGTTTAAAAATTTTTTTTTTTGTACTTAGTCATTTTTTCGCCGTTTATCAGACTTTCAGATAGGGGAAATGTCAGTGAGCGTTCCGATTTCAGATCCAGAGCGATTCGGCGGATGAGTCCATGATATTTCGTCGTTTTCAGGCAATTTACAGAATTTTTGAAAATTTCACTTTTTTGTGAAAATATCCACTAAATGAGGGAATAATATGTGTGAGGGTACCCCAGGAGAGTTCCAAATGTGTGTGGGTAGAATATATATCCCACGGGGGTAAAATTGAAAAAAGTTGAAAAAATTTTTTTTTGTACTTAGTCATTTTTCCGGCGTTTATCAGACTTTCAGATAGGGCAAATGTCAGTGAGTGTTCCGATTTCAGTTCCAGAGCGATTTGCCCAATGAGTCCTTGATATTTCGTCGTTTTCAGTCAATTTTCAGAATTTTTGAAAATTTCATTTTTTGTGAAAATATTAACTAAATGAGAGAATAATATCTGTGAGGGTACCTCGGGAGAGTTCCAAATGTGTGTGGGTAAAATATATATCCCACAGGGTTAAAATTGAAAAAAGTTTAAAAATTTTTTTTTTTTGTACTTAGTCATTTTTCCGGCGTTTATCAGACTTTCAGATAGGGCAAATGTCAGTGATTGTTCCGATTTCAGTTCCAAAGCGATTCGCCCAATGAGTCCTTGATATTTCGTCGTTTTCAGGCAATTTTCAGAATTTTTGAAAATTTCACTTTTTTGTGAAAACATCCACTAAATGAGGGAATAATATGTGTGAGGGTACCCCAGGAGAGTTCCAAATGTGTGTGAGTAGAATATATATCCCACGGGGGTAAAATTGAAAAAAGTTGAAAAAATTTTTTTTTGGACTTAGGTCTTTTTTTCGGCGTTTATCAGACATTCAGATAGGGGAAATGTCAGTGAGCGTTCCCATTTCAGTTCAAGAGCGATTCGGCGGATGAGTCCTTGATATTTCGTCGTTTTCAGGAAATTTTCAGAATTATTGAAAATTTCACTTTTTTGTGAAAATATCCACTAAATGAGGGAATAATATGTGTGAGGGTACCCCAGGAGAGTTCCAAATGTGTGTGGGTAGAATATATATCCCACGGGGGAAAAATTGAAAAAAGTTTAAAAAAATTTTTTTTTGTACTTGTCATTTTTCCGGCGTTTATCAGATTTTCAGATAGGGCAAATGTCAGTGAGCGTTCCGATTTCAGTTCCAGAGCAATTCGACCAATGAGTGCTTGATATTTCGTCGTTTTCAGTCAATTTTCAGAATTTTTGAAAATGTCACTTCTTTGTGAAAATATTAACTAAATGAGAGAATAATATGTGTGAGGGTACCTCGGGAGAGTTCCAAATGTGTGTGGGTAAAATATATATCCCACAGGGTTAAAATTGAAAAAAGTTTAAAAATTTTTTTTTTTTGTACTTAGTCATTTTTCCGGCGTTTATCAGACTTTCAGATAGGGCAAATGTCAGTGATTGTTCCGATTTCAGTTCCAAAGCGATTCGCCCAATGAGTCCTTGATATTTCGTCGTTTTCAGGCAATTTTCAGAATTTTTGAAAATTTCACTTTTTTGTGAAAATATCCACTAAATGAGGGAATAATATGTGTGAGGGTACCCCAGGAGAGTTCCAAATGTGTGTGGGTAGAATATATATCCTACGGGGGTAAAATTGAAAAAAGTTGAAAAATTTTTTTTTTTGAACTTAGTCTTTTTTCCGGCGTTTATCATACTTTCAGATAGGGCAAATGTCAGTGAGCGTTCCGATTTCAGTTCCAGAGCAATTCGTCAAATGAGTCCTTGATATTTAGTCGTTTTCAGCCAATTTTCTGGATTTTTGAAAATTTCACTTTTTTGTGAAAATATCCACTAAATGAGGGAATAATATGTGTGAGGGTACCCAGGAAAGTTCCAAATGTGTGTGGGTAGTATATATATCCCACAGGGTTAAAATTGAAAAAAGTTTAAAACATTTTTTTTGTACTTAGTCATTTTTCCGGCGTTTATCAGCCTTTCAGATAGGGCAAATGTCAGTGAGCGTTCCGATTTCAGTTCCAGAGCAATTCGCCCAATGAGTCCTTGATATTTCGTCGTTTTCAGGCAATTTTCTGAATTTTTAAAAATTTCACTTTTTTGTGAAAATATCCACTAAATGAGGGAATAATATGTGTGAGGGTACCTCGGGAGAGTTCCAAATGAGTGTGGGTAGAATATATATCCCACAGGGTTAAAATTGAAAAAAGTTTAAAAAATTTTTTTTTTTGTACTTAGTCATTTTTCCGGCGTTTATCAGACTTTCAGATAGGGGAAATGTCAGTGAGCGTTCCGGTTTCAGTTCCAGAGCGATTCGCCCAATGAGTCCTTGATATTTCGTCGTTTTCAGGAAATTTTCAGAATTTTTGAAAATTTCACTTTTTTGTGAAAATATCCACTAAATGAGGGAATAATATGTGTGAGGGTACCCCAGGAGAGTTCCAAATGTGTGTGGGTAGAATATATATCCCACAGGGTTAAAATTGAAAAAAGTTGGGAGCGCACATCTTCTACCTGCCTGCTTGCCTGAGGTACGACGGTCTGCCTTCCAACTCCTGTCAGTCTGTCTAAGGACCAGCTTGCCCGCTCACCTGGGAGCGCTCATCTGCTGCCTGTCTGCTAGCCTACTAGGAGGCTCTGCCTCACGTGCTGTGACCACCCGCCTGTCCAGAGACTCCTGCCCGCTCACCTGGGAGCGCTCATCTGCTACCTGTCTGTTGGTCTTCCTGGAGGCTCCGCCGTCACATGCTTTGATCACCCGTTTATCCAGAGACTCTCGCCTGCTCACCTGGGAGCTCAAGTCTATCATCTGCCGCCACTGGTCGTACCAATCCTTTACCCAGAGACTGCCCCGGTCACTTGCCGTGACCTCCTGCCCGTTCATCCAGAGACTAACCCGGTCACTTGCCGTGATCTCCTGCCCGTTCATCCAGAGACTGCCCCGGTCACTTGACGTGACCTCCTGTCCGTTCATTCAGAGACTGTCCCGGTCACCTGCTGTGACTGCCTGCCCGTCTACCCTGGTCGCCACCCGCTCCCTTACAAGGACCGCCCCCTTGTATAGTAGCTCAGAGGTTCCGCCGCCCAGACCCGTTACATATATCCCACGGGGGTAAAATTGAAAAAAGTTGAAAACATTTTTTTTTTGGGCTTAGTCATTTTTCCGGCGTTTATCAGACTTTCACATAGGGGAAATGTCAGTGAGCGTTCCGATTTCAGTTCCAGAGCAATTCGCCCAATGAGTCCTTGATATTTAGTCGTTTTCAGCCAATTTTCTGGATTTTTGAAAATTTCACTTTTTTGTGAAAATATCCACTAAATGAGGGAATAATATGTGTGAGGGTACCCCAGGAGAGTTCCAAATGTGTGTGGGTAGAATATATATCAGACGGGGGGTAAAATTGAAAACAGTTGAAAAAATATTTTTTTTGGACTTAAGTCATTTTTCCAGCGTTTATAAGACTTTCAGATAGGGGAAATGTCAGTGAGCCTTCCGATTTCAGTTCCAGAGCGATTCGGCCAATGAGTCCTTGATATTTAGTCGTTTTCAGCCAATTTTCTGGATTTTTGAAAATTTCACTTTTTTGTCAAACTATCCACTAAATGAGCGAATAATATGTGTGAGGGTACCCCAGGAGAGTTCCAAATGTGTGTGTGTAGACTATGTATCCCACGGGGGTAAAATTGAAAAAAGTTTAAAAAATTTTTTTTTTGGACTTAGTCATTTCTCCGGCGTTTATCAGACTTTCAGATAGGGAGTGAGCTAGGGAGTGAACGTTCTGATTTCAGTTCCAGAGCGATTCGCCCAATGAGTCCTTGATATTTCGTCGTTGTCAGGCAATTTTCTGAATTTTTTAAAATTTCACTTTTTTGTGAAAATATCCACTAAATGAGGGAATAATATGTGTGAGGGTACCCCAGGAGAGTTCCAAATGTGTGTGGGTAGAATATATATCCCACGGGGGTAAACTTGAAAAAAAAAATTTTTTGGACTTAGCAATTTTTCCGGCGTTTATCAGACTTTCAGATAGGAGAAATGTCAGTGAGCGTTCCGATTTCAGTTCCAGAGCGATTCGCCCAATGAGTCCTTGAAATTTAGTCGTTTTCAGCGAATTTTCTGGATTTTTGAAAATTTCACTTTTTTGTGAAAATATCCACTAAATGAGGGAATAATATGTGTGAGGGTACCCCAGGAGAGTTCCAAATGTGAGTGGGTAGAATATATATCAGACGGGGGGTAAAATTGAAAAAAGTTGAAAAAAAATTTTTTTTGGACTTAGTCATTTTTCCGCCATTTATCAGACTTTCATATAGGGGAAATGTCAGTGTTCGTTCTGATTTCAGTTCCAGAGCGATTGCCCCAATGAGTTCTTGATATTTAGTCATTTTCAGTCAATTTTCTGGATTTTTGAAAATTTCACTTTTTTGTGAAAATATCCACTAAATGAGGGAATAATATGTGTGAGGGTACCCCAGGAGAGTTCCAAATGTGTGTGGTAGAATATATATCAAACAGGATTAAAATTGAAAAAAGTTGAAAAAAATTATTTTTTGTACTTAGTCATTTTTCCGGTGTTTATCAGGCTTTCAGAGAGGGAGTGAGCTAGGGAGTGAGCGTTCTGATTTCAGTTCCAGAGCGATTCGCCCAATGAGTCCTTGATATTTCGTCGTTGTCAGGCAATTTTCTGAATTTTTTAACATTTCACTTTTTTGTGAAAATATCCACTAAATGAGGGAATAATATGTGTGAGGGTACCCCAGGAGAGTTCCAAATGTGTGTGGGTAGAATATATATCCCACGGGGGTAAACTTGAAAAAAAAAATTTTTTGGACTTAGCAATTTTTCCGGCGTTTATCAGACTTTCAGGTAGGGGAAATGTCAGTGAGCGTTCCGATTTCAGTTCCAGAGCGATTCGCCCAATGAGTCCTTGAAATTTAGTCGTTTTCAGCCAATATTCTGGATTTTTGAAAATTTCACTTTTTTGTGAAAATATCCACTAAATGAGGGAATAATATGTGTGAGGGTACGCCAGGAGAGTTCCAAATGTGTATGGGTAGAATATATATCAGACGGGGGGTAAAATTGAAAAAAGTTGAAAAAAAAATTTTTTTTGACTTAGTCATTTCTCCGGCGTTTATCAGACTTTCAGATAGGGAGTGAGCTAGGGAGTGAGCGTTCTGATTTCAGTTCCAGAGCGATTCGCCCAATGAGTCCTTGATATTTCGTCGTTGTCAGGCAATTTTCTGAATTTTTTAAAATTTCACTTTTTTGTGAAAATATCCACTAAATGAGGGAATAATATGTGTGAGGGTACCCCAGGAGAGTTCCAAATGTGTGTGGGTAGAATATATATCCCACGGGGGTAAAATTGAAAAAAGTTTAAAAAAAATTTTTTTTGGACTTAGTCATTTTTCCGGCGTTTATCAGACTTTCAGATAGGGAGTGAGCTAGGGAGTGAGCGTTCCGATTTCAGTTCCAGAGCGATTCGCCCAATGAGTCTTTGATATTTCATCGTTGTTAGGCAATTTTCTGAATTTTTCAAAATTTCACTTTTTTGTGAAAATATTCACTAAATGAGGGAATAATATGTATGAGGGTACCCCAGGAGAGTTCCAAATGTGTGTGGGTAGAATATATATCCCACGGGGGTAAAATTGTAAAAAGTCTAAAAAAAAATTTTTTTGGACTGTCTTTTTTCCGGCATTTATCAGACTTTCAGATAGGGGAAATGTCAGTGAGCGTTCCGATTTCAGTTCCAGAGCGATTCGCCCAATGAGTCCTTGATATTTAGTCGTTGTCAGGCAATTTTCTGAATTTTTGAATATTTCACTTTTTTGTGAAAATATCCACTTAATGAGGGAATAATATGTGTGAGGGTACCCCAGGAGAGTTCCAAATGTGTGTGGGTAGAATATATATCAAACAGGATTAAAATTGAAGAAAGTTTAAAACATTTTTTTTGGACTTACTCATTTTTCGGGCGTTTATCAGACTTTCAGATAGGGGAAATGTCATTTAGCGTTCCAATTTCAGTTCCAGAGCGATTCGCCCAATAAGTCCTTGATATTTAGTTGTTTTCAGCCAATTTTCTGGATTTTTGAAAATTTTACTTTTTTATGAAAATATCCACTAAATGAGGGAATAATGTGTGTGAGGGTACCCCAGGAGAGTTCCAAATGTGTGTGGGTGGAATATATATCACACGGGGGGTAAAATTGAAAAAAAGTTGAAAACATTTTTTTTTTCGACTTAGTCATTTTTCGGGCGTTAATCAGACTTTCAGATAGGGGAAATGTCAGTGCGTGTTCTGATTTCAGTTCCAGAGCGATTCGCCCAATGAATCCTTGATATTTCGTCATTGTCAGGCAATTTTCTGAATTTTTGAAAATTTCACTTTTTTGTGAAAATATCCACTAAATGAGGGAATAATATGTGTGAGGGTACCCCAGGAGAGTTCCAAATGTGTGTGGGTAGAATATATATCCCACGGGGGTAAAATTGAAAAAAAAAATTTTTTGGACTTAGTCATTTTTCCGGCGCTTATGAGACTTTCAGATAGAGGAAATGTCAGTGAGCGTTCCGATTTCAGTTCCGGAGCGATTCGCCCAATGAGTCCTTGATATTTAGTCGTTTTCAGCCAATTTTCTGCATTTTTTAAAATTTTACTTTTTTGTGAAAATATCCACAAAATGAGTGAATAATATGTGTGAGGGTACCCCAGGAGAGTACCAAATGTGTGTGGGCAGAATATATATCCTACGGGGGTAAAATTGAAAAAAGTTGAAAAATTTTTTTTTTGGACTTAGTTATTTTTCCGGCGTTTATCAGACTTTCAGATAGGGGAAATGTCAATGAACATTCCGATATCAGTTCCAGTGCGATTCGCCCCATGAGTCCTTGCTATTTAGTCGTTTTCAGCCAATCTTCTGGATTTTTGAAAATTTTACTTTTTTGTGAAAACATCCACTAAATGAGGGAATAAAATGTGTGACGGTACCTCAGGAGAGTTCCAAATGTGTGTGGGTAGAATATTTATCCCACGGGGGTAAAATTGAAAAAAAATGAAAAAAAATTTTTTTTGGACTTAGTCATTTTTCCGGCGCTTATCAGACTTTAAGATAGAGGAAATGTCAGTGAGCGTTCCGATTTCAGTTCCGGAGCGATTCGCCCAATGAGTCCTTGATAGTTAGTAGTTTTCAGCCAATTTTCTGGATTTTTGAAAATTTCACTTTTTTGTGAAAATATCCACAAAATGAGGGAATAATATGTGTGAGGGTACCCCAGGAGAGTTCCAAATGTGTGTGGGTAGAATATATATCCCACAGGGGTAAAATTTTAGAAAAAAATTTTTTGGACTTAGTCATTTTTCCGGCGCTTATCAGACTTTAAAATAGAGGAAATGTCAGTGGGCGTTCCAATTTCAGTTCCGGAGCGATTCGCCCAATGAGTCCTTGATATTTAGTCGTTTTCAGCCAATTTTCTGGATTTTTGAAAATTTTACTTTTTTGTGAAAATATCCACTAAATGAGGGAATAATATGTGTGAGGGTACCCCAGGAGAGTTCCAAATGTGTGTGGGTAGAATACATATCAGATGGGGGGTAAAATTGAAAAAAGTTTAAAAAAAATTTTTTTTTGGACTTAGTCATTTTTCCGGCGTTTATCAGACTTTTAGATAGGGGAAATGTCAGTGAGCGTTCCGATTTCAGTTCCAGAGCGATTCGCCCAATGAGTCCTTGATATTTAGTCGTTTTCAGCGAATTTTCTGGATTTTTGAAAATTTCACTTTTTTGTGAAAATATCCACTAAATGAGGGAATAATATGTGTGAGGGTACCCCAGGAGAGTTCCAAATGTGTGTGGGTAGAATATATATCCCACGGGGGTAAAATTGAAAAAAGTTGAAAAAATTTTTTTTTTGGACTTAGTCATTTTTCCGGCGTTTATCAGACTTTCAGATAGGGGAAATGTCAGTGAACATTCCGATATCAGTTCCAGAGCGATTCGCCCCATGAGTCCATGCTATTTAGTCGTTTTCAGCCAATCTTCTGGATTTTTGAAAATTTTACTTTTTTGTGAAAATATCCACAAAATGAGTGAATAATATGTGTGAGGGTACCCCAGGAGAGTTCCAAATGTGTGTGGGTAGAATATATATCCCACGGGGGTAAAATTGAAAAAAGTTGAAAAAATTTTTTTTTTGGACTTAGTCATTTTTCCGGCGTTTATCAGACTTTCAGATAGGGGAAATGTCAATGAACATTCCGATATCAGTTCCAGAGCGATTCGCCCCATGAGGCCTTGCTATTTAGTCGTTTTCAGCCAATCTTCTGGATTTTTGAAAATTTCACTTTTTTGTGAAAATATCCACAAAATGAGGGAATAATATGTGTGAGGGTACCCCAGGAGAGTTCCAAATGTGTGTGGGTAGAATATATATCAGACGGGGGGTAAAATTGAAAAAAGTTGAAAAACTTTTTTTTTTGGACTTAGTCATTTTTCCGGCGTTTATCAGACTTTCAGATTGGGGAAATGTCAGTGAGGGTTCCGATTTCAGTCACAGAGCGATTTGCCCAATGAGTCCTTGATATTTAGTCGTTTTCAGCCAATTTTCTGGATTTTTGAAA
Source organism: Phyllobates terribilis (assembly GCF_046119375.1). NCBI lineage: Eukaryota > Metazoa > Chordata > Amphibia > Anura > Dendrobatidae > Phyllobates > Phyllobates terribilis. Next base: position 14,602,704 of record NW_027362775.1, on the reverse strand, counting down.
ATTTCACTTTTTTGTGAAAATATCCACTAAATGAGGGAATAATATGTGCGAGGGTACCCCAGGAGAGTTCCAAATGTGTGTAGGTAGAATATATATCCCACGGGGGTAAAATTGAAAAAAAAATTTTTTTGGACTTAGTCATTTTTCCGGCGCTTATCAGTCTTTCAGAGAGAGGAAATGTCAGTGAGCGTTCTGATTTCAGTTCTGGAGCGATACGCCCAATGAGTCCTTGATATTTAGTCGTTTTCAGCCAATTTTCTGGATTTTTGAAAATTTTACTTTTTTGTGAAAATATCCACTAAATGAGGGAATAATATGTGTGAGGGTACCCCAGGAGAGTTCCAAATGTGTGTGGGTAGAATATATATCCCACGGGGGTAAAATTGAAAAAAAAAATTTTTTGGACTTATTAATTTTTCCGGCGTTTATCAGACTTTCAGATTGGGGAAATGTCAGTGAGCATTCCGATTTCAGTTCCAGAGCGATTCGCCCAATGAGTCCTTGATATTTAGTCGTTTTCGGCCAATTTTCTGGATTTTTGAAAATTTTTCTTTTTTGTGAAAATATCCACTAAATGAGGCAGGACAGTTCCAAATGTGTGTGGGTAGAATACATATCAGATGGGGGGTAAAATTGAAAAAAGTTGAAAAAAAAATTTTTTTGGACTTAGTCATTTTTCCGGCGTTTATCAGACTTTCACAGAGAGGAAATGACAGTGAGCGTTCCGATTTCAGTTCCAGAGCGATTCGCCCAATGAGTCCTTGATATTTAGTCGTTTTCGGCCAATTTTCTGGATTTTTGAAAATTTCACTTTTTTGTGAAAATATCCACTAAATGAGGGAATAATATGTGTGAGGGTACCCCAGGAGAGTTCCAAATGTGTGTGGGTAGAATATATATCCCACGGGGGTAAAATTAAAAAAAAAAATTTTTTGGACTTGGTAATTTTTCCGGCGCTTATCAGACTTTCAGATAGGGGAAATGTCAGTGAGCGTTCCGATTTCAGTTCCAGAGCGATTCGCCCAATGAGTCCTTGATATTTAGTCGTTTTCAGCGAATTTTCTGGATTTTTTAAAATTTCACTTTTTTGTGAAAATATCCACTGAATGAGGGAATAATATGTGTGAGGGTACCCCAGGAGAGTTCCAAATGTGTGTGGGTAGAATATATATCCCACGGGGGTAAAATTGAAAAAAGTTGAAAAAATTTTTTTTTTGGACTTAGTCATTTTTCCGCCGTTTATCAGACTTTCAGATAGGGGAAATGTCAGTGAACATTCCGATATCAGTTCCAGAGCGATTCGCCCCATGAGTCCTTGATATTTAGTTGTTTTCAGCCAATATTTTTGATTTTTGAAAATTTCACTTTTTTGTGAAAATATCCACTAAATGAGGGAATAATATGTGTGAGGGAACCCCAGGAGAGTTCAAATGTGTGTGGGAAGAATATATATCCCACGGGGGTAAAATTGAAAACAGTTGAAAAAATTTTTTTTTTGGACTTAGTCATTTTTCCAGCGTTTATAAGACTTTCAGATAGGGGAAATGTCAGTGAGCGTTCCGATTTCAGTTCCAGAGCGATTCGCCCAATGAGTCCTTGAAATTTAGTCGTTTTCAGCGAATTTTCTGGATTTTTGAAAATTTCACTTTTTTGTGAAAATATCCACAAAATGAGTGAATAATATGTGTGAGGGTACCCCAGGAGAGTTCCAAATGTGTGTGGGTAGAATATATATCCCACGGGGGTAAAATTGAAAAAAGTTGAAAAATTTTTTTTTTTGCACTTAGTCATTTTTCCGGCGTTTATCAGACTTTCAGATTGGGGAAATGTCAGTGAGCGTTCCGATTTCAGTTACAGAGTGATTTGCCCAATGAGTCCTTGATATTTAGTGGTTTTCAGACAATTTTCTATATTTTTGAAAATTTCACTTTTTTGTGAAAATATCCACTAAATGAGGGAATAATATGTGTGAGGGTACCCCAGGAGAGTTCCAAATGTGTGTGGGTAGAATATATATTCCACAGGGTTAAAATTGAAAAAAATTAAAAAAAAATTTTTTTTTGACTTAGTCATTTTTCCGGCGTTTATCAGACTTTCAGATAGGGAGTGAGCTAGGGAGTGAGCGTTCTGATTTCAGTTCCAGAGCGATTCGCCCAATGAGTCCTTGATATTTAGTCGTTTTCAGCCAATTTTCAGAATTTTTGAAAATTTCACTTTTTTGTGAAAATATCCACTAAATGAGGGAATAATCTATGTGAGGGTACCCCAGGAGTGTTCCAAATGTGTGTGGGTAGAATATATATCCCACGGGGGTAAAATTGAAAAAAGTTGAAAAAATTTTTGGGGGGGATTTAGTCATTTTTCTTGCATTTATCAGACTTTCAGATAGGGGAAATGTCAGTCAGCATTCCGATTTCAGTTCCAGAGCGATTCGCCCAATGAGTCCTTGATATTTAGTCGTTTTCAGCCAATTTTCTGGATTTTTGAAAATTTCACTTTTTGTGAAAATATCCACTAAATGAGGGAATAATATGTGTGAGGGTACCCCAGAAGAGTTCCAAATGTGTGTGGGTAGAATATATATCCCACAGGGTTAAAATTGAAAAAAGTTAAAAACATTTTTTTTTTTGGATTTAGTCATTTTTCCGGCGTTTATCAGACTTTCAGATAGGGGAAATGTCAGTGAGCATTCCGATTTCAGTTCCAGAGCGATTCGCCCAATGAGTCCTTGATATTTAGTCGCTTTCAGCCAATTTTCTGGATTTTTAAAAATTTCACTTTTTTGTGAAAATATCCACTAAATGAGGGAATAATATGTGTGAGGGTACCCCAGGAGAGTCCCAAATGTGTGTGGGTAGAATATATATCCCACGGGGGTATAAGTGAAAAAAGCTGAAAAATTTTTTGGGGGGATTTAGTCATTTTTCTCGCATTTATCAGACTTTCAGATAGGGGAAATGTCAGTGAGCATTCCGATTTCAGTTCCAGAGTGATTCGCCCAATGAGTCCTTGATATTTAGTTGTTTTCAGCCAATTTTCTGGATTTTTGAAAATTTCACTTTTTTGTGAAAATATCCACTAAGTGAGGGAATAATATGTGTGAGGGTACCCCAGGATAGTTCCAAATGTGTGTCGGTAGAATATATATCCCAAGGGGGTAAAATTGAAAAAAGTTGAAAAAAATTTTTTTTTGGACTTAGTCATTTTTCCAGCGTTTATCAGACTTTCAGATAGGGGAAATGTCAGTGAGCATTCCAATTTCAGGTCCAGAGCAATTCGACCAATGGGTCCTTGATATTTAGTCGTTTTCAGCCAATTTTCTGGATTTTTGAAAATTTCACTTTTTTTGTGAAAATATCCACTAAATGAGGGAATAATATGTGTGATGGCACCCCAGGAGAGTTCCAAATGTGCGTGGGTAGAATATATATCCCACAGGGTTAAAATTTAAAAAAGTAAAAAAAAAATTTTTTGGCCGATTTAGTCATTTATCCGGCGTTTATCAGACTTTCAGATAGGGGAAATGTCAGTGAGCATTCCGATTTCCGTTCCAGATCGATTCGCCCAATGAGTCCTTGATATTTCGTCATTTTCAGGCAATTTTCTGGATTTTTGAAAATTTCACTTTTTTGTGAAAATATCCACTAAATGAGGGAATAATATGTGTGAGGGTACCCCAGGAGAGTTCCAAATGTGTGTGGTTAGAATATATATCCCACAGGGTTAAAATTGAAAAAAGTTGAAAATTTTTTTTTTTTTATACTTAGTCATTTTTCCAGCGTTTATCAGACTTTCAGATAGGGGAAATGTCAGTGAGCATTCCGTTTTCAGTTCCAGAGCGATGCGAACAATGAGTCCTTGATATTTAGTCGTTTTCAGCCAATTTTCTGGGTTTTTGAAAATTTCACTTTTATGTGAAAATATCCACTTAATGAGGGAATAATATGTGTGAGGGTACAACAGGAGAGTTCCAAATGTGTGTGGGTAGAATATATATCCCACGGGGGTAAAATTGAAAAAAGTTGAAACATTTTTTGGTTGGGATTTAGTCATTTTTCTGGCATTTATCAGACTTTCAGATAGGGGAAATGTCAGTGAGCATTCCGATTTCAGTTCCAGAGCGATTCGCCCAATGAGTCCTTGATATTTCGTCATTTTCAGGCAATTTTCTGGATTTTTGAAAATTTCACTTTTTTGTAAAAATATCCACTAAATGAGGGAATAATATGTGTGAGGGTACCCCAGGAGAGTTCCAAATGTGTGTGGGTAGAATATATATCCCACAGGGTTAAAATTTAAAAAAGTTGAAAAAAAAATTTTTTTTGTACTTGTCATTTTTCCGGCGTTTATCAGACTTTCAGATAGGGGAAATGTCAGTGAGCATTCCGATTTCAGTTCCAGAGCGATTTGCCCAATGAGTCCATGAAATTTAGTCGTTTTCAGCCAATTTTCAGAATTTTTGAAAATTTCACTTTTTTGTGAAAATATCCAATAAATGAGGCAATAATATGTGTGAGGGTACCCCAGGAGAGTTCCAAATGTGTGTGGGTAGAATATATATCCCACGGGGTAAAATTGAAAAAAGTTGAAAAAAAAAATATTTTTGTACTTAGTCATATTTCTGGCGTTTAGTAGACTTTCAGATAGGGGAAATGTCAGAGAGCGTTCCGATTTCAGTTCCAGAGCGATTCACCGGATGGGTCCTTGATATTTAGTTGTTTTCAACCAATTTTCTGGATTTTTGAAAATTTCACTTTTTTGTGAAAATATCCACTAAACGAGGGAATAATATGTGTGAGGGTACCCCAGGAGAGTTCCAAATGTGTGTGGGTAGAATATATATCCCACGGGGGTAAAATTGAAAAAAGTTGAAAAATTTTTTTTTTTGCACTTAGTCATTTTTCCGGCGTTTATCAGACTTTCAGATAGCGGAAAAGTCAGTGAGCGTTCCGATTTCAGTTCCAGAACGATTCGGCCAATGGGTCCATGATATTTAGTCGTTTTCAGCCAATTTACTGGATTTTTGAAAATTTAACTTTTTTGTGAAAATATCCACTAAATGAGGGAATAATATGTGTGAGGGTACCCCAGGAGTGTTCCAAATGTGTGTGGATAGAATATATATCCCACGGGGGTAAAATTGAAAAAAGTTGAAAAGATTTTTGGGGGGGATTTAGTCATTTTTCTGGCATTTATCAGACTTTCAGATAGGGGAAATGTCAGTGAGCATTCCGTTTTCAGTTCCAGAGCGATTCGCCCAATGAGTCTTTGATATTTAGTCGTTTTCAGCCAATTTTCTGGATTTTTGAAAATTTCACTTTTTTGTGAAAATATCCACTAAATGAGGGAATAATATGTGTGAGGGTACCCCAGGAGAGTTCCAAATGTGTGTGGGTAGAATATATATCCCACGGGGGTAAAATTAAAAAAAAAAATTTTTTGGACTTGGTAATTTTTCCGGCGCTTATCAGACTTTCAGATAGGGGAAATGTCAGTGAGCGTTCCGATTTCAGTTCCAGAGCGATTCGCCCAATGAGTCCTTGATATTTAGTCGTTTTCAGCGAATTTTCTGGATTTTTTAAAATTTCACTTTTTTGTGAAAATATCCACTGAATGAGGGAATAATATGTGTGAGGGTACCCCAGGAGAGTTCCAAATGTGTGTGGGTAGAATATATATCCCACGGGGGTAAAATTGAAAAAAGTTGAAAAAATTTTTTTTTTGGACTTAGTCATTTTTCCGCCGTTTATCAGACTTTCAGATAGGGGAAATGTCAGTGAACATTCCGATATCAGTTCCAGAGCGATTCGCCCCATGAGTCCTTGATATTTAGTTGTTTTCAGCCAATATTTTTGATTTTTGAAAATTTCACTTTTTTGTGAAAATATCCACTAAATGAGGGAATAATATGTGTGAGGGAACCCCAGGAGAGTTCAAATGTGTGTGGGAAGAATATGTATCCCACGGGGGTAAAATTGAAAACAGTTGAAAAAATTTTTTTTTTGGACTTAGTCATTTTTCCAGCGTTTATAAGACTTTCAGATAGGGGAAATGTCAGTGAGCGTTCCGATTTCAGTTCCAGAGCGATTCGCCCAATGAGTCCTTGAAATTTAGTCGTTTTCAGCGAATTTTCTGGATTTTTGAAAATTTAACTTTATTGTGAAAATATCCACTAAATGAGGGAATAATATGTGTGAGGGTACCCCAGGAGTGTTCCAAATGTGTGTGGATAGAATATATATCCCACGGGGGTAAAATTGAAAAAAGTTGAAAAGATTTTTGGGGGGGATTTAGTCATTTTTCTGGCATTTATCAGACTTTCAGATAGGGGAAATGTCAGTGAGCATTCCGTTTTCAGTTCCAGAGCGATGCGCCCAATGAGTCTTTGATATTTAGTCGTTTTCAGCCAATTTTCTGGATTTTTGAAAATTTCACTTTTTTGTGAAAATATCCAATAAATGAGCGAATAATATGTGTGAGGGTACTACAGGAGAGTTCCAAATGTTTGTGGGTAGAATATATATCCCACAGGGGTAAAATTGAAAAAAGTTGAAAAAAATTTTTTTTTGGACTTAGTCATTTTTCCGGCGTTTATCAGACTTTCAGATAGGGGAAATGTCAGTGAGCATTCCGATTTCAGTTTCAGAACGATTCGCCCAATGAGTCTTTGATATTTAGTCGTTTCCAGTCAATTTTCAGAATTTTTGAAAATTTCACTTTTTTGTGAAAATATCCACTAAATGAGGGAATAATATGTGTGAGGGTATCCCAGGAGAGTTCCAAATGTGTGTGGGTAGAATATATATCCCGCATTGTTGAAATTGAAAAAAGTTGAAAAAAAAAATATTTTTGTACTTAGTCATATTTCCGGCTTTTATCAGACTTTCAGATAGGGGAAATGTCAATGAGCATTCCGATTTCAGTTCCAGAGTGATTCGCCCAATGAGTCCTTGATATTTTGTCGTTTTCAGCCAATTTTCTGGATTTTTGAAAAGTTCACTTTTTTGTGAAAATATCCACTAAATGAGAGAATAATATGTGTGAGGTTACCCCAGGAGAGTTCCAAATGTGTGTGGGTAGAATATATATCCTACGGGGGTAAAATTGAAAAAAGTTGAAAAAAAAATTATTTTGACTTAGTCATTTTTCCGACGTTTATCAGACTTTCAGATAGCGGAAAAGTTAGTGAGCGTTCCGATTTCAGTTCCAGAACGATTCGGCCAATGAGTCCTTGATATTTAGTCGTTTTCAGCCAATTTTCTGTATTTTTGAAAATTTCACTTTTTTGTGAAAATATCCACTAAATGAGGGAATAATATGTGTGAGGGTACCCCAGGAGAGTTCCAAATGTGTGTGGGTAGAATATATATCCCACAGGGGTAAAATTGAAAAAAGTTTAAAACATTATTTTTTTGGACTTAGTCATTTTTCCGGCGTTTATCAGACTTTCAGATAGCAGAAATGTCAGTGAGCGTTCCGATTTCATTTCCAGAGCGATTCGCCCAATGAGTCCTTGATATTTTGTCGTTTTCAGCCAATTTTTGGATTTTTGAAAATTTCACTTTTTTTGTGAAAATATCCACTAAATGAGGGAATAATATGTGTGAGGGTACCCCAGGAGAGTTCCAAATGTGTGTGGGTAGAATATATATCCCACAGGGTTAAAATTGAAAAAAGTTAAAAAAAATTTTTTTTTTGTACTTAGTCGTTTTTCCGGTGTTTATCAGACTTTCAGACAGGGGAAAAGTCAGAGAGCGTTCCGATTTCATATCAAGAGCGATTCGCTCAATGAGTCCTTGATATTTAGTCGTTTTCAGCCAATTTTCTGGATTTTTGAAAATTTCACTTTTTTGTGAAAATATCCACTAAATGAGGGAATAATATGTGTGAGGGTACCCCAGGAGAGTTCCAAATGTGTGTGGGTAGAATATATATCCCACGGAGTTAAAATTGAAAAAAGTTGAACATTTTTTTTTTGGGATTTAGTCATTTTTCCGGCGTTTATCAGACTTTCAGATAGCGGAAAAGTCAGTGAGCGTTCCGATTTCAGTTCCAGAACGATTCGGCCAATGAGTCCTTGATATTTAGTCGTTTTCAGCCAATTTTCTGTATTTTTGAAAATTTCACTTTTTTGTGAAAATATCCACTAAATGAGGGAATAATATGTGTGAGGGTACCCCAGGAGAGTTCCAAATGTGTGTGGGTAGAATATATATCCCGCATGGTTGAAATTGAAAAAAGTTGAAAAAAAAATATTTTTGTACTTAGTCATATTTCCGGCTTTTATCAGACTTTCAGATAGGGGAAATGTCAGTAAGCATTCCGATTTCAGTTCCAGAGTGATTCGCCCAATGAGTCCTTGATATTTTGTCGTTTTCAGCCAATTTTCTGGATTTTTGAAAAGTTCACTTTTTTGTGAAAATATCCACTAAATGAGGGAATAATGTATGTGAGGTTACCCCAGGAGAGTTCCAAATGTGTGTGGGTAGAATATATATCCTACGGGGGTAAAATTGAAAAAAGTTGAAAAAATTTTTTTTTTGACTTAGTCATTTTTTCGACGTTTATCAGACTTTAAGATAGCGGAAATGTCAGTGAGCGTTCCGATTTCAGTTCCAGAACGATTCGCCCAATGAGTCCTTGATATTTAGTCGTTTTCCGCCAATTTTCAGAATTTTTGAAGATTTCACTTTTTTGTGAAAATATCCACTAAATGAGGGAATAATATGTGTGAGGGTACCCCAGGAGAGTTCCAAATGTGTGTGGGTAGAATATATATCCCACAGGGGTAAAATTGAAAAAAGTTTAAAACATTATTTTTTTGGACTTAGTCATTTTTCCGGCGTTTATCAGACTTTCAGATAGCAGAAATGTCAGTGAGCGTTCCGATTTCATTTCCAGAGCGATTCGCCCAATGAGTCCTTGATATTTTGTCATTTTCAGCCAATTTTCTGGATTTTTGAAATTTTCACTTTTTTGTGAAAATATCCTCTAAAAGACGGAATAATATGCGTGAGGGTTCCCCAGGAGTGTTCCAAATGTGTGTGGATAGAATATATATCCCACGGGGGTAAAATTGAAAAAAGTTGAAAAGATTTTTTGGGGGGATTTAGTCATTTTTCTGGCATTTATCAGACTTTCAGATAGGGGAAATGTCAGTGAGCATTCCGTTTTCAGTTCCAGAGCGATGCGCCCAATGAGTCCTTGATATTTAGTCGTTTTCAAGCCAATTTTCTGGATTTTTGAAAATTTCACTTTTTTGTGAAAATATCCACTAAATGAGGGAATAATATGTGTGAGGGTACCCCAGGAGTGTTCCAAATGTATGTGGATAGAATATATATCCCACGGGGGTAAAATTGAAAAAAGTTGAAACATTTTTTGGGGGGGATTTAGTCATTTTTCTGGCATTTATCAGACTTTCAGATAGGGGAAATGTCAGTGAGTATTCCGTTTTCAGTTCCAGAGCGATGCGCCGAATGAGTACTTGATATTTAGTCGTTTTCAGCCAATTTTCTGTTTTTTTGAAAATTTCACTTTTTTGTGAAAATATCCACTAAATGAGGGAATAATATGTGTGAGGGTACCCCAGGAGAGTTACAAATGTGTGTGGGTAGAATATATATCCCACAGGGTTAAAATTGAAAAAATTTGAAAATTTTTTTTTTTTGTACCTGTCATTTTTCCGGCGTTTATCAGACTTTCAGATAGCGGAAATGTCAGTGAGCGTTCCGATTTCATTTCCAGAGCGATTCGCCCAATGAGTCCTTGATATTTAGTCTTTTTCAGCCAATTTTCTGGATTTTTGAAAATTTCACTTTTTTGTGAAAATATCCACTAAATGAGGGAATAATATGTGTGAGGGTACCCCAGGAGAGTTCCAAATGTGTGTGGGTAGAATATATATCCTACGGGGGTAAAATTGAAAAAAGTTGAAAAAAATTTTTTTTTTTACTTAGTCATTTTACCGCCGTTTATCAGACTTTCAGATAGGGGAAATGTCAGTGAGCATTCTGATTTCAGTTCCAGAGCGATTCGCCCAATGAGTCCTTGATATTTAGTCGTTTTCAGCCAATTTTCTGGATTTTTGAAAATTTCACTTTTTTGTGAAAATATCCACTAAATGAGGGAATAATATGTGTGAGGGTACCCCAGGAGATTTCCAAATGTGTGTGGGTAGAATATATATCCCACAGGGGTAAAATTGAAAAAAGTTTAAAACATTATTTTTTTGGACTTAGTCATTTTTCCGGCGTTTATCAGACTTTCAGATAGCAGAAATGTCAGTGAGCGTTCCGATTTCATTTCCAGAGCGATTCGCCCAATGAGTCCTTGATATTTTGTCGTTTTCAGCCAATTTTTGGATTTTTGAAAATTTCACTTTTTTTGTGAAAATATCCACTAAATGAGGGAATAATATGTGTGAGGGTACCCCAGGAGAGTACCAAATGTGTGTGGGTAGAATATATATCCCACAGGGTTAAAATTGAAAAAAGTAAAAAAAAAATTTTTTTTTGTACTTAGTCGTTTTTCCGGTGTTTATCAGACTTTCAGACAGGGGAAATGTCAGTGAGCATTCCGATTTCAGTTCCAGAGCGATTCGCCCAATGAGCCCATGATATTTAGTCGTTTTCAGCCAATTTTCTGGATTTTTGAAATTTTCACTTTTTTGTGAAAATATCCACTAAAAGACGGAATAATATGCGTGAGGGTTCCCCAGGAGTGTTCCAAATGTGTGTGGATAGAATATATATCCCACGGGGGTAAAATTGAAAAAAGTTGAAAAGATTTTTTGGGGGGATTTAGTCATTTTTCTGGCATTTATCAGACTTTCAGATAGGGGAAATGTCAGTGAGCATTCCGTTTTCAGTTCCAGACCGATGCGCCCAATGAGTCCTTGATATTTAGTCGTTTTCAAGCCAATTTTCTGGATTTTTGAAAATTTCACTTTTTTGTGAAAATATCCACTAAATGAGGGAATAATATGTGTGAGGGTACCCCAGGAGTGTTCCAAATGTGTGTGGATAGAATATATATCCCACGGGGGTAAAATTGAAAAAAGTTGAAACATTTTTTGGGGAGGATTTAGTCATTTTTCTGGCATTTATCAGACTTTCAGATAGGGGAAATGTCAGTGAGCATTCCGTTTTCTGTTCCAGAGCGATGCGCCCAATGAGTCCTTGATATTTAGTCGTTTTCAGGCAATTTTCCGTATTTTTGAAAATTTCACTTTTTTGTGAAAATATCCACTAAATGAGGGAATAATATGTGTGAGGGTACCCCAGGAGACTTCCAAATGTGTGTGGGTAGAATATATATCCCACAGGGTTAAAATTGAAAAAATTTGAAAATTTTTTTTTTTTTGTACCTGTCATTTTTCCGGCGTTTATCAGACTTTCAGATAGCGGAAATGTCAGTGAGCGTTCCGATTTCATTTCCAGAGCGATTCGCCCAATGAGACCTTGATATTTAGTCGTTTTCAGCCAATTTTCTGGATTTATGAAAATTTCACTTTTTTGTGAAAATATCCACTAAATGAGGGAATAATATGTGTGAGGGTACCCCAGGAGAGTTACAAATGTGTGTGGGTAAAATATATATCCCGCATGGTTGAAATTGAAAAAAGTTGAAAAAAAAAATATTTTTGTACTTAGTCATATTTCCGGCTTTTATCAGACTTTCAGATAGGGGAAATGTCAGTGAGCATTCCGATTTCAGTTCCAGAGCGATTCGCCCAATGAGTCCTTGATATTTTGTCATTTTCAGCCAATTTTCTGGATTTTTGAAAATTTCACTTTTTTGTGAAAATATCCACTAAATGAGGGAATAATATGTGTGAGGTTACCCCAGGAGAGTTCCAAATGTGTGTGGGTAGAATATATATCCTACGGGGGTAAAATTGAAAAAAGTTGAAAAAAATTTTTTTTTTGACTTAGTCATTTTACCGCCGTTTATCAGACTTTCAGATAGGGGAAATGTCAGTGAGCATTCCGATTTCAGTTCCAGAGCGATTCGCCCAATGAGTCCTTGATATTTTGTCGTTTTCAGCCAATTTTCTGGATTTTTGAAAATTTCACTTTTTTGTGAAAATATCCACTAAATGAGGGAATAATATGTGTGAGGGTATCCCAAGAGAGTTCCAAATGTGTGTGGGTAGAATATATATCCCACGGGGGTAAAATTGAAAAAAGTTGAAAACATTTTTTTTTTGGACTTAGTCATTTTTCAGACGTTTATCAGACATTCAGATAGCGGAAATGTCAGTGAGCGTTCCGATTTCAGTTCCAGAACGATTCGCCCAATGAGTCCTTGATATTTAGTCGTTTTCAGCCAATTTTCAGAATTTTTGAAAATTTAACTTTTTTGTGAAAATATCCACTAAATGAGGGAATAATATGTGTGAGGGTACCCCAGGAGAGTTCCAAATGTGTGTTGGTAGAATATATATCCCACGGGGGTAAAATTGAAAAAAGTTGAAAATTTTTTTGGGGGGATTTAGTCATTTTTCCGGCGTTTATCAGACTTTCAGATAGGGGAAATGTCAGTGAGCGTTCCGATTTCAGTTCTAGAGCGATTCGCCCAATGAGTCCTTGATATTTTGTCGTTTTTAGTCAATTTTCTGGATTATTGAAACTTCACTTTTTTGTGAAAATATCCACTAAATGAGGGAATAATATGTGTGAGGTTACCCCAGGAGAGTTCCAAATGTGTGTGGGTAGAATATATATCCCACAGGGTAAAATTGAAAAAAGTTTAAAACATTATTTTTTTGGACTTAGTCATTTTTCCGGCGTTTATCAGACTTTCAGATAGCAGAAATGTCAGTGAGCGTTCCGATTTCATTTCCAGAGCGATTCGCCCAATGAGTCCTTGATATTTTGTCGTTTTCAGCCAATTTTTGGATTTTTGAAAATTTCACTTTTTTTGTGAAAATATCCACTAAATGAGGGAATAATATGTGTGAGGGTACCCCAGGAGAGTTCCAAATGTGTGTGGGTAGAATATATATCCCACATGTTTGAAATTGAAAAAAGTTGAAAAAAAAATATTTTTGTACTTAGTCATATTTCCGGCTTTTATCAGACTTTCAGATAGGGGAAATGTCAGTGAGCGGTCCGATTTCAGTTCCAGAGCGATTCGCCCAATGAGTCCTTGATATTTAGTCGTTTTCAGCCAATCTTTAGAATTTTTGAAAATTTCACTTTTTTGTGAAAATATCCACTAAATGAGGGAATAATATGTGTGAGGTTACCCCAGGAGAGTTCCAAATGTGTGTGGGTAGAATATATATCCCACGGGGGTAAAATTGAAAAAAGTTGAAAAAAATTTTTTTTTGACTTAGTCATTTTTACGGCGTTTATCAGACTTTCAGATAGGGGAAATGTCAGTGAGCGTTCCGATTTCAGTTCTAGAGCGATTCGCCCAATGAGTCCTTGATATTTAGTCATTTTCAGCCAATTTTCTGGATTTTTGAAAAATTCACTTTTTTGTGAAAATATCCACTAAATGAGGGAACAAAATGTGTGAGGGTACCCCAGGAGAATTCCAAATGTGTGTGGGTAGAATATATATCCCACGGGGGTAAAATTGAAAAAAGTTGAAAACTTTTTTTTCTTGGACTTAGTCATTTTTCCGGCGTTTTATCAGACTTTCAGATAGGGGAAATGTCAGTGAGCGTTCCGATTTCAGTTTCAGAACGATTCGCCCAATGAGTCCTTGATATTTAGTCGTTTCCAGCCAATTTTCAGAATTTTTGAAAATTTTACTTTTTTGTGAAAATATCCACTAAATGAGGGAATAATATGTGTGAGGGTACCCCAGGAGAGTTCCCAATGTGTGTGGGTAGAATATATATCCCACAGGTTTAAAATTGAAAAAAGTTTAAAAAAATGTTTTTTTTGTACTTAGTCATTTTTCCGGCGTTTATCAGACATTCAGATAGCGGAAATGTCAGTGAGCGTTCCGATTTCAGTTCCAGAGCGATTCGCCTAATGAGTTCTTGATATTTAGTCGTTTCCAGCCAATTTTCAGAATTTTTGAAAATTTCACTTTTTTGTGAAAATATCCACTAAATGAGGGAATAATATGTGTGAGGGTACCCCAGGAGAGTTCCAAATGTGTGTGGGTAGAATATATATCCCACATGGTTGAAATTGAAAAAAGTTTAAAAAAAAAATATTTTTGTACTTAGTCATATTTCCGGCGTTTAGTAGACTTTCAGATACGGGAAATGTCAGTGAGCATTCCGATTTCAGTTCCAGAGCGATTCGCCCAATGAGTCCTTGATATTTAGTAGTTTTCAGCCAATTTTCTGGATTTTTGAAAATTTCACTTTTTTGTGAAAATATCCACTAAATGAGGGAATTATATGTGTGAGGGTATCCCAGGAGAGTTCCAACTGTGTGTCGGTAGAATATATATCCCACGGGGGTAAAATTGAAAAAAGTTGAAACACTTTTTGGGGGGGATTTAGTCATTTTTCTGGCATTTATCAGACTTTCAGATAGGGGAAATGTCAGTGAGCATTCCGTTTTCAGTTCCAGAGCGATGCACCCAATGAGTCCTTGATATTTAATCGTTTTCAGCCAATTTCCTGTATTTTTGAAAATTTCACTTTTTTGTGAAAATATCCACTAAATGAGGGAATAATATGTGTGAGGGTACCCCAGGAGAGTTCCAAATGTGTGTGGGTAGAATATATATCCCACATGGTTGAAATTGAAAAAAGTTGAAAAAAAAAATATTTTTGTACTTAGTCATATTTCCGGCTTTTATCAGACTTTCAGATAGGGGAAATGTCAGTGAGCGTTCCGATTTCAGTTCCAGAGCGATTCGCCCAATGAGTCCTTGATATTTCGTCGTTTTCAGCCAATCTTCAGAAATTTTGAAAATTTCACTTTTTTGTGAAAATATCCACTAAATGAGGGAATAATATGTGTGAGGTTACCCCAGGAGAGTTCCAAATGTGTGTGGGTAGAATATATATCCCACGGGGGTAAAATTGAAAAAAGTTGAAAAAAATTTTTTTTTGGACTTAGTCATTTTTACGGCGTTTATCAGACTTTCAGATAGCGGAAATGTCAGTGAGCGTTCCGATTTCAGTTCCAGAACGATTCGCCCAATGAGTTCTTGATATTTAGTCGTTTTCAGCCAATTTTCAGAATTTTTGAAAATTTCACTTTTTTGTGAAAATATCCACTAAATGAGGGAATAATGTGTGCGAGGGTACCCCAGGAGAGTTCCAAATGTGTGTGGGTAGAATATATATCCCACGGGGGTAAAATTGAATAAAGTTGAAACATTTTTTTTGCGGACTTAGTCATTTTTCCGGCGTTTATCAGACTTTCAGATACGGGAAATGTCAGTGAGCGTTCCGATTTCAGTTCCAGAGCGATTCGCTCAATGAGTCCTTGATATTTAGTTGTTTTCAGCCAATTTTCTGGATTTTTGAAAATTTCACTTTTTTGTGAAAATATCCACTAAATGAGGGAATAATATGTGTGAGGGTACCCCAGGAGAGTTCCAAATGTGTGTGGGTAGAATATATATCCCACATGGTTGAAATTGAAAAAAGTTGAAAAAAAAAATATTTTTGTACTTAGTCATATTTCCGGCTTTTATCAGACTTTCAGATAGGGGAAATGTCAGTGAGCGTTCCGATTTCAGTTCCAGAGCGATTCGCCCAATGAGTCCTTAATATTTCGTCGTTTTCAGCCAATCTTCAGAAATTTTGAAAATTTCACTTTTTTGTGAAAATATCCACTAAATGAGGGAATAATATGTGTGAGGTTACCCCAGGAGAGTTCCAAATGTGTGTGGGTAGAATATATATCCCACGGGGGTAAAATTGAAAAAAGTTGAAAAACATTTTTTTTTTGACTTAGTCATTTTTACGGCGTTTATCAGACTTTCAGATAGGGGAAATGTCAGTGAGCATTCCGATTTCAGTTCTAGAGCGATTCGCCCAATGAGTCCTTGATATTTAGTCGTTTTCAGCCAATTTTCTGGATTTTTGAAAAATTCACTTTTTTGTGAAAATATCCACTAAATGAGGGAATAATATGTGTGAGGGTACCCGAGGAGATTCCAAATGTGTGTGGGTAGAATAAATATCCCACGGGGTTAAAATTGAAAAAAGTTGAAAAAAATTTTTTTTTGACTTAGTCATTTTACCGGCGTTTATCAGACTTTCAGATAGCGGAAATGTCAGTGAGCGTTCCGATTTCAGTTCCAGAACGATTCGCCCAATGAGTTCTTGATATTTAGTCGTTTTCAGCCAATTTTCAGAATTTTTGAAAATTTCACTTTTTTGTGAAAATATCCACTAAATGAGGGAATAATGTGTGCGAGGGTACCCCAGGAGAGTTCCAAATGTGTGTGGGTAGAATATATATCCCACGGGGGTAAAATTGAAAAAAGTTGAAAAAAATATTTTTTTTGACTTAGTCATTTTACCGGCGTTTATCACACTTTCACATAGGGGAAATGTCAGTGAGCGTTCCGATTTCAGTTCCAGAGTGATTCGCCCAGTGAGTTCTTGATATTTAGTCGTTTTCAGCCAATTTTCTGTATTGTTGACAATTTCACTTTTTTGTGAAAATATCCACTAAATGAGGGAATAATATGTGTGAGGGTACCCCAGGAGAGTTCCATATGTGTGTGGGTAGAATATATATCCCACATGTTTGAAATTGAAAAAAGTTGAAAAAAAAAAAATGTTTGTACTTAGTCATATTTCCGGCGTCTATCAGACTTTCAGATAGGGGAAATGTCAGTGAGCGTTCCGATTTCAGTTCCAGAGCGATTCGCCCAGTCGTTTTCAGCCAATTTTCTGGATTTTTGAAAATTTCACTTTTTTGTGAAAATATCCACTAAATGAGGGAATAATATGTGTGTGAGGGTACCCCAGGAGAGTTCCAAATGTGTGTGGGTAGAACATATACAGTTATATGAAAAAGTTTGGGCACCCCTATTAATCTTAAGCTGAATGTTTTATAAAAATTGGTGTTTTTGCAACAGCTATTTCAGTTTGATATATGTAATAACTGTTGGACACAGTAATGTTTCTGCCTTGAAATGAGGTTTATTGTACTAACAGAAAATGTGCAATCTGCATTCAAACAAAATTTGACAGGCGCATAAGTATGGGCACCTCACCAGAAAAGTGACATTAATATTAAGTAGATCCTCCTTTTGCAAAAATAACAGCCTCTAGTCGCTTCCTGTAGCTTTTAATGAGTTCCTGGATCCTGGATGAAGGTATTTTTGACCATTCCTCTTTACAAAACAATTCCTGTTCAGTTAAGTTTGATGGTCGCCGAGCATGGACAGCCTTCTTCAAATGATCCCACAGATGTTCAATGATATTCAGGTCTGGGGACTGGGATGGCCATTCCAGAACATTGTAATTGTTCCTCTGCATGAATGCCTGAGTAGATTTGGAGCGGTGTTTTGGATCATTGTCTTGCTGAAAGATCCATCCCCTGCGTAACTTCAACTTTATCACTGATTCTTGAATATTATTGTCAAGAATCTGCTGATACTGAGTGGAATCCATGCGTCCCTCAACTTTAACAAGATTCCTGGTGCCGGCATTGGCCACACAGCCCCAAAGCATGATGGAACCTCCACCAAATTTTACTGTGGGTAGCAAGTGTTTTTCTTGGAATGCTGTGTTTTTTTGCCGCCATGCATAACGCCTTTTTGTATGACCAAACAACTCAATCTTGGTTTCATCAGTCCACAGGACCTTCTTCCAAAAAGAAATTGGCTTCTCCAAATGTGCTTTTGCATACCTCAGCCGACTCTGTTTGTGGCGTGCTTGCAGAAACGGCTTCTTTCGCATCACTCTCCCATACAGCTTCTCCTTGTGCAAAGTGCGTTGTATAGTTGACCGATGCACAGTGACACCATCTGCAGCAAGTTGATGCTGCAGCTCTCTGGAGGTGGTCTGAGGATTGTCCTTGACTGATCTCACCATTCTTCTCCTCTGCTTTTCTGATGTTTTTCTTGGCCTGCCACTTCTGGCCTTAACAAGAACTGTCCCTGTGTTCTTCCATTTCCTTACTATGTTCCTCACAGTGGAAACTGACAGGTTAAATCTCTGAGACAGCTTTTTGTATCCTTCCCCTGAATAACTATGTTGAATAATCTTTGTTTTCAGATCATTTGACAGTTGTTTTGAGTAGCCCATGATGCCACTCTTCAGAGGAGATTCAAACAGGAGAACAACTTGCAAGTGGCCACTTTAAGTAGCTTTTCTCATGATTGCATACACCTGGCTATGAAGTTCAAAGCTCAATGAGGTTACAAAACCAAAAAAAGTGCTTTAGTACGTCAGTAAAAAGTAGGTAGGAGTATTTAAAACTAGAAAATGATAAGGGTGCCCATACTTATGCACCTGTCAAATTTTGTTTGAATGCAGATTGCACATTTTCTGTTAGTACAATAAACTTCATTTCAAGGCAGAAACATTACTGTGTCCAACAGTTATTACATATATCAAACTGAAATAGCTGCTGCAAAAACACCAATTTTTAAAAAACATTAAGCTTAAGATTAATAGGGGTGCCCACACTTTTTCATATAACTGTATCCCACGGGGGTAAAATTGAAAAAAGTTGAAAACTTTTTTTTCTTGGACTTAGTCATTTTTCCGGCGTTTATCAGACTTTCAGATAGGAGAAATGTCAGTGAGCGTTCCAATTTCAGTTCCAGAGCGATTCGCTCAATGAGTCCTTGATATTTAGTTGTTTTCAGCCAATTTTCTGGATTTTTGAAAATTTCACTTTTTTGTGAAAATATCCACTAAATGAGGGAATAATATGTGTGAGGGTACCCCAGGAGAGTTCCAAATGTGTGTGGGTAGAATATATATCCCACGGGGGTAAAATTGAAAAAAGTTGAAAGAAATATTTTTTTTGACTTAGTCATTTTACCGGCGTTTATCACACTTTCAGATAGGGGAAATGTCAGTGAGCGTTCCGATTTCAGTTCCAGAGTGATTCGCCCAGTGAGTTCTTGATATTTAGTCGTTTTCAGCCAATTTTCTGTATTGTTGACAATTTCACTTTTTTTGTGAAAATATCCACTAAATGAGGGAATAATATGTGTGAGGGTACTCCAGGAGAGTTCCAAATGTGTGTGGGTAGAATATATATCCCACGGGGGTAAAATTGAAAAAAGTTGAAAACTTTTTTTTCTTGGACTTAGTCATTTTTCCGGCATTTATCAGACTTTCAGATAGGGGAAATGTCAGTGAGCGTTCCTATTTCAGTTCCAGAGCGATTCGCCCAATGAGTCCGTGATATTTAGTTGTTTTCAGCCAATTTTCTGGATTTTTGAAAATTTCACTTTTTTGTGAAAATATCCACTAAATGAGGGAATAATGTGTGTGTGAGGGTACCCCAGGAGAGTTCCAAATATGTGTGGGTAGAACATATATCCCACGGGGGTAAAATTGAAAAAAGTTGAAAACTTTTTTTTCCTGGACTTAGTCATTTTTCCGGCGTTTATCAGACTTTCAGATAGGGGAAATGTCAGTGAGCGTTCTGATTTCAGTTCCAGAGGGATTCGCCCAATGAGTCCTTGATATTTAGTTGTTTTCAGCCAATTTTCTGGATTTTTGAAAATTTCACTTTTTTGTGAAAATATCCACTAAATGAGGGAATAATATGTGTGAGGGTACCCCAGGAGAGTTCCAAATGTGTGTGGGTAGAATATATATCCCACGGGGGTAAAATTGAAAAAAGTTGAAAAAAATTTTTTTTTTGACTTAGTCATTTTACCGGCGTTTATCAGACTTTCAGATAGGGGAAATGTCAGTGAGCGTTCCGATTTCAGTTCCAGAGCAATTTGCAAAGTGAGTCCTTGATATTTCGTAGTTTTCAGCCAATTTTCTGGATTTTTGAAAATTTCACTTTTTTGTGAAAATATCCACTAAATGAGGGAATAATATGTGTGAGGGTATCCCAGGAGAGTTCCAAATGTGTGTGGGTAGAATATATATCCCACAGGGGTAAAATTGAAAAAAGTTGAAAAATTTTTTTGGGGAATTTAGTCATTTTTCCGGCGTTTATCTGACTTTCAGATAGGGGAAATGTCAGTGAGTGTTCCGATTTCAGTTCCAGAGCGATTCGTCCAATGAGTCTTTGATATTTAGTCGTTTTCAGCCAATTTTCTGGATTTTTGAAAATGTCACTTTTTTGTGAAAATATCCACTAAATGAGGGAATAATATGTGTGAGGGTATCCCAGGAGAGTTCCAAATGTGTGTGGGTAGAATATATATCCCACGGGGGTAAAATTGAAAAAAGTTGAAAAAAATTTTTTTTTGGTCTTAGTCATTTTTCCGACGTTTATCAGACTTTCAGATAGCGGAAAAGTCAGTGAGCGTTCCGATTTCAGTTCCAGAACGATTCGGCCAATGAGTCCTTGATATTTAGTCGTTTTCAGGCAATTTTCTGGATTTTTGAAAATTTCACTTTTTTGTGAAAATATCCACTAAATGAGGAAATAATATGTGTGAGGGTTCCCCAGGAGAGTTCCAAATGTGTGTGGGTAGAATATATATCCCACGGGGGTAAAATTGAAAAAAATTGAAAACTTTTTTTTGGGGATTTAGTCATTTTTCCGGCGTTTATCAGACTTTCAGATAGGGGAAATGTCAGTGAGCGTTCCAATTTCAGTTCCAGAGCGATTCGCTCAATGAGTCCTTGATATTTAGTCGTTTTCAGCCAATTTTCTGAATTTTTGAAAATTTCACTTTTTTGTGAAAATATCCACTAAATGAGGGAATAATATGTGTGAGGGTACCAAGGAGAGTTCCAAATGTGTGTGGGTAGAATATATATCCCACATGGTTGAAATTGAAAAAAGTTGAAAAAAAAAAAATTTTTGTACTTAGTCATATTTCCGGCGTTTATCAGACTTTCAGATAGGGGAAATGTCAGTGAGCATTCCGATTTCAGTTCCAGAGCGATTCGCCCAATGAGTCCTTGATATTTAGTGGTTTTCAGGCAATTTTCTGGATTTTTGAAAATTTCACTTTTTTGTGAAAATATCCACTAAATGAGGGAATAATATGTGTGAGGGTACCCCAGGAGAGTTCCAAATGTGTGTGGGTAGAATATATATCCCACGGGGGTAAAATTGAAAGAAGTTGAAATTTTTTTTTTGGGGATTTAGTCATTTTTCCGGCGTTTATCAGACTTTCAGATAGGGGAAATGTCAGTGAGCATTCCGATTTCAGTTCCAGATCGATTCGCCGGATGAGTCCTTGATATTTCGTCGTTTTCAGGCAATTTTCTGAATTTTTGAAAATTTCACTTTTTTGTGAAAATATCCACTAAATGAGTGAATAATATGTGTGAGGGTACCCTAGGAGATTTCCAAATGTGTGTGTGTAGAGTATATATACCACGGGGGTAAAATTGAAAGAAGTTGAAAGAAATTTTTTTTTGGACTTAGTCATTTTTTCGGCGTTTATCAGACTTTCAGATAGGGGAAATGTCAGTGAGCGTTCCGCTTTTAGTTCCAGAGCGATTCGCTCAATGAGTCCTTGATATTTCGTCGTTTTCAGCCAATTTGCAGAATTTTTGAAAATTTCACTTATTTGTGAAAATATCCACTAAATGAGGGAATAATATGTGTGAGGGTACCCCAGGAGAGTTCCAAATGTGTGTGGGTAGAATATATATCCCACGGGGATAAAATTGAAAAAAGTTGAAACCTTTTTTTTTTGGATTTAGTCATTTTTCCCGCGTTTATCAGACTTTCAGATAGGGGAAATGTCAGTGAGCGTTCCGATTTCAGTTCCAGAGCGATTCGCACAATGTGTCCTTGATATTTAGTCATTTTCAGCCAATTTTCTGGATTTTTGAAAATTTCACTGTTTTGTGAAAATATCCACTAAATGAGGGAATAATATGTGTGAGGGTACCACAGGAGAGTTCAAAATGTGAGTGGGTAGAATTTATATCCCACGGGGGTAAAATTTAAAAAAGTTGAAAACATTTTTTTTTTGGACTTAGTCATTTTTCCGGCATTTATCAGACTTTCAGATAGGGGAAATGTCAGTGAGCGTTCCGATTTCCGTTCCAGAGCGATTCGCCCAATGAGTCCTTGATATTTAGTAGTTTTCAGCCAATTTTCTGGATTTTTGAAAATTTCACTTTTTTGTGAAAATATCCACTAAATGAGGGAATAATATGTGTGAGGGTACCACAGGAGAGTTCCAAATGTGTGTGGGTAGAATATATATCCCACGGGGTAAAATTGAAAAAAGTTTAAAAATTTATTTTTTCGGATTTAGTCATTTTTCCGGCGTTTATCAGACTTTCATTTAGGGGATATGTCAGTGAGCGTTCCGATTTCAGTTCCAGAGCGTTTCGCCCAATGAGTCCTTGATATTTTGTCGTTTTCAGGCAATTTTCTGAATTTTTGAAAATTTCACTTATTTGTGAAAATATCCTCTAAATGAGGGAATAATATGTGTGAGGGTACCACAGGAGAGTTCAAAATGTGAGTGGGTAGAATTTATATCCCACAGGGGTAAAATTTAAAAAAGTTGAAAACATTTTTTTTTTGGACTTAGTCATTTTTCCGGCATTTATCAGACTTTCAGATAGGGGAAATGTCAGTGAGCGTTCCGATTTCAGTTCCAGAGCGATTCGCCCAATGAGTCCTTGATATTTAGTAGTTTTCAGCCAATTTTCTGGATTTTTGAAAATTTCACTTTTTTGTGAAAATGTCCACTAAATGAGGGAATAATATGTGTGAGGATACCACAGGAGAGTTCCAAATGTGTGTGGTTGAATATATATCCCACGGGGTAAAATTGAAAAAAGTTTAAAAATTTATTTTTTGGGATTTAGTCATTTTTCCGGCGTTTATCAGACTTTCAGATAGGGGAAATGTCAGTGAGCGTTCCGATTTCAGTTCCAGAGCGATTCGTCGGATGGGTCATTGATATTTCGTCGTTATCAGGCGATTTTCAGAATTTTTGAAAATTTCACTTTTTTGTGAAAATATCCACTAAATGAGGGAATAATATGTGTGAGGGTACCCCAGGAGAGTTCCAAATGTGTGTGGGTAGAATATATATCCCACGGGGGTAAGATTGAAAAAAGTTGAAAAAATTTTTTTTTTGGATTTCGTCATTTTTCCCGCGTTTATCAGACTTTCATTTAGGGGAAATGTCAGTGAGCTTTCCGATTTCAGTTCCAGAGCGTTTCGCCCAATGAGTCCTTGATATTTTGTCGTTTTCAGGCAATTTTCTGAATTTTTGAAAATTTCACTTTTTTGTGAAAATATCCTCTAAATGAGGGAATAATATGTGTGAGGGTACCACAGGAGAGTTCAAAATGTGAGTGGGTAGAATTTATATCCCACGGGGGTAAAATTTAAAAAAGTTGAAAACATTTTTTTTTTGGACTTAGTCATTTTTCCGGCATTTATCAGACTTTCAGATAGGGGAAATGTCAGTGAGCGTTCCGATTTCAGTTCCAGAGCGATTCGCCCAATGAGTCCTTGATATTTAGTAGTTTTCAGCCAATTTTCTGGATTTTTGAAAATTTCACTTTTTTGTGAAAATATCCACTAAATGAGGGAATAATATGTGTGAGGGTACCACAGGAGAGTTTCAAATGTGTGTGGGTAGAATATATATGCCACGGGGTAAAATTGAAAAAAGTTTAAAAATTTATTTTTTGGGATTTAGTCATTTTTCCGGCGTTTATCAGACTTTCAGATAGGGGAAATGTCAGTGAGCATTCCGATTTCAGTTCCTGAGCGATTCGCTGGATGGGTCATTGATATTTCGTCGTTATCAGGCGATTTTCAGAATTTTTGAAAATTTCACTTTTTTGTGAAAATATCCACTAAATGAGGGAATAATATGTGTGAGGGTACCCCAGGAGAGTTCCAAATGAGTGTGGGTAGAATATATATCCCACGGGGGTAAGATTGAAAAAAGTTGAAAAAATATTTTTTTTGGACTTAGTCACTTTTCCGGCGTTTATCAGACTTTCACATAGGGGAAATGTCAGGGAGCGTTCCGATTTCAGTTCCAGAGCGATTCGCCCAATGAGTCCTTGAAATTTAGTCGTTTTCAGCCAATTTTCTGGATTTTTGAAAATTTCACTTTTTTGTGAAAATATCCACTAAATGAGTGAATAATATGTGTGAGGGTACCCTAGGAGATTTCCAAATGTGTGTGTGTAGAGTATATATACCACAGGGGTAAAATTGAAAGAAGTTGAAAGAAATTTTTTTTTGGACTTAGTCATTTTTTCGGCGTTTATCAGACTTTCAGATAGGGGAAATGTCAGTGAGCGTTCCGCTTTCAGTTCCAGAGCGATTCGCTCAATGAGTCCTTGATATTGCGTCGTTTTCAGCCAATTTTCAGAATTTTTGAAAATTTCACTTTTTTGTGAAAATATCTAGTAACTGAGGGAATAATATGTGTGAGGGTACCCCAGGAGAGTTCCAAATGTGTGTGGGTAGAATATATATACCACGGGGGTAAAATTGAAAATAGTTGAAAACATTTTTTTTTTGGATTTAGTCATTTTTCCGGCGTTTATCAGACTTTCAGATAGGGAAAATATCAGTGAGCGTTCCGATTTTAGTTCCAGAGCGATTCGCCCAATGAGACCTGGATATTTCATTGTTTTCATCCAATTTTCTGAATTTTTGAAAATTTCACTTATTTGTGAAAATATCCGCTAAATGAGGGAATAATATGTGTGATGGTACCACAGGAGAATTCCAAATGTGTGTGGGTAGAATATATATCCCACGGGGGTAAAATTGAAAAAAGTTGAAAAAATTTTTGGGGGGGATTTAGCCATTTTTCCAGCGTTTATCAGACTTTCAGATAGGGGAAATGTCAGTGAGCGTTCCGATTTCAGTTCCAGAGCGATTCGCCCAATGAGTCCTTGATATTTCGTCATTTTCAGGCAATTTTCTGAATTTTTGAAAATTTCACTTTTTTGTGAAAATATCTAGTAAATGAGGGAATAATATGTGTGAGGGTACCCCAGGAGAGTTCCAAATGTGTGTGGGTAGAATATATATGCCACGGAGGTAAAATTGAAAAAAGTTAAAAAAAAATTCTTTTTTGGACGTAGTCATTTTTCCGGCGTTTATCTGACTTTCAGATAGGGGAAATGTCAGTGATCGTTCCGATTTCAGTTCCAGAGAGATTCGCCCAATGAGTCCTTGATATTTAGTCGTTTTCAGGCAATTTTCTGGATTTTTGAAAATTTCACTTTTTGTGAAAATATCCACTAAATGAGGGAATAATATGTGTGAGGGTACCCCAGGAGAGTTCCAAATGTGTGTGGGTAGAATATATATCCCACGGGGATAAAATTGAAAAAAGTTGAAACTCTTTTTTTTTTGGATTTAGTCATTTTTCCGGCGTTTATCAGACTTTCAGATAGGGGAAATGTCAGTGAGCGTTCCGATTTCAGTTCCAGAGCGATTCGCCCAATGAGTCCTTGATATTTCGTTATTTTCAGGCAATTTTATGAATTTTTGAAAATTTCACTTTTTTGTGAAAATATCCACTATATGTGTGAGGGTACCCCAGGAGAGTTCCAAATGTGTGTGGGTAGAATATATATCCCACAGGGTAAAATTGAAAAAAGTTGAAACATTTTTTGGGGGGGATTTAGTCATTTTTCCGGCGTTTATCAGACTTTCAGATAGGGGAAATATTAGTGAGCGTTCCGATTTCAGTTCCAGAGCGATTCGCCCAATGAGTCCTTGATATTTTGTTATTTTCAGGCAATTTTCTGAATTTTTGAAAATTTCACATTTTTGTGAAAATATCCACTAAATGAGGGAATAATATGTGTGAGGGTACCCCAGGAGAGTTCCAAATGTGTGTGGGTAGAATATATATCCCACGGGGTAAAATTGAAAAAAGTTGAAAAAAATTTTTTGGTGGATTTAGTCATTTTTCTGGCGTTTATCAGACTTTCAGATAGGGGAAATGTCCGAGAGCGTTCCGATTTCAGTTCCAGAGCGATCCGCCGGATGGGTCCTTGACATTTCGTCGTTCTCAGGCGATTTTCAGAATTTTTGAAAATTTCACTTTTTTGTGAAAATATCCACTAAATGAGGGAATAATATGTGTGAGGGTACCCCAGGAGAGTTCCAAATGTGTGTGGGTAGAATATATATCCCACGGGGGTAAAATTGAAAAAAGTTGAAAAATTTTTTTTTGGGGATTTAGCCATTTTTCCAGCGTTTATCAGACTTTCAGATAGGGGAAATGTCAATGAGCGTTCCGATTTCAGTTCCAGAGCGATTCGCCAAATGAGTCCTTGATATTTCGTCGTTTTCTGGCAATTTTCTGAATTTTTGAAAATTTCACTTTTTTGTGAAAATATCTAGTAACTGAGGGAATAATATGTGTGAGGGCACCCCAGGAGAGTTCCAAATGTGTGTGGGTAGAATATATATACCACGGGGGTAAAATTGAAAAAAGTTGAAAAAATTTTTTTTTTGGATTTAGTCATTTTTCCGGCGTTTATCAGACTTTCAGATAGGGAAAATATCAGTGAGCGTTCCGATTTTAGTTCCAGAGCGATTCGCCCAATGAGACCTGGATATTTCATTGTTTTCATCCAATTTTCTGGATTTTTGAAAATTTCACTTATTTGTGAAAATATCCACTAAATGAGGGAATAATATGTGTGAGGGTACCACAGGAGAATTCAAAATGTGTGTGGGTAGAATGTATATCCCACGTGGGTAAAATTGAAAAAAGTTAAAAAAAAATTCTTTTTTGGACGTAGTCATTTTTCCGGCGTTTATCAGACTTTCAGATAGGGGAAATGTCAGTGATCGTTCCGATTTCAGTTCCAGAGCGATTCGCCCAATGAGTCTTTGATATTTCGTCGTTTTCAGGCAATTTTCTGAATTTTTGAAAATTTCACTTTTTTGTGAAAATATCCACTAAATGAGGGAATAATATGTGTGAGGGTACCCCAGGAGAGTTCCAAATGTGTGTGGGTAGAATATATATGCCACGGAGGTAAAATTGAAAAAAGTTGAAAAAAAATTATTTTTTTTATCTTACGTCATTTTTTCAGCGTTTATCAGCCTTTCAGATAGGGGAAATGTCAGTGAGCGTTCCGATTTCAGTTCCAGAGCGATTCGCCCAATGAGTCCTTGATATTTCGTCATTTTCAGGCAATTTTCTGAATTTTTGAAAATTTCACTTTTTTGTGAAAATATCTAGTAAATGAGGGAATAATATGTGTGAGGGTACCCCAGGAGAGTTCCAAATGTGTGTGGGTAGAATATATATGCCACGGAGGTAAAATTGAAAAAAGTTGAAAAAAAATTATTTTTTTTAACTTACGTCATTTTTTCAGGGTTTATCAGCCTTTCAGATAGGGGAAATGTCAGTGAGCGTTCCGATTTCAGTTCCAGAGCGATTCGCCCAATGAGTCTTTGATATTTCGTCGTTTTCAGGCAATTTTCTGAATTTTTGAAAATTTCACTTTTTTGTGAAAATATCCACTAAATGAGGGAATAATATGTGTGAGGGTACCACAGGAGAGTTCAAAATGTGTGTTTGCAGAATATATATCCCACGGGGGAAAAATTGAAAAAAGTTGAAAAAAAATTTTTTTGGACATACTCATTTTTCCGGCGTTTATCAGACTTTCACATAGGGGAAATGTCAGTGAGCGTTCCGATTTCAGTTTCAGAGCGATTCGCCCAATGAGTCCTTGATATTTAGTCGTTTTCAGGCAATTTTCTGGATTTTTGAAAATTTCACTTTTTTGTGAAAATATCCACTAAATGAGTGAATAATATGTGTGAGGGTACCCCAGGAGAGTTCCAAATGTGTGTGGGTAGAATATATATCCCACGTGGATAAAATTGAAAAAAGTTGAAACATTTTTTTGGGGGGTTTTAGTCATTTTTTCGGCGTTTATCAGACTTTCAGATAGGGGAAATGTCAGTGAGCGTTCCGCTTTCAGTTCCAGAGCGATTCGCTCAATGAGTCCTTGATATTGCGTCGTTTTCAGCCAATTTTCAGAATTTTTGAAAATTTCACTTTTTTGTGAAAATATCTAGTAACTGAGGGAATAATATGTGTGAGGGTACCCCAGGAGAGTTCCAAATGTGTGTGGGTAGAATATATATACCACGGGGGTAAAATTGAAAATAGTTGAAAACATTTTTTTTTTGGATTTAGTCATTTTTCCGGCGTTTATCAGACTTTCAGATAGGGAAAATATCAGTGAGCGTTCCGATTTTAGTTCCAGAGCGATTCGCCCAATGAGACCTGGATATTTCATTGTTTTCATCCAATTTTCTGAATTTTTGAAAATTTCACTTATTTGTGAAAATATCCGCTAAATGAGGGAATAATATGTGTGATGGTACCACAGGAGAATTCCAAATGTGTGTGGGTAGAATATATATCCCACGGGGGTAAAATTGAAAAAAGTTGAAAAAATTTTTGGGGGGGATTTAGCCATTTTTCCAGCGTTTATCAGACTTTCAGATAGGGGAAATGTCAGTGAGCGTTCCGATTTCAGTTCCAGAGCGATTCGCCCAATGAGTCCTTGATATTTCGTCATTTTCAGGCAATTTTCTGAATTTTTGAAAATTTCACTTTTTTGTGAAAATATCTAGTAAATGAGGGAATAATATGTGTGAGGGTACCCCAGGAGAGTTCCAAATGTGTGTGGGTAGAATATATATGCCACGGAGGTAAAATTGAAAAAAGTTAAAAAAAAATTCTTTTTTGGACGTAGTCATTTTTCCGGCGTTTATCTGACTTTCAGATAGGGGAAATGTCAGTGATCGTTCCGATTTCAGTTCCAGAGAGATTCGCCCAATGAGTCCTTGATATTTAGTCGTTTTCAGGCAATTTTCTGGATTTTTGAAAATTTCACTTTTTGTGAAAATATCCACTAAATGAGGGAATAATATGTGTGAGGGTACCCCAGGAGAGTTCCAAATGTGTGTGGGTAGAATATATATCCCACGGGGATAAAATTGAAAAAAGTTGAAACTCTTTTTTTTTTGGATTTAGTCATTTTTCCGGCGTTTATCAGACTTTCAGATAGGGGAAATGTCAGTGAGCGTTCCGATTTCAGTTCCAGAGCGATTCGCCCAATGAGTCCTTGATATTTCGTTATTTTCAGGCAATTTTATGAATTTTTGAAAATTTCACTTTTTTGTGAAAATATCCACTATATGTGTGAGGGTACCCCAGGAGAGTTCCAAATGTGTGTGGGTAGAATATATATCCCACAGGGTAAAATTGAAAAAAGTTGAAACATTTTTTGGGGGGGATTTAGTCATTTTTCCGGCGTTTATCAGACTTTCAGATAGGGGAAATATTAGTGAGCGTTCCGATTTCAGTTCCAGAGCGATTCGCCCAATGAGTCCTTGATATTTTGTTATTTTCAGGCAATTTTCTGAATTTTTGAAAATTTCACATTTTTGTGAAAATATCCACTAAATGAGGGAATAATATGTGTGAGGGTACCCCAGGAGAGTTCCAAATGTGTGTGGGTAGAATATATATCCCACGGGGTAAAATTGAAAAAAGTTGAAAAAAATTTTTTGGTGGATTTAGTCATTTTTCTGGCGTTTATCAGACTTTCAGATAGGGGAAATGTCCGAGAGCGTTCCGATTTCAGTTCCAGAGCGATCCGCCGGATGGGTCCTTGACATTTCGTCGTTCTCAGGCGATTTTCAGAATTTTTGAAAATTTCACTTTTTTGTGAAAATATCCACTAAATGAGGGAATAATATGTGTGAGGGTACCCCAGGAGAGTTCCAAATGTGTGTGGGTAGAATATATATCCCACGGGGGTAAAATTGAAAAAAGTTGAAAAATTTTTTTTGGGGGATTTAGCCATTTTTCCAGCGTTTATCAGACTTTCAGATAGGGGAAATGTCAATGAGCGTTCCGATTTCAGTTCCAGAGCGATTCGCCAAATGAGTCCTTGATATTTCGTCGTTTTCTGGCAATTTTCTGAATTTTTGAAAATTTCACTTTTTTGTGAAAATATCTAGTAACTGAGGGAATAATATGTGTGAGGGCACCCCAGGAGAGTTCCAAATGTGTGTGGGTAGAATATATATACCACGGGGGTAAAATTGAAAAAAGTTGAAAAAATTTTTTTTTTGGATTTAGTCATTTTTCCGGCGTTTATCAGACTTTCAGATAGGGAAAATATCAGTGAGCGTTCCGATTTTAGTTCCAGAGCGATTCGCCCAATGAGACCTGGATATTTCATTGTTTTCATCCAATTTTCTGGATTTTTGAAAATTTCACTTATTTGTGAAAATATCCACTAAATGAGTGAATAATATGTGTGAGGGTACCCCAGGAGAGTTCCAAATGTGTGTGGGTAGAATATATATCCCACGTGGATAAAATTGAAAAAAGTTGAAACATTTTTTTGGGGGGTTTTAGTCATTTTTCCGGCGTTTATCAGACTTTCAGATAGGGGAAATGTCAGAGAGCGTTCTGATTTCAGTTCCAGAGCGATTCGCCGGATGGGTCCTTGACATTTCGTCGTTCTCATGCGATTTTCAGAATTTTTGAAAATTTCACTTTTTTGTGAAAATATCCACTAAATGAGGGAATAATATGTGTAAGGGTACCCCAGGAGAGTTCCAAATGTGTGTGGGTAGAATATATATCCCACATGGATAAAATTGAAAAAAGTTGAAACATTTTTTTGGGGGGATTTAGTCATTTTTCCGGCGTTTATCAGACTTTCACATAGGGGAAATGTCAGTGAGCATTCCGATTTCAGTTCCAGAGCGATTCGCCCAATGAATCCTTGATATTTAGTCGTTTTCAGGCAATTTTCTGGATTTTTGAAAATTTCACTTTTTTGTGAAAATATCTAGTAAATGAGGGAATAATATGTGTGAGGGTACCCCAGGAGAGTTCCAAATGTGTGTGGGTAGAATATATATGCCACGGAGGTAAAATTGAAAAAAGTTGAAAAAAAATTATTTTTTTTAACTTACGTCATTTTTTCAGCGTTTATCAGCCTTTCAGATAGGGGAAATGTCAGTGAGCGTTCCGATTTCAGTTCCAGAGCGATTCGCCCAATGAGTCTTTGATATTTCGTTATTTTCAGGCAATTTGATGAATTTTTGAAAATTTCACTTTTTGTGAAAATATCCACTAAATGAGGGAATAATATGCATGAGGGTACCCCAGGAGAGTTCCAAATGTGTGTGGGTAGAATACATATCCCACGGGGTAAAATTGAAAAAAGTTGAAAATTTTTTTGGAGGGGATTTAGTCTTTTTTCCGGCGTTTATCAGACTTTCAGATAGGGGAAATGTCAGTGAGCGTTCCGCTTTCAGTTCCAGAGCGATTCGCCCAATGAGTCCTTGATATTTCGTTATTTTCAGGCAATTTGATGAATTTTTGAAAATTTCACTTTTTGTGAAAATATCCACTAAATGAGGGAATAATATGCATGAGGGTACCCCAGGAGAGTTCCAAATGTGTGTGGGTAGAATATATATCCCACGGGGTAAAATTGAAAAAAGTTGAAAATTTTTTTGGAGGGGATTTAGTCTTTTTTCCGGCATTTATCAGACTTTCAGATAGGGGAAATGTCAGTGAGCGTTCCGATTTCAGTTCCAGAGCGATTCGCCCAATGAGTCCTTGATATTTCGTCGTTTTCAGCCAATTTTCAGAATTTTTGAAAATTTCACTTATTTGTGAAAATATCCACTAAATGAGGGAATAATATGTGTGAGGGTGCCCCAGGAGAGTTAAAAATGTGTGTGGGTAGAATATATATCCCACGGGGATAAAATTGAAAAAAGTTGAAACATTTTTTTTTTGGGGATTTAGTCATTTTTCCGGCGTTTATCAGACTTTCAGATAGGGGAAATGTCAGTAAGCGTTCCGATTTCAGTTCCAGAGCGATTCGCCCAATGAGTCCTTGATATTTCGTTATTTTCAGCCAATTTTCTGAATTTTTGAAAATTTCACTTTTTGTGAAAATATCCACTAAATGAGGGAATAATATGTGTGAGGGTACCCCAGGAGAGTTCCAAATGTGTGTGGGTAGAATATATATCCCACGGGAATAAAATTGAAAAAAGTTGAAACTTTTTTTTTTTGGATTTAGTCATTTTTCCGGCGTTTATCAGACTTTCAGATAGGGGAAATGTCAGAGAGCGTTCCGATTTCAGTTCCAGAGCGATTCGCCCAATGAGTCCTTGATATTTCGTTATTTTCAGGCAATTTTCTGAATAATTGAAAATTTCACTTTTTTGTGAAAATATCCACTATATGTGTGAGGGTACCTCAGGAGAGTTCCAAATGTGTGTGGGTAGAATATATATCCCACGGGGTAAAATTGAAAAAAGTTGAAACATTTTTTTGGGGGGATTTAGTCATTTTTCCGGCGTTTATCAGACTTTCAGATAGGGGAAATATTAGTGAGCGTTCCGATTTCAGTTCCAGAGCGATTCGCCCAATGAGTCCTTGATATTTTGTTATTTTCAGGCAATTTTCTGAATTTTTGAAAATTTCACATTTTTGTGAAAATATCCACTAAATGAAGGAATAATATGTGTGAGGGTACCCCAGGAGAGTTCCAAATGTGTGTGGGTAGAATATATATCCCACGGGGATAAAATTGAAAAAAGTTGAAACATTTTTTTTTTTGGATTTATTGATTTTTCCGGCGTTTATCAGACTTTCAGATAGGGGAAATGTCAGTGAGCGTTCCGATTTCAGTTCCAGAGCGATTCGCCGGATGGGTCCTTGACATTTCGTCGTTCTCAGGTGATTTTCAGAGTTTTTGAAAATTTCACTTTTTTGTGAAAATATCCACTAAATGAGTGAATAATATGTGTGAGGGTACCCCA
Source organism: Phyllobates terribilis (assembly GCF_046119375.1). NCBI lineage: Eukaryota > Metazoa > Chordata > Amphibia > Anura > Dendrobatidae > Phyllobates > Phyllobates terribilis. The sequence continues at coordinate 14,569,807 of NW_027362775.1, read as the reverse complement.
GGAGAGTTCCAAATGTGTGTGGGTAGAATATATATCCCACGGGGGTAAAATTGATAAAAGTTGAAAAATTTTTTTTTTGGACTTAGTCATTTTTCCGGCTTTTATCAAACTTTCAGATAGGGGAAATGTCAGTGAGCGGTTCGATTTCAGTTCCAGAGCGATTCGCCCAATGAGTCCTTGATATTTAGTCGTTTTCAGCCAATTTTCTGGATTTTTGAAAATTTCACTTTTTTGTGAAAATATCCACTAAATGAGTAAATAATATGTGTGAGGGTACCCCAGGAGAGTTCCAAATGTGTGTGGGTAGAATATATATCCCACGGGGGTAAAATTGAAAAAAGTTGAAAAATTTTTTTTTTTAGAATACAGTCATTTTTTCGGCGTTTATCAGACTTTCAGATAGGGGAAATGTCAGTGAGCGTTCCGATTTCAGTTCCAGAGCGATTCGCCCAATGAGTCCTTGACATTTCGTCGTTTTCAGCCAATTTTCAGAATTTTTGAAAATTTCACTAATTTGTGAAAATATCCACTATATGAGGGAATAATATGTGTGAGGGTACCCCAGGAGAGTTCCAAATGTGTGTGGGTAGAATATATATCCCACGGGGATAAAATTGAAAAAAGTTGAAACATTTTTTTTTTTTGGATTTTGTCATTTTTCCGGCGTTTATCAGACTTTCGGACAGGGGAAATGTCCGTGAGCGTTCCGATTTCAGTTCCTGAGCGATTTGCCCAATGAGTCTTTGATATTTCGTCGTTTTCAGGCAATTTTCTGAATTTTTGAAAATTTCACTTTTTTGTGAAAATATCCACTAAATGAAGGAATAATATGTGTGAGGGTACCCCAGGAGAGTTCCAAATGAGTGTGGGTAGAATATATATCCCACGGGGGTAAAATTGAAAAAAGTTGAAAAATTTTTTTTTTTTGGACTTAATCATTTTTCCGGCGTTTATCAGACTTTCACATAGGGGAAATGTCAGTGAGCATTCCGATTTCAGTTCCAGAGCGATTCGCCCAATGAGTCCTTGATATTTAGTCGTTTTCAGCCAATTTTCTGGATTTTTGAAAACTTCACTTATTTGTGAAAATATCCACTAAATGAGTGAATAATATGTGTGAGGGTACCCCAGGAGAGTTCCAAATGTGTGTGGGTAGAATATATATACCACGGGGGTAAAATTGAAAAAAGTTGAAAAAAATTTTTTTTTGGACTTAAGTCATTTTTTCGGCGTTTATCAGGCTTTCAGATAGGGGAAATGTCAGTGAGCGCTCCGATTTCAGTTCCAGAGCGATTCGCCCAATGAGTCCTTGACATTTCGTCGTTTTCAGCCAATTTTCAGAATTTTTGAAAATTTCACTAATTTGTGAAAATATCCACTAAATGAGGGAATAATATGTGTGAGGGTACCCCAGGAGAGTTCCAAATGTGTGTGGGTAGAATATATATCCCACGGGGATAAAATTGAAAAAAGTTGAAACATTTTTTTTTTTGGAGTTAGACATTTTTCCGGCGTTTATCAGACTTTCAGATAGGGGAAATGTCAGTGAGCGTTCCGATTTCTGTTCCAGAGCGATTCGCCCACTGAGTCCTTGATATTTAGTCGTTTTCAGCCAATTTTCAGGATTTTTGAAAACTTCACTTATTTGTGAAAATATCCACTAAATGAGTGAATAATATGTGTGAGGGTACCCTAGGAGAGTTCCAAATGTGTGTGGGTAGAATATATATACCACGGGGGTAAAATTGAAAAAAGTTTAAAAAAATTTTTTTTTGGACTTAAGTCATTTTTTCGGCGTTTATCAGACTTTCAGATAGGGGAAATGTCAGTGAGCGTTCCGATTTCAGTTCCAGAGCGATTCGCCCAATGAGTCCTTGATATTTTGTTATTTTCAGGCAATTTTCTGAATTTTTGAAAATTTCACATTTTTGTGAAAATATCCACTAAATGAGGGAATAATATGTGTGAGGGTACCCCAGGAGAGTTCCAAATGTGTGTGGGTAGAATATATATCCCACGGGGATAAAATTGAAAAAAGTTGAAACATATTTTTTTGGGGATTTAGTCATTTTTCCGGCGTTTATCAGACTTTCAGATAGGGGAAATGTCAGAGAGCGTTCCGATTTCAGTTCCAGAGCGATTCGTCCAATGAGTCCTTGATATTTCGTCGTTTTCAGGCAATTTTCAGAATTTTTGAAAATGTCACTTTTTTGTGAAAGTATCCACTAAATGAAGGAATAATATGTGTGAGGGTACCCCAGGAGAGTTCCAAATGTGTGTGGGTAGAATATATATCCCACGGGGATAAAATTGAAAAAAGTTGAAACATTTTTTTTTTGGATTTAGTCATTTTTCCGGCGTTTATCAGACTTTCAGATAGGGGAAATGTCAGTGAGCGTTCCGATTTCAGTTCCAGAGCGATTCGCCCAATGAGTCCTTGATATTTCGTTATTTTCAGGCAATTTTCTGAATAATTGAAAATTTCACTTTTTTGTGAAAATATCCACTATATGTGTGAGGGTACCTCAGGAAAGTTCCAAATGTGTGTGGGTAGAATATATATCCCACGGGGTAAAATTGAAAAAAGTTGAAACATTTTTTTGGGGGGATTTAGTCATTTTTCCGGCGTTTATCAGACTTTCAGATAGGGGAAATATTAGTGAGCATTCCGATTTCAGTTCCAGAGCGATTCGTCCAATGAGTCCTTGATATTTTGTTATTTTCAGGCAATTTTCTGAATTTTTGAAAATTTCACATTTTTGTGAAAATATCCACTAAATGAGGGAATAATATGTGTGAGGGTACCCCAGGAGAGTTCCAAATGTGTGTGGGTAGAATATATATCCCACGGGGTAAAATTGAAAAAAGTTGAAAAAATTTTTTTGGTGGATTTAGTCATTTTTCTGGCGTTTATCAGACTTTCAGATAGGGGAAATGTCCGTGAGCGTTCCGATTTCAGTTCCAGATCGATTCGCCGGATGGGTCCTTGACATTTCGTCGTTCTCAGGCGATTTTCAGAATTTTTGAAAATTTCACTTTTTTGTGAAAATATCCACTAAATGAGGGAATAATATGTGTGAGGGTACCCCAGGAGAGTTCCAAATGTGTGTGGGTAGAATATATATCCCACGGGGGTAAAATTGAAAAAAGTTGAAAAATTTTTTTTTTGGGACTTAGTCATTTCTCCGGCATTTATCAGACTTTCACATAAGGGAAATGTCAGTGAGCATTCCGATTTCAGTTCCAGAGCGATTCGCCCAATGAGTGCTTGATATTTAGTCGTTTTCAGCCAATTTTCTGGATTTTTGAAAATTTCACTTTTTTGTGAAAATATCCACTAATTGAGTGAATAATATGTGTGAGGGTACCCCAGGAGAGTTCCAAATGTGTGTGGGTAGAATATATATCCCACGGGGATAAAATTGAAAAAAGTTGAAACATTTTTTTTTTTGGATTTAGTGATTTTTCCGGCGTTTATCAGACTTTCAGATAGGGGAAATGTCAGTGAGCGTTCCGATTTCAGTTCCAGAGCGATTCGCCGGATGGGTCCTTGACATTTCGTCGTTCTCAGGTGATTTTCAGAGTTTTTGAAAATTTCACTTTTTTGTGAAAATATCCACTAAATGAGTGAATAATATGTGTGAGGGTACCCCAGGAGAGTTCCAAATGTGTGTGGGTAGAATATATATCCCACGGGGGTAAAATTGATAAAAGTTGAAAAATTTTTTTTTTGGACTTAGTCATTTTTCCGGCTTTTATCAAACTTTCAGATAGGGGAAATGTCAGTGAGCGGTTCGATTTCAGTTCCAGAGCGATTCGCCCAATGAGTCCTTGATATTTAGTCGTTTTCAGCCAATTTTCTGGATTTTTGAAAATTTCACTTTTTTGTGAAAATATCCACTAAATGAGTAAATAATATGTGTGAGGGTACCCCAGGAGAGTTCCAAATGTGTGTGGGTAGAATATATATCCCACGGGGGTAAAATTGAAAAAAGTTGAAAAATTTTTTTTTTTAGAATACAGTCATTTTTTCGGCGTTTATCAGACTTTCAGATAGGGGAAATGTCAGTGAGCGTTCCGATTTCAGTTCCAGAGCGATTCGCCCAATGAGTCCTTGACATTTCGTCGTTTTCAGCCAATTTTCAGAATTTTTGAAAATTTCACTAATTTGTGAAAATATCCACTATATGAGGGAATAATATGTGTGAGGGTACCCCAGGAGAGTTCCAAATGTGTGTGGGTAGAATATATATCCCACGGGGATAAAATTGAAAAAAGTTGAAACATTTTTTTTTTTTGGATTTTGTCATTTTTCCGGCGTTTATCAGACTTTCGGATAGGGGAAATGTCCGTGAGCGTTCCGATTTCAGTTCCTGAGCGATTTGCCCAATGAGTCTTTGATATTTCGTCGTTTTCAGGCAATTTTCTGAATTTTTGAAAATTTCACTTTTTTGTGAAAATATCCACTAAATGAGGGAATAATATGTGTGAGGGTACCCCAGGAGAGTTCCAAATGAGTGTGGGTAGAATATATATCCCACGGGGGTAAAATTGAAAAAAGTTGAAAAATTTTTTTTTTTTGGACTTAATCATTTTTCCGGCGTTTATCAGACTTTCACATAGGGGAAATGTCAGTGAGCATTCCGATTTCAGTTCCAGAGCGATTCGCCCAATGAGTCCTTGATATTTAGTCGTTTTCAGCCAATTTTCTGGATTTTTGAAAACTTCACTTATTTGTGAAAATATCCACTAAATGAGTGAATAATATGTGTGAGGGTACCCCAGGAGAGTTCCAAATGTGTGTGGGTAGAATATATATACCACGGGGGTAAAATTGAAAAAAGTTGAAAAAAATTTTTTTTTGGACTTAAGTCATTTTTTCGGCGTTTATCAGGCTTTCAGATAGGGGAAATGTCAGTGAGCGCTCCGATTTCAGTTCCAGAGCGATTCGCCCAATGAGTCCTTGACATTTCGTCGTTTTCAGCCAATTTTCAGAATTTTTGAAAATTTCACTAATTTGTGAAAATATCCACTAAATGAGGGAATAATATGTGTGAGGGTACCCCAGGAGAGTTCCAAATGTGTGTGGGTAGAATATATATCCCACGGGGATAAAATTGAAAAAAGTTGAAACATTTTTTTTTTTGGAGTTAGACATTTTTCCGGCGTTTATCAGACTTTCAGATAGGGGAAATGTCAGTGAGCGTTCCGATTTCTGTTCCAGAGCGATTCGCCCACTGAGTCCTTGATATTTAGTCGTTTTCAGCCAATTTTCAGGATTTTTGAAAACTTCACTTATTTGTGAAAATATCCACTAAATGAGTGAATAATATGTGTGAGGGTACCCTAGGAGAGTTCCAAATGTGTGTGGGTAGAATATATATACCACGGGGGTAAAATTGAAAAAAGTTTAAAAAAATTTTTTTTTGGACTTAAGTCATTTTTTCGGCGTTTATCAGACTTTCAGATAGGGGAAATGTCAGTGAGCGTTCCGATTTCAGTTCCAGAGCGATTCGCCCAATGAGTCCTTGATATTTTGTTATTTTCAGGCAATTTTCTGAATTTTTGAAAATTTCACATTTTTGTGAAAATATCCACTAAATGAGGGAATAATATGTGTGAGGGTACCCCAGGAGAGTTCCAAATGTGTGTGGGTAGAATATATATCCCACGGGGATAAAATTGAAAAAAGTTGAAACATATTTTTTTGGGGATTTAGTCATTTTTCCGGCGTTTATCAGACTTTCAGATAGGGGAAATGTCAGAGAGCGTTCCGATTTCAGTTCCAGAGCGATTCGTCCAATGAGTCCTTGATATTTCGTCGTTTTCAGGCAATTTTCAGAATTTTTGAAAATGTCACTTTTTTGTGAAAGTATCCACTAAATGAAGGAATAATATGTGTGAGGGTACCCCAGGAGAGTTCCAAATGTGTGTGGGTAGAATATATATCCCACGGGGATAAAATTGAAAAAAGTTGAAACATTTTTTTTTTGGATTTAGTCATTTTTCCGGCGTTTATCAGACTTTCAGATAGGGGAAATGTCAGTGAGCGTTCCGATTTCAGTTCCAGAGCGATTCGCCCAATGAGTCCTTGATATTTCGTTATTTTCAGGCAATTTTCTGAATAATTGAAAATTTCACTTTTTTGTGAAAATATCCACTATATGTGTGAGGGTACCTCAGGAAAGTTCCAAATGTGTGTGGGTAGAATATATATCCCACGGGGTAAAATTGAAAAAAGTTGAAACATTTTTTTGGGGGGATTTAGTCATTTTTCCGGCGTTTATCAGACTTTCAGATAGGGGAAATATTAGTGAGCGTTCCGATTTCAGTTCCAGAGCGATTCGCCCAATGAGTCCTTGATATTTTGTTATTTTCAGGCAATTTTCTGAATTTTTGAAAATTTCACATTTTTGTGAAAATATCCACTAAATGAGGGAATAATATGTGTGAGGGTACCCCAGGAGAGTTCCAAATGTGTGTGGGTAGAATATATATCCCACGGGGTAAAATTGAAAAAAGTTGAAAAAATTTTTTTGGTGGATTTAGTCATTTTTCTGGCGTTTATCAGACTTTCAGATAGGGGAAATGTCCGTGAGCGTTCCGATTTCAGTTCCAGATCGATTCGCCGGATGGGTCCTTGACATTTCGTCGTTCTCAGGCGATTTTCAGAATTTTTGAAAATTTCACTTTTTTGTGAAAATATCCACTAAATGAGGGAATAATATGTGTGAGGGTACCCCAGGAGAGTTCCAAATGTGTGTGGGTAGAATATATATCCCACGGGGGTAAAATTGAAAAAAGTTGAAAAATTTTTTTTTTGGGACTTAGTCATTTCTCCGGCATTTATCAGACTTTCACATAAGGGAAATGTCAGTGAGCATTCCGATTTCAGTTCCAGAGCGATTCGCCCAATGAGTGCTTGATATTTAGTCGTTTTCAGCCAATTTTCTGGATTTTTGAAAATTTCACTTTTTTGTGAAAATATCCACTAATTGAGTGAATAATATGTGTGAGGGTACCCCAGGAGAGTTCCAAATGTGTGTGGGTAGAATATATATCCCACGGGGATAAAATTGAAAAAAGTTGAAACATTTTTTTTTTGGATTTAGTGATTTTTCCGGCGTTTATCAGACTTTCAGATAGGGGAAATGTCAGTGAGCGTTCCGATTTCAGTTCCAGAGCGATTCGCCGGATGGGTCCTTGACATTTCGTCGTTCTCAGGTGATTTTCAGAGTTTTTGAAAATTTCACTTTTTTGTGAAAATATCCACTAAATGAGTGAATAATATGTGTGAGGGTACCCCAGGAGAGTTCCAAATGTGTGTGGGTAGAATATATATCCCACGGGGGTAAAATTGATAAAAGTTGAAAAATTTTTTTTTTGGACTTAGTCATTTTTCCGGCTTTTATCAAACTTTCAGATAGGGGAAATGTCAGTGAGCGGTTCGATTTCAGTTCCAGAGCGATTCGCCCAATGAGTCCTTGATATTTAGTCGTTTTCAGCCAATTTTCTGGATTTTTGAAAATTTCACTTTTTTGTGAAAATATCCACTAAATGAGTAAATAATATGTGTGAGGGTACCCCAGGAGAGTTCCAAATGTGTGTGGGTAGAATATATATCCCACGGGGGTAAAATTGAAAAAAGTTGAAAAATTTTTTTTTTTAGAATACAGTCATTTTTTCGGCGTTTATCAGACTTTCAGATAGGGGAAATGTCAGTGAGCGTTCCGATTTCAGTTCCAGAGCGATTCGCCCAATGAGTCCTTGACATTTCGTCGTTTTCAGCCAATTTTCAGAATTTTTGAAAATTTCACTAATTTGTGAAAATATCCACTATATGAGGGAATAATATGTGTGAGGGTACCCCAGGAGAGTTCCAAATGTGTGTGGGTAGAATATATATCCCACGGGGATAAAATTGAAAAAAGTTGAAACATTTTTTTTTTTTGGATTTTGTCATTTTTCCGGCGTTTATCAGACTTTCGGATAGGGGAAATGTCCGTGAGCGTTCCGATTTCAGTTCCTGAGCGATTTGCCCAATGAGTCTTTGATATTTCGTCGTTTTCAGGCAATTTTCTGAATTTTTGAAAATTTCACTTTTTTGTGAAAATATCCACTAAATGAGGGAATAATATGTGTGAGGGTACCCCAGGAGAGTTCCAAATGAGTGTGGGTAGAATATATATCCCACAGGGGTAAAATTGAAAAAAGTTGAAAATTTTTTTTTTTTTCGACTTAATCATTTTTCCGGCGTTTATCAGACTTTCACATAGGGGAAATGTCAGTGAGCATTCCGATTTCAGTTCCAGAGCGATTCGCCCAATGAGTCCTTGATATTTAGTCGTTTTCAGCCAATTTTCTGGATTTTTGAAAACTTCACTTATTTGTGAAAATATCCACTAAATGAGTGAATAATATGTGTGAGGGTACCCCAGGAGAGTTCCAAATGTGTGTGGGTAGAATATATATCCCACGGGGGTAAAATTGAAAAAAGTTGAAAAAAATTTTTTTTTGGACTTAAGTCATTTTTTCGGCGTTTATCAGGCTTTCAGATAGGGGAAATGTCAGTGAGCGCTCCGATTTCAGTTCCAGAGCGATTCGCCCAATGAGTCCTTGACATTTCGTCGTTTTCAGCCAATTTTCAGAATTTTTGAAAATTTCACTAATTTGTGAAAATATCCACTAAATGAGGGAATAATATGTGTGAGGGTACCCCAGGAGAGTTCCAAATGTGTGTGGGTAGAATATATATCCCACGGGGATAAAATTGAAAAAAGTTGAAACATTTTTTTTTTTGGAGTTAGACATTTTTCCGGCGTTTATCAGACTTTCAGATAGGGGAAATGTCAGTGAGCGTTCCGATTTCTGTTCCAGAGCGATTCGCCCACTGAGTCCTTGATATTTAGTCGTTTTCAGCCAATTTTCAGGATTTTTGAAAACTTCACTTATTTGTGAAAATATCCACTAAATGAGTGAATAATATGTGTGAGGGTACCCTAGGAGAGTTCCAAATGTGTGTGGGTAGAATATATATACCACGGGGGTAAAATTGAAAAAAGTTTAAAAAAATTTTTTTTTGGACTTAAGTCATTTTTTCGGCGTTTATCAGACTTTCAGATAGGGGAAATGTCAGTGAGCGTTCCGATTTCAGTTCCAGAGCGATTCGCCCAATGAGTCCTTGATATTTTGTTATTTTCAGGCAATTTTCTGAATTTTTGAAAATTTCACATTTTTGTGAAAATATCCACTAAATGAGGGAATAATATGTGTGAGGGTACCCCAGGAGAGTTCCAAATGTGTGTGGGTAGAATATATATCCCACGGGGATAAAATTGAAAAAAGTTGAAACATATTTTTTTGGGGATTTAGTCATTTTTCCGGCGTTTATCAGACTTTCAGATAGGGGAAATGTCAGAGAGCGTTCCGATTTCAGTTCCAGAGCGATTCGTCCAATGAGTCCTTGATATTTCGTCGTTTTCAGGCAATTTTCAGAATTTTTGAAAATGTCACTTTTTTGTGAAAGTATCCACTAAATGAAGGAATAATATGTGTGAGGGTACCCCAGGAGAGTTCCAAATGTGTGTGGGTAGAATATATATCCCACGGGGATAAAATTGAAAAAAGTTGAAACATTTTTTTTTTGGATTTAGTCATTTTTCCGGCGTTTATCAGACTTTCAGATAGGGGAAATGTCAGTGAGCGTTCCGATTTCAGTTCCAGAGCGATTCGCCCAATGAGTCCTTGATATTTCGTTATTTTCAGCCAATTTTCTGAATTTTTGAAAATTTCACTTTTTTGTGAAAATATCTACTAAATGAGGGAATAATATGTGTGAGGGTACCCCAGGAGAGTTCCAAATGTGTGTGGGTAGAATATACAGTACAGACCAAAAGTTTGGACACACCTTCTCATTTAAAGATTTTTCTGTATTTTCTTGACTATGAAAATTGTACATTCATGCTGAAAGCATCAAAACTATGAATTAACACATGTGGAATTATATACTTAACAAAAAAGTGTGAAACAACTGAAAATATGTCTTATATTCTAGGTTCTTCAAAGTAGCCACCTTTTGGTTTGATGACTGCTTTGCACACTCTTGGCATTCTGTTGATGAGCTTCAAGAGGTAGTCACCGGAAATGGTCTTCCAACAATCTTGAAGGAGTTCCCAGAGATGCTTAGCACTTGTTGGCCCTTTTGCCTTCACTCTGCGGTCCTGCTCACCCAAAACCATCTCGATTGGGTTCAGGTCTGGTGACGGTGGAGGCCAGGTCATCTGGCGTAGCACCCCATCACTCTCCTTCTTGGTCAAATAGCCCTTACACAGCCTAAAGGTGTGTTTGGGGTCATTGTCCTGTTGAAAAATAAATGATGGTCCAACTAAACGCAAACCGGATGGAATAGCATGCCGCTGCAAGATGCTGTGGTAGCCATGCTGGTTCAGTATGCCTTCAATTTTGAATAAATCCCCAACAGTGTCACCAGCAAAGCACCCCCACACTATCACACCTCCTCCTCCATGCTTCACGGTGGTAACCAGGCATGTAGAGTTCATCCGTTCACCTTTTCTGCGTCGCACAAAGACGCGGTGGTTGGAATCAAAGATCTCAAATTTGGACTCATCAGACAAAAGCACAGATTTCCACTGGTCTAATGTCCATTCCTTGTGTTCTTTAGCCCAAACAAGTCTCTTCTGCTTGTTGCCTGTCCTTAGCAGTGGTTTCCTAGCAGCTATTTTACCATGAAGGCCTGCTGCACAAAGTCTCCTCTTAACAGTTGTTGTAGAGATGTGTCTGCTGCTAGAACTCTGTGTGGCATTGACCTGGTCTCTAATCTGAGCTGCTGTTAATCTGCGATTTCTGAGGCTGGTGACTTGGATAAACTTATCCTCAGAGGCAGAGGTGACTCTTGGTCTTCCTTTCCTGGGGAGGTCCTCATGTGAGCCAGTTTCTTTGTAGCGCTTGATGGTTTTTGCAACTGCACTTGGGGATACTTTCAAAGTTTGCCCAATTTTTCAGACTGACAGACCTTCATTTCTTAAAGTAATGATGGCCATTCGTTTTTCTTTACTTAGCTGCTTTTTTCTTGCCATAATACAAATTCTAACAGTCTATTCAGTAGGACTATCAGCTGTGTATCCACCTGACTTCTGCACAACACAACTGATGGTCCCAACCCCATTTATAAGGCAAGAAATCCCACTTATTAAGCCTGACAGGGCACACCTGTGAAGTGAAACCATTTCCGGTGACTACCTCTTGAAGCTCATCAAGAGAATGCCATGAGTGTGCAAAGCAGTCATCAAAGCTAAAGGTGGCTACTTTGAAGAACCTAGAATATAAGACATATTTTCAGTTGTTTCACACTTTTTTGTTAAATATATAATTCAACATGTGTTAATTCATAGTTTTGATGCCTTCAGTGTGAATGTACAATTTTCATTGACATGAAAATACAGAAAAATCTTTAAATGAGAAGGTGTGTCCAAACTTTTGGTCTGTACTGTATATCCAACGGGGATAAAATTGAAAAAAGTTGAAACATTTTTTTTTTTGGATTTAGTCATTTTTCCGGCGTTTATCAAACTTTCAGATAGGGGAAATGTCAGTGAGCGTTCCGATTTCAGTTCCAGAGCGATTCGCCCAATGAGTCCTTGATATTTAGTCGTTTTCAGCCAATTTTCTGGATTTTTGAAAATTTCACTTTTTTGTGAAAATATCCACTAAATGAGGGAATAATATGTGTGAGGGTACCCCAGCAGAGTTCCAAATGTGTGTGGGTAGAATATGTATCCCACGGGGATAAAATTGAAAAAAGTTGAAACATTTTTTTTTTTGGATTTAGTCATTTTTCCGGCGTTTATCAGACTTTCAGATAGGGGAAATGTCAGTGAGCATTCCGATTTCAGTTCCAGAGCGATTCTCCCAATGAGTCCTTGATATTTCGTTATTTTCAGCCAATTTTCTGAATTTTTGAAAATTTCACTTTTTTGTGAAAATATCTACTAAATGAGGGAATAATATGTGTGAGGGTACCCCAGGAGAGTTCCATATGTGTGTGCGTAGAATATATATCCCACGGGGATAAAATTGAAAAAAGTTTAAACATTTTTTTTTTGGGATTTAGTCATTTTTCCGGCGTTTATCAGACTTTCAGATAGGGGAAATGTCAGTGAGCGTTCCGATTTCAGTTCCAGAGCGATTCGCCCAATGAGTCCTTGATATTTCGTTATTTTCAGCCAATTTTCTGAATTTTTGAAAATTTCTCTTTTTTGTGAAAATATCTACAAAATGAGGGAATAATATGTGTGAGGGTACCCCAGGAGAGTTCCAAATGTGTGTGGGCAGAATATATATCCCACGGGGATAAAATTGAAAAAAGTTGAAACATTTTTTTTTTTGGATTTAGTCATTTTTCCGGTGTTTATCAGACTTTCAGATAGGGGAAATGTCAGTGAGCGTTCCGATTTCAGTTCCAGAGCGATTCGCCGGATGGGTCCTTGACATTTCGTCGTTCTCAGGTGATTTTCAGAGTTTTTGAAAATTTCACTTTTTTGTGAAAATATCCACTAAATGAGGGAATAATATGTGTGAGGGTACCCCAGGAGAGTTCCAAATGTGTGTGGGTAGAATATATATCCCACGGGGGTAAAATTGATAAAAGTTGAAAAATTTTTTTTTTTGGACTTAGTCATTTCTCCGGCGTTTATCAGACTTTCACATAGGGGAAATGTCAGTGAGCTTTTCGATTTCAGTTCCTTAGCGATTCGCCCAATGAGTCCTTGATATTTAGTCGTTTTCAGCCAATTTTCTGGATTTTTGAAAATTTCACTTTTTTGTGAAAATATCCACTAAATGAGTGAATAATATATGTGAGGGTAACCCAGGAGATCTCCAAATGTGTGTGGGTAGAATATATATACCACGGGGGTAAAATTGAAAAAAGTTGAAAAAAATTTTTTTTTAGAATAAAGTCATTTTTTCAGCGTTTATCAGACTTTCAGATAGGGGAAATGTCAGTGAGCGTTCCGATTTCAGTTCCAGAGCGATTCGCCCAATGAGTCCCTGACATTTCGTCGTTTTCAGCCAATTTTCAGAATTTTTGAAAATTTCACTAATTTGTGAAAATATCCACTAAATGAGGGAATAATATGTGTGAGGGTACCCCAGGAGAGTTCCAAATGTGTGTGGGTAGAATATATATCCCACGGGGATAAAATTGAAAAAAGTTGAAACATTTTTTTTTTGGATTTAGTCATTTTTCCGGCGTTTATCAGACTTTCAGATAGGGGAAATGTCAGTGAGCGTTCCGATTTCAGTTCCAGAGCGATTCGCCCAATGAGTCCTTGATATTTCGTTATTTTCAGCCAATTTTCTGAATTTTTGAAAATTTCACTTTTTTGTGAAAATATCTACTAAATGAGGGAATAATATGTGTGAGGGTACCCCAGGAGAGTTCCAAATGTGTGTGGGTAGAATATACAGTACAGACCAAAAGTTTGGACACACCTTCTCATTTAAAGATTTTTCTGTATTTTCTTGACTATGAAAATTGTACATTCATGCTGAAGGCATCAAAACTATGAATTAACACATGTGGAATTATATACTTAACAAAAAAGTGTGAAACAACTGAAAATATGTCTTATATTCTAGGTTCTTCAAAGTAGCCACCTTTTGGTTTGATGACTGCTTTGCACACTCTTGGCATTCTGTTGATGAGCTTCAAGAGGTAGTCACCGGAAATGGTCTTCCAACAATCTTGAAGGAGTTCCCAGAGATGCTTAGCACTTGTTGGCCCTTTTGCCTTCACTCTGCGGTCCTGCTCACCCAAAACCATCTCGATTGGGTTCAGGTCTGGTGACGGTGGAGGCCAGGTCATCTGGCGTAGCACCCCATCACTCTCCTTCTTGGTCAAATAGCCCTTACACAGCCTAGAGGTGTGTTTGGGGTCATTGTCCTGTTGAAAAATAAATGATGGTCCAACTAAACGCAAACCGGATGGAATAGCATGCCGCTGCAAGATGCTGTGGTAGCCATGCTGGTTCAGTATGCCTTCAATTTTGAATAAATCCCCAACAGTGTCACCAGCAAAGCACCCCCACACTATCACACCTCCTCCTCCATGCTTCACGGTGGTAACCAGGCATGTAGAGTTCATCCGTTCACCTTTTCTGCATCGCACAAAGACGCGGTGGTTGGAACCAAAGATCTCAAATTTGGACTCATCAGACAAAAGCACAGATTTCCACTGGTCTAATGTCCATTCCTTGTGTTCTTTAGCCCAAACAAGTCTCTTCTGCTTGTTGCCTGTCCTTAGCAGTGGTTTCCTAGCAGCTATTTTACCATGAAGGCCTGCTGCACAAAGTCTCCTCTTAACAGTTGTTGTAGAGATGTGTCTGCTGCTAGAACTCTGTGTGGCATTGACCTGGTCTCTAATCTGAGCTGCTGTTAATCTGCGATTTCTGAGGCTGGTGACTTGGATAAACTTATCCTCAGAGGCAGAGGTGACTCTTGGTCTTCCTTTCCTGGGGAGGTCCTCATGTGAGCCAGTTTCTTTGTAGCGCTTGATGGTTTTTGCAACTGCACTTGGGGACACTTTCAAAGTTTGCCCAATTTTTCAGACTGACAGACCTTCATTTCTTAAAGTAATGATGGCCATTCGTTTTTCTTTACTTAGCTGCATTTTTCTTGCCATAATACAAATTCTAACAGTCTATTCAGTAGGACTATCAGCTGTGTATCCACCTGACTTCTGCACAACACAACTGATGGTCCCAACCCCATTTATAAGGCAAGAAATCCCACTTATTAAGCCTGACAGGGCACACCTGTGAAGTGAAACCATTTCCGGTGACTACCTCTTGAAGCTCATCAAGAGAATGCCATGAGTGTGCAAAGCAGTCATCAAAGCTAAAGGTGGCTACTTTGAAGAACCTAGAATATAAGAATATATTTTCAGTTGTTTCACACTTTTTTGTTAAATATATAATTCCACATGTGTTAATTCATAGTTTTGATGCCTTCAGTGTGAATGTACAATTTTCATAGACATGAAAATACAGAAAAATCTTTAAATGAGAAGGTGTGTCCAAACTTTTGGTCTGTACTGTATATCCCACGGGGATAAAATTGAAAAAAGTTGAAACATTTTTTTTTCTGGATTTAGTCATTTTTCCGGCGTTTATCAGACTTTCAGATAGGGGAAATGTCAGTGAGAGTTCCGCTTTCAGTTCCAGAGCGATTTGCCCAATGAGTCCTTGATATTTCGTTATTTTCAGCCAATTTTCTGAATTTTTGAAAATTTCACTTTTTTATGAAAATATCTACTAAATGAGGGAATAATATGTGTGAGGGTACCCCAGGAGAGTTACAAATGTGTGTGGGTAGAATATATATCCCACGGGGATAAAATTGAAAAAAGTTGAAACTTTTTTTTTTTTGGATTTAGTCATTTTTCCGGCGTTTATCAGACTTTTAGATAGGGGAAATGTCAGTGAGCGTTCCGATTTCAGTTCCAGAGCGATTCGCCCAATGAGTCCTTGATATTTCGTTATTTTCAGGCAACTTTCTGGATTTTTGAAAATTTCACTTTTTTTGTGAAAATATCCACTAAATGAGGGAATAATATGTGTGAGGGTACCCCAGGAGAGTTCCAAATGTGTGTGGGTAGAATATATATCCCACGGGGTAAAATTGAAAAAAGTTGAAAAAATTTTTTTGAGGGATTTAGTCATTTTTTCGGCGTTTATCAGACTTTCAGATAGGGGAAATGTCAGTGAGCGTTCCGATATCAGTTCCAGAGCGATTCGCCCAAAGAGTCCTTGATATTTCGTCGTTTTCAGCCAATTTTCAGAATTTTTGAAAATTTCACTTTTTGTGAAAATATCCACTAAATGAGGGAATAATATGTGTGAGGGTACCCCAGGAGAGTTCCAAATGTGTGTGGGTAGAATATATATCCCACGGGGTAAAATTGAAAAAAGTTTAAAAAAATTTTTTTTGAGGATTTAGTCATTTTTCCGGCGTTTATCAGACTTTCAGATAGGGGAAATGTCAGAGAGCGTTCCGATTTCAGTTCCAGAGCGATTCGCCCAATGAGTCCTTGATACTTAGTCGTTTTCAGACAATTTTCTGGATTTTTGAAAATTTCACTTTTTTTGTGAAAATATCCACTAAATGAGGGAATAATATGTGTGAGGGTACCCCAGGAGAGTTCCAAATGTGTGTGGGTAGAATATATATCCCACGGGGGTAAAATTGAAAAAAGTTGAAAGAATTTTTTGGGGGGATTTAGTCATTTTTCCGGCGTTTATCAGACTTTCAGAAAGGGGAAATGTCAGTGAGAGTTCCGATTTCAGTTCCAGAGCGATTTGCCCAATGAGTCCTTGATATTTCGTCGTTTTCAGGCAATTTTCTGAATTTTTGAAAATTTCACTTTTTTGTGAAAATATCCACTAAATGAGGGAATAATATGTGTGAGGGTACCCCAGGAGAGTTCCAAAGTGTGTGGGTAGAATATACATACCACGGGGGTAAAATTGAAAAAAGTTGAAAAAAATTTTTTTTTGGACTTAAGTCATTTTTTCGGCGTTTATCAGACTTTCAGATAGGGGAAATGTCAGTGAGCATTCCGATTTCAGTTCCAGAGCGATTCGCCCAATGATTCCTTGATATTTAGTCGTTTTCAGCGAATTTTCTGAATTTTTGAAAATTTCACTTATTTGTGAAAACATCCACTAAATGAGGGAATAATATGTGTGAGGGTACCACAGGAGAATTCAAAATGTGTGTGGGTAGAATATATATCCCACGGGGGTAAAATTGAAAAAAGTTGAAAAAATTTTTTTTTTGGACGTAGTCATTTTTCCGGCGTTTATCAGACTTTCAGATAGGGGAAATGTCAGTGAGCGTTCCGATTTCAGTTCCAGAGCGATTCGCCCAATGAGTCCTTGATATTTCGTCGTTTTCAGCCAATTTTCAGAATTTTTGAAAATTTCACTTATTTGTGAAAATGTACACTAAATGAGGGAATAATATGTGTGAGGGTACCCCAGGAGAGTTCCAAATGTGTGTGGGTAGAATATATATCCCACGGGGTAAAATTGAAAAAAGTTGAAAAAAATTTTTTGGGGGATTTAGTCATTTTTCCAGCGTTTATCAGACTTTCAGATAGGGGAAATGTCAGTGAGCGTTCCGATTTCAGTTCCAGAGCGATTCGCCCAATGAGTCCTTGATATTTCGTCGTTTTCAGACAATTTTCTGGATTTTTGAAAATTTCACTTTTTTGTGAAAATATCCACTAAATGAGGGAATAATATGTGTGAGGGTACCCCAGGAGAGTTCCAAAGGTGTGTGGGTAGAATCACGGGGGTAAAATTGAAAAAAGTTGAAAAAAATTTTTTTTTGGACTTAAGTCATTTTTTCGCCGTTTATCAGACTTTCAGATAGGGGAAATGTCAGTGAGCGTTCCGATTTCAGTTCCAGAGCGATTCTCCCAATGATTCCTTGATATTTCGTCGTTTTCAGCCAATTTTCTGAATTTTTGAAAATTTCACTTATTTGTGAAAATATCCACTAAATGAGGGAATAATATGTGTGAGGGTAGCCCAGGAGAGTTCCAAATGTGTGTGGGTAGAATATATATCCCACGGGGGTAAAATTGAAAAAAGTTGCAAAAATTTTTGGGGGGGATTTAGTCATTTTTCCGGCGTTTATCAGACTTTCAGTTAGGGGAAATGTCAGTGAGCGTTCCGATTTCAGTTCCAGAGCGATTCTCCCAATGATTCCTTGATATTTCGTCGTTTTCAGCCAAGTTTCTGAATTTTTGAAAATTTCACTTATTTGTGAAAATATCCACTAAATGAGGGAATAATATGTGTGAGGGTACCACAGGAGAATTCCAAATGTGTGTGGGTAGAATATATATCCCACAGGGTTAAAATTGAAAAAAGTTGAAAAAAATTTTTTTTGGTACTTAGTCATTTTTCTGGCATTTATCAGACTTTCAGATAGGGGAAATGTCAGTGAGCATTCCGATTTCAGTTCCAGAGCGATTCGCCGGATGGGTCCTTGATATTTCGTCGTTCTCAGGCAATTTTCAGAATTTTTGAAAATTTCACTTTTTTGTGAAAATATCCACTAAATGATGGAATAATATGTGTGAGTGTACCCCAGGAAAGTTCCAAATGTGTGTGGGTAGAATATATATCCCACGGGGGTAAAATTGAAAAAAGTTGAAAAAAATTTTTTTTTGGACTTAGTCTTTTTCCGGCGTTTATCAGACTTTCACACAGGGGAAATGTCAGTGAGCATTCCGATTTCAGTTCCAGAGCGATTCGCCTAATGAGTCCATGATATTTCGTTATTTTCAGCCAATTTTCTGAATTTTTGAAAATTTCACTTTTTTATGAAAATATCCACTAAATGAGGGAATAATATGTGTGAGGGTACCCCAGGAGAGTTCCAAATGTGTGTGTGTAGAATATATATCCCACGGGGTAAAATTGAAAAAAGTTGAAAAATTTTTTTGGGGGGATTTAGTAAATTTTCCGGCGTTTATCAGACTTTCAGTTAGGGGAAATGTCAGTGAGCATTCCGATTTCAGTTCCACAGCGATTGGCCCAATGAGTTCTTGATATTTAGTCGTTTTCCGCCAATTTTCTGGATTTTTGAAAATTTCATTTTTGGGAAAAAATATCCACTAAATGAGGGAATAATATGTGTGAGGGTACCACAGGAGAATTCAAAATGTGTGTGGGTAGAATATATATCCCACGGGGGTAAAATTGAAAAAAGTTGCAAAAATTTTTGGGGGGGATTTAGTCATTTTTCCGGCGTTTATCAGACTTTCAGTTAGGGGAAATGTCAGTGAGCGTTCCGATTTCAGTTCCAGAGCGATTCGCCCAATGAGTCCTTGATATTTAGTCGTTTTCATGCAATTTTCTGAATTTTTGTAAATATCACTTTTTAGTGAAA
Organism: Phyllobates terribilis; assembly: GCF_046119375.1. Taxonomy (NCBI): domain Eukaryota; kingdom Metazoa; phylum Chordata; class Amphibia; order Anura; family Dendrobatidae; genus Phyllobates; species Phyllobates terribilis. Next base: position 14,550,826 of record NW_027362775.1, on the reverse strand, counting down.
ATATCCACTAAATGAGGGAATAATATGTGTGAGGGTTCCCCAGGAGAGTTCCAAATGTGTGTGGGTAGAATATATATCCCACGGGGGTAAAATTGAAAAAGTTGAAAAAAATTTTTTGGGGGATTTAGTCATTTTTCCGGCGTTTATCAGACTTTCAAATAGGGGAAATGTCAGTGAGCGTTCCGATTTCAGTTTCAGAGCGATTCGCCGGATGGGTCCTTGATATTTCGTCGTTCTCAGGCAATTTTCAGAATTTTTGAAAATTTCACTTTTTTGTGAAAATTTCCACTAAATGAGGGAATAATATGTGTGAGGGTACCCCAGGAGAGTTCCAAATGTGTGTGGGTAGAATATATATCCCACGGGGTAAAATTGAAAAAAGTTGAAAAATGTTTTTTGAGGATTTAGTCATTTTTCCGGCGTTTATCAGACTTTCAGATAGGGGAAATGTCAGTGAGCGTTCCGATTTCAGTTCCAGAGCGATTCGCCCAATGAGTCCTTGATATTTAGTCGTTTTCAGCCAATTTTCTGGATTTTTGAAAATTTCACTTTTTTGTGAAAATATCCACTAAATGAGGGAATAATATGTGTGAGGGTACCCCAGGAGAGTTCCAAATGTGTATGTGTAGAATATATATCCCACGGGGGTAAAATTGAAAAAAGTTGAAACATTTTTTGGGGGGGATTTAGTCATTTTTCCGGCGTTTATCAGACTTTCAGATAGGGGAAATGTCAGTGAGCGTTCCGATTTCAGTTCCAGAGCGTTTCGCCCAATGAATCCTTGATATTTAGTCATTTTCAGCCAATTTTCTGGATTTTTGAAAATTTCACTTTTTTGTGAAAATATCCACTAAATGAGGGAATAATATGTGTGAGGGTACCCCAGGAGAGTTCCAAATGTGTGTGGGTAGAATATATATCCCACGGGGTAAAATTGAAAAAAGTTGAAAAAATTTTTTTGGGGGATTTAGTCATTTTTCCGGCGTTTATCAGACTTTCAGATAGGGGAAATGTCAGTGAGCGTTCCGATTTCAGTTCCAGAGCGATTCGCCCAATGAGTCCTTGATATTTAGTCGTTTTCAGACAATTGTCTGGATTTTTGAAAATTTCACTTTTTTGTGAAAATATCCACTAAATGAGGGAATAATATGTGTGAGGGTACCCCAGGATAGTTCCAAATGTGTGTGGGTAGAATATATATACCAAGGTGGTAAAATTGAAAAAAGTTGAAAAAAAATTTTTTTTTGCACTTAAGTCATTTTTCCGGCGTTTATCAGACTTTCAGATAGGGGAAATGTCAATGAGCGTTCCGATTTCAGTTCCAGAGCGATTCGCTAAATGAGTCCTTGATATTTCATTGTTTTCATCCAATTTTCTGAATTTTTGAAAATTTCACTTATTTGTGAAAATATTCACTAAATGAGGGAATAATATGTGTGAGGGTACCACAGGAGAATTCAAAATGTGTGTGGGTAGAATATATATCCGACGGGGGTAAAATTGAAAAAAGTTAAAAAAAAATTCTTTTTTGGACGTAGTCATTTTTCCGGCGTTTATCAGACTTTCAGATAGGGGAAATGTCAGTGATCGTTCTGATTTCAGTTCCAGAGCGATTCGCCCAATGAGTCTTTGATATTTCGTCGTTTTCAGGCAATTTTCTGAATTTTTGAAAATTTCACTTTTTTGTGAAAATATCCACTAAATGAGGGAATAATATGTGTGAGGGTACCCCAGGAGAGTTCCAAATGTGTGTGGGTAGAATATATATCCCACGGGGGTAAAATTGAAAAAAGTTAAAAAAAAATTCTTTTTTGGACGTAGTCATTTTTCCGGCGTTTATCTGACTTTCAGATAGGGGAAATGTCAGTGATCGTTCCGATTTCAGTTCCAGAGCGATTCGCCCAATGAGTCTTTGATATTTCGTCGTTTTCAGGCAATTTTCTGAATTTTTGAAAATTTCACTTTTTTGTGAAAATATCCACTAAATGAGGGAATAATATGTGTGAGGGTACCACAGGAGAGTTCAAAATGTGTGTGGGCAGAATATATATCCCACGGGGGAAAAATTGAAAAAAGTTTAAAAAAATTTTTTTTGGACATACTCATTTTTCCGGCGTTTATCAGACTTTCACATAGGGGAAATGTCAGTGAGCGTTCCGATTTCAGTTTCAGAGCGATTCGCCCAATGAGTCCTTGATATTTAGTCGTTTTCAGGCAATTTTCTGGATTTTTGAAAATTTCACTTTTTTGTGAAAATATCCACTAAATGAGTGAATAATATGTGTGAGGGTACCCCAGGAGAGTTCCAAATGTGTGTGGGTAGAATATATATCCCACGTGGATAAAATTGAAAAAAGTTGAAACTTTTTTTTTTTGGGATTTAGTCATTTTTCTGGCGTTTATCAGACTTTCAGATAGGGGAAATGTCAGAGAGCGTTCTGATTTCAGTTCCAGAGCGATTCGCCGGATGGGTCCTTGACATTTCGTCGTTCTCATGCGATTTTCAGAACTTTTGAAAATTTCACTTTTTTGTGAAAATATCCACTAAATGAGGGAATAATATGTGTGAGGGTACCCCAGGAGAGTTCCAAATGAGTGTGGGTGGAATATATATCCCACGGGGGTAAAATTGAAAAAAGTTGAAAAAATTTTTTTTTTTTGGACTTAGTCATTTTTCCGGCGTTTATCAGACTTTCACATAGGGGAAATGTCAGTGAGCATTCCGATTTCAGTTCCAGAGCGATTCGCCCAATGAGTCCTTGATATTTAGTCGTTTTCAATCAATTTTCTGGATTTTTGAAAACTTCACTTATTTGTGAAAATATCCACTAAATGAGTGAATAATATGTGTGAGGGTACCCCATGAGAGTTCCAAATGTGTGTGGGTAGAATATATATCCCACGGGGATAAAATTGAAAAAAGTTGAAACATTTTTTTTTTGGATTTAGTCATTTTTCCGGCGTTTATCAGACTTTCAGATAGGGGAAATGTCAGTGAACGTTCCGATTTCAGTTCCAGAGCGATTCGCCCAATGAGTCCTTGATATTTCGTTATTTTCAGGCAATTTTCTGAATTTTTGAAAATTTCACTTTTTTGTGAAAATATCCACTAAATGAGGGAATAATATGCGTGAGGGTACCCCAGGAGAGTTCCAAATGTGTGTGGGTAGAATATATATCCCACGGGGTAAAATTGAAAAAAGTTGAAAATTTTTTTGGAGGGGATTTAGTCATTTTTCCGGCGTTTATCAGACTTTCAGATAGGGGAAATGTCAGTGAGCGTTCCGATTTCAGTTCCAGAGCGATTCGCCCAATGAGTCCTTGATATTTTGTTATTTTCAGGCAACTTTCTGGATTTTTGAAAATTTCACTTTTTTTGTGAAAATATCCACTAAATGAGGGAATAATATGTGTGAGGGTACCCCAGGAGAGTTCCAAATGTGTGTGGGTAGAATATATATCCCACGGGGTAAAATTGAAAAAAGTTGAAAAATTTTTTTGGGGGGATTTAGTCATTTTTTCGGCGTTTATCACACTTTCAGATAGGGGAAATGTCAGTGAGCGTTCCGATATCAGTTATAGAGCGATTCGCCCAATGAGTCCTTGATATTTCGTCGTTTTCAGCCAATTTTCAGAATTTTTGAAAATTTCACTTATTTGTGAAAATATCCACTAAATGAGGGAATAATATGTGTGAGGGTACCCCAGGAGAGTTCCAAATGTGTGTGGGTAGAATATATATCCCACGGGGATAAAATTGAAAAAAGTTGAAACATTTTTTTTTTTGGATTTAGTCATTTTTACGGCGTTTATCAGATTTTCACATAGGCGAAATGTCAGTGAGCGTTCCAATTTCAGTTCCAGAGCATTTCGCCCAATGAGTCCTTGATATTTAGTCGTTTTCAGGCAATTTTCTGAATTTTTGAAAATTTCACTTTTTAGTGAAAATATCCACTAAATGAGGGAATAATATGTGTGAGGGTACCCCAGGAGAGTTCCAAATGTGTGTGGGTAGGATATATATCCCACAGGGTTAAAATTGAAAAAAGGTTGAAAAATTTTTTTTTTTTGTACTTAGTCATTTTTCCGGCGTTTATCAGACTTTCAGATAGGGGAAATATCAGTGAGCGTTCCGATTTCAGTTCCACAGCGATTCGCCCAATGAGTCCTTGATATTTAGTCGTTTTCAGGCAATTTTCTGAATTTTTGAAAATTTCACTTTTTTGTGAAAATATCCACTAAATGAGGGAATAATATGTGTGAGGGTACCCCAGGAGAGTTCCAAATGTGTGTGGGTAGAATATATATCCCAAGGGGATAAAATTGAAAAAAGTTGAAACATTTTTTTTTTTGGATTTAGTCATTTTTCCGGTGTTTATCAGACTTTCAGATAGGGTAAATGTCAGTGAGCGTTCCGATTTCAGTTCCAGAGCGATTCGCACAATGAGTCCTTGATATTTCGTTATTTTCAGGAAATTTTCTGAATTTTTGAAAATTTCACTTTTTTGTGAAAATATCCACTAAATGAGGGAATAATATGTGTGAGGGTACCCCAGGAGAGTTCCAAATGTGTGTGGGTAGAATATATATCCCACGGGGTAAAATTGAAAAAAGTTTAAAAAATTTTTTTTTGAGGATTTAGTCATTTTTCCGGCGTTTATCAGACTTTCAGATAGGGGAAATGTAAGAGAGCGTTCCGATTTCAGTTCCAGAGCGATTCGCCCAATGAGTCCTTGATACTTAGTCGTTTTCAGACAATTTTCTGGATTTTTGAAAATTTCACTTTTTTTGTGAAAATATCCACTAAATGAGGGAATAATATGTGTGAGGGTACCCCAGGAGAGTTCCAAATGTGTGTGGGTAGAATATATATCCCACGGGGGTAAAATTGAAAAAAGTTGAAAGAATTTTTTGGGGGGATTTAGTCATTTTTCCGGCGTTTATCAGGCTTTCAGAAAGGGGAAATGTCAGTGTGAGTTCCGATTTCAGTTCCAGAGCGATTTGCCCAATGAGTCCTTGATATTTCGTCGTTTTCAGTCAATTTTCTGAATTTTTGAAAATTTCACTTTTTTGTGAAAATATCCACTAAATGAGGGAATAATATGTGTGAGGGTACCCCAGGAGAATTCAAAATGTGTGTGGGTAGAATATATATCCCACGGGGGTAAAATTGAAAAAAGTTGAAAAAAATTTTTTTTTGGACTTAAGTCATTTTTTCGGCGTTTATCAGACTTTCAGATAGGGGAAATGTCAGTGAGCATTCCGATTTCAGTTCCAGAGCGATTTGCCCAATGATTCCTTGATATTTAGTCGTTTTCAGCGAATTTTCTGAATTTTTGAAATTTTCACTTATTTGTGAAAACATCCACTAAATGAGGGAATAATATGTGTGAGGGTACCACAGGAGAATTCAAAATGTGTGTGGGTAGAATATATATCCCACGGGGGTAAAATTGAAAAAAGTTGAAAAAATTTTTTTGGGGGATTTAGTCTTTTTTCCAGCGTTTATCAGACTTTCAGATAGGGGAAATGTCAGTGAGCGTTCCGATTTCAGTTCCAGAGCGATTCGCCCAATGAGTCCTTGATATTTCGTCGTTTTCAGACAATTTTCTGGATTTTTGAAAATTTCACTTTTTTGTGAAAATATCCACTAAATGAGGGAATAATATGTGTGAGGGTACCCCAGGAGAGTTCCAAAGGTGTGTGGGTAGAATCACGGGGGTAAAATTGAAAAAAGTTGAAAAAAATTTTTTTTTGGACTTAGTCTTTTTCCGGCGTTTATCAGACTTTCACATAGTGGAAATGTCAGTGAGCATTCCGATTTCAGTTCCAGAGCGATTTGCCCAATGGGTCCTTGATATTTAGTCATTTTCAGCCAATTTTCTGCATTTTTGAAAATTTCACTTTTTTGTGAAAATATCCACTAAATGAGGGAATAATATGTGTGAGGGCATCCCCGGAGAGATCCAAATGTGTGTGGGTAGAATATATATACCACGGGGGTAAAATTGAAAAAAGTTAAAAAAAAATTTTTTTGGACTTAAGTCATTTTTCCGGCGTTTATCAGACTTTCAGTTAGGGGAAATGTCAGTGAGCGTTCCGATTTCAGTTCCAGAGCGATTCGCCCAATGAGTCCTTGATATTTAGTCGTTTTCATGCAATTTTCTGAATTTTTTAAAATTTCACTTTTTAGTGAAAATATCCACTAAATGAGGGAATAATATGTGTGAGGGTACCCCAGGAGAGTTCCAAATGTGTGTGGGTAGAATATATATCCCACGGGGTAAAATTGAAAAAAGTTGAAAAAATTTTTTTTGGGGATTTAGTCATTTTTCCGGCGTTTATCGAACTTTCAGATAGGGGAAATGTCAGTGAGCGTTCCGATTTCAGTTCCAGAGCGATTCGCCCAATGAGTCCTTGATATTTCGTCGTTTTCAGGCAATTTTCTGAATTTTTGAAAATTTCATTTCACTTTTTTGTGAAAATATCCACTAAATGAGGGAATAATATGTGTGAGGGTACCCCAGGAGAGTTCCAAATGTGTGTGGGTAGAATATATATCCCATGGGGGTAAAATTGAAAAAAGTTGAAAAATTTTTTTTTTTGGACTTAGTCATTTTTACGGCGTTTATCAGACTTTCAGATAGGGGAAATGTCAGTGAGCGTTCCGATTTCAGTTCCAGAGCGATTCGCCCAATGAGTCCTTGATATTTCGTCGTTTTCAGGCAATTTTCTGAATTTTTGAAAATTTCATTTTTTTGTGAAAATATCCACTAAATGAGGGAATAATATGTGTGAGGGTACCCCAGGAGAGTTCCAAATGTGTGTGGGTAGAATATATATCCCATGGGGGTAAAATTGAAAAAAGTTGAAAAATTTTTTTTTTTGGACTTAGTCATTTTTCCGGCGTTTATCAGACTTTCAGATAGGGGAAATGTCAGTGAGCGTTCCGATTTCAGTTCCAGAGCGATTCGCCCAATGAGTCCTTGATATTTCGTCGTTTTCAGGCAATTTTCTGAATTTTTGAAAATTTAACTTTTTTCGAAAATATCCACTAAATGAGGGAATAATATGTGTGAGGGTACCCCAGGAGAGTTCCAAATGTGTGTAGGTAGATTATATATCCCACGGGGGTAAAATTGAAAAAAATTGAAAAATTTTTTTGGGGGATTTAGTCATTTTTCCGGCATTTAACAGACTTTCAGATAGGGGAAATGTCAGTGAGCGTTCCAATTTCAGTACCAGAGCGATTCGCCCAATGAGTCCTTGATATTTAGTCGTTTTCAGCCAATTTTCTGGATTTTTGAAAATTTTACTTTTTTGTGAAAATATCCACTAAATGAGGGAATAATATGTGTGAGGGTACCCCAGGAGAGTTCCAAATGTGTGTGGGAAGAATATATATCCCACAGGGTTAAAATTGAAAACAGTTGAAAAAATATTTTTTTTAGTACTCAGTCATTTTTCCGATGTTTATCAGACTTTCAGATAGGGGAAATGTCAGTGAGCGTTCCGATTTCAGTTCTAGAGCGATTCGCCCAATGAGTCCTTGATATTTAGTCGTTTTCAGCCAATTTTCAGAATTTTTGAAAATTTCACTTTTTTGTTAAAATATCCACTAAATGAGGGCATAATATGTGTGAGGGTACCCCAGGAGAGTTCCAAATGTGTGTGGGTAGATTATATATCCCACGAGGGTAAAATTGAAAAAAGTTGAAAAAAATTTTTTTTTTGGATTTAGTCATTTTTCCGGCATTTATCAGACTTTCAGATAGGGGAAATGTCAGTGAGCGTTCCAATTTCAGTACCAGACCGATTCGCCCAATGAGTCCTTGATATTTAGTCGTTTTCAGCCAATTTTCTGGATTTTTGAAAATTTCACTTTTTTGTGAAAATATCCACTAAATGAGGGAATAATATGTGTGAGGGTACCCTAGGAGAGATCCAAATGTATGTGAGTAGAATATATATCCCACGGGGGTAAAATTGAAAAGATTTTAAATTTTTTTTGGGGGGGATTTAGTCTTTTTTCCGGCGTTTATCAGACTTTCAGATAGGGGAAATGTCAGTGAGCGCTCCGATTTCAGTTCCATAGCGATTCGTCCAATGAGTGCTTGATATTTAGTCGTTTTCAGCCAATTTTCTGGATTTTTGAAAATTTCACTTTTTTGTGAAAATATCCACTAAATGAGGGAATAATATGTGTGAGGGTACCCCAGGAGAGTTCCAAATGTGTGTGGGTAGAATATAAATCCCACGGGGTAAAATTGAAAAAAGTTGAAAAAAAAATTTTTTTGGACTTAGTCATTTTTCCGGCGTTTATCAGACTTTCAGATAGGGGAAATGTCAGTGAGCGTTCCAATTTCAGTTCCAGAGCGAATCGCCCAATGAGTCCTTGATATTTAGTCGTTTTCAGCCAATTTTCTGAATTATTGAAAATTTCTCTTTTTTGTGAAAATATCCACTAAATGAGGGAATAAAATGTGTGAGGGTACCCCACGAGAGTTCCAAATTTGTGTGGGTAGAATATATATCCCACGGGGTAAAATTGAAAAAAGTTGAAACAATTTTTTTTTTGGAATTAGTCATTTTTCCGTCGTTTAACAGACTTTCAGATAGCGGAAATGTCAGTGAGCGTTCCGATTTCAGTACCAGAGCGATTCGCCCAATGAGTCCTTGATATTTAGTCGTTTTCAGCCAATTTTATGGATTTTTGAAAATTTTACTTTTTTTGTGAAAATATCCACTAAATGAGGGAATAATATGTGTGAGGGTACCCCAGGAGAGTTCCAAATGTGTGTGGGTAGAATATATATCCCACGGGGATAAAATTGAAAAAAGTTTAAAATTTTTTTGGGGGGATTTAGTCATTTTTCCGGCGTTTATCGGACTTTGAGATAGGGGAAATGTCAGTGACCGTTCCGATTTCAGTTCCAGAGCGATTCGCCCAATCAGTCCTTGATATTTCGTCGTTTTCAGGCAATTATCTGAATTTTTGAAAATTTCACTTTTTTGTGAAAATATCCACTAAATGAGGGAATAATATGTGTGAGGGTACCCCAGGAGAGTTCCAAATGTGTGTGGGTAGAATATATATCCCACGGGGGTAAAATTGAAAAAAGTTTAAATTTTTTTTGGGGGGGATTTAGTCATTTTTCCGGCATTTATCAGACTTTCAGATAGGGGAAATGTCAGTGAGCGTTCCGATTTCAGTTCCAGAGCGATTCGCCAAATGAGTCCTTGAAATTTAGTCGAAATCTGCCAATTTTCTGGATTTTTGAAAATTTCACTTATTTGTGAACATATCCACTAAATGAGGGAATAATATGTGTGAGGGTACCCCAGGCAGGAGAGTTCCAAATGTGTGTGGGTAGAATATAAATCCCATGGGGTAAAATTGAAAAAAGTTGAAAAAAATTTTTTTTTGACTTAGTCATTTTTCCGGCGTTTATCAGACTTTCAGATAGGGAAAATGTCAGTGAGCGTTCCGATTTCAACTTTGAGCGATTCGCCCAATGGTTCCTTGATATTTCGTCGTTTTCAGGCAATTTTCTGAATTTTTGAAAATTTCACTTTTTTGTGAAAATATCAACTAAATGAGGGAATAATATGTGTGAGGGTACTCCAGGCAGGAGAGTTCCAAATGTGTGTAGGTAGAAGACAAATCACACGGGGTAAAATTGAAAAAAGTTGAAAAAAATTTTTTTTGGGGGGTTTAAGTCATTTTTCCGGCGTTTATCAGACTTTCAGATAGGGGAAATGTCAGTGAGTGTTCCGATTTCATTTCCAGAGCGAATCGCCCAATGAGTCCTTGATATTTAGTCGTTTTCAGCCAATTTTCTGAATTATTGAAAATTTCACTTTTTTGTGAAAATATCCACTAAATGAGGGAATAATATGTGTGAGGGTACCCCAGGAGAGTTCGAAATGTGTGTGGGTAGAATATATATCCCACGGGGGTAAAATTGAAAAAAGTTGAAAAAAAATTTTTTTTGACTCAGTCATTTTTCCGGCGTTTATCAGACTTTCAGATAGGGGAAATGACAGTTAGCGTTCCGATTCCAGTTCCAGAGCGATTCGCCCAATGGGTCCTTGATATTTCGTCGTTTTCAGGCAATTTTCTGAATTTTTGAAAATTTCACTTTTTTGTGAAAATATTCACTAAATGAGGGAATAATATGTGTGAGGGTACCCCAGGAGAGTTCAAAATGTGTGTGGGTAGAATATATATCCCACGGGGGTAACATTGAAAAAAGTTGAAAAAATTTTTTTTTTTGGACTTAGTCATTTTTCCGGCATTTATCAGACTTTCAGATAGGGGAAATGTCAGTGAGCGTTCCGATTTCAGTACCAGAGCGATTCGCCCAATGAGTCCTTGATATTTAGTCGTTTTCAGCCAATTTTCTGGATTTTTGAAAACTTCACTTTTTTGTGAAAATATCCACTAAATGAGGGAATAATATGTGTGAGGGTACCCTAGGAGAGTTCCAAATGTGTGTGGGTAGAATATATATCCCACGGGGGTAAAGATGAAAAGAGTTTAAAATTTTTTTGGGCGGGATTTAGTCATTATTCCGGCGTTTATCAGACTTTCAGATAGGGGAAATGTCAGTGAGCGCTCCCCTTTCAGTTCCAGAGCGATTCGCCCAATGAGTCCTTGATATTTAGTCGTTTTCAGCCAATTTTCTGGATTTTTGAAAATTTCACTTTTTTGTGAAAATATCCACTAATTGAGGGAACAATATGTGTGAGGGTACCCCAGGAGAGTTCCAAATGTGTGTGGGTAGAATATATATCCCACAGGGTTGAAATTGAAAAAAGTTGAAAAAAATTTTTTTTTAGTACTTAGTCATTTTTCCGGTGTTTATCAGACTTTCAGATAGGGGAAATGTCAGTGAGCATTCCGATTTCAGTTCCAGAGCGATTCGCCCAATGAGTCCTTGATATTTAGTCGTTTTCAGCCAATTTTCTGGATTTTTGAAAATTTCACTTTTTTGTGAAAATATCCACTAAATGAGGGAATAATATGTGTGAGGGTACCCCAGGAGAGTTCCAAATGTGTGTGGGTAGAATATATATCCCACGGGGGTAAAATTGAAATAAGTTTAAAATTTTTTTGTGGGGGATTAAGTCATTTTTTCGGTGTTTATCAGACTTTCAGATAGGGGAAATGTCAGTGAGCGTTCCAATTTCAGTTCCAGAGCGATTCGCCCAATGAGTCCTTGATATTTCGTCGTTTTCAGGCAATTTTCTGAATTTTTGAAAATTTCACTTTTTTGTGAAAATATCAACTAAATGAGGGAATAATATGTGTGAGGGTACCCCAGGCAGGAGAGTTCCAAATGTGTGTAGGTAGAAGACAAATCCCACGGGGTAAAATTGAAAAAAGTTGAAAAAAAATTTTTTTTGGGGGTTTACGTCATTTTTCCGGCGTTTATCAGACTTTCAGATAGGGGAAATGTCAGTGAGCGTTTCAATTTACGTTCCAGAGCAATTTGCCGTATGGGTCCTTGATATTTCGTCGTTTTCAGGCAATTTTCTGAATTTTTGAAAATTTCTCTTTTTTGTGAAAATATCCACTAAATGAGGGAATAATATGCGTGAGGGTACCCCAGGAGAGTTCCAAATGTGTGTGGGTAAAATATATATCCCACGGTGGTAAAATTGAAAAAAGTTGAAAAAATTTTTTTTTTGGATTTAGTCATTTTTCTGGCATTTATCAGACTTTCAGATAGGGGAAATGTCAGTGAGCGTTCCGATTTCAGTTCCAGAGCGATTCGCCCAATGTGTCCTTGATATTTCATCGTTTTCAGCCAATTTTCTGAAATTTGAAAATTTCACTTTTTTGTGAAAATATCCACTAAATGAGGGAATAATATGTGTGAGGGTACCCCAGGAGAGTTCCAAATGTGTGTGGGTAGAATATATATCCCACGGGGGTAAAATTGAAAAAAGTTGAAAACTTTTTTTTTCGATTTAGTCATTTTTCCGGCGTTTATCAGACTTTCAGATAGGGGAAATGTCAGTGAGCGTTCCGATTTCAGTTCCAGAGCGATTCGCCCAATGAGTCCTTGATATTTAGTCGTTTTCAGCCAATTTTCTGGATTTTTGAAAATTTCACTTTTTTGTGAAAATATCCACTAAATGAGGGAATAATATGTGTGAAGGTACCCCAGGAGAGTTCCAAATGTGTGTGGGTAGAATATAGATCCCACGGGGGTAAAATTGAAAAAAGTTGAAAAATTTTTGGGGGGGGATTTAGTCATTTTTCCGGCGTTTATCAGACATTCAGATAGGGGAAATGTCAGTGAGCATTCCGATTTCAGTTCCAGAGCGATTCGCCCAATGAGTCCTTGATATTTAGTCGAAATCTGCCAATTTTCTGGATTTTTGAAAATTTCACTTTTTTGTGAAAATATCCACTAAATGAGGGAATAATATGTGTGAGGGTACCCCAGGAGAGTTCCAATTGTGTGTGGGTAGAATATATATCATACGGGGGTAAAATTGAAAAAAGTTGAAAACATTTTTTTTTTGGATTTAGTCATTTTTTCGGCGTTTATCAGACTTTCAGATAGGGGAAATGTCAGTGAGCGCTCCGATTTTAGTTCCAGAGCGATTCGCCCAATGAGTCTTTGATATTTCGTCGTTTTCGGCCAATTTTCAGAATTTTTGAAAATTTTACTTTTTTGTGAAAATATCCACTAAATGAGGGAATAATATGTGTGAGGGTACCCCAGGAGAGTTCCAAATGTGTGTGGGTAGAATATATATCCCACGGGGGTAAAATTGAAAAAAGTTGAAAATTTTTTTTTTTTCGATTTAGTCATTTTTCCAGCGTTTATCAGACTTTCAGATAGGGGAAATGTCAGAGAGCATTCCGATTTCAGTTCCAGAGCGATTCGCCCAATGAGTCCTTGATATTTAGTCGAAATCTGCCAATTTTCTGGATTTTTGAAAATTTCACTTTTTTGTGAAAATATCCACTAAATGAGGGAATAATATGTGTGAGGGAATCCCAGGAGAGTTTCAAATGTGTGTGGGTAGAATATATATCCCACGGGGTAAAATTGAAAAAAGTTTAAAATTTTTTTGGGGGGGATTAAGTCATTTTTCCGGCGTTTATCAGACTTTCAGATAGGGGAAATGTTAGTGAGCGTTCCGAATCAGTTCCTGACCGAATCGCCCAATGAGTCCTTGATATTTAGTCGTTTTCAGCCAATTTTCTGAATTATTGAAAATTTCACTTTTTTGTGAAAATATCCACTAAATGAGGGAATAATATGTGTGAGGGTACCCCAGGAGAGTTCCAAATGTGTGTGGGTAGAATATATATCCCACAGGGTTAAAATTGAAAAAAGTCGAAAAAATTTTTTTTTTAGTACTTAGTCGTTTTTCCCGCGTTTTTCAGACTTTCAGATAGGGGAAATGTCAGTGAGCGTTCCGATTTCAGTTCCAGAGCGATTCGCCCAATGAGTCCTTGATATTTAGTCGTTTTCAGCCAATTTTCTGGATTTTTGAAAATTTCACTTTTTTGTGAAAATATCAACTAAATGAGGGAATAATATGTGTGAGGGTACCCCAGGAGAGTTCCAAATGTGTGTGGGTAGAATATATATCCCACGGGGGTAAAATTGAAATAAGTTTAAAATTTTTTGGGGGGGATTAAGTCATTTTTTCTGCGTTTATCAGACTTTCAGATAGGGGAAATGTCAGTGAGCGTTCCAATTTCAGTTCCAGAGCGATTCGCCCAATGAGTCCTTGATATTTCGTCGTTTTCAGGCAATTTTCTGAATTGTTGAAAATTTCACTTTTTTGTGAAAATATCAACTAAATGAGGGAATAATATGTGTGAGGGTACCCCAGGCAGGAGAGTTCCAAATCTGTGTAGGTAGAAGACAAATCACACGGGGTAAAATTGAAAAAAGTTGAAAAAATTTTTTTTGGGGATTTAGTCTTTTTTCCGGCATTCATCAGACTTTCAGATAGGGGAAATGTCAGTGAGGGTTCCGATTTCAGTACCAGAGCGATTCGCCCAATGAGTCCTTGATATCTAGTCGTTTTCAGCCAATTTTCTGGATTTTTGGAAATTTCACTTTTTTGTGAAAATATCCACTAAATGAGGGAATAATATGTGTGAGGGTACCCTAGGAGAGTTCCAAATGTGTGTGGGTAGAATATATATCCCACGGGGGTAAAATTGAAAAGAGTTTAAATTTTTTTGGGGGGGGATTTAGTCATTTTTCCGGCGTTTATCAGACTTTCAGAAAGGGGAAATGTCAGTGAGGGTTCCGATTTCAGTTCCAGAGCGATTCGCCCAATGAGTCCTTGAAATTTAGTCGAAATCTGCCAATTTTCTGGATTTTTGAAAATTTCGCTTATTTGTGAACATACCCACTAAATGAGGGAATAATATGTGTGAGGGTACCCCAGGCAGGAGAGTTCCAAATGTGTGTGGGTAGAATATAAATCCCATGGGGTAAAATTGAAAAAAGTTGAAAAAAAAATTTTTTTGACTTAGTCATTTTTCTGGCGTTTATCAGACTTTCAGATAGGGGAAATGTCAGTGAGCGTTCCGATTTCAGTTCCAGAGCGATTCGCCCAATGGGTCCTTGATATTTCGTCGTTTTCAGGCAATTTTCTGGATTTTTGAAAATTTCACTTTTTTGTGAAAATATCCACTAAATGAGGGAATAATATGTGTGAGGGTACCCCAGGAGAGTTCCAAATGTGTGTGGGTAGAATATATATCCCACGGGGGTAAAATTGAAATAAGTTTAAAATTTTTTTGTGGGGGATTAAGTTATTTTTTCGGCGTTTATCAGACTTTCAGATAGGGGAAATGTCAGTGAGCGTTCCAATTTCAGTTCCAGAGCGATTCGCCCAATGAGTCCTTGATATTTCGTCGTTTTCAGGCAATTTTCTGAATTTTTGAAAATTTCACTTTTTTGTGAAAATATCAACTAAATGAGGGAATAATATGTGTGAGGGTACCCCAGGCAGGAGAGTTCCAAATGTCTGTAGGTAGAAGAAAAATCCCACGGGGTAAAATTGAAAAAAGTTGAAAAAAAATTTTTTGGGGGGGTTTACGTCATTTTTCCGGCGTTTATCAGACTTTCAGATAGGGGAAATGTCAGTGAGCGTTTCAATTTACGTTCCAGAGCAATTTGCCGTATGGGTCCTTGATATTTCGTCGTTTTCAGGTAATTTTCTGAATTTTTGAAAATTTCACTTTTTTGTGAAAATATCCACTAAATGAGGGAATAATATGTGTGAGGGTACCCCAGGAGAGTTCCAAATGTGTGTGGGTAAAATATATATCCCACGGTGGTAAAATTGAAAAAAGTTGAAAAAATTTTTTTTTTGGATTTAGTCATTTTTCTGGCATTTATCAGACTTTCAGATAGGGGAAATGTCAGTGAGCGTTCCGATTTCAGTTCCAGAGCGATTCGCCCAATGAGTCCTTGATATTTCATCGTTTTCAGCCAATTTACTGAAATTTGAAAATTTCACTTTTTTGTGAAAATATGCACTAAATGAGGGAATAATATGTGTGAGGGTACCCCAGGAGAGTTCCAAATGTGTGTGGGTAGAATATATATCCCACGGGGGTAACATTGAAAAAAGTTGAAAACTTTTTTTTTCGATTTAGTCATTTTTCCGGCGTTTATCAGACTTTCAGATAGGGGAAATGTCAGTGAGCGTTCCGATTTCAGTTCCAGAGCGATTCGCCCAATGAGTCCTTGATATTTCGTCGTTTTCAGCCAATTTTCTGGATTTTTGAAAATTTCACTTTTTTGTGAAAATATCCACTAAATGAGGGAATAATATGTGTGAAGGTACCCCAGGAGAGTTCCAAATGTGTGTGGGTAGAATATATATCCCACGGGGGTAAAATTGAAAAAAGTTGAAAAATTTTTTGGGGGGGATTTAGTCATTTTTCCGGCGTTTATCAGACTTTCAGATAGGGGAAATGTCAGTGAGCGTTCCGATTTCAGTTCCAGAGCGATTCGCCCAATGAGTCCTTGATATTTCGTTGTTTTCAGGAAATTTTCTGGATTTTTGAAAATTTTTCTTTTTTGTGAAAATATCCACTAAATGATGGAATAATATGTGTGAAGGTACCCCAGGAGAGTTCCAAATGTGTGTGGGTAGAATATATATCCCACAGGGTTAAAATTGAAAAAAGTTGGAAAAAATTTTTTATTAGTACTTAGTCATTTTTCCGGCGTTTATCAGACTTTCAGATAGGGGAAATGTCAGTGAGCGTTCCGATTTCAGTTCCAGAGCGATTCGCCCTATGAGTCCTTGATATTTAGTCGTTTTCAGCCAATTTTCAGGATTTTTGAAAATTTTACTTTTTTGTGAAAATATCCACTAAATGAGGGAATAATATGTGTGAGGGTACCCCAGGAGAGTTCCAAATGTGTGTGGGTAGAATATATCTCCCACGGGGGTAAAATTGAAAAAAGTTGAAAAATTTTTTTTTTTCGATTTAGTCATTTTTCCAGCGTTTATCAGACTTTCAGATAGGGGAAATGTCAGAGAGCATTCCGATTTCAGTTCCAGAGCGATTCGCCCAATGAGTCCTTGATATTTAGTCAAAATCTGCCAATTTTCTGGATTTTTGAAAATTTCACTTTTTTGAGAAAATATCCACTAAATGAGGGAATAATATGTGTGAGGGAATCCCAGGAGAGTTTCAAATGTGTGTGGGTAGAATATATATCCCACGGGGTAAAATTGAAAAAAGTTTAAAATTTTTTTGGGGGGGATTAAGTCATTTTTCCGGCGTTTATCAGACTTTCAGATAGGGGAAATGTCAGTGAGCGTTCCAATTTCAGTTCCACAGCGATTCGCCCAATGAGTCCTTGATATTTCGTCGTTTTCAGGCAATTTTCTGAATTATTGAAAATTTCACTTTTTTGTGAAAATATCCACTAAATGAGGGAATAATATGTGTGAGGGTACCCCAGGAGAGTTCCAAATGTGTGTGGGTAGAATATAAATCCCAGGGGGTAAAATTGAAAAAAGTTGAAAAAAATTTTTTTTTGGACTTAGTCATTTTTCCGGCGTTTATCAGACTTTCAGATAGGGGAAATGTTAGTGAGCGTTCCGAATCAGTTCCAGAGCGAATCGCCCAATGAGTCCTTGATATTTAGTCGTTTTCAGCCAATTTTCTGAATTTTTGAAAATTTCACTTTTTTTGAAAATATCCACTAAATGAGGGAATAATATGTGTGAGGGTACCCCAGGAGAGTTCCAAATGTGTGTGGGTAGATTATATATCCCACGGGGGTAAAATTGAAAAAAGTTGAAAACATTTTTTTTTTGGATTTAGTCATTTTTCCGGCCTTCATCAGACTTTCAGATAGGGGAAATGTCAGTGAGCGTTCCGATTTCAGTACCAGAGCGATTCGCCCAATGAGTCCTTGATATTTAGTCGTTTTCAGCCAATTTTCAGGATTTTTGAAAATTTCATTTTTTTGTGAAAATATCCACTAAATGAGTGAATAATATGTGTGAGGGTACCCCAGGAGAGTTCCAAATGTGTGTGGGTAGAATATATATCCCACGGGGGTAAAATTGAAAAAAGCTGAAAAAATTTTTGGGGGGATTTAGTCATTTTTCCAGCGTTTATCAGACTTTCAGATAGGGGAAATGTCAGTGAGCGTTCCGATTTCAGTTCCAGAGCGATTCGCCCAATGAGTCCTTGATATTTAGTCGTTTTCAGCCAATTTTCTCGATTTTTGAAAATTTCACTTTTTTGTGAAAATATCCACTAAATGAGGGAATAATATGTGTGAGGGTACCCCAGGAGAGTTCCAAATGTGTGTGGGTAGAATATATATCCCACGGGGGTAAAATTGAAAAAAGTTGAAAAATTTTTTTGGGGGGATTTTGTTATGTTCTGCTACCAGAGCTAAGGAAAGAGAGGAGATCTGTCCCTACGATAGAACTCAGCTAAATCCCTACGATGTAACAGGGAACCTGATCCTGCGATCAGACCTGCTAAAGTCCTAAGCTAGTCTGTACGGAGACCTATAGATGTGGGGAAGGAATCCCTACAAGTACTAAGGACTGGGAGGAATATGGGACACCTCCTAACAGAAATAGTAGCAGACAGACGAACAAACAAAATATATAGAACATAGAGGTCAGTAGACCAAGCAAACTAACAGAGCAAGACACAGAGCACAGGCTAGCTAGAAAGTAGATATACAATGAAGTCCAGCAAAGCCAGAAGGGCGGAGCAGGCCTAAATAGGCCAACAAGGTCATGTGACCAGCAAAGGAAAAAAAAGCTAAGAGCAAGGTTCTAACAGTACCCCCCCTTCTAAGAGGATCCTCCGGATCCCCTAGGACCAGGCTTATCAGGAAATCTCCTGTGAAACGCTCTGATAAGTCTGGACGCGGAAACATCATCCGACCTCACCCAAGAGTTATCCTCGGGTCCGAAACCTTTCCAGGCCACAAGATACTGCAAACTACCTCTATACAGTCTAGAGTTAAGGATGCGAGAAATTTCATATTCCCCGTCCTCCACCACCGGAGGAACAGAGGCAGAGGCATCACAATCCGATACAACAGCTTTTTTCAACAGAGAGACATGAAATACCGGATTAATTCTCCAGGAGGTAGGAACCTCCAACCTAACAGCAGATTGGTTGACAACCTGAAGCACCTTAAAGGGCCCTACAAACTTGGGACCCAATTTCTTAGAAGGAATCCTCAACCGCAGATTCCTAGAGGACAACCAAACCATGTCACCAACAGCGAACAAAACCTCCTGTCGTTTCCTATCAAAGTAGTCCTTAGATTTTCTGTTGGCCTCCTGAAGATTACCACGCACATCCGTCCAAACTCTCTCCAAATCACCGGAAAAATTCTCCTCCTCAGGCACGGCAGATCCCAACTTGGAGAACGACCCAAACGACGGATGTCTCCCAGAACAACAAAAAAAAGGCGAACAACCAGCAGAAGAAGATGTATGATTGTTCAGAGCAAATTCAGCAAGTGGCAGAAACTCAGACCACCCCTCTTGATTGTCTGTCACAAAACAACGCAAGAACTGCTCAACATCCTGGTTTTTCCTTTCTGTCTGGCCATTAGATTCAGAATGATATCCGGACGAGAACGATAAATGAACTCCCAAATTGTCACAAAAGGCACGCCAAAAACGAGCCACAAACTGAGGACCCCTATCAGAAACAATGTCAGTAGGAACGCCATGAATTCTGACAATTTCCTTGACAAAGGCCTTAGCGAGAGTTTTAGCGCAGGGCAGTTTGACAAAGGGAACCAAGTGACACATCTTGCTAAAACGGTCCACGACCACCCAGATGACAGTAAAACCCTCAGAGGGGGGAAGATCAGTTATAAAGTCCATAGCCAAATGTGTCCAAGGAGCACTGGGAACCTCCAAAGGACAAAGCAACCCCGCAGCAGGAGTATGTGAGGACTTAGATCTAGCACATATAGTACATTGACGCACCCACTTAATAACTTCCTTCTGCCATCCAGGCCACCAAAAACTGCGACCCACCAGTCTCTTGGTCTCAGAAATTCCGGGATGACCTACCAACCGAGATTCGTGACACTCAACAAACAAATCTCTCCTAAAGGTCCCAGGCACAAACAACCTCCCATGAGGAGTGTTAGAAGGGGCATTCTCCTGTGCTTTAAGAATCTCATTTTCCAAAACGGAGTCCAAAGCAGCTATCACAACACCTTCTTGTAAAATGTTCTCCTCTTTCTCAGAACCGACTATGGGAGAAAAACTGCGAGACAAGGCATCCGCCTTAACATTCTTAGTACCAGGGATGTAAGTAACGGAGAAATTAAACCGCGAGAAAAACAGTGCCCACCTAGCCTGACGGGCATTCAGGCGCTTGGCAGCATCAAGATATATCAGATTTTTATGATCCGTAAGAACCTGAACGGGAAATTCCGCACCTTCCAAGAAGTGGCGCCAGTGTTCAAATGCGAGTTTAATAGCCAATAATTCCCGATTACCAATATCGTAATTCAGTTCAGTCTCCGAAAAATTTTTTGAAAAAAAGGCACAGGGATGTAATCCATCCCCGTTATCCTGAGACAATACTGTGCCAACCCCCACAGAGGAAGCATCAACCTCAACCAAAAACGGCCTAGTAACATCAGGCTGCATAAGGATGGGAGCAGAGGTGAACCTCTCCTTGAGATACACAAAAGCTTCAATGGCCTCAGAAGACCACTGAACAGCATCAGCACCTTTCCTGGTGAGATCAGTCAGAGGTTTGACAATACTAGAAAATTTTTTTATGAATTTTCTGTAGTAATTGGCGAAACCCAAAAACCTCTGTATCGATTTCAAACCAATAGGCCTAGGCCATTCCTGCACAGCCTGAACCTTAACCGGATCCATCTCAAAACCTTTGCTGGAGATAATGTAGCCCAAAAAACTAATTCTCTGTACAGCGAACTCACATTTCTCCAGCTTAGCAAAAAGCGAATTGTCCATTAATAACTGTAATACCTCACGCACGCTCCGCCAATGAGACTCCAGATCCGGCGAATAAATCAAAATGTCATCCAAATACACAACCACATTTTTGCCGATCAAAGGTCTAAGGATGTCATTAATCAGATTCTGAAAAAATGCAGGAGCATTAGTAAGACCAAAAGGCATAACCAGATTCTCAAAATGACCCACAGGAGTGTTAAAAGCAGTCTTCCATTCATCACCCTCCTTCATGCGCAACAGATTGTATGCCCCCTTAAGGTCAATTTTAGAGAACCACTTGGCCCCCATTAACTGGTTAAACAGATCAGGAATCAATGGCAGTGGGTAAGGATTGCGTACAGTAATTTTGTTAATCTCACGAAAATCCAGACAAGGACGTAAACCGCCGTCCTTTTCTTTTACAAAAAAAAATCCAACCGCCACAGGAGACTTAGAGGGCCTAATGTGACCGGCGGCCAAACTTGTCTGTATGTATTCCTCCAAAGCCTTCCTCTCAGGAATAGTAAGGTTAAATAAACAACTTTTAGGAAGAGTCGCTCCAGGGACAAATTCAATAGAACAATCATAGTCTCTATGGGGAGGCAAAACCTGCGATTCCTTCTCAGAAAAAACTCTCCAAAAATCCTGAATAGGAACAGGCAATTCTCCCCTATCCAAAGCTACAATACGCCCGTTACAACACTTGTCATAACATTTATGGCTCCAGGATTTAATTTCACTGGTAGACCAATCCAGTACAGGATTGTGAAATTTTAACCAGGGCAATCCCAATATTACTGGAGAAGGCAAGTTATTCAACACTACCAAATCCAATTTCTCATGATGAACACCATTAATAGTGAGAGGAAATTCACAGACCTTGAGAGTAATATTCTTCAAAGGGGAACCATCCACAGAAACCACAGCAATGGGGGATGATAAAGGTTCAGGTTTTAAATTGAGTCTTTCCACGAATCCCCCATCAATTACATTCAGAGTAGACCCGCAATCAACAAATACCCGAAATTCCATTAATTTTTTCTGAGCAATCGTGGAAGCAGCTAAAAATATACCCTTGGAATTTAAACAGGCAATACGGGCGTGACTGACCATTTTTTTTTCTTTCTTCATACGAAGCTCACAGCCTTTAATCAAATGACCAGATTTTCCGCAATAGAAACACAAGCCTTCAAAAAATCGACGGTCTTTTTCTTGAGAGCGAGGTGTCACCGATCCAATCTCCATCGGTTCACACATTCTCATAACCAGAAACTGACATAGCAGAGGATTTGCTCTCATTAACCCTTGCACGCAGTCTTCTATCCACCCGTATAGCTAATTGCATAGCCTGCTGCAAATCTTCAGGTGTAGGATAAGCAATTAGCAGGTCTTTAACCCTTTCACTGAGCCCAGCAAGAAATAGACTTTTCAGAGCAGAATCGTTCCACCCTGTTTGAGTCGACCAACGACGGAAATAAGTACAATATTTTTCCACATTACCTGATCCTTGTTTTAAACGTCTCAACTCAGTCTCAGCTGATGCAACACGGTCAGGATCATCATATAATAGTCCCAAAGCAGAAAAAAAACTATCCACTGATCTGAAGCATGTATCACTAGGTTGCAAAGAAAAGGCCCACTCCTGAGGCTCTTTGCGCAAAAGTGACATTATGAACCCTACGCGCTGGGATTCATCCCCAGAGGACTTAGGTCTCAAATGAAAATACAATAAGCAAGCATTTTTAAATGAAAAAAATTCTCGGTGTTCACCAAAAAATAAATCCGGCAAACATACCTTAGGCTCCAAGAAATGTGCTCCAGGACAGTTACTCACGTGCTGACGGAGCTCGGCCACCTCCAGAGAGAGACCCTGCAGGCGTTTAGCCAAATCCAGAACCGACACCATGATGGAACAGAAAAATCTTCCTTAGAGAATTTGCGGGCTGGACTTACTGTTATGTTCTGCTACCAGAGCTAAGGAAAGAGAGGAGATCTGTCCCTACGATAGAACTCAGCTAAATCCCTACGATGTAACAGGGAACCTGATCCTGCGATCAGACCTGTTAAAGTCCTAAGCTAGTCTGTACGGAGACCTATAGATGTGGGGAAGGAATCCCTACAAGTACTAAGGACTGGGAGGAATATGGGACACCTCCTAACAGAAATAGTAGCAGACAGACGAACAAACAAAATATATAGAACATAGAGGTCAGTAGACCAAGCAAACTAACAGAGCAAGACACAGAGCACAGGCTAGCTAGAAAGTAGATATACAATGAAGTCCAGCAAAGCCAGAAGGGCGGAGCAGGCATAAATAGGCCAACAAGGTCATGTGACCAGCAAAGGAAAAAAAAGCTAAGAGCAAGGTTCTAACAGATTTAGTCATTTTTCCGGCGTTTATCAGACTTTCAGATAGGGGAAATGTCAGTGAGCATTCCGATTTCAGTTCCAGAGCGATTCGCCCAATGAGTCCTTGATATTTCGTCGTTTTCAGCCAATTTTCTGGATTTTTGAAAATTTTACTTTTTTGTGAAAATATCCACTAAATGAGGGAATAATATGTGTGAGGGTACCCCAGGAGAGTTCCAAATGTGTGTGGGTAGAATATATATCCCACGGGGGTAAAATTGAAAAAAGTTGAAAACATTTTTTTTTTCGATTTAGTCATTTTTCCCGCGTTTATCAGACTTTCAGATAGGGGAAATGTCAGTGAGCGTTCCGATTTCAGTTCCAGAGCGATTCGCCCAATGAGTGCTTGATATTTCGTCGTTTTCAGCCAATTTTCTGGATTTTTGAAAATTTTACTTTTGTGTGAAAATATCCACTAAATGAGGGAATAATATGTGTGAGGGTACCCCAGGAGAGTTCCAAATGTGTGTGGGTAGAATATATATCCCACAGGGGAAAATTGAAAAAAGTTGAAAAATTTTTTTTTTTCGATTTAGTCATTTTTTTAGGGTTTATCAGACTTTCAGATAGGGGAAATGTCAGTGAGCGTTCCGATTTCAGTTCCAGAGCGATTCGCCCAATGTGTCCTTGATATTTAGTCGAAATCTGCCAATTTTCTTGATTTTTGAAGATTTCACTTATTTGTGAAAATATCCACTAAATGAGGGAATAATATGTGTGAGGGTACCCCAGGAGAGTTCAAAATGTGTGTAGGTAGAATATATATCCCACGGGGGTAAAATTGAAAAAAGTTGAAAATTTTTTTGGGGGGGATTTAGTCATTTTTCCGGCGTTTATCAGACTTTCAGATATGGGAAATGTCAGTGAGCGTTCCGATTTCAGTTCCAGAGCGATTTGCCCAATGAGTCCTTGATATTTCGTCGTTTTCAGGCAATTTTCTGAATTTTTGAAAATTTCACTTTTTTGTGAAAATATCCACTAAATGAGGGAATAATATGTGTGAGGGTACCCCAGGAGAGTTCCAAATGTGTGTGGGTAGAATATATATCCCACGGGGGTAAAATTATAAAAAGTTGAAAAAAAATTTATGTTAGTACTTAGTCATTTTTCCGGCGTTTATCAGACTTTCAGATAGGGGAAATGTCAGTGAGCGTTCCGATTTCAGTTCCAGAGCGATTCGCCCAATGAGTCCTTGATATTTAGTCGTTTTCAGCCAATTTTCTGGATTTTTGAAAATTTCACTTTTTTGTGAAAATATCCACTAAATGAGGGAATAATATGTGTGAGGGTACCCCAGGAGAGTTCCAAATGTGTGTGGGTAGAATATATATCCCACGGGGGTAAAATTGAAAAAAGTTGAAAAAATTTTTTGTTAGGATTTAGTCATTTTTCCAGCGTTTATCAGACTTTCAGATAGGGGAAATGTCAGTGAGCGTTCCGATTTCAGTTCCAGAGCGATTCGCCCAATGAGTCCTTGATATTTCGTCGTTTTCAGGCAATTTTCTGAATTTTTGAAAATTTCACTTTTTTGTGAAAATATCCACTAAATGAGGGAATAATATGTGTGAGGGTACCCCAGGAGAGTTCCAAATGTGTTTGGGTAGAATATATATCCCACGGTGGTAAAATTGAAAAAAGTTGTAAAAATTTTTTGGGTGGATTTAGTCATTTTTCCGGCATTTATCAGACTTTCAGATAGGGGAAATGTCAGTGAGCGTTCCGATTTCAGTTCCAGAGCGATTCGCCCAATGAGTCCTTGATATTTAGTCGGTTTCAGCCAATTTTCTGGATTTTTGAAAATTTCACTTTTTTGTGAAAATATCCACTAAATGAGGGAATAATATGTGTGAGGGTACCCCAGGAGAGTTCCAAATGTATTTGGGTAGAATATATATCCCACGGGGGTAAAATTGAAAAAAGTTGAAAACATTTTTTTTTGGGATTTAGTCATTTTTCCAGCGTTTATCAGACTTTCAGATAGGGGAAATGTCAGTGAGCATTCCGATTTCAGTTCCAGAGCGATTCGCCCAATGAGTCCTTGATATTTCGTCGTTTTCAGCCAATTTTCTGGATTTTTGAAAATATAACTTTTTTGTGAAAATATCCACTAAATGAGGGAATAATATGTGTGAGGGTACCCCAGGAGAGTTCCAAATGTGTTTGGGTAGAATATATATCCCACGGGGGTAAAATTGAAAAAAGTTGAAATTTTTTTTTTTCGATTTAGTCATTTTTCCGGCGTTTATCAGACTTTCAGATAGGGGAAATGTCAGTGAGCGTTCCGATTTCAGTTCCAGAGCGAATCGCCCAATGAGTCATTGATATTTATTCGAAATCTGCCAATT
This sequence comes from Phyllobates terribilis, assembly GCF_046119375.1. Taxonomy (NCBI): domain Eukaryota; kingdom Metazoa; phylum Chordata; class Amphibia; order Anura; family Dendrobatidae; genus Phyllobates; species Phyllobates terribilis. The sequence goes on along the minus strand of NW_027362775.1, from coordinate 14,525,588 downwards.
TTCTGGATTTTTGAAAATTTCACTTATTTGTGAAAATATCCACTAAATGAGGGAATAATATGTGTGAGGGTACCCCAGGAGAGTTCCAAATGTGTGTGGGTAGAATATATATCCCACGGGGGTAAAATTGAAAAAAGTTGAAAACATTTTTTTTGGGGATTTAGTCATTTTTCCGGTGTTTATCAGACTTTCAGATAGGGGAAACGTCAGTGAGCGTTCCGATTTCAGCTCCAGAGCGATTCGCCCAATGAGTCCTTGATATTTAGTCGTTTTCAGACAATTTTCTGGATTTTTGAAAATTTTACTTTTTTGTGAAAATATCCACTTAATGAGGGAATAATATGTGTGAGGGTACCCCAGGAGAGTTCCAAATGTGTGTGGGTAAAGCATATATCCCACAGGGTTAAAATTGAAAAAAGTTGAAAAAAAATTTTTTTTTTGTATTTAGTAATTTTTCCGGCGTTTATCACACTTTCAGATAGGGGAAATGTCAGTGAGCGTTCCAATTTCAGTTCCAGAGCGAATCGCCCAATGAGTCCTTGATATTTCGTCGTTTTCAGGCAATTTTCTGAATTTTTGAAAATTTCACTTTTTTGTGAAAATATCCACTAAATGAGGGAATGATATGTGTGAGGGTACCCCAGGAGAGTTCCAAATGTGTGTGGTTAGAATATATATCCCACGGGGGTAAAATTGAAAAAGGTTGAAAACATTTTTTTTTTTTGATTTAGTCATTTTTCCGGCGTTTATCAGACTTTCAGATAGGGGAAATGTCAGTGAATGTTCTGATTTCAGTTACAAAGCGAATCGCCCAATGGTTCCTTGATATTTAGTCGTTTTCAGACAATTTTCTGAATTTTTGAAAATTTCACTTTTTTGTGAAAATATCCACTAAATGAGGGAATAATATGTGTGAGGGTACCCCAGGAGAGTTCCAAATGTGTGTTGGTAGAATATATATCCCACGGGGGTAAAATTGAAAAAAGTTAAAAAAAATTTGGGGGGGGATTTAGTCATTTTTCCGGCGTTTATCAGACTTTCAGATAGGGAAAATGTCAGTGAGTGTTCCGATTTCAGTTTCAGAGCGATTCGCCCAATGAGTCCTTGATATTTCGTTGAAATCTGCCAATTTTCTTGATTTTTTAAAATTTCACTTATTTGTGTAAATATCCACTAAATGAGGGAATAATATGTGTGAGGGTACCCCAGGAGAGTTCAAAATGTGTGTGGGTAGAATATATATCCCACGGGGGTAAAATTGAAAAAAGTTGAAACATTTTTTTTTTATCGATTTAGTCATTTTTCCAGCGTTTATCAGACTTTCAGATAGGGGAAATTTCAGTAAGCTTTCCGATTTCAGTTCCAGAGCGATTCGCCCAATGAGTCCTTGATATTTAGTCGAAATCTGCCAATTTTCTGGATTTTTGAAAATTTCACTTATTTGTAAAAATATCCACTAAATGAGGGAATAATATGTGTGAGGGAACCCCAGGAAAATTCCAAATGTGTGTGGGTAGAATATATATCATACGGGGTAAAATTGAAAGAAGTTGAAAAATTTTTGGGGGGGATTTAGACATTTTTCCAGCGTTTATCAGACTTTCAGATATTGGAAATGTCAGTGAGCATTCCGATTTCAGTTCCACAGCGATTCGCCCAATGAGTCCTTGATATTTCGTCGTTTTCAGGCAATTTTCTGAATTTTTGAAAATTTCACTTTTTTGTGAAATTATCCACTAAATGAGGGAATAATATGTGTGAGGGTACCCCAGGAGAGTTCCAAATGTGTGTGGGTAGAATATAGATCCCACGGGTGTAAAATTGAAAAAAGTTGAAATTTTTTGGGGGGGGATTTAGTCATTTTTTCGGCGTTTATCAGACTTTCAGATAGGGAAAATGTCAGTGAGCGTTCCGATTTCAGTTCCAGAGCGATTCACCCAATGAGTCCTTGATATTTCGTAGTTTTCAGCCAATTTTCTGGATTTTTAAAAATTTCACTTTTTTGTGAAAATATCCACTAAATGAGGGAAAAATATGTGTGAGGGTACCCCAGGAGAGTTCCAAATGTGTGTGGGTAGAATATAGATCCCACAGGTGTAAAATTGAAAAAAGTTGAAAAATTTTTTTGGGGGGATTTAGCCATTTTTCCGGTGTTTATCAGACTTTCAGATAGGGGAAATGTCAGTGAGCGTTCCGATTTCAGTTCCAGAGCGATTCGCCCAATGAGTCCTTGATATTTAGTCGAAATCTGCCAATTTTCTGGATTTTTGAAAATTTCACTTATTTGTGAAAATATCCACTAAATGAGGGAATAATATGTGTGAGGGTACCCCAGGAGAGTTAAAAATGTGTGTGGGTAGAATATATATCCCACGGGGGTAAAATTGAAAAAAGTTGAAAGCATTTTTTTTTTGGACTCAGTCATTTTTCCAGCGTTTATCAGACTTTCAGATAGGGGAAATGTCAGTGAGCGTTCCGATTTCAGTTCCAGAGCGATTCGCCCAATGAGTCCTTGATATTTCGTCGTTTTCAGGCAATATTCAGAATTTTTGAAAATTTCACTTTTTTGTGAAAATATCCACTAAATGAGGGAATAATATATGTGAGGGTACCCCATGAGAGTACCAAATGTGTGTGGGAAGAATATAAATCACACAACGGGAAAATTGAAAAAAGTTGAAAATTTTTTTGGGGGGGGATTTAGTCATTTTTCCGGCCTTTATCAGACTTTCAGATAGGGGAAATGTCAGTGAGCATTCCGATTTCAGTTCCAGAGCGATTCGCCCAATGAGTCCTTGATATTTAGTCGTTTTGAACCAATTTTCAGAATTTTTGAAAATTTCACTTTTTTGTGAAAATATCCACTAAATGAGGGAATAATATGTGTGAGGGTACCCCAGGAGAATTCAAAATGTGTGTCGGTAGAATATATCCCACGGGGGTAAAATTGAAAAAAGTTAAAAAAAAAATTTTTTAGGACTTAGTCATTTTTCCGGCGTTTATCAGACTTTCAGATAGGGGAAATGTCAGTGAGCATTCCGATTTCAGTTCCAGAGCGATTCGCCCAATGAGTCCTTGATATTTAGTCGTTTTGATCCAATTTTCAGAATTTTTGAAAATTTCACTTTTTTGTGAAAATATCCACTAAATGAGGGAATAATATGTGTGAGGGTACCCCAGGAGAGTTCCAAATGTGTGTGGGTAGAATATATATCCCACGGGGGTAAAATTGAAAAAAGTTAAAAACATTTTTTTTTTGGATTTAGTCATTTTTCCGGCGTTTATCAGACTATCAGATAGGGGAAATGTCAGTGAGCGTTCCGATTTCAGCTCCAGAGCGATTCGCCCAATGAGTCCTTGATATTTAGTCATTTTCAGGCAATTTTCTGGATTTTTGAAAATTTCACTTTTTTTTTAAAACATCCACTAAATGAGGGAATAATATGTGTGAGGGTACCCCAGGAGAGTTCCAAATGTGTGTGGGTAGAATATATATCCCACCGGGGTTAAAATTGAAAAAAGTTGAAAAATTTTTTTGTGGGGATTTAGTCATTTTTCCGGCATTTATCAGACTTTCAGATAGGGGAAATGTCAGTGAGCGTTCCGATTTCAGTTCCAGAGCGATTCTCCCAATGAGTCCTTGATATTTAGTTGTTTTCAGCCAATTTTCAGCATTTTTGAAAATTTCACTTTTTTGTGAAAATATCCACTAAATGAGGGAATAATATGTGTGAGGGTACCCCAGGAGAGTTCCAAATGTGTGTGGGTAGAATATATATCCCACCGGGGTTAAAAGTGAAAAAAGTTGAAAATTTTTTTTGGGGTGATTTAGTCATTTTTCCTGCATTGATCAGACTTTTAGATAGGGGAAATGTCAGTGAGCTTTCCGATTTCAGTTCCAGAGCGATTCGCCCAATGAGTCCTTGATATTTAGTCATTTTCGGCCAATTTTCTGGATTTTTGAAAATTTCCCTTTTTTGTGAAAATATCCACTAAATGAGGGAATAATATGTGTGAGGGTACCCCAGGAGAGTTCCAAATGTGTGTGGGTAGAATATATATATCACCGGGGTTAAAATTGAAAAAAGTTGAAAAATTTTTGGGGTGGATTTAGTCATTTTTCCGGCATTTATCAGACTTTCAGATAGGGGAAATGTCAGTGAGCGTTCCGATTTCAGTTCCAGAGCGATTCGTCCAATGAGTCCTTGATATTTAGTCGTTTTCAGCCAATTTTCTGGATTTTTGAAAATTTCACTTTTTTGTGAAAATATCCACTAAATGAGGGAATAATATGTGTGAGGGTACCCCAGGAGAGTTCCAAATGTGTGTGGGTAGAATACATATCCCACGGGGGTAAAATTGAAAAAAGTTGAAAAAATTTTTGGGGGGGATTTAGTCATTTTTCTGGCGTTTATCAGACTTTCAGATAGGGGAAATGTCAGTGAGCGTTCCGATTTCAGTTCCAGAGCGATTCGCCCAATGAGTCCTTGATATTTAGTTGTTTTCAGCCAATTTTCAGCATTTTTGAAAATTTCACTTTTTTGTGAAAATATCCACTAAATGAGGGAATAATATGTGTGAGGGTACCCCAGGAGAGTTCCAAATGTGTGTGGGTAGAATATATATCCCACAGGGTTAAAATTGAAAAAAGTTGAAAAATTTTTTTTTTTTCTACTTAGTCATTTTTCCGGCGTTTATCAGACTTTCAGATAGGGGAAATGTCAGTGAGTGTTCAGATTTCAGTTCCAGAGCGATTCGCCCAATGAGTCCTTGATATTTAGCCGTTTTCAGACAATTTTCTGGATTTTTGAAAATTTCACTTTTTTGTGAAAATATCCACTAAATGATGAAATAATATGTGTGAGGGTACCCCAGGAGAGTTCCAAATGTGTGTGGGTAGAATATAGATCCCACGGGGGTAAAATTGAAAAAAGTTGAAAAATTTTTTTTTTTGGATTTAGTGATTTTTCCAGTGGTTATCAGACTTTCAGATAGGGGAAATGTCAGTGAGCGATCCAATTTCAGTTCCAGAGTGATTCGCCCAATGAGTACTTGATATTTAGTCGTTTTCAGCCATTTTTCTGGATTTTTGAAAATTTCACTTTTTTGTGAAAATATCCACTAAATGAGGGAATAATATGTGTGAGGGTACCCCAGGAGAGTTCCAAATGTGTGTGGGTAGAATATATATCCCACGGGTGTAAAATTGAAAAGTGTAAAAAAAAATTTTTTTTGGACTTAGTCATTTTTCCGGCGTTTATCAGACTTTCAGATAGGGGAAATGTCAGTGAGCGTTCCGATTTCAGTTCCAGAGCGATTCGCCCAATGAGTCCTTGATATTTAGTCGTTTTCAGCCAATTTTCTGAATTTTTGAAAATTTCACTTTTTTGTGAAAATATCCACTAAATGAGGGAATAATATGTGTGAGGGTACCCCAGGAGAGTTCCAAATGTGTGTGGGTAGAATATATATCCAACGGTGGTAAAATTGAAAAAAGTTGAAAAATTTTTATTTTTTGGACTTAGTCATTTTTCCGGTGTTTATCAGACTTTCAGATAGCGGAAATGTCAGTGAGCATTCAGATTTCAGTTCCAGAGCGATTCGCCCAATTAGTCCTTGATATTTAGTTGTTTTCAACCAATTTTCAGAATTTTTGAAAATTTCACTTTTTTGTGAAAATATCCACTAAATGAGGGAATAATATGTGTGAGGGTACCCCAGGAGAGTTCCAAATGTGTGTGGGTAGAATATAGATCCCACAGGGTTAAAATTGAAAAAAGTTGAAAAATTTTTTTTTTTGAACTTAGTAATTTTTCCGGCGTTTATCAGATTTTCAGATGGGGGAAATGTCAGTGAGCGTTCCGATTTCAGTTCCAGAGCGATTCGCCAAAAAAGTCCTTGACATTTAGTCGTTTTCAGCCAATTTTCTGGATTTTTGAAAATTTCACTTTTTTGTGAAAATATCCACTAAATGAGGGAATAATATGTGTGAGGGTACCCCAGGAGAGTTCCAAATGTGTGTGGGTAGAATATATATCCCACGGGTGTAAAATTGAAAAGTGTAAAAAAAAATTTTTTTTGGACTTAGTCATTTTTCCGGCGTTTATCAGACTTTCAGATAGGGGAAATGTCAGTGAGCGTTCCGATTTCAGTTCCAGAGCGATTCGCCCAATGAGTCCTTGATATTTAGTCGTTTTCAGCCAATTTTCTGAATTTTTGAAAATTTCACTTTTTTGTGAAAATATCCACTAAATGAGGGAATAATATGTGTGAGGGTACCCCAGGAGAGTTCCAAATGTGTGTGGGTAGAATATATATCCAACGGTGGTAAAATTGAAAAAAGTTGAAAAAATTTTATTTTTTGGACTTAGTCATTTTTCCGGTGTTTATCAGACTTTCAGATAGCGGAAATGTCAGTGAGCATTCAGATTTCAGTTCCAGAGCGATTCGCCCAATTAGTCCTTGATATTTAGTTGTTTTCAACCAATTTTCAGAATTTTTGAAAATTTCACTTTTTTGTGAAAATATCCACTAAATGAGGGAATAATATGTGTGAGGGTACCCCAGGAGAGTTCCAAATGTGTGTGGGTAGAATATAGATCCCACAGGGTTAAAATTGAAAAAAGTTGAAAAATTTTTTTTTTTGAACTTAGTAATTTTTCCGGCGTTTATCAGATTTTCAGATGGGGGAAATGTCAGTGAGCGTTCCGATTTCAGTTCCAGAGCGATTCGCCAAAAAAGTCCTTGACATTTAGTCGTTTTCAGCCAATTTTCTGGATTTTTGAAAATTTCACTTTTTTGTGAAAATATCCACTAAATGAGGGAATAATATGTGTGAGGGTACCCCAGGAGAGTTCCAAATGTGTGTGGGTAGAATATACATCCCACGGGGGTAAAATTGAAAAAAGTTGAAAAATTTTTTTGGGGGATTTAGTCATTTTTCTGGCGTTCATCAGACTTTCAGATAGGGGAAATGTCAGTGAGCGTTTCAATTTCAGTTCCAGAGCGATGCACCCAATGAGTCTTTGATATTTAGTCGTTTTCAGCCAATTTTCTGGATTTTTGAAAATTTCACTTTTTTGTGAAATTATCCACTGAGGGAATAATATGTGTGAGGGTACCCCAGGAGAGTTCCAAATGTGTGTGGGTAGAATATATATCCCACGGAGGTAAAATTAAAAAAAGTTGAAAACATTTTTTTTTGTATTTCGTCATTTTTCCGGCGTTTATCAGACTTTCAGATAGGGGAAATGTCAGTGAGCGTTCCGATTTAAGTTCCAGAGAGATTCGCCCAATGAGTCCTTGATATTTAGTCGTTTTCAGGCATTTTTCTGGATTTTTGAAAATTTCACTTTTTTGTGAAAATATCCCCTAAATGAGGGAATAATATGTGTGAGGGTACCCCAGGAGAGTTCCAAATGTGTGTGGGTAGAATATATATCCCACAGGGTTAAAATTGAAAAAAGTTGAAATTTTTTTTTTTTTCTACTTAGTCATTTTTCCGGCGTTTATCAGACTTTTAGATAGGGGAAATGTCAGTGAGTGTTCAGATTTCAGTTTCAGAGCGATTCGCCCAATGAGTCCTTGATATTTAGCCGTTTTCAGACAATTTTCTGGATTTTTGAAAATTTCACTTTTTTGTGAAAATATCCACTAAATGATGAAATAATATGTGTGAGGGTACCCCAGGAGAGTTCCAAATGTGTGTGGGTAGAATATAGATCCCACGGGGGTAAAATTGAAAAAAGTTGAAAAATTTTTTTTTTTGGATTTAGTGATTTTTCCAGTGGTTATCAGACTTTCAGATAGGGGAAATGTCAGTGAGCGATCCAATTTCATTTCCAGAGTGATTCGCCCAATGAGTACTTGATATTTAGTCGTTTTCAGCCAATTTTCTGGATTTTTGAAAATTTCACTTTTTTGTGAAAATATCCACTAAATGGGGGAATAATATGTGTGAGGGTACCCCAGGAGAGTTCCAAATGTGTGTGGGTAGAATATATATCCCACGGGGGTAAAATTGAAAAAAGTTGAAAAAATTTTTTGGGGGATTTAGTCATTTTTCTGGCGTTCATCAGACTTTCAGATAGGGGAAATGTCAGTGAGCGTTTCAATTTCAGTTCCAGAGCGATGCGCCCAATGAGTCTTTGATATTTAGTCGTTTTCAGCCAATTTTCTGGATTTTTGAAAATTTCACTTTTTTGTGAAATTATCCACTGAGGGAATAATATGTGGGAGGGTACCCCAGGAGAGTTCCAAATGTGTGTGGGTAGAATATATATCCCACGGAGGTAAAATTAAAAAAAGTTGAAAACATTTTTTTTTGTATTTAGTCATTTTTCCGGCGTTTATCAGACTTTCAGATAGGGGAAATGTCAGTGAGCGTTCCGATTTAAGTTCCACAGAGATTCGCCCAATGAGTCCTTGATATTTAGTCGTTTTCAGGCATTTTTCTGGATTTTTGAAAATTTCACTTTTTTGTGAAAATATCCACTAAATGAGGGAATAATATGTGTGATGGTACCCCAGGAGAGTTCCAAATGTGTGTGGGTAGAATATATATCCCACAGGGTTAAAATTGAAAAAAGTTGAAAATTTTTTTTTTTTTCTACTTAGTCATTTTTCCGGCGTTTATCAGACTTTCAGATAGGGGAAATGTCAGTGAGTGTTCAGATTTCAGTTACAGAGCGATTCGCCCAATGAGTCCTTGATATTTAGCCGTTCTCAGACAATTTTCTGGATTTTTGAAAATTTCACTTTTTTGTGAAAATATCCACTAAATGATGAAATAATATGTGTGAGGGTACCCCAGGAGAGTTCCAAATGTGTGTGGGTAGAATATAGATCCCACGGGGGTAAAATTGAAAAAAGTTGAAAATTTTTTTTTTTTGGATTTAGTGATTTTTCCAGTGGTTATCAGACTTTCAGATAGGGGAAATGTCAGTGAGCGATCCAATTTCAGTTCCAGAGTGATTCGCCCAATGAGTACTTGATATTTAGTCGTTTTCAGCCATTTTTCTGGATTTTTGAAAATTTCACTTTTTTGTGAAAATATCCACTAAATGAGGGAATAATATGTGTGAGAGTACCCCAGGAGAGTTCCAAATGTGTGTGGGTAGAATATATATCCCACGGGTGTAAAATTGAAAAAAGTAAAAAAAATATTTTTTTTGGACTTAGTCATTTTTCCGGCGTTTATCAGACGTTCAGATAGGGGAAATGTCAGTGAGCGTTCCGATTTCAGTTCCAGAGCGATTCGCCCAATGAGTACTTGATATTTCGTCGTTTTCAGGCAATTTTCTGAATTTTTGAAAATTTCACTTTTTTGTTAAAATATCCACTAAATGAGGGAATAATATGTGTGAGGGTACCCCAGGAGAGTTCCAAATGTGTGTGGGTAGAATATATATCCCACGGGTGTAAAATTGAAAAGTGTAAAAAAAAATTTTTTTTGGACTTAGTCATTTTTCCGGCGTTTATCAGACTTTCAGATAGGGGAAATGTCAGTGAGCATGCCGATTTCAGTTCCAGAGTGATTCGCCCAATGAGTCCTTGATATTTAGTCGTTTTCAGCCAATTTTCTGGATTTTTGAAAATGTCACTTTTTTGTGAAAATATCCAATAAATGATGAAATAATATGTGTGAGGGTACCCCAGGAGAGTTCCAAATGTGTGTGGGTAGAATATATATCCCACGGGGGTAAAATTGAAAAAAGTTGAAAACATTTTTTTTTGGATTTAGTCATTTTTCCGGCGTTTATCAGACTTTCAGATAGGGGAAATGTCAGTGAGCGTTCCGATTTCAGTTCCAAAGCGATGCGCCAAATGAGTCCTTGATATTTCGTCGTTTTCAGGCAATTTTGTGAATTTTTGAAAATGTCACTTTTTTTGTGAAAATATCCACTAAATGAGGGAATAATATGTGTGAGGGTACCCCAGGAGAGTTCCAAATGTGTGTGGGTAGAATATATATTCCTCCAGGGTAAAATTGAAAAAAGTTGAAAAAAATTTTTTTTTGGACTTGGTCATTTTTCCGGCGTTTATCAGACTTTCAGATAGGGGAAATGTCAGTGAGCGTTCCGATGTCAGTTCCAGAGCGATTCGCCGGATGGGTCCTTGATATTTCGTCGTTTTCAGGCAATTTTCTGAATTTTTGAAAATTTCACTTTTTTGTGAAAATATCCACTAAATGAGGGAATAATATGTGTGAGGGTACCCCAGGAGAGTTCCAAATGTGTGTAGGTAGAATATATATCCCACGGGGGTAAAATTGAAAAAAGTAAAAAAAATATTTTTGGGTGGGATTTAGTCATTTTTCCGGCGTTTATCAGACTTTCAGATAGGGGAAATGTCAGTGAGTGTTCAGATTTCAGTTCCAGAGCGATTCGCCCAATGAGTCCTTGATATTTAGCCGTTTTCAGACAATTTTCACGATTTTTGAAAATTTCACTTTTTTGTGAAAATATCCACTAAATGATGAAATAATGTGTGTGAGGATACCCCAGGAGAGTTCCAAATGTGTGTGGGTAGAATATAGATCCCACGGGGGTAAAATTGAAAAAAGTTGAAAAATTTTTTTTTTTGGATTTAGTGATTTTTCCAGTGGTTATCAGACTTTCAGATAGGGGAAATGTCAGTGAGCGATCCAATTTCAGTTCCAGAGTGATTTGCCCAATGAGTACTTGATATTTAGTCGTTTTCAGCCATTTTTCTGGATTTTTGAAAATTTCACTTTTTTGTGAAAATATCCACTAAATGAGGGAATAATATGTGTGAGGGTACCCCAGGAGAGTTCCAAATGTGTGTGGGTATAATATATATCCCACGGGTGTAAAATTGAAAAAAGTAAAAAAAATATTTTTTTTGGACTTAGTCATTTTTCCGGCGTTTATCAGACGTTCAGAGAGGGGAAATGTCAGTGAGAATTCCGATTTCACTTCCAGAGCGATTCGCCCAATGAGTACTTGATATTTCGTCGTTTTCAGGCAATTTTCTGAATTTTTGAAAATTTTTCTTTTTTGTGAAAATATCCACTAAATGAGGGAATAATATGTGTGAGGGTACCCCAGGAGAGTTCCAAATGTGTGTGGGTAGAATATAGATCCCACGGGGGTAAAATTGAAAAAAGTTGAAAAATTTTTTTTTTTGGATTTAGTGATTTTTCCAGTGGTTATCAGACTTTCAGATAGGGGAAATGTCAGTGAGCGATCCAATTTCATTTCCAGAGTGATTCGCCCAATGAGTACTTGATATTTAGTCGTTTTCAGCCAATTTTCTGGATTTTTGAAAATTTCACTTTTTTGTGAAAATATCCACTAAATGGGGGAATAATATGTGTGAGGGTACCCCAGGAGAGTTCCAAATGTGTGTGGGTAGAATATATATCCCACGGGGGTAAAATTGAAAAAAGTTGAAAACATTTTTTGGGGGATTTAGTCATTTTTCTGGCGTTCATCAGACTTTCAGATAGGGGAAATGTCAGTGAGCGTTTCAATTTCAGTTCCAGAGCGATGCGCCCAATGAGTCTTTGATATTTAGTCGTTTTCAGCCAATTTTCTGGATTTTTGAAAATTTCACTTTTTTGTGAAATTATCCACTGAGGGAATAATATGTGTGAGGGTACCCCAGGAGAGTTCCAAATGTGTGTGGGTAGAATATATATCCCACGGAGGTAAAATTAAAAAAAGTTGAAAACATTTTTTTTTGTATTTAGTCATTTTTCCGGCGTTTATCAGACTTTCAGATAGGGGAAATGTCAGTGAGCGTTCCGATTTAAGTTCCACAGAGATTCGCCCAATGAGTCCTTGATATTTAGTCGTTTTCAGGCATTTTTCTGGATTTTTGAAAATTTCACTTTTTGTGAAAATATCCACTAAATGAGGGAATAATATGTGTGAGGGTACCCCAGGAGAGTTCCAAATGTGTGTGGGTAGAATATATATCCCACAGGGTTAAAATTGAAAAAAGTTGAAAATTTTTTTTTTTTTCTACTTAGTCATTTTTCCGGCGTTTATCAGACTTTCAGATAGGGGAAATGTCAGTGAGTGTTCAGATTTCAGTTACAGAGCGATTCGCCCAATGAGTCCTTGATATTTAGCCGTTCTCAGACAATTTTCTGGATTTTTGAAAATTTCACTTTTTTGTGAAAATATCCACTAAATGATGAAATAATATGTGTGAGGGTACCCCAGGAGAGTTCCAAATGTGTGTGGGTAGAATATAGATCCCACGGGGGTAAAATTGAAAAAAGTTGAAAATTTTTTTTTTTTGGATTTAGTGATTTTTCCAGTGGTTATCAGACTTTCAGATAGGGGAAATGTCAGTGAGCGATCCAATTTCAGTTCCAGAGTGATTCGCCCAATGAGTACTTGATATTTAGTCGTTTTCAGCCATTTTTCTGGATTTTTGAAAATTTCACTTTTTTGTGAAAATATCCACTAAATGAGGGAATAATATGTGTGAGAGTACCCCAGGAGAGTTCCAAATGTGTGTGGGTAGAATATATATCCCACGGGTGTAAAATTGAAAAAAGTAAAAAAAATATTTTTTTTGGACTTAGTCATTTTTCCGGCGTTTATCAGACGTTCAGATAGGGGAAATGTCAGTGAGCGTTCCGATTTCAGTTCCAGAGCGATTCGCCCAATGAGTACTTGATATTTCGTCGTTTTCAGGCAATTTTCTGAATTTTTGAAAATTTCACTTTTTTGTTAAAATATCCACTAAATGAGGGAATAATATGTGTGAGGGTACCCCAGGAGAGTTCCAAATGTGTGTGGGTAGAATATATATCCCACGGGTGTAAAATTGAAAAGTGTAAAAAAAAATTTTTTTTGGACTTAGTCATTTTTCCGGCGTTTATCAGACTTTCAGATAGGGGAAATGTCAGTGAGCATGCCGATTTCAGTTCCAAAGCGATGCACCAAATGAGTCCTTGATATTTCGTCGTTTTCAGGCAATTTTGTGAATTTTTGAAAATGTCACTTTTTTTGTGAAAATATCCACTAAATGAGGGAATAATATGTGTGAGGGTACCCCAGGAGAGTTCCAAATGTGTGTGGGTAGAATATATATCCCACGGGGGTAAAATTGAAAAAAGTTGAAAAAATTTTTTTTCGATGGGATTTAGTCATTTTTCCGGCGTTTATCAGACTTTCAGATAGGGGAAATGTCAGTGAGTGTTCAGATTTCAGTTCCAGAGCGATTCGCTCAATGAGTCCTTGATATTTAGCCGTTTTCAGACAATTTTCACGATTTTTGAAAATTTCACTTTTTTTGAAAATATCCACTAAATGATGAAATAATGTGTGTGAGGATACCCCAGGAGAGTTCCAAATGTGTGTGGGTAGAATATAGATCCCACGGGGGTAAAATTGAAAAAAGTTGAAAAATTTTTTTTTTTGGATTTAGTGATTTTTCCAGTGGTTATCAGACTTTCAGATAGGGGAAATGTCAGTGAGCGATCCAATTTCAGTTCCAGAGTGATTTGCCCAATGAGTACTTGATATTTAGTCGTTTTCAGCCATTTTTCTGGATTTTTGAAAATTTCACTTTTTTGTGAAAATATCCACTAAATGAGGGAATAATATGTGTGAGGGTACCCCAGGAGAGTTCCAAATGTGTGTGGGTATAATATATATCCCACGGGTGTAAAATTGAAAAAAGTAAAAAAAATATTTTTTTTGGACTTAGTCATTTTTCCGGCGTTTATCAGACGTTCAGAGAGGGGAAATGTCAGTGAGAATTCCGATTTCACTTCCAGAGCGATTCGCCCAATGAGTACTTGATATTTCGTCGTTTTCAGGCAATTTTCTGAATTTTTGAAAATTTTTCTTTTTTGTGAAAATATCCACTAAATGAGGGAATAATATGTGTGAGGGTACCCCAGGAGAGTTCCAAATGTGTGTGGGTAGACTATATATCCCACAGGGTTAAAATTGAAAAAAGTTGAAAAAATTTTTTTTTAGACTTAGTCATTTTTCCGGCGTTTATCAGACTTTCGGATAGGGGAGGTGTCAGTGAGTGTTCCGATTTCAGTTCCAGAGCGATTCGCCCAATGAGTCCTTGATATTTAGTCGTTTTTAGACAATTTCCTGGATTTTTGAAAATTTCACTTTTTTGTGAAAATATCCACTAAATGACGCAATAATATGTGTGAGGGTACCCAAGGAGAGTTCCAAATGTGTGTGGGTAGAATATATATCCCACAGGGTTAAAATTGAAAAAAGTTGAAAAACATTTTTTTTTTGTTCTTAGTCATTTTTCCGGCGTTTATCAGACTTTCAGTTAGCGGAAATGTCAGTAAGCGTTCTGATTTCAGATCCAGAGCGATTCGCCGGATGAGTCCTTGATATTTCGTCGATTTCAGGCAATTTTCGGAATTTTTGAAAATTTCACTTTTTTGTGAAAATATCCACTAAATGAGGGAATAATATGTGTGAGGGTACCCCAGGAGAGTTTCAAATGTGTGTGGGTAGAATATATATCCCACGGGGGTAAAATTGAAAAAAGTTGAAAAAATTTTTTTGGGGGATTTAGTCATTTTTCCGGCGTTTATCAGACTTTCAGATAGGGGAAATGTCAGTGAGCGTTCCGATTTCAGTTCCAAAGCGATTCACCCAATGAGTCCTTGATATTTCGTCGTTTTCAGGCAATTTTGTCAATTTTTGAAAATTTCACTTTTTTTGTGAAAATATCCACTAAATGAGGGAATAATATGTGAGAGGGTACCCCAGGAGAGTTCCAAATGTGTGTGGGTAGAATATAGATCCCACGGGGGTAAAATTGAAAAAATTTGAAAACATTTTTTTTTTGGATTTAGTCATTTTTCCGGCGTTTATCAGACTTTCAGTTAGGGGAAATGTCAGTGAGCGTTCCGATTTCAGTTCCAGAGCGATTCGCCCATTGAGTACTTGATATTTAGTCGTTTTCAGCCAATTTTCTGGATTTTTGAAAATTTCACTTTTTTGTGAAAATATCCACTAAATGAGGGAATAATATGTGTGAGGGTACCCCAGGAGAGTTCCAAATGTGTGTGGGTAGAATATAAATCCCACCTGGGTAAAATTGAAAAAAGTTGAAAAAAAATTTTTTTTGGACTTAGTCATTTTTCCGGCGTTTATCAGACTTTCAGTTAGCGGAAATGTCAGTAAGCGTTCTGACTTCAGATCCAGAGCTATTCGCCGGATGAGTCCTTGATATTTCCTCTATTTCAGGCAATTTTCAGAATTTTTGAAAATTTCACTTTTTTGTGAAAATATCCACTAAATGAGGGAATAATATGTGTGAGGGTACCCCAGGAGAGTTCCAAATGAGTGTGGGTAGAATATATATCCCACGGGGGTAAAATTGAAAAAAGTTAAAAAAAATTTTTTGGGGGGGATTTAGTCATTTTTCCGGCGTTTATCAGACTTTCAGATAGGGGAAATGTCAGTGAGCATTCCGATTATAGTTCCAGAGCGATTCGCACAATGAGTCCTTGATTTTCAGTCGTTTTCAGCCAATTTTCTGGATTTTTCAAAATTTCACTTTTTTGTGAAAATATCCACTAAATGAGGGAATAATATGTGTGAGGGTACCCCAGGAGAGTTCCAAATGTGTTTGGGTAGAATATAGATCCCACGGGGGTAAAATTGAAAAAAGTTGAAAAAATTTTTTTTTTGGGATTTAGTCATTTTTCCGGCATTTATCAGACTTTCAGTTAGCAGAAATGTCAGTAAGCGTTCTGATTTCAGATCCAGAGCGATTCGCCGGATGAGTCATTGATATTTCGTCGTTTTCAGCCAATTTTGTGAATTTTTGAAAATTTCACTTTTTTTGTGAAAATATCCACTAAATGAGGGAATAATATGTGTGAAGGTACCCCAGGAGAGTTCCAAATGTGTGTGGGTAGAATATATATCACACGGGGGTAAAACTGAAAAAAGTTGAAAATTTTTTTTTTTTGATTTAGTCATTTTTCCGGCGTTTATCAGACTTTCAGATAGGGGAAATGTCAGTGAGCATACCGATTTCAGTTCCAGAGCAATTCGCCCAATGAGTCCTTGATATTTTGTCGTTTTCAGGCAATTTTCAGAATTTTTGAAAATTTCACTTTTTTGTGAAAATATCCACTAAATGAGGGAATAAAATGTGTGAGGGTACCCCAGGAGAGTTCCAAATGTGTGTGGGTAGAATATATATCCCACGGGGGAAAAATGTAAAAAAGTTGAAAAAATTTTTTTTTTGGACTTAAGTTATTTTTTCAGCGTTTATCAGACTTTCAGAGAGCGGAAATGTCAGTGAGCATTCCAATTTCAGTTCCAGAGCGATTCGCCCTATGAGTCCTTGATATTTAGTCGTTTTCAGCCAATTTTCTGGATTTTTGAAAATTTCACTTTTTTGTGAAAATATCCACTAAATGAGGGAATAATATGTGTGAGGGTACCCCAGGAGAGTTCCAAATGTGTGTGTGTAGAATATATATCCGACGGGGGTAAAATTGAAAAAAGTTGAAAAAAATATTTTTTTGGCCTGTCATTTTTCTGACGTTTATCAGACTTTCAGATAGGGGAAATGTCAGTGAGCGTTCCGATTTCAGTTCCAGAGCGATTCGCCCAATGAGTCCTTGATATTTAGTCGTTACAAGCCAATTTTCTGGATTTTTGAAAATTTCACTTTTTTGTGAAAATATCCACTAAATGAGGGAATAATATGTGTGAGCGTACGCCAGGAGAGTTCCAAATGTGTGTGTGGAGAATATATATCCAACGGGGGTAAAATTGAAAAAAGTTGACAAAAAATTTTTTTTAGACTTAGTCATTGTTCTGGCGTTTATCAGACTTTCAGATAGGGGAAATGTCAGTGAGCATTCCGATTTCAGTTCTAGAGCGATTCGCCCAATGAGTCCTTGATATTTAGTCGTTTTTAGCCAATTTTCTGGAATTTTGAAAATTTCACTTTTTTGTGAAAAGATTCACTAAATGAGGGAACAATATGTGTGAGGGTACCCCAGGAGAGTTCCAAATGTGTGTGGGTAGAATATATATCCCACGGGGGTAAAATTGAAAAAAGTTTAAAAAAATTTTTTTTTTTGGACTTAGTCATTTTTCTGGCGTTTTTCAGCCTTTCAGATAGGGGAAATGTCAGTGAGCGTTCCGATTTCAGTTCCAGAGCGATTCGCCCAATGAGTCCTTGATATTTAGTCGTTTTTAGCCAATTTTCTGGATTTTTGAAAATTTCACTTTTTTGTGAAAAGATTCACTAAATGAGGGAATAATATGTGTGGGGGTACCCCAGGAGAGTTCCAAATGTGTGTGTGTAGAATATATATCCGACGGGGGTAAAATTTAATAAAGTTGAAAAAAAATTTTTTTTGGACTGTCATTTTTCCGACGTTTATCAGACTTTCAGATAGGGGAAATGTCAGTGAGCATTCCAATTTCAGTTCCAGAGCGATTCGCCCAATGAGTCCTTGATATTTAGTCGTTTTTAGCCAATTTTCTGGATTCTTGAAAATTTCACTTTTTTGTGAAAATATCCACTAAATGAGGGAATAATATGTGTGAGGGTACCCCAGGAGAGTTCCAAATGTCTGGGTTTAGAATATATATCCGACGGGGGTAAAATTGAATAAAGTTGAAAAAAATTTTTTTTTGGTCTGTCATTTTTCCGACGTTTATCAGACTTTCAGATAGGGGAAATGTCAGTGAGCATTCCGATTTCAGTTCTAGAGCGATTCGCCCAATGAGTCCTTGATATTTAGTCGTTTTCAGCCAATTTTCTGGATTTTTGAACATTTCACTTTTTTGTGAAAATATCCAATAAATGAGGGAATAATATGTGTGAGGGCACCCCAGGAGAGTTCCAAATGTGTGTGGGGTGAATATATATCCCACGGGGGTAAAATTGAAAACAGTTTAAAAAAATTTTTTTTTGGACTTAGTCATTTTTCTGGCGTTTATCAGACTTTCAGACACGGGAAATGTCAGTGAGCGTTACGATTTCAGTTCCAGAGCGATTCGCCCAATGAGTCCTTGATATTTAGTCGTTTTCAGACAATTTTTTGGATTTTTGAAAATTTCACTTTTTTGTGAAAATATCCACTAAATGAGGGAATAATATGTGTGAGGGTACCCCAGGAGAGTTTCAAATGTGTGTGGGTAGAATATATATCCCACGGGGGTAAAATTGAAAAAAGTTGAAAAAAATTTTTTTTTGGACTGTCATTTTTCCGACGTTTATCAGACTTTCCAAAATGGGAAATGTCAGTGAGCATTCCAATTTCTTTTCCAGAGCGATTCGCCCTATGAGTCCTTGATATTTAGTCATTTTCAGCCAATTTTCTGGATTTTTGAAAATTTCACTTTTTTGTGAAAATATCCACTAAATGAGGGAATAATATGTGTGAGGGTACCCCAGGAGAGTTCCAAATGTGTGTGTCTATAATATATATCCCACGGGGGTAAAATTGAAAAAAGTTTAAAAAAATTTTTTTTTGGACTTAGTCATTTTTCCGGCGTTTATCAGACTTTCAGATAGGGGAAATGTCAGTGAGCATTCCGATTTCAGTTCCAGAGCGATTCGCCCAATGAGTCCTTGATATTTAGTCGTTTTCAGCCAATTTTTTGGATTTTTGAAAATTTCACTTTTTTTGTGAAAATATCCACTAAATGAGGGAATAATATGTGTGAGGGTACCCCAGGAGAGTTCCAAATGTGTGTGTTTAGAATATATATCCGACGGGGGTAAAATTGAATAAAGTTGAAAAAAATATTTTTTTGGCCTGTCATTTTTCCGACGTTTATCAGACTTTCAGATAGGGGAAATGTCAGTGAGCATTCCGATTTCAGTTCCAGAGCGATTCGCCCTATGAGTCCTTGATATTTAGTCGTTTTCAGCCAATTTTCTGGATTTTTGAACATTTCACTTTTTTGTGAAAATATCCAATAAATGAGGGAATAATATGTGTGAGAGTACCCCAGGAGAGTTCCAAATGTGTGTGGTTAGAATATATATCCCACGGGGTAAAATTGAAAAAAGTTTAAAAAAATTTTTTTTTTGGACTTAGTCATTTTTCTGGCGTTTATCAGACTTTCAGACAGGGGAAATGTCAGTGAGCGTTACGATTTCAGTTCCAGAGCGATTCGCCCTATGAGTCCTTGATATTTAGTCGTTTTCAGCCAATTTTCTGGATTTTTGAAAATTTCACTTTTTTGTGAAAATATCCACTAAATGAGGGAATAATATGTGTGAGGGTACCCCAGGAGAGTTCCAAATGTGTGTGTGTAGAATATATATCCCACGGGGGTAAAATTGAAAAAAGTTGAAAAAAATTTTTTTTTGGACTGTCATTTTTCCGACGTTTATCAGACTTTCCAAAATGGGAAATGTCAGTGAGCATTCCAATTTCTTTTCCAGAGCGATTCGCCCTATGATTCCTTGATATTTAGTCATTTTCAGCCAATTTTCTGGATTTTTGAAAATTTCACTTTTTTGTGAAAATATCCACTAAATGAGGGAATAATATGTGTGAGGGTACCCCAGGAGAGTTCCAAATGTGTGTGTCTATAATATATATCCCACGGGGGTAAAATTGAAAAAAGTTTAAAAAAATTTTTTTTTGGACTTAGTCATTTTTCCGGCGTTTATCAGACTTTCAGATAGGGGAAATGTCAGTGAGCATTCCAATTTCTTTTCCAGAGCGATTCGCCCTATGATTCCTTGATATTTAGTCATTTTCAGCCAATTTTCTGGATTTTTGAAAATTTCACTTTTTTGTGAAAATATCCACTAAATGAGGGAATAATATGTGTGAGGGTACCCCAGGAGAGTTTCAAATGTGTGTGGGTAGAATGTATATCCCACGGGGGTAAAATTGAAAAAAGTTGAAAAAAATTTTTTTTTGGACTGTCATTTTTCCGACGTTTATCAGACTTTCCAAAATGGGAAATGTCAGTGAGCATTCCAATTTCAGTTCCAGAGCGATTCGCCCTATGAGTCCTTGATATTTAGTCGTTTTCAGCCAATTTTCTGGATTTTTGAAAATTTCACTTTTTTGTGAAAATATCCACTAAATGAGGGAATAATATGTGTGAGGGTACCCCAGGAGAGTTCCAAATGTGTGTGTGTAGAATATATATCCGACGGGGGTAAAATTGAAAAAAGTTGAAAAAAATATTTTTTTGGCCTGTCATTTTTCTGACGTTTATCAGACTTTCAGATAGGGGAAATGTCAGTGAGCGTTCCGATTTCAGTTACAGAGCGATTCGCCCAATGAGTCCTTGATATTTAGTCGTTACAAGCCAATTTTCTGGATTTTTGAAAATTTCACTTTTTTGTGAAAATATCCACTAAATGAGGGAATAATATGTGTGAGGGTACGCCAGGAGAGTTCCAAATGTGTGTGTGGAGAATATATATCCAACGGGGGTAAAATTGAAAAAAGTTGACAAAAAATTTTTTTTAGACTTAGTCATTTTTCTGGCGTTTATCAGACTTTCAGATAGGGGAAATGTCAGTGAGCATTCCAATTTCAGTTCCAGAGCGATTCGCCCAATGAGTCCTTGATATTTAGTCGTTTTTAGCCAATTTTCTGGATTCTTGAAAATTTCACTTTTTTGTGAAAATATCCACTAAATGAGGGAATAATATGTGTGAGGGTACCCCAGGAGAGTTCCAAATGTCTGGGTTTAGAATATATATCCGACGGGGGTAAAATTGAATAAAGTTGAAAAAAATTTTTTTTTGGTCTGTCATTTTTCCGACGTTTATCAGACTTTCAGATAGGGGAAATGTCAGTGAGCATTCCGATTTCAGTTCTAGAGCGATTCGCCCAATGAGTCCTTGATATTTAGTCGTTTTCAGCCAATTTTCTGGATTTTTGAACATTTCACTTTTTTGTGAAAATATCCAATAAATGAGGGAATAATATGTGTGAGGGCACCCCAGGAGAGTTCCAAATGTGTGTGGGGTGAATATATATCCCACGGGGGTAAAATTGAAAACAGTTTAAAAAAATTTTTTTTTGGACTTAGTCATTTTTCTGGCGTTTATCAGACTTTCAGACAGGGGAAATGTCAGTGAGCGTTACGATTTCAGTTCCAGAGCGATTCGCCCAATGAGTCCTTGATATTTAGTCGTTTTCAGCCAATTTTCTGGATTTTTGAAAATTTCACTTTTTTGTGAAAATATCCACTAAATGAGGGAATAATATGTGTGAGGGTACCCCAGGAGAGTTCCAAATGTGTGTGGGAAGAATATATATCCCACGGGGGTAAAATTGAAAAAAGTTGAAAAAAATATTTTTTTGGCCTGTCATTTTTCCGACGTTTATCAGACTTTCAGATAGGGGAAATGTCAGTGAGCGTTACAATTTCAGTTCCAGAGCGATTCGCCCAATGAGTCCTTGATATTTAGTCGTTTTCAGCCAATTTTTTGGATTTTTGAAAATTTCACTTTTTTGTGAAAATATCCACTAAATGAGGGAATAATATGTGTGAGAGTACCCCAGGAGAGTTCCAAATGTGTGTGTGTAGAATATATATCCGACGGTGGTAAAATTGAATAAAGTTGAAAAAAATATTTTTTTGGCCTGTCATTTTTCCGACGTTTATCAGACTTTCAGATAGGGGAAATGTCAGTGAGCATTCCGATTTCAGTTCCAGAGCGATTCGCCCTATGAGTCCTTGATATTTAGTCGTTTTCAGCCAATTTTCTGGATTTTTGAACATTTCACTTTTTTGTGAAAATATCCAATAAATGAGGGAATTATATGTGTGAGGGTACCCCAGGAGAGTTCCAAATGTGTGTGGGTAGAATATATATCCCACGGGGGTAAAATTGAAAAAAGTTTAAAAAAATTTTTTTTTGGACTTAGTCATTTTTCTGGCGTTTATCAGACTTTCAGACAGGGGAAATGTCAGTGAGCGTTACGATTTCAGTTCCAGAGCGATTCGCCCAATGAGTCCTTGATATTTAGTCATTTTCAGCCAATTTTTTGGATTTTTGAAAATTTCACTTTTTTGTGAAAATATCCACTAAATGAGGGAATAATATGTGTGAGGGTACCCCAGGAGAGTTTCAAATGTGTGTGGGTAGAATATATATCCCACGGGGGTAAAATTGAAAAAAGTTGAAAAAAATTTTTTTTTGGACTGTCATTTTTCCGACGTTTATCAGACTTTCCAAAATGGGAAATGTCAGTGAGCATTCCAATTTCAGTTCCAGAGCGATTAGCCCTATGAGTCCTTGATATTTAGTCGTTTTCAGCCAATTTTCTGGATTTTTGAAAATTTCACTTTTTTGTGAAAATATCCACTAAATGAGGGAATAATATGTGTGAGGGTACCCCAGGAGAGTTCCAAATGTGTGTGTGTAGAATATATATCCGACGGGGGTAAAATTGAAAAAAGTTGAAAAAAATATTTTTTTGGCCTGTCATTTTTCTGACGTTTATCAGACTTTCAGATAGGGGAAATGTCAGTGAGCGTTCCGATTTCAGTTCCAGAGCGATTCGCCCAATGAGTCCTTGATATTTAGTCGTTACAAGCCAATTTTCTGGATTTTTGAAAATTTCACTTTTTTGTGAAAATATCCACTAAATGAGGGAATAATATGTGTGAGGGTACGCCAGGAGAGTTCCAAATGTGTGTGTGGAGAATATATATCCCACGGGGTAAAATTGAAAAAAGTTTAAAAAAATTTTTTTTTGGACTTAGTCATTTTTCCGGCGTTTATCAGACTTTCAGATAGGGGAAATGTCAGTGAGTATTCCGATTTCAGTTCCAGAGCGATTCGCCCAATGAGTCCTTGATATTTAGTCGTTTTCAGCCAATTTTTGGGATTTTTGAATATTTCACTTTTTTGTGAAAATATCCACTAAATGAGGGAATAATATGTGTGAGGGTACCCCAGGAGAGTTCCAAATGTGTGTGTGTAGAATATATATCCGACGGGGGTAAAATTGAATAAAGTTGAAAAAAATTTTTTTTGGGCCTGTCATTTTTTGACGTTTATCAGACCTTCAGATAGGGCAAAAATGTCAGTGAGCATTCCGATTTCAGTTCCAGAGCGATTCGCCCAATGAGTCCTTGATATTTAGTCGTTTTCAGCCAATTTTCTGGATTTTTGAAAATTTCACTTTTTTGAGAAAATATCCACTAAATGAGGGAATAATATGTGTGAGGGTACCCCAGGAGATTTCCAAATGTGTGTGTGTAGAATATATATCCGACGGGGGTAAAATTGAATAAAGTTGAAAAAATTTTTTTTTTGAACTGTCATTTTTCTGACGTTTATCAGACTTTGCAAAATGGGAAATGTCAGTGAGCATTCCAATTTCAGTTCCAGAGCGATTCGCCCAATGAGTCCATGATATTTAGTCGTTTTCAGCCAATTTTTGGGATTTTTGAATATTTCACTTTTTTGTGAAAATATCCACTAAATGAGGGAATAATATGTGTGAGAGTACCCCAGGAGAGTTCCAAATGTGTGTGGGTAGAATATATATCCCACGGGGGAAAAATTTAAAAAAAATTTTTTTTGGACTTAGTCATTTTTCCGACGTTTATCAGACTTTCAGATAGGGGAAATGTCAGTGAGCATTAAGATTTCAGTTCCAGAGCGATTCGCCCAATGAGTCCTTGATATTAAGTCGTTTTCAGCCAATTTTTTGGATTTTTGAAAATTTCACTTTTTTGTGAAAATATCCACTAAATGAGGGAATAATATGTGTGAGGGTACCCCAGGAGAGTTTCAAATGTGTGTGGGTAGAATATATATCCGACGGGGGTAAAATTGAAAAAAGTTGACAAAAATTTTCTTTTGGACTTAGTCATTTTTCCGACGTTTATCAGACTTTCAGATAGGGGAAATGTCAATGAACATTCCGATTACAGTTCCAGAGCGATTCGCCTAATGAGTCCTTGATATTTAGTCGTTTTCAGCCAATTTTCTGGATTTTTGAAAATTTCACTTTTTTGTGAAAATATCCACTAAATGAGGGAATAATATGTGTGAGGGTACGCCAGGAGAGTTCCAAATGTGTGTGTGTAGAATATATATCCGACGGGGGTAAAACTGAATAAAGTTGAAAAAATTTTTTTTGGGGGCCTGTCATTTTTCCGACGTTTATCAGACTTTCAGATAGGGGAAATGTCAGTGAGCATTCCGATTTCAGTTCCAGAGCGATTCGCCCAATGAGTCCTTGATATTTAGTCGTTTTCAGCCAATTTTCTGGATTTTTGAAAATTTCACTTTTTTGAGAAAATATCCACTAAATGAGGGAATAATATGTGTGAGGGTACCCCAGGAGAGTTCCAAATGTGTGTGGGTAGAATATATATCCCACGGGGGTAAAATTGAAAAAAGTTGACAAAATTTTTTTTTTTGACTTAGTCATTTTTCCGACGTTTATCAGACTTTCAGATAGGGGAAATGTCAGTGAGCATTCCGATTTCAGTTCCAGAGCGATTCGCCCAATGAGTCCTTGATATTTAGTCGTTTTCAGCCAATTTTCTGGATTTTTGAAAATTTCACTTTTTTGTGAAAATATCCAATAAATGAGGGAATAATATGTGTGAGGGTACCCCAGGAGAGTTCCAAATGTGTGTGGGTAGAATATATATCCCATGGGGGTAAAATTGAAAAAAGTTAAAAAAAATTTTTTTTGGACTTAGTCATTTTTCCGGCGTTTATCAGACTTTCAGATAAGGGAAATGTCAGTGAGCGTTCCGATTTCAGTTCCAGAGCGATTCGCCCAATCAGTCCTTGATATTTAGTCGTTTTCAGCCAATTTTTGGGATTTTTGAATATTTCACTTTTTTGTGAAAATATCCACTAAATGAGGGAATAATATGTGTGAGAGTACCCCAGGAGAGTTCCAAATGTGTGTGGGTAGAATATATATCCCATGGGGGTAAAATTGAAAAAAGTTTAAAAAAAATTTTTTTGGACTTAGTCATTTTTCCGGCGTTTTTCAGACTTTCAGATAGGGGAAATGTCAGTGAGCGTTCCGATTTCAGTTCCAGAGCGATTCGCCCAATGAGTCCATGTTATTTAGTCGTTTTCAGCCAATTTTCTGGATTTTTGAAAATTTCACTTTTTTGTGAAAATATCCACTAAATGAGGGAATAATATGTGCGAGGGTACCCCAGGAGAGTTTCAAATGTGTGTGGGTAGAATATATATCCCACGGGGGTAAAATTGAAAAAAGTTGAAAAACATTTTTTTTTGGACTTAGTCATTTATCTGACGTTTATCAGACTTTCATATAGGGGAAATGTCAGTGAGCATTCCGATTTCAGTTCCAGAGCGATTGGCCCATGAGTCCTTGTTATTTAGCCGTTTTCAGACAATTTTTTGGATTTTTGAAAATTTCACTTTTTTGTGAAAATATCCACTAAATGAGGGAATAATATGTGTGAGGGTACCCCAGGAGAGTTGCAAATGTGTGTGGGAAGAATATGTATCCCACGGGGGTAAAATTGAAAAAAATTTTTTTTTGGACTTAGTCATTTTTCCGGCGTTTATCAGACTTTCAGATAGGGAAAATATCAGTGAGCATCCCGATTTCAGTTCCAGAGTGATGCGCCCAATGACTCCTTGTTATTTAGTCGTTTTCAGCCAATTTTCTGGATTTTTGAAAATTTCACTTTTTTGTGAAAATATCCACTAAATGTGGGAATAATATGTGCGAGGGTTCCCCAGGAGAGTTCCAAATGTGTGTGGGTAGAATATATATTCCACGGGGGAAAAATTGAAAAAAGTTGAAAAAAAATTTTTTTTGGACTTAGTCATTTTTCCAGCGTTTATCAGACTTTCAGAGAGGGGAAATGTAAGTGAGCGTTCCGATTTCAGTTCCAGAGCGATTCGCCTAATGAATCCTTGATATTTAGTCGTTTTCAGCCAATTTTTGGGATTTTTAAAAATTTCACTTTTTTGTGAAAATATCCATTAAATGAGGAATAATATGTGCGAGGGTTCCCCAGGAGAGTTCCAAATGTGTGTGTGTAGAATATATATCCCACGGGGGTAAAATTGAAAAAAGTTGAAAAAAAATTTTTTTTGGACTTAGTCATTTTTCTGGCGTTTATCAGACTTTCAGATAGGGGAAATGTCAGTGAGCGTTCCGATTTCAGTTCCAGAGTGATTCTCCCAATGAGTCCATGTTATTTAGTCGTTTTCAGCCAATTTTCTGGATTTTTGAAAATTTCACTTTTTTGTGAAAATATCCACTAAATGAGGGAATAATATGTGTGAGGGTACCCCAGGAGACTTGCAAATGTGTGTGGGTAGAATATATATCCCACGGGGGTAAAATTGAAAAAAGTTGAAAAAAATTTTTTTTGTACTTAGTCATTTTTCTGGCGTTTATCAGACTTTCAGATAGGGGAAATGTAAGTGATCGTTCCGATTTCAGTTCCAGAGCGATTCGCCCAATGACTCCTTGTTATTTAGTCGTTTTCAGCCAATTTTCTGAATTTTTGAAAATTTCACTTTTTTGTGAAAATATCCACTAAATGAGGGAATAATATGCATGAGGGTACCCCAGGAAAGTTCCAAATGTGTGTGGGTAGAATATATATCCCACAGGGGTAAAATTTAAAAAAGTTGAAAAAAATTTTTTTTTGGACTTAGTCATTTTTCTGGCGTTTATCAGACTTTCATATAGGGGAAATGTCAGTGAGCGTTCCGGTTTCAGTTCCAGAGCGATTCGCCCAATAACTCCTTGTTATTTAGTCGTTTTCAGCCAATTTTCTGGATTTTTGAAAATGTCACTTTTTTGTGAAAATATCCACTAAATGAGGGAATAATATGTGTGAGGGTACCCCAGGAGAGTTGCAAATGTGTGTGGGTAGAATATATATCCCACGGGGGTAAAATTGAAAAAAGTTGAAAAAAATTTTTTTTGGACTTAGTCATTTTTCTGTCGTTTATCAGACTTTCAGATAGGGGAAATGTCAGTGAGCATTCCGGTTTCAGTTCCAGAGCGATTCGCCCAATGACTCCTTGTTATTTAGTCGTTTTCAGCCAATTTTCTGGATTTTTGAAAATTTCACTTTTTTGTGAAAATATCCACTAAATGAGGGAATAATATGAGTGAGGGTACCCCAGGAGAGTTCCAAATGTGTGTGGGTAGAATATATATCCCACGGGGGTAAAATTGAAAAAAGTAAAAAAAAAATTTTTTTTGGACTTAGTGATTTTTCCAACGTTTATCAGACTTTCAGATAGGGGAAATGTCAGTGAGCATTCCGATTTCAGTTTCAGAGCGATTCGCCCAATGAGTCCTTGATATTTAGTCGTTTTCAGCCAATTTTTTGGATTTTTGAAAATTTCACTTTTTTGTGAAAATATCCACTAAATGAGGGAATAATATGTGTGAGGGTACCCCAGGAGAGTTCCAAATGTGTGTGGGTAGAATATATATCCCACGGGGGTAAAATTGAAAAAAGTTGAAAAAAAAATTTTTTTGGACTTAGTCATTTTTCCGGCGTTTATCAGACTTTCAGATAGGGGAAATGTAAGTGAGCGTTCCGATTTCAGTTCCAGAGCGATTCGCCCAATGAGTCGCTGATATTTAGTCGTTTGCAGCCAATTTTTTGGATTTTTGAAAATTTCACTTTTTTGTGAAAATATCCACTAAATGAGGGAATAATATGTGTGAGGGTACCCCAGGAGAGTTCCAAATGTGTGTGGGAAGAATATGTATCCCACGGGGGTAAAATTGAAAAAGTTGAAAAAAAATATTTTTTGGACTTAGTCATTTTTCCGACGTTTATCAGACTTTCAGATAGGGGAAATGTCAGTCAGCATTCCGATTTCAGTTCCAGAGTGATTCGCCCAATGAGTCCTTGTTATTTAGTCGTTTTCAGCCAATTTTTTGGATTTTTGAAAATTTCACTTTTTTGTGAAAATATCCAATAAATGAGGGAATAATATGTGTGAGGGTACCCCAGGAGAGTTCCAAATGTGTGTGGGAAGAATATGTATCCCACGGGGTTAAAATTGAAAAAGTTGAAAAAAAATTTTTTTTGGACTTAGTCATTTTTCCGGCGTTTATCAGACTTTCAGATAGGGGAAATGTCAGTGAGCGTTCCGATTTCAGTTCCAGACCGATTCGCCCAATGAGTCCTTGTTATTTAGTCGTTTTCAGCCAATTTTCTGGATTTTTGAAAATTTCACTTTTTTGTGAAAATATCCACTAAATGAGGGAATAATATGTGTGAGGGTACCCCAGGAGAGTTGCAAATGTGTGTGGGTAGAATATATATCCCACGGGGGTAAAATTGAAAAAAGTTGAAAAAAATTTTTTTGGGACTTAGTCATTTTTCTGGCGTTTATCAGACTTTCAGATAGGGGAAATGTAAGTGATCGTTCCGATTTCAGTTCCAGAGCGATTCGCCCAATGACTCCTTGTTATTTAGTCGTTTTCAGCCAATTTTCTGAATTTTTGAAAATTTCACTTTTTTGTGAAAATATCCACTAAATGAGGGAATAATATGCATGAGGGTACCCCAGGAGAGTTCCAAATGTGTGTGGGTAGAATATATATCCCACAGGGGTAAAATTTAAAAAAGTTGAAAAAAATTTTTTTTTGGACTTAGTCATTTTTCCGGCGTTTATCAGACTTTCAGATAGGGGAAATGTCAGTGAGCGTTCCGATTTCAGTTCCAGAGTGATTCGCCCAATGAATCCTTGATATTTAGTAGTTTTCAGCCAATTTTTTGGATTTTTAAAAATTTCACTTTTTTGTGAAAATATCCACTAAATGAGGGAATAATATGTGTGAGGGTACCCCAGGAGAGTTCCAAATGTGTGTGGGTAGAATATATATCCCACGGGGGGTAAAAATTGAAAAAGTTAAAAAAAAATTTTTTTTGGACTTAGTGATTTTTCTGACGTTTATCAGACTTTCAGATAGGGGAAATGTCAGTGAGCATTCCGATTTCAGTTCCAGAGCGATTCGCCCAATGAGTCCTTGTTATTTAGTCTTTTTCAGCCAATTTTTTGGATTTTTGAAAATTTCACTTTTTTGTGAAAATATCCACTAAATGAGGGAATAATATGTGTGAGGGTACCCCAGGAGAGTTCCAAATGTGTGTGTGTAGAATATATATCCCACGGGGGTAAAATTGAAAAAGTTGAAAAAAAATTTTTTTTGGACTTAGTCATTTTTCCGGCGTTTATCAGACTTTCAGATAGGGGAAATGTCAGTGATCATTCCGATTTCAGTTCCAGAGCGATTCGCGCAATGAGTCCTTGATATTTAGTCGTTTTCAGCCAATTTTCTGGATTTTTGAAAATTTCACTTTTTTGTGAAAATATCCACTAAATGAGGGAATAATATGTGTGAGGGTACCCCAGGAGAGTTCGAAATGTTTGTGGGTAGAATAAATATCCCACGGGGGGTAAAATTGAAAAAGTAAAAAAAAAAATTTTTTTGGACTTAGTGATTTTTCTGACGTTTATCAGACTTTCAGATAGGGGAAATGTCAGTTAGCATTCCGATTTCAGTTCCAGAGCGATTCGCCCAATGAGTTCTTGTTATTTAGTCGTTTTCAGCCAATTTTTTGGATTTTTGAAAATTTCACATTTTTGTGAAAATATCCACTAAATGAGGGAATAATATGTGTGAGGGTACCCCAGGAG
Source organism: Phyllobates terribilis (assembly GCF_046119375.1). Taxonomy (NCBI): domain Eukaryota; kingdom Metazoa; phylum Chordata; class Amphibia; order Anura; family Dendrobatidae; genus Phyllobates; species Phyllobates terribilis. Next base: position 14,495,960 of record NW_027362775.1, on the reverse strand, counting down.
AGTTCCAAATGTGTGTGGGAAGAATATATGTCCCACGGGGGTAAAATTGAAAAGAGTTAAAAAAAATTTTTTTTTGGACTCAGTCATTTTTCTGGCGTTTATCAGACTTTCAGATAGAGGAAATGTAAGTGAGCGTTCCGATTTCAGTTCCAGAGCGATTCGCCCAATGAATCCTTGATATTTAGTCGTTTTCAGGCAATTTTCTGGATTTTTAAAAATTTCACTTTTTTGTGAAAATATCCACTAAATGAAGGAATAATATGTGTGAGGGTACCCCAGGAGAGTTCCAAATGTGTGTGGGAAGAATATATGTCCCACGGGGGTAAAATTGAAAAGAGTTAAAAAAAAAATTTTTTTGGACTTAGTGATTTTTCTGCCGTTTATCAGACTTTCAGATAGGGAAAATATCAGTGAGCGTTCCGATTTCAGTTCCATAGCGATGCGCCCAATGACCCCTTGTTATTTAGTCGTTTTCAGCCAATTTTCAGAATTTTTGAAAATTTCACTTTTTTTGTGAAAATATCCACTAAATGAGGAATAATATGTGTGAGGGTACCCCAGGAGAGTTCCAAATGTGTGTGGGTAGAATATATATCCCACGGGGGGTAAAATTGAAAAAATTTAAAAAAAAATTTCTTTTGGACATAGTGATTTTTCTGGCGTTTATCAGACTTTCAGATAGGGGAAATGTTATAGAGCGTTCCGGTTTCAGTTCCAGAGCGATTCGCCCAATGAGTCCTTGTTATTTAGTCGTTTTCAGCCAATTTTTTGGATTTTTGAAAATTTCACTTTTTTGTGAAAATATCCACTAAATGAGGGAATAATATGTGTGAGGGTACCCCAGGAGAGTTCCAAATGTGTGTGGGTAGAATATATATCCCACGGGGGTAAAATTGAAAAAAGTTTAAAAAAATTTTTTTCTGGACTTAGTCATTTTTCGGGCGTTTATCAGACTTTCAGATAGGGGAAATGTCAGTGAGCGTTCCGATTTCAGGTCCAGAGAGATTCTCCCAATGAGTCCTTGTTATTTAGTCGTTTTCAGCCAATTTTCTGGATTTTTGAAAATTTCACTTTTTTGTGAAAATATCCACTAAATAAATGAGGGAATAATATGTGTGAGGGTACCCCAGGAGAGTTCCAAATGTGTGTGGGTAGAATATATATCCCACGGGGGTTAAAATTGAAAAAGTTAAAAAAAAAATTTTTTTTGGACTTAGTGATTTTTCTGACGTTTATCAGACTTTCAGATAGGGGAAATGTCAGTGAGCATTCTGATTTCAGTTCCAGAGCGATTCGCCCAATGAGTCCTTGTTATTTAGTCGTTTTCAGCCAATTTTCTGGATTTTTGAAAATTTCACTTTTTTGTGAAAATATCCACTAAATGAGGGAATAATATGTGTGAGGGTACCCCAGGAGAGTTCCAAATGTGTGTGGGTAGAATATATATCCCACGGGGGTAAAATTGAAAAAAGTTGAAAAAAATTTTTTTTTAGTGTTAGTCATTTTTCCGACGTTTATCAGACTTTCAGATAGGGGAAATGTCAGTGAGCATTTCCATTTCAGTTCCAGAGCGATTCGCTCAATGAGTCCTTGTTATTTAGTAGTTTTCAGCCAATTTTCTGGATTTTTGAAAATTTCACTTTTTTATGAAAATATCCACTAAATGAGGGAATAATATGTGTGAGGGTACCCCAGGAGAGTTCCAAATGTGTGTGGGTAGAATATATATCCCACGGGGGTAAAATTGAAAAAATTTTAAAAAAATTTTTTTTTGGACTTAGTGATGTTTCTGGCGTTTATCAGACTTTCAGATAGGGGAAATGTCAGTGAGCGTTCCGGTTTCAGTTCCAGAGCGATTCGCCCAATGACTCCTTGTTATTTAGTCGTTTCCAGCCAATTTTCTGGATTTTTGAAAATTTCACTTTTTTGTGAAAATATCCACTAAATGAGGGAATAATATGTGTGAGGGTACCCCAGGAGAGTTCCAAATGTGTGTGGGTAGAATATATATCCCACGGGGGTAAAATTGAAAAAAGTTGAAAAAAATTTTTTTTTGGACTTAGTCATTTTTCCGGCGTTTATCAGACTTTCAGATAGGGGAAATGTCAGTGAGCATTCCGATTTCAGTTCCAGAGCGATTCGCCCAATGAGTCCTTGTTATTTAGTCGTTTTCAGCCAATTTTTTGGATTTTTGAAAATTTCACTTTTTTTTGAAAATATCCACTAAATGAGGGAATAATATGTGTGAGGGTACCTCAGGAGAGTTCCAAATGTGTGTGGGTAGAATATATATCCCACGGGGGGTAAAATTGAAAAAATTTAAAAAAAAATTTCTTTTGGACTTAGTGATTTTTCTGGCGTTTATCAGACTTTCAGATAGGGGAAATGTTAGAGAGCGTTCCGGTTTCAGTTCCAGAGCGATTCGCCCAATGACTCCTTGTTATTTAGTCGTTTTCAGCCAATTTTCTGGATTTTTGAAAATTTCACTTTTTTGTGAAAATATCCACTAAATGAGGGAATAATATGTGTGAGGGTACCCCAGGAGAGTTCCAAATGTGTGTGGGTAGAATATATATCCCACGGGGGGTAAAATTGAAAAAGTTAAAAAAAAGTTTTTTTTGGACTTAGTGATATTTCTGACGTTTATCAGACTTTCAGATAGGGGAAATGTCAGTGAGCATTCTGATTTCAGTTCCAGAGCGATTCGCCCAATGAGTCCTTGTTATTTAGTCGTTTTCAGCCAATTTTCTGGATTTTTGAAAATTTCACTTTTTTGTGAAAATATCCACTAAATGAGGGAACAATATGTGTGAGGGTACCCCAGGAGAGTTCCAAATGTGTGTGGGTAGAATATATATCCCACGGGGGTAAAATTGAAAAAAGTTGAAAAAAATTTTTTTTTGGTCTTAGTCATTTTTCTGACGTTTATCAGACTTTCAGATAGGGGAAATGTCAGTGAGCATTTCCATTTCAGTACCAGAGCGATTCGCTCAATGAGTCCTTGTTATTTAGTAGTTTTCAGCCAATTTTCTGGATTTTTGAAAATTTCACTTTTTTATGAAAATATCCACTAAATGAGGGAATAATATGTGTGAGGGTACCCCAGGAGAGTTCCAAATGTGTGTGGGTAGAATATATATCCCACGGGGGTAAAATTGAAAAAATTTAAAAAAAATTTTTTTTTGGACTTAGTGATTTTTCTGGCGTTTATCAGACTTTCAGATAGGGGAAATGTCAGTGAGCGTTCCGGTTTCAGTTCCAGAGCGATTCGCCCAATGACTCCTTGTTATTTAGTCGTTTTCAGCCAATTTTCTGGATTTTTGAAAATTTCACTTTTTTGCGAAAATATCCACTAAATGAGGGAATAATATGTGTGAGGGTACCCCAGGAGAGTTCCAAATGTGTGTGGGTAGAATATATATCCCACGGGGGTAGAATTGAAAAAAGTTGAAAAAAATTTTTTTTTGGACTTAGTCATTTATCCGACTTTTATCAGACTTTCAGATAGGGGAAATGTCAGTGAGCATTCCGATTTCAGTTCCAGAGCGATTCGCCCAATGAGTCCTTGTTATTTAGTCGTTTTCAGCCAATTTTTTGGATTTTTGAAAATTTCACTTTTTTGTGAAAATATCCACTAAATGAGGGAATAATATGTGTGAGGGTACCCCAGGAGAGTTCCAAATGTGTGTGGGTAGAATATATATCCCACGGGGGGTAAAATTGAAAAAGTTAAAAAAAAATTTTTTTTGGACTTAGTGATTTTTCCGACGTTTATCAGACTTTCAGATAGGGGAAATGTCAGTGAGCACTCCGATTTCAGTTCCAGAGCGATTCGACCAATGAGTCCTTGTTATTTAGTCGTTTTCAGCCAATTTTTTGGATTTTTGAAAATTTCACTTTTTTGTGAAAATATCCACTAAATGAGGGAATAATATGTGTGAGGGTACCCCAGGAGAGTTCCAAATGTGTGTGTGTAGAATATGTATCCCATGGGGGTAAAATTGAAAAAAGTTGAAAAAAAATTTTTTTTGGACTTAGTCATTTTTCCGGCGTTTATCAGACTTTCAGATAGGGGAAATGTCAGTGAGCATTCCGATTTCAGTTCCAGAACGATTTGCCCAATGAGTCCATGTTATTTAGTCGTTTTCAGCCAATTTTTTGGATTTTTGAAAATGTCACTTTTTTGTGAAAATATCCACTAAATGAGGGAATAATATGTGTGAGGGTATCCCAGGAGAGTTCTAAATGTGTGTGGGAAGAATATGTATCCCACGGGGGTAAAATTGAAAAAGTTGAAAAAAATTTTTTTTTGGACTTAGTCATTTTTCCGGCGTTTATCAGACTTTCAGATAGGGGAAATGTCAGTGAGCGTTCCGATTTCAGTTCCAGAGCGATTCGCCCAATGAGTCCTTGATATTTAGTCGTTTTCAGCCAATTTTCTGGATTTTTGAAAATTTCACTTTTTTGTGAAAATATCCACTAAATGAGGGAATAATATGTGTGGTGTGAGGGTACCCCAGGAGAGTTCCAAATGTGTGTCGGTAGAATATATATCCCACGGGGGGTAAAATTGAAAAAGTTAAAAAAAATTTTTTTTTGTACTTAGTGATTTTTCTGACGTTTATCAGACTTTCAGATAGGGGAAATGTCAGTGAGCATTCCGATTTCAGTTCCAGAGCGATTCGCCCAATGAGTTCTTGTTATTTAGTCGTTTTCAGCCAATTTTTTGGATTTTTGAAAATTTCACATTTTTGTGAAAATATCCACTAAATGAGGGAATAATATGTGTGAGGGTACCCCAGGAGAGTTCCAAATGTGTGTGGGTAGAATATATATCCCACGGGGGTAAAATTGAAAAAAGTTGAAATAAATTTTTTTTTGGAGAATTAGTCATTTTTCCGACGTTTATCAGACTTTCAGATAGGGGAAATGTCAGTGAGCATTCTGATTTCAGTTCCAGAGCGATTCGCCCAATGAGTCCTTGTTATTTAGTCGTTTTCAGCCAATTTTCTGGATTTTTGAAAATTTCACTTTTTTGTGAAAATATCCACTAAATGAGGGAATAATATGTGTGAGGGTAACCCAGGAGAGTTCCAAATGTGTGTGGGTAGAATATATATCCCACGGGGGTAAAATTGAAAAAAGTTGAAAAAAATTTTTTTTTGGACTTAGTCATTTTTCCGACGTTTATCAGACTTTCAGATAGGGGAAATGTCAGTGAGCATTCCGATTTCAGTTCCAGAGCGATTCGCCCAATGAGTCCTTGTTATTTAGTCGTTTTCAGCCAATTTTCTGGATTTTTGAAAATTTCACTTTTTTGTGAAAATATCCACTAAATGAGGGAATAATATGTGTGAGGGTACCCCAGGAGAGTTCCAAATGTGTGTGGGAAGAATATGTATCCCACGGGGGTAAAATTGAAAAAGTTGAAAAAAATTTTTTTTTGGACTGTCATTTTTCCGGTGTTTATCAGACTTTCAGATAGGGGAAATGTCAGTGAGCATTTCGATTTCAGTTCCAGAGTGATTCTCCCAATGAGTCCTTGTTATTTAGTCGTTTTCAGCCAATTTTCTGGATTTTTGAAAATTTCACTTTTTTGTGAAAATATCCACTAAATGAGGGAATAATATGTGTGAGGGTAACCCAGGAGAGTTCCAAATGTGTGTGGGTAGAATATATATCCCACGGGGGTAAAATTGAAAAAAGTTGAAAAAAATTTTTTTTTGGACTTAGTCATTTTTCCGACGTTTATCAGACTTTCAGATAGGGGAAATGTCAGTGAGCATTCCGATTTCAGTTCCAGAGCGATTCGCCCAATGAGTCCTTGTTATTTAGTCGTTTTCAGCCAATTTTCTGGATTTTTGAAAATTTCACTTTTTTGTGAAAATATCCACAAAATGAGGGAATAATATGTGTGAGGGTACCCCAGGAGAGTTCCAAATGTGTGTGGGAAGAATATATATGACACGGGGGTAAAATTGAAAAAAGTTGAAATCATTTTTTTTTTGGATTTAGTCATTTTTCTGCCGTTTATCAGACTTTCAGATAGGGGAAATGTCAGTGAGCATTCCGATTTCAGTTCCAGAGCGATTCGCCCAATGACTCCTTGTTATTTAGTCGTTTTCAGCCAATTTTCTGGATTTTTGAAAATTTCACTTTTTTGTGAAAATATCCACTAAATGAGGGAATAATATGTGTGAGGGTACCCCAGGAGAGTTCCAAATGTGTGTGGGAAGAATATGTATCCCACGGGGGTAAAATTGAAAAAAGTTGAAAAAATTTTTTTTTTGGACTTAGTCATTTTTCCGGTGTTTATCAGACTTTCAGATAGGGGAAATGTCAGTGAGCATTCCGATTTCAGTTCCAGAGCGATTCGCCCAATGAGTCCTTGTTATTTAGTCGTTTTCAGCCAATTTTCTGGATTTTTGAAAATTTCACTTTTTTGTGAAAATATCCACTAAATGAGGGAATAATATGTGTGAGGGTACCCCAGGAGAGTTCAAAATGTGTGTGGGTAGAATATATATCCGACGGGGGTAAAATTGAAAAAAGTTGAAAAAAATTTTTTTTTAGACTTAGTCATTTTTCCGACGTTTATCAGACTTTCAGATAGGGGAAATGTCAGTGAGCATTCCGATTTCAGTTCCAGAGCGATTCGCCCAATGAGTCCTTGTTATTTAGTCGTTTTCAGCCAATTTTCTGGATTTTTTAAAATTTCACTTTTTTGTGAAAATATCCACTAAATGAGGGAATAAATAATATGTGTGAGGGTACCCCAGGAGAGTTCCAAATGTGTGTGTGTAGAATATATATCCCACGGGGGTAAAATTGAAAAAAGTTGAAAAAAATTTTTTTTTGGACTTAGTCATTTTTCCGCCGTTTATCAGACTTTCAGATAGGGGAAATGTCAGTGAGCATTCCGATTTCAGTTCCAGAGCAATTCTCCCAATGAGTCCTTGATATTTAGTCGTTTTCAGCCAATTTTTTGGATTTTTGAAAATTTCACTTTTTTGTGAAAATATCCACTAAATGACGGAATAATATGTGTGAGCGTACCCCAGGAGAGTTCCAAATGTGTGTGGGTAGAATATATATCCCACGGGGGTAAAATTGAAAAAAGTTGAAAAAATTTTTTTTTGGGGGAATTAGTCATTTTTCCGACATTTATCAGACTTTCAGATAGGGGAAATGTCAGTGAGCATTCCGATTTCAGTTCCAGAGCGATTCGCCAATGAGTCCTTGTTATTTAGTCGTTTTCAGCCAATTTTCTGGATTTTTGAAAATTTCACTTTTTTGTGAAAATATCCACTAAATGAGGGAATAATATGTGTGAGGGTACCCCAGGAGAGTTCCAAATGTGTGTGGGAAGAATATGTATCCCACGGGGGTAAAATTGAAAAAGTTGAAAAAAATTTTTTTTTGGACTGTCATTTTTCCGGTGTTTATCAGACTTTCAGATAGGGGAAATGTCAGTGAGCATTTCGATTTCAGTTCCAGAGTGATTCTCCCAATGAGTCCTTGTTATTTAGTCGTTTTCAGCCAATTTTCTGGATTTTTGAAAATTTCACTTTTTTGTGAAAATATCCACTAAATGAGGGAATAATATGTGTGAGGGTACCCCAGGAGAGTTCCAAATGTGTGTGGGTAGAATATATATCCCACGGGGGTAAAATTGAAAAAAGTTATAAAAATTTTTTTTTTGGACTTAGTGATTTTTCTTGCGTTTATCAGACTTTCAGATAGGGGAAATGTCAGTGAGCATTCCGATTTCAGTTCCAGAGTGATTCGCCCAATGACTCCTTGTTATTTAGTCGTTTTCAGCCAATTTTCTGGATTTTTGAAAATTTCACTTTTTTGTGAAAATATCCACTAAATGAGGGAATAATATGTGTGAGGGTAACCCAGGAGAGTTCCAAATGTGTGTGGGTAGAATATATATCCCACGGGGGTAAAATTGAAAAAAGTTGAAAAAAATTTTTTTTTGGACTTAGTCATTTTTCCGACGTTTATCAGACTTTCAGATAGGGGAAATGTCAGTGAGCATTCCGATTTCAGTTCCAGAGCGATTCGCCCAATGAGTCCTTGTTATTTAGTCGTTTTCAGCCAATTTTCTGGATTTTTGAAAATTTCACTTTTTTGTGAAAATATCCACAAAATGAGGGAATAATATGTGTGAGGGTACCCCAGGAGAGTTCCAAATGTGTGTGGGAAGAATATATATCCCACGGGGGTAAAATTGAAAAAAGTTGAAATCATTTTTTTTTTGGATTTAGTCATTTTTCTGCCGTTTATCAGACTTTCAGATAGGGGAAATGTCAGTGAGCATTCCGATTTCAGTTCCAGAGCGATTCGCCCAATGACTCCTTGTTATTTAGTCGTTTTCAGCCAATTTTCTGGATTTTTGAAAATTTCACTTTTTTGTGAAAATATCCACTAAATGAGGGAATAATATGCGTGAGGGTACCCCAGGAGAGTTCCAAATGTGTGTGGGAAGAATATGTATCCCACGGGGATAAAATTGAAAAAAGTTGAAAAAATTTTTTTTTTGGACTTAGTCATTTTTCCGGTGTTTATCAGACTTTCAGATAGGGGAAATGTCAGTGAGCATTCCGATTTCAGTTCCAGAGCGATTCGCCCAATGAGTCCTTGTTATTTAGTCGTTTTCAGCCAATTTTCTGGATTTTTGAAAATTTCACTTTTTTGTGAAAATATCCACTAAATGAGGGAATAATATGTGTGAGGGTACCCCAGGAGAGTTCCAAATGTGTGTGGGTAGAATATATATCCCACTGGTGTAAAATTGAAAAAAGTTGAAAAAAATTTTTTTGGGGACTTAGTCATTTTTCTGGCGTTTATCAGACTTTCAGATAGGGGAAATGTAAGTGAGCGTTCCGATTTCAGTTCCAGAGCGATTCGCCCAATGACTCCTTGTTATTTAGTCGTTTTCAGCCAATTTTCTGGATTTTTGAAAATTTCACTTTTTTGTGAAAATATCCACTAAATGAGGGAATAATATGTGTGAGGGTACCCCAGGAGAGTTCCAAATGTGTGTGCGTAGAATATATATCCCACGGGGGTAAAATTGAAAAAAGTTGAAAAAAATTTTTTTTTGGACTTAGTCATTTTTCCGACGTTTATCAGACTTTCAGATAGGGGAAATGTCAGTGAGCATACCGATTTCAGTTCCAGAGCGATTCGCCCAATGAGTCCTTGTTATTTAGTCGTTTTCAGCCAATTTTCTGGATTTTTGAAAATTTCACTTTTTTGTGAAAATATCCACTAAATGGATATTTAATATGTGTGAGGGTACCCCAGGAGAGTTCCAAATGTGTGTGGGTAGAATATATATCCCACGGGGGAAAAATTGAAAAAAGTTGAAAACATTTTTTTTTTGGACTGTCATTTTTCCAACGTTTATCAGACTTTCAGATAGGGGAAATGTCAGTGAGTGTTCCGATTTCAGTTCCAGAGCGATTCGCCTAATGAGTCCTTGTTATTTAGTCGTTTTCAGCCAATTTTCTGGATTTTTTAAAATTTCACTTTTTTGTGAAAATATCCACTAAATGAGGGAATAATATGTGTGAGGGTACCCCAGGAGAGTTCCAAATGTGTGTGGGTAGAATATATATCCCATTGGTGTACAATTGAAAAAAGTTGAAAAAAATTTTTTTGGGGACTTAGTCATTTTTCTGACGTTTATCAGACTTTCAGATAGGGGAAATGTAAGTGAGCGTTCTGATTTCAGTTCCAGAGCGATTCGCCCAATGAGTCCTTGATATTTTGTCGTTTTCAGCCAATTTTCTGGATTTTTGAAAATTTCACTTTTTTGTGAAAATATCCACTAAATGAGGGAATAATATGTGTGAGGGTACCCCAGGAGAGTTCCAAATGTGTGTGGGTAGAATATATATCCCACGGGGGTAAAATTCAAAAAAGTAAAAAAAAAATTTTTTGGGACTTAGTGATTTTTCTGGCGTTTATCAGACTTTCAGATAGGGGAAATGTCAGTGAGCGTTCCGATTTCAGTTCCAGAGCGATTCGCCCAATGACTCCTTGTTATTTAGTTGTTTTCAGCCAATTTTCTGGATTTTTGAAAATTTCACTTTTTTGTGAAAATATCCACTAAATGAGGGAATAATATGTGTGAGGGTACCCCAGGAGAGTTCCAAATGTGTGTGGGTAGAATATATATCCCACGGGGGTAAAATTGAGAAAAGTAAAAAAAAAATTTTTTTTGGACTTAGTCATTTTTCTGGCGTTTATCAGACTTTCAGATAGGGGAAATGTCAGTGAGCGTTCCGATTTCAGTTCCAGAGTGATTCTCCCAATGAGTCCTTGTTATTTAGTCGTTTTCAGCCAATTTTCTGGATTTTTGAAAATTTCACTTTTTTGTGAAAATATCCACTAAATGGATATTTAATATGTGTGAGTGTACCCCAGGAGAGTTCCAAATGTGTGTGGGTAGAATATATATCCCACGGGGGAAAAATTGAAAAAAGTTGAAAACATTTTTTTTTTGGACTTAGTCATTTTTCCAGCGTTTATCAGACTTTCAGTTAGGGAAATTTCAGTGAGCGTTCCAATTTCAGTTCCAGAGCGATTCGCCCAATGAGTCCTTGATATTTAGTAGTTTTCAGCCAATTTTCTGGATTTTGAAAATTTCACTTTTTTTGTGAAAATATCCACTAAATGAGGGAATAATATGTGTGAGGGTACCCCAGGAGAGTTCCAAATGTGTGTGGGTAGAATATATATCCGACGGGGGTAAAATTGAAATAAGTTTAAAAAAATTTTTTTTTGGACTTAGTCATTTTTCCGACGTTTATCAGACTTTCAGATAGGGGAAATGTCAGTGAGCATTCCGATTTCAGTTCCAGAGCGATTCGCCCAATGAGTCCTTGTTATTTAGTCGTTTTCAGCCAATTTTCTGGATTTTTGAAAATTTCACTTTTTTGTGAAAATATCCACTAAATGAGGGAATAATATGTGTGAGGGTACCCCAGGAGAGTTCCAAATGTGTGTGGGAAGAATATATATCCCACGGGGGTAAAATTGAAAAAAGTTGAAAAAATTTTTTTTTTGGACTAAGTCATTTTTCCGAAGTTTATCAGACTTTCAGGTAGGGGAAATGTCAGTGAGCATTCCGATTTCAGTTCCAGAGCGATTCGCCCAATGAGTCCTTGTTATTTAGTCGTTTTCAGCCAATTTTCTGGATTTTTTAAAATTTCACTTTTTTGTGAAAATATCCACTAAATGAGGGAATAATATGTGTGAGGGTACCCCAGGAGAGTTCCAAATGTGTGTGGGTAGAATATATATCCCACTGGTGTAAAATTGAAAAAAGTTGAAAAAATTTTTTTTGGGGACTTAGTCATTTTTCTGGCGTTTATCAGACTTTCAGATAGGGGAAATGTAAGTGAGCGTTCCGATTTCAGTTCCAGAGCGATTCGCCCAATGACTCCTTGTTATTTAGTCGTTTTCAGCCAATTTTCTGGATTTTTGAAAATTTCACTTTTTTGTGAAAATATCCACTAAATGAGGGAATAATATGTGTGAGGGTACCCCAGGAGAGTTCCAAATGTGTGTGCGTAGAATATATATCCCACGGGGGTAAAATTGAAAAAAGTAAAAAAAAAATTTTTTTGGGACGTAGTGATTTTTCTGGCGTTTATCAGACTTTTAGATAGGGGAAATGTCAGTGAGCGTTCCGATTTCAGTTCCAGAGCGATTCGCCCAATGACTCCTTGTTATTTAGTCGTTTTCAGCCAATTTTCTGGATTTTTGAAAATTTCACTTTTTTGTGAAAATATCCACTAAATGAGGGAATAATATGTGTGAGGGTACCCCAGGAGAGTTCCAAATGTGTGTGGGTAGAATATATATCCCACGGGGATAAAATTGAAAAAAGTTTAAAAAAAATTTTTTTTGGACTTAGTCATTTTTCCGGCTTTTATCAGACTTTCAGATAGGGGAAATGTCCGTGAGCGTTCCGATTTCAGTTCCAGAGTGATTCTCCCAATGAGTCCTTGTTATTTAGTCGTTTTCAGCCAATTTTCTGGATTTTTGAAAATTTCACTTTTTTGTGAAAATATCCACTAAATGGATATTTAATATGTGTGAGGGTACCCCAGGAGAGTTCCAAATGTGTGTGGGTAGAATATATATCCCACGGGGGAAAAATTGAAAAAAGTTGAAAACATTTTTTTTTTGGACTGTCATTTTTCCAGCGTTTATCAGACTTTCAGATAGGGGAAATGTCAGTGAGTGTTCCGATTTCAGTTCCAGAGCGATTCGCCTAATGAGTCCTTGTTATTTAGTCGTTTTCAGCCAATTTTCTGGATTTTTTAAAATTTCACTTTTTTGTGAAAATATCCACTAAATGAGGGAATAATATGTGTGAGAGTACCCCAGGAGAGTTCCAAATGTGTGTGGGTAGAATATATATCCCACTGGTGTACAATTGAAAAAAGTTGAAAAAAATTTTTTTGGGGACTTAGTCATTTTTCAGGCGTTTATCAGACTTTCAGATAGGGGAAATGTAAGTGAGCGTTCCGATTTCAGTTCCAGAGCGATTCGCCCAATGAGTCCTTGATATTTTGTCGTTTTCAGCCAATTTTCTGATTTTTGAAAATTGCACTTTTTTTGTGAAAATATCCACTAAATGAGGGAATAATATGAGTGAGGGTACCCCAGGAGAGTTCCAAATGTGTGTGGGTAGAATATATATCCCACGGGGATAAAATTGAAAAAAGTTAAAAAAATTTTTTTTTTGGACTTAGTCATTTTTCCAACGTTTATCAGACTTTCAGATAGGGGAAATGTCACTGAGCATTCCGATTTCAGTTCCAGAGCGATTCGCCCAATGAGTCCTTGTTATTTAGTCATTTTCAGCCAATTTTCTGGATTTTTGAAAATTTCACTTTTTTGTGAAAATATCCACTAAATGAGGGAATAATATGTGTGAGGGTACCCCAGGAGAGTTCCAAATGTGTGTGGGTAGAATATATATCCGACGGGGGTAAAATTGAAAAAAGTTGAAAAAAATTTTTTTTTGGACTTAGTCATTTTTCCGACGTTTATCAGACTTTCAGATAGGGGAAATGTCAGTGAGTGTTCCGATTTCAGTTCCAGAGCGATTCGCCTAATGAGTCCTTGTTATTTAGTCATTTTCAGCCAATTTTCTGGATTTTTTAAAATTTCACTTTTTTGTGAAAATATCCACTAAATGAGGGAATAATATGTGTGAGAGTACCCCAGGAGAGTTCCAAATGTGTGTGGGTAGAATATATATCCCACTGGTGTACAATTGAAAAAAGTTGAAAAAAATTTTTTTGGGGACTTAGTCATTTTTCAGGCGTTTATCAGACTTTCAGATAGGGGAAATGTAAGTGAGCGTTCCGATTTCAGTTCCAGAGCGATTCGCCCAATGAGTCCTTGATATTTTGTCGTTTTCAGCCAATTTTCTGGATTTTTGAAAATTTCACGTTTTTGTGAAAATATCCACTAAATGAGGGAATAATATGTGTGAGGGTACCCCAGGAGAGTTCCAAATATGTGTGGGTAGAATATATATCCCACGGGGGTAAAATTCAAAAAAGTAAAAAAAAAATTTTTTTTGGACTTAGTCATTTTTCCAGCGTTTATCAGACTTTCAGTTAGGGAAATTTCAGTGAGCGTTCCAATTTCAGTTCCAGAGCGATTCACCCAATGAGTCCTTGATATTTAGTAATTTTCAGCCAATTTTCTGGATTTTGAAAATTGCACTTTTTTTGTGAAAATATCCACTAAATGAGGGAATAATATGTGTGAGGGTACCCCAGGAGAGTTCCAAATGTGTGTGGGTAGAATATATATCCCACGGGGGTAAAATTCAAAAAAGTAAAAAAAAAATTTTTTTTGGACTTAGTGATTTTTCTGGCGTTTATCAGACTTTCAGATAGGGGAAATGTCAGTGAGCGTTCCGATTTCAGTTCCAGAGCAATTCGCCCAATGACTACTTGTTATTTAGTTGTTTTCAGCCAATTTTCTGGATTTTTGAAAATTTCACTTTTTTGTGAAAATATCCACTAAATGAGGGAATAATATGTGTGAGGGTACCCCAGGAGAGTTCCAAATGTGTGTGGGAAGTATATATATCCCACGGGGGTAAAATTGAAAAAAGTTGAAAAAATTTTTTTTTTGGACTTAGTCATTTTTCCGACGTTTATCAGACTTTCAGATAGGGGAAATGTCAGTGAGCATTCCGATTTCAGTTCCAGAGCGATTCGCCCAATGAGTCCTTGTTATTTAGTTGTTTTCAGCCAATTTTCTGGATTTTTGAAAATTTCACTTTTTTGTGAAAATATCCACTAAATGAGGGAAAAAAATGTGTGAGGGTACCCCAGGAGAGTTCCAAATGTGTGTGGGTAGAATATATATCCCACGGGGGAAAAATTGAAAAAAGTTGAACAAATTTTTTTTTTGGACTTAGTCATTTTTCCAGCGTTTATCAGACTTTCAGATAGGGGAAATGTCAGTGAGTGTTCCGATTTCAGTTCCAGAGCGATTTGCCCAATGAGTCCTTGTTATTTAGTCGTTTTCAGCCAATTTTCTGGATTTTTGAAAATTTCACTTTTTTGTGGAAATATCCACTAAATGAGGGAATAATATGTGTGAGGGTACCCCAGGAGAGTTCCAAATGTGTGTGGGTAGAATATATATCCCACGGGGGTAAAATTGAGAAAAGTAAAAAAAAAAATTTTTTGGGACTTAGTGATTTTTCTGGCGTTTATCAGACTTTCAGATAGGGGAAATGTCAGTGAGCGTTCCGATTTCAGTTCCAGAGCGTTTCGCCCAATGACTCCTTGTTATTTAGTTGTTTTCAGCCAATTTTCTGGATTTTTGAAAATTTCACTTTTTTGTGAAAATATCCACTAAATGAGGGAATAATATGTGTGAGGGTACCCCAGGAGAGTTCCAAATGTGTGTGGGTAGAATATATATCCCACGGGGATAAAATTGAAAAAAGTTGAAAAAATTTTTTTTTTGGACTTAGTCATTTTTCCGACGTTTATCAGACTTTCAGATAGGGGATATGTCAGTGAGCATTCCGATTTCAGTTCCAGAGCGATTCGCCCAATGAGTCCTTGTTATTTAGTCGTTTTCAGCCAATTTTCTGGATTTTTGAAAATTTCACTTTTTTGTGAAAATATCCACTAAATGAGGGAATAATATGTGTGAGGGTACCCCAGGAGAGTTCCAAATGTGTGTGGGAAGAATATATATCCCACGGGGGTAAAATTGAAAAAAGTTGAAAAAAATTTTTTTTTAGACTTAGTCATTTTTCCGACGTTTATCAGACTTTCAGATAGGGGAAATGTCAGTGAGCATTCCGATTTCAGTTCCAGAGCGATTCTCCCAATGAGTCCTTGTTATTTAGTCGTTTTCAGCCAATTTTCTGGATTTTTGAAAATTTCACTTTTTTGTGAAAATATCCACTAAATGAGGGAATAATATGTGTGAGGGTACCCCAGGAGAGTTCCAAATGTGTGCGGGAAGAATATATATCCCACGGGGGTAAAATTGAAAAAAGTTGAAAAAAATTTTTTTTTTGACTTAGTCATTTTTCCGACGTTTATCAGACTTTCAGATAGGGGAAATGTCAGTGAGCATTCCGATTTCAGTTCCAGAACGATTCGCCCAATGACTCCTTGTTATTTAGTCGTTTTCAGCCAATTTTTTGGATTTTTGAAAATTTCACTTTTTTGTGAAAATATCCACTAAATGAGGGAATAATATGTGTGAGGGTACCCCAGGAGAGTTCCAAATGTTTGTGGGTAGAATATATATCCCACGGGGGTAAAATTGAAAAAAGTTGAAAAAAAATTTTTTTTGGACTTAGTCATTTTTCCAGCGTTTATCAGACTTTCAGTTAGGGGAAATGTCAGTGAGCGTTCCGATTTCAGTTCCAGAGCGATTCGCCCAATGAGTCCTTGTTATTTAGTTGTTTTCAGCCAATTTTCTGGATTTTTGAAAATTTCACTATTTTGTGAAAATATCCACTAAATGAGGGAATAATATGTGTGAGGGTACCCCAGGAGAGTTCCAAATGTGTGTGGGTAGAATATATATCCCACGGGGGTAAAATTCAAAAAAGTAAAAAAAAAATTTTTTTTGGACTTAGTGATTTTTCTGGCGTTTATCAGACTTTCAGATAGGGGAAATGTCAGTGAGCGTTCCGATTTCAGTTCCAGAGCGATTCGCCCAATGACTACTTGTTATTTAGTTGTTTTCAGCCAATTTTCTGGATTTTTGAAAATTTCACTTTTTTGTGAAAATATCCACTAAATGAGGGAATAATATGTGTGAGGGTACCCCAGGAGAGTTCCAAATGTGTGTGGGTAGAATATATATCCCACGGGGATAAAATTGAAAAAAGTTGAAAAAAATTTTTTTTTGGACTTAGTCATTTTTCCGACGTTTATCAGACTTTCAGATAGGGGAAATGTCAGTGAGCATTCCGATTTCAGTTCCAGAGCGATTCGCCCAATGAGTCCTTGTTATTTAGTTGTTTTCAGCCAATTTTCTGGATTTTTGAAAATTTCACTTTTTTGTGAAAATATCCACTAAATGAGGGAATAATATGTGTGAGGGTACCCCAGGAGAGTTCCAAATGTGTGTGGGTAGAATATATATCCCACGGGGATAAAATTGAAAAAAGTTGAAAAAAATTTTTTTTTGGACTTAGTCATTTTTCCGACGTTTATCAGACTTTCAGATAGGGGAAATGTCAGTGAGCATTCCGATTTCAGTTCCAGAACGATTCGCCCCATGACTCCTTGTTATTTAGTCGTTTTCAGCCAATTTTCTGGATTTTTGAAAATTTCACTTTTTTGTGAAAATATCCACTAAATGAGGGAATAAAATGTGTGAGGGTACCCCAGGAGAGTTCCAAATGTGTGTGGGTAGAATATATATCCCACGGGGGTAAAATTGAGAAAAGTAAAAAAAAAATTTTTTTGGGACTTAGTGATTTTTCTGGCGTTTATCAGACTTTCAGATAGGGGAAATGTCAGTGAGCGTTCCGATTTCAGTTCCAGAGCGTTTTGCCCAATGACTCCTTGTTATTTAGTTGTTTTCAGCCAATTTTCTGGATTTTTGAAAATTTCACTTTTTTGTGAAAATATCCACTAAATGAGGGAATAATATGTGTGAGGGTACCCCAGGAGAGTTCCAAATGTGTGTGGGTAGAATATATATCCCACGGGTATAAAATTGAAAAAAGTTGAAAAAATTTTTTTTTTGGACTTAGTCATTTTTCCGACGTTTATCAGACTTTCAGATAGGGGATATGTCAGTGAGCATTCCGATTTCAGTTCCAGAGCGATTCGCCCAATGAGTCCTTGTTATTTAGTCGTTTTCAGCCAATTTTCTGGATTTTTGAAAATTTCACTTTTTTGTGAAAATATCCACTAAATGAGGGAATAATATGTGTGAGGGTACCCCAGGAGAGTTCCAAATGTGTGTGGGAAGAATATATATCCCACGGGGGTAAAATTGAAAAAAGTTGAAAAAATTTTTTTTTTAGACTTAGTCATTTTTCCGACGTTTATCAGACTTTCAGATAGGGGAAATGTCAGTGAGCATTCCGATTTCAGTTCCAGAGCGATTCTCCCAATGAGTCCTTGTTATTTAGTCGTTTTCAGCCAATTTTCTGGATTTTTGAAAATTTCACTTTTTTGTGAAAATATCCACTAAATGAGGGAATAATATGTGTGAGGGTACCCCAGGAGAGTTCCAAATGTGTGTGGGTAGAATATATATCCCACGGGGGTAAAATTGGAAAAAGTTGAAAAAAAAATTTTTTTGGACTTAGTCATTTTTCCAGCGTTTATCAGACTTTCAGTTAGGGGAAATGTCAGTGAGCATTCCGATTTCAGTTCCAGAGCGATTCGCCCAATGAGTCCTTGTTATTTAGTTGTTTTCAGCCAATTTTCTGGATTTTTGAAAATTTCACTTTTTTGTGAAAATATCCACTAAATGAGGGAATAATATGTGTGAGGGTACCCCAGGAGAGTTCCAAATGTGTGTGGGTAGAATATATATCCCACGAGGATAAAATTGAAAAAAGTTTTAAAAAAATTTTTTTTGGACTTAGTTATTTTTCCGGCGTTTATCAGACTTTCAGATAGGGGAAATGTCAGTGAGCGTTCCGATTTCAGTTCCAGAGTGCTTCTCCCAATGAGTCCTTGTTATTTAGTCGTTTTCAGCCAATTTTCTGGATTTTTGAAAATTTCACTTTTTTTGTGAAAATATCCACTAAATGAGGGAATAATATGTGTGAGGGTACCCCAGGAGAGTTCCAAATGTGTGTGGGAAGAATATATATCCCACGGGGGTAAAATTGAAAAAAGTTGAAAAAAATTTTTTTTTAGACTTAGTCATTTTTCCGACGTTTATCAGACTTTCAGATAGGGGAAATGTCAGTGAGCATTCCGATTTCAGTTCCAGAGCGATTCTCCCAATGAGTCCTTGTTATTTAGTCGTTTTCAGCCAATTTTCTGGATTTTTGAAAATTTCACTTTTTTGTGAAAATATCCACTAAATGAGGGAATAATATGTGTGAGGGTACCCCAGGAGAGTTCCAAATGTGTGCGGGAAGAATATATATCCCACGGGGGTAAAATTGAAAAAAGTTGAAAAAAATTTTTTTTTTGACTTAGTCATTTTTCCGACGTTTATCAGACTTTCAGATAGGGGAAATGTCAGTGAGCATTCCGATTTCAGTTCCAGAACGATTCGCCCAATGACTCCTTGTTATTTAGTCGTTTTCAGCCAATTTTTTGGATTTTTGAAAATTTCACTTTTTTGTGAAAATATCCACTAAATGAGGGAATAATATGTGTGAGGGTACCCCAGGAGAGTTCCAAATGTTTGTGGGTAGAATATATATCCCACGGGGGTAAAATTGAAAAAAGTTGAAAAAAAATTTTTTTTGGACTTAGTCATTTTTCCAGCGTTTATCAGACTTTCAGTTAGGGGAAATGTCAGTGAGCGTTCCGATTTCAGTTCCAGAGCGATTCGCCCAATGAGTCCTTGTTATTTAGTTGTTTTCAGCCAATTTTCTGGATTTTTGAAAATTTCACTATTTTGTGAAAATATCCACTAAATGAGGGAATAATATGTGTGAGGGTACCCCAGGAGAGTTCCAAATGTGTGTGGGTAGAATATATATCCCACGGGGGTAAAATTCAAAAAAGTAAAAAAAAAATTTTTTTTGGACTTAGTGATTTTTCTGGCGTTTATCAGACTTTCAGATAGGGGAAATGTCAGTGAGCGTTCCGATTTCAGTTCCAGAGCGATTCGCCCAATGACTACTTGTTATTTAGTTGTTTTCAGCCAATTTTCTGGATTTTTGAAAATTTCACTTTTTTGTGAAAATATCCACTAAATGAGGGAATAATATGTGTGAGGGTACCCCAGGAGAGTTCCAAATGTGTGTGGGTAGAATATATATCCCACGGGGATAAAATTGAAAAAAGTTGAAAAAAATTTTTTTTTGGACTTAGTCATTTTTCCGACGTTTATCAGACTTTCAGATAGGGGAAATGTCAGTGAGCATTCCGATTTCAGTTCCAGAGCGATTCGCCCAATGAGTCCTTGTTATTTAGTTGTTTTCAGCCAATTTTCTGGATTTTTGAAAATTTCACTTTTTTGTGAAAATATCCACTAAATGAGGGAATAATATGTGTGAGGGTACCCCAGGAGAGTTCCAAATGTGTGTGGGTAGAATATATATCCCACGGGGATAAAATTGAAAAAAGTTGAAAAAAATTTTTTTTTGGACTTAGTCATTTTTCCGACGTTTATCAGACTTTCAGATAGGGGAAATGTCAGTGAGCATTCCGATTTCAGTTCCAGAACGATTCGCCCCATGACTCCTTGTTATTTAGTCGTTTTCAGCCAATTTTCTGGATTTTTGAAAATTTCACTTTTTTGTGAAAATATCCACTAAATGAGGGAATAAAATGTGTGAGGGTACCCCAGGAGAGTTCCAAATGTGTGTGGGTAGAATATATATCCCACGGGGGTAAAATTGAGAAAAGTAAAAAAAAAATTTTTTTGGGACTTAGTGATTTTTCTGGCGTTTATCAGACTTTCAGATAGGGGAAATGTCAGTGAGCGTTCCGATTTCAGTTCCAGAGCGTTTTGCCCAATGACTCCTTGTTATTTAGTTGTTTTCAGCCAATTTTCTGGATTTTTGAAAATTTCACTTTTTTGTGAAAATATCCACTAAATGAGGGAATAATATGTGTGAGGGTACCCCAGGAGAGTTCCAAATGTGTGTGGGTAGAATATATATCCCACGGGTATAAAATTGAAAAAAGTTGAAAAAATTTTTTTTTTGGACTTAGTCATTTTTCCGACGTTTATCAGACTTTCAGATAGGGGATATGTCAGTGAGCATTCCGATTTCAGTTCCAGAGCGATTCTCCCAATGAGTCCTTGTTATTTAGTCGTTTTCAGCCAATTTTCTGGATTTTTGAAAATTTCACTTTTTTGTGAAAATATCCACTAAATGAGGGAATAATATGTGTGAGGGTACCCCAGGAGAGTTCCAAATGTGTGTGGGTAGAATATATATCCCACGGGGGTAAAATTGGAAAAAGTTGAAAAAAAAATTTTTTTGGACTTAGTCATTTTTCCAGCGTTTATCAGACTTTCAGTTAGGGGAAATGTCAGTGAGCATTCCGATTTCAGTTCCAGAGCGATTCGCCCAATGAGTCCTTGTTATTTAGTTGTTTTCAGCCAATTTTCTGGATTTTTGAAAATTTCACTTTTTTGTGAAAATATCCACTAAATGAGGGAATAATATGTGTGAGGGTACCCCAGGAGAGTTCCAAATGTGTGTGGGTAGAATATATATCCCACGAGGATAAAATTGAAAAAAGTTTTAAAAAAATTTTTTTTGGACTTAGTTATTTTTCCGGCGTTTATCAGACTTTCAGATAGGGGAAATGTCAGTGAGCGTTCCGATTTCAGTTCCAGAGTGCTTCTCCCAATGAGTCCTTGTTATTTAGTCGTTTTCAGCCAATTTTCTGGATTTTTGAAAATTTCACTTTTTTTGTGAAAATATCCACTAAATGAGGGAATAATATGTGTGAGGGTACCCCAGGAGAGTTCCAAATGTGTGTGGTTAGAATATATATCCCACGGGGGAAAAATTGAAAAAAGTTGAAAACATTTTTTTTTGGACTTAGTCATTTTTCCAGCGTTTATTAGACTTTCAGTTAGGGGAAATGTCAGTGAGCGTTCCGATTTCAGTTCCAGAGCGATTCGCCCAATGAGTCCTTGATATTTAGTAGTTTTCAGCCAATTTTCTTGATTTTTGAAAATTTCACTTTTTTTGTGAAAATATCCACTAAATGAGGGAATAATATGTGTGAGGGTACCCCAGGAGAGTTCCAAATGTGTGTGGGTAGAATATATATCCCACGGGTATAAAATTGAAAAAAGTTGAAAAAATTTTTTTTTTGGACTTAGTCATTTTTCCGACGTTTATCAGACTTTCAGATAGGGGATATGTCAGTGAGCATTCCGATTTCAGTTCCAGAGCGATTCGCCCAATGAGTCCTTGTTATTTAGTCGTTTTCAGCCAATTTTCTGGATTTTTGAAAATTTCACTTTTTTGTGAAAATATCCACTAAATGAGGGAATAATATGTGTGAGGGTACCCCAGGAGAGTTCCAAATGTGTGTGGGAAGAATATATATCCCACGGGGGTAAAATTGAAAAAAGTTGAAAAAATTTTTTTTTTAGACTTAGTCATTTTTCCGACGTTTATCAGACTTTCAAATAGGGGAAATGTCAGTGAGCATTCCGATTTCAGTTCCAGAGCGATTCTCCCAATGAGTCCTTGTTATTTAGTCGTTTTCAGCCAATTTTCTGGATTTTTGAAAATTTCACTTTTTTGTGAAAATATCCACTAAATGAGGGAATAATATGTGTGAGGGTACCCCAGGAGAGTTCCAAATGTGTGTGGGTAGAATATATATCCCACGGGGGTAAAATTGGAAAAAGTTGAAAAAAAAATTTTTTTGGACTTAGTCATTTTTCCAGCGTTTATCAGACTTTCAGTTAGGGGAAATGTCAGTGAGCATTCCGATTTCAGTTCCAGAGCGATTCGCCCAATGAGTCCTTGTTATTTAGTTGTTTTCAGCCAATTTTCTGGATTTTTGAAAATTTCACTTTTTTGTGAAAATATCCACTAAATGAGGGAATAATATGTGTGAGGGTACCCCAGGAGAGTTCCAAATGTGTGTGGTTAGAATATATATCCCACGGGGGAAAAATTGAAAAAAGTTGAAAACATTTTTTTTTGGACTTAGTCATTTTTCCAGCGTTTATTAGACTTTCAGTTAGGGGAAATGTCAGTGAGCGTTCCGATTTCAGTTCCAGAGCGATTCGCCCAATGAGTCCTTGATATTTAGTAGTTTTCAGCCAATTTTCTTGATTTTTGAAAATTTCACTTTTTTTGTGAAAATATCCACTAAATGAGGGAATAATATGTGTGAGGGTACCCCAGGAGAGTTCCAAATGTGTGTGGGTAGAATATATATCCCACGGGGTAAAATTGAAAAAAGTTGAAAAAAAAAATATTTTGGACTTAGTCATTTTTCTGGCGTTTATCAGACTTTCAGATAGGGGAAATGTCATTGAGTGTTCCGATTTCAGTTCCAGAGCGATTCGCCCAATGAGTCATTGTTATTTCGTCGTTTTCAGCCAATTTTCTGGATTTTTGAAAATTTCACTTTTTTGTGAAAATATCCACTAAATGAGGGAATAAAATGTGTGAGGGTACCCCAGGAGAGCTCCAAATGTGTGTGGGAAGAATATATATCCCACGGGGGTAAAATTTAAAAAAGTTGAAAAAATTTTTTTTTTGGACTTAGTGATTTTTCTGGTGTTTATCAGACTTTCAGATAGGGGAAATGTCAGTGAGCATTCCGATTTCAGTTCCAGAGCGATTCGCCCAATGAGTCCTTGTTATTTAGTCGTTTTCAGCCAATTTTCTGGATTTTTGAAAATTTCACTTTTTTGTGAAAATATCCACTAAATGAGGGAATAATATGTGTGAGGGTACCCCAGGAGAGTTCCAAATGTGTGTGGGAAGAATATATATCCCACGGGGGTAAAATTGAAAAAAGTTGAAAAAAATTTTTTTTTGGACTTAGTCATTTTTCCGACGTTTATCAGACTTTCAGATAGGGGAAATGTCAGTGAGCATTCCGATTTCAGTTCCAGAACGATTCGCCCCATGACTCCTTGTTATTTAGTCGTTTTCAGCCAATTTTCTGGATTTTTGAAAATTTCACTTTTTTGTGAAAATATCCACTAAATGAGGGAATAAAATGTGTGAGGGTACCCCAGGAGAGTTCCAAATGTGTGTGGGTAGAATATATATCCCACGGGGGAAAAATTGAAAAAAGTTGAAAAAATTTTTTTTTTGGACTTAGTCATTTTTCCAGCGTTTATCAGACTTTCAGATAGGGGAAATGTCAGTGAGTGTTCCGATTTCAGTTCCAGAGCGATTTGCCCAATGAGTCCTTGTTATTTAGTCGTTTTCAGCCAATTTTCTGGATTTTTGAAAATTTCACTTTTTTGTGGAAATATCCACTAAATGAGGGAATAATATGTGTGAGGGTACCCCAGGAGAGTTCCAAATGTGTGTGGGTAGAATATATATCCCACGGGGGTAAAATTGAGAAAAGTAAAAAAAAAATTTTTTTTGGACTTAGTGATTTTTCTGCCGTTTATCAGACTTTCAGATAGGGGAAATGTCAGTGAGCGTTCCGATTTCAGTTCCAGAGCGTTTCGCCCAATGACTCCTTGTTATTTAGTTGTTTTCAGCCAATTTTCTGGATTTTTGAAAATTTCACTTTTTTGTGAAAATATCCACTAAATGAGGGAATAATATGTGTGAGGGTACCCAGGAGAGTTCCAAATGTGTGTGGGTAGAATATATATCCCACGGGGGTAAAATTCAAAAAAGTAAAAAAAAAATTTTTTTTGGACTTAGTGATTTTTCTGGCGTTTATCAGACTTTCAGATAGGGGAAATGTCAGTGAGCGTTCCGATTTCAGTTCCAGAGCGATTCGCCCAATGACTACTTGTTATTTAGTTGTTTTCAGCCAATTTTCTGGATTTTTGAAAATTTCACTTTTTTGTGAAAATATCCACTAAATGAGGGAATAATATGTGTGAGGGTACCCCAGGAGAGTTCCAAATGTGTGTGGGAAGAATATATATCCCACGGGGGTAAAATTGAAAAAAGTTGAAAAAATTTTTTTTTTGGACTTAGTCATTTTTCCGACGTTTATCAGACTTTCAGATAGAGGAAATGTCAGTGAGCATTCCGATTTCAGTTCCAGAGCGATTCGCCCAATGAGTCCTTGTTATTTAGTTGTTTTCAGCCAATTTTCTGGATTTTTGAAAATTTCACTTTTTTGTGAAAATATCCACTAAATGAGGGAATAATATGTGTGAGGGTACCCCAGGAGAGTTCCAAATGTGTGTGGGTAGAATATATATCCCACGGGGATAAAATTGAAAAAAGTTGAAAAAAATTTTTTTTTGGACTTAGTCATTTTTCCGACGTTTATCAGACTTTCAGATAGGGGAAATGTCAGTGAGCATTCCGATTTCAGTTCCAGAACGATTCGCCCCATGACTCCTTGTTATTTAGTCGTTTTCAGCCAATTTTCTGGATTTTTGAAAATTTCACTTTTTTGTGAAAATATCCACTAAATGAGGGAATAAAATGTGTGAGGGTACCCCAGGAGAGTTCCAAATGTGTGTGGGTAGAATATATATCCCACGGGGGAAAAATTGAAAAAAGTTGAAAAAATTTTTTTTTTGGACTTAGTCATTTTTCCAGCGTTTATCAGACTTTCAGATAGGGGAAATGTCAGTGAGTGTTCCGATTTCAGTTCCAGAGCGATTTGCCCAATGAGTCCTTGTTATTTAGTCGTTTTCAGCCAATTTTCTGGATTTTTGAAAATTTCACTTTTTTGTGGAAATATCCACTAAATGAGGGAATAATATGTGTGAGGGTACCCCAGGAGAGTTCCAAATGTGTGTGGGTAGAATATATATCCCACGGGGGTAAAATTGAGAAAAGTAAAAAAAATATTTTTTTTGGACTTAGTGATTTTTCTGGCGTTTATCAGACTTTCAGATAGGGGAAATGTCAGTGAGCGTTCCGATTTCAGTTCCAGAGCGTTTCGCCCAATGACTCCTTGTTATTTAGTTGTTTTCAGCCAATTTTCTGGATTTTTGAAAATTTCACTTTTTTGTGAAAATATCCACTAAATGAGGGAATAATATGTGTGAGGGTACCCCAGGAGAGTTCCAAATGTGTGCGGGAAGAATATATATCCCACGGGGGTAAAATTGAAAAAAGTTGAAAAAATTTTTTTTTTTGGACTTAGTCATTTTTCCGACGTTTATCAGATTTTCAGATAGGGGAAATGTCAGTGAGCATTCCGATTTCAGTTCCAGAACGATTCGCCCAATGACTCCTTGTTATTTAGTCGTTTTCAGCCAATTTTCTGGATTTTTGAAAATTTCACTTTTTTGTGAAAATATCCACTAAATGAGGGAATAATATGTGTGAGGGTACCCCAGGAGAGTTCCAAATGTGTGTGGGTAGAATATATATCCCACGGGGTAAAATTGAAAAAAGTTGAAAAGTTGAAAAAAAAAATATTTTGGACTTAGTCATTTTTCTGGCGTTTATCAGACTTTCTGATAGGTGAAATGTCAGTGAGCATTACGATTTCAGTTCCAGAGTGATTCACCCAATGAGTCCTTGATATTTAGTCGTTTTCAGCCAATTTTCTGGATTTTTGAAAATTTCACTTTTTTGTGAAAATATCCACTAAATGAGGGAATAATATGTGTGAGGGTACCCCAGGAGAGTTCCAAATGTGTGTGGGTAGAATATATATCCCACGGGTGTAAAATTGAAAAAAGGTTTTAAAAAAATTTTTTTTGGACTTAGTCATTTTTCCGGCGTTTATCAGACTTTCAGATAGGGGAAATGTCAGTGAGCGTTCCGATTTCAGTTCCAGAACGATTCGCCCAATGACTCCTTGTTATTTAGTCGTTTTCAGCCAAATTTCTGGATTTTTGAAAATTTCACTTTTTTGTGAAAATATCCACTAAATGAGGGAATAATATGTGTGAGGGTACCCCAGGAGAGTTCCAAATGTGTGTGGGTAGAATATATATCCCACGGGGTAAAATTGAAAAAAGTTGAAAAAAAAAATATTTTGGACTTAGTCATTTTTCTGGCGTTTATCAGACTTTCAGATAGGGGAAATGTCATTGAGTGTTCCGATTTCAGTTCCAGAGCGATTCGCCCAATGAGTCATTGTTATTTCGTCGTTTTCAGCCAATTTTCTGGATTTTTGAAAATTTCACTTTTTTGTGAAAATATCCACTAAATGAGGGAATAAAATGTGTGAGGGTACCCCAGGAGAGCTCCAAATGTGTGTGGGAAGAATATATATCCCACGGGGGTAAAATTTAAAAAAGTTGAAAAAATTTTTTTTTTGGACTTAGTGATTTTTCTGGTGTTTATCAGACTTTCAGATAGGGGAAATGTCAGTGAGCATTCCGATTTCAGTTCCAGAGCGATTCGCCCAATGAGTCCTTGTTATTTAGTCGTTTTCAGCCAATTTTCTGGATTTTTGAAAATTTCACTTTTTTGTGAAAATATCCACTAAATGAGGGAATAATATGTGTGAGGGTACCCCAGGAGAGTTCCAAATGTGTGTGGGAAGAATATATATCCCACGGGGGTAAAATTGAAAAAAGTTGAAAAAAATTTTTTTTTGGACTTAGTCATTTTTCCGACGTTTATCAGACTTTCAGATAGGGGAAATGTCAGTGAGCATTCCGATTTCAGTTCCAGAACGATTCGCCCCATGACTCCTTGTTATTTAGTCGTTTTCAGCCAATTTTCTGGATTTTTGAAAATTTCACTTTTTTGTGAAAATATCCACTAAATGAGGGAATAAAATGTGTGAGGGTACCCCAGGAGAGTTCCAAATGTGTGTGGGTAGAATATATATCCCACGGGGGAAAAATTGAAAAAAAGTTGAAAAAATTTTTTTTTTGGACTTAGTCATTTTTCCAGCGTTTATCAGACTTTCAGATAGGGGAAATGTCAGTGAGTGTTCCGATTTCAGTTCCAGAGCGATTTGCCCAATGAGTCCTTGTTATTTAGTCGTTTTCAGCCAATTTTCTGGATTTTTGAAAATTTCACTTTTTTGTGGAAATATCCACTAAATGAGGGAATAATATGTGTGAGGGTACCCCAGGAGAGTTCCAAATGTGTGTGGGTAGAATATATATCCCACGGGGGTAAAATTGAGAAAAGTAAAAAAAAAATTTTTTTTGGACTTAGTGATTTTTCTGGCGTTTATCAGACTTTCAGATAGGGGAAATGTCAGTGAGCGTTCCGATTTCAGTTCCAGAGCGTTTCGCCCAATGACTCCTTGTTATTTAGTTGTTTTCAGCCAATTTTCTGGATTTTTGAAAATTTCACTTTTTTGTGAAAATATCCACTAAATGAGGGAATAATATGTGTGAGGGTACCCAGGAGAGTTCCAAATGTGTGTGGGTAGAATATATATCCCACGGGGGTAAAATTCAAAAAAGTAAAAAAAAAATTTTTTTTGGACTTAGTGATTTTTCTGGCGTTTATCAGACTTTCTGATAGGTGAAATGTCAGTGAGCATTACGATTTCAGTTCCAGAGTGATTCACCCAATGAGTCCTTGATATTTAGTCGTTTTCAGCCAATTTTCTGGATTTTTGAAAATTTCACTTTTTTGTGAAAATATCCACTAAATGAGGGAATAATATGTGTGAGGGTACCCCAGGAGAGTTCCAAATGTGTGTGGGTAGAATATATATCCCACGGGGTAAAATTGAAAAAAGTTGAAAAAAAAAATATTTTGGACTTAGTCATTTTTCTGGCGTTTATCAGACTTTCAGATAGGGGAAATGTCATTGAGTGTTCCGATTTCAGTTCCAGAGCGATTCGCCCAATGAGTCATTGTTATTTCGTCGTTTTCAGCCAATTTTCTGGATTTTTGAAAATTTCACTTTTTTGTGAAAATATCCACTAAATGAGGGAATAAAATGTGTGAGGGTACCCCAGGAGAGCTCCAAATGTGTGTGGGAAGAATATATATCCCACGGGGGTAAAATTTAAAAAAGTTGAAAAAAATTTTTTTTTGGACTTAGTGATTTTTCTGGTGTTTATCAGACTTTCAGATAGGGGAAATGTCAGTGAGCATTCCGATTTCAGTTCCAGAGCGATTCGCCCAATGAGTCCTTGTTATTTAGTCGTTTTCAGCCAATTTTCTGGATTTTTGAAAATTTCACTTTTTTGTGAAAATATCCACTAAATGAGGGAATAATATGTGTGAGGGTACCCCAGGAGAGTTCCAAATGTGTGTGGGAAGAATATATATCCCACGGGGGTAAAATTGAAAAAAGTTGAAAAAAATTTTTTTTTGGACTTAGTCATTTTTCCGACGTTTATCAGACTTTCAGATAGGGGAAATGTCAGTGAGCATTCCGATTTCAGTTCCAGAACGATTCGCCCCATGACTCCTTGTTATTTAGTCGTTTTCAGCCAATTTTCTGGATTTTTGAAAATTTCACTTTTTTGTGAAAATATCCACTAAATGAGGGAATAAAATGTGTGAGGGTACCCCAGGAGAGTTCCAAATGTGTGTGGGTAGAATATATATCCCACGGGGGAAAAATTGAAAAAAAGTTGAAAAAAATTTTTTTTTGGACTTAGTCATTTTTCCAGCGTTTATCAGACTTTCAGATAGGGGAAATGTCAGTGAGTGTTCCGATTTCAGTTCCAGAGCGATTTGCCCAATGAGTCCTTGTTATTTAGTCGTTTTCAGCCAATTTTCTGGATTTTTGAAAATTTCACTTTTTTGTGGAAATATCCACTAAATGAGGGAATAATATGTGTGAGGGTACCCCAGGAGAGTTCCAAATGTGTGTGGGTAGAATATATATCCCACGGGGGTAAAATTGAGAAAAGTAAAAAAAAAATTTTTTTTGGACTTAGTGATTTTTCTGGCGTTTATCAGACTTTCAGATAGGGGAAATGTCAGTGAGCGTTCCGATTTCAGTTCCAGAGCGTTTCGCCCAATGACTCCTTGTTATTTAGTTGTTTTCAGCCAATTTTCTGGATTTTTGAAAATTTCACTTTTTTATGAAAATATCCACTAAATGAGGGAATAATATGTGTGAGGGTACCCAGGAGAGTTCCAAATGTGTGTGGGTAGAATATATATCCCACGGGGGTAAAATTCAAAAATGTAAAAAAAAAATTTTTTTTGGACTTAGTGATTTTTCTGGCGTTTATCAGACTTTCTGATAGGTGAAATGTCAGTGAGCATTACGATTTCAGTTCCAGAGTGATTCACCCAATGAGTCCTTGATATTTAGTCGTTTTCAGCCAATTTTCTGGATTTTTGAAAATTTCACTTTTTTGTGAAAATATCCACTAAATGAGGGAATAATATGTGTGAGGGTACCCCAGGAGAGTTCCAAATGTGTGTGGGTAGAATATATATCCCACGGGTGTAAAATTGAAAAAAGGTTTTAAAAAAATTTTTTTTGGACTTAGTCATTTTTCCGGCGTTTATCAGACTTTCAGATAGGGGAAATGTCAGTGAGCGTTCCGATTTCAGTTCCAGAGCGATTCGCCTAATGAGTCCTTGTTATTTAGTCGTTTTCAGCCAATTTTCTGGATTTTTTAAAATTTCACTTTTTTGTGGAAATATCCACTAAATGAGGGAATAAAATGTGTGAGGGTACCCCAGGAGAGTTCCAAATGTGTGTGGGAAGAATATATATCCCACGGGGTAAAATTGAAAAAAGTTGAAAAAAAAATATTTTGGACTTAGTCATTTTTCTGGCGTTTATCAGACTTTCTGATAGGTGAAATGTCAGTGAGCATTACGATTTCAGTTCCAGAGTGATTCACCCAATGAGTCCTTGATATTTAGTCGTTTTCAGCCAATTTTCTGGATTTTTGAAAATTTCACTTTTTTGTGAAAATATCCACTAAATGAGGGAATAATATGTGTGAGGGTACCCCAGGAGAGTTCCAAATGTGTGTGGGTAGAATATATATCCCATGGGGATAAAATTGAAAAAAGCTTAAAAAAAATTTTTTTTGGACTTAGTCATTTTTACGGCGTTTATCAGACTTTCAGATAGGGGAAATGTCAGTGAGCGTTCCGATTTCAGTTCCAGAGCGATTCGCCCAATGAGTCCTTGATATTTAGTAGTTTTCAGCCAATTTTCTTGATTTTTGAAAATTTTACTTTTTTTGTGAAAATATCCACTAAATGAGGGAATAATATGTGTGAGGGTACCCCAGGAGAGTTCCAAATGTGTGTGGTTAGAATATATATCCCACGGGGGAAAAATTGAAAAAAGTTGAAAACATTTTTTTTTGGACTTAGTCATTTTTCCAGCGTTTATTAGACTTTCAGTTAGGGGAAATGTCAGTGAGCGTTCCGATTTCAGTTCCAGAGCGATTCGCCCAATGAGTCCTTGATATTTAGTAGTTTTCAGCCAATTTTCTTGATTTTTGAAAATTTCACTTTTTTTGTGAAAATATCCACTAAATGAGGGAATAATATGTGTGAGGGTACCCCAGGAGAGTTCCAAATGTGTGTGGGTAGAATATATATCCCACGGGGTAAAATTGAAAAAAGTTGAAAAAAAAAATATTTTGGACTTAGTCATTTTTCTGGCGTTTATCAGACTTTCAGATAGGGGAAATGTCAGTGAGCGCTCCGATTTCAGTTCCAGAGCGATTCTCCCAATGAGTCTTTGTTATTTAGTCGTTTTCAGCCAATTTTCTGGATTTTTGAAAATTTCACTTTTTTGTGAAAATATCCACTAAATGAGGGAATAATATGTGTGAGGTTACCCCAGGAGAGTTCCAAATGTGTGTGGGAAGAATATATATCCCACGGGGGTAAAATTGAAAAAAGTTGAAAAATTTTTTTTTTTTGGACTTAGTCATTTTTCCAGCGTTTATCAGACTTTCAGATAGGGGAAATGTCATTGAGTGTTCCGATTTCAGTTCCAGAGCGATTCGCCCAATGAGTCATTGTTATTTCGTCGTTTTCAGCCAATTTTCTGGATTTTTGAAAATTTCACTTTTTTGTGAAAATATCCACTAAATGAGGGAATAAAATGTGTGAGGGTACCCCAGGAGAGTTCCAAATGTGTGTGGGTAGAATATATCCCACGGGGGAAAAATTGAAAAAAGTTGAAAAAATTTTTTTTTTGGACTTAGTCATTTTTCCGACGTTTATCAGACTTTCAGATAGGGGAAATGTGAGTGAGCATTCCAATTTCAGTTCCAGAGCGATTCGCCTAATGAGTCCTTGTTATTTAGTCGTTTTCAGCCAATTTTCTGGATTTTTTAAAATTTCACTTTTTTGTGAAAATATCCACTAAATGAGGGAATAATATGTGTGAGGGTACCCCAGGAGAGTTCCAAATGTGTGTGGGTAGAATATATATCCCACGGGGGTAAAATTGAAAAAAGTAAAAAAAAAATTTTTTTTGGACTTAGTGATTTTTCTGGCGTTTATCAGACTTTCAGATAGGGGAAATGTCAGTGAGCGTTCCGATCTCAGTTCCAGAGCGATTCGCCCAATAACTCCCTGTTATTTAGTCGTTTTCAGCCAATTTTCTGGATTTTTGAAAATTTCACTTTTTTGTGAAAATATCCACTAAATGAGGGAATAATATGTGTGAGGGTACCCCAGGAGAGTTCCAAATGTGTGTGGGTAGAATATATATCCCACGGGGATAAAATTGAAAAAAGTTTAAAAAAAAATTTTTTTGGACTTAGTCATTTTTCCGGCGTTTATCAGACTTTCAGATAGGGGAAATGTCAGTGAGCGTTCCGATTTCAGTTCCAGAGTGATTCTCCCAATGAGTCCTTGTTATTTAGTCGTTTTCAGCCAATTTTCTGGATTTTTGAAAATTTCACTTTTTTGTGAAAATATCCACTAAATGAGGGAATAATATGTGTGAGGGTACCCCAGGAGAGTTCCAAATGTGTGTGGGTAGAATATATATCCCACGGGGATAAAATTGAAAAAAGTTTAAAAAAAAATTTTTTTGGACTTAGTCATTTTTCCGGCGTTTATCAGACTTTCAGATAGGGGAAATGTCAGTGAGCGTTCCGATTTCAGTTCCAGAGTGATTCTCCCAATGAGTCCTTGTTATTTAGTCGTTTTCAGCCAATTTTCTGGATTTTTGAAAATTTCACTTTTTTTGTGAAAATATCCACTAAATGAGGGAATAATATGTGTGAGGGTACCCCAGGAGAGTTCCAAATGTGTGTGGGTAGAATATATATCCCACGGGAGAAAAATTGAAAAAAGTTGAAAAAAAAATTTTTTGGGACTTAGTCATTTTTCTGGCGTTTA
Organism: Phyllobates terribilis; assembly: GCF_046119375.1. Classification (NCBI taxonomy): domain Eukaryota; kingdom Metazoa; phylum Chordata; class Amphibia; order Anura; family Dendrobatidae; genus Phyllobates; species Phyllobates terribilis. The sequence goes on along the minus strand of NW_027362775.1, from coordinate 14,463,418 downwards.
TCAGTCTTTCAGATAGGTGAAATGTCAGTGAGCATTACGATTTCAGTTCCAGAGTGATTCACCCAATGAGTCCTTGATATTTAGTCGTTTTCAGCCGATTTTCTGGATTTTTGAAAATTTCACTTTTTTGTGAAAATATCCACTAAATGAGGGAATAATATGTGTGAGGGTACCCCAGGAGAGTTCCAAATGTGTGTGGGTAGAATATATATCCCACGGGGTAAAATTGAAAAAAGTTGAAAAAAAATTTTTTTTGGACTTAGTCATTTTTCCGGCGTTTATCAGACTTTCAGATAGGGGAAATGTCAGTGAGCGTTCCGATTTCAGTTCCAGAGTGATTCTCCCAATGAGTCCTTGTTATTTCGTCGTTTTCAGCCAATTTTCTGGATTTTTGAAAATTTCACTTTTTTGTGAAAATATCCACTAAATGAGGGAATAATATGTGTGAGGGTACCCCAGGAGAGTTCCAAATGTGTGTGGGTAGAATATATATCCCATGGGGATAAAATTGAAAAAGGTTTAAAAAAAAATTTTTTTGGAATTAGTCATTTTTCTGGCGTTTATCAGACTTTCAGATAGGGGAAATGTCAGTGAGCATTCCGATTTCAGTTCCAGACTGATTCACCCAATGAGTCCTTGATATTTAGTCGTTTTCAGCCAATTTTTTGGATTTTTGAAAATTTCACTTTTTTGTCAAAATATCCACTAAATGAGGGAATAATATGTGTGAGGGAACCCCAGGAGAGTTCCAAATGTGTGTGGGCAGAATATATATCCCACGGGGGTAAAATTGAAATAAGTTGAAAAAAATTTTTTTTTGGACTTAGTCATTTTTCCAGCGTTTATCAGACTTTCAGTTAGGGGAAATGTCAGTGAGCGTTCCGATTTCAGTTCCAGAGCGATTCGCCCAATGAGTCCTTGATATTAATCGTTTTCAGCCAATTTTCTGGATTTTTGAAAATTTCACTTTTTTGTGAAAATATCCACTAAATGAGGGAATAATATGTGTGAGGGTACCCCAGGAGAGTTCCAAATGTGTGTGGGTAGAATATATATCCCACGGGGGTAAAATTGAAAAAAGTTGAAAAAAAAATTTTTTTGGACTTAGTCATTTTTCTGGCGTTTATCAGTCTTTCAGATAGGTGAAATGTCAGTGAGCATTACGATTTCAGTTCCAGAGTGATTCACCCAATGAGTCCTTGATATTTAGTCGTTTTCAGCCGATTTTCTGGATTTTTGAAAATTTCACTTTTTTGTGAAAATATCCACTAAATGAGGGAATAATATGTGTGAGGGTACCCCAGGAGAGTTCCAAATGTGTGTGGGTAGAATATATATCCCACGGGGGAAAAATTGAAAAAAGTTGAAAACATTTTTTTTTGGACTTAGTCATTTTTCTAGCGTTTATCAGACTTTCAGTTAGGGGAAATGTCAGTGAGCGTTCCGATTTCAGTTCCAGAGCGATTCGCCCAATGAGTCCTTGATATTTAGCAGTTTTCAGCCAATTTTCTTGATTTTTGAAAATTTCACTTTTTTTGTGAAAATATCCACTAAATGAGGGAATAATATGTGTGAGGGTACCCCAGGAGAGTTCCAAATGTGTGTGGGTAGAATATATATCCCACGGGGTAAAATTGAAAAAAGTTGAAAAAAAAATTTTTTTGGACTTAGTCATTTTTCCGGCGTTTATCAGACTTTCAGATAGGGGAAATGTCAGTGAGCACTCCGATTTCAGTTCCAGAGTGATTCTCCCATTGAGTCCTTGTTATTTAGTCGTTTTCAGCCAATTTTCTGGATTTTTGAAAATTTCACTTTTTTGTGAAAATATCCACTAAATAAGGGAATAATATGTGTGAGGTTACCCCAGGAGAGTTCCAAATGTGTGTGGGTAAAATTGAAAAAAGTTGAAAAAAATTTTTTTTGGACTTAGTCATTTTTCTGGCGTTTATCAGACTTTCAGATAGGGGAAATGTCAGTGAGCATTCCGATTTCAGTTCCAGACTGATTCACCCAATGAGTCCTTAATATTTAGTCGTTTTCAGCCAATTTTTTGGATTTTTGAAAATTTCACTTTTTTGTCAAAATATCCACTAAATGAGGGAATAATATGTGTGAGGGTACCCCAGGAGAGTTCCAAATGTGTGTGGGTAGAATATATATCCCACGGGGGTAAAATTGAAAAAAGTTTAAAAAAAAAATTTTTTGGACTTAGTCATTTTTCCAGCGTTTATCAGACTTTCAGTTAGGGGAAATGTCAGTGAGCGTTCCGATTTCAGTTCCAGAGCGATTCGCCCAATGAGTCCTTGTTATTTAGTTGTTTTCAGCCAATTTTCTGGATTTTTGAAAATTTCACTTTTTTGTGAAAATATCCACTAAATGAGGGAATAATATGTGTGAGGGTACCCCAGGAGTGTTCCAAATGTGTGTGGGTAGAATATATATCCCACGGGGGTAAAATTGAAAAAAGTTGAAAAAAATTTTTTTTTGGACTTAGTCATTTTTCCGGCGTTTATCAGACTTTCAGATAGGGGAAATGTCAGTGAGTGCTCCGATTTCAGTTCCAGAGTGGTTTTCCCAATGAGTCCTTGTTATTTAGTCGTTTTCAGCCAGTTTTCTGGATTTTTGAAAATTTCACTTTTTTGTGAAAATATCCACTAAATGAGGGAATAATATGTGTGAGGGTACCCCAGGAGAGTTCCAAATGTGTGTGGGTAGAATATATATCCCACGGGGGAAAAATTGAAAAAAGTTGAAAACATTTTTTTTTTTGGACTTAGTCATTTTTCCAGCGTTTATCAGACTTTCAGTTAGGGGAAATGTCAGTGAGCGTTCCGATTTCAGTTCCAGAGCGATTCGCCCAATGAGTCCTTGATATTTAGTAGTTTTCAGCCAATTTTCTGGATTTTTGAAAATTTCACTTTTTTTGTGAAAATATCCACTAAATGAGGGAATAATATGTGTGAGGGTACCCCAGGAGAGTTCCAAATGTGTGTGGGTAGAATATATATCCCACGGGGGTAAAATTGAAAAAAGTTGAAAACATTTTTTTTTTGGACTTAGTCATTTTTCTGCCATTTATCAGACTTTCAGATAGGGGAAATGTCAGTGAGCATTCCGATTTCAGTTCCAGACTGATTCACCCAATGAGTCCTTGATATTTAGTTGTTTTCAGCCAATTTTTTGGATTTTTGAAAATTTCACTTTTTTGTGAAAATATCCACTAAATGAGGGAATAATATGTGTGAGGGTACCCCAGGAGAGTTCCAAATGTGTGTGGGTAGAATATATATCCCACGGGGGTAAAATTGAAAAAAGTTGAAAAAAAATTTTTTTTGGACTTAGTCATTTTTTTGGCGTTTATCAGACTTTCAGATAGGTGAAATGTCAGTGAGCATTCCGATTTCAGTTCCAGAGTGATTCACCCAATGAGTTATTCATATTTAGTCGTTTTCAGCCAATTTTCTGGATTTTTTAAAATTTCACTTTTTTGTGAAAATATCCACTAAATGAGGGAATAAAATGTGTGAGGGTACCCCAGGAGAGTTCCAAATGTGTGTGGGTAGAATATATATCCCACGGGGGAAAAATTGAAAAAAGTTGAAAACATTTTTTTTTTGGACTTATTCATTTTTCCAGCGTTTATCAGACTTTCAGTTAGGGTAAATGTCAGTGAGCGTTCCGATTTCAGTTCCAGAGCGATTCGCCCAATGAGTCCTTGTTATTTAGTTGTTTTCAGCCAATTTTCTGGATTTTTGAAAATTTCACTTTTTTGTGAAAATATCCACTAAATGAGGGAATAATATGTGTGAGAGTACCCCAGGAGAGTTCCAAATGTGTGTGCGTAGAATATATATCCCACGGGGGTAAAATTGAAAAAAGTAAAAAAAAAATTTTTTTTGGACTTAGTGATTTTTCTGGCGTTTATCAGACTTTCAGATAGGGGAAATGTCAGTGAGCGTTCCGATTTCAGTTCCAGAGCGATTCGCCCAATGACTCCTTGTTATTTAGTCGTTTTCAGCCAATTTTCTGGATTTTTGAAAATTTCACTTTTTTGTGAAAATATCCACTAAATGAGGGAATAATATGTGTGATGGTATCCCAGGAGAGTTCCAAATGTGTGTGGGTAGAATATATATCCCACGGGGGAAAAATTGAAAAAAGTTGAAAACATTTTTTTTTTGGAGTTAGTCATTTTTCCAGCGTTTATCAGACTTTCATTTAGGGGAAATGTCAGTGAGCGTTCCGATTTCAGTTCCAGAGAGATTCGCCCAATGAGTCCTTGATATTTAGTAGTTTTCAGCCAATTTTCTGGATTTTTGAAAATTTCACTTTTTTTGTGAAAATATCCACTAAATGAGGGAATAATATGTATGAGGGTACCCCAGGAGAGTTCCAAATGTGTGTGGGTAGAATATATATCAGACAGGGGTAAAATTGAAAAAAAAATTTTTTTGGACTTAGTGATTTTTCTGGCGTTTATCAGACTTTCAGATAGGGGAAATGTCAGTGAGCGTTCCCATTTCAGTTCCAGAGCGATTCGCCCAATGACTCCTTGTTATTTAGTCGTTTTCAGCCAATTTTCTGGATTTTTGAAAATTTCACTTTTTTGTGAAAATATCCACTAAATGAAGGAATAATATGTGTGAGGGTACCCCAGGAGAGTTCCAAATGTGTGTGGGTAGAATATATATCCCACGGGGGTAAAATTGAAAAAAGTTGAAAAAATTTTTTTTTGGACTTTGTCATTTTTTTGCCGTTTATCAAACTTTCAGATAGGGGAAATGTCAGTGAGCATTCCGATTTCAGTTCCAGACTGATTCACCCAATGAGTCCTTCATATTTAGTCGTTTTCAGCCAATTTTCTGGATTTTTTAAAATTTCACTTTTTTGTGAAAATATCCACTAAATGAGGGAATAATATGTGTGAGGGTACCCCAGGAGAGTTCCAAATGTGTGTGGGTAGAATATATATCCCATGGGGGAAAAATTGAAAAAAGTTGAAAACATTTTTTTTTTGGACTTGATCATTTTTCCAGCGTTTATCAGACTTTCAGTTAGGGTAAATGTCAGTGAGCGTTCCGATTTCAGTTCCAGAGCGATTCGCCCAATGAGTCCTTGTTATTTAGTTGTTTTCAGCCAATTTTCTGGATTTTTGAAAATTTCACTTTTTTGTGAAAATATCCACTAAATGAGGGAATAATATGTGTGAGAGTACCCCAGGAGAGTTCCAAATGTGTGTGGGTAGAATATATATCCCACGGGGGTAAAATTGAAAAAAGTAAAAAAAATATTTTTTTTGGACTTAGTGATTTTTCTGGCGTTCATCAGACTTTCAGTTAGGGGAAATGTCAGTGAGCGTTCCGATTTCAGTTCCAGAGAGATTCGCCCAATGAGTCCTTGATATTTAGTAGTTTTCAGCCAATTTTCTGGATTTTTGAAAATTTCACTTTTTTGTGAAAATATCCACTAAATGAGGGAATAATATGTGTGAGGGTACCCCAGGAGAGTTCCAAATGTGTGTGGGTAGAATATATATCACACAGGGGTAAAATTGAAAAAAATTTTTTTTGGGACTTAGTGATTTTCTGGCGTTTATCAGACTTTCAGATAGGGGAAATGTCAGTGAGCGTTCCGATTTCAGTTCCAGAGCGATTCGCCCAATGACTCCTTGTTATTTAGTCCTTTTCAGCCAATTTTCTGGATTTTTGAAAATTTCACTTTTTTGTGAAAATATCCACTAAATGAGGGAATAATATGTGTGATGGTATCCCAGGAGAGTTCCAAATGTGTGTGGGTAGAATATATATCCCACGGGGGAAAAATTGAAAAAAGTTGAAAACATTTTTTTTTTGGACTTAGTCATTTTTCCAGCGTTTATCAGACTTTCAGTTAGGGGAAATGTCAGTGAGCGTTCCGATTTCAGTTCCAGAGCGATTCGCCCAATGAGTCCTTGATATTTAGTAGTTTTCAGCCAATTTTCTGGATTTTTGAAAATTTCACTTTTTTTGTGAAAATATCCACTAAATGAGGGAATAATATGTGTGAGGGTACCCCAGGAGAGTTCCAAATGTGTGTGGGTAGAATATATATCCCACGGGGGTAAAATTGAAAAAAGTTGAAAAAAAATTTTTTTTGGACTTAGTCATTTTTTTGGCGTTTATCAGACTTTCAGATAGGGGAAATGTCAGTGAGCATTCCGATTTCAGTTCCAGACTGATTCACCCAATGAGTCCTTGATATTTAGTCATTTTCAGCCAATTTTTTGGATTTTTGAAAATTTCACTTTTTTGTCAAAATATCCACTAAATGAGGGAATAATATGTGTGAGGGTACCCCAGGAGAGTTCCAAATGTGTGTGGGCAGAATATATATCCCACGGGGGTAAAATTGAAAAAAGTTGAAAAAATTTTTTTTTTGGACTTAGTCATTTTTCTGGCGTTTATCAGACTTTCAGATAGGGGAAATGTCAGTGAGCATTCCGATTTCAGTTCCAGACTGATTCACCCAATGAGTCCTTGATATTTAGTCGTTTTCAGCCAATTTTTTGGATTTTTGAAAATTTCACTTTTTTGTCAAAATATCCACTAAATGAGGGAATAATATGTGTGAGGGTACCCCAGGAGAGTTCCAAATGTGTGTGGGCAGAATATATATCCCACGGGGGTAAAATTGAAAAAAGTTGAAAAAAATTTTTTTTTGGACTTAGTCATTTTTCTGGCGTTTATCAGACTTTCAGATAGGGGAAATGTCAGTGAGCATTCCGATTTCAGTTCCAGACTGATTCACCCAATGAGTCCTTGATATTTAGTCGTTTTCAGCCAATTTTTTGGATTTTTGAAAATTTCACTTTTTTGTGAAAATATCCACTAAATGAGGGAATAATTTGTGTGAGGGTACCCCAGGAGAGTTCCAAATGTGTGTGGGTAGAATATATATCCCACGGGGGTAAAATTGAAAAAAGTTGAAAAAAAATTTTTTTGGGACTTAGTCATTTTTCTGCCATTTATCAGACTTTCAGATAGGGGAAATGTCAGTGAGCATTCCGATTTCAGTTCCAGACTGATTCACCCAATGAGTCCTTGATATTTAGTTGTTTTCAGCCAATTTTTTGGATTTTTGAAAATTTCACTTTTTTGTGAAAATATCCACTAAATGAGGGAGTAATATGTGTGAGGGTACCCCAGGAGAGTTCCAAATGTGTGTGGGTAGAATATATATCACACAGGGGTAAAATTGAAAAAAAATTTTTTTGGGACTTAGTGATTTTTCTGGCGTTTATCAGACTTTCAGATAGGGGAAATGTCAGTGAGCGTTCCGATTTCAGTTCCAGAGCGATTCGCCCAATGACTCCATGTTATTTAGTCGTTTTCAGCCAATTTTCTGGATTTTTGAAAATTTCACTTTTTTGTGAAAATATCCACTAAATGAGGGAATAATATGTGTGATGGTATCCCAGGAGAGTTCCAAATGTGTGTGGGTAGAATATATATCCCACGGGGGTAAAATTGAAAAAAGTTGAAAAAAAATTTTTTTTGGACTTAGTCATTTTTTTGGCGTTTATCAGACTTTCAGAGAGGGGAAATGTCAGTGAGCATTCCGATTTCAGTTCCAGACTGATTCACCCAATGAGTCCTTGATATTTAGTCGTTTTCAGCCAATTTTTTGGATTTTTGAAAATTTCACTTTTTTGTCAAAATATCCACTAAATGAGGGAATAATATGTGTGAGGGTACCCAAGGAGAGTTCCAAATGTGTGTGGGCAGAATATATATCCCACGGCGGTAAAATTGAAAAAAGTTGAAAAAAATTTTTTTTTGGACTTAGTCATTTTTCTGGCGTTTATCAGACTTTCAGATAGGGGAAATGTCAGTGAGCATTCCGATTTCAGTTCCAGACTGATTCACCCAATGATTCCTTGATATTTAGTCGTTTTCAGCCAATTTTTTGGATTTTTGAAAATTTCACTTTTTTGTGAAAATATCCACTAAATGAGGGAATAATATGTGTGAGGGTACCCCAGGAGAGTTCCAAATGTGTGTGGGTAGAATATATATCCCACGGGGGAAAAATTGAAAAAAGTTGAAAACATTTTTTTTTTGGACTTAGTCATTTTTCCAGCGTTTATCAGACTTTCAGTTAGGGGAAATGTCAGTGAGCGTTCCGATTTCAGTTCCAGAGAGATTCGCCCAATGAGTCCTTGATATTTAGTAGTTTTCAGCCAATTTTCTGGATTTTTGAAAATTTCACTTTTTTTGTGAAAATATCCACTAAATGAGGGAATAATATGTGTGAGGGTTCCCCAGGAGAGTTCCAAATGTGTGTGGGTAGAATATATATCACACAGGGGTAAAATTGAAAAAAATTTTTTTGGGACTTAGTGATTTTTCTGGCGTTTATCAGACTTTCAGATAGGGGAAATGTCAGTGAGCATTCCGATTTCAGTTCCAGACTGATTCACCCAATGAGTCCTTCATATTTAGTCGTTTTCAGCCAATTTTCTGGATTTTTTAAAATTTCACTTTTTTGTGAAAATATCCACTAAATGAGGGAATAATATGTGTGAGGGTACCCCAGGAGAGTACCAAATGTGTGTGGGTAGAATATATATCCCACGGGGGAAAAATTGAAAAAAGTTGAAAAAATTTTTTTTTTGGACTTAGTCATTTTTTTGGCGTTTATCAGACTTTCAGATAGGGGAAATGTCAGTGAGCATTCCGATTTCAGTTCCAGACTGATTCACCCAATGAGTCCTTGATATTTAGTCGTTTTCAGCCAATTTTTTGGATTTTTGAAAATTTCACTTTTTTGTCAAAATATCCACTAAATGAGGGAATAATATGTGTGAGGGTACCCCAGGAGAGTTCCAAATGTGTGTGGGCAGAATATATATCCCACGGGGGTAAAATTGAAAAAAGTTGAAAAAAAATTTTTTGGGGATTTAGTCATTTTTTTGGCGTTTATCAGACTTTCAGATAGGGGAAATGTCAGTGAGCATTCCGATTTCAGTTCCAGACTGATTCACCCAATGAGTCCTTCATATTTAGTCGTTTTCAGCCAATTTTCTGGATTTTTTAAAATTTCACTTTTTTGTGAAAATATCCACTAAATGAGGGAATAATATGTGTGAGGGTACCCCAGGAGAGTTCCAAATGTGTGTGGGTAGAATATATATCCCACGGGGGAAAAATTGAAAAAAGTTGAAAACATTTTTTTTTTGGACTTAGTCATTTTTCCAGCGTTTATCAGACTTTCAGTTAGGGGAAATGTCAGTGAGCGTTCCGATTTCAGTTCCAGAGCGATTCGCCCAATGAGTCCTTGATATTTAGTGGTTTTCAGCCAATTTTCTGGATTTTTTGAAAATTTCACTTTTTTTGTGAAAATATCCACTAAATGAGGGAATAATATGTGTGAGGGTACCACAGGAGAGTTCCAAATGTGTCTGGGTAGAATATATATCCAACGGGGGTAATATTGAAAAAAGTTGAAAAAAATTTTTTTTTGGACTTAGTCATTTTTCTGGCGTTTATCAGACTTTCAGATAGGGGAAATGTCAGTGAGCATTCCGATTTCAGTTCCAGACTGATTCACCCAATGAGTCCTTGATATTTAGTCGTTTTCAGCCAATTTTTTGGCTTTTTGAAAATTTCACTTTTTTGTGAAAATATCCACTAAATGAGGGAATAATATGTGTGAGGGTACCCCAGGAGAGTTCCAAATGTGTGTGGGTAGAATATATATCACACAGGGGTAAAATTGAAAAAAAAATTTTTTTGGACTTAGTCATTTTTCTGGCGTTTATCAGACTTTCAGATAGGGGAAATGTCAGTGAGCATTCCGATTTCAGTTCCATAGCGATTCGCCCAATGACTCCGTGTTATTTAGTCGTTTTCAGCCAATTTTCTGGATTTTTGAAAATTTCACTTTTTTGTGAAAATATCCACTAAATGAGGGAATAATATGTGTGATGGTATCCCAGGAGAGTTCCAAATGTGTGTGGGTAGAATATATATCCCACGGGGGAAAAATTGAAAAAAGTTGAAAACATTTTTTTTTTGGACTTAGTCATTTTTCCAGCGTTTATCAGACTTTCAGTTAGGGGAAATGTCAGTGAGCATTCCGATTTCAGTTCCATAGCGATTCGCCCAATGAGTCCTTGATATTTAGTAGTTTTCAGCCAATTTTCTGGATTTTTGAAAATTTCACTTTTTTTGTGAAAATATCCACTAAATGAGGGAATAATATGTGTGAGGGTACCCCAGGAGAGTTCCAAATGCATGTGGGTAGAATATATATCCCACGGGGGTAAAATTGAAAAAAGTTAAAAAAAAATTTTTTTGGACTTAGTCATTTTTCCGGCGTTTATCAGACTTCCAGATAGGGTAAAATGTCAGTGAGCGTTCCGATTTCAGTTCCAGAGTGATTCTCCCAATGAATCCTTGTTATTTAGTCGTTTTCAGCCAATTTTCTGGATTTTTGAAAATTTCACTTTTTTGTGAAAATATCCACTAAATGAGGGAATAATATGTGTGAGGGTACCCCAGGAGAGTTCCAAATTTGTGTGGGTAGAATATATATCCCACAGGGGAAAAATTGAAAAAAGTTGAAAACATTTTTTTTTTGGACTTAGTCATTTTTCTGGCGTTTATCAGACTTTCAGATAGGGGAAATGTCAGTGAGCGTTCCGATTTCAGTTCCAGACTGATTCACCCAATGAGTCCTTGATATTTAGTCGTTTTCAGCCAATTTTTTGGATTTTTGAAAATTTCACTTTTTTGAAAATTTCACTTTTTTGTCAAAATATCCACTAAATGAGGGAATAATATGTGTGAGGGTACCCCAGGAGAGTTAAAAATGTGTGTGGGTAGAATATATATCCCACGAGGGTAAAATTGAAAAAAGTTGAAAAAAATTTTTTTTTGGACTTACTCATTTTTCTGACGTTTATCAGACTTTCAGATAGGGCAAATGTCAGTGAGCATTCCGATTTCAGTTCCACAGCGATTCGCCCAATGAGTCGTTCATATTTAGTCGTTTTCAGCCAATTTTCTGGATTTTTAAAAATTTCCCTTTTTTGTGAAAATATCCACTAAATGAGGGAATAATATGTGTGAGGGTACCCCAGGAGAGTTCCAAATGTGTGTGGGTAGAATATATATCCCACGGGGGTAAAATTTAAAAAAGTTAAAAAAAATTTTTTTTTAGACTTAGTGATTTTTCCGACGTTTATCAGACTTTCAGATAGGGGAAATGTCAGTAAGCATTCCGATTTCAGTTCCAGAGCGATTCGCCTAATGAGTCCTTGTTATTTAGTCGTTTTCAGCCAATTTTCTGGATTTTTTAAAATTTCACTTTTTTGTGAAAATATCCACTAAATGAGGGAATAATATGTGCGAGGGTACCCCAGGAGAGTTCCAAATGTGTGTGGGTAGAATATATATCCCACGGGGGTAAAATTGAAAAAAGTTTAAAAAAAATTTTTTTAGGACTTAGTTATTTTTCTGGCGTTTATCAGACTTTCAGATAGGGCAAATGTAAGTGAGCATTCCGATTTCAGTTCCACAGCGATTCGCCCAATGAGTCGTTCATATTTAGTCGTTTTCAGCCAATTTTCTGGAATTTTAAAAATTTCACTTTTTTGTGAAAATACCCACTAAATGAGGGAATAATATGTGTGAGGGTACCCCAGGAGAGTTCCAAATGTGTGTGGGTAGAATATATATCCCATTGGGGTAAAATTGAAAAAAGTTGAAAAAAATTCTTTTTTGGACTTAGTCATTTTTCTGGCGTTTATCAGACTTTCAGATAGGGCAAATGTCAGTGAGCGTTCCGATTTCAGTTCCAGAGCGATTCGCCCAATGAGTCCTTGATATTTAGTCGTTTTCAGACAATTTTTTGGATTTTTGAAAATGTCACTTTTTTGTGAAAATATCCACTAAATGAGGGAATAATATGTGTGAGGGTACACCAGGAGAGTTCCAAATGTGTGTGGGTAGAATATATATCCCACGGGGGTAAAATAGAAAAAAGTTGAAAAAAATTTTTTTTTGGACTTACTCATTTTTCTGGCGTTTATCAGACTTTCAGACAGGGCAAATGTCAGTGAGAGTACCGATTTCAGTTCCAGAGCGATTCGCCCAATGACTCCTTGTTATTTAGACGTTTTCAGCCAATTTTCTGGATTTTTGAAAATTTCACTTTTTTGTGAAAATATCCACTAAATGAGGGAATAATATGTGTGAGGGTAGCCCAGGAGAGTTCCAAATGTGTGTGGGTAGAATATATATCCCACGGGGGTAAAATTGAAAAAAGTTGAAAAAATTTTTTTTGGACTTAGTCATTTTTCCGGCGTTTATCAGACTTTCAGATAGGGGAAATGTCAGTGAGCGTTCCGATTTCAGTTCCAGAGTGATTCTCCCAATGAGTCCTTGTTATTTAGTCATTTTCAGCCAATTTTCTGGATTTTTGAAAATTTCACTTTTTTGTGAAAATATCCACTAAATGAGGGAATAATATGTGTGAGGGTACCCCAGGAGAGTTCCAAATGTGTGTGGGTAGAATATTTATCCCACGGGGGAAAAATTGAAAAAAGTTGAAAACATTTTTTTTTTGGACTTAGTCATTTTTCCAGCGTTTATCAGACTTACAGTTAGGGGAAATGTCAGTGCGCGTTCCGATGTCAGTTCCAGAGCGATTCACCCAATGAGTCCTTGATATTTAGTAGTTTTCAGCCAATTTTCTGGATTTTTGAAAATTTCAATTTTTTTTGTGAAAATATCCACTAAATGAGGGAATAATATGTGTGAGGGTACCCCAGGAGAGTTCCAAATGTGTGTGGGTAGAATATATATCCCATTGGGGTAAAATTGAAAAAAGTTGAAAAAAATTCTTTTTTGGACTTAGTCATTTTTCTGGCGTTTATCAGACTTTCAGATAGGGGAAATGTCAGTCAGCGTTCCGATTTCAGTTCCAGAGCGATTCGCTCAATGAGTCCTTGTTATTTAGTCATTTTCAGCCAATTTTCTGGATTTTTGAAAATTTCACTTTTTTGTGAAAATATCCACTAAATGAGGGAATAATATGTGTGAGGGTACCCCAGGAGAGTTCCAAATGTGTGTGGGTAGAATATATATCCCACGGGGGTAAAATTGAAAAAAGTTAAAAAAAAAATTTTTTTGGACTTAGTCATTTTTCTGGCGTTTATCAGACTTTCAGATAGGGGAAATGTCAGTGAGCATTCCAATTTCAGTTCCAGAGCGATTCGCCCAATGAGTCCTTGATATTTAGTCGTTTTCAGCCAATTTTCTGGATTTTTGAAAATTTCCCTTTTTTGTGAAAATATCCACTAAATGAGGGAATAATATGTGTGAGGGTACCCCAGGAGAGTTCCAAATGTGTGTGGGTAGAATATATATCCCATTGGGGTAAAATTGAAAAAAGTTGAAAAAAAATTTTTTTGGACTTAGTCATTTTTCTGGCGTTTATCAGACTTTCAGATAGGGTAAATGTCAGTGAGAGTACCGATTTCAGTTCCAGAGCGATTCGCCCAATGAGTCCTTGATATTTAGTCGTTTTCAGCCAATTTTTTGGATTTTTGAAAATGTCACTTTTTTGTGAAAATATCCACTAAATGAGGGAATAATATGTGCGAGGGTACCCCAGAAGAGTTCCAAATGTGTGTGGGTAGAATATATATCCGACGGGGGTAAAATTGAAAAAAGTTGAATAAAATTTTTTTTGGACTTAGTCATTTTTCCGGCGTTTATCAGACTTTCAGATAGGGGAAATGTCAGTGAGCGTTCCGATTTCAGTTCCAGAGTGATTCTCCCAATGAGTCCTTGTTATTTAGTCGTTTTCAGCCAATTTTCTGGATTTTTGAAAATTTCACTTTTTTGTGAAAATATCCACTAAATGAGGGAATAATATGTGTGAGGGTACCCCAGGAGAGTTCCAAATGTGTGTGGGTAGAATATATATCCCACGGGGGTAAAATTGAAAAAAGTTAAAAAAAATTTTTTTTGGACTTAGTGATTTTTCTGGCGTTTATCAGACTTTCAGATAGGGGAAATGTCAGTGAGCATTCCGATTTCAGTTCCAGAGCGATTCGCCCAATGAGTCCTTGATATTTAGTCGTTTTCAGCCAATTTTCTGGATTTTTGAAAATTTCCCTTTTTTGTGAAAATATCCACTAAATGAGGGAATAATATGTGTGAGGGTACCCCAGGAGAGTTCCAAATGTGTGTGGGTAGAATATATATCCCATTGGGGTAAAATTCAAAAAAGTTGAAAAAAAATTTTTTTGGACTTAGTCATTTTTCTGGCGTTTATCAGACTTTCAGATAGGGCAAATGTCAGAGAGAGTACCGATTTCAGTTCCAGAGCGATTTGCCCAATGAGTCCTTGATATTTAGTCGTTTTCAGCCAATTTTTTGGATTTTTGAAAATGTCACTTTTTTGTGAAAATATCCACTAAATGAGGGAATAATATGTGTGAGGGTACCCCAGGAGAGTTCCAAATGTGTGTGGGTAGAATATATATCCCACGGGGGTAAAATTGAAAAAAGTAAAAAAAAAATTTTTTTTGGTCTTAGTGATTTTTCTGGCGTTTATCAGACTTTCAGATAGGGGAAATGTCAGTGAGCGTTCCGATTTCAGTTCCAGAGCGATTCGCCCAATGACTCCTTGTTATTTAGACGTTTTCAGCCAATTTTCTGGATTTTTGAAAATTTCACTTTTTTGTGAAAATATCCACTAAATGAGGGAATAATATGTGTGAGGGTAGCCCAGGAGAGTTCCAAATGTGTGTGGGTAGAATATATATCCGACGGGGGTAAAATTGAAAAAAGTTGAATAAAATTTTTTTTGGACTTAGTCATTTTTCCGACGTTTATCAGACTTTCAGATAGGGGAAATGTCAGTGAGCATTCCGATTTCAGTTCCAGAGCGATTCGCCCAATGAGTCCTTGTTATTTAGTCGTTTTCAGCCAATTTTCTGGATTTTTGAAAATTTCACTTTTTTGTGAAAATATCCACTAAATGAGGGAATAATATGTGTGAGGGTAACCCAGGAGAGTTCCAAATGTGTTTGGGTAGAATATATATCCCACGGGGGAAAAAATTGAAAAAAGTTGAAAACATTTTTTTTTTGGACTTAGTCATTTTTCCAGCGTTTATCAGACTTACAGTTAGGGGAAATGTCAGTGAGCGTTCCGATGTCAGTTCCAGAGCGATTCACCCAATGAGTCCTTGATATTTAGTAGTTTTCAGCCAATTTTCTGGATTTTTGAAAATTTCAAATTTTTTTGTGAAAATATCCACTAAATGAGGGAATAATATGTGTGAGGGTACCCCAGGAGAGTTCCAAATGTGTGTGGGTAGAATATATATCCCATGGGGGTAAAATTGAAAAAAGTTTAAAAAAATTTTTTTTTGGACTTAGTCATTTTTCTGGCGTTTATCAGACTTTCAGATAGGGCAAATGTCAGTGAGCATTTCGATTTCAGTTCCAGACTGATTCACCCAATGAGTCCTTGATATTTAGTCGTTTTCAGCCAATTTTTTGGATTTTTGAAAATGTCACTTTTTTGTGAAAATATCCACTAAATGAGGGAATAATATGTGTGAGGGTACCCCAGGAGAGTTCCAAATGTGTGTGGGTAGAATATATATCCCACGGGGGTAAAATTGAAAAAAGTAAAAAAAAAATTTTTTTTGGACTTAGTGATTTTTCTGGCGTTTATCAGACTTTCAGATAGGGGAAATGTCAGTGAGCGTTCCGATTTCAGTTCCAGAGCGATTCGCCCAATGACTCCTTGTTATTTAGACGTTTTCAGCCAATTTTCTGGATTTTTGAAAATTTCACTTTTTTGTGAAAATATCCACTAAATGAGGGAATAATATGTGTGAGGGTAGCCCAGGAGAGTTCCAAATGTGTGTGGGTAGAATATATATCCCACGGGGGTAAAATTGAAAAAAGTTGAAAAAATTTTTTTTGGACTTAGTCATTTTTCCGGCGTTTATCAGACTTTCAGATAGGGGAAATGTCAGTGAGCGTTCCGATTTCAGTTCCAGAGTGATTCTCCCAATGAGTCCTTGTTATTTAGTCATTTTCAGCCAATTTTCTGGATTTTTGAAAATTTCACTTTTTTGTGAAAATATCCACTAAATGAGGGAATAATATGTGTGAGGGTACCCCAGGAGAGTTCCAAATGTGTGTGGGTAGAATATATATCCCACGGGGGAAAAATTGAAAAAAGTTGAAAACATTTTTTTTTTGGACTTAGTCATTTTTCCAGCGTTTATCAGACTCACAGTTAGGGGAAATGTCAGTGAGCGTTCCGATGTCAGTTCCAGAGCGATTCACCCAATGAGTCCTTGATATTTAGTAGTTTTCAGCCAATTTTCTGGATTTTTGAAAATTTCAATTTTTTTTGTGAAAATATCCACTAAATGAGGGAATAATATGTGTGAGGGTACCCCAGGAGAGTTCCAAATGTGTGTGGGTAGAATATATATCCCATTGGCGTAAAATTGAAAAAAGTTGAAAAAAATTCTTTTTTGGACTTAGTCATTTTTCTGGCGTTTATCAGACTTTCAGATAGGGCAAATGTCAGTGAGAGTACCGATTTCAGTTCCAGAGCGATTCGCCCAATGAGTCCTTGTTATTTAGTCATTTTCAGCCAATTTTCTGGATTTTTGAAAATTTCACTTTTTTGTGAAAATATCCACTAAATGAGGGAATAATATGTGTGAGGGTACCCCAGGAGAGTTCCAAATGTGTTTGGGTAGAATATATATCCCACGGGGGTAAAATTGAAAAAAGTTAAAAAAAAATTTTTTTGGACTTAGTCATTTTTCTGGCGTTTATCAGACTTTCAGATAGGGGAAATGTCAGTGAGCATTCCGATTTCAGTTCCAGAGCGATTCGCCCAATGAGTCCTTGATATTTAGTCGTTTTCAGCCAATTTTCTGGATTTTTGAAAATTTCCCTTTTTTGTGAAAATATCCACTAAATGAGGGAATAATATGTGTGAGGGTACCCCAGGAGAGTTCCAAATGTGTGTGGGTAGAATATATATCCCATTGGAGTAAAATTGAAAAAAGTTGAATAAAATTTTTTTTGGACTTAGTCATTTTTCCGACGTTTATCAGACTTTCAGATAGGGGAAATGTCAGTGAGCATTCCGATTTCAGTTCCAGAGCGATTCGCCCAATGAGTCCTTGTTATTTAGGCGTTTTCAGCCAATTTTCTGGATTTTTGAAAATGTCACTTTTTTGTGAAAATATCCACTAAATGAGGGAATAATATGTGTGAGGGTACCCCAGGAGAGGTCCAAATGTGTGTGGGTAGAATATATATCCCACGGGGGTAAAATTGAAAAAAAATTTTTTTCGTACTTAGTCATTTTTCTGGCGTTTATCAGACTTTCTGATAGGGGAAATGTCAGTGAGCATTCCGATTTCAGTACCAGAGTGATTCACCCAATGAGTCCTTGATATTTAGTCGTTTTCAGCCAATTTTTTGGATTTTTGAAAATTTCACTTTTTTGTGAAAATATCCACTAAATGAGGGAATAATATGTGTGAGGGTACCCCAGGAGAGTTCCAAATGTGTGTGGGTAGAATATATATCCCATTGGAGTAAAATTGAAAAAAGTTGAATAAAATTTTTTTTGGACTTAGTCATTTTTCCGACGTTTATCAGACTTTCAGATAGGGGAAATGTCAGTGAGCATTCCGATTTCAGTTCCAGAGCGATTCGCCCAATGAGTCCTTGTTATTTAGGCGTTTTCAGCCAATTTTCTGGATTTTTGAAAATGTCACTTTTTTGTGAAAATATCCACTAAATGAGGGAATAATATGTGTGAGGGTACCCCAGGAGAGGTCCAAATGTGTGTGGGTAGAATATATATCCCACGGGGGTAAAATTGAAAAAAAATTTTTTTCGTACTTAGTCATTTTTCTGGCGTTTATCAGACTTTCTGATAGGGGAAATGTCAGTGAGCATTCCGATTTCAGTACCAGAGTGATTCACCCAATGAGTCCTTGATATTTAGTCGTTTTCAGCCAATTTTTTGGATTTTTGAAAATTTCACTTTTTTGTGAAAATATCCACTAAATGAGGGAATAATATGTGTGAGGGTACCCCAGGAGAGTTCCAAATGTGTGTGGGTAGAATATATATCCCACGGGGGTAAAATTGAAAAAAGTTGAAAAAATTTTTTTTTGGACTTACTGATTTTTCTGGCGTTTATCAGACTTTCAGATAGGGCAAATGTCAGTGAGAGTTCCGATTTCAGTTCCAGAGCGATTCGCCCAATGACTCCTTGTTATTTAGTCGTTTTCAGCCAATTTTCTGGATTTTTGAAAATTTCACTTTTTTGTGAAAATATCCACTAAATGAGGGAATAATATGTGTGAGGGTACCCCAGGAGAGTTCCAAATGTGTTTGGGTAGAATATATATCCCACGGAGGTAAAATTGAAAAAAGTTGAAAAAATTTTTTTTGGACTTAGTCATTTTTCCGGCGTTTATCAGACTTTCAGATAGGGGAAATGTCAGTGAGCGTTCCAATTTCAGTTCCAGAGTGATTCTCCCAATGAGTCCTTGTTATTTAGTCATTTTCAGCCAATTTTCTGGATTTTTGAAAATTTCACTTTTTTGTGAAAATATCCACTAAATGAGGGAATAATATGTGTGAGGGTACCCCAGGAGAGTTCCAAATGTGTGTGGGTAGAATATATATCCCACGGGGGTAAAATTGAAAAAAGTGAAAAAAAAATTTTTTTGGACTTAGTCATTTTTCTGGCGTTTATCAGACTTTCAGATAGGGGAAATGTCAGTGAGCATTCCAATTTCAGTTCCAGAGCGATTCGCCCAATGAGTCCTTGATATTTAGTCGTTTTCAGCCAATTTTCTGGATTTTTGAAAATTTCCCTTTTTTGTGAAAATATCCACTAAATGAGGGAATAATATGTGTGAGGGTACCCCAGGAGAGTTCCAAATGTGTGTGGGTAGAATATATATCCCACGGGGGAAAAATTGAAAAAAGTTGAAAACATTTTTTTTTTGGACTTAGTCACTTTTCCAGCGTTTATCAGACTTTCAGTTAGGGGAAATGTCAGTGAGCGTTCCGATTTCAGTTCCAGAGCGATTCGCCCAATGAGTCCTTGTTATTTAGTTGTTTTCAGCCAATTTTTTGGATTTTTGAAAATTTCACTTTTTTGTGAAAATATCCACTAAATGAGGGAATAATATGTGTGAGGGTACCCCAGCAGAGTTCCAAATGTGTTTGGGTAGAATATATCCCACGGGGGTAAAACTGAAAAAAGTAAAAAAAAAATTTTTTTGGGACTTAGTGATTTTTCTGGCGTTTATCAGACTTTCAGATAGGTGAAATGTCAGTGAGCGTTCCGATTTCAGTTCCAGAGCGATTCGCCCAATGACTCCTTGTTATTTAGTCGTTTTCAGCCAATTTTCTGGATTTTTGAAAATTTCACTTTTTTGTGAAAATATCCACTAAATGAGGGAATAATATGTGTGAGGGTACCCCAGGAGAGTTTCAAATGTGTGTGGGTAGAATATATATCCGACGGGGGTAAAATTGAAAAAAGTTGAAAAAAATTTTTTTTTGGACTTAGTCATTTTTCCGACGTTTATCAGACTTTCAGATAGGGGAAATGTCAGTGAGCATTCCGATTTCAGTTCCAGAGCGATTCGCCCAATGAGTCCTTGTTATTTAGTCGTTTTCAGCCAATTTTCTGGATTTTTGAAAATTTCACTTTTTTGTGAAAATATCCACTAAATGAGGGAATAATATGTGTGAGGGTACCCCAGGAGAGTTCCAAATGTGTGTGGGTAGAATATATATCCGACGGGGGTAAAATTGAAAAAAGTTGAAAAAAATTTTTTTTTGGACTTAGTCATTTTTCCGACGTTTATCAGACTTTCAGATAGGGGAAATGTCAGTGAGCATTCCGATTTCAGTTCCAGAGCGATTCGCCCAATGAGTCCTTGTTATTTAGTCGTTTTCAGCCAATTTTCTGGATTTTTGAAAATTTCACTTTTTTGTGAAAATATCCACTAAATGAGGGAATAATATGTGTGAGGGTACCCCAGCAGAGTTCCAAATGTGTTTGGGTAGAATATATCCCACGGGGGTAAAACTGAAAAAAGTAAAAAAAAAATTTTTTTGGGACTTAGTGATTTTTCTGGCGTTTATCAGACTTTCAGATAGGTGAAATGTCAGTGAGCGTTCCGATTTCAGTTCCAGAGCGATTCGCCCAATGAGTCCTTGTTATTTAGTCGTTTTCAGCCAATTTTCTGGATTTTTGAAAATTTCACTTTTTTGTGAAAATATCCACTAAATGAGGGAATAATATGTGTGAGGGTACCCCAGGAGAGTTCCAAATGTGTGTGGGTAGAATATATATCCGACGGGGGTAAAATTGAAAAAAGTTGAAAAAAATTTTTTTTTGGACTTAGTCATTTTTCCGACGTTTATCAGACTTTCAGATAGGGGAAATGTCAGTGAGCATTCCGATTTCAGTTCCAGAGCGATTCGCCCAATGAGTCCTTGTTATTTAGTCGTTTTCAGCCAATTTTCTGGATTTTTGAAAATTTCACTTTTTTGTGAAAATATCCACTAAATGAGGGAATAATATGTGTGAGGGTACCCCAGGAGAGTTCCAAATGTGTGTGGGTAGAATATATATCCCACGGGGGAAAAATTGAAAAAAGTTGAAAACATTTTTTTTTTGGACTTAGTAATTTTTCCAGCGTTTATCAAACTTTCAGTTAGGGGAAATGTCAGTGAGCGTTCCGATTTCAGTTCCAGAGCGATTCGCCCAATAAGTCCTTGTTATTTAGTTGTTTTCAGCCAATTTTCTGGATTTTTGAAAATTTCACTTTTTTGTGAAAATATCCACTAAATGAGCGAATAATATGTGTGAGGGTACCCCAGGAGAGTTCCAAATATGTGTGGGTAGAATATATATCCCACGGGAGTAAAATTGAAAAAAGTAAAAAAAAAAATTTTTTGGGACTTAGTGATTTTTCTGGCGTTTATCAGACTTCAGATAGGGGAAATGTCAGTGAGCATTCCGATTTCAATTCCAGAGCGATTCGCCCAATGACTCCTTGTTATTTAGTCGTTTTCAGCCAATTTTCTGGATTTTTGAAAATTTTACTTTTTTGTGAAAATATCCACTAAATGAGGGAATAATATGTGTGAGGGTACCCCAGGAGAGTTCCAAATGTGTGTGGGTAGAATATATATCCCATTGGAGTAAAATTGAAAAAAGTTGAATAAAATTTTTTTTGGACTTAGTCATTTTTCCGACGTTTATCAGACTTTCAGATAGGGGAAATGTCAGTGAGCATTCCGATTTCAGTTCCAGAGCGATTCGCCCAATGAGTCCTTGTTATTTAGGCGTTTTCAGCCAATTTTCTGGATTTTTGAAAATGTCACTTTTTTGTGAAAATATCCACTAAATGAGGGAATAATATGTGTGAGGGTACCCCAGGAGAGGTCCAAATGTGTGTGGGTAGAATATATATCCCACGGGGGTAAAATTGAAAAAAAATTTTTTTCGTACTTAGTCATTTTTCTGGCGTTTATCAGACTTTCTGATAGGGGAAATGTCAGTGAGCATTCCGATTTCAGTACCAGAGTGATTCACCCAATGAGTCCTTGATATTTAGTCGTTTTCAGCCAATTTTTTGGATTTTTGAAAATTTCACTTTTTTGTGAAAATATCCACTAAATGAGGGAATAATATGTGTGAGGGTACCCCAGGAGAGTTCCAAATGTGTGTGGGTAGAATATATATCCCACGGGGGTAAAATTGAAAAAAGTTGAAAAAATTTTTTTTTGGACTTACTGATTTTTCTGGCGTTTATCAGACTTTCAGATAGGGCAAATGTCAGTGAGAGTTCCGATTTCAGTTCCAGAGCGATTCGCCCAATGACTCCTTGTTATTTAGTCGTTTTCAGCCAACTTTCTGGATTTTTGAAAATTTCACTTTTTTGTGAAAATATCCACTAAATGAGGGAATAATATGTGTGAGGGTACCCCAGGAGAGTTCCAAATGTGTTTGGGTAGAATATATATCCCACGGAGGTAAAATTGAAAAAAGTTGAAAAAATTTTTTTTGGACTTAGTCATTTTTCCGGCGTTTATCAGACTTTCAGATAGGGGAAATGTCAGTGAGCGTTCCAATTTCAGTTCCAGAGTGATTCTCCCAATGAGTCCTTGTTATTTAGTCATTTTCAGCCAATTTTCTGGATTTTTGAAAATTTCACTTTTTTGTGAAAATATCCACTAAATGAGGGAATAATATGTGTGAGGGTACCCCAGGAGAGTTCCAAATGTGTGTGGGTAGAATATATATCCCACGGGGGTAAAATTGAAAAAAGTGAAAAAAAAATTTTTTTGGACTTAGTCATTTTTCTGGCGTTTATCAGACTTTCAGATAGGGGAAATGTCAGTGAGCATTCCAATTTCAGTTCCAGAGCGATTCGCCCAATGAGTCCTTGATATTTAGTCGTTTTCAGCCAATTTTCTGGATTTTTGAAAATTTCCCTTTTTTGTGAAAATATCCACTAAATGAGGGAATAATATGTGTGAGGGTACCCCAGGAGAGTTCCAAATGTGTGTGGGTAGAATATATATCCCACGGGGGAAAAATTGAAAAAAGTTGAAAACATTTTTTTTTTGGACTTAGTCACTTTTCCAGCGTTTATCAGACTTTCAGTTAGGGGAAATGTCAGTGAGCGTTCCGATTTCAGTTCCAGAGCGATTCGCCCAATGAGTCCTTGTTATTTAGTTGTTTTCAGCCAATTTTTTGGATTTTTGAAAATTTCACTTTTTTGTGAAAATATCCACTAAATGAGGGAATAATATGTGTGAGGGTACCCCAGCAGAGTTCCAAATGTGTTTGGGTAGAATATATCCCACGGGGGTAAAACTGAAAAAAGTAAAAAAAAAATTTTTTTGGGACTTAGTGATTTTTCTGGCGTTTATCAGACTTTCAGATAGGTGAAATGTCAGTGAGCGTTCCGATTTCAGTTCCAGAGCGATTCGCCCAATGACTCCTTGTTATTTAGTCGTTTTCAGCCAATTTTCTGGATTTTTGAAAATTTCACTTTTTTGTGAAAATATCCACTAAATGAGGGAATAATATGTGTGAGGGTACCCCAGGAGAGTTTCAAATGTGTGTGGGTAGAATATATATCCGACGGGGGTAAAATTGAAAAAAGTTGAAAAAAATTTTTTTTTGGACTTAGTCATTTTTCCGACGTTTATCAGACTTTCAGATAGGGGAAATGTCAGTGAGCATTCCGATTTCAGTTCCAGAGCGATTCGCCCAATGAGTCCTTGTTATTTAGTCGTTTTCAGCCAATTTTCTGGATTTTTGAAAATTTCACTTTTTTGTGAAAATATCCACTAAATGAGGGAATAATATGTGTGAGGGTACCCCAGGAGAGTTCCAAATGTGTGTGGGTAGAATATATATCCGACGGGGGTAAAATTGAAAAAAGTTGAAAAAAATTTTTTTTTGGACTTAGTCATTTTTCCGACGTTTATCAGACTTTCAGATAGGGGAAATGTCAGTGAGCATTCCGATTTCAGTTCCAGAGCGATTCGCCCAATGAGTCCTTGTTATTTAGTCGTTTTCAGCCAATTTTCTGGATTTTTGAAAATTTCACTTTTTTGTGAAAATATCCACTAAATGAGGGAATAATATGTGTGAGGGTACCCCAGCAGAGTTCCAAATGTGTTTGGGTAGAATATATCCCACGGGGGTAAAACTGAAAAAAGTAAAAAAAAAATTTTTTTGGGACTTAGTGATTTTTCTGGCGTTTATCAGACTTTCAGATAGGTGAAATGTCAGTGAGCGTTCCGATTTCAGTTCCAGAGCGATTCGCCCAATGAGTCCTTGTTATTTAGTCGTTTTCAGCCAATTTTCTGGATTTTTGAAAATTTCACTTTTTTGTGAAAATATCCACTAAATGAGGGAATAATATGTGTGAGGGTACCCCAGGAGAGTTCCAAATGTGTGTGGGTAGAATATATATCCGACGGGGGTAAAATTGAAAAAAGTTGAAAAAAATTTTTTTTTGGACTTAGTCATTTTTCCGACGTTTATCAGACTTTCAGATAGGGGAAATGTCAGTGAGCATTCCGATTTCAGTTCCAGAGCGATTCGCCCAATGAGTCCTTGTTATTTAGTCGTTTTCAGCCAATTTTCTGGATTTTTGAAAATTTCACTTTTTTGTGAAAATATCCACTAAATGAGGGAATAATATGTGTGAGGGTACCCCAGGAGAGTTCCAAATGTGTGTGGGTAGAATATATATCCCACGGGGGAAAAATTGAAAAAAGTTGAAAACATTTTTTTTTTGGACTTAGTAATTTTTCCAGCGTTTATCAAACTTTCAGTTAGGGGAAATGTCAGTGAGCGTTCCGATTTCAGTTCCAGAGCGATTCGCCCAATAAGTCCTTGTTATTTAGTTGTTTTCAGCCAATTTTCTGGATTTTTGAAAATTTCACTTTTTTGTGAAAATATCCACTAAATGAGCGAATAATATGTGTGAGGGTACCCCAGGAGAGTTCCAAATATGTGTGGGTAGAATATATATCCCACGGGAGTAAAATTGAAAAAAGTAAAAAAAAAAATTTTTTGGGACTTAGTGATTTTTCTGGCGTTTATCAGACTTCAGATAGGGGAAATGTCAGTGAGCATTCCGATTTCAATTCCAGAGCGATTCGCCCAATGACTCCTTGTTATTTAGTCGTTTTCAGCCAATTTTCTGGATTTTTGAAAATTTTACTTTTTTGTGAAAATATCCACTAAATGAGGGAATAATATGTGTGAGGGTACCCCAGGAGAGTTCCAAATGTGTGTGGGTAGAATATATATCCCACGGGGATAAAATTGAAAAAAGTTGAAAAAAAATTTTTTTTGGACTTAGTCATTTTTCCGCCGTTTATCAGACTTTCAGATAGGGGAAATGTCAGTGAGCATTCCGATTTCAGTTCCAGAGCGATTCGCCCAATGACTCCTTGTTATTTAGCCGTTTTCAGCTAATTTTCTGGATTTTTGAAAATTTCACTTTTTTGTGAAAATATCCACTAAATGAGGGAATAATATGTGTGAGGGTACCCCAGGAGAGTTCCAAATGTGTGTGGGAAGAATATTTATCCCACGGGGGTAAAATTGAAAAAAGTTGAAAATATTTTTTTTTTGGACTTAGTGATTAATCTGGCGTTTATCAGACTTTCAGATAGGGGAAATGTCAGTGAGCATTCCGATTGCAGTTCCAGAGCGATTCGCCCAATGAGTCCTTGTTATTTAGTCGTTTTCAGCCAATTTTCTGGATTTTTGAAAATTTCACTTTTTTGTGAAAATATCCACTAAATGAGGGAATAATATGTGTGAGGGTACCCCAGGAGAGTTCCAAATGTGTGTGGGTAGAAAATATATCCCACGGGGTAAAATTGATAAAAGTTTAAAAAAAATTTTTTTTGGACTTAGTCATTTCTCTGGCGTTTATCAGACTTTCAGATAGGGCAAATGTCAGTGAGCGTTTGGATTTCAGTTCCAGAGCGATTCGCCCAATGAGTCCTTGATATTTAGTCGTTTTCAGCCAATTTTCTGGATTTTTGGAAATTTCACTTTTTTGTGAAAATATCCACTAAATGAGGGAATAATATGTGTGAGGGTACCCCAGGAGAGTTCCAAGTGTGTGTGGGTAGAATATATATCCCACGGGGTAAAATTGAAAAAAGTTAAAATAAAATTTTTTTTACACTTACTGATTTTTCTGGCGTTTATCAGACTTTCAGATAGGTGAAATGTCAGTGAGCGTTCCGATTTCAGTTCCAGAGCGATTCGCCCAATGACTCCTTGTTATTTAGTCGTTTTCAGCCAATTTTCTGGATTTTTGAAAATTTCACTTTTTTGTGAAAATATCCACTAAATGAGGGAATAATATGTGTGAGGGAACCCCAGGAGAGTTCCAAATGTGTGTGGGTAGAATATATATCCGACGGGGGTAAAATTGAAAAAAGTTGAAAAAAATTTTTTTTTGGACTTAGTCATTTTTCCGACGTTTATCAGACTTTCTGATAGGGGAAATGTCAGTGAGCATTCCGATTTCAGTTCCAGAGCGATTCGCACAATCAGTCCTTGTTATTTAGTTGTTTTCAGCCAATTTTCTGGATTTTTTAAAATTTCACTTTTTTGTGAAAATATCCACTAAATGAGGGAATAATACGTGTGAGGGTACGCCAGGAGAGTTCCAAATGTGTGTGGGTAGAATATATATCACATTGGGGTAAAATTGAAAAAAGTAAAAAAAAAATTTTTTTGGGACTTAGTGATTTTTCTGGCGTTTATCAGACTTTCATATAGGGGAAATGTCAGTGAGCATTCCGATTTCAGTTCCAGACTTATTCACCCAATGAGTCCTTGATATTTAGTCGTTTTCAGCCAATTTTTTGGATTTTTGAAAATTTTACTTTTTTGTGAAAATATCCACTTAATGAAGGACAAATATGTGTGAGGGTACCCCAGGAGAGTTCCAAATGTGTGTGGGTAGAATATATATCCCACGGGGGTAAAATTGAAAAAAGTTGAAAAAAATTTTTTTTTGGACTTAGTCATTTTCCTGGCATTTATCAGACTTTCAGATAGGGGAAATGTCAGTGAGCATTCCGATTTCAGTTCCAGAGCGATTCGCCTAATGAGTCCTTGTTATTTAGTCGTTTTCAGCCAATTTTCTGGATTTTTTAAAATTTCAATTTTGTGAAAATATCCACTAAATGAGGGAATAATATGTGTGAGGGTACCCCAGGAGAGTTCCAAATGTGTGTGGGTAGAATATATATCCCACGGGGGTAAAATTGAAAAAAGTTGAAAAAAATTTTTTTTTGGACTTAGTCATTTTTCTGGCGTTTATCAGACTTTCAGATAGGCGAAATGTCAGTGAGCATTCCGACTTCGGTTCCAGAGTGATTCGCCCAATGAGTCCTTGATATTTAGTCGTTTTCAGCCAATTTTCTGGATTTTTGAAAATTTCAATTTTTTGTGAAAATATCCACTAAATGTGGGAATAATATGTGTGAGGGTACCCCAGGAGAGTTCCAAATGTGTGTGGGAAGAATATATATCCGACAGGGGTAAAATTGAAAAAAGTTGAAAAAAATTTTTTTTTGGACTTAGTCATTTTTCCAGCGTTTATCAGACTGTCAGATAGAGGAAATGTCAGTGAGCATTCCGATTTCAGTTCCAGAGCGATTCGCCCAATGAGTCCTTGTTATTTAGTCGTTTTCAGCCAATTTTCTGGATTTTTGAAAATTTCACTTTTTTGTGAAAATATCCACTAAATGAGGGAATAATATGTGTGAGGGTACCCCAGGAGAGTTCCAAATGTGTGTGGGTAGAATATATATCCCACGGGGGAAAAATTGAAAAAAGTTGAAAACATTTTTTTTTTGGACTTAGTAATTTTTCCAGCGTTTATCAAACTTTCAGTTAGGGGAAATGTCAGTGAGCGTTCCGATTTCAGTTCCAGAGCGATTCGCCCAATAAGTCCTTGTTATTTAGTTGTTTTCAGCCAATTTTCTGGATTTTTGAAAATTTCACTTTTTTGTGAAAATATCCACTAAATGAGGGAATAATATGTGTGAGGGTACCCCAGGAGAGTTCCAAATATGTGTGGGTAGAATATATATCCCACGGGAGTAAAATTGAAAAAAGTAAAAAAAAAAATTTTTTGGGACTTAGTGATTTTTCTGGCGTTTATCAGACTTTCAGATAGGGGAAATGTCAGTGAGCATTCCGATTTCAATTCCAGAGCGATTCGCCCAATGACTCCTTGTTATTTAGTCGTTTTCAGCCAATTTTCTGGATTTTTGAAAATTTTACTTTTTTGTGAAAATATCCACTAAATGAGGGAATAATATGTGTGAGGGTACCCCAGGAGAGTTCCAAATGTGTGTGGGTAGAATATATATCCCTCGGGGATAAAATTGATAAAAGTTTAAAAAAAATTTTTTTTGGACTTAGTCATTTCTCTGGCGTTTATCAGACTTTCAGATAGGGCAAATGTCAGTGAGCGTTTGGATTTCAGTTCCAGAGCGATTCGCCCAATGAGTCCTTGATATTTAGTCGTTTTCAGCCAATTTTCTGGATTTTTGGAAATTTCACTTTTTTGTGAAAATATCCACTAAATGAGGGAATAATATGTGTGAGGGTACCCCAGGAGAGTTCCAAGTGTGTGTGGGTAGAATATATATCCCACGGGGTAAAATTGAAAAAAGTTAAAATAAATTTTTTTTTACACTTACTGATTTTTCTGGCGTTTATCAGACTTTCAGATAGGTGAAATGTCAGTGAGCGTTCCGATTTCAGTTCCAGAGCGATTCGCCCAATGACTCCTTGTTATTTAGTCGTTTTCAGCCAATTTTCTGGATTTTTGAAAATTTCACTTTTTTGTGAAAATATCCACTAAATGAGGGAATAATATGTGTGAGGGTACCCCAGGAGAGTTCCAAATGTGTGTGGGTAGAATATATATCCAACGGGGGTAAAATTGAAAAAAGTTGAAAAAAATTTTTTTTTGGACTTAGTCATTTTTCCGACGTTTATCAGACTTTCAGATAGGGGAAATGTCAGTGAGCATTCCGATTTCAGTTCCAGAGCGATTCGCCCAATCAGTCCTTGTTATTTAGTCGTTTTCAGCCAATTTTCTGGATTTTTTAAAATTTCACTTTTTTGTGAAAATATCCACTAAATGAGGGAATAATACGTGTGAGGGTACGCCACGAGAGTTCCAAATGTGTGTGGGTAGAATATATATCACATTGGGGTAAAATTGAAAAAAGTAAAAAAAAAATTTTTTTGGGACTTAGTGATTTTTCTGGCGTTTATCAGACTTTCATATAGGGGAAATGTCAGTGAGCATTCCGATTTCAGTTCCAGACTTATTCACCCAATGAATCCTTGATATTTAGTAGTTTTCAGCCAATTTTCTGGATTTTTGAAAATTTCACTTTTTTTGTGAAAATATCCACTAAATGAGGGAATAATATGTGTGAGGGTACCCCAGGAGAGTTCCAAATGTGTGTGGGTAGAATATATATCCCACGGGGGAAAAATTGAAAAAGTTGAAAACATTTTTTTTTTGGACTTAGTCATTTTTCCAGCGTTTATCAGACTTTCAGTTAGGGGAAATGTCAGTGAGCGTTCCGATTTCAGTTCCAGAGCGATTCGACCAATGAGTACTTGTTATTTAGTTGTTTTCAGCCAATTTTCTGGATTTTTGAAAATTTCAATTTTTTGTGAAAATATCCACTAAATGTGGGAATAATATGTGTGAGGGTACCCCAGGAGAGTTCCAAATGTGTGTGGGAAGAATATATATCCCACAGGGGTAAAATTGAAAAAAGTTGAAAAAATTTTTTTTTTGGACTTAGTCATTTTTCCAGCGTTTATCAGACTGTCAGATAGAGGAAATGTCAGTGAGCATTCCGATTTCAGTTCCAGAGTGATTCGCCCAATGAGTACTTGTTATTTAGTTGTTTTCAGCCAATTTTCTGGATTTTTGAAAATTTCACTTTTTTGTGAAAATATCCACTAAATGAGGGAATAATATGTGTGAGGGTACCCCAGGAGAGTTCCAAATGTGTGTGGGTAGAATATATATCCGACGGGGGTAAAATTGAAAAAAGTTGAAAAAAATTTTTTTTTGGACTTAGTCATTTTTCCGACGTTTATCAGACTTTCAGATA
Organism: Phyllobates terribilis; assembly: GCF_046119375.1. Taxonomy (NCBI): domain Eukaryota; kingdom Metazoa; phylum Chordata; class Amphibia; order Anura; family Dendrobatidae; genus Phyllobates; species Phyllobates terribilis. Next base: position 14,433,624 of record NW_027362775.1, on the reverse strand, counting down.
GGGGAAATGTCAGTGAGCATTCCGATTTCAGTTCCAGAGCGATTCGCCCAATGAGTCCTTGTTATTTAGTCGTTTTCAGCCAATTTTCTGGATTTTTGAAAATTTCACTTTTTTGTGAAAATATCCACTAAATGAGGGAATAATATGTGTGAGGGTACCCCAGGAGAGTTCCAAATGTGTGTGGGTAGAATATATATCCCACGGGGGAAAAATTGAAAAAAGTTGAAAACATTTTTTTTTTGGACTTAGTAATTTTTCCAGCGTTTATCAAACTTTCAGTTAGGGGAAATGTCAGTGAGCGTTCCGATTTCAGTTCCAGAGCGATTCGCCCAATAAGTCCTTGTTATTTAGTTGTTTTCAGCCAATTTTCTGGATTTTTGAAAATTTCACTTTTTTGTGAAAATATCCACTAAATGAGGGAATAATATGTGTGAGGGTACCCCAGGAGAGTTCCAAATATGTGTGGGTAGAATATATATCCCACGGGAGTAAAATTGAAAAAAGTAAAAAAAAAAATTTTTTGGGACTTAGTGATTTTTCTGGCGTTTATCAGACTTTCAGATAGGGGAAATGTCAGTGAGCATTCCGATTTCAATTCCAGAGCGATTCGCCCAATGACTCCTTGTTATTTAGTCGTTTTCAGCCAATTTTCTGGATTTTTGAAAATTTTACTTTTTTGTGAAAATATCCACTAAATGAGGGAATAATATGTGTGAGGGTACCCCAGGAGAGTTCCAAATGTGTGTGGGTAGAATATATATCCCTCGGGGATAAAATTGATAAAAGTTTAAAAAAAAATTTTTTTGGACTTAGTCATTTCTCTGGCGTTTATCAGACTTTCAGATAGGGCAAATGTCAGTGAGCGTTTGGATTTCAGTTCCAGAGCGATTCGCCCAATGAGTCCTTGATATTTAGTCGTTTTCAGCCAATTTTCTGGATTTTTGGAAATTTCACTTTTTTGTGAAAATATCCACTAAATGAGGGAATAATATGTGTGAGGGTACCCCAGGAGAGTTCCAAGTGTGTGTGGGTAGAATATATATCCCACGGGGTAAAATTGAAAAAAGTTAAAATAAAATTTTTTTTACACTTACTGATTTTTCTGGCGTTTATCAGACTTTCAGATAGGTGAAATGTCAGTGAGCGTTCCGATTTCAGTTCCAGAGCGATTCGCCCAATGACTCCTTGTTATTTAGTCGTTTTCAGCCAATTTTCTGGATTTTTGAAAATTTCACTTTTTTGTGAAAATATCCACTAAATGAGGGAATAATATGTGTGAGGGTACCCCAGGAGAGTTCCAAATGTGTGTGGGTAGAATATATATCCGACGGGGGTAAAATTGAAAAAAGTTGAAAAAAATTTTTTTTTGGACTTAGTCATTTTTCCGACGTTTATCAGACTTTCAGATAGGGGAAATGTCAGTGAGCATTCCGATTTCAGTTCCAGAGCGATTCGCCCAATCAGTCCTTGTTATTTAGTCGTTTTCAGCCAATTTTCTGGATTTTTTAAAATTTCACTTTTTTGTGAAAATATCCACTAAATGAGGGAATAATACGTGTGAGGGTACGCCAGGAGAGTTCCAAATGTGTGTGGGTAGAATATATATTACATTGGGGTAAAATTGAAAAAAGTAAAAAAAAAATTTTTTTGGGACTTAGTGATTTTTCTGGCGTTTATCAGACTTTCATATAGGGGAAATGTCAGTGAGCATTCCGATTTCAGTTCCAGACTTATTCACCCAATGAATCCTTGATATTTAGTCGTTTTCAGCCAATTTTTTGGATTTTTGAAAATTTTACTTTTTTGTGAAAATATCCACTTAATGAGGGACAAATATGTGTGAGGGTACCCCAAGAGAGTTCCAAATGTGTGTGGGTAGAATATATATCCCACGGGGGTAAAATTGAAAAAAGTTGAAAAAAATTTTTTTTTGGACTTAGTCATTTTTCTGGCGTTTATCAGACTTTCAGATAGGCGAAATGTCAGTGAGCATTCCGACTTCGGTTCCAGAGTGATTCGCCCAATGAGTCCTTGATATTTAGTCGTTTTCAGCCAATTTTCTGGATTTTTGAAAATTTCACTTTTTTTGTGAAAATATCCACTAAATGAGGGAATAATATGTGTGAGGGTACCCCAGGAGAGTTCCAAATGTGTGTGGGTAGAATATATATCCCACGGGGGAAAAATTGAAAAAGTTGAAAACATTTTTTTTTTGGACTTAGTCATTTTTCCAGCGTTTATCAGACTTTCAGTTAGGGGAAATGTCAGAGAGCGTTCCGATTTCAGTTCCAGAGCGATTCGACCAATGAGTACTTGTTATTTAGTTGTTTTCAGCCAATTTTCTGGATTTTTGAAAATTTCAATTTTTTGTGAAAATATCCACTAAATGTGGGAATAATATGTGTGAGGGTACCCCAGGAGAGTTCCAAATGTGTGTGGGAAGAATATATATCCCACAGGGGTAAAATTGAAAAAAGTTGAAAAAATTTTTTTTTTGGACTTAGTCATTTTTCCAGCGTTTATCAGACTGTCAGATAGAGGAAATGTCAGTGAGCATTCCGATTTCAGTTCCAGAGTGATTCGCCCAATGAGTACTTGTTATTTAGTTGTTTTCAGCCAATTTTCTGGATTTTTGAAAATTTCACTTTTTGGTGAAAATATCCACTAAATGAGGGAATAATATGTGTGAGGGTACCCCAGGAGAGTTCCAAATGTGTGTGGGTAGAATATATATCCGACGGGGGTAAAATTGAAAAAAGTTGAAAAAAATTTTTTTTTGGACTTAGTCATTTTTCCGACGTTTATCAGACTTTCAGATAGGGGAAATGTCAGTGAGCATTCCAATTTCAGTTCCAGAGCGATTTGCCCAATGAGTCCTTGTTATTTAGTCGTTTTCAGCCAATTTTCTGGATTTTTGAAAATTTCACTTTTTTGTGAAAATATCCACTAAATGAGGGAATAATATGTGTGAGGGTACCCCAGGAGAGTTCCAAATGTGTGTGGGTAGAATATATATCCGACGGGGGTAAAATTGAAAAAAGTTGAAAAAAATTTTTTTTTGGACTTAGTCATTTTTCCGACGTTTATCAGACTTTCAGATAGGGGAAATGTCAGTGAGCATTCCGATTTCAGTTCCAGAGCGATTCGCCCAATGAGTCCTTGTTATTTAGTCGTTTTCAGCCAATTTTCTGGATTTTTGAAAATTTCACTTTTTTGTGAAAATATCCACTAAATGAGGGAATAATATGTGTGAGGGTACCCCAGGAGAGTTCCAAATGTGTGTGGGTAGAATATATATCCCACGGGGGAAAAATTGAAAAAAGTTGAAAACATTTTTTTTTTGGACTTAGTAATTTTTCCAGCGTTTATCAAACTTTCAGTTAGGGGAAATGTCAGTGAGCGTTCCGATTTCAGTTCCAGAGCGATTCGCCCAATAAGTCCTTGTTATTTAGTTGTTTTCAGCCAATTTTCTGGATTTTTGAAAATTTCACTTTTTTGTGAAAATATCCACTAAATGAGGGAATAATATGTGTGAGGGTACCCCAGGAGAGTTCCAAATATGTGTGGGTAGAATATATATCCCACGGGAGTAAAATTGAAAAAAGTAAAAAAAAAAATTTTTTGGGACTTAGTGATTTTTCTGGCGTTTATCAGACTTTCAGATAGGGGAAATGTCAGTGAGCATTCCGATTTCAATTCCAGAGCGATTCGCCCAATGACTCCTTGTTATTTAGTCGTTTTCAGCCAATTTTCTGGATTTTTGAAAATTTTACTTTTTTGTGAAAATATCCACTAAATGAGGGAATAATATGTGTGAGGGTACCCCAGGAGAGTTCCAAATGTGTGTGGGTAGAATATATATCCCTCGGGGATAAAATTGATAAAAGTTTAAAAAAAAATTTTTTTGGACTTAGTCATTTCTCTGGCGTTTATCAGACTTTCAGATAGGGCAAATGTCAGTGAGCGTTTGGATTTCAGTTCCAGAGCGATTCGCCCAATGAGTCCTTGATATTTAGTCGTTTTCAGCCAATTTTCTGGATTTTTGGAAATTTCACTTTTTTGTGAAAATATCCACTAAATGAGGGAATAATATGTGTGAGGGTACCCCAGGAGAGTTCCAAGTGTGTGTGGGTAGAATATATATCCCACGGGGTAAAATTGAAAAAAGTTAAAATAAAATTTTTTTTACACTTACTGATTTTTCTGGCGTTTATCAGACTTTCAGATAGGTGAAATGTCAGTGAGCGTTCCGATTTCAGTTCCAGAGCGATTCGCCCAATGACTCCTTGTTATTTAGTCGTTTTCAGCCAATTTTCTGGATTTTTGAAAATTTCACTTTTTTGTGAAAATATCCACTAAATGAGGGAATAATATGTGTGAGGGTACCCCAGGAGAGTTCCAAATGTGTGTGGGTAGAATATATATCCGACGGGGGTAAAATTGAAAAAAGTTGAAAAAAATTTTTTTTTGGACTTAGTCATTTTTCCGACGTTTATCAGACTTTCAGATAGGGGAAATGTCAGTGAGCATTCCGATTTCAGTTCCAGAGCGATTCGCCCAATCAGTCCTTGTTATTTAGTCGTTTTCAGCCAATTTTCTGGATTTTTTAAAATTTCACTTTTTTGTGAAAATATCCACTAAATGAGGGAATAATACGTGTGAGGGTACGCCAGGAGAGTTCCAAATGTGTGTGGGTAGAATATATATTACATTGGGGTAAAATTGAAAAAAGTAAAAAAAAAATTTTTTTGGGACTTAGTGATTTTTCTGGCGTTTATCAGACTTTCATATAGGGGAAATGTCAGTGAGCATTCCGATTTCAGTTCCAGACTTATTCACCCAATGAATCCTTGATATTTAGTCGTTTTCAGCCAATTTTTTGGATTTTTGAAAATTTTACTTTTTTGTGAAAATATCCACTTAATGAGGGACAAATATGTGTGAGGGTACCCCAAGAGAGTTCCAAATGTGTGTGGGTAGAATATATATCCCACGGGGGTAAAATTGAAAAAAGTTGAAAAAAATTTTTTTTTGGACTTAGTCATTTTTCTGGCGTTTATCAGACTTTCAGATAGGCGAAATGTCAGTGAGCATTCCGACTTCGGTTCCAGAGTGATTCGCCCAATGAGTCCTTGATATTTAGTCGTTTTCAGCCAATTTTCTGGATTTTTGAAAATTTCACTTTTTTTGTGAAAATATCCACTAAATGAGGGAATAATATGTGTGAGGGTACCCCAGGAGAGTTCCAAATGTGTGTGGGTAGAATATATATCCCACGGGGGAAAAATTGAAAAAGTTGAAAACATTTTTTTTTTGGACTTAGTCATTTTTCCAGCGTTTATCAGACTTTCAGTTAGGGGAAATGTCAGAGAGCGTTCCGATTTCAGTTCCAGAGCGATTCGACCAATGAGTACTTGTTATTTAGTTGTTTTCAGCCAATTTTCTGGATTTTTGAAAATTTCAATTTTTTGTGAAAATATCCACTAAATGTGGGAATAATATGTGTGAGGGTACCCCAGGAGAGTTCCAAATGTGTGTGGGAAGAATATATATCCCACAGGGGTAAAATTGAAAAAAGTTGAAAAAATTTTTTTTTTGGACTTAGTCATTTTTCCAGCGTTTATCAGACTGTCAGATAGAGGAAATGTCAGTGAGCATTCCGATATCAGTTCCAGAGTGATTCGCCCAATGAGTACTTGTTATTTAGTTGTTTTCAGCCAATTTTCTGGATTTTTGAAAATTTCACTTTTTGGTGAAAATATCCACTAAATGAGGGAATAATATGTGTGAGGGTACCCCAGGAGAGTTCCAAATGTGTGTGGGTAGAATATATATCCCACGGGGAAAAAATTGAAAAAAGTTGAAAACATTTTTTTTTTGGACTTAGTCATTTTTCCAGCGTTTATCAGACTTTCAGTTAGAGGAAATGTCAGTGAGCGTTCCGATTTCAGTTCCAGAGCGATTCGCCCAATAAGTCCTTGTTATTTAGTTGTTTTCAGCCAATTTTCTGGATTTTTGAAAATTTCACTTTTTTGTGAAAATATCCACTAAATGAGGGAATAATATGTGTGAGGGTACCCCAGGAGAGTTCCAAATATGTGTGGGTAGAATATATATCCCACGGGGGTAAAATTGAAAAAAGTAAAAAAAAAAATTTTTTGGGACTTAGTGATTTTTCTGGCGTTTATCAGACTTTCAGAGAGGGGAAATGTCAGTGAGCATTCCGATTTCAGTTCCAGAGCGATTCGCCCAATGACTCCTTGATTTTTAGTCGTTTTTAGCCAATTTTCTGGATTTTTGAAAATTTCACTTTTTTGTGAAAATATCCACTAAATGAGGGAATAATATGTGTGAGGGTACCCCAGGAGATTTCCAAATGTGTGTGTGTAGAATATATATCCGACGGGGGTAAAATTGAATAAAGTTGAAAAAATTTTTTTTTTGGACTATCATTTTTCTGATGTTTATCAGACTTTGCAAAATGGGAAATGTCAGTGAGCATTCCAATTTCAGTTCCAGAGCGATTCGCCCAATGAGTCCTTGTTATTTAGTCGTTTTCAGCCAATTTTTGGGATTTTTGAATATTTCACTTTTTTGTGAAAATATCCACTAAATGAGGGAATAATATGTGTGAGAGTACCCCAGGAGAGTTCCAAATGTCTGTGGGTAGAATATATATCCCACGGGGTTAAAATTGAAAAAAGTTGAAAAAAATTTTTTTTTGGACTTAGTCATTTTTCTGGTGTTTATCAGACTTTCAGATAGGCGAAATGTCAGTGAGCATTCCGACTTCAGTTCCAGAGTGATTCGCCCAATGAGTCCTTGATATTTAGTCGTTTTCAGCCAATTTTCTGGATTTTTGAAAATTTCACTTTTTTTGTGAAAATATCCACTAAATGAGGGAATAATATGTGTGAGGGTACCCCAGGAGAGTTCCAAATGTGTGTGGGTAGAATATATATCCCACGGGGGAAAAATTGAAAAAGTTGAAAACATTTTTTTTTTGGTCTTAGTCATTTTTCCAGCGTTTATCAGACTTTCAGTAAGGGGAAATGTCAGTGAGCGTTCCGATTTCAGTTCCAGAGCGATTCGACCAATGAGTACTTGTTATTTAGTTGTTTTCAGCCAATTTTCTGGATTTTTGAAAATTACACTTTTTTGTGAAAATATCCACTAAATGAGGGAATAATATGTGTGAGGGTACCCCAGGAGAGTTCCAAATGTGTGTGGGTAGAATATATATCCGACGGGGGTAAAATTGAAAAAAGTTGAAAAAATTTTTTTTTTTTACTTAGTCATTTTTCCGACGTTTATCAGACTTTCAGATAGGGGAAATGTCAGTGAGCATTCCGATTTCAGTTCCAGAGTGATTCGCCCAATGAGTCCTTGATATTTAGTCGTTTTCAGCCAATTTTCTGGATTTTTGAAAATTTCACTTTTTTTGTGAAAATATCCACTAAATGAGGGAATAATATGTGTGAGGGTACCCCAGGAGAGTTCCAAATGTGTGTGGGTAGAATATATATCCCACGGGGGAAAAATTGAAAAAGTTGAAAACATTTTTTTTTTGCTCTTAGTCATTTTTCCAGCGTTTATCAGACTTTCAGTTAGGGGAAATGTCAGTGAGCGTTCCGATTTCAGTTCCAGAGCGATTCGTCCAATGAGTACTTGTTATTTAGTTGTTTTCAGCCAATTTTCTGGATTTTTGAAAATTACACTTTTTTGTGAAAATATCCACTAAATGAGGGAATAATATGTGTGAGGGTACCCCAGGAGAGTTCCAAATGTGTGTGGGTAGAATATATATCCGACGGGGGTAAAATTGAAAAAAGTTGAAAAAATTTTTTTTTTTGACTTAGTCATTTTTCCGACGTTTATCAGACTTTCAGATAGGGGAAATGTCAGTGAGCGTTCCGATTTCAGTACCAGAGCGATTCGCCCAATCAGTCCTTGATATTTAGTCGTTTTCAGCCAATTTTTGGGATTTTTGAATATTTCACTTTTTTGTGAAAATATCCACTAAATGAGGGAATAATATGTGTGAGAGTACCCCAGGAGAGTTCCAAATGTGTGTGGGTAGAATATATATCCCATGGGGGTAAAATTGAAAAAAATTTAAAAAAAATTTTTTTGGACTTAGTCATTTTTCCGGCGTTTATCAGACTTTCAGATAGGGGAAATGTCAGTGAGCGTTCCGATTTCAGTTCCAGAGTGATTCGCCCAATGAGTCCATGTTATTTAGTCGTTTTCAGCCAATTTTCTGGATTTTTGAAAATTTCACTTTTTTGTGAAAATATCCACTAAATGAGGGAATAATATGTGCGAGGGTACCCCAGGAGAGTTCCAAATGTGTGTGGGTAGAATATATATCCCACGGGGGTAAAATTGAAAAAAGTTGAAAAACATTTTTTTTTGGACTTAGTCATTTATCTGACGTTTATCAGACTTTCATATAGGGGAAATGTCAGTGAGCATTCCGATTTCAGTTCCAGAGCGATTGGCCCATGAGTCCTTGTTATTTAGTTGTTTTCAGGCAATTTTCTGGATTTTTGAAAATTTCTCTTTTTTGTGAAAATATCCACTAAATGAGGGAATAATATGTGAGAGGGTACCCCAGGAGAGTTCCAAATGTGTGTGGGTATAATATATATCCCACGGGGGTAAAATTGCAAAAAGTTGAAAAAAAATTATTTTTTTTTTACTTAGTCATTTTTCCGTCGTTTATCAGACTTTCAGATAGGGCAAATGTCATTGAGCATTCCGATTTCAGTTCCAGAGCGATTCGCCCAATGAATCCTTAATATTTAGTCGTTTTCGCCAATTTTCTGGATTTTTGAAAATATCACTTTTTTGTGAAAATATCCACTAAATGAGAGAATAATATGTGTGAATGTACCCCAGGAGAGTTCCAAATGTGTGTGGGTAGAATATATATCCCATGGGGGTAAAATTGAAAAAAGTTGAAAAAAAAATGTTTTTGGATTTAGTCATTTTTCCGGCGTTTATCAGACTTTCAGATAGGGCAAATGTCAGTGAGCGTTCCGATTTCAGTTCCAGAGCGATTCGCCCAATGAGTCCTTGATATTTAGTCGTTTTCAGCCAATAATTTGGATTTTTGAAAATTTTCACTTTTTTGTGAAAATATCCACTAAATGAGTGAATAATATGTGTGAGGGTACCCCAGGAGAGTTCCAAATGAGTGTGGGTAGAATATATATCCCACGGGGGTAAAATTGAAAAAAGTTTAAAACTATTTTTTTTTGGACTTAGTCATTTTTCCGGCGTTTATCAGACTTTCAGATAGGGCAAATGTCAGTGAGTGTTCCGATTTCAGTTCCAGAGCGATTCACCCAATGAGTCTTTGATATTTAGTCTTTTTCAGCCAATTTTCTGGATTTTTGAAAATTTCACTTTTTTGTGAAAATATCCACTAAATGAGGGAATAATATGTGTGAGGGTACCCCAGGAGAGTTCCAAATGTGTGTGGGTAGAATATATATCCCACGGGGTAAAACTGAAAAAAGTTGAAAAAAAATTTTTTTTGGATTTAGTCATTTTTCCGGCGTTTATCAGACTATCAGATAGGAGAAATGTCAGTGAGTGTTCCGATTTCAGTTCCAGAGCGATTCGCCCAATAAGTCCTTGATATTTAGTCTTTTTCAGCTAATTTTCTGGATTTTTGAAAATTTCACTTTTTTGTGAAAATATCCACTAAATGAGGGAATAATATGTGTGAGGGTACCCCAGGAGAGTTCCAAATGTGTGTGTGTAGAATATATATCCCACGGGGTAAAACTGAAAAAAGTTAAAAAAAATTTTTTTTTGGACTTAGTCATTTTTCCGGCGTTTATCAGACTTTCAGATAGGGCAAATGTCATTGAGCGTTCCGATTTCAGTTCCAGAGCGATTCGCCCAATGAGTCCTTGATATTTAGTCGTTTTCAGCCAATATTTTTGATTTTTGAAAATTTCACTTTTTTGTGAAAATATCCACTAAATGAGGGAATAATGTGTGTGAGGGTACCCCAGGAGAGTTCCAAATGTCTGTGGGTAGAATATATATCCCACAGGGGTAAAATTGAAAAAAGTTGAAAAATTTTTTTTTTTGGACAGTCATTTTTCCGACGTTTATCAGACTTTCAGATAAGGGCAAATGTCATTGAGCGTTCCGATTTCAGTTCCAGAGCGATGCGCCCAATGAGCCCTTGATATTTAGTCGTTTTCAGCCAATTTTCTGGATTTTTGAAAATTTCACTTTTTTGTGAAAATATCCACTAAATGAGGGAATAATATGAGTGAGGGTACCCGAGGAGAGTTCCAAATGTGTGTGGGTAGAATATATATCCCACGGGGTAAAACTGAAAAAAGTTGAAAAAATTTTTTTTTGGGATTTAGTCATTTTTCCGGCGTTTATCAGACTTTCAGATAGGGCAAATGTCAGTGAGCGTTCCGATTTCAGTTCCAGAGTGAATCGCTCAATGAGTCCTTGATATTTAGTCATTTTCAGCCAATTTTGTGGATTTTTGAAAATTTCACTTTTTTATGAAAATATCCACTAAATGAGGTAAGAATATGTGTGAGGGTACCCCAGGAGAGTTCCAAATGTGTGTGGGTAGAATATATATCCCACGGGGGTAAAACTGAAAACAGTTGAAAAAAATTTTTTTTTGGTCTTAGTCATTTTTCCGGCGTTTATCAGACTTTCAGATAGGGCAAATGTCAGCGAGCATTCCGATTTCAGTTCCAGAGCAATTCGCCCAATGAATCCTTGATATTTAGTCGCTTTCAGCCAATTTTCTGGATTTTTGAAAATTTCACTTTTTTGTGAAAATATCCACTAAATGAGGGAATAATATGTGTGAGGGTTCCCCAGGAGAGTTCCAAATGTGTGTGGGTAGAATATATATCCCACGGGGGTAAATTGGAAAAAAGTTGAAAAATTATTTTTTTTTGGACATAGTCATTTTTCCAGCGTTTATCAGACTTTCAGATAGGGGAAATGTCAGTGAGCATTCCGATTTCAGTTCCAGAGCGATTCGCCCAATGAGTCCTTGATATTTTTTCGTTTTCAGCCAATTTTCTGGATTTTTGAAAATTTCACTTTTTTGTGAAAATATCCACTAAATGAGGGAATAATATGTTTGAGGGTACCGCAGGAGAGTTCCAAATGTGTGTGGGTAGAATTTATATCCCACGGGGGTAAAATTGAAAAAAGTTGAAAAAAATTTTTTTTTGGACGTAGTCATTTTTCCGGCGTTTATCAGACTTTCAGATAGGGGAAATGTCAGTGAGCATACCGATTTCAGTTCCAGAGCGATTCGCCCAATGAGTCCTTGATATTTAGTCGTTTTCAGCCAATTTTCTGGATTTTTGAAAATTTCACTTTTTTGTGAAAATATGCACTAAATGAGGGAATAATATGTGTGAGGGTACCCCAGGAGAGTTCCAAATGTGTGTTTAGAATATATATCCCACGGGGGTAAATTTGAAAAAAGTTGAAAAAAATTTTTTTTTGCACTTAGTCATTTTTCCGGCGTTTATCAGACTTTCAGATAGGGAAAATATCAGTGAGCATCCCGATTTCAGTTCCAGAGCGATGCGCCCAATGACTCCTTGTTATTTAGTCGTTTTCAGCCAATTTTCTGGATTTTTGAAAATTTCACTTTTTTGTGAAAATATCCACTAAATGTGGGAATAATATGTGCGAGGGTTCCCCAGGAGAGTTCCAAATGTGTGTGGGTAGAATATATATCCCACGGGGGAAAAATTGAAAAAAGTTGAAAAAAAATTTTTTTTGGACTTAGTCATTTTTCCAGCGTTTATCAGACTTTCAGAGTGGGGAAATGTAAGTGAGCGTTCCGATTTCAGTTCCAGAGCGATTCGCCCAATGAATCCTTGATATTTAGTCGTTTTCAGCCAATTTTTTGGATTTTTAAAAATTTCACTTTTTTGTGAAAATATCCATTAAATGAGGGAATAATATGTGTGAGGGTACCCCAGGAGAATTCCAAATGTGTGTGTGTAGAATATATATCCCACGGGGGTAAAATTGAAAAAAGTTGAAAAAAATTTTTTTTTGGACTTAGTCATTTTTCTGGCGTTTATCAGACTTACAGAGAGGGAAAATATTAGTGAGCATTCCGATTTCAGTTCCAGAGCGATGCGCCCAATGACTCCTTGTTATTTAGTCGTTTTCAGCCAATTTTCTGAATTTTTGAAAATTTCACTTTTTTCTGAAAATATCCACTAAATGAGGAATAATATGTGTGAGGGTACCCCAGGAGAGTTCCAAATGTGTGTGGGTAGAATATATATCCGACGGGGGTAAAATTGAAAAAAGTTTAAAAAATTTTTTTTTGGACTTAGTCATTTATCCGACGTTGATCAAACTTTCAGATAGGGGAAATGTCAGTCAGCATTCCGATTTCAGTTCCAGAGCGATTCGCCCAATGAGTCCTTGTTATTTAGTCGTTTTCAGCCAATTTTTTGGATTTTTGAAAATTTCACTTTTTTGTGAAAATATCCACTAAATGAGGGAATAATATGTGTGAGGGTACCCCAGGAGAGTTCCAAATGTGTGTGGGAAGAATATGTATACCACGGGGGTAAAATTGAAAAAGTTTAAAAAAATTTTTTTTTGGACTTAGTCATTTTTCCGGCGTTTATCAGACTTTCAGATAGGGAAAATATCAGTGAGCATCCCGATTTCAGTTCCAGAGCGATGCGCCCAATGACTCCTTGTTATTTAGTCGTTTTCAGCCAATTTTCTGGATTTTTAAAAATTTCACTTTTTTGTGAAAATATCCACTAAATGTGGGAATAATATGTGCGAGGGTTCCCCAGGAGAGTTCCAAATGTGTGTGGGTAGAATATATATTCCACGGGGGAAAAATTGAAAAAAGTTGAAAAAAAATTTTTTTTGGACTTAGTCATTTTTCTGGTGTTTATCAGACTTTCAGATAGGCGAAATGTCAGTGAGCATTCCGACTTCAGTTCCAGAGTGATTCGCCCAATGAGTCCTTGATATTTAGTCGTTTTCAGCCAATTTTCTGGATTTTTGAAAATTTCACTTTTTTTGTGAAAATATCCACTAAATGAGGGAATAATATGTGTGAGGGTACCCCAGGAGAGTTCCAAATGTGTGTGGGTAGAATATATATCCCACGGGGGAAAAATTGAAAAAGTTGAAAACATTTTTTTTTTGGTCTTAGTCATTTTTCCAGCGTTTATCAGACTTTCAGTAAGGGGAAATGTCAGTGAGCGTTCCGATTTCAGTTCCAGAGCGATTCGACCAATGAGTACTTGTTATTTAGTTGTTTTCAGCCAATTTTCTGGATTTTTGAAAATTACACTTTTTTGTGAAAATATCCACTAAATGAGGGAATAATATGTGTGAGGGTACCCCAGGAGAGTTCCAAATGTGTGTGGGTAGAATATATATCCGACGGGGGTAAAATTGAAAAAAGTTGAAAAAATTTTTTTTTTTTACTTAGTCATTTTTCCGACGTTTATCAGACTTTCAGATAGGGGAAATGTCAGTGAGCATTCCGATTTCAGTTCCAGAGTGATTCGCCCAATGAGTCCTTGATATTTAGTCGTTTTCAGCCAATTTTCTGGATTTTTGAAAATTTCACTTTTTTTGTGAAAATATCCACTAAATGAGGGAATAATATGTGTGAGGGTACCCCAGGAGAGTTCCAAATGTGTGTGGGTAGAATATATATCCCACGGGGGAAAAATTGAAAAAGTTGAAAACATTTTTTTTTTGCTCTTAGTCATTTTTCCAGCGTTTATCAGACTTTCAGTTAGGGGAAATGTCAGTGAGCGTTCCGATTTCAGTTCCAGAGCGATTCGTCCAATGAGTACTTGTTATTTAGTTGTTTTCAGCCAATTTTCTGGATTTTTGAAAATTACACTTTTTTGTGAAAATATCCACTAAATGAGGGAATAATATGTGTGAGGGTACCCCAGGAGAGTTCCAAATGTGTGTGGGTAGAATATATATCCGACGGGGGTAAAATTGAAAAAAGTTGAAAAAATTTTTTTTTTTGACTTAGTCATTTTTCCGACGTTTATCAGACTTTCAGATAGGGGAAATGTCAGTGAGCGTTCCGATTTCAGTACCAGAGCGATTCGCCCAATCAGTCCTTGATATTTAGTCGTTTTCAGCCAATTTTTGGGATTTTTGAATATTTCACTTTTTTGTGAAAATATCCACTAAATGAGGGAATAATATGTGTGAGAGTACCCCAGGAGAGTTCCAAATGTGTGTGGGTAGAATATATATCCCATGGGGGTAAAATTGAAAAAAATTTAAAAAAAATTTTTTTGGACTTAGTCATTTTTCCGGCGTTTATCAGACTTTCAGATAGGGGAAATGTCAGTGAGCGTTCCGATTTCAGTTCCAGAGTGATTCGCCCAATGAGTCCATGTTATTTAGTCGTTTTCAGCCAATTTTCTGGATTTTTGAAAATTTCACTTTTTTGTGAAAATATCCACTAAATGAGGGAATAATATGTGCGAGGGTACCCCAGGAGAGTTCCAAATGTGTGTGGGTAGAATATATATCCCACGGGGGTAAAATTGAAAAAAGTTGAAAAACATTTTTTTTTGGACTTAGTCATTTATCTGACGTTTATCAGACTTTCATATAGGGGAAATGTCAGTGAGCATTCCGATTTCAGTTCCAGAGCGATTGGCCCATGAGTCCTTGTTATTTAGTTGTTTTCAGGCAATTTTCTGGATTTTTGAAAATTTCTCTTTTTTGTGAAAATATCCACTAAATGAGGGAATAATATGTGAGAGGGTACCCCAGGAGAGTTCCAAATGTGTGTGGGTATAATATATATCCCACGGGGGTAAAATTGCAAAAAGTTGAAAAAAAATTATTTTTTTTTTACTTAGTCATTTTTCCGTCGTTTATCAGACTTTCAGATAGGGCAAATGTCATTGAGCATTCCGATTTCAGTTCCAGAGCGATTCGCCCAATGAATCCTTAATATTTAGTCGTTTTCGCCAATTTTCTGGATTTTTGAAAATATCACTTTTTTGTGAAAATATCCACTAAATGAGAGAATAATATGTGTGAATGTACCCCAGGAGAGTTCCAAATGTGTGTGGGTAGAATATATATCCCATGGGGGTAAAATTGAAAAAAGTTGAAAAAAAAATGTTTTTGGATTTAGTCATTTTTCCGGCGTTTATCAGACTTTCAGATAGGGCAAATGTCAGTGAGCGTTCCGATTTCAGTTCCAGAGCGATTCGCCCAATGAGTCCTTGATATTTAGTCGTTTTCAGCCAATAATTTGGATTTTTGAAAATTTTCACTTTTTTGTGAAAATATCCACTAAATGAGTGAATAATATGTGTGAGGGTACCCCAGGAGAGTTCCAAATGAGTGTGGGTAGAATATATATCCCACGGGGGTAAAATTGAAAAAAGTTTAAAACTATTTTTTTTTGGACTTAGTCATTTTTCCGGCGTTTATCAGACTTTCAGATAGGGCAAATGTCAGTGAGTGTTCCGATTTCAGTTCCAGAGCGATTCACCCAATGAGTCTTTGATATTTAGTCTTTTTCAGCCAATTTTCTGGATTTTTGAAAATTTCACTTTTTTGTGAAAATATCCACTAAATGAGGGAATAATATGTGTGAGGGTACCCCAGGAGAGTTCCAAATGTGTGTGGGTAGAATATATATCCCACGGGGTAAAACTGAAAAAAGTTGAAAAAAAATTTTTTTTGGATTTAGTCATTTTTCCGGCGTTTATCAGACTATCAGATAGGAGAAATGTCAGTGAGTGTTCCGATTTCAGTTCCAGAGCGATTCGCCCAATAAGTCCTTGATATTTAGTCTTTTTCAGCTAATTTTCTGGATTTTTGAAAATTTCACTTTTTTGTGAAAATATCCACTAAATGAGGGAATAATATGTGTGAGGGTACCCCAGGAGAGTTCCAAATGTGTGTGTGTAGAATATATATCCCACGGGGTAAAACTGAAAAAAGTTAAAAAAAATTTTTTTTTGGACTTAGTCATTTTTCCGGCGTTTATCAGACTTTCAGATAGGGCAAATGTCATTGAGCGTTCCGATTTCAGTTCCAGAGCGATTCGCCCAATGAGTCCTTGATATTTAGTCGTTTTCAGCCAATATTTTTGATTTTTGAAAATTTCACTTTTTTGTGAAAATATCCACTAAATGAGGGAATAATGTGTGTGAGGGTACCCCAGGAGAGTTCCAAATGTCTGTGGGTAGAATATATATCCCACAGGGGTAAAATTGAAAAAAGTTGAAAAATTTTTTTTTTTGGACAGTCATTTTTCCGACGTTTATCAGACTTTCAGATAAGGGCAAATGTCATTGAGCGTTCCGATTTCAGTTCCAGAGCGATGCGCCCAATGAGCCCTTGATATTTAGTCGTTTTCAGCCAATTTTCTGGATTTTTGAAAATTTCACTTTTTTGTGAAAATATCCACTAAATGAGGGAATAATATGAGTGAGGGTACCCGAGGAGAGTTCCAAATGTGTGTGGGTAGAATATATATCCCACGGGGTAAAACTGAAAAAAGTTGAAAAAATTTTTTTTTGGGATTTAGTCATTTTTCCGGCGTTTATCAGACTTTCAGATAGGGCAAATGTCAGTGAGCGTTCCGATTTCAGTTCCAGAGTGAATCGCTCAATGAGTCCTTGATATTTAGTCATTTTCAGCCAATTTTGTGGATTTTTGAAAATTTCAGTTTTTTATGAAAATATCCACTAAATGAGGTAAGAATATGTGTGAGGGTACCCCAGGAGAGTTCCAAATGTGTGTGGGTAGAATATATATCCCACGGGGGTAAAACTGAAAACAGTTGAAAAAAATTTTTTTTTGGTCTTAGTCATTTTTCCGGCGTTTATCAGACTTTCAGATAGGGCAAATGTCAGCGAGCATTCCGATTTCAGTTCCAGAGCAATTCGCCCAATGAATCCTTGATATTTAGTCGCTTTCAGCCAATTTTCTGGATTTTTGAAAATTTCACTTTTTTGTGAAAATATCCACTAAATGAGGGAATAATATGTGTGAGGGTTCCCCAGGAGAGTTCCAAATGTGTGTGGGTAGAATATATATCCCACGGGGGTAAATTGGAAAAAAGTTGAAAAATTATTTTTTTTTGGACATAGTCATTTTTCCAGCGTTTATCAGACTTTCAGATAGGGGAAATGTCAGTGAGCATTCCGATTTCAGTTCCAGAGCGATTCGCCCAATGAGTCCTTGATATTTTTTCGTTTTCAGCCAATTTTCTGGATTTTTGAAAATTTCACTTTTTTGTGAAAATATCCACTAAATGAGGGAATAATATGTTTGAGGGTACCGCAGGAGAGTTCCAAATGTGTGTGGGTAGAATTTATATCCCACGGGGGTAAAATTGAAAAAAGTTGAAAAAAATTTTTTTTTGGACGTAGTCATTTTTCCGGCGTTTATCAGACTTTCAGATAGGGGAAATGTCAGTGAGCATACCGATTTCAGTTCCAGAGCGATTCGCCCAATGAGTCCTTGATATTTAGTCGTTTTCAGCCAATTTTCTGGATTTTTGAAAATTTCACTTTTTTGTGAAAATATGCACTAAATGAGGGAATAATATGTGTGAGGGTACCCCAGGAGAGTTCCAAATGTGTGTTTAGAATATATATCCCACGGGGGTAAATTTGAAAAAAGTTGAAAAAAATTTTTTTTTGCACTTAGTCATTTTTCCGGCGTTTATCAGACTTTCAGATAGGGAAAATATCAGTGAGCATCCCGATTTCAGTTCCAGAGCGATGCGCCCAATGACTCCTTGTTATTTAGTCGTTTTCAGCCAATTTTCTGGATTTTTGAAAATTTCACTTTTTTGTGAAAATATCCACTAAATGTGGGAATAATATGTGCGAGGGTTCCCCAGGAGAGTTCCAAATGTGTGTGGGTAGAATATATATCCCACGGGGGAAAAATTGAAAAAAGTTGAAAAAAAATTTTTTTTGGACTTAGTCATTTTTCCAGCGTTTATCAGACTTTCAGAGTGGGGAAATGTAAGTGAGCGTTCCGATTTCAGTTCCAGAGCGATTCGCCCAATGAATCCTTGATATTTAGTCGTTTTCAGCCAATTTTTTGGATTTTTAAAAATTTCACTTTTTTGTGAAAATATCCATTAAATGAGGGAATAATATGTGTGAGGGTACCCCAGGAGAATTCCAAATGTGTGTGTGTAGAATATATATCCCACGGGGGTAAAATTGAAAAAAGTTGAAAAAAATTTTTTTTTGGACTTAGTCATTTTTCTGGCGTTTATCAGACTTACAGAGAGGGAAAATATTAGTGAGCATTCCGATTTCAGTTCCAGAGCGATGCGCCCAATGACTCCTTGTTATTTAGTCGTTTTCAGCCAATTTTCTGAATTTTTGAAAATTTCACTTTTTTCTGAAAATATCCACTAAATGAGGAATAATATGTGTGAGGGTACCCCAGGAGAGTTCCAAATGTGTGTGGGTAGAATATATATCCGACGGGGGTAAAATTGAAAAAAGTTTAAAAAATTTTTTTTTGGACTTAGTCATTTATCCGACGTTGATCAAACTTTCAGATAGGGGAAATGTCAGTCAGCATTCCGATTTCAGTTCCAGAGCGATTCGCCCAATGAGTCCTTGTTATTTAGTCGTTTTCAGCCAATTTTTTGGATTTTTGAAAATTTCACTTTTTTGTGAAAATATCCACTAAATGAGGGAATAATATGTGTGAGGGTACCCCAGGAGAGTTCCAAATGTGTGTGGGAAGAATATGTATACCACGGGGGTAAAATTGAAAAAGTTTAAAAAAATTTTTTTTTGGACTTAGTCATTTTTCCGGCGTTTATCAGACTTTCAGATAGGGAAAATATCAGTGAGCATCCCGATTTCAGTTCCAGAGCGATGCGCCCAATGACTCCTTGTTATTTAGTCGTTTTCAGCCAATTTTCTGGATTTTTAAAAATTTCACTTTTTTGTGAAAATATCCACTAAATGTGGGAATAATATGTGCGAGGGTTCCCCAGGAGAGTTCCAAATGTGTGTGGGTAGAATATATATTCCACGGGGGAAAAATTGAAAAAAGTTGAAAAAAAATTTTTTTTGGACTTAGTCATTTTTCCAGCGTTTATCAGACTTTCAGAGAGGGGAAATGTAAGTGAGCGTTCCGATTTCAGTTCCAGAGCGATTCGCCCAATGAATCCTTGATATTTAGTCGTTTTCAGCCAATTTTTTGGATTTTTAAAAATTTCACTTTTTTGTGAAAATATCCACTAAATGAGGGAATAATATGTGCGAGGGTACCCCAGGAGAGTTCCAAATGTGTGTGGGTAGAATATATATCCCACAGGGGTAAAATTGAAAAAAGTTGAAAAACATTTTTTTTTGGACTTAGTCATTTATCTGACGTTTATCAGACTTTCATATAGGGGAAATGTCAGTGAGCATTCCGATTTCAGTTCCAGAGCGATTGGCCCATGAGTCCTTGTTATTTAGCCGTTTTCAGCCAATTTTTTGGATTTTTGAAAATTTCACTTTTTTGTGAAAATATCCACTAAATGAGGGAATAATATGTGTGAGGGTACCCCAGGAGAGTTGCAAATGTGTGTGGGAAGAATATGTATCCCACGGGGGTAAAATTGAAAAAGTTGAAAAAAATTTTTTTTTGGACTTAGTCATTTTTCCGGCGTTTATCAGACTTTCAGATAGGGAAAATATCAGTGAGCATCCCGATTTCAGTTCCAGAGCGATGCGTCCAATGACTCCTTGTTATTTAGTCGTTTTCAGCCAATTTTCTGGATTTTTAAAAATTTCACTTTTTTGTGAAAATATCCACTAAATGTGGGAATAATATGTGCGAGGGTTCCCCAGGAGAGTTCCAAATGTGTGTGGGTAGAATATATATTCCACGGGGGAAAAATTGAAAAAAGTTGAAAAAAAATTTTTTTTGGACTTAGTCATTTTTCCAGCGTTCATCAGACTTTCAGAGAGGGGAAATGTAAGTGAGCGTTCCGATTTCAGTTCCAGAGCGATTCGCCCAATGAATCCTTGATATTTAGTCGTTTTCAGCCAATTTTTTGGATTTTTAAAAATTTCACTTTTTTGTGAAAATATCCATTAAATGAGGGAATAATATGTGTGAGGGTACCCCAGGAGAGTTCCAAATGTGTGTGGGTAGAATATATATCCGACGGGGGTAAAATTGAAAAAAGTTTAAAAAATTTTTTTTTGGACTTAGTCATTTATCCGACGTTGATCAAATTTTCAGATAGGGGAAATGTCAGTCAGCATTCCGATTTCAGTTCCAGAGCGATTCGCCCAATGAGTCCTTGTTATTTAGTCGTTTTCAGCCAATTTTTTGGATTTTTGAAAATTTCACTTTTTTGTGAAAATATCCACTAAATGAGGGAATAATATGTGTGAGGGTACCCCAGGAGAGTTCCAAATGTGTGTGGGAAGAATATGCATCCCACGGGGGTAAAATTGAAAAAGTTTAAAAAAATTTTTTTTTGGACTTAGTCATTTTTCCGGCGTTTATCAGACTTTCAGATAGGGGAAATGTCAGTGAGCATTCCGATTTCAGTTCCAGAGCGATTCGCCCAATGAGTCCATGTTATTTAGTCGTTTTCAGCCAATTTTCTGGATTTTTGAAAATTTGACTTTTTTGTGAAAATATCCACTAAATGAGGGAATAATATGTGCGAGGGTACCCCAGGAGAGTTCCAAATGTGTGTGGGTAGAATATATATCCCACAGGGGTAAAATTGAAAAAAGTTGAAAAACATTTTTTTTTGGACTTAGTCATTTATCTGACGTTTATCAGACTTTCATATAGGGGAAATGTCAGTGAGCATTCCGATTTCAGTTCCAGAGCGATTGGCCCATGAGTCCTTGTTATTTAGCCGTTTTCAGCCAATTTTTTGGATTTTTGAAAATTTCACTTTTTTGTGAAAATATCCACTAAATGAGGGAATAATATGTGTGAGGGTACCCCAGGAGAGTTGCAAATGTGTGTGGGAAGAATATGTATCCCACGGGGGTAAAATTGAAATAGTTGAAAAAAATTTTTTTTTGGACTTAGTCATTTTTCCGGCGTTTATCAGACTTTCAGATAGGGAAAATATCAGTGAGCATCCCGATTTCAGTTCCAGAGCGATGCGTCCAATGACTCCTTGTTATTTTGTCGTTTTCAGCCAATTTTCTGGATTTTTGAAAATTTGACTTTTTTGTGAAAATATCCACTAAATGAGGAATAATATGTGTGAGGGTACCCCAGGAGACTTCCAAATGTGTGTGGGTAGGATATATATCCGACGGGGGTAAAATTGAAAAAAGTTGAAAAACATTTTTTTTTGGACTTAGTCATTTATCCGACGTTTATCAGACTTTCATATAGGGGAAATGTCAGTGAGCATTCCGATTTCAGTTCCAGAGCGATTCGCCCAATGAGTCCTTGATATTTAGTCGTTTTCAGCCAATTTTCTGGATTTTTGAAAATTTCACTTTTTTGTGAAAATATCCACTAAATGAGGGAATAATATGTGTGAGGGTACCCAAGGAGAGTTCCAAATGTGTGTGGGAAGAATATGTATCCCATGGGGGTAAAATTGAAAAAGTTGAAAAAATTTTTTTTTTGGACTTAGTCATTTTTCCGGCGTTTATCAGACTTTCAGATAGGGGAAATGTCAGTGAGCGTTCCGATTTCAGTTCCAGACCGATTCGCCCAATGAGTCCTTAATATTTAGTCGTTTTCAGCCAATTTTCTGGATTTTTGAAAATTTCACTTTTTTGTGAAAATATCCACTAAATGAGGGAATAATATGTGTGAGGGTACCCCAGGAGAGTTCCAAATGTGTGTGTGTAGAATATATATCCCACGGGGGTAAAATTGAAAAAAGTTGAAAAAAAATTTTTTTTGGACTTAGTCATTTTTCTGGCGTTTATCAGACTTTCAGATAGGGAAAATATTAGTGAGCATTCCGATTTCAGTTCCAGAGCGATGCGCCCAATGACTCCTTGTTATTTAGTCGTTTTCAGCCAATTTTCTGAATTTTTGAAAATTTCACTTTTTTCTGAAAATATCCACTAAATGAGGAATAATATGTGTGAGGGTACCCCAGGAGAGTTCCAAATGTGTGTGGGTAGAATATATATCCCACGGGGGTAAAATTGAAAAAAGTTGAAAAAAACTTTTTTTGGACTTAGTCATTTTTCTGGCGTTTATCAGACTTTCAGATAGGGAAAATATTGGTGAGCATTCCGATTTCAGTTCCAGAGCGATGCGCCCAATGACTCCTTGTTATTTAGTCGTTTTCAGCCAATTTTTTGGATTTTTGAAAATTTCACTTTTTTGTGAAAATATCCACTAAATGAGGGAATAATATGTGTGAGGGTACCCCAGGAGAGTTCCAAATGTGTGTGTGTAGAATATATATCCCACGGGGGTAAAATTGAAAAAAGTTGAAAAAAAATTTTTTTTGGACTTAGTTATTTTTCTGTCGTTTATCAGACTTTCAGATAGGGAAAATATTAGTGAGCATTCCGATTTCAGTTCCAGAGCGATGCGCCCAATGACTCCTTGTTATTTAGTTGTTTTCAGCCAATTTTCTGAATTTTTGAAAATTTCACTTTTTTCTGAAAATATCCACTAAATGAGGAATAATATGTGTGAGGGTACCCCAGGAGAGTTCCAAATGTGTGTGTGTAGAATATATATCCGACGGGGGTAAAATTGATAAAAGTTGAAAAAAATTTTTTTTTGGACTTAGTCATTTATCCGACGTTTATCAGACTTTCAGATAGGGGAAATGTCAGTCAGCTTTCCGATTTCAGTTCCAGAGCGATTCGCCCAATGAGTCCTTGTTATTTAGTCGTTTTCAGCCAATTTTTTGGATTTTTGAAAATTTCACTTTTTTGTGAAAATATCCACTAAATGAGGGAATAATATGTGTGAGGGTACCCCATTAGAGTTCCAAATGTGTGTGGGAAGAATATGTATCCCATCCCATGGGGGTAAAATTGAAAAAGTTGAAAAAAATTTTTTTTTGGACTTAGTCATTTTTCCGGCGTTTATCAGACTTTCAGATAGGGGAAATGTCAGTGAGCGTTCCGATTTCAGTTCCAGACCGATTCGCCCAATGAGTCCTTAATATTTAGTCATTTTCAGCCAACTTTCTGGATTTTTGAAAATTTCACTTTTTTGTGAAAATATCCACTAAATGAGGGAATAATATGTGTGAGGGTACCCCAGGAGAGTTCCAAATGTGTGTGGGTAGAATATATATCCCACGGGGGGTAAAATTGAAAAAGTTAAAAAAATTTTTTTTTTGGACTTAGTGATTTTTCTGACGTTTATCAGATTTTCAGATAGGGGAAATGTCAGTGAGCATTCCGATTTCAGTTCCAGAGCGATTCGCCCAATGAGTCCTTGTTATTTAGTCGTTTTCAGCCAATTTTTTGGATTTTTGAAAATTTCACTTTTTTGTGAAAATATCCACTAAATGAGGGAATAATATGTGTGAGGGTACCCCAGGAGAGTTCCAAATGTGTGTGGGTAGAATATATATCCCACGGGGGTAAAATTGAAAAAAGTTGAAAAAAAATTTTTTTTGGACTTAGTCATTTTTCCGGCGTTTATCAGACTTTCAGATAGGGGAAATGTCAGTGAGCGTTCCGATTTCAGTTCCAGAGTGATTCTCCCAATGAGTCCTTGTTATTTAGTCGTTTTCAGCCAATTTTCTGGATTTTTGAAAATTTCCCTTTTTTGTGAAAATATCCACTAAATGAGGGAATAATATGTGTGAGGGTACCCCAGGAGAGTTGCAAATGTGTGTGGGTAGAATATATATCCCACGGGGGTAAAATTGAAAAAAGTTGAAAAAAATTTTTTTTGGACTTAGTCATTTTTCTGGCATTTATCAGACTTTCAGATAGGGGAAATGTCAGTCAGCATTACGATTTCAGTTCCAGAGCGATTCGCCCAATGAGTCCTTGTTATTTAGTCGTTTTCAGCCAATTTTTTGGATGTTTGAAAATTTCACTTTTTTGGGAAAATATCCACTAAATGAGAGAATAATATGTGTGAGGGTACCCCAGGAGAGTTCCAAATGTGTGTGTGTAGAATATATATCCCACGGGGGTAAAATTGAAAAAAGTTGAAAAAAAAATTTTTTTGGACTTAGTCATTTTTCTGGCGTTTATCAGACTTTCAGATAGGGAAAATATTAGTGAGCATTCCGATTTCAGTTCCAGAGCGATGCGCCCAATGACTCCTTGTTATTTAGTCGTTTTCAGCCAATTTTCAGAATTTTTGAAAATTTCACTTTTTTCTGAAAATATCCACTAAATGAGGAATAATATGTGTGAGGGTACCCCAGGAGAGTTCCAAATGTGTGTGTGTAGAATATATATCCCACGGGGGTAAAATTGAAAAAAGTTGAAAAAAATTTTTTTTTGGACTTAGTCATTTATCCGACGTTTATCAGACTTTCAGATAGGGGAAATGTCAGTGAGCGTTCCGATTTCAGTTCCAGAGTGATTCGCCCAATGAGTCCTTGTTATTTAGTCGTTTTCAGCCAATTTTTTGGATTTTTGAAAATGTCACTTTTTTGTGAAAATATCCACTAAATGAGGGAATAATATGTGTGAGGGTACCCCAGGAGAGTTCCAAATGTGTGTGTGTAGAATATATATCCCACGGGGGTAAAATTGAAAAAAGTTGAAAAAAATTTTTTTTTGGACTTAGTCATTTATCCGACGTTTATCAGACTTTCAGATAGGGGAAATGTCAGTGAGCGTTCCGATTTCAGTTCCAGACCGATTCGCCCAATGAGTCCTTAATATTTAGTCGTTTTCAGCCAATTTTCTGGATTTTTGAAAATTTCACTTTTTTGTGAAAATATCCACTAAATGAGGGAATAATATGTGTGAGGGTACCCCAGGAGAGTTCCAAATGTGTGTGGGTAGAATATATATCCCACGGGGGTAAAATTGAAAAAAGTTGAAAAAAATTTTTTTTTGGACTTAGTCATTTTTCCGGCGTTTATCAGACTTTCAGATAGGGGAAATGTCAGTGAGCGTTCCGATTTCAGTTCCAGACCGATTCGTCCAATGAGTCCTTAATATTTAGTCGTTTTCAGCCAATTTTCTGGATTTTTGAAAATTTCACTTTTTTGTGAAAATATCCACTAAATGAGGGAATAATATGTGTGAGGGTACCCCAGGAGAGTTCCAAATGTGTGTGGGTAGAATATATATCCCACGGGGGGTAAAATTGAAAAAGTTAAAAAAAATTTTTTTTTGGACTTAGTGATTTTTCTGACGTTTATCAGATTTTCAGATAGGGGAAATGTCAGTTAGCATTCCGATTTCAGTTCCAGAGCGATTCGCCCAATGAGTCCCTGTTATTTAGTCGTTTTCAGCCAATTTTTTGGATTTTTGAAAATTTCACTTTTTTGTGAAAATATCCACTAAATGAGGGAATAATATGTGTGAGGGTACCCCAGGAGAGTTCCAAATGTGTGTGGGTAGAATATATATCCCACGGGGGTAAAATTTAAAAAAGTTGAAAAAAAATTTTTTTTGGACTTAGTCATTTTTCTGGCGTTTATCAGACTTTCAGATAGGGGAAATGTCAGTGAGCATTCCGATTTCAGTTCCAGAGTGATTCTCCCAATGAGTCCTTGTTATTTAGTCGTTTTCAGCCAATTTTCTGGATTTTTGAAAATTTCACTTTTTTGTGAAAATATCCACTAAATGAGGGAATAATATGTGTGAGGGTACCCCAGGAGAGTTGCAAATGTGTGTGGGTAGAATATATATCCCACGGGGGAAAATTGAAAAAAGTTGAAAAAAAATTTTTTTTGGACTTAGTCATTTTTCTGGCGTTTATCAGACTTTCAGATAGGGGAAATGTCAGTCAGCATTCCGATTTCAGTTCCAGAGCGATTCGCCCAATGAGTCCTTGTTATTTAGTCGTTTTCAGCCAATTTTTTGGATTTTTGAAAATTTCACTTTTTTGTGAAAATATCCACTAAATGAGGGAATAATATGTGTGAGGGTACCCCAGGAGAGTTAAAAATGTGTGTGTGTAGAATATATATCCCACGGGGGTAAAATTGAAAAAAGTTGAAAAAAAATTTTTTTTGGACTTAGTCATTTTTCTGGCGTTTATCAGACTTTCAGATAGGGAAAATATTAGTGAGCATTCCGATTTCAGTTCCAGAGCGATGCGCCCAATGACTCCTTGTTATTTAGTCGTTTTCAGTCAATTTTCTGAATTTTTGAAAATTTCACTTTTTTCTGAAAATATCCACTAAATGAGGAATAATATGTGTGAGGGTACCCCAGGAGAGTTCCAAATGTGTGTGTGTAGAATATATATCCCACGGGGGTAAAATTGAAAAAAGTTGAAAAAAATTTTTTTTTGGACTTAGTCATTTATCCGACGTTTATCAGACTTTCAGATAGGGGAAATGTCAGTCAGCATTCCGATTTCAGTTCCAGAGCGATTCGCCCAATGAGTCCTTGTTATTTAGTCGTTTTCAGCCAATTTTTTGGATTTTTGAAAATTTCACTTTTTTGTGAAAATATCCACTAAATGAGGGAATAATATGTGTGAGGGTACCCCAGGAGAGTTGCAAATGTGTGTGGGTAGAATATATATCCCACGGGGGTAAAATTGAAAAAAGTTGAAAAAAATTTTTTTTGGACTTAGTCATTTTTCTGGCGTTTATCAGACTTTCAGATAGGGGAAATGTCAGTCAGCATTCCGATTTCAGTTCCAGAGTGATTCGCCCAATGAGTCCTTGTTATTTAGTCGTTTTCAGCCAATTTTTTGGATTTTTGAAAATTTCACTTTTTTGTGAAAATATCCACTAAATGAGGGAATAATATGTGTGAGGGTACCCCAGGAGAGTTGCAAATGTGTGTGGGTAGAATATATATCCCACGGGGGTAAAATTGAAAAAAGTTGAAAAAAATTTTTTTTGGACTTAGTCATTTTTCTGGCGTTTATCAGACTTTCAGATAGGGGAAATGTCAGTCAGCATTCCGATTTCAGTTCCAGAGTGATTCGCCCAATGAGTCCTTGTTATTTAGTCGTTTTCAGCCAATTTTTTGGATTTTTGAAAATTTCACTTTTTTGTGAAAATATCCACTAAATGAGGGAATAATATGTGTGAGGGTACCCCAGGAGAATTCCAAATGTGTGTGGGAAGAATATGTATACCATGGGGGTAAAATTGAAAAAGTTGAAAAAAATTTTTTTTTGGACTTAGTCATTTTTCCGGCGTTTATCAGACTTTCAGATAGGGGAAATATCAGTGAGCGTTCCGATTTCAGTTCCAGACCGATTCGCCCAATGAGTCCTTAATATTTAGTCGTTTTCAGCCAATTTTCTGGATTTTTGAAAATGTCACTTTTATGTGAAAATATCCACTAAATGAGGGAATAATATGTGTGAGGGTACCCCAGGAGAGTTCCAAATGTGTGTGGGTAGAATATATATCCCACGGGGGGTAAAATTGAAAAAGTTAAAAAATATTTTTTTTTGGACTTAGTGATTTTTCTGACGTTTATCAGATTTTCAGATAGGGGAAATGTAAGTGATCGTTCCGATTTCAGTTCCACAGCGATTCGACCAATGACTCCTTGTTATTTAGTCGTTTTCAGCCAATTTTCTGAATTTTTGAAAATTTCACTTTTTTGTGAAAATATCCACTAAATGAGGGAATAATATGCATGAGGGTACCCCAGGAGAGTTCCAAATGTGTGTGGGTAGAATATATATCCCACAGGGGTAAAATTTAAAAAAGTTGAAAAAAATTTTTTTTTGGACTTAGTCATTTTTCTAGCGTTTATCAGACTTTCATATAGGGGAAATGTCAGTGAGCGTTCCGATTTCAGTTCCAGACCGATTCGCCCAATGAGTCCTTAATATTTAGTCGTTTTCAGCCAATTTTCTGGATTTTTGAAAATTTCACTTTTTTATGAAAATATCCCCTAAATGAGGGAATAATATGTGTGAGGGTACCCCAGGAGAGTTCCAAATGTGTGTGGGTAGAATATATATCCCACGGGGGTAAAATTGAAAAAAGTAAAAAAAAAATTTTTTTTGGACTTAGTGATTTTTCCAACGTTTATCAGACTTTCAGATAGGGGAAATGTCAGTGAGCATTCCGATTTCAGTTTCAGAGCGATTCGCCCAATGAGTCCTTGATATTTAGTCGTTTTCAGCCAATTTTTTGGATTTTTGAAAATTTCACTTTTTTGTGAAAATATCCACTAAATGAGGGAATAATATGTGTGAGGGTACCCAGGAGAGTTCCAAATGTGTGTGGGTAGAATATATATCCCACGGGGGTAAAATTGAAAAAAGTTGAAAAAAAAATTTTTTTGGACTTAGTCATTTTTCCGGCGTTTATCAGACTTTCAGATAGGGGAAATGTAAGTGAGCGTTCCGATTTCAGTTCCAGAGCGATTCGCCCAATGAGTCGCTGATATTTAGTCGTTTGCAGCCAATTTTTTGGATTTTTGAAAATTTCACTTTTTTGTGAAAATATCCACTAAATGAGGGAATAATATGTGTGAGGGTACAACAGGAGAGTTGCAAATGTGTGTGGGTAGAATATATATCCCACGGGGGTAAAATTGAAAAAAGTTGAAAAAATTTTTTTTTGGACTTAGTCATTTTTCTGGCGTTTATCAGACTTTCAGATAGGGGAAATGTCAGTCAGCATTCCGATTTCAGTTCCAGAGTGATTCGCCCAATGAGTCCTTGTTATTTAGTCGTTTTCAGCCAATTTTTTGGATTTTTGAAAATTTCACTTTTTTGTGAAAATATCCACTAAATGAGGGAATAATATGTGTGAGGGTACCCCAGGAGAATTCCAAATGTGTGTGGGAAGAATATGTATACCATGGGGGTAAAATTGAAAAAGTTGAAAAAAATTTTTTTTTGGACTTAGTCATTTTTCCGGCGTTTATCAGACTTTCAGATAGGGGAAATATCAGTGAGCGTTCCGATTTCAGTTCCAGACCGATTCGCCCAATGAGTCCTTAATATTTAGTCGTTTTCAGCCAATTTTCTGGATTTTTGAAAATGTCACTTTTATGTGAAAATATCCACTAAATGAGGGAATAATATGTGTGAGGGTACCCCAGGAGAGTTCCAAATGTGTGTGGGTAGAATATATATCCCACGGGGGGTAAAATTGAAAAAGTTAAAAAATATTTTTTTTTGGACTTAGTGATTTTTCTGACGTTTATCAGATTTTCAGATAGGGGAAATGTAAGTGATCGTTCCGATTTCAGTTCCACAGCGATTCGACCAATGACTCCTTGTTATTTAGTCGTTTTCAGCCAATTTTCTGAATTTTTGAAAATTTCACTTTTTTGTGAAAATATCCACTAAATGAGGGAATAATATGCATGAGGGTACCCCAGGAGAGTTCCAAATGTGTGTGGGTAGAATATATATCCCACAGGGGTAAAATTTAAAAAAGTTGAAAAAAATTTTTTTTTGGACTTAGTCATTTTTCTAGCGTTTATCAGACTTTCATATAGGGGAAATGTCAGTGAGCGTTCCGATTTCAGTTCCAGACCGATTCGCCCAATGAGTCCTTAATATTTAGTCGTTTTCAGCCAATTTTCTGGATTTTTGAAAATTTCACTTTTTTATGAAAATATCCCCTAAATGAGGGAATAATATGTGTGAGGGTACCCCAGGAGAGTTCCAAATGTGTGTGGGTAGAATATATATCCCACGGGGGTAAAATTGAAAAAAGTAAAAAAAAAATTTTTTTTGGACTTAGTGATTTTTCCAACGTTTATCAGACTTTCAGATAGGGGAAATGTCAGTGAGCATTCCGATTTCAGTTTCAGAGCGATTCGCCCAATGAGTCCTTGATATTTAGTCGTTTTCAGCCAATTTTTTGGATTTTTGAAAATTTCACTTTTTTGTGAAAATATCCACTAAATGAGGGAATAATATGTGTGAGGGTACCCAGGAGAGTTCCAAATGTGTGTGGGTAGAATATATATCCCACGGGGGTAAAATTGAAAAAAGTTGAAAAAAAAATTTTTTTGGACTTAGTCATTTTTCCGGCGTTTATCAGACTTTCAGATAGGGGAAATGTAAGTGAGCGTTCCGATTTCAGTTCCAGAGCGATTCGCCCAATGAGTCGCTGATATTTAGTCGTTTGCAGCCAATTTTTTGGATTTTTGAAAATTTCACTTTTTTGTGAAAATATCCACTAAATGAGGGAATAATATGTGTGAGGGTACCCCAGGAGAGTTCCAAATGTGTGTGTGTAGAATATATATCACACGGGGGTAAAATTGAAAAAAGTTGAAAAAAAATTATTTTTGGACTTAGTCATTTTTCCGGCGTTTATCAGACTTTCAGATAGGGGAAATGTCAGTGAGCATTTCGATTTCAGTTCCAGAGTGATTCTCCAAATGAGTCCTTGTTATTTAGTCGTTTTCAGCCAATTTTCTGGATTTTTGAAAATTTCACTTTTTTGTGAAAATATCCACTAAATGAGGGAATAATATGTGTGAGGGTACCCCAGGAGAGTTGCAAATGTGTGTGGGTAGAATATATATCACACGGGGGTAAAATTTAAAAAAGTTGAAAAAAAATTTTTTTTGGACTTAGTCATTTTTCCGACGTTTATCAGACTTTCAGATAGGGGAAATGTCAGTCAGCATTCCGATTTCAGTTCCAGAGTGATTCGCCCAATGAGTCCTTGTTATTTAGTCGTTTTCAGCCAATTTTTTGGATTTTTGAAAATTTCACTTTTTTGTGAAAATATCCACTAAATGAGGGAATAATATGTGTGAGGGTACCCCAGGAGAGTTCCAAATGTGTGTGGGAAGAATATGTATCCCATGGGGGTAAAATTGAAAAAGTTGAAAAAATTTTTTTTTTGGACTTAGTGATTTTTCTGACGTTTATCAGATTTTCAGATAGGGGAAATGTCAGTGAGCATTCCGATTTCAGTTCCAGAGCGATTCGCCCAATGAGTCCTTGTTATTTATTCGTTTTCAGCCAATTTTTTGGATTTTTGAAAATTTCACTTTTTTGTGAAAATATCCACTAAATGAGGGAATAATATGTGTGAGGGTACCCCAGGAGAGTTCCAAATGTGTGTGGGTAGAATATATATCCCACGGGGGTAAAATTGAAAAAAGTTGAAAAAAAATTTTTTTTTGGACTTAGTCATTTTTCCGGCGTTTATCAGACTTTCAGATAGGGGAAATGTCAGTGAGCGTTCCGATTTCAGTTCCAGAGTGATTCTCCCAATGAGTCCTTGTTATTTAGTCGTTTTCAGCCAATTTTCTGGATTTTTGAAAATTTCACTTTTTTGTGAAAATATCCACTAAATGAGGGAATAATATGTGTGAGGGTACCCCAGGAGAGTTGCAAATGTGTGTGGGTAGAATATATATCCCACGGGGGTAAAATTGAAAAAAGTTGAAAAAATTTTTTTTTGAACTTAGTCATTTTTCCGGCGTTTATCAGACTTTCAGATAGGGGAAATGTCAGTGAGCATTCCGATTTCAGTTCCAGAGCGATTCGCCCAATGAGTCCTTGATATTTAGTCGTTTTCAGACAATTTTTTGGATTTTTGAAAATTTCACTTTTTTGTGAAAATATCCACTAAATGAGGGAATAATATGTGTGAGAGTACCCCAGGAGAGTTCCAAATGTGTGTGGGTAGAATATATATCCCACGGGGGAAAAATTGAAAAAGTTAAAAAAAAATTTTTTTGGGACTTAGTGATTTTTCTGACGTTTATCAGATTTTCAGATAGGGGAAATGTCAGTGAGCATTCCGATTTCAGTTCCAGAGCGATTCGCCCAATGAGTCCTTGTTATTTAGCAGTTTTCAGCCAATTTTTTGAATTTTTGAAAATTTCACTTTTTTGTGAAAATATCCACTAAATGAGGGAATAATATGTGTGAGGGTACCCCAGGAGAGTTCCAAATGTGTGTGGGTAGAATATATATCCCACGGGGGTAAAATTGAAAAAAGTTGAAAAAAAATTTTTTTTTGACTTAGTCATTTTTCCGGCGTTTATCAGACTTTCAGATAGGGGAAATGTCAGTGAGCGTTCCGATTTCAGTTCCAGAGGGATTCTCCCAATGAGTCCTTGTTATTTAGTCGTTTTCAGCCAATTTTCTGGATTTTTGAAAATTTCACTTTTTTGTGAAAATATCCACTAAATGAGGGAATAATATGTGTGAGGGTACCCCAGGAGAGTTGCAAATGTGTGTGGGTAGAATATATATCCCACGGGGGTAAAATTGAAAAAAGTTGAAAAAAATTTTTTTTGGACTTAGTCATTTTTCTGGCGTTTATCAGACTTTCAGATAGGGGAAATGTAAGTGATCGTTCCGATTTCAGTTCCACAGCGATTCGCCCAATGACTCCTTGTTATTTAGTCGTTTTCAGCCAATTTTCTGAATTTTTGAAAATTTCACTTTTTTGTGAAAATATCCACTAAATGAGGGAATAATATGCATGAGGGTACCCCAGGAGAGTTCCAAATGTGTGTGGGTAGAATATATATCCCACAGGGGTAAAATTTAAAAAAGTTGAAAAAAATTTTTTTTTGGACTTAGTCATTTTTCTGGCGTTTATCAGACTTTCATATAGGGGAAATGTCAGTGAGCGTTCTGATTTCAGTTCCAGAGCGATTCGCCCAAAGACTCCTTGTTATTTAGTCGTTTTCAGCCAATTTTCTGGATTTTTGAAAATTTCACTTTTTTATGAAAATATCCCCTAAATGAGGGAATAATATGTGTGAGGGTACCCCAGGAGAGTTCCAAATGTGTGTGGGTAGAATATATATCCCACGGGGGTAAAATTGAAAAAAGTAAAAAAAAAATTTTTTTTGGACTTAGTGATTTTTCCAACGTTTATCAGACTTTCAGATAGGGGAAATGTAAGTGAGCGTTCCGATTTCAGTTCCAGAGCGATTCGCCCAATGAGTCGCTGATATTTAGTCGTTTGCAGCCAATTTTTTGGATTTTTGAAAATTTCACTTTTTTGTGAAAATATCCACTAAATGAGGGAATAATATGTGTGAGGGTACCCCAGGAGAGTTCCAAATGTGTATGGGAAGAATATGTATCCCATGGGGGTAAAATTGAAAAAGTTTAAAAAAATTTTTTTTTGGACTTAGTGATTTTTCTGACGTTTATCAGATTTTCAGATGGGGAAATGTCAGTGAGCATTCCGATTTCAGTTCCAGAGCGATTCGCCCAATGAGTCCTTGTTATTTAGTCGTTTTCAGCCAATTTTCTGGATTTTTGAAAATTTCACTTTTTTGTGAAAATATCCACTAAATGAGGGAATAATATGTGTGAGGGTACCCCAGGAGAGTTGCAAATTTGTGTGGGTAGAATATATATCCCACGGGGGTAAAATTGAAAAAAGTTGAAAAAATTTTTTTTTGAACTTAGTCATTTTTCCGGCGTTTATCAGACTTTCAGATAGGGGAAATGTCAGTGAGCATTCCGATTTCAGTTCCAGAGCGATTCGCCCAATGAGTCCTTGATATTTAGTCGTTTTCAGACAATTTTTTGGATTTTTGAAAATTTCACTTTTTTGTGAAAATATCCACTAAATGAGGGAATAATATGTGTGAGGGTACCCCAGGAGAGTTCCAAATGTGTGTGGGTAGAATATATATCCCACGGGGGTAAAATTGAAAAAAGTTTAAAAAAAAATTTTTTTGGACTTAGTCATTTTTCCGGCGTTTATCAGACTTTCAGATAGGGGAAATGTCAGTGAGAGTACCGATTTCAGTTCCAGAGCGATTCGCCCAATGACTCCTTGTTATTTAGACGTTTTCAGCCAATTTTCTGGATTTTTGAAAATTTCACTTTTTTGTGAAAATATCCACTAAATGAGGGAATAATATGTGTGAGGGTAGCCCAGGAGAGTTCCAAATGTGTGTGGGTAGAATATATATCCCACGGGGGTAAAATTGAAAAAAGTTGAAAAAATTTTTTTTCTGGTCTTGGTCATTTTTCCGGCGTTTATCAGACTTTCAGATAGGGGAAATGTCAGTGAGCATTCCGATTTCAGTTCCAGAGAGATTCTCCCAATGAGTCCTTGTTGTTTAGTCGTTTTCAGCCAATTTTCTGGATTTTTGAAAATTTCACTTTTTTGTGAAAATATCCACTAAATGAGGGAGTAATATGTGTGAGGGTACCCCAGGAGAGTTCCAAATGTGTGTGGGTAGAATATATATCCCACGGGGGTTAAAATTGAAAAAGTTAAAAAAAAATTTTTTGGGGACTTAGTGATTTTTCTGACATTTATCAGACTTTCAGATAGGGGATATGTCAGTGAGCATTCCGATTTCAGTTCCAGAGCGATTCGCCCAATGAGTTCTTGTTATTTAGTCGTTTTCAGCCAATTTTTTGGATTTTTGAAAATTTCACTTTTTTGTGAAAATATACACTAAATGAGGGAATAATATGTGTGAGGGTACCCCAGGAGAGTTCCAAATGTGTGTGGGTAGAATATATATCCCACGGGGGTAAAATTGAAAAAAGTTGAAAAAAATTTTTTTTGGACTTAGTCATTTTTCCGGCGTTTATCAGACTTTCAGATAGGGGAAATGTCAGTGAGCGTTCCGATTTCAGTTCCAGAGTGATTCTCCCAATGAGTCCTTGTTATTTAGTCGTTTTCAGCCAATTTTATGGATTTTTGAAAATTTCACTTTTTTTGTGAAAATATCCACTAAATGAGGGAATAATATGTGTGAGGGTACCCCAGGAGAGTTCCAAATGTGTGTGGGTAGAATATATAGCCGACGGGGGTAAAATTGAAAAAAGTTGAAAAAAAATTTTTTTTAGACTTAGTCATTTTTCCGGCGTTTATCAGACTTTCAGATAGGGGAAATGTCAGTGAGCATTCCGATTTCAGTTCCAGAGCGATTCGCCCAATGAGTCCTTGTTATTTAGCAGTTTTCAGCCAATTTTTTGGATTTTTGAAAATTTCACTTTTTTGTGAAAATATCCACTAAATGAGGGAATAATATGTGTGAGGGTACCCCAGGAGAGTTCCAAATGTGTGTGGGTAGAATATATATCCCACGGGGGTAAAATTGAAAAAAGTTGAAAAAAAATTTTTTTTTGACTTAGTCATTTTTCCGGCGTTTATCAGACTTTCAGATAGGGGAAATGTCAGTGAGCGTTCCGATTTCAGTTCCAGAGTGATTCTCCCAATGAGTCCTTGTTATTTAGTCGTTTTCAGCCAATTTTCTGGATTTTTGAAAATTTCACTTTTTTGTGAAAATATCCACTAAATGAGGGAATAATATGTGTGAGGGTACCCCAGGAGAGTTGCAAATGTGTGTGGGTAGAATATATATCCCACGGGGGTAAAATTGAAAAAAGTTGAAAAAAATTTTTTTTGGACTTAGTCATTTTTCTGGCGTTTATCAGACTTTCAGATAGGGGAAATGTAAGTGATCGTTCCGATTTCAGTTCCACAGCGATTCGCCCAATGACTCCTTGTTATTTAGTCGTTTTCAGCCAATTTTCTGAATTTTTGAAAATTTCACTTTTTTGTGAAAATATCCACTAAATGAGGGAATAATATGCATGAGGGTACCCCAGGAGAGTTCCAAATGTGTGTGGGTAGAATATATATCCCACAGGGGTAAAATTTAAAAAAGTTGAAAAAAATTTTTTTTTGGACTTAGTCATTTTTCTGGCGTTTATCAGACTTTCATATAGGGGAAATGTCAGTGAGCGTTCCGATTTCAGTTCCAGAGCGATTCGCCCAAAGACTCCTTGTTATTTAGTCGTTTTCAGCCAATTTTCTGGATTTTTGAAAATTTCACTTTTTTATGAAAATATCCCCTAAATGAGGGAATAATATGTGTGAGGGTACCCCAGGAGAGTTCCAAATGTGTGTGGGTAGAATATATATCCCACGGGGGTAAAATTGAAAAAAGTAAAAAAAAAATTTTTTTGGGACTTAGTGATTTTTCCAACGTTTATCAGACTTTCAGATAGGGGAAATGTAAGTGAGCGTTCCGATTTCAGTTCCAGAGCGATTCGCCCAATGAGTCGCTGATATTTAGTCGTTTGCAGCCAATTTTTTGGATTTTTGAAAATTTCACTTTTTTGTGAAAATATCCACTAAATGAGGGAATAATATGTGTGAGGGTACCCCAGGAGAGTTCCAAATGTGTGTGGGAAGAATATGTATCCCACGGGGTAAAATTGAAAAAGTTGAAAGAAAATTTTTTTTCGACTTAGTCATTTTTCCGGCGTTTATCAGACTTTCAGATAGGGGAAATGTCAGTGAGCGTTCCGATTTCAGTTCCAGACCGATTCGCCCAATGAGTCCTTGTTATTTAGTCGTTTTCAGCCAATTTTCTGGATTTTTGAAAATTTCACTTTTTTGTGAAAATATCCACTAAATGAGGAATAATATGTGTGAGGGTACCCCAGGAGAGTTCCAAATGTGTGTGTGTAGAATATATATCCCACGGGGGTAAAATTGAAAAAAGTTGAAAAAAATTTTTTTTTGGACTTAGTCATTTATCCGACGTTTATCAGACTTTCAGATAGGGGAAATGTCAGTCAGCATTCCGATTTCAGTTCCAGAGTGATTCGCCCAATGAGTCCTTGTTATTTAGTCGTTTTCAGCCAATTTTTTGGATTTTTGAAAATTTCACTTTTTTGTGAAAATATCCACTAAATGAGGGAATAATATGTGTGAGGGTACCCCAGGAGAGTTCCAAATGTGTGTGGGTAGAATATATATCCCACGGGGGTAAAATTGAATAAAGTTGAAAAAAAATTTTTTTTGGACTTAGTCATTTTTCCGGCGTTTATCAGACTTTCAGATAGGGGAAATGTCAGTGAGCGTTCCGATTTCAGTTCCAGAGTGATTCTCCCAATGAGTCCTTGTTATTTAGTCGTTTTCAGCCAATTTTCTGGATTTTTGAAAATTTCACTTTTTTGTGAAAATATCCACTAAATGAGGGAATAATATGTGTGAGGGTACCCCAGGAGAGTTGCAAATTTGTGTGGGTAGAATATATATCCCACGGGGGTAAAATTGAAAAAAGTTGAAAAAATTTTTTTTTGAACTTAGTCATTTTTCCGGCGTTTATCAGACTTTCAGATAGGGGAAATGTCAGTGAGCATTCCGATTTCAGTTCCAGAGCGATTCGCCCAATGAGTCCTTGATATTTAGTCGTTTTCAGACAATTTTTTGGATTTTTGAAAATTTCACTTTTTTGTGAAAATATCCACTAAATGAGGGAATAATATGTGTGAGGGTACCCCAGGAGAGTTCCAAATGTGTGTGGGTAGAATATATATCCCACGGGGGTAAAATTGAAAAAAGTTTAAAAAAAATTTTTTTTGGACTTAGTCATTTTTCCGGCGTTTATCAGACTTTCAGATAGGGGAAATGTCAGTGAGAGTACCGATTTCAGTTCCAGAGCGATTCGCCCAATGACTCCTTGTTATTTAGACGTTTTCAGCCAATTTTCTGGATTTTTGAAAATTTCACTTTTTTGTGAAAATATCCACTAAATGAGGGAATAATATGTGTGAGGGTAGCCCAGGAGAGTTCCAAATGTGTGTGGGTAGAATATATATCCCACGGGGGTAAAATTGAAAAAAGTTGAAAAAATTTTTTTTCTGGTCTTGGTCATTTTTCCGGCGTTTATCAGACTTTCAGATAGGGGAAATGTCAGTGAGCATTCCGATTTCAGTTCCAGAGAGATTCTCCCAATGAGTCCTTGTTGTTTAGTCGTTTTCAGCCAATTTTCTGGATTTTTGAAAATTTCACTTTTTTGTGAAAATATCCACTAAATGAGGGAGTAATATGTGTGAGGGTACCCCAGGAGAGTTCCAAATGTGTGTGGGTAGAATATATATCCCACGGGGGTTAAAATTGAAAAAGTTAAAAAAAAATTTTTTTGGGACTTAGTGATTTTTCTGACATTTATCAGACTTTCAGATAGGGGATATGTCAGTGAGCATTCCGATTTCAGTTCCAGAGCGATTCGCCCAATGAGTTCTTGTTATTTAGTCGTTTTCAGCCAATTTTTTGGATTTTTGAAAATTTCACTTTTTTGTGAAAATATACACTAAATGAGGGAATAATATGTGTGAGGGTACCCCAGGAGAGTTCCAAATGTGTGTGGGTAGAATATATATCCCACGGGGGTAAAATTGAAAAAAGTTGAAAAAAATTTTTTTTGGACTTAGTCATTTTTCCGGCGTTTATCAGACTTTCAGATAGGGGAAATGTCAGTGAGCGTTCCGATTTCAGTTCCAGAGTGATTCTCCCAATGAGTCCTTGTTATTTAGTCGTTTTCAGCCAATTTTATGGATTTTTGAAAATTTCACTTTTTTTGTGAAAATATCCACTAAATGAGGGAATAATATGTGTGAGGGTACCCCAGGAGAGTTCCAAATGTGTGTGGGTAGAATATATAGCCGACGGGGGTAAAATTGAAAAAAGTTGAAAAAAAATTTTTTTTAGACTTAGTCATTTTTCCGGCGTTTATCAGACTTTCAGATAGGGGAAATGTCAGTGAGCGTTCCGATTTCAGTTCCAGAGTGATTCTCCCAATAAGTCCTTGTTATTTTGTCGTTTTCAGCCAATTTTATGGATTTTTGAAAATTTCACTTTTTTGTGAAAATATCCACTAAATGAGGGAATAATATGTGTGAGGGTACCCCAGGAGAGTTCCAAATGTGTGTGGGTAGAATATATATCCGACGGGGGTAAAATTGAAAAAAGTTGAAAAAAAATTTTTTTGGAACTTAGTCATTTATCCGACGTTTATCAGACTTTCAGATAGGGGAAATGTCAGTGAGCATTCCGATTTCAGTTCCAGAGCGATTCGCCCAATGAGTCCTTGTTATTTAGTCGTTTTCAGCCAATTTTCTGGATTTTTGAAAATTTCACTTTTTTGTGAAAATATCCACTAAATGAGGGAATAATATGTGTGAGGGTACCCCAGGAGAGTTCCGAATGTGTGTGGGTAGAATATATATCCCACGGGGGTAAAATTGAAAAAGTTAAAAAAAAGTTTTTTTTGGACTTAGTGATATTTCTAACGTTTATCAGGCTTTCAGATAGGGGAAATGTCAGTGAGCATTCCGATTTCAGTTCCAGAGTGATTCTCCCAATAAGTCCTTGTTATTTTGTCGTTTTCAGCCAATTTTATGGATTTTTGAAAATTTCACTTTTTTGTGAAAATATCCACTAAATGAGGGAATAATATGTGTGAGGGTACCCCAGGAGAGTTCCAAATGTGTGTGGGTAGAATATATATCCCACGGGGGTAAAATTGGAAAAAGTTGAAAAAAAATTTTTTTTGGACTTAGTCATTTTTCCGGCGTTTCTCAGACTTTCAGATAGGGGAAATGTCAGTCAGCATTCCGATTTCAGTTCCAGAGTGATTCGCCCAATGAGTCCTTGTTATTTAGTCGTTTTCAGCCAATTTTTTGGATTTTTGAAAATTTCACTTTTTTGTGAAAATATCCACTAAATGAGGGAATAATATGTGTGAGGGTACCCCAGGAGAGTTCCAAATGTGTGTGGGTAGAATATATATCCCACGGGGGTAAAATTGAATAAAGTTGAAAAAAAATTTTTTTTGGACTTAGTCATTTTTCCGGCGTTTATCAGACTTTCAGATAGGGGAAATGTCAGTGAGCGTTCCGATTTCAGTTCCAGAGTGATTCTCCCAATGAGTCCTTGTTATTTAGTCGTTTTCAGCCAATTTTCTGGATTTTTGAAAATTTCACTTTTTTGTGAAAATATCCACTAAATGAGGGAATAATATGTGTGAGGGTACCCCAGGAGAGTTGCAAATTTGTGTGGGTAGAATATATATCCCACGGGGGTAAAATTGAAAAAAGTTGAAAAAATTTTTTTTTGAACTTAGTCATTTTTCCGGCGTTTATCAGACTTTCAGATAGGGGAAATGTCAGTGAGCATTCCGATTTCAGTTCCAGAGCGATTCGCCCAATGAGTCCTTGATATTTAGTCGTTTTCAGACAATTTTTTGGATTTTTGAAAATTTCACTTTTTTGTGAAAATATCCACTAAATGAGGGAATAATATGTGTGAGGGTACCCCAGGAGAGTTCCAAATGTGTGTGGGTAGAATATATATCCCACGGGGGTAAAATTGAAAAAAGTTTAAAAAAAATTTTTTTTGGACTTAGTCATTT
Organism: Phyllobates terribilis; assembly: GCF_046119375.1. Taxonomy (NCBI): domain Eukaryota; kingdom Metazoa; phylum Chordata; class Amphibia; order Anura; family Dendrobatidae; genus Phyllobates; species Phyllobates terribilis. The sequence continues at coordinate 14,393,374 of NW_027362775.1, read as the reverse complement.
TTCCGGCGTTTATCAGACTTTCAGATAGGGGAAATGTCAGTGAGAGTACCGATTTCAGTTCCAGAGCGATTCGCCCAATGACTCCTTGTTATTTAGACGTTTTCAGCCAATTTTCTGGATTTTTGAAAATTTCACTTTTTTGTGAAAATATCCACTAAATGAGGGAATAATATGTGTGAGGGTAGCCCAGGAGAGTTCCAAATGTGTGTGGGTAGAATATATATCCCACGGGGGTAAAATTGAAAAAAGTTGAAAAAATTTTTTTTCTGGTCTTGGTCATTTTTCCGGCGTTTATCAGACTTTCAGATAGGGGAAATGTCAGTGAGCATTCCGATTTCAGTTCCAGAGAGATTCTCCCAATGAGTCCTTGTTGTTTAGTCGTTTTCAGCCAATTTTCTGGATTTTTGAAAATTTCACTTTTTTGTGAAAATATCCACTAAATGAGGGAGTAATATGTGTGAGGGTACCCCAGGAGAGTTCCAAATGTGTGTGGGTAGAATATATATCCCACGGGGGTTAAAATTGAAAAAGTTAAAAAAAAATTTTTTTGGGACTTAGTGATTTTTCTGACATTTATCAGACTTTCAGATAGGGGATATGTCAGTGAGCATTCCGATTTCAGTTCCAGAGCGATTCGCCCAATGAGTTCTTGTTATTTAGTCGTTTTCAGCCAATTTTTTGGATTTTTGAAAATTTCACTTTTTTGTGAAAATATACACTAAATGAGGGAATAATATGTGTGAGGGTACCCCAGGAGAGTTCCAAATGTGTGTGGGTAGAATATATATCCCACGGGGGTAAAATTGAAAAAAGTTGAAAAAAATTTTTTTTGGACTTAGTCATTTTTCCGGCGTTTATCAGACTTTCAGATAGGGGAAATGTCAGTGAGCGTTCCGATTTCAGTTCCAGAGTGATTCTCCCAATGAGTCCTTGTTATTTAGTCGTTTTCAGCCAATTTTATGGATTTTTGAAAATTTCACTTTTTTTGTGAAAATATCCACTAAATGAGGGAATAATATGTGTGAGGGTACCCCAGGAGAGTTCCAAATGTGTGTGGGTAGAATATATAGCCGACGGGGGTAAAATTGAAAAAAGTTGAAAAAAAATTTTTTTTAGACTTAGTCATTTTTCCGGCGTTTATCAGACTTTCAGATAGGGGAAATGTCAGTGAGCGTTCCGATTTCAGTTCCAGAGTGATTCTCCCAATAAGTCCTTGTTATTTTGTCGTTTTCAGCCAATTTTATGGATTTTTGAAAATTTCACTTTTTTGTGAAAATATCCACTAAATGAGGGAATAATATGTGTGAGGGTACCCCAGGAGAGTTCCAAATGTGTGTGGGTAGAATATATATCCGACGGGGGTAAAATTGAAAAAAGTTGAAAAAAAATTTTTTTGGAACTTAGTCATTTATCCGACGTTTATCAGACTTTCAGATAGGGGAAATGTCAGTGAGCATTCCGATTTCAGTTCCAGAGCGATTCGCCCAATGAGTCCTTGTTATTTAGTCGTTTTCAGCCAATTTTCTGGATTTTTGAAAATTTCACTTTTTTGTGAAAATATCCACTAAATGAGGGAATAATATGTGTGAGGGTACCCCAGGAGAGTTCCGAATGTGTGTGGGTAGAATATATATCCCACGGGGGTAAAATTGAAAAAGTTAAAAAAAAGTTTTTTTTGGACTTAGTGATATTTCTAACGTTTATCAGGCTTTCAGATAGGGGAAATGTCAGTGAGCATTCCGATTTCAGTTCCAGAGTGATTCTCCCAATAAGTCCTTGTTATTTTGTCGTTTTCAGCCAATTTTATGGATTTTTGAAAATTTCACTTTTTTGTGAAAATATCCACTAAATGAGGGAATAATATGTGTGAGGGTACCCCAGGAGAGTTCCAAATGTGTGTGGGTAGAATATATATCCCACGGGGGTAAAATTGGAAAAAGTTGAAAAAAAATTTTTTTTGGACTTAGTCATTTTTCCGGCGTTTCTCAGACTTTCAGATAGGGGAAATGTCAGTCAGCATTCCGATTTCAGTTCCAGAGTGATTCGCCCAATGAGTCCTTGTTATTTAGTCGTTTTCAGCCAATTTTTTGGATTTTTGAAAATTTCACTTTTTTGTGAAAATATCCACTAAATGAGGGAATAATATGTGTGAGGGTACCCCAGGAGAGTTCCAAATGTGTGTGGGAAGAATATGTATCCCATGGGGGTAAAATTGAAAAAGTTGAAAAAAATTTTTTTTTGGACTTAGTCATTTTTCCGGCGTTTATCAGACTTTCAGATAGGGGAAATGTCAGTGAGCGTTCCGATTTCAGTTCCAGACCGATTCGCCCAATGAGTCCTTAATATTTAGTCGTTTTCAGCCAATTTTCTGGATTTTTGAAAATTTCACTTTTTTGTGAAAATATCCACTAAATGAGGGAATAATATGTGTGAGGGTACCCCAGGAGAGTTCCAAATGTGTGTGGGTAGAATATATATCCGACGGGGGTAAAATTGAAAAAAGTTGAAAAAAAATTTTTTTGGAACTTAGTCATTTATCCGACGTTTATCAGACTTTCAGATAGGGGAAATGTCAGTGAGCATTCCGATTTCAGTTCCAGAGCGATTCGCCCAATGAGTCCTTGTTATTTAGTCGTTTTCAGCCAATTTTCTGGATTTTTGAAAATTTCACTTTTTTGTGAAAATATCCACTAAATGAGGGAATAATATGTGTGAGGGTACCCCAGGAGAGTTCTGAATGTGTGTGGGTAGAATATATATCCCACGGGGGGTAAAATTGAAAAAGTTAAAAAAAAGTTTTTTTTGGACTTAGTGATATTTCTAACGTTTATCAGGCTTTCAGATAGGGGAAATGTCAGTGAGCATTCCGATTTCAGTTCCAGAGTGATTCGCCCAATGAGTCCTTGTTATTTAGTCGTTTTCAGCCAATTTTTTGGATTTTTGAAAATTTCACTTTTTTGTGAAAATATCCAGTAAATGAGGGAATAATATGTGTGAGGGTACCCCAGGAGAGTTCCAAATGTGTGTGGGTAGAATATATATCCCACGGGGGTAAAATTGAAAAAAGTTGAAAAAATTTTTTTTCTGGACTTAGTCATTTTTCCGGTGTTTATCAGACTTTCAGATAGGGGAAATGTGAGTGAGCATTCCGATTTCAGTTCCAGAGAGATTCTCCCAATGAGTCCTTGTTGTTTAGTCGTTTTCAGCCAATTTTCTGGATTTTTGAAAATTTCACTTTTTTGTGAAAATATCCACTAAATGAGGGAGTAATATGTGTGAGGGTACCCCAGGAGAGTTCCAAATGTGTGTGGGTAGAATATATATCCCACGGGGGTTAAAATTGAAAAAGTTAAAAAAAAATTTTTTTGGGACTTAGTGATTTTTCTGACATTTATCAGACTTTCAGATAGGGGATATGTCAGTGAGCATTCCGATTTCAGTTCCAGAGCGATTCGCCGAATGAGTTCTTGTTATTTAGTCGTTTTCAGCCAATTTTTTAGATTTTTGAAAATTTCACTTTTTTTGTGAAAATATCCACTAAATGAGGGAATAATATGTGTGAGGGTACCCCAGGAGAGTTCCAAATGTGTGTGGGTAGAATATATAGCCGACGGGGGTAAAATTGAAAAAAGTTGAAAAAAAAATTTTTTTAGACTTAGTCATTTTTCCGGCGTTTATCAGACTTTCAGATAGGGGAAATGTCAGTGAGCGTTCCGATTTCAGTTCCAGAGTGATTCTCCCAATAAGTCCTTGTTATTTAGTCGTTTTCAGCCAATTTTATGGATTTTTGAAAATTTCACTTTTTTGTGAAAATATCCACTAAATGAAGGAATAATATGTGTGAGGGTACCCCAGGAGAGTTCCAAATGTGTGTGGGTAGAATATATATCCCACGGGGGTAAAATTGAAAAAAGTTGAAAAATTTTTTTTTCCGGCGTTTATCAGACTTTCAGATAGGGGAAATGTCAGTGAGCATTCCGATTTCAGTTCCAGAGAGATTCTCCCAATGAGTCCTTGTTATTTAGTCGTTTTCAGCCAATTTTCTGGATTTTTGAAAATTTCACTTTTTTGTGAAAATATCCACTAAATGAGGGAGTAATATGTGTGAGGGTACCCCAGGAGAGTTCCAAATGTGTGTGGGTAGAATATATATCCCACGGGGGTTAAAATTGAAAAAGTTAAAAAAAAATTTTTTTTGGACTTAGTCATTTTTCCGGCGTTTATCAGACTTTCAGATAGGGGAAATGTCAGTGAGCGTTCCGATTTCAGTTCCAGAGTGATTCTCCCAATAAGTCCTTGTTATTTTGTCGTTTTCAGCCAATTTTCTGGATTTTTGAAAATTTCACTTTTTTGTGAAAATATCCACTAAATGAGGGAATAATATGTGTGAGGGTACCCCAGGAGAGTTCCAAATGTGTGTGGGTAGAACATATAGCCGACGGGGGTAAAATTGAAAAAAGTTGAAAAAAAATTTTTTTTGGACTTAGTCATTTTTCCGGCGTTTATCAGACTTTCAGATAGGGGAAATGTCAGTGAGCGTTCCGATTTCAGTTCCAGAGTGATTCTCCCAATAAGTCCTTGTTATTTTGTCGTTTTCAGCCAATTTTATGGATTTTTGAAAATTTCACTTTTTTGTGAAAATATCCACTAAATGAGGGAATAATATGTGTGAGGGTACCCCAGGAGAGTTCCAAATGTGTGTGGGTAGAATATATATCCCACGGGGGGTAAAATTGAAAAAGTTAAAAAAAAGTTTTTTTTGGACTTAGTGATATTTCTAACGTTTATCAGGCTTTCAGATAGGGGAAATGTCAGTGAGCATTCCGATTTCAGTTCCAGAGTGATTCGCCCAATGAGTCCTTGTTATTTAGTCGTTTTCAGCCAATTTTTTGGATTTTTGAAAATTTCACTTTTTTGTGGAAATATCCACTAAATGAGGGAATAATATGTGTGAGGGTACCCCAGGAGAGTTCCAAATGTGTGTGGGTAGAATATATATCCCACGTGGGTAAAATTGAAAAAAGTTGAAAACATTTTTTTTCTGGACTTAGTCATTTTTCCGGCGTTTATCAGACTTTCAGATAGGGGAAATGTCAGTGAGCATTCCGATTTCAGTTCCAGAGAGATTCTCCCAATGAGTCCTTGTTATTTAGTGGTTTTCAGCCAATTTTCTGGATTTTTGAAAATTTCACTTTTTTGTGAAAATATCCACTAAATGAGGGAGTAATATGTGTGAGGGTACCCCAGGAGAGTTCCAAATGTGTGTGGGTAGAATATATATCCCACGGGGGTTAAAATTGAAAAAGTTAAAAAAAAAATTTTTTTGGACTTAGTGATTTTTCTGACATTTATCAGACTTTCAGATAGGGGAAATGTCAGTGAGCGTTCCGATTTCAGTTCCAGAGTGATTCTCCCAATGAGTCCTTGTTATTTAGTCGTTTTCAGCCAATTTTCTGGATTTTTGAAAATTTCACTTTTTTGTGAAAATATCCACTAAATGAGGGAATAATATGTGTGAGGGTACCCCAGGAGAGTTGCAAATGTGTGTGGGTAGAATATATATCCCACGGGGGTAAAATTGAAAAAAGTTGAAAAAAATTTTTTTTTGGACTTAGTCATTTTTCCGGCGTTTATCAGACTTTCAGATAGGTTAAATGTCAGTGAGCATTTCGATTTCAGTTCCAGAGTGATTCTCCCAGTGAGTCCTTGTTATTTAGTCGTTTTCAGCCAATTTTCTGGATTTTTGAAAATTTCACTTTTTTGTGAAAATATCCACTAAATGAGGGAATAATATGTGTGAGGGTACCCCAGGAGAGTTGCAAATGTGTGTGGGTAGAATATATATCACACGGGGGTAAAATTTAAAAAAGTTGTAAAAAAATTTTTTTTGGACTCCGTCATTTTTCTGGCGTTTATCAGACTTTCAGATAGAGGAAATGTAAGTGAGCATTCCGATTTCAGTTCCAGAGCGATGTGCCCAATGACTCCTTGTTATTTAGTCGTTTTCAGCCAATTTTCAGAATTTTTGAAAATTTCACTTTTTTTGTGAAAATATCCACTAAATGAGGAATAATATGTGTGAGGGTACCCCAGGAGAGTTCCAAATGTGTGTGGGTAGAATATATATCCCACGGGGGTAAAATTGAAAAAAGTTGAAAAAAAATTTTTTTTGGACTTAGTCATTTATCCGACGTTTATCAGACTTTCAGATAGGGGAAATGTCAGTGATCGTTCCGATTTCAGTTCCAGAGCGATTCGCCCAATGAATCCTTCATATTTAGTTGTTTTCAGCCAATTTTTTGGATTTTTAAAAATTTCACTTTTTTGTGAAAATATCCACTAAATGAGGGAATAATATGTGTGAGAACCCCAGGAGAGTTCCAAATGTGTGTGGGTAGAATGTATATCCGACGGGGGTAAAATTAAAAAAAGTTGAAAAAAATTTTTTTTTTGAATTAGTCATTTTTCCGACGTTTATCAGACTTTCAGATAGGGGAAATGTCAGTGAGCATTCCGATTTCAGTTCCAGAGCGATTCGCCCAATGAGTCCTTGTTATTTAGTCGTTTTCAGCCAATTTTCTGGATTTTTGAAAATTTCACTTTTTTGTGAAAATATCCACTAAATGAGGGAATAATATGTGTGAGGGTACCCCAGGAGAGTTCCAAATGTGTGTGGGAAGAATATGTATCCCACGGTGGTAAAATTGAAAAAAGTTGAAAAAAAATTTTTTTTGGACTTAGTCATTTATCCGGCGTTTATCAGACTTTCAGATAGGGGAAATGTCAGTGAGCATTCCGATTTCAGTTCCAGAGCGATTCGCCCAATGAATCCTTGATATTTAGACGTTTTCAGGCAATTTTTGGGATTTTTAAAAATTTCACTTTTTTGTGAAAATATCCACTAAATGAAGGAATAATATGTGTGAGGGTACCCCAGGAGAGTTCCAAATGTGTGTGGGAAGAATATATGTCCCACGGGGGTAAAATTGAAAAAAGTTGAAAAAAATTTTTTTTTGGACTTAGTCATTTTTCCAGCGTTTATCAGACTTTCAGATAGGGGAAATGTAAGTGAGCGTTCCGATTTCAGTTCCAGAGTGATTCGCCCAATGAGTCCTTGATATTTAGTCGTTTTCAGCCAATTTTTTGGATTTTTGAAAATTTCACTTTTTTGTGAAAATATCCACTAAATGAGGGAATAATATGTGTGAGGGTACCCCAGGAAAGTTCCAAATGTGTGTGGGTAGAATATATATCCCACGGGGGTTAAAATTGAAAAAGTTAAAAAAAAAAATTTTTTGGACTTAGTCATTTAGTCATTTATCCGGCGTTTATCAGACTTTCAGATAGGGAAAATAGCAGTGAGCGTTCCGATTTCAGTTCCAGAGCGATGCGCCCAATGACTCCTTGTTATTTAGTCGTTTTCACCCAATTTTCTGAATTTTTGAAAATTTCACTTTTTTGTGAAAATATCCACTAAATGAGGAATAATATGTGTGAGAGTACCCCAGGAGAGTTCTAAGTGTGTGTGAGTAGAATATATATCCGACGGGGGTAAAATTGAAAAAGTTGAAAAAAAATTTTTTTTGGACTTAGTCATTTTTCCGGCGTTTATCAGACTTTCAGATAGAGGAAATGTAAGTGAGCGTTCCGATTTCAGTTCCAGAGCGATTCGCCCAATGAATCCTTGATATTTAGACGTTTTCAGGCAATTTTTGGGATTTTTAAAAATTTCACTTTTTTGTGAAAATATCCACTAAATGAAGGAATAATATGTGTGAGGGTACCCCAGGAGAGTTCCAAATGTGTGTGGGAAGAATATATGTCCCACGGGGGTAAAATTGAAAAAAGTTGAAAAAAATTTTTTTTTGGACTTAGTCATTTTTCCAGCGTTTATCAGACTTTCAGATAGGGGAAATGTAAGTGAGCGTTCCGATTTCAGTTCCAGAGCGATGCGCCCAATGACTCCTTGTTATTTAGTCGTTTTCAGCCAATTTTCTGAATTTTTGAAAATTTCACTTTTTTGTGAAAATATCCACTAAATGAGGAATAATATGTGTGAGGGTACCCCAGGAGAGTTCCAAATGTGTGTGTGTAGAATATATATCCCACGGGGGTAAAATTGAAAAAAGTTGAAAAAAAATTTTTTTTGGACTTAGTCATTTTTCCGGCGTTTATCAGACTTTCAGATAGGGGAAATGTCAGTGAGCATTCCGATTTCAGTTCCAGAGCGATTCGACCAATGAGTCCTTGTTATTTAGTCGTTTTCAGCCAATTTTTTGGATTTTTGAAAATTTCACTTTTTTGTGAAAATATCCACTAAATGAGGGAATAATATGTGTGAGGGTACCCCAGGAGAGTTCTAAATGTGTGTGGGAAGAATATGTATCCCACGGGGGTAAAATTGAAAAAGTTGAAAAAAATTTTTTTTTGGACTTAGTCATTTTTCCGGCGTTTATCAGACTTTCAGATAGGGGAAATGTCAATGAGCATTCCGATTTCAGTTCCAGAGCGATTCGCCCAATGAGTCCTTGTTATTTAGTCGTTTTCAGCCAATTTTTTGGATTTTTGAAAATTTCACTTTTTTGTGAAAATATCCACTAAATGAGGGAATAATATGTGTGAGGGTACCCCAGAAGAGTTCTAAATGTGTGTGGGAAGAATATGTATCCCACGGGGGTAAAATTGAAAAAGTTGAAAAAAATTTTTTTTTGGACTTAGTCATTTTTCCGGCATTTAACAGACTTTCAGATAGGGGAAATGTCAGTGAGCATTCCGATTTCAGTTCCAGAGCGATTCGCCCAATGAGTTCTTGTTATTTAGTCGTTTTCAGCCAATTTTTTGGATTTTTGAAAATTTCACATTTTTGTGAAAATATCCACTAAATGAGGGAATAATATGTGTGAGGGTACCCCAGGAGAGTTCCAAATGTGTGTGGGAAGAATATATGTCCCACGGGGGTAAAATTGAAAAGAGTTAAAAAAAAATTTTTTTTGGACTCAGTCATTTTTCTGGCGTTTATCAGACTTTCAGATAGAGGAAATGTAAGTGAGCGTTCCGATTTCAGTTCCAGAGCGATTCGCCCAATGAATCCTTGATATTTAGACGTTTTCAGGCAATTTTTGGGATTTTTAAAAATTTCACTTTTTTGTGAAAATATCCACTAAATGAAGGAATAATATGTGTGAGGGTACCCCAGGAGAGTTCCAAATGTGTGTGGGAAGAATATATGTCCCACGGGGGTAAAATTGAAAAAAGTTGAAAAAAATTTTTTTTTGGACTTAGTCATTTTTCCAGCGTTTATCAGACTTTCAGATAGGGAAAATGTAAGTGAGCGTTCCGATTTCAGTTCCAGAGTGATTCGCCCAATGAGTCCTTGATATTTAGTCGTTTTCAGCCAATTTTTTGGATTTTTGAAAATTTCACTTTTTTGTGAAAATATCCACTAAATGAGGGAATAATATGTGTGAGGGTACCCCAGGAGAGTTCCAAATGTGTGTGTGTAGAATATATATCCCACGGGGGTAAAATTGAAAACAGTTGAAAAAAATTTTTTTTTGGACTTAGTCATTTTTCCGGCGTTTATCAGACTTTCAGATAGGGAAAATATCAGTGAGCGTTCCGATTTCAGTTCCAGAGCGATGCGCCCAATGACTCCTTGTTATTTAGTCGTTTTCAGCCAATTTTCTGAATTTTTGAAAATTTCACTTTTTTGTGAAAATATCCACTAAATGAGGGAATAATATGTGTGAGGGTACCCCAGAAGAGTTCTAAATGTGTGTGGGAAGAATATGTATCCCACGGGGGTAAAATTGAAAAAGTTGAAAAAAATTTTTTTTTGGACTTAGTCATTTTTCCGGCGTTTATCAGACTTTCAGATAGGGGAAATGTCAGTGAGCATTCCGATTTCAGTTCCAGACCGATTCGCCCAATGAGTTCTTGTTATTTAGTCGTTTTCAGCCAATTTTTTGGATTTTTGAAAATTTCACATTTCAGGAGAGTTCCAAATGTGTGTGTGTAGAATATATATCCCACGGGGGTAAAATTGAAAAAAGTTGAAAAAAATTTTTTTTTGGACTTAGTCATTTTTCCGGCGTTTATCAGACTTTCAGATAGGGGAAATGTCAGTGAGCATTCCGATTTCAGTTCCAGAGCGATTCGCCCAATGAGTCCTTGTTATTTATTCGTTTTCAGCCAATTTTTTGGATGTTTGAAAATTTCACTTTTTTGTGAAAATATCCACTAAATGAGGGAATAATATGTGTGAGGGTACCCCAGGAGAGTTCTAAATGTGTGTGGGAAGAATATGTATCCCACGGGGGTAAAATTGAAAAAGTTGAAAAAAATTTTTTTTTGGACTTAGTCATTTTTCCGGCGTTTATCAGACTTTCAAATAGGGGAAATGTCAGTGAGCATTCCGATTTCAGTTCCAGAGCGATTCGCCCAATGAGTCCTTGTTATTTAGACGTTTTCAGCCAATTTTTTGGATTTTTGAAAATTTCACATTTTTGTGAAAATATCCACTAAATGAGGGAATAATTTGTGTGAGGGTACCCCAGGAGAGTTCCAAATGTGTGTGGGAAGAATATATGTCCCACGGGGGTAAAATTGAAAAGAGTTAAAAAAAAATTTTTTTGGGACTTAGTGATTTTTCTGCCGTTTATCAGACTTTCAGATAGGGAAAATATCAGTGAGCGTTCCGATTTCAGTTCCATAGCGATGCGCCCAATGACTCCTTGTTATTTAGTCGTTTTCAGCCAATTTTCAGAATTTTTGAAAATTTCACTTTTTTTGTGAAAATATCCACTAAATGAGGAATAATATGTGTGAGGGTACCCCAGGAGAGTTCCAAATGTGTTTGGGTAGAATATATATCCGACGGGGGTAAAATTGAAAAAAGTTGAAAAAAAATTTTTTTTGGACTTAGTCATTTTTTCGGCGTTTATCAGACTTTAAGATAGGGGAATTGTCAGTGAGCATTCCCATTTCAGTTCCAGAGCGATTCGCTCAATGAGTCCTTGTTATTTAGTAGTTTTCAGCCAATTTTCTGGATTTTTGAAAATTTCACTTTTTTATGAAAATATCCACTAAATGAGGGAATAATATGTGTGAGGGTACCCCAGGAGAGTTCCAAATGTGTGTGGGTAGAATATATATCCCATGGGGGTAAAATTAAAAAAATTTAAAAAAATATTTTTTTTCGACTTAGTGATTTTTCTGGCGTTTATCAGACTTTCAGATAGGGGAAATGTCAGTGAGCGTTCCGGTTTCAGTTCCAGAGCGATTCGCCCAATGACTCCTTGTTATTTAGTCGTTTTCAGCCAATTTTCTGGATTTTTGAAAATTTCACTTTTTTGTGAAAATATCCACTAAATGAGGGAATAATATGTGTGAGGGTACCCCAGGAGAGTTCCAAATGTGTGTTGGTAGAATATAGATCCCACGGGGGTAAAATTGAAAAAAGTTGAAAAAAATTTTTTTTTGGACTTAGTCATTTTTCCGGCGTTTATCAGACTTTCAGATAGGGGAAATGTAAGTGAGAGTTCCGATTTCAGTTCCAGAGCGATTCGCCCAATGAATCCTTGATATTTAGTCGTTTTCAGCCAATTTTTTGGATTTTTGAAAATTTCACTTTTTTGTGAAAATATCCACTAAATGAGGGAATAATATGTGTGAGGGTACCCCAGGAGAGTTCCAAATGTGTGTGTGTAGAATCTATATCCCATGGGGGTAAAATTGAAAAAAGTTGAAAAAAATTTTTTTTTGGACTTAGTCATTTTTCCGGCGTTTATCAGACTTTCAGATAGGGGAAATGTCAGTGAGCATTCCCATTTCAGTTCCAGAGCGATTCGCTCAATGATTCCTTGTTATTTAGTAGTTTTCAGCCAATTTTCTGGATTTTTGAAAATTTCACTTTTTTATGAAAATATCCACTAAATGAGGGAATAATATGTGTGAGGGTACCCCAGGAGAGTTCCAAATGTGTGTGGGTAGAATATATATCCCACGGGGGTAAAATTTAAAAAATTTAAAAAAATATTTTTTTTGGACTTAGTGATTTTTCTGGCGTTTATCAGACTTTCAGATAGGGGAAATGTCAGTGAGCGTTCCGGTTTCAGTTCCAGAGCAATTCGCCCAATGACTCCTTGTTATTTAGTCGTTTTCAGCCAATTTTCTGGATTTTTGAAAATTTCACTTTTTTGTGAAAATATCCACTAAATGAGGGAATAATATGTGTGAGGGTACCCCAGGAGAGTTCCAAATGTGTGTGGGTAGAATATAGATCCCACGGGGGTAAAATTGAAAAAAGTTGAAAAAAATTTTTTTTTGGACTTAGTCATTTTTCCGGCGTTTATCAGACTTTCAGATAGGGGAAATGTAAGTGAGAGTTCCGATTTCAGTTCCAGAGCGATTCGCCCAATGAGTCCTTGATATTTAGTCGTTTTCAGCCAATTTTTTGGATTTTTTAAAATTTCACTTTTTTGTGAAAATATCCACTAAATGAGGGAATAATATGTGTGAGGGTACCCCAGGAGAGTTCCAAATGTGTGTGTGTAGAATATATATCCCATGGGGGTAAAATTGAAAAAAGTTGAAAAAAATTTTTTTTTGGACTTAGTCATTTTTCCGGCGTTTATCAGACTTTCAGATAGGGGAAATGTCAGTGAGCATTCCCATTTCAGTTCCAGAGCGATTCGCTCAATGAGTCCTTGTTATTTAGCAGTTTTCAGCCAATTTTCTGGATTTTTGAAAATTTCACTTTTTTATGAAAATATCCACTAAATGAGGGAATAATATGTGTGAGGGTACCCCAGGAGAGTTCCAAATGTGTGTGGGTAGAATATATATCCCACGGGGGTAAAATTTAAAAAATTTAAAAAAATATTTTTTTTGGACTTAGTGATTTTTCTGGCGTTTATCAGACTTTCAGATAGGGGAAATGTCAGTGAGCGTTCCGGTTTCAGTTCCAGAGCGATTCGCCCAATGACTCCTTGTTATTTAGTCGTTTTCAGCCAATTTTCTGGATTTTTGAAAATTTCACTTTTTTGTGAAAATATCCACTAAATGAGGGAATAATATGTGTGAGGGTACCCCAGGAGAGTTCCAAATGTGTGTGGTTAGAATAAATATCCCACGGGGGTAAAATTGAAAAAAGTTGGAAAAAATTTTTTTTTGGACTTAGTCATTTTTCCGGCGTTTATCAGACTTTCAGATAGGTGAAATGTAAGTGAGCGTTCCTATTTCAGTTCCAGAGCGATTCGCCCAATGAGTCTTTGATATTTAGTCGTTTTCAGCCAATTTTCTGGATTTTTGAAAATTTCACTTTTTTGTGAAAATATCCACTAAATGAGGGAATAATATGTGTGAGGGTACCCCAGGAGAGTTCCAAATGTGTGTGGGTAGAATATATATCCCACGGGGGTAAAATTGAAAAAAGTTTAAAAAAATTTTTTTTTTGACTTAGTCATTTTTCCGGCGTTTATCAGACTTTCAGATAGGGGAAATGTCAGTGAGCGTTCCGATTTCAGTTCCAGAGCAATTCGCCCAATGAATCCGTGATATTTAGTCGTTTTCAGCCAATTATCTAGATTTTTGAAAATTTCACTTTTTTGTGAAAATATCCACTAAATGAGGGAATAATATGTGTTAGGGTACCCCAGGAGAGTTCCAAATGTGTGTGGGTAGAATATATATCCCACGGGGGTAAAATTGAAAAAAAGTTGCAAAAATTTTTTTTTGGACTTAGTCATTTTTCCGGCGTTTATCAGACTTTCAGATAGGGGAAATGTCAGTGAGCATTCCGATTTCAGTTCCAGAGCAATTCGCCCATTCAATCCTTGATATTTAGTCGTTTTCAGCCAATTTTCTAGATTTTTGAAAATTTCACTTTTTTGTGAAAATATCCACTAAATGAGGGAATAATATGTGTGAGGGTACCCCAGGAGAGTTCCAAATGTGTGTGGGTAAAATATATATGCCACGGGGGTAAAATTGAAAAAAGTTGAACAAATGTTTTTTTGGACTTAGTCATTTTTCCTGCGTTTATCAGACTTTCAGATAGGGGAAATGTCAGTGAGCATTCCGATTTCAGTTCCAGAGTGATTCGCCCAATGAGTCCTTGATATTTAGTCGTTTTCAGCCAATATTTTGGATGTTTGAAAATTTCACTTTTTTGTGAAAATATCCACTAAATGAGGGAATAATATGTGTGAGGGTACCCCACGAGAGTTCCAAATGTGTGTGGGTAGAATATATATCCCACGGGGGTAAAATTGAAAAAAAGTTGAACAAATTTTTTTTTGGACTTAGTCATTTTTCCGGCGTTTATCATACTTTCAGATAGGGGAAATGTCAGTGAGCGTTCCGATTTCAGTTCCAGAGCGATTCGCCAAATTAGTCCTTGATATTTAGTCGTTTTCAGCCAATATTTTGGATGTTTGAAAATTTCACTTTTTTGTGAAAATATCCACTAAATGAGGGAATAATATGTGTGAGGGTACCCCAGGAGAGTTCCAAATGTGTGTGGGTAGAAGATATATCGCACGGGGGTAAAATTGAAAAAACTTGAACAAATTTTTTCTTGGACTTAGTCATTTTTCCGGCGTTTATCAGACTTTCAGATAGGGGAAATGTCAGTGAGCGTTCCGATTTCAGTTCCAGAGCAATTTGCCCAATGAATCCTTGATATTTAGTCGTTTTCAGCCAATTTTCTGGATTTTTGAAAATTTCACTTTTTTGTGAAAATATCCACTAAATGAGGGAATAATATGTGTGAGGGTTCCCCAGAAGAGTTCCAAACGTGTGTGGGTAGAATATATATCTCACGGGGGTAAAATTGAAAAAAGTTGAAAAAATTTTTTTCTTGGACTTAGTCATTTTTCCGGCGTTTATCAGACTTTCAGATAGGGCAAATGTCAGTGAGCGTTCCGATTTCAGTTCCAGAGCGATTCGCCCAATGAGTCCTTGATATTTAGTCGTTTTCAGCCAATTTTCTGGATTTTTGAAACTTTCACTTTTTTGTGAAAATATCCACTAAATGAGGGAATAATATGTGTGAGGGTACCCCAGGAGAGCTCCAAATGTGTGTGGGTAGAATATATATCCCACGGGGGTAAAATTGAAAAAAGTTTAAAAAAATTTTTTTTTTGACTTAGTCATTTTTCCGGCGTTTATCAGACTTTCAGATAGGAGAAATGTCAGTGAGCGTTCCGATTTCAGTTCCAGAGCAATTTGCCCAATGAATCCTTGATATTTAGTCGTTTTCAGCCAATTTTCTGGATTTTTGAAAATTTCACTTTTTTGTGAAAATATCCACTAAATGAGGGAATAATATGTGTGAGGGTTCCCCAGAAAAGTTCCAAATGTGTGTGGGTAGAATATATATCTCACGGGGGTAAAATTGAATAAAGTTGAAAAAATTTTTTTCTTGGACTTAGTCATTTTTCCGGCGTTTATCAGACTTTCAGATAGGGCAAATGTCAGTGAGCGTTCCGATTTCAGTTCCAGAGCGATTCGCCCAATGAGTCCTTGATATTTAGTCGTTTTCAGCCAATTTTCTGGATTTTTGAAACTTTCACTTTTTTGTGAAAATATCCACTAAATGAGGGAATAATATGTGTGAGGGTACCCCAGGAGAGGTCCAAATGTGTGTGGGTAGAATATATATCCCACGGGGGTAAAATTGAAAAAAGTTTAAAAAAATTTTTTTTTTGACTTAGTCATTTTTCCGGCGTTTATCAGACTTTCAGATAGGGGAAATGTCAGTGAGCGTTCCGATTTCAGTTCCAGAGGAAGTTACCCAATGAATCCTTGATATTTAGTCGTTTTCAGCCAATTTTCTGGATTTTTGAAAATTTCACTTTTTTGTGAAAATATCCACTAAATGAGGGAATAATATGTGTGAGGGTACCCCAGGAGAGTTCCAAATGTGTGTGGGTAGAATATATATCCCACGGGGGTAAAATTGAAAAAAGTTGAACAAATGTTTTTTTGGACTTAGTCATTTTTCCAGCGTTTATCAGACTTTCAGATAGGGGAAATGGCAGTGAGCATTCCGATTTCAGTTCCAGAGTGATTCGCTCAATGAGTCCTTGATATTTAGTCGTTTTCAGCCAATATTTTGGATGTTTGAAAATTTCACTTTTTTGTGAAAATATCCACTAAATGAGGGAATAATATGTGTGAGGGTACCCCAGGAGAGTTCCAAATGTGTGTGGGTAGAAGATATATCGCACGGGGGTAAAATTGAAAAAACTTGAACAAATTTTTTCTTGGACTTAGTCATTTTTCCGGCGTTTATCAGACTTTCAGATAGGGGAAATGTCAGTGAGCGTTCCGATTTCAGTTCCAGAGCAATTTGCCCAATGAATCCTTGATATTTAGTCGTTTTCAGCCAATTTTCTGGATTTTTGAAAATTTCACTTTTTTGTGAAAATATCCACTAAATGAGGGAATAATATGTGTGAGGGTTCCCCAGAAGAGTTCCAAACGTGTGTGGGTAGAATATATATCTCACGGGGGTAAAATTGAAAAAAGTTGAAAAAAATTTTTTCTTGGACTTAGTCATTTTTCCGGCGTTTATCAGACTTTCAGATAGGGCAAATGTCAGTGAGCGTTCCGATTTCAGTTCCAGAGCGATTCGCCCAATGAGTCCTTGATATTTAGTCGTTTTCAGCCAATTTTCTGGATTTTTGAAACTTTCACTTTTTTGTGAAAATATCCACTAAATGAGGGAATAATATGTGTGAGGGTACCCCAGGAGAGCTCCAAATGTGTGTGGGTAGAATATATATCCCACGGGGGTAAAATTGAAAAAAGTTTAAAAAAAATTTTTTTTTGACTTAGTCATTTTTCCGGCGTTTATCAGACTTTCAGATAGGAGAAATGTCAGTGAGCGTTCCGATTTCAGTTCCAGAGCAATTTGCCCAATGAATCCTTGATATTTAGTCGTTTTCAGCCAATTTTCTGGATTTTTGAAAATTTCACTTTTTTGTGAAAATATCCACTAAATGAGGGAATAATATGTGTGAGGGTTCCCCAGAAAAGTTCCAAATGTGTGTGGGTAGAATATATATCTCACGGGGGTAAAATTGAATAAAGTTGAAAAAAATTTTTTCTTGGACTTAGTCATTTTTCCGGCGTTTATCAGACTTTCAGATAGGGCAAATGTCAGTGAGCGTTCCGATTTCAGTTCCAGAGCGATTCGCCCAATGAGTCCTTGATATTTAGTCGTTTTCAGCCAATTTTCTGGATTTTTGAAACTTTCACTTTTTTGTGAAAATATCCACTAAATGAGGGAATAATATGTGTGAGGGTACCCCAGGAGAGGTCCAAATGTGTGTGGGTAGAATATATATCCCACGGGGGTAAAATTGAAAAAAGTTTAAAAAAAATTTTTTTTTGACTTAGTCATTTTTCCGGCGTTTATCAGACTTTCAGATAGGGGAAATGTCAGTGAGCGTTCCGATTTCAGTTCCAGAGCAATTTACCCAATGAATCCTTGATATTTAGTCGTTTTCAGCCAATTTTCTGGATTTTTGAAAATTTCACTTTTTTGTGAAAATATCCACTAAATGAGGGAATAATATGTGTGAGGGTACACCAGGAGAGTTCCAAATGTGTGTGGGTAGAATATATATCCCACGGGGGTAAAATTGAAAAAAGTTGAACAAATGTTTTTTTGGACTTAGTCATTTTTCCAGCGTTTATCAGACTTTCAGATAGGGGAAATGTCAGTGAGCATTCCGATTTCAGTTCCAGAGTGATTCGCTCAATGAGTCCTTGATATTTAGTCGTTTTCAGTCAATTTTCTGGATTTTTTGAAAATTTAAATTTTTTGTGAAAATATCCACTAAATGAGGGAATAATATGTGTGAGGGTTCCCCAGTAGAGTTCCAAATGTGTGTGGGTAGAATATATATCTCACGGGGGTAAAATTGAAAAAAGTTGAAAAAATTTTTTTCTTGGACTTAGTCATTTTTCCGGCGTTTATCAGACTTTCAGATAGGGCAAATGTCAGTGAGCGTTCCGATTTCAGTTCCAGAGCGATTCGCCCAATGAGTCCTTGATATTTACTCGTTTTCAGCCAATTTTCTGGATTTTTTGAAACTTTCACTTTTTTGTGAAAATATCCACTAAATGAGGGAATAATATGTGTGAGGGTACCCCAGGAGAGTTCCAAATGTGTGTGGGTAGAAGATATATCGCACGGGGGTAAAATTGAAAAAACTTGAACAAATTTTTTTTTGGACTTAGTCAGTTTTCCGGCGTTTATCAGACTTTCAGATAGGGGAAATGTCAGTGAGCATTCCGATTTCAGTTCCAGAGCGATTCGCTCAATGAGTCCTTGATATTTAGTCGTTTTCAGCCAATTTTCTGGATTTTTTGAAAATTTCAATTTTTTGTGAAAATATCCACTAAATGAGGGAATAATATGTGTGAGGGTTCCCAGAAGATTTCCAAATGTTTGTGGGTAGAATATATATCCCACGGGGGTAAAATTGAAAAAAGTGGAACAAATTTTTTTTTGGACATAGTCATTTTTCCGGCGTTTATCAGACTTTCAGATAGGGGAAATGTCAGTGAGCGTTCCGATTTCAGTTCCAGAGCAATTCGCCCAATGAATCCCTGATATTTAGTCGTTTTCAGCCAATTTTCTGGATTTTTGAAACTTTCACTTTTTTGTGAAAATATCCACTAAATGAGGGAATAATATGTGTGAGGGTACCCCAGGAGAGCTCCAAATGTGTGTGGGTAGAATATATATCCCACGGGGGTAAAATTGAAAAAAGTTTAAAAAAAATTTTTTTTTGACTTAGTCATTTTTCCGGCGTTTATCAGAATTTCAGATAGGGGAAATGTCAATGAGCGTTCCGATTTCAGTTCCAGAGCAATTTGCCCAATGAATCCTTGATATTTAGTCGTTTTCAGCCAATTTTCTGGATTTTTGAAAATTTCACTTTTTTGTGAAAATATCCACTAAATGAGGGAATAATATGTGTGAGGGTACCCCAGGAGAGTTCCAAATGTGTGTGGGTAGAATATATATCCCACGGGGGTAAAATTGAAAAAAGTTGAACAAATGTTTTTTTGGACTTAGTCATTTTTCCGGCGTTTATCAGACTTTCAGATAGGGGAAATGTCAGTGAGCATTCCGATTTCAGTTCCAGAGTGATTCGCTCAATGAGTCCTTGATATTTAGTCGTTTTCAGTCAATTTTCTGGATTTTTTGAAAATTTCAATTTTTTGTGAAAATATCCACTAAATGAGGGAATAATATGTGTGAGGGTTCCCCAGAAGAGTTCCAAATGTGTGTGGGTAGAATATATATCTCACGGGGGTAAAATTGAAAAAAGTTGAAAATAATTTTTTCTTGGACTTAGTCATTTTTCCGGCGTTTATCAGACTTTCAGATAGGGCAAATGTCAGTGAGCGTTCCGATTTCAGTTCCAGAGCGATTCGCCCAATGAGTCCTTGATATTTACTCGTTTTCAGCCAATTTTCTGGATTTTTTGAAACTTTCACTTTTTTGTGAAAATATCCACTAAATGAGGGAATAATATGTGTGAGGGTACCCCAGGAGAGTTCCAAATGTGTGTGGGTAGAAGATATATCGCACGGGGGTAAAATTGAAAAAACTTGAACAAATTTTTTTTTGGACTTAGTAATTTTTCCGGCGTTTATCAGACTTTCAGATAGGGCAAATGTCAGTGAGCGTTCCGATTTCAGTTCCAGAGCGATTCGCCCAATGAGTCCTTGATATTTAGTCGTTTTCAGCCAGTTTTCTGGATTTTTGAAAATTTCACTTTTTTTGTGAAAATATCCACTAAATGAGGGAATAATATGTGTGAGGGTTCCTCAGAAGAGTTCCAAATGTGTGTGGGTAGAATATATATCTCACGGGGGTAAAATTGAAAAAAGTTGAAAAAATTTTTTTCTTGGACTTAGTCATTTTTCCGGCCTTTATCAGACTTTCAGATAGGGCAAATGTCAGTGAGCGTTCCGATTTCAGTTCCAGAGCGATTCGCCCAATGAGTCCTTGATATTTACTCGTTTTCAGCCAATTTTCTGGATTTTTTGAAACTTTCACTTTTTTGTGAAAATATCCACTAAATGAGGGAATAATATGTGTGAGGGTACCCCAGGAGAGTTCCAAATGTGTGTGGGTAGAAGATATATCCCACGGGGGTAAAATTGAAAAAAGTGGAACAAATTTTTTTTTGGACTTAGTCATTTTTCCGGCGTTTATCAGACTTTCAGATAGGGGAAATGTCAGTGAGCGTTCCGATTTCAGTTCCAGAGCAATTCGCCCAATGAATCCTTGATATTTAGTCGTTTTCAGCCAATTTTCTGGATTTTTGAAACTTTCACTTTTTTGTGAAAATATCCACTAAATGAGGGAATAATATGTGTGAGGGTACCCCAGGAGAGCTCCAAATGTGTGTGGGTAGAATATATATCCCACGGGGGTAAAATTGAAAAAAGTTGAACAAATTTTTTTTTGGACTTAGTAATTTTTCCGGCGTTTATCAGACTTTCAGATAGGGCAAATGTCAGTGAGCGTTCCGATTTCAGTTCCAGAGCGATTCGCCCAATGAATCCTTGATATTTAGTTGTTTTCAGCCAATTTTCTGGAATTTTTGAAAATTTCAATTTTTTGTGAAAATATCTACTAAATGAGGGAATAATATGTGTGAGGCTTCCCCAGGAGAGTTCCAAATGTGTGTGGGTAGAATATATATCCCACGGGGGTAAAATTGAAAAAAGTTGAACAAATTTTTTTTTGGACTTAGTAATTTTTCCGGCGTTTATCAGACTTTCAGATAGGGCAAATGTCAGTGAGCGTTCCGATTTCAGTTCCAGAGCGATTCGCCCAATGAGTCCTTGATATTTAGTGGTTTTCAGCCAGTTTTCTGGATTTTTGAAAATTTCACTTTTTTTGTGAAAATATCCACTAAATGAGGGAATAATATGTGTGAGGGTACCCCAGGAGAGTTCCAAATGTGTGTGGGTAGAAGATATATCGCACGGGGGTAAAATTGAAAAAACTTGAACAAATTTTTTTTTGGACTTAGTCATTTTTCCGGCGTTTATCAGACTTTCAGATAGGGGAAATGTCAGTGAGCATTCCGATTTCAGTTCCAGAGCGATTCGCTCAATGAGTCCTTGATATTTAGTCGTTTTCAGCCAATTTTCTGGATTTTTTGAAAATTTCAATTTTTTGTGAAAATATCCACTAAATGAGGGAATAATATGTGTGAGGGTTCCCCAGAAGAGTTCCAAATGTTTGTGGGTAGAATATATATCCCACGGGGGTAAAATTGAAAAAAGTGGAACAAATTTTTTTTTGGACTTAGTCATTTTTCCGGCGTTTATCAGACTTTCAGATAGGGGAAATGTCAGTGAGCGTTCCGATTTCAGTTCCAGAGCAATTCGCCCAATGAATCCTTGATATTTAGTCGTTTTCAGCCAATTTTCTGGATTTTTGAAACTTTCACTTTTTTGTGAAAATATCCACTAAATGAGGGAATAATATGTGTGAGGGTACCCCAGGAGAGCTCCAAATGTGTGTGGGTAGAATATATATCCCACGGGGGTAAAATTGAAAAAAGTTTAAAGAAAATTTTTTTTTGACTTAGTCATTTTTCCGGCGTTTATCAGAATTTCAGATAGGGGAAATGTCAATGAGCGTTCCGATTTCAGTTCCAGAGCAATTTGCCCAATGAATCCTTGATATTTAGTCGTTTTCAGGAAATTTTCTGGATTTTTGAAAATTTCACTTTTTTGTGAAAATATCCACTAAATGAGGGAATAATATGTGTGAGGGTACCCCAGGAGAGTTCCAAATGTGTGTGGGTAGAATATATATCCCACGGGGGTAAAATTGAAAAAAGTTGAACAAATGTTTTTTTGGACTTAGTCATTTTTCCGGCGTTTATCAGACTTTCAGATAGGGGAAATGTCAGTGAGCATTCCGATTTCAGTTCCAGAGTGATTCGCTCAATGAGTCCTTGATATTTAGTCGTTTTCAGTCAATTTTCTGTTTTTTTTGAAAATTTCAATTTTTTGTGAAAATATCCACTAAATGAGGGAACAATATGTGTGAGGGTTCCCCAGAAGAGTTCCAAATGTGTGTGGGTAGAATATATATCTCACGCGGGTAAAATTGAAAAAAGTTGAAAATAATTTTTTCTTGGACTTAGTCATTTTTCCGGCGTTTATCAGACTTTCAGATAGGGCAAATGTCAGTGAGCGTTCCGATTTCAGTTCCAGAGCGATTCGCCCAATGAGTCCTTGATATTTACTCGTTTTCAGCCAATTTTCTGGATTTTTTGAAACTTTCACTTTTTTGTGAAAATATCCACTAAATGAGGGAATAATATGTGTGAGGGTACCCCAGGAGAGTTCCAAATGTGTGTGGGTAGAAGATATATCGCACGGGGGTAAAATTGAAAAAACTTGAACAAATTTTTTTTTGGACTTAGTCATTTTTCCGGCGTTTATCAGACTTTCAGATAGGGGAAATGTCAGTGAGCATTCCGATTTCAGTTCCAGAGCGATTCGCTCAATGAGTCCTTGATATTTAGTCGTTTTCAGCCAATTTTCTGGATTTTTTGAAAATTTCAATTTTTTGTGAAAATATCCACTAAATGAGGGAATAATATGTGTGAGGGTTCCCCAGAAGAGTTCCAAATGTTTGTGGGTAGAATATATATCCCACGGGGGTAAAATTGAAAATAGTGGAACAAATTTTTTTTTGGACTTAGTCATTTTTCCGGCGTTTATCAGACTTTCAGATAGGGGAAATGTCAGTGAGCGTTCCGATTTCAGTTCCAGAGCAATTCGCCCAATGAATCCTTGATATTTAGTCGTTTTCAGCCAATTTTCTGGATTTTTGAAACTTTCACTTTTTTGTGAAAATATCCACTAAATGAGGGAATAATATGTGTGAGGGTACCCCAGGAGAGCTCCAAATGTGTGTGGGTAGAATATATATCCCACGGGGGTAAAATTGAAAAAAGTTTAAAGAAAATTTTTTTTTGACTTAGTCATTTTTCCGGCGTTTATCAGAATTTCAGATAGGGGAAATGTCAATGAGCGTTCCGATTTCAGTTCCAGAGCAATTTGCCCAATGAATCCTTGATATTTAGTCGTTTTCAGCCAATTTTCTGGATTTTTGAAAATTTCACTTTTTTGTGAAAATATCCACTAAATGAGGGAATAATATGTGTGAGGGTACCCCAGGAGAGTTCCAAATGTGTGTGGGTAGAATATATATCCCACGGGGGTAAAATTGAAAAAAGTTGAACAAATGTTTTTTTGGACTTAGTCATTTTTCCGGCGTTTATCAGACTTTCAGATAGGGGAAATGTCAGTGAGCATTCCGATTTCAGTTCCAGAGTGATTCGCTCAATGAGTCCTTGATATTTAGTCGTTTTCAGTCAATTTTCTGTTTTTTTTGAAGATTTCAATTTTTTGTGAAAATATCCACTAAATGAGGGAACAATATGTGTGAGGGTTCCCCAGAAGAGTTCCAAATGTGTGTGGGTAGAATATATATCTCACGCGGGTAAAATTGAAAAAAGTTGAAAATAATTTTTTCTTGGACTTAGTCATTTTTCCGGCGTTTATCAGACTTTCAGATAGGGCAAATGTCAGTGAGCGTTCCGATTTCAGTTCCAGAGCGATTCGCCCAATGAGTCCTTGATATTTACTCGTTTTCAGCCAATTTTCTGGATTTTTTGAAACTTTCACTTTTTTGTGAAAATATCCACTAAATGAGGGAATAATATGTGTGAGGGTACCCCAGGAGAGTTCCAAATGTGTGTGGGTAGAAGATATATCGCACGGGGGTAAAATTGAAAAAACTTGAACAAATTTTTTTTTGGACTTAGTCATTTTTCCGGCGTTTATCAGACTTTCAGATAGGGGAAATGTCAGTGAGCATTCCGATTTCAGTTCCAGAGCGATTCGCTCAATGAGTCCTTGATATTTAGTCGTTTTCAGCCAATTTTCTGGATTTTTTGAAAATTTCAATTTTTTGTGAAAATATCCACTAAATGAGGGAATAATATGTGTGAGGGTTCCCCAGAAGAGTTCCAAATGTTTGTGGGTAGAATATATATCCCACGGGGGTAAAATTGAAAATAGTGGAACAAATTTTTTTTTGGACTTAGTCATTTTTCCGGCGTTTATCAGACTTTCAGATAGGGGAAATGTCAGTGAGCGTTCCGATTTCAGTTCCAGAGCAATTCGCCCAATGAATCCTTGATATTTAGTCGTTTTCAGCCAATTTTCTGGATTTTTGAAACTTTCACTTTTTTGTGAAAATATCCACTAAATGAGGGAATAATATGTGTGAGGGTACCCCAGGAGAGCTCCAAATGTGTGTGGGTAGAATATATATCCCACGGGGGTAAAATTGAAAAAAGTTTAAAGAAAATTTTTTTTTGACTTAGTCATTTTTCCGCCGTTTATCAGAATTTCAGATAGGGGAAATGTCAATGAGCGTTCCGATTTCAGTTCCAGAGCAATTTGCCCAATGAATCCTTGATATTTAGTCGTTTTCAGCCAATTTTCTGGATTTTTGAAAATTTCACTTTTTTGTGAAAATATCCACTAAATGAGGGAATAATATGTGTGAGGGTACCCCAGGAGAGTTCCAAATGTGTGTGGGTAGAATATATATCCCACGGGGGTAAAATTGAAAAAAGTTGAACAAATGTTTTTTTGGACTTAGTCATTTTTCCGGCGTTTATCAGACTTTCAGATAGGGGAAATGTCAGTGAGCATTCCGATTTCAGTTCCAGAGTGATTCGCTCAATGAGTCCTTGATATTTAGTCGTTTTCAGTCAATTTTCTGTTTTTTTTGAAGATTTCAATTTTTTGTGAAAATATCCACTAAATGAGGGAACAATATGTGTGAGGGTTCCCCAGAAGAGTTCCAAATGTGTGTGGGTAGAATATATATCTCACGCGGGTAAAATTGAAAAAAGTTGAAAATAATTTTTTCTTGGACTTAGTCATTTTTCCGGCGTTTATCAGACTTTCAGATAGGGCAAATGTCAGTGAGCGTTCCGATTTCAGTTCCAGAGCGATTCGCCCAATGAGTCCTTGATATTTACTCGTTTTCAGCCAATTTTCTGGATTTTTTGAAACTTTCACTTTTTTGTGAAAATATCCACTAAATGAGGGAATAATATGTGTGAGGGTACCCCAGGAGAGTTCCAAATGTGTGTGGGTAGAAGATATATCGCACGGGGGTAAAATTGAAAAAACTTGAACAAATTTTTTTTTGGACTTAGTCATTTTTCCGGCGTTTATCAGACTTTCAGATAGGGGAAATGTCAGTGAGCATTCCGATTTCAGTTCCAGAGCGATTCGCTCAATGAGTCCTTGATATTTAGTCGTTTTCAGCCAATTTTCTGGATTTTTTGAAAATTTCAATTTTTTGTGAAAATATCCACTAAATGAGGGAATAATATGTGTGAGGGTTCCCCAGAAGAGTTCCAAATGTTTGTGGGTAGAATATATATCCCACGGGGGTAAAATTGAAAATAGTGGAACAAATTTTTTTTTGGACTTAGTCATTTTTCCGGCGTTTATCAGACTTTCAGATAGGGGAAATGTCAGTGAGCGTTCCGATTTCAGTTCCAGAGCAATTCGCCCAATGAATCCTTGATATTTAGTCGTTTTCAGCCAATTTTCTGGATTTTTGAAACTTTCACTTTTTTGTGAAAATATCCACTAAATGAGGGAATAATATGTGTGAGGGTACCCCAGGAGAGCTCCAAATGTGTGTGGGTAGAATATATATCCCACGGGGGTAAAATTGAAAAAAGTTTAAAGAAAATTTTTTTTTGACTTAGTCATTTTTCCGCCGTTTATCAGAATTTCAGATAGGGGAAATGTCAATGAGCGTTCCGATTTCAGTTCCAGAGCAATTTGCCCAATGAATCCTTGATATTTAGTCGTTTTCAGCCAATTTTCTGGATTTTTGAAAATTTCACTTTTTTGTGAAAATATCCACTAAATGAGGGAATAATATGTGTGAGGGTACCCCAGGAGAGTTCCAAATGTGTGTGGGTAGAATATATATCCCACGGGGGTAAAATTGAAAAAAGTTGAACAAATGTTTTTTTGGACTTAGTCATTTTTCCGGCGTTTATCAGACTTTCAGATAGGGGAAATGTCAGTGAGCATTCCGATTTCAGTTCCAGAGTGATTCGCTCAATGAGTCCTTGATATTTAGTCGTTTTCAGTCAATTTTCTGTTTTTTTTGAAGATTTCAATTTTTTGTGAAAATATCCACTAAATGAGGGAACAATATGTGTGAGGGTTCCCCAGAAGAGTTCCAAATGTGTGTGGGTAGAATATATATCTCACGCGGGTAAAATTGAAAAAAGTTGAAAATAATTTTTTCTTGGACTTAGTCATTTTTCCGGCGTTTATCAGACTTTCAGATAGGGCAAATGTCAGTGAGCGTTCCGATTTCAGTTCCAGAGCGATTCGCCCAATGAGTCCTTGATATTTACTCGTTTTCAGCCAATTTTCTGGATTTTTTGAAACTTTCACTTTTTTGTGAAAATATCCACTAAATGAGGGAATAATATGTGTGAGGGTACCCCAGGAGAGTTCCAAATGTGTGTGGGTAGAAGATATATCGCACGGGGGTAAAATTGAAAAAACATGAACAAATTTTTTTTTGGACTTAGTCATTTTTCCGGCGTTTATCAGACTTTCAGATAGGGGAAATGTCAGTGAGCATTCCGATTTCAGTTCCAGAGCGATTCGCCCAATGAGTCCTTGATATTAAGTCATTTTCAGCCAGTTTTCTGGATTTTTGAAAATTTCACTTTTTTGTGAAAATATCCACTAAACGAGGGAATAATATGTGTGAGGGTACCCCAGGAGAGTTCCAAATGTGTGTGGGTAGAATATATATACCACGGGGGTAAAATTAAAAAAAGTTGAAAAAATTTTTTTTTTGGACTTAGTCATTTTTCCGGCTTTTATCAGACTTTCAGATAGGGGAAATGTGAGTGAGCATTCTGATTTCAGTTACAGAGCGATTCGCCCAATGAGTCCTTGATATTTAGTTGTTTTCAGCCAATTTTCTGGATTTTTGAAAATGTCACTTTTTTGTGAAAATATCCACTAAATGAGAGAATAATATGTGTGAGGGTACCACAGAAGAGTTCCAAATGTGTGTGTGTAGAATATATATCCCACGGGGGTAAAATTGAAAAAAGTTGAAAAAATTTTTTTTGGACTTAGTAATTTTTCCGGCGTTTATCAGACTTTCAGATAGGGAAAATGTCAGTTAGCATTCCGATTTCAGTTCCAGAGCAATTCGCCCAATGAATCCTTGATATTTAGTTGTTTTCAGCCAATTTTCTGGAATTTTTTAAAATTTCAATTTTTTGTGAAAATATCTACTAAATGAGGGAATAATATGTGTGAGGCTTCCCCAGGAGAGTTCCAAATGTGTGTGGGTAGAATATATATCCCACGGGGGTAAAATTGAAAAAAGTTGAACAAATTTTTTTTTGGACTTAGTCATTTTTCCGGCGTTTATCAGACTTTCAGATAGGGGAAATGTCAGTGAGCATTCCGACTTCAGTTCCAGAGCAATTCGCCCAATTAATCCTTGATATTTAGTCGTTTTCAGCCAATTTTCTGGATTTTTGAAAATTTCACTTTTTTGTGAAAATATCCACTAAATGAGGGAATAATATGTGTGAGGGTACCCCAGGAGAGTTCCAAATGTGTGTGGGTAGAATATTTATCCCACGGGGGTAAAATTGAAAAAAGTTGAAAAAAATTTTTTTTGGACTTAGTCATTTTTCCGGCGTTTATCAGACTTTCAGATAGGTCAAATGTCAGTGAGCGTTCCGATTTCAGTTCCAGAGCGATTCGCCCAATGAGTCCTTGATATTAAGTCATTTTCAGCCAGTTTTCGGGATTTTTGAAAATTTCACTTTTTTGTGAAAATATCCACTAAACGAGGGAATAATATGTGTGAGGGTACCCCAGGAGAGTTCCAAATGTGTGTGGGTAGAATATATATCCCACGGGGGTAAAATTGAAAAAAGTTGAACAAATATCTTTTTGGACTTAGTCATTTTTCCGGCGTTTATCAGACTTTCAGATAGGGGAAATGTCATTGAGCGTTCCGATTTCAGTTCCAGAGCAATTCGCCCAATGAATCCTTGATATTTAATCGTTTTCAGCCAATTTTCTAGATTTTTGAAAATTTCACTTTTTTGGGAAAATATCCACTAAATGAGGGAATAATATGTGTGAGGGTACCCCAGGAGAGTTCCAAATATGTGTGGGTAGAATATATATCCCACGGGGGTAAAATTGAAAAAAAGTTGAACAAATTTTTTTTTGGACTTAGTCATTTTTCCTGCGTTTATCAGACTTTCAGATAGGGAAAATGTCAGTTAGCATTCCGATTTCAGTTCCAGAGCAATTCGCCCAATGAATCCTTGATATTTAGTTGTTTTCAGCCAATTTTCTGGAATTTTTTAAAATTTCAATTTTTTGTGAAAATATCTACTAAATGAGGGAATAATATGTGTGAGGCTTCCCCAGGAGAGTTCCAAATGTGTGTGGGTAGAATATATATCCCACGGGGGTAAAATTGAAAAAAGTTGAACAAATTTTTTTTTGGACTTAGTCATTTTTCCGGCGTTTATCAGACTTTCAGATAGGGGAAATGTCAGTGAGCATTCCGACTTCAG
Source organism: Phyllobates terribilis (assembly GCF_046119375.1). Taxonomy (NCBI): domain Eukaryota; kingdom Metazoa; phylum Chordata; class Amphibia; order Anura; family Dendrobatidae; genus Phyllobates; species Phyllobates terribilis. The sequence goes on along the minus strand of NW_027362775.1, from coordinate 14,364,629 downwards.
TTCCAGAGCAATTCGTCCAATTAATCCTTGATATTTAGTCGTTTTCAGCCAATTTTCTGGATTTTTGAAAATTTCACTTTTTTGTGAAAATATCCACTAAATGAGGGAATAATATGTGTGAGGGTACCCCAGGAGAGTTCCAAATGTGTGTGGGTAGAATATATATCCCACGGCGGTAAAATTGAAAAAAGTTGAAAAAAAATTTTTTTTGGACTTAGTAATTTTTCCGGCGTTTATCAGACTTTCAGATAGGTCAAATGTCAGTGAGCGTTCCGATTTCAGTTCCAGAGCGATTCGCCCAATGAGTCCTTGATATTAAGTCATTTTCAGCCAGTTTTCTGGATTTTTGAAAATTTCACTTTTTTGTGAAAATATCCACTAAACGAGGGAATAATATGTGTGAGGGTACCCCAGGAGAGTTCCAAATGTGTGTGGGTAGAATATATATACCACGGGGGTAAAATTAAAAAACGTTGAAAAAATTTTTTTTTTGGACTTAGTCATTTTTCCGGCTTTTATCAGACTTTCAGATAGGGGAAATGTCAGTGAGCGTTCCGATTTCAGTTCCAGAGCGATTCGCCCAATGAGTCCTTGATATTTTGTCTTTTTCAGCCAGTTTTCTGGATTTTTGAAAATTTCACTTTTTTGTGAAAATATCAACTAAATGAGGGAATAATATGTATGAGGGTACCCCAGGAGAGATCCAAATGTGTGTGGGTAGAATATATATCCCACGGGGGTAAAATTGAAAAAAGTTGAAAAAAATTTTTTTTTTGACTTAGTCATTTTTCCGGCGTTTATCAGACTTTCAGATAGCGAAAATGTCAGTGAGCGTTCCCATTTCAGTTCCAGAGCGATTCGCCCAATGAGTCCTTAATATTTAGTCGTTTTCAGCCAATTTTCTGGATTTTTGAAACTTTCCCTTTTTGTGAAAATATCCACTAAATGAGGGAATAATATGTGTGAGGGTACCCCAGGAGAGTTCCAAATGTGTGTGGGTAGAATATATATCCCACAAGGGGAAAATTGAAAAAAGTTGAAAAAAAAATTTTCTTGGACTTAGTCATTTTTCCGGCGTTTATCAGACTTTCAGATAGGGTAAATGTCAGTGAGCGTTCCGATTTCAGTTCCAGAGCGATTCGCCCAATGAGTCCTTGATATTTAGTCGTTTTCAGCCAGTTTTCTGGATTTTTGAAAATTTCACTTTTTTTGTGAAAATATCCACTAAATGAGGGAATATTATGCGTGAGGGTACCCCAGGAGAGTTTCAAATGTGTGTGGGTAGAATATATATCCCATGGGGGTAAAATTGAAAAAAGTTGAAAAAAATAGTTTTTTGGACTTAGTCATTTTTCCGGCGTTTATCAGACTTTCAGATAGGGGAAATGTGAGTGAGCGTTCCGATTTCAGTTCCAGAGCGATTCACCCAATGAGTCCTTGATATTAAGGCGTTTTCAGCTAATATTTTGGATTTTTGAAAATTTCACTTTTTTGTGAAAATATCCACTAAATGAGGGAATAATATGTGTGAAGGTACCCCAGGAGGGTTCCAAATGTGTGTGGGTAGAATATATATCCCACGGGGGTAAAATTGAAAAAAGTTCAAAAAAATTTTTTTTTAGACGTTCCGATTTCAGTTCCAGAGCGCTTCGCCCAATGAGTCCTTGATATTTAGTCGTTTTCAGCCAATATTTTGGATTTTTGAAAATTTCACTTTTTTGTGAAAATAGCCACTAAATGAGGGAATAATATGTGTGAAGGTACCCCAGGAGAGTTGCAAATGTGTGTGGGTAGAATATATATCCCACGGGGGTAAAATTGAAAAAAGTTGAAAAAAATTTTTTTTGGACTTAGTAATTTTTACGGCGTTTATCAGACTTTCAGATAGGGCAAATGTCAGTGAACGTACCGATTTCAGTTCCAGAGCGATTCGCCCAATGAGTCTTTGATATTTAGTCGTTTTCAGCCAATTTTCTGGATTTGTTGAAAATTTCACTTTTTTGTGAAAATATCCACTAAATGAGGGAATAATATGTGTGAGGGTACCCCAGGAGAGTTCCAAATGTGTGTGGGTAGAATGTATATCCCAAGGGGGTAAAATTGAAAAAAGTTGAAAAAAATTATTTTTTGGACTTAGTCATTTTTCCAGCGTTTAGCAGACTTTCAGATAGGGGAAATGTCAGTAAGCATTCCGATTTCAGTTCCAGAGCGATTCTCCCAATGAGTCTTTGATATTTAGTCATTTTCAGCCAATTTTCTGGATTTTTGAAAATTTCACTTTTTTGTGAAAATATCCACTAAATGAGGGAATAATATGTGTGAGGGTACCCCAGGAGAGTTCCAAATGTGTGTGGGTAGAATATATATCCCACGGAGGTAAAATTAAAAAAAGTTGAAAAAAATTGTTTTTTGGACTTAGTCATTTTTCCGGCGTTTATCAGACTTTCAGATAGGGCAAATGTCAGTGAACGTACCGATTTCAGTTCCAGAGCGATTCGCCCAATGAGTCTTTGATATTTAGTCGTTTTCAGCCAATTTTCTGGATTTGTTGAAAATTTCACTTTTTTGTGAAAATATCCACTAAATGAGGGAATAATATGTGTGAGGGAACCCCAGGAGAGTTCCAAATGTGTGTGGGTAGAATATATATCCCACGGGGGTAAAATTGAAAAAAGTTGAACAAATGTTTTTTTGACTTAGTCATTTTTCCGGCGTTTATCAGACTTTCAGATAGGGGAAATGTCAGTGAGCATTCCGATTTCAGTTCCAGAGTGATTCGCTCAATGAGTCCTTGATATTTAGTCGTTTTCAGTCAATTTTCTGGATTTTTTGAAAATTTCAATTTTTTGTGAAAATATCCACTAAATGAGGGAATAATATGTGTGAGGGTTCCCCAGAAGAGTTCCAAATGTGTGTGGGTAGAATATATATCTCACGGGGGTAAAATTGAAAAAAGTTGAAAAAAAATTTTTCTTGGACTTAGTCATTTTTCTGGCGTTTATCAGACTTTCAGATAGGGCAAATGTCAGTGACCGTTCCGATTTCAGTTCCAGAGCGATTCGCCCAATGAGTCCTTGATATTTACTCGTTTTCAGCCAATTTTCTGGATTTTTTGAAACTTTCACTTTTTTGTGAAAATATCCACTAAATGAGGGAATAATATGTGTGAGGGTACCCCAGGAGAGTTCCAACTGTGTGTGGGTAGAAGATATATCGCACGGGGGTAAAATTGAAAAAACTTGAACAAATTTTTTTTTGGACTTAGTCATTTTTCCGGCGTTTATCAGACTTTCAGATAGGGGAAATGTCAGTGAGCATTCCGATTTCAGTTCCAGAGCGATTCGCTCAATGAGTCCTTGATATTTAGTCGTTTTCAGCCAATTTTCTGGATTTTTTGAAAATTTCAATTTTTTGTGAAAATATCCACTAAATGAGGGAATAATATGTGTGAGGGTTCCCCAGAAGAGTTCCACATGTTTGTGGGTAGAATATATATCCCACGGGGGTAAAATTGAAAAAAGTTGAACAAATTTTTTTTTGGACTTAGTCATTTTTCCGGCGTTTATCAGACTTTCAGATAGGGGAAATGTCAGTGAGCGTTCCGATTTCAGTTCCAGAGCAATTCGCCCAATGAATCCTTGATATTTAGTCGTTTTCAGCCAATTTTCTGGATTTTTGAAACTTTCACTTTTTTGTGAAAATATCCACTAAATGAGGGAATAATATGTGTGAGGGTACCCCAGGAGAGCTCCAAATGTGTGTGGGTAGAATATATATCCCACGGGGGTAAAATTGAAAAAAGTTTAAAAAAAAAAAATTTTTGCCTTAGTCATTTTTCCGCCGTTTATCAGAATTTCAGATAGGGGAAATGTCAATGAGCGTTCCGATTTCAGTTCCAGAGCAATTTGCCCAATGAATCCTTGATATTTAGTCGTTTTCAGCCAATTTTCTGGATTTTTGAAAATTTCACTTTTTTGTGAAAATATCCACTAAATGAGGGAATAATATGTGTGAGGGTACCCCAGGAGAGTTCCAAATGTGTGTGGGTAGAATATATATCCCACGGGGGTAAAACTGAAAAAAGTTGAACAAATATTTTTTTGGACTTAGTCATTTTTCCGGCGTTTATCAGACTTTCAGATAGGGGAGATGTCATTGAGCGTTCCGATTTCAGTTCCAGAGCAATTCGCCCAATGAATCCTTGATATTTAATCGTTTTCAGCCAATTTTCTAGATTTTTGATAATTTCACTTTTTTGTGAAAATATCCACTAAATGAGGGAATAATATGTGTGAGGGTACCCCAGGAGAGTTCCAAATGTGTGTGGGTAGAATATATGTCCCACGGGGGTAAAATTGAAAAAAAGTTGAACAAATTTTTTTTTGGACTTAGTCATTTTTCCTGCGTTTATCAGACTTTCAGATAGGGAAAATGTCAGTGATCATTCCGATTTCAGTTCCAGAGCAATTCGCCCAATGAATCCTTGATATTTAGTTGTTTTCAGCCAATTTTCTGGAATTTTTTAAAATGTCAATTTTTTGTGAAAATATCTACTAAATGAGGGAATAATATGTGTGAGGCTTCCCCAGGAGAGTTCCAAATGTGTGTGGGTAGAATATATATCCCACGGGGGTAAAATTGAAAAAAGTTGAACAAATTTTTTTTTGGACTTAGTCATTTTTCCGGCGTTTATCAGACTTTCAGATAGGGGAAATGTCAGTGAGCATTCCGATTTCAGTTCCAGAGCAATTCGCCCAATTAATCCTTGATATTTAGTCGTTTTCAGCCAATTTTCTGGATTTTTGAAAATTTCACTTTTTTGTGAAAATATCCACTAAATGAGGGAATAATATGTGTGAGGGTACCCCAGGAGAGTTCCAAATGTGTGTGGGTAGAATATTTATCCCACGGGGGTAAAATTGAAAAAAGTTGAAAAAATTTTTTTTTGGACTTAGTCATTTTTCCGGCGTTTATCAGACTTTCAGATAGGGGAAATGTCAGTGAGCATTCCGATTTCAGTTCCAGAGGGATTCGCCCAATGAGTCCTTGATATTTAGTCGTTTTCAGCCAATTTTCTGGATTTTTGTAAATTTCACTTTTTTGTGAAAATATCCACTAAATGAAGGAATAATATGTGTGAGGGTACCCCAGGAGAGTTCCAAATATGTGTGGGTAGAATATATATCCCACGGCGGTAAAATTGAAAAAAGTTGAAAAAAAATTTTTTTTGGACTTAGTCATTTTTCCGGCGTTTATCAGACTTTCAGATAGGGCAAATGTCAGTGAGCGTTCCGATTTCAGTTCCAGAGCGATTCGCCCAATGAGTCCTTGATATTAAGTCATTTTCAGCCAGTTTTCTGGATTTTTGAAAATTTCACTTTTTTGTGAAAATATCCACTAAACGAGGGAATAATATGTGTGAGGGTACCCCAGGAGAGTTCCAAATGTGTGTGGGTAGAATATATATACCACGGGGGTAAAATTAAAAAAAGTTGAAAAAGGTTTTTTTTTGGACTTAGTCATTTTTCCGGCGTTTATCAGACTTTCTGATAGGGGAAATGTGAGTGAGCATTCTGATTTCAGTTACAGAGCGATTCGCCCAATGAGTCCTTGATATTTAGTCGTTTTCAGCCAATTTTCTGGATTTTTGAAAATTTCACTTTTTTGTGAAAATATCCACTAAATGAGAGAATAATATGTGTGAGGGTACCACAGAAGAGTTCCAAATGTGTGTGTGTAGAATATATATCCCACGGGGGTAAAATTGAAAAAAGTTGAGAAATTTTTTTTTTTGGACTTAGTCATTTTTCCGGCATTTATCAGACTTTCAGATAGGGGAAATGTCAGTGAGCGTTCCGATTTCAGTTTCAGAGCGATTCGCCCAATGAGTCCTTGATATTTAGTCGTTTTCAGCCAGTTTTCTGGATTTTTGAAAATTTCACTTTTTTTGTGAAAATATCCACTAAATGAGGGAATAATATGTGTGAGGGTACCCCAGGAGAGTTCCAAATGTGTGTGGGTAGAATATATATACCACGGGGGTAAAATTAAAAAAAGTTGAAAAAATTTTTTTTTTGGACTTAGTCATTTTTCCGGCGTTTATCAGACTTTCAGATAGGGGAAATGTGAGTGAGCGTTCCGATTTCAGTTCCAGAGCGATTCGCCCAATGAGTCCTTGATATTTAGTCGTTTTCAGCCAATTTTCTGGATTTTTGAAAATTTCACTTTTTTGTGAAAATATCCACTAAATGAGAGAATAATATGTGTGAGGGTACCCCAGGAGAGTTCCAAATGTGTGTGGGTAGAATATATATCCCACGGGGGTAAAATTAAAAAAAGTTGAAAAAAATTGTTTTTTGGACTTAGTCATTTTTCCGGCGTTTATCAGACTTTCAGATAGGGGAAATGTGAGTGAGCGTTCCGATTTCAGTTCCAGAGCGATTCACCCAATGAGTCCTTGATATTAAGGCGTTTTCAGCTAATATTTGGATTTGTTGAAAATTTCACTTTTTTGTGAAAATATCCACTAAATGAGGGAATAATATGTGTGAGGGTACCCCAGGAGAGTTCCAAATGTGTGTGGGTAGAATATATATCCCACGGGGGTAAAATTGAAAAAAGTTCAAAAAAATTTTTTTTTAGACGTTCCGATTTCAGTTCCAGAGCGCTTCGCCCAATGAGTCCTTGATATTTAGTCGTTTTCAGCCAATAATATGGATTTTTGAAAATTTCACTTTTTTGTGAAAATAGCCACTATATGAGGGAATAATATGTGTGAAGGTACCCCAGGAGAGTTGCAAATGTGTGTGGGTAGAATATATATCCCACGGGGGTAAAATTGAAAAAAGTTGAAAAAATTTTTTTTTGGACTTAGTAATTTTTACGGCGTTTATCAGACTTTCAGATAGGGCAAATGTCAGTGAACGTACCGATTTCAGTTCCAGAGCGATTCGCCCAATGAGTCTTTGATATTTAGTCGTTTTCAGCCAATTTTCTGGATTTGTTGAAAATTTCACTTTTTTGTGAAAATATCCACTAAATGAGGGAATAATATGTGTGAGGGTACCCCAGGAGAGTTCCAAATGTGTGTGGGTAGAATATATATCCCAAGGGGGTAAAATTGAAAAAAGTTGAAAAAAATTATTTTTTGGACTTAGTCATTTTTCCGGCGTTTATCAGACTTTCAGATAGGGGAAATGTGAGTGAGCGTTCCGATTTCAGTTCCAGAGCGATTCACCCAATGAGTCCTTGATATTAAGGCGTTTTCAGCTAATATTTGGATTTGTTGAAAATTTCACTTTTTTGTGAAAATATCCACTAAATGAGGGAATAATATGTGTGAGGGTACCCCAGGAGAGTTCCAAATGTGTGTGGGTAGAATATATATCCCACGGGGGTAAAATTGAAAAAAGTTCAAAAAAATTTTTTTTTAGACGTTCCGATTTCAGTTCCAGAGCGCTTCGCCCAATGAGTCCTTGATATTTAGTCGTTTTCAGCCAATAATATGGATTTTTGAAAATTTCACTTTTTTGTGAAAATAGCCACTATATGAGGGAATAATATGTGTGAAGGTACCCCAGGAGAGTTGCAAATGTGTGTGGGTAGAATATATATCCCACGGGGGTAAAATTGAAAAAAGTTGAAAAAATTTTTTTTTGGACTTAGTAATTTTTACGGCGTTTATCAGACTTTCAGATAGGGCAAATGTCAGTGAACGTACCGATTTCAGTTCCAGAGCGATTCGCCCAATGAGTCTTTGATATTTAGTCGTTTTCAGCCAATTTTCTGGATTTGTTGAAAATTTCACTTTTTTGTGAAAATATCCACTAAATGAGGGAATAATATGTGTGAGGGTACCCCAGGAGAGTTCCAAATGTGTGTGGGTAGAATATATATCCCAAGGGGGTAAAATTGAAAAAAGTTGAAAAAAATTATTTTTTGGACTTAGTCATTTTTCCAGCGTTTAGCAGACTTTCAGATAGGGGAAATGTCAGTAAGCATTCCGATTTCAGTTCCAGAGCGATTCTCCCAATGAGTCTTTGATATTTAGTCATTTTCAGCCAATTTTCTGGATTTTTGAAAATTTCACTTTTTTGTGAAAATATCCACTAAATGAGGGAATAATATGTGTGAGGGTACCCCAGGAGAGCTCCAAATGTGTGTGGGTAGAATATATATCCCACGGGGGTAAAATTAAAAAAAGTTGAAAAAAATTGTTTTTTGGACTTAGTCATTTTTCCAGCGTTTAGCAGACTTTCAGATAGGGGAAATGTCAGTAAGCATTCCGTTTTCAGTTCCAGAGCGATTCTCCCAATGAGTCTTTGATATTTTGTCATTTTCAGCCAATTTTCTTGATTTTTGAAAATTTCACTTTTTTGTGAAAATATCCACTAAATGAGGGAATAATATGTGTGAGGGTACCCCAGGAGAGTTCCAAATGTGTGTGGGTAGAAGATATATCGCACGGGGGTAAAATTGAAAAAACTTGAACAAATTTTTTTTTGGACTTAGTCATTTTTCCGGCGTTTATCAGACTTTCAGATAGGGGAAATGTCAGTGAGCATTCCGATTTCAGTTCCAGAGTGACTCGCTCAATGAGTCCTTGATATTTAGTCGTTTTCAGTCAATTTTCTGGATTTTTTTGAAAATTTCAATTTTTTGTGAAAATATCCACTAAATGAGGGAATAATATGTGTGAGGGTTCCCCAGAAGAGTTCCAAATGTGTGTGGGTAGAATATATATCCCACGGGGGTAAAATTGAAAAAACTTGAACAAATTTTTTTTTGGACTTAGTCATTTTTCCGGCGTTTATCAGACTTTCAGATAGGGGAAATGTCAGTGAGCGTTCCGATTTCAGTTCCAGAGCAATTCGCCCAATGAATCCTTGATATTTAGTCGTTTTCAGCCAATTTTCTGGATTTTTGAAACTTTCACTTTTTTGTGAAAATATCCACTAAATGAGGGAATAATATGTGTGAGGTTACCCCAGGAGAGCTCCAAATGTGTGTGGGTAGAATATATATCCCACGGGGGTAAAATTGAAAAAAGTTTAAAAAAAAATTTTTTTGACTTAGTCATTTTTCCGGCGTTTATCAGAATTTCAGATAGGGGAAATGTCAATGAGCGTTCCGATTTCAGTTCCAGAGCAATTTGCCCAATGAATCCTTGATATTTAATCGTTTTCAGCCAATTTTCTAGATTTTTGAAAATTTCACTTTTTTGTGAAAATATCCACTAAATGAGGGAATAATATGTGTGAGGGTACCCCAGGAGAGTTCCAAATGTGTGTGGGTAGAATATATATCCCACGGGGGTAAAATTGAAAAAAAGTTGAACAAATTTTTTTTTGGACTTAGTCATTTTTCCTGCGTTTATCAGACTTTCAGATAGGGAAAATGTCAGTGATCATTCCGATTTCAGTTCCAGAGCAATTCGCCCAATTAATCCTTGATATTTAGTTGCTTTCAGCCAATTTTCTGGATTTTTGAAAATTTCACTTTTTTGTGAAAATATCCACTAAATGAGGGAATAATATGTGTGAGGGTACCCCAGGAGAGTTCCAAATGTGTGTGGGTAGAATATTTATCCCACGGGGGTAAAATTGAAAAAAGTTGAAAAAAATTTTTTTTGGACTTAGTCATTTTTCCGGCGTTTATCAGACTTTCAGATAGGGGAAACGTGAGTGAGCATTCCGATTTCAGTTCCAGAGTGATTCGCCCAATGAGTCCTTGATATTTAGTCGTTTTCAGCCAATTTTCTGGATTTTTGAAAATTTCACTTTTTTGTGAAAATATCCACTAAATGAAGGAATAATATGTGTGAGGGTACCCCAGGAGAGTTCCAAATGTGTGTGGGTAGAATATATATCCCACGGCGGTAAAATTGAAAAAAGTTGAAAAAAAATTTTTTTTGGACTTAGTAATTTTTCCAGCGTTTATCAGACTTTCAGATAGGGCAAATGTCAGTGAGCATTCCGATTTCAGTTCCAGAGCAATTCGCCCAATGAATCCTTGATATTTAGTCGTTTTCAGCCAATTTTCTGGATTTTTGAAAATTTCACTTTTTTGTGAAAATATCAACTAAATGAAGGAATAATATGTGTGAGGGTACCCCAGGAGAGTTCCAAATGTGTGTGGGTAGAATATATATCCCACGGGGGTAAAATTGAAAAAAGTTGAAAAAAATTTTTTTTTGACTTAGTCATTTTTCCGGCGTTTATCAGACTTTCAGATAGCGAAAATGTCAGTGAGCGTTCCCATTTCAGTTCCAGAGCGATTCGCCCAATGAGTCCTTGATATTTAGTCGTTTTCAGCCAATTTTCTGGATTTTTGAAACTTTCCCTTTTTGTGAAAATATCCACTAAATGAGGGAATAATATGTGTGAAGGTACCCCAGGAGAGTTCCAAATGTGTGTGGGTAGAATATATATCCCACAAGGGGAAAATTGAAAAAAGTTGAAAAAAATTTTTTCTTGGACTTAGTCATTTTTCCGGTGTTTATCAGACTTTCAGATAGGGGAAATGTCAGTGAGCATTTCGATTTCAGTTCCAGATCGATTTGCCAAATGAGTCCTTGATATTTAGTCATTTTCAGCCAGTTTTCCTGATTTTTGAAAATTTCACTTTTTTGTGAAAATATCCACTAAATGAGGGAATAATATGTGTGAAGGTACCGCAGGAGAGTTGCAAATGTGTGTGGGTAGAATATATATCCCACGGGGGTAAAATTGAAAAAAGTTGAAAAAAATTTTTTTTGGACTTAATAATTTTTACGGCGTTTATCAGACTTTCAGATAGGGCAAATGTCAGTGAACGTACCGATTTCAGTTCGAGAGCGATTCGCCCAATGAGTCTTTGATATTTAGTCGTTTTCAGCCAATTTTCTGGATTTGTTGAAAATTTCACTTTTTTGTGAAAATATCCACTAAATGAGGGAATAATATGTGTGAGGGTACCCCAGGAGAGTTCCAAATGTGTGTGGGTAGAATATATATCCCACGGGGGTAAAATTAAAAAAAGTTGAAAAAAATTGTTTTTTGGACTTAGTCATTTTATCGGCGTTTATCAGACTTTCAGATAGGGGAAATGTGAGTGAGCGTTCCGATTTCAGTTCCAGAGCGATTCACCCAATGAGTCCTTGATATTAAGGCGTTTTCAGCTAATATTTTGGATTTTTGAAAATTTCACTTTTTTGTGAAAATATCCACTAAATGAGGGAATAATATGTGTGAAGGTACCCCAGGAGGGTTCCAAATGTGTGTGGGTAGAATATATATGCCACGGGGGTAAAATTGAAAAAAGTTGAACAAATTTTTTTTTGGACTTAGTCACTTTTCCGGCGTTTATCAGACTTTCAGATAGGGGAAATGTCAGTGAGCGTTCCGATTTCAGTTCCAGAGCGATTCGCCCAATGAGTCTTTGATATTTAGTCATTTTCAGCCAATTTTCTGGATTTTTTGAAAATTTCACTTTTTTGTAAAAATATCCACTAAATGAGGGAATGATATGTGTGAGGGTACCCCAGGAGAGTTCCAAATGTGTGTGGGTAGAATATATATCCCACGGGGGTAAAATTAAAAAAAGTTGAAAACAATTTTTTTTTGGACTTAGTCATTTTTCTGGCGTTTATCAGACTTTCAGATAGGGGAAATGTGAGTGAGCATTCCGATTTCAGTTCCAGAGTGATTCGCCCATTGAGACTTTGATATTTAGTCATTTTCAGCCAATTTTCTGGATTTTTGAAAATTTCACTTTTTTTGTGAAAATATCCACTAAATGAGGGAATAATATTTGTGAGTTTACCAGAGGAGAGTTCCAAATGTGTGTGGGTAGAATATATATCCCACGGGGGTAAAATTGAAAAAAGTTGAAAAATTTTTTTTCTTGGACTTATTCATTTTTCCGGCGTTTATCAGACATTGAGATAGGAGAAATGTCAGTGAGCGTTCCGATTTCAGTTCCAGAGCGATTCGCCCAATGAGTCCTTGATATTTAGTCGTTTTCAGCCAATTTTCTGGATTTTTGAAAATTTTTCTTTTTTGTGAAAATATTCACTAAATGAGGGAATAATCTGTGTCAGGGTATTCCAGGAGAGTTTCAAATGTGTGTGGGTAGAATATATATCCCACGGGGGTAAAATTGAAAAAAGTTGAAAAAAATTTTTTTTGGACTTAGTAATTTTTCCGGCGTTTATCAGACTTTCAGATAGGGCAAATGTCAGTGAACATTCCGATTTCAGTTCCAGAGCGATTCGCCCAATGAGTCTTTGATATTTAGTCGTTTTCAGCCAATTTTCTGGATTTGTTGAAAATTTCACTTTTTTGTGAAAATATCCACTAAATGAGGGAATAATATGTGTGAGGGTACCCCAGGAGAGTTCCAAATGTGTGTGGGTAGAATATATATCCCACGGGGATAAAATTAAAAAAAGTTGAAAAAAATTGTTTTTTGGACTTAGTCATTTTTCCGGCGTTTATCAGACTTTCAGATAGGGGAAATGTGAGTGAGCGTTCCGATTTCAGTTCCAGAGTGATTCACCCAATGAGTCCTTGATATTTAGTCGTTTTCAGCCAATTTTCTGGATTTGTTGAAAATTTCACTTTTTTGTGAAAATAACCACTAAATGAGGGAATAATATGTGTGAGGGTACCCCAGGAGAGTTCCAAATGTGTGTGGGTAGAATATATATCCCACGGGGGTAAAATTAAAAAAAGTTTAAAAAAATTTATTTTTGTACGTTCCGATTTCAGTTCCAGAGCGCTTCGCCCAATGAGTCCTTGATATTTAGTCGTTTCAGCCAATATTTTGGATTTTTGAAAATTTCACTTTTTTGTGAAAATAGCCACTAAATGAGGGAATAATATGTGTGAGGGTACCCCAGGAGAGTTCCAAATGTGTGTGGGTAGAATATATATCCCACGGGGGTAAAATTGAAAAAAGTTGAAAACATTTTTTTCTTGGACTTAGTCATTTTTCCGGCGTTTATCAGACTTTCAGATAGGGGAAATGTGAGTGAGCATTCCGATTTCAGTTCCAGAGTGATTCGCCCATTGAGTCTTTGATATTTAGTCATTTTCAGTCAATTTTCTGGATTTTTGAAAATTTCACTTTTTTTTGTGAAAATATCCACTAAATGAGGGAATAATATTTGTGAGTTTACCACAGGAGAGTTCCAAATGTGTGTGGGTAGAATATATATCCCACGGGGGTAAAATTGAAAAAAGTTGAAAAATTTTTTTTCTTGGACTTATTCATTTTTCCGGCGTTTATCAGACATTGAGATAGGAGAAATGTCAGTGAGCGTTCCGATTTCAGTTCCAGAGCGATTCGCCCAATGAGTCCTTGATATTTAGTCGTTTTCAGCCAATTTTCTGGATTTTTGAAAATTTTACTTTTTTGTGAAAATATCCAATAAATGAGGGAATAATCTGTGTGAGGGTATTCCAGGAGAGTTTCAAATGTGTGTGGGTAGAATATATATCCCACGGGGGTAAAATTGAAAAAAGTTGAAAAAAATTTTTTTGGGACTTAGTAATTTTTCCGGCGTTTATCAGACTTTCAGATAGGGCAAATGTCAGTGAACATTCCGATTTCAGTTCCAGAGCGATTCGCCCAATGAGTCTTTGATATTTAGTCGTTTTCAGCCAATTTTCTGGATTTGTTGAAAATTTCACTTTTTTGTGAAAATATCCACTAAATGAGGGAATAATATGTGTGAGGGTACCCCAGGAGAGTTCCAAATGTGTGTGGGTAGAATATATATCCCACGGGGATAAAATTAAAAAAAGTTGAAAAAAATTGTTTTTTGGACTTAGTCATTTTTCCGGCGTTTATCAGACTTTCAGATAGGGGAAATGTGAGTGAGCGTTCCGATTTCAGTTCCAGAGTGATTCACCCAATGAGTACTTGATATTTAGTCGTTTTCAGCCAATTTTCTGGATTTGTTGAAAATTTCACTTTTTTGTGAAAATATCCACTAAATGAGGGAATAATATGTGTGAGGGTACCCCAGGATAGTTCCAAATGTGTGTGGGTAGAATATATATCCCACGGGGGTAAAATTAAAAAAAGTTAAAAAAAATTTATTTTTGTACGTTCCGATTTCAGTTCCAGAGTGATTCGCCCAATGAGTCCTTGATATTTAGTCGTTTCAGCCAATATTTTGGATTTTTGAAAATTTCACTTTTTTGTGAAAATATCCACTAAATGAGGGAATAATATGTGTGAGGGTACCCCAGGAGAGTTCCAAATGTGTGTGGGTAGAATATTTATCCCACGGGGGTAAAATTGAAAAAAGTTGAAAAAAATTTTTTTTGGACTTAGTCATTTTTCCGGCGTTTATCAGACTTTCAGATAGGGGAAATGTCAGTGAGCATTCCGATTTCAGTTCCAGAGTGATTCGCCCAATGAGTCCTTGATATTTAGTCGTTTTCAGCCAATTTTCTGGATTTTTGAAAATTTCACTTTTTTGTGAAAATATCCACTAAATGAAGGAATAATATGTGTGAGGGTACCCCAGGAGAGTTCCAAATGTGTGTGGGTAGAATATATATCCCACGGCGGTAAAATTGAAAAAAGTTGAAAAAAAATTTTTTTTGGACTTAGTAATTTTTCCAGCGTTTATCAGACTTTCAGATAGGGCAAATGTCAGTGAGCATTCCGATTTCAGTTCCAGAGCAATTCGCCCAATGAATCCTTGATATTTAGTCGTTTTCAGCCAATTTTCTGGATTTTTGAAAATTTCACTTTTTTGTGAAAATATCAACTAAATGAAGGAATAATATGTGTGAGGGTACCCCAGGAGAGTTCCAAATGTGTGTGGGTAGAATATATATCCCACGGGGGTAAAATTGAAAAAAGTTGAAAAAAATTTTTTTTTGACTTAGTCATTTTTCCGGCGTTTATCAGACTTTCAGATAGCGAAAATGTCAGTGAGCGTTCCCATTTCAGTTCCAGAGCGATTCGCCCAATGAGTCCTTGATATTTAGTCGTTTTCAGCCAATTTTCTGGATTTCTGAAACTTTCCCTTTTTGTGAAAATATCCACTAAATGAGGGAATAATATGTGTGAAGGTACCCCAGGAGAGTTCCAAATGTGTGTGGGTAGAATATATATCCCACAAGGGGAAAATTGAAAAAAGTTGAAAAAATTTTTTTCTTGGACTTAGTCATTTTTCCGGTGTTTATCAGACTTTCAGATAGGGGAAATGTCAGTGAGCATTTCGATTTCAGTTCCAGATCGATTTGCCCAATGAGTCCTTGATATTTAGTCATTTTCAGCCAGTTTTCCTGATTTTTGAAAATTTCACTTTTTTGTGAAAATATCCACTAAATGAGGGAATAATATGTGTGAAGGTACCCCAGGAGAGTTGCAAATGTGTGTGGGTAGAATATATATCCCACGGGGGTAAAATTGAAAAAAGTTGAAAAAAATTTTTTTTGGACTTAATAATTTTTACGGCGTTTATCAGACTTTCAGATAGGGCAAATGTCAGTGAACGTACCGATTTCAGTTCCAGAGCGATTCGCCCAATGAGTCTTTGATATTTAGTCGTTTTCAGCCAATTTTCTGGATTTGTTGAAAATTTCACTTTTTTGTGAAAATATCCACTAAATGAGGGAATAATATGTGTGAGGGTACCTCAGGAGAGTTCCAAATGTGTGTGGGTAGAATATATATCCCACGGGGGTAAAATTAAAAAAAGTTGAAAAAAATTGTTTTTTGGACTTAGTCATTTTATCGGCGTTTATCAGACTTTCAGATAGGGGAAATGTGAGTGAGCGTTCCGATTTCAGTTCCAGAGCGATTCACCCAATGAGTCCTTGATATTAAGGCGTTTTCAGCTAATATTTTGGATTTTTGAAAATTTCACTTTTTTGTGAAAATATCCACTAAATGAGGGAATAATATGTGAAGGTACCCCAGGAGGGTTCCAAATGTGTGTGGGTAGAATATATATCCCACGGGGGTAAAATTGAAAAAAGTTAAAAAAAATTTTTTTTGGACTTAGTAATTTTTCCGGCTTTTATCAGACTTTCAGATAGGGCAAATGTCAGTGAACGTTCCGATTTCAGTTCCAGAGCGATTCGCTCAATGAGTCTTTGATATTTAGTCGTTTTCAGCCAATTTTCTGGATTTGTTGAAAATTTCACTTTTTTGTGAAAATATCCACTAAATGAGGGAATAATATGTGTGAGGGTACCCCAGGAGAGTTCCAAATGTGTGTGGGTAGAATATATATCCCACGGGGGTAAAATTGAAAAATGTTCAAAAAAATTTTTTTTTAGACGTTCCGATTTCAGTTCCAGAGCGCTTCGCCCAATGAGTCCTTGATATTTAGTCGTTTTCAGCCAATATTATGGATTTTTGAAAATTTCACTTTTTTGTGAAAATAGCCACTAAATGAGGGAATAATATGTGTGAGGGTACCCCAGGAGAGTTCCAAATGTGTGTGGGTAGAATATATATGCCACGGGGGTAAAATTGAAAAAAGTTGAACAAATTTTTTTTTGGACTTAGTCACTTTTCCGGCGTTTATCAGACTTTCAGATAGGGGAAATGTCAGTGAGCGTTCCGATTTCAGTTCCAGAGCGATTCGCCCAATGAGTCTTTGATATTTAGTCATTTTCAGCCAATTTTCTGGATTTTTTGAAAATTTCACTTTTTTGTAAAAATATCCACTAAATGAGGGAATGATATGTGTGAGGGTACCCCAGGAGAGTTCCAAATGTGTGTGGGTAGAATATATATCCCACGTGGGTAAAATTAAAAAAAGTTGAAAACAATTTTTTTTTGGACTTAGTCATTTTTCTGGCGTTTATCAGACTTTCAGATAGGGGAAATGTGAGTGAGCATTCCGATTTCAGTTCCAGAGTGATTCTCCCATTGAGTCTTTGATATTTAGTCATTTTCAGCCAATTTTCTGGATTTTTGAAAATTTCACTTTTTTTGTGAAAATATCCACTAAATGAGGGAATAATATTTGTGAGTTTACCACAGGAGAGTTCCAAATGTGTGTGGGTAGAATATATATCCCACGGGGGTAAAATTGAAAAAAGTTGAAAAATTTTTTTTCTTGGACTTATTCATTTTTCCGGCGTTTATCAGACATTGAGATAGGAGAAATGTCAGTGAGCGTTCCGATTTCAGTTCCAGAGCGATTCGCCCAATGAGTCCTTGATATTTAGTCGTTTTCAGCCAATTTTCTGGATTTTTGAAAATTTTACTTTTTTGTGAAAATATCCACTAAATGAGGGAATAATCTGTGTCAGGGTATTCCAGGAGAGTACCAAATGTGTGTGGGTAGAATATATATCCCACGGGGGTAAAATTGAAAAAAGTTGAAAAAAATTTTTTTTGGACTTAGTAATTTTTCCGGCGTTTATCAGACTTTCAGATAGGGCAAATGTCAGTGAACATTCCGATTTCAGTTCCAGAGCGATTCGCCCAATGAGTCTTTGATATTTAGTCGTTTTCAGCCAATTTTCTGGATTTGTTGAAAATTTCACTTTTTTGTGAAAATATCCACTAAATGAGGGAATAATATGTGTGAGGGTACCCCAGGAGACTTCCAAATGTGTGTGGGTAGAATATATATCCCACGGGGATAAAATTAAAAAAAGTTGAAAAAAATTGTTTTTTGGACTTAGTCATTTTTCCGGCGTTTATCAGACTTTCAGATAGGGGAAATGTGAGTGAGCGTTCCGATTTCAGTTCCAGAGTGATTCACCCAATGAGTCCTTGATATTTAGTCGTTTTCAGCCAATTTTCTGGATTTGTTGAAAATTTCACTTTTTTGTGAAAATAACCACTAAATGAGGGAATAATATGTGTGAGGGTACCCCAGGAGAGTTCCAAATGTGTGTGGGTAGAATATATATCCCACGGGGGTAAAATTAAAAAAAGTTAAAAAAAATTTATTTTTGTACGTTCCGATTTCAGTTCCAGAGCGCTTCGCCCAATGAGTCCTTGATATTTAGTCGTTTCAGCCAATATTTTGGATTTTTGAAAATTTCACTTTTTTGTGAAAATAGCCACTAAATGAGGGAATAATATGTGTGAGGGTACCCCAGGAGAGTTCCAAATGTGTGTGGGTAGAATATATATCCCACGGGGGTAAAATTGAAAAAAGTTGAAAACATTTTTTTCTTGGACTTAGTCATTTTTCCGGCGTTTATCAGACTTTCAGATAGTGGAAATGTTAGTGAGCAATCCAATTTCAGTTCCAGAGCAATTCGCCGAATGAGTCTTTGATATTTAGTCATTTTCAGCCAATTTTCTGGATTTTTTGCAAATTTCATTTTTTTGTGAAAATATCCACTAAATGAGGGAATAATATGTGTGAGGGTACCCCAGGAGAGTTCCAAATGTGTGTGGGTAGAACATATATCCCACGGGGGTAAAATTGAAAAAAGTTGAAAACATTTTTTTCTTGGACTTAGTCATTTTTCTGGCGTTTATCAGGCTTTCAGATAGGGGAAATGTGAGTGAGCATTCCGATTTCAGTTCCAGAGTGATTCGCCCATTGAATCTTTGATATTTAGTCAATTTCAGCCAATTTTCTGGATTTTTGAAAATTTCACTTTTTTTGTGAAAATATCCACTAAATGAGGGAATAATATTTGTGAGTTTACCACAGGAGAGTTCCAAATGTGTGTGGGTAGAATATATATCCCACGGGGGTAAAATTGAAAAAAGTTGAAAAATTTTTTTTCTTGGACTTATTCATTTTTCCGGCGTTTATCAGACATTGAGATAGGAGAAATGTCAGTGAGCGTTCCGATTTCAGTTCCAGAGCGATTCGCCCAATGAGTCCTTGATATTTAGTCGTTTTCAGCCAATTTTCTGGATTTTTGAAAATTTTACTTTTTTGTGAAAATATCCAATAAATGAGGGAATAATCTGTGTGAGGGTATTCCAGGAGAGTTTCAAATGTGTGTGGGTAGAATATATATCCCACGGGGGTAAAATTGAAAAAAGTTGAAAAAAATTTTTTTTGGACTTAGTAATTTTTCCGGCGTTTATCAGACTTTCAGATAGGGCAAATGTCAGTGAACATTCCGATTTCAGTTCCAGAGCGATTCGCCCAATGAGTCTTTGATATTTAGTCGTTTTCAGCCAATTTTCTGGATTTGTTGAAAATTTCACTTTTTTGTGAAAATATCCACTAAATGAGGGAATAATATGTGTGAGGGTACCCCAGGAGAGTTCCAAATGTGTGTGGGTAGAATATATATCCCACGGGGATAAAATTAAAAAAAGTTGAAAAAAATTGTTTTTTGGACTTAGTCATTTTTCCGGCGTTTATCAGACTTTCAGATAGGGGAAATGTGAGTGAGCGTTCCGATTTCAGTTCCAGAGTGATTCACCCAATGAGTCCTTGATATTTAGTCGTTTTCAGCCAATTTTCTGGATTTGTTGAAAATTTCACTTTTTTGTGAAAATATCCACTAAATGAGGGAATAATATGTGTGAGGGTACCCCAGGAGAGTTCCAAATGTGTGTGGGTAGAATATATATCCCACGGGGGTAAAATTAAAAAAAGTTAAAAAAAATTTATTTTTGTACGTTCCGATTTCAGTTCCAGAGTGATTCGCCCAATGAGTCCTTGATATTTAGTCGTTTCAGCCAATATTTTGGATTTTTGAAAATTTCACTTTTTTGTGAAAATAGCCACTAAATGAGGGAATAATATGTGTGAGGGTACCCCAGGAGAGTTCCAAATGTGTGTGGGTAGAATATATATCCCACGGGAGTAAAATTGAAAAAAGTTGAAAACATTTTTTTCTTGGACTTAGTCATTTTTCCGGCGTTTATCAGACTTTCAGATAGGGGAAATGTGAGTGAGCGTTCCGATTTCAGTTCCAGAGCGATTCGCCCAATGAGTCCTTGATATTTAGTCATTTTCAGCCAATATTCTGGATTTTTGAAAATTTCACTTTTTTGTGAAAATATCCACTAAATGAGGGAATAATATGTGTGAGGGTACCCCAGGAGAGTTCCAAATGTGTGTGGGTAGAATATTTATCCCACGGGGGTAAAATTGAAAAAAGTTGAAAAAAATTTTTTTTGGACTTAGTCATTTTTCCGGCGTTTATCAGACTTTCAGATAGGGGAAACGTGAGTGAGCATTCCGATTTCAGTTCCAGAGTGATTCGCCCAATGAGTTCTTGATATTTAGTCGTTTTCAGCCAATTTTCTGGATTTTTGAAAATTTCACTTTTTTGTGAAAATATCCACTAAATGAAGGAATAATATGTGTGAGGGTACCCCAGGAGAGTTCCAAATGTGTGTGGGTAGAATATATATCCCACGGCGGTAAAATTGAAAAAAGTTGAAAAAAAATTTTTTTTGGACTTAGTAATTTTTCCAGCGTTTATCAGACTTTCAGATAGGGCAAATGTCAGTGAGCATTCCGATTTCAGTTCCAGAGCAATTCGCCCAATGAATCCTTGATATTTAGTCGTTTTCAGCCAATTTTCTGGATTTTTGAAAATTTCACTTTTTTGTGAAAATATCAACTAAATGAAGGAATAATATGTGTGAGGGTACCCCAGGAGAGTTCCAAATGTGTGTGGGTAGAATATATATCCCACGGGGGTAAAATTGAAAAAAGTTGAAAAAAATTTTTTTTTGACTTAGTCATTTTTCCGGCGTTTATCAGACTTTCAGATAGCGAAAATGTCAGTGAGCGTTCCCATTTCAGTTCCAGAGCGATTCGCCCAATGAGTCCTTGATATTTAGTCGTTTTCAGCCAATTTTCTGGATTTTTGAAACTTTCCCTTTTTGTGAAAATATCCACTAAATGAGGGAATAATATGTGTGAAGGTACCCCAGGAGAGTTCCAAATGTGTGTGGGTAGAATATATATCCCACAAGGGGAAAATTGAAAAAAGTTGAAAAAAATTTTTTCTTGGACTTAGTCATTTTTCCGGTGTTTATCAGACTTTCAGATAGGGGAAATGTCAGTGAGCATTTCGATTTCAGTTCCAGATCGATTTGCCCAATGAGTCCTTGATATTTAGTCATTTTCAGCCAGTTTTCCTGATTTTTGAAAATTTCACTTTTTTGTGAAAATATCCACTAAATGAGGGAATAATATGTGTGAAGGTACCCCAGGAGAGTTGCAAATGTGTGTGGGTAGAATATATATCCCACGGGGGTAAAATTGAAAAGAGTTGAAAAAAATTTTTTTTGGACTTAATAATTTTTACGGCGTTTATCAGACTTTCAGATAGGGCAAATGTCAGTGAACGTACCGATTTCAGTTCCAGAGCGATTCGCCCAATGAGTCTTTGATATTTAGTCGTTTTCAGCCAATTTTCTGGATTTGTTGAAAATTTCACTTTTTTGTGAAAATATCCACTAAATGAGGGAATAATATGTGTGAGGGTACCCCAGGAGAGTTCCAAATGTGTGTGGGTAGAATATATATCCCACGGGGGTAAAATTAAAAAAAGTTGAAAAAAATTGTTTTTTGGACTTAGTCATTTTATCGGCGTTTATCAGACTTTCAGATAGGGGAAATGTGAGTGAGCGTTCCGATTTCAGTTCCAGAGCGATTCACCCAATGAGTCCTTGATATTAAGGCGTTTTCAGCTAATATTTTGGATTTTTGAAAATTTCACTTTTTTGTGAAAATATCCACTAAATGAGGGAATAATATGTGTGAAGGTACCCCAGGAGGGTTCCAAATGTGTGTGGGTAGAATATATATCCCACGGGGGTAAAATTGAAAAAAGTTAAAAAAAATTTTTTTTGGACTTAGTAATTTTTCCGGCTTTTATCAGACTTTCAGATAGGGCAAATGTCAGTGAACGTTCCGATTTCAGTTCCAGAGCGATTCGCTCAATGAGTCTTTGATATTTAGTCGTTTTCAGCCAATTTTCTGGATTTGTTGAAAATTTCACTTTTTTGTGAAAATATCCACTAAATGAGGGAATAATATGTGTGAGGGTACCCCAGGAGAGTTCCAAATGTGTGTGGGTAGAATATATATCCCACGGGGGTAAAATTGAAAAATGTTCAAAAAAATTTTTTTTTAGACGTTCCGATTTCAGTTCCAGAGCGCTTCGCCCAATGAGTCCTTGATATTTAGTCGTTTTCAGCCAATATTATGGATTTTTGAAAATTTCACTTTTTTGTGAAAATAGCCACTAAATGAGGGAATAATATGTGTGAAGGTACCCCAGGAGAGTTGCAAAGGTGTGTGGGTAGAATATATATCCCACGGGGGTAAAATTGAAAAAAGTTGAAAAAATTTTTTTTTGGACTTAGTAATTTTTACGGCGTTTATCAGACTTTCAGATAGGGCAAATGTCAGTGAACGTACCGATTTCAGTTCCAGAGCGATTCGCCCAATGAGTCTTTGATATTTAGTCGTTTTCAGCCAATTTTCTGCATTTGTTGAAAATTTCACTTTTTTGTGAAAATATCCACTAAATGAGGGAATAATATGTGTGAGGGTACCCCAGGAGAGTTCCAAATGTGTGTGGGTAGAATATATATGCCACGGGGGTAAAATTGAAAAAAGTTGAACAAATTTTTTTTTGGACTTAGTCATTTTTCTGGCGTTTATCAGACTTTCAGATAGGGGAAATGTGAGTGAGCATTCCGATTTCAGTTCCAGAGTGATTCGCCCATTGAGTCTTTGATATTTAGTCATTTTCAGCCAATTTTCTGGATTTTTGAAAATTTCACTTTTTTTGTGAAAATATCCACTAAATGAGGGAATAATATTTGTGAGTTTACCACAGGAGAGTTCCAAATGTGTGTGGGTAGAATATATATCCCACGGGGGTAAAATTGAAAAAAGTTGAAAAATTTTTTTTCTTGGACTTATTCATTTTTCCGGCGTTTATCAGACATTGAGATAGGAGAAATGTCAGTGAGCGTTCCGATTTCAGTTCCAGAGCGATTCGCCCAATGAGTCCTTGATATTTAGTCGTTTTCAGCCAATTTTCTGGATTTTTGAAAATTTTACTTTTTTGTGAAAATATCCACTAAATGAGGGAATAATCTGTGTCAGGGTATTCCAGGAGAGTTCCAAATGTGTGTGGGTAGAATATATATCCCACGGGGGTAAAATTGAAAAAAGTTGAAAAAAATTTTTTTTGGACTTAGTAATTTTTCCGGCGTTTATCAGACTTTCAGATAGGGCAAATGTCAGTGAACATTCCGATTTCAGTTCCAGAGCGATTCGCCCAATGAGTCTTTGATATTTAGTCGTTTTCAGCCAATTTTCTGGATTTGTTGAAAATTTCACTTTTTTGTGAAAATATCCACTAAATGAGGGAATAATATGTGTGAGGGTACCCCAGGAGAGTTCCAAATGTGTGTGGGTAGAATATATATCCCACGGGGATAAAATTAAAAAAAGTTGAAAAAAATTGTTTTTTGGACTTAGTCATTTTTCCGGCGTTTATCAGACTTTCAGATAGGGGAAATGTGAGTGAGCGTTCCGATTTCAGTTCCAGAGTGATTCACCCAATGAGTCCTTGATATTTAGTCGTTTTCAGCCAATTTTCTGGATTTGTTGAAAATTTCACTTTTTTGTGAAAATAACCACTAAATGAGGGAATAATATGTGTGAGGGTACCCCAGGAGAGTTCCAAATGTGTGTGGGTAGAATATATATCCCACGGGGGTAAAATTAAAAAAAGTTAAAAAAAATTTATTTTTGTACGTTCCGATTTCAGTTCCAGAGCGCTTCGCCCAATGAGTCCTTGATATTTAGTCGTTTCAGCCAATATTTTGGATTTTTGAAAATTTCACTTTTTTGTGAAAATAGCCACTAAATGAGGGAATAATATGTGTGAGGGTACCCCAGGAGAGTTCCAAATGTGTGTGGGTAGAATATATATCCCACGGGGGTAAAATTGAAAAAAGTTGAAAACATTTTTTTCTTGGACTTAGTCATTTTTCCGGCGTTTATCAGACTTTCAGATAGTGGAAATGTTAGTGAGCAATCCAATTTCAGTTCCAGAGCAATTCGCCGAATGAGTCTTTGATATTTAGTCATTTTCAGCCAATTTTCTGGATTTTTTGCAAATTTCATTTTTTTGTGAAAATATCCACTAAATGAGGGAATAATATGTGTGAGGGTACCCCAGGAGAGTTCCAAATGTGTGTGGGTAGAACATATATCCCACGGGGGTAAAATTGAAAAAAGTTGAAAACATTTTTTTCTTGGACTTAGTCATTTTTCTGGCGTTTATCAGACTTTCAGATAGGGGAAATGTGAGTGAGCATTCCGATTTCAGTTCCAGAGTGATTCGCCCATTGAGTCTTTGATATTTAGTCATTTTCAGTCAATTTTCTGGATTTTTGAAAATTTCACTTTTTTTGTGAAAATATCCACTAAATGAGGGAATAATATTTGTGAGTTTACCACAGGAGAGTTCCAAATGTGTGTGGGTAGAATATATATCCCACGGGGGTAAAATTGAAAAAAGTTGAAAAATTTTTTTTCTTGGACTTATTCATTTTTCCGGCGTTTATCAGACATTGAGATAGGAGAAATGTCAGTGAGCGTTCCGATTTCAGTTCCAGAGCGATTCGCCCAATGAGTCCTTGATATTTAGTCGTTTTCAGCCAATTTTCTGGATTTTTGAAAATTTTACTTTTTTGTGAAAATATCCAATAAATGAGGGAATAATCTGTGTGAGGGTATTCCAGGAGAGTTTCAAATGTGTGTGGGTAGAATATATATCCCACGGGGGTAAAATTGAAAAAAGTTGAAAAAAATTTTTTTTGGACTTAGTAATTTTTCCGGCGTTTATCAGACTTTCAGATAGGGCAAATGTCAGTGAACATTCCGATTTCAGTTCCAGAGCGATTCGCCCAATGAGTCTTTGATATTTAGTCGTTTTCAGCCAATTTTCTGGATTTGTTGAAAATTTCACTTTTTTGTGAAAATATCCCTAAATGAGGGAATAATATGTGTGAGGGTACCCCAGGAGAGTTCCAAATGTGTGTGGGTAGAATATATATCCCACGGGGATAAAATTAAAAAAAGTTGAAAAAAATTGTTTTTTGGACTTAGTCATTTTTCCGGCGTTTATCAGACTTTCAGATAGGGGAAATGTGAGTGAGCGTTCCGATTTCAGTTCCAGAGTGATTCACCCAATGAGTCCTTGATATTTAGTCGTTTTCAGCCAATTTTCTGGATTTGTTGAAAATTTCACTTTTTTGTGAAAATAACCACTAAATGAGGGAATAATATGTGTGAGGGTACCCCAGGAGAGTTCCAAATGTGTGTGGGTAGAATATATATCCCACGGGGGTAAAATTAAAAAAAGTTAAAAAAAATTTATTTTTGTACGTTCCGATTTCAGTTCCAGAGCGCTTCGCCCAATGAGTCCTTGATATTTAGTCGTTTCAGCCAATATTTTGGATTTTTGAAAATTTCACTTTTTTGTGAAAATAGCCACTAAATGAGGGAATAATATGTGTGAGGGTACCCCAGGAGAGTTCCAAATGTGTGTGGGTAGAATATATATCCCACGGGGGTAAAATTGAAAAAAGTTGAAAACATTTTTTTCTTGGACTTAGTCATTTTTCCGGCGTTTATCAGACTTTCAGATAAGGGGAAATGTGAGTGAGCGTTCCGATTTCAGTTCCAGAGCGATTCGCCCAATGAGTCCTTGATATTTAGTCATTTTCAGCCAATATTCTGGATTTTTGAAAATTTCACTTTTTTGTGAAAATATCCACTAAATGAGGGAATAATATGTGTGAGGGTACCCCAGGAGAGTTCCAAATGTGTGTGGGTAGAATATATATCCCACGGGGGTAAAATTGAAAAAAGTTCAAAAAAATTTTTTTTTGGACGTTCCGATTTCAGTTCCAGAGCGATTCGCCCAATGAGTCCTTGATATTTAGTCGTTTTCAGCCAATATTTTGGATTTTTGAAAATTTCACTTTTTTGTGAAAATATCCACTAAATGAGGGAATAATATGTGTGAAGGTACCCCAGGAGAGTTCCAAATGTGTGTGGGTAGAATATATATCCCACGGGGGTAAAATTGAAAAAAGTTGAAAAAAATTTTTTTTGGACTTAGTAATTTTTACGGCGTTTATCAGACTTTCAGATAGGGCAAATGTCAGTGAACGTTCCGATTTCAGTTCCAGAGCGATTCGCCCAATGAGTCTTTGATATTTAGTCGTTTTCAGCCAATTTTCTGGATTTTTTGCAAATTTCACTTTTTTGTGAAAATATCCACTAAATGAGGGAATAGTATGTGTGAGGGTACCCCAGGAGAGTTCCAAATGTGTGTGGGTAGAATATATATCCCACGGGGGTAAAATTAAAAAAAGTTGAAAACAATTTTTTTTTGGACTTAGTCATTTTTCCGGCGTTTATCAGACTTTCAGATAGGGGAAATGTCAGTGAACATTCCGATTTCAGGTCCAGAGCGATTCGCACAATGAGTCCTTGATATTTTGTCGTTTTCAGCCAATTTTCTGGATTTTTGAAAATTTCACTTTTTTGTGAAAATATCGACTAAATGAGGGAATAATATGTGTGAGGGTACCCCAGGAGAGTTCCAAATGTGTGTGGGTAGAATATATATCCCACGGGGGTAAAATTGAAAAAAGTTGAACAAATTTTTTTTTGGACTTAGTCACTTTTCCGGCGTTTATCAGACTTTCAGATAGGGGAAATGTCAATGAGCATTCCGATTTCAGTTCCAGAGTGATTCGCCCAATGAGTCCTTGATATTTAGTCGTTTTCAGCCAATTTTCAGGATTTTTGAAAATTTTACTTTTTTGTGAATATATCCACTAAATGAGGGAATAATATGTGTGAGGGTACCCCAGGAGAGTTCCAAATGTGTGTGGGTAGAATATATATCCCACGGGGTAAAATTGAAAAAAGTTGAAAAAAAATTTTTCTTGGACTTAGTCATTTTTCCGGCGTTTATCAGACTTTCAGATAGGGCAAATGTCAGTGAGCATTCCGATTTCAGTTACAGAGCGATTCGCCCAATGAGTCCTTGATATTTAGTCATTTTCAGCCAATTTTCTGGATTTTTGAAAATTTCACTTTTTTGTGAAAATATCCACTAAATGAGGGAATAACATGTGTGAGGGTACCCCAGGAGAGTTCCAAATGTGTGTGGGTAGAATATATATCCCACGGGGGTAAAATTAAAAAAAGTTGAACAAATTTTTTTTTGGACTTAGTCACTTTTCCGGCGTTTATCAGACTTTCAGATAGGGGAAATGTCAGTGAGCTTTCCGATTTCAGTTCCAGAGCGATTCACCCAATGAATCTTTGATATTTAGTCATTTTCAGCCAAGTTTCTGGATTTTTTGAAAATTTCACTTTTTTGTGAAAATATCCACTAAATGAGGGAATAATATGTGTCAGGGTACCCCAGGAGAGTTCCAAATGTGTGTGGTCAGAATATATATCCCACAGGGGTAAAATTGAAAAAAGTTAAACAAATTTTTTTTTGGACTTAGTCCCTTTTCCGGCGTTTATCAGACTTTCAGATAGGGGAAATGTCAGTGAGTGTTCCGATTTCAGTTCCAGAGCGATTCGCCCCATGAGTCCTTGATATTTAGTCATTTTCAGCCAATTTTCTGGATTTTTGAAAATTTCACTTTTTTGTGAAAATAGCCACTAAATGAGGGAATAATATGTGTGAGGGTACCCCAGGAGAGTTCCAAATGTGAGTGGGTAGAATATATATCCCACGGGGGTAAAATTAAAAAAAGTTGAAAACAATTTTTTTTTCGAATAAGTCATTTTTCCGGCGTTTATCAGACTTTCAGATAGGGGAAATGTCAGTGAGCTTTCCGATTTCAGTTCCAGAGCGATTCGCCCAATGAATCTTTGATATTTGGTCATTTTCAGCCAATTTTCTGAATTTTTTGAAAATTTCACTTTTTTGTGAAAATATCCACTAAATGAGGGAATAATATGTGTGAGGGTACCCCAGGTGAGTTCCAAATGTGTGTGGGTAGAATATATATCCCACGGGGTAAAATTGGAAAAAGTTGAAAACATTTTTTTCTTGGACTTAGTCATTTTTCCGGCGTTTATCAGACTTTCAGATAGGGGAAATGTCAATGAGCATTCCGATTTCAGTTCCATAGTGATTCGCCCAATGAGTCCTTGATATTTAGTCATTTTCAGCCAATTTTCTGGATTTTTTAAAATTTTACTTTTTTGTGAAAATATCCACTAAATGAGGGAATAATATGTGTGAGGGTAGCCCAGGAGAGTTCCAAATGTGTGTGGGTAGAAAATATATCCCACGGGGGTAAAATTGAAAAAAGTTGAAAAAATTTTTTTCTTGGACTTAGTCATTTTTCCTGCGTTTATCAGACTTTCAGGTAGGGGAAATGTCAGTGAGCGTTCCGATTTCAGTTCCAGAGCGATTCGCCCAATGAATCTTTGATATTTAGTCATTTTCAGCCAATTTTCTGGATTTTTTGAAAATTTCACTTTTTTGTGAAAATATCCACTAAATGAGGGAATAATATGTGTGAGGGTACCCCAGGAGAGTTCCAAATGTGTGTGGGTAGAATATATATCCCACGGGGGTAAAATTGAGTAAAGTTGAAAAAAATTATTTTTTTTTTGGACTTAGTCATTTTTCCGGCGTTTATCAGACTTTCAGATAGGGGAAATGTCAGTGAGCGTTCTGATTTCAGTTCCAGAGCGATTCGCCCAATGAGTCCTTGATATTTAGTCATTTTCAGCCAATTTTCTGGATTTTTTGAAAATTTCAGTTTTTTTGCGTAAATATCCACTAAATGAGGGAATAATATGTGTGAGGGTACCCCAGGAGAGTTCCAAATGTGTGTGGGTAGAATATATATCCCACGGGGGTAAAATTGAAAAAAGTTGAAAATTTTTTTTTCTTGGACTTAGTCATTTTTCCGGCGTTTATCAGACTTTCAGATAGGGGAAATGTCAGTGAGCGTTCTGATTTCAGTTCCAGAGCGATTCGCCCAATGAGTCCTTGATATTTAGTCATTTTCAGCCAATTTTCTGGATTTTTTGAAAATTTCAGTTTTTTTGCGTAAATATCCACTAAATGAGGGAATAATATGTGTGAGGGTACCCCAGGAGAGTTCCAAATGTGTGTGGGTAGAATATATATCCCACGGGGGTAAAATTGAAAAAAGTTGAAAATTTTTTTTTCTTGGACTTAGTCATTTTTCCGGCGTTTATCAGACTTTCAGATAGGGGAAATGTCAGTGAGCTTTCCGATTTCAGTTCCAGAGCGATTCGCCCAATGAATCTTTGATATTTAGTCATTTTCAGCCAATTTTCTAGATTTTTTGAAAATTTCACTTTTTTGGGAAAATATCCACTAAATGAGGGAATAATATGTGTGAGGGTACCCCAGGAGAGTTCCAAATGTGTGTGGGTAGAATATATATTCCACAGGGGTAAAATTGAAAAAAGTTGAAAATTTTTTTTTTTGGACTTAGTCACTTTTCCGGCGTTTATCAGACTTTCAGATAGGGGAAATGTCAATGAGCATTCCGATTTCAGTTCCAGAGTGATTCGTCCAATGAGTCCTTGATATTTAGTCATTTTCAGCCAATTTTCTGGATTTTTGAAAATTTTACTTTTTTGTGAAAATATCCTCTAAATGAGGGAATAATATGTATGAGGGTACCCCAGGAGAGTTCCAAATGTGTGTGGGTAGAATATATATCCCACGGGGGTAAAATTGAATAAAGTTTAAAAAATTATTTTTTTTTGGACTTAGTCATTTTTCCAGCGTTTATCAGACTTTCAGATAGGGCAAATGTCAATGAGCGTTCCGATTTCAGTTCCAGAGCGATTCGCCCAATGAGTCCTTGATATTTAGTCGTTTTCAGCCAATTTTCTGGATTTTTTGAAAATTTCACTTTTTTGCGAAAATATCCACTAGATGAGGGAATAATATGTGTGAGGGTACCCCAGGAGAGTTCCAAATGTGTGTGGGTAGAATATATATCCCACGGGGGTAAAATTGAAAAAAGTTGAAAAAAATTTTTTCTTGGACTTAGTCATTTTTCCGGCATTTATCAGACTTTCAGATAGGGGAAATGTGAGTGAGCGTTCCGATTTCAGTTCCAGAGCGATTCGCCCAATGAGTCCTTGATATTTAGTCGTTTTCAGCCAATTTTCTGGATTTTTGAAAATTTCACTTTTTTGTGAAAATATCCACTAAATGAGGGAATAATATGTGTGAGGGTACCCCAGGAGAGTTCCAAATGTGTGTGGGTAGAATATATATCCCACGGGGGAAAATTGAAAAAAGTTGAAAAAAATTTTTTCTTGGACTTAGTCATTTTTCCAGCGTTTATCAGACTTTCAGATAGGAGAAATGTCAGTGAGCTTTCCGATTTCAGTTCCAGAGCGATTCGCCCAATGAATCTTTGATATGTAGTCATTTTCAGCCAATTTTCTGGATTTTTTTAAAATTTCACTTTTTTTGTGAAAATATCCACTAAATGAGGGAATAATATGTGTGAGGGTACCCCAGGAGAGTTCCAAATGTGTGTGGGCAGTATATATATCCCAATGGGGTAAAATTGAAAAAAGTTGAACAAATTTTTTTTTGGACTTAGTCACTTTTCCGGCGTTTATCAGACTTTCAGATAGGGGAAATGTGAGTGAGCGTTCCGATTTCAGTTCCAGAGCGATTCGCCCAATGAGTCCTTGATATTTAGTCGTTTTCAGCCAATTTTCTGGATTTTTGAAAATTTCACTTTTTTGTGAAAATATCCACTAAATGAGGGAATAATATGTGTGAGGGTACCCAAGGAGAGTTCCAAATGTGTGTGGGTAGAATATATATCCCACGGGGTAAAATTGAAAAAAGTTGAACAAATTTTTTTTTGGACTTAGTCCCTTTTCCGGCGTTTATCAAACTTTCAGTTAGGTGAAATGTGAGTGAGCGTTCCGATTTCAGTTCCAGAGCGTTTCGCCCAATGGGTCCTTGATATTTAGTCGTTTCCAGCCAATTTTCTGGATTTTTGAAAATTTCACTTTTTTGTGCAAATATCCAGTAAATGAGGGAATAACATGTGTGAGGGTACCCCAGGAGAGTTCCAAATGTGTGTGGGTAAAATGTATATCCCACGGGGGTAAAATTGAAAAAAGTTGAAAAAAATTTTTTCTTGGACTTAGTCATTTTTCCGGCATTTATCAGACTTTCAGATAGGGGAAATGTGAGTGAGCGTTCCGATTTCAGTTCCAGAGCGATTCGCCCAATGAGTCCTTGATATTTAGTCGTTTTCAGCCAATTTTCTGGATTTTTGAAAATTTCACTTTTTTGTGAAAATATCGACTTAATGAGGGAATAATATGTGTGAGGGTACCCCAGGAGAGTTCCAAATGTGTGTGTGTAGAATATATATCCCACGGGGTAAAATTGAAAAAAGTTGAAAAAAATTTTTTTTTGGACTTATTTATTTTTCCGGCGTTTATCAGACTTTCAGATAGGGGAAATGTCAGTGAGTGTTCCGATTTCAGTTCCAGAGCGATTCGCCCCATGAGTCCTTGATATTTAGTCGTTTTCAGCCAATTTTCTGGATTTTTGAAAATTTCACTTTTTTGTGAAAATATCCACTAAATGAGGGAATAATATGTGTGAGGGTACCCCAGGAGAGTTCCAAATGTGTGTTGGTAGAATATATATCCCACGGGGGTAAAATTGAAAAAAATTGAAAAAATTTTCTTTTGGACTTAGTCATTTTTCCGGCGTTTATCAGACTTTCAGTTAGGGCAAATGTCAGTGAGCGTTCCGATTTCAGTTCCAGAGCGATTCACCCAATGAGTCCTTGATATTTAGTCGTTTTCAGCCAATTTTCTGGATTTTTAAAAATTTCACTTTTTTGTGAAAATATCCACTAAATGAGGGAATACTATGTGTGAGGGTACCCCAGGAGAGTTCCAAATGTGTGTGGGTAGAATATATATCCCACGGGGGTAAAATTGAAAAAAATTGAAAAAAAATTTTTTTTGGACTTGGTCATTTTTCCGGCGTTTATCACACTATCAGATAGGGGAAATGTGAGTGAGCGTTCCGATTTCAGTTCCAGAGCGATTCGCCCAATGGGTCATTGATATTTAGTCGTTTTCAGCCAATTTTCTGGATTTTTGAAAATTTCACTTTTTTGTGAAAATATCCACTAAATGAGGGAATAATATGTGTGAGGGTACCCAAGGAGAGTTCCAAATGTGTGTGGGTAGAATATATATCCCACGGGGTAAAATTGAAAAAAGTTGAACAAATTTTTTTTTGGACTTAGTCCCTTTTCCGGCGTTTATCAAACTTTCAGTTAGGTGAAATGTGAGTGAGCGTTCCGATTTCAGTTCCAGAGCGATTCGCCCAATGGGTCCTTGATATTTAGTCGTTTCCAGCCAATTTTCTGGATTTTTGAAAATTTCACTTTTTTGTGCAAATATCCAGTAAATGAGGGAATAACATGTGTGAGGGTACCCCAGGAGAGTTCCAAATGTGTGTGGGTAAAATGTATATCCCACGGGGGTAAAATTGAAAAAAGTTGAAAAAAATTTTTTCTTGGACTTAGTCATTTTTCCGGCATTTATCAGACTTTCAGATAGGGGAAATGTGAGTGAGCGTTCCGATTTCAGTTCCAGAGCGATTCGCCCAATGAGTCCTTGATATTTAGTCGTTTTCAGCCAATTTTCTGGATTTTTGAAAATTTCACTTTTTTGTGAAAATATCGACTAAATGAGGGAATAATATGTGTGAGGGTACCCCAGGAGAGTTCCAAATGTGTGTGTGTAGAATATATATCCCACGGGGTAAAATTGAAAAAAGTTGAAAAAAATTTTTTTTTGGACTTATTTATTTTTCCGGCGTTTATCAGACTTTCAGATAGGGGAAATGTCAGTGAGTGTTCCGATTTCAGTTCCAGAGCGATTCGCCCCATGAGTCCTTGATATTTAGTCGTTTTCAGCCAATTTTCTGGATTTTTGAAAATTTCACTTTTTTGTGAAAATATCCACTAAATGAGGGAATAATATGTGTGAGGGTACCCCAGGAGAGTTCCAAATGTGTGTTGGTAGAATATATATCCCACGGGGGTAAAATTGAAAAAAATTGAAAAAATTTTCTTTTGGACTTAGTCATTTTTCCGGCGTTTATCAGACTTTCAGTTAGGGCAAATGTCAGTGAGCGTTCCGATTTCAGTTCCAGAGCGATTCACCCAATGAGTCCTTGATATTTAGTCGTTTTCAGCCAATTTTCTGGATTTTTAAAAATTTCACTTTTTTGTGAAAATATCCACTAAATGAGGGAATACTATGTGTGAGGGTACCCCAGGAGAGTTCCAAATGTGTGTGGGTAGAATATATATCCCACGGGGGTAAAATTGAAAAAAATTGAAAAAAAATTTTTTTTGGACTTAGTCATTTTTCCGGCGTTTATCACACTATCAGATAGGGGAAATGTGAGTGAGCGTTCCGATTTCAGTTCCAGAGCGATTCGCCCAATGGGTCATTGATATTTAGTCGTTTTCAGCCAATTTTCTGGATTTTTTGAAAATTTCACTTTTAGGTGAAAATATCCACTAAATGAGGGAATAATATGTGTGAGGGTACCCCAGGAGGGTTCCAAATGTGTGTGGGTAGAATATATATCCCACGGGGGTAAAATTGAAAAAAGTTGAAAACATTTTTTTCTCGGACTTAGTCATTTTTCCGGCATTTACCAGACTTTTAGATAGGCGAAATGTGAGTGAGCGTTCCGATTTCTGTTCCAGAGCGATTCGCCCAATGAGTGCTTGATATTTAGTCGTTTTCAGCCAATTTTCTGGATTTTTTAAAATTTCACTTTTTTGTGAAAATATACACTAAATGAGGGAATAATATGTGTGAGGGTACCCCAGGAGAGTTCCAAATGTGTGTGGGTAGAATATATGTCCCACGGGGGAAAAATTGAAAAAAATTGAAAAAATTTTTTTTTGGACTTAGTTATTTTTCCGGCGTTTATCAGACTTTCAGTTAGGGCAAATGTCTGAGCGTTCCGATTTCAGTTCCAGAGCGATTCGCCCAATGAGTCCTTGATATTTAGTCGTTTTCAGCCAATTTTCTGGATTTTTAAAAATTTCACTTTTTTGTGAAAATATCCACTAAATGAGCGAATACTATGTGTGAGGGTACCCCAGGAGAGTTCCAAATGTGTGTGGGTAGAATATATATCCCACGGGGGTAAAATTGAAAAAAGTTGAAAATATTTTTTTCTTGGACTTAGTCATTTTTGCGGCGTTTATCAGACTTTCAGATAGGGGAAATGTGAGTGAGCGTTCCGATTTCAGTTCCAGAGCGATTTGCCCAATGAGTCTTTGATATTTAGTCATTTTCAGCCAATTTTACGGATTTTTTGAAAATTTCATTTTTAGGTGAAAATATCCACTAAATGAGGGAATAATATGTGTGAGGGTACCCCAGGAGGGTTCCAAATGTGTGTGGGTAGAATATATATCCCACGGGGGTAAAATTGAAAAAAGTTGAAAACATTTTTTTCTTGGACTTAGTCATTTTTCCGGCATTTACCAGACTTTCAGATAGGCGAAATGTGAGTGAGCGTTCCGATTTCTGTTCCAGAGCGATTCGCCCAATGAGTCCTTGATATTTAGTCGTTTTCAGCCAATTTTCTGGATTTTTAAAAATTTCACTTTTTTGTGAAAATATCCACTAAATGAGGGAATACTATGTGTGAGGGTACCCCAGGAGAGTTCCAAATGTGTGTGGGTAGAATATATATCCCACGGGGGTAAAATTGAAAAAAATTGAAAAAAATTTTTTTTTGGACTTAGTCATTTTTCCGGCGTTTATCAGACTTTCAGTTAGGGCAAATGTCAGTGAGTGTTCCGATTTCAGTTCCAGAATGATTCGCCCAATGAGTCTTTGATATTTAGTCGTTTTCAGCCAAATTTCTGGATTTTTTGAAAATTTCACTTTTTTGTGAAAATATCCACTAAATGAGGGAATAATATGTGTGAGGGTACCCCAGGAGAGTTCCAAATGTGTGTGGGTAGAATATATATCCCACGGGGGTAAAATTGAAAAAAGTTGAAAAAAAATTATTCTTGGACTTATTCATTTTTCCGGCGTTTATCAGACTTTCAGTTAGGGCAAATGTCAGTGAGCGTTCCGATTTCAGTTCCAGAGCGATTCACCCAATGAGTCCTTGATATTTAGTCGTTTTCAGCCAATTTTCTGGATTTTTAAAAATTTCACTTTTTTGTGAAAATATCCACTAAATGAGGGAATACTATGTGTGAGGGTACCCCAGGAGAGTTCCAAATGTGTGTGGGTAGAATATATATCCCACGGGGGTAAAATTGAAAAAAATTGAAAAAAAATTTTTTTTGGACTTAGTCATTTTTCCGGCGTTTATCACACTATCAGATAGGGGAAATGTGAGTGAGCGTTCCGATTTCAGTTCCAGAGCGATTCGCCCAATGGGTCATTGATATTTAGTCGTTTTCAGCCAATTTTCTGGATTTTTTGAAAATTTCACTTTTAGGTGAAAATATCCACTAAATGAGGGAATAATATGTGTGAGGGTACCCCAGGAGGGTTCCAAATGTGTGTGGGTAGAATATATATCCCACGGGGGTAAAATTGAAAAAAGTTGAAAACATTTTTTTCTCGGACTTAGTCATTTTTCCGGCATTTACCAGACTTTTAGATAGGCGAAATGTGAGTGAGCGTTCCGATTTCTGTTCCAGAGCGATTCGCCCAATGAGTGCTTGATATTTAGTCGTTTTCAGCCAATTTTCTGGATTTTTTAAAATTTCACTTTTTTGTGAAAATATACACTAAATGAGGGAATAATATGTGTGAGGGTACCCCAGGAGAGTTCCAAATGTGTGTGGGTAGAATATATGTCCCACGGGGGAAAAATTGAAAAAAATTGAAAAAATTTTTTTTTGGACTTAGTTATTTTTCCGGCGTTTATCAGACTTTCAGTTAGGGCAAATGTCTGAGCGTTCCGATTTCAGTTCCAGAGCGATTCGCCCAATGAGTCCTTGATATTTAGTCGTTTTCAGCCAATTTTCTGGATTTTTAAAAATTTCACTTTTTTGTGAAAATATCCACTAAATGAGCGAATACTATGTGTGAGGGTACCCCAGGAGAGTTCCAAATGTGTGTGGGTAGAATATATATCCCACGGGGGTAAAATTGAAAAAAGTTGAAAATATTTTTTTCTTGGACTTAGTCATTTTTGCGGCGTTTATCAGACTTTCAGATAGGGGAAATGTGAGTGAGCGTTCCGATTTCAGTTCCAGAGCGATTTGCCCAATGAGTCTTTGATATTTAGTCATTTTCAGCCAATTTTACGGATTTTTTGAAAATTTCATTTTTAGGTGAAAATATCCACTAAATGAGGGAATAATATGTGTGAGGGTACCCCAGGAGGGTTCCAAATGTGTGTGGGTAGAATATATATCCCACGGGGGTAAAATTGAAAAAAGTTGAAAACATTTTTTTCTTGGACTTAGTCATTTTTCCGGCATTTACCAGACTTTCAGATAGGCGAAATGTGAGTGAGCGTTCCGATTTCTGTTCCAGAGCGATTCGCCCAATGAGTCCTTGATATTTAGTCGTTTTCAGCCAATTTTCTGGATTTTTAAAAATTTCACTTTTTTGTGAAAATATCCACTAAATGAGGGAATACTATGTGTGAGGGTACCCCAGGAGAGTTCCAAATGTGTGTGGGTAGAATATATATCCCACGGGGGTAAAATTGAAAAAAATTGAAAAAAATTTTTTTTTGGACTTAGTCATTTTTCCGGCGTTTATCAGACTTTCAGTTAGGGCAAATGTCAGTGAGTGTTCCGATTTCAGTTCCAGAATGATTCGCCCAATGAGTCTTTGATATTTAGTCGTTTTCAGCCAAATTTCTGGATTTTTTGAAAATTTCACTTTTTTGTGAAAATATCCACTAAATGAGGGAATAATATGTGTGAGGGTACCCCAGGAGAGTTCCAAATGTGTGTGGGTAGAATATATATCCCACGGGGGTAAAATTGAAAAAAGTTGAAAAAAAATTATTCTTGGACTTATTCATTTTTCCGGCGTTTATCAGACATTCAGATATGGGAAATGTCAGTGAGCTTTCCGATTTCAGTTCCAGAGCGATTCGCCCAATGAGTCTTAGATATTTAGTCATTTTCAGCCAATTTTCTGGAATTTTTGAAAATTTCACTTTTTTGTGAAAATATCCACTAAATGAGGGAATAATATGTGTGAGGGTACCCCAGGAGGGTTCCAAATGTGTGTGGGTAGAATATATATCCTACGGGGGTAAAATTGAAAAAAGTTGAAAACATTTTTTTCTCGGAGTTAGTCATTTTTCCGGCATTTTCCAGACTTTCAGATAGGCGAAATGTGAGTGAGCGTTCCAATTTCTGTTCCAGAGCGATTCGCCCAATGAGTCCTTGATATTTAGTCGTTTTCAGCCAATTTTCTGGATTTTTTAAAATTTCACTTTTTTGTGAAAATATACACTAAATGAGGTAATAATATGTGTGAGGGTACCCCAGGAGAGTTCCAAATGTGTGTGGGTAGAATATATATCCCACGGGGGTAAAATTGAAAAAAGTTGAAAAAAATTTTTTTTGGGACTTAGTCATATTTCTGGCGTTTATCAGACTTTCAGTTAGGGCAAATGTCAGTGTGCGTTCCGATTTCAGTTCCAGAGCGATTCGCAAAATGAGTCCTTGATATTTAGTCGTTTTCAGCCAATTTTCTGGATTTTTTGAAAATTTCACTTTTTTGTGAAAATATACACTAAATGAGGGAATAATATGTGTGAGGGTACCCCAGGAGAGTTCCAAATGTGTGTGGGTAGAATATATATCCCACGGGGGAAAAATTGAAAAAAGTTGAAAAAATTTTTTTCTTGGACTTAGTCATTTTTCCGGCGTTTATCAGACTTTCAGTTAGGGCAAATGTCAGTGAGCGTTCCGATTTCAGTTCCAGAGCGATTCGTCCAATGAGTCATTGATATTTAGTCGTTTTCAGCCAATTTTCTGGATTTTTAAAAATTTCACTTTTTTGTGAAAATATCCACTAAATGAGGGAATACTATGTGTGAGGGTACCCCAGGAGAGTTCCAAATGTGTGTGGGTAGAAAATATATCCCACGGGGTTAAAATTGAAAAAAATTGAAAAAAAAAATTTTCTTGGACTTAGTCATTTTTCCGGCGTTTATCAGACTTTTTGATAGGGAAAATGTGAGTGACCATTCCGATTTCAGTTCCAGAGCGATTCGCCCAATGAGTCCTTGATATTTAGTCGTTTTCAGCCAATTTTCTGGATTTTTTAAAATGTCACTTTTTTGTGAAAATAATCACTAAATGAGGGAATAATATGTGAGAGGGTACCCCAGGAGAGTTCCAAATGTGTGTAGGTAGAATATATATCCCACGGGGGTAAAATTGAAAAAAGTTGAAAAAATTTTTTTCTTGGACTTATTCATTTTTCCGGCGATTTATCAGACATTCAGATAGGGGAAATGTGAGTGAGCGTTACGATTTCAGTTCCAGAGTGATTCTTCAGTTCCAGAGTGATTCGCCCAATGAGTCCTTGTTATTTAGTCGTTTTCAGCCAATTTTCTGGATTTTTTGAAAATTTCACTTTTTTGTGAAAATATCCACTAAATGAGGGAATAATATGTGTGAGGGTACCCCAGGAGAGTTCCAAATGTGTGTGGGTAGAATATATATCCCACGGGGGTAAAATTGAAAAAAGTTGAAAACATTTTTTTCTTGGACTTAGTCCTTTTTCCGCGTTTATCAGACTTTCAGATAGGGGAAATGTGAGTGAGCGTTCTGATTTCAGTTCCAGAGCGATTCGCCCAATGAGTCCTTGATATTTAATTGTTTTCAGCCAATTTTCTGGATGTTTTAAAATATCACTTTTTTGTGAAAATATCCACTAAATGAGGGAATAATATGTGTGAGGGTACCCCAGGAGAGTTCCAAATGTGTGTGGGTAGAATATATATCCCACGGGGGTAAAATTGAAAAAAGTTGAAAACATTTTTTTCTTGGACTTAGTCATTTTTCCGGCGTTTATCAGACTTTCAGATAGGGGAAATGTCAGTGAGCTTTCCGATTTCAGTTCCAGAGCGATTCGCCCAATGAGTCTTAGATATTTAGTCATTTTCAGCCAATTTTCTGGATTTTTTGAAAATTTCACTTTTTTGTGAAAATATCCACTAAATGAGGGAATAATATGTGTGACGGTACCCCAGGAGAGTTCCAAATGTGTGTGGGTAGAATATATATCCCACGGGGGTAAAATTGAAAAAAGTTGAAAACATTTTTTTCTTGGACTTAGTCATTTTTCCGGCGTTTATCAGACTTTCAGATAGGGGAAATGTCAGTGAGCTTTCTGATTTCAGTTCCAGAGCGATTCGCCCAATGAGTCTTAGACATTTAGTCATTTTCAGCCAATTTTCTAGATTTTTTGAAAATTTCACTTTTTTGTGAAAATATCCACTAAATGAGGGAATAATATGTGTGAGGGTACCCCAGGAGAGTTCCAAATGTGTGTGGGTAGAATATATATCCCACGGGGGTAAAATTTAAAAAAGTTGAAAAAAAATTTGTCTTGGACTTATTCATTTTTCCGGCGTTTATCAGACATTCAGATAGGGGAAATGTGAGTGAGCGTTCCGATTTCAGTTCTAGAGCGATTCGCCCAATGAGTCCTTGATATTTAGTCATTTTCAGCCAATTAT
Source organism: Phyllobates terribilis (assembly GCF_046119375.1). Taxonomy (NCBI): domain Eukaryota; kingdom Metazoa; phylum Chordata; class Amphibia; order Anura; family Dendrobatidae; genus Phyllobates; species Phyllobates terribilis. The sequence continues at coordinate 14,324,886 of NW_027362775.1, read as the reverse complement.
CTGGATTTTTTGAAAATTTCACTTTTTTGTGAAAATATACACTAAATGAGGGAATAATATGTGTGAGGGTACCCCAGGAGAGTTCCAAATGTGTGTGGGTAGAATATATATCCCACGGGGGTAAAATTGAAAAAAGTTGAAAAAAATTTTTTTTGGGACTTAGTCATATTTCTGGCGTTTATCAGACTTTCAGTTAGGGCAAATGTCAGTGTGCGTTCCGATTTCAGTTCCAGAGCGATTCGCAAAATGAGTCCTTGATATTTAGTCGTTTTCAGCCAATTTTCTGGATTTTTTGAAAATTTCACTTTTTTGTGAAAATATACACTAAATGAGGGAATAATATGTGTGAGGGTACCCCAGGAGAGTTCCAAATGTGTGTGGGTAGAATATATATCCCACGGGGGAAAAATTGAAAAAAGTTGAAAAAATTTTTTTCTTGGACTTAGTCATTTTTCCGGCGTTTATCAGACTTTCAGTTAGGGCAAATGTCAGTGAGCGTTCCGATTTCAGTTCCAGAGCGATTCGTCCAATGAGTCATTGATATTTAGTCGTTTTCAGCCAATTTTCTGGATTTTTAAAAATTTCACTTTTTTGTGAAAATATCCACTAAATGAGGGAATACTATGTGTGAGGGTACCCCAGGAGAGTTCCAAATGTGTGTGGGTAGAAAATATATCCCACGGGGTTAAAATTGAAAAAAATTGAAAAAAAAAATTTTCTTGGACTTAGTCATTTTTCCGGCGTTTATCAGACTTTTTGATAGGGAAAATGTGAGTGACCATTCCGATTTCAGTTCCAGAGCGATTCGCCCAATGAGTCCTTGATATTTAGTCGTTTTCAGCCAATTTTCTGGATTTTTTAAAATGTCACTTTTTTGTGAAAATAATCACTAAATGAGGGAATAATATGTGAGAGGGTACCCCAGGAGAGTTCCAAATGTGTGTAGGTAGAATATATATCCCACGGGGGTAAAATTGAAAAAAGTTGAAAAATTTTTTTTCTTGGACTTATTCATTTTTCCGGCGATTTATCAGACATTCAGATAGGGGAAATGTGAGTGAGCGTTACGATTTCAGTTCCAGAGTGATTCTTCAGTTCCAGAGTGATTCGCCCAATGAGTCCTTGTTATTTAGTCGTTTTCAGCCAATTTTCTGGATTTTTTGAAAATTTCACTTTTTTGTGAAAATATCCACTAAATGAGGGAATAATATGTGTGAGGGTACCCCAGGAGAGTTCCAAATGTGTGTGGGTAGAATATATATCCCACGGGGGTAAAATTGAAAAAAGTTGAAAACATTTTTTTCTTGGACTTAGTCCTTTTTCCGCGTTTATCAGACTTTCAGATAGGGGAAATGTGAGTGAGCGTTCTGATTTCAGTTCCAGAGCGATTCGCCCAATGAGTCCTTGATATTTAATTGTTTTCAGCCAATTTTCTGGATGTTTTAAAATATCACTTTTTTGTGAAAATATCCACTAAATGAGGGAATAATATGTGTGAGGGTACCCCAGGAGAGTTCCAAATGTGTGTGGGTAGAATATATATCCCACGGGGGTAAAATTGAAAAAAGTTGAAAACATTTTTTTCTTGGACTTAGTCATTTTTCCGGCGTTTATCAGACTTTCAGATAGGGGAAATGTCAGTGAGCTTTCCGATTTCAGTTCCAGAGCGATTCGCCCAATGAGTCTTAGATATTTAGTCATTTTCAGCCAATTTTCTGGATTTTTTGAAAATTTCACTTTTTTGTGAAAATATCCACTAAATGAGGGAATAATATGTGTGACGGTACCCCAGGAGAGTTCCAAATGTGTGTGGGTAGAATATATATCCCACGGGGGTAAAATTGAAAAAAGTTGAAAACATTTTTTTCTTGGACTTAGTCATTTTTCCGGCGTTTATCAGACTTTCAGATAGGGGAAATGTCAGTGAGCTTTCTGATTTCAGTTCCAGAGCGATTCGCCCAATGAGTCTTAGACATTTAGTCATTTTCAGCCAATTTTCTAGATTTTTTGAAAATTTCACTTTTTTGTGAAAATATCCACTAAATGAGGGAATAATATGTGTGAGGGTACCCCAGGAGAGTTCCAAATGTGTGTGGGTAGAATATATATCCCACGGGGGTAAAATTTAAAAAAGTTGAAAAAAAATTTGTCTTGGACTTATTCATTTTTCCGGCGTTTATCAGACATTCAGATAGGGGAAATGTGAGTGAGCGTTCCGATTTCAGTTCTAGAGCGATTCGCCCAATGAGTCCTTGATATTTAGTCATTTTCAGCCAATTATCTGGATTTTTTGAAAATTTCACTTTTTTGTGAAAATATCCACTAAATGAGGGAATAATATGTGTGAGGGTACCCCAGGAGAGTTCCAAATGTGTGTGGGTAGAATATATATCCCACAGGGGTAAAATTGAAAAAAGTTGAAAAAATGTTTTTTTGGACTTAGTCATTTTTCCGAAGTTTATCAGACTTTCAGATAGCGGAAATGTCAGTGAGCTTTCCGATTTCAGTTCCAGAGTGATTCGCCCAATGAGTCTTTGATATTTAGTCATTTTCAGCCAATTTTCGGGATTTTTTGAAAATATCACTTTTTTGTGAAAATATCCACTAAATGAGGGAATAATATGTGTGAGGGTACCCCAGGAGAGTTCCAAATGTGTGTGGGTAGAATATATATCCCACGGGGGTAAATTTGAAAAAAGTTGAAAACATTTTTTTCTTGGACTTAGTCATTTTTCAGGCGTTTATCAGACTTTCAGATAGGGGAAATGTCAGAGAGCTTTCCGATTTCAGTTCCAGAGCGATTCGCCCAATGAGTCTTAGACATTTAGTCATTTTCAGCCAATTTTCTGGATTTTTTGAAAATGTCACTTTTTTGTGAAAATATCCACTAAATGAGGGAATAATATGCGTGAGGGTACCCCAGGAGAGTTCCAAATGTGTGTGGGTAGAATATATATCCCACGGGTGTAAAATTGAAAAAAGTTGAAAAAAAATTTTTCTTGGAGTTAGTAATTTTTCCGGCGTTTATCAGACTTTCAGATAGGGGGAATGGGAGTGAGCGTTCCGATTTCAGTTCGAGAGCGATTCGCCCAATGAGTCCTTGATATTTAGTCGTTTTCAGCCAATTTTCTGGATTTTTTAAATTTCACTTGTTTGTGAAAATATACACTAAATGAGGGAATAATATGTGTGAGGGTACCCCAGGAGAGTTCCAAATGTGTGTGGGTAGAATATATATCCCACGGGGGTAAAATTCAAAAAAATTGAAAATATTTTTTTATTGGACTTAGTCATTTTTCCGGCGTTTATCAGACTTTCAGATAGGGGAAATGTGAGTGAGCGTTCCGATTTCAGTTCCAGAGCGATTCGCCCAATGAGTCCTTGATATTTAGTCGTTTTCAGCCAATTTTCTGGATTTTTGGAAATTTCACTTTTTTGTGAAAATATCCATTAAATGAGGGAATAATATGTGTGAGGGTACCCCTGGAGAGTTCCAAATGTGTGTGGGTAGAATATATATCCCACGGGGGTAAAATTGAAAAAAGTTGAAAAACATTTTTTTTTGGACTTAGTCATTTTTCCGGCGTTTATCAGACTTTCAGTTAGGGCAAATGTCAGTGAGCGTTCCGATTTCAGTTCCAGAGTGATTCGCCCAATGAATCTTTGATATTTAGTCATTTTCAGCCAATTTTCTGGATTTTTTGAAAATGTCACTTTTTTGTGAAAATATCCACTAAATGAGGGAATAATATGCGTGAGGGTACCCCAGGAGAGTTCCAAATGTGTGTGGGTAGAATATATATCCCACGGGTGTAAAATTGAAAAAAGTTGAAAAAAAAATTTTCTTGGACTTAGTCATTTTTCCGGCGTTTATCAGACTTTCAGATAGGGGAAATGGGAGTGAGCGTTCCGATTTCAGTTCGAGAGCGATTCGCACAATGAGTCCTTGATATTTAGTCGTTTTCAGCCAATTTTCTGAATTTTTTTAAATTTCACTTGTTTGTGAAAATATACACTAAATGAGGGAATAATATGTCTGAGGGTACCCCAGGAGAATTCCAAATGTGTGTGGGTAGAATATATATCCCACGGGGGTAAAATTCAAAAAAATTGAAAAATTTTTTTTCTTGGACTTAGTCATTTTTCCGGCGTTTATCAGACTTTCAGATAGGGGAAATGTGAGTGAGCGTTCCGATTTCCGTTCCAGAGCGATTTGCCCAATGAGTCCTTGATATTTAGTCGTTTTCAGCCAAATTTCTGGATTTTTTAAAATTTCACCTGTTTGTGAAAATATACACTAAATGAGGGAATAATATGTGTGAGGGTACCCCAGGAGAGTTCCAAATGTGTGTGGGTAGAATATATATCCCACGGGGGTAAAATTGAAAAAAATTGAAAAATTTTTTTTTTTGGACTTAGTCATTTTTCCGGCGTTTATCAGACTTTCAGATAGGGGAAATGTGAGTGAGCGTTCCGATTTCAGTTCCAGAGCGATTCGCCCAATGAGTCCTTGATATTTAGTCGTTTTCAGCCAATTTTCTGGATTTTTGAAAATTTCACTTTTTTGTGAAAATATCCATTAAATGAGGGAATAATATGTGTGAGGTTACCCCTGGAGAGTTCCAAATGTGTGTGGGTAGAATATATATCCCACGGGGGTAAAATTGAAAAAAATTGAAAAAAATTTTTTTTTGGACTTAGTTCTTTTTCCGGCGTTTATCAGACTTTCAGTTAGGGCAAATGTCAGTGAGCGTTCCGATTTCAGTTCCAGAGCGATTCGCCCAATTAGTCCTTGATATTTAGTCGTTTTCAGCCACTTTTCTGAATTTTTTAAAATTTCACTTTTTTGTGAAAATATCCACTAAATGAGGGAATAATATGTGTGAGGGTACCCCTGGAGAGTTCCAAATGTGTGTGGGTAGAATATATATCCCACGGGGGTAAAATTGAAAAAAATTGAAAAAATTTTTCTTGGGCTTAGTCATTTTTCCGGCGTTTATCAGACTTTCAGATAGGGGAAATGTCATTGAGCTTTTCGATTTCAGTTCCAGAGCGATTCGCCCAATGAATCTTTGATATTTAGTCATTTTCAGCCAATTTTCTGGATTTTTTGAAAATGTCACTTTTTCGTGAAAATATCCACTAAATGTGGGAATAATATGCGTGAGGGTACCCCAGGAGAGTTCCAAATGTATGTGGGTAGAATATATATCCCACGGGTGTAAAATTGAAAAAAGTTGAAAAAAAATTTTTCTTGGACTTAGTCATTTTTCCGGCGTTTATCAGACTTTCAGATAGGGGAAATGTGAGTGAGCGTTCCGATTTCCGTTCCAGAGCGATTTGCCCAATGAGTCCTTGATATTTAGTCGTTTTCAGCCAAATTTCTGGATTTTTGAAAATTTCACTTTTTTGTTAAAATATCCATTAAATGAGGGAATAATATGTGTTAGGGTACCCCTGGAGAGTTCCAAATGTGTGTGGGTAGAATATATATCTCACGGGGGTAAAATTGAAAAAAGTTGAAAAAAATTTTTTTTTGGACTTAGTCATTTTTCCGGCGTTTATCAGACTTTCAGTTAGGGCAAATGTCAGTGAGAGTTCCGATTTCAGTTCCAGAGCGATTCGCCCAATGAGTCCTTGATATTTAGTCGTTTTCAGCCAATTTTCTGGATTTTTTAAAATTTCACTTTTTTTGTGAAAATATCCACTAAATGAGGGAATACTATGTGTGAGGGTACCCCAGGAGAGTTCCAAATGTGTGTGAGAAAAATATATATCCCACGGGGGTAAAATTGAAAAAAATTGAAAAAAATTTTTTTTTGGACTTAGTCATTTTTCCGGCGTTTATCAGACTTTCAGTTAGGGCAAATGTCAGTGAGTGTTCCGATTTCAGTTCCAGAGCGATTCGCCCAATGAGTCTTAGACATTTAGTCATTTTCAGCCAATTTTCTGGATTTTTTGAAAATGTCACTTTTTTGTGAAAATATCCACTAAATGAGGGAATAATATGCGTGAGGGTACCCCAGGAGAGTTCCAAATGTGTGTTGGTAGAATATATATCCCACGGGTGTAAAATTGAAAAAAGTTGAAAAAAAATTTTTCTTGGAGTTAGTAATTTTTCCGGCGTTTATCAGACTTTCAGATAGGGGGAATGGGAGTGAGCGTTCCGATTTCAGTTCGAGAGCGATTCGCCCAATGAGTCCTTGATATTTAGTCGTTTTCAGCCAATTTTCTGGATTTTTTAAATTTCACTTGTTTGTGAAAATATACACTAAATGAGGGAATAATATGTGTGAGGGTACCCCAGGAGAGTTCCAAATGTGTGTGGGTAGAATATATATCCCACGGGGGTAAAATTCAAAAAAATTGAAAATATTTTTTTCTTGGACTTAGTCATTTTTCCGGCGTTTATCAGACTTTCAGATAGGGGAAATGTGAGTGAGCGTTCCGATTTCAGTTCCAGAGCGATTCGCCCAATGAGTCCTTGATATTTAGTCGTTTTCAGCCAATTTTCTGGATTTTTGGAAATTTCACTTTTTTGTGAAAATATCCATTAAATGAGGGAATAATATGTGTGAGGGTACCCCTGGAGAGTTCCAAATGTGTGTGGGTAGAATATATATCCCACGGGGGTAAAATTGAAAAAAGTTGAAAAAAATTTTTTTTTGGACTTAGTCATTTTTCCGGCGTTTATCAGACTTTCAGTTAGGGCAAATGTCAGTGAGCGTTCCGATTTCAGTTCCAGAGCGATTCGCCCAATGAGTCCTTGATATTTAGTCGTTTTCAGCCAATTTTCTGGATTTTTTAAAATTTCACTTTTTTGTGAAAATATCCACTAAATGAGGGAATACTATGTGTGAGGGTACCCCAGGAGAGTTCCAAATGTGTGTGGGTAGAATATATATCCCACGGGGGTAAAATTTAAAAAAGTTGAAAAAAATTTTGTCTTGGACTTATTCATTTTTCCGGCGTTTATCAGACATTCAGATAGGGGAAATGTGAGTGAGCGTTCCGATTTCAGTTCCAGAGTGATTTGCCCAATGAGTCCTTGATATTTAGTCGTTTTCAGTCACTTTTCTGAATTTTTTTAAATTTCACTTTTTTGTGAAAATATCCACTAAATGAGGGAATAATATGTGTGAGGGTACCCCTGGAGAGTTCCAAATGTGTGTGGGTAGAATATATATCCCACGGGGGTAAAATTGAAAAAAATTTTCTTGGGCTTAGTCATTTTTCCGGTGTTTATCAGACTTTCAGATGGGGGAAATGTCAGTGAGCTTTTCGATTTCAGTTCCAGAGTGATTCGCCCAATGAATCTTTGATATTTAGTCATTTTCAGCCAATTTTCTGGATTTTTTGAAAATGTCACTTTTTTGTGAAAATATCCACTAAATGAGGGAATAATATGCGTGAGGGTACCCCAGGAGAGTTCCAAATGTGTGTGGGTAGAATATATATCCCACGGGTGTAAAATTGAAAAAAGTTGAAAAAAAAATTTTCTTGGACTTAGTCATTTTTCCGGCGTTTATCAGACTTTCAGATAGGGGAAATGGGAGTGAGCGTTCCGATTTCAGTTCGAGAGCGATTCGCACAATGAGTCCTTGATATTTAGTCGTTTTCAGCCAATTTTCTGAATTTTTTAAAATTTCACTTGTTTGTGAAAATATACACTAAATGAGGGAATAATATGTCTGAGGGTACCCCAGGAGAATTCCAAATGTGTGTGGGTAGAATATATATCCCACGGGGGTAAAATTCAAAAAAATTGAAAAATTTTTTTTCTTGGACTTAGTCATTTTTCCGGCGTTTATCAGACTTTCAGATAGGGGAAATGTGAGTGAGCGTTCCGATTTCCGTTCCAGAGCGATTTGCCCAATGAGTCCTTGATATTTAGTCGTTTTCAGCCAAATTTCTGGATTTTTTAAAATTTCACCTGTTTGTGAAAATATACACTAAATGAGGGAATAATATGTGTGAGGGTACCCCAGGAGAGTTCCAAATGTGTGTGGGTAGAATATATATCCCACGGGGGTAAAATTGAAAAAAATTGAAAAATTTTTTTTTTTGGACTTAGTCATTTTTCCGGCGTTTATCAGACTTTCAGATAGGGGAAATGTGAGTGAGCGTTCCGATTTCAGTTCCAGAGCGATTCGCCCAATGAATCTTTGATATTTAGTCATTTTCAGCCAATTTTCTGGATTTTTTGAAAATGTCACTTTTTCGTGAAAATATCCACTAAATGAGGGAATAATATGCGTGAGGGTACCCCAGGAGAGTTCCAAATGTATGTGGGTAGAATATATATCCCACGGGTGTAAAATTGAAAAAAGTTGAAAAAAAATTTTTCTTGGACTTAGTCATTTTTCAGGCGTTTATCAGACTTTCAGATAGGGGAAATGTGAGTGAGCGTTCCGATTTCCGTTCCAGAGCGATTTGCCCAATGAGTCCTTGATATTTAGTCGTTTTCAGCCAAATTTCTGGATTTTTGAAAATTTCACTTTTTTGTTAAAATATCCATTAAATGAGGGAATAATATGTGTGAGGGTACCCCTGGAGAGTTCCAAATGTGTGTGGGTAGAATATATATCTCACGGGGGTAAAATTGAAAAAAGTTGAAAAAAATTTTTTTTTGGACTTAGTCATTTTTCCGGCGTTTATCAGACTTTCAGTTAGGGCAAATGTCAGTGAGAGTTCCGATTTCAGTTCCAGAGCGATTCGCCCAATGAGTCCTTGATATTTAGTCGTTTTCAGCCAATTTTCTGCATTTTTTAAAATTTCACTTTTTTGTGAAAATATCCACTAAATGAGGGAATACTATGTGTGAGGGTACCCCAGGAGAGTTCCAAATGTGTGTGGGTAGAATATATATCCCACGGGGGTAAAATTGAAAAAAATTGAAAAAATTTTTTTTTTGGACTTAGTCATTTTTCCGGCGTTTATCAGACTTTCAGTTAGGGCAAATGTCAGTGAGCGTTCCGATTTCAGTTCCAGAGCGATTCGCCCAATGAGTCCTTGATATTTAGTCGTTTTCAGCCAATTTTCTGGATTTTTTAAAATTTCACTTTTTTTGTGAAAATATCCACTAAATGAGGGAATACTATGTGTGAGGGTACCCCAGGAGAGTTCCAAATGTGTGTGAGAAAAATATATATCCCACGGGGGTAAAATTGAAAAAAATTGAAAAAAATTTTTTTTTGGACTTAGTCATTTTTCCGGCGTTTATCAGACTTTCAGTTAGGGCAAATGTCAGTGAGTGTTCCGATTTCAGTTCCAGAACGATTCGCCCAATGAGTCCTTGATATTTAGTCGTTTTCAGCCAATTTTCAGGATTTTTTGAAAATTTCACTTTTTTGTGAAAATATCCACTAAATGAGGGAATAATATGTGTGAGAGTACCCCAGGAGAGTTCCAAATGTGTGTGGGTAGAATATATATCCCACGGGGGTAAAATTGAAAAAAATTGAAAATTTTTTTCTTGGACTTAGTCATTTTTCCGGCGTTTATCAGTCTTTCAGATAGGGGAAATGTAAGTGAGCTTTCCGATTTCAGTTCCAGAGCGATTCGCCCAATGAGTCCTTGATATTTAGTCGTTTTCAGCCAATTTTCTGGATTTTTTGAAAATTTCACTTTTTTGTGAAAATATCCACTAAATGAGGGAATAATATGTGTGAGGGTACCCCAGGAGAGTTCCAAATGTGTGTGGGTAGAATATATATCCCACGGGGGTAAAATTGAAAAAAATTGAAAAAATTTTTCTTGGGCTTAGTCATTTTTCCGGCGTTTATCAGACTTTCAGATAGGGGAAATGTCATTGAGCTTTTCGATTTCAGTTCCAGAGCGATTCGCCCAATGAATCTTTGATATTTAGTCATTTTCAGCCAATTTTCTGGATTTTTTGAAAATGTCACTTTTTTGTGAATATATCCACTAAATGAGGGTATAATATGCGTGAGGTTACCACAGGAGAGTTCCAAATGTGTGTGGGTAGAATATATATCCCACGGGGGTAAAATTGAAAAAAGTTGAAAAAGATTTTTTCTTGGACTTAGTCATTTTTCCGGCGTTTATCAGACTTTCAGATAGGGGAAATGTCAGTGAGCTTTCCGATTTCAGTTCCAGAGCGATTCGCCCAATGAGTCCTTGATATTTAGTCGTTTTCAGCCAATTTTCTGGATTTTTTAAAATTTCACTTGTTTGTGAAAATATACACTAAATGAGGGAATAATATGTGTGAGGGTACCCCAGGAGAGTTCCAAATGTGTGTGGGTAGAATATATATCCCACGGGGGTAAAATTGAAAAAAGTTGAAAAATTTTTTTTTTGGACTTAGTCATTTTTCCGGCGTTTATCAGACTTTCAGTTAGGGCAAATGTCAGTGAGCGTTCCGATTTCAGTTCCAGAGCGATTCTCCCAATGAGTCCTTGATATTTAGTCGTTTTCAGCCAATTTTCTGGATTTTTTAAAATTTCACTTTTTTTGTGAAAATATCCACTAAATGAGGGAATACTATGTGTGAGGGTACCCCAGGAGAGTTCCAAATGTGTGTGAGAAGAATATATATCCCACGGGGGTAAAATTGAAAAAAATTGAAAAAAATTTTTTTTTGGACTTAGTCATTTTTCCGGCGTTTATCAGACTTTCAGTTAGGGCAAATGTCTGTGAGTGTTCCGATTTCAGTTCCAGAACGATTCGCCCTATGAGTCCTTGATATTTAGTCGTTTTCAGCCAATTTTCTGGATTTTTTGAAAATTTCACTTTTTTGTGAAAATATCCACTAAATGAGGGAATAATATGTGTGAGGGTACCCCAGGAGAGTTCCAAATGTGTGTGGGTAGAATATATATCCCACGGGGGTAAAATTGAAAAAAGTTGAAAAAAAATTTTTCTTGGACTTAGTCATTTTTCCGGCGTTTATCAATCTTTCAGTTAGGGCAAATGTCAGTGAGCGTTCCGATTTCAGTTCCAGAGCGATTCGCCCAATGAGTCCTTGATATTTAGTCGTTTTCAGCCAATTTTCTGGATTTTTTAAAATTTCACTTTTTTTGTGAAAATATCCACTAAATGAGGGAATACTATGTGTGAGGGTACCCCAGGAGAGTTCCAAATGTGTGTGAGGAGAATATATATCCCACGGGGGTAAAATTGAAAAAAATTGAAAAAATTTTTCTTGGACTTAGTCATTTTTCCGGCGTTTATCAGTCTTTCAGATAGGGGAAATGTAAGTGAGCTTTCCGATTTAAGTTCCAGAGCGATTCGCCCAATGAATCTTTGATATTTAGTCATTTTCAGCCAATTTTCTGGATTTTTTGAAAATGTCACTTTTTTGTGAAAATATCCACTAAATGAGGGTATAATATGCGTGAGGTTACCACAGGAGAGTTCCAAATGTGTGTGGGTAGAATATATATCCCACGGGGGTAAAATTGAAAAAAGTTGAAAAAAATTTTTTCTTGGACTTAGTCATTTTTCCGGCGTTTATCAGACTTTCAGATAGGGGAAATGTGAGTGAGCGTTCCCATTTCAGTTCCAGAGCGATTCGCCCAATGAGTCCTTGATATTTAGTCGTTTTCAGAAAATTTTCTGGATTTTTTAAAATTTCACTTTTTTGTGAAAATATCCACTAAATGAGGGAATAATATGTGTGAGGGTACCCCAGGAGAGTTCCAAATGTGTGTGGGTAGAATATATATCCCACGGGGGTAAAATTGAAAAAAATTGAAAAAATTTTTCTTGGACTTAGTCATTTTTCCGGCGTTTATCAGTCTTTCAGATAGGGGAAATGTAAGTGAGCTTTCCGATTTCAGTTCCAGAGCGATTCGCCCAATGAATCTTTGATATTTAGTCATTTTCAGCCAATTTTCTGGATTTTTTGAAATTGTCACTTTTTTGTGAAAATATCCACTAAATGAGGGTATAATATGCGTGAGGGTACCCCAGGAGAGTTCCAAATGTGTGTGGGTAGAATATATATCCCACGGGTGTAAAATTGAAAAAAGTTGAAAAAAATTTTTTCTTGGACTTAGTCATTTTTCCGGCGTTTATCAGACTTTCAGATAGGGGAAATGTCAGTGAGCTTTCCGATTTCAGTTCCAGAGCGATTCGCCCAATGAGTCTTTGATATTTAGTCATTTTCAGCCAATTTTCTGGATTTTTTGAAAATTTCACTTTTTTGTGAAAATATCCACTAAATGAGGAAATAATATGTGTGAGGGTACCCCAGGAGAGTTCCAAATGTGTGTGGGTAGAATATATATCCCACGGGGGTAAAATTGAAAAAAGTTGAAAAATTTTTTTTCTTGGACTTAGTCATTTTTCCGGCGTTTATCAGACTTTCAGATAGGTGAAATGTGAGTGAGCGTTCCCATTTCAGTTCCAGAGCGATTCGCCCAATGAGTCCTTGATATTTAGTCGTTTTCAGCCAATTTTCTGGATTTTTGAAAATTTCACTTGTTTGTGAAAATATACACTAGATGAGGGAATAATATGTGTGAGGGTACCCCAGGAGAGTTCCAAATGTGTGGGGGTAGAATATATATCCCACGGGGGTAAAATTGAAAAAAATTGAAAAAATTTTTTTCTTGGACTTAGTCATTTTTCCGGCGTTTATCAGACTTTCAGAAAGGGGAAATGTGAGTGAGCGTTCCGATTTCAGTTCCAGAGCGATTTGCCCAATGAGTCCTTGATATTTAGTCGTTTTCAGCCAAATTTCTGGATTTTTTAAAATTTCACTTGTTTGTGAAAATATACACTAAATGAGGGAATAATATGTGTGAGGGTACCCCAGGACAGTTCCAAATGTGAGTGGGTAGAATATATATCCCACGGGGGTAAAATTTAAAAAAGTTGAAAAAAATTTTTTCTTGGACTTATTCATTTTTCCGGCGTTTATCAGACATTCAGATAGGGGAAATGTGAGTGAGCATTCCGATTACAGTTCCAGAGCGATTCGCCCAATGAGTCCTTGATATTTAGTCGTTTTCAGCCAATTTTCTGGATTTTTGAAAGTTTCACTTTTTTGTGAAAATATCCACTAAATGAGGGAATAATATGTGTGAGGGTACCCCTGGAGAGTTCCAAATGTGTGTGGGTAGAATATATATCGCACGGGGGTAAAATTGAAAAAAATTTAAAACACTTTTTTTTTTGACTTAGTCATTTTTCCGGCGTTTATCAGACTTTCAGATAAGGGAAATGTCAGTGAGCGTTCCGATTTCAGTTCCAGAGCGATTCGCCCAATGAGTCCTTGGTATTTAGTCGTTTTCAGCCAATTTTCTGGATTTTTTAAAATTTTACTTTTTTGTGAAAATATCCACTAAATGAGGGAATACTATGTGTGTGGAAAGAATATATATCCCACGGGGGTAAAATTGAAAAAAATTGAAAAAAATGTTTTTTTGGACTTAGTCATTTTTCCGGCGTTTATCAGACTTTCAGTTAGGGCAAATGTCAGTGAGTGTTCTGATTTCAGTTCCAGAACGATTCGCCCAATGAGTCCTTGATATTTAGTAGTTTTCAGCCAATTTTCTGGATTTTTAAAAATTTCACTTTTTTGTGAAAATATCCACTTAATGAGGGAATAATATGTGTGAGGGTACCCCAGGAGAGTTCCAAATGTGTGTGGGTAGAATATATATCCCACGGGGGTAAAATTGAAAAAAGTTGAACAAATGTTTTTTTGGACTTAGTCATTTTTCCGGCGTTTATCAGACTTTCAGATAGGGCAAATGTCAGTGAGCGTTCCGATTTCAGTTCCAGAGCAATTCGCCCAATGAATCCTTGATATTTAGTCGTTTTCATCCAATTTTCTAGATTTTTCAAAATTTCACTTTTTTGTGAAATTATCCACTAAATGAGGGAATAATATGTGTGAGGGTACCCCAGGAGAGTTCCAAATGTGTGTGGGTAGAATATATATCTCACGGGGGTAAAATTGAAAAAAGTTGTAAAAAAATTTTTCTTGGACTTAGTCATTTTTCGGGCGTTTATCAGACTTTCAGATAGGGCAAATGTCAGTGAGCGTTCCGATTTCAGTTCCAGAGCAATTCGCCCAATGAATCCTTGATATTTAGTCGTTTTCAGCCAATTTTCGAGATTTTTGAAAATTTCACTTTTTTGTGAAAGTATCCACTAAATGAGGGAATAATATGTGTGAGGGTACCCCAGGAGAGTTCCAAATGTGTGTGGGTAGAATATATATCCCACGGGGGTAAAATTGAAAAAAAGTTGAACAAATTTTTTTTTGGACTTAGTCATTTTTCCAGCGTTTATCATACTTTCAGATAGGGGAAATGTCAGTGAGCGTTCCGATTTCAGTTCCAGAGCAATTTGCGCAATGAATCCTTGATATTTAGTCGTTTTCAGCCAATTTTCTGGATTTTTGAAACTTTCACTTTTTTGTGAAAATATCCACTAAATGAGGGAATAATATGTGTGAGGGTACCCCAGGAGAGGTCCAAATGTGTGTGGGTACAATATATATCCCACGGGGGTAAAATTGAAAAAAGTTTAAAAAAAATTTTTTTTTGATTTAGTCATTTTTCCGGCGTTTATCAGACTTTCAGATAGGGCAAATGTCAGGGAGCGTTCCGATTTCAGTTCCAGAGCAATTTGCCCAATGAATCCTTGATATTTAGTCGTTTTCAGCCAATTTTCTGGATTTTTTGAAAATTTAAATTTTTTGTGAAAATATCCACTAAATGAGGGAATAATATGTGTGAGGGTTCCCCAGAAGAGTTCCAAATGTGTGTGGGTAGAATATATGTCTCACGGGGGTAAAATTGAAAAAAGTTGAAAAAAATTTTTTCTTGGACTTAGTCATTTTTCCGGCGTTTATCAGACTTTCAGATAGGGGAAATGTCAGTGAGCGTTCCGATTTCAGTTCCAGAGCAGTTCGCCCATTGAATCCTTGATATTTAGTCGTTTTCAGCCAATTTTCTAGATTTTTGAAAATTTCACTTTTTTGTGAAAATATCCACTAAATGAGGGAATAATATGTGTGAGGGTACCCCAGGAGAGTTCCAAATGTGTGTGGGTAGAATATATATCTCACGGGGGTAAAATTGAAAAAAGTTGAACAAATGTTTTTTTGGACTTAGTCATTTTTCCGGCGTTTATCATACTTTCAGATAGGGGAAATGTCAGTGAGCGTTCCGATTTCAGTTCCAGAGCGATTCGCCCAATGAGTCCTTGATATTTAGTCGTTTTCAGCCAATTTTCTGGATTTTTGAAACTTTCACTTTTTTGTGAAAATATCCACTAAATGAGGGAATAATATGTGTGAGGGTACCCCAGGAGAGCTCCAAATGTGTGTGGGTAGAATATATATCCCACGGGGGTAAAATTGAAAAAAGTTGAACAAATTTTTTTTTGGACTTAGTCATTTTTCCGGCGTTTATCAGACTTTCAGATAGGGGAAATGTCAGTGAGCATTCCGATTTCAGTTCCAGAGCGATTCGCTCAATGAGTCCTTGATATTTAGTCGTTTTCAGCCAATTTTCTGGATTTTTTGAAAATTTCAATTTTTTGTGAAAATATCCACTAAATGAGGGAATAATATGTGTGAGGGTTCAACAGAAGAGTTCCAAATGTTTGTGGGTAGAATATATATCCCACGGGGGTAAAACTGAAAAAAGTTGAACAAATTTTTTTTTGGACTTAGTCATTTTTCCGGCGTTTATCAGACTTTCAGATAGGGGAAATGTCAGTGAGCATTCCGATTTCAGTTCCAGAGCAATTCGCCCAATGAATCCTTGATATTTAGTCGTTTTCAGACAATTTTCTGGATTTTTGAAACTTTCACTTTTTTGTGAAAATATCCACTAAATGAGGTAATAATATGTGTGAGGGTACCCCAGGAGAGGTCCAAATGTGTGTGTGTGGAATATATATCCCACGGGGGTAAAATTGAAAAAAGTTTTAAAAAAATTTTTTTTTGACTTAGTCATTTTTCCGGCGTTTATCAGACTTTCAGATAGGGGAAATGTCAGTGAGCATTCCGATTTCAGTTCCAGAGTGATTCGCTCAATGAGTCCTTGATATTTAGTCGTTTTCAGTCAATTTTCTGGATTTTTTGAAAATTTAAATTTTTTGTGAAAATATCCACTAAATGAGGGAATAATATGTGTGAGGGTTCCCCAGAAGAGTTCCAAATGTGTGTGGGTAGAATATATATCTCACGGGGGTAAAATTGAAAAAAGTTGAAAAAATTTTTTTCTTGGACTTAGTCATTTTTCCGGCGTTTATCAGACTTTCAGATAGGGAAAATGTCAGTGAGCATTCCGATTTCAGTTCCAGAGCGATTCGCCCAATGAGTCCTTGATATTTAGTCGTTTTCAGCCAATTTTCTGGATTTTTGAAAATTTCACTTTTTTGTGAAAATATCCACTAAATGAGGGAATAATATGTGTGAGGGTACCCCAGGAGAGTTCCAAATGTGTGTGGGTAGAATATATATCCCACAAGGGGAAAATTGAAAAAAGTTGAAAAAAAATTTTTTTTTGGACTTAGTCATTTTTCCGGCGTTTATCAGACTTTCAGATAGGGCAAATGTCAGTGAACGTTCCGATTTCAGTTCCAGAGCGATTCGCCCAATGAGTCTTTGATATTTAGTCGTTTTCAGCCAATTTTCTGGATTTGTTGAAAATTTCACTTTTTTGTGAAAATATCCACTAAATGAGGGAATAATATGTGTGAGGGTACCCCAGGAGAGTTCCAAATGTGTGTGGGTAGAATATATATCCCACGGGGGTAAAATTGAAAAAAATTTGAACAAATTTTTTTTTGGACTTAGTCATTTTTCCTGCGTTTATCAGACTTTCAGATTGGGAAAATGTCAGTGATCATTCCGATTTCAGTTCCAGAGCAATTCGCCCAATGAATCCTTGATATTTAGTTTTCAGCCAATTTTCTGGAATTTTTTAAAATTTCAATTTTTTGTGAAAATATCTACTAAATGAGGGAATAATATGTGTGAGGGTTCCCCAGGAGAGTTCCAAATGTGTGTGGGTAGAATATATATCCCACGGGGGTAAAATTGAAAAAAGTTGAACAAATTTTTTTTTGGACTTAGTCATTTTTCCGGCGTTTATCAGACTTTCAGATAGGGGAAATGTCAGTGAGCATTCCGATTTCGGTTCCAGAGCGATTCGCTCAATGAGTCCTTGATATTTAGTCGTTTTCAGCCAATTTTCTGGATTTTTTGAAAATTTCAATTTTTTGTGAAAATATCCACTAAATGAGGGAATAATATGTGTGAGGGTTCCCCAGAAGAGTTCCAAATGTTTGTGGGTAGAATATATATCCCACGGCGGTAAAATTGAAAAAAGTTGAACAAATTTTTTTTTGGACTTAGTCATTTTTCCGGCGTTTATCAGACTTTCAGATAGGGGAAATGTCAGTGAGCATTCCGATTTCAGTTCCAGAGCAATTCGCCCAATGAATCCTTGATATTTAGTCGTTTTCAGCCAATTTTCTGGATTTTTGAAACTTTCACTTTTTTGTGAAAATATCCACTAAATGAGGTAATAATATGTGTGAGGGTACCCCAGGAGATGTCCAAATGTGTGTGGGTAGAATATATATCCCACGGGGGTAAAATTGAAAAAAGTTTAAAAAAAATTTTTTTTTGACCTAGTCATTTTTCCGGCGTTTATCAGACTTTCAGATAGGGGAAATGTCAGTGAGCATTCCGATTTCAGTTCCAGAGAGATTCGCTCAATGAGTCCTTGATATTTAGTCGTTTTCAGTCAATTTTCTGGATTTTTTGAAAATTTCAATTTTTTGTGAAAATATCCACTAAATGAGGGAATAATATGTGTGAGGGTTCCCCAGAAGAGTTCCAAATGTGTGTGGGTAGAATATATATCTCACGGGGGTAAAATTGAAAAAAGTTGAAAAATTTTTTTTCTTGGACTTAGTCATTTTTCCGGCGTTTATCAGACTTTCAGATAGGGGAAATGTCAGTGAGCATGCCGATTTCAGTTCCAGAGCGATTCGCTCAATGAGTCCTTGATATTTAGTCGTTTTCAGCCAATTTTCTGGATTTTTTTAAAATTTAAATTTTTTGTGAAAATATCCACTAAATGAGGGAATAATATGTGTGAGGGTTCCCCAGAAGAGTTCCAAATGTTTGTGGGTAGAATATATATCCCACGGGGGTAAAATTGAAAAATATTTGAACAAATTTTTTTTTGGACTTAGTCATTTTTCCTGCGTTTATCAGACTTTCAGATAGGGGAAATGTCAGTGAGCGTTCCGAATTCAGTTCCAGAGCAATTTGCCCAATGAATCCTTGATATTTAGTCGTTTTCAGCCAATTTTCTGGATTTTTGAAAATTTCACTTTTTTGTGAAAATATCCACTAAATGAGGGAATAATATGTGTGAGGGTACCCCAGGAGAGTTCCCAATGTGTGTGGGTAGAATATATATCCCACGGGGGTAAAATTGAAAAAAGTTGAACAAATGTTTTTTTGGACTTAGTCATTTTTCCGGCGTTTATCAGACTTTCAGATAGGGGAAATGTCAGTGAGCATTCCGATTTCAGTTCCAGAGTGATTCGCTCAATGAGTCCTTGATATTTAGTCGTTTTCAGCCAATTTTCTGGATTTTTGAAAATTTCACTTTTTTGTGAAAATATCCACTAAATGAGAGAATAATATGTGTGAGGGTACCCCAGGAGAGTTTCAAATGTGTGTGGGTAGAATATATATCCCATGGGGGTAAAATTGAAAAAAGTTGAAAAAAATTTTTTTTGGACTTAGTAATTTTTCCGGCGTTTATCAGACTTTCAGATAGGGCAAATGTCAGTGAACGTTCCGATTTCAGTTCCAGAGCGATTCGCCCAATGAGTCTTTGATATTTAGTCGTTTTCAGCCAATTTTCTGGATTTGTTGAAAATTTCACTTTTTTGTGAAAATATCCACTAAATGAGGGAATAATATGTGTGAGGGTACCCCAGGAGAGTTCCAAATGTGTGTGGGTAGAATATATATCCCACGGGGGTAAAATTAAAAAAAAGTTGAAAAAAATTGTTTTTTGGACTTAGTCATTTTATCGGCGTTTATCAGACTTTCAGATAGGGGAAATGTGAGTGAGCGTTCCGATTTCAGTTCCAGAGCGATTCACCCAATGAGTCCTTGATATTTAGTCATTTTCAGCCAATATTCTGGATTTTTGAAAATTTCACTTTTTTGTGAAAATATCCACTAAATGAGGGAATAATATGTGTGAGGGTACCCCAGGAGAGTTCCAAATGTGTGTGGGTAGAATATATATCCCACAAGGGGAAAATTGAAAAAAGTTGAAAAAAAATTTTTTTTTGGACTTAGTCATTTTTCCGGCGTTTATCAGACTTTCAGATAGGGCAAATGTCAGTGAACGTTCCGATTTCAGTTCCAGAGCGATTCGCCCATTGAGTCTTTGATATTTAGTCGTTTTCAGCCAATTTTCTGGATTTGTTGAAAATTTCACTTTTTTGTGAAAATATCCACTAATTGAGGGAATAATATGTGTGAGGGTACCCCAGGAGAATTCCAAATGTGTGTGGGTAGAATATATATCCCACGGGGGTAAAATTGAAAAAAATTTGAACAAATTTTTTTTTGGACTTAGTCATTTTTCCTGCGTTTATCAGACTTTCAGATAGGGAAAATGTCAGTGATCATTCCGATTTCAGTTCCAGAGCAATTCGCCCAATGAATCCTTGATATTTAGTTGTTTTCAGCCAATTTTCTGGAATTTTTTAAAATTTCAATTTTTTGTGAAAATATCTACTAAATGAGGGAATAATATGTGTGAGGGTTCCCCAGGAGAGTTCCAAATGTGTGTGGGTAGAATATATATCCCACGGGGGTAAAATTGAAAAAAGTTGAACAAATTTTTTTTTGGACTTAGTCATTTTTCCTGCGTTTATCAGACTTTCAGATAGGGGAAATGTCAGTGAACGTTCCGAATTCAGTTCCAGAGCAATTTGCCCAATGAATCCTTGATATTTAGTCGTTTTCAGCCAATTTTCTGGATTTTTGAAAATTTCACTTTTTTGTGAAAATATCCACTAAATGAGGGAATAATATGTGTGAGGGTACCCCAGGAGAGTTCCCAATGTGTGTGGGTAGAATATATATCCCACGGGGGTAAAATTGAAAAAAGTTGAACAAATGTTTTTTTGGACTTAGTCATTTTTCCGGCGTTTATCAGACTTTCAGATAGGGGAAATGTCAGTGAGCATTCCGATTTCAGTTCCAGAGTGATTCGCTCAATGAGTCCTTGATATTTAGTCGTTTTCAGCCAATTTTCTGGATTTTTGAAAATTTCACTTTTTTGTGAAAATATCCACTAAATGAGAGAATAATATGTGTGAGGGTACCCCAGGAGAGTTCCAAATGTGTGTGTGTAGAATATATATCCCACGGGGGTAAAATTGAAAAAAATTGAGAACATTTTTTTTTTGGACTTAGTCATTTTTCCGGCATTTATCAGACTTTCAGATAGGGTAAATGTCAGTGAGCGTTCCGATTTCAGTTCCAGAGCGATTTGCCCAATGACTCCTTGATATTTAGTCGTTTTCAGCCAGTTTTCTGGATTTTTGAAAATTTCACTTTTTTTGTGAAAATATCCACTAAATGAGGGAATATTATGCGTGAGGGTACCCCAGGAGAGTTTCAAATGTGTGTGGGTAGAATATATATCCCATGGGGGTAAAATTGAAAAAAGTTGAAAAAAATTTTTTTTGGACTTAGTAATTTTTCCGGCGTTTATCAGACTTTCAGATAGGGCAAATGTCAGTGAACGTTCCGATTTCAGTTCCAGAGCGATTCGCCCAATGAGTCCTTGATATTTAGCCATTTTCAGCCAATATTCTGGATTTTTGAAAATTTCACTTTTTTGTGAAAATATCCACTAAATGAGGGAATAATATGTGTGAGGGTACCCCAGGAGAGTTCCAAATGTGTCTGGGTAGAATATATATCCCACAAGGGGAAAATTGAAAAAAGTTGAAAAAAAATTTTTTTTTGGACTTAGTCATTTTTCCTGCGTTTATCAGACTTTCAGATAGGGGAAATGTCAGTGAGCGTTCCGAATTCAGTTCCAGAGCAATTTGCCCAATGAATCCTTGATATTTAGTCGTTTTCAGCCAATTTTCTGGATTTTTGAAAATTTCACTTTTTTGTGAAAATATCCACTAAATGAGGGAATAATATGTGTGAGGGTACCCCAGGAGAGTTCCCAATGTGTGTGGGTAGAATATATATCCCACGGGGGTAAAATTGAAAAAAGTTGAACAAATGTTTTTTTGGACTTAGTCATTTTTCCGGCGTTTATCAGACTTTCAGATAGGGGAAATGTCAGTGAGCATTCCGATTTCAGTTCCAGAGTGATTCGCTCAATGAGTCCTTGATATTTAGTCGTTTTCAGCCAATTTTCTGGATTTTTGAAAATTTCACTTTTTTGTGAAAATATCCACTAAATGAGAGAATAATATGTGTGAGGGTACCCCAGGAGAGTTTCAAATGTGTGTGGGTAGAATATATATCCCATGGGGGTAAAATTGAAAAAAGTTGAAAAAAATTTTTTTTGGACTTAGTAATTTTTCCGGCGTTTATCAGACTTTCAGATAGGGCAAATGTCAGTGAACGTTCCGATTTCAGTTCCAGAGCGATTCGCCCAATGAGTCTTTGATATTTAGTCGTTTTCAGCCAATTTTCTGGATTTGTTGAAAATTTCACTTTTTTGTGAAAATATCCACTAAATGAGGGAATAATATGTGTGAGGGTACCCCAGGAGAGTTCCAAATGTGTGTGGGTAGAATATATATCCCACGGGGGTAAAATTGAAAAAAGTTGAACAAATTTTTTTTTGGACTTAGTCATTTTTCCGGCGTTTATCAGACTTTCAGATAGGGCAAATGTCACTGAGCGTTCCAATTTCAGTTCCAGAGCGATTCGCCCAATGAGTAATTGATATTTACTCGTTTTCAGCCAATTTTCTGGATTTTTTGAAACTTTCACTTTTTTGTGAAAATATCCACTAAATGAGGGAATAATATGTGTGAGGGTACCCCAGGAGAGTTCCAAATGTGTGTGGGTAGAATATATATCCCACGGGGGTAAAATTGAAAAAAGTTGAAAAAAATTTTTTTTTTGGACTTAGTCATTTTTCCGGCGTTTATCAGACTTTCAGATAGGGGAAATGTCGGTGAGCATTCCGATTTCAGTTCCAGAGTGATTCGCCCAATGAGTCCTTGATATTTAGTCGTTTTCAGCCAATTTTCTGGATTTTTTGAAAATTTCAATTTTTTGTGAAAATATCCACTAAATGAGGGAATAATATGTGTGAGGGTTACCCAGAAGAGTTCCAAATGTGTGTGGGTAGAATATATATCCCACGGGGGTAAAATTGAAAAGAGTTGAACAAATTTTTTTTTGGACTTAGTCATTTTTCCGGCGTTTATCAGACTTTCAGATAGGGGAAATGTCAGTGAGCGTTCCGATTTCAGTTCCAGAGCAGTTCGCCCATTGAATCCTTGATATTTAGTCGTTTTCAGCCAATTTTCTAGATTTTTGAAAATTTCACTTTTTTGTGAAAATATCCACTAAATGAGGGAATAATATGTGTGAGGGTACCCCAGGAGAGGTCCAAATGTGTGTGGGTAGAATATATATCCCACAGGGGTAAAATTGAAAAAAGTTTAAAAAAATTTTTTTTTTTACTTAGTCATTTTTCTGGCGTTTATCACACTTTCAGATAGGGGAAATGTCAGTGAGCGTTCCGATTTCAGTTCCAGAGCAATTTGCCCAATGAATCCTTGATATTTAGTCGTTTTCAGACAATTTTCTGGATTTTTGAAACTTTCACTTTTTTGTGAAAATATCCACTAAATGAGGTAATAATATGTGTGAGGGTACCCCAGGAGAGGTCCAAATGTGTGTGGGTGGAATATATATCCCACGGGGGTAAAATTGAAAAAAGTTTAAAAAAAATTTTTTTTTGACTTAGTCATTTTTCCGGCGTTTATCAGACTTTCAGATAGGGGAAATGTCAGTGAGCATTCCGATTTCAGTTCCAGAGTGATTCGCTCAATGAGTCCTTGATATTTAGTCGTTTTCAGTCAATTTTCTGGATTTTTTGAAAATTTAAATTTTTTGTGAAAATATCCACTAAATGAGGGAATAATATGTGTGAGGGTTCCCCAGAAGAGTTCCAAATGTGTGTGGGTAGAATATATATCTCACGGGGGTAAAATTGAAAAAAGTTGAAAAAATTTTTTTCTTGGACTTAGTCATTTTTCCGGCGTTTATCAGACTTTCAGATAGGGAAAATGTCAGTGAGCATTCCGATTTCAGTTCCAGAGCGATTCGCCCAATGAGTCCTTGATATTTAGTCGTTTTCAGCCAATTTTCTGGATTTTTGAAAATTTCACTTTTTTGTGAAAATATCCACTAAATGAGGGAATAATATGTGTGAGGGTACCCCAGGAGAGTTCCAAATGTGTGTGGGTAGAATATATATCCCACAAGGGGAAAATTGAAAAAAGTTGAAAAAAAATTTTTTTTTGGACTTAGTCATTTTTCCGGCGTTTATCAGACTTTCAGATAGGGCAAATGGCAGTGAACGTTCCGATTTCAGTTCCAGAGCGATTCGCCCAATGAGTCTTTGATATTTAGTCATTTTCAGCCAATTTTCTGGATTTGTTGAAAATTTCACTTTTTTGTGAAAATATCCACTAAATGAGGGAATAATATGTGTGAGGGTACCCCAGGAGAGTTCCAAATGTGTGTGGGTAGAATATATATCCCACGGGGGTAAAATTGAAAAAAATTTGAACAAATTTTTTTTTGGACTTAGTCATTTTTCCGGCGTTTATCAGACTTTCAGATTGGGAAAATGTCAGTGATCATTCCGATTTCAGTTCCAGAGCAATTCGCCCAATGAATCCTTGATATTTAGTTTTCAGCCAATTTTCTGGAATTTTTTAAAATTTCAATTTTTTGTGAAAATATCTACTAAATGAGGGAATAATATGTGTGAGGGTTCCCCAGGAGAGTTCCAAATGTGTGTGGGTAGAATATATATCCCACGGGGGTAAAATTGAAAAAAGTTGAACAAATTTTTTTTTGGACTTAGTCATTTTTCCGGCGTTTATCAGACTTTCAGATAGGGGAAATGTCAGTGAGCATTCCGATTTCAGTTCCAGAGCGATTCGCTCAATGAGTCCTTGATATTTAGTCGTTTTCAGCTAATTTTCTGGATTTTTTGAAAATTTCAATTTTTTGTGAAAATATCCACTAAATGAGGGAATAATATGTGTGAGGGTTCCCCAGAAGAGTTCCAAATGTTTGTGGGTAGAATATATATCCCACGGCGGTAAAATTGAAAAAAGTTGAACAAATGTTTTTTTGGACTTAGTCATTTTTCCGGCGTTTATCAGACTTTCAGATAGGGGAAATGTCAGTGAGCATTCCGATTTCAGTTCCAGAGCAATTCGCCCAATGAATCCTTGATATTTAGTCGTTTTCAGCCAATTTTCTGGATTTTTGAAACTTTCACTTTTTTGTGAAAATATCCACTAAATGAGGTAATAATATGTGTGAGGGTACCCCAGGAGAGGTCCAAATGTGTGTGGGTAGAATATATATCCCACGGGGGTAAAATTGAAAAAAGTTTAAAAAAAAATTTTTTTTGACTTAGTCATTTTTCCGGCGTTTATCAGACTTTCAGATAGGGGAAATGTCAGTGAGCATTCCGATTTCAGTTCCAGAGTGATTCGCTCAATGAGTCCTTGATATTTAGTCGTTTTCAGTCAATTTTCTGGATTTTTTGAAAATTTCAATTTTTTGTGAAAATATCCACTAAATGAGGGAATAATATGTGTGAGGGTTCCCCAGAAGAGTTCCAAATGTGTGTGGGTAGAATATATATCTCACGGGGGTAAAATTGAAAAAAGTTGAAAAAATTTTTTTCTTGGACTTAGTCATTTTTCCGGCGTTTATCAGACTTTCAGATAGGGGAAATGTCAGTGAGCATGTCGATTTCAGTTCCAGAGCTATTCGCTCAATGAGTCCTTGATATTTAGTCGTTTTCAGCCAATTTTCTGGATTTTTTTAAAATTTCAATTTTTTGTGAAAATATCCACTAAATGAGGGAATAATATGTGTGAGGGTTCCCCAGAAGAGTTCCAAATGTTTGTGGGTAGAATATATATCCCACGGGGGTAAAATTGAAAAAAGTTGAACAAATTTTTTTTTGGACTTAGTCATTTTTCCGGCGTTTATCAGACTTTCAGATAGGGGAAATGTCAGTGAGCGTTCCGATTTCAGTTCCAGAGCAATTCGCCCAATGAATCCTTGATATTTAGTCGTTTTCAGCCAATTTTCTGGATTTTTGAAACTTTCACTTTTTTGTGAAAATATCCACTAAATGAGGGAATAATATGTGTGAGGGTACCCCAGTAGAGCTCCAAATGTGTGTGGGTAGAATATATATCCCACGGGGGTAAAATTGAAAAATATTTGAACAAATTTTTTTTTGGACTTAGTCATTTTTCCTGCGTTTATCAGACTTTCAGATAGGGGAAATGTCAGTGAGCGTTCCGAATTCAGTTCCAGAGCAATTTGCCCAATGAATCCTTGATATTTAGTCGTTTTCAGCCAATTTTCTGGATTTTTGAAAATTTCACTTTTTTGTGAAAATATCCACTAAATGAGGGAATAATATGTGTGAGGGTACCCCAGGAGAGTTCCCAATGTGTGTGGGTAGAATATATATCCCACGGGGGTAAAATTGAAAAAAGTTGAACAAATGTTTTTTTGGACTTAGTCATTTTTCCGGCGTTTATCAGACTTTCAGATAGGGGAAATGTCAGTGAGCATTCCGATTTCAGTTCCAGAGTGATTCGCTCAATGAGTCCTTGATATTTAGTCGTTTTCAGCCAATTTTCTGGATTTTTGAAAATTTCACTTTTTTGTGAAAATATCCACTAAATGAGAGAATAATATGTGTGAGGGTACCCCAGGAGAGTTTCAAATGTGTGTGGGTAGAATATATATCCCATGGGGGTAAAATTGAAAAAATTTGAAAAAAATTTTTTTTGGACTTAGTAATTTTTCCGGCGTTTATCAGACTTTCAGATAGGGCAAATGTCAGTGAACGTTCCGATTTCAGTTCCAGAGCGATTCGCCCAATGAGTCTTTGATATTTAGTCGTTTTCAGCCAATTTTCTGGATTTGTTGAAAATTTCACTTTTTTGTGAAAATATCCACTAAATGAGGGAATAATATGTGTGAGGGTACCCCAGGAGAGTTCCAAATGTGTGTGGGTAGAATATATATCCCACGGGGGTAAAATTAAAAAAAGTTGAAAAAAATTGTTTTTTGGACTTAGTCATTTTATCGGCGTTTATCAGACTTTCAGATAGGGGAAATGTGAGTGAGCGTTCCGATTTCAGTTCCAGAGCGATTCACCCAATGAGTCCTTGATATTTAGTGATTTTCAGCCAATATTCTGGATTTTTGAAAATTTCACTTTTTTGTGAAAATATCCACTAAATGAGGGAATAATATGTGTGAGGGTACCCCAGGAGAGTTCCAAATGTGTGTGGGTAGAATATATATCCCACAAGGGGAAAATTGAAAAAAGTTGAAAAAAAATTTTTTTTTGGACTTAGTCATTTTTCCGGCGTTTATCAGACTTTCAGATAGGGCAAATGTCAGTGAACGTTCCGATTTCAGTTCCAGAGCGATTCGCCCAATGAGTCTTTGATATTTAGTCGTTTTCAGCCAATTTTCTGGATTTGTTGAAAATTTCACTTTTTTGTGAAAATATCCACTAATTGAGGGAATAATATGTGTGAGGGTACCCCAGGAGAATTCCAAATGTGTGTGGGTAGAATATATATCCCACGGGGGTAAAATTGAAAAAAATTTGAACAAATTTTTTTTTGGACTTAGTCATTTTTCCTGCGTTTATCAGACTTTCAGATAGGGAAAATGTCAGTGATCATTCCGATTTCAGTTCCAGAGCAATTCGCCCAATGAATCCTTGATATTTAGTTGTTTTCAGCCAATTTTCTGGAATTTTTTAAAATTTCAATTTTTTGTGAAAATATCTACTAAATGAGGGAATAATATGTGTGAGGGTTCCCCAGGAGAGTTCCAAATGTGTGTGGGTAGAATATATATCCCACGGGGGTAAAATTGAAAAAAGTTGAACAAATTTTTTTTTGGACTTAGTCATTTTTCCTGCGTTTATCAGACTTTCAGATAGGGGAAATGTCAGTGAGCGTTCCGAATTCAGTTCCAGAGCAATTTGCCCAATGAATCCTTGATATTTAGTCGTTTTCAGCCAATTTTCTGGATTTTTGAAAATTTCACTTTTTTGTGAAAATATCCACTAAATGAGGGAATAATATGTGTGAGGGTACCCCAGGAGAGTTCCCAATGTGTGTGGGTAGAATATATATCCCACGGGGGTAAAATTGAAAAAAGTTGAACAAATGTTTTTTTGGACTTAGTCATTTTTCCGGCGTTTATCAGACTTTCAGATAGGGGAAATGTCAGTGAGCATTCCGATTTCAGTTCCAGAGTGATTCGCTCAATGAGTCCTTGATGTTTAGTCGTTTTCAGCCAATTTTCTGGATTTTTGAAAATTTCACTTTTTTGTGAAAATATCCACTAAATGAGAGAATAATATGTGTGAGGGTACCCCAGGAGAGTTCCAAATGTGTGTGTGTAGAATATATATCCCACGGGGGTAAAATTGAAAAAAATTGAGAAAATTTTTTTTTTGGACTTAGTCATTTTTCCGGCATTTATCAGACTTTCAGATAGGGTAAATGTCAGTGAGCGTTCCGATTTCAGTTCCAGAGCGATTTGCCCAATGACTCCTTGATATTTAGTCGTTTTCAGCCAGTTTTCTGGATTTTTGAAAATTTCACTTTTTTTGTGAAAATATCCACTAAATGAGGGAATATTATGCGTGAGGGTACCCCAGGAGAGTTTCAAATGTGTGTGGGTAGAATATATATCCCATGGGGGTAAAATTGAAAAAAGTTGAACAAATTTTTTTTTGGACTTAGTCATTTTTCCGGCGTTTATCAGACTTTCAGATAGGGGAAATGTCAGTGAGCGTTCCGATTTCAGTTCCAGAGCAATTCGCCCAATGAATCCTTGATATTTAGTCGTTTTCAGCCAATTTTCTGGATTTTTGAAACTTTCACTTTTTTGTGAAAATATCCACTAAATGAGGGAATAATATGTGTGAGGGTACCCCAGTAGAGCTCCAAATGTGTGTGGGTAGAATATATATCCCACGGGGGTAAAATTGAAAAATATTTGAACAAATTTTTTTTTGGACTTAGTCATTTTTCCTGCGTTTATCAGACTTTCAGATAGGGGAAATGTCAGTGAGCGTTCCGAATTCAGTTCCAGAGCAATTTGCCCAATGAATCCTTGATATTTAGTCGTTTTCAGCCAATTTTCTGGATTTTTGAAAATTTCACTTTTTTGTGAAAATATCCACTAAATGAGGGAATAATATGTGTGAGGGTACCCCAGGAGAGTTCCCAATGTGTGTGGGTAGAATATATATCCCACGGGGGTAAAATTGAAAAAAGTTGAACAAATGTTTTTTTGGACTTAGTCATTTTTCCGGCGTTTATCAGACTTTCAGATAGGGGAAATGTCAGTGAGCATTCCGATTTCAGTTCCAGAGTGATTCGCTCAATGAGTCCTTGATATTTAGTCGTTTTCAGCCAATTTTCTGGATTTTTGAAAATTTCACTTTTTTGTGAAAATATCCACTAAATGAGAGAATAATATGTGTGAGGGTACCCCAGGAGAGTTTCAAATGTGTGTGGGTAGAATATATATCCCATGGGGGTAAAATTGAAAAAATTTGAAAAAAATTTTTTTTGGACTTAGTAATTTTTCCGGCGTTTATCAGACTTTCAGATAGGGCAAATGTCAGTGAACGTTCCGATTTCAGTTCCAGAGCGATTCGCCCAATGAGTCTTTGATATTTAGTCGTTTTCAGCCAATTTTCTGGATTTGTTGAAAATTTCACTTTTTTGTGAAAATATCCACTAAATGAGGGAATAATATGTGTGAGGGTACCCCAGGAGAGTTCCAAATGTGTGTGGGTAGAATATATATCCCACGGGGGTAAAATTAAAAAAAGTTGAAAAAAATTGTTTTTTGGACTTAGTCATTTTATCGGCGTTTATCAGACTTTCAGATAGGGGAAATGTGAGTGAGCGTTCCGATTTCAATTCCAGAGCGATTCACCCAATGAGTCCTTGATATTTAGTCATTTTCAGCCAATATTCTGGATTTTTGAAAATTTCACTTTTTTGTGAAAATATCCACTAAATGAGGGAATAATATGTGTGAGGGTACCCCAGGAGAGTTCCAAATGTGTGTGGGTAGAATATATATCCCACAAGGGGAAAATTGAAAAAAGTTGAAAAAAAATTTTTTTTTGGACTTAGTCATTTTTCCGGCGTTTATCAGACTTTCAGATAGGGCAAATGTCAGTGAACGTTCCGATTTCAGTTCCAGAGCGATTCGCCCAATGAGTCTTTGATATTTAGTCGTTTTCAGCCAATTTTCTGGATTTGTTGAAAATTTCACTTTTTTGTGAAAATATCCACTAATTGAGGGAATAATATGTGTGAGGGTACCCCAGGAGAATTCCAAATGTGTGTGGGTAGAATATATATCCCACGGGGGTAAAATTGAAAAAAATTTGAACAAATTTTTTTTTGGACTTAGTCATTTTTCCTGCGTTTATCAGACTTTCAGATAGGGGAAATGTCAGTGAGCGTTCCGAATTCAGTTCCAGAGCAATTTGCCCAATGAATCCTTGATATTTAGTCGTTTTCAGCCAATTTTCTGGATTTTTGAAAATTTCACTTTTTTGTGAAAATATCCACTAAATGAGGGAATAATATGTGTGAGGGTACCCCAGGAGAGTTCCCAATGTGTGTGGGTAGAATATGTATCCCACGGGGGTAAAATTGAAAAAAGTTGAACAAATGTTTTTTTGGACTTAGTCATTTTTCCGGCGTTTATCAGACTTTCAGATAGGGGAAATGTCAGTGAGCATTCCGATTTCAGTTCCAGAGTGATTCGCTCAATGAGTCCTTGATATTTAGTCGTTTTCAGCCAATTTTCTGGATTTTTGAAAATTTCACTTTTTTGTGAAAATATCCACTAAATGAGAGAATAATATGTGTGAGGGTACCCGAGGAGAGTTTCAAATGTGTGTGGGTAGAATATATATCCCATGGGGGTAAAATTGAAAAAAGTTGAAAAAAATTTTTTTTGGACTTAGTAATTTTTCCGGCGTTTATCAGACTTTCAGATAGGGCAAATGTCAGTGAACGTTCCGATTTCAGTTCCAGAGCGATTCGCCCAATGAGTCTTTGATATTTAGTCGTTTTCAGCCAATTTTCTGGATTTGTTGAAAATTTCACTTTTTTGTGAAAATATCCACTAAATGAGGGAATAATATGTGTGAGGGTACCCCAGGAGAGTTCCAAATGTGTGTGGGTAGAATATATATCCCACGGGGGTAAAATTAAAAAAAGTTGAAAAAAATTGTTTTTTGGACTTAGTCATTTTATCGGCGTTTATCAGACTTTCAGATAGGGGAAATGTGAGTGAGCGTTCCGATTTCAGTTCCAGAGCGATTCACCCAATGAGTCCTTGATATTTAGTCATTTTCAGCCAATATTCTGGATTTTTGAAAATTTCACTTTTTTGTGAAAATATCCACTAAATGAGGGAATAATATGTGTGAGGGTTCCCCAGGAGAGTTCCAAATGTGTGTGGGTAGAATATATATCCCACGGGGGTAAAATTGAAAAAAATTTGAACAAATTTTTTTTTGGACTTAGTCATTTTTCCTGCGTTTATCAGACTTTCAGATAGGGAAAATGTCAGTGATCATTCCGATTTCAGTTCCAGAGCAATTCGCCCAATGAATCCTTGATATTTAGTTGTTTTCAGCCAATTTTCTGGAATTTTTTAAAATTTCAATTTTTTGTGAAAATATCTACTAAATGAGGGAATAATATGTGTGAGGGTTCCCCAGGAGAGTTCCAAATGTGTGTGGGTAGAATATATATCCCACGGGGGCAAAATTGAAAAAAGTTGAACAAATTTTTTTTTGGACTTAGTCATTTTTCCTGCGTTTATCAGACTTTCAGATAGGGGAAATGTCAGTGAGCGTTCCGAATTCAGTTCCAGAGCAATTTGCCCAATGAATCCTTGATATTTAGTCGTTTTCAGCCAATTTTCTGGATTTTTGAAAATTTCACTTTTTTGTGAAAATATCCACTAAATGAGGGAATAATATGTGTGAGGGTACCCCAGGAGAGTTCCCAATGTGTGTGGGTAGAATATATATCCCACGGGGGTAAAATTGAAAAAAGTTGAACAAATGTTTTTTTGGACTTAGTCATTTTTCCGGCGTTTATCAGACTTTCAGATAGGGGAAATGTCAGTGAGCATTCCGATTTCAGTTCCAGAGTGATTCGCTCAATGAGTCCTTGATATTTAGTCGTTTTCAGCCAATTTTCTGGATTTTTGAAAATTTCACTTTTTTGTGAAAATATCCACTAAATGAGAGAATAATATGTGTGAGGGTACCCCAGGAGAGTTCCAAATGTGTGTGTGTAGAATATATATCCCACGGGGGTAAAATTGAAAAAAATTGAGAAAATTTTTTTTTTGGACTTAGTCATTTTTCCGGCATTTATCAGACTTTCAGATAGGGTAAATGTCAGTGAGCGTTCCGATTTCAGTTCCAGAGCGATTTGCCCAATGACTCCTTGATATTTAGTCGTTTTCAGCCAGTTTTCTGGATTTTTGAAAATTTCACTTTTTTTGTGAAAATATCCACTAAATGAGGGAATATTATGCGTGAGGGTACCCCAGGAGAGTTTCAAATGTGTGTGGGTAGAATATATATCCCATGGGGGTAAAATTGAAAAAAGTTGAAAAAAATTTTTTTTGGACTTAGTAATTTTTCCGGCGTTTATCAGACTTTCAGATAGGGCAAATGTCAGTGAACGTTCCGATTTCAGTTCCAGAGCGATTCGCCCAATGAGTCCTTGATATTTAGTCATTTTCAGCCAATATTCTGGATTTTTGAAAATTTCACTTTTTTGTGAAAATATCCACTAAATGAGGGAATAATATGTGTGAGGGTACCCCAGGAGAGTTCCAAATGTGTCTGGGTAGAATATATATCCCACGGGGTAAAATTGAAAAAAGTTTAAAAAAATTTTTTTTTGGACTTAGTCATTTTTCCGGCGTTTATCAGACTTTCAGATAGGGGAAATGTCAGTGAGCGTTCCGATTTCAGTTCCAGAGCAATTTGCCCAATGAATCCTTGATATTTAGTCGTTTTCAGCCAATTTTCTGGATTTTTGAAAATTTCACTTTTTTGTGAAAATATCCACTAAATGAGGGAATAATATGTGTGAGGGTACCCCAGGAGAGTTCCAAATGTGTGTGGGTAGAATATAAATCCCACCTGGGTAAAATTGAAATCAGTTGAAAAAAATTTTTTTTTGCACTTAGTCATTTTTCCGGCGTTTATCAGACTTTCAGTTAGCGGAAATGTCAGTAAGCGTTCTGATTTCAGATCCAGAGTGATTCGCTCAATGAGTCCTTGATATTTAGTCGTTTTCAGCCAATTTTCTGGATTTGTTGAAAATTTCACTTTTTTGTGAAAATATCCACTAAATGAGGGAAAATATATGTGTGAGGGTACCCCAGGAGAGTTCCAAATGTGTGTGGGTAGAATATATATCCCACGGGGGTAAAATTGAAAAAAGTTCAAAAAAATTTTTTTTTAGACGTTCCGATTTCAGTTCCAGAGCGCTTCGCCCAATGAGTCCTTGATATTTAGTCGTTTTCAGCCAATATTTTGGATTTTTGAAAATTTCACTTTTTTGTGAAAATATCCACTAATTGAGGGAATAATATGTGTGAGGGTACCCCAGTAGAGTTCTAAATGTGTGTGGGTAGAATATATATCAAACGGGGGTAAAATTGAAAAAAGTTGAAAAAAAATTTTTCTTGGACTTAGTCTCTTTTCCGGCGTTTATCAGACTTTCAGATAGGGGAAATGTCAGTGAGCGTTCTGATTTCAGTTCCAGAGCGATTCGCCCAATGAGTCTTTGATATTTAGTCATTTTCAGCCAATTTTCGGGATTTTTTGAAAATTTCACTTTTTTGTAAAAATATCCACTAAATGAGGGAATGATATGTGTGAGGGTACCCCAGGAGAGTTCCAAATGTGTGTGGGTAGAATATATATCCCACGGGGGTAAAATTAAAAAAAGTTGAAAACAATTTTTTTTTGGACTTAGTCATTTTTCAGGCGTTTATCAGAATTTCACAGAGGGGAAATGTCAGTGAACATTCCGATTTCAGGTCCAGAGTGATTCGCCCAATGAGTCCTTGATATTTAGTCGTTTTCAGCAAATTTTCTGGATTTTTGAAAATTTTACTTTTTTGTGAAAATATCCACTAAATGAGGGAATAATCTGTGTGAGGGTACCCCAGGAGAGTTCCAAATGTGTGTGGGTAGAACATATATCCCACGGGGGTAAAATTGAAAAAAGTTGAAAACATTTTTTTCTTGGACTTAGTCATTTTTCTGGCGTTTATCAGACTTTCAGATAGGGGAAATGTGAGAGAGCATTCCGATTTCAGTTCCAGAGCGATTCGCCCATTGAGTCTTTGATATTTAGTCATTTTCAGCCAATTTTCTGGATTTTTGAAAATTTCACTTTTTTTGTGAAAATATCCACTAAATGAGGGAATAATATGTGTGAGGGTACCCCAGGAGAGTTCCAAATGTGTGTGGGTAGAATATATATCCCACGGGGTAAAATTGAAAAAAGTTTAAAAATTTTTTATTTTGGACTTAGTCATTTTTCCGGCGTTTATCAGACTTTCAGATAGTGGAAATGTAAGTGAGCATTCCAATTTCAGTTCCAGAGCGATTCGCCCAATGAGTCCTTGATATTTAGTCGTTTTCAGCCAATTTTCTGGATTTTTTGCAAATTTCACTTTTTTGTGAAAATATCCACTAAATGAGGGAATAGTATGTGTGAGGGTACCCCAGGAGAGTTCCAAATGTGTGTGGGTAGAATATATATCCCACGGGGGTAAAATTAAAAAAAGTTGAAAACAATTTTTTTTTGGACTTAGTCATTTTTCCGGCGTTTATCAGACTTTCAGATAGGGGAAATGTCAGTGAGCTTTCCGATTTCAGCTACAGAGCGATTCGCCCAATGAGTCCTTCATATTTAGTCATTTTCAGCCAATTTTCTGGATTTTTGAAAATTTCACTTTTTTGTGAAAATATCCACTAAATGAGGGAATAACATGTGTGAGGGTACCCCAGGAGAGTTCCAAATGTGTGTGGGTAGAATATATATCCCACGGGGGTAAAATTGGAAAAAGTTGAAAACATTTTTTTCTTGGACTTAGTCATTTTTCCGGCATTTATCAGACTTTCAGATAGGGGAAATGTCAGTGAGCGTTACGATTTCAGTTCCAGAGTGATTCGCCCCATTAGTCCTTGATATTTAGTCGTTTTAAGCCAATTTTCTGGATTTTTGAAAATTTCACTTTTTTGTGAAAATATCGACTAAATGAGGGAATAATATGTGTGAGGGTACCCCAGGAGAGTTCCAAATGTGTGTGGGTAGAATATATATCCCACGGGGGTAAAATTAAAAAAAGTTGAAAACAATTTTTTTTTCGAATAAGTCATTTTTCCGGCGTTTATCAGACTTTCACAGAGGGGAAATGTCAGTGA
Source organism: Phyllobates terribilis (assembly GCF_046119375.1). Lineage (NCBI taxonomy): Eukaryota > Metazoa > Chordata > Amphibia > Anura > Dendrobatidae > Phyllobates > Phyllobates terribilis. The sequence goes on along the minus strand of NW_027362775.1, from coordinate 14,290,051 downwards.
GCTTTCCGATTTCAGTTCCAGAGCGATTCGCCCAATGAATCTTTGATATTTAGTCATTTTCAGCCAATTTTCTGGATTTTTTGAAAATTTCACTTTTTTGAGAAAATATCCACTAAATGAGGGAATATTATGTGTGAGGGTACCCCAGGAGAGTTCCAAATGTGTGTGGGTAGAATATATATCCCACGGGGGTAAAATTGAAAAAAATTGAAAAAAAAATTTTTTTCTTGGACTTAGTCATTTTTCCGGCGTTTATCAAACTTTCAGATAGGGGAAATGTCAGTGAGCATTACAATTTCAGTTCCAGAGCGATTAGCCCAATGAGTCCTTGATATTTAGTCGTTTTCAGCCAATTTTCTGGATTTTTTGAAAATTTCACTTTTTTGTGAAAATATCCACTAAATGAGGGAATAATATGTGTGAGGGTACCCCAGGAGAGTTCCAAATGTGTGTGGGTAGAATATATTCCACGGGGGTAAAATTGAAAAAAGTTAAAAAAAATTTTTTATTGGACTTAGTCATTTTTCCGGCATTTATGAGACTTTCAGATAGGGGAAATGTCAGTGAGCTTTCCGATTTCAGTTCCAGAGCGATTCGCACAATGAATCTTTGATATTTAGTCATTTTCAGCCAATTTTCTGGATTTTTTGAAAATTTCACTTTTTTGTGAAAATATCCACTAAAGGAGGGAATAATATGTGTGACGGTACCCCAGGAGAGTTCCAAATGTGTGTGGGTAGAATATATATTCCACAGTGGTAAAATTGAAAAAAGTTGAACAAATTTTTTTTTGGACTTAGTCACTTTTCCGGCGTTTATCAGACTTTCAGATAGGGCAAATGTCAGTGAGCGTTCCGATTTCAGTTCCAGAGCGATTCGCCCAATGAGTCCTTGATATTTAGTCGTTTTCAGCCAATTTTCTGGATTTTTTGAAAATTTCACTTTTTTGTGAAAATATCCACTAAATGAGGGAATATTATGTGTGAGGGTACCCCAGGAGAGTTCCAAATGTGTGTGGGTAGAATATATATCCCACGGGGGTAAAATTGAAAAAAGTTGAAAAAATTTTTTTTTTGACTTAGTCATTTTTCCGGCATTTGTCAGACTTTCAGATTGGGGAATTGTCAGTGAGCATTCCGATTTCAGTTCCAGAGCGATTCACCCAATGAGTCCTTGATATTTTGTCGTTTTTAGCCAATTTTCTGGATTTTTGAAAATTTCACTTTTTTGTGAAAATATCCACTAAATGAGGGAAGAATATGTGTGAGGGTACCCCAGGAGAGTTCCAAATGTGTATGGGTAGAATATATATCCCACGGGGTAAAATTTAAAAAAGTTGAACAAATTTTTTTTTTGGACTTAGTCACTTTTCCGGCGTTTATCAGACTTTCAGATAGGGGAAATGTCAATGAGCATTCCGATTTCAGTTCCAGAGTGATTCGCCCAATGAGTCCTTGATATTTAGTCATTTTCAGCCAATTTTCTGGATTTTTGAAAATTTTACTTTTTTGTGAAAATATCCACTAAATGAGGGAATAATATGTATGAGGGTACCCCAGGAGAGTTCCAAATGTGTGTGGGTAGAATATATATCCCACGGGGGTAAAATTGAATAAAGTTTAAAAAATTATTTTTTTTTGGACTTAGTCATTTTTCCAGCGTTTATCAGACTTTCAGATAGGGCAAATGTCAGTGAGCGTTCCGATTTCAGTTCCAGAGCGATTCGCCCAATGAGTCCTTGATATTTAGTCGTTTTCAGCCAATTTTCTGGATTTTTGAAAATTTCACTTTTTTGTGAAAATATCCACTAAATGAGGGAATATTATGTGTGAGGGTACCCCAGGAGAGTTCCAAATGTGTGTGGGTAGAATATATATCCCACGGGGGTAAAATTGAAAAAAGTTGAAAAAATTTTTTTCTTGGACTTAGTCATTTTTCCGGCATTTATCAGACTTTCAGATAGGGGAAATGTCAGTGAGTGTTCCGATTTCAGTTCCAGAGTGATTCGCCCCATTAGTCCTTGATATTTAGTCGTTTTCAGCCAATTTTGTGAATTTTTGAAAATTTCACTTTTTTGTGAAAATATCCACTAAATGAAGGAATATTATGTGTGATGGTACCCCAGGAGAGTTCCAAATGTGTGTGGGTAGAATATATATCCCACGGGGTAAAATTTAAAAAAGTTGAACAAATTTTTTTTTGGACTTAGTCACTTTTCCGGCGTTTATCAGACTTTCAGATAGGGGAAATGTCAATGAGCATTCCGATTTCAGTTCCAGAGTGATTCGCCCAATGAGTCCTTGATATTTAGTCATTTTCAGCCAATTTTCTGGATTTTTGAAAATTTCACTTTTTTGTGAAAATATCCACTAAATGAGGGAATAATATGTATGAGGGTACCCCAGGAGAGTTCCAAATGTGTGTGGGTAGAATATATATCCCACAGGGGTAAAATTGAAAAAAGTTGAACAAATTTTTTTTTGGACTTAGTCACTTTTCCGGCGTTTATCAGACTTTCAGATAGGGGAAATGTGAGTGAGCGTTCCGATTTCAGTTTCAGAGCGATTCGCCCAATGAGTCCTTGATATTTAGTCGTTTTCAGCCAATTTTCTGGATTTTTGAAAATTTCACTTTTTTGTGAAAATATCCACTAAATGAGGGAATAATATGTGTGAGGGTACCCCAGGAGAGTTCCAAATGTGTGTGGGTAGAATATATATCCCACGGGGGGAAATTGAAAAAAGTTGAAAAAATTTTTTTCTTGGACTTAGTCATTTTTACGGGTTTTATCATACTTTCAGATAGGGTAAATGTCAGTGAGCTTTCCGATTTCAGTTCCAGAGCGATTCGCACAATGAATCTTTGATATTTAGTCATTTTCAGCCAATTTTCTGGATTTTTTGAAAATTTCACTTTTTTGTGAAAATATCCACTAAAGGACGGAATAATATGTGTGACGGTACCCCAGGAGAGTTCCAAATGTGTGTGGGTAGAATATATATTCCACAGAGGTAAAATTGAAAAAAGTTGAACAAATTTTTTTTTGGACTTAGTCACTTTTCCGGCGTTTATCAGACTTTCAGATAGGGCAAATGTCAGTGAGCGTTCCGATTTCAGTTCCAGAGCGATTCGCCCAATGAGTCCTTGATATTTAGTCGTTTTCAGCCAATTTTCTGGATTTTTGAAAATTTTACTTTTTTGTGAAAATATCCACTAAATGAGGGAATAATATGTATGAGGGTACCCCAGGAGAGTTCCAAATGTGTGTGGGTAGAATATATATCCCACGGGGGTAAAATTGAATAAAGTTTAAAAAATTATTTTTTTTTGGACTTAGTCATTTTTCCAGCGTTTATCAGACTTTCAGATAGGGCAAATGTCAGTGAGCGTTCCGATTTCAGTTCCAGAGCGATTCGCCCAATGAGTCCTTGATATTTAGTCGTTTTCAGCCAATTTTCTGGATTTTTTGAAAATTTCACTTTTTTGTGAAAATATCCACTAAATGAGGGAATATTATGTGTGAGGGTACCCCAGGAGAGTTCCAAATGTGTGTGGGTAGAATATATATCCCACGGGGGAAAATTGAAAAAAGTTGAAAAAAAATTTTTCTTGGACTTAGTCATTTTTCCGGCGTTTATCAGACCTTCAGATAGGGGAAATGTCAGTGAGATTTCCGATTTCAGTTCCAGAGCGATTCGCACAATGAATCTTTGATATTTAGTCATTTTCAGCCAATTTTCTGGATTTTTTGAAAATTTCACTTTTTTGTAAAAATATCCACTAAATGAGGGAATAATATGTGTGAGGGTTCCCCCAGGAGGGTTCCAAATGTGTGTGGGTAGAATATATATCCCATAGGGGTAAAATTCAAAAAAGTTGAAAAAATTTTTTTCTTGGACTTAGTCATTTTTCCAGCGTTTATCAGACTTTCAGATAGGGGAAATGTCAGTGAGCTTTTCGATTTCAGTTCCAGAGCGATTCGCCCAATGAATCTTTGATATGTAGTCATTTTCAGCCAATTTTCTGGATTTTTTTAAAATTTCACTTTTTTGTGAAAATATCCACTAAATGAGGGAATAATATGTGTGAGGGTACCCCAGGAGAGTTCCAAATGTGTGTGGGCAGAATATATATCCCAATGGGGTAAAATTGAAAAAAGTTGAACAAATTTTTTTTTGGACTTAGTCACTTTTCCGGCGTTTATCAGACTTTCAGATAGGGGAAATGTGAGTGAGCGTTCCGATTTCAGTTCCAGAGCGATTCGTACAATGAGTCCTTGATATTTAGTCGTTTTCAGCCAATTTTCTGGATTTTTGAAAATTTCACTTTTTTGTGAAAATATCCACTAAATGAGGGAATAATATGTGTGAGGGTACCCCAGGAGAGTTCCAAATGTGTGTGGGTAGAATTTAGATCCCACGGGGGAAAATTGAAAAAAGTTGAAAAATTTTTTTTCTTGGACTTAGTCATTTTATCGGCGTTTATCAGACTTTCAGATGGGGAAATGTCAGTGAGCTTTCCGATTTCAGTTCCAGAGCGATTCGCCCAATGAATCTTGGATATTTAGTCATTTTCAGCCAATTTTCTGGATTTTTTGAAAATTTCACTTTTTTGTGAAAATATCCACTAAATGAGGGAATAATATGTGTGAGGGTACCCCAGGACAGTTCCAAATGTGTGTGGGTAGAATATATATCCCACAGGGGTAAAATTGAAAAAAGTTGAAAAATTTTTTTTTTTCGACTTAGTCATTTTTCCGGCGTTTATCAGACTTTCAGATAGGGGAAATGTCAGTGAGCATTCCAATTTCAGTTGCAGAGCGATTCGCCCAATGAGTCCTTGATATTTAGTCGTTTTCAGCCAATTTTCTGGATTTTTGAAAATTTCACTTTTTTGTGAAAATATCCACTAAATGAGGGAATAATATGTGTGAGGGTACCCCAGGAGAGTTCCAAATGTGTGTGGGTAGAATGTATATCCCACAATGGTAAAATTGAAAAAAGTTGAAAAAAATTTTTTCTTGGACTTAGTCATTTTTCCGGCGTTTATCAGACTTTCAGATAGGGGAAATGTGAGTGAGCGTTCCGATTTCAGTTCCAGAGCGATTCACCCAATGAGTCCTTGATATTTTGTCGTTTTAAGCCAATTTTCTGGATTTTTGAAAATTTCACTTTTTTGTGAAAATATCGACTAAATGAGGGAATAATATGTGTGAATGTACCCCAGGTGAGTTCCAAATGTGTGTGGGTAGAATATATATCCCACGGGGGTAAAATTGAAAAAAGTTGAAAAAATTTTTTTTTTGGACTTAGTTATTTTTCCGGCTTTTATCAGACTTTCAGAGAGGGAAAATGTCAGTGAGTGTTCCGATTTCAGTTCCAGAGCGATTCGCCCCATGAGTCCTTGATATTTAGTCGTTTTCAGCCAATTTTCTGGATTTTTGAAAATTTCACTTTTTTGTGAAAATATCCACTAAATGAGGGAATAATATGTGTGAGGGTACCCCAGGAGAGTTCCAAATGTGTGTGGGTAGAATATATATCCCCCGGGGGTAAAATTGAAAAAAGTTGAAAAAAATTTTTTCTTGGACTTAGTCATTTTTCCAGCGTTTATCAGACTTTCAGATAGGGGAAATGTCAGTGAGCGTTCCGATTTCAGTTCCAGAGCAATTCGCCCAATGAGTCCTTGATATTTAGTCGTTTTCAGCCAATTTTCTGGATTTTTGAAAATTTCACTTTTTTGTGAAAATATCGACTAAATGAGGGAATAATATGTGTGAGGGTACCCCAGGAGAGTTCCAAATGTGTGTGGGTAGAATATATATCCCCCGGGGGTAAAATTGAAAAAAGTTGAAAAATTTTTTTTCTTGAACTTAGTCATTTTTCCGGCGTTTATCAGACTTTCAGATAGGGGAAATGTCAGTGAGCGTTCCGATTTCAGTTCCAGAGCAATTCGCCCAATGAGTCCTTGATATTTAGTCGTTTTCAGCCAATTTTCTGGATTTTTGAAAATTTCACTTTTTTGTGAAAATATCGACTAAATGAGGGAATAATATGTGTGAGGGTACCCCAGGAGAGTTCCAAATGTGTGTGGGTAGAATATATATCCCACAGGGGTAAAATTCATAAAAGTTGAAAAAAATTTTTTCTTGGACTTAGTCATTTTTCCGGCGTTTATCAGACTTTCAGATAGGGCAAATGTCAGTGAGCGTTCCGATTTCAGTTCCAGAGCGATTCGCCCAATGAGTCCTTGATATTTAGTCGTTTTCAGCCAATTTCCTGGATTTTTGAAAATTTCACTTTTTTGTGAAAATATCCACTAAATGAGGGAATAATATGTGTGAGGGTACCCCAGGAGAGTTCCAAATGTGTGTGGGTAGAATATATATCCCACGGGGGTAAAATTGAAAAAAGGTGAAATTTTTTTTTTTTTCGACTTAGTCATTTTTCCGGCGTTTATCAGACTTTCAGATAGGGGAAATGTCAGTGAGCTTTCCGATTTCAGTTCCAGAGCGATTCGCCCAATGAATCTTTGATATTTAGTCATTTTCAGCCAATTTTCTGGATTTTTTGAAAATTTCACTTTTTTGTGAAAATATCCACTAAATGAGGGAATAATATGTGTGAGGGTACCCCAGGAGAGTTCCAAATGTGTGTGGGTAGAATATATATCCCACGGGGTAAAATTGAAAAAAGTTGAAAAAAAATTTTTTTTGGACTTAGTTATTTTTCCGGCTTTTATCAGACTTTCAGAGAGGGGAAATGTCCGTGAGTGTTCCGATTTCAGTTCCAGAGCGTTTCGCCCCATGAGTCCTTGATATTTAGTCGTTTTCAGCCAATTTTCTGGATTTTTTAAAATTTCACTTTTTTGTGAAAATATCCACTAAATGAGGGAATAATATGTGTGAGGGTACCCCAGGAGAGTTCCAAATGTGTGTGGGTAGAATATATATCCCACGGGGGTAAAATTGAAATAAGTTGAAAACATTTTTTTTTTGGACTTAGTCATTTTTCCGGCGTTTATCAGACTTTCATTTAGGGCAAATGTCAGTGAGCGTTCCGATTTCAGTTCCAGAGCGATTCGCCCAATGAGTCCTTGATATTTAGTCGTTTTCAGCCAATTTTTTGGATTTTTTGAAAATATCACTTTTTTGTAAAAATATCCACTAAATGAGGGAATAATATGTGTGAGGGTACCCCAGGAGAGTTCCAAATGTGTGTGGGTAAAATATATATCCTACGGGGGTAAAATTAAAAAAGTTGAAAAAAATTTTTTTTTGGACTTAGTCATTTTTCCGGCATTTATCAGACTTTCAGATAGGGGAAATGTGAGTGAGCGTTCCGATTTCAGTTCCAGAGCGATTCGCCCAATGAGTCCTTGATATTTAGTCATTTTCTGCCAATTTTCTGGATTTTTTGAAAATTTCACTTTTTTGTGAAAATATCCACTAAATGAGGGAATAATATGTGTGAGGGTACCCCAGGAGGGTTCCAAATGTGTGTGGGTAGAATATATATCCCACGGGGGTAAAATTGAAAAAAGTTTAAAAAATTTTTTTCTTGGACTTAGTCATTTTTCTGGCGTTTATCAGACTTTCAGAGAGGGGAAATGTGAGTGAGCGTTCCGATTTCAGTTCCAGAGCGATTCGCCCAATGAGTCTTTGATATTTAGTCATTTTCAGCCAATTTTCTGGATTTTTTGAAAATTTCATTTTTAGGTGAAAATATCCACTAAATGAGGGAATAATATGTGTGAAGGTACCCCAGGAGGGTTCCAAATGTGTGTGGGTAGAATATATATCCCACGGGGGTAAAATTGAAAAAAGTTGAAAACATTTTTTTCTTGGACTTAGTCATTTTTCCGGCATTTATCAGACTTTCAGATAGGCGAAATGTGAGTGAGCGTTCCGAATTCTGTTCCAGAGTGATTCGCCCAATGAGTCCTTGATATTTAGTCGTTTTCAGCCAATTTTCTGGATTTTTGAAAATTTCACTTTTTTGTGAAAATATCGACTAAATGAGGGAATAATATGTGTGAGGGTACCCCAGGAGAGTTCCAAATGTGTGTGGGTAGAATATATATCCCACAGGGGTAAAATTCATAAAAGTTGAAAAAAATTTTTTCTTGGACTTAGTCATTTTTCCGGCGTTTATCAGACTTTCAGATAGGGCAAATGTCAGTGAGCGTTCCGATTTCAGTTCCAGAGTGATTCGCCCAATGAGTCCTTGATATTTAGTCGTTTTCAGCCAATTTCCTGGATTTTTGAAAATTTCACTTTTTTGTGAAAATATCGACTAAATGAGGGAATAATATGTGTGAGGGTACCCCAGGAGAGTTCCAAATGTGTGTTAGTAGAATATATATCCCACGGGGGTAAAATTGAAAAAAGATGAAAATTTTTTTTTTTTCGACTTAGTCATTTTTCCGGCGTTTATCAGACTTTCAGATAGGGGAAATGTCAGTGAGCTTTCCGATTTCAGTTCCAGAGCGATTCGCCCAATGAATCTTTGATATTTAGTCATTTTCAGCCAATTTTCTGGATTTTTTGAAAATTTCATTTTTAGGTGAAAATATCCACTAAATGAGGGAATAATATGTGTGAGGGTACCCCAGGAGAGTTCCAAATGTGTGTGGGTAGAATATATATCCCACAGGGGTAAAATTCATAAAAGTAGAAAAAAAATTTTTCTTGGACTTAGTCATTTTTCCGGCGTTTATCAGACTTTCAGATAGGGCAAATGTCAGTGAGCGTTCCGATTTCAGTTCCAGAGCGATTCGCCCATTGAGTCTTTGATATTTAGTCATTTTCAGCCAATTTTCTGGATTTTTGAAAATTTCACTTTTTTTGTGAAAATATCCACTAAATGAGGGAATAATATGTGTGAGGGTACCCCAGGAGAGTTCCAAATGTGTGTGGGTAGAATATATATCCCACGGGGTAAAATTGAAAAAAGTTTAAAAATTTTTTATTTTGGACTTAGTCATTTTTCCGGCGTTTATCAGACTTTCAGATAGTGGAAATGTAAGTGAGCATTCCAATTTCAGTTCCAGAGCGATTCGCCCAATGAGTCCTTGATATTTAGTCGTTTTCAGCCAATTTTCTGGATTTTTTGCAAATTTCACTTTTTTGTGAAAATATCCACTAAATGAGGGAATAGTATGTGTGAGGGTACCCCAGGAGAGTTCCAAATGTGTGTGGGTAGAATATATATCCCACGGGGGTAAAATTAAAAAAAGTTGAAAACAATTTTTTTTTGGACTTAGTCATTTTTCCGGCGTTTATCAGACTTTCAGATAGGGGAAATGTCAGTGAGCTTTCCGATTTCAGCTACAGAGCGATTCGCCCAATGAGTCCTTCATATTTAGTCATTTTCAGCCAATTTTCTGGATTTTTGAAAATTTCACTTTTTTGTGAAAATATCCACTAAATGAGGGAATAACATGTGTGAGGGTACCCCAGGAGAGTTCCAAATGTGTGTGGGTAGAATATATATCCCACGGGGGTAAAATTGGAAAAAGTTGAAAACATTTTTTTCTTGGACTTAGTCATTTTTCCGGCATTTATCAGACTTTCAGATAGGGGAAATGTCAGTGAGCGTTACGATTTCAGTTCCAGAGTGATTCGCCCCATTAGTCCTTGATATTTAGTCGTTTTAAGCCAATTTTCTGGATTTTTGAAAATTTCACTTTTTTGTGAAAATATCGACTAAATGAGGGAATAATATGTGTGAGGGTACCCCAGGAGAGTTCCAAATGTGTGTGGGTAGAATATATATCCCACGGGGGTAAAATTAAAAAAAGTTGAAAACAATTTTTTTTTCGAATAAGTCATTTTTCCGGCGTTTATCAGACTTTCACAGAGGGGAAATGTCAGTGAGCTTTCCGATTTCAGTTCCAGAGCGATTCGCCCAATGAATCTTTGATATTTAGTCATTTTCAGCCAATTTTCTGGATTTTTTGAAAATTTCACTTTTTTGTGAAAATATCCACTAAATGAGGGAATAATATGTGTGAGGGTACCCCAGGAGAGTTCCAAATGTGTGTGGGTAGAATATATATCCCACGGGGGTAAAATTGAAAAAAGTTAAAAAAAAATTTTATTGGACTTAGTCATTTTTCCGGCATTTATGAGACTTTCAGATAGGGGAAATGTGAGTGAGCGTTCCGATTTCAGTTCCAGAGCGATTCGCCCAATGAGTCCTTGATATTTAGTCGTTTTCAGCCAATTTTCTGGATTTTTGAAAATTTCACTTTTTTGTGAAAATATCCACTAAATGAGGGAATAATATGTGTGAGGGTACCCCAGGAGAGTTCCAAATGTGTGTGGGTAGAATATATATCCCACGGGGGAAAATTGAAAAAAGTTGAAAAATTTTTTTTCTTGGACTTAGTCATTTTTACGGGTTTTATCATACTTTCAGATAGGGGAAATGTCAGTGAGCTTTCCGATTTCAGTTCCAGAGCGATTCGCACAATGAATCTTTGATATTTAGTCATTTTCAGCCAATTTTCTGGATTTTTTGAAAATTTCACTTTTTTGTGAAAATATCCACTAAAGGAGGGAATAATATGTGTGACGGTACCCCAGGAGAGTTCCAAATGTGTGTGGGTAGAATATATATTCCACAGTGGTAAAATTGAAAAAAGTTGAACAAATTTTTTTTTGGACTTAGTCACTTTTCCGGCGTTTATCAGACTTTCAGATAGGGCAAATGTCAGTGAGCGCTCCGATTTCAGTTCCAGAGCGATTCACCCAATGAGTCCTTGATATTTTGTCGTTTTTAGCCAATTTTCTGGATTTTTGAAAATTTCACTTTTTTGTGAAAATATCCACTAAATGAGGGAACAATATGTGTGAGGGTACCCCAGGAGAGTTCCAAATGTGTATGGGTAGAATATATATCCCACGGGGTAAAATTTAAAAAAGTTGAACAAATTTTTTTTTTGGACTTAGTCACTTTTCCGGCGTTTATCAGACTTTCAGATAGGGGAAATGTCAATGAGCATTCCGATTTCAGTTCCAGAGTGATTCGCCCAATGAGTCCTTGATATTTAGTCATTTTCAGCCAATTTTCTGGATTTTTGAAAATTTTACTTTTTTGTGAAAATATCCACTAAATGAGGGAATAATATGTATGAGGGTACCCCAGGAGAGTTCCAAATGTGTGTGGGTAGAATATATATCCCACGGGGGTAAAATTGAATAAAGTTTAAAAAATTATTTTTTTTTGGACTTAGTCATTTTTCCAGCGTTTATCAGACTTTCAGATAGGGCAAATGTCAGTGAGCGTTCCGATTTCAGTTCCAGAGCGATTCGCCCAATGAGTCCTTGATATTTAGTCGTTTTCAGCCAATTTTCTGGATTTTTGAAAATTTCACTTTTTTGTGAAAATATCCACTAAATGAGGGAATATTATGTGTGAGGGTACCCCAGGAGAGTTCCAAATGTGTGTGGGTAGAATATATATCCCACGGGGGTAAAATTGAAAAAAGTTGAAAAAAATTTTTTCTTGGACTTAGTCATTTTTCTGGCATTTATCAGACTTTCAGATAGGGGAAATGTCAGTGAGCGTTCCGATTTCAGTTCCAGAGCGATTCGCCCAATGAATCTTTGATATTTAGTCATTTTCAGCCAATTTTCTGGATTTTTTGAAAATTTCACTTTTTTGTGAAAATATCCACTAAATGAGGGAATAATATGTGTGAGGGTACCCCAGGAGAGTTCCAAATGTGTGTGGGTAGAATATATATCCCACGGGGGTAAAATTGAAAAAAGTTAAAAAAAAATTTTATTGGACTTAGTCATTTTTCCGGCATTTATGAGACTTTCAGATAGGGGAAATGTGAGTGAGCGTTCCGATTTCAGTTCCAGAGCGATTCGCCCAATGAGTCCTTGATATTTAGTCGTTTTCAGCCAATTTTCTGGATTTTTGAAAATTTCACTTTTTTGTGAAAATATCCACTAAATGAGGGAATAATATGTGTGAGGGTACCCCAGGAGAGTTCCAAATGTGTGTGGGTAGAATATATATCCCACGGGGGAAAATTGAAAAAAGTTGAAAAAATTTTTTTCTTGGACTTAGTCATTTTTACGGGTTTTATCATACTTTCAGATAGGGGAAATGTCAGTGAGCTTTCCGATTTCAGTTCCAGAGCGATTCGCACAATGAATCTTTGATATTTAGTCATTTTCAGCCAATTTTCTGGATTTTTTGAAAATTTCACTTTTTTGTGAAAATATCCACTAAAGGAGGGAATAATATGTGTGACGGTACCCCAGGAGAGTTCCAAATGTGTGTGGGTAGAATATATATTCCACAGTGGTAAAATTGAAAAAAGTTGAACAAATTTTTTTTTGGACTTAGTCACTTTTCCGGCGTTTATCAGACTTTCAGATAGGGCAAATGTCAGTGAGCGCTCCGATTTCAGTTCCAGAGCGATTCACCCAATGAGTCCTTGATATTTTGTCGTTTTTAGCCAATTTTCTGGATTTTTGAAAATTTCACTTTTTTGTGAAAATATATACTAAATGAGGGAACAATATGTGTGAGGGTACCCCAGGAGAGTTCCAAATGTGTATGGGTAGAATATATATCCCACGGGGTAAAATTTAAAAAAGTTGAACAAATTTTTTTTTTGGACTTAGTCACTTTTCCGGCGTTTATCAGACTTTCAGATAGGGGAAATGTCAATGAGCATTCCGATTTCAGTTCCAGAGTGATTCGCCCAATGAGTCCTTGATATTTAGTCATTTTCAGCCAATTTTCTGGATTTTTGAAAATTTTACTTTTTTGTGAAAATATCCACTAAATGAGGGAATAATATGTATGAGGGTACCCCAGGAGAGTTCCAAATGTGTGTGGGTAGAATATATATCCCACGGGGGTAAAATTGAATAAAGTTGAAAAAATTTTTTTCTTGGACTTAGTCATTTTTCTGGCATTTATCAGACTTTCAGATAGGGGAAATGTCAGTGAGCGTTCCGATTTCAGTTCCAGAGCGATTCGCCCAATGAGTCTTTGATATTTAGTCATTTTCAGCCAATTTTCTGGATTTTTTGAAAATTTCATTTTTAGGTGAAAATATCCACTAAATGAGGGAATAATATGTGTGAAGGTACCCCAGGAGGGTTCCAAATGTGTGTGGGTAGAATATATATCCCACAGGGGTAAAATTGAAAAAAGTTGAAAACATTTTTTTCTTGGACTTAGTCATTTTTCCGGCATTTATCAGACTTTCAGATAGGCGAAATGTGAGTGAGCGTTCCGAATTCTGTTCCAGAGTGATTCGCCCAATGAGTCCTTGATATTTAGTCGTTTTCAGCCAATTTTCTGGATTTTTGAAAATTTCACTTTTTTGTGAAAATATCGACTAAATGAGGGAATAATATGTGTGAGGGTACCCCAGGAGAGTTCCAAATGTGTGTGGGTAGAATATATATCCCACAGGGGTAAAATTCATAAAAGTTGAAAAAAATTTTTTCTTGGACTTAGTCATTTTTCCGGCGTTTATCAGACTTTCAGATAGGGCAAATGTCAGTGAGCGTTCCGATTTCAGTTCCAGAGTGATTCGCCCAATGAGTCCTTGATATTTAGTCGTTTTCAGCCAATTTCCTGGATTTTTGAAAATTTCACTTTTTTGTGAAAATATCGACTAAATGAGGGAATAATATGTGTGAGGGTACCCCAGGAGAGTTCCAAATGTGTGTTAGTAGAATATATATCCCACGGGGGTAAAATTGAAAAAAGATGAAAATTTTTTTTTTTTCGACTTAGTCATTTTTCCGGCGTTTATCAGACTTTCAGATAGGGGAAATGTCAGTGAGCTTTCCGATTTCAGTTCCAGAGCGATTCGCCCAATGAATCTTTGATATTTAGTCATTTTCAGCCAATTTTCTGGATTTTTTGAAAATTTCATTTTTAGGTGAAAATATCCACTAAATGAGGGAATAATATGTGTGAGGGTACCCCAGGAGAGTTCCAAATGTGTGTGGGTAGAATATATATCCCACAGGGGTAAAATTCATAAAAGTAGAAAAAAAATTTTTCTTGGACTTAGTCATTTTTCCGGCGTTTATCAGACTTTCAGATAGGGCAAATGTCAGTGAGCGTTCCGATTTCAGTTCCAGAGCGATTCGCCCATTGAGTCTTTGATATTTAGTCATTTTCAGCCAATTTTCTGGATTTTTGAAAATTTCACTTTTTTTGTGAAAATATCCACTAAATGAGGGAATAATATGTGTGAGGGTACCCCAGGAGAGTTCCAAATGTGTGTGGGTAGAATATATATCCCACGGGGTAAAATTGAAAAAAGTTTAAATTTTTTTTATTTTGGACTTAGTCATTTTTCCGGCGTTTATCAGACTTTCAGATAGTGGAAATGTAAGTGAGCATTCCAATTTCAGTTCCAGAGCGATTCGCCCAATGAGTCCTTGATATTTAGTCGTTTTCAGCCAATTTTCTGGATTTTTTGCAAATTTCACTTTTTTGTGAAAATATCCACTAAATGAGGGAATAGTATGTGTGAGGGTACCCCAGGAGAGTTCCAAATGTGTGTGGGTAGAATATATATCCCACGGGGGTAAAATTAAAAAAAGTTGAAAACAATTTTTTTTTGGACTTAGTCATTTTTCCGGCGTTTATCAGACTTTCAGATAGGGGAAATGTCAGTGAGCTTTCCGATTTCAGCTACAGAGCGATTCGCCCAATGAGTCCTTCATATTTAGTCATTTTCAGCCAATTTTCTGGATTTTTGAAAATTTCACTTTTTTGTGAAAATATCCACTAAATGAGGGAATAACATGTGTGAGGGTACCCCAGGAGAGTTCCAAATGTGTGTGGGTAGAATATATATCCCACGGGGGTAAAATTGGAAAAAGTTGAAAACATTTTTTTCTTGGACTTAGTCATTTTTCCGGCATTTATCAGACTTTCAGATAGGGGAAATGTCAGTGAGCGTTACGATTTCAGTTCCAGAGTGATTCGCCCCATTAGTCCTTGATATTTAGTCGTTTTAAGCCAATTTTCTGGATTTTTGAAAATTTCACTTTTTTGTGAAAATATCGACTAAATGAGGGAATAATATGTGTGAGGGTACCCCAGGAGAGTTCCAAATGTGTGTGGGTAGAATATATATCCCACGGGGGTAAAATTAAAAAAAGTTGAAAACAATTTTTTTTTCGAATAAGTCATTTTTCCGGCGTTTATCAGACTTTCACAGAGGGGAAATGTCAGTGAGCTTTCCGATTTCAGTTCCAGAGCGATTCGCCCAATGAATCTTTGATATTTAGTCATTTTCAGCCAATTTTCTGGATTTTTTGAAAATTTCACTTTTTTGAGAAAATATCCACTAAATGAGGGAATATTATGTGTGAGGGTACCCCAGGAGAGTTCCAAATGTGTGTGGGTAGAATATATATCCCACGGGGGTAAAATTGAAAAAAGTTGAAAAAAAATTTTTTTTCTTGGACTTAGTCATTTTTCCGGCGTTTATCAAACTTTCAGATAGGGGAAATGTCAGTGAGCATTACAATTTCAGTTCCAGAGCGATTAGCCCAATGAGTCCTTGATATTTAGTCGTTTTCAGCCAATTTTCTGGATTTTTTGAAAATTTCACTTTTTTGTGAAAATATCCACTAAATGAGGGAATAATATGTGTGAGGGTACCCCAGGAGAGTTCCAAATGTGTGTGGGTAGAATATATATCCCACGGGGGTAAAATTGAAAAAAGTTAAAAAAAATTTTTTATTGGACTTAGTCATTTTTCCGGCATTTATGAGACTTTCAGATAGGGGAAATGTGAGTGAGCTTTCCGATTTCAGTTCCAGAGCGATTCGCACAATGAATCTTTGATATTTAGTCATTTTCAGCCAATTTTCTGGATTTTTTGAAAATTTCACTTTTTTGTGAAAATATCCACTAAAGGAGGGAATAATATGTGTGACGGTACCCCAGGAGAGTTCCAAATGTGTGTGGGTAGAATATATATTCCACAGTGGTAAAATTGAAAAAAGTTGAACAAATTTTTTTTTGGACTTAGTCACTTTTCCGGCGTTTATCAGACTTTCAGATAGGGCAAATGTCAGTGAGCGTTCCGATTTCAGTTCCAGAGCGATTCGCCCAATGAGTCCTTGATATTTAGTCGTTTTCAGCCAATTTTCTGGATTTTTTGAAAATTTCACTTTTTTGTGAAAATATCCACTAAATGAGGGAATATTATGTGTGAGGGTACCCCAGGAGAGTTCCAAATGTGTGTGGGTAGAATATATATCCCACGGGGGTAAAATTGAAAAAAGTTGAAAAAATTTTTTTTTTGACTTAGTAATTTTTCCGGCATTTGTCAGACTTTCAGATTGGGGAATTGTCAGTGAGCGTTCCGATTTCAGTTCCAGAGCGATTCACCCAATGAGTCCTTGATATTTTGTCGTTTTTAGCCAATTTTCTGGATTTTTGAAAATTTCACTTTTTTGTGAAAATATCCACTAAATGAGGGAACAATATGTGTGAGGGTACCCCAGGAGAGTTCCAAATGTGTATGGGTAGAATATATATCCCACGGGGTAAAATTTAAAAAAGTTGAACAAATTTTTTTTTTGGACTTAGTCACTTTTCCAGCGTTTATCAGACTTTCAGATAGGGGAAATGTCAATGAGCATTCCGATTTCAGTTCCAGAGTGATTCGCCCAATGAGTCCTTGATATTTAGTCATTTTCAGCCAATTTTCTGGATTTTTGAAAATTTTACTTTTTTGTGAAAATATCCACTAAATGAGGGAATAATATGTATGAGGGTACCCCAGGAGAGTTCCAAATGTGTGTGGGTAGAATATATATCCCACGGGGGTAAAATTGAATAAAGTTTAAAAAATTATTTTTTTTTGGACTTAGTCATTTTTCCAGCGTTTATCAGACTTTCAGATAGGGCAAATGTCAGTGAGCGTTCCGATTTCAGTTCCAGAGCGATTCGCCCAATGAGTCCTTGATATTTAGTCGTTTTCAGCCAATTTTCTGGATTTTTGAAAATTTCACTTTTTTGTGAAAATATCCACTAAATGAGGGAATAATATGTATGAGGGTACCCCAGGAGAGTTCCAAATGTGTGTGGGTAGAATATATATCCCACAGGGGTAAAATTGAAAAAAGTTGAACAAATTTTTTTTTGGACTTAGTCACTTTTCCGGCGTTTATCAGACTTTCAGATAGGGGAAATGTGAGTGAGCGTTCCGATTTCAGTTTCAGAGCGATTCGCCCAATGAGTCCTTGATATTTAGTCGTTTTCAGCCAATTTTCTGGATTTTTGAAAATTTCACTTTTTTGTGAAAATATCCACTAAATGAGGGAATAATATGTGTGAGGGTACCCCAGGAGAGTTCCAAATGTGTGTGGGTAGAATATATATCCCACGGGGGAAATTGAAAAAAGTTGAAAAAATTTTTTTCTTGGACTTAGTCATTTTTACGGGTTTTATCATACTTTCAGATAGGGGAAATGTCAGTGAGCTTTCCGATTTCAGTTCCAGAGTGATTCGCACAATGAATCTTTGATATTTAGTCATTTTCAGCCAATTTTCTGGATTTTTTGAAAATTTCACTTTTTTGTGAAAATATCCACTAAAGGACGGAATAATATGTGTGACGGTACCCCAGGAGAGTTCCAAATGTGTGTGGGTAGAATATATATTCCACAGAGGTAAAATTGAAAAAAGTTGAACAAATTTTTTTTTGGACTTAGTCACTTTTCCGGCGTTTATCAGACTTTCAGATAGGGCAAATGTCAGTGAGCGTTCCGATTTCAGTTCCAGAGCGATTCGCCCAATGAGTCCTTGATATTTAGTCGTTTTCAGCCAATTTTCTGGATTTTTTGAAAATTTCACTTTTTTGTGAAAATATCCACTAAATGAGGGAATATTATGTGTGAGGGTACCCCAGGAGAGTTCCAAATGTGTGTGGGTAGAATATATATCCCACGGGGGTAAAATTGAATAAAGTTTAAAAAATTATTTTTTTTTGGACTTAGTCATTTTTCCAGCGTTTATCAGACTTTCAGATAGGGCAAATGTCAGTGAGCGTTCCGATTTCAGTTCCAGAGCGATTCGCCCAATGAGTCCTTGATATTTAGTCGTTTTCAGCCAATTTTCTGGATTTTTTGAAAATTTCACTTTTTTGTGAAATTATCCACTAAATGAGGGAATATTATGTGTGAGGGTACCCCAGGAGAGTTCCAAATGTGTGTGGGTAGAATATATATCCCACGGGGGAAAATTGAAAAAAGTTGAAAAAAATTTTTTCTTGGACTTAGTCATTTTTCCGGCGTTTATCAGACCTTCAGATAGGGGAAATGTCAGTGAGATTTCCGATTTCAGTTCCAGAGCGATTCGCACAATGAATCTTTGATATTTAGTCATTTTCAGCCAATTTTCTGGATTTTTTGAAAATTTCACTTTTTTGTAAAAATATCCACTAAATGAGGGAATAATATGTGTGAGGGTACCCCAGGAGGGTTCCAAATGTGTGTGGGTAGAATATATATCCCATAGGGGTAAAATTCAAAAAAGTTGAAAAAATTTTTTTCTTGGACTTAGTCATTTTTCCAGCGTTTATCAGACTTTCAGATAGGGGAAATGTCCGTGAGCTTTCCGATTTCAGTTCCAGAGCGATTCGCCCAATAAATCTTTGATATGTAGTCATTTTCAGCCAATTTTCTGGATTTTTTTAAAATTTCACTTTTTTGTGAAAATATCCACTAAATGAGGGAATAATATGTGTGAGGGTACCCCAGGAGAGTTCCAAATGTGTGTGGGCAGAATATATATCCCAATGGGGTAAAATTGAAAAAAGTTGAACAAATTTTTTTTTGGACTTAGTCACTTTTCCGGCGTTTATCAGACTTTCAGATAGGGGAAATATGAGTGAGCGTTCCGATTTCAGTTCCAGAGCGATTCGTACAATGAGTCCTTGATATTTAGTCGTTTTCAGCCAATTTTCTGGATTTTTGAAAATTTCACTTTTTTGTGAAAATATCCACTAAATGAGGGAATAATATGTGTGAGGGTACCCCAGGAGAGTTCCAAATGTGTGTGGGTAGAATTTATATCCCACGGGGGAAAATTGAAAAAAGTTGAAAAATTTTTTTTCTTGGACTTAGTCATTTTATCGGCGTTTATCAGACTTTCAGATGGGGAAATGTCAGTGAGCTTTCCGATTTCAGTTCCAGAGCGATTCGCCCAATGAATCTTGGATATTTAGTCATTTTCAGCCAATTTTCTGGATTTTTTGAAAATTTCACTTTTTTGTGAAAATATCCACTAAATGAGGGAATAATATGTGTGAGGGTACCCCAGGAGAGTTCCAAATGTGTGTGGGTAGAATGTATATCCCACAATGGTAAAATTGAAAAAAGTTGAAAAAAATTTTTTCTTGGACTTAGTCATTTTTCCGGCGTTTATCAGACTTTCAGATAGGGGAAATGTGAGTGAGCGTTCCGATTTCAGTTCCAGAGCGATTCACCCAATGAGTCCTTGATATTTTGTCGTTTTAAGCCAATTTTCTGGATTTTTGAAAATTTCACTTTTTTGTGAAAATATCGACTAAATGAGGGAATAATATGTGTGAGGGTACCCCAGGTGAGTTCCAAATGTGTGTGGGTAGAATATATATCCCACGGGGGTAAAATTGAAAAAAGTTGAAAAAAATTTTTTTTTGGACTTAGTTATTTTTCCGGCTTTTATCAGACTTTCAGAGAGGGAAAATGTCAGTGAGTGTTCCGATTTCAGTTCCAGAGCGATTCGCCCCATGAGTCCTTGATATTTAGTCGTTTTCAGCCAATTTTCTGGATTTTTTAAAATTTCACTTTTTTGTGAAAATATCCACTAAATGAGGGAATAATATGTGTGAGGGTACCCCAGGAGAGTTCCAAATGTGTGTGGGTAGAATATATATCCCACGGGGGTAAAATTGAAATAAGTTGAAAACATTTTTTTTTTGGACTTAGTCATTTTTCCGGCGTTTATCAGACTTTCATTTAGGGCAAATGTCAGTGAGCGTTCCGATTTCAGTTCCAGAGCGATTCGCCCAATGAGTCCTTGATATTTAGTCGTTTTCAGCCAATTTTTTGGATTTTTTGAAAATATCACTTTTTTGTAAAAATATCCACTAAATGAGGGAATAATATGTGTGAGGGTACCCCAGGAGAGTTCCAAATGTGTGTGGGTAAAATATATATCCTACGGGGGTAAAATTAAAAAAGTTGAAAAAAATTTTTTTTTGGACTTAGTCATTTTTCCGGCATTTATCAGACTTTCAGATAGGGGAAATGTGAGTGAGCGTTCCGATTTCAGTTCCAGAGCGATTCGCCCAATGAGTCCTTGATATTTAGTCATTTTCTGCCAATTTTCTGGATTTTTTGAAAATTTCACTTTTTTGTGAAAATATCCACTAAATGAGGGAATAATATGTGTGAGGGTACCCCAGGAGGGTTCCAAATGTGTGTGGGTAGAATATATATCCCACGGGAGTAAAATTGAAAAAAGTTTAAAAAAAATTTTTCTTGGACTTAGTCATTTTTCTGGCGTTTATCAGACTTTCAGAGAGGGGAAATGTGAGTGAGCGTTCCGATTTCAGTTCCAGAGCGATTCGCCCAATGAGTCTTTGATATTTAGTCATTTTCAGCCAATTTTCTGGATTTTTTGAAAATTTCACTTTTTTGTGAAAATATCCACTAAATGAGGGAATAATATGTGTGAGGGTACCCCAGGAGGGTTCCAAATGTGTGTGGGTAGAATATATATCCCACGGGGGTAAAATTGAAAAAAGTTGAAAACATTTTTTTCTTGGACTTAGTCATTTTTCCGGCATTTATCAGACTTTCAGATAGGCGAAATGTGAGTGAGCGTTCCGAATTCTGTTCCAGAGTGATTCGCCCAATGAGTCCTTGATATTTAGTCGTTTTCAGCCAATTTTCTGGATTTTTGAAAATTTCACTTTTTTGTGAAAATATCGACTAAATGAGGGAATAATATGTGTGAGGGTACCCCAGGAGAGTTCCAAATGTGTGTGGGTAGAATATATATCCCACAGGGGTAAAATTCATAAAAGTTGAAAAAAATTTTTTCTTGGACTTAGTCATTTTTCCGGCGTTTATCAGACTTTCAGATAGGGCAAATGTCAGTGAGCGTTCCGATTTCAGTTCCAGAGTGATTCGCCCAATGAGTCCTTGATATTTAGTCGTTTTCAGCCAATTTCCTGGATTTTTGAAAATTTCACTTTTTTGTGAAAATATCGACTAAATGAGGGAATAATATGTGTGAGGGTACCCCAGGAGAGTTCCAAATGTGTGTTAGTAGAATATATATCCCACGGGGGTAAAATTGAAAAAAGATGAAAATTTTTTTTTTTTCGACTTAGTCATTTTTCCGGCGTTTATCAGACTTTCAGATAGGGGAAATGTCAGTGAGCTTTCCGATTTCAGTTCCAGAGCGATTCACCCAATGAATCTTTGATATTTAGTCATTTTCAGCCAATTTTCTGGATTTTTTGAAAATTTCATTTTTAGGTGAAAATATCCACTAAATGAGGGAATAATATGTGTGAGGGTACCCCAGGAGAGTTCCAAATGTGTGTGGGTAGAATATATATCCCACGGGGTAAAATTGAAAAAAGTTGAAAAAAAAATTTTTTTGGACTTAGTTATTTTTCCGGCTTTTATCAGACTTTCAGAGAGGGGAAATGTCAGTGAGTGTTCCGATTTCAGTTCCAGAGCGTTTCGCCCCATGAGTCCTTGATATTTAGTCGTTTTCAGCCAATTTTCTGGATTTTTGAAAATTTCACTTTTTTGTGAAAATATCCACTAAATGAGGGAATAATATGTGTGAGGGTACCCCAGGAGAGTTCCAAATGTGTGTGGGTAGAATATATATCCCACGGGGGTAAAATTGAAAAAAGTTGAAAACATTTTTTTTTTGGACTTAGTCATTTTTCCAGCGTTTATCAGACTTTCATTTAGGGCAAATGTCAGTGAGCGTTCCGATTTCAGTTCCAGAGCGATTCGCCCAATGAGTCCTTGATATTTAGTCGTTTTCAGCCAATTTTTTGGATTTTTTGAAAATATCACTTTTTTGTAAAAATATCCACTAAATGAGGAAATAATATGTGTGAGGGTACCCCAGGAGAGTTCCAAATGTGTGTGGGTAAAATATATATCCTACGGGGGTAAAATTAAAAAAGTTGAAAAAAATTTTTTTTTGGACTTAGTCATTTTTCCGGCATTTATCAGACTTTCAGATAGGGGAAATGTGAGTGAGCATTCCGATTTCAGTTCCAGAGCGATTCGCCCAATGAGTCTTTGATATTTAGTCATTTTCAGCCAATTTTCTGGATTTTTTGAAAATTTCATTTTTAGGTGAAAATATCCACTAAATGAGGGAATAATATGTGTGAGGGTACCCCAGGAGGGTTCCAAATGTGTGTGGGTAGAATATATATCCCACGGGGGTAAAATTGAAAAAAGTTGAAAACATTTTTTTCTTGGACTTAGTCATTTTTCCGGCATTTACCAGACTTTCAGATAGGCGAAATGTGAGTGAGCGTTCCGAATTCTGTTCCAGAGCGATTCGCCCAATGAGTCCTTGATATTTAGTCGTTTTCAGCCAATTTTCTGGATTTTTGAAAATTTCACTTTTTTGTGAAAATATCGACTAAATGAGGGAATAATATGTGTGAGGGTACCCCAGGAGAGTTCCAAATGTGTGTGGGTAGAATATATATCCCACAGGGGTAAAATTCATAAAAGTTGAAAAAAATTTTTTCTTGGACTTAGTCATTTTTCCGGCGTTTATCAGACTTTCAGATAGGGCAAATGTCAGTGAGCGTTCCGATTTCAGTTCCAGAGTGATTCGCCCAATGAGTCCTTGATATTTAGTCGTTTTCAGCCAATTTCCTGGATTTTTGAAAATTTCACTTTTTTGTGAAAATATCGACTAAATGAGGGAATAATATGTGTGAGGGTACTCCAGGAGAGTTCCAAATGTGTGTGGGTAGAATATATATCCCACGGGGGTAAAATTGAAAAAAGGTGAAAATTTTTTTTTTTTCGACTTAGTCATTTTTCCGGCGTTTATCAGACTTTCAGATAGGGGAAATGTCAGTGAGCTTTCCGATTTCAGTTCCAGAGCGATTCGCCCAATGAATCTTTGATATTTAGTCATTTTCAGCCAATTTTCTGGATTTTTTGAAAATTTCACTTTTTTGTGAAAATATCCACTAAATGAGGGAATAATATGTGTGAGGGTACCCCAGGAGAGTTCCAAATGTGTGTGGGTAGAATATATATCCCACGGGGTAAAATTGAAAAAAGTTGAAAAAAAATTTTTTTTGGACTTAGTTATTTTTCCGGCTTTTATCAGACTTTCAGAGAGGGGAAATGTCAGTGAGTGTTCCGATTTCAGTTCCAGAGCGTTTCGCCCCATGAGTCCTTGATATTTAGTCGTTTTCAGCCAATTTTCTGGATTTTTTAAAATTTCACTTTTTTGTGAAAATATCCACTAAATGAGGGAATAATATGTGTGAGGGTACCCCAGGAGAGTTCCAAATGTGTGTGGGTAGAATATATATCCCACGGGGGTAAAATTGAAAAAAGTTGAAAACATTTTTTTTTTGGACTTAGTCATTTTTCCGGCGTTTATCAGACTTTCATTTAGGGCAAATGTCAGTGAGCGTTCCGATTTCAGTTCCAGAGCGATTCGCCCAATGAGTCCTTGATATTTAGTCGTTTTCAGCCAATTTTTTGGATTTTTTGAAAATATCACTTTTTTGTAAAAATATCCACTAAATGAGGGAATAATATGTGTGAGGGTACCCCAGGAGAGTTCCAAATGTGTGTGGGTAAAATATATATCCTACGGGGGTAAAATTAAAAAAGTTGAAAAAAAATTTTTTTTCGGACTTAGTCATTTTTCCGGCATTTATCAGACTTTCAGATGGGGGAAATGTGAGTGAGCGTTCCGATTTCAGTTCCAGAGCGATTCGCCCAATGAGTCCTTGATATTTAGTCATTTTCTGCCAATTTTCTGGATTTTTTGAAAATTTCACTTTTTTGTGAAAATATCCACTAAATGAGGGAATAATATGCGTGAGGGTACCCCAGGAGGGTTCCAAATGTGTGTGGGTAGAATATATATCCCACGGGGGTAAAATTGAAAAAAGTTGAAAAAATTTTTTTCTTGGACTTAGTCATTTTTCCGGCGTTTATCAGACTTTCAGATAGGGGAAATGTGAGTGAGCGTTCCGATTTCAGTTCCAGAGCGATTCGCCCAATGAGTCTTTGATATTTAGTCATTTTCAGCCAATTTTCTGGATTTTTTGAAAATTTCATTTTTAGGTGAAAATATCCACTAAATGAGGGAATAATATGTGTGAGGGTACCCCAGGAGGGTTCGAAATGTGTGTGGGTAGAATATATATCCCACGGGGGTAAAATTGAAAAAAGTTGAAAACATTTTTTTCTTGGACTTAGTCATTTTTCCGGCATTTATCAGACTTTCAGATAGGCGAAATGTGAGTGAGCGTTCCGAATTCTGTTCCAGAGTGATTCGCCCAATGAGTCCTTGATATTTAGTCGTTTTCAGCCAATTTTCTGGATTTTTGAAAATTTCACTTTTTTGTGAAAATATCGACTAAATGAGGGAATAATATGTGTGAGGGTACCCCAGGAGAGTTCCAAATGTGTGTGGGTAGAATATATATCCCACAGGGGTAAAATTCATAAAAGTTGAAAAAAATTTTTTCTTGGACTTAGTCATTTTTCCGGCGTTTATCAGACTTTCAGATAGGGCAAATGTCAGTGAGCGTTCCGATTTCAGTTCCAGAGTGATTCGCCCAATGAGTCCTTGATATTTAGTCGTTTTCAGCCAATTTCCTGGATTTTTGAAAATTTCACTTTTTTGTGAAAATATCGACTAAATGAGGGAATAATATGTGTGAGGGTACCCCAGGAGAGTTCCAAATGTGTGTGGGTAGAATATATATCCCACGGGGGTAAAATTGAAAAAAGGTGAAATTTTTTTTTTTTTCGACTTAGTCATTTTTCCGGCGTTTATCAGACTTTCAGATAGGGGAAATGTCAGTGAGCTTTCCGATTTCAGTTCCAGAGCGATTCGCCCAATGAATCTTTGATATTTAGTCATTTTCAGCCAATTTTCTGGATTTTTTGAAAATTTCATTTTTAGGTGAAAATATCCACTAAATGAGGGAATAATATGTGTGAGGGTACCCCAGGAGAGTTCCAAATGTGTGTGGGTAGAATATATATCCCACGGGGTAAAATTGAAAAAAGTTGAAAAAAAATTTTTTTTGGACTTAGTTATTTTTCCGGTTTTTATCAGACTTTCAGAGAGGGGAAATGTCAGTGAGTGTTCCGATTTCAGTTCCAGAGCGTTTCGCCCCATGAGTCCTTGATATTTAGTCGTTTTCAGCCAATTTTCTGGATTTTTTAAAATTTCACTTTTTTGTGAAAATATCCACTAAATGAGGGAATAATATGTGTGAGGGTACCCCAGGAGAGTTCCAAATGTGTGTGGGTAGAATATATATCCCACGGGGGTAAAATTGAAAAAAGTTGAAAACATTTTTTTTTTGGACTTAGTCATTTTTCCGGCGTTTATCAGACTTTCATTTAGGGCAAATGTCAGTGAGCGTTCCGATTTCAGTTCCAGAGCGATTCGCCCAATGAGTCCTTGATATTTAGTCGTTTTCAGCCAATTTTTTGGATTTTTTGAAAATATCACTTTTTTGTAAAAATATCCACTAAATGAGGAAATAATATGTGTGAGGGTACCCCAGGAGAGTTCCAAATGTGTGTGGGTAAAATATATATCCTACGGGGGTAAAATTAAAAAAGTTGAAAAAAATTTTTTTTTGGACTTAGTCATTTTTCCGGCATTTATCAGACTTTCAGATAGGGAAAATGTGAGTGAGCGTTCCGATTTCAGTTCCAGAGCGATTCGCCCAATGAGTCCTTGATATTTAGTCATTTTCAGCCAATTTTCTGGATTTTTTGAAAATTTCACTTTTTTGTGAAAATATCCACTAAATGAGGGAATAATATGTGTGAGGGTACCCCAGGAGGGTTCCAAATGTGTGTGGGTAGAATATATATACCACGGGGGTAAAATTGAAAAAAGTTGAAAAAAATTTTTTCTTGGACTTAGTCATTTTTCCGGCGTTTATCAGACTTTCAGATAGGGGAAATGTGAGTGAGCGTTCCGATTTCAGTTCCAGAGCGATTCGCCCAATGAGTCTTTGATATTTAGTCATTTTCAGCCAATTTTCTGGATTTTTTGAAAATTTCATTTTTAGGTGAAAATATCCACTAAATGAGGGAATAATATGTGTGAGGGTACCCCAGGAGTGTTCCAAATGTGTGTGGGTAGAATATATATCCCACGGGGGTAAAATTGAAAAAAGTTGAAAACATTTTTTTCTTGGACTTAGTCATTTTTCCGGCATTTACCAGACTTTCAGATAGGCGAAATGTGAGTGAGCGTTCCGAATTCTGTTCCAGAGCGATTCGCCCAATGAGTCCTTGATATTTAGGCGTTTTCAGCCAATTTTCTGGATTTTTAAAAATTTCACTTTTTTGTGAAAATATCCACTAAATGAGGGAATACTATGTGTGAGGGTACCCCAGGAGAGTTCCAAATGTGTGTGGGTAGAATATATATCCCACGGGGGTAAAATTGAAAAAAATTGAAAAAAAAATTTTTTTGGACTTAGTCCTTTTTCCGGCGTTTATCAGACTTTCAGTTAGGGCAAATGTCAGTGAGTGTTCCGATTTCAGTTCCAGAACGATTCGCCCAATGAGTCTTTGATATTTAGTTGTTTTCAGCCAATTTTCTGGATTTTTTGAAAATTTCACTTTTTTGTGAAAATATCCACTAAATGAGGGAATAATATGTGTGAGGGTACCCCAGGAGAGTTCCAAATGTGTGTGGGTAGAATATATATCCCACGGGGGTAAAATTGAAAAAAGTTGAAAAAATTTTTTTCTTGGACTTTGTCATTTTTCCGGCGTTTATCACACTATCAGATAGGGGAAATGTGAGTGAGCATTCCGATTTCAGTTCCAGAGCGATTCGCCCAATGAGTCCTTGATATTTAGTCGTTTTCAGCCAATTTTATGGATTTTTTAAAATTTCACTTTTTTATGTAAATATCCACTAAATGAAGGAATAATATGTGTGAGGGTACCCCAGGAGAGTTAAAATGTGTGTGGGTAGAATATATATCCCACGGGGGTAAAATTGAAAAAAGTTGAAAAAAAATTTTTCTTGGACTTATTCATTTTTCCGGCGTTTATCAGACATTCAGATAGGGGAAATGTGAGTGATCGTTCCGATTTCAGCTCCAGAGCGATTCGCCCAATGAGTCCTTGATATTTAGTCGTTTTCAGCCAATTTTCTGGATTTTTTGAAAATTTCACTTTTAGGTGAAAATATCCACTAAATGAGGGAATAATATGTGTGAGGGTACCCCAGGAGGGTTCCAAATGTGTGTGGGTAGAATATATATCCCACGGGGGTAAAATTGAAAAAAGTTGAAAACATTTTTTTCTTGGACTTAGTCATTTTTCCGGCATTTACCAGACTTTCAGATAGGCGAAATGTGAGTGAGCGTTCCGAATTCTGTTCCAGAGCGATTCGCCCAATGAGTCCTTGATATTTAGTCGTTTTCAGCCAATTTTCTGGATTTTTTGAAAATTTCACTTTTTTGTGAAAATATACACTAAATGAGGGAATAATATGTGTGAGGGTACCCCAGGAGAGTTCCAAATGTGTGTGGGTAGAATATATATCCCACGGGGGTAAAATTGAAAAAAGTTGAAAAAATTTTTTTCTTGGACTTAGTCATTTTTCCGGCGTTTATCAGACTTTCAGTTAGGGCAAATGTCAGTGAGCGTTCCGATTTCAGTTCCAGAGCGATTCGCCCAATGAGTCCTTGATATTTAGTCGTTTTCAGCCAATTTTCTGGATTTTTAAAAATTTCACTTTTTTGTGAAAATATCCACTAAATGAGGGAATACTATGTGTGAGGGTACCCCAGGAGAGTTCCAAATGTGTGTGGGTAGAAAATATATCCCACGGGGTTAAAATTGAAAAAAATTGAAAAAAAAATTTTTCTTGGAATTAGTCATTTTTCCGGCGTTTATCAGACTTTCAGATAGGGGAAATGTGAGTGAGCATTCCGATTTCAGTTCCAGAGCGATTCGCCCAATGAGTCCTTGATATTTAGTCGTTTTCAGCCAATTTTCTGGATTTTTTAAAATTTCACTTTTTTGTGAAAATAATCACTAAATGAGGGAATAATATGTGAGAGGGTACCCCAGGAGAGTTCCAAATGTGTGTGGGTAGAATATATATCCCACGGGGGTAAAATTGAAAAAAGTTGAAAACATTTTTTTCTTGGACTTATTCATTTTTCCGGCGATTTATCAGACATTCAGATAGGGGAAATGTGAGTGAGCGTTACGATTTCCGTTCCAGAGTGATTCGCCCAATGAGTCCTTGATATTTAGTCGTTTTCAGCCAATTTTCTGGATTTTTTGAAAATTTCACTTTTTTGTGAAAATATCCACTAAATGAGGGAATAATATGTGTGAGGGTACCCCAGGAGAGTTCCAAATGTGTGTGGGTAGAATATAAATCCCACGGGGGTAAAATTGAAAAAAATTGAAAAAATTTTCTTTTGGACTTAGTCATTTTTCCGGCGTTTATCATACTTTCAGTTAGGGCAAATGTCAGTGAGCGTTCCGATTTCAGTTCCAGAGCGATTCGCCCAATGAGTCCTTGATATTTAGTCGTTTTCAGCCAATTTTCTGGATTTTTTGAAAATTTCACTTTTTTGTGAAAATATACACTAAATGAGGGAATAATATGTGTGAGGGTACCCCAGGAGAGTTCCAAATGTGTGTGGGTAGAATATATATCCCACGGGGGTAAAATTGAAAAAAGTTGAAAAAATTTTTTTCTTGGACTTAGTCATTTTTCCGGCGTTTATCAGACTTTCAGTTAGGGCAAATGTCAGTGAGTGTTCCGATTTCAGTTCCAGAGCGATTCGCCCAATGAGTCCTTGATATTTAGTCGTTTTCAGCCAATTTTCTGGATTTTTAAAAATTTCACTTTTTTGTGAAAATATCCACTAAATGAGGGAATACTATGTGTGAGGGTACCCCAGGAGAGTTCCAAATGTGTGTGGGTAGAATATATATCCCACGGGGGTAAAATTGAAAAAAGTTGAAAAAATTTTTTTCTTGGACTTATTCATTTTTCCGGCGATTTATCAGACATTCAGATAGGGGAAATGTGAGTGAGCGTTACGATTTCAGTTCCAGAGTGATTCGCCCAATGAGTCCTTGATATTTAGTCGTTTTCAGCCAATTTTCTGGATTTTTTGAAAATTTCACTTTTTTGTGAAAATATCCACTAAATGAGGGAATAATATGTGTGAGGGTACCCCAGGAGAGTTCCAAATGTGTGTGGGTAGAATATATATCCCACGGGGGTAAAATTGAAAAAAGTTGAAAAGATTTTTTTCTTGGACTTAGTCATTTTTCCGGCGTTTATCAGACTTTCAGATAGGGGAAATGTCAGTGAGCTTTCCGATTTCAGTTCCAGAGCGATTCGCCCAATGAGTCTTAGACATTTAGTCATTTTCAGCCAATTTTCTGGATTTTTTGAAAATTTCACTTTTTTGTGAAAATATCCACTAAATGAGGGAATAATATGTGTGAGGGTACCCCAGGAGAGTTCCAAATGTGTGTGGGTAGAATATATATCCCACAGGGTTAAAATTGAAAAAAGTAAAAAAATTTTTTTTTTTTGTACATAGTCATTTTTCCGGCGTTTATCAGACTTTCAGATAGGGGAAATGTCAGTGAGCGTTCCGATTTCAGTTCCAGGCGATTCGCCCAACGAGTCCTTGATATTTCGTCGTTTTCAGGCAATTTTCTGAATTTTTGAAAATTTCACTTTTTTGTGAAAATATCCACTAAATGAGGGAATAATATGTGTGAGGGTACCCCAGGAGAGTTCCAAATGTGTGTGGGTAGAATATATATCCCACGGGGGTAAAATTGAAAAAAGTTGAAAAAATTTTTTTCTTGGACTTTGTCATTTTTCCGGCGTTTATCACACTATCAGATAGGGGAAATGTGAGTGAGCATTCCGATTTCAGTTCCAGAGCGATTCGCCCAATGAGTCCTTGATATTTAGTCGTTTTCAGCCAATTTTATGGATTTTTTAAAATTTCACTTTTTTATGTAAATATCCACTAAATGAAGGAATAATATGTGT
The DNA here is from genome assembly GCF_046119375.1 of Phyllobates terribilis. Classification (NCBI taxonomy): domain Eukaryota; kingdom Metazoa; phylum Chordata; class Amphibia; order Anura; family Dendrobatidae; genus Phyllobates; species Phyllobates terribilis. The sequence goes on along the minus strand of NW_027362775.1, from coordinate 14,259,713 downwards.
GAGGGTACCCCAGGAGAGTTAAAATGTGTGTGGGTAGAATATATATCCCACGGGGGTAAAATTGAAAAAAGTTGAAAAAAAATTTTTCTTGGACTTATTCATTTTTCCGGCGTTTATCAGACATTCAGATAGGGGAAATGTGAGTGATCGTTCCGATTTCAGCTCCAGAGCGATTCGCCCAATGAGTCCTTGATATTTAGTCGTTTTCAGCCAATTTTCTGGATTTTTTGAAAATTTCACTTTTAGGTGAAAATATCCACTAAATGAGGGAATAATATGTGTGAGGGTACCCCAGGAGGGTTCCAAATGTGTGTGGGTAGAATATATATCCCACGGGGGTAAAATTGAAAAAAGTTGAAAACATTTTTTTCTTGGACTTAGTCATTTTTCCGGCATTTACCAGACTTTCAGATAGGCGAAATGTGAGTGAGCGTTCCGAATTCTGTTCCAGAGCGATTCGCCCAATGAGTCCTTGATATTTAGTCGTTTTCAGCCAATTTTCTGGATTTTTTGAAAATTTCACTTTTTTGTGAAAATATACACTAAATGAGGGAATAATATGTGTGAGGGTACCCCAGGAGAGTTCCAAATGTGTGTGGGTAGAATATATATCCCACGGGGGTAAAATTGAAAAAAGTTGAAAAAATTTTTTTCTTGGACTTAGTCATTTTTCCGGCGTTTATCAGACTTTCAGTTAGGGCAAATGTCAGTGAGCGTTCCGATTTCAGTTCCAGAGCGATTCGCCCAATGAGTCCTTGATATTTAGTCGTTTTCAGCCAATTTTCTGGATTTTTAAAAATTTCACTTTTTTGTGAAAATATCCACTAAATGAGGGAATACTATGTGTGAGGGTACCCCAGGAGAGTTCCAAATGTGTGTGGGTAGAAAATATATCCCACGGGGTTAAAATTGAAAAAAATTGAAAAAAAAATTTTTCTTGGAATTAGTCATTTTTCCGGCGTTTATCAGACTTTCAGATAGGGGAAATGTGAGTGAGCATTCCGATTTCAGTTCCAGAGCGATTCGCCCAATGAGTCCTTGATATTTAGTCGTTTTCAGCCAATTTTCTGGATTTTTTAAAATTTCACTTTTTTGTGAAAATAATCACTAAATGAGGGAATAATATGTGAGAGGGTACCCCAGGAGAGTTCCAAATGTGTGTGGGTAGAATATATATCCCACGGGGGTAAAATTGAAAAAAGTTGAAAACATTTTTTTCTTGGACTTATTCATTTTTCCGGCGATTTATCAGACATTCAGATAGGGGAAATGTGAGTGAGCGTTACGATTTCCGTTCCAGAGTGATTCGCCCAATGAGTCCTTGATATTTAGTCGTTTTCAGCCAATTTTCTGGATTTTTTGAAAATTTCACTTTTTTGTGAAAATATCCACTAAATGAGGGAATAATATGTGTGAGGGTACCCCAGGAGAGTTCCAAATGTGTGTGGGTAGAATATAAATCCCACGGGGGTAAAATTGAAAAAAATTGAAAAAATTTTCTTTTGGACTTAGTCATTTTTCCGGCGTTTATCATACTTTCAGTTAGGGCAAATGTCAGTGAGCGTTCCGATTTCAGTTCCAGAGCGATTCGCCCAATGAGTCCTTGATATTTAGTCGTTTTCAGCCAATTTTCTGGATTTTTTGAAAATTTCACTTTTTTGTGAAAATATACACTAAATGAGGGAATAATATGTGTGAGGGTACCCCAGGAGAGTTCCAAATGTGTGTGGGTAGAATATATATCCCACGGGGGTAAAATTGAAAAAAGTTGAAAAAATTTTTTTCTTGGACTTAGTCATTTTTCCGGCGTTTATCAGACTTTCAGTTAGGGCAAATGTCAGTGAGTGTTCCGATTTCAGTTCCAGAGCGATTCGCCCAATGAGTCCTTGATATTTAGTCGTTTTCAGCCAATTTTCTGGATTTTTAAAAATTTCACTTTTTTGTGAAAATATCCACTAAATGAGGGAATACTATGTGTGAGGGTACCCCAGGAGAGTTCCAAATGTGTGTGGGTAGAATATATATCCCACGGGGGTAAAATTGAAAAAAGTTGAAAAAATTTTTTTCTTGGACTTATTCATTTTTCCGGCGATTTATCAGACATTCAGATAGGGGAAATGTGAGTGAGCGTTACGATTTCAGTTCCAGAGTGATTCGCCCAATGAGTCCTTGATATTTAGTCGTTTTCAGCCAATTTTCTGGATTTTTTGAAAATTTCACTTTTTTGTGAAAATATCCACTAAATGAGGGAATAATATGTGTGAGGGTACCCCAGGAGAGTTCCAAATGTGTGTGGGTAGAATATATATCCCACGGGGGTAAAATTGAAAAAAGTTGAAAAGATTTTTTTCTTGGACTTAGTCATTTTTCCGGCGTTTATCAGACTTTCAGATAGGGGAAATGTCAGTGAGCTTTCCGATTTCAGTTCCAGAGCGATTCGCCCAATGAGTCTTAGACATTTAGTCATTTTCAGCCAATTTTCTGGATTTTTTGAAAATTTCACTTTTTTGTGAAAATATCCACTAAATGAGGGAATAATATGTGTGAGGGTACCCCAGGAGAGTTCCAAATGTGTGTGGGTAGAATATATATCCCACAGGGTTAAAATTGAAAAAAGTAAAAAAATTTTTTTTTTTTGTACATAGTCATTTTTCCGGCGTTTATCAGACTTTCAGATAGGGGAAATGTCAGTGAGCGTTCCGATTTCAGTTCCAGGCGATTCGCCCAACGAGTCCTTGATATTTCGTCGTTTTCAGGCAATTTTCTGAATTTTTGAAAATTTCACTTTTTTGTGAAAATATCCACTAAATGAGGGAATAATATGTGTGAGGGTACCCCAGGAGAGTTCCAAATGTGTGTGGGTAGAATATATATCCCACGGGGGTAAAATTGAAAAAAGTTGAAAACATTTTTTTTTTGGACTTAGTCATTTTTCCGGCGTTTATCAGACTTTCAGATAGGGCAAATGTCAGTGATCGTTCCGATTTCAGTTCCAGAGCGATTCGCCCAATGAGACCTTGATATTTCGTCGTTTTCAGTCAATTTTCAGAATTTTTGAAAATTTCACTTTTTTGTGAAAATATTCACTAAATGAGGGAATAATATGTGTGAGGGTACCTCGGGAGAGTTCCAAATATGTGTGGGTAGAATATATATCCCACAGGGTTAAAATTGAAAAAAGTAAAAAAATTTTTTTTTTTTGTACTTAGTCATTTTTCCGGCGTTTATCAGACTTTCAGATAGGGGAAATGTCAGTGAGCGTTCCGATTTCAGTTCCAGAGCGATTCGCCCAACGAGTCCTTGATATTTCATCGTTTTCAGGCAATTTTCAGAATTTTTGAAAATTTAACTTTTTTGTGAAAATATCCACTAAATGAGGGAATAATATGTGTGAGGGTACCCCAGGAGAGTTCCAAATGTGTGTGGGTAGAATATATATCCCACGGGGGTAAAATTGAAAACAGTTGAAAAAATATTTTTTTTGGACTTAGTCATTTTTCCGGCGTTTATCAGACTTTCAGATAGGGCAAATGTCAGTGAGCATTCCGATTTCAGTTCCAGAGCGATTCGCCCAACGAGTCCTTGATATTTCGTCGTTTTCAGGCAATTTTCTGAATTTTTGAAAATTTCACTTTTTTGTGAAAATATCCACTAAATGAGGGAATAATATGTGTGAGGGTACCCCAGGAGAGTTCCAAATGTGTGTGGGTAGAATATATATCCCACGGGGGTAAAATTGAAAAAAGTTAAAAAAATTTCTTTTTTGGACTTAGTCATTTTTCCGGCGTTTATCAGACTTTCAGATAGTGCAAATGTCAGTGAGCGTTCCGATTTCAGTTCCAGAGCGATTCACCCAATGAGACCTTGATATTTCGTTGTTTTCAGTCAATTTTCAGAATTTTTGAAAATTTCACTTTTTTGTGAAAATATCCACTAAATGAGGGAATAATATGTGTGAGGGTACCCCAGGAGAGTTGCAAATGTGTGTGGGTAGAATATATATCCCACGGGGGTAAAATTGAAAAAAGTTGAAAAATTTTTTTTTTGGACTTAAGTCTTTTTTTCGGCGTTTATCAGACTTTCAGATAGGGGAAATGTCAGTGAGCGTTCCGATTTCAGTTCCAGAGCGATTCGGCGGATGAGTCCTTGATATTTCGTCATTTTCAGGAAATTTTCAGAATTTTTGAAAATTTCACTTTTTTGTGAAAATATCCACTAAATGAGGGAATAATATGTGTGAGGGTACCCCAGGAGAGTTCCAAATGTGTGTGGGTAGAATATATATCCCACGGAGGTAAAATTGAAAAAAGTTGAAAACATTTTTTTTTTGGACTTAGTCATTTTTCCGGCGTTTATCAGACTTTCAGATAGGGCAAATGTCAGTGATCGTTCCGATTTCAGTTCCAGAGCGATTCCCCCAATGAGTCCTTGATATTTCGTCGTTTTCAGGCAATTTTCAGAATTTTTGAAAATTTCACTTTTTTGTGAAAATATCCACTAAATGAGGGAATAATATGTGTGAGGGTACCCCAGGAGAGTTCCAAATGTGTGTGGGTAGAATATATATCCCACGGGAGTAAACTTGAAAAAAAAAATTTTTTGGACTTAGCAATTTTTCCGCCGCTTATCAGACTTTCAGATAGGAGAAATGTCAGTGAGCGTTCCGATTTCAGTTCCAGAGCGATTCGCCCAATGAGTCCTTGAAATTTAGTCGTTTGCAGCGTATTTTCTGGATTTTTGAAAATTTCACTTTTTTGTGAAAATATCCACTAAATGAGGGAATAATATGTGTGAGGGTACGCCAGGAGAGTTCCAAATGTGTATGGGTAGAATATTTATCAGACGGGGGGTAAAATTGAAAAAAGTTGAAAAAAAATTTTTTTTTGACTTAGTCATTTCTCCGGCGTTTATCAGACTTTCAGTTAGGGAGTGAGCTAGGGAGTGAGCGTTCTGATTTCAGTTCCAGAGCGATTCGCCCAATGAGTCCTTGATATTTCGTCGTTGTCAGGCAATTTTCTGAATTTTTTAAAATTTCACTTTTTTGTGAAAATATCCACTAAATGAGGGAATAATATGTGTGAGGGTACCCCAGGAGAGTTCCAAATGTGTGTGGGTAGAATATATATCCCACGGGGGTAAAATTGAAAAAAGTTGAAAAAAATTTTTTTTTGGACTTAGTCATTTTTCCGCCATTTATCAGACTTTCAGATAGGGGAAATGTCAGTGAGCGTTCTGATTTCAGTTCCAGAGCGATTCCCCCAATGAGTCCTTGATATTTAGTCATTTTCAGTCAATTTTCTGGATTTTTGAAAATTTCACTTTTTTGTGAAAATATCCACTAAATGAGGGAATAATATGTGTGAGGATACCCCAGGAGAGTTCCAAATGTGTGTGGGTAGAATGTATACCCCACGGGGGTAAAATTGAAAAAAGTTGAAAAATTTTTTTTTTGGACTTAGTCATTTTTCTGCCGTTTATCAGACTTTCAGAAAGGGGAAATGTCAGTGAGTGTTCCGATTTCAGTTCCAGAGCGATTTGCCCAATGAGTCCTTGATAGTTAGTAGTTTTCAGCCAATTTTCTGGATTTTTGAAAATTTCACTTTTTTGTGAAAATATCCACTAAATGAGGGAATAATATGTGTGAGGGTACGCTAGGAGAGTTCCAAATGTGTATGGGTAGAATATATATCAGACGGGGGGTAAAATTGAAAAAAATATTTTTTTTTACTTAGTCATTTCTCCGGCGTTTATCAGACTTTCAGATAGGGAGTGAGCTAGGGAGTGAGCGTTCTGATTTCAGTTCCAGAGCGATTCGCCCAATGAGTCCTTGATATTTCGTCGTTGTCAGGCAATTTTCTGAATTTTTTAAAATTTCACTTTTTTGTGAAAATATCCACTAAATGAGGGAATAATATGTGTGAGGGTACCCCAGGAGAGTTCCAAATGTGTGTGGGTAGAATATATATCCCACGGGGGTAAAATTGAAAAAAGTTGAAAACATTTTTTTTTTGGACTTAGTCATTTTTCCGGCGTTTATCAGACTTTCAGATAGGGCAAATGTCAGTGATCGTTCCGATTTCAGTTCCAGAGCGATTCGCCCAATGAGTCCTTGATATTTCGTCGTTTTCAGGCAATTTTCAGAATTTTTGAAAATTTCACTTTTTTGTGAAACTATCCACTAAATGAGGGAATAATATGTGTGAGGGTACCCCAGGAGAGTTCCAAATGTGTGTGGGTAGAATATATATCCCACGGGGGTAAAATTGAAAAAAGTAAAAAAATTTTTTTTTTTGTACTTAGTCATTTTTCTGGTGTTTATCAGACTTTCAGATAGGGCAAATGTCAGTGAGCGTTTCGATTTCAGTTCCAGAGCGATTTGCCCAATGAGTCCTTGATATTTCGTCGTTTTCAGTCAATTTTCAGAATTTTTGAAAATTTCACTTTTTTGTGAAAATATTCTCTAAATGAGGGAATAATATGTGTGAGGGTACCTCGGGAGAGTTCCAAATGTGTGTGGGTAGAATATATATCCCACAGGGTTAAAATTGAAAAAAGTTAAAAAAAATTTTTTTTTTGTACTTAGTAATTTTTCCGGCGTTTATCAGACTTTCAGATAGGGGAAATGTCAGTGAGCGTTCCGATTTCAGTTCCAGAGCGATTCGCCCAACGAGTCCTTGATATTTCATCGTTTTCAGGCAATTTTCAGAATTTTTGAAAATGTAACTTTTTTGTGAAAATATCCACTAAATGAGGGAATAATATGTGTGAGGGTACCCCAGGAGAGTTCCAAATGTGTGTGGGTAGAATATATATCCCACGGGGGTAAACTTGAAAAAAAAAATTTTTTGGACTTAGCAATTTTTCCGGCGCTTATCAGACTTTCAGATAGGAGAAATGTCAGTGAGCGTTCCGATTTCAGTTCCAGAGCGATTCGCCCAATGAGTCCTTGAAATTTAGTCGTTTTCAGCGAATTTTCTGGATTTTTGAAAATTTCACTTTTTTGGGAAAATATCCACTAAATGAGGGAATAATATGTGTGAGGGTACCCCAGGAGAGTTCCAAATGTGCGTGGGTAGAATATATATCAGACGGGGGGTAAAATTGAAAAAAGTTGAAAAAAAATTTTTTTTGGACTTAGTCATTTTTCCGGCGTTTATCAGACTTTCAGGTAGGGGAAATGTCAGTGTGCGTTCCGATTTCAGTTCCAGAGCGATTCGCCCAATGAGTCCTTGAAATTTAGTCGTTTTCAGCCAATTTTCTGGATTTTTGAAAATTTCACTTTTTTGTGAAAATATCCACTAAATGAGGGAATAATATGTGTGAGGATACGCCAGGAGAGTTCCAAATGTGTATGGGTAGAATATTTATCAGACGGGGGGTAAAATTGAAAAAAGTTGAAAAAAAATTTTTTTTTGGACTTAGTCATTTTTCCGCCATTTATCAGACTTTCAGTTAGGGAGTGAGCTAGGGAGTGAGCGTTCTGATTTCAGTTCCGGAGCGATTCGCCCAATGAGTCCTTGATATTTCGTCGTTGTCAGGCAATTTTCTGCATTTTTTAAAATTTCACTTTTTTGTGAAAATATCCACTAAATGAGGGAATAATATGTGTGAGGGTACCCCAGGAGAGTTCCAAATGTGTGTGGGTAGAATATATATCCCACGGGGGTAAAATTGAAAAAAGTTTAAAAAAATTTTTTTTTGGACTTAGTCATTTTTCCGCCATTTATCAGACTTTCAGATAGGGGAAATGTCAGTGTTCGTTCTGATTTCAGTTCCAGAGCGATTCCCCCAATGAGTCCTTGATATTTAGTCATTTTCAGTCAATTTTCTGGATTTTTGAAAATTTCACTTTTTTGTGAAAATATCCACTAAATGAGGGAATAATATGTGTGAGGATACCCCAGGAGAGTTCCAAATGTGTGTGGGTAGAATGTATACCCCACGGGGGTAAAATTGAAAAAAGTTGAAAAATTTTTTTTTTGGACTTAGTCATTTTTCTGCCGTTTATCAGACTTTCAGAAAGGGGAAATGTCAGTGAGTGTTCCGATTTCAGTTCCAGAGCGATTCGCCCAATGAGTCCTTGATAGTTAGTAGTTTTCAGCCAATTTTCTGGATTTTTGAAAATTTCACTTTTTTGTGAAAATATCCACTAAATGAGGGAATAATATGTGTGAGGGTACGCCAGGAGAGTTCCAAATGTGTATGGGTAGTATATATATCAGACGGGGGGTAAAATTGAAAAAAGTTGAAAAAAATATTTTTTTTGACTTAGTCATTTCTCCGGCGTTTATCAGACTTTCAGATAGGGAGTGAGCTAGGGAGTGAGCGTTCTGATTTCAGTTCCAGAGCGATTCGCCCAATGAGTCCTTGATATTTCGTCGTTGTCAGGCAATTTTCTGAATTTTTTAAAATTTCACTTTTTTGTGAAAATATCCACTTAATGAGGGAATAATATGTGTGAGGGTACCCCAGGGGAGTTCCAAATGTGTGTGGGTAGAATATATATCCCACGGGGGTAAAATTGAAAAAAGTTGAAAAAAATTTTTTTTTGGACTTAGTCATTTTTCCGCCATTTATCAGACTTTCAGATAGGGGAAATGTCAGTGTTCGTTCTGATTTCAGTTCCAGAGCGATTCCTCCAATGAGTCCTTGATATTTAGTCATTTTCAGTCAATTTTCTGGATTTTTGAAAATTTCACTTTTTTGTGAAAATATCCACTAAATGAGGGAATAATATGTGTGAGGATACCCCAGGAGAGTTCCAAATGTGTGTGGGTGGAATATATATCAAACAGGATTAAAATTGAAAAAAGTTGAAAAAAATTATTTTTGGTACTTAGTCATTTTTCCGGTGTTTATCAGGCTTTCAGAGAGGGAGTGAGCTAGGGAGTGAGCGTTCTGATTTCAGTTCCAGAGCGATTTGCCCAATGAGTCTTTGATATTTCATCGTTGTTAGACAATTTTCTGAATTTTTCAAAATTTCACTTTTTTGTGAAAATATTCACTAAATGAGGGAATAATATGTATGAGGGTACCCCAGGAGAGTTCCAAATGTGTGTGGGTAGAATATATATCCGACGGGGGTAAAATTGTAAAAAGTCTAAAAAAAAATTTTTTTGGACTGTCTTTTTTCCGGCATTTATCAGTCTTTCAGATAGGGGAAATGTCAGTGAGCGTTCCGATTTCAGATCCAGAGCTATTCGCCCAATGAGTCCTTGATATTTAGTCATTTTCTGCCAATTTTCTGGATTTTTGAAAATTTCACTTTTTTGGGAAAATACCTACTAAATGAGGGAATAATATGTGTGAGGGTACCCCAGGAGAGTTCCAAATGTGTGTGGGTAGAATGTATACCCCACGGGGGTAAAATTGAAAAAAGTTGAAAAATTTTTTTTTTGGACTTAGTCATTTTCTGCCGTTTATCAGACTTTCAGAAAGGGGAAATGTCAGTGAGTGTTCCGATTTCAGTTCCAGAGCGATTCGCCCAATGAGTCCTTGATAGTTAGTAGTTTTCAGCCAATTTTCTGGATTTTTGAAAATTTCACTTTTTTGTGAAAATATCCACTAAATGAGGGAATAATATGTGTGAGGGTACCCCAGGAGAGTTCCAAATGTGTGTTGGTAGAATATATATTCCACAGGGTTAAAATTGAAAAAAGTTTAAAAAAAATTTTTTTTTGACATAGTCATTTTTCGGGCGTTTATCAGACTTTCAGATAGGGGAAATGTCAGTGCGTGTTCTGATTTCAGTTCCAGAGCGATTCGCCCAATGAATCATTGATATTTCGTCATTGTCAGGCAATTTTCTGAATTTTTGAAAATTTCACTTTTTTTTGAAAATATCCACTAAATGAGGAAATAATATGTGTGAGGGTACCCCAGGAGAGTTCCAAATGTGTGTGGGTAGAATATATATCAGAGGGGGGTAAAATTGAAAACAGTTGAAAAAATTTTTTTTTGACAGTCATTTTTCTGCCGTTTATCAGACTTTCAGAAAGGGGAAATGTCAGTGAGCGTTGTGATTTCAGTTCCAGAGCGATTCGCCCAATTAGTCCTTGATAGTTAGTAGTTTTCAGCCAATTTTCTGGATTTTTGAAAATTTCACTTTTTTGTGAAAATATCCACTAAATGAGGGAATAATATGTGTGAGGGTACCCCAGGAGAGTTCCAAATGTGTGTTGGTAGAATATATATTCCACAGGGTTAAAATTGAAAAAAGTTGAAAAAATTTTTTTTTTTTACTTAGTCATTTTTCCGGCATTTATCAGATTTTCAGATAGGGAGTGAGCTAGGGAGTGAGCGTTCTTTTTTGTGAAAATATCCACTAAATGAGGGAATAAAATGTGTGAGGGTACCTCAGGAGAGTTCCAAATGTGTGTGGGTAGAATATATATCCCACGGGGGTAAAATTGAAAAAAAATGAAAAAAAAATTTTTTTGGACTTAGTCATTTTTCCGGCGCTTATCAGACTTTAAGATAGAGGAAATGTCAGTGAGCGTTCCGATTTCAGTTCCGGAGCGATTCGCCCAATGAGTCCTTGATATTTAGTCGTTTTCAGCCAATTTTCTGGATTTTTGAAAATTTTATTTTTTTGTGAAAATATCCACTAAATGAGGGAATAATATGTGTGAGGGTACCCCAGGAGAGTTCCAAATGTGTGTGGGTAGAATATATATCCCACGGGGGTAAAATAAAAAAAAAAAATTTTTTGGACTTAGTAATTTTTCCGGCGCTTATCAGACTTTCAGATAGGGGAAATGTCAGTGAGCGTTCCGATTTCAGTTCCAGAGCGATTCGCCCAATGATTCCATATTTAGTCGTTTTCAGCGAATTTTCTGGATTTTTTAAAATTTCACTTTTTTGTGAAAATATCCACTAAATGAGGGAATAATATGTGTGAGGGTACCCCAGGAGAGTTCCAAATGTGTGTAGGTAGAATATATATCCCACGGGGGTAAAATTGGAAAAAAAATTTTTTTGGACTTAGTCATTTTTCCGGCGCTTATCAGTCTTTCAGAGAGAGGAAATGTCAGTGAGCGTTCCGATTTCAGTTCTGGAGCGATACGCCCAATGAGTCCTTGATATTTAGTCGTTTTCAGCCAATTTTCTGGATTTTTGAAAATTTTACTTTTTTGTGAAAATATCCACTAAATGAGGGAATAATATGTGTGAGGGTACCCCAGGAGAGTTCCAAATGTGTGTGGGTAGAATATATATCCCACGGGGGTAAAATTGAAAAAAAAAAATTTTTTGGACTTAGTCATTTTTCCGGCGCTTATCAGACTTTTAGATAGGGGAAATGTCAGTGAGCGTTCCGAATTCAGTTCCAGAGCGATTCGCCCAATGAGTCCTTGATATTTAGTCGTTTTCGGCCAATTTTCTGGATTTTTGAAAATTTTACTTTTTTGTGAAAATATCCACTAAATGAGGGAATCATGTGTGTGAGGGTACCCCAGGACAGTTCCAAATGTGTGTGGGTAGAATATATATCCCACGGGGGTAAAATTGAAAAAAGTTGAAAAAATTTTTTTTTGGACTTAGTCATTTTTCCGCCGTTTATCAGACTTTCAGATAGGGGAAATGTCAGTGAACATTCCGATATCAGTTCCAGAGCGATTCGCCCCATGAGTCCTTGATATTTAGTTGTTTTCAGCCAATATTTTGGATTTTTGAAAATTTCACTTTTTTGTGAAAATATCCACTAAATGAGGGAATAATATGTGTGAGAGAACCCCAGGAGAGCTCAAATGTGTGTGGGAAGAATATATATCCCACGGGGGTAAAATTGAAAACAGTTGAAAAAATTTTTTTTTGGACTTAGTCATTTTTCCAGCGTTTATAAGACTTTCAGATAGGGGAAATGTCAGTGAGCGTTCCGATTTCAGTTCCAGAGAGATTCGCCCAATGAGTCCTTGAAATTTAGTCATTTTCAGCCAATTTTCTGGATTTTTGAAAATTTCACTTTTTTGTGAAAATATCCACTAAATGAGGGAATAATATGTGTGAGAGTACCCCAGGAGAGTTCCAAATGTGTGTGGGTAGAATATATATCCCACGGGGGTAAAATTGAAAAAAGTTGAAAAATTTTTTTTTTTGCACTTAGTCATTTTTCCGGCGTTTATCAGACTTTCAGATAGGGGAAATGTCAGTGAACATTCCGATATCAGTACCAGAGCGATTCGCCCCATGAGTCCTTGATATTTAGTCGTTTTCAGCAAATCTTCTGGATTTTTGAAAATTTTACTTTTTTGTGAAAATATCCACTAAATGAGGGAATAATATGTGTGAGGGTACCCCAGTAGAGTTCCAAATGTGCGTGGGTAGAATATATATCAGACGGGGGTAAAATTGAAAAAAGTTGAAAAAATTTTTTTTTTGGACTTAGTCATTTTTCCGGCGTTTATCAGACTTTCACATTGGGGAAATGTCAGTGAGCGTTCCGATTTCAGTTCCAGAGTGATTCGCCCAATGAGTCCTTGATATTTAGTCGTTTTCAGCGAATTTTCTGGATTTTTGAAAATTTCACTTTTTTGTGAAAATATCCACTAAATGAGGGAATAGTATGTGTGAGAGTACCCCAGGAGAGTTCCAAATGTGTGTGGGTAGAATATATATATCACAGATTTAAAATTGAAAAAAGTTTAAAAAAAAATTATTTTGGACTTCGTCATTTTTCCGGCGTTTATCAGACTTTCAGATAGGGAGTGAGCTAGGGAGTGAGCATTCTGATTTCAGTTCCAGAGCGATTCGCCCAATGAGTCCTTGATATTTAGTCGTTTTCAGCCAATTTTCTGGATTTTTGAAAATTTCACTTTTTTTGTGAAAATATCCACTAAATGAAGGAATAATATGTGTGAGGGTACCAGGAGAGTTCCAAATGTGTGTCTGTAGAATATATATCCCACGGGGGTAAAATTGAAAAAAAAAAATTTTTGGACTTAGTCATTTTTCCGGCGCTTATCAGACTTTCAGAAAGGGGAAATGTCAGTGAGCGTTCCGATTTAAGTTCTAGAGCGATTCGCCCAATGAGTCCTTCATATTTAGTCGTTTTCAGCAAATTTTCTGGATTTATGAAAATTTTACTTCTTTGTGAAAATATCCACTAAATGAGGGAATAATATGTGTGAGGGTACCCGAGGAGAGTTCCAAATGTGTGTGGGTAGAATATATATCCCACGGGGGTAAAATAGAAAAAAAAATTTTTTTGTACTTAGTCATTTTTCCGGCGTTTATCAGACTTTCAGATAGGGAGTGAGCTAGGGAGTGAGCGTTCTGATTTCAGTTCCAGAGCGATTCGCCCAATGAGTTCTTGATATTTCGTCGTTGTCACGCAATTTTCTGAATTTTTGAAAATTTCACTTTTTTGTGAAAATATCCACTAAATGAGGGAATAATATGTGTGAGGTTACCCCAGGAAAGTTCCAAATGTGTGTGCGTAGAATTTATATCCCACGGGGGTAAAATTGAAAAAAGTTGAAAACAATATTTTTTTTGACTTAGTCATTTTTCCGGTGTTTATCAGACTTTCAGATAGGGGAAATGTTAGTGAGCATTCCGATTTCAGTTCCAGAGCGATTCGCCCAATGAGACCTTGATATTTAGTCGTTTTCAGCCAATTTTCTGGATTTTTGAAAATTTCACTTTTTGTGAAAATATCCACTGAATGAGGGAATAATATGTGTGAGTTTACCCCAGGAGAGTTCCAAATATGTGTGGGTAGAATATATATCCCACGGGGATAAAATTGAAAAAAAAATTTTTTTGCACCTAGTCATTTTTCCGGCGTTTATCAGATTTTCAGATAGGGAGTGAGCTAGGGAGTGAGCGTTCTGATTTCAGTTCCAGAGCGATTCGCCCAATGAGTCTTTGATATTTCGTCGTTATCAGGCAATTTTCTGAAGTTTTGAAAATTTCACTTTTTTGCGAAAATATTCACTAAATGAGGGAATAATATGTGTGAGGGTACCCCAGGAGAGTTCCAAATGTGTGTGGGTAGAATAAATATCCCACAGGGTTAAAATTGAAAAAAGTTAAAAACATTTTTTTTTTGGGATTTAGTCATTTTTCCGGCGTTTATCAGACTTTCAGATAGGGGAAATGTCAGTGAGCATTCCGATTTCAGTTCCAGAGCGATTCGCCCAATGAGTCCTTGATATTTAGACGCTTTCAGCCAATTTTCTGGATTTTTAAAAATTTCACTTTTTTGTGAAAATATCCACTAAATGAGGGAATAATATGTGTGAGGGTACCCCAGGAGAGTCCCAAATGTGTGTGCGTAGAATATATATCCCACGGGGGTATAAGTGAAAAAAGCTAAAAAAATTTTTGGGGGGATTTAGTCATTTTTCTCGCATTTATCAGACTTTCAGATAGGAGAAATGTCAGTGAACATTCCGATTTCAGTTCCAGAGCGATTCGCCCAATGAGTCCATGATATTTAGTCGTTTTCAGCCAATTTTCTGAATTTTTGAAAATTTCACTTTTTTGTGAAAATATCCAATAAATGAGGCAATAATATGTGTGAGGGTACCCCAGGAGAGTTCCAAATGTGTGTGGGTAGAATATATATCCCACATGGTTGAAATTGAAAAAAGTTGAAAAAAAAAAAATTTTTGTACTTAGTCATATTTCCGGCGTTTAGTAGACTTTCAGATAGGGGAAATGTCAGTGAGCGTTCCGATTTCAGTTCCAGAGCGATTCGCCCAATGAGTCCTTGATATTTAGTCGTTTTCAGCCAATTTTCTGGATTTTTGAAAATTTCACTTTTTTGTGAAAATATCCACTAAATGAGGGAATAATATGTGTGAGGGTACCCCAGGAGAGTTCCAAATGTGTGTGGGTAGAATATATATCCCAAGGGGGTAAAATTGAAAAAAGTTGAAAAAAATTTTTTTCTGGACTTAGTCATTTTTCCGGCGTTTATCAGGCTTTCAGATAGGGGAAATGTCAGTGAGCATTCCGATTTCAGTTCCAGAGCGATTTGCCCAATGAGTCCATGATATTTAGTCGTTTTCAGCCAATTTTCAGAATTTTTGAAAATTTCACTTTTTTGTGAAAATATCCAATAAATGAGGCAATAATATGTGTGAGGGTACCCCAGGAGAGTTCCAATTGTGTTTCGGTAGAATATATATCCCACGGGGGTAAAATTGAAAAAAGTTGAACATTTTTTTTTTCTGGACTTAGTCATTTTTCCGACGTTTATCAGACTATCAGATAGCGGAAAAGTCAGTGAGCGTTCCGATTTCAGTTCCAGAACGATTCTGCCAATGAGTCCTTGATATTTAGTCGTTTTCAGCCAATTTACTGGATTTTTGAAAATTTCACTTTTTTGTGAAAATATCCACTAAATGAGGGAATAATATGTGTGAGGGAACCCCAGGAGTGTTCCAAATGTGTGTGGATAGAATATATATCCCACGGGGGTAAAATTGAAATAAGTTGAAAAGATTTTTTGGGAGACTTAGTCATTTTTCCGGCGTTTATCAGACTTTCAGATAGGGGAAATGTCAGTGAGCGTTCCGATTTCAGTTCCAGAGCTGTTCGCCCAATGAATCCTTGATATTTAGTCGTTTTCAGCCAATTTTCTGGATTTTTGAAAATTTCACTTTTTTGTGAAAATATCGACTAAATGAGGGAATAATATGTGTGAGGGTACCCCAGGAGAGTTCCAAATGTGTGTGGGTAGAATATATATCCCACAGGGTTAAAATTGAAAAAAGTTGAAAAAAATTTTTTCTTTGTACTTAGTCATTTTTCCGGTGTTTATCAGACTTTCAGACAGGGGAAATGTCAGTGAGCATTCCGATTTCAGTTCCAGAGCGATTCGCCCAATGAGTCCATGATATTTAGTCATTTTCAGCCAATTTTCTGGATTTTTGAAATTTTCACTTTTTTGTGAAAATATCCACTAAAAGACGGAATAATATGCGTGAGGGTACCCCAGGAGTGTTCCAAATGTGTGTGGATAGAATATTTATCCCACGGGGGTAAAATTGAAAAAAGTTGAAAAGATTTTTTGGGGGGGATTTAGTCATTTTTCTGGCATTTATCAGACTTTCAGATAGGGGAAATGTCAGTGAGCATTCCTTTTTCAGTTCCAGAGCGATGCTCCCAATGAGTCCTTGATATTTAGTCGTTTTCAGCCAATTTTCTGGATTTTTGAAAATTTCACTTTTTTGTGAAAATATCCACTAAATGAGGGAATAATATGTGTGAGGGTACCCCAGGAGTGTTCCAAATGTGTGTGGGTAGAATATATATCCCACGGGGGTAAAATTGAAAAAAGTTTAAAAAAAATATATTTTTGTACTTAGTCATATTTCCGGCGTTTATTAGACTTTCAGATACGGGAAATGTCAGTGAGCGTTCCGATTTCAGTTCCAGAGCGATTCGCCCAATGAGTCCTTGATATTTAGTAGTTTTCAGGGAATTTTCTGGATTTTTGAAAATTTCACTTTTTTGTGAAAATATCCACTAAATGAGGGAATAATATATGTGAGGGTATCCCAGGATAGTTCCAAATGTTTGTGGGTAGAATATATATCCCACGGGGTTAAAATTGAAAAAAGTTGAAAATTTTTTTTTGGGGATTTAGTCATTTTTCCGGCGTTTATCAGACTTTACAGATAGCGGAAATGTCAGTGAGCGTTCCGATTTCATTTCCAGAGCGATTCGCCCAATGAGTCCTTGATATTTAGTCGTTTTCAGCCAATTTTCTGGATTTTTGAAAATTTCACTTTTTTGTGAAAATATCCACTAAATGAGGGAATAATATGTGTGAGGGTACCCCAGGAGAGTTCCAAATGTGTGTGGGTAGAATATATATCCCACGGGGGTAAAATTGAAAGACGTTGAAAAATTTTTTTTTTTGGACTTTGTCATTTTTCCGTCGTTTATCAGATTTTAAGATAGGGGAAATGTCAGTGAGCATTCCTATTTCAGTTCCAGAGCGATTCGCCAAATGAGTCCATGATATTTAGTCGTTTTCAGCCAATTTTCTGGATTTTTGAAAATTTCACTTTTTTGTGAAAATATCCACTAAATGAGGGAATAATATGTGTGAGGGTACCCCAGGAGAGTTCCAAATGTGTGTGGGTAGAATATATATCCCACATGGTTGAAATTGAAAAAAGTTTAAAAAAAAAATATTTTTGTACTTAGTCATATTTCCGGCGTTTAGTAGACTTTCAGATACGGGAAATGTCAGTGAGCATTCCGATTTCAGTTCCAGAGCGATTCACCCAATGAGTCCTTGATATTTAGTAGTATTCAGCCAATTTTCTGGATTTTTGAAAATTTCACTTTTTTGTGAAAATATCCACTAAATGAGGGAATAATATGTGTGAGGGTATCCCAGGAGAGTTCCAACTGTGTGTGGGTAGAATATATATCCCACGGGGGTAAAATTGAAAAAAGTTGAAACATTTTTTGGGGGGGGTTTAGTCATTTTTCTGGCATTTATCAGACTTTCAGATAGGGGAAATGTCAGTGAGCATTCCGTTTTCAGTTCCAGAGCGATGCGCCCAATGAGTCCTTGATATTTAATCGTTTTCAGCCAATTTTCTGTATTTTTGAAAATTTCACTTTTTTGTGAAAATATCCACTAAATGAGGGAATAATATGTGTGAGGGTACCCCAGGAGAGTTCCAAATGTGTGTGGGTAGAATATATTTCCCACAGGGGTAAAATTGAAAAAAGTTTAAAACATTATTTTTTTGGACTTAGTCATTTTTCCGGCGTTTATCAGACTTTCAGATAGCAGAAATGTCAGTGAGCGTTCCGATTTCATTTCCAGAGTGATTCGCCCAATGAGTCCTTGATATTTTGTCGTTTTCAGCCAATTTTTGGATTTTTGAAAATTTCACTTTTTTTGTGAAAATATCCACTAAATGAGGGAATAATATGTGTGAGGGTACCCCAGGAGAGTTCCAAATGTGTGTGGATAGAATATATATACCACATGGTTGAAATTGAAAAAAGTTGAAAAAAAAAATATTTTTGTACTTAGTCATATTTACGGTTTTATCAGACTTTCAGATAGGGGAAATGTCAGTGAGCGTTCCGATTTCAGTTCCAGAGCGATTCGCCCAATGAGTCCTTGATATTTAGTCGTTTTCAGCCAATCTTTAGAAATTTTGAAAATTTCACTTTTTTGTGAAAATATCCACTAAATGAGGGAATAATATGTGTGAGGTTACCCCAGGAGAGTTCCAAATGTGTGTGGGTAGAATATATATCCCACGGGGGTAAAATTGAAAAAAGTTGAAAAAAATTTTTTTTTTGACTTAGTCATTTTTACGGCGTTTATCAGACTTTCAGATAGGGGAAATGTCAGTGAGCGTTCCGATTTCAGTTCTAGAGCGATTCGCCCAATGAGTCCTTGATATTTAGTAGTTTTCAGCCAATTTTCTGGATTTTTGAAAATTTCACTTTTTTGGGAAAATATCCACTAAATGAGGGAATAATATGTGTGAGGGTATCCCAGGAGAGTTCCAAATGTGTGTGGGTAGAATATATATCCCACGGGGTTAAAATTGAAAAAAGTTGAAAAAATTTTTTTTCTGGACTTAGTCATTTTTCCGACGTTTATCAGATTTTCAGATAGCGGAAAAGTCAGTGAGCGTTCCGATTTCAGTTCCAGAACGATTCGGCCAATGAGTCCTTGATATTTAGTCGTTTTCAGGCAATTTTCTGGATTTTTGAAAATTTCACTTTTTTGTGAAAATATCCACTAAATGAGGGAATAATATGCGTGAGGGTACCCAAGGAGAGTTCCAAATGTGTGTGGGTAGAATATATATCCCACGGGGTTAAAATTGAAAAAAGTTGAAAAAAATATTTTTGTACTTAGTCATATTTCCGACGTTTAGTAGACTTTCAGATACGGGAAATGTCAGTGAGCGTTCCGATTTCAGTTCCAGAGCGATTTGCCCAATGAGTCCTTGATATTTCATAGTTTTCAGGTAATTTTCAGAATTTTTGAAAATTTCACTTTTTTGTGAAAATATCCAATAAATGAGGCAATAATATGTGTGAGGGTACCCCAGAAGAGTTCCAAATGTGTGTGGGCAGAATATATATCCCGCATTGTTGAAATTGAAAAAAGTTGAAAAAAAAAAATATTTTTGTACTTAGTCATATTTCCGGCTTTTATCAGACTTTCAGATAGGGGAAATGTCAGTGAGCGTTCCGATTTCAGTTCCAAAACGATTCGCCCAATGAGTCCTTGATATTTTGTCGTTTTCAGCCAATTTTCTGGATTTTTGAAAAGTTCACTTTTTTGTGAAAATATCCACTAAATGAGGGAATAATATGTGTGAGGGTACCCCAGGAGAGTTCCAAATGTGTGTGGGTAGAATATATATCCCACAGGGGTAAAATTGAAAAAAGTTTAAAACATTATTTTTTTGGACTTAGTCATTTTTCCGGCGTTTATCAGACTTTCAGACAGCAGAAATGTCAGTGAGCGTTCCGATTTCATTTCCAGAGCGATTCCCCAATGAGTCCTTGATATTTTGTCGTTTTCAGCCAATTTTTGGATTTTTGAAAATTTCACTTTTTTTGTGAAAATATCCACTAAATGAGGGAATAATATGTGTGAGGGTACCCCAGGAGAGTTCCAAATGTGTGTGGGTAGAATATATATCCCACAGGGTTAAAATTGAAAAAAGTTAAAAAAAAATTTTTTTTTGTACTTAGTCGTTTTTCCGGTGTTTATCAGACTTTCAGATAGGGCAAATGTCAGTGAGCATTCCGATTTCAGTTCCAGAGCGATTCGCCCAATG
Organism: Phyllobates terribilis; assembly: GCF_046119375.1. Taxonomy (NCBI): domain Eukaryota; kingdom Metazoa; phylum Chordata; class Amphibia; order Anura; family Dendrobatidae; genus Phyllobates; species Phyllobates terribilis. The sequence goes on along the minus strand of NW_027362775.1, from coordinate 14,239,926 downwards.
AGCCCATGATATTTAGTCGTTTTCAGCCAATTTTCTGGATTTTTGAAATTTTCACTTTTTTGTGAAAATATCCACTAAAAGACGGAATAATATGCGTGAGAGTTCCCCAGGAGTGTTCCAAATGTGTGTGGATAGAATATATATCCCACGGGGGTAAAATTGAAAAAAGTTGAAAAGATTTTTTGGGGGGATTTAGTCATTTTTCTGGCATTTATCAGACTTTCAGATAGGGGAAATGTCAGTGAGCATTCCGATTTCAGTTCCAGAGCGATTCGCCCAATGAGTCCTTGATATTTAGTCGTTTTCAGCCAATTTTCTGGATTTTTGAAAATTTCACTTTTTTGTGAAAATATCCACTAAATGAGGGAATAATATGTGTGAGGGTACCCCAGTAGAGTTCCAAATGTGTGTGGGTAGAATATATATCCCAAGGGGGTAAAATTGAAAAAAGTTGAAAACTTTTTTTTCTTGGACTTAGTCATTTTTCCGGCGTTTATCAGACTTTCAGATATGGGAAATGTCAGTGAGTGTTCCCATTTCAGTTCCAGAGCGATTCGCCCAACGAATCCTTGATATTTAGTCGTTTTCAGCCAATTTTCTGGATTTTTGAAAATTTCACTTTTTTGTGAAAATATCCACTAAATGAGGGAATAATATGTGTGAGGGTATCCCAGGAGAGTTCCAAATGTGTGTGGGTAGAATATATATCCCACGGGGGTAAAATTGAATAAAGTTGAAAAAAAATTTTTTTTGACTTAGTCATTTTTCCGACGTTTATCAGACTTTCAGATAGCGGAAATGTCAGTGAGCGTTCCGATTTCAGTTCCAGAACGATTCGCCCAATGAGTTCTTGATATTTAGTCGTTTCCAGCCAATTTTCAGAATTTTTGAAAATTTCACTTTTTTGTGAAAATATTCACTAAATGAGGGAATAATATGTGTGAGGGTACCTGAGGAGATTCCAAATGTGTGTGGGTAGAATATATATCCCACGGGGGTAAAATTGAAAAAAGTTGAAACATTTTTTGGGGGGGATTTAGTCATTTTTCTGGCATTTATCAGACTTTCAGATAGGGGAAATGTCAGTGAGCATTCCGTTTTCAGTTCCAGAGCGATGCGCCCAATGAGTCCTTGATATTTAGTCGTTTTTAGCCAATTTTCTGTATTTTTGAAAATTTCACTTTTTTGTGAAAATATCCACTAAATGAGGTAATAATATGTGTGAGGGTACCCCAGGAGAGTTCCAAATGTGTGTGGGTAGAATATATATCCCACACGGTTAAAATTGAAAAAATTTGAAAATTTTTTTTTTTTTACTTGTCATTTTTCCGGCGTTTATCAGACTTTCAGATAGCGGAAATGTCAGTGAGCGTTCCGATTTCATTTCCAGAGCGATTCGCCCAATGAGTCCTTGATATTTAGTGGTTTTCAGCCAATTTTCTGGATTTTTGAAAATTTCACTTTTTTGTGAAAATATCCACTAAATGAGGGAATAATATGTGTGAGGGTACCCCAGGAGAGTTCCAAATGTGTGTGGGTAGAATATATATCCCACAGGGGTAAAATTGAAAAAAGTTTAAAACATTATTTTTTTGGACTTAGTCATTTTTCCGGCGTTTATCAGACTTTCAGACAGCAGAAATGTCAGTGAGCGTTCCGATTTCATTTCCAGAGCGATTCCCCAATGAGTCCTTGATATTTTGTCGTTTTCAGCCAATTTTTGGATTTTTGAAAATTTCACTTTTTTTGTGAAAATATCCACTAAATGAGGGAATAATATGTGTGAGGGTACCCCAGGAGAGTTCCAAATGTGTGTGGGTAGAATATATATCCCACAGGGTTAAAATTGAAAAAAGTTAAAAAAAAATTTTTTTTTGTACTTAGTCGTTTTTCCGGTGTTTATCAGACTTTCAGATAGGGCAAATGTCAGTGAGCATTCCGATTTCAGTTCCAGAGCGATTCGCCCAATGAGCCCATGATATTTAGTCGTTTTCAGCCAATTTTCTGGATTTTTGAAATTTTCACTTTTTTGTGAAAATATCCACTAAAAGACGGAATAATATGCGTGAGAGTTCCCCAGGAGTGTTCCAAATGTGTGTGGATAGAATATATATCCCACGGGGGTAAAATTGAAAAAAGTTGAAAAGATTTTTTGGGGGGATTTAGTCATTTTTCTGGCATTTATCAGACTTTCAGATAGGGGAAATGTCAGTGAGCATTCCGATTTCAGTTCCAGAGCGATTCGCCCAATGAGTCCTTGATATTTAGTCGTTTTCAGCCAATTTTCTGGATTTTTGAAAATTTCACTTTTTTGTGAAAATATCCACTAAATGAGGGAATAATATGTGTGAGGGTACCCCAGTAGAGTTCCAAATGTGTGTGGGTAGAATATATATCCCAAGGGGGTAAAATTGAAAAAAGTTGAAAACTTTTTTTTCTTGGACTTAGTCATTTTTCCGGCGTTTATCAGACTTTCAGATATGGGAAATGTCAGTGAGTGTTCCCATTTCAGTTCCAGAGCGATTCGCCCAACGAATCCTTGATATTTAGTCGTTTTCAGCCAATTTTCTGGATTTTTGAAAATTTCACTTTTTTGTGAAAATATCCACTAAATGAGGGAATAATATGTGTGAGGGTATCCCAGGAGAGTTCCAAATGTGTGTGGGTAGAATATATATCCCACGGGGGTAAAATTGAATAAAGTTGAAAAAAATTTTTTTTTGACTTAGTCATTTTTCCGACGTTTATCAGACTTTCAGATAGCGGAAATGTCAGTGAGCGTTCCGATTTCAGTTCCAGAACGATTCGCCCAATGAGTTCTTGATATTTAGTCGTTTCCAGCCAATTTTCAGAATTTTTGAAAATTTCACTTTTTTGTGAAAATATTCACTAAATGAGGGAATAATATGTGTGAGGGTACCTGAGGAGATTCCAAATGTGTGTGGGTAGAATATATATCCCACGGGGGTAAAATTGAAAAACGTTGAAAAATTTTTTTTTTTGGACTTAGTCATTTTTCTGTCGTTTATCAGATTTTAAGATAGGGGAAATGTCAGTGAGCATTCCGATTTCAGTTCCAGAGCGATTCGCCAAATGAGTCCATGATATTTAGTCGTTTTCAGCCAATTTTCTGGATTTTTGAAAATTTCACTTTTTTGTGAAAATATCCACTAAATGAGGGAATAATATGTGTGAGGGTACCCCAGGAGAATTCCAAATGTGTGTGGGTAGAATATATATCCCACATGGTTGAAATTGAAAAAAGTTTTAAAAAAAAAATTTTTGTACTTAGTCATATTTCCGGCGTTTAGTAGACTTTCAGATACGGGAAATGTCAGTGAGCATTCCGATTTCAGCTCCAGAGCGATTCGCCCAATGAGTCCTTGATATTTAGTAGTATTCAGCCAATTTTCTGGATTTTTGAAAATTCCACTTTTTTGTGAAAATATCCACTAAATGAGGGAATAATATGTGTGAGGGTACCCCAGGAGAGTTCCAACTGTGTGTGGGTAGAATATATATCCCACGGGGGTAAAATTGAAAAAAGTTGAAACATTTTTTTGGGGGGATTTAGTCATTTTTCTGGCATTTATCAGACTTTCAGATAGGGGAAATGTCAGTGAGCATTCCGTTTTCAGTTCCAGAGCGATGCGCCCAATGAGTCCTTGATATTTAATCGTTTTCAGCCAATTTTCTGTATTTTTCAAAATTTCACTTTTTTGTGAAAATATCCACTAAATGAGGGAATAATATGTGTGAGGGTACCCCAGGAGAGTTCCAAATGTGTGTGGGTAGAATATATTTGCCACAGGGGTAAAATTGAAAAAAGTTTAAAACATTATTTTTTTGGACTTAGTCATTTTTCCGGCGTTTATCAGACTTTCAGATAGCAGAAATGTCAGTGAGCGTTCCGATTTCATTTCCAGAGCGATTCGCCCAATGAGTCCTTGATATTTTGACGTTTTCAGCCAATTTTTGGATTTTTGAAAATTTCACTTTTTTTGTGAAAATATCCACTAAATGAGGGAATAATATGTGTGAGGGTACCCCAGGAGAGTTCCAAATGTGTGTGGATAGAATATATATACCACATGGTTGAAATTGAAAAAAGTTGAAAAAAAAAATATTTTTGTACTTAGTCATATTTACGGTTTTATCAGACTTTCAGATAGGGGAAATGTCAGTGAGCGTTCCGATTTCAGTTCCAGAGCGATTCGCGCAATGAGTCCTTGATATTTAGTCGTTTTCAGCCAATCTTTAGAAATTTTGAAAATTTCACTTTTTTGTGAAAATATCCACTAAATGAGGGAATAATATGTGTGAGGTTACCCCAGGAGAGTTCCAAATGTGTGTGGGTAGAATATATATCCCACGGGGGTAAAATTGAAAAAAGTTGAAAAAAATTTTTTTTTTGACTTAGTCATTTTTACGGCGTTTATCAGACTTTCAGATAGGGGAAATGTCAGTGAGCGTTCCGATTTCAGTTCTAGAGCGATTCGCCCAATGAGTCCTTGATATTTAGTCGTTTTCAGCCAATTTTCTGGATTTTTGAAAAATTCACTTTTTTTGTGAAAATATCCACTAAATGAGGGAATAATATGTGTGAGGGTACCCGAGGAGATTCCAAATGTGTGTGGGTAGAATATATATCCCACGGGGGTAAAATTGAAAAAAGTTGAAAAAATTTTTTTTTGGACTTAGTCATTTTACCGGCGTTTATCAGACTTTCAGATAGCGGAAATGTCAGTGAGCGTTCCGATTTCAGTTCCAGAACGATTCGCCCAATGAGTTCTTGATATTTAGTCGTTTTCAGCCAATTTTCAGAATTTTTGAAAATTTCACTTTTTTGTGAAAATATCCACTAAATGAGGGAATAATATATGTGAGGGTACCCCAGGAGAGTTCCAAATGTGTGTGGGTAGAATATATATCCCACATGTTTGAAATTGAAAAAAGTTGAAAAAAAAATATGTTTGTACTTAGTCATATTTCCGGCGTTTATCAGACTTTCAGATAGGGGAAATGTCAGTGAGCGTTCTGATTTCAGTTCCAGAGCGATTCGCCCAATGAGTCCTTGATATTTAGTTGTTTTCAGCCAATTTTCTGGATTTTTGAAAATTTCACTTTTTTGTGAAAATATCCACTAAATGAGGGAATAATATGTGTGAGGGGATCCCAGGAGAGTTCCAAATGTGTGTGGGTAGAATATATATCCCACGGGGGTAAAATTGAAAAAAGTTGAATACTTTTTTTTCTTGGACTTAGTCATTTTTCCGGCGTTTATCAGACTTTCAGATAGGGGAAATGTCAGTGAGCGTTCCGATTTCAGTTTCAGAACGATTCGCCCAATGAGTCCTTGATATTTAGTCGTTTCCAGCCAATTTTCAGAATTTTTGAAAATTTCACTTTTTTGTGAAAATATCCACTAAATGAGGGAATAATGTGTGTGAGGGTACCCCAGGAGAGTTCCAAATGTGTGTGGGTAGAATATATATCCCACGGGGGTAAAATTGAAAAAAGATGAAACATTTTTTGGGGGGATTTAGTCATTTTTCCGGCGTTTATCAGACTTTCAGATACGGGAAATGTCAGTGAGCGTTCCGATTTCAGTTCCAGAGCGATTCGCTCAATGAGTCCTTGATATTTAGTTGTTTTCAGCCAATTTTCTGGATTTTTGAAAATTTCACTTTTTTGTGAAAATATCCACTAAATGAGGGAATAATATGTGTGAGGGTACCCCAGGAGAGTTCCAAATGTGTGTCGTTAGAATATATATCCCACGGGGGTAAAATTGAAAAAAGTTGAACATTTTTTTGGGGGGATTTAGTCATTTTTCCAGCGTTGATCAGACTTTCAGATAGCGGAAATGTCAGTGAGCGTTCCGATTTCATTTCCAGAGCGATTCCCCCAATGAGTCCTTGATATTTTGTCGTTTTCACCCAATTTTCTGGATTTTTGAAAATTTCACTTTTTTGTGAAAATATCCACTAAATGAGGGAATAATATGTGTGAGGGTACCCCAGGAGAGTTCCAAATGTGTGTGGGTAGAATATATATCCCACGGGGGTAAAATTGAAAAAAGTTGAAAACTTTTTTTTCTTGGACTTAGTCATTTTTCCGGCGTTTATCAGACTTTCAGATAGGGGAAATGTCAGTGAGCGTTCCTATTTCAGTTCCAGAGCGATTCGCCCAATGAGTCCTTGATATTTAGTTGTTTTCAGCCAATTTTCTGGATTTTTGAAAATTTCACTTTTTTGTGAAAATATCCACTAAATGAGGGAATAATATGTGTGTGAGGGTACCCCAGGAGAGTTCCAAATGTGTGTGGGTAGAATATATATCTCACGGTGGTAAAATTGAAAAAAGTTGAAACATTTTTTTGGGGATTTAGTCATTTTTCCGGCGTTTATCAGACTTTCAGATACGGGAAATGTCAGTGAGCGTTCCGATTTCAGTTCCAGAGCGATTCGCTCAATGAGTCCTTGATATTTAGTCGTTTCCAGCCAATTTTCAGAATTTTTGAAAATTTCACTTTTTTGTGAAAATATCCACTAAATGAGGGAATAATGTGTGCGAGGGTACCCCAGGAGAGTTCCAAATGTGTGTGGGTAGAATATATATCCCACGGGGGTAAAATTGAAAAAAGATGAAACATTTTTTGGGGGGATTTAGTCATTTTTCCGGCGTTTATCAGACTTTCAGATACGGGAAATGTCAGTGAGCGTTCCGATTTCAGTTCCAGAGCGATTCGCTCAATGAGTCCTTGATATTTAGTTGTTTTCAGCCAATTTTCTGGATTTTTGAAAATTTCACTTTTTTGTGAAAATATCCACTAAATGAGGGAATAATATGTGTGAGGGTACCCCAGGAGAGTTCCAAATGTGTGTCGGTAGAATATATATCCCACGGGGGTAAAATTGAAAAAAGTTGAACATTTTTTTGGGGGGATTTAGTCATTTTTCCGGCGTTGATCAGACTTTCAGATAGCGGAAATGTCAGTGAGCGTTCCGATTTCATTTCCAGAGCGATTCCCCCAATGAGTCCTTGATATTTTGTCGTTTTCACCCAATTTTCTGGATTTTTGAAAATTTCACTTTTTTGTGAAAATATCCACTAAATGAGGGAATAATATGTGTGAGGGTACCCCAGGAGAGTTCCAAATGTGTGTGGGTAGAATATATATCCCACGGGGGTAAAATTGAAAAAAGTTGAAAACTTTTTTTTCTTGGACTTAGTCATTTTTCCGGCGTTTATCAGACTTTCAGATAGGGGAAATGTCAGTGAGCGTTCCTATTTCAGTTCCAGAGCGATTCGCCCAATGAGTCCTTGATATTTAGTTGTTTTCAGCCAATTTTCTGGATTTTTGAAAATTTCACTTTTTTGTGAAAATATCCACTAAATGAGGGAATAATATGTGTGTGAGGGTACCCCAGGAGAGTTCCAAATGTGTGTGGGTAGAACATATATCCCACGGGGGTAAAATTGAAAAAAGTTGAAAACTTTTTTTTCTTGGACTTAGTCATTTTTCCGGCGTTTATCAGAATTTCAGATAGGGGAAATGTCAGTGAGCGTTCCGATTTCAGTTTCAGAACGATTCGCCCAATGAGTCCTTGATATTTAGTCGTTTCCAGCCAATTTTCAGAATTTTTGAAAATTTCACTTTTTTGTGAAAATATCCACTAAATGAGGGAATAATGTGTGCGAGGGTACCCCAGGAGAGTTCCAAATGTGTGTGGGTAGAATATATATCCCACGGGGGTAAAATTGAAAAAAGTTGAAACATTTTTTGGGGGGATTTAGTCATTTTTCCGGCGTTTATCAGACTTTCAGATACGGGGAAATGTCAGTGAGCGTTCCGATTTCAGTTCCAGAGCGATTCGCTCAATGAGTCCTTGATATTTAGTTGTTTTCAGCCAATTTTCTGGATTTTTGAAAATTTCACTTTTTTGTGAAAATATCCACTAAATGAGGGAATAATATGTGTGAGGGTACCCCAGGAGAGTTCCAAATGTGTGTGGGTAGAATATATATCCCACGGGGGTAAAATTGAAAAAAGTTGAACATTTTTTTTGGGGGATTTAGTCATTTTTCCGGCGTTTATCAGACTTTCAGATAGCGGAAATGTCTGTGAGCGTTCCGATTTCATTTCCAGAGCGATTCCCCCAATGAGTCCTTGATATATTGTCGTTTTCACCCAATTTTCTGGATTTTTGAAAATTTCACTTTTTTGTGAAAATATCCACTAAATGAGGGAATAATATGTGTGAGGGTACCCCAGGAGAGTTCCAAATGTGTGTGGGTAGAATATATATCCCACGGGGGTAAAATTGAAAAAAGTTGAAAACTTTTTTTTCTTGGACTTAGTCATTTTTCCGGCGTTTATCAGACTTTCAGATAGGGGAAATGTCAGTGAGTGTTCCTATTTCAGTTCCAGAGCGATTCGCCCAATGAGTCCTTGATATTTAGTTGTTTTCAGCCAATTTTCTGGATTTTTGAAAATTTCACTTTTTTGTGAAAATATCCACTAAATGAGGGAATAATATGTGTGTGAGGGTACCCCAGGAGAGTTCCAAATGTGTGTGGGTAGAACATATATCCCACGGGGGTAAAATTGAAAAAAGTTGAAAACTTTTTTTTCTTGGACTTAGTCATTTTTCCGGCGTTTATCAGAATTTCAGATAGGGGAAATGTCAGTGAGCGTTCTGATTTCAGTTCCAGAGCGATTCGCCCAATGAGTCCTTGATATTTAGTTGTTTTCAGCCAATTTTCTGGATTTTTGAAAATTTCACTTTTTTGTGAAAATATCCACTAAATGAGGGAATAATATGTGTGAGGGGATCCCAGGAGAGTTCCAAATGTGTGTGGGTAGAATATATATCCCACGGGGGTAAAATTGAAAAAAGTTGAATACTTTTTTTTCTTGGACTTAGTCATTTTTCCGGCGTTTATCAGACTTTCAGATAGGGGAAATGTCAGTGAGCGTTCCGATTTCAGTTTCAGAACGATTCGCCCAATGAGTCCTTGATATTTAGTCGTTTCCAGCCAATTTTCAGAATTTTTGAAAATTTCACTTTTTTGTGAAAATATCCACTAAATGAGGGAATAATGTGTGCGAGGGTACCCCAGGAGAGTTCCAAATGTGTGTGGGTAGAATATATATCCCACGGGGGTAAAATTGAAAAAAGATGAAACATTTTTTGGGGGGATTTAGTCATTTTTCCGGCGTTTATCAGACTTTCAGATACGGGAAATGTCAGTGAGCGTTCCGATTTCAGTTCCAGAGCGATTCGCTCAATGAGTCCTTGATATTTAGTTGTTTTCAGCCAATTTTCTGGATTTTTGAAAATTTCACTTTTTTGTGAAAATATCCACTAAATGAGGGAATAAGATGTGTGAGGGTACCCCAGCAGAGTTCCAAATGTGTGTCGGTAGAATATATATCCCACGGGGGTAAAATTGAAAAAAGTTGAACATTTTTTTGGGGGGATTTAGTCATTTTTCCAGCGTTGATCAGACTTTCAGATAGCGGAAATGTCAGTGAGCGTTCCGATTTCATTTCCAGAGCGATTCCCCCAATGAGTCCTTGATATTTTGTCGTTTTCACCCAATTTTCTGGATTTTTGAAAATTTCACTTTTTTGTGAAAATATCCACTAAATGAGGGAATAATATGTGTGAGGGTACCCCAGGAGAGTTCCAAATGTGTGTGGGTAGAATATATATCCCACGGGGGTAAAATTGAAAAAAGTTGAAAACTTTTTTTTCTTGGACTTAGTCATTTTTCCGGCGTTTAAAAGACTTTCAGATAGGGGAAATGTCAGTGAGCGTTCCTATTTCAGTTCCAGAGCGATTCGCCCAATGAGTCCTTGATATTTAGTTGTTTTCAGCCAATTTTCTGGATTTTTGAAAATTTCACTTTTTTGTGAAAATATCCACTAAATGAGGGAATAATATGTGTGTGAGGGTACCCCAGGAGAGTTCCAAATGTGTGTGGGTAGAATATATATCTCACGGTGGTAAAATTGAAAAAAGTTGAAACATTTTTTTGGGGGATTTAGTCATTTTTCCGGCGTTTATCAGACTTTCAGATACGGGAAATGTCAGTGAGCGTTCCGATTTCAGTTCCAGAGCGATTCGCTCAATGAGTCCTTGATATTTAGTCGTTTCCAGCCAATTTTCAGAATTTTTGAAAATTTCACTTTTTTGTGAAAATATCCACTAAATGAGGGAATAATGTGTGCGAGGGTACCCCAGGAGAGTTCCAAATGTGTGTGGGTAGAATATATATCCCACGGGGGTAAAATTGAAAAAAGATGAAACATTTTTTGGGGGGATTTAGTCATTTTTCCGGCGTTTATCAGACTTTCAGATACGGGAAATGTCAGTGAGCGTTCCGATTTCAGTTCCAGAGCGATTCGCTCAATGAGTCCTTGATATTTAGTTGTTTTCAGCCAATTTTCTGGATTTTTGAAAATTTCACTTTTTTGTGAAAATATCCACTAAATGAGGGAATAATATGTGTGAGGGTACCCCAGGAGAGTTCCAAATGTGTGTCGGTAGAATATATATCCCACGGGGGTAAAATTGAAAAAAGTTGAACATTTTTTTGGGGGGATTTAGTCATTTTTCCGGCGTTGATCAGACTTTCAGATAGCGGAAATGTCAGTGAGCGTTTCGATTTCATTTCCAGAGCGATTCCCCCAATGAGTCCTTGATATTTTGTCGTTTTCACCCAATTTTCTGGATTTTTGAAAATTTCACTTTTTTGTGAAAATATCCACTAAATGAGGGAATAATATGTGTGAGGGTACCCCAGGAGAGTTCCAAATGTGTGTGGGTAGAATATATATCCCACGGGGGTAAAATTGAAAAAAGTTGAAAACTTTTTTTTCTTGGACTTAGTCATTTTTCCGGCGTTTATCAGACTTTCAGATAGGGGAAATGTCAGTGAGCGTTCCTATTTCAGTTCCAGAGCGATTCGCCCAATGAGTCCTTGATATTTAGTTGTTTTCAGCCAATTTTCTGGATTTTTGAAAATTTCACTTTTTTGTGAAAATATCCACTAAATGAGGGAATAATATGTGTGAGGGTACCCCAGGAGAGTTCCAAATGTGTGTGGGTAGAATATATATCCCACGGGGGTAAAATTGAAAAAAGTTGAAACATTTTTTTGGGGGATTTAGTCATTTTTCCGGCGTTTATCAGACTTTCAGATACGGGAAATGTCAGTGAGCGTTCCGATTTCAGTTCCAGAGCGATTCGCTCAATGAGTCCTTGATATTTAGTTGTTTTCAGCCAATTTTCTGGATTTTTGAAAATTTCACTTTTTTGTGAAAATATCCACTAAATGAGGGAATAATATGTGTGAGGGTACCCCAGGAGAGTTCCAAATGTGTGTGGGTAGAATATATATCCCACTGGGGTAAAATTGAAAAAAGTTGAACATTTTTTTGGGGGGATTTAGTCATTTTTCCGGTGTTTATCAGACTTTCAGATAGCGGAAATGTCAGTGAGCGTTCCGATTTCATTTCCAGAGCGATTCCCCCAATGAGTCCTTGATATTTTGTCGTTTTCACCCAATTTTCTGGATTTTTGAAAATTTCACTTTTTTGTGAAAATATCCACTAAATGAGGGAATAATATGTGTGAGGGTACCCTAGGAGAGTTCCAAATGTGTGTGGGTAGAATATATATCCCACGGGGGTAAAATTGAAAAAAGTTGAAAACTTTTTTTTCTTGGACTTAGTCATTTTTCCGGCGTTTATCAGACTTTCAGATAGGGGAAATGTCAGTGAGTGTTCCTATTTCAGTTCCAGAGCGATTCGCCCAATGAGTCCTTGATATTTAGTTGTTTTCAGCCAATTTTCTGGATTTTTGAAAATTTCACTTTTTTGTGAAAATATCCACTAAATGAGGGAATAATATGTGTGAGGGTACTCCAGGAGAGTTCCAAATGTGTGTGGGTAGAATATATATCCCACGGGGGTAAAATTGAAAAAAGTTGAAAACTTTTTTTTCTTGGACTTAGTCATTTTTCCGGCGTTTATCAGACTTTCAGATAGGGGAAATGTCAGTGAGCGTTCCGATTTCAGTTCCAGAACGATTCGGCCAATGAGTCCTTGATATTTAGTCGTTTTCAGGCAATTTTCTGGATTTTTGAAAATTTCACTTTTTTGTGAAAATATCCACTAAATGAGGGAATAATATGTGTGAGGGTACCCCAGGAGAGTTCCAAATGTGTGTGGGTAGAATATATATCCCACAGGTTTAAAATTGAAAAAAGTTTAAAAAAATTTTTTTTTTCTACTTAGTCATTTTTCCGGCGTTTATCAGACATTCAGATAGGGGAAATGTCAGTGAGCGTTCCGATTTCAGTTCCAGAGCGATTCGCCCAATGAGTCCTTGATATTTAGTCGTTTTCAGCCAATTTTCTGTATTGTTGACAATTTCACTTTTTTGTGAAAATATCCACTAAATGAGGGAATAATATGTGTGAGGGTACCCCAGGAGAGTTCCAAATGTGTGTGGGTAGAATATATATCCCACATGTTTGAAATTGAAAAAAGTTTAAAAAAAAAATATGTTTGTACTTAGTCATATTTCCGGCGTTTATCAGACTTTCAGATAGGGGAAATGTAAGTGAGCGTTCCGATTTCAGTTCCAGAGCGATTCGCCCAGTCGTTTTCAGCCAATTTTCTGGATTTTTGAAAATTTCACTTTTTTGTGAAAATATCCACTAAATGAGGGAATAATATGTGTGAGGGTACCCCAGGAGAGTTCCAAATGTGTGTGGGTAGAATATATATCCCACGGGGGTAAAATTGAAAAAAGTTGAAAAAATTATTTTTTTTTACTTAGTCATTTTTACGGCGTTTATCAGACTTTCAGATAGGGGAAATGTCAGGGAGCGTTCCAATTTCAGTTCTAGAGCGATTCACCCAATGAGTCCTTGATATTTAGTCGTTTTCAGCCAATTTTCAGAATTTTTGAAAATTTCACTTTTTTGTGAAAATATCCACTAAATGAGAGAATAATATGTGTGAGGGTACCCCAGGAGAGTTCCAAATGTGTGTGGGTAGAATATATATCCCACGGGGGTAAAATTAAAAAAAGTTGAAAATTTTTTTGGGGGGATTTAGTCATTTTTCCGGCGTTTATCAGACTTTCAGATAGGGGAAATGTCAGTGAGCGTACCGATTTCAGTTCCAGAGCGATTTGCCCAATGAGTCCTTGATATTTTGTCGTTTTCAGCCAATTTTCTGGATTTTTGAAAATTTCACTTTTTTGTGAAAATATCCACTAAATGAGGGAATAATACGTGTGAGGTTACCCCAGGAGAGTTCCAAATGTGTGTGGGTAGAATATATATCCCAAGGGGGTAAAATTGAAAAAAGTTGAAAACATTTTTTTCTTGGACTTAGTCATTTTTCCGGCGTTTATCAGTCTTTCAGATAGGGGAAATGTCAGTGAGTGTTCTGATTTCAGTTCCAGAGCGATTCGCCCAATGAGTCCTTGATATTTAGTTGTTTTCAGCCAATTTTCTGGATTTTTGAAAATTTCACTTTTTTGTGAAAATATCCACTAAATGAGGGAATAATATGTGTGAGCGTACCAAGGAGAGTTCCAAATGTGTGTGGGTAGAATATATATCCCACATGGTTGAAATTGAAAAAAGTTGAAAAAAAAATAATTTTTGTACTTAGTCATATTTCCGGCGTTTATCAGACTTTCAGATAGGGGAAATGTCAGTGAGCATTCCGATTTCAGTTCCAGAGCGATTCGCCCAATGAGTCCTTGATATTTAGTTGTTTTCAGCCAATTTTCTGGATTTTTGAAAATTTCACTTTTTTGTGAAAATATCCACTAAATGAGGGAACAATATGTGTGAGGGTATCCCAGGAGAGTTCCAAATGTGTGTGGGTAGAATATATATCCCACGGGGGTAAAATTGAAAGAAGTTGAAATTTTTTTGGGGGGGATTTAGTCATTTTTCCGGCGTTTATCAAACTTTCAGATAGGGGAAATGTCAGTGAGCGTTCCGATTTCAGTTCCAGATCGATTCGCCGGATGAGTCCTTGATATTTCGTAGTTTTCAGGCAATTTTCTGAATTTTTGAAAATTTCACTTTTTTGTGAAAATATCCACTAAATGAGGGAATAATATGTGTGAGGGTACCCCAGGAGAGTTCCAAATGTGTGTGAGTAGAATATATATCCCACATGGTTGAAATTGAAAAAAGTTGAAAAAAAAATATTTTTGTACTTAGTCATATTTCCAGCTTTTATCAGACTCTCAGATAGGGGAAATGCCAGTGAGCGTTCTGATTTCAGTTCCAGAGCGATTTGCCCGATGGGTCCCTGATATTTCGTCGTTTTCAGCCAATTTTCTGGATTTTTGAAAATTTCACTTTTTTGTGAAAATATCCAGTAAATGAGGGAATAATATGTGTGAGGGTACCCGAGGAGATTCCAAATGTGTGTGGGTAGAATATATAACCCACGGGGGTAAAATTGAAAAACGTTGAAAAAATTTTTTTTTTGGACTTAGTCATTTTTCCGACGTTTATCAGATTTTAAAATAGGAGAAATGTCAGTGAGCATTCCGATTTCAGTTCCAGAGCGATTCGCCCAATGAGTCCTTCCTATTTTGTCGCTTTCAGCCAAATTTCTGGATTTTTGAAAATTCACTTTTTTGTGAAAATATCCACTAAATGAGGGAACAATATGTGTGAGGGTACCCCAGGAGAGTTCCAATGTGTGTGGGTAGAATATATATCCCACGGGGGTAAAATTGAAAAAAGTTGAAAATGTTTTTTGGGGGATTTAGTCATTTTTCCGGCGTTTATCAGACTTTCAGATAGGGGAAATGTCAGTGAGTGTTCCGATTTCAGTTCCAGAGCGATTCGCCCAATGAGTCCTTGATATTTAGTCGTTTTCAGCCAATTTTCTGGATTTTTGAAAATTTACTTTTTTGTGAAAATATCCACTAAATGAGGGAATAATATGTGTGAGGGTATCCCAGGAGAGTTCCAAATGTGTGTGGGTAGAATATATATCCCACGGGGGTAAAATTGAAAAAAGTTGAAAATTTTTTTTGGGGGATTTAGTCATTTTTCCGGCGTTTATCAGACTTTCAGATAGGGGAAACGTCAGTGAGCGTTCCGATTTCAGTTCCAGAGCGATTCGCTCAATGAGTCCTTGATATTTAGTCGTTTTCAGCCAATTTTCTGGATTTTTGAAAATTTCACTTTTTTGTGAAAATATCCACTAAATGAGGCAATAATATGTGTGAGGGTTTCCCAGGAGAGTTCCAAATGTGTGTGGGTAGAATATATATCCCACAGGGTAAAATTGAAAAAAGTTGAAAAAAATTTTTTTTTGTACTTAGTAATTTTTCCGACGTTTATCAAACTTTCAGATAGCAGAAAAGTCAGTGAGCGTTCCGATTTCAGTTCCAGATCGATTCACGCAATGAGTCCTTGATATTTAGTCGTTTTCAGGCAATTTTCTGGATTTTTGAAAATTTCACTTTTTTGTGAAAATATCCACTAAATGAGGGAATAATATGTGTGAGGGTACCCCAGGAGAGTTCCAAATGTGTGTGGGTAGAATATATATCCCACGGGGATAAAATTGAAAAAAGTTGAAACTTTTTTTTTTTGGATTTAGTCATTTTTCCCGCGTTTATCAGACTTTCAGATAGGGGAAATGTCAGTGAGCGTTCCGATTTCAGTTCCAGAGTGATTCGCCCAATGAGTCCTTGATATTTAGTCGTTTTCAGCCAATTTTCGGGATTTTTGAAAATTTCACTTTTTTGTGAAAATATCCACTAAATGAGGGAATAATATGTGTGAGGGTACCCCAGGAGAGTTCCAAATGTGTGTGGGTAGAATATATATACAACGGGGTAAAATTGAAAAAAGTTGAAACATTTTTTTTTTTGGGATTTAGTCATTTTTCCGGCGTTTATCAGACTTTCAGATAGGGGAAATGTCAGTGAGCGTTCCGATTTCAGTTCCAGAGCGATTCGCCCAATGAGTCCTTGATATTTCGTTATTTTCAGGCAATTTTCAGAATTTTTGAAAATTTCCCTTTTTTGTGAAAATATCCACTAAATGAGGGAATAATATGTATGAGGGCACCCCAGGAGAGTTACAAATGTGTGTGGGTAGAATATATATCCCACGGGGTAAAATTGAAAAAAGTTGAAAAAATTTTTTTGGGGGATTTAGTCATTTTTCCGTCGTTTATCAGACTTTCAGATAGGGGAAACGTCAGTGAGCGTTCCGCTTTCAGTTCCAGAGCGATTCGCCCCATGAGTCCTTGATATTTAGTCGTTTTGAGCCAATTTTCTGGATTTTTGAAAATTTCACTTTTTTGTGAAAATATCCACTAAATCAGGGAATAATATGTGTGAGGGTACCCCAGGAGAGTTCCAAATGTGTGTGGGTAGAATATATATCCCACGGGGATAAAATTGAAAAAAGTTGAAACTTTTTTTTTTTGGATTCAGTCATTTTTCCCGCGTTTATCAGACTTTCAGATAGGGGAAATGTCAGTGAGCGTTCCGATTTCAGTTCCAGAGCTACTCGCCCAATGATTCCTTGATATTTTTTTTCGTTTTCAGCCAATTTTCTGAATTTTTGAAAATTTCACTTTTTTGTGAAAATATCCACTAAATGAGGGAATAAAATGCGTGAGGGTAACACAGGAGAATTCAAAATGTGTGTGGGTAGAATATATATCCCACGGGGGTAAAATTGAAAAAAGTTGAAAAAAAATTTTTTGGGACATACTCATTTTTCCGGCGTTTATGAGACTTTCACATAGGGGAAATGTCAGTGAGCGTTCCGATTTCAGTTTCAGAGCGATTCGCCCAATGAGTCTTTGATATTTCGTCTTTTTCAGGCAATTTTCTGAATTTTTGAAAATTTCACTTTTTTGTGAAAATATCCACTAAATGAGGGAATAATATGTGTGAGGGTACCCCAGGAGAGTTGCAAATGTGTGTGGGTAGAATATATATCCCACGGGGGTAAAATCGAAAAAAGTTGAAAAAAATTTTTTTGGGGACTTAGTCATTTTTTCGGCGTTTATCAGACTTTCAGTTAGGGGAAATGTCAGTGAGCGTTCTGATTTCAGTTCCAGAGCGTTTCGCCCAATGAGTCCTTGATATTTCGTCGTTTTCATGCAATTTTCTGAATTTTTGAAAATTTCACTTTTTTGTGAAAATATCCACTAAATGAGGGAATAATATGTGTGAGGGTACCCCAGGAGAGTTCCAAATGTGTGTGGGTAGAATATATATCCCACGGGGGTAAAATTGAAAAAAGTTTTAAAAATTTTTTGGGGGGATTTAGCCATTTTTCCAGCGTTTATCAGACTTTCAGATAGGGGAAATGTCAGTGAGCGTTCCGATTTCAGTTCCAGAGCGATTCGCCCAATGAGTCCTTGATATTTCGTCGTTTTCAGGCAATTTTCTGAATTTTTGAAAATTTCACTTTTTTGTGAAAATATCTATTAAATGAGGGAATAATATGTGTGAGGGTACCCCAGGAGAGTTCCAAATGTGTGTGGGTAGAATATATATGCCACGGGGGTAAAATTGAAAAAGGTTGAAAAAAATTTTTTTTTTTAACTTAAGTCATTTTTTCGGCGTTTATCAGCCTTTCAGATAGGGGAAATGTCAGTGAGCGTTCCGATTTCAGTTCCAGAGTGATTCGCCCAATGAGTCCTTGATATTTTGTTGTTTTCAGCCAATTTTCTGAATTTTTGAAAATTTCACTTATTTGTGAAAATATCCACTAAATGAGGGAATAATATGTGTAAGGGTACCACAGGAGAGTTCAAAATGTGTGTGGGCAGAATATATATCCCACGGGGGTAAAATTGAAAAAAGTTGAAAAAAATTTTTTTGGGGACTTAGTCAATTTTACGGCGTTTATCAGACTTTCAGTTAGGGGAAATGTCAGTGAGCGTTCTGATTTCAGTTCCAGAGCGTTTCGCCCAATGAGTCCTTGATATTTCGTCGTTTTCAGGCAATTTTTTGAATTTTTGAAAATTTCACTTTTTTGTGAAAATATCCACTAAATGAGGGAATAATATGTGTGAGGGTACCCCAGGAGAGTTCCAAATGTGTGTGGGTAGAATATATATCCCACGGGGGTAAAATTGAAAAAAGTTGAAAAATTTTTTTTTTGGATTTAGTCATTTTTCCGGCGTTTATCAGACTTTCAGATAGGGGAAATATCAGTGAGCGTTCCGATTTTAGTTCCAGAGCGATTCGCCCAATGAGACCTGGATATTTCATTGTTTTCATCCAATTTTCTGAATTTTTGAAAATTTCACTTATTTGTGAAAATATCCACTAAATGAGGGAATAATATGTGTGAGGGTACCACAGGAGAATTCCAAATGTGTGTGGGTAGAATATATATCCCACGGGGGTAAAATTGAAAAAAGTTGAAAAATTTTTTTTTTTGGACTTAGTCATTTTTCCAGCGTTTATCAGACTTTCACATAGGGGAAATGTCAGTGAGCATTCCGATTTCAGTTCCAGAGCGATTCGCCCAATGAGTCTTTGATATTTCGTCGTTTTCAGGCAATTTTCTGAATTTTTGAAAATTTCACTTTTTTGTGAAAATATCCACTAAATGAGGGAATAATATGTGTGAGGGTACCCCAGGAGAGTTCCAAATGTGTGTGGGTAGAATATATATCCCACGGGGGTAAAATTGAAAAAAGTTGAAAAAATTTTTTTTTTGGACTTAGTCATTTTTCCAGCGTTTATCAGACTTTCACATAGGGGAAATGTCAGTGAGGGTTCCGATTTCAGTTCCAGAGCGATTCGCCCAATGAGACCTTGATATTTAGTCGTTTTCAGCCAATTTTCTGAATTTTTGAAAATTTCACTTATTTGTGAAAATATCCGCTAAATGAGGGAATAATATGTGTGAGGGTACCACAGGAGAATTCCAAATGTGTGTGGGTAGAATATATATCCCACGGGGGTAAAATTGAAAAAAGTTGAAAAAATTTTTTGGGGGGATTTAGCCATTTTTCCAGCGTTTATCAGACTTTCAGATAGGGGAAATGTCAGTGAGCGTTCCGATTTCAGTTCCAGAGCGATTCGACCAATGCGTCTTTGATATTTCGTCGTTTTCAGGCAATTTTCTGGATTTTTGAAAATTTCACTTTTTTGTGAAAATATCCACTAAATGAGTGAATAATATGTGTGAGGGTACCCCAGGAGAGTTCCAAATGTGTGTGGGTAGAATATATATCCCACGTGGATAAAATTGAAAAAAGTTGAAACATTTTTTTTTTGGGATTTAGTCATTTTTCCGGCGTTTATCAGACTTTCAGATAGGGGAAATGTCAGTGAGCGTTCTGATTTCAGTTCCAGAGCGATTCGCCGGATGGGTCCTTGACATTTCGTCGTTCTCATGCGATTTTCAGAATTTTTGAAAATTTCACTTTTTTGTGAAAATATCCACTAAATGAGGGAATAATATGTGTGAGGGTACCCCAGGAGAGTTCCAAATGAGTGTGGGTAGAATATACATCCCACGGGGGTAAAATTGAAAAAAGTTGAAAAATTTTTCTTTTTTGGACTTAGTCATTTTTCCGGCGTTTATCAGACTTTCACATAGGGGAAATGTCAGTGAGCATTCCGATTTCAGTTCCAGAGCGATTTGCCCAATGAGTCCTTGATATTTAGTCGTTTTCAGCCAATTTTCTGGATTTTTGAAAACTTCACTTATTTGTGAAAATATCCACTAAATGAGTGAATAATATGTGTGAGGGTACCCCAGGAGAGTTCCAAATGTGTGTGGGTAGAATATATATCCCACGGGGATAAAATTGAGAAAAGTTGAAACATTTTTTTTTGGATTTAGTCATTTTTCCGGCGTTTATCAGACTTTCAGATAGGGGAAATGTCAGTGAGCGTTCCGCTTTCAGTTCCAGAGCGATTCGCCAAATGAGTCCTTGATATTTCGTTATTTTCAGGCAATTTTCTGAATTTTTGAAAATTTCACTTTTTTGTGAAAATATCCACTAAATGAGGGAATAATATGCGTGAGGGTACCCCAGGAGAGTTCCAAATGTGTGTGGGTAGAATATATATCCCACGGGGTAAAATTGAAAAAAGTTGAAAATTTTTTTGGAGGGGATTTATTCATTTTTCCGGCGTTTATCAGACTTTCAGATAGGGGAAATGTCAGTGAGCGTTCCGATTTCAGTTCCAGAGCGATTCGCCCAATGAGTCCTTGATATTTCGTCGTTTTCAGCCAATTTTGTGAATTTTTGAAAATTTCACTTTTTGTGAAAATATCCACTAAATGAGGGAATAATATGTGTGAGGGTACCCCAGGAGAGTTCCAAATGTGTGTGGGTAGAATATATATCCCACGGGGATAAAATTGAAAAAAGTTGAAACTTTTTTTTTTTGGATTTAGTCATTTTTCCGGCGTTTATCAGACTTTCAGATAGGGGAAATGTCAGTGAGCGTTCCGATTTCAGTTCCAGAGCGATTCGCCCAATGAGTCCTTGATATTTCGTTATTTTCAGGCAATTTTCTGAATTTTTGAAAATTTCACTTTTTTGTGAAAATATCCACTATTAGTGTGAGGGTACCCCAGGAGAGTTCCAAATGTGTGTGGGTAGAATATATATCCCACGGGGTAAAATTGAAAAAAGTTGAAACATTTTTTTGTGGGGATTTAGTCATTTTTCCGGCGTTTATCAGACTTTCAGATAGGGGAAATATTACTGAGCGTTCCGATTTCAGTTCCAGAGCGATTCGCCCAGTGAGTCCTTGATATTTTGTTATTTTCAGGCAATTTTCTGAATTTTTGAAAATTTCACATTTTTGTGAAAATATCCTCTAAATGAGGGAATAATATGTGTGAGGGTACCCCAGGAGAGTTCCAAATGTGTGTGGGTAGAATTTATATCCCACCGGGTAAAATTGAAAAAAGTTGAAAAAAATTTTTTGGTGGATTTAGTCATTTTTCTGGCGTTTATCAGACTTTCAGATAGGGGAATGTCCGTGAGCGTTCCGATTTCAGTTCCAGAGCAATTCGCCGGATGGGTCCTTGACATTTCGTCGTTCTCAGGCGATTTTCAGAATTTTTGAAAATTTCACTTTTTTGTGCAAATATCCACTAAATGAGGGAATAATATGTGTGAGGGTATCCCAGGAGAGTTCCAAATGTGTGTGGGTAGAATATATATACCAAGGGGGTAAAATTGAAAAAAGTTGAAAAAAATTTTTTTTTGGACTTAAGTCATTTTTCCGGCGTTTATCAGACTTTCAGATAGGGGAAATATTAGTGAGCGTTCCGATTTCAGTTCCAGAGCGATTCGCCCAATGAGTCCTTGATATTTTGTTATTTTCAGGCAATTTTCTGAATTTTTGAAAATTTCACATTTTTGTGAAAATATCCACTAAATGAGGGAATAATATGTGTGAGGGTACTCCAGGAGAGTTCCAAATGTGTGTGGGTAGAATATATATCCCACGGGGTAAAATTGAAAAAAGTTGAAAAAAAATTTTTGGTGGATTTAGTCATTTTTCCGGCGTTTATCAGACTTTCACATAAGGGAAATGTGAGTGAGCATTCCGATTTAAGTTCCAGAGCGATTCGCCCAATGAGTCCTTCATATTTAGTCGTTTTCAGCCAATTTTCTGGATTTTTGAAAATTTCACTTTTTTGTGAAAATATCCACTAAATGAGGGAATAATATGTGTGAGGGTACCCCAGGAGAGTTCCAAATGAGTGTGGGTAGAATATATATCCCACGGGGGTAAAATTGAAAAAAGTTGAAAAATGTTTTTTTTTTGGACTTAGTCATTTTTCCGGCGTTTATCAGACTTTCAGATAGGGGAAATGTCAGTGAGCGTTCCGCTTTCAGTTCCAGAGCGATTCGCCCAATGAGTCCTTGATATTTCGTTATTTTCAGGCAATTTTCTGAATTTTTGAAAATTTCACTTTTTTGTGAAAATATCCACTAAATGAGGAAATAATATGCGTGAGGGTACCCCAGGAGAGTTCCAAATGTGTGTGGGTAGAATATATATCCCACGGGGTAAAATTGAAAAAAGTTGAAAAAAATTTTTTTTTGGCTTAAGTCATTTTTTCGGCGTTTATCAGACTTTCAGATAGGGGAAATGTCAGTGAGCGTTCCGATTTTAGTTCCAGAGCGATTCGCCCAATGAGACCTTGATATTTCGTCGTTTTCAGCCAATTTTCTGAATTTTTGAAAATTTCACTTTTTTGTGAAAATATCCACTATATGTGTGAGGGTACCCCAGGAGAGTTCCAAATGTGTATGGGTAGAATATATATCCCACGGGGTAAAATTGAAAAAAGTTGAAACATTTTTTTGGGGGGATTTAGTCATTTTTCCGGCGTTTATCAGACTTTCAGATAGGGGAAATATTAGTGAGCGTTCCGATTTCAGTTCCAGAGCGATTCGCCCAATGAGTCCTTGATATTTTGTTATTTTCAGGCAATTTTCTGAATTTTTGAAAATTTCACATTTTTGTGAAAATATCCACTAAATGAGGGAATAATATGTGTGAGGGTACCCCAGGAGAGTTCCAAATGTGTGTGGGTAGAATATATATCCCACGGGGTAAAATTGAAAAAAGTTGAAAAAAATTTTTTGGTGGATTTAGTCATTTTTCTGGCGTTTATCAGACTTTCAGATAGGGGAAATGTCCGTGAGCGTTCCAATTTCAGTTCCAGAGCGATTCGCCGTATGGGTCCTTGACATTTCGTCGTTCTCAGGCGATTTTCAGAATTTTCGAAAATTTCACTTTTTTGTGAAAATATCCACTAAATGAGGGAATAATATGTGTGAGGGTACCCCAGGAGAGTTCCAAATGTGTGTGGGTAGAATATATATCCCACGGGGGTAAAATTGAAAAAAGTTGAAAAATTTTTTTTTTTGGACTTAGTCATTTTTCCGGCGTTTATCAGACTTTCACATAAGGGAAATGTCAGTGAGCATTCTGATTTCAGTTCCAGAGCGATTCGCCCAATGAGTGCTTGATATTTAGTCGTTTTCAGCCAATTTTCTGGATTTTTGAAAATTTCACTTTTTTTGTGAAAATATCCACTAAATGAGGGAATAATATGTGTGAGGGTACCCCAGGAGAGTTCCAAATGTGTGTGGGTAGAATGTATATACCACGGGGTAAAATTGAAAAAATTTGAAAAATTTTTTTTGAGGGATTTAGTCATTTTTCCGGCGTTTATCAGACTTTCAGATAGGGGAAATGTCAATGAGCGTTCCGATTTCAGTTCCAGAGCGATTCGCCCAATGAGTCCTTGATATTTCGTTATTTTCAGCCAATTTTCTGAATTTTTGAAAATTTCACTTTTTTGTGAAAATATCTACTAAATGAGGGAATAATATGTGTGAGGGTACCCCAGGAGAGTTCCAAATGTGTGTGGGTAAAATATATATCCCACGGGGATAAAATTGAAAAAAGTTGAAACATTATTTTTTTGGGATTTAGTCATTTTTCCGGTGTTTATCAGACTTTCAGATAGGGGAAATGTCAGTGAGCGTTCCGATTTCAGTTCCAGAGCGATTCGCCGGATGCGTCCTTGACATTTCGTCGTTCTCAGGTGATTTTCAGAGTTTTTGAAAATTTCACTTTTTTGTGAAAATATCCACTAAATGAGGGAATAATATGTGTGAGGGTACCCCAGGAGAGTTCCAAATGTGTTTGGGTAGAATATATATCCCACGGGGGTAAAATTGATAAAAGTTGAAAAACTTTTTTTTTTGGACTTAGTCATTTCTCCGGCGTTTATCAGACTTTCACATAGGGGAAATGTCAGTGAGCTTTTCGATTTCAGTTCCAGAGCGATTCGCCCAATGAGTCCTTGATATTTAGACGTTTTCAGCCAATTTTCTGGATTTTTGAAAATTTCACTTTTTTGTGAAAATATCCACTAAATGAGTGAATAATATGTGTGAGGGTACCTCAGGAGATTTCCAAATGTGTGTGGGTAGAATATATATACCACGGGGGTAAAATTGAAAAAAGTTGAAAAAAATTTTTTTTTAGAATAAAGTCATTTTTTCGGCGTTTATCAGACTTTCAGATAGGGGAAATGTCAGTGAGCGTTCCGATTTCAGTTCCAGAGCGATTCGTCCAATGAGTCCTTGACATTTCGTCGTTTTCAGCCAATTTTCAGAATTTTTGAAAATTTCACTAATTTGTGAAAATATCCACTAAATGAGGGAATAATATGTGTGAGGGTACCCCAGGAGAGTTCCAAATGTGTGTGGGTAGAATATATATCCCACGGGGATAAAATTGAAAAAAGTTGAAACATTTTTTTTTTGGATTTAGTCATTTTTCCGGCGCTTATCAGACTTTCAGATAGGGGAAATATTAGTGAGCGTTCCGATTTCAGCTCCAGAGCGATTCGCCCAATGAGTCCTTGATATTTTGTTATTTTCAGGCAATTTTCTGAATTTTTGAAAATTTCACATTTTTGTGAAAATATCCACTAAATGAGGGAATAATATGTGTGAGGGTACCCCAGGAGAGTTACAAATGTGTGTTGGTAGAATATATATCCCACGGGGTAAAATTGAAAAAAGTTGAAAAAAATTTTTTGGTGGATTTAGTCATTTTTCCGGCGTTTATCAGACTTTCAGATAGGGGAAATGTCCGTGAGCGTTCCGATTTCTGTTCCAGAGCGATTCGCCCAATGAGTCCTTGATATTTAGTCGTTTTCAGCCAATTTTCTGGATTTTTGAAAACTTCACTTATTTGTGAAAATATCCACTAAATGAGGGAATAATATGTGTGAGGGTACCCCAGGAGAGTTCCAAATGTGTGTGGGTAGAATGTATATACCACGGGGTAAAATTGAAAAAATTTGAAAAATTTTTTTTGAGGGATTTAGTCATTTTTCCGGCGTTTATCAGACTTTCAGATAGGGGAAATGTCAATGAGCGTTCCGATTTCAGTTCCAGAGCGATTCGCCCAATGAGTCCTTGATATTTCGTTATTTTCAGCCAATTTTCTGAATTTTTGAAAATTTCACTTTTTTGTGAAAATATCTACTAAATGAGGGAATAATATGTGTGAGGGTACCCCAGGAGAGTTCCAAATGTGTGTGGGTAAAATATATATCCCACGGGGATAAAATTGAAAAAAGTTGAAACATTATTTTTTTGGGATTTAGTCATTTTTCCGGTGTTTATCAGACTTTCAGATAGGGGAAATGTCAGTGAGCGTTCCGATTTCAGTTCCAGAGCGATTCGCCGGATGCGTCCTTGACATTTCGTCGTTCTCAGGTGATTTTCAGAGTTTTTGAAAATTTCACTTTTTTGTGAAAATATCCACTAAATGAGGGAATAATATGTGTGAGGGTACCCCAGGAGAGTTCCAAATGTGTTTGGGTAGAATATATATCCCACGGGGGTAAAATTGATAAAAGTTGAAAAACTTTTTTTTTTGGACTTAGTCATTTCTCCGGCGTTTATCAGACTTTCACATAGGGGAAATGTCAGTGAGCTTTTCGATTTCAGTTCCAGAGCGATTCGCCCAATGAGTCCTTGATATTTAGACGTTTTCAGCCAATTTTCTGGATTTTTGAAAATTTCACTTTTTTGTGAAAATATCCACTAAATGAGTGAATAATATGTGTGAGGGTACCTCAGGAGATTTCCAAATGTGTGTGGGTAGAATATATATACCACGGGGGTAAAATTGAAAAAAGTTGAAAAAAATTTTTTTTTAGAATAAAGTCATTTTTTCGGCGTTTATCAGACTTTCAGATAGGGGAAATGTCAGTGAGCGTTCCGATTTCAGTTCCAGAGCGATTCGTCCAATGAGTCCTTGACATTTCGTCGTTTTCAGCCAATTTTCAGAATTTTTGAAAATTTCACTAATTTGTGAAAATATCCACTAAATGAGGGAATAATATGTGTGAGGGTACCCCAGGAGAGTTCCAAATGTGTGTGGGTAGAATATATATCCCACGGGGATAAAATTGAAAAAAGTTGAAACATTTTTTTTTTGGATTTAGTCATTTTTCCGGCGCTTATCAGACTTTCAGATAGGGGAAATATTAGTGAGCGTTCCGATTTCAGCTCCAGAGCGATTCGCCCAATGAGTCCTTGATATTTTGTTATTTTCAGGCAATTTTCTGAATTTTTGAAAATTTCACATTTTTGTGAAAATATCCACTAAATGAGGGAATAATATGTGTGAGGGTACCCCAGGAGAGTTACAAATGTGTGTTGGTAGAATATATATCCCACGGGGTAAAATTGAAAAAAGTTGAAAAAAATTTTTTGGTGGATTTAGTCATTTTTCCGGCGTTTATCAGACTTTCAGATAGGGGAAATGTCCGTGAGCATTCCAATTTCCGTTCCAGAGCGATTCGCCCAATGAGTCCTTGATATTTAGTCGTTTTCAGCCAATTTTCTGGATTTTTGAAAATTTCACTTTTTTGTGAAAATATCTACTAAATGAGGGAATAATATGTGTGAGGGTACCCCAGGAGAGTTCCAAATGTGTGTGGGTAGAATATACAGTACAGACCAAAAGTTTGGACACACCTTCTCATTTAAAGATTTTTCTGTATTTTCTTAACTATGAAAATTGTACATTCATGCTGAAGGCATCAAATCTATGAATTAACACATGTGGAATTATATACTTAACAAAAAAGTGTGAAACAACTGAAAATATGTCTTATATTCTAGGTTCTTCAAAGTAGCCACCTTTTGGTTTGATGACTGCTTTGCACACTCTTGGCATTCTGTTGATGAGCTTCAAGAGGTAGTCACCGGAAATGGTCTTCCAACAATCTTGAAGGAGTTCCCAGAGAAGCTTAGCACTTGTTGGCCCTTTTGCCTTCACTCTGCGGTCCTGCTCACCCAAAACCATCTCGATTGGGTTCAGGACTGGTGACGGTGGAGGCCAGGTCATCTGGCGTAGCACCCCATCACTCTCCTTCTTGGTCAAATAGCCCTTACACAGCCTAGAGGTGTGTTTGGGGTCATTGTCCTGTTGAAAAATAAATGATGGTCCAACTAAACACAAACCGGATGGAATAGCATGCCGCTGCAAGATGCTGTGGTAGCCATGCTGGTTCAGTATGCCTTCAATTTTGAATAAATCCCCAACAGTGTCACCAGCAAAGCACCCCCACACTATCACACCTCCTCCTCCATGCTTCACGGTGGTAACCAGGCATGTAGAGTTCATCCGTTCACCTTTTCTGCGTCGCACAAAGACGCGGTGGTTGGAACCAAAGATCTCAAATTTGGACTCATCAGACAAAAGCACAGATTTCCACTGGTCTAATGTCCATTCCTTGTGTTCTTTAGCCCAAACAAGTCTCTTCTGCTTGTTGCCTGTCCTTAGCAGTGGTTTCCTAGCAGCTATTTTACCATGAAGGCCTGCTGCACAAAGTCTCCTCTTAACAGTTGTTGTAGAGATGTGTCTGCTGCTAGAACTCTGTGTGGCATTGACCTGGTCTCTAATCTGAGCTGCTGTTAATCTGCGATTTCTGAGGCTGGTGACTTGGATAAACTTATCCTCAGAGGCAGAGGTGACTCTTGGTCTTCCTTTCCTGGGGAGGTCCTCATGTGAGCCAGTTTCTTTGTAGCGCTTGATGGTTTTTGCAACTGCACTTGGGGACACTTTCAAAGTTTGCCCAATTTTTCAGACTGACAGACCTTCATTTCTTAAAGTAATGATGGCCATTCGTTTTTCTTTACTTAGCTGCTTTTATCTTGCCATAATACAAATTCTAACAGTCTATTCAGTAGAACTATCAGCTGTGTATCCACCTGACTTCTGCACAACACAACTGATGGTCCCAACCCCATTTATAAGGCAAGAAATCCCACTTATTAAGCCTGACAGGGCACACCTGTGAAGTGAAACCATTTCCGGTGACTACCTCTTGAAGCTCATCAAGAGAATGCCATGAGTGTGCAAAGCAGTAATCAAAGCTAAAGGTGGCTACTTTGAAGAACCTAGAATATAAGACATATTTTCAGTTGTTTCACACTTTTTTGTTAAATATATAATTCCACATGTGTTAATTCATAGTTTTGATGCCTTCAGTGTGAATGTACAATTTTCATAGACATGAAAATACAGAAAAATCTTTAAATGAGAAGGTGTGTCCAAACTTTTGGTCTGTACTGTATATCCCACGGGGATAAAATTGAAAAAAGTTGAAACATTTTTTTTTGGGGATTTAGTCATTTTTCCGGTGTTTATCAGACTTTCAGATAGGGGAAATGTCAGTGAGCATTCCGATTTCAGTTCCAGAGCGATTCGCCCAATGAGTCCTTGATATTTCGTTATTTTCAGCCAATTTTCTGAATTTTTGAAAATGTCACTTTTTTGTGAAAATATCTACTAAATGAGGGAATAATATGTGTGAGGGTACCCCAGGAGAGTTCCAAATGTGTGTGGGTAGAATATATATCCCACGGGGATAAAATTGAAAAAAGTTGAAACATTTTTTTTTTTTGGATTTAGTCATTTTTCCGGCGTTTATCAGACTTTCAGATAGGGGAAATGTCAGTGAGCGTTCCGATTTCAGTTCCAGAGCGATTCGCCCAATGAGTCCTTGATATTTTGTTATTTTCAGGCAATTTTCTGAATTTTTGAAAATTTCACTTTTTTGTGAAAATATCCACTAAATGAGGGAATAATATGTGTGAGGGTACCCCAGGAGAGTTCCAAATGTGTGTGGGTAGAATATATATCCCACGGGGTAAAATTGAAAAAAGTTGAAAAAATTTTTTTTTGAGGATTTAGTCATTTTTCCGGCGTTTATCAGACTTTCAGATAGGGGAAATGTCAGTGAGCGTTCCGATTTCAGTTCCAGAGCGATTCGCCCAATGAGTCCTTGATATTTAGTCGTTTTCAGACAATTTTCTGGATTTTTGAAAATTTCACTTTTTTTGTGAAAATATCCACTAAATGAGGGAATAATATGTGTGAGGGTACCCCAGGAGAGTTCCAAATGTGTGTGGGTAGAATATATATCCCACGGGGGTAAAATTGAAAAAAGTTGAAAGAATTTTTTTGGGGGATTTAGTCATTTTTCCGGCGTTTATCAGACTTTCAGAAAGGGGAAATGTCAGTGAGAGTTCCGATTTCAGTTCCAGAGCGATTTGCCCAATGAGTCCTTGATATTTCGTCGTTTTCAGGCAATTTTCAGAATTTTTGAAAATGTCACTTTTTTGTGAAAATATCCACTAAATGAAGGAATAATATGTGTGAGGGTACCCCAGGAGAGTTCCAAAGTGTGTCGGTAGAATATATATACCACGGGGGTAAAATTGAAAAAAGTTGAAAAAAATTTTTTTTTGGACTTAAGTCATTTTTTCGGTGTTCATCAGACTTTCAGATAGGGGAAATGTCAGTGAGCGTTCCGATTTCAGTTCCAGAGCGATTCGCCTAATGATTCCTTGATATTTAGTCGTTTTCAGCGAATTTTCTGAATTTTTGAAAATTTCACTTATTTGTGAAAACATCCACTAAATGAGGGAATAATATGTGTGAGGGTACCACAGGAGAATTCAAAATGTGTGTGGGTAGAATTTATATCCCACGGGGGTAAAATTGAAAAAAGTTGAAAAAATTTTTTTTTTGGACGTAGTCATTTTTCCGGCGTTTATCAGACTTTCAGATAGGGGAAATGTCAGTGAGCGTTCCGATTTCAGTTCCAGAGCGATTCGCCCAATGAGTCCTTGATATTTCGTCGTTTTCAGCCAATTTTCAGAATTTTTGAAAATTTCACTTACTTGTGAAAATATACACTAAATGAGGGAATAATATGTGTGAGGGTACCCCAGGAGAGTTCCAAATGTGTGTGGGTAGAATATATATCCCACGGGGTAAAATTGAAAAAAGTTGAAAAAATTTTTTGGGGGGATTTAGTCATTTTTCCAGCGTTTATCAGACTTTCAGATAGGGGAAATGTCAGTGAGCATTTCGATTTCAGTTCCAGAGCGATTCGCCCAATGAGTCCTTGATATTTCGTCGTTTTCAGACAATTTTCTGGATTTTTGAAAATTTCACTTTTTTGTGAAAATATCCACTAAATGAGGGAATAATATGTGTGAGGGTACCCCAGGATAGTTCCAAATGTGTGTGGGTAGAATATATATACCACGGGGGTAAAATTGAAAAAAGTTGAAAAAAAATTTTTTTTTGCACTTAAGTCATTTTTCCGGCGTTTATCAGACTTTCAGATAGGGGAAATGTCAGTGAGCGTTCCGATTTCAGTTCCAGAGCGATTCGCCCAATGAGTCCTTGATATTTCGAAGTTTTGAGCCAATTTTCAGAATTTTTGAAAATTTCACTTATTTGTGAAAATATACACTAAATGAGGGAATAATATGTGTGAGGGTACCCCAGGAGAGTTCCAAATGTGTGTGGGTAGAATATATATCCCACGGGGTAAAATTGAAAAAAGTTTAAAAAATTTTTTTGGGGGATTTAGTCATTTTTCCAGCGATTATCAGACTTTCAGATAGGGGAAATGTCAGTGAGCATTCCGATTTCAGTTCCAGAGCGATTCGCCCAATGAGTCCTTGATATTTCGTCGTTTTCAGACAATTTTCTGGATTTTTGAAAATTTCACTTTTTTGTGAAAATATCCACTAAATGAGGGAATAATATGTGTGAGGGTACCCCAGGAGAGTTCCAAATGTGTGTGGGTAGAATCACGGGGGTAAAATTGAAAAAAGTTGAAAAAAAATTTTTTTTGGACTTAAGTCATTTTTTCGCCGTTCATCAGACTTTCAGATAGGGAAAATGTCAGTGAGCGCTCCGATTTCAGTTCCAGAGCGATTCTCCCAATGATTCCTTGATATTTCGTCGTTTTCAGCCAATTTTCTGAATTTTTGAAAATTTCACTTATTTGTGAAAATATCCACTAAATGAGGGAATAATATGTGTGAGGGTACCACAGGAGAATTCAAAATGTGTGTGGGTAGGTTATATATCCCACAGGGTTAAAATTGAAAAAAGTTTAAAAAAATTTTTTTTTTGTACTTAGTCATTTTTCCGGCTTTTATCAGAATTTCAGATAGGGGAAATGTCAGTGAGCATTCCGATTTCAGTTCCAGAGCGATTCGCCCAATGATTCCTTGATATTTCGTCGTTTCCAGCCAAGTTTCTGAATTTTTGAAAATTTCACTTTTTTGTGAAAATATCCACTAAATTAGGGAATAATATGTGTGAGGGGATCCCAGGAGAGTTCCAAATGTGTGTGGGTAGAATATATATCCCGCGGGGGTAAAATTGAAA
Organism: Phyllobates terribilis; assembly: GCF_046119375.1. Lineage (NCBI taxonomy): Eukaryota > Metazoa > Chordata > Amphibia > Anura > Dendrobatidae > Phyllobates > Phyllobates terribilis. The sequence continues at coordinate 14,208,601 of NW_027362775.1, read as the reverse complement.
AAAGTTGAAAAAATTTTTTGGGGGCATTTAGTCATTTTTCCGGCATTTGTCAGACTTTCAGATAGGGGAAATGTCAGTGATCATTCCGATTTCAGTTCCAGAGCGATTCGCCCAATGAGTCCTTGATATTTAGTCGTTTTCATGCAATTTTCTGAATTTTTGAAAATTTCACTTTTTAGTGAAAATATCCACTAAATGAGGGAATAATATGTGTGAGGGTTCCCCAGGAGAGTTCCAAATGTGTGTGGGTAGGTTATATATCCCACGGGGGTAAAATTGAAAAAAGTTAAAAAAAATTTTTTTTGGACTTAAGTCATTTTTTTGCCGTTTATCAGACTTTCACATAAGGGAAATGTCAGTGAGCATTCCGATTTCAGTTCCAGAGCGATTCGCCCAATGAGTCCTTGATATTTAGTCATTTTCAGCCAATTTTCTGGATTTTTGAAAATTTCACTTTTTTGTGAAAATATCCACTAAATGAGGGAATAATATGTGTGAGGGTACCCCAGGAGAGTTCCAAATGTGTGTTGGTAGAATATATATCCCACGGGGATAAAATTGAAAAAAGTTGAAACATTTTTTTTGGGGGATTTAGTCATTTTTCCAGCATTTATCAGACTTTCAGATAGGGGAAATGTCAGTGAGCGTTCCGATTTCAGTTCCAGAGCGATTCGCCCAATGAGTCCTTGATATTTCGTTATTTTCAGCCAATTTTCTGAATTTTTGAAAATTTCACTTTTTTGTGAAAATATCCACTAAATGAGGGAATAATATGTGTGAGGGTACCCCAGGAGAATGCCAAATGTGTGTGGGTAGAATATATATCCCACGGGGTAAAATTGAAAAAAGTTGAAAACATTTTTTGGTGGGATTTAGTCATTTTTCCAGCGTTTATCAGACTTTCAGATAGGAGAAATGTCAGTGAGCATTCCGATTTCAGTTCCAGAGTGATTCGCCCAATGAGTCCTTGATATTTAGTCGTTTTCATCCAATTTTCTGGATTTTTGAAAATTTCACTTTTTGTGAAAATATCCACTAAATGAGGGAATAATATGTGTGAGGGTACCCCAGGAGAGTTCCAAATGTGTGTGGGTAGAATATATATCAAACGGGGATAAAATTGAAAAAAGTTGAAACATTTTTTTTTTGGATTTAGTCATTTTTCCGGCGTTTATCAGACTTTCAAATAGCGGAAATGTCAGTGAGCATTCCGATTTCAGTTCCAGAGCGATTCGCCCAATGAGTCCTTGATATTTCGTTATTTTCAGGCAATTTTCTGAATTTTTGAAAATTTCACTTTTTTGTGAAAATATCCACTAAATGAGGGAATAATATGTGTGAGGGTACCCCAGGAGAATGCCAAATGTGTGTGGGTAGAATATATATCCCACGGGGTAAAATTGAAAAAAGTTGAAAACATTTTTTCGTGGGATTTAGTCATTTTTCCAGCGTTTATCAGACTTTCAGATAGGGGAAATGTCAGTGAGCGTTCCGATTTCAGTTCCAGAGCGATTCGCCCAATGAATCCTTGATATTTAGTCGTTTTCAGCCAATTTTCTGGATTTTTGAAAATTTCACTTTTTTGTCAAAATATCCACTAAATGAGGGAATAATATGTGTGAGGGTACCCCAGGAGAGTTCCAAATGTGTGTGGGTAGAATATATATCCCACGGGGGTAAAATTGAAAAAATTATTAAAAAATTTTTTTTTGGACTTAGTCTTTTTCCGGCGTTTATCAGACTTTCACATAGGGGAAATGTCAGTGAGTGTTCCGATTTCAGTTCCAGAGCGATTTGCCCAATGAGTCCTTGATATTTAGTCGTTTTCAGCCAATTTTCTGGATTTTTGAAAATTTCACTTTTTTTGTGAAAATTTCCACTAAATGAGGGAATAATATGTGTGAGGGTACCCCAGGAGAGTTCCAAATGTGTGTGGGTAGAATATATATCCCACGGGGTAAAATTGAAAAAAGTTGAAAAATTTTTTTTGGGGGATTTAGTTATTTTTCCGGCGTTTATCAGACTTTCAGATAGGGGAAATGTCAGTGAGCGTTCCGATTTCAGTTCCAGAGCGATTGGCCCAATGAGTCCTTGATATTTAGTCGTTTTCAGCCAATTTTCTGAATTTTTTAAAATTTCACTTTTTTGTGAAAATATCCACTAAATGAGGGAATAATATGTGTGAGGGTACCCCAGGAGAGTTCCAAATGTGTGTGGGTAGAATATATATCCCACGGGGTAAAATTGAAATAAGTTGAAAACATTTTTTGGGGGGATTTAGTCATTTTTCCGGCGTTTATCAGACTTTCAGATAGGGGAAATGTCAGTGAGCATTCCGATTTCAGTTCCAGAGCGATTCGCCCAATGAGTCCTTGATATTTAGTCGTTTTCAGCCAATTTTCTGGATTTTTGAAAATTTCACTTTTTTGTGAAAATATCCACTAAATGAGGGAATAATATGTGTGAGGGTACCCCAGGAGAGTTCCAAATGTGTGTGGGTAGAATATATATCCCGCGGGGGTAAAATTGAAAAAAGTTGAAAGAATTTTTTTTTTGGATTTAGTCATTTTTCCGGCGTTTATCAGACTTTCAGATAGGGGAAATGTCAGTGAGCGTTCCGATTTCAGTTCCAGAGCGATTCGCCCAATGAGTCCTTGATATTTAGTCGTTTTCAGACAATTTTCTGGATTTTTGAAAATTTCACTTTTTTGTGAAAATATCCACTAAATGAAGGAATAATATGTGTGAGGGTACCCCAGGAGAGTTCCAAAGTGTGTGGGTAGAATATATATCCCACGGGGGTAAAATTGAAAAAAGTTGAAAAAATTTTTTTTTTGGACGTAGTCATTTTTCCGGCGTTTATCAGACTTTCAGATAGGGGAAATGTCAGTGAGCGTTCCGATTTCAGTTCCAGAGCGATTCGCCCAATGAGTCCTTGATATTTCGTCGTTTTCAGCCAATTTTCAGAATTTTTGAAAATTTCACTTTTTGTGAAAATATCCACTAAATGAGGGAATAATATGTGTGAGGGTACCCCAGGAGAGTTCCAAATGTGTGTGGGTAGAATATATATCAAACGGGGATAAAATTGAAAAAAGTTGAAACTTTTTTTTTTTGGATTTAGTCATTTTTCCGGCGTTTATCAGACTTTCAAATAGCGGAAATGTCAGTGAGCATTCCGATTTCAGTTCCAGAGCGATTCGCCCAATGAGTCCTTGATATTTCGTTATTTTCAGGCAATTTTCTGATTTTTTTAAAATTTCACTTTTTTGTGAAAATATCCACTAAATGAGGGAATAATATGTGTGAGGTTACCCCAGGAGAGTTCCAAATGTGTGTGGGTAGAATATATATCCCACGGGGTAAAATTGAAAAAAGTTGAAAGAATTTTTTTGGGGGATTTAGTCATTTTTCCGGCGTTTATCAGACTTTCAGATAGGGGAAATGTCAGTGAGCGTTCCGATTTCAGTTCCAGAGCGATTCGCCCAATGAGTCCTTGCTATTTCATCGTTTTCAGCCAATTTTCAGAATTTTTGAAAATGTCACTTTTTTGTGAAAATATCCACTAAATGAGGGAATAATATGTGTGAAGGTACCCCAGGAGAATGCCAAATGTGTGTGGGTAGAATATATATCCCACGGTGTAAAATTGAAAAAAGTTGAAAACATTTTTTGGGGGGATTTAGTCATTTTTCCAGCGTTTATCAGACTTTCAGATAGGAGAAATGTCAGTGAGCATTCCGATTTCAGTTCCAGAGCGATTCGCCCAATGAGTCCTTCATATTTAGTCGTTTTCAGCCAATTTTCAGAATTTTTGAAAATTTCACTTATTTGTGAAAATATCCACTAAATGAGGGAATAATATGTGTGAGGGTACCCCAGGAGAGTTCCAAATGTGTGTGGGTAGAATATATATCCCACGGGGATAAAACTGAAAAAAGTTGAAACATTTTTTTTTTCGATTTAGTCATTTTTCCGGCGTTTATCAGACTTTCAGATAGGGGAAATGTCAGTGAGTGTTCCGATTTCAGTTCCAGAGTGATTCGCCCAATGAGTCCTTGATATTTAGTCGTTTTCAGCCAATTTTCAGAATTTTTGAAAATTTCACTTTTTTGTGAAAATATCCACTAAATGAGGGAATAATATGTGTGAGGGTACCCCAGGAGCGTTCCAAATGTGTGTGGGTAGAATATATATCCCACGGGGGTAAAATTGAAAAAAGTTGAAAACATTTTTTTGGGGGGATTTAGTCATTTTTCTGGCGTTTATCAGACTTTCATATAGGGGAAATGTCAGTGAGCCTTCCGATTTCAGTTCCAGAGCGATTCGCCCAATGAGTCCTTGGTATTTCATCGTTTTCAGGCAATTTTCTGAATTTTTGAAAATTTCACTTTTTTGTGAAAATATCCACTAAATGAGGGAATAATATGTGTGAGGATACCCCAGGATAGTTCCAAATGTGTGTGGGTAGAATATATATCCCACGGGGGTAAAATTGAAAGAAGTTGAAAATTTTTTTTTTCTGGATTTAGTAATTTTTCCATCATTTATCAGACTTTCAGATAGGGGAAATGTCAGTGAGCATTCCGATTTCAGTTCCAGAGCGATTCGCCCAATGAGTCCTTGATATTTAGTCGTTTTCAGCCAATTTTCTGGATTTTTGAAAATTTCACTTTTTTGTGAAAATATCCACTAAATGAGGGAATAATATGTGTGAGGGTACCCCAGGAGAGTTCCAAATGTGTGTGGGTAGAATATATATCCCACATGGTTGAAATTGAAAAAAGTTTTAAAAAAAAAATTTTTGTACTTAGTCATTTTTCCGGCGTTTATCAGACTTTCAGATAGGGGAAATGTCAGAGAGCGTTCCGATTTCAGTTCCAGAGCGATTCAACCAATGAGTCCTAGATATTTCTTCGTTTTCAGGCAATTTTCAGAATTTTTGAAAATTTCACTTTTTTGTGAAAGTATCCACTAAATGAAGGAATAATATGTGTGAGGGTACCCCAGGAGAGTTCCAAATGTGTGTGGGTAGATTATATATCCCACGGGGGTAAAATTGAAAAAAGTTGAAAACATTTTTTTTTTGGATTTAGTCATTTTTCCGGCATTTATCAGACTTTCAGATAGGGGAAATGTCAGTGAGCGTTCCGATTTCAGTACCAGAGCGATTCTCCCAATGAGTCCTTGATATTTCGTTATTTTCAGCCAATTTTCTGAATTTTTGAAAATTTCACTTTTTTGTGAAAATATCCACTAAATTACTGAATAATATGTGTGAGGGTACCCCAGGAGAGTTCCAAACGTGTGTGGGTAGAATATATATCCCAAGGGGGTATAATTGAAAAAAGTTGAAAAAAATTTTTTTTTGGACTTAAGTCATTTTTTCGGCGTTTATCAGACTTTCAGAGAGGGGAAATGTCAGTGAGTGTTACGATTTCAGTTCAAGAGCGATTCGCCCTATGAGTCCTTGATATTTCGTTATTTTCAGCCAATTTTCTGAATTTTTGAAAATGTCACTTTTTTGTGAAAATATCCACTAAATGAGGGAATAATATGTGTGAGGGTACCCCAGGAGAGTTCCAAATGTGTGTGGGTAGAATATATATCCCACGGGGTAAAATTGAAAAAAGTTTAAACAATTTTTTTTTTGGACTTATTTTTCCGGCGTTTATCAGACTTTCAGATAGGGGAAAAGTCAGTGAACGTTCCGATTTCAGTTCCAGAACGATGCGCCCAATGAGTCCTTGATATTTAGTCGTTTTCAGCCAATTTTCTGGATTTTTGAAAATTTCACTTTTATGTGAAAATATCCACTAAATGAGGGAATAATATGTGTGAGGGTACCCCTGGAGAGTTCCAAATGTGTGTGGGTAGAATATATATCCCACAAGGTTAAAATTGAAAAAAGTTGAAAAAATTTTTTTTTTAGTACTTAGTCATTTTTCCGGTGTTTATCAGACTTTCAGATAGCGGAAATGTCAGTGAGCGTTCCGTTTTCAGTTCCAGAGCCATTCGCCCAATGAGTCCTTGATATTTCGTCGTTTTCAGGCAATTTTCTGAATTTTTGAAAATTTCACTTTTTTGTGAAAATATCCACTAAATGAGGGAATAATATGTGTGAGGGTACCCCTGGAGAGTTCCAAATGTGTGTGGGTAGAATATATATCCCACGGGGGTAAAATTGAAAAAAGTTGTAAAAAATTTTTTTTTGGACTTAGTCATTTTTCCGGCGTTTATCAGACTTTCAGAGAGGGGAAATGTCAGTGAGCGTTCCGATTTAAGTTCCAGAGCAATTCACCAAATGAGTCCTTGATATTTCGTCGTTTTCAGGCAATTTTCTGAATTTTTTAAAATTTCACTTTTTTGTGAAAATATCCACTAAATGAGGGAATAATATGTGTGAGGGAACCCCAGGAGAGTTCCAAATGTGTGTGGGTAGAATATATATCCCACGGGGTAAAATTGAAAAAAGTTAAAAAATTTTTTTTTTTTGGACGTAGTCATTTTTCCGGCGTTTATCAGACTTTCAGATAGGGGAAATGTCAGTGAGCATTCCGATTTAAGTTCCAGAGCGATTCGCCGTATTCGCCTTGATATTTCCTCGTTTTCAGGCAATTTTCTGAATTTTTGAAAATTGCACTTTTTTGTGAAAATATCCACTAAATGAGGGAATAATATGTGTGAGGGTACCCCAGGAGAGTTCCAAATGTGTGTGGGTAGAATATATATCCCACGGGGGTAAAATTTAAAAAAGTTAAAAAAAATTTTTGGGGGGATTTAGTCATTTTTCCGGCATTTATCAGACTTTCAGATAGGGGAAATGTCAGTGAGCGTTCCGATTTCAGTACCAGAGCGATTCGCCCAATGAGTCCTTGATATTTCGTTATTTTCAGCCAATTTTCTGAATTTTTGAAAATTTCACTTTTTTGTGAAAATATCCACTAAATGAGGGAATAATATGTGTGAGGGAACCCCAGGAGAGTTCCAAATGTGTGTGGGTAGAATATATATCCCACGGGGGTAAAATTGAAAAAAGTTGAAAAAAATTTTTTTTTGGACTTAGTCATTTTTCCGGCGTTTATCAGACTTTCAGATAGCGGAAATATCAGTGAGCGTTCCGATTCAGTTCCAGAGCGATTCGCCCAATGAGTCCTTGATATTTCGTCGTTTTCAGGCAATTTTCTGAATTTTTTAAAATTTCACTTTTTTGTGAAAATATCCACTAAATGAGGGTATAATATGTGTGATGGTACCCCAGGAGAGTTCCAAATGTGTGTGGGTAGAATATATATCTCACGGGGTAAAATTGAAAAAAGTTGAAAACATTTTTTTTTTGGATTTAGTCATTTTTCCGCCATTTATCAGACTTTCAGATAGGGGAAATGTCAGTGGGCGTTCCGATTTCAGTACCAGACCGATTCGCCCAATGAGTCCTTGATATTTAGTCGCTTTCAACCAATTTTCTGTATTTTTGAAAATTTTACTTTTTTGTGAAAATATCCACTAAATGAGGGAATAATATGTGTGAGGGTACCCCAGGAGAGTTCCAAATGTGTGTGGGTAGATTATATATCCCACGGGGGTAAAATTGAAAAAAGTTGAAAAATTTTTTTGGGGGGATTTAGTCATTTTTCTGGCATTTATCAGACTTTCAGATAGGGGAAATGTCAGTGAGTGTTCCGATTTCAGTACCAGAGCGATTCGCCCAATGAGTCCTTGATATTTAGTCGTTTTCAGCCAATTTTCTGGATTTTTGAAAATTTCACTTTTTTGTGAAAATATCCACTAAATGAGGGAATAATATGTGTGAGAGTACCCCAGGAGAGTTCCAAATGTGTTTGGGTAGAATATATATCCCACAGGGTTAAAATTGAAAAAAGTTGAAAAAAATTTTTTTTTAGTACTTAGTCATTTTTCCAGCGTTTATCAAACTTTCAGATAGGGGAAATGTCAGTGAGCTTTCCGATTTCAGTTCCAGAGCGATTAACCCTATGAATCCTTGATATTTAGTCGTTTTCAGCCAATTTTCTGGATTTTTGAAAATTTCACTTTTTTGTGAAAATATCCACTAAATGAGGGAATAATATGTGTGAGGGTACCCCAGGAGAGTTCCAAATGTGTGTGGGTAGAATATATATCCCACGGGGGTAAAATTGAAAAAAGTTGAAAATTTTTTTTTTGGATTTAGTCATTTTTCCGGCATTTATCAGACTTTCAGATATGGGAAATGTCAGTGAGCCTTCCGATTTCACTTCCAGAGCGATTCGCCCAATGAGTCCTTGATATTTCGTCGTTTTCAGGCAATTTTCGAAAATTTCACTTTTTTGTGAAAATATCCACTAAATGAGGGAATAATATGTGTGAGGGTACCCCAGGAGAGTTCCAAATGTGTCTGGGTAGAATATATATCCCACGGGGGTAAAATTGAAAAAAGTTGAAAAATTTTTTTTTGGGATTTAGTCATTTTTCCGTCATTTATCAGACTTTCAGATAGCGGAAATGTCAGTGAGCGTTCCGATTTCAGTACCAGAGCGATTCGCCCAATGAGTCCTTGATATTTAGTCGTTTTCAGCCAATTTTCTGGATTTTTGAAAATTTTACTTTTTTGTGAAAATATCCAATAATGAGGGAATAATATGTGTGAGGGTACCCCAGGAGGGTTCCAAATGTGCGTGGGTAGAATATATATCCCACAGGGTTAAAATTGAAAAAAGTTGAAAAAAATTTTTTTTTAGTACTTAGTCATTTTTCCGGCGTTTATCAGACTTTCAGATAGGGGAAATGTCAGTGAGCGTTCCGATTTCAGTTCCTGAGCGATTCGCCCAATGAGTCCTTGATATTTAGTCGTTTTCAGCCAATTTTCAGAATTTTTGAAAATGTCACTTTTTTTGTGAAAATATCCACTAAATGAGGGAATAATATGTGTGAGGGTACCCCAGGAGAGTTCCAAATGTGTGTGGGTAGAATATATATCCCACGGGGGAAAAATTGAAAAAAGTTGAAAAAATTTTTTTTTTGCACTTAGTCATTTTTCTGGCGTTTATCAGACTTACAGATAGCGGAAATGTCAGTGAGCGTTCCGATTTCAGTTCCAGAGCGATTCGCCCAATGAGTCCTTGATATTTAGTAGTTTTCAGGCAATTTTCTGGATTTTTCAAAATTTCACTTTTTTGTGAAAATATCCACTAAATGAGGAAATAATATGTGTGACGGTACCCCAGGAGAGTTCCAAATGTGTGTGGGTAGAATATATATCCCACAGAGTTAAAATTGAAAAAAGTTGAAAACATTTTTTTTTTTAGTACTTAGTCATTTTTCCGGCGTTTATCAGACTTTCAGATAGGGGAAATGACAGTGAGCGTTCCGATTTAAGTTCCAGAGCGATTCGCCGTATTCGCTTTGATATTTTGTCGTTTTCAGGCAATTTTCTGAATTTTTGAAAATTTTACTTTTTTGTGAAAATATCCACTAAATGAAGGAATAATATGTGTGAGGGTACCCCAGGAGAGTTCCAAATGTGTGTGGGTAGAATATATATCCCACGGGGATAAAATTGAAAAAAGTTTAAAATTTTTTGGGGGGATTTAGTCATTTTTCCGGCGTTTATCGGACTTTGAGATAGGGGAAATGTCAGTGAGCGTTCCGATTTCAGTTCCAGAGCGATTCGCCCAATCAGTCCTTGATATTTCGTCGTTTTCAGGCAATTATCTGAATTTTTGAAAATTTCACTTTTTTGTGAAAATATCCACTAAATGAGGAAATAATATGTGTGAGGGTACCCCAGGAGAGTTCCAAATGTGTGTGGGTAGAATATATATCCCACGGGGGTAAAATTGAAAAAATTTGAAAAATTTTTTTTTCTGGATTTAGTAATTTTTCCTGCATTTATCAGACTTTCAGATAGGTGAAATGTCAGTGAGCATTCCGATTTCAGTACCAGAGGGATTCGCCCAATGAGTCCTTGATATTTATTCGTTTTCAGCCAATTTTCTGTATTTTTGAAAATTTCACTTTTTTGTGAAAATATCCACTAAATGAGGGAATAATATATGTGAGGGTACCCCAGGAGAGTTCCAAATGTGTGTGGGTAGAATATATATCCCACGGGGTTAAAATTGAAAAAAGTTGAAAAAAAATTTTTTTAGACTTAGTCATTTTTCCAGCGTTTATAAGACTTTCAGATACTGGAAATGTCAGTGAGCGTTCCGATTTCAGTACCAGAGCGATTCGCCCAATGAGTCCTTGATATTTAGTCGTTTTCAGCCAATTTTCAGAATTTTTGAAAATTTTACTTTTTTTGTGAAAATATCCACTAAATGAGGGAATAATATGTGTGAGGGTACCCCAGGAGAGTTCCAAATGTGTGTGGGTAGAATATATATCCCACAGAGTTAAAATTGAAAAAAGTTGAAAACATTTTTTTTTTTAGTACTTAGTCATTTTTCCGGCGTTTATCAGACTTTCAGATAGGGGAAATGTCAGTGAGCGTTCCGATTTCAGTACCAGAGCGATTCGCCCAATGAGTCCTTGATATTTAGTCGTTTTCAGCCAATTTTCTGGATTTTTGAGAATTTTACTTTTTTTGTGAAAATATCCACTAAATGAGGGAATAATATGTGTGAGGGTACCCCAGGAGAGTTCCAAATGTGTGTGGGTAGAATATATATCCCACAGGGTTAAAATTGAAAACAGTTGAAAAAATATTTTTTTTAGTACTCAGTCATTTTTCCGATGTTTATCAGACTTTCAGATAGGGGAAATGTCAGTGAGCGTTCCGATTTCAGTTCTAGAGCGATTCGCCCAATGAGTCCTTGATATTTAGTCGTTTTCAGCCAATTTTCAGAATTTTTGAAAATTTCACTTTTTTGTGAAAATATCCACTAAATGAGGGCATAATATGTGTGAGGGTACCCCAGGAGAGTTCCAAATGTGTGTGGGTAGATTATATATCCCACGGGGGTAAAATTGAAAAAAGTTGAAAAAAATTTTTTTTTTGGATTTAGTCATTTTTCCGGCATTTATCAGACTTTCAGATAGGGGAAATGTCAGTGAGCGTTCCAATTTCAGTACCAGACCGATTCGCCCAATGAGTCCTTGATATTTAGTCGTTTTCAGCCAATTTTCTGGATTTTTGAAAATTTCACTTTTTTGTGAAAATATCCACTAAATGAGGGAATAATATGTGTGAGGGTACCCTAGGAGAGATCCAAATGTGTGTGGGTAGAATATATATCCCACGGGGGTAAAATTGAAAAGATTTTAAATTTTTTGGGGGGGGGATTTAGTCATTTTTCCAGCGTTTATCAGACTTTCAGATAGGGGAAATGTCAGTGAGCGTTCCGATTTCAGTTCCAGAGCGAATCGCCCAATGAGTCCTTGATATTTAGTCGTTTTCAGCCAATTTTCTGAATTATTGAAAATTTCACTTTTTTGTGAAAATATCCACTAAATGAGGGAATAATATGTGTGAGTGTACCCCAGGAGAGTTCCAAATGTGTGTGGGTAGAATATATATCCCACGAAGGTAAAATTGAAAAAAGTTGAAAAAATTTTTTTTTCGACTTAGTCATTTTTCCGGCGTTTATCAGACTTTCAGATAGGGGAAATGTCAGTGAGCGTTCCGATTTCAGTACCAGAGCGATTCGCCCAATGAGTCCTTGATATTTAGTCGTTTTCAGAAAATTTTCTGGATTTTTGAAAATGTCACTTTTTTGTGAAAATATCCACTAAATGAGGGAATAATATGTGTGAGGGTACCCCACGAGAGTTCCAAATTTGTGTGGGTAGAATATATATCCCATGGGGGAAAATTGAAAAAAGTTGAAACAATTTTTTTTTTGGACTTAGTCATTTTTCCGTCGTTTATCAGACTTTCAGAAAGCGGAAATGTCAGTGAGCGTTCCGATTTCAGTACCAGAGCGATTCGCCCAATGAGTCCTTGATATTTAGTCGTTTTCAGCCAATTTTCTGGATTTTTGAAAATTTTACTTTTTTTGTGAAAATATCCACTAAATGAGGGAATAATATGTGTGAGGGTACCCCAGGAGAGTTCCAAATGTGTGTGGGTAGAATATATATCCCACGGGGATAAAATTGAAAAAAGTTTAAAAATTTTTTGGGGGGATTTAGTCATTTTTCCGGCATTTATCAGACTTTCAGATAGGTGAAATGTCAGTGAGCATTCCGATTTCAGTTCCAGAGCGATTTGCCCAATGAGTCCTTGATATTTATTCGTTTTCAGCCTATTTTCTGGATTTTTGAAAATTTCACTTTTTTGTGAAAATATCCACTAAATGAGGGAATAATATATGTGAGGGTACCCCAGGAGAGTTCCAAATGTGTGTGGGTAGAATATATATCCCACGGGGGTAAAATTGAAAAAAGTTGAAAAAAATTTTTTTTTGGACTTAGTCATTTTTCCGGCGTTTATCAGACTTTCAGATAGGGGAAATGTCAGTGAGCGTTCCGATTTCAGTTCCAGAGCGATTCGCCCTATGAGTCTTTGATATTTAGTCGTTTTCAGCCAATTTTCTGGATTTTTGAAAATGTCACTTTTTTGTGAAAATATCCACTAAATGAGGGAATAATATGTGTGAGGGTACCCCACGAGAGTTCCAAATGTGTGTGGGTAGAATATATATCCCACGGGGTAAAATTTAAAAAAGTTTAACAATTTTTTTTTTTGGACTTAGTCATTTTTCCGGCGTTTATCAGACTTTCAGATAGGGGAAATGTCAGTGAGCGTTCCGATTTTAGTTCCAGAGCGATTCGCCTTGATATTTTGTCGTTTTCAGGCAATTTTCTGAATTTTTGAAAATTTCACTTTTTTGTGAAAATATCCACTAAATGAGGGAATAATATGTGTGAGGGTACCCCAGGAGAGTTCCAAATGTGTGTGGGTAGATTATATATCCCACGGGGGTAAAATTGAAAAAAGTTGAAAAAAATTTTTTTTTTGGATTTAGTCATTTTTCCGGCATTTATCAGACTTTCAGATAGGGGAAATGTCAGTGAGCTTTCCGATTTCAGTTCCAGAGCGATTCGCCCAATGGGTCCTTGATATTTCGTCGTTTTCAGGCAATTTTCTGAATTTTTGAAAATTTCACTTTTTTGTGAAAATATCCACTAAATGAGGGCATAATATGTGTGAGGGTACCCCAGGAGAGTTCCAAATGTGTGTGGGTAGATTATATATCCCACGGGGGTAAAATTGAAAAAAGTTGAAAAAAATTTTTTTTTTGGATTTAGTCATTTTTCCGGCATTTATCAGACTTTCAGATAGGGGAAATGTCAGTGAGCTTTCCGATTTCAGTTCCAGAGCGATTCGCCCAATGGGTCCTTGATATTTCGTCGTTTTCAGGCAATTTTCTGAATTTTTGAAAATTTCACTTTTTTGTGAAAATATCCACTAAATGAGGGCATAATATGTGTGAGGGTACCCTAGGAGAGATCCAAATGTGTGTGGGTAGAATATATATCCCACGGGGGTAAAATTGAAAAGATTTTAAATTTTTTGGGGGGGGGATTTAGTCATTTTTCCAGCGTTTATCAGACTTTCAGATAGGGGAAATGTCAGTGAGCGTTCCGATTTCAGTTCCAGAGCGAATCGCCCAATGAGTCCTTGATATTTAGTCGTTTTCAGCCAATTTTCTGAATTATTGAAAATTTCACTTTTTTGTGAAAATATCCACTAAATGAGGGAATAATATGTGTGAGTGTACCCCAGGAGAGTTCCAAATGTGTGTGGGTAGAATATATATCCCACGAAGGTAAAATTGAAAAAAGTTGAAAAAATTTTTTTTTCGACTTAGTCATTTTTCCGGCGTTTATCAGACTTTCAGATAGGGGAAATGTCAGTGAGCGTTCCGATTTCAGTACCAGAGCGATTCGCCCAATGAGTCCTTGATATTTAGTCGTTTTCAGAAAATTTTCTGGATTTTTGAAAATGTCACTTTTTTGTGAAAATATCCACTAAATGAGGGAATAATATGTGTGAGGGTACCCCACGAGAGTTCCAAATTTGTGTGGGTAGAATATATATCCCATGGGGGAAAATTGAAAAAAGTTGAAACAATTTTTTTTTTGGACTTAGTCATTTTTCCGTCGTTTATCAGACTTTCAGAAAGCGGAAATGTCAGTGAGCGTTCCGATTTCAGTAACAGAGCGATTCGCCCAATGAGTCCTTGATATTTAGTCGTTTTCAGCCAATTTTCTGGATTTTTGAAAATTTTACTTTTTTTGTGAAAATATCCACTAAATGAGGGAATAATATGTGTGAGGGTACCCCAGGAGAGTTCCAAATGTGTGTGGGTAGAATATATATCCCACGGGGATAAAATTGAAAAAAGTTTAAAAATTTTTTGGGGGGATTTAGTCATTTTTCCGGCATTTATCAGACTTTCAGATAGGTGAAATGTCAGTGAGCATTCCGATTTCAGTTCCAGAGCGATTTGCCCAATGAGTCCTTGATATTTATTCGTTTTCAGCCTATTTTCTGGATTTTTGAAAATTTCACTTTTTTGTGAAAATATCCACTAAATGAGGGAATAATATATGTGAGGGTACCCCAGGAGAGTTCCAAATGTGTGTGGGTAGAATATATATCCCACGGGGGTAAAATTGAAAAAAGTTGAAAAAAATTTTTTTTTGGACTTAGTCATTTTTCCGGCGTTTATCAGACTTTCAGATAGGGGAAATGTCAGTGAGCGTTCCGATTTCAGTTCCAGAGCGATTCGCCCTATGAGTCTTTGATATTTAGTCGTTTTCAGCCAATTTTCTGGATTTTTGAAAATGTCACTTTTTTGTGAAAATATCCACTAAATGAGGGAATAATATGTGTGAGGGTACCCCACGAGAGTTCCAAATGTGTGTGGGTAGAATATATATCCCACGGGGTAAAATTTAAAAAAGTTTAACAATTTTTTTTTTTGGACTTAGTCATTTTTCCGGCGTTTATCAGACTTTCAGATAGGGGAAATGTCAGTGAGCGTTCCGATTTTAGTTCCAGAGCGATTCGCCTTGATATTTTGTCGTTTTCAGGCAATTTTCTGAATTTTTGAAAATTTCACTTTTTTGTGAAAATATCCACTAAATGAGGGAATAATATGTGTGAGGGTACCCCAGGAGAGTTCCAAATGTGTGTGGGTAGATTATATATCCCACGGGGGTAAAAATGAAAAAAGTTGAAAAAATTTTTTTTTTGGATTTAGTCATTTTTCCGGCATTTATCAGACTTTCAGATAGGGGAAATGTCAGTGAGCTTTCCGATTTCAGTTCCAGAGCGATTCGCCCAATGGGTCCTTGATATTTCGTCGTTTTCAGGCAATTTTCTGAATTTTTGAAAATTTCACTTTTTTGTGAAAATATTCACTAAATGAGGGAATAATATGTGTGAGGGTACCCCAGGAGAATTCCAAATGTGTGTGGGTAGAATATATATCCCACGGTGTAAAATTGAAAAAAGTTGAAAAAATTTTTTTTTTGGGATTTAGTCATTTTTCCGGCATTTATCAGTCTTTCAGATAGGGGAAATGTCAGTGAGCATTCCGATTTCAGTACCAGAGCGATTCTCCCAATGAGTCCTTGATATTTAGTCGTTTTCAGCCAATTTTCTGGATTTTTGAAAATTTCACTTTTTTGTGAAAATATCCACTAAATGAGGGAATAATATGTGTGAGGGTACCCTAGGAGAGTTCCAAATGTGTGTGGGTAGAATATATATCCCACGGGGGTAAAATTGAAAAGAGTTTAAAATTT
This sequence comes from Phyllobates terribilis, assembly GCF_046119375.1. NCBI lineage: Eukaryota > Metazoa > Chordata > Amphibia > Anura > Dendrobatidae > Phyllobates > Phyllobates terribilis. The sequence goes on along the minus strand of NW_027362775.1, from coordinate 14,192,842 downwards.
TTTTGGGGGGGATTTAGTCATTTTTCCGGCGTTCATCAGACTTTCAGATAGGGGAAATGTCAGTGAGCGCTCCGATTTCAGTTCCAGAGCGATTCGCCCAATGAGTCCTTGATATTTAGTCGTTTTCAGCCAATTTTCTGGATTTTTGAAAATTTCACTTTTTTGTAAAAATATGCACTAATTGAGAGAATAATATGTGTGAGGGTACCCCAGGAGAGTTCCAAATGTGTGTGGGTAGAATATATATCCCACAGGGTTAAAATTGCAAAAAGTTGAAAAAATTTTTTTTTTTAGTACTTAGTCATTTTTCCGGTGTTTATCAGACTTTCAGATAGGGGAAATGTCAGTGAGCGTTCCAATTTCAGTTCCAGAGCGATTAGCCCAATGAGTCCTTGATATTTAGTCGTTTTCAGCCAATTTTCTGGATTTTTGAAAATTTCACTTTTTTGTGAAAATATCCACTAAATGAGGGAATAATATGTGTGAGGGTACCCCAGGAGAGTTCCAAATGTGTGTGGGTAGAATATAAATCCCATGGGATAAAATTGAAAAAAGTTGAAAAAAATTTTTTTTTGGACTTAGTCATTTTTCCGGCGTTTATCAGACTTTCAGATAGGGGAAATGTCAGTGAGCATTCCGATTTCAGTTCCAGAGCGAATCGCCCAATGAGTCCTTGATATTTAGTCGTTTTCAGCCAATTTTCTGAATTATTGAATATTTCACTTTTTTGTGAAAATATCCACTAAATGAGGGAATAATATGTGTGAGGGTACCCCAGGAGAGTTCCAAATGTGTGTGGGTAGAATATATATCCCACGGGGGTAACATTGAAAAAAGTTGAAAAAATTTTTTTTTTGGGATTTAGTCAATTTTCCGGCATTTATCAGTCTTTCAGATAGGGGAAATGTCAGTGAGCATTCCGATTTCAGTACCAGAGCGATTCTCCCAATGAGTCCTTGATATTTAGTCGTTTTCAGCCAATTTTCTGGATTTTTGAAAATTTCACTTTTTTGTGAAAATATCCACTAAATGAGGGAATAATATGTGTGAGGGTACCCTAGGAGAGTTCCAAATGTGTGTGGGTAGAATATATATCCCACGGGGGTAAAATTGAAAAGAGTTTAAAATTTTTTTGGGGGGGATTTAGTCATTTTTCCGGCGTTCATCAGACTTTCAGATAGGGGAAATGTCAGTGAGCGCTCCGATTTCAGTTCCAGAGCGATTCGCCCAATGAGTCCTTGATATTTAGTCGTTTTCAGCCAATTTTCTGGATTTTTGAAAATTTCACTTTTTTGTAAAAATATGCACTAATTGAGAGAATAATATGTGTGAGGGTACCCTAGGAGAGTTCCAAATGTGTGTGGGTAGAATATATATCCCACAGGGTTAAAATTGCAAAAAGTTGAAAAAATTTTTTTTTTAGTACTTAGTCATTTTTCCGGTGTTTATCAGACTTTCAGATAGGGGAAATGTCAGTGAGCGTTCCGATTTCAGTTCCAGAGCGATTAGCCCAATGAGTCCTTGATATTTAGTCGTTTTCAGCCAATTTTCTGGATTTTTGAAAATTTCACTTTTTTGTGAAAATATCCACTAAATGAGGGAATAATATGTGTGAGGGTACCCCAGGAGAGTTCCAAATGTGTGTGGGTAGAATATAAATCCCATGGGGTAAAATTGAAAAAAGTTGAAAAAAATTTTTTTTTGGACTTAGTCATTTTTCCGGCGTTTATCAGACTTTCAGATAGGGGAAATGTCAGTGAGCATTCCGATTTCAGTTCCAGAGCGAATCGCCCAATGAGTCCTTGATATTTAGTCGTTTTCAGCCAATTTTCTGAATTATTGAATATTTCACTTTTTTGTGAAAATATCCACTAAATGAGGGAATAATATGTGTGAGGGTACCCCAGGAGAGTTCCAAATGTGTGTGGGTAGAATATATATCCCACGGGGGTAACATTGAAAAAAGTTGAAAACATTTTTTTTTTTGGACTTAGTCATTTTTCCGGCATTTATCAGACTTTCAGATAGGGGAAATGTCAGAGAGCGTTCCGATTTCAGTACCAGAGCGATTCGCCCAATGAGTCCTTGATATTTAGTCGTTTTCAGCCAATTTTCTGGATTTTTGAAAACTTCACTTTTTTGTGAAAATATCCACTAAATGAGGGAATAATATGTGTGAGGGTACCCTAGGAGAGTTCCAAATGTGTGTGGGTAGAATATATATCCCACGGGGGTAAAATTGAAAAGAGTTTAACATTTTTTTGGGGTGGATTTAGTCATTTTTCCGGCATTTATCACACTTTCAGATAGGGGAAATGTCAGTGAGGGCTCCCATTTCAGTTCCAGAGCGATTCGCCCAATGAGTCCTTGATATTTAGTCGTTTTCAGCCAATTTTCTGGATTTTTGAAAATTTCACTTTTTTGTGAAAATATCCACTAATTGAGGGAATAATATGTGTGAGGGTACCCCAGGAGAGTTCCAAATGTGTGTGGTAGAATAAATATATCCCACAGGGTTAAAATTGAAAAAAGTTGAAAAAAATTTTTTTTTAGTACTTAGTCATTTTTCCGGTGTTTATCAGACTTTCAGATAGGGGAAATGACAGTGAGCATTCCGATTTCAGTACCAGAGCGATTCGCCCAATGAGTCCTTGATATTTAGTCGTTTTCAGCCAATTTCCTGGATTTTTGAAAATTTCACTTTTTTGTGAAAATATCAACTAAATGAGGGAATGATATGTGTGAGGGTACCCCAGGAGAGTTCCAAATGTGTGTGGGTAGAATATATATCCCACGGGGGTAAAATTGAAATAAGTTTAAAATTTTTTTGGGGGGGATTAAGTCATTTTTTCGGCGTTTATCAGACTTTCAGATAGGGGAAATGTCAGTGAGCATTCCGATTTCAGTTCCAGAGCGATTCGCCCTATGAGTCCTTGATATTTAGTCATTTTCAGCCAATTTTCAGGATTTTTGAACATTTCACTTTTTTGTGAAAATATCCACTAAATGAGGGAATAATATGTGTGAGGGTACCCCAGGAGAGTTCCAATTGTGTGTGGGTAGAATATATATCCCACGGGGGTAAAATTGAAAAAAGTTGAAAACATTTTTTTTTTTGGATTTAGTCATTTTTCCGGCGTTTATCAGACTTTCAGATAGGGGAAATGTCAGTGAGCGCTCCGATTTTAGTTCCAGAGCGATTCGCCCAATGAGTCTTTGATATTTCGTCGTTTTCAGCCAATTTTCAGAATTTTTGAAAATTTTACTATTTTGTGAAAATATCCACTAAATGAGGGAATAATATGTGTGAGGGTACCCCAGGAGAGTTCCAAATGTGTGTGGGTAGAATATATATCCCACGGGGGTAAAATTGAAAAAAGTTGAAAATTTTTTTTTTTTTCGATTTAGTCATTTTTCCAGCGTTTATCAGACTTTCAGATAGGGGAAATGTCAGAGAGCATTCCGATTTCAGTTCCAGAGCGATTCGCCCAATGAGTCCTTGATATTTAGTCGAAATCTGCCAATTTTCTGGATTTTTGAAAATTTCACTTTTTTGTGAAAATATCCACTAAATGAGGGACTAATATGTGTGAGGGAATCCCAGGAGAGTTTCAAATGTGTGTGGGTAGAATATATATCCCACGGGGTAAAATTGAAAAAAGTTTAAAATTTTTTTGGGGGGGATTAAGTCATTTTTCCGTCGTTTATCAGACTTTCAGATAGGGGAAATGTCAGTGAGCGTTCCAATTTCAGTTCCACAGCGATTCGCCCAATGAGTCCTTGATATTTCGTCGTTTTCAGGCAATTTTCTGAATTTTTGAAAATTTCACTTTTTTGTGAAAATATCAACTAAATGAGGGAATAATATGTGTGAGGGTACCCCAGGCAGGAGAGTTCCAAATGTGTGTGAGTAGAATATAAATCCCACGGGGTAAAATTGAAAAAAGTTGAAAAAAATTTTTTTTTGGACTTAGTCATTTTTCCGGCGTTTATCAAACTTTCAGATAGGGGAAATGTCAGTGAGTGTTCCGATTTCAGTTCCAGAGCGATTCGCCCAATGAGTCCTTGATATTTCATCATTTTCAGCCAATTTCCTGAAATTTGAAAATTTCACTTTTTTGTGAAAATATCCACTAAATGAGGGAATAATATGTGTGAGGGTACCCCAGGAGAGTTCCAAATGTGTGTGGGTAGATTATATATCCCACGGGGGTAAAATTGAAAAAAGTTGAAAACATTTTTTTTTTGGATTTAGTCATTTTTCCGGCCTTCATCAGACTTTCAGATAGGGGAAATGTCAGTGAGCGTTCCAATTTCAGTACCAGAGCGATTCGCCCAATGAGTCCTTGATATTTAGTCGTTTTCAGCCAATTTTCAGGATTTTTGAAAATTTCACTTTTTTGTGAAAATATCCACTAAATTAGGGAATAATATGTGTGAGGATACCCCAGGAGAGTTCCAAATGTGTGTCGGTAGAATATATATCCCACGGGGGTAAAATTTAAAAAAGTTGAAAATTTTTTTGGGGGGGATTTAGTCATTTTTCCAGCGTTTATCAGACTTTCAGATAGGGGAAATGTCAGTGAGCGTTCCGATTTCAGTTCCAGAGCGATTCGCCCAATGAGTCCTTGATATTTAGTCGTTTTCAGCCAATTTTCTCGATTTTTGAAAATTTCACTTTTTTGTGAAAATATCCACTAAATGAGGGAATAATATGTGTGAGGGTACCCCAGGAGAGTTCCAAATGTGTGTGGGTAGAATATATATCCCACGGGGGTAAAATTGAAAAAAGTTGAAAAATTTTTTTGGGGGGATTTTGTTATGTTCTGCTACCAGAGCTAAGGAAAGAGAGGAGATCTGTCCCTACGATAGAACTCAGCTAAATCCCTACGATGTAACAGGGAACCTGATCCTGCGATCAGACCTGCTAAAGTACTAAGCTAGTCTGTACGGAGACCTATAGATGTGGGGAAGGAATCCCTACAAGTACTAAGGACTGGGAGGAATATGGGACACCTCCTAACAGAAATAGTAGCAGACAGACGAACAAACAAAATATATAGAACATAGAGGTCAGTAGACCAAGCAAACTAACAGAGCAAGACACAGAGCACAGGCTAGCTAGAAAGTAGATATACAATGAAGTCCAGCAAAGCCAGAAGGGCAGAGCAGGTCTAAATAGGCCAAAAAGGTCATGTGACCAGCAAAGGAAAAAAAAGCTAAGAGCAAGGTTCTAACAGTACCCCCCCTTCTAAGAGGATCCTCCGGATCCCCTAGGACCAGGCTTATCAGGAAATCTCCTGTGAAACGCTCTGATAAGTCTGGACGCGGAAACATCATCCGACCTCACCCAAGAGTTATCCTCGGGTCCGAAACCTTTCCAGGCCACAAGATACTGCAAACTACCTCTATACAGTCTAGAGTTAAGGATGCGAGAAATTTCATATTCCCCGTCCTCCACCACCGGAGGAACAGAGGCAGAGGCGTCACAATCCGATACAACAGCTTTTTTCAACAGAGAGACATGAAATACCGGATTAATTCTCCAGGAGGTAGGAACCTCCAACCTAACAGCAGATTGGTTGACAACCTGAAGCACCTTAAAGGGCCCTACAAACTTGGGACCCAATTTCTTAGAAGGAATCCTCAACCGCAGATTCCTAGAGGACAACCAAACCATGTCACCAACAGCGAACAAAACCTCCTGTCGTTTCCTATCAAAGTAGTCCTTAGATTTTCTGTTGGCCTCCTGAAGATTACCACGCACATCCGTCCAAACTCTCTCCAAATCACCGGAAAAATTCTCCTCCTCAGGCACGGCAGATCCCAACTTGGAGAACGACCCAAACGACGGATGTCTCCCAGAACAACAAAAAAAAGGCGAACAACCAGCAGAAGAAGATGTATGATTGTTCAGAGCAAATTCAGCAAGTGGCAGAAACTCAGACCACCCCTCTTGATTGTCTGTCACAAAACAACGCAAGAACTGCTCAACATCCTGGTTTTTCCTTTCTGTCTGGCCATTAGATTCAGGATGATATCCGGACGAGAACGATAAATGAACTCCCAACCTGTCACAAAAGGCACGCCAAAAACGAGCCACAAACTGAGGACCCCTATCAGAAACAATGTCAGTAGGAACGCCATGAATTCTGACAATTTCCTTGACAAAGGCCTTAGCGAGAGTTTTAGCGCAGGGCAGTTTGACAAAGGGAACCAAGTGACACATCTTGCTAAAACGGTCCACGACCACCCAGATGACAGTAAAACCCTCAGAGGGGGGAAGATCAGTTATAAAGTCCATAGCCAAATGTGTCCAAGGAGCACTGGGAACCTCCAAAGGACAAAGCAACCCCGCAGCAGGAGTATGTGAGGACTTAGATCTAGCACATATAGTACATTGACGCACCCACTTAATAACTTCCTTCTGCCATCCAGGCCACCAAAAACTGCGACCCACCAGTCTCTTGGTCTCAGAGATTCCGGGATGACCTGCCAACCGAGATTCGTGACACTCAACAAACAAATCTCTCCTAAAGGTCCCAGGCACAAACAACCTCCCATGAGGAGTGTTAGAAGGGGCATTCTCCTGTGCTTTAAGAATCTCATTTTCCAAAACGGAGTCCAAAGCAGCTATCACAACACCTTCTTGTAAAATGTTCTCCTCTTTCTCAGAACCGACTATGGGAGAAAAACTGCGAGACAAGGCATCCGCCTTAACATTCTTAGTACCAGGGATGTAAGTAACGGAGAAATTAAACCGCGAGAAAAACAGTGCCCACCTAGCCTGACGGGCATTCAGGCGCTTGGCAGCATCAAGATATATCAGATTTTTATGATCCGTAAGAACCTGAACGGGAAATTCCGCACCTTCCAAGAAGTGGCGCCAGTGTTCAAATGCGAGTTTAATAGCCAATAATTCCCGATTACCAATATCGTAATTCAGTTCAGTCTCCGAAAATTTTTTTGAAAAAAAGGCACAGGGATGTAATCCATCCCCGTTATCCTGAGACAATACTGCGCCAACCCCCACAGAGGAAGCATCAACCTCAACCAAAAACGGCCTAGTAACATCAGGCTGCATAAGGATGGGAGCAGAGGTGAACCTCTCCTTGAGATACACAAAAGCTTCAATGGCCTCAGAAGACCACTGAACAGCATCAGCACCTTTCCTGGTGAGATCAGTCAGAGGTTTGACAATAGTAGAAAATTTTTTTATGAATTTTCTGTAGTAATTGGCGAAACCCAAAAACCTCTGTATCGATTTCAAACCAATAGGCCTAGGCCATTCCTGCACAGCCTGAACCTTAACCGGATCCATCTCAAAACCTTTGCTGGAGATAATGTAGCCCAAAAAACTAATTCTCTGTACAGCGAACTCACATTTCTCCAGCTTAGCAAAAAGCGAATTGTCCATTAATAACTGTAATACCTCACGCACGCTCCGCCAATGAGACTCCAGATCCGGCGAATAAATCAAAATGTCATCCAAATACACAACCACATTTTTGCCGATCAAAGGTCTAAGGATGTCATTAATCAGATTCTGAAAAAATGCAGGAGCATTAGTAAGACCAAAAGGCATAACCAGATTCTCAAAATGACTCACAGGAGTGTTAAAAGCAGTCTTCCATTCGTCACCCTCCTTCATGCGCAACAGATTGTATGCCCCCTTAAGGTCAATTTTAGAGAACCACTTGGCCCCCATTAACTGGTTAAACAGATCAGGAATCAATGGCAGTGGGTAAGGATTGCGTACAGTAATTTTGTTAATCTCACGAAAATCCAGACAAGGACGTAAACCGCCGTCCTTTTTTTTTACAAAAAAAAATCCAACCGCCACAGGAGACTTAGAGGTCCTAATGTGACCGGCGGCCAAACTTGTCTGTATGTATTCCTCCAAAGCCTTCCTCTCAGGAATAGTAAGGTTAAATAAACGACTTTTAGGAAGAGTCGCTCCAGGGACAAATTCAATAGAACAATCATAGTCTCTATGGGGAGGCAAAACCTGCGATTCCTTCTCAGAAAAAACTCTCCAAAAATCCTGAATAGGAACAGGCAATTCTCCCCTATCCAAAGCTGCAATACGCCCGTTACAACACTTGTCATAACATTTATGGCTCCAGGATTTAATTTCACTGGTAGACCAATCCAGTACAGGATTGTGAAATTTTAACCAGGGCAATCCCAATATTACTGGAGAAGGCAAGTTATTCAACACTACCAAATCCAATTTCTCATGGTGAACACCATTAATAGTGAGAGGAAATTCACAGACCTTGAGAGTAATATTCTTCAAAGGGGAACCATCCACAGAAACCACAGCAATGGGGGATGATAAAGGTTCAGGTTTTAAATTGAGTCTTTCCACGAATCCCCCATCAATTACATTCAGAGTAGACCCGCAATCAACAAATAACCGAAATTCCATTAATTTTTTCTGAGCAATCGTGGAAGCAGCTAAAAATATACCCTTGGAATTTAAACAGGCAATACGGTCGTGACTGACCATTTTTTTTTCTTTCTTCATACGAAGCTCACAGCCTTTAATCAAATGACCAGATTTTCCGCAATAGAAACACAAGCCTTCAAAAAATCGACGGTCTTTTTCTTGAGAGCGAGGTGTCACCGATCCAATCTCCATCGGTTCACCACTGTTAGTACACACATTCTCATAACCAGAAACTGACATAGCAGAGGATTTGCTCTCATTAACCCTTGCACGCAGTCTTCTATCCACCCGTATAGCTAATTGCATAGCCTGTTGCAAATCTTCAGGTGTAGGATAAGCAATTAGCAGGTCTTTAACCCTTTCACTGAGCCCAGCAAGAAATAGACTTTTCAGAGCAGAATCGTTCCACCCTGTTTGAGTCGACCAACGTCGGAAATAAGTACAATATTTTTCCACATTACCTGATCCTTGTTTTAAACGTCTCAACTCAGTCTCAGCTGATGCGACACGGTCAGGATCATCATATAATAGTCCCAAAGCAGAAAAAAAACTATCCACTGATCTGAAGCATGTATCACTAGGTTGCAAAGAAAAGGCCCACTCCTGAGGCTCTTTGCGCAAAAGTGACATTATGAACCCTACGCGCTGGGATTCATCCCCAGAGGACTTAGGTCTCAAACGAAAATACAATAAGCAAGCATTTTTAAATGAGAAAAATTCTCGGTGTTCACCAAAAAATAAATCCGGCAAACATACCTTAGGCTCCAAGAAATGTGCTCCAGGACAGTTACTCACGTGCTGACGGAGCTCGGCCACCTCCAGAGAGAGACCCTGCAGGCGTTTAGCCAAATCCACAACCGACACCATGATGGAACAGAAAAATCTTTCCTTAGAGAATTTGCGGGCTGGACTTACTGTTATGTTCTGCTACCAGAGCTAAGGAAAGAGAGGAGATCTGTCCCTACGATAGAACTCAGCTAAATCCCTACGATGTAACAGGGAACCTGATCCTGCGATCAGACCTGCTAAAGTCCTAAGCTAGTCTGTACGGAGACCTATAGATGTGGGGAAGGAATCCCTACAAGTACTAAGGACTGGGAGGAATATGGGACACCTCCTAACAGAAATAGTAGCAGACAGACGAACAAACAAAATATATAGAACATAGAGGTCAGTAGACCAAGCAAACTAACAGAGCAAGACACAGAGCACAGGCTAGCTAGAAAGTAGATATACAATGAAGTCCAGCAAAGCCAGAAGGGCGGAGCAGGCCTAAATAGGCCAACAAGGTCATGTGACCAGCAAAGGAAAAAAAAGCTAAGAGCAAGGTTCTAACAGATTTAGTCATTTTTCCGGCGTTTATCAGACTTTCAGATAGGGGAAATGTCAGTGAGCATTCCGATTTCAGTTCCAGAGCGATTCGCCCAATGAGTCCTTGATATTTCGTCGTTTTCAGCCAATTTTCTGGATTTTTGAAAATTTTACTTTTTTGTGAAAATATCCACTAAATGAGGGAATAATATGTGTGAGGGTACCCCAGGAGAGTTCAAAATGTGTGTAGGTAGAATATATATCCCACGGGGGTAAAATTGAAAAAAGTTGAAAAATTTTTTTTTTTCGATTTAGTCATTTTTCCAGCGTTTATCAGACTTTCAGATAGTGGAAATGTCAGTGAGCGTTCCGATTTCAGTTAAAGAGCGATTCGCCCAATGAGTCCTTGATATTTCGTCGTTTTCAGCCAATTTTCTGGATTTTTGAAAATTTTACTTTTTTGTGAAAATATCCACTAAATGAGGGAATAATATGTGTGAGGGTACCCCAGGAGAGTTCCAAATGTGTGTGGGTAGAATATATATCCCACGGGGGTAAAATTGAAAAAAGTTGAAAATTTTTTTGGGGGGGATTTATTAATTTTTCCGGCGTTTATCAGACTTTCAGATATGGGAAATGTCAGTGAGCGTTCCGATTTCAGTTCCAGAGCGATTTGCCCAATGAGTCCTTGATATTTCGTCATTTTCAGACAATTTTCTGAATTTTTGAAAATTTCACTTTTTTGTGAAAATATCCACTAAATGAGGGAATAATATGTGTGAGGGTACCCCAGGAGAGTTCCAAATGTTTGTGGATAGAATATATATCCCACGGTGGTAAAATTGAAAAAAGTTGAAAATTTTTTTTGGGGGATTTAGTCATTTTTCTGGCATTTATCAGACTTTCAGATAGGGGAAATGTCAGTGAGCATTCAGATTTCAGTTCCAGAGCGATTCGCCCAATGAGTACTTGATATTTCGTCGTTTTCAGCCAATTTTCTGAGTTTTTGAAAATTTTACTTTTTTGTGAAAATATCCACTAAATGAGGGAATAATATGTGTGAGGGTACCCCAGGAGAGTTCAAAATGTGTGTAGGTAGAATATATATCCCACAGGAGTAAAATTGAAAAAAGTTGAAAATTTTTTTTTTTTCGATTTAGTCATTTTTCCAGCGTTTATCAGACTTTCAGATAGGGGAAATGTCAGTGAGCATTCCGATTTCAGTTCCAGAGCGATTCGCCCAATGAGTCCTTGATATTTCGTCGTTTTCAGCCAATTTTCTGGATTTTTGAAAATTTTACTTTTTTGTGAAAATATCCACTAAATGAGGGAATAATATGTGTAAGGGTACCCCAGGAAAGTTCCAAATGTGTGTGGGTTGAATATATATCCCACGGGGGTAAAATTGAAAAAAGTTGAAAAATTTTTTGGGGGGGATTTAGTCATTTTTCCGGCGTTTATCAGACTTTCAGATAGGGGAAATGTCAGTGAGCATTCCGATTTCAGTTCCAGAGCGATTGGCCCAATGAGTCCTTGATATTTCGTCGTTTTCAGGCAATTTTCTGAATTTTTGAAAATTTCACTTTTTTGTGAAAATATCCACTAAATGAGGGAATAATATGTGTGAGGGTACCCCAGGAGAGTTCCCAATGTGTGTGGGTAGAATATATATCCCACGGGGGTAAAATTGAAAAAAGTTGAAAAAATTTTTTGGGGGGATTTAGTCATTTTTCTGGCGTTTATCAGACTTTCAGATAGGGGAAATGTCAGTGAGCGTTCCGATTTCAGTTCCAGAGCGATTCGCCCAATGAGTCCTTGATATTTAGTTGTTTTCAGCCAATTTTCAGCATTTTTGAAAATTTCACTTTTTTGTGAAAATATCCACTAAATGAGGGAATAATATGTGTGAGGGTATCCCAGGAGTGTTCCAAATGTGTGTGGGTAGAATATATATCCCACGGGGGTAAAATTGAAAAAAGTTGAAAACATTTTTTTTTTGGATTTAGTCATTTTTTCCGGCGTTTATCAGACTTTCAGATAGGGGAAATGTCAGTGAGCGTTCCGATTTCAGTTCCAGAGCGATTCACCCAATGAGTCCTTGATATTTCATCGTTTTCAGCCAATTTTCTGGATTTTTGAAAATTTCACTTTTTTGTGAAAATATCCACTAAATGAGGGAATAATATGTGTGAGGGTACCCCAGGAGAGTTCCAAATGTGTGTGGGTAGAATACATATCCAACGGTGGTAAAATTGAAAAAAGTTGAAAAAATTTTTTTTTTGGACTTAGTCATTTTTCCGGCGTTTATCAGACTTTCAGACAGCGGAAATGTCAGTGAGCGTTCCGATTTCAGTTCCAGAGCGATTCGCCCAATTAGTCCTTGATTTTTAGTTGTTTTAAGCCAATTTTCAGAATTTTTGAAAATTTCACTTTTTTGTGAAAATATCCACTAAATGAGGGAATAATATGTGTGAGGGTACCCCAGGAGAGTTCCAAATGTGTGTGGGTAGAATATATGTCCCACCGGGGTTAAAATTGAAAAAAGTTGAAAAAATTTTTTGGGGGGATTTAGTCATTTTTCCGGCATTTATCAGACTTTCAGATAGGGGAAATGTCAGTGAGCGTTCCGATTTCAGTTCCAGAGCGATTCGCCCAATGAGTCCTTGATATTTAGTCGTTTTCAGCCAATTTTCTGGATTTTTGAAAATTTCACTTTTTTGTGAAAATATCCACTAAATGAGGGAATAATATGTGTGAGGGTACCCCAGGAGAGTTCCAAATGTGTGTGGGTAGAATATATGTCCCACCGGGGTTAAAATTGAAAAAAGTTGAAAAAATTTTGGGGGGGGATTTAGTCATTTTTCCGGCATTTATCAGACTTTCAGATAGGGGAAATGTCAGTGAGCGTTCCGATTTCAGTTCCAGAGCGATTCGCCCAATGAGTCCTTGATATTTAGTCGTTTTCAGCCAATTTTCTGGATTTTTGAAAATTTCACTTTTTTGTGAAAATATCCACTAAATGAGGGAATAATATGTGTGAGGGTACCCCAGGAGAGTTCCAAATGTGTGTGGGTAGAATACATATCCCACGGGGGTAAAATTGAAAAAAGTTGAAAAAATTTGGGGGGGGATTTAGTCATTTTTCCGGCATTTATCAGACTTTCAGATAGGGGAAATGTCAGTGAGCGTTCCTATTTCAGTTCCAGAGCGATTCGCCCAATGAGTCCTTGATATTTAGTCGTTTTCAGCCAATTTTCTGGATTTTTGAAAATTTCACTTTTTTGTGAAAATATCCACTAAATGAGGGAATAATATGTGTGAGGGTACCCCAGGAGAGTTCCAAATGTGTGTGGGTAGAATACATATCCCACGGGGGTAAAATTGAAAAAAGTTGAAAAAATTTTTTGGGGGGATTTAGTCATTTTTCTGGTGTTTATCAGACTTTCAGATAAGGGAAATGTCAGTGAGCGTTCCGATTTCAGTTCCAGAGCGATTCGCCCAATGAGTCCTTGATATTTAGTTGTTTTCAGCCAATTTTCAGCATTTTTGAAAATTTCACTTTTTTGTGAAAATATCCACTAAATGAGGGAATAATATGTGTGAGGGTACCCCAGGAGTGTTCCAAATGTGTGTGGGTAGAATATATATCCCACGGGGGTAAAATTGAAAAAAGTTGAAAACATTTTTTTTTTGGACTTAGTCATTTTTTCCGGCGTTTATCAGACTTTCAGATAGGGGAAATGTCAGTGAGCGTTCCGATTTCAGTTCCAGAGCGATTCACCCAATGAGTCCTTGATATTTCATCGTTTTCAGCCAATTTTCTGGATTTTTGAAAATTTCACTTTTTTGTGAAAATATCCACTAAATGAGGGAATAATATGTGTGAGGGTACCCCAGGAGAGTTCCAAATGTGTGTGGGTAGAATACATATCCAACGGTGGTAAAATTGAAAAAAGTTGAAAAAAATTTTTTTTTGGACTTAGTCATTTTTCCGGCGTTTATCAGACTTTCAGACAGCGGAAATGTCAGTGAGCGTTCCAATTTCAGTTCCAGAGCGATTCGCCCAATTAGTCCTTGATTTTTAGTTGTTTTAAGCCAATTTTCAGAATTTTTGAAAATTTCACTTTTTTGTGAAAATATCCACTAAATGAGGGAATAATATGTGTGAGGGTACCCCAGGAGAGTTCCAAATGTGTGTGGGTAGAATATATGTCCCACCGGGGTTAAAATTGAAAAAAGTTGAAAAAATTTTTTGGGGGCGATTTAGTCATTTTTCCGGCATTTATCAGACTTTCAGATAGGGGAAATGTCAGTGAGCGTTCCGATTTCAGTTCCAGAGCGATTCGCCCAATGAGTCCTTGATATTTAGTCGTTTTCAGCCAATTTTCTGGATTTTTGAAAATTTCACTTTTTTGTGAAAATATCCACTAAATGAGGGAATAATATGTGTGAGGGTACCCCAGGAGAGTTCCAAATGTGTGTGGGTAGAATATATGTCCCACCGGGGTTAAAATTGAAAAAAGTTGAAAAAATTTTGGGGGGGGATTTAGTCATTTTTCCGGCATTTATCAGACTTTCAGATAGGGGAAATGTCAGTGAGCGTTCCTATTTCAGTTCCAGAGCGATTCGCCCAATGAGTCCTTGATATTTAGTCGTTTTCAGCCAATTTTCTGGATTTTTGAAAATTTCACTTTTTTGTGAAAATATCCACTAAATGAGGGAATAATATGTGTGAGGGTACCCCAGGAGAGTTCCAAATGTGTGTGGGTAGAATACATATCCCACGGGGGTAAAATTGAAAAAAGTTGAAAAAATTTTTTGGGGGGATTTAGTCATTTTTCTGGTGTTTATCAGACTTTCAGATAAGGGAAATGTCAGTGAGCGTTCCGATTTCAGTTCCAGAGCGATTCGCCCAATGAGTCCTTGATATTTAGTTGTTTTCAGCCAATTTTCAGCATTTTTGAAAATTTCACTTTTTTGTGAAAATATCCACTAAATGAGGGAATAATATGTGTGAGGGTACCCCAGGAGTGTTCCAAATGTGTGTGGGTAGAATATATATCCCACGGGGGTAAAATTGAAAAAAGTTGAAAACATTTTTTTTTTGGATTTAGTCATTTTTTCCGGCGTTTATCAGACTTTCAGATAGGGGAAATGTCAGTGAGCGTTCCGATTTCAGTTCCAGAGCGATTCACCCAATGAGTCCTTGATATTTCATCGTTTTCAGCCAATTTTCTGGATTTTTGAAAATTTCACTTTTTTGTGAAAATATCCACTAAATGAGGGAATAATATGTGTGAGGGTACCCCAGGAGAGTTCCAAATGTGTGTGGGTAGAATACATATCCAACGGTGGTAAAATTGAAAAAAGTTGAAAAAATTTTTTTTTTGGACTTAGTCATTTTTCCGGCGTTTATCAGACTTTCAGATAGCGGAAATGTCAGTGAGCGTTCCGATTTCAGTTCCAGAGCGATTCACCCAATTAGTCCTTGATTTTTAGTTGTTTTCAGCCAATTTTCAGAATTTTTGAAAATTTCACTTTTTTGTGAAAATATCCACTAAATGAGGGAATAATATGTGTGAGGGTACCCCAGGAGAGTTCCAAATGTGTGTGGGTAGAATATATGTCCCACCGGGGTTAAAATTGAAAAAAGTTGAAAAATTTTTTTGGGGGGATTTAGTCATTTTTCCAGCGTTTATCAGACTTTCAGATAGCGGAAATGTCAGTGAGCGTTCCGATTTCAGTTCCAGAGCGATTCGCCCAATGAGTCCTTGATATTTAGTCGTTTTGATCCAATTTTCAGAATTTTTGAAAATTTCACTTTTTTGTGAAAATATCCACTAAATGAGGGAATAATATGTGTGAGGGTACCCCAGGAGAGTTCCAAATGTGTGTGGGTAGAATATATATCCCACGGGGGTAAAATAGAAAAAAGTTGAAAACATTTTTTTTTTGGATTTAGTCATTTTTCCGGCGTTTATCAGACTATCAGATAGGGGAAATGTCAGTGAGCGTTCCGATTTCAGTTCCAGAGCGATTCGCCCAATGAGTCCTTGATATTTAGTCGTTTTGATCCAATTTTCAGAATTTTTGAAAATTTCACTTTTTTGTGAAAATATCCACTAAATGAGGGAATAATATGTGTGAGGGTACCCCAGGAGAGTTCCAAATGTGTGTGGGTAGAATATATATCCCACGGGGGTAAAATAGAAAAAAGTTGAAAACATTTTTTTTTTGGATTTAGTCATTTTTCCGGCGTTTATCAGACTATCAGATAGGGGAAATGTCAGTGAGTGTTCCGATTTCAGCTCCAGAGCGATTCGCCCAATGAGTCCTTGATATTTAGTCATTTTCAGGCAATTTTCTGGATTTTTGAAAATTTCACTTTTTTTTTAAAACATCCACTAAATGAGGGAATAATATGTGTGAGGGTACCCCAGGAGAGTTCCAAATGTGTGTGGGTAGAATATATATCCCACGGGGGTAAAATTGAAAAAAGTTGAAAAAATTTTTTGGGGGGATTTAGTCATTTTTCTGGCGTTTATCAGACTTCCAGAAAGGGGAAATGTCAGTGAGCGTTCCGATTTCAGTTCCAGAGCGATTCGTTAAATGAGTCCTTGATATTTACTCGTTTTCAGCCAATTTTCTGGATTTTTGAAAATTTCACTTTTTTGTGAAAATATCCACTAAATGAGGGAATAATATGTGTGAGGGTACCCCAGGAGAGTTCCAAATGTGTGTGGGTAGAATATATATCCCACGGTGGTAAAATTGAAAAAAGTTGAAAAAAATTTTTTTTTGGACTTAGTCATTTTCCCGGCGTTTATCAGTCTTTCAGATAGCGGAAATGTCAGTGAGCGTTCCGATTTCAGTTCCAGAGCGATTCGCCCAATGAGTCCTTGATATTTAGTTGTTTTCAGCCAATTTTCAGAATTTTTGAAAATTTCACTTTTTTGTGAAAATATCCATTAAATGAGGGAATAAAATGTGTGAGGGTACACCAGGAGAGTTCCAAATGTGTGTGGGTAGAATATATATCCCACAGGGTTAAAATTGAAAAAAGTTGAAAAAAATTTTTTTTTGAACTTAGTAATTTTTCCGGCGTTTATCAGATTTTCAGATGGGGGAAATGTCAGTGAGCATTCCGATTTCAGTTCCAGAGCGATTCGCCAAAAAAGTCCTTGATATTTAGTCGTTTTCAGCCAATTTTCTGGATTTTTGAAAATTTCACTTTTTTGTGAAATTATCCACTGAGGGAATAATATGTGTGAGGGTACCCCAGGAGAGTTCCAAATGTGTGTGGGTAGAATATATATCCCACGGGGGTAAAATTAAAAAAAGTTGAAAACATTTTTTTTGTATTTAGTCATTTTTCCGGCGTTTATCAGACTTTCAGATAGGGGAAATGTCAGTGAGCGTTCCGATTTAAGTTCCAGAGAGATTCGCCCAATGAGTCCTTGATATTTAGTCGTTTTCAGGCATTTTTCTGGATTTTTGAAAATTTCACTTTTTTGTGAAAATATCCACTAAATGAGGGAATAATATGTGTGAGGGTACCCCAGGAGAGTTCCAAATGTGTGTGGGTAGAATATATATCCCACAGGGTTAAAATTGAAAAAAGTAGAAAATTTTTTTTTTTTTCTACTTAGTCATTTTTCCGGCATTTATCACTTTCAGATAGGGGAAATGTCAGTGAGCGTTCCGATTTCAGTTCCAGAGCGATTCGCCGGATGGGTCCTTGATATTTCGTCGTTTTCAGGCAATTTTCTGAATTTTTGAAAATTTCACTTTTTTGTGAAAATATCCACTAAATGAGGGAATAATATGTGTGAGGGTACCCCAGGAGAGTTCCAAATGTGTGTGGGTAGAATATATATCCCACGGGTGTAAAATTGAAAAGTGTAAAAAAAAATTTTTTTTGGACTTAGTCATTTTTCCGGCGTTTATCAGACTTTCAGATAGGGGAAATGTCAGTGAGCATGCCGATTTCAGTTCCAGAGCGATTTGCCCAATGAGTCCTTGATATTTAGTCGTTTTCAGCCAATTTTCTGGATTTTTGAAAATGTCACTTTTTTTGTGAAAATAACCACTAAATGAGGGAATAATATGTGTGAGGGTACCCCAGGAGAGTTCCAAATGTGTGTGGGTAGAATATATATCCCACGGGGGTAAAATTGAAAAAAGTTGAAAACATATTTTTTTGGATTTAGTAATTTTTCCGGCGTTTATCAGACTTTCAGATAGGGGAAATGTCAGTGAGCGTTCCGATTTCAGTTCCAAAGCGATGCGCCCAATGAGTCCTTGATATTTCGTCGTTTTCAGGCAATTTTGTGAATTTTTGAAAATGTCACTTTTTTTGAGAAAATATCCACTAAATGAGGGAATAATATGTGTGAGGGTACCCCAGGAGAGTTCCAAATGTGTGTGGGTAGAATATATATCACACGGGGGTAAAATTGAAAAAAGTTGAAAAAATTTTTTTGGGTGGGATTTAGTCATTTTTCCGGCGTTTATCAGACTTTCAGATAGGGGAAATGTCAGTGAGCATTCCGATTATAGTTCCAGAGCGATTCGCACAATGAGTCCTTGATTTTCAGTCGTTTTCAGCCAATTTTCTGGATTTTTCAAAATTTCACTTTTTTGTGAAAATATCCACTAAATGAGGGAATAATATGTGTTAGGGTACCCCAGGAGAGTTCCAAATGTGTGTGGGTAGAATATATATCCCACAGGGTTAAAATTGAAAAAAGTTAAAAAAAATTTTTTTTTGGACTTAGTCATTTTTCCGGCGTTTATCAGACTTTCAGTTAGCGGAAATGTCAGTAAGCGTTCTGATTTCAGATCCAGAGCGATTCGCCGGATGAGTCCTTGATATTTTGTCGATTTCAGGCAATTTTCTGAATTTTTGAAAATTTCACTTTTTTGTGAAAATATCCACTAAATGAGGGAATAATATGTGTGAGGGTACCCCAGAAGAGTTCCAAATGTGTGTGGGTAGAATATATATCACATGGGGGTAAAATTGAAAAAGTTTAAAAAATTTTTTTGGGGGGGATTTAGTCATTTTTCCGGCGTTTATCAGACTTTCAGATAGGGGAAATGTCAGTGAGCATTCCGATTATAGTTCCAGAGCGATTCGCACAATGAGTCCTTGATTTTCAGTCGTTTTGAGCCATTTTTCTGGATGTTTCAAAATTTCTCTTTTTTGTGAAAATATCCACTAAATGAGGGAATAATATGTGTGAGGGTACCCCAGGAGAGTTCCAAATGTGTGTGGGTAGAATATATATCCCACGGGGTAAAATTGAAAAAAGTTGAAAAATTTTTTTGGGGGGATTTAGTCATTTTTCTGGCGTTTATCAGACTTCCAGAAAGGGGAAATGTCAGTGAGCGTTCCGATTTCAGTTCCAGAGCGATTCGTTAAATGAGTCCTTGATATTTACTCGTTTTCAGCCAATTTTCTGGATTTTTGAAAATTTCACTTTTTTGTGAAAATATCCACTAAATGAGGGAATAATATGTGTGAGGGTACCCCAGGAGAGTTCCAAATGTGTGTGGGTAGAATATATATCCCACGGTGGTAAAATTGAAAAAAGTTGAAAAAAATTTTTTTTTGGACTTAGTCATTTTCCCGGCGTTTATCAGTCTTTCAGATAGCGGAAATGTCAGTGAGCGTTCCGATTTCAGTTCCAGAGCGATTCGCCCAATGAGTCCTTGATATTTAGTTGTTTTCAGCCAATTTTCAGAATTTTTGAAAATTTCACTTTTTTGTGAAAATATCCATTAAATGAGGGAATAAAATGTGTGAGGGTACACCAGGAGAGTTCCAAATGTGTGTGGGTAGAATATATATCCCACAGGGTTAAAATTGAAAAAAGTTGAAAAAAATTTTTTTTTGAACTTAGTAATTTTTCCGGCGTTTATCAGATTTTCAGATGGGGGAAATGTCAGTGAGCATTCCGATTTCAGTTCCAGAGCGATTCGCCAAAAAAGTCCTTGATATTTAGTCGTTTTCAGCCAATTTTCTGGATTTTTGAAAATTTCACTTTTTTGTGAAATTATCCACTGAGGGAATAATATGTGTGAGGGTACCCCAGGAGAGTTCCAAATGTGTGTGGGTAGAATATATATCCCACAGGGGTAAAATTAAAAAAAGTTGAAAACATTTTTTTTGTATTTAGTCATTTTTCCGGCGTTTATCAGACTTTCAGATAGGGGAAATGTCAGTGAGCGTTCCGATTTAAGTTCCAGAGAGATTCGCCCAATGAGTCCTTGATATTTAGTCGTTTTCAGGCATTTTTCTGGATTTTTGAAAATTTCACTTTTTTGTGAAAATATCCACTAAATGAGGGAATAATATGTGTGAGGGTACCCCAGGAGAGTTCCAAATGTGTGTGGGTAGAATATATATCCCACAGGGTTAAAATTGAAAAAAGTAGAAAAATTTTTTTTTTTTCTACTTAGTCATTTTTCCGGCATTTATCACTTTCAGATAGGGGAAATGTCAGTGAGCGTTCCGATTTCAGTTCCAGAGCGATTCGCCCAATGAGTACTTGATATTTAGTCGTTTTCAGCCAATTTTCTGGATTTTTGAAAATTTCACTTTTTTGTGAAAATATCCACTAAATGAGGGAATAATATGTGTGAGGGTACCCCAGGAGAGTTCCAAATGTGTGTGGGTAGAATATAAATCCCACCTGGGTAAAATTGAAATCAGTTGAAAAAAATTTTTTTTTGCACTTAGTCATTTTTCCGGCGTTTATCAGACTTTCAGTTAGCGGAAATGTCAGTAAGCGTTCTGATTTCAGATCCAGAGCGATTCGCCGGATGAGTCCTTGATATTTCGTCGATTTCAGGCAATTTTCTGAATTTTTGAAAATTTCACTTTTTTGTTAAAATATCCACTAAATGACGAAATAATATGTGTGAGGGTACCCCAGGAGAGTTCCAAATGTGTGTGGGTAGAATATATATCCCACAGGGTTAAAATTGAAAAAAGTTGAAAAACATTTTTTTTTTGTTCTTAGTCATTTTTACGGCGTTTATCAGACTTTCAGTTAGCGGAAATGTCAGTAAGCGTTCTGATTTCAGATCCAGAGCGATTCGCTGGATGAGTCCTTGATATTTCGTCGATTTCAGGCAATTTTCTGAATTTTTGAAAATTTCACTTTTTTGTGAAAATATCCACTAAATGAGGGAATAATATGTGTGAGGGTACCCCAGAAGAGTTCCAAATGTGTGTGGGTAGAATATATATCACATGGGGGTAAAATTGAAAAAAGTTTAAAAAATTTTTTTTGGGGATTTAGTCATTTTTCCGGCGTTTATCAGACTTTCAGTTAGCGGAAATGTCAGTAAGCGTTCCGATTTCAGATCCAGAGCGATTCGCCGGATGAGTCCTTGATATTATGTCGTTTTCAGACAATTTTCTGAATTTTTGAAAATTTCAGTTTTTTGTGAAAATATCCACTAAATGAGGGAATAATATGTGAGAGGGTACCCCAGGAGAGTTCCAAATGTGTGTGGGTAGAATATAGATCCCACGGGGGTAAAATTGAAAAAATTGGAAAACTTTTTTTTTTGGATTTAGTCATTTTTCCGGCGTTTATCAGACTTTCAGATAGGGGAAATGTCAGTGAGCGTTCCGATTTCAGTTCCAGAGCGATTCGCCCAATGAGTACTTGATATTTAGTCGTTTTCAGCCAATTTTCTGGATTTTTGAAAATTTCACTTTTTTGTGAAAATATCCACTAAATGAGGGAATAATATGTGTGAGGGTACCCCAGGAGAGTTCCAAATGTGTGTGGGTAGAATATAAATCCCACCTGGGTAAAATTGAAATCAGTTGAAAAAAATTTTTTTTTGCACTTAGTCATTTTTCCGGCGTTTATCAGACTTTCAGTTAGCGGAAATGTCAGTAAGCGTTCTGATTTCAGATCCAGAGCGATTCGCCGGATGAGTCCTTCATATTTCGTCGATTTCAGGCAATTTTCTGAATTTTTGAAAATTTCAATTTTTTTGTGAAAATATCCACTAAATGAGGGAATAATATGTGTACCCCAGGAGAGTTCCAAATGTGTGTGGGTAGAATATATATCCCACGGGGGTAAAATTGAAAAAAGTTGAAAAATTTTTTTTGGGGATTTAGTCATTTTTCCGGCGTTTATCAGACTTTCAGATAGGGGAAATGTCAGTGAGCGTTCCGATTTGAGTTCCAGAGCAATTCGCCCAATGAGTCCTTGATATTTCGTCGTTTTCATTCAATTTTCTGAATTTTTCAAAATTTCACTTTTTGTGAAAATATCCACTAAATGAGGGAATAATATGTGTGAGGGTACCCCAGGAGAGTTCCAAATGTGTGTGGGTAGAATATATATCCCACCGGGGTAAAATTGAAAAAAGTTGAAAAAAATTTTTTTTTGGACTTAGTCATTTTTCCGGCGTTTATCAGACTTTCAGATAGGGGAAATGTCAGTAAGCGTTCTGATTTCAGTTCCAGAGCGATTCGCCGGATGAGTCCTTGATATTTCCTCGATTTCAGGCAATTTTCAGAATTTTTGAAAATTTCACTTTTTTGTGAAAATATCCACTAAATGAGGGAATAATATGTGTGAGGGTACCCCAGGAGAGTTCCAAATGTGTGTGGGTAGAATATATATCCCACGGGGGTAAAATTGAAAAAAGTTGAAAAAAATTTTTTTTTGGACTTAGAGATTTTTCTGGTGTTTATCAGACTTTCAGATAGGGGAAATGTCAGTGAGCGTTCCGATTTCAGTGCCAGAGCGATTCGCCCAATGAGCACTTGATATTTAGTCGTTTTCAGCCAATTTTCTGGATTTTTGAAAATTTCACTTTTTTGTGAAAATATCCACTAAATGAGGGAATAATATGTGTGAGGGTACCCCAGGAGAGTTCCAAATGTGTGTGGGTCGAATGTATATCCCACGGGGGTAAAATTGAAAACTGTTGAAAAAAAAATTGGGGGAGGGATGTAGTCATTTTTCCGGCGTTTATCAGACTTTCAGATAGGGGAAATGTCAGTGAGCATTCTGATTTCAGTTCCAGAGCGATTCTCCCAATGAGTCATTGATATTTCGTCGTTTTCAGCCAATTTTGTGAATTTTTGAAAATTTCACTTTTTTTGTGAAAATATCCACTAAATGAGGGAATAATATGTGTGAAGGTACCCCAGGAGAGTTCCAAATGTGTGTGGGTAGACTATATATCACACGGGGGTAAAATTGAAAAAAGTTGAAAAAAATTTTTTTTGGATTTAGTCATTTTTCCGGCGTTTATCAGACTTTCAGATAGGGGAAATGTCAGTGAGCATTCCGATTTCAGTTCCAGAGCGATTCGCCCAATGAGTCCTTGATATTTTGTCGTTTTCAGGCAATTTTCTGAATGTTTGAAAATTTCACTTTTTTGCGAAAATATCAACTAAATGAGGGAATAATATGTGTGAGGGTACCCCAGGGGAGTTCCAAATGTGTGTGGGTAGAATATATATCCCACCGGGGTAAAATTGAAAATAGTTGAAAAAAAATTTTTTTGGACTTAGTCATTTTTCCGGCGTTTATCAGACTTTCAGATAGCGGAAATGTCAGTGAGCATTCCGCTTTCAGTTCCAGAGTGTTTCGCCCAATGAGTCCTTGATATTTCGTCGTTTTCAGGCAATTTTCTGAATTTTTGAAAATTTCATTTTTTTGGGAAAATATCCACTAAATGAGGGAATAATATGTGTGAGGGTACCCCAGGAGAGTTCCAAATGTGTGTGGTTAGAATTTATATCCCACGGGGGTAAAATTGAAAAAAGTTGAAAATTTTTTGGGGGGGGATTTAGTCATTTTTCCCGCGTTTATCAAACTTTCAGATAGGGGAAATGTCAGTGAGCATTCAAATTTCAGTTCCAGAGCGATTCACACAATGAGTCCTTGATATTTCGTCGTTTTCAGGCAATTTTCTGAATTTTTGAAAATTTCATTTTTTTGGGAAAATATCCACTAAATGAGGGAATAATATGTGTGAGGGTAACCCAGGAGAGTTCCAAATGTGTTTGGGTAGAATATATATCCCACGGGTTAAAATTGAAAAAAGTTGCAAAAAAATTTTGGGAGGGGATTTAGTAATTTTTCCGGCGTTTATCAGATCTTCAGATAGGGGAAATGTCAGCGAGCGTTCCGATTTCAGTTCCAGAGCGATTCGCCGGATGAGTCCTTGATATTTCGTCGCTTTCAGGCAACGTTCTGAATTTTTGAAAATGTCACTTTTTTGTGAAAATATCGACTAAATGAGGGAATAAAATGTGTGAGGGTACCCCAGGAGAGCTCCAAATGTGTGTGGGTAGAACATATATCCCAAGGGGGTAAAATTTAAAAAAGTTGAAAACATATTTTTTTTGGACTTAAGTCATTTTTTCAGCGTTTATCAGACTTTCAGATAGGGGAAATGTCAGCAAGCGTTCCGAATTCAGTTCCAGAGCGATTCGCCGGATGAGTCCTTGATATTTCGTCGTTTTCAGGCAACTTTCTGAATTTTTGAAAATTTCACTTTTTTGTGAAAATATCCACTAAATGAGGGAATAATATGTGTGAGGGTACCCCAGGAGAGTTCCAAATGTGTGTGGGTAGAATATATATCCCACGGGGGTAAAATTGAAAAAAGTTTAAAAAAAATTTTTTTTGGACTTAATTCATTTTTTCAGCGTTTATCAGACTTTCAGATAGGGGAAATGTCAGCAAGCGTTCCGATTTCAGTTCCAGAGCGATTCGCCGGATGAGTCCTTGATATTTCGTCGTTTTCAGGCAACTTTCTGAATTTTTGAAAATTTCACTTTTTTGTGAAAATATCCACTAAATGAGGGAATAATATGTGTGAGGGTACCCCAGGAGAGTTCCAAATGTGTGTGTGTAGAATATATATCCGACGGGGGTAAAATTGAATAAAGTTGAAAAAAAATTTTTTTTGGACTGTCATTTTTCCGACGTTTATCAGACTTTCCAAAATGGGAAATGTCAGTGAGCATTCCAATTTCAGTTCCAAAGCGATTCGCCCTATGAGTCCTTGATATTTAGTCGTTTTCAGCCAATTTTCTGGATTTTTGAAAATTTCACTTTTTTGTAAAAATATCCACTAAATGAGGGAATAATATGTGTGAGGGTACCCCAGGAGAGTTCCAAATGTGTGTGGGTAGAATATATATCCCACGGGGGTAAAATTTAAAAAAGTTGAAAACATTTTTTTTTGGACTTAAGTCATTTTTTCAGTGTTTTTCAGACTTTCAGATAGGGGAAATGTCAGCAAGCGTTCCGATTTCAGTTCCAGAGCGATTCGCCGGATGAGTCCTTGATATTTCGTCGTTTTCAGGCAACTTTCTGAATTTTTGAAAATTTCACTTTTTTGTGAAAATATCCACTAAATGAGGGAATAATATGTGTGAGGGTACCCCAGGAGAGTTCCAAATGTGTGTGGGTAGAATATATATCCCAAGTGGGTAAAATTGAAAAAAGTTGAAAAATTTTTTGGGGGGGATTTAGTCATTTTTCTGGCATTTATCAGACTTTCAGATAGGGGAAATGTCAGAGAACATTCGAATTCAGTTCCAGAGCGATTCGGCGGATGAGTCCTTGATATTTCGTCGTTTTCAGGCAATTTTCTGAATTTTTGAAAATTTCACTTTTTGTGAAAATATCCACTAAATGAGGGAATAATATGTGTGAGGGTACCCCAGGAGAGTTCCAAATGTGTGTGGGTAGAATATATATCCCACGGGGGTAAAATTGAAAAAAGTTTAAAAAAATTTTTTTTTGGACTTAGTCATTTTTCCGGCGTTTATCAGACTTTCAGATACGGGAAATGTCAGTGAGCATTACGATTTCAGTTCCAGAGCGATTCGCCCAATGAGTCCTTGATATTTAGTCGTTTTCAGCCAATTTTTTTGATTTTTGAAAATTTCACTTTTTTGTGAAAATATCCACTAAATGAGGGAATAATATGTGTGAGGGTACCCCAGGAGAGTTCCAAATGTGTGTGGGTAGAATATATATCCCACGGGGGTAAAATTTAAAAAAGTTGAAACATTTTTTTTTTGAACTTAAGTCATTTTTTCAGCGTTTATCAGACTTTCAGATAGCAGAAATGTCAGTGAGCGTTCCGCTTTCAGCTCCAGAGTGTTTCGCCCAATGAGTCCTTGATATTTCGTCGTTTTCAGGCAATTTTCTGAATTTTTGAAAATTTCATTTTTTTGGGAAAATATCCACTAAATGAGGGAATAATATGTGTAAGGGTACCCCAGGAGAGTTCCAAATGTGTGAGGGTAGAACATACATCGCACGGGGGTAAAATTGAAAAAAGTTGCAAAAAAATTTTTGGGGCGGATTTAGTCATTTTTCCGGCGTTTATCAGATCTTCAGATAGGGGAAATGTCAGCGAGCGTTCCGATTTCAGTTCCAGAGCGATTCGCCGGATGAGTCCTTGATATTTCATCGCTTTCAGGCAACTTTCTGAATTTTTGAAAATTTCACTTTTTTGTGAAAATATCGACTAAATGAGGGAATAATATGTGTGAGGGTACCCAAGGAGAGTTCCAAATGTGTGTGGGTAGTATATATATCCCACGGGGGTAAAATTGAAAAAAGTTGAAAAATTTTTTGGGGGGGATTTAGTCATTTTTCCGGCGTTTATCAAACTTTCAGATAGGGGAAATGTCAGTGAGCATTCCAATTTCACTTCCAGAGCGATTCGCACAATGAGTCCTTGAGATTTAGTCGTTTTCAGCCAATTTTTTGGATTTTTGAAAATTTCACTTTTTTGTGAAAATATCCACTAAATGAGGGAATAATATGTGTGAGGGTACCCCAGGAGAGTTCCAAATGTGTGTGGGTAGAATATATATCCCACGGGGGTAAAATTGAAAAAAGTTTAAAAAATTTTTTTTTTGGACTTAGTCATCTTTCTGGCGTTTATCAGACTTTCAGATAGCGGAAATGTCAGTGAGCGTTCCAATTTCAGTTCCAGAGCGATTCGCCCAATAAGTCCTTGATATTTAGTCGTTTTTAGCCAATTTTCTGGATTTTTGAAAATTTCACTTTTTTGTGAAAAGATTCACTAAATGAGGGAATAATATGTGTCAGGGTACCCCAAGGAGAGTTCCAAATGTGTGTGGGTAGAATATATATCCAACGGGGGTAAAATTGAATAAAGTTGAAAAAAATATTTTTTTGGACTGTCATTTTTCCGACGTTTATCAGACTTTCCAAAATGGGAAATGTCAGTGAGCATTCCAATTTCAGTTCCAGAGCGATTCGCCCAATGAATCTTTGATATTTAGTCGTTTTCAGGCAATTTTCTGGATTTTTGAAAATTTCACTTTTTTGTGAAAATATCCACTAAATGAGGGGATAATATGTGTGAGGGTACCCCAGGAGAGTTCCAAATGTGTGTGGGTAGAATATATATCCCACGGGGGTAAAATTGAAAAAAGTTTAAAAAAAATTATTTTTTGGACTTAGTCATTTTTCTGGCGTTTTTCAGCCTTTCAGATAGGGGAAATGTCAGTGAGCATTCCGATTTCAGTTCCAGAGCGATTCGCCCAATGAGTCCTTGATATTTAGTCGTTTTTAGCCAATTTTCTGGATTTTTGAAAATTTCACTTTTTTGTGAAAAGATTCACTAAATGAGGGAATAATATGTGTGAGGGTACCCCAGGAGAGTTCCAAATGTGTGTGTGTAGAATATATATCCGACGGGGGTAAAATTGAATAAAGTTGAAAAAAATTTTTTTTTGTACTGTCATTTTTCCGACGTTTATCAGACTTTCAGATAGGGGAAATGTCAGTGAGCATTCCGATTTCAGTTCCAGAGCGATTCGCCCAATGAGTCCTTGATATTTAGTCGTTTTTAGCCAATTTTCTGGATTTTTGAAAATTTCACTTTTTTGAGAAAATATCCACTAAATGAGGGAATAATATGTGTGAGGGTACCCCAGGAGAGTTCCAAATGTCTGTGTTTAGAATATATATCCGACGGGGGTAAAATTGAATAAAGTTGAAAAAAATTTTTTTTTGGCCTGTCATTTTTCCGACGTTTATCAGACTTTCAGATAGGGGAAATGTCAGTGAGCATTCCGATTTCAGTTCCAGAGCGATTTGCCCAATGAGTCCTTGATATTTAGTCGTTTTCAGCCAATTTTCTGGATTTTTGAAAATTTCACTTTTTTGTGAAAATATCCACTAAATGAGGGAATAATATGTGTGAGGGTACGCCAGGAGAGTTCCAAATGTGTGTGTGTAGAATATATATCCGACGGGGGTAAAATTGAAAAAAGTTGACAAAAATTTTTTTTTAGACTTAGTCATTTTTCCGGCGTTTATCAGACTTTCAGATAGGGGAAATGTCAGCAAGCGTTCCGATTTCAGTTCCAGAGCGATTCGCCGGATGAGTCCTTGATATTTCGTCGTTTTCAGGCAACTTTCTGAATTTTTGAAAATTTCACTTTTTTGTGAAAATATCCACTAAATGAGGGAATAATATGTGTGAGGGTACCCCAGGAGAGTTCCAAATGTGTGTGTGTAGAATATATATCCGACGGGGGTAAAATTGAAAAAAGTTGAGAAAAATTTTTTTTTAGACTTAGTCATTTTTCCGACGTTTATCAGACTTTCAGATAGGGGAAATGTCAGTGAGCGTTACGATTTCAGTTCCAGAGCGATTCGCCCAATGAGTCCTTGATATTTAGTCGTTTTCAGCCAATTTTTTGGAGTTTTGAAAATTTCACTTTTTTGTGAAAATATCCACTAAATGAGGGAATAATATGTGTGAGGGTACCCCAGGAGAGTTTCAAATGTGTGTGGGTAGAATATATATCCCACGGGGGTAAAATTGAAAAAAGTTGACAAAAATTTTTTTTTCGACTTGGTCATTTTTCCGACATTTATCAGACTTTCAGATAGGGGAAATGTCAGTGAGCATTCCGATTTCAGTTCCACAGCGATTCGCCCAATGAGTCCTTGATTTTTAGTCGTTTTTAGCTAATTTTCTGGATTTTTGAAAATTTCACTTTTTTGTGAAAATATCCACTAAATGAGGGAATAATATGTGTGAGGGTACCCCAGGAGATTTCCAAATGTGTGTGTGTAGAATATATATCCGACGGGGGTAAAATTGAATAAAGTTGAAAAAAATTTTTTTTGGGCCTGTCATTTTTTGACGTTTATCAGACTTTCAGATAGGGGAAATGTCAGTGAGCATTCCGATTTCAGTTCCAGAGCGATTCGTCCAATGAGTCCTTGATATTTAGTCGTTTTCAGCCAATTTTCTGGATTTTTGAAAATTTCACTTTTTTGAGAAAATATCCACTAAATGAGGGAATAATATGTGTGAGGGTACCCCAGGAGATTTCCAAATGTGTGTGTGTAGAATATATATCCGACGGGGGTAAAATTGAATAAAGTTGAAAAAAAATTTTTTTTTGGACTGTAATTTTTCCGACGTTTATCAGACTTTGCAACATGGGAAATGTCAGTGAGCATTCCGATTTCAGTTCCAGAGCAATTCGCCCAATGAGTCTTTGATATTTAGTCGTTTTCAGCCAATTTTTGGGATTTTTGAATATTTCACTTTTTTGTGAAAATATCCACTAAATGAGGGAATAATATGTGTGAGGGTACCCCAGGAGAGTTCCAAATGTGTGTGTGTAGAATATATATCCGACGGGGGTAATATTGAATAAAGTTGAAAAAATTTTTTTTTGGACTGTCATTTTTCCGACGTTTATCAGACTTTCCAAAATGGGAAATGTCAGTGAGCATTCCGATTTCAGTTCCAGAGCGATTCGCCCAATGACTCCTTGTTATTTAGTCGTTTTCAGACAATTTTCAGAATTTTTGAAAAATTCACTTTTTTGTGAAAATATCCACTAAATGTGGGAATAATATGTGCGAGGGTTCCCCAGGAGAGTTCCAAATGTGTGTGGGTAGAATATATATCCCACGGGGGAAAAATTGAAAAAAGTTGAAAAAAAAATTTTTTTGGACTTATTGATTTTTCTGGCGTTTATCAGACTTTCAGATAGGGGAAATGTCAGTGAGCATTTCGATTTCAGTTCCAGAGTGATTCTCCCAATGAGTCCTTGTTATTTAGTCGTTTTCAGCCAATTTTCTGGATTTTTTAAAATTTCACTTTTTTGTGAAAATATCCACTAAATGAGGGAATAATATGTGTGAGGGTACCCCAGGAGAGTTCCAAATGTGTGTGGGTAGAATATATATCACATGGCGGTAAAATTTAAAAAAGTTGAAAAAAAATTTTTTTTGGACTCAGTCATTTTTCTGGCGTTTATCAGACTTTCAGATAGAGGAAATGTAAGTGAGCATTCCGATTTGAGTTCCAGAGCGATTCGCCCAATGAGTCCTTGTTATTTAGTCGTTTTCAGCCAATCTTTTGGATTTTTGAAAATTTCACTTTTTTGTGAAAATATCCACTAAATGAGGGAATAATATGCGTGAGGGTACCCCAGGAGAGTTTCAAATGTGTGTGGGAAGAATATGTATCCCACGGGGGTAAAATTGAAAAAGTTTAAAAAAATTTTTTTTTGGACTTAGTCATTTTTCCGCCATTCATCAGACTTTCAGATAGGGGAAATGTCAGTGAGCGTTCCGATTTCAGTTCCAGAGTGATTCTCCCAATGAGTCCTTGTTATTTAGTCGTTTTCAGCCAATTTTCTAGATTTTTGAAAATTTCACTTTTTTGTGAAAATATCCACTAAATGAGGGAATAATATGTGTGAGGGTACCCCAGGAGAGTTGCAAATGTGTGTGGGTAGAATATATATCCCACGGGGGTAAAATTGGAAAAAGTTGAAAAAAGTTTTTTTTGGACTTAGTGATTTTTCTGGCGTTTATCAGACTTTCATATAGGGGAAATGTCAGTGAGCATTCCGATTTCAGTTTCAGAGCGATTCGCCCAATGAGTCGCTGATATTTAGTCGTTTTCAGCCAATTTTTTGGATTTTTGAAAATTTCACTTTTTTGTGAAAATATCCACTAAATGAGGGAATAATATGTGTGAGGGTACCCCAGGAGAGTTCCAAATGTGTGTGTGTAGAATATATATCCCACGGGGGTAAAATTGAAAAAAGTTGAAAAAAAATTATTTTTGGACTTAGTCATTTTTCCGGCGTTTATCAGACTTTCAGATAGGGGAAATGTCAGTGAGCGTTCCGGTTTCAGTTCCAGAGCGATTCGCCCAATAACTCCTTGTTATTTTGTCGTTTTCAGCCAATTTTCTGGATTTTTGAAAATTTCACTTTTTTGTGAAAATATCCACTAAATGAGGGAATAATATGTGTGAGGGTACCCCAGGAGAGTTCCAAATGTGTGTGGGTAGAATATATATCCCACGGGGGTAAAATTGAAAAAAGTTGAAAAAAAATTATTTTTGGACTTAGTCATTTTTCCGGCGTTTATCAGACTTTCAGATAGGGGAAATGTCAGTGAGCATTTTGATTTCAGTTCCAGAGTGATTCTCCCAATGAGTCCTTGTTATTTAGTCGTTTTCAGCCAATTTTCTGGATTTTTGAAAATTTCACTTTTTTGTGAAAATATCCACTAAATGAGGGAATAATATGTGTGAGGGTACCCCAGGAGAGTTGCAAATGTGTGTGGGTAGAATATATATCACACGGGGGTAAAATTTAAAAAAGTTGAAAAAAATTTTTTTTTGGCTTAGTGATTTTTCCGACGTTTATCAGACTTTCAGAGAGGGGAAATGTCAGTGAGCATTCCGATTTCAGTTTCAGAATGATTCTCCCAATAACTCCTTGTTATTTAGTCATTTTCAGCCAATTTTCTGGATTTTTGAAAATTTCACTTTTTTGTGAAAATATCCACTAAATGAGGGAATAATATGTGTGAGGGTACCCCAGGAGACTGCCAAATGTGTGTGGGTAGAATATAAATCTGACGGTAAAATTGAAAAAAGTTGAAAAACATTTTTTTTTGGGAATTAGTCATTTTTCCGACGTTTATCAGACTTTCAGATAGGGGAAATGTCAGTGAGCATTCTCATTTCAGTTCCAGAGCGATTCGCTCAATGAGTCCTTGTTATTTAGTCGTTTTCAGCCAATTTTCTGGATTTTTGAAAATTTCACTTTTTTATGAAAATATCCACTAAATGAGGGAATAATATGTGTTAGGGTACCCCAGGAGAGTTCCAAATGTGTGTGGGTAGAATATATATCCCACGGGGGTAAAATTGAAAAAAGTAAAAAGAAAATTTTTTTTGGACTTAGTGATTTTTCTGGCGTTTATCAGACTTTCAGATAGGGGAAATGTCAGTGAGCATTCCGGTTTCAGTTCCAGAGCGATTCGCCCAATGACTCCTTGTAATTTAGTCGTTTTCAGCCAATTTTTTGGATTTTTGAAAATTTCACTTTTTTGTGAAAATATACGCTAAATGAGGGAATAATATGTGTGAGGGTACCCCAGGAGAGTTCCAAATGTGTGTGGGTAGAATATATATCCCACGGGGGTAAAATTGAAAAAAGTTGAAAAAAAATTTTTTTGGACTTAGTCATTTTTCTGGCGTTTATCAGACTTTCAGATAGGGGAAATGTCAGTGAGCATTCCGCTTTCAGTTCCAGAGTGATTCTCCCAATGAGTCCTTGTTATTTAGTCGTTTTCAGCCAATTTTCTGGATTTTTGAAAATTTCACTTTTTTGTGAAAATATCCACTAAATGAGGGAATAATATGTGTGAGGGTACCCCAGGAGAGTTGCAAATGTGTGTGGGTAGAATATATATCCCACGGGGGTAAAATTGAAAAAAGTTGAAAAAAATTTTTTTTTGGACTTAGTCATTTTTCCGGCGTTTATCAGACTTTCAGATAGGTTAAATGTCAGTGAGCATTTCGATTTCAGTTCCAGAGTGATTCTCCCAATGAGTCCTTGTTATTTAGTCGTTTTCAGCCAATTTTCTGGATTTTTGAAAATTTCACTTTCTTTGTGAAAATATCCACTAAATGAGGGAATAATATGTGTGAGGGTACCCCAGGAGAGTTCCAAATGTGTGTGTGTAGAATATATATCCCACGGGGGTAAAATTGAAAAAAGTTGAAAAAAAATTATTTTTGGACTTAGTCATTTTTCCGGCGTTTATCAGACTTTCAGATAGGGGAAATGTCAGTGAGCATTTCGATTTCAGTTCCAGAGTGATTCTCCCAATGAGTCCTTGTTATTTAGTCGTTTTCAGCCAATTTTCTGGATTTTTGAAAATTTCACTTTTTTGTGAAAATATCCACTAAATGAGGGAATAATATGTGTGAGGGTACCGCAGGAGAGTTGCAAATGTGTGTGGGTAGAATATATATCACACGGGGGTAAAATTTAAAAAAGTAGAAAAAAAATTTTTTTTGGACTCAGTCATTTTTCTGGCGTTTATCAGACTTTCAGATAGAGGAAATGTAAGTGAGCGTTCCGATTTCAGTTCCAGAGCGATTCGCCCAATGAATCCTTGATATTTAGTCGTTTTCAGACAATTTTTGGGATTTTTAAAAATTTCACTTTTTTGTGAAAATATCCACTAAATGAGGGAATAATATGTGTGAGGGTACCCCAGGAGAGTTCCAAATGTGTGTGGGAAGAATATATGTCCCACTCGGGTAAAATTGAAAAGAGTTAAAAAAAAATTTTTTTTGGACTTAGTGATTTTTCTGCCGTTTATCAGACTTTCAGATAGGGAAAATATCAGTGAGCGTTCCGATTTCAGTTCCATAGCGATGCGCCCAATGACTCCTTGTTATTTAGTCGTTTTCAGCCAATTTTCAGAATTTTTGAAAATTTCACTTTTTTTGTGAAAATATCCACTAAATGAGGAATAATATGTGTGAGGGTACCCCAGGAGAGTTCCAAATGTGTGTGGGTAGAATATACATCCGACGGGGGTAAAATTGAAAAAAGTTGAAAAAAAATTTTTTTGGACTTAGTCATTTATCCGACGTTTATCAGACTTTCAGATAGGGGAAATGCCAGTGAGCATTCCGATTTCAGTTCCAGAGCAATTCGCCCAATGAGTCCTTGTTATTTAGTCGTTTTCAGCCAATTTTATGGATTTTTGAAAATTTCACTTTTTTGTGAAAATATCCACTAAATGAGGGAATAATATGTGTGAGGGTACCCCAGGAGAGTTCCAAATGTGCGTGGGTAGAATATATATCCCACGGGGGGTAAAATTGAAAAAGTAAAAAAAAAGTTTTTTTTGGACTTAGTGATATTTCTAACGTTTATCAGACTTTCAGATAGGGGAAATGTCAGTGAGCTTTCCGATTTCAGTTCCAGAGCGATTCGCCCAATGAGTTCTTGTTATTTAGTCGTTTTCAGCCATTTTTTTTGGATTTTTGAAAATTTCACTTTTTTGTGAAAATATACACTAAATGAGGGAATAATATCTGTGAGGGTACCCCAGGAGAGTTCCAAATGTGTGTGGTTAGAATATATATCCCACGGGGGTAAAATTGAAAAAAGGTGAAAAAAAATTTTTTTTGGACTTAGTCATTTTTCCGGCGTTTATCAGACTTTCAGATAGGGGAAATGTCAGTGAGCATTCCGATTTCAGTTCCAGAGTGATTCTCCCAATGAGTCCTTGTTATTTAGTCGTTTTCAGCCAATTTTCTGGATTTTTGAAAATTTCACTTTTTTGTGAAAATATCCACTAAATGAGGGAATAATACGTGTGAGGGTACCCCAGGAGAGTTGCAAATGTGTGTGGGTAGAATATATATCCCACAGGGTTAAAATTGAAAAAAGTTAAAAAAAAAATTTTTTTTGTACTTAGTCATTTTTCCGGCATTTATCAGATTTTCAGATAGGGAAATGTCAGTGAGCGTTCCGATTTCAGTTCCAGAGCGATTCACCCAATGAGTCCTTGATATTTCGTCGTTTTCAGTCAATTTTCAGAATTTTTGAAAATTTTACTTTTTTGTGAAAATATCCACTAAATGAGGGAATAATATGTGTGAGGGTACCCCAGGAGAGTTCCAAATGTGTGTGGGTAGAATATATATCCCACAGGGTTAAAATTGAAAAAAGTTTAAAAAATTTTTCTTTTGTACTTAGTCATTTTTCCGGCGTTTATCAGACTTTCAGATAGGGGAAATGTCAGTGAGCGTTCCGATTTCAGTTCCAGAGCGATTCGCCCAATGAGTCCTTGATATTTCTTCGTTTTCAGTCAATTTTCAGAATTTTTGAAAATTTCACTTTTTTGTGAAAATATCCACTAAATGAGGGAATAATATGTGTGAGGGTACCCCAGGAGAGTTCCAAATGTGTGTGGGTAGAATATATATCCCACGGGGGTAAAATTGAAAAAAGTTGAAAAATTTTTTTTTTTGGACTGTCATTTTTCCGACGTTTATCAGACTTTCAGATAGGGCAAATGTCAGTGAGCGTTCCGATTTCAGTTCCAGAGCAATTCTCCCAATGAGTCCTTGATATTTCGTCGTTTTCAGTCAATTTTTAGAATTTTTGAAAATTTCACTTTTTTGTGAAAATATCCACTAAATGAGGGAATAATATGTGTGAGGGTACCCCAGGAGAGTACCAAATGTGTGTGGGTAGAATATATATCCCACGGAGGTAAAATTTAAAAAAGTTGAAAAAATTTTTTTTTTGGACTTAGTCTTTTTTCCGGCGTTTATCAGACTTTCAGATAGGGCAAATGTCAGTGAGCGTTCCGATTTCAGTTCCAGAGCAATTCGCCCAATGAGTCCTTGATATTTAGTCGTTTTCAGCCAATTTTCTGGATTTTTGAAAATTTCACTTTTTTGTGAAAATATCCACTAAATGAGGGAATAATATGTGTGAGGGTACCCCAGGAGAGTTCCAAATGTGTGTGGGTAGAATATATATCCCACGGGGGTAAAATTGAAAAAAGTTGAAAAAATTTTTTTTTGGACTTAAGTCTTTTTTTCGGCGTTTATCAGACTTTCAGATAGGGGAAATGTCAGTGAGCATTCCAATTTCAGTTCCAGAGCGATTCGGCGGATGAGTCCTTGATATTTCGTCGTTTTCAGGAAATTTTCAGAATTTTTGAAAATGTTACTTTTTTGTGAAAATATTAACTAAATGAGGGAATAATATGTGTGAGGGTACCTCGGGAGAGTTCCAAATTTGTGTGGGTAGAATATATATCCCACAGGGTTAAAATTGAAAAAGTTTAAAAAATTTTTTTTTGTACTTAGTCATTTTTCCGGCGTTTATCAGAATTTCAGATAGGGGAAATGTCAGTGAGCGTTCCGATTTCAGTTCCAGAGCGATTCGCCCAATGAGTCCTTGATATTTTGTCGTTTTCAGTCAATTTTCAGAATTTTTGAAAATGTCACTTTTTTGTGAAAATATTAACTAAATGAGGGAATAATATGTGTGAGGGTACCCCAGGAGAGTTCCAAATGTGTGTGGGTAGAATATATATCCCACAGGGTTAAAATTGAAAAAAGTTAAAAAAAAATTTTTTTTGTACTTAGTCATTTTTCCGGCATTTATCAGACTTTCAGATAGGGGAAATGTCAGTGAGCGTTCCGATTTCAGTTCCAGAGCGATTCGCCCAATCAGTCCTTGATATTTCGTCGTTTTCAGTCAATTTTCAGAATTTTTGAAAATTTTACTTTTTTGTGAAAATATCCACTAAATGAGGGAATAATATGTGTGAGGGTACCCCAGGAGAGTTCCAAATGTGTGTGGGTAGAATATATATCCCACAGGGTTAAAATTGAAAAAAGTTTAAAAAATTTTTCTTTTGTACTTAGTCATTTTTCCGGCGTTTATCAGACTTTCAGATAGGGGAAATGTCAGTGAGCGTTCCGATTTCAGTTCCAGAGCGATTCATCCAATGAGTCCTTGATATTTCTTCGTTTTCAGTCAATTTTCAGAATTTTTGAAAATTTCACTTTTTTGTGAAAATATCCACTAAATGAGGGAATAATATGTGTGAGGGTACCCCAGGAGAGTTCCAAATGTGTGTGGGTAGAATATATATCCCACGGGGGTAAAATTGAAAAAAGTTGAAAAAAATTTTTTTTTGGACTTAATCTTTTTTCCGGCGTTTATCAGACTTTCAGATAGGGCAAATGTCAGTGAGCGTTCCGATTTCAGTTCCAGAGCAATTCGCCCAATGTTTCCTTGATATTTAGTCGTTTTCAGCCAATTTTCTGGATTTTTGAAAATTTCACTTTTTTGTGAAAATATCCACTAAATGAGGGAATAATATGTGTGAGGGTACCCCAGGAGAGTTCCAAATGTGTGTGGGTAGAATATATATCCCACAAGGTTAAAATTGAAAAAAGTTAAAAAAATTTTTTTTTGTACTTAGTCATTTTTCCGGCGTTTATCAGACTTTCAGATAGGGCAAATGTCAATGAGCATTCCGATTTCAGTTCCAGAGCAATTCGCCCAATGAGTCCTTGATATTTCGTCGTTTTCAGTCAATTTTCAGAATTTTTGAAAATGACACTTTTTTGTGAAAATATTAACTAAATGAGGGAATAATATGTGTGAGGGTACCCCAGGAGAGTTCCAAATGTGTGTGTTTAGAATATATATCCCACAGGGTTAAAATTGAAAAAAGTTTAAAAAATTTTTCTTTTGTACTTAGTCATTTTTCCGGCGTTTATCAGACTTTCAGATAGGGGAAATGTCAGTGAGCGTTCCGATTTCAGTTCCAGAGCGATTCGCCCAATGAGTCCTTGATATTTCTTCGTTTTCAGTCAATTTTCAGAATTTTTGAAAATTTCACTTTTTTGTGAAAATATCCACTAAATGAGGGAATAATATGTGTGAGGGTACCCCAGGAGAGTTCCGAATGTGTGTGGGTAGAATATATATCCCACGGGGGTAAAATTGAAAAAAGTTGAAAAAAATTTTTTTTTGGACTTAGTCTTTTTTCCGGCGTTTATCAGACTTTCAGATAGGGCAAATGTCAGTGAGCGTTCCGATTTCAGTTCCAGAGCAATTCGCCCAATGTTTCCTTGATATTTAGTCGTTTTCAGCCAATTTTCTGGATTTTTGAAAATTTCACTTTTTTGTGAAAATATCCACTAAATGAGGGAATAATATGTGTGAGGGTACCCCAGGAGAGTTCCAAATGTGTGTGGGTAGAATATATATCCCACAAGGTTAAAATTGAAAAAAGTTAAAAAAAATTTTTTTTGTACTTAGTCATTTTTCCGGCGTTTATCAGACTTTCAGATAGGGGACATGTCAGTGAGCGTTCCGATTTCAGTTCCAGAGCGATTCGCCCAATGAGTCCTTGATATTTCGTCGTTTTCAGTCAATTTTCAGAATTTTTGAAAATTTCACTTTTTTGTGAAAATATTAACTAAATGAGGGAATAATATGTGTGAGGGTACCTCGGGAGAGTTCCAAATGTGTGTGCGTAGAATATATATCCCACAGGGTTAAAATTGAAAAAAGTAAAAAAAAAATTTTTTTTGTGCTTAGTCATTTTTCCGGCGTTTATCAGACTTTCAGATAGGGGAAATGTCAGTGAGCGTTCCGATTTCAGTTCCAGAGCGATTCGCCCAATGAGTCCTTGATATTTCGTCGGTTTCAGTCAATTTTCAGAATTTTTGAAAATTTTACTTTTTTGTGAAAATATCCACTAAATGAGGGAATGATATGTGTGAGGGTACCCCAGGAGAGTTCCAAATGTGTGTGGGTAGAATATATATCCCATAGGGTTAAAATTGAAAAAAGTTTAAAAAATTTTTTTTTGTACTTAGTCATTTTTCCGGCGTTTATCAGACTTTCAGATAGGGGAAATGTCAGTGAGCGTTCCGATTTCAGTTCCAGAGCGATTCGCCCAATGAGTCCTTGATATTTCGTCGTTTTCAGGCAATTTTCTGAATTTTTGAAAATTTCACTTTTTTGTGAAAATATCCACTAAATGAGGGAATAATATGTGTGAGGGTACCCCAGGAGAGTTCCAAATGTGTGTGGGTAGAATATATATCCCACGGGGGTAAAATTGAAAAAAGTTGAAAAATTTTTTTTTTTGGACTTAGTCATTTTTCCGGCGTTTATCAGACTTTCAGATAGGGCAAATGTCAGTGAGCGTTCCGATTTCAGTTCCAGAGCGATTCGCCCAATGAGTCCTTGATATTTCGTCGTTTTCAGTCAATTTTCTGAATTTTTGAAAATGTCACTTTTTTGTGAAAATATTAACTAAATGAGGGAATAATATGTGTGAGGGTACCCCAGGAGAGTTCCAAATGTGTGTGGGTACAATATATATCCCACAGTATTAACATTGAAAAAAGTTGAAAAAATTTTTTTTTTTTGTACTGTCATTTTTCCGGCGTTTATCAGACTTTCAGATAGGGGAAATGTCAGTGAGCGTTCCGATTTCAGTTCCAGAGCGATTCGGCGGATGAGTCCTTGATATTTCGTCGTTTTCAGGAAATTTTCTGAATTTTTGAAAATTTTACTTTTTTGTGAAAATATCCACTAAATGAGGGAATAATATGTGTGAGGGTACCCCAGGAGAGTTCCAAATGTGTGTGGGTAGAATATATATTGTAGCCCTAGAACGGGGCAGAGACGCCGTCCCTCTCACCTCCCCGCTTCTGGCGCGGTGTCCTCCAGTGCTTTTCGCCCCGCTGCTTCCGGCACTCGCTCCTTCTCCGGCAGTGTGCTTAGGGCGCTCGCGCGCTCCCCCTCTCTTAAAAGGACCGCGTGCACCGTCCTAAGGAGTCCCCGGCCAATTGCCGGAGGACCTCCCATATAAAAGGCACCTCCTCCAAAATGGAGGTGCCCGAGCAATGTTGTAGCACTGTTCACTACTCTGCTTCAGCCCTCAGGTCCCGTTGCCAGTTACCTGCCAGATACCTGCCAGACTCCTGCCAGTCTGCTGTCTAATTCCTGCCTGATATCCTGCTACCTGCCTGCTAGCCTGAGGTCCGACGGTCTGCCTTCCAACTCCTGTCAGTCTGTCTAAGGACCAGCTTGCCCGCTCACCTGGGAGCGCACATCTTCTACCTGCCTGCTTGCCTGAGGTCCGACGGTCTGCCTTCCAACTCCTGTCAGTCTGTCTAAGGACCAGCTTGCCCGCTCACCTGGGAGCGCTCATCTGCTGCCTGTCTGCTAGCCTACCAGGAGGCTCTGCCGTCACGTTCTGTGACCACCCGCCTGTCCAGAGACTCTTGCCCGCTCACCTGGGAGCGCTCATCTGCTACCTGTCTGTTGGTCTTCCTGGAGGCTCCGCCGTCACATGCTGTGACCACCCGTTTATCCAGAGACTCTCGCCTGCTCACCTGGGAGCTCACGTCTATCATCTGCCGCCACTGGTCGTACCAATCCTTTACCCAGAGACTGCCCCGGTCACTTGCCGTGACCTCCTGCCCGTTCATCCAGAGACTGCCCCGGTCACTTGCCGTGATCTCCTGCCCGTTCATCCAGAGACTGCCCCGGTCACTTGCCGTGACCTCCTGTCCATTCATTCAGAGACTGTACCGGTCACCTGCTGTGACTGCCTGCCAGTCTACCCTGGTCGCCACCCGCTCCCTTACAAGGACCGCCCCCTTGTATAGTAGCTCAGAGGTTCCGCCGCCCAGACCCGTTACAGTTTGCTCGGGCCATGGAACCCGGTGGCACCCAAGCTCCCTCGCTCTCGGACCTGTGTCATGAACTGTCCCGTCAGAGGTCCCAACAGGATTCCATCCTGGGTCACCTGCGGAATGTCAATTCTCGCCTCGACACTCTGACTGCTCTGCCTGCAACAACCGCCAGTGCCATGACTCGCAATCCGGCAGCTCCACTGCCCTCTAATAACATGGTATCCTACCCCGGACCCCGGCTTTCTGCACATCCTCGTTTTGGAGGCGACTCCGCCCAGGCTCGGGGCTTCATAAATCAGTGCACCCTGCACTTTGAACTCCTGTCTCACCAGTTTAACTCCGACCGGGCCAAAATTGCCTTCATCATGTCCCATCTCACCGGGGAGGCCCTGGCCTGGCTAAATCCTCTATGGGAGAGAGGAGACCCCCTGGTGTCCGACTTGCCTGCCTTTCTCACGGCTTTCCGGAAAGTCTTCGACGAACCCGGACGGAAGACCTCATCCGCATCATCTCTGCTACGCCTCCGACAGGGAAGTCTCACCGTGGGCCAATATGCCATACGGTTCCGTACCCTTGCCTCGGAGCTGGCCTGGGATAATGACGCTCTGGTTTCCGTCTTCTGGGAGGGTCTGTCCGGCCGTATTAAAGATGAACTTGCCGGTCGGGACATTCCTACCACTCTCGATGACCTAATTACTCTTGCCACCCGGATTGACCTGCGGTTCCAGGAGCGTGCCAAAGAGGTCACCCGTGAAAGGAGGTTTCCACGTCTAGCTCCTACTTTTCAGAAACCCGTCACTCCCTCCGTCTCTCCTCAGGTACACTCTCCTGAGCCTATGCAGGTCGACCAGAACAAGATGGTCGGTTCTCGCCAAGAATCTCGCCGAGCCGAGGGAAGCTGTTTCTATTGTGGCAGTATGAAGCACTTCATCCGTTCGTGCCCAGAGAAGCCGGAAACGCCAGTGTCTAGGACCACTCGGAGAGGTCGTCCTAGACAAAAGTAAGCCCTCTCCGTCTCTGACCTTACCGGTCTCTATTGCTTGGGGAGAGACCCGTCTCTTTGAACTCGCCCATCTGGATTCTGGAGCTGCTGGAAACCTCATCTCCCAGTCTCTGGTAGAGAGATACCATATTCCCACCAAGTCCCTGGCTGAACCATTGTCAGTCACCTCCGTGGATGGAAGATTTCTCTCGGAGACCATCCTGCTTGTCACTGAACCCATAACCCTGCAGGTGGGAATGCTGCACTCTGAGGAGATCTCATTCCATGTGCTGTCCGGACTTTCTCACTCCCTGTTGCTAGGTCTACCTTGGCTCCAGACACATGAACCCGTATTGAACTGGCGGTCCGGTGAAGTACTCCGATGGGGTCCTGACTGCCATAGGACCTGCCTGGTCCCGGTCCGTCCACTTCGCCCTCAGCCTACTCCAGCTAACTTACCTGGTCTCCCGGCTCCCTACTGGCCCTATGCGGACGTCTTCGGTAAGAAGGAAGCTGAGACGTTGCCACCCCATAGGCCATACGATTGCCCGATCGACCTGGTACCTGGCACCACTCCTCCCCGTGGGCATATCTACCCGTTGTCAGTAGCCGAGACCCGAGCCATGTCTGAGTACATTGAAGAGAATCTGGCTAGGGGATTTATCCGAAAATCTACCTCCCCGGCTGGAGCCGGATTCTTCTTTGTCAAAAAGAAAGACGGCTCGCTACGTCCCTGTATTGACTACAGAGGACTCAATCTCATCACGGTAAAAAACAAATATCCCCTGCCACTCATCTCCGAATTGTTTGACCGTCTCAAGGGCGCCAGGATCTTCTCCAAGCTGGATCTACGAGGAGCGTATAATCTGGTCCGTATCCGTCAAGGAGACGAGTGGAAGACGGCATTCAATACCCGGGACGGTCACTACGAGTACCTTGTGATGCCCTTCGGTCTCTGTAATGCTCCCGCGGTCTTTCAGGAACTAGTCAACGACATCTTCCGTGACCTCCTGTACTCCTGCGTAGTGGTATACCTTGACGATATCTTGGTCTTCTCTCCGGATCTCCCCACACACTGGAGGGATGTTCGTCAGGTCCTGCTTAGGCTTCGGCAGAACCACCTTTATGCCAAACACGAGAAGTGCCTCTTCGATCAGACCTCCCTTCCGTTCTTGGGCTATGTTATCTCCCAAACAGGTCTGCAAATGGATCCCGAGAAGCTCTCTTCCGTTCTAAAATGGCCTCGTCCTGAAGGTTTGAAGGCGATACAGCGATTCCTGGGCTTCGCTAATTACTATCGTCTTTTCATCCCACATTTCTCGTCTCGGACTGCTCCCATATCTGCACTTACCCATAAGGGGGCTAACCCCAGGACATGGTCGCCTGAAGCCGAGGAGGCCTTCCTTTCCCTAAAGAAAGCCTTTGCCTCTGCTCCCGTCCTGCACC
This sequence comes from Phyllobates terribilis, assembly GCF_046119375.1. Taxonomy (NCBI): domain Eukaryota; kingdom Metazoa; phylum Chordata; class Amphibia; order Anura; family Dendrobatidae; genus Phyllobates; species Phyllobates terribilis. The sequence goes on along the minus strand of NW_027362775.1, from coordinate 14,150,054 downwards.
GTCCGGACTGTAATAAACAATTCTACCTGGAGGTTGATGCCTCCTCCTCCGGAGCCGGAGCGGTGCTCACCCAGAAGTCTTCTACCGGGAGAATGGTAACGTGCGGCTTCTTCTCCAAAATCTTCTCCTCGTCGGAGCGCAACTACTCCATAGGAGACCGTGAATTGCTAACCATCAAATTGGCACTGGGAGAGTGGCGCTATCTGCTTGAAGGGGCTCTCTACCCTGTAATTATCTACACGGATCACAAAAACCTGGCATATCTCCAAAATGCCAGAGACTAAATCCTCGCCAGGCCCGGTGGTCGTTGTTTTTTGCCCGCTTCGACTTCATTCTTCATTTCCGTCCGGCGGACAAGAACGTCAAAGCTGATGCCTTGTCCCGGTCCTTCCTGTCCTCCGATCAAGAGGAGGAACCTACGCACATCATCGACTCCTCCAAGGTGATGAATGTGGCCCCCTTGGATATGACTCGTCTTCCACCCGGTAAGACGTTCGTAGCTGTGCCAGATTGGGAGAGGGTTCTTCGCTGGGGACATTCTTCTAAACTAGCTGGCCATGCTGGCCAAAAGAAGACCTTCCAACTTATTACTCGGCATTACTGGTGGCATACCCTGCGTAAGGACGTGGTAGACTTCGTCGCGGCCTGTTCATCTTGTGCCCGTAACAAAGTTCCCCGACATCTACCTGCCGGCCATCTCCTGCCCCTTCCCGTACCTGCTGCTCCTTGGCAACACATCGCTATGGACTTTATCACCGACCTTCCAGTTTCTGCCGGTTGTACTGTCATTTGGGTTGTCGCTGACCGTTTTTCTAAGATTGCCCACTTCATTCCCCTGCCTGGTCTTCCATCCGCACCCGAGCTGGCTAAAGACTTTATCCGCCACATCTTCCGTCTCCATGGTCTGCCCCTCCACATCGTGTCGGATCGTGGGGTTCAGTTCATCTCTCGCTTCTGGAGAGCCACATGTAAGCTGCTGGACATTACCCTGGATTTCTCCTCCGCTTACCACCCTCAGTCCAATGGTCAAGTGGAGCGGATCAATCAGATCTTGACCAGCTACCTCCGGCACTTCATTGATGCTCACCACTCGGACTGGGTGGATCTCCTACCATGGGCCGAGTTCTCTTATAACAACCATGAGAGCGAGTCCTCTTCCAAATCCCCGTTCTTTATAGTCGGTGGCCAACATCCCCGGATTCCACTTCCTGTCTCCGTTTCTGTGGACAACCCTGCTGCGGAGTCTCTTGTCAGCGAATTTTCTACTATTTGGGAGAGTACCAGGTCCGCTCTTCTTCTCTCCTCTGAGCGGATGAAGAAATATGCTGATAAGAGACGTCTGGATCCGCCCCAATTCCGTCCGGGAGACAAGGTTTGGCTCTCATCCAAACATGTGCGGCTCAAAGTACCCTCCTACAAGTTGGGTCCTCGATTCATCGGCCCCTTCGAAGTCCTCAGGCAAATTAAACCTGTGGCCTACAAATTAAAACTCCCGGCCACCCTACGGATCCCCAACTTCTTCCACGTATCTCTCCTCAAACCCGTTGTCTTTAACTTTTTTTCCAAAAATCCAGGTGCCCCTCCTGCTCCGGTTTCCGCTGATGACATCTTTGAGGTAGAGAGTATTCTGGCCTCCAAGAGGGTAAGAGGAAAAACCTTTTTTCTGGTAGATTGGAAGGGGTTTGGTCCTGAGGAGAGAACTTGGGAACCCAGGGAGAACATCAACGCCCCGCTTCTCCTTGAGAAATTTCTTTCTGGCCAAAAAAAGAGGGGGCCTTAAGGGGGGGGTACTGTAGCATTGGCGTCTCTGCCCCGTTCTAGGCAGAGACGCCGTCCCTCTCACCTCCCCGCTTCTGGCGCGGCGTCCTCCAGCGCTTCTCTCCCCGCTGCTTCCGGCACGTGCTCCTTCCCCGGCAGTGTGCTTAGGGCGCGCGAGCGCGCGCTCCCCCTCTCTTAAAAGGACTGCGTGCGCCGTCCTAAGGAGTCCCCGGCCAATTGCCAGAGGACATCCCATATAAAAGGCACCTCCTCCAAAATGGAGGTGCCCGAGCAATGTTGTAGCACTGTTCACTACTCTGCTTCAGCCCTCAGGTCCCGTTGCCAGTTACCTGCCAGATACCTGCCAGATTCCTGCCAGTCTGCTGTCTAATTCCTGCCTGATATCCTGCTACCTGCCTGCTAGCCTGAGGTCCGACGGTCTGCCTTCCAACTCCTGTCAGTCTGTCTAAGGACCAGCTTGCCCGCTCACCTGGGAGCGCACATCTTCTACCTGCCTGCTAGCCTGAGGTCCGACGGTCTGCCTTCCAACTCCTGTCAGTCTGTCTAAGGACCAGCTTGCCCGCTCACCTGGGAGCGCACATCTTCTACCTGCCTGCTTGCCTGAGGTCCGACGGTCTGCCTTCCAACTCCTGTCAGTCTGTCTAAGGACCAGCTTGCCCGCTCACCTGGGAGCGCTCATCTGCTGCCTGTCTGCTAGCCTACCAGGAGGCTCTGCCGTCACGTGCTGTGACCACCCGCCTGTCCAGAGACTCCTGCCCGCTCACCTGGGAGGGCTCATCTGCTACCTGTCTGTTGGTCTTCCTGGAGGCTCCGCCGTCACATGCTGTGACCACCTGTTTATCCAGAGACTCTCGCCTGCTCACCTGGGAGCTCACGTCTATCATCTGCCGCCACAGGTCGTACCAATCCTTTACCCAGAGACTGCCCCGGTCACTTGCCGTGACCTCCTGCCCGTTCATCCAGAGACTGCCCCGGTCACTTGCCGTGATCTCCTGCCCGTTCATCCAGAGACTGCCCCGGTCACTTGCCGTGACCTCCTGTCCGTTCATTCAGAGACTGTCCCGGTCACCTGCTGTGACTGCCTGCCCGTCTACCCTGGTCGCCACCCGCTCCCTTACAAGGACCGCCCCATTGTATAGTAGCTCAGAGGTTCCGCCGCCCAGACCCGTTACATATATCCCACGCGGGTAAAATTGAAAAAAGTTGAAAACATTTTTTTTTTGGGCTTAGTCATTTTTCCGGCGTTTATCAGACTTTCACATAGGGGAAATGTAAGTGAGCCTTCCGATTTCAGTTCCAGAGCAATTCGCCCAATGAGTCCTTGATATTTAGTCGTTTTCAGCCAATTTTCTGGATTTTTGAAAATTTCACTTTTTTGTGAAAATAACCACTAAATGAGGGAATAATATGTGTGAGGGTACCCCAGGAGAGTTCCAAATGTGTGTGGTTAGAATATATATCCCACGGGGGTAAAATTGAAAAAAGTTGAACATTTTTTGGGTCGGGATTTAGTCATTTTTATGGCGTTTATCAGACTTTCAGATAGGGGAAATGTCAGTGAGCATTCCGATTTCAGTTCCAGAGCGATTCGCACAATGAGTCCTTGATATTTAGTCGTTTTCAGGCAATTTTGTGAATTTTTGAAAATTTCACTTTTTTGTGAAAATATCCACTAAATGAGGGAATAATATTTGTGAGGGTACCCCAGGAGAGTTCCAAATGTGTGTGGGTAGAATATATATCACACGGGGGGTAAAATTGAAAAAATTTGAAAAAACTTTTTTTTTGGACTTAGTCATTTTTCCGACGTTTATCAGACTTTCAGATTGGGGAAATGTCAGTGAGCGTTCCGATTTCAGTTACAGAGCGATTCACCCAATGAGTCCTTGATATTTTGTCATTTTCAGCCAATTTTCTGGATTTTTGAAAATTTCACTTTTTTGTGAAAATATCCACTAAATGAGGGAATAATATGTGTGAGGTTACCCCAGGAGATTTCCAAATGTGTGTGGGTAGAATATATATCCCACAGGGGTAAAATTGAAAAAAGTTTAAAACATTTTTTATTTGGACTTAGTCATTTTTCCGGCGTTTATCAGACTTTCAGATAGCGGAAATGTCAGTGAGCGTTCCGATTTCATTTCCAGAGCGATTCGCCCAATGAGTCCTTGTTATTTAGTCGTTTTCAGCCAATTTCTGGATTTTTGAAAATTTCACTTTTTTGTGAAAATATTCACTAAATGAGGGAATAATATGTGTGAGGGTACCCCAGGAGAGTTCCAAATGTGTGTGGGTAGAATATATATCCCACATGGTTGAAATTGAAAAAAGTTGAAAAAAAAAATATTTTTGTACTTAGTCATATTTCCGGCTTTAATCAGACTTTCAGATAGGGGAAATGTCAGTGAGCGTTCCGATTTCAGTTCCAGATCGATTTGCCGGATGAGTCCTTGATATTTCGTCGTTTTCAGGCAATTTTCTGAATTTTTGAAAATTTCACTTTTTTGTGAAAATATCCACTAAATGAGGGAATAATATGTGTGAGGGTACCCCAGGAGAGTTCCAAATGTGTGTGCGTAGAATATATATCCTACGGGGGTAAAATTGAAAAAATTTGAAAAATTTTTTTTTTGACTTAGTCATTTTACCGCCGTTTATCATACTTTCAGATAGGGTAAATGTCAGTGAGCGTTCCGATTTCAGTTTCAGAGCGATTTGCCCAATGAGTCCTTGATATTTCGTAGTTTTCAGGCAATTTTCTGAATTTTTGAAAATTTCACTTTTTTGTGAAAATATCCAATAAATGAGGCAATAATATGTGTGAGGGTACCCCAGGAGAGTTCCAAATGTGTGTGGGTAGAATATATATCCCAAGGGGGTAAAATTGAAAAAAGTTGAAAAAATTTTTTTTTTTACTTAGTCATTTTTCCAACGTTTATCAGACTTTCAGATAGTGGAAATGTCAGTGAGCATTCCGATTTCAGTTCCAGAACGATTCGCCCAATGAGTCCTTGATATTTAGTCGTTTTCAGCCAATTTTCAGAATTTTTGAAAATTTCACTTTTTTGTGAAAATATCCACTAAATGAGGGAATAATATGTGTGAGGGTACCCCAGGAGAGTTCCAAATGTGTGTGGGTAGAATATATATCCCGCATGGTTGAAATTGAAAAAAGTTGAAAAAAAATATATTTTTGTACTTAGTCATATTTCCGGCGTTTATCAGACTTTCAGATAGGGAAATGTCAGTGAGCATTCCGATTTCAGTTCCAGAGCGATTCGCCCAATGAGTCCTTGATATTTAGTCGTTTTCAGCCAACTTTCTGGATTTTTGAAAATTTCACTTTTTTGTGAAAATATCCACTAACTGAGGGAATAATATGTGTGAGGGTATCCCAGGAGAGTTCCAAATGTGTGTGGGTAGAATATATATCCCACGGGGTTAAAATTGAAAAAAGTTGAAAATTTTTTTTTTGGGATTTAGTCATTTTTCCGCCGTTTATCAGACTTTCAGATAGCGGAAAAGTCAGTGAGCGTTCCGATTTCAGTTCCAGAACGATTCGGCCAATGAGTACTTGATATTTAGTCGTTTTCAGCCAATTTACTGGATTTTTTGAAAATTTCACTTTTTTGTGAAAATATCTACTAAATGAGGGAATAATATGTGTGAGGGTACCCCAGGAGTGTTCCAAATGAGTGTGGATAGAATATATATCCCACGGGGGTAAAATTGAAAAAAGTTGAAACATTTTTTGGGGGGTATTTAGTGATTTTTCTGGCATTTATCAGACTTTCAGATAGGGGAAATGTCAGTGAGCAATCCGTTTTCAGTTCCAGAGCGATGCGCCCAATGAGTCCTTGATATTTAGTCGTTTTCAGCCAATTTTCTGTATTTTTGAAAATTTCACTTTTTTGTGAAAATATCCACTAAATGAGGGAATAATATGTGTGAGGGTACCCCAGGATAGTTCCAAATGTGTGTGGGTAGAATATATATCCCACGGGGGTAAAATTGAAAAAAGTTGAAAACTTTTTTTTCTTGGACTTAGTCATTTTTCCGGCGTTTATCAGACTTTCAGATAGGGGAAATGTCAGTGAGCGTTCCGATTTCAGTTTCAGAACGATTCGCCCAATGAGTCCTTGATATTTAGTCGTTTCCAGTCAATTTTCTGAATTTTTGAAAATTTCACTTTTTTGTGAAAATATCCAATAAATGAGGGAATAATATGTGTGAGGGTATCCCAGGAGAGTTCCAAATGTGTGTGGGTAGAATATATATCCCACGGGGGTAAAATTGAAAAAAGTTGAAAACATTTTTTTTTTGGATTTAGTCATTTTTCCGACATTTATCAGACTTTCACATAGCGGAAATGTCAGTGAGCGTTCCGATTTCAGTTCCAGAACGATTCACCCAATGAGTCCTTGATATTTAGTCGTTTTCAGCCAATTTTCAGAATTTTTGAAAATTTCACTTTTTTGTGAAAATATCCACTAAATGAGGGAATAATATGTGTGAGGGTACCCCAGGAGAGTTCCAAATGTGTGTGGGTAGAATATATATCCCACGGGGGTAAAATTGAAAAAAGTTGAAAATTTTTTTGGGGGGATTTAGTCATTTTTCCGGCGTTTATCAGACTTTCAGATAGGGGAAATGTCAGTGAGCATTCCGATTTCAGTTCCAGAGCGATTCGCCCAATGAGTCCTTGATATTTTGTCATTTTCAGCCAATTTTCTGGATTTTTGAAAATTTCACTTTTTTGTGAAAATATCCACTAAATGAGGGAATAATATGTGTGAGGTTACCCCAGGAGAGTTCCAAATGTGTGTGGGTAGAATATATATCCCACAGGGGTAAAATTGAAAAAAGTTTAAAACATTTTTTTTTTGGACTTAGTCATTTTTCCGGCGTTTATCAGACTTTCAGATAGGGGAAATGTCAGTGAGCGTTCCGATTTCAGTTCCAGATTGATTTGCCGGATGAGTCCTTGATATTTCGTCGTTTTCAGGCAATTTTCTGAATTTTTGAAAATTTCACTTTTTTGTGAAAATATCCACTAAATGAGGGAATAATATGTGTGAGGGTACCCCAGGAGAGTTCCAAATGTGTGTGGGTAGAATATATATCCCACATGGTTGAAATTGAAAAAAGTTGAAAAAAAAAATATTTTTGTACTTAGTCATATTTCCGGCTTTTATCAGACTTTCAGATAGGGGAAATGTCAGTGAGAGTTCCGATTTCAGTTCCAGAGCGATTCGCCCAATGAGTCCTTGATATTTAGTCGTTTTCAGCCAATTTTCAGAATTTTTGAAAATTTCACTTTTTTGTGAAAATATCCACTAAATGAGGGAATAATATGTGTGAGGTTACCCCAGGAGAGTTCCAAATGTGTGTGGGTAGAATATTTATCCTACGGGGGTAAAATTGAAAAAAGTTGAAAAAATTTTTTTTTTTGACTTAGTCATTTTACCGGCGTTTATCACACTTTCAGATAGGGGAAATGTCAGTGAGCGTTCCTATTTCAGTTCCAGACCGATTCGCCCAATGAGTCCCTGATATTTAGTTGTTTTCAGCCAATTTTCTGGATTTTTGAAAATTTCACTTTTTTGTGAAAATATCCACTAAATGAGGGAATAATATGTGTGAGGTTACCCCAGGAGAGTTCCAAATGTGTGTGGGTAGAATATATATCCCACAGGGGTAAAATTGAAAAAAGTTTAAAACATTTTTTTTTTGGACTTAGTCATTTTTCCGGCGTTTATCAGACTTTCAGATAGGGGAAATGTCAGTGAGCGTTCCGATTTCAGTTCCAGATTGATTTGCCGGATGAGTCCTTGATATTTCGTCGTTTTCAGGCAATTTTCTGAATTTTTGAAAATTTCACTTTTTTGTGAAAATATCCACTAAATGAGGGAATAATATGTGTGAGGGTACCCCAGGAGAGTTCCAAATGTGTGTGGGTAGAATATATATCCCACATGGTTGAAATTGAAAAAAGTTGAAAAAAAAAATATTTTTGTACTTAGTCATATTTCCGGCTTTTATCAGACTTTCAGATAGGGGAAATGTCAGTGAGAGTTCCGATTTCAGTTCCAGAGCGATTCGCCCAATGAGTCCTTGATATTTAGTCGTTTTCAGCCAATTTTCAGAATTTTTGAAAATTTCACTTTTTTGTGAAAATATCCACTAAATGAGGGAATAATATGTGTGAGGTTACCCCAGGAGAGTTCCAAATGTGTGTGGGTAGAATATTTATCCTACGGGGGTAAAATTGAAAAAAGTTGAAAAAATTTTTTTTTTTGACTTAGTCATTTTACCGGCGTTTATCACACTTTCAGATAGGGGAAATGTCAGTGAGCGTTCCTATTTCAGTTCCAGACCGATTCGCCCAATGAGTCCCTGATATTTAGTTGTTTTCAGCCAATTTTCTGGATTTTTGAAAATTTCACTTTTTTGTGAAAATATCCACTAAATGAGGGAATAATATGTGTGTGAGGGTACCCCAGGAGAGTTCCAAATGTGTGTGGGTAGAACATATATCCCACGGGGGTAAAATTGAAAAAAGTTGAATACTTTTTTTTCTTGGACATAGTCATTTTTCCGGCGTTTATCAGACTTTCAGATAGGGGAAATGTCAGTGAGCGTTCCGATTTCAGTTTCAGAACGATTCGCCCAATGAGTCCTTGATATTTAGTCGTTTCCAGCCAATTTTCAGAATTTTTGAAAATTTCACTTTTTTGTGAAAATATCCACTAAATGAGGGAATAATGTGTGCGAGGGTACCCCAGGAGAGTTCCAAATGTGTGTGGGTAGAATATATATCCCACGGGGGTAAAATTGAAAAAAGTTGAAACATTTTTTTGGGGGATTTAGTCATTTTTCCGGCGTTTATCAGACTTTCAGATACGGGAAATGTCAGTGAGTGTTCCGTTTTCAGTTCCAGAGCGATTCGCTCAATGATTCCTTGATATTTAGTTGTTTTCAGCCAATTTTCTGGATTTTTGAAAATTTCACTTTTTTGTGAAAATATCCACTAAATGAGGGAATAATATGTGTGAGGGTACCCCAGGAGAGTTCCAAATGTGTGTGGGTAGAATATATATCCCACGGGGGTAAAATTGAAAAAAGGTGAAAATTTTTTTTTGGGGATTTAGTCATTTTACCGGCGTTTATCACATTTTCAGATAGGGGAAATGTCAGTGAGCGTTCCGATTTCAGTTCCAGAGCGATTCGCCCAATGAGTCCTTGATATTTAGTCGTTTTTAGCCAATTTTCTGTATTGTTGACAATTTCACTTTTTTGTGAAAATATCCACTAAATGAGGGAATAATATGTGTGAGGGTATCCCAGGAGAGTTCCAAATGTGTGTGGGTAGAATATATATCCCACATGTTTGAAATTGAAAAAAGTTGAAAAAAAAATATGTTTGTACTTAGTCATATTTCCGGCGTTTATCAGACTTTCAGATAGGGGAAATGTCAGTGAGCGTTCCGATTTCAGTTCCAGAGCGATTAGACCAGTCGTTTTCAGCCAATTTTCTGGATTTTTGAAAATTTCACTTTTTTGTGAAAATATCCACTAAATGAGGGAATAATATGTGTGAGGGTACCCCAGGAGAGTTCCAAATGTGTGTGGGTAGAATATATATCCCACAGGGGTAAAATTGAAAAAAGTTGAAAACTTTTTTTTCTTAAACTTAGTCATTTTTCCGGCATTTATCAGACTTTCAGATAGGGGAAATGTCAGTGAGCGTTCCTATTTCAGTTCCAGAGCGATTCGCCCAATGAGTCCTTGATATTTAGTTGTTTTCAGCCAATTTTCTGGATTTTTGAAAATTTCACTTTTTTGTGAAAATATCCACTAAATGAGGGAATAATGTGTGTGTGAGGGTACCCCAGGAGAGTTCCAAATGTGTGTGGGTAGAACATATATCCCACGGGGGTAAAATTGAAAAAAGTTGAAAACTTTTTTTTCTTGGACTTAGTCATTTTTCCTGCGTTTATCAGACTTTCAGATAGGGGAAATGTCAGTGAGCGTTCAGATTTCAGCTCCAGAGCGATTCGCCCAATGAGTCCTTGATATTTAGTTGTTTTCAGCCAATTTTCTGGATTTTTGAAAATTTCACTTTTTTGTGAAAATATCCACTAAATGAGGGAATAATATGTGTGAGGATATCCCAGGAGAGTTCCAAATGTGTGTGGGTAGAATATATATCCCACATGGTTGAAATTGAAAAAAGTTGAAAAAAAAAATATTTTTGTACTTAGTCATATTTCCGGCTTTTATCAGACTTTCAGATAGGGGAAATGTCAGTGAGAGTTCCGATTTCAGTTCCAGAGCGATTCGCCCAATGAGTCCTTGATATTTAGTCGTTTTCAGCCAATTTTCAGAATTTTTGAAAATTTCACTTTTTTGTGAAAATATCCACTAAATGAGGGAATAATATGTGTGAGGTTACCCCAGGAGAGTTCCAAATGTGTGTGGGTAAAATATATATCCTACGGGGGTAAAATTGAAAAAAGTTGAAAAAATTTTTTTTTTGACTTAGTCATTTTACCGGCGTTTATCACACTTTCAGATAGGGGAAATGTCAGTGAGCGTTCCTATTTCAGTTCCAGAGCGATTCGCCCAATGAGTCCCTGATATTTAGTTGTTTTCAGCCAATTTTCTGGATTTTTGAAAATTTCACTTTTTTGTGAAAATATCCACTAAATGAGGGAATAATATGTGTGTGAGGGTACCCCAGGAGAGTTCCAAATGTGTGTGGGTAGAACATATATCCCACGGGGGTAAAATTGAAAAAAGTTGAAACATTTTTTTGGGGGATTTAGTCATTTTTCCGGCGTTTATCAGACTTTCAGATACGGGAAATGTCAGTGAGTGTTCCGTTTTCAGTTCCAGAGCGATTCGCTCAATGAGTCCTTGATATTTAGTTGTTTTCAGCCAATTTTCTGGATTTTTGAAAATTTAACTTTTTTGTGAAAATATCCACTAAATGAGGGAATAATATGTGTGAGGGTATCCCAGGAGAGTTCCAAATGTGTGTGGGTAGAATATATATCCCACATGTTTGAAATTGAAAAAAGTTGAAAAAAAAATATGTTTGTACTTAGTCATATTTCCGGCGTTTATCAGACTTTCAGATAGGGGAAATGTCAGTGAGCGTTCCAATTTCAGTTCCAGAGTGATTCGCCCAGTCGTTTTCAGCCAATTTTCTGGATTTTTGAAAATTTCACTTTTTTGTGAAAATATCCACTAAATGAGGGAATAATATGTGTGAGGGTACCCCAGGAGAGTTCCAAATGTGTGTGGGTAGAATATATATCCCACATGGTTGAAATTGCAAAAAGTTGAAAAAAATTTTTTTTTTGACTTAGTCATTTTTACGGCGTTTATCAGACTTTCAGATAGGGGAAATGTCAGTGAGCGTTCCGATTTCAGTTCTAGAGCGATTCGCCCAATGAGTCCTTGATATTTAGTCGTTTTCAGCCAATTTTCTGGATTTTTGAAAAATTCACTTTTTTTGTGAAAATATCCACTAAATGAGGGAACAATATGTGTGAGGGTACCCCAGGAGAATTCCAAATGTGTGTGGGTAGAATATATATCCCACATGGTTGAAATTGCAAAAAGTTGAAAAAAATTTTTTTTTTGACTTAGTCATTTTTACGGCGTTTATCAGACTTTCAGATAGGGGAAATGTCAGTGAGCGTTCCGATTTCAGATCTAGAGCGATTCGCCCAATGAGTCATTGATATTTTGTCGTTTTTAGTCAATTTTCTGGATTTTTGAAAACTTAACTTTTTTGTGAAAATATCCACTAAATGAGGGAATAATATGTGTGAGGTTACCCCAGGAGAGTTCCAAATGTGTGTGGGTAGAATATATATCCCACAGGGGTAAAATTGAAAAAAGTTTAAAACATTTTTTTTTTGGACTTAGTCATTTTTCCGGCGTTTATCAGACTTTCAGATAGCAGAAATGTCAGTGAGCATTCCGATTTCATTTCCAGAGCGATTCAACAATGAGTCCTTGATATTTTGTCGTTTTCAGCCAATTTTTGAAAATTTCACTTTTTTGTGAAAATATCCACTAAATGAGGGAATAATATGTGTGAGGGTACCCCAGGAGAGTTCCAAATGTGTGTGGGTAGAATATATATCCCACATGGTTGAAATTGCAAAAAGTTGAAAAAAATTTTTTTTTTGACTTAGTCATTTTTACGGCGTTTATCAGACTTTCAGATAGGGGAAATGTCAGTGAGCGTTCCGATTTCAGTTCTAGAGCGATTCGCCCAATGAGTCCTTGATATTTAGTCGTTTTCAGCCAATTTTCTGGATTTTTGAAAAATTCACTTTTTTTGTGAAAATATCCACTAAATGAGGGAACAATATGTGTGAGGGTACCCCAGGAGAATTCCAAATGTGTGTGGGTAGAATATATATCCCACATGTTTGAAATTGAAAAAAGTTGAAAAAAAAAATATGTTTGTACTTAGTCATATTTCCGTCGTTTATCAGACTTTCAGATAGGGGAAATGTCAGTGAGCGTTCCGATTTCACTTCCAGAGCGATTCGCCCAGTCGTTTTCAGCCAATTTTCTGGATTTTTGAAAATTTCACTTTTTTGTGAAAATATCCACTAAATGAGGGAATAATATGTGTGAGGGTACCCCAGGAGAGTTCCAAATGTGTGTGGGTAGAATATATATCCCACGGGGGTAAAATTGAAAAAAGTTTAAACATTTTTTGGGGGGATTTAATCATTTTTCCGGCGTTTATCAGACTTTCAGATACGGGAAATGTCAGTGAGCGTTCCGATTTCAGTTCCAGAGCGATTCGCTCAATGAGTCCTTGATATTTAGTTGTTTTCAGCCAATTTTCTGGATTTTTGAAAATTTCACTTTTTTGTGAAAATATCCACTAAATGAGGGAATAATATGTGTGAGGGTACCCCAGGAGAGTTCCAAATGTGTGTGGGTAGAATATATATCCCACGGGGGTAAAATTGAAATAAGGTGAAAATTTTTTGGGGGGGATTTAGTCATTTTTCCGGCGTTTATCAGACTTTCAGATAGCGGAAATGTCAGTGAGCATTCCGATTTCATTTCCAGAGCGATTCGGCCAATGAGTCCTTGATATTTTGTCGCTTTACACCCAATTTTCTGGATTTTTGAAAATTTCACTTTTTTGTGAAAATATCCACTAAATGAGGGAATAATATGTGTGAGGGTATCCCAGGAGAGTTCCAAATGTGTGTGGGTAGAATATAAATCCCACAGGGGTAAAATTGAAAAAAGTTGAAAAAATTTTTTGGGGGATTTAGTCATTTTTCCGGCGTTTAACAGACTTTCAGATAGGGTAAATGTCAGTGAGCGTTCCGATTTCAGCTCCAGAGCGATTCGCTCAATGAGTCCTTGATATTTAGTCGTTTTCAGCCAATTTTCTGGATTTTTGAAAATTTCACTTTTTTGTGAAAATATCCACTAAATGAGGGAATAATATGTGCGAGGGTACCCCAGGAGAGTTCCAAATGTGTGTGGGTAGAATATATATCCCACATGGTTGAAATTGAAAAAAGTTGAAAAAAAAAATATTTTTGTACTTAGTCATATTTCCGGCTTTTATCAGACTTTCAGATAGGGGAAATGTCAGTGAGCGTTCTGATTTCAGTTCCAGAGCGATTCGCCCAATGAGTCCTTGATATTTAGTCGTTTTCAGCCAATTTTCAGAATTTTTGAAAATTTCACTTTTTTGTGAAAATATCCACTAAATGAGGGAATAATATGTGTGAGGTTACCCCAGGAGAGTTCCAAATGTGTGTGGGTAGAATATATATCCCACGGGGGTAAAATTAAAAAAAGTTGAAAATTTTTTTTGGGGGATTTAGTCATTTTTCCGGCGTTTATCCGACTTTCAGATAGGGGAAATGTCAGTGAGCGTACCGATTTCAGTTCCAGAGCGATTTGCCCAATGAGTCCTTGATATTTTGTCGTTTTCAGCCAAATTTCTGGATTTTTGAAAATTTAACTTTTTTGTGAAAATATCCACTAAATGAGGGAATAATATGTGTGAGGTTACCCCAGGAGAGTTCCAAATGTGTGTGGGTAGAATATATATCCCACGGGGGTAAAATTGAAAAAAGTTGAAAACTTTTTTTTCTTGGACTTAGTCATTTTTCCGGCGTTTATCAGACTTTCAGATTGGGGAAATGTCAGTGAGCGTTCCGACTTCAGTTTCAGAACGATTCGCCCAATGAGTCCTTGATATTTAGTCGTTTCCAGCCAATTTTCAGAATTTTTGAAAATTTCACTTTTTTGTGAAAATATCCACTAAATGAGGGAATAATATGTGTGAGGGTACCCCAGGAGAGTTCCAAATGTGTGTGGGTAGAATATATATCCCACGGGGGTAAAATTGAAAAAAGTTGAAAAAATAATTTTTTTTGACTTAGTCATTTTTACGGCGTTTATCAGACTTTCAGATAGGGGAAATGTCAGGGAGCATTCCGATTTCAGTTCTAGAGCGATTCACAAAATGAGTCCTTGATATTTAGTCGTTTTCAGACAATTTTCTGGATTTTTGAAAAATTCACTTTTTTGTGTAAATATCCACTAATTGAGGGAATAATATGTGTGAGGGTAACCGAGGAGATTCCAAATGTGTGTGGGTAGAATATATATCACACAGGGGTAAAATTGAAAAACGTTGAAAAAATTTTTTTTTTGGACATAGTCATTTTTCTGACGTTTATTAGACTTTCAGATAGCGGAAATGTCAGTGAGCGTTCCGATTTCAGTTCCAGAATGATTCGCCCAATGAGTCCTTGATATTTAGTCGTTTTCAGCCAATTTTCAGAATTTTTGAAAATTTCACTTTTTTGTGAAAATATCCACTAAATGAGGGAATAATATGTGTGAGGGTTCCAAATGTGTGTGGGTAGAATATATATCCCACGGGGGTAAAATTGAAAAAAGTTGAAAACTTTTTTTTCTTGGACTTAGTCATTTTTCCGGCGTTTATCAGACTTTCAGATAGGGGAAATGTCAGTGAGCGTTCCGATTTCAGTTCCAGAGCGATTCGCCCAATGAGTCCTTCCTATTTAGTCGTTTTCAGCCAATTTTCTGGATTTTTGAAAATTTCACTTTTTTGTGAAAATATCCACTAAATGAGGGAATAATATGTGTGAGGGTACCCCAGGAGAGTTCCAAATGTGTGTGGGTAGAATATATATCCCACATGGTTGAAATTGAAAAAAGTTGAAAAAAAAAATATTTTTGTACTTAGTCATATTTCCGGCGTTTATCAGACTTTCAGATAGGGGAAATGTCAGTGAGCGTTCCGATTTCAGTTCCAGAGCGATTCGCCCAATGAGTCCTTGATATTTAGTCGTTTTCAGCCAATTTTCTGGATTTTTGAAAATTTCACTTTCTTGTGAAAATATCCACTAAATGAGGGAATAATATGTGTGAGGGTACCCCAGGAGAGTTCCAAATGTGTGTGGGTAGAATATATATCCCACGGGGGTAACATTGAAAAAAGTTGAAAACTTTTTTTCTTGGACTTAGTCATTTTTCCGACGTTTATCAGATTTTAAGATAGGGGAAATGTCAGTGAGCATTCCGATTTCAGTTCCAGAACGATTCGGCCAATGAGTCCTTGATATTTAGTCGTTTTCAGGCAATTTTCTGGATTTTTGAAAATTTCACTTTTTTGTGAAAATATGCACTAAATGAGGGAATAATATGTGTGAGGGTACCCCAGGAGAGTTCCAAATGTGTGTGGGTAGAATATATATCCCACAAGGGTTAAAATTGAAAAAAGTTGAAAAATTGTTTTTTTTGTATTTAGTCATTTTTCCGGCGTTTATCAGACTTTCAGATAGCGTAAATGTCAGTGAGCATTCCGATTTCAGTTCCAGAACCATTCGCCCAATGAGTCCTTGATATTTCGTCATTTTCAGCCAATTTTCGGAGTTTTTGAAAATTTCACTTGTTTGTGAAAATATCCACTACGTGAGGGAATAATATGTGTGAGGGTACCCCAGGAGAGCTCCAATTGTGTGTGAGTAGAAAATATATCCCAAGGGGGTAAAATTGAAAAAAATTGAAAAAATTTTTTGGGGGGATTTAGTCATTTTTCCGGCGTTTATCAGACTTTCAGATAGGTGAAATGTCAGTGAGCGTTCCGATTTCAGTTCCAGAGCGATTCGCCCAATGAGTCCTTGATATTTAGTCGTTTTCAGCCAATTTTCTGGATTTTTGAAAATTTCACGTTTTTTGTGAAAATATCCACTAAATGAGGGAATAATATGTGTGAGAGTACCCCAGGAGAGTTCCAAATGTGTGT
Source organism: Phyllobates terribilis (assembly GCF_046119375.1). Lineage (NCBI taxonomy): Eukaryota > Metazoa > Chordata > Amphibia > Anura > Dendrobatidae > Phyllobates > Phyllobates terribilis. The sequence continues at coordinate 14,133,931 of NW_027362775.1, read as the reverse complement.
GGGTAGAATATATAACCCACAGGGTTAAAATTGAAAGAAGTTAAAAAAAAAAAATTTTTGTACTTAGTCATTTTTCCGGCGTTTATCAGACTTTTAGATAGGGGAAATGTCAGTGAGCGTTCTGATTTCAGTTCCAGAACGATTCGCCGGATGGGTCCATGGTATTTCATCGTTTTCAGCCAATTTTCTGAGTTTTTGAAAATTTCACTTTTTTGTGAAAATATCCACTAAATGAGGGAATAATATGTGTGAGGGTACCCCAGGAGAGTTCCAAATGTGTGTGGGTAGAACATATATCCCACAGGGTTAAAATTGAAAAAAGTTGAAAATATTTTTTTTTTGGATTTAGTCATTTTTCCGGCATTTATCAAACTTTCAGATAGGGGAAATGTCAGTGAGCGTTCCAATTTCAGTTCCAGAGTGATTCGCCCATTGAGTCCTTGATATTTAGTCGTTTTCAACCAATTTTCTGGATTTTTGAAAATTTCACTTTTTTGTAAAAATATCCACTAAATGAGGGAATAATATGTGTGAGGGTACCCCAGGAGAGTTCCAAATGTGTGTGGGTAGAATATATATCCCACGGGGGTAAAATTGAAAAAAGTTGAAAAAGTTTTTTTTTTTGGATTTAGTCATTTTTCCAACGTTTATCAGACTTTCAGATAGGGGAAATGTCAGTGAGCGTTCCGATTTCAGTTCCAGAGCGATTCGCCCAATGAGTCCTTGATATTTAGTCGTTTTCAGGCAATTTTCAGAATTTTTGAAAATTTCACTTTTTTGTGAAAATATCCACTAAATGAGGGAATAATATGTGTGAGGGTACCCCAGGAGAGTTCCAAATGTGTGTGGGTAGAATATATATCCCACGGGGGTAAAATTGAAAAAAGTTGAAAAAATTTTTTTTTGGACTTAAGTCTTTTTTTCGGCGTTTATCAGACTTTCAGATAGGGGAAATTTCAGTGAGCGTTCCGATTTCAGTTCCAGAGCGATTCGGCGGATGAGTCCTTGATATTTCGTCATTTTCAGGAAATTTTCAGAATTTTTGAAAATTTCACTTTTTAGTGAAAATATCCACTAAATGAGGGAATAATATGTGTGAGGGTACCCCAGGAGAGTTCCAAATGTGTGTGGATAGAATATATATCCCACGGGGGTAAAATTGAAAAAAGTTGAAAACATTTTTTTTTTGGACTTAGTCATTTTTCCGGCGTTTATCAGACTTTCAGATAGGGCAAAAGTCAGTGATCGTTCCGATTTCAGTTCCAGAGCGATTCGCCCATTGAGTCCTTGATATTTCGTCGTTTTCAGGCAATTTTCAGAATTTTGGAAAATTTCACTTTTTTGTGAAAATATCCACTAAATGAGGGAATAATATGTGTGAGGGTACCCCAGGAGACTTCCAAATGTGTGTGGGTAGAATATATATCCCACGGGGGTAAAATTGAAAAAAGTTTAAAAAAATTTTTTTTTGGACTTAGTCATTTTTCCGGCGTTTATCAGACTTTCAGATAGGGGAAATGTCAGTGAGCGTTCCGATTTCAGTTCCAGAGCGATTCGCCCAATGAGTCCTTAATATTTCGTCGTTTTCAGGCAATTTTCTGAATTTTTGAAAATTTCACTTTTTTGTGAAAATATCCACTAAATGAGGGAATAATATGTGTGAGGGTACCCCAATAGAGTTCCAAATGTGTGTGGGTAGAATATATATCCCATGGGGGTAAAATTGAAAAAAGTTGAAAAAATTTTTTTTTCTACTTAGTCATTTTTCCGGCGTTTATCAGACTTTCAGATAGGGCAAATGTCAGTGAGCATTCCGATTTCAGTTCCAGAGCGATTCGGCGGATGAGTCCTTGATATTTCGTCATTTTCAGGAAATTTTCAGAATTTTTGAAAATTTCACTTTTTTGTGAAAATATCCACTAAATGAGGGAATAATATGTGTGAGGGTACCCCAGGAGAGTTCCAAATGTGTGTGGATAGAATATATATCCCACGCGGGTAAAATTGAAAAAAGTTGAAAACATTTTTTTTTTGGACTTAGTCATTTTTCCGGCGTTTATCAGACTTTCAGATAGGGCAAAAGTCAGTGATCGTTCCGATTTCAGTTCCAGAGCGATTCGCCCATTGAGTCCTTGATATTTCGTCGTTTTCAGGCAATTTTCAGAATTTTTGAAAATTTCACTTTTTTGTGAAAATATCCACTAAATGAGGGAATAATATGTGTGAGGGTACCCCAGGAGACTTCCAAATGTGTGTGGGTAGAATATATATCCCACGGGGGTAAAATTGAAAAAAGTTTAAAAAATTTTTTTTTTGGACTTAGTCATTTTTCCGGCGTTTATCAGACTTTCAGATAGGGGAAATGTCAGTGAGCATTGCGATTTTAGTTCCAGAGAGATTCGCCCGATGAGTCCTTGATATTTCGTCGTTTTCAGGCAATTTTCTGAATTTTTGAAAATTTCACTTTTTTGTGAAAATATCCACTAAATGAGGGAATAATATGTGTGAGGGTACCCCAATAGAGTTCCAAATGTGTGTGGGTAGAATATATATCCCATGGGGGTAAAATTGAAAAAAGTTGAAAAATTTTTTTTTTCTACTTAGTCATTTTTCCGGCGTTTATCAGACTTTCAGATAGGGCAAATGTCAGTGAGTGTTCCGATTTCAGTTCCAGAGCGATTCGCCCAATGAGTCCTTGATATTTAGTCGTTTTCAGTCAATTTTCTGAATTTTTGAAAATTTCACTTTTTTGTGAAAATATCCACTAAATGAGGGAATAATATGTGTGAGGGTACCCCAGGAGAGTTCCAAATGTGTGTGGGTAGAATATATATCCCAAGGGGGTAAAATTGAAAAAAGTTTAAAAAAATTTTTTTTTGGACTTAAGTCTTTTTTTCGGCGTTTATCAGACTTTAAGATAGGGGAAATGTCAGTGAGCGTTCCGATTTCAGTTCCAGAGCGATTCGGCGGATGAGTCCTTGATATTTCGTCATTTTCAGGAAATTTTCAGAATTTTTGAAAATTTCACTTTTTTGTGAAAATATCCACTAAATGAGGGAATAATATGTGTGAGGGTACCCCAGGAGAGTTCCAAATGTGTGTGGATAGAATATATATCCCACGCGGGTAAAATTGAAAAAAGTTGAAAACATTTTTTTTTTTGGACTTAGTCATTTTTCCGGCGTTTATCAGACTTTCAGATAGGGCAAAAGTCAGTGATCGTTCCGATTTCAGTTCCAGAGCGATTCGCCCATTGAGTCCTTGATATTTCGTCGTTTTCAGGCAATTTTCAGAATTTTTGAAAATTTCACTTTTTTGTGAAAATATCCACTAAATGAGGGAATAATATGTGTGAGGGTACCCCAGGAGACTTCCAAATGTGTGTGGGTAGAATATATATCCCACGGGGGTAAAATTGAAAAAAGTTTAAAAATTTTTTTTTTCTACTTAGTCATTTTTCCGGCATTTATCAGACTTTCAGATAGGGCAAATGTCAGTGAGTGTTCCGATTTCAGTTCCAGAGCGATTCGCCCAATGAGTCCTTGATATTTCGTCGTTTTCAGTCAATTTTCTGAATTTTTGAAAATTTCACTTTTTTGTGAAAATATTAACTAAATGAGGGAATAATATGTGTGAGGGTACCTCGGGAGAGTTCCAAATGTGTGTGGGTAGAATATATATCCCACAGGGTTAAAATTGAAAAAAGTTTAAAAATTTTTTTTTTTGTACTTAGTCATTTTTCCGGCGTTTATCAGACTTTCAGATAGGGGAAATGTCAGTGAGCGTTCCGATTTCAGTTCCAGAGCGATTCGTCCAATTAGTCCTTGATATTTCGTCGTTTTCAGGCAATTTTCTGAATTTTTGAAAATTTCACTTTTTTGTGAAAATATCCACTAAATGAGGGAATAATATGTGTGAGGGTACCCCAGGAGAGTTCCAAATGTGTGTGGGTAGAATATATATCCCACGGGGGTAAAATTGAAAAAAGTTGAAAAAATTTTTTTTTCTACTTAGTCATTTTTCCGGCGTTTATCAGACTTTCAGATAGGGGAAATGTCAGTGAGCGTTGCGATTTTAGTTCCAGAGAGATTCGCCCGATGAGTCCTTGATATTTCGTCGTTTTCAGGCAATTTTCTGAATTTTTGAAAATTTCACTTTTTTGTGAAAATATCCACTAAATGAGGGAATAATATGTGTGAGGGTACCCCAGGAGAGTTCCAAATGTGTGTGGGTAGAATATATATCCCAAGGGGGTAAAATTGAAAAAAGTTTAAAAAAATTTTTTTTTGGACTTAAGTCTTTTTTTCGGCGTTTATCAGACTTTAAGATAGGGGAAATGTCAGTGAGCGTTCCGATTTCAGTTCCAGAGCGATTCGGCGGATGAGTCCTTGATATTTCGTCATTTTCAGGAAATTTTCAGAATTTTTGAAAATTTCACTTTTTTGTGAAAATATCCACTAAATGAGGGAATAATATGTGTGAGGGTACCCCAGGAGAGTTCCAAATGTGTGTGGATAGAATATATATCCCACGCGGGTAAAATTGAAAAAAGTTGAAAACATTTTTTTTTTTGGACTTAGTCATTTTTCCGGCGTTTATCAGACTTTCAGATAGGGCAAAAGTCAGTGATCGTTCCGATTTCAGTTCCAGAGCGATTCGCCCATTGAGTCCTTGATATTTCGTCGTTTTCAGGCAATTTTCAGAATTTTTGAAAATTTCACTTTTTTGTGAAAATATCCACTAAATGAGGGAATAATATGTGTGAGGGTACCCCAGGAGACTTCCAAATGTGTGTGGGTAGAATATATATCCCACGGGGGTAAAATTGAAAAAAGTTTAAAAATTTTTTTTTTCTACTTAGTCATTTTTCCGGCATTTATCAGACTTTCAGATAGGGCAAATGTCAGTGAGTGTTCCGATTTCAGTTCCAGAGCGATTCGCCCAATGAGTCCTTGATATTTCGTCGTTTTCAGTCAATTTTCTGAATTTTTGAAAATTTCACTTTTTTGTGAAAATATTAACTAAATGAGGGAATAATATGTGTGAGGGTACCTCGGGAGAGTTCCAAATGTGTGTGGGTAGAATATATATCCCACAGGGTTAAAATTGAAAAAAGTTTAAAAATTTTTTTTTTTGTACTTAGTCATTTTTCCGGCGTTTATCAGACTTTCAGATAGGGGAAATGTCAGTGAGCGTTCCGATTTCAGTTCCAGAGCGATTCGTCCAATTAGTCCTTGATATTTCGTCGTTTTCAGGCAATTTTCTGAATTTTTGAAAATTTCACTTTTTTGTGAAAATATCCACTAAATGAGGGAATAATATGTGTGAGGGTACCCCAGGAGAGTTCCAAATGTGTGTGGGTAGAATATATATCCCACGGGGGTAAAATTGAAAAAAGTTGAAAAAATTTTTTTTTCTACTTAGTCATTTTTCCGGCGTTTATCAGACTTTCAGATAGGGCAAATGTCAGTGAGTGTTCCGATTTCAGTTCCAGAGCGATTCGCCCAATGAGTCCTTGATATTTCGTCGTTTTCAGTCAATTTTCTGAATTTTTGAAAATTTCACTTTTTTGTGAAAATATCCACTAAATGAGGGAATAATATGTGTGAGGGTACCCCAGGAGAGTTCCAAATGTGTGTGGGTAGAATATATATCCCACGGGGGTAAAATTGAAAAAAGTTTAAAAAAATTTTTTTTTGGACTTAAGTCTTTTTTTCGGCGTTTATCAGACTTTCAGATAGGGGAAATGTCAGTGAGCGTTCCGATTTCAGTTCCAGAGCGATTCGGCGGATGAGTCCTTGATATTTCGTCATTTTCAGGAAATTTTCAGAATTTTTGAAAATTTCACTTTTTTGTGAAAATATCCACTAAATGAGGGAATAATATGTGTGAGAGTACCCCAGGAGAGTTCCAAATGTGTGTGGATAGAATATATATCCCACGCGGGTAAAATTGAAAAAAGTTGAAAACATTTTTTTTTTGGACTTAGTCATTTTTGCGGCGTTTATCAGACTTTCAGATAGGGCAAAAGTCAGTGATCGTTCCGATTTCAGTTCCAGAGCGATTCGCCCATTGAGTCCTTGATATTTCGTCGTTTTCAGGCAATTTTCAGAATTTTTGAAAATTTCACTTTTTTGTGAAAATATCCACTAAATGAGGGAATAATATGTGTGAGGGTACCCCAGGAGACTTCCAAATGTGTGTGGGTAGAATATATATCCCACGGGGGTAAAATTGAAAAAAGTTTAAAAAATTTTTTTTTTGGACTTAGTCATTTTTCCGGCGATTATCAGACTTTCAGATAGGGGAAATGTCAGTGAGCGTTGCGATTTTAGTTCCAGAGAGATTCGCCCGATGAGTCCTTGATATTTCGTCGTTTTCAGGCAATTTTCTGAATTTTTGAAAATTTCACTTTTTTGTGAAAATATCCACTAAATGAGGGAATAATATGTGTGAGGGTACCCCAATAGAGTTCCAAATGTGTGTGGGTAGAATATATATCCCATGGGGGTAAAATTGAAAAAAGTTGAAAAAATTTTTTTTTCTACTTAGTCATTTTTCCGGCATTTATCAGACTTTCAGATAGGGCAAATGTCAGTGAGTGTTCCGATTTCAGTTCCAGAGCGATTCGCCCAATGAGTCCTTGATATTTCGTCGTTTTCAGTCAATTTTCTGAATTTTTGAAAATTTCACTTTTTTGTGAAAATATTAACTAAATGAGGGAATAATATGTGTGAGGGTACCTCGGGAGAGTTCCAAATGTGTGTGGGTAGAATATATATCCCACAGGGTTAAAATTGAAAAAAGTTTAAAAATTTTTTTTTTTGTACTTAGTCATTTTTCCGGCGTTTATCAGACTTTCAGATAGGGGAAATGTCAGTGAGCGTTCCGATTTCAGTTCCAGAGCGATTCGTCCAATGAGTCCTTGATATTTCGTCGTTTTCAGGCAATTTTCTGAATTTTTGAAAATTTCACTTTTTTGTGAAAATATCCACTAAATGAGGGAATAATATGTGTGAGGGTACCCCAATAGAGTTCCAAATGTGTGTGGGTAGAATATATATCCCATGGGGGTAAAATTGAAAAAAGTTGAAAAAAAAATTTTTTCTACTTAGTCATTTTTCCGGCGTTTATCAGACTTTCAGATAGGGCAAATGTCAGTGAGTGTTCCGATTTCAGTTCCAAAGCGATTCGCCCAATGAGTCCTTGATATTTCGTCGTTTTCAGGAAATTTTCTGAATTTTTGAAAATTTAACTTTTTTGTGAAAATATCCACTAAATGAGGGAATAATATGTGTGAGGGTACCCCAGGAGTGTTCCAAATGTGTGTGGGTAGAATATATATCCCACGGGGGTAAAATTGAAAAAAGTTTAAAAAATTTTTTTTTTGGACTTAGTCATTTTTCCGGCGTTTATCAGACTTTCAGGTAGGGGAAATATCAGTGAGCGTTCCGATTTCAGTTCCAGAGTGATTCGCTCAATGAGTCCTTGAAATTTAGTCGTTTTCAGCCAATATTCTGGATTTTTGAAAATTTCACTTTTTTGTGAAAATATCCACTAAATGAGGGAATAATATGTGTGAGGGTACGACAGGAGAGTTCCAAATGTGTATGGGTAGAATATATATCAGACGGGGGGTAAAATTGAAAAAAGTTGAAAAAAAATTTTTTTTTGACTTAGTCATTTCTCCGGCGTTTATCAGACTTTCAGATAGGGAGTGAGCTAGGGAGTGAGCGTTCTGATTTCAGTTCCAGAGCGATTCGCCCAATGAGTCCTTGATATTTCGTCGTTGTCAGGCAATTTTCTGAATTTTTTAAAATTTCACTTTTTTGTGAAAATGTCCACTAAATGAGGGAATAATATGTGTGAGGGTACCCCAGGAGACTTCCAAATGTGTGTGGGTAGAATATATATCCCACAGGGTTAAAATTGAAAAAAGTTAAAAAAAAATTTTTTTTGTACTTAGTCATTTTTCCGGCGTTTATCAGACTTTCAAATAGGGGAAATGTCAGTGAGCGTTCCGATTTCAGTTCCAGAGCGATTCGCCCAAAGAGTCCTTGATATTTCTTCGTTTTCAGTCAATTTTCAGAATTTTTGAAAATTTCACTTTTTTGTGAAAATATCCACTAAATGAGGGAATAATATGTGTGAGGGTACCCCAGGAGAGTTCCAAATGTGTGTGGGTAGAATATATATCCTACGGGGGTAAAATTGAAAAAAGTTGAAAAATTTTTTTTTTTTGAACTTAGTCTTTTTTCCGGCGTTTATCATACTTTCAGATAGGGCAAATGTCAGTGAGCGTTCCGATTTCAGTTCCAGAGCAATTCGTCAAATGAGTCCTTGATATTTAGTCGTTTTCAGCCAATTTTCTGGATTTTTGAAAATTTCACTTTTTTGTGAAAATATCCACTAAATGAGGGAATAATATGTGTGAGGGTACCTCGGGAGAGTTCCAAATGAGTGTGGGTAGAATATATATCCCACAGGGTTAAAATTGAAAAAAGTTTAAAAAATTTTTTTTTTTGTACTTAGTCATTTTTCCGGCGTTTATCAGACTTTCAGATAGGGGAAATGTCAGTGAGCGTTCCGGTTTCAGTTCCAGAGCGATTCGCCCAATGAGTCCTTGATATTTCGTCGTTTTCAGGAAATTTTCAGAATTTTTGAAAATTTCACTTTTTTGTGAAAATATCCACTAAATGAGGGAATAATATGTGTGAGGGTACCCCAGGAGAGTTCCAAATGTGTGTGGGTAGAATATATATCCCACAGGGTTAAAATTGAAAAAAGTTGGGAGCGCACATCTTCTACCTGCCTGCTTGCCTGAGGTACGACGGTCTGCCTTCCAACTCCTGTCAGTCTGTCTAAGGACCAGCTTGCCCGCTCACCTGGGAGCGCTCATCTGCTGCCTGTCTGCTAGCCTACTAGGAGGCTCTGCCTCACGTGCTGTGACAACCCGCCTGTCCAGAGACTCCTGCCCGCTCACCTGGGAGCGCTCATCTGCTACCTGTCTGTTGGTCTTCCTGGAGGCTCCGCCGTCACATGCTTTGATCACCCGTTTATCCAGAGACTCTCGCCTGCTCACCTGGGAGCTCAAGTCTATCATCTGCCGCCACTGGTCGTACCAATCCTTTACCCACAGACTGCCCCGGTCACTTGCCGTGACTTCCTGCCCGTTCATCCAGAGACTACCCCGGTCACTTGCCGTGATCTCCTGCCCGTTCATCCAGAGACTGCCCCGGTCACTTGACGTGACCTCCTGTCCGTTCATTCAGAGACTGTCCCGGTCACCTGCTGTGACTGCCTGCCCGTCTACCCTGGTCGCCACCCGCTCCCTTACAAGGACCGCCCCCTTGTATAGTAGCTCAGAGGTTCCGCCGCCCAGACCCGTTACATATATCCCACGGGGGTAAAATTGAAAAAAGTTGAAAACATTTTTTTTTTGGGCTTAGTCATTTTTCCGGCGTTTATCAGACTTTCACATAGGGGAAATGTCAGTGAGCGTTCCGATTTCAGTTCCAGAGCAATTCGCCCAATGAGTCCTTGATATTTAGTCGTTTTCAGCCAATTTTCTGGATTTTTGAAAATTTCACTTTTTTGTGAAAATATCCACTAAATGAGGGAATAATATGTGTGAGGGTACCCCAGGAGAGTTCCAAATGTGTGTGGGTAGAATATATATCAGACGGGGGGTAAAATTGAAAACAGTTGAAAAAATATTTTTTTTGGACTTAAGTCATTTTTCCAGCGTTTTTAAGACTTTCAGATAGGGGAAATGTCAGTGAGCCTTCCGATTTCAGTTCCAGAGCGATTCGGCCAATGAGTCCTTGATATTTAGTCGTTTTCAGCCAATTTTCTGGATTTTTGAAAATTTCACTTTTTTGTCAAACTATCCACTAAATGAGCGAATAATATGTGTGAGGGTACCCCAGGAGAGTTCCAAATGTGTGTGTGTAGACTATGTATCCCACGGGGGTAAAATTGAAAAAAGTTTAAAAAATTTTTTTTTTGGACTTAGTCATTTTTCCGGCGTTTCTCAGACTTTCAGGTAGGGGAAATATCAGTGAGCGTTCCGATTTCAGTTCCAGAGCGATTCGCTCAATGAGTCCTTGAAATTTAGTCGTTTTCAGCCAATATTCTGGATTTTTGAAAATTTCACTTTTTTGTGAAAATATCCACTAAATGAGGGAATAATATGTGTGAGGGTACGACAGGAGAGTTCCAAATGTGTATGGGTAGAATATATATCAGACGGGGGGTAAAATTGAAAAAAGTTGAAAAAAAATTTTTTTTTGACTTAGTCATTTCTCCGGCGTTTATCAGACTTTCAGATAGGGAGTGAGCTAGGGAGTGAGCGTTCTGATTTCAGTTCCAGAGCGATTCGCCCAATGAGTCCTTGATATTTCGTCGTTGTCAGGCAATTTTCTGAATTTTTTAAAATTTCACTTTTTTGTGAAAATGTCCACTAAATGAGGGAATAATATGTGTGAGGGTACCCCAGGAGAGTTCCAAATGTGTGTGGGAAGAATATATATCCCACGGGGGTAAAATTGAAAAAAGTTTAAAAAAAATTTTTTTTGGACTTAGTCATTTTTCCGGCGTTTATCAGACTTTCAGATAGGGAGTGAGCTAGGGAGTGAGCGTTCCGATTTCAGTTCCAGAGCGATTCGCCCAATGAGTCCTTGATATTTTGTCGTTTTCAGCCAATTTTCTGGATTTTTGAAAATTTCACATTTTTGTGAAAATATCCACTTAATGAGGGAATAATATGTGTGAGGGTACCCCAGGGGAGTTCCAAATGTGTGTGGGTAGAATATATATCCCACGGGGGTAAAATTGAAAAAAGTTGAAAAAAATTTTTTTTTGGACTTAGTCATTTTTCCGCCATTTATCAGACTTTCATATAGGGGAAATGTCAGTGTTCGTTCTGATTTCAGTTCCAGAGCGATTGCCCCAATGAGTCCTTGATATTTAGTCATTTTCAGTCAATTTTCTGGATTTTTGAAAATTTCACTTTTTTGTGAAAATATCCACTAAATGAGGGAATAATATGTGTGAGGATACCCCAGGAGAGTTCCAAATGTGTGTGGTAGAATATATATCAAACAGGATTAAAATTGAAAAAAGTTGAAAAAAATTATTTTTTGTACTTAGTCATTTTTCCGGTGTTTATCAGGCTTTCAGAGAGGGAGTGAGCTAGGGAGTGAGCGTTCTGATTTCAGTTCCAGAGCGATTCGCCCAATGAGTCCTTGATATTTCGTCGTTGTCAGGCAATTTTCTGAATTTTTAAACATTTCACTTTTTTGTGAAAATATCCACTAAATGAGGGAATAATATGTGTGAGGGTACCCCAGGAGAGTTCCAAATGTGTGTGGGTAGAATATATATCCCACGGGGGTAAACTTGAAAAAAAAAATTTTTTGGACTTAGCAATTTTTCCGGCGTTTATCAGACTTTCAGGTAGGGGAAATGTCAGTGAGCGTTCCGATTTCAGTTCCAGAGCGATTCGCCCAATGAGTCCTTGAAATTTAGTCGTTTTCAGCCAATATTCTGGATTTTTGAAAATTTCACTTTTTTGTGAAAATATCCACTAAATGAGGGAATAATATGTGTGAGGGTACGCCAGGAGAGTTCCAAATGTGTATGGGTAGAATATATATCAGACGGGGGGTAAAATTGAAAAAAGTTGAAAAAAAAATTTTTTTTGACTTAGTCATTTCTCCGGCGTTTATCAGACTTTCAGATAGGGAGTGAGCTAGGGAGTGAGCGTTCTGATTTCAGTTCCAGAGCGATTCGCCCAATGAGTCCTTGATATTTCGTCGTTGTCAGGCAATTTTCTGAATTTTTTAAAATTTCACTTTTTTGTGAAAATATCCACTAAATGAGGGAATAATATGTGTGAGGGTACCCCAGGAGAGTTCCAAATGTGTGTGGGTAGAATATATATCCCACGGGGGTAAAATTGAAAAAAGTTTAAAAAAAATTTTTTTTGGACTTAGTCATTTTTCCGGCGTTTATCAGACTTTCAGATAGGGAGTGAGCTAGGGAGTGAGCGTTCCGATTTCAGTTCCAGAGCGATTCGCCCAATGAGTCTTTGATATTTCATCGTTGTTAGGCAATTTTCTGAATTTTTCAAAATTTCACTTTTTTGTGAAAATATTCACTAAATGAGGGAATAATATGTATGAGGGTACCCCAGGAGAGTTCCAAATGTGTGTGGGTAGAATATATATCCCACGGGGGTAAAATTGTAAAAAGTCTAAAAAAAAATTTTTTTGGACTGTCTTTTTTCCGGCATTTATCAGACTTTCAGATAGGGGAAATGTCAGTGAGCGTTCCGATTTCAGTTCCAGAGCAATTCGCCCAATGAGTCCTTGATATTTAGTCGTTGTCAGGCAATTTTCTGAATTTTTGAAAATTTCACTTTTTTGTGAAAATATCCACTTAATGAGGGAATAATATGTGTGAGGGTACCCCAGGAGAGTTCCAAATGTGTGTGGGTAGAATATATATCAAACAGGATTAAAATTGAAGAAAGTTTAAAACATTTTTTTTGGACTTACTCATTTTTCGGGCGTTTATCAGACTTTCAGATAGGGGAAATGTCATTTAGCGTTCCAATTTCAGTTCCAGAGCGATTCGCCCAATGAGTCCTTGATATTTAGTCGTTTTCAGCCAATATTTTGGATTTTTGAAAATTTCACTTTTTTGTGAAAATATCCACTAAATGAGGGAATAATATGTGTGAGGGTACCCCAGGAGAGTTCCAAATGTGTGTGGGTAGAATATATATCCCACGGGGGTAAAATTGAAAAAAAAAATTTTTTGGACTTAGTCATTTTTCCGGCGCTTATGAGACTTTCAGATAGAGGAAATGTCAGTGAGCGTTCCGATTTCAGTTCCGGAGCGATTCGCCCAATGAGTCCTTGATATTTAGTCGTTTTCAGCCAATTTTCTGCATTTTTTAAAATTTTACTTTTTTGTGAAAATATCCACAAAATGAGTGAATAATATGTGTGAGGGTACCCCAGGAGAGTACCAAATGTGTGTGGGCAGAATATATATCCTACGGGGGTAAAATTGAAAAAAGTTGAAAAATTTTTTTTTTGGACTTAGTCATTTTTCCGGCGTTTATCAGACTTTCAGATAGGGGAAATGTCAATGAACATTCCGATATCAGTTCCAGTGCGATTCGCCCCATGAGTCCTTGCTATTTAGTCGTTTTCAGCCAATCTTCTGGATTTTTGAAAATTTTACTTTTTTGTGAAAACATCCACTAAATGAGGGAATAAAATGTGTGACGGTACCTCAGGAGAGTTCCAAATGTGTGTGGGTAGAATATTTATCCCACGGGGGTAAAATTGAAAAAAAATGAAAAAAAATTTTTTTTGGACTTAGTCATTTTTCCGGCGCTTATCAGACTTTAAGATAGAGGAAATGTCAGTGAGCGTTCCGATTTCAGTTCCGGAGCGATTCGCCCAATGAGTCCTTGATAGTTAGTAGTTTTCAGCCAATTTTCTGGATTTTTGAAAATTTCACTTTTTTGTGAAAATATCCACAAAATGAGGGAATAATATGTGTGAGGGTACCCCAGGAGAGTTCCAAATGTGTGTGGGTAGAATATATATCCCACAGGGGTAAAATTTTAGAAAAAAATTTTTTGGACTTAGTCATTTTTCCGGCGCTTATCAGACTTTAAAATAGAGGAAATGTCAGTGGGCGTTCCAATTTCAGTTCCGGAGCGATTCGCCCAATGAGTCCTTGATATTTAGTCGTTTTCAGCCAATTTTCTGGATTTTTGAAAATTTTACTTTTTTGTGAAAATATCCACTAAATGAGGGAATAATATGTGTGAGGGTACCCCAGGAGAGTTCCAAATGTGTGTGGGTAGAATACATATCAGATGGGGGGTAAAATTGAAAAAAGTTTAAAAAAAATTTTTTTTTGGACTTAGTCATTTTTCCGGCGTTTATCAGACTTTTAGATAGGGGAAATGTCAGTGAGCGTTCCGATTTCAGTTCCAGAGCGATTCGCCCAATGAGTCCTTGATATTTAGTCGTTTTCAGCGAATTTTCTGGATTTTTGAAAATTTCACTTTTTTGTGAAAATATCCACTAAATGAGGGAATAATATGTGTGAGGGTACCCCAGGAGAGTTCCAAATGTGTGTGGGTAGAATATATATCCCACGGGGGTAAAATTGAAAAAAGTTGAAAAAATTTTTTTTTTTGGCTTAGTCATTTTTCCGGCGTTTATCAGACTTTCAGATAGGGGAAATGTCAGTGAACATTCCGATATCAGATCCAGAGCGATTCGCCCCATGAGTCCATGCTATTTAGTCGTTTTCAGCCAATCTTCTGGATTTTTGAAAATTTTACTTTTTTGTGAAAATATCCACAAAATGAGTGAATAATATGTGTGAGGGTACCCCAGGAGAGTTCCAAATGTGTGTGGGTAGAATATATATCCCACGGGGGTAAAATTGAAAAAAGTTGAAAAAATTTTTTTTTTTGGACTTAGTCATTTTTCCGGCGTTTATCAGACTTTCAGATAGGGGAAATGTCAATGAACATTCCGATATCAGTTCCAGAGCGATTCGCCCCATGAGGCCTTGCTATTTAGTCGTTTTCAGCCAATCTTCTGGATTTTTGAAAATTTCACTTTTTTGTGAAAATATCCACAAAATGAGGGAATAATATGTGTGAGGGTACCCCAGGAGAGTTCCAAATGTGTGTGGGTAGAATATATATCAGACGGGGGGTAAAATTGAAAAAAGTTGAAAAACTTTTTTTTTTGGACTTAGTCATTTTTCCGGCGTTTATCAGACTTTCAGATTGGGGAAATGTCAGTGAGGGTTCCGATTTCAGTCACAGAGCGATTTGCCCATTGAGTCCTTGATATTTAGTCGTTTTCAGCCAATTTTCTGGATTTTTGAAAATTTCACTTTTTTGTGAAAATATCCACTAAATGAGGGAATAATATGTGCGAGGGTACCCCAGGAGAGTTCCAAATGTGTGTAGGTAGAATATATATCCCACGGGGGTAAAATTGAAAAAAAAATTTTTTTGGACTTAGTCATTTTTCCGGCGCTTATCAGTCTTTCAGAGAGAGGAAATGTCAGTGAGCGTTCTGATTTCAGTTCTGGAGCGATACGCCCAATGAGTCCTTGATATTTAGTCGTTTTCAGCCAATTTTCTGGATTTTTGAAAATTTTACTTTTTTGTGAAAATATCCACTAAATGAGGGAATAATATGTGTGAGGGTACCCCAGGAGAGTTCCAAATGTGTGTGGGTAGAATATATATCCCACGGGGGTAAAATTGAAAAAAAAAATTTTTTGGACTTATTAATTTTTCCGGCGTTTATCAGACTTTCAGATTGGGGAAATGTCAGTGAGCATTCCGATTTCAGTTCCAGAGCGATTCGCCCAATGAGTCCTTGATATTTAGTCGTTTTCGGCCAATTTTCTGGATTTTTGAAAATTTTTCTTTTTTGTGAAAATATCCACTAAATGAGGCAGGACAGTTCCAAATGTGTGTGGGTAGAATACATATCAGATGGGGGGTAAAATTGAAAAAAGTTGAAAAAATCTTTTTTTTGGACTTAGTCATTTTTCCGGCGTTTATCAGACTTTCAGATTGGGGAAATGTCAGTGAGCGTTCCGATTTCAGTTACAGAGCGATTTGCCCAATGAGTCCTTGATAATTTAGTCGTTTTCAGCCAATTTTCTATATTTTTGAAAATTTCACTTTTTTGTGAAAATATCCACTAAATGAGGGAATAATATGTGTGAGGGTACCCCAGGAGAGTTCCAAATGTGTGTGGGTAGAATATATATTCCACAGGGTTAAAATTGAAAAAAATTAAAAAAAAATTTTTTTTTGACTTAGTCATTTTTCCGGCGTTTATCAGACTTTCAGATAGGGAGTGAGCTAGGGAGTGAGCGTTCTGATTTCAGTTCCAGAGCGATTCGCCCAATGAGTCCTTGATATTTAGTGGTTTTCAGCCAATTTTCTATATTTTTGAAAATTTCACTTTTTTGTGAAAATATCCACTAAATGAGGGAATAATATGTGTGAGGGAACCCCAGGAGAGTTCCAAATGTATGTGGGTAGAATATATATCCCACGGGGGTAAAATGGCAAAAAAATTTTTTTTGGACTTAGTCATTTTTCCGGCGTTTATCAGACTTTCAGATAGGGAGTGAGCTAGGGAGTGAGCGTTCTGATTTCAGTTCCAGAGCGATTCGCCCAATGAGTCCTTGATATTTAGTCGTTTTCAGCCAATTTTCAGAATTTTTGAAAATTTCACTTTTTTGTGAAAATATCCACTAAATGAGGGAATAATCTATGTGAGGGTACCCCAGGAGTGTTCCAAATGTGTGTGGGTAGAATATATATCCCACGGGGGTAAAATTGAAAAAAGTTGAAAAAATTTTTGGGGGGGATTTAGTCATTTTTCTTGCATTTATCAGACTTTCAGATAGGGGAAATGTCAGTCAGCATTCCGATTTCAGTTCCAGAGCGATTCGCCCAATGAGTCCTTGATATTTAGTCGTTTTCAGCCAATTTTCTGGATTTTTGAAAATTTCACTTTTTGTGAAAATATCCACTAAATGAGGGAATAATATGTGTGAGGGTACCCCAGGAGAGTTCCAAATGTGTGTGGGTAGAATATATATCCCACAGGGTTAAAATTGAAAAAAGTTAAAAACATTTTTTTTTTTGGATTTAGTCATTTTTCCGGCGTTTATCAGACTTTCAGATAGGGGAAATGTCAGTGAGCATTCCGATTTCAGTTCCAGAGCGATTCGCCCAATGAGTCCTTGATATTTAGTCGCTTTCAGCCAATTTTCTGGATTTTTAAAAATTTCACTTTTTTGTGAAAATATCCACTAAATGAGGGAATAATATGTGTGAGGGTACCCCAGGAGAGTCCCAAATGTGTGTGGGTAGAATATATATCCCACGGGGGTATAAGTGAAAAAAGCTGAAAAATTTTTTGGGGGGATTTAGTCATTTTTCTCGCATTTATCAGACTTTCAGATAGGGGAAATGTCAGTGAGCATTCCGATTTCAGTTCCAGAGTGATTCGCCCAATGAGTCCTTGATATTTAGTTGTTTTCAGCCAATTTTCTGGATTTTTGAAAATTTCACTTTTTTGTGAAAATATCCACTAAGTGAGGGAATAATATGTGTGAGGGTACCCCAGGATAGTTCCAAATGTGTGTCGGTAGAATATATATCCCAAGGGGGTAAAATTGAAAAAAGTTGAAAAAAATTTTTTTTTGGACTTAGTCATTTTTCCAGCGTTTATCAGACTTTCAGATAGGGGAAATGTCAGTGAGCATTCCAATTTCAGGTCCAGAGCAATTCGACCAATGGGTCCTTGATATTTAGTCGTTTTCAGCCAATTTTCTGGATTTTTGAAAATTTCACTTTTTTTGTGAAAATATCCACTAAATGAGGGAATAATATGTGTGATGGCACCCCAGGAGAGTTCCAAATGTGCGTGGGTAGAATATATATCCCACAGGGTTAAAATTTAAAAAAGTAAAAAAAAAATTTTTTGGCCGATTTAGTCATTTATCCGGCGTTTATCAGACTTTCAGATAGGGGAAATGTCAGTGAGCATTCCGATTTCCGTTCCAGATCGATTCGCCCAATGAGTCTTTGATATTTCGTCATTTTCAGGCAATTTTCTGGATTTTTGAAAATGTCACTTTTTTGTGAAAATATCCACTAAATGAGGGAATAATATGTGTGAGGGTACCCCAGGAGAGTTCCAAATGTGTGTGGTTAGAATATATATCCCACAGGGTTAAAATTGAAAAAAGTTGAAAATTTTTTTTTTTTTATACTTAGTCATTTTTCCAGCGTTTATCAGACTTTCAGATAGGGGAAATGTCAGTGAGCATTCCGTTTTCAGTTCCAGAGCGATGCGAACAATGAGTCCTTGATATTTAGTCGTTTTCAGCCAATTTTCTGGGTTTTTGAAAATTTCACTTTTATGTGAAAATATCCACTTAATGAGGGAATAATATGTGTGAGGGTACAACAGGAGAGTTCCAAATGTGTGTGGGTAGAATATATATCCCACGGGGGTAAAATTGAAAAAAGTTGAAAACATTTTTTGGGGGGGATTTAGTCATTTTTCTGGCATTTATCAGACTTTCAGATAGGGGAAATGTCAGTGAGCATTCCGATTTCAGTTCCAGAGCGATTCGCCCAATGAGTCCTTGATATTTCGTCATTTTCAGGCAATTTTCTGGATTTTTGAAAATTTCACTTTTTTGTAAAAATATCCACTAAATGAGGGAATAATATGTGTGAGGGTACCCCAGGAGAGTTCCAAATGTGTGTGGGTAGAATATATATCCCACAGGGTTAAAATGTAAAAAAGTTGAAAAAAAATTTTTTTTTGTACTTGTCATTTTTCCGGCGTTTATCAGACTTTCAGATAGGGGAAATGTCAGTGAGCATTCCGATTTCAGTTCCAGAGCGATTTGCCCAATGAGTCCATGAAATTTAGTCGTTTTCAGCCAATTTTCAGAATTTTTGAAAATTTCACTTTTTTGTGAAAATATCCAATAAATGAGGCAATAATATGTGTGAGGGTACCCCAGGAGAGTTCCAAATGTGTGTGGGTAGAATATATATCCCACGGGGTAAAATTGAAAAAAGTTGAAAAAAAAAATATTTTTGTACTTAGTCATATTTCCGGCGTTTATCAGACTTTCAGATAGGGGAAATGTCAGAGAGCGTTCCGATTTCAGTTCCAGAGCGATTCACCGGATGGGTCCTTGATATTTAGTTGTTTTCAGCCAATTTTCTGGATTTTTGAAAATTTCACTTTTTTGTGAAAATATCCACTAAACGAGGGAATAATATGTGTGAGGGTACCCCAGGAGAGTTCCAAATGTGTGTGGGTAGAATATATATCCCACGGGGGTAAAATTGAAAAAAGTTGAAAAATTTTTTTTTTTGCACTTAGTCATTTTTCCGGCGTTTATCAGACTTTCAGATAGCGGAAAAGTCAGTGAGCGTTCCGATTTCAGTTCCAGAACGATTTGGCCAATGGGTCCATGATATTTAGTCGTTTTCAGCCAATTTACTGGATTTTTGAAAATTTAACTTTTTTGTGAAAATATCCACTAAATGAGGGAATAATATGTGTGAGGGTACCCCAGGAGAGTTCCAAATGTTTGTGGGTAGAATATATATCCCACAGGGGTAAAACTGAAAAAAGTTGAAAAAAATTTTTTTTTGGACATAGTCATTTTTCCGGCGTTTATCAGACTTTCAGATAGGGGAAATGTCAGTGAGCATTCCGATTTCAGTTTCAGAACGATTCGCCCAATGAGTCTTTGATATTTAGTCGTTTCCAGTCAATTTTCAGAATTTTTGAAAATTTCACTTTTTTGTGAAAATATCCACTAAATGAGGGAATAATATGTGTGAGGGTATCCCAGGAGAGTTCCAAATGTGTGTGGGTAGAATATATATCCCGCATTGTTGAAATTGAAAAAAGTTGAAAAAAAAAATATTTTTGTACTTAGTCATATTTCCGGCTTTTATCAGACTTTCAGATAGGGGAAATGTCAATGAGCATTCCGATTTCAGTTCCAGAGTGATTCGCCCAATGAGTCCTTGATATTTTGTCGTTTTCAGCCAATTTTCTGGATTTTTGAAAAGTTCACTTTTTTGTGAAAATATCCACTAAATGAGGGAATAATAAGTGTGAGGTTACCCCAGGAGAGTTCCAAATGTGTGTGGGTAGAATATATATCCTACGGGGGTAAAATTGAAAAAAGTTGAAAAAAAAATTATTTTGACTTAGTCATTTTTCCGACGTTTATCAGACTTTCAGATAGCGGAAATGTCAGTGAGCATTCCGATTTCAGTTCCAGAGCGATTCGCCCAATGAGTCCTTGATATTTAGTCGTTTTCAGCCAATTTTCTGGATTTTTGAAAATTTCACTTTTTTGTGAAAATATCCACTAAATGAGGGAATAATATGTGTGAGGGTACCCCAGGAGAGTTCCAAATGTGTGTGGGTAGAATATATATCCCACAGGGGTAAAATTGAAAAAAGTTTAAAACATTATTTTTTTGGACTTAGTCATTTTTCCGGCGTTTATCAGACTTTCAGATAGCAGAAATGTCAGTGAGCGTTCCGATTTCATTTCCAGAGCGATTCGCCCAATGAGTCCTTGATATTTTGTCGTTTTCAGCCAATTTTTGGATTTTTGAAAATTTCACTTTTTTTGTGAAAATATCCACTAAATGAGGGAATAATATGTGTGAGGGTACCCCAGGAGAGTTCCAAATGTGTGTGGGTAGAATATATATCCCACAGGGTTAAAATTGAAAAAAGTTAAAAAAAATTTTTTTTTTGTACTTAGTCGTTTTTCCGGTGTTTATCAGACTTTCAGACAGGGGAAAAGTCAGAGAGCGTTCCGATTTCATATCAAGAGCGATTCGCTCAATGAGTCCTTGATATTTAGTCGTTTTCAGCCAATTTTCTGGATTTTTGAAAATTTCACTTTTTTGTGAAAATATCCACTAAATGAGGGAATAATATGTGTGAGGGTACCCCAGGAGAGTTCCAAATGTGTGTGGGTAGAATATATATCCCACGGAGTTAAAATTGAAAAAAGTTGAACATTTTTTTTTTGGGATTTAGTCATTTTTCCGGCGTTTATCAGACTTTCAGATAGCGGAAAAGTCAGTGAGCGTTCCGATTTCAGTTCCAGAACGATTCGGCCAATGAGTCCTTGATATTTAGTCGTTTTCAGCCAATTTTCTGTATTTTTGAAAATTTCACTTTTTTGTGAAAATATCCACTAAATGAGGGAATAATATGTGTGAGGGTACCCCAGGAGAGTTCCAAATGTGTGTGGGTAGAATATATATCCCGCATGGTTGAAATTGAAAAAAGTTGAAAAAAAAATATTTTTGTACTTAGTCATATTTCCGGCTTTTATCAGACTTTCAGATAGGGGAAATGTCAGTAAGCATTCCGATTTCAGTTCCAGAGTGATTCGCCCAATGAGTCCTTGATATTTTGTCGTTTTCAGCCAATTTTCTGGATTTTTGAAAAGTTCACTTTTTTGTGAAAATATCCACTAAATGAGGGAATAATGTATGTGAGGTTACCCCAGGAGAGTTCCAAATGTGTGTGGGTAGAATATATATCCTACGGGGGTAAAATTGAAAAAAGTTGAAAAAATTTTTTTTTTGACTTAGTCATTTTTTCGACGTTTATCAGACTTTCAGATAGCGGAAATGTCAGTGAGCGTTCCGATTTCAGTTCCAGAACGATTCGCCCAATGAGTCCTTGATATTTAGTCGTTTTCCGCCAATTTTCAGAATTTTTGAAGATTTCACTTTTTTGTGAAAATATCCACTAAATGAGGGAATAATATGTGTGAGGGTACCCCAGGAGAGTTCCAAATGTGTGTGGGTAGAATATATATCCCACAGGGGTAAAATTGAAAAAAGTTTAAAACATTATTTTTTTGGACTTAGTCATTTTTCCGGCGTTTATCAGACTTTCAGATAGCAGAAATGTCAGTGAGCGTTCCGATTTCATTTCCAGAGCGATTCGCCCAATGAGTCCTTGATATTTTGTCATTTTCAGCCAATTTTCTGGATTTTTGAAATTTTCACTTTTTTGTGAAAATATCCTCTAAAAGACGGAATAATATGCGTGAGGGTTCCCCAGGAGTGTTCCAAATGTGTGTGGATAGAATATATATCCCACGGGGGTAAAATTGAAAAAAGTTGAAAAGATTTTTTGGGGGGATTTAGTCATTTTTCTGGCATTTATCAGACTTTCAGATAGGGGAAATGTCAGTGAGCATTCCGTTTTCAGTTCCAGAGCGATGCGCCCAATGAGTCCTTGATATTTAGTCGTTTTCAAGCCAATTTTCTGGATTTTTGAAAATTTCACTTTTTTGTGAAAATATCCACTAAATGAGGGAATAATATGTGTGAGGGTACCCCAGGAGTGTTCCAAATGTATGTGGATAGAATATATATCCCACGGGGGTAAAATTGAAAAAAGTTGAAACATTTTTTGGGGGGGATTTAGTCATTTTTCTGGCATTTATCAGACTTTCAGATAGGGGAAATGTCAGTGAGTATTCCGTTTTCAGTTCCAGAGCGATGCGCCGAATGAGTACTTGATATTTAGTCGTTTTCAGCCAATTTTCTGTTTTTTTGAAAATTTCACTTTTTTGTGAAAATATCCACTAAATGAGGGAATAATATGTGTGAGGGTACCCCAGGAGAGTTACAAATGTGTGTGGGTAGAATATATATCCCACAGGGTTAAAATTGAAAAAATTTGAAAAATTTTTTTTTTTTGTACCTGTCATTTTTCCGGCGTTTATCAGACTTTCAGATAGCGGAAATGTCAGTGAGCATTCCGATTTCAGTTCCAGAGCGATTCGCCCAATGAGTCCTTGATATTTTGTCATTTTCAGCCAATTTTCTGGATTTTTGAAAATTTCACTTTTTTGTGAAAATATCCACTAAATGAGGGAATAATATGTGTGAGGGTATCCCAAGAGAGTTCCAAATGTGTGTGGGTAGAATATATATCCCACGGGGGTAAAATTGAAAAAAGTTGAAAACATTTTTTTTTTGGACTTAGTCATTTTTCAGACGTTTATCAGACTTTCAGATAGCGGAAATGTCAGTGAGCGTTCCGATTTCAGTTCCAGAACGATTCGCCCAATGAGTCCTTGATATTTAGTCGTTTTCAGCCAATTTTCAGAATTTTTGAAAATTTAACTTTTTTGTGAAAATATCCACTAAATGAGGGAATAATATGTGTGAGGGTACCCCAGGAGAGTTCCAAATGTGTGTTGGTAGAATATATATCCCACGGGGGTAAAATTGAAAAAAGTTGAAAATTTTTTGGGGGGGATTTAGTCATTTTTCCGGCGTTTATCAGACTTTCAGATAGGGGAAATGTCAGTGAGCGTTCCGATTTCAGTTCTAGAGCGATTCGCCCAATGAGTCCTTGATATTTTGTCGTTTTTAGTCAATTTTCTGGATTATTGAAAACTTCACTTTTTTGTGAAAATATCCACTAAATGAGGGAATAATATGTGTGAGGTTACCCCAGGAGAGTTTCAAATGTGTGTGGGTAGAATATATATCCCACAGGGTAAAATTGAAAAAAGTTTAAAACATTATTTTTTTGGACTTAGTCATTTTTCCGGCGTTTATCAGACTTTCAGATAGCAGAAATGTCAGTGAGCGTTCCGATTTCATTTCCAGAGCGATTCGCCCAATGAGTCCTTGATATTTTGTCGTTTTCAGCCAATTTTTGGATTTTTGAAAATTTCACTTTTTTTGTGAAAATATCCACTAAATGAGGGAATAATATGTGTGAGGGTACCCCAGGAGAGTTCCAAATGTGTGTGGGTAGAATATATATCCCACATGTTTGAAATTGAAAAAAGTTGAAAAAAAAATATTTTTGTACTTAGTCATATTTCCGGCTTTTATCAGACTTTCAGATAGGGGAAATGTCAGTGAGCGGTCCGATTTCAGTTCCAGAGCGATTCGCCCAATGAGTCCTTGATATTTAGTCGTTTTCAGCCAATCTTTAGAATTTTTGAAAATTTCACTTTTTTGTGAAAATATCCACTAAATGAGGGAATAATATGTGTGAGGTTACCCCAGGAGAGTTCCAAATGTGTGTGGGTAGAATATATATCCCACGGGGGTAAAATTGAAAAAAGTTGAAAAAAATTTTTTTTTGACTTAGTCATTTTTACGGCGTTTATCAGACTTTCAGATAGGGGAAATGTCAGTGAGCGTTCCGATTTCAGTTCTAGAGCGATTCGCCCAATGAGTCCTTGATATTTAGTCATTTTCAGCCAATTTTCTGTATTTTTGAAAAATTCACTTTTTTGTGAAAATATCCACTAAATGAGGGAACAAAATGTGTGAGGGTACCCCAGGAGAATTCCAAATGTGTGTGGGTAGAATATATATCCCACGGGGGTAAAATTGAAAAAAGTTGAAAACTTTTTTTTCTTGGACTTAGTCATTTTTCCGGCGTTTTATCAGACTTTCAGATAGGGGAAATGTCAGTGAGCGTTCCGATTTCAGTTTCAGAACTATTCGCCCAATGAGTCCTTGATATTTAGTCGTTTCCAGCCAATTTTCAGAATTTTTGAAAATTTTACTTTTTTGTGAAAATATCCACTAAATGAGGGAATAATATGTGTGAGGGTACCCCAGGAGAGTTCCCAATGTGTGTGGGTAGAATATATATCCCACAGGTTTAAAATTGAAAAAAGTTTTAAAAAATGTTTTTTTTGTACTTAGTCATTTTTCCGGCGTTTATCAGACATTCAGATAGCGGAAATGTCAGTGAGCGTTCCGATTTCAGTTCCAGAGCGATTCGCCTAATGAGTTCTTGATATTTAGTCGTTTCCAGCCAATTTTCAGAATTTTTGAAAATTTCACTTTTTTGTGAAAATATCCACTAAATGAGGGAATAATATGTGTGAGGGTACCCGAGGAGATTCCAAATGTGTGTGGGTAGAATATATATCCCACGGGGGTAAAATTGAAAAACGTTGAAAAAATTTTTTTTTTGGACTTAGTCATTTTTCCGTCGTTTATCAGATTTTAAGATAGGGGAAATGTCAGTGAGCATTCCGATTTCAGTTCCAGAGCGATTCACCAAATGAGTCCATGATATTTAGTCGTTTTCAGCCAATTATCTGGATTTTTGAAAATTTCACTTTTTTGTGAAAATATCCACTAAATGAGGGAATAATATGTGTGAGGGTACCCCAGGAGAGTTCCAAATGTGTGTGGGTAGAATATATATCCCACATGGTTGAAATTGAAAAAAGTTTAAAAAAAAAATATTTTTGTACTTAGTCATATTTCCGGCGTTTAGTAGACTTTCAGATACGGGAAATGTCAGTGAGCATTCCGATTTCAGTTCCAGAGCGATTCGCCCAATGAGTCCTTGATATTTAGTAGTTTTCAGCCAATTTTCTGGATTTTTGAAAATTTCACTTTTTTGTGAAAATATCCACTAAATGAGGGAATAATATGTGTGAGGGTATCCCAGGAGAGTTCCAACTGTGTGTCGGTAGAATATATATCCCACGGGGGTAAAATTGAAAAAAGTTGAAACATTTTTTGGGGGGGATTTAGTCATTTTTCTGGC
The DNA here is from genome assembly GCF_046119375.1 of Phyllobates terribilis. Classification (NCBI taxonomy): domain Eukaryota; kingdom Metazoa; phylum Chordata; class Amphibia; order Anura; family Dendrobatidae; genus Phyllobates; species Phyllobates terribilis. The sequence continues at coordinate 14,108,726 of NW_027362775.1, read as the reverse complement.
ATTTATCAGACTTTCAGATAGGGGAAATGTCAGTGAGCATTCCGTTCTCAGTTCCAGAGCGATGCACCCAATGAGTCCTTGATATTTAATCGTTTTCAGCCAATTTCCTGTATTTTTGAAAATTTCACTTTTTTGTGAAAATATCCACTAAATGAGGGAATAATATGTGTGAGGGTACCCCAGGAGAGTTCCAAATGTGTGTGGGTAGAATATATATCCCACATGGTTGAAATTGAAAAAAGTTGAAAAAAAAAATATTTTTGTACTTAGTCATATTTCCGGCTTTTATCAGACTTTCAGATAGGGGAAATGTCAGTGAGCGTTCCGATTTCAGTTCCAGAGCGATTCGCCCAATGAGTCCTTGATATTTCGTCGTTTTCAGCCAATCTTCAGAAATTTTGAAAATTTCACTTTTTTGTGAAAATATCCACTAAATGAGGGAATAATATGTGTGAGGTTACCCCAGGAGAGTTCCAAATGTGTGTGGGTAGAATATATATCCCACGGGGTAAAATTGAAAAAAGTTGAAAAAAATTTTTTTTTGGACTTAGTCATTTTTACGGCGTTTATCAGACTTTCAGATAGGGGAAATGTCAGTGAGCGTTCCGATTTCAGTTCTAGAGCGATTCGCCCAATGAGTCCTTGATATTTAGTCGTTTTCAGCCAATTTTCTGGATTTTTGAAAAATTCACTTTTTTGTGAAAATATCCACTAAATGAGGGAATAATATGTGTGAGGGTACCCGAGGAGATTCCAAATGTGTGTGGGTAGAATAAATATCCCACGGGGTTAAAATTGAAAAAAGTTGAAAAATTTTTTTTTTTGACTTAGTCATTTTACCGGCGTTTATCAGACTTTCAGATAGCGGAAATGTCAGTGAGCGTTCCGATTTCAGTTCCAGAACGATTCGCCCAATGAGTTCTTGATATTTAGTCGTTTTCAGCCAATTTTCAGAATTTTTGAAAATTTCACTTTTTTGTGAAAATATCCACTAAATGAGGGAATAATGTGTGCGAGGGTAACCCAGGAGAGTTCCAAATGTGTGTGGGTAGAATATATATCCCACGGGGGTAAAATTGAATAAAGTTGAAAACTTTTTTTGCGGACTTAGTCATTTTTCCGGCGTTTATCAGACTTTCAGATACGGGAAATGTCAGTGAGCGTTCCGATTTCAGTTCCAGAGCGATTCGCTCAATGAGTCCTTGATATTTAGTTGTTTTCAGCCAATTTTCTGGATTTTTGAAAATTTCACTTTTTTGTGAAAATATCCACTAAATGAGGGAATAATATGTGTGAGGGTACCCCAGGAGAGTTCCAAATGTGTGTGGGTAGAATATATATCCCACATGGTTGAAATTGAAAAAAGTTGAAAAAAAAAATATTTTTGTACTTAGTCATATTTCCGGCTTTTATCAGACTTTCAGATAGGGGAAATGTCAGTGAGCGTTCCGATTTCAGTTCCAGAGCGATTCGCCCAATGAGTCCTTGATATTTCGTCGTTTTCAGCCAATTTTCTGGATTTTTGAAAAATTCACTTTTTTGTGAAAATATCCACTAAATGAGGGAATAATATGTGTGAGGGTACCCGAGGAGATTCCAAATGTGTGTGGGTAGAATAAATATCCCACGGGGTTAAAATTGAAAAAAGTTGAAAAAATTTTTTTTTTGACTTAGTCATTTTACCGGCGTTTATCAGACTTTCAGATAGCGGAAATGTCAGTGAGCGTTCCGATTTCAGTTCCAGAACGATTCGCCCAATGAGTTCTTGATATTTAGTCGTTTTCAGCCAATTTTCAGAATTTTTGAAAATTTCACTTTTTTGTGAAAATATCCACTAAATGAGGGAATAATGTGTGCGAGGGTACCCCAGGAGAGTTCCAAATGTGTGTGGGTAGAATATATATCCCACGGGGGTAAAATTGAAAAAAGTTGAAAAAAATATTTTTTTTGACTTAGTCATTTTACCGGCGTTTATCACACTTTCACATAGGGGAAATGTCAGTGAGCGTTCCGATTTCAGTTCCAGAGTGATTCGCCCAGTGAGTTCTTGATATTTAGTCGTTTTCAGCCAATTTTCTGTATTGTTGACAATTTCACTTTTTTGTGAAAATATCCACTAAATGAGGGAATAATATGTGTGAGGGTACCCCAGGAGAGTTCCATATGTGTGTGGGTAGAATATATATCCCACATGTTTGAAATTGAAAAAAGTTGAAAAAAAAAAAATGTTTGTACTTAGTCATATTTCCGGCGTCTATCAGACTTTCAGATAGGGGAAATGTCAGTGAGCGTTCCGATTTCAGTTCCAGAGCGATTCGCCCAGTCGTTTTCAGCCAATTTTCTGGATTTTTGAAAATTTCACTTTTTTGTGAAAATATCCACTAAATGAGGGAATAATATGTGTGTGAGGGTACCCCAGGAGAGTTCCAAATGTGTGTGGGTAGAACATATACAGTTATATGAAAAAGTTTGGGCACCCCTATTAATCTTAAGCTGAATGTTTTATAAAAATTGGTGTTTTTGCAACAGCTATTTCAGTTTGATATATGTAATAACTGTTGGACACAGTAATGTTTCTGCCTTGAAATGAGGTTTATTGTACTAACAGAAAATGTGCAATCTGCATTCAAACAAAATTTGACAGGTGCATAAGTATGGGCACCTCACCAGAAAAGTGACATTAATATTAAGTAGATCCTCCTTTTGCAAAAATAACAGCCTCTAGTCGCTTCCTGTAGCTTTTAATGAGTTCCTGGATCCTGGATGAAGGTATTTTTGACCATTCCTCTTTACAAAACAATTCCTGTTCAGTTAAGTTTGATGGTCGCCGAGCATGGACAGCCTTCTTCAAATGATCCCACAGATGTTCAATGATATTCAGGTCTGGGGACTGGGATGGCCATTCCAGAACATTGTAATTGTTCCTCTGCATGAATGCCTGAGTAGATTTGGAGCGGTGTTTTGGATCATTGTCTTGCTGAAAGATCCATCCCCTGCGTAACTTCAACTTTATCACTGATTCTTGAATATTATTGTCAAGAATCTGCTGATACTGAGTGGAATCCATGCGTCCCTCAACTTTAACAAGATTCCTGGTGCCGGCATTGGCCACACAGCCCCAAAGCATGATGGAACCTCCACCAAATTTTACTGTGGGTAGCAAGTGTTTTTCTTGGAATGCTGTGTTTTTTTGCCGCCATGCATAACGCCTTTTTGTATGACCAAACAACTCAATCTTGGTTTCATCAGTCCACAGGACCTTCTTCCAAAAAGAAATTGGCTTCTCCAAATGTGCTTTTGCATACCTCAGCCGACTCTGTTTGTGGCGTGCTTGCAGAAACGGCTTCTTTCGCATCACTCTCCCATACAGCTTCTCCTTGTGCAAAGTGCGTTGTATAGTTGACCGATGCACAGTGACACCATCTGCAGCAAGTTGATGCTGCAGCTCTCTGGAGGTGGTCTGAGGATTGTCCTTGACTGATCTCACCATTCTTCTCCTCTGCTTTTCTGATGTTTTTCTTGGCCTGCCACTTCTGGCCTTAACAAGAACTGTCCCTGTGTTCTTCCATTTCCTTACTATGTTCCTCACAGTGGAAACTGACAGGTTAAATCTCTGAGACAGCTTTTTGTATCCTTCCCCTGAATAACTATGTTGAATAATCTTTGTTTTCAGATCATTTGACAGTTGTTTTGAGTAGCCCATGATGCCACTCTTCAGAGGAGATTCAAACAGGAGAACAACTTGCAAGTGGCCACTTTAAGTAGCTTTTCTCATGATTGCATACACCTGGCTATGAAGTTCAAAGCTCAATGAGGTTACAAAACCAAAAAAAGTGCTTTAGTACGTCAGTAAAAAGTAGGTAGGAGTATTTAAAACTAGAAAATGATAAGGGTGCCCATACTTATGCACCTGTCAAATTTTGTTTGAATGCAGATTGCACATTTTCTGTTAGTACAATAAACCTCATTTCAAGGCAGAAACATTACTGTGTCCAACAGTTATTACATATATCAAACTGAAATAGCTGCTGCAAAAACACCAATTTTTAAAAAACATTAAGCTTAAGATTAATAGGGGTGCCCAAACTTTTTCATATAACTGTATCCCACGGGGGTAAAATTGAAAAAAGTTGAAAACTTTTTTTTCTTGGACTTAGTCATTTTTCCGGCGTTTATCAGACTTTCAGATAGGGGAAATGTCAGTGAGCGTTCCGATTTCAGTTTCAGAACGATTCGCCCAATGAGTCCTTGATATTTAGTCGTTTCCAGCCAATTTTCAGAATTTTTGAAAATTTCACTTTTTTGTGAAAATATCCACTAAATGAGGGAATAATGTGTGCGAGGGTACCCCAGGAGAGTTCCAAATGTGTGTGGGTAGAATATATATCCCACGGGGGTAAAATTGAAAAAAGATGAAACATTTTTTTGGGGGATTTAGTCATTTTTCCGGCGTTTATCAGACTTTCAGATACGGGAAATGTCAGTGAGCGTTACAATTTCAGTTCCAGAGTGATTCGCCCAGTGAGTTCTTGATATTTAGTCGTTTTCAGCCAATTTTCTGTATTGTTGACAATTTCACTTTTTTTGTGAAAATATCCACTAAATGAGGGAATAATATGTGTGAGGGTACTCCAGGAGAGTTCCAAATGTGTGTGGGTAGAATATATATCCCACGGGGGTAAAATTGAAAAAAGTTGAAAACTTTTTTTTCTTGGACTTAGTCATTTTTCCGGCATTTATCAGACTTTCAGATAGGGGAAATGTCAGTGAGCGTTCCTATTTCAGTTCCAGAGCGATTCGCCCAATGAGTCCGTGATATTTAGTTGTTTTCAGCCAATTTTCTGGATTTTTGAAAATTTCACTTTTTTGTGAAAATATCCACTAAATGAGGGAATAATGTGTGTGTGAGGGTACCCCAGGAGAGTTCCAAATATGTGTGGGTAGAACATATATCCCACGGGGGTAAAATTGAAAAAAGTTGAAAACTTTTTTTTCCTGGACTTAGTCATTTTTCCGGCGTTTATCAGACTTTCAGATAGGGGAAATGTCAGTGAGCGTTCTGATTTCAGTTCCAGAGGGATTCGCCCAATGAGTCCTTGATATTTAGTTGTTTTCAGCCAATTTTCTGGATTTTTGAAAATTTCACTTTTTTGTGAAAATATCCACTAAATGAGGGAATAATATGTGTGAGGGTACCCCAGGAGAGTTCCAAATGTGTGTGGGTAGAATATATATCCCACGGGGGTAAAATTGAAAAAAGTTGAAAAAAATTTTTTTTTTGACTTAGTCATTTTACCGGCGTTTATCAGACTTTCAGATAGGGGAAATGTCAGTGAGCGTTCCGATTTCAGTTCCAGAGCAATTTGCAAAATGAGTCCTTGATATTTCGTAGTTTTCAGCCAATTTTCTGGATTTTTGAAAATTTCACTTTTTTGTGAAAATATCCACTAAATGAGGGAATAATATGTGTGAGGGTATCCCAGGAGAGTTCCAAATGTGTGTGGGTAGAATATATATCCCACAGGGGTAAAATTGAAAAAAGTTGAAAAAATTTTTTGGGGAATTTAGTCATTTTTCCGGCGTTTATCTGACTTTCAGATAGGGGAAATGTCAGTGAGTGTTCCGATTTCAGTTCCAGAGCGATTCGTCCAATGAGTCTTTGATATTTAGTCGTTTTCAGCCAATTTTCTGGATTTTTGAAAATGTCACTTTTTTGTGAAAATATCCACTAAATGAGGGAATAATATGTGTGAGGGTATCCCAGGAGAGTTCCAAATGTGTGTGGGAAGAATATATATCCCACGGGGGTAAAATTGAAAAAAGTTGAGAAAATTTTTTTTTTGGACTTAGTCATTTTTCCGACGTTTATCAGACTTTCAGATAGCGGAAAAGTCAGTGAGCGTTCCGATTTCAGTTCCAGAACGATTCGGCCAATGAGTCCTTGATATTTAGTCGTTTTCAGGCAATTTTCTGGATTTTTGGAAATTTCACTTTTTTGTGAAAATATCCACTAAATGAGGGAATAATATGTGTGAGGGTACCCCAGGAGAGTTCCAAATGTGTGTGGGTAGAATATATATCCCACAGGTTTAAAATTGAAAAAAGTTAAAAAAAAAATTTTTTTTCTACTTAGTCATTTTTCCGGCGTTTATCAGACATTCAGATAGGGGAAATGTCAGTGAGCGTTCCGATTTCAGTTCCAGATCGATTCGCCGGATGAGTCCTTGATATTTCGTCGTTTTCAGGCAATTTTCTGAATTTTTGAAAATTTCACTTTTTTGTGAAAATATCCACTAAATGAGGGAATAATATGTGTGAGGGTACCCCAGGAGAGTTCCAAATGTGTGTGGGTAGAATATATATCCTACGGGGGTAAAATTGAAAAAAGTTGAAAAAAATTTTTTTTTTGTACTTAGTCATTTTTCCGGCGTTTAACAGACATTCAGATAGGGGAAATGTCAGTGAGCGTTCCGATTTCAGTTCCAGAGCGATTCGCCCAATGAGTCCTTGATATTTAGTCGTTTTCAGCCAATTTTCTGTATTGTTGACAATTTCACTTTTTTGTGAAAATATCCACTAAATGAGGGAATAATATGTGTGAGGGTACCCCAGGAGAGTTCCAAATGTGTGTGGGTAGAATATATATCCCACATGTTTGAAATTGAAAAAAGTTGAAAAAAAAAATATGTTTGTACTTAGTCATATTTCCGGCGTTTATCAGACTTTCAGATAGGGGAAATGTCAGTGACCGTTCCGATTTCAGTTCCAGAGCGATTCGCCCAGTCGTTTTCAGCCAATTTTCTGGATTTTTGAAAATTTCACTTTTTTGTGAAAATATCCACTAAATGAGGGAATAATATGTGTGAGCGTACCAATGAAAGTTCCAAATGTGTGTGGGTAGAATATATATCCCACATGGTTGAAATTGAAAAAAGTTGAAAAAAAAAAAATTTTTGTACTTAGTCATATTTCCGGCGTTTATCAGACTTTCAAATAGGGGAAATGTCAGTGAGCATTCCGATTTCAGTTCCAGAGCGCTTCGCCCAATGAGTCCTTGATATTTAGTCGTTTTCAGGCAATTTTCTGGATTTTTGAAAATTTCACTTTTTTGTGAAAATATCCACTAAATGAGGGAATAATATGTGTGAGGGTACCCCAGGAGAGTTCCAAATGTGTGTGGGTAGAATATATATCCCACGGGGGTAAAATTGAAAAAAGTTGAAAAAAATTTTTTTTTGGTCTTAGTCATTTTTCCGACGTTTATCAGACTTTCAGATAGCGGAAAAGTCAGTGAGCGTTCCGATTTCAGTTCCAGAACGATTCGGCCAATGAGTCCTTGATATTTAGTCGTTTTCAGGCAATTTTCTGGATTTTTGAAAATTTCACTTTTTTGTGAAAATATCCACTAAATGAGGAAATAATATGTGTGAGGGTTCCCCAGGAGAGTTCCAAATGTGTGTGGGTAGAATATATATCCCACGGGGGTAAAATTGAAAAAAGTTGAAAACTTTCTTTTGGGGATTTAGTTATTTTTCCGGCGTTTATCAGACTTTCAGATAGGGGAAATGTCAGTGAGCGTTCCAATTTCAGTTCCAGAGCGATTCGCTCAATGAGTCCTTGATATTTAGTCGTTTTCAGCCAATTTTCTGAATTTTTGAAAATTTCACTTTTTTGTGAAAATATCCACTAAATGAGGGAATAATATGTGTGAGGGTACCAAGGAGAGTTCCAAATGTGTGTGGGTAGAATATATATCCCACATGGTTGAAATTGAAAAAAGTTGAAAAAAAAAAAATTTTTGTACTTAGTCATATTTCCGGCGTTTATCAGACTTTCAGATAGGGGAAATGTCAGTGAGCATTCCGATTTCAGTTCCAGAGCGATTCGCCCAATGAGTCCTTGATATTTAGTGGTTTTCAGGCAATTTTCTGGATTTTTGAAAATTTCACTTTTTTGTGAAAATATCCACTAAATGAGGGAATAATATGTGTGAGGGTACCCCAGGAGAGTTCCAAATGTGTGTGGGTAGAATATATATCCCACGGGGGTAAAATTGAAAGAAGTTGAAATTTTTTTTTGGGGGATTTAGTCATTTTTCCGGCGTTTATCAGACTTTCAGATAGGGGAAATGTCAGTGAGCATTCCGATTTCAGTTCCAGATCGATTCGCCGGATGAGTCCTTGATATTTCGTCGTTTTCAGGCAATTTTCTGAATTTTTGAAAATTTCACTTTTTTGTGAAAATATCCACTAAATGAGGGAATAATATGTGTGAGGGTACCCCAGAAGAGTTCCAAATGTGTGTGGGTAGAATATATATCCCACGGGGGTAAGATTGAAAAAAGTTGAAAAAATTTTTTTTTTGGATTTCGTCATTTTTCCGGCGTTTATCAGACTTTCATTTAGGGGAAATGTCAGTGAGCGTTCCGATTTCAGTTCCAGAGCGTTTCGCCCAATGAGTCCTTGATATTTTGTCGTTTTCAGCCAATTTTCTGGATTTTTGAAAATTTCACTTTTTTGTGAAAATATCCACTAAATGAGGGAATAATATGTGTGAGGATACCACAGGAGAGTTCCAAATGTGTGTGGGTAGAATATATATCCCACGGGGTAAAATTGAAAAAAGTTTAAAAATTTATTTTTTGGGATTTAGTCATTTTTCCGGCGTTTATCAGACTTTCAGATAGGGGAAATGTCAGTGAGCGTTCCGATTTCAGTTCCAGAGCGTTTCGCCCAATGAGTCCTTGATATTTTGCCGTTTTCAGGCAATTTTCTGAATTTTTGAAAATTTCACTTATTTGTGAAAATATCCTCTAAATGAGGGAATAATATGTGTGTGGGTACCCCAGGAGAGTTCCAAATGTGTGTGGGTAGAATATATATCCCATGGGGGTAAAATTGAAAAAAGTTGAAAAAATTTTTTTTTTGGACTTAGTCACTTTTCCGGCGTTTATCAGACTTTCACATAGGGGAAATGTCAGTGAGCGTTCCGATTTCAGTTCCAGAGCGATTCGCCCAATGAGTCCTTGATATTTAGTCGTTTTCAGCCAATTTTCTGGATTTTTGAAAATTTCACTTTTTTGTGAAAATATCCACTAAATGAGTGAATAATATGTGTGAGGGTACCCTAGGAGATTTCCAAATGTGTGTGTGTAGAGTATATATACCACGGGGGTAAAATTGAAAGAAGTTGAAAGAAATTTTTTTTTGGACTTAGTCATTTTTTCGGCGTTTATCAGACTTTCAGATAGGGGAAATGTCAGTGAGCGTTCCGCTTTCAGTTCCAGAGCGATTCGCTCAATGAGTCCTTGATATTTCGTCGTTTTCAGCCAATTTTCAGAATTTTTGAAAATTTCACTTATTTGTGAAAATATCCACTAAATGAGGGAATAATATGTTTGAGGGTACCCCAGGAGAGTTCCAAATGTGTGTGGGTAGAATATATATCCCACGGGGATAAAATTGAAAAAAGTTGAAACCTTTTTTTTTTGGATTTAGTCATTTTTCCGGCGTTTATCAGACTTTCATTTAGGGGATATGTCAGTGAGCGTTCCGATTTCAGTTCCAGAGCGTTTCGCCCAATGAGTCCTTGATATTTTGTCGTTTTCAGGCAATTTTCTGAATTTTTGAAAATTTCACTTATTTGTGAAAATATCCTCTAAATGAGGGAATAATATGTGTGAGGGTACCACAGGAGAGTTCAAAATGTGAGTGGGTAGAATTTATATCCCACAGGGGTAAAATTTAAAAAAGTTGAAAACATTTTTTTTTTGGACTTAGTCATTTTTCCGGCATTTATCAGACTTTCAGATAGGGGAAATGTCAGTGAGCGTTCCGATTTCAGTTCCAGAGCGATTCGCCCAATGAGTCCTTGATATTTAGTAGTTTTCAGCCAATTTTCTGGATTTTTGAAAATTTCACTTTTTTGTGAAAATGTCCACTAAATGAGGGAATAATATGTGTGAGGATACCACAGGAGAGTTCCAAATGTGTGTGGTTGAATATATATCCCACGGGGTAAAATTGAAAAAAGTTTAAAAATTTATTTTTTGGGATTTAGTCATTTTTCCGGCGTTTATCAGACTTTCAGATAGGGGAAATGTCAGTGAGCGTTCCGATTTCAGTTCCAGAGCGATTCGTCGGATGGGTCATTGATATTTCGTCGTTATCAGGCGATTTTCAGAATTTTTGAAAATTTCACTTTTTTGTGAAAATATCCACTAAATGAGGGAATAATATGTGTGAGGGTACCCCAGGAGAGTTCCAAATGTGTGTGGGTAGAATATATATCCCACGGAGGTAAGATTGAAAAAAGTTGAAAAAATTTTTTTTTTGGATTTCGTCATTTTTCCCGCGTTTATCAGACTTTCATTTAGGGGAAATGTCAGTGAGCTTTCCGATTTCAGTTCCAGAGCGTTTCGCCCAATGAGTCCTTGATATTTTGTCGTTTTCAGGCAATTTTCTGAATTTTTGAAAATTTCACTTATTTGTGAAAATATCCTCTAAATGAGGGAATAATATGTGTGAGGGTACCACAGGAGAGTTCAAAATGTGAGTGGGTAGAATTTATATCCCACGGGGGTAAAATTTAAAAAAGTTGAAAACATTTTTTTTTTGGACTTAGTCATTTTTCCGGCATTTATCAGACTTTCAGATAGGGGAAATGTCAGTGAGCGTTCCGATTTCAGTTCCAGAGCGATTCGCCCAATGAGTCCTTGATATTTAGTAGTTTTCAGCCAATTTTCTGGATTTTTGAAAATTTCACTTTTTTGTGAAAATATCCACTAAATGAGGGAATAATATGTGTGAGGGTACCACAGGAGAGTTTCAAATGTGTGTGGGTAGAATATATATCCCACGGGGTAAAATTGAAAAAAGTTTAAAAATTTATTTTTTGGGATTTAGTCATTTTTCCGGCGTTTATCAGACTTTCAGATAGGGGAAATGTCAGTGAGCATTCCGATTTCAGTTCCTGAGCGATTCGCTGGATGGGTCATTGATATTTCGTCGTTATCAGGCGATTTTCAGAATTTTTGAAAATTTCACTTTTTTGTGAAAATATCCACTAAATGAGGGAATAATATGTGTGAGGGTACCCCAGGAGAGTTCCAAATGAGTGTGGGTAGAATATATATCCCACGGGGGTAAGATTGAAAAAAGTTGAAAAAATATTTTTTTTGGACTTAGTCACTTTTCCGGCGTTTATCAGACTTTCACATAGGGGAAATGTCAGGGAGCGTTCCGATTTCAGTTCCAGAGCGATTCGCCCAATGAGTCCTTGAAATTTAGTCGTTTTCAGCCAATTTTCTGGATTTTTGAAAATTTCACTTTTTTGTGAAAATATCCACTAAATGAGTGAATAATATGTGTGAGGGTACCCTAGGAGATTTCCAAATGTGTGTGTGTAGAGTATATATACCACAGGGGTAAAATTGAAAGAAGTTGAAAGAAATTTTTTTTTGGACTTTGTCATTTTTTCGGCGTTTATCAGACTTTCAGATAGGGGAAATGTCAGTGAGCGTTCCGCTTTCAGTTCCAGAGCGATTCGCTCAATGAGTCCTTGATATTGCGTCGTTTTCAGCCAATTTTCAGAATTTTTGAAAATTTCACTTTTTTGTGAAAATATCTAGTAACTGAGGGAATAATATGTGTGAGGGTACCCCAGGAGAGTTCCAAATGTGTGTGGGTAGAATATATATACCACGGGGGTAAAATTGAAAATAGTTGAAAACATTTTTTTTTTGGATTTAGTCATTTTTCCGGCGTTTATCAGACTTTCAGATAGGGAAAATATCAGTGAGCGTTCCGATTTTAGTTCCAGAGCGATTCGCCCAATGAGACCTGGATATTTCATTGTTTTCATCCAATTTTCTGAATTTTTGAAAATTTCACTTATTTGTGAAAATATCCGCTAAATGAGGGAATAATATGTGTGATGGTACCACAGGAGAATTCCAAATGTGTGTGGGTAGAATATATATCCCACGGGGGTAAAATTGAAAAAAGTTGAAAAAATTTTTGGGGGGGATTTAGCCATTTTTCCAGCGTTTATCAGACTTTCAGATAGGGGAAATGTCAGTGAGCGTTCCGATTTCAGTTCCAGAGCGATTCGCCCAATGAGTCCTTGATATTTCGTCATTTTCAGGCAATTTTCTGAATTTTTGAAAATTTCACTTTTTTGTGAAAATATCTAGTAAATGAGGGAATAATATGTGTAAGGGTACCCCAGGAGAGTTCCAAATGTGTGTGGGTAGAATATATATGCCACGGAGGTAAAATTGAAAAAAGTTAAAAAAAAATTCTTTTTTGGACGTAGTCATTTTTCCGGCGTTTATCTGACTTTCAGATAGGGGAAATGTCAGTGATCGTTCCGATTTCAGTTCCAGAGCGATTCGCCCAATGAGTCTTTGATATTTCGTCGTTTTCAGGCAATTTTCTGAATTTTTGAAAATTTCACTTTTTTGTGAAAATATCCACTAAATGAGGGAATAATATGTGTGAGGGTACCACAGGAGAGTTCAAAATGTGTGTGGGCAGAATATATATCCCACGGGGGAAAAATTGAAAAAAGTTGAAAAAAAATTTTTTTGGACATACTCATTTTTCCGGCGTTTATCAGACTTTCACATAGGGGAAATGTCAGTGAGCGTTCCGATTTCAGTTTCAGAGAGATTCGCCCAATGAGTCCTTGATATTTCGTCGTTTTCAGGCAATTTTCTGGATTTTTGAAAATTTCACTTTTTTGTGAAAATATCCACTAAATGAGTGAATAATATGTGTGAGGGTACCCCAGGAGAGTTCCAAATGTGTGTGGGTAGAATATATATCCCACGTGGATAAAATTGAAAAAAGTTGAAACATTTTTTTTTTGGGATTTAGTCATTTTTCCGGCGTTTATCAGACTTTCAGATAGGGGAAATGTCAGTGAGCGTTCCGATTTCAGTTCCAGAGCGATTCGCCCAATGAGTCCTTGATATTTCGTTATTTTCAGGCAATTTTATGAATTTTTGAAAATTTCACTTTTTTGTGAAAATATCCACTTTATGTGTGAGGGTACCCCAGGAGAGTTCCAAATGTGTGTGGGTAGAATATATATCCCACGGGGTAAAATTGAAAAAAGTTGAAACATTTTTTTGGAGGGGATTTAGTCATTTTTCCGGCGTTTATCAGACTTTCAGATAGGGGAAATGTCAGTGAGCGTTCCGATTTCAGTTCCAGAGCGATTCGCCCAATGAGTCCTTGATATTTAGTCGTTTTCAGCCAATTTTCTGGATTTTTGAAAACTTCACTTATTTGTGAAAATATCCACTAAATGAGTGAATAATATGTGTGAGGGTACCCCAGGAGAGTTCCAAATGTGTGTGGGTAGAATATATATGCCACGGGGGTAAAATTGAAAAAAGTTGAAAAAAATTTTTTTTTGGACTTATGTCATTTTTTCGGCGTTTATCAGACTTTCAGATAGGGGAAATGTCAGTGAGCGTTCCGATTTCAGTTCCAGAGCGATTCGCCCAATGAGTCCTTGATATTTCGTCGTTTTCAGCCAATTTTCAGAATTTTTGAAAATTTCACTTATTTGTGAAAATATCCACTAAATGAGGGAATAATATGTGTGAGGGTACCCCAGGAGAGTTCAAAATGTGTGTGGGTAGAATATATATCCCACGGGGATAAAATTGAAAAAAGTTGAAACATTTTTTTGGGGGGGATTTAGTCATTTTTCCGGCGTTTATCAGACTTTCAGATAGGGGAAATGTCAGTAAGCGTTCCGATTTCAGTTCCAGAGCGATTCGCCCAATGAGTCCTTGATATTTCGTTATTTTCAGCCAATTTTCTGAATTTTTGAAAATTTCACTTTTTGTGAAAATATCCACTAAATGAGTGAATAATATGTGTGAGGGTACCCCAGGAGAGTTCCAAATGTGTGTGGGTAGAATATATATCCCACGGGGATAAAATTGAAAAAAGTTGAAACTCTTTTTTTTTTGGATTTAGTCATTTTTCCGGCGTTTATCAGACTTTCAGATAGGGGAAATGTCAGTGAGCGTTCCGATTTCAGTTCCAGAGCGATTCGCCCAATGAGTCCTTGATATTTCGTTATTTTCAGGCAATTTTATGAATTTTTGAAAATTTCACTTTTTTGTGAAAATATCCACTATATGTGTGAGGGTACCCCAGGAGAGTTCCAAATGTGTTTGGGTAGAATATATATCCCACGGGGTAAAATTGAAAAAAGTTGAAACATTTTTTGGGGGGGATTTAGTCATTTTTCCGGCGTTTATCAGACTTTCAGATAGGGGAAATATTAGTGAGCGTTCCGATTTCAGTTCCAGAGCGATTCGCCCAATGAGTCCTTGATATTTTGTTATTTTCAGGCAATTTTCTGAATTTTTGAAAATTTCACATTTTTGTGAAAATATCCACTAAATGAGGGAATAATATGTGTGAGGGTACCCCAGGAGAGTTCCAAATGTGTGTGGGTAGAATATATATCCCACGGGGTAAAATTGAAAAAAGTTGAAAAAAATTTTTTGGTGGATTTAGTCATTTTTCTGGCGTTTATCAGACTTTCAGATAGGGGAAATGTCCGAGAGCGTTCCGATTTCAGTTCCAGAGCGATCCGCCGGATGGGTCCTTGACATTTCGTCGTTCTCAGGCGATTTTCAGAATTTTTGAAAATTTCACTTTTTTGTGAAAATATCCACTAAATGAGGGAATAATATGTGTGAGGGTACCCCAGGAGAGTTCCAAATGTGTGTGGGTAGAATATATATCCCACGGGGGTAAAATTGAAAAAAGTTGAAAAATTTTTTTTTGGGGATTTAGCCATTTTTCCAGCGTTTATCAGACTTTCAGATAGGGGAAATGTCAATGAGCGTTCCGATTTCAGTTCCAGAGCGATTCGCCAAATGAGTCCTTGATATTTCGTCGTTTTCTGGCAATTTTCTGAATTTTTGAAAATTTCACTTTTTTGTGAAAATATCTAGTAACTGAGGGAATAATATGTGTGAGGGTACCCCAGGAGAGTTCCAAATGTGTGTGGGTAGAATATATATACCACGGGGGTAAAATTGAAAAAAGTTGAAAAATTTTTTTTTTTGGATTTAGTCATTTTTCCGGCGTTTATCAGACTTTCAGATAGGGAAAATATCAGTGAGCGTTCCGATTTTAGTTCCAGAGCGATTCGCCCAATGAGACCTGGATATTTCATTGTTTTCATCCAATTTTCTGAATTTTTGAAAATTTCACTTATTTGTGAAAATATCCACTAAATGAGGGAATAATATGTGTGAGGGTACCACAGGAGAATTCAAAATGTGTGTGGGTAGAATGTATATCCCACGTGGGTAAAATTGAAAAAAGTTAAAAAAAAATTCTTTTTTGGACGTAGTCATTTTTCCGGCGTTTATCAGACTTTCAGATAGGGGAAATGTCAGTGATCGTTCCGATTTCAGTTCCAGAGCGATTCGCCCAATGAGTCTTTGATATTTCGTCGTTTTCAGGCAATTTTCTGAATTTTTGAAAATTTCACTTTTTTGTGAAAATATCCACTAAATGAGGGAATAATATGTGTGAGGGTACCCCAGGAGAGTTCCAAATGTGTGTGGGTAGAATATATATGCCACGGAGGTAAAATTGAAAAAAGTTGAAAAAAAATTATTTTTTTTAACTTACGTCATTTTTTCAGCGTTTATCAGCCTTTCAGATAGGGGAAATGTCAGTGAGCGTTCCGATTTCAGTTCCAGAGCGATTCGCCCAATGAGTCCTTGATATTTCGTCATTTTCAGGCAATTTTCTGAATTTTTGAAAATTTCACTTTTTTGTGAAAATATCTAGTAAATGAGGGAATAATATGTGTGAGGGTACCCCAGGAGAGTTCCAAATGTGTGTGGGTAGAATATATATGCCACGGAGGTAAAATTGAAAAAAGTTGAAAAAAAATTATTTTTTTTAACTTACGTCATTTCTTCAGCGTTTATCAGCCTTTCAGATAGGGGAAATGTCAGTGAGCGTTCCGATTTCAGTTCCAGAGCGATTCGCCCAATGAGTCTTTGATATTTCGTCGTTTTCAGGCAATTTTCTGAATTTTTGAAAATTTCACTTTTTTGTGAAAATATCCACTAAATGAGGGAATAATATGTGTGAGGGTACCACAGGAGAGTTCAAAATGTGTGTGGGCAGAATATATATCCCACGGGGGAAAAATTGAAAAAAGTTGAAAAAAAATTTTTTTGGACATACTCATTTTTCCGGCGTTTATCAGACTTTCACATAGGGGAAATGTCAGTGAGCGTTCCGATTTCAGTTTCAGAGCGATTCGCCCAATGAGTCCTTGATATTTAGTCGTTTTCAGGCAATTTTCTGGATTTTTGAAAATTTCACTTTTTTGTGAAAATATCCACTAAATGAGTGAATAATATGTGTGAGGGTACCCCAGGAGAGTTCCAAATGTGTGTGGGTAGAATATATATCCCACGTGGATAAAATTGAAAAAAGTTGAAACATTTTTTTGGGGGGTTTTAGTCATTTTTCCGGCGTTTATCAGACTTTCAGATAGGGGAAATGTCAGAGAGCGTTCTGATTTCAGTTCCAGAGCGATTCGCCGGATGGGTCCTTGACATTTCGTCGTTCTCATGCGATTTTCAGAATTTTTGAAAATTTCACTTTTTTGTGAAAATATCCACTAAATGAGGGAATAATATGTGTAAGGGTACCCCAGGAGAGTTCCAAATGTGTGTGGGTAGAATATATATCCCACGTGGATAAAATTGAAAAAAGTTGAAACATTTTTTTGGGGGGATTTAGTCATTTTTCCGGCGTTTATCAGACTTTCACATAGGGGAAATGTCAGTGAGCATTCCGATTTCAGTTCCAGAGCGATTCGCCCAATGAATCCTTGATATTTAGTCGTTTTCAGGCAATTTTCTGGATTTTTGAAAACTTCACTTATTTGTGAAAATATCCACTAAATGAGTGAATAATATGTGTGAGGGTACACCAGGAGAGTTCCAAATGTGTGTGGGTAGAATATATATCCCACGGGGATAAAATTGAAAAAAGTTGAAACATTTTTTTTTTTGGATTTAGTCATTTTTCCGGCGTTTATCAGACTTTCAGATAGGGGAAATGTCAGTGAGCGTTCCGCTTTCAGTTCCAGAGCGATTCGCCCAATGAGTCCTTGATATTTCGTTATTTTCAGGCAATTTGATGAATTTTTGAAAATTTCACTTTTTGTGAAAATATCCACTAAATGAGGGAATAATATGCATGAGGGTACCCCAGGAGAGTTCCAAATGTGTGTGGGTAGAATATATATCCCACGGGGTAAAATTGAAAAAAGTTGAAAATTTTTTTGGAGGGGATTTAGTCTTTTTTCCGGCGTTTATCAGACTTTCAGATAGGGGAAATGTCAGTGAGCGTTCCGATTTCAGTTCCAGAGCGATTCGCCCAATGAGTCCTTGATATTTCGTCGTTTTCAGGCAATTTTCAGAATTTTTGAAAATTTCACTTATTTGTGAAAATATCCACTAAATGAGGGAATAATATGTGTGAGGGTGCCCCAGGAGAGTTAAAAATGTGTGTGGGTAGAATATATATCCCACGGGGATAAAATTGAAAAAAGTTGAAACATTTTTTTTTGGGGGATTTAGTCATTTTTCCGGCGTTTATCAGACTTTCAGATAGGGGAAATGTCAGTGAGCGTTCCGATTTCAGTTCCAGAGCGATTCGCCCAATGAGTCCTTGATATTTAGTCGTTTTCAGCCAATTTTCTGGATTTTTGAAAACTTCACTTATTTGTGAAAATATCCACTAAATGAGTGAATAATATGTGTGAGGGTACCCCAGGAGAGTTCCAAATGTGTGTGGGTAGAATATATATGCCATGGGGGTAAAATTGAAAAAAGTTGAAAAAAATTTTTTTTTGGACTTAAGTCATTTTTTCGGCGTTTATCAGACTTTCAGATAGGGGAAATGTCAGTGAGCGTTCCGATTTCAGTTCCAGAGCGATTCGCCCAATGAGTCCTTGATATTTCGTCGTTTTCAGCCAATTTTCAGAATTTTTGAAAATTTCACTTATTTGTGAAAATATCCACTAAATGAGGGAATAATATGTGTGAGGGTACCCCAGGAGAGTTCAAAATGTGTGTGGGTAGAATATATATCCCACGGGGATAAAATTGAAAAAAGTTGAAACATTTTTTTTGGGGGGATTTAGTCATTTTTCCGGCGTTTATCAGACTTTCAGATAGGGGAAATGTCAGTAAGCGTTCCGATTTCAGTTCCAGAGCGATTCGCCCAATGAGTCCTTGATATTTCGTTATTTTCAGCCAATTTTCTGAATTTTTGAAAATTTCACTTTTTGTGAAAATATCCACTAAATGAGGGAATAATATGTGTGAGGGTACCCCAGGAGAGTTCCAAATGTGTGTGGGTAGAATATATATCCCACGGGGATAAAATTGAAAAAAGTTGAAACTCTTTTTTTTTTGGATTTAGTCATTTTTCCGGCGTTTATCCGACTTTCAGATAGGGGAAATGTCAGTGAGCGTTCCGATTTCAGTTCCAGAGCGATTCGCCCCATGAGTCCTTGATATTTAGTCGTTTTGAGCCAATTTTCTGGATTTTTGAAAATTTCACTTTTTTGTGAAAATATCCACTAAATCAGGGAATAATATGTGTGAGGGTACCCCAGGAGAGTTCCAAATGTGTGTGGGTAGAATATATATACAACGGGGTAAAATTGAAAAAAGTTGAAACATTTTTTTTTTGGGGATTCAGTCATTTTTCCGGCGTTTATCAGACTTTCAGATAGGGGAAATGTCAGTGAGCGTTCCGATTTCAGTTCCAGAGCGATTCGCCCAATGAGTCCTTGATATTTTGTCGTTTTCAGCCAATTTTCTGAATTTTTGAAAATTTCACTTATTTGTGAAAATATCCACTAAATGAGGGAATAATATGTGTGAGGGTACCCCAGGAGAGTTCCAAATGTGTGTGGGTAGATTATATATCCCACGGGGGTAAAATCGAAAAAAGTTGAAAAAAATTTTTTTGGGGACTTAGTCATTTTTCCGGCGTTTATCAGACTTTCAGTTAGGGGAAATGTCAGTGAGCATTCTGATTTCAGTTCCAGAGCGTTTCGCCCAATGAGTCCTTGATATTTCGTCGTTTTCAGGCAATTTTCTGAATTTTTGAAAATTTCACTTTTTTGTGAAAATATCCACTAAATGAGGGAATAATATGTGTGAGGGTACCCCAGGAGAGTTCCAAATGTGTGTGGGTAGAATATATATCCCACTGGGGTAAAATTGAAAAAAGTTTAAAAATTTTTTTGGCGGGATTTAGCCATTTTTCCAGCGTTTATCAGACTTTCAGATAGGGGAAATGTCAGTGAGAGTTCCGATTTCAGTTCCAGAGCGATTCGCCCAATGAGTCCTTGATATTTCGTCGTTTTCAGGCAATTTTCTGAATTTTTGAAAATTTCACTTTTTTGTGAAAATATCTATTAAATGAGGGAATAATATGTGTGAGGGTACCCCAGGAGAGTTCCAAATGTGTGTGGGTAGAATATATATGCCACGGGGGTAAAATTGAAAAAAGTTGAAAAAAATTTTTTTTTTTAACTTAAGTCATTTTTTCGGCGTTTATCAGACTTTCAGTTAGGGGAAATGTCAGTGAGCGTTCTGATTTCAGTTCCAGAGCGTTTCGCCCAATGAGTCCTTGATATTTCGTCGTTTTCAGGCAATTTTCTGAATTTTTGAAAATTTCACTTTTTTGTGAAAATATCCACTAAATGAGGGAGTAATATGTGTGAGGGTACCCCGGGAGAGTTCAAAATGTGTGTGGGTAGAATATATATCCCACGGGGGTAAAATTGAAAAAAGTTGAAAAATTTTTTTTTGGGGATTTAGCCATTTTTCCAGCGTTTATCAGACTTTCAGATAGGGGAAATGTCAATGAGCGTTCCGATTTCAGTTCCAGAGCGATTCGCTAAATGAGTCCTTGATATTTCGTCGTTTTCTGGCAATTTTCTGAATTTTTGAAAATTTCACTTTTTTGTGAAAATATCTAGTAACTGAGGGAATAATATGTGTGAGGGTACCCCGGGAGAGTTCAAAATGTGTGTGGGTAGAATATATATCCCACGGGGGTAAAATTGAAAAAAGTTGAAAAATTTTTTTGGGGGGATTTAGCCATTTTTCCAGCGTTTATCAGACTTTCAGATAGGGGAAATGTCAATGAGCGTTCCGATTTCAGTTCCAGAGCGATTCGCTAAATGAGTCCTTGATATTTCATTGTTTTCATCCAATTTTCTGAATTTTTGAAAATTTCACTTATTTGTGAAAATATTCACTAAATGAGGGAATAATATGTGTGAGGGTACCACAGGAGAATTCAAAATGTGTGTGGGTAGAATATATATCCGACGGGGGTAAAATTGAAAAAAGTTAAAAAAAAATTCTTTTTTGGACGTAGTCATTTTTCCGGCGTTTATCAGACTTTCAGATAGGGGAAATGTCAGTGATCGTTCTGATTTCAGTTCCAGAGCGATTCGCCCAATGAGTCTTTGATATTTCGTCGTTTTCAGGCAATTTTCTGAATTTTTGAAAATTTCACTTTTTTGTGAAAATATCCACTAAATGAGGGAATAATATGTGTGAGGGTACCACAGGAGAGTTCCAAATGTGTGTGGGTAGAATATATATCCCACGGGGGTAAAATTGAAAAAAGTTAAAAAAAAATTCTTTTTTGGACGTAGTCATTTTTCCGGCGTTTATCTGACTTTCAGATAGGGGAAATGTCAGTGATCGTTCCGATTTCAGTTCCAGAGCGATTCGCCCAATGAGTCTTTGATATTTCGTCGTTTTCAGGCAATTTTCTGAATTTTTGAAAATTTCACTTTTTTGTGAAAATATCCACTAAATGAGGGAATAATATGTGTGAGGGTACCACAGGAGAGTTCAAAATGTGTGTGGGCAGAATATATATCCCACGGGGGAAAAATTGAAAAAAGTTTAAAAAAAATTTTTTTGGACATACTCATTTTTCCGGCGTTTATCAGACTTTCACATAGGGGAAATGTCAGTGAGCGTTCCGATTTCAGTTTCAGAGCGATTCGCCCAATGAGTCCTTGATATTTAGTCGTTTTCAGGCAATTTTCTGGATTTTTGAAAATTTCACTTTTTTGTGAAAATATCCACTAAATGAGTGAATAATATGTGTGAGGGTACCCCAGGAGAGTTCCAAATGTGTGTGGGTAGAATATATATCCCACGTGGATAAAATTGAAAAAAGTTGAAACTTTTTTTTTTTGGGATTTAGTCATTTTTCTGGCGTTTATCAGACTTTCAGATAGGGGAAATGTCAGAGAGCGTTCTGATTTCAGTTCCAGAGCGATTCGCCGGATGGGTCCTTGACATTTCGTCGTTCTCATGCGATTTTCAGAACTTTTGAAAATTTCACTTTTTTGTGAAAATATCCACTAAATGAGGGAATAATATGTGTGAGGGTACCCCAGGAGAGTTCCAAATGAGTGTGGGTGGAATATATATCCCACGGGGGTAAAATTGAAAAAAGTTGAAAATTTTTTTGGAGGGGATTTAGTCATTTTTCCGGCGTTTATCAGACTTTCAGATAGGGGAAATGTCAGTGAGCGTTCCGATTTCAGTTCCAGAGCGATTCGCCCAATGAGTCCTTGATATTTCGTTATTTTCAGGCAACTTTCTGGATTTTTGAAAATTTCACTTTTTTTGTGAAAATATCCACTAAATGAGGGAATAATATGTGTGAGGGTACCCCAGGAGAGTTCCAAATGTGTGTGGGTAGAATATATATCCCACGGGGTAAAATTGAAAAAAGTTGAAAAATTTTTTTGGGGGGATTTAGTCATTTTTTCGGCGTTTATCACACTTTCAGATAGGGGAAATGTCAGTGAGCGTTCCGATATCAGTTATAGAGCGATTCGCCCAATGAGTCCTTGATATTTCGTCGTTTTCAGCCAATTTTCAGAATTTTTGAAAATTTCACTTATTTGTGAAAATATCCACTAAATGAGGGAATAATATGTGTGAGGGTACCCCAGGAGAGTTCCAAATGTGTGTGGGTAGAATATATATCCCACGGGGATAAAATTGAAAAAAGTTGAAACATTTTTTTTTTTGGATTTAGTCATTTTTACGGCGTTTATCAGATTTTCACATAGGGGAAATGTCAGTGAGCGTTCCAATTTCAGTTCCAGAGCATTTCGCCCAATGAGTCCTTGATATTTAGTCGTTTTCAGGCAATTTTCTGAATTTTTGAAAATTTCACTTTTTAGTGAAAATATCCACTAAATGAGGGAATAATATGTGTGAGGGTACCCCAGGAGAGTTCCAAATGTGTGTGGGTAGGATATATATCCCACAGGGTTAAAATTGAAAAAAGGTTGAAAAATTTTTTTTTTTTGTACTTAGTCATTTTTCCGGCGTTTATCAGACTTTCAGATAGGGGAAATGTCAGTGAGCGTTCCGATTTCAGTTCCACAGCGATTCGCCCAATGAGTCCTTGATATTTAGTCGTTTTCAGGCAATTTTCTGAATTTTTGAAAATTTCACTTTTTTGTGAAAATATCCACTAAATGAGGGAATAATATGTGTGAGGGTACCCCAGGAGAGTTCCAAATGTGTGTGGGTAGAATATATATCCCAAGGGGATAAAATTGAAAAAAGTTGAAACATTTTTTTTTTTGGATTTAGTCATTTTTCCGGTGTTTATCAGACTTTCAGATAGGGTAAATGTCAGTGAGCGTTCCGATTTCAGTTCCAGAGCGATTCGCACAATGAGTCCTTGATATTTCGTTATTTTCAGGAAATTTTCTGAATTTTTGAAAATTTCACTTTTTTGTGAAAATATCCACTAAATGAGGGAATAATATGTGTGAGGGTACCCCAGGAGAGTTCCAAATGTGTGTGGGTAGAATATATATCCCACGGGGTAAAATTGAAAAAAGTTTTAAAAATTTTTTTTTGAGGATTTAGTCATTTTTCCGGCGTTTATCAGACTTTCAGATAGGGGAAATGTCAGAGAGCGTTCCGATTTCAGTTCCAGAGCGATTCGCCCAATGAGTCCTTGATACTTAGTCGTTTTCAGACAATTTTCTGGATTTTTGAAAATTTCACTTTTTTTGTGAAAATATCCACTAAATGAGGGAATAATATGTGTGAGGGTACCCCAGGAGAGTTCCAAATGTGTGTGGGTAGAATATATATCCCACGGGGGTAAAATTGAAAAAAGTTGAAAGAATTTTTTGGGGGGATTTAGTCATTTTTCCGGCGTTTATCAGACTTTCAGAAAGGGGAAATGTCAGTGAGAGTTCCGATTTCAGTTCCAGAGCGATTTGCCCAATGAGTCCTTGATATTTCGTCGTTTTCAGTCAATTTTCTGAATTTTTGAAAATTTCACTTTTTTGTGAAAATATCCACTAAATGAGGGAATAATATGTGTGAGGGTACCCCAGGAGAATTCAAAATGTGTGTGGGTAGAATATATATCCCACGGGGGTAAAATTGAAAAAAGTTGAAAAAAATTTTTTTTTGGACTTAAGTCATTTTTTCGGCGTTTATCAGACTTTCAGATAGGGGAAATGTCAGTGAGCATTCCGATTTCAGTTCCAGAGCGATTCGCCCAATGATTCCTTGATATTTAGTCGTTTTCAGCGAATTTTCTGAATTTTTGAAATTTTCATTTATTTGTGAAAACATCCACTAAATGAGGGAATAATATGTGTGAGGGTACCACAGGAGAATTCAAAATGTGTGTGGGTAGAATATATATCCCACGGGGGTAAAATTGAAAAAAGTTGAAAAAATTTTTTTGGGGGATTTAGTCTTTTTTCCAGCGTTTATCAGACTTTCAGATAGGGGAAATGTCAGTGAGCGTTCCGATTTCAGTTCCAGAGCGATTCGCCCAATGAGTCCTTGATATTTCGTCGTTTTCAGACAATTTTCTGGATTTTTGAAAATTTCACTTTTTTGTGAAAATATCCACTAAATGAGGGAATAATATGTGTGAGGGTACCCCAGGAGAGTTCCAAAGGTGTGTGGGTAGAATCACGGGGGTAAAATTGAAAAAAGTTGAAAAAAATTTTTTTTTGGACTTAAGTCATTTTTTCGCCGTTTATCAGACTTTCAGATAGGGGAAATGTCAGTGAGCGTTCCGATTTCAGTTCCAGAGCGATTCTCCCAATGACTCCTTGATATTTTGTCGTTTTCAGCCAATTTTCTGAATTTTTGAAAATTTCACTTATTTGTGAAAATATCCACTAAATGAGGGAATAATATGTGTGAGGGTAGCCCAGGAGAGTTCCAAATGTGTGTGGGTAGAATATATATCCCACGGGGGTAAAATTGAAAAAAGTTGCAAAAATTTTTTGGGGGGATTTAGTCAATTTTCCGGCGTTTATCAGACTTTCAGTTAGGGGAAATGTCAGTGAGCGTTCCGATTTCAGTTCCAGAGCGATTCGCCCAATGAGTCCTTGATATTTAGTCATTTTCAGCCAAGTTTCTGAATTTTTGAAAATTTCACTTATTTGTGAAAATATCCACTAAATGATGGAATAATATGTGTGAGGGTACCCCAGGAAAGTTCCAAATGTGTGTGGGTAGAATATATATCCCACGGGGGTAAAATTGAAAAAAGTTGAAAAAAATTTTTTTTTGGACTTAGTCTTTTTCCGGCGTTTATCAGACTTTCACATAGTGGAAATGTCAGTGAGCATTCCGATTTCAGTTCCAGAGCGATTTGCCCAATGGGTCCTTGATATTTAGTCATTTTCAGCCAATTTTCTGCATTTTTGAAAATTTCACTTTTTTGTGAAAATATCCACTAAATGAGGGAATAATATGTGTGAGGGTATCCCCGGAGAGATCCAAATGTGTGTGGGTAGAATATATATACCACGGGGGTAAAATTGAAAAAAGTTAAAAAAAAAATTTTTTGGACTTAAGTCATTTTTCCGGCGTTTATCAGACTTTCAGTTAGGGGAAATGTCAGTGAGCGTTCCGATTTCAGTTCCAGAGCGATTCGCCCAATGAGTCCTTGATATTTAGTCGTTTTCATGCAATTTTCTGAATTTTTGAAAATTTCACTTTTTAGTGAAAATATCCACTAAATGAGGGAATAATATGTGTGAGGGTTCCCCAGGAGAGTTCCAAATGTGTGTGGGTAGAATATATATCCCACGGGAGTAAAATTGAAAAAAGTTGAAAAAAATTTTTTGGGGGATTTAGTCATTTTTCCGGCGTTTATCAGACTTTCAAATACGGGAAATGTCAGTGAGCGTTCCGATTTCAGTTTCAGAGCGATTCGCCGGATGGGTCCTTGATATTTCGTCGTTCTCAGGCAATTTTCAGAATTTTTGAAAATTTCACTTTTTTGTGAAAATTTCCACTAAATGAGGGAATAATATGTGTGAGGGTACCCCAGGAGAGTTCCAAATGTGTGTGGGTAGAATATATATCCCACGGGGTAAAATTGAAAAAAGTTGAAAAAATTTTTTTTGGGGATTTAGTCATTTTTCCGGCATTTATCGAACTTTCAGATAGGGGAAATGTCAGTGAGCGTTCCGATTTCAGTTCCAGAGCGATTCGCCCAATGAGTCCTTGATATTTCGTCGTTTTCAGGCAATTTTCTGAATTTTTGAAAATTTCATTTCACTTTTTTGTGAAAATATCCACTAAATGAGGGAATAATATGTGTGAGGGTACCCCAGGAGAGTTCCAAATGAGTGTGGGTGGAATATATATCCCACGGGGGTAAAATTGAAAAAAGTTGAAAAAATTTTTTTTTTTGGACTTAGTCATTTTTCCGGCGTTTATCAGACTTTCACATAGGGGAAATGTCAGTGAGCATTCCGATTTCAGTTCCAGAGCGATTCGCCCAATGAGTCCTTGATATTTAGTCGTTTTCAATCAATTTTCTGGATTTTTGAAAACTTCACTTATTTGTGAAAATATCCACTAAATGAGTGAATAATATGTGTGAGGGTACCCCAGGAGAGTTCCAAATGTGTGTGGGTAGAATATATATCCCACGGGGATAAAATTGAAAAAAGTTGAAACATTTTTTTTTTTGGATTTAGTCATTTTTCCGGCGTTTATCAGACTTTCAGATAGGGGAAATGTCAGTGAACGTTCCGATTTCAGTTCCAGAGCGATTCGCCCAATGAGTCCTTGATATTTCGTTATTTTCAGGCAATTTTCTGAATTTTTGAAAATTTCACTTTTTTGTGAAAATATCCACTAAATGAGGGAATAATATGCGTGAGGGTACCCCAGGAGAGTTCCAAATGTGTGTGGGTAGAATATATATCCCACGGGGTAAAATTGAAAAAAGTTGAAAATTTTTTTGGAGGGGATTTAGTCATTTTTCCGGCGTTTATCAGACTTTCAGATAGGGGAAATGTCAGTGAGCGTTCCGATTTCAGTTCCAGAGCGATTCGCCCAATGAGTCCTTGATATTTCGTTATTTTCAGGCAACTTTCTGGATTTTTGAAAATTTCACTTTTTTTGTGAAAATATCCACTAAATGAGGGAATAATATGTGTGAGGGTACCCCAGGAGAGTTCCAAATGTGTGTGGGTAGAATATATATCCCACGGGGTAAAATTGAAAAAAGTTGAAAAATTTTTTTGGGGGGATTTAGTCATTTTTTCGGCGTTTATCACACTTTCAGATAGGGGAAATGTCAGTGAGCGTTCCGATATCAGTTATAGAGCGATTCGCCCAATGAGTCCTTGATATTTCGTCGTTTTCAGCCAATTTTCAGAATTTTTGAAAATTTCACTTATTTGTGAAAATATCCACTAAATGAGGGAATAATATGTGTGAGGGTACCCCAGGAGAGTTCCAAATGTGTGTGGGTAGAATATATATCCCACGGGGATAAAATTGAAAAAAGTTGAAACATTTTTTTTTTTGGATTTAGTCATTTTTACGGCGTTTATCAGATTTTCACATAGGGGAAATGTCAGTGAGCGTTCCAATTTCAGTTCCAGAGCATTTCGCCCAATGAGTCCTTGATATTTAGTCGTTTTCAGGCAATTTTCTGAATTTTTGAAAATTTCACTTTTTAGTGAAAATATCCACTAAATGAGGGAATAATATGTGTGAGGGTACCCCAGGAGAGTTCCAAATGTGTGTGGGTAGGATATATATCCCACAGGGTTAAAATTGAAAAAAGGTTGAAAAATTTTTTTTTTTTGTACTTAGTCATTTTTCCAGCGTTTATCAGACTTTCAGATAGGGGAAATGTCAGTGAGCGTTCCGATTTCAGTTCCACAGCGATTCGCCCAATGAGTCCTTGATATTTAGTCGTTTTCAGGCAATTTTCTGAATTTTTGAAAATTTCACTTTTTTGTGAAAATATCCACTAAATGAGGGAATAATATGTGTGAGGGTACCCCAGGAGAGTTCCAAATGTGTGTGGGTAGAATATATATCCCACGGGGGTAAAATTGAAAAAAGTTGAAAAAAATTTTTTGGGGGATTTAGTCATTTTTCCGGCGTTTATCAGACTTTCAAATACGGGAAATGTCAGTGAGGGTTCCGATTTCAGTTTCAGAGCGATTCGCCGGATGGGTCCTTGATATTTCGTCGTTCTCAGGCAATTTTCAGAATTTTTGAAAATTTCACTTTTTTGTGAAAATTTCCACTAAATGAGGGAATAATATGTGTGAGGGTACCCCAGGAGAGTTCCAAATGTGTGTGGGTAGAATATATATCCCACGGGGTAAAATTGAAAAAAGTTGAAAAAATTTTTTTTGGGGATTTAGTCATTTTTCCGGCATTTATCGAACTTTCAGATAGGGGAAATGTCAGTGAGCGTTCCGATTTCAGTTCCAGAGCGATTCGCCCAATGAGTCCTTGATATTTCGTCGTTTTCAGGCAATTTTCTGAATTTTTGAAAATTTCATTTCACTTTTTTGTGAAAATATCCACTAAATGAGGGAATAATATGTGTGAGGGTACCCCAGGAGAGTTCCAAATGTGTGTGGGTAGAATATATATCCCATGGGGGTAAAATTGAAAAAAGTTGAAAAATTTTTTTTTTTGGACTTAGTCATTTTTACGGCGTTTATCAGACTTTCAGATAGGGGAAATGTCAGTGAGCGTTCCGATTTCAGTTCCAGAGCGATTCGCCCAATGAGTCCTTGATATTTCGTTTTCAGGCAATTTTCTGAATTTTTGAAAATTTCATTTTTTTGTGAAAATATCCACTAAATGAGGGAATAATATGTGTGAGGGTACCCCAGGAGAGTTCCAAATGTGTGTGGGTAGAATATATATCCCATGGGGGTAAAATTGAAAAAAGTTGAAAAATTTTTTTTTTTGGACTTAGTCATTTTTCCGGCGTTTATCAGACTTTCAGATAGGGGAAATGTCAGTGAGCGTTCCGATTTCAGTTCCAGAGCGATTCGCCCAATGAGTCCTTGATATTTCGTCGTTTTCAGGCAATTTTCTGAATTTTTGAAAATTTAACTTTTTTCGAAAATATCCACTAAATGAGGGAATAATATGTGTGAGGGTACCCCAGGAGAGTTCCAAATGTGTGTAGGTAGATTACATATCCCACGGGGGTAAAATTGAAAAAAATTGAAAAATTTTTTTGGGGGATTTAGTCATTTTTCCGGCATTTAACAGACTTTCAGATAGGGGAAATGTCAGTGAGCGTTCCGATTTCAGTACCAGAGCGATTCGCCCAATGAGTCCTTGATATTTAGTCGTTTTCAGCCAATTTTCTGGATTTTTGAAAATTTTACTTTTTTGTGAAAATATCCACTAAATGAGGGAATAATATGTGTGAGGGTACCCCAGGAGAGTTCCAAATGTGTGTGGGAAGAATATATATCCCACAGGGTTAAAATTGAAAACAGTTGAAAAAATATTTTTTTTAGTACTCAGTCATTTTTCCGATGTTTATCAGACTTTCAGATAGGGGAAATGTCAGTGAGCGTTCCGATTTCAGTTCTAGAGCGATTCGCCCAATGAGTCCTTGATATTTAGTCGTTTTCAGCCAATTTTCAGAATTTTTGAAAATTTCACTTTTTTGTTAAAATATCCACTAAATGAGGGCATAATATGTGTGAGGGTACCCCAGGAGAGTTCCAAATGTGTGTGGGTAGATTATATATCCCACGAGGGTAAAATTGAAAAAAGTTGAAAAAAATTTTTTTTTTGGATTTAGTCATTTTTCCGGCATTTATCAGACTTTCAGATAGGGGAAATGTCAGTGAGCGTTCCAATTTCAGTACCAGACCGATTCGCCCAATGAGTCCTTGATATTTAGTCGTTTTCAGCCAATTTTCTGGATTTTTGAAAATTTCACTTTTTTGTGAAAATATCCACTAAATGAGGGAATAATATGTGTGAGGGTACCCTAGGAGAGATCCAAATGTATGTGAGTAGAATATATATCCCACGGGGGTAAAATTGAAAAGATTTTAAATTTTTTTTGGGGGGGATTTAGTCATTTTTCCGGCGTTTATCAGACTTTCAGATAGGGGAAATGTCAGTGAGCGCTCCGATTTCAGTTCCATAGCGATTCGTCCAATGAGTGCTTGATATTTAGTCGTTTTCAGCCAATTTTCTGGATTTTTGAAAATTTCACTTTTTTGTGAAAATATCCACTAAATGAGGGAATAATATGTGTGAGGGTACCCCAGGAGAGTTCCAAATGTGTGTGGGTAGAATATAAATCCCACGGGGTAAAATTGAAAAAAGTTGAAAAAAAAATTTTTTTGGACTTAGTCATTTTTCCGGCGTTTATCAGACTTTCAGATAGGGGAAATGTCAGTGAGCGTTCCGATTTCAGTTCCAGAGCGAATCGCCCAATGAGTCCTTGATATTTAGTCGTTTTCAGCCAATTTTCTGAATTATTGAAAATTTCACTTTTTTGTGAAAATATCCACTAAATGAGGGAATAAAATGTGTGAGGGTACCCCACGAGAGTTCCAAATTTGTGTGGGTAGAATATATATCCCACGGGGTAAAATTGAAAAAAGTTGAAACAATTTTTTTTTTGGAATTAGTCATTTTTCCGTCGTTTAACAGACTTTCAGATAGCGGAAATGTCAGTGAGCGTTCCGATTTCAGTACCAGAGCGATTCGCCCAATGAGTCCTTGATATTTAGTCGTTTTCAGCCAATTTTCTGGATTTTTGAAAATTTTACTTTTTTTGTGAAAATATCCACTAAATGAGGGAATAATATGTGTGAGGGTACCCCAGGAGAGTTCCAAATGTGTGTGGGTAGAATATATATCCCACGGGGGTAAAATTGAAAAAAGTTTAAAATTTTTTTGGGGGGATTTAGTCATTTTTCCGGCGTTTATCGGACTTTGAGATAGGGGAAATGTCAGTGACCGTTCCGATTTCAGTTCCAGAGCGATTCGCCCAATCAGTCCTTGATATTTCGTCGTTTTCAGGCAATTATCTGAATTTTTGAAAATTTCACTTTTTTGTGAAAATATCCACTAAATGAGGGAATAATATGTGTGAGGGTACCCCAGGAGAGTTCCAAATGTGTGTGGGTAGAATATATATCCCACGGGGGTAAAATTGAAAAAATTTGAAAAATTTTTTTTTCTGGATTTAGTAATTTTTCCGGTATTTATCAGACTTTCAGATAGGTGAAATGTCAGTGAGCATTCCGATTTCAGTACCAGAGGGCTTCGCCCAATGAGTCCTTGATATTTAGTCGTTTTCAGGCAATTTTCTGAATTTTTGAAAATTTTACTTTTTTGTGAAAATATCCACTAAATGAGGGAATAATATGTGTGAGGTTACCCCAGGAGAGTTCCAAATGTGTGTGGGTAGAATATATATCCCACAGGGTTAAAATTGAAAACAGTTGAAAAAATATTTTTTTTACTACTCAGTCATTTTTCCGATGTTTATCAGACTTTCAGATAGGGGAAATGTCAGTGAGCGTTCCGATTTCAGTTCTAGAGCGATTCGCCCAATGAGTCCTTGATATTTAGTCGTTTTCAGCCAATTTTCAGAATTTTTGAAAATTTCACTTTTTTTGTGAAAATATCCACTAAATGAGGGCATAATATGTGTGAGGGTACCCCAGGAGAGTTCCAAATGTGTGTGGGTAGATTATATATCCCACGGGGGTAAAATTGAAAAAAGTTGAAAAAAATTTTTTTTTTGGATTTAGTCATTTTTCCGGCATTTATCAGACTTTCAGATAGGGGAAATGTCAGTGAGCGTTCCAATTTCAGTACCAGACCGATTCGCCCAATGAGTCCTTGATATTTAGTCGTTTTCAGCCAATTTTCTGGATTTTTGAAAATTTCACTTTTTTGTGAAAATATCCACTAAATGAGGGAATAATATGTGTCAGGTTACCCTAGGAGAGATCCAAATGTGTGTGGGTAGAAAATATATCCCACGGGGGTAAAATTGAAAAGATTTTAAATTTTTTTGGGGGGGGATTTAGTCATTTTTCCGGCGTTTATCAGACTTTCAGATAGGGGAAATGTCAGTGAGCGCTCCGATTTCAGTTCCAGAGCGATTCGCCCAATGAGTCCTTGATATTTAGTCGTTTTCAGCCAATTTTCTGGATTTTTGAAAATTTCACTTTTTTTGTGAAAATATCCACTAAATGAGGGAATAATATGTGTGAGGGTACCCCAGGAGAGTTCCAAATGTGTGTGGGTAGAATATATATCCCACGGGGGTAAAATTGAAAAAAGTTGAAAAAAATTTTTTTTGGACTTAGTCATTTTTCCGGCGTTTATCACACTTTCAGATAGGGGAAATGTCAGTGAGCGTTCCGATTTCAGTACCAGAGCGATTCGCCCAATGAGTCCTTGATATTTAATCGTTTTCAGCCAATTTACTGGATTTTTGAAAATGTCACTTTTTTGTGAAAATATCCACTAAATGAGGGAATAATATGTGTGAGGGTACCCCACGAGAGTTCCAAATTTGTGTGGGTAGAATATTTATCCCATGGGGTAAAGTTTAAAAAAGTTGAAACAATATTTTTTTTGGACTTAGTCATTTTTCCGTCGTTTATCAGACTTTCAGAAAGCGGAAATGTCAGTGAGCGTTCCGATTTCAGTACCAGAGCAATTCGCCCAATGAGTCCTTGATATTTAGTCGTTTTCAGCCAATTTTCTGGATTTTTGAAAATTTTACTTTTTTTGTGAAAATATCCACTAAATGAGGGAATAATATGTGTGAGGGTACCCCAGGAGATTTCCAAATGTGTGTGGGTAGAATATATATCCCACGGGGATAAAATTGAAAAAAGTTTAAAATTTTTTGGGGGGGGTTTAGTCATTTTTCCGGCGTTTATCGGACTTTGAGATAGGGGAAATGTCAGTGAGCGTTCCGATTTCAGTTCCAGAGCGATTCGCCCAATCAGTCCTTGATATTTCGTCGTTTTCAGGCAATTTTCTGAATTTTTGAAAATTTCACTTTTTTGTGAAAATATTCACTAAATGAGGGAATAATATGTGTTAGGGTACCCCAGGTGAGTTCCAAATGTGTGTGGGTAGAATATATATCCCACGGGGGTAAAATTGAAAAAAGTTGAAAAAAATTTTTTTTTTGACTTAGTCATTTTTCCGGTGTTTATCAGACTTTCAGATAGGGAAAATGTCAGTGAGCGTTCCGATTTCAACTTTGAGCGATTCGCCCAATGGTTCCTTGATATTTCGTCGTTTTCAGGCAATTTTCTGAATTTTTGAAAATTTCACTTTTTTGTGAAAATATCAACTAAATGAGGGAATAATATGTGTGAGGGTACTCCAGGCAGGAGAGTTTAAAATGTGTGCAGGTAGAAGACAAATCACACGGGGTAAAATTGAAAAAAGTTTAAAAAAATTTTTTTTGGGGGGTTTAAGTCATTTTTCCGGCGTTTATCAAACTTTCAGATAGGGGAAATGTCAGTGAGTGTTCCGATTTCATTTCCAGAGCGAATCGCCCAATGAGTCCTTGATATTTAGTCGTTTTCAGCCAATTTTCTGAATTATTGAAAATTTCACTTTTTTGTGAAAATATCCACTAAATGAGGGAATAATATGTGTGAGGGTACCCCAGGAGAGTTCGAAATGTGTGTGAGTAGAATATATATCCCACGGGGGTAAAATTGAAAAAAGTTGAAAAAAATTTTTTTTTGACTCAGTCATTTTTCCGGCGTTTATCAGACTTTCAGATAGGGGAAATGTCAGTTAGCGTTCCGATTCCAGTTCCAGAGCGATTCGCCCAATGGGTCCTTGATATTTCGTCGTTTTCAGGCAATTTTCTGAATTTTTGAAAATTTCACTTTTTTGTGAAAATATTCACTAAATGAGGGAATAATATGTGTGAGGGTACCCCAGGAGAGTTCAAAATGTGTGTGGGTAGAATATATATCCCACGGGGGTAACATTGAAAAAAGTTGAAAAAATTTTTTTTTTTGGACTTAGTCATTTTTCCGGCATTTATCAGACTTTCAGATAGGGGAAATGTCAGTGAGCGTTCCGATTTCAGTACCAGAGCGATTCGCCCAATGAGTCCTTGATATTTAGTCGTTTTCAGCCAATTTTCTGGATTTTTGAAAACTTCACTTTTTTGTGAAAATATCCACTAAATGAGGGAATAATATGTGTGAGGGTACCCTAGGAGAGTTCCAAATGTGTGTGGGTAGAATATATATCCCACGGGGGTAAAGATGAAAAGAGTTTAAAATTTTTTTGGGCGGGATTTAGTCATTTTTCCGGCGTTTATCAGACTTTCAGATAGGGGAAATGTCAGTGAGCGCTCCCCTTTCAGTTCCAGAGCGATTCGCCCAATGAGTCCTTGATATTTAGTCGTTTTCAGCCAATTTTCTGGATTTTTGAAAATTTCACTTTTTTGTGAAAATATCAACTAAATGAGGGAATAATATGTGTGAGGGTACCCCAGGCAGGAGAGTTCCAAATGTGTGTAGTAGAAGACAAATCCCACGGGGTAAAATTGAAAAAAGTTGAAAAAAATTTTTTTTTGGGGGTTTACGTCATTTTTCCGGCGTTTATCAGACTTTCAGATAGGGGAAATGTCAGTGAGCGTTTCAATTTACGTTCCAGAGCAATTTGCCGTATGGGTCCTTGATATTTCGTCGTTTTCAGGCAATTTTCTGAATTTTTGAAAATTTCTCTTTTTTGTGAAAATATCCACTAAATGAGGGAATAATATGCGTGAGGGTACCCCAGGAGAGTTCCAAATGTGTGTGGGTAAAATATATATCCCACGGTGGTAAAATTGAAAAAAGTTGAAAAAATTTTTTTTTTGGATTTAGTCATTTTTCTGGCATTTATCAGACTTTCAGATAGGGGAAATGTCAGTGAGCGTTCCGATTTCAGTTCCAGAGCGATTCGCCCAATGTGTCCTTGATATTTCATCGTTTTCAGCCAATTTTCTGAAATTTGAAAATTTCACTTTTTTGTGAAAATATCCACTAAATGAGGGAATAATATGTGTGAGGGTACCCCAGGAGAGTTCCAAATGTGTGTGGGTAGAATATATATCCCACGGGGGTAAAATTGAAAAAAGTTGAAAACTTTTTTTTTCGATTTAGTCATTTTTCCGGCGTTTATCAGACTTTCAGATAGGGGAAATGTCAGTGAGCGTTCCGATTTCAGTTCCAGAGCGATTCGCCCAATGAGTCCTTGATATTTAGTCGTTTTCAGCCAATTTTCTGGATTTTTGAAAATTTCACTTTTTTGTGAAAATATCCACTAAATGAGGGAATAATATGTGTGAAGGTACCCCAGGAGAGTTCCAAATGTGTGTGGGTAGAATATAGATCCCACGGGGGTAAAATTGAAAAAAGTTGAAAAATTTTTTGGGGGGGATTTAGTCATTTTTCCGGCGTTTATCAGACTTTCAGATAGGGGAAATGTCAGTGAGCATTCCGATTTCAGTTCCAGAGCGATTCGCCCAATGAGTCCTTGATATTTAGTCGAAATCTGCCAATTTTCTGGATTTTTGAAAATTTCACTTTTTTGTGAAAATATCCACTAAATGAGGGAATAATATGTGTGAGGGTACCCCAGGAGAGTTCCAATTGTGTGTGGGTAGAATATATATCATACGGGGGTAAAATTGAAAAAAGTTGAAAACATTTTTTTTTTGGATTTAGTCATTTTTTCGGCGTTTATCAGACTTTCAGATAGGGGAAATGTCAGTGAGCGCTCCGATTTTAGTTCCAGAGCGATTCGCCCAATGAGTCTTTGATATTTCGTCGTTTTCGGCCAATTTTCAGAATTTTTGAAAATTTTACTTTTTTGTGAAAATATCCACTAAATGAGGGAATAATATGTGTGAGGGTACCCCAGGAGAGTTCCAAATGTGTGTGGGTAGAATATATATCCCACGGGGGTAAAATTGAAAAAAGCTGAAAAAATTTTTGGGGGGATTTAGTCATTTTTCCAGCGTTTATCAGACTTTCAGATAGGGGAAATGTCAGTGAGCGTTCCGATTTCAGTTCCAGAGCGATTCGCCCAATGAGTCCTTGATATTTAGTCGTTTTCAGCCAATTTTCTCGATTTTTGAAAATTTCACTTTTTTGTGAAAATATCCACTAAATGAGGGAATAATATGTGTGAGGGTACCCCAGGAGAGTTCCAAATGTGTGTGGGTAGAATATATATCCCACGGGGGTAAAATTGAAAAAAGTTGAAAAAAATTTTTTTTTGGACTTAGTCATTTTTCCGGCGTTTATCAGACTTTCAGATAGGGGAAATGTCAGTGAGCATTCCGATTTCAGTTCCAGAGCGATTCGCCCAATGAGTCCTTGATATTTCGTCGTTTTCAGCCAATTTTCTGGATTTTTGAAAATTTCACTTTTTTGTGAAAATATCCACTAAATGAGGGAATAATATGTGTGAGGGTACCCCAGGAGAGTTCCAAATGTGTTTGGGTAGAATATATATCCCACGGGGGTAAAATTGAAAAAAGTTGAAATTTTTTTTTTTCGATTTAGTCATTTTTCCGGCGTTTATCAGACTTTCAGATAGGGGAAATGTCAGTGAGCGTTCCGATTTCAGTTCCAGAGCGATTCGCCCAATGAGTCATTGATATTTATTCGAAATCTGCCAATTTTCTGGATTTTTGAAAATTTCACTTATTTGTGAAAATATCCACTAAATGAGGGAATAATATGTGTGAGGGTACCCCAGGAGAGTTCCAAATGTGTGTGGGTAGAATATATATCCCACGGGGGTAAAATTGAAAAAAGTTGAAAACATTTTTTTTGGGGATTTAGTCATTTTTCCGGTGTTTATCAGACTTTCAGATAGGGGAAACGTCAGTGAGCGTTCCGATTTCAGCTCCAGAGCGATTCGCCCAATGAGTCCTTGATATTTAGTCGTTTTCAGACAATTTTCTGGATTTTTGAAAATTTTACTTTTTTGTGAAAATATCCACTTAATGAGGGAATAATATGTGTGAGGGTACCCCAGGAGAGTTCCAAATGTGTGTGGGTAAAGCATATATCCCACAGGGTTAAAATTGAAAAAAGTTGAAAAAAAATTTTTTTTTTGTATTTAGTAATTTTCCGGCGTTTATCACACTTTCAGATAGGGGAAATGTCAGTGAGCGTTCCAATTTCAGTTCCAGAGCGAATCGCCCAATGAGTCCTTGATATTTCGTCGTTTTCAGGCAATTTTCTGAATTTTTGAAAATTTCACTTTTTTGTGAAAATATCCACTAAATGAGGGAATGATATGTGTGAGGGTACCCCAGGAGAGTTCCAAATGTGTGTGGTTAGAATATATATCCCACGGGGGTAAAATTGAAAAAGGTTGAAAACATTTTTTTTTTTGATTTAGTCATTTTTCCGGCGTTTATCAGACTTTCAGATAGGGGAAATGTCAGTGAAT
The DNA here is from genome assembly GCF_046119375.1 of Phyllobates terribilis. Classification (NCBI taxonomy): domain Eukaryota; kingdom Metazoa; phylum Chordata; class Amphibia; order Anura; family Dendrobatidae; genus Phyllobates; species Phyllobates terribilis. Next base: position 14,071,837 of record NW_027362775.1, on the reverse strand, counting down.
GTTCTGATTTCAGTTACAAAGCGAATCGCCCAATGGTTCCTTGATATTTAGTCGTTTTCAGACAATTTTCTGAATTTTTGAAAATTTCACTTTTTTGTGAAAATATCCACTAAATGAGGGAATAATATGTGTGAGGGTACCCCAGGAGAGTTCCAAATGTGTGTTGGTAGAATATATATCCCACGGGGGTAAAATTGAAAAAAGTTAAAAAAAATTTGGGGGGGGATTTAGTCATTTTTCCGGCGTTTATCAGACTTTCAGATAGGGGAAATGTCAGTGAGTGTTCCGATTTCAGTTTCAGAGCGATTCGCCCAATGAGTACTTGATATTTCGTTGAAATCTGCCAATTTTCTTGATTTTTTAAAATTTCACTTATTTGTGTAAATATCCACTAAATGAGGGAATAATATGTGTGAGGGTACCCCAGGAGAGTTCAAAATGTGTGTGGGTAGAATATATATCCCACGAGGGTAAAATTGAAAAAAGTTGAAACATTTTTTTTTTATCGATTTAGTCATTTTTCCAGCGTTTATCAGACTTTCAGATAGGGGAAATTTCAGTAAGCTTTCCGATTTCAGTTCCAGAGCGATTCGCCCAATGAGTCCTTGATATTTAGTCGAAATCTGCCAATTTTCTGGATTTTTGAAAATTTCACTTATTTGTAAAAATATCCACTAAATGAGGGAATAATAAGTGTGAGGGAACCCCAGGAAAATTCCAAATGTGTGTGGGTAGAATATATATCATACGGGGTAAAATTGAAAAAAGTTGAAAAATTTTTGGGGGGGATTTAGACATTTTTCCAGCGTTTATCAGACTTTCAGATATTGGAAATGTCAGTGAGCATTCCGATTTCAGTTCCACAGCGATTCGCCCAATGAGTCCTTGATATTTCGTCGTTTTCAGGCAATTTTCTGAATTTTTGAAAATTTCACTTTTTTGTGAAAATATCCACTAAATGAGGGAATAATATGTGTGAGGGTACCCCAGGAGAGTTCCAAATGTGTTTGGGTAGAATATATATCCCACGGTGGTAGAATTGAAAAAAGTTGAAAACATTTTTTTTTTGGATTTAGTCATTTTTCCGGCATTTATCAGACTTTCAGATAGGGGAAATGTCAGTGAGCGTTCCGATTTCAGTTCCATAGCGATTCGCCCAATGAGTCCTTAATATTTAGTTGTTTTCAGCCAATTTTCTGGATTTTTGAAAATTTCACTTTTTTGTGAAAATATCCACTAAATGAGGGAATAATATGTGTGAGGGTACCCCAGGAGAGTTCCAAATGTGTGTGGGTAGAATATAGATCCCACGGGGGTAAAATTGAAAAAAGTTGAAAAATATTTTTTTTTGGATTTAGTCATTTTTTCCAGTGTTTATCAGACTTTCAGATAGGGGAAATGTCAGTGAGCGTTCCGATTTCAGTTCCAGAGCGATTCGCCCAATGAGTCCTTGATATTTAGTCGTTTTCAGCCAATTTTCTGGATTTTTGAAAATTTCACTTTTTTGTGAAAATATCCACTAAATGAGGGAATAATATGTGTGAGGGTACCCCAGGAGAGTTCCAAATGTGTGTGGGTAGAATATATATCCCACGGGGGTAAAATTGAAAAAAGTTGAAAACATTTTTTGGGAGGATTTAGTCATTTTTCCAGCGTTTATCAGACTTTCAGATAGGGGAAATGTCAGTGAGCGTTCCGATTTCAGTTCCAGAGCGATTCGCCCAATGAGTCCTTGATATTTCGTCGTTTTCAGGCAATTTTCTGAATTTTTGAAAATTTCACTTTTTTGTGAAAATATCCACTAAATGAGGGAATAATATGTGTGAGGGTACCCCAGGAGAGTTCCAAATGTGTTTGGGTAGAATATATATCCCACGGTGGTAAAATTGAAAAAAGTTGTAAAAATTTTTTGGGGGGATTTAGTCATTTTTCCGGCATTTATCAGACTTTCAGATAGGGGAAATGTCAGTGAGCGTTCCGATTTCAGTTCCAGAGCGATTCGCCCAATGAGTCCTTGATATTTAGTCGTTTTCAGCCAATTTTCTGGATTTTTGAAAATTTTACTTTTTTGTGAAAATATCCACTAAATGAGGGAATAATATGTGTGAGGGTACCCCAGGAGAGTTCCAAATGTATTTGGGTAGAATATATATCCCACGGGGGTAAAATTGAAAAAAGTTGAAAACATTTTTTTTTGGGATTTAGTCATTTTTCCAGCGTTTATCAGACTTTCAGATAGGGGAAATGTCAGTGAGCGTTCCGATTTCAGTTCCAGAGCGATTCGCCCAATGAGTCCATGATATTTAGTCGAAATCTGCCAATTTTCTGGATTTTAGAAAATTTCACTTATTTGTGAAAATATCCACTAAATGAGGGAATAATATGTGTGAGGGTACCCCAGGAGAGTTAAAAATGTGTGTGGGTAGAATATATATCCCACGGGGGTAAAATTGAAAAAAGATTAAAAAAAAATTTTTTTGGACTTAGTCATTTTTTCGGCGTTTATCAGACTTTCAGATAGGGGAAATGTCAGTGAGCGTTCCGATTTCAGTTCCAGAGCGTTTCGCCCAATGAGTCCTTAATATTTAGTTGTTTTCAGCCAATTGTCTGGATTTTTGAAAATTTCACTTTTTGTGAATATATCCACTAAATGAGGGAATAATATGTGTGAGGGTACCCCAGGAGAGTTCCAAATGTGTGTGGGTAGAATATAGATCCCACAGGTGTAAAATTGAAAATAGTTGAAAAATTTTTTGGGGGGGATTTAGCCATTTTTCCGGCGTTTATCAGACTTTCAGATAGGGGAAATGTCAGTGAGCGTTCCGATTTCAGTTCCAGAGCGATTCGCCCAATGAGTCCTTGATATTTCGTCGTTTTCAGGCAATTTTCTGAATTTTTGAAAATTTCACTTTTTTGGGAAAATATCCACTAAATGAGGGAATAATATGTGTGAGGGTACCCCAGGAGAGTTCCAAATGTGTGTGGGTAGAATATATATCCCACGGGGGTAAAATTGAAAAAAGTTGAAAACATTTTTTTTTTGGATTTAGTCATTTTTTCCGGCGTTTATCAGACTTTCAGATAGGGGAAATGTCAGTGAGTGTTCCGATTTCAGTTCCAGAGCGATTCGCCCAATGAGTCCTTAATATTTAGTTGTTTTCAGCCAATTTTCTGGATTTTTGAAAATTTCACTTTTTTGTGAAAATATCCACTAAATGAGGGAATAATATGTGTGAGGGTACCCCAGGAGAGTTCCAAATGTGTGTGGGTAGAATATAGATCCCACGGGGGTAAAATTGAAAAAAGTTGAAAAATATTTTTTTTTGGATTTAGTCATTTTTTCCAGTGTTTATCAGACTTTCAGATAGGGGAAATGTCAGTGAGCGTTCCGATTTCAGTTCCAGAGCGATTCGCCCAATGAGTCCTTGATATTTCGTCGTTTTCAGCCAATTTTCTGGATTTTTAAAAGGTTCACTTTTTTGTGAAAATATCCACTAAATGAGGGAATAATATGTGTGAGGGTACCCCAGGAGAGTTCCAAATGTGTGTGGGTAGAATATAGATCCCACGGGTGTAAAATTGAAAAAAGTTGAAAATTTTTTGGCGGGGATTTAGTCATTTTTCCGGCGTTTATCAGACTTTCAGATAGGGAAAATGTCAGAGAGCGTTCCGATTTCAGTTCCAGAGCGATTCACCTAATGAGTCCTTGATATTTCGTCGTTTTCAGCCAATTTTCTGGATTTTTAAAAATTTCACTTTTTTGTGAAAATATCCACTAAATGAGGGAATAATATGTGTGAGGGTACCCCAGGAGAGTTCCAAATGTGTGTGGGTAGAATATAGATCCCACAGGTGTAAAATTGAAAAAAGTTAAAAAATTTTTGGGGGGGATTTAGCCATTTTTCCGGCGTTTATCAGACTTTCAGATAGGGGAAATGTCAGTGAGCGTTCCGATTTCAGTTCCAGAGCGATTCGCCCAATGAGTCCATGATATTTAGTCGAAATCTGCCAATTTTCTGGATTTTAGAAAATTTCACTTATTTGTGAAAATATCCACTAAATGAGGGAATAATATGTGTGAGGGTACCCCAGGAGAGTTAAAAATGTGTGTGGGTAGAATATATATCCCACGGGGGTAAAATTGAAAAAAGATTAAAAAAAAATTTTTTTGGACTTAGTCATTTTTTCGGCGTTTATCAGACTTTCAGATAGGGGAAATGTCAGTGAGCGTTCCGATTTCAGTTCCAGAGCGTTTCGCCCAATGAGTCCTTAATATTTAGTTGTTTTCAGCCAATTTTCTGGATTTTTGAAAATTTCACTTTTTGTGAATATATCCACTAAATGAGGGAATAATATGTGTGAGGGTACCCCAGGAGAGTTCCAAATGTGTGTGGGTAGAATATAGATCCCACAGGTGTAAAATTGAAAATAGTTGAAAAATTTTTTGGGGGGGATTTAGCCATTTTTCCGGCGTTTATCAGACTTTCAGATAGGGGAAATGTCAGTGAGCGTTCCGATTTCAGTTCCAGAGCGATTCGCCCAATGAGTCCTTGATATTTCGTCGTTTTCAGGCAATTTTCTGAATTTTTGAAAATTTCACTTTTTTGGGAAAATATCCACTAAATGAGGGAATAATATGTGTGAGGGTACCCCAGGAGAGTTCCAAATGTGTGTGGGTAGAATATATATCCCACGGGGGTAAAATTGAAAAAAGTTGAAAACATTTTTTTTTTGGATTTAGTCATTTTTTCCGGCGTTTATCAGACTTTCAGATAGGGGAAATGTCAGTGAGTGTTCCGATTTCAGTTCCAGAGCGATTCGCCCAATGAGTCCTTGATATTTCGTCGTTTTCAGCCAATTTTCTGGATTTTTAAAAAGTTCACTTTTTTGTGAAAATATCCACTAAATGAGGGAATAATATGTGTGAGGGTACCCCAGGAGAGTTCCAAATGTGTGTGGGTAGAATATAGATCCCACAGGTGTAAAATTGAAAAAAGTTAAAAATTTTTTGGGGGGGATTTAGCCATTTTTCCGGCGTTTATCAGACTTTCAGATAGGGGAAATGTCAGTGAGCGTTCCGATTTCAGTTCCAGAGCGATTCGCCCAATGAGTCCATGATATTTAGTCGAAATCTGCCAATTTTCTGGATTTTAGAAAATTTCACTTATTTGTGAAAATATCCACTAAATGAGGGAATAATATGTGTGAGGGTACCCCAGGAGAGTTAAAAATGTGTGTGGGTAGAATATATATCCCACGGGGGTAAAATTGAAAAAAGTTAAAAAAAAAATTTTTTTGGACTTAGTCATTTTTCCGGCGTTTATCAGACTTTCAGATAGGGGAAATGTCAGTGAGCATTCCGATTTCAGTTCCAGAGCGATTTGCACAATGAGTCCTTGATATTTAGTCATTTTGAGCCAATTTTCTGAATTTTTGAAAATTTCACTTTTTTGTGAAAATATCCACTAAATGAGGGAATAATATGTGTGAGGGTACCCCAGGAGAGTTCCAAATGTGTTTGGGTAGAATATATATCCCACGGGGGTAAAATTGAAAAAAGTTGAAATTTTTTTTTTTCGATTTAGTCATTTTTCCGGCGTTTATCAGACTTTCAGATAGGGGAAATGTGAGTGAGCGTTCCGATTTCAGTTCCAGAGCGATTCGCCCAATGAGTCATTGATATTTAGTCGAAATCTGCCAATTTTCTGGATTTTTGAAAATTTCACTTATTTGTGAAAATATCCACTAAATGAGGGAATAATATGTGTGAGGGTACCCCAGGAGAGTTCCAAATGTGTTTGGGTAAAGTATATATCCCACAGGGTTAAAATTGAAAAAAGTTGAAAAAAATTTTTTTTTTGTATTTAGTCATTTTTCCGGCGTTTATCACACTTTCAGATAGGGGAAATGTCAGTGAGCGTTCCGATTTCAGTTCCAGAGCGATTCGCCCAATGAGTCCTTGATATTTAGTTGTTTTCAGCCAATTTTCAGCATTTTTGAAAATTTCACTTTTTTGTGAAAATATCCACTAAATGAGGGAATAATATGTGTGAGGGTACCCCAGGAGAGTTCCAAATGTGTGTGGGTAGAATATATATCCCACCGGGGTTAAAATTGAAAAAAGTTGAAAAATTTTTTTGGGGGGATTTATTCATTTTTCCGGCATTTATCAGACTTTCAGATAGGGGAAATGTAAGTGAGCGTTCCGATTTCAGTTCCAGAGCGATTCGCCCAATGAGTCCTTGATATTTAGTCGTTTTCAGCCAATTTTCTGGATTTTTGAAAATTTCACTTTTTTGTTAAAATATCCACTAAATGAGGGAATAATATGTGTGAGGGTACCCCAGGAGAGTTCCAAATGTGTGTGGGTAGAATATATATCCAACGGTGGTAAAATTGAAAAAAGTTGGAAAAATTTTTTTTTTGGACTTAGTCATTTTTCCGGCGTTTATCAGACTTTCAGATAGGGGAAATGTCAGTGAGCGTTCCGATTTCAGTTCCAGATCGATTCGCCCAATGAGTCCTTGATATTTCGTCGTTTTCAGCCAATTTTCTGGATTTTTAAAAAGTTCACTTTTTTGTGAAAATATCCACTAAATGAGGGAATAATATGTGTGAGGGTACCCCAGGAGAGTTCCAAATGTGTGTGGGTAGAATATAGATCCCACGGGTGTAAAATTGAAAAAAGTTGAAATTTTTTGGGGGGGGATTTAGTCATTTTTTCGGCGTTTATCAGACTTTCAGATAGGGAAAATGTCAGTGAGCGTTCCGATTTCAGTTCCAGAGCGATTCACCCAATGAGTCCTTGATATTTCGTAGTTTTCAGCCAATTTTCTGGATTTTTAAAAATTTCACTTTTTTGTGAAAATATCCACTAAATGAGGGAAAAATATGTGTGAGGGTACCCCAGGAGAGTTCCAAATGTGTGTGGGTAGAATATAGATCCCACAGGTGTAAAATTGAAAAAAGTTGAAAAATTTTTTTGGGGGGATTTAGCCATTTTTCCGGTGTTTATCAGACTTTCAGATAGGGGAAATGTCAGTGAGCGTTCCGATTTCAGTTCCAGAGCGATTCGCCCAATGAGTCCTTGATATTTAGTCGAAATCTGCCAATTTTCTGGATTTTTGAAAATTTCACTTATTTGTGAAAATATCCACTAAATGAGGGAATAATATGTGTGAGGGTACCCCAGGAGAGTTAAAAATGTGTGTGGGTAGAATATATATCCCACGGGGGTAAAATTGAAAAAAGTTGAAAGCATTTTTTTTTTGGACTTAGTCATTTTTCCAGCGTTTATCAGACTTTCAGATAGGGGAAATGTCAGTGAGCGTTCCGATTTCAGTTCCAGAGCGATTCGCCCAATGAGTCCTTGATATTTCGTCGTTTTCAGGCAATATTCTGAATTTTTGAAAATTTCACTTTTTTGTGAAAATATCCACTAAATGAGGGAATAATATATGTGAGGGTACCCCATGAGAGTACCAAATGTGTGTGGGAAGAATATAAATCACACAACGGGAAAATTGAAAAAAGTTGAAAATTTTTTTTGGGGGGGATTTAGTCATTTTTCCGGCCTTTATCAGACTTTCAGATAGGGGAAATGTCAGTGAGCATTCCGATTTCAGTTCCAGAGCGATTCGCCCAATGAGTCCTTGATATTTAGTCGTTTTGAACCAATTTTCAGAATTTTTGAAAATTTCACTTTTTTGTGAAAATATCCACTAAATGAGGGAATAATATGTGTGAGGGTACCCCAGGAGAATTCAAAATGTGTGTTGGTAGAATATATCCCACGGGGGTAAAATTGAAAAAAGTTAAAAACATTTTTTTTTTGGATTTAGTCATTTTTCCGGCGTTTATCAGACTATCAGATAGGGGAAATGTCAGTGAGCGTTCCGATTTCAGCTCCAGAGCGATTCGCCCAATGAGTCCTTGATATTTAGTCATTTTCAGGCAATTTTCTGGATTTTTGAAAATTTCACTTTTTTTTTAAAACATCCACTAAATGAGGGAATAATATGTGTGAGGGTACCCCAGGAGAGTTCCAAATGTGTGTGGGTAAAATATATATCCCACCGGGGTTAAAATTGAAAAAAGTTGAAAAATTTTTTTGTGGGGATTTAGTCATTTTTCCGGCATTTATCAGACTTTCAGATAGGGGAAATGTCGGTGAGCGTTCCGATTTCAGTTCCAGAGCGATTCTCCCAATGAGTCCTTGATATTTAGTTGTTTTCAGCCAATTTTCAGCATTTTTGAAAATTTCACTTTTTTGTGAAAATATCCACTAAATGAGGGAATAATATGTGTGAGGGTACCCCAGGAGAGTTCCAAATGTGTGTGGGTAGAATATATATCCCACCGGGGTTAAAAGTGAAAAAAGTTGAAAATTTTTTTTGGGGTGATTTAGTCATTTTTCCTGCATTGATCAGACTTTTAGATAGGGGAAATGTCATTGAGCTTTCCGATTTCAGTTCCAGAGCGATTCGCCCAATGAGTCCTTGATATTTAGTCGTTTTCGGCCAATTTTCTGGATTTTTGAAAATTTCCCTTTTTTGTGAAAATATCCACTAAATGAGGGAATAATATGTGTGAGGGTACCCCAGGAGAGTTCCAAATGTGTGTGGGTAGAATATATATCCCATGGTGGTAAAATTGAAAAAAGTTGAAAAAAATTTTTTTTTGGACTTAGTCATTTTTCCGGCGTTTATCAGACTTTCAGATAGCGGAAATGTCAGTGAGCGTTCCGATTTCAGTTCCAGAGCGATTCGCCCAATGAGTCCTTGATATTTAGTTGTTTTCAGCCAATTTTCAGCATTTTTGAAAATTTCACTTTTTTGTGAAAATATCCACTAAATGAGGGAATAATATGTGTGAGGGTACCCCAGGAGAGTTCCAAATGTGTGTGGGTAGAATATATATATCACCGGGGTTAAAATTGAAAAAAGTTGAAAAATTTTTGGGGTGGATTTAGTCATTTTTCCGGCATTTATCAGACTTTCAGATAGGGGAAATGTCAGTGAGCGTTCCGATTTCAGTTCCAGAGCGATTCGTCCAATGAGTCCTTGATATTTAGTCGTTTTCAGCCAATTTTCTGGATTTTTGAAAATTTCACTTTTTTGTGAAAATATCCACTAAATGAGGGAATAATATGTGTGAGGGTACCCCAGGAGAGTTCCAAATGTGTGTGGGTAGAATACATATCCCACGGGGGTAAAATTGAAAAAAGTTGAAAAAATTTTTGGGGGGGATTTAGTCATTTTTCTGGCGTTTATCAGACTTTCAGATAGGGGAAATGTCAGTGAGCGTTCCGATTTCAGTTCCAGAGCGATTCGCCCAATGAGTCCTTGATATTTAGTTGTTTTCAGCCAATTTTCAGCATTTTTGAAAATTTCACTTTTTTGTGAAAATATAAACTAAATGAGGGAATAATATGTGTGAGGGTACCCCAGGAGTGTTCCAAATGTGTGTGGGTAGAAAATATATCCCACGGGGGTAAAATTGAAAAAAGTTGAAAACATTTTTTTTTTGGATTTAGTCATTTTTTCCGGCGTTTATCAGACTTTCAGATAGTGGAAATGTCAGTGAGTGTTCCGATTTCAGTTCCCGAGCAATTCACCCAATGAGTCCTTGATATTTCATCGTTTTCAGAAAATTTTCTGGATTTTTGAAAATTTCACTTTTTTGTGAAAATATCCACTAAATGAGGGAATAATATGTGTGAGGGTACACCAGGAGAGTTCCAAATGTGTGTGGGTAGAATATATATCCAACGGTGGTAAAATTGAAAAAAGTTGAAAAAATTTTTTTTTTGGACTTAGTCATTTTTCCGGCGTTTATCAGACTTTCAGATAGCGGAAATGTCAGTGAGCGTTCCGATTTTAGTTCCAGAGCGATTCGCCCAATTAGTCCTTGATTTTTCGTTGTTTTTAGCCAATTTTCAGAATTTTTGAAAATTTCACTTTTTTGTGAAAATATCCACTAAATGAGTGAATAATATGTGTGAGGGTACCCCAGGAGAGTTCCAAATGTGTGTGGGTAGAATACATATCCCACAGGGGTTAAAATTGAAAAAAATTGCAAAATTTTTTTGGGGGGATTTAGTCATTTTTCCGGCATTTATCAGACTTTCAGATAGGGGAAATGTCAGTGAGCGTTCCGATTTCAGTTCCAGAGCGATTCGCCCAATGAGTCCTTGATGTTTAGTCGTTTTCAGCCAATTTTCTGGATTTTTGAAAATTTCACTTTTTTGTGAAAATATCCACTAAATGAGGGAATAATATGTGTGAGGGTACCCCAGGAGAGTTCCAAATCTGTGTGGGTAGAATGCATATCCCACGGGGGTAAAATTGAAAAAAGTTGAAAAATTTTTTTGGGGGGATTTAGTCATTTTTCTGGCGTTTATCAGACTTCCAGATAGGGGAAATGTCAGTGAGCGTTCCGATTTCAGTTCCAGAGCGATTCGCTAAATGAGTCGTTGATATTTATTCGTTTTCAGCCAATTTTCTGGATTTTTGAAAATTTCACTTTTTTGTGAAAATATCCACTAAATGAGGGAATAATATGTGTGAGGGTACCCCAGGAGAGTTCCAAATGTGTGTGGGTAGAATGTATATCCCACGGTGGTAAAATTGAAAAAAGTTGAAAAAAATTTTTTTTTGGACTTAGTCATTTTCCCGGCGTTTATCAGACTTTCAGATAGCGGAAATGTCAGTGAGCGTTCCGATTTCAGTTCCAGAGCGATTCGGCCAATGAGTCCTTGATATTTAGTTGTTTTCAGCCAATTTTCAGAATTTTTGAAAATTTCACTTTTTTGTGAAATTATCCACTTAGGGAATAATATGTGTGAGGGTACCCCAGGAGAGTTCCAAATGTGTGTGGGTAGAATATATATCCCACAGGGTTAAAATTGAAAAAAGTTGAAAAATTTTTTTTTTTTCTACTTAGTCATTTTTCCGGCGTTTATCAGACTTTCAGATAGGGGAAATGTCAGTGAGTGTTCAGATTTCAGTTCCAGAGCGATTCGCCCAATGAGTCCTTGATATTTAGCCGTTTTCAGACAATTTTCTGGATTTTTGAAAATTTCACTTTTTTGTGAAAATATCCACTAAATGATGAAATAATATGTGTGAGGGTACCCCAGGAGAGTTCCAAATGTGTGTGGGTAGAATATAGATCCCACGGGGGTAAAATTGAAAAAAGTTGAAAAATTTTTTTTTTTGGATTTAGTGATTTTTCCAGTGGTTATCAGACTTTCAGATAGGGGAAATGTCAGTGAGCGATCCAATTTCAGTTCCAGAGTGATTCGCCCAATGAGTACTTGATATTTAGTCGTTTTCAGCCATTTTTCTGGATTTTTGAAAATTTCACTTTTTTGTGAAAATATCCACTAAATGAGGGAATAATATGTGTGAGGGTACCCCAGGAGAGTTCCAAATGTGTTTGGGTAGAATATATACCACGGGTGTAAAATTGAAAAAAGTAAAAAAAATATTTTTTTTGGACTTAGTCATTTTTCCGGCGTTTATCAGAAGTTCAGATAGGGGAAATGTCAGTGAGCGTTCCGATTTCAGTTCCAGAGCGATTCGCCCAATGAGTACTTGATATTTCGTCGTTTTCAGGCAATTTTCTGAATTTTTGAAAATTTCACTTTTTTGTGAAAATATCCACTAAATGAGGGAATAATATGTGTGAGGGTACCCCAGGAGAGTTCCAAATGTGTGTGGGTAGAATATATATCCCACGGGTGTAAAATTGAAAAGTGTAAAAAAAAATTTTTTTTGGACTTAGTCATTTTTCCGGCGTTTATCAGACTTTCAGATAGGGGAAATGTCAGTGAGCGTTCCGATTTCAGTTCCAGAGCGATTCGCCCAATGAGTCCTTGATATTTAGTCGTTTTCAGCCAATTTTCTGAATTTTTGAAAATTTCACTTTTTTGTGAAAATATCCACTAAATGAGGGAATAATATGTGTGAGGGTACCCCAGGAGAGTTCCAAATGTGTGTGGGTAGAATATATATCCAACGGTGGTAAAATTGAAAAAAGTTGAAAAAATTTTATTTTTTGGACTTAGTAATTTTTCCGGCGTTTATCAGATTTTCAGATGGGGGAAATGTCAGTGAGCGTTCCGATTTCAGTTCCAGAGCGATTCGCCAAAAAAGTCCTTGACATTTAGTCGTTTTCAGCCAATTTTCTGGATTTTTGAAAATTTCACTTTTTTGTGAAAATATCCACTAAATGAGGGAATAATATGTGTGAGGGTACCCCAGGAGAGTTCCAAATGTGTGTGGGTAGAATATACATCCCACGGGGGTAAAATTGAAAAAAGTTGAAAAATTTTTGGGGGGGATTTAGTCATTTTTCTGGCGTTCATCAGACTTTCAGATAGGGGAAATGTCAGTGAGCGTTTCAATTTCAGTTCCAGAGCGATGCGCCCAATGAGTCTTTGATATTTAGTCGTTTTCAGCCAATTTTCTGGATTTTTGAAAATTTCACTTTTTTGTGAAATTATCCACTGAGGGAATAATATGTGTGAGGGTACCCCAGGAGAGTTCCAAATGTGTGTGGGTAGAATATATATCCCACGGAGGTAAAATTAAAAAAAGTTGAAAACATTTTTTTTTGTATTTCGTCATTTTTCCGGCGTTTATCAGACTTTCAGATAGGGGAAATGTCAGTGAGCGTTCCGATTTAAGTTCCAGAGAGATTCGCCCAATGAGTCCTTGATATTTAGTCGTTTTCAGGCATTTTTCTGGATTTTTGAAAATTTCACTTTTTTGTGAAAATATCCCCTAAATGAGGGAATAATATGTGTGAGGGTACCCCAGGAGAGTTCCAAATGTGTGTGGGTAGAATATATATCCCACAGGGTTAAAATTGAAAAAAGTTGAAAATTTTTTTTTTTTCTACTTAGTCATTTTTCCGGCATTTATCAGACTTTTAGATAGGGGAAATGTCAGTGAGTGTTCAGATTTCAGTTCCAGAGCGATTCGCCCAATGAGTCCTTGATATTTAGCCGTTTTCAGACAATTTTCTGGATTTTTGAAAATTTCACTTTTTTGTGAAAATATCCACTAAATGATGAAATAATATGTGTGAGGGTACCCCAGGAGAGTTCCAAATGTGTGTGGGTAGAATATAGATCCCACGGGGGTAAAATTGAAAAAAGTTGAAAAATTTTTTTTTTTGGATTTAGTGATTTTTCCAGTGGTTATCAGACTTTCAGATAGGGGAAATGTCAGTGAGCGATCCAATTTCATTTCCAGAGTGATTCGCCCAATGAGTACTTGATATTTAGTCGTTTTCAGCCAATTTTCTGGATTTTTGAAAATTTCACTTTTTTGTGAAAATATCCACTAAATGGGGGAATAATATGTGTGAGGGTACCCCAGGAGAGTTCCAAATGTGTGTGGGTAGAATATATATCCCACGGGGGTAAAATTGAAAAAAGTTGAAAAAATTTTTTGGGGGATTTAGTCATTTTTCTGGCGTTCATCAGACTTTCAGATAGGGGAAATGTCAGTGAGCGTTTCAATTTCAGTTCCAGAGCGATGCGCCCAATGAGTCTTTGATATTTAGTCGTTTTCAGCCAATTTTCTGGATTTTTGAAAATTTCACTTTTTTGTGAAATTATCCACTGAGGGAATAATATGTGTGAGGGTACCCCAGGAGAGTTCCAAATGTGTGTGGGTAGAATATATATCCCACGGAGGTAAAATTAAAAAAAGTTGAAAACATTTTTTTCTGTATTTAGTCATTTTTCCGGCGTTTATAAGACTTTCAGATAGGGGAAATGTCAGTGAGCGTTCCGATTTAAGTTCCACAGAGATTCGCCCAATGAGTCCTTGATATTTAGTCGTTTTCAGGCATTTTTCTGGATTTTTGAAAATTTCACTTTTTTGTGAAAATATCCACTAAATGAGGGAATAATATGTGTGAGGGTACCCCAGGAGAGTTCCAAATGTGTGTGGGTAGAATATATATCCCACAGGGTTAAAATTGAAAAAAGTTGAAAATTATTTTTTTTTTCTACTTAGTCATTTTTCCGGCGTTTATCAGACTTTCAGATAGGGGAAATGTCAGTGAGTGTTCAGATTTCAGTTACAGAGCGATTCGCCCAATGAGTCCTTGATATTTAGCCGTTCTCAGACAATTTTCTGGATTTTTGAAAATTTCACTTTTTTGTGAAAATATCCACTAAATGATGAAATAATATGTGTGAGGGTACCCCAGGAGAGTTCCAAATGTGTGTGGGTAGAATATAGATCCCACGGGGGTAAAATTGAAAAAAGTTGAAAATTTTTTTTTTTTGGATTTAGTGATTTTTCCAGTGGTTATCAGACTTTCAGATAGGGGAAATGTCAGTGAGCGTTCCGATGTCAGTTCCAGAGCGATTCGCCGGATGGGTCCTTGATATTTCGTCGTTTTCAGGCAATTTTCTGAATTTTTGAAAATTTCACTTTTTTGTGAAAATATCCACTAAATGAGGGAATAATATGTGTGAGGGTACCCCAGGAGAGTTCCAAATGTGTGTAGGTAGAATATATATCCCACGGGGGTAAAATTGAAAAAAGTAAAAAAAATATTTTTTTTGGACTTAGTCATTTTTCCGGCGTTTATCAGACGTTCAGATAGGGGAAATGTCAGTGAGCGTTCCGATTTAAGTTCCAGAGAGATTCGCCCAATGAGTCCTTGATATTTAGTCGTTTTCAGGCATTTTTCTGGATTTTTGAAAATTTCACTTTTTTGTGAAAATATCCCCTAAATGAGGGAATAATATGTGTGAGGGTACCCCAGGAGAGTTCCAAATGTGTGTGGGTAGAATATATATCCCACAGGGTTAAAATTGAAAAAAGTTGAAAATTTTTTTTTTTCTACTTAGTCATTTTTCCGGCATTTATCAGACTTTTAGATAGGGGAAATGTCAGTGAGTGTTCAGATTTCAGTTCCAGAGCGATTCGCCCAATGAGTCCTTGATATTTAGCCGTTTTCAGACAATTTTCTGGATTTTTGAAAATTTCACTTTTTTGTGAAAATATCCACTAAATGATGAAATAATATGTGTGAGGGTACCCCAGGAGAGTTCCAAATGTGTGTGGGTAGAATATAGATCCCACGGGGGTAAAATTGAAAAAAGTTGAAAAATTT
This sequence comes from Phyllobates terribilis, assembly GCF_046119375.1. Classification (NCBI taxonomy): domain Eukaryota; kingdom Metazoa; phylum Chordata; class Amphibia; order Anura; family Dendrobatidae; genus Phyllobates; species Phyllobates terribilis. The sequence goes on along the minus strand of NW_027362775.1, from coordinate 14,056,693 downwards.
TTTTTTTTGGATTTAGTGATTTTTCCAGTGGTTATCAGACTTTCAGATAGGGGAAATGTCAGTGAGCGATCCAATTTCATTTCCAGAGTGATTCGCCCAATGAGTACTTGATATTTAGTCGTTTTCAGCCAATTTTCTGGATTTTTGAAAATTTCACTTTTTTGTGAAAATATCCACTAAATGGGGGAATAATATGTGTGAGGGTACCCCAGGAGAGTTCCAAATGTGTGTGGGTAGAATATATATCCCACGGGGGTAAAATTGAAAAAAGTTGAAAAAATTTTTGGGGGGATTTAGTCATTTTTCTGGCGTTCATCAGACTTTCAGATAGGGGAAATGTCAGTGAGCGTTTCAATTTCAGTTCCAGAGCGATGCGCCCAATGAGTCTTTGATATTTAGTCGTTTTCAGCCAATTTTCTGGATTTTTGAAAATTTCACTTTTTTGTGAAATTATCCACTGAGGGAATAATATGTGTGAGGGTACCCCAGGAGAGTTCCAAATGTGTGTGGGTAGAATATATATCCCACGGAGGTAAAATTAAAAAAAGTTGAAAACATTTTTTTTTGTATTTAGTCATTTTTCCGGCGTTTATAAGACTTTCAGATAGGGGAAATGTCAGTGAGCGTTCCGATTTAAGTTCCACAGAGATTCGCCCAATGAGTCCTTGATATTTAGTCGTTTTCAGGCATTTTTCTGGATTTTTGAAAATTTCACTTTTTTGTGAAAATATCCACTAAATGAGGGAATAATATGTGTGAGGGTACCCCAGGAGAGTTCCAAATGTGTGTGGGTAGAATATATATCCCACAGGGTTAAAATTGAAAAAAGTTGAAAATTTTTTTTTTTTTCTACTTAGTCATTTTTCCGGCGTTTATCAGACTTTCAGATAGGGGAAATGTCAGTGAGTGTTCAGATTTCAGTTACAGAGCGATTCGCCCAATGAGTCCTTGATATTTAGCCGTTCTCAGACAATTTTCTGGATTTTTGAAAATTTCACTTTTTTGTGAAAATATCCACTAAATGATGAAATAATATGTGTGAGGGTACCCCAGGAGAGTTCCAAATGTGTGTGGGTAGAATATATATCCCACGGGTGTAAAATTGAAAAGTGTAAAAAAAAATTTTTTTTGGACTTAGTCATTTTTCCGGCGTTTATCAGACTTTCAGATAGGGGAAATGTCAGTGAGCATGCCGATTTCAGTTCTAGAGTGATTCGCCCAATGAGTCCTTGATATTTAGTCGTTTTCAGCCAATTTTCTGGATTTTTGAAAATGTCACTTTTTTGTGAAAATATCCACTAAATGATGAAATAATATGTGTGAGGGTACCCCAGGAGAGTTCCAAATGTGTGTGGGTAGAATATATATCCCACGGGGGTAAAATTGAAAAAAGTTGAAAACATTTTTTTTTGGATTTAGTCATTTTTCCGGCGTTTATCAGACTTTCAGATAGGGGAAATGTCAGTGAGCGTTCCGATTTCAGTTCCAAAGCGATGCGCCAAATGAGTCCTTGATATTTCGTCGTTTTCAGGCAATTTTGTGAATTTTTGAAAATGTCACTTTTTTTGTGAAAATATCCACTAAATGAGGGAATAATATGTGTGAGGGTACCCCAGGAGAGTTCCAAATGTGTGTGGGTAGAATATATATCCCTCCAGGGTAAAATTGAAAAAAGTTGAAAAAAATTTTTTTTTGGACGTAGTGATTTTTCTGGCGTTTATCAGACTTTCAGATAGGGGAAATGTCAGTGAGCGTTCCGATGTCAGTTCCAGAGCGATTCGCCGGATGGGTCCTTGATATTTCGTCGTTTTCAGGCAATTTTCTGAATTTTTGAAAATTTCACTTTTTTGTGAAAATATCCACTAAATGAGGGAATAATATGTGTGAGGGTACCCCAGGAGAGTTCCAAATGTGTGTGGGTAGAATATATATCCCACGGGGGTAAAATTGAAAAAAGTTGAAAAAATTTTTTTGGGTGGGATTTAGTCATTTTTCCGGCGTTTATCAGACTTTCAGATAGGGGAAATGTCAGTGAGTGTTCAGATTTCAGTTCCAGAGCGATTCGCCCAATGAGTCCTTGATATTTAGCCGTTTTCAGACAATTTTCACGATTTTTGAAAATTTCACTTTTTTGTGAAAATATCCACTAAATGATGAAATAATGTGTGTGAGGATACCCCAGGAGAGTTCCAAATGTGTGTGGGTAGAATATAGATCCCACGGGGGTAAAATTGAAAAAAGTTGAAAAATTTTTTTTTTGGGATTTAGTGATTTTTCCAGTGGTTATCAGACTTTCAGATAGGGGAAATGTCAGTGAGCGATCCAATTTCAGTTCCAGAGTGATTTGCCCAATGAGTACTTGATATTTAGTCGTTTTCAGCCATTTTTCTGGATTTTTGAAAATTTCACTTTTTTGTGAAAATATCCACTAAATGAGGGAATAATATGTGTGAGGGTACCCCAGGAGAGTTCCAAATGTGTGTGGGTATAATATATATCCCACGGGAGTAAAATCGAAAAAAGTAAAAAAAATATTTTTTTTGGACTTAGTCATTTTTCCGGCGTTTATCAGACGTTCAGAGAGGGGAAATGTCAGTGAGAATTCCGATTTCACTTCCAGAGCGATTCGCCCAATGAGTACTTGATATTTCGTCGTTTTCAGGCAATTTTCTGAATTTTTGAAAATTTTTCTTTTTTGTGAAAATATCCACTAAATGAGGGAATAATATGTGTGAGGGTACCCCAGGAGAGTTCCAAATGTGTGTGGGTAGAATATATATCCCACAGGGTTAAAATTGAAAAAAGTTGAAAAAATTTTTTTTTAGACTTAGTCATTTTTCCGGCGTTTATCAGACTTTCGGATAGGGGAAGTGTCAGTGAGTGTTCCGATTTCAGTTCCAGAGCGATTCGCCCAATGAGTCCTTGATATTTAGTCGTTTTTAGACAATTTCCTGGATTTTTGAAAATTTCACTTTTTTGTGAAAATATCCACTAAATGACGCAATAATATGTGTGAGGGTACCCAAGGAGAGTTCCAAATGTGTGTGGGTAGAATATATATCCCACAGGGTTAAAATTGAAAAAAGTTGAAAAACATTTTTTTTTTGTTCTTAGTCATTTTTCCGGCGTTTATCAGACTTTCAGTTAGCGGAAATGTCAGTAAGCGTTCTGATTTCAGATCCAGAGTGATTCGCCGGATGAGTCCTTGATATTTCGTCGTTTTCAGGCAATTTTGTCAATTTTTGAAAATTTCACTTTTTTTGTGAAAATATCCACTAAATGAGGGAATAATATGTAAGAGGGTACCCCAGGAGAGTTCCAAATGTGTGTGGGTAGAATATAGATCCCACGGGGGTAAAATTGAAAAAATTTGAAAACATTTTTTTTTTGGATTTAGTCATTTTTCCGGCGTCTATCAGACTTTCAGTTAGGGGAAATGTCAGTGAGCGTTCCGATTTCAGTTCCAGAGCGATTCGCCCATTGAGTACTTGATATTTAGTCGTTTTCAGCCAATTTTCTGGATTTTTGAAAATTTCACTTTTTTGTGAAAATATCCACTAAATGAGGGAATAATATGTGTGAGGGTACCCCAGGAGAGTTCCAAATGTGTGTGGGTAGAATATAAATCCCACCTGGGTAAAATTGAAAAAAGTTGAAAAAAATTTTTTTTTGGACTTAGTCATTTTTCCGGCGTTTATCAGACTTTCAGTTAGCGGAAATGTCAGTAAGCGTTCTGATTTCAGATCCAGAGCTATTCGCCGGATGAGTCCTTGATATTTCCTCTATTTCAGGCAATTTTCAGAATTTTTGAAAATTTCACTTTTTTGTGAAAATATCCACTAAATGAGGGAATAATATGTGTGAGGGTACCCCAGGAGAGTTCCAAATGAGTGTGGGTAGAATATATATCCCACGGGGGTAAAATTGAAAAAAGTTGAAAAAATTTTTTGGGGGGATTTAGTCATTTTTCCGGCGTTTATCAGACTTTCAGTTAGCGGAAATGTCAGTAAGCGTTCCGATTTCAGATCCAGAGCGATTCGCCGGATGAGTCCTTGATATTTCGTCGTTTTCAGACAATTTTCTGAATTTTTGAAAATTTCACTTTTTTGTGAAAATATCCACTAAATGAGGGAATAATATGTGAGAGGGTACCCCAGGAGAGTTCCAAATGTGTGTGGGTAGAATTTATATCACATGGGGGTAAAATTGAAAAAAGTTAAAAAAAATTTTTTGGGGGGGATTTAGTCATTTTTCCGGCGTTTATCAGACTTTCAGATAGGGGAAATGTCAGTGAGCATTCCGATTATAGTTCCAGAGCGATTCGCACAATGAGTCCTTGATTTTCAGTCGTTTTCAGCCAATTTTCTGGATTTTTCAAAATTTCACTTTTTTGTGAAAATATCCACTAAATGAGGGAATAATATGTGTGAGGGTACCCCAGGAGAGTTCCAAATGTGTTTGGGTAGAATATATATCCCACTGGGGTAAAATTGAAAAAAGTTGAAAACATTTTTTTTTTGGACTTAGTCATTTTTTCGGCATTTATCAGACTTTCAGATAGCGGAAATGTCAGTGAGCGTTCCGATTTCAGTTCCAGAGCGATTCGCCGGATGGGTCCTTGATATTTCGTCGTTTTCAGGCAATTTTCTGAATTTTTGAAAATTTCACTTTTTTGTTAAAATATCCACTAAATGACGAAATAATATGTGTGAGGGTACCCCAGGAGAGTTCCAAATGTGTGTGGGTAGAATATATATCCCACAGGGTTAAAATTGAAAAAAGTTGAAAAACATTTTTTTTTTGTTCTTAGTCATTTTTCCGGTGTTTATCAGACTTTCAGTTAGCGGAAATGTCAGTAAGCGTTCTGATTTCAGATCCAGAGCGATTCGCCGGATGAGTCCTTGATATTTCGTCGATTTCAGGCAATTTTCTGAATTTTTGAAAATTTCACTTTTTTGTGAAAATATCCACTAAATGAGGGAATAATATGTGTGAGGGTACCCCAGGAGAGTTCCAAATGTGTGTGGGTAGAATATATATCCCACGGGGGTAAAATTGAAAAAAGTTGAAAAATTTTTTTTTTTGGATTTAGTCATTTTTCCGGCGTTTATCAGACTTTCAGATAGGGGAAATGTCAGTGAGCGTTCCGATTTCAGTTCCAAAGCGATTCGCCCAATGAGTCCTTGATATTTCGTCGTTTTCAGGCAATTTTGTGAATTTTTGAAAATTTCACTTTTTTTGTGACAATATCCACTAAATGAGGGAATAATATGTGTGAGGGTACCCCAGAAGAGTTCCAAATGTGTGTGGGTAGAATATATATCACATGGGGGTAAAATTGAAAAAAGTTTAAAAAAAATTTTTTTTGGACTTAGTCATTTTTCCGGCGTTTATCAGACTTTCAGTTAGCGGAAATGTCAGTAAGCGTTCTGATTTCAGATCCAGAGCGATTCGCCGGATGAGTCCTTGATATTTCCTCTATTTCAGGCAATTTTCAGAATTTTTGAAAATTTCACTTTTTTGTGAAAATATCCACTAAATGAGGGAATAATATGTGTGAGGGTACCCCAGGAGAGTTCCAAATGAGTGTGGGTAAAATATATATCCCACGGGGGTAAAATTGAAAAAAGTTGCAAAAATTTTTTTGGGGGATTTAGTCATTTTTCCGGCGTTTATCAGACTTTCAGTTAGCGGAAATGTCAGTAAGCGTTCCGATTTCAGATCCAGAGCGATTCGCCGGATGAGTCCTTGATATTTCGTCTTTTTCAGACAATTTTCAGAATTTTTGAAAATTTCACTTTTTTGTGAAAATATCCACTAAATGAGGGAGTAATATGTGTGAGGGTACCCCAGGAGAGTTCCAAATGTGTGTGGGTAGAATATATATCCCACCGGGGTAAAATTGAAAAAAGTTGAAAAAAATTTTTTTTTGGACTTAGTCATTTTTCCGGCGTTTATCAGACTTTCAGATAGGGGAAATGTCAGTGAGCGTTCCGATTTCAGTTCCAGAGCGATTCGCCCAATGAGTACTTGATATTTAGTCGTTTTCAGCCAATTTTCTGGATTTTTGAAAATTTCACTTTTTTGTGAAAATATCCACTAAATGAGGGAATAATATGTGTGAGGGTACCCCAGGAGAGTTCCAAATGTGTGTGGGTAGAATATATATCCCACGGGGGTAAAATTGAAAAAAGTTGAAAATTTTTTTTTTTTTTATTTAGTGATTTTTCCGGCGTTTATCAGACTTTCAGATACGGGAAATGTCAGTGAGCGTTTCGATTTCAGTTCCAGAGCGATTCGCCCAATGAGTCCTTGATATTTCGTCGTTTTCAGGCAACTTTCTGAATTTTTGAAAATTTCACTTTTTTGTGAAAATATCCACTAAATGAGGGAATAATATGTGTGAGGGTATCCCAGGAGAGTTCCAAATGTGTGTGGGTCGAATGTATATCCCACGGGGGTAAAATTGAAAACTGTTGAAAAAAAAATTGGGGGGGGGATGTAGTCATTTTTCCGGCGTTTATCAGACTTTCAGAAAGGGGAAATGTCAGTGAGCATTCTGATTTCAGTTCCAGAGCGATTCTCCCAATGAGTCATTGATATTTCGTCGTTTTCAGCCAATTTTGTGAATTTTTGAAAATTTCACTTTTTTTGTGAAAATATCCACTAAATGAGGGAATAATATGTGTGAAGGTACCCCAGGAGAGTTCCAAATGTGTGTGGGTAGAATATATATCACACGGGGGTAAAATTGAAAAAAGTTGAAACATTTTTTTTTTTGATTTAGTCATTTTTCCGGCGTTTATCAGACTTTCAGATAGGGGAAATGTCAGTGAGCATACCGATTTCAGTTCCAGAGCGATTCGCCCAATGAGTCCTTGATATTTTGTCGTTTTCAGGCAATTTTCAGAATTTTTGAAAATTTCACTTTTTTGTGAAAATATCCACTAAATGAGGGAATAAAATGTGTGAGGGTACCCCAGGAGAGTTCCAAATGTGTGTGGGTAGAATATATATCCCACGGGGGAAAAATGTAAAAAAGTTGAAAAAATTTTTTTTTTGGACTTAAGTTATTTTTTCAGCGTTTATCAGACTTTCAGAGAGCGGAAATGTCAGTGAGCGTTCCAATTTCAGTTACAGAGCGATTCGCCCAATGAGTCCTTGATATTTCGTCGTTTTCAGGCAATTTTCAGAATTTTTGAAAATTTCACTTTTTTGTGAAAATATCCACTAAATGAGGGAATAATATGTGTGAGGGTACCCCAGGAGAGTTCCAAATGTGTGTGGGTAGAATATATATCCCACGGGGGTAAAATTGAAAAAAGTTTAAAAAAAATTTTTTTTGGACTTAGTCATTTTTCCGGCTTTTATCAGACTTTCAGATAGGGGAAATGTCAGTGAGCATTACGATTTCAGTTCCAGAGCGATTCGCCCAATGAGTCCTTGATATTTAGTCGTTTTTAGCCAATTTTCTGGAATTTTGAAAATTTCACTTTTTTGTGAAAAGATTCACTAAATGAGGGAATAATATGTGTGAGGGTACCCCAGGAGAGTTCCAAATGTGTGTGGGTAGAATATATATCCCACGGGGGTAAAATTGAAAAAAGTTGAAAAAATTTTTTTTTTGGACTGTCATTTTTCCGACGTTTATCAGACTTTCCAAAATGGGAAATGTCAGTGAGCATTCCAATTTCAGTTCCAGAGCGATTCGCCCTATGAGTCCTTGATATTTAGTCGTTTTCAGCCAATTTTCTGGATTTTTGAAAATTTCACTTTTTTGTGAAAATATCCACTAAATGAGGGAATAATATGTGTGAGGGTACCCCAGGAGAGTTCCAAATGTGTGTGTGTAGAATATATATCCGACGGGGGTAAAATTGAAAAAAGTTGAAAAAAATATTTTTTTGGCCTGTCATTTTTCTGACGTTTATCAGACTTTCAGATAGGGGAAATGTCAGTGAGCGTTCCGATTTCAGTTCCAGAGCGATTCGCCCAATGAGTCCTTGATATTTAGTCGTTACAAGCCAATTTTCTGGATTTTTGAAAATTTCACTTTTTTGTGAAAATATCCACTAAATGAGGGAATAATATGTGTGAGCCTACGCCAGGAGAGTTACAAATGTGTGTGTGGAGAATATATATCCAACGGGGGTAAAATTGAAAAAAGTTGACAAAAAATTTTTTTTAGACTTAGTCATTGTTCTGGCGTTTATCAGACTTTCAGATAGGGGAAATGTCAGTGAGCATTCCGATTTCAGTTCTAGAGCGATTCGCCCAATGAGTACTCAATATTTAGTCGTTTTCAGCCAATTTTCTGGATTTTTGAAAATTTCACTTTTTTGTGAAAATATCCACTAAATGAGGGAATAATATGTGTGAGGGTACCCCAGGAGAGTTCCAAATGTGTGTGGGTAGAATATATATCCCACGGGGGTAAAATTGAAAAAAGTTGAAAAATTTTTTTTTTTGGATTTAGTCATTTTTCCGGCGTTTATCAGACTTTCAGATACGGGAAATGTCAGTGAGCGTTTCGATTTCAGTTCCAGAGCGATTCGCCCAATGAGTCCTTGATATTTCGTCGTTTTCAGGCAACTTTCTGAATTTTTGAAAATTTCACTTTTTTGTGAAAATATCCACTAAATGAGGGAATAATATGTGTGAGGGTATCCCAGGAGAGTTCCAAATGTGTGTGGGTCGAATGTATATCCCACGGGGGTAAAATTGAAAACTGTTGAAAAAAAAATTTGGGGGGGGGATGTAGTCATTTTTCCGGCGTTTATCAGACTTTCAGAAAGGGGAAATGTCAGTGAGCATTCTGATTTCAGTTCCAGAGCGATTCTCCCAATGAGTCATTGATATTTCGTCGTTTTCAGCCAATTTTGTGAATTTTTGAAAATTTCACTTTTTTTGTGAAAATATCCACTAAATGAGGGAATAATATGTGTGAAGGTACCCCAGGAGAGTTCCAAATGTGTGTGGGTAGAATATATATCACACGGGGGTAAAATTGAAAAAAGTTGAAACATTTTTTTTTTTGATTTAGTCATTTTTCCGGCGTTTATCAGACTTTCAGATAGGGGAAATGTCAGTGAGCATACCGATTTCAGTTCCAGAGCGATTCGCTCAATGAGTCCTTGATATTTTGTCGTTTTCAGGCAATTTTCAGAATTTTTGAAAATTTCACTTTTTTGTGAAAATATCCACTAAATGAGGGAATAAAATGTGTGAGGGTACCCCAGGAGAGTTCCAAATGTGTGTGGGTAGAATATATATGCCACGGGGGAAAAATGTAAAAAAGTTGAAAAAATTTTTTTTTTGGACTTAAGTTATTTTTTCAGCGTTTATCAGACTTTCAGAGAGCGGAAATGTCAGTGAGCGTTCCAATTTCAGTTACAGAGCGATTCGCCCAATGAGTCCTTGATATTTCGTCGTTTTCAGGCAATTTTCAGAATTTTTGAAAATTTCACTTTTTTGTGAAAATATCCACTAAATGAGGGAATAATATGTGTGAGGGTACCCCAGGAGAGTTCCAAATGTGTGTGGGTAGAATATATATCCCACGGGGGTAAAATTGAAAAAAGTTTAAAAAAAATTTTTTTTGGACTTAGTCATTTTTCCGGCTTTTATCAGACTTTCAGATAGGGGAAATGTCAGTGAGCATTACGATTTCAGTTCCAGAGCGATTCGCCCAATGAGTCCTTGATATTTAGTCGTTTTTAGCCAATTTTCTGGAATTTTGAAAATTTCACTTTTTTGTGAAAAGATTCACTAAATGAGGGAATAATATGTGTGAGGGTACCCCAGGAGAGTTCCAAATGTGTGTGGGTAGAATATATATCCCACGGGGGTAAAATTGAAAAAAGTTGAAAAAAATTTTTTTTTGGACTGTCATTTTTCCGACGTTTATCAGACTTTCCAAAATGGGAAATGTCAGTGAGCATTCCAATTTCAGTTCCAGAGCGATTCGCCCTATGAGTCCTTGATATTTAGTCGTTTTCAGCCAATTTTCTGGATTTTTGAAAATTTCACTTTTTTGTGAAAATATCCACTAAATGAGGGAATAATATGTGTGAGGGTACCCCAGGAGAGTTCCAAATGTGTGTGGGTAGAATATATATCCCACGGGGGTAAAATTGAAAAAAGTTGAAAAAAATTTTTTTTTGGACTGTCATTTTTCCGACGTTTATCAGACTTTCCAAAATGGGAAATGTCAGTGAGCATTCCAATTTCAGTTCCAGAGCGATTCGCCCTATGAGTCCTTGATATTTAGTCGTTTTCAGCCAATTTTCTGGATTTTTGAAAATTTCACTTTTTTGTGAAAATATCCACTAAATGAGGGAATAATATGTGTGAGGGTACCCCAGGAGAGTTCCAAATGTGTGTGTGTAGAATATATATCCGACGGGGGTAAAATTGAAAAAAGTTGAAAAAAATATTTTTTTGGCCTGTCATTTTTCTGACGTTTATCAGACTTTCAGATAGGGGAAATGTCAGTGAGCGTTCCGATTTCAGTTCCAGAGCGATTCGCCCAATGAGTCCTTGATATTTAGTCGTTACAAGCCAATTTTCTGGATTTTTGAAAATTTCACTTTTTTGTGAAAATATCCACTAAATGAGGGAATAATATGTGTGAGCGTACGCCAGGAGAGTTACAAATGTGTGTGTGGAGAATATATATCCAACGGGGGTAAAATTGAAAAAAGTTGACAAAAAATTTTTTTTAGACTTAGTCATTGTTCTGGCGTTTATCAGACTTTCAGATAGGGGAAATGTCAGTGAGCATTCCGATTTCAGTTCTAGAGCGATTCGCCCAATGAGTACTCAATATTTAGTCGTTTTCAGCCAATTTTCTGGATTTTTGAAAATTTCACTTTTTTGTGAAAATATCCACTAAATGAGGGAATAATATGTGTGAGGGTACCCCAGGAGAGTTCCAAATGTGTGTGGGTAGAATATATATCCCACGGGGGTAAAATTGAAAAAAGTTGAAAAATTTTTTTTTTTGGATTTAGTCATTTTTCCGGCGTTTATCAGACTTTCAGATACGGGAAATGTCAGTGAGCATTTCGATTTCAGTTCCAGAGCGATTCGCCCAATGAGTCCTTGATATTTCGTCGTTTTCAGGCAACTTTCTGAATTTTTGAAAATTTCACTTTTTTGTGAAAATATCCACTAAATGAGGGAATAATATGTGTGAGGGTATACCAGGAGAGTTCCAAATGTGTGTGGGTCGAATGTATATCCCACGGGGGTAAAATTGAAAACTGTTGAAAAAAAAATTTGGGGGGGGGATGTAGTCATTTTTCCGGCGTTTATCAGACTTTCAGAAAGGGGAAATGTCAGTGAGCATTCTGATTTCAGTTCCAGAGCGATTCTCCCAATGAGTCATTGATATTTCGTCGTTTTCAGCCAATTTTGTGAATTTTTGAAAATTTCACTTTTTTTGTGAAAATATCCACTAAATGAGGGAATAATATGTGTGAAGGTACCCCAGGAGAGTTCCAAATGTGTGTGGGTAGAATATATATCACACGGGGGTAAAATTGAAAAAAGTTGAAACATTTTTTTTTTTGATTTAGTCATTTTTCCGGCGTTTATCAGACTTTCAGATAGGGGAAATGTCAGTGAGCATACCGATTTCAGTTCCAGAGCGATTCGCCCAATGAGTCCTTGATATTTTGTCGTTTTCAGGCAATTTTCAGAATTTTTGAAAATTTCACTTTTTTGTGAAAATATCCACTAAATGAGGGAATAAAATGTGTGAGGGTACCCCAGGAGAGTTCCAAATGTGTGTGGGTAGAATATATATCCCACGGGGGAAAAATGTAAAAAAGTTGAAAAAATTTTTTTTTTGGACTTAAGTTATTTTTTCAGCGTTTATCAGACTTTCAGAGAGCGGAAATGTCAGTGAGCGTTCCAATTTCAGTTACAGAGCGATTCGCCCAATGAGTCCTTGATATTTCGTCGTTTTCAGGCAATTTTCAGAATTTTTGAAAATTTCACTTTTTTGTGAAAATATCCACTAAATGAGGGAATAATATGTGTGAGGGTACCCCAGGAGAGTTCCAAATGTGTGTGGGTAGAATATATATCCCACGGGGGTAAAATTGAAAAAAGTTTAAAAAAAATTTTTTTTGGACTTAGTCATTTTTCCGGCTTTTATCAGACTTTCAGATAGGGGAAATGTCAGTGAGCATTACGATTTCAGTTCCAGAGCGATTCGCCCAATGAGTCCTTGATATTTAGTCGTTTTCAGCCAATTTTCTGGATTTTTGAAAATTTCACTTTTTTGTGAAAATATCCACTAAATGAGGGAATAATATGTGTGAGGGTACCCCAGGAGAGTTCCAAATGTGTGTGTGTAGAATATATATCCGACGGGGGTAAAATTGAAAAAAGTTGAAAAAAATATTTTTTTGACCTGTCATTTTTCTGACGTTTATCAGACTTTCAGATAGGGGAAATGTCAGTGAGCGTTCCGATTTCAGTTCCAGAGCGATTCGCCCAATGAGTCCTTGATATTTAGTCGTTACAAGCCAATTTTCTGGATTTTTGAAAATTTCACTTTTTTGTGAAAATATCCACTAAATGAGGGAATAATATGTGTGAGCGTACGCCAGGAGAGTTACAAATGTGTGTGTGGAGAATATATATCCAACGGGGGTAAAATTGAAAAAAGTTGACAAAAAATTTTTTTTAGACTTAGTCATTGTTCTGGCGTTTATCAGACTTTCAGATAGGGGAAATGTCAGTGAGCATTCCGATTTCAGTTCTAGAGCGATTCGCCCAATGAGTCCTTGATATTTAGTCGTTTTTAGCCAATTTTCTGGAATTTTGAAAATTTCACTTTTTTGTGAAAAGATTCACTAAATGAGGGAACAATATGTGTGAGGGTACCCCAGGAGAGTTCCAAATGTGTGTGGGTAGAATATATATCCCACGGGGGTAAAATTGAAAAAAGTTTAAAAAAATTTTTTTTTTTGGACTTAGTCATTTTTCTGGCGTTTTTCAGCCTTTCAGATAGGGGAAATATCAGTGAGCGTTCCGATTTCAGTTCCAGAGCGATTCGCCCAATGAGTCCTTGATATTTAGTCGTTTTTAGCCAATTTTCTGGATTTTTGAAAATTTCACTTTTTTGTGAAAAGATTCACTAAATGAGGGAATAATATGTGTGAGGGTACCCCAGGAGAGTTCCAAATGTCTGGGTTTAGAATATATATCCGACGGGGGTAAAATTGAATAAAGTTGAAAAAAAATTTTTTTTGGTCTGTCATTTTTCCGACGTTTATCAGACTTTCAGATAGGAGAAATGTCAGTGAGCATTCCGATTTCAGTTCTAGAGCGATTCGCCCAATGAGTCCTTGATATTTAGTCGTTTTCAGCCAATTTTCTGGATTTTTGAACATTTCACTTTTTTGTGAAAATATCCAATAAATGAGGGAATAATATGTGTGAGGGCACCCCAGGAGAGTTCCAAATGTGTGTGGGGTGAATATATATCCCACGGGGGTAAAATTGAAAACAGTTTAAAAAAATTTTTTTTTGGACTTAGTCATTTTTCTGGCGTTTATCAGACTTTCAGACACGGGAAATGTCAGTGAGCGTTACGATTTCAGTTCCAGAGCGATTCGCCCAATGAGTCCTTGATATTTAGTCGTTTTCAGCCAATTTTTTGGATTTTTGAAAATTTCACTTTTTTGTGAAAATATCCACTAAATGAGGGAATAATATGTGTGAGGGTACCCCAGGAGAGTTTCAAATGTGTGTGGGTAGAATATATATCCCACGGGGGTAAAATTGAAAAAAGTTGAAAAAAATTTTTTTTTGGACTGTCATTTTTCCGACGTTTATCAGACTTTCCAAAATGGGAAATGTCAGTGAGCATTCCAATTTCTTTTCCAGAGCGATTCGCCCTATGAGTCCTTGATATTTAGTCATTTTCAGCCAATTTTCTGGATTTTTGAAAATTTCACTTTTTTGTGAAAATATCCACTAAATGAGGGAATAATATGTGTGAGGGTACCCCAGGAGAGTTCCAAATGTGTGTGTCTATAATATATATCCCACGGGGGTAAAATTGAAAAAAGTTTAAAAAAATTTTTTTTTGGACTTAGTCATTTTTCCGGCGTTTATCAGACTTTCAGATAGGGGAAATGTCAGTGAGCATTCCGATTTCAGTTCCAGAGCGATTCGCCCAATGAGTCCTTGATATTTAGTCGTTTTCAGCCAATTTTTTGGATTTTTGAAAATTTCACTTTTTTGTGAAAATATCCACTAAATGAGGGAATAATATGTGTGAGGGTACCCCAGGAGAGTTCCAAATGTGTGTGTTTAGAATATATATCCGACGGGGGTAAAATTGAATAAAGTTGAAAAAAATATTTTTTTGGCCTGTCATTTTTCCGACGTTTATCAGACTTTCAGATAGGGGAAATGTCAGTGAGCATTCCGATTTCAGTTCCAGAGCGATTCGCCCTATGAGTCCTTGATATTTAGTCGTTTTCAGCCAATTTTCTGGATTTTTGAACATTTCACTTTTTTGTGAAAATATCCAATAAATGAGGGAATAATATGTGTGAGAGTACCCCAGGAGAGTTCCAAATGTGTGTGGGTAGAATATATATCCCACGGGGGTAAAATTGAAAAAAGTTTAAAAAAATTTTTTTTTTGGACTTAGTCATTTTTCTGGCGTTTATCAGACTTTCAGACAGGGGAAATGTCAGTGAGCGTTACGATTTCAGTTCCAGAGCGATTCGCCCTATGAGTCCTTGATATTTAGTCGTTTTCAGCCAATTTTCTGGATTTTTGAAAATTTCACTTTTTTGTGAAAATATCCACTAAATGAGGGAATAATATGTGTGAGGGTACCCCAGGAGAGTTTCAAATGTGTGTGGGTAGAATGTATATCCCACGGGGGTAAAATTGAAAAAAGTTGAAAAAAAATTTTTTTTGGACTGTCATTTTTCCGACGTTTATCAGACTTTCCAAAATGGGAAATGTCAGTGAGCATTCCAATTTCAGTTCCAGAGCGATTCGCCCTATGAGTCCTTGATATTTAGTCGTTTTCAGCCAATTTTCTGGATTTTTGAAAATTTCACTTTTTTGTGAAAATATCCACTAAATGAGGGAATAATATGTGTGAGGGTACCCCAGGAGAGTTCCAAATGTGTGTGTCTATAATATATATCCCACGGGGGTAAAATTGAAAAAAGTTTAAAAAAATTTTTTTTTGGACTTAGTCATTTTTCCGGCGTTTATCAGACTTTCAGATAGGGGAAATGTCAGTGAGCATTCCGATTTCAGTTCCAGAGCGATTCGCCCAATGAGTCCTTGATATTTAGTCGTTTTCAGCCAATTTTTTTGATTTTTGAAAATTTCACTTTTTTGTGAAAATATCCACTAAATGAGGGAATAATATGTGTGAGGGTACCCCAGGAGAGTTCCAAATGTGTGTGTGTAGAATATATATCCCACGGTGGTAAAATTGAAAAAAGTTGAAAAAAAATTTTTTTTGGACTTAGTCATTTTTTTGGCGTTTATCAGACTTTCAGATAGGGGAAATGTCAGTGAGCGTTACAATTTCAGTTCCAGAGCGATTCGCCCAATGAGTCCATGATATTTAGTCGTTTTCAGCCAATTTTTTGGATTTTTGAAAATTTAACTTTTTTGTGAAAATATCCACTAAATGAGGGAATAATATGTGTGAGGGTACCCCAGGAGAGTTCCAAATGTGTGTGTTTAGAATATATATCCGACGGGGGTAAAATTGAATAAAGTTGAAAAAAATATTTTTTTGGCCTGTCATTTTTCCGACGTTTATCAGACTTTCAGATAGGGGAAATGTCAGTGAGCATTCCGATTTCAGTTCCAGAGCGATTCGCCCTATGAGTCCTTGATATTTAGTCGTTTTCAGCCAATTTTCTGGATTTTTGAACATTTCACTTTTTTGTGAAAATATCCAATAAATGAGGGAATAATATGTGTGAGAGTACCCCAGGAGAGTTCCAAATGTGTGTGGGTAGCATATATATCCCACGGGGGTAAAATTGAAAAAAGTTTAAAAAAATTTTTTTTTTGGACTTTGTCATTTTTCTGGCGTTTATCAGACTTTCAGACAGGGGAAATGTCAGTGAGCGTTACGATTTCAGTTCCAGAGCGATTCGCCCAATGAGTCCTTGATATTTAGTCATTTTCAGCCAATTTTTTGGATTTTTGAAAATTTCACTTTTTTGTGAAAATATCCACTAAATGAGGGAATAATATGTGTGAGGGTACCCCAGGAGAGTTTCAAATGTGTGTGGGTAGAATATATATCCCACGGGGGTAAAATTGTAAAAAGTTGAAAAAAATTTTTTTTTGGACTGTCATTTTTCCGACGTTTATCAGACTTTCCAAAATGGGAAATGTCAGTGAGCATTTCAATTTCAGTTCCAGAGCGATTCGCCCTATGAGTCCTTGATATTTAGTCGTTTTCAGCCAATTTTTTGGATTTTTGAAAATTTCACTTTTTTGTGAAAATATCCACTAAATGAGGGAATAATATGTGTGAGGGTACCCCAGGAGAGTTTCAAATGTGTGTGGGTAGAATATATATCACACGGGGGTAAAATTGAAAAAAGTTGAAAAAAATGTTTTTTTGGCCTGTCATTTTTCTGACGTTTATCAGACTTTCAGATAGGGGAAATGTCAGTGAGCGTTCCGATTTCAGTTCCAGAGCGATTCGCCCAATGAGTCCTTGATATTTAGTCGTTACAAGCCAATTTTCTGGATTTTTGAAAATTTCACTTTTTTGTGAAAATATCCACTAAATGAGGGAATAATATGTGTGAGGGTACCCCAGGAGAGTTCCAAATGTGTGTGGGAAGAATATATATCCCACGGGGGTAAAATTGAAAAAAGTTGAAAAAAATATTTTTTTGGCCTGTCATTTTTCCGACGTTTATCAGACTTTCAGATAGGGGAAATGTCAGTGAGCGTTACAATTTCAGTTCCAGAGCGATTCGCCCAATGAGTCCTTGATATTTAGTCGTTTTCAGCCAATTTTTTGGATTTTTGAAAATTTCACTTTTTTGTGAAAATATCCACTAAATGAGGGAATAATATGTGTGAGAGTACCCCAGGAGAGTTCCAAATGTGTGTGTGTAGAATATATATCCGACGGTGGTAAAATTGAATAAAGTTGAAAAAAATATTTTTTTGGCCTGTCATTTTTCCGACGTTTATCAGACTTTCCAAAATGGGAAATGTCAGTGAGCATTCCAATTTCAGTTCCAGAGCGATTAGCCCTATGAGTCCTTGATATTTAGTCGTTTTCAGCCAATTTTCTGGATTTTTGAAAATTTCACTTTTTTGTGAAAATATCCACTAAATGAGGGAATAATATGTGTGAGGGTACCCCAGGAGAGTTCCAAATGTGTGTGTGTAGAATATATATCCGACGGGGGTAAAATTGAAAAAAGTTGAAAAAAATATTTTTTTGGCCTGTCATTTTTCTGACGTTTATCAGACTTTCAGATAGGGGAAATGTCAGTGAGCGTTCCGATTTCAGTTCCAGAGCGATTCGCCCAATGAGTCCTTGATATTTAGTTGTTACAAGCCAATTTTCTGGATTTTTGAAAATTTCACTTTTTTGTGAAAATATCCACTAAATGAGGGAATAATATGTGTGAGGGTACGCCAGGAGAGTTCCAAATGTGTGTGTGGAGAATATATATCCCACGGGGTAAAATTGAAAAAAGTTTAAAAAAATTTTTTTTTGGACTTAGTCATTTTTCCGGCGTTTATCAGACTTTCAGATAGGGGAAATGTCAGTGAGTATTCCGATTTCAGTTCCAGAGCGATTCGCCCAATGAGTCCTTGATATTTACTCGTTTTCAGCCAATTTTCTGGATTTTTGAACATTTCACTTTTTTGTGAAAATATCCAATAAATGAGGGAATAATATGTGTGAGGGTACCCCAGGAGAGTTCCAAATGTGTGTGGGTAGAATATATATCCCACGGGGGTAAAATTGAAAAAAGTTTAAAAAAATTTTTTTTTGGACTTAATCATTTTTCTGGCATTTATCAGACTTTCAGACAGGGGAAATGTCAGTGAGCGTTACGATTTCAGTTCCAGAGCGATTCGCCCAATGAGTCCTTGATATTTAGTCGTTTTCAGCCAAGTTTTTGGATTTTTGAAAATTTCACTTTTTTGTGAAAATATCCACTAAATGAGGGAATAATATGTGTGAGGGTACCCCAGGAGAGTTTCAGATGTGTGTGGGTAGAATATATATCCCACGGGGGTAAAATTGAAAAAAGTTGAAAAAAATTTTTTTTTGGACTATCATTTTTCCGACGTTTATCAGACTTTCCAAAATGGGAAATGTCAGTGAGCATTCCGATTTCAGTTCCAGAGTGATTCGCCCTATGAGTCCTTGATATTTAGTCATTTTCAGCCAATTTTCTGTATTTTTGAAAATTTCACTTTTTTGTGAAAATATCCACTAAATGAGGGAATAATATGTGTGAGGGTACGCCAGGAGAGTTCCAAATGTGTGAGTGGAGAATATATATCCGACGGGGGTAAAATTGAAAAAAGTTGACAAAAAATTTTTTTTAGACTTAGTCATTTTTCCGACGTTTATCAGCCTTTCAGATAGGGGAAATGTCAGTGAGCGTTCCGATTTCAGTTCCACAGCGATTCGCCCTATGAGTCCTTGATTTTTAGTCGTTTTTAGCCAATTTTCTGGATTTTTGAAAATTTCACTTTTTTGTGAAAATATCCACTAAATGAGGGAATAATATGTGTGAGGGTACCCCAGGAGAGTTCCAAATGTGTGTGTGTAGAATATATATCCGACGGGGGTAAAATTGAATAAAGTTGAAAAAAATTTTTTTTGGGCCTGTCATTTTTTGACGTTTATCAGACTTTCAGATAGGGCAAAAATGTCAGTGAGCATTCCGATTTCAGTTCCAGAGCGATTCGCCCAATGAGTCCTTGATATTTAGTCGTTTTCAGCCAATTTTCTGGATTTTTGAAAATTTCACTTTTTTGAGAAAATATCCACTAAATGAGGGAATAATATGTGTGAGGGTACCCCAGGAGATTTCCAAATGTGTGTGTGTAGAATATATATCCGACGGGGGTAAAATTGAATAAAGTTGAAAAAATTTTTTTTTTGAACTGTCATTTTTCTGACGTTTATCAGACTTTGCAAAATGGGAAATGTCAGTGAGCATTCCAATTTCAGTTCCAGAGCGATTCGCCCAATGAGTCCTTGATATTTAGTCGTTTTCAGCCAATTTTGGGGATTTTTGAATATTTCACTTTTTTGTGAAAATATCCACTAAATGAGGGAATAATATGTGTGAGAGTACCCCAGGAGAGTTCCAAATGTGTGTGGGTAGAATATATATCCCACGGGGGAAAAATTTAAAAAAATTTTTTTTTGGACTTAGTCATTTTTCCGACGTTTATCAGACTTTCAGATAGGGGAAATGTCAGTGAGCATTAAGATTTCAGTTCCAGAGCGATTCGCCCAATGAGTCCTTGATATTAAGTCGTTTTCAGCCAATTTTTTGGATTTTTGAAAATTTCACTTTTTTGTGAAAATATCCACTAAATGAGGGAATAATATGTGTGAGGGTACCCCAGGAGAGTTTCAAATGTGTGTGGGTAGAATATATATCCGACGGGGGTAAAATTGAAAAAAGTTGACAAAAATTTTCTTTTGGACTTAGTCATTTTTCCGACGTTTATCAGACTTTCAGATAGGGGAAATGTCAATGAGCATTCCGATTACAGTTCCAGAGCGATTTGCCTAATGAGTCCTTGATATTTAGTCGTTTTCAGCCAATTTTCTGGATTTTTGAAAATTTCACTTTTTTGTGAAAATATCCACTAAATGAGGGAATAATATGTGTGAGGGTACGCCAGGAGAGTTCCAAATGTGTGTGTGTAGAATATATATCCGACGGGGGTAAAACTGAATAAAGTTGAAAAAATTTTTTTTGGGGGCCTGTCATTTTTCCGACGTTTATCAGACTTTCAGATAGGGGAAATGTCAATGAGCATTCCGATTACAGTTCCAGAGCGATTCGCGTAATGAGTCCTTGATATTTAGTCGTTTTCAGCCAATTTTCTGGATTTTTGAAAATTTCACTTTTTTGTGAAAATATCCACTAAATGAGGGAATAATATGTGTGAGGGTACGCCAGGAGAGTTCCAAATGTGTGTGTGTAGAATATATATCCCACGGGGGAAAAATTGAAAAAAGTTGAAAAAAAATTTTTTTTGGACTTAGTCATTTTTCCAGCGTTTATCAGAATTTCAGAGAGGGGAAATGTAAGTGAGCGTTCCGATTTCAGTTCCAGAGCGATTCGCCCAATGAATCCTTGTTATTTAGTCGTTTTCAGCCAATTTTCTGAATTTTTGAAAATTTCACTTTTTTCTGAAAATATCCACTAAATGAGGAATAATATGTGTGAGGGTACCCCAGGAGAGTTCCAAATGTGTGTGGGTAGAATATATATCCCACGGGGTAAAATTGAAAAAAGTTGAAAAAAAATTTTTTTTGGACTTAGTCATTTTTCCGGCGTTTATCAGACTTTCAGATAGGGGAAATGTCAGTGAGCGTTCCGATTTCAGTTCCAGAGTGATTCTCCCAATGAGTCCATGTTATTTAGTCGTTTTCAGCCAATTTTCTGGATTTTTGAAAATTTCACTTTTTTGTGAAAATATCCACTAAATGAGGGAATAATATGTGTGAGGGTACCCCAGGAGACTTGCAAATGTGTGTGGGTAGAATATATATCCCACGGGGGTAAAATTGAAAAAAGTTGAAAAAAATTTTTTTTGTACTTAGTCATTTTTCTGGCGTTTATCAGACTTTCAGATAGGGGAAATGTAAGTGATCGTTCCGATTTCAGTTCCAGAGCGATTCGCCCAATGACTCCTTGTTATTTAGTCGTTTTCAGCCAATTTTCTGAATTTTTGAAAATTTCACTTTTTTGTGAAAATATCCACTAAATGAGGGAATAATATGCATGAGGGTACCCCAGGAAAGTTCCAAATGTGTGTGGGTAGAATATATATCCCACGGGGGTAAAATTGAAAAAAGTAAAAAAAAAATTTTTTTGGGACTTAGTGATTTTTCTGGCGTTTATCAGACTTTCAGATAGGGGAAATGTCAGTGAGCGTTCCGGTTTCAGTTCCAGAGCGATTCGCCCAATAACTCCTTGTTATTTAGTCGTTTTCAGCCAATTTTCTGGATTTTTGAAAATTTCACTTTTTTGTGAAAATATCCACTAAATGAGGGAATAATATGAGTGAGGGTACCCCAGGAGAGTTCCAAATGTGTGTGGGTAGAATATATATCCCACGGGGGTAAAATTGAAAAAAGTAAAAAAAAAATTTTTTTTGGACTTAGTGATTTTTCCAACGTTTATCAGACTTTCAGATAGGGGAAATGTCAGTGAGCATTCCGATTTCAGTTTCAGAGCGATTCGCCCAATGAGTCCTTGATATTTAGTCGTTTTCAGCCAATTTTTTGGATTTTTGAAAATTTCACTTTTTTGTGAAAATATCCACTAAATGAGGGAATAATATGTGTGAGGGTACCCCAGGAGAGTTCCAAATGTGTGTGGGTAGAATATATATCCCACGGGGGTAAAATTGAAAAAAGTTGAAAAAAAAATTTTTTTGGACTTAGTCATTTTTCCGGCGTTTATCAGACTTTCAGATAGGGGAAATGTAAGTGAGCGTTCCGATTTCAGTTCCAGAGCGATTCGCCCAATGAGTCGCTGATATTTAGTCGTTTGCAGCCAATTTTTTGGATTTTTGAAAATTTCACTTTTTTGTGAAAATATCCACTAAATGAGGGAATAATATGTGTGAGGGTACCCCAGGAGAGTTCCAAATGTGTGTGGGAAGAATATGTATCCCACGGGGGTAAAATTGAAAAAGTTGAAAAAAAATATTTTTTGGACTTAGTCATTTTTCCGACGTTTATCAGACTTTCAGATAGGGGAAATGTCAGTCAGCATTCCGATTTCAGTTCCAGAGTGATTCGCCCAATGAGTCCTTGTTATTTAGTCGTTTTCAGCCAATTTTTTGGATTTTTGAAAATTTCACTTTTTTGTGAAAATATCCAATAAATGAGGGAATAATATGTGTGAGGGTACCCCAGGAGAGTTCCAAATGTGTGTGAAGAATATGTATCCCACGGGGTTAAAATTGAAAAAGTTGAAAAAAAATTTTTTTTGGACTTAGTCATTTTTCCGGCGTTTATCAGACTTTCAGATAGGGGAAATGTCAGTGAGCGTTCCGATTTCAGTTCCAGACCGATTCGCCCAATGAGTCCTTGTTATTTAGTCGTTTTCAGCCAATTTTCTGGATTTTTGAAAATTTCACTTTTTTGTGAAAATATCCACTAAATGAGGGAATAATATGTGTGAGGGTACCCCAGGAGAGTTGCAAATGTGTGTGGGTAGAATATATATCCCACGGGGGTAAAATTGAAAAAAGTTGAAAAAAATTTTTTTGGGACTTAGTCATTTTTCTGGCGTTTATCAGACTTTCAGATAGGGGAAATGTAAGTGATCGTTCCGATTTCAGTTCCAGAGCGATTCGCCCAATGACTCCTTGTTATTTAGTCGTTTTCAGCCAATTTTCTGAATTTTTGAAAATTTCACTTTTTTGTGAAAATATCCACTAAATGAGGGAATAATATGCATGAGGGTACCCCAGGAGAGTTCCAAATGTGTGTGGGTAGAATATATATCCCACAGGGGTAAAATTTAAAAAAGTTGAAAAAAATTTTTTTTTGGACTTAGTCATTTTTCCGGCGTTTATCAGACTTTCAGATAGGGGAAATGTAAGTGAGCATTTCGATTTCAGTTCCAGAGTGATTCTCCAAATGAGTCCTTGTTATTTAGTCGTTTTCAGCCAATTTTCTGGATTTTTGAAAATTTCACTTTTTTGTGAAAATATCCACTAAATGAGGGAATAATATGTGTGAGGGTACCCCAGGAGAGTTGCAAATGTGTGTGGGTAGAATATATATCACACGGGGGTAAAATTTAAAAAAGTTGAAAAAAAATTTTTTTTGGACTCAGTCATTTTTCTGGCGTTTTTCAGACTTTCAGATAGAGGAAATGTAAGTGAGCGTTCCGATTTCAGTTCCAGAGTGATTCGCCCAATGAATCCTTGATATTTAGTAGTTTTCAGACAATTTTTGGGATTTTTGAAAATTTCACTTTTTTGTGAAAATATCCACTAAATGAGGGAATAATATGTGTGAGGGTACCCCAGGAGAGTTCCAATTGTGTGTGGGTAGAATATATATCCCACGGGGGTAAAATTGATAAAAGTAAAAAAAAAATTTTTTTTGGACTTAGTGATTTTTCCGACGTTTATCAGACTTTCAGATAGGGGAAATGTCAGTGAGCATTCCGATTTCAGTTTCAGAGCGATTCGCCCAATGAGTCCTTGATATTTAGTCGTTTTCAGCCAATTTTTTGGATTTTTGAAAATTTCACTTTTTTGCGAAAATATCCACTAAATGAGGGAATAATATGTGTGAGGGTACCCCAGGAGAGTTGCAAATGTGTGTGGGTAGAATATATATCCCACGGGGGTAAAATTGAAAAAAGTTGAAAAAATTTTTTTTTGGACTTAGTCATTTTTCTGGCGTTTATCAGACTTTCAGATAGGGGAAATGTAAGTGATCGTTCCGATTTCAGGTCCAGAGCGATTCGCCCAATGAATCCTTGATATTTAGTCGTTTTCAGCCAATTTTTTGGATTTTTAAAAATTTCACTTTTTTGTGAAAATATCCACTAAATGAGGGAATAATATGTGTGAGGGTACCCCAGGAGAGTTCCAAATGTGTGTGGGTAGAATATATATCCCACGGGGGGTAAAAATTGAAAAAGTTAAAAAAAAATTTTTTTTGGACTTAGTGATTTTTCTGACGTTTATCAGACTTTCAGATAGGGGAAATGTCAGTGAGCATTCCGATTTCAGTTCCAGAGCGATTCGCCCAATGAGTCCTTGTTATTTAGTCTTTTTCAGCCAATTTTTTGGATTTTTGAAAATTTCACTTTTTTGTGAAAATATCCACTAAATGAGGGAATAATATGTGTGAGGGTACCCCAGGAGAGTTCTAAATGTGTGTGGGAAGAATATGTATCCCACGGGGGTAAAATTGAAAAAGTTGAAAAAAATTTTTTTTTGGACTTAGTCATTTTTCCGGCGTTTATCAGACTTTCAGATAGGGGAAATGTCAGTGATCATTCCGATTTCAGTTCCAGAGCGATTCGCGCAATGAGTCCTTGATATTTAGTCGTTTTCAGCCAATTTTCTGGATTTTTGAAAATTTCACTTTTTTGTGAAAATATCCACTAAATGAGGGAATAATATGTGTGAGGGTACCCCAGGAGAGTTCGAAATGTTTGTGGGTAGAATAAATATCCCACGGGGGGTAAAATTGAAAAAGTTAAAAAAAAAATTTTTTTGGACTTAGTGATTTTTCTGCCGTTTATCAGACTTTCAGATAGGGAAAATATCAGTGAGCGTTCCGATTTCAGTTCCATAGCGATGCGCCCAATGACTCCTTGTTATTTAGTCGTTTTCAGCCAATTTTCAGAATTTTTGAAAATTTCACTTTTTTTGTGAAAATATCCACTAAATGAGGAATAATATGTGTGAGGGTACCCCAGGAGAGTTCCAAATGTGTGTGGGTAGAATATATATCCGACGGGGGTAAAATTGAAAAAAGTTGAAAAAAAATTTTTTTTGGACTTAGTCATTTATCCGACGTTTATCAGACTTTCAGATAGGGGAAATGTAAGTGATCGTTCCGATTTCAGTTCCAGAGCGATTCACCCAATGAGTCCTTGATATTTAGTCGTTTTCAGCCAATTTTCTGAATTTTTGAAAATTTTACTTTTTTGTGAAAATATCCACTAAATGAGGGAATAATATGTGTGAGGGTACCTCAGGAGAGTTCCAAATGTGTGTGGGTAGAATATATATCCCACGGGGGGTAAAATTGAAAAAATTTTAAAAAAAATTTCTTTTGGACATAGTGATTTTTCTGGCGTTTATCAGACTTTCAGATAGGGGAAATGTTATAGAGCGTTCCGGTTTCAGTTCCAGAGCGATTCGCCCAATGAGTCCTTGTTATTTAGTCGTTTTCAGCCAATTTTTTGGATTTTTGAAAATTTCACTTTTTTGTGAAAATATCCACTAAATGAGGGAATAATATGTGTGAGGGTACCCCAGGAGAGTTCCAAATGTGTGTGGGTAGAATATATATCCCACGGGGGTAAAATTGAAAAAAGTTTAAAAAAATTTTTTTCTGGACTTAGTCATTTTTCGGGCGTTTATCAGACTTTCAGATAGGGGAAATGTCAGTGAGCGTTCCGATTTCAGGTCCAGAGAGATTCTCCCAATGAGTCCTTGTTATTTAGTCGTTTTCAGCCAATTTTCTGGATTTTTGAAAATTTCACTTTTTTGTGAAAATATCCACTAAATAAATGAGGGAATAATATGTGTGAGGGTACCCCAGGAGAGTTCCAAATGTGTGTGGGTAGAATATATATCCCACGGGGGTTAAAATTGAAAAAGTTAAAAAAAAAATTTTTTTTGGACTTAGTGATTTTTCTGACGTTTATCAGACTTTCAGATAGGGGAAATGTCAGTGAGCATTCTGATTTCAGTTCCAGAGCGATTCGCCCAATGAGTCCTTGTTATTTAGTCGTTTTCAGCCAATTTTCTGGATTTTTGAAAATTTCACTTTTTTGTGAAAATATCCACTAAATGAGGGAATAATATGTGTGAGGGTACCCCAGGAGAGTTCCAAATGTGTGTGGGTAGAATATATATCCCACGGGGGTAAAAT
Source organism: Phyllobates terribilis (assembly GCF_046119375.1). Lineage (NCBI taxonomy): Eukaryota > Metazoa > Chordata > Amphibia > Anura > Dendrobatidae > Phyllobates > Phyllobates terribilis. The sequence goes on along the minus strand of NW_027362775.1, from coordinate 14,030,805 downwards.
TGAAAAAAGTTGAAAAAAATTTTTTTTTAGTCTTAGTCATTTTTCCGACGTTTATCAGACTTTCAGATAGGGGAAATGTCAGTGAGCATTCCGATTTCAGTTCCAGAGCGATTCGCCCAATGAGTCCTTGTTATTTAGTCGTTTTCAGCCAATTTTTTGGATTTTTGAAAATTTCACTTTTTTTTGAAAATATCCACTAAATGAGGGAATAATATGTGTGAGGGTACCTCAGGAGACTTCCAAATGTGTGTGGGTAGAATATATATCCCACGGGGGGTAAAATTTAAAAAATTTTAAAAAAAATTTCTTTTGGACTTAGTGATTTTTCTGGCGTTTATCAGACTTTCAGATAGGGGAAATGTTAGAGAGCGTTCCGGTTTCAGTTCCAGAGCGATTCGCCCAATGACTCCTTGTTATTTAGTCGTTTTCAGCCAATTTTCTGGATTTTTGAAAATTTCACTTTTTTGTGAAAATATCCACTAAATGAGGGAATAATATGTGTGAGGGTACCCCAGGAGAGTTCCAAATGTGTGTGGGTAGAATATATATCCCACGGGGGGTAAAATTGAAAAAGTTAAAAAAAAGTTTTTTTTGGACTTAGTGATATTTCTGACGTTTATCAGACTTTCAGATAGGGGAAATGTCAGTGAGCATTCTGATTTCAGTTCCAGAGCGATTCGCCCAATGAGTCCTTGTTATTTAGTCGTTTTCAGCCAATTTTCTGGATTTTTGAAAATTTCACTTTTTTGTGAAAATATCCACTAAATGAGGGAATAATATGTGTGAGGGTACCCCAGGAGAGTTCCAAATGTGTGTGGGTAGAATATATATCCCACGGGGGTAAAATTGAAAAAAGTTGAAAAAAATTTTTTTTTGGTCTTAGTCATTTTTCTGACGTTTATCAGACTTTCAGATAGGGGAAATGTCAGTGAGCATTTCCATTTCAGTTCCAGAGCGATTCGCTCAATGAGTCCTTGTTATTTAGTCGTTTTCAGCCAATTTTTTGGATTTTTGAAAATTTCACTTTTTTGTGAAAATATCCACTAAATGAGGGAATAATATGTGTGAGGGTACCCCAGGAGAGTTCCAAATGTGTGTGGGTAGAATATATATCCCACGGGGGGTAAAATTGAAAAAGTAAAAAAAAAATTTTTTTTGGACTTAGTGATTTTTCCGGCGTTTATCAGACTTTCAGATAGGGGAAATGTCAGTGAGCGTTCCGATTTCAGTTCCAGAGCGATTCGCCCAATGAGTCCTTGTTATTTAGTCGTTTTCATCCAATTTTTTGGATTTTTGAAAATTTCACTTTTTTGTGAAAATATCCACTAAATGAGGGAATAATATTTGTGAGGGTACCCCAGGAGAGTTCCAAATGTGTGTGGGTAGAATATATATCCCACGGGGGTAAAATTGAAAAAGTTAAAAAAAAATTTTTTTTCGACTTAGTGATTTTTCTGGCGTTTATCAGACTTTCAGATAGGGGAAATGTCAGTGAGCATTCCCATTTCAGTTCCAGAGCGATTCGCTCAATGAGTCCTTGTTATCTAGTAGTTTTCAGCCAATTTTCTGGATTTTTGAAAATTTCACTTTTTTATGAAAATATCCACTAAATGAGGGAATAATATGTGTGAGGGTACCCCAGGAGAGTTCCAAATGTGTGTGGGTAGAATATATATCCCACGGGGGTAAAATTTAAAAAATTTAAAAAAATATTTTTTTTGGACTTAGTGATTTTTCTGGCGTTTATCAGACTTTCAGATAGGGGAAATGTCAGTGAGCGTTCCGGTTTCAGTTCCAGAGCGATTCGCCCAATGACTCCTTGTTATTTAGTCGTTTTCAGCCAATTTTCTGGATTTTTGAAAATTTCACTTTTTTGTGAAAATATCCACTAAATGAGGGAATAATATGTGTGAGGGTACCCCAGGAGAGTTCCAAATGTGTGTGGGTAGAATATATATCCCACGGGGGTAAAATTGAAAAAAGTTGAAAAAAATTTTTTTTTGGACTTAGTCATTTTTCCGGCGTTTATCAGACTTTAAGATAGGGGAAATGTCAGTGAGCGTTCCCATTTCAGTTCCAGAGCGATTCACTCAATGAGTCCTTGTTATTTAGTAGTTTTCAGCCAATTTTCTGGATTTTTGAAAATTTCACTTTTTTATGAAAATATCCACTAAATGAGGGAATAATATGTGTGAGGGTACCCCAGGAGAGTTCCAAATGTGTGTGGGTAGAATATATATCCCACGGGGGTAAAATTTAAAAAATTTAAAAAAATATTTTTTTTGGACTTAGTGATTTTTCTGGCGTTTATCAGACTTTCAGATAGGGGAAATGTCAGTGAGCACTCCGATTTCAGTTCCAGAGCGATTCGACCAATGAGTCCTTGTTATTTAGTCGTTTTCAGCCAATTTTTTGGATTTTTGAAAATTTCACTTTTTTGTGAAAATATCCACTAAATGAGGGAATAATATGTGTGAGGGTACCCCAGGAGAGTTCCAAATGTGTGTGTGTAGAATATGTATCCCATGGGGGTAAAATTGAAAAAAGTTGAAAAAAAATTTTTTTTGGACTTAGTCATTTTTCCGGCGTTTATCAGACTTTCAGATAGGGGAAATGTCAGTGAGCATTCCGATTTCAGTTCCAGAACGATTTGCCCAATGAGTCCATGTTATTTAGTCGTTTTCAGCCAATTTTTTGGATTTTTGAAAATGTCACTTTTTTGTGAAAATATCCACTAAATGAGGGAATAATATGTGTGATGGTACCCCAGGAGAGTTCTAAATGTGTGTGGGAAGAATATGTATCCCACGGGGGTAAAATTGAAAAAGTTGAAAAAAATTTTTTTTTGGACTTAGTCATTTTTCCGGCGTTTATCAGACTTTCAGATAGGGGAAATGTCAGTGAGCGTTCCGATTTCAGTTCCAGAGCGATTCGCCCAATGAGTCCTTGATATTTAGTCGTTTTCAGCCAATTTTCTGGATTTTTGAAAATTTCACTTTTTTGTGAAAATATCCACTAAATGAGGGAATAATATGTGTGAGGGTACCCCAGGAGAGTTCCAAATGTGTGTCGGTAGAATATATATCCCACCAGGGGTAAAATTGAAAAAGTTAAAAAAAAATTTTTTTTGTACTTAGTGATTTTTCTGACGTTTATCAGACTTTCAGATAGGGGAAATGTCAGTGAGCATTCCAATTTCAGTTCCAGAGCGATTCGCCCAATGAGTTCTTGTTATTTAGTCGTTTTCAGCCAATTTTTTGGATTTTTGAAAATTTCACATTTTTGTGAAAATATCCACTAAATGAGGGAATAATATGTGTGAGGGTACCCCAGGAGAGTTCCAAATGTGTGTGGGTAGAATATATATCCCACGGGGGTAAAATTGAAAAAAGTTGAAATAAATTTTTTTTTGGAGAATTAGTCATTTTTCCGACGTTTATCAGACTTTCAGATAGGGGAAATGTCAGTGAGCATTCCGATTTCAGTTCCAGAGCGATTCGCCCAATGAGTCCTTGTTATTTAGTCGTTTTCAGCCAATTTTCTGGATTTTTGAAAATTTCACTTTTTTGTGAAAATATCCACTAAATGAGGGAATAATATGTGTGAGGGTACCCCAGGAGAGTTCCAAATGTGTGTGGGAAGAATATGTATCCCACGGGGGTAAAATTGAAAAAGTTGAAAAAAATATTTTTTTGGACTGTCATTTTTCCGGCATTTATCAGACTTTCAGATAGGGGAAATGTCAGTGAGCATTTCGAATTTCAGTTCCAGAGTGATTCTCCCAATGAGTCCTTGTTATTTAGTCGTTTTCAGCCAATTTTTCTGGATTTTTGAAAATTTCACTTTTTTGTGAAAATATCCACTAAATGAGGGAATAATATGTGTGAGGGTACCCCAGGAGAGTTGCAAATGTGTGTGGGTGGAATATATATCACACGGAGGTAAAATTTAAAAAAGTTGAAAAAAAATTTTTTTTGGACTTAGTCATTTATCCGACGTTTATCAGACTTTCAGATAGGGGAAATGTCAGTGAGCATTTCGATTTCAGTTCCAGAGTGATTCTCCCAATGAGTCCTTGTTATTTAGTCGTTTTCAGCCAATTTTCTGGATTTTTGAAAATTTCACTTTTTTGTGAAAATATCCACTAAATGAGGGAATAAATAATATGTGTGAGGGTACCCCAGGAGAGTTCCAAATGTGTGTGTGTAGAATATATATCCCACGGGGGTAAAATTGAAAAAAGTTGAAAAAAATTTTTTTTTTGGACTTAGTCATTTTTCCGGCGTTTATCAGACTTTCAGATAGGGGAAATGTCAGTGAGCATTCCGATTTCAGTTCCAGAGCAATTCTCCCAATGAGTCCTTGATATTTAGTCGTTTTCAGCCAATTTTTTGGATTTTTGAAAATTTCACTTTTTTGTGAAAATATCCACTAAATGACGGAATAATATGTGTGAGCGTACCCCAGGAGAGTTCCAAATGTGTGTGGGTAGAATATATATCCCACGGGGGTAAAATTGAAAAAAGTTGAAAAAAATTTTTTTTGGGGGAATTAGTCATTTTTCCGACGTTTATCAGACTTTCAGATAGGGGAAATGTCAGTGAGCATTCCGATTTCAGTTCCAGAGCGATTCGCCAATGAGTCCTTGTTATTTAGTCGTTTTCAGCCAATTTTCTGGATTTTTGAAAATTTCACTTTTTTGTGAAAATATCCACTAAATGAGGGAATAATATGTGTGAGAGTACCCCAGGAGAGTTCCAAATGTGTGTGGGAAGAATATGTATCCCACGGGGGTAAAATTGAAAAAGTTGAAAAAAATTTTTTTTGGACTGTCATTTTTCCGGTGTTTATCAGACTTTCAGATAGGGGAAAAGTCAGTGAGCATTTCGATTTCAGTTCCAGAGTGATTCTCCCAATGAGTCCTTGTTATTTAGTCGTTTTCAGCCAATTTTCTGGATTTTTGAAAATTTCACTTTTTTGTGAAAATATCCACTAAATGAGGGAATAATATGTGTGAGGGTACCCCAGGAGAGTTCCAAATGTGTGTGGGTAGAATATATATCCCACGGGCAGTAAAATTGAAAAAGTAAAAAAAAAAATTTTTTTGGAATTAGTGATTTTTCTGACGTTTATCAGACTTTCAGATAGGGGAAATGTCAGTGAGCATTCCGATTTCAGTTCCAGAGCGATTCGCCCAATGAGTCCTCGTTATTTAGTCGTTTTCAGCCAATTTTTTGGATTTTTGAAAATTTCACTTTTTTGTGAAAATATCCACTAAATGAGGGAATAATATGTGTGAGGGTACCCCAGGAGAGTTCCAAATGTGTGTGGGTAGAATATATATCCCACGGGGGTAAAATTGAAAAAAGTTATAAAAATTTTTTTTTTGGACTTAGTGATTTTTCTTGCGTTTATCAGACTTTCAGATAGGGGAAATGTCAGTGAGCATTCCGATTTCAGTTCCAGAGTGATTCGCCCAATGACTCCTTGTTATTTAGTCGTTTTCAGCCAATTTTCTGGATTTTTGAAAATTTCACTTTTTTGTGAAAATATCCACTAAATGAGGGAATAATATGTGTGAGGGTAACCCAGGAGAGTTCCAAATGTGTGTGGGTAGAATATATATCCCACGGGGGTAAAATTGAAAAAAGTTGAAAAAAATTTTTTTTTGGACTTAGTCATTTTTCCGACGTTTATCAGACTTTCAGATAGGGGAAATGTCAGTGAGCATTCCGATTTCAGTTCCAGAGCGATTCGCCCAATGAGTCCTTGTTATTTAGTCGTTTTCAGCCAATTTTCTGGATTTTTGAAAATTTCACTTTTTTGTGAAAATATCCACAAAATGAGGGAATAATATGTGTGAGGGTACCCCAGGAGAGTTCCAAATGTGTGTGGGAAGAATATATATCCCACGGGGGTAAAATTGAAAAAAGTTGAAATCATTTTTTTTTTGGATTTAGTCATTTTTCTGCCGTTTATCAGACTTTCAGATAGGGGAAATGTCAGTGAGCATTCCGATTTCAGTTCCAGAGCGATTCGCCCAATGAGTCCTTGTTATTTAGTCGTTTTCAGCCAATTTTCTGGATTTTTGAAAATTTCACTTTTTTGTGAAAATATCCACTAAATGAGGGAATAAATAATATGTGTGAGGGTACCCCAGGAGAGTTCCAAATGTGTGTGTGTAGAATATATATCCCACGGGGGTAAAATTGAAAAAAGTTGAAAAAAATTTTTTTTTGGACTTAGTCATTTTTCCGGCGTTTATCAGACTTTCAGATAGGGGAAATGTCAGTGAGCATTCCGATTTCAGTTCCAGAGCAATTCTCCCAATGAGTCCTTGATATTTAGTCGTTTTCAGCCAATTTTTTGGATTTTTGAAAATTTCACTTTTTTGTGAAAATATCCACTAAATGACGGAATAATATGTGTGAGCGTACCCCAGGAGAGTTCCAAATGTGTGTGGGTAGAATATATATCCCACGGGGGTAAAATTGAAAAAAGTTGAAAAAAATTTTTTTTGGGGGAATTAGTCATTTTTCCGACGTTTATCAGACTTTCAGATAGGGGAAATGTCAGTGAGCATTCCGATTTCAGTTCCAGAGCGATTCGCCAATGAGTCCTTGTTATTTAGTCGTTTTCAGCCAATTTTCTGGATTTTTGAAAATTTCACTTTTTTGTGAAAATATCCACTAAATGAGGGAATAATATGTGTGAGGGTACCCCAGGAGAGTTCCAAATGTGTGTGGGAAGAATATGTATCCCACGGGGGTAAAATTGAAAAAGTTGAAAAAAATTTTTTTTTGGACTGTCATTTTTCCGGTGTTTATCAGACTTTCAGATAGGGGAAATGTCAGTGAGCATTTCGATTTCAGTTCCAGAGTGATTCTCCCAATGAGTCCTTGTTATTTAGTCGTTTTCAGCCAATTTTCTGGATTTTTGAAAATTTCACTTTTTTGTGAAAATATCCACTAAATGAGGGAATAATATGTGTGAGGGTACCCCAGGAGAGTTCCAAATGTGTGTGGGTAGAATATATATCCCACGGGCGGTAAAATTGAAAAAGTAAAAAAAAAATTTTTTTTGGAATTAGTGATTTTTCTGACGTTTATCAGACTTTCAGATAGGGGAAATGTCAGTGAGCATTCCGTTTTCAGTTCCAGAGCGATTCGCCCAATGAGTCCTTGATATTTAGTAGTTTTCAGCCAATTTTCTGGATTTTGAAAATTTCACTTTTTTTGTGAAAATATCCACTAAATGAGGGAATAATATGTGTGAGGGTACCCCAGGAGAGTTCCAAATGTGTGTGGGTAGAATATATATCCGACGGGGGTAAAATTGAAATAAGTTTAAAAAAAATTTTTTTTGGACTTAGTCATTTTTCCGACGTTTATCAGACTTTCAGATAGGGGAAATGTCAGTGAGCATTCCGATTTCAGTTCCAGAGCGATTCGCCCAATGAGTCCTTGTTATTTAGTCGTTTTCAGCCAATTTTCTGGATTTTTTAAAATTTCACTTTTTTGTGAAAATATCCACTAAATGAGGGAATAATATGTGTGAGGGTACCCCAGGAGAGTTCCAAATGTGTGTGGGTAGAATATATATCCCACTGGTGTAAAATTGAAAAAAGTTGAAAAAAATTTTTTTGGGGACTTAGTCATTTTTCTGGCGTTTATCAGACTTTCAGATAGGGGAAATGTAAGTGAGCGTTCCGATTTCAGTTCCAGAGCGATTCGCCCAATGACTCCTTGTTATTTAGTCGTTTTCAGCCAATTTTCTGGATTTTTGAAAATTTCACTTTTTTGTGAAAATATCCACTAAATGAGGGAATAATATGTGTGAGGGTACCCCAGGAGAGTTCCAAATGTGTGTGCGTAGAATATATATCCCACGGGGGTAAAATTGAAAAAAGTAAAAAAAAAATTTTTTTGGGACGTAGTGATTTTTCTGGCGTTTATCAGACTTTTAGATAGGGGAAATGTCAGTGAGCGTTCCGATTTCAGTTCCAGAGCGATTCGCCCAATGACTCCTTGTTATTTAGTCGTTTTCAGCCAATTTTCTGGATTTTTGAAAATTTCACTTTTTTGTGAAAATATCCACTAAATGAGGGAATAATATGTGTGAGGGTACCCCAGGAGAGTTCCAAATGTGTGTGGGTAGAATATATATCCCACGGGGATAAAATTGAAAAAAGTTTAAAAAAAATTTTTTTTGGACTTAGTCATTTTTCCGGCTTTTATCAGACTTTCAGATAGGGGAAATGTCCGTGAGCGTTCCGATTTCAGTTCCAGAGTGATTCTCCCAATGAGTCCTTGTTATTTAGTCGTTTTCAGCCAATTTTCTGGATTTTTGAAAATTTCACTTTTTTGTGAAAATATCCACTAAATGGATATTTAATATGTGTGAGGGTACCCCAGGAGAGTTCCAAATGTGTGTGGGTAGAATATATATCCCACGGGGGAAAAATTGAAAAAAGTTGAAAACATTTTTTTTTTGGACTGTCATTTTTCCAGCGTTTATCAGACTTTCAGATAGGGGAAATGTCAGTGAGTGTTCCGATTTCAGTTCCAGAGCGATTCGCCTAATGAGTCCTTGTTATTTAGTCGTTTTCAGCCAATTTTCTGGATTTTTTAAAATTTCACTTTTTTGTGAAAATATCCACTAAATGAGGGAATAATATGTGTGAGAGTACCCCAGGAGAGTTCCAAATGTGTGTGGGTAGAATATATATCCCACTGGTGTACAATTGAAAAAAGTTGAAAAAAATTTTTTTGGGGACTTAGTCATTTTTCAGGCGTTTATCAGACTTTCAGATAGGGGAAATGTAAGTGAGCGTTCCGATTTCAGTTCCAGAGCGATTCGCCCAATGAGTCCTTGATATTTTGTCGTTTTCAGCCAATTTTCTGATTTTTGAAAATTTCACGTTTTTGTGAAAATATCCACTAAATGAGGGAATAATATGTGTGAGGGTACCCCAGGAGAGTTCCAAATATGTGTGGGTAGAATATATATCCCACGGGGGTAAAATTCAAAAAAGTAAAAAAAAAATTTTTTTTGGACTTAGTCATTTTTCCAGCGTTTATCAGACTTTCAGTTAGGGAAATTTCAGTGAGCGTTCCAATTTCAGTTCCAGAGCGATTCGCCCAATGAGTCCTTGATATTTAGTAGTTTTCAGCCAATTTTCTGGATTTTGAAAATTGCACTTTTTTTGTGAAAATATCCACTAAATGAGGGAATAATATGTGTGAGGGTACCCCAGGAGAGTTCCAAATGTGTGTGGGTAGAATATATATCCCACGGGGATAAAATTGAAAAAAGTTTAAAAAATTTTTTTTTTGGACTTAGTCATTTTTCCGACGTTTATCAGACTTTCAGATAGGGGAAATGTCACTGAGCATTCCGATTTCAGTTCCAGAGCGATTCGCCCAATGAGTCCTTGTTATTTAGTCGTTTTCAGCCAATTTTCTGGATTTTTGAAAATTTCACTTTTTTGTGAAAATATCCACTAAATGAGGGAATAATATGTGTGAGGGTACCCCAGGAGAGTTCCAAATGTGTGTGGGAAGAATATATATCCCACGGGGGTAAAATTGAAAAAAGTTGAAAACATTTTTTTTTTGGACTAAGTCATGTTTCCGAAGTTTATCAGACTTTCAGGTAGGGGAAATGTCAGTGAGCATTCCGATTTCAGTTCCAGAGCGATTCGCCCAATGAGTCCTTGTTATTTAGTCGTTTTCAGCCAATTTTCTGGATTTTTTAAAATTTCACTTTTTTGTGAAAATATCCACTAAATGAGGGAATAATATGTGTGAGGGTACCCCAGGAGAGTTCCAAATGTGTGTGGGTAGAATATATATCCCACGGGGGTAAAATTGAAAAAAGTAAAAAAAAAAATTTTTTTTGGACGTAGTGATTTTTCTGGCGTTTATCAGACTTTCAGATAGGGGAAATGTCAGTGAGCGTTCCGATTTCAGTTCCAGAGCGATTCGCCCAATGACTCCTTGTTATTTAGTCGTTTTCAGCCAATTTTCTGGATTTTTGAAAATTTCACTTTTTTGTGAAAATATCCACTAAATGAGGGAATAATATGTGTGAGGGTACCCCAGGAGAGTTCCAAATGTGTGTGCGTAGAATATATATCCCACGGGGGTAAAATTGAAAAAAGTAAAAAAAAAATTTTTTTGGGACGTAGTGATTTTTCTGGCGTTTATCAGACTTTTAGATAGGGGAAATGTCAGTGAGCGTTCCGATTTCAGTTCCAGAGCGATTCGCCCAATGACTCCTTGTTATTTAGTCGTTTTCAGCCAATTTTCTGGATTTTTGAAAATTTCACTTTTTTGTGAAAATATCCACTAAATGAGGGAATAATATGTGTGAGGGTACCCCAGGAGAGTTCCAAATGTGTGTGGGTAGAATATATATCCCACGGGGATAAAATTGAAAAAAGTTTAAAAAAAATTTTTTTTGGACTTAGTCATTTTTCCGGCTTTTATCAGACTTTCAGATAGGGGAAATGTCCGTGAGCGTTCCGATTTCAGTTCCAGAGTGATTCTCCCAATGAGTCCTTGTTATTTAGTCGTTTTCAGCCAATTTTCTGGATTTTTGAAAATTTCACTTTTTTGTGAAAATATCCACTAAATGGATATTTAATATGTGTGAGGGTACCCCAGGAGAGTTCCAAATGTGTGTGGGTAGAATATATATCCCACGGGGGAAAAATTGAAAAAAGTTGAAAACATTTTTTTTTTGGACTGTCATTTTTCCAGCGTTTATCAGACTTTCAGATAGGGGAAATGTCAGTGAGTGTTCCGATTTCAGTTCCAGAGCGATTCGAATAATGAGTCCTTGTTATTTAGTCGTTTTCAGCCAATTTTCTGGATTTTTTAAAATTTCACTTTTTTGTGAAAATATCCACTAAATGAGGGAATAATATGTGTGAGAGTACCCCAGGAGAGTTCCAAATGTGTGTGGGTAGAATATATATCCCACTGGTGTACAATTGAAAAAAGTTGAAAAAAATTTTTTTGGGGACTTAGTCATTTTTCAGGCGTTTATCAGACTTTCAGATAGGGGAAATGTAAGTGAGCGTTCCGATTTCAGTTCCAGAGCGATTCGCCCAATGAGTCCTTGATATTTTGTCGTTTTCAGCCAATTTTCTGATTTTTGAAAATTTCACGTTTTTGTGAAAATATCCACTAAATGAGGGAATAATATGTGTGAGGGTACCCCAGGAGAGTTCCAAATATGTGTGGGTAGAATATATATCCCACGGGGGTAAAATTCAAAAAAGTAAAAAAAAAATTTTTTTTGGACTTAGTCATTTTTCCAGCGTTTATCAGACTTTCAGTTAGGGAAATTTCAGTGAGCGTTCCAATTTCAGTTCCAGAGCGATTCGCCCAATGAGTCCTTGATATTTAGTAGTTTTCAGCCAATTTTCTGGATTTTGAAAATTGCACTTTTTTTGTGAAAATATCCACTAAATGAGGGAATAATATGTGTGAGGGTACCCCAGGAGAGTTCCAAATGTGTGTGGGTAGAATATATATCCCACGGGGATAAAATTGAAAAAAGTTTAAAAAATTTTTTTTTTGGACTTAGTCATTTTTCCGACGTTTATCAGACTTTCAGATAGGGGAAATGTCACTGAGCATTCCGATTTCAGTTCCAGAGCGATTCGCCCAATGAGTCCTTGTTATTTAGTCGTTTTCAGCCAATTTTCTGGATTTTTGAAAATTTCACTTTTTTGTGAAAATATCCACTAAATGAGGGAATAATATGTGTGAGGGTACCCCAGGAGAGTTCCAAATGTGTGTGGGAAGAATATATATCCCACGGGGGTAAAATTGAAAAAAGTTGAAAACATTTTTTTTTTGGACTAAGTCATGTTTCCGAAGTTTATCAGACTTTCAGGTAGGGGAAATGTCAGTGAGCATTCCGATTTCAGTTCCAGAGCGATTCGCCCAATGAGTCCTTGTTATTTAGTCGTTTTCAGCCAATTTTCTGGATTTTTTAAAATTTCACTTTTTTGTGAAAATATCCACTAAATGAGGGAATAATATGTGTGAGGGTACCCCAGGAGAGTTCCAAATGTGTGTGGGTAGAATATATATCCCACGGGGATAAAATTGAAAAAAGTTTAAAAAATTTTTTTTTTGGACTTAGTCATTTTTCCGACGTTTATCAGACTTTCAGATAGGGGAAATGTCACTGAGCATTCCGATTTCAGTTCCAGAGCGATTCGCCCAATGAGTCCTTGTTATTTAGTCGTTTTCAGCCAATTTTCTGGATTTTTGAAAATTTCACTTTTTTGTGAAAATATCCACTAAATGAGGGAATAATATGTGTGAGGGTACCCCAGGAGAGTTCCAAATGTGTGTGGGAAGAATATATATCCCACGGGGGTAAAATTGAAAAAAGTTGAAAACATTTTTTTTTTGGACTAAGTCATGTTTCCGAAGTTTATCAGACTTTCAGGTAGGGGAAATGTCAGTGAGCATTCCGATTTCAGTTCCAGAGCGATTCGCCCAATGAGTCCTTGTTATTTAGTCGTTTTCAGCCAATTTTCTGGATTTTTTAAAATTTCACTTTTTTGTGAAAATATCCACTAAATGAGGGAATAATATGTGTGAGGGTACCCCAGGAGAGTTCCAAATGTGTGTGGGTAGAATATATATCCCACGGGGGTAAAATTGAAAAAAGTAAAAAAAAAAATTTTTTTTGGACGTAGTGATTTTTCTGGCGTTTATCAGACTTTCAGATAGGGGAAATGTCAGTGAGCGTTCCGATTTCAGTTCCAGAGCGATTCGCCCAATGACTCCTTGTTATTTAGTCGTTTTCAGCCAATTTTCTGGATTTTTGAAAATTTCACTTTTTTGTGAAAATATCCACTAAATGAGGGAATAATATGTGTGAGGGTACCCCAGGAGAGTTCCAAATGTGTGTGCGTAGAATATATATCCCACGGGGGTAAAATTGAAAAAAGTAAAAAAAAAATTTTTTTGGGACGTAGTGATTTTTCTGGCGTTTATCAGACTTTTAGATAGGGGAAATGTCAGTGAGCGTTCCGATTTCAGTTCCAGAGCGATTCGCCCAATGACTCCTTGTTATTTAGTCGTTTTCAGCCAATTTTCTGGATTTTTGAAAATTTCACTTTTTTGTGAAAATATCCACTAAATGAGGGAATAATATGTGTGAGGGTACCCCAGGAGAGTTCCAAATGTGTGTGGGTAGAATATATATCCCACGGGGATAAAATTGAAAAAAGTTTAAAAAAAATTTTTTTTGGACTTAGTCATTTTTCCGGCTTTTATCAGACTTTCAGATAGGGGAAATGTCCGTGAGCGTTCCGATTTCAGTTCCAGAGTGATTCTCCCAATGAGTCCTTGTTATTTAGTCGTTTTCAGCCAATTTTCTGGATTTTTGAAAATTTCACTTTTTTGTGAAAATATCCACTAAATGGATATTTAATATGTGTGAGGGTACCCCAGGAGAGTTCCAAATGTGTGTGGGTAGAATATATATCCCACGGGGGAAAAATTGAAAAAAGTTGAAAACATTTTTTTTTTGGACTGTCATTTTTCCAGCGTTTATCAGACTTTCAGATAGGGGAAATGTCAGTGAGTGTTCCGATTTCAGTTCCAGAGCGATTCGAATAATGAGTCCTTGTTATTTAGTCGTTTTCAGCCAATTTTCTGGATTTTTTAAAATTTCACTTTTTTGTGAAAATATCCACTAAATGAGGGAATAATATGTGTGAGAGTACCCCAGGAGAGTTCCAAATGTGTGTGGGTAGAATATATATCCCACTGGTGTACAATTGAAAAAAGTTGAAAAAAATTTTTTTGGGGACTTAGTCATTTTTCAGGCGTTTATCAGACTTTCAGATAGGGGAAATGTAAGTGAGCGTTCCGATTTCAGTTCCAGAGCGATTCGCCCAATGAGTCCTTGATATTTTGTCGTTTTCAGCCAATTTTCTGATTTTTGAAAATTTCACGTTTTTGTGAAAATATCCACTAAATGAGGGAATAATATGTGTGAGGGTACCCCAGGAGAGTTCCAAATATGTGTGGGTAGAATATATATCCCACGGGGGTAAAATTCAAAAAAGTAAAAAAAAAATTTTTTTTGGACTTAGTCATTTTTCCAGCGTTTATCAGACTTTCAGTTAGGGAAATTTCAGTGAGCGTTCCAATTTCAGTTCCAGAGCGATTCGCCCAATGAGTCCTTGATATTTAGTAGTTTTCAGCCAATTTTCTGGATTTTGAAAATTGCACTTTTTTTGTGAAAATATCCACTAAATGAGGGAATAATATGTGTGAGGGTACCCCAGGAGAGTTCCAAATGTGTGTGGGTAGAATATATATCCCACGGGGATAAAATTGAAAAAAGTTTAAAAAATTTTTTTTTTGGACTTAGTCATTTTTCCGACGTTTATCAGACTTTCAGATAGGGGAAATGTCACTGAGCATTCCGATTTCAGTTCCAGAGCGATTCGCCCAATGAGTCCTTGTTATTTAGTCGTTTTCAGCCAATTTTCTGGATTTTTGAAAATTTCACTTTTTTGTGAAAATATCCACTAAATGAGGGAATAATATGTGTGAGGGTACCCCAGGAGAGTTCCAAATGTGTGTGGGAAGAATATATATCCCACGGGGGTAAAATTGAAAAAAGTTGAAAACATTTTTTTTTTGGACTAAGTCATGTTTCCGAAGTTTATCAGACTTTCAGGTAGGGGAAATGTCAGTGAGCATTCCGATTTCAGTTCCAGAGCGATTCGCCCAATGAGTCCTTGTTATTTAGTCGTTTTCAGCCAATTTTCTGGATTTTTTAAAATTTCACTTTTTTGTGAAAATATCCACTAAATGAGGGAATAATATGTGTGAGGGTACCCCAGGAGAGTTCCAAATGTGTGTGGGTAGAATATATATCCCACGGGGGTAAAATTGAAAAAAGTAAAAAAAAAAATTTTTTTTGGACGTAGTGATTTTTCTGGCGTTTATCAGACTTTCAGATAGGGGAAATGTCAGTGAGCGTTCCGATTTCAGTTCCAGAGCGATTCGCCCAATGACTCCTTGTTATTTAGTCGTTTTCAGCCAATTTTCTGGATTTTTGAAAATTTCACTTTTTTGTGAAAATATCCACTAAATGAGGGAATAATATGTGTGAGGGTACCCCAGGAGAGTTCCAAATGTGTGTGCGTAGAATATATATCCCACGGGGGTAAAATTGAAAAAAGTAAAAAAAAAATTTTTTTGGGACGTAGTGATTTTTCTGGCGTTTATCAGACTTTTAGATAGGGGAAATGTCAGTGAGCGTTCCGATTTCAGTTCCAGAGCGATTCGCCCAATGACTCCTTGTTATTTAGTCGTTTTCAGCCAATTTTCTGGATTTTTGAAAATTTCACTTTTTTGTGAAAATATCCACTAAATGAGGGAATAATATGTGTGAGGGTACCCCAGGAGAGTTCCAAATGTGTGTGGGTAGAATATATATCCCACGGGGATAAAATTGAAAAAAGTTTAAAAAAAATTTTTTTTGGACTTAGTCATTTTTCCGGCTTTTATCAGACTTTCAGATAGGGGAAATGTCCGTGAGCGTTCCGATTTCAGTTCCAGAGTGATTCTCCCAATGAGTCCTTGTTATTTAGTCGTTTTCAGCCAATTTTCTGGATTTTTGAAAATTTCACTTTTTTGTGAAAATATCCACTAAATGGATATTTAATATGTGTGAGGGTACCCCAGGAGAGTTCCAAATGTGTGTGGGTAGAATATATATCCCACGGGGGAAAAATTGAAAAAAGTTGAAAACATTTTTTTTTTGGACTGTCATTTTTCCAGCGTTTATCAGACTTTCAGATAGGGGAAATGTCAGTGAGTGTTCCGATTTCAGTTCCAGAGCGATTCGCCTAATGAGTCCTTGTTATTTAGTCGTTTTCAGCCAATTTTCTGGATTTTTTAAAATTTCACTTTTTTGTGAAAATATCCACTAAATGAGGGAATAATATGTGTGAGAGTACCCCAGGAGAGTTCCAAATGTGTGTGGGTAGAATATATATCCCACTGGTGTACAATTGAAAAAAGTTGAAAAAAATTTTTTTGGGGACTTAGTCATTTTTCAGGCGTTTATCAGACTTTCAGATAGGGGAAATGTAAGTGAGCGTTCCGATTTCAGTTCCAGAGCGATTCGCCCAATGAGTCCTTGATATTTTGTCGTTTTCAGCCAATTTTCTGATTTTTGAAAATTTCACGTTTTTGTGAAAATATCCACTAAATGAGGGAATAATATGTGTGAGGGTACCCCAGGAGAGTTCCAAATATGTGTGGGTAGAATATATATCCCACGGGGGTAAAATTCAAAAAAGTAAAAAAAAAATTTTTTTTGGACTTAGTCATTTTTCCAGCGTTTATCAGACTTTCAGTTAGGGAAATTTCAGTGAGCGTTCCAATTTCAGTTCCAGAGCGATTCGCCCAATGAGTCCTTGATATTTAGTAGTTTTCAGCCAATTTTCTGGATTTTGAAAATTGCACTTTTTTTGTGAAAATATCCACTAAATGAGGGAATAATATGTGTGAGGGTACCCCAGGAGAGTTCCAAATGTGTGTGGGTAGAATATATATCCCACGGGGATAAAATTGAAAAAAGTTTAAAAAATTTTTTTTTTGGACTTAGTCATTTTTCCGACGTTTATCAGACTTTCAGATAGGGGAAATGTCACTGAGCATTCCGATTTCAGTTCCAGAGCGATTCGCCCAATGAGTCCTTGTTATTTAGTCGTTTTCAGCCAATTTTCTGGATTTTTGAAAATTTCACTTTTTTGTGAAAATATCCACTAAATGAGGGAATAATATGTGTGAGGGTACCCCAGGAGAGTTCCAAATGTGTGTGGGAAGAATATATATCCCACGGGGGTAAAATTGAAAAAAGTTGAAAACATTTTTTTTTTGGACTAAGTCATGTTTCCGAAGTTTATCAGACTTTCAGGTAGGGGAAATGTCAGTGAGCATTCCGATTTCAGTTCCAGAGCGATTCGCCCAATGAGTCCTTGTTATTTAGTCGTTTTCAGCCAATTTTCTGGATTTTTTAAAATTTCACTTTTTTGTGAAAATATCCACTAAATGAGGGAATAATATGTGTGAGGGTACCCCAGGAGAGTTCCAAATGTGTGTGGGTAGAATATATATCCCACTGGTGTTAAATTGAAAAAAGTTGAAAAAAATTTTTTTGGGGACTTAGTCATTTTTCTGGCGTTTATCAGACTTTCAGATAGGGGAAATGTAAGTGAGCGTTCCGATTTCAGTTCCAGAGCGATTCGTCCAATGACTCCTTGTTATTTAGTTGTTTTCAGCCAATTTTCTGGATTTTTGAAAATTTCACTTTTTTGTGAAAATATCCACTAAATGAGGGAATAATATGTGTGAGGGTACCCCAGGAGAGTTCCAAATGTGTGTGGGTAGAATATATATCCCACGGGGGTAAAATTGAAAAAAGTAAAAAAAAAAATTTTTTTTGGACGTAGTGATTTTTCTGGCGTTTATCAGACTTTCAGATAGGGGAAATGTCAGTGAGCGTTCCGATTTCAGTTCCAGAGCGATTCGCCCAATGACTCCTTGTTATTTAGTCGTTTTCAGCCAATTTTCTGGATTTTTGAAAATTTCACTTTTTTGTGAAAATATCCACTAAATGAGGGAATAATATGTGTGAGGGTACCCCAGGAGAGTTACAAATGTGTGTGCGTAGAATATATATCCCACGGGGGTAAAATTGAAAAAAGTAAAAAAAAAATTTTTTTGGGACGTAGTGATTTTTCTGCCGTTTATCAGACTTTTAGATAGGGGAAATGTCAGTGAGCGTTCCGATTTCAGTTCCAGAGCGATTCGCCCAATGACTGCTTGTTATTTAGTCGTTTTCAGCCAATTTTCTGGATTTTTGAAAATTTCACTTTTTTGTGAAAATATCCACTAAATGAGGGAATAATATGTGTGAGGGTACCCCAGGAGAGTTCCAAATGTGTGTGGGTAGAATATATATCCCACGGGGATAAAATTGAAAAAAGTTTAAAAAAAATTTTTTTTGGACTTAGTCATTTTTCCGGCTTTTATCAGACTTTCAGATAGGGGAAATGTCCGTGAGCGTTCCGATTTCAGTTCCAGAGTGATTCTCCCAATGAGTCCTTGTTATTTAGTCGTTTTCAGCCAATTTTCTGGATTTTTGAAAATTTCACTTTTTTGTGAAAATATCCACTAAATGGATATTTAATATGTGTGAGGGTACCCCAGGAGAGTTCCAAATGTGTGTGGGTAGAATCTATATCCCACGGGGGAAAAATTGAAAAAAGTTGAAAACATTTTTTTTTTGGACTGTCATTTTTCCAGCGTTTATCAGACTTTCAGATAGGGGAAATGTCAGTGAGTGTTCCGATTTCAGTTCCAGAGCGATTCGCCTAATGAGTCCTTGTTATTTAGTCGTTTTCAGCCAATTTTCTGGATTTTTTAAAATTTCACTTTTTTGTGAAAATATCCACTAAATGAGGGAATAATATGTGTGAGAGTACCCCAGGAGAGTTCCAAATGTGTGTGGGTAGAATATATATCCCACTGGTGTACAATTGAAAAAAGTTGAAAAAAATTTTTTTGGGGACTTAGTCATTTTTCAGGCGTTTATCAGACTTTCAGATAGGGGAAATGTAAGTGAGCGTTCCGATTTCAGTTCCAGAGCGATTCGCCCAATGAGTCCTTGATATTTTGTCGTTTTCAGCCAATTTTCTGATTTTTGAAAATTTCACGTTTTTGTGAAAATATCCACTAAATGAGGGAATAATATGTGTGAGGGTACCCCAGGAGAGTTCCAAATATGTGTGGGTAGAATATATATCCCACGGGGGTAAAATTCAAAAAAGTAAAAAAAAAATTTTTTTTGGACTTAGTCATTTTTCCAGCGTTTATCAGACTTTCAGTTAGGGAAATTTCAGTGAGCGTTCCAATTTCAGTTCCAGAGCGATTCGCCCAATGAGTCCTTGATATTTAGTAGTTTTCAGCCAATTTTCTGGATTTTGAAAATTGCACTTTTTTTGTGAAAATATCCACTAAATGAGGGAATAATATGTGTGAGGGTACCCCAGGAGAGTTCCAAATGTGTGTGGGTAGAATATATATCCGACGGGGGTAAAATTGAAAAAAGTTGAAAAAAATTTTTTTTTGGACTTAGTCATTTTTCCGACGTTTATCAGACTTTCAGATAGGGGAAATGTCAGTGAGCATTCCGATTTCAGTTCCAGAGCGATTCGCCCAATGAGTCCTTGTTATTTAGTCGTTTTCAGCCAATTTTCTGGATTTTTGAAAATTTCACTTTTTTGTGAAAATATCCACTAAATGAGGGAATAATATGTGTGAGGGTACCCCAGGAGAGTTCCAAATGTGTGTGGGAAGAATATATATCCCACGGGGGTAAAATTGAAAAAAGTTGAAAAAATTTTTTTTTTGGACTAAGTCATGTTTCCGAAGTTTATCAGACTTTCAGGTAGGGGAAATGTCAGTGAGCATTCCGATTTCAGTTCCAGAGCGATTCGCCCAATGAGTCCTTGTTATTTAGTCGTTTTCAGCCAATTTTCTGGATTTTTTAAAATTTCACTTTTTTGTGAAAATATCCACTAAATGAGGGAATAATATGTGTGAGGGTACCCCAGGAGAGTTCCAAATGTGTGTGGGTAGAATATATATCCCACTGGTGTTCAATTGAAAAAAGTTGAAAAAAATTTTTTTGGGGACTTAGTCATTTTTCTGGCGTTTATCAGACTTTCAGATAGGGGAAATGTAAGTGAGCGTTCCGATTTCAGTTCCAGAGCGATTCGCCCAATGACTCCTTGTTATTTAGTTGTTTTCAGACAATTTTCTGGATTTTTGAAAATTTCACTTTTTTGTGAAAATATCCACTAAATGAGGGAATAATATGTGTGAGGGTACCCCAGGAGAGTTCCAAATGTGTGTGGGTAGAATATATATCCCACGGGGGTAAAATTGAAAAAAGTAAAAAAAAAATTTTTTTTGGACGTAGTGATTTTTCTGGCGTTTATCAGACTTTCAGATAGGGGAAATGTCAGTGAGCGTTCCGATTTCAGTTCCAGAGCGATTCGCCCAATGACTCCTTGTTATTTAGTCGTTTTCAGCCAATTTTCTGGATTTTTGAAAATTTCACTTTTTTGTGAAAATATCCACTAAATGAGGGAATAATATGTGTGAGGGTACCCCAGGAGAGTTCCAAATGTGTGTGGGTAGAATATATATCCCACGGGGATAAAATTGAAAAAAGTTAAAAAAAAATTTTTTTTGGACTTAGTCATTTTTCCGGCTTTTATCAGACTTTCAGATAGGGGAAATGTCCGTGAGCGTTCCGATTTTCAGTTCCAGAGTGATTCTCCCAATGAGTCCTTGTTATTTAGTCGTTTTCAGCCAATTTTCTGGATTTTTGAAAATTTCACTTTTTTGTGAAAATATCCACTAAATGGATATTTAATATGTGTGAGGGTACCCCAGGAGAGTTCCAAATGTGTGTGGGTAGAATATATATCCCACGGGGGAAAAATTGAAAAAAGTTGAAAACATTTTTTTTTTGGACTGTCATTTTTCCAGCGTTTATCAGACTTTCAGATAGGGGAAATGTCAGTGAGTGTTCCGATTTCAGTTCCAGAGCGATTCGCCTAATGAGTCCTTGTTATTCAGTCGTTTTCAGCCAATTTTCTGGATTTTTTAAAATTTCACTTTTTTGTGAAAATATCCACTAAATGAGGGAATAATATGTGTGAGGGTACCCCAGGAGAGTTCCAAATGTGTGTGGGTAGAATATATATCCCACTGGTGTTCAATTGAAAAAAGTTGAAAAAAATTTTTTTGGGGACTTAGTCATTTTTCTGGCGTTTATCAGACTTTCAGATAGGGGAAATGTAAGTGAGCGTTCCGATTTCAGTTCCAGAGCGATTCGCCCAATGACTCCTTGTTATTTAGTTGTTTTCAGCCAATTTTCTGGATTTTTGAAAATTTCACTTTTTTGTGAAAATATCCACTAAATGAGGGAATAATATGTGTGAGGGTACCCCAGGAGAGTTCCAAATGTGTGTGGGTAGAATATATATCCCACAGGGGTAAAATTGAAAAAAGTAAAAAAAAAATTTTTTTTGGACGTAGTGATTTTTCTGGCGTTTATCAGACTTTCAGATAGGGGAAATGTCAGTGAGCGTTCCGATTTCAGTTCCAGAGCGATTCGCCCAATGACTCCTTGTTATTTAGTCGTTTTCAGCCAATTTTCTGGATTTTTGAAAATTTCACTTTTTTGTGAAAATATCCACTAAATGAGGGAATAATATGTGTGAGGGTACCCCAGGAGAGTTCCAAATGTGTGTGCGTAGAATATATATCCCACGGGGGTAAAATTGAAAAAAGTAAAAAAAAAATTTTTTTGGGACGTAGTGATTTTTCTGCCGTTTATCAGACTTTTAGATAGGGGAAATGTCAGTGAGCGTTCCGATTTCAGTTCCAGAGCGATTCGCCCAATGACTGCTTGTTATTTAGTCGTTTTCAGCCAATTTTCTGGATTTTTGAAAATTTCACTTTTTTGTGAAAATATCCACTAAATGAGGGAATAATATGTGTGAGGGTACCCCAGGAGAGTTCCAAATGTGTGTGGGTAGAATATATATCCCACGGGGATAAAATTGAAAAAAGTTTAAAAAAAATTTTTTTTGGACTTAGTCATTTTTCCGGCTTTTATCAGACTTTCAGATAGGGGAAATGTCCGTGAGCGTTCCGATTTCAGTTCCAGAGTGATTCTCCCAATGAGTCCTTGTTATTTAGTCGTTTTCAGCCAATTTTCTGGATTTTTGAAAATTTCACTTTTTTGTGAAAATATCCACTAAATGGATATTTAATATGTGTGAGGGTACCCCAGGAGAGTTCCAAATGTGTGTGGGTAGAATATATATCCCACGGGGGAAAAATTGAAAAAAGTTGAAAACATTTTTTTTTTGGACTTAGTCATTTTTCCGACGTTTATCAGACTTTCAGATAGGGGAAATATCAGTGAGCATTCCGATTTCAGTTTCAGAACGATTCGCCCCATGACTCCTTGTTATTTAGTCGTTTTCAGCCAATCTTCTGGATTTTTGAAAATTTCACTTTTTTGTGAAAATATCCACTAAATGAGGGAAAAAAATGTGTGAGGGTACCCCAGGAGAGTTCCAAATGTTTGTGGGTAGAATATATATCCCACGGGGGTAAAATTGAAAAAAGTTGAAAAAAAAATTTTTTTGGACTTAGTCATTTTTCCAGCGTTTATCAGACTTTCAGTTAGGGGAAATGTCAGTGAGCGTTCCGATTTCAGTTCCAGAGCGATTCGCCCAATGAGTCCTTGTTATTTAGTTGTTTTCAGCCAATTTTCTGGATTTTTGAAAATTTCACTATTTTGTGAAAATATCCACTAAATGAGGGAATAATATGTGTGAGGGTACCCCAGGAGAGTTCCAAATGTGTGTGGGTAGAATATATATCCCACGCGGGTAAAATTCAAAAAAGTAAAAAAAAAATTTTTTTTGGACTTAGTGATTTTTCTGGCGTTTATCAGACTTTCAGATAGGGGAAATGTCAGTGAGCGTTCCGATTTCAGTTCCAGAGCGTTTCGCCCAATGACTCCTTGTTATTTAGTTGTTTTCAGCCAATTTTCTGGATTTTTGAAAATTTCACTTTTTTGTGAAAATATCCACTAAATGAGGGAATAATATGTGTGAGGGTACCCCAGGAGAGTTCCAAATGTGTGTGGGTAGAATATATATCCCACGGGGATAAAATTGAAAAAAGTTGAAAAAATTTTTTTTTTGGACTTAGTCATTTTTCCGACGTTTATCAGACTTTCAGATAGGGGATATGTCAGTGAGCATTCCGATTTCAGTTCCAGAGCGATTCGCCCAATGAGTCCTTGTTATTTAGTCGTTTTCACCCAATTTTCTGGATTTTTGAAAATTTCACTTTTTTGTGAAAATATCCACTAAATGAGGGAATAATATGTGTGAGGGTACCCCAGGAGAGTTCCAAATGTGTGTGGGAAGAATATATATCCCACGGGGGTAAAATTGAAAAAAGTTGAAAAAATTTTTTTTTTAGACTTAGTCATTTTTCCGACGTTTATCAGACTTTCAGATAGGGGAAATGTCAGTGAGCATTCCGATTTCAGTTCCAGAACGATTCGCCCAATGACTCCTTGTTATTTAGTCGTTTTCAGCCAATTTTCTGGATTTTTGAAAATTTCACTTTTTTGTGAAAATATCCACTAAATGAGGGAATAATATGTGTGAGGGTACCCCAGGAGAGTTCCAAATGTTTGTGGGTAGAATATATATCCCACGGGGGTAAAATTGAAAAAAGTTTAAAAAAAAATTTTTTTGGACTTAGTCATTTTTCCAGCGTTTATCAGACTTTCAGTTAGGGGAAATGTCAGTGAGCGTTCCGATTTCAGTTCCAGAGCGATTCGCCCAATGAGTCCTTGTTATTTAGTTGTTTTCAGCCAATTTTCTGGATTTTTGAAAATTTCACTATTTTGTGAAAATATCCACTAAATGAGGGAATAATATGTGTGAGGGTACCCCAGGAGAGTTCCAAATGTGTGTGGGTAGAATATATATCCCACGGGGGTAAAATTCAAAAAAGTAAAAAAAAAATTTTTTTTGGACTTAGTGATTTTTCTGGCGTTTATCAGACTTGCAGATAGGGGAAATATCAGTGAGCGTTCCGATTTCAGTTCCAGAGCGATTCTCCCAATGACTACTTGTTATTTAGTTGTTTTCAGCCAATTTTCTGGATTTTTGAAAATTTCACTTTTTTGTGAAAATATCCACTAAATGAGGGAATAATATGTGTGAGGGTACCCCAGGAGAGTTCCAAATGTGTGTGGGAAGAATATATATCCCACGGGGGTAAAATTGAAAAAAGTTGAAAAAATTTTTTTTTTAGACTTAGTCATTTTTCCGACGTTTATCAGACTTTCAGATAGGGGAAATGTCAGTGAGCATTCCGATTTCAGTTCCAGAACGATTCGCCCAATGACTCCTTGTTATTTAGTCGTTTTCAGCCAATTTTCTGGATTTTTGAAAATTTCACTTTTTTGTGAAAATATCCACTAAATGAGGGAATAATATGTGTGAGGGTACCCCAGGAGAGTTCCAAATGTTTGTGGGTAGAATATATATCCCACGGGGGTAAAATTGAAAAAAGTTGAAAAAAAAATTTTTTGGGACTTAGTCATTTTTCCAGCGTTTATCAGACTTTCAGTTAGGGGAAATGTCAGTGAGCGTTCCGATTTCAGTTCCAGAGCGATTCGCCCAATGAGTCCTTGTTATTTGGTTGTTTTCAGCCAATTTTCTGGATTTTTGAAAATTTCACTATTTTGTGAAAATATCCACTAAATGAGGGAATAATATGTGTGAGGGTACCCCAGGAGAGTTCCAAATGTGTGTGGGTAGAATATATATCCCACGGGGGTAAAATTCAAAAAAGTAAAAAAAAAATTTTTTTTGGACTTAGTGATTTTTCTGCCGTTTATCAGACTTTCAGATAGGGGAAATGTCAGTGAGCGTTCCGATTTCAGTTCCAGAGCGATTCGCCCAATGACTACTTGTTATTTAGTTGTTTTCAGCCAATTTTCTGGATTTTTGAAAATTTCACTTTTTTGTGAAAATATAAACTAAATGAGGGAATAATATGTGTGAGGGTACCCCAGGAGAGTTCCAAATGTGTGTGGGAAGAATATATATCCCACGGGGGTAAAATTGAAAAAAGTTGAAAAAATTTTTTTTTTGGACTTAGTCATTTTTCCGACGTTTATCAGACTTTCAGATAGGGGAAATGTCAGTGAGCATTCCGATTTCAGTTCCAGAGCGATTCGCCCAATGAGTCCTTGTTATTTAGTTGTTTTCAGCCAATTTTCTGGATTTTTGAAAATTTCACTTTTTTGTGAAAATATCCACTAAATGAGGGAATAATATGTGTGAGGGTACCCCAGGAGAGTTCCAAATGTGTGTGGGTAGAATATATATCCCACGGGGGTAAAATTGAGAAAAGTAAAAAAAAAATTTTTTTGGGACTTAGTGATTTTTCTGGCGTTTATCAGACTTTCAGATAGGGGAAATGTCAGTGAGCATTCCGATTTCAGTTCCAGAGCGTTTCGCCCAATGACTCCTTGTTATTTAGTTGTTTTCAGCCAATTTTCTGGATTTTTGAAAATTTCACTTTTTTGTGAAAATATCCACTAAATGAGGGAATAATATGTGTGAGGGTACCCCAGGAGAGTTCCAAATGTGTGTGGGTAGAATATATATCCCACGGGGATAAAATTGAAAAAAGTTGAAAAAATTTTTTTTTTGGACTTAGTCATTTTTCCGACGTTTATCAGACTTTCAGATAGGGGATATGTCAGTGAGCATTCCGATTTCAGTTCCAGAGCGATTCGCCCAATGAGTCCTTGTTATTTAGTCGTTTTCAGCCAATTTTCTGGATTTTTGAAAATTTCACTTTTTTGTGAAAATATCCACTAAATGAGGGAATAATATGTGTGAGGGTACCCCAGGAGAGTTCCAAATGTGTGTGGGAAGAATATATATCCCACGGGGGTAAAATTGAAAAAAGTTGAAAAAATTTTTTTTTTAGACTTAGTCATTTTTCCGACGTTTATCAGACTTTCAGATAGGGGAAATGTCAGTGAGCATTCCGATTTCAGTTCCAGAGCGATTCTCCCAATGAGTCCTTGTTATTTAGTCGTTTTCAGCCAATTTTCTGGATTTTTGAAAATTTCACTTTTTTGTGAAAATATCCACTAAATGAGGGAATAAAATGTGTGAGGGTACCCCAGGAGAGTTCCAAATGTGTGTGGGTAGAATATATATCCCACGGGTGTAAAATTGAAAAAAGGTTTTAAAAAAATTTTTTTTGGACTTAGTCATTTTTCCGGCGTTTATCAGACTTTCAGATAGGGGAAATGTCAGTGAGCGTTCCGATTTCAGTTCCAGAGCGATTCGCCTAATGAGTCCTTGTTATTTAGTCGTTTTCAGCCAATTTTCTGGATTTTTTAAAATTTCACTTTTTTGTGGAAATATCCACTAAATGAGGGAATAAAATGTGTGAGGGTACCCCAGGAGAGTTCCAAATGTGTGTGGGAAGAATATATATCCCACGGGGTAAAATTTAAAAAAGTTGAAAAAATTTTTTTTTTGGACTTAGTGATTTTTCTGGTGTTTATCAGACTTTCAGATAGGGGAAATGTCAGTGAGCATTCCGATTTCAGTTCCAGAGCGATTAGCCCAATGACTCCTTGTTATTTAGTCGTTTTCAGCCAATTTTCTGGATTTTTGAAAATTTCACTTTTTTGTGAAAATATCCACTAAATGAGGGAATAATATGTGTGAGGGTACCCCAGGAGAGTTCCAAATGTGTGCGGGAAGAATATATATCCCACGGGGGTAAAATTGAAAAAAGTTGAAAAAATTTTTTTTTTGGACTTAGTCATTTTTCCGACGTTTATCAGACTTTCAGATAGGGGAAATGTCAGTGAGCATTCCGATTTCAGTTCCAGAACGATTCGCCCAATGACTCCTTGTTATTTAGTCGTTTTCAGCCAATTTTCTGGATTTTTGAAAATTTCACTTTTTTGTGAAAATATCCACTAAATGAGGGAATAATATGTCTGAGGGTACCCCAGGAGAGTTCCAAATGTGTGTGGGTAGAATATATATCCCACGGGGTAAAATTGAAAAAAGTTGAAAAAAAAAATATTTTGGACTTAGTCATTTTTCTGGCGTTTATCAGACTTTCTGATAGGTGAAATGTCAGTGAGCATTACGATTTCAGTTCCAGAGTGATTCACCCAATGAGTCCTTGATATTTAGTCATTTTCAGCCAATTTTCTCGATTTTTGAAAATTTCACTTTTTTGTGAAAATATCCACTAAATGAGGGAATAATATGTGTGAGGGTACCCCAGGAGAGTTCCAAATGTGTGTGGGTAGAATATATATCCCACGGGTGTAAAATTGAAAAAAGGTTTTAAAAAAATTTTTTTTGGACTTAGTCATTTTTCCGGCGTTTATCAGACTTTCAGATAGGGGAAATGTCAGTGAGCGTTCCGATTTCAGTTCCAGAGCGATTCGCCTAATGAGTCCTTGTTATTTAGTCGTTTTCAGCCAATATTCTGGATTTTTTAAAATTTCACTTTTTTGTGGAAATATCCACTAAATGAGGGAATAAAATGTGTGAGGGTACCCCAGGAGAGTTCCAAATGTGTGTGGTTAGAATATATATCCCACGGGGGAAAAATTGAAAAAAGTTGAAAACATTTTTTTTTGGACTTAGTCATTTTTCCAGCGTTTATTAGACTTTCAGTTAGGGGAAATGTCAGTGAGCATTCCGATTTCAGTTCCAGAGCGATTCGCCCAATGAGTCCTTGATATTTAGTAGTTTTCAGCCAATTTTCTTGATTTTTGAAAATTTCACTTTTTTTGTGAAAATATCCACTAAATGAGGGAATAATATGTGTGAGGGTACCCCAGGAGAGTTCCAAATGTGTGTGGGTAGAATATATATCCCACGGGGTAAAATTGAAAAAAGTTGAAAAAAAAAATATTTTGGACTTAGTCATTTTTCTGGCGTTTATCAGACTTTCAGATAGGGGAAATGTCAGTGAGCGCTCCGATTTCAGTTCCAGAGCGATTCTCCCAATGAGTCCTTGTTATTTAGTCGTTTTCAGCCAATTTTCTGGATTTTTGAAAATTTCACTTTTTTGTGAAAATATCCACTAAATGAGGGAATAAAATGTGTGAGGGTACCCCAGGAGAGCTCCAAATGTGTGTGGGAAGAATATATATCCCACGGGGGTAAAATTGAAAAAAGTTGAAAAATTTTTTTTTTTGGACTTAGTCATTTTTCCAGCGTTTATCAGACTTTCAGATAGGGGAAATGTCATTGAGTGTTCCGATTTCAGTTCCAGAGCGATTCGCCCAATGAGTCATTGTTATTTCGTCGTTTTCAGCCAATTTTCTGGATTTTTGAAAATTTCACTTTTTTGTGAAAATATCCACTAAATGAGGGAATAAAATGTGTGAGGGTACCCCAGGAGAGCTCCAAATGTGTGTGGGAAGAATATATATCCCACGGGGGTAAAATTTAAAAAAGTTGAAAAAATTTTTTTTTTGGACTTAGTGATTTTTCTGGTGTTTATCAGACTTTCAGATAGGGGAAATGTCAGTGAGCATTCCGATTTCAGTTCCAGAGTGATTCTCCCAATGAGTCCTTGTTATTTAGTCGTTTTCAGCCAATTTTCTGGATTTTTGAAAATTTCACTTTTTTGTGAAAATATCCACTAAATGAGGGAATAATATGTGTGAGGGTACCCCAGGAGAGTTCCAAATGTGTGTGGGTAGAATATATATCCCACGGGGATAAAATTGAAAAAAGTTTAAAAAAAAATTTTTTTGGACTTAGTCATTTTTCCGGCGTTTATCAGACTTTCAGATAGGGGAAATGTCAGTGAGCGTTCCGATTTCAGTTCCAGAGTGATTCTCCCAATGAGTCCTTGTTATTTAGTCGTTTTCAGCCAATTTTCTGGATTTTTGAAAATTTCACTTTTTTTGTGAAAATATCCACTAAATGAGGGAATAATATGTGTGAGGGTACCCCAGGAGAGTTCCAAATGTGTGTGGGTAGAATATATATCCCACGGGGGAAAAACTGAAAAAAGTTGAAAACATTTTTTTTTGGACTTAGTCATTTTTCCAGCGTTTATCAGACTTTCAGTTAGGGGAAATGTCAGTGAGCGTTCCGATTTCAGTTCCAGAGCGATTCGCCCAATGAGTCCTTGATATTTAGTAGTTTTCAGCCAATTTTCTGGATTTTTGAAAATTTCACTTTTTTTGTGAAAATATCCACTAAATGAGGGAATAATATGTGTGAGGGTACCCCAGGAGAGTTCCAAATGTGTGTGGGTAGAATATATATCCCACGGGGGTAAAATTGAAAAAAGTTGAAAAAAAAATTTTTTTGGACTTAGTCATTTTTCTGGCGTTTATCAGTCTTTCAGATAGGTGAAATGTCAGTGAGCATTACGATTTCAGTTCCAGAGTGATTCACCCAATGAGTCCTTGATATTTAGTCGTTTTCAGCCGATTTTCTGGATTTTTGAAAATTTCACTTTTTTGTGAAAATATCCACTAAATGAGGGAATAATATGTGTGAGGGTACCCCAGGAGAGTTCCAAATGTGTGTGGGTAGAATATATATCCCACGGGGTAAAATTGAAAAAAGTTGAAAAAAAATTTTTTTTGGACTTAGTCATTTTTCCGGCGTTTATCAGACTTTCAGATAGGGGAAATGTCAGTGAGCGTTCCGATTTCAGTTCCAGAGTGATTCTCCCAATGAGTCCTTGTTATTTAGTCGTTTTCAGCCAATTTTCTGGATTTTTGAAAATTTCACTTTTTTGTGAAAATATCCACTAAATGAGGGAATAATATGTGTGAGGGTACCCCAGGAGAGTTCCAAATGTGTGTGGGAAGAATATATATCCCACGGGGGTAAAATTGAAAAAAGTTGAAAAAATTTTTTTTTTAGACTTAGTCATTTTTCCGACGTTTATCAGACTTTCAGATAGGGGAAATGTCAGTGAGCATTCCGATTTCAGTTCCAGAGCGATTCTCCCAATGAGTCCTTGTTATTTAGTCGTTTTCAGCCAATTTTCTGGATTTTTGAAAATTTCACTTTTTTGTGAAAATATCCACTAAATGAGGGAATAAAATGTGTGAGGGTACCCCAGGAGAGTTCCAAATGTGTGTGGGTAGAATATATATCCCACGGGTGTAAAATTGAAAAAAGGTTTTAAAAAAATTTTTTTTGGACTTAGTCATTTTTCCGGCGTTTATCAGACTTTCAGATAGGGGAAATGTCAGTGAGCGTTCCGATTTCAGTTCCAGAGCGATTCGCCTAATGAGTCCTTGTTATTTAGTCGTTTTCAGCCAATTTTCTGGATTTTTTAAAATTTCACTTTTTTGTGGAAATATCCACTAAATGAGGGAATAAAATGTGTGAGGGTACCCCAGGAGAGTTCCAAATGTGTGTGGGAAGAATATATATCCCACGGGGTAAAATTTAAAAAAGTTGAAAAAATTTTTTTTTTGGACTTAGTGATTTTTCTGGTGTTTATCAGACTTTCAGATAGGGGAAATGTCAGTGAGCATTCCGATTTCAGTTCCAGAGCGATTAGCCCAATGACTCCTTGTTATTTAGTCGTTTTCAGCCAATTTTCTGGATTTTTGAAAATTTCACTTTTTTGTGAAAATATCCACTAAATGAGGGAATAATATGTGTGAGGGTACCCCAGGAGAGTTCCAAATGTGTGCGGGAAGAATATATATCCCACGGGGGTAAAATTGAAAAAAGTTGAAAAAATTTTTTTTTTGGACTTAGTCATTTTTCCGACGTTTATCAGACTTTCAGATAGGGGAAATGTCAGTGAGCATTCCGATTTCAGTTCCAGAACGATTCGCCCAATGACTCCTTGTTATTTAGTCGTTTTCAGCCAATTTTCTGGATTTTTGAAAATTTCACTTTTTTGTGAAAATATCCACTAAATGAGGGAATAATATGTCTGAGGGTACCCCAGGAGAGTTCCAAATGTGTGTGGGTAGAATATATATCCCACGGGGTAAAATTGAAAAAAGTTGAAAAAAAAAATATTTTGGACTTAGTCATTTTTCTGGCGTTTATCAGACTTTCTGATAGGTGAAATGTCAGTGAGCATTACGATTTCAGTTCCAGAGTGATTCACCCAATGAGTCCTTGATATTTAGTCATTTTCAGCCAATTTTCTCGATTTTTGAAAATTTCACTTTTTTGTGAAAATATCCACTAAATGAGGGAATAATATGTGTGAGGGTACCCCAGGAGAGTTCCAAATGTGTGTGGGTAGAATATATATCCCACGGGTGTAAAATTGAAAAAAGGTTTTAAAAAAATTTTTTTTGGACTTAGTCATTTTTCCGGCGTTTATCAGACTTTCAGATAGGGGAAATGTCAGTGAGCGTTCCGATTTCAGTTCCAGAGCGATTCGCCTAATGAGTCCTTGTTATTTAGTCGTTTTCAGCCAATATTCTGGATTTTTTAAAATTTCACTTTTTTGTGGAAATATCCACTAAATGAGGGAATAAAATGTGTGAGGGTACCCCAGGAGAGTTCCAAATGTGTGTGGGAAGAATATATATCCCACGGGGTAAAATTTAAAAAAGTTGAAAAAATTTTTTTTTTGGACTTAGTGATTTTTCTGGTGTTTATCAGACTTTCAGATAGGGGAAATGTCAGTGAGCATTCCGATTTCAGTTCCAGAGCGATTAGCCCAATGACTCCTTGTTATTTAGTCGTTTTCAGCCAATTTTCTGGATTTTTGAAAATTTCACTTTTTTGTGAAAATATCCACTAAATGAGGGAATAATATGTGTGAGGGTACCCCAGGAGAGTTCCAAATGTGTGTGGGTAGAATATATATCCCATGGGGATAAAATTGAAAAAAGCTTAAAAAAAATTTTTTTTGGACTTAGTCATTTTTACGGCGTTTATCAGACTTTCAGATAGGGGAAATGTCAGTGAGCGTTCCGATTTCAGTTCCAGAGCGATTCGCCCAATGAGTCCTTGATATTTAGTAGTTTTCAGCCAATTTTCTTGATTTTTGAAAATTTCACTTTTTTTGTGAAAATATCCACTAAATGAGGGAATAATATGTGTGAGGGTACCCCAGGAGAGTTCCAAATGTGTGTGGTTAGAATATATATCCCACGGGGGAAAAATTGAAAAAAGTTGAAAACATTTTTTTTTGGACTTAGTCATTTTTCCAGCGTTTATTAGACTTTCAGTTAGGGGAAATGTCAGTGAGCATTCCGATTTCAGTTCCAGAGCGATTCGCCCAATGAGTCCTTGATATTTAGTAGTTTTCAGCCAATTTTCTTGATTTTTGAAAATTTCACTTTTTTTGTGAAAATATCCACTAAATGAGGGAATAATATGTGTGAGGGTACCCCAGGAGAGTTCCAAATGTGTGTGGGTAGAATATATATCCCACGGGGTAAAATTGAAAAAAGTTGAAAAAAAAAATATTTTGGACTTAGTCATTTTTCTGGCGTTTATCAGACTTTCAGATAGGGGAAATGTCAGTGAGCGCTCCGATTTCAGTTCCAGAGCGATTCTACCAATGAGTCCTTGTTATTTAGTCGTTTTCAGCCAATTTTCTGGATTTTTGAAAATTTCACTTTTTTGTGAAAATATCCACTAAATGAGGGAATAATATGTGTGAGGTTACCCCAGGAGAGTTCCAAATGTGTGTGGGAAGAATATATATCCCACGGGGGTAAAATTGAAAAAAGTTGAAAAATTTTTTTTTTTGGTCTTAGTCATTTTTCCAGCGTTTATCAGACTTTCAGATAGGGGAAATGTCATTGAGTGTTCCGATTTCAGTTCCAGAGCGATTCGCCCAATGAGTCATTGTTATTTCGTCGTTTTCAGCCAATTTTCTGGATTTTTGAAAATTTCACTTTTTTGTGAAAATATCCACTAAATGAGGGAATAAAATGTGTGAGGGTACCCCAGGAGAGCTCCAAATGTGTGTGGGAAGAATATATATCCCACGGGGGTAAAATTTAAAAAAGTTGAAAAAATTTTTTTTTTGGACTTAGTGATTTTTCTGGTGTTTATCAGACTTTCAGATAGGGGAAATGTCAGTGAGCATTCCGATTTCAGTTCCAGAGTGATTCTCCCAATGAGTCCTTGTTATTTAGTCGTTTTCAGCCAATTTTCTGGATTTTTGAAAATTTCACTTTTTTGTGAAAATATCCACTAAATGAGGGAATAATATGTGTGAGGGTACCCCAGGAGAGTTCCAAATGTGTGTGGGTAGAATATATATCCCACGGGGATAAAATTGAAAAAAGTTTAAAAAAAAATTTTTTTGGACTTAGTCATTTTTCCGGCGTTTATCAGACTTTCAGATAGGGGAAATGTCAGTGAGCGTTCCGATTTCAGTTCCAGAGTGATTCTCCCAATGAGTCCTTGTTATTTAGTCGTTTTCAGCCAATTTTCTGGATTTTTGAAAATTTCACTTTTTTTGTGAAAATATCCACTAAATGAGGGAATAATATGTGTGAGGGTACCCCAGGAGAGTTCCAAATGTGTGTGGGTAGAATATATATCCCACGGGGGAAAAACTGAAAAAAGTTGAAAACATTTTTTTTTGGACTTAGTCATTTTTCCAGCGTTTATCAGACTTTCAGTTAGGGGAAATGTCAGTGAGCGTTCCGATTTCAGTTCCAGAGCGATTCGCCCAATGAGTCCTTGATATTTAGCAGTTTTCAGCCAATTTTCTTGATTTTTGTAAATTTCACTTTTTTGTGAAAATATCCACTAAATGAGGGAATAATATGTGTGAGGGCACACCAGGAGAGTTCCAAATGTGTGTGGGTAGAATATATATCCCACGGGGGTAAAATTGAAAAAAGTAAAAAAAAAAATTTTTTTGGACTTAGTGATTTTTCTGGCGTTTATCAGACTTTCAGATAGGGGAAATGTCAGTGAGCATTCCGATTTCAGTTCCAGAGCAATTCGCCCAATGACTCCTTGTTATTTAGTCGTTTTCTGCCAATTTTCTGGATTTTTGAAAATTTCACTTTTTTGTGAAAATATCCACTAAATGAGGGAATAATATGTGTGAGGGTACCCCAGGAGAGTTCCAAATGTGTGTGGGTAGAATATATATCCCATGGGGATAAAATTGAAAAAGGTTTAAAAAAAAATTTTTTTGGAATTAGTCATTTTTCTGGCGTTTATCAGACTTTCAGATAGGGGAAATGTCAGTGAGCATTCCGATTTCAGTTCCAGACTGATTCACCCAATGAGTCCTTGATATTTAGTCGTTTTCAGCCAATTTTTTGGATTTTTGAAAATTTCACTTTTTTGTCAAAATATCCACTAAATGAGGGAATAATATGTGTGAGGGAACCCCAGGAGAGTTCCAAATGTGTGTGGGTAGAATATATATCCCACGGGGGTAAAATTGAAATAAGTTGAAAAAAATTTTTTTTTGGACTTAGTCATTTTTCCAGCGTTTATCAGACTTTCAGTTAGGGGAAATGTCAGTGAGCGTTCCGATTTCAGTTCCAGAGCGATTCGCCCAATGAGTCCTTGATATTAATCGTTTTCAGCCAATTTTCTGGATTTTTGAAAATTTCACTTTTTTGTGAAAATATCCACTAAATGAGGGAATAATATGTGTGAGGGTACCCCAGGAGAGTTCCAAATGTGTGTGGGTAGAATATATATCCCACGGGGGTAAAATTGAAAAAAGTTGAAAAAAAAATTTTTTTGGACTTAGTCATTTTTCTGGCGTTTATCAGTCTTTCAGATAGGTGAAATGTCAGTGAGCATTACGATTTCAGTTCCAGAGTGATTCACCCAATGAGTCCTTGATATTTAGTCGTTTTCAGCCGATTTTCTGGATTTTTGAAAATTTCACTTTTTTGTGAAAATATCCACTAAATGAGGGAATAATATGTGTGAGTGTACCCCAGGAGAGTTCCAAATGTGTGTGGGTAGAATATATATCCCACGGGGGAAAAATTGAAAAAAGTTGAAAACATTTTTTTTTGGACTTAGTCATTTTTCTAGCGTTTATCAGACTTTCAGTTAGGGGAAATGTCAGTGAGCGTTCCGATTTCAGTTCCAGAGCGATTCGCCCAATGAGTCCTTGATATTTAGCAGTTTTCAGCCAATTTTCTTGATTTTTGAAAATTTCACTTTTTTTGTGAAAATATCCACTAAATGAGGGAATAATATGTGTGAGGGTACCCCAGGAGAGTTCCAAATGTGTGTGGGTAGAATATATATCCCACGGGGTAAAATTGAAAAAAGTTGAAAAAAAAATTTTTTTGGACTTAGTCATTTTTCCGGCGTTTATCAGACTTTCAGATAGGGGAAATATCAGTGAGCATTACGATTTCAGTTCCAGAGCGATTCGCCCAATGAGGCCTTGTTATTTAGTTGTTTTCAGCCAATTTTCTGGATTTTTGTAAATTTCACTTTTTTGTGAAAATATCCACTAAATGAGGGAATAATATGTGTGAGGGTACCCCAGGAGAGTTCCAAATGTGTGTGGGTAAAATTGAAAAAAGTTGAAAAAAATTTTTTTGGGACTTAGTCATTTTTCTGGCGTTTATCAGACTTTTAGATAGGGGAAATGTCTGTGAGCATTCCGATTTCAGTTCCAGATTGATTCACCCAATGAGTCCTTAATATTTAGTCGTTTTCAGCCAATTTTTTGGATTTTTGAAAATTTCACTTTTTTGTCAAAATATCCACTAAATGATGGAATAATATGTGAGGGTACCCCAGGAGAGTTCCAAATGTGTGTGGGCAGAATATATATCCCACGGGGGTAAAATTGAAAAAAGTTGAAAACATTTTTTTTTTGGACTTAGTCATTTTTCTGCCATTTATCAGACTTTCAGATAGGGGAAATGTCAGTGAGCATTCCGATTTCAGTTCCAGACTGATTCACCCAATGAGTCCTTGATATTTAGTTGTTTTCAGCCAATTTTTTGGATTTTTGAAAATTTCACTTTTTTGTGAAAATATCCACTAAATGAGGGAATAATATGTGTGAGGGTACCCCAGGAGAGTTCCAAATGTGTGTGGGTAGAATATATATCCCACGGGGGTAAAATTGAAAAAAGTTGAAAAAAAATTTTTTTTGGACTTAGTCATTTTTTTGGCGTTTATCAGACTTTCAGATAGGGGAAATGTCAGTGAGCATTCCGATTTCAGTTCCAGAGTGATTCACCCAATGAGTCCTTGTTATTTAGTCGTTTTCAGCCAATTTTCTGGATTTTTGAAAATTTCACTTTTTTTGTGAAAATATCCACTAAATGAGGGAATAATATGTATGAGGGTACCCCAGGAGAGTTCCAAATGTGTGTGGGTAGAATATATATCAGACAGGGGTAAAATTGAAAAAAAATTTTTTTTGGACTTAGTGATTTTTCTGGCGTTTATCAGACTTTCAGATAGGGGAAATGTCAGTGAGCGTTCCCATTTCAGTTCCAGAGCGATTCGCCCAATGACTCCTTGTTATTTAGTCGTTTTCAGCCAATTTTCTGGATTTTTGAAAATTTCACTTTTTTGTGAAAATATCCACTAAATGAGGGAATAATATGTGTGATGGTATCCCAGGAGATTTCCAAATGTGTGTGGGTAGAATATATATCCCACGGGGGAAAAATTGAAAAAAGTTGAAAACATTTTTTTTTTGGAGTTAGTCATTTTTCCAGCGTTTATCAGACTTTCAGTTAGGGGAAATGTCAGTGAGCGTTCCGATTTCAGTTCCAGAGAGATTCGCCCAATGAGTCCTTGATATTTAGTAGTTTTCAGCCAATTTTCTGGATTTTTGAAAATTTCACTTTTTTTGTGAAAATATCCACTAAATGAGGGAATAATATGTATGAGGGTACCCCAGGAGAGTTCCAAATGTGTGTGGGTAGAATATATATCACACAGGGGTAAAATTGAAAAAAAAATTTTTTGGGACTTAGTGATTTTTCTGGCGTTTATCAGACTTTCAGATAGGGGAAATGTCAGTGAGCGTTCCGATTTCAGTTCCAGAGCGATTCGCCCAATGACTCCTTGTTATTTAGTCGTTTTCAGCCAATTTTCTGGATTTTTGGAAATTTCACTTTTTTTGTGAAAATATCCACTAAATGAGGGAATAATATGTGTGAGAGTACCCCAGGAGAGTTCCAAATGTGTGTGGGTAGAATATATATCCCACGGGGGTAAAATTGAAAAAAGTAAAAAAAATATTTTTTTTGGACTTAGTGATTTTTCTGGCGTTCATCAGACTTTCAGTTAGGGGAAATGTCAGTGAGCGTTCCGATTTCAGTTCCAGAGAGATTCGCCCAATGAGTCCTTGATATTTAGTAGTTTTCAGCCAATTTTCTGGATTTTTGAAAATTTCACTTTTTTTGTGAAAATATCCACTAAATGAGGGAATAATATGTGTGAGGGTACCCCAGGAGAGTTCCAAATGTGTGTGGGTAGAATATATATCACACAGGGGTAAAATTGAAAAAAATTTTTTTTGGGACTTAGTGATTTTTCTGGCGTTTATCAGACTTTCAGATAGGGGAAATGTCAGTGAGCGTTCCGATTTCAGTTCCAGAGCGATTCGCCCAATGACTCCTTGTTATTTAGTCGTTTTCAGCCAATTTTCTGGATTTTTGAAAATTTCACTTTTTTGTGAAAATATCCACTAAATGAGGGAATAATATGTGTGATGGTATCCCAGGAGAGTTCCAAATGTGTGTGGGTAGAATATATATCCCACGGGGGAAAAATTGAAAAAAGTTGAAAACATTTTTTTTTTGGACTTAGTCATTTTTCCAGCGTTTATCAGACTTTCAGTTAGGGGAAATGTCAGTGAGCGTTCCGATTTCAGTTCCAGAGCGATTCGCCCAATGAGTCCTTGATATTTAGTAGTTTTCAGCCAATTTTCTGGATTTTTGAAAATTTCACTTTTTTTGTGAAAATATCCACTAAATGAGGGAATAATATGTGTGAGGGTACCCCAGGAGAGTTCCAAATGTGTGTGGGCAGAATATATATCCCACGGGGGTAAAATTGAAAAAAGTTGAAAAAAAATTTTTTTTGGACTTAGTCATTTTTTTGGCGTTTATCAGACTTTCAGATAGGGGAAATGTCAGTGAGCATTCCGATTTCAGTTCCAGACTGATTCACCCAATGAGTCCTTGATATTTAGTCGTTTTCAGCCAATTTTTTGGATTTTTGAAAATTTCACTTTTTTGTCAAAATATCCACTAAATGAGGGAATAATATGTGTGAGGGTACCCCAGGAGAGTTCCAAATGTGTGTGGGCAGAATATATATCCCACGGGGGTAAAATTGAAAAAAGTTGAAAAAATTTTTTTTTTGGACTTAGTCATTTTTCTGGCGTTTATCAGACTTTCAGATAGGGGAAATGTCAGTGAGCATTCCGATTTCAGTTCCAGACTGATTCACCCAATGAGTCCTTGATATTTAGTCGTTTTCAGCCAATTTTTTGGATTTTTGAAAATTTCACTTTTTTGTCAAAATATCCACTAAATGAGGGAATAATATGTGTGAGGGTACCCCAGGAGAGTTCCAAATGTGTGTGGGCAGAATATATATCCCACGGGGGTAAAATTGAAAAAAGTTGAAAAAATTTTTTTTTTGGACTTAGTCATTTTTCTGGCGTTTATCAGACTTTCAGATAGGGGAAATGTCAGTGAGCATTCCGATTTCAGTTCCAGACTGATTCACCCAATGAGTCCTTGATATTTAGTCGTTTTCAGCCAATTTTTTGGATTTTTGAAAATTTCACTTTTTTGTCAAAATATCCACTAAATGAGGGAATAATATGTGTGAGGGTACCCCAGGAGAGTTCCAAATGTGTGTGGGCAGAATATATATCCCACGGGGGTAAAATTGAAAAAAGTTGAAAAAAATTTTTTTTTGGACTTAGTCATTTTTCTGGCGTTTATCAGACTTTCAGATAGGGGAAATGTCAGTGAGCGTTCCGATTTCAGTTCCAGAGCGATTCGCCAAATGAGTCCATGTTATTTAGTTGTTTTCAGCCAATTTTCTGGATTTTTGAAAATTTCACTTTTTTGTGAAAATATCCACTAAATGAGGGAATAATATGTGTGAGAGTACCCCAGGAGAGTTCCAAATGTGTGTGGGTAGAATATATATCCCACGGGGGTAAAATTGAAAAAAGTAAAAAAAAAATTTTTTTTGGACTTAGTGATTTTTCTGGCGTTTATCAGACTTTCAGATAGGGGAAATGTCAGTGAGCGTTCCGATTTCAGTTCCAGAGCGATTCGCCCAATGACTCCTTGTTATTTAGTCGTTTTCAGTCAATTTTCTGGATTTTTGAAAATTTCACTTTTTTGTGAAAATATCCACTAAATGAGGGAATAATATGTGTGATGGTATCCCAGGAGAGTTCCAAATGTGTGTGGGTAGAATATATATCCCACGGGGGAAAAATTGAAAAAAGTTGAAAACATTTTTTTTTTGGACTTAGTCATTTTTCCAGCGTTTATCAGACTTTCAGTTAGGGGAAATGTCAGTGAGCGTTCCGATTTCAGTTCCAGAGAGATTCGCCCAATGAGTCCTTGATATTTAGTAGTTTTCAGCCAATTTTCTGGATTTTTGAAAATTTCACTTTTTTTGTGAAAATATCCACTAAATGAGGGAATAATATGTGTGAGGGTTCCCCAGGAGAGTTCCAAATGTGTGTGGGTAGAATATATATCACACAGGGGTAAAATTGAAAAAAAATGTTTTGGGGACTTAGTGATTTTTCTGGCGTTTATCAGACTTTCAGATAGGGGAAATGTCAGTGAGCATTCCGATTTCAGTTCCAGACTGATTCACCCAATGAGTCCTTCATATTTAGTCGTTTTCAGCCAATTTTCTGGATTTTTTAAAATTTCACTTTTTTGTGAAAATATCCACTAAATGAGGGAATAATATGTGTGAGGGTACCCCAGGAGAGTTCCAAATGTGTGTGGGTAGAATATATATCCCACGGGGGAAAAATTGAAAAAAGTTGAAAAAATTTTTTTTTTGGACTTAGTCATTTTTTTGGCGTTTATCAGACTTTCAGATAGGGGAAATGTCAGTGAGCATTCCGATTTCAGTTCCAGACTGATTCACCCAATGAGTCCTTGATATTTAGTCGTTTTCAGCCAATTTTTTGGATTTTTGAAAATTTCACTTTTTTGTCAAAATATCCACTAAATGAGGGAATAATATGTGTGAGGGTACCCCAGGAGAGTTCCAAATGTGTGTGGGCAGAATATATATCCCACGGGGGTAAAATTGAAAAAAGTTGAAAAAAAATTTTTTTTGGATTTAGTCATTTTTTTGGCGTTTATCAGACTTTCAGATAGGGGAAATGTCAGTGAGCATTCCGATTTCAGTTCCAGACTGATTCACCCAATGAGTCCTTCATATTTAGTCGTTTTCAGCCAATTTTCTGGATTTTTTAAAATTTCACTTTTTTGTGAAAATATCCACTAAATGAGGGAATAATATGTGTGAGGGTACCCCAGGAGAGTTCCAAATGTGTGTGGGTAGAATATATATCCCACGGGGGAAAAATTGAAAAAAGTTGAAAACATTTTTTTTTTGGACTTAGTCATTTTTCCAGCGTTTATCAGACTTTCAGTTAGGGGAAATGTCAGTGAGCGTTCCGATTTCAGTTCCAGAGCGATTCGCCCAATGAGTCCTTGATATTTAGTAGTTTTCAGCCAATTTTCTGGATTTTTTGAAAATTTCACTTTTTTTGTGAAAATATCCACTAAATGAGGGAATAATATGTGTGAGGGTACCACAGGAGAGTTCCAAATGTGTCTGGGTAGAATATATATCCAACGGGGGTAATATTGAAAAAAGTTGAAAAAAATTTTTTTTTGGACTTAGTCATTTTTCTGGCGTTTATCAGACTTTCAGATAGGGGAAATGTCAGTGAGCATTCCGATTTCAGTTCCAGACTGATTCACCCAATGAGTCCATGATATTTAGTCGTTTTCAGCCAATTTTTTGGCTTTTTGAAAATTTCACTTTTTTGTGAAAATATCCACTAAATGAGGGAATAATATGTGTGAGGGTACCCCAGGAGAGTTCCAAATGTGTGTGGGTAGAATATACATCACACAGGGGTAAAATTGAAAAAAAAATTTTTTTGGACTTAGTCATTTTTCTGGCGTTTATCAGACTTTCAGATAGGGGAAATGTCAGTGAGCATTCCGATTTCAGTTCCAGAGCGATTCGCCCAATGAGTCCTTGATATTTAGTAGTTTTCAGCCAATTTTCTGGATTTTTGAAAATTTCACTTTTTTTGTGAAAATATCCACTAAATGAGGGAATAATATGTGTGAGGGTTCCCCAGGAGAGTTCCAAATGTGTGTGGGTAGAATATATATCACACAGGGGTAAAATTGAAAAAAAATGTTTTGGGGACTTAGTGATTTTTCTGGCGTTTATCAGACTTTCAGATAGGGGAAATGTCAGTGAGCATTCCGATTTCAGTTCCAGACTGATTCACCCAATGAGTCCTTCATATTTAGTCGTTTTCAGCCAATTTTCTGGATTTTTTAAAATTTCACTTTTTTGTGAAAATATCCACTAAATGAGGGAATAATATGTGTGAGGGTACCCCAGGAGAGTTCCAAATGTGTGTGGGTAGAATATATATCCCACGGGGGAAAAATTGAAAAAAGTTGAAAAAATTTTTTTTTTGGACTTAGTCATTTTTTTGGCGTTTATCAGACTTTCAGATAGGGGAAATGTCAGTGAGCATTCCGATTTCAGTTCCAGACTGATTCACCCAATGAGTCCTTGATATTTAGTCGTTTTCAGCCAATTTTTTGGATTTTTGAAAATTTCACTTTTTTGTCAAAATATCCACTAAATGAGGGAATAATATGTGTGAGGGTACCCCAGGAGAGTTCCAAATGTGTGTGGGCAGAATATATATCCCACGGGGGTAAAATTGAAAAAAGTTGAAAAAAAATTTTTTTTGGATTTAGTCATTTTTTTGGCGTTTATCAGACTTTCAGATAGGGGAAATGTCAGTGAGCATTCCGATTTCAGTTCCAGACTGATTCACCCAATGAGTCCTTCATATTTAGTCGTTTTCAGCCAATTTTCTGGATTTTTTAAAATTTCACTTTTTTGTGAAAATATCCACTAAATGAGGGAATAATATGTGTGAGGGTACCCCAGGAGAGTTCCAAATGTGTGTGGGTAGAATATATATCCCACGGGGGAAAAATTGAAAAAAGTTGAAAACATTTTTTTTTTGGACTTAGTCATTTTTCCAGCGTTTATCAGACTTTCAGTTAGGGGAAATGTCAGTGAGCGTTCCGATTTCAGTTCCAGAGCGATTCGCCCAATGAGTCCTTGATATTTAGTAGTTTTCAGCCAATTTTCTGGATTTTTTGAAAATTTCACTTTTTTTGTGAAAATATCCACTAAATGAGGGAATAATATGTGTGAGGGTACCACAGGAGAGTTCCAAATGTGTCTGGGTAGAATATATATCCAACGGGGGTAATATTGAAAAAAGTTGAAAAAAATTTTTTTTTGGACTTAGTCATTTTTCTGGCGTTTATCAGACTTTCAGATAGGGGAAATGTCAGTGAGCATTCCGATTTCAGTTCCAGACTGATTCACCCAATGAGTCCATGATATTTAGTCGTTTTCAGCCAATTTTTTGGCTTTTTGAAAATTTCACTTTTTTGTGAAAATATCCACTAAATGAGGGAATAATATGTGTGAGGGTACCCCAGGAGAGTTCCAAATGTGTGTGGGTAGAATATATATCACACAGGGGTAAAATTGAAAAAAAAATTTTTTTGGACTTAGTCATTTTTCCAGCGTTTATCAGACTTTCAGTTAGGGGAAATGTCAGTGAGCATTCCGATTTCAGTTCCATAGCGATTCGCCCAATGAGTCCTTGATATTTAGTAGTTTTCAGCCAATTTTCTGGATTTTTGAAAATTTCACTTTTTTTGTGAAAATATCCACTAAATGAGGGAATAATATGTGTGAGGGTACCCCAGGAGAGTTCCAAATGCATGTGGGTAGAATATATATCCCACGGGGGTAAAATTGAAAAAAGTTTAAAAAAAATTTTTTTGGACTTAGTCATTTTTCCGGCGTTTATCAGACTTCCAGATAGGGTAAAATGTCAGTGAGCGTTCCGATTTCAGTTCCAGAGTGATTCTCCCAATGAATCCTTGTTATTTAGTCGTTTTCAGCCAATTTTCTGGATTTTTGAAAATTTCACTTTTTTGTGAAAATATCCACTAAATGAGGGAATAATATGTGTGAGGGTACCCCAGGAGAGTTCCAAATGTGTGTGGGTAGAATATATATCCCACGGGGGAAAAATTGAAAAAAGTTGAAAACATTTTTTTTTTGGACTTAGTCATTTTTCTGGCGTTTATCAGACTTTCAGATAGGGGAAATGTCAGTGAGCGTTCCGATTTCAGTTCCAGACTGATTCACCCAATGAGTCCTTGATATTTAGTCGTTTTCAGCCAATTTTTTGGATTTTTGAAAATTTCACTTTTTTGAAAATTTCACTTTTTTGTCAAAATATCCACTAAATGAGGGAATAATATGTGTGAGGGTACCCCAGGAGAGTTAAAAATGTGTGTGGGTAGAATATATATCCCACGAGGGTAAAATTGAAAAAAGTTGAAAAAAATTTTTTTTTGGACTTACTCATTTTTCTGGCGTTTATCAGACTTTCAGATAGGGCAAATGTCAGTGAGCGTTCCGAATTCAGTTCCAGAGCGATTCGCCCAATGAGTCATTGTTATTTAGTCGTTTTCAGCCAATTTTCTGGATTTTTGAAAATTTCACTTTTTTGTGAAAATATCCACTAAATGAGGGAATAATATGTGTGAGGGTACCCCAGGAGAGTTCCAAATGTGTGTGGGTAGAATATATATCCCACGGGGGTAAAATTGAAAAAAGTTAAAAAAAAATTTTTTTTAGACTTAGTGATTTTTCCGACGTTTATCAGACTTTCAGATAGGGGAAATGTCAGTAAGCATTCCGATTTCAGTTCCAGAGCGATTCGCCTAATGAGTCCTTGTTATTT
This sequence comes from Phyllobates terribilis, assembly GCF_046119375.1. Classification (NCBI taxonomy): domain Eukaryota; kingdom Metazoa; phylum Chordata; class Amphibia; order Anura; family Dendrobatidae; genus Phyllobates; species Phyllobates terribilis. The sequence continues at coordinate 13,987,042 of NW_027362775.1, read as the reverse complement.
AGTCGTTTTCAGCCAATTTTCTGGATTTTTTAAAATTTCACTTTTTTGTGTAAATATCCACTAAATGAGGGAATAATATGTGTGAGGGTACCCCAGGAGAGTTCCAAATGTGTGTGGGTAGAATATATATCCCACGGGGGTAAAATTGAAAAAAGTTTAAAAAAATTTTTTTTTGGACTTAGTTATTTTTCTGACGTTTATCAGACTTTCAGATAGGGCAAATGTCAGTGAGCATTCCGATTTCAGTTCCACAGCGATTCGCCCAATGAGTCGTTCATATTTAGTCGTTTTCAGCCAATTTTCTGGATTTTTAAAAATTTCCCTTTTTTGTGAAAATATCCACTAAATGAGGGAATAATATGTGTGAGGGTACCCCAGGAGAGTTCCAAATGTGTGTGGGTAGAATATATATCCCACGGGGGTAAAATTTAAAAAAGTTAAAAAAAAATTTTTTTTAGACTTAGTGATTTTTCCGACGTTTATCAGACTTTCAGATAGGGGAAATGTCAGTAAGCATTCCGATTTCAGTTCCAGAGCGATTCGCCTAATGAGTCCTTGTTATTTAGTCGTTTTCAGCCAATTTTCTGGATTTTTTAAAATTTCACTTTTTTGTGAAAATATCCACTAAATGAGGGAATAATATGTGTGAGGGTACCCCAGGAGAGTTCCAAATGTGTGTGGGTAGAATATATATCCCACGGGGGTAAAATTGAAAAAAGTTTAAAAAAAATTTTTTTTGGACTTAGTCATTTTTCTGGCGTTTATCAGACTTTCAGATAGGGGAAATGTCAGTGAGTGTTCCGATTTCAGTTCCAGAGCGATTCGCCCAATGTGTCATTGTTATTTAGTCGTTTTCAGCCAATTTTCTGGATTTTTGAAAATTTCACTTTTTTGTGAAAATATCCACTAAATGAGGGAATAATATGTGTGAGGGTACCCCAGGAGAGTTCCAAATGTGTGTGGGTAGAATATATATCCCACGGGGGTAAAATTGAAAAAAGTTTAAAAAAAATTTTTTTAGGACTTAGTTATTTTTCTGGCGTTTATCAGACTTTCAGATAGGGCAAATGTAAGTGAGCATTCTGATTTCAGTTCCACAGCGATTCGCCCAATGAGTCGTTCATATTTAGTCGTTTTCAGCCAATTTTCTGGAATTTTAAAAATTTCACTTTTTTGTGAAAATACCCACTAAATGAGGGAATAATATGTGTGAGGGTACCCCAGGAGAGTTCCAAATGTGTGTGGGTAGAATATATATCCCATTGGGGTAAAATTGAAAAAAGTTGAAAAAAATTCTTTTTTGGACTTAGTCATTTTTCTGGCGTTTATCAGACTTTCAGATAGGGCAAATGTCAGTGAGCGTTCCGATTTCAGTTCCAGAGCGATTCGCCCAATGAGTCCTTGATATTTAGTCGTTTTCAGACAATTTTTTGGATTTTTGAAAATGTCACTTTTTTGTGAAAATATCCACTAAATGAGGGAATAATATGTGTGAGGGTACACCAGGAGAGTTCCAAATGTGTGTGGGTAGAATATATATCCCACGGGGGTAAAATAGAAAAAAGTTGAAAAAAATTTTTTTTTGGACTTACTCATTTTTCTGGCGTTTATCAGACTTTCAGATAGGGCAAATGTCAGTGAGCGTTCCGATTTCAGTTCCAGAGCGATTCGCCCAATGAGTCATTGTTATTTAGTCGTTTTCAGCCAATTTTCTGGATTTTTGAAAATTTCACTTTTTTGTGAAAATAACCACTAAATGAGGGAATAATATGTGTGAGGGTACCCCAGGAGAGTTCCAAATGTGTGTGGGTAGAATATATATCCCACGGGGGTAAAATTGAAAAAAGTTTAAAAAAATTTTTTTTTGGACTTAGTCATTTTTCCAGCGTTTATCAGACTTTCAGATAGGGCAAATGTCAGTGAGCATTCCGATTTCAGTTCCAGAGCGATTCGCCCACTGAGTCCTTGATATTTAGTCGTTTTCAGCCAATTTTTTGGATTTTTGAAAATGTCATTTTTTTGTGAAAATATCCACTAAATGAGGGAATAATATGTGTGAGGGTACCCCAGGAGAGTTCCAAATGTGTGTGGGTAGAATATATATCCCACGGGGGTAAGATTGAAAAAAGTTAAAAAAAATAATTTTTTGGACTTAGTCATTTTTCTGGCGTTTATCAGACTTTCAGATAGGGGAAATGTCAGTGAGCATTCCGATTTCAGTTCCAGAGCGATTCGCCCAATGAGTCCTTGATATTTAGTCGTTTTCAGCCAATTTTCTGGATTTTTGAAAATTTCCCTTTTTTGTGAAAATATCCACTAAATGAGGGAATAATATGTGTGAGGGTACCCCAGGAGAGTTCCAAATGTGTGTGGGTAGAATATATATCCCATTGGGGTAAAATTGAAAAAAGTTGAAAAAAAATTTTTTTGGACTTAGTCATTTTTCTGGCGTTTATCAGACTTTCAGATAGGGTAAATGTCAGTGAGAGTACCGATTTCAGTTCCAGAGCGATTCGCCCAATGAGTCCTTGATATTTAGTCGTTTTCAGCCAATTTTTTGGATTTTTGAAAATGTCACTTTTTTGTGAAAATATCCACTAAATGAGGGAATAATATGTGCGAGGGTACCCCAGAAGAGTTCCAAATGTGTGTGGGTAGAATATATATCCGACGGGGGTAAAATTGAAAAAAGTTGAATAAAATTTTTTTTGGACTTAGTCATTTTTCCGGCGTTTATCAGACTTTCAGATAGGGGAAATGTCAGTGAGCGTTCCGATTTCAGTTCCAGAGTGATTCTCCCAATGAGTCCTTGTTATTTAGTCGTTTTCAGCCAATTTTCTGGATTTTTGAAAATTTCACTTTTTTGTGAAAATATCCACTAAATGAGGGAATAATATGTGTGAGGGTACCCCAGGAGAGTTCCAAATGTGTGTGGGTAGAATATATATCCCACGGGGGTAAAATTGAAAAAAGTTAAAAAAATTTTTTTTTGGACTTAGTGATTTTTCTGGCGTTTATCAGACTTTCAGATAGGGGAAATGTCAGTGAGCATTCCGATTTCAGTTCCAGAGCGATTCGCCCAATGAGTCCTTGATATTTAGTCGTTTTCAGCCAATTTTCTGGATTTTTGAAAATTTCCCTTTTTTGTGAAAATATCCACTAAATGAGGGAATAATATGTGTGAGGGTACCCCAGGAGAGTTCCAAATGTGTGTGGGTAGAATATATATCCCATTGGGGTAAAATTCAAACAAGTTGAAAAAAAATTTTTTTGGACTTAGTCATTTTTCTGGCGTTTATCAGACTTTCAGATAGGGCAAATGTCAGTGAGAGTACCGATTTCAGTTCCAGAGCGATTTGCCCAATGAGTCCTTGATATTTAGTCGTTTTCAGCCAATTTTTTGGATTTTTGAAAATGTCACTTTTTTGTGAAAATATCCACTAAATGAGGGAATAATATGTGTGAGGGTACCCCAGGAGAGTTCCAAATGTGTGTGGGTAGAATATATATCCCACGGGGGTAAAATTGAAAAAAGTAAAAAAAAAATTTTTTTTGGACTTAGTGATTTTTCTGGCGTTTATCAGACTTTCAGATAGGGGAAATGTCAGTGAGCGTTCCGATTTCAGTTCCAGAGCGATTCGCCCAATGACTCCTTGTTATTTAGACGTTTTCAGCCAATTTTCTGGATTTTTGAAAATTTCACTTTTTTGTGAAAATATCCACTAAATGAGGGAATAATATGTGTGAGGGTAGCCCAGGAGAGTTCCAAATGTGTGTGGGTAGAATATATATCCGACGGGGGTAAAATTGAAAAAAGTTGAATAAAATTTTTTTTGGACTTAGTCATTTTTCCGACGTTTATCAGACTTTCAGATAGGGGAAATGTCAGTGAGCATTCCGATTTCAGTTCCAGAGCAATTCGCCCAATGAGTCCTTGTTATTTAGTCGTTTTCAGCCAATTTTCTGGATTTTTGAAAATTTCACTTTTTTGTGAAAATATCCACTAAATGAGGGAATAATATGTGTGAGGGTATCCCAGGAGAGTTCCAAATGTGTTTGGGTAGAATATATATCCCACGGGGGAAAAAATTGAAAAAAGTTGAAAACATTTTTTTTTTGGACTTAGTCATTTTTCCAGCGTTTATCAGACTTACAGTTAGGGGAAATGTCAGTGAGCGTTCCGATGTCAGTTCCAGAGCGATTCACCCAATGAGTCCTTGATATTTAGTAGTTTTCAGCCAATTTTCTGGATTTTTGAAAATTTCTAATTTTTTTGTGAAAATATCCACTAAATGAGGGAATAATATGTGTGAGGGTACCCCAGGAGAGTTCCAAATGTGTGTGGGTAGAATATATATCCCATGGGGGTAAAATTGAAAAAAGTTTAAAAAAATTTTTTTTTGGACTTAGTCATTTTTCTGGCGTTTATCAGACTTTCAGATAGGGCAAATGTCAGTGAGCATTTCGATTTCAGTTCCAGACTGATTCACCCAATGAGTCCTTGATATTTAGTCGTTTTCAGCCAATTTTTTGGATTTTTGAAAATGTCACTTTTTTGTGAAAATATCCACTAAATGAGGGAATAATATGTGTGAGGGTACCCCAGGAGAGTTCCAAATGTGTGTGGGTAGAATATATATCCCACGGGGGTAAAATTGAAAAAAGTAAAAAAAAAATTTTTTTTGGACTTAGTGATTTTTCTGGCGTTTATCAGACTTTCAGATAGGGGAAATGTCAGTGAGCGTTCCGATTTCAGTTCCAGAGCGATTCGCCCAATGACTCCTTGTTATTTAGACGTTTTCAGCCAATTTTCTGGATTTTTGAAAATTTCACTTTTTTGTGAAAATATCCACTAAATGAGGGAATAATATGTGTGAGGGTAGCCCAGGAGAGTTCCAAATGTGTGTGGGTAGAATATATATCCCACGGGGGTAAAATTGAAAAAAGTTGAAAAAATTTTTTTTGGACTTAGTCATTTTTCCGGCGTTTATCAGACTTTCAGATAGGGGAAATGTCAGTGAGCGTTCCGATTTCAGTTCCAGAGTGATTCTCCCAATGAGTCCTTGTTATTTAGTCATTTTCAGCCAATTTTCTGGATTTTTGAAAATTTCACTTTTTTGTGAAAATATCCACTAAATGAGGGAATAATATGTGTGAGGGTACCCCAGGAGAGTTCCAAATGTGTGTGGGTAGAATATATATCCCACGGGGGTAAAATTGAAAAAAATTTTTTTTCGGACTTAGTCATTTTTCTGGCGTTTATCAGACTTTCTGATAGGGGAAATGTCAGTGAGCATTCCGATTTCAGTACCAGAGTGATTCACCCAATGAGTCCTTGATATTTAGTCGTTTTCAGCCAATTTTTTGGATTTTTGAAAATTTCACTTTTTTGTGAAAATATCCACTAAATGAGGGAATAATATGTGTGAGGGTACCCCAGGAGAGTTCCAAATGTGTGTGGGTAGAATATATATCCCACGGGGGTAAAATTGAAAAAAGTTGAAAAAAATTTTTTTTGGACTTACTGATTTTTCTGGCGTTTATCAGACTTTCAGATAGGGCAAATGTCAGTGAGAGTTCCGATTTCAGTTCCAGAGCGATTCGCCCAATGACTCCTTGTTATTTAGTCGTTTTCAGCCAATTTTCTGGATTTTTGAAAATTTCACTTTTTTGTGAAAATATCCACTAAATGAGGGAATAATATGTGTGAGGGTACCCCAGGAGAGTTCCAAATGTGTTTGGGTAGAATATATATCCCACGGAGGTAAAATTGAAAAAAGTTGAAAAAATTTTTTTTGGACTTAGTCATTTTTCCGGCGTTTATCAGACTTTCAGATAGGGGAAATGTCAGTGAGCATTCCGATTTCAGTTCCAGAGTGATTCGCCCAATGAGTCCTTGATATTTAGTCGTTTTCAGCCAATTTTCTGGATTTTTGAAAATTTCCCTTTTTTGTGAAAATATCCACTAAATGAGGGAATAATATGTGTGAGGGTACCCCAGGAGAGTTCCAAATGTGTGTGGGTAGAATATATATCCCACGGGGGTAAAATTGAAAAAAGTTAAAAAAATTTTTTTTTGGACTTAGTGATTTTTCTGGCGTTTATCAGACTTTCAGATAGGGGAAATGTCAGTGAGCATTCCGATTTCAGTTCCAGAGCGATTCGCCCAATGAGTCCTTGATATTTAGTCGTTTTCAGCCAATTTTCTGGATTTTTGAAAATTTCCCTTTTTTGTGAAAATATCCACTAAATGAGGGAATAATATGTGTGAGGGTACCCCAGGAGAGTTCCAAATGTGTGTGGGTAGAATATATATCCCACGGGGGTAAAATTGAAAAAAGTAAAAAAAAAATTTTTTTTGGACTTAGTGATTTTTCTGGCGTTTATCAGACTTTCAGATAGGGGAAATGTCAGTGAGCGTTCCGATTTCAGTTCCAGAGCGATTCGCCCAATGACTCCTTGTTATTTAGACGTTTTCAGCCAATTTTCTGGATTTTTGAAAATTTCACTTTTTTGTGAAAATATCCACTAAATGAGGGAATAATATGTGTGAGGGTAGCCCAGGAGAGTTCCAAATGTGTGTGGGTAGAATATATATCCGACGGGGGTAAAATTGAAAAAAGTTGAATAAAATTTTTTTTGGACTTAGTCATTTTTCCGACGTTTATCAGACTTTCAGATAGGGGAAATGTCAGTGAGCATTCCGATTTCAGTTCCAGAGCAATTCGCCCAATGAGTCCTTGTTATTTAGTCGTTTTCAGCCAATTTTCTGGATTTTTGAAAATTTCACTTTTTTGTGAAAATATCCACTAAATGAGGGAATAATATGTGTGAGGGTAACCCAGGAGAGTTCCAAATGTGTTTGGGTAGAATATATATCCCACGGGGGAAAAAATTGAAAAAAGTTGAAAACATTTTTTTTTTGGACTTAGTCATTTTTCCAGCGTTTATCAGACTTACAGTTAGGGGAAATGTCAGTGAGCGTTCCGATGTCAGTTCCAGAGCGATTCACCCAATGAGTCCTTGATATTTAGTAGTTTTCAGCCAATTTTCTGGATTTTTGAAAATTTCTAATTTTTTTGTGAAAATATCCACTAAATGAGGGAATAATATGTGTGAGGGTACCCCAGGAGAGTTCCAAATGTGTGTGGGTAGAATATATATCCCACGGGGGTAAAATTGAAAAAAGTAAAAAAAAAATTTTTTTTGGACTTAGTGATTTTTCTGGCGTTTATCAGACTTTCAGATAGGGGAAATGTCAGTGAGCGTTCCGATTTCAGTTCCAGAGCGATTCGCCCAATGACTCCTTGTTATTTAGACGTTTTCAGCCAATTTTCTGGATTTTTGAAAATTTCACTTTTTTGTGAAAATATCCACTAAATGAGGGAATAATATGTGTGAGGGTAGCCCAGGAGAGTTCCAAATGTGTGTGGGTAGAATATATATCCGACGGGGGTAAAATTGAAAAAAGTTGAATAAAATTTTTTTTGGACTTAGTCATTTTTCCGACGTTTATCAGACTTTCAGATAGGGGAAATGTCAGTGAGCATTCCGATTTCAGTTCCAGAGCAATTCGCCCAATGAGTCCTTGTTATTTAGTCGTTTTCAGCCAATTTTCTGGATTTTTGAAAATTTCACTTTTTTGTGAAAATATCCACTAAATGAGGGAATAATATGTGTGAGGGTAACCCAGGAGAGTTCCAAATGTGTTTGGGTAGAATATATATCCCACGGGGGAAAAAATTGAAAAAAGTTGAAAACATTTTTTTTTTGGACTTAGTCATTTTTCCAGCGTTTATCAGACTTACAGTTAGGGGAAATGTCAGTGAGCGTTCCGATGTCAGTTCCAGAGCGATTCACCCAATGAGTCCTTGATATTTAGTAGTTTTCAGCCAATTTTCTGGATTTTTGAAAATTTCTAATTTTTTTGTGAAAATATCCACTAAATGAGGGAATAATATGTGTGAGGGTACCCCAGGAGAGTTCCAAATGTGTGTGGGTAGAATATATATCCCATGGGGGTAAAATTGAAAAAAGTTTAAAAAAATTTTTTTTTGGACTTAGTCATTTTTCTGGCGTTTATCAGACTTTCAGATAGGGCAAATGTCAGTGAGCATTTCGATTTCAGTTCCAGACTGATTCACCCAATGAGTCCTTGATATTTAGTCGTTTTCAGCCAATTTTTTGGATTTTTGAAAATGTCACTTTTTTGTGAAAATATCCACTAAATGAGGGAATAATATGTGTGAGGGTACCCCAGGAGAGTTCCAAATGTGTGTGGGTAGAATATATATCCCACGGGGGTAAAATTGAAAAAAGTAAAAAAAAAATTTTTTTTGGACTTAGTGATTTTTCTGGCGTTTATCAGACTTTCAGATAGGGGAAATGTCAGTGAGCGTTCCGATTTCAGTTCCAGAGCGATTCGCCCAATGACTCCTTGTTATTTAGACGTTTTCAGCCAATTTTCTGGATTTTTGAAAATTTCACTTTTTTGTGAAAATATCCACTAAATGAGGGAATAATATGTGTGAGGGTAGCCCAGGAGAGTTCCAAATGTGTGTGGGTAGAATATATATCCCACGGGGGTAAAATTGAAAAAAGTTGAAAAAATTTTTTTTGGACTTAGTCATTTTTCCGGCGTTTATCAGACTTTCAGATAGGGGAAATGTCAGTGAGCGTTCCGATTTCAGTTCCAGAGTGATTCTCCCAATGAGTCCTTGTTATTTAGTCATTTTCAGCCAATTTTCTGGATTTTTGAAAATTTCACTTTTTTGTGAAAATATCCACTAAATGAGGGAATAATATGTGTGAGGGTACCCCAGGAGAGTTCCAAATGTGTGTGGGTAGAATATATATCCCACGGGGGAAAAATTGAAAAAAGTTGAAAACATTTTTTTTTTGGACTTAGTCATTTTTCCAGCGTTTATCAGACTCACAGTTAGGGGAAATGTCAGTGAGCGTTCCGATGTCAGTTCCAGAGCGATTCACCCAATGAGTCCTTGATATTTAGTAGTTTTCAGCCAATTTTCTGGATTTTTGAAAATTTCAATTTTTTTTGTGAAAATATCCACTAAATGAGGGAATAATATGTGTGAGGGTACCCCAGGAGAGTTCCAAATGTGTGTGGGTAGAATATATATCCCATTGGCGTAAAATTGAAAAAAGTTGAAAAAAATTCTTTTTTGGACTTAGTCATTTTTCTGGCGTTTATCAGACTTTCAGATAGGGCAAATGTCAGTGAGAGTACCGATTTCAGTTCCAGAGCGATTCGCCCAATGACTCCTTGTTATTTAGACGTTTTCAGCCAATTTTCTGGATTTTTGAAAATTTCACTTTTTTGTGAAAATATCCACTAAATGAGGGAATAATATGTGTGAGGGTAGCCCAGGAGAGTTCCAAATGTGTGTGGGTAGAATATATATCCCACGGGGGTAAAATTGAAAAAAGTTGAAAAAATTTTTTTTGGACTTAGTCATTTTTCCGGCGTTTATCAGACTTTCAGATAGGGGAAATGTCAGTGAGCGTTCCGATTTCAGTTCCAGAGTGATTCTCCCAATGAGTCCTTGTTATTTAGTCATTTTCAGCCAATTTTCTGGATTTTTGAAAATTTCACTTTTTTGTGAAAATATCCACTAAATGAGGGAATAATATGTGTGAGGGTACCCCAGGAGAGTTCCAAATGTGTGTGGGTAGAATATATATCCCACGGGGGTAAAATTGAAAAAAATTTTTTTTCGGACTTAGTCATTTTTCTGGCGTTTATCAGACTTTCTGATAGGGGAAATGTCAGTGAGCATTCCGATTTCAGTACCAGAGTGATTCACCCAATGAGTCCTTGATATTTAGTCGTTTTCAGCCAATTTTTTGGATTTTTGAAAATTTCACTTTTTTGTGAAAATATCCACTAAATGAGGGAATAATATGTGTGAGGGTACCCCAGGAGAGTTCCAAATGTGTGTGGGTAGAATATATATCCCACGGGGGTAAAATTGAAAAAAGTTGAAAAAAATTTTTTTTGGACTTACTGATTTTTCTGGCGTTTATCAGACTTTCAGATAGGGCAAATGTCAGTGAGAGTTCCGATTTCAGTTCCAGAGCGATTCGCCCAATGACTCCTTGTTATTTAGTCGTTTTCAGCCAATTTTCTGGATTTTTGAAAATTTCACTTTTTTGTGAAAATATCCACTAAATGAGGGAATAATATGTGTGAGGGTACCCCAGGAGAGTTCCAAATGTGTTTGGGTAGAATATATATCCCACGGAGGTAAAATTGAAAAAAGTTGAAAAAATTTTTTTTGGACTTAGTCATTTTTCCGGCGTTTATCAGACTTTCAGATAGGGGAAATGTCAGTGAGCATTCCGATTTCAGTTCCAGAGTGATTCGCCCAATGAGTCCTTGATATTTAGTCGTTTTCAGCCAATTTTCTGGATTTTTGAAAATTTCCCTTTTTTGTGAAAATATCCACTAAATGAGGGAATAATATGTGTGAGGGTACCCCAGGAGAGTTCCAAATGTGTGTGGGTAGAATATATATCCCACGGGGGTAAAATTGAAAAAAGTTAAAAAAATTTTTTTTTGGACTTAGTGATTTTTCTGGCGTTTATCAGACTTTCAGATAGGGGAAATGTCAGTGAGCATTCCGATTTCAGTTCCAGAGCGATTCGCCCAATGAGTCCTTGATATTTAGTCGTTTTCAGCCAATTTTCTGGATTTTTGAAAATTTCCCTTTTTTGTGAAAATATCCACTAAATGAGGGAATAATATGTGTGAGGGTACCCCAGGAGAGTTCCAAATGTGTGTGGGTAGAATATATATCCCACGGGGGTAAAATTGAAAAAAGTAAAAAAAAAATTTTTTTTGGACTTAGTGATTTTTCTGGCGTTTATCAGACTTTCAGATAGGGGAAATGTCAGTGAGCGTTCCGATTTCAGTTCCAGAGCGATTCGCCCAATGACTCCTTGTTATTTAGACGTTTTCAGCCAATTTTCTGGATTTTTGAAAATTTCACTTTTTTGTGAAAATATCCACTAAATGAGGGAATAATATGTGTGAGGGTAGCCCAGGAGAGTTCCAAATGTGTGTGGGTAGAATATATATCCGACGGGGGTAAAATTGAAAAAAGTTGAATAAAATTTTTTTTGGACTTAGTCATTTTTCCGACGTTTATCAGACTTTCAGATAGGGGAAATGTCAGTGAGCATTCCGATTTCAGTTCCAGAGCAATTCGCCCAATGAGTCCTTGTTATTTAGTCGTTTTCAGCCAATTTTCTGGATTTTTGAAAATTTCACTTTTTTGTGAAAATATCCACTAAATGAGGGAATAATATGTGTGAGGGTAACCCAGGAGAGTTCCAAATGTGTTTGGGTAGAATATATATCCCACGGGGGAAAAAATTGAAAAAAGTTGAAAACATTTTTTTTTTGGACTTAGTCATTTTTCCAGCGTTTATCAGACTTACAGTTAGGGGAAATGTCAGTGAGCGTTCCGATGTCAGTTCCAGAGCGATTCACCCAATGAGTCCTTGATATTTAGTAGTTTTCAGCCAATTTTCTGGATTTTTGAAAATTTCTAATTTTTTTGTGAAAATATCCACTAAATGAGGGAATAATATGTGTGAGGGTACCCCAGGAGAGTTCCAAATGTGTGTGGGTAGAATATATATCCCACGGGGGTAAAATTGAAAAAAGTAAAAAAAAAATTTTTTTTGGACTTAGTGATTTTTCTGGCGTTTATCAGACTTTCAGATAGGGGAAATGTCAGTGAGCGTTCCGATTTCAGTTCCAGAGCGATTCGCCCAATGACTCCTTGTTATTTAGACGTTTTCAGCCAATTTTCTGGATTTTTGAAAATTTCACTTTTTTGTGAAAATATCCACTAAATGAGGGAATAATATGTGTGAGGGTAGCCCAGGAGAGTTCCAAATGTGTGTGGGTAGAATATATATCCGACGGGGGTAAAATTGAAAAAAGTTGAATAAAATTTTTTTTGGACTTAGTCATTTTTCCGACGTTTATCAGACTTTCAGATAGGGGAAATGTCAGTGAGCATTCCGATTTCAGTTCCAGAGCAATTCGCCCAATGAGTCCTTGTTATTTAGTCGTTTTCAGCCAATTTTCTGGATTTTTGAAAATTTCACTTTTTTGTGAAAATATCCACTAAATGAGGGAATAATATGTGTGAGGGTAACCCAGGAGAGTTCCAAATGTGTTTGGGTAGAATATATATCCCACGGGGGAAAAAATTGAAAAAAGTTGAAAACATTTTTTTTTTGGACTTAGTCATTTTTCCAGCGTTTATCAGACTTACAGTTAGGGGAAATGTCAGTGAGCGTTCCGATGTCAGTTCCAGAGCGATTCACCCAATGAGTCCTTGATATTTAGTAGTTTTCAGCCAATTTTCTGGATTTTTGAAAATTTCTAATTTTTTTGTGAAAATATCCACTAAATGAGGGAATAATATGTGTGAGGGTACCCCAGGAGAGTTCCAAATGTGTGTGGGTAGAATATATATCCCATGGGGGTAAAATTGAAAAAAGTTTAAAAAAATTTTTTTTTGGACTTAGTCATTTTTCTGGCGTTTATCAGACTTTCAGATAGGGCAAATGTCAGTGAGCATTTCGATTTCAGTTCCAGACTGATTCACCCAATGAGTCCTTGATATTTAGTCGTTTTCAGCCAATTTTTTGGATTTTTGAAAATGTCACTTTTTTGTGAAAATATCCACTAAATGAGGGAATAATATGTGTGAGGGTACCCCAGGAGAGTTCCAAATGTGTGTGGGTAGAATATATATCCCACGGGGGTAAAATTGAAAAAAGTAAAAAAAAAATTTTTTTTGGACTTAGTGATTTTTCTGGCGTTTATCAGACTTTCAGATAGGGGAAATGTCAGTGAGCGTTCCAATTTCAGTTCCAGAGCGATTCGCCCAATGACTCCTTGTTATTTAGACGTTTTCAGCCAATTTTCTGGATTTTTGAAAATTTCACTTTTTTGTGAAAATATCCACTAAATGAGGGAATAATATGTGTGAGGGTACCCCAGGAGAGTTCCAAATGTGTGTGGGTAGAATATATATCCCACGGGGGAAAAATTGAAAAAAGTTGAAAACATTTTTTTTTTGGACTTAGTCATTTTTCCAGCGTTTATCAGACTCACAGTTAGGGGAAATGTCAGTGAGCGTTCCGATGTCAGTTCCAGAGCGATTCACCCAATGAGTCCTTGATATTTAGTAGTTTTCAGCCAATTTTCTGGATTTTTGAAAATTTCAATTTTTTTTGTGAAAATATCCACTAAATGAGGGAATAATATGTGTGAGGGTACCCCAGGAGAGTTCCAAATGTGTGTGGGTAGAATATATATCCCATTGGCGTAAAATTGAAAAAAGTTGAAAAAAATTCTTTTTTGGACTTAGTCATTTTTCTGGCGTTTATCAGACTTTCAGATAGGGCAAATGTCAGTGAGAGTACCGATTTCAGTACCAGAGCGATTCGCCCAATGACTCCTTGTTATTTAGACGTTTTCAGCCAATTTTCTGGATTTTTGAAAATTTCACTTTTTTGTGAAAATATCCACTAAATGAGGGAATAATATGTGTGAGGGTAGCCCAGGAGAGTTCCAAATGTGTGTGGGTAGAATATATATCCCACGGGGGTAAAATTGAAAAAAGTTGAAAAAATTTTTTTTGGACTTAGTCATTTTTCCGGCGTTTATCAGACTTTCAGATAGGGGAAATGTCAGTGAGCGTTCCGATTTCAGTTCCAGAGTGATTCTCCCAATGAGTCCTTGTTATTTAGTCATTTTCAGCCAATTTTCTGGATTTTTGAAAATTTCACTTTTTTGTGAAAATATCCACTAAATGAGGGAATAATATGTGTGAGGGTACCCCAGGAGAGTTCCAAATGTGTGTGGGTAGAATATATATCCCACGGGGGTAAAATTGAAAAAAATTTTTTTTCGGACTTAGTCATTTCTCTGGCGTTTATCAGACTTTCAGATAGGGCAAATGTCAGTGAGCGTTTGGATTTCAGTTCCAGAGCGATTCGCCCAATGAGTCCTTGATATTTAGTCGTTTTCAGCCAATTTTCTGGATTTTTGGAAATTTCACTTTTTTGTGAAAATATCCACTAAATGAGGGAATAATATGTGTGAGGGTACCCCAGGAGAGTTCCAAGTGTGTGTGGGTAGAATATATATCCCACGGGGTAAAATTGAAAAAAGTTAAAATAAATTTTTTTTTACACTTACTGATTTTTCTGGCGTTTATCAGACTTTCAGATAGGTGAAATGTCAGTGAGCGTTCCGATTTCAGTTCCAGAGCGATTCGCCCAATGACTCCTTGTTATTTAGTCGTTTTCAGCCAATTTTCTGGATTTTTGAAAATTTCACTTTTTTGTGAAAATATCCACTAAATGAGGGAATAATATGTGTGAGGGTACCCCAGGAGAGTTCCAAATGTGTGTGGGTAGAATATATATCCGACGGGGGTAAAATTGAAAAAAGTTGAAAAAAATTTTTTTTTGGACTTAGTCATTTTTCCGACGTTTATCAGACTTTCAGATAGGGGAAATGTCAGTGAGCATTCCGATTTCAGTTCCAGAGCGATTCGCCCAATCAGTCCTTGTTATTTAGTTGTTTTCAGCCAATTTTCTGGATTTTTTAAAATTTCACTTTTTTGTGAAAATATCCACTAAATGAGGGAATAATACGTGTGAGGGTACACCAGGAGAGTTCCAAATGTGTGTGGGTAGAATATATATCACATTGGGGTAAAATTGAAAAAAGTAAAAAAAAAATTTTTTTGGGACTTAGTGATTTTTCTGGCGTTTATCAGACTTTCATATTGGGGAAATGTCAGTGAGCATTCCGATTTCAGTTCCAGACTTATTCACCCAATGAGTCCTTGATATTTAGTCGTTTTCAGCCAATTTTTTGGATTTTTGAAAATTTTACTTTTTTGTGAAAATATCCACTTAATGAGGGACAAATATGTGTGAGGGTACCCCAGGAGAGTTCCAAATGTGTGTGGGTAGAATATATATCCCACGGGGGTAAAATTGAAAAAAGTTGAAAAAAATTTTTTTTTGGACTTAGTCATTTTCCTGGCATTTATCAGACTGTCAGATAGGGGAAATGTCAGTGAGCATTCCGATTTCAGTTCCAGAGCGATTCGCCTAATGAGTCCTTGTTATTTAGTCGTTTTCAGCCAATTTTCTGGATTTTTTAAAATTTCAATTTTGTGAAAATATCCACTAAATGAGGGAATAATATGTGTGAGGGTACCCCAGGAGAGTTCCAAATGTGTGTGGGTAGAATATATATCCCACGGGGGTAAAATTGAAAAAAGTTGAAAAAAATTTTTTTTTGGACTTAGTCATTTTTCTGGCGTTTATCAGACTTTCAGATAGGCGAAATGTCAGTGAGCATTCCGACTTCGGTTCCAGAGTGATTCGCCCAATGAGTCCTTGATATTTAGTCGTTTTCAGCCAATTTTCTGGATTTTTGAAAATTTCACTTTTTTTGTGAAAATATCCACTAAATGAGGGAATAATATGTGTGAGGGTACCCCAGGAGAGTTCCAAATGTGTGTGGGTAGAATATATATCCCACGGGGGAAAAATTGAAAAAGTTGAAAACATTTTTTTTTTGGACTTAGTCATTTTTCCAGCGTTTATCAGACTTTCAGTTAGGGGAAATGTCAGTGAGCGTTCCGATTTCAGTTCCAGAGCGATTCGACCAATGAGTACTTGTTATTTAGTTGTTTTCAGCCAATTTTCTGGATTTTTGAAAATTTCAATTTTTTGTGAAAATATCCACTAAATGTGGCAATAATATGTGTGAGGGTACCCCAGGAGAGTTCCAAATGTGTGTGGGAAGAATATATATCCCACAGGGGTAAAATTGAAAAAAGTTGAAAAAATTTTTTTTTTGGACTTAGTCATTTTTCCAGCGTTTATCAGACTGTCAGATAGAGGAAATGTCAGTGAGCATTCCGATTTCAGTTCCAGAGTGATTCTCCCAATGAGTCCTTGTTATTTAGTCATTTTCAGCCAATTTTCTGGATTTTTGAAAATTTCACTTTTTTGTGAAAATATCCACTAAATGAGGGAATAATATGTGTGAGGGTACCCCAGGAGAGTTCCAAATGTGTGTGGGTAGAATATATATCCCACGGGGGTAAAATTGAAAAAAGTAAAAAAAAAATTTTTTTGGACTTAGTCATTTTTCTGGCGTTTATCAGACTTTCAGATAGGGGAAATGTCAGTGAGCATTCCGATTTCAGTTCCAGAGCGATTCGCCCAATGAGTCCTTGATATTTAGTCGTTTTCAGCCAATTTTCTGGATTTTTGAAAATTTCCCTTTTTTGTGAAAATATCCACTAAATGAGGGAATAATATGTGTGAGGGTACCCCAGGAGAGTTCCAAATGTGTGTGGGTAGAATATATATCCCACGGGGGAAAAATTGAAAAAAGTTGAAAACATTTTTTTTTTGGACTTAGTCACTTTTCCAGCGTTTATCAGACTTTCAGTTAGGGGAAATGTCAGTGAGCGTTCCGATTTCAGTTCCAGAGCGATTCGCCCAATGAGTCCTTGTTATTTAGTTGTTTTCAGCCAATTTTTTGGATTTTTGAAAATTTCACTTTTTTGTGAAAATATCCACTAAATGAGGGAATAATATGTGTGAGGGTACCCCAGCAGAGTTCCAAATGTGTTTGGGTAGAATATATCCCACGGGGGTAAAACTGAAAAAAGTAAAAAAAAATTTTTTTTGGGACTCAGTGATTTTTCTGGCGTTTATCAGACTTTCAGATAGGTGAAATGTCAGTGAGCGTTCCGATTTCAGTTCCAGAGCGATTCGCCCAATGACTCCTTGTTATTTAGTCGTTTTCAGCCAATTTTCTGGATTTTTGAAAATTTCACTTTTTTGTGAAAATATCCACTAAATGAGGGAATAATATGTGTGAGGGTACCCCAGGAGAGTTTCAAATGTGTGTGGGTAGAATATATATCCGACGGGGGAAAATTGAAAAAAGTTGAAAAAAATTTTTTTTTGGACTTAGTCATTTTTCCGACGTTTATCAGACTTTCAGATAGGGGAAATGTCAGTGAGCATTCCGATTTCAGTTCCAGAGCGATTCGCCCAATGAGTCCTTGTTATTTAGTCGTTTTCAGCCAATTTTCTGGATTTTTGAAAATTTCACTTTTTTTGTGAAAATATCCACTAAATGAGGGAATAATATGTGTGAGGGTACCCCAGGAGAGTTCCAAATGTGTGTGGGTAGAATATATATCCGACGGGGGTAAAATTGAAAAAAGTTGAAAAAAATTTTTTTTTGGACTTAGTCATTTTTCCGACGTTTATCAGACTTTCAGATAGGGGAAATGTCAGTGAGCATTCCGATTTCAGTTCCAGAGCGATTCGCCCAATGAGTCCTTGTTATTTAGTCGTTTTCAGCCAATTTTCTGGATTTTTGAAAATTTCACTTTTTTGTGAAAATATCCACTAAATGAGGGAATAATATGTGTGAGGGTACCCCAGGAGAGTTCCACATGTGTGTGGGTAGAATATATATCCCACGGGGGAAAAATTGAAAAAAGTTGAAAACATTTTTTTTTTGGACTTAGTAATTTTTCCAGCGTTTATCAAACTTTCAGTTAGGGGAAATGTCAGTGAGCGTTCCGATTTCAGTTCCAGAGCGATTCGCCCAATAAGTCCTTGTTATTTAGTTGTTTTCAGCCAATTTTCTGGATTTTTGAAAATTTCACTTTTTTGTGAAAATATCCACTAAATGAGGGAATAATATGTGTGAGGGTACCCCAGGAGAGTTCCAAATATGTGTGGGTAGAATATATATCCCACGGGAGTAAAATTGAAAAAAGTAAAAAAAGAAATTTTTTGGGACTTAGTGATTTTTCTGGCGTTTATCAGACTTTCAGATAGGGGAAATGTCAGTGAGCATTCCGATTTCAATTCCAGAGCGATTCGCCCAATGACTCCTTGTTATTTAGTCGTTTTCAGCCAATTTTCTGGATTTTTGAAAATTTTACTTTTTTGTGAAAATATCCACTAAATGAGGGAATAATATGTGTGAGGGTACCCCAGGAGAGTTCCAAATGTGTGTGGGTAGAATATATATCCCACGGGGGAAAAATTGAAAAAAGTTGAAAACATTTTTTTTTTGTACTTAGTCACTTTTCCAGCGTTTATCAGACTTTCAGTTAGGGGAAATGTCAGTGAGCGTTCCGATTTCAGTTCCAGAGCGATTCGCCCAATGACTCCTTGTTATTTAGTCGTTTTCAGCCAATTTTCTGGATTTTTGAAAATTTCACTTTTTTGTGAAAATATCCACTAAATGAGGGAATAATATGTGTGAGGGTACCCCAGGAGAGTTTCAAATGTGTGTGGGTAGAATATATATCCGACGGGGGAAAATTGAAAAAAGTTGAAAAAAATTTTTTTTTGGACTTAGTCATTTTTCCGACGTTTATCAGACTTTCAGATAGGGGAAATGTCAGTGAGCATTCCGATTTCAGTTCCAGAGCGATTCGCCCAATGAGTCCTTGTTATTTAGTCGTTTTCAGCCAATTTTCTGGATTTTTGAAAATTTCACTTTTTTGTGAAAATATCCACTAAATGAGGGAATAATATGTGTGAGGGTACCCCAGGAGAGTTCCAAATGTGTGTGGGTAGAATATATATCCCACGGGGGAAAAATTGAAAAAAGTTGAAAACATTTTTTTTTTGGACTTAGTAATTTTTCCAGCGTTTATCAAACTTTCAGTTAGGGGAAATGTCAGTGAGCGTTCCGATTTCAGTTCCAGAGCGATTCGCCCAATAAGTCCTTGTTATTTAGTTGTTTTCAGCCAATTTTCTGGATTTTTGAAAATTTCACTTTTTTGTGAAAATATCCACTAAATGAGGGAATAATATGTGTGAGGGTACCCCAGGAGAGTTCCAAATATGTGTGGGTAGAATATATATCCCACGGGAGTAAAATTGAAAAAAGTAAAAAAAAAAATTTTTTGGGACTTAGTGATTTTTCTGGCGTTTATCAGACTTTCAGATAGGGGAAATGTCAGTGAGCATTCCGATTTCAATTCCAGAGCGATTCGCCCAATGACTCCTTGTTATTTAGTCGTTTTCAGCCAATTTTCTGGATTTTTGAAAATTTTACTTTTTTGTGAAAATATCCACTAAATGAGGGAATAATATGTGTGAGGGTACCCCAGGAGAGTTCCAAATGTGTGTGGGTAGAATATATATCCCTCGGGGATAAAATTGAAAAAAGTTGAAAAAAAATTTTTTTTGGACTTAGTCATTTTTCCGCCGTTTATCAGACTTTCAGATAGGGGAAATGTCAGTGAGCATTCCGATTTCAGTTCCAGAGCGATTCGCCCAATGACTCCTTGTTATTTAGTCGTTTTCAGCCAATTTTCTGGATTTTTGAAAATTTCACTTTTTTGTGAAAATATCCACTAAATGAGGGAATAATATGTGTGAGAGTACCCCAGGAGAGTTCCAAATGTGTGTGGGTAGAAAATATACCCCACGGGGTAAAATTGATAAAAGTTTAAAAAAAATTTTTTTTGGACTTAGTCATTTCTCTGGCGTTTATCAGACTTTCAGATAGGGCAAATGTCAGTGAGCGTTTGGATTTCAGTTCCAGAGCGATTCGCCCAATGAGTCCTTGATATTTAGTCGTTTTCAGCCAATTTTCTGGATTTTTGGAAATTTCACTTTTTTGTGAAAATATCCACTAAATGAGGGAATAATATGTGTGAGGGTACCCCAGGAGAGTCCCAAGTGTGTGTGGGTAGAATATATATCCCACGGGGTAAAATTGAAAAAAGTTAAAATAAAATTTTTTTTACACTTACTGATTTTTCTGGCGTTTATCAGACTTTCAGATAGGTGAAATGTCAGTGAGCGTTCCGATTTCAGTTCCAGAGCGATTCGCCCAATGACTCCTTGTTATTTAGTCGTTTTCAGCCAATTTTCTGGATTTTTGAAAATTTCACTTTTTTGTGAAAATATCCACTAAATGAGGGAATAATATGTGTGAGGGTACCCCAGGAGAGTTTCAAATGTGTGTGGGTAGAATATATATCCGACGGGGGAAAATTGAAAAAAGTTGAAAAAAATTTTTTTTTGGACTTAGTCATTTTTCCGACGTTTATCAGACTTTCAGATAGGGGAAATGTCAGTGAGCATTCCGATTTCAGTTCCAGAGCGATTCGCCCAATGAGTCCTTGTTATTTAGTCGTTTTCAGCCAATTTTCTGGATTTTTGAAAATTTCACTTTTTTTGTGAAAATATCCACTAAATGAGGGAATAATATGTGTGAGGGTACCCCAGGAGAGTTCCAAATGTGTGTGGGTAGAATATATATCCGACGGGGGTAAAATTGAAAAAAGTTGAAAAAAATTTTTTTTTGGACTTAGTCATTTTTCCGACGTTTATCAGACTTTCAGATAGGGGAAATGTCAGTGAGCATTCCGATTTCAGTTCCAGAGCGATTCGCCCAATGAGTCCTTGTTATTTAGTCGTTTTCAGCCAATTTTCTGGATTTTTGAAAATTTCACTTTTTTGTGAAAATATCCACTAAATGAGGGAATAATATGTGTGAGGGTACCCCAGGAGAGTTCCACATGTGTGTGGGTAGAATATATATCCCACGGGGGAAAAATTGAAAAAAGTTGAAAACATTTTTTTTTTGGACTTAGTAATTTTTCCAGCGTTTATCAAACTTTCAGTTAGGGGAAATGTCAGTGAGCGTTCCGATTTCAGTTCCAGAGCGATTCGCCCAATAAGTCCTTGTTATTTAGTTGTTTTCAGCCAATTTTCTGGATTTTTGAAAATTTCACTTTTTTGTGAAAATATCCACTAAATGAGGGAATAATATGTGTGAGGGTACCCCAGGAGAGTTCCAAATATGTGTGGGTAGAATATATATCCCACGGGAGTAAAATTGAAAAAAGTAAAAAAAGAAATTTTTTGGGACTTAGTGATTTTTCTGGCGTTTATCAGACTTTCAGATAGGGGAAATGTCAGTGAGCATTCCGATTTCAATTCCAGAGCGATTCGCCCAATGACTCCTTGTTATTTAGTCGTTTTCAGCCAATTTTCTGGATTTTTGAAAATTTTACTTTTTTGTGAAAATATCCACTAAATGAGGGAATAATATGTGTGAGGGTACCCCAGGAGAGTTCCAAATGTGTGTGGGTAGAATATATATCCCACGGGGGAAAAATTGAAAAAAGTTGAAAACATTTTTTTTTTGTACTTAGTCACTTTTCCAGCGTTTATCAGACTTTCAGTTAGGGGAAATGTCAGTGAGCGTTCCGATTTCAGTTCCAGAGCGATTCGCCCAATGACTCCTTGTTATTTAGTCGTTTTCAGCCAATTTTCTGGATTTTTGAAAATTTCACTTTTTTGTGAAAATATCCACTAAATGAGGGAATAATATGTGTGAGGGTACCCCAGGAGAGTTCCAAATGTGTGTGGGTAGAATATATATCCGACGGGGGTAAAATTGAAAAAAGTTGAAAAAAATTTTTTTTTGGACTTAGTCATTTTTCCGACGTTTATCAGACTTTCAGATAGGGGAAATGTCAGTGAGCATTCCGATTTCAGTTCCAGAGCGATTCGCACAATCAGTCCTTGTTATTTAGTTGTTTTCAGCCAATTTTCTGGATTTTTTAAAATTTCACTTTTTTGTGAAAATATCCACTAAATGAGGGAATAATACGTGTGAGGGTACGCCAGGAGAGTTCCAAATGTGTGTGGGTAGAATATATATCACATTGGGGTAAAATTGAAAAAAGTAAAAAAAAAATTTTTTTGGGACTTAGTGATTTTTCTGGCGTTTATCAGACTTTCATATAGGGGAAATGTCAGTGAGCATTCCGATTTCAGTTCCAGACTTATTCACCCAATGAGTCCTTGATATTTAGTCGTTTTCAGCCAATTTTTTGGATTTTTGAAAATTTTACTTTTTTGTGAAAATATCCACTTAATGAGGGATAAATATGTGTGAGGGTACCCCAGGAGAGTTCCAAATGTGTGTGGGTAGAATATATATCCCACGGGGGTAAAATTGAAAAAAGTTGAAAAAAATTTTTTTTTGGACTTAGTCATTTTCCTGGCATTTATCAGACTTTCAGATAGGGGAAATGTCAGTGAGCATTCCGATTTCAGTTCCAGAGCGATTCGCCTAATGAGTCCTTGTTATTTAGTCGTTTTCAGCCAATTTTCTGGATTTTTTAAAATTTCAATTTTGTGAAAATATCCACTAAATGAGGGAATAATATGTGTGAGGGTACCCCAGGAGAGTTCCAAATGTGTGTGGGTAGAATATATATCCCACGGGGGTAAAATTGAAAAAAGTTGAAAAAAATTTTTTTTTGGACTTAGTCATTTTTCTGGCGTTTATCAGACTTTCAGATAGGCGAAATGTCAGTGAGCATTCCGACTTCGGTTCCAGAGTGATTCGCCCAATGAGTCCTTGATATTTAGTCGTTTTCAGCCAATTTTCTGGATTTTTGAAAATTTCACTTTTTTTGTGAAAATATCCACTAAATGAGGGAATAATATGTGTGAGGGTACCCCAGGAGAGTTCCAAATGTGTGTGGGTAGAATATATATCCCACGGGGGAAAAATTGAAAAAGTTGAAAACATTTTTTTTTGGACTTAGTCATTTTTCCAGCGTTTATCAGACTTTCAGTTAGGGGAAATGTCAGTGAGCGTTCCGATTTCAGGTCCAGAGCGATTCGACCAATGAGTACTTGTTATTTAGTTGTTTTCAGCCAATTTTCTGGATTTTTGAAAATTTCAATTTTTTGTGAAAATATCCACTATATGTGGGAATAATATGTGTGAGGGTACCCCAGGAGAGTTCCAAATGTGTGTGGGTAGAATATATATCCCACGGGGGAAAAATTGAAAAAAGTTGAAAACATTTTTTTTTTGGACTTAGTCACTTTTCCAGCGTTTATCAGACTTTCAGTTAGGGGAAATGTCAGTGAGCGTTCCGATTTCAGTTCCAGAGTGATTCGCCCAATGAGTCCTTGTTATTTATTTGTTTTCAGCCAATTTTTTGGATTTTTGAAAATTTCACTTTTTTGTGAAAATATCCACTAAATGAGGGAATAATATGTGTGAGGGTACCCCAGGAGAGTTCCAAATATGTGTGGGTAGAATATATATCCCACGGGAGTAAAATTGAAAAAAGTAAAAAAAAAAATTTTTTGGGACTTAGTGATTTTTCTGGCGTTTATCAGACTTTCAGATAGGGGAAATGTCAGTGAGCATTCCGATTTCAATTCCAGAGCGATTCGCCCAATGACTCCTTGTTATTTAGTCGTTTTCAGCCAATTTTCTGGATTTTTGAAAATTTTACTTTTTTGTGAAAATATCCACTAAATGAGGGAATAATATGTGTGAGGGTACCCCAGGAGAGTTCCAAATCTGTGTGGGTAGAATATATATCCCTCGGGGATAAAATTGAAAAAAGTTGAAAAAAAATTTTTTTTGGACTTAGTCATTTTTCCGCCGTTTATCAGACTTTCAGATAGGGGAAATGTCAGTGAGCATTCCGATTTCAGTTCCAGAGCGATTCGCCCAATGACTCCTTGTTATTTAGTCGTTTTCAGCCAATTTTCTGGATTTTTGAAAATTTCACTTTTTTGTGAAAATATCCACTAAATGAGGGAATAATATGTGTGAGGGTACCCCAGGAGAGTTCCAAATGTGTGTGGGAAGAATATTTATCCCACGGGGGTAAAATTGAAAAAAGTTGAAAATATTTTTTTTTTGGACTTAGTGATTAATCTGGCGTTTATCAGACTTTCAGATAGGGGAAATGTCAGTGAGCATTCCGATTTCAGTTCCAGAGCGATTCGCCCAATGAGTCCTTGTTATTTAGTCGTTTTCAGCCAATTTTCTGGATTTTTGAAAATTTCACTTTTTTGTGAAAATATCCACTAAATGAGGGAATAATATGTGTGAGAGTACCCCAGGAGAGTTCCAAATGTGTGTGGGTAGAAAATATACCCCACGGGGTAAAATTGATAAAAGTTTAAAAAAAATTTTTTTTGGACTTAGTCATTTCTCTGGCGTTTATCAGACTTTCAGATAGGGCAAATGTCAGTGAGCGTTTGGATTTCAGTTCCAGAGCGATTCGCCCAATGAGTCCTTGATATTTAGTCGTTTTCAGCCAATTTTCTGGATTTTTGGAAATTTCACTTTTTTGTGAAAATATCCACTAAATGAGGGAATAATATGTGTGAGGGTACCCCAGGAGAGTCCCAAGTGTGTGTGGGTAGAATATATATCCCACGGGGTAAAATTGAAAAAAGTTAAAATAAAATTTTTTTTACACTTACTGATTTTTCTGGCGTTTATCAGACTTTCAGATAGGTGAAATGTCAGTGAGCGTTCCGATTTCAGTTCCAGAGCGATTCGCCCAATGACTCCTTGTTATTTAGTCGTTTTCAGCCAATTTTCTGGATTTTTGAAAATTTCACTTTTTTGTGAAAATATCCACTAAATGAGGGAATAATATGTGTGAGGGTACCCCAGGAGAGTTCCAAATGTGTGTGGGTAGAATATATATCCGACGGGGGTAAAATTGAAAAAAGTTGAAAAAAATTTTTTTTTGGACTTAGTCATTTTTCCGACGTTTATCAGACTTTCAGATAGGGGAAATGTCAGTGAGCATTCCGATTTCAGTTCCAGAGCGATTAGCACAATCAGTCCTTGTTATTTAGTTGTTTTCAGCCAATTTTCTGGATTTTTTAAAATTTCACTTTTTTGTGAAAATATCCACTAAATGAGGGAATAATACGTGTGAGGGTACGCCAGGAGAGTTCCAAATGTGTGTGGGTAGAATATATATCACATTGGGGTAAAATTGAAAAAAGTAAAAAAAAAATTTTTTTGGGACTTAGTGATTTTTCTGGCGTTTATCAGACTTTCATATAGGGGAAATGTCAGTGAGCATTCCGATTTCAGTTCCAGACTTATTCACCCAATGAGTCCTTGATATTTAGTCGTTTTCAGCCAATTTTTTGGATTTTTGAAAATTTTACTTTTTTGTGAAAATATCCACTCAATGAGGGATAAATATGTGTGAGGGTACCCCAGGAGAGTTCCAAATGTGTGTGGGTAGAATATATATCCCACGGGGGTAAAATTGAAAAAAGTTGAAAAAAATTTTTTTTTGGACTTAGTCATTTTCCTGGCATTTATCAGACTTTCAGATAGGGGAAATGTCAGTGAGCATTCCGATTTCAGTTCCAGAGCGATTCGCCTAATGAGTCCTTGTTATTTAGTCGTTTTCAGCCAATTTTCTGTATTTTTTTAAAATTTCAATTTTGTGAAAATATCCACTAAATGAGGGAATAATATGTGTGAGGGTACCCCAGGAGAGTTCCAAATGTGTGTGGGTAGAATATATATCCCACGGGGGTAAAATTGAAAAAAGTTGAAAAAAATTTTTTTTTGGACTTAGTCATTTTTCTTTCGTTTATCAGACTTTCAGATAGGCGAAATGTCAGTGAGCATTCCGACTTCGGTTCCAGAGTGATTCGCCCA
This sequence comes from Phyllobates terribilis, assembly GCF_046119375.1. NCBI lineage: Eukaryota > Metazoa > Chordata > Amphibia > Anura > Dendrobatidae > Phyllobates > Phyllobates terribilis. The sequence goes on along the minus strand of NW_027362775.1, from coordinate 13,961,448 downwards.
ATGAGTCCTTGATATTTAGTCGTTTTCAGCCAATTTTCTGGATTTTTGAAAATTTCACTTTTTTTGTGAAAATATCCACTAAATGAGGGAATAATATGTGTGAGGGTACCCCAGGAGAGTTCCAAATGTGTGTGGGTAGAATATATATCCCACGGGGGAAAAATTGAAAAAGTTGAAAACATTTTTTTTTGGACTTAGTCATTTTTCCAGCGTTTATCAGACTTTCAGTTAGGGGAAATGTCAGTGAGCGTTCCGATTTCAGTTCCAGAGCGATTCGACCAATGAGTACTTGTTATTTAGTTGTTTTCAGCCAATTTTCTGGATTTTTGAAAATTTCAATTTTTTGTGAAAATATCCACTATATGTGGGAATAATATGTGTGAGGGTACCCCAGGAGAGTTCCAAATGTGTGTGGGAAGAATATATATCCCACAGGGGTAAAATTGAAAAAAGTTGAAAAAATTTTTTTTTTGGACTTAGTCATTTTTCCAGCGTTTATCAGACTGTCAGATAGAGGAAATGTCAGTGAGCATTCCGATTTCAGTTCCAGAGTGATTCTCCCAATGAGTCCTTGTTATTTAGTCATTTTCAGCCAATTTTCTGGATTTTTGAAAATTTCACTTTTTTGTGAAAATATCCACTAAATGAGGGAATAATATGTGTGAGGGTACCCCAGGAGAGTTCCAAATGTGTGTGGGTAGAATATATATCCCACGGGGGTAAAATTGAAAAAAGTAAAAAAAAAATTTTTTTGGACTTAGTCATTTTTCTGGCGTTTATCAGACTTTCAGATAGGGGAAATGTCAGTGAGCATTCCGATTTCAGTTCCAGAGCGATTCGCCCAATGAGTCCTTGATATTTAGTCGTTTTCAGCCAATTTTCTGGATTTTTGAAAATTTCCCTTTTTTGTGAAAATATCCACTAAATGAGGGAATAATATGTGTGAGGGTACCCCAGGAGAGTTCCAAATGTGTGTGGGTAGAATATATATCCCACGGGGGAAAAATTGAAAAAAGTTGAAAACATTTTTTTTTTGGACTTAGTCACTTTTCCAGCGTTTATCAGACTTTCAGTTAGGGGAAATGTCAGTGAGCGTTCCGATTTCAGTTCCAGAGCGATTCGCCCAATGAGTCCTTGTTATTTATTTGTTTTCAGCCAATTTTTTGGATTTTTGAAAATTTCACTTTTTTGTGAAAATATCCACTAAATGAGGGAATAATATGTGTGAGGGTACCCCAGCAGAGTTCCAAATGTGTTTGGGTAGAATATATCCCACGGGGGTAAAGCTGAAAAAAGTTAAAAAAAAATTTTTTTGGGACTTAGTGATTTTTCTGGCGTTTATCAGACTTTCAGATAGGTGAAATGTCAGTGAGCGTTCCGATTTCAGTTCCAGAGCGATTCGCCCAATGACTCCTTGTTATTTAGTCGTTTTCAGCCAATTTTCTGGATTTTTGAAAATTTCACTTATTTGTGAAAATATCCACTAAATGAGGGAATAATATGTGTGAGGGTACCCCAGGAGAGTTTCAAATGTGTGTGGGTAGAATATATATCCGACGGGGGTAAAATTGAAAAAAGTTGAAAAAAATTTTTTTTTGGACTTAGTCATTTTTCCGACGTTTATCAGACTTTCAGATAGGGGAAATGTCAGTGAGCATTCCGATTTCAGTTCCAGAGCGATTCGCCCAATGAGTCCTTGTTATTTAGTCGTTTTCAGCCAATTTTCTGGATTTTTGAAAATTTCACTTTTTTGTGAAAATATCCACTAAATGAGGGAATAATATGTGTGAGGGTACCCCAGGAGAGTTCCAAATGTGTGTGGGTAGAATATATATCCGACGGGGGTAAAATTGAAAAAAGTTGAAAAAAATTTTTTTTTGGACTTAGTCATTTTTCCGACGTTTATCAGACTTTCAGATAGGGGAAATGTCAGTGAGCATTCCGATTTCAGTTCCAGAGCGATTCGCCCAATGAGTCCTTGTTATTTAGTCGTTTTCAGCCAATTTTCTGGATTTTTGAAAATTTCACTTTTTTGTGAAAATATCCACTAAATGAGGGAATAATATGTGTGAGGGTACCCCAGGAGAGTTCCAAATGTGTGTGGGTAGAATATATATCCCACGGGGGAAAAATTGAAAAAAGTTGAAAACATTTTTTTTTTGGACTTAGTAATTTTTCCAGCGTTTATCAAACTTTCAGTTAGGGGAAATGTCAGTGAGCGTTCCGATTTCAGTTCCAGAGCGATTCGCCCAATAAGTCCTTGTTATTTAGTTGTTTTCAGCCAATTTTCTGGATTTTTGAAAATTTCACTTTTTTGTGAAAATATCCACTAAATGAGGGAATAATATGTGTGAGGGTACCCCAGGAGAGTTCCAAATATGTGTGGGTAGAATATATATCCCACGGGAGTAAAATTGAAAAAAGTAAAAAAAAAAATTTTTTGGGACTTAGTGATTTTTCTGGCGTTTATCAGACTTTCAGATAGGGGAAATGTCAGTGAGCATTCCGATTTCAATTCCAGAGCGATTCGCCCAATGACTCCTTGTTATTTAGTCGTTTTCAGCCAATTTTCTGGATTTTTGAAAATTTTACTTTTTTGTGAAAATATCCACTAAATGAGGGAATAATATGTGTGAGGGTACCCCAGGAGAGTTCCAAATGTGTGTGGGTAGAATATATATCCCTCGGGGATAAAATTGATAAAAGTTTAAAAAAAATTTTTTTTGGACTTAGTCATTTCTCTGGCGTTTATCAGACTTTCAGATAGGGCAAATGTCAGTGAGCGTTTGGATTTCAGTTCCAGAGCGATTCGCCCAATGAGTCCTTGATATTTAGTCGTTTTCAGCCAATTTTCTGGATTTTTGGAAATTTCACTTTTTTGTGAAAATATCCACTAAATGAGGGAATAATATGTGTGAGGGTACCCCAGGAGAGTTCCAAATGTGTGTGGGTAGAATATATATCCCACGGGGGTAAAATTGAAAAAAGTTGAAAAAAATTTTTTTTTGGACTTAGTCATTTTCCTGGCATTTATCAGACTTTCAGATAGGGGAAATGTCAGTGAGCATTCCGATTTCAGTTCCAGAGCGATTCGCCTAATGAGTCCTTGTTATTTAGTCGTTTTCAGCCAATTTTCTGGATTTTTTAAAATTTCAATTTTGTGAAAATATCCACTAAATGAGGGAATAATATGTGTGAGGGTACCCCAGGAGAGTTCCAAATGTGTGTGGGTAGAATATATATCCCACGGGGGTAAAATTGAAAAAAGTTGAAAAAAATTTTTTTTTGGACTTAGTCATTTTTCTGGCGTTTATCAGACTTTCAGATAGGCGAAATGTCAGTGAGCATTCCGACTTCGGTTCCAGAGTGATTCGCCCAATGAGTCCTTGATATTTAGTCGTTTTCAGCCAATTTTCTGGATTTTTGAAAATTTCACTTTTTTTGTGAAAATATCCACTAAATGAGGGAATAATATGTGTGAGGGTACCCCAGGAGAGTTCCAAATGTGTGTGGGTAGAATATATATCCCACGGGGGAAAAATTGAAAAAGTTGAAAACATTTTTTTTTGGACTTAGTCATTTTTCCAGCGTTTATCAGACTTTCAGTTAGGGGAAATGTCAGTGAGCGTTCCGATTTCAGTTCCAGAGCGATTCGACCAATGAGTACTTGTTATTTAGTTGTTTTCAGCCAATTTTCTGGATTTTTGAAAATTTCAATTTTTTGTGAAAATATCCACTAAATGTGGGAATAATATGTGTGAGGGTACCCCAGGAGAGTTCCAAATGTGTGTGGGAAGAATATATATCCCACAGGGGTAAAATTGAAAAAAGTTGAAAAAAATTTTTTTTTGGACTTAGTCATTTTTCCAGCGTTTATCAGACTGTCAGATAGAGGAAATGTCAGTGAGCATTCCGATTTCAGTTCCAGAGTGATTCGCCCAATGAGTCCTTGTTATTTAGTCATTTTCAGCCAATTTTCTGGATTTTTGAAAATTTCACTTTTTTGTGAAAATATCCACTAAATGAGGGAATAATATGTGTGAGGGTACCCCAGGAGAGTTCCAAATGTGTGTGGGTAGAATATATATCCCACGGGGGTAAAATTGAAAAAAGTAAAAAAAAAATTTTTTTGGACTTAGTCATTTTTCTGGCGTTTATCAGACTTTCAGATAGGGGAAATGTCAGTGAGCATTCCGATTTCAGTTCCAGAGCGATTCGCCCAATGAGTCCTTGATATTTAGTCGTTTTCAGCCAATTTTCTGGATTTTTGGAAATTTCACTTTTTTGTGAAAATATCCACTAAATGAGGGAATAATATGTGTGAGGGTACCCCAGGAGAGTTCCAAATGTGTGTGGGTAGAATATATATCCCACGGGGGTAAAATTGAAAAAAGTTGAAAAAAATTTTTTTTTGGACTTAGTCATTTTCCTGGCATTTATCAGACTTTCAGATAGGGGAAATGTCAGTGAGCATTCCGATTTCAGTTCCAGAGCGATTCGCCTAATGAGTCCTTGTTATTTAGTCGTTTTCAGCCAATTTTCTGGATTTTTTAAAATTTCAATTTTGTGAAAATATCCACTAAATGAGGGAATAATATGTGTGAGGGTACCCCAGGAGAGTTCCAAATGTGTGTGGGTAGAATATATATCCCACGGGGGTAAAATTGAAAAAAGTTGAAAAAAATTTTTTTTTGGACTTAGTCATTTTTCTGGCGTTTATCAGACTTTCAGATAGGCGAAATGTCAGTGAGCATTCCGACTTCGGTTCCAGAGTGATTCGCCCAATGAGTCCTTGATATTTAGTCGTTTTCAGCCAATTTTCTGGATTTTTGAAAATTTCACTTTTTTTGTGAAAATATCCACTAAATGAGGGAATAATATGTGTGAGGGTACCCCAGGAGAGTTCCAAATGTGTGTGGGTAGAATATATATCCCACGGGGGAAAAATTGAAAAAGTTGAAAACATTTTTTTTTGGACTTAGTCATTTTTCCAGCGTTTATCAGACTTTCAGTTAGGGGAAATGTCAGTGAGCGTTCCGATTTCAGTTCCAGAGCTATTCGACCAATGAGTACTTGTTATTTAGTTGTTTTCAGCCAATTTTCTGGATTTTTGAAAATTTCAATTTTTTGTGAAAATATCCACTAAATGTGGGAATAATATGTGTGAGGGTACCCCAGGAGAGTTCCAAATGTGTGTGGGAAGAATATATATCCCACAGGGGTAAAATTGAAAAAAGTTGAAAAAATTTTTTTTTTGGACTTAGTCATTTTTCCAGCGTTTATCAGACTGTCAGATAGAGGAAATGTCAGTGAGCATTCCGATTTCAGTTCCAGAGTGATTCTCCCAATGAGTCCTTGTTATTTAGTCATTTTCAGCCAATTTTCTGGATTTTTGAAAATTTCACTTTTTTGTGAAAATAACCACTAAATGAGGGAATAATATGTGTGAGGGTACCCCAGGAGAGTTCCAAATGTGTGTGGGTAGAATATATATCCCACGGGGGTAAAATTGAAAAAAGTAAAAAAAAAATTTTTTTGGACTTAGTCATTTTTCTGGCGTTTATCAGACTTTCAGATAGGGGAAATGTCAGTGAGCATTCCGATTTCAGTTCCAGAGCGATTCGCCCAATGAGTCCTTGATATTTAGTCGTTTTCAGCCAATTTTCTGGATTTTTGAAAATTTCCCTTTTTTGTGAAAATATCCACTAAATGAGGGAATAATATGTGTGAGGGTACCCCAGGAGAGTTCCAAATGTGTGTGGGTATAATATATATCCCACGGGGGAAAAATTGAAAAAAGTTGAAAACATTTTTTTTTTGGACTTAGTCACTTTTCCAGCGTTTATCAGACTTTCAGTTAGGGGAAATGTCAGTGAGCGTTCCGATTTCAGTTCCAGAGCGATTCGCCCAATGACTCCTTGTTATTTAGTCGTTTTCAGCCAATTTTCTGGATTTTTGAAAATTTCACTTTTTTGTGAAAATATCCACTAAATGAGGGAATAATATGTGTGAGGGTACCCCAGGAGAGTTTCAAATGTGTGTGGGTAGAATATATATCCGACGGGGGTAAAATTGAAAAAAGTTGAAAAAAATTTTTTTTTGGACTTAGTCATTTTTCCGACGTTTATCAGACTTTCAGATAGGGGAAATGTCAGTGAGCATTCCGATTTCAGTTCCAGAGCGATTCGCCCAATGAGTCCTTGTTATTTAGTCGTTTTCAGCCAATTTTCTGGATTTTTGAAAATTTCACTTTTTTGTGAAAATATCCACTAAATGAGGGAATAATATGTGTGAGGGTACCCCAGGAGAGTTCCAAATGTGTGTGGGTAGAATATATATCCCTCGGGGATAAAATTGATAAAAGTTTAAAAAAAATTTTTTTTGGACTTAGTCATTTCTCTGGCGTTTATCAGACTTTCAGATAGGCGAAATGTCAGTGAGCATTCCGACTTCGGTTCCAGAGTGATTCGCCCAATGAGTCCTTGATATTTAGTCGTTTTCAGCCAATTTTCTGGATTTTTGAAAATTTCACTTTTTTTGTGAAAATATCCACTAAATGAGGGAATAATATGTGTGAGGGTACCCCAGGAGAGTTCCAAATGTGTGTGGGTAGAATATATATCCCACGGGGGAAAAATTGAAAAAGTTGAAAACATTTTTTTTTTGGACTTAGTCATTTTTCCAGCGTTTATCAGACTTTCAGTTAGGGGAAATGTCAGTGAGCGTTCCGATTTCAGTTCCAGAGCGATTCGACCAATGAGTACTTGTTATTTAGTTGTTTTCAGCCAATTTTCTGGATTTTTGAAAATTTCAATTTTTTGTGAAAATATCCACTAAATGTGGGAATAATATGTGTGAGGGTACCCCAGGAGAGTTCCAAATGTGTGTGGGAAGAATATATATCCCACAGGGGTAAAATTGAAAAAAGTTGAAAAAATTTTTTTTTTGGACTTAGTCATTTTTCCAGCGTTTATCAGACTGTCAGATAGAGGAAATGTCAGTGAGCATTCCGATTTCAGTTCCAGAGTTATTCGCCCAATGAGTACTTGTTATTTAGTTGTTTTCAGCCAATTTTCTGGATTTTTGAAAATTTCACTTTTTGGTGAAAATATCCACTAAATGAGGGAATAATATGTGTGAGGGTACCCCAGGAGAGTTCCAAATGTGTGTGGGTAGAATATATATCCCACGGGGAAAAAATTGAAAAAAGTTGAAAACATTTTTTTTTTGGACTTAGTCATTTTTCCAGCGTTTATCAGACTTTCAGTTAGAGGAAATGTCAGTGAGCGTTCCGATTTCAGTTCCAGAGCGATTCGCCCAATAAGTCCTTGTTATTTAGTTGTTTTCAGCCAATTTTCTGGATTTTTGAAAATTTCACTTTTTTGTGAAAATATCCACTAAATGAGGGAATAATATGTGTGAGGGTACCCCAGGAGAGTTCCAAATATGTGTGGGTAGAATATATATCCCACGGGGGTAAAATTGAAAAAAGTAAAAAAAAAAATTTTTTGGGACTTAGTGATTTTTCTGGTGTTTATCAGACTTTCAGAGAGGGGAAATGTCAGTGAGCATTCCGATTTCAGTTCCAGAGCGATTCGCCCAATGACTCCTTGATTTTTAGTCGTTTTTAGCCAATTTTCTGGATTTTTGAAAATTTCACTTTTTTGTGAAAATATCCACTAAATGAGGGAATAATATGTGTGAGGGTACCCCAGGAGATTTCCAAATGTGTGTGTGTAGAATATATATCCGACAGGGGTAAAATTGAATAAAGTTGAAAAAATTTTTTTTTTGGACTATCATTTTTCTGATGTTTATCAGACTTTGCAAAATGGGAAATGTCAGTGAGCATTCCAATTTCAGTTCCAGAGCGATTCGCACAATGAGTCCTTGTTATTTAGTCGTTTTCAGCCAATTTTTGGGATTTTTGAATATTTCACTTTTTTGTGAAAATATCCACTAAATGAGGGAATAATATGTGTGAGAGTACCCCAGGAGAGTTCCAAATGTGTGTGGGTAGAATATATATCCCACGGGGGTAAAATTGAAAAAAGTTGAAAAAAATTTTTTTTTGGACTTAGTCATTTTTCTTGTGTTTATCAGACTTTCAGATAGGCGAAATGTCAGTGAGCATTCCGACTTCAGTTCCAGAGTGATTCGCCCAATGAGTCCTTGATATTTAGTCGTTTTCAGCCAATTTTCTGGATTTTTGAAAATTTCACTTTTTTTGTGAAAATATCCACTAAATGAGGGAATAATATGTGTGAGGGTACCCCAGGAGAGTTCCAAATGTGTGTGGGTAGAATATATATCCCACGGGGGAAAAATTGAAAAAGTTGAAAACATTTTTTTTTTGGTCTTAGTCATTTTTCCAGCGTTTATCAGACTTTCAGTTAGGGGAAATGTCAGTGAGCGTTCCGATTTCAGTTCCAGAGCGATTCGACCAATGAGTACTTGTTATTTAGTTGTTTTCAGCCAATTTTCTGGATTTTTGAAAATTACACTTTTTTGTGAAAATATCCACTAAATGAGGGAATAATATGTGTGAGGGTACCCCAGGAGAGTTCCAAATGTGTGTGGGTAGAATATATATCCGACGTGGGTAAAATTGAAAAAAGTTGAAAAAATTTTTTTTTTTGACTTAGTCATTTTTCCGACGTTTATCAGACTTTCAGATAGGGGAAATGTCAGTGAGCATTCCGATTTCAGTTCCAGAGTGATTCGCCCAATGAGTCCTTGATATTTAGTCGTTTTCAGCCAATTTTCTGGATTTTTGAAAATTTCACTTTTTTGTGAAAATATCCAATAAATGAGGGAATAATATGTGTGAGGGTACCCCAGGAGAGTTCCAAATGTGTGTGGGTAGAATATACATCCCATGGGGGTAAAATTGAAAAAAGTTAAAAAAAAATTTTTTTGGACTTAGTCATTTTCCGGCGTTTATCAGACTTTCAGATAAGGGAAATGTCAGTGAGCGTTCCGATTTCAGTACCAGAGCGATTCGCCCAATCAGTCCTTGATATTTAGTCGTTTTCAGCCAATTTTTGGGATTTTTGAATATTTCACTTTTTTGTGAAAATATCCACTAAATGAGGGAATAATATGTGTGAGAGTACCCCAGGAGAGTTCCAAATGTGTGTGGGTAGAATATATATCCCATGGGGGTAAAATTGAAAAAATTTTAAAAAAAATTTTTTTGGACTTAGTCATTTTTCCGGCGTTTATCAGACTTTCAGATATGGGAAATGTCAGTGAGCGTTCCGATTTCAGTTCCAGAGTGATTCGCCCAATGAGTCCATGTTATTTAGTCGTTTTCAGCCAATTTTCTGGATTTTTGAAAATTTCACTTTTTTGTGAAAATATCCACTAAATGAGGGAATAATATGTGCGAGGGTACCCCAGGAGAGTTCCAAATGTGTGTGGGTAGAATATATATCCCACGGGGGTAAAATTGAAAAAAGTTGAAAAACATTTTTTTTTGGACTTAGTCATTTATCTGACGTTTATCAGACTTTCATATAGGGGAAATGTCAGTGAGCATTCCGATTTCAGTTCCAGAGCGATTGGCCCATGAGTCCTTGTTATTTAGTTGTTTTCAGGCAATTTTCTGGATTTTTGAAAATTTCTCTTTTTTGTGAAAATATCCACTAAATGAGGGAATAATATGTGAGAGGGTACCCCAGGAGAGTTCCAAATGTGTGTGGGTATAATATATATCCCACGGGGGTAAAATTGCAAAAAGTTGAAAAAAAATTATTTTTTTTTTACTTAGTCATTTTTCCGTCGTTTATCAGACTTTCAGATAGGGCAAATGTCATTGAGCGTTCCGATTTCAGTTCCAGAGCGATTCGCCCAATGAATCCTTAATATTTAGTCGTTTTCGCCAATTTTCTGGATTTTTGAAAATATCACTTTTTTGTGAAAATATCCACTAAATGAGAGAATAATATGTGTGAATGTACCCCTGGAGAGTTCCAAATGTGTGTGGGTAGAATATATATCCCACGGGGTAAAATTGAAAAAAGTTGAAAAAAATTTTTTTTCGGACTTAGTGATTTTTCCAGCGTTTATCAGACTTTCAGATAGGGCAAATGTCAGTGAGCGTTCCGATTTCAGTTCCAGAGCGATTCGCCCAATGAGTCCTTGATATTTAGTTGTTTTCAGGAAATATTTTGGATTTTTGAAAATTTCACTTTTTTGTGTAAATATCCACTAAATGAGGGAATAATATGTGTGAGGGTACCCTAGGAGAGTTCCAAATGTGTGTGGGTAGAATATATATCCCACGTGGGTAAAATTGAAAAAAATTAAAAAAATTTTTTTTTTTGGTCTTAGTCATTTTTCCGGAGTTTATCAGACTTTCAGATAGGGGAAATGTCAGTGAGCGTTCCGATTTCAGTTCCAGAGCGATTCGCCCAATGAGTCCTTGATATTTAGTTGTTTTCAGCAAATTTTCTGGATTTTTGAAAATATCACTTTTTTGTGAAAATATCCACTAAATGAGTGAATAATATGTGTGAGGGTACCCCAGGAGAGTTCCAAATGTGTGTGGGTAGAATATATATCCCATGGGGGTAAAATTGAAAAAAGTTGAAAAAAAAATGTTTTTGGATTTAGTCATTTTTCCGGCGTTTATCAGACTTTCAGATAGGGCAAATGTCATTGAGCGTTCCGATTTCAGTTCCAGAGCGATTCGACCAATGAGTCCTTGATATTTAGTCGTTTTCAGCCAATATTTTGGATTTTTGAAAATTTCACTTATTTGTGAAAATATCCACTAAATGAGTGAATAATATGTGTGAGGGTACCCCAGGAGAGTTCCAAGTGAGTGTGGGTAGAATATATATCCCACAGGGGTAAAATTGAAAAAAGTTTAAAACTATTTTTTTTTGGACTTAGTCATTTTTCCGGCGTTTATCAGACTTTCAGATAGGGCAAATGTCATTGAGCGTTCCGATTTCAGTTCCAGAGCGATTCGCCCAATGAGTCCTTGATATTTAGTCGTTTTCAGCCAATTTTCTGGATTTTTGAAAATTTCACTTTTTTGTGAAAATATCCACTAAATGAGGGAATAACATGTGTGAGGGTACCGCAGGAGAGTTCCAAATGTGTGTGGGTAGAATATATATCCCACGAGGGTAAAATTGAAAAAAGTTGAAAATTTTTTTTTTGATTTAGTCATTTTTCCGGCGTTTATCAGACTTTCAGATAGGGCAAATGTCAGTGAGCGTTCCGATTTCAGTTCCAGAGCGATTCGCCCAATGAGTCATTGATATTTAGTCGTTTTCAGCCAATAATTTGGATTTTTGAAAATTTCACTTTTTTGTGAAAATATCCACTAAATGAGTGAATAATATGTGTGAGGGTACCCCAGGAGAGTTCCAAATGAGTGTGGGTAGAATATATATCCCACGGGGGTAAAATTGAAAAAAGTTTAAAACTATTTTTTTTTGGACTTAGTCATTTTTCCGGCGTTTATCAGACTTTCAGATAGGGCAAATGTCAGTGAGTGTTCCGATTTCAGTTCCAGAGCGATTCACCCAATGAGTCTTTGATATTTAGTCTTTTTCAGCCAATTTTCTGGATTTTTGAAAATTTCACTTTTTTGTGAAAATATCCACTAAATGAGGGAATAATATGTGTGAGGGTACCCCAGGAGAGTTCCAAATGTGTGTGGGTAGAATATATATCCCACGGGGTAAAACTGAAAAAAGTTGAAAAAAAATTTTTTTGGGATTTAGTCATTTTTCCGGCGTTTATCAGACTATCAGATAGGAGAAATGTCAGTGAGTGTTCCGATTTCAGTTCCAGAGCGATTCGCCCAATAAGTCCTTGATATTTAGTCTTTTTCAGCTAATTTTCTGGATTTTTGAAAATTTCACTTTTTTGTGAAAATATCCACTAAATGAGGGAATAATATGTGTGAGGGTACCCCAGGAGAGTTCCAAATGTGTGTGTGTAGAATATATATCCCACGGGGTAAAACTGAAAAAAGTTAAAAAAAATTTTTTTTTGGACTTAGTCACTTTTCCAGCGTTTATCAGACTTTCAGTTAGGGGAAATGTCAGTGAGCGTTCCGATTTCAGTTCCAGAGCGATTCGCCCAATGACTCCTTGTTATTTAGTCGTTTTCAGCCAATTTTCTGGATTTTTGAAAATTTCACTTTTTTGTGAAAATATCCACTAAATGAGGGAATAATATGTGTGAGGGTACCCCAGGAGAGTTTCAAATGTGTGTGGGTAGAATATATATCCGACGGGGGTAAAATTGAAAAAAGTTGAAAAAAATTTTTTTTTGGACTTAGTCATTTTTCCGACGTTTATCAGACTTTCAGATAGGGGAAATGTCAGTGAGCATTCCGATTTCAGTTCCAGAGCGATTCGCCCAATGAGTCCTTGTTATTTAGTCGTTTTCAGCCAATTTTCTGGATTTTTGAAAATTTCACTTTTTTGTGAAAATATCCACTAAATGAGGGAATAATATGTGTGAGGGTACCCCAGGAGAGTTCCAAATGTGTGTGGGTAGAATATATATCCGACGGGGGTAAAATTGAAAAAAGTTGAAAAAAATTTTTTTTTGGACTTAGTCATTTTTCCGACGTTTATCAGACTTTCAGATAGGGGAAATGTCAGTGAGCATTCCGATTTCAGTTCCAGAGCGATTCGCCCAATGAGTCCTTGTTATTTAGTCGTTTTCAGCCAATTTTCTGGATTTTTGAAAATTTCACTTTTTTGTGAAAATATCCACTAAATGAGGGAATAATATGTGTGAGGGTACCCCAGGAGAGTTCCAAATGTGTGTGGGTAGAATATATATCCCACGGGAGTAAAATTGAAAAAAGTAAAAAAAAAATTTTTTTGGGACTTAGTGATTTTTCTGGCGTTTATCAGACTTTCAGATAGGGGAAATGTCAGTGAGCATTCCGATTTCAATTCCAGAGCGATTCGCCCAATGACTCCTTGTTATTTAGTCGTTTTCAGCCAATTTTCTGGATTTTTGAAAATTTTACTTTTTTGTGAAAATATCCACTAAATGAGGGAATAATATGTGTGAGGGTACCCCAGGAGAGTTCCAAATGTGTGTGGGTAGAATATATATCCCTCGGGGATAAAATTGATAAAAGTTTAAAAAAAATTTTTTTTGGACTTAGTCATTTCTCTGGCGTTTATCAGACTTTCAGATAGGCGAAATGTCAGTGAGCATTCCGACTTCGGTTCCAGAGTGATTCGCCCAATGAGTCCTTGATATTTAGTCGTTTTCAGCCAATTTTCTGGATTTTTGAAAATTTCACTTTTTTTGTGAAAATATCCACTAAATGAGGGAATAATATGTGTGAGGGTACCCCAGGAGAGTTCCAAATGTGTGTGGGTAGAATATATATCCCACGGGGGAAAAATTGAAAAAGTTGAAAACATTTTTTTTTTGGACTTAGTCATTTTTCCAGCGTTTATCAGACTTTCAGTTAGGGGAAATGTCAGTGAGCGTTCCGATTTCAGTTCCAGAGCGATTCGACCAATGAGTACTTGTTATTTAGTTGTTTTCAGCCAATTTTCTGGATTTTTGAAAATTTCAATTTTTTGTGAAAATATCCACTAAATGTGGGAATAATATGTGTGAGGGTACCCCAGGAGAGTTCCAAATGTGTGTGGGAAGAATATATATCCCACAGGGGTAAAATTGAAAAAAGTTGAAAAAATTTTTTTTTTGGACTTAGTCATTTTTCCAGCGTTTATCAGACTGTCAGATAGAGGAAATGTCAGTGAGCATTCCGATTTCAGTTCCAGAGTTATTCGCCCAATGAGTACTTGTTATTTAGTTGTTTTCAGCCAATTTTCTGGATTTTTGAAAATTTCACTTTTTGGTGAAAATATCCACTAAATGAGGGAATAATATGTGTGAGGGTACCCCAGGAGAGTTCCAAATGTGTGTGGGTAGAATATATATCCCACGGGGAAAAAATTGAAAAAAGTTGAAAACATTTTTTTTTTGGACTTAGTCATTTTTCCAGCGTTTATCAGACTTTCAGTTAGAGGAAATGTCAGTGAGCGTTCCGATTTCAGTTCCAGAGCGATTCGCCCAATAAGTCCTTGTTATTTAGTTGTTTTCAGCCAATTTTCTGGATTTTTGAAAATTTCACTTTTTTGTGAAAATATCCACTAAATGAGGGAATAATATGTGTGAGGGTACCCCAGGAGAGTTCCAAATATGTGTGGGTAGAATATATATCCCACGGGGGTAAAATTGAAAAAAGTAAAAAAAAAAATTTTTTGGGACTTAGTGATTTTTCTGGCGTTTATCAGACTTTCAGAGAGGGGAAATGTCAGTGAGCATTCCGATTTCAGTTCCAGAGCGATTCGCCCAATGACTCCTTGATTTTTAGTCGTTTTTAGCCAATTTTCTGGATTTTTGAAAATTTCACTTTTTTGTGAAAATATCCACTAAATGAGGGAATAATATGTGTGAGGGTACCCCAGGAGATTTCCAAATGTGTGTGTGTAGAATATATATCCGACGGGGGTAAAATTGAATAAAGTTGAAAAAATTTTTTTTTTGGACTATCATTTTTCTGATGTTTATCAGACTTTGCAAAATGGGAAATGTCAGTGAGCATTCCAATTTCAGTTCCAGAGCGATTCGCACAATGAGTCCTTGTTATTTAGTCGTTTTCAGCCAATTTTTGGGATTTTTGAATATTTCACTTTTTTGTGAAAATATCCACTAAATGAGGGAATAATATGTGTGAGAGTACCCCAGGAGAGTTCCAAATGTGTGTGGGTAGAATATATATCCCACGGGGGTAAAATTGAAAAAAGTTGAAAAAAAATTTTTTTTGGACTTAGTCATTTTTCTGGTGTTTATCAGACTTTCAGATAGGCGAAATGTCAGTGAGCATTCCGACTTCAGTTCCAGAGTGATTCGCCCAATGAGTCCTTGATATTTAGTCGTTTTCAGCCAATTTTCTGGATTTTTGAAAATTTCACTTTTTTTGTGAAAATATCCACTAAATGAGGGAATAATATGTGTGAGGGTACCCCAGGAGAGTTCCAAATGTGTGTGGGTAGAATATATATCCCACGGGGGAAAAATTGAAAAAGTTGAAAACATTTTTTTTTTGGTCTTAGTCATTTTTCCAGCGTTTATCAGACTTTCAGTTAGGGGAAATGTCAGTGAGCGTTCCGATTTCAGTTCCAGAGCGATTCGACCAATGAGTACTTGTTATTTAGTTGTTTTCAGCCAATTTTCTGGATTTTTGAAAATTACACTTTTTTGTGAAAATATCCAATAAATGAGGGAATAATATGTGTGAGGGTACCCCAGGAGAGTTCCAAATGTGTGTGGGTAGAATATACATCCCATGGGGGTAAAATTGAAAAAAGTTAAAAAAAAATTTTTTTGGACTTAGTCATTTTCCGGCGTTTATCAGACTTTCAGATAAGGGAAATGTCAGTGAGCGTTCCGATTTCAGTACCAGAGCGATTCGCCCAATCAGTCCTTGATATTTAGTCGTTTTCAGCCAATTTTTGGGATTTTTGAATATTTCACTTTTTTGTGAAAATATCCACTAAATGAGGGAATAATATGTGTGAGAGTACCCCAGGAGAGTTCCAAATGTGTGTGGGTAGAATATATATCCCATGGGGGTAAAATTGAAAAAATTTTAAAAAAAATTTTTTTGGACTTAGTCATTTTTCCGGCGTTTATCAGACTTTCAGATATGGGAAATGTCAGTGAGCGTTCCGATTTCAGTTCCAGAGTGATTCGCCCAATGAGTCCATGTTATTTAGTCGTTTTCAGCCAATTTTCTGGATTTTTGAAAATTTCACTTTTTTGTGAAAATATCCACTAAATGAGGGAATAATATGTGCGAGGGTACCCCAGGAGAGTTCCAAATGTGTGTGGGTAGAATATATATCCCACGGGGGTAAAATTGAAAAAAGTTGAAAAACATTTTTTTTTGGACTTAGTCATTTATCTGACGTTTATCAGACTTTCATATAGGGGAAATGTCAGTGAGCATTCCGATTTCAGTTCCAGAGCGATTGGCCCATGAGTCCTTGTTATTTAGTTGTTTTCAGGCAATTTTCTGGATTTTTGAAAATTTCTCTTTTTTGTGAAAATATCCACTAAATGAGGGAATAATATGTGAGAGGGTACCCCAGGAGAGTTCCAAATGTGTGTGGGTATAATATATATCCCACGGGGGTAAAATTGCAAAAAGTTGAAAAAAAATTATTTTTTTTTTACTTAGTCATTTTTCCGTCGTTTATCAGACTTTCAGATAGGGCAAATGTCATTGAGCGTTCCGATTTCAGTTCCAGAGCGATTCGCCCAATGAATCCTTAATATTTAGTCGTTTTCGCCAATTTTCTGGATTTTTGAAAATATCACTTTTTTGTGAAAATATCCACTAAATGAGAGAATAATATGTGTGAATGTACCCCTGGAGAGTTCCAAATGTGTGTGGGTAGAATATATATCCCACGGGGTAAAATTGAAAAAAGTTGAAAAAAATTTTTTTTGGGACTTAGTGATTTTTCCAGCGTTTATCAGACTTTCAGATAGGGCAAATGTCAGTGAGCGTTCCGATTTCAGTTCCAGAGCGATTCGCCCAATGAGTCCTTGATATTTAGTTGTTTTCAGGAAATATTTTGGATTTTTGAAAATTTCACTTTTTTGTGTAAATATCCACTAAATGAGGGAATAATATGTGTGAGGGTACCCTAGGAGAGTTCCAAATGTGTGTGGGTAGAATATATATCCCACGTGGGTAAAATTGAAAAAAATTAAAAAAATTTTTTTTTTTGGTCTTAGTCATTTTTCCGGAGTTTATCAGACTTTCAGATAGGGGAAATGTCAGTGAGCGTTCCGATTTCAGTTCCAGAGCGATTCGCCCAATGAGTCCTTGATATTTAGTTGTTTTCAGCAAATTTTCTGGATTTTTGAAAATATCACTTTTTTGTGAAAATATCCACTAAATGAGTGAATAATATGTGTGAGGGTACCCCAGGAGAGTTCCAAATGTGTGTGGGTAGAATATATATCCCATGGGGGTAAAATTGAAAAAAGTTGAAAAAAAAATGTTTTTGGATTTAGTCATTTTTCCGGCGTTTATCAGACTTTCAGATAGGGCAAATGTCATTGAGCGTTCCGATTTCAGTTCCAGAGCGATTCGACCAATGAGTCCTTGATATTTAGTCGTTTTCAGCCAATATTTTGGATTTTTGAAAATTTCACTTATTTGTGAAAATATCCACTAAATGAGTGAATAATATGTGTGAGGGTACCCCAGGAGAGTTCCAAGTGAGTGTGGGTAGAATATATATCCCACAGGGGTAAAATTGAAAAAAGTTTAAAACTATTTTTTTTTGGACTTAGTCATTTTTCCGGCGTTTATCAGACTTTCAGATAGGGCAAATGTCATTGAGCGTTCCGATTTCAGTTCCAGAGCGATTCGCCCAATGAGTCCTTGATATTTAGTCGTTTTCAGCCAATTTTCTGGATTTTTGAAAATTTCACTTTTTTGTGAAAATATCCACTAAATGAGGGAATAACATGTGTGAGGGTACCGCAGGAGAGTTCCAAATGTGTGTGGGTAGAATATATATCCCACGGGGGTAAAATTGAAAAAAGTTGAAAATTTTTTTTTTGATTTAGTCATTTTTCCGGCGTTTATCAGACTTTCAGATAGGGCAAATGTCAGTGAGCGTTCCGATTTCAGTTCCAGAGCGATTCGCCCAATGAGTCCTTGATATTTAGTCGTTTTCAGCCAATAATTTGGATTTTTGAAAATTTCACTTTTTTGTGAAAATATCCACTAAATGAGTGAATAATATGTGTGAGGGTACCCCAGGAGAGTTCCAAATGAGTGTGGGTAGAATATATATCCCACGGGGGTAAAATTGAAAAAAGTTTAAAACTATTTTTTTTTGGACTTAGTCATTTTTCCGGCGTTTATCAGACTTTCAGATAGGGCAAATGTCAGTGAGTGTTCCGATTTCAGTTCCAGAGCGATTCACCCAATGAGTCTTTGATATTTAGTCTTTTTCAGCCAATTTTCTGAATTTTTGAAAATTTCACTTTTTTGTGAAAATATCCACTAAATGAGGGAATAATATGTGTGAGGGTACCCCAGGAGAGTTCCAAATGTGTGTGGGTAGAATATATATCCCACGGGGTAAAACTGAAAAAAGTTGAAAAAAAAATTTTTTGGGATTTAGTCATTTTTCCGGCGTTTATCAGACTATCAGATAGGAGAAATGTCAGTGAGTGTTCCGATTTCAGTTCCAGAGCGATTCGCCCAATAAGTCCTTGATATTTAGTCTTTTTCAGCTAATTTTCTGGATTTTTGAAAATTTCACTTTTTTGTGAAAATATCCACTAAATGAGGGAATAATATGTGTGAGGGTACCCCAGGAGAGTTCCAAATGTGTGTGTGTAGAATATATATCCCACGGGGTAAAACTGAAAAAAGTTAAAAAAAATTTTTTTTTGGACTTAGTCATTTTTCCGGCGTTTATCAGACTTTCAGATAGGGCAAATGTCAGCGAGCGTTCCGATTTCAGTTCCAGAGCAATTCGCCCAATGAATCCTTGATATTTAGTCGCTTTCAGCCAATTTTCTGTATTTTTGAAAATTTCGCTTTTTTGTGAAAATATCCACTAAATGTGGGAACAATATGTGTGAGGGTACCCCAGGAGAGTTCCAAATGTGTGTGGGTAGAATATATATCCCATGGGGGTAAAATTGAAAAAAAAAATTTTTTTTGGGATTTAGTCATTTTTCCGGCGTTTATCAGACTTTCAGATAGGGCAAATGTCATTCAGCGTTCCGATTTCAGTTCCAGAGCGATTCGCCCAATGAGTCCTTGATATTTAGTCGTTTTCAGCCAATATTTTGGATTTTTGAAAATTTCACTTATTTGTGAAAATATCCACTAAATGAGTGAATAATATGTGTGAGGGTACCCCAGGAGAGTTCCAAGTGAATGTGGGTAGAATATATATCCCACGGGGGTAAAATTGAAAAAAGTTTAAAACTATTTTTTTTTGGACTTAGTCATTTTTCCGGCGTTTATCAGACTTTCAGATAGGGCAAATGTCATTGAGCGTTCCGATTTCAGTTCCAGAGCGATTCGCCCAATGAGTCCTTGATATTTAATCGTTTTCAGCCAATATTTTTGATTTTTGAAAATTTCACTTTTTTGTGAAAATATCCACTAAATGAGGGAATAATGTGTGTGAGGGTACCCCAGGAGAGTTCCAAATGTCTGTGGGTAGAATATATATCCCACAGGGGTAAAATTGAAAAAAGTTGAAAAATTTTTTTTTTTGGACAGTCATTTTTCCGACGTTTATCAGACTTTCAGATAAGGGCAAATGTCATTGAGCGTTCCGATTTCAGTTCCAGAGCGATGCGCCCAATGAGCCCTTGATATTTAGTCGTTTTCAGCCAATTTTCTGGATTTTTGAAAATTTCACTTTTTTGTGAAAATATCCACTAAATGAGGGAATAATATGAGTGAGGGTACCCGAGGAGAGTTCCAAATGTGTGTGGGTAGAATATATATCCCACGGGGTAAAACTGAAAAAAGTTGAAAAAATTTTTTTTTGGGATTTAGTCATTTTTCCGGCGTTTATCAGACTTTCAGATAGGGCAAATGTCAGTGAGCGTTCCGATTTCAGTTCCAGAGTGAATCGCTCAATGAGTCCTTGATATTTAGTCATTTTCAGCCAATTTTGTGGATTTTTGAAAATTTCACTTTTTTATGAAAATATCCACTAAATGAGGTAAGAATATGTGTGAGGGTACCCCAGGAGAGTTCCAAATGTGTGTGGGTAGAATATATATCCCACGGGGGTAAAACTGAAAACAGTTGAAAAAAATTTTTTTTTGGTCTTAGTCATTTTTCCGGCGTTTATCAGACTTTCAGATAGGGCAAATGTCAGCGAGCATTCCGATTTCAGTTCCAGAGCAATTCGCCCAATGAATCCTTGATATTTAGTCGCTTTCAGCCAATTTTCTGGATTTTTGAAAATTTCACTTTTTTGTGAAAATATCCACTAAATGAGGGAACAATATGTGTGAGGGTACCCCAGGAGAGTTCCAAATGTGTGTGGGTAGAATATATATCCCATGGGGGTAAAATTGAAAAAAGTTGAAAAAAATTTTTTTTGGGATTTAGTCATTTTTCCGGCGTTTATAGGACTTTCAGATAGGGCAAATGTCATTGAGCGTTCCGATTTCAGTTCCAGAGCGATTCGCCCAATGAGTCCTTGATATTTAGTCGTTTTCAGCCAATATTTTGGATTTTTGAAAATTTCACTTATTTGTGAAAATATCCACTAAATGAGTGAATAATATGTGTGAGGGTACCTCAGGAGAGTTCCAAGTGAATGTGGGTAGAATATATATCCCACGGGGGTAAAATTGAAAAAAGTTTAAAACTATTTTTTTTTGGACTTAGTCATTTTTCCGGCGTTTATCAGACTTTCAGATAGGGCAAATGTCATTGAGCGTTCCTATTTCAGTTCCAGAGCGATTCGCCCAATGAGTCCTTGATATTTAGTCGTTTTCAGCCAATTTTCTGGATTTTTGAAAATTTCACTTTTTTGTGAAAATATCCACTAAATGAGGGAATAATACAGTCATATGAAAAAGTTTGGGCACCCCTATTAATCTTAAGCTTAATGTTCTATAAAAATTGGTGTTTTTGCAACAGCTATTTCAGTTTGATATATGTAATAACTGTTGGATACAGTAATGTTTCTGCCTTGAAATGAGGTTCATTGTACTAACAGAAAATGTGCAATCTGCATTCAAACAAAATTTGACAGGTGCATAAGTATGGGCACCTCACCAGAAAAGTGACATTAATAGTTAGTAGATCCTCCTTTTGCAAAAATAACAGCCTCTAGTTGCTTCCTGTAGCTTTTAATGAGTTCCTGGATCCTGGATGAAGGTATTTTTGACCATTCCTCTTTACAAAACAATTCCAGTTCAGTTAAGTTTGATGGTCACCGAGCATGGACAGCCCTCTTCAAATGATCCCACAGATGTTCAATGATATTCAGGTCTGGGGACTGGGATGGCCATTCCAGAACATTGTAGTTGTTCCTCTGCATGAATGCCTGAGTAGATTTGGAGCGGTGTTTTGGATCATTGTCTTGCTGAAAGATCCATCCACTTTGTAACTTCAACTTTATCACTGATTATTGAACACTATTGTCAAGAATCTGCTGATACTGAGTGGAATCCATGCGTCCCTCAACTCTAACAAGATTCCCAGTGCCAGCATTGACCACACAGCCCCAAAGCATGATGGAACCTCCACCAAATTTTACTGTGGGTAGCAAGTGTTTTTCTTGGAATGCTGTGTTTTTTTGCCACCATGCATAACGCCTTTTTGTATCACCAAATAACTCAATCTTGATTTCATCAGTCCACAGGACCTTCTTCCAAAAAGAAATTGGCTTCTCCAAATGTGCTTTTGCATACCTCAGCCAACTCTGTTTGTGGCGTGCTTGCAGAAACGGCTTCTTTCGCATCACTCTCCCATACAGCTTCTCCTTGTGCAAAGTGCCTTGTATAGTTGACCGATGCACAGTGACACCATCTGCAGCAAGTTGATGCTGCAGCTCTCTGGAGGTGGTCTGAGGATTGTCCTTGACTGATCTCACCATTCTTCTTCTCTGCCTTTCTGATGTTTTTCTTGGCCTGCCACTTCTGGCCTTAACAAGAACTGTCCCTGTGTTCTTCCATTTCCTTACTATGTTCCTCACAGTGGAAACTGACAGGTTAAATCTCTGAGACAGCTTTTTGTATGCTTCCCCTGAACAACTATGTTGAATAATTTTTGTTTTCAGATCATTTGACAGTTGTTTTGAGGAGCACATGATGCCACTCTCCAGAGGAGATTCAAACAGGAGAACAACTTGCAAGTGGCCACTTTAAGTAGCTTTTCTCATGATTGCATACACCTGGCTATAAAGTTCAAAGCTCCATGAGGTTACAAAACCAAAAAAAGTGCTTTAGTAAGTCAGTAAAAAGTAGGTAGGAGTATTTAAAACAAGAAAATGATAAGGGTGCCCATACTTATGCACCTTTCAAATTTTGTTTGAATGCAGATTGCACATTTTCTGTTAGTACAATAAACCTCATTTCAAGGCAGAAACATTACTGTGTCCAACAGTTATTACATATATCAAACTGAAATAGCTGTTGCAAAAACACCAATTTTTATAAAACATTAAGCTTAAGATTAATAGGGGTGCCCAAACTTTTTCATATGACTGTATGTGTGAGGGTACCCGAGGAGAGTTCCAAATGTGTGTGGGTAGAATATATATCCCACGGGGTAAAACTGAAAAAAGTTGAAAAAATTTTTTTTGGGGATTTAGTCATTTTTCCGGCGTTTATCAGACTTTCAGATAGGGCAAATGTCAGTGAGCGTTCCGATTTCAGTTCCAGAGTGATTCGCCCAATGAGTCCTTGATATTTAGTCATTTTCAGCCAATTTTGTGGATTTTTGAAAATTTCACTTTTTTATGAAAATATCCACTAAATGAGGTAAGAATATGTGTGAGGGTACCCCAGGAGAGTTCCAAATGTGTGTGGGTAGAATATATATCCCACGGGGGTAAAATTGAAAAAATTTGAAAAAAATTTTTTTTGGGACTTAGTGATTTTTCCGGAGTTTATCAGACTTTCTGATAGGGCAAATGTCAGTGAGCATTCCGATTTCAGTTCCAGAGCGATTTGCCCAATGAGTCCATGATATTTAGTCGTTTTCAGCCAATTTTCTGGATTTTTGAAAATTTCTATTTTTTGTGAAAATATCCACTAAATGAGGGAAGAATATGTGTGAGGGTACCCCAGGAGAGTTCTAAATGTGTGTGGGTAGAATATATATACCACAAGGGTAAAATTGAAAAAAGTTGAAAAAATTGTTTTTTTTTACTTAGTCATTTTTTCTGGCGTTTATCACACTTTCAGATAGGGCAAATGTCAGTGAGCGTTCCGATTTCAGTTCCAGAGCGACTCTCCCAATGAGACCTTGATATTTAGACTTTTTCAGCCAATTTTCTGGATTTTTGAAAATTTCACTTATTTGTGAAAATATCCACTAAATGAGGGAATAATATGTGTGAGGGTGCCCCAGGAGAGTTCCAAATGTGTATGGGTAGAATATATATCCCACGGGGTAAAACTGAAAAAAGTTGAAAAAAATTTTTTTTTTCACTTATTCATTTTTCCGGCGTTTATCAGACTTTCAGATAGGGCAAATGTCATTGAGCGTTCCGATTTCAGTTCCAGAGTGATTCGCCCAATAAGTCCTTGATATTTAGTCGTTTTCAGCCAATATTTTGGATTTTTGAAAATTTCACTTTTTTGTGAAAATATCCACTAAATGAGGGAATAATATGTGTGAGGGTACCCCAGGAGAGTTCCAAATGTGTGTGGGTAGAGTATATATCCCACGGGGGTAAAATTGAAAAAAGTTGAAAAATTTTTTTTTTTGGACTTAGTCATTTTTCCGGCGTTTATCAGACTTTCAGATAGGGGAAATGTCAGTGAGCGTTCCGATTTCAGTTCCAGAGCGATTCGCCCAATCAGTCCTTGATATTAAGTCGTTTTCAGCCAATTTTCTGGATTTTTGAAAATTTCACTTTTTTGTGAAAATATCCACTAAATGAGGGAATAATATGTGTGAGGGTACCCCAGGAGAGTTCCAAATGTGTGTGGGTAGAATATATATCCCACGGGGGTAAAATTGAAAAAAGTTGAAAAATTTTTTTTTTTGGACTTAGTCATTTTTCCGGCGTTTATCAGACTTTCAGATAGGGGAAATGTCAGTGAGCATTCCGATTTCAGTTCCAGAGCGATTCGCCCAATGAGTCCTTGATATTTAGTCGTTTTCAGCCAATATTTTGGATTTTTGAAAATTTCACTTTTTTGTGAAAATATCCACTAAATGAGGGAATAATATGTTTGAGGGTACCGCAGGAGAGTTCCAAATGTGTGTGGGTAGAATATATATCCCACGGGGGTAAAATTGAAAAAAGTTGAAAACATATTTTTTTTGGACTTAGTCATTTTTCCGGCGTTTATCAGACTTTCAGATATGGCAAATGTCAGTGAGCATTCCGATTTCAGTTCAAGAGCTATTCGCCCAATGAGTCCTTGATATTTTTTCGTTTTCAGCCAATTTTCTGGATTTTTGAAAATTTCACTTTTTTGTGAAAATATCCACTAAATGAGGGAATAATATGTGTGAGGGTTCCCCAGGAGAGTTCCAAATGTGTGTGGGTAGAATATATATCCCACGGGGGTAAATTGGAAAAAAGTTGAAAAATTATTTTTTTTTGGACTTAGTCATTTTTCCAGCGTTTATCAGACTTTCAGATAGGGGAAATGTCAGTGAGCATTCCGATTTCAGTTCCAGAGCGATTCGCCCAATGAGTCCTTGATATTTTTTCGTTTTCAGCCAATTTTCTGGATTTTTGAAAATTTCACTTTTTTGTGAAAATATCCACTAAATGAGGGAATAATATGTGTGAGGGTTCCCCAGGAGAGTTCCAAATGTGTGTGGGTAGAATATATATCCCACGGGGGTAAATTGGAAAAAAGTTGAAAAATTATTTTTTTTTGGACTTAGTCATTTTTCCAGCGTTTATCAGACTTTCAGATAGGGGAAATGTCAGTGAGCATTCCGATTTCAGTTCCAGAGCGATTCGCCCAATGAGTCCTTGATATTTTTTCGTTTTCAGCCAATTTTCTGGATTTTTGAAAATTTCACTTTTTTGTGAAAATATCCACTAAATGAGGGAATAATATGTTTGAGGGTACCGCAGGAGAGTCCCAAATGTGTGTGGGTAGAATTTATATCCCACGGGGGTAAAATTGAAAAAAGTTGAAAAAAATTTTTTTTTGGACGTAGTCATTTTTCCGGCGTTTATCAGACTTTCAGATAGGGGAAATGTCAGTGAGCATACCGATTTCAGTTCCAGAGCGATTCGCCCAATGAGTCCTTGATATTTAGTCGTTTTCAGCCAATTTTCTGGATTTTTGAAAATTTCACTTTTTTGTGAAAATATCCACTAAATGAGAGAATAATATGAGTGAGGGTACCCCAGGAGAGTTCCAAATGTGTGTGGGTGGAATATATATCCCACGGGGTAAAATTTAAAAAAGTTGAAAAAAATTTTTTTTTGGACTAAGTGATTTTTCCGGTGTTTATCAGACTTTCAGATAGGGTAAATGTCAGTGAGCATTCTGATTTCAGTTCCAGAGCGATTCGCCCAATGAGTCTTTGATATTTAGTCGTTTTCAGCCAATTTTCTGGATTTTTGAAAATTTCACTTTTTTGTGAAAATATCCACTAAATGAGGGAATAATATGTGTGAGGGTTCCCCTGGAGAGTTCCAAATGTGTGTGGGTAGAATATATATCCCACGGGGGTAAAATTGCAAAAAGTTGAAAAAATTTTTTTTTTTGTACGTAGTCATTTTTCCGGTGTTTATCAGACATTCAGATAGGGCAAATGTCAGTGAGCATTCCAATTTCAGTTCCAGAGCGATTCGCCCAATGAGTCTTTGATATTCAGTCGTTTTCAGCCAATTTTCTTGATTTTTTAAAATTTCACTTTTTTGTGAAAATATGCACTAAATGAGGGAATAATATGTGTGAGGGTACCCCAGGAGAGTTCCAAATGTGTGTTTAGAATATATATCCCACGGGGGTAAATTTGAAAACAGTTGAAAAAAATTTTTTTTTGCACTTAGTCATTTTTCCGGCGTTTATCAGACTTTCAGATAGGGAAAATATCAGTGAGCATCCCGATTTCAGTTCCAGAGCGATGCGCCCAATGACTCCTTGTTATTTAGTCGTTTTCAGCCAATTTTCTGGATTTTTGAAAATTTCACTTTTTTGTGAAAATATCCACTAAATGTGGAAATAATATGTGCGAGGGTTCCCCAGGAGAGTTCCAAATGTGTGTGGGTAGAATATATATCCCACGGGGGAAAAATTGAAAAAAGTTGAAAAAAAATTTTTTTTGGACTTAGTCATTTTTCCAGCGTTTATCAGACTTTCAGAGTGGGGAAATGTAAGTGAGCGTTCCGATTTCAGTTCCAGAGCGATTCGCCCAATGAATCCTTGATATTTAGTCGTTTTCAGCCAATTTTTTGGATTTTTAAAAATTTCACTTTTTTGTGAAAATATCCATTAAATGAGGGAATAATATGTGTGAGGGTACCCCAGGAGAATTCCAAATGTGTGTGTGTAGAATATATATCCCACGGGGGTAAAATTGAAAAAAGTTGAAAAAAATTTTTTTTTGGACTTAGTCATTTTTCTGGCGTTTATCAGACTTACAGAGAGGGAAAATATTAGTGAGCATTCCGATTTCAGTTCCAGAGCGATGCGCCCAATGACTCCTTGTTATTTAGTCGTTTTCAGCCAATTTTCTGAATTTTTGAAAATTTCACTTTTTTCTGAAAATATCCACTAAATGAGGAATAATATGTGTGAGGGTACCCCAGGAGAGTTCCAAATGTGTGTGGGTAGAATATATATCCGACGGGGGTAAAATTGAAAAAAGTTTAAAAAATTTTTTTTTGGACTTAGTCATTTATCCGACGTTGATCAAACTTTCAGATAGGGGAAATGTCAGTCAGCATTCCGATTTCAGTTCCAGAGCGATTCGCCCAATGAGTCCTTGTTATTTAGTCGTTTTCAGCCAATTTTTTGGATTTTTGAAAATTTCACTTTTTTGTGAAAATATCCACTAAATGAGGGAATAATATGTGTGAGGGTACCCCAGGAGAGTTCCAAATGTGTGTGGGAAGAATATGTATCCCACGGGGGTAAAATTGAAAAAGTTTAAAAAAATTTTTTTTTCGACTTAGTCATTTTTCCGGCGTTTATCAGACTTTCAGATAGGGGAAATGTCAGTGAGCATTCCGATTTCAGTTCCAGAGCCATTCGCCCAATGAGTCCATGTTATTTAGTCGTTTTCAGCCAATTTACTGGATTTTTGAAAATTTGACTTTTTTGTGAAAATATCCACTAAATGAGGGAATAATATGTGCGAGGGTACCCCAGGAGAGTTCCAAATGTGTGTGGGTAGAATATATATCCCACAGGGGTAAAATTGAAAAAAGTTGAAAAACATTTTTTTTTGGACTTAGTCATTTATCTGACGTTTATCAGACTTTCATATAGGGGAAATGTCAGTGAGCATTCCGATTTCAGTTCCAGAGCGATTGGCCCATGAGTCCTTGTTATTTAGCCGTTTTCAGCCAATTTTTTGGATTTTTGAAAATTTCACTTTTTTGTGAAAATATCCACTAAATGAGGGAATAATATGTGTGAGGGTACCCCAGGAGAGTTGCAAATGTGTGTGGGAAGAATATGTATCCCACGGGGGTAAAATTGAAAAAGTTGAAAAAAATTTTTTTTTGGACTTAGTCATTTTTCCGGCGTTTATCAGACTTTCAGATAGGGAAAATATCAGTGAGCATCCCGATTTCAGTTCCAGAGCGATGCGTCCAATGACTCCTTGTTATTTAGTCGTTTTCAGCCAATTTTCTGGATTTTTAAAAATTTCACTTTTTTGCGAAAATATCCACTAAATGTGGGAATAATATGTGCGAGGGTTCCCCAGGAGAGTTCCAAATGTGTGTGGGTAGAATATATATTCCACGGGGGAAAAATTGAAAAAAGTTGAAAAAAAATTTTTTTTGCACTTAGTCATTTTTCCAGCGTTTATCAGACTTTCAGAGAGGGGAAATGTAAGTGAGCGTTCCGATTTCAGTTCCAGAGCGATTCGCCCAATGAATCCTTGATATTTAGTCGTTTTCAGCCAATTTTTTGGATTTTTAAAAATTTCACTTTTTTGTGAAAATATCCATTAAATGAGGGAATAATATGTGTGAGGGTACCCCAGGAGAATTCCAAATGTGTGTGTGTAGAATATATATCCCACGGGGGTAAAATTGAAAAAAGTTGAAAAAAATTTTTTTTTGGACTTAGTCATTTTTCTGGCGTTTATCAGACTTACAGAGAGGGAAAATATTAGTGAGCATTGCGATTTCAGTTCCAGAGCGATGCGCCCAATGACTCCTTGTTATTTAGTCGTTTTCAGCCAATTTTCTGAATTTTTGAAAATTTCACTTTTTTCTGAAAATATCCACTAAATGAGGAATAATATGTGTGAGGGTACCCCAGGAGAGTTCCAAATGTGTGTGGGTAGAATATATATCCGACGGGGGTAAAATTGAAAAAAGTTAAAAAAATTTTTTTTTGGACTTAGTCATTTATCCGACGTTGATCAAATTTTCAGATAGGGGAAATGTCAGTCAGCATTCCGATTTCAGTTCCAGAGCGATTCGCCCAATGAGTCCTTGTTATTTAGTCGTTTTCAGCCAATTTTTTGGATTTTTGAAAATTTCACTTTTTTGTGAAAATATCCACTAAATGAGGGAATAATATGTGTGAGGGTACCCCAGGAGAGTTCCAAATGTGTGTGGGAAGAATATGTATCCCACGGGGGTAAAATTGAAAAAGTTTAAAAAAATTTTTTTTTGGACTTAGTCATTTTTCCGGCGTTTATCAGACTTTCAGATAGGGGAAATGTCAGTGAGCATTCCGATTTCAGTTCCAGAGCGATTCGCCCAATGAGTCCATGTTATTTAGTCGTTTTCAGCCAATTTTCTGGATTTTTGAAAATTTGACTTTTTTGTGAAAATATCCACTAAATGAGGGAATAATATGTGCGAGGGTACCCCAGGAGAGTTCCAAATGTGTGTGGGTAGAATATATATCCCACAGGGGTAAAATTGAAAAAAGTTGAAAAACATTTTTTTTTGGACTTAGTCATTTATCTGACGTTTATCAGACTTTCATATAGGGGAAATGTCAGTGAGCATTCCGATTTCAGTTCCAGAGCGATTGGCCCATGAGTCCTTGTTATTTAGCCGTTTTCAGCCAATTTTTTGGATTTTTGAAAATTTCACTTTTTTGTGAAAATATCCACTAAATGAGGGAATAATATGTGTGAGGGTACCCCAGGAGAGTTGCAAATGTGTGTGGGAAGAATATGTATCTCACGGGGGTAAAATTGAAAAAGTTGAAAAAAATTTTTTTTTGGACTTAGTCATTTTTCCGGCGTTTATCAGACTTTCAGATAGGGAAAATATCAGTGAGCATCCCGATTTCAGTTCCAGAGCGATGCGTCCAATGACTCCTTGTTATTTAGTCGTTTTCAGCCAATTTTCTGGATTTTTAAAAATTTCACTTTTTTGTGAAAATATCCACTAAATGTGGGAATAATATGTGCGAGGGTTCCCCAGGAGAGTTCCAAATGTGTGTGGGTAGAATATATATTCCACGGGGGAAAAATTGAAAAAAGTTGAAAAAAAATTTTTTTTGGACTTAGTCATTTTTCCAGCGTTTATCAGACTTTCAGAGAGGGGAAATGTAAGTGAGCGTTCCGATTTCAGTTCCAGAGCGATTCGCCCAATGAATCCTTGATATTTAGTCGTTTTCAGTCAATTTTTTGGATTTTTAAAAATTTCACTTTTTTGTGAAAATATCCATTAAATGAGGGATTAATATGTGTGAGGGTACCCCAGGAGAATACCAAATGTGTGTGTGTAGAATATATATCCCACGGGGGTAAAATTGAAAAAAGTTGAAAAAAATTTTTTTTTGGACTTAGTCATTTTTCTGGCGTTTATCAGACTTACAGAGAGGGAAAATATTAGTGAGCATTCCGATTTCAGTTCCAGAGCGATGCGCCCAATGACTCCTTGTTATTTAGTCGTTTTCAGCCAATTTTCTGAATTTTTGAAAATTTCACTTTTTTCTGAAAATATCCACTAAATGAGGAATAATATGTGTGAGGGTACCCCAGGAGAGTTCCAAATGTGTGTGGGTAGAATATATATCCGACGGGGGTAAAATTGAAAAAAGTTGAAAAAATTTTTTTTTGGACTTAGTCATTTTTCCGGCGTTTATCAAACTTTCAGATAGGGGAAATGTCAGTCAGCATTCCGATTTCAGTTCCAGAGCGATTCGCCCAAAGAGTCCTTGTTATTTAGGCGTTTTCAGCCAATTTTTTGGATTTTTGAAAATTTCACTTTTTTGTGAAAATATCCACTAAATGAGGGAATAATATGTGTGAGGGTACCCCAGGAGAGTTCCAAATGTGTGTGGGAAGAATATGTATCCCTGGGGGGTAAAATTGAAAAAGTTTAAAAAAATTTTTTTTTGGACTTAGTCATTTTTCCGGCGTTTATCAGACTTTCAGATAGGGGAAATGTCAGTGAGCATTCCGATTTCAGTTCCAGAGCGATTCGCAAAATGAGTCCATGTTATTTAGTCGTTTTCAGCCAATTTTCTGGATTTTTGAAAATTTGACTTTTTTGTGAAAATATCCACTAAATGAGGGAATAATATGTGCGAGGGTACCCCAGGAGAGTTCCAAATGTGTGTGGGTAGAATATATATCCCACGGGGGTAAAATTGAAAAAAGTTGAAAAACATTTTTTTTTGGACTTAGTCATTTATCTGACGTTTATCAGACTTTCATATAGGGGAAATGTCAGTGAGCATTCCGATTTCAGTTCCAGAGCGATTGGCCCATGAGTCCTTGTTATTTAGCCGTTTTCAGCCAATTTTTTGGATTTTTGAAAATTTCACTTTTTTGTGAAAATATCCACTAAATGAGGGAATAATATGTGTGAGGGTACCCCAGGAGAGTTCCAAATGTGTGTGTGTAGAATATATATCCCACGGGGGTAAAATTGAAAAAAGTTGAAAAAAAATTTTTTTTGGACTTAGTCATTTTTCTGGCGTTTATCAAACTTTCAGATAGGGAAAATATTAGTGAGCATTCCGATTTCAGTTCCAGAGCGATGCGCCCAATGACTCCTTGTTATTTAGTCGTTTTCAGCCAATTTTCTGAATTTTTGAAAATTTCACTTTTTTCTGAAAATATCCACTAAATGAGGAATAATATGTGTGAGGGTACCCCAGGAGAGTTCCAAATGTGTGTGGGTAGAATATATATCCGACGGGGGTAAAATTGATAAAAGTTGAAAAAAATTTTTTTTTGGACTTAGTCATTTATCCAACGTTTATCGGACTTTCAGATAGGGGAAATGTCAGTCAGCATTCCGATTTCAGTTCCAGAGCGATTCGCCCAATGAGTCCTTGTTATTTAGTCGTTTTCAGCCAATTTTTTGGATTTTTGAAAATTTCACTTTTTTGTGAAAATATCCACTAAATGAGGGAATAATATGTGTGAGGGTACCCAAGGAGAGTTCCAAATGTGTGTGGGAAGAATATGTATCCCATGGGGGTAAAATTGAAAAAGTTGAAAAAATTTTTTTTTTGGACTTAGTCATTTTTCCGGCGTTTATCAGACTTTCAGATAGGGGAAATGTCAGTGAGCGTTCCGATTTCAGTTCCAGACCGATTCGCCCAATGAGTCCTTAATATTTATTCGTTTTCAGCCAATTTTCTGGATTTTTGAAAATTTCACTTTTTTGTGAAAATATCCACTAAATGAGGGAATAATATGTGTGAGGGTACCCCAGGAGAGTTCCAAATGTGTGTGTGTAGAATATATATCCCACGGGGGTAAAATTGAAAAAAGTTGAAAAAAAATTTTTTTGGGACTTATTCATTTTTCTGGCGTTTATCAGACTTTCAGATAGGGAAAATATTAGTGAGCATTCCGATTTCAGTTCCAGAGCGATGCTCCCAATGACTCCTTGTTATTTAGTCGTTTTCAGCCAATTTTCTGAATTTTTGAAAATTTCACTTTTTTCTGAAAATATCCACTAAATGAGGAATAATATGTGTGAGAGTACCCCAGGAGAGTTCCAAATGTGTGTGGGTAGAATATATATCCGACGGGGGTAAAATTGATAAAAGTTGAAAAAAATTTTTTTTTGGACTTAGTCATTTATCCGACGTTTATCGGACTTTCAGATAGGGGAAATGTCAGTCAGCATTCCGATTTCAGTTCCAGAGCGATTCGCCCAATGAGTCCTTGTTATTTAGTCGTTTTCAGCCAATTTTTTGGATTTTTGAAAATTTCACTTTTTTGTGAAAATATCCACTAAATGAGGGAATAATATGTGTGAGGGTACACAAGGAGAGTTCCAAATGTGTGTGGGAAGAATATGTATCCCATGGGGGTAAAATTGAAAAAGTTTAAAAAAATTTTTTTTTGGACTTAGTCATTTTTCCGGCGTTTATCAGACTTTCAGATAGGGGAAATGTCAGTGAGCGTTCCGATTTCAGTTCCAGACCGATTCGCCCAATGAGTCCTTAATATTTAGTCGTTTTCAGCCAATTTTCTGAATTTTTGAAAATTTCACTTTTTTCTGAAAATATCCACTAAATGAGGAATAATATGTGTGAGGGTACCCCAGGAGAGTTCCAAATGTGTGTGGGTAGAATATATATCCGACGGGGGTAAAATTGAAAAAAGTTGAAAAAATTTTTTTTTGGACTTAGTCATTTATCCGACGTTGATCAAACTTTCAGATAGGGGAAATGTCAGTCAGCATTCCGATTTCAGTTCCAGAGCGATTCGCCCAAAGAGTCCTTGTTATTTAGGCGTTTTCAGCCAATTTTTTGGATTTTTGAAAATTTCACTTTTTTGTGAAAATATCCACTAAATGAGGGAATAATATGTGTGAGGGTACCCCAGGAGAGTTCCAAATGTGTGTGGGAAGAATATGTATCCCTGGGGGGTAAAATTGAAAAAGTTTAAAAAAATTTTTTTTTGGACTTAGTCATTTTTCCGGCGTTTATCAGACTTTCAGATAGGGGAAATGTCAGTGAGCATTCCGATTTCAGTTCCAGAGCGATTCGCAAAATGAGTCCATGTTATTTAGTCGTTTTCAGCCAATTTTCTGGATTTTTGAAAATTTGACTTTTTTGTGAAAATATCCACTAAATGAGGGAATAATATGTGCGAGGGTACCCCAGGAGAGTTCCAAATGTGTGTGGGTAGAATATATATCCCACGGGGGTAAAATTGAAAAAAGTTGAAAAACATTTTTTTTTGGACTTAGTCATTTATCTGACGTTTATCAGACTTTCATATAGGGGAAATGTCAGTGAGCATTCCGATTTCAGTTCCAGAGCGATTGGCCCATGAGTCCTTGTTATTTAGCCGTTTTCAGCCAATTTTTTGGATTTTTGAAAATTTCACTTTTTTGTGAAAATATCCACTAAATGAGGGAATAATATGTGTGAGGGTACCCCAGGAGAGTTCCAAATGTGTGTGTGTAGAATATATATCCCACGGGGGTAAAATTGAAAAAAGTTGAAAAAAAATTTTTTTTGGACTTAGTCATTTTTCTGGCGTTTATCAAACTTTCAGATAGGGAAAATATTAGTGAGCATTCCGATTTCAGTTCCAGAGCGATGCGCCCAATGACTCCTTGTTATTTAGTCGTTTTCAGCCAATTTTCTGAATTTTTGAAAATTTCACTTTTTTCTGAAAATATCCACTAAATGAGGAATAATATGTGTGAGGGTACCCCAGGAGAGTTCCAAATGTGTGTGGGTAGAATATATATCCGACGGGGGTAAAATTGATAAAAGTTGAAAAAAATTTTTTTTTGGACTTAGTCATTTATCCAACGTTTATCGGACTTTCAGATAGGGGAAATGTCAGTCAGCATTCCGATTTCAGTTCCAGAGCGATTCGCCCAATGAGTCCTTGTTATTTAGTCGTTTTCAGCCAATTTTTTGGATTTTTGAAAATTTCACTTTTTTGTGAAAATATCCACTAAATGAGGGAATAATATGTGTGAGGGTACCCAAGGAGAGTTCCAAATGTGTGTGGGAAGAATATGTATCCCATGGGGGTAAAATTGAAAAAGTTGAAAAAATTTTTTTTTTGGACTTAGTCATTTTTCCGGCGTTTATCAGACTTTCAGATAGGGGAAATGTCAGTGAGCGTTCCGATTTCAGTTCCAGACCGATTCGCCCAATGAGTCCTTAATATTTAGTCGTTTTCAGCCAATTTTCTGGATTTTTGAAAATTTCACTTTTTTGTGAAAATATCCACTAAATGAGGGAATAATATGTGTGAGGGTACCCCAGGAGAGTTCCAAATGTGTGTGTGTAGAATATATATCCCACGGGGGTAAAATTGAAAAAAGTTGAAAAAAAATTTTTTTGGGACTTATTCATTTTTCTGGCGTTTATCAGACTTTCAGATAGGGAAAATATTAGTGAGCATTCCGATTTCAGTTCCAGAGCGATGCTCCCAATGACTCCTTGTTATTTAGTCGTTTTCAGCCAATTTTCTGAATTTTTGAAAATTTCACTTTTTTCTGAAAATATCCACTAAATGAGGAATAATATGTGTGAGAGTACCCCAGGAGAGTTCCAAATGTGTGTGGGTAGAATATATATCCGACGGGGGTAAAATTGATAAAAGTTGAAAAAAATTTTTTTTTGGACTTAGTCATTTATCCGACGTTTATCGGACTTTCAGATAGGGGAAATGTCAGTCAGCATTCCGATTTCAGTTCCAGAGCGATTCGCCCAATGAGTCCTTGTTATTTAGTCGTTTTCAGCCAATTTTTTGGATTTTTGAAAATTTCACTTTTTTGTGAAAATATCCACTAAATGAGGGAATAATATGTGTGAGGGTACACAAGGAGAGTTCCAAATGTGTGTGGGAAGAATATGTATCCCATGGGGGTAAAATTGAAAAAGTTTAAAAAAATTTTTTTTTGGACTTAGTCATTTTTCCGGCGTTTATCAGACTTTCAGATAGGGGAAATGTCAGTGAGCGTTCCGATTTCAGTTCCAGACCGATTCGCCCAATGAGTCCTTAATATTTAGTCGTTTTCAGCCAATTTTCTGGATTTTTGAAAATTTCACTTTTTTGTGAAAATATCCACTAAATGAGGGAATAATATGTGTGAGGGTACCCCAGGAGAGTTCCAAATGTGTGTGTGTAGAATATATATCCCACGGGGGTAAAATTGAAAAAAGTTGAAAAAAAATTTTTTTGGGACTTAGTCATTTTTCTGGCGTTTATCAGACTTTCAGATAGGGAAAATATTAGTGAGCATTCCGATTTCAGTTCCAGAGCGATGCGCCCAATGACTCCTTGTTATTTAGTCGTTTTCAGCCAATTTTCTGAATTTTTGAAAATTTCACTTTTTTCTGAAAATATCCACTAAATGAGGAATAATATGTGTGAGGCTACCCCAGGAGAGTTCCAAATGTGTGTGTGTAGAATATATATCCCACGGGGGTAAAATTGAAAAAAGTTGAAAAAAAATTTTTTTGGGACTTAGTCATTTTTCTGGCGTTTATCAGACTTTCAGATAGGGAAAATATTAGTGAGCATTCCGATTTCAGTTCCAGAGCGATGCTCCCAATGACTCCTTGTTATTTAGTCGTTTTCAGCCAATTTTCTGAATTTTTGAAAATTTCACTTTTTTCTGAAAATATCCACTAAATGAGGAATAATATGTGTGAGAGTACCCCAGGAGAGTTCCAAATGTGTGTGGGTAGAATATATATCCGACGGGGGTAAAATTGATAAAAGTTGAAAAAAATTTTTTTTTGGACTTAGTCATTTATCCGACGTTTATCGGACTTTCAGATAGGGGAAATGTCAGTCAGCATTCCGATTTCAGTTCCAGAGCGATTCGCCCAATGAGTCCTTGTTATTTAGTCGTTTTCAGCCAATTTTTTGGATTTTTGAAAATTTCACTTTTTTGTGAAAATATCCACTAAATGAGGGAATAATATGTGTGAGGGTACCCAAGGAGAGTTCCAAATGTGTGTGGGAAGAATATGTATCCCATGGGGGTAAAATTGAAAAAGTTTAAAAAAATTTTTTTTTGGACTTAGTCATTTTTCCGGCGTTTATCAGACTTTCAGATAGGGGAAATGTCAGTGAGCGTTCCGATTTCAGTTCCAGACCGATTCGCCCAATGAGTCCTTAATATTTAGTCGTTTTCAGCCAATTTTCTGGATTTTTGAAAATTTCACTTTTTTGTGAAAATATCCACTAAATGAGGGAATAATATGTGTGAGGGTACCCCAGGAGAGTTCCAAATGTGTGTGTGTAGAATATATATCCCACGGGGGTAAAATTGAAAAAAGTTGAAAAAAAATTTTTTTGGGACTTAGTCATTTTTCTGGCGTTTATCAGACTTTCAGATAGGGAAAATATTAGTGAGCATTCCGATTTCAGTTCCAGAGCGATGCGCCCAATGACTCCTTGTTATTTAGTCGTTTTCAGCCAATTTTCTGAATTTTTGAAAATTTCACTTTTTTCTGAAAATATCCACTAAATGAGGAATAATATGTGTGAGGCTACCCCAGGAGAGTTCCAAATGTGTGTGTGTAGAATATATATCCCACGGGGGTAAAATTGAAAAAAGTTGAAAAAAATTTTTTTTTGGACTTAGTCATTTATCCGACGTTTATCAGACTTTCAGATAGGGGAAATGTCAGTCAGCTTTCCGATTTCAGTTCCAGAGCGATTCGCCCAATGAGTCCTTGTTATTTAGTCGTTTTCAGCCAATTTTTTGGATTTTTGAAAATTTCACTTTTTTGTGAAAATATCCACTAAATGAGGGAATAATATGTGTGAGGGTACCCCATTAGAGTTCCAAATGTGTGTGGGAAGAATATGTATCCCATCCCATGGGGGTAAAATTGAAAAAGTTGAAAAAAATTTTTTTTTGGACTTAGTCATTTTTCCGGCGTTTATCAGACTTTCAGATAGGGGAAATGTCAGTGAGCGTTCCGATTTCAGTTCCAGACCGATTCGCCCAATGAGTCCTTAATATTTAGTCGTTTTCAGCCAACTTTCTGGATTTTTGAAAATTTCACTTTTTTGTGAAAATATCCACAAAATGAGGGAATAATATGTGTGAGGGTACCCCAGGAGAGTTCCAAATGTGTGTGGGTAGAATATATATCCCACGGGGGTAAAATTGAAAAAAGTTGAAAAAAAATTTTTTTTGGACTTAGTCATTTTTCCGGCGTTTATCAGACTTTCAGATAGGGGAAATGTCATTGAGCATTCCGATTTCAGTTCCAGAGTGATTCTCCCAATGAGTCCTTGTTATTTAGTCGTTTTCAGCCAATTTTCTGGATTTTTGAAAATTTCCCTTTTTTGTGAAAATATCCACTAAATGAGGGAATAATATGTGTGAGGGTACCCCAGGAGAGTTGCAAATGTGTGTGGGTAGAATATATATCCCACGGGGGTAAAATTGAAAAAAGTTGAAAAAAACTTTTTTTGGACTTAGTCATTTTTCTGGCGTTTATCAGACTTTCAGATAGGGAAAATATTGGTGAGCATTCCGATTTCAGTTCCAGAGCGATGCGCCCAATGACTCCTTGTTATTTAGTCGTTTTCAGCCAATTTTTTGGATTTTTGAAAATTTCACTTTTTTGTGAAAATATCCACTAAATGAGGGAATAATATGTGTGAGGGTACCCCAGGAGAATTCCAAATGTGTGTGTGTAGAATATATATCCCACGGGGGTAAAATTGAAAAAAGTTGAAAAAAAATTTTTTTTGGACTTAGTTATTTTTCTGGCGTTTATCAGACTTTCAGATAGGGAAAATATTAGTGAGCATTCCGATTTCAGTTCCAGAGCGATGCGCCCAATGACTCCTTGTTATTTAGTCGTTTTCAGCCAATTTTCTGAATTTTTGAAAATTTAACTTTTTTCTGAAAATATCCACTAAATGAGGAATAATATGTGTGAGGCTACCCCAGGAGAGTTCCAAATGTGTGTGTGTAGAATATATATCCCACGGGGGTAAAATTGAAAAAAGTTGAAAAAAATTTTTTTTTGGACTTAGTCATTTATCCGACGTTTATCAGACTTTCAGATAGGGGAAATGTCAGTCAGCTTTCCGATTTCAGTTCCAGAGCGATTCGCCCAATGAGTCCTTGTTATTTAGTCGTTTTCAGCCAATTTTTTGGATTTTTGAAAATTTCACTTTTTTGTGAAAATATCCACTAAATGAGGGAATAATATGTGTGAGGGTACCCCATTAGAGTTCCAAATGTGTGTGGGAAGAATATGTATCCCATCCCATGGGGGTAAAATTGAAAAAGTTGAAAAAAAATTTTTTTTGGACTTAGTCATTTTTCCGGCGTTTATCAGACTTTCAGATAGGGGAAATGTCAGTGAGCGTTCCGATTTCAGTTCCAGACCGATTCGCCCAATGAGTCCTTAATATTTAGTCGTTTTCAGCCAACTTTCTGGATTTTTGAAAATTTCACTTTTTTGTGAAAATATCCACTAAATGAGGGAATAATATGTGTGAGGGTACCCCAGGAGAGTTCCAAATGTGTGTGGGTAGAATATATATCCCACGGGGGGTAAAATTGAAAAAGTTAAAAAAAATTTTTTTTTGGACTTAGTGATTTTTCTGACGTTTATCAGATTTTCAGATAGGGGAAATGTCAGTGAGCATTCCGATTTCAGTTCCAGAGCGATTCGCCCAATGAGTCCTTGTTATTTAGTCGTTTTCAGCCAATTTTTTGGATTTTTGAAAATTTCACTTTTTTGTGAAAATATCCACTAAATGAGGGAATAATATGTGTGAGGGTACCCCAGGAGAGTTCCAAATGTGTGTGGGTAGAATATATATCCCACGGGGGTAAAATTGAAAAAAGTTGAAAAAAAATTTTTTTTGGACTTAGTCATTTTTCCGGCGTTTATCAGACTTTCAGATAGGGGAAATGTCAGTCAGCTTTCCGATTTCAGTTCCAGAGCGATTCGCCCAATGAGTCCTTGTTATTTAGTCGTTTTCAGCCAATTTTTTGGATTTTTGAAAATTTCACTTTTTTGTGAAAATATCCACTAAATGAGGGAATAATATGTGTGAGGGTACCCCATTAGAGTTCCAAATGTGTGTGGGAAGAATATGTATCCCATCCCATGGGGGTAAAATTGAAAAAGTTGAAAAAAATTTTTTTTTGGACTTAGTCATTTTTCCGGCGTTTATCAGACTTTCAGATAGGGGAAATGTCAGTGAGCGTTCCAATTTCAGTTCCAGACCGATTCGCCCAATGAGTCCTTAATATTTAGTCGTTTTCAGCCAACTTTCTGGATTTTTGAAAATTTCACTTTTTTGTGAAAATATCCACTAAATGAGGGAATAATATGTGTGAGGGTACCCCAGGAGAGTTCCAAATGTGTGTGGGTAGAATATATATCCCACGGGGGGTAAAATTGAAAAAGTAAAAAAAAATTTTTTTTTGGACTTAGTCATTTTTCTGGCGTTTATCAGACTTTCAGATAGGGAAAATATTAGTGAGCATTCCGATTTCAGTTCCAGAGCGATGCTCCCAATGACTCCTTGTTATTTAGTCGTTTTCAGCCAATTTTCTGAATTTTTGAAAATTTCACTTTTTTCTGAAAATATCCACTAAATGAGGAATAATATGTGTGAGGGTACCCCAGGAGAGTTCCAAATGTGTGTGGGTAGAATATATATCCGACGGGGGTAAAATTGAAAAAAGTTGAAAAAAATTTTTTTTTGGACTTAGTCATTTATCCGACGTTTATCGGACTTTCAGATAGGGGAAATGTCAGTCAGCATTCCGATTTCAGTTCCAGAGCGATTCGCCCAATGAGTCCTTGTTATTTAGTCGTTTTCAGCCA
The DNA here is from genome assembly GCF_046119375.1 of Phyllobates terribilis. Taxonomy (NCBI): domain Eukaryota; kingdom Metazoa; phylum Chordata; class Amphibia; order Anura; family Dendrobatidae; genus Phyllobates; species Phyllobates terribilis. The sequence continues at coordinate 13,921,755 of NW_027362775.1, read as the reverse complement.
ATTTTTTGGATTTTTGAAAATTTCACTTTTTTGTGAAAATATCCACTAAATGAGGGAATAATATGTGTGAGGGTACCCAAGGAGAGTTCCAAATGTGTGTGGGAAGAATATGTATCCCATGGGGGTAAAATTGAAAAAGTTGAAAAAAATTTTTTTTTGGACTTAGTCATTTTTCCGGCGTTTATCAGACTTTCAGATAGGGGAAATGTCAGTGAGCGTTCCGATTTCAGTTCCAGACCGATTCGCCCAATGAGTCCTTAATATTTAGTCGTTTTCAGCCAATTTTCTGGATTTTTGAAAATTTCACTTTTTTGTGAAAATATCCACTAAATGAGGGAATAATATGTGTGAGGGTACCCCAGGAGAGTTCCAAATGTGTGTGTGTAGAATATATATCCCACGGGGGTAAAATTGAAATAAGTTGAAAAAAAATTTTTTTTGGACTTAGTTATTTTTCTGGCGTTTATCAGACTTTCAGATAGGGAAAATATTGGTGAGCATTCCGATTTCAGTTCCAGAGCGATGCGCCCAATGACTCCTTGTTATTTAGTCGTTTTCAGCCAATTTTTTGGATTTTTGAAAATTTCACTTTTTTGTGAAAATATCCACTAAATGAGGGAATAATATGTGTGAGGGTACCCCAGGAGAGTTCCAAATGTGTGTGTGTAGAATATATATCCCACGGGGGTAAAATTGAAAAAAGTTGAAAAAAAATTTTTTTTGGACTTAGTTATTTTTCTGGCGTTTATCAGACTTTCAGATAGGGGAAATGTCAGTCAGCTTTCCGATTTCAGTTCCAGAGCGATTCGCCCAATGAGTCCTTGTTATTTAGTCGTTTTCAGCCAATTTTTTGGATTTTTGAAAATTTCACTTTTTTGTGAAAATATCCACTAAATGAGGGAATAATATGTGTGAGGGTACCCCATTAGAGTTCCAAATGTGTGTGGGAAGAATATGTATCCCATCCCATGGGGGTAAAATTGAAAAAGTTGAAAAAAAATTTTTTTTGGACTTAGTCATTTTTCCGGCGTTTATCAGACTTTCAGATAGGGGAAATGTCAGTGAGCGTTCCGATTTCAGTTCCAGACCGATTCGCCCAATGAGTCCTTAATATTTAGTCGTTTTCAGCCAACTTTCTGGATTTTTGAAAATTTCACTTTTTTGTGAAAATATCCACTAAATGAGGGAATAATATGTGTGAGGGTACCCCAGGAGAGTTCCAAATGTGTGTGGGTAGAATATATATCCCACGGGGGTAAAATTGAAAAAAGTTGAAAAAAAATTTTTTTTGGACTTAGTCATTTTTCCGGCATTTATCAGACTTTCAGATAGGGGAAATGTCAGTCAGCTTTCCGATTTCAGTTCCAGAGCGATTCGCCCAATGAGTCCTTGTTATTTAGTCGTTTTCAGCCAATTTTTTGGATTTTTGAAAATTTCACTTTTTTGTGAAAATATCCACTAAATGAGGGAATAATATGTGTGAGGGTACCCAAGGAGAGTTCCAAATGTGTGTGGGAAGAATATGTATCCCATGGGGGTAAAATTGAAAAAGTTGAAAAAAAATTTTTTTTGGACTTACTCATTTTTCTGGCGTTTATCAGACTTTCAGATAGGGAAAATATTGGTGAGCATTCTGATTTCAGTTCCAGAGCGATTCGCCCAATGAGTCCTTGTTATTTAGTCGTTTTCAGCCAATTTTTTGGATTTTTGAAAATTTCACTTTTTTGTGAAAATATCCACTAAATGAGGGAATAATATGTGTGAGGGTACCCCATTAGAGTTCCAAATGTGTGTGGGAAGAATATGTATCCCATCCCATGGGGGTAAAATTGAAAAAGTTGAAAAAAAATTTTTTTTGGACTTAGTCATTTTTCCGGCGTTTATCAGACTTTCAGATAGGGGAAATGTCAGTGAGCGTTCCGATTTCAGTTCCAGACCAATTCGCCCAATGTGTCCTTAATATTTAGTCGTTTTCAGCCAACTTTCTGGATTTTTGAAAATTTCACTTTTTTGTGAAAATATCCACTAAATGAGGGAATAATATGTGTGAGGGTACCCCAGGAGAGTTCCAAATGTGAGTGGGTAGAATATATATCCCACGGGGGGTAAAATTGAAAAAGTTAAAAAAATTTTTTTTTTGGACTTAGTGATTTTTCTGACGTTTATCAGATTTTCAGATAGGGGAAATGTCAGTGAGCATTCCGATTTCAGTTCCAGAGCGATTCGCCCAATGAGTCCTTGTTATTTAGTCGTTTTCAGCCAATTTTTTGGATTTTTGAAAATTTCACTTTTTTGTGAAAATATCCACTAAATGAGGGAATAATATGTGTGAGGGTACCCCAGGAGAGTTCCAAATGTGTGTGGGTAGAATATATATCCCACGGGGGTAAAATTGAAAAAAGTTGAAAAAAAATTTTTTTTGGACTTAGTCATTTTTCCGGCGTTTATCAGACTTTCAGATAGGGGAAATGTCAGTGAGCGTTCCGATTTCAGTTCCAGAGTGATTCTCCCAATGAGTCCTTGTTATTTAGTCGTTTTCAGCCAATTTTCTGGATTTTTGAAAATTTCCCTTTTTTGTGAAAATATCCACTAAATGAGGGAATAATATGTGTGAGGGTACCCCAGGAGAGTTGCAAATGTGTGTGGGTAGAATATATATCCCACGGGGGTAAAATTGAAAAAAGTTGAAAAAAATTTTTTTTGGACTTAGTCATTTTTCCGGCGTTTATCAGACTTTCAGATAGGGGAAATGTCAGTGAGCATTCCGATTTCAGTTCCAGACCGATTCGCCCAATGAGTCCTTAATATTTAGTCGTTTTCAGCCAATTTTCTGGATTTTTGAAAATTTCACTTTTTTGTGAAAATATCCACTAAATGAGGGAATAATATGTGTGAGGGTACCCCAGGAGAGTTCCAAATGTGTGTGGGTAGAATATATATCCCACGGGGGGGAAAATTGAAAAAGTTAAAAAAAATTTTTTTTTGGACTTAGTGATTTTTCTGACGTTTATCAGATTTTCAGATAGGGGAAATGTCAGTGAGCATTCCGATTTCAGTTCCAGAGCGATTCGCCCAATGAGTCCTTGTTATTTAGTCGTTTTCAGCCAATTTTTTGGATTTTTGAAAATTTCACTTTTTTGTGAAAATATCCACTAAATGAGGGAATAATATGTGTGAGGGTACCCCAGGAGAGTTCCAAATGTGTGTGGGTAGAATATATATCCCACGGGGGTAAAATTGAAAAAAGTTGAAAAAAAATTTTTTTTGGACTTAGTCATTTTTACGGCGTTTATCAGACTTTCAGATAGGGGAAATGTCAGTGAGCATTCCGATTTCAGTTCCAGAGTGATTCTCCCAATGAGTCCTTGTTATTTAGTCGTTTTCAGCCAATTTTCTGGATTTTTGAAAATTTCACTTTTTTGTGAAAATATCCACTAAATTAGGGAATAATATGTGTGAGGGTACCCCAGGAGAGTTGCAAATGTGTGTGGGTAGAATATATATCCCACGGGGGTAAAATTGAAAAAAGTTGAAAAAAATTTTTTTTGGACTTAGTCATTTTTCCGGCGTTTATCAGACTTTCAGATAGGGGAAATGTCAGTGAGCATTCCGATTTCAGTTCCAGACCGATTCGCCCAATGAGTCCTTAATATTTAGTCGTTTTCAGCCAATTTTCTGGATTTTTGAAAATTTCACTTTTTTGTGAAAATATCCACTAAATGAGGGAATAATATGTGTGAGGGTACCCCAGGAGAGTTCCAAATGTGTGTGGGTAGAATATATATCCCACGGGGGGGAAAATTGAAAAAGTTAAAAAAAATTTTTTTTTGGACTTAGTGATTTTTCTGACGTTTATCAGATTTTCAGATAGGGGAAATGTCAGTGAGCATTCCGATTTCAGTTCCAGAGCGATTCGCCCAATGAGTCCTTGTTATTTAGTCGTTTTCAGCCAATTTTTTGGATTTTTGAAAATTTCACTTTTTTGTGAAAATATCCACTAAATGAGGGAATAATATGTGTGAGGGTACCCCAGGAGAGTTCCAAATGTGTGTGGGTAGAATATATATCCCACGGGGGTAAAATTGAAAAAAGTTGAAAAAAAATTTTTTTTGGACTTAGTCATTTTTACGGCGTTTATCAGACTTTCAGATAGGGGAAATGTCAGTGAGCATTCCGATTTCAGTTCCAGAGTGATTCTCCCAATGAGTCCTTGTTATTTAGTCGTTTTCAGCCAATTTTCTGGATTTTTGAAAATTTCACTTTTTTGTGAAAATATCCACTAAATTAGGGAATAATATGTGTGAGGGTACCCCAGGAGAGTTGCAAATGTGTGTGGGTAGAATATATATCCCACGGGGGTAAAATTGAATAAAGTTGAAAAAAAATTTTTTTGGACTTAGTCATTTTTCCGGCGTTTATTAGACTTTCAGATAGGGGAAATGTCAGTGAGCGTTCCGATTTCAGTTCCAGACCGATTCGCCCAATGAGTCCTTAATATTTAGTCGTTTTCAGCCAATTTTCTGAATTTTTGAAAATTTCACTTTTTTGTGAAAATATCCACTAAATGAGGGAATAATATGTGTGAGGGTACCCCAGGAGAGTTCCAAATGTGTGTGGGTTGAATATATATCCCACGGGGGGTAAAATTGAAAAAGTTAAAAAAATTTTTTTTTTGGACTTAGTGATTTTTCTGACGTTTATCAGATTTTCAGATAGGGGAAATGTCAGTGAGCATTCCGATTTCAGTTCCAGAGCGATTCGCCCAATGAGTCCTTGTTATTTAGTCGTTTTCAGCCAATTTTTTGGATTTTTGAAAATTTCACTTTTTTGTGAAAATATCCACTAAATGAGGGAATAATATGTGTGAGGGTACCCCAGGAGAGTTCCAAATGTGTGTGGGTAGAATATATATCCCACGGGGGTAAAATTGAAAAAAGTTGAAAAAAAATTTTTTTTGGACTTAGTCATTTTTCTGGCATTTATCAGACTTTCAGATAGGGGAAATGTCAGTCAGCATTACGATTTCAGTTCCAGAGCGATTCGCCCAATGAGTCCTTGTTATTTAGTCGTTTTCAGCCAATTTTTTGGATGTTTGAAAATTTCACTTTTTTGGGAAAATATCCACTAAATGAGGGAATAATATGTGTGAGGGTACCCCAGGAGAGTTCCAAATGTGTGTGTGTAGAATATATATCCCACGGGGGTAAAATTGAAAAAAGTTGAAAAAAAAATTTTTTTGGACTTAGTCATTTTTCTGGCGTTTATCAGACTTTCAGATAGGGAAAATATTAGTGAGCATTCCGATTTCAGTTCCAGAGCGATGCGCCCAATGACTCCTTGTTATTTAGTCGTTTTCAGCCAATTTTCTGAATTTTTGAAAATTTCACTTTTTTCTGAAAATATCCACTAAATGAGGAATAATATGTGTGAGGGTACCCCAGGAGAGTTCCAAATGTGTGTGTGTAGAATATATATCCCACGGGGGTAAAATTGAAAAAAGTTGAAAAAAATTTTTTTTTGGACTTAGTCATTTATCCGACGTTTATCAGACTTTCAGATAGGGGAAATGTCAGTGAGCGTTCCGATTTCAGTTCCAGAGTGATTCGCCCAATGAGTCCTTGTTATTTAGTCGTTTTCAGCCAATTTTTTGGATTTTTGAAAATGTCACTTTTTTGTGAAAATATCCACTAAATGAGGGAATAATATGTGTGAGGGTACCCCAGGAGAGTTCCAAATGTGTGTGTGTAGAATATATATCCCACGGGGGTAAAATTGAAAAAAGTTGAAAAAAATTTTTTTTTGGACTTAGTCATTTATCCGACGTTTATCAGACTTTCAGATAGGGGAAATGTCAGTGAGCGTTCCGATTTCAGTTCCAGACCGATTCGCCCAATGAGTCCTTAATATTTAGTCGTTTTCAGCCAATTTTCTGGATTTTTGAAAATGTCACTTTTTTGTGAAAATATCCACTAAATGAGGGAATAATATGTGTGAGGGTACCCCAGGAGAGTTCCAAATGTGTGTGGGTAGAATATATATCCCACGGGGGGTAAAATTGAAAAAGTTAAAAAAAATTTTTTTTTGGACTTAGTGATTTTTCTGACGTTTATCAGATTTTCAGATAGGGGAAATGTCAGTTAGCATTCCGATTTCAGTTCCAGAGCGATTCGCCCAATGAGTCCTTGTTATTTAGTCGTTTTCAGCCAATTTTTTGGATTTTTGAAAATTTCACTTTTTTGTGAAAATATCCACTAAATGAGGGAATAATATGTGTGAGGGTACCCCAGGAGAGTTCCAAATGTGTGTGGGTAGAATATATATCCCACGGGGGTAAAATTGAAAAAAGTTGAAAAAAAATTTTTTTTGGACTTAGTCATTTTTCTGGCGTTTATCAGACTTTCAGATAGGGGAAATGTCAGTGAGCGTTCCGATTTCAGTTCCAGAGTGATTCTCCCAATGAGTCCTTGTTATTTAGTCGTTTTCAGCCAATTTTTTGGATTTTTGAAAATTTCACTTTTTTGTGAAAATATCCACTAAATGAGGGAATAATATGTGTGAGGGTACCCCAGGAGAGTTGCAAATGTGTGTGGGTAGAATATATATCCCACGGGGGAAAATTGAAAAAAGTTGAAAAAAAATTTTTTTTGGACTTAGTCATTTTTCTGGCGTTTATCAGACTTTCAGATAGGGGAAATGTCAGTCAGCATTCCGATTTCAGTTCCAGAGCGATTCGCCCAATGAGTCCTTGTTATTTAGTCGTTTTCAGCCAATTTTTTGGATTTTTGAAAATTTCACTTTTTTGTGAAAATATCCACTAAATGAGGGAATAATATGTGTGAGGGTACCCCAGGAGAGTTAAAAATGTGTGTGTGTAGAATATATATCCCACGGGGGTAAAATTGAAAAAAGTTGAAAAAAAATTTTTTTTGGACTTAGTCATTTTTCTGGCGTTTATCAGACTTTCAGATAGGGAAAATATTAGTGAGCATTCCGATTTCAGTTCCAGAGCGATGCGCCCAATGACTCCTTGTTATTTAGTCGTTTTCAGCCAATTTTCTGAATTTTTGAAAATTTCACTTTTTTCTGAAAATATCCACTAAATGAGGAATAATATGTGTGAGGGTACCCCAGGAGAGTTCCAAATGTGTGTGTGTAGAATATATATCCCACGGGGGTAAAATTGAAAAAAGTTGAAAAAAATTTTTTTTTGGACTTAGTCATTTATCCGACGTTTATCAGACTTTCAGATAGGGGAAATGTCAGTGAGCGTTCCGATTTCAGTTCCAGAGTGATTCGCCCAATGAGTCCTTGTTATTTAGTCGTTTTCAGCCAATTTTTTGGATTTTTGAAAATGTCACTTTTTTGTGAAAATATCCACTAAATGAGGGAATAATATGTGTGAGGGTACCCCAGGAGAGTTCCAAATGTGTGTGTGTAGAATATATATCCCACGGGGGTAAAATTGAAAAAAGTTGAAAAAAATTTTTTTTTGGACTTAGTCATTTATCCGACGTTTATCAGACTTTCAGATAGGGGAAATGTCAGTGAGCGTTCCGATTTCAGTTCCAGACCGATTCGCCCAATGAGTCCTTAATATTTAGTCGTTTTCAGCCAATTTTCTGGATTTTTGAAAATTTCACTTTTTTGTGAAAATATCCACTAAATGAGGGAATAATATGTGTGAGGGTACCCCAGGAGAGTTCCAAATGTGTGTGGGTAGAATATATATCCCACGGGGGTAAAATTGAAAAAAGTTGAAAAAAATTTTTTTTTGGACTTAGTCATTTTTCCGGCATTTATCAGACTTTCAGATAGGGGAAATGTCAGTGAGCGTTCCGATTTCAGTTCCAGACCGATTCGTCCAATGAGTCCTTAATATTTAGTCGTTTTCAGCCAATTTTCTGGATTTTTGAAAATTTCACTTTTTTGTGAAAATATCCACTAAATGAGGGAATAATATGTGTGAGGGTACCCCAGGAGAGTTCCAAATGTGTGTGGGTAGAATATATATCCCACGGGGGGTAAAATTGAAAAAGTTAAAAAAAATTTTTTTTTGGACTTAGTGATTTTTCTGACGTTTATCAGATTTTCAGATAGGGGAAATGTCAGTGAGCGTTCCGATTTCAGTTCCAGAGTGATTCTCCCAATGAGTCCTTGTTATTTAGTCGTTTTCAGCCAATTTTCTGGATTTTTGAAAATTTCACTTTTTTGTGAAAATATCCACTAAATGAGGGAATAATATGTGTGAGGGTACCCCAGGAGAGTTGCAAATGTGTGTGGGTAGAATATATATCCCACGGGGGAAAATTGAAAAAAGTTGAAAAAAAATTTTTTTTGGACTTAGTCATTTTTCTGGCGTTTATCAGACTTTCAGATAGGGGAAATGTCAGTCAGCATTCCGATTTCAGTTCCAGAGCGATTCGCCCAATGAGTCCTTGTTATTTAGTCGTTTTCAGCCAATTTTTTGGATTTTTGAAAATTTCACTTTTTTGTGAAAATATCCACTAAATGAGGGAATAATATGTGTGAGGGTACCCCAGGAGAGTTAAAAATGTGTGTGTGTAGAATATATATCCCACGGGGGTAAAATTGAAAAAAGTTGAAAAAAAATTTTTTTTGGACTTAGTCATTTTTCTGGCGTTTATCAGACTTTCAGATAGGGAAAATATTAGTGAGCATTCCGATTTCAGTTCCAGAGCGATGCGCCCAATGACTCCTTGTTATTTAGTCGTTTTCAGTCAATTTTCTGAATTTTTGAAAATTTCACTTTTTTCTGAAAATATCCACTAAATGAGGAATAATATGTGTGAGGGTACCCCAGGAGAGTTCCAAATGTGTGTGTGTAGAATATATATCCCACGGGAGTAAAATTGAAAAAAGTTGAAAAAAATTTTTTTTTGGACTTAGTCATTTATCCGACGTTTATCAGACTTTCAGATAGGGGAAATGTCAGTCACCATTCCGATTTCAGTTCCAGAGCGATTCGCCCAATGAGTCCTTGTTATTTAGTCGTTTTCAGCCAATTTTTTGGATTTTTGAAAATTTCACTTTTTTGTGAAAATATCCACTAAATGAGGGAATAATATGTGTGAGGGTACCCCAGGAGAGTTGCAAATGTGTGTGGGTAGAATATATATCCCACGGGGGTAAAATTGAAAAAAGTTGAAAAAAATTTTTTTTGGACTTAGTCATTTTTCTGGCGTTTATCAGACTTTCAGATAGGGGAAATGTCAGTCAGCATTCCGATTTCAGTTCCAGAGTGATTCGCCCAATGAGTCCTTGTTATTTAGTCGTTTTCAGCCAATTTTTTGGATTTTTGAAAATTTCACTTTTTTGTGAAAATATCCACTAAATGAGGGAATAATATGTGTGAGGGTACCCCAGGAGAATTCCAAATGTGTGTGGGAAGAATATGTATACCATGGGGGTAAAATTGAAAAAGTTGAAAAAAATTTTTTTTTGGACTTAGTGATTTTTCTGACGTTTATCAGATTTTCAGATAGGGGAAATATCAGTGAGCGTTCCGATTTCAGTTCCAGACCGATTCGCCCAATGAGTCCTTAATATTTAGTCGTTTTCAGCCAATTTTCTGGATTTTTGAAAATGTCACTTTTTTGTGAAAATATCCACTAAATGAGGGAATAATATGTGTGAGGGTACCCCAGGAGAGTTCCAAATGTGTGTGGGTAGAATATATATCCCACGGGGGGTAAAATTGAAAAAGTTAAAAAATATTTTTTTTTGGACTTAGTGATTTTTCTGACGTTTATCAGATTTTCAGATAGGGGAAATGTCAGTGAGCATTCCGATTTCAGTTCCAGAGCGATTCGCCCAATGAGTCCTTGTTATTTAGCAGTTTTCAGCCAATTTTTTGGATTTTTGAAAATTTCACTTTTTTGTGAAAATATCCACTAAATGAGGGAATAATATGTGTGAGGGTACCCCAGGAGAGTTCCAAATGTGTGTGGGTAGAATATATATCCCACGGGGGTAAAATTGAAAAAAGTTGAAAAAAAATTTTTTTTGGACTTAGTCATTTTTCCGGCGTTTATCAGACTTTCAGATAGGGGAAATGTCAGTGAGCGTTCCGATTTCAGTTCCAGAGTGATTCTCCCAATGAGTCCTTGTTATTTAGTTGTTTTCAGCCAATTTTCTGGATTTTTGAAAATTTCACTTTTTTGTGAAAATATCCACTAAATGAGGGAATAATATGTGTGAGGGTACCCCAGGAGAATTGCAAATGTGTGTGGGTAGAATATATATCCCACGGGGGTAAAATTGAAAAAAGTTGAAAAAATTTTTTTTTGAACTTAGTCATTTTTCCGGCGTTTATCAGACTTTCAGATAGGGGAAATGTCAGTGAGCATTCCGATTTCAGTTCCAGAGCGATTCGCCCAATGAGTCCTTGATATTTAGTCGTTTTCAGACAATTTTTTGGATTTTTGAAAATTTCACTTTTTTGTGAAAATATCCACTAAATGAGGGAATAATATGTGTGAGGGTACCCCAGGAGAGTTCCAAATGTGTGTGGGAAGAATATGTATCCCATGGGGGTAAAATTGAAAAAGTTGAAAAAAAATTTTTTTTGGACTTAGTCATTTTTCCGGCGTTTATCAGACTTTCAGATAGGGGAAATGTCAGTGAGCGTTCCGATTTCAGTTCCAGACCGATTCGCCCAATGAGTCCTTAATATTTAGTCGTTTTCAGCCAATTTTCTGGATTTTAGAAAATTTCACTTTTTTGTGAAAATATCCACTAAATGAGGGAATAATATGTGTGAGGGTACCCCAGGAGAGTTCCAAATGTGTGTGGGTAGAATATATATCCCACGGGGGAAAAATTGAAAAAGTTTAAAAAAAATTTTTTTGGGACTTAGTGATTTTTCTGACGTTTATCAGATTTTCAGATAGGGGAAATGTCAGTGAGCATTCCGATTTCAGTTCCAGAGCGATTCGCCCAATGAGTCCTTGTTATTTAGCAGTTTTCAGCCAATTTTTTGGATTTTTGAAAATTTCACTTTTTTGTGAAAATATCCACTAAATGAGGGAATAATATGTGTGAGGGTACCCCAGGAGAGTTCCAAATGTGTGTGTGTAGAATATATATCCCACGGGGGTAAAATTGAAAAAAGTTGAAAAAAAATTATTTTTGGACTTAGTCATTTTTCCGGCGTTTATCAGACTTTCAGATAGGGGAAATGTCAGTGAGCATTTCGATTTCAGTTCCAGAGTGATTCTCCAAATGAGTCCTTGTTATTTAGTCGTTTTCAGCCAATTTTCTGGATTTTTGAAAATTTCACTTTTTTGTGAAAATATCCACTAAATGAGGGAATAATATGTGTGAGGGTACCCCAGGAGAGTTGCAAATGTGTGTGGGTAGAATATATATCACACGGGGGTAAAATTTAAAAAAGTTGAAAAAATTTTTTTTTTGGACTTAGTCATTTTTCCGACGTTTATCAGACTTTCAGATAGGGGAAATGTCAGTCAGCATTCCGATTTCAGTTCCAGAGTGATTCGCCCAATGAGTCCTTGTTATTTAGTCGTTTTCAGCCAATTTTTTGGATTTTTGAAAATTTCACTTTTTTGTGAAAATATCCACTAAATGAGGGAATAATATGTGTGAGGGTACCCCAGGAGAGTTCCAAATGTGTGTGGGAAGAATATGTATCCCATGGGGGTAAAATTGAAAAAGTTGAAAAAAATTTTTTTTTGGACTTAGTGATTTTTCTGACGTTTATCAGATTTTCAGATAGGGGAAATGTCAGTGAGCATTCCGATTTCAGTTCCAGAGCGATTCGCCCAATGAGTCCTTGTTATTTAGTCGTTTTCAGCCAATTTTTTGGATTTTTGAAAATTTCACTTTTTTGTGAAAATATCCACTAAATGAGGGAATAATATGTGTGAGGGTACCCCAGGAGAGTTCCAAATGTGTGTGGGTAGAATATATATCCCACGGGGGTAAAATTGAATAAAGTTGAAAAAAAATTTTTTTTGGACTTAGTCATTTTTCCGGCGTTTATCAGACTTTCAGATAGGGGAAATGTCAGTGAGCGTTCCGATTTCAGTTCCAGAGTGATTCTCCCAATGAGTCCTTGTTATTTAGTCGTTTTCAGCCAATTTTCTGGATTTTTGAAAATTTCACTTTTTTGTGAAAATATCCACTAAATGAGGGAATAATATGTGTGAGGGTACCCCAGGAGAGTTGCAAATTTGTGTGGGTAGAATATATATCCCACGGGGGTAAAGTTGAAAAAATTTTTTTTTGAACTTAGTCATTTTTCCGGCGTTTATCAGACTTTCAGATAGGGGAAATGTCAGTGAGCGTTCCGATTTCAGTTCCAGACCGATTCGCCCAATGAGTCCTTAATATTTAGTCGTTTTCAGCCAATTTTCTGGATTTTTGAAAATTTCACTTTTTTGTGAAAATATCCACTAAATGAGGGAATAATATGTGTGAGGGTACCCCAGGAGAGTTCCAAATGTGTGTGGGTAGAATATATATCCCACGGGGGAAAAATTGAAAAAGTTAAAAAAAAATTTTTTTGGGACTTAGTGATTTTTCTGACGTTTATCAGATTTTCAGATAGGGGAAATGTCAGTGAGCATTCCGATTTCAGTTCCAGAGCGATTCGCCCAATGAGTCCTTGTTATTTAGCAGTTTTCAGCCAATTTTTTGGATTTTTGAAAATTTCACTTTTTTGTGAAAATATCCACTAAATGAGGGAATAATATGTGTGAGGGTACCCCAGGAGAGTTCCAAATGTGTGTGGGTAGAATATATATCCCACGGGGGTAAAATTGAAAAAAGTTGAAAAAAAAATTTTTTTTGACTTAGTCATTTTTCCGGCGTTTATCAGACTTTCAGATAGGGGAAATGTCAGTGAGCGTTCCGATTTCAGTTCCAGAGTGATTCTCCCAATGAGTCCTTGTTATTTAGTCGTTTTCAGCCAATTTTCTGGATTTTTGAAAATTTCACTTTTTTGTGAAAATATCCACTAAATGAGGGAATAATATGTGTGAGGGTACCCCAGGAGAGTTGCAAATGTGTGTGGGTAGAATATATATCCCACGGGGGTAAAATTGAAAAAAGTTGAAAAAAATTTTTTTTGGACTTAGTCATTTTTCTGGCGTTTATCAGACTTTCAGATAGGGGAAATGTAAGTGATCGTTCCGATTTCAGTTCCACAGCGATTCGCCCAATGACTCCTTATTATTTAGTCGTTTTCAGCCAATTTTCTGAATTTTTGAAAATTTCACTTTTTTGTGAAAATATCCACTAAATGAGGGAATAATATGCATGAGGGTACCCCAGGAGAGTTCCAAATGTGTGTGGGTAGAATATATATCCCACAGGGGTAAAATTTAAAAAAGTTGAAAAAAATTTTTTTTTGGACTTAGTCATTTTTCTGGCGTTTATCAGACTTTCATATAGGGGAAATGTCAGTGAGCGTTCCGATTTCAGTTCCAGACCGATTCGCCCAATGAGTCCTTAATATTTAGTCGTTTTCAGCCAATTTTCTGGATTTTTGAAAATTTCACTTTTTTATGAAAATATCCCCTAAATGAGGGAATAATATGTGTGAGGGTACCCCAGGAGAGTTCCAAATGTGTGTGGGTAGAATATATATCCCACGGGGGTAAAATTGAAAAAAGTAAAAAAAAAATTTTTTTTGGACTTAGTGATTTTTCCAACGTTTATCAGACTTTCAGATAGGGGAAATGTCAGTGAGCATTCCGATTTCAGTTCCAGAGCGATTCGCCCAATGAGTCCTTGTTATTTAGTCGTTTTCAGCCAATTTTTTGGATTTTTGAAAATTTCACTTTTTTGTGAAAATATCCACTAAATGAGGGAATAATATGTGTGAGGGTACCCCAGGAGAGTTCCAAATGTGTGTGGGTAGAATATATATCCCACGGGGGTAAAATTGAATAAAGTTGAAAAAAAATTTTTTTTGGACTTAGTCATTTTTCCGGCGTTTATCAGACTTTCAGATAGGGGAAATGTCAGTGAGCGTTCCGATTTCAGTTCCAGAGTGATTCTCCCAATGAGTCCTTGTTATTTAGTCGTTTTCAGCCAATTTTCTGGATTTTTGAAAATTTCACTTTTTTGTGAAAATATCCACTAAATGAGGGAATAATATGTGTGAGGGTACCCCAGGAGAGTTGCAAATTTGTGTGGGTAGAATATATATCCCACGGGGGTAAAGTTGAAAAAATTTTTTTTTGAACTTAGTCATTTTTCCGGCGTTTATCAGACTTTCAGATAGGGGAAATGTCAGTGAGCATTCCGATTTCAGTTCCAGAGCGATTCGCCCAATGAGTCCTTGTTATTTATTCGTTTTCAGCCAATTTTTTGGATTTTGGAAAATTTCACTTTTTTGTGAAAATATCCACTAAATGAGGGAATAATATGTGTGAGGGTACCCCAGGAGAGTTCCAAATGTGTGTGGGAAGAATATGTATCCCATGGGGTTAAAATTGAAAAAGTTGAAAAAAAATTTTTTTTGGACTTAGTCATTTTTCCGGCGTTTATCAGACTTTCAGATAGGGGAAATGTCAGTGAGCGTTCCGATTTCAGTTCCAGACCGATTCGCCCAATGAGTCCTTAATATTTAGTCGTTTTCAGCCAATTTTCTGGATTTTTGAAAATTTCACTTTTTTGTGAAAATATCCACTAAATGAGGGAATAATATGTGTGAGGGTACCCCAGGAGAGTTCCAAATGTGTGTGGGTAGAATATATATCCCACGGGGGAAAAATTGAAAAAGTTAAAAAAAAATTTTTTTGGGACTTAGTGATTTTTCTGACGTTTATCAGATTTTCAGATAGGGGAAATGTCAGTGAGCATTCCGATTTCAGTTCCAGAGCGATTCGCCCAATGAGTCCTTGTTATTTAGCAGTTTTCAGCCAACTTTTTGGATTTTTGAAAATTTCACTTTTTTGTGAAAATATCCACTAAATGAGGGAATAATATGTGTGAGGGTACCCCAGGAGAGTTCCAAATGTGTGTGGGTAGAATATATATCCCACGGGGGTAAAATTGAAAAAAGTTGAAAAAAAATTTTTTTTTGACTTAGTCATTTTTCCGGCGTTTATCAGACTTTCAGATAGGGGAAATGTCAGTGAGCGTTCCGATTTCAGTTCCAGAGTGATTCTCCCAATGAGTCCTTGTTATTTAGTCGTTT
Source organism: Phyllobates terribilis (assembly GCF_046119375.1). Classification (NCBI taxonomy): domain Eukaryota; kingdom Metazoa; phylum Chordata; class Amphibia; order Anura; family Dendrobatidae; genus Phyllobates; species Phyllobates terribilis. Next base: position 13,906,568 of record NW_027362775.1, on the reverse strand, counting down.
TCAGCCAATTTTCTGGATTTTTGAAAATTTCACTTTTTTGTGAAAATATCCACTAAATGAGGGAATAATATGTGTGAGGGTACCCCAGGAGAGTTGCAAATGTGTGTGGGTAGAATATATATCCCACGGGGGTAAAATTGAAAAAAGTTGAAAAAAATTTTTTTTGGACTTAGTCATTTTTCTGGCGTTTATCAGACTTTCAGATAGGGGAAATGTAAGTGATCGTTCCGATTTCAGTTCCACAGCGATTCGCCCAATGACTCCTTGTTATTTAGTCGTTTTCAGCCAATTTTCTGAATTTTTGAAAATTTCACTTTTTTGTGAAAATATCCACTAAATGAGGGAATAATATGCATGAGGGTACCCCAGGAGAGTTCCAAATGTGTGTGGGTAGAATATATATCCCACAGGGGTAAAATTTAAAAAAGTTGAAAAAAATTTTTTTTTGGACTTAGTCATTTTTCTGGCGTTTATCAGACTTTCATATAGGGGAAATGTCAGTGAGCGTTCCGATTTCAGTTCCAGACCGATTCGCCCAACGAGTCCTTAATATTTAGTCGTTTTCAGCCAATTTTCTGGATTTTTGAAAATTTCACTTTTTTATGAAAATATCCCCTAAATGAGGGAATAATATGTGTGAGGGTACCCCAGGAGAGTTCCAAATGTGTGTGGGTAGAATATATATCCCACGGGGGTAAAATTGAAAAAAGTAAAAAAAAAATTTTTTTTGGACTTAGTGATTTTTCCAACGTTTATCAGACTTTCAGATAGGGGAAATGTAAGTGAGCGTTCCGATTTCAGTTCCAGAGCGATTCGCCCAATGAGTCGCTGATATTTAGTCGTTTGCAGCCAATTTTTTGGATTTTTGAAAATTTCACTTTTTTGTGAAAATATCCACTAAATGAGGGAATAATATGTGTGAGGGTACCCCAGGAGAGTTCCAAATGTGTGTGGGAAGAATATGTATCCCACGGGGGTAAAATTGAAAAAGTTGAAAGAAAATTTTTTTTGGACTTAGTCATTTTTCCGGCGTTTATCAGACTTTCAGATAGGGGAAATGTCAGTGAGCGTTCCGATTTCAGTTCCAGACCGATTCGCCCAATGAGTCCTTGTTATTTAGTCGTTTTCAGCCAATTTTCTGGATTTTTGAAAATTTCACTTTTTTGTGAAAATATCCACTAAATGAGGAATAATATGTGTGAGGGTACCCCAGGAGAGATCCAAATGTGTGTGTGTAGAATATATATCCCACGGGGGTAAAATTGAAAAAAGTTGAAAAAAATTTTTTTTTGGACTTAGTCATTTATCCGACGTTTATCAGACTTTCAGATAGGGGAAATGTCAGTCAGCATTCCGATTTCAGTTCCAGAGTGATTCGCCCAATGAGTCCTTGTTATTTAGTCGTTTTCAGCCAATTTTTTGGATTTTTGAAAATTTCACTTTTTTGTGAAAATATCCACTAAATGAGGGAATAATATGTGTGAGGGTACCCCAGGAGAGTTCCAAATGTGTGTGGGAAGAATATGTATCCCATGGGGGTAAAATTGAAAAAGTTGAAAAAAATTTTTTTTTGGACTTAGTGATTTTTCTGACGTTTATCAGATTTTCAGATAGGGGAAATGTCAGTGAGCATTCCGATTTCAGTTCCAGAGCGATTCTCCCAATGAGTCCTTGTTATTTAGTCGTTTTCAGCCAATTTTCTGGATTTTTGAAAATTTCACTTTTTTGTGAAAATATCCACTAAATGAGGGAATAATATGTGTGAGGGTACCCCAGGAGAGTTGCAAATTTGTGTGGGTAGAATATATATCCCACGGGGGTAAAATTGAAAAAAGTTGAAAAAATTTTTTTTTGAACTTAGTCATTTTTCCGGCGTTTATCAGACTTTCAGATAGGGGAAATGTCAGTGAGCATTCCGATTTCAGTTCCAGAGCGATTCGCCCAATGAGTCCTTGATATTTAGTCGTTTTCAGACAATTTTTTGGATTTTTGAAAATTTCACTTTTTTGTGAAAATATCCACTAAATGAGGGAATAATATGTGTGAGGGTACCCCAGGAGAGTTCCAAATGTGTGTGGGTAGAATATATATCCCACGGCGGTAAAATTGAAAAAAGTTTTAAAAAAATTTTTTTTGGACTTAGTCATTTTTCCGGCGTTTATCAGACTTTCAGATAGGGGAAATGTCAGTGAGAGTACCGATTTCAGTTCCAGAGCGATTCGCCCAATGACTCCTTGTTATTTAGACGTTTTCAGCCAATTTTCTGGATTTTTGAAAATTTCACTTTTTTGTGAAAATATCCACTAAATGAGGGAATAATATGTGTGAGGGTAGCCCAGGAGAGTTCCAAATGTGTGTGGGTAGAATATATATCCCACGGGGGTAAAATTGAAAAAAGTTGAAAAATTTTTTTTTCTGGTCTTAGTCATTTTTCCGGCGTTTATCAGACTTTCAGATAGGGGAAATGTCAGTGAGCGTTCCGATTTCAGTTCCAGAGTGATTCTCCCAATGAGTCCTTGTTATTTAGTCGTTTTCAGCCAATTTTCTGGATTTTTGAAAATTTCACTTTTTTGTGAAAATATCCACTAAATGAGGGAATAATATGTGTGAGGGTACCCCAGGAGAGTTGCAAATGTGTGTGGGTAGAATATATATCCCACGGGGGTAAAATTGAAAAAAGTTGAAAAAAATTTTTTTTGGACTTAGTCATTTTTCTGGCGTTTATCAGACTTTCAGATAGGGGAAATGTAAGTGATCGTTCCGATTTCAGTTCCACAGCGATTCGCCCAATGACTCCTTATTATTTAGTCGTTTTCAGCCAATTTTCTGAATTTTTGAAAATTTCACTTTTTTGTGAAAATATCCACTAAATGAGGGAATAATATGCATGAGGGTACCCCAGGAGAGTTCCAAATGTGTGTGGGTAGAATATATATCCCACAGGGGTAAAATTTAAAAAAGTTGAAAAAAATTTTTTTTTGGACTTAGTCATTTTTCTGGCGTTTATCAGACTTTCATATAGGGGAAATGTCAGTGAGCGTTCCGATTTCAGTTCCAGACCGATTCGCCCAATGAGTCCTTAATATTTAGTCGTTTTCAGCCAATTTTCTGGATTTTTGAAAATTTCACTTTTTTATGAAAATATCCCCTAAATGAGGGAATAATATGTGTGAGGGTACCCCAGGAGAGTTCCAAATGTGTGTGGGTAGAATATATATCCCACGGGGGTAAAATTGAAAAAAGTAAAAAAAAAATTTTTTTTGGACTTAGTGATTTTTCCAACGTTTATCAGACTTTCAGATAGGGGAAATGTCAGTGAGCATTCCGATTTCAGTTCCAGAGCGATTCGCCCAATGAGTCCTTGTTATTTAGTCGTTTTCAGCCAATTTTTTGGATTTTTGAAAATTTCACTTTTTTGTGAAAATATCCACTAAATGAGGGAATAATATGTGTGAGGGTACCCCAGGAGAGTTCCAAATGTGTGTGGGTAGAATATATATCCCACGGGGGTAAAATTGAATAAAGTTGAAAAAAAATTTTTTTTGGACTTAGTCATTTTTCCGGCGTTTATCAGACTTTCAGATAGGGGAAATGTCAGTGAGCGTTCCGATTTCAGTTCCAGAGTGATTCTCCCAATGAGTCCTTGTTATTTAGTCGTTTTCAGCCAATTTTCTGGATTTTTGAAAATTTCACTTTTTTGTGAAAATATCCACTAAATGAGGGAATAATATGTGTGAGGGTACCCCAGGAGAGTTGCAAATTTGTGTGGGTAGAATATATATCCCACGGGGGTAAAGTTGAAAAAATTTTTTTTTGAACTTAGTCATTTTTCCGGCGTTTATCAGACTTTCAGATAGGGGAAATGTCAGTGAGCATTCCGATTTCAGTTCCAGAGCGATTCGCCCAATGAGTCCTTGTTATTTATTCGTTTTCAGCCAATTTTTTGGATTTTGGAAAATTTCACTTTTTTGTGAAAATATCCACTAAATGAGGGAATAATATGTGTGAGGGTACCCCAGGAGAGTTCCAAATGTGTGTGGGAAGAATATGTATCCCATGGGGGTAAAATTGAAAAAGTTGAAAAAAAATTTTTTTTGGACTTAGTCATTTTTCCGGCGTTTATCAGACTTTCAGATAGGGGAAATGTCAGTGAGCGTTCCGATTTCAGTTCCAGACCGATTCGCCCAATGAGTCCTTAATATTTAGTCGTTTTCAGCCAATTTTCTGGATTTTTGAAAATTTCACTTTTTTGTGAAAATATCCACTAAATGAGGGAATAATATGTGTGAGGGTACCCCAGGAGAGTTCCAAATGTGTGTGGGTAGAATATATATCCCACGGGGGAAAAATTGAAAAAGTTAAAAAAAAATTTTTTTGGGACTTAGTGATTTTTCTGACGTTTATCAGATTTTCAGATAGGGGAAATGTCAGTGAGCATTCCGATTTCAGTTCCAGAGCGATTCGCCCAATGAGTCCTTGTTATTTAGCAGTTTTCAGCCAATTTTTTGGATTTTTGAAAATTTCACTTTTTTGTGAAAATATCCACTAAATGAGGGAATAATATGTGTGAGGGTACCCCAGGAGAGTTCCAAATGTGTGTGGGTAGAATATATATCCCACGGGGGTAAAATTGAAAAAAGTTGAAAAAAAATTTTTTTTTGACTTAGTCATTTTTCCGGCGTTTATCAGACTTTCAGATAGGGGAAATGTCAGTGAGCGTTCCGATTTCAGTTCCAGAGTGATTCTCCCAATGAGTCCTTGTTATTTAGTCGTTTTCAGCCAATTTTCTGGATTTTTGAAAATTTCACTTTTTTGTGAAAATATCCACTAAATGAGGGAATAATATGTGTGAGGGTACCCCAGGAGAGTTGCAAATGTGTGTGGGTAGAATATATATCCCACGGGGGTAAAATTGAAAAAAGTTGAAAAAAATTTTTTTTGGACTTAGTCATTTTTCTGGCGTTTATCAGACTTTCAGATAGGGGAAATGTAAGTGATCGTTCCGATTTCAGTTCCACAGCGATTCGCCCAATGACTCCTTGTTATTTAGTCGTTTTCAGCCAATTTTCTGAATTTTTGAAAATTTCACTTTTTTGTGAAAATATCCACTAAATGAGGGAATAATATGCATGAGGGTACCCCAGGAGAGTTCCAAATGTGTGTGGGTAGAATATATATCCCACAGGGGTAAAATTTAAAAAAGTTGAAAAAAATTTTTTTTTGGACTTAGTCATTTTTCTGGCGTTTATCAGACTTTCATATAGGGGAAATGTCAGTGAGCGTTCCGATTTCAGTTCCAGACCGATTCGCCCAACGAGTCCTTAATATTTAGTCGTTTTCAGCCAATTTTCTGGATTTTTGAAAATTTCACTTTTTTATGAAAATATCCCCTAAATGAGGGAATAATATGTGTGAGGGTACCCCAGGAGAGTTCCAAATGTGTGTGGGTAGAATATATATCCCACGGGGGTAAAATTGAAAAAAGTAAAAAAAAAATTTTTTTTGGACTTAGTGATTTTTCCAACGTTTATCAGACTTTCAGATAGGGGAAATGTAAGTGAGCGTTCCGATTTCAGTTCCAGAGCGATTCGCCCAATGAGTCGCTGATATTTAGTCGTTTGCAGCCAATTTTTTGGATTTTTGAAAATTTCACTTTTTTGTGAAAATATCCACTAAATGAGGGAATAATATGTGTGAGGGTACCCCAGGAGAGTTCCAAATGTGTGTGGGAAGAATATGTATCCCACGGGGGTAAAATTGAAAAAGTTGAAAGAAAATTTTTTTTGGACTTAGTCATTTTTCCGGCGTTTATCAGACTTTCAGATAGGGGAAATGTCAGTGAGCGTTCCGATTTCAGTTCCAGACCGATTCGCCCAATGAGTCCTTGTTATTTAGTCGTTTTCAGCCAATTTTTTGGATTTTTGAAAATTTCACTTTTTTGTGAAAATATCCACTAAATGAGGGAATAATATGTGTGAGGGTACCCCAGGAGAGTTCCAAATGTGTGTGGGAAGAATATGTATCCCATGGGGGTAAAATTGAAAAAGTTGAAAAAAATTTTTTTTTGGACTTAGTGATTTTTCTGACGTTTATCAGATTTTCAGATAGGGGAAATGTCAGTGAGCATTCCGATTTCAGTTCCAGAGCGATTCTCCCAATGAGTCCTTGTTATTTAGTCGTTTTCAGCCAATTTTCTGGATTTTTGAAAATTTCACTTTTTTGTGAAAATATCCACTAAATGAGGGAATAATATGTGTGAGGGTACCCCAGGAGAGTTGCAAATTTGTGTGGGTAGAATATATATCCCACGGGGGTAAAATTGAAAAAAGTTGAAAAAATTTTTTTTTGAACTTAGTCATTTTTCCGGCGTTTATCAGACTTTCAGATAGGGGAAATGTCAGTGAGAGTACCGATTTCAGTTCCAGAGCGATTCGCCCAATGACTCCTTGTTATTTAGACGTTTTCAGCCAATTTTCTGGATTTTTGAAAATTTCACTTTTTTGTGAAAATATCCACTAAATGAGGGAATAATATGTGTGAGGGTAGCCCAGGAGAGTTCCAAATGTGTGTGGGTAGAATATATATCCCACGGGGGTAAAATTGAAAAAAGTTGAAAATTTTTTTTTTCTGGTCTTAGTCATTTTTCCGGCGTTTATCAGACTTTCAGATAGGGGAAATGTCAGTGAGCATTTCGATTTCAGTTCCAGAGTGATTCTCCAAATGAGTCCTTGTTATTTAGTCGTTTTCAGCCAATTTTCTGGATTTTTGAAAATTTCACTTTTTTGTGAAAATATCCACTAAATGAGGGAATAATATGCATGAGGGTACCCCAGGAGAGTTCCAAATGTGTGTGGGTAGAATATATATCCCACAGGGGTAAAATTTAAAAAAGTTGAAAAAAATTTTTTTTTGGACTTAGTCATTTTTCTGGCGTTTATCAGACTTTCATATAGGGGAAATGTCAGTGAGCGTTCCGATTTCAGTTCCAGAGCGATTCGCCCAAAGACTCCTTGTTATTTAGTCGTTTTCAGCCAATTTTCTGGATTTTTGAAAATTTCACTTTTTTATGAAAATATCCCCTAAATGAGGGAATAATATGTGTGAGGGTACCCCAGGAGAGTTCCAAATGTGTGTGGGTAGAATATATATCCCACGGGGGTAAAATTGAAAAAAGTAAAAAAAAAATTTTTTTTGGACTTAGTGATTTTTCCAACGTTTATCAGACTTTCAGATAGGGGAAATGTAAGTGAGCGTTCCGATTTCAGTTCCAGAGCGATTCGCCCAATGAGTCGCTGATATTTAGTCGTTTGCAGCCAATTTTTTGGATTTTTGAAAATTTCACTTTTTTGTGAAAATATCCACTAAATGAGGGAATAATATGTGTGAGGGTACCCCAGGAGAGTTCCAAATGTGTGTGGGAAGAATATGTATCCCACGGGGGTAAAATTGAAAAAGTTGAAAGAAAATTTTTTTTGGACTTAGTCATTTTTCCGGCGTTTATCAGACTTTCAGATAGGGGAAATGTCAGTGAGCGTTCCGATTTCAGTTCCAGACCGATTCGCCCAATGAGTCCTTGTTATTTAGTCGTTTTCAGCCAATTTTCTGGATTTTTGAAAATTTCACTTTTTTGTGAAAATATCCACTAAATGAGGAATAATATGTGTGAGGGTACCCCAGGAGAGATCCAAATGTGTGTGTGTAGAATATATATCCCACGGGGGTAAAATTGAAAAAAGTTGAAAAAAATTTTTTTTTGGACTTAGTCATTTATCCGACGTTTATCAGACTTTCAGATAGGGGAAATGTCAGTCAGCATTCCGATTTCAGTTCCAGAGTGATTCGCCCAATGAGTCCTTGTTATTTAGTCGTTTTCAGCCAATTTTTTGGATTTTTGAAAATTTCACTTTTTTGTGAAAATATCCACTAAATGAGGGAATAATATGTGTGAGGGTACCCCAGGAGAGTTCCAAATGTGTGTGGGAAGAATATGTATCCCATGGGGGTAAAATTGAAAAAGTTGAAAAAAATTTTTTTTTGGACTTAGTGATTTTTCTGACGTTTATCAGATTTTCAGATAGGGGAAATGTCAGTGAGCATTCCGATTTCAGTTCCAGAGCGATTCTCCCAATGAGTCCTTGTTATTTAGTCGTTTTCAGCCAATTTTCTGGATTTTTGAAAATTTCACTTTTTTGTGAAAATATCCACTAAATGAGGGAATAATATGTGTGAGGGTACCCCAGGAGAGTTCCAAATGTGTGTGGGTAGAATATATATCCCACGGCGGTAAAATTGAAAAAAGTTTTAAAAAAATTTTTTTTGGACTTAGTCATTTTTCCGGCGTTTATCAGACTTTCAGATAGGGGAAATGTCAGTGAGAGTACCGATTTCAGTTCCAGAGCGATTCGCCCAATGACTCCTTGTTATTTAGACGTTTTCAGCCAATTTTCTGGATTTTTGAAAATTTCACTTTTTTGTGAAAATATCCACTAAATGAGGGAATAATATGTGTGAGGGTAGCCCAGGAGAGTTCCAAATGTGTGTGGGTAGAATATATATCCCACGGGGGTAAAATTGAAAAAAGTTGAAAAATTTTTTTTTCTGGTCTTAGTCATTTTTCCGGCGTTTATCAGACTTTCAGATAGGGGAAATGTCAGTGAGCATTCCGATTTCAGTTCCAGAGAGATTCTCCCAATGAGTCCTTGTTGTTTAGTCGTTTTCAGCCAATTTTCTGGATTTTTGAAAATTTCACTTTTTTGTGAAAATATCCACTAAATGAGGGAGTAATATGTGTGAGGGTACCCCAGGAGAGTTCCAAATGTGTGTGGGTAGAATATATATCCCACGGGGGTTAAAATTGAAAAAGTTAAAAAAAAATTTTTTTGGGACTTAGTGATTTTTCTGACATTTATCAGACTTTCAGATAGGGGATATGTCAGTGAGCATTCCGATTTCAGTTCCAGAGCGATTCGCCCAATGAGTTCTTGTTATTTAGTCGTTTTCAGCCAATTTTTTGGATTTTTGAAAATTTCACTTTTTTGTGAAAATATACACTAAATGAGGGAATAATATGTGTGAGGGTACCCCAGGAGAGTTCCAAATGTGTGTGGGTAGAATATATATCCCACGGGGGTAAAATTGAAAAAAGTTGAAAAAAAATTTTTTTTGGACTTAGTCATTTTTCCGGCGTTTATCAGACTTTCAGATAGGGGAAATGTCAGTGAGCATTCCGATTTCAGTTCCAGAGTGATTCTCCCAATGAGTCCTTGTTATTTAGTCGTTTTCAGCCAATTTTCTGGATTTTTGAAAATTTCACTTTTTTGTGAAAATATCCACTAAATGAGGGAATAATATGTGTGAGGGTACCCCAGGAGAGTTCCAAATGTGTGTGGGTAGAATATATATCCCACGGGGGTAAAATTGAAAAAAGTTGAAAAAAATTTTTTTTGGACTTAGTCATTTTTCTGGCGTTTATCAGACTTTCAGATAGGGGAAATGTCAGTCAGCATTCCGATTTCAGTTCCAGAGTGATTCGCCCAATGAGTCCTTGTTATTTAGTCGTTTTCAGCCAATTTTTTGGATTTTTGAAAATTTCACTTTTTTGTGAAAATATCCACTAAATGAGGGAATAATATGTGTGAGGGTACCCCATGAGAGTTCCAAATGTGTGTGGGAAGAATATGTATCCCATGGGGGTAAAATTGAAAAAGTTGAAAAAAATTTTTTTTTGGACTTAGTCATTTTTCCGGCGTTTATCAGACTTTCAGATAGGGGAAATGTCAGTGAGCGTTCCGATTTCAGTTCCAGACCGATTCGCCCAATGAGTCCTTAATATTTAGTCGTTTTCAGCCAATTTTCTGGATTTTTGAAAATTTCACTTTTTTGTGAAAATATCCACTAAATGAGGGAATAATATGTGTGAGGGTACCCCAGGAGAGTTCCAAATGTGTGTGGGTAGAATATATATCCCACGGGGGGTAAAATTGAAAAAGTTAAAAAAAATTTTTTTTTGGACTTAGTGATTTTTCTGACGTTTATCAGATTTTCAGATAGGGGAAATGTCAGTGAGCATTCCGATTTCAGTTCCAGAGCGATTCGCCCAATGAGTCCTTGTTATCTAGTCGTTTTCAGCCAATTTTTTGGATTTTTGAAAATTTCACTTTTTTGTGAAAATATCCACTAAATGAGGGAATAATATGTGTGAGGGTACCCCAGGAGAGTTCCAAATGTGTGTGGGTAGAATATATATCCTACGGGGGTTAAATTTAAAAAAGTTGAAAAAAAATTTTTTTTGGACTCAGTCATTTTTCTGGCGTTTATCAGACTTTCAGATAGAGGAAATGTAAGTGAGCGTTCCGATTTCAGTTCCAGAGCGATTCGCCCAATGAATCCTTGATATTTAGTCGTTTTCAGACAATTTTGGGGATTTTTAAAAATTTCACTTTTTTGTGAAAATATCCACTAAATGAGGGAATAATATGTGTGAGGGTACCCCAGGAGAGTTCCAAATGTGTGTGGGTAGAATATATATCCGACGGGGGTAAAATTGAAAAAAGTTGAAAAAAAATTTTTTTGGAACTTAGTCATTTATCCGACGTTTATCAGACTTTCAGATAGGGGAAATGTCAGTGAGCATTCCGATTTCAGTTCCAGAGCGATTCGCCCAATGAGTCCTTGTTATTTAGTCGTTTTCAGCCAATTTTCTGGATTTTTGAAAATTTCACTTTTTTGTGAAAATATCCACTAAATGAGGGAATAATATGTGTGAGGGTACCCCAGGAGAGTTCCGAATGTGTGTGGGTAGAATATATATCCCACGGGGGGTAAAATTGAAAAAGTTAAAAAAAAGTTTTTTTTGGACTTAGTGATATTTCTAACGTTTATCAGGCTTTCAGATAGGGGAAATGTCAGTGAGCATTCCGATTTCAGTTCCAGAGTGATTCGCCCAATGAGTCCTTGTTATTTAGTCGTTTTCAGCCAATTTTTTGGATTTTTGAAAACTTCACTTTTTTGTGAAAATATCCACTAAATGAGGGAATAATATGTGTGAGGGTACCCCAGGAGAGTTCCAAATGTGTGTGGGTAGAATATATATCCCACGGGGGTAAAATTGAAAAAAGTTGAAAAAATTTTTTTTCTGGACTTAGTCATTTTTCCGGCGTTTATCAGACTTTCAGATAGGGGAAATGTCAGTGAGCGTTCCGATTACAGTTCCAGAGAGATTCTCCCAATGAGTCCTTGTTATTTAGTCGTTTTCAGCCAATTTTCTGGATTTTTGAAAATTTCACTTTTTTGTGAAAATATCCACTAAATGAGGGAATAATATGTGTGAGGGTACCCCAGGAGAGTTCCAAATGTGTGTGGGTAGAATATATATCCCACGGGGGTTAAAATTGAAAAAGTTAAAAAAAAAATTTTTTTGGACTTAGTCATTTAGTCATTTATCCGGCGTTTATCAGACTTTCAGATAGGGAAAATAGCAGTGAGCGTTCCGATTTCAGTTCCAGAGCGATGCGCCCAATGACTCCTTGTTATTTAGTCGTTTTCACCCAATTTTCTGAATTTTTGAAAATTTCACTTTTTTGTGAAAATATCCACTAAATGAGGAATAATATGTGTGAGAGTACCCCAGGAGAGTTCTAAATGTGTGTGAGTAGAATATATATCCGACGGGGGTAAAATTGAAAAAAGTTGAAAAAAAATTTTTTTTGGACTTAGTCATTTTTCCGGCGTTTATCAGACTTTCAGATTGGGGAAATGTAAGTGAGCGTTCCGATTTCAGTTCCAGAGCGATTCGCCCAATGAGTCCTTGATATTTAGTCGTTTTCAGCCAATTTTTTGGATTTTTGAAAATTTCACTTTTTTGTGAAAATATCCACTAAATGAGGGAATAATATGTGTGAGGGTACCCCAGGAGAGTTCCAAATTTGTGTGGGTAGAATATATATCCCACGGGGGGTAAAATTGAAAAAGTTAAAAAAAATTTTTTTTTGGACTTAGTGATTTTTCTGACGTTTATCAGACTTTCAGATAGGGGAAATGTCAGTGAGCATTCCGATTTCAGTTCCAGAGCGATTCGCCCAATGAGTCCTTGTTATTTAGTCGTTTTCAGCCAACTTTTGGATTTTTGAAAATTTCACTTTTTTGTGAAAATATCCACTAAATGAGGGAATAATATGTGTGAGGGTACCCCAGGAGAGTTCTAAATGTGTGTGGGAAGAATATATGTCCCACGGGGGTAAAATTGAAAAAAGTTGAAAAAAATTTTTTTTTGGACTTAGTCATTTTTCCAGCGTTTATCAGACTTTCAGATAGGGGAAATGTAAGTGAGCGTTCCGATTTCAGTTCCAGAGTGATTCGCCCAATGAGTCCTTGATATTTAGTCGTTTTCAGCCAATTTTTTGGATTTTTGAAAATTTCACTTTTTTGTGAAAATATCCACTAAATGAGGGAATAATATGTGTGAGGGTACCCCAGGAGAGTTCCAAATGTGTGTGTGTAGAATATATATCCCACGGGGGTAAAATTGAAAACAGTTGAAAAAAATTTTTTTTTGGACTTAGTCATTTTTCCGGCGTTTATCAGACTTTCAGATAGGGAAAATATCAGTGAGCGTTCCGATTTCAGTTCCAGAGCGATGCGCCCAATGACTCCTTGTTATTTAGTCGTTTTCAGCCAATTTTCTGAATTTTTGAAAATTTCACTTTTTTGTGAAAATATCCACTAAATGAGGAATAATATGTGTGAGGGTACCCCAGGAGAGTTCCAAATGTGTGTGTGTAGAATATATATCCCACGGGGGTAAAATTGAAAAAAGTTGAAAAAAAATTTTTTTTGGACTTAGTCATTTTTCCGGCGTTTATCAGACTTTCAGATAGGGGAAATGTCAGTGAGCATTCCGATTTCAGTTCCAGAGCGATTCGCCCAATGAGTCCTTGTTATTTAGTCGTTTTCAGCCAATTTTTTGGATTTTTGAAAATTTCACTTTTTTGTGAAAATATCCACTAAATGAGGGAATAATATGTGTGAGGGTACCCCAGGAGAGTTCTAAATGTGTGTGGGAAGAATATGTATCCCACGGGGGTAAAATTGAAAAAGTTGAAAAAAATTTTTTGTTGGACTTAGTCATTTTTCCGGCGTTTATCAGACTTTCAGATAGGGGAAATGTCAATGATCATTCCGATTTCAGTTCCAGAGCGATTCGCCCAATGAGTCCTTGTTATTTAGTCGTTTTCAGCCAATTTTTTGGATTTTTGAAAATTTCACTTTTTTGTGAAAATATCCACTAAATGAGGGAATAATATGTGTGAGGGTACCCCAGAAGAGTTCTAAATGTGTGTGGGAAGAATATGTATCCCACGGGGGTAAAATTGAAAAAGTTGAAAAAAATTTTTTTTTGGACTTAGTCATTTTTCCGGCGTTTATCAGACTTTCAGATAGGGAAAATATCAGTGAGCGTTCCGATTTCAGTTCCAGAGCGATGCGCCCAATGACTCCTTGTTATTTAGTCGTTTTCAGCCAATTTTCTGAATTTTTGAAAATTTCACTTTTTTGTGAAAATATCCACTAAATGAGGAATAATATGTGTGAGGGTACCCCAGGAGAGTTCCAAATGTGTGTGTGTAGAATATATATCCCACGGGGGTAAAATTGAAAAAAGTTGAAAAAAAATTTTTTTTGGACTTAGTCATTTTTCCGGCGTTTATCAGACTTTCAGATAGGGGAAATGTCAGTGAGCATTCCGATTTCAGTTCCAGAGCGATTCGCCGAATGAGTCCTTGTTATTTAGTCGTTTTCAGCCAATTTTTTGGATTTTTGAAAATTTCACTTTTTTGTGAAAATATCCACTAAATGAGGGAATAATATGTGTGAGGGTACCCCAGGAGAGTTCTAAATGTGTGTGGGAAGAATATGTATCCCACGGGGGTAAAATTGAAAAAGTTGAAAAAAATATTTTTTTGGACTTAGTCATTTTTCCGGCGTTTATCAGACTTTCAGATAGGGGAAATGTCAATGAGCATTCCGATTTCAGTTCCAGAGCGATTCGCCCAATGAGTCCTTGTTATTTAGTCGTTTTCAGCCAATTTTTTTTGGATTTTTGAAAATTTCACTTTTTTGTGAAAATATCCACTAAATGAGGGAATAATATGTGTGAGGGTACCCCAGAAGAGTTCTAAATGTGTGTGGGAAGAATATGTATCCCACGGGGGTAAAATTGAAAAAGTTGAAAAAAATTTTTTTTTGGACTTAGTCATTTTTCCGGCATTTATCAGACTTTCAGATAGGGGAAATGTCAGTGAGCATTCCGATTTCAGTTCCAGAGCGATTCGCCCAATGAGTTCTTGTTATTTAGTCGTTTTCAGCCAATTTTTTGGATTTTTGAAAATTTCACATTTTTGTGAAAATATCCACTAAATGAGGGAATAATATGTGTGAGGGTACCCCAGGAGAGTTCCAAATGTGTGTGGGAAGAATATATGTCCCACGGGGGTAAAATTGAAAAGAGTTAAAAAAAAATTTTTTTTGGACTCAGTCATTTTTCTGGCGTTTATCAGACTTTCAGATAGAGGAAATGTAAGTGAGCGTTCCGATTTCAGTTCCAGAGCGATTCGCCCAATGAATCCTTGATATTTAGACGTTTTCAGGCAATTTTTGGGATTTTTAAAAATTTCACTTTTTTGTGAAAATATCCACTAAATGAAGGAATAATATGTGTGAGGGTACCCCAGGAGAGTTCCAAATGTGTGTGGGAAGAATATATGTCCCACGGGGGTAAAATTGAAAAAATTTGAAAAAAATTTTTTTTTGGACTTAGTCATTTTTCCAGCGTTTATCAGACTTTCAGATAGGGGAAATGTAAGTGAGCGTTCCGATTTCAGTTCCAGAGTGATTCGCCCAATGAGTCCTTGATATTTAGTCGTTTTCAGCCAATTTTTTGGATTTTTGAAAATTTCACTTTTTTGTGAAAATATCCACTAAATGAGGGAATAATATGTGTGAGGGTACCCCAGGAGAGTTCCAAATGTGTGTGTGTAGAATATATATCCCACGGGGGTAAAATTGAAAACAGTTGAAAAAAATTTTTTTTTGGACTTAGTCATTTTTCCGGCGTTTATCAGACTTTCAGATAGGGAAAATATCAGTGAGCGTTCCGATTTCAGTTCCAGAGCGATGCGCCCAATGACTCCTTGTTATTTAGTCGTTTTCAGCCAATTTTCTGAATTTTTGAAAATTTCACTTTTTTGTGAAAATATCCACTAAATGAGGAATAATATGTGTGAGGGTACCCCAGGAGAGTTCCAAATGTGTGTGTGTAGAATATATATCCCACGGGGGTAAAATTGAAAAAAGTTGAAAAAAAATTTTTTTTGGACTTAGTCATTTTTCCGGCGTTTATCAGACTTTCAGATAGGGGAAATGTCAGTGAGCATTCCGATTTCAGTTCCAGAGCGATTCGCCCAATGAGTCCTTGTTATTTAGTCGTTTTCAGCCAATTTTTTGGATTTTTGAAAATTTCACTTTTTTGTGAAAATATCCACTAAATGAGGGAATAATATGTGTGAGGGTACCCCAGGAGAGTTCTAAATGTGTGTGGGAAGAATATGTATCCCACGGGGGTAAAATTGAAAAAGTTGAAAAAAATTTTTTGTTGGACTTAGTCATTTTTCCGGCGTTTATCAGACTTTCAGATAGGGGAAATGTCAATGATCATTCCGATTTCAGTTCCAGAGCGATTCGCCCAATGAGTCCTTGTTATTTAGTCGTTTTCAGCCAATTTTTTGGATTTTTGAAAATTTCACTTTTTTGTGAAAATATCCACTAAATGAGGGAATAATATGTGTGAGGGTACCCCAGAAGAGTTCTAAATGTGTGTGGGAAGAATATGTATCCCACGGGGGTAAAATTGAAAAAGTTGAAAAAAATTTTTTTTTGGACTTAGTCATTTTTCCGGCGTTTATCAGACTTTCAGATAGGGAAAATATCAGTGAGCGTTCCGATTTCAGTTCCAGAGCGATGCGCCCAATGACTCCTTGTTATTTAGTCGTTTTCAGCCAATTTTCTGAATTTTTGAAAATTTCACTTTTTTGTGAAAATATCCACTAAATGAGGAATAATATGTGTGAGGGTACCCCAGGAGAGTTCCAAATGTGTGTGTGTAGAATATATATCCCACGGGGGTAAAATTGAAAAAAGTTGAAAAAAAATTTTTTTTGGACTTAGTCATTTTTCCGGCGTTTATCAGACTTTCAGATAGGGGAAATGTCAGTGAGCATTCCGATTTCAGTTCCAGAGCGATTCGCCGAATGAGTCCTTGTTATTTAGTCGTTTTCAGCCAATTTTTTGGATTTTTGAAAATTTCACTTTTTTGTGAAAATATCCACTAAATGAGGGAATAATATGTGTGAGGGTACCCCAGGAGAGTTCTAAATGTGTGTGGGAAGAATATGTATCCCACGGGGGTAAAATTGAAAAAGTTGAAAAAAATATTTTTTTGGACTTAGTCATTTTTCCGGCGTTTATCAGACTTTCAGATAGGGGAAATGTCAATGAGCATTCCGATTTCAGTTCCAGAGCGATTCGCCCAATGAGTCCTTGTTATTTAGTCGTTTTCAGCCAATTTTTTTTGGATTTTTGAAAATTTCACTTTTTTGTGAAAATATCCACTAAATGAGGGAATAATATGTGTGAGGGTACCCCAGAAGAGTTCTAAATGTGTGTGGGAAGAATATGTATCCCACGGGGGTAAAATTGAAAAAGTTGAAAAAAATTTTTTTTTGGACTTAGTCATTTTTCCGGCATTTATCAGACTTTCAGATAGGGGAAATGTCAGTGAGCATTCCGATTTCAGTTCCAGAGCGATTCGCCCAATGAGTTCTTGTTATTTAGTCGTTTTCAGCCAATTTTTTGGATTTTTGAAAATTTCACATTTTTGTGAAAATATCCACTAAATGAGGGAATAATATGTGTGAGGGTACCCCAGGAGAGTTCCAAATGTGTGTGGGAAGAATATATGTCCCACGGGGGTAAAATTGAAAAGAGTTAAAAAAAAATTTTTTTTGGACTCAGTCATTTTTCTGGCGTTTATCAGACTTTCAGATAGAGGAAATGTAAGTGAGCGTTCCGATTTCAGTTCCAGAGCGATTCGCCCAATGAATCCTTGATATTTAGACGTTTTCAGGCAATTTTTGGGATTTTTAAAAATTTCACTTTTTTGTGAAAATATCCACTAAATGAAGGAATAATATGTGTGAGGGTACCCCAGGAGAGTTCCAAATGTGTGTGGGAAGAATATATGTCCCACGGGGGTAAAATTGAAAAAATTTGAAAAAAATTTTTTTTTGGACTTAGTCATTTTTCCAGCGTTTATCAGACTTTCAGATAGGGGAAATGTAAGTGAGCGTTCCGATTTCAGTTCCAGAGTGATTCGCCCAATGAGTCCTTGATATTTAGTCGTTTTCAGCCAATTTTTTGGATTTTTGAAAATTTCACTTTTTTGTGAAAATATCCACTAAATGAGGGAATAATATGTGTGAGGGTACCCCAGGAGAGTTCCAAATGTGTGTGTGTAGAATATATATCCCACGGGGGTAAAATTGAAAACAGTTGAAAAAAATTTTTTTTTGGACTTAGTCATTTTTCCGGCGTTTATCAGACTTTCAGATAGGGAAAATATCAGTGAGCGTTCCGATTTCAGTTCCAGAGCGATGCGCCCAATGACTCCTTGTTATTTAGTCGTTTTCAGCCAATTTTCTGAATTTTTGAAAATTTCACTTTTTTGTGAAAATATCCACTAAATGAGAAATAATATGTGTGAGGGTACCCCAGGAGAGTTCCAAATGTGTGTGTGTAGAATATATATCCCACGGGGGTAAAATTGAAAAAAGTTGAAAAAAAATTTTTTTTGGACTTAGTCATTTTTCCGGCGTTTATCAGACTTTCAGATAGGGGAAATGTCAGTGAGCATTCCGATTTCAGTTCCAGAGCGATTCGCCCAATGAGTCCTTGTTATTTAGTCGTTTTCAGCCAATTTTTTGGATTTTTGAAAATTTCACTTTTTTGTGAAAATATCCACTAAATGAGGGAATAATATGTGTGAGGGTACCCCGGAAGAGTTCTAAATGTGTGTGGGAAGAATATGTATCCCATGGGGGTAAAATTGAAAAAGTTGAAAAAAATTTTTTTTTGGACTTAGTCATTTTTCCGGCGTTTATCAGACTTTCAGATAGGGGAAATGTCAGTGAGCGTTCCGATTTCAGTTCCAGACCGATTCGCCCAATGAGTCCTTAATATTTAGTCGTTTTCAGCCAATTTTCTGGATTTTTGAAAATTTCACTTTTTTGTGAAAATATCCACTAAATGAGGGAATAATATGTGTGAGGGTACCCCAGGAGAGTTCCAAATGTGTGTGGGTAGAATATATATCCCACGGGGGGTAAAATTGAAAAAGTTAAAAAAAATTTTTTTTTGGACTTAGTGATTTTTCTGACGTTTATCAGATTTTCAGATAGGGGAAATGTCAGTGAGCATTCCGATTTCAGTTCCAGAGCGATTCGCCCAATGAGTCCTTGTTATCTAGTCGTTTTCAGCCAATTTTTTGGATTTTTGAAAATTTCACTTTTTTGTGAAAATATCCACTAAATGAGGGAATAATATGTGTGAGGGTACCCCAGGAGAGTTCCAAATGTGTGTGGGTAGAATATATATCCTACGGGGGTTAAATTTAAAAAAGTTGAAAAAAAATTTTTTTTGGACTCAGTCATTTTTCTGGCGTTTATCAGACTTTCAGATAGAGGAAATGTAAGTGAGCGTTCCGATTTCAGTTCCAGAGCGATTCGCCCAATGAATCCTTGATATTTAGTCGTTTTCAGACAATTTTTGGGATTTTTAAAAATTTCACTTTTTTGTGAAAATATCCACTAAATGAGGGAATAATATGTGTGAGGGTACCCCAGGAGAGTTCCAAATGTGTGTGGGTAGAATATATATCCGACGGGGGTAAAATTGAAAAAAGTTGAAAAAAAATTTTTTTGGAACTTAGTCATTTATCCGACGTTTATCAAACTTTCAGATAGGGGAAATGTCAGTGAGCATTCCGATTTCAGTTCCAGAGCGATTCGCCCAATGAGTCCTTGTTATTTAGTCGTTTTCAGCCAATTTTCTGGATTTTTGAAAATTTCACTTTTTTGTGAAAATATCCACTAAATGAGGGAATAATATGTGTGAGGGTACCCCAGGAGAGTTCCGAATGTGTGTGGGTAGAATATATATCCCACGGGGGGTAAAATTGAAAAAGTTAAAAAAAAGTTTTTTTTGGACTTAGTGATATTTCTAACGTTTATCAGGCTTTCAGATAGGGGAAATGTCAGTGAGCATTCCGATTTCAGTTCCAGAGTGATTCGCCCAATGAGTCCTTGTTATTTAGTCGTTTTCAGCCAATTTTTTGGATTTTTGAAAACTTCACTTTTTTGTGAAAATATCCACTAAATGAGGGAATAATATGTGTGAGGGTACCCCAGGAGAGTTCCAAATGTGTGTGGGTAGAATATATATCCCACGGGGGTAAAATTGAAAAAAGTTGAAAAAATTTTTTTTCTGGACTTAGTCATTTTTCCGGCGTTTATCAGACTTTCAGATAGGGGAAATGTCAGTGAGCGTTCCGATTACAGTTCCAGAGAGATTCTCCCAATGAGTCCTTGTTATTTAGTCGTTTTCAGCCAATTTTCTGGATTTTTGAAAATTTCACTTTTTTGTGAAAATATCCACTAAATGAGGGAATAATATGTGTGAGGGTACCCCAGGAGAGTTCCAAATGTGTGTGGGTAGAATATATATCCCACGGGGGTTAAAATTGAAAAAGTTAAAAAAAAAATTTTTTTGGACTTAGTCATTTAGTCATTTATCCGGCGTTTATCAGACTTTCAGATAGGGAAAATAGCAGTGAGCGTTCCGATTTCAGTTCCAGAGCGATGCGCCCAATGACTCCTTGTTATTTAGTCGTTTTCACCCAATTTTCTGAATTTTTGAAAATTTCACTTTTTTGTGAAAATATCCACTAAATGAGGAATAATATGTGTGAGAGTACCCCAGGAGAGTTCTAAATGTGTGTGAGTAGAATATATATCCGACGGGGGTAAAATTGAAAAAAGTTGAAAAAAAATTTTTTTTGGACTTAGTCATTTTTCCGGCGTTTATCAGACTTTCAGATTGGGGAAATGTAAGTGAGCGTTCCGATTTCAGTTCCAGAGCGATTCGCCCAATGAGTCCTTGATATTTAGTCGTTTTCAGCCAATTTTTTGGATTTTTGAAAATTTCACTTTTTTGTGAAAATATCCACTAAATGAGGGAATAATATGTGTGAGGGTACCCCAGGAGAGTTCCAAATTTGTGTGGGTAGAATATATATCCCACGGGGGGTAAAATTGAAAAAGTTAAAAAAAATTTTTTTTTGGACTTAGTGATTTTTCTGACGTTTATCAGACTTTCAGATAGGGGAAATGTCAGTGAGCATTCCGATTTCAGTTCCAGAGCGATTCGCCCAATGAGTCCTTGTTATTTAGTCGTTTTCAGCCAACTTTTGGATTTTTGAAAATTTCACTTTTTTGTGAAAATATCCACTAAATGAGGGAATAATATGTGTGAGGGTACCCCAGGAGAGTTCTAAATGTGTGTGGGAAGAATATATGTCCCACGGGGGTAAAATTGAAAAAAGTTGAAAAAAATTTTTTTTTGGACTTAGTCATTTTTCCAGCGTTTATCAGACTTTCAGATAGGGGAAATGTAAGTGAGCGTTCCGATTTCAGTTCCAGAGTGATTCGCCCAATGAGTCCTTGATATTTAGTCGTTTTCAGCCAATTTTTTGGATTTTTGAAAATTTCACTTTTTTGTGAAAATATCCACTAAATGAGGTAATAATATGTGTGAGGGTACCCCAGGAGAGTTCCAAATGTGTGTGTGTAGAATATATATCCCACGGGGGTAAAATTGAAAACAGTTGAAAAAAATTTTTTTTTGGACTTAGTCATTTTTCCGGCGTTTATCAGACTTTCAGATAGGGAAAATATCAGTGAGCGTTCCGATTTCAGTTCCAGAGCGATGCGCCCAATGACTCCTTGTTATTTAGTCGTTTTCAGCCAATTTTCTGAATTTTTGAAAATTTCACTTTTTTGTGAAAATATCCACTAAATGAGGAATAATATGTGTGAGGGTACCCCAGGAGAGTTCCAAATGTGTGTGTGTAGAATATATATCCCACGGGGGTAAAATTGAAAAAAGTTGAAAAAAAATTTTTTTTGGACTTAGTCATTTTTCCGGCGTTTATCAGACTTTCAGATAGGGGAAATGTCAGTGAGCATTCCGATTTCAGTTCCAGAGCGATTCGCCCAATGAGTCCTTGTTATTTAGTCGTTTTCAGCCAATTTTTTGGATTTTTGAAAATTTCACTTTTTTGTGAAAATATCCACTAAATGAGGGAATAATATGTGTGAGGGTACCCCAGGAGAGTTCTAAATGTGTGTGGGAAGAATATGTATCCCACGGGGGTAAAATTGAAAAAGTTGAAAAAAATTTTTTGTTGGACTTAGTCATTTTTCCGGCGTTTATCAGACTTTCAGATAGGGGAAATGTCAATGATCATTCCGATTTCAGTTCCAGAGCGATTCGCCCAATGAGTCCTTGTTATTTAGTCGTTTTCAGCCAATTTTTTGGATTTTTGAAAGTTTCACTTTTTTGTGAAAATATCCACTAAATGAGGGAATAATATGTGTGAGGGTACCCCAGAAGAGTTCTAAATGTGTGTGGGAAGAATATGTATCCCACGGGGGTAAAATTGAAAAAGTTGAAAAAAATTTTTTTTTGGACTTAGTCATTTTTCCGGCGTTTATCAGACTTTCAGATAGGGAAAATATCAGTGAGCGTTCCGATTTCAGTTCCAGAGCGATGCGCCCAATGACTCCTTGTTATTTAGTCGTTTTCAGCCAATTTTCTGAATTTTTGAAAATTTCACTTTTTTGTGAAAATATCCACTAAATGAGGAATAATATGTGTGAGGGTACCCCAGGAGAGTTCCAAATGTGTGTGGGAAGAATATATGTCCCACGGGGGTAAAATTGAAAAGAGTTAAAAAAAAATTTTTTTTGGACTCAGTCATTTTTCTGGCGTTTATCAGACTTTCAGATAGAGGAAATGTAAGTGAGCGTTCCGATTTCAGTTCCAGAGCGATTCGCCCAATGAATCCTTGATATTTAGACGTTTTCAGGCAATTTTTGGGATTTTTAAAAATTTCACTTTTTTGTGAAAATATCCACTAAATGAAGGAATAATATGTGTGAGGGTACCCCAGGAGAGTTCCAAATGTGTGTGGGAAGAATATATGTCCCACGGGGGTAAAATTGAAAACAGTTGAAAAAAATTTTTTTTTGGACTTAGTCATTTTTCCGGCGTTTATCAGACTTTCAGATAGGGAAAATATCAGTGAGCGTTCCGATTTCAGTTCCAGAGCGATGCGCCCAATGACTCCTTGTTATTTAGTCGTTTTCAGCCAATTTTCTGAATTTTTGAAAATTTCACTTTTTTGTGAAAATATCCACTAAATGAGAAATAATATGTGTGAGGGTACCCCAGGAGAGTTCCAAATGTGTGTGTGTAGAATATATATCCCACGGGGGTAAAATTGAAAAAAGTTGAAAAAAAATTTTTTTTGGACTTAGTCATTTTTCCGGCGTTTATCAGACTTTCAGATAGGGGAAATGTCAGTGAGCATTCCGATTTCAGTTCCAGAGCGATTCGCCCAATGAGTCCTTGTTATTTAGTCGTTTTCAGCCAATTTTTTGGATTTTTGAAAATTTCACTTTTTTGTGAAAATATCCACTAAATGAGGGAATAATATGTGTGAGGGTACCCCGGAAGAGTTCTAAATGTGTGTGGGAAGAATATGTATCCCACGGGGGTAAAATTGAAAAAGTTGAAAAAAATTTTTTTTTGGACTTAGTCATTTTTCCGGCGTTTATCAGACTTTCAGATAGGGGAAATGTCAGTGAGCCTTCCGATTTCAGTTCCAGACCGATTCGCCCAATGAGTTCTTGTTATTTAGTCGTTTTCAGCCAATTTTTTGGATTTTTGAAAATTTCACTTTTTTGTGAAAATATCCACTAAATGAGGGAATAATATGTGTGAGGGTACCCCAGAAGAGTTCTAAATGTGTGTGGGAAGAATATGTATCCCACGGGGGTAAAATTGAAAAAGTTGAAAAAAATTTTTTTTTGGACTTAGTCATTTTTCCGGCGTTTATCAGACTTTCAGATAGGGAAAATATCAGTGAGCGTTCCGATTTCAGTTCCAGAGCGATGCGCCCAATGACTCCTTGTTATTTAGTCGTTTTCAGCCAATTTTCTGAATTTTTGAAAATTTCACTTTTTTGTGAAAATATCCACTAAATGAGGAATAATATGTGTGAGGGTACCCCAGGAGAGTTCCAAATGTGTGTGTGTAGAATATATATCCCACGGGGGTAAAATTGAAAAAAGTTGAAAAAAAATTTTTTTTGGACTTAGTCATTTTTCCGGCGTTTATCAGACTTTCAGATAGGGGAAATGTCAGTGAGCATTCCGATTTCAGTTCCAGAGCGATTCGCCCAATGAGTCCTTGTTATTTAGTCGTTTTCAGCCAATTTTTTGGATTTTTGAAAATTTCACTTTTTTGTGAAAATATCCACTAAATGAGGGAATAATATGTGTGAGGGTACCCCAGGAGAGTTCTAAATGTGTGTGGGAAGAATATGTATCCCACGGGGGTAAAATTGAAAATGTTGAAAAAAATATTTTTTTGGACTTAGTCATTTTTCCGGCGTTTATCAGACTTTCAGATAGGGGAAATGTCAATGAGCATTCCGATTTCAGTTCCAGAGCGATTCGCCCAATGAGTCCTTGTTATTTAGTCGTTTTCAGCCAATTTTTTGGATTTTTGAAAATTTCACTTTTTTGTGAAAATATCCACTAAATGAGGGAATAATATGTGTGAGGGTACCCCAGAAGAGTTCTAAATGTGTGTGGGAAGAATATGTATCCCACGGGGGTAAAATTGAAAAAGTTGAAAAAAATTTTTTTTTGGACTTAGTCATTTTTCCGGCATTTATCAGACTTTCAGATAGGGGAAATGTCAGTGAGCATTCCGATTTCAGTTCCAGAGCGATTCGCCCAATGAGTTCTTGTTATTTAGTCGTTTTCAGCCAATTTTTTGGATTTTTGAAAATTTCACATTTTTGTGAAAATATCCACTAAATGAGGGAATAATATGTGTGAGGGTACCCCAGGAGAGTTCCAAATGTGTGTGGGAAGAATATATGTCCCACGGGGGTAAAATTGAAAAGAGTTAAAAAAAAATTTTTTTTGGACTCAGTCATTTTTCTGGCGTTTATCAGACTTTCAGATAGAGGAAATGTAAGTGAGCGTTCCGATTTCAGTTCCAGAGCGATTCGCCCAATGAATCCTTGATATTTAGACGTTTTCAGGCAATTTTTGGGATTTTTAAAAATTTCACTTTTTTGTGAAAATATCCACTAAATGAAGGAATAATATGTGTGAGGGTACCCCAGGAGAGTTCCAAATGTGTGTGGGAAGAATATATGTCCCACGGGGGTAAAATTGAAAAAATTTGAAAAAAATTTTTTTTTGGACTTAGTCATTTTTCCAGCGTTTATCAGACTTTCAGATAGGGGAAATGTAAGTGAGCGTTCCGATTTCAGTTCCAGAGTGATTCGCCCAATGAGTCCTTGATATTTAGTCGTTTTCAGCCAATTTTTTGGATTTTTGAAAATTTCACTTTTTTGTGAAAATATCCACTAAATGAGGGAATAATATGTGTGAAGGTACCCCAGGAGAGTTCCAAATGTGTGTGTGTAGAATATATATCCCACGGGGGTAAAATTGAAAACAGTTGAAAAAAATTTTTTTTTGGACTTAGTCATTTTTCCGGCGTTTATCAGACTTTCAGATAGGGAAAATATCAGTGAGCGTTCCGATTTCAGTTCCAGAGCGATGCGCCCAATGACTCCTTGTTATTTAGTCGTTTTCAGCCAATTTTCTGAATTTTTGAAAATTTCACTTTTTTGTGAAAATATCCACTAAATGAGAAATAATATGTGTGAGGGTACCCCAGGAGAGTTCCAAATGTGTGTGTGTAGAATATATATCCCACGGGGGTAAAATTGAAAAAAGTTGAAAAAAATTTTTTTTGGACTTAGTCATTTTTCCGGCGTTTATCAGACTTTCAGATAGGGGAAATGTCAGTGAGCATTCCGATTTCAGTTCCAGAGCGATTCGCCCAATGAGTCCTTGTTATTTAGTCGTTTTCAGCCAATTTTTTGGATTTTTGAAAATTTCACTTTTTTGTGAAAATATCCACTAAATGAGGGAATAATATGTGTGAGGGTACCCCAGAAGAGTTCTAAATGTGTGTGGGAAGAATATGTATCCCACGGGGGTAAAATTGAAAAAGTTGAAAAAAATTTTTTTTTGGACTTAGTCATTTTTCCGGCATTTATCAGACTTTCAGATAGGGGAAATGTCAGTGAGCATTCCGATTTCAGTTCCAGACCGATTCGCCCAATGAGTTCTTGTTATTTAGTCGTTTTCAGCCAATTTTTTGGATTTTTGAAAATTTCACATTTCAGGAGAGTTCCAAATGTGTGTGTGTAGAATATATATCCCACGGGGGTAAAATTGAAAAAAGTTGAAAAAAATTTTTTTTTGGACTTAGTCATTTTTCCGGCGTTTATCAGACTTTCAGATAGGGGAAATGTCAGTGAGCATTCCGATTTCAGTTCCAGAGCGATTCGCCCAATGAGTCCTTGTTATTTATTCGTTTTCAGCCAATTTTTTGGATGTTTGAAAATTTCACTTTTTTGCGAAAATATCCACTAAATGAGGGAATAATATGTGTGAGGGTACCCCAGGAGAGTTCTAAATGTGTGTGGGAAGAATATGTATCCCACGGGGGTAAAATTGAAAAAGTTGAAAAAAATTTTTTTTTGGACTTAGTCATTTTTCCGGCGTTTATCAGACTTTCAAATAGGGGAAATGTCAGTGAGCATTCCGATTTCAGTTCCAGAGCGATTCGCCCAATGAGTCCTTGTTATTTAGTCGTTTTCAGCCAATTTTTTGGATTTTTGAAAATTTCACATTTTTGTGAAAATATCCACTAAATGAGGGAATAATTTGTGTGAGGGTACCCCAGGAGAGTTCCAAATGTGTGTGGGAAGAATATATGTCCCACGGGGGTAAAATTGAAAAGAGTTAAAAAAAAATTTTTTTGGGACTTAGTGATTTTTCTGCCGTTTATCAGACTTTCAGATAGGGAAAATATCAGTGAGCGTTCCGATTTCAGTTCCATAGCGATGCGCCCAATGACTCCTTGTTATTTAGTCGTTTTCAGCCAATTTTCAGAATTTTTGAAAATTTCACTTTTTTTGTGAAAATATCCACTAAATGAGGAATAATATGTTTGAGGGTACCCCAGGAGAGTTCCAAATGTGTGTGGGTAGAATATATATCCGACGGGGGTAAAATTGAAAAAAGTTGAAAAAAATTTTTTTTTGGACTTAGTCATTTTTCCGGCGTTTATCAGACTTTAAGATAGGGGAATTGTCAGTGAGCATTCCCATTTCAGTTCCAGAGCGATTCGCTCAATGAGTCCTTGTTATTTAGTAGTTTTCAGCCAATTTTCTGGATTTTTGAAAATTTCACTTTTTTATGAAAATATCCACTAAATGAGGGAATAATATGTGTGAGGGTACCCCAGGAGAGTTCCAAATGTGTGTGGGTAGAATATATATCCCACGGGGGTAAAATTTAAAAAATTTAAAAAAATATTTTTTTTCGACTTAGTGATTTTTCTGGCGTTTATCAGACTTTCAGATAGGGGAAATGTCAGTGAGCGTTCCGGTTTCAGTTCCAGAGCGATTCGCCCAATGACTCCTTGTTATTTAGTCGTTTTCAGCCAATTTTCTGGATTTTTGAAAATTTCACTTTTTTGTGAAAATATCCACTAAATGAGGGAATAATATGTGTGAGGGTACCCCAGGAGAGTTCCAAATGTGTGTGGGTAGAATATAGATCCCACGGGGGTAAAATTGAAAAAAGTTGAAAAAAATTTTTTTTTGGACTTAGTCATTTTTCCGGCGTTTATCAGACTTTCAGATAGGGGAAATGTAAGTGAGAGTTCCGATTTCAGTTCCAGAGCGATTCGCCCAATGAGTCCTTGATATTTAGTCGTTTTCAGCCAATTTTTTGGATTTTTTAAAATTTCACTTTTTTGTGAAAATATCCACTAAATGAGGGAATAATATGTGTGAGGGTACCCCAGGAGAGTTCCAAATGTGTGTGTGTAGAATATATATCCCATGGGGGTAAAATTGAAAAAAGTTGAAAAAAATTTTTTTTTGGACTTAGTCATTTTTCCGGCGTTTATCAGACTTTCAGATAGGGGAAATGTCAGTGAGCATTCCCATTTCAGTTCCAGAGCGATTCGCTCAATGAGTCCTTGTTATTTAGTAGTTTTCAGCCAATTTTCTGGATTTTTGAAAATTTCACTTTTTTATGAAAATATCCACTAAATGAGGGAATAATATGTGTGAGGGTACCCCAGGAGAGTTCCAAATGTGTGTGTGTAGAATATATATCCCACGGGGGTAAAATTGAAAAAAGTTGAAAAAAAATTTTTTTTGGACTTAGTCATTTTTCCGGCGTTTATCAGACTTTCAGATAGGGGAAATGTCAGTGAGCATTCCGATTTCAGTTCCAGAGCGATTCGCCCAATGAGTCCTTGTTATTTAGTCGTTTTCAGCCAATTTTTTGGATTTTTGAAAATTTCACTTTTTTGTGAAAATATCCACTAAATGAGGGAATAATATGTGTGAGGGTACCCCAGAAGAGTTCTAAATGTGTGTGGGAAGAATATGTATCCCACGGGGGTAAAATTGAAAAAGTTGAAAAAAATTTTTTTTTGGACTTAGTCATTTTTCCGGCGTTTATCAGACTTTCAGATAGGGGAAATGTCAGTGAGCATTCCGATTTCAGTTCCAGACCGATTCGCCCAATGAGTTCTTGTTATTTAGTCGTTTTCAGCCAATTTTTTGGATTTTTGAAAATTTCACATTTCAGGAGAGTTCCAAATGTGTGTGTGTAGAATATATATCCCACGGGGGTAAAATTGAAAAAAGTTGAAAAAAATTTTTTTTTGGACTTAGTCATTTTTCCGGCGTTTATCAGACTTTCAGATAGGGGAAATGTCAGTGAGCATTCCGATTTCAGTTCCAGAGCGATTCGCCCAATGAGTCCTTGTTATTTAGTCGTTTTCAGCCAATTTTTTGGATTTTTGAAAATTTCACATTTTTGTGAAAATATCCACTAAATGAGGGAATAATTTGTGTGAGGGTACCCCAGGAGAGTTCCAAATGTGTGTGGGAAGAATATATGTCCCACGGGGGTAAAATTGAAAAGAGTTAAAAAAAAATTTTTTTGGGACTTAGTGATTTTTCTGCCGTTTATCAGACTTTCAGATAGGGAAAATATCAGTGAGCGTTCCGATTTCAGTTCCATAGCGATGCGCCCAATGACTCCTTGTTATTTAGTCGTTTTCAGCCAATTTTCAGAATTTTTGAAAATTTCACTTTTTTTGTGAAAATATCCACTAAATGAGGAATAATATGTTTGAGGGTACCCCAGGAGAGTTCCAAATGTGTGTGGGTAGAATATATATCCGACGGGGGTAAAATTGAAAAAAGTTGAAAAAAATTTTTTTTTGGACTTAGTCATTTTTCCGGCGTTTATCAGACTTTAAGATAGGGGAATTGTCAGTGAGCATTCCCATTTCAGTTCCAGAGCGATTCGCTCAATGAGTCCTTGTTATTTAGTAGTTTTCAGCCAATTTTCTGGATTTTTGAAAATTTCACTTTTTTGTGAAAATATCCACTAAATGAGGGAATAATATGTGTGAGGGTACCCCAGGAGAGTTCCAAATGTGTGTGGGTAGAATATATATCCCACGGGGGTAAAATTGAAAAATTTAAAAAAAAATTTTTTTTGGACTTAGTGATTTTTCTGACGTTTATCAGACTTTCAGATAGGGGAAATGTCAGTGAGCACTCCGATTTCAGTTCCAGAGCGATTCGACCAATGAGTCCTTGTTATTTAGTCGTTTTCAGCCAATTTTTTGGATTTTTGAAAATTTCACTTTTTTGTGAAAATATCCACTAAATGAGGGAATAATATGTGTGAGGGTACCCCAGGAGATTTCCAAATGTGTGTGTGTAGAATATATATCCCATGGGGGTAAAATTGAAAAAAGTTGAAAAAAAATTTTTTTTGGACTTAGTCATTTTTCCGGCGTTTATCAGACTTTCAGATAGGGGAAATGTCAATGAGCATTCCGATTTCAGTTCCAGAGCGATTCGCCCAATGAGTCCTTGTTATTTAGTCGTTTTCAGCCAATTTTTTGGATTTTTGAAAATGTCACTTTTTTGTGAAAATATCCACTAAATGAGGGAATAATATGTGTGAGGGTACCCCAGGAGAGTTCTAAATGTGTGTGGGAAGAATATGTATCCCACGGGGGTAAAATTGAAAAAGTTGAAAAAAATTTTTTTTTGGACTTTTTCATTTTTCCGGCGTTTATCAGACTTTCGGATAGGGGAAATGTCAGTGAGCGTTCTGATTTCAGTTCCAGAGCGATTCGCCCAATGAGTCCTTGTTATTTAGTCGTTTTCAGCCAATTTTCTGGATTTTTGAAAATGTCACTTTTTTGAGAAAATATCCACTAAATGAGGGAATAATATGTGTGAGGGCACCCCAGGAGAGTTCCAAATGTGTGTGGGAAGAATATATATCCCACGGGGGTAAAATTGAAAAAAGTTGAAAAAAATATTTTTTTGGACTTAGTCATTTTTCTGGCGTTTATCAGACTTTCAGATAGGGGAAATGTCAGTGAGCATTCCCATTTCAGTTCCAGAGCGATTCGCTCAATGAGTCCTTGTTATTTAGTAGTTTTCAGCCAATTTTGTGGATTTTTGAAAATTTCACTTTTTTATGAAAATATCCACTAAATGAGGGAATAATATGTGTGAGGGTACCCCAGGAGAGTTCCAAATGTGTGTGGGTAGAATATATATCCCACGGGGGTAAAATTTAAAAAATTTAAAAAAATATTTTTTTTGGACTTAGTGATTTTTCTGGCGTTTATCAGACTTTCAGATAGGGGAAATGTCAGTGAGCGTTCCGGTTTCA
Organism: Phyllobates terribilis; assembly: GCF_046119375.1. Lineage (NCBI taxonomy): Eukaryota > Metazoa > Chordata > Amphibia > Anura > Dendrobatidae > Phyllobates > Phyllobates terribilis. The sequence goes on along the minus strand of NW_027362775.1, from coordinate 13,876,296 downwards.
GTTCCAGATCGATTCGCCCAATGACTCCTTGTTATTTAGTCGTTTTCAGCCAATTTTCTGGATTTTTGAAAATTTCACTTTTTTGTGAAAATATCCACTAAATGAGGGAATAATATGTGTGAGGGTACCCCAGGAGAGTTCCAAATGTGTGTGGTTAGAATAAATATCCCACGGGGGTAAAATTGAAAAAAGTTGGAAAAAATTTTTTTTTGGACTTAGTCATTTTTCCGGCGTTTATCAGACTTTCAGATAGGTGAAATGTAAGTGAGCGTTCCTATTTCAGTTCCAGAGCGATTCGCCCAATGAGTCTTTGATATTTAGTCGTTTTCAGCCAATTTTCTGGATTTTTGAAAATTTCACTTTTTTGTGAAAATATCCACTAAATGAGGGAATAATATGTGTGAGGGTACCCCAGGAGAGTTCCAAATGTGTGTGGGTAGAATATATATCCCACGGGGGTAAAATTGAAAAATTTAAAAAAAAATTTTTTTTGGACTTAGTGATTTTTCTGACGTTTATCAGACTTTCAGATAGGGGAAATGTCAGTGAGCACTCCGATTTCAGTTCCAGAGCGATTCGACCAATGAGTCCTTGTTATTTAGTCGTTTTCAGCCAATTTTTTGGATTTTTGAAAATTTCACTTTTTTGTGAAAATATCCACTAAATGAGGGAATAATATGTGTGAGGGTACCCCAGGAGATTTCCAAATGTGTGTGTGTAGAATATATATCCCATGGGGGTAAAATTGAAAAAAGTTGAAAAAAAATTTTTTTTGGACTTAGTCATTTTTCCGGCGTTTATCAGACTTTCAGATAGGGGAAATGTCAATGAGCATTCCGATTTCAGTTCCAGAGCGATTCGCCCAATGAGTCCTTGTTATTTAGTCGTTTTCAGCCAATTTTTTGGATTTTTGAAAATGTCACTTTTTTGTGAAAATATCCACTAAATGAGGGAATAATATGTGTGAGGGTACCCCAGGAGAGTTCTAAATGTGTGTGGGAAGAATATGTATCCCACGGGGGTAAAATTGAAAAAGTTGAAAAAAATTTTTTTTTGGACTTTTTCATTTTTCCGGCGTTTATCAGACTTTCGGATAGGGGAAATGTCAGTGAGCGTTCTGATTTCAGTTCCAGAGCGATTCGCCCAATGAGTCCTTGTTATTTAGTCGTTTTCAGCCAATTTTCTGGATTTTTGAAAATGTCACTTTTTTGAGAAAATATCCACTAAATGAGGGAATAATATGTGTGAGGGCACCCCAGGAGAGTTCCAAATGTGTGTGGGAAGAATATATATCCCACGGGGGTAAAATTGAAAAAAGTTGAAAAAAATATTTTTTTGGACTTAGTCATTTTTCTGGCGTTTATCAGACTTTCAGATAGGGGAAATGTCAGTGAGCATTCCGATTTCAGTTCCAGAGCGATTCGCCCAATGACTCCTTGTTATTTAGTCGTTTTCAGCCAATTTTCTGGATTTTTGAAAATTTCACTTTTTTGTGAAAATATCCACTAAATGAGGGAATAATATGTGTGAGGGTACCCCAGGAGAGTTCCAAATGTGTGTGGGTAGAATATAGATCCCACGGGGGTAAAATTGAAAAAAGTTGAAAAAAATTTTTTTTTGGACTTAGTCATTTTTCCGGCGTTTATCAGACTTTCAGATAGGGGAAATGTAAGTGAGAGTTCCGATTTCAGTTCCAGAGCGATTCGCCCAATGAATCCTTGATATTTAGTCGTTTTCAGCCAATTTTTTGGATTTTTGAAAATTTCACTTTTTTGTGAAAATATCCACTAAATGAGGGAATAATATGTGTGAGGGTACCCCAGGAGAGTTCCAAATGTGTGTGTGTAGAATATATATCCCATGGGGGTAAAATTGAAAAAAGTTGAAAAAAATTTTTTTTTGGACTTAGTCATTTTTCCGGCGTTTATCAGACTTTCAGATAGGGGAAATGTCAGTGAGCATTCCCATTTCAGTTCCAGAGCGATTCGCTCAATGAGTCCTTGTTATTTAGTAGTTTTCAGCCAATTTTCTGGATTTTTGAAAATTTCACTTTTTTATGAAAATATCCACTAAATGAGGGAATAATATGTGTGAGGGTACCCCAGGAGAGTTCCAAATGTGTGTGGGTAGAATATATATCCCACGGGGGTAAAATTTAAAAAATTAAAAAAAATATTTTTTTTGGACTTAGTGATTTTTCTGGCGTTTATCAGACTTTCAGATAGGGGAAATGTCAGTGAGCGTTCCGGTTTCAGTTCCAGAGCGATTCGCCCAATGACTCCTTGTTATTTAGTCGTTTTCAGCCAATTTTCTGGATTTTTGAAAATTTCACTTTTTTGTGAAAATATCCACTAAATGAGGGAATAATATGTGTGAGGGTACCCCAGGAGAGTTCCAAATGTGTGTGGGTAGAATATAGATCCCACGGGGGTAAAATTGAAAAAAGTTGAAAAAAATTTTTTTTTGGACTTAGTCATTTTTCCGGCGTTTATCAGACTTTCAGATAGGGGAAATGAAAGTGAGAGTTCCGATTTCAGTTCCAGAGCGATTCGCCCAATGAGTCCTTGATATTTAGTCGTTTTCAGCCAATTTTTTGGATTTTTTAAAATTTCACTTTTTTGTGAAAATATCCACTAAATGAGGGAATAATATGTGTGAGGGTACCCCAGGAGAGTTCCAAATGTGTGTGTGTAGAATATATATCCCATGGGGGTAAAATTGAAAAAAGTTGAAAAAAATTTTTTTTTGGACTTCGTCATTTTTCCGGCGTTTATCAGACTTTCAGATAGGGGAAATGTCAGTGAGCATTCCCATTTCAGTTCCAGAGCGATTCGCTCAATGAGTCCTTGTTATTTAGTAGTTTTCAGCCAATTTTCTGGATTTTTGAAAATTTCACTTTTTTATGAAAATATCCACTAAATGAGGGAATAATATGTGTGAGGGTACCCCAGGAGAGTTCCAAATGTGTGTGGGTAGAATATATATCCCACGGGGGTAAAATTTAAAAAATTTAAAAAAATATTTTTTTTGGACTTAGTCATTTTTCTGGCGTTTATCAGACTTTCAGATAGGGGAAATGTCAGTGAGCATTCCGATTTCAGTTCCAGAGCGATTCGCCCAATGACTCCTTGTTATTTAGTCGTTTTCAGCCAATTTTCTGGATTTTTGAAAATTTCACTTTTTTGTAAAAATATCCATTAAATGAGGGAATAATATGTGTGAGGGTACCCCAGGAGAGTTCCAAATGTGTGTGGGTAGAATATATATCCGACGGGGGTAAAATTGAAAAAAGTTATAAAAATTTTTTTTTTGGATTTAGTGATTTTTCTGGCGTTTATCAGACTTTCAGATAGGGGAAATGTCAGTGAGCATTCCGATTTCAGTTCCAGAGTGATTCGCCCAATGACTCCTTGTTATTTAGTCGTTTTCAGCCAATTTTCTGGATTTTTGAAAATTTCACTTTTTTTGTGAAAATATCCACTAAATGAGGAATAATATGTTTGAGGGTACCCCAGGAGAGTTCCAAATGTGTGTGGGTAGAATATATATCCGACGGGGGTAAAATTGAAAAAAGTTGAAAAAAATTTTTTTTTGGACTTAGTCATTTTTCCGGCGTTTATCAGACTTTAAGATAGGGGAATTGTCAGTGAGCATTCCCATTTCAGTTCCAGAGCGATTCGCTCAATGAGTCCTTGTTATTTAGTAGTTTTCAGCCAATTTTCTGGATTTTTGAAAATTTCACTTTTTTGTGAAAATATCCACTAAATGAGGGAATAATATGTGTGAGGGTACCCCAGGAGAGTTCCAAATGTGTGTGGGTAGAATATATATCCCACGGGGGTAAAATTGAAAAATTTAAAAAAAAATTTTTTTTGGACTTAGTGATTTTTCTGACGTTTATCAGACTTTCAGATAGGGGAAATGTCAGTGAGCACTCCGATTTCAGTTCCAGAGCGATTCGACCAATGAGTCCTTGTTATTTAGTCGTTTTCAGCCAATTTTTTGGATTTTTGAAAATTTCACTTTTTTGTGAAAATATCCACTAAATGAGGGAATAATATGTGTGAGGGTACCCCAGGAGATTTCCAAATGTGTGTGTGTAGAATATATATCCCATGGGGGTAAAATTGAAAAAAGTTGAAAAAAAATTTTTTTTGGACTTAGTCATTTTTCCGGCGTTTATCAGACTTTCAGATAGGGGAAATGTCAATGAGCATTCCGATTTCAGTTCCAGAGCGATTCGCCCAATGAGTCCTTGTTATTTAGTCGTTTTCAGCCAATTTTTTGGATTTTTGAAAATGTCACTTTTTTGTGAAAATATCCACTAAATGAGGGAATAATATGTGTGAGGGTACCCCAGGAGAGTTCTAAATGTGTGTGGGAAGAATATGTATCCCACGGGGGTAAAATTGAAAAAGTTGAAAAAAATTTTTTTTTGGACTTTTTCATTTTTCCGGCGTTTATCAGACTTTCGGATAGGGGAAATGTCAGTGAGCGTTCTGATTTCAGTTCCAGAGCGATTCGCCCAATGAGTCCTTGTTATTTAGTCGTTTTCAGCCAATTTTCTGGATTTTTGAAAATGTCACTTTTTTGAGAAAATATCCACTAAATGAGGGAATAATATGTGTGAGGGCACCCCAGGAGAGTTCCAAATGTGTGTGGGAAGAATATATATCCCACGGGGGTAAAATTGAAAAAAGTTGAAAAAAATATTTTTTTGGACTTAGTCATTTTTCTGGCGTTTATCAGACTTTCAGATAGGGGAAATGTCAGTGAGCATTCCCATTTCAGTTCCAGAGCGATTCGCTCAATGAGTCCTTGTTATTTAGTAGTTTTCAGCCAATTTTGTGGATTTTTGAAAATTTCACTTTTTTATGAAAATATCCACTAAATGAGGGAATAATATGTGTGAGGGTACCCCAGGAGAGTTCCAAATGTGTGTGGGTAGAATATATATCCCACGGGGGTAAAATTTAAAAAATTTAAAAAAATATTTTTTTTGGACTTAGTGATTTTTCTGGCGTTTATCAGACTTTCAGATAGGGGAAATGTCAGTGAGCGTTCCGGTTTCAGTTCCAGATCGATTCGCCCAATGACTCCTTGTTATTTAGTCGTTTTCAGCCAATTTTCTGGATTTTTGAAAATTTCACTTTTTTGTGAAAATATCCACTAAATGAGGGAATAATATGTGTGAGGGTACCCCAGGAGAGTTCCAAATGTGTGTGGTTAGAATAAATATCCCACGGGGGTAAAATTGAAAAAAGTTGGAAAAAATTTTTTTTTGGACTTAGTCATTTTTCCGGCGTTTATCAGACTTTCAGATAGGTGAAATGTAAGTGAGCGTTCCTATTTCAGTTCCAGAGCGATTCGCCCAATGAGTCTTTGATATTTAGTCGTTTTCAGCCAATTTTCTGGATTTTTGAAAATTTCACTTTTTTGTGAAAATATCCACTAAATGAGGGAATAATATGTGTGAGGGTACCCCAGGAGAGTTCCAAATGTGTGTGGGTAGAATATATATCCCACGGGGGTAAAATTGAAAAATTTAAAAAAAAATTTTTTTTGGACTTAGTGATTTTTCTGACGTTTATCAGACTTTCAGATAGGGGAAATGTCAGTGAGCACTCCGATTTCAGTTCCAGAGCGATTCGACCAATGAGTCCTTGTTATTTAGTCGTTTTCAGCCAATTTTTTGGATTTTTGAAAATTTCACTTTTTTGTGAAAATATCCACTAAATGAGGGAATAATATGTGTGAGGGTACCCCAGGAGATTTCCAAATGTGTGTGTGTAGAATATATATCCCATGGGGGTAAAATTGAAAAAAGTTGAAAAAAAATTTTTTTTGGACTTAGTCATTTTTCCGGCGTTTATCAGACTTTCAGATAGGGGAAATGTCAATGAGCATTCCGATTTCAGTTCCAGAGCGATTCGCCCAATGAGTCCTTGTTATTTAGTCGTTTTCAGCCAATTTTTTGGATTTTTGAAAATGTCACTTTTTTGTGAAAATATCCACTAAATGAGGGAATAATATGTGTGAGGGTACCCCAGGAGAGTTCTAAATGTGTGTGGGAAGAATATGTATCCCACGGGGGTAAAATTGAAAAAGTTGAAAAAAATTTTTTTTTGGACTTTTTCATTTTTCCGGCGTTTATCAGACTTTCGGATAGGGGAAATGTCAGTGAGCGTTCTGATTTCAGTTCCAGAGCGATTCGCCCAATGAGTCCTTGTTATTTAGTCGTTTTCAGCCAATTTTCTGGATTTTTGAAAATGTCACTTTTTTGAGAAAATATCCACTAAATGAGGGAATAATATGTGTGAGGGCACCCCAGGAGAGTTCCAAATGTGTGTGGGAAGAATATATATCCCACGGGGGTAAAATTGAAAAAAGTTGAAAAAAATATTTTTTTGGACTTAGTCATTTTTCTGGCGTTTATCAGACTTTCAGATAGGGGAAATGTCAGTGAGCATTCCGATTTCAGTTCCAGAGCGATTCGCCCAATGACTCCTTGTTATTTAGTCGTTTTCAGCCAATTTTCTGGATTTTTGAAAATTTCACTTTTTTGTGAAAATATCCACTAAATGAGGGAATAATATGTGTGAGGGTACCCCAGGAGAGTTCCAAATGTGTGTGGGTAGAATATAGATCCCACGGGGGTAAAATTGAAAAAAGTTGAAAAAAATTTTTTTTTGGACTTAGTCATTTTTCCGGCGTTTATCAGACTTTCAGATAGGGGAAATGTAAGTGAGAGTTCCGATTTCAGTTCCAGAGCGATTCGCCCAATGAATCCTTGATATTTAGTCGTTTTCAGCCAATTTTTTGGATTTTTGAAAATTTCACTTTTTTGTGAAAATATCCACTAAATGAGGGAATAATATGTGTGAGGGTACCCCAGGAGAGTTCCAAATGTGTGTGTGTAGAATATATATCCCATGGGGGTAAAATTGAAAAAAGTTGAAAAAAATTTTTTTTTGGACTTAGTCATTTTTCCGGCGTTTATCAGACTTTCAGATAGGGGAAATGTCAGTGAGCATTCCCATTTCAGTTCCAGAGCGATTCGCTCAATGAGTCCTTGTTATTTAGTAGTTTTCAGCCAATTTTCTGGATTTTTGAAAATTTCACTTTTTTATGAAAATATCCACTAAATGAGGGAATAATATGTGTGAGGGTACCCCAGGAGAGTTCCAAATGTGTGTGGGTAGAATATATATCCCACGGGGGTAAAATTTAAAAAATTAAAAAAAATATTTTTTTTGGACTTAGTGATTTTTCTGGCGTTTATCAGACTTTCAGATAGGGGAAATGTCAGTGAGCGTTCCGGTTTCAGTTCCAGAGCGATTCGCCCAATGACTCCTTGTTATTTAGTCGTTTTCAGCCAATTTTCTGGATTTTTGAAAATTTCACTTTTTTGTGAAAATATCCACTAAATGAGGGAATAATATGTGTGAGGGTACCCCAGGAGAGTTCCAAATGTGTGTGGGTAGAATATAGATCCCACGGGGGTAAAATTGAAAAAAGTTGAAAAAAATTTTTTTTTGGACTTAGTCATTTTTCCGGCGTTTATCAGACTTTCAGATAGGGGAAATGAAAGTGAGAGTTCCGATTTCAGTTCCAGAGCGATTCGCCCAATGAGTCCTTGATATTTAGTCGTTTTCAGCCAATTTTTTGGATTTTTTAAAATTTCACTTTTTTGTGAAAATATCCACTAAATGAGGGAATAATATGTGTGAGGGTACCCCAGGAGAGTTCCAAATGTGTGTGTGTAGAATATATATCCCATGGGGGTAAAATTGAAAAAAGTTGAAAAAAATTTTTTTTTGGACTTCGTCATTTTTCCGGCGTTTATCAGACTTTCAGATAGGGGAAATGTCAGTGAGCATTCCCATTTCAGTTCCAGAGCGATTCGCTCAATGAGTCCTTGTTATTTAGTAGTTTTCAGCCAATTTTCTGGATTTTTGAAAATTTCACTTTTTTATGAAAATATCCACTAAATGAGGGAATAATATGTGTGAGGGTACCCCAGGAGAGTTCCAAATGTGTGTGGGTAGAATATATATCCCACGGGGGTAAAATTTAAAAAATTTAAAAAAATATTTTTTTTGGACTTAGTCATTTTTCTGGCGTTTATCAGACTTTCAGATAGGGGAAATGTCAGTGAGCATTCCGATTTCAGTTCCAGAGCGATTCGCCCAATGACTCCTTGTTATTTAGTCGTTTTCAGCCAATTTTCTGGATTTTTGAAAATTTCACTTTTTTGTAAAAATATCCATTAAATGAGGGAATAATATGTGTGAGGGTACCCCAGGAGAGTTCCAAATGTGTGTGGGTAGAATATATATCCGACGGGGGTAAAATTGAAAAAAGTTATAAAAATTTTTTTTTTGGATTTAGTGATTTTTCTGGCGTTTATCAGACTTTCAGATAGGGGAAATGTCAGTGAGCATTCCGATTTCAGTTCCAGAGTGATTCGCCCAATGACTCCTTGTTATTTAGTCGTTTTCAGCCAATTTTCTGGATTTTTGAAAATTTCACTTTTTTGTGAAAATATCCACTAAATGAGGGAATAATATGTGTGAGGGTACCCCAGGAGAGTTCCAAATGTGTGTGGGTAGAATATATATCCCACGGGGTAAAATTGAAAAAAGTTGAAAAAAATTTTTTTTTGGACTTAGTCATTTTTCTGACGTTTATCAGACTTTCAGATAGGGGAAATGTCAGTGAGCATTCCGATTTCAGTTCCAGAGCGATTCGCCCAATGAGTCCTTGTTATTTAGTCGTTTTCAGCCAATTTTCTGGATTTTTGAAAATTTCACTTTTTTGTGAAAATATCCACTAAATGAGGGAATAATATGTGTGAGGGTACCCCAGGAGAGTTCCAAATGTGTGTGGGAAGAATATATATCCCACGGGGGTAAAATTGAAAAAAGTTTAAAAATTTTTTTTTTTGGACTTAGTCATTTTTCCGATGTTTATCAGACTTTCAGATAGGGGAAATGTCAGTGAGCATTCCGATTTCAGTTCCAGAGCGATTCGCCCAATGAGTCCTTGTTATTTAGTCATTTTCAGCCAATTTTCTGGATTTTTGAAAATTTCACTTTTTTCTGAAAATATCCACTAAATGAGGGAATAATATGTGTGAGGGTACCCCAGGAGAGTTCCAAATGTGTGTGGGTAGAATATATATCCCACGGGGGTAAAATTGAAAAAAGTTGAAATCATTTTTTTTTTGGACTTAGTGATTTTTCTGGCGTTTATCAGACTTTCAGATAGGGGAAATGTCAGTGAGCATTCCGATTTCAGTTCCAGAGTGATTCGCCCAATGACTCCTTGTTATTTAGTCGTTTTCAGCCAATTTTCTGGATTTTTGAAAATTTCACTTTTTTGTAAAAATATCCACTAAATGAGGGAATAATATGTGTGAGGGTACCCCAGGAGAGTTCCAAATGTGTGTGGGAAGAATATATATCCCACGGGGGTAAAATTGAAAAAAGGTGAAAAAAATTTTTTTTTGGACTTAGTCATTTTTCTGCCGTTTAGCAGACTTTCAGATAGGGGAAATGTCAGTGAGCATTCTGATTTCAGTTCCAGAGCGATTCGCCCAATGACTCCTTGTTATTTAGTCGTTTTCAGCCAATTTTCTGGATTTTTGAAAATTTCACTTTTTTGTGAAAATATCCACTAAATGAGGGAATAATATGTGTGAGGGTACCCCAGGAGAGTTCCAAATGTGTGTGGGTAGAATATATATCCCACAGGCGGTAAAATTGAAAAAGTAAAAAAAAAAATTTTTTTGGACTTAGTCATTTTTCCGACGTTTATCAGACTTTCAGATAGGGGAAATGTCAGTGAGCATTCCGATTTCAGTTCCAGAACGATTCGCCCAATGACTCCTTGTTATTTAGTCGTTTTCAGCCAATTTTCTGGATTTTTGAAAATTTCACTTTTTTGTGAAAATATCCACTAAATGAGGGAATAATATGTGTGAGGGTACCCCAGGAGAGTTCCAAATGTGTGTGGGTAGAATATATATCCCACGGGGGTAAAATTGAAAAAAGTTGAAATCATTTTTTTTTGGACTTAGTGATTTTTCTGGCGTTTATCAGACTTTCAGATAGGGGAAATGTCAGTGAGCGTTCCGGTTTCAGTTCCAGAGCGATTCGCCCAATGACTCCTTGTTATTTAGTCGTTTTCAGCCAATTTTCTGGATTTTTGAAAATTTCACTTTTTTGTGAAAATATCCACTAAATGAGGGAATAATATGTGTGAGGGTACCCCAGGAGAGTTCCAAATGTGTGTGGTTAGAATAAATATCCCACGGGGGTAAATTTGAAAAAAGTTGGAAAAAATTTTTTTTTGGACTTAGTCATTTTTCCGGCGTTTATCAGACTTTCAGATAGGTGAAATGTAAGTGAGCGTTCCTATTTCAGTTCCAGAGCGATTCGCCCAATGAGTCCTTGATATTTAGTCGTTTTCAGCCAATTTTCTGGATTTTTGAAAATTTCACTTTTTTGTGAAAATATCCACTAAATGAGGGAATAATATGTGTGAGGGTACCCCAGGAGAGTTCCAAATGTGTGTGGGTAGAATATATATCCCACGGGGGTAAAATTGAAAAATTTAAAAAAAAATTTTTTTTGGACTTAGTGATTTTTCTGACGTTTATCAGACTTTCAGATAGGGGAAATGTCAGTGAGCACTCCGATTTCAGTTCCAGAGCGATTCGACCAATGAGTCCTTGTTATTTAGTCGTTTTCAGCCAATTTTTTGGATTTTTGAAAATTTCACTTTTTTGTGAAAATATCCACTAAATGAGGGAATAATATGTGTGAGGGTACCCCAGGAGAGTTCCAAATGTGTGTGTGTAGAATATATATCCCATGGGGGTAAAATTGAAAAAAGTTGAAAAAAAATTTTTTTTGGACTTAGTCATTTTTCCGGCGTTTATCAGACTTTCAGATAGGGGAAATGTCAATGAGCATTCCGATTTCAGTTCCAGAGCGATTCGCCCAATGAGTCCTTGTTATTTAGTCGTTTTCAGCCAATTTTTTGGATTTTTGAAAATGTCACTTTTTTGTGAAAATATCCACTAAATGAGGGAATAATATGTGTGAGGGTACCCCAGGAGAGTTCTAAATGTGTGTGGGAAGAATATGTATCCCACGGGGGTAAAATTGAAAAAGTTGAAAAAAATTTTTTTTTGGACTTTTTCATTTTTCCGGCGTTTATCAGACTTTCGGATAGGGGAAATGTCAGTGAGCGTTCTGATTTCAGTTCCAGAGCGATTCGCCCAATGAGTCCTTGTTATTTAGTCGTTTTCAGCCAATTTTCTGGATTTTTGAAAATGTCACTTTTTTGAGAAAATATCCACTAAATGAGGGAATAATATGTGTGAGGGCACCCCAGGAGAGTTCCAAATGTGTGTGGGAAGAATATATATCCCACGGGGGTAAAATTGAAAAAAGTTGAAAAAAATATTTTTTTGGACTTAGTCATTTTTCTGGCGTTTATCAGACTTTCAGATAGGGGAAATGTCAGTGAGCATTCCGATTTCAGTTCCAGAACGATTCGCCCAATGACTCCTTGTTATTTAGTCGTTTTCAGCCAATTTTCTGGATTTTTGAAAATTTCACTTTTTTGTAAAAATATCCATTAAATGAGGGAATAATATGTGTGAGGGTACCCCAGGAGAGTTCCAAATGTGTGTGGGTAGAATATATATCCGACGGGGGTAAAATTGAAAAAAGTTATAAAAATTTTTTTTTTGGATTTAGTGATTCTTCTGGCGTTTATCAGACTTTCAGATAGGGGAAATGTCAGTGAGCATTCCGATTTCAGTTCCAGAGTGATTCGCCCAATGACTCCTTGTTATTTAGTCGTTTTCAGCCAATTTTCTGGATTTTTGAAAATTTCACTTTTTTGTGAAAATATCCACTAAATGAGGGAATAATATGTGTGAGGGTACCCCAGGAGAGTTCCAAATGTGTGTGGGTAGAATATATATCCCAAGGGGGTAAAATTGAAAAAAGTTGAAAAAAAATTTTTTTTGGACTTAGTCATTTTTCTGACGTTTATCAGACTTTCAGATAGGGGAAATGTCAGTGAGCATTCCGATTTCAGTTCCAGAGCGATTCGCCCAATGAGTCCTTGTTATTTAGTCGTTTTCAGCCAATTTTCTGGATTTTTGAAAATTTCACTTTTTTGTGAAAATATCCACTAAATGAGGGAATAATATGTGTGAGGGTACCCCAGGAGAGTTCCAAATGTGTGTGGGAAGAATATATATCCCACGGGGGTAAAATTGAAAAAAGTTTAAAAATTTTTTTTTTTGGACTTAGTCATTTTTCCGATGTTTATCAGACTTTCAGATAGGGGAAATGTCAGTGAGCATTTCGATTTCAGTTCCAGAGTGATTCTCCCAATGAGTCCTTGTTATTTAGTCGTTTTCAGCCAATTTTCTGGATTTTTGAAAATTTCACTTTTTTGTGAAAATATCCACTAAATGAGGGAATAATATGTGTGAGGGTACCCCAGGAGAGTTCCAAATGTGTGTGGGTAGAATATATATCCCACGGGCGGTAAAATTGAAAAAGTAAAAAAAAAAATTTTTTTGGACTTAGTCATTTTTCCGACGTTTATCAGACTTTCAGATAGGGGAAATGTCAGTGAGCATTCCGATTTCAGTTCCAGAACAATTCGCCCAATGACTCCTTGTTATTTAGTCGTTTTCAGCCAATTTTCTGGATTTTTGAAAATTTCACTTTTTTGTGAAAATATCCACTAAATGAGGGAATAATATGTGTGAGGGTACCCCAGGAGAGTTCCAAATGTGTGTGGGTAGAATATATATCCCACGGGGGTAAAATTAAAAAAAGTTGAAAAAAATTTTTTTTTGGACTTAGTCATTTTTCCGACGTTTATCAGACTTTCAGATAGGGGAAATGTCAGTGAGCATTCCGATTTCAGTTCCAGAGCGATTCGCCCAATGAGTCCTTGTTATTTAGTCGTTTTCAGCCAATTTTCTGGATTTTTGAAAATTTCACTTTTTTGTGAAAATATCCACTAAATGAGGGAATAATATGTGTGAGGGTACCCCAGGAGAGTTCCAAATGTGTGTGGGAAGAATATATATCCCACGGGGGTAAAATTGAAAAAAGTTTAAAAATTTTTTTTTTTGGACTAAGTCATTTTTCCGACGTTTATCAGACTTTCAGATAGGGGAAATGTCAGTGAGCATTCCGATTTCAGTTCCAGAGCGATTCGCCCAATGAGTCCTTGTTATTTAGTCATTTTCAGCCAATTTTCTGGATTTTTGAAAATTTCACTTTTTTCTGAAAATATCCACTAAATGAGGGAATAATATGTGTGAGGGTACCCCAGGAGAGTTCCAAATGTGTGTGGGTAGAATATATATCCCACGGGGGTAAAATTGAAAAAAGTTGAAATCATTTTTTTTTTGGACTTAGTGATTTTTCTGGCGTTTATCAGACTTTCAGATAGGGGAAATGTCAGTGAGCATTCCGATTTCAGTTCCAGAGTGATTCGCCCAATGACTCCTTGTTATTCAGTCGTTTTCAGCCAATTTTCTGGATTTTTGAAAATTTCACTTTTTTGTGAAAATATCCACTAAATGAGGGAATAATATGTGTGAGGGTACCCCAGGAGAGTTCCAAATGTGTGTGGGAAGAATATATATCCCACGGAGGTAAAATTGAAAAAAGTTTAAAAATTTTTTTTTTTGGACTAAGTCATTTTTCCGACGTTTATCAGACTTTCAGATAGGGGAAATGTCAGTGAGCATTCCGATTTCAGTTCCAGAGCGATTCGCCCAATGAGTCCTTGTTATGTAGTCATTTTCAGCCAATTTTCTAGATTTTTGAAAATTTCACTTTTTTCTGAAAATATCCACTAAATGAGGGAATAATATGTGTGAGGGTACCCCAGGAGAGTTCCAAATGTGTGTGGGTAGAATATATATCCCACGGGGGTAAAATTGAAAAAAGTTGAAAAAAATTTTTTTTTGGACTTAGTGATTTTTCTGGCGTTTATCAGACTTTCAGATAGGGGAAATGTCAGTGAGCATTCCGATTTCAGTTCCAGAGTGATTCGCCCAATGACTCCTTGTTATTTAGTCGTTTTCAGCCAATTTTCTGGATTTTTAAAAATTTCACTTTTTTGTGAAAATATCCACTAAATGAGGGAATAATATGTGTGAGGGTACCCCAGGAGAGTTCCAAATGTGTGTGGGAAGAATATATATCCCACGGGGGTAAAATTGAAAAAAGTTGAAAAAAAATTTTTTTTGGACTTAGTCATTTTTCTGCCGTTTATCAGACTTTCAGATAGGGGAAATGTCAGTGAGCATTCCGATTTCAGTTCCAGAGCGATTCGCCCAATGACTTCTTGTTATTTAGTCGTTTTCAGCCAATTTTCTGGATTTTTGAAAATTTCACTTTTTTGTGAAAATATCCACTAAATGAGGGAATAATATGTGTGAGGGTACCCCAGGAGAGTTCCAAATGTGTGTGGGTAGAATATATATCCCACTGGTGTACAATTGAAAAAAGTTGAAAAAAATTTTTTTGGGGACTTAGTCATTTTTCTGGCGTTTATCAGACTTTCAGATAGGGGAAATGTAAGTGAGCGTTCCGATTTCAGTTCCAGAGCGATTCGCCCAATGAGTCCTTGTTATTTAGTTGTTTTCAGCCAATTTTCTGGATTTTTGAAAATTTCACTTTTTTGTGAAAATATCCACTAAATGAGGGAATAATATGTGTGAGGGTACCCCAGGAGAGTTCCAAATGTGTGTGGGTAGAATATATATCCCACGGGGGTAAAATTGAAAAAATTAAAAAAAAAATTTTTTTTGGAGGTAGTGATTTTTTTGGCGTTTATCAGACTTTCAGATAGGGGAAATGTCAGTGAGCGTTCCGATTTCAGTTCCAGAGCGATTCGCCCAATGACTCCTTGTTATTTAGTCGTTTTCAGCCAATTTTCTGGATTTTTGAAAATTTCACTTTTTTGTGAAAATATCCACTAAATGAGGGAATAATATGTGTGAGGGTACCCCAGGAGAGTTCCAAATGTGTGTGCGTAGAATATATATCCCACGGGGGTAAAATTGAAAAAAGTAAAAAAAAAATTTTTTTGGGACGTAGTGATTTTTCTGGCGTTTATCAGACTTTTAGATAGGGGAAATGTCAGTGAGCGTACCGATTTCAGTTCCAGAGCGATTCGCCCAATGACTTCTTGTTATTTAGTCGTTTTCAGCCAATTTTCTGGATTTTTGAAAATTTCACTTTTTTGTGAAAATATCCACTAAATGAGGGAATAATATGTGTGAGGGTACCCCAGGAGAGTTCCAAATGTGTGTGGGTAGAATATATATCCCACGGGGATAAAATTGAAAAAAGTTTAAAAAAAATTTTTTTTGGACTTAGTCATTTTTCCGGCTTTTATCAGACTTTCAGATAGGGGAAATGTCCGTGAGCGTTCCGATTTCAGTTCCAGAGTGATTCTCCCAATGAGTCCTTGTTATTTAGTCGTTTTCAGCCAATTTTCTGGATTTTTGAAAATTTCACTTTTTTGTGAAAATATCCACTAAATGGATATTTAATATGTGTGAGGGTACCCCAGGAGAGTTCCAAATGTGTGTGGGTAGAATATATATCCCACGGGGGAAAAATTGAAAAAAGTTGAAAACATTTTTTTTTTGGACTGTCATTTTTCCAGCGTTTATCAGACTTTCAGATAGGGGAACTGTCAGTGAGTGTTCCGATTTCAGTTCCAGAGCGATTCGCCTCATGAGTCCTTGTTATTTAGTCGTTTTCAGCCAATTTTCTGGATTTTTTAAAATTTCACTTTTTTGTGAAAATATCCACTAAATGAGGGAATAATATGTGTGAGGGTACCCCAGGAGAGTTCCAAATGTGTGTGGGTAGAATATATATCCCACTGGTGTACAATTGAAAAAAGTTGAAAAAAATTTTTTTGGGGACTTAGTCATTTTTCTGGCGTTTATCAGACTTTCAGATAGGGGAAATGTAAGTGAGCGTTCCGATTTCAGTTCCAGAGCGATTCGCCCAATGAGTCCTTGATATTTTGTCGTTTTCAGCCAATTTTCTGGATTTTTGAAAATTTCACTTTTTTGTGAAAATATCCACTAAATGAGGGAATAATATGTGTGAGGGTACCCCAGGAGAGTTCCAAATGTGTGTGGGTAGAATATATATCCCACGGGGGTAAAATTGAAAAAAGTAAAAAAAAAATTTTTTTTGGACGTAGTGATTTTTCTGGCGTTTATCAGACTTTTAGATAGGGGAAATGTCAGTGAGCGTACCGATTTCAGTTCCAGAGCGATTCGCCCAATGACTCCTTGTTATTTAGTCGTTTTCAGCCAATTTTCTGGATTTTTGAAAATTTCACTTTTTGTGAAAATATCCACTAAATGAGGGAATAATATGTGTGAGGGTACCCCAGGAGAGTTCCAAATGTGTGTGGGTAGAATATATATCCCACGGGGATAAAATTGAAAAAAGTTTAAAAAAAATTTTTTTTGGACTTAGTCATTTTTCCGGCTTTTATCAGACTTTCAGATAGGGGAAATGTCCGTGAGCGCTCCGATTTCAGTTCCAGAGTGATTCTCCCAATGAGTCCTTGTTATTTAGTCGTTTTCAGCCAATTTTCTGGATTTTTGAAAATTTCACTTTTTTGTGAAAATATCCACTAAATGGATATTTAATATGTGTGAGGGTACCCCAGGGAAGTTCCAAATGTGTGTGGTTAGAATATATATCCCACGGGGGAAAAATTGAAAAAAGTTGAAAACATTTTTTTTTTGGACTTAGTCATTTTTCCAGCGTTTATCAGACTTTCAGTTAGGGAAATTTCAGTGAGCGTTCCAATTTCAGTTCCAGAGCGATTCGCCCAATGAGTCCTTGATATTTAGTAGTTTTCAGCCAATTTTCTGGATTTTGAAAATTTCACTTTTTTTGTGAAAATATCCACTAAATGAGGGAATAATATGTGTGAGGGTACCCCAGGAGAGTTCCAAATGTGTGTGGGTAGAATATATATCCCACGGGGGAAAAATTGAAAAAAGTTGAAAACATTTTTTTTTTGGACTGTCATTTTTCCAGCGTTTATCAGACTTTCAGATAGGGGAAATGTCAGTGAGTGTTCCGATTTCAGTTCCAGAGCGATTCGCCTAATGAGTCCTTGTTATTTAGTCGTTTTCAGCCAATTTTCTGGATTTTTTAAAATTTCACTTTTTTGTGAAAATATCCACTAAATGAGGGAATAATATGTGTGAGGGTACCCCAGAAGAGTTCCAAATGTGTGTGGGTAGAATATATATCCCACGGGGGTAAAATTCAAAAAAGTAAAAAAAAAATTTTTTTGGGACTTAGTGATTTTTCTGCCGTTTATCAGACTTTCAGATAGGGGAAATGTCAGTGAGCGTTCCGATTTCAGTTCCAGAGCGATTCGCCCAATGAGTCCTTGATATTTTGTCGTTTTCAACCAATTTTCTGGATTTTTGAAAATTTCACTTTTTTGTGAAAATATCCACTAAATGAGGGAATAATATGTGTGAGGGTACCCCAGGAGAGTTCCAAATGTGTGTGGGTAGAATATATATCCCACGGGGGTAAAATTCTAAAAAGTAAAAAAAAAATTTTTTTGGGACTTAGTGATTTTTCTGGCGTTTATCAGACTTTCAGATAGGGGAAATGTCAGTGAGCGTTCCGATTTCAGTTCCAGAGCGATTCGCCCAATGACTCCTTGTTATTTAGTTGTTTTCAGCCAATTTTCTGGATTTTTGAAAATTTCACTTTTTTGTGAAAATATCCACTAAATGAGGGAATAATATGTGTGAGGGTACCCCAGGAGAGTTCCAAATGTGTGTGGGTAGAATATATATCCCACGGGGGTAAAATTGAAAAAAGTAAAAAAAAAATTTTTTGGGGACGTAGTGATTTTTCTGGCGTTTATCAGACTTTTAGATAGGGGAAATGTCAGTGAGCGTTCCGATTTCAGTTCCAGAGTGATTCTACCAATGAGTCCTTGTTATTTAGTCGTTTTCAGCCAATTTTCTGGATTTTTGAAAATTTCACTTTTTTGTGAAAATATCCACTAAATGGATATTTAATATGTGTGAGGGTACCCCAGGAGAGTTCCAAATGTGTGTGGGTAGAATATATATCCCACGGGGGAAAAATTAAAAAAAGTTGAAAACATTTTTTTTTGGACTTAGTCATTTTTCCAGCGTTTATCAGACTTTCAGTTAGGGAAATTTCAGTGAGCGTTCCAATTTCAGTTCCAGAGCGATTCGCCCAATGAGTCCTTGATATTTAGTAGTTTTCAGCCAATTTTCTGGATTTTGAAAATTTCACTTTTTTTGTGAAAATATCCACTAAATGAGGGAATAATATGTGTGAGGGTACCCCAGGAGAGTTCCAAATGTGTGTGGGTAGAATATATATCCGACGGGGGTAAAATTGAAAAAAGTTGAAAAAATTTTTTTTTGGACTTAGTCATTTTTCCGAAGTTTATCAGACTTTCAGGTAGGGGAAATGTCAGTGAGCATTCCGATTTCAGTTCCAGAGCGATTCGCCCAATGAGTCCTTGTTATTTAGTCGTTTTCAGCCAATTTTCTGGATTTTTTAAAATTTCACTTTTTTGTGAAAATATCCACTAAATGAGGGAATAATATGTGTGAGGGTACCCCAGGAGAGTTCCAAATGTGTGTGGGTAGAATATATATCCCACTGGTGTAAAATTGAAAAAAGTTGAAAAAAATTTTTTTGGGGACTTAGTCATTTTTCTGGCGTTTATCAGACTTTCAGATAGGGGAAATGTAAGTGAGCGTTCCGATTTCAGTTCCAGAGCGATTCGCCCAATGACTCCTTGTTATTTAGTTGTTTTCAGCCAATTTTCTGGATTTTTGAAAATTTCACTTTTTTGTGAAAATATCCACTAAATGAGGGAATAATATGTGTGAGGGTATCCCAGGAGAGTTCCAAATGTGTGTGGGTAGAATATATATCCCACGGGGGTAAAATTGAAAAAAGTAAAAAAAAAATTTTTTTTGGACGTAGTGATTTTTCTGGCGTTTATCAGACTTTCAGATAGGGGAAATGTCAGTGAGCGTTCCGATTTCAGTTCCAGAGCGATTCGCCCAATGACTCCTTGTTATTTAGTCGTTTTCAGCCAATATTCTGGATTTTTGAAAATTTCACTTTTTTGTGAAAATATCCACTAAATGAGGGAATAATATGTGTGAGGGTACCCCAGGAGAGTTCCAAATGTGTGTGCGTAGAATATATATCCCACGGGGGTAAAATTGAAAAAAGTAAAAAAAAAATTTTTTGGGGACGTAGTGATTTTTCTGGCGTTTATCAGACTTTTAGATAGGGGAAATGTCAGTGAGCGTTCCGATTTCAGTTCCAGAGCGATTCGCCCAATGACTCCTTGTTATTTAGTCGTTTTCAGCCAATTTTCTGGATTTTTGAAAATTTCACTTTTTTGTGAAAATATCCACTAAATGAGGGAATAATATGTGTGAGGGTACCCCAGGAGAGTTCCAAATGTGTGTGGGTAGAATATATATCCCACTGGTGTACAATTGAAAAAAGTTGAAAAAAATTTTTTTGGGGACTTAGTCATTTTTCTGGCGTTTATCAGACTTTCAGATAGGGGAAATGTCAGTGAGCATTCCGATTTCAGTTCCAGAGCGATTCGCCCAATGAGTCCTTGTTATTTAGTTGTTTTCAGCCAATTTTCTGGATTTTTGAAAATTTCACTTTTTTGTGAAAATATCCACTAAATGAGGGAATAATATGTGTGAGGGTACCCCAGGAGAGTTCCAAATGTGTGTGGGAAGAATATATATCCCACGGGGGTAAAATTGAAAAAAGTTGAAAAAATTTTTTTTTTGGACTTAGTCATTTTTCCGACGTTTATCAGACTTTCAGATAGGGGAAATGTCAGTGAGCATTCCGATTTCAGTTCCAGAGCGATTCGCCTAATGAGTCCTTGTTATTTAGTCGTTTTCAGCCAATTTTCTGGATTTTTTAAAATTTCACTTTTTTGTGGAAATATCCACTAAATGAGGGAATAATATGTGTGAGGGTACCCCAGGAGAGTTCCAAATGTGTGTGGGTAGAATATATATCCCATGGGGGTAAAATTGAAAAAATTAAAAAAAAAATTTTTTTTGGACTTAGTGATTTTTCTGGCGTTTATCAGACTTTCAGATAGGGGAAATGTCAGTGAGCGTTCCGATTTCAGTTCCAGAGCGATTCGCCCAATGACTCCCTGTTATTTAGTCGTTTTCAGCCAATTTTCTGGATTTTTGAAAATTTCACTTTTTTGTGAAAATATCCACTAAATGAGGGAATAATATGTGTGAGGGTACCCCAGGAGAGTTCCAAATGTGTGTGGGTAGAATATATATCCCATGGGGATAAAATTGAAAAAAGCTTAAAAAAAATTTTTTTTGGACTTAGTCATTTTTACGGCGTTTATCAGACTTTCAGATAGGGGAAATGTCAGTGAGCGTTCCGATTTCAGTTCCAGAGTGATTCTACCAATGAGTCCTTGAAATTTAGTCGTTTTCAGCCAATTTTCTGGATTTTTGAAAATTTCACTTTTTTGTGAAAATATCCACTAAATGAGGGAATAATATGTGTGAGGGTACCCCAGGAGAGTTCCAAATGTGTGTGGGTAGAATATATATCCCATGGGGATAAAATTGAAAAAAGCTTAAAAAAAATTTTTTTTGGACTTAGTCATTTTTACGGCGTTTATCAGACTTTCAGATAGGGGAAATGTCAGTGAGCGTTCCGATTTCAGTTCCAGAGTGATTCTACCAATGAGTCCTTGAAATTTAGTCGTTTTCAGCCAATTTTCTGGATTTTTTGAAAATTTAACTTTTTTGTGAAAATATCCACTAAATGAGGGAATAATATGTGTGAGGGTACCCCAGGAGAGTTCCAAATGTGTGTGGGTAGAATATATATCCCACGAGGATAAAATTGAAAAAAGTTTAAAAAAAATTTTTTTTGGACTTAGTCATTTTTCCGGCGTTTATCAGACTTTCAGATAGGGGAAATGTCAGTGAGCGTTCCGATTTCAGTTCCAGAGTGATTCTCCCAATGAGTCCTTGTTATTTACTCGTTTTCAGCCAATTTTCTGGATTTTTGAAAATTTCACTTTTTTGTGGAAATATCCACTAAATGAGGGAATAAAATGTGTGAGGTTACCCCAGGAGAGTTCCAAATGTGTGTGGGAAGAATATATATCCCACGGGGGAAAAATTGAAAAAAGTTGAAAACATTTTTTTTTGGACTAAGTCATTTTTCCAGCGTTTATTAGACTTTCAGTTAGGGGAAATGTCAGTGAGCGTTCCGATTTCAGTTCCAGAGCGATTCGCCCAATGAGTCCTTGATATTTAGTAGTTTTCAGCCAATTTTCTTGATTTTTGAAAATTTCACTTTTTTTGTGAAAATATCCACTAAATAAGGGAATAATATGTGTGAGGGTACCCCAGGAGAGTTCCAAATGTGTGTGGGTAGAATATATATCCCACGGGGGTAAAATTGAAAAAAGTAAAAAAAAAAAATTTTTTGGACTTAGTGATTTTTCAGGCGTTTATCAGACTTTCAGATAGGGGAAATGTCAGTGAGCGTTCCGATTTCAGTTCCAGAGCGATTCGCCCAATGACTCCCTGTTATTTAGTCGTTTTCAGCCAAATTTCTGGATTTTTGAAAATTTCACTTTTTTGTGAAAATATCCACTAAATGAGGGAATAATATGTGTGAGGGTACCCCAGGAGAGTTCCAAATGTGTGTGGGTAGAATATATATCCCATGGGGATAAAATTGAAAAAAGCTTAAAAAAATTTTTTTTTGGACTTAGTCATTTTTACGGCGTTTATCAGACTTTCAGATAGGGGAAATGTCAGTGAGCGTTCCGATTTCAGTTCCAGAGTGATTCTACCAATGCGTCCTTGAAATTTAGTCGTTTTCAGCCAATTTTCTGGATTTTTGAAAATTTCACTTTTTTGTGAAAATATCCACTAAATGAGGGAATAATATGTGTGATGGTATCCCAGGAGAGTTCCAAATGTGTGTGGGTAGAATATATATCCCACGGGGGAAAAATTGAAAAAAGTTGAAAACATTTTTTTTTTGGAGTTAGTCATTTTTCCAGCGTTTATCAGACTTTCATTTAGGGGAAATGTCAGTGAGCGTTCCGATTTCAGTTCCAGAGAGATTCGCCCAATGAGTCCTTGATATTTAGTAATTTTCAGCCAATTTTCTGGATTTTTGAAAATTTCACTTTTTTTGTGAAAATATCCACTAAATGAGGGAATAATATGTATGAGGTTACCCCAGGAGAGTTCCAAATGTGTGTGGGTAGAATATATATCACACAGGGGTAAAATTGAAAAAAAATTTTTTTTGGACTTAGTGATTTTTCTGGCGTTTATCAGACTTTCAGATAGGGGAAATGTCAGTGAGCGTTCCGATTTCAGTTCCAGAGCGATTCGCCCAATGACTCCTTGTTATTTAGTCGTTTTCAGCCAATTTTCTGGATTTTTGAAAATTTCACTTTTTTTGTGAAAATATCCACTAAATGAGGGAATAATATGTGTGATGGTATCCCAGGAGAGTTCCAAATGTGTGTGGGTAGAATATATATCCCACGGGGGAAAAATTGAAAAAAGTTGAAAACATTTTTTTTTTGGACTTAGTCATTTTTCCAGCGTTTATCAGACTTTCAGTTAGGGGAAATGTCAGTGAGAGTTCCGATTTCAGTTCCAGAGCGATTCGCCCAATGAGTCCTTGTTATTTAGTTGTTTTCAGCCAATTTTCTGGATTTTTGAAAATTTCACTTTTTTGTGAAAATATCCACTAAATGAGGGAATAATATGTGTGAGGGTACCCCAGGAGAGTTCCAAATGTGTGTGGGTAGAATATGTATCCCACGGGGGAAAAATTGAAAAAAGTTGAAAACATTTTTTTTTGGACTTAGTGATTTTTCTGGTGTTTATCAGACTTTCAGATAGGGGAAATGTCAGTGAGAATTCCGATTTCAGTTCCAGAGCGATTAGCCCAATGACTCCTTGTTATTTAGTCGTTTTCAGCCAATTTTCTGGATTTTTGAAAATTTCACTTTTTTTGTGAAAATATCCACTAAATGAGGGAATAATATGTGTGAGGGTACCCCAGGAGAGTTCCAAATGTGTGTGGGTAGAATATGTATCCCACGGGGGAAAAATTGAAAAAAGTTGAAAACATTTTTTTTTGGACTTAGTCATTTTTCCAGCGTTTATTAGACTTTCAGTTAGGGGAAATGTCAGTGAGCGTTCCGATTTCAGTTCCAGAGTGATTCGCCCAATGAGTCCTTGATATTTAGTAGTTTTCAGCCAATTTTCTTGATTTTTGAAAATTTCACTTTTTTTGTGAAAATATCCACTAAATGAGGGAATAATATGTGTGAGGGTACCCCAGGAGAGTTCCAAATGTGTGTGGGTAGAATATATATCCCATGGGGAAAAATTGAAAAAAGTTGAAAAAAAAAATATTTTGGACTTAGTCATTTTTCTGGCGTTTATCAGACTTTCAGAAATGGGAAATGTCAGTGAGCGCTCCGATTTCAGTTCCAGAGCGATTCTCCCAATGAGTCCTTGTTATTTAGTCGTTTTCAGCCAATTTTCTGGATTTTTGAAAATTTCACTTTTTTGTGAAAATATCCACTAAATGAGGGAATAATATGTGTGAGGTTACCCCAGGAGAGTTCCAAATGTGTGTGGGAAGAATATATATCCCACGGGGGTAAAATTGAAAAAAGTTGAAAAAATTTTTTTTTTGGACTTAGTCATTTTTCCAGCGTTTATCAGACTTTCAGATAGGGGAAATGTCAGTGAGTGTTCCGATTTCAGTTCCAGAGCGATTAGCCCAATGACTCCTTGTTATTTAGTCGTTTTCAGCCAATTTTCTGGATTTTTGAAAATTTCACTTTTTTGTGAAAATATCCACTAAATGAGGGAATAATATGTGTGAGGGTACCCCAGGAGAGTTCCAAATGTGTGTGGGTAGAATATATATCCCACGGGGGAAAAATTGAAAAAAGTTGAAAAAATTTTTTTTTTGGACTTAGTCATTTTTCCGATGTTTATCAGACTTTCAGATAGGGGAAATGTCAGTGAGCATTCCGATTTCAGTTCCAGAGCGATTCGCCTAATGAGTCCTTGTTATTTAGTCGTTTTCAGCCAATTTTCTGGATTTTTTAAAATTTCACTTTTTTGTGGAAATATCCACTAAATGAGGGAATAATATGTGTGAGGGTACCCCAGGAGAGTTCCAAATGTGTGTGGGTAGAATATATATCCCACGGGGGAAAAATTGAAAAAAGTTGAAAACATTTTTTTTTGGACTTAGTCATTTTTCCAGCGTTTATCAGACTTTCAGATAGGGGAAATGTCAGTGAGCATTCCGATTTCAGTTCCAGAGTGATTCTCCCAATGAGTCCTTGTTATTTAGTCGTTTTCAGCCAATTTTCTGGATTTTTGAAAATTTTACTTTTTGTGTGAAAATATCCACTAAATGAGGGAATAATATGTGTGAGGTTACCCCAGGAGAGTTCCAAATGTGTGTGGGAAGAATATATATCCCACGGGGGTAAAATTGAAAAAAGTTGAAAAAATTTTTTTTTTGGACTTAGTCATTTTTCCAGCATTTATCAGACTTTCAGATAGGGGAAATGTCAGTGAGTGTTCCGATTTCAGTTCCAGAGCGATTCGCCCAATGAGTCATTGTTATTTCGTCGTTTTCAGCCAATTTTCTGGATTTTTGAAAATTTCACTTTTTTGTGAAAATATCCACTAAATGAGGGAATAAAATGTGTGAGGGTACCCCAGGAGAGTTCCAAATGTGTGTGGGAAGAATATATATCCCACGGGGGAAAAATTGAAAAAAGTTGAAAAAATTTTTTTTTTGACTTAGTCATTTTTCCGACGTTTATCAGACTTTCAGATAGGGGAAATGTCAGTGAGCATTCCGATTTCAGTTCCAGAGCGATTCGCCTAATGAGTCCTTGTTATTTAGTCGTTTTCAGCCAATTTTCTGGATTTTTGAAAATTTCACTTTTTTGTGGAAATATCCACTAAATGAGGGAATAATATGTGTGAGGGTACCCCAGGAGAGTTCCAAATGTGTGTGGGTAGAATATATATCCCACGGGGTAAAATTGAAAAAAGTTGAAAAAAAATTTTTTTTGGACTTAGTCATTTTTCCGGCGTTTATCAGACTTTCAGATAGGGGAAATGTCAGTGAGCGCTCCGATTTCAGTTCCAGAGTGGTTTTCCCAATGAGTCCTTGTTATTTAGTCGTTTTCAGCCAATTTTTTGGATTTTTGAAAATTTCGCTTTTTTGTGAAAATATCCACTAAATGAGGGAATAATATGTGTGAGGGTATCCCAGGAGAGTTCCAAATGTGTGTGGGTAGAATATATATCCCACGGGGGTAAAATTGAAAAAAGTTGAAAAAATTTTTTTGGGGACTTAGTCATTTTTCTGGCGTTTATCAGACTTTCAGATAGGGGAAATGTCAGTGAGCATTCCGATTTCAGTTCCAGACTGATTCACCCAATGAGTCCTTCATATTTAGTCGTTTTCAGCCAATTTTCTGGATTTTTTAAAATTTCAATTTTGTGAAAATATCCACTAAATGAGGGAATAATATGTGTGAGGGTACCCCAGGAGAGTTCCAAATGTGTGTGGGCAGAATATATATCCCACGGGGGTAAAATTGAAAAAAGTTGAAAAAAAATTTTTTTGGACTTAGTCATTTTTCCGGCGTTTATCAGACTTTCAGATAGGGGAAATGTCAGTGAGCGTTCCGATTTCAATTCCAGAGTGATTCTCCCAATGAGTCCTTGTTATTTAGTCGTTTTCAGCCAATTTTCTGGATTTTTGAAAATTTCACTTTTTTGTGAAAATATCCACTAAATGAGGGAATAATATGTGTGAGGGTACCCCAGGAGAGTTCCAAATGTGTGTGGGTAGAATATATATCCCACGGGGGAAAAATTGAAAAAACTTGAAAACATTTTTTTTTTGGACTTAGTCATTTTTCCAGCGTTTATCAGACTTTCAGTTAGGGGAAATGTCAGTGAGCGTTCCGATTTCAGTTCCAGGGCGATTCGCCCAATTCGTCCTTGATATTTAGTAGTTTTCAGCCAATTTTTTGGATTTTTGAAAATTTCACTTTTTTGTGAAAATATCCACTAAATGAGGGAATAATATGTGTGAGGGTACCCCAGGAGAGTTCCAAATGTGTGTGGGTAGAATATATATCCCACGGGGGTAAAATTGAAAGAAGTTGAAAAAAATTTTTTTGGGACTTAGTCATTTTTCTGGCGTTTATCAGACTTTCAGATAGGGGAAATGTCAGTGAGCATTCCGATTTCAGTTCCAGACTGATTCACCCAATGAGTCCTTAATATTTAGTCATTTTCAGCCAATTTTTTGGATTTTTGAAAATTTCACTTTTTTGTGAAAATATCCACTAAATGAGGGAATAATATGTGTGACGGTACCCCAGGAGAGTTCCAAATGTGTGTGCGTAGAATATAAATCCCACGGGGGAAAAATTGAAAAAAGTTGAAAACATTTTTTTTTGGACTTAGTCATTTTTCCAGCGTTTATCAGACTTTCAGTTAGGGGAAATGTCAGTGAGCGTTCCGATTTCAGTTCCAGAGCGATTCGCCCAATGAGTCCTTGATATTTAGCAGTTTTCAGCCAATTTTCTTGATTTTTGAAAATTTCACTTTTTTGTGAAAATATCCACTAAATGAGGGAATAATATGTGTGAGGTTACCCCAGGAGAGTTCCAAATGTGTGTGGGTAGAATATATATCCCACGGGGGTAAAATTGAAAAAAGTTTAAAAAAAAATTTTTTTGGACTTAGTCATTTTTCTGCCGTTTATCAGACTTTCAGATAGGTGAAATGTCAGTGAGCATTACGATTTCAGTTCCAGAGCGATTCGCCCAATGAGGCCTTGTTATTTAGTTGTTTTCAGCCAATTTTCTGGATTTTTGTAAATTTCACTTTTTTGTGAAAATATCCACTAAATGAGGGAATAATATGTGTGAGGGCACACCAGGAGAGTTCCAAATGTGTGTGGGTAGAATATATATCCCACGGGGGTAAAATTGAAAAAAGTTGAAAAAAATTTTTTTGGGACTTAGTCATTTTTCTGGCGTTTATCAGACTTTCAGATAGGGGAAATGTCAGTGAGCGCTCCGATTTCAGTTCCAGAGTGGTTTTCCCAATGAGTCCTTGTTATTTAGTCGTTTTCAGCCAATTTTTTGGATTTTTGAAAATTTCACTTTTTTGTGAAAATATCCACTAAATGAGGGAATAATATGTGTGAGGGTACCCCAGGAGAGTTCCAAATGTGTGTGGGCAGAATATATATCCCACGGGGGTAAAATTGAAAAAAGTAAAAAAAAAATTTTTTTTGGACTTAGTGATTTTTCTGGCGTTTATCAGACTTTCAGATAGGGGAAATGTCAGTGAGCATTCCGATTTCAGTTCCAGAGCAATTCGCCCAATGACTCCTTGTTATTTAGTCGTTTTCTGCCAATTTTCTGGATTTTTGAAAATTTCACTTTTTTGTGAAAATATCCACTAAATGAGGGAATAATATGTGTGAGGGTACCCCAGGAGAGTTCCAAATGTGTGTGGGTAGAATATATATCCCATGGGGATAAAATTGAAAAAGGTTTAAAAAAAATTTTTTTTGGACTTAGTCATTTTTCCGGCGTTTATCAGACTTTCAGATAGGGGAAATGTCAGTGAGCGCTCCGATTTCAGTTCCAGAGTGGTTTTCCCAATGAGTCCTTGTTATTTAGTCGTTTTCAGCCAATTTTTTGGATTTTTGAAAATTTCACCTTTTTGTGAAAATATCCACTAAATGAGGGAATAATATGTGTGAGGGTACCCCAGGAGAGTTCCAAATGTGTGTGGGTAGAATATATATCCCACGGGGGTAAAATTGAAAAAAGTTGAAAAAATTTTTTTGGGGACTTAGTTATTTTTCTGGCGTTTATCAGACTTTCAGATAGGGGAAATGTCAGTGAGCATTCCGATTTCAGTTCCAGACTGATTCACCCAATGAGTCCTTCATATTTAGTCGTTTTCAGCCAATTTTCTGGATTTTTTAAAATTTCAATTTTGTGAAAATATCCACTAAATGAGGGAATAATATGTGTGAGGGTACCCCAGGAGAGTTCCAAATGTGTGTGGGTAGAATATATATCCCACGGGAGTAAAATTGAAAAAAGTTTAAAAAAAAATTTTTTTGGACTTAGTCATTTTTCCGGCGTTTATCAGACTTTCAGATAGGGGAAATGTCAGTGAGCGTTCCGATTTCAGTTCCAGGGCGATTCGCCCAATTCGTCCTTGATATCTAGTAGTTTTCAGCCAATTTTTTGGATTTTTGAAAATTTCACTTTTTTGTGAAAATATCCACTAAATGAGGGAATAATATGTGTGAGGGTACCCCAGGAGAGTTCCAAATGTGTGTGGGTAGAATATATATCCCATGGGGGTAAAATTGAAAAAAGTTGAAAAAAATTTTTTTGGGACTTAGTCATTTTTCTGGCGTTTATCAGACTTTCAGATAGGGGAAATGTCAGTGAGCATTACGATTTCAGTTCCAGACTGATTCACCCAATGAGTCCTTAATATTTAGTCGTTTTCAGCCAATTTTTTGGATTTTTGAAAGTTTCACTTTTTTGTGAAAATATCCACTAAATGAGGGAATAATATGTGTGAGGGTACCCCAGGAGAGTTTCAAATGTGTGTGGGTAGAATATATATCCCACGGGGGAAAAATTGAAAAAACTTGAAAACATTTTTTTTTTGGACTTAGTCATTTTTCCAGCGTTTATCAGACTTTCAGTTAGGGGAAATGTCAGTGAGCGTTCCGATTTCAGTTCCAGGGCGATTCGCCCAATTCGTCCTTGATATTTAGTAGTTTTCAGCCAATTTTTTGGATTTTTGAAAATTTCACTTTTTTGTCAAAATATCCACTAAATGAGGGAATAATATGTGTGAGGGTACCCCAGGAGAGTTCCAAATGTGTGTGGGCAGAATATATATCCCACGGGGGTAAAATTGAAAAAAAATTTTTTTTGGACTTAGTCATTTTTCTGGCGTTTATCAGACTTTCAGATAGGGGAAATGTCAGTGAGCATTCCGATTTCAGTTCCAGACTGATTCACCCAATGAGTCCTTGATATTTAGTCGTTTTCAGCCAATTTTTTGGATTTTTGAAAATTTCACTTTTTTGTGAAAATATCCACTAAATGAGGGAATAATATGTGTGAGGGTACCCCAGGAGAGTTCCAAATGTGTGTGGGTAGAATATATATCCCACGGGGGTAAAATTGAAAAAAGTTGAAAAAAAAATTTTTTTGGACTTAGTCATTTTTCTGCCGTTTATCAGACTTTCAGATAGGTGAAATGTCAGTGAGCATTACGATTTCAGTTCCAGATTGATTCACCCAATGAGTCCTTGATATTTTGTCGTTTTCAGCCAATTTTCTGGATTTTTCAAAATTTCACTTTTTTGTGAAAATATCCACTAAATGAGGGAATAATATGTGTGAGGGTACCCCAGGAGAGTTCCAAATGTGTGTGGGTAGAATATATATCCCACGGGGGTAAAATTGAAAAAAGTTTAAAAAAAAAATTTTTTGGACTTAGTCATTTTTCCAGCGTTTATCAGACTTTCAGTTAGGGGAAATGTCAGTGAGCGTTCCGATTTCAGTTCCAGGGCGATTCGCCCAATTCGTCCTTGATATTTAGTCGTTTTCAGCCAATTTTTTGGATTTTTGAAAATTTCACTTTTTTGTGAAAATATCCACTAAATGAGGGAATAATATGTGTGAGGGTACCCCAGGAGAGTTCCAAATGTGTGTGGGTAGAATATATATCCCACGGGGGAAAAATTGACAAAACTTGAAAACATTTTTTTTTTGGACTTAGTCATTTTTCCAGCGTTTATCAGACTTTCAGTTAGGGGAAATGTCAGTGAGCGTTCCGATTTCAGTTCCAGGGCGATTCGCCCAATTCGTCCTTGATATTTAGTCGTTTTCAGCCAATTTTTGGGATTTTTGAAAATTTCACTTTTTTGTGAAAATATCCACTAAATGAGGGACTAATATGTGTGAGGGTACCCCAGGAGAGTTCCAAATGTGTGTGGGCAGAATATATATCCCACGGGGGTAAAATTGAAAAAAGTTGAAAAAAATTTTTTTGGGACTTAGTCATTTTTCTGGCGTTTATCAGACTTTCAGATAGGGGAAATGTCAGTGAGCGCTCCGATTTCAGTTCCAGAGTGGTTTTCCCAATGAGTCCTTGTTATTTAGTCGTTTTCAGCCAATTTTTTGGATTTTTGAAAATTTCACTTTTTTGTGAAAATATCCACTAAATGAGGGAATAATATGTGTGAGGGTACCCCAGGAGAGTTCCAAATGTGTGTGGGCAGAATATATATCCCACGGGGGTAAAATTGAAAAAAGTAAAAAAAAAATTTTTTTTGGACTTAGTGATTTTTCTGGCGTTTATCAGACTTTCAGATAGGGGAAATGTCAGTGAGCATTCCGATTTCAGTTCCAGAGCAATTCGCCCAATGACTCCTTGTTATTTAGTCGTTTTCTGCCAATTTTCTGGATTTTTGAAAATTTCACTTTTTTGTGAAAATATCCACTAAATGAGGGAATAATATGTGTGAGGGTACCCCAGGAGAGTACCAAATGTGTGTGGGTAGAATATATATCCCATGGGGATAAAATTGAAATAGGTTTAAAAAAAATTTTTTTTGGACTTAGTCATTTTTCCGGCGTTTATCAGACTTTCAGATAGGGGAAATGTCAGTGAGCGCTCCGATTTCAGTTCCAGGGCGATTCGCCCAATTCGTCCTGGATATCTAGTAGTTTTCAGCCAATTTTTTGGATTTTTGAAAATTTCACTTTTTTGTGAAAATATCCACTAAATGAGGGAATAATATGTGTGAGGGTACCCCAGGAGAGTTCCAAATGTGTGTGGGTAGAATATATATCCCACGGGGGTAAAATTGAAAAAAGTTGAAAAAAATTTTTTTGGGACTTAGTCATTTTTCTGGCGTTTATCAGACTTTCAGATAGGGGAAATGTCAGTGAGCATTACGATTTCAGTTCCAGACTGATTCACCCAATGAGTCCTTAATATTTAGTCGTTTTCAGCCAATTTTTTGGATTTTTGAAAGTTTCACTTTTTTGTGAAAATATCCACTAAATGAGGGAATAATATGTGTGAGGGTACCCCAGGAGAGTTCCAAATGTGTGTGGGTAGAATATATATCCCACGGGGGAAAAATTGAAAAAACTTGAAAACATTTTTTTTTTTGGACTTAGTCATTTTTCCAGCGTTTATCAGACTTTCAGTTAGGGGAAATGTCAGTGAGCGTTCCGATTTCAGTTCCAGGGCGATTCGCCCAATTCGTCCTTGATATTTAGTAGTTTTCAGCCAATTTTTTGGATTTTTGAAAATTTCACTTTTTTGTCAAAATATCCACTAAATGAGGGAATAATATGTGTGAGGGTACCCCAGGAGAGTTCCAAATGTGTGTGGGCAGAATATATATCCCACGGGGGTAAAATTGAAAAAAGTTGAAAAAAAATTTTTTTTGGACTTAGTCATTTTTCTGGCGTTTATCAGACTTTCAGATAGGGGAAATGTCAGTGAGCATTCCGATTTCAGTTCCAGACTGATTCACCCAATGAGTCCTTGATATTTAGTCGTTTTCAGCCAATTTTTTGGATTTTTGAAAATTTCACTTTTTTGTGAAAATATCCACTAAATGAGGGAATAATATGTGTGAGGGTACCCCAGGAGAGTTCCAAATGTGTGTGGGTAGAATATATATCCCACGGGGGTAAAATTGAAAAAAGTTGAAAAAAAA
Source organism: Phyllobates terribilis (assembly GCF_046119375.1). Classification (NCBI taxonomy): domain Eukaryota; kingdom Metazoa; phylum Chordata; class Amphibia; order Anura; family Dendrobatidae; genus Phyllobates; species Phyllobates terribilis. Next base: position 13,844,278 of record NW_027362775.1, on the reverse strand, counting down.
ATTTTTTTGGACTTAGTCATTTTTCTGCCGTTTATCAGACTTTCAGATAGGTGAAATGTCAGTGAGCATTACGATTTCAGTTCCAGATTGATTCACCCAATGAGTCCTTGATATTTTGTCGTTTTCAGCCAATTTTCTGGATTTTTCAAAATTTCACTTTTTTGTGAAAATATCCACTAAATGAGGGAATAATATGTGTGAGGGTACCCCAGGAGAGTTCCAAATGTGTGTGGGTAGAATATATATCCCACGGGGGAAAAATTGAAAAAACTTGAAAACATTTTTTTTTTGGACTTAGTCATTTTTCCAGCGTTTATCAGACTTTCAGTTAGGGGAAATGTCAGTGAGCGTTCCGATTTCAGTTCCAGGGCGATTCGCCCAATTCGTCCTTGATATTTAGTCGTTTTCAGCCAATTTTTGGGATTTTTGAAAATTTCACTTTTTTGTGAAAATATCCACTAAATGAGGGAATAATATGTGTGAGGGTACCCCAGGAGAGTTCCAAATGTGTGTGGGCAGAATATATATCCCACGGGGGTAAAATTGAAAAAAGTAAAAAAAAAATTTTTTTTGGACTTAGTGATTTTTCTGGCGTTTATCAGACTTTCAGATATGGGAAATGTCAGTGAGCATTCCGATTTCAGTTCCAGACTGATTCACCCAATGAGTCCTTGATATTTAGTCGTTTTCAGCCAATTTTTTGGATTTTTGAAAATTTCACTTTTTTGTCAAAATATCCACTAAATGAGGGAATAATATGTGTGAGGGTACCCCAGGAGAGTTCCAAATGTGTGTGGGCAGAATATATATCCCACGGGGGTAAAATTGAAAAAAGTTTAAAAAAAAAATTTTTTGGACTTAGTCATTTTTCCAGCGTTTATCAGACTTTCAGTTAGGGGAAATGTCAGTGAGCGTTCCGATTTCAGTTCCAGGGCGATTTGCCCAATTCGTCCTTGATATTTAGTCGTTTTCAGCCAATTTTTTGGATTTTTGAAAATTTCACTTTTTTGTGAAAATATCCACTAAATGAGGGAATAATATGTGTGAGGGTACCCCAGGAGAGTTCCAAATGTGTGTGGGTAGAATATATATCCCACGGGGGAAAAATTGAAAAAACTTGAAAACATTTTTTTTTTGGACTTAGTCATTTTTCCAGCGTTTATCAGACTTTCAGTTAGGGGAAATGTCAGTGAGCGTTCCGATTTCAGTTCCAGGGCGATTCGCCCAATTCGTCCTTGATATTTAGTCGTTTTCAGCCAATTTTTTGGATTTTTGAAAATTTCACTTTTTTGTGAAAATATCCACTAAATGAGGGAATAATATGTGTGAGGGTACCCCAGGAGAGTTCCAAATGTGTGTGGGCAGAATATATATCCCACGGGGGTAAAATTGAAAAAAGTAAAAAAAAAATTTTTTTTGGACTTAGTGATTTTTCTGGCGTTTATCAGACTTTCAGATAGGGGAAATGTCAGTGAGCATTCCGATTTCAGTTCCAGAGCAATTCGCCCAATGACTCCTTGTTATTTAGTCGTTTTCTGCCAATTTTCTGGATTTTTGAAAATTTCACTTTTTTGTGAAAATATCCACTAAATGAGGGAATAATATGTGTGAGGGTACCCCAGGAGAGTACCAAATGTGTGTGGGTAGAATATATATCCCATGGGGATAAAATTGAAATAGGTTTAAAAAAAATTTTTTTTGGACTTAGTCATTTTTCCGGCGTTTATCAGACTTTCAGATAGGGGAAATGTCAGTGAGCGCTCCGATTTCAGTTCCAGAGTGGTTTTCCCAATGAGTCCTTGTTATTTAGTCGTTTTCAGCCAATTTTTTGGATTTTTGAAAATTTCACTTTTTTGTGAAAATATCCACTAAATGAGGGAATAATATGTGTGAGGGTACCCCAGGAGAGTTCCAAATGTGTGTGGGTAGAATATATATCCCACGGGGGTAAAATTGAAAAAAGTTGAAAAAATTTTTTTGGGGACTTAGTCATTTTTCTGGCGTTTATCAGACTTTCAGATAGGGGAAATGTCAGTGAGCATTCCGATTTCAGTTCCAGACTGATTCACCCAATGAGTCCTTCATATTTAGTCGTTTTCAGCCAATTTTCTGGATTTTTTAAAATTTCAATTTTGTGAAAATATCCACTAAATGAGGGAATAATATGTGTGAGGGTACCCCAGGAGAGTTCCAAATGTGTGTGGGTAGAATATATATCCCACGGGAGTAAAATTGAAAAAAGTTTAAAAAAAAATTTTTTTGGACTTAGTCATTTTTCCGGCGTTTATCAGACTTTCAGATAGGGGAAATGTCAGTGAGCGTTCCGATTTCAATTCCAGAGTGATTCTCCCAATGAGTCCTTGTTATTTAGTCGTTTTCAGCCAATTTTCTGGATTTTTGAAAATTTCACTTTTTTGTGAAAATATCCACTAAATGAGGGAATAATATGTGTGAGGGTACCCCAGGAGAGTTCCAAATGTGTGTGGGTAGAATATATATCCCACGAGGGAAAAATTGAAAAAACTTGAAAACATTTTTTTTTTTGGACTTAGTCATTTTTCCAGCGTTTATCAGACTTTCAGTTAGGGGAAATGTCAGTGAGCGTTCTGATTTCAGTTCCAGGGCGATTCGCCCAATTCGTCCTTGATATTTAGTCGTTTTCAGCCAATTTTTTGGATTTTTGAAAATTTCACTTTTTTGTCAAAATATCCACTAAATGAGGGAATAACATGTGTGAGGGTACCCCAGGAGAGTTCCAAATGTGTGTGGGTAGAATATATATCCCACGGGGGTAAAATTGAAAAAAGTTTAAAAAAAAAATTTTTTGGACTTAGTCATTTCTCTGACGTTTATCAGACTTTCAGATATGGGAAATGTCAGTGAGCATTCCGATTTCAGTTCCAGACTGATTCACCCAATGAGTCCTTGATATTTAGTCGTTTTCAGCCAATTTTTTGGATTTTTGAAAATTTCACTTTTTTGTCAAAATATCCACTAAATGAGGGAATAATATGTGTGAGGGTACCCCAGGAGAGTTCCAAATGTGTGTGGGCAGAATATATATCCCACGGGGGTAAAATTGAAAAAAGTTGAAAAAAATTTTTTTTTGGACTTAGTCATTTTTCCGGCGTTTATCAGACTTTCAGATAGGGGAAATGTCAGTGAGCGCTCCGATTTCAGTTCCAGAGTGGTTTTCCCAATGAGTCCTTGTTATTTAGTCGTTTTCAGCCAGTTTTCTGGATTTTTGAAAATTTCACTTTTTTGTGAAAATATCCACTAAATGAGGGAATAATATGTGTGAGGGTACCCCAGGAGAGTTCCAAATGTGTGTGGGTAGAATATATATCCCACGGGGGAAAAATTTAAAAAACTTGAAAACATTTTTTTTTTGGACTTAGTCATTTTTCCAGCGTTTATCAGACTTTCAGTTAGGGGAAATGTCAGTGAGCGTTCCGATTTCAGTTCCAGGGCGATTCGCCCAATTCGTCCTTGATATTTAGTCGTTTTCAGCCAATTTTTTGGATTTTTGAAAATTTCACTTTTTTGTGAAAATATCCACTAAATGAGGGAATAATATGTGTGAGGGTACCCCAGGAGAGTTCCAAATGTGTGTGGGCAGAATATATATCCCACGGGGGTAAAATTGAAAAAAGTAAAAAAAAAATTTTTTTTGGACTTAGTGATTTTTCTGGCGTTTATCAGACTTTCAGATATGGGAAATGTCAGTGAGCATTCCGATTTCAGTTCCAGACTGATTCACCCAATGAGTCCTTGATATTTAGTCGTTTTCAGCCAATTTTTTGGATTTTTGAAAATTTCACTTTTTTGTCAAAATATCCACTAAATGAGGGAATAATATGTGTGAGGGTACCCCAGGAGAGTTCCAAATGTGTGTGGGCAGAATATATATCCCACGGGGGTAAAATTGAAAAAAGTAAAAAAAAAATTTTTTTTGGACTTAGTGATTTTTCTGGCGTTTATCAGACTTTCAGATAGGGGAAATGTCAGTGAGCATTCCGATTTCAGTTCCAGAGCAATTCGCCCAATGACTCCTTGTTATTTAGTCGTTTTCTGCCAATTTTCTGGATTTTTGAAAATTTTACTTTTTTGTGAAAATATCCACTAAATGAGGGAATAATATGTGTGAGGGTACCCCAGGAGAGTACCAAATGTGTATGGGTAGAATATATATCCCATGGGGATAAAATTGAAAAAGGTTTAAAAAAAATTTTTTTGGGACTTAGTCATTTTTCCGGCGTTTATCAGACTTTCAGATAGGGGAAATGTCAGTGAGCGCTCCGATTTCAGTTCCAGAGTGGTTTTCCCAATGAGTCCTTGTTATTTAGTCGTTTTCAGCCAATTTTTTGGATTTTTGAAAATTTCACTTTTTTGTGAAAATATCCACTAAATGAGGGAATAATATGTGTGAGGGTACCCCAGGAGAGTTCCAAATGTGTGTGGGTAGAATATATATCCCACGGGGGTAAAATTGAAAAAAGTTGAAAAAATTTTTTTGGGGACTTAGTCATTTTTCTGCCGTTTATCAGACTTTCAGATAGGGGAAATGTCAGTGAGCATTCCGATTTCAGTTCCAGACTGATTCACCCAATGAGTCCTTCATATTTAGTCGTTTTCAGCCAATTTTCTGGATTTTTTAAAATTTCAATTTTGTGAAAATATCCACTAAATGAGGGAATAATATGTGTGAGGGTACCCCAGGAGAGTTCCAAATGTGTGTGGGTAGAATATATATCCCACGGGAGTAAAATTGAAAAAAGTTGAAAAAAATTTTTTTTTGGACTTAGTCATTTTTCCGGCGTTTATCAGACTTTCAGATAGGGGAAATGTCAGTGAGCGCTCCGATTTCAGTTCCAGAGTGGTTTTCCCAATGAGTCCTTGTTATTTAGTCGTTTTCAGCCAGTTTTCTGGATTTTTGAAAATTTCACTTTTTTGTGAAAATATCCACTAAATGAGGGAATAATATGTGTGAGGGTACCCCAGGAGAGTTCCAAATGTGTGTGGGTAGAATATATATCCCACGGGGGTAAAATTGAAAAAAGTAAAAACAAAAATTTTTTTTGGACTTAGTGATTTTTCTGGCGTTTATCAGACTTTCAGATAGGGGAAATGTCAGTGAGCATTCCGTTTTCAGTTCCAGAGTGATTCACCCAATGAGTCCTTGATATTTTGTCGTTTTCAGCCAATTTTCTGGATTTTTGAAAATTTCACTTTTTTGTGAAAATATCCACTAAATGAGGGAATAATATGTGTGAGGGTACCCCAGGAGAGTTCCAAATGTGTGTGGGTAGAATAAATAAACCACGGGGGTAAAATTGAAAAAAGTTTAAAAAAAAAATTTTTTGGACTTAGTCATTTTTCCAGCGTTTATCAGACTTTCAGTTAGGGGAAATGTCAGTGAGCGTTCCGATTTCAGTTCCAGGGCGATTCGCCCAATTCGTCCTTGATATTTAGTCGTTTTCAGCCAATTTTTTGGATTTTTGAAAATTTCACTTTTTTGTGAAAATATCCACTAAATGAGGGAATAATATGTGTGAGGGTACCCCAGGAGAGTTCCAAATGTGTGTGGGTAGAATATATATCCCACGGGGGAAAAATTTAAAAAACTTGAAAACATTTTTTTTTTGGACTTAGTCATTTTTCCAGCGTTTATCAGACTTTCAGTTAGGGGAAATGTCAGTGAGTGTTCCGATTTCAGTTCCAGGGCGATTCGCCCAATTCGTCCTTGATATTTAGTCGTTTTCAGCCAATTTTTTGGATTTTTGAAAATTTCACTTTTTTGTGAAAATATCCACTAAATGAGGGAATAATATGTGTGAGGGTACCCCAGGAGAGTTCCAAATGTGTGTGGGCAGAATATATATCCCACGGGGGTAAAATTGAAAAAAGTAAAAAAAAAATTTTTTTTGGACTTAGTGATTTTTCTGGCGTTTATCAGACTTTCAGATATGGGAAATGTCAGTGAGCATTCCGATTTCAGTTCCAGACTGATTCACCCAATGAGTCCTTGATATTTAGTCGTTTTCAGCCAATTTTTTGGATTTTTGAAAATTTCACTTTTTTGTCAAAATATCCACTAAATGAGGGAATAATATGTGTGAGGGTACCCCAGGAGAGTTCCAAATGTGTGTGGGCAGAATATATATCCCACGGGGGTAAAATTGAAAAAAGTAAAAAAAAAATTTTTTTTGGACTTAATGATTTTTCTGGCGTTTATCAGACTTTCAGATAGGGGAAATGTCAGTGAGCATTCCGATTTCAGTTCCAGAGCAATTCGCCCAATGACTCCTTGTTATTTAGTCGTTTTCTGCCAATTTTCTGGATTTTTGAAAATTTTACTTTTTTGTGAAAATATCCACTAAATGAGGGAATAATATGTGTGAGGGTACCCCAGGAGAGTACCAAATGTGTATGGGTAGAATATATATCCCATGGGGATAAAATTGAAAAAGGTTTAAAAAAAATTTTTTTGGGACTTAGTCATTTTTCCGGCGTTTATCAGACTTTCAGATAGGGGAAATGTCAGTGAGCGCTCCGATTTCAGTTCCAGAGTGGTTTTCCCAATGAGTCCTTGTTATTTAGTCGTTTTCAGCCAATTTTTTGGATTTTTGAAAATTTCACTTTTTTGTGAAAATATCCACTAAATGAGGGAATAATATGTGTGAGGGTACCCCAGGAGAGTTCCAAATGTGTGTGGGTAGAATATATATCCCACGGGGATAAATTGAAAAAAGTTGAAAAAATTTTTTTGGGGACTTAGTCATTTTTCTGGCGTTTATCAGACTTTCAGATAGGGGAAATGTCAGTGAGCATTCCGATTTCAGTTCCAGACTGATTCACCCAATGAGTCCTTCATATTTAGTCGTTTTCAGCCAATTTTCTGGATTTTTTAAAATTTCAATTTTGTGAAAATATCCACTAAATGAGGGAATAATATGTGTGAGGGTACCCCAGGAGAGTTCCAAATGTGTGTGGGTAGAATATATATCCCACGGGAGTAAAATTGAAAAAAGTTTAAAAAAAAATTTTTTTGGACTTAGTCATTTTTCCGGCGTTTATCAGACTTTCAGATAGGGGAAATGTCAGTGAGCGTTCCGATTTCAATTCCAGAGTGATTCTCCCAATGAGTCCTTGTTATTTAGTCGTTTTCAGCCAATTTTCTGGATTTTTGAAAATTTCACTTTTTTGTGAAAATATCCACTAAATGAGGGAATAATATGTGTGAGGGTACCCCAGGAGAGTTCCAAATGTGTGTGGGTAGAATATATATCCCTCGAGGGAAAAATTGAAAAAACTTGAAAACATTTTTTTTTTGGACTTAGTCATTTTTCCAGCGTTTATCAGACTTTCAGTTAGGGGAAATGTCAGTGAGCGTTCCGATTTCAGTTCCAGGGCGATTCGCCCAATTCGTCCTTGATATTTAGTAGTTTTCAGCCAATTTTTTGGATTTTTGAAAATTTCACTTTTTTGTGAAAATATCCACTAAATGAGGGAATAATATGTGTGAGGGTACCCCAGGAGAGTTCCAAATGTGTGTGGGTAGAATATATATCCCACGGGGGTAAAATTGAAAAAAGTTGAAAAAAATTTTTTTGGGACTTAGTCATTTTTCTGGCGTTTATCAGACTTTCAGATAGGGGAAATGTCAGTGAGCATTCCGATTTCAGTTCCAGACTGATTCACCCAATGAGTCCTTAATATTTAGTCGTTTTCAGCCAATTTTTTGGATTTTTGAAAATTTCACTTTTTTGTCAAAATATCCACTAAATGAGGGAATAATATGTGTGAGGGTACCCCAGGAGAGTTCCAAATGTGTGTGGGCAGAATATATATCCCACGGGGGTAAAATTGAAAAAAGTTGAAAAAAAATTTTTTTTGGACTTAGTCATTTTTCTGGCGTTTATCAGACTTTCAGATAGGGGAAATGTCAGTGAGCATTCCGATTTCAGTTCCAGACTGATTCACCCAATGAGTCCTTGATATTTAGTCGTTTTCAGCCAATTTTTTGGATTTTTGAAAATTTCACTTTTTTGTGAAAATATCCACTAAATGAGGGAATAATATGTGTGAGGGTACCCCAGGAGAGTTCCAAATGTGTGTGGGTAGAATATATATCCCACGGGGGTAAAATTGAAAAAAGTTGAAAAAAAAATTTTTTTGGACTTAGTCATTTTTCTGCCGTTTATCAGACTTTCAGATAGGTGAAATGTCAGTGAGCATTACGATTTCAGTTCCAGAGTGATTCACCCAATGAGTCCTTGATATTTTGTCATTTTCAGCCAATTTTCTGGATTTTTGAAAATTTCACTTTTTTGTGAAAATATCCACTAAATGAGGGAATAATATGTGTGAGGGTACCCCAGGAGAGTTCCAAATGTGTGTGGGTAGAATATATATCCCACGGGGGTAAAATTGAAAAAAGTTTAAAAAAAAAATTTTTTGGACTTAGTCATTTTTCCAGCGTTTATCAGACTTTCAGTTAGGGGAAATGTCAGTGAGCATTCCGATTTCAGTTCCAGGGCGATTCGCCCAATTCGTCCTTGATATTTAGTCGTTTTCAGCCAATTTTTTGGATTTTTGAAAATTTCACTTTTTTGTCAAAATATCCACTAAATGAGGGAATAATATGTGTGAGGGTACCCCAGGAGAGTTCCAAATGTGTGTGGGCAGAATATATATCCCACGGGGGTAAAATTGAAAAAAGTAAAAAAAAAATTTTTTTTGGACTTAGTGATTTTTCTGGCGTTGATCAGACTTTCAGATAGGGGAAATGTCAGTGAGCGCTCCGATTTCAGTTCCAGAGTGGTTTTCCCAATGAGTCCTTGTTATTTAGTAGTTTTCAGCCAATTTTTTGGATTTTTGAAAATTTCACTTTTTTGTGAAAATATCCACTAAATGAGGGAATAATATGTGTGAGGGTACCCCAGGAGAGTTCCAAATGTGTGTGGATAGAATATATATCCCACGGGGGTAAAATTGAAAAAAGTTGAAAAAATTTTTTTTGGGACTTAGTCATTTTTCTGGCGTTTATCAGACTTTCAGATATGGGAAATGTCAGTGAGCATTCCGATTTCAGTTCCAGACTGATTCACCCAATGAGTCCTTGATATTTAGTCGTTTTCAGCCAATTTTTTGGATTTTTGAAAATTTCACTTTTTTGTCAAAATATCCACTAAATGAGGGAATAATATGTGTGAGGGTACCCCAGGAGAGTTCCAAATGTGTGTGGGTAGAATATATATCCCTCGAGGGAAAAATTGAAAAAACTTGAAAACATTTTTTTTTTGGACTTAGTCATTTTTCCAGCGTTTATCAGACTTTCAGTTAGGGGAAATGTCAGTGAGCGTTCCGATTTCAGTTCCAGGGCGATTCGCCCAATTCGTCCTTGATATTTAGTAGTTTTCAGCCAATTTTTTGGATTTTTGAAAATTTCACTTTTTTGTGAAAATATCCACTAAATGAGGGAATAATATGTGTGAGGGTACCCCAGGAGAGTTCCAAATGTGTGTGGGTAGAATATATATCCCACGGGGGTAAAATTGAAAAAAGTTGAAAAAAATTTTTTTGGGACTTAGTCATTTTTCTGGCGTTTATCAGACTTTCAGATAGGGGAAATGTCAGTGAGCATTCCGATTTCAGTTCCAGACTGATTCACCCAATGAGTCCTTAATATTTAGTCGTTTTCAGCCAATTTTTTGGATTTTTGAAAATTTCACTTTTTTGTCAAAATATCCACTAAATGAGGGAATAATATGTGTGAGGGTACCCCAGGAGAGTTCCAAATGTGTGTGGGCAGAATATATATCCCACGGTGGTAAAATTGAAAAAAGTTGAAAAAAAATTTTTTTTGGACTTAGTCATTTTTCTGGCGTTTATCAGACTTTCAGATAGGGGAAATGTCAGTGAGCATTCCGATTTCAGTTCCAGACTGATTCACCCAATGAGTCCTTGATATTTAGTCGTTTTCAGCCAATTTTTTGGATTTTTGAAAATTTCACTTTTTTGTGAAAATATCCACTAAATGAGGGAATAATATGTGTGAGGGTACCCCAGGAGAGTTCCAAATGTGTGTGGGTAGAATATATATCCCACGGGGGTAAAATTGAAAAAAGTTGAAAAAAAAATTTTTTTGGACTTAGTCATTTTTCTGCCGTTTATCAGACTTTCAGATAGGTGAAATGTCAGTGAGCATTACGATTTCAGTTCCAGAGTGATTCACCCAATGAGTCCTTGATATTTTGTCATTTTCAGCCAATTTTCTGGATTTTTGAAAATTTCACTTTTTTGTGAAAATATCCACTAAATGAGGGAATAATATGTGTGAGGGTACCCCAGGAGAGTTCCAAATGTGTGTGGGTAGAATATATATCCCACGGGGGTAAAATTGAAAAAAGTTTAAAAAAAAAATTTTTTGTACTTAGTCATTTTTCCAGCGTTTATCAGACTTTCAGTTAGGGGAAATGTCAGTGAGCATTCCGATTTCAGTTCCAGGGCGATTCGCCCAATTCGTCCTTGATATTTAGTCGTTTTCAGCCAATTTTTTGGATTTTTGAAAATTTCACTTTTTTGTCAAAATATCCACTAAATGAGGGAATAATATGTGTGAGGGTACCCCAGGAGAGTTCCAAATGTGTGTGGGCAGAATATATATCCCACGGGGGTAAAATTGAAAAAAGTAAAAAAAAAATTTTTTTTGGACTTAGTGATTTTTCTGGCGTTGATCAGACTTTCAGATAGGGGAAATGTCAGTGAGCGCTCCGATTTCAGTTCCAGAGTGGTTTTCCCAATGAGTCCTTGTTATTTAGTAGTTTTCAGCCAATTTTTTGGATTTTTGAAAATTTCACTTTTTTGTGAAAATATCCACTAAATGAGGGAATAATATGTGTGAGGGTACCCCAGGAGAGTTCCAAATGTGTGTGGATAGAATATATATCCCACGGGGGTAAAATTGAAAAAAGTTGAAAAAATTTTTTTTGGGACTTAGTCATTTTTCTGGCGTTTATCAGACTTTCAGATATGGGAAATGTCAGTGAGCATTCCGATTTCAGTTCCAGACTGATTCACCCAATGAGTCCTTGATATTTAGTCGTTTTCAGCCAATTTTTTGGATTTTTGAAAATTTCACTTTTTTGTCAAAATATCCACTAAATGAGGGAATAATATGTGTGAGGGTACCCCAGGAGAGTTCCAAATGTGTGTGGGCAGAATATATATCCCACGGGGGTAAAATTGAAAAAAGTTGAAAAAAATTTTTTTTTGGACTTAGTCATTTTTCCGGCGTTTATCAGACTTTCAGATAGGGGAAATGTCAGTGAGCGCTCCGATTTCAGTTCCAGAGTGGTTTTCCCAATGAGTCCTTGTTATTTAGTCGTTTTCAGCCAGTTTTCTGGATTTTTGAAAATTTCACTTTTTTGTGAAAATATCCACTAAATGAGGGAATAATATGTGTGAGGGTACCCCAGGAGAGTTCCAAATGTGTGTGGGTAGAATATATATCCCACGGGGGTAAAATTGAAAAAAGTTGAAAAAAAATTTTTTTTGGACTTAGTCATTTTTTTGGCGTTTATCAGACTTTCAGATAGGGGAAATGTCAGTGAGCATTCCGATTTCAGTTCCAGACTGATTCATCCAATGAGTCCTTGATATTTAGTCGTTTTCAGCCAATTTTTTGGATTTTTGAAAATTTCACTTTTTTGTCAAAATATCCACTAAATGAGGGAATAATATGTGTGAGGGTACCCCAGGAGAGTTCCAAATGTGTGTGGGCAGAATATATATCCCACGGGGGTAAAATTGAAAAAAGTTGAAAAAAAATTTTTTTTGGACTTAGTCATTTTTCTGGCGTTTATCAGACTTTCAGATAGGGGAAATGTCAGTGAGCATTCCGATTTCAGTTCCAGACTGATTCACCCATTGAGTCCTTGATATTTAGTCGTTTTCAGCCAATTTTTTGGATTTTTGAAAATTTCACTTTTTTGTGAAAATATCCACTAAATGAGGGAATAATATGTGTGAGGGTACCCCAGGAGAGTTCCAAATGTGTGTGGGTAGAATATATATCCCACGGGGGTAAAATTGAAAAAAGTTGAAAAAAAAATTTTTTTGGACTTAGTCATTTTTCTGCCGTTTATCAGACTTTCAGATAGGTGAAATGTCAGTGAGCATTACGATTTCAGTTCCAGAGTGATTCACCCAATGAGTCCTTGATATTTTGTTGTTTTCAGCCAATTTTCTGGATTTTTGAAAATTTCACTTTTTTGTGAAAATATCCACTAAATGAGGGAATAATATGTGTGAGGGTACCCCAGGAGAGTTCCAAATGTGTGTGGGTAGAATAAATATCCCACGGGGGTAAAATTGAAAAAAGTTTAAAAAAAAAATTTTTTGGACTTAGTCATTTTTCCAGCGTTTATCAGACTTTCAGTTAGGGGAAATGTCAGTGAGCGTTCTGATTTCAGTTCCAGGGCGATTCGCCCAATTCGTCCTTGATATTTAGTCGTTTTCAGCCAATTTTTTGGATTTTTGAAAATTTCACTTTTTTGTGAAAATATCCACTAAATGAGGGAATAATATGTGTGAGGGTACCCCAGGAGAGTTCCAAATGTGTGTGGGCAGAATATATATCCCACGGGGGTAAAATTGAAAAAAGTAAAAAAAAAATTTTTTTTGGACTTAGTGATTTTTCTGGCGTTTATCAGACTTTCAGATATGGGAAATGTCAGTGAGCATTCCGATTTCAGTTCCAGACTGATTCACCCAATGAGTCCTTGATATTTAGTCGCTTTCAGCCAATTTTTTGGATTTTTGAAAATTTCACTTTTTTGTCAAAATATCCACTAAATGAGGGAATAATATGTGTGAGGGTACCCCAGGAGAGTTCCAAATGTGTGTGGGCAGAATATATATCCCACGGGGGTAAAATTGAAAAAAGTAAAAAAAAAATTTTTTTTGGACTTAGTGATTTTTCTGGCGTTTATCAGACTTTCAGATAGGGGAAATGTCAGTGAGCATTCCGATTTCAGTTCCAGAGCAATTCGCCCAATGACTCCTTGTTATTTAGTCGTTTTCTGCCAATTTTCTGGATTTTTGAAAATTTTACTTTTTTGTGAAAATATCCACTAAATGAGGGAATAATATGTGTGAGGGTACCCCAGGAGAGTACCAAATGTGTATGGGTAGAATATATATCCCATGGGGATAAAATTGAAAAAGGTTTAAAAAAAATTTTTTTGGGACTTAGTCATTTTTCCGGCGTTTATCAGACTTTCAGATAGGGGAAATGTCAGTGAGCGCTCCGATTTCAGTTCCAGAGTGGTTTTCCCAATGAGTCCTTGTTATTTAGTCGTTTTCAGCCAATTTTTTGGATTTTTGAAAATTTCACTTTTTTGTGAAAATATCCACTAAATGAGGGAATAATATGTGTGAGGGTACCCCAGGAGAGTTCCAAATGTGTGTGGGTAGAATATATATCCCACGGGGGTAAAATTGAAAAAAGTTGAAAAAATTTTTTTGGGGACTTAGTCATTTTTCTGGCGTTTATCAGACTTTCAGATAGGGGAAATGTCAGTGAGCATTCCGATTTCAGTTCCAGACTGATTCACCCAATGAGTCCTTCATATTTAGTCGTTTTCAGCCAATTTTCTGGATTTTTTAAAATTTCAATTTTGTGAAAATATCCACTAAATGAGGGAATAATATGTGTGAGGGTACCCCAGGAGAGTTCCAAATGTGTGTGGGTAGAATATATATCCCACGGGAGTAAAATTGAAAAAAGTTTAAAAAAAAATTTTTTTGGACTTAGTCATTTTTCCGGCGTTTATCAGACTTTCAGATAGGGGAAATGTCAGTGAGCGTTCCGATTTCAATTCCAGAGTGATTCTCCCAATGAGTCCTTGTTATTTAGTCGTTTTCAGCCAATTTTCTGGATTTTTGAAAATTTCACTTTTTTGTGAAAATATCCACTAAATGAGGGAATAATATGTGTGAGGGTACCCCAGGAGAGTTCCAAATGTGTGTGGGTAGAATATATATCCCACGGGGGTAAAATTGAAAAAAGTTGAAAAAAAAATTTTTTTGGACTTAGTCATTTTTCTGCCGTTTATCAGACTTTCAGATAGGTGAAATGTCAGTGAGCATTACGATTTCAGTTCCAGTGTGATTCACCCAATGAGTCCTTGATATTTTGTCATTTTCAGCCAATTTTCTGGATTTTTGAAAATTTCACTTTTTTGTGAAAATATCCACTAAATGAGGGAATAATATGTGTGAGGGTACCCCAGGAGAGTTCCAAATGTGTGTGGGTAGAATATATATCCCACGGGGGTAAAATTGAAAAAAGTTTAAAAAAAAAATTTTTTGGACTTACTCATTTTTCCAGCGTTTATCAGACTTTCAGTTAGGGGAAATGTCAGTGAGCGTTCCGATTTCAGTTCCAGGGCGATTCGCCCAATTCGTCCTTGATATTTAGTCGTTTTCAGCCAATTTTTTGGATTTTTGAAAATTTCACTTTTTTGTCAAAATATCCACTAAATGAGGGAATAATATGTGTGAGGGTACCCCAGGAGAGTTCCAAATGTGTGTGGATAGAATATATATCCCACGGGGGTAAAATTGAAAAAAGTTGAAAAAAATTTTTTTTTGGACTTAGTCATTTTTCCGGCGTTTATCAGACTTTCAGATAGGGGAAATGTCAGTGAGCGCTCCGATTTCAGTTCCAGAGTGGTTTTCCCAATGAGTCCTTGTTATTTAGTCGTTTTCAGCCAGTTTTCTGGATTTTTGAAAATTTCACTTTTTTGTGAAAATATCCACTAAATGAGGGAATAATATGTGTGAGGGTACCCCAGGAGAGTTCCAAATGTGTGTGGGTAGAATATATATCCCACGGGGGTAAAATTGAAAAAAGTTGAAAAAAAATTTTTTTTGGACTTAGTCATTTTTTTGGCGTTTATCAGACTTTCAGATAGGGGAAATGTCAGTGAGCATTCCGATTTCAGTTCCAGACTGATTCATCCAATGAGTCCTTGATATTTAGTCGTTTTCAGCCAATTTTTTGGATTTTTGAAAATTTCACTTTTTTGTCAAAATATCCACTAAATGAGGGAATAATATGTGTGAGGGTACCCCAGGAGAGTTCCAAATGTGTGTGGGCAGAATATATATCCCACGGGGGTAAAATTGAAAAAAGTTGAAAAAAAATTTTTTTTGGACTTAGTCATTTTTCTGGCGTTTATCAGACTTTCAGATAGGGGAAATGTCAGTGAGCATTCCGATTTCAGTTCCAGACTGATTCACCCATTGAGTCCTTGATATTTAGTCGTTTTCAGCCAATTTTTTGGATTTTTGAAAATTTCACTTTTTTGTGAAAATATCCACTAAATGAGGGAATAATATGTGTGAGGGTACCCCAGGAGAGTTCCAAATGTGTGTGGGTAGAATATATATCCCACGGGGGTAAAATTGAAAAAAGTTTAAAAAAAAAATTTTTTGGACTTACTCATTTTTCCAGCGTTTATCAGACTTTCAGTTAGGGGAAATGTCAGTGAGCGTTCCGATTTCAGTTCCAGGGCGATTCGCCCAATTCGTCCTTGATATTTAGTCGTTTTCAGCCAATTTTTTGGATTTTTGAAAATTTCACTTTTTTGTCAAAATATCCACTAAATGAGGGAATAATATGTGTGAGGGTACCCCAGGAGAGTTCCAAATGTGTGTGGATAGAATATATATCCCACGGGGGTAAAATTGAAAAAAGTTGAAAAAAAATTTTTTTTGGACTTAGTCATTTTTTTGGCGTTTATCAGACTTTCAGATAGGGGAAATGTCAGTGAGCATTCCGATTTCAGTTCCAGACTGATTCACCCAATGAGTCCTTGATATTTAGTCGTTTTCAGCCAATTTTTTGGATTTTTGAAAATTTCACTTTTTTGTGAAAATATCCACTAAATGAGGGAATAATATGTGTGAGGGTACCCCAGGAGAGTTCCAAATGTGTGTGGGTAGAATATATATCCCACGGGGGTAAAATTGAAAAAAGTTGAAAAAAAAATTTTTTTGGACTTAGTCATTTTTCTGCCGTTTATCAGACTTTCAGATAGGTGAAATGTCAGTGAGCATTACGATTTCAGTTCCAGAGTGATTCACCCAATGAGTCCTTGATATTTTGTCGTTTTCAGCCAATTTTCTGGATTTTTGAAAATTTCACTTTTTTGTGAAAATATCCACTAAATGAGGGAATAATATGTGTGAGGGTACCCCAGGAGAGTTCCAAATGTGTGTGGGTAGAATATATATCCCACGGGGGTAAAATTGAAAAAAGTTTAAAAAAAAAATTTTTTGGACTTAGTCATTTTTCCAGCGTTTATCAGACTTTCAGTTAGGGGAAATGTCAGTGAGCGTTCCGATTTCAGTTCCAGGGCGATTCGCCCAATTCGTCCTTGATATTTAGTCGTTTTCAGCCAATTTTTTGGATTTTTGAAAATTTCACTTTTTTGTGAAAATATCCACTAAATGAGGGAATAATATGTGTGAGGGTACCCCAGGAGAGTTCCAAATGTGTGTGGGTAGAATATATATCCCACGGGGGAAAAATTGAAAAAACTTGAAAACATTTTTTTTTTGGACTTAGTCATTTTTCCAGCGTTTATCAGACTTTCAGATATGGGAAATGTCAGTGAGCATTCCGATTTCAGATCCAGAATGATTCACCCAATGAGTCCTTGATATTTAGTCGTTTTCAGCCAATTTTTTGGATTTTTGAAAATTTCACTTTTTTGTGAAAATATCCACTAAATGAGGGAATAATATGTGTGAGGGTACCCCAGGAGAGTTCCAAATGTGTGTGGGTAGAATATATATCCCACGGGGGTAAAATTGAAAAAAGTTGAAAAAAAAATTTTTTTGGACTTAGTCATTTTTCTGCCGTTTATCAGACTTTCAGATAGGTGAAATGTCAGTGAGCATTACGATTTCAGTTCCAGAGTGATTCACCCAATGAGTCCTTGATATTTTGTGGTTTTCAGCCAATTTTCTGGATTTTTGAAAATTTCACTTTTTTGTGAAAATATCCACTAAATGAGGGAATAATATGTGTGAGGGTACCCCAGGAGAGTTCCAAATGTGTGTGGGTAGAATATATATCCCACGGGGGTAAAATTGAAAAAAGTTTAAAAAAAAAATTTTTTGGACTGTCATTTTTCCAGCGTTTATCAGACTTTCAGTTAGGGGAAATGTCAGTGAGCGTTCCGATTTCAGTTCCAGGGCGATTCGCCCAATTCGTCCTTAATATTTAGTCGTTTTCAGCCAATTTTTTGGATTTTTGAAAATTTCACTTTTTTGTGAAAATATCCACTAAATGAGGGAATAATATGTGTGAGGGTACCCCAGGAGAGTTCCAAATGTGTGTGGGTAGAATATATATCCCACGGGGGAAAAATTGAAAAAACTTGAAAACATTTTTTTTTTGGACTTAGTCATTTTTCCAGCGTTTATCAGACTTTCAGATATGGGAAATGTCAGTGAGCATTCCGATTTCAGATCCAGAATGATTCACCCAATGAGTCCTTGATATTTAGTCGTTTTCAGCCAATTTTTTGGATTTTTGAAAATTTCACTTTTTTGTCAAAATATCCACTAAATGAGGGAATAATATGTGTGAGGGTACCCCAGGAGAGTTCCAAATGTGTGTGGGCAGAATATATATCCCACGGGGGTAAAATTGAAAAAAGTAAAAAAAAAATTTTTTTTGGACTTAGTGATTTTTCTGGCGTTTATCAGACTTTCAGATAGGGGAAATGTCAGTGAGCATTACGATTTCAGTTCCAGAGTGATTCACCCAATGAGTCCTTGATATTTTGTGGTTTTCAGCCAATTTTCTGGATTTTTGAAAATTTCACTTTTTTGTGAAAATATCCACTAAATGAGGGAATAATATGTGTGAGGGTACCCCAGGAGAGTTCCAAATGTGTGTGGGTAGAATATATATCCCACGGGGGTAAAATTGAAAAAAGTTGAAAAAAAAATTTTTTTGGACTTAGTCATTTTTCTGCCGTTTATCAGACTTTCAGATAGGTGAAATGTCAGTGAGCATTACGATTTCAGTTCCAGAGTGATTCACCCAATGAGTCCTTGATATTTTGTCGTTTTCAGCCAATTTTCTGGATTTTTGAAAATTTCACTTTTTTGTGAAAATATCCACTAAATGAGGGAATAATATGTGTGAGGGTACCCCAGGAGAGTTCCAAATGTGTGTGGGTAGAATATATATCCCACGGGGGTAAAATTTAAAAAGTTTAAAAAAAAAATTTTTTGGACTTAGTCATTTTACCAGCGTTTATCAGACTTTCAGTTAGGGGAAATGTCAGTGAGCGTTCCGATTTCAGTTCCAGGCGATTCGCCCAATTCGTCCTTGATATTTAGTCGTTTTCAGCCAATTTTTTGGATTTTTGAAAATTTCACTTTTTTGTGAAAATATCCACTAAATGAGGGAATAATATGTGTGAGGGTACCCCAGGAGAGTTCCAAATGTGTGTGGGTAGAATATATATCCCACGGGGGAAAAATTGAAAAAACTTAAAAACATTTTTTTTTTGGACTTAGTCATTTTTCCAGCGTTTATCAGACTTTCAGATATGGGAAATGTCAGTGAGCATTCCGATTTCAGATCCAGAATGATTCACCCAATGAGTCCTTGATATTTAGTCGTTTTCAGCCAATTTTTTGGATTTTTGAAAATTTCACTTTTTTGTCAAAATATCCACTAAATGAGGGAATAATATGTGTGAGGGTACCCCAGGAGAGTTCCAAATGTGTGTGGGCAGAATATATATCCCACGGGGGTAAAATTGAAAAAAGTAAAAAAAAAATTTTTTTTGGACTTAGTGATTTTTCTGGCGTTTATCAGACTTTCAGATAGGGGAAATGTCAGTGAGCATTCCGATTTCAGTTCCAGAGCAATTCGCCCAATGACTCCTTGTTATTTAGTCGTTTTCTGCCAATTTTCTGGATTTTTGAAAATTTCACTTTTTTGTGAAAATATCCACTAAATGAGGGAATAATATGTGTGAGGGTACCCCAGGAGAGTTCCAAATGTGTGTGGGTAGAATATATATCCCATGGGGATAAAATTGAAAAAGGTTTAAAAAAAATTTTTTTTGGACTTAGTCATTTTTCCGGCGTTTATCAGACTTTCAGATAGGGGAAATGTCAGTGAGCGCTCCGATTTCAGTTCCAGAGTGGTTTTCCCAATGAGTCCTTGTTATTTAGTCGTTTTCAGCCAATTTTTTGGATTTTTGAAAATTTCACTTTTTTGTGAAAATATCCACTAAATGAGGGAATAATATGTGTGAGGGTACCCCAGGAGAGTTCCAAATGTGTGTGGGTAGAATATATATCCCACGGGGGTAAAATTGAAAAAAGTTGAAAAAATTTTTTTGGGGACTTAGTCATTTTTCTGGCGTTTATCAGACTTTCAGTTAGGGGAAATGTCAGTGAGCGTTCCGATTTCAGTTCCAGGGCGATTCGCCCAATTCGTCCTTGATATTTAGTCGTTTTCAGCCAATTTTTTTGATTTTTGAAAATTTCACTTTTTTGTGAAAATATCCACTAAATGAGGGAATAATATGTGTGAGGGTACCCCAGGAGAGTTCCAAATGTGTGTGGGTAGAATATATATCGCACGGGGGTAAAATTGAAAAAAGTTGAAAAAAAAATTTTTTTGGACTTAGTCATTTTTCTGCCGTTTATCAGACTTTCAGATAGGTGAAATGTCAGTGAGCATTACGATTTCAGTTCCAGAGTGATTCACCCAATGAGTCCTTGATATTTTGTGGTTTTCAGCCAATTTTCTGGATTTTTGAAAATTTCACTTTTTTGTGAAAATATCCACTAAATGAGGGAATAATATGTGTGAGGGTACCCCAGGAGAGTTCCAAATGTGTGTGGGTAGAATATATATCCCACGGGGGTAAAATTGAAAAAAGTTTAAAAAAAAAATTTTTTGGACTTAGTCATTTTTCCAGCGTTTATCAGACTTTCAGTTAGGGGAAATGTCAGTGAGCGTTCCGATTTCAGTTCCAGGGCGATTCGCCCAATTCGTCCTTGATATTTAGTCGTTTTCAGCCAATTTTTTGGATTTTTGAAAATTTCACTTTTTTGTGAAAATATGCACTAAATGAGGGAATAATATGTGTGAGGGTACCCCAGGAGAGTTCCAAATGTGTGTGGGTAGAATATATATCCCACGGGGGAAAATTTGAAAAAACTTGAAAACATTTTTTTTTTGGACTTAGTCATTTTTCCAGCGTTTATCAGACTTTCAGATATGGGAAATGTCAGTGAGCATTCCGATTTCAGATCCAGACTGATTCACGCAATGAGTCCTTGATATTTAGTCGTTTTCAGCCAATTTTTTGGATTTTTGAAAATTTCACTTTTTTGTCAAAATATCCACTAAATGAGGGAATAATATGTGTGAGGGTACCCCAGGAGAGTTCCAAATGTGTGTGGGCAGAATATATATCCCACGGGGGTAAAATTGAAAAAAGTAAAAAAAAAATTTTTTTTGGACTTAGTGATTTTTCTGGCGTTTATCAGACTTTCAGATAGGGGAAATGTCAGTGAGCATTCCGATTTCAGTTCCAGAGCAATTCGCCCAATGACTCCTTGTTATTTAGTCGTTTTCTGCCAATTTTCTGGATTTTTGAAAATTTCACTTTTTTGTGAAAATATCCACTAAATGAGGGAATAATATGTGTGAGGGTACCCCAGGAGAGTTCCAAATGTGTGTGGGTAGAATATATATCCCATGGGGATAAAATTGAAAAAGGTTTAAAAAAAATTTTTTTTGGACTTAGTCATTTTTCCGGCGTTTATCAGACTTTCAGATAGGGGAAATGTCAGTGAGCGCTCCGATTTCAGTTCCAGAGTGGTTTTCCCAATGAGTCCTTGTTATTTAGTCGTTTTCAGCCAATTTTTTGGATTTTTGAAAATTTCACTTTTTTGTGAAAATATCCACTAAATGAGGGAATAATATGTGTGAGGGTACCCCAGGAGAGTTCCAAATGTGTGTGGGTAGAATATATATCCCACGGGGGTAAAATTGAAAAAAGTTGAAAAAATTTTTTTGGGGACTTAGTCATTTTTCTGGCGTTTATCAGACTTTCAGATAGGGGAAATGTCAGTGAGCATTCCGATTTCAGTTCCAGACTGATTCACCCAATGAGTCCTTCATATTTAGTCGTTTTCAGCCAATTTTCTGGATTTTTTAAAATTTCAATTTTGTGAAAATATCCACTAAATGAGGGAATAATATGTGTGAGGGTACCCCAGGAGAGTTCCAAATGTGTGTGGGTAGAATATATATCCCACGGGGGTAAAATTGAAAAAAGTTTAAAAAAAAATTTTTTTGGACTTAGTCATTTTTCCGGCGTTTATCAGACTTTCAGATAGGGGAAATGTCAGTGAGCGTTCCGATTTCAATTCCAGAGTGATTCTCCCAATGAGTCCTTGTTATTTAGTCGTTTTCAGCCAATTTTCTGGATTTTTGAAAATTTCACTTTTTTGTGAAAATATCCACTAAATGAGGGAATAATATGTGTGAGGGTACCCCAGGAGAGTTCCAAATGTGTGTGGGTAGAATATATATCCCACGGGGGAAAAATTGAAAAAACTTGAAAACATTTTTTTTTTGGACTTAGTCATTTTTCCAGCGTTTATCAGACTTTCAGTTAGGGGAAATGTCAGTGAGCGTTCCGATTTCAGTTCCAGGGCGATTCGCCCAATTCGTCCTTGATATTTAGTAGTTTTCAGCCAATTTTTTGGATTTTTGAAAATTTCACTTTTTTGTGAAAATATCCACTAAATGAGGGAATAATATGTGTGAGGGTACCCCAGGAGAGTTCCAAATGTGTGTGGGTAGAATATATATCCCACGGGGGTAAAATTGAAAAAAGTTGAAAAAAATTTTTTTGGGACTTAGTCATTTTTCTGGCGTTTATCAGACTTTCAGATAGGGGAAATGTCAGTGAGCATTCCGATTTCAGTTCCAGACTGATTCACCCAATGAGTCCTTAATATTTAGTCATTTTCAGCCAATTTTTTGGATTTTTGAAAATTTCACTTTTTTGTCAAAATATCCACTAAATGAGGGAATAATATGTGTGAGGGTACCCCAGGAGAGTTCCAAATGTGTGTGGGCAGAATATATATCCCACGGGGGTAAAATTGAAAAAAGTTGAAAAAAAATTTTTTTTGGACTTAGTCATTTTTCTGGCGTTTATCAGACTTTCAGATAGGGGAAATGTCAGTGAGCATTCCGATTTCAGTTCCAGACTGATTCACCCAATGAGTCCTTGATATTTAGTCGTTTTCAGCCAATTTTTTGGATTTTTGAAAATTTCACTTTTTTGTGAAAATATCCACTAAATGAGGGAATAATATGTGTGAGGGTACCCCAGGAGAGTTTCAAATGTGTGTGGGTAGAATATATATCCCACGGGGGTAAAATTGAAAAAAGTTGAAAAAAAAATTTTTTTGGACTTAGTCATTTTTCTGCCGTTTATCAGACTTTCAGATAGGTGAAATGTCAGTGAGCATTACGATTTCAGTTCCAGAGTGATTCACCCAATGAGTCCTTGATATTTTGTCGTTTTCAGCCAATTTTCTGGATTTTTGAAAATTTCACTTTTTTGTGAAAATATCCACTAAATGAGGGAATAATATGTGTGAGGGTACCCCAGGAGAGTTCCAAATGTGTGTGGGTAGAATATATATCCCACGGGGGTAAAATTGAAAAAAGTTTAAAAAAAAAATTTTTTGGACTTAGTCATTTTTCCAGCGTTTATCAGACTTTCAGTTAGGGGAAATGTCAGTGAGCGTTCCGATTTCAGTTCCAGGGCGATTCGCCCAATTCGTCCTTGATATTTAGTCGTTTTCAGCCAATTTTTTGGATTTTTGAAAATTTCACTTTTTTGTGAAAATATCCACTAAATGAGGGAATAATATGTGTGAGGGTACCCCAGGAGAGTTCCAAATGTGTGTGGGTAGAATATATATCCCACGGAGGAAAAATTGAAAAAACTTGAAAACATTTTTTTTTTGGACTTAGTCATTTTTCCAGCGTTTATCAGACTTTCAGTTAGGGGAAATGTCAGTGAGCGTTCCGATTTCAGTTCCAGGGCGATTCGCCCAATTCGTCCTTGATATTTAGTCGTTTTCAGCCAATTTTTTGGATTTTTGAAAATTTCACTTTTTTGTCAAAATATCCACTAAATGAGGGAATAATATGTGTGAGGGTACCCCAGGAGAGTTCCAAATGTGTGTGGGCAGAATATATATCCCACGGGGGTAAAATTGAAAAAAGTAAAAAAAAAATTTTTTTTGGACTTAGTGATTTTTCTGGCGTTTATCAGACTTTCAGATAGGGGAAATGTCAGTGAGCGCTCCGATTTCAGTTCCAGAGTGGTTTTCCCAATGAGTCCTTGATATTTAGTCGTTTTCAGCCAATTTTTTGGATTTTTGAAAATTTCACTTTTTTGTGAAAATATCCACTAAATGAGGGAATAATATGTGTGAGGGTACCCCAGGAGAGTTCCAAATGTGTGTGGGTAGAATATATATCCCACGGGGGTAAAATTGAAAAAAGTTGAAAAAAATTTTTTTTTGGACTTAGTCATTTTTTTGGCGTTTATCAGACTTTCAGATAGGGGAAATGTCAGTGAGCATTCCGATTTCAGTTCCAGAGCGATTCGCCCAATGACTCCTTGTTATTTAGTCATTTTCAGCCAATTTTCTGGATTTTTGAAAATTTCACTTTTTTGTGAAAATATCCACTAAATGAGGGAATAATATGTGTGATGGTATCCCAGGAGAGTTCCAATTGTGTGTGGGTAGAATATATATCACACGGGTAAAATTGAAAAAAAATTTTTTTTGGCTTAGTGATTTTTCAACCGTTTATCAGACTTTCAGATAGGGGAAATGTCAGTGAGCGTTCCGATTTCAGTTCCAGAGCGATTCGCCCAATGACTCCTTGTTATTTAGTCGTTTTCAGCCAATTTTCTGAATTTTTGAAAATTTCACTTTTTTGTGAAAATATCCACTAAATGAGGGAATAATATGTGTGATGGTATCCCAGGGGAGTTCCAAATGTGTGTGGGTAGAATATATATCCCACATGGAAAAAATTGAAAAAAGTTGAAAACATTTTTTTTTTGGACTTAGTCATTTTTCCAGCGTTTATCAGACTTTCAGTTAGGGGAAATGTCAGTGAGCGTTCCGATTTCAGTTCCAGAGCGATTCGCCCAATGAGTCCTTGATATTTTGTCGTTTTCAGCCAATTTTCTGGATTTTTGAAAATTTCACTTTTTTGTGAAAATATCCACTAAATGAGGGAATAATATGTGTGAGAGTACCCCAGGAGAGTTCCAAATGTGTGTGGTTAGAATATATATCCCACGGGGGTAAAATTGAAAAAAGTAAAAAAAAAATTTTTTTGGGACTTATTGATTTTTCTGGCGTTTATCAGACTTTCAGATAGGGGAAATGTCAGTGAGCGTTCCGATTTCAGTTCCAGAGCGATTGCCCAATGACTCCTTGTTATTTAGTCGTTTTCAGCCAATTTTCTGGATTTTTGAAAATTTCACTTTTTTGTGAAAATATCCACTAAATGAGGGAATAATATGTGTGATGGTATCCCAGGAGAGTTCCAAATGTGTGTGGGTAGAATATATATCCCACGGGTGAAAAATTGAAAAAAGTTGAAAACATTTTTTTTTTGGACTTAGTCATTTTTCCAGCGTTTATCAGACTTTCAGTTAGGGGAAATGTCAGTGAGCGTTCCGATTTCAGTTCCAGAGCGATTCGCCCAATGAGTCCTTGATATTTTGTCGTTTTCAGCCAATTTTCTGGATTTTTGAAAATTTCACTTTTTTTGTGAAAATATCCAATAAATGAGGGAATAATATGTGTGAGGGTACCCCAGGAGAGTTCCAAATGTGTGTGGGTAGAATATATATCACACGGGTAAAATTGAAAAAAATTTTTTTTTGGACTTAGTCATTTTTCTGGCGTTTATCAGACTTTCAGATAGGGGAAATGTCAGTGAGCACTCCGATTTCAGTTCCAGACTGATTCACCCAATGAGTCCTTGATATTTAGTCGTTTTCAGCCAATTTTTTGGATTTTTGAAAATTTCACTTTTTTGTGAAAATATCCACTAAATGAGGGAATAATATGTGTGAGGGTACCCCAGGAGAGTTCCAAATGTGTGTGGGTAGAATATATATCCCACGGGGGTAAAATTGAAAAAAGTAAAAAAAAAATTTTTTTTGGACTTAGTGATTTTTCTGGCATTTATCAGACTTTCAGATAGGGGAAATGTCAGTGAGCGTTCCGATTTCAGTTCCAGAGCGATTCGCCCATTGACTCCTTGTTATTTAGTCATTTTCAGCCAATTTTCTGGATTTTTGAAAATTTCACTTTTTTGTGAAAATATCCACTAAATGAGGGAATAATATGTGTGATGGTATCCCAGGAGAGTTCCAAATGTGTGTGGGTAGAATATATATCCCACGGGGGAAAAATTGAAAAAAGTTGAAAACATTTTTTTTTTGGACTTAGTCATTTTTCCAGCGTTTATCAGACTTTCAGTTAGGGGAAATGTCAGTGAGCATTCCGATTTCAGTTCCAGACTGATTCACCCAATGAGTCCTTGATATTTAGTCGTTTTCAGCCAATTTTTTGGATTTTTGAAAATTTCACTTTTTTGTCAAAATATCCACTAAATGAGGGAATAATATGTGTGAGGGAACCCCAGGAGAGTTCCAAATGTGTGTGGGCAGAATATATATCCCACATGGGTAAATTTGAAAAAAGTTGAAAAAAATTTTTTTTTGGACTTAGTCATTTTTCCAGCGTTTATCAGACTTTCAGTTAGGGGAAATGTCAGTGAGCGTTCCGATTTCAGTTCCAGAGCGATTCGCCCAATGAGTCCTTGATATTTAGTCGTTTTCAGCCAATTTTCTGGATTTTTGAAAATTTCACTTTTTTGTGAAAATATCCACTAAATGAGGGAATAATATGTGTGAGGGTACCCCAGGAGAGTTCCAAATGTGTGTGGGTAGAATATGTATCCCACGGGGGTAAAATTGAAAAAAGTTGAAAAAAAATTTTTTTGGGACTTAGTCATTTTTCTGGCGTTTATCAGACTTTCAGATAGGGGAAATGTCAGTGAGCATTCCGATTTCAGTTCCAGACTGATTCACCCAATGAGTCCTTAATATTTAGTCGTTTTCAGCCAATTTTTTGGATTTTTGAAAATTTCACTTTTTTGTCAAAATATCCACTAAATGAGGGAATAATATGTGTGA
This sequence comes from Phyllobates terribilis, assembly GCF_046119375.1. Taxonomy (NCBI): domain Eukaryota; kingdom Metazoa; phylum Chordata; class Amphibia; order Anura; family Dendrobatidae; genus Phyllobates; species Phyllobates terribilis. The sequence goes on along the minus strand of NW_027362775.1, from coordinate 13,817,900 downwards.
GGGTACCCCAGGAGAGTTCCAAATGTGTGTGGGTAGAATATATATCCCACGGGGGTAAAATTGAAAAAAGTTTAAAAAAAAAATTTTTTGGACTTAGTCATTTTTCCAGCGTTTATCAGACTTTCAGTTAGGGGAAATGTCAGTGAGCGTTCCGATTTCAGTTCCAGAGCGATTCGCCCAATGAGTCCTTGTTATTTAGTTGTTTTCAGCCAATTTTCTGGATTTTTGAAAATTTCACTTTTTTGTGAAAATATCCACTAAATGAGGGAATAATATGTGTGAGGGCACACCAGGAGAGTTCCAAATGTGTGTGGGTAGAATATATATCCCACGGGGGTAAAATTGAAAAAAGTAAAAAAAAAATTTTTTTTGGACTTAGTGATTTTTCTGGCGTTTATCAGACTTTCAGATATGGGAAATGTCAGTGAGCATTCCGATTTCAGTTCCAGACTGATTCACCCAATGAGTCCTTGATATTTAGTCGTTTTCAGCCAATTTTTTGGATTTTTGAAAATTTCACTTTTTTGTGAAAATATCCACTAAATGAGGGAATAATATGTGTGAGGGTACCCCAGGAGAGTTCCAAATGTGTGTGGGTAGAATATATATCCCACGGGGGTAAAATTGAAAAAAGTTGAAAAAAAATTTTTTTTGGACTTAGTCATTTTTTTGGCGTTTATCAGACTTTCAGATAGGGGAAATGTCAGTGAGCATACCGATTTCAGTTCCAGACTGATTCATCCAATGAGTCCTTGATATTTAGTCGTTTTCAGCCAATTTTTTGGATTTTTGAAAATTTCACTTTTTTGTGAAAATATCCACTAAATGAGGGAATAATATGTGTGAGAGTACCCCGGGAGAGTTCCAAATGTGTGTGGTTAGAATATATATCTCACGGGGGTAAAATTGAAAAAAGTAAAAAAAAAATTTTTTTTGGACTTATTGATTTTTCTGGCGTTTATCAGACTTTCAGATAGGGGAAATGTCAGTGAGCATTACGATTTCAGTTCCAGAGTGATTCACCCAATGAGTCCTTGATATTTTGTCGTTTTCAGCCAATTTTCTGGATTTTTGAAAATTTCACTTTTTTGTGAAAATATCCACTAAATGAGGGAATAATATGTGTGAGGGTACCCCAGGAGAGTTCCAAATGTGTGTGGGTAGAATATATATCCCACGGGGGTAAAATTGAAAAAAGTTTAAAAAAAAAATTTTTTGGACTTAGTCATTTTTCCAGCGTTTATCAGACTTTCAGTTAGGGGAAATGTCAGTGAGCGTTCCGATTTCAGTTCCAGGGCGATTCGCCCAATTCGTCCTTGATATTTAGTCGTTTTCAGCCAATTTTTTGGATTTTTGAAAATTTCACTTTTTTGTCAAAATATCCACTAAATGAGGGAATAATATGTGTGAGGGTACCCCAGGAGAGTTCCAAATGTGTGTGGGCAGAATATATATCCCACGGGGGTAAAATTGAAAAAAGTAAAAAAAAAATTTTTTTTGGACTTAGTGATTTTTCTGGCGTTTATCAGACTTTCAGATAGGGGAAATGTCAGTGAGCGCTCCGATTTCAGTTCCAGAGTGGTTTTCCCAATGAGTCCTTGATATTTAGTCGTTTTCAGCCAATTTTTTGGATTTTTGAAAATTTCACTTTTTTGTGAAAATATCCACTAAATGAGGGAATAATATGTGTGAGGGTACCCCAGGAGAGTTCCAAATGTGTGTGGGTAGAATATATATCCCACGGGGGTAAAATTGAAAAAAGTTGAAAAAAATTTTTTTTTGGACTTAGTCATTTTTCCAGCGTTTATCAGACTTTCAGTTAGGGGAAATGTCAGTGAGCATTCCGATTTCAGTTCCAGACTGATTCACCCAATGAGTCCTTGATATTTAGTCGTTTTCAGCCAATTTTTTGGATTTTTGAAAATTTCACTTTTTTGTCAAAATATCCACTAAATGAGGGAATAATATGTGTGAGGGTACCCCAGGAGAGTTCCAAATGTGTGTGGGTAGAATATATATCCCACGGGGGTAAAATTGAAAAAAGTTTAAAAAAAAAATTTTTTGGACTTAGTCATTTTTCCAGCGTTTATCAGACTTTCAGTTAGGGGAAATGTCAGTGAGCGTTCCGATTTCAGTTCCAGAGCGATTCGCCCAATGAGTCCTTGTTATTTAGTTGTTTTCAGCCAATTTTCTGGATTTTTGAAAATTTCACTTTTTTGTGAAAATATCCACTAAATGAGGGAATAATATGTGTGAGGGCACACCAGGAGAGTTCCAAATGTGTGTGGGTAGAATATATATCCCACGGGGGTAAAATTGAAAAAAGTAAAAAAAAAATTTTTTTTGGACTTAGTGATTTTTCTGGCGTTTATCAGACTTTCAGATATGGGAAATGTCAGTGAGCATTCCGATTTCAGTTCCAGACTGATTCACCCAATGAGTCCTTGATATTTAGTCGTTTTCAGCCAATTTTTTGGATTTTTGAAAATTTCACTTTTTTGTCAAAATATCCACTAAATGAGGGAATAATATGTGTGAGGGTACCCCAGGAGAGTTCCAAATGTGTGTGGGCAGAATATATATCCCACGGGGGTAAAATTGAAAAAAGTTGAAAAAAATTTTTTTTTGGACTTAGTCATTTTTCCGGCGTTTATCAGACTTTCAGATAGGGGAAATGTCAGTGAGCGCTCCGATTTCAGTTCCAGAGTGGTTTTCCCAATGAGTCCTTGTTATTTAGTCGTTTTCAGCCAGTTTTCTGGATTTTTGAAAATTTCACTTTTTTGTGAAAATATCCACTAAATGAGGGAATAATATGTGTGAGGGTACCCCAGGAGAGTTCCAAATGTGTGTGGGTAGAATATATATCCCACGGGGGTAAAATTGAAAAAAGTTGAAAAAAAATTTTTTTTGGACTTAGTCATTTTTTTGGCGTTTATCAGACTTTCAGATAGGGGAAATGTCAGTGAGCATACCGATTTCAGTTCCAGACTGATTCATCCAATGAGTCCTTGATATTTAGTCGTTTTCAGCCAATTTTTTGGATTTTTGAAAATTTCACTTTTTTGTGAAAATATCCACTAAATGAGGGAATAATATGTGTGAGGGTACCCCAGGAGAGTTCCAAATGTGTGTGGGTAGAATATATATCCCACGGGGGTAAAATTGAAAAAAGTTTAAAAAAAATTTTTTTTGGACTTAGTCATTTTTTTGGCGTTTATCAGACTTTCAGATAGGGGAAATGTCAGTGAGCATTCCGATTTCAGTTCCAGAGCGATTCGCCCAATGACTCCTTGTTATTTAGTCATTTTCAGCCAATTTTCTGGATTTTTGAAAATTTCACTTTTTTGTGAAAATATCCACTAAATGAGGGAATAATATGTGTGATGGTATCCCAGGAGAGTTCCAAATGTGTGTGGGTAGAATATATATCACACGGGTAAAATTGAAAAAAAATTTTTTTTGGACTTAGTGATTTTTCTGCCGTTTATCAGACTTTCAGATAGGGGAAATGTCAGTGAGCGTTCCGATTTCAGTTCCAGAGCGATTCGCCCAATGACTCCTTGTTATTTAGTCGTTTTCAGCCAATTTTCTGGATTTTTGAAAATTTCACTTTTTTGTGAAAATATCCACTAAATGAGGGAATAATATGTGTGATGGTATCCCAGGAGAGTTCCAAATGTGTGTGGGTAGAATATATATCCCACAGGGAAAAAATTGAAAAAAGTTGAAAACATTTTTTTTTTGGACTGTCATTTTTCCAGCGTTTATCAGACTTTCAGTTAGGGGAAATGTCAGTGAGCGTTCCGATTTCAGTTCCAGAGCGATTCGCCCAATGAGTCCTTGATATTTTGTCGTTTTCAGCCAATTTTCTGGATTTTTGAAAATTTCACTTTTTTGTGAAAATATCCACTAAATGAGGGAATAATATGTGTGAGAGTACCCCAGGAGAGTTCCAAATGTGTGTGGTTAGAATATATATCCCACGGGGGTAAAATTGAAAAAAGTAAAAAAAAAATTTTTTTTGGACTTATTGATTTTTCTGGCGTTTATCAGACTTTCAGATAGGGGAAATGTCAGTGAGCGTTCCAATTTCAGTTCCAGAGTGATTGCCCAATGACTCCTTGTTATTTAGTCGTTTTCAGCCAATTTTCTGGATTTTTGAAAATTTCACTTTTTTGTGAAAATATCCACTAAATGAGGGAATAATATGTGTGATGGTATCCCAGGAGAGTTCCAAATGTGTGTGGGTAGAATATATATCACACGGGTAAAATTGAAAAAAAATTTTTTTTTGGACTTAGTCATTTTTCTGCCGTTTATCAGACTTTCAGATAGGGGAAATGTCAGTGAGCAATCCGATTTCAGTTCCAGACTGATTCACCCAATGAGTCCTTGATATTTAGTCGTTTTCAGCCAACTTTTTGGATTTTTGAAAATTTCACTTTTTTGTCAAAATATCCACTAAATGAGGGAATAATATGTGTGAGGGTACCCCAGGAGAGTTCCAAATGTGTGTGGGCAGAATATATATCCCACGGGGGTAAAATTGAAAAAAGTTGAAAACATTTTTTTTTTGGACTTATTCATTTTTCCAGTGTTTATCAGACTTTCAGTTAGGGTAAATGTCAGTGAGCGTTCCGATTTCAGTTCCAGAGCGATTCGCCCAATGAGTCCTTGTTATTTAGTTGTTTTCAGCCAATTTTCTGGATTTTTGAAAATTTCACTTTTTTGTGAAAATATCCACTAAATGAGGGAATAATATGTGTGAGAGTACCCCAGGAGAGTTCCAAATGTGTGTGCGTAGAATATATATCCCACGGGGATAAAATTGAAAAAAGAAAAAAAAAAATTTTTTTTTGACTTAGTGATTTTTCTGGCGTTTATCAGACTTTCAGATAGGGGAAATGTCAGTGAGCGTTCCGATTTCAGTTCCAGAGAGATTCGCCCTATGAGTCCTTGATATTTAGTAGTTTTCAGCCAATTTTCTGGATTTTCGAAAATTTCACTTTTTTGTGAAAATATCCACTAAATGAGGGAATAATATGTATGAGGGTACCCCAGGAGAGTTCCAAATGTGTGTGGGTAGAATATATATCACACAGGGGTAAAATTGAAAAAAAATTTTTTTTGGACTTAGTGATTTTTCTGGCGTTTATCAGACTTTCAGATAGGGGAAATGTCAGTGAGTGTTCCGATTTCAGTTCCAGAGCGATTCGCCCAATGACTCCTTGTTATTTAGTCGTTTTCAGCCAATTTTCTGGATTTTTGAAAATTTCACTTTTTTTGTGAAAATATCCACTAAATGAGGGACTAATATGTGTGAGGGTACCCCAGGAGAGTTCCAAATGTGTGTGGGTAGAATATATATCCCACGGGGGTAAAATTGAAAAAAGTTGAAAACATTTTTTTTTTGGACTTAGTCATTTTTTTGGCGTTTATCAGACTTTCAGATAGGGGAAATGTCAGTGAGCATTCCAATTTCAGTTCCAGACTGATTCACCCAATGAGTCCTTGATATTTAGTCGTTTTCAGCCAACTTTTTGGATTTTTGAAAATTTCACTTTTTTGTCAAAATATCCACTAAATGAGGGAATAATATGTGTGAGGGTACCCCAGGAGAGTTCCAAATGTGTGTGGGCAGAATATATATCCCACGGGGGTAAAATTGAAAAAAGTTGAAAAAAATTTTTTTTTGGACTTAGTCATTTTTCTGGCGTTTATCAGACTTTCAGATAGGGGAAATGTCAGTGAGCATTCCGATTTCAGTTCCAGACTGATTCACCCAATGAGTCCTTGATATTTAGTCGTTTTCAGCCAATTTTTGGGATTTTTGAAAATTTCACTTTTTTGTGAAAATATCCACTAAATGAGGGAATAATATGTGTGAGGGTACCCCAGGAGAGTTCCAAATGTGTGTGGGTAGAATATATATCCCACGGGGGTAAAATTGAAAAAAGTTGAAAAAAAATTTTTTTTGGACTTAGTCATTTTTTTGGCGTTTATCAGACTTTCAGATAGGGGAAATGTCAGTGAGCATTCCGATTTCAGTTCCAGAGTGATTCACCCAATGAGTCCTTCATATTTAGTCGTTTTCAGCCAATTTTCTGGATTTTTTAAAATTTCACTTTTTTGTGAAAATATCCACTAAATGAGGGAATAAAATGTGTGAGGGTACCCCAGGAGAGTTCCAAATGTGTGTGGGTAGAATATATATCCCACGGGGGAAAAATTGAAAAAAGTTGAAAACATTTTTTTTGGGACTTATTCATTTTTCCAGTGTTTATCAGACTTTCAGTTAGGGTAAATGTCAGTGAGCGTTCCGATTTCAGTTCCAGAGCGATTCGCCCAATGAGTCCTTGTTATTTAGTTGTTTTCAGCAAATTTTCTGGATTTTTGAAAATTTCACTTTTTTGTGAAAATATCCACTAAATGAGGGAATAATATGTGTGAGAGTACCCCAGGAGAGTTCCAAATGTGTGTGCGTAGAATATATATCCCACGGGGATAAAATTGAAAAAAGAAAAAAAAAAATTTTTTTTTGACTTAGTGATTTTTCTGGCGTTTATCAGACTTTCAGATAGGGGAAATGTCAGTGAGCGTTCCGATTTCAGTTCCAGAGAGATTCGCCCAATGAGTCCTTGATATTTAGTAGTTTTCAGCCAATTTTCTGGATTTTTGAAAATTTCACTTTTTTGTGAAAATATCCACTAAATGAGGGAATAATATGTATGAGGGTACCCCAGGAGAGTTCCAAATGTGTGTGGGTAGAATATATATCACACAGGGGTAAAATTGAAAAAAAATTTTTTTTGGACTTAGTGATTTTTCTGGCGTTTATCAGACTTTCAGATAGGGGAAATGTCAGTGAGTGTTCCGATTTCAGTTCCAGAGCGATTCGCCCAATGACTCCTTGTTATTTAGTCGTTTTCAGCCAATTTTCTGGATTTTTGAAAATTTCACTTTTTTTGTGAAAATATCCACTAAATGAGGGACTAATATGTGTGAGGGTACCCCAGGAGAGTTCCAAATGTGTGTGGGTAGAATATATATCCCACGGGGGTAAAATTGAAAAAAGTTGAAAACATTTTTTTTTTGGACTTAGTCATTTTTTTGGCGTTTATCAGACTTTCAGATAGGGGAAATGTCAGTGAGCATTCCAATTTCAGTTCCAGACTGATTCACCCAATGAGTGCTTGATATTTAGTCGTTTTCAGCCAACTTTTTGGATTTTTGAAAATTTCACTTTTTTGTCAAAATATCCACTAAATGAGGGAATAATATGTGTGAGGGTACCCCAGGAGAGTTCCAAATGTGTGTGGGCAGAATATATATCCCACGGGGGTAAAATTGAAAAAAGTTGAAAAAAAATTTTTTTTGGACTTAGTCATTTTTCTGGCGTTTATCAGACTTTCAGATAGGGGAAATGTCAGTGAGCACTCCGATTTCAGTTCCAGACTGATTCACCCAATGAGTCCTTGATATTTAGTCGTTTTCAGCCAATTTTTTGGATTTTTGAAAATTTCACTTTTTTGTGAAAATATCCACTAAATGAGGGAATAATATGTGTGAGGGTACCCCAGGAGAGTTCCAAATGTGTGTGGGTAGAATATATATCCCACGGGGGTAAAATTGAAAAAAGTAAAAAAAAAATTTTTTTTGGACTTAGTGATATTTCTGGCATTTATCAGACTTTCAGATAGGGGAAATGTCAGTGAGCGTTCCGATTTCAGTTCCAGAGCGATTCGCCCATTGACTCCTTGTTATTTAGTCATTTTCAGCCAATTTTCTGGATTTTTGAAAATTTCACTTTTTTGTGAAAATATCCACTAAATGAGGGAATAATATGTGTGATGGTATCCCAGGAGAGTTCCAAATGTGTGTGGGTAGAATATATATCCCACGGGGGAAAAATTGAAAAAAGTTGAAAACATTTTTTTTTTGGACTTATTCATTTTTCCAGTGTTTATCAGACTTTCAGTTAGGGTAAATGTCAGTGAGCGTTCCGATTTCAGTTCCAGAGCGATTCGCCCAATGAGTCCTTGTTATTTAGTTGTTTTCAGCCAATTTTCTGGATTTTTGAAAATTTCACTTTTTTGTGAAAATATCCACTAAATGAGGGAATAATATGTGTGAGAGTACCCCAGGAGAGTTCCAAATGTGTGTGCGTAGAATATATATCCCACGGGGATAAAATTGAAAAAAGAAAAAAAAAAATTTTTTTTTGACTTAGTGATTTTTCTGGTGTTTATCAGACTTTCAGATAGGGGAAATGTCAGTGAGCGTTCCGATTTCAGTTCCAGAGAGATTCGCCCAATGAGTCCTTGATATTTAGTAGTTTTCAGCCAATTTTCTGGATTTTTGAAAATTTCACTTTTTTGTGAAAATATCCACTAAATGAGGGAATAATATGTATGAGGGTACCCCAGGAGAGTTCCAAATGTGTGTGGGTAGAATATATATCACACAGGGGTAAAATTGAAAAAAAATTTTTTTTGGACTTAGTGATTTTTCTGGCGTTTATCAGACTTTCAGATAGGGGAAATGTCAGTGAGTGTTCCGATTTCAGTTCCAGAGCGATTCGCCCAATGACTCCTTGTTATTTAGTCGTTTTCAGCCAATTTTCTGGATTTTTGAAAATTTCACTTTTTTTGTGAAAATATCCACTAAATGAGGGACTAATATGTGTGAGGGTACCCCAGGAGAGTTCCAAATGTGTGTGGGTAGAATATATATCCCACGGGGGTAAAATTGAAAAAAGTTGAAAACATTTTTTTTTTGGACTTAGTCATTTTTTTGGCGTTTATCAGACTTTCAGATAGGGGAAATGTCAGTGAGCATTCCAATTTCAGTTCCAGACTGATTCACCCAATGAGTCCTTGATATTTAGTCGTTTTCAGCCAACTTTTTGGATTTTTGAAAATTTCACTTTTTTGTCAAAATATCCACTAAATGAGGGAATAATATGTGTGAGGGTACCCCAGGAGAGTTCCAAATGTGTGTGGGCAGAATATATATCCCACGGGGGTAAAATTGAAAAAAGTTGAAAAAAATTTTTTTTTGGACTTAGTCATTTTTCTGGCATTTATCAGACTTTCAGATAGGGGAAATGTCAGTGAGCATTCCGATTTCAGTTCCAGACTGATTCACCCAATGAGTCCTTGATATTTAGTCGTTTTCAGCCAATTTTTGGGATTTTTGAAAATTTCACTTTTTTGTGAAAATATCCACTAAATGAGGGAATAATATGTGTGAGGGTACCCCAGGAGAGTTCCAAATGTGTGTGGGTAGAATATATATCCCACGGGGGTAAAATTGAAAAAAGTTGAAAAAAAATTTTTTTTGGACTTAGTCATTTTTTTGGCGTTTATCAGACTTTCAGATAGGGGAAATGTCAGTGAGCATTCCGATTTCAGTTCCAGAGTGATTCACCCAATGAGTCCTTCATATTTAGTCGTTTTCAGCCAATTTTCTGGATTTTTTAAAATTTCACTTTTTTGTGAAAATATCCACTAAATGAGGGAATAAAATGTGTGAGGGTACCCCAGGAGAGTTCCAAATGTGTGTGGGTAGAATATATATCCCACGGGGGAAAAATTGAAAAAAGTTGAAAACATTTTTTTTGGGACTTATTCATTTTTCCAGTGTTTATCAGACTTTCAGTTAGGGTAAATGTCAGTGAGCGTTCCGATTTCAGTTCCAGAGCGATTCGCCCAATGAGTCCTTGTTATTTAGTTGTTTTCAGCCAATTTTCTGGATTTTTGAAAATTTCACTTTTTTGTGAAAATATCCACTAAATGAGGGAATAATATGTGTGAGAGTACCCCAGGAGAGTTCCAAATGTGTGTGCGTGGAATATATATCCCACGGGGGTAAAATTGAAAAAAGAAAAAAAAAATTTTTTTTGGACTTAGTGATTTTTCTGGCGTTTATCAGACTTTCAGATAGGGGAAATGTCAGTGAGCGTTCCGATTTCAGTTCCAGAGCGATTCGCCCAATGACTCCTTGTTATTTAGTCGTTTTCAGCCAATTTTCTGGATTTTTGAAAATTTCACTTTTTTGTGAAAATATCCACTAAATGAGGGAATAATATGTGTGATGGTATCCCAGGAGAGTTCCAAATGTGTGTGGGTAGAATATATATCCCACGGGGGAAAAATTGAAAAAAGTTGAAAACATTTTTTTTTTGGAGTTAGTCATTTTTCCAGCGTTTATCAGACTTTCAGTTAGGGGAAATGTCAGTGAGCGTTCCGATTTCAGTTCCAGAGAGATTCGCCCAATGAGTCCTTGATATTTAGTAGTTTTCAGCCAATTTTCTGGATTTTTGAAAATTTCACTTTTTTTGTGAAAATATCCACTAAATGAGGGAATAATATGTATGAGGGTACCCCAGGAGAGTTCCAAATGTGTGTGGGTAGAATATATATCACACAGGGGTAAAATTGAAAAAAAATTTTTTTTGGACTTAGTGATTTTTCTGGCGTTTATCAGACTTTCAGATAGGGGAAATGTCAGTGAGCGTTCCGATTTCAGTTCCAGAGCGATTCGCCCAATGACTCCTTGTTATTTAGTCGTTTTCAGCCAATTTTCTGGATTTTTTAAAATTTCATTTTTTTGTGAAAATATCCACTAAATGAGGGAATAAAATGTGTGAGGGTACCCCAGGAGAGTTCCAAATGTGTGTGGGTAGAATATATATCCCACGGGGGAAAAATTGAAAAAAGTTGAAAACATTTTTTTTTTGGACTTATTCATTTTTCCAGCGTTTATCAGACTTTCAGTTAGGGTAAATGTCAGTGAGCGTTCCGATTTCAGTTCCAGAGCGATTCGTCCATTGAGTCCTTGTTATTTAGTCGTTTTCAGCCAATTTTCTGGATTTTTAAAAATTTCACTTTTTTTGTGAAAATATCCACTAAATGAGGGAATAATATGTGTGAGGGTACCCCAGGAGAGTTCCAAATGTGTGTGGGAAGAATATATATCCCACGGGGGTAAAATTGAAAAAAGTAAAAAAAATTTTTTTTGGACTTAGTGATTTTTCTGGCGTTTATCAGACTTTCAGATAGGGGAAATGTCAGTGAGCGTTCCGATTTCAGTTCCAGAGTGATTCGCCCAATGAGTCCTTGTTATTTAGTCGTTTTCAGCCAATTTTCTGGATTTTTGAAAATTTCACTTATTTTGTCAAAATATCCACTAAATGAGGGAATAATATGTGTGAGGGTACCCCAGGAGAGTTCCAAATGTGTGTGGGTAGAATATATATCCCACGGGGGTAAAATTGAAAAAAGTTGAAAAAAATTTTTTTTCGGACTTAGTCATTTTTCTGCCATTTATCAGACTTTCAGATAGGGGAAATGTCAGTGAGCGTTCCGATTTCAGTTCCAGACTCATTCACCCAATGAGTCCTTCATATTTAGTCATTTTCAGCCAATTTTCTGGATTTTTTAAAATTTCACTTTTTTGTGAAAATATCCACTAAATGAGGGAATAATATGTGTGAGGGTACCCCAGGAGAGTTCCAAATGTGTGTGGGTAGAATATATATCCCACGGGGGAAAAATTGAAAAAAGTTGAAAACATTTTTTTTTTGGACTTAGTCATTTTTCCAGCGTTTATCAGACTTTCAGTTAGGGGAAATGTCAGTGAGCGTTCCGATTTCAGTTCCAGAGCGATTCGCCAAATGAGTCCTTGTTATTTAGTTGTTTTCAGCCAATTTTCTGGATTTTTGAAAATTTCTCTTTTTTGTGAAAATATCCACTAAATGAGGGAATAATATGTGTGAGAGTACCCCAGGAGAGTTCCAAATGTGTGTGGGTAGAATATATATCCCACGGGGGAAAAAAATTGAAAAAAGTAAAAAAAATATTTTTTTTGGACTTAGTGATTTTTCTGGCGTTTATCAGACTTTCAGATAGGGGAAATGTCAGTGAGCGTTCCGATTTCAGTTCCAGAGCGATTCGCCCAATGACTCCTTGTTATTTAGTCGTTTTCAGACAATTTTCTGGATTTTTGAAAATTTCACTTTTTTGTGAAAATATCCACTAAATAAGGGAATAATATGTGTGATGGTATCCCAGGAGAGTTCCAAATGTGTGTGGGTAGAATATATATCCCACGGGGGAAAAATTGAAAAAAGTTGAAAACATTTTTTTTTTGAACTTAGTCATTTTTCCAGCGTTTATCAGACTTTCAGTTAGGGGAAATGTCAGTGAGCGTTCCGATTTCAGTTCCAGAGCGATTCGCCCAATGAGTCCTTGATATTTAGTAGTTTTCAGCCAATTTTCTGGATTTTTGAAAATTTCACTTTTTTTGTGAAAATATCCACTAAATGAGGGAATAATATGTGTGAGGGTACCCCAGGAGAGTTCCAAATGTGTGTGGGTAGAATATATATCCCACGGGGGTAAATTGAAAAAAGTTGAAAAAAAATTTTTTTTGGACTTAGTCATTTTTTTGGCGTTTATCAGACTTTCAGATAGGGGAAATGTCAGTGAGCATTCCGATTTCAGTTCCAGACTGATTCACCCAATGAGTCCTTGATATTTAGTCGTTTTCAGCCAATTTTTTGGATTTTTGAAAATTTCACTTTTTTGTGAAAATATCCACTAAATGAGGGAATAATATGTGTGAGGGTACCCCAGGAGAGTTCCAAATGTGTGTGGGTAGAATATATATCCCACGGGGGTAAAATTGAAAAAAGTTGAAAAAAATTTTTTTTTGGACTTACTCATTTTTCTGGCGTTTATCAGACTTTCAGATAGGGGAAATGTCAGTGAGCATTCCGATTTCAGTTCCAGACTGATTCACCCAATGAGTCCTTGATATTTAGTCGTTTTCAGCCAATTTTTTGGATTTTTGAAAATTTCACTTTTTTGTGAAAATATCCACTAAATGAGGGAATAATATGTGTGAGGGTACCCCGGGAGAGTTCCAAATGTGTGTGGGTAGAATATATATCCCACGGGGGTAAAATTGAAAAAAGTTGAAAAAAAATTTTTTTTGGACTTAGTCATTTTTTTGGCGTTTATCAGACTTTCAGATAGGGGAAATGTCAGTGAGCATTCCGATTTCAGTTCCAGACTGATTCACCCAATGAGTCCTTCATATTTAGTCGTTTTCAGCCAATTTTCTGGATTTTTTAAAATTTCACTTTTTTGTGAAAATATCCACTAAATGAGGGAATAATATGTGTGAGGGTACCCCAGGAGAGTTCCAAATGTGTGTGGGTAGAATATATATCCCACGGGGGAAAAATTGAAAAAAGTTGAAAACATTTTTTTTTTGGACTTAGTCATTTTTCCAGCGTTTATCAGACTTTCAGTTAGGGGAAATGTCAGTGAGCTTTCCGATTTCAGTTCCAGAGCGATTCGCCCAATGAGTCCTTGTTATTCAGTTGTTTTCAGCCAATTTTCTGGATTTTTGAAAATTTCACTTTTTTGTGAAAATATCCACTAAATGAGGGAATAATATGTGTGAGAGTACCCCAGGAGAGTTCCAAATGTGTGTGGGTAGAATATATATCCCACGGGGGTAAAATTGAAAAAAGTAAAAAAAAAATTTTTTTTGGACTTAGTGATTTTTCTGGCGTTTATCAGACTTTCAGATAGGGGAAATGTCAGTGAGCGTTCCGATTTCAGTTCCAGAGCGATTCGCCCAATGACTCCTTGTTATTTAGTCGTTTTCAGCCAATTTTCTGGATTTTTGAAAATTTCACTTTTTTGAAAATTTCACTTTTTTGTCAAAATATGCACTAAATGAGGGAATAATATGTGTGAGGGTACCCCAGGAGAGTTAAAAATGTGTGTGGGTAGAATATATATCCCACGGGGGTAAAATTGAAAAAAGTTGAAAAAAATTTTTTTTTCGACTTAGTCATTTTTCTGGCGTTTATCAGACTTTCAGATAGGGCAAATGTCAGTGAGCGTTCCGATTTCAGTTCCAGAGCGATTCGCCCAATGAGTCGTTCATATTTAGTCGTTTTCAGCCAATTTTCTGGATTTTTAAACATTTCACTTTTTTGTGAAAATATCCACTAAATGAGGGAATAATATGTGTGAGGGTACCCCAAGAGAGTTCCAAATGTGTGTGGGTAGAATATATATCCCACGGGGGTAAAATTTAAAAAAGTTAAAAAAAATTTTTTTTTAGACTTAGTGATTTTTCCGACGTGTATCAGACTTTCAGATAGGGGAAATGTCAGTAAGCATTCCGATTTCAGTTCCAGAGCGATTCGCCTAATGTGTCCTTGTTATTTAGTCGTTTTCAGCCAATTTTCTGGATTTTTTAAAATTTCACTTTTTTGTGAAAATATCCACTAAATGAGGGAATAATATGTGTGAGGGTACCCCAGGAGAGTTGCAAATGTGTGTGGGTAGAATATATATCCCACGGGGGTAAAATTGAAAAAAGTTTAAAAAAATTTTTTTTTGGACTTAGTTATTTTTCTGGCGTTTATCAGACTTTCAGATAGGGCAAATGTCAGTGAGCATTCCGATTTCAGTTCCACAGCGATTCGCCCAATGAGTCGTTCATATTTAGTCGTTTTCAGCCAATTTTTTGGATTTTTGAAAATGTCACTTTTTTGTGAAAATATCCACTAAATGAGGGAATAATATGTGTGAGGGTACCCCAGAAGAGTTCCAAATGTGTGTGGGTAGAATATATATCCGACGGGGGTAAAATTGAAAAAAGTTGAATAAATTTTTTTTTGGACTTAGTCATTTTTCCGGCGTTTATCAGACTTTTAGATAGGGGAAATGTCAGTGAGCGTTCCGATTTCAGTTCCAGAGTGATTCTCCCAATGAGTCCTTGTTATTTAGTCGTTTTCAGCCAATTTTCTGGATTTTTGAAAATTTCACTTTTTTGTGAAAATATCCACTAAATGAGGGAATAATATGTGTGAGGGTACCCCAGGAGAGTTCCAAATGTGTGTGGGTAGAATATATATCCCACGGGGGTAAAATTGAAAAAAGTGAAAAAAAATTTTTTTGGGACTTAGTGATTTTTCTGGCGTTTATCAGACTTTCAGATAGGGGAAATGTCAGTGAGCATTCCGATTTCAGTTCCAGAGCGATTCGCCCAATGACTCCTTGTTATTTAGACGTTTTCAACCAATTTTCTGGATTTTTGAAAATTTCACTTTTTTGTGAAAATATCCACTAAATGAGGGAATAATATGTGTGAGGGTACCCCAGGAGAGTTCCAAATGTGTGTGGGTAGAATATATATCCCACGGGGGTAAAATTGAAAAAAGTTTAAAAAATTTTTTTTTTGGACTTAGTCATTTTTCTGGCGTTTATCAGACTTTCAGATAGGGCAAATGTCAGTGAGCATTTCGATTTCAGTTCCAGACTGATTCACCCCATGAGTCCTTGATATTTAGTCGTTTTCCGCCAATTTTTTGGATTTTTGAAAATTTCACTTTTTTGTGAAAATATCCACTAAATGAGGGAATAATATGTGTGAGGGTACCCCAGGAGAGTTCCAAATGTGTGTGGGTAGAATATATATCCCATTGGGGTAAAATTGAAAAAAGTTGAAAAAAAATTTTTTTGGACTTAGTCATTTTTCTGGCGTTTATCAGACTTTCAGATAGGGCAAATGTCAGTGAGAGTACCGATTTCAGTTCCAGAGCGATTCGCCCAATGAGTCCTCGATATTTAGTCTTTTCAGCCAATTTTTTGGATTTTTGAAAATGTCACTTTTTTGTGAAAATATCCACTAAATGAGGGAATAATATGTGTGAGGGTACCCCAGGAGAGTTCCAAATGTGTGTGGGTAGAATATATATCCCACGGGGGAAAAATTGAAAAAAGTTGAAAACATTTTTTTTTTGGACTTAGTCATTTTTCCAGCGTTTATCAGACTTACAGTTAGGGGAAATGTCAGTGAGCGTTCCGATTTCAGTTCCAGAGCGATTCGCCCAATGACTCCTTGTTGTTTAGACGTTTTCAGCCAATTTTCTGGATTTTTGAAAATTTCACTTTTTTGTGAAAATATCCACTAAATGAGGGAATAATATGTGTGAGGGTACCCCAGGAGAGTTCCAAATGTGTGTGGGTAGAATATATATCCGACGGGGGTAAAATTGAAAAAAGTTGAATAAAATTTTTTTTGGACTTAGTCATTTTTCCGACGTTTATCAGACTTTCAGATAGGGGAAATGTCAGTGAGCATTCCGATTTCAGTTCCAGAGCGATTCGCCCAATGAGTCCTTGTTATTTAGGCGTTTTCAGCCAATTTTCTGGATTTTTGAAAATGTCACTTTTTTGTGAAAATATCCACTAAATGAGGGAATAATATGTGTGAGGGTACCCCAGGAGAGTTCCAAATGTGTGTGGGTAGAATATATATCCCACGGGGGTAAAATTGAAAAAAAAATTTTTTCGGACTTAGTCACTTTTCCAGCGTTTATCAGACTTTCAGTTAGGGGAAATGTCAGTGAGCGTTCCGATTTCAGTTCCAGAGCGATTCGCCCAATGAGTCCTTGTTATTTAGTTGTTTTCAGCCAATTTTCTGGATTTTTGAAAATTTCAATTTTTTGTAAAAATATCCACTAAATGAGGGAATAATATGTGTGAGGGTAGCCCAGGAGAGTTCCAAATGTGTGTGGGTAGAATATATATCCCACGGGGGTAAAATTGAAAAAAGTTGAAAAAATTTTTTTTGGACTTAGTCATTTTTCCGGCGTTTATCAGACTTTCAGATAGGGGAAATGTCAGTGAACGTTCCGATTTCAGTTCCAGAGTGATTCTCCCAATGAGTCCTTGTTATTTAGTCATTTTCAGCCAATTTTCTGGATTTTTGAAAATTTCACTTTTTTGTGAAAATATCCACTAAATGAGGGAATAATATGTGTGAGGGTACCCCAGGAGAGTTCCAAATGTGTGTGGGTAGAATATATATCCCACGGGGGTAAAATTGAAAAAAGTTAAAAAAAAAAATTTTTTGGACTTAGTCATTTTTCTGGCGTTTATCAGACTTTCAGATAGGGGAAATGTCAGTGAGCATTCCGATTTCAGTTCCAGAGTGATTCGCCCAATGAGTCCTTGATATTTAGTCGTTTTCAGCCAATTTTCTGGATTTTTCAAAATTTCCCTTTTTTGTGAAAATATCCACTAAATGAGGGAATAATATGTGTGAGGGTACCCCAGGAGAGTTCCAAATGTGTGTGGGTAGAATATATATCCCATTGGGGTAAAATTGAAAAAAGTTGAAAAAAATTTTTTTTGGACTTAGTCATTTTTCTGGCGTTTATCAGACTTTCAGATAGGGTAAATGTCAGTGAGAGTACCGATTTCAGTTCCAGAGCGATTCGCCCAATGAGTCCTTGATATTTAGTCGTTTTCAGCCAATTTTTTGGATTTTTGAAAATGTCACTTTTTTGTGAAAATATCCACTAAATGAGGGAATAATATGTGTGAGGGTACCCCATGAGAGTTCCAAATGTGTGGGTAGAATATATATCCCACGGGGGTAAAATTGAAAAAAGTAAAAAAAAAATTTTTTTTGGACTTAGTGATTTTTCTGGCGTTTATCAGACTTTCAGATAGGGGAAATGTCAGTGAGCGTTCCGATTTCAGTTCCAGAGCGATTCGCCCAATGACTCCTTGTTGTTTAGACGTTTTCAGCCAATTTTCTGGATTTTTGAAAATTTCACTTTTTTGTGAAAATATCCACTAAATGAGGGAATAATATGTGTGAGGGTACCCCAGGAGAGTTCCAAATGTGTGTGGGTAGAATATATATCCCACGGGGGTAAAATTGAAAAAAAAATTTTTTCGGACTTAGTCACTTTTCCAGCGTTTATCAGACTTTCAGTTAGGGGAAATGTCAGTGAGCGTTCCGATTTCAGTTCCAGAGCGATTCGCCCAATGAGTCCTTGTTATTTAGTCATTTTCAGCCAATTTTCTGGATTTTTGAAAATTTCACTTTTTTGTGAAAATATCCACTAAATGAGGGAATAATATGTGTGAGGGTACCCCAGGAGAGTTCCAAATGTGTGTGGGTAGAATATATATCCCACGGGGGTAAAATTGAAAAAAGTTGAAAAATTTTTTTTTGAACTTAGTCATTTTTCCGGCGTTTATCAGACTTTCAGATAGGGGAAATGTCAGTGAGCATTCCGATTTCAGTTCCAGAGCGATTTGCCCAATGAGTCCTTGATATTTAGTCGTTTTCAGCCAATTTTCTGGATTTTTGCAAATTTACCTTTTTTGTGAAAATATCCACTAAATGAGGGAATAATATGTGTGAGGGTACCCCAGGAGAGTTCCAAATGTGTGTGGGTAGAATATATATCCCATTGGGGTAAAATTGAAAAAAGTTGAAAAAAATTTTTTTGGGACTTAGTCATTTTTCTGGCGTTTATCAGACTTTCAGATAGGGTAAATGTCAGTGAGAGTACCGATTTCAGTTCCAGAGCAATTCGCCCAATGAGTCCTTGATATTTAGTCGTTTTCAGCCAATTTTTTGGATTTTTGAAAATGTCACTTTTTTGTGAAAATATCCACTAAATGAGGGAATAATATGTGTGAGGGTACCCCAGGAGAGTTCCAAATGTGTGTGGGTAGAATATATATCCCACGGGGGTAAAATTGAAAAAAGTTTAAAAAAATTTTTTTTTGGACTTAGTCATTTTTCTGGCGTTTATCAGACTTTCAGATAGGGCAAATGTTAGTGAGCATTTCGATTTCAGTTCCAGACTGATTCACCCAATGAGTCCTTGATATTTAGTCGTTTTCAGCCAATTTTTTGGATTTTTGAAAATTTCACTTTTTTGTGAAAATATCCACTAAATGAGGGAATAATATGTGTGAGGGTACCCCAGGAGAGTTCCAAATGTGTTTGGGTAGAATATATATCCCATTGGGGTAAAATTGAAAAAAGTTGAAAAAAAATTTTTTTGGATTTAGTCATTTTTCTGGCGTTTATCAGACTTTCAGATAGGGCAAATGTCAGTGAGAGTACCGATTTCAGTTCCAGAGCAATTCGCCCAATGAGTCCTTGTTATTTAGGCGTTTTCAGCCAATTTTCTGGATTTTTGAAAATGTCACTTTTTTGTGAAAATATCCACTAAATGAGGGAATAATATGTGTGAGGGTACCCCAGGAGAGTTCCAAATGTGTGTGGGTAGAATATATATCCCACGGGGGTAAAATTGAAAAAAAAATTTTTTCGGACTTAGTCATTTTTCTGGCGTTTATCAGACTTTCTGATAGGGGAAATGTCAGTGAGCATTCCGATTTCAGTACCAGAGTGATTCACCCAATGAGTCCTTGATATTTAGTCGTTTTCAGCCAATTTTTTGGATTTTTGAAAATTTCACTTTTTTGTGAAAATATCCACTAAATGAGGGAATAATATGTGTGAGGGTACCCCAGGAGAGTTCCAAATGTGTGTGGGTAGAATATATATCCCACGGGGGTAAAATTGAAAAAAAAAAATTTTCGGACTTAGTCATTTTTCTGGCGTTTATCAGACTTTCTGATAGGGGAAATGTCAGTGAGCATTCCGATTTCAGTACCAGAGTGATTCACCCAATGAGTCCTTGATATTTAGTCGTTTTCAGCCAATTTTTTGGATTTTTGAAAATTTCACTTTTTTGTGAAAATATCCACTAAATGAGGGAATAATATGTGTGAGGGTACCCCAGGAGAGTTCCAAATGTGTGTGGGTAGAATATATATCCCACGGGGGTAAAATTGAAAAAAGTTGAAAAAATTTTTTTTTGGACTTAGTGATTTTTCTGGCGTTTATCAGACTTTCAGATAGGGCAAATGTCAGTGAGAGTTCCGATTTCAGTTCCAGAGCGATTCGCCCAATGACTCCTTGTTATTTAGTCGTTTTCAGCCAATTTTCTGGATTTTTGAAAATTTCACTTTTTTGTGAAAATATCCACTAAATGAGGGAATAATATGTGTGAGGGTACCCCAGGAGAGTTCCAAATGTGTGTGGGTAGAATATATATCCCACGGGGGTAAAATTGAAAAAAGTAAAAAAAAAATTTTTTTTGGACTTAGTGATTTTTCTGGCGTTTATCAGACTTTCAGATAGGGGAAATGTCAGTGAGCGTTCCGATTTCAGTTCCAGAGCGATTCGCCCAATGACTCCTTGTTATTTAGACGTTTTCAGCCAATTTTCTGGATTTTTGAAAATTTCACTTTTTTGTGAAAATATCCACTAAATGAGGGAATAATATGTGTGAGGGTAGCCCAGGAGAGTTCCAAATGTGTGTGGGTAGAATATATATCCCACGGGGGTAAAATTGAAAAAAGTTAAAAAAAATTTTTTTGGACTTAGTCATTTTTCTGGCGTTTATCAGACTTTCAGATAGGGGAAATGTCAGTGAGCATTCCGATTTCAGTTCCAGAGCGATTCGCCCAATGAGTCCTTGATATTTAGTCGTTTTCAGCCAATTTTCTGGATTTTTGAAAATTTCCCTTTTTTGTGAAAATATCCACTAAATGAGGGAATAATATGTGTGAGGGTACCCCAGGAGAGTTCCAAATGTGTGTGGGTAGAATATATATCCGACGGGGGTAAAATTGAAAAAAGTTGAATAAAATTTTTTTTGGACTTAGTCATTTTTCCGACGTTTATCAGACTTTCAGATAGGGGAAATGTCAGTGAGCATTCCGATTTCAGTTCCAGAGCGATTCGCCCAATGAGTCCTTGTTATTTAGGCGTTTTCAGCCAATTTTCTGGATTTATTGAAAATGTCACTTTTTTGTGAAAATATCCACTAAATGAGGGAATAATATGTGTGAGGGTACACCAGGAGAGTTCCAAATGTGTGTGGGTAGAATATATATCCCACGGGGGTAAAATTGAAAAAAAATTTTTTTCGGACTTAGTCATTTTTCTGGCGTTTATCAGACTTTCTGATAGGGGAAATGTCAGTGAGCATTCCGATTTCAGTACCAGAGTGATTCACCCAATGAGTCCTTGATATTTAGTCGTTTTCAGCCAATTTTTTGGATTTTTGAAAATTTCACTTTTTTGTGAAAATATCCACTAAATGAGGGAATAATATGTGTGAGGGTACCCCAGGAGAGTTCCAAATGTGTGTGGGTAGAATGTATATCCCACGGGGATAAAATTGAAAAAAGTAAAAAAAAAATTTTTTTTGTACTTAGTGATTTTTCTGGCGTTTATCAGACATTCAGATAGGGCAAATGTCAGTGAGAGTTCCGATTTCAGTTCCAGAGCGATTCGCCCAATGACTCCTTGTTATTTAGTCGTTTTCAGCCAATTTTCTGGATTTTTGAAAATTTCACATTTTGTGAAAATATCCACTAAATGAGGGAATAATATGTGTGAGGGTACCCCAGGAGAGTTCCAAATGTGTGTGGGTAGAATATATATCCCACGGGGGAAAAATTGAAAAAAGTTGAAAACATTTTTTTTTTGGACTTAGTCACTTTTCCAGCGTTTATCAGACTTTCAGTTAGTGGAAATGTCAGTGAGCGTTCCGATTTCAGTTCCAGAGCGATTCGCCCAATGAGTCCTTGTTATTTAGTTGTTTTCAGCCAATTTTCTGGATTTTTGAAAATTTCAATTTTTTGTGAAAATATCCACTAAATGAGGGAATAATATGTGTGAGGGTACCCCAGGAGAGTTCCAAATGTGTGTGGGTAGAATATATATCCCACGGGGATAAAATTGAAAAAAGTAAAAAAAAAATTTTTTTTAGACTTAGTGATTTTTCTGGCGTTTATCAGACTTTCAGATAGGGGAAATGTCAGTGAGCATTCCGATTTCAGTTCCAGAGTGATTCTCCCAATGAGTCCTCGTTATTTAGTCGTTTTCAGCCAATTTTCTGGATTTTTGAAAATTTCACTTTTTTGTGAAAATATCCACTAAATGAGGGAATAATATGTGTGAGGGTACCCCAGGAGAGTTCAAAATGTGTGTGGGTAGAATATATATCCCATTGGGGTCAAATTGAAAAAAGTTGAAAAAAATACTTTTTTGAACTTAGTCATTTTTCTGGCGTTTATCAGACTTTCAGATAGGACAAATGTCAGTGAGCGTTTGGATTTCAGTTCCAGAGCGATTCGCCCAATGAGTCCTTGATATTTAGTCGTTTTCAGCCAATTTTCTGGATTTTTGGAAATTTCACTTTTTTGTGAAAATATCCACTAAATGAGGGAATAATATGTGTGAGGGTACCCCAGGAGAGTTCCAAGTGTGTGTGAGTAGAATATATATCCCACGGGGGAAAAATTGAAAAAAGTTGAAAACATTTTTTTTTTGGACTTAGTCATTTTTCAAGCGTTTATCAGACTTTCAGTTAGGAGAAATGTCAGTGAGCGTTCCGATTTCAGTTCCAGAGCGATTCGCCCAATGACTCATTGTTATTTAGTCGTTTTCAGCCAATTTTCTGGATTTTTGAAAATTTCACTTTTTTGTGAAAATATCCACTAAATGAGGGAATAATATGTGTGAGGGTACCCCAGGAGAGTTCCAAATGTGTGTGGGTAGAATATATATCCCACGGGGTAAAATTGAAAAAAGTTAAAATAAATTTTTTTTTAGACTTACTGATTTTTCTGACGTTTATCAGACTTTCAGATAGGGGAAATGTCAGTGAGCATTCCGATTTCAGTTCCAGGAGGTTCGCCTAATGAGTCCTTGTTATTTAGTCGTTTTCAGCCAATTTTCTGGATTTTTGAAAATTTCACTTTTTTGTCAAAATATCCACTAAATGAGGGAATAATATGTGTGAGCGTACCCCAGGAGAGTTCCAAATGTGTGTGGGTAGAATATATATCCCACGGGGTAAAATTGAAAAAAGTTGAAAACATTTTTTTTTTTGGACTTAGTCATTTTTCCAGCGTTTATCAGACTTTCAGTTAGGGGAAATGTCAGTGAGCGTTCCGATTTCAGTTCCAGAGCGATTCGCCCAATGAGTCCTTGTTATTTAGTTGTTTTCAGCCAATTTTCTGGATTTTTGAAAATTTCACTTTTTTGTGAAAATATCCACTAAATGAGGGAATAATATGTGTGAGGGTTCCCCAGGAGAGTTCCAAATATGTGTGGGTAGAATATATATCCCACGGGAGTAAAATTGAAAAAAGTAAAAAAAAAAGATTTTTTGGGACTTAGTGATTTTTCTGGCGTTTATCAGACTTTCAGATAGGGGAAATGTCAGTGAGCATTCCGATTTCAATTAAAGAGCGATTCGCCCAATGACTCCTTGTTATTTAGTCGTTTTCAGCCAATTTTCTGGATTTTTGAAAATTTTACTTTTTTGTGAAAATATCCACTAAATGAGGGAATAATATGTGTGAGGGTACCCCAGGAGAGTTCCAAATGTGTGTGGGTAGAATATATATCCCACGGGGATAAAATTGAAAAAAGTTGAAAAAAAATTTTTTTTGGACTTAGTCATTTTTCCGCCGTTTATCAGACTTTCAGATAGGGGAAATGTCAGTGAGCATTCCGATTTCAGTTCCAGAGCCATTCGCCCAATGACTCCTGGTTATTTAGTCGTTTTCAGCCAATTTTCTGGATTTTTGAAAATTTTACTTTTTTGTGAAAATATCCACTAAATGAGGGAATAATATGTGTGAGGGTACCCCAGGAGAGTTCCAAATGTGTGTGGGTAGAATATATATCCGACGGGGGTAAAATTGAAAAAAGTTGAAAAAATTTTTTTTTTGGACTTAGTCATTTTTCCGACGTTTATCAGACTTTCAGATAGGGGAAATGTCAGTGAGCATTCCGATTTCAGTTCCAGAGCAATTCGCCCAATCAGTCCTTGTTATTTAGTTGTTTTCAGCCAATTTTTTGGATTTTTTAAAATTTCACTTTTTTGTGAAAATATCCACTAAATGAGGGAATAATACGTGTGAGGGTACGCCAGGAGAGTTCCAAATGTGTGTGGGTAGAATATATATCACATTGGGGTAAAATTGAAAAAAGTAAAAAAAAAATTTTTTTTGGACTTAGTGATTTTTCTGGCGTTTATCAGACTTTCATATAGGGGAAATGTCAGTGAGCATTCCGATTTCAGTTCCAGACTTATTCACCCAATGAGTCCTTGATATTTAGTCGTTTTCAGCCAATTTTTTGGATTTTTGAAAATTTTACTTTTTTGTGAAAATATCCACTTAATGAGGGACAAATATGTGTGAGGGTACCCCAGGAGAGTTCCAAATGTGTGTGGGTAGAATATATATCCCACGGGGATAAAATTGAAAAAAGTTGAAAAAAAATTTTTTTTGCACTTAGTCATTTTTCCGCCGTTTATCAGACTTTCAGTTAGGGGAAATGTCAGTGAGCATTCCGATTTCAGTTCCAGAGCGATTCGCCCAATGACTCCTTGTTATTTAGTCGTTTTCAGTCAATTTTCTGGATTTTTGAAAATTTCACTTTTTTGTGAAAATATCCACTAAATGAGGGAATAATATGTGTGAGGGTACCCCAGGAGAGTTCCAAATTTGTGTGGGTAGAATATATATCCCACGGGGATAAAATTGAAAAAAGTTGAAAAAAAATTTTTTTTGGACTTAGTCATTTTTCTGGCGTTTATCAGACTTTCAGATAGGGGAAATGTCAGTGAGCATTCCGACTTCAGTTCCAGAGTGATTCGCCCAATGAGTCCTTGATATTTAGTCGTTTTCAGCCAATTTTCTGGATTTTTGAAAATTTCAATTTTTTGTGAAAATATCCACTAAATGTGGGAATAATATGTGTGAGGGTACCCCAGGAGAGTTCCAAATGTGTGTGGGAAGAATATATATCCCACAGGGGTAAAATTGAAAAAAGTTGAAAAAATTTTTTTTTTGGACTTAGTCATTTTTCCAGCGTTTATCAGACTGTCAGATAGGGGAAATGTCAGTGAGCATTCCGATTTCAGTTCCAGAGTGATTCGCCCAATGACTCCTTGTTATTTAGTCGTTTTCAGCCAATTTTCTGGATTTTTGAAAATTTCACTTTTTTGCGAAAATATCCACTAAATGAGGGAATAATATGTGTGAGGGTACCCCAGGAGAGTTCCAAATGTGTGTGGGTAGAATATATATCCCACGGGGGAAAAATTGAAAAAGTTGAAAAAATTTTTTTTTTGGACTTAGTCATTTTTCCGACGTTTATCAGACTTTCAGATAGGGGAAATGTCAGTGAGCATTCCGATTTCAGTTCCAGAGCGATTCGCCCAATCAGTCCTTGTTATTTAGTCGTTTTCAGCCAATTTTCTGGATTTTTTAAAATTTCACTTTTTTGTGAAAATATCCACTAAATGAGGGAATAATACGTGTGAGGGTACGCCAGGAGAGTTCCAAATGTGTGTGGGTAGAATATATATCACATTGGGGTAAAATTGAAAAAAGTAAAAAAAAAATTTTTTTTGGACTTAGTGATTTTTCTGGCGTTTATCAGACTTTCATATAGGGGAAATGTCAGTGAGCATTCAGATTTCAGTTCCAGACTTATTCACCCAATGAGTCCTTGATATTTAGTCGTTTTCAGCCAATTTTTTGGATTTTTGAAAATTTTACTTTTTTGTGAAAATATCCACTTAATGAGGGACAAATATGTGTGAGGGTACCCCAGGAGAGTTCCAAATGTGTGAGGGTAGAATATATATCCCACGGGGGTAAAATTGAAAAAAGTTGAAAAAAATTTTTTTTGGACTTAGTCATTTTCCTGGCGTTTATCAGACTTTCAGATAGGGGAAATGTCAGTGAGCATTCCGACTTCAGTTCCAGAGCGATTCGCCCAATGACTCCTTGTTATGTAGTCGTTTTCAGCCAATTTTCTGGATTTTTGAAAATTTCACTTTTTTGTGAAAATATCCACTAAATGAGGGAATAATATGTGTGAGGGTACCCCAGGAGAGTTCCAAATGTGTGTGGGTAGAATATATATCCCACGGGGATAAAATTGAAAAAAGTTTAAAAAAAATTTTTTTTGCACTTAGTCATTTTTCCTCCGTTTATCAGACTTTCAGATAGGGGAAATGTCAGTGAGCACTCGAATTTCAGTTCCAGAGCGATTCGCCCAATGACTCCTTGTTATTTAGTCGTTTTCAGCCAATTTTCTGGATTTTTGAAAATTTCACTTTTTTGTGAAAATATCCACTAAATGAGGGAATAATATGTGTGAGGGTACCCCAGGAGAGTTCCAAATGTGTGTGGGCAGAATATATATCCCACGGGGATAAAATTAAAAAAAGTTGAAAAAAAATTTTTTTTGCACTTAGTCATTTTTCCGCCGTTTATCAGACTTTCAGATAGGGGAAATGTCAGTGAGCATTCCGATTTCAGTTCCAGAGCGATTCGCCCAATGACTCCTTGTTATTTAGTCGTTTTCAGCCAATTTTCTGGATTTTTGAAAATTTCACTTTTTTGTGAAAATATCCACTAAATGAGGGAATAATATGTGTGAGGGTACCCCAGGAGAGTTCCAAATGTGTGTGGGTAGAATATATATCCCATTGGGGTCAAATTGAAAAAAGTTGAAAAAAATACTTTTTTGAACTTAGTCATTTCTCTGGCGTTTATCAGACTTTCAGATAGGGGAAATGTCAGTGAGCATTTGGATTTCAGTTCCAGAGCGATTCGCCCAATGAGTCCTTGATATTTAGTCGTTTTCAGCCAATTTTCTGGATTTTTGGAAATTTCACTTTTTTGTGAAAATATCCACTAAATGAGGGAATAATATGTGTGAGGGTACCCCAGGAGAGTTCCAAGTGTGTGTGGGTAGAATATATATCCCACGGGGGAAAAATTGAAAAAAGTTGAAAACATTTTTTTTTTGGACTTATTCATTTTTCCAGCGTTTATCAGACTTTCAGATAGGACAAATGTCAGTGAGCGTTCCGATTTCAGTTCCAGAGCGATTCGCCCAGTGACTCCTTGTTATTTAGTCGTTTTCAGCCAATTTTCTGGATTTTTGAAAATTTCACTTTTTTGTGAAAATATCCACTAAATGAGGGAATAATATGTGTGAGGGTACCCCAGGAGAGTTCCAAATGTGTGTGGGTAGAATATATATCCCACGGGGTAAAATTGAAAAAAGTTAAAATAAAATTTTTTTTAGACTTACTGATTTTTCTGACGTTTATCAGACTTTCAGATAGGGGAAATGCTAGTGAGCATTCCGATTTCAGTTCCAGGAGGTTCGCCTAATGAGTCCTTGTTATTTAGTCGTTTTCAGCCAATTTTCTGGATTTTTGAAAATTTCACTTTTTTGTCAAAATATCCACTAAATGAGGGAATAATATGTGTGAGCGTACCCCAGGAGAGTTCCAGATGTGTGTGGGTAGAATATATATCCCACGGGGGTAAAATTGAAAAAAGTAAAAAAAAAATTTTTTTGGGACTTAGTGATTTTTCTGGCGTTTATCAGACTTTCAGATAGGTGAAATGTCAGTGAGCGTTCCGATTTCAGTTCCAGAGCGATTCGCCCAATGAGTCCTTGATATTTAGTCGTTTTCAGCCAATTTTTTGGATTTTTGAAAATTGCACTTTTTTGTCAAAATATCCACTAAATGAGGGAATAATATGTGTGAGGGTACCCCAGGAGAGTTCCAAATGTGTGTGGGTAGATTATATATCCCACGGGGGTAAAATTGAAAAAAGTTGAAAAAAATTTTTTTTTGGACTTAGTCATTTTTCTGGCGTTTATCAGACTTTCAGATAGGGGAAATGTCAGTGAGCATTCCGATTTCAGTTCCAGACTGATTCACCCAATGAGTCCTTGATATTTAGTCGTTTTCAGCCAATTTTTTTGATTTTTGAAAATGTCACTTTTTTGTGAAAATATCCACTAAATGAGGGAATAATATGTGTGAGGGGACCCCAGGAGAGTTCCAAATGTGTGTGGGTAGAATATATATCCCATTGGTGTAAAATTGAAAAAAGTTGAAAAAAATTTTTTTTTGGACTTAGTCATTTTTCTGGCGTTTATCAGACTTTCAGATAGGGCAAATGTCAGTGAGCATTCCGATTTCAGTTCCAGAGCGATTCGCCCAATGAGTCCTTGATATTTAGTCGTTTTCCGCCAATTTTTTGGATTTTTGAAAATGTCACTTTTTTGTGAAAATATTCACTAAATGAGGGAATAATATGTGTGAGGGTACCCCAGGCGAGTTCCAAATGTGTGTGGGTAGAATATATATCCCACGGGGATAAAATTGAAAAAAGTTGAAAAAAAATTTTTTTTGGACTTAGTCAATTTTCCGGCGTTTATCAGACTTTCAGATAGGGGAAATGTCAGTGAGCGTTCCGATTTCAGTTCCCGAGTGATTCTCCCACTGAGTCCTTGTTATTTAGTCGTTTTCAGCCAATTTTCTGGATTTTTGAAAATTTCACTTTTTTGTGAAAATATCCACTAAATGAGGGAATAATATGTGTGAGGGTACCCCAGGAGAGTTCCAAATGTGTGTGGGTAGAATATATATCCCACGGGGGAAAAATTGAAAAAAGTTGAAAACATTTTTTTTTTGGACTTAGTCATTTTTCTGGCGTTTATCAGACTTTCAGATAGGGCAAATGTCAGTGAGCGTTCCGATTTCAGTTCCAGAGTGATTCGCCCAATGACTCCTTGTAATTTAGTTGTTTTCAGCCAATTTTCTGGATTTTTGAAAATTTCACTTTTTTGTAAAAATATCCACTAAATGAGGGAATAATATGTGTGAGGGTACCCCAGGAGAGTTCCAAATGTGTGTGGGTAGAATATATATCCCACGGGGGAAAAATTGAAAAAAGTTGAAAACATTTTTTTTTTGGACTTAGTCATTTTTCTGGCGTTTATCAGACTTTCAGATAGGGCAAATGTCAGTGAGCGTTCCGATTTCAGTTCCAGAGTGATTCGCCCAATGAGTCCTTGATATTTAGTCGTTTTCAGTCAATTTTTTGGATTTTTGAAAATTTCACTTTTTTGTGAAAATATCCACTAAATGAGGGAATAATATGTGTGAGGGTACCCTAGGAGAGTTCCAAATGTGTGTGGGTAGAATATATATCCCACGGGGGTAAAATTGAAAAAAGTTAAAAAAAATTTTTTTTTAGACTTAGTGATTTTTCTGGCATTTATCAGACTTTCAGATAGGGGAAATGTCAGTGAGCGTTCCGATTTCAGTTCCAGAGTGATTCGCCCAATGACTCCTTGTAATTTAGTTGTTTTCAGCCAATTTTCTGGATTTTTGAAAATTTCACTTTTTTGTGAAAATATCCACTAAATGAGGGAATAATATGTGTGAGGGTACCCCAGGAGAGTTCCAAATGTGTGTGGGTAGAATATATATCCCACGGGGATAAAATTGAAAAAAGTTTAAAAAAAATTTTTTTTGCACTTAGTCATTTTTCCTCCGTTTATCAGACTTTCAGATAGGGGAAATGTCAGTGAGCACTCGAATTTCAGTTCCAGAGCGATTCGCCCAATGACTCCTTGTTATTTAGTCGTTTTCAGCCAATTTTCTGGATTTTTGAAAATTTCACTTTTTTGTGAAAATATCCACTAAATGAGGGAATAATATGTGTGAGGGTACCCCAGGAGAGTTCCAAATGTGTGTGGGCAGAATATATATCCCACGGGGATAAAATTAAAAAAAGTTGAAAAAAAATTTTTTTTGCACTTAGTCATTTTTCCGCCGTTTATCAGACTTTCAGATAGGGGAAATGTCAGTGAGCATTCCGATTTCAGTTCCAGAGCGATTCGCCCAATGACTCCTTGTTATTTAGTCGTTTTCAGCCAATTTTCTGGATTTTTGAAAATTTCACTTTTTTGTGAAAATATCCACTAAATGAGGGAATAATATGTGTGAGGGTACCCCAGGAGAGTTCCAAATGTGTGTGGGTAGAATATATATCCCATTGGGGTCAAATTGAAAAAAGTTGAAAAAAATACTTTTTTGAACTTAGTCATTTCTCTGGCGTTTATCAGACTTTCAGATAGGGGAAATGTCAGTGAGCATTTGGATTTCAGTTCCAGAGCGATTCGCCCAATGAGTCCTTGATATTTAGTCGTTTTCAGCCAATTTTCTGGATTTTTGGAAATTTCACTTTTTTGTGAAAATATCCACTAAATGAGGGAATAATATGTGTGAGGGTACCCCAGGAGAGTTCCAAGTGTGTGTGGGTAGAATATATATCCCACGGGGGAAAAATTGAAAAAAGTTGAAAACATTTTTTTTTTGGACTTATTCATTTTTCCAGCGTTTATCAGACTTTCAGATAGGACAAATGTCAGTGAGCGTTCCGATTTCAGTTCCAGAGCGATTCGCCCAGTGACTCCTTGTTATTTAGTCGTTTTCAGCCAATTTTCTGGATTTTTGAAAATTTCACTTTTTTGTGAAAATATCCACTAAATGAGGGAATAATATGTGTGAGGGTACCCCAGGAGAGTTCCAAATGTGTGTGGGTAGAATATATATCCCACGGGGTAAAATTGAAAAAAGTTAAAATAAAATTTTTTTTAGACTTACTGATTTTTCTGACGTTTATCAGACTTTCAGATAGGGGAAATGCTAGTGAGCATTCCGATTTCAGTTCCAGGAGGTTCGCCTAATGAGTCCTTGTTATTTAGTCGTTTTCAGCCAATTTTCTGGATTTTTGAAAATTTCACTTTTTTGTCAAAATATCCACTAAATGAGGGAATAATATGTGTGAGCGTACCCCAGGAGAGTTCCAGATGTGTGTGGGTAGAATATATATCCCACGGGGGTAAAATTGAAAAAAGTAAAAAAAAAATTTTTTTGGGACTTAGTGATTTTTCTGGCGTTTATCAGACTTTCAGATAGGTGAAATGTCAGTGAGCGTTCCGATTTCAGTTCCAGAGCGATTCGCCCAATGAGTCCTTGATATTTAGTCGTTTTCAGCCAATTTTTTGGATTTTTGAAAATTGCACTTTTTTGTCAAAATATCCACTAAATGAGGGAATAATATGTGTGAGGGTACCCCAGGAGAGTTCCAAATGTGTGTGGGTAGATTATATATCCCACGGGGGTAAAATTGAAAAAAGTTGAAAAAAATTTTTTTTTGGACTTAGTCATTTTTCTGGCGTTTATCAGACTTTCAGATAGGGGAAATGTCAGTGAGCATTCCGATTTCAGTTCCAGACTGATTCACCCAATGAGTCCTTGATATTTAGTCGTTTTCAGCCAATTTTTTTGATTTTTGAAAATGTCACTTTTTTGTGAAAATATCCACTAAATGAGGGAATAATATGTGTGAGGGGACCCCAGGAGAGTTCCAAATGTGTGTGGGTAGAATATATATCCCATTGGTGTAAAATTGAAAAAAGTTGAAAAAAATTTTTTTTTGGACTTAGTCATTTTTCTGGCGTTTATCAGACTTTCAGATAGGGCAAATGTCAGTGAGCATTCCGATTTCAGTTCCAGAGCGATTCGCCCAATGAGTCCTTGATATTTAGTCGTTTTCCGCCAATTTTTTGGATTTTTGAAAATGTCACTTTTTTGTGAAAATATTCACTAAATGAGGGAATAATATGTGTGAGGGTACCCCAGGCGAGTTCCAAATGTGTGTGGGTAGAATATATATCCCACGGGGATAAAATTGAAAAAAGTTGAAAAAAAATTTTTTTTGGACTTAGTCAATTTTCCGGCGTTTATCAGACTTTCAGATAGGGGAAATGTCAGTGAGCGTTCCGATTTCAGTTCCCGAGTGATTCTCCCACTGAGTCCTTGTTATTTAGTCGTTTTCAGCCAATTTTCTGGATTTTTGAAAATTTCACTTTTTTGTGAAAATATCCACTAAATGAGGGAATAATATGTGTGAGGGTACCCCAGGAGAGTTCCAAATGTGTGTGGGTAGAATATATATCCCACGGGGGAAAAATTGAAAAAAGTTGAAAACATTTTTTTTTTGGACTTAGTCATTTTTCTGGCGTTTATCAGACTTTCAGATAGGGCAAATGTCAGTGAGCGTTCCGATTTCAGTTCCAGAGTGATTCGCCCAATGACTCCTTGTAATTTAGTTGTTTTCAGCCAATTTTCTGGATTTTTGAAAATTTCACTTTTTTGTAAAAATATCCACTAAATGAGGGAATAATATGTGTGAGGGTACCCCAGGAGAGTTCCAAATGTGTGTGGGTAGAATATATATCCCACGGGGGAAAAATTGAAAAAAGTTGAAAACATTTTTTTTTTGGACTTAGTCATTTTTCTGGCGTTTATCAGACTTTCAGATAGGGCAAATGTCAGTGAGCGTTCCGATTTCAGTTCCAGAGTGATTCGCCCAATGAGTCCTTGATATTTAGTCGTTTTCAGTCAATTTTTTGGATTTTTGAAAATTTCACTTTTTTGTGAAAATATCCACTAAATGAGGGAATAATATGTGTGAGGGTACCCTAGGAGAGTTCCAAATGTGTGTGGGTAGAATATATATCCCACGGGGGTAAAATTGAAAAAAGTTAAAAAAAATTTTTTTTTAGACTTAGTGATTTTTCTGGCATTTATCAGACTTTCAGATAGGGGAAATGTCAGTGAGCGTTCCGATTTCAGTTCCAGAGTGATTCGCCCAATGACTCCTTGTAATTTAGTTGTTTTCAGCCAATTTTCTGGATTTTTGAAAATTTCACTTTTTTGTGAAAATATCCACTAAATGAGGGAATAATATGTGTGAGGGTACCCCAGGAGAGTTCCAAATGTGTGTGGGTAGAATATATATCCCACAGGGGTAAAATTGAAAAAAGTTGAAAAAAATTTTTTTTGGACTTAGTCATTTTTCTGGCGTTTATCAGACTTTCAGATAGGGGAAATGTCAGTGAGCATTCCGATTTCAGTTCCAGACTGATTCACCCAATGAGTCCTTGATATTTAGTCGTTTTCAGCCAATTTTTTGGATTTTTGAAAATTTCACTTTTTTGTGAAAATATCCACTAAATGAGGGAATAATACGTGTGAGGGTACCCCAGGAGAGTTCCAAGTGTGTGGGTAGAATATATATCACATTGGGATAAAATTGAAAAAAGTAAAAAAAAAATTTTTTTTGCACTTAGTCATTTTTCCGCCGTTTATCAGACTTTCAGATATGGGAAATGTCAGTGAGCATTCCGATTTCAGTTCCAGAGCGATTCGCTCAATGACTCCTTGTTATTTAGTCGTTTTCAGCCAATTTTCTGGATTTTTGAAAATTTCACTTTTTTGTGAAAATATCCACTAAATGAGGGAATAATATGTGTGAGGGTACCCCAGGAGAGTTCCAAATGTGTGTGGGTAGAATATATATCCCATTGGGGTCAAATTGAAAAAAGTTGAAAAAAATACTTTTTTGAACTTAGTCATTTCTCTGGCGTTTATCAGACTTTCAGATAGGGCAAATGTCAGTGAGCGTTTGGATTTCAGTTCCAGAGAGATTCTCCCAATGAGTCCTTGTTATTTAGTCGTTTTCAGCCAATTTTCTGGATTTTTGAAAATTTCACTTTTTTGTGAAAATATCCACTAAATGAGGGAATAATATGTGTGAGGGTACCCCAGGAGAGTTCCAAATGTGTGTGGGTAGAATATATATCCCACGGGGGAAAAATTGAAAAAAGTTGAAAACATTTTTTTTTTGGACTTAGTCATTTTTCTGGCGTTTATCAGACTTTCAGATAGGGCAATTGTCAGTGAGCGTTCCGATTTCAGTTCCAGAGTGATTCGCCCAATGAGTCCTTGATATTTAGTCGTTTTCAGCCAATTTTTTGGATTTTTGAAAATTTCACTTTTTTGTGAAAATATCCACTAAATGAGGGAATAATATGTGTGAGGGTACCCCAGGAGAGTTCCAAATGTGTGTGGGTAGAATATATATCCCACGGGGGAAAAATTGAAAAAAGTTGAAAACATTTTTTTTTTGGACTTAGTCATTTTTCTGGCGTTTATCAGACTTTCAGATAGGGCAAATGTCAGTGAGCGTTCCGATTTCAGTTCCAGAGCGATTCGCCCAATGAGTCCTTGATATTTAGTCGTTTTCAGCCAATTTTTTGGATTTTTGAAAATTTCACTTTTTTTTCAAAATATCCACTAAATGAGGGAATAATATGTGTGAGGGTACCCCAGAAGAGTTCCAAATGTGTGTGGGTAGAATATATATCCCACGGGGTAAAATTGAAAAAAGTTAAAATAAAATTTTTTTTAGACTTACTGATTTTTCCGACGTTTATCAGACTTTCAGATAGGGGAAATGTCAGTGAGCATTCCGATTTCAGTTCCATAGCGATTCGCCCCATGAGTCCTTGACATTTAGTCGTTTTCAGCCAATTTTCTGGATTTTTTAAAATTTCACTTTTTTGTGAAAATATTCACTAAATGAGGGAATAATATGTGTGAGGGTACCCCAGGAGAGTTCCAAATGTGTGTGGGTAGAATATATATCCCATTGGTGTAAAATTGAAAAATGTTAAAAAAAAATTTTTTTGGGACTTAGTCATATTTCCGGCTTTTATCAGACTTTCAGATAGGGTAAATGTCAGTGAGCGTTCCGATTTCAGTTCCAGAACGATTCGGCCAATGAGTACTTGATATTTAGTCGTTTTCAGCCAATTTACTGGATTTTTGAAAATTTCACTTTTTTGTGAAAATATCCACTAAATGAGGGAATAATATGTGTGAGGGTACCCCAGGAGTGTTCCAAATGAGTGTGGATAGAATATATATCCTACGGGGGTAAAATTGAAAAAAGTTGAAAAAATTTTTTTTTTGACTTAGTCATTTTACCGCCGTTTATCAGACTTTCAGATAGGGTAAATGTCAGTGAGCGTTCCGATTTCAGTTTCAGAGCGATTTGCCCAATGAGTCCTTGATATTTCGTAGTTTTCAGCCAATTTTCTGAATTTTTGAAAATTTCACTTTTTTCTGAAAATATCCAATAAATGAGGCAATAATATGTGTGAGGGTACCCCAGGAGAGTTCCAAATGTGTGTGGGTAGAATATATATCCCGCATGGTTGAAATTGAAAAAAGTTGAAAAAAAAAATATTTTTGTACTTAGTCATATTTCCGGCGTTTATCAGACTTTCATATAGGGAAATGTCAGTGAGCATTCCGATTTCAGTTCCAGAGCGATTCGCCCAATGAGTCCTTGATATTTAGTCGTTTTCAGCCAATTTTCTGGATTTTTGAAAATTTCACTTTTTTGTGAAAATATCCACTAACTGAGGGAATAATATGTGTGAGGGTACCCCAGGAGAGTTCCAAATGTGTGTGGGTAGAATATATATCCCACAGGGTTAAAATTGAAAAAAGTTGAAAAAAAATTTTTTTTTGTACTTAGTCATTTTTCCGGTGTTTATCAGACTTTCAGACAGGGGAAATGTCAGTGAGCATTCCGATTTCAGTTCCAGAGCGATTCGCCCAATGAGTCCATGATATTTAGTCGTTTTCAGCCAATTTTCTGGATTTTTGAAAATTTCACTTTTTTGTGAAAATATCCACTAAATGAGGGAATAATATGTGTGTGAGGGTACCCGAGGAGAGTTCCAAATGTGTGTGGGTAGAATATATATCCCGCGGGGGTAAAATTGAAAGAAGTTGAAAACTTTTTTTTCTTGGACTTAGTCATTTTTCCGGCGTTTATCAGACTTTCAGATAGGGGAAATGTCAGTGAGCATTCCGTTTTCAGTTCCAGAGCGATGCGCCCAATGAGTCCTTGATATTTAGTCGTTTTCAGCCAATTTTCTGGATTTTTGAAAATTTCACTTTTTTGTGAAAATATCCACTAAATGAGGGAATAATATGTGTGAGGGTATCCCAGGAGAGTTCCAAATGTGTGTGGGTAGAATATATATCCCACGGGGGTAAAATTGAAAAAAGTTGAAAAAATTTTTTTTTGGACTTAGTAATTTTTCCGACGTTTATCAGACTTTCAGATAGCGGAAAAGTCAGTGAGCGTTCCGATTTCAGTTCCAGAACGATTCGGCCAATGAGTCCTTGATATTTAGTCGTTTTCAGGCAATTTTCTGGATTTTTGAAAATTTCACTTTTTTGTGAAAATATCCACTAAATGAGGGAATAATATGTGTGATGGTACCCCAGGATAGTTCCAAATGTGTGTGGGTAGAATATATATCCCACGGGGGTAAAATTGAAAAAAGTTGAAAACTTTTTTTTCTTGGACTTAGTCATTTTTCCGGCGTTTATCAGACTTTCAGATAGGGGAAATGTCAGTGAGCGTTCCGATTTCAGTTTCAGAACGATTCGCCCAATGAGTCCTTGATATTTAGTCGTTTCCAGTCAATTTTCAGAATTTTTGAAAATTTCACTTTTTAGTGAAAATATCCACTAAATGAGGGAATAATATGTGTGAGGGTACCCCAGGAGAGTTCCAAATGTGTGTGGGTAGAATATACATCCCACCGGGGGTAAAATTGAAAAAAGTTGAAAAAATTTTTTTTTTTGGACTTAGTCATTTTTCCGGCGTTTATCAGACTTTCAGATAGGGGAAATGTCAGTGAGCGTTCCGATTTCAGTTCCAGAGCGATTTGCAAAATGAGTCCTTGATATTTCGTAGTTTTCAGGCAATTTTCAGAATTTTTGAAAATTTCACTTTTTTGTGAAAATATCCACTAAATGAGGGAATAATATGTGTGAGGGTACCCCAGGAGAGTTCCAAATGTGTGTGGGTAGAATATATATCCCACATGGTTGAAATTTAAAAAAGTTGAAAAAAAAAATATTTTTGTACTTAGTCATATTTCCGGCTTTTATCAGACTTTCAGATAGGGGAAATGTCAGTGAGCATTCCGATTTCAGTTCCAGAGCGATTCGCCCAATGAGGCCTTGATATTTTGTCATTTTCAGCCAATTTTCTGGATTTTTGAAAATTTCACTTTTTTGTGAAAATATCCACTAAATGAGGGAATAATATGTGTGAGGGTATCCCAGGAGAGTTCCAAATGTGTGTGGGTAGAATATATATCCCACGGGGTTAAAATTGAAAAAAGTTGAATTTTTTTTTTTGGGGATTTAGTCATTTTTCTGGCGTTTATCAGACTTTCAGATAGCGGAAAAGTCAGTGAGCGTTCCGATTTCAGTTCCAGAACGATTCGGCCAATGAGTACTTGATATTTAGTCGTTTTCAGCCAATTTACTGAATTTTTGAAAATTTCACTTTTTTGTGAAAATATCCACTAAATGAGGGAATAATATGTGTGAGGGTACCCCAGGAGTGTTCCAAATGAGTGTGGATAGAATATATATCCCACGGGGGTAAAATTGAAAAAAGCTGAAACATTTTTTGGGGGGGATTTAGTCATTTTTCTGGCATTTATCAGACTTTCAGATAGGGGAAATGTCAGTGAGCATTCCGTTTTCAGTTCCAGAGCGATGCGCCCAATGAGTCCTTGATATTTAGTCGTTTTCAGCCAATTTTCTGTATTTTTGAAAATTTCACCTTTTTGTGAAAATATCCACTAAATGAGGGAATAATATGTGTGAGGGTACCCCAGGAGAGTTCCAAATGTGTGTGGGTAGAATATATATCCCACTGGGGTAAAATTGAAAAAAGTTGAAAATTTTTTTTTTTTGTACTTGTCATTTTTCCGGCGTTTATCAGACTTTCAGATAGGGGAAATGTCAGTGAGCATTCCGATTTCAGTTCCAGAACGATTCGCCGGATGAGTCCTTGATATTTCGTCGTTTTCAGGCAATTTTCTGGATTTTTGAAAATTTCACTTTTTTGTGAAAATATCCACTAAATGAGGGAATAATATGTGTGAGGGTACCCCAGGAGAGTTCCAAATGTGTGTGGGTAGAATATATATCCCACAGGTTTAAAATTGAAAAAAGATAAAAAAATTTATTTTTTTTGTACTTAGTCATTTTTCCGGCGTTTATCAGACATTCAGATAGGGGTAATGTCAGTGAGCGTTCCGATTTCACTTCCAGAGCGATTCGCCCAATGAGTCCTTGATATTTAGTCGTTTTCAGCCAATTTTCTGAATTTTTGAAAATTTCACTTTTTTGTGAAAATATCCAATAAATGACGCAATAATATGTGTGAGGGTACCCCAGGAGAGTTCCAAATGTGTGTGGGTAGAATATATATCCCACGGGGGTAAAATTGAAAAAAGTTGAAAAAAATTTTTTTTTGACTTAGTCATTTTTCCGACGTTTATCAGACTTTCAGATAGCGGAAATGTCAGTGAGCGTTCCGATTTCAGTTCCAGAACGATTCGCCCAATGACTCCTTGATATTTAGTCGTTTTCAGCCGATTTCCTGGATTTTTGAAAATTTCACTTTTTTGTGAAATTATACACTAAATGAGGGAATAATATGTGTGAGGGTACCCCAGGAGAGTTCCAAATGTGTGTGGGCAGAATATATATCCCGCATGGTTGAAATTGAAAAAAGTTGAAAAAAAAAATATTTTTGTACTTAGTCATATTTCCGTCGTTTATCAGACTTTCAGATAGGGAAATGTCAGTGAGCGTTCCAATTTCAGTTCCAGAGCGATTCGCCCAATGAGTCCTTGATATTTTGTCGTTTACAGCCAATTTTCTGGATTTTTGAAAATTTCACTTTTTTGTGAAAATATCCACTAAATGAGGGAATAATATGTGTGAGGGTATCCCAGGAGAGTTCCAAATGTGTGTGGGTATAAAATATATCCCACGGGGGTAAAATTGAAAAAAGTTGAAAACATTTTTTTTTTGGACTTAGTCATTTTTCCGACATTTATCAGACTTTCAGATAGCGGAAATGTCAGTGAGCTTTCCGATTTCAGTTCCAGAACGATTCACCCAATGAGTCCTTGATATTTAGTCGTTTTCAGCCAATTTTCAGAATTTTTGAAAATTTCACTTTTTTGTGAAAATATCCACTAAATGAGGGAATAATATGTGTGAGGGTACCCCAGGAGAGTTCCAAATGTGTGTGGGTGGAATATATATCCCACGGGGGTAAAATTGAAAAAAGTTGAAAATTTTTTTTTGGGGATTTACTCATTTTTCCGGCGTTTATCAGACTTTCAGATAGGGGAAATGTCAGTGAGCATTCCGATTTCAGTTCCAGAGCGATTCGCCCAATGAGTCCTTGATATTTTGTCGTTTTCAGCCAATTTTCTGGATTTTTGAAAATTTCACTTTTTTGTGAAAATATCCACTAAATGAGGGAATAATATGTGTGAGGGTACCCCAGGAGAGTTCCAAATGTGTGTGGGTAGAATATATATCCCACAGGGGTAAAATTGAAAAAAGTTGAAAACTTTTTTTTCTTAAACTTAGTCATTTTTCCGGCGTTTATCAGACTTTCAGATAGGGGAAATGTCAGTGAGCGTTCCTATTTCAGTTCCAGAGCGATTCGCCCAATGAGTCCTTGATATTTAGTCGTTTTCAGCCAATTTTCAGAATTTTTGAAAATTTCACTTTTTTGTGAAAATATCCACTAAATGAGGGAATAATGTGTGCGAGGGTACCCCAGGAGAGTTCCAAATGTGTGTGGGTAGAATATATATCCCACGGGGGTAAAATTGAAAAAAGGTAAATACTTTTTTTTCTTGGACTTAGTCATTTTTCCGGCGTTTATCAGACTTTCAGATAGGGGAAATGTCAGTGAGCGTTCCGATTTCAGTTCCAGAGCGATTTGCCCAATGAGTCCTTGATATTTAGTCGTTTTCAGCCAATTTTCTGTATTGTTGACAATTTAACTTTTTTGTGAAAATATCCACTAAATGAGGGAATAATATGTGTGAGGGTACCCCAGGAGAGTTCCAAATGTGTGTGGGTAGAATATATATCCCACATGTTTGAAATTGAAAAAAGTTATAAAAAAAAATATGTTTGTACTTAGTCATATTTCCGGCGTTTATCAGACTTTCAGATAGGGGAAATGTCAGTGAGCATTCCGATTTCAGTTCCAGAGTGATTCGCCCAGTCGTTTTCAGCCAATTTTCTGGATTTTTGAAAATTTCACTTTTTTGTGAAAATATCCACTAAATGAGGGAATAATATGTGTGAGGGTACCCCAGGAGAGTTCCAAATGTGTGTGGGTAGAATATATATCCCACAGGGGTAAAATTGAAAAAAGTTGAAAACTTTTTTTTCTTAAACTTAGTCATTTTTCCGGCGTTTATCAGCATTTCAGATAGGGGAAATGTCAGTGAGCGTTCCTATTTCAGTTCCAGAGCGATTCGCCCAATGAGTCCTTGATATTTAGTTGTTTTCAGCCAATTTTCTGGATTTTTGAAAATTTCACTTTTTTGTGAAAATATCCACTAAATAAGGGAATAATGTGTGTGTGAGGGTACCCCAGGAGAGTTCCAAATGTGTGTGGGTGGAACATATATCCCACGGGGGTAAAATTGAAAAAAGTTGAAAACTTTTTTTTCTTGGACTTAGTCATTTTTCCGGCGTTTATCAGACTTTCAGATAGGGGAAATGTCAGTGAGCGTTCAGATTTCAGCTCCAGAGCGATTCTCCCAATGAGTCCTTGATAATTAGTTGTTTTCAGCCAATTTTGTGGATTTTTGAAAATTTCACTTTTTTGTGAAAATATCCACTAAATGAGGGAATAATATGTGTGAGGATATCTCAGGAGAGTTTCAAATGTGTGTGGGTAGAATATATATCCCACGGGGGTAAAATTGAAAAAAGTTGAAAATTTTTTTTGAAGGATTTAGTCATTTTTCCGGCGTTTATCAGACTTTCAGATAGGGGAAATGTCAGTGAGCATTCCGATTTCAGTTCTAGAGCGATTCTCCCAATGAGTCATTGATATTTTGTCGTTTTTAGTCAATTTTCTGGATTTTTGAAAACTTCACTTTTTTGTGAAAATATCCACTAAATGAGGGAATAATATGTGTGAGGTTACCCCAGGAGAGTTCCAAATGTGTGTGGGTAGAATATATATCCCACAGGGGTAAAATTGAAAAAAGTTTAAAACATATTTTTTTTGGACTTAGTCATTTTTCCGGCGTTTATCAGACTTTCAGATAGCAGAAATGTCAGTGAGCATTCCGATTTCATTTCCAGAGCGATTCGACAATGAGTCCTTGATATTTTGTCGTTTTCAGCCAATTTTTGGATTTTTGAAAATTTCACTTTTTTGTGAAAATATCCACTAAATGAGGGAATAATCTGTGTGAGGTTACCCCAGGAGAGTTCCAAATGTGTGTGGGTAGAATATATATCCCACGGGGGTAAAATTTAAAAAAGTTGAAAAAAATTTTTTTTTTGACTTAGTCATTTTTACGGCGTTTATCAGACTTTCAGATAGGGGAAATGTAAGTGAGCGTTCCGATTTCAGTTCTAGAGCGATTCGCCCAATGAGTCCTTGATATTTAGTCGTTTTCAGCCAATTTTCTGGATTTTTGAAAAATTCACTTTTTTTGTGAAAATATCCACTAAATGAGGGAACAATATGTGTGAGGGTACCCCAGGAGAATTCCAAATGTGTGTGGGTAGAATATATATCCCACGGGGGTAAAATTGAAAAAAGTTGAAACATTTTTTGGGGGGATTTAGTCATTTTTCCGGCGTTTATCAGACTTTCAGATACGGGAAATGTCAGTGAGCGTTCCGATTTCAGTTCCAGAGCGATTCGCTCAATGAGTCCTTGATATTTAGTTGTTTTCAGCCAATTTTCTGGATTTTTGAAAATTTCACTTTTTTGGGAAAATATCCACTAAATGAGGGAATAATATGTGTGAGGTTACCCCAGGAGAGTTCCAAATGTGTGTGGGTAGAATATATATCCCACGGGGGTAAAATTGAAAAAAGTTGAAAACTTTTTTTTCTTGGACTTAGTCATTTTTCCGGCGTTTATCAGACTTTCAGATTGGGGAAATGTCAGTGAGCGTTCCGACTTCAGTTTCAGAACGATTCGCCCAATGAGTCCTTGATATTTAGTCGTTTCCAGCCAATTTTCAGAATTTTTGAAAATTTCACTTTTTTGTGAAAATATCCACTAAATTAGGGAATAATATGTGTGAGGGTACCCCAGGAGAGTTCCAAATGTGTGTGGGTAGAATATATATCCTACGGGGGTAAAATTGAAAAAAGTTGCAAAAAATTTTTTTTTGTACTTAGTCATTTTTCCGGCGTTTATCAGACATTCAGATAGGGGAAATGTCAGTGAGCGTTCCGATTTCAGTTCTAGAGCGATTCACCCAATGAGTCCTTTATATTTAGTCGTTTTCAGCCAATTTTCTGGATTTTTGAAAAATTCACTTTTTTGTGTAAATATCCACTAAATGAGGGAATAATATGTGTGAGGGTACCCGAGGAGATTCCAAATGTGTGTGGGTAGAATATATATCACACGGGGGTAAAATTGAAAAACGTTGAAAAAATTTTTTTTTTGGACTTAGTCATTTTTCCGACGTTTATTAGACTTTCAGATAGCGGAAATGTCAGTGAGCATTCCGATTTCAGTTCCAGAATGATTCGCCCAATGAGTCCTTGATATTTAGTCGTTTTCAGCCAATTTTCAGAATTTTTGAAAATTTCACTTTTTTGTGAAAATATCCACTAAATGAGGGAATAATATGTGTGAGGGTTCCAAATGTGTGTGGGTAGAATATATATCCCAAGGGGGTAAAATTAAAAAAAGTTGAAAATTTTTTTGGGGGGATTTAGTCATTTTTCCGGCGTTTATCAGACTTTCAGATAGGGGAAATGTCAGTGAGCGTACCGATTTCAGTTCCAGAGCGATTTGCCCAATGAGTCCTTGATATTTTGTCGTTTTCAGCCAATTTTCTGGATTTTTGAAAATTTCACTTTTTTGTGAAAATATCCACTAAATGAGGGAATAATATGTGTGAGGTTACCCGAGGAGAGATCCAAATGTGTGTGGGTAGAATATATATCCCACGGGGGTAAAATTTAAAAAAAGTAAAAAAATTTTTTTTTTGGACTTAGTCATTTTTCCGACGTTTATCAGACTTTCAGATAGCGGAAAAGTCAGTGAGCGTTCCGATTTCATTTCCAGAACGATTCGGCCAATGAGTCCTTGATATTTAGTCGTTTTCAGGCAATTTTCTGGATTTTTGAAAATTTTACTTTTTTGTGAAAATATCCACTAAATGAGGGAATAATATGTGTGAGGGTACCCCAGGAGAGTTCCAAATGTGTGTGGGTAGAATATATATCCCACATGGTTGAAATTGAAAAAAGTTGAAAAAAAAAATATTTTTGTACTTAGTCATATTTCCGGCGTTTATCAGACTTTCAGATAGGGGAAATGTCAGTGAGCATTCCGATTTCAGTTCCAGAGCGATTCGCCCAATGAGTCCTTGATATTTAGTCGTTTTCAGGCAATTTTCTGGATTTTTGAAAATTTCACTTTTTTGTGAAAATATCTACTAAATGAGGGAATAATA
Organism: Phyllobates terribilis; assembly: GCF_046119375.1. NCBI lineage: Eukaryota > Metazoa > Chordata > Amphibia > Anura > Dendrobatidae > Phyllobates > Phyllobates terribilis. Next base: position 13,774,634 of record NW_027362775.1, on the reverse strand, counting down.
TGTGTGAGGGTACCCCAGGAGAGTTCCAAATATGTGTGGGTAGAATATATATCCCACGGGGGTAAAATTGAAAAAAGTTGAAAACTTTTTTTTCTTGGACTTAGTCATTTTTCCGGCGTTTATCAGACTTTCAGATAGGGGAAATGTCAGTGAGCGTTCCGATTTCAGTTCCAGAGCTATTTGCCCAATGAGTCCTTGATATTTTGTCGTTTTCAGCCAATTTTCTGGATTTTTGAAAATTTCACTTTTTTGTGAAAATATCCACTAAATGAGGGAATAATATGTGTGAGGTTACCCCAGGAGAGTTCCAAATGTGTGTGGGTAGAATATATATCCCACGGGGGTAAAATTGAAAAAAGTTGAAAACTTTTTTTTCTTGGACTTAGTCATTTTTCCGGCGTTTATCAGACTTTCAGATTGGGGAAATGTCAGTGAGCGTTCCGACTTCAGTTTCAGAACGATTCGCCCAATGAGTCCTTGATATTTAGTCGTTTCCAGCCAATTTTCAGAATTTTTGAAAATTTCACTTTTTTGTGAAAATATCCACTAAATTAGGGAATAATATGTGTGAGGGTACCCCAGGAGAGTTCCAAATGTGTGTGGGTAGAATATATATCCTACGGGGGTAAAATTGAAAAAAGCTGCAAAAAATTTTTTTTTGTACTTAGTCATTTTTGCGGCGTTTATCAGACATTCAGATAGGGGAAATGTCAGTGAGCGTTCCGATTTCCGTTCCAGAGCGATTCGCCCAATGAGTCCTTGATATTTAGTCGTTTTCAGCCAATTTTCTGGATTTTTGAAAATTTCACTTTTTTTGTGAAAATATCCACTAAATGAGGGAATAATATGTGCGAGGGTACCCCAGGAGAGTTCCAAATGTGTGTGGGTAGAATATATATCCCACATGGTTGAAATTGAAAAAAGTTGAAAAAAAAAAAATTTTTGTACTTAGTCATATTTCCGGCTTTTATCAGACTTTCAGATAGGGGAAATGTCAGTGAGCGTTCTGATTTCAGTTCCAGAGCGATTCGCCCAATGAGTCCTTGATATTTCGTCGTTTTCAGGCAATTTTCAGAATTTTTGAAAATTTCACTTTTTTGTGAAAATATCCACTAAATGAGGGAATAATATGTGTGAGGGTACCCCAGGAGAGTTCCAAATGTGTGTGGGTAGAATATATATCCCACGGGGGTAAAATTGAAAAAAGTCGAAAGAATTTTTTTCTTGGACTTAGTCATTTTTCCGGCGTTTATCAGACTTTCAGATAGGGGAAATGTCAGTGAGCGTTCCGATTTCAGTTCCAGAGCGATTCGCCCAATGAGTCCTTGATATTTAGTCGTTTTCAGCCAATTTTCGGGATTTTTGAAAATGTCACCTTTTTGTGAAAATATCCACTAAATGAGGGAATAATATGTGTGAGGGTACTCCAGGAGAGTTCCAAATGTGTGTGGGTAGAATATGTATCCCACGGGGTAAAATTTAAAAAAGTTGAAAAAAAATTTTCCTTGGACTTAGTCATTTTTCCGGCGTTTATCAGACTTTCAGATAGGGGAAATGTCAGTGAGCGTTCCGATTTCAGTTCCAGAGCGATTCGCCCAATGAGTCCTTGATATTTAGTCGTTTTCAGCCAATTTTCAGGATTTTTGAAAATTTCACTTTTTTGTGAAAATATCCACTAAATGAGGGAATAATATGTGTGAGGGTACCCCAGGAAAGTTACAAATGTGTGTGGGTATAATATATATCCCACGGGGGTAAAATTGAAAAAAGTTGAAAAAATTTTTTTTGGGCTTAGTCATTTTTCCTGCGTTTCTCAGACTTTCAGATAGGGGAAATGTCAGTGAGCGTTCCGATTTCAGTTCCAGAGCGATTTGCCCAATGAGTCCTTGATATTTAGTCGTTTTCAGCCAATTTTCGGGATTTTTGAAAATGTCACCTTTTTGTGAAAATATCCACTAAATGAGGGAATAATATGTGTGAGGGTACTCCAGGAGAGTTTCAAATGTGTGTGGGTAGAATATATATCCCACAGGGGTAAAATTGAAAAAAGTTGAAAAAAAATTTTACTTGGACTTAGTCATTTTTACGGCGTTTATCAGACTTTCAGATAGGGGAAATGTCAGTGAACGTTCCGATTTCAGTTCCAGAGCGATTCGCCCAATGAGTCCTGGATATTTAGTCGTTTTCAGCCAATTTTCTGGATTTTTGAAAATTTCACTTTTTTGTGAAAATATCCACTAAATGAGGGAATAATATGTGTGAGGGTACCCCAGGAGAAATCCAAATGTGTGTGGGTATAATATATATCCCACGAGGGTAAAATTGAAAAAAGTTGAAAAAAAATTTTTTTGGGGCTTAGTCATTTTTCCGCCGTTTCTCAGACTTTCAGATAGGGGAAATGTCAGTGAGCGTTCCGATTTCAGTTCCAGAGCGATTTGCCCAATGAGTCCTTGATATTTAGTCGTTTTCAGCCAATTTTCGGGATTTTTGAAAATGTCACCTTTTTGTGAAAATATCCACTAAATGAGGGAATAATATGTGTGAGGGTACCCCAGGAGAGTTCCAAATGTGTGTGGGTAGAATATATATCCCACGGGGGTAAAATTGAAAAAAGTCGAAAGAATTTTTTTCTTGGACTTAGTCATTTTTCCGGCGTTTATCAGACTTTCAGATAGGGGAAATGTCAGTGAGCGTTCCGATTTCAGTTCCAGAGCGATTCGCCCAATGAGTCCTTGATATTTAGTCGTTTTCAGCCAATTTTCGGGATTTTTGAAAATGTCACCTTTTTGTGAAAATATCCACTAAATGAGGGAATAATATGTGTGAGGGTACTCCAGGAGAGTTCCAAATGTGTGTGGGTAGAATATGTATCCCACGGGGTAAAATTTAAAAAAGTTGAAAAAAAATTTTCCTTGGACTTAGTCATTTTTCCGGCGTTTATCAGACTTTCAGATAGGGGAAATGTCAGTGAGCGTTCCGATTTCAGTTCCAGAGCGATTCGCCCAATGAGTCCTTGATATTTAGTCGTTTTCAGCCAATTTTCTGGATTTTTGAAAATTTCACTTTTTTGTGAAAATATCCACTAAATGAGGGAATAATATGTGTGAGGGTACCCCAGGAGAGTTCCAAATGTGTGTGGGTAGAATATATATCCCACATGGTTGAAATTGAAAAAAGTTGAAAAAAAAAATATTTTTGTACTTAGTCATATTTCCGGCGTTTATCAGACTTTCAGATAGGGGAAATGTCAGTGAGCATTCCGATTTCAGTTCCAGAGCGATTCGCCCAATGAGTCCTTGATATTTAGTCGTTTTCAGGCAATTTTCTGGATTTTTGAAAATTTCACTTTTTTGTGAAAATATCTATTAAATGAGGGAATAATATGTGTGAGGGTACCCCAGGAGAGTTCCAAATATGTGTGGGTAGAATATATATCCCACGGGGGTAAAATTGAAAAAAGTTGAAAACTTTTTTTTCTTGGACTTAGTCATTTTTCCGGCGTTTATCAGACTTTCAGATAGGGGAAATGTCAGTGAGCGTTCCGATTTCAGTTCCAGAGCTATTTGCCCAATGAGTCCTTGATATTTTGTCGTTTTCAGCCAATTTTCTGGATTTTTGAAAATTTCACTTTTTTGTGAAAATATCCACTAAATGAGGGAATAATATGTGTGAGGTTACCCCAGGAGAGTTCCAAATGTGTGTGGGTAGAATATATATCCCACGGGGGTAAAATTGAAAAAAGTTGAAAACTTTTTTTTCTTGGACTTAGTCATTTTTCCGGCGTTTATCAGACTTTCAGATTGGGGAAATGTCAGTGAGCGTTCCGACTTCAGTTTCAGAACGATTCGCCCAATGAGTCCTTGATATTTAGTCGTTTCCAGCCAATTTTCAGAATTTTTGAAAATTTCACTTTTTTGTGAAAATATCCACTAAATTAGGGAATAATATGTGTGAGGGTACCCCAGGAGAGTTCCAAATGTGTGTGGGTAGAATATATATCCTACGGGGGTAAAATTGAAAAAAGCTGCAAAAAATTTTTTTTTGTACTTAGTCATTTTTGTGGCGTTTATCAGACATTCAGATAGGGGAAATGTCAGTGAGCGTTCCGATTTCAGTTCCAGAGCGATTCGCCCAATGAGTCCTTGATATTTAGTCGTTTTCAGCCAATTTTCTGGATTTTTGAAAATTTCACTTTTTTTGTGAAAATATCCACTAAATGAGGGAATAATATGTGCGAGGGTACCCCAGGAGAGTTCCAAATGTGTGTGGGTAGAATATATATCCCACATGGTTGAAATTGAAAAAAGTTGAAAAAAAAAAAATTTTTGTACTTAGTCATATTTCCGGCTTTTATCAGACTTTCAGATAGGGGAAATGTCAGTGAGCGTTCCGATTTCAGTTCCAGAGCGATTCGCCCAGTGAGTCCTTGATATTTAGTGGTTTTCAGCCAATTTTCTGGATTTTTGAAAATTTCACTTTTTTTGTGAAAATATCCACTAAATGAAGGAATAATATGTGTGAGGGTTCCCCAGGAGAGTTGCAAATGTGTGTGGGTAGAATATATATCCCACGTGGGTAAAATTGAAAAAAGTTGAAAACATTTTTTTTTTGGACTTGGTCATTTTTCCGCCGTTTATCAGACTTTCAGATTGGGGAAATGTCAGAGAGCGTTCCGATTTCAGTTCCAGAGTGATTCGCCCAATGAGTCCTTGATATTTCGTCGTTTTCAGGCAATTTTCAGAATTTTTGAAAATTTCACTTTTTTTGTGAAAATATCCACTAAATGAGGGAATACTATATGTGAGGGTACCCCAGAAGAGTTCCAAATGTGTGTGGGTAGAATATATATCCCACGGGGGTAAAATTGAAAAAAGTTGAAAAATTTTTTCTTTGGAATTTAGTCTTTTTTACGGCGTGTATCAGACTTTCAGATAGGGGAAATGTCAGTAAGCGTTCCGATTTCAGTTCCAGAGCGATTCGCCCAATGAGTCCTAGATATTTTGTCGTTTTCAGCCAATTTTCTGGATTTTTGAAAATTTCACTTTTAGGTGAAAATATCCACTAAATAAGGGAATAATATGTGTGAGGGTACCCCAGGAGAGTTCCAAATGTGTGTGGGTAGAATATATATCCCACGGGGGTAAAATTGAAAAAAGTTGAAAAAAATTTTTTTTTGAACTTAGTCATTTTTCCGGCAATTATCAGACTTTCAGATAGGGGAAATGTCAGGGAGCTGTCCGATTTCAGTTCCAGAGTGATTCGCCCAATGAGTTTTTGATATTTAGTCGTTTTCAGCGAATTTTCTGGATTTTTGAAAATTTCACTTTTTTGTGAAAATATCCACTAAATGAGGGAATAATATGTGTGAGGGTAACCCAGGAGAGTTCCAAATGTGTGTGGGTAGAATATATATCCCACGGGGGTAAGATTGAAAAAAGTTGAAAAAATTTTTTTGGGGGATTTCGTCATTTTTCTGGCGTTTATCAGACTTTCAGATAGGGGAAATGTTAGTGATCGTTCCGATTTCAGTTCCAGAGCGATTCACCCAATGAGTCTTTGATATTTCGTCGTTTTCAGGCAATTTTCTGAATTTTTGAAAATTTCACTTTTTTGTGAAAATATCCACTAAATGAGGGAATAATATGTGTGAGGGTACCCCAGGAGAGTTCCAAATGTGTGTGGGTAGAATATATATCCCACGGGGGTAAAATTGAAAAAAGTTGAAAAATTTTTTTTTTTGGACTTACTCATTTTTCCGGCGTTTATCAGACTTTCAAATAGGGGAATTGTCAGTGAGCGTTCCGATTTCAGTTCCACAGCGATTCGCCCCATGAGTCCTTGATATTTAGTCGTTTTCAGCCAATTTTCTGAATTTTTGAAAATTTCACTTTTTTGTGAAAATATCCACTAAATGAGGGAATAATATGTGTGAGGGTACCACAGGAGAGTTCCAAATGTGTGTGGGTAGAATATATATCCCACGGGGGTAAAATTGAAAAAAGTTGAAAAATTTTTTGGGGGGGATTTAGCCATTTTTCCAGCGTTTATCAGACTTTCAGATAGGGGAAATGTCAGTGAGCGTTCCGATTTCAGTTCCAGAGCGATTCGCCCAATGAGTCCTTGATATTTCGTCGTTTTCAGGCAATTTTCTGAATTTTTGAAAATTTCACTTTTTTGTGAAAATATCTAGTAAATGAGGGAATAATATGTGTGAGGGTACCCCAGGAGATTTCCAAATGTGTGTGGGTAGAATATATATGCCACGGGGTAAAATTGAAAAAAGTTGAAAATTTTTTTTTTTTTTAACTTAAGTCATTTTTTCGGCGTTTATCAGCCTTTCAGATAGGGGAAATGTCAGTGAGCGTTCCGATTTCAGTTCCAGAGCGATTCGCCCAATGAGTCCTTGATATTTAGTCGTTTTCAGCCAATTTTCGGGATTTTTGAAAATTTCACTTTTTGTGAAAATATCCACTAAATGAGGGAATAATATGTGTGAGGGAACCCCAGGAGATTTCCAAATGTGTGTGGGTAGAATATATATCCCACGGGGGTAAAATTGAAAAAAGTTGAAAAAATTTTTTTTTTTGGACTTAGTCATTTTTCCGGCATTTATCAGACTTTCAGATAGGGGAAATGTCAGTGAACGTTCCGATTTCAGTTCCAGAGCGATTCGCCCAATGAGTCCTGGATATTTAGTCGTTTTCAGCCAATTTTCTGGATTTTTGAAAATTTCACTTTTTTGTGAAAATATCCACTAAATGAGGGAATAATATGTGTGAGGGTACCCCAGGAGAAATCCAAATGTGTGTGGGTATAATATATATCCCACGAGGGTAAAATTGAAAAAAGTTGAAAAAAAATTTTTTGGGGGCTTAGTCATTTTTCCTGCGTTTCTCAGACTTTCAGATAGGGGAAATGTCAGTGAGCGTTCCGATTTCAGTTCCAGAGCGATTTGCCCAATGAGTCCTTGATATTTAGTCGTTTTCAGCCAATTTTCGGGATTTTTGAAAATGTCACCTTTTTGTGAAAATATCCACTAAATGAGGGAATAATATGTGTGAGGGTACCCCAGGAGAGTTCCAAATGTGTGTGGGTAGAATATATATCCCACGGGGGTAAAATTGAAAAAAGTTGAAAGAATTTTTTTCTTGGACTTAGTCATTTTTCCGGCGTTTATCAGACTTTCAGATAGGGGAAATGTCAGTGAGCGTTCCGATTTCAGTTCCAAAGCGATTCGCCCAATGAGTCCTTGATATTTAGTCGTTTTCAGCCAATTTTCGGGATTTTTGAAAATTTCACTTTTTGTGAAAATATCCACTAAATGAGGGAATAATATGTGTGAGGGTACTCCAGGAGAGTACCAAATGTGTGTGGGTAGAATATATATCCCACGGGAGTAAAATTGAAAAAAGGTGAAAAAAATTTTTTTTTGGACTTAGTCATTTTTCTGGTGTTTCTCAGACTTTCAGATAGGGGAAATGTCAGTGAGCGTTCCGATTTCAGTTCCAGAGCGATTCGCCCAATGAGTCCTTGATATTTAGTCGTTTTCAGCCAATTTTCTGGATTTTTGAAAATTTCACTTTTTTGTGAAAATATCCACTAAATGAGGGAATAATATGTGTGAGGGTACCCCAGGAGAGTTACAAATGTGTGTGGGTATAATATGTATCCCACGGGGGTAACATTGAAAAAAGTTGAAAAATTATTTTTTTTCGACTTAGTCATTTTTCCGGCGTTTTTCGGACTTTCAGATAGGGGAAATGTCAGTGAGCATTCCGATTTCAGTTCCAGAGCGATTCGCCCAATGAATCCTTGATATTTAGTCGTTTTCAGCCAATTTTCGGGATTTTTGAAAATTTCACTTTTTTGTGAAAATATCCACTAAATGAGGGAATAATATGTGTGAGGGTACCCCAGGAGAGTTCCAAATGTTGTGTGGGTATAAAATATATCCCACGAGGGTAAAATTGAAAAAAGTTGAAAAAAAATTTTTTTGGGGCTTAGTCATTTTTCCGCCGTTTCTCAGACTTTCAGATAGGGGAAATGTCAGTGAGCGTTCCGATTTCAGTTCCAGAGCGATTCGCCCAATGAGTCCTTGATATTTAGTCGTTTTCAGCCAATTTTCGGGATTTTTGAAAATGTCACCTTTTTGTGAAAATATCCACTAAATGAGGGAATAATATGTGTGAGGGTACTCCAGGAGAGTTCTAAATGTGTGTGGGTAGAATATGTATCCCACGGGGTAAAATTTAAAAAAGTTGAAAAAAAATTTTTCTTGGACTTAGTCATTTTTCCGGTGTTTATCAGACTTTCAGATAGGGGAAATGTCAGTGAGCGTTCCGATTTCAGTTCCAGAGCGATTCGCGCAATGAGTCCTTGACATTTAGTCGTTTTCAGCAAATTTTCTGGATTTTTGAAAATTTCACTTTTTTGTGAAAATATCCACTAAATGAGGGAATAATATGTGTGAGGGTACCCCAGGAGAGTTACAAATGTGTGTGGGTATAATATATATCCCACGAGGGTAAAATTGAAAAAAGTTGAAAAAAATTTTTTTTTGGGCTTAGTCATTTTTCCGCCGTTTCTCAGACTTTCAGATAGGGGAAATGTCAGTGAGCGTTCCGATTTCAGTTCCAGAGCGATTTGCCGAATGAGTCCTTGATATTTAGTCGTTTTCAGCCAATTTTCGGGATTTTTGAAAATTTCACTTTTTGTGAAAATATCCACTAAATGAGGGAATAATATGTGTGAGGGTACTCCAGGAGAGTTCCAAATGTGTGTGGGTAGAATATGTATCCCACGGGGTAAAATTTAAAAAAGTTGAAAAAAAATTTTCCTTGGACTTAGTCATTTTTCCGGCGTTTATCAGACTTTCAGATAGGGGAAATGTCAGTGAGCGTTCCGATTTCAGTTCCAGAGCGATTCGCCCAATGAGTTCTTGATATTTAGTCGTTTTCAGCCAATTTTCTGGATTTTTGAAAATTTCACTTTTTTGTGTAAATATCCACTAAATGAGGGAATAATATGTGTGAGGGTACCCCAGGAGAGTTCCAAATGTGTGTGGGTATAAAATATATCCCACAAGGGTAAAATTGAAAAAAGTTGAAAAAATTTTTTTTTGGGCTTAGTCATTTTTCCTGCGTTTCTCAGACTTTCAGTTAGGGGAAATGTCAGTGAGCGTTCCGATTTCAGTTCCAGAGCGATTTGCCCAATGAGTCCTTGATATTTAGTCGTTTTCAGCGAATTTTCGGGATTTTTGAAAATGTCACCTTTTTGTGAAAATATCCACTAAATGAGGGAATAATATGTGTGAGGGTACCCCAGGAGAGTTCCAAATGTGTGTGGGTAGAATATATATCCCACGGGGGTAAAATTGAAAAAAGTTGAAAGAATTTTTTTCTTGGACTTAGTCATTTTTCCGGCGTTTATCAGACTTTCAGATAGGGGAAATGTCAGTGAGCGTTCCGATTTCAGTTCCAAAGCGATTCGCCCTATGAGTCCTTGATATTTAGTCGTTTTCAGCCAATTTTCGGGATTTTTGAAAATTTCACTTTTTGTAAAAATATCCACTAAATGAGGGAATAATATGTGTGAGGGTACTCCAGGAGAGTTCCAAATGTGTGTGGGTAGAATATATATCCCACGGGAGTAAAATTGAAAAAAGGTGAAAAAAATTTTTTTTTGGACTTAGTCATTTTTCGGGTGTTTCTCAGACTTTCAGATAGGGGAAATGTCAGTGAGCGTTCCGATTTCAGTTCCAGAGCGATTCGCCCAATGAGTCCTTGATATTTAGTCGTTTTCAGCCAATTTTCGGGATTTTTGAAAATGTCACCTTTTTGTGAAAATATCCACTAAATGAGGGAATAATATGTGTGAGGGTACTCCAGGAGAGTTCCAAATGTGTGTGGGTAGAATATGTATCCCACGGGGTAAAATTTAAAAAAGTTGAAAAAAAATTTTCCTTGGACTTAGTCATTTTTCCGGCGTTTATCAGACTTTCAGATAGGGGAAATGTCAGTGAGCGTTCCGATTTCAGTTCCAGAGCGATTCGCCCAATGAGTCCTTGATATTTAGTCGTTTTCAGCCAATTTTCTGGATTTTTGAAAATTTCACTTTTTTGTGAAAATATCCACTAAATGAGGGAATAATATGTGTGAGGGTACCCCAGGAAAGTTACAAATGTGTGTGGGTATAATATATATCCCACGGGGGTAAAATTGAAAAAAGTTGAAAAAATTTTTTTGGGGCTTAGTCATTTTTCCTGCGTTTCTCAGACTTTCAGATAGGGGAAATGTCAGTGAGCGTTCCGATTTCAGTTCCAGAGCGATTTGCCCAATGAGTCCTTGATATTTAGTCGTTTTCAGCCAATTTTCGGGATTTTTGAAAATGTCACCTTTTTGTGAAAATATCCACTAAATGAGGGAATAATATGTGTGAGGGTACTCCAGGAGAGTTTCAAATGTGTGTGGGTAGAATATATATCCCACAGGGGTAAAATTGAAAAAAGTTGAAAAAAAATTTTACTTGGACTTAGTCATTTTTACGGCGTTTATCAGACTTTCAGATAGGGGAAATGTCAGTGAGCGTTCCGATTTCAGTTCCAGAGCGATTCGCCCAATGAGTCCTTGATATTTAGTCGTTTTCAGCCAATTTTCGGGATTTTTGAAAATTTCACTTTTTCGTGAAAATATCCACTAAATGAGGGAATAATATGTGTGAGGGTACCCCAGGAGATTTCCAAATGTGTGTGGGTAGAATATATATCCCACGGGGGTAAAATTGAAAAAAGTTGAAAAAATTTTTTTTTTTGGACTTAGTCATTTTTCCGGCATTTATCAGACTTTCAGATAGGGGAAATGTCAGTGAACGTTCCGATTTCAGTTCCAGAGCGATTCGCCCAATGAGTCCTGGATATTTAGTTGTTTTCAGCCAATTTTCTGGATTTTTGAAAATTTCACTTTTTTGTGAAAATATCCACTAAATGAGGGAATAATATGTGTGAGGGTACCCCAGGAGAAATCCAAATGTGTGTGGGTATAATATATATCCCACGAGGGTAAAATTGAAAAAAGTTGAAAAAAATTTTTTTTGGGGCTTAGTCATTTTTCCGCCGTTTCTCAGACTTTCAGATAGGGGAAATGTCAGTGAGCGTTCCGATTTCAGTTCCAGAGCGATTTGCCCAATGAGTCCTTGATATTTAGTCGTTTTCAGCCAATTTTCGGGATTTTTGAAAATGTCACCTTTTTGTGAAAATATCCACTAAATGAGGGAATAATATGTGTGAGGGTACCCCAGGAGAGTTCCAAATGTGTGTGGGTAGAATATATATCCCACGGGGGTAAAATTGAAAAAAGTTGAAAGAATTTTTTTCTTGGACTTAGTCATTTTTCCGGCGTTTATCAGACTTTCAGATAGGGGAAATGTCAGTGAGCGTTCCGATTTCAGTTCCAAAGCGATTCGCCCAATGAGTCCTTGATATTTAGTCGTTTTCAGCCAATTTTCGGGATTTTTGAAAATTTCACTTTTTGTGAAAATATCCACTAAATGAGGGAATAATATGTGTGAGGGTACTCCAGGAGAGTACCAAATGTGTGTGGGTAGAATATATATCCCACGGGAGTAAAATTGAAAAAAGGTGAAAAAAATTTTTTTTTGGACTTAGTCATTTTTCTGGTGTTTCTCAGACTTTCAGATAGGGGAAATGTCAGTGAGCGTTCCGATTTCAGTTCCAGAGCGATTCGCCCAATGAGTCCTTGATATTTAGTCGTTTTCAGCCAATTTTCTGGATTTTTGAAAATTTCACTTTTTTGTGAAAATATCCACTAAATGAGGGAATAATATGTGTGAGGGTACCCCAGGAGAGTTACAAATGTGTGTGGGTATAATATGTATCCCACGGGGGTAACATTGAAAAAAGTTGAAAAATTATTTTTTTTCGACTTAGTCATTTTTCCGGCGTTTTTCGGACTTTCAGATAGGGGAAATGTCAGTGAGCATTCCGATTTCAGTTCCAGAGCGATTCGCCCAATGAATCCTTGATATTTAGTCGTTTTCAGCCAATTTTCGGGATTTTTGAAAATTTCACTTTTTTGTGAAAATATCCACTAAATGAGGGAATAATATGTGTGAGGGTACCCCAGGAGAGTTCCAAATGTTGTGTGGGTATAAAATATATCCCACGAGGGTAAAATTGAAAAAAGTTGAAAAAAAATTTTTTTGGGGCTTAGTCATTTTTCCGCCGTTTCTCAGACTTTCAGATAGGGGAAATGTCAGTGAGCGTTCCGATTTCAGTTCCAGAGCGATTCGCCCAATGAGTCCTTGATATTTAGTCGTTTTCAGCCAATTTTCGGGATTTTTGAAAATGTCACCTTTTTGTGAAAATATCCACTAAATGAGGGAATAATATGTGTGAGGGTACTCCAGGAGAGTTCTAAATGTGTGTGGGTAGAATATGTATCCCACGGGGTAAAATTTAAAAAAGTTGAAAAAAAATTTTTCTTGGACTTAGTCATTTTTCCGGTGTTTATCAGACTTTCAGATAGGGGAAATGTCAGTGAGCGTTCCGATTTCAGTTCCAGAGCGATTCGCGCAATGAGTCCTTGACATTTAGTCGTTTTCAGCAAATTTTCTGGATTTTTGAAAATTTCACTTTTTTGTGAAAATATCCACTAAATGAGGGAATAATATGTGTGAGGGTACCCCAGGAGAGTTACAAATGTGTGTGGGTATAATATATATCCCACGAGGGTAAAATTGAAAAAAGTTGAAAAAAATTTTTTTTTGGGCTTAGTCATTTTTCCGCCGTTTCTCAGACTTTCAGATAGGGGAAATGTCAGTGAGCGTTCCGATTTCAGTTCCAGAGCGATTTGCCGAATGAGTCCTTGATATTTAGTCGTTTTCAGCCAATTTTCGGGATTTTTGAAAATTTCACTTTTTGTGAAAATATCCACTAAATGAGGGAATAATATGTGTGAGGGTACTCCAGGAGAGTTCCAAATGTGTGTGGGTAGAATATGTATCCCACGGGGTAAAATTTAAAAAAGTTGAAAAAAAATTTTCCTTGGACTTAGTCATTTTTCCGGCGTTTATCAGACTTTCAGATAGGGGAAATGTCAGTGAGCGTTCCGATTTCAGTTCCAGAGCGATTCGCCCAATGAGTTCTTGATATTTAGTCGTTTTCAGCCAATTTTCTGGATTTTTGAAAATTTCACTTTTTTGTGTAAATATCCACTAAATGAGGGAATAATATGTGTGAGGGTACCCCAGGAGAGTTCCAAATGTGTGTGGGTATAAAATATATCCCACAAGGGTAAAATTGAAAAAAGTTGAAAAAATTTTTTTTTGGGCTTAGTCATTTTTCCTGCGTTTCTCAGACTTTCAGTTAGGGGAAATGTCAGTGAGCGTTCCGATTTCAGTTCCAGAGCGATTTGCCCAATGAGTCCTTGATATTTAGTCGTTTTCAGCGAATTTTCGGGATTTTTGAAAATGTCACCTTTTTGTGAAAATATCCACTAAATGAGGGAATAATATGTGTGAGGGTACCCCAGGAGAGTTCCAAATGTGTGTGGGTAGAATATATATCCCACGGGGGTAAAATTGAAAAAAGTTGAAAGAATTTTTTTCTTGGACTTAGTCATTTTTCCGGCGTTTATCAGACTTTCAGATAGGGGAAATGTCAGTGAGCGTTCCGATTTCAGTTCCAAAGCGATTCGCCCTATGAGTCCTTGATATTTAGTCGTTTTCAGCCAATTTTCGGGATTTTTGAAAATTTCACTTTTTGTAAAAATATCCACTAAATGAGGGAATAATATGTGTGAGGGTACTCCAGGAGAGTTCCAAATGTGTGTGGGTAGAATATATATCCCACGGGAGTAAAATTGAAAAAAGGTGAAAAAAATTTTTTTTTGGACTTAGTCATTTTTCGGGTGTTTCTCAGACTTTCAGATAGGGGAAATGTCAGTGAGCGTTCCGATTTCAGTTCCAGAGCGATTCGCCCAATGAGTCCTTGATATTTAGTCGTTTTCAGCCAATTTTCGGGATTTTTGAAAATGTCACCTTTTTGTGAAAATATCCACTAAATGAGGGAATAATATGTGTGAGGGTACTCCAGGAGAGTTCCAAATGTGTGTGGGTAGAATATGTATCCCACGGGGTAAAATTTAAAAAAGTTGAAAAAAAATTTTCCTTGGACTTAGTCATTTTTCCGGCGTTTATCAGACTTTCAGATAGGGGAAATGTCAGTGAGCGTTCCGATTTCAGTTCCAGAGCGATTCGCCCAATGAGTCCTTGATATTTAGTCGTTTTCAGCCAATTTTCTGGATTTTTGAAAATTTCACTTTTTTGTGAAAATATCCACTAAATGAGGGAATAATATGTGTGAGGGTACCCCAGGAAAGTTACAAATGTGTGTGGGTATAATATATATCCCACGGGGGTAAAATTGAAAAAAGTTGAAAAAATTTTTTTGGGGCTTAGTCATTTTTCCTGCGTTTCTCAGACTTTCAGATAGGGGAAATGTCAGTGAGCGTTCCGATTTCAGTTCCAGAGCGATTTGCCCAATGAGTCCTTGATATTTAGTCGTTTTCAGCCAATTTTCGGGATTTTTGAAAATGTCACCTTTTTGTGAAAATATCCACTAAATGAGGGAATAATATGTGTGAGGGTACTCCAGGAGAGTTTCAAATGTGTGTGGGTAGAATATATATCCCACAGGGGTAAAATTGAAAAAAGTTGAAAAAAAATTTTACTTGGACTTAGTCATTTTTACGGCGTTTATCAGACTTTCAGATAGGGGAAATGTCAGTGAGCGTTCCGATTTCAGTTCCAGAGCGATTCGCCCAATGAGTCCTTGATATTTAGTCGTTTTCAGCCAATTTTCGGGATTTTTGAAAATTTCACTTTTTCGTGAAAATATCCACTAAATGAGGGAATAATATGTGTGAGGGTACCCCAGGAGATTTCCAAATGTGTGTGGGTAGAATATATATCCCACGGGGGTAAAATTGAAAAAAGTTGAAAAAATTTTTTTTTTTGGACTTAGTCATTTTTCCGGCATTTATCAGACTTTCAGATAGGGGAAATGTCAGTGAACGTTCCGATTTCAGTTCCAGAGCGATTCGCCCAATGAGTCCTGGATATTTAGTTGTTTTCAGCCAATTTTCTGGATTTTTGAAAATTTCACTTTTTTGTGAAAATATCCACTAAATGAGGGAATAATATGTGTGAGGGTACCCCAGGAGAAATCCAAATGTGTGTGGGTATAATATATATCCCACGAGGGTAAAATTGAAAAAAGTTGAAAAAAATTTTTTTTGGGGCTTAGTCATTTTTCCGCCGTTTCTCAGACTTTCAGATAGGGGAAATGTCAGTGAGCGTTCCGATTTCAGTTCCAGAGCGATTTGCCCAATGAGTCCTTGATATTTAGTCGTTTTCAGCCAATTTTCGGGATTTTTGAAAATGTCACCTTTTTGTGAAAATATCCACTAAATGAGGGAATAATATGTGTGAGGGTACCCCAGGAGAGTTCCAAATGTGTGTGGGTAGAATATATATCCCACGGGGGTAAAATTGAAAAAAGTTGAAAGAATTTTTTTCTTGGACTTAGTCATTTTTCCGGCGTTTATCAGACTTTCAGATAGGGGAAATGTCAGTGAGCGTTCCGATTTCAGTTCCAAAGCGATTCGCCCAATGAGTCCTTGATATTTAGTCGTTTTCAGCCAATTTTCGGGATTTTTGAAAATTTCACTTTTTGTGAAAATATCCACTAAATGAGGGAATAATATGTGTGAGGGTACTCCAGGAGAGTACCAAATGTGTGTGGGTAGAATATATATCCCACGGGAGTAAAATTGAAAAAAGGTGAAAAAAATTTTTTTTTGGACTTAGTCATTTTTCTGGTGTTTCTCAGACTTTCAGATAGGGGAAATGTCAGTGAGCGTTCCGATTTCAGTTCCAGAGCGATTCGCCCAATGAGTCCTTGATATTTAGTCGTTTTCAGCCAATTTTCTGGATTTTTGAAAATTTCACTTTTTTGTGAAAATATCCACTAAATGAGGGAATAATATGTGTGAGGGTACCCCAGGAGAGTTACAAATGTGTGTGGGTATAATATGTATCCCACGGGGGTAACATTGAAAAAAGTTGAAAAATTATTTTTTTTCGACTTAGTCATTTTTCCGGCGTTTTTCGGACTTTCAGATAGGGGAAATGTCAGTGAGCATTCCGATTTCAGTTCCAGAGCGATTCGCCCAATGAATCCTTGATATTTAGTCGTTTTCAGCCAATTTTCGGGATTTTTGAAAATTTCACTTTTTTGTGAAAATATCCACTAAATGAGGGAATAATATGTGTGAGGGTACCCCAGGAGAGTTCCAAATGTTGTGTGGGTATAAAATATATCCCACGAGGGTAAAATTGAAAAAAGTTGAAAAAAAATTTTTTTGGGGCTTAGTCATTTTTCCGCCGTTTCTCAGACTTTCAGATAGGGGAAATGTCAGTGAGCGTTCCGATTTCAGTTCCAGAGCGATTCGCCCAATGAGTCCTTGATATTTAGTCGTTTTCAGCCAATTTTCGGGATTTTTGAAAATGTCACCTTTTTGTGAAAATATCCACTAAATGAGGGAATAATATGTGTGAGGGTACTCCAGGAGAGTTCTAAATGTGTGTGGGTAGAATATGTATCCCACGGGGTAAAATTTAAAAAAGTTGAAAAAAAATTTTTCTTGGACTTAGTCATTTTTCCGGTGTTTATCAGACTTTCAGATAGGGGAAATGTCAGTGAGCGTTCCGATTTCAGTTCCAGAGCGATTCGCGCAATGAGTCCTTGACATTTAGTCGTTTTCAGCAAATTTTCTGGATTTTTGAAAATTTCACTTTTTTGTGAAAATATCCACTAAATGAGGGAATAATATGTGTGAGGGTACCCCAGGAGAGTTACAAATGTGTGTGGGTATAATATATATCCCACGAGGGTAAAATTGAAAAAAGTTGAAAAAAATTTTTTTTTGGGCTTAGTCATTTTTCCGCCGTTTCTCAGACTTTCAGATAGGGGAAATGTCAGTGAGCGTTCCGATTTCAGTTCCAGAGCGATTTGCCGAATGAGTCCTTGATATTTAGTCGTTTTCAGCCAATTTTCGGGATTTTTGAAAATTTCACTTTTTGTGAAAATATCCACTAAATGAGGGAATAATATGTGTGAGGGTACTCCAGGAGAGTTCCAAATGTGTGTGGGTAGAATATGTATCCCACGGGGTAAAATTTAAAAAAGTTGAAAAAAAATTTTCCTTGGACTTAGTCATTTTTCCGGCGTTTATCAGACTTTCAGATAGGGGAAATGTCAGTGAGCGTTCCGATTTCAGTTCCAGAGCGATTCGCCCAATGAGTTCTTGATATTTAGTCGTTTTCAGCCAATTTTCTGGATTTTTGAAAATTTCACTTTTTTGTGTAAATATCCACTAAATGAGGGAATAATATGTGTGAGGGTACCCCAGGAGAGTTCCAAATGTGTGTGGGTATAAAATATATCCCACAAGGGTAAAATTGAAAAAAGTTGAAAAAATTTTTTTTTGGGCTTAGTCATTTTTCCTGCGTTTCTCAGACTTTCAGTTAGGGGAAATGTCAGTGAGCGTTCCGATTTCAGTTCCAGAGCGATTTGCCCAATGAGTCCTTGATATTTAGTCGTTTTCAGCGAATTTTCGGGATTTTTGAAAATGTCACCTTTTTGTGAAAATATCCACTAAATGAGGGAATAATATGTGTGAGGGTACCCCAGGAGAGTTCCAAATGTGTGTGGGTAGAATATATATCCCACGGGGGTAAAATTGAAAAAAGTTGAAAGAATTTTTTTCTTGGACTTAGTCATTTTTCCGGCGTTTATCAGACTTTCAGATAGGGGAAATGTCAGTGAGCGTTCCGATTTCAGTTCCAAAGCGATTCGCCCTATGAGTCCTTGATATTTAGTCGTTTTCAGCCAATTTTCGGGATTTTTGAAAATTTCACTTTTTGTAAAAATATCCACTAAATGAGGGAATAATATGTGTGAGGGTACTCCAGGAGAGTTCCAAATGTGTGTGGGTAGAATATATATCCCACGGGAGTAAAATTGAAAAAAGGTGAAAAAAATTTTTTTTTGGACTTAGTCATTTTTCGGGTGTTTCTCAGACTTTCAGATAGGGGAAATGTCAGTGAGCGTTCCGATTTCAGTTCCAGAGCGATTCGCCCAATGAGTCCTTGATATTTAGTCGTTTTCAGCCAATTTTCGGGATTTTTGAAAATGTCACCTTTTTGTGAAAATATCCACTAAATGAGGGAATAATATGTGTGAGGGTACTCCAGGAGAGTTCCAAATGTGTGTGGGTAGAATATGTATCCCACGGGGTAAAATTTAAAAAAGTTGAAAAAAAATTTTCCTTGGACTTAGTCATTTTTCCGGCGTTTATCAGACTTTCAGATAGGGGAAATGTCAGTGAACGTTCCGATTTCAGTTCCAGAGCGATTCGCCCAATGAGTCCTTGATATTTAGTCGTTTTCAGCCAATTTTCGGGATTTTTGAAAATTTCACTTTTTTGTGAAAATATCCACTAAATGAGGGAATAATATGTGTGAGGGTACCCCAGGAGAGTTCCAAATGTGTGTGGGTATAAAATATATCCCACGAGGGTAAAATTGAAAAAAGTTGAAAAAATTTTTTTTTGGGCTTAGTCATTTTTCCTGCGTTTCTCAGACTTTCAGATAGGGGAAATGTCAGTGAGCGTTCCGATTTCAGTTACAGAGCGATTCGCCCAATGAGTCCTTAATATTTCGTCGTTTCCAGCCAATATTTTGGATTTTTGAAAATTTCACTTTTTCGTGAAAATATCCACTAAATGAGGGAATAATATGTGTGAGGGTACCCCAGGAGAGTTCCAAATGTGTGTGGGTAGAATATATATCCCACCGGGGGTAAAATTGAAAAAAGTTGAAAAATTTTTTTTCTTGGACTTAGTCATTTTTCCGGCGTTTATCAGACTTTCAGATAGGGGAAATGTCAGTGAGCGTTCCGATTTCAGTTCCAGAGCGATTCGCCCAATGAGTCCTTGATATTTAGTCGTTTTCAGCCAATTTTTGGGATTTTTGAAAATTTCACTTTTTGTGAAAATATCCACTAAATGAGGGAATAATATGTGTGAGGGTACCCCAGGAGATTTCCAAATGTGTGTGGGTAGAATATATATCCCACGGGGTAAAATTGAAAAAAGTTGAAAAAATTTTTTTTTTTGGACTTAGTCATTTTTGCGGCATTTATCAGACTTTCAGATAGGGGAAATGTCAGTGAACGTTCCGATTTCAGTTCCAGAGCGATTCGCCCAATGAGTCCTGGATATTTAGTCGTTTTCAGCCAATTTTCTGGATTTTTGAAAATTTTACTTTTTTGTGAAAATATCCACTAAATGAGGGAATAATATGTGTGAGGGTACCCCAGGAGAGTTCCAAATGTGTATGGGTAGAATATATATCCCACGGGGGTAAAATTGAAAAAAGTTGAAAGAATTTTTTTCTTGGACTTAGTCATTTTTCCAGCGTTTATCAGACTTTCAGATAGGGGAAATGTCAGTGAGCGTTCCGATTTCAGTTCCAAAGCGATTCGCCCAGTGAGTCCTTGATATTTAGTCGTTTTCAGCCAATTTTTGGGATTTTTGAAAATTTCACTTTTTGTGAAAATATCCACTAAATGAGGGAATAATATGTGTGAGGGTACTCCAGGAGAGTTCCAAATGTGTGTGGGTAGAATATATATCCCACGGGAGTAAAATTGAAAAAAGGTGAAAAAAATTTTTTTTTGGACTTAGTCATTTTTCCGGTGTTTCTCAGACTTTCAGATAGGGGAAATGTCAGTGAGCGTTCCGATTTCAGTTCCAGAGCGATTCGCCCAATGAGTCCTTGATATTTAGTCGTTTTCAGCCAATTTTCGGGATTTTTGAAAATTTCACTTTTTGTGAAAATATCCACTAAATGAGGGAATAATATGTGTGAGGGTACCCCAGGAGATTTCCAAATGTGTGTGGGTAGAATATATATCCCACGGGGGTAAAATTGAAAAAAGTTGAAAGAATTTTTTTCTTGGACTTAGTCATTTTTCCGGCGTTTATCAGACTTTCAGATAGGGGAAATGTCAGTGAGCGTTCCGATTTCAGTTCCAAAGCGATTCGCCCAATGAGTCCTTGATATTTAGTCATTTTCAGCCAATTTTTGGGATTTTTGAAAATTTCACTTTTTGTGAAAATATCCACTAAATGAGGGAATAATATGTGTGAGGGTACTCCAGGAGAGTTCCAAATGTGTGTGGGTAGAATATATATCCCACGGGAGTAAAATTGAAAAAAGGTGAAAAAAATTTTTTTTTGGACTTAGTCATTTTTCCGGTGTTTCTCAGACTTTCAGATAGGGGAAATGTCAGTGAGCGTTCCGATTTCAGTTCCAGAGCGATTCGCCCAATGAGTCCTTGATATTTAGTCGTTTTCAGCCAATTTTCGGGATTTTTGAAAATTTCACTTTTTTGTGAAAATATCCACTAAATGAGGGAATAATATGTGTGAGGGTACCCCAGGAGAGTTACAAATGTGTGTGGGTATAATATGTATCCCACGGGGGTAACATTGAAAAAAGTTGAAAAATTATTTTTTTTCGACTTAGTCATTTTTCCGGCGTTTTTCGGACTTTCAGATAGGGGAAATGTCAGTGAGCATTCCGATTTCAGTTCCAGAGCGATTCGCCCAATGAATCCTTGATATTTAGTCGTTTTCAGCCAATTTTCGGGATTTTTGAAAATTTCACTTTTTTGTGAAAATATCCACTAAATGAGGGAATAATATGTGTGAGGGTACCCCAGGAGAGTTCCAAATGTTGTGTGGGTATAAAATATATCCCACGAGGGTAAAATTGAAAAAAGTTGAAAAAAAATTTTTTTGGGGCTTAGTCATTTTTCCGCCGTTTCTCAGACTTTCAGATAGGGGAAATGTCAGTGAGCGTTCCGATTTCAGTTCCAGAGCGATTCGCCCAATGAGTCCTTGATATTTAGTCGTTTTCAGCCAATTTTCGGGATTTTTGAAAATGTCACCTTTTTGTGAAAATATCCACTAAATGAGGGAATAATATGTGTGAGGGTACTCCAGGAGAGTTCTAAATGTGTGTGGGTAGAATATGTATCCCACGGGGTAAAATTTAAAAAAGTTGAAAAAAAATTTTTCTTGGACTTAGTCATTTTTCCGGTGTTTATCAGACTTTCAGATAGGGGAAATGTCAGTGAGCGTTCCGATTTCAGTTCCAGAGCGATTCGCGCAATGAGTCCTTGACATTTAGTCGTTTTCAGCAAATTTTCTGGATTTTTGAAAATTTCACTTTTTTGTGAAAATATCCACTAAATGAGGGAATAATATGTGTGAGGGTACCCCAGGAGAGTTACAAATGTGTGTGGGTATAATATATATCCCACGAGGGTAAAATTGAAAAAAGTTGAAAAAAATTTTTTTTTGGGCTTAGTCATTTTTCCGCCGTTTCTCAGACTTTCAGATAGGGGAAATGTCAGTGAGCGTTCCGATTTCAGTTCCAGAGCGATTTGCCGAATGAGTCCTTGATATTTAGTCGTTTTCAGCCAATTTTCGGGATTTTTGAAAATTTCACTTTTTGTGAAAATATCCACTAAATGAGGGAATAATATGTGTGAGGGTACTCCAGGAGAGTTCCAAATGTGTGTGGGTAGAATATGTATCCCACGGGGTAAAATTTAAAAAAGTTGAAAAAAAATTTTCCTTGGACTTAGTCATTTTTCCGGCGTTTATCAGACTTTCAGATAGGGGAAATGTCAGTGAGCGTTCCGATTTCAGTTCCAGAGTGATTCGCCCAATGAGTTCTTGATATTTAGTCGTTTTCAGCCAATTTTCTGGATTTTTGAAAATTTCACTTTTTGTAAAAATATCCACTAAATGAGGGAATAATATGTGTGAGGGTACTCCAGGAGAGTTCCAAATGTGTGTGGGTAGAATATATATCCCACGGGAGTAAAATTGAAAAAAGGTGAAAAAAATTTTTTTTTGGACTTAGTCATTTTTCGGGTGTTTCTCAGACTTTCAGATAGGGGAAATGTCAGTGAGCGTTCCGATTTCAGTTCCAGAGCGATTCGCCCAATGAGTCCTTGATATTTAGTCGTTTTCAGCCAATTTTCGGGATTTTTGAAAATGTCACCTTTTTGTGAAAATATCCACTAAATGAGGGAATAATATGTGTGAGGGTACTCCAGGAGAGTTCCAAATGTGTGTGGGTAGAATATGTATCCCACGGGGTAAAATTTAAAAAAGTTGAAAAAAAATTTTCCTTGGACTTAGTCATTTTTCCGGCGTTTATCAGACTTTCAGATAGGGGAAATGTCAGTGAACGTTCCGATTTCAGTTCCAGAGCGATTCGCCCAATGAGTCCTTGATATTTAGTCGTTTTCAGCCAATTTTCGGGATTTTTGAAAATTTCACTTTTTTGTGAAAATATCCACTAAATGAGGGAATAATATGTGTGAGGGTACCCCAGGAGAGTTCCAAATGTGTGTGGGTATAAAATATATCCCACGAGGGTAAAATTGAAAAAAGTTGAAAAAATTTTTTTTTGGGCTTAGTCATTTTTCCTGCGTTTCTCAGACTTTCAGATAGGGGAAATGTCAGTGAGCGTTCCGATTTCAGTTCCAGAGCGATTTGCCCAATGAGTCCTTGATATTTAGTCGTTTTCAGCCAATTTTCGGGATTTTTGAAAATGTCACCTTTTTGTGAAAATATCCACTAAATGAGGGAATAATATGTGTGAGGGTACTCCAGGAGAGTTTCAAATGTGTGTGGGTAGAATATATATCCCACAGGGGTAAAATTGAAAAAAGTTGAAAAAAAATTTTACTTGGACTTAGTCATTTTTACGGCGTTTATCAGACTTTCAGATAGGGGAAATGTCAGTGAGCGTTCCGATTTCAGTTACAGAGCGATTCGCCCAATGAGTCCTTGATATTTCGTCGTTTCCAGCCAATATTTTGGATTTTTGAAAATTTCACTTTTTCGTGAAAATATCCACTAAATGAGGGAATAATATGTGTGAGGGTACCCCAGGAGAGTTCCAAATGTGTGTGGGTAGAATATATATCCCACCGGGGGTAAAATTGAAAAAAGTTGAAAAATTTTTTTTCTTGGACTTAGTCATTTTTCCGGCGTTTATCAGACTTTCAGATAGGGGAAATGTCAGTGAGCGTTCCGATTTCAGTTCCAGAGCGATTCGCCCAATGAGTCCTTGATATTTAGTCGTTTTCAGCCAATTTTTGGGATTTTTGAAAATTTCACTTTTTGTGAAAATATCCACTAAATAAGGGAATAATATGTGTGAGGGTACCCCAGGAGATTTCCAAATGTGTGTGGGTAGAATATATATCCCACGGGGTAAAATTGAAAAAAGTTGAAAAAATTTTTTTTTTTGGACTTAGTCATTTTTGCGGCATTTATCAGACTTTCAGATAGGGGAAATGTCAGTGAACGTTCCGATTTCAGTTCCAGAGCGATTCGCCCAATGAGTCCTGGATATTTAGTCGTTTTCAGCCAATTTTCTGGATTTTTGAAAATTTTACTTTTTTGTGAAAATATCTACTAAATGAGGGAATAATATGTGTGAGGGTACCCCAGGAGAGTTCCAAATGTGTATGGGTAGAATATATATCCCACGGGGGTAAAATTGAAAAAAGTTGAAAGAATTTTTTTCTTGGACTTAGTCATTTTTCCAGCGTTTATCAGACTTTCAGATAGGGGAAATGTCAGTGAGCGTTCCGATTTCAGTTCCAAAGCGATTCGCCCAATGAGTCCTTGATATTTAGTCGTTTTCAGCCAATTTTTGGGATTTTTGAAAATTTCACTTTTTGTGAAAATATCCACTAAATGAGGGAATAATATGTGTGAGGGTACTCCAGGAGAGTTCCAAATGTGTGTGGGTAGAATATATATCCCACGGGAGTAAAATTGAAAAAAGGTGAAAAAAATTTTTTTTTGGACTTAGTCATTTTTCCGGTGTTTCTCAGACTTTCAGATAGGGGAAATGTCAGTGAGCGTTCCGATTTCAGTTCCAGAGCGATTCGCCCAATGAGTCCTTGATATTTAGTCGTTTTCAGCCAATTTTCGGGATTTTTGAAAATTTCACTTTTTGTGAAAATATCCACTAAATGAGGGAATAATATGTGTGAGGGTACCCCAGGAGATTTCCAAATGTGTGTGGGTAGAATATATATCCCACGGGGGTAAAATTGAAAAAAGTTGAAAGAATTTTTTTCTTGGACTTAGTCATTTTTCCGGCGTTTATCAGACTTTCAGATAGGGGAAATGTCAGTGAGCGTTCCGATTTCAGTTCCAAAGCGATTCGCCCAATGAGTCCTTGATATTTAGTCATTTTCAGCCAATTTTTGGGATTTTTGAAAATTTCACTTTTTGTGAAAATATCCACTAAATGAGGGAATAATATGTGTGAGGGTACTCCAGGAGAGTTCCAAATGTGTGTGGGTAGAATATATATCCCACGGGAGTAAAATTGAAAAAAGGTGAAAAAAATTTTTTTTTGGACTTAGTCATTTTTCCGGTGTTTCTCAGACTTTCAGATAGGGGAAATGTCAGTGAGCGTTCCGATTTCAGTTCCAGAGCGATTCGCCCAATGAGTTCTTGATATTTAGTCGTTTTCAGCCAATTTTCTGGATTTTTGAAAATTTCACTTTTTTGTGTAAATATCCACTAAATGAGGGAATAATATGTGTGAGGGTACCCCAGGAGAGTTCCAAATGTGTGTGGGTATAAAATATATCCCACAAGGGTAAAATTGAAAAAAGTTGAAAAAATTTTTTTTTGGGCTTAGTCATTTTTCCTGCGTTTCTCAGACTTTCAGTTAGGGGAAATGTCAGTGAGCGTTCCGATTTCAGTTCCAGAGCGATTTGCCCAATGAGTCCTTGATATTTAGTCGTTTTCAGCGAATTTTCGGGATTTTTGAAAATGTCACCTTTTTGTGAAAATATCCACTAAATGAGGGAATAATATGTGTGAGGGTACCCCAGGAGAGTTCCAAATGTGTGTGGGTAGAATATATATCCCACGGGGGTAAAATTGAAAAAAGTTGAAAGAATTTTTTTCTTGGACTTAGTCATTTTTCCGGCGTTTATCAGACTTTCAGATAGGGGAAATGTCAGTGAGCGTTCCGATTTCAGTTCCAAAGCGATTCGCCCTATGAGTCCTTGATATTTAGTCGTTTTCAGCCAATTTTCGGGATTTTTGAAAATTTCACTTTTTGTAAAAATATCCACTAAATGAGGGAATAATATGTGTGAGGGTACTCCAGGAGAGTTCCAAATGTGTGTGGGTAGAATATATATCCCACGGGAGTAAAATTGAAAAAAGGTGAAAAAAATTTTTTTTTGGACTTAGTCATTTTTCGGGTGTTTCTCAGACTTTCAGATAGGGGAAATGTCAGTGAGCGTTCCGATTTCAGTTCCAGAGCGATTCGCCCAATGAGTCCTTGATATTTAGTCGTTTTCAGCCAATTTTCGGGATTTTTGAAAATGTCACCTTTTTGTGAAAATATCCACTAAATGAGGGAATAATATGTGTGAGGGTACTCCAGGAGAGTTCCAAATGTGTGTGGGTAGAATATGTATCCCACGGGGTAAAATTTAAAAAAGTTGAAAAAAAATTTTCCTTGGACTTAGTCATTTTTCCGGCGTTTATCAGACTTTCAGATAGGGGAAATGTCAGTGAACGTTCCGATTTCAGTTCCAGAGCGATTCGCCCAATGAGTCCTTGATATTTAGTCGTTTTCAGCCAATTTTCGGGATTTTTGAAAATTTCACTTTTTTGTGAAAATATCCACTAAATGAGGGAATAATATGTGTGAGGGTACCCCAGGAGAGTTCCAAATGTGTGTGGGTATAAAATATATCCCACGAGGGTAAAATTGAAAAAAGTTGAAAAAATTTTTTTTTGGGCTTAGTCATTTTTCCTGCGTTTCTCAGACTTTCAGATAGGGGAAATGTCAGTGAGCGTTCCGATTTCAGTTCCAGAGCGATTTGCCCAATGAGTCCTTGATATTTAGTCGTTTTCAGC
The DNA here is from genome assembly GCF_046119375.1 of Phyllobates terribilis. Classification (NCBI taxonomy): domain Eukaryota; kingdom Metazoa; phylum Chordata; class Amphibia; order Anura; family Dendrobatidae; genus Phyllobates; species Phyllobates terribilis. Next base: position 13,748,505 of record NW_027362775.1, on the reverse strand, counting down.
CAATTTTCGGGATTTTTGAAAATGTCACCTTTTTGTGAAAATATCCACTAAATGAGGGAATAATATGTGTGAGGGTACTCCAGGAGAGTTTCAAATGTGTGTGGGTAGAATATATATCCCACAGGGGTAAAATTGAAAAAAGTTGAAAAAAAATTTTACTTGGACTTAGTCATTTTTACGGCGTTTATCAGACTTTCAGATAGGGGAAATGTCAGTGAGCGTTCCGATTTCAGTTACAGAGTGATTCGCCCAATGAGTCCTTGATATTTCGTCGTTTCCAGCCAATATTTTGGATTTTTGAAAATTTCACTTTTTCGTGAAAATATCCACTAAATGAGGGAATAATATGTGTGAGGGTACCCCAGGAGAGTTCCAAATGTGTGTGGGTAGAATATATATCCCACCGGGGGTAAAATTGAAAAAAGTTGAAAAATTTTTTTTCTTGGACTTAGTCATTTTTCCGGCGTTTATCAGACTTTCAGATAGGGGAAATGTCAGTGAGCGTTCCGATTTCAGTTCCAGAGCGATTCGCCCAATGAGTCCTTGATATTTAGTCGTTTTCAGCCAATTTTTGGGATTTTTGAAAATTTCACTTTTTGTGAAAATATCCACTAAATGAGGGAATAATATGTGTGAGGGTACCCCAGGAGATTTCCAAATGTGTGTGGGTAGAATATATATCCCACGGGGTAAAATTGAAAAAAGTTGAAAAAATTTTTTTTTTTGGACTTAGTCATTTTTGCGGCATTTATCAGACTTTCAGATAGGGGAAATGTCAGTGAACGTTCCGATTTCAGTTCCAGAGCGATTCGCCCAATGAGTCCTGGATATTTAGTCGTTTTCAGCCAATTTTCTGGATTTTTGAAAATTTTACTTTTTTGTGAAAATATCCACTAGATGAGGGAATAATATGTGTGAGGGTACCCCAGGAGAGTTCCAAATGTGTATGGGTAGAATATATATCCCACGGGGGTAAAATTGAAAAAAGTTGAAAGAATTTTTTTCTTGGACTTAGTCATTTTTCCAGCGTTTATCAGACTTTCAGATAGGGGAAATGTCAGTGAGCGTTCCGATTTCAGTTCCAAAGCGATTCGCCCAATGAGTCCTTGATATTTAGTCGTTTTCAGCCAATTTTTGGGATTTTTGAAAATTTCACTTTTTGTGAAAATATCCACTAAATGAGGGAATAATATGTGTGAGGGTACTCCAGGAGAGTTCCAAATGTGTGTGGGTAGAATATATATCCCACGGGAGTAAAATTGAAAAAAGGTGAAAAAAATTTTTTTTTGGACTTAGTCATTTTTCCGGTGTTTCTCAGACTTTCAGATAGGGGAAATGTCAGTGAGCGTTCCGATTTCAGTTCCAGAGCGATTCGCCCAATGAGTCCTTGATATTTAGTCGTTTTCAGCCAATTTTCGGGATTTTTGAAAATTTCACTTTTTGTGAAAATATCCACTAAATGAGGGAATAATATGTGTGAGGGTACCCCAGGAGATTTCCAAATGTGTGTGGGTAGAATATATATCCCACGGGGGTAAAATTGAAAAAAGTTGAAAGAATTTTTTTCTTGGACTTAGTCATTTTTCCGGCGTTTATCAGACTTTCAGATAGGGGAAATGTCAGTGAGCGTTCCGATTTCAGTTCCAGAGCGATTCGCCCAATGAGTCCTTGATATTTAGTCGTTTTCAGCCAATTTTCGGGATTTTTGAAAATGTCACCTTTTTGTGAAAATATCCACTAAATGAGGGAATAATATGTGTGAGGGTACTCCAGGAGAGTTCCAAATGTGTGTGGGTAGAATATGTATCCCACGGGGTAAAATTGAAAAAAGTTGAAAAAAAATTTTCCTTGGACTTAGTCATTTTTCCGGCGTTTATCAGACTTTTCAGATAGGGGAAATGTCAGTGAGCGTTCCGATTTCAGTTCCAGAGCGATTCGCCCAATGAGTCCTTGACATTTAGTCGTTTTCAGCCAATTTTCTGGATTTTTGAAAATTTCACTTTTTTGTGAAAATATCCACTAAATGAGGGAATAATATGTGTGAGGGTACCCCAGGAGAGTTCCAAATGTGTGTGGGTATAAAATATATACCACGAGGGTAAAATTGAAAAAAGTTGAAAAAATTTTTTTTTGGGCTTAGTCATTTTTCCTGCGTTTCTCAGACTTTCAGATAGGGGAAATGTCAGTGAGCGTTCCGATTTCAGTTCCAGAGCGATTTGCCCAATGAGTCCTTGATATTTAGTCGTTTTCAGCGAATTTTCGGGATTTTTGAAAATGTCACCTTTTTGTGAAAATATCCACTAAATGAGGGAATAATATGTGTGAGGGTACCCCAGGAGAGTTCCAAATGTGTGTGGGTAGAATATATATCCCACGGGGGTAAAATTGAAAAAAGTTGAAAGAATTTTTTTCTTGGACTTAGTCATTTTTCCAGCGTTTATCAGACTTTCAGATAGGGGAAATGTCAGTGAGCGTTCCGATTTCAGTTCCAAAGCGATTCGCCCTATGAGTCCTTGATATTTAGTCGTTTTCAGCCAATTTTCGGGATTTTTGAAAATTTCACTTTTTGTAAAAATATCCACTAAATGAGGGAATAATATGTGTGAGGGTACTCCGGGAGAGTTCCAAATGTGTGTGGGTAGAATATATATCCCACGGGGGTAAAATTGAAAAAAGTTGAAAAATTATTTTTTTTCGACTTAGTCATTTTTCCGGCGTTTCTCAGCCTTTCAGATAGGGGAAATGTCAGTGAGCATTCCGATTTCAGTTCCAGAGCGATTCGCCCAATGAGTCCTTGATATTTAGTCGTTTTCAGCCAATTTTCGGGATTTTTGAAAATTTCACTTTTTTGTGAAAATATCCACTAAATGAGGGAATAATATGTGTGAGGATACCCCAGGAGAGTTCCAAATGTGTGTGGGTATAAAATATATCCCACAAGGGTAAAATTGAAAAAAGTTGAAAAAATTTTTTTTTGGGCTTAGTCATTTTTCCTGCGTTCCTCAGACTTTCAGATAGGGGAAATGTCAGTGAGCGTTCCGATTTCAGTTCCAGAGCGATTTGCCCAATGAGTCCTTGATATTTAGTCGTTTTCAGCCAATTTTCGGGATTTTTGAAAATGTCACCTTTTTGTGAAAATATCCACTAAATGAGGGAATAATATGTGTGAGGGTACTCCAGGAGAGTTCCAAATGTGTGTGGGTAGAATATATATCCCACGGGAGTAAAATTGAAAAAAGGTGAAAAAAATTTTTTTTTGGACTTAGTCATTTTTCCGGTGTTTCTCAGACTTTCAGATAGGGGAAATGTCAGTGAGCGTTCCGATTTCAGTTCCAGAGCGATTCGCCCAATGAGTCCTTGATATTTAGTCGTTTTCAGCCAATTTTCGGGATTTTTGAAAATTTCACTTTTTGTGAAAATATCCACTAAATGAGGGAATAATATGTGTGAGGGTACCCCAGGAGATTTCCAAATGTGTGTGGGTAGAATATATATCCCACGGGGGTAAAATTGAAAAAAGTTGAAAGAATTTTTTTCTTGGACTTAGTCATTTTTCCGGCGTTTATCAGACTTTCAGATAGGGGAAATGTCAGTGAGCGTTCCGATTTCAGTTCCAAAGCGATTCGCCCAATGAGTCCTTGATATTTAGTCATTTTCAGCCAATTTTTGGGATTTTTGAAAATTTCACTTTTTGTGAAAATATCCACTAAATGAGGGAATAATATGTGTGAGGGTACTCCAGGAGAGTTCCAAATGTGTGTGGGTAGAATATATATCCCACGGGAGTAAAATTGAAAAAAGGTGAAAAAAATTTTTTTTTGGACTTAGTCATTTTTCCGGTGTTTCTCAGACTTTCAGATAGGGGAAATGTCAGTGAGCGTTCCGATTTCAGTTCCAGAGCGATTCGCCCAATGAGTCCTTGATATTTAGTCGTTTTCAGCCAATTTTCGGGATTTTTGAAAATGTCACCTTTTTGTGAAAATATCCACTAAATGAGGGAATAATATGTGTGAGGGTACTCCAGGAGAGTTCCAAATGTGTGTGGGTAGAATATGTATCCCACGGGGTAAAATTGAAAAAAGTTGAAAAAAAATTTTCCTTGGACTTAGTCATTTTTCCGGCGTTTATCAGACTTTTCAGATAGGGGAAATGTCAGTGAGCGTTCCGATTTCAGTTCCAGAGCGATTCGCCCAATGAGTCCTTGACATTTAGTCGTTTTCAGCCAATTTTCTGGATTTTTGAAAATTTCACTTTTTTGTGAAAATATCCACTAAATGAGGGAATAATATGTGTGAGGGTACCCCAGGAGAGTTCCAAATGTGTGTGGGTATAAAATATATACCACGAGGGTAAAATTGAAAAAAGTTGAAAAAATTTTTTTTTGGGCTTAGTCATTTTTCCTGCGTTTCTCAGACTTTCAGATAGGGGAAATGTCAGTGAGCGTTCCGATTTCAGTTCCAGAGCGATTTGCCCAATGAGTCCTTGATATTTAGTCGTTTTCAGCGAATTTTCGGGATTTTTGAAAATGTCACCTTTTTGTGAAAATATCCACTAAATGAGGGAATAATATGTGTGAGGGTACCCCAGGAGAGTTCCAAATGTGTGTGGGTAGAATATATATCCCACGGGGGTAAAATTGAAAAAAGTTGAAAGAATTTTTTTCTTGGACTTAGTCATTTTTCCAGCGTTTATCAGACTTTCAGATAGGGGAAATGTCAGTGAGCGTTCCGATTTCAGTTCCAAAGCGATTCGCCCTATGAGTCCTTGATATTTAGTCGTTTTCAGCCAATTTTCGGGATTTTTGAAAATTTCACTTTTTGTAAAAATATCCACTAAATGAGGGAATAATATGTGTGAGGGTACTCCGGGAGAGTTCCAAATGTGTGTGGGTAGAATATATATCCCACGGGGGTAAAATTGAAAAAAGTTGAAAAATTATTTTTTTTCGACTTAGTCATTTTTCCGGCGTTTCTCAGCCTTTCAGATAGGGGAAATGTCAGTGAGCATTCCGATTTCAGTTCCAGAGCGATTCGCCCAATGAGTCCTTGATATTTAGTCGTTTTCAGCCAATTTTCGGGATTTTTGAAAATTTCACTTTTTTGTGAAAATATCCACTAAATGAGGGAATAATATGTGTGAGGATACCCCAGGAGAGTTCCAAATGTGTGTGGGTATAAAATATATCCCACAAGGGTAAAATTGAAAAAAGTTGAAAAAATTTTTTTTTGGGCTTAGTCATTTTTCCTGCGTTCCTCAGACTTTCAGATAGGGGAAATGTCAGTGAGCGTTCCGATTTCAGTTCCAGAGCGATTTGCCCAATGAGTCCTTGATATTTAGTCGTTTTCAGCCAATTTTCGGGATTTTTGAAAATGTCACCTTTTTGTGAAAATATCCACTAAATGAGGGAATAATATGTGTGAGGGTACTCCAGGAGAGTTTCAAATGTGTGTGGGTAGAATATATATCCCACAGGGGTAAAATTGAAAAAAGTTGAAAAAAAATTTTACTTGGACTTAGTCATTTTTCCAGCGTTTATCAGACTTTCAGATAGGGGAAATGTCAGTGAGCATTCCGATTTCAGTTCCAGAGCGATTCGCCCAATGAGTCCTTGATATTTAGTCGTTTTCAGCCAATTTTCGGGATTTTTGAAAATTTCACTTTTTTGTGAAAATATCCACTAAATGAGGGAATAATATGTGTGAGGGTACCCCAGGAGAGTTCCAAATGTGTGTGGGTATAAAATATATCCCACGAGGGTAAAATTGAAAAAAGTTGAAAAAATTTTTTTTTGGGCTTAGTCATTTTTCCTGCGTTTCTCAGACTTTCAGATAGGGGAAATGTCAGTGAGCGTTCCGATTTCAGTTCCAGAGCGATTCGCCCAATGAGTCCTTGATATTTAGTCGTTTTCAGCCAATTTTCGGGATTTTTGAAAATGTCACCTTTTTGTGAAAATATCCACTAAATGAGGGAATAATATGTGTGAGGGTACTCCAGGAGAGTTCCAAATGTGTGTGGGTAGAATATGTATCCCACGGGGTAAAATTTAAAAAAGTTGAAAAAAAATTTTCCTTGGACTTAGTCATTTTTCCGGCGTTTATCAGACTTTTCAGATAGGGGAAATGTCAGTGAGCGTTCCGATTTCAGTTCCAGAGCGATTCGCCCAATGAGTCCTTGACATTTAGTCGTTTTCAGCCAATTTTCTGGATTTTTGAAAATTTCACTTTTTTGTGAAAATATCCACTAAATGAGGGAATAATATGTGTGAGGGTACCCCAGGAGAGTTACAAATGTGTGTGGGTATAATATATATCCCACGGGGGTAAAATTGAAAAAAGTTGAAAAATTTTTTTTTTTCGACTTAGTCATTTTTCCGGCGTTTCTCAGACTTTCAGATAGGGGAAATGTCAGTGAGCATTCCGATTTCAGTTCCAGAGCGATTCGCCCAATGAGTCCTTGATATTTAGTCGTTTTCAGCCAATTTTCGGGATTTTTGAAAATTTCACTTTTTTGTGAAAATATCCACTAAATGAGGGAATAATATGTGTGAGGGTACCCCAGGAGAGTTCCAAATGTGTGTGGGTATAAAATATATCCCACGAGGGTAAAATTGAAAAAAGTTGAAAAAAATTTTTTTTGGAGCTTAGAAATTTTTCCAGCGTTTCTCAGACTTTCAGATAGGGGAAATGTCAGTGAGCGTTCCGATTTCAGTTCCAGAGCGATTTGCCCAATGAGTCCTTGATATTTAGTCGTTTTCAGCCAATTTTCGGGATTTTTGAAAATGTCACCTTTTTGTGAAAATATCCACTAAATGAGGGAATAATATGTGTGAGGGTACTCCAGGAGAGTTTCAAATGTGTGTGGGTAGAATATATATCCCACAGGGGTAAAATTGAAAAAAGTTGAAAAAAAATTTTACTTGGACTTAGTCATTTTTCCGGCGTTTATCAGACTTTCAGATAGGGGAAATGTCAGTGAGCGTTCCGATTTCAGTTACAGAGCGATTCGCGCAATGAGTCCTTGATATTTCGTCGTTTCCAGCCAATATATTGGATTTTTGAAAATTTCACTTTTTCGTGAAAATATCCACTAAATGAGGGAATAATATGTGTGAGGGTACCCCAGGAGAGTTCCAAATGTGTGTGGGTAGAATATATATCCCACCGGGGGTAAAATTGAAAAAAGTTGAAAAAAATTTTTTCTTCGACTTAGTCATTTTTCCGGCGTTTATCAGACTTTCAGATAGGGGAAATGTCAGTGAGCGTTCCGATTTCAGTTCCAGTGCGATTCGCCCAATGAGTCGTTGATATTTAGTCGTTTTCAGCCAATTTTCGGGATTTTTGAAAATGTCACTTTTTTGTGAAAATATCCACTAAATGAGGGAATAATATGTGTGAGGGTACCCCAGGAGAAATCCAAATGTGTGTGGGTATAATATATATCCCACGAGGGTAAAATTGAAAAAAGTTGAAAAAAATTTTTTTTTGGGCTTAGTCATTTTTCCGCAGTTTCTCAGACTTTCAGATAGGGGAAATGTCAGTGAGCGTTCCGATTTCAGTTCCAGAGCGATTTGCCCAATGAGTCCTTGATATTTAGTCGTTTTCAGCCAATTTTCGGGATTTTAGAAAATTTCACTTTTTGTGAAAATATCCACTAAATGAGGGAATAATATGTGTGAGGGTACTCCAGGAGAGTTCCAAATGTGTGTGGGTAGAATATGTATCCCACGGGGTAAAATTTAAAAAAGTTGAAAAAAAATTTTCCTTGGACTTAGTCATTTTTCCGGCGTTTATCAGACTTTCAGATAGGGGAAATGTCAGTGAGCGTTCCGATTTCAGTTCCAGAGCGATTCGCCCAATGAGTTCTTGATATTTAGTCGTTTTCAGCCAATTTTCTGGATTTTTGAAAATTTCACTTTTTTGTGTAAATATCCACTAAATGAGGGAATAATATGTGTGAGGGTACCCCAGGAGAGTTCCAAATGTGTGTGGGTATAAAATATATCCCACGAGGGTAAAATTGAAAAAAGTTGAAAAAATTTTTTTTGGGGCTTAGTCATTTTTCCTGCGTTTCTCAGACTTTCAGATAGGGGAAATGTCAGTGAGCGTTCCGATTTCAGTTCCAGAGCGATTCGCCCAATGAGTCCTTGATATTTAGTCGTTTTCAGCCAATTTTCTGGATTTTTGAAAATGTCACCTTTTTGTGAAAATATCCACTAAATGAGGGAATAATATGTGTGAGGGTACTCCAGGAGAGTTCCAAATGTGTGTGGGTAGAATATGTATCCCGCGGGGTAAAATTTAAAAAAGTTGAAAAAAAATTTTCCTTGGACTTAGTCATTTTTCCGGCGTTTATCAGACTTTCAGATAGGGGAAATGTCAGTGAGCGTTCCGATTTCGGTTCCAGAGCGATTCGCCCAATGAGTCCTTGATATTTAGTCGTTTTCAGCCAATTTTCTGGATTTTTGAAAATTTCACTTTTTTGTGAAAATATCCACTAAATGAGGGAATAATATGTGTGAGGGTACCCCAGGAGAGTTCCAAATGTGTGTGGGTATAAAATATATCCCACGAGGGTAAAATTGAAAAAAGTTGAAAAATTTTTTTTTTGGTCTTAGTCATTTTTCCTGCGTTTCTCAGACTTTCAGATAGGGGAAATGTCAGTGAGCGTTCCGATTTCAGTTCCAGAGCGATTTGCCCAATGAGTCCTTGATATTTAGTCGTTTTCAGCCAATTTTCGGGATTTTTGAAAATGTCACCTTTTTGTGAAAATATCCACTAAATGAGGGAATAATATGTGTGAGGGTACTCCAGGAGAGTTCCAAATGTGTGTGGGTAGAATATATATCCCACAGGGGTAAAATTGAAAAAAGTTGAAAAAAAATTTTACTTGGACTTAGTCATTTTTACGGCGTTTATCAGACTTTCAGATAGGGGAAATGTCAGTGAGCGTTCCGATTTCAGTTACAGAGCGATTCGCCCAATGAGTCCTTGATATTTCGTCGTTTCCAGCCAATATTTTGGATTTTTGAAAATTTCACTTTTTCGTGAAAATATCCACTAAATGAGGGAATAATATGTGTGAGGGTACCCCAGGAGAGTTCCAAATGTGTGTGGGTAGAATATATATCCCACCGGGGGTAAAATTGAAAAAAGTTGAAAAAATTTTTTTCTTGGACTTAGTCATTTTTCCAGCGTTTATCAGACTTTCAGATAGGGGAAATGTCAGTGAGCGTTCCGATTTCAGTTCCAGTGCGATTCGCCCAATGAGTCGTTGATATTTAGTCGTTTTCAGCCAATTTTCTGGATTTTTGAAAATTTCACTTTTTTGTGTAAATATCCACTAAATGAGGGAATAATATGTGTGAGGGTACTCCAGGAGAGTTCCAAATGTGTGTGGGTAGAATATGTATCCCACGGGGTAAAATTTAAAAAAGTTGAAAAAAAATTTTCCTTGGACTTAGTCATTTTTCCGGCGTTTATCAGACTTTCAGATAGGGGAAATGTCAGTGAGCGTTCCGATTTCAGTTCCAGAGCGATTCGCCCAATGAGTTCTTGATATTTAGTCGTTTTCAGCCAATTTTCTGGATTTTTGAAAATTTCACTTTTTTGTGTAAATATCCACTAAATGAGGGAATAATATGTGTGAGGGTACCCCAGGAGAGTTCCAAATGTGTGTGGGTATAAAATATATCCCTCGAGGGTAAAATTGAAAAAAGTTGAAAAAATTTTTTTTTGGGCTTAGTCATTTTTCCTGCGTTTCTCAGACTTTCAGATAGGGGAAATGTCAGTGAGCGTTCCGATTTCAGTTCCAGAGCGATTTGCCCAATGAGTCCTTGATATTTAGTCGTTTTCAGCCAATTTTCGGGATTTTTGAAAATGTCACCTTTTTGTGAAAATATCCACTAAATGAGGGAATAATATGTGTGAGGGTACCCCAGGAGAGTTCCAAATGTGTGTGGGTAGAATATGTATCCCATGGGGTAAAATTTAAAAAAGTTGAAAAAATATTTTCCTTGGACTTAGTCATTTTTCCGGCGTTTATCAGACTTTTCAGATAGGGGAAATGTCAGTGAGCGTTCCGATTTCAGTTCCAGAGCGATTCGCCCAATGAGTCCTTGATATTTAGTCGTTTTCAGCCAATTTTATGGATTTTTGAAAATTTCACTTTTTTGTGAAAATATCCACTAAATGAGGGAATAATATGTGTGAGGGTACCCCAGGAGAGTTACAAATGTGTGTGGGTATAATATATATCCCACGGGGGTAAAATTGAAAAAAGTTGAAAAATTATTTTTTTTCGACTTAGTCATTTTTCCGGCGTTTTTCAGACTTTCAGATAGGGGAAATGTCAGTGAGCATTCCGATTTCAGTTCCAGAGCGATTCGCCCAATGAATCCTTGATATTTAGTCGTTTTCAGCCAATTTTCGGGATTTTTGAAAATTTCACTTTTTTGTGAAAATATCCACTAAATGAGGGAATAATATGTGTGAGGGTACCCCAGGAGAGTTCCAAATGTGTGTGGGTATAAAATATATCCCACGAGGGTAAAATTGAAAAAAGTTGAAAAATTTTTTTTTTGGGCTTAGTCATTTTTCCTGCGTTTCTCAGACTTTCAGATAGGGGAAATGTCAGTGAGCGTTCCGATTTCAGTTCCAGAGCGATTTGCCCAATGAGTCCTTGATATTTAGTCGTTTTCAGCCAATTTTCGGGATTTTTGAAAATGTCACCTTTTTGTGAAAATATCCACTAAATGAGGGAATAATATGTGTGAGGGTACTCCAGGAGAGTTCCAAATGTGTGTGGGTAGAATATATATCCCACAGGGGTAAAATTGAAAAAAGTTGAAAAAAAATTTTACTTGGACTTAGTCATTTTTACGGCGTTTATCAGACTTTCAGATAGGGGAAATGTCAGTGAGCGTTCCGATTTCAGTTCCAGAGCGATTCGCCCAATGAGTCCTTGATATTTAGTCGTTTTCAGCCAATTTTCGGGATTTTTGAAAATTTCACTTTTTTGTGAAAATATCCACTAAATGAGGGAATAATATGTGTGAGGGTACCCCAGGAGAGTTCCAAATGTGTGTGGGTATAAAATATATCCCACGAGGGTAAAATTGAAAAAAGTTGAAAAAATTTTTTTTTGGGCTTAGTCATTTTTCCTGCGTTTCTCAGACTTTCAGATAGGGGAAATGTCAGTGAGCGTTCCGATTTCAGTTCCAGAGCGATTTGCCCAATGAGTCCTTGATATTTTGTCGTTTTCAGCCAATTTTCGGGATTTTTGAAAATGTCACCTTTTTGTGAAAATATCCACTAAATGAGGGAATAATATGTGTGAGGGTACTCCAGGAGAGTTTCAAATGTGTGTGGGTAGAATATATATCCCACAGGGGTAAAATTGAAAAAAGTTGAAAAAAATTTTTACTTGGACTTAGTCATTTTTACGGCGTTTATCAGACTTTCAGATAGGGGAAATGTCAGTGAGCGTTCCGATTTCAGTTACAGAGCGATTCGCCCAATGAGTCCTTGATATTTCGTCGTTTCCAGCCAATATTTTGGATTTTTGAAAATTTCACTTTTTCGTGAAAATATCCACTAAATGAGGGAATAATATGTGTGAGGGTACCCCAGGAGAGTTCCAAATGTGTGTGGGTAGAATATATATCCCACCGGGGGTAAAATTGAAAAAAGTTGAAAAAAATTTTTTCTTGGACTTAGTCATTTTTCCGGTGTTTATCAGACTTTCAGGTAGGGGAAATGTCAGTGAGCGTTCCGATTTCAGTTCCAGAGCGATTCGCCCAATGAGTCCTTGATATTTAGTCGTTTTCAGCCAATTTTCGGGATTTTTGAAAATTTCACTTTTTGTGAAAATAACCACTAAATGAGGGAATAATATGTGTGAGGGTACTCCAGGAGATTTCCAAATGTGTGTGGGTAGAATATATATCCCACGGGGGTAAAATTGAAAAAAGTTGAAAAAAATTTTTTTTTTGGACTTAGTCATTTTTCCGGCATTTATCAGACTTTCAGATAGGGGAAATGTCAGTGAACGTTCCGATTTCAGTTCCAGAGCGATTCGCCCAATGAGTCCTGGATATTTAGTCGTTTTCAGCCAATTTTCTGGATTTTTGAAAATTTCACTTTTTTGTGAAAATATCCACTAAATGAGGGAATAATATGTGTGAGGGTACCCCAGGAGAAATCCAAATGTGTGTGGGTATAATATATATCCCACGAGGGTAAAATTGAAAAAAGTTGAAAAAAAATTTTTTTGGGGCTTAGTCATTTTTCCGCCGTTTCTCAGACTTTCAGATAGGGGAAATGTCAGTGAGCGTTCCGATTTCAGTTCCAGAGCGATTTGCCCAATGAGTCCTTGATATTTAGTCGTTTTCAGCCAATTTTCGGGATTTTTGAAAATGTCACCTTTTTGTGAAAATATCCACTAAATGAGGGAATAATATGTGTGAGGGTACCCCAGGAGAGTTCCAAATGTGTGTGGGTAGAATATATATCCCACGGGGGTAAAATTGAAAAAAGTTGAAAGAATTTTTTTCTTGGACTTAGTCATTTTTCCGGCGTTTATCAGACTTTCAGATAGGGGAAATGTCAGTGAGCGTTCCGATTTCAGTTCCAGAGCGATTCGCCCAATGAGTCCTTGATATTTAGTCGTTTTCAGCCAATTTTCGGGATTTTTGAAAATGTCACCTTTTTGTGAAAATATCCACTAAATGAGGGAATAATATGTGTGAGGGTACTCCAGGAGAGTTCCAAATGTGTGTGGGTAGAATATGTATCCCATGGGGTAAAATTTAAAAAAGTTGAAAAAAAATTTTCCTTGGACTTAGTCATTTTTCCGGCGTTTATCAGACTTTTCAGATAGGGGAAATGTCAGTGAGCGTTCCGATTTCAGTTCCAGAGCGATTCGCCCAATGAGTCCTTGATATTTAGTCGTTTTCAGCCAATTTTCTGGATTTTTGAAAATTTCACTTTTTTGTGAAAATATCCACTAAATGAGGGAATAATATGTGTGAGGGTACCCCAGGAGAGTTACAAATGTGTGTGGGTATAATATATATCCCACGGGGGTAAAATTGAAAAAAGTTGAAAAATTATTTTTTTTCGACTTAGTCATTTTTCCGGCGTTTTTCAGACTTTCAGATAGGGGAAATGTCAGTGAGCATACCGATTTCAGTTCCAGAGCGATTCGCCCAATGAATCCTTGATATTTAGTCGTTTTCAGCCAATTTTCGGGATTTTTGAAAATTTCACTTTTTTGTGAAAATATCCACTAAATGAGGGAATAATATGTGTGAGGGTACCCCAGGAGAGTTCCAAATGTGTGTGGGTATAAAATATATCCCACGAGGGTAAAATTGAAAAAAGTTGAAAAAAATTTTCCTTGGACTTAGTCATTTTTCCGGCGTTTATCAGACTTTCAGATAGGGGAAATGTCAGTGAGCGTTCCGATTTCAGTTCCAGAGCGATTCGCCCAATGAGTCCTTGATATTTAGTCGTTTTCAGCCAATTTTCGGGATTTTTGAAAATGTCACCTTTTTGTGAAAATATCCACTAAATGAGGGAATAATATGTGTGAGGGTACTTCAGGAGAGTTCCAAATGTGTGTGGGTAGAATATGTATCCCATGGGGTAAAATTTAAAAAAGTTGAAAAAAAATTTTCCTTGGACTTAGTCATTTTTCCGGCGTTTATCAGACTTTTCAGATAGGGGAAATGTCAGTGAGCGTTCCGATTTCAGTTCCAGAGCGATTCGCCCAATGAGTCCTTGATATTTAGTCGTTTTCAGCCAATTTTCTGGATTTTTGAAAATTTCACTTTTTTGTGAAAATATCCACTAAATGAGGGAAGAATATGTGTGAGGGTACCCCAGGAGAGTTACAAATGTGTGTGGGTATAATATATATCCCACGGGGGTAAAATTGAAAAAAGTTGAAAAATTATTTTTTTTCAACTTAGTCATTTTTCCGGCGTTTTTCAGACTTTCAGATAGGGGAAATGTCAGTGAGCATTCCGATTTCAGTTCCAGAGCGATTCGCCCAATGAATCCTTGATATTTAGTCGTTTTCAGCCAATTTTCGGGATTTTTGAAAATTTCACTTTTTTGTGAAAATATCCACTAAATGAGGGAATAATATGTGTGAGGGTACCCCAGGAGAGTTCCAAATGTGTGTGGGTATAAAATATATCCCACGAGGGTAAAATTGAAAAAAGTTGAAAAAAATTTTCCTTGGACTTAGTCATTTTTCCGGCGTTTATCAGACTTTCAGATAGGGGAAATGTCAGTGAGCGTTCCGATTTCAGTTACAGAGCGATTCGCCCAATGAGTCCTTGATATTTCGTCGTTTCGAGCCAATATTTTGGATTTTTGAAAATTTCACTTTTTCGTGAAAATATCCACTAAATGAGGGAATAATATGTGTGAGGGTACCCCAGGAGAGTTCCAAATGTGTGTGGGTAGAATATATATCCCACCGGGGGTAAAATTGAAAAAAGTTGAAAAATTTTTTTTCTTGGACTTAGTCATTTTTCTGGCGTTTATCAGACTTTCAGATAGGGGAAATGTCAGTGACCGTTCCGATTTCAGTTCCAGAGCGATTCGCCCAATGAGTCGTTGATATTTAGTCGTTTTCAGCCAATTTTCGGGATTTTTGAAAATTTCACTTTTTGTGAAAATATCCACTAAATGAGGGAATAATATGTGTGAGGGTACCCCAGGAGAAATCCAAATGTGTGTGGGTAGAATATATATCCCACGGGGGTAAAATTGATAAAAGTTGAAAAAATTTTTTTTTTTGGACTTAGTCATTTTTCTGGCATTTATCAGACTTTCAGATAGGGGAAATGTCAGTGAACGTTCCGACTTCAGTTCCGGAGCGATTCGCCCAATGAGTCCTGGATATTTAGTCGTTTTCAGCCAATTTTCTGGATTTTTGAAAATTTCACTTTTTTGTGAAAATATCCACTAAATGAGGGAATAATATGTGTGAGGGTACCCCAGGAGAAATCCAAATGTGTGTGGGTATAATATATATCCCACGAGGGCAAAATTGAAAAAAGTTGAAAAAAATTTTTTTTTGGCCTTAGTCATTTTTCCGCCGTTTCTCAGACTTTCAGATAGGGGAAATGTCAGTGAGCGTTCCGATTTCAGTTCCAGAGCGATTTGCCCAATGAGTCCTTGATATTTAGTCGTTTTCAGCCAATTTTCGGGATTTTTGAAAATGTCACCTTTTTGTGAAAATATCCACTAAATGAGGGAATAATATGTGTGAGGGTACCCCAGGAGAGTTCCAAATGTGTGTGGGTAGAATATATATCCCACGGGGGTAAAATTGAAAAAAGTTGAAAAAATTTTTTTCTTGGACTTAGTCATTTTTCCGGCGTTTATCAGACTTTCAGATAGGGGAAATGTCAGTGAGCGTTCCGATTTCAGTTCCAAAGCGATTCGCCCAATGAGTCCTTGATATTTAGTCATTTTCAGCCAATTTTCGGGATTTTTGAAAATTTCACTTTTTGTGAAAATATCCACTAAATGAGGGAATAATATGTGTGAGGGTACTCCAGGAGAGTTCCAAATGTGTGTGGGTAGAATATATATCCCACGGGAGTAAAATTGAAAAAAGGTGAAAAAAATTTTTTTTTAGACTTAGTCATTTTTCCGGTGTTTATCAGACTTTCAGATAGGGGAAATGTCAGTGAGCGTTCCGATTTCAGTTCCAGAGCGATTCGCCCAATGAGTCCTTGACATTTAGTCGTTTTCAGCCAATTTTCTGGATTTTTGAAAATTTCACTTTTTTGTGAAAATATCCACTAAATGAGGGAATAATATGTGTGAGGGTACCCCAGGAGAGTTACAAATGTGTTTGGGTATAATATATATCCCACGGGGGTAAAATTGAAAAAAGTTGAAAAAATTTTTTTTTTCGACTTAGTCATTTTTCCGGCGTTTCTCAGACTTTCAGATAGGGGAAATGTCAGTGAGCATTCCGATTTCAGTTCCAGAGCGATTCGCCCAATGAGTCCTTGATATTTAGTCGTTTTCAGCCAATTTTCGGGATTTTTGAAAATTTCACTTTTTTGTGAAAATATCCACTAAATGAGGGAATAATATGTGTGAGGGTACCCCAGGAGAGTTCCAAATGTGTGTGGGTATAAAATATATCCCACGAGGGTAAAATTGAAAAAAGTTGAAAAAAATTTTTTTGGAGCTTAGTCATTTTTCCTCCGTTTCTCAGACTTTCAGATAGGGGAAATGTCAGTGAGCGTTCCGATTTCAGTTCCAGAGCGATTTGCCCAATGAGTCCTTGATATTTAGTCGTTTTCAGCCAATTTTCGGGATTTTTGAAAATGTCACCTTTTTGTGAAAATATCCACTAAATGAGGGAATAATATGTGTGAGGGTACTCCAGGAGAGTTTCAAATGTGTGTGGGTAGAATATATATCCCACAGGGGTAAAATTGAAAAAAGTTGAAAAAAAATTTTCCTTGGACTTAGTCATTTTTCCGGCGTTCATCAGACTTTCAGATAGGGGAAATGTCAGTGAGCGTTCCGATTTCAGTTACAGAGCGATTCGCCCAATGAGTCCTTGATATTTCGTCGTTTCCAGCCAATATTTTGGATTTTTGAAAATTTCACTTTTTCGTGAAAATATCCACTAAATGAGGGAATAATATGTGTGAGGGTACCCCAGGAGAGTTCCAAATGTGTGTGGGTAGAATATATATCCCACCGGGGGTAAAATTGAAAAAAGTTGAAAAATTTTTTTTCTTGGACTTAGTCATTTTTCTGGCGTTTATCAGACTTTCAGATAGGGGAAATGTCAGTGACCGTTCCGATTTCAGTTCCAGAGCGATTCGCCCAATGAGTCGTTGATATTTAGTCGTTTTCAGCCAATTTTCGGGATTTTTGAAAATTTCACTTTTTGTGAAAATATCCACTAAATGAGGGAATAATATGTGTGAGGGTACCCCAGGAGATTTCCAAATTTGTGTGGGTAGAATATATATCCCACGGGGGTAAAATTGATAAAAGTTGAAAAAAATTTTTTTTTTGGACTTAGTCATTTTTCCGGCATTTATCAGACTTTCAGATAGGGGAAATGTCAGTGTACGTTCCGATTTCAGTTCCAGAGCGCTTCGCCCAATGAGTCCTGGATATTTAGCCGTTTTCAGCCAATTTTCTGGATTTTTGAAAATTTCACTTCTTTGTGAAAATATCCACTAAATGAGGGAATAATATGTGTGAGGGTACCCCAGGAGAAATCCAAATGTGTGTGGGTATAATATATATCCCACGAGGGTAAAATTGAAAAAAGTTGAAAAAAATTTTTTTTTGGGCTTAGTCATTTTTCCGCCGTTTCTCAGACTTTCAGATAGGGGAAATGTCAGTGAGCGTTCCGATTTCAGTTCCAGAGCGATTTGCCCAATGAGTCCTTGATATTTCGTCGTTTCCAGCCAATATATTGGATTTTTGAAAATTTCACTTTTTCGTGAAAATATCCACTAAATGAGGGAATAATATGTGTGAGGGTACCCCAGGAGAGTTCCAAATGTGTGTGGGTAGAATATATATCCCACCGGGAGTAAAATTGAAAAAAGTTGAAAAATTTTTTTTCTTGGACTTAGTCATTTTTCCTGCGTTTATCAGACTTTCAGATAGGGGAAATGTCAGTGAGCGTTCCGATTTCAATTCCAGTGCGATTCGCCCAATGAGTCGTTGATATTTAGTCGTTTTCAGCCAATTTTCGGGATTTTTGAAAATTTCACTTTTTGTGAAAATATCCACTAAATGAGGGAATAATATGTGTGAGGGTACTCCAGGAGAGTTCCAAATGTGTGTGGGTAGAATATATATCCCACGGGAGTAAAATTGAAAAAAGGTGAAAAAAAATTTTTTTTGGACTTAGTCATTTTTCCGGCGTTTATCAGACTTTCAGATAGGGGAAATGTCAGTGAGCGTTCCGATTTCAGTTCCAGAGCGATTCGCCCAAATGAGTCCTTGATATTTAGTCTTTTTCAGCCAATTTTCTGGATTTTTGAAAATTTCACTTTTTTGTGAAAATATCCACTAAATGAGGGAATAATATGTGTGAGGGTACCCCAGGAGAGTTACAAATGTGTGTGGGTATAATATATATCCCACGGGGGTAAAATTGAAAAAAGTTGAAAATTTTTTTTTTTTCGACTTAGTCATTTTTCCGGCGTTTCTCAGACTTTCAGATAAGGGAAATGTCAGTGAGCATTCCGATTTCAGTTCCAGAGCGATTCGCCCAATGAGTCCTTGATATTTAGTCGTTTTCAGCCAATTTTCGGGATTTTTGAAAATTTCACTTTTTTGTGAAAATATTCACTAAATGAGGGAATAATATGTGTGAGGGTACCCCAGGAGAGTTCCAAATGTGTGTGAGTATAAAATATATCCCACGAGGGTAAAATTGAAAAAAGTTGAAAAAAATTTTTTTTGGGGCTTAGTCATTTTTCCTGCGTTTCTAAGACTTTCAGATAGGGGAAATGTCAGTGAGCGTTCCGATTTCAGTTCCAGAGCGATTTGCCCAATGAGTCCTTGATATTAAGTTGTTTTCAGCCAATTTTCTGGATTTTTGAAAATTTCACTTTTTTGTGAAAATATCCACTAAATGAGGGAATAATATGTGTGAGGGTACCCCAGGAGATTTCCAAATGTGCATGGGTAGAATATATATTCCAAAGGGGTAAAATTGAAAAAAGTTGGAAATTTTTTTTTCTTGGACTTAGTCATTTTTCCGGCATTTATCAGACTTTCAGATAGGGGAAATGTTAGTGAGCTTTCTGATTTCAGTTCCAGAGCGATTCACCCAATACAGTCCTTGATATTTAGTCGTTTTCAGCCAATAATTTGGATTTTTGAAAATTTCACTTTTTTGTGAAAATATCCACTAAATGAGGGAATAATATGTGTGAGGGTACCCCAGGAGAGTTCCAAATGTGTGTGGGTAGAATATATATCCCACGGGGGAAAATTGAAAAAAGTTGAAAAATTATTTTTTTTTGGACTTAGTCATTTTTCCGGCATTTATCAGACTTTCAGATAGGGGAAATGTCAGTGAGCGTTCCGATTTCAGTTCCAGAGCGATTCGCCCAATGAGTCCTTGATATTTAGTCGTTTTCAGCCAATTTTCGGGATTTTTGAAAATGTCACCTTTTTGTGAAAATATCCACTAAATGAGGGAATAATATGTGTGAGGGTACTCCAGGAGAGTTCCAAATGTGTGTGGGTAGAATATGTATCCCACGGGGTAAAATTTAAAAAAGTTGAAAAAAAATTTTCCTTGGACTTAGTCATTTTTCCGGTGTTTATCAGACTTTCAGATAGGGGAAATGTCAGTGAGCGTTCCGATTTCAGTTCCAGAGCGATTCGCCCAATGAGTCCTTGACATTTAGTCGTTTTCAGCCAATTTTCTGGATTTTTGAAAATTTCACTTTTTTGTGAAAATATCCACTAAATGAGGGAATAATATGTGTGAGGGTACCCCAGGAGTGTTACAAATGTGTGTGGGTATAATATATATCCCACGGGGGTAAAATTGAAAAAAGTTGAAAAATTTTTTTTTTTCGACTTAGTCATTTTTCCGGCGTTTCTCAGACTTTCAGATAGGGGAAATGTCAGTGAGCATTCCGATTTCAGTTCCAGAGCGATTCGCCCAATGAGTCCTTGATATTTAGTCGTTTTCAGCCAATTTTCGGGATTTTTGAAAATTTCACTTTTTTGTGAAAATATCCACTAAATGAGGGAATAATATGTGTGAGGGTACCCCAGGAGAGTTCCAAATGTGTGTGGGTATAAAATATATCCCACGAGTGTAAAATTGAAAAAAGTTGAAAAACATTTTTTTTGGAGCTTAGTCATTTTTCCTCCGTTTCTCAGACTTTCAGATAGGGGAAATGTCAGTGAGCGTTCCGATTTCAGTTCCAGAGCGATTTGCCCAATGAGTCCTTGATATTTAGTCGTTTTCAGCCAATTTTCGGGATTTTTGAAAATGTCACCTTTTTGTGAAAATATCCACTAAATGAGGGAATAATATGTGTGAGGGTACTCCAGGAGAGTTTCAAATGTGTGTGGGTAGAATATATATCCCACAGGGGTAAAATTGAAAAAAGTTGAAAAAAAATTTTACTTGGACTTAGTTATTTTTCCGGCGTTTATCAGACTTTCAGATAGGGGAAATGTCAGTGAGCGTTCCGATTTCAGTTACAGAGCGATTCGCGCAATGAGTCCTTGATATTTCGTCGTTTCCAGCCAATATATTGGATTTTTGAAAATTTCACTTTTTCGTGAAAATATCCACTAAATGAGGGAATAATATGTGTGAGGGTACCCCAGGAGAGTTCCAAATGTGTGTGGGTAGAATATATATCCCACCGGGAGTAAAATTGAAAAAAGTTGAAAAAATTTTTTTCTTGGACTTAGTCATTTTTCCGGCGTTTATCAGACTTTCAGATAGGGGAAATGTCAGTGAGCGTTCCGATTTCAATTCCAGTGCGATTCGCCCAATGAGTCGTTGATATTTAGTCGTTTTCAGCCAATTTTCGGGATTTTTGAAAATTTCACTTTCTGTGAAAATATCCACTAAATGAGGGAATAATATGTGTGAGGGTACTCCAGGAGAGTTCCAAATGTGTGTGGGTAGAATATATATCCCACGGGAGTAAAATTGAAAAAAGGTGAAAAAAAATTTTTTTTGGACTTAGTCATTTTTCCGGTGTTTCTCAGACTTTCAGATAGGGGAAATGTCAGTGAGCGTTCCGATTTCAGTTCCAGAGCGATTCGCCCAATGAGTCCTTGATATTTAGTCGTTTTCAGCCAATTTTCGGGATTTTTGAAAATGTCACCTTTTTGTGAAAATATCCACTAAATGAGGGAATAATATGTGTGAGGGTACTCCAGGAGAGTTCCAAATGTGTGTGGGTAGAATATGTATCCCACGGGGTAAAATTTAAAAAAGTTGAAAAAAAATTTTCCTTGGACTTAGTCATTTTTCTGGCGTTTATCAGACTTTCAGATTGGGGAAATGTCAGTGAGCGTTCCGATTTCAGTTCCAGAGCGATTCGCCCAAATGAGTCCTTGATATTTAGTCGTTTTCAGCCAATTTTCTGGATTTTTGAAAATTTCACTTTTTTGTGAAAATATCCACTAAATGAGGGAATAATATGTGTGAGGGTACCCCAGGAGAGTTACAAATGTGTGTGGGTATAATATATATCCCACGGGGGTAAAATTGAAAAAAGTTGAAAATTTTTTTTTTTTCGACTTAGTCATTTTTCCGGCGTTTCTCAGACTTTCAGATAAGGGAAATGTCAGTGAGCATTCCGATTTCAGTTCCAGAGCGATTCGCCCAATGAGTCCTTGATATTTAGTCGTTTTCAGCCAATTTTCGGGATTTTTGAAAATTTCACTTTTTTGTGAAAATATTCACTAAATGAGGGAATAATATGTGTGAGGGTACCCCAGGAGAGTTCCAAATGTGTGTGAGTATAAAATATATCCCACGAGGGTAAAATTGAAAAAAGTTTAAAAAAATTTTTTTTGGGGCTTAGTCATTTTTCCTGCGTTTCTAAGACTTTCAGATAGGGGAAATGTCAGTGAGCGTTCCGATTTCAGTTCCAGAGCGATTTGCCCAATGAGTCCTTGATATTTAGTCGTTTTCAGCCAATTTTCGGGATTTTTGAAAATGTCACCTTTTTGTGAAAATATCCACTAAATGAGGGAATAATATGTGTGAGGGTACTCCAGGAGAGTTCCAAATGTGTGTGGGTAGAATATATATCCCACGGGGGTAAAATTGAAAAAAGTTGAAAAAAAATTTTACTTGGACTTAGTCATTTTTCCGGCGTTTCTCAGACTTTCAGATAGGGGAAATGTCAGTGAGCATTCCGATTTCAGTTCCAGAGCGATTCGCCCAATGAGTCCTTGATATTTAGTCGTTTTCAGCCAATTTTCGGGATTTTTGAAAATGTCACCTTTTTGTGAAAATATCCACTAAATGAGGGAATAATATGTGTGAGGGTACTCCAGGAGAGTTCCAAATGTGTGTGGGTAGAATATATATCCCACGGGGGTAGAATTGAAAAAAGTTGAAAAAAATTTTTACATGGACTTAGTCATTTTTCCGGCGTTTATCAGACTTTCAGATAGGGGAAATGTCAGTGAGCGTTCCGATTTCAGTTCCAGAGCGATTCGCCCAATGAGTCCTTGATATTTAGTCGTTTTCAGCCAATTTTCTGGATTTTTGGAAATTTCACTTTTTTGTGAAAATATCCACTAAATGAGGGAATAATATGTGTGAGGGTACCCCAGGAGAGTTACAAATGTGTGTGGGTAGAATATATATCCCACGGGGGTAAAATTGAAAAAAGTTTTAAAATTTTTTTTTTGGGACTTAGTCATTTTTCCGGCGTTTATCAGACTTTCAGATAGGGCAAATGTCAGTGAGCGTTCCGATATCAGTTCCAGAGCGATTCGCCCAATGAGTCCTTGATATTTAGTCGTTTTCAGCCAATTTTCTGTATTTTTGAAAATTTCACTTTTTTGTGAAAATATCCACTAAATGAGGGAATAATATGTGTGAGGGTACCCCAGGAGAGTTCCAAATGTGTGTGGGTAGAATATATATCCCACCAGGGTAAAATTGAAAAAATTGAAAAAAAAATTTTCTTGGGCTTAGCCATTTTTCCGGCGTTTCTCAGATTTTCAGATAGGAGACATGTCAGTGAGCGTTCCGATTTCAGTTCCAGAGCGATTCGTCCAATGAGTCCTTGATATTTAGTCGTTTTCAGCCAATTTTCGAGATTTTTGAAAATTTCTCTTTTTTTGTGAAAATATCCACTAAATGAGGGAATAATATGTGTGAGGGTACCCCAGGAGAGTTCCAAATGTGTGTGGGTAGAATATATATTCCACGAGGGTAAAATTGAAAAAAGTTTAAAAAAATTTTTTTTGGGGCTTAGTCATTTTTCCGACGTTTATCAGACTTTCAGATAGCGGAAAAGTCAGTGAGCGTTCCGATTTCAGTTCCAGAGCGATTCGCCCAATGAGTCCTGGATATTTAGTCGTTTTCTGCCAATTTTCTAGATTTTTGAAAATTTCACTTTTTTGTGAAAATATCCACTAAATGAGGGAATAATATGTGTGAGGGTACCCCAGGAGAGTTCCAAATGTGTGTGGGTAGAATATATATCCCACGGGGGTAAAATTGAAAAAAGTTGAAATTTTTTTTTCTTGGACTTAGTCATTTTCCCGGCGTTTCTCAGACTTTCAGATAGGGGAAATGTCAGTGAGCGTTCCGGTTTCAGTTCCAGAGCGATTCGCCCAATGAGTCCTGGATATTTAGTCGTTTTCAGCCAATTTTCTGGATTTTTGAAAATTTCACTTTTTTGTGAAAATATCCACTAAATGAGGGAATAATATGTGTGAGGGTACCCCAGGAGAGTTCCAAATGTGTGTGGGTATAATATATATCCCACGAGGGTAAAATTGAAAAAAGTTGAAAAAAATTTTTTTTTGGGCTTAGTCATTTTTCCGGCGTTTCTCAGACTTTCAGATAGGGGAAATGTCATTGAGCGTTCCAATTTCAGTTCCTGAGCCATTTGCCCAATGAGTCCTTAAAATTTATTCGTTTTCAGCCAATTTTCTGGATTTTTGAAAATTTCACTTTTTTGTGAAAATATCCACTAAATGAGGGAATAATATGTGTGATGGTAACCCAGGAGAGTTCTAAATGTGTGTGGGTAGAATAAATATCCCACGAGGGTAATATTGAAAAAAGTTAAAAAAAATTTTTTTTTGGGCTTAGTCATTTTTCCGCCGTTTCTCAGACTTTCAGATAGGGGAAATGTAAGTGAGCATTCCGATTTCAGTTCCAGAGCGATTTGCCCAATGAGTCCTTAATATTTAGTCGTTTACAGCCAATTTTCGGGATTTTTGAAAATTTCACTTTTTTATGAAAATATCCACTAAATGAGGGAATAATATGTGTGAGGGTACCCCAGGAGAGTTCCAAATGTGTGTGGGTAGAATATATATCCCACGTGGGTAAAATTGAAAAAAGTTTAAAAAAATTTTTTCTTGGACTTAGTCATTTTTCCGGCGTTTATCAGAATTTCAGATAGGGGAAATGTCAGTGAACATTCCGATTTCAGTTCCAGAGCGATTCGCCCAATGAGTCCTTGATATTTAGTCATTTTCAGCCAATATTTTGGATTTTTGAAAAATTCACTTTTTTGTGAAAATATCCACTAAATGAGGGAATAATATGTGTGAGGGTACCCCAGGAGAGTTCCAAATGTGTGTGGGTAGAATACATATCCCAAAGGGGTAAAATTGAAAAAAGTTGAAAATTTTTTTTTCATGGACTTAGTCATTTTTCCGTCGTTTATCAGACTTTCAGATAGGGGAAATGTCAGTGAGCGTTCCAATTTCAGTTCCAGAGGGATTCTCCCAATGAGTCCTTGATATTTAGTCGTTTTCTGCCAATTTTCTGGATTTTTGAAAATTTCACTTTTTTGTGAAAATATCCACTAAATGAGGGAATAATATGTGTGAGGGTACCCCAGGAGAGTTCCAAATGTGTGTGGGTAGAATATATATACCAAGGGGGTAAAATTGAAAAAAGTTGAAAAATTTTTTTTCTTGGACTTAGTCATTTTTCCGGCGTTTATCAGACTTTCAGATAGGGGAAATGTCAGTGAGCGTTCCGGTTTCAGTTCCAGAGCGATTCGCCCAATGAGTCCTTGATATTTAGTCGTTTTCAGCCAATTTTCGGGATTTTTGAAAAATTCACTTTTTTGTGAAAATATCCACTAAATGAGGGAATAATATGTGTGAGGGTACCCCAGGGGAGTTCCAAATGTGTGTGGGTAGAATATATATCCCACGTGGGTAAAATTGAAAAAAGTTTAAAAAAATTTTTTCTTGGACTTAGTCATTTTTCCGGCGTTTATCAGACTTTCAGATAGGGGAAATGTCAGTGAGCGTTCCGATTTCAGTTCCAGAGCGATTCGCCCAATGAGTCTTTGATATTTAGTCGTTTTCAGCCAATTTTCGGGATTTTTGAAAATGTCACCTTTTTGTGAAAATATCCACTAAATGAGGGAATAATATGTGTGAGGGTACTCCAGGAGAGTTCCAAATGTGTGTGGGTAGAATATATATCCCACGGGGGTAAAATTGAAAAAAGTTTACAATTTTTTTTTTAGGGACTTAGTCATTTTTCCGGCGTTTATCGGACTTTCAGATAGGGCAAATGTTAGTGAGCTTTCCGATTTCAGTTCCAGAGCGATTCGCCCAATGAGTCCTTGATATTTAGTCATTTTCAGCCAATATTTTGGATTTTTGAAAAATTCACTTTTTTGTGAAAATATCCACTAAATGAGGGAATAATATGTGTGAGGGTACCCCAGGAGAGTTCCAAATGTGTGTGGGTAGAATATATATCCCAAAGGGGTAAAATTGAAAAAAGTTGAAAATTTTTTTTTCATGGACTTAGTCATTTTTCCGGCGTTTATCAGACTTTCAGATAGGGGAAATGTCAGTGAGCGTTCCAATTTCAGTTCCAGAGGGATTCTCCCAATGAGTCCATGATATTTAGTCGTTTTCTGCCAATTTTCTGGATTTTTGAAAATTTCACTTTTTTGTGAAAATATCCACTAAATGAGGGAATAATATGTGTGAGGGTACCCCAGGAGAGTTCCAAATGTGTGTGGGTAGAATATATATACCAAGGGGGTAAAATTGAAAAAAGTTGAAAATTTTTTTTTCTTGGACTTAGTCATTTTTCCGGCGTTTATCAGACTTTCAGATAGGGGAAATGTCAGTGAGCGTTCCGGTTTCAGTTCCAGAGCGATTCGCCCAATGAGTCCTTGATATTTAGTCGTTTTCAGCCAATTTTCGGGATTTTTGAAAATTTCACTTTTTTGTGAAAATATCCACTAAATGAGGGAATAATATGTGTGAGGGTACCCCAGGGGAGTTCCAAATGTGTGTGGGTAGAATATATATCCCACGTGGGTAAAATTGAAAAAAGTTTAAAAAAATTTTTTCTTGGACTTAGTCATTTTTCCGGCGTTTATCAGACTTTCAGATAGGGGAAATGTCAGTGAACATTCCGATTTCAGTTCCAGAGCGATTCGCCCAATGAGTCCTTGATATTTAGTCATTTTCAGCCAATATTTTGGATTTTTGAAAAATTCACATTTTTGTGAAAATATCCACTAAATGAGGGAATAATATGTGTGAGGGTACCCCAGGAGAGTTCCAAATGTGTGTGGGTAGAATATATATCCCAAAGGGGTAAAATTGAAAAAAGTTGAAAATTTTTTTTTCTTGGACTTAGTCATTTTTCCGGCGTTTATCAGACTTTCAGATAGGGGAAATGTCAGTGAGCGTTCCAATTTCAGTTCCAGAGCGATTCTCCCAATGAGTCCTTGATATTTAGTCGTTTTCTGCCAATTTTCTGGATTTTTGAAAATTTCACTTTTTTGTGAAAATATCCACTAAATGAGGGAATAATATGTGTGAGGGTACCCCAGGAGAGTACCAAATGTGTGTGGGTAAAATATATATCCCACGGGGGTAAAATTGAAAAAAGTTTAAAAAAATTTTTTTTTGGGCTTAGTCATTTTTCCGGCGTTTTTCAGACTTTCAGATAGGGGAAATGTTAGTGAGCGTTCCGATTTCAGTTCCAGAGCGATTCGCCCAATGAGTCCTTGATATTTAGTCGTTTTCAGCCAATTTTCGGGATTTTTGAAAATGTCACCTTTTTGTGAAAATATCCACTAAATGAGGGAATAATATGTGTGAGGGTACTCCAGGAGAGTTCCAAATGTGTGTGGGTAGAATATATATCCCACGGGGGTAAAATTGAAAAAGTTTACAATTTTTTTTTTAGGGACTTAGTCATTTTTCCGGCGTTTATCGGACTTTCAGATAGGGCAAATGTTAGTGAGCTTTCCGATTTCAGTTCCAGAGCGATTCGCCCAATGACTCCTTGATATTTAGTCGTTTTCAGCCAATTTTCTGAATTTTTGAAAATTTCACTTTTTTGTGAAAATATCCACTAAATGAGGGAATAATATGTGTGAGGGTACCCCAGGAGAGTTCCAAATGTGTGTGGGTAGAATATATATCCCACGAGGGTAAAATTGAAAAAAGTTGAAAAAAATTTTTTTTTGAGCTTAGTCATTTTTCCGGCGTTTCTCAGACTTTCAGATAGGGGAAATGTCAGTGAGCGTTCCGATTTCAGTTCCAGAGCGATTCGCCCAATGAGTCCTTGATATTTAGTCGTTTTCAGCCAATATTTTGGATTTTTGAAAATGTCACTTTTTTGTGAAAATATCCACTAAATGAGGGAATAATATGTGTGAGGGTACCCCAGGAGAGTTCCAAATGTGTGTGGGTAGAATATATATCCCACGGGGGTAAAATTGAAAAAAGTTTAAACCTTTTTTTTTTTTGGACTTAGTCATTTTTCCGGCTTTTATAATACTTTCAGATAGGGGAAATGTCAGTGAGCGTTCCGATTTCAGTTCCAGAGCGATTCGCCCTATGAGTCCTTGATATTTAGTCGTTTTCAGCCAATTTTCTGTATTTTTGAAAATTTCACTTTTTTGCGAAAATATCCACTAAATGAGGGAATAATATGTGTGAGGGTACCCCAGGAGAGTTCCAAATGTGTGTGGGTAGAATACATATCCCAAAGGGGTAAAATTGAAAAAAGTTGAAAATTTTTTTTTCATGGACTTAGTCATTTTTCCGTCGTTTATCAGACTTTCAGATAGGGGAAATGTCAGTGAGCGTTCCAATTTCAGTTCCAGAGGGATTCTCCCAATGAGTCCTTGATATTTAGTCGTTTTCTGTCAATTTTCTGGATTTTTGAAAATTTCACTTTTTTGTGAAAATATCCACTAAATGAGGGAATAATATGTGTGAGGGTACCCCAGGAGAGTTCCAAATGTGTGTGGGTAGAATATATATACCAAGGGGGTAAAATTGAAAAAAGTTGAAAAATTTTTTTTCTTGGACTTAGTCATTTTTCCGGCGTTTATCAGACTTTCAGATAGGGGAAATGTCAGTGAGCGTTCCGGTTTCAGTTCCAGAGCGATTCGCCCAATGAGTCCTTGATATTTAGTCGTTTTCAGCCAATTTTCGGGATTTTTGAAAAATTCACTTTTTTGTGAAAATATCCACTAAATGAGGGAATAATATGTGTGAGGGTACCCCAGGGGAGTTCCAAATGTGTGTGGGTAGAATATATATCCCACGTGGGTAAAATTGAAAAAAGTTTAAAAAAATTTTTTCTTGGACTTAGTCATTTTTCCGGCGTTTATCAGACTTTCAGATAGGGGAAATGTCAGTGAGCGTTCCGATTTCAGTTCCAGAGCGATTCGCCCAATGAGTCTTTGATATTTAGTCGTTTTCAGCCAATTTTCGGGATTTTTGAAAATGTCACCTTTTTGTGAAAATATCCACTAAATGAGGGAATAATATGTGTGAGGGTACTCCAGGAGAGTTCCAAATGTGTGTGGGTAGAATATATATCCCACGGGGGTAAAATTGAAAAAAGTTTACAATTTTTTTTTTAGGGACTTAGTCATTTTTCCGGCGTTTATCGGACTTTCAGATAGGGCAAATGTTAGTGAGCTTTCCGATTTCAGTTCCAGAGCGATTCGCCCAATGAGTCCTTGATATTTAGTCATTTTCAGCCAATATTTTGGATTTTTGAAAAATTCACTTTTTTGTGAAAATATCCACTAAATGAGGGAATAATATGTGTGAGGGTACCCCAGGAGAGTTCCAAATGTGTGTGGGTAGAATATATATCCCAAAGGGGTAAAATTGAAAAAAGTTGAAAATTTTTTTTTCATGGACTTAGTCATTTTTCCGGCGTTTATCAGACTTTCAGATAGGGGAAATGTCAGTGAGCGTTCCAATTTCAGTTCCAGAGGGATTCTCCCAATGAGTCCATGATATTTAGTCGTTTTCTGCCAATTTTCTGGATTTTTGAAAATTTCACTTTTTTGTGAAAATATCCACTAAATGAGGGAATAATATGTGTGAGGGTACCCCAGGAGAGTTCCAAATGTGTGTGGGTAGAATATATATACCAAGGGGGTAAAATTGAAAAAAGTTGAAAATTTTTTTTTCTTGGACTTAGTCATTTTTCCGGCGTTTATCAGACTTTCAGATAGGGGAAATGTCAGTGAGCGTTCCGGTTTCAGTTCCAGAGCGATTCGCCCAATGAGTCCTTGATATTTAGTCGTTTTCAGCCAATTTTCGGGATTTTTGAAAATTTCACTTTTTTGTGAAAATATCCACTAAATGAGGGAATAATATGTGTGAGGGTACCCCAGGGGAGTTCCAAATGTGTGTGGGTAGAATATATATCCCACGTGGGTAAAATTGAAAAAAGTTTAAAAAAATTTTTTCTTGGACTTAGTCATTTTTCCGGCGTTTATCAGACTTTCAGATAGGGGAAATGTCAGTGAACATTCCGATTTCAGTTCCAGAGCGATTCGCCCAATGAGTCCTTGATATTTAGTCATTTTCAGCCAATATTTTGGATTTTTGAAAAATTCACATTTTTGTGAAAATATCCACTAAATGAGGGAATAATATGTGTGAGGGTACCCCAGGAGAGTTCCAAATGTGTGTGGGTAGAATATATATCCCAAAGGGGTAAAATTGAAAAAAGTTGAAAATTTTTTTTTCTTGGACTTAGTCATTTTTCCGGCGTTTATCAGACTTTCAGATAGGGGAAATGTCAGTGAGCGTTCCAATTTCAGTTCCAGAGCGATTCTCCCAATGAGTCCTTGATATTTAGTCGTTTTCTGCCAATTTTCTGGATTTTTGAAAATTTCACTTTTTTGTGAAAATATCCACTAAATGAGGGAATAATATGTGTGAGGGTACCCCAGGAGAGTACCAAATGTGTGTGGGTAAAATATATATCCCACGGGGGTAAAATTGAAAAAAGTTTAAAAAATTTTTTTTTTGGGCTTAGTCATTTTTCCGGCGTTTTTCAGACTTTCAGATAGGGGAAATGTCAGTGAGCGTTCCGATTTCAGTTCCAGAGCGATTCGCCCAATGAGTCCTTGATATTTAGTCGTTTTCAGCCAATTTTCGGGATTTTTGAAAATGTCACCTTTTTGTGAAAATATCCACTAAATGAGGGAATAATATGTGTGAGGGTACTCCAGGAGAGTTCCAAATGTGTGTGGGTAGAATATATATCCCACGGGGGTAAAATTGAAAAAGTTTACAATTTTTTTTTTAGGGACTTAGTCATTTTTCCGGCGTTTATCGGACTTTCAGATAGGGCAAATGTTAGTGAGCTTTCCGATTTCAGTTCCAGAGCGATTCGCCCAATGAGTCCTTGATATTTAGTCGTTTTCAGCCAATTTTCTGAATTTTTGAAAATTTCACTTTTTTGTGAAAATATCCACTAAATGAGGGAATAATATGTGTGAGGGTACCCCAGGAGAGTTCCAAATGTGTGTGGGTAGAATATATATCCCACGAGGGTAAAATTGAAAAAAGTTGAAAAAAATTTTTTTTTGAGCTTAGTCATTTTTCCGGCGTTTCTCAGACTTTCAGATAGGGGAAATGTCAGTGAGCGTTCCGATTTCAGTTCCAGAGCGATTCGCCCAATGAGTCCTTGATATTTAGTCGTTTTCAGCCAATATTTTGGATTTTTGAAAATGTCACTTTTTTGTGAAAATATCCACTAAATGAGGGAATAATATGTGTGAGGGTACCCCAGGAGAGTTCCAAATGTGTGTGGGTAGAATATATATCCCACGGGGGTAAAATTGAAAAAAGTTTAAACATTTTTTTTTTTTGGACTTAGTCATTTTTCCGGCTTTTATAATACTTTCAGATAGGGGAAATGTCAGTGAGCGTTCCGATTTCAGTTCCAGAGCGATTCGCCCTATGAGTCCTTGATATTTAGTCGTTTTCAGCCAATTTTCTGTATTTTTGAAAATTTCACTTTTTTGTGAAAATATCCACTAAATGAGGGAATAATATGTGTGAGGGTACCCCAGGAGAGTTCCAAATGTGTGTGGGTAGAATATATATCCCACGGGGGTAAAATTGAAAAAAGTTGAAAAAATTTTTTTCTTGGACTTAGTCATTTTTCCGGCGTTTATCAGACTTTCAGATAGGGGAAATGTCAGTGAGCATTCCGATTTCAGTTCCAGAGCGATTCGCCCAATGAGTCCTTGATATTTAGTCGTTTTCAGCCAATTTTCGGGATTTTTGAAAATTTCACTTTTTGGTGAAAATATCCACTAAATGAGGGAATAATTCGTGTGAGGATACCCCAGGAGAGTTCCAAATCTGTGTTGGTAGAATATATATCCCACGGGGGTAAAATTGAAAAAAGTTGAAAAATTTTTTTTTGGACTTAGTCATTTTTCCGGCTTTTATCAAACTTTCAGAAAGGTGAAATGTCAATGAGCGTTCCGATATCAGTTCCACAGAGATTCGCCCAATGAGTCCTTGATATTTAGTCGTTTTCAGCCAATTTTCTGGATTTTTGAAAATTTCACTTTTTTGTGAAAATATCCACTAAATGAGGGAATAATATGTGTGAGGGTACCCCAGGAGAGTTCCAAATGTGTGTGGGTAGAATATATATCCCACGGGGGTAAAATTGAAAAAAGTCGAAAAAATTTTTTTCTTGGACTTAGTCATTTTTCCGGCGTTTATCAGACTTTAAGATAGGAGAAATGTCAGTGAGCGTTCCGATTTCAGTTCCAGAGCAATTCGCCCTATGAGTCCTTGATATTTAGTAGTTTTCAGCCAATTTTCTGGATTTTTGAAAATTTCACTTTTTTGTGAAAATATCCACTAAATGAGGGAATAATATGTGTGAGGGTACCCCAGGAGAGTTTTAAATGTGTATGGGTAGAATACATATCCCACGGGGGTAAAATGGAAAAAAGTTGAAACATTTTTTTTTTTGAACTTAGTCATTTTTCCGGCTTTTATCAGACTTTCAGATAGTGAAAATGTCAGTGAGCGTTCCGATTTCAGTTCCAGAGCGATTCGCCTAATGAGTCCTTGATATTTAGTCGTTTTCAGCCGATTTTCTGGATTTTTGAAAATTTCACTTTTTTGTGAAAATATCCACTAAATGAGGGAATAATATGTGTGAGGGTACCCCAGGAGAGTTCCAAATGTGTGTGGGTATAATATATATCCCACGAGGGTAAAATTGAAAAAAGTTGAAAAAAAATTTTTTTGGGGCTTAGTCATTTTTCCGGCGTTTCTCAGACTTTCAGATAGGGGAAATGTCAGTGAGCCTTCAGATTTCAGTTCCAGAGCGATTCGCCCGATGAGTCCTTGATATTTAGTCGTTTTCAGCCAATTTTCTGGATTTTTGAAAATTTCACTTTTTTGTGAAAATATCCACTAAATGAGGGAATAATATGTGTGAGGGTACCCCAGGAGAGTTCTAAATGTGTGTGGGTATAATATATATCCCACGAGGGTAAAATTGAAAAAAGTTGAAAAACATTTTTTTTTGGGCTTAGTCATTTTTCCGGCGTTTCTCAGACTTTCAGATAGGGGAAATGTCAGTGAGCGTTCCGATTTCAGTTCCAGAGCGATTCGACCAATGAGTCCTTGATATTTAGTCGTTTTCAGCCAATTTTCGGGATTTTTGAAAATTTCACTTTTTTGTGAAAATATCCACTAAATGAGGGAATAATATGTGTGAGGGTACCCCAGGAGAGTTCCAAATGTGTGTGGGTATAATATATATCCCACGAGGGTAAAATTGAAAAAAGTTGAAAAAAATTTTTTTTTGGGCTTAGTCATTTTTCCGGCGTTTCTCAGACTTTCAGATAGGGGAAATGTCAGTGAGCGTTCCGATTTCAGTTCCAGAGCGATTCGCCCAATGAGTCCTTGATATTTAGTCGTTTTCAGCCAATTTTCTGGATTTTTGAAAATTTCACTTTTTTGTGAAAATATCCACTAAATGAGGGAATAATATGTGTGAGGGTACCCCAGGAGAGTTCCAAATGTGTGTGGGTAGAATATATATCCCACGGGGGTAAAATTGAAAAAAGTTGAAAAAAAATTTTTTTGGGGCTTAGTCATTTTTCCGGCGTTTCTCAGACTTTCAGATAGGGGAAATGTCAGTGAGCCTTCAGATTTCAGTTCCAGAGCGATTCGCCCGATGAGTCCTTGATATTTAGTCGTTTTCAGCCAATTTTCTGGATTTTTGAAAATTTCACTTTTTTGTGAAAATATCCACTAAATGAGGGAATAATATGTGTGAGGGTACCCCAGGAGAGTTCCAAATATGTGTGGGTAGAATATATATCCCACGGGGGTAAAATTGAAAAAAGTTGAAAAAATTTTTTTTTTGGACTGTCATTATTCCGGCATTTATCAGACTTTCAGATAGTGGAAATGTCAGTGAGCGTTCCGATTTCAGTTCCAGAGCGATTCGCCCAATGAGTCCTTGATATTTAGTCGTTTTCAGCCAATTTTCTGGATTTTTGAAAATTTCACTTTTTTGTGAAAATATCCACTAAATGAGGGAATAATATGTGTGAGGGTACCCCAGGAGAGTTCCAAATGTGTGTGTGTATAATATATATCCCACGAGGGTAAAATTGAAAAAAGTTGAAAAAAAATTTTTTTGGGCTTAGTCATTTTTCTGACGTTTCTCAGACTTTCAGATAGGGGAAATGTCAGTGAGCCTTCAGATTTCAGTTCCAGAGCGATTCGCCCGATGAGTCCTTGATATTTAGTCGTTTTCAGCCAATTTTCTGGATTTTTGAAAATTTCACTTTTTTGTGAAAATATCCACTAAATGAGGGAATAATATGTGTGAGGGTACCCCAGGAGAGTTCCAAATGTGTGTGGGTATAATATATATCCCACGAGGGTAAAATTGAAAAAAGTTGAAAAAAAATTTTTTTTGGGCTTAGTCATTTTTCCGGCGTTTCTCAGACTTTCAGATAGGGGAAATGTCAGTGAGCCTTCAGATTTCAGTTCCAGAGCGATTCGCCCGATGAGTCCTTGATATTTAGTCGTTTTCAGCCAATTTTCTGGATTTTTGAAAATTTCACTTTTTTGTGAAAATATCCACTAAATGAGGGAATAATATGTGTGAGGGTACCCCAGGAGAGTTCTAAATGTGTGTGGGTAGAATATATATCCCACGAGGGTAAAATTGAAAAAAGTTGAAAAACATTTTTTTTTGGGCTTAGTCATTTTTCCGGCGTTTCTCAGACTTTCAGATAGGGGAAATGTCAGTGAGCGTTCCGATTTCAGTTCCAGAGCGATTCGCCCAATGAGTCCTTGATATTTAATCGTTTTCAGCCAATTTTCGGGATTTTTGAAAATTTCCCTTTTTTGTGAAAATATCCACTAAATGAGGGAATAATATGTGTGAGGGTACCCCAGGAGAGTTCCAAATGTGTGTGTGTAGAATATATATCCCACGGGGGTAAAATTGAAAAAAGTTGAAAAAATTTTTTTCTTGGACTTAGTCATTTTTCCGGCTTTTATCAGACTTTCAGATTGGGGAAATGTCAGTGAGCGTTCCGATTTCAGTTCCAGAGCGATTCGCCCAATGAGTCCTTGATATTTAGTCGTTTTCAGCCAATTTTCTGGATTTTTGAAAATTTCTCTTTTTTGTGAAAATATCCACTAAATGAGGGAATAATATGTGTGAGGGTACCCCAGGAGAGTTCCAAATGTGTGTGGGTAGAATATATATCCCACAGGGGTAAAATTGAAAAAAGTTGAAAAAATTTTTTTTTTGGACTGTCATTTTTCCGGCATTTATCATACTTTCAGATAGTGGAAATGTCAGTGAGCGTTCCGATTTCAGTTCCAGAGCGATTCGCCCAATGAGTCCTTGATATTTAGTCGTTTTCAGCCAATTTTCTGGATTTTTAAAAATTTCACTTTTTTGTGAAAATATCCACTAAATGAGGGAATAATATGTGTGAGGGTACCCCAGGAGAGTTCCAAATGTGTGTGGGTAGAATATATATCCCACGGGGGTAAAATTGAAAAAAGTTGAAAAAATTTTTTTTTTGGACTGTCATTTTTCCGGCATTTATCAGACTTTCAGATAGTGGAAATGTCAGTGAGCGTTCCGATTTCAGTTCCAGAGCGATTCGCCCAATGAGTCCTTGATATTTAGTCGTTTTCAGCCAATTTTCGGGATTTTTGAAAATTTCACTTTTTTGTGAAAATATCCACTAAATGAGGGAATAATATGTGTGAGGGTACCCCAGGAGAGTTCCAAATGTGTGTGTTATGTTCTGCTACCAGAGCTAAGGAAAGAGAGGAGATCTGTCCCTACGATAGAACTCAGCTAAATCCCTACGATGTAACAGGGGACCTGATCCTGCGATCAGACCTGCTAAAGTCCTAAGCTAGTCTGTACGGAGACCTATAGATGTGGGGAAGGAATCCCTAAAAGTACTAAGGACTGGGAGGAATATGGGACACCTCCTAACAGAAATAGTAGCAGACAGACGAACAAACAAAATATATAGAACATAGAGGTCAGTAGACCAAGCAAACTAACAGAGCAAGACACAGAGCACAGGCTAGCTAGAAAGTAGATATACAATGAAGTCCAGCAAAGCCAGAAGGGCGGAGCAGGATTAAATAGGCCAACAAGGTCATGTGACCAGCAAAGGAAAAAAAAACTAAGAGCAAGGTTCTAACAGTACCCCCCCTTCTAAGAGGATCCTCCGGATCCCCTAGGACCAGGCTTATCAGGAAATCTCCTGTGAAACGCTCTGATAAGTCTGGATGCGGAAACATCATCCGACCTCACCCAAGAGTTTTCCTCGGGACCGAAACCTTTCCAGGCCACAAGATACTGCAAACTACCTCTATACCGTCTAGAGTTAAGGATGCGAGAAATTTCATATTCCCCGTCCTCCACCACCGGAGGAACAGAGGCAGAGGCGTCACAATCCGATACAACAGCTTTTTTCAACAGAGAGAGATGAAATACCGGATTAATTCTCCAGGAGGTAGGAACCTCCAACCTAACAGCAGACTGGTTGACAACCTGAAGCACCTTAAAGGGCCCTACAAACTTGGGACCCAATTTCTTTGAAGGAATCCTCAACCGCAGATTCCTAGAGGACAACCAAACCATGTCACCAACAGCGAACAAAACCTCCTGTCGTTTCCTATCAAAGTAGTCTTTAGATTTTCTGTTGGCCTCCTGAAGATTACCACGCACATCCGTCCAAACTCTCTCCAAATCACCGGAAAAATTCTCCTCCTCAGGCACGGCAGATCCCAACTTGGAGAACGACCCAAACGACGGATGTCTCCCAGAACAACAAAAAAAAGGCGAACAACCAGCAGAAGAAGATGTATGATTGTTCAGAGCAAATTCAGCAAGTGGCAGAAACTCAGACCACCCCTCTTGATTGTCTGCCACAAAACAACGCAAGAACTGCTCAACATCCTGGTTTTTCCTTTCTGTCTGGCCATTAGATTCAGGATGATATCCGGACAAGAACGACAAATGAACTCCCAACCTATCACAAAAGGCGCGCCAAAAACGAGCCACGAACTGAGGACCCCTATTAGAAACAATGTCAGTAGGAACTCCATGAAGTCTGACAATTTCCTTGACAAAGGCCTTAGCGAGAGTTTTAGCGCAGGGCAGTTTGACGAAAGGAACCAAGTGACACATCTTGCTAAAACGGTCCACGACCACCCAGATGACAGTAAAACCCTCAGAGGGGGGAAGGTCAGTTATAAAGTCCATAGCCAAATGTGTCCAAGGAGCACTGGGAACCTCCAAAGGACAAAGCAACCCCGCAGCAGGAGTATGTGAGGACTTAGATCTAGCACATATAGTACATTGACGCACCCACTTAGTGACTTCCTTCTGCCATCCAGGCCACCAAAAACTGCGACCCACCAGTCTCTTGGTCTCAGAGATTCCGGGATGACCTGCCAACCGAGATTCGTGACACTCAACAAACAAATCTCTCCTAAAGGTCCCAGGCACAAACAACCTCCCATGAGGAGTGTTAGAAGGGGCATTCTCCTGTGCTTTAAGAATCTCATTTTCCAAAACGGAGTCCAAAGCAGCAATCACAACACCTTCTTGTAAAATGTTCTCCTCTTTCTCAGCACCGACTATGGGAGAAAAACTGCGAGACAAGGCATCCGCCTTAACATTCTTAGTACCAGGGATGTAAGTAACGGAGAAATTAAACCGCGAGAAAAACAGTGCCCACCTAGCCTGACGGGCATTCAGGCGCTTGGCAGCATCAAGATATATCAGATTTTTATGATCCGTAAGAACCTGAACGGGAAATTCCGCACCTTCCAAGAAGTGGCGCCAGTGTTCAAATGCGAGTTTAATAGCCAATAATTCCCGATTACCAATATCGTAATTCAGTTCAGTCTCCGAAAATTTTTTTGAAAAAAAGGCACAGGGATGTAATCCATCCCCGTTATCCTGAGACAATACTGCGCCAACCCCCACAGAGGAAGCATCAACCTCAACCAAAAACGGCCTAGTAACATCAGGCTGCATAAGGATGGGAGCAGAGGTGAACCTCTCCTTGAGATACACAAAAGCTTCAATGGCCTCAGAAGACCACTGAACCGCATCAGCACCTTTCCTGGTGAGATCAGTCAGAGGTTTGACAATACTAGAAATTTTTTTTATGAATTTTCTGTAGTAATTGGCGAAACCCAAAAACCTCTGTATCGATTTCAAACCAATAGGCCTAGGCCATTCCTGCACAGCCTGAACCTTAACCGGATCCATCTCAAAACCTTTGCTGGAGATAATGTAGCCCAAAAAACTAATTCTCTGTACAGCGAACTCACATTTCTCCAGTTTAGCAAAAAGCGAATTGTCCATTAATAACTGTAATACCTCACGCACGCTCCGCCAATGAGACTCCAGATCCGGCGAATAAATCAAAATGTCATCCAAATACACAACCACATTTTTACCGATCAAAGGTCTAAGGATGTCATTAATCAGATTTTGAAAAAATGCAGGAGCATTAGTAAGACCAAAAGGCATAACCAGATTCTCAAAATGACCCACAGGAGTGTTAAAAGCAGTCGTCCATTCGTCACCCTCCTTCATGCGCAACAGATTGTATGCCCCCTTAAGGTCAATTTTAGAGAACCACTTGGCCCCCATTAACTGGTTAAACAGATCAGGAATCAATGGCAGTGGGTAAGGATTGCGTACAGTAATTTTGTTAATCTCACGAAAATCCAGACAAGGACGTAAACCACCGTCCTTTTTTTTTTACAAAAAAAAATCCAACCGCCACAGGAGACTTAGAGGGCCTAATGTGACCGGCGGCCAAACTTGTCTGTATGTATTCCTCCAAAGCCTTCCTCTCAGGAATAGTAAGGTTAAATAAACGACTTTTAGGAAGAGTCGCTCCAGGGACAAATTCAATAGAACAATCATAGTCTCTATGGGGAGGCAAAACCTGCGATTCCTTCTCAGAAAAAACTCTCCAAAAATCCTGAATAGGAACAGGCAATTCTCCCCTATCCAAAGCTGCAATACGCCCGTTACAACACTTGTCATAACATTTATGGCTCCAGGATTTAATTTCACTGGTAGACCAATCCAGTACAGGATTGTGAAATTTTAACCAGGGCAATCCCAATATTACTGGAGAAGGCAAGTTATTCAACACTACCAAATCCAATTTCTCATGGTGAACACCATTAATAGTGAGAGGAAATTCACAGACCTTGAGAGTAATATTCTTCAAAGGGGAACCATCCACAGAAACCACAGCAATGGGGGATCATAAAGGTTCAGGTTCTAATTTGAGTTTTTCCACGAATCCCCCATCAATTACATTCAGAGTAGACCCACAATCGACAAACACCCGAAATTCCATTAATTTTTTCTGAGCAATCGTGGAAGCAGCTAAAAATATACCCTTGGAATTTAAACAGGCAATACGGGCGTGACTGACCATTTTTTTTTCTTTCTTCATACGAAGCTCACAGCCTTTAATCAAATGACCAGATTTCCCGCAATAGAAACACAAGCCTTCAGAAAATCGACGGTCTTTTTCTTGAGAGCGAGGTGTCACCGATCCAATCTCCATCGGTTCACCACTGTTAGTACACACATTCTCATAACCAGAAACTGACATAGCAGAGGATTTGCTCTCATTTACCCTTGCACGCAGTCTTCTATCCACCCGTATAGCTAATTGCATAGCCTGTTGCAAATCTTCAGGTGTAGGATAAGCAATTAGCAGGTCTTTAACCCTTTCACTGAGCCCAGCAAGAAATAGACTTTTCAGAGCAGAATCGTTCCACCCTGTTTGAGTGGACCAACGACGGAAATGAGTACAATATTTTTCCACATTACCTGATCCTTGTTTTAAACGTCTCAACTCAGTCTCAGCTGATGCGACACGGTCAGGATCATCATATAATAGTCCCAAAGCAGAAAAAAAACTATCCACTGATCTGAAGCATGTATCACTAGGTTGCAAAGAAAAGGCCCTCTCCTGAGGTTCTTTGCGCAAAAGTGACATTATGAACCCTATGCGCTGGGATTCATCCCCAGAGGACTTAGGTCTCAAACGAAAATACAATAAGCAAGCATTTTTAAATGAAAAAAATTCTCGGTGTTCACCAAAAAATAAATCCGGCAAACATACCTTAGGCTCCAAGAAATGTGCTCCAGGACAGTTACTCACGTGCTGACGGAGCTCGGCCACCTCCAGAGAGAGTCCCTGCAGGCGATGAACCAAATCCCGAACCGACACCATGATGGAAAAGAAAAATCTTTCCTTAGAGAATTTGCTGGCTGGACTTACTGTTATGTTCTGCTACCAGAGCTAAGGAAAGAGAGGAGATCTGTCCCTACGATAGAACTCAGCTAAATCCCTACGATGTAACAGGGGACCTGATCCTGCGATCAGACCTGCTAAAGTCCTAAGCTAGTCTGTACGGAGACCTATAGATGTGGGGAAGGAATCCCTAGAAGTACTAAGGACTGGGAGGAATATGGGACACCTCCTAACAGAAATAGTAGCAGACAGACGAACAAACAAAATATATAGAACATAGAGGTCAGTAGACCAAGCAAACTAACAGAGCAAGACACAGAGCACAGGCTAGCTAGAAAGTAGATATACAATGAAGTCCAGCAAAGCCAGAAGGGCAGAGCAGGTCTAAATAGGCCAAAAAGGTCATGTGACCAGCAAAGGAAAAAAAAGCTAAGAGCAAGGTTCTAACAGTACCCCCCCTTCTAAGAGGATCCTCCGGATCCCCTAGGACCAGGCTTATCAGGAAATCTCCTGTGAAACGCTCTGATAAGTCTGGACGCGGAAACATCATCCGACCTCACCCAAGAGTTATCCTCGGGTCCGAAACCTTTCCAGGCCACAAGATACTGCAAACTACCTCTATACAGTCTAGAGTTAAGGATGCGAGAAATTTCATATTCCCCGTCCTCCACCACCGGAGGAACAGAGGCAGAGGCGTCACAATCCGATACAACAGCTTTTTTCAACAGAGAGACATGAAATACCGGATTAATTCTCCAGGAGGTAGGAACCTCCAACCTAACAGCAGATTGGTTGACAACCTGAAGCACCTTAAAGGGCCCTACAAACTTGGGACCCAATTTCTTAGAAGGAATCCTCAACCGCAGATTCCTAGAGGACAACCAAACCATGTCACCAACAGCGAACAAAACCTCCTGTCGTTTCCTATCAAAGTAGTCCTTAGATTTTCTGTTGGCCTCCTGAAGATTACCACGCACATCCGTCCAAACTCTCTCCAAATCACCGGAAAAATTCTCCTCCTCAGGCACGGCAGATCCCAACTTGGAGAACGACCCAAACGACGGATGTCTCCCAGAACAACAAAAAAAAGGCGAACAACCAGCAGAAGAAGATGTATGATTGTTCAGAGCAAATTCAGCAAGTGGCAGAAACTCAGACCACCCCTCTTGATTGTCTGTCACAAAACAACGCAAGAACTGCTCAACATCCTGGTTTTTCCTTTCTGTCTGGCCATTAGATTCAGGATGATATCCGGACGAGAACGATAAATGAACTCCCAACCTGTCACAAAAGGCACGCCAAAAACGAGCCACAAACTGAGGACCCCTATCAGAAACAATGTCAGTAGGAACGCCATGAATTCTGACAATTTCCTTGACAAAGGCCTTAGCGAGAGTTTTAGCGCAGGGCAGTTTGACAAAGGGAACCAAGTGACACATCTTGCTAAAACGGTCCACGACCACCCAGATGACAGTAAAACCCTCAGAGGGGGGAAGATCAGTTATAAAGTCCATAGCCAAATGTGTCCAAGGAGCACTGGGAACCTCCAAAGGACAAAGCAACCCCGCAGCAGGAGTATGTGAGGACTTAGATCTAGCACATATAGTACATTGACGCACCCACTTAATAACTTCCTTCTGCCATCCAGGCCACCAAAAACTGCGACCCACCAGTCTCTTGGTCTCAGAGATTCCGGGATGACCTGCCAACCGAGATTCGTGACACTCAACAAACAAATCTCTCCTAAAGGTCCCAGGCACAAACAACCTCCCATGAGGAGTGTTAGAAGGGGCATTCTCCTGTGCTTTAAGAATCTCATTTTCCAAAACGGAGTCCAAAGCAGCTATCACAACACCTTCTTGTAAAATGTTCTCCTCTTTCTCAGAACCGACTATGGGAGAAAAACTGCGAGACAAGGCATCCGCCTTAACATTCTTAGTACCAGGGATGTAAGTAACGGAGAAATTAAACCGCGAGAAAAACAGTGCCCACCTAGCCTGACGGGCATTCAGGCGCTTGGCAGCATCAAGATATATCAGATTTTTATGATCCGTAAGAACCTGAACGGGAAATTCCGCACCTTCCAAGAAGTGGCGCCAGTGTTCAAATGCGAGTTTAATAGCCAATAATTCCCGATTACCAATATCGTAATTCAGTTCAGTCTCCGAAAATTTTTTTGAAAAAAAGGCACAGGGATGTAATCCATCCCCGTTATCCTGAGACAATACTGCGCCAACCCCCACAGAGGAAGCATCAACCTCAACCAAAAACGGCCTAGTAACATCAGGCTGCATAAGGATGGGAGCAGAGGTGAACCTCTCCTTGAGATACACAAAAGCTTCAATGGCCTCAGAAGACCACTGAACAGCATCAGCACCTTTCCTGGTGAGATCAGTCAGAGGTTTGACAATAGTAGAAAATTTTTTTATGAATTTTCTGTAGTAATTGGCGAAACCCAAAAACCTCTGTATCGATTTCAAACCAATAGGCCTAGGCCATTCCTGCACAGCCTGAACCTTAACCGGATCCATCTCAAAACCTTTGCTGGAGATAATGTAGCCCAAAAAACTAATTCTCTGTACAGCGAACTCACATTTCTCCAGCTTAGCAAAAAGCGAATTGTCCATTAATAACTGTAATACCTCACGCACGCTCCGCCAATGAGACTCCAGATCCGGCGAATAAATCAAAATGTCATCCAAATACACAACCACATTTTTGCCGATCAAAGGTCTAAGGATGTCATTAATCAGATTCTGAAAAAATGCAGGAGCATTAGTAAGACCAAAAGGCATAACCAGATTCTCAAAATGACTCACAGGAGTGTTAAAAGCAGTCTTCCATTCGTCACCCTCCTTCATGCGCAACAGATTGTATGCCCCCTTAAGGTCAATTTTAGAGAACCACTTGGCCCCCATTAACTGGTTAAACAGATCAGGAATCAATGGCAGTGGGTAAGGATTGCGTACAGTAATTTTGTTAATCTCACGAAAATCCAGACAAGGACGTAAACCGCCGTCCTTTTTTTTTACAAAAAAAAATCCAACCGCCACAGGAGACTTAGAGGTCCTAATGTGACCGGCGGCCAAACTTGTCTGTATGTATTCCTCCAAAGCCTTCCTCTCAGGAATAGTAAGGTTAAATAAACGACTTTTAGGAAGAGTCGCTCCAGGGACAAATTCAATAGAACAATCATAGTCTCTATGGGGAGGCAAAACCTGCGATTCCTTCTCAGAAAAAACTCTCCAAAAATCCTGAATAGGAACAGGCAATTCTCCCCTATCCAAAGCTGCAATACGCCCGTTACAACACTTGTCATAACATTTATGGCTCCAGGATTTAATTTCACTGGTA
Organism: Phyllobates terribilis; assembly: GCF_046119375.1. Classification (NCBI taxonomy): domain Eukaryota; kingdom Metazoa; phylum Chordata; class Amphibia; order Anura; family Dendrobatidae; genus Phyllobates; species Phyllobates terribilis. Next base: position 13,705,304 of record NW_027362775.1, on the reverse strand, counting down.
GACCAATCCAGTACAGGATTGTGAAATTTTAACCAGGGCAATCCCAATATTACTGGAGAAGGCAAGTTATTCAACACTACCAAATCCAATTTCTCATGGTGAACACCATTAATAGTGAGAGGAAATTCACAGACCTTGAGAGTAATATTCTTCAAAGGGGAACCATCCACAGAAACCACAGCAATGGGGGATGATAAAGGTTCAGGTTTTAAATTGAGTCTTTCCACGAATCCCCCATCAATTACATTCAGAGTAGACCCGCAATCAACAAATAACCGAAATTCCATTAATTTTTTCTGAGCAATCGTGGAAGCAGCTAAAAATATACCCTTGGAATTTAAACAGGCAATACGGTCGTGACTGACCATTTTTTTTTCTTTCTTCATACGAAGCTCACAGCCTTTAATCAAATGACCAGATTTTCCGCAATAGAAACACAAGCCTTCAAAAAATCGACGGTCTTTTTCTTGAGAGCGAGGTGTCACCGATCCAATCTCCATCGGTTCACCACTGTTAGTACACACATTCTCATAACCAGAAACTGACATAGCAGAGGATTTGCTCTCATTAACCCTTGCACGCAGTCTTCTATCCACCCGTATAGCTAATTGCATAGCCTGTTGCAAATCTTCAGGTGTAGGATAAGCAATTAGCAGGTCTTTAACCCTTTCACTGAGCCCAGCAAGAAATAGACTTTTCAGAGCAGAATCGTTCCACCCTGTTTGAGTCGACCAACGTCGGAAATAAGTACAATATTTTTCCACATTACCTGATCCTTGTTTTAAACGTCTCAACTCAGTCTCAGCTGATGCGACACGGTCAGGATCATCATATAATAGTCCCAAAGCAGAAAAAAAACTATCCACTGATCTGAAGCATGTATCACTAGGTTGCAAAGAAAAGGCCCACTCCTGAGGCTCTTTGCGCAAAAGTGACATTATGAACCCTACGCGCTGGGATTCATCCCCAGAGGACTTAGGTCTCAAACGAAAATACAATAAGCAAGCATTTTTAAATGAGAAAAATTCTCGGTGTTCACCAAAAAATAAATCCGGCAAACATACCTTAGGCTCCAAGAAATGTGCTCCAGGACAGTTACTCACGTGCTGACGGAGCTCGGCCACCTCCAGAGAGAGACCCTGCAGGCGTTTAGCCAAATCCACAACCGACACCATGATGGAACAGAAAAATCTTTCCTTAGAGAATTTGCGGGCTGGACTTACTGTTATGTTCTGCTACCAGAGCTAAGGAAAGAGAGGAGATCTGTCCCTACGATAGAACTCAGCTAAATCCCTACGATGTAACAGGGAACCTGATCCTGCGATCAGACCTGCTAAAGTCCTAAGCTAGTCTGTACGGAGACCTATAGATGTGGGGAAGGAATCCCTACAAGTACTAAGGACTGGGAGGAATATGGGACACCTCCTAACAGAAATAGTAGCAGACAGACGAACAAACAAAATATATAGAACATAGAGGTCAGTAGACCAAGCAAACTAACAGAGCAAGACACAGAGCACAGGCTAGCTAGAAAGTAGATATACAATGAAGTCCAGCAAAGCCAGAAGGGCGGAGCAGGCCTAAATAGGCCAACAAGGTCATGTGACCAGCAAAGGAAAAAAAAGCTAAGAGCAAGGTTCTAACAGATTTAGTCATTTTTCCGGCGTTTATCAGACTTTCAGATAGGGGAAATGTCAGTGAGCATTCCGATTTCAGTTCCAGAGCGATTCGCCCAATGAGTCCTTGATATTTCGTCGTTTTCAGCCAATTTTCTGGATTTTTGAAAATTTTACTTTTTTGTGAAAATATCCACTAAATGAGGGAATAATATGTGTGAGGGTACCCCAGGAGAGTTCAAAATGTGTGTAGGTAGAATATATATCCCACGGGGGTAAAATTGAAAAAAGTTGAAAAATTTTTTTTTTTCGATTTAGTCATTTTTCCAGCGTTTATCAGACTTTCAGATAGTGGAAATGTCAGTGAGCGTTCCGATTTCAGTTAAAGAGCGATTCGCCCAATGAGTCCTTGATATTTCGTCGTTTTCAGCCAATTTTCTGGATTTTTGAAAATTTTACTTTTTTGTGAAAATATCCACTAAATGAGGGAATAATATGTGTGAGGGTACCCCAGGAGAGTTCCAAATGTGTGTGGGTAGAATATATATCCCACGGGGGTAAAATTGAAAAAAGTTGAAAATTTTTTTGGGGGGGATTTATTAATTTTTCCGGCGTTTATCAGACTTTCAGATATGGGAAATGTCAGTGAGCGTTCCGATTTCAGTTCCAGAGCGATTTGCCCAATGAGTCCTTGATATTTCGTCATTTTCAGACAATTTTCTGAATTTTTGAAAATTTCACTTTTTTGTGAAAATATCCACTAAATGAGGGAATAATATGTGTGAGGGTACCCCAGGAGAGTTCCAAATGTTTGTGGATAGAATATATATCCCACGGTGGTAAAATTGAAAAAAGTTGAAAATTTTTTTTGGGGGATTTAGTCATTTTTCTGGCATTTATCAGACTTTCAGATAGGGGAAATGTCAGTGAGCATTCAGATTTCAGTTCCAGAGCGATTCGCCCAATGAGTACTTGATATTTCGTCGTTTTCAGCCAATTTTCTGAGTTTTTGAAAATTTTACTTTTTTGTGAAAATATCCACTAAATGAGGGAATAATATGTGTGAGGGTACCCCAGGAGAGTTCAAAATGTGTGTAGGTAGAATATATATCCCACAGGAGTAAAATTGAAAAAAGTTGAAAATTTTTTTTTTTTCGATTTAGTCATTTTTCCAGCGTTTATCAGACTTTCAGATAGGGGAAATGTCAGTGAGCATTCCGATTTCAGTTCCAGAGCGATTCGCCCAATGAGTCCTTGATATTTCGTCGTTTTCAGCCAATTTTCTGGATTTTTGAAAATTTTACTTTTTTGTGAAAATATCCACTAAATGAGGGAATAATATGTGTAAGGGTACCCCAGGAAAGTTCCAAATGTGTGTGGGTTGAATATATATCCCACGGGGGTAAAATTGAAAAAAGTTGAAAAAAAATTTTTTCTTGGACTTAGTCATTTTTCCGGCTTTTATCAGACTTTCAGATTGGGGAAATGTCAGTGAGCGTTCCGATTTCAGTTCCAGAGCGATTCGCCCAATGAGTCCTTGATATTTAGTCGTTTTCAGCCAATATTTTGGATTTTTGAAAATGTCACTTTTTTGTGAAAATATCCACTAAATGAGGGAATAATATGTGTGAGGGTACCACAGGAGAGTTCCAAATGTTTGTGTGTAGAATATATATCCCACGGGGGTAAAATTGAAAAAAGTTTAAAAATTTTTTTTTTTGGACTTAGTCATTTTTCTGGCTTTTATCAAACTTTCAGATAGGGGAAATGTCAATGAGCGTTCCGATTTCAGTTCCAGAGCGATTCGCCCAATGAGTCCTTGATATTTAGTCGTTTTCAGCCAATTTTCTGGATTTTTGAAATTTTCACTTTTTTGTGAAAATATCCACTAAATGAGGGAATAATATGTGTGAGGGTACCCCAGGAGAGTTCCAAATGTGTGTGGGTAGAATATATATCCCACGGGGGTAAAATTGAAAAAAGTTGAAAAAAAATTTTTCTTGGACTTAGTCATTTTTCTAGCATTTATCAGACTTTCAGATAGGGGAAATGTCAGTGAGCATTACGATTTCAGTTCCAGAGCGATTTGCCCAATGAGTCCTTGATATTTAGTCGTTTTCAGCCAATTTTCGGGATTTTTCAAAATTTCACTTTTTTGTGAAAATATCCACTAAATGAGGGAATAATATGTGTGAGGGTACCCCAGGAGAGTTCCAAATGTGTGTGGGTATAATATATATCCCACGAGGGTAAAATTGAAAAAAGTTGGAAAAAATTTTTTCTTGGGCTTAGTCATTTTTCCGGCGTTTCTCAGACTTTCAGATAGGGGAAATGTCAGTGAGCGTTCCGATTTCAGTTCCAGAGCGATTCGCCCAATGAGTCCTTGATATTTAGTCGTTTTCAGCCAATTTTTGGGATTTTTGAAAATTTCACTTTTTTGTGAAAATATCCACTAAATGAGGGAATAATATGTGTGAGGGTACCCCAGGAGAGTTCCAAATGTGTGTGGGTAGAATATATATCCCACGGGGGTAAAATTGAAAAAAGTTGAAAAAAAATTTTTTTTTGGACTTAGTCATTTTTCCGGCATTTAGCAGACTTTCAGATAGTGAAAATGTCAGTGAGCATTCCGATTTCAGTTCCAGAGCGATTCGCCCAATGAGTCCTTGATATTTAGTCGTTTTCAGCCAATTTTCTGGATTTTTGAAAATTTCACTTTTTTGTGAAAATATCCACTAAATGAGGGAATAATATGTGTGAGGGTACCCCAGGAGAGTTCCAAATGTGTGTGGGTATAATATATATCCCACGAGGGTAAAATTGAAAAAAGTTGAAAAAAATTTTTTTTTGGGCTTAATCATTTTTCCGGCATTTCTCAGACTTTCAGATAGGCGAAATATCAGTGAGCATTCTGATTTCAGTTACAGAGCGATTCGCCCAATGAGTCCTTGATATTTAGTCGTTTTCAGCCAATTTTCTGGATTTTTGAAAATTTCACTTTTTTGTGAAAATATCCACTAAATGAGGGAATAATATGTGTGAGGGTACCCCAGGAGAGTTCCAAATGTGTGTGGGTAGAATATATATCCCACGGGGGTAAAATTGAAAAAAGTTTAAAAATTTTTTTTTTGGACTTAGTCATTTTTCCGGAGTTTCTCAGACTTTCAGATAGGGGAAATGTCAGTGAGCGTTCCGATTTCAGTTCCAGAGCGATTCGCCCAATGAGTCCTTGATATTTAGTCGTTTTCAGCCAATTTGCTGGATTTTTGAAAATGTCACTTTTTTGTGAAAATATCCACTAAATGAGGGAATAATATGTGTGAGGGTACCCCAGGAGAGTTCCAAATGTGTGTGGGTAGAATATATATCCCACGGGGGAAAAATTGATAAAAGTTGTAAAATTTTTTTTTTTGGACTTAGTCATTTTTCCGGCTTTTATCAAACTTTCAGATAGGGGAAATGTCAGTGAGCGTACCGATTTCAGTTCCAGAGCGATTCGCCCAATGAGTCCTTGATATTTAGTCGTTTTCAGCCAATTTTCTGGATTTTTGAAAATGTCACTTTTTTGTGAAAATATCCACTAAATGAGGGAATAATATGTGTGAGGGTACCCCAGGAGAGTTCCAAATGTGTGTGGGTAGAATATATATCCCACGGGGGTAAAATTGAAAAAAGTTGAAAAATTTTTTTCTTTGACTTAGTCATTTTTCCGGCGTTCATCAGACTTTCAGATAGGGAAATGTCAGTGAGCGTTCCGATTTCAGTTCCAGAGCGATTCGCCCAATGAGTCCTTGATATTTAGTCGTTTTCAGCCAATTTTCTGGATTTTTGAAAATGTCACTTTTTTGTGAAAATATCCACTAAATGAGGGAATAATATGTGTGAGGGTACCCCAGGAGAGTTCCAAATGTGTGTGGGTAGAATATATATCCCACGGGGGTAAAATTGAAAAAAGTTGAAAAATTTTTTTCTTGGGCTTACTCATTTTTCCGGCGTTCATCAGACTTTCAGATAGGGGAAATGTCAGTGAGCGTTCCGATTTCAGTTCCAGAGCGATTCGCCCAATGAGTCCTTGATATTTAGTCGTTTTCAGCCAATTTTCTGGATTTTTGAAAATGTCACTTTTTTGTGAAAATATCCACTAAATGAGGGAATAATATGTGTGAGGGTACCCCAGGAGAGTTCCAAATGTGTGTGGGTAGAATATATATCCCACGGGGGTAAAATTGAAAAAAGTTGAAAAATTTTTTTCTTGGGCTTACTCATTTTTCCGGCGTTCATCAGACTTTCAGATAGGGGAAATGTCAGTGAGCGTTCCGATTTCAGTTCCAGAGCGATTCGCCCAATGAGTCCTTGATATTTAGTCGTTTTCAGCCAATTTTCTGGATTTTTGAAAATTTCACTTTTTTGTGAAAATATCCACTAAATGAGGGAATAATATGTGTGAGGGTACCCCAGGAGAGTTCCAAATGTGTGTGGGTAGAATATATATCCCACGGGGGTAAAATTGAAAAAAGTTGAAGAATTTTTTTCTTGGACTTAGTCATTTTTCCGCCGTTTATCAGACTTTCAGATAGGGGAAATGTCAGTGAGCGTTCCGATTTCAGTTCCAGAGCGATTCGCCCAATGAGTCCTTGATATTTAGTCGTTTTCAGCCAATTTTCTGGATTTTTGAAAATGTCACTTTTTTGTGAAAATATCCACTAAATGAGGGAATAATATGTGTGAGGGTACCCCAGGAGAGTTCCAAATGTGTGTGGGTAGAATATATATCCCACGGGGGTAAAATTGAAAAAAGTTGAAAAATTTTTTTCTTTGACTTAGTCATTTTTCCGGCGTTCATCAGACTTTCAGATAGGGAAATGTCAGTGAGCGTTCCGATTTCAGTTCCAGAGCGATTCGCCCAATGAGACCTTGATATTTAGTCGTTTTCAGCCAATTGTCTGGATTTTTGAAAATGTCACTTTTTTGTGAAAATATCCACTAAATGAGGGAATAATATGTGTGAGGGTACCCCAGGAGAGTTCCAAATGTGTGTGGGTAGAATATATATCCCACGGGGGTAAAATTGAAAAAAGTTGAAAAATTTTTTTCTTGGGCTTACTCATTTTTCCGGCGTTCATCAGACTTTCACATAGGGGAAATGTCAGTGAGCGTTCCGATTTCAGTTCCAGAGCGATTCGCCCAATGAGTCCTTGATATTTAGTCGTTTTCAGCCAATTTTCTGGATTTTTGAAAATGTCACTTTTTTGTGAAAATATCCACTAAATGAGGGAATAATATGTGTGAGGGTACCCCAGGAGAGTTCCAAATGTGTGTGGGTAGAATATATATCCCACGGGGGTAAAATTGAAAAAAGTTTAAAAAATTTTTTTTTGGACTTAGTCATTTTTCCGGTGTTTCCCAGACTTTCAGATAGGGGAAATGTAAGTGAGCGTTCCGATTTTAGTTCCAGAGCGATTCGCCCAATGAGTCCTTGATATTTAGTCGTTTTCAGCCAATTTTCTGGATTTTTGAAAATTTCACTTTTTTGTGAAAATATCCACTAAATGAGGGAATAATATGTGTGAGGGTACCCCAGGAGAGTTCCAAATGTGTGTGGGTATAATATATATCCCACGAGGGTAAAATTGAAAAAAGTTGGAAAAAATTTTTTCTTGGGCTTAGTCATTTTTCCGGCGTTTCTCAGACTTTCAGATAGGGGAAATGTCAGTGAGCGTTCCGATTTCAGTTCCAGAGCGATTCGCCCAATGAGTCCTTGATATTTAGTCGTTTTCAGCCAATTTTTGGGATTTTTGAAAATTTCACTTTTTTGTGAAAATATCCACTAAATGAGGGAATAATATGTGTGAGGGTACCCCAGGAGAGTTCCAAATGTGTGTGGGTAGAATATATATCCCACGGGGGTAAAATTGAAAAAAGTTGAAAAAAAATTTTTTTTTATACTTAGTCATTTTTCCGGCATTTAGCAGACTTTCAGATAGTGAAAATGTCAGTGAGCGTTCTGATTTCAGTTCCAGAGCGATTCGCCCAATGAGTCCTTGATATTTAGTCGTTTTCAGCCAATTTTCTGGATTTTTGAAAATTTCACTTTTTTGTGAAAATATCCACTAAATGAGGGAATAATATGTGTGAAGGTGCCCCAGGAGAGTTCCAAATGTGTGTGGGTAGAATATATATCCCACGGGGGTAAAATTGAAAAAAGTTTAAAAATTTTTTTTTTTGGACTTAGTCATTTTTCCGGCGTTTATCAGACTTTCAGATAGTGGAAATGTCAGTGAGCGTTCCGATTTCATTTCCAGAGCGATTCGCCCAATGAGTCCTTGATAATTAGTCGTTTTCAGCCAATTTTCTGGATTTTTGAAAATGTCACTTTTTTGTGAAAATATCCACTAAATGAGGGAATAATATGTGTGAGGGTACCCAGGAGAGTTCCAAATGTGTGTGGGTAGAATATATATCCCACGGGGGTAAAATTGAAAAAAGCTGAAAAATTTTTTTCTTGGGCTTAGTCATTTTTCCGGCGTTCATCGACTTTCAGATAGGGGAAATGTCAGTGAGCGTTCCGATTTCAGTTCCAGAGCGATTCGCCCAATGAGTCCTTGATATTTAGTCGTTTTCAGCCAATTTGCTGGATTTTTGAAAATGTCACTTTTTTGTGAAAATATCCACTAAATGAGGGAATAATATGTGTGAGGGTACCCCAGGAGAGTTCCAAATGTGTGTGGGTAGAATATATATCCCACGGGGGTAAAATTGATAAAAGTTGTAAAATTTTTTTTTTTGGACTTAGTCATTTTTCCGGCTTTTATCAAACTTTCAGATAGGGGAAATGTCAGTGAGCGTACCGATTTCAGTTCCAGAGCGATTCGCCCAATGAGTCCTTGATCTTTAGTCGTTTTCAGCCAATTTTCTGGATTTTTGAAAATGTCACTTTTTTGTGAAAATATCCACTAAATGAGGGAATAATATGTGTGAGGGTACCCCAGGAGAGTTCCAAATGTGTGTGGGTAGAATATATATCCCACGGGGGTAAAATTGAAAAAAGTTTAAAAAATTTTTTTTGGACTTAGTCATTTTTCCGGCGTTTCTCAGACTTTCAGATAGGGGAAATGTCAGTGAGCGTTCCGATTTCAGTTCCAGAGCGATTCGCCCAATGAGTCCTTGATATTTAGTCGTTTTCAGCCAATTTTCTGGATTTTTGAAAATTTCACTTTTTTGTGAAAATATCCACTAAATGAGGGAATAATATGTGTGAGGGTACCCCAGGAGAGTTCCAAATGTGTGTGGGTAGAATATATATCCCACGGGGGTAAAATTGAAAAAAGTTGAAAAAATTTTTTCTTGGACTTAGTCATTTTTCCGGCGTTCATCAGACTTTCAGATAGGGAAATGTCAGTGAGCGTTCCGATTTCAGTTCCAGAGCGATTCGCCCAATGAGTCCTTGATATTTAGTCGTTTTCAGCCAATTTTCTGGATTTTTGAAAATGTCACTTTTTTGTGAAAATATCCACTAAATGAGGGAATAATATGTGTGAGGGTACCCCAGGAGAGTTCCAAATGTGTGTGGGTAGAATATATATCCCACGGGGGTAAAATTGAAAAAAGCTGAAAAATTTTTTTCTTGGGCTTAGTCATTTTTCCGGCGTTCATCGACTTTCAGATAGGGGAAATGTCAGTGAGCGTTCTGATTTCAGTTCCAGAGCGATTCGCCCAATGAGTCCTTGATATTTAGTCGTTTTCAGCCAATTTTCTGGATTTTTGAAAATGTCACTTTTTTGTGAAAATATCCACTAAATGAGGGAATAATATGTGTGAGGGTACCCCAGGAGAGTTCCAAATGTGTGTGGGTAGAATATATATCCCACGGGGGTAAAATTGAAAAAAGCTGAAAAATTTTTTTCTTGGGCTTAGTCATTTTTCCGGCGTTCATCGACTTTCAGATAGGGGAAATGTCAGTGAGCGTTCCGATTTCAGTTCCAGAGCGATTCGCCCAATGAGTCCTTGATATTTAGTCGTTTTCAGCCAATTTGCTGGATTTTTGAAAATGTCACTTTTTTGTGAAAATATCCACTAAATGAGGGAATAATATGTGTGAGGGTACCCCAGGAGAGTTCCAAATGTGTGTGGGTAGAATATATATCCCACGGGGGTAAAATTGATAAAAGTTGTAAAATTTTTTTTTTTGGACTTAGTCATTTTTCCGGCTTTTATCAAACTTTCAGATAGGGGAAATGTCAGTGAGCGTACCGATTTCAGTTCCAGAGCGATTCGCCCAATGAGTCCTTGATATTTAGTCGTTTTCAGCCAATTTTCTGGATTTTTGAAAATGTCACTTTTTTGTGAAAATATCCACTAAATGAGGGAATAATATGTGTGAGGGTACCCCAGGAGAGTTCCAAATGTGTGTGGGTAGAATATATATCCCACGGGGGTAAAATTGAAAAAAGTTTAAAAAATTTTTTTTGGACTTAGTCATTTTTCCGGCGTTTCTCAGACTTTCAGATAGGGGAAATGTCAGTGAGCGTTCCGATTTCAGTTTCAGAGCGATTCGCCCAATGAGTCCTTGATATTTAGTCGTTTTCAGCCAATTTTCTGGATTTTTGAAAATGTCACTTTTTTGTGAAAATATCCACTAAATGAGGGAATAATATGTGTGAGGGTACCCCAGGAGAGTTCCAAATGTGTGTGGGTAGAATATATATCCCACGGGGGTAAAATTGATAAAAGTTGTAAAATTTTTTTTTTTTGGACTTAATCATTTTTCCGGCTTTTATCAAACTTTCAGATAGGGGAAATGTCAGTGAGCGTACCGATTTCAGTTCCAGAGCGATTCGCCCAATGAGTCCTTGATATTTAGTCGTTTTCAGCCAATTTTCTGGATTTTTGAAAATGTCACTTTTTTGTGAAAATATCCACTAAATGAGGGAATAATATGTGTGAGGGTACCCCAGGAGAGTTCCAAATGTGTGTGGGTAGAATATATATCCCACGGGGGTAAAATTGAAAAAAGTTTAAAAAATTTTTTTTGGACTTAGTCATTTTTCCGGCGTTTCTCAGACTTTCAGATAGGGGAAATGTCAGTGAGCGTTCCGATTTCAGTTTCAGAGCGATTCGCCCAATGAGTCCTTGATATTTAGTCGTTTTCAGCCAATTTGCTGGATTTTTGAAAATGTCACTTTTTTGTGAAAATATCCACTAAATGAGGGAATAATATGTGTGAGGGTACCCCAGGAGAGTTCCAAATGTGTGTGGGTAGAATATATATCCCACGGGGGTAAAATTGATAAAAGTTGTAAAATTTTTTTTTTTGGACTTAGTCATTTTTCCGGCTTTTATCAAACTTTCAGATAGGGGAAATGTCAGTGAGCGTACCGATTTCAGTTCCAGAGCGATTCGCCCAATGAGTCCTTGATCTTTAGTCGTTTTCAGCCAATTTTCTGGATTTTTGAAAATGTCACTTTTTTGTGAAAATATCCACTAAATGAGGGAATAATATGTGTGAGGGTACCCCAGGAAAGTTCCAAATGTGTGTGGGTAGAATATATATCCCACGGGGGTAAAATTGAAAAAAGTTTAAAAAATTTTTTTTGGACTTAGTCATTTTTCCGGCGTTCATCAGACTTTCAGATAGGGAAATGTCAGTGAGCGTTCCGATTTCAGTTCCAGAGCGATTCGCCCAATGAGTCCTTGATATTTAGTCGTTTTCAGCCAATTTTCTGGATTTTTGAAAATGTCACTTTTTTGTGAAAATATCCACTAAATGAGGGAATAATATGTGTGAGGGTACCCCAGGAGAGTTCCAAATGTGTGTGGGTAGAATATATATCCCACGGGGGTAAAATTGAAAAAAGCTGAATAATTTTTTTCTTGGGCTTAGTCATTTTTCCGGCGTTCATCGACTTTCAGATAGGGGAAATGTCAGTGAGCGTTCCGATTTCAGTTCCAGAGCGATTCGCCCAATGAGTCCTTGATATTTAGTCGTTTTCAGCCAATTTGCTGGATTTTTGAAAATGTCACTTTTTTGTGAAAATATCCACTAAATGAGGGAATAATATGTGTGAGGGTACCCCAGGAGAGTTCCAAATGTGTGTGGGTAGAATATATATCCCACGGGGGTAAAATTGATAAAAGTTGTAAACATTTTTTTTTTGGACTTAGTCATTTTTCCGGCTTTTATCAAACTTTCAGATAGGGGAAATGTCAGTGAGCGTACCGATTTCAGTTCCAGAGCGATTCGCCCTATGAGTCCTTGATATTTAGTCGTTTTCAGCCAATTTTCTGGATTTTTGAAAATGTCACTTTTTTGTGAAAATATCCACTAAATGAGGGAATAATATGTGTGAGGGTACCCCAGGAGAGTTCCAAATGTGTGTGGGTAGAATATATATCCCACGGGGGTAAAATTGAAAAAAGTTTAAAAAATTTTTTTTGGACTTAGTCATTTTTCCGGCGTTTCTCAGACTTTCAGATAGGGGAAATGTCAGTGAGCGTTCCGATTTCAGTTTCAGAGCGATTCGCCCAATGAGTCCTTGATATTTAGTCGTTTTCAGCCAATTTTCTGGATTTTTGAAAATTTCACTTTTTTGTGAAAATATCCACTAAATGAGGGAATAATATGTGTGAGGGTACCCCAGGAGAGTTCCAAATGTGTGTGGGTAGAATATATATCCCACGGGGGTAAAATTGATAAAAGTTGTAAAATTTTTTTTTTTGGACTTAGTCATTTTTCCGGCTTTTATCAAACTTTCAGATAGGGGAAATGTCAGTGAGCGTACCGATTTCAGTTCCAGAGCGATTCGCCCAATGAGACCTTGATCTTTAGTCGTTTTCAGCCAATTTTCTGGATTTTTGAAAATGTCACTTTTTTGTGAAAATATCCACTAAATGAGGGAATAATATGTGTGAGGGTACCCCAGGAGAGTTCCAAATGTGTGTGGGTAGAATATATATCCCACGGGGGTAAAATTGAAAAAAGTTTAAAAAATTTTTTTTGGACTTAGTCATTTTTCCAGCGTTTCTCAGACTTTCAGATAGGGGAAATGTCAGTGAGCGTTCCGATTTCAGTTCCAGAGCGATTCGCCCAATGAGTCCTTGATATTTAGTCGTTTTCAGCCAATTTTCTGGATTTTTGAAAATTTCACTTTTTTGTGAAAATATCCACTAAATGAGGGAATAATATGTGTGAGGGTACCCCAGGAGAGTTCCAAATGTGTGTGGGTAGAATATATATCCCACGGGGGTAAAATTGAAAAAAGTTGAAAAATTTTTTTCTTGGACTTAGTCATTTTTCCGGCGTTCATCAGACTTTCAGATAGGGAAATGTCATTGAGCGTTCCGATTTCAGTTCCAGAGCGATTCGCCCAATGAGTCCTTGATATTTAGTCGTTTTCAGCCAATTTTCTGGATTTTTGAAAATGTCACTTTTTTGTGAAAATATCCACTAAATGAGGGAATAATATGTGTGAGGGTACCCCAGGAGAGTTCCAAATGTGTGTGGGTAGAATATATATCCCACGGGGGTAAAATTGAAAAAAGCTGAAAAATTTTTTTCTTGGGCTTAGTCATTTTTCCGGCGTTCATCGACTTTCAGATAGGGGAAATGTCAGTGAGCGTTCCGATTTCAGTTCCAGAGCGATTCGCCCAATGAGTCCTTGATATTTAGTCGTTTTCAGCCAATTTGCTGGATTTTTGAAAATGTCACTTTTTTGTGAAAATATCCACTAAATGAGGGAATAATATGTGTGAGGGTACCCCAGGAGAGTTCCAAATGTGTGTGGGTAGAATATATATCCCACGGGGGTAAAATTGATAAAAGTTGTAAAATTTTTTTTTTTGGACTTAGTCATTTTTCCGGCTTTTATCAAACTTTCAGATAGGGGAAATGTCAGTGAGCGTACCGATTTCAGTTCCAGAGCGATTCGCCCAATGAGTCCTTGATATTTAGTCGTTTTCAGCCAATTTTCTGGATTTTTGAAAATGTCACTTTTTTGTGAAAATATCCACTAAATGGGGGAATAATATGTGTGAGGGTACCCCAGGAGAGTTCCAAATGTGTGTGGGTAGAATATATATCCCACGGGGGTAAAATTGAAAAAAGTTTAAAAAATTTTTTTTGGACTTAGTCATTTTTCCGGCGTTTCTCAGACTTTCAGATAGGGGAAATGTCAGTGAGCATTCCGATTTCAGTTTCAGAGCGATTCGCCCAATGAGTCCTTGATATTTAGTCGTTTTCAGCCAATTTTCTGGATTTTTGAAAATTTCACTTTTTTGTGAAAATATCCACTAAATGAGGGAATAATATGTGTGAGGGTACCCCAGGAGAGTTCCAAATGTGTGTGGGTAGAATATATATCCCACGGGGGTAAAATTGAAAAAAGTTGAAAAATTTTTTTCTTGGACTTAGTCATTTTTCCGGCGTTCATCAGACTTTCAGATAGGGAAATGTCAGTGAGTGTTCCGATTTCAGTTCCAGAGCGATTCGCCCAATGAGTCCTTGATATTTAGTCGTTTTCAGCCAATTTTCTGGATTTTTGAAAATGTCACTTTTTTGTGAAAATATCCACTAAATGAGGGAATAATATGTGTGAGGGTACCCCAGGAGAGTTCCAAATGTGTGTGGGTAGAACATATATCCCACGGGGGTAAAATTGAAAAAAGTTGTAAAATTTTTTTTTTGGACTTAGTCATTTTTCCGGCGTTTCTCAGACTTTCAGATAGGGGAAATGTCAGTGAGCGTTCCGATTTCAGTTCCAGAGCGATTCGCCCAATGAGTCCTTGATATTTATTCGTTTTCAGCCAATTTTCTGGATTTTTGAAAATTTCACTTTTTTGTGAAAATATCCACTAAATGAGGGAATAATATGTGTGAGGGTACCCCAGGAGAGTTCAAAAATGTGTGTGGGTAGAATATATATCCCACGGGGGTAAAATTGAAAAAAGTTGAAAATTTTTTTTCTTGGACTTAGTCATTTTTCCGCCGTTTATCAGACTTTCAGATAGGGGAAATGTCAGTGAGCGTTCCGATTTCAGTTCCAGAGCGATTCGCCCAATGAGTCCTTGATATTTATTCGTTTTCAGCCAATTTTCTGGATTTTTGAAAATGTCACTTTTTTGTGAAAATATCCACTAAATGAGGGAATAATATGTGTGAGGGTACCCCAGGAGAGTTCCAAATGTGTGTGGGTAGAATATATATCCCACGGGGGTAAAATTGAAAAAAGTTGAAAATTTTTTTTCTTGGACTTAGTCATTTTTCCGGCGTTCATCAGACTTTCAGATAGGGGAAATGTCAGTGAGCGTTCCGATTTCAGTTCCAGAGCGATTCGCCCAATGAGTCCTTGATATTTAGTCGTTTTCAGCCAATTTTCTGGATTTTTGAAAATGTCACTTTTTTGTGAAAATATCCACTAAATGAGGGAATAATATGTGTGAGGGTACCCCAGGAGAGTTCTAAATGTGTGTGGGTAGAATATATATCCCACGGGGGTAAAATTGAAAAAAGTTTAAAAAATTTTTTTGGGGACTTAGTCATTTTTCCGGCGTTTCTCAGACTTTCAGATAGGGGAAATGTCAGTGTGCGTTCCGATTTCAGTTCCAGAGGGATTCGCCCAATGAGTCCTTGATATTTCTTCGTTTTCAGCCAATTTTCTGGATTTTTGAAAATGTCACTTTTTTGTGAAAATATCCACTAAATGAGGGAATAATATGTGTGAGGGTACCCCAGGAGAGTTCTAAATGTGTGTGGGTAGAATATATATCCCACGGGGGTAAAATTGAAAAAAGTTGAAAAATTTTTTTCTTGGACTTAGTCATTTTTCCGGCGTTCATCAGACTTTCAGATAGGGGAAATGTCAGTGAGCGTTCCGATTTCAGTTCCAGAGCGATTCGCCCAATGAGTCCTTGATATTTATTCGTTTTCAGCCAATTTTCTGGATTTTTGAAAATGTCACTTTTTTGTGAAAATATCCACTAAATGAGGGAATAATATGTGTGAGGGTACCCCAGGAGAGTTCCAAATGTGTGTGGGTAGAATATATATCCCACGGGGGTAAAATTGAAAAAAGTTTAAAAATTTTTTTTTTGGACTTAGTCATTTTTCCGGCGTTTCTCAGACTTTCAGATAGGGGAAATGTAAGTGAGCGTTCCGATTTCAGTTCCAGAGCGATTCGCCCAATGAGTCCTTGATATTTAGTCGTTTTCAGCCAATTTTCTGGATTTTTGAAAATGTCACTTTTTTCTGAAAATATCCACTAAATGAGGGAATAAGATGTGTGAGGGTACCCCAGGAGAGTTCCAAATGTGTGTGGGTAGAATATATATCCCACGGGGGTAAAATTGAAAAAAGTTTAAAAAATTTTTTTTTGGACTTAGTCATTTTTCCGGCGTTTCTCAGACTTTCAGATAGGGGAAATGTCAGTGAGCGTTCCGATTTCAGTTCCAGAGTGATTCGCCCAATGAGTCCTTGATATTTAGTCGTTTTCAGCCAATTTTCTGGATTTTTGAAAATGTCACTTTTTTGTGAAAATATCCACTATATGAGGGAATAATATGTGTGAGGGTACCCCAGGAGAGTTCCAAATGTGTGTGGGTAGAATATATATCCCACGGGGGTAAAATTGAAAAAAGTTGAAAAATTTTTTTCTTGGACTTAGTCATTTTTCCGGCGTTCATCAGACTTTCAGATAGGGGAAATGTCAGTGAGCGTTCCGATTTCAGTTCCAGAGCGATTCGCCCAATGAGTCCTTGATATTTAGTCGTTTTCAGCCAATTTTCTAGATTTTTGAAAATGTCACTTTTTTGTGAAAATATCCACTAAATGAGGGAATAATATGTGTGAGGGTACCCCAGGAGAGTTCCAAATGTGTGTGGGTAGAATATATATCCCACGGGGGTAAAATTGAAGAAAGTTGAAAATTTTTTTTCTTGGACTTAGTCATTTTTCCGCCGTTTATCAGACTTTCAGATAGGGGAAATGTCAGTGAGCGTTCCGATTTCAGTTCCAGAGCGATTCGCCCAATGAGTCCTTGATATTTAGTCGTTTTCAGCCAATTTTCTGGATTTTTGAAAATGTCACTTTTTTGTGAAAATATCCACTAAATGAGGGAATAATATGTGTGAGGGTACCCCAGGAGAGTTCCAAATGTGTGTGGGTAGAATATATATCCCACGGGGGTAAAATTGAAAAAAGTTGAAAAATTTTTTTTTTTGGACTTAGTCATTTTTCCGGCTTTTATCCAACTTTCAGATAGGGGAAATGTCAGTGAGCGTACCGATTTCAGTTCCAGAGCGATTCGCCCAATGAGTCCTTGATATTTAGTCGTTTTTAGCCAATTTTCTGGATTTTTGAAAATGTCACTTTTTTGTGAAAATATCCACTAAATGAGGGAATAATATGTGTGAGGGTACCCCAGGAGAGTTCCAAATGTGTGTGGGTAGAATATATATCCCACGGGGGTAAAATTGAAAAAAGTTTAAAAAATTTTTTTTGGACTTAGTCATTTTTCCGGCGTTTCTCAGACTTTCAGATAGGGGAAATGTCAGTGAGCGTTCCGATTTCAGTTCCAGAGCGATTCGCCCAATGAGTCCTTGATATTTAGTCGTTTTCAGCCAATTTTCTGAATTTTTGAAAATTTCACTTTTTTGTGAAAATATCCACTAAATGAGGGAATAATATGTGTGAGGGTACCCCAGGAGAGTTCTAAATGTGTGTGGGTAGAATATATATCCCACGGGGGTAAAATTGAAAAAAGTTTAAAAAATTTTTTTTGGGACTTAGTCATTTTTCCGGCGTTTCTCAGACTTTCAGATAGGGGAAATGTCAGTGAGCGTTCCGATTTCAGTTCCAGACCGATTCGCCCAATGAGTCCTTGATATTTAGTCGTTTTCAGCCAATTTTCTGGATTTTTGAAAATGTCACTTTTTTGTGAAAATATCCACTAAATGAGGGAATAATATGTGTGAGGGTACCCCAGGAGAGTTCCAAATGTGTGTGGGTAGAATATATATCCCACGGGGGTAAAATTGAAAAAATTGGAAAAAAAATTTTCTTGGACTTAGTCATTTTTCCGGCGTTCATCAGACTTTCAGATAGGGGAAATGTCAGTGAGCGTTCCGATTTCAGTTCCAGAGCGATTCGCCCAATGAATCCTTGATATTTAGTCGTTTTCAGCCAATTTTCTGGATTTTTGAAAATGTCACTTTTTTGTGAAAATATCCACTAAATGAGGGAATAATATGTGTGAGGGTACCCCAGGAGAGTTCTAAATGTGTGTGGGTAGAATATATATCCCACGGGGGTAAAATTGAAAAAAGTTTAAAATTTTTTTTTTTGGACTTAGTCATTTTTCCGGCGTTTATCAGACTTTCAGATAGGGGAAATGTCAGTGAGCGTTCCGATTTCAGTTCCAGAGCGATTCGCCCAATGAGTCCTTGATATTTAGTCGTTTTCAGCCAATTTTCTGGATTTTTGAAAATGTCACTTTTTTGTGAATGTATCCACTAAATGAGGGAATAATATGTGTGAGGGTACCCCAGGAGAGTTCCAAATGTGTGTGGGTAGAATATATATCCCACGGGGGTAAAATTGAAAAAAGTTGAAAAATTTTTTTCTTGGACTTAGTCATTTTTCCGGCGTTTATCAGACTTTCAGATAGGGGAAATGTCAGTGAGCGTTCCGATTTCAGTTCCAGAGCGATTCGCCCAATGAGTCCTTGATATTTAGTCGTTTTCAGCCAATTTTCTGGATTTTTGAAAATGTCACTTTTTTGTGAAAATATCCACTAAATGAGGGAATAATATGTGTGAGGGTACCCCAGGAGAGTTCCAAATGTGTGTGGGTAGAATATATATCCCAAGGGGGTAAAATTGAAAAAAGTTTAAAAAATTTTTTTTTGGACTTATTCATTTTTCCGGCGTTTCTCAGACTTTCAGATAGGGGAAATGTCAGTGAGCGTTCCGATTTCAGTTCCAGAGCGATTCGCCCAATGAGTCCTTGATATTTAGTCGTTTTCAGCCAATTTTCGGGATTTTTGAAAATTTCACTTTTTTGTGAAAATATCCACTAAATGAGGGAATAATATGTGTGAGGGTACCCCAGGAGAGTTCCAAATGTGTGTGGGTAGAATATATATCCCACGGGGGTAAAATTGAAAAAAGTTGAAAATTTTTTTTTCTTGGACTTAGTCATTTTTCCGGCGTTCATCAGACTTTCAGATAGGGGAAATGTCAGTGAGCGTTCCGATTTCAGTTCCAGAGCGATTCGCCCAATGAGTCCTTGATATTTAGTCGTTTTCAGCCAATTTTCTGGATTTTTGAAAATGTCACTTTTTTGTGAATGTATCCACTAAATGAGGGAATAATATGTGTGAGGGTACCCCAGGAGAGTTCCAAATGTGTGTGGGTAGAATATATATCCCACGGGGGTAAAATTGAAAAAAGTTGAAAAATTTTTTTCTTGGACTTAGTCATTTTTCCGGCGTTTATCAGACTTTCAGATAGGGGAAATGTCAGTGAGCGTTCCGATTTCAGTTCCAGAGCGATTCGCCCAATGAGTCCTTGATATTTAGTCGTTTTCAGCCAATTTTCTGGATTTTTGAAAATGTCACTTTTTTGTGAAAATATCCACTAAATGAGGGAATAATATGTGTGAGGGTACCCCAGGAGAGTTCCAAATGTGTGTGGGTAGAATATATATCCCAAGGGGGTAAAATTGAAAAAAGTTTAAAAAATTTTTTTTTGGACTTATTCATTTTTCCGGCGTTTCTCAGACTTTCAGATAGGGGAAATGTCAGTGAGCGTTCCGATTTCAGTTCCAGAGCGATTCGCCCAATGAGTCCTTGATATTTAGTCGTTTTCAGCCAATTTTCGGGATTTTTGAAAATTTCACTTTTTTGTGAAAATATCCACTAAATGAGGGAATAATATGTGTGAGGGTACCCCAGGAGAGTTCCAAATGTGTGTGGGTAGAATATATATCCCACGGGGGTAAAATTGAAAAAAGTTGAAAATTTTTTTTCTTGGACTTAGTCATTTTTCCGGCGTTCATCAGACTTTCAGATAGGGGAAATGTCAGTGAGCGTTCCGATTTCAGTTCCAGAGCGATTCGCCCAATGAGTCCTTGATATTTAGTCGTTTTTAGCCAATTTTCTAGATTTTTGAAAATGTCACTTTTTTGTGAAAATATCCACTAAATGAGGGAATAATATGTGTGAGGGTACCCCAGGAGAGTTCCAAATGTGTGTGGGTAGAATATATATCCCACGGGGGTAAAATTGAAAAAAGTTGAAAATTTTTTTTCTTGGACTTAGTCATTTTTCCGCCGTTTATCAGACTTTCAGATAGGGGAAATGTCAGTGAGCGTTCCGATTTCAGTTCCAGAGCGATTCGCCCAATGAGTCCTTGATATTTAGTCGTTTTCAGCCAATTTTCTGGATTTTTGAAAATGTCACTTTTTTGTGAAAATATCCACTAAATGAGGGAATAATATGTGTGAGGGTACCCCAGGAGAGTTCCAAATGTGTGTGGGTAGAATATATATCCCACGGGGGTAAAATTGAAAAAAGTTGAAAAATTTTTTTTTTTGGACTTAGTCATTTTTCCGGCTTTTATCCAACTTTCAGATAGGGGAAATGTCAGCGAGCGTACCGATTTCAGTTCCAGAGCGATTCGCCCAATGAGTCCTTGATATTTAGTCGTTTTTAGCCAATTTTCTGGATTTTTGAAAATGTCACTTTTTTGTGAAAATATCCACTAAATGAGGGAATAATATGTGTGAGGGTACCCCAGGAGAGTTCCAAATGTGTGTGGGTAGAATATATATCCCACGGGGGTAAAATTGAAAAAAGTTTAAAAAATTTTTTTTTGGACTTAGTCATTTTTCCGGCGTTTCTCAGACTTTCAGATAGGGGAAATGTCAGTGAGCGTTCCGATTTCAGTTCCAGAGCGATTCGCCCAATGAGTCCTTGATATTTAGTCGTTTTCAGCCAATTTTCTGGATTTTTGAAAATTTCACTTTTTTGTGAAAATATCCACTAAATGAGGGAATAATATGTGTGAGGGTACCCCAGGAGAGTTCTAAATGTGTGTGGGTAGAATATATATCCCACGGGGGTAAAATTGAAAAAAGTTTAAAAAATTTTTTTTGGGACTTATTCATTTTTCCGGCGTTTCTCAGACTTTCAGATAGGGGAAATGTCAGTGAGCGTTCCGATTTCAGTTCCAGAGCGATTCGCCCAATGAGTCCTTGATATTTAGTCGTTTTCAGCCAATTTTCGGGATTTTTGAAAATTTCACTTTTTTGTGAAAATATCCACTAAATGAGGGAATAATATGTGTGAGGGTACCCCAGGAGAGTTCCAAATGTGTGTGGGTAGAATATATATCCCACGGGGGTAAAATTGAAAAAAGTTGAAAATTTTTTTTCTTGGACTTAGTCATTTTTCCGGCGTTCATCAGACTTTCAGATAGGGGAAATGTCAGTGAGCGTTCCGATTTCAGTTCCAGAGCGATTCGCCCAATGAGTCCTTGATATTTAGTCGTTTTTAGCCAATTTTCTAGATTTTTGAAAATGTCACTTTTTTGTGAAAATATCCACTAAATGAGGGAATAATATGTGTGAGGGTACCCCAGGAGAGTTCCAAATGTGTGTGGGTAGAATATATATCCCACGGGGGTAAAATTGAAAAAAGTTGAAAATTTTTTTTCTTGGACTTAGTCATTTTTCCGCCGTTTATCAGACTTTCAGATAGGGGAAATGTCAGTGAGCGTTCCGATTTCAGTTCCAGAGCGATTCGCCCAATGAGTCCTTGATATTTAGTCGTTTTCAGCCAATTTTCTGGATTTTTGAAAATGTCACTTTTTTGTGAAAATATCCACTAAATGAGGGAATAATATGTGTGAGGGTACCCCAGGAGAGTTCCAAATGTGTGTGGGTAGAATATATATCCCACGGGGGTAAAATTGAAAAAAGTTGAAAAATTTTTTTTTTTGGACTTAGTCATTTTTCCGGCTTTTATCCAACTTTCAGATAGGGGAAATGTCAGCGAGCGTACCGATTTCAGTTCCAGAGCGATTCGCCCAATGAGTCCTTGATATTTAGTCGTTTTTAGCCAATTTTCTGGATTTTTGAAAATGTCACTTTTTTGTGAAAATATCCACTAAATGAGGGAATAATATGTGTGAGGGTACCCCAGGAGAGTTCCAAATGTGTGTGGGTAGAATATATATCCCACGGGGGTAAAATTGAAAAAAGTTTAAAAAATTTTTTTTTGGACTTAGTCATTTTTCCGGCGTTTCTCAGACTTTCAGATAGGGGAAATGTCAGTGAGCGTTCCGATTTCAGTTCCAGAGCGATTCGCCCAATGAGTCCTTGATATTTAGTCGTTTTCAGCCAATTTTCTGGATTTTTGAAAATTTCACTTTTTTGTGAAAATATCCACTAAATGAGGGAATAATATGTGTGAGGGTACCCCAGGAGAGTTCTAAATGTGTGTGGGTAGAATATATATCCCACGGGGGTAAAATTGAAAAAAGTTTAAAAAATTTTTTTTGGGACTTATTCATTTTTCCGGCGTTTCTCAGACTTTCAGATAGGGGAAATGTCAGTGAGCGTTCCGATTTCAGTTCCAGAGCGATTCGCCCAATGAGTCCTTGATATTTAGTCGTTTTCAGCCAATTTTCGGGATTTTTGAAAATTTCACTTTTTTGTGAAAATATCCACTAAATGAGGGAATAATATGTGTGAGGGTACCCCAGGAGAGTTCCAAATGTGTGTGGGTAGAATATATATCCCACGGGGGTAAAATTGAAAAAAGTTGAAAATTTTTTTTCTTGGACTTAGTCATTTTTCCGGCGTTCATCAGACTTTCAGATAGGGGAAATGTCAGTGAGCGTTCCGATTTCAGTTCCAGAGCGATTCGCCCAATGAGTCCTTGATATTTAGTCGTTTTTAGCCAATTTTCTAGATTTTTGAAAATGTCACTTTTTTGTGAAAATATCCACTAAATGAGGGAATAATATGTGTGAGGGTACCCCAGGAGAGTTCCAAATGTGTGTGGGTAGAATATATATCCCACGGGGGTAAAATTGAAAAAAGTTGAAAATTTTTTTTCTTGGACTTAGTCATTTTTCCGCCGTTTATCAGACTTTCAGATAGGGGAAATGTCAGTGAGCGTTCCGATTTCAGTTCCAGAGCGATTCGCCCAATGAGTCCTTGATATTTAGTCGTTTTCAGCCAATTTTCTGGATTTTTGAAAATGTCACTTTTTTGTGAAAATATCCACTAAATGAGGGAATAATATGTGTGAGGGTACCCCAGGAGAGTTCCAAATGTGTGTGGGTAGAATATATATCCCACGGGGGTAAAATTGAAAAAAGTTGAAAAATTTTTTTTTTTGGACTTAGTCATTTTTCCGGCTTTTATCCAACTTTCAGATAGGGGAAATGTCAGCGAGCGTACCGATTTCAGTTCCAGAGCGATTCGCCCAATGAGTCCTTGATATTTAGTCGTTTTTAGCCAATTTTCTGGATTTTTGAAAATGTCACTTTTTTGTGAAAATATCCACTAAATGAGGGAATAATATGTGTGAGGGTACCCCAGGAGAGTTCCAAATGTGTGTGGGTAGAATATATATCCCACGGGGGTAAAATTGAAAAAAGTTTAAAAAATTTTTTTTTGGACTTAGTCATTTTTCCGGCGTTTCTCAGACTTTCAGATAGGGGAAATGTCAGTGAGCGTTCCGATTTCAGTTCCAGAGCGATTCGCCCAATGAGTCCTTGATATTTAGTCGTTTTCAGCCAATTTTCTGGATTTTTGAAAATTTCACTTTTTTGTGAAAATATCCACTAAATGAGGGAATAATATGTGTGAGGGTACCCCAGGAGAGTTCTAAATGTGTGTGGGTAGAATATATATCCCACGGGGGTAAAATTGAAAAAAGTTTAAAAAATTTTTTTTGGGACTTATTCATTTTTCCGGCGTTTCTCAGACTTTCAGATAGGGGAAATGTCAGTGAGCGTTCCGATTTCAGTTCCAGAGCGATTCGCCCAATGAGTCCTTGATATTTAGTCGTTTTCAGCCAATTTTCGGGATTTTTGAAAATTTCACTTTTTTGTGAAAATATCCACTAAATGAGGGAATAATATGTGTGAGGGTACCCCAGGAGAGTTCCAAATGTGTGTGGGTAGAATATATATCCCACGGGGGTAAAATTGAAAAAAGTTGAAAATTTTTTTTCTTGGACTTAGTCATTTTTCCGGCGTTCATCAGACTTTCAGATAGGGGAAATGTCAGTGAGCGTTCCGATTTCAGTTCCAGAGCGATTCGCCCAATGAGTCCTTGATATTTAGTCGTTTTTAGCCAATTTTCTAGATTTTTGAAAATGTCACTTTTTTGTGAAAATATCCACTAAATGAGGGAATAATATGTGTGAGGGTACCCCAGGAGAGTTCCAAATGTGTGTGGGTAGAATATATATCCCACGGGGGTAAAATTGAAAAAAGTTGAAAATTTTTTTTCTTGGACTTAGTCATTTTTCCGCCGTTTATCAGACTTTCAGATAGGGGAAATGTCAGTGAGCGTTCCGATTTCAGTTCCAGAGCGATTCGCCCAATGAGTCCTTGATATTTAGTCGTTTTCAGCCAATTTTCTGGATTTTTGAAAATGTCACTTTTTTGTGAAAATATCCACTAAATGAGGGAATAATATGTGTGAGGGTACCCCAGGAGAGTTCCAAATGTGTGTGGGTAGAATATATATCCCACGGGGGTAAAATTGAAAAAAGTTGAAAAATTTTTTTTTTTGGACTTAGTCATTTTTCCGGCTTTTATCCAACTTTCAGATAGGGGAAATGTCAGCGAGCGTACCGATTTCAGTTCCAGAGCGATTCGCCCAATGAGTCCTTGATATTTAGTCGTTTTTAGCCAATTTTCTGGATTTTTGAAAATGTCACTTTTTTGTGAAAATATCCACTAAATGAGGGAATAATATGTGTGAGGGTACCCCAGGAGAGTTCCAAATGTGTGTGGGTAGAATATATATCCCACGGGGGTAAAATTGAAAAAAGTTGAAAATTTTTTTTCTTGGACTTAGTCATTTTTCCGCCGTTTATCAGACTTTCAGATAGGGGAAATGTCAGTGAGCGTTCCGATTTCAGTTCCAGAGCGATTCGCCCAATGAGTCCTTGATATTTAGTCGTTTTCAGCCAATTTTCTGGATTTTTGAAAATGTCACTTTTTTGTGAAAATATCCACTAAATGAGGGAATAATATGTGTGAGGGTACCCCAGGAGAGTTCCAAATGTGTGTGGGTAGAATATATATCCCACGGGGGTAAAATTGAAAAAAGTTTAAAAAATTTTTTTTGGGACTTATTCATTTTTCCGGCGTTTCTCAGACTTTCAGATAGGGGAAATGTCAGTGAGCGTTCCGATTTCAGTTCCAGAGCGATTCGCCCAATGAGTCCTTGATATTTAGTCGTTTTCAGCCAATTTTCGGGATTTTTGAAAATTTCACTTTTTTGTGAAAATATCCACTAAATGAGGGAATAATATGTGTGAGGGTACCCCAGGAGAGTTCTAAATGTGTGTGGGTAGAATATATATCCCACGGGGGTAAAATTGAAAAAAGTTTAAAAAATTTTTTTTGGGACTTAGTCATTTTTCCGGCGTTCATCAGACTTTCAGATAGGGGAAATGTCAGTGAGCGTTCCGATTTCAGTTCCAGAGCGATTCGCCCAATGAATCCTTGATATTTAGTCGTTTTCAGCCAATTTTCTGGATTTTTGAAAATGTCACTTTTTTGTGAAAATATCCACTAAATGAGGGAATAATATGTGTGAGGGTACCCCAGGAGAGTTCTAAATGTGTGTGGGTAGAATATATATCCCACGAGGGTAAAATTGAAAAAAGTTTAAAATTTTTTTTTTTGGACTTAGTCATTTTTCCGGCGTTTATCAGACTTTCAGATAGGGGAAATGTCAGTGAGCGTTCCGATTTCAGTTCCAGAGCGATTCGCCCAATGAGTCCTTGATATTTAGTCGTTTTCAGCCAATTTTCTGGATTTTTGAAAATGTCACTTTTTTGTGAATATATCCACTAAATGAGGGAATAATATGTGTGAGGGTACCCCAGGAGAGTTCCAAATGTGTGTGGGTAGAATATATATCCCACGGGGGTAAAATTGAAAAAAGTTGAAAAATTTTTTTCTTGGACTTAGTCATTTTTCCGGCGTTTATCAGACTTTCAGATAGGGGAAATGTCAGTGAGCGTTCCGATTTCAGTTCCAGAGCGATTCGCCCAATGAGTCCTTGATATTTAGTCGTTTTCAGCCAATTTTCTGGATTTTTGAAAATGTCACTTTTTTGTGAAAATATCCACTAAATGAGGGAATAATATGTGTGAGGGTACCCCAGGAGAGTTCCAAATGTGTGTGGGTAGAATATATATCCCACGGGGGTAAAATTGAAAAAAGTTTAAAAATTTTTTTTTTGGACTTATTCATTTTTCCGGCGTTTCTCAGACTTTCAGATAGGGGAAATGTTAGTGAGCGTTCCAATTTCAGTTCCAGAGTGATTCGCCCAATGAGTCCTTGATATTTAGTCGTTTTCAGCCAATTTTCGGGATTTTTGAAAATTTCACTTTTTTGTGAAAATATCCACTAAATGAGGGAATAATATGTGTGAGGGTACCCCAGGAGAGTTCCAAATGTGTGTGGGTAGAATATATATCCCACGGGGGTAAAATTGAAAAAAGTTGAAAATTTTTTTTCTTGGACTTAGTCATTTTTCCGCCGTTTATCAGACTTTCAGATAGGGGAAATGTCAGTGAGCGTTCCGATTTCAGTTCCAGAGCGATTCGCCCAATGAGTCCTTGATATTTAGTCGTTTTCAGCCAATTTTCGGGATTTTTGAAAATTTTACTTTTTTGTGAAAATATCCACTAAATGAGGGAATAATATGTGTGAGGGTACCCCAGGAGAGTTCCAAATGTGTGTGGGTAGAATATATATCCCACGGGGTAAAATTGAAAAAAGTTGAAAATTTTTTTTCTTGGACTTAGTCATTTTTCCGCCGTTTATCAGACTTTCAGATAGGGGAAATGTCAGTGAGCGTTCCGATTTCAGTTCCAGAGCGATTCGCCCAATGAGTCCTTGATATTTAGTCGTTTTCAGCCAATTTTCTGGATTTTTGAAAATGTCACTTTTTTGTGAAAATATCCACTAAATGAGGGAATAATATGTGTGAGGGTACCCCCGGAGAGTTCCAAATGTGTGTGGGTAGAATATATATCCCACGGGGGTAAAATTGAAAAAAGTTGAAAAATTTTTTTTTTTGGACTTAGTCATTTTTCCGGCTTTTATCAAACTTTCAGATAGGGGAAATGTCAGTGAGCGTTCCGATTTCAGTTCCAGAGCGATTCGCCCAATGAATCCTTGATATTTAGTCGTTTTCAGCCAATTTTCTGGATTTTTGAAAATGTCACTTTTTTGTGAAAATATCCACTAAATGAGGGAATAATATGTGTGAGGGTACCCCAGGAGAGTTCTAAATGTGTGTGGGTAGAATATATATCCCACGGGGGTAAAATTGAAAAAAGTTTAAAAAATTTTTTTTTGGACTTAGTCATTTTTCCGGCGTTTCTCAGACTTTCAGATAGGGGAAATGTCAGTGTGCGTTCCGATTTCAGTTCCAGAGGGAATCGCCCAATGAGTCCTTGATATTTATTCGTTTTCAGCCAATTTTCTGGATTTTTGAAAATGTCACTTTTTTGTGAAAATATCCACTAAATGAGGGAATAATTTGTGTGAGGGTACCCCAGGAGAGTTCTAAATGTGTATGGGTAGAATATATATCCCACGGGGGTAAAATTGAAAAAAGTTTAAAAATTTTTTTTTTTGGACTTAGTCATTTTTCCGGCGTTTATCAGACTTTCAGATAGGGGAAATGTCAGTGAGCGTTCCGATTTCAGTTCCAGAGCGATTCGCCCAATGAGTCCTTGATATTTAGTCGTTTTCAGCCAATTTTCTGGATTTTTGAAAATGTCACTTTTTTGTGAATATATCCACTAAATGAGGGAATAATATGTGTGAGGGTACCCCAGGAGAGTTCCAAATGTGTGTGGGTAGAATATATATCCCACGGGGGTAAAATTGAAAAAAGTTGAAAAATTTTTTTCTTGGACTTAGTCATTTTTCCGGCGTTTATCTGACTTTCAGATAGGAGAAATGTCAGTGAGCGTTCCGATTTCAGTTCCAGAGCGATTCGCCCAATGAGTCCTTGATATTTAGTTGTTTTCAGCCAATTTTCTGGATTTTTGAAAATGTCACTTTTTTGTGAAAATATCCACTAAATGAGGGAATAATATGTGTGAGGGTACCCCAGGAGAGTTCCAAATGTGTGTGGGTAGAATATATATCCCACGGGGGTAAAATTGAAAAAAGTTTAAAAAATTTTTTTTTGGACTTATTCATTTTTCCGGTGTTTCTCAGACTTTCAGATAGGGGAAATATCAGTGAGCGTTCCGATTTCAGTTCCAGAGCGATTCGCCCAATGAGTCCTTGATATTTAGTCGTTTTCAGCCAATTTTCGGGATTTTTGAAAATTTCACTTTTTTGTGAAAATATCCACTAAATGAGGGAATAATATGTGTGAGGGTACCCCAGGAGATTTCCAAATGTGTGTGGGTAGAATATATATCCCACGGGGGTAAAATTGAAAAAAGTTGAAAAATTTTTTTCTTTGGACTTAGTCATTTTTCTGGCATTTATCAGATTTTCAGATAGGGGAAATGTCAGTGAGCGTTCCGATTTCAGTTCCAGAGCGATTCGCCCAATGAGTCCTTGATATTTAGTCGTTTTCAGCCAATTTTCTGGATTTTTGAAAATGTCACTTTTTTGTGAAAATATCCACTAAATGAGGGAATAATATGTGTGAGTGTACCCCAGGAGAGTTCCAAATGTGTGTGGGTAGAATATATATCCCACGGGGGTAAAATTGAAAAAAGTTGAAAACATTTTTTTTTGGACTTAGTCATTTTTCCGGCGTTTCTCAGACTTTCAGATAGGGGAAATGTCAGTGTGCGTTCCGATTTCAGTTCCAGAGCGATTCGCCCAATGAGTCCTTGATATTTAGTCGTTTTCAGCCAATTTTCTGGATTTTTGAAAATGTGACTTTTTTGTGAAAATATCCACAAAATGAGGGAATAATATGTGTGAGGGTACCCCAGGAGAGTTCCAAATGTGTGTGGGAATTATATATATCCCACGGGGGTAAAATTGAAAAAACATGAAAAAATTTTTTTTTTCGACTAAGTCATTTTTCCGGCGTTTCTCAGACTTTCAGATAGGGGAAATGTCAGTGTGCGTTCCGATTTCAGTTCCAGAGGGAATCGCCCAATGAGTCCTTGATATTTATTCGTTTTCAGCCAATTTTCTGGATTTTTGAAAATGTCACTTTTTTGTGAAAATATCCACTAAATGAGGGAATAATTTGTGTGAGGGTACCCCAGGAGAGTTCTAAATGTGTATGGGTAGAATATATATCCCACGGGGGTAAAATTGAAAAAAGTTTAAAAATTTTTTTTTTTGGACTTAGTCATTTTTCCGGCGTTTATCAGACTTTCAGATAGGGGAAATGTCAGTGAGCGTTCCGATTTCAGTTCCAGAGCGATTCGCCCAATGAGTCCTTGATATTTAGTCGTTTTCAGCCAATTTTCTGGATTTTTGAAAATGTCACTTTTTTGTGAATATATCCACTAAATGAGGGAATAATATGTGTGAGGGTACCCCAGGAGAGTTCCAAATGTGTGTGGGTAGAATATATATCCCACGGGGGTAAAATTGAAAAAAGTTGAAAAATTTTTTTCTTGGACTTAGTCATTTTTCCGGCGTTTATCTGACTTTCAGATAGGAGAAATGTCAGTGAGCGTTCCGATTTCAGTTCCAGAGCGATTCGCCCAATGAGTCCTTGATATTTAGTTGTTTTCAGCCAATTTTCTGGATTTTTGAAAATGTCACTTTTTTGTGAAAATATCCACTAAATGAGGGAATAATATGTGTGAGGGTACCCCAGGAGAGTTCCAAATGTGTGTGGGTAGAATATATATCCCACGGGGGTAAAATTGAAAAAAGTTTAAAAAATTTTTTTTTGGACTTATTCATTTTTCCGGCGTTTCTCAGACTTTCAGATAGGGGAAATATCAGTGAGCGTTCCGATTTCAGTTCCAGAGCGATTCGCCCAATGAGTCCTTGATATTTAGTCGTTTTCAGCCAATTTTCGGGATTTTTGAAAATTTCACTTTTTTGTGAAAATATCCACTAAATGAGGGAATAATATGTGTGAGGGTACCCCAGGAGATTTCCAAATGTGTGTGGGTAGAATATATATCCCACGGGGGTAAAATTGAAAAAAGTTGAAAAATTTTTTTCTTTGGACTTAGTCATTTTTCTGGCATTTATCAGATTTTCAGATAGGGGAAATGTCAGTGAGCGTTCCGATTTCAGTTCCAGAGCGATTCGCCCAATGAGTCCTTGATATTTAGTCGTTTTCAGCCAATTTTCTGGATTTTTGAAAATGTCACTTTTTTGTGAAAATATCCACTAAATGAGGGAATAATATGTGTGAGTGTACCCCAGGAGAGTTCCAAATGTGTGTGGGTAGAATATATATCCCACGGGGGTAAAATTGAAAAAAGTTGAAAACATTTTTTTTTGGACTTAGTCATTTTTCCGGCGTTTCTCAGACTTTCAGATAGGGGAAATGTCAGTGTGCGTTCCGATTTCAGTTCCAGAGCGATTCGCCCAATGAGTCCTTGATATTTAGTCGTTTTCAGCCAATTTTCTGGATTTTTGAAAATGTGACTTTTTTGTGAAAATATCCACAAAATGAGGGAATAATATGTGTGAGGGTACCCCAGGAGAGTTCCAAATGTGTGTGGGAATTATATATATCCCACGGGGGTAAAATTGAAAAAACATGAAAAAATTTTTTTTTTCGACTAAGTCATTTTTCTGGCGTTTCTCAGACTTTCAGATAGGAGAAATGTCAGTGAGCGTTCCAATTTCAGTTCCAGAGCTATTCGCCCAATGAGTCCTTGATATTTAGTCGTTTTAAGCCAATTTTTTGGATTTTTGAAAATTTCACTTTTTTTTGAAAATATCCACTAAATGAGGGAATAATATGTGTGAGGGCACCAAAGGAGAGTTCCAAATGTGTGTGGGTAGAATATATATCCCATGAGGGTAAAATTTAAAAAAGTTTAAAAAAATTTTTTTTTGGACTTAGTCATTTTTCCAGCGTTTATCAGACTTTCAGATAGGGGAAATGTTAGTGAACTTTCCGATTTCAGTTCCAGAGCGATTCGTTCAATGAGTCCTTGATATTTAGTCGTTTTCAGCCAATTTTCGGGATTTTTGAAAATTTCACTTTTTTTTGAAAAAATCCACTAAATGAGGGAATAATATGTGTGAGGGTACCCCAGGAGAGTTCCAAATGTGTGTGGGTAGAATATATATCCCACTGGGGTAAAATTGAAAAAAGTTGAAAATAATTTTTTTTGGGACTTAGTCATTTTTCCGACGTTTATCAAACTTTTAGATAGGGGAAATGTCAGTGAGCTTTCCGATTTCAGTTCCAGAGCGATTCGCCCAATGAGTCCTTGATATTTAGTCGTTTTCAGCCAATTTTCTGGATTTTTGAAAATTTCACTTTTTTGTGAAAATATCCACTATATGAGGTAATAATATGTGTGAGGGTACCCCAGGAGAGTTCCAAATATGTGTGGGTATAATATATATCCCACGAGGGTAAAATTGAAAAAAGTTGAAAAAATTTTTTTTTTAGGCTTAGTCATTTTTCTGGCGTTTCTCAGACTTTCAGATAGGGGAAATGTCAGTGAGCGTTCCGATTTCAGTTCCAGAGCGATTCGCCCAATGAGTCCTTGATATTTAGTCGTTTTCAGCCAATTTTCGGGATTTTTGAAAATTTCACTTTTTTGTGAAAATATCCACTAAATGAGGGAATAATATTTGTGAGGGTACCCCAGGAGAGTTCCAAATGTGTGTGGGTAGAATATATATCCCACGGGGGTAAAATTGAAAAAAGTTGAAAAAAATTTTTTCTTTGGACTTAGTCATTTTTCTGGCATTTATCAAATTTTCAGATAGGGGAAATGTCAGTGAGCGTTCCGATTTCAGTTCCAGAGCGATTCGCCCAATGAGTCCTTGATATTTAGTCGTTTTCAGCCAATTTTCTGGATTTTTGAAAATGTCACTTTTTTGTGAAAATATCCACTAAATGAGGGAATAATATGTGTGAGTGTACCCCAGGAGAGTTCCAAATGTGTGTGGGTAGAATATATATCCCACGGGGGTAAAATTGAAAAAAGTTGAAAACATTTTTTTTTGGACTTAGTCATTTTTCCGGCGTTTCTCAGACTTTCAG
This sequence comes from Phyllobates terribilis, assembly GCF_046119375.1. Lineage (NCBI taxonomy): Eukaryota > Metazoa > Chordata > Amphibia > Anura > Dendrobatidae > Phyllobates > Phyllobates terribilis. The sequence continues at coordinate 13,673,252 of NW_027362775.1, read as the reverse complement.
ATAGGGGAAATGTCAGTGTGCGTTCCGATTTCAGTTCCAGAGCGATTCGCCCAATGAGTCCTTGATATTTAGTCGTTTTCAGCCAATTTTCTGGATTTTTGAAAATGTCACTTTTTTGTGAAAATATCCACTAAATGAGGGAATAATATGTGTGAGGGTACCCCAGGAGAGTTCTAAATGTGTATGGGTAGAATATATATCCCACGGGGGTAAAATTGAAAAAAGTTTAAAAATTTTTTTTTTTGGACTTAGTCATTTTTCCGGCGTTTATCAGACTTTCAGATAGGGGAAATGTCAGTGAGCGTTCCGATTTCAGTTCCAGAGCGATTCGCCCAATGAGTCCTTGATATTTAGTCGTTTTCAGCCAATTTTCTGGATTTTTGAAAATGTCACTTTTTTGTGAATATATCCACTAAATGAGGGAATAATATGTGTGAGGGTACCCCAGGAGAGTTCCAAATGTGTGTGGGTAGAATATATATCCCACGGGGGTAAAATTGAAAAAAGTTGAAAAATTTTTTTCTTGGACTTAGTCATTTTTCCGGCGTTTATCTGACTTTCAGATAGGGGAAATGTCAGTGAGCGTTCCGATTTCAGTTCCAGAGCGATTCGCCCAATGAGTCCTTGATATTTAGTTGTTTTCAGCCAATTTTCTGGATTTTTGAAAATGTCACTTTTTTGTGAAAATATCCACTAAATGAGGGAATAATATGTGTGAGGGTACCCCAGGAGAGTTCCAAATGTGTGTGGGTAGAATATATATCCCACGGGGGTAAAATTGAAAAAAGTTGAAAAATTTTTTTCTTGGACTTAGTCATTTTTCCGCCGTTTATCAGACTTTCAGATAGGGGAAATGTCAGTGAGCGTTCCGATTTTAGTTCCAGAGCGATTCGCCCAATGAGTCCTTGATATTTAGTCGTTTTCAGCCAATTTTCTGGATTTTTGAAAATTTCACTTTTTTGTGATAATATCCACTAAATGAAGGAATAATATGTGTGAGGGTACCCCAGGAGAGTTCCAAATGTGTGTGGGTAGAATATATATCCCACGGGGGTAAAATTGAAAAAAGTTGAAAAAATTTTTTTCTTTGGACTTAGTCATTTTTCTGGCATTTATCAGATTTTCAGATAGGGGAAATGTCAGTGAGCGTTCCGATTTCAGTTCCAGAGCGATTCGCCCAATGAGTCCTTGATATTTAGTCGTTTTCAGCCAATTTTCTGGATTTTTGAAAATGTCACTTTTTTGTGAAAATATCCACTAAATGAGGGAATAATATGTGTGAGTGTACCCCAGGAGAGTTCCAAATGTGTGTGGGTAGAATATATATCCCACGGGGGTAAAATTGAAAAAAGTTGAAAACATTTTTTTTTGGACTTAGTCATTTTTCCGGCGTTTCTCAGACTTTCAGATAGGGGAAATGTCAGTGTGCGTTCCGATTTCAGTTCCAGAGCGATTCGCCCAATGAGTCCTTGATATTTAGTCGTTTTCAGCCAATTTTCTGGATTTTTGAAAATGTCACTTTTTTGTGAAAATATCCACAAAATGAGGGAATAATATGTGTGAGGGTACCCCAGGAGAGTTCCAAATGTGTGTGGGTATTATATATATCCCACGGGGGTAAAATTGAAAAAAGTTGAAAAAATTTTTTTTTTCGACTAAGTCATTTTTCTGGCGTTTCTCAGACTTTCAGATAGGAGAAATGTCAGTGAGCGTTCCAATTTCAGTTCCAGAGCTATTCGCCCAATGAGTCCTTGATATTTAGTCGTTTTAAGCCAATTTTTTGGATTTTTGAAAATTTCACTTTTTTTTGAAAATATCCACTAAATGAGGGAATAATATGTGTGAGGGCACCAAAGGAGAGTTCCAAATGTGTGTGGGTAGAATATATATCCCATGAGGGTAAAATTTAAAAAAGTTGAAAAAAATTTTTTTTTGGACTTAGTCATTTTTCCAGCGTTTATCAGACTTTCAGATAGGGGAAATGTTAGTGAACTTTCCGATTTCAGTTCCAGAGCGATTCGTTCAATGAGTCCTTGATATTTAGTCGTTTTCAGCCAATTTTCGGGATTTTTGAAAATTTCACTTTTTTTTGAAAAAATCCACTAAATGAGGGAATAATATGTGTGAGGGTACCCCAGGAGAGTTCCAAATGTGTGTGGGTAGAATATATATCCCACTGGGGTAAAATTGAAAAAAGTTGAAAATAATTTTTTTTGGGACTTAGTCATTTTTCCGACGTTTATCAAACTTTCAGATAGGGGAAATGTCAGTGAGCTTTCCGATTTCAGTTCCAGAGCGATTCGCCCAATGAGTCCTTGATATTTAGTCGTTTTCAGCCAATTTTCTGGATTTTTGAAAATTTCACTTTTTTGTGAAAATATCCACTATATGAGGTAATAATATGTGTGAGGGTACCCCAGGAGAGTTCCAAATATGTGTGGGTATAATATATATCCCACGAGGGTAAAATTGAAAAAAGTTGAAAAAATTTTTTTTTTAGGCTTAGTCATTTTTCTGGCGTTTCTCAGACTTTCAGATAGGGGAAATGTCAGTGAGCGTTCCGATTTCAGTTCCAGAGCGATTCGCCCAATGAGTCCTTGATATTTAGTCGTTTTCAGCCAATTTTCGGGATTTTTGAAAATTTCACTTTTTTGTGAAAATATCCACTAAATGAGGGAATAATATTTGTGAGGCTACCCCAGGAGAGTTCCAAATGTGTGTGGGTAGAATATATATCCCACGGGGGTAAAATTGAAAAAAGTTGAAAAATTTTTTTTATTGGACTTAGTCATTTTTCTGGCATTTATCAGACTTTCAGATAGGGGAAATGTTAGTGAGCTTTCCGATTTCAGTTCCAGAGCGATTCGCCTAATGAGTCCTTGATATTTAGTCGTTTTCAGCCAATATTTTGGATTTTTGAAAATTTCACTTTTTTGTGAAAATATCCACTAAATGAGGGAATAATATGTGTGAGGGTACCCCAGGAGAGTTCCAAATGTGTGTGGGTAGAATATATATCCCACTGGGGTAAAATTTAAGAAAGTTGAAAATATTTTTTTTTTGGACTTAGTCATTTTTCCGGCGTTTATCAAACTTTCAGATAGGGGAAATGTCAGTGAGCTTTCCGATTTCAGTTCCAGAGCGATTCGCCCTATGAGTGCTTGTTATTTAGTCGTTTTCAGCCAATTTTCTGGATTTTTGAAAATTTCACTTTTTTGTGAAAATATCCACTAAATGAGGTAATAATTAGAGATGACGCTGTTGCTGTGTGCGCTATACCTTGTTAATTTCAAGCCAATTTTCGCACAAATATACAGATAGCTTGGGAGTAGGGAATAGTTGTGATTGCAGTCCTTTTAAGGACTAGGTTACAGCATTTCCTACGACTTTTATCAGGCAGGGAGGTCTGTGCTCTTAAATAGATAGGTTGTGGGAGTAAAGACTAATTGTAATTGGAGTCCTTTTCAGGACTAGGTTATATCAGTTCCTATCAGTTTTTGCCAGGCAGGTCTGTGCCAGTGCTGTGCAAGTTTTTTTCACAGCATTTGGCTGAATCTAGCAAAGCTAATCCTTTTTGGCCTATTGCAGAGTGTGTTAGTCAGTGGAGTAGCCTATCTGTGTTGCAAGATATACCACCTGTGTATAGAATACCAATTTTTTTACTGCACTTAGTGAAGTAAAATCTTTTGGGCATAGCATCATTCTATTAGTCCATCTATACTGACCTCCATCAGGTTGCAAATTAAAACTAATTTTTATCTGCATCTACAGTACCTCTGAAAAAATATTTGGGCTTCTAGCTGTGTGTGGGACTTGTTGTATTAGTCCATCTATACTGACCTCCATCAGGTTGCAAATTAAAAATAATTTTTATCTGCATCTACAGTACCTCTGAAAAAATATTTGGGCTTCTAGCTGTGTGTGGGACTTGTTGTATTAGTCCATCTATACTGACCTCCATCAGGTTGCAAACTGAATATATTTTTTTCTGCATCTACCTCTGAAAAAATATTGGGCTTCTAGCTGTGTGTGGGTCTTGTTCTATTAATCCATCTATACTGACCTTCATCAGGTTGCAAACTGAATATAATTTTTTTCTGCATCTAGCTCTGAAAAAATATTTGGCCTTCTAGTAGTGTGTCGGACTTTCTCTATTAGTCCATCTATACTGACCTCCATCAGGTTGCAAATTAAAACTAATTTTTATCTGCATCTACTGTATCTCTGAAAAAATATTTGGGCTTCTAGCTGTGTGTGGGACTTGTTGTATTAGTCCATCTATACTGACCTCCATCAGGTTGCAAACTGAATATATTTTTTTCTGCATCTACCTCTGAAAAAATATTTGGCCTTCTAGTAGTGTGTCGGACTTTCTCTATTAGTCCATCTATACTGACCTCCATCAGGTTGCAAATTAAAAATAATTTTTATCTGCATCTACAGTACCTCTGAAAAAATATTTGGGCTTCTAGCTGTGTGTGGGACTTGTTGTATTAGTCCATCTATACTGACCTCCATCAGGTTGCAAACTGAATATATTTTTTTCTGCATCTACCTCTGAAAAAATATTCGGCTTCTAGCTGTGTGTGGGACTTGTTGTATTAGTCCATCTATACTGACCTCCATCAGGTTGCAAACTGAATATATTTTTTTCTGCATCTACCTCTGAAAAAATATTCGGCTTCTAGCTGTGTGTGGGACTTGTTGTATTAGTCCATCTATACTGACCTCCATCAGGTTGCAAACTGAATATATTTTTTTCTGCATCTACCTCTGAAAAAATATTTGGCCTTCTAGTAGTGTGTCGGACTTTCTCTATTAGTCCATCTATACTGACCTCCATCAGGTTGCAAATTCAAAATAATTTTTTTCTGCATCTAACCCAGCCAATAGTTTTGGCCTAATACCACAGTTTGGCCACTCAGCTCTGCTCGGTTACCATCCATTGTTTTTTTGTGCAAACAACTCCAGAGTTGTGAATTAGTTAACCACCAAAATGAGTGGAAAAAGGCCTGCTGCTGGTGGAAAGGGGAATAGGCGTGTTGGGAAGGGGATAAAAGGTTGTGTCCGTGGGGTAGGTGTTAAAGCAACAGTAACATCTGCAGAAGAAAGACCATCTTCCAGCCAAACTAAAATGTCTACTTCTTTTAGCGGACAATGTGATAAGATCCCTTTCTTACGGCCACGCCAATCGCTACAAATTCCAGATGAGGCACAAAAACAGCAGGTGCTTCAATGGATATCAAGTGCTCCTTTAAGTGGGCTCTCCTCCACATCAACTTCAACATCACAAATACTCCAGTCCTCAAAGGTGTCACCCAAATCGCACTTGCTTCCTCACAGCTCCCAAATCTCCAGCTGCCCGTCTGAGCATGAGGTAGAACAGATGGTTGAGTCTGCAGAGCTGTTTACTCATACTATAGCCTGGGAATCAGAGGTCGACTCCAACGCTTCTGTGAATCCAGACGAGGAAATGATCTGCACTGATGCCCAGAATCTTTATGAGTCGGATCCAGGACCAGACGCAGAAGGTTCTGACCATAATGTAGACCCTCATTCCCAAACTGTAACTCCTGTTGGTGGAGACAATGAGGAAGACGATGATAAGACTCAAATACCTGATTGGAGCGACAACTTTAGTTTTTTGTCAGGGCAGGAACAGGTTGGCTCTGAGGACGACGGGTGTGATAACGCACAGGGTGATGATGATGAGGTCGGAGATCCCACTTACTGTCAACCCACAGTCAGCCAAGAGATGAGGTCAGCAGAGGAGGTGGAGGAAGATGCTAGTGACGACGAGGTCAGGTTGCGCCTTCCTGTACAGAGACGTAGTACTGGAAGCACGTCAACAACTGCATCCTAAAACACAACTCTGCCTCTCACCACAAGTCGTGGTGGCTCTTCAGGTCGCATGGGTGCTAAGCCTTGCATAGCCTGGGCATTTTTTCAGATCGATAAAGATGACCCAACTCGTGTTATCTGTAACATTTGTCAGCAAAAGCTAAGTAGAGGCCAAAAAATACATAGTTTGAGTACTTCATGCATGAGCCGGCACATGGACATGAAGCATAAGTTGCAGTGGGAAGCTCAGTGTGCTACAATGCGGCCTAGCCGGCCGGGCCAACCACCGTCTGCCATATCTTGTGCATCCGCGGCCTCTTCATCCTCTGTGACTGGGGGGACAGCAGTCACACCTGTTTTGGGGCGCAGACCTGCCACCTCTTTACCCGCAACAGCCAGCGTGATTGGCAGGTCATCATTTTCTTTGGAGGTGGTAACACCAGCTGGTGTTGAGCGCTGTCCGACATCGATAGCACCACCTTTGGATCAAGGCAACCTAACATGTCCGCCTGCATCTTCCTCACAGACCGGCAGTTTGCCGGGGACACCCTTATCAACCCCGTCTAAGCACAATAGCCAGCCCTCGGTCCCTCAGATGTGGACAAGTAAAAGACCATTTCCTCCTAGCCATGAGAAAGCTAAGAGGTTGAATTTCACCATCTGCAAGCTCTTGGCTACAGAAATGCTGCCTTTCCGCCTGGTGGACACAGAGGATTTTCGAGACCTTATGTCCGTCACAGTGCCCCAGTACCAGATGCCCAGTCGGCACTACTTCTCAAAGAAAGGTGTGCCTGCGCTCCACCAGCATGTCGCACACAACATCACCGCTTCTTTGAGAAACTCTGTGTCTGACAGGGTGCATTTCACCACAGACACTTGGACGAGTAGGCATGGACAGGGGCGTTACATGTCGCTGACTGGGCACTGGGTAACTATGGTGACAGCTGTCCAAGTCTTGCCGTCCCCACGAGTTGTGCATCAATCCTCTTTATGTCAAAGTTCCTCCACTGCTTCTGCCTCCTCAACCTCCTCTCGGTCTTCCACCTGCACCCAAAGCCTGTCTGGTCATGCCACAAGCTTTCTAACTGTGCAGAAGGGATCCTGCACACCTCCTTACTATGCTGGCAGTAGGGCTCAACGTCATCAGGCGGTTTTTACATTGAAATGTCTGGGAAATGTGAGTCACACAGCTGAGGAGTTGTGGTCAGCTCTGGAGAACCAATTTCATGAATGGTTGTCTCCACTGGACCTGAAACCAGGGAAGGCCGTGTGCGACAATGCTGCAAACCTGGGTGCGGCCCTTCGCCGGGGCAATGTCACACACGTGCCTTGTATGGCTCACGTGTTGAACCTGGTTGTCCAGCAATTTTTAGCCCACTATCCCAGACTAGATGGCCTTCTGCAGAGGGCACGGTCGCTGTGTGCTCACTTCCGCCGTTCGCATCCCGCAGCTCAGCGACTTACATCTCTACAGAAGTCGTTGGGCCTGACACTTCACCGGCTAAAATGCGATGTGCCTACCCGGTGGAATTCAACTCTGCACATGTTGCAGCGACTGTGGCAGCACCGACAAGCCCTGGTGCAATACGTTCTGACGTATAGCCTGGGCCAACGAGATTCAGAGGTGGGGCAAATCACGCTGGAGGAGTGGTCTCAGATCAGGGACCTATGCACCCTTCTGCACAGTTTTGAAATGGCGACGAAGATGTTTAGTGCTGACGATGCCATTATCAGCATGACTATTCCGGTTATTTACATGCTGGAGCACATGTTAAACAGAATTCGGAGTCAGGTGGTGGCACAAGAGGAGGAGGAGGAAGTAGAGGAGGAGGAGTTGTATGCGGAAGGGCTAACATCTGCAAGGTCCAGACGGTCGGCAGCACCAAGGCGGCAGGCATGTGAGGGTGGGGGAGATGGTTTTACCAGGGCGCATGGTAGCAGCCAAACTAGTGAGGAAGGTGCAGGAGCCCAGGAAGAAGTGGAGGACGAACTGATGGAAGACTCATCAGATGAGGGAGACCTTGATCACATTTCTGTTGTGCGAGGTTAGGGGGAGAGGACAGAGGAAGGAAGCATGATTGTTACCTCGCCACCAACACAACAGGGACTTGGTGCTCCTGGATGCGCAACACACATGAGTGCCTTCTTGCTGCACTACCTGCAACATGACCCTCGAATTGTGAGAATTAGAAATAATCCTGACTACTGGGTTGCCACACTGTTAGATCCCCGGTACAAAAGTAAATTTGCAGAAATTATTCCTGCCATAGAAAGGGATGCACGCATGCAGGAGTATCAGCAGAGACTGTTGCAGAATCTTACATGTGCTTTTCCACAAAACACCAGTGGTGCACGTAGTGAATCTCACAGTTCCAACTTGCCAACCGTGGGACCGTCAAGTGTTCAGCACTCAAACCATAACAGAACCACAGTATCTGCTGGTAACATCAATTTTGCGGAATCATTTCACCACTTTTTTAGCCCATCCTTTGCAAGGCCACAGGAGACAAGAAGTCTGACACATAGTCAACGCCTAGAGACGATGGTACAGGAGTATCTCCAAGTAAACATTGAAGCCACGACTGTGTCACTGGACCCTTGCTCTTTTTGGGCTTCCAATCTCGATAAATGGCCGGAGCTAGCCACTTACGCCTTGGAGATCTTGTCATGCCCCGCAGCCAGCGTTCTGTCTGAACGTGTGTTCAGCGCTGCTGGTGGTGTGCTGACAGATAAGCGCACGCGGCTCTCCACTGATAATGTAGACAGACTCACGTTCATAAAGATGAACAAATCATGGATCCGAAACGACTTTTCTACCCCTGTGTCATCCTGGGAGAGTAAAAGCTTGATGATTGGTTAAAATCACCCTACCAACCGTTTTAAGCTTTCAAATTACTAATCATGTTTATCTGTATCTTGGCTGGAAAATAATTTGGGCTTTGTAGCAGTGTGCAGCACTGATTCTATTAGGCCATCTATAATAAGCTCCACCAGATTTAAAATTACTAATCATGTTTATCTGTATCTTGACTGGAAAATAATTTGGGCTTTGTAGCAGTGTGCAGCACTGATCTTATTAGGCCATCTATACTAAAGCTTCACCAGATTTAAAATTAAAAATAATCTTTAGCTGCATCTAGCCCGGAAAATAATTTTGGGGCTCCGAGATGCGCAAGGCACATAAGTGCCTTCTTGCTGCACTACCTGCAGCATGACCCACATATTGTCAGAATTCGAAGTAATCATGACTACTGGGTTGCCACACTCTTAGATCCCCCAAACTTTTCGATCAACCTTTTCATTTTAATAATGACCAAAAAAATGGTCATTTTTGAAATTATAAGCATTAGCAGGTTGTTAGAAACTGAAATCAAACAGTTTTCAACTCAAAACTTTATTCTAGGTGATGTTACATTTTCACATAGGACCCCTTGTTCGAAAGGAGCTTCTGAACTCTCTCGTCCATTGAATTTGTCAGGTTTTGGATGGTTTCTGCTTCAATTGTTTTGCATGAGGACAGAATACCCTCCCAGAGCTGTTGCTTAGATGTGAACTGCCTCCCGCCATCATAGACACTCCTTTTAATGATGCTCCAAAGGTTCTGAATGGGGTAGAGGTCAGGGGAGCATGGGGGTCACACCATAAGTTTGTCCCCTTTTATGCCCATATCAGCCAGAGATGCAGATGTTTTATGTGCAGCATGAGATGGTGCATTATCATGCAGAAAAATGATCTTGCTGTGAAATACACGGTTCTTCTTCTTGAACCATGGCAGGAAGTGCTGTTTGAGAAAATCCACATACATTATGGAGTTCATCTTTAGCGCCTTCAGGGATCCTAAAGGGGCCGACAATCTCTCTCCCCATGATTCCAGCCCAAAACATTACTCCACCTCCTCCTTGTTGGCGCTGTAGCCGTGTTTGCGTGGGGTGTCCATCAACCAGCCATCCTCCACTCCATCCATCTGGACCATCGAGCGCTGCACGGCACTCATCCGTGAACAAAACTGTTTTGAAATCAGTCTTCATGTAATGTTTGGCCCACTGGAGCCGTTTCTGCTTGTGTGAAGTGGATAGAGGAGGTCGACAGGATGGCGTATGCACAGCTGCAAACCTCTGAAGGACCCTGCATCTTGTTGTTCGGGGGACATTGGAGGCACAAGCAGCTTCAAAAACTTGTCTGCTGCTATGACAAGGCTTTTTTGCCGCTGCTCTTTCAACCTGACGTAATTGCCTGTAGGAGAGAGTCCTCAATTTGCCCTTATCAGCACGCACACGTGTGTACTGTGAATCAGCTACATACTTCTTGATTGCCAAGACACTTCATCCTGATCATCGCACAATGTTGATTGTAGTTATGCCTTGACCTAAACACTCCACAATTTGTTGCTTCTCAGCAGCCGACACATCCTTTTTCTTTCCCATTTTGGCAGAAAATGTAGGCTGCTTAATAATGTGAGAGAGCCTTCTTAAGTAGTCTTGCCTTTCATTGGACACACCTGCCAAACTAATTAGCACAGGTGTCTGCAATTGCTTACAGTGATTTAAAGAGCCCTGACACACATCACCATCAATGAGTTTAACTGACAAACAAACAAATTCTTCCCTTATCACTCCTAAACACTTTTTGCATAATAATTTGGAACGCAGTGTACATGTGCTTTTCCACAAAACACCAGTGGTTCACGTAGTGAATCTTACAGTTCTAACTTGCCAACCATGGTCTGTATGGAGTTGTTCAATAAAGGGCCCAAAATTAAGATAACATAGATGGGAGAGGTCTCTATGAATAGGAATTCCTAAGTATTTGATACCCTATGAGGGCCAGGCAAAGGGAAAGTTGGACTGGATGGAATCCTATATGGATTTGGGGAGGGAGACATCGAGGGCCTCAGACTTCGCTGCATTGATTTTAAAATTTTACCATGTAACAAAGTGATCTATTTCAGCCATAACAGCAGGGATGGATATATGTGATTGAGTGATATATACTAGGACATCATCAGCAAATAGAGAGCACTTGTACTCGGTGCCTCCCACCTCAATCCACCTAATATTGGGGTTATGGCGAATTGATGAGAGCAGGTGCTCCGTCACTAGGATGTATAAGAGAGGGGACAGAGGACATCCCTGCCTTGTCCCATTGGTGATTGTGAAAGGTGATGAAAATGTTCTGACGCACCCCCTGGACCTTGGGACACCCGGAGCCGGACCCTTTTTGGTGGATACTGGTGGTTGTAGTCTTCGTGGCGGCGACCCGGTTCCGTGGCTCAGGGCGGTCAAACCAGTGGCGGAACTATTTATGTGGTTTTGATGTTTAAATGTCCGACTACGCCACCCGTGGATTGCGGTCAGAGTGAACCGCCGCTACAGGGCAGACCGCTGAGGCTGGTGTTGTGGGTGCAGCAGAGCGCAGCATAACTCCCCACGGGAGGAGTATAGCCTCAGGGCAGTGTATGCGGAGGATGGGGGTGATGGTGCAGGGCAGCAGCAGTAACGACATGGAGTCAGTGATGCAGTCCAGGGCCTTTACTCACAGTTCTTATTATCCAGACCACGTCTGCAGGTAACGGCTGCCCACGTCGTACTGTGTTCACCAGGTGAGGGGCTCAGACAACTCCCAGATAACTTTGGAGCGCTTCACAGGACCCCCTTTGTGTGTCCTTTGTCTGGCCTTTCTTACCAACCCTTCTGTCCGGCTGCCTCGGGCCTCCTCTTGGTAAACTTGGCGCCAGTTTCCCTGACCCTATGTGGTGCCTTCCTAGCGGGTGTAGCGAGGGGTTGCGCCACATAAAATGTCACAGCCTCCGGTTTCTAGCTGAGGGTTGTTTCCTGCCTCCACTAGTTTCGGGGACCGGTCTCCCCCTTTGGCCTGACCCCTCCACGCAGGTGGATTCGGGCGTGCGGTGGCGACTCGCTCGTCCGCACCCCTGGGATCCCTTCGTTCCTCGTTCCTGGAGCCTTCTCCGCTCCTCTTCCTTCTTTCTCCCTCTTCCAGGCCTGGGCCTCTGTTACTAGGCCCGCCTCCGGAGCAGAGCTCATGCAGAGCCCCTGCTCCCTGCCACTTCTGCTCAGACTTCTCTGCACTGAACTAAGATGGTGCCCACCTTTTATACTCCCTTCACAATGCACCCGGGAACTGCTTCCTCCCTGCTCCTGCACTACAGGGTTCCCCTTCCTCAGTGTTCCCTCCCCCCACTCCAGCCAGGGACAGGAACTGTCGTGCCCATCTCAGGGGCATATTGGTCGCCCTGCCCCACGGCAATGTGGTGTAATGCATGCAGTTGTCGGGTCCTGATCCACACTCCATCCTTACCTGAGAGTGAGATATCACACCTCTGGGTGAGGTGCAATACCTCTGTAGCAACCGAGCCCTCAGGGTAATACAGTTCCATTTATCTTCAGCCTAGGTGACGTATTGTGATACAGGGCCGTGATTTTGGCTATAAAAGGGTCCCCTAGACCCCTACCCCAAGCTTTTTAAGAGAATCATATATGGCGTGCCAGGAGACTCTATGGAATGCTTTCTCAGCATCCAACGAGAGTATCTAATTACAAATTTTTAACTGCATCTAGCCCAGGAAATACTTTGTGCCTAGTAGCAGTGTCTGCTAGTCAGCGGATTATCCCGGCTGTTAAGCAAGCTACACCACCTGTAGTTTGGACACTTAATTTTTTCAAAGGAAATGCTTCGGGACCACGGGATACTCAGTGAAGAGCATCAGGAGGCACCCCAAGGCATAGGGGCTGGGACTGGCAGTAGGATGCCTTGCGGTGGACAGCCGAGCTCGATCCTTATAAAAGCTTTTTAACTGCAGCAGCTTTAGTGGACGCTACTGGAGCTGGAATTACGCGGCTGCTGGCATGAGACTTGCCCTCCAATAGATCCTTTTAAATGGATTTAAAGTGTATTCATTCAAATTAGAGAGACAATTTAAATTAAAAAGCTTAGAGCTGCCTCCACCACAGAGGGGGTCGCTCGACCCACCAGCGGACAGGCACCAGTATTGGGAGAGGGGGGCTGGCCGTCAGGGTTCACCGCGGCTCTGGTACAAACCCGGCGACACGGAGGTGGCACGGGCAGGAGCGGACTGGCCATGTCGGCTTCTCACTTTTTGGATTTTAGAAGGGCATGACATGCCTATATCTGTGTCTCCCCCTCCTTTTACTCCTCCACCTCTTTTCTTTTCGCATGACTATATGTACTTGTCACTTTTCCATGTGTTAGTTATGTCTTCTGAGCAGTTTGTCAGCTTTTGGACACCTTTGAAGGTGTTTTCTATGTGTTTCTATGTGTTTTTGTTTGCCTGCCATTGGTTTTAACGGTGTTCGAAGGTGTTCGACGAACAGTTCGACGAACAGTTCGGCGAACACACGGGTGTTCGACGAACCGAACCGAACTCGAACACTACGGGGGTGGCTCAACACTAGTAATAATATGTGTGAGGGTACCCCAGGAGAGTTCCAAATATGTGTGGGTATAATATATATCCCACAAGGGTAAAATTGAAAAAAGTTGAAAAAAATTTTTTTTTGGGCTTAGTCATTTTTCCGGCGTTTCTCAGACTTTCAGATAGGGGAAATGTCAGTGAGCGTTCCGATTTGAATTCCAGAGCGATTCGCCCAATGAGTCCTTGATATTTAGTCGTTTTCAGCCAATTTTCGGGATTTTTGAAAATTTCACTTTTTTGTGAAAATATCCACAAAATGAGGGAATAATATTTGTGAGGGTACCCCATGAGAGTTCCAAATGTGTGTGGGTATTATATATATCCCACGGGGGTAAAATTGAAAAAAGTTGAAAATTTTTTTTTTTTCGACTAAGTCATTTTTCTGCCGTTTCTCAGACTTTCAGATAGGGGAAATGTCAGTGAGCGTTCCGATTTCAGTTCCAGAGCGATTCGCCCAATGAGTCCTTGATATTTAGTCGTTTTAAGCCAATTTTTTGGATTTTTGAAAATTTCACTTTTTTTTGAAAATATCCACTAAATGAGGGAATAATATGTGTGAGGGTACCAAAGGAGAGTTCCAAATGTGTGTGGGTAGAATATATATCCCATGAGGGTAAAATTTAAAAAAGTTGAAAAAATTTTTTTTTTGGACTTAGTCATTTTTCTGGCATTTATCAGACTTTCAGATAGGGGAAATGTTAGTGAGCTTTCCGATTTCAGTTCCAGAGCGATTCGCCCAATGAGTCCTTGATATTTAGTCGTTTTCCGCCAATATTTTGGATTTTTGAAAATTTCACTTTTTTGTGAAAATATCCACTAAATGAGGGAATAATATGTGTGAGGGTACCCCAGAAGAGTTCCAAATGTGTGTGGGTATAATATATATCCCACGGGGGTAAAATTGAAAAAAGTTGAAAAAATTTTTTTTTTGGACTTAGTCATTTTTCTGCCATTTATCAGACTTTCAGATAGGGGAAATGTCAGTGAGCGTTCCGATTTCAGTTCCAGAGCGATTCGCCCAATGAGTCCTTGATATTTAGTCGTTTTCAGCCAATTTTCGGGATTTTTGAAAATTTCACTTTTTTGTGAAAATATCCACTAAATGAGGGAATAATATGTGTGACGGTACCCCAGGAGAGTTCCAAATGTGTGTGGGTAGAATATATATCCCACGGGGGTAAAATTGAAAAAAGTTGAAAGTTTTTTTTATTGGACTTAGTCATTTTTCTGGCATTTATCAGACTTTCAGATAGGGGAAATGTTAGTGAGCTTTCCGATTTCAGTTCCAGAGCGATTCGCCCAATGAGTCCTTGATATTTAGTCGTTTTCAGCCAATATTTTGGATTTTTGAAAATTTCACTTTTTTGTGAAAATATCCACTAAATGAGGGAATAATATGTGTGAGGGTACCCCAGGAGAGTTCCAAATGTGTGTGGGTATAATACAGTCATATGAAAAAGTTTGGGCACCCCTATTAATCTTAAGCTTAATGTTTTATAAAAATTGGTGTTTTTGCAACAGCTATTTCAGTTTGATATATGTAATAACTGTTGGACACAGTAATGTTTCTGCCTTGAAATGAGGTTTATTGTACTAACAGAAAATGTGCAATCTGTATTCAAACAAAATTTGACAGGTGCATAAGTATGGGCACCTCACCAGAAAAGTGACATTAATATTTAGTAGATCCTCCTTTTGCAAAAATAACAGCCTCTAGTCGCTTCCTGTAGCTTTTAATGAATTCCTGGATCCTGGATGAAGGTATTTTTGACCATTCCTCTTTACAAAACAATTCCAGTTCAGTTAAGTTTGATGGTCGCCGAGCATGGACAGCCCTCTTCAAATGATCCCACAGATGTTCAATGATATTCAGGTCTGGGGACTGGGATGGCCATTCCAGAACATTGTAATTGTTCCTCTGCATGAATGCCTGAGTAGATTTGGAGCGGTGTTTTGGATCATTGTCTTGCTGAAAGATCCATCCCCTGCGTAACTTCAACTTTATCACTGATTCTTGAAAATTATTGTCAAGAATCTGCTGATACTGAGTGGAATCCATGCGTCCCTCAACTTTAACAAGATTCCCGGTGCCGGCATTGGCCACACAGCCCCAAAGCATGATGGAAACTCCACCAAATTTTACTGTGGGTAGCAAGTGTTTTCCTTGGAATGCTGTGTTTCTTTGCCACCATGCATAACGCCTTTTTGTTTGACCAAACAACTCAATCTTGGTTTCATCAGTCCATAGGACCTTCTTCCAAAAAGAAATTGGCTTCTCCAAATGTGCTTTTGCATACCTCAGCCGACTCTGTTTGTGGCGTGCTTGCAGAAACGGCTTCTTTCGTATCACTCTCCCATACAGCTTCTCCTTGTGCAAAGTGCGTTGTATAGTTGACCGATGCACAGTGACACCATCTGCAGCAAGTTGATGCTGCAGCTCTCTGGAGGTGGTCTGAGGATTGTCCTTGACTGATCTCACCATTCTTCTTCTCTGCCTTTCTGAAGTTTTTCTTGGCCTGCCACTTCTGGCCTTAACAAGAACTGTCCCTGTGTTCTTCCATTTCCTTACTAAGTTCCTCACAGTGGAAACTGACAGGTTAAATCTCTGAGACAGCTTTTTGTATCCTTCCCCTGAACAACTATGTTGAATAATCTTTGTTTTCAGATCATTTGACAGTTGTTTTGAGGAGCCCATGATGGCACTCTTCAGTGGAGCTTCAAACAGGAGAACAACTTGTAAGTGGCCACTTTAAGTAGCTTTTCTCATGATTGCATACACCTGGCTATGAAGTTCAAAGCTCAATGAGGTTACAAAACCAAAAAAAGTGCTTTAGTAAGTCAGTAAAAAGTAGGTAGGAGTATTTAAAACAAGAAAATGATAAGGGTGCCCATACTTATGCACCTGTCAAATTTTGTTTGAATGCAGATTGCACATTTTCTGTTAGTACAATAAACCTCATTTCAAGGCAGAAACATTACTGTGTCCAACAGTTATTACATATATCAAACTGAAATAGCTGTTGCAAAAACACCAATTTTTAGAAAACATTAAGCTTAAGAATAATAGGGGTGCCCAAACATTTTCATATGACTGTATATACCCCACGAGGGTAAAATTGAAAAAAGTTTAAAAAAATTTTTTTTTTGGACTTTTGGCATTTAACAGACTTTCAGATAGAGGAAATGTTAGTGAGCGTTCCGATTTCAGTTCCAGAGCGATTCGCCCAATGAGTCCTTGATATTTAGTCATTTTAAGCCAATTTTCTGGATTTTTGAAAATTTCACTTTTTTGTGAAAATATCCACTAAATGAGGGAATAATATGTGTGAGGGTACCCCAGGAGAGTTCCAGATGTGTGTGGGTAGAATATATATCCCACGTTTGTAAAATTGAAAAAAGATGAAAAAATTTTTTTCTTGGACTGTCATTTTTCCGGCATTTATCAGTCTTTCAGATAGGGGAAATGTCAGTGAGCTTTCCGATTTCAGTTCCAGAGCGATTCGCCCAATGAGTCCTTGATATTTAGTCGTTTTCAGCCAATTTTCTGGATTTTTGAAAATTTCACTTTTTTGTGAAAATATCCACTAAATGAGGTAATAATATGTGTGAGGGTACCCCAGGAGAGTTCCAAATATGTGTAGGTATAATATATATCCCACGAGGGTAAAATTGAAAAAAGTTGAAAAAAATTTTTTCTTGGGCTTAGTCATTTTTTCGGCGTTTATCAGACTTTCAGATAGGGGAAATGTCAGTGAGCGTTCCGATTTCAGTTCCAGAGCGATTCGCCCAATGAGTCCTTGATATTTAGTCGTTTTCAGCCAATTTTTGGAATTTTTGAAAATTTCACTTTTTTGTGAAAATATCCACTAAATGAGGGAATAATATTTGTGAGGGTAACCCAGGAGAGTTCCAAATGTGTGTGGGTATTATATATATCCCAAGGGGGTAAAATTGAAAAAAGTTGAAATTTTTTTTTTTTTCGACTAAGTCATTTTTCTGGCGTTTCTCAGACTTTCAGATAGGAGAAATGTCAGTGAGCGTTCCGATTTCAGTTCCAGATCGATTCGCCCAATGAGTCCTTGATATTTAGTCGTTTTCAGCCAATATTTTGGATTTTTGAAAATTTCACTTTTTTGTGAAAATATCCACTAAATGAGGGAATAATATGTGTGAGGGTACCCCAGGAGAGTTCCAGATGTGTGTGGGTAGAATATATATCCCACGTGGGTAAAATTGAAAAAAGATGAAAAAATTTTTTTCTTGGACTGTCATTTTTCTGGCATTTATCAGTCTTTCAGACAGGGGAAATGTCAGTGAGCATTCCAATTTCAGTTCCAGAGCGATTCGCCCAATGAGTCATTGATATTAAGTCGTTTTCAGCCAATTTTCTAGATTTTTGAAAATTTCACTTTTTTTTGAAAATATCCACTAAATGAGGGAATAATATGTGTGAGGGTACCCCAGGAGAGTTCCAAATGTGTGTGGGTAGAATATATATCCCACTGGGGTAAAATTGAAAAAAGTTGAAAATAATTTTTTTTTGTACTTAGTCATTTTTCCGGCGTTTATCACACTTTCAGATAGGGGAAATGTCAGTGAGCGTTCCGATATCAGTTCCAGAGCGATTCGCCCAATGAGTCCTTCATATTTAGTCGTTTTCAGCCAATTTTTGGGATTTTTGAAAATTTCACTTTTTTGTGAAAATATCCACTAAATGAGGGAATAATATTTGTGAGGGTACCCCAGGAGAGTTCCAAATGTGTGTGGGTATTATATATATCCCACGGGGGTAAAATTGAAAAAAGTTGAAAATTTTTTTTTTTTCGACTAAGTCATTTTTCTGGCGTTTCTCAGACTTTCAGATAGGGGAAATGTCAGTGAGCGTTCCGATTTCAGTTCCAGATCGACTCGCCCAAAGAGTCCTTGATATTTAGTCGTTTTCAGCCAATATTTTGGATTTTTGAAAATTTCACTTTTTTGTGAAAATATCCACTAAATGAGGGAATAATATGTGTGAGGGTACCCCAGGAGAGTTCCAAATATGTGTGGGTATAATATATATCCCACGAGGGTAAAATTGAAAAAAGTTGAAAAAACTTTTTTCTTGGGCTTAGTCATTTTTCCGGCGTTTATCAGACTTTCAGATACGGGAAATGTCAGTGAGCGTTCCGATTTCAGTCCCAGAGCGATTCGCCCAATGAGTCCTTGATATTTAGTCGTTTTAAGCCAATTTTCTGGATTTTTGAAAATTTCGCTTTTTTGTGAAAATATCCACTAAATGAGGGAATAATATGTGTGAGGGTAGCCCAGGAGAGTTCCAGATGTGTGTGGGTAGAATATATATCCCACGTGGGTAAAATTGAAAAAAGTTGAAAAAAATTTTTTTCTTGGACTGTCATTTTTCCGGCGTTTATCAGTCTTTCAGATAGGGGAAATGTCAGTGAGCTCTCCGATTTCAGTTCCAGAGCGATTCGCCCAATGAGTCCTTAATATTTAGTTGTTTTCAGCAAATTTTCTGGATTTTTGAAAATTTCACTTTTTTGTGAAAATATTCACTAAATGAGGGATTAATATGTGTGAGGGTACCCCAGGAGACTTCCAAATGTGTGTGGGTAGAATATATATCCCACTGGGGTAAAATTGAAAAAAGTTGAAAATAATTTTTTTTTGGACTTAGTTATTTTTCCGCCGTTTATTAGACTTTCAGATATGGCAAATGTCAGTGAGCATTCCGAATTCAGTTCCAGAGCGATTTGCCCAATGAGTCCTTGATATTAAGTCGTTTTCAGCCAATTCTCTGGATTTTTGAAAATTTCACTTTTTTGTGAAAATATCCACTAAATGAGGGAATAATATGTGTGAGGGTACCCCAAGAGAGTTCCAAATGTGTGTGGGTAGAATATATATCCCACGGGGGTAAAATTGAAAAAAGTTGAAAAATTTTTTTTTTTTGGACTGTCATTTTTCTGGCGTTTATAAGACTTTCAGATAGGGGAAATGTTAGTGAGCTTTCTGATTTCAGTTCCAAATCGATTCGCCCAATGAGTCTTTGATATTTAGTCTTTTTCAGCCAATTTTCTGGATTTTTGAAAATTTCACATTTTTGTGAAAATATCCACTAAATGAGGGAATAATATGTGTGAGGGTACCCCAGGAGAGTTCCAAATGTGTGTGGGTAGAATATGTATCCCACGGGGGTAAAATTGCAAAAAGTTGAAAAAAAATTTTTTCTGGACTTAGTCATTTTTCCAGCGTTTATCAGACTTTCAGATAGGGGAAATGGCAGTGAGCGTTCCGATTTCAACTCCAGAGCGATTCGCCCAATGAGTCCTTAATATTTAGTCGTTTTCAGCCAATTTTCTGGATTTTTGAAAATTTCACATTTTTGTGAAAATATCCACTAAATGAGGGAATAATATGTGTGAGGGTACCCCAGGAGAGTTCCAAATGTGTGTGGGTAGAATATATATCCCACGGGGGTAAAATTGAAAAAAGTTGAAAAATTTTTTTTTTTTGGACTGTCATTTTTCTGGCGTTTATAAGACTTTCAGATAGGGGAAATGTTAGTGAGCTTTCTGATTTCAGTTCCAAATCGATTCGCCCAATGAGTCTTTGATATTTAGTCTTTTTCAGCCAATTTTCTGGATTTTTGAAAATTTCACATTTTTGTGAAAATATCCACTAAATGAGGGAATAATATGTGTGAGGGTACCCCAGGAGAGTTCCAAATGTGTGTGGGTAGAATATGTATCCCACGGGGGTAAAATTGCAAAAAGTTGAAAAAAAATTTTTTCTGGACTTAGTCATTTTTCCAGCGTTTATCAGACTTTCAGATAGGGGAAATGGCAGTGAGCGTTCCGATTTCAACTCCAGAGCGATTCGCCCAATGAGTCCTTAATATTTAGTCGTTTTCAGCCAATTTTCTGGATTTTTGAAAATTTCACATTTTTGTGAAAATATCCACTAAATGAGGGAATAATATGTGTGAGGGTACCCCAGGAGAGTTCCAAATGTGTGTGGGTAGAATATATATCCCACGGGGGAAAATTGCAAAAAGTTGAAAAAATTTATTTCTTGGACTGTCATTTTTCCGCCATTTATCAGTCTTTCAGATAGGGGAAATGTCAGTGAGCTTTCTGATTTCAGTTCCAGAGCGATTCGCACAATGAGTCCTTGATATTTAGTCGTTTTCAGCCAATTTTCTGGATTTTTGAAAATTTCACTTTTTTGTGAAAATATCCACTAAATGAGGGAATAATATGTGTGAGGGTACCCCAGGAGAGTTAAAGATGTGTGTGGGTAGAATATATATCCCACGTGGGTAAAATTGAAAAAAGATGCAAAAATTTATTTCTTGGACTGTCATTTTTCCGCCATTTATCAGTCTTTCAGATAGGGGAAATGTCAGTGAGCTTTCTGATTTCAGTTCCAGAGCGATTCCCCCAATGAGTCCTTGATATTTAGTCGTTTTCAGCCAATTTTCTGGATTTTTGAAAATTTCACTTTTTTGTGAAAATATCCACTAAATGAGGGAATAATATGTGTGAGGGTACCCCAGGAGAGTTCCAAATGTGTGTGGGTAGAATATGTATCCCACGGGGGTAAAATTGAAAAAGTTGAAAAAATTTTTATTTTGGACTTAGTCATTTTTCCGGTGTTTATCACACTTTCAGATAGGGGAAATG
This sequence comes from Phyllobates terribilis, assembly GCF_046119375.1. Classification (NCBI taxonomy): domain Eukaryota; kingdom Metazoa; phylum Chordata; class Amphibia; order Anura; family Dendrobatidae; genus Phyllobates; species Phyllobates terribilis. The sequence continues at coordinate 13,652,276 of NW_027362775.1, read as the reverse complement.
TCAGGGAGCGTTACGATATCAGTTCCATAGCTATTCGCCCAATGAGTCCTTGATATTTAGTCGTTTTCAGCCAAGATTTTGGATTTTTGAAAATTTCACTTTTTTGTGAAAATATCCACTAAATGAGGGAATAATATGTGTGAGGGTACCCCAGGAGAGTTCCAAATGTGTGTGGGTAGAATATATATCCCATGGGGGTAAAATTGAAAAAAGTTGAAACATTTTTTTTTGGGACTTAGTCATTTTTCCAGGGTTTATCAGACTTTCAGATAGGGCAAATGTCAGTGAGCGTTCCGATTTCAGTTCCAGAGTGATTCGCCCAATGAGTCCTTGATATTTAGTCTCTTTCAGCCAATTTTCTGGATTTTTGAAAATTTCATTTTTTGTGTGAAAATATCCACTAAATGAGGGAATAATATGCATGAGGGTACCCCAGAGAGTTCCAAATGTGTGTGGGTAGAATATATATCCCACTGGGGTTAAATTGAAAAAAGTTGAAAATAATTTTTTTTTGGACTGTCATTTTTCCGGCGTTTATCAGACTTTCAGATAGGGGAAAAGTCAGAGAGCGTTCCGATTTCAGTTCCAGAGCGATTCGCCCAATGAGTCCTTGATATTTAGTCGTTTTCAGCCAATTTTCTGGATTTTTGAAAATTTCACTTTTTTGTGAAAATATCCACTAAATGAGGGAATAATATGTGTGAGGGTACCCCAGGAGAGTTCCAAATGTGTGTGGGTAGAATATTTATCCCACGGGGGTAAAATTGAAAAAAGTTGAAAAATTTTTTTTCTTGAACTGTCATTTTTCCGGCGTTTATCAGTCTTTCAGATAGGGGAAATGTCAGTGAGCGTTCCGATTTCAGTTCCAGAGCGATTTGCCCAATGAGTCCTTGATATTTAGAGGTTTTCAGCCAATATTTTGGATTTTTGAAAATTTAACATTTTTGTGAAAATATCCACTAAATGAGGGAATAATATGTGTGAGGGTACCCCAGGAGAGTTCCAAATGTGTGTGGGTAGAATATATATCCCACGGGGGTAAAATGGAAAAAAGTTGAAACATTTTTTTTTTGGACTTAGTCATTTTTCCAGGGTTTATCAGACTTTCAGATAGGGCAAATGTCAGTGAGCGTTCCGATTTCAGTTCCAGAGTGATTCCCCAATGAGTCCTTGATATTTAGTCGCTTTCAGCCAATTTTCTGGATTTTTGAAAATTTAAATTTTTTTGTGAAAATATCCACTAAATGAGGGAATAATATGTGTGAGGGTACCCCAGGAGAGTTCCAAATGTGTGTGGGTAGAATATATATCCCACGAGGGTAAAATTGAAAAAAGTTGAAAAATTTTTTTTTTTTCGACTTAGTTATTTTTCCGGCGTTTATCAGACTTTCAGATATGGCAAATGTCAGTGAGCATTCCAAATTCAGTTCCACAGCGATTTGCCCAACGAGTCCTTGATGTTTAGTCATTTTCAGCCAATTTTCAGGATTTTTGAAAATTTCACTTTTTTGTGAAAATATCCACTAAATGAGGGAATAATATGTGTGAGGGTACCCCAGGAGAGTACAAATGTGTGTGGGTAGAATATATATCCCACGGGGTAAAATTGCAAAAAGTTGAAAAATTTTTTTTTTTGGACTTAGTCATTTTTCCAGCGTTTATCAGACTTTCAGATAGGGGAAATGTTAGTGAGCTTTCTGATTTCAGTTCCAGATCGATTCGCCCAATGAGTCTTTGATATTTAGTCGTTTTCAGCCAATTTTCTGGATTTTTGAAAATTTCACTGTTTTGTGAAAATATCCACTAAATGAGGGAATAATATGTGTGAGGGTACCCCAGGAGAGTTCCAAATGTATGTGGGTAGAATATATATCCCACGGGGGTAAAATTGAAAAAAGTTGAAAAATTTTTTTTTTGGACTTAGTCATTTTTCCGGCGTTTAGCAGACTTTCAGATAGGGGAAATGTTAGTGAGCGTTCCGATATCAGTTCCAGAGCGATTCGCTCAATGAGTCCTTGATATTTAGTCGTTTTCAGCCAATATTTTGGATTTTTGAAAATTTCACTTTTTTGTGAAAATATCCACTAAATGAGGGAATAATATGTGTGAGGGTACCCCAGGAGAGTTCCAAATGTGTGTGTATAGAATATATATCCCACGGGGGTAAAATTGAAAAAAGTTGAAAAAATTTTTTTTTGGACTTAGTCATTTTTCTGGCGTTTATCAGACTTTCAGATAGGGGAAATGTCAGTGAGCGTTCCGATTTCAGTTCCAGAGCGATTTGCCCAATGAGTCCTTGAAGTTTAGTCATTTTCAGCCAATTTTCTGGATTTTTGAAAATTTCACTTTTTTGTGAAAATATCCACTAAATGAGGGAATAATATGTGTGAGGGTACCCCAGGAGAGTTCCCAATGTGTGTGGGTAGAATATTTATCCCACGGGGGTAAAGTTGAAAAAAGTTGAAAAAATTTTTTTCTTGGACTGTCATTTTTCCGGTGTTTATCAGACTTTCAGATAGGGGAAATGTCAGTGAGCGTTCCGATTTCAGTTCCAGAGCGATTTGCCCAATGAGTCCTTGATATTATGTCGTTTTCTACCAATTTTCGGGATTTTTGAAAATTTCACTTTTTTGTGAAAATATCCCATGAATGAGGGAATAATATGTGTGAGGGTACCCCAGGAGAGTTCCAAATGTGTGTGGGTAGAATATATATCCCACGGGGGTAAAATTGAAAAAAGTTGAAACATTTTTTTTTTGAACTTAGTCATTTTTCCAGGGTTTATCAGACTTTCAGATAGGGCAAATGTCAGTGAGCGTTCCGATTTCAGTTCCAGAGTGATTCGCCCAATGAGTCCTTGATATTTAGTCGCTTTCAGCCAATTCTCTGGATTTTTGAAAATTTCATTTTTTTTGTGAAAATATCCACTAAATGAGGGAATAATATGTGTGAGGGTACCCCAGGAGAGTTCCAAATGTGTGTGGGTAGAATATATATCCCACGGGGATAAAATTGAAAAAGTTGAAAAAATTTTTATTTTGGACTTAGTCATTTTTCCGGCATTTATCAGACTTTCAGAGAGGGGAAATGTCAGAGAGCATTCCAATTTCAGCTCCAGAGAGATTCGTCCAATGAGTCTTTGATATTAAGTCGTTTTCAGCCAATTTTCTGGATTTTTGAAAATTCCACTTTTTTGTGAAAATATCCACTAAATGAGGGAATAATATGTGTGAGGGTACCCCAGGAGAGTTCCAAATGTGTGTGGGTAGAATATTTATCCCACGGGGGTAAAATTGAAAAAAGTTGAAAACATTTTTTTCTTGGACTTAGTCATTTTTCCGGCGTTTATCAGACTTTCAGATAGGGGAAATGTTTGTGAGCGTTCTGATTTCAGTTCCAGAGCGATTCGCACAATGAGTCCTTAATATTTCGTCGTTTTCAGACAATTTTCTGGAATTTTGAAAATTTCACTTTTTTTGTGAAAATATCCACTAAATGAGGGAACAATATGTGGGAGGGTACCCAAGGAGAGTTCCAAATGTGTGTGGGTAGAATATATATCTCACTGGGGTAAAATTGAAAAAAGTTGAAAATAATTTTTTTTTGGACTTATTCATTTTTCCGGCGTTTATCAGACTTTCAGATAGTGGAAATGTCAGTGAGCGTTCCGATTTCAGTTCCAGAGCGATTCGCCCAATAAGTCCTTGATATTTAGTCGTTTTCAGCCAATTTTCTGGATTTTTGAAAATTTCACTTTTTTCTGAAAATATCCAATAAATGAGGGAATAATATTTGTGAGGGTACCCTAAGAGAGTTCCAAATGTGTGTGGGTAGAATATATATCCCACGGGGGTAAAATTTAAAAATTTGAAAACATTTTTTCTTGGACTTAGTCATTTTTCCGGCGTTTATAAGACTTTCAGATAGGGGAAATGTTAGTGAGCTTTCTGATTTCAGTTCCAGATCGATTCGCCCAATGAGTCTTTGATATTTAGTCTTTTTCAGCCAATTTTCTGGATTTTTGAAAATTTCACATTTTTGTGAAAATATCCACTAAATGAGGGAATAATATGTGTGAGGGTACCCCAGGAGAGTTCCAAATGTGTGTGGGTAGAATATATATCCCACGGGGGTAAAATTGAAAAAAGTTGAAAAATTTTTTTTTTTTGGACTGTCATTTTTCCGGCGTTTAGCAGATTTTCAGATAGGGGAAATGTCAGTGAGCGTTCCGATATCAGTTCCAGAGCGATTCGCCCAATGAGTCCTTGATATTTAGTCGTTTTCAGCCAATATTTTGGATTTTTGAAAATTTCACTTTTTTTGTGAAAATATCCACTAAATGAGGGAATAATATGTGTGAGGGTACCCCAGGAGAGTTCCAAATGTGTGTGGGTAGAATATATATCCCACGGGGGTAAAAATGAAAAAAGTTGAAAATTTTTTTTTTTTCGACTTAGTTATTTTTCCGGCGTTTATCAGACTTTCAGATATGGCAAATGTCAGTGAGCATTCCGAATTCAGTTCCACAGCGATTTGCCCAATGAGTCCTTGATGTTTAGTCATTTTCAGCCAATTTTCTGGATTTTTGAAAATTTCACTTTTTTGTGAAAATATCCACTAAATGAGGGAATAATATGTGTGAGGGTACCCCAGGAGAGTTCCAAATGTGTGTGGGTAGAATATATATCCCACGGGGTAAAATTGCAAAAAGTTGAAAAATTTTTTTTTTTGGACTTCGTCATTTTTCTGGGGTTTATCAGACTTTCAGATAGGGGAAATGTCAGTGAGCTTTCTGATTTCAGTTCCAGAACGATTCGCACAATGAGTCCTTGACATTTAGTCGTTTTCAGCCAATTTTCTGGAATTTTGAAAATTTCATTTTTTTGTGAAAATATCCACTAAATGAGGGAATAATATGTGTGAGGGTACCCCAGGACAGTTCCAAATGTGTGTGGGTAGAATATATATCCCACAAGGTAAAATTGCAAAAAGTTGCAAAAAATTTTTTTTTGGACTTAGTCATTTTTCCAGCGTTTATCAGACTTTCAGATAGGGGAAATGTCAGTGAGCATTCCAATTTCAATTCCAGAGCGATTCGCCCAATGAGTCCTTAATATTTAGTCGTTTTCAGCCAATTTTCTGTATTTTTGAAAATTTCGCATTTTTGTGAAAATATCCACTAAATGAGGGAATAATATGTGTGAGGGTACCCCAAGAGATTTCCAAATGTGTGTGGGTAGAATGTATATCCCACGGGGGTAAAATTGAAAAAAGTTGAAAAATTTTTTTTTTTTGGACTGTCATTTTTCCGGCGTTTAGCAGACTTTCAGATAGGGGAAATGTCAGAGAGCGTTCCGATATCAGTTCCAGAGTGATTCGCCTAATGAGTCCTTGATATTTAGTCGTTTTCAGCCAACATTTAGGATTTTTGAAAATTTCACTTTTTTGTGAAAATATCCACTAAATGAGGGAATAATATGTGTGAGGGTACCCCAAGGTAGTTCCAAATGTGTGTGGGTAGAATATATATCCCACGGGGGTAAAATTGAAAAAATTTGAAAACATTTTTTCTTGGACTTAGTCATTTTTCCGCCGTTTATAAGACTTTCAGATAGGGGAAATGTTAGTGAGCTTTCTGATTTCAGTTCCAGATCGATTCGCCCAATGAGTCTTTGATATTTAGTCTTTTTCAGCCAATTTTCTGGATTTTTGAAAATTTCACATTTTTGTGAAAATATCCACTAAATGAGGGAATAATATGTGTGAGGGTACCCCAGGAGAGTTCCAAATGTGTGTGGGTAGAATATATATCCCATGGGGGTAAAATTGAAAAAAGTTGCAAAATTTTTTTTTTTTGGACTGTCATTTTTCCGGCGTTTAGCAGATTTTCAGATAGGGGAAATGTCAGTGAGCGTTCCGATATCAGTTCCAGAGCGATTCGCCCAATGAGTCCTTGATATTTAGTCGTTTTCAGCCAATATTTTGGATTTTTGAAAATTTCACTTTTTTGTGAAAAAATCCACTAAATGAGGGAATAATATGTGTGAGGGTACCCCAGGAGAGTTCCAAATGTGTGTGGGTAGAATATATATCCCACGGGGGTAAAATTGAAAAAAGTTGAAAAAATTTTTTTTTTGGACTTAGTCATTTTTCCAGCGTTTATCAGACTTTCAGATAGGGGAAATGGCAGTGAGCATTCCGATTTCAATTCCAGAGCGATTCGCCCAATGTGTCCTTAATATTTAGTCGTTTTCAGCCAATTTTCTGGATTTTTGAAAATTTCACATTTTTGTGAAAATATCCACTAAATGAGGGAATAATATGTGTGAGGGTACCCCAGAAGAGTTCCAAATGTGTGTGGGTAGAATATATATCCCACGGGGTAAAATTGCAAAAAGTTGAAAAAAAATTTTTTTGGGACTTAGTCATTTTTCCAGCGTTTATCAGACTTTCAGATAGGGGAAATGGCAGTGAGCGTTCCGATTTCAATTCCAGAGCGATTCGCCCAATGAGTCCTTGATATTTAGTCGTTTTCAGCCAATTTTCTGGATTTTTGAAAATTTCACATTTTTGTGAAAATATCCACTAAATGAGGGAATAATATGTGTGAGGGTACCCCAGGAGAGTTCCAAATGTGTGTGGGTAGAATATATATCCCACGGGGGTAAAAATGAAAAAAGTTGAAATTTTTTTTTTTTTTCGACTTAGTTATTTTTCCGGCGTTTATCAGACTTTCAGATATGGCAAATGTCAGTGAGCATTCCGAATTCAGTTCCACAGCGATTTGCTCAATGAGTCCTTGATGTTTAGTCATTTTCAGCCAATTTTCTGGATTTTTGAAAATTTCAGTTTTTTGTGAAAATATCCACTAAATGAGGGAATAATATGTGTGAGGGTACCCCAGGAGAGATCCAAATGTGTGTGGGTAGAATATATATCCCACGGGGGTAAAATTGAAAAAAGTTGAAAAATTTTTTTTTTTTTGACTGTCATTTTTCCGGCGTTTAGCAGACTTTCACATAGGGGAAATGTCAGAGAGCGTTACGATATCAGTTCCAGAGCGATTCGCCTAATGAGTCCTTGATATTTAGTCGTTTTCAGCCAACATTTAGGATTTTTGAAAATTTCACTTTTTTGTGAAAATATCCACTAAATGAGGGAATAATATGTGTGAGGGTACCCCTAGAGAGTTCCAAATGTGTGTGGGTAGAATATACATCCCACGGGGGTAAAATTGAAAAAAGTTGAAAACATTTTTTCTTGGACTTAGTCATTTTTCCGGCGTTTATAAGATTTTCAGATAGGGAAAATGTTAGTGAGCTTTCTGATTTCAGTTCCAGATCGATTCGCCCAATGAGTCTTTGATATTTAGTCTTTTTCAGCCAATTTTCTGGATTTTTGAAAATTTCATTTTTTTGTGAAAATATCCACTAAATGAGGGAATAATATGTGTGAGGGTACCCCAGGAGAGTTCCAAATGTGTGTGGGTAGAATATATATCCCACGGGGTAAAATTGCAAAAAGTTGAAAAATTTTTTTTTTTGGACTTAGCAATTTTTCCGGCGTTTATCAGACTTTCAGATAGGGGAAATGTCAGTGAGCGTTCCGATTTCAGTTCCAGAGCGATTCGCCCAATGAGTCCTTGATGTTTAATCGTTTTCATCCAATTTTCTGGATTTTTGAAAATTTCACTTTTTTGTAAAAATATCCACTTAATGAGGGAATAATATGTGTTAGGTTACCACAGGAGCGTTCCAAATGTGTGTGGGTAGAATATATATCCCACGGGGTAAAATTGTAAAAAGTTGAAAAATATTTTTTTTTGGACTTAGTCATTTTTCCGGCTTTTATCAGACTTTCCGATAGGGGAAATGTCAATGAGCATTCCGATTTCAGTTCTAGAGCGATTCGCCCAATGAGTCCTTGATATTTAGTCGTTTTCAGCCAATTTTCTGGATTTTTGAAAATTTCACTTTTTTGTGAAAATATCCACTAAATGAGGGAATAATATGTGTGAGGGTACCCCAGGAGAGTTCGAAATGTGTGTGGGTAGAATATATATCCAATGGGGTAAAATTGCAAAAAGTTGAAAAATTTTTTTTTTGGACTTAGTCATTTTTCCGACGTTTATCAGACTTTCAGATAGGGGAAATGTCAGTGAGCGCTCCGATTTCAGTTCCAGAGCGATTCGCCCAATGAGTCCTTGATATTTAGTCATTTTCAGCCAATTTTCTGGATTTTTGAAAATTTCACTTTTTTGTGAAAATATCCACTAAATGAGGAAATAATATGTGTGAGGGTACCCCAGGAGAGTTCCAAATGTTTGTGGGTAGAATATATATCCCACGGGGCAAAATTGCAAAAAGTTGAAAAAATTTTTTTTTTGGACTTAGCAATTTTTCTGGCGTTTATCAGACTTTCAGATAGGGGAAATGTCAGTTAGCGTTCCGATTTCAGTTCCAGAGCGATTCGCCCAATGAGTCATTGATGTTTAGTCGTTTTCAGCCAATTTTATGGATTTTTGAAAATTTCACTTTTTTGTGAAAATATCCACTAAATGAGGGAATAATATGTGTTAGGGTACCCCAGGAGCGTTCCAAATGTGTGTGGGTAGAATATATATCCCACGGGGTAAAATTGCAAAAAGTTGAAAAATTTTTTTTTTGGACTTAGTCATTTTTCCGGCGTTTATCAGACTTTCAGATAGGGGAAATGTCAGTGAGCGTTCCGATTTCAGTTCCAGAGCGATTCGCCCAATGAGTCCTTGATATTTAGTCGTTTTCAGCCAATTTTCTGGATTTTTGAAAATTTCAATTTTTTGTGAAAATATCCACTAAATGAGGGAATAATATGTGTGAGGGTACCCCAGGAGAGTTCCAAATGTGTGTTGGTAGAATATATCCCACGGGGGTAAAAATTGAAAAAAGTTGAAAAAATTTTTTTTTGGACTTAGTCATTTTTCTGGCGTTTATCAGACTTTCAGATAGGGGAAATGTCAGTGAGCGTTCCGATTTCAGTTCCACAGCGATTTGCCCAATGAGTCCTTGATATTTAGTCATTTTCAGCCAATTTTCGAGATTTTTGAAAATTTCACTTTTTTGCGAAAATATCCACTAAATGAGGGAATAATATGTGTGAGGGTACTCCAGGAGAGTTCCAAATGTGTGTGGGTAGAATATATATGCCACGGGGGTAAAATTGCAAAAAGTTTAAAAAATTTTTTTTTGGACTTAGTCATTTTTCCGACGTTTATCAGACTTTCAGATAGGGGAAATGTCAGTGAGCGTTCCGATTTCAGTTCCAGAGCGATTCGCCCAATGAGTCCTTGATATTTAGTCATTTTCAGCCAATTTTCTGGATTTTTGAAAATTTCACTTTTTTGTGAAAATATCCACTAAATGAGGGAATAATATGTGTGAGGGTACCCCAGGAGAGTTCCAAATGTGTGTGGGTAGAATATATATCCCACGGGGTAAAATTGCAAAAAGTTGAAAAATTTTTTTTTTTGGACTTAGCAATTTTTCCGGCGTTTATCAGACTTTCAGATAGGGGAAATGTCAGTTAGCGTTCCGATTTCAGTTCCAGAGCGATTCGCCCAATGAGTCATTGATGTTTAGTCGTTTTCAGCCAATTTTATGGATTTTTGAAAATTTCACTTTTTTGTGAAAATATCCACTAAATGAGGGAATAATATGTGTGAGGGTACCCCAGGAGAGTTCCAAATGTGTGTTGGTAGAATATATATCCCACGGGGGTAAAAATTGAAAAAAGTTGAAAAAATTTTTTTTTGGACTTAGTCATTTTTCTGGCGTTTATCAGACTTTCAGATAGGGGAAATGTCAGTGAGCGTTCCGATTTCAGTTCCACAGCGATTTGCCCAATGAGTCCTTGATATTTAGTCATTTTCAGCCAATTTTCGAGATTTTTGAAAATTTCACTTTTTTGTGAAAATATCCACTAAATGAGGGAATAATATGTGTGAGGGTACTCCAGGAGAGTTCCAAATGTGTGTGGGTAGAATATATATGCCACGGGGGTAAAATTGCAAAAAGTTGAAAAAATTTTTTTTTTGGACTTAGTCATTTTTCCGGCTTTTATCAGACTTTCAGATAGGGGAAATGTCAGTGAGCATTCCGATTTCAGTTCTAGAGCGATTCGCCCAATGAGTCCTTGATATTTAGTCGTTTTCAGCCAATTTTCTGGATTTTTCAAAATTTCACTTTTTTGTGAAAATATCCACTAAATGAGGGAATAATATGTGTGAGGGTACCCCAGGAGAGTTCCAAATGTGTGGGGGTAGAATATATATCCCATGGGGTAAAATTGCAAAAAGTTGAAAAATTTTTTTTTTTGGACTTAGCAATTTTTCCGGCGTTTATCAGACTTTCAGATAGGGAAAATGTCAGTGAGCGTTCCGATTTCAGTTCCAGAGCGATTCGCCCAATGAGTCCTTGATGTTTAATCGTTTTCATCCAATTTTATGGATTTTTGAAAATTTCACTTTTTTGTGAAAATATCCACTTAATGAGGGAATAATATGTGTTAGGTTACCCCAGGAGCGTTCCAAATGTGTGTGGGTAGAATAAATATCCCACGGGGTAAAATTGCAAAAAGTTGAAAAATATTTTTTTTGGACTTAGTCATTTTTCCGACGTTTATCAGACTTTCAGATAGGGGAAATGTCAGTGAGCATTCCGATTTCAGTTCCAGAGCGATTCGCCCAATGAGTCCTTGATATTTAGTCATTTTCAGCCAATTTTCTGGATTTTTGAAAATTTCACTTTTTTGTGAAAATATCCACTAAATGAGGGAATAATTTGTGTGAGGGTACCCCAGGAGAGTTCCAAATGTGTGTGGGTAGAATATATATCCCACGGGGGTAAAATTGCAAAAAGTTGAAAAATTTTTTTTTTTGGACTTAGTCATTTTTCCGGCGTTTGTCAGACTTTCAGATAGGGGAAATGTCAGTGAGCGTTCCGATTTCAGTTCCAGAGTGATTCGCCCAATGAGTCCTTGATATTTAGTCATTTTCAGCCAATTTTCTGGATTTTTGAAAATTTCACTTTTTTGTGAAAATATCCACTAAATGAGGGAATAATATGTGTGAGGATACCCCAGGAGAGTTCCAAATGTGTGTGGGTAGAATATATGTCCTACGGGGTAAAATTGCAAAAAGTTGAAAAATTTTTTTTTTTGGACTTAGTAATTTTTCCGGCGTTTATCAGACTTTCAGATAGGGGAAATGTCAGTGAGCGTTCCGATTTCTGTTCTAGAGCGATTTGCCCAATGAGTCCTTGATGTTTAGTCGTTTTCAGCCAATTTTCTGGATTTTTGAAAATTTCACTTTTTTGTGAAAATATCCACTAAATGAGGGAATAATTTGTGTGAGGGTACCCCAGGAGAGTTCCAAATGTGTGTGGGTAGAATATATATCCCACGGGGGTAAAATTGCAAAAAGTTGAAAAATTTTTTTTTTTGGACTTAGTCATTTTTCCGGCGTTTGTCAGACTTTCAGATAGGGGAAATGTCAGTGAGCGTTCCGATTTCAGTTCCAGAGTGATTCGCCCAATGAGTCCTTGATATTTAGTCATTTTCAGCCAATTTTCTGGATTTTTGAAAATTTCACTTTTTTGTGAAAATATCCACTAAATGAGGGAATAATATGTGTGAGGGAACCCCAGGAGAGTTCCAAATGTTTGTGGGTAGAATATATATCCCACGGGGGTAAAATTGAAAAAAGTTGAAAAATTTTTTTTTTTTGGAGTTAGTCATTTTTCCGGCGTTTATCAGACTTTCAGATAGGGGAAATGTCAGTGAGCCTTCCGATTTCAGTTCCAGAGCGATTCACCCAATGAGTCCTTGATGTTTAGTCGTTTTCAGCCAATTTTCTGGATTTTTGAAAATTTCACTTTTTTGTGAAAATATCCACTAAATGAGGGAATAATATGTGTTAGGGTACCCCAGGAGAGTTCCAAATGTTTGTGGGTAAAATATATATCCCACGGGGGTAAAATTGAAAAAAGTTGAAAATTTTTTTTTTTTTGGACTTAGTCATTTTTCCGACGTTTATCAGACTTTCAGATAGGGGAAATGTCAGTGAGCATTCCGATTTCAGTTCCAGAGCGATTCGCCCAATGAGTCCTTGATATTTAGACTTTTCAGCCAATTTTCTGGATTTTTGAAAATTTCACTTTTTTGTGAAAATATCCACTTAATGAGGGAATAATATGTGTGAGGGTACCCCAGGAGAGTTCCAAATGTGTGTGGGTAGAATATATATCCAACGGGGTAAAATTGCAAAAAGTTGAAAAATTTTTTTTTTGGACTTAGTCATTTTTCCGACGTTTATCAGACTTTCAGATAGCGGAAATGTCAGTGAGCATTCCGATTTCAGTTCCAGAGCGATTCGCCCAATGAGTCCTTTATATTTAGTCGTTTTCAGCCAATTTTCTGGATTTTTGAAAATTTCACTTTTTTGTGAAAATATCCACTAAATGAGGGAATAATATGTGTGAGGGTACCCAGGAGCGTTCCAAATGTGTGTGGGTAGAATATATATCCCACGGGGTAAAATTGCAAAAAGTTGAAAAGTTTTTTTTTTTGGACTTAGTCATTTTTCCGGCGTTTATCAGACTTTCAGATAGGGGAAATGTCAGTGAGCGTTCCGATTTCAGTTCCAGAGTGATTCGCCCAATGAGTCCTTGATGTTTAGTCGTTTTCAGCCAATTTTCTGGATTTTTGAAAATTTCACTTTTTTATGAAAATATCCACTAAATGAGGGAATAATATGTGTGAGGGTACCCCAGGAGAGTTCCAAATGTGTGTGGGTAGAATATATATCCCACGGGGGTAAAATTGCAAAAAGTTTAAAAATTTTTTTTTTTGGACTTAGTCATTTTTCCGGCGTTTATCAGACTTTCAGATAGGGGTAATGTCAGTGAGCGTTCCGATTTCAGTTCCTGAGCGATTCGCCCAATGAGTCCTTGATATTGAGTCGTTTTCAGCCAATTTTCTGGATTTTTGAAAATTTCACTTTTTTGTGAAACTATCCACTAAATGAGGGAATAATATGTGTGAGGGTACCCCAGGAGAGTTCCAAATGTGTGTGGGTAGAATATATATCCCACGGGGGTAAAAATTGAAAAAAGTTGAAAAATTTTTTTTTTGGACTTAGTTATTTTTCCGGCGTTTATCAGACTTTCAGATAGGGGAAATGTCAGTGAGCGTTCCGATTTCAGTTCCACAGCGATTTGCCCAATGAGTCCTTGATATTTAGTCATTTTCAGCCAATTTTCGAGATTTTTGAAAATGTCACTTTTTTGTGAAAATATCCACTAAATGAGGGAATAATATGTGTGAGGGTACCCCAGGAGAGTTCCAAATGTGTGTGGGTAGAATATATATCCTACGGGGTAAAATTGCAAAAAGTTGAAAAATTTTTTTTTTTGGACTTAGTAATTTTTCCGGCGTTTATCAGACTTTCAGATAGGGGAAATGTCAGTGAGCGTTCCGATTTCAGTTCCAGAGCGATTCGCCCAATGAGTCCTTGATGTTTAGTCGTTTTCAGCCAATTTTATGGATTTTTGAAAATTTCACTTTTTTGTGAAAATATCCACTAAATGAGGGAATAATATGTGTGAGGGTACCCCAGGAGAGTTCCAAATGTGTTTGGGTAGAATATATATCCCACGGGGGTAAAATTGCAAAAAGTTGAAAAAATTTTTTTTTTGGACTTAGTCATTTTTCCGGCGTTTATCAAACTTTCAGATAGGGGAAATGTCAGTGAGCGTTCCGATTTTAGTTCCAGAGCGATTTGCCGAATGAGTCCTTGATATTTAGTCATTTTCAGCCAATTTTCGAGATTTTTGAAAATTTCACTTTTTTGTGAAAATATCCACTAAATGAGGGAATAATATGTGTGAGGGTACCCCAGGAGAGTTCCAAATGTGTGTGGGTAGAATGTATATCCCACGGGGGTAAAAAATGAAAAAAGTTGAAAAAATTTTTTTTTGGACTTAGTCATTTTTCTGGCGTTTATCAGACTTTCAGATAGGGAAAATGTCAGTGAGCGTTCCGATTTCAGTTCCAGAGCGATTCGCCCAATGAGTTTTTGATATTTAGTTGTTTTCAGCCAATTTTCTGGATTTTTGAAAATTTCACTTTTTTGTGAAAATATCCACTAAATGAGGGAATAATATGTGTGAGGATACCCCAGGAGAGTTCCAAATGTGTGTGGGTAGAATATATGTCCTACGGGGTAAAATTGCAAAAAGTTGAAAAATTTTTTTTTTTGGACTTAGTAATTTTTCCGGCGTTTATCAGACTTTCAGATAGGGGAAATGTCAGTGAGCGTTCCGATTTCTGTTCCAGAGCGATTTGCCCAATGAGTCCTTGATGTTTAGTCGTTTTCAGCCAATTTTCTGGATTTTTGAAAATTTCACTTTTTTGTGAAAATATCCACTAAATGAGGGAATAATTTGTGTGAGGGTACCCCAGGAGAGTTCCAAATGTGTGTGGGTAGAATATATATCCCACGGGGGTAAAATTGCAAAAAGTTTAAAAAATTTTTTTTTTGGACTTAGTCATTTTTCCGGCTTTTGTCAGACTTTCAGATAGGGGAAATGTCAGTGAGCGTTCCGATTTCAGTTCCAGAGTGATTCGCCCAATGAGTCCTTGATATTTAGTCATTTTCAGCCAATTTTCTGGATTTTTGAAAATTTCACTTTTTTGTGAAAATATCCACTAAATGAGGGAATAATATGTGTGAGGGAACCCCAGGAGAGTTCCAAATGTTTGTGGGTAGAATATATATCCCACGGGGGTAAAATTGAAAAAAGTTGAAAATTTTTTTTTTTTTGGACTTAGTCATTTTTCCGACGTTTATCAGACTTTCAGATAGGGGAAATGTCAGTGAGCATTCCGATTTCAGTTCCAGAGCGATTCGCCCAATGAGTCCTTGATATTTAGACTTTTCAGCCAATTTTCTGGATTTTTGAAAATTTTACTTTTTTGTGAAAATATCCACTAAATGAGGGAATAATATGTGTGAGGGTACCCCAGGAGAGTTCCAAATGTGTGTGGGTAGAATATATATCCAACGGGGTAAAATTGCAAAAAGTTGAAAAATTTTTTTTTTGGACTTAGTCATTTTTCCGACGTTTATCAGACTTTCAGATAGGGGAAATGTCAGTGAGCATTCCGATTTCAGTTCCAGAGCGATTCGCCCAATGAGTCCTTGATATTTAGTCGTTTTCAGCCAATTTTTTGGATTTTTGAAAATTTCACTTTTTTGTGAAAATATCCACTAAATGAGGGAATAATATGTGTGAGGGTACCCAGGAGCGTTCCAAATGTGTGTGGGTAGAATATATATCCCACGGGGTAAAATTGCAAAAAGTTGAAAAGTTTTTTTTTTTGGACTTAGTCATTTTTCCGGCGTTTATCAGACTTTCAGATAGGGGAAATGTCAGTGAGCGTTCCGATTTCAGTTCCAGAGCGATTCGCCCAATGAGTCCTTGATATTTAGTCGTTTTCAGCCAATTTTCTGGATTTTTGAAAATTTCACTTTTTTGTGAAAATATCCACTAAATGAGGGAATAATATGTGTGAGGGTACCCCAGGAGAGTTCCAAATGTGTGTGGGTAGAATATATATCCCACGGGGGTAAAAATTGAAAAAAGTTGAAAAATTTTTTTTTTGGACTTAGTTATTTTTCTGGCGTTTATCAGACTTTCAGATAGGGAAAATGTCAGTGAGCGTTCCGATTTCAGTTCCACAGCGATTTGCCCAATGAGTCCTTGATATTTAGTCATTTTCAGCCAATTTTCTGGATTTTTGAAAATGTCACTTTTTTGTGAAAATATCCACTAAATGAGGGAATAATATGTGTGAGGGTACCCCAGGAGAGTTCCAAATGTGTGTGGGTAGAATATATATCCTACGGGGTAAAATTGCAAAAAGTTGAAAAATTTTTTTTTTTGGACTTAGTAATTTTTCCGGCGTTTATCAGACTTTCAGATAGGGGAAATGTCAGTGAGCGTTCCGATTTCAGTTCCAGAGCGATTCGCCCAATGAGTCCTTGATGTTTAGTCGTTTTCAGCCAATTTTCTGGATTTTTGAAAATTTCACTTTTTTATGAAAATATCCACTAAATGAGGGAATAATATGTGTGAGGGTACCCCAGGAGAGTTCCAAATGTGTGTGGGTAGAATATATATCCCACGGGGGTAAAATTGCAAAAAGTTTAAAAATTTTTTTTTTTGGACTTAGTCATTTTTCCGGCGTTTATCAGACTTTCAGATAGGGGAAATGTCAGTGAGCGTTCCGATTTCAGTTCCAGAGCGATTCGCCCAATGAGTCCTTGATATTGAGTCGTTTTCAGCCAATTTTCTGGATTTTTGAAAATTTCACTTTTTTGTGAAACTATCCACTAAATGAGGGAATAATATGTCTGAGGGTACCCCAGGAGAGTTCCAAATGTGTGTGGGTAGAATGTATATCCCACGGGGGTAAAAAATGAAAAAAGTTGAAAAAATTTTTATTTGGACTTAGTCATTTTTCTGGCGTTTATCAGACTTTCAGATAGGGAAAATGTCAGTGAGCATTCCGATTTTAGTTCCAGAGCGATTCGCCCAATGAGTTTTTGATATTTAGTCGTTTTCAGCCAATTTTCTGGATTTTTGAAAATTTCACTTTTTTGTGAAAATATCCACTAAATGAGGGAATAATATGTGTGAGGGTACCCCAGGAGAGTTCCAAATGTGTGTGGGTAGAATATATATCCCACGGGGTAAAATTGCAAAAAGTTGAAAATTTTTTTTTTTCGGACTTAGCAATTTTTCCGGCGTTTATCAGACTTTCAGATAGGGGAAATGTCAGTGAGCGTTCCGATTTTAGTTCCAGAGCGATTTGCCGAATGAGTCCTTGATATTTAGTCATTTTCAGCCAATTTTCGAGATTTTTGAAAATTTCACTTTTTTGTGAAAATATCCACTAAATGAGGGAATAATATGTGTGAGGGTACCCAGGAGCGTTCCAAATGTGTGTGGGTAGAATATATATCCCACGGGGTAAAATTGCAAAAAGTTGAAAAGTTTTTTTTTTTGGACTTAGTCATTTTTCCGGCGTTTATCAGACTTTCAGATAGGGGAAATGTCAGTGAGCGTTCCGATTTCAGTTCCAGAGCGATTCGCCCAATGAGTCCTTGATATTTAGTCGTTTTCAGCCAATTTTCTGGATTTTGGAAAATTTCACTTTTTTGTGAAAATATCCACTAAATGAGGGAATAATATGTGTGAGGGAACCCCAGGAGAGTTCCAAATGTTTGTGGGTAGAATATATATCCCACGGGGGTAAAATTGAAAAAAGTTGAAAATTTTTTTTTTTTGGAGTTAGTCATTTTTCTGGCGTTTATCAGACTTTCAGATAGGGGAAATGTCAGTGAGCCTTCCGATTTCAGTTCCAGAGCGATTCACCCAATGAGTCCTTGATGTTTAGTCGTTTTCAGCCAATTTTCTGGATTTTTGAAAATTTCACTTTTTTGTGAAAATATCCACTAAATGAGGGAATAATATGTGTTAGGGTACCCCAGGAGAGTTCCAAATGTTTGTGGGTACAATATATATCCCACGGGGGTAAAATTGAAAAAAGTTGAAAATTTTTTTTTTTTTGGACTTAGTCATTTTTCCGACGTTTATCAGACTTTCAGATAGGGGAAATGTCAGTGAGCATTCCGATTTCAGTTCCAGAGCGATTCGCCCAATGAGTCCTTGATATTTAGACTTTTCAGCCAATTTTCTGGATTTTTGAAAATTTTACTTTTTTGTGAAAATATCCACTAAATGAGGGAATAATATGTGTGAGGGTACCCCAGGAGAGTTCCAAATGTGTGTGGGTAGAATATATATCCAACGGGGTAAAATTGCAAAAAGTTGAAAAATTTTTTTTTTGGACTTAGTCATTTTTCCGACGTTTATCAGACTTTCAGATAGGGGAAATGTCAGTGAGCATTCCGATTTCAGTTCCAGAGCGATTCGCCCAATGAGTCCTTGATATTTAGTCGTTTTCAGCCAATTTTCTGGATTTTTGAAAATTTCACTTTTTTGTGAAAATATCCACTAAATGAGGGAATAATATGTGTGAGGGTACCCAGGAGCGTTCCAAATGTGTGTGGGTAGAATATATATCCCACAGGGTAAAATTGCAAAAAGTTGAAAAGTTTTTTTTTTTGGACTTAGTCATTTTTCCGGCGTTTATCAGACTTTCAGATAGGGGAAATGTCAGTGAGCGTTCTGATTTCAGTTCCAGAGCGATTCGCCCAATGAGTCCTTGATATTTAGTCGTTTTCAGCCAATTTTCTGGATTTTTGAAAATTTCACTTTTTTGTGAAAATATCCACTAAATGAGGGAATAATATGTGTGAGGGTACCCCAGGAGAGTTCCAAATGTGTGTGGGTAGAATATATATCCCACGGGGGTAAAAATTGAAAAAAGTTGAAAAATTTTTTTTTTGGACTTAGTTATTTTTCCGGCGTTTATCAGACTTTCAGATAGGGGAAATGTCAGTGAGCGTTCCGATTTCAGTTCCACAGCGATTTGCCCAATGAGTCCTTGATATTTAGTCATTTTCAGCCAATTTTCGAGATTTTTGAAAATGTCACTTTTTTGTGAAAATATCCACTAAATGAGGGAATAATATGTGTGAGGGTACCCCAGGAGAGTTCCAAATGTGTGTGGGTAGAATATATATCCTACGGGGTAAAATTGCAAAAAGTTGAAAAATTTTTTTTTTTGGACTTAGTAATTTTTCCGGCGTTTATCAGACTTTCAGATAGGGGAAATGTCAGTGAGCGTTCCGATTTCAGTTCCAGAGCGATTCGCCCAATGAGTCCTTGATGTTTAGTCGTTTTCAGCCAATTTTATGGATTTTTGAAAATTTCACTTTTTTGTGAAAATATCCACTAAATGAGGGAATAATATGTGTGAGGGTACCCCAGGAGAGTTCCAAATGTGTTTGGGTAGAATATATATCCCACGGGGGTAAAATTGCAAAAAGTTGAAAAAATTTTTTTTTTGGACTTAGTCATTTTTCCGGCGTTTATCAAACTTTCAGATAGGGGAAATGTCAGTGAGCGTTCCGATTTTAGTTCCAGAGCGATTTGCCGAATGAGTCCTTGATATTTAGTCATTTTCAGCCAATTTTCGAGATTTTTGAAAATTTCACTTTTTTGTGAAAATATCCACTAAATGAGGGAATAATATGTG
Organism: Phyllobates terribilis; assembly: GCF_046119375.1. Lineage (NCBI taxonomy): Eukaryota > Metazoa > Chordata > Amphibia > Anura > Dendrobatidae > Phyllobates > Phyllobates terribilis. Next base: position 13,633,013 of record NW_027362775.1, on the reverse strand, counting down.
TGAGGGTACCCCAGGAGAGTTCCAAATGTGTGTGGGTAGAATGTATATCCCACGGGGGTAAAAAATGAAAAAAGTTGAAAAAATTTTTTTTTGGACTTAGTCATTTTTCTGGCGTTTATCAGACTTTCAGATAGGGAAAATGTCAGTGAGCGTTCCGATTTCAGTTCCAGAGCGATTCGCCCAATGAGTTTTTGATATTTAGTTGTTTTCAGCCAATTTTCTGGATTTTTGAAAATTTCACTTTTTTGTGAAAATATCCACTAAATGAGGGAATAATATGTGTGAGGATACCCCAGGAGAGTTCCAAATGTGTGTGGGTAGAATATATGTCCTACGGGGTAAAATTGCAAAAAGTTGAAAAATTTTTTTTTTTGGACTTAGTAATTTTTCCGGCGTTTATCAGACTTTCAGATAGGGGAAATGTCAGTGAGCGTTCCGATTTCTGTTCCAGAGCGATTTGCCCAATGAGTCCTTGATGTTTAGTCGTTTTCAGCCAATTTTCTGGATTTTTGAAAATTTCACTTTTTTGTGAAAATATCCACTAAATGAGGGAATAATTTGTGTGAGGGTACCCCAGGAGAGTTCCAAATGTGTGTGGGTAGAATATATATCCCACGGGGGTAAAATTGCAAAAAGTTTAAAAAATTTTTTTTTTGGACTTAGTCATTTTTCCGGCTTTTGTCAGACTTTCAGATAGGGGAAATGTCAGTGAGCGTTCCGATTTCAGTTCCAGAGTGATTCGCCCAATGAGTCCTTGATATTTAGTCATTTTCAGCCAATTTTCTGGATTTTTGAAAATTTCACTTTTTTGTGAAAATATCCACTAAATGAGGGAATAATATGTGTGAGGGAACCCCAGGAGAGTTCCAAATGTTTGTGGGTAGAATATATATCCCACGGGGGTAAAATTGAAAAAAGTTGAAAATTTTTTTTTTTTTGGAGTTAGTCATTTTTCTGGCGTTTATCAGACTTTCAGATAGGGGAAATGTCAGTGAGCCTTCCGATTTCAGTTCCAGAGCGATTCACCCAATGAGTCCTTGATGTTTAGTCGTTTTCAGCCAATTTTCTGGATTTTTGAAAATTTCACTTTTTTGTGAAAATATCCACTAAATGAGGGAATAATATGTGTTAGGGTACCCCAGGAGAGTTCCAAATGTTTGTGGGTACAATATATATCCCACGGGGGTAAAATTGAAAAAAGTTGAAAATTTTTTTTTTTTTGGACTTAGTCATTTTTCCGACGTTTATCAGACTTTCAGATAGGGGAAATGTCAGTGAGCATTCCGATTTCAGTTCCAGAGCGATTCGCCCAATGAGTCCTTGATATTTAGACTTTTCAGCCAATTTTCTGGATTTTTGAAAATTTTACTTTTTTGTGAAAATATCCACTAAATGAGGGAATAATATGTGTGAGGGTACCCCAGGAGAGTTCCAAATGTGTGTGGGTAGAATATATATCCAACGGGGTAAAATTGCAAAAAGTTGAAAAATTTTTTTTTTGGACTTAGTCATTTTTCCGACGTTTATCAGACTTTCAGATAGGGGAAATGTCAGTGAGCATTCCGATTTCAGTTCCAGAGCGATTCGCCCAATGAGTCCTTGATATTTAGTCGTTTTCAGCCAATTTTTTGGATTTTTGAAAATTTCACTTTTTTGTGAAAATATCCACTAAATGAGGGAATAATATGTGTGAGGGTACCCAGGAGCGTTCCAAATGTGTGTGGGTAGAATATATATCCCACGGGGTAAAATTGCAAAAAGTTGAAAAGTTTTTTTTTTTGGACTTAGTCATTTTTCCGGCGTTTATCAGACTTTCAGATAGGGGAAATGTCAGTGAGCGTTCCGATTTCAGTTCCAGAGCGATTCGCCCAATGAGTCCTTGATATTTAGTCGTTTTCAGCCAATTTTCTGGATTTTTGAAAATTTCACTTTTTTGTGAAAATATCCACTAAATGAGGGAATAATATGTGTGAGGGTACCCCAGGAGAGTTCCAAATGTGTGTGGGTAGAATATATATCCCACGGGGGTAAAAATTGAAAAAAGTTGAAAAATTTTTTTTTTGGACTTAGTTATTTTTCTGGCGTTTATCAGACTTTCAGATAGGGAAAATGTCAGTGAGCGTTCCGATTTCAGTTCCACAGCGATTTGCCCAATGAGTCCTTGATATTTAGTCATTTTCAGCCAATTTTCTGGATTTTTGAAAATGTCACTTTTTTGTGAAAATATCCACTAAATGAGGGAATAATATGTGTGAGGGTACCCCAGGAGAGTTCCAAATGTGTGTGGGTAGAATATATATCCTACGGGGTAAAATTGCAAAAAGTTGAAAAATTTTTTTTTTTGGACTTAGTAATTTTTCCGGCGTTTATCAGACTTTCAGATAGGGGAAATGTCAGTGAGCGTTCCGATTTCAGTTCCAGAGCGATTCGCCCAATGAGTCCTTGATGTTTAGTCGTTTTCAGCCAATTTTCTGGATTTTTGAAAATTTCACTTTTTTATGAAAATATCCACTAAATGAGGGAATAATATGTGTGAGGGTACCCCAGGAGAGTTCCAAATGTGTGTGGGTAGAATATATATCCCACGGGGGTAAAATTGCAAAAAGTTTAAAAATTTTTTTTTTTGGACTTAGTCATTTTTCCGGCGTTTATCAGACTTTCAGATAGGGGAAATGTCAGTGAGCGTTCCGATTTCAGTTCCAGAGCGATTCGCCCAATGAGTCCTTGATATTGAGTCGTTTTCAGCCAATTTTCTGGATTTTTGAAAATTTCACTTTTTTGTGAAACTATCCACTAAATGAGGGAATAATATGTCTGAGGGTACCCCAGGAGAGTTCCAAATGTGTGTGGGTAGAATGTATATCCCACGGGGGTAAAAAATGAAAAAAGTTGAAAAAATTTTTATTTGGACTTAGTCATTTTTCTGGCGTTTATCAGACTTTCAGATAGGGAAAATGTCAGTGAGCATTCCGATTTTAGTTCCAGAGCGATTCGCCCAATGAGTTTTTGATATTTAGTCGTTTTCAGCCAATTTTCTGGATTTTTGAAAATTTCACTTTTTTGTGAAAATATCCACTAAATGAGGGAATAATATGTGTGAGGGTACCCCAGGAGAGTTCCAAATGTGTGTGGGTAGAATATATATCCCACGGGGTAAAATTGCAAAAAGTTGAAAATTTTTTTTTTTCGGACTTAGCAATTTTTCCGGCGTTTATCAGACTTTCAGATAGGGGAAATGTCAGTGAGCGTTCCGATTTCAGTTCCACAGCGATTTGCCCAATGAGTCCTTGATATTTAGTCATTTTCAGCCAATTTTCGAGATTTTTGAAAATGTCACTTTTTTGTGAAAATATCCACTAAATGAGGGAATAATATGTGTTAGGGTACCCCAGGAGAGTTCCAGATGTGTGTGGGTAGAATATATATCCCACGGGGTAAAATTGCAAAAAGTTGAAATTTTTTTTTTTTCGGACTTAGCAATTTTTCCGGCGTTTATCAGACTTTCAGATAGGGGAAATTTCAGTGAGCGTTCCGATTTCAGTTCCAGAGTGATTCGCCCAATGAGTCCTTGATGTTAAGTCGTTTTCAGCCAATTTTATGGATTTTTGAAAATTTCACTTTTTTGTGAAAATATCCACTAAATGAGGGATCAATATGTGTTAGGGTACCCCAGGAGCGTTCCAAATGTGTGTGGGTAGAATATATATCCCACGGGGTAAAATTGCAAAAAGTTGAAAAATATTTTTTTTTGGACTTAGTCATTTTTCCGACGTTTATCAGACTTTCAGATAGGGGAAATGTCAGTGAGCATTCCGATTTCAGTTCCAGAGCGATTCGCCCAATGAGTCCTTGATATTTAGTCGTTTTCAGCCAATTTTCTGGATTTTTGAAAATTTCACTTTTTTGTGAAAATATCCACTAAATGAGGGAATAATATGTGTTAGGGTACCCCAGGAGAGTTCCAAATGTTTGTGGGTAGAATATATATCCCTCGGGGGTAAAATTGAAAAAAGTTGAAAATTATTATTTTTTTGGAATTAGTCATTTTTCCGGCTTTTATCAGACTTTCAGATAGGGGAAATGTCAGTGAGCATTCCGATTTCAGTTCCAGAGCGATTCGCCCAATGAGTCCTTGATGTTTAGTCGTTTTCAGCCAATTTTCTGGATTTTTGAAAATTTCACTTTTTTGTGAAAATATCCACTAAATGAGGGATCAATATGTGTTAGGGTACCCCAGGAGCGTTCCAAATGTGTGTGGGTAGAATATATATCCCACGGGGTAAAATTGCAAAAAGTTGAAAAATATTTTTTTTTGGACTTAGTCATTTTTCCGACGTTTATCAGACTTTCAGATAGGGGAAATGTCAGTGAGCATTCCGATTTCAGTTCCAGAGCGATTCGCCCAATGAGTCCTTGATATTTAGTCGTTTTCAGCCAATTTTCTGGATTTTTGAAAATTTCACTTTTTTGTGAAAATATCCACTAAATGAGGGAATAATATGTGTTAGGGTACCCCAGGAGAGTTCCAAATGTTTGTGGGTAGAATATATATCCCTCGGGGGTAAAATTGAAAAAAGTTGAAAATTATTATTTTTTTGGAATTAGTCATTTTTCCGGCTTTTATCAGACTTTCAGATAGGGGAAATGTCAGTGAGCATTCCGATTTCAGTTCCAGAGCGATTCGCCCAATGAGTCCTTGATGTTTAGTCGTTTTCAGCCAATTTTCTGGATTTTTGAAAATTTCACTTTTTTGTGAAAATATCCACTAAATGAGGGAATAATATGTGTTAGTGTACCCCAGGAGCGTTCCAAATGTGTGTGGGTAGAATATATATCCCACGGGGTAAAATTGCAAAAAGTTGAAAAATATTTTTTTTTGGACTTAGTCATTTTTCTGGCGTTTATCAGACTTTCAGATAGGTAAAATGTCAGTGAGCATTCCGATTTCAGTTCCAGAGCGATTCGCCCAATGAGTTTTTGATATTTAGTTGTTTTCAGCCAATTTTCTGGATTTCTGAAAATTTCACTTTTTTGTGAAAATATCCAAATAATATGTGTGAGGGTACCCCAGGAGAGTTCCAAATGTGTTTGGGTAGAATATATATCCCACGGGGGTAAAATTGCAAAAAGTTGAAAAATTTTTTTTTTTGGACTTAGTCATTTTTCCGGCGTTTATCAGACTTTCAGATAGGGGAAATGTCAGTGAGTGTTCCGATTTCAGTTCCAGAGCGATTCGCCCAATGAGTCCTTGATATTTAGTCGTTTTCAGCCAATTTTCTGGATTTTTGAAAATTTCACTTTTTTGTGAAAATATCCACTAAATGAGGGAATAATATGTGTGAGGGTACCCCAGGAGAGTTCCAAATGTGTGTGGGTAGAATATATATCCCACGGGGGTAAAAATTGAAAAAAGTTGAAAAATTTTTTTTTTGGACTTAGTTATTTTTCTGGCGTTTATCAGACTTTCAGATAGGGAAAATGTCAGTGAGCGTTCCGATTTCAGTTCCACAGCGATTTGCCCAATGAGTCCTTGATATTTAGTCATTTTCAGCCAATTTTCTGGATTTTTGAAAATGTCACTTTTTTGTGAAAATATCCACTAAATGAGGGAATAATATGTGTGAGGGTACCCCAGGAGAGTTCCAAATGTGTGTGGGTAGAATATATATCCTACGGGGTAAAATTGCAAAAAGTTGAAAAATTTTTTTTTTTGGACTTAGTAATTTTTCCGGCGTTTATCAGACTTTCAGATAGGGGAAATGTCAGTGAGCGTTCCGATTTCAGTTCCAGAGCGATTCGCCCAATGAGTCCTTGATGTTTAGTCGTTTTCAGCCAATTTTCTGGATTTTTGAAAATTTCACTTTTTTATGAAAATATCCACTAAATGAGGGAATAATATGTGTGAGGGTACCCCAGGAGAGTTCCAAATGTGTGTGGGTAGAATATATATCCCACGGGGGTAAAATTGCAAAAAGTTTAAAAATTTTTTTTTTTGGACTTAGTCATTTTTCCGGCGTTTATCAGACTTTCAGATAGGGGAAATGTCAGTGAGCGTTCCGATTTCAGTTCCAGAGCGATTCGCCCAATGAGTCCTTGATATTGAGTCGTTTTCAGCCAATTTTCTGGATTTTTGAAAATTTCACTTTTTTGTGAAACTATCCACTAAATGAGGGAATAATATGTCTGAGGGTACCCCAGGAGAGTTCCAAATGTGTGTGGGTAGAATGTATATCCCACGGGGGTAAAAAATGAAAAAAGTTGAAAAAATTTTTATTTGGACTTAGTCATTTTTCTGGCGTTTATCAGACTTTCAGATAGGGAAAATGTCAGTGAGCATTCCGATTTTAGTTCCAGAGCGATTCGCCCAATGAGTTTTTGATATTTAGTCGTTTTCAGCCAATTTTCTGGATTTTTGAAAATTTCACTTTTTTGTGAAAATATCCACTAAATGAGGGAATAATATGTGTGAGGGTACCCCAGGAGAGTTCCAAATGTGTGTGGGTAGAATATATATCCCACGGGGTAAAATTGCAAAAAGTTGAAAATTTTTTTTTTTCGGACTTAGCAATTTTTCCGGCGTTTATCAGACTTTCAGATAGGGGAAATGTCAGTGAGCGTTCCGATTTCAGTTCCACAGCGATTTGCCCAATGAGTCCTTGATATTTAGTCATTTTCAGCCAATTTTCGAGATTTTTGAAAATGTCACTTTTTTGTGAAAATATCCACTAAATGAGGGAATAATATGTGTTAGGGTACCCCAGGAGAGTTCCAGATGTGTGTGGGTAGAATATATATCCCACGGGGTAAAATTGCAAAAAGTTGAAATTTTTTTTTTTTCGGACTTAGCAATTTTTCCGGCGTTTATCAGACTTTCAGATAGGGGAAATTTCAGTGAGCGTTCCGATTTCAGTTCCAGAGTGATTCGCCCAATGAGTCCTTGATGTTAAGTCGTTTTCAGCCAATTTTATGGATTTTTGAAAATTTCACTTTTTTGTGAAAATATCCACTAAATGAGGGATCAATATGTGTTAGGGTACCCCAGGAGCGTTCCAAATGTGTGTGGGTAGAATATATATCCCACGGGGTAAAATTGCAAAAAGTTGAAAAATATTTTTTTTTGGACTTAGTCATTTTTCCGACGTTTATCAGACTTTCAGATAGGGGAAATGTCAGTGAGCATTCCGATTTCAGTTCCAGAGCGATTCGCCCAATGAGTCCTTGATATTTAGTCGTTTTCAGCCAATTTTCTGGATTTTTGAAAATTTCACTTTTTTGTGAAAATATCCACTAAATGAGGGAATAATATGTGTTAGGGTACCCCAGGAGAGTTCCAAATGTTTGTGGGTAGAATATATATCCCTCGGGGGTAAAATTGAAAAAAGTTGAAAATTATTATTTTTTTGGAATTAGTCATTTTTCCGGCTTTTATCAGACTTTCAGATAGGGGAAATGTCAGTGAGCATTCCGATTTCAGTTCCAGAGCGATTCGCCCAATGAGTCCTTGATGTTTAGTCGTTTTCAGCCAATTTTCTGGATTTTTGAAAATTTCACTTTTTTGTGAAAATATCCACTAAATGAGGGATCAATATGTGTTAGGGTACCCCAGGAGCGTTCCAAATGTGTGTGGGTAGAATATATATCCCACGGGGTAAAATTGCAAAAAGTTGAAAAATATTTTTTTTTGGACTTAGTCATTTTTCCGACGTTTATCAGACTTTCAGATAGGGGAAATGTCAGTGAGCATTCCGATTTCAGTTCCAGAGCGATTCGCCCAATGAGTCCTTGATATTTAGTCGTTTTCAGCCAATTTTCTGGATTTTTGAAAATTTCACTTTTTTGTGAAAATATCCACTAAATGAGGGAATAATATGTGTTAGGGTACCCCAGGAGAGTTCCAAATGTTTGTGGGTAGAATATATATCCCTCGGGGGTAAAATTGAAAAAAGTTGAAAATTATTATTTTTTTGGAATTAGTCATTTTTCCGGCTTTTATCAGACTTTCAGATAGGGGAAATGTCAGTGAGCATTCCGATTTCAGTTCCAGAGCGATTCGCCCAATGAGTCCTTGATGTTTAGTCGTTTTCAGCCAATTTTCTGGATTTTTGAAAATTTCACTTTTTTGTGAAAATATCCACTAAATGAGGGAATAATATGTGTTAGTGTACCCCAGGAGCGTTCCAAATGTGTGTGGGTAGAATATATATCCCACGGGGTAAAATTGCAAAAAGTTGAAAAATATTTTTTTTTGGACTTAGTCATTTTTCTGGCGTTTATCAGACTTTCAGATAGGTAAAATGTCAGTGAGCATTCCGATTTCAGTTCCAGAGCGATTCGCCCAATGAGTTTTTGATATTTAGTTGTTTTCAGCCAATTTTCTGGATTTCTGAAAATTTCACTTTTTTGTGAAAATATCCAAATAATATGTGTGAGGGTACCCCAGGAGAGTTCCAAATGTGTTTGGGTAGAATATATATCCCACGGGGGTAAAATTGCAAAAAGTTGAAAAATTTTTTTTTTTGGACTTAGTCATTTTTCCGGCGTTTATCAGACTTTCAGATAGGGGAAATGTCAGTGAGTGTTCCGATTTCAGTTCCAGAGCGATTCGCCCAATGAGTCCTTGATATTTAGTCATTTTCAGCCAATTTTCTGGATTTTTGAAAATTTCACTTTTTTGTGAAAATATCCACTAAATGAGGGAATAATATGTGTGAGGGTACCCCAGGAGAGTTCCAAATGTGTGGGGGTAGAATATATATCCCATGGGGTAAAATTGCAAAAAGTTGAAAAATTTTTTTTTTTGGACTTAGCAATTTTTCCGGCGTTTATCAGACTTTCAGATAGGGAAAATGTCAGTGAGCGTTCCGATTTCAGTTCCAGAGCGATTCGCCCAATGAGTCCTTGATGTTTAATCGTTTTCATCCAATTTTATGGATTTTTGAAAATTTCACTTTTTTGTGAAAATATCCACTTAATGAGGGAATAATATGTGTTAGGTTACCCCAGGAGCGTTCCAAATGTGTGTGGGTAGAATAAATATCCCACGGGGTAAAATTGCAAAAAGTTGAAAAATATTTTTTTTGGACTTAGTCATTTTTCCGACGTTTATCAGACTTTCAGATAGGGGAAATGTCAGTGAGCATTCCGATTTCAGTTCCAGAGCGATTCGCCCAATGAGTCCTTGATATTTAGTCATTTTCAGCCAATTTTCTGAATTTTTGAAAATTTCACTTTTTTGTGAAAATATCCACTAAATGAGGGAATAATTTGTGTGAGGGTACCCCAGGAGAGTTCCAAATGTGTGTGGGTAGAATATATATCCCACGGGGGTAAAATTGCAAAAAGTTGAAAAATTTTTTTTTTTGGACTTAGTCATTTTTCCGGCGTTTGTCAGACTTTCAGATAGGGGAAATGTCAGTGAGCGTTCCGATTTCAGTTCCAGAGTGATTCGCCCAATGAGTCCTTGATATTTAGTCATTTTCAGCCAATTTTCTGGATTTTTGAAAATTTCACTTTTTTGTGAAAATATCCACTAAATGAGGGAATAATATGTGTGAGGGTCCCCCAGTAGAGTTCCAAATGTGTGTGGGTAGAATATATATCCCACGGGGTAAAATTGCAAAAAGTTGAAAAATTTTTTTTTGGACTTAGTCATTTTTCTGGCGTTTATCAGACTTTCAGATAGGGAAAATGTCAGTGAGCATTCCGATTTCAGTTCCAGAGCGATTCACCCAATGAGTCCTTGATGTTTAGTCGTTTTCAGCCAATTTTCTGGATTTTTGAAAATTTCACTTTTTTGTGAAAATATCCACTAAATGAGGGAATAATATGTGTTAGGGTACCCCAGGAGAGTTCCAAATGTTTGTGGGTAGAATATATATCCCACGGGGGTAAAATTGAAAAAAGTTGAAAATTTTTTTTTTTTTGGACTTAGTCATTTTTCCGACGTTTATCAGACTTTCAGATAGGGGAAATGTCAGTGAGCATTCCGATTTCAGTTCCAGAGCGATTCGCCCAATGAGTCCTTGATATTTAGACTTTTCAGCCAATTTTCTGGATTTTTGAAAATTTCACTTTTTTGTGAAAATATCCACTAAATGAGGGAATAATATGTGTGAGGGTACCCCAGGAGAGTTCCAAATGTGTGTGGGTAGAATATATATCCAACGGGGTAAAATTGCAAAAAGTTGAAAAATCTTTTTTTTGGACTTAGTCATTTTTCCGACGTTTATCAGACTTTCAGATAGGGGAAATGTCAGTGAGCATTCCGATTTCAGTTCCAGAGCGATTCGCCCAATGAGTCCTTTATATTTAGTCGTTTTCAGCCAATTTTCTGGATTTTTGAAAATTTCACTTTTTTGTGAAAATATCCACTAAATGAGGGAATAATATGTGTGAGGGTACCCAGGAGCGTTCCAAATGTGTGTGGGTAGAATATATATCCCACGGGGTAAAATTGCAAAAAGTTGAAAAGTTTTTTTTTTTGGACTTAGTCATTTTTCCGGCGTTTATCAGACTTTCAGATAGGGGAAATGTCAGTGAGCGTTCCGATTTCAGTTCCAGAGTGATTCGCCCAATGAGTCCTTGATGTTTAGTCGTTTTCAGCCAATTTTCTGGATTTTTGAAAATTTCACTTTTTTATGAAAATATCCACTAAATGAGGGAATAATATGTGTGAGGGTACCCCAGGAGAGTTCCAAATGTGTGTGGGTAGAATATATATCCCACGGGGGTAAAATTGCAAAAAGTTTAAAAATTTTTTTTTTTGGACTTAGTCATTTTTCCGGCGTTTATCAGACTTTCAGATAGGGGTAATGTCAGTGAGCGTTCCGATTTCAGTTCCTGAGCGATTCGCCCAATGAGTCCTTGATATTGAGTCGTTTTCAGCCAATTTTCTGGATTTTTGAAAATTTCACTTTTTTGTGAAACTATCCACTAAATGAGGGAATAATATGTGTGAGGGTACCCCAGGAGAGTTCCAAATGTGTGTGGGTAGAATGTATATCCCACGGGGGTAAAAAATGAAAAAAGTTGAAAAAATTTTTATTTGGACTTAGTCATTTTTCTGGCGTTTATCAGACATTCAGATAGGGAAAATGTCAGTGAGGATTCCGATTTCAGTTCCAGAGCGATTCGCCCAATGAGTTTTTGATATTTAGTCGTTTTCAGCCAATTTTCTGGATTTTTGAAAATTTCACTTTTTTGTGAAAATATCCACTAAATGAGGGAATAATATGTGTGAGGGTACCCCAGGAGAGTTCCAAATGTGTGTGGGTAGAATATATATCCCACGGGGTAAAATTGCAAAAAGTTCAAAAAATTTTTTTTTCGGACTTAGCAATTTTTCCGGCGTTTATCAGACTTTCAGATAGGGGAAATGTCAGTGAGCGTTCTGATTTTAGTTCCAGAGCGATTTGCCGAATGAGTCCTTGATATTTAGTCATTTTCAGCCAATTTTCGAGATTTTTGAAAATTTCACTTTTTTGTGAAAATATCCACTAAATGAGGGAATAATATGTGTGAGGGTACCCCAGGAGAGTTCCAAATGTGTGTGGGTAGAATATATATCCTACGGGGTAAAATTGCAAAAAGTTGAAAAATTTTTTTTTTGGACTTAGTCATTTTTCCGACGTTTATCAGACTTTCAGATACGGGAAATGTCAGTGAGCATTCCGATTTCAGTTCCAGAGCGATTCGCCCAATGAGTCCTTGATATTTAGTCGTTTTCAGCCAATTTTCTGGATTTTTGAAAATTTCACTTTTTTGTGAAAATATCCACTAAATGAGGGAATAATATGTGTGAGGGTACCCAGGAGCGTTCCAAATGTGTGTGGGTAGAATATATATCCCACGGGGTAAAATTGCAAAAAGTTGAAAAATTTTTTTTTTGGACTTAGTCATTTTTCCGACGTTTATCAGACTTTCAGATAGGGGAAATGTCAGTGAGCATTCCGATTTCAGTTCCAGAGCGATTCGCCCAATGAGTCCTTGATATTTAGTCGTTTTCAGCCAATTTTCTGGATTTTTGAAAATTTCACTTTTTTGTGAAAATATCCACTAAATGAGGGAATAATATGTGTGAGGGTACCCAGGAGCGTTCCAAATGTGTGTGGGTAGAATATATATCCCACAGGGTAAAATTGCAAAAAGTTGAAAAGTTTTTTTTTTTGGACTTAGTCATTTTTCCGGCGTTTATCAGACTTTCAGATAGGGGAAATGTCAGTGAGCGTTCTGATTTCAGTTCCAGAGCGATTCGCCCAATGAGTCCTTGATATTTAGTCGTTTTCAGCCAATTTTCTGGATTTTTGAAAATTTCACTTTTTTGTGAAAATATCCACTAAATGAGGGAATAATATGTGTGAGGGTACCCCAGGAGAGTTCCAAATGTGTGTGGGTAGAATATATATCCCACGGGGGTAAAAATTGAAAAAAGTTGAAAAATTTTTTTTTTGGACTTAGTTATTTTTCCGGCGTTTATCAGACTTTCAGATAGGGGAAATGTCAGTGAGCGTTCCGATTTCAGTTCCACAGCGATTTGCCCAATGAGTCCTTGATATTTAGTCATTTTCAGCCAATTTTCGAGATTTTTGAAAATGTCACTTTTTTGTGAAAATATCCACTAAATGAGGGAATAATATGTGTGAGGGTACCCCAGGAGAGTTCCAAATGTGTGTGGGTAGAATATATATCCTACGGGGTAAAATTGCAAAAAGTTGAAAAATTTTTTTTTTTGGACTTAGTAATTTTTCCGGCGTTTATCAGACTTTCAGATAGGGGAAATGTCAGTGAGCGTTCCGATTTCAGTTCCAGAGCGATTCGCCCAATGAGTCCTTGATGTTTAGTCGTTTTCAGCCAATTTTATGGATTTTTGAAAATTTCACTTTTTTGTGAAAATATCCACTAAATGAGGGAATAATATGTGTGAGGGTACCCCAGGAGAGTTCCAAATGTGTTTGGGTAGAATATATATCCCACGGGGGTAAAATTGCAAAAAGTTGAAAAAATTTTTTTTTGGACTTAGTCATTTTTCCGGCGTTTATCAAACTTTCAGATAGGGGAAATGTCAGTGAGCGTTCCGATTTTAGTTCCAGAGCGATTTGCCGAATGAGTCCTTGATATTTAGTCATTTTCAGCCAATTTTCGAGATTTTTGAAAATTTCACTTTTTTGTGAAAATATCCACTAAATGAGGGAATAATATGTGTGAGGGTACCCCAGGAGAGTTCCAAATGTGTGTGGGTAGAATGTATATCCCACGGGGGTAAAAAATGAAAAAAGTTGAAAAAAATTTTTTTTGGACTTAGTCATTTTTCTGGCGTTTATCAGACTTTCAGATAGGGAAAATGTCAGTGAGCGTTCCGATTTCAGTTCCAGAGCGATTCGCCCAATGAGTTTTTGATATTTAGTTGTTTTCAGCCAATTTTCTGGATTTTTGAAAATTTCACTTTTTTGTGAAAATATCCACTAAATGAGGGAATAATATGTGTGAGGATACCCCAGGAGAGTTCCAAATGTGTGTGGGTAGAATATATGTCCTACGGGGTAAAATTGCAAAAAGTTGAAAAATTTTTTTTTTTGGACTTAGTAATTTTTCCGGCGTTTATCAGACTTTCAGATAGGGGAAATGTCAGTGAGCGTTCCGATTTCTGTTCCAGAGCGATTTGCCCAATGAGTCCTTGATGTTTAGTCGTTTTCAGCCAATTTTCTGGATTTTTGAAAATTTCACTTTTTTGTGAAAATATCCACTAAATGAGGGAATAATTTGTGTGAGGGTACCCCAGGAGAGTTCCAAATGTGTGTGGGTAGAATATATATCCCACGGGGGTAAAATTGCAAAAAGTTTAAAAAATTTTTTTTTTGGACTTAGTCATTTTTCCGGCTTTTGTCAGACTTTCAGATAGGGGAAATGTCAGTGAGCGTTCCGATTTCAGTTCCAGAGTGATTCGCCCAATGAGTCCTTGATATTTAGTCATTTTCAGCCAATTTTCTGGATTTTTGAAAATTTCACTTTTTTGTGAAAATATCCACTAAATGAGGGAATAATATGTGTGAGGGAACCCCAGGAGAGTTCCAAATGTTTGTGGGTAGAATATATATCCCACGGGGGTAAAATTGAAAAAAGTTGAAAATTTTTTTTTTTTTGGAGTTAGTCATTTTTCTGGCGTTTATCAGACTTTCAGATAGGGGAAATGTCAGTGAGCCTTCCGATTTCAGTTCCAGAGCGATTCACCCAATGAGTCCTTGATGTTTAGTCGTTTTCAGCCAATTTTCTGGATTTTTGAAAATTTCACTTTTTTGTGAAAATATCCACTAAATGAGGGAATAATATGTGTGAGGGTACCCCAGGAGAGTTCCAAATGTGTGTGGGTAGAATATATATCCCACGGGGGTAAAATTGCAAAAAGTTTAAAAATTTTTTTTTTTGGACTTAGTCATTTTTCCGGCGTTTATCAGACTTTCAGATAGGGGAAATGTCAGTGAGCGTTCCGATTTCAGTTCCAGAGCGATTCGCCCAATGAGTCCTTGATATTGAGTCGTTTTCAGCCAATTTTCTGGATTTTTGAAAATTTCACTTTTTTGTGAAACTATCCACTAAATGAGGGAATAATATGTCTGAGGGTACCCCAGGAGAGTTCCAAATGTGTGTGGGTAGAATGTATATCCCACGGGGGTAAAAAATGAAAAAAGTTGAAAAAATTTTTATTTGGACTTAGTCATTTTTCTGGCGTTTATCAGACTTTCAGATAGGGAAAATGTCAGTGAGCATTCCGATTTCAGTTCCAGAGCGATTCGCCCAATGAGTTTTTGATATTTAGTCGTTTTCAGCCAATTTTCTGGATTTTTGAAAATTTCACTTTTTTGTGAAAATATCCACTAAATGAGGGAATAATATGTGTGAGGGTACCCCAGGAGAGTTCCAAATGTGTGTGGGTAGAATATATATCCCACGGGGTAAAATTGCAAAAAGTTGAAAATTTTTTTTTTTCGGACTTAGCAATTTTTCCGGCGTTTATCAGACTTTCAGATAGGGGAAATGTCAGTGAGCGTTCCGATTTTAGTTCCAGAGCGATTTGCCGAATGAGTCCTTGATATTTAGTCATTTTCAGCCAATTTTCGAGATTTTTGAAAATTTCACTTTTTTGTGAAAATATCCACTAAATGAGGGAATAATATGTGTGAGGGTACCCCAGGAGAGTTCCAAATGTGTGTGGGTAGAATATATATCCTACGGGGTAAAATTGCAAAAAGTTGAAAAATTTTTTTTTTGGACTTAGTCATTTTTCCGACGTTTATCAGACTTTCAGATAGGGGAAATGTCAGTGAGCATTCCGATTTCAGTTCCAGAGCGATTCGCCCAATGAGTCTTTGATATTTAGTCGTTTTCAGCCAATTTTCTGGATTTTTGAAAATTTCACTTTTTTGTGAAAATATCCACTAAATGAGGGAATAATATGTGTGAGGGTACCCAGGAGCGTTCCAAATGTGTGTGGGTAGAATATATATCCCACGGGGTAAAATTGCAAAAAGTTGAAAAGTTTTTTTTTTTGGACTTAGTCATTTTTCCGGCGTTTATCAGACTTTCAGATAGGGGAAATGTCAGTGAGCGTTCCGATTTCAGTTCCAGAGCGATTCGCCCAATGAGTCCTTGATATTTAGTCGTTTTCAGCCAATTTTCTGGATTTTTGAAAATTTCACTTTTTTGTGAAAATATCCACTAAATGAGGGAATAATATGTGTGAGGGAACCCCAGGAGAGTTCCAAATGTTTGTGGGTAGAATATATATCCCACGGGGGTAAAATTGAAAAAAGTTGAAAATTTTTTTTTTTTGGAGTTAGTCATTTTTCTGGCGTTTATCAGACTTTCAGATAGGGGAAATGTCAGTGAGCCTTCCGATTTCAGTTCCAGAGCGATTCACCCAATGAGTCCTTGATGTTTAGTCGTTTTCAGCCAATTTTCTGGATTTTTGAAAATTTCACTTTTTTGTGAAAATATCCACTAAATGAGGGAATAATATGTGTTAGGGTACCCCAGGAGAGTTCCAAATGTTTGTGGGTACAATATATATCCCACGGGGGTAAAATTGAAAAAAGTTGAAAATTTTTTTTTTTTTGGACTTAATCCACTAAATGAGGGAATAATATGTGTGAGGGTACCACAGGAGAGTTCCAAATGTTTGTGGGTAGAATATATATCCCACGGGGGTAAAATTGAAAAGAGTTAAAAAATTTTTTTTTTTTTGGACTTAGTCATTTTTCCGGCGTTTAGCAGACTTTCAGATAGGGGAAATGTCAGTGAGCGTTCCGATTTCAGTTCCAGAGCGATTTGCCCAATGAGTCCTTGATGTTTAGTCGTTTTCAGCCAATTTTCTGGATTTTTGAAAATTTCACTTTTTTGTGAAAATATCCACTAAATGAGGGATCAATATGTGTTAGGGTACCCCAGGAGCGTTCCAAATGTGTGTGGGTAGAATATATATCCCACGGGGTAAAATTGCAAAAAGTTGAAAAAATTTTTTTTTTGGACTTAGTCATTTTTCCGACGTTTATCAGACTTTCAGATAGGGGAAATGTCAGTGAGCATTCCGATTTCAGTTCCAGAGCGATTCGCCCAATGAGTCCTTGATATTTAGTCGTTTTCAGCCAATTTTCTGGATTTTTGAAAATTTCACTTTTTTGTGAAAATATCCACTAAATGAGGGAATAATATGTGTTAGGGTACCCCAGGAGAGTTCCAAATGTTTGTGGGTAGAATATATATCCCTCGGGGGTAAAATTGAAAAAAGTTGAAAATTATTATTTTTTTGGAATTAGTCATTTTTCCGGCGTTTATCAGACTTTCAGACAGGGGAAATGTCAGTGAGCATTCCGATTTCAGTTCCAGAGCGATTCACCCAATGAGTCCTTGATGTTTAGTCGTTTTCAGCCAATTTTCTGGATTTTTGAAAATTTCACTTTTTTGTGAAAATATCCACTAAATGAGGGAATAATATGTGTTAGTGTACCCCAGGAGCGTTCCAAATGTGTGTGGGTAGAATATATATCCCACGGGGTAAAATTGCAAAAAGTTGAAAAATATTTTTTTTTGGACTTAGTCATTTTTCTGGCGTTTATCAGACTTTCAGATAGGTAAAATGTCAGTGAGCATTCCGATTTCAGTTCCAGAGCGATTCGCCCAATGAGTTTTTGATATTTAGTTGTTTTCAGCCAATTTTCTGGATTTCTGAAAATTTCACTTTTTTGTGAAAATATCCAAATAATATGTGTGAGGGTACCCCAGGAGAGTTCCAAATGTGTTTGGGTAGAATATATATCCCACGGGGGTAAAATTGCAAAAAGTTGAAAAATTTTTTTTTTTGGACTTAGTCATTTTTCCGGCGTTTATCAGACTTTCAGATAGGGGAAATGTCAGTGAGTGTTCCGATTTCAGTTCCAGAGCGATTCGCCCAATGAGTGCTTGATATTTAGTCGTTTTCAGCCAATTTTCTGGATTTTTGAAAATTTCACTTTTTTGTGAAAATATCCACTAAAGGAGGGAATAATATGTGTGAGGGTACCCCAGGAGAGTTCCAAATGTTTGTGGGTAGAATATATAACCCACGGGGGTAAAATTGAAAAGAGTTAAAAAATTTTTTTTTTTTTGGACTTAGTCATTTTTCCGGCGTTTAGCAGACTTTCAGATAGGGGAAATGTCAGTGAGTGTTCCGATTTCAGTTCCAGAGCGATTCGCCCAATGAGTCCTTGATATTTAGTCGTTTTCAGCCAATTTTCTGGATTTTTGAAAATTTCACTTTTTTGTGAAAATATCCACTAAATGAGGGAATAATATGTGTGAGGGTACCCCAGGAGAGTTCCAAATGTGTGTGGGTAGAATATATATCCCACGGGGTAAAATTGCAAAAAGTTGAAAATTTTTTTTTTTCGGACTTAGCAATTTTTCCGGCGTTTATCAGACTTTCAGATAGGGGAAATGTCAGTGAGCGTTCCGATTTCAGTTCCAGAGCGATTCGCCCAATGAGTCCTTGATGTTTAGTCGTTTTCAGCCAATTTTATGGATTTTTGAAAATTTCACTTTTTTGTGAAAATATCCACTAAATGAGAGAATAATATGTGTTAGGGTACCCCAGGAGCGTTCCAAATGTGTGTGGGTAGAATATATATCCCACGGGGTAAAATTGCAAAAAGTTGAAAAATTTTTTTTTTTGGACTTAGTCATTTTTCCGGCGTTTATCAGACTTTCAGATAGGGGAAATGTCAGTGAGCGTTCCGATTTCAGTTCCAGAGCGATTCGCCCAATGAGTTCTTGATATTTAGTCGTTTTCAGCCAACTTTCTGGATTTTTGAAACTTTCACTTTTTTGTGAAAATATCCAAATAATATGTGTGAGGGTACCCCAGGAGAGTACCAAATGTTTGTGGGTAGAATATATATCCTACGGGGGTAAAATTGAAAAAAGTTGAACATTTTTTTTTTTTTGGACTTAGTCATTTTTCTGGCGTTTATCAGACTTTCAGATAGGGGAAATGTCAGTGAGCATTCCGATTTCAGTTCCAGAGCGATTCGCCAAATGAGTCCTTGATATTTAGTCGTTTTCAGCCAACTTTCTGGATTTTTGAAAATTTCACTTTTTTGTGAAAATATCCACTAAATGAGGGAATAATATGTGTGAGGGTACCCGAGGAGAGTTCCAAATGTGTGTGGGTAGAATATATATCCCCCGGGGCTAAAATTGCAAAAAGTTGAAAAATTTTTTTTTTTGGACTTTATCCACTAAATGAGGGAATAATATGTGTGAGGGTACCCCAGGAGAGTTCCAAATGTGTGTGGGTAGAATATATATCCCACGGGGGTAAAAATTGAAAAAAGTTGAAAAAATTTTTTTTGGGACTCAGTCATTTTTCTGGCGTTTATCAGACTTTCAGATAGGGAAAATGTCAGTGAGCATTCCGATTTCAGTTCCAGAGCGATTCGCCCAATGAGTTTTTGATATTTAGTCGTTTTCAGCCAATTTTCTGGATTTCTGAAAATTTCACTTTTTTGTGAAAATATCAAAATAATATGTGTGAGGGTACCCCAGGAGAGTTCCAAATGTTTGTGGGTAGAATATATATCCCACGGGGGTAAAATTGAAAAAAGTTGAAAATTTTTTTTTTTTTGGACTTAGTCATTTTTCCGGCGTTTATCAGACTTTCAGATATGGGAAATGTCAGTGAGCGTTCCGATTTCAGTTCCAGAGCGATTCGCCCAATGAGTCCTTGAAATTTAGTCGTTTTCAGCCAATTTTCTGGATTTTTGAAAATTTCACTTTTTTGTGAAAATATCCACTAAATGAGGGAATAATATGTGTGAGGGTACCCTAGGAGAGTTCCAAATGCTTGTGGGTAGAATATACATCCCACGGGGTAAAATTGAAAAAAGTTGAAAATTTTTTTTTTTTTGGACTTAGTCATTTTTCTGGCGTTTATCAGACTTTCAGATAGGGGAAATGTCAGTGAGCGTTCCGACTTCAATTCCAGAGCGATTCGCCCAATGAGTCCTTGATGTTTAGTCGTTTTCAGCCAATTTTCTGGATTTTTGAAAATTTCACTTTTTTGTGAAAATATCCACTAAATGAGGGAATAATATGTGTGAGGGTACCCCAGGAGAGTTCCAAATGTGTGTGGGTAGAATATATATCCCACGGGGTAAAATTGCAAAAAGTTTAAAAAATTTTTTTTTTGGACTTAGCAATTTTTCCGGCGTTTATCAGACTTTCAGATAGGGGAAATGTCAGTTAGCATTCCGATTTCAGATCCAGAGCAATTCGCCCAATGAGTCCTTGATGTTTAGTCGTTTTCAGCCAATTTTCTGGATTTTTGAAAATTTCACTTTTTTGTGAAAATATCCACTAAATGAGGGAATAATATGTGTGAGGGTACCCCAGGAGAGTTCCAAATGTGTGTGGGTAGAATATATATCCTAAGGGGTAAAATTGCAAAAAGTTTAAAATTTTTTTTTTGGACTTAGCAATTTTTCCGGCGTTTATCAGACTTTCAGATAGGGGAAATGTCAGTGAGCGTTCCGATTTCAGTTCCAGAGCGATTCGCCCAATGAGTTCTTGAAATTTAGTCGTTTTCAGCCAATTTCTGGATTTTTGAAAATTTCACTTTTTTGTGAAAATATCCACTAAATGAGGGAATAATATGTGTGAGGGTACCCCAGGAGTGTTTCAAATGTGTGTGGGTAGAATATATATCCCACGGGGTAAAATTGCAAAAAGTTGAAAAATTTTTTTTTTGGACTTAGTCATTTTTCCGACGCTTATGAGACTTTCAGATAGGGGAAATGTCAGTGAGCATTCCGATTTCAGTTCCAGAGCGATTCGCCCAATGAGTTCTTGAAATTTAGTCGTTTTCAGCCAATTTTCTGGATTTTTGAAAATTTCACTTTTTTGTGAAAATATCCACTAAATGAGGGAATAATATGTGTGAGGGTACCCCAGGAGAGTTCCAAATGTGTGTGGGTAGAATATATATCCCACGGGGGTAAAAATTGAAAAAAGTTGAAAAAAATTTTTTTTGGACTTAGTCATTTTTCTGGCGTTTTTAGCAGACTTTCAGATAGGGGAAATGTCAGTGAGCGTTCCGATTTCAGTTCCAGAGCGATTCGCCCAATGAGTTTTTGATATTTAGTCGTTTTCAGCCAATTTTCTGGATTTTTAAAAATTTCACTTTTTTTGTGAAAATATCCACAAAATGAGAGAATAATATATGTGAGGGTACCCCAGGAGAGTTCCAAATGTTTGTGGGTAGAATATATATCCCACGGGGTAAAATTGCAAAAAGTTGAAAATTTTTTTTTCTGGACTTAGTCATTTTTCTGTCGTTTATCTGACTTTCAGATAGGGGAAATGTCAGTGAGCGTTCTGATTTCTGTTCCACAGCGATTTGCCCAATGAGTCCTTGATATTTAGTCATGTTCAGCCAATTTTAGAGATTTTTGAAAATTTCACTTTTTTGTGAAAATATCCACTAAATGAGGGAATAATATGTGTGAGGGTACCCCAGGAGAGTTCCAAATGTGTGTGGGTAGAATATATATCCTACGGGGTAAAATTGCAAAAAGTTGAAAAAATTTTTTTTTTGGACTTAGTCATTTTTCCGGCGTTTATCAGACTTTCAGATAGGGGAAATGTCAGTGAGCATTCTGATTTCAATTCCAGAGCGATTCGCCCAATGAGTCCTTGATGTTTAGTCGTTTTCAGCCAATTTTCTGGATTTTTGAAAATTTCACTTTTTTGTGAAAATATCCACTAAATGAGGGAATAATATGTGTTAGGGTACCCCAGGAGCGTTCCAAATGTGTGTAGGTAGAATATATATCCCACGGGGTAAAATTGCAAAAAGTTGAAAATTTTTTTTTTTCGGACTTAGCAATTTTTCCGGCGTTTATCAGACTTTCAGATAGGGGAAATGTCAGTGAGCGTTCCGATTTCAGTTCCAGAGCGATTCGCCCAATGAGTCCTTGATGTTTAGTCGTTTTCAGCCAATTTTCTGGATTTTTGAAAATTTCACTTTTTTGTGAAAATATCCACTAAATGAGGGAATAATATGTGTTAGGGTACCCCAGGAGCGTTCCAAATGTGTGTGGGTAGAATATATATCCCACGGGGTAAAATTGCAAAAGTTGAAAAAATTTTTTTTTTGGACTTAGTCATTTTTCTGGCGTTTATCAGACTTTCAGATAGGGGAAATGTCAGTGAGCGTTCCGATTTCAGTTCCACAGCGATTTGCCCAATGAGTCCTTGATATTAAGTCATTTTCAGCCAATTTTCGAGATTTTTGAAAATTTCACTTTTTTGTGAAAATATCCACTAAATGAGGGAATAATATGTGTGAGGGTACCCCAGGAGAGTTCCAAATGTGTGTGGGTGGAATATATATCCCACGGGGGTAAAAATTGAAAAAAGTTGAAAAAAATTTTTTTTGGACTTAGTCATTTTTCTGGCGTTTATCAGACTTTCAGATAGGGGAAATGTCACTGAGCGTTCTGATTTCAGTTCCACAGCGATTTGCCCAATGATTCCTTGATATTTAGTCATTTTCAGCCAATTTTCGAGATTTTTGAAAATGTCACTTTTTTGTGAAAATATCCACTAAATGAGGGAATAATATGTGTGAGGGTACCCCAGGAGAGTTCCAAATGTGTGTGGGTAGAATATATATCCCACGGGGGTAAAAATTGAAAAAAGTTGAAAAATTTTTTTTTTGGACTTAGTCATTTTTCTGGCGTTTATCAGACTTTCAGATAGGGGAAATGTCAGTGAGCGTTCTGATTTCAGTTCCACAGCGATTTGCCCAATGAGTCCTTGATGTTTAGTCGTTTTCAGCCAATTTTCGCGATTTTTGAAAATTTCACTTTTTTGTGAAAATATCCACTAAATGAGGGAATAATATGTGTGAGGGTACCCCAGGAGAGTTCCAAATGTGTGTGGGTAGAATATATATCCTAAGGGGTAAAATTGCAAAAGTTTTAAAAAATTTTTTTTGGACTTAGTAATTTTTCCGGCGTTTATCAGACTTTCAGATAGGGGAAATGTCAGTGAGCGTTCCGATTTCAGTTCCAGAGCGATTCGCCCAATGAGTCCTTGATGTTTAGTCGTTTTCAGCCAATTTTCTGGATTTTTGAAAATTTCACTTTTTTGTGAAAATATCCACTAAATGAGGGAATAATATGTGTGAGGGTACCCCAGGAGAGTTCCAAATGTGTGTGGGTAGAATATATATCCCAAGGGGGTAAAAATTGAAAAAAGTTGAAAAATTTTTTTTTTGGACTTAGTCATTTTTCTGGCGTTTATCAGACTTTCAGATAGGGAAAATGTCAGTGAGCGTTCCGATTTCAGTTCCAGAGCGATTCGCCCAATGAGTTTTTGATATTTAGTCGTTTCAGGCAATTTTCTGGATTTTTGAAAATTTCACTTTTTTGTGAAAATATCCACTAAATGAGGGAATAATATGTGTTAGGGTACCCCAGGAGCGTTCCAAATGTGTGTGGGTAGAATATATATCCCACGGGGTAAAATTGCAAAAAGTTGAAAAAATTTTTTTTTTGGACTTAGTCATTTTTCTGGCGTTTATCAGACTTTCAGATAGGGGAAATGTCAGTGAGCGTTCCGATTTCAGTTCCACAGCGATTTGCCCAATGAGTCCTTGATATTAAGTCATTTTCAGCCAATTTTCGAGATTTTTGAAAATTTCACTTTTTTGTGAAAATATCCACTAAATGAGGGAATAATATGTGTGAGGGTACCCCAGGAGAGTTCCAAATGTGTGTGGGTAGAATATATATCCTACGGGGTAAAATTGCAAAAAGTTGAAAAATTTTTTTTTTTGTACTTAGTAATTTTTCCGGCGTTTATCAGACTTTCAGATAGGGGAAATGTCAGTGAGCGTTCCGATTTCAGTTCCAGAGCGATTCGCCCAATGAGTCCTTGATGTTTAGTCGTTTTCAGCCAATTTTCTGGATTTTTGAAAATTTCACTTTTTTGTGAAAATATCCACTAAATGAGGGAATAATATGTGTGAGGGTACCCCAGGAGAGTTCCAAATGTGTGTGGGTAGAATATATATCCACGGGGGTAAAATTGCAAAAAGTTGAAAATTTTTTTTTTTTGGACTTAGTCATTTTTCCGGCGTTTATCAGACTTTCAGATAGGGGAAATGTCAGTGAGCGTTCCGATTTCAATTCCAGAGCGATTCGCCCAATGAGTCCTTGATGTTTAGTCGTTTTCAGCCAATTTTCTGGATTTTTGAAAATTTCACTTTTTTGTGAAAATATCCACTAAATGAGGGAATAATATGTGTGAGGGTACCCCAGGAGAGTTCCAAATGTGTGTGGGTAGAATATATATCCTACGGGGTAAAATTGCAAAAAGTTGAAAAAATTTTTTTTTTGTACTTAGTAATTTTTCCGGCGTTTATCAGACTTTCAGATAGGGAAAATGTCAGTGAGCGTTCCGATTTCAGTTCCAGAGCGATTCGCCCAATGAGTTTTTGATATTTAGTCGTTTTCAGCCAATTTTCTGGATTTTTGAAAATTTCACTTTTTTGTGAAAATATCCACTAAATGAGGGAATAATATGTGTTAGGATACCCCAGGAGCGTTCCAAATGTGTGTGGGTAGAATATATATCCCACGGGGTAAAATTGCAAAAAGTTGAAAAATTTTTTTTTCTGGACTTAGTCATTTTTCCGGCGTTTATCAGACTTTCAGATAGGGGAAATGTCAGTGAGCGTTCCGATTTCAGTTCCAGAGCGATTCGCCCAATGAGTCCTTGATATTTAGTCGTTTTCAGCCAATTTTCTGGATTTTTGAAAATTTCACTTTTTTGTGAAAATATCCACTAAATGAGGGAATAATATGTGTGAGGGTACCCCAGGAGAGTTCCAAATGTGTGTGGGTGGAATATATATCCCACGGGGGTAAAAATTGAAAAAAGTTGAAAAAAATTTTTTTTGGACTTAGTCATTTTTCTGGCTTTTATCAGACTTTCAGATAGGGGAAATGTCAGTGAGCGTTCTGATTTCAGTTCCACAGCGATTTGCCCAATGAGTCCTTGATGTTTAGTCGTTTTCAGCCAATTTTCGCGATTTTTGAAAATTTCACTTTTTTGTGAAAATATCCACTAAATGAGGGAATAATATGTGTGAGGGTACCCCAGGAGAGTTCCAAATGTGTGTGGGTAGAATATATATCCCACGGGGGTAAAATTGCAAAAAGTTGAAAATTTTTTTTTTTTGGACTTAGTCATTTTTCCGGCGTTTATCAGACTTTCAGATAGGGGAAATGTCAGTGAGCGTTCCGATTTCAGTTCCAGAGCGATTTGCCCAATGAGTCCTTGATATTTAGTCGTTTTCAGCCAATTTTCTGGATTTTTGAAAATTTCACTTTTTTGTGAAAATATCCACTAAATGAGGGAATAATATGTGTGAGGGTACCCCAGGAGAGTACCAAATGTTTGTGGATAGAATATATATCCCACGGGGTAAAATTGCAAAAAGTTGAAAAAAATTTTTTTTGGACTTAGTCATTTTTCTGGCGTTTATCAGACTTTCAGATAGGGGAAATGTCAGTGAGCGTTCCGATTTCAGTTCCAGAGCGATTCGCCCAATGAGTTTTTGATATTTAGTCGTTTTCAGCCAATTTTCTGGATTTTTGAAAATTTCACTTTTTTTGTGAAAATATCCACAAAATGAGGGAATAATATATGTGAGGGTACCCCAGGAGAGTTACAAATGTGTGTGGGTAGAATATATATCCTACGTGGTAAAATTGCAAAAAGTTGAAAAATTTTTTTTTTTGGACTTAGTAATTTTTCCGGCGTTTATCAGACTTTCAGATAGGGGAAATGTCAGTGAGCGTTCCGATTTCAGTTCCAGAGCGATTCGCCCAATGAGTCCTTGATGTTTAGTCGTTTTCAGCCAATTTTCTGGATTTTTGAAAATTTCACTTTTTTGTGAAAATATCCACTAAATGAGGGAATAATATGTGTGAGGGTACCCCAGGAGAGTTCCAAATGTGTGTGGGTAGAATATATATCCTACGGGGTAAAATTGCAAAAAGTTGAAAAAATTTTTTTTTTGTACTTAGTAATTTTTCCGGCGTTTATCAGACTTTCAGATAGGGAAAATGTCAGTGAGCGTTCCGATTTCAGTTCCAGAGCGATTCGCCCAATGAGTTTTTGATATTTAGTCGTTTTCAGCCAATTTTCTGGATTTTTGAAAATTTCACTTTTTTGTGAAAATATCCACTAAATGAGGGAATAATATGTGTTAGGATACCCCAGGAGCGTTCCAAATGTGTGTGGGTAGAATATATATCCCACGGGGTAAAATTGCAAAAAGTTGAAAAAATTTTTTTTCTGGACTTAGTCATTTTTCCGGCGTTTATCAGACTTTCAGATAGGGGAAATGTCAGTGAGCGTTCCGATTTCAGTTCCAGAGCGATTCGCCCAATGAGTCCTTGATATTTAGTCGTTTTCAGCCAATTTTCTGGATTTTTGAAAATTTCA
Organism: Phyllobates terribilis; assembly: GCF_046119375.1. Classification (NCBI taxonomy): domain Eukaryota; kingdom Metazoa; phylum Chordata; class Amphibia; order Anura; family Dendrobatidae; genus Phyllobates; species Phyllobates terribilis. The sequence goes on along the minus strand of NW_027362775.1, from coordinate 13,606,970 downwards.
CTTTTTTGTGAAAATATCCACTAAATGAGGGAATAATATGTGTGAGGGTACCCCAGGAGAGTTCCAAATGTGTGTGGGTGGAATATATATCCCACGGGGGTAAAAATTGAAAAAAGTTGAAAAAAATTTTTTTTGGACTTAGTCATTTTTCTGGCGTTTATCAGACTTTCAGATAGGGGAAATGTCAGTGAGCGTTCTGATTTCAGTTCCACAGCGATTTGCCCAATGAGTCCTTGATGTTTAGTCGTTTTCAGCCAATTTTCGCGATTTTTGAAAATTTCACTTTTTTGTGAAAATATCCACTAAATGAGGGAATAATATGTGTGAGGGTACCCCAGGAGAGTTCCAAATGTGTGTGGGTAGAATATATATCCCACGGGGGTAAAATTGCAAAAAGTTGAAAATTTTTTTTTTTTGGACTTAGTCATTTTTCCGGCGTTTATCAGACTTTCAGATAGGGGAAATGTCAGTGAGCGTTCCGATTTCAATTCCAGAGCGATTCGCCCAATGAGTCCTTGATGTTTAGTCGTTTTCAGCCAATTTTCTGGATTTTTGAAAATTTCACTTTTTTGTGAAAATATCCACTAAATGAGAGAATAATATGTGTTAGGGTACCCCAGGAGCGTTCCAAATGTGTGTGGGTAGAATATATATCCCACGGGGTAAAATTGCAAAAAGTTGAAAAATTTTTTTTTTTGGACTTAGTCATTTTTCCGGCGTTTATCAGACTTTCAGATAGGGGAAATGTCAGTGAGCGTTCCGATTTCAGTTCCAGAGCGATTTGCCCAATGAGTCCTTGATATTTAGTCGTTTTCAGCCAATTTTCTGGATTTTTGAAAATTTCACTTTTTTGTGAAAATATCCACTAAATGAGGGAATAATATGTGTGAGGGTACCCCAGGAGAGTACCAAATGTTTGTGGGTAGAATATATATCCCACGGGGTAAAATTGCAAAAAGTTGAAAAAAATTTTTTTTGGACTTAGTCATTTTTCTGGCGTTTATCAGACTTTCAGATAGGGGAAATGTCAGTGAGCGTTCCGATTTCAGTTCCAGAGCGATTCGCCCAATGAGTTTTTGATATTTAGTCGTTTTCAGCCAATTTTCTGGATTTTTGAAAATTTCACTTTTTTTGTGAAAATATCCACAAAATGAGGGAATAATATATGTGAGGGTACCCCAGGAGAGTTACAAATGTGTGTGGGTAGAATATATATCCTACGGGGTAAAATTGCAAAAAGTTGAAAAATTTTTTTTTTTGGACTTAGTAATTTTTCCGGCGTTTATCAGACTTTCAGATAGGGGAAATGTCAGTGAGCGTTCCGATTTCAGTTCCAGAGCGATTCGCCCAATGAGTCCTTGATGTTTAGTCGTTTTCAGCCAATTTTCTGGATTTTTGAAAATTTCACTTTTTTGTGAAAATATCCACTAAATGAGGGAATAATATGTGTGAGGGTACCCCAGGAGAGTTCCAAATGTGTGTGGGTAGAATATATATCCCACGGGGGTAAAATTGCAAAAAGTTGAAAAATTTATTTTTTTGGACTTAGTCATTTTTCCGGCGTTTATCAGACTTTCAGATAGGGGAAATGTCAGTGAGCGTTCTGATTTCAATTCCAGAGCGATTCGCCCAATGAGTCCTTGATGTTTAGTCGTTTTCAGCCAATTTTCTGGATTTTTGAAAATTTCACTTTTTTGTGAAAATATCCACTAAATGAGGGAATAATATGTGTTAGGGTACCCCAGGAGCGTTCCAAATGTGTGTGGGTAGAATATATATCCCACGGGGTAAAATTGCAAAAAGTTGAAAAAATTTTTTTTCTGGACTTAGTCATTTTTCCGGCGTTTATCAGACTTTCAGATAGGGGAAATGTCAGTGAGCGTTCCGATTTCAGTTCCAGAGCGATTCGCCCAATGAGTCCTTGATATTTAGTCGTTTTCAGCCAATTTTCTGGATTTTTGAAAATTTCACTTTTTTGTGAAAATATCCACTAAATGAGGGAATAATATGTGTGAGGTTACCCCAGGAGAGTTCCCAATGTGTGTGGGTAGAATATATATCCTACGGGGTAAAATTGCAAAAAGTTGAAAAAAATTTTTTTTTGGACTTAGTCATTTTTCCGGCGTTTATCAGACTTTCAGATAGGGGAAATGTCATTGAGCGTTCCGATTTCAGTTCAAGAGCGAATCGCCCAATGAGTCCTTGATATTTAGTCGTTTTCAGCCAATTTTCTGGATTTTTGAAAATTTCACTTTTTTGTGAAAATATCCACTAAATGAGGGAATAATATGTGTTAGGGTACCCCAGGAGCGTTCCAAATGTGTGTGGGTAGAATATATATCCCACGGGGTAAAATTGCAAAAAGTTGAAAAAAAATTTTTCTGGACTTAGTCATTTTTCCGACGTTTATCAGACTTTCAGATAGGGGAAATGTCAGTGAGCATTCCGATTTCAGTTCCAGAGCGATTAGCCCAATGAGTCCTTGATATTTAGTCGTTTTCAGCCAATTTTCTGGATTTTTGAAAATTTCACTTTTTTGTGAAAATATCCACTAAATGAGGGAATAATATGTGTGAGGGTACCCCAGGAGAGTTCCAAATGTGTGTGGGTAGAATATATATCCCACGGGGGTAAAAATTGAAAAAAGTTGAAAAATTTTTTTTTGGGACTTAGTCATTTTTCTGGCGTTTATCAGACTTTCAGATAGGGAAAATGTCAGTGAGCATTCCGATTTCAGTTCCAGAGCGATTCGCCCAATGAGTTTTTGATATTTAGTCGTTTTCAGCCAATTTTCTGGATTTCTGAAAATTTCACTTTTTTGTGAAAATATCCAAATAATATGTGTGAGGGTACCCCAGGAGAGTTCCAAATGTGTTTGGGTAGAATATATATCCCACGGGGGTAAAATTGCAAAAAGTTGAAAAATTTTTTTTTTTGGACTTAGTCATTTTTCCGGCGTTTATCAGACTTTCAGATAGGGGAAATGTCAGTGAGTGTTCCGATTTCAGTTCCAGAGCGATTCGCCCAATGAGTCCTTGATATTTAGTCGTTTTCAGCCAATTTTCTGGATTTTTGAAAATTTCACTTTTTTGTGAAAATATCCACTAAATGAGGGAATAATATGTGTGAGGGTACCCCAGGAGAGTTCCAAATGTTTGTGGGTAGAATATATATCCTACGGGGGTAAAATTGAAAAAAGTTGAAAATTTTTTTTTTTTTGGACTTAGTCATTTTTCCGGCGTTTATCAGACTTTCAGATAGGGGAAATGTCAGTGAGCATTCCGATTTCAGTTCCAGAGCGATTCGCCCAATGAGTTCTTGATATTTAGTCGTTTTCAGCCAATTTTCTGGATTTTTGAAAATTTCACTTTTTTGTGAAAATATCCACTAAATGAGGGAATAATATGTGTGAGGGTACCCCAGGAGAGTTCCAAATGTGTGTGGGTAGAATATATATCCCACGGGGGTAAAATTGCAAAAAGTTGAAAAATTTTTTTTTTTGGACTTTATCCACTAAATGAGGGAATAATATGTGTGAGGGTACCCCAGGAGAGTTCCAAATGTTTGTGGGTAGAATATATATCCCACGGGGGTAAAATTGAAAAAAGTTGAAAATTTTTTTTTTTTTGGACTTAGTCATTTTTCCGGCGTTTATCAGACTTTCAGATAGGGGAAATGTCAGTGAGCGTTCCGATTTCAGTTCCAGAGCGATTCGCCCAATGAGTCCTTGATGTTTAGTCGTTTTCAGCCAATTTTCTGGATTTTTGAAAATTTCACTTTTTTGTGAAAATATCCACTAAATGAGGGAATAATATGTGTTAGGGTACCCCAGGAGTGTTTCAAATGTGTGTGGGTAGAATATATATCCCACGGGGTAAAATTGCAAAAAGTTGAAAAATTTTTTTTTTTGGACTTAGTCATTTTTCCGACGTTTATCAGACTTTCAGATAGGGGAAATGTCAGTGAGCATTCCAATTTCAGTTCCAGAGCGATTCGCCCAATGAGTTCTTGAAATTTAGTCGTTTTCAGCCAATTTTCTGGATTTTTGAAAATTTCACTTTTTTGTGAAAATATCCACTAAATGAGGGAATAATATGTGTTAGGGTACCCCAGGAGCGTTCCAAATGTGTGTGGGTAGAATATATATCCCACGGGGTAAAATTGCAAAAAGTTGAAAAAAATTTTTTTCTGGACTTAGTAATTTTTCCGGCGTTTATCAGACTTTCAGATAGGGGAAATGTCAGTGAGCGTTCCGATTTCAGTTCCAGAGCGATTCGCCCAATGACTCCTTCATGTTTAGTCGTTTTCAGCCAATTTTCTGGATTTTTGAAAATTTCACTTTTTTGTGAAAATATCCACTAAATGAGGGAATAATATGTGTGAGGGTACCCCAGGAGAGTTCCAAATGTGTGTGGGTAGAATATATATCCCACGGGGGTAAAATTGCAAAAAGTTGAAACATTTTTTTTTTGGACTTAGTCATTTTTCCGGCGTTTATCAGACTTTCAGATAGGGGAAATGTCAGTGAGAATTCCGATTTCAGTTCCAGAGCGAATCGCCCAATGAGTCCTTGATATTTAGTCGTTTTCAGCCAATTTTCTGGATTTTTGAAAATTTCACTTTTTTGTGAAAATATCCACTAAATGAGGGAATAATATGTGTGAGGGTACCCCAGGAGAGTTCCAAATGTGTGTGGGTAGAATATATATCCCACGGGGTAAAATTGCAAAAAGTTTAAAAATTTTTTTTTTTGGACTTAGCAATTTTTCCGGCGTTTATCAGACTTTCAGATAGGGGAAATGTCAGTTAGCATTCCGATTTCAGATCCAGAGCAATTCGCCCAATGAGTTCTTGATGTTTAGTCGTTTTCAGCCAATTTTCTGGATTTTTGAAAATTTCACTTTTTTGTGAAAATATCCACTAAATGAGGGAATAATATGTGTGAGGGTACCCCAGGAGAGCTCCAAATGTGTGTGGGTAGAATATATATCCTAAGGGGTAAAATTGCAAAAAGTTTAAAAATTTTTTTTTTGGACTTAGTAATTTTTCCGGCGTTTATCAGACTTTCAGATAGGGGAAATGTCAGTGAGCGTTCCGATTTCAGTTCCAGAGCGATTCGCCCAATGAGTTCTTGAAATTTAGTCGTTTTCAGCCAATTTCTGGATTTTTGAAAATTTCACTTTTTTGTGAAAATATCCACTAAATGAGGGAATAATATGTGTGAGGGTACCCCAGGAGTGTTTCAAATGTGTGTGGGTAGAATATATATCCCACGGGGTAAAATTGCAAAAAGTTGAAAAATTTTTTTTTTTGGACTTAGTCATTTTTCCGACGTTTATGAGACTTTCAGATAGGGGAAATGTCAGTGAGCATTCCGATTTCAGTTCCAGAGCGATTCGCCCAATGAGTTTTTGATATTTAGTCGTTTTCAGCCAATTTTCTGGATTTTTGAAAATTTCACTTTTTTTGTGAAAATATCCACAAAATGAGGGAATAATATATGTGAGGGTACCCCAGGAGAGTTCCAAATGTTTGTGGGTAGAATATATATCCCACGGGGTAAAATTGCAAAAAGTTGAAAATTTTTTTTTTCTGGACTTAGTCATTTTTCTGGCGTTTATCTGACTTTCAGATAGGGGAAATGTCAGTGAGCGTTCTGATTTCTGTTCCACAGCGATTTGCCCAATGAGTCCTTGATATTTAGTCATGTTCAGCCAATTTTCGAGATTTTTGAAAATTTCACTTTTTTGTGAAAATATCCACTAAATGAGGGAATAATATGTGTGAGGGTACCCCAGGAGAGTTCCAAATGTGTGTGGGTAGAATATATATCCTACGGGGTAAAATTGCAAAAAGTTGAAAAATTTTTTTTTTTGGACTTAGTCATTTTTCCGGCGTTTATCAGACTTTCAGATAGGGGAAATGTCATTGAGCGTTCCGATTTCAGTTCAAGAGCGAATCGCCCAATGAGTCCTTGATATTTAGTCGTTTTCAGCCAATTTTCTGGATTTTTGAAAATTTCACTTTTTTGTGAAAATATCCACTAAATGAGGGAATAATATGTGTGAGGGTACCCTAGGAGAGTTCCAAATGTTTGTGGGTAGAATATATATCCCACGGGGGTAAAATTGAAAAAAGTTGAAAATTTTTTTTTTTTTGGACTTAGTCATTTTTCCGGCGTTTATCAGACTTTCAGATAGGGGAAATGTCAGTGAGCGTTCCAATTTCAATTCCAGAGCGATTCGCCCAATGAGTCCTTGATGTTTAGTCGTTTTCAGCCAATTTTATGGATTTTGAAAATTTCACTTTTTTGTGAAAATATCCACTAAATGAGGGAATAATATGTGTTAGGGTACCCCAGGAGCGTTCCAAATGTGTGTGGGTAGAATATATATCCCACGGGGTAAAATTGCAAAAAGTTGAAAATTTTTTTTTTCTGGACTTAGTCATTTTTCCGGCGTTTATCAGACTTTCAGATAGGGGAAATGTCAGTGAGCGTTCCGATTTCAGTTCCAGAGCGATTCGCCCAATGAATTTTTGATATTTAGTCATTTTCAGCCAATTTTCTGGGTTTTTGAAAATTTCACTTTTTTGTGAAAATATCCACTAAATGAGGGAATAATATGTGTGAGGGTACCCCAGGAGAGTTCCAAATGTGTGTGGGTAGAATATATATCCCACGGGGTAAAATTGCAAAAAGTTGAAAATTTTTTTTTTTCGGACTTAGCAATTTTTCCGGCATTTATCAGACTTTCAGATAGGGGAAATGTCAGTGAGCGTTCCGATTTCAGTTCCAGAGCGATTCGCCCAATGAGTCCTTGATGTTTAGTCGTTTTCAGCCAATTTTCTGGATTTTTGAAAATTTCACTTTTTTGTGAAAATATCCACTAAATGAGGGAATAATATGTGTTAGGGTACCCCAGGAGCGTTCCAAATGTGTGTGGGTAGAATATATATCCCACGGGGTAAAATTGCAAAAGTTGAAAAATTTTTTTTTTGGACTTAGTCATTTTTCTGGCGTTTATCAGACTTTCAGATAGGGGAAATGTCAGTGAGCGTTCCGATTTCAGTTCCACAGCGATTTGCCCAATGAGTCCTTGATATTAAGTCATTTTCAGCCAATTTTCGAGATTTTTGAAAATTTCACTTTTTTGTGAAAATATTCACTAAATGAGGGAATAATATGTGTGAGGGTACCCCAGGAGAGTTCCAAATGTGTGTGGGTAGAATATATATCCAACGGCGTAAAATTGCAAAAAGTTGAAAAATTTTTTTTTTTGTACTTAGTAATTTTTCCGGCGTTTATCAGACTTTCAGATAGGGGAAATGTCAGTGAGCGTTCCGATTTCAGTTCCACAGCGATTTGCCCAATGAGTCCTTGATATTAAGTCATTTTCAGCCAATTTTCGAGATTTTTGAAAATTTCACTTTTTTGTGAAAATATCCACTAAATGAGGGAATAATATGTGTGAGGGTACCCCAGGAGAGTTCCAAATGTGTGTGGGTAGAATATATATCCCACGGGGGTAAAATTGAAAAAAGTTGAAAATTTTTTTTTTTTTGGACTTAGTCATTTTTCCGGCGTTTATCAGACTTTCAGATAGGGGAAATGTCAGTGAGCTTTCCAATTTCAATTCCAGAGCGATTCGCCCAATGAGTCCTTGATGTTTAGTCGTTTTCAGCCAATTTTATGGATTTTGAAAATTTCACTTTTTTGTGAAAATATCCACTAAATGAGGGAATAATATGTGTTAGGGTACCCCAGGAGCGTTCCAAATGTGTGTGGGTAGAATATATATCCCACGGGGTAAAATTGCAAAAAGTTGAAAAAATTTTTTTTCTGGACTTAGTCATTTTTCCGGCGTTTATCAGACTTTCAGATAGGGGAAATGTCAGTGAGCGTTCCGATTTCAGTTCCAGAGCGATTCGCCCAATGAGTCCTTGATGTTTAGTCGTTTTCAGCCAATTTTATGGATTTTTGAAAATTTCACTTTTTTGTGAAAATATCCACTAAATGAGGGAATAATATGTGTGAGGGTACCCCAGGAGAGTTCCAAATGTGTGTGGGTAGAATATATATCCCACGGGGTAAAATTGCAAAAAGTTGAAATTTTTTTTTTTCGGACTTAGCAATTTTTCTGGCGTTTATCAGACTTTCAGATAGGGGAAATGTCAGTGAGCGTTCCTATTTCAGTTCCACAGCGATTTGCCCAATGAGTCCTTGATATTAAGTCATTTTCAGCCAATTTTCGAGATTTTTGAAAATTTCACTTTTTTGTGAAAATATCCACTAAATGAGGGAATAATATGTGTGAGGGTACCCCAGGAGAGTTCCAAATGTGTGTGGGTAGAATATATATCCAACGGCGTAAAATTGCAAAAAGTTGAAAAATTTTTTTTTTTGTACTTAGTAATTTTTCCGGCGTTTATCAGACTTTCAGATAGGGAAAATGTCAGTGAGCGTTCCGATTTCAGTTCCAGAGCGATTCGCCCAATGAGTCCTTGATGTTTAGTCGTTTTCAGCCAATTTTATGGATTTTTGAAAATTTCACTTTTTTGTGAAAATATCCACTAAATGAGGGAATAATATGTGTGAGGGTACCCCAGGAGAGTTCCAAATGTGTGTGGGTGGAATATATATCCCACGGGGGTAAAAATTGAAAAAAGTTTAAAAAAATTTTTTTTGGACTTAGTCATTTTTCTGGCGTTTATCAGACTTCCAGATAGGGGAAATGTCAGTGAGCGTTCTGATTTCAGTTCCACAGCGATTTGCCCAATGAGTCCTTGATATTTAGTCATTTTCAGCCAATTTTCGAGATTTTTGAAAATTTCACTTTTTTGTGAAAATATCCACTAAATGAGGGAATAATATGTGTGAGGGTACCCCAGGAGAGTTCCAAATGTGTGTGGGTAGAATATATATCCTAAGGGGTAAAATTGCAAAAGGTTTAAAAAATTTTTTTTTGGACTTAGTCATTTTTCTGGCGTTTATCAGACTTTCAGATAGGGGAAATGTCAGTGAGCGTTCCGATTTCAGTTCCAGAGCGATTCGCCCAATGAGTCATTGATATTTAGTCGTTTTCAGCCAATTTTCTGGATTTTTGAAAATTTCACTTTTTTGTGAAAATATCCACTAAATGAGGGAATAATATGTGTGAGGGTACCCCAGGAGAGTTCCAAATGTGTGTGGGTGGAATATATATCCCACGGGGGTAAAAATTGAAAAAAGTTGAAAAAAATTTTTTTTGGACTTAGTCATTTTTCTGGCGTTTATCAGACTTTCAGATAGGGGAAATGTCAGTGAGCGTTCTGATTTCAGTTCCACAGCGATTTGCCCAATGAGTCCTTGATATTTAGTCGTTTTCAGCCAATTTTCGCGATTTTTGAAAATTTCACTTTTTTGTGAAAATATCCACTAAATGAGGGAATAATATGTGTGAGGGTACCCCAGGAGAGTTCCAAATGTGTGTGGGTAGAATATATATCCTAAGGGGTAAAATTGCAAAAAGTTTTAAAAAAATTTTTTTGGACTTAGTAATTTTTCCGGCGTTTATCAGACTTTCAGATAGGGGAAATGTCAGTGAGCGTTCCGATTTCAGTTCCAGAGCGATTCGCCCAATGAGTCCTTGATGTTTAGTCGTTTTCAGCCAATTTTCTGGATTTTTGAAAATTTCACTTTTTTGTGAAAATATCCACTAAATGAGGGAATAATATGTATGAGGGTACCCCAGGAGAGTTCCAAATGTGTGTGGGTAGAATATATATCCCAAGGGGGTAAAAATTGAAAAAAGTTGAAAAATTTTTTTTTTGGACTTAGTCATTTTTCTGGTGTTTATCAGACTTTCAGATAGGGAAAATGTCAGTGAGCGTTCCGATTTCAGTTCCAGAGCGATTCGCCCAATGAGTTTTTGATATTTAGTCGTTTCAGGCAATTTTCTGGATTTTTGAAAATTTCACTTTTTTGTGAAAATATCCACTAAATGAGGGAATAATATGTGTTAGGGTACCCCAGGAGCGTTCCAAATGTGTGTGGGTAGAATATATATCCCACGGGGTAAAATTGCAAAAAGTTGAAAAATTTTTTTTTTTGGACTTAGTCATTTTTCCGGCGTTTATCAGACTTTCAGATAGGGGAAATGTCAGTGAGCGTTCCGATTTCAGTTCCAGAGCGAATCGCCCAATGAGTCCTTCATATTTAGTCGTTTTCAGCCAATTTTCTGGATTTTTGAAAATTTCACTTTTTTGTGAAAATATCCACTAAATGAGGGAATAATATGTGTGAGGGTACCCCAGGAGAGTTCCAAATGTGTGTGGGTGGAATATATATCCCACGGGGGTAAAAATTGAAAAAAGTTGAAAAAAATTTTTTTTGGACTTAGTCATTTTTCTGGCGTTTATCAGACTTTCAGATAGGGGAAATGTCAGTGAGCGTTCTGATTTCAGTTCCACAGCGATTTGCCCAATGAGTCCTTGATGTTTAGTCGTTTTCAGCCAATTTTCTGGATTTTTGAAAATTTCACTTTTTTGTGAAAATATCCACTAAATGAGGGAATAATATGTGTTAGGGTACCCCAGGAGCGTTCCAAATGTGTGTGGGTAGAATATATATCCCACGGGGTAAAATTGCAAAAAGTTGAAAAATTTTTTTTTTTGGACTTAGTCATTTTTCTGGCGTTTATCAGACTTTCAGATAGGGGAAATGTCAGTGAGCGTTCCGATTTCAGTTCCACAGCGATTTGCCCAATGAGTCCTTGATATTAAGTCATTTTCAGCCAATTTTCGAGATTTTTGAAAATTTCACTTTTTTGTGAAAATATCCACTAAATGAGGGAATAATATGTGTGAGGGTACCCCAGGAGAGTTCCAAATGTGTGTGGGTAGAATATATATCCTACGGGGTAAAATTGCAAAAAGTTGAAAAATTTTTTTTTTTGTACTTAGTAATTTTTCCGGCGTTTATCAGACTTTCAGATAGGGGAAATGTCAGTGAGCGTTCCGATTTCAATTCCAGAGCGATTCGCCCAATGAGTCCTTGATGTTTAGTCGTTTTCAGCCAATTTTCTGGATTTTTGAAAATTTCACTTTTTTGTGAAAATATCCACTAAATGAGGGAATAATATGTGTGAGGGTACCCCAGGAGAGTTCCAAATGTGTGTGGGTAGAATATTTATCCCACGGGGGTAAAAATTGAAAAAAGTTGAAAAATTTTTTTTTTGGACTTAGTCATTTTTCTGGCGTTTATCAGACTTTCAGATAGGGAAAATGTCAGTGAGCGTTCCGATTTCAGTTCCAGAGCGATTCGCCCAATGAGTTTTTGATATTTAGCCGTTTTCAGCCAATTTTCTGGATTTTTGAAAATTTCACTTTTTTGTGAAAATATCCACTAAATGAGGGAATAATATGTGTTAGGATACCCCAGGAGCGTTCCAAATGTGTGTGGGTAGAATATATATCCCACGGGGGTAAAAATTGAAAAAAGTTGAAAAAAATTTTTTTTGGACTTAGTCATTTTTCTGGCGTTTATCAGACTTTCAGATAGGGGAAATGTCAGTGAGCGTTCTGATTTCAGTTCCACAGCGATTTGCCCAATGAGTCTTGATGTTTAGTCGTTTTCAGCCAATTTTCTGGATTTTTGAAAATTTCACTTTTTTGTGAAAATATCCACTAAATGAGGGAATAATATGTGTTAGGGTACCCCAGGAGCGTTCCAAATGTGTGTGGGTAGAATATATATCCCACGGGGTAAAATTGCAAAAAGTTGAAAAATTTTTTTTTTTGGACTTAGTCATTTTTCTGGCGTTTATCAGACTTTCAGATAGGGGAAATGTCAGTGAGCGTTCCGATTTCAGTTCCACAGCGATTTGCCCAATGAGTCCTTGATATTAAGTCATTTTCAGCCAATTTTCGAGATTTTTGAAAATTTCACTTTTTTGTGAAAATATCCACTAAATGAGGGAATAATATGTGTGAGGGTACCCCAGGAGAGTTCCAAATGTGTGTGGGTAGAATATATATCCTACGGGGTAAAATTGCAAAAAGTTGAAAAATTTTTTTTTTTGTACTTAGTAATTTTTCCGGCGTTTATCAGACTTTCAGATAGGGGAAATGTCAGTGAGCGTTCCGATTTCAATTCCAGAGCGATTCGCCCAATGAGTCCTTGATGTTTAGTCGTTTTCAGCCAATTTTCTGGATTTTTGAAAATTTCACTTTTTTGTGAAAATATCCACTAAATGAGGGAATAATATGTGTGAGGGTACCCCAGGAGAGTTCCAAATGTGTGTGGGTAGAATATTTATCCCACGGGGGTAAAAATTGAAAAAAGTTGAAAAATTTTTTTTTTGGACTTAGTCATTTTTCTGGCGTTTATCAGACTTTCAGATAGGGAAAATGTCAGTGAGCGTTCCGATTTCAGTTCCAGAGCGATTCGCCCAATGAGTTTTTGATATTTAGCCGTTTTCAGCCAATTTTCTGGATTTTTGAAAATTTCACTTTTTTGTGAAAATATCCACTAAATGAGGGAATAATATGTGTTAGGATACCCCAGGAGCGTTCCAAATGTGTGTGGGTAGAATATATATCCCACGGGGGTAAAAATTGAAAAAAGTTGAAAAAAATTTTTTTTGGACTTAGTCATTTTTCTGGTGTTTATCAGACTTTCAGATAGGGGAAATGTCAGTGAGCGTTCTGATTTCAGTTCCACAGCGATTTGCCCAATGAGTCCTTGATGTTTAGTCGTTTTCAGCCAATTTTCTGGATTTTTGAAAATTTCACTTTTTTGTGAAAATATCCACTAAATGAGGGAATAATATGTGTTAGGGTACCCCAGGAGCGTTCCAAATGTGTGTGGGTAGAATATATATCCCACGGGGTAAAATTGCAAAAAGTTGAAAAATTTTTTTTTTTGGACTTAGTCATTTTTCTGGCGTTTATCAGACTTTCAGATAGGGGAAATGTCAGTGAGCGTTCCGATTTCAGTTCCACAGCGATTTGCCCAATGAGTCCTTGATATTAAGTCATTTTCAGCCAATTTTCGAGATTTTTGAAAATTTCACTTTTTTGTGAAAATATCCACTAAATGAGGGAATAATATGTGTGAGGGTACCCCAGGAGAGTTCCAAATGTGTGTGGGTAGAATATATATCCTACGGGGTAAAATTGCAAAAAGTTGAAAAATTTTTTTTTTTGTACTTAGTAATTTTTCCGGCGTTTATCAGACTTTCAGATAGGGGAAATGTCAGTGAGCGTTCCGATTTCAGTTCCAGAGCGATTCGCCCAATGAGTTTTTGATATTTAGCCGTTTTCAGCCAATTTTCTGGATTTTTGAAAATTTCACTTTTTTGTGAAAATATCCACTAAATGAGGGAATAATATGTGTTAGGATACCCCAGGAGCGTTCCAAATGTGTGTGGGTAGAATATATATCCCACGGGGGTAAAAATTGAAAAAAGTTGAAAAAAAATTTTTTTTGGACTTAGTCATTTTTCTGGTGTTTATCAGACTTTCAGATAGGGGAAATGTCAGTGAGCGTTCTGATTTCAGTTCCACAGCGATTTGCCCAATGAGTCCTTGATGTTTAGTCGTTTTCAGCCAATTTTCTGGATTTTTGAAAATTTCACTTTTTTGTGAAAATATCCACTAAATGAGGGAATAATATGTGTTAGGGTACCCCAGGAGCGTTCCAAATGTGTGTGGGTAGAATATATATCCCACGGGGTAAAATTGCAAAAAGTTGAAAAATTTTTTTTTTTGGACTTAGTCATTTTTCTGGCGTTTATCAGACTTTCAGATAGGGGAAATGTCAGTGAGCGTTCCGATTTCAGTTCCACAGCGATTTGCCCAATGAGTCCTTGATATTAAGTCATTTTCAGCCAATTTTCGAGATTTTTGAAAATTTCACTTTTTTGTGAAAATATCCACTAAATGAGGGAATAATATGTGTGAGGGTACCCCAGGAGAGTTCCAAATGTGTGTGGGTAGAATATATATCCTACGGGGTAAAATTGCAAAAAGTTGAAAAATTTTTTTTTTTGTACTTAGTAATTTTTCCGGCGTTTATCAGACTTTCAGATAGGGGAAATGTCAGTGAGCGTTCCGATTTCAATTCCAGAGCGATTCGCCCAATGAGTCCTTGATGTTTAGTCGTTTTCAGCCAATTTTCTGGATTTTTGAAAATTTCACTTTTTTGTGAAAATATCCACTAAATGAGGGAATAATATGTGTGAGGGTACCCCAGGAGAGTTCCAAATGTGTGTGGGTAGAATATATATCCCACGGGGGTAAAATTGCAAAAAGTTGAAATTTTTTTTTTTTGGACTTAGTCATTTTTCCGGCGTTTATCAGACTTTCAGATAGGGGAAATGTCAGTGAGCGTTCCGATTTCAATTCCAGAGCGATTCGCCCAATGAGTCCTTGATGTTTAGTCGTTTTCAGCCAATTTTCTGGATTTTTGAAAATTTCACTTTTTTGTGAAAATATCCACTAAATGAGGGAATAATATGTGTGAGGGTACCCCAGGAGAGTTCCAAATGTGTGTGGGTAGAATATATATCCCACGGGGGTAAAATTGCAAAAAGTTGAAAATTTTTTTTTTTTGGACTTAGTCATTTTTCCGGCGTTTATCAGACTTTCAGATAGGGGAAATGTCAGTGAGCGTTCCGATTTCAATACCAGAGCGATTCGCCCAATGAGTCCTTGATGTTTAGTCGTTTTCAGCCAATTTTCTGGATTTTTGAAAATTTCACTTTTTTGTGAAAATATCCACTAAATGAGGGAATAATATGTGTGAGGGTACCCCAGGAGAGTTCCAAATGTGTGTGGGTAGAATATATATCCCACGGGGGTAAAATTGCAAAAAGTTGAAAAATTTTTTTTTTTGGACTTAGTCATTTTTCCGGCGTTTATCAGACTTTCAGATAGGGGAAATGTCAGTGAGCGTTCCGATTTCAGTTCCAGAGTGAATCGCCCAATGAGTCCTGCATATTTAGTCGTTTTCAGCCAATTTTCTGGATTTTTGAAAATTTCACTTTTTTGTGAAAATATCCACTAAATGAGGGAATAATATGTGTGAGGGTACCCCAGGAGAGTTCCAAATGTGTGTGGGTAGAATATATATCCCACGGGGGTAAAAATTGAAAAAAGTTGAAAAATTTTTTTTTTGGACTTAGTCATTTTTCTGGCGTTTATCAGACTTTCAGATAGGGAAAATGTCAGTGAGCGTTCCGATTTCAGTTCCAGAGCGATTCGCCCAATGAGTCCTTGATATTTAGTCGTTTTCAACCAATTTTCTGGATTTTTGAAAATTTCACTTTTTTGTGAAAATATCCACTAAATGAGGGAATAATATGTGTGAGGGTACCCCAGGAGAGTTCCAAATGTGTGTGGGTGGAATATATATCCCACGGGGGTAAAAATTGAAAAAAGTTGAAAAAAATTTTTTTTGGACTTAGTAATTTTTCCGGCGTTTATCAGACTTTCAGATAGGGGAAATGTCAGTGAGCGTTCTGATTTCAGTTCCACAGCGATTTGCCCAATGAGTCCTTGATGTTTAGTCGTTTTCAGCCAATTTTCGCGATTTTTGAAAATTTCACTTTTTTGTGAAAATATCCACTAAATGAGGGAATAATATGTGTGAGGGTACCCCAGGAGAGTTCCAAATGTGTGTGGGTAGAATATATATCCTAAGGGGTAAAATTGCAAAAAGTTTTAAAAAATTTTTTTTGGACTTAGTAATTTTTCCAGCGTTTATCAGACTTTCAGATAGGGGAAATGTCAGTGAGCGTTCCGATTTCAGTTCCAGAGCGATTCGCCCAATGAGTTCTTGATGTTTAGTCGTTTTCAGCCAATTTTCTGGATTTTTGAAAATTTCACTTTTTTGTGAAAATATCCACTAAATGAGGGAATAATATGTATGAGGGTACCCCAGGAGAGTTCCAAATGTGTGTGGGTAGAATATATATCCCAAGGGGGTAAAAATTGAAAAAAGTTGAAAAATTTTTTTTTTGGACTTAGTCATTTTTCTGGCGTTTATCAGACTTTCAGATAGGGAAAATGTCAGTGAGCGTTCCGATTTCAGTTCCAGAGCGATTCGCCCAATGAGTTTTTGATATTTAGTCGTTTCAGGCAATTTTCTGGATTTTTGAAAATTTCACTTTTTTGTGAAAATATCCACTAAATGAGGGAATAATATGTGTTAGGGTACCCCAGGAGCGTTCCAAATGTGTGTGGGTAGAATATATATCCCACGGGGTAAAATTGCAAAAAGTTGAAAAATTTTTTTTTTTGGACTTAGTCATTTTTCTGGCATTTATCAGACTTTCAGATAGGGGAAATGTCAGTGAGCGTTCCGATTTCAGTTCCACAGCGATTTGCCCAATGAGTCCTTGATATTAAGTCATTTTCAGCCAATTTTCGAGATTTTTGAAAATTTCACTTTTTTGTGAAAATATCCACTAAATGAGGGAATAATATGTGTGAGGGTACCCCAGGAGAGTTCCAAATGTGTGTGGGTAGAATATATATCCTACGGGGTAAAATTGCAAAAAGTTGAAAAATTTTTTTTTTGTACTTAGTAATTTTTCCGGCGTTTATCAGACTTTCAGATAGGGGAAATGTCAGTGAGCGTTCCGATTTCAGTTCCAGAGCGATTCGCCCAATGAGTCCTTGATGTTTAGTCGTTTTCAGCCAATTTTCTGGATTTTTGAAAATTTCACTTTTTTGTGAAAATATCCACTAAATGAGGGAATAATATGTGTGAGGGTACCCCAGGAGAGATCCAAATGTGTGTGGGTAGAATATATATCCCACGGGGGTAAAATTGCAAAAAGTTGAAAATTTTTTTTTTTTGGACTTAGTCATTTTTCCGGCGTTTATCAGACTTTCAGATGGGGGAAATGTCAGTGAGCGTTCCGATTTCAGTTCCAGAGCGATTCGCCCAATGAGTTTTTGATATTTAGTCGTTTTCAGCCAATTTTCTGGATTTTTGAAAATTTCACTTTTTTGTGAAAATATCCACTAAATGAGGGAATAACATGTGTTAGGATACCCCAGGAGCGTTCCAAATGTGTGTGGGTAGAATATATATCCCACGGGGTAAAATTGCAAAAAGTTGAAAAAAATTTTTTTTTGGACTTAGTCATTTTTCCGGCGTTTATCAGACTTTCAGATAGGGGAAATGTCAGTGAGCGTTCCGATTAGAGTTCCAGAGCGATTCGCCCAATGAGTCCTTGATATTTAGTCGTTTTCAGCCAATTTTCTGGATTTTTGAAAATTTCACTTTTTTGTGAAAATATCCACTAAATGAGGGAATAATATGTGTGAGGGTACCCCAGGAGAGTTCCAAATGTGTGTGGGTAGAATATATATCCCACGGGGGTAAAATTGGAAAAAGTTGAAAAATTTTTTTTTTTGGACTTAGTCATTTTTCCGGCGTTTATCAGACTTTCAGATAGCGGAAATGTCAGTGAGCGTTCCGATTTCAGTTCCAGAGCGAATCGCCCAATGAGTCCTTCATATTTAGTCGTTTTCAGCCAATTTTCTGGATTTTTGAAAATTTCACTTTGTGAAAATATCCACTAAATGAGGGAATAATATGTGTGAGGGTACCCCAGGAGAGTTCCAAATGTGTGTGGGTAGAATATATATCCCAAGGGGGTAAAAATTGAAAAAAGTTGAAAAATTTTTTTTTTGGACTGTCATTTTTCTGGCGTTTATCAGACTTTCAGATAGGGAAAATGTCAGTGAGCGTTCCGATTTCAGTTCCAGAGCGATTCGCCCAATGAGTTTTTGATATTTAGTCGTTTCAGGCAATTTTCTGGATTTTTGAAAATTTCACTTTTTTGTGAAAATATCCACTAAATGAGGGAATAATATGTGTTAGGGTACCCCAGGAGCGTTCCAAATGTGTGTGGGTAGAATATATATCCCACGGGGTAAAATTGCAAAAAGTTGAAAAATTTTTTTTTTTGGACTTAGTCATTTTTCCGGCGTTTATCAGACTTTCAGATAGGGGAAATGTCAGTGAGCATTCCGATTTCAGTTCCAGAGCGAATCGCCCAATGAGTCCTTCATATTTAGTCGTTTTCAGCCAATTTTCTGGATTTTTGAAAATTTCACTTTTTTGTGAAAATATCCACTAAATGAGGGAATAATATGTGTGAGGGTACCCCAGGAGAGTTCCAAATGTGTGTGGGTAGAATATATATCCCACGGGGGTAAAAATTGAAAAAAGTTGAAAAATTTTTTTTTTGGACTTAGTCATTTTTCCGGCGTTTATCAGACTTTCAGATAGGGGAAATGTCAGTGAGCATTCCGATTTCAGTTCCAGAGCGATTCGCCCAATGAGTCCTTGATATTTAGTCGTTTTCAGCCAATTTTCTGGATTTTTGAAAATTTCACTTTTTTGTGAAAATATCCACTAAATGAGGGAATAATATGTGTGAGGGTACCCCAGGAGAGTTCCAAATGTGTGTGGGTGGAATATATATCCCACGGGGGTAAAAATTGAAAAAAGTTGAAAAAAATTTTTTTTGGACTTAGTCATTTTTCTGGCGTTTATCAGACTTTCAGATAGGGGAAATGTCAGTGAGCGTTCTGATTTCAGTTCCACAGCGATTTGTCCAATGAGTCCTTGATATTTAGTCATTTTCAGCCAATTTTCGAGATTTTTGAAAATTTCACTTTTTTGTGAAAATATCCACTAAATGAGGGAATAATATGTGTGAGGGTACCCCAGGAGAGTTCCAAATGTGTGTGGGTAGAATATATATCCTAAGGGGTAAAATTGCAAAAAGTTTAAAAAATTTTTTTTTGGACTTAGTAATTTTTCCGGCGTTTATCAGACTTTCAGATAGGGGAAATGTCAGTGAGCGTTCCGATTTCAGTTCCAGAGCGATTCGCCCAATGAGTCCTTGATGTTTAGTCGTTTTCAGCCAATTTTCTGGATTTTTGAAAATTTCACTTTTTTGTGAAAATATCCACTAAATGAGGGAATAATATGTGTGAGGGTACCCCAGGAGAGTTCCAAATGTGTGTGGGTAGAATATATATCCCAAGGGGGTAAAAATTGAAAAAAGTTGAAAAATTTTTTTTTTGGACTTAGTCATTTTTCTGGCGTTTATCAGACTTTCAGATAGGGAAAATGTCAGTGAGCGTTCCGATTTCAGTTCCAGAGCGATTCGCCCAATGAGTTTTTGATATTTAGTCGTTTCAGGCAATTTTCTGGATTTTTGAAAATTTCACTTTTTTGTGAAAATATCCACTAAATGAGGGAATAATATGTGTTAGGGTACCCCAGGAGCGTTCCAAATGTGTGTGGGTAGAATATATATCCCACGGGGTAAAATTGCAAAAAGTTGAAAAATTTTTTTTTTTGGACTTAGTAATTTTTCCGGCGTTTATCAGAATTTCAGATAGGGGAAATGTCAGTGAGCGTTCCGATTTCAGTTCCAGAGCGATTCGCCCAATGAGTCCTTGATGTTTAGTCGTTTTCAGCCAATTTTCTGGATTTTTGAAAATTTCACTTTTTTGTGAAAATATCCACTAAATGAGGGAATAATATGTGTGAGGGTACCCCAGGAGAGTTCCAAATGTGTGTGGGTAGAATATATATCCCAAGGGGGTAAAAATTGAAAAAAGTTGAAAAATTTTTTTTTTGGACTTAGTCATTTTTCTGGCGTTTATCAGACTTTCAGATAGGGAAAATGTCAGTGAGCGTTCCGATTTCAGTTCCAGAGCGATTCGCCCAATGAGTTTTTGATATTTAGTCGTTTCAGGCAATTTTCTGGATTTTTGAAAATTTCACTTTTTTGTGAAAATATCCACTAAATGAGGGAATAATATGTGTTAGGGTACACCAGGAGCGTTCCAATTGTGTGTGGGTAGAATATATATCCCACGGGGTAAAATTGCAAAAAGTTGAAAAATTTTTTTTTTTGGACTTAGTCATTTTTCCGGCGTTTATCAGACTTTCAGATAGGGGAAATGTCAGTGAGCGTTCCGATTTCAGTTCCAGAGCGAATCGCCCAATGAGTCCTTCATATTTAGTCGTTTTCAGCCAATTTTCTGGATTTTTGAAAATTTCACTTTTTTGTGAAAATATCCACTAAATGAGGGAATAATATGTGTGAGGGTACCCCAGGAGAGTTCCAAATGTGTGTGGGTAGAATATATATCCCACGGGGGTAAAAATTGAAAAAAGTTGAAAAATTTTTTTTTTGGACTTAGTCATTTTTCTGGCGTTTATCAAACTTTCAGATAGGGAAAATGTCAGTGAGCGTTCCGATTTCAGTTCCAGAGCGATTCGCCCAATGAGTTTTTGATATTTAGTCGTTTTCAGCCAATTTTCTGGATTTTTGAAAATTTCACTTTTTTGTGAAAATATCCACTAAATGAGGGAATAATATGTGTTAGGATACCCCAGGAGCGTTCCAAATGTGTGTGGGTAGAATATATATCCCACGGGGTAAAATTGCAAAAAGTTGAAAAAAATTTTTTTCTGGACTTAGTCATTTTTCCGGCGTTTATCAGACTTTCAGATAGGGGAAATGTCAGTGAGCGTTCCGATTTCAGTTCCAGAGCGATTCGCCCAATGAGTCCTTGATATTTAGTCGTTTTCAGCCAATTTTCTGGATTTTTGAAAATTTCACTTTTTTGTGAAAATATCCACTAAATGAGGGAATAATATGTGTGAGGGTACCCCAGGAGAGTTCCAAATGTGTGTAGGTGGAATATATATCCCACGGGGGTAAAAATTGAAAAAAGTTGAAAAAAATTTTTTTTGGACTTAGTCATTTTTCTGGCGTTTATCAGACTTTCAGATAGGGAAAATGTCAGTGAGCGTTCCGATTTCAGTTCCAGAGCGATTCGCCCAATGAGTTTTTGATATTTAGTCGTTTCAGGCAATTTTCTGGATTTTTGAAAATTTCACTTTTTTGTGAAAATATCCACTAAATGAGGGAATAATATGTGTTAGGGTACCCCAGGAGCGTTCCAAATGTGTGTGGGTAGAATATATATCCCACGGGGTAAAATTGCAAAAAGTTGAAAAATTTTTTTTTTTGGACTTAGTCATTTTTCCGGCGTTTATCAGACTTTCAGATAGGGGAAATGTCAGTGAGCGTTCCGATTTCAGTTCCACAGCGATTTGCCCAATGAGTCCTTGATATTAAGTCATTTTCAGCCAATTTTCGAGATTTTTGAAAATTTCACTTTTTTGTGAAAATATCCACTAAATGAGGGAATAATATGTGTGAGGGTACCCCAGGAGAGTTCCAAATGTGTGTGGGTAGAATATATATCCCACGGGGGTAAAATTGCAAAAAGTTGAAAATTTTTTTTTTTTGGACTTAGTCATTTTTCCGGCGTTTATCAGACTTTCAGATAGGGGAAATGTCAGTGAGCGTTCCGATTTCAATTCCAGAGCGATTCGCCCAATGAGTCCTTGATGTTTAGTCGTTTTCAGCCAATTTTCTGGATTTTTGAAAATTTCACTTTTTTGTGAAAATATCCACTAAATGAGGGAATAATATGTGTGAGGGTACCCCAGGAGAGTTCCAAATGTGTGTGGGTAGAATATATATCCCACGGGGGTAAAATTGCAAAAAGTTGAAAAATTTTTTTTTTTGGACTTAGTCATTTTTCCGGCGTTTATCAGACTTTCAGATAGGGGAAATGTCAGTGAGCGTTCCGATTTCAGTTCCAGAGCGAATCGCCCAATGAGTCCTTCATATTTAGTCGTTTTCAGCCAATTTTCTGGATTTTTGAAAATTTCACTTTTTTGTGAAAATATCCACTAAATGAGGGAATAATATGTGTGAGGGTACCCCAGGAGAGTTCCAAATGTGTGTGGGTAGAATATATATCCCACGGGGGTAAAAATGGAAAAAAGTTTAAAAAAATTTTTTTTGGACTTAGTCATTTTTCTGGCGTTTATCAGACTTTCAGATAGGGGAAATGTCAGTGAGCGTTCTGATTTCAGTTCCACAGCGATTTGCCCAATGAGTCCTTGATATTTAGTCATTTTCAGCCAATTTTTGAGATTTTTGAAAATTTCACTTTTTTGTGAAAATATCCACTAAATGAGGGAATAATATGTGTGAGGGTACCCCAGGAGAGTTCCAAATGTGTGTGGGTAGAATATATATCCCAAGGGGGTAAAAATTGAAAAAAGTTGAAAATTTTTTTTTTTGAACTTAGTCATTTTTCTGGCGTTTATCAGACTTTCAGATAGGGAAAATGTCAGTGAGCGTTCCGATTTCAGTTCCAGAGCGATTCGCCCAATGAGTTTTTGATATTTAGTCGTTTCAAGCAATTTTCAGGATTTTTGAAAATTTCATTTTTTTGTGAAAATATCCACTAAATGAGGGAATAATATGTGTTAGGGTACCCCAGGAGCGTTCCAAATGTGTGTGGGTAGAATATATATCCTAAGGGGTAAAATTGCAAAAAGTTTAAACATTTTTTTTTTGGACTTAGTAATTTTTCCGGCGTTTATCAGACTTTCAGATAGGGGAAATGTCAGTGAGCGTTCCGATTTCAGTTCCAGAGCGATTCGCCCAATGAGTCCTTGATGTTTAGTCGTTTTAAGCCAATTTTCTGGATTTTTGAAAATTTCACTTTTTTGTGAAAATATCCACTAAATGAGGGAATAATATGTGTGAGGGTACCCCAGGAGAGTTCCAAATGTGTGTGGGTAGAATATATATCCCACGGGGGTAAAATTGCAAAAAGTTGAAAAATTTTTTTTTTTGGACTTAGTCATTTTTCCGGCGTTTATCAGACTTTCAGATAGGGGAAATGTCAGTGAGCGTTCCGATTTCAGTTCCAGAGCGAATCGCCCAATGAGTCCTTCATATTTAGTCGTTTTCAGCCAATTTTCTGGATTTTTGAAAATTTCACTTTTTTTGTGAAAATATCCACTAAATGAGGGAATAATATGTGTGAGGGTACCCCAGGAGAGTTCCAAATGTGAGTGGGTAGAATATATATCCCACGGGGGTAAAAATTTAAAAAAGTTGAAAAATTTTTTTTTTGGACTTAGTCATTTTTCTGGCGTTTATCAGACTTTCAGAGAGGGAAAATGTCAGTGAGCGTTCCGATTTCAGTTCCAGAGCGATTCGCCCAATGAGTTTTTGATATTTAGTCGTTTTCAGCCAATTTTCTGGATTTTTGAAAATTTCACTTTTTTGTGAAAATATCCACTAAATGAGGGAATAATATGTGTGAGGTTACCCCAGGAGAGTTCCAAATGTGTGTGGGTAGAATATATATCCCACGGGGTAAAATTGCAAAAAGTTGAAAAATTTTTTTTTTTGGACTTAGCAATTTTTCCGGCGTTTATCAGACTTTCAGATAGGGGAAATGTCAGTTAGCATTCCGATTTCAGTTCCAGAGCAATTCGCCCAATGAGTCCTTGATGTTTAGTCGTTTTCAGCCAATTTTATGGATTTTTGAAAATTTCACTTTTTTGTGAAAATATCCACTAAATGAGGGAATAATATGTGTGAGGGTACCCCAGGAGAGTTCCAAATGTGTGTGGGTAGAATATATATCCCACGGGGGTAAAAATTGAAAAAAGTTGAAAAAATTTTTTTTTGGACTTAGTCATTTTTCTGGCGTTTATCAGACTTTCAGATAGGGGAAATGTCAGTGAGCATTCTGAATTCAATTCCAGAGCGATTCGCCCAATGAGTCCTTGATGTTTAGTCGTTTTCAGCCAATTTTATGGATTTTGAAAATTTCACTTTTTTGTGAAAATATCCACTAAATGAGGGAATAATATGTGTTAGGGTACCCCAGGAGCGTTCCAAATGTGTGTGGGTAGAATATATATCCCACGGGGTAAAATTGCAAAAAGTTGAAAAAAAATTTTTTCTGGACTTAGTCATTTTTCCGGCGTTTATCAGACTTTCAGATAGGGGAAATGTCAGTGAGCGTTCCGATTTCAGTTCCAGAGCGATTCGCCCAATGAGTCCTTGATATTTAGTCGTTTTCAGCCAATTTTCTGGATTTTTGAAAATGTCACTTTTTTGTGAAAATATCCACTAAATGAGGGAATAATATGTGTGAGGGTACCCCAGGAGAGTTCCAAATGTGTGTGGGTAGAATATATATCCCACGGGGGTAAAGATTGAAAAAAGTTGAAAAAATTTTTTTTTGGACTTAGTCATTTTTCCGGCGTTTATCAGACTTTCAGATAGGGGAAATGTCAGTGAGCGTTCCGATTTCAGTTCCACAGCGATTTGCCCAATGAGTCCTTGGTATTAAGTCATTTTCAGCCAATTTTCGAGATTTTTGAAACTTTCACTTTTTTGTGAAAATATCCACTAAATGAGGGAATAATATGTGTGAGGGTACCCCAGGAGAGTTCCAAATGTGTGTGGGTAGAATATATATCACACAGGGGTAAAAATTGAAAAAAGTTGAAAAAAATTTTTTTTGGACTTAGTCATTTTTCTGGCGTTTATCAGACTTTCAGATAGGGGAAATGTCAGTGAGCGTTCCGATTTCAGTTCCAGAGCGATTCGCCCAATAAGTCCTTGATATTTAGTCATTTTCAGCCAATTTTCGAGATTTTTGAAAATTTCACTTTTTTGTGAAAATATCCACTAAATGAGGGAATAATATGTGTGAGGGTACCCCAGGAGAGTTCCAAATGTGTGTGGGTAGAATATATATCCCACGGGGGTAAAAATTGAAAAAAGTTGAAAAATTTTTTTTTTGGACTTAGTCATTTTTCTGGCGTTTATCAGACTTTCAGATAGGAAAAATTTCAGTGAGCGTTCCGATTTCAGTTCCAGAGCGATTCGCCCAATGAGTTTTTGATATTTAGTCGTTTTCAGCCAATTTTCTGGATTTTTGAAAATTTCACTTTTTTGTGAAAATATCCACTAAATGAGGGAATAATATGTGTGAGAGTACCCCAGGAGAGTTCCAAATGTGTGTGGGTAGAATATATATCCCACGGGGGTAAAAATTGAAAAAAGTTGAAAAAATTTTTTTTTGGACTTAGTCATTTTTCTGGCGTTTATCAGACTTTCAGAGAGGGAAAATGTCAGTGAGCGTTCCGATTTCAGTTCCAGAGCGATTCGCCCAATGAGTTTTTGATATTTAGTCGTTTTCAGCCAATTTTCTGGATTTTTGAAAATTTCACTTTTTTGTGAAAATATCCACTAAATGAGGGAATAATATGTGTGAGGTTACCCCAGGAGAGTTCCAAATGTGTGTGGGTAGAATATATATCCCACGGGGTAAAATTGCAAAAAGTTGAAAAATTTTTTTTTTTGGACTTAGCAATTTTTCCGGCGTTTATCAGACTTTCAGATAGGGGAAATGTCAGTTAGCATTCCGATTTCAGTTCCAGAGCAATTCGCCCAATGAGTCCTTGATGTTTAGTCGTTTTCAGCCAATTTTATGGATTTTTGAAAATTTCACTTTTTTGTGAAAATATCCACTAAATGAGGGAATAATATGTGTGAGGGTACCCCAGGAGAGTTCCAAATGTGTGTGGGTAGAATATATATCCCACGGGGGTAAAAATTGAAAAAAGTTGAAAAATTTTTTTTTTGGACTTAGTCATTTTTCTGGCGTTTATCAAACTTTCAGATAGGGAAAATGTCAGTGAGCGTTCCGATTTCAGTTCCAGAGCGATTCGCCCAATGAGTTTTTGATATTTAGTCGTTTTCAGCCAATTTTCTGGATTTTTGAAAATTTCACTTTTTTGTGAAAATATCCACTAAATGAGGGAATAATATGTGTTAGGATACCCCAGGAGCGTTCCAAATGTGTGTGGGTAGAATATATATCCCACGGGGTAAAATTGCAAAAAGTTGAAAAAAATTTTTTTCTGGACTTAGTCATTTTTCCGGCGTTTATCAGACTTTCAGATAGGGGAAATGTCAGTGAGCGTTCCGATTTCAGTTCCAGAGCGATTCGCCCAATGAGTCCTTGATATTTAGTCGTTTTCAGCCAATTTTCTGGATTTTTGAAAATTTCACTTTTTTGTGAAAATATCCACTAAATGAGGGAATAATATGTGTGAGGGTACCCCAGGAGAGTTCCAAATGTGTGTGGGTGGAATATATATCCCACGGGGGTAAAAATTGAAAAAAGTTGAAAAAAATTTTTTTTGGACTTAGTCATTTTTCTGGCGTTTATCAGACTTTCAGATAGGGAAAATGTCAGTGAGCGTTCCGATTTCAGTTCCAGAGCGATTCGCCCAATGAGTTTTTGATATTTAGTCGTTTCAGGCAATTTTCTGGATTTTTGAAAATTTCACTTTTTTGTGAAAATATCCACTAAATGAGGGAATAATATGTGTTAGGGTACCCCAGGAGCGTTCCAAATGTGTGTGGGTAGAATATATATCCCACGGGGTAAAATTGCAAAAAGTTGAAAAATTTTTTTTTTTGGACTTAGTCATTTTTCCGGCGTTTATCAGACTTTCAGATAGGGGAAATGTCAGTGAGCGTTCCGATTTCAGTTCCACAGCGATTTGCCCAATGAGTCCTTGATATTAAGTCATTTTCAGCCAATTTTCGAGATTTTTGAAAATTTCACTTTTTTGTGAAAATATCCACTAAATGAGGGAATAATATGTGTGAGGGTACCCCAGGAGAGTTCCAAATGTGTGTGGGTAGAATATATATCCCACGGGGGTAAAATTGCAAAAAGTTGAAAATTTTTTTTTTTTGGACTTAGTCATTTTTCCGGCGTTTATCAGACTTTCAGATAGGGGAAATGTCAGTGAGCGTTCCGATTTCAATTCCAGAGCGATTCGCCCAATGAGTCCTTGATGTTTAGTCGTTTTCAGCCAATTTTCTGGATTTTTGAAAATTTCACTTTTTTGTGAAAATATCCACTAAATGAGGGAATAATATGTGTGAGGGTACCCCAGGAGAGTTCCAAATGTGTGTGGGTAGAATATATATCCCACGGGGGTAAAATTGCAAAAAGTTGAAAAATTTTTTTTTTTGGACTTAGTCATTTTTCCGGCGTTTATCAGACTTTCAGATAGGGGAAATGTCAGTGAGCGTTCCGATTTCAGTTCCAGAGCGAATCGCCCAATGAGTCCTTCATATTTAGTCGTTTTCAGCCAATTTTCTGGATTTTTGAAAATTTCACTTTTTTGTGAAAATATCCACTAAATGAGGGAATAATATGTGTGAGGGTACCCCAGGAGAGTTCCAAATGTGTGTGGGTAGAATATATATCCCACGGGGGTAAAAATTGAAAAAAGTTTAAAAAAATTTTTTTTGGACTTAGTCATTTTTCTGGCGTTTATCAGACTTTCAGATAGGGGAAATGTCAGTGAGCGTTCTGATTTCAGTTCCACAGCGATTTGCACAATGAGTCCTTGATATTTAGTCATTTTCAGCCAATTTTTGAGATTTTTGAAAATTTCACTTTTTTGTGAAAATATCCACTAAATGAGGGAATAATATGTGTGAGGGTACCCCAGGAGAGTTCCAAATGTGTGTGGGTAGAATATATATCCCAAGGGGGTAAAAATTGAAAAAAGTTGAAAAATTTTTTTTTTGAACTTAGTCATTTTTCTGGCGTTTATCAGACTTTCAGATAGGGAAAATGTCAGTGAGCGTTCCGATTTCAGTTCCAGAGCGATTCGCCCAATGAGTTTTTGATATTTAGTCGTTTCAAGCAATTTTCAGGATTTTTGAAAATTTCATTTTTTTGTGAAAATATCCACTAAATGAGGGAATAATATGTGTTAGGGTACCCCAGGAGCGTTCCAAATGTGTGTGGGTAGAATATATATCCTAAGGGGTAAAATTGCAAAAAGTTTAAACATTTTTTTTTTGGACTTAGTAATTTTTCCGGCGTTTATCAGACTTTCAGATAGGGGAAATGTCAGTGAGCGTTCCGATTTCAGTTCCAGAGCGATTCGCCCAATGAGTCCTTGATGTTTAGTCGTTTTAAGCCAATTTTCTGGATTTTTGAAAATTTCACTTTTTTGTGAAAATATCCACTAAATGAGGGAATAATATGTGTGAGGGTACCCCAGGAGAGTTCCAAATGTGTGTGGGTAGAATATATATCCCACGGGGGTAAAATTGCAAAAAGTTGAAAAATTTTTTTTTTTGGACTTAGTCATTTTTCCGGCGTTTATCAGACTTTCAGATAGGGGAAATGTCAGTGAGCGTTCCGATTTCAGTTCCAGAGCGAATCGCCCAATGAGTCCTTCATATTTAGTCGTTTTCAGCCAATTTTCTGGATTTTTGAAAATTTCACTTTTTTTGTGAAAATATCCACTAAATGAGGGAATAATATGTGTGAGGGTACCCCAGGAGAGTTCCAAATGTGAGTGGGTAGAATATATATCCCACGGGGGTAAAAATTTAAAAAAGTTGAAAAATTTTTTTTTTGGACTTAGTCATTTTTCTGGCGTTTATCAGACTTTCAGAGAGGGAAAATGTCAGTGAGCGTTCCGATTTCAGTTCCAGAGCGATTCGCCCAATGAGTTTTTGATATTTAGTCGTTTTCAGCCAATTTTCTGGATTTTTGAAAATTTCACTTTTTTGTGAAAATATCCACTAAATGAGGGAATAATATGTGTGAGGTTACCCCAGGAGAGTTCCAAATGTGTGTGGGTAGAATATATATCCCACGGGGTAAAATTGCAAAAAGTTGAAAAATTTTTTTTTTTGGACTTAGCAATTTTTCCGGCGTTTATCAGACTTTCAGATAGGGGAAATGTCAGTTAGCATTCCGATTTCAGTTCCAGAGCAATTCGCCCAATGAGTCCTTGATGTTTAGTCGTTTTCAGCCAATTTTATGGATTTTTGAAAATTTCACTTTTTTGTGAAAATATCCACTAAATGAGGGAATAATATGTGTGAGGGTACCCCAGGAGAGTTCCAAATGTGTGTGGGTAGAATATATATCCCACGGGGGTAAAAATTGAAAAAAGTTGAAAAAATTTTTTTTTGGACTTAGTCATTTTTCTGGCGTTTATCAGACTTTCAGATAGGGGAAATGTCAGTGAGCGTTCTGAATTCAATTCCAGAGCGATTCGCCCAATGAGTCCTTGATGTTTAGTCGTTTTCAGCCAATTTTATGGATTTTGAAAATTTCACTTTTTTGTGAAAATATCCACTAAATGAGGGAATAATATGTGTTAGGGTACCCCAGGAGCGTTCCAAATGTGTGTGGGTAGAATATATATCCCACGGGGTAAAATTGCAAAAAGTTGAAAAAAATTTTTTTCTGGACTTAGTCATTTTTCCGGCGTTTATCAGACTTTCAGATAGGGGAAATGTCAGTGAGCGTTCCGATTTCAGTTCCAGAGCGATTCGCCCAATGAGTCCTTGATATTTAGTCGTTTTCAGCCAATTTTCTGGATTTTTGAAAATGTCACTTTTTTGTGAAAATATCCACTAAATGAGGGAATAATATGTGTGAGGGTACCCCAGGAGAGTTCCAAATGTGTGTGGGTAGAATATATATCCCACGGGGGTAAAAATTGAAAAAAGTTGAAAAAATTTTTTTTTGGACTTAGTCATTTTTCCGGCGTTTATCAGACTTTCAGATAGGGGAAATGTCAGTGAGCGTTCCGATTTCAGTTCCACAGCGATTTGCCCAATGAGTCCTTGGTATTAAGTCATTTTCAGCCAATTTTCGAGATTTTTGAAACTTTCACTTTTTTGTGAAAATATCCACTAAATGAGGGAATAATATGTGTGAGGGTACCCCAGGAGAGTTCCAAATGTGTGTGGGTAGAATATATATCACACGGGGGTAAAAATTGAAAAAAGTTGAAAAAAATTTTTTTTGGACTTAGTCATTTTTCTGGCGTTTATCAGACTTTCAGATAGGGGAAATGTCAGTGAGCGTTCCGATTTCAGTTCCAGAGCGATTCGCCCAATAAGTCCTTGATATTTAGTCATTTTCAGCCAATTTTTGAGATTCTTGAAAATTTCACTTTTTTGTGAAAATATCCACTAAATGAGGGAATAATATGTGTGAGGGTACCCCAGGAGAGTTCCAAATGTGTGTGGGTAGAATATATATCCCACGGGGGTAAAAATTGAAAAAAGTTGAAAAATTTTTTTTTTGGACTTAGTCATTTTTCTGGCGTTTATCAGACTTTCAGATAGGAAAAATGTCAGTGAGCGTTCCGATTTCAGTTCCAGAGCGATTCGCCCAATGAGTTTTTGATATTTAGTCGTTTTCAGCCAATTTTCTTGATTTTTGAAAATTTCACTTTTTTGTGAAAATATCCACTAAATGAGGGAATAATATGTGTTAGGATACCCCAGGAGCGTTCCAAATGTGTGTGGGTAGAATATATATCCCACGGGGTAAAATTGCAAAAAGTTGAAAAAAATTTTTTTCTGGACTTAGTCATTTTTCCGGCGTTTATCAGACTTTCAGATAGGGGAAATGTCAGTGAGCGTTCCGATTTCAGTTCCAGAGCGATTCGCCCAATGAGTCCTTGATATTTAGTCGTTTTCAGCCAATTTTCTGGATTTTTGAAAATTTCACTTTTTTGTGAAAATATCCACTAAATGAGGGAATAATATGTGTGAGGGTACCCCAGGAGAGTTCCAAATGTGTGTGGGTGGAATATATATCCCACGGGGGTAAAAATTGAAAAAAGTTGAAAAAAATTTTTTTTGGACTTAGTCATTTTTCTGGCGTTTATCAGACTTTCAGATAGGGAAAATGTCAGTGAGCGTTCCGATTTCAGTTCCAGAGCGATTCGCCCAATGAGTTTTTGATATTTAGTCGTTTCAGGCAATTTTCTGGATTTTTGAAAATTTCACTTTTTTGTGAAAATATCCACTAAATGAGGGAATAATATGTGTTAGGGTACCCCAGGAGCGTTCCAAATGTGTGTGGGTAGAATATATATCCCACGGGGTAAAATTGCAAAAAGTTGAAAAATTTTTTTTTTTGGACTTAGTCATTTTTCCGGCGTTTATCAGACTTTCAGATAGGGGAAATGTCAGTGAGCGTTCCGATTTCAGTTCCACAGCGATTTGCCCAATGAGTCCTTGATATTAAGTCATTTTCAGCCAATTTTCGAGATTTTTGAAAATTTCACTTTTTTGTGAAAATATCCACTAAATGAGGGAATAATATGTGTGAGGGTACCCCAGGAGAGTTCCAAATGTGTGTGGGTAGAATATATATCCCACGGGGGTAAAATTGCAAAAAGTTGAAAATTTTTTTTTTTTGGACTTAGTCATTTTTCCGGCGTTTATCAGACTTTCAGATAGGGGAAATGTCAGTGAGCGTTCCGATTTCAATTCCAGAGCGATTCGCCCAATGAGTCCTTGATGTTTAGTCGTTTTCAGCCAATTTTCTGGATTTTTGAAAATTTCACTTTTTTGTGAAAATATCCACTAAATGAGGGAATAATATGTGTGAGGGTACCCCAGGAGAGTTCCAAATGTGTGTGGGTAGAATATATATCCCACGGGGGTAAAATTGCAAAAAGTTGAAAAATTTTTTTTTTTGGACTTAGTCATTTTTCCGGCGTTTATCAGACTTTCAGATAGGGGAAATGTCAGTGAGCGTTCCGATTTCAGTTCCAGAGCGAATCGCCCAATGAGTCCTTCATATTTAGTCGTTTTCAGCCAATTTTCTGGATTTTTGAAAATTTCACTTTTTTGTGAAAATATCCACTAAATGAGGGAATAATATGTGTGAGGGTACCCCAGGAGAGTTCCAAATGTGTGTGGGTAGAATATATATCCCACGGGGGTAAAAATTGAAAAAAGTTTAAAAAAATTTTTTTTGGACTTAGTCATTTTTCTGGCGTTTATCAGACTTTCAGATAGGGGAAATGTCAGTGAGCGTTCTGATTTCAGTTCCACAGCGATTTGCACAATGAGTCCTTGATATTTAGTCATTTTCAGCCAATTTTTGAGATTTTTGAAAATTTCACTTTTTTGTGAAAATATCCACTAAATGAGGGAATAATATGTGTGAGGGTACCCCAGGAGAGTTCCAAATGTGTGTGGGTAGAATATATATCCCAAGGGGGTAAAAATTGAAAAAAGTTGAAAAATTTTTTTTTTCAACTTAGTCATTTTTCTGGCGTTTATCAGACTTTCAGATAGGGAAAATGTCAGTGAGCGTTCCGATTTCAGTTCCAGAGCGATTCGCCCAATGAGTTTTTGATATTTAGTCGTTTCAAGCAATTTTCAGGATTTTTGAAAATTTCATTTTTTTGTGAAAATATCCACTAAATGAGGGAATAATATGTGTTAGGGTACCCCAGGAGCGTTCCAAATGTGTGTGGGTAGAATATATATCCTAAGGGGTAAAATTGCAAAAAGTTTAAACATTTTTTTTTTGGACTTAGTAATTTTTCCGGCGTTTATCAGACTTTCAGATAGGGGAAATGTCAGTGAGCGTTCCGATTTCAGTTCCAGAGCGATTCGCCCAATGAGTCCTTGATGTTTAGTCGTTTTAAGCCAATTTTCTGGATTTTTGAAAATTTCACTTTTTTGTGAAAATATCCACTAAATGAGGGAATAATATGTGTGAGGGTACCCCAGGAGAGTTCCAAATGTGTGTGGGTAGAATATATATCCCACGGGGGTAAAATTGCAAAAAGTTGAAAAATTTTTTTTTTTGGACTTAGTCATTTTTCCGGCGTTTATCAGACTTTCAGATAGGGGAAATGTCAGTGAGCGTTCCGATTTCAGTTCCAGAGCGAATCGCCCAATGAGTCCTTCATATTTAGTCGTTTTCAGCCAATTTTCTGGATTTTTGAAAATTTCACTTTTTTTGTGAAAATATCCACTAAATGAGGGAATAATATGTGTGAGGGTACCCCAGGAGAGTTCCAAATGTGAGTGGGTAGAATATATATCCCACGGGGGTAAAAATTTAAAAAAGTTGAAAAATTTTTTTTTTGGACTTAGTCATTTTTCTGGCGTTTATCAGACTTTCAGAGAGGGAAAATGTCAGTGAGCGTTCCGATTTCAGTTCCAGAGCGATTCGCCCAATGAGTTTTTGATATTTAGTCGTTTTCAGCCAATTTTCTGGATTTTTGAAAATTTCACTTTTTTGTGAAAATATCCACTAAATGAGGGAATAATATGTGTGAGGTTACCCCAGGAGAGTTCCAAATGTGTGTGGGTAGAATATATATCCCACGGGGTAAAATTGCAAAAAGTTGAAAAATTTTTTTTTTTGGACTTAGCAATTTTTCCGGCGTTTATCAGACTTTCAGATAGGGGAAATGTCAGTTAGCATTCCGATTTCAGTTCCAGAGCAATTCGCCCAATGAGTCCTTGATGTTTAGTCGTTTTCAGCCAATTTTATGGATTTTTGAAAATTTCACTTTTTTGTGAAAATATCCACTAAATGAGGGAATAATATGTGTGAGGGTACCCCAGGAGAGTTCCAAATGTGTGTGGGTAGAATATATATCCCACGGGGGTAAAAATTGAAAAAAGTTGAAAAAATTTTTTTTTGGACTTAGTCATTTTTCTGGCGTTTATCAGACTTTCAGATAGGGGAAATGTCAGTGAGCGTTCTGAATTCAATTCCAGAGCGATTCGCCCAATGAGTCCTTGATGTTTAGTCGTTTTCAGCCAATTTTATGGATTTTGAAAATTTCACTTTTTTGTGAAAATATCCACTAAATGAGGGAATAATATGTGTTAGGGTACCCCAGGAGCGTTCCAAATGTGTGTGGGTAGAATATATATCCCACGGGGTAAAATTGCAAAAAGTTGAAAAAAATTTTTTTCTGGACTTAGTCATTTTTCCGGCGTTTATCAGACTTTCAGATAGGGGAAATGTCAGTGAGCGTTCCGATTTCAGTTCCAGAGCGATTCGCCCAATGAGTCCTTGATATTTAGTCGTTTTCAGCCAATTTTCTGGATTTTTGAAAATGTCACTTTTTTGTGAAAATATCCACTAAATGAGGGAATAATATGTGTGAGGGTACCCCAGGAGAGTTCCAAATGTGTGTGGGTAGAATATATATCCCACGGGGGTAAAAATTGAAAAAAGTTGAAAAAATTTTTTTTTGGACTTAGTCATTTTTCCGGCGTTTATCAGACTTTCAGATAGGGGAAATGTCAGTGAGCGTTCCGATTTCAGTTCCACAGCGATTTGCCCAATGAGTCCTTGGTATTAAGTCATTTTCAGCCAATTTTCGAGATTTTTGAAACTTTCACTTTTTTGTGAAAATATCCACTAAATGAGGGAATAATATGTGTGAGGGTACCCCAGGAGAGTTCCAAATGTGTGTGGGTAGAATATATATCACACGGGGGTAAAAATTGAAAAAAGTTGAAAAAAATTTTTTTTGGACTTAGTCATTTTTCTGGCGTTTATCAGACTTTCAGATAGGGGAAATGTCAGTGAGCGTTCCGATTTCAGTTCCAGAGCGATTCGCCCAATAAGTCCTTGATATTTAGTCATTTTCAGCCAATTTTTGAGATTTTTGAAAATTTCACTTTTTTGTGAAAATATCCACTAAATGAGGGAATAATATGTGTGAGGGTACCCCAGGAGAGTTCCAAATGTGTGTGGGTAGAATATATATCCCACGGGGGTAAAAATTGAAAAAAGTTGAAAAATTTTTTTTTTGGACTTAGTCATTTTTCTGGCGTTTATCAGACTTTCAGATAGGAAAAATGTCAGTGAGCGTTCCGATTTCAGTTCCAGAGCGATTCGCCCAATGAGTTTTTGATATTTAGTCGTTTTCAGCCAATTTTCTGGATTTTTGAAAATTTCACTTTTTTGTGAAAATATCCACTAAATGAGGGAATAATATGTGTGAGAGTACCCCAGGAGAGTTCCAAATGTGTGTGGGTAGAATATATATCCCACGGGGGTAAAAATTGAAAAAAGTTTAAAAAATTTTTTTTTGGACTTAGTCATTTTTCTGGCGTTTATCAGACTTTCAGAGAGGGAAAATGTCAGTGAGCGTTCCGATTTCAGTTCCAGAGCGATTCGCCCAATGAGTTTTTGATATTTAGTCGTTTTCAGCCAATTTTCTGGATTTTTGAAAATTTCACTTTTTTGTGAAAATATCCACTAAATGAGGGAATAATATGTGTGAGGTTACCCCAGGAGAGTTCCAAATGTGTGTGGGTAGAATATATATCCCACGGGGTAAAATTGCAAAAAGTTGAAAAATTTTTTTTTTTGGACTTAGCAATTTTTCCGGCGTTTATCAGACTTTCAGATAGGGGAAATGTCAGTTAGCATTCCGATTTCAGTTCCAGAGCAATTCGCCCAATGAGTCCTTGATGTTTAGTCGTTTTCAGCCAATTTTATGGATTTTTGAAAATTTCACTTTTTTGTGAAAATATCCACTAAATGAGGGAATAATATGTGTGAGGGTACCCCAGGAGAGTTCCAAATGTGTGTGGGTAGAATATATATCCCACGGGGGTAAAAATTGAAAAAAGTTGAAAAAATTTTTTTTTGGACTTAGTCATTTTTCTGGCGTTTATCAGACTTTCAGATAGGGGAAATGTCAGTGAGCGTTCTGAATTCAATTCCAGAGCGATTCGCCCAATGAGTCCTTGATGTTTAGTCGTTTTCAGCCAATTTTATGGATTTTGAAAATTTCACTTTTTTGTGAAAATATCCACTAAATGAGGGAATAATATGTGTTAGGGTACCCCAGGAGCGTTCCAAATGTGTGTGGGTAGAATATATATCCCACGGGGTAAAATTGCAAAAAGTTGAAAAAAATTTTTTTCTGGACTTAGTCATTTTTCCGGCGTTTATCAGACTTTCAGATAGGGGAAATGTCAGTGAGCGTTCCGATTTCAGTTCCAGAGCGATTCGCCCAATGAGTCCTTGATATTTAGTCGTTTTCAGCCAATTTTCTGGATTTTTGAAAATGTCACTTTTTTGTGAAAATATCCACTAAATGAGGGAATAATATGTGTGAGGGTACCCCAGGAGAGTTCCAAATGTGTGTGGGTAGAATATATATCCCACGGGGGTAAAAATTGAAAAAAGTTGAAAAAATTTTTTTTTGGACTTAGTCATTTTTCCGGCGTTTATCAGACTTTCAGATAGGGGAAATGTCAGTGAGCGTTCCGATTTCAGTTCCACAGCGATTTGCCCAATGAGTCCTTGGTATTAAGTCATTTTCAGCCAATTTTCGAGATTTTTGAAACTTTCACTTTTTTGTGAAAATATCCACTAAATGAGGGAATAATATGTGTGAGGGTACCCCAGGAGAGTTCCAAATGTGTGTGGGTAGAATATATATCACACGGGGGTAAAAATTGAAAAAAGTTGAAAAAAATTTTTTTTGGACTTAGTCATTTTTCTGGCGTTTATCAGACTTTCAGATAGGGGAAATGTCAGTGAGCGTTCCGATTTCAGTTCCAGAGCGATTCGCCCAATAAGTCCTTGATATTTAGTCATTTTCAGCCAATTTTCGAGATTTTTGAAAATTTCACTTTTTTGTGAAAATATCCACTAAATGAGGGAATAATATGTGTGAGGGTACCCCAGGAGAGTTCCAAATGTGTGTGGGTAGAATATATATCCCACGGGGGTAAAAATTGAAAAAAGTTGAAAAATTTTTTTTTTGCACTTAGTCATTTTTCTGGCGTTTATCAGACTTTCAGATAGGAAAAATGTCAGTGAGCGTTCCGATTTCAGTTCCATAGCGATTCGCCCAATGAGTTTTTGATATTTAGTCGTTTTCAGCCAATTTTCTGGATTTTTGAAAATTTCACTTTTTTGTGAAAATATCCACTAAATGAGGGAATAATATGTGTGAGAGTACCCCAGGAGAGTTCCAAATGTGTGTGGGTAGAATATATATCCCACGGGGGTAAAAATTGAAAAAAGTTGAAAAAATTTTTTTTTGGACTTAGTCATTTTTCTGGCGTTTATCAGACTTTCAGATAGGGGAAATGTCAGTGAGCGTTCTGATTTCAGTTCCACAGCGATTTGCCCTATGAGTCCTTGATATTTAGTCATTTTCAGCCAATTTTCGAGATTTTTGAAAATTTCACTTTTTTGTGAAAATATCCACTAAATGAGGGAATAATATGTGTGAGGGTACCCCAGGAGAGTTCCAAATGTGTGTGGGTAGAATATATATCCTAAGGGGTAAAATTGCAAAAAGTTTAAAAAAATTTTTTTTGGACTTAGTAATTTTTCCGACGTTTATCAGACTTTCAGATAGGGGAAATGTCAGTGAGCGTTCCGATTTCAGTTCCAGAGCGATTCGCCCAATGAGTCCTTGATGTTTAGTCGTTTTCAGCCAATTTTATGGATTTTGAAAATTTCACTTTTTTGTGAAAATATCCACTAAATGAGGGAATAATATGTGTTAGGGTACCCCAGGAGCGTTCCAAATGTGTGTGGGTAGAATATATATCCCACGGGGTAAAATTGCAAAAAGTTGAAAAAAAATTTTTTCTGGACTTAGTCATTTTTCCGGCGTTTATCAGACTTTCAGATAGGGGAAATGTCAGTGAGCGTTCCGATTTCAGTTCCAGAGCGATTCGCCCAATGAGTCCTTGATATTTAGTCGTTTTCAGCCAATTTTCTGGATTTTTGAAAATGTCACTTTTTTGTGAAAATATCCACTAAATGAGGGAATAATATGTGTGAGGGTACCCCAGGAGAGTTCCAAATGTGTGTGGGTAGAATATATATCCCACGGGGGTAAAAATTGAAAAAAGTTGAAAAAATTTTTTTTTGGACTTAGTCATTTTTCCGGCGTTTATCAGACTTTCAGATAGGGGAAATGTCAGTGAGCGTTCCGATTTCAGTTCCACAGCGATTTGCCCAATGAGTCCTTGGTATTAAGTCATTTTCAGCCAATTTTCGAGATTTTTGAAACTTTCACTTTTTTGTGAAAATATCCACTAAATGAGGGAATAATATGTGTGAGGGTACCCCAGGAGAGTTCCAAATGTGTGTGGGTAGAATATATATCACACGGGGGTAAAAATTGAAAAAAGTTGAAAAAAATTTTTTTTGGACTTAGTCATTTTTCTGGCGTTTATCAGACTTTCAGATAGGGGAAATGTCAGTGAGCGTTCCGATTTCAGTTCCAGAGCGATTCGCCCAATAAGTCCTTGATATTTAGTCATTTTCAGCCAATTTTCGAGATTTTTGAAAATTTCACTTTTTTGTGAAAATATCCACTAAATGAGGGAATAATATGTGTGAGGGTACCCCAGGAGAGTTCCAAATGTGTGTGGGTAGAATATATATCCCACGGGGGTAAAAATTGAAAAAAGTTGAAAAATTTTTTTTTTGGACTTAGTCATTTTTCTGGCGTTTATCAGACTTTCAGATAGGAAAAATGTCAGTGAGCGTTCCGATTTCAGTTCCAGAGCGATTCGCCCAATGAGTTTTTGATATTTAGTCGTTTTCAGCCAATTTTCTGGATTTTTGAAAATTTCACTTTTTTGTGAAAATATCCACTAAATGAGGGAATAATATGTGTGAGAGTACCCCAGGAGAGTTCCAAATGTGTGTGGGTAGAATATATATCCCACGGGGGTAAAAATTGAAAAAAGTTGAAAAAATTTTTTTTTGGACTTAGTCATTTTTCTGGCGTTTATCAGACTTTCAGATAGGGGAAATGTCAGTGAGCGTTCTGATTTCAGTTCCACAGCGATTTGCCCTATGAGTCCTTGATATTTAGTCATTTTCAGCCAATTTTCGAGATTTTTGAAAATTTCACTTTTTTGTGAAAATATCCACTAAATGAGGGAATAATATGTGTGAGGGTACCCCAGGAGAGTTCCAAATGTGTGTGGGTAGAATATATATCCTAAGGGGTAAAATTGCAAAAAGTTTAAAAAAATTTTTTTTGGACTTAGTAATTTTTCCGACGTTTATCAGACTTTCAGATAGGGGAAATGTCAGTGAGCGTTCCGATTTCAGTTCCAGAGCGATTCGCCCAATGAGTCCTTGATGTTTAGTCGTTTTCAGCCAATTTTCTGGATTTTTGAAAATTTCACTTTTTTGTGAAAATATCCACTAAATGAGGGAATAATATGTGTGAGGGTACCCCAGGAGCGTTCCAAATGTGTGTGGGTAGAATATATATCCCACGGGGTAAAATTGCAAAAAGTTGAAAAAATTTTTTTTCTGGACTTAGTCATTTTTCCGGCGTTTATCAGACTTTCAGATAGGGGAAATGTCAGTGAGCGTTCCGATTTCAGTTCCAGAGCGATTCGCCCAATGAGTCCTTGATATTTAGTCGTTTTCAGCCAATTTTCTGGATTTTTGAAAATGTCACTTTTTTGTGAAAATATCCACTAAATGAGGGAATAATATGTGTGAGGGTACCCCAGGAGAGTTCCAAATGTGTGTGGGTAGAATATACATCCCACGGGGGTAAAAATTGAAAAAAGTTGAAAAAATTTTTTTTTGGACTTAGTCATTTTTCTGGCGTTTATCAGACTTTCAGATAGGGGAAATGTCAGTGAGCATTCCGATTTCAGTTCCACAGCGATTTGCCCAATGAGTCCTTGGTATTAAGTCATTTTCAGCCAATTTTCGAGATTTTTGAAACTTTCACTTTTTCGTGAAAATATCCACTAAATGAGGGAATAATATGTGTGAGGGTACCCCAGGAGAGTTCCAAATGTGTGTGGGTAGAATATATATCACACGGGGGTAAAAATTGAAAAAAGTTGAAAAAAATTTTTTTGGGACTTAGTCATTTTTCTGGCGTTTATCAGACTTTCAGATAGGGGAAATGTCAGTGAGCGTTCCGATTTCAGTTCCAGAGCGATTCGCCCAATAAGTCCTTGATATTTAGTCATTTTCAGCCAATTTTCGAGATTTTTGAAAATGTCACTTTTTTGTGAAAATATCCACTAAATGAGGGAATAATATGTGTGAGGGTACCCCAGGAGAGTTCCAAATGTGTGTGGGTAGAATATATATCCCACGGGGGTAAAAATTGAAAAAAGTTGAAAAAATTTTTTTTTGGACTTAGTCATTTTTCCGGCGTTTATCAGACTTTCAGATAGGGGAAATGTCAGTGAGCGTTCCGATTTCAGTTCCACAGCGATTTGCCCAATGAGTCCTTGGTATTAAGTCATTTTCAGCCAATTTTCGAGATTTTTGAAACTTTCACTTTTTTGTGAAAATATCCACTAAATGAGGGAATAATATGTGTGAGGGTACCCCAGGAGAGTTCCAAATGTGTGTGGGTAGAATATATATCACACGGGGGTAAAAATTGAAAAAAGTTGAAAAAAATTTTTTTTGGACTTAGTCATTTTTCTGGCGTTTATCAGACTTTCAGATAGGGGAAATGTCAGTGAGCGTTCCGATTTCAGTTCCAGAGCGATTCGCCCAATAAGTCCTTGATATTTAGTCATTTTCAGCCAATTTTCGAGATTTTTGAAAATTTCACTTTTTTGTGAAAATATCCACTAAATGAGGGAATAATATGTGTGAGGGTACCCCAGGAGAGTTCCAAATGTGTGTGGGTAGAATATATATCCCACGGGGGTAAAAATTGAAAAAAGTTGAAAAATTTTTTTTTTGCACTTAGTCATTTTTCTGGCGTTTATCAGACTTTCAGATAGGAAAAATGTCAGTGAGCGTTCCGATTTCAGTTCCATAGCGATTCGCCCAATGAGTTTTTGATATTTAGTCGTTTTCAGCCAATTTTCTGGATTTTTGAAAATTTCACTTTTTTGTGAAAATATCCACTAAATGAGGGAATAATATGTGTGAGAGTACCCCAGGAGAGTTCCAAATGTGTGTGGGTAGAATATATATCCCACGGGGGTAAAAATTGAAAAAAGTTGAAAAAATTTTTTTTTGGACTTAGTCATTTTTCTGGCGTTTATCAGACTTTCAGATAGGGGAAATGTCAGTGAGCGTTCTGATTTCAGTTCCACAGCGATTTGCCCTATGAGTCCTTGATATTTAGTCATTTTCAGCCAATTTTCGAGATTTTTGAAAATTTCACTTTTTTGTGAAAATATCCACTAAATGAGGGAATAATATGTGTGAGGGTACCCCAGGAGAGTTCCAAATGTGTGTGGGTAGAATATATATCCTAAGGGGTAAAATTGCAAAAAGTTTAAAAAAATTTTTTTTGGACTTAGTAATTTTTCCGACGTTTATCAGACTTTCAGATAGGGGAAATGTCAGTGAGCGTTCCGATTTCAGTTCCAGAGCGATTCGCCCAATGAGTCCTTGATGTTTAGTCGTTTTCAGCCAATTTTATGGATTTTGAAAATTTCACTTTTTTGTGAAAATATCCACTAAATGAGGGAATAATATGTGTTAGGGTACCCCAGGAGCGTTCCAAATGTGTGTGGGTAGAATATATATCCCACGGGGTAAAATTGCAAAAAGTTGAAAAAAAATTTTTTCTGGACTTAGTCATTTTTCCGGCGTTTATCAGACTTTCAGATAGGGGAAATGTCAGTGAGCGTTCCGATTTCAGTTCCAGAGCGATTCGCCCAATGAGTCCTTGATATTTAGTCGTTTTCAGCCAATTTTCTGGATTTTTGAAAATGTCACTTTTTTGTGAAAATATCCACTAAATGAGGGAATAATATGTGTGAGGGTACCCCAGGAGAGTTCCAAATGTGTGTGGGTAGAATATATATCCCACGGGGGTAAAAATTGAAAAAAGTTGAAAAAATTTTTTTTTGGACTTAGTCATTTTTCCGGCGTTTATCAGACTTTCAGATAGGGGAAATGTCAGTGAGCGTTCCGATTTCAGTTCCACAGCGATTTGCCCAATGAGTCCTTGGTATTAAGTCATTTTCAGCCAATTTTCGAGATTTTTGAAACTTTCACTTTTTTGTGAAAATATCCACTAAATGAGGGAATAATATGTGTGAGGGTACCCCAGGAGAGTTCCAAATGTGTGTGGGTAGAATATATATCACACGGGGGTAAAAATTGAAAAAAGTTGAAAAAAATTTTTTTTGGACTTAGTCATTTTTCTGGCGTTTATCAGACTTTCAGATAGGGGAAATGTCAGTGAGCGTTCCGATTTCAGTTCCAGAGCGATTCGCCCAATAAGTCCTTGATATTTAGTCATTTTCAGCCAATTTTCGAGATTTTTGAAAATTTCACTTTTTTGTGAAAATATCCACTAAATGAGGGAATAATATGTGTGAGGGTACCCCAGGAGAGTTCCAAATGTGTGTGGGTAGAATATATATCCCACGGGGGTAAAAATTGAAAAA
This sequence comes from Phyllobates terribilis, assembly GCF_046119375.1. Lineage (NCBI taxonomy): Eukaryota > Metazoa > Chordata > Amphibia > Anura > Dendrobatidae > Phyllobates > Phyllobates terribilis. The sequence goes on along the minus strand of NW_027362775.1, from coordinate 13,564,821 downwards.
AGTTGAAAAATTTTTTTTTTGGACTTAGTCATTTTTCTGGCGTTTATCAGACTTTCAGATAGGAAAAATGTCAGTGAGCGTTCCGATTTCAGTTCCAGAGCGATTCGCCCAATGAGTTTTTGATATTTAGTCGTTTTCAGCCAATTTTCTGGATTTTTGAAAATTTCACTTTTTTGTGAAAATATCCACTAAATGAGGGAATAATATGTGTGAGAGTACCCCAGGAGAGTTCCAAATGTGTGTGGGTAGAATATATATCCCACGGGGGTAAAAATTGAAAAAAGTTGAAAAAATTTTTTTTTGGACTTAGTCATTTTTCTGGCGTTTATCAGACTTTCAGATAGGGGAAATGTCAGTGAGCGTTCTGATTTCAGTTCCACAGCGATTTGCCCTATGAGTCCTTGATATTTAGTCATTTTCAGCCAATTTTCGAGATTTTTGAAAATTTCACTTTTTTGTGAAAATATCCACTAAATGAGGGAATAATATGTGTGAGGGTACCCCAGGAGAGTTCCAAATGTGTGTGGGTAGAATATATATCCTAAGGGGTAAAATTGCAAAAAGTTTAAAAAAATTTTTTTTGGACTTAGTAATTTTTCCGACGTTTATCAGACTTTCAGATAGGGGAAATGTCAGTGAGCGTTCCGATTTCAGTTCCAGAGCGATTCGCCCAATGAGTCCTTGATGTTTAGTCGTTTTCAGCCAATTTTCTGGATTTTTGAAAATTTCACTTTTTTGTGAAAATATCCACTAAATGAGGGAATAATATGTGTGAGGGTACCCCAGGAGCGTTCCAAATGTGTGTGGGTAGAATATATATCCCACGGGGTAAAATTGCAAAAAGTTGAAAAAATTTTTTTTCTGGACTTAGTCATTTTTCCGGCGTTTATCAGACTTTCAGATAGGGGAAATGTCAGTGAGCGTTCCGATTTCAGTTCCAGAGCGATTCGCCCAATGAGTCCTTGATATTTAGTCGTTTTCAGCCAATTTTCTGGATTTTTGAAAATGTCACTTTTTTGTGAAAATATCCACTAAATGAGGGAATAATATGTGTGAGGGTACCCCAGGAGAGTTCCAAATGTGTGTGGGTAGAATATACATCCCACGGGGGTAAAAATTGAAAAAAGTTGAAAAAATTTTTTTTTGGACTTAGTCATTTTTCTGGCGTTTATCAGACTTTCAGATAGGGGAAATGTCAGTGAGCATTCCGATTTCAGTTCCACAGCGATTTGCCCAATGAGTCCTTGGTATTAAGTCATTTTCAGCCAATTTTCGAGATTTTTGAAACTTTCACTTTTTCGTGAAAATATCCACTAAATGAGGGAATAATATGTGTGAGGGTACCCCAGGAGAGTTCCAAATGTGTGTGGGTAGAATATATATCACACGGGGGTAAAAATTGAAAAAAGTTGAAAAAAATTTTTTTGGGACTTAGTCATTTTTCTGGCGTTTATCAGACTTTCAGATAGGGGAAATGTCAGTGAGCGTTCCGATTTCAGTTCCAGAGCGATTCGCCCAATAAGTCCTTGATATTTAGTCATTTTCAGCCAATTTTCGAGATTTTTGAAAATTTCACTTTTTTGTGAAAATATCCACTAAATGAGGGAATAATATGTGTGAGGGTACCCCAGGAGAGTTCCAAATGTGTGTGGGTAGAATATATATCCCACGGGGGTAAAAATTGAAAAAAGTTGAAAAATTTTTTTTTTGGACTTAGTCATTTTTCTGGCGTTTATCAGACTTTCAGATAGGGAAAATGTCAGTGAGCGTTCCGATTTCAGTTCCAGAGCGATTCGCCCAATGAGTTTTTGATATTTAGTCGTTTTCAGCCAATTTTCTGGATTTTTGAAAATTTCACTTTTTTGTGAAAATATCCACTAAATGAGGGAATAATATGTGTGAGGGTACCCCAGGAGAGTTCCAAATGTGTGTGGGTAGAATATATATCCCACGGGGGTAAAATTGAAAAAAGTTGAAAATTTTTTTTTTTTTGGACTTAGTCATTTTTCCGGCGTTTATCAGACTTTCAGATAGGGGAAATGTCAGTGAGCGTTCCGATTTCAATTCCAGAGCGATTCGCCCAATGAGTCCTTGATGTTTAGTCGTTTTCAGCCAATTTTATGGATTTTGAAAATTTCACTTTTTTGTGAAAATATCCACTAAATGAGGGAATAATATGTGTTAGGGTACCCCAGGAGCGTTCCAAATGTGTGTGGGTAGAATATATATCCCACGGGGTAAAATTGCAAAAAGTTGAAAAATTTTTTTTTTTGTACTTAGTAATTTTTCCGGCGTTTATCAGACTTTCAGGTAGGGGAAATGTCAGTGAGCGTTCCGATTTCAGTTCCACAGCGATTTGCCCAATGAGTCCTTGGTATTAAGTCATTTTCAGCCAATTTTCGAGATTTTTGAAACTTTCACTTTTTCGTGAAAATATCCACTAAATGAGGGAATAATATGTGTGAGGGTACCCCAGGAGAGTTCCAAATGTGTGTGGGTAGAATATATATCACACGGGGGTAAAAATTGAAAAAAGTTGAAAAAAATTTTTTTGGGACTTAGTCATTTTTCTGGCGTTTATCAGACTTTCAGATAGGGGAAATGTCAGTGAGCGTTCCGATTTCAGTTCCAGAGCGAATCGCCCAATGAGTCCTTGATGTTTAGTCGTTTTCAGCCAATTTTCTGGATTTTTGAAAATTTCACTTTTTTGTGAAAATATCCACTAAATGAGGGAATAATATGTGTGAGGGTACCCCAGGAGAGTTCCAAATGTGTGTGGGTAGAATATATATCCCACGGGGGTAAAATTGCAAAAAGTTGAAAAATTTTTTTTTTTGGACTTAGCAATTTTTCCGGCGTTTATCAGACTTTCAGATAGGGGAAATGTCAGTTAGCATTCCGATTTCAGTTCCAGAGCAATTCGCCCAATGAGTCCTTGATGTTTAGTCGTTTTCAGCCAATTTTATGGATTTTTGAAAATTTCACTTTTTTGTGAAAATATCCACTAAATAAAGGAATAATATGTGTTAGGGTACCCCAGGAGCGTTCCAAATGTGTGTGGGTAGAATATATATCCCACGGGGTAAAATTGCAAAAAGTTGAAAAAATTTTTTTTCTGGACTTAGTCATTTTTCCGGCGTTTATCAGACTTTCAGATAGGGGAAATGTCAGTGAGCGTTCCGATTTCAGTTCCAGAGCGATTCGCCCAATGAGTCCTTGATATTTAGTCGTTTTCAGCCAATTTTCTGGATTTTTGAAAATTTCACTTTTTTGTGAAAATATCCACTAAATGAGGGAATAATATGTGTGAGGGTACCCTAGGAGAGTTCCAAATGTTTGTGGGTAGAATATATATCCCACGGGGGTAAAATTGAAAAAAGTTGAAAATTTTTTTTTTTTTGGACTTAGTCATTTTTCCGGCGTTTATCAGACTTTCAGATAGGGGAAATGTCAGTGAGCGTTCCGATTTCAATTCCAGAGCGATTCGCCCAATGAGTCCTTGATGTTTAGTCGTTTTCAGCCAATTTTATGGATTTTGAAAATTTCACTTTTTTGTGAAAATATCCACTAAATGAGGGAATAATATGTGTTAGGGTACCCCAGGAGCGTTCCAAATGTGTGTGGGTAGAATATATATCCCACGGGGTAAAATTGCAAAAAGTTGAAAAAAATTTTTTTCTGGACTTAGTCATTTTTCCGGCGTTTATCAGACTTTCCGATAGGGGAAATGTCAGTGAGCGTTCCGATTTCAGTTCCAGAGCGATTCGCCCAATGAGTCCTTGATATTTAGTCGTTTTCAGCCAATTTTCTGGATTTTTGAAAATGTCACTTTTTTGTGAAAATATCCACTAAATGAGGGAATAATATGTGTGAGGGTACCCCAGGAGAGTTCCAAATGTGTGTGGGTAGAATATATATCCCACGGGGGTAAAAATTGAAAAAAGTTGAAAAAAATTTTTTTTGGACTTAGTCATTTTTCTGGCGTTTATCAGACTTTCAGATAGGGGAAATGTCAGTGAGCGTTCCGATTTCAGTTCCACAGCGATTTGCCCAATGAGTCCTTGATATTAAGTCATTTTCAGCCAATTTTCGAGATTTTTGAAAATTTCACTTTTTTGTGAAAATATCCACTAAATGAGGGAATAATATGTGTGAGGGTACCCCAGGAGAGTTCCAAATGTGTGTGGGTAGAATATATATCCTACGGGGTAAAATTGCAAAAAGTTGAAAAATTTTTTTTTTTGTACTTAGTAATTTTTCCGGCGTTTATCAGACTTTCAGATAGGGGAAATGTCAGTGAGCGTTCCGATTTCAGTTCCAGAGCGATTCGCCCAATGAGTCCTTGATATTTAGTCGTTTTCAGCCAATTTTCTGGATTTTTGAAAATTTCACTTTTTTGTGAAAATATCCACTAAATGAGGGAATAATATGTGTGAGGGTACCCCAGGAGAGTTCCAAATGTGTGTGGGTAGAATATATATCCCACGGGGGTAAAATTGCAAAAAGTTGAAAAATTTTTTTTTTTGGACTTAGCAATTTTTCCGGCGTTTATCAGACTTTCAGATAGGGGAAATGTCAGTTAGCATTCCGATTTCAGTTCCAGAGCAATTCGCCCAATGAGTCCTTGATGTTTAGTCGTTTTCAGCCAATTTTATGGATTTTTGAAAATTTCACTTTTTTGTGAAAATATCCACTAAATGAGGGAATAATATGTGTTAGGGTACCCCAGGAGGGTTCCAAATGTGTGTGGGTAGAATATATATCCCACGGGGTAAAATTGCAAAAAGTTGAAAAAAATTTTTTTCTGGACTTAGTCATTTTTCCGGCGTTTATCAGACTTTCAGATAGGGGAAATGTCAGTGAGCGTTCCGATTTCAGTTCCAGAGCGATTCGCCCAATGAGTCCTTGATATTTAGTCGTTTTCAGCCAATTTTCTGGATTTTTGAAAATTTCACTTTTTTGTGAAAATATCCACTAAATGAGGGAATAATATGTGTGAGGGTACCCCAGGAGAGTTCCAAATGTGTGTGGGTAGAATATATATCCTAAGGGGTAAAATTTCAAAAAGTTTAAAAATTTTTTTTTTGGACTTAGTAATTTTTCCGGCGTTTATCAGACTTTCAGATAGGGGAAATGTCAGTGAGCGTTCCGATTTCAGTTCCAGAGCGATTCGCCCAATGAGTCCTTGATGTTTAGTCGTTTTCAGCCAATTTTCTGGATTTTTGAAAATTTCACTTTTTTGTGAAAATATCCACTAAATGAGGGAATAATATGTGTGAGGGTACCCCAGGAGAGTTCCAAATGTGTGTGGGTAGAATATATATCCCACGGGGGTAAAAATTGAAAAAAGTTGAAAAATTTTTTTTTTGGACTTAGTCATTTTTCTGGCGTTTATCAGACTTTCAGATAGGGAAAATGTCAGTGAGCGTTCCGATTTCAGTTCCAGAGCGATTCGCCCAATGAGTTTTTGATATTTAGTCGTTTCAGGCAATTTTCTGGATTTTTGAAAATTTCACTTTTTTGTGAAAATATCCACTAAATGAGGGAATAATATGTGTTAGGGTACCCCAGGAGCGTTCCAAATGTGTGTGGGTAGAATATATATCCCACGGGGTAAAATTGCAAAAAGTTGAAAAAAATTTTTTTCTGGACTTAGTCATTTTTCCGGCGTTTATCAGACTTCCAGATAGGGGAAATGTCAGTGAGCGTTCCGATTTCAGTTCCAGAGCGATTCGCCCAATGAGTCCTTGATATTTAGTCGTTTTCAGCCAATTTTCTGGATTTTTGAAAATTTCACTTTTTTGTGAATATATCCACTAAATGAGGGAATAATATGTGTGAGGGTACCCCAGGAGAGTTCCCAATGTGTGTGGGTAGAATATATATCCTACGGGGTAAAATTGCAAAAAGTTGAAAAATTTTTTTTTTTGGACTTAGTAATTTTTCCGGCGTTTATCAGACTTTCAGATAGGGGAAATGTCAGTGAGCATACCGATTTCAGTTCCAGAGCGATTCGCCCAATGAGTCCTTGATGTTTAGTCGTTTTCAGCCAATTTTCTGGATTTTTGAAAATTTCACTTTTTTGTGAAAATATCCACTAAATGAGGGAATAATATGTGTGAGGGTACCCCAGGAGAGTTCCAAATGTGTGTGGGTAGAATATATATCCTAAGGGGTAAAATTTCAAAAAGTTTAAAAATTTTTTTTTTGGACTTAGTAATTTTTCCGGCGTTTATCAGACTTTCAGATAGGGGAAATGTCAGTGAGCGTTCCGATTTCAGTTCCAGAGCGATTCGCCCAATGAGTCCTTGATGTTTAGTCGTTTTCAGCCAATTTTCTGGATTTTTGAAAATTTCACTTTTTTGTGAAAATATCCACTAAATGAGGGAATAATATGTGTGAGGGTACCCCAGGAGAGTTCCAAATGTGTGTGGGTAGAATATATATCCCACGGGGGTAAAAATTGAAAAAAGTTGAAAAATTTTTTTTTTGGACTTAGTCATTTTTCTGGCGTTTATCAGACTTTCAGATAGGGAAAATGTCAGTGAGCGTTCCGATTTCAGTTCCAGAGCGATTCGCCCAATGAGTTTTTGATATTTAGTCGTTTCAGGCAATTTTCTGGATTTTTGAAAATTTCACTTTTTTGTGAAAATATCCACTAAATGAGGGAATAATATGTGTTAGGGTACCCCAGGAGCGTTCCAAATGTGTGTGGGTAGAATATATATCCCACGGGGTAAAATTGCAAAAAGTTGAAAAAAAATTTTTTCTGGACTTAGTCATTTTTCCGGCGTTTATCAGACTTTCAGATAGGGGAAATGTCAGTGAGCGTTCCGATTTCAGTTCCAGAGCGATTCGCCCAATGAGTCCTTGATATTTAGTCGTTTTCAGCCAATTTTCTGGATTTTTGAAAATTTCACTTTTTTGTGAATATATCCACTAAATGAGGGAATAATATGTGTGAGGGTACCCCAGGAGAGTTCCCAATGTGTGTGGGTAGAATATATATCCTACGGGGTAAAATTGCAAAAAGTTGAAAAATTTTTTTTTTTGGACTTAGTAATTTTTCCGGCGTTTATCAGACTTTCAGATAGGGGAAATGTCAGTGAGCGTACCGATTTCAGTTCCAGAGCGATTCGCCCAATGAGTCCTTGATGTTTAGTCGTTTTCAGCCAATTTTCTGGATTTTTGAAAATTTCACTTTTTTGTGAAAATATCCACTAAATGAGGGAATAATATGTGTGAGGGTAACCCAGGAGAGTTCCAAATGTGTGTGGGTAGAATATATATCCCACGGGGGTAAAATTGCAAAAAGTTGAAAAATTTTTTTTTTTGGACTTAGTCATTTTTCCGGCGTTTATCAGACTTTCAGATAGGGGAAATGTCAGTGAGCGTTCCGATTTCAATTCCAGAGCGATTCGCCCAATGAGTCCTTGATGTTTAGTCGTTTTCAGCCAATTTTATGGATTTTGAAAATTTCACTTTTTTGTGAAAATATCCACTAAATGAGGGAATAATATGTGTGAGGGTACCCCAGGAGAGTTCCAAATGTGTGTGGGTAGAATATACATCCCACGGGGGTAAAAATTGAAAAAAGTTGAAAAAATTTTTTTTTGGACTTAGTCATTTTTCTGGCGTTTATCAGACTTTCAGATAGGGGAAATGTCAGTGAGCGTTCCGATTTCAGTTCCACAGCGATTTGCCCAATGAGTCATTGGTATTAAGTCATTTTCAGCCAATTTTCGAGATTTTTGAAACTTTCACTTTTTCGTGAAAATATCCACTAAATGAGGGAATAATATGTGTGAGGGTACCCCAGGAGAGTTCCAAATGTGTGTGGGTAGAATATATATCACACGGGGGTAAAAATTGAAAAAAGTTGAAAAAAATTTTTTTGGGACTTAGTCATTTTTCTGGCGTTTATCAGACTTTCAGATAGGGGAAATGTCAGTGAGCGTTCCGATTTCAGTTCCAGAGCGATTCGCCCAATAAGTTCTTGATATTTAGTCATTTTCAGCCAATTTTCGAGATTTTTGAAAATTTCACTTTTTTGTGAAAATATCCACTAAATGAGGGAATAATATGTGTGAGGGTACCCCAGGAGAGTTCCAAATGTGTGTGGGTAGAATATATATCCCACGGGGGTAAAAATTGAAAAAAGTTGAAAAATTTTTTTTTTGGACTTAGTCATTTTTCTGGCGTTTATCAGACTTTCAGATAGGGAAAATGTCAGTGAGCGTTCCGATTTCAGTTCCAGAGCGATTCGCCCAATGAGTTTTTGATATTTAGTCGTTTCAGGCAATTTTCTGGATTTTTGAAAATTTCACTTTTTTGTGAAAATATCCACTAAATGAGGGAATAATATGTGTTAGGGTACCCCAGGAGCGTTCCAAATGTGTGTGGGTAGAATATATATCCCACGGGGTAAAATTGCAAAAAGTTGAAAAAAAATTTTTTCTGGACTTAGTCATTTTTCCGGCGTTTATCAGACTTTCAGATAGGGGAAATGTCAGTGAGCGTTCCGATTTCAGTTCCAGAGCGATTCGCCCAATGAGTCCTTGATATTTAGTCGTTTTCAGCCAATTTTCTGGATTTTTGAAAATTTCACTTTTTTGTGAAAATATCCACTAAATGAGGGAATAATATGTGTGAGGGTACCCCAGGAGAGTTCCCAATGTGTGTGGGTAGAATATATATCCTACGGGGTAAAATTGCAAAAAGTTGAAAAATTTTTTTTTTTGGACTTAGTAATTTTTCCGGCGTTTATCAGACTTTCAGATAGGGGAAATGTCAGTGAGCGTACCGATTTCAGTTCCAGAGCGATTCGCCCAATGAGTCCTTGATGTTTAGTCGTTTTCAGCCAATTTTCTGGATTTTTGAAAATTTCACTTTTTTGTGAAAATATCCACTAAATGAGGGAATAATATGTGTGAGGGTACCCCAGGAGAGTTCCAAATGTGTGTGGGTAGAATATATATCCCACGGGGGTAAAATTGCAAAAAGTTGAAAAATTTTTTTTTTTGGACTTAGTCATTTTTCCGGCGTTTATCAGACTTTCAGATAGGGGAAATGTCAGTGAGCGTTCCGATTTCAATTCCAGAGCGATTCGCCCAATGAGTCCTTGATGTTTAGTCGTTTTCAGCCAATTTTATGGATTTTGAAAATTTCACTTTTTTGTGAAAATATCCACTAAATGAGGGAATAATATGTGTGAGGGTACCCCAGGAGAGTTCCAAATGTGTGTGGGTAGAATATACATCCCACGGGGGTAAAAATTGAAAAAAGTTGAAAAAATTTTTTTTTGGACTTAGTCATTTTTCTGGCGTTTATCAGACTTTCAGATAGGGGAAATGTCAGTGAGCGTTCCGATTTCAGTTCCACAGCGATTTGCCCAATGAGTCCTTGGTATTAAGTCATTTTCAGCCAATTTTCGAGATTTTTGAAACTTTCACTTTTTCGTGAAAATATCCACTAAATGAGGGAATAATATGTGTGAGGGTACCCCAGGAGAGTTCCAAATGTGTGTGGGTAGAATATATATCACACGGGGGTAAAAATTGAAAAAAGTTGAAAAAAATTTTTTTGGGACTTAGTCATTTTTCTGGCGTTTATCAGACTTTCAGATAGGGGAAATGTCAGTGAGCGTTCCGATTTCAGTTCCAGAGCGATTCGCCCAATAAGTCCTTGATATTTAGTCATTTTCAGCCAATTTTCGAGATTTTTGAAAATTTCACTTTTTTGTGAAAATATCCACTAAATGAGGGAATAATATGTGTGAGGGTACCCCAGGAGAGTTCCAAATGTGTGTGGGTAGAATATATATCCCACGGGGGTAAAAATTGAAAAAAGTTGAAAAATTTTTTTTTTGGACTTAGTCATTTTTCTGGCGTTTATCAGACTTTCAGATAGGGAAAATGTCAGTGAGCGTTCCGATTTCAGTTCCAGAGCGATTCGCCCAATGAGTTTTTGATATTTAGTCGTTTTCAGCCAATTTTCTGGATTTTTGAAAATTTCACTTTTTTGTGAAAATATCCACTAAATGAGGGAATAATATGTGTGAGGGTACCCCAGGAGAGTTCCAAATGTGTGTGGGTAGAATATATATCCCACGGGGGTAAAATTGAAAAAAGTTGAAAATTTTTTTTTTTTTGGACTTAGTCATTTTTCCGGCGTTTATCAGACTTTCAGATAGGGGAAATGTCAGTGAGCGTTCCGATTTCAATTCCAGAGCGATTCGCCCAATGAGTCCTTGATGTTTAGTCGTTTTCAGCCAATTTTATGGATTTTGAAAATTTCACTTTTTTGTGAAAATATCCACTAAATGAGGGAATAATATGTGTTAGGGTACCCCAGGAGCGTTCCAAATGTGTGTGGGTAGAATATATATCCCACGGGGTAAAATTGCAAAAAGTTGAAAATTTTTTTTTTCTGGACTTAGTCATTTTTCCGGCGTTTATCAGACTTTCCGATAGGGGAAATGTCAGTGAGCGTTCTGATTTCAGTTCCAGAGCGATTCGCCCAATGAGTCCTTGATATTTAGTCGTTTTCAGCCAATTTTCTGGATTTTTGAAAATGTCACTTTTTTGTGAAAATATCCACTAAATGAGGGAATAATATGTGTGAGGGTACCCCAGGAGAGTTCCAAATGTGTGTGGGTAGAATATATATCCCACGGGGGTAAAAATTGAAAAAAGTTGAAAAAAATTTTTTTTGGACTTAGTCATTTTTCTGGCGTTTATCAGACTTTCAGATAGGGGAAATGTCAGTGAGCGTTCCGATTTCAGTTCCACAGCGATTTGCCCAATGAGTCCTTGATATTAAGTCATTTTCAGCCAATTTTCGAGATTTTTGAAAATTTCACTTTTTTGTGAAAATATCCACTAAATGAGGGAATAATATGTGTGAGGGTACCCCAGGAGAGTTCCAAATGTGTGTGGGTAGAATATATATCCTACGGGGTAAAATTGCAAAAAGTTGAAAAATTTTTTTTTTTGTACTTAGTGATTTTTCCGGCGTTTATCAGACTTTCAGATAGGGGAAATGTCAGTGAGCGTTCCGATTTCAGTTCCAGAGCGATTCGCCCAATGAGTCCTTGATATTTAGTCGTTTTCAGCCAATTTTCTGGATTTTTGAAAATTTCACTTTTTTGTGAAAATATCCACTAAATGAGGGAATAATATGTGTGAGGGTACCCCAGGAGAGTTCCAAATGTGTGTGGGTAGAATATATATCCCACGGGGGTAAAAATTGAAAAAAGTTGAAAAATTTTTTTTTTCGGACTTAGCAATTTTTCCGGCGTTTATCAGACTTTCAGATAGGGGAAATGTCAGTGAGCGTTCCGATTTCAATTCCAGAGCGATTCGCCCAATGAGTCCTTGATGTTTAGTCGTTTTCAGACAATTTTCTGGATTTTTGAAAATTTCACTTTTTTGTGAAAATATCCACTAAATGAGGGAATAATATGTGTGAGGGTACCCCAGGAGAGTTCCATATGTGTGTGGGTAGAATATATATCCCACGGGGGTAAAAATTGAAAAAAGTTGAAAAAATTTTTTTTTGGACTTAGTCATTTTTCTGGCGTTTATCAGACTTTCAGATAGGGAAAATGTCAGTGAGCGTTCCGATTTCAGTTCCAGAGCGATTCGCCCAATGAGTTTTTGATATTTAGTCGTTTTCAGCCAATTTTCTGGATTTTTGAAAATTTCACTTTTTTGTGAAAATATCCACTAAATGAGGGAATAATATGTGTGAGGGTACCCCAGGAGAGTTCCAAATGTGTTTGGGTAGAATATATATCCTAAGGGGTAAAATTGCAAAAAGTTAAAAAAATTTTTTTTTGGACTTAGTAATTTTTCCGGCGTTTATCAGACTTTCAGATAGGGGAAATGTCAGTGAGCGTTCCGATTTCAGTTCCAGAGCGATTCGCCCAATGAGTCCTTGATGTTTAGTCGTTTTCAGCCAATTTTCTGGATTTTTGAAAATTTCACTTTTTTGTGAAAATATCCACTAAATGAGGGAATAATATGTGTGAGGGTACCCCAGGAGAGTTCCAAATGTGTGTGGGTAGAATATATATCCCACGGGGGTAAAATTGCAAAAAGTTGAAAATTTTTTTTTTTTGAACTTAGTCATTTTTCCGGCGTTTATCAGACTTTCAGATAGGGGAAATGTCAGTGAGCGTACCGATTTCAGTTCCAGAGCAATTCGCCCAATGAGTCCTTGATGTTTAGTCGTTTTCAGCCAATTTTCTGGATTTTTGAAAATTTCACTTTTTTGTGAAAATATCCACTAAATGAGGGAATAATATGTGTGAGGGTACCCCAGGAGAGTTCCCAATGTGTGTGGGTAGAATATATATCCTACGGGGTAAAATTGCAAAAAGTTGAAAAATTTTTTTTTTTGGACTTAGTAATTTTTCCGGCGTTTATCAGACTTTCAGATAGGGGAAATGTCAGTGAGCGTACCGATTTCAGTTCCAGAGCGATTCGCCCAATGAGTCCTTGATGTTTAGTCGTTTTCAGCCAATTTTCTGGATTTTTGAAAATTTCACTTTTTTGTGAAAATATCCACTAAATGAGGGAATAATATGTGTGAGGGTACCCCAGGAGAGTTCCAAATGTGTGTGGGTAGAATATATATCCCACGGGGGTAAAATTGCAAAAAGTTGAAAAATTTTTTTTTTTGGACTTAGTCATTTTTCCGGCGTTTATCAGACTTTCAGATAGGGGAAATGTCAGTGAGCGTTCCGATTTCAATTCCAGAGCGATTCGCCCAATGAGTCCTTGATGTTTAGTCGTTTTCAGCCAATTTTATGGATTTTGAAAATTTCACTTTTTTGTGAAAATATCCACTAAATGAGGGAATAATATGTGTGAGGGTACCCTAGGAGAGTTCCAAATGTTTGTGGGTAGAATATATATCCCACGGGGGTAAAAATTGAAAAAAGTTGAAAAAAATTTTTTTTGGACTTAGTCATTTTTCTGGCGTTTATCAGACTTTCAGATAGGGAAAATGTCAGTGAGCGTTCCGATTTCAGTTCCAGAGCGATTCGCCCATTGAATTTTTGATATTTAGTCGTTTTCAGCCAATATTCTGGGTTTTTGAAAATTTCACTTTTTTGTGAAAATATCCACTAAATGAGGGAATAATATGTGTGAGGGTACCCCAGGAGAGTTCCAAATGTGTGTGGGTAGAGTATATATCCCACGGGGTAAAATTGCAAAAAGTTGAAAATTTTTTTTTTTCGGACTTAGCAATTTTTCCGGCGTTTATCAGACTTTCAGATAGGGGAAATGTCAGTGAGCGTTCCGATTTCAGTTCCACAGCGATTCGCCCAATGAGTCCTTGATGTTTAGTCGTTTTCAGCCAATTTTATGGATTTTTGAAAATTTCACTTTTTTGTGAAAATATCCACTAAATGAGGGAATAATATGTGTTAGGGTACCCCAGCAGCGTTCCAAATGTGTGTGGGTAGAATATATATCCCACGGGGTAAAATTGCAAAAAGTTAAAAAATTTTTTTTTTTGGACTTAGTCATTTTTCTGGCGTTTATCAGACTTTCAGATAGGGGAAATGTCAGTGAGTGTTCCGATTTCAGTTCCACAGCGATTTGCCCAATGAGTCCTTGATATTTAGTCATTTTCAGCCAATTTTCGAGATTTTTGAAAATTTCACTTTTTTGTGAAAATATCCACTAAATGAGGGAATAATATGTGTGAGGGTACCCCAGGAGAGTTCCAAATGTGTGTGGGTAGAATATATATCCCACGGGGTAAAATTGAAAAAAGTTGAAAATTTATTTTTTTTTGGACTTAGTCATTTTTCTGGCGTTTATCAGACTTTCAGATAGGGAAAATGTCAGTGAGCGTTCCGATTTCAGTTCCAGAGCGATTCGCCCAATGAGTTTTTGATATTTAGTCGTTTTCAGCCAATTTTCTGGATTTTTGAAAATTTCACTTTTTTGTGAAAATATCCACTAAATGAGGGAATAATATGTGTGAGGGTACCCCAGGAGAGTTCCAAATGTGTTTGGGTAGAATATATATCCTAAGGGGTAAAATTGCAAAAAGTTAAAAAAATTTTTTTTTGGACTTAGTAATTTTTCCGGCGTTTATCAGACTTTCAGATAGGGGAAATGTCAGTGAGCGTTCCGATTTCAGTTCCAGAGCGATTCGCCCAATGAGTCCTTGATGTTTAGTCGTTTTCAGCCAATTTTCTGGATTTTTGAAAATTTCACTTTTTTGTGAAAATATCCACTAAATGAGGGAATAATATGTGTGAGGGTACCCCAGGAGAGTTCCAAATGTGTGTGGGTAGAATATATATCCCACGGGGGTAAAATTGCAAAAAGTTGAAAATTTTTTTTTTTTGAACTTAGTCATTTTTCCGGCGTTTATCAGACTTTCAGATAGGGGAAATGTCAGTGAGCATTCTGATTTCAGTTCCAGAGCGAATCGCCCAATGAGTCCTTCATATTTAGTCGTTTTCAGCCAATTTTCTGGATTTTTGAAAATTTCACTTTTTTGTGAAAATATCCACTAAATGAGGGAATAATATGTGTGAGGGTACCCCAGGAGAGTTCCAAATGTGTGTGGGTAGAATATATATCCCACGGGGGTAAAAATTGAAAAAAGTTGAAAAATATTTTTTTTGGACTTAGTCATTTTTCTGGCGTTTATCAGACTTTCAGATAGGGAAAATGTCAGTGAGCGTTCCGATTTCAGTTCCAGAGCGATTCGCCCAATGAGTTTTTGATATTTAGTCGTTTCCAGCCAATTTTCTGGATTTTTGAAAATTTCACTTTTTTGTGAAAATATCCACTAAATGAGGGAATAATATGTGTGAGGGTACCCCAGGAGAGTTCCAAATGTGTGTGGGTAGAATATATATCCCACGGGGTAAAATTGCAAAAAGTTGAAAGATTTTTTTTTTTGGACTTAGCAATTTTTCCGGCGTATATCAGACTTTCAGATAGGGGAAATGTCAGTTAGCATTCCGATTTCAGTTCCAGAGCAATTCGCCCAATGAGTCCTTGATGTTTAGTCGTTTTCAGCCAATTTTATGGATTTTTGAAAATTTCACTTTTTTGTGAAAATATCCACTAAATGAGGGAATAATATGTGTTAGGGTACCCCAGGAGCGTTCCAAATGTGTGTGGGTAGAATATATATCCACGGGGTAAAATTGCAAAAAGTTGAAAAAAAATTTTTTCTGGACTTAGTCATTTTTCCGGCGTTTATCAGACTTTCAGATAGGGGAAATGTCAGTGAGCGTTCCGATTTCAGTTCCAGAGCGATTCGCCCAATGAGTCCTTGATAATTAGTCGTTTTCAGCCAATTTTCTGGATTTTTGAAAATTTCACTTTTTTGTGAAAATATCCACTAAATGAGGGAATAATATGTGTGAGGGTACCCTAGGAGAGTTCCAAATGCTTGTGGGTAGAATATATATCCCACGGGGTAAAATTGAAAAAAGTTGAAAATTTTTTTTTTTTTGGACTTAGTCATTTTTCCGGCGTTTATCAGACTTTCAGATAGGGGAAATGTCAGTGAGCGTTCCGATTTCAATTCCAGAGCGATTCGCCCAATGAGTCCTTGATGTTTAGTCGTTTTCAGACAATTTTCTGGATTTTTGAAAATTTCACTTTTTTGTGAAAATATCCACTAAATGAGGGAATAATATGTGTGAGGGTACCCCAGGAGAGTTCCATATGTGTGTGGGTAGAATATATATCCCACGGGGGTAAAAATTGAAAAAAGTTGAAAAAAATTTTTTTTGGACTTAGTCATTTTTCTGGCGTTTATCAGACTTTCAGATAGGGAAAATGTCAGTGAGCGTTCCGATTTCAGTTCCAGAGCGATTCGCCCAATGAGTTTTTGATATTTAGTCGTTTTCAGCCAATTTTCTGGATTTTTGAAAATTTCACTTTTTTGTGAAAATATCCACTAAATGAGGGAATAATACGTGTTAGGGTACCCCAGGAGCGTTCCAAATGTGTGTGGGTAGAATATATATCCCACGGGGTAAAATTGCAAAAAGTTGAAAAAAAATTTTTTCTGGACTTAGTAATTTTTCCGGCGTTTATCAGACTTTCAGATAGGGGAAATGTCAGTGAGCGTACCGATTTCAGTTCCAGAGCGATTCGCCCAATGAGTCCTTGATGTTTAGTCGTTTTCAGCCAATTTTCTGGATTTTTGAAAATTTCACTTTTTTGTGAAAATATCCACTAAATGAGGGAATAATATGTGTGAGGGTACCCCAGGAGAGTTCCAAATGTGTGTGGGTAGAATATATATCCCACGGGGGTAAAATTGCAAAAAGTTGAAAAATTTTTTTTTTTGGACTTAGTCATTTTTCCGGCGTTTATCAGACTTTCAGATAGGGAAAATGTCAGTGAGCGTTCCGATTTCAGTTCCAGAGCGATTCGCCCATTGAATTTTTGATATTTAGTCGTTTTCAGACAATTTTCTGGGTTTTTGAAAATTTCACTTTTTTGTGAAAATATCCACTAAATGAGGGAATAATATGTGTGAGGGTACCCCAGGAGAGTTCCAAATGTGTGTGGGTAGAATATATATCCCACGGGGTAAAATTGCAAAAAGTTGAAAATTTTTTTTTTCGGACTTAGCAATTTTTCCGGCGTTTATCAGACTTTCAGATAGGGGAAATGTCAGTGAGCGTTCCGATTTCAGTTCCACAGCGATTCGCCCAATGAGTCCTTGATGTTTAGTCGTTTTCAGCCAATTTTATGGATTTTTGAAAATTTCACTTTTTTGTGAAAATATCCACTAAATGAGGGAATAATATGTGTGAGGGTACCCCAGGAGAGTTCCAAATGTGTGTGGGTAGAATATATATCCCACGGGGGTAAAATTGCAAAAAGTTGAAAAAATTTTTTTTTTGAACTTAGTCATTTTTCCGGCGTTTATCAGACTTTCAGATAGGGGAAATGTCAGTGAGCGTTCCGATTTCAGTTCCAGAGCGAATCGCCCAATGAGTCCTTCATATTTAGTCGTTTTCAGCCAATTTTCTGGATTTTTGAAAATTTCACTTTTTTGTGAAAATATCCACTAAATGAGGGAATAATATGTGTGAGGGTACCCCAGGAGAGTTCCAAATGTGTGTGGGTAGAATATATATCCCACGGGGGTAAAAATTGAAAAAAGTTGAAAAATTTTTTTTTTGGACTTAGTCATTTTTCTGGCGTTTATCAGACTTTCAGATAGGGAAAATGTCAGTGAGCGTTCCGATTTCAGTTCCAGAGCGATTCGCCCAATGAGTTTTTGATATTTAGTCGTTTTCAGCCAATTTTCTGGATTTTTGAAAATTTCACTTTTTTGTGAAAATATCCACTAAATGAGGGAATAATATGTGTGAGGGTACCCCAGGAGAGTTCCAAATGTGTGTGGGTAGAATATATATCCCACGGGGTAAAATTGCAAAAAGTTGAAAGATTTTTTTTTTTGGACTTAGCAATTTTTCCGGCGTATATCAGACTTTCAGATAGGGGAAATGTCAGTTAGCATTCCGATTTCAGTTCCAGAGCAATTCGCCCAATGAGTCCTTGATGTTTAGTCGTTTTCAGCCAATTTTATGGATTTTTGAAAATTTCACTTTTTTGTGAAAATATCCACTAAATGAGGGAATAATATGTGTTAGGGTACCCCAGGAGCGTTCCAAATGTGTGTGGGTAGAATATATATCCACGGGGTAAAATTGCAAAAAGTTGAAAAAAAATTTTTTCTGGACTTAGTCATTTTTCCGGCGTTTATCAGACTTTCAGATAGGGGAAATGTCAGTGAGCGTTCCGATTTCAGTTCCAGAGCGATTCGCCCAATGAGTCCTTGATAATTAGTCGTTTTCAGCCAATTTTCTGGATTTTTGAAAATTTCACTTTTTTGTGAAAATATCCACTAAATGAGGGAATAATATGTGTGAGGGTACCCTAGGAGAGTTCCAAATGCTTGTGGGTAGAATATATATCCCACGGGGTAAAATTGAAAAAAGTTGAAATTTTTTTTTTTTTTGGACTTAGTCATTTTTCCGGCGTTTATCAGACTTTCAGATAGGGGAAATGTCAGTGAGCGTTCCGATTTCAATTCCAGAGCGATTCGCCCAATGAGTCCTTGATGTTTAGTCGTTTTCAGACAATTTTCTGGATTTTTGAAAATTTCACTTTTTTGTGAAAATATCCACTAAATGAGGGAATAATATGTGTGAGGGTACCCCAGGAGAGTTCCATATGTGTGTGGGTAGAATATATATCCCACGGGGGTAAAAATTGAAAAAAGTTGAAAAAAATTTTTTTTGGACTTAGTCATTTTTCTGGCGTTTATCAGACTTTCAGATAGGGAAAATGTCAGTGAGCGTTCCGATTTCAGTTCCAGAGCGATTCGCCCAATGAGTTTTTGATATTTAGTCGTTTTCAGCCAATTTTCTGGATTTTTGAAAATTTCACTTTTTTGTGAAAATATCCACTAAATGAGGGAATAATACGTGTTAGGGTACCCCAGGAGCGTTCCAAATGTGTGTGGGTAGAATATATATCCCACGGGGGTAAAATTGCAAAAAGTTGAAAAATTTTTTTTTTTGGACTTAGTCATTTTTCCGGCGTTTATCAGACTTTCAGATAGGGGAAATGTCAGTGAGCGTTCCGATTTCAATTCCAGAGCGATTCGCCCAATGAGTCCTTGATGTTTAGTCGTTTTCAGCCAATTTTATGGATTTTGAAAATTTCACTTTTTTGTGAAAATATCCACTAAATGAGGGAATAATATGTGTGAGGGTACCCTAGGAGAGTTCCAAATGTGTGTGGGTAGAATATATATCCCACGGGGTAAAATTGCAAAAAGTTGAAAAATTTTTTTTTTTGGACTTAGTCATTTTTCTGGCGTTTATCAGACTTTCAGATAGGGGAAATGTCAGTGAGTGTTCCGATTTCAGTTCCACAGCGATTTGCCCAATGAGTCCTTGATATTTAGTCATTTTCAGCCAATTTTCGAGATTTTTGAAAATTTCACTTTTTTGTGAAAATATCCACTAAATGAGGGAATAATATGTGTGAGGGTACCCCAGGAGAGTTCCAAATGTGTGTGGGTAGAATATATATCCTACGGGGTAAAATTGCAAAAAGTTGAAAAATTTTTTTTTTTGTACTTAGTAATTTTTCCGGCATTTATCAGACTTTCAGATAGGGGAAATGTCAGTGAGCGTTCCGATTTCAGTTCCAGAGCGATTCGCCCAATGAGTCCTTGATATTTAGTCGTTTTCAGCCAATTTTCTGGATTTTTGAAAATTTCACTTTTTTGTGAAAATATCCACTAAATGAGGGAATAATATGTGTGAGGGTACCCTAGGAGAGTTCCAAATGCTTGTGGGTAGAATATATATCCCACGGGGTAAAATTGAAAAAAGTTGAAAATTTTTTTTTTTTTGGACTTAGTCATTTTTCTGGCGTTTATCAGACTTTCAGATAGGGAAAATGTCAGTGAGCGTTCCGATTTCAGTTCCAGAGCGATTCGCCCAATGAGTTTTTGATCTTTAGTCGTTTTCAGCCAATTTTCTGGATTTTTGAAAATTTCACTTTTTTTGTGAAAATATCCACTAAATGAGGGAATAATATGTGTGAGGGTACCCCAGGAGAGTTCCAAATGTGTGTGGGTAGAATATATATCCCACGGGGGTAAAAATTGAAAAAAGTTGAAAAAATTTTTTTTTGGACTTAGTCATTTTTCTGGCGTTTATCAGACTTTCAGATAGGGGAAATGTCAGTGAGCGTTCTGATTTCAGTTCCACAGCGATTTACCCAATGAGTCCTTGATATTTAGTCATTTTCAGCCAATTTTCGAGATTTTTGAAAATTTCACTTTTTTGTGAAAATATCCACTAAATGAGGGAATAATATGTGTGAGGGTACCCCAGGAGAGTTCCAAATGTGTTTGGGTAGAATATATATCCTAAGGGGTAAAATTGCAAAAAGTTTAAAAATTTTTTTTTTGGACTTAGTAATTTTTCCGGCGTTTATCAGACTTTCAGATAGGGGAAATGTCAGTGAGCGTTCCGATTTCAGTTCCAGAGCGATTCGCCCAATGAGTCCTTGATGTTTAGTCGTTTTCAGCCAATTTTCTGGATTTTTGAAAATTTCACTTTTTTGTGAAAATATCAACTAAATGAGGGAATAATATGTGTGAGGGTACCCCAGGAGAGTTCCAAATGTGTGTGGGTAGAATATATATCCCACGGGGGTAAAATTGCAAAAAGTTGAAAAATTTTTTTTTTTGAACTTAGTCATTTTTCCGGCGTTTATCAGACTTTCAGATAGGGGAAATGTCAGTGAGCGTTCCGATTTCAGTTCCAGAGCGAATCGCCCAATGAGTCCTTCATATTTAGTCGTTTTCAGCCAATTTTCTGGATTTTTGAAAATTTCACTTTTTTGTGAAAATATCCACTAAATGAGGGAATAATATGTGTGAGGGTACCCCAGGAGAGTTCCAAATGTGTGTGGGTAGAATATATATCCCACGGGGGTAAAAATTGAAAAAAGTTGAAAAAATTTTTTTTTGGACTTAGTCATTTTTCTGCCGTTTATCAGACTTTCAGATAGGGGAAATGTCAGTGAGCGTTCTGATTTCAGTTCCACAGCGATTTGCCCAATGAGTCCTTGATATTTAGTCATTTTCAGCCAATTTTCGAGATTTTTGAAAATTTCACTTTTTTGTGAAAATATCCACTAAATGAGGGAATAATATGTGTGAGGGTACCCCAGGAGAGTTCCAAATGTGTTTGGGTAGAATATATATCCTAAGGGGTAAAATTGCAAAAAGTTTAAAAATTTTTTTTTTGGACTTAGTAATTTTTCCGGCGTTTATCAGACTTTCAGATAGGGGAAATGTCAGTGACCGTTCCGATTTCAGTTCCAGAGCGATTCGCCCAATGAGTCCTTGATGTTTAGTCGTTTTCAGCCAATTTTCTGGATTTTTGAAAATTTCACTTTTTTGTGAAAATATCAACTAAATGAGGGAATAATATGTGTGAGGGTACCCCAGGAGAGTTCCAAATGTGTGTGGGTAGAATATATATCCCACGGGGGTAAAATTGCAAAAAGTTGAAAAATTTTTTTTTTTGAACTTAGTCATTTTTCCGGCGTTTATCAGACTTTCAGATAGGGGAAATGTCAGTGAGCGTTCCGATTTCAGTTCCAGAGCGAATCGCCCAATGAGTCCTTCATATTTAGTCGTTTTCAGCCAATTTTCTGGATTTTTGAAAATTTCACTTTTTTGTGAAAATATCCACTAAATGAGGGAATAATATGTGTGAGGGTACCCCAGGAGAGTTCCAAATGTGTGTGGGTAGAATATATATCCCACGGGGGTAAAAATTGAAAAAAGTTGAAAAATTTTTTTTTTGGACTTAGTCATTTTTCTGGCGTTTATCAGACTTTCAGATAGGGAAAATGTCAGTGAGCGTTCCGATTTCAGTTCCAGAGCGATTCGCCCAATGAGTTTTTGATATTTAGTCGTATTCAGCCAATTTTCTGGATTTTTGAAAATTTCACTTTTTTGTGAAAATATCCACTAAATGAGGGAATAATATGTGTGAGGGTACCCCAGGAGAGTTCCAAATGTGTGTGGGTAGAATATATATCCCACGGGGGTAAAAATTGAAAAAAGTTGAAAAAATTTTTTTTTGGACATAGTCATTTTTCTGGCGTTTATCAGACTTTCAGATAGGGGAAATGTCAGTGAGCGTTCTGATTTCAGTTCCACAGCGATTTGCCATATGAGTCCTTGATATTTAGTCATTTTCAGCCATTTTTCGAGATTTTTGAAAATTTCACTTTTTTGTGAAAATATCCACTAAATGAGGGAATAATATGTGTGAGGGTACCCCAGGAGAGTTCCAAATGTGTTTGGGTAGAATATATATCCTACGGGGTAAAATTGCAAAAAGTTTAAAAATTTTTTTTTTGGACTTAGTAATTTTTCCGGCGTTTATCAGACTTTCAGATAGGGGAAATGTCAGTGAGCGTTCCGATTTCAGTTCCAGAGCGATTCGCCCAATGAGTCCTTGATGTTTAGTCGTTTTCAGCCAATTTTCTGGATTTTTGAAAATTTCACTTTTTTGTGAAAATATCAACTAAATGAGGGAATAATATGTGTGAGGGTACCCCAGGAGAGTTCCAAATGTGTGTGGGTAGAATATATATCCCACGGGGGTAAAATTGCAAAAAGTTGAAAAATTTTTTTTTTTGAACTTAGTCATTTTTCCGGCGTTTATCAGACTTTCAGATAGGGGAAATGTCAGTGAGCGTTCCGATTTCAGTTCCAGAGCGAATCGCCCAATGAGTCCTTCATATTTAGTCGTTTTCAGCCAATTTTCTGGATTTTTGAAAATTTCACTTTTTTGTGAAAATATCCACTAAATGAGGGAATAATATGTGTGAGGGTACCCCAGGAGAGTTCCAAATGTGTGTGGGTAGAATATATATCCCACGGGGGTAAAAATTGAAAAAAGTTGAAAAAATTTTTTTTTGGACTTAGTCATTTTTCTGCCGTTTATCAGACTTTCAGATAGGGGAAATGTCAGTGAGCGTTCTGATTTCAGTTCCACAGCGATTTGCCCAATGAGTCCTTGATATTTAGTCATTTTCAGCCAATTTTCGAGATTTTTGAAAATTTCACTTTTTTGTGAAAATATCCACTAAATGAGGGAATAATATGTGTGAGGGTACCCCAGGAGAGTTCCAAATGTGTTTGGGTAGAATATATATCCTAAGGGGTAAAATTGCAAAAAGTTTAAAAATTTTTTTTTTGGACTTAGTAATTTTTCCGGCGTTTATCAGACTTTCAGATAGGGGAAATGTCAGTGACCGTTCCGATTTCAGTTCCAGAGCGATTCGCCCAATGAGTCCTTGATGTTTAGTCGTTTTCAGCCAATTTTCTGGATTTTTGAAAATTTCACTTTTTTGTGAAAATATCAACTAAATGAGGGAATAATATGTGTGAGGGTATCCCAGGAGAGTTCCAAATGTGTGTGGGTAGAATATATATCCCACGGGGGTAAAATTGCAAAAAGTTGAAAAATTTTTTTTTTTGAACTTAGTCATTTTTCCGGCGTTTATCAGACTTTCAGATAGGGGAAATGTCAGTGAGCGTTCCGATTTCAGTTCCAGAGCGAATCGCCCAATGAGTCCTTCATATTTAGTCGTTTTCAGCCAATTTTCTGGATTTTTGAAAATTTCACTTTTTTGTGAAAATATCCACTAAATGAGGGAATAATATGTGTGAGGGTACCCCAGGAGAGTTCCAAATGTGTGTGGGTAGAATATATATCCCACGGGGGTAAAAATTGAAAAAAGTTGAAAAATTTTTTTTTTGGACTTAGTCATTTTTCTGGCGTTTATCAGACTTTCAGATAGGGAAAATGTCAGTGAGCGTTCCGATTTCAGTTCCAGAGCGATTCGCCCAATGAGTTTTTGATATTTAGTCGTATTCAGCCAATTTTCTGGATTTTTGAAAATTTCACTTTTTTGTGAAAATATCCACTAAATGAGGGAATAATATGTGTGAGGGTACCCCAGGAGAGTTCCAAATGTGTGTGGGTAGAATATATATCCCACGGGGGTAAAAATTGAAAAAAGTTGAAAAAATTTTTTTTTGGACATAGTCATTTTTCTGGCGTTTATCAGACTTTCAGATAGGGGAAATGTCAGTGAGCGTTCTGATTTCAGTTCCACAGCGATTTGCCATATGAGTCCTTGATATTTAGTCATTTTCAGCCATTTTTCGAGATTTTTGAAAATTTCACTTTTTTGTGAAAATATCCACTAAATGAGGGAATAATATGTGTGAGGGTACCCCAGGAGCGTTCCAAATGTGTGTGGGTAGAATATATATCCACGGGGTAAAATTGCAAAAAGTTGAAAAAATTTTTTTTTTGTACTTAGTAATTTTTCCGGCATTTATCAGACTTTCAGATAGGGGAAATGTCAGTGAGCGTTCCGATTTCAGTTCCAGAGCGATTCGCCCAATGAGTCCTTGATATTTAGTCGTTTTCAGCCAATTTTCTGGATTTTTGAAAATTTCACTTTTTTGTGAAAATATCCACTAAATGAGGGAATAATATGTGTGAGGGTACCCTAGGAGAGTTCCAAATGCTTGTGGGTAGAATATATATCCCACGGGGTAAAATTGAAAAAAGTTGAAATTTTTTTTTTTTTTGGACTTAGTCATTTTTCTGGCGTTTATCAGACTTTCAGATAGGGAAAATGTCAGTGAGCGTTCCGATTTCAGTTCCAGAGCGATTCGCCCAATGAGTTTTTGATATTTAGTCGTTTTCAGCCAATTTTCTGGATTTTTGAAAATTTCACTTTTTTGTGAAAATATCCACTAAATGAGGGAATAATATGTGTGAGGGTACCCCAGGAGAGTTCCAAATGTGTTTGGGTAGAATATATATCCTAAGGGGTAAAATTGCAAAAAGTTTAAAAATTTTTTTTTTGGACTTAGAAATTTTTCCGGCGTTTATCAGACTTTCAGATAGGGGAAATGTCAGTGAGCGTTCCGATTTCAGTTCCAGAGCGATTCGCCCAATGAGTCCTTGATGTTTAGTCGTTTTCAGCCAATTTTCTGGATTTTTGAAAATTTCACTTTTTTGTGAAAATATCCACTAAATGAGGGAATAATATGTGTGAGGGTACCCCAGGAGAGTTCCAAATGTGTGTGGGTAGAATATATATCCCACGGGGGTAAAATTGCAAAAAGTTGAAAAATTTTTTTTTTTGAACTTAGTCATTTTTCCGGCGTTTATCAGACTTTCAGATAGGGGAAATGTCAGTGAGCGTTCCGATTTCAGTTCCAGAGCGAATCGCCCAATGAGTCCTTCATATTTAGTCGTTTTCAGCCAATTTTCTGGATTTTTGAAAATTTCACTTTTTTGTGAAAATATCCACTAAATGAGGGAATAATATGTGTGAGGGTACCTCAGGAGAGTTCCAAATGTGTGTGGGTAGAATATATATCCCACGGGGGTAAAAATTGAAAAAAGTTGAAAAAATTTTTTTTTGGACTTAGTCATTTTTCTGGCGTTTATCAGACTTTCAGATAGGGGAAATGTCAGTGAGCGTTCTGATTTCAGTTCCACAGCGATTTGCCCAATGAGTCCTTGATATTTAGTCATTTTCAGCCAATTTTCGAGATTTTTGAAAATTTCACTTTTTTGTGAAAATATCCACTAAATGAGGGAATAATATGTGTGAGGGTACCCCAGGAGAGTTCCAAATGTGTTTGGGTAGAATATATATCCTAAGGGGTAAAATTGCAAAAAGTTTAAAAATTTTTTTTTTGGACTTAGTAATTTTTCCGGCGTTTATCAGACTTTCAGATAGGGGAAATGTCAGTGAGCGTTCCGATTTCAGTTCCAGAGCGATTCGCCCAATGAGTCCTTGATGTTTAGTCGTTTTCAGCCAATTTTCTGGATTTTTGAAAATTTCACTTTTTTGTGAAAATATCCACTAAATGAGGGAATAATATGTGTGAGGGTACCCTAGGAGAGTTCCAAATGCTTGTGGGTAGAATATATATCCCACGGGGTAAAATTGAAAAAAGTTGAAATTTTTTTTTTTTTTGGACTTAGTCATTTTTCTGGCGTTTATCAGACTTTCAGATAGGGAAAATGTCAGTGAGCGTTCCGATTTCAGTTCCAGAGCGATTCGCCCAATGAGTTTTTGATATTTAGTCGTTTTCAGCCAATTTTCTGGATTTTTGAAAATTTCACTTTTTTGTGAAAATATCCACTAAATGAGGGAATAATATGTGTGAGGGTACCCCAGGAGAGTTCCAAATGTGTTTGGGTAGAATATATATCCTAAGGGGTAAAATTGCAAAAAGTTTAAAAATTTTTTTTTTGGACTTAGAAATTTTTCCGGCGTTTATCAGACTTTCAGATAGGGGAAATGTCAGTGAGCGTTCCGATTTCAGTTCCAGAGCGATTCGCCCAATGAGTCCTTGATGTTTAGTCGTTTTCAGCCAATTTTCTGGATTTTTGAAAATTTCACTTTTTTGTGAAAATATCCACTAAATGAGGGAATAATATGTGTGAGGGTACCCCAGGAGAGTTCCAAATGTGTGTGGGTAGAATATATATCCCACGGGGGTAAAATTGCAAAAAGTTGAAAAATTTTTTTTTTTGAACTTAGTCATTTTTCCGGCGTTTATCAGACTTTCAGATAGGGGAAATGTCAGTGAGCGTTCCGATTTCAGTTCCAGAGCGAATCGCCCAATGAGTCCTTCATATTTAGTCGTTTTCAGCCAATTTTCTGGATTTTTGAAAATTTCACTTTTTTGTGAAAATATCCACTAAATGAGGGAATAATATGTGTGAGGGTACCTCAGGAGAGTTCCAAATGTGTGTGGGTAGAATATATATCCCACGGGGGTAAAAATTGAAAAAAGTTGAAAAAATTTTTTTTTGGACTTAGTCATTTTTCTGGCGTTTATCAGACTTTCAGATAGGGGAAATGTCAGTGAGCGTTCTGATTTCAGTTCCACAGCGATTTGCCCAATGAGTCCTTGATATTTAGTCATTTTCAGCCAATTTTCGAGATTTTTGAAAATTTCACTTTTTTGTGAAAATATCCACTAAATGAGGGAATAATATGTGTGAGGGTACCCCAGGAGAGTTCCAAATGTGTTTGGGTAGAATATATATCCTAAGGGGTAAAATTGCAAAAAGTTTAAAAATTTTTTTTTTGGACTTAGTAATTTTTCCGGCGTTTATCAGACTTTCAGATAGGGGAAATGTCAGTGAGCGTTCCGATTTCAGTTCCAGAGCGATTCGCCCAATGAGTCCTTGATGTTTAGTCGTTTTCAGCCAATTTTCTGGATTTTTGAAAATTTCACTTTTTTGTGAAAATATCAACTAAATGAGGGAATAATATGTGTGAGGGTACCCCAGGAGAGTTCCAAATGTGTGTGGGTAGAATATATATCCCACGGGGGTAAAATTGCAAAAAGTTGAAAAATTTTTTTTTTTGAACTTAGTCATTTTTCCGGCGTTTATCAGACTTTCAGATAGGGGAAATGTCAGTGAGCGTTCCGATTTCAGTTCCAGAGCGAATCGCCCAATGAGTCCTTCATATTTAGTCGTTTTCAGCCAATTTTCTGGATTTTTGAAAATGTCACTTTTTTGTGAAAATATCCACTAAATGAGGGAATAATATGTGTGAGGGTACCCCAGGAGAGTTCCAAATGTGTGTGGGTAGAATATATATCCCACGGGGGTAAAAATTGAAAAAAGTTGAAAAATTTTTTTTTGGGACTTAGTCATTTTTCTGGCGTTTATCAGACTTTCAGATAGGGAAAATGTCAGTGAGCGTTCCGATTTCAGTTCCAGAGCGATTCGCCCAATGAGTTTTTGATATTTAGTCGTATTCAGCCAATTTTCTGGATTTTTGAAAATGTCACTTTTTTGTGAAAATATCCACTAAATGAGGGAATAATATGTGTGAGGGTACCCCAGGAGAGTTCCAAATGTGTGTGGGTAGAATATATATCCCACGGGGGTAAAAATTGAAAAAAGTTGAAAAAATTTTTTTTTGGACTTAGTCATTTTTCTGGCGTTTATCAGACTTTCAGATAGGGGAAATGTCAGTGAGCGTTCTGATTTCAGTTCCACAGCGATTTGCCCAATGAGTCCTTGATATTTAGTCATTTTCAGCCATTTTTCGAGATTTTTGAAAATTTCACTTTTTTGTGAAAATATCCACTAAATGAGGGAATAATATGTGTGAGGGTACCCCAGGAGAGTTCCAAATGTGTGTGGGTAGAATATATATCCCACGGGGTAAAATTGAAAAAAGTTGAAAAATTTTTTTTTTTTGGACTTAGTCATTTTTCCGGCGTTTATCAGACTTTCAGATAGGGGAAATGTCAGTGACCGTTCCGATTTCAATTCCAGAGCGATTCGCCCAATGAGTCCTTGATGTTTAGTCGTTTTCAGCCAATTTTCTGGATTTTTGAAAATTTCACTTTTTTGTGAAAATATCCACTAAATGAGGGAATAATATGTGTGAGGGTACCCCAGGAGAGTTCCATATGTGTGTGGGTAGAATATATATCCCACGGGGGTAAAAATTGAAAAAAGTTGAAAACATTTTTTTTTGGACTTAGTCATTTTTCTGGCGTTTATCAGACTTTCAGATAGGGAAAATGTCAGTGAGCGTTCCGATTTCAGTTCCAGAGCGATTCGCCCAATGAGTTTTTGATATTTAGTCGTTTTCAGCCAATTTTCTGGATTTTTGAAAATTTCACTTTTTTGTGAAAATATCCACTAAATGAGGGAATAATATGTGTGAGGGTACCCCAGGAGAGTTCCAAATGTGTGTGGGTAGAATATATATCCCACGGGGTAAAATTGCAAAAAGTTGAAAAATTTTTTTTTTTGGACTTAGCAATTTTTCCGGCGTTTATCAGACTTTCAGATAGGGGAAATGTCAGTTAGCATTCCGATTTCAGTTCCAGAGCAATTCGCCCAATGAATCGTTGATGTTTAGTCGTTTTCAGCCAATTTTATGGATTTTTGAAAATTTCACTTTTTTGTGAAAATATCCACTAAATGAGGGAATAATATGTGTTAGGGTACCCCAGGAGCGTTCCAAATGTGTGTGGGTAGAATATATATCCACGCGGTAAAATTGCAAAAAGTTGAAAAAAAATTTTTTCTGGACTTAGTCATTTTTCCGGCGTTTATCAGACTTTCAGATAGGGGAAATGTCAGTGAGCGTTCCGATTTCAGTTCCAGAGCGATTCGCCCAATGAGTCCTTGATATTTAGTCGTTTTCAGCCAATTTTCTGGATTTTTGAAAATTTCACTTTTTTTGTGAAAATATCCACTAAATGAGGGAATAATATGTGTGAGGGTACCCCAGGAGAGTTCCAAACGTGTGTGGGTAGAATATATATCCCACGGGGGTAAAAATTGAAAAAAGTTGAAAAAATTTTTTTTTGGACTTAGTCATTTTTCTGGCGTTTATCAGACTTTCAGATAGGGGAAATGTCAGTGAGCGTTCTGATTTCAGTTCCACAGCGATTTGCCCAATGAGTCCTTGATATTTAGTCATTTTCAGCCATTTTTCGAGATTTTTGAAAATTTCACTTTTTTGTGAAAATATCCACTAAATGAGGGAATAATATGTGTGAGGGTACCCCAGGAGAGTTCCAAATGTGTGTTAGTAGAATATATATCCCACGGGGTAAAATTGAAAAAAGTTGAAAAATTTTTTTTTTTGGACTTAGCAATTTTTCCGGCGTTTATCAGACTTTCAGATAGGGGAAATGTCAGTTAGCATTCCGATTTCAGTTCCAGAGCAATTCGCCCAATGAGTCCTTGATGTTTAGTCGTTTTCAGCCAATTTTATGGATTTTTGAAAATTTCACTTTTTTGTGAAAATATCCACTAAATGAGGGAATAATATGTGTTAGGGTACCCCAGGAGCGTTCCAAATGTGTGTGGGTAGAATATATATCCACGGGGTAAAATTGCAAAAAGTTGAAAAAAAATTTTTTCTGGACTTAGTCATTTTTCCGGCGTTTATCAGACTTTCAGATAGGGGAAATGTCAGTGAGCGTTCCGATTTCAGTTCCAGAGCGATTCGCCCAATGAGTCCTTGATATTTAGTCGTTTTCAGCCAATTTTCTGGATTTTTGAAAATTTCACTTTTTTTGTGAAAATATCCACTAAATGAGGGAATAATATGTGTGAGGGTACCCCAGGAGAGTTCCAAATGTGTGTGGGTAGAATATATATCCCACGGGGGTAAAAAATGAAAAAAGTTGAAAAAATTTTTTTTTGGACTTAGTCATTTTTCTGGCGTTTATCAGACTTTCAGATAGGGGAAATGTCAGTGAGCGTTCTGATTTCAGTTCCACAGCGATTTGCCCAATGAGTCCTTGATATTTAGTCATTTTCAGCCATTTTTCGAGATTTTTGAAAATTTCACTTTTTTGTGAAAATATCCACTAAATGAGGGAATAATATGTGTGAGGGTACCCCAGGAGAGTTCCAAATGTGTGTGGGTAGAATATATATCCCACGGGGTAAAATTGAAAAAAGTTGAAAAATTTTTTTTTTTGGACTTAGCAATTTTTCCGGCGTTTATCAGACTTTCAGATAGGGGAAATGTCAGTTAGCATTCCGATTTCAGTTCCAGAGCAATTCGCCCAATGAGTCCTTGATGTTTAGTCGTTTTCAGCCAATTTTATGGATTTTTGAAAATTTCACTTTTTTGTGAAAATATCCACTAAATGAGGGAATAATATGTGTGAGGGTACCCCAGGAGAGTTCCAAATGTGTGTGGGTAGAATATATATCCCACGGGGGTAAAAATTGAAAAAAGTTGAAAAATTTTTTTTTTGGACTTAGTCATTTTTCTGGCGTTTATCAGACTTTCAGATAGGGGAAATGTCAGTGAGCGTTCTGATTTCAGTTCCACAGCGATTTGCCCAATGAGTCCTTGATATTTAGTCATTTTCAGCCAATTTTCGAGATTTTTGAAAATTTCACTTTTTTGTGAAAATATCCACTAAATGAGGGAATAATATGTGTGAGGGTACCCCAGCAGAGTTCCAAATGTGTGTGGGTAGAATATATATCCTACGGGGTAAAATTGCAAAAAGTTGAAAAAAATTTTTTTTTGGACTTAGTAATTTTTCCGGCGTTTATCAGACTTTCAGATAGGGGAAATGTCAGTGAGCGTTCCGATTTCAGTTCCAGAGCGATTCGCCCAATGAGTCCTTGATGTTTAGTCGTTTTCAGCCAATTTTCTGGATTTTTGAAAATTTCACTTTTTTGTGAAAATATCCTCTAAATGAGGGAATAATATGTGTGAAGGTACCCCAGGAGAGTTCCAAATGTGTGTGGGTAGAATATATATCCCACGGGGGTAAAATTGCAAAAAGTTGAAAAATTTTTTTTTTTGGACTTAGTCATTTTTCCGGCGTTTATCAGACTTTCAGATAGGGGAAATGTCAGTGAGCGTTCCGATTTCAGTTCCAGAGCGAATCGCCCAATGAGTCCTTGATATTTAGTCATTTTCAGCCAATTTTCTGGATTTTTGAAAATTTCACTTTTTTGTGAAAATATCCACTAAATGAGGGAATAATATGTGTGAGGGTACCCTAGGAGAGTTCCAAATGTTTGTGGGTAGAATATATATCCCACGGGGTAAAATTGAAAAAAGTTGAAAATTTTTTTTTTTTTGGACTTAGTCATTTTTCCGGCGTTTATCAGACTTTCAGATAGGGGAAATGTCAGTGAGCGTTCCGCTTTCAATTCCAGAGCGATTCGCCCAATGAGTCCTTGATGTTTAGTCGTTTTCAGCCAATTTTCTGGATTTTTGAAAATTTCACTTTTTTGTGAAAATATCCACTAAATGAGGGAATAATATGTGTGAGGGTACCCCAGGAGAGTTCCAAATGTGTGTGGGTAGAATATATATCCCACGGGGTAAAATTGCAAAAAGTTGAAAAATTTTTTTTTTTGGACTTAGTCATTTTTCTGGCGTTTATCAGACTTTCAGATAGGGGAAATGTCAGTGAGCATTCCGATTTCAGTTCCACAGCGATTTGCCCAATGAGTCCTTGATATTTAGTCATTTTCAGCCAATTTTCGAGATTTTTGAAAATTTCACTTTTTTGTGAAAATATCCACTAAATGAGGGAATAATATGTGTGAGGGTACCCCAGGAGAGTTCCAAATGTGTGTGGGTAGAATATATATCCTACGGGGTAAAATTGCAAAAAGTTGAAAAAATTTTTTTTTTGGACTTAGTAATTTTTCCGGCGTTTATCAGACTTTCAGATAGGGGAAATGTCAGTGAGCGTTCCGATTTCAGTTCCAGAGCGAATCGCCCAATGAGTCCTTCATATTTAGACGTTTTCAGCCAATTTTCTGGATTTTTGAAAATTTCACTTTTTTGTGAAAATATCCACTAAATGAGGGAATAATATGTGTGAGGGTACCCCAGGAGAGTTCCAAATGTGTGTGGGTAGAATATATATCCCACGGGGGTAAAAATTGAAAAAAGTTGAAAAATTTTTTTTTTGGACTTAGTCATTTTTCTGGCGTTTATCAGACTTTCAGATAGGGAAAATGTCAGTGAGCGTTCCGATTTCAGTTCCAGAGCGATTCGCCCAATGAGTTTTTGATATTTAGTCGTTTCAGGCAATTTTCTGGATTTTTGAAAATTTCACTTTTTTGTGAAAATATCCACTAAATGAGGGAATAATATGTGTGAGGGTACCCCAGGAGAGTACCAAATGTGTGTGGGTAGAATATATATCCCACGGGGTAAAATTGCAAAAAGTTTAAAAATTTTTTTTTTTGGACTTAGTCATTTTTCTGGCGTTTATCAGACTTTCAGATAGGGGAAATGTCAGTGAGCGTTCCGATTTCAGTTCCACAGCGATTTGCCCAATGAGTCCTTGATATTTAGTCATTTTCAGCCAATTTTCGAGATTTTTGAAAATTTCACTTTTTTGTGAAAATATCCACTAAATGAGGGAATAATATGTGTGAGGGTACCCCAGCAGAGTTCCAAATGTGTGTGGGTAGAATATATATCCTACGGGGTAAAATTGCAAAAAGTTGAAAAAAATTTTTTTTTGGACTTAGTAATTTTTCCGGCGTTTATCAGACTTTCAGATAGGGGAAATGTCAGTGAGCGTTCCGATTTCAGTTCCAGAGCGATTCGCCCAATGAGTCCTTGATGTTTAGTCGTTTTCAGCCAATTTTCTGGATTTTTGAAAATTTCACTTTTTTGTGAAAATATCCTCTAAATGAGGGAATAATATGTGTGAAGGTACCCCAGGAGAGTTCCAAATGTGTGTGGGTAGAATATATATCCCACGGGGGTAAAATTGCAAAAAGTTGAAAAATTTTTTTTTTTGGACTTAGTCATTTTTCCGGCGTTTATCAGACTTTCAGATAGGGGAAATGTCAGTGAGCGTTCCGATTTCAGTTCCAGAGCGAATCGCCCAATGAGTCCTTGATATTTAGTCATTTTCAGCCAATTTTCTGGATTTTTGAAAATTTCACTTTTTTGTGAAAATATCCACTAAATGAGGGAATAATATGTGTTAGGGTACCCCAGGAGCGTTCCAAATGTGAGTGGGTAGAATATATATCCACGGGGTAAAATTGCAAAAAGTTGAAAAAAAATTTTTTCTGGACTTAGTCATTTTTCCGGCGTTTATCAGACTTTCAGATAGGGGAAATGTCAGTGAGCGTTCCGATTTCAGTTCCAGAGCGATTCGCCCAATGAGTCCTTGATATTTAGTCGTTTTCAGCCAATTTTCTGGATTTTTGAAAATTTCACTTTTTTTGTGAAAATATCCACTAAATGAGGGAATAATATGTGTGAGGGTACCCCAGGAGAGTTCCAAACGTGTGTGGGTAGAATATATATCCCACGGGGGTAAAAATTGAAAAAAGTTGAAAAAATTTTTTTTTGGACTTAGTCATTTTTCTGGCGTTTATCAGACTTTCAGATAGGGGAAATGTCAGTGAGCGTTCTGATTTCAGTTCCACAGCGATTTGCCCAATGAGTCCTTGATATTTAGTCATTTTCAGCCATTTTTCGAGATTTTTGAAAATTTCACTTTTTTGTGAAAATATCCACTAAATGAGGGAATAATATGTGTGAGGGTACCCCAGGAGAGTTCCAAATGTGTGTGGGTAGAATATATATCCCACGGGGTAAAATTGCAAAAAGTTGAAAAATTTTTTTTTTTGGACTTAGTCATTTTTCTGGCGTTTATCAGACTTTCAGATAGGGGAAATGTCAGTGAGCATTCCGATTTCAGTTCCACAGCGATTTGCCCAATGAGTCCTTGATATTTAGTCATTTTCAGCCAATTTTCGAGATTTTTGAAAACTTCACTTTTTTGTGAAAATATCCACTAAATGAGGGAATAAGATGTGTGAGGGTACCCCAGGAGAGTTCCAAATGTGTGTGGGTAGAATATATATCCTACGGGGTAAAATTGCAAAAAGTTGAAAAAATTTTTTTTTTGGACTTAGTAATTTTTCCGGCGTTTATCAGACTTTCAGATAGGGGAAATGTCAGTGAGCGTTCCGATTTCAGTTCCAGAGCGAATCGCCCAATGAGTCCTTCATATTTAGACGTTTTCAGCCAATTTTCTGGATTTTTGAAAATTTCACTTTTTTGTGAAAATATCCACTAAATGAGGGAATAATATGTGTGAGGGTACCCCAGGAGAGTTCCAAATGTGTGTGGGTAGAATATATATCCCACGGGGGTAAAAATTGAAAAAAGTTGAAAAATTTTTTTTTTGGACTTAGTCATTTTTCTGGCGTTTATCAGACTTTCAGATAGGGAAAATGTCAGTGAGCGTTCCGATTTCAGTTCCAGAGCGATTCGCCCAATGAGTTTTTGATATTTAGTCGTTTCAGGCAATTTTCTGGATTTTTGAAAATTTCACTTTTTTGTGAAAATATCCACTAAATGAGGGAATAATATGTGTGAGGGTACCCCAGGAGAGTACCAAATGTGTGTGGGTAGAATATATATCCCACGGGGTAAAATTGCAAAAAGTTTAAAAATTTTTTTTTTTGGACTTAGTCATTTTTCTGGCGTTTATCAGACTTTCAGATAGGGGAAATGTCAGTGAGCGTTCCGATTTCAGTTCCACAGCGATTTGCCCAATGAGTCCTTGATATTTAGTCATTTTCAGCCAATTTTCGAGATTTTTGAAAATTTCACTTTTTTGTGAAAATATCCACTAAATGAGGGAATAATATGTGTGAGGGTACCCCAGCAGAGTTCCAAATGTGTGTGGGTAGAATATATATCCTACGGGGTAAAATTGCAAAAAGTTTAAAAAAATTTTTTTTTGGACTTAGTAATTTTTCCGGCGTTTATCAGACTTTCAGATAGGGGAAATGTCAGTGAGCGTTCCGATTTCAGTTCCAGAGCGATTCGCCCAATGAGTCCTTGATGTTTAGTCGTTTTCAGCCAATTTTCTGGATTTTTGAAAATTTCACTTTTTTGTGAAAATATCCTCTAAATGAGGGAATAATATGTGTGAAGGTACCCCAGGAGAGTTCCAAATGTGTGTGGGTAGAATATATATCCCACGGGGGTAAAATTGCAAAAAGTTGAAAAATTTTTTTTTTTGGACTTAGTCATTTTTCCGGCGTTTATCAGACTTTCAGATAGGGGAAATGTCAGTGAGCGTTCCGATTTCAGTTCCAGAGCGAATCGCCCAATGAGTCCTTGATATTTAGTCATTTTCAGCCAATTTTCTGGATTTTTGAAAATTTCACATTTTGTGAAAATATCCACTAAATGAGGGAATAATATGTGTGAGGGTACCCTAGGAGAGTTCCAAATGTTTGTGGGTAGAATATATATCCCACGGGGTAAAATTGAAAAAAGTTGAAAATTTTTTTTTTTTTGGACTTAGTCATTTTTCCGGCGTTTATCAGACTTTCAGATAGGGGAAATGTCAGTGAGCGTTCCGCTTTCAATTCCAGAGCGATTCGCCCAATGAGTCCTTGATGTTTAGTCGTTTTCAGCCAATTTTCTGGATTTTTGAAAATTTCAGTTTTTTGTGAAAATATCCACTAAATGAGGGAATAATATGTGCGAGGGTACCCCAGGAGAGTTCTAATTGTGTGTGGGAAGAAAATATATCCCACGGGGGTAAAATTGAAAAAAGTTGAAAAAAATTTTTTTTTGGACTTAGTCATTTTTCCGGCATTTATCAGACTTTCAGATTGGGCAAATGTCAGTGAGCGTTCCGATTTCAGTTCCAGAGCGATTCGCCCAATGAGTCCTTGATATTTAGTCGTTTTCAGCCAATTTTCTGGATTTTTGAAAATTTTACTTTTTTGTGAAAATATCCACTAAATGAGGGAATAATATGTATGAGGGTACCCCAGGAGAGTTCCAAATGTGTGTGGGTAGAATATATATCCCACGGGGGTAAAATTGCAAAAAGTTGAAAAATTTTTTTTTTTGGACTTAGTCATTTTTCCGGCGTTTATCAGACTTTCAGATAGGGGAAATGTCAGTGAGCGTTCCGATTTCAGTTCCAGAGCGAATCGCCCAATGAGTCCTTGATATTTAGTCATTTTCAGCCAATTTTCTGGATTTTTGAAAATTTCACATTTTGTGAAAATATCCACTAAATGAGGGAATAATATGTGTGAGGGTACCCTAGGAGAGTTCCAAATGTTTGTGGGTAGAATATATATCCCACGGGGTAAAATTGAAAAAAGTTGAAAATTTTTTTTTTTTTGGACTTAGTCATTTTTCCGGCGTTTATCAGACTTTCAGATAGGGGAAATGTCAGTGAGCGTTCCGCTTTCAATTCCAGAGCGATTCGCCCAATGAGTCCTTGATGTTTAGTCGTTTTCAGCCAATTTTCTGGATTTTTGAAAATTTCAGTTTTTTGTGAAAATATCCACTAAATGAGGGAATAATATGTGCGAGGGTACCCCAGGAGAGTTCTAATTGTGTGTGGGAAGAAAATATATCCCACGGGGGTAAAATTGAAAAAAGTTGAAAAAAATTTTTTTTTGGACTTAGTCATTTTTCCGGCATTTATCAGACTTTCAGATTGGGCAAATGTCAGTGAGCGTTCCGATTTCAGTTCCAGAGCGATTCGCCCAATGAGTCCTTGATATTTAGTCGTTTTCAGCCAATTTTCTGGATTTTTGAAAATTTTACTTTTTTGTGAAAATATCCACTAAATGAGGGAATAATATGTATGAGGGTACCCCAGGAGAGTTCCAAATGTGTGTGGGTAGAATATATATCCCACGGGGGTAAAATTGAAAAAAGTTGAAAAAATTTTTTTTTTGGACTTAGTCATTTTTCTGGCGTTTATCAGACTTTAAGATAGGGGAAATGTCAGTGAGCATTCCCATTTCAGTTCCAGAGTGATTCGCCCAATGAGTCTTTGATATTTAGTCGTTTTCAGCAAATTTCTGGATTTTTGAAAATTTCACTTTTTTGTGAAAATATCCACTAAATGAGGGAATAATATGTGTGAGGGTACCCCAGGAGAGTTCTAAATGTGTGTGGGAAGAATATATATCCCACGGGGGTAAAATTGAAAAAATTAAAAAAAAATTTTTTTTTGGACTTAGTCATTTTTCCGGCGTTTATCAGACTTTCAGATAGGGCAAATATCAGTGAGCATTCCGTTTTTCAGTTCCAGAGCGATTCGCCCAATGAGTCCTTGATATTTAGTCGCTTTCAGCCAATTTTCTGGATTCTTGAAAATTTCACTTTTTTGTGAAAATATCCACTAAATGAGGGAATAATATGTATGAGGGTACCCCAGGAGAGTTCCAAATGTGTGTGGGTAGAATATATATCCCACGGGGGTAAAATTTAAAAAAGTTGAAAACATTTTTTTTTTGGACTTAGTCATTTTTCTGGCGTTTATCAGACTTTAAGATAGGGCAAATGTCAGTGAGCGTTCCAATTTCAGTTCCAGAGCGATTCGCCCAATGAGTCTTTGATATTTAGTCGTTTTCAGCCAATTTTCTGGATTTTTGAAAATTTCACTTTTTTGTGAAAATATCCACTAAATGAGGGAATAATATGTATGAGGGTACCCCAGGAGAGTTCCAAATGTGTGTGGGTAGAATATATATCCCACGGGGGTAAAATTGAAAAAAGTTGAAAAAATTTTTTTTTTGGACTTAGTCATTTTTCTGGCGTTTATCAGACTTTAAGATAGGGGAAATGTCAGTGAGCATTCCCATTTCAGTTCCAGAGTGATTCGCCCAATGAGTCTTTGATATTTAGTCGTTTTCAGCAAATTTCTGGATTTTTGAAAATTTCACTTTTTTGTGAAAATATCCACTAAATGAGGGAATAATATGTGTGAGGGTACCCCAGGAGAGTTCTAAATGTGTGTGGGAAGAATATATATCCCACGGGGGTAAAATTGAAAAAATTTAAAAAAAAATTTTTTTTGGACTTAGTCATTTTTCCGGCGTTTATCAGACTTTCAGATAGGGCAAATATCAGTGAGCATTCCGATTTCAGTTCCAGAGCGATTCGCCCAATGAGTCCTTGATATTTAGTCGCTTTCAGCCAATTTTCTGGATTCTTGAAAATTTCACTTTTTTGTGAAAATATCCACTAAATGAGGGAATAATATGTATGAGGGTACCCCAGGAGAGTTCCAAATGTGTGTGGGTAGAAAATATATCCCACGGGGGTAAAATTTAAAAAAGTTGAAAACATTTTATTTTTGGACTTAGTCATTTTTCTGGCGTTTATCAGACTTTAAGATAGGGCAAATGTCAGTGAGCGTTCCGATTTCAGTTCCAGAGCGATTCGCCCAATGAGTCTTTGATATTTAGTCGTTTTCAGCCAATTTTCTGGATTTTTGAAAATTTCACTTTTTTGTGAAAATATCCACTAAATGAGGGAATAATATGTGTGAGGGTACACCAGGAGAGTTCTAAATGTGTGTGGGTAGAATATATATCCCACGGGGGTAAAATTGAAAATAGTTGAAAACATTTTTTTTTGGAATTAGTCATTTTTCCAGCGTTTATCAGACTTTCAGATAGGGCAAATGTCAGTGAGCGTTCCGATTTCAGTTCCAGAGCGATTCGCCCAATGAGTCATTGTTATTTAGTTGTTTTCAGCCTATTTTCTGGATTTTTGAAAATTTCACTTTTTTGTGAAAATATCCACTAAATGAGGGAATAATATGTGTGAGGATACCCCAGGAGAGTTCTAAATGTGTGTGGG
This sequence comes from Phyllobates terribilis, assembly GCF_046119375.1. NCBI lineage: Eukaryota > Metazoa > Chordata > Amphibia > Anura > Dendrobatidae > Phyllobates > Phyllobates terribilis. Next base: position 13,526,023 of record NW_027362775.1, on the reverse strand, counting down.
TAGAATATATCTCCCACGGGGGTAAAATTGAAAAGAGTTGAAAACATTTTAGTTTTTGGACTTAGTCATTTTTCCGGCGTTTATCAGACTTTCAGATAGGGGAAATGTCAGTGAGCGTTCCGATTTTAGTTCCAGAGCGATTCGCCCAATGAGTCCTTGTTATTTAGTTGTTTTCAGCCAATTTTCTGGATTTTTGAAAATTTCACTTTTTTGTGAAAATATCCACTAAATGAGGGAATAATATGTGTGAGGGTACCCCAGGAGAGTTCTAAATCTGTGTGGGTAGAATATATATCCCACGGGGGTAAAATTGAAAACAGTTGAAAACATTTTTTTTTTGGACTTAGTCATTTTTCCAGCGTTTATCAGACTTTCAGATAGGGCAAATGTCAGTGAGCGTTCCAATTTCAGTTCCAGAGCGATTCGCCCAATGAGTCCTTGTTATTTAGTTGTTTTCAGCCAATTTTCTGGATTTTTTAAAATTTCACTTTTTTTGTGAAAATATCCACTAAATGAGGGAATAATATGTGTGAGGATACCCCAGGAGAGTTCTAAATGTGTGTGGGTAGAATATATCTCCCACGGGGGTAAAATTGAAAAAAGTTGAAAACATTTTAGTTTTTGGACTTAGTCATTTTTCCGGCGTTTATCAGACTTTCAGATAGGGCAAATATCAGTGAGCATTCCGATTTCAGTTCCAGAGCGATTCGCCCAGTGAGTCTTTGATATTTAGTTGTTTTCAGCCAATTTTCTGGATTTTTGAAAATTTCACTTTTTTGTGAAAATATCCACTAAATGAGGGAATAATATGTGTGCGTGTACCCCAGGAGAGTTCCAAATGTGTGTGGGTAAAATATATATCCCACGGCGGTAAAATTGAAAAAAGTTGAAAAAATTTTTTTTTTGGACTTAGTCATTTTTCCGGCGTTTATCAGACTTTCAGATAGGGCAAATGTCAGTGAGCGTTCCGATTTCAGTTCCAGAGCGATTCGCCCATTGAGTCCTTGATATTTAGTCGTTTTCAGCCAATTTTCTGGATTTTTGAAAATTTCACTTTTTTGTGAAAATATCCACTAAATGAGGGAATAATATGTATGAGGGTACCCCAGGAGAGTTCCAAATGTGTGTGGGTAGAATATATATCCCACAGGGGTAAAATTGAAAAAAGTTGAAAAAAATTTTTTTTGGGACTTAGTCATTTTTCTGGCGTTTATCAGACTTTAAGATAGGGGAAATGTCAGTGAGCATTACCATTTCAGCTCCAGAGCGATTCGCCCAATGAGTCTTTGATATTTAGTTGTTTTCAGCCAATTTTCTGGATTTTTGAAAATTTCACTTTTTTGTGAAAATATCCACTAAATGAGGGAATAATATGTGTGCGTGTTCCCCAGGAGAGTTCCAAATGTGTATGGGTAAAATATATATCCCACGGCGGTTAAATTGAAAAAAGTTGAAAAAATTTTTTTTTTGGACTTTGTCATTTTTCCGGCGTTTATCAGACTTTCAGATAGGGGAAATGTCAGTGAGCGTTCCGATTTCAGTTCCAGAGCGATTCGCCCAATGAGTCCTTGATATTTAGTCGTTTTCAGCCAATTTTCTGGATTTTTGAAAATTTCACTTTTTTGTGAAAATATCCACTAAATGAGGGAATAATATGTGTGAGGATACCCCAGGAGAGTTCTAAATGTGTGTGGGTAGAATATATATCCCACGGGGGTAAAATTGAAAAAAGTTAAAAACATTTTTTTTTTGGACTTTGTCATTTTTCCAGCGTTTATCAGACTTTCAGATAGGGGAAATGTCAGTGAGCGTTCCGAATTTAGTTCCAGAGCGATTCGCCCAATGAGTCCTTGTTATTTAGTTGTTTTCAGCCAATTTTCTGGATTTTTGAAAATTTCACTTTTTTGTGAAAATATCCACTAAATGAGGGAATAATATGTGTGAGGGTACCCCAGGAGAGTTCCAAATGTGTGTGGGTAGACGGGGGTAAAATTGAAAAAAGTTGAAAAAATTTTTTTTTGGACTTAGTCATTTTTCCGGCGTTTATCAGACTTTCAGATAGGGGAAATGTCAGTGAGCGTTCCGATTTTAGTTCCAGAGCGATTCGCCCAATGAGTCCTTGTTATTTAGTTGTTTTCAGCCAATTTTCTGGATTTTTGAAAATTTCACTTTTTTGTGAAAATATCCACTAAATGAGGGAATAATATGTGTGAGGGTACCCCAGCAGAGTTCTAAATGTGTGTGGGTAGAATATATCTGCCACGGGGGTAAAATTGAAAAAAGTTGAAAACATTTTCGTTTTTGGACTTAGTCATTTTTCCAGCGTTTATCAGACTTTCAGATAGGGCAAATGTCAGTGAGCGCTCCGATTTCAGTTCCAGAGCGATTCGCCCAATGAGTCTTTGATATTTAGTCGTTTTCAGCCAATTTTCTGGATTTTTGAAAATTTCACTTTTTTGTGAAAATATCCACTAAATGAGGGAATAATATGTGTGAGGGTACCCCAGGAGAGTTCCAAATGTGTGTGGGTAGAATATATATCCCACGGGGGTAAAATTGAAAAAATTTGAATAAAATTTTTTTTTGGACTTAGTCTTTTTTCCGGCATTTATCAGGCTTTCAGATAGGGGAAATGTCAGTGAGCGTTCCGATGTCAGTTCCAGAGCGATTCGCCCAATGAGTCCTTGATATTTAGTCGTTTTCAGCCAATTTTCTGGATTTTTGAAAATTTCACTTTTTTGTGAAAATATCCACTAAATGAGGGAATGATATGTGTGAGGGTACCCCAGGAGAGTTCCAAATGTGTGTGGGTAGAATATATATCCCACGGGGGTAAAATTGAAAAAAGTTGAAAAAAATTTTTTTTTGGACTTAGTCTTTTTTCCGGCATTTATCAGGCTTTCAGATAGGGGAAATGTGAGTGAGCGTTCTGATGTCAGTTCCAGAGCGATTCGCCCAATGAGTCCTTGATATTTAGTTGTTTTCAGCCAATTTTCTGGATTTTTGAAAATTTCACTTTTTTGTGAAAATATCCACTAAATGAGGGAATAATATGCGTGAGGGTACCCCAGGAGAGTTCCAAATGTGTGTGGGTAGAATATATATCCCAAGGGGGTAAAATTGAAAAAAGTTTAAAAAAATTTTTTTTTGGACTTAGTCTTTTTTCCGGCATTTATCAGGCTTTCAGATAGGGGAAATGTCAGTGAGCGTTCCGATTTCAGTTCCAGAGCGATTCACCCAATGAGTCCTTGATATTTAGTCGTTTTCAGCCAATTTTCTGGATTTTTGAAAATTTCACTTTTTTGTGAAAATATCCACTAAATGAGGGAATAATATGTATGAGGGTACCCCAGGAGAGTTCTAAATGTGTGTGGGTAGAATATATATCCCACGGGGGTAAAATTGAAAAAAGTTGAAAACATTTTTTTTTTGGACTTAGTCTTTTTTCCGGCATTTATCAGGCTTTCAGATAGGGGAAATGTCAGTGAGCGTTCTGATGTCAGTTCCAGAGCGATTCGCCCAATGAGTCCTTGATATTTAGTCGTTTTCAGCCAATTTTCTGGATTTTTGAAAATTTCACTTTTTTGTGAAAATATCCACTAAATGAGGGAATAATATGTGTGAGGGTACCCCAGGAGAGTTCTAAATGTGTGTGGGTAGAATATATCTGCCACGGGGGTAAAATTGAAAAAAGTTGAAAACATTTTCGTTTTTGGACTTAGTCATTTTTCCAGCGTTTATCAGACTTTCAGATAGGGCAAATGTCAGTGAGCGCTCCGATTTCAGTTCCAGAGCGATTCGCCCAATGAGTCTTTGATATTTAGTCGTTTTCAGCCAATTTTCTGGATTTTTGAAAATTTCACTTTTTTGTGAAAATATCCACTAAATGAGGGAATAATATGTGTGAGGGTACCCCAGGAGAGTTCCAAATGTGTGTGGGTAGAATATATATCCCACGGGGGTAAAATTGAAAAAAGTTGAATAAAATTTTTTTTTGGACTTAGTCTTTTTTCCGGCATTTATCAGGCTTTCAGATAGGGGAAATGTCAGTGAGCGTTCCGATGTCAGTTCCAGAGCGATTCGCCCAATGAGTCCTTGATATTTAGTCGTTTTCAGCCAATTTTCTGGATTTTTGAAAATTTCACTTTTTTGTGAAAATATCCACTAAATGAGGGAATGATATGTGTGAGGGTACCCCAGGAGAGTTCCAAATGTGTGTGGGTAGAATATATATCCCACGGGGGTAAAATTGAAAAAAGTTGAAAAAAATTTTTTTTTGGACTTAGTCTTTTTTCCGGCATTTATCAGGCTTTCAGATAGGGGAAATGTGAGTGAGCGTTCTGATGTCAGTTCCAGAGCGATTCGCCCAATGAGTCCTTGATATTTAGTTGTTTTCAGCCAATTTTCTGGATTTTTGAAAATTTCACTTTTTTGTGAAAATATCCACTAAATGAGGGAATAATATGCGTGAGGGTACCCCAGGAGAGTTCCAAATGTGTGTGGGTAGAATATATATCCCAAGGGGGTAAAATTGAAAAAAGTTTAAAAAAATTTTTTTTTGGACTTAGTCTTTTTTCCGGCATTTATCAGGCTTTCAGATAGGGGAAATGTCAGTGAGCGTTCCGATTTCAGTTCCAGAGCGATTCACCCAATGAGTCCTTGATATTTAGTCGTTTTCAGCCAATTTTCTGGATTTTTGAAAATTTCACTTTTTTGTGAAAATATCCACTAAATGAGGGAATAATATGTATGAGGGTACCCCAGGAGAGTTCTAAATGTGTGTGGGTAGAATATATATCCCACGGGGGTAAAATTGAAAAAAGTTGAAAACATTTTTTTTTTGGACTTAGTCTTTTTTCCGGCATTTATCAGGCTTTCAGATAGGGGAAATGTCAGTGAGCGTTCTGATGTCAGTTCCAGAGCGATTCGCCCAATGAGTCCTTGATATTTAGTCGTTTTCAGCCAATTTTCTGGATTTTTGAAAATTTCACTTTTTTGTGAAAATATCCACTAAATGAGGGAATAATATGTGTGAGGGTACCCCAGGAGAGTTCCAAATGTGTGTGGGTAGACGGGGGTAAAATTGAAAAAAGTTGAAAAATTTTTTTTTTGGACTTAGTCATTTTTCCGGCGTTTATCAGACTTTCAGATAGGGGAAATGTCAGTGAGCGTTCCGATTTTAGTTCCAGAGCGATTCGCCCAATGAGTCCTTGTTATTTAGTTGTTTTCAGCCAATTTTCTGGATTTTTGAAAATTTCACTTTTTTGTGAAAATATCCACTAAATGAGGGAATAATATGTGTGAGGGTACCCCAGCAGAGTTCTAAATGTGTGTGGGTAGAATATATCTGCCACGGGGGTAAAATTGAAAAAAGTTGAAAACATTTTCGATTTTGGACTTAGTCATTTTTCCAGCGTTTATCAGTCTTTCAGATAGGGCAAATGTCAGTGAGCGCTCCGATTTCAGTTCCAGAGCGATTCGCCCAATGAGTCTTTGATATTTAGTCGTTTTCAGCCAATTTTCTGGATTTTTGAAAATTTCACTTTTTTGTGAAAATATCCACTAAATGAGGGAATAATATGTGTGAGGGTACCCCAGGAGAGTTCCAAATGTGTGTGGGTAGAATATATATCCCACGGGGGTAAAATTGAAAAAAGTTAAAAACATTTTTTTTTTGGACTTAATCATTTTTCCAGCGTTTATCAGACTTTCAGATAGGGGAAATGTCAGTGAGCGTTCCGATTTTAGTTCCAGAGCGATTCGCCCAATGAGTCCTTGTTATTTAGTTGTTTTCAGCCAATTTTCTGGATTTTTGAAAATTTCACTTTTTTGTGAAAATATCCACTAAATGAGGGAATAATATGTGTGAGGGTACCCCAGGAGAGTTCCAAATGTGTGTGGGTAGACGGGGGTAAAATTGAAAAAAGTTGAAAAAATTTTTTTTTGGACTTAGTCATTTTTCCGGCGTTTATCAGACTTTCAGATAGGGGAAATGTCAGTGAGCGTTCCGATTTTAGTTCCAGAGCGATTCGCCCAATGAGTCCTTGTTATTTAGTTGTTTTCAGCCAATTTTCTGGATTTTTGAAAATTTCACTTTTTTGTGAAAATATCCACTAAATGAGGGAATAATATGTGTGAGGGTACCCCAGCAGAGTTCTAAATGTGTGTGGGTAGAATATATCTGCCACGGGGGTAAAATTGAAAAAAGTTGAAAACATTTTCGTTTTTGGACTTAGTCATTTTTCCAGCGTTTATCAGACTTTCAGATAGGGCAAATGTCAGTGAGCGCTCCGATTTCAGTTCCAGAGCGATTCGCCCAATGAGTCTTTGATATTTAGTCGTTTTCAGCCAATTTTCTGGATTTTTGAAAATTTCACTTTTTTGTGAAAATATCCACTAAATGAGGGAATAATATGTGTGAGGGTACCCCAGGAGAGTTCCAAATGTGTGTGGGTAGAATATATATCCCACGGGGGTAAAATTGAAAAAAGTTGAATAAAATTTTTTTTTGGACTTAGTCTTTTTTCCGGCATTTATCAGGCTTTCAGATAGGGGAAATGTCAGTGAGCGTTCCGATGTCAGTTCCAGAGCGATTCGCCCAATGAGTCCTTGATATTTAGTCGTTTTCAGCCAATTTTCTGGATTTTTGAAAATTTCACTTTTTTGTGAAAATATCCACTAAATGAGGGAATGATATGTGTGAGGGTACCCCAGGAGAGTTCCAAATGTGTGTGGGTAGAATATATATCCCACGGGGGTAAAATTGAAAAAAGTTGAAAAAATTTTTTTTTTGGACTTAGTCTTTTTTCCAGCATTTATCAGGCTTTCAGATAGGGGAAATGTGAGTGAGCGTTCTGATGTCAGTTGCAGAGCGATTCGCCCAATGAGTCCTTGATATTTAGTTGTTTTCAGCCAATTTTCTGGATTTTTGAAAATTTCACTTTTTTGTGAAAATATCCACTAAATGAGGGAATAATATGCGTGAGGGTACCCCAGGAGAGTTCCAAATGTGTGTGGGTAGAATATATATCCCAAGGGGGTAAAATTGAAAAAAGTTGAAAAAAATTTTTTTTTGGACTTAGTCTTTTTTCCGGCATTTATCAGGCTTTCAGATAGGGGAAATGTCAGTGAGCGTTCCGATTTCAGTTCCAGAGCGATTCGCCCAATGAGTCCTTGATATTTAGTCGTTTTCAGCCAATTTTCTGGATTTTTGAAAATTTCACTTTTTTGTGAAAATATCCACTAAATGAGGGAATAATATGTATGAGGGTACCCCAGGAGAGTTCTAAATGTGTGTGGGTAGAATATATATCCCACGGGGGTAAAATTGAAAAAAGTTGAAAACATTTTTTTTTTGGACTTAGTCTTTTTTCCGGCATTTATCAGGCTTTCAGATAGGGGAAATGTCAGTGAGCGTTCTGATGTCAGTTCCAGAGCGATTCGCCCAATGAGTCCTTGATATTTAGTCGTTTTCAGCCAATTTTCTGGATTTTTGAAAATTTCACTTTTTTGTGAAAATATCCACTAAATGAGGGAATAATATGTGTGAGGGTACCCCAGGAGAGTTCCAAATGTGTGTGGGTAGACGGGGGTAAAATTGAAAAAAGTTGAAAAATTTTTTTTTTGGACTTAGTCATTTTTCCGGCGTTTATCAGACTTTCAGATAGGGGAAATGTCAGTGAGCGTTCCGATTTTAGTTCCAGAGCGATTCGCCCAATGAGTCCTTGTTATTTAGTTGTTTTCAGCCAATTTTCTGGATTTTTGAAAATTTCACTTTTTTGTGAAAATATCCACTAAATGAGGGAATAATATGTGTGAGGGTACCCCAGCAGAGTTCTAAATGTGTGTGGGTAGAATATATCTGCCACGGGGGTAAAATTGAAAAAAGTTGAAAACATTTTCGTTTTTGGACTTAGTCATTTTTCCAGCGTTTATCAGTCTTTCAGATAGGGCAAATGTCAGTGAGCGCTCCGATTTCAGTTCCAGAGCGATTCGCCCAATGAGTCTTTGATATTTAGTCGTTTTCAGCCAATTTTCTGGATTTTTGAAAATTTCACTTTTTTGTGAAAATATCCACTAAATGAGGGAATAATATGTGTGAGGGTACCCCAGGAGAGTTCCAAATGTGTGTGGGTAGAATATATATCCCACGGGGGTAAAATTGAAAAAAGTTGAAAAAATTTTTTTTTTGGACTTAGTCTTTTTTCCGGCATTTATCAGGCTTTCAGATAGGGGAAATGTCAGTGAGCGTTCCGATGTCAGTTCCAGAGCGATTCGCCCAATGAGTCCTTGATATTTAGTTGTTTTCAGCCAATTTTCTGGATTTTTGAAAATTTCACTTTTTTGTGAAAATATCCAATAAATGAGGGAATAATATGTATGAGGGTACCCCAGGAGAGTTCCAAATTTGTGTTAGTAGAATATATATCACACCGGGGTAAAATTGAAAAAAGTTGAAAAAAATTTTTTTTTTGGAATTAGTCATTTTTCTGCCGTTTATCAGACTTTAAGATAGGGGAAATGTCAGTGAGCGTTCAGATTTCACTTCCAGAGCGATTCGCCCAATGAGACCTTGTTATTTAGTTGTTTTCAGCCAATTTTCTGGATTTTTGAAAATTTCACTTTTTTGTGAAAATATCCACTAAATGAGGGAATAATATGTGTGAGGGTACCCGAGGAGAGTTCCAAATGTGTGTGGGTAGAATATATATCCCACGGGGGTAAAATTGAAAAAAGTTGAAAAAAATTTTTTTTTGGACTTAGTCTTTTTTCTGCCGTTTATCAGACTTTAAGAAAGGGGAAATGTCAGTGAGCCTTCCGATTTCAGTTCCAGAGCGATTCGCCGGATGAGTCCTTGATATTTCGTCGTTTTCAGGCAGTTTTCTGAATTTTTGAAAATTTCACTTTTTTGTGAAAATATCCACTAAATGAGGGAATAATATGTGTGAGGGTACCCCAGGAGAGTTCTAAATGTGTGTGGGTAGAATATATATCCCACGGGGGTAAAATTGAAAAAAGTTGAAAACATTTTTTTTTTGGACTTAGTCATTTTTCCGGCGTTTATCAGACTTTCAGATAGGGGAAATGTCAGTGAGCGTTCCGATTTCAGTTCCAGAGCGATTCGCCCAATGAGTCCTTGTTATTTAGTGGTTTTCAGCCAATTTTCTGGATTTTTGAAAATTTCACTTTTTTGTGAAAATATCCACTAAATGAGGGAATAATATGTGTGAGGGTACCCCAGGAGAGTTCTAAATGTGTGTGGGTAGAATATATATCCCACGGGGGTAAAATTGAAAAAAGTTGAAAACATTTTTTTTTGGACTTAGTCTTTTTTCCGGCATTTATCAGGCTTTCAGATAGGGGAAATGTCTGTGAGCGTTCTGATATCAGTTCCAGAGCGATTCGCCCAATGAGTCCTTGATATTTAGTCGTTTTCAGCAAATTTTCAGGATTTTTGAAAATTTCACTTTTTTGTGAAAATATCCAATAAATGAGGGAATAATATGTATGAGGGTACCCCAGGCGAGTTCCAAATTTGTGTTAGTAGAATATATATCACACCGGGGTAAAATTGAAAAAAGTTGAAAAAAATTTTTTTTTTGGACTTAGTCATTTTTCTGCCGTTTATCAGACTTTAAGATAGGGGAAATGTCAGTGAGCGTTCAGATTTCACTTCCAGAGCGATTCGCCCAATGAGACCTTGTTATTTAGTTGTTTTCAGCCAATTTTCTGGATTTTTGAAAATTTCACTTTTTTGTGAAAATATCCACTAAATGAGGGAATAATATGTGTGAGGGTACCCGAGGAGAGTTCCAAATGTGTGTGGGTAGAATATATATCCCACGGGGGTAAAATTGAAAAAAGTTGAAAAAAATTTTTTTTTGGACTTAGTCTTTTTTCTGCCGTTTATCAGACTTTAAGATAGGGGAAATGTCAGTGAGCGTTCCGATTTCAGTTCCAGAGCGATTCGCCCAATGAGTCCTTGATATTTAGTTGTTTTCAGCCAATTTTCTGTTTTTTTGAAAATTTCACTTTTTTGTGAAAATATCCACTAAATGAGGGAATAATATGTGTGAGGGTACCCCAGGAGAGTTCCAAGTGTGTGTGGGTAGAATATATATCCCACGGGGGTAAAATTGAAAAAAGTTGAAAACATTTTTTTTTGGACTTAGTCATTTTTCCGGCGTGTATCAGTCTTTCAGATAGGGGAAATATCAGTGAGCGTTCCGATTTCAGTTCCAGAGCGATTCGCCCAATGAGTCCTTGTTATTTATTCGTTTTCAGCCAATTTTCTTGATTTTTGAAAATTTCACTTTTTTTTTAAAATATCCACTAAATGAGGGAATAATATGTGTGAGGGTACCAAAGGAGAGTTCCAAATGTGTGTGGGTAGAATATATATCTGACGAGGGTAAAATTGAAAAAAGTTGAAAACATTTTTTTTTGGACTTAGTCATTTTTCTGGCGTTTATCAGACTTTCAGATATGGGAAATGTCAGTGAGCGTTCCGATTTCAGTTCCAGAGCGATTCGCCCAATGAGTCTTTGATATTTAGTCGTTTTCAGCCAATTTTCTGGATTTTTGAAAATTTCACTTTTTTGTGAAAATATCCACTAAATGAGGGAATAATATGTGTGAGGGTACCCCAGGAGAGTTCCAAATGTGTGTGGGTAGAATATATATCCCACGGGGGTAAAATTGAAAAAAGTTGAAAACATTTTTTTTTGGACTTAGTCATTTTTCCGGCGTTTATCAGACTTTAAGATAGGGGAAATGTGAGTGAGCATTCCGATTTCAGTTCCAGAGCGATTCGCCCTATGAGTCTTTGATATTTAGTCGTTTTCAGCCAATTTTCTGGATTTTTGAAAATTTCACTTTTTTGTGAAAATATCCACTAAATGAGGGAATAATATGTGTGAGGGTACCCCAGGAGAGTTCCAAATGTGTGTGGGTAGAATATATATCCCACGGGGGTAAAATTGAAAAAAGTTGAAAACATTTTTTTTTGGACTTAGTCATTTTTCCAGCGTGTATCAGTCTTTCAGATAGGGGAAATATCAGTGAGCGTTCCGATTTTAGTTCCAGAGCAATTCGCCCAATGAGTCCTTGTTATTTAGTCATTTTCAGCCAATTTTCTTGATTTTTGAAAATTTCACTTTTTTGTGAAAATATCCACTAAATGAGGGAATAATATGTGTGAGGGTACCCCAGGAGAGTTTCAAATGTGTGTGGGTAGAATATATTTCCGACGAGGGTAAAATTGAAAAAAGTTTAAAAAAATTTTTTTTTGGACTTAGTAATTTTTCTGCCGTTTATCAGACTTTCAGATATGGGAAATGTCAGTGAGCGTTCCGATTTCAGTTCCAGAGCGATTCGCCCAATGAGTCTTTGATATTTAGTCGTTTTCAGCCAATTTTCTTGATTTTTGAAAATTTCACTTTTTTGTGAAAATATCCACTAAATGAGGGAATAATATGTGTGAGGGTACCCCAGGAGAGTTCCAAATGTGTGTGGGTAGAATTTATATCCCACGGGGGTAAAATTGAAAAAAGCTGAAAACATTTTTTTTTGGACTTAGTCATTTTTCCGGCGTTTATCAGACTTTCAGATACGAGAAATGTCAGTGAGCGTTCCGATTTCAGCTCCAGAGCGATTCGCACAATGAGTCTTTGATATTTAGTCGTTTTCAGCCAATTTTCTGGATTTTTGAAAATTTCACTTTTTTGTGAAAATATACACTAAATGAGGGAATAATATGTGTGAGGGTACCCCAGGAGAGTTCCAAATGTGTGTGGGTAGAATTTATATCCCACGGGGGTAAAATTGAAAAAAGTTGAAAACATTTTTTTTTGGACTAAGTCATTTTTCTGGCGTTTATCAGTCTCTCAGATATGGGAAATATCAGTGAGCGTTCCGATTTCAGTTCCAGATCGATTCGCCCAATGAGTCCTTGATATTTAGTCGTTTTCAGCCAATTTTCTGGATTTTTGAAAATGTCACTTTTTTGTGAAAATATCCACTAAATGAGGGAATAATATGTGTGAGGGTACCCCAGGAGAGTTCCAAATGTGTGTGGGTAGAATATATATCCCACAGGGGTAAAATTGAAAAAAGTTGAAAACATTTTTTTTTGGACTTAGTCATTTTTCCGGCGTGTATCAGTCTTTCAGAGAGGGGAAATATCAGTGAGCATTCCGATTTCAGTTCCAGAGCGATTCGCCCAATGAGTCCCTGTTATTTAGTCGTTTTCAGCCAATTTTCTTGATTTTTGAAAATTTCACTTTTTTAAAAAAATATCCACTAAATGAGGGAATAATATGTGTGAGGGTACCCCAGGAGAGTTCCAAATGTGTGTGGGTAGAATATATATCCGACGGGGGTAAAATTGAAAAAAGTTTAAAAAATTTTTTTTTGGACTTAGTCATTTTTTTGGCGTTTATCAGACTTTCAGATATGGGAAATGTCAGTGAGCGTTCCGATTTCAGTTCCAGAGCGATTCGCCCAATGAGTCTTTGATATTTAGTCGTTTTCAGCCAATTTTCTGGATTTTTGAAAATTTCACTTTTTTCTGAAAATATCCACTAAATGAGGGAATAATATGTGTGAGGGTACCCCAGCAGAGTTCCAAATGTGTGTGTGTAGAATTTATATCCCACGGGGGTAAAATTGAAAAAAGTTGAAAACATTTTTTTTTGGACCTAGTCATTTTTCCGGCGTTTATCAGACTTTCAGATACGAGAAATGTCAGTGAGCGTTCCGATTTCAGTTCCAGAGCAATTCGCCCAATGAGTCCTTGTTATTTAGTCATTTTCAGCCAATTTTCTTGATTTTTGAAAATTTCACTTTTTTGTGAAAATATCCACTAAATGAGGGAATAATATGTGTGAGGGTACCCCAGGAGAGTTTCAAATGTGTGTGGGTAGAATATATATCCGACGGGGGTAAAATTGAAAAAAGTTTAAAAAAATTTTTTTTTGGACTTAGTCATTTTTCTACCGTTTATCAGACTTTCAGATATGGGAAATGTCAGTGAGCGTTCCGATTTCAGTTCCAGAGCGATTCGCACAATGAGTCTTTGATATTTAGTCGTTTTCAGCCAATTTTCTGGATTTTTGAAAATTTCACTTTTTTGTGAAAATATACACTAAATGAGGGAATAATATGTGTGAGGGTACCCCAGGAGAGTTCCAAATGTGTGTGGGTAGAATTTATATCCCACGGGGGTAAAATTGAAAAAAAGTTGAAAACATTTTTTTTTGGACTAAGTCATTTTTCTGGCGTTTATCAGTCTTTCAGATATGGGAAATATCAGTGAGCGTTCCGATTTCAGTTCCAGAGCGATTCGCTCAATGAGTCTTTGATATTTAGTCGTTTTCAGCCAATTTTCTGGATTTTTGAAAATTTCACTTTTTTGTGAAAATATCCACTAAATGAGGGAATAATGTGTGTGAGGGTAACCCAGGAGAGTTCCAAATGTGTGTGGGTAGAATATATATCCCACGGGGGTAAAATTGAAAAAAGTTGAAAAAATTTTTTTTGGGGACTTATTCATTTTTCCGGCGTTTATCAGACTTTCAGATAGGGCAAATGTCAGTGAGCGTTCCGATTTCAGTTCCAGATCGATTCGCCCAATGAGTCCTTGATATTTAGTCGTTTTCAGCCAATTTTCTGGATTTTTGAAAATGTCACTTTTTTGTGAAAATATCCACTAAATGAGGGAATAATATGTGTGAGGGTACCCCAGGAGAGTTCCAAATGTGTGTGGGTAGAATATATATCCCACGGGGGTAAAATTGAAAAAAGTTGAAAACATTTTTTTTTGGACTTAGTCATTTTTCCGGCGTTTATCAGACTTTAAGATAGGGGAAATGTGAGTGAGCATTCCGATTTCAGTTCCAGAGCGATTCGCCCTATGAGTCTTTGATATTTAGTCGTTTTCAGCCAATTTTCTGGATTTTTGAAAATTTCACTTTTTTGTGAAAATATCCACTAAATGAGGGAATAATATGTGTGAGGGTACCCCAGGAGAGTTCCAAATGTGTGTGGGTAGAATATATATCCCACGGGGGTAAAATTGAAAAAAGTTGAAAACATTTTTTTTTGGACTTAGTCATTTTTCCAGCGTGTATCAGTCTTTCAGATAGGGGAAATATCAGTGAGCGTTCCGATTTTAGTTCCAGAGCAATTCGCCCAATGAGTCCTTGTTATTTAGTCATTTTCAGCCAATTTTCTTGATTTTTGAAAATTTCACTTTTTTGTGAAAATATCCACTAAATGAGGGAATAATATGTGTGAGGGTACCCCAGGAGAGTTTCAAATGTGTGTGGGTAGAATATATTTCCGACGAGGGTAAAATTGAAAAAAGTTTAAAAAAATTTTTTTTTGGACTTAGTCATTTTTCTGCCGTTTATCAGACTTTCAGATATGGGAAATGTCAGTGAGCGTTGCGATTTCAGTTCCAGAGCGATTCGCCCAATGAGTCTTTGATATTTAGTCGTTTTCAGCCAATTTTCTTGATTTTTGAAAATTTCACTTTTTTGTGAAAATATCCACTAAATGAGGGAATAATATGTGTGAGGGTACCCCAGGAGAGTTCCAAATGTGTGTGGGTAGAATTTATATCCCACGGGGGTAAAATTGAAAAAAGCTGAAAACATTTTTTTTTGGACTTAGTCATTTTTCCGGCGTTTATCAGACTTTCAGATATGGGAAATGTCAGTGAGCGTTCCGATTTCAGCTCCAGAGCGATTCGCACAATGAGTCTTTGATATTTAGTCGTTTTCAGCCAATTTTCTGGATTTTTGAAAATTTCACTTTTTTGTGAAAATATACACTAAATGAGGGAATAATATGTGTGAGGGTACCCCAGGAGAGTTCCAAATGTGTGTGGGTAGAATATATATCCCACAGGGGTAAAATTGAAAAAAGTTGAAAACATTTTTTTTTGGACTTAGTCATTTTTCCGGCGTGTATCAGTCTTTCAGATAGGGGAAATATCAGTGAGCATTCCGATTTCAGTTCCAGAGCGATTCGCCCAATGAGTCCCTGTTATTTAGTCGTTTTCAGCCAATTTTCTTGATTTTTGAAAATTTCACTTTTTTAAAAAAATATCCACTAAATGAGGGAATAATATGTGTGAGGGTACCCCAGGAGAGTTCCAAATGTGTGTGGGTAGAATATATATCCGACGGGGGTAAAATTGAAAAAAGTTTAAAAAATTTTTTTTTGGACTTAGTCATTTTTCTGGCGTTTATCAGACTTTCAGATATGGGAAATGTCAGTGAGCGTTCCGATTTCAGTTCCAGAGCGATTCGCCCAATGAGTCTTTGATATTTAGTCGTTTTCAGCCAATTTTCTGGATTTTTGAAAATTTCACTTTTTTCTGAAAATATCCACTAAATGAGGGAATAATATGTGTGAGGGTACCCCAGCAGAGTTCCAAATGTGTGTGTGTAGAATTTATATCCCACGGGGGTAAAATTGAAAAAAGTTGAAAACATTTTTTTTTGGACCTAGTCATTTTTCCGGCGTTTATCAGACTTTCAGATACGAGAAATGTCAGTGAGCGTTCCGATTTCAGCTCCAGAGTGATTCGCCCAATGAGTCCTTGATATTTAGTCGTTTTCAGCCAATTTTCTAGATTTTTGAAAATTTCACTTTTTTGTGAAAATATCCACTAAATGAGGGAATAATATGTGTGAGGGTAACCCAGGAGAGTTCCAAATGTGTGTGGGTAGAATATATATCCCACGGGGGTAAAATTGAAAAAAGTTGAAAAAATTTTTTTTTTGGACTTAGTAATTTTTCTGGCGTTTATCAGACTTTAAGATAGGGGAAACGTGAGTGAGCATTCCGATTTCAGTTCCAGAGCGATTCGCCCTATGAGTCTTTGATATTCAGTCGTTTTCAGCCAATTTTCTGGATTTTTGAAAATTTCACTTTTTTGTGAAAATATCCACTAAATGAGGGAATAATATGTGTGAGGGTACCCCAGGAGAGTTCCAAATGTGTGTGGGTAGAATATATATCCCACGGGGGTAAAATTGAAAAAAGTTGAAAACATTTTTTTTTGGACTTAGTCATTTTTCCAGCGTGTATCAGTCTTTCAGATAGGGGAAATATCAGTGAGCGTTCCGATTTCAGTTCCAGAGCAATTCGCCCAATGAGTCCTTGTTATTTAGTCATTTTCAGCCAATTTTCTTGATTTTTGAAAATTTCACTTTTTTGTGAAAATATCCACTAAATGAGGGAATAATATGTGTGAGGGTACCCCAGGAGAGTTTCAAATGTGTGTGGGTAGAATATATATCCGACGGGGGTAAAATTGAAAAAAGTTTAAAAAAATTTTTTTTTGGACTTAGTCATTTTTCTACCGTTTATCAGACTTTCAGATATGGGAAATGTCAGTGAGCGTTCCGATTTCAGTTCCAGAGCGATTCGCACAATGAGTCTTTGATATTTAGTCGTTTTCAGCCAATTTTCTGGATTTTTGAAAATTTCACTTTTTTGTGAAAATATACACTAAATGAGGGAATAATATGTGTGAGGGTACCCCAGGAGAGTTCCAAATGTGTGTGGGTAGAATTTATATCCCACGGGGGTAAAATTGAAAAAAAGTTGAAAACATTTTTTTTTGGACTAAGTCATTTTTCTGGCGTTTATCAGTCTTTCAGATATGGGAAATATCAGTGAGCGTTCCGATTTCAGTTCCAGAGCGATTCGCTCAATGAGTCTTTGATATTTAGTCGTTTTCAGCCAATTTTCTGGATTTTTGAAAATTTCACTTTTTTGTGAAAATATCCACTAAATGAGGGAATAATGTGTGTGAGGGTAACCCAGGAGAGTTCCAAATGTGTGTGGGTAGAATATATATCCCACGGGGGTAAAATTGAAAAAAGTTGAAAAAATTTTTTTTGGGGACTTATTCATTTTTCCGGCGTTTATCAGACTTTCAGATAGGGCAAATGTCAGTGAGCGTTCCGATTTCAGTTCCAGATCGATTCGCCCAATGAGTCCTTGATATTTAGTCGTTTTCAGCCAATTTTCTGGATTTTTGAAAATGTCACTTTTTTGTGAAAATATCCACTAAATGAGGGAAAAATATGTGTAAGGGTACCCCAGGAGAGTTCCAAATGTGTGTGGGTAGAATATATATCCCACGGGGGTAAAATTGAAAAAAGTTGAAAACATTTTTTTTTGGACTTAGTCATTTTTCCGGCGTTTATCAGACTTTAAGATAGGGGAAATGTGAGTGAGCATTCCGATTTCAGTTCCAGAGCGATTCGCCCTATGAGTCTTTGATATTTAGTCGTTTTCAGCCAATTTTCTTGATTTTTGAAAATTTCACTTTTTTGTGAAAATATCCACTAAATGAGGGAATAATATGTGTGAGGGTACCCCAGGAGAGTTCCAAATGTGTGTGGGTAGAATTTATATCCCACGGGGGTAAAATTGAAAAAAGCTGAAAACATTTTTTTTTGGACTTAGTCATTTTTCCGGCGTTTATCAGACTTTCAGATATGGGAAATGTCAGTGAGCGTTCCGATTTCAGCTCCAGAGCGATTCGCACAATGAGTCTTTGATATTTAGTCGTTTTCAGCCAATTTTCTGGATTTTTGAAAATTTCACTTTTTTGTGAAAATATACACTAAATGAGGGAATAATATGTGTGAGGGTACCCCAGGAGAGTTCCAAATGTGTGTGGGTAGAATATATATCCCACAGGGGTAAAATTGAAAAAAGTTGAAAACATTTTTTTTTGGACTTAGTCATTTTTCCGGCGTGTATCAGTCTTTCAGATAGGGGAAATATCAGTGAGCATTCCGATTTCAGTTCCAGAGCGATTCGCCCAATGAGTCCCTGTTATTTAGTCGTTTTCAGCCAATTTTCTTGATTTTTGAAAATTTCACTTTTTTAAAAAAATATCCACTAAATGAGGGAATAATATGTGTGAGGGTACCCCAGGAGAGTTCCAAATGTGTGTGGGTAGAATATATATCCGACGGGGGTAAAATTGAAAAAAGTTTAAAAAATTTTTTTTTGGACTTAGTCATTTTTCTGGCGTTTATCAGACTTTCAGATATGGGAAATGTCAGTGAGCGTTCCGATTTCAGTTCCAGAGCGATTCGCCCAATGAGTCTTTGATATTTAGTCGTTTTCAGCCAATTTTCTGGATTTTTGAAAATTTCACTTTTTTCTGAAAATATCCACTAAATGAGGGAATAATATGTGTGAGGGTACCCCAGCAGAGTTCCAAATGTGTGTGTGTAGAATTTATATCCCACGGGGGTAAAATTGAAAAAAGTTGAAAACATTTTTTTTTGGACCTAGTCATTTTTCCGGCGTTTATCAGACTTTCAGATACGAGAAATGTCAGTGAGCGTTCCGATTTCAGCTCCAGAGTGATTCGCCCAATGAGTCCTTGATATTTAGTCGTTTTCAGCCAATTTTCTAGATTTTTGAAAATTTCACTTTTTTGTGAAAATATCCACTAAATGAGGGAATAATATGTGTGAGGGTAACCCAGGAGAGTTCCAAATGTGTGTGGGTAGAATATATATCCCACGGGGGTAAAATTGAAAAAAGTTGAAAAAATTTTTTTTTTGGACTTAGTAATTTTTCTGGCGTTTATCAGACTTTAAGATAGGGGAAACGTGAGTGAGCATTCCGATTTCAGTTCCAGAGCGATTCGCCCTATGAGTCTTTGATATTCAGTCGTTTTCAGCCAATTTTCTGGATTTTTGAAAATTTCACTTTTTTGTGAAAATATCCACTAAATGAGGGAATAATATGTGTGAGGGTACCCCAGGAGAGTTCCAAATGTGTGTGGGTAGAATATATATCCCACGGGGGTAAAATTGAAAAAAGTTGAAAACATTTTTTTTTGGACTTAGTCATTTTTCCAGCGTGTATCAGTCTTTCAGATAGGGGAAATATCAGTGAGCGTTCCGATTTCAGTTCCAGAGCAATTCGCCCAATGAGTCCTTGTTATTTAGTCATTTTCAGCCAATTTTCTTGATTTTTGAAAATTTCACTTTTTTGTGAAAATATCCACTAAATGAGGGAATAATATGTGTGAGGGTACCCCAGGAGAGTTTCAAATGTGTGTGGGTAGAATATATATCCGACGGGGGTAAAATTGAAAAAAGTTTAAAAAAATTTTTTTTTGGACTTAGTCATTTTTCTACCGTTTATCAGACTTTCAGATATGGGAAATGTCAGTGAGCGTTCCGATTTCAGTTCCAGAGCGATTCGCACAATGAGTCTTTGATATTTAGTCGTTTTCAGCCAATTTTCTGGATTTTTGAAAATTTCACTTTTTTGTGAAAATATACACTAAATGAGGGAATAATATGTGTGAGGGTACCCCAGGAGAGTTCCAAATGTGTGTGGGTAGAATTTATATCCCACGGGGGTAAAATTGAAAAAAAGTTGAAAACATTTTTTTTTGGACTAAGTCATTTTTCTGGCGTTTATCAGTCTTTCAGATATGGGAAATATCAGTGAGCGTTCCGATTTCAGTTCCAGAGCGATTCGCTCAATGAGTCTTTGATATTTAGTCGTTTTCAGCCAATTTTCTGGATTTTTGAAAATTTCACTTTTTTGTGAAAATATCCACTAAATGAGGGAATAATGTGTGTGAGGGTAACCCAGGAGAGTTCCAAATGTGTGTGGGTAGAATATATATCCCACGGGGGTAAAATTGAAAAAAGTTGAAAAAATTTTTTTTGGGGACTTATTCATTTTTCCGGCGTTTATCAGACTTTCAGATAGGGCAAATGTCAGTGAGCGTTCCGATTTCAGTTCCAGATCGATTCGCCCAATGAGTCCTTGATATTTAGTCGTTTTCAGCCAATTTTCTGGATTTTTGAAAATGTCATTTTTTTGTGAAAATATCCACTAAATGAGGGAAAAATATGTGTAAGGGTACCCCAGGAGAGTTCCAAATGTGTGTGGGTAGAATATATATCCCACGGGGGTAAAATTGAAAAAAGTTGAAAACATTTTTTTTTGGACTTAGTCATTTTTCCGGCGTTTATCAGACTTTAAGATAGGGGAAATGTGAGTGAGCATTCCGATTTCAGTTCCAGAGCGATTCGCCCTATGAGTCTTTGATATTTAGTCGTTTTCAGCCAATTTTCTGGATTTTTGAAAATTTCACTTTTTTGTGAAAATATCCACTAAATGAGGGAATAATATGTGTGAGGGTACCCCAGGAGAGTTCCAAATGTGTGTGGGTAGAATATATATCCCACGGGGGTAAAATTGAAAAAAGTTGAAAACATTTTTTTTTGGACTTAGTCATTTTTCCAGCGTGTATCAGTCTTTCAGATAGGGGAAATATCAGTGAGCGTTCCGATTTTAGTTCCAGAGCAATTCGCCCAATGAGTCCTTGTTATTTAGTCATTTTCAGCCAATTTTCTTGATTTTTGAAAATTTCACTTTTTTGTGAAAATATCCACTAAATGAGGGAATAATATGTGTGAGGGTACCCCAGGAGAGTTTCAAATGTGTGTGGGTAGAATATATTTCCGACGAGGGTAAAATTGAAAAAAGTTTAAAAAAATTTTTTTTTGGACTTAGTCATTTTTCTGCCGTTTATCAGACTTTCAGATATGGGAAATGTCAGTGAGCGTTCCGATTTCAGTTCCAGAGCGATTCGCCCAATGAGTCTTTGATATTTAGTCGTTTTCAGCCAATTTTCTTGATTTTTGAAAATTTCACTTTTTTGTGAAAATATCCACTAAATGAGGGAATAATATGTGTGAGGGTACCCCAGGAGAGTTCCAAATGTGTGTGGGTAGAATTTATATCCCACGGGGGTAAAATTGAAAAAAGCTGAAAACATTTTTTTTTGGACTTAGTCATTTTTCCGGCGTTTATCAGACTTTCAGATATGGGAAATGTCAGTGAGCGTTCCGATTTCAGCTCCAGAGCGATTCGCACAATGAGTCTTTGATATTTAGTCGTTTTCAGCCAATTTTCTGGATTTTTGAAAATTTCACTTTTTTGTGAAAATATACACTAAATGAGGGAATAATATGTGTGAGGGTACCCCAGGAGAGTTCCAAATGTGTGTGGGTAGAATTTATATCCCACGGGGGTAAAATTGAAAAAAGTTGAAAACATTTTTTTTTGGACTAAGTCATTTTTCTGGCGTTTATCAGTCTCTCAGATATGGGAAATATCAGTGAGCGTTCCGATTTCAGTTCCAGATCGATTCGCCCAATGAGTCCTTGATATTTAGTCGTTTTCAGCCAATTTTCTGGATTTTTGAAAATGTCACTTTTTTGTGAAAATATCCACTAAATGAGGGAATAATATGTGTGAGGGTACCCCAGGAGAGTTCCAAATGTGTGTGGGTAGAATATATATCCCACAGGGGTAAAATTGAAAAAAGTTGAAAACATTTTTTTTTGGACTTAGTCATTTTTCCGGCGTGTATCAGTCTTTCAGATAGGGGAAATATCAGTGAGCATTCCGATTTCAGTTCCAGAGCGATTCGCCCAATGAGTCCCTGTTATTTAGTCGTTTTCAGCCAATTTTCTTGATTTTTGAAAATTTCACTTTTTTAAAAAAATATCCACTAAATGAGGGAATAATATGTGTGAGGGTACCCCAGGAGAGTTCCAAATGTGTGTGGGTAGAATATATATCCGACGGGGGTAAAATTGAAAAAAGTTTAAAAAATTTTTTTTTGGACTTAGTCATTTTTCTGGCGTTTATCAGACTTTCAGATATGGGAAATGTCAGTGAGCGTTCCGATTTCAGTTCCAGAGCGATTCGCCCAATGAGTCTTTGATATTTAGTCGTTTTCAGCCAATTTTCTGGATTTTTGAAAATTTCACTTTTTTCTGAAAATATCCACTAAATGAGGGAATAATATGTGTGAGGGTACCCCAGCAGAGTTCCAAATGTGTGTGTGTAGAATTTATATCCCACGGGGGTAAAATTGAAAAAAGTTGAAAACATTTTTTTTTGGACCTAGTCATTTTTCCGGCGTTTATCAGACTTTCAGATACGAGAAATGTCAGTGAGCGTTCCGATTTCAGCTCCAGAGTGATTCGCCCAATGAGTCCTTGATATTTAGTCGTTTTCAGCCAATTTTCTAGATTTTTGAAAATTTCACTTTTTTGTGAAAATATCCACTAAATGAGGGAATAATATGTGTGAGGGTAACCCAGGAGAGTTCCAAATGTGTGTGGGTAGAATATATATCCCACGGGGGTAAAATTGAAAAAAGTTGAAAAAAATTTTTTTTTGGACTTAGTAATTTTTCTGGCGTTTATCAGACTTTAAGATAGGGGAAACGTGAGTGAGCATTCCGATTTCAGTTCCAGAGCGATTCGCCCTATGAGTCTTTGATATTCAGTCGTTTTCAGCCAATTTTCTGGATTTTTGAAAATTTCACTTTTTTGTGAAAATATCCACTAAATGAGGGAATAATATGTGTGAGGGTACCCCAGGAGAGTTCCAAATGTGTGTGGGTAGAATATATATCCCACGGGGGTAAAATTGAAAAAAGTTGAAAACATTTTTTTTTGGACTTAGTCATTTTTCCAGCGTGTATCAGTCTTTCAGATAGGGGAAATATCAGTGAGCGTTCCGATTTCAGTTCCAGAGCAATTCGCCCAATGAGTCCTTGTTATTTAGTCATTTTCAGCCAATTTTCTTGATTTTTGAAAATTTCACTTTTTTGTGAAAATATCCACTAAATGAGGGAATAATATGTGTGAGGGTACCCCAGGAGAGTTTCAAATGTGTGTGGGTAGAATATATATCCCACGGGGGTAAAATTGAAAAAAGTTTAAAAAAATTTTTTTTTGGACTTAGTCATTTTTCTGCCGTTTATCAGACTTTCAGATATGGGAAATGTCAGTGAGCGTTCCGATTTCAGTTCCAGAGCGATTCGCACAATGAGTCTTTGATATTTAGTCGTTTTCAGCCAATTTTCTGGATTTTTGAAAATTTCACTTTTTTGTGAAAATATACACTAAATGAGGGAATAATATGTGTGAGGGTACCCCAGGAGAGTTCCAAATGTGTGTGGGTAGAATTTATATCCCACGGGGGTAAAATTGAAAAAAAGTTGAAAACATTTTTTTTTGGACTAAGTCATTATTCTGGCGTTTATCAGTCTTTCAGATATGGGAAATATCAGTGAGCGTTCCGATTTCAGTTCCAGAGCGATTCGCTCAATGAGTCTTTGATATTTAGTCGTTTTCAGCCAATTTTTTGGATTTTTGAAAATTTCACTTTTTTGTGAAAATATCCACTAAATGAGGGAATAATGTGTGTGAGGGTAACCCAGGAGAGTTCCAAATGTGTGTGGGTAGAATATATATCCCACGGGGGTAAAATTGAAAAAAAGTTGAAAACATTTTTTTTTGGAGTTAGTCATTTTTCTGGCGTTTATCAGACTTTCAGATATGGGAAATGTCAGTGAGCGTTCCGATTTCAGTTCCAGATCGATTCGCCCAATGAGTCCTTGATATTTAGTCGTTTTCAGCCAATTTTCTGGATTTTTGAAAATGTCACTTTTTTGTGAAAATATCCACTAAATGAGGGAATAATATGTGTGAGGGTACCCCAGGAGAGTTCCAAATGTGTGTGGGTAGAATATATATCCCACAGGGGTAAAATTGAAAAAAGTTGAAAACATTTTTTTTTGGACTTAGTCATTTTTCCGGCGTGTATCAGTCTTTCAGATAGGGGAAATATCAGTGAGCATTCCGATTTCAGTTCCAGAGCGATTCGCCCAATGAGTCCCTGTTATTTAGTCGTTTTCAGCCAATTTTCTTGATTTTTGAAAATTTCACTTTTTTAAAAAAATATCCACTAAATGAGGGAATAATATGTGTGAGGGTACCCCAGGAGAGTTCCAAATGTGTGTGGGTAGAATATATATCCGACGGGGGTAAAATTGAAAAAAGTTTAAAAAATTTTTTTTTGGACTTAGTCATTTTTCTGGCGTTTATCAGACTTTCAGATATGGGAAATGTCAGTGAGCGTTCCGATTTCAGTTCCAGAGCGATTCGCCCAATGAGTCTTTGATATTTAGTCGTTTTCAGCCAATTTTCTGGATTTTTGAAAATTTCACTTTTTTCTGAAAATATCCACTAAATGAGGGAATAATATGTGTGAGGGTACCCCAGCAGAGTTCCAAATGTGTGTGTGTAGAATTTATATCCCACGGGGGTAAAATTGAAAAAAGTTGAAAACATTTTTTTTTGGACCTAGTCATTTTTCCGGCGTTTATCAGACTTTCAGATACGAGAAATGTCAGTGAGCGTTCCGATTTCAGCTCCAGAGTGATTCGCCCAATGAGTCCTTGATATTTAGTCGTTTTCAGCCAATTTTCTAGATTTTTGAAAATTTCACTTTTTTGTGAAAATATCCACTAAATGAGGGAATAATATGTGTGAGGGTAACCCAGGAGAGTTCCAAATGTGTGTGGGTAGAATATATATCCCACGGGGGTAAAATTGAAAAAAGTTGAAAAAAATTTTTTTTTGGACTTAGTAATTTTTCTGGCGTTTATCAGACTTTAAGATAGGGGAAACGTGAGTGAGCATTCCGATTTCAGTTCCAGAGCGATTCGCCCTATGAGTCTTTGATATTCAGTCGTTTTCAGCCAATTTTCTGGATTTTTGAAAATTTCACTTTTTTGTGAAAATATCCACTAAATGAGGGAATAATATGTGTGAGGGTACCCCAGGAGAGTTCCAAATGTGTGTGGGTAGAATATATATCCCACGGGGGTAAAATTGAAAAAAGTTGAAAACATTTTTTTTTGGACTTAGTCATTTTTCCAGCGTGTATCAGTCTTTCAGATAGGGGAAATATCAGTGAGCGTTCCGATTTCAGTTCCAGAGCAATTCGCCCAATGAGTCCTTGTTATTTAGTCATTTTCAGCCAATTTTCTTGATTTTTGAAAATTTCACTTTTTTGTGAAAATATCCACTAAATGAGGGAATAATATGTGTGAGGGTACCCCAGGAGAGTTTCAAATGTGTGTGGGTAGAATATATATCCCACGGGGGTAAAATTGAAAAAAGTTTAAAAAAATTTTTTTTTGGACTTAGTCATTTTTCTGCCGTTTATCAGACTTTCAGATATGGGAAATGTCAGTGAGCGTTCCGATTTCAGTTCCAGAGCGATTCGCACAATGAGTCTTTGATATTTAGTCGTTTTCAGCCAATTTTCTGGATTTTTGAAAATTTCACTTTTTTGTGAAAATATACACTAAATGAGGGAATAATATGTGTGAGGGTACCCCAGGAGAGTTCCAAATGTGTGTGGGTAGAATTTATATCCCACGGGGGTAAAATTGAAAAAAAGTTGAAAACATTTTTTTTTGGACTAAGTCATTATTCTGGCGTTTATCAGTCTTTCAGATATGGGAAATATCAGTGAGCGTTCCGATTTCAGTTCCAGAGCGATTCGCTCAATGAGTCTTTGATATTTAGTCGTTTTCAGCCAATTTTTTGGATTTTTGAAAATTTCACTTTTTTGTGAAAATATCCACTAAATGAGGGAATAATGTGTGTGAGGGTAACCCAGGAGAGTTCCAAATGTGTGTGGGTAGAATATATATCCCACGGGGGTAAAATTGAAAAAAAGTTGAAAACATTTTTTTTTGGAGTTAGTCATTTTTCTGGCGTTTATCAGACTTTCAGATATGGGAAATGTCAGTGAGCGTTCCGATTTCAGTTCCAGAGCGATTCGCCCAATGAGTCTTTGATATTTAGTCGTTTTCAGCCAATTTTCTGGATTTTTGAAAATTTCACTTTTTTCTGAAAATATCCACTAAATGAGGGAATATATGTGTGAGGGTACCCCAGCAGAGTTCCAAATGTGTGTGTGTAGAATTTATATCCCACGGGGGTAAAATTGAAAAAAGCTGAAAAAATTTTTTTTTGGACCTAGTCATTTTTCCGGCGTTTATCAGACTTTCAGATACGAGAAATGTCAGTGAGCGTTCCGATTTCAGCTCCAGAGTGATTCGCCCAATGAGTCCTTGATATTTAGTCGTTTTCAGCCAATTTTCTAGATTTTTGAAAATTTCACTTTTTTGTGAAAATATCCACTAAATGAGGGAATAATATGTGTGAGGGTAACCCAGGAGAGTTCCAAATGTGTGTGGGTAGAATATATATCCCACGGGGGTAAAATTGAAAAAAGTTGAAAAAATTTTTTTTTTGGACTTAGTAATTTTTCTGGCGTTTATCAGACTTTAAGATAGGGGAAATGTCAGTGAGCATTCCCATTTCAGTTCCAGATCGATTCGCCCAATGAGTCCTTGATATTTAGTCGTTTTCAGCCAATTTTCTGGATTTTTGAAAATTTCACTTTTTTGTGAAAATATCCACTAAATGAGGGAATAATATGTGTGAGGGTACCGAAGGATAGTTCCAAATTTGTGTGGGTAGAATATATATCCCACGGGGGTAAAATTGAAAAAAGTCTAAAAAAATTTTTTTTTGGACTTAGTCATTTTTCCGGCGTTTATCAGACTTTCAGATAGGGGAAATGCCAGTGAGCGTTCCGATTTTAGTTCCAGAGCGATTCGCCCAATGAGTCCTTGTTATTTAGTTGTTTTCAGCCAATTTTCTGGATTTTTGAAAATTTCACTTTTTTGTGAAAATATCCACTAAATGAGGGAATAATATGTGTGAGGGTACCCCAGGAGAGTTCTAAATGTGTGTGGGAAGAATATATATCCCACGGGGGTAAAATTGAAAAAAGCTGCAAAAAATTTTTTTTGGAGTTAGTCATTTTTCTGGCGTTTATCAGACTTTCAGATAGGGGAAATGTCAGTGAGCGTTCCGATTTCAGTTCCAGAGCGATGCGCCCAATGAGTTCTTGATAATTAGTCGTTTTCAGCCAATTTTCTGGATTTTTGAAAATTTCACTTTTTTGTGAAAATATACACTAAATGAGGGAATAATATGTGTGAGGGTACCCCAGGAGAGTTCCAAATGTGTGTGGGTAGAATTTATATCCCACGGGGGTAAAATTGAAAAAAGTTGAAAACATTTTTTTTTGGACTAAGTCATTTTTCTGGCGTTTATCAGTCTTTCAGATATGGGAAATATCAGTGAGCATTCCGATTTCAGTTCCAGAGCGATTCGCTCAATGAGTCTTTGATATTTAGTCGTTTTCAGCCAATTTTCTGGATTTTTGAAAATTTCACTTTTTTGTGAAAATATCCACTAAATGAGGGAATAATGTGTGTGAGGGTAACCCAGGAGAGTTCCAAATGTGTGTGGGTAGAATATATATCCCACAGGGGTAAAATTGAAAAAAGTTGAAAACATTTTTTTTTGGACTTAGTCATTTTTCCGGCGTGTATCAGTCTTTCAGAAAGGGGAAATATCAGTGAGCATTCCGATTTCAGTTCCAGAGCGATTCGCCCAATGAGTCCCTGTTATTTAGTCGTTTTCAGCCAATTTTCTTGATTTTTGAAAATTTCACTTTTTTGTGAAAATATCCACTAAATGAGGGAATAATATGTGTGAGGGTAACCCAGGAGAGTTCCAAATGTGTGTGGGTAGAATATATATCCCACGGGGGTAAAATTGAAAAAAGTTGAAAAAATTTTTTTTTTGGACTTAGTAATTTTTCTGGCGTTTATCAGACTTTAAGATATGGGAAATGTCAGTGAGCATTCCCATTTCAGTTCCAGATCGATTCGCCCAATGAGTCCTTGATATTTAGTCGTTTTCAGCCAATTTTCTGGATTTTTGAAAATTTCACTTTTTTGTGAAAATATCCACTAAATGAGGGAATAATATGTGTGAGGGTACCGAAGGATAGTTCCAAATTTGTGTGGGTAGAATATATATCCCACGGGGGTAAAATTGAAAAAAGTCTAAAAAAATTTTTTTTTGGACTTAGTCATTTTTCCGGCGTTTATCAGACTTTCAGATAGGGGAAATGCCAGTGAGCGTTCCGATTTTAGTTCCAGAGCGATTCGCCCAATGAGTCCTTGTTATTTAGTTGTTTTCAGCCAATTTTCTGGATTTTTGAAAATTTCACTTTTTTGTGAAAATATCCACTAAATGAGGGAATAATATGTGTGAGGGTACCCCAGGAGAGTTCTAAATGTGTGTGGGAAGAATATATATCCCACGGGGGTAAAATTGAAAAAAGCTGCAAAAAATTTTTTTGGGAGTTAGTCATTTTTCTGGCGTTTATCAGACTTTCAGATAGGGGAAATGTCAGTGAGCGTTCCGATTTCAGTTCCAGAGCGATTCGCCCAATGAGTTCTTGATACTTAGTCGTTTTCAGCCAATTTTCTGGATTTTTGAAAATTTCACTTCTTTGTGAAAATATCCACTAAATGAGGGAATAATATGTGTGAGGGTACCCCAGGAGAGTTCCAAATGTTTGTGGGTAGAATATATATCCCACGGGGGTAAAATTGAAAAAAGTTGAAAAAAATTTTTTTTTGGACTTAGTCATTTTTCTGGCGTTTATCAGACTTTAAGATAGGGGAAATGTCAGTGAGCATTCCCATTTCAGTTCCAGAGCGATTCGCCCAATGAGTCCTTGATACTTAGTCGTTTTCAGCCAATTTTCTGGATTTTTGAAAATTTCACTTCTTTGTGAAAATATCCACTAAATGAGGGAATAATATGTGTGAGGGTACCCCAGGAGAGTTCTAAATGTGTGTGGGAAGAATATATATCCCACGGGGGTAAAATTGGAAAAAGTTGAAAAAAATTTTTTTTGGGACTTAGTCATTTTTCCGGCGCTTATCAGGCTTTAAGATAGGGGAAATGTCAGTGAGCATTCCGATTTCAGTTCCAGAGCGATTCGCCCAATGAGTCTTTGATATTTAGTCGTTTTCAGCCAATTTTCTGGATTTTTGAAAATTTCACTTTTTTGTGAAAATATCCACTAAATGAGGGAATAATATGTGTGAGGGTACCGAAGGAGAGTTCCAAATGTGTGTGGGTAGAATATATATCCCACGGGGGTAAAATTGAAAAAAGTATTAAAAAAATTTTTTTTTGGACTTAGTCATTTTTCCGGCGTTTATCAGACTTTCAGATAGGGGAAATGTCAGTGAGCGTTCCGATTTCAGTTCCAGAGTGATTCGCCCAATGATTCCTTGATATTTTGTCGTTTTCAGCCAATTTTTGGGATTTTTGAAAATTTCACTTTTTTGTGAAAATATCCACTAAATGAGGGAATAATATGTATGAGGGTACCCCAGGAGAGTTCCAAATGTGTGTGGGTAGAATCTATATCCCACGGGGGTAAAATTGAAAAAAGTTGAAAAAAATTTTTCTTTGGACTTAGTCATTTTTCTGGCGTTTATCAGACTTTCAGATAGGGGAAATGTCAGTGAGCGTTCCGATTTCAGTTCCAGAGCGATTCGCCCAATGAGTCCTTGATATTTAGTTTTCAGCCAATTTTCTGGATTTTTGAAAATTTCACTTTTTTGTGAAAATATTCACTAAATGAGGGAATAATATGTGTGAGGGTACCCCAGGAGAGTTTCAAATGTGTGTGGGTAGAATATATATCCGACAGGGGTAAAATTGAAAAAAGTTGAAAAAAAATTATTTTCGGACTTAGTCATTTTTCCGGCGTTTATCAGACTTTCAGATAGGGGAAATGTCAGTGAGCGTTCCGATTTCAGTTCCAGAGTGATTCGCCCAATGAGTCCTTGATATTTTGTCGTTTTCAGCCAATTTTTGGGATTTTTGAAAATTTCACTTTTTTGTGAAAATATCCACTAAATGAGGGAATAATATGTATGAGGGTACCCCAGGAGAGTTCCAAATGTGTGTGGGTAGAATCTATATCCCACGGGGGTAAAATTGAAAAAAGTTGAAAAAAAATTATTTTTGGACTTAGTCATTTTTCTGGCGTTTATCAGACTTTCAGATAGGGGAAATGTCAGTGAGCGTTCCGATTTCAGTTCCAGAGCTATTCGCCCAATGAGTCCTTGATATTTAGTTGTTTTCAGCCAATTTTCTGGATTTTTGAAAATTTCACTTTTTTGTGAAAATATTCACTAAATGAGGGAATAATATGTGTGAGGGTACCCCAGGAGAGTTTCAAATGTGTGTGGGTAGAATTTATATCCGACAGGGGTAAAATTGAAAAAAGTTGAAAAAATTTTTTTTTTGGACTTAGTCATTTTTCTGGCATTTATCAGACTTTCAGATAGGGGAAATGTCAGTGAGCATTCCGATTTCAGTTCCAGAGTGATTCGCCCAATGAGTTCCTGATATTTTGTCGTTTTCAGCCAATTTTTGGGATTTTTTAAAATTTCACTTTTTTGTGAAAATATCCACCAAATGAGGGAATAATATGTGTGAGGGTACCCCAGAAGAGTTTCAAATGTGTGTGGGTAGAATACATATCCGACGGGGGTAAAATTGAAAAAAGTTGGAAAAATTTTTTTCTGGACTGTCATTTTTCCGACATTTATCAGACTTTCAGATAGGGGAAATGTCAGTGACCATTACGATTTCAGTTCCAGAGCGATTCTCCCAATGAGTCCTTGTTATTTAGTCGTTTTCAGCCAATTTTCTGGATTTTTGAAAATTTCACTTTTTTGTGAAAATATCCACTAAATGAGGGCATAATATGTGTGAGGGTAACCCAGGAGAGTTCCAAATGTGTGTGGGTAGAATATATATCCCACGGGGGTAAAATTGAAAAAAGTTGAAAAAAAATTTTTTTTGGGCTTAGTCATTTTTCTGGCGTTTATCAGACTTTCAGATAGGGGAAATGTCTGTGAGTGTTCCAATTTCAGTTCCAGAGCGATTCGTTCAATAGGTCCTTGATATTTAGTTGTTTTCAGCCAATTTTCTGGATTTTTAAAAATTTCACTTTTTTGTGAAAATATCCACTAAATGAGGGAATAATATGTGTGAGGGTACCGAAGGAGAGTTCCAAATGTGTGTGGGTAGAATATATATCCGACGGGGGTAAAATTTAAAAAAGTTGGAAAACATTTTTTTTTGCACTAAGTCATTTTTCCGACATTTATCAGATTTTCAGATAGGGGAAATGTCAGTGACCATTACGATTTCAGTTCCAGAGCGATTCGCCCAATGAGTCCTTGTTATTTAGTCGTTTTCAGCCAATTTTCTGGATTTTTGAAAATTTCACTTTTTTGTGAAAATATCCACTAAATGAGGGAATAATATGTGTGAGGGTAACCCAGGAGAGTTCCAAATGTGTGTGGGTAGAATCTTTATCCCACGGGGGTAAAATTGAAAAAAGTTGAAAAATTTTTTTCTTTGGACTTAGTCATTTTTCTGGCGTTTATCAGACTTTCAAATAGGGGAAATGTCAGTGAGCATTCCGATTTCAGTTCCAGATCTATTCGCCCAATGAGTCCTTGATATTTAGTTGTTTTCAGCCAATTTTCTGGATTTTTGAAAATTTCACTTTTTTGTGAAAATATTCACTAAATGAGGGAATAATATGTGTGAGGGTACCCCAGAAGAGTTTCAAATGTGTGTGGGTAGAATATATATCCGACGGGGGTAAAATTGAAAAAAGTTGAAAAAAATTTTTTTTTGGACTTAGTCATTTTTCTGGCGTTTATCAGACTTTCAGATAGGGAAATGTCAGTGAGCGTTCCGATTTCAGTTCCAGAGCGATTTGCCCAATGAGTCCTTGATATTTAGTCGTTTTCAGCCAATTTTCTGGATTTTTGAAAATTTCACTTTTTTGTGAAAATATCCACTAAATGAGGGAATAATATGTGTGAGGGTACCGAAGGAGAGTTCCAAATGTGTGTGGGTAGAATATATATCCGACGGGGGTAAAATTGAAAAAAGTTGGAAAAAATTTTTTTTGGACTGTCATTTTTCCGACATTTATCAGACTTTCAGATAAGGGAAATGACAGTGACCATTACGATTTCAGTTCCAGAGCGATTCTCCCAATGAGTCCTTGTTATTTAGTCGTTTTCAGCCAATTTTCTGGATTTTTGAAAATTTCACTTTTTTGTGAAAATATACACTAAATGAGGGCATAATATGTGTGAGGGTAACCCAGGAGAGTTCCAAATGTGTGTGGGTAGAATATATATCCCACGGGGGTAAAATTGAAAAAAGTTGAAAAAAAATTTTTTTTGGGCTTAGTCATTTTTCTGGCGTTTATCAGACTTTCAGATAGGGGAAATGTCTGTGAGTGTTCCAATTTCAGTTCCAGAGCGATTCGTTCAATAGGTCCTTGATATTTAGTCGTTTTCAGCCAATTTTCTGGATTTTTGAAAATTTCACTTTTTTGTGAAAATATCCACTAAATGAGGGAATAATATGTGTGAGGGTAACCCAGGAGAGTTCCAAATGTGTGGGTAGAATATATATCCCACGGGAGTAAAATTGAAAAAAGTTGAAAAAAAATTTTTTTTGGACTTAGTAATTTTTCTGGCGTTTATCAGACTTTCAGATAGGGGAAATGTCAGTGAGCCTTCCGATTTCAGTTCCAGAGCAATTCGCCCAATGAGTCCTTGATATTTAGTGGTTTTCAGCCAATTTTCTGGATTTTTGAAAATTTCACTTTTTTGTGAAAATATTCACTAAATGAGGGAATAATATGTGTGAGGGTACCCCAGGAGAGTTCTAAATGTGTGTGGGAAGAATATATATCCCTCGCGGGTAAAATTTAAAAAAGTTGAAAAAAATTTTTTTTTGGACTTAGTCATTTTTCCGGCGTTTATCAGACTTTCAGATAGGGGAAATGTCAGTGAGCGTTCCGATTTCAGTTCCAGAGCGATTCACCCAATGCGTCCTTGATATTTAGTCGTTTTCAGCCAATTTTCTGGATTTTTGAAAGTTTCACTTTTTTGTGAAAATATCCACTAAATGAGGGAATAATATGTGTGAGGGTACCGAAGGAGAGCTCCAAATGTGTGTGGGTAGAATATATATCCCACGGGGTAAAATTGAAAAAAGTTGAAAACATTTTTTTTTTGGACGTAGTCATTTTTCTGGCGTTTATCAGACTTTCAGATAGGGGAAATGTCAGTGAGCGTTCCGATTTCAGTTCCAGAGTGATTCGCCCAATGAGTCCTTGATATTTAGTTGTTTTCAGCCAATTTTCTGGATTTTTGAAAATTTCACTTTTTTGTGAAAATATTCACTAAATGAGGGAATAATATGTGTGAGGGTACCCCAGGAGAGCTCTAAATGTGTGTAGGAAGAATATATATCCCAAGGGGGTAAAATTGAAAAAAGTTAAAAAAAATTTTTTTTTGGAATTAGTCATTTTTCCGGCGTTTATCAGACTTTCAGATAGGGCAAATGTCAGTGAGCATTCCGATTTCAGTTCCAGAGCGATTCGCCCAATGAGTCCTTGATATTTAGTAGTTTTCAGCCAATTTTCTGGATTTCTGAAAATTTCACTTTTTTGTGAAATTATCCACTAAATGAGGGAATAATAAGTGTGAGGGTACCCCAGAAGAGTTCCAAATGTGTGTGGGTAGAATATATATCCGACGGAGGTAAAATTGAAAAAAGTTGAAAAAACATTTTTTTTGGACTTAGTCATTTTTCTGACGTTTATCAGACTTTCAGATAGGGCAAATGTCCGTGAGCGTTCCAATTTCAGTTCCAGAGCGATTCGCCCATTGAATCTTTGATATTTAGTCGTTTTCAGCCAATTTTCTGGATTTTTGAAAATTTCACTTTTTTGTGAAAATATCCACTAAATGAGGGAATAATATGTGTGAGGGTACCCCAGGAGAGCTCTAAATGTGTGTGGGAAGAATATATATCCCACGGGGGTAAAATTGAAAAAAGTTGAAAAAAATTTTTTTTTGGAATTAGTCATTTTTCCGGCGTTTATCAGACTTTCAGATAGGGCAAATGTCAGTGAGCGTTCCGATTTCAGTTCCAGAGCGATTCGCCCAATGAGTCCTTGATATTTAGTAGTTTTCAGCCAATTTTCTGGATTTTTGAAAATTTCACTTTTTTGTGAAATTATCCACTAAATGAGGGAATAATAAGTGTGAGGGTACCCCAGAAGAGTTCCAAATGTGTGTGGGTAGAATATATATCCGACGGAGGTAAAATTGAAAAAAGTTGAAAAAACATTTTTTTTGGACTTAGTCATTTTTCTGACGTTTATCAGACTTTCAGATAGGGCAAATGTCCGTGAGCGTTCCAATTTCAGTTCCAGAGCGATTCGCCCATTGAATCTTTGATATTTAGTCGTTTTCAGCCAATTTTCTGGATTTTTGAAAATTTCACTTTTTTGTGAAAATATCCACTAAATGAGGGAATAATATGTGTGAGGGTACCCCAGGAGAGCTCTAAATGTGTGTGGGAAGAATATATATCCCACGGGGGTAAAATTGAAAAAAGTTGAAAAAAATTTTTTTTTGGACTTAGTTATTTTCCGGCGTTTATCAGACTTTCAGATACGAGAAATGTCAGTGAGCGTTCCAATTTCAGTTCCAGAGCGATTCGACCAATGAGTCTTTGATATTTAGTCGTTTTCAGCCAATTTTCTGGATTTTTGAAAATTTCACTTTTTTGTGAAATTATCCACTAAATGAGGGAATAATAAGTGTGAGGGTACCCCAGAAGAGTTCCAAATGTGTGTGGGTAGAATATATATCCGATGGAGGTAAAATTGAAAAAAGTTGAAAAAAATTTTTTTGGGGACTTAGTCATTTTTTTGGCGTTTATCAGACTTTCAGATAGGGGAAATGTCAGTGAGCGTTCCGAATTCAGTTCCAGAGCGATTCGCACATTGAGTCTTTGATATTTAGTCGTTTTCAGCCAATTTTCTGGATTTTTGAAAATTTCACTTTTTTGTGAAAATATCCACTAAATGAGGGAATAATATGTGTGAGGGTACCCCAGGAGAGTTCCAAATGTGTGTGGGTAGAATATATATCCCACGGGGGAAAAATTGAAAAAAGCTGAAAAAAATTTTTTTTGGACTTAGTCATTTTTCCGGCGTTTATCAGACTTTCAGATATGAGAAATGTCAGTGAGCGTTCCGATTTCAGCTCCCGAGCGATTCGCCCAATGAGTCCTTGATATTTAGTCGTTTTCAGCCAATTTTCTGGATTTTTGAAAATTTCACTTTTTTGTGAAAATATCCACTATATGAGGAAATAATATGTGTGAGGGTACCCCAGGAGAGTTCCAAATGTGTGTGGGTAGAATATATATCCCACGGGGGAAAAATTGAAAAAAGCTGAAAAAATTTTTTTTTGGACTTAGTCATTTTCCGGCGTTTATCAGACTTTCAGATACGAGAAATGTCTGTGAGCGTTCCAATTTCAGTTCCAGAGCGATTCGCCCAATGAGTCTTTGATACTTAGTCGTTTTCAGCCAATTTTATGGATGTTTGAAAATTTCACTTTTTTGTGAAAATATCCACTAAATGAGGAAATAATATGTGTGAGGGTACCCCAGGAGAGTACCAAATGTGTGTGGGAAGAATATATATCCCACGGGGGTAAAATTGAAAAAAGTTGAAAAAAATTTTTTTTTGGACTTAGTCATTTTTCTGACGTTTATCAGACTTTCAGATAGGGCAAATGTCCGTGAGCGTTCCAATTTCAGTTCCAGAGCGATTCGCCCATTGAATCTTTGATATTTAGTCGTTTTCAGCCAATTTTCTGGATTTTTGAAAATTTCACTTTTTTGTGAAATTATCCACTAAATGAGGGAATAATAAGTGTGAGGGTACCCCAGAAGAGTTCCAAATGTGTGTGGGTAGAATATATATCCGACGGAGGTAAAATTGAAAAAAGTTGAAAAAAATTTTTTTGGGGACTTAGTCATTTTTTTGGCGTTTATCAGACTTTCAGATAGGGGAAATGTCAGTGAGCGTTCCGAATTCAGTTCCAGAGCGATTCGCACATTGAGTCTTTGATATTTAGTCGTTTTCAGCCAATTTTCTGGATTTTTGAAAATTTCACTTTTTTGTGAAAATATCCACTAAATGAGGGAATAATATGTGTGAGGGTACCCCAGGAGAGTTCCAAATGTGTGTGGGTAGAATATATATCCCACGGGGGAAAAATTGAAAAAAGCTGAAAAAAATTTTTTTTGGACTTAGTCATTTTTCCGGCGTTTATCAGACTTTCAGATATGAGAAATGTCAGTGAGCGTTCCGATTTCAGCTCCCGAGCGATTCGCCCAATGAGTCCTTGATATTTAGTCGTTTTCAGCCAATTTTCTGGATTTTTGAAAATTTCACTTTTTTGTGAAAATATCCACTATATGAGGAAATAATATGTGTGAGGGTACCCCAGGAGAGTTCCAAATGTGTGTGGGTAGAATATATATCCCACGGGGGTAAAATTGAAAAAAGCTGAAAAAATTTTTTTTTGGACTTAGTCATTTTTCCGGCGTTTATCAGACTTTCAGATACGAGAAATGTCAGTGAGCGTTCCGATTTCAGCTCCAGAGCGATTCGCCCAATGAGTCCTTGATATTTAGTCTTTTTCAGCCAATTCTCTGGATTTTTGAAAATTTCACTTTTTTGTGAAAATATCCACTATATGAGGGAATAATATGTGTGAGGGTACCCCAGGAGAGCTCTAAATGTCTGTGGGAAGAATATATATCCCACGGGGGTAAAATTGAAAAAAGTTTAAAAAAATTTTTTTTTGGACTTAGTCTTTTTTCCGGCGTTTATCAGACTTTCAGATAGGGCAAATGTCAGTGAGCGTTCCAATTTCAGTTCCAGAGCGATTCGCCCATTGAATCTTTGATATTTAGTCGTTTTCAGCCAATTTTCTGGATTTTTGAAAATTTCACTTTTTTGTGAAAATATCCACTAAATGAGGGAATAATATGTGTGAGGGTAACCCAGGAGAGTTCCAAATGTGTGTGGGTAGAATATATATCCCACGGGGGTAAAATTGAAAAAAGTTGAAAAAAATATTTTTTTGGACTTAGTCATTTTTCCGGCGTTTATCAGACTTTCAGATAGGGGAAATGTCAGTGGGCGTTCCGATTTCAGTTCCAGAGCGATTCGCCCAATGAATCCTTGATATTTAGTAGTTTTCAGCCAATTTTCTGGATTTTTGAAAATGTCACTTTTTTGTGAAATTAACCACTAAATGATGGAATAATAAGTGTGAGGGTACCCCAGAAGAATTCCAAATGTGTGTGGGTAGAATATATATCCGACGGAGGTAAAATTGAAAAAAGTTGAAAAAAAATTTTTTTGGGACTTAGTCATTTTTCTGGCGTTTATCAGACTTTCAGATAGGGGAAATGTCAGTGAGCGTTCCGAATTCAGTTCCAGAGCGATTCGCCCAATGAGTCTTTGATATTTAGTCATTTTCAGCCAATTTTCTGGATTTTTGAAAATTTCACTTTTTTGTGAAAATATCCACTAAATGAGGGAATAATATGTGTGAGGGTACCCCAGGAGAGTTCCAAATGTGTGTGGGTAGAATATATATCCCACGGGGGTAAAATTGAAAAAAGCTGAAAAAATTATTTTTTGGACTTAGTCATTTTTCCGGCGTTTATCAGACTTTCAGATACGAGAAAGGTCAGTGAGCGTTCCGATTTCAGCTCCAGAGCGATTCGCCCAATGAGTCCTTGATATTTAGTCTTTTTCAGCCAATTCTCTGGATTTTTGAAAATTTCACTTTTTTGTGAAAATATCCACTATATGAGGGAATAATATGTGTGAGGGTACCCCAGGAGAGCTCTAAATGTCTGTGGGAAGAATATATATCCCACGGGGGTAAAATTGAAAAAAGTTTAAAAAAATTTTTTTTTGGACTTAGTCTTTTTTCCGGCGTTTATCAGACTTTCAGATAGGGCAAATGTCAGTGAGCGTTCCAATTTCAGTTCCAGAGCGATTCGCCCATTGAATCTTTGATATTTAGTCGTTTTCAGCCAATTTTCTGGATTTTTGAAAATTTCACTTTTTTGTGAAAATATCCACTAAATGAGGGAATAATATGTGTGAGGGTACCCCAGGAGAGTACCAAATGTGTGTGGGAAGAATATATATCACACGGGGGTAAAATTGAAAAAAGTTGAAAAAAATTTTTTTTTGGACTTAGTCATTTTTCCGGCGTTTATCAGACTTTCAGATACGAGAAATGTCAGTGAGCGTTCCGATTTCAGCTCCAGAGCGATTCGCCCAATGAGTCCTTGATATTTAGTCGTTTTCAGCCAATTTTCTGGATTTTTGAAAATTTCACTTTTTTGTGAAAATATCCACTAAATGAGGGAATAATATGTGTGAGGGTAACCCAGGAGAGTTCCAAATGTGTGTGGGTAGAATATATATCCCAAGGGGGTAAAATTGAAAAAAGTTGAAATAAATATTTTTTTGGACTTAGTCATTTTTCCGGCGTTTATCAGACTTTCAGATAGGGGAAATGTCAGTGAGCATTCCGATTTCAGTTCCAGAGCGATTTGCCCAATGAGTCCTTGATATTTAGTCATTTTCAGCCAATTTTCTGGATTTTTGAAAATTTCACTTTTTTGTGAAAATATCCACTAAATGAGGGAATAATATGTGTGAGTGTACCGAAGGAGAGTTTCAAATGTGTGTGGGTAGAATATATATCCGAAGGGGGTAAAATTGAAAAAAGTTGGAAAAAAATATTTTTTTTGGACTTAGTCATTTTTCTGGCATTTATCAGACTTTCCCATAGGGGAAATGTCAGTGTGCGTTCCGATTTCAATTCCAGAGCGATTCGCCCAATGAGTCCTTGATATTTCGTTGTTTTCAGGCAATTTTCTGGATTTTTGAAATTTTCACTTTTTTGTGAAAATATCCACTAAATGAGGAAATAATATGTGTTGAGGTTACCCCAGGTGAGTTCCAAATGTGTGTGGGTAGAATATATATCCCACGGGGGTAAAATTGAAAAAAGTTGAAGAAATTTTTTCTTTGTACTTAGTCATTTTTTCGGCGTTTATCAGACTTTCAGATAGGGGAAATATCAGTGAGCGTTCCGATTTCAGTTCCAGAGTGATTCGCCCAATGAGTCCTTGATATTTAGTCTTTTTCAGGCAATATTTTGGTTTTTGAAAATTTCACTTTTTTGTGAAAATATTCACTAAATGGGGGAATAATATGTGTGAGAGTACCCCAGGAGAGTATCAAATGTGTGTGGGTAGAATATAGATCACACGGGGGTTAAATTGAAAAAAGTTGAAAAAATTTTTTTTTTCGACAGTCATTTTTCCGAAGTTTATCAGACTTTCAGATCCGGGAAATGTCAGTGAGTCTTCCGATTTCAGTTCCAGAGTGATTCGCCCAATGAGTCCTTGATATTTCGTCGTTTTCAGGCAATTTTCTGGATTTTTGAAAATTTCACTTTTTGTGAAAAAAAACACTAAATGAGAGAATGATATGTGTGAGGGTACCCCAGGAGAGTTCCAAATGTGTGTGGGTAGAATATAAATCCCACGGGGCTAAAATTGAAAAAAGTTTAAAAAAATTTTTTTTGGACTGTCATTTTTCCAGCATTTATCAGATTTTCAGATAGGGCAAATGTCAGTGAGCGTTCCGATTTCAGTTCCAAAGCGATTCGCCCAATGAGTCCATGATATTTAGTCATTTTCAGCCAATTTTCTGGATTTTTGAAAATTTCACTTTTTTGTGAAAATATCCACTAAATGAGGGAATAATATGTGTGAGGGTACCCCAGGAGAGTTCCAAATGTGTGTGGGTAGAATATATATCACACAGGGGGTAAAATTGAAAAAAGTTGAAAATTTTTTTTTTTTCGACAGTCATTTTTCCGGCGTTTATCAGACTTTCAGATAGGTCAAATGTCAGTGAGCGTTCCGATTTCAGTTCCAAAGCGATTCGCCCAATGAGTCCATGATATTTAGTTGTTTTCAGCAAATATTTTGGATTTTTGAAAATTTTACTTTTTTGTGAAAATATCCACTAAATGAGGAAATAATATGTGTTGAGGGTACCCCAGGTGAGTTCCAAATGTATGTGGGTAGAATATATATCCCACGGGGGTAAAATTGAAAAAAGTTGAAAATTTTTTTTTTTGGACTTAGTCATTTTTTCAAGCGTTTATCAGACTTTCAGATAGGGGAAATGTCAGTGAGCGTTCCGATTTCAGTTCCAGAGTGGTTCGCCCAATGAGTCTAAATTGACCTATACCACATGGGTTTTTGTTGCCTTCCCCTGGATCAACGCTGCGGAAGAGCTGCAGTGCACAAGAAATAGGCTGAACTGGATGGACACTTGTCTTTTTTCGGCATTATAAACTATGTAACTATGTAACTATGAGTCCTTGATATTTATTCGTTTTCAGCCAATTTTCTGGATTTTTGAAAATTTCACTTTTTTGTGAAAATATCCACTAAATGAGGGAATAATATGTGTGAGGGTACCCCAGGAGAGTTCCAAATGTATGTGGGTAGAATATATATCCCACGGGGGTAAAATTGAAAAAAGTTGAAGAAATTTTTTTTTTGGAATTTAGTCATTTTTCCAGCGTTTATCAGACTTTCAGATAGGGGAGATATCAGTGTGAGTTCCGATTTCATTTCCAGAGCGATTCGCCCAATGAGTCCTTGATATTTAGTCATTTTCAGCCAATTTTCTGGAGTTTTGAAAAATTCACTTTTTTGTGAAAATATCCACTAAATGAGGGAATAATATGTGTGAGGGTACCCCAGGAGAGTTCAAAATGTGTGTGGGTAGAATATATATCCCACGGGGTTAAAATTGAAAAAAGTTGAAAAAATTATTTTTTTGGGCTTAGTCATTTTATTACACTTTCAGATAGGGGAAATGTCAGTGAGCGTACCGATTTCAGTTCCAGAGCGATTCGCCCAATGAGTCCTTGATATTTAGTCATTTTCCGACAATTTCAGAATTTTTCAAAAATTTCACTTTTTTGTGAAAATATCCACTAAATGAGGGAATAATATGTGTGAGGGTACCCCAGGAGAGTTCCAAATGTGTGTGGGTAGAATATATATCCCACGGGGATAAAATTGAAAAAAGTTGAAAAATTTTTTTTTTTTGGGCTTAGTCATTTTTTCAGACTTTCAGATAGGGCATATGTCAGTGAGCATTCCGATTTCAGTTCCAGAGCGATTCGCCCAATGAGTCCTTGATATTTAGTAGTGTTGAGCCACCCCCGTAGTGTTCGAGTTCGGTTCGGTTCGTCGAACACCCGTGTGTTCGCCGAACTGTTCGTCGAACTGTTCGTCGAACACCTTCGAACACCGTTAAAACCAATGGCAGGCAAACAAAAACACATAGAAACACATAGAAGACACCTTCAACGGTGTCCAAAAGCTGACAAACTGCTCAGAAGACATAACTAACACATGGAAAAGTGACAAGTACATTTAGTCATGCGAAAATAAAAGAGGTGGAGGAGTAAAAGGAGGGGGAGACACAGATATAGGCATGTCATGCCCTTCTAAAATCCAAAAAGTGAGAAGCCGACACGGCCAGTACGCTCCTGCCCGTGCCACCTCCGTGTCGCCGGGTTTGTGCCAGAGCCGCGGTGAACCCTGATGGCCAGCCCCCCTCTCCCAATACTGGTGCCTGTCCGCTGGTGGGTCGAGCGAGCCCCCCTGTGGTGGAGGCAGCTCTAAGCTTTTTAATTTAAATTGTCTCTCTAATTTGAATGAATACACTTTAAATCCATTTACAAGGATCTATTGGAGGGCAAGTCTCATGCCAGCAGCCGCGTAATTCCAGCTCCAGTAGCGTCCACTAAAGCTGCTGCAGTTAAAAAGCTTTTATAAGGATCGAGCTCGGCTGTCCACCGCAAGGCATCCTACTGCCAGTCCCAGCCCCTATGCCTTGGGGTGTCTCCTGATGCTCTTCACTGAGTATCCCGTGGTCCCGAAGCATTTCCTTTGAAAATATTAAGTGTCCAAACTACAGGTGGTGTAGCTTGCTTAACAGCCGGGATAATCCGCTGACTAGCAGACACTGCTACTAGGCACAAAGTATTTCCTGGGCTAGATGCAGTTAAAAATTTGTAATTAGATACTCTCGTTGGATGCTGAGAAAGCATTCCATAGAGTCTCCTGGCACGCCATATATGATTCTCTTAAAAAGCTTGGGGTAGGGGTCTAGTGGACCCTTTTATAGCCAAAATCATGGCCCTGTATCACAATACGTCACCTAGGCTGAAGATAAATGGAACTGTAGCACCCTGAGGGCTCGGTTGCTACAGAGGTATTGCACCTCACCCAGAGGTGTGATATCTCACTCTCAGGTAAGGATGGAGTGTGGATCAGGACCCGACACCTGCATGCATTACACCACATTGCCGTGGGGCAGGGCGACCAATATGCCCCTGAAATGGGCTCGACAGTCCCTGTCCCTGGCTGGAGTGGGGGGAGGGAACACTGAGGAAGGGGAACCCTGTAGTGCAGGAGCAGGGAGGAAGCAGTTCCTGGGTGCATTGAGAAGGGAGTATAAAAGGTGGGCACCATCTTAGTTCAGTGCAGAGAAGTCTGAGCAGAAGTGGCAGGGAGCAGGGGCTCTGCATGAGCTCTGCTCCGGAGACGGGCCTAGTAACAGAGGCCCAGGCCTGGAAGAGGGAGAAGGAAGGAAGAGGAGCGGAGAAGGCTCCAGGAACAAGGAATGAAGGGATCCCAGGGGTGCGGACGGGCGAGTCGCCACCGCACGCCCGAATCCACCTGCGTGGAGGGGTCAGGCCAAAGGGGGAGACCGGTCCCCGAACTAGTGGAGGCAGGAAACGACCCTCAGCTAGAAACCGGAGGCTCTGACATTTTATGTGGTGCAGCCCCTCGCTACACCCACTAGGAAGGCACCACATAGGGTCAGGGAAACTGGCGCCAAGTTTACCAAGAGGAGGCCCGAGGCACCCGGACCGAAGTGTTGGTAAGAAAGGCCAGACAAAGGACACACAAAGGGGGTCCTGTGTAGTGCTCCAAAGTTATCTGGGAGTTGTCTGAGCCCCTCACCTGGTGAGCACAGTACGACGTGGGCAGCCGTTACCTGCAGACGTGGTCTGGATAATAATAAGTGTGATTAAAGGCCCTGAACTGCATCACTGACTCCGTGTCGTTACTGCTGCTGCCCT
Source organism: Phyllobates terribilis (assembly GCF_046119375.1). Lineage (NCBI taxonomy): Eukaryota > Metazoa > Chordata > Amphibia > Anura > Dendrobatidae > Phyllobates > Phyllobates terribilis. Next base: position 13,482,996 of record NW_027362775.1, on the reverse strand, counting down.
GCACCATCACCCCCATCCTCCGCATACACTGCCCTGAGGCTATACTCCTCCCGTGGGGAGTTATGCTACGCTCTGCTGCACCCACAACACCAGCCTCAGCGGTCTGCCCTGTAGCGGCGGTTCACTCTGACCGCAATCCACGGGTGGCGTAGTCGGACATTTAAACATCAAAACCACATAAATAGTTCCGCCACTGGTTTGACCACCCTGAGCCATGGAACCGGGTCGCCGCCACGAAGACTACAACCACCAGCATCCACCAAAACGGGTCCGGCTCCGGGTGTCCCAAGGCCCAGGGGGTGCATCAGAACATTTTCATCACCTTTCACAATCACCAATGGGACAAGGCAGGGATGTCCTCTGTCCCCTCTCTTATACATCCTAGTGACGGAGCACCTTCTCTCATCAATTCGCCATAACCCCAATATTAGGTGTATTGAGGTGGGAGGCACCGAGTACAAGTGCTCTCTATTTGCTGATGATGTCCTAGTATATATCACTCAATCACATATATCCATCCATGCTGTTATGGCTGAAATAGATCACTTTGTTACATGGTCAAATTTTAAAATCAATGCAGCGAAGTCTGAGGCCCTCGATGTCTCCCTCCCCAAATCCATATAGGATTCCATCCAGTCCAACTTTCCCTTTGCCTGGCCCTCACAGGGTATCAAATACTTAGGAATTCCTATTCATAGAGACCTCTCCCATCTATGTTATCTTAATTTTGGGCCCTTTATTGAACAACTCCATACAGACCACGGTTGGCAAGTTAGAACTGTAAGATTCACTACGTGAACCACTGGTGTTTTGTGGAAAAGCACATGTACACTGTGTTCCAAATTATTATGCAAAAAGTGTTTAGGAGTGATAAGGGAAGAATTTGTTTGTTTGTCTGTTAAACTCATTGATGGTGATGTGTGTCAGGGCTCTTTATATCACTGTAAGCAATTGCAGACACCTGTGCTAATTAGTTTGGCAGGTGTGTCCAATGAAAGGCAAGACTACTTAAGAAGGCTCTCTCACATTATTAAGCAGCCTACATTTTCTGCCAAAATGGGAAAGAAAAAGGATGTGTCGGCTGCTGAGAAGCAACAAATTGTGGAGTGTTTAGGTCAAGGCATGACTACAATCAACATTGTGCGATGATCAGGATGAAGTGTCTTGGCAATCAAGAAGTATGTAGTTGATTCACAGTACACACGTGTGCGTGCTGATAAGGGCAAATTGAGGACTCTTTCCTACAGGCAATTACATCAGGTTGAAAGAGCAGCGGCAAAAAAGCCTTGTCATAGCAGCAGACAAGTTTTTGAAGCTGCTTGTGCCTCCAACGTCCCCCGAACAACAAGATGCAGGGTCCTTCAGAGGTTTGCAGCTGTGCATACGCCATCCTGTCGACCTCCTCTATCCACTTTACACAAGCAGAAACGGCTCAAGTGGGCCAAACATTACATGAAGACTGATTTCAAAACTGTTTTGTTCACGGATGAGTGCCGTGCAGCGCTCGATGGTCCAGATGGATGGAGTGGAGGATGGCTGGTTGATGGACACCCCACGCAAACACGGCTACAGCGCCAACAAAGAGGAGGTGGAGTAATGTTTTGGGCTGGAATCATGGGGAGAGAGATTGTCGGCCCCTTTAGGATCCCTGAAGGCGCTAAAGATGAACTCCATAATGTATGTGGATTTTCTCAAACAGCACTTCCTGCCATGGTTCAAGAAGAAGAACCGTGTATTTCACAGCAAGATCATTTTTCTGCATGATAATGCACCATCTCATGCTGCACATAAAACATCTGCATCTCTGGCTGATATGGGCATAAAAGGGGACAAACTTATGGTGTGACCCCCATGCTCCCCTGACCTCTACCCCATTCAGAACCTTTGGAGCATCATTAAAAGGAGTGTCTATGATGGCGGGAGGCAGTTCACATCTAAGCAACAGCTCTGGGAGGGTATTCTGTCCTCATGCAAAACAATTGAAGCAGAAACCATCCAAAACCTGACAAATTCAATGGACGAGAGAGTTCAGAAGCTCCTTTCGAACAAGGGGTCCTATGTGAAAATGTAACATCACCTAGAATAAAGTTTTGAGTTGAAAACTGTTTGATTTCAGTTTCTAACAACCTGCTAATGCTTAGAATTTCAAAAATGACCATTTTTTTGGTCTTTATTAAAATGAAAAGGTTGATCGAAAAGTTTGGGGGATCTAAGAGTGTGGCAACCCAGTAGTCATGATTACTTCGAATTCTGACAATATGAGGGTCATGCTGCAGGTAGTGCAGCAAGAAGGCACTTATGTGTCTTGTGCATCTCTGAGTCCCAAAATTATTTTCCGGGCTAGATGCAGCTAAAAATTATTATTCATTTTAAATCTGGTGAAGCTTTAGTATAGATGGCCTAATAGGATCAGTGCTGCACACTGCTACAAAGCCCAAATTATTTTCCAGTCAAGATACAGATAAACATGATTAGTAATTTTAAATCTGGTGGAGCTTATTATAGATGGCCTAATAGAATCAGTGCTGCACACTGCTACAAAGCCCAAATTATTTTCCAGCCAAGATTAGTAATTTGAAAGCTTAAAACGGTTGGTAGGGTGATTTTAACCAATCATCAAGCTTTTACTCTCCCCAGGATGACACAGGGGTAGAAAAGTCGTTTCGGATCCATGATTTGTTCATCTTTATGAACGTGAGTCTGTCTACATTATCAGTGGAGAGCCGCGTGCGCTTATCTGTCAGCACACCACCAGCAGCGCTGAACACACGTTCAGACAGAACGCTGGCTGCGGGGCATGACAAGATCTCCAAGGCGTAAGTGGCTAGCTCCGGCCATTTATCCAGATTGGAAGCCCAAAAAGAGCAAGGGTCCAGTGACACAGTCGTGTCTTCAATGTTTACTTGGAGATACTCCTGTACCATCGTCTCTAGGCGTTGACTATGTGTCAGACTTCTTGTCTCCTGTGGCCTTGCAAAGGATGGGCTAAAAAAGTGGTGAAATGATTCCGCAAAATTGATGTTACCAGCAGATACTGTGGTTCTGTTACGGTTTGAGTGCTGAACACTTGACGGTCCCACGGTTGGCAAGTTGGAACTGTGAGATTCACTACGTGCACCACTGGTATTTTGTGGAAAAGCACATGTAAGATTCTGCAACAGTCTCTGCTGATACTCCTGCATGCGTGCATCCCTTTCTATGGCAGGAATAATTTCTGCAAATTTACTTTTGTACCGGGGATCTAACAGTGTGGCAACCCAGTAGTCAGGATTATTTCTAATTCTCACATTTCGAGGGTCATGTTGCAGGTAGTGCAGCAAGAAGGCACTCATGTGTGTTGCGCATCCAGGAGCACCAAGTCCCTGTTGTGTTGGTGGCGAGGTAACAATCATGCTTCCTTCCTCTGTCCTCTCCCCCCAACCTCGCACAACAGAAATGTGATCAAGGTCTCCCTCATCTGATGAGTCTTCCATCAGTTCGTCCTCCACTTCTTCCTGGGCTCCTGCACCTTCCTCACTAGTTTGGCTGCTACCATGCTCCCTGGTAAAACCATCTCCCCCACCCTCACATGCCTGCCGCCTTGGTGCTGCCGACCGTCTGGACCTTGCAGATGTTAGCCCTTCCGCATACAACTCCTCCTCCTCTACTTCCTCCACCTCCTCTTGTGCCACCACCTGACTCCGAATTCTGTTTAACATGTGCTCCAGCATGTAAATCACCGGAATAGTCATGCTGATAATGGCATCGTCAGCACTAAACATCTTCGTCGCCATTTCAAAACTGTGCAGAAGGGTGCATAGGTCCCTGATCTGAGACCACTCCTCCAGCGTGATTTGCCCCACCTCTGGATCTCGTTGGCCCAGGCTATACGTCAGAACGTATTGCACCAGGGCTTGTCGGTGCTGCCACAGTCGCTGCAACATGTGCAGAGTTGAATTCCACCGGGTAGGCACATCGCATTTTAGCCGGTGAAGTGGCAGGCCCAACGACTTCTGTAGAGATGTAAGTCGCTGAGCTGCGGGCTGCGAACGGTGAAAGTGAGCACACAGCGACCGTGCCCTCTGCAGAAGGCCATCTAGTCTGGGATAGTGGGCTAAAAATTGCTGGACAACCAGGTTCAACACGGGAGCCATACAAGGCACGTGTGTGACATTGCCCCGGCGAAGGGCCGCACCCAGGTTTGCAGCATTGTCGCACACGTCCTTCCCTGGTTTCAGGTCCAGTGGAGACAACCATTCATGAAATTGGTTCTCCAGAGCTGACCACAACTCCTCAGCTGTGTGACTCACATTTCCCAGACATTTCAATGTAAAAACCGCCTGATGACGTTGAGCCCTACTGCCAGCATAGTAAGAAGGTGTGCAGGATCCCTTCTGCGCAGTTAGAAAGCTTGTGGCATGACCAGACAGGCTTTGGGTGCAGGTGGAAGACTGAGAGGAGGTTGAGGAGGCAGAAGCAGTGGAGGAACTTTGACATAAAGAGGATTGACGCACAACCCGTGGGGAGGGCAAGACTTGGACAGCAGCCCCTTGTCCTGCTGTCACCATAGTTACCCAGTGCCCAGTCAGCGACATGTAACGCCCCTGTCCATGCCTACTCGTCCAAGTGTCTGTGGTGAAATGCACCCTGTCACACACAGAGTTTCTCAAAGAAGCGGTGATGTTGTGTGCGACATGCTGGTGGAGCGCAGGCACACCTTTATTTGAGAAGTAGTGCCGACTGGGCATCTGGTACTGGGGCACTGCGACGGACATAAGGTCTCGAAAATCCTCTGTGTCCACCAGGCGGAAAGGCAGCATTTCTGTAGCCAAGAGCTTGCAGATGGTGAAATTCAACCTCTTAGCTTTCTCATGGCTAGGAGGAAATGGTCTTTTACTTGTCCACATCTGAGGGACCGAGGGCTGGCTATTGTGCTTAGACGGGGTTGATAAGGGTGTCCCCGGCAAACTGCCGGTCTGTGAGGAAGATGCAGGCGGACATGTTAGGTTGCCTTGATCCAAAGGTGGTGCTATCGATGTCGGACAGCGCTCAACACCAGCTGGTGTTACCACCTCCAAAGAAAATGATGACCTGCCAATCACGCTGGCTGTTGCGGGTAAAGAGGTGGCAGGTCTGCGCCCCAAAACAGGTGTGACTGCTGTCTCCCCAGTCACAGAGGATGAAGAGGCCGCGGATGCACAAGATATGGCAGACGGTGGTTGGCCCGGCCGGCTAGGCCGCATTGTAGCACACTGAGCTTCCCACTGCAACTTATGCTTCATGTCCATGTGCCGGTTCATGCATGAAGTACTCAAACTATGTATTTTTTGGCCTCTACTTAGCTTTTGCTGACAAATGTTACAGATAACACGAGTTGGGTCATCTTTATCGATCTGAAAAAATGCCCAGGCTATGCAAGGCTTAGCACCCATGCGACCTGAAGAGCCACCACGACTTGTGGTGAGAGGCAGAGTTGTGTTTGAGGATGCAGTTGTTGACGTGCTTCCAGTACTACGTCTCTGTCCAGGAAGGCACAACCTGACCTCGTCATCACTAGCATCTTCCTCCACCTCCTCCGCTGACCTCATCTCTTGGCTGACTGTGGGTTGACAGTAAGTGGGATCTCCAACCTCATCATCATCACCCTGTGCGTTATCACACCCGTCGTCCTCAGAGCCAACCTGTTCCTGCCCTGACAAAAAACTAAAGTTGTCGCTCCAATCAGGTATTTGAGTCTTATCATCGTCTTCCTCATTGTCTGTTATGTTCTGCTACCAGAGCTAAGGAAAGAGAGGAGATCTGTCCCTACGATAGAAATCAGCTTGATCCCTACGATGTAACAGGGAACCTGATCCTGCGATCAGACCTGCTAAAGTCCTAAGCTAGTCTGTACGGAGACCTATAGATGTGGGGAAGGAATCCCTACAAGCACTAAGGACTGGGAGGAAAATGGGACACCTCCTAACAGAAATAGTAGCAGACAGACGAACAAACAAAACACATAGAACACAGAGGTCCGTAGACCAAGCAAACTAACAGAGTTAGATACAGAGCACAGGCTAGCTAGAAAGTAGTTATACAATGAAGTCCAGCAAAGCCAGAAGGGCGGAGCAGGATTAAATAGGCCAACAAGGTCATGTGACCAGCAAAGGAAAAAACCTAAGAGCAAGGTTCTAACAATGTCTCCACCAACAGGAGTTACAGTTTGGGAATGAGGGTCTACATTATGGTCAGAACCTTCTGCGTCTGGTCCTGGATCCGACTCATAAAGATTCTGGGCATAAGTGCAGATCATTTCCTCGTCTGGATTCACAGAAGCGCTGGAGTCGACCTCTGATTCCCAGGATATAGTATGAGTAAACAGCTCTGCAGACTCAACCATCTGTTCTACCTCATACTCAGACGGGCAGCTGGAGATTTGGGAGCTGTGAGGAAGCAAGTGCGATTGGGGTGACACCTTTGAGGACTGGAGTATTTGTGATGTTGAAGTTGATGTGGAGGAGAGCCCACTTAAAGGAGCACTTGATATCCACTGAAGCACCTGCTGTTTTTGTGCCTCATCTGGAATTTGTAGCGATTGGCGTGGCTGTAAGAAAGGGATCTTATCACATTGTCCGCTAAAAGAAGTAGACATTTTAGTTTGGCTGAAAGATGGTCTTTCTTCTGCAGATGTTCCCCTTCCCAACACGCCTATTCCCCTTTCCACCAGCAGCAGGCCTTTTTCCACTCATTTTGGTGGTTAACTAATTAACAACTCTGGAGTTGTTTGCACAGAAAAACAATGGATGGGAACCGAGCAGAGCTGAGTGGCCAAACTGTGGTATTAGGCCAAAACTATTGGCTGGGTTAGATGCAAAAAAAAATTATATTCAATTTGCAACCTGATGGAGGTCAGTATAGATGGACTAATAGAGAAAGTCCCACACACTGCTAGAAGGCCAAATATTTTTTCAGAGCTAGATGCAGATAAAAATTATTTTTAATTTGCAACCTGATGGAGGTCAGTATAGATGGACTAATAGAGAAAGTCCCACACACTGCTAGAAGGCCAAATATTTTTTCAGAGCTAGATGCAGATAAAAATTATTTTTAATTTGCAACCTGATGGAGGTCAGTATAGATGGACTAATAGAGAAAGTCCCAAACACTGCTAGAAGGCCAAATATTTTTTCAGAGCTAGATGCAGATAAAAATTATTTTTAATTTGCAACCTGATGGAGGTCAGTATAGATGGAATAATAGAGAAAGTCCCACACACTGCTAGAAGGCCAAATAATTTTTCAGAGCTAGATGCAGATAAAAATTATTTTTAATTTGCAACCTGATGGAGGTCAGTATAGATGGACTAATAGAGAAAGTCCCACACACTGCTAGAAGGCCAAATATTTTTTCAGAGCTAGATGCAGATAAAAATTATTTTTAATTTGCAACCTGATGGAGGTCAGTATAGATGGACTAATAGAGAAAGTCCCACACACTGCTAGAAGGCCAAATATTTTTTCAGAGCTAGATGCAGATAAAAATTATTTTTAATTTGCAACCTGATGGAGGTCAGTATAGATGGACTAATAGAGAAAGTCCCAAACACTGCTAGAAGGCCAAATATTTTTTCAGAGCTAGATGCAGATAAAAATTATTTTTAATTTGCAACCTGATGGAGGTCAGTATAGATGGACTAATAGAGAAAGTCCCACACACTGCTAGAAGGCCAAATAATTTTTCAGAGCTAGATGCAGATAAAAATTATTTTTAATTTGCAACCTGATGGAGGTCAGTATAGATGGACTAATAGAGAAAGTCCCACACACTGCTAGAAGGCCAAATATTTTTTCAGAGGTAGATGCAGAAAAAAATATATTCAGTTTGCAACCTGATGGAGGTCAGTATAGATGGACTAATACAACAAGTCCCACACACAGCTAGAAGCCCAATATTTTTTCAGAGGTAGATGCAGAAAAAAATATATTCAGTTTGCAACCTGATGGAGGTCTGTATAGATGGATTAATAGAACAAGTCCCACACACAGCTAGAAGCCCAATATTTTTTCAGAGGTAGATGCAGAAAAAAATATATTCAGTTTGCAACCTGATGGAGGTCTGTATAGATGGATTAATAGAACAAGTCCCACACACAGCTAGAAGCCCAATATTTTTTCAGAGGTAGATGCAGAAAAAAATATATTCAGTTTGCAACCTGATGGAGGTCTGTATAGATGGATTAATAGAACAAGTCCCACACACAGCTAGAAGCCCAATATTTTTTCAGAGGTAGATGCAGAAAAAAATATATTCAGTTTGCAACCTGTTGGAGGTCAGTATAGATGGACTAATACAACAAGTCCCACACACAGCTAGAAGCCCAATATTTTTTCAGAGGTAGATGCAGAAAAAAATATATTCAGTTTGCAACCTGATGGAGGTCTGTATAGATGGATTAATAGAACAAGTCCCACACACAGCTAGAAGCCCAATATTTTTTCAGAGGTAGATGCAGAAAAAAATATATTCAGTTTGCAACCTGATGGAGGTCTGTATAGATGGATTAATACAACAAGTCCCACACACAGCTAGAAGCCCAATATTTTTTCAGAGGTAGATGCAGAAAAAAATATATTCAGTTTGCAACCTGATGGAGGTCTGTATAGATGTATTAATACAACAAGTCCCACACACAGCTAGAAGCCCAATATTTTTTCAGAGGTAGATGCAGAAAAAAATATATTCAGTTTGCAACCTGATGGAGGTCTGTATAGATGGATTAATAAAACAAGTCCCACACACAGCTAGAAGCCCAATATTTTTTCAGAGGTAGATGCAGAAAAAAATATATTCAGTTTGCAACCTGATGGAGGTCTGTATAGATGGATTAATAGAACAAGTCCCACACACAGCTAGAAGCCCAATATTTTTTCAGAGGTAAATGCAGAAAAAAATATATTCAGTTTGCAACCTGATGGAGGTCTGTATAGATGGATTAATAGAACAAGTCCCACACACAGCTAGAAGCCCAATATTTTTTCAGAGGTAGATGCAGAAAAAAATATATTCAGTTTGCAACCTGATGGAGGTCAGTATACATGGACTAATACAACAAGTCCCACACACAGCTAGAAGCCCAATATTTTTTCAGAGGTAGATGCAGAAAAAAATATATTCAGTTTGCAACCTGATGGAGGTCTGTATAGATGGATTAATAGAACAAGTCCCACACACAGCTAGAAGCCCAATATTTTTTCAGAGGTAGATGCAGAAAAAAATATATTCAGTTTGCAACCTGATGGAGGTCTGTATAGATGGATTAATAGAACAAGTCCCACACACAGCTAGAAGCCCAATATTTTTTCAGAGGTAGATGCAGAAAAAAATATATTCAGTTTGCAACCTGATGGAGGTCAGTATAGATGGACTAATACAACAAGTCCCACACACAGCTAGAAGCCCAATATTTTTTCAGAGGTAGATGCAGAAAAAAATATATTCAGTTTGCAACCTGATGGAGGTCTGTATAGATGGATTAATAGAACAAGTCCCACACACAGCTAGAAGCCCAATATTTTTTCAGAGGTAGATGCAGAAAAAAATATATTCAGTTTGCAACCTGATGGAGGTCTGTATAGATGGATTAATAGAACAAGTCCCACACACAGCTAGAAGCCCAATATTTTTTCAGAGGTAGATGCAGAAAAAAATATATTCAGTTTGCAACCTGATGGAGGTCTGTATAGATGTATTAATACAACAAGTCCCACACACAGCTAGAAGCCCAATATTTTTTCAGAGGTAGATGCAGAAAAAAATATATTCAGTTTGCAACCTGATGGAGGTCTGTATAGATGGATTAATAGAACAAGTCCCACACACAGCTAGAAGCCCAATATTTTTTCAGAGGTAAATGCAGAAAAAAATATATTCAGTTTGCAACCTGATGGAGGTCTGTATAGATGGATTAATAGAACAAGTCCCACACACAGCTAGAAGCCCAATATTTTTTCAGAGGTAGATGCAGAAAAAAATATATTCAGTTTGCAACCTGATGGAGGTCAGTATAGATGGACTAATACAAGTCCCACACACAGCTAGAAGCCCAATATTTTTTCAGAGGTAGATGCAGAAAAAAATATATTCAGTTTGAAACCTGATGGAGGTCTGTATAGATGGATTAATAGAACAAGTCCCACACACAGCTAGAAGCCCAATATTTTTTCAGAGGTAGATGCAGAAAAAAATATATTCAGTTTGCAACCTGATGGAGGTCTGTATAGATGGATTAATAGAACAAGTCCCACACACAGCTAGAAGCCCAATATTTTTTCAGAGGTAGATGCAGAAAAAAATATATTCAGTTTGCAACCTGATGGAGGTCTGTATAGATGGATTAATACAACAAGTCCCACACACAGCTAGAAGCCCAATATTTTTTCAGAGGTAGATGCAGAAAAAAATATATGCAGTTTGCAACCTGATGGAGGTCAGTATAGATGGACTAATACAAGTCCCACACACAGCTAGAAGCCCAATATTTTTTCAGAGGTAGATGCAGAAAAAAATATATTCAGTTTGCAACCTGATGGAGGTCTGTATAGATGGATTAATACAACAAGTCCCACACACAGCTAGAAGCCCAATATTTTTTCAGAGGTAGATGCAGAAAAAAATATATGCAGTTTGCAACCTGATGGAGGTCAGTATAGATGGACTAATACAAGTCCCACACACAGTTAGAAGCCCAATATTTTTTCAGAGCTGGATGCAGAAAAAAATTATATTCAATTTGCAACCTGATGGAGGTCAGTATAGATGGACTAATAGAATGATGCTATGCCCAAAAGATTTTACTTCACTAGGTGCAGTAAAAAAATTGGTATTCTATACACAGATAGGCTACTCCACTCACTAACACACTCTGCAATAGGCCAAAAAGGATTAGCTTTGCTAGATTCAGCCAAATGCTGTGAAAAAACTTGCACAGCACTGGCACAGACCTGCCTGGCAAAAACTGATAGGAACTGATGTAACCTAGTCCTGAAAAGGACTGCAATTACAATTAGTCTTTACTCCCACAATCTATCTATTTAAGAGCACAGACCTGCCTGATAAAAGTCGTAGGAAATGCTGTAACCTAGTCCTTAAAAGGACTGCAATCACAACTATTCCCTACTCCCAAGCTATCTGTAGATTTGTGCGAAAATTGGCTTGAAATCAACAAGGTATAGCGCACACAGCAACAGCGGTGCCGTCTAACACGCAGCTGCAGCAGTGAGAAAAATGGCAGGGAAAATGGCTTGGTCTTATAGGGCAAGGACATGTGACATACACTGCCAATGACACATGCCCTTGCTTGTGTGAAAAAAAGCACTTCGCTCCGTGTGTGCGCTGCTGATAGGCTGATAGGCTGACAGATTGCACCTCCCCACTGCAAATGCGGGAAAGAGAAAAAAAAAGGAGATCTTCATTGTTCCTGCAGAGATCCATCCCCTGCCCCTCCCCACACCCCGCTGTACACTCAAACTGCGTATTAACATTAATTTTCATCATTACTGAGAAAAAATCCAGTTATGATTTTGGTGCACGAACAGTTATCGAACATAACCTCGAACAGCCGAATTTTTCTCAAATTGTTCATGTTCGCCGAACGGCTCGAACACCGCCCAAAACAGCTCGAATTTGAGATTGGCGAACAGTTCGAGTAGAACAACGCTCATCTCTAATATTTAGTCGTTTTCAGCCAATACTTTTGATCTTTGAAAATTTCACTTTTTTGTGAAAATATCCACTAAATGAGGGAATAATATGTGTGAGGGTACCCCAGGAGAGTTCCAAATGTGTGTGAGTAGAATATATATCCCACGGGGGTAAAATTGAAAAAAGTTGAAAAAATTTTTTTTCGGGGCTTAGTCATTTTTTCAGACTTTCAGATAGGGCATATGTCAGTGAGCATTCCGATTTCAGTTCCAGAGTGATTCGCCCAATTAGTCTTTGATATTTAATCGTTTTCAGCCAATATTTTTGATTTTTGAAAATTTTACTTTTTTGTGAAAATATCCACTAAATGAGGGAGTAATATGTGTGAGGGTACCCCAGGAGAGTTCCAAATGTATGTGGGTAGAATATATATCCCACGGGGATAAAATTGAAAAAAGTTGAAAAAAATTTTTTTTTTGGACTTAGTCATTTTTCCGGCGTTTATCAGACTTTCAGATAGGGGAAATGTCAGTGAGCGTTCCAATTTCAGTTCCAGAGCGATTCGCCCAATGAGTCCTTGATATTTAGTCATTTTCCGACAATTTCTGGATTTTTGAAAATTTCACTTTTTTGTGAAAATATCCACTAAATGAGGGAATAATATGTGTGAGGGTACCCCAGGAGAGTTCCAAATGTGTGTGGGTAGAATATATATCCCACGGGGGTAAAATTGAAAAAAGTTAAAAAAAATTTTTTTGGGGCTTAGTCATTTTTCCGGAGTTTATCAGACTTTCAGGTAGGGGAAATGTCAGTGAGCGTTCCGATTTCAGGTCCAGAGCGATTCGCCCAATGAGTCCTTGATATTTAGTCATTTTCCGACAATTTCTGGATTTTTGAAAATTTCACTTTTTGTGAAAATATCCACTAAATGAGGGAATAATATGTGAGAGGGTACCCCAGGAGAGTTCCAAATGTGTGTGGGTAGAATATATATCCCACGGGGATAAAATTGAAAAAAGTTGAAAACATTTTTTTTTTTGGACTTAGTCATTTTTCCAGCGTTTATCAGACTTTCAGATAGGGGAAATGTTAGTGAGCGTTATGATTTCAGTTCCAGAGCGATTCGCCCAATGAGTCCTTGATATTTAGTAATTTTCAGCCAATATTTTTGATTTTTGAAAATTTCACTTTTTTTTGAAAATATTCACTAAATGAGGGAATAATATGTGTGAGGGTACCCCAGGAGAGTTCCAAATGTGTGTGGGTAGAATATATATCCCACGGGGGTAAAATTGAAAAAAGTTGAAAAAAATTTTTTTTTGGACTTATTCCTTTTTCCGGCGTTTATCAGACTTTCAGATAGGGGAAATGTCAGTGAGCGTTCCGATTTCTGTTCCAGAGCGATTCGCCCAATGAGTCCTTGATATTTAGTCATTTTCCGACAATTTCTAGATTTTTGAAAATTTCACTTTTTTGTGAAAATATCCACTAAATGAGGGAATAATATGTGTGAGGGTACCCCAGGAGAGTTCCAAATGTGTGTGGGTAGAATATATATCCCACGGGGGTAAAATTGAAAAAAGTTGAAAAAATTTTTTTTTTGGGCTTAGTCATTTTTTCAGACTTTCAGATAGGGCATATGTCAGTGAGCATTCCGATTTCAGTTCCAGAACGATTCGCCCAATGAGTCCTTGATATTTAGTCGTTTTCAGCCAATATTTTAGATTTTTGAAAATTTCTCTTTTTTGTGAAAATATCCACTAAATGAGGGAATAAAATGTGTGAGGATACCCCAGGAGAGTTCCAAATGTGTGTGGGTAGAATATATATCCCACGGGGGTAAAATTGAAAAAAGTTGAAAAAAATTTTTTTGGGGCTTAGTCATTTTTCCGGCGTTTATCAGACTTTCAGGTAGGGGAAATGTCAGTGAGCGTTCCGATTTCAGTTCCAGATCGATTCGCCCAATGAGTCCTTGATATTTAGTCATTTTCCGACAATTTCTGGATTTTTGAAAATTTCACTTTTTGTGAAAATATCCACTAAATGAGGGAATAATATGTGTGAGGGTACCCCAGGAGAGTTCCAAATGTGTGTGGGTAGAATATATATCCCACGGGGATAAAATTGAAAAAAGTTGAAAACATTTTTTTTTTGGACTTAGTCATTTTTCCGGCGTTTATCAGACTTTCAGATAGGGGAAATGTCAGTGAGCATTACGATTTCATTTCCAGAGCGATTCGCCCAGTGAGTCCTTGATATTTAGTTGTTTTCAGCCAATATTTTTGATTTTTGAAAATTTCACTTTTTTTTGAAAATATCCACTAAATGAGGGAATAATATGTGTGAGGGTACCCCAGGAGAGTTCCAAATGTGTGTGGGTAGAATATATATCCCACGGGGGTAAAATTGAAAAAAGTTGAAAAAAAATTTTTTTTGGACTTATTCCTTTTTCCGGCGTTTATCAGACTTTCAGATAGGGGAAATGTTAGTGAGCGTTCCGATTTCTGTTCCAGAGCGATTCGCCCAATGAGTCCTTGATATTTAGTCATTTTCCGACCATTTCTGGATTTTTGAAAATTTCACTTTTCTGTGAAAATATCCACTATATGAGGGAATAATATGTGTGAGGGTACCCCAGGAGAGTTCCAAATGTGTGTGGGTAGAATATATATCCCACGGGGATAAAATTGAAAAAAGTTGAAAACATTTTTTTTTTGGACTTAGTCATTTTTCCGGCGTTTATCAGACTTTCAGATAGGGGAAATGTCAGTGAGCATTACGATTTCATTTCCAGAGCGATTCGCCCAATGAGTCCTTGATATTTAGTTGTTTTCAGCCAATATTTTTGATTTTTGAAAATTTCACTTTTTTTTGAAAATATCCACTAAATGAGGGAATAATATGTGTGAGGCTACCCCAGGAGAGTTCCAAATGTGTGTGGGTAGAATATATATCCCACGGGGGTAAAATTGAAAAAAGTTAAAAAAAATTTTTTTGGGGCTTAGTCATTTTTCCGGCGTTTATCAGACTTTCAGATAGGGGAAATGTCAGTGAGCGTTCCAATTTCAGTTCCAGAGCGATTCGCCCAATGAGTCCTTGATATTTAGTCATTTTCCGACAATTTCTGGATTTTTGAAAATTTCACTTTTTTGTGAAAATATCCACTAAATGAGGGAATAATATGTGTGAGGGTACCCCAGGAGAGTTCCAAATGTGTGTGGGTAGAATATATATCCCACGGGGGTAAAATTGAAAAAAGTTGAAAAAAATTTTTTTTTGGACTTATTCCTTTTTCCGGCGTTTATCAGACTTTCAGATAGGGGAAATGTCAGTGAGCGTTCCGATTTCTGTTCCAGAGCGATTCGCCCAATGAGTCCTTGATATTTAGTCATTTTCCGACAATTTCTAGATTTTTGAAAATTTCACTTTTTTGTGAAAATATCCACTAAATGAGGGAATAATATGTGTGAGGGTACCCCAGGAGAGTTCCAAATGTGTGTGGGTAGAATATATATCCTACGGGGGTAAAATTGAAAAAAGTTGAAAAAATTTTTTTTTTGGGCTTAGTCATTTTTTCAGACTTTCAGATAGGGCATATGTCAGTGAGCATTCCGATTTCAGTTCCAGAACGATTCGCCCAATGAGTCCTTGATATTTAGTCATTTTCCGACCATTTCTGGATTTTTGAAAATTTCACTTTTCTGTGAAAATATCCACTAAATGAGGGAACAATATGTGTGAGGGTACCCCAGGAGAGTTCCAAATGTGTGTGGGTAGAATATATATCCCACGGGGATAAAATTGAAAAAAGTTGAAAACATTTTTTTTTTGGACTTAGTCATTTTTCCGGCGTTTATCAGACTTTCAGATAGGGGAAATGTCAGTGAGCATTACGATTTCATTTCCAGAGCGATTCGCCCAATGAGTCCTTGATATTTAGTTGTTTTCAGCCAATATTTTTGATTTTTGAAAATTTCACTTTTTTTTGAAAATATCCACTAAATGAGGGAATAATATGTGTGAGGGTACCCCAGGAGAGTTCCAAATGTGTGTGGGTAGAATATATATCCCACGGGGGTAAAATTGAAAAAAGTTGAAAAAAAATTTTTTTTGGACTTATTCCTTTTTCCGGCGTTTATCAGACTTTCAGATAGGGGAAATGTTAGTGAGCGTTCCGATTTCTGTTCCAGAGCGATTCGCCCAATGAGTCCTTGATATTTAGTCATTTTCCGACCATTTCTGGATTTTTGAAAATTTCACTTTTCTGTGAAAATATCCACTAAATGAGGGAATAATATGTGTGAGGGTACCCCAGGAGAGTTCCAAATGTGTGTGGGTAGAATATATATCCCACGAGGATAAAATTGAAAAAAGTTGAAAAAAATTATTTTTTTTGGACTTAGTCATTTTTCCGGCGTTTATCAGACTTTCAGATAGGGGAAATGTCAGTGAGCGTTACGATTTCAGTTCCAGAGCGATTCACCCAATGAGTCCTTGATATTTAGTCGTTTTCAGCCAATATTTTGGATTTTTGAAAATTTCCCTTTTTTGTGAAAATATCCACTAAATGAGGGAATAATATGTGTGAGGGTACCCCAGGAGAGTTCCAAATGTGTGTGGGTAGAACATATATCCCACGGGGGTAAAATTGAAAAAAGTTGAAAAAAATTTTTTTTTTGGACTTAGTCATTTTTCCGGCGTCTATCAGACTTTCAGATAGGGGAAATGTCAGTGAGCGTTACGATTTCAGTTCCAGAGCGATTCGCCCAATGAGTCCTTGATATTTAGTCATTTTCAGCCAATATTTTTGATTTTTGAAAATTTCACTTTTTTTTGAAAATATCCACTAAATGAGGGAATAATATGTGTGAGGGTACCCCAGGAGAGTTCCAAATGTGTGTGGGTAGAATATATATCCCACGGGGTTAAAATTGATAAAAGTTTATTAATTTTTTATTGGGGCTTAGCCTTTTTTTCAGACTTTCAGATAGAGCATATTTCAGTGAGCGTTCCGATTTCAGTACCAGAGCGATTCGCCCAATGAGTCCTTGATATTTAGTCGTTTTCAGCCAATATTTTTGATTCTTTAAAATTTCACTTTTTTGTGAAAATATCCAGTAAATGAGGGAATAATATGTGTGAGGGTACCCCAGGAGAGTTCCAAATGTGTGTGGGTAGAATATATATCCCACGGGGGTAAAATAGAAAAAAGTTGAAAAAAAATTTTTTTTGGGCTTAGTCATTTTTCTGGCGTTTATCAGACGTTCAGATAGGAGAAATGTCAGTGAGCGTTCCGATTTTAGTTCCAGAGCGATTCGCCCAATGAGTCCTTGATATTTAGTCGTTTTCAGCCAATATTTTTGATTTTTTAAAATTTCACTTTTTTGTGAAAATATCCACTAAATGAGGGAATAATATGTGTGAGGGTACCCCAGGAGAGTTCCAAATGTGTGTGGGTAGAATATATATCCCACGGGGGTAAAATTGAAAAAAGTTGAAAAAAAATTTTTTTTGGGCTGTCATTTTTCTGGCGTTTATCAGACGTTCAGATAGGAGAAATGTCAGTGAGCGTTCCGATTTTAGTTCCAGAGCGATTCGCCCAATGAGTCCTTGATATTTAGTCGTTTTCAGCCAATTTTCTGGATTTTTGAAAATTTCACTTTTTTGTGAAAATATCCACTAAATGAGGGAATAATATGTGTGAGGGTACCCCAGTAGAGTTCCAAATGTGTGTGGGTAGAATCTATATCCCACGGGGTTAAAATTGAAAAGAGTTTAAAAAATTTTTTTTTGGGATCAGTCATTTTTTCAGATTTTCAGATAGGGCATATGTCAGTGAGCGTTCCGATTTCAGTTCCAGAGCGATTCGCCCAATGAGTAATTGATATTTAGTCGTTTTCAGCCAATATTTTGGATTTTTGAAAATTTCACTTTTTTGTGAAAATATCCACTAAATGAGGGAATAATATGTGTGAGGGTACCCCAGGATAGTTCCAAATGTGTGTGGGTAGAATGTATATCCCACGGGGGTAAAATTGAAAAAAGTTGAAAAAAATTTCTTTTTTTGGACTTAGTCATTTTTCCGGCGTTTATCAGACTTTCAGATAGGGGAAATGTCAGTGAGCATTACGATTTCAGTTCCAGAGCAATTCGCCCAATAAGTCCTTGATATTTATTCATTTTCCGACAATTTCTGGATTTTTGAAAATTTCACTTTTTTGTGAAAATATCCACTAAATGAGGGAATAATATGTGTGAGGGTACCCCAGGAGAGTTCCAAATGTGTGTGGGTAGAATATATATCCCACGGGGGTAAAATTGAAAAAAGTTGAAAAAATTTTTTTTTTGGGCTTAGTCATTTTTTCAGACTTTCCGATAGGGCATATGTCAGTGACCGTTCCGATTTCATTTCCAGAGCGATTCGCTCAATGAGTCCTTGATATTTAGTCGTTTTCAGCCAATATTTTGGATTTTTGAAAATTTCACTTTTTTGTGAAAATATCCACTAAATGAGGGAATAATATGTGTGAGGGTACCCCAGGAGAGTACCAAATGTGTGTGGGTAGAATATATATCCCACGGGGGTAAAATTGAAAAAAGTTGAAAAAAATTTTTTTTGGACATAGTCATTTTTCCGGCGTTTATCAGACTTTCAGATAGGGGAAATGTCAGTGAGCGTTCCGATTTCAGTTCCAGAGCGATTCGCCCAATGAGTCCTTGATATTTAGTCGTTTTCAGCCAATATTTTTGATTTTTGAAAATTTCACTTTTTTGTGAAAATATCCACTAAATGAGGGAATAATATGTGTGAGGTTACCCCAGGAGAGTTCCAAATGTGTGTGGGTAGAATATATATCCCACGGGGGTAAAATTGAAAAAAGTTGAAAAAAAATTTTTTTTGGACTTATTCCTTTTTCCGCCGTTTATCAGACTTTCAGATAGGGGAAATGTCAGTGAGGGTTCCGATTTCAGTTCCAGAGCGATTCGCCCAATGAGTCCTTGATATTTAGTCATTTTCCGACAATTTCTGGATTTTTGAAAATTTCACTTTTTTGTG
Organism: Phyllobates terribilis; assembly: GCF_046119375.1. NCBI lineage: Eukaryota > Metazoa > Chordata > Amphibia > Anura > Dendrobatidae > Phyllobates > Phyllobates terribilis. The sequence goes on along the minus strand of NW_027362775.1, from coordinate 13,464,278 downwards.
AAAATATCCACTAAATGAGGGAATAATATGTGTGAGGGTACCCCAGGAGAGTTCCAAATGTGTGTGGGTAGAATATATATCCCACGAGGATAAAATTGAAAAAAGTTGAAAAAAATTATTTTTTTTGGACTTAGTCATTTTTCCGGCGTTTATCAGACTTTCAGATAGGGGAAATGTCAGTGAGCGTTCCGATTTCAGTTCCAGAGCGATTCGCCCAATGAGTCCTTGATATTTAGTCGTTTTCAGCCAATTTTCTGGATTTTTGAAAATTTCACTTTTTTGTGAAAATATCCAATAAATGAGGGAATAATATGTGTGAGGGTACCCCAGGAGAGTTCCAAATGTGTGTGGGTAGAATATATATCCCACGGGGTTAAAATTGAAAAAAGTTGAAAAAATTTTTTTTTTGGGCTTAGTCATTTTTTCAGACTTTCAGATAGGGCATATGTCAGTGAGCATTCCGATTTCAGTTCCAGAGTGATTTGCCCAATGAGTCCTTGATATTTAGTCATTTTCAGCCAATATTTTTGATTTTTGAAAATTTCACTTTTTTGTGAAAATATCCACTAAATGAGGGAATAATATGTGTGAGTGTACCCCAGGAGAGTTCCAAATGTGTGTGGGTAGAATATATATCCCACGGGGGTAAAATTGAAAAAAGTTTAAAAAATTTTTTTTGGACATAGTCATTTTTCCGGCGTTTATCAGACTTTCAGATAGGGGAAATGTCAGTGAGCGTTACGATTTCAGTTCCAGAGCGATTCACCCAATGAGTCCTTGATATTTAGTCGTTTTCAGCCAATATTTTGGATTTTTGAAAATTTCACTTTTTTGTGAAAATATCCACTAAATGAGGGAATAATATGTGTGAGGGTACCCCAGGAGAGTTCCAAATGTGTGTGGGTAGAATATATATCCCACGGGGTTAAAATTGAAAAAAGTTGAAAAAATTTTTTTTTTGGGCTTAGTCATTTTTTCAGACTTTCAGATAGGGCAAATGTCAGTGAGCATTCCGATTTCAGTTCCAGAGCGATTTGCCCAATGAGTCCTTGATATTTAGTCGTTTTCAGCCAATATTTTTGATTTTTTAAAATTTCACTTTTTTGTGAAAATATCCACTAAATGAGGGAATAATATGTGTGAGGGTACCCCAGGAGAGTTCCAAATGTGTGTGGGTAGAATATATATCCCACGGGGGTAAAATTGAAAAAAGTTGAAAAAAAATTTTTTTTGGGCTTAGTCATTTTTCTGGCGTTTATCAGACGTTCAGATAGGAGAAATGTCAGTGAGCGTTCCGATTTTAGTTCCAGAGCGATTCGCCCAATGAGTCCTTGATATTTAGTCGTTTTCAGCCAATTTTCTGGATTTTTGAAAATTTCACTTTTTTGTGAAAATATCCACTAAATGAGGGAATAATATGTGTGAGGGTACCCCAGTAGAGTTCCAAATGTGTGTGGGTAGAATCTATATCCCACGGGGTTAAAATTGAAAAAAGATTAAAAAAATTTTTTTTGGGCTTAGTCATTTTTTCAGACTTTCAGATAGGGCATATGTCAGTGAGCGTTCCGATTTCAGTTCCAGAGCGATTCGCCCAATGAGTAATTGATATTTAGTCGTTTTCAGCCAATATTTTGGATTTTTGAAAATTTCACTTTTTTGTGAAAATATCCACTAAATGAGGGAATAATATGTGTGAGGGTACCCCAGGATAGTTCCAAATGTGTGTGGGTAGAATGTATATCCCACGGGGGTAAAATTGAAAAAAGTTGAAAAAAATTTCTTTTTTTGGACTTAGTCATTTTTCCGGCGTTTATCAGACTTTCAGATAGGGGAAATGTCAGTGAGCATTACGATTTCAGTTCCAGAGCAATTCGCCCAATAAGTCCTTGATATTTATTCATTTTCCGACAATTTCTGGATTTTTGAAAATTTCACTTTTTTGTGAAAATATCCACTAAATGAGGGAATAATATGTGTGAGGGTACCCCAGGAGAGTTCCAAATGTGTGTGGGTAGAATATATATCCCACGGGGGTAAAATAGAAAAAAGTTGAAAAAAATTTTTTTTGGGGCTTAGTCATTTTTCAGGCATTTATCAGACTCTCAGATAGGGGAAATGTCAGTGAGCGTTCCGATTTCAGTTCCAGAGCGATTCGCTCAATGAGTCCTTGATATTTAGTCATTTTCCGACAACTTCTGGATTGTTCAAAAATGTCACTTTTTTGTGAAAATATCCACTAAATGAGGGAATAATATGTGTGAGGGTACCCCAGGATAGTTCCAAATGTGTGTGGGTAGAATGTATATCCCACGTGGGTAAAATTGAAAAAAGTGGAAAAAAAATTTTTTTTGGACTTATTCCTTTTTCCGGCGTTTATCAGACTTTCAGATAGGGGAAATGTCAGTGAGCATTCCGATTTCAGTTCCAGAGTGATTCGCCCAATGAGTCCTTGATATTTAGTCGTTTTCAGCCAATTTTCTGGATTTTTGAAAATTTCACTTTTTTTGTGAAAATATCCACTAAATGAGGGAATAATATGTGTGAGGGTACCCCAGGAGGGTTCCAAATGTGTGTGGGTAGAATATATATCCCACGGGGTTAAAATTGAAAAAAGTTGAAAAAATTTTTTTTTGGGCTTAGTCATTTTTTCAGACTTTCAGATAGGGCATATGTCAGTGAGCGTTCCGATTTCAGTTCCAGAGCGATTTGCCCAATGAGTCCTTGATATTTAGTCGTTTTCAGCCAATATTTTGGATTTTTGAAAATTTCACTTTTTTGGGAAAATATCCACTAAATGAGGGAATAATATGTGTGAGGGTACCCCAGGAGAGTTCCAAATGTGTGTGGGTAGAATATATATCCCACGGGGGTAAAATTGAAAAAAGTTTAAAAAAATTTTTTTTGGACATAGTCATTTTTCCGGCATTTATCTGACTTTCAGATAGGGGAAATGTCAGTGAGCATTCCGATTTCAGTTCCAGAGCGATTCGCCCAATGAATCCTTGATATTTAGTTATTTTCCGATAATTTCTGGATTTTTGAAAATTTCACTTTTTTGTGAAAATATCCACTAAATGAGGGAATAATATGTGTGAGGGTACCCCAGGAGAGTTCCAAATGTGTGTGGGTAGAATACATATCCCACATGTGTTAAATTGAAAAAAGTTGAAAAATTTTTTTTTTTAGACTTAGTCATTTTATCAGACTTTCAGATAGGGCAAATGTCAGTGAGCGTTCCGATTTCAGTTCCAGAGCTATTCGCCCAATGAGTCCTTGATATTTAGTCGTTTTCAGCCAATTTTCTGAATTTTTGAAAATTTCACTTTTTTGTGAAAATATCCACTAAATGAGGGAATAATATGTGTGAGGGTACCCCAGGAGACTTCCAAATGTGTGTGGGGAGAATATGTATCCCACGGGGGTAAAATTGAAAAAGTTGAAAAAACTTTTTTTTTTGGACTTAGTCATTTTTCTGGCGTTTATCAGACTTTCAGATAGGGCAAATGTCAGTCAGCATTCCATTTTCAGTTCCAGAGCGATTCACCCAATGATTCCTTGATATTTAGTCGTTTTCAGCCAATTTTCTGGATTTTTGAAAATTTCACTTTTTTGTGAAAATATCCGCTAAATGAGGGAATAATATGTGTGAGGGTACCCCAGGAGAGTTCAAAATGTGTGTGGTTAGGATATATATCCCACGGGGTTAAAATTGAAAAAAGTTGAAAAAAATTTTTTTTTAGACTTAGTCATTTTTTCTGCGTTTATCAGACTTTCAGATAGGGCAAATGTCAGTGAGCGTTCCAATTTCAGTTTCAGAGCGATTTGCCCAATGAGTCCTTGATATTTAGTCGTGTTCAGCCAATTTTCTGGATTTTTGAAAATTTCACTTTTTTGTGAAAATATCCATTAAATGAGGGAATAATATGTGTGAGCGTACCCCAGGAGAGTTCCAAATGTGTGTTGGTAGAATATATATCCCACGGGGTTAAAATTGAAAAAAGTTAAAAACATTTTTTTTTTGGGCTTAGTCATTTTATCAGACTTTCAGATAGGGCAAATGTCAGTGAGCGTTCCGATTTCAGTTCCAGAGCGATTCGCCCAATTAGTCCTTGATATTTAGTCGTTTTCAGCCAATTTTCTGGATTTTTGAAAATTTCACTTTTTTGTGAAAATATCCTCTAAATGAGGGAAAACTATGTGTGAGGGTATCCCAGGAGATCTCCAAACGTGTCTGGGTAGAATATATATCCCACGAGGGTAAAATTGAAAAAAGTTGAAAACATTTTTTTTTGGACTTAGTCATTTTTCTGGCATTTATCAGACTTTCAGATAGGGCAAATGTCAGTCAGCATTTCGTTTCCAGTTCCAGAGCGATTCACCCAATGATTCCTTGATATTTAGTCGTTTTCAGCCAATTTTCTGGATTTTTGAAAATTTCACTTTTTTGTGAAAATATCCGCTAAATGAGGGAATAATATGTGTGAGGGTACCCCAAGAGAGTTCCAAATGTGTGTGGGTAGAATATATATCCCACGGGGGTAAAATTGAAAAATTGAAAACATTTTTTTTTTTTGGGCTTATTCATTTTTCTGGCGTTTATCAGACTTTCAGATAGGGCAAATGTCAGTGAGCATTCCGATTTCACTTCCAGAGCGATTCGCCCAATGAGTCCTTGATATTTAGTCGTTTTCAGACAATATTTTGATTTTTGAAAATTTCACTTTTTTGTGAAAATATCCACTAAATGAGGGAATAATATGTGTGAGGGTACCCCAGGAGAGTTCTAAATGTGTGTGGGTAGAATATATATCCCACGGTGGTAAAATGTAAAAAAAAATTTTTTTGAACTTAGTCATTTTTCCGGCGTTTATCAGACTTTCAGATAGGGCAAATGTCAGTGAGCATTCCGATTTCAGTTCCAGAGCGATTAACCCAATGAGACCTTGATATTTAGTCGTTTTAAGCCAATTTTCTGGATTTTTGAAAATTTCACTTTTTTGTGAAAATATCCACTAAATGAGGGAATAATATGTGTGAGGGTACCCCAGGAGAGTTCCAAATGTGTGTGGGTGGAATATATATCCCACGGGGGTAAAATTGAAAAATTGAAAACATTTTTTTTTTTGGGCTTATTCATTTTTCTGGCGTTTATCAGACTTTCAGATAGGGCAAATGTCAGTGAGCATTCCGATTTCACTTCCAGAGCGATTCGCCCAATGAGTCCTTGATATTTAGTCGTTTTCACACAATATTTTGATTTTTGAAAATTTCACTTTTTTGTGAAAATATCCACTAAATGAGGGAATAATATGTGTGAGGGTACCCCAGGAGAGTTCCAAGTGTGTGTAGGTAGAATATATATCCCACGGTGGTAAAATGTAAAAAAAAATTTTTTTGGACTTAGTCATTTTTCAGGCGTTTATCAGACTTTCAGATAGGGCAAATGTCAGTGAGCATTCCGATTTCAGTTCCAGAGCGATTAACCCAATGAGACCTTGATATTTAGTCGTTTTAAGCCAATTTTCTGGATTTTTGAAAATTTCACTTTTTTGTGAAAATATCCACTAAATGAGGGAATAATATGTGTGAGGGTACCCCAGGAGAGTTCTAAATGTGTGTGGGTAGAATATATATCCCACGGGGTTAAAATTGAAAAAAGGGAAAAACATTTTTTTTTTGGGCTTAGTCATTTTATCAGACTTTCAGATACGGCAAACGTCAGGGAGCGTTCCGATTTCAGTTCCAGAGCGTTTCGCCCAATGATTCCTTGGTATTTAGTCGTTTTCAGCCAATATTTTGGATTTTTGAAAAGATCACTTTTTTGTGAAAATAGCCACTAAATGAGGGAATAATATGTGTGAGGGTACCCCAGGAGAGTTCCAAATGTGTGTGGGTAGAATATATATCCCACGGGGGTAAAATTGAAAAAGTTGAAAAAACTTTTTTTTTTGGACTTAGTCATTTTTCCGGCGTTTATCAGACTTTCAGATAGGGCAAATGTCAGTGAGCATTCCGATTTCAGTTCCAGAGCGATTAACCCAATGAGACCTTGATATTTAGTCGTTTTAAGCCAATTTTCTGGATTTTTGAAAATTTCACTTTTTTGTGAAAATATCCACTAAATGAGGCAATAATATGTGTGAGGGTACCCCAGGAGAGTTCCAAATGTGTGTGGGTAGAATATATATCCCACGGGGGTAAAAGTGAAATAAGTTTAAAAAAATTTTTTTTTGGACTTAGTCATTTTTCCGGCGTTTATCAGAGTTTCAGATAGGGCAAATGTCAGTGAGCATTCCGATTTCAGTTCCAGAGTGATTAGCCCAATGAGTCCATGATATTTAGTCGTTTTCAGCCAATTTTCTGGATTTTTGAAAATTTCACTTTTTTGTGAAAATATCCACTAAATGAGGGAATAATATGTGTGAGGGTACCCCAGGAGAGTTCCAAATGTGTGTGGGTAGAATATATATCCCACGGTGGTAAAATTGAAAAAAAAATTTTTTTGGACTTAGTCATTTTTCCGGCATTTATCAGACTTTCAGATAGGGCAAATGTCAGTGAGCATTACGATTTCAGTTCCAGAGCGATTAACCCTATGAGACCTTGATATTTAGTTGTTTTCAGCCAATTTTCTGGATTTTTGAAAATTTCACTTTTTTGTGAAAATATCCACTAAATGGGGGAATAATATGTGTGAGGGTGCCCCAGGAGAGTTCCAAATGTGTGTGGGTAGAATATATATCCCACGGGGGTAAAATTGAAAAAAGTTGAAAAAATGTTTTTTTTGGACTTAGTCATTTTTCTGGCGTTTATCAGAGTTTCAGATAGGGCAAATGTCAGTGAGCATTCCGATTTCAGTTCCAGAGCGATTATCCCAATGAGTCCATGATATTTAGTCATTTTCAGCCAATTTTCTGGATATTTGAAAATTTCACTTTTTTGTGAAAATATCCACTAAATGAGGGAATAATATGTGTGAGGGTACCCCAGGAGAGTTCCAAATGTGTGTGGGTAGAATATATATCCCACGGTGGTAAAATTGAAAAAAAAATTTTTTTGGTCTTAGTCATTTTTCCGGCGTTTATCAGACTTTCAGACAGGTCAAATGTCAGTGAGCATTCCGATTTCAGCTCCAGAGCGATTCGCCCAATGAGTCCTTGATATTTAGTTGTTTTCAGCCAATATTTTAGATTTTTGAAAATTTCACTTTGTTGTGAAAATATCCACTAAATGAGGGAATAATATGTATGAGGGTACCCCAGGAGAGTTTCAAATGTGTGGGGGTAGAATATATATCCCCCGCGCGTAAAATTGAAAAAAGTTTAAAACATTTTTTTTCTTGGACTTAGTCATTTTTCCGGCGTTTATCAGACTTTCAGATAGGGCAAATGTCAGTGAGCATTCCGATTTCAGTTCCAGAGCTATTAACCCAATGAATCCTTGATATTTAGTCGCTTTCAGACAATTTTTTTGATTTTTTAAAATTTCACTTTTTTATGAAAATATCCACTAAATGAGGGAATAATATTTGTAAGGGTACCCCAGGAGAGTTCCAAATGTGTGTGGGTAGAATATATATCCCACGCGCGTAAAATTAAAAAAAGTTAAAAAAAATATTTTTTTGGTCTTAGTCGTTTTTCCGGCATTTATCAGACTTTCAGATAGGGGAAATGTCAGTGAGCATTCCGATTTCCGTTCCAGAGCGATTCGCCCAATGAGTCCTTGATATTTAGTCGTTTTCAACCAATTTTCTGGATTTTTGAAAATTTCACTTTTTTGTGACAATATCCACTAAATGAGGGAATAATATGTGTGAGGGTGCCCCAGGAGAGTTCCAAATGTGTGTGGGTAGAATATATATCCCACGGGGGTAAAATTGAAAAAAGTTGAAAAAATCTTTTTTTTGTACTTAGTAATTTTTCTGGCGTTTATCAGAGTTTCAGATAGGGCAAATGTCAGTGAGCATTCCGATTTCAGTTCCAGAGCGATTAACCCAATGAGTCCTTGATATTTAGTCGTTTTCAGCCAATTTTCTGGATTTTTGAAAATTTCACTTTTTTGTGACAATATCCACTAAATGAGGGAATAATATGTGTGAGGGTACCCCAGGGGAGTTCCAAATGTGTGTGGGTAGAATATATATCCCACGGGGGTAAAATAGAAAAAAGTTGAAAAAATTTTTTTTTTGAACTTAGTCATTTTTCCGGCGTTTATCAGACTTTCAGATAGGGCAAATGTCAGTGAGCGTTCCGATTTCAGTTCCAGAGCGATTAGCCCAATGAGTCCATGATATTTAGTCATTTTCAGCCAATTTTCTGGATTTTTGAAAATTTCACTTTTTTGTGAAAATATCCACTAAATGAGGGAATAATATGTGTGAGGGTACCCCAGGAGAGTTCCAAATGTGTGTGGGTAGAATATATATCCCATCGTGGTAAAATTGAAAAAAAAATTTTTTTGGACTTAGTCATTTTTCCGGCGTTTATCAGACTTTCAGATAGGTCAAATGTCAGTGAGCATTCCGATTTCAGTTCCAGAGCGATTCGCCCAATGAGTCCTTGATATTTAGTCGTTTTCAGCCAATTTTCTGGATTTTTAAAAATTTCACTTTTTTGTGAAAATATCCACTAAATGAGGGAATAATATGTGTGAGGGTACCACAGGAGAGTTCCAAATGTGTGTGGGTAGAATATATATCCCACGGGGGTAAAATTGAAAAAAGTTGAAAACATTTTTTTTTTTGGACTTAGTCATTTTTCCGGCGTTTATCAGACTTTCAGATAGGGCAAATGTCAGTGAGCATTACGATTTCAGTTCCAGAGCGATTAACCCTATGAGACCTTGATATTTAGTCGTTTTCAGCCAATTTTCTGGATTTTTGAAAATTTCACTTTTTTGTGAAAATATCCACTAAATGGGGGAATAATATGTGTGAGGGTGCCCCAGGAGAGTTCCAAATGTGTGTGGGTAGAATATATATCCCACGGGGGTAAAATTGAAAAAAGTTGAAAAAATGTTTTTTTTGGACTTAGTCATTTTTCTGGCGTTTATCAGAGTTTCAGATAGGGCAAATGTCAGTGAGCATTCCGATTTCAGTTCCAGAGCGATTATCCCAATGAGTCCATGATATTTAGTCGTTTTCAGCCAATTTTCTGGATATTTGAAAATTTCACTTTTTTGTGAAAATATCCACTAAATGAGGGAATAATATGTGTGAGGGTACCCCAGGAGAGTTCCAAATGTGTGTGGGTAGAATATATATCCCACGGTGGTAAAATTGAAAAAAAAATTTTTTTGGTCTTAGTCATTTTTCCGGCGTTTATCAGACTTTCAGACAGGTCAAATGTCAGTGAGCATTCCGATTTCAGCTCCAGAGCGATTCGCCCAATGAGTCCTTGATATTTAGTTGTTTTCAGCCAATATTTTAGATTTTTGAAAATTTCACTTTTTTGTGAAAATATCCACTAAATGAGGGAATAATATGTGTGAGGGTACCCCAGGAGAGTTCCAAATGTGTGTGGGTAGAATATATATCCCACGCGCGTAAAATTGAAAAAAGTTGAAAACATTTTTTTTTTTGGACTTAGTCATTTTTCCGGCGTTTATCAGACTTTCAGATAGCGGAAATGTCAGTGAGCGTTCCAATTTCAGTTCCAGAGCGATTAGCCCAATGAGTTCTTGATATTTAGTCGTTTTCAGCCAATTTTCTGGATTTTTGAAAATTTCACTTTTTTGTGAAAATGTCCACTAAATGAGGGAATAATATGTGTGAGGGTACCCTAGGAGAATTCCAAATGTGTTTGGGTAGAATATATATCCCACGGGGTACAATTGAAAAAAGTTGAAAACAATTTTTTTTTGGACTTAGTCACTTTTCCGGCGTTTATCAGACTTTCAGATAGGGGAAATGTCAGTGAGCGTTCCGATTTCAGTTCCAGAGCGATTAGCCCAATGAGTCCATGATATTTAGTCATTTTCAGCCAATTTTCTGGATTTTTGAAAATTTCACTTTTTTGTGAAAATATCCACTAAATGAGGGAATAATATGTGTGAGGGTACCCCAGGAGAGTTCCAAATGTGTGTGGGTAGAATATATATCCCATCGTGGTAAAATTGAAAAAAAAATTTTTTTGGACTTAGTCATTTTTCCGGCGTTTATCAGACTTTCAGATAGGTCAAATGTCAGTGAGCATTCCGATTTCAGTTCCAGAGCGATTCGCCCAATGAGTCCTTGATATTTAGTCGTTTTCAGCCAATTTTCTGGATTTTTAAAAATTTCACTTTTTTGTGAAAATATCCACTAAATGAGGGAATAATATGTGTGAGGGTACCCCAGGAGAGTTCCAAATGTGTGTGGGTAGAATATATATCCCACGGGGGTAAAATTGAAAAAAGTTGAAAACATTTTTTTTTTTGGACTTAGTCATTTTTCCGGCGTTTATCAGACTTTCAGATAGGGCAAATGTCAGTGAGCATTACGATTTCAGTTCCAGAGCGATTAACCCTATGAGACCTTGATATTTAGTCGTTTTCAGCCAATTTTCTGGATTTTTGAAAATTTCACTTTTTTGTGAAAATATCCACTAAATGGGGGAATAATATGTGTGAGGGTGCCCCAGGAGAGTTCCAAATGTGTGTGGGTAGAATATATATCCCACGGGGGTAAAATTGAAAAAAGTTGAAAAAATGTTTTTTTTGGACTTAGTCATTTTTCTGGCGTTTATCAGAGTTTCAGATAGGGCAAATGTCAGTGAGCATTCCGATTTCAGTTCCAGAGCGATTATCCCAATGAGTCCATGATATTTAGTCGTTTTCAGCCAATTTTCTGGATATTTGAAAATTTCACTTTTTTGTGAAAATATCCACTAAATGAGGGAATAATATGTGTGAGGGTACCCCAGGAGAGTTCCAAATGTGTGTGGGTAGAATATATATCCCACGGTGGTAAAATTGAAAAAAAAATTTTTTTGGTCTTAGTCATTTTTCCGGCGTTTATCAGACTTTCAGACAGGTCAAATGTCAGTGAGCATTCCGATTTCAGCTCCAGAGCGATTCGCCCAATGAGTCCTTGATATTTAGTTGTTTTCAGCCAATATTTTAGATTTTTGAAAATTTCACTTTTTTGTGAAAATATCCACTAAATGAGGGAATAATATGTGTGAGGGTACCCCAGGAGAGTTCCAAATGTGTGTGGGTAGAATATATATCCCACGCGCGTAAAATTGAAAAAAGTTGAAAACATTTTTTTTTTTGGACTTAGTCATTTTTCCGGCGTTTATCAGACTTTCAGATAGCGGAAATGTCAGTGAGCGTTCCAATTTCAGTTCCAGAGCGATTAGCCCAATGAGTTCTTGATATTTAGTCGTTTTCAGCCAATTTTCTGGATTTTTGAAAATTTCACTTTTTTGTGAAAATGTCCACTAAATGAGGGAATAATATGTGTGAGGGTACCCTAGGAGAATTCCAAATGTGTTTGGGTAGAATATATATCCCACGGGGTACAATTGAAAAAAGTTGAAAACAATTTTTTTTTGGACTTAGTCACTTTTCCGGCGTTTATCAGACTTTCAGATAGGGGAAATGTCAGTGAGCGTTCCGATTTCAGTTCCAGAGCGATTTGCTGGGTGAGTCCTTGATATTTAGTCGTTTTCAGCCAATATTTTGGATTTTTGAATATTTCACTTTTTTCTGAAAATACCCACTAAATGAGGGAATAATATGTGTGAGGGTACCCCAGGAGAGTTCCAAATGTGTGTGGGTAGAATATATATCCCACGGGGGTAAAACTGAAAAAAGTTTAAAAAAATTTTTTTTGGTCTTAGTCATTTTTCCGGCGTTTATCAGACTTTCAGATAGGTTAAATATCAGTGAGCGTTCCAATTTCAGTTCCAGAGCGATTAGCTCAATGAGTCCTTGATATTTAGTCGTTTTCAGCCAATTTTCTGGATTTTTGAAAATTTCACTTTTTTGTGAAAATATCCACTAAATGAGGGAATAATATGTGTGAGGGTACCCCAGGAGAGTTCCAAATGTGTGTGGGTAGAATATATATCCCACGGTGGTAAAATTGAAAAAAAAATTTTTTTGGACTTAGTCATTTTTCCGGCATTTATCAGACTTTCAGATAGGGCAAATGTCAGTGAGCATTACGATTTCAGTTCCAGAGCGGTTAACCCTATGAGACCTTGATATTTAGTCGTTTTCAGCCAATTTTCTGGATTTTTGAAAATTTCACTTTTTTGTGAAAATATCCACTAAATGGGGGAATAATATGTGTGAGGGTGCCCCAGGAGAGTTCCAAATGTGTGTGGGTAGAATATATATCCCACGGGGGTAAAATTGAAAAAAGTTGAAAAAATGTTTTTTTTGGACTTAGTCATTTTTCTGGCGTTTATCAGAGTTTCAGATAGGGCAAATGTCAGTGAGCATTCCGATTTCAGTTCCAGAGCGATTATCCCAATGAGTCCATGATATTTAGTCGTTTTCAGCCAATTTTCTGGATATTTGAAAATTTCACTTTTTTGTGAAAATATCCACTAAATGAGGGAATAATATGTGTGAGGGTACCCCAGGAGAGTTCCAAATGTGTGTGGGTAGAATATATATCCCACGGTGGTAAAATTGAAAAAAAAATTTTTTTGGTCTTAGTCATTTTTCCGGCGTTTATCAGACTTTCAGACAGGTCAAATGTCAGTGAGCATTCCGATTTCAGCTCCAGAGCGATTCGCCCAATGAGTCCTTGATATTTAGTTGTTTTCAGCCAATATTTTAGATTTTTGAAAATTTCACTTTGTTGTGAAAATATCCACTAAATGAGGGAATAATATGTATGAGGGTACCCCAGGAGAGTTTCAAATGTGTGGGGGTAGAATATATATCCCCCGCGCGTAAAATTGAAAAAAGTTTAAAACATTTTTTTTCTTGGACTTAGTCATTTTTCCGGCGTTTATCAGACTTTCAGATAGGGCAAATGTCAGTGAGCATTCCGATTTCAGTTCCAGAGCTATTAACCCAATGAATCCTTGATATTTAGTCGCTTTCAGACAATTTTTTGGATTTTTTAAAATTTCACTTTTTTATGAAAATATCCACTAAATGAGGGAATAATATTTGTAAGGGTACCCCAGGAGAGTTCCAAATGTGTGTGGGTAGAATATATATCCCACGCGCGTAAAATTAAAAAAAGTTAAAAAAAATATTTTTTTGGTCTTAGTCGTTTTTCCGGCATTTATCAGACTTTCAGATAGGGGAAATGTCAGTGAGTGTTCCGATTTCCGTTCCAGAGCGATTCGCCCAATGAGTCCTTGATATTTAGTCGTTTTCAACCAATTTTCTGGATTTTTGAAAATTTCACTTTTTTGTGACAATATCCACTAAATGAGGGAATAATATGTGTGAGGGTGCCCCAGGAGAGTTCCAAATGTGTGTGGGTAGAATATATATCCCACGGGGGTAAAATTGAAAAAAGTTAAAAAAATCTTTTTTTTGTACTTAGTAATTTTTCTGGCGTTTATCAGAGTTTCAGATAGGGCAAATGTCAGTGAGCATTCCGATTTCAGTTCCAGAGCGATTAACCCAATGAGTCCTTGATATTTAGTCGTTTTCAGCCAATTTTCTGGATTTTTGAAAATTTCACTTTTTTGTGACAATATCCACTAAATGAGGGAATAATATGTGTGAGGGTACCCCAGGGGAGTTCCAAATGTGTGTGGGTAGAATATATATCCCACGGGGGTAAAATAGAAAAAAGTTGAAAAAATTTTTTTTTTGAACTTAGTCATTTTTCCGGCGTTTATCAGACTTTCAGATAGGGCAAATGTCAGTGAGCGTTCCGATTTCAGTTCCAGAGCGATTAGCCCAATGAGTCCATGATATTTAGTCATTTTCAGCCAATTTTCTGGATTTTTGAAAATTTCCCTTTTTTGTGAAAATATCCACTAAATGAGGGAATAATATGTGTGAGGGTACCCCAGGAGAGTTCCAAATGTGTGTGGGTAGAATATATATCCCATCGTGGTAAAATTGAAAAAAAAATTTTTTTGGACTTAGTCATTTTTCCGGCGTTTATCAGACTTTCAGATAGGTCAAATGTCAGTGAGCATTCCGATTTCAGTTCCAGAGCGATTCGCCCAATGAGTCCTTGATATTTAGTCGTTTTCAGCCAATTTTCTGGATTTTTAAAAATTTCACTTTTTTGTGAAAATATCCACTAAATGAGGGAATAATATGTGTGAGGGTACCCCAGGAGAGTTCCAAATGTGTGTGGGTAGAATATATATCCCACGGGGGTAAAATTGAAAAAAGTTGAAAACATTTTTTTTTTTGGACTTAGTCATTTTTCCGGCGTTTATCAGACTTTCAGATAGGGCAAATGTCAGTGAGCATTACGATTTCAGTTCCAGAGCGATTAACCCTATGAGACCTTGATATTTAGTCGTTTTCAGCCAATTTTCTGGATTTTTGAAAATTTCACTTTTTTGTGAAAATATCCACTAAATGGGGGAATAATATGTGTGAGAGTGCCCCAGGAGAGTTCCAAATGTGTGTGGGTAGAATATATATCCCACGGTGGTAAAATTGAAAAAAAAATTTTTTTGGTCTTAGTCATTTTTCCGGCGTTTATCAGACTTTCAGACAGGTCAAATGTCAGTGAGCATTCCGATTTCAGCTCCAGAGCGATTCGCCCAATGAGTCCTTGATATTTAGTTGTTTTCAGCCAATATTTTAGATTTTTGAAAATTTCACTTTTTTGTGAAAATATCCACTAAATGAGGGAATAATATGTGTGAGGGTACCCCAGGAGAGTTCCAAATGTGTGTGGGTAGAATATATATCCCACGCGCGTAAAATTGAAAAAAGTTGAAAACATTTTTTTTTTTGGACTTAGTCATTTTTCCGGCGTTTATCAGACTTTCAGATAGCGGAAATGTCAGTGAGCGTTCCAATTTCAGTTCCAGAGCGATTAGCCCAATGAGTTCTTGATATTTAGTCGTTTTCAGCCAATTTTCTGGATTTTTGAAAATTTCACTTTTTTGTGAAAATGTCCACTAAATGAGGGAATAATATGTGTGAGGGTACCCTAGGAGAATTCCAAATGTGTTTGGGTAGAATATATATCCCACGGGGTACAATTGAAAAAAGTTGAAAACAATTTTTTTTTGGACTTAGTCACTTTTCCGGCGTTTATCAGACTTTCAGATAGGGGAAATGTCAGTGAGCGTTCCGATTTCAGTTCCAGAGCGATTTGCTGGGTGAGTCCTTGATATTTAGTCGTTTTCAGCCAATATTTTGGATTTTTGAATATTTCACTTTTTTCTGAAAATACCCACTAAATGAGGGAATAATATGTGTGAGGGTACCCCAGGAGAGTTCCAAATGTGTGTGGGTAGAATATATATCCCACGGGGGTAAAACTGAAAAAAGTTTAAAAAAATTTTTTTTGGTCTTAGTCATTTTTCCGGCGTTTATCAGACTTTCAGATAGGTTAAATATCAGTGAGCGTTCCAATTTCAGTTCCAGAGCGATTAGCTCAATGAGTCCTTGATATTTAGTCGTTTTCAGCCAATTTTCTGGATTTTTGAAAATTTCACTTTTTTGTGAAAATATCCACCAAATGAGGGAATAATATGTGTGAGGGTACCCCAGGAGAGTTCCAAATGTGTGTGGGTAGAATATATATCCCACGGGGGTAAAATTGAAAAAAGTTGAAAACATTTTTTTTTTTGGACTTAGTCATTTTTCCGGCGTTTATCAGACTTTCAGATAGGGCAAATGTCAGTGAGCATTCCGATTTCAGTTCCAGAGCGATTAACCCAATGAGTCCATGATATTTAGTCGTTTTCAGCCAATTTTCTGGATTTTTGAAAATTTCACTTTTTTGTGAAAATATCCACTAAATGAGGGAATAATATGTGTGAGGGTACCCCAGGAGAGTTCCAAATGTGTGTGGGTGGAATATATATCCCACGGGGGTAAAATTGAAAAAAGTTTAAAAAATTTTTTTTTGGACTTAGTCATTTTTCCGGCGTTTATCAGACTTTCAAATAGGGCAAATGTCAGTGAGCATTCCGATTTCAGTTCCAGAGCGATTAACCCAATGAGTCCTTGATATTTAGTCGTTTTCAGCCAATTTTCTGGATTTTTAAAAATTTCACTTTTTTGTGAAAATATCCACTAAATGAGGGAATAATATGTGTGAGGGTACCCCAGGAGAGTTCCAAATTTGTGTGGGTGGAATATATATCCCACGGGGGTAAAATTGAAAAAAGTTTAAAAAATTTTTTTTTGGTGTTAGTCATTTTTCCGGCGTTTATCAGACTTTCAGATAGGGCAAATGTCAGTGAGCGTTCCGATTTCAGTTCCAGAGCGATTAACCCAATGAGTCCTTGATATTTAGTCGTTTTCAGCCAATTTTCTGGATTTTTAAAAATTTCACTTTTTTGAGAAAATATCCACTAAATGAGGGAATAATATGTGTGAGGGTACCCCAGGAGAGTTCCAAATGTGTGTGGGTAGAATATATATCCCACGGTGGTAAAATTGAAAAAAAATTTTTTTTGGACTTAGTCATTTTTCCGGCGTTTATCAGACTTTCAGATAGGTCAAATGTCAGTGAGCATTCCGATTTCAGTTCCAGAGCGATTCACCCAATGAGTCGTTGATATTTAGTTGTTTTCAGCCAATATTTTAGATTTTTGAAAATTTCACTTTTTTGTGAAAATATCCACTAAATGAGGGAATAATATGTGTGAGGCTACCCCAGGAGAGTTTCAAATGTGTTGGGGTAGAATATATATCCCCCGCGCGTAAAATTGAAAAAAGTTGAAAAAAATTTTTTTTTGGACTTAGTCATTTTTCCGGCGTTTATCAGACTTTCAAATAGGGCAAATGTCAGTGAGCATTCCGATTTCAGTTCCAGAGCGATTAACCCAATGAGTCCTTGATATTTAGTCGTTTTCAGCCAATTTTCTGGATTTTTAAAAATTTCACTTTTTTGTGAAAATATCCACTAAATGAGGGAATAATATGTGTGAGGGTACTCCAGGAGAGTTCCAAATGTGTGTGGGTAGAATATATATCCCACGGGGGTAAAATTGATAAAAGTTGAAAAATTTTTTTTTTTTGGACTGTCATTTTTCCGGCGTTTATCAGACTTTCAGATAGGGAAAATGTCAGTGAGTGTTCCGATTTCACTTCCAGAGCGATTCGTCCAATGAGTCCTTGATATTTAGTCATTTTCAGCCAATTTTCTGGATTTGTGAAAATTTCACTGTTTTGCGAAAATATCCACTAAATGAGGGAATAATGTGTGTGAGGTTACCCCAGGAGAATTTCAAATGTGTGTGGGTAGAATATATATCCCACGGGGGTAAAATTGAAAAAAGTTGAAAACATTTTTTTTTTTTGACTTAGTCATTTTTCCGGCGTTTATCAGACTTTCAGATAGGTCAAAAGTCAGTGAGCGCTCCGATTTCAGTTCCAGAGCGATTCGCCCAATGTGTCCTTAATATTTAGTCGTTTTCCGGCAATATTTTGGATTTTTGAAAATTTCACATTTTTGTGAAAATATCCACTAAATGAGGGAATAATATGTGTGAGGGTACCCCAGGAGAGTTCCAAATGTGTGTGGGTAGAATATATATCCCACGGGGGTAAAATTGAAAAAAGGTGAAAACATTTTTTTTTTGGACTTAGTCATTTTTTCGGCGTTTATCAGACTTTCAGATAGGTCAAATGTCAGTGAGTGTACCGATTTCACTTCCAAAGCGATTCGTCCAATGAGTCCTTGATATTTAGTCATTTTCAGCCAATATTTAGGATTTTTGAAAATTTCACATTTTTGTGAAAATATCCACTAAATGAGGGAATAATATGTTAGGGTACCCCAAGAGAGTTCCAAATGTGTGTGGGTAGAATATATATCCCACGGGGGTAAAATTGAAAAAAGGTGAAAAAATTTTTTTTTTGGGACTTATTCATTTTTCCGGCGTTTATCAAACTTTCAGATAGGGGAAAAGTCAGTGAGTGTTCCGATTTCAGTTCCAGAGCGATTCGCCAAATGAGTCCTTGATATTTAGTCGTTTTCATCCAATTTTCTGGATTTTTGAAAATTTCACTTTTTTGTGACAATATCCACTAAATGAGGGAATAATATGTGTGAGGGTACCCCAGAAGAGTGCAAAATGTGTGTGGGTAGAATATATATCCCACGGGGGTAAAATTGAAAAAAGTTGAAAACATTTTTTTTTTTTTACTTAGTCAGTTTTCCGGCGTTTATCAGACTTTCAGATAGGTCAAATGTCATTGAGCGCTCCTATTTCAGTTCCAGAGTGATTCGCCCAATGAGTCCTTGATATTTAGTCGTTTTCAGCCAATTTTCTGGATTTTGTAAAATTTTACTTTTTTGTGAAAATATCCACTAAATGAGGGAATGATATGTGTGAGGGATCCCCAGGAGAGTTCCAAATGTGTGTGGGTAGAATATATATCCCACGGTGGTAAAATTGAAAAAAGTTGAAAACATTTTTTTTTTTTGGACTTAGTCATTTTTCCGGCGTTTATCAGACTTTCAGATAGGTCAAATGTCAGTGAGCATTCCAATTTCAGTTCCAGAGCGATTCGCCCAATGAGTCCTTGATATTTAGTCGTTTTCAGCCAATATTTTGGATTTTTGAAAGTTTCACTTTTTTGTGAAAATATCCACTAAATGAGGGAATAATATGTGTGAGGGTACCCCAGGAGAGTTCCAAATGTGTTTGGGTAGAATATATATCCCACGGGGTAAAATTGAAAAAAGTTGAAAACATTTTTTTTTTGGACTTAGTCATTTTTCCGGCGTTTATCAGACTTTCAGATAGCGGAAATGTCAGTGAGCGTTCCAATTTCAGTTCCAGAGCGATTCGCCCAATGAGTCCTTGATATTTAGTCGTTTTCAGCCAATTTTCTGGATTTTTGAAAATTTCACTTTTTTGTGAAAATATCCACTAAATGAGGGAATAATATGTGTGAGGGTACCCCAGGAGAGTTCCAAATGTGTGTGGGTAGTATATATATCCCACGGGGGTAAAATTGAAAAAAGTTGAAAAAAATTTTTTTTTGGTCTTAGTCATTTTTCCGGCGTTTATGAAACTTTCAGATAGGGGAAATGTCAGTGAGCATTCCGATTTCAGTTCCAGAGCGATTTAACGGATGAGTCCTTGATATTTCGTCGTTTTCAGGCAATTTTCTGAATTTTTGAAAATTTCACATTTTTGTGAAAATATCCACTAAATGAGGGAATAATATGTGTGAGGGAACCCCAGGAGAGTTCCAAATGTGTGTGGGTAGAATATATATCCCACGGGGGTAAAATTGAAAAAAGTTGAAAAAATTTTTTTTTTACTTAGTCATTTTTCTGGCGTTTATCAGACTTTCAGATAGGCCAAATGTCAGTGAGCATTCCGATTTCAGTTCCAGAGCGATTCGCCCAATGAGTCCTTGATATTTAGTCATTTTCAGCCAATTTTCTGGATTTTTGAAAATTTCACTTTTTTGTGACAATATCCACTAAATGAGGGAATAATATGTGTGAGGGTACTCCAGGAGAGTACCAAATGTGTGTATGTAGAATATATATCCCACGGGGGTAAAATTGAAAAAAGTTGAAAACATTTTTTTTTTTGACTTAGTCATTTTTCCGGCGTTTATCAGACTTTCAGATAGGTCAAATGTCAGTGAGCGCTCCGATTTCAGTTCCAGAGCGACTCGCCCAATGAGTCCTTGATGTTTAGTCTTTTTCAGCCAATATTTTGGATTTTTGAAAATTTCACATTTTTGTGAAAATATCCACTAAATGAGGGAATAATATGTGTGAGGGTACCCCAGGAGAGTTACAAATGTGTGTGGGTAGAATATATATCCCACGGGGGTAAAATTGAAAATAGTTGAAAAAAATTTCTTTTTTGGACTTAGTCATTTTTCCGGCGTTTATCAAACTTTCAGATAGGGGAAATGTCAGTGAGCGTTCCAATTTCAGTTCCAGAGTGATTGGCTCACTGAGTCCTTGATATTTAGTCGTTTTCAGAGAATTTTCGAAAATTTCAATTTTTTGTGAAAATATCCACTAAATGAGGGAATAATATGTGTGAGGGTACCCCAGGAGAGTTCCAAATGTGTGTGGGTAGAATATATATCTCACGGGGGTAAATTTTAAAAAAGTTGAAAAAAATTTATTTTTGGACTTAGTCATTTTTCCGGCGTTTATCAAACTTTCAGATAGGGGAAATGTCTGTGAGCGTTCCGATTTCAGTTCCAGAGCGATTCGCCCAATTAGTCCTTGATATTTAGTCGTTTTCAGCCAATTTTCTGGATTTTTGAAATTTTCACTTTTTTGTGACAATATCCACTAAATGAGGGAATAATATGTGTGAGGGTACCCCAGGAGAGTTCCAAATGTGTGTGGGTAGAATATATATCCCACGGTGGTAAAATTGAAAAAAGTTGAAAAAATATTTTTTTTGGACTGTCATTTTTCCGGCGTTTATCAGACTTTCAGATAGGTCAAATGTCAGTGAGCGTTCCGATTTCAGTTCCAGAGTGATTCGCCCAATGAGTCCTTGATATTTAGTCGTTTTCAGCCAATATTTTGGATTTTTGAAAGTTTCACTTTTTTGTGAAAATATCCACTAAATGAGGGAACAATATGTGTGAGGGTACCCCAGGAGAGTTCCAAATGTGTGTGGGTAGAATATATATCCCACGCGCGTAAAATTGAAAAAAGTTGAAAACATTTTTTTTTTTGGACTTAGTCATTTTTCCGGCGTTTATCAGACTTTCAGATACAGTCATATGAAAAAGTTTGGGCACCCCTATTAATCTTAAGCTTAATGTTTTATAAAAATTGGTGTTTTTGCAACAGCTATTTCAGTTTGATATATGTAATAACTGTTGGACACAGTAATGTTTCTGCCTTGAAATGAGGTTTATTGTACTAACAGAAAATGTGCAATCTGCATTCAAACAAAATTTTATAGGTGCATAAGTATGGGCACACTTATCATTTTCTTGTTTTAAATACTCCTACCTACTTTTTACTGACTTACTAAAGCACTTTTTTTGGTTTTGTAACCTCATGGAGCTTTGAACTTTATAGCCAGGTGGATGCAATCATGAGAAAAGCTACTTAAAGTGGCCACTTGCAAGTTGTTCTCCTGTTTGAATCTCCTCTGAAGAGTGGCATCATGTGCTCCTCAAAACAACTGTCAAATGATCTGAAAACAAAGATTATTCAACATAGTTGTTCAGGGGAAGCATACAAAAAGCTGTCTCAGAGATTTAACCTGTCAGTTTCCACTGTGAGGAACATAGTAAGGAAATGGAAGAACACAGGGACAGTTCTTGTTAAGGCCAGAAGTGGCAGGCCAAGAAAAACATCAGAAAGGCAGAGAAGAAGAATGGTGAGATCAGTCAAGGACAATCCTCAGACCACCTCCAGAGAGCTGCAGCATCAACTTGCTGCAGATGGTGTCACTGTGCATCGGTCAACTATACAAGGCACTTTGCACAAGGAGAAGCTGTATGGGAGAGTGATGCGAAAGAAGCCGTTTCTGCAAGCACGCCACAAACAGAGTTGGCTGAGGTATGCAAAAGCACATTTGGAGAAGCCAATTTCTTTTTGGAAGAAGGTCCTGTGGACTGATGAAATCAAGATTGAGTTATTTGGTCATACAAAAAGGCGTTATGCATGGTAGCAAAAAAACACAGCATTCCAAGAAAAACACTTGCTACCCACAGTAAAATTTGGTGGAGGTTCCATCATGCTTTGGGGCTGTGTGGTCAATGCTGGCACTGGGAATCTTGTTAAAGTTGAGGGACGCATGGATTCCACTCAGTATCAGCAGATTCTTGACAATAGTGTTCAAGAATCAGTGATAAAGTTGAAGTTACAAAGTGGATGGATCTTTCAGCAAGACAATGATCCAAAACACCGCTCCAAATCTACTCAGGCATTCATGCAGAGGAACAACTACAATGTTCTGGAATGGCCATCCCAGTCCCCAGACCTGAATATCATTGAACATCTGTGGGATCATTTGAAGAGGGCTGTCTATGCTCGGCGACCATCAAACTTAACTGAACTGGAATTGTTTTGTAAAGAGGAATGGTCAAAAATACCTTCATCCAGGATCCAGGAACTCATTAAAAGCTACAGGAAGCGACTAGAGGCTGTTATTTTTGCAAAAGGAGGATCTACTAACTATTAATGTCACTTTTCTGGTGAGGTGCCCATACTTATGCACCTGTCAAATTTTGTTTGAATGCAGATTGCACATTTTCTGTTAGTACAATGAACCTCATTTCAAGGCAGAAACATTACTGTATCCAACAGTTATTACATATATCAAACTGAAATAGCTGTTGCAAAAACACCAATTTTTATAGAACATTAAGCTTAAGATTAATAGGGGTGCCCAAACTTTTTCATATGACTGTAGGTCAAATGTCAGTGAGCATTCCGATTTCAGTTCCAGAGCGATTCGCCCAATGAGTCCTTGATATTTAGTCGTTTTCAGCCAATATTTTGGATTTTTGAAAGTTTCACTTTTTTGTGAAAATATCCACTAAATGAGGGAACAATATGTGTAAGGGTACCCCAGGAGAATTCCAAATGTGTTTGGGTAGAATATATATCCCACGGGGTAAAATTGAAAAAAGTTGAAAACAATTTTTTTTTGGACTTAGTCATTTTTCCGGCGTTTATCAGACTTTCAGATAGGGCAAATGTCAGTGAGCGTTCCGATTTCAGTTCCAGAGCGATTCACCCAATGAGTCCTTGATATTTAATCGTTTTCAGCCAATATTTAGGATTTTTGAAAATTTCACTTTTTTGTGAAAATATCCACTAAATGAGGGAATAATATGTGTGAGGGTACCCCAGGAGAGTTCCAAATGTGTGTGGGTAGAATATATATCCCACGGGGGTAAAATTGAAAAAAGTTGAAAATTTTTTTTTTTTGGACTTAGTCATTTTTCCGGTGTTTATCAGACTTTCAGATAGGGGTAATGTCAGTGAGTGTTTCGAATTCAGTTCCAGAGCGATTCGCCCAATGAGTCCTTGATATTTACTTGTTTTCAGCCAATTTTCTGGATTTTTGAAAATTTCGCTTTTTTGTGAAAATATCCACTAAATGAGGGAATAATATGTGTGAGGGTACCCCAGGAGAGTTCCAAATGTGTGTGGGTAGAATATATATCCCATGGGGGTAAAATTGTAAAAAGTTGAAAAATTTATTTTTTTTGGACTGTCATTTTTCCGGCGTTTATCAGACTTTCAGATAGGGCAAATGTCAGTGAGCATTCCAATTTCAGTTCCAGAGTGATTCGCCCAATGAGTCCTTGATATTTAGTCATTTTCAGCCAATTTTCTGGATTTTTGAAAATTTCACTTTTTTTGTGAAAATATCCACAAAATGAGGGAATAACATGTGTGAGGGTACCCCAGGAGAGTTCCAAATGTGTGTAGGTAGAATATATATCCCACGGGGGTAAAATTGAAAAAAGTTGAAAATTTTTTTTTTTAAGACTTTGTCATTTTATCAGACTTTCAGATAGGGGAAATGTCAGGGAGTGTTCTGATTTCAGTTCCAGAGCGATTCGCCCAATGAGTCCTTGATATTTAGTCGTTTTCAGCCAATATTTTCGATTTGTGAAAATTTCACTTTTTTGTGAAAATATCCACTAAATGAGGGAGTAATATGTGTGAGGGTACCCCAGGAGAGTTCCAAATGTGTGTGGGTAGAATATATATCCCACAGAGGTAAAATTGAAAAAAGTTTAAAAATTTTATTTTTTTGGACTGTCATTTTTCCGGCGTTTATCAGACTTTCAGATAGGGCAAATGTCAGTGAGCGTTCCGATTTCAGTTCCAGAGCGATTCGCCCAATGAGTCCTTGATATTTAGTCGTTTTCAGCCAATATTTTCGATTTGTGAAAATTTCACTTTTTTGTGAAAATATCCACTAAATGAGGGAATAATATGTGTGAGGGTACCCCAGGAGAGTTCCAAATGTGTGTGGATAGAATATATATCCAACGGGGGTAAAATTTAAAAAAGTTGAAAACATTTTTTTTTTATTTAGTCATTTTTCCGGCGTTTAGCAGACTTTCAGATAGGGCAACTGTCAGTGAGCATTCCGATTTCAGTTCCAGAGCGATTCGCCCAATGGGTCCTTGATATTTAGTCGTTTTCAGCCAATTTTCTGGATTTTTGAAAATTTCACTTTTTTGTCAAAATATCCACTAAATGAGGGAATAATATGTGTGAGGGTACCCCAGGAGAGTTCCAAATGTGTGTGGGTGGAATATATATCCCACGGGGGTAAAATTGAAAAAAGTTGAAAAATTTATTTTTTTTGGACTGTCATTTTTCCGGCGTTTATCAGACTTTCAGATAGGGCAAATGTCAGTGAGCATTCCAATTTCAGTTCCAGAGTGATTCGCCCAATGAGTCCTTGATATTTAGTCATTTTCAGCCAATTTTCTGGATTTTTGAAAATTTCATTTTTTTGTGAAAATATCCACAAAATGAGGGAATAACATGTGTGAGGGTACCCCAGGAGAGTTCCAAATGTGTGTGGGTAGAATATATATCCCACGGGGGTAAAATTGAAAAAAGTTGAAAATTTTTTTTTTTAAGACTTTGTCATTTTATCAGACTTTCAGATAGGGGAAATGTCAGGGAGTGTTCCGATTTCAGTTCCAGAGCGATTCGCCCAATGAGTCCTTGATATTTAGTCGTTTTCAGCCAATATTTTCGATTTGTGAAAATTTCACTTTTTTGTGAAAATATCCACTAAATGAGGGAATAATATGTGTGAGTGTACCCCAGGAGAGTTCCAAATGTGTGTGGGTAGAATATATATCCCACAGAGGTAAAATTGAAAAAAGTTTAAAAATTTTATTTTTTTGGACTGTCATTTTTCCGGCGTTTATCAGACTTTCAGATAGGGCAAATGTCAGTGAGCGTTCCGATTTCAGTTCCAGAGCGATTCGCCCAATGAGTCCTTGATATTTAGTCGTTTTCAGCCAATATTTTCGATTTGTGAAAATTTCACTTTTTTTGTGAAAATATCCACTAAATGAGGGAATAATATGTGTGAGGGTACCCCAGGAGAGTTCCAAATGTGTGTGGATGGAGTATATATCCAACGGGGGTAAAATTTAAAAAAGTTGAAAACATTTTTTTTTTACTTAGTCATTTTTCCGGCGTTAAGCAGACTTTCAGATAGGGCAAATGTCAGTGAGCATTCCGATTTCAGTTCCAGTGCGATTCGCCCAATGAGTCCTTGATATTTCGTCATTTTCAGGCAATTTTCAGAATTTTTGAAAATTTCACTTTTTTGTGAAAATATCCACTAAATGAGGGAATAATATGTGTGAGGGTACCCCAGGAGAGTTCCAAATGTGTGTGGGTAGAATAAATATCCCACGGGGGTAAAATTGAAAAAAGGTGAAAAATTTTTTTTTTGGACTTAGTAATTTTTCCGGCGTTTATCAGACTTTCAGATAGGGCAAATGTCAGTGAGCGTTCCAATTTCAGTTCCAGAGCGATTCGCCCAATGAGTCCTTGATATTTAGTAGTTTTCAGCCAATTTTCTGGATTTTTGAAAATTTCACTTTTTTGTGAAAATATCCACTAAATGAAGGAATAATATGTGTGAGGGTACCCCAGGAGAGTTCCAAATGTGTGTGGGTAGAATATATATCCCACGGGGGTAAAATTGAAAAAGTTGAAAAAAAATTTTTTTTGGACTTAGTCATTTTTCCGGCGTTTATCAGACTTTCAGATAGGGGAAATGTCAGTGAGCGTTTCGATTTCAGTTCCAGAGCGATTCACCGTATGAGTCCTTGATATTTTGTCGTTTTCAGGCAATTTTCTGAATTTTTCTAAATTTCAATTTTTTGTGAAAATATCCACTAAATGAGGGAATAATATGTGTGAGGGTACCCCAGGAGAGTTCCAAATGTGTGTGGGTAGAATAAATATCCCACGGGGGTAAAATTGAAAAAAGGTGAAAAGTTTTTTTTTTGGACTTAGTAATTTTTCCGGCGTTTATCAGACTTTCAGATAGGGCAAATGTCAGTGAGCATTCCGATTTCATTTCCATAGCGATTCGCCCAATGAGACCTTGATATTTAGTCGTTTTCAGCCAATTTTCTGGATTTTTGAAAATTTCACTTTTTTGTGAAAATATCCACTAAATGAGGGAATAATATGTGTGAGGGTACCCCAGGAGAGTTCCAAATGTGTGTGGGTAGAATATATATCCCACGGGGGTAAAATTGAAAAAAATTGAAAACAATTTTTTTTTTGGACTTAGTCATTTTTCCGGTGTTTCTCAGACTTTCAGATAGGGGAAATGTCAGTGAGCGTTCCAATTTCAGTTCCAGAGCGATTCGCCCAATGAGTCCTTGATATTTAGTAGTTTTCAGACAATTTTCTGGATTTTTGAAAATTTCACTTTTTTGTGATAATATCCACTAAATGAAGGAATAATATGTGTGAGGGTACCCCAGGAGAGTTCCAAATGTGTGTGGGTAGAATATATATCCCACGGGGGTAAAATTGAAAAAGTTGAAAAAAATTTTTTTTTGGAATTAGTCATTTTTCCGGCGTTTATCAGACTTTCAGATAGGGGAAATGTCAGTGAGCGTTTCGATTTCAGTTCCAGAGCGATTCACCGTATGAGTCCTTGATATTTTGTCGTTTTCAGGCAATTTTCTGAATTTTTCTAAATTTAAATTTTTTGTGAAAATATCCACTAAATGAGGGAATAATATGTGTGAGGGTACCCCAGGAGAGTTCCAAATGTGTGTGGGTAGAATATATATCCCACGGGGGTAAAATTGAAAATTTTTTTTTTTGGACTTAGTCATTTTTCCGACGTTTTTCAGACTTTCAGATAGGGCAAATGTCAGTGAGCGTTCCGATTTCAGTTCCAGAGCGATTCACCCAATGAGTCCTTGATATTTAGTCGTTTTCAGCCAATTTTCTGGATTTATGAAAATTTCACTTTTTTGTGGAAATATCCACTAAATGAGGGAATAATATGTGTGAGGGTACCCCAGGAGAGTTCCAAATGTGTGTGTTTAGAATATATATCCCACGGGGGTAAAATTTAAAAAAAATATTTTTGGACTTAGTCATTTTTCCGGAGTTTATCAGACTTTCAGATAGGGCATATGTCAGTGAGCATTCAGATTTCAGTTCCAGAGCGATTCACCCAATGAGTCCTTGATATTTAGTCGTTTTCAGCCAATTTTCTGGATTTATGAAAATTTCACTTTTTTGTGAAAATATCCACTAAATGAGGGAATAATATGTGTGAGGGTACCCCAGGAGAGTTCCAAATGTGTGTGGGTAGAATATATATCCCACGGGGGTAAAATTGAAAAAAGTTGAAAAAAAATTTTTTTTGATCTTATTCATTTTTCCGGAGTTTATCACACTTTCAGATAGGGGAAATGCCAGTGAGCGTTCCGATTTCAGTTCCAGAGCGATTCGCCGGATGAGTCCTTGATATTTAGTCGTTTTCAGGCAATTTTCAGAATTTTTGAAAATTTCCCTTTTTTGTGAAAATATCCACTAAATGAGGTAATAATATGTGTGAGGATACCCCAGGACAGTTCCAAATGTGTGTGGGTAGAATAAATATCCCACGGGGGTAAAATTGAAAAAAGGTGAAAAATTTTTTTTTTGGACTTAGTCATTTTTCCAGCGTTTATCTGAATTTCAGATAGGGGAAATGTCAGTGAGCGTTCCGATTTCAGTTCCAGAGCGCTTCGCCCAATGAGTCCTTGATATTTAGTCGTTTTCAGCCAATTTTCGGGATTTTTGAAAATTTCACTTTTTTGTGAAAATATCCACTAAATGAGGGAATAATATGTGTGAGGGTACCCCAGGAGAGTTCCAAATGTGTGTGGGTAGAATAAATATCCCATGGGGGTAAAATACAAAAAAGGTGAAAATTTTTTTTTTTGGACTTAGTCATTTTTCCGGCTTTTATCAGACTTTCAGATAGGGCATATGTCAGTGAGCATTCCGATTTCAGTTCCAGAGCGATTCGCCCAATGAGTCCTTGATATTTAGTTGTTTTCAGCCAATATTTTGGATTTTTGAAAATTTCACTTTTTTGTGAAAATATCCACTAAATGAGGGAATAATATGTGTGAGGGTACCCCAGGAGAGTTCCAAATGTGTGTGGGTAGAATATATATCCCTCGGGGGTAAAATTGAAAAAAGTTGAAAAATGTTTTTTTTTTTAACTTAGTAATTTTTCCGGTGTTTATCAGACTTTAAGATAGGGGAAATGTCAGCGAGCGTTCCGATTTCAGTTCAGGAACGATTCTCCGGATGAGTCTTTGATATTTCGTCATTTTCAGGCAATTTTCTGAATTTTTTAAAATTTCACTTTTTTGTGAAAATATCCACTAAATGAGGGAATAATATGTGTGAGGGTACCCCAGGAGAGTTCCAAATGTGCGTGGGTAGAATATATATCCCACGGGGGTAAAATTGAAAAAAGGTGAAAAATATTTTTTTTGGACTTAGTCATTTTTTCAGACTTTCAGATAGAGCATATGTCAGTGAGCATTCAGATTTCAGTTCCAGAGCGATTCGCCCAATGAGTCCTTGATATTTAGTTGTTTTCAGCCAATATTTTGGATTTTTGAAAATTTCACTTTTTTGTGAAAATATCCACTAAATGAGGGAATAATATGTGTGAGGGTACCCCAGGAGAGTTCCAAATGTGTGTGGGTAGAATATATATCCCACGGGGGTAAAATTGAAAAAAGTTGAAAAAAATTTTTTTTTGATCTTATTCATTTTTCCGGAGTTTATCACACTTTCAGATAGGGGAAATGTCAGTGAGCGTTCCGATTTCAGTTCCAGAGCGATTCGCCGGATGAGTCCTTGATATTTCGTCATTTTCAGGCAATTTTCAGAATTTTTGAAAATTTCACTTTTTGGGAAAATATCCACTAAATGAGGGAATAATATGTGTGAGGGCACCCCAGGAGAGTTCCAAATGTGTGTGGGTAGAATAAAAATCCCACGGGGGTAAAATTGAAAAAAGGTGAAAAAATTTTTTTTTGGACTTAGTCATTTTTCCGGCGTTTATCAGACTTTCAGATAGGGCAAATGTCAGTGAGCATTCCGTTTTTAGTTCCAGAGCGATTCGCCCAATGAGTCCTTGATATTTAGTCCCTTTCAGCCAATTTTCTGGATTTTTGAAAATTTCACTTTTTTGTGAAAATATCCACTAAATGAGGGAATAATATGTGTGAGGGTACCCCAGGAGAGTTCCAAATGTGTGTGGGTAGAATAAAAATCCCACGGGGGTAAAATTGGAAAAAGGTGAAAAATTTTTTTTTTGGACTTAGTCATTTTTCCGGCGTTTATCAGACTTTCAGATAGGGCAAATGTCAGTGAGCATTCCGTTTTCAGTTCCAGAGCGATTCGCCCAATGAGTCCTTGATATTTAGTCCTTTTCAGCCAATTTTCTGGATTTTTGAAAATTTCACTTTTTTGTGAAAATATCCACTAAATGAGGGAATAATATTGAGGGTACCCCAGGAGAGTTCCAAATGTGTGTGGGTAGAATATATATCCCACGGGGGTAAAATTGAAAAAAGTTTAAAAAATATTTTTTTGGACTTAGTCATTTTATCAGACTTTCAGATAAGGCAAATGACAGTGAGCGTTCCGATTTCAGTAACAGAGCGATTCGCCCAATGAGTCCATGATATTTAGTCGTTTTCAGCCAATATTTTGGATTTTTGAAAATTTCACTTTTTTGTGAAAATATCCACTAAATGAGGGAATAATATGTGTGAGGGTACCCCAGGAGAGTTCCAAATGTGTGTGGGTAGAAAATATATCCCACGGGGGTAAAATTGAAAAAAGTTGAAAAAATTTTTTTTTTTTGAACTTAGTAATTTTTCCGGTGTTTATCAGACTTTCAGATAGGGGAAATGTCAGCAAGCGTTCCGATTTCAGTTCCAGAACGATTCTCTGGATGAGTCCTTGATATTTCGTCGTTTTCAGGCAATTTTCTGGATTTTTGAAAATTTCACTTTTTGGGAAAATATCCACTAAATGAGGGAATAATATGTGTGAGGGTACCCCAGGAGAGTTCCAAATGTGTGTGGGTAGAATATATATCCCACAGGGGTAAAATTGAAAAAAGTTTAAAAAATTTTTTTTTGGACTTAGTCATTTTTCCGGCGTTTATCAGACTTTCAGATAGGGAAAATGTCAGTGAGCGTTCCGATTTCAGTTCCAGAGCGATTCGCCCACTGAGTCCTTGATATTTAGTCGTTTTCAGCCAATATTTTGGATTTTTGAAAATGTCACTTTTTTGTGAAAATATCCACTAAATGAGGGAATAATATGTGTGAGGGTACCCCAGGAGAGTTCCAAATGTGTGTGGGTAGAATAAATATCCCACGGCGGTAAAATTGAAAAAAGGTGAAATTTTTTTTTTTTGGACTTAGTCATTTTTCCGGCCTTTATCAGACTTTCAGATAGGGCAAATGTCAGTGAGCGTTCCGATTTCAGTACCAGAGCGATTCGCCCAATGAGTCCTTGATATTTAGTCGTTTTCAGCCAATATTTTGGATTTTTGAAAATGTCACTTTTTTGTGAAAATATCCACTAAATGAGGGAATAATATGTGTGAGGGTACCCCAGGAGAGTTCCAAATGTGTGTGGGTAGAATAAATATCCCACGGGGGTAAAATTGAAAAGAGGTGAAAAATTTTTTTTTTGGACTTAGTCATTTTTCCGGTGTTTATCAGACTTTCAGATAGGGCAAATGTCAGTGAGCATTCCGATCTCAGTTCCAGAGCGATTCGCCCAATGAGTGCTTGATATTTAGTCGTTTTCAGCCAATTTTCTTGATTTTTGAAAATTTCACTTTTTTGTGAAAATATACACTAAATGAGGGAATAATATGTGTGAGGGTACCCCAGGAGAGTTCTAAATGTGTGTGGGTAGAATACATATACCACGGGAGTAAAATTGAAAAAAGTTGAAAACATTTTTTTTTTACTTAGTCATTTTTCCGTCGTTTATCAGACTTTCAGATACGGCAAATGTCAGTGAGCATTCCGATTTCAGTTCCACAGCGATTCGCCCAATGAGTCCTTGATATTTAGTCATTTTCAGCCAATTTTCTGGATTTTTGAAAATTTCACTTTTTTGTGAAAATATCCACTAAATGAGGGAATAATATGTGTGAGGGTACCCCAGGAGAGTTCCAAATGTGTGTGGGTAGAATAAATATCCCACGGGGGTAAAATTGAAAAAAGGTGAAAAATTATTTTTTTTGGACTTAGTCATTTTTCCGCCGTTTATCAGACTTTCAGATAGGGGAAATGTCAGTTAGCGTTTCGATTTCAGTTCCAGAGCGATTCGCTGGATGAGTCATTGATATTTCGTCGTTTTCAGCCAATTTTCTGGATTTTTGAAAATTTCTCTTTTTTGTGAAAATATCCACTAAATGAGGGAATAATATGTGTGAGGGTACCCCAGGAGAGTTCCAAATGTGTGTGGGTAGAATATATATCCCACGGAGGTAAAATTGAAAAAAGTTGAAAAATTTTTTTTTTTGGACTTAGTCATTTTTCCGCCGTTTATCTGACTTTCAGATAGGGGAAATGTCAGTGAGCGTTACGATTTCAGTTCCAGAGCAATTCGCCCAATGAGTCCTTGATATTTAGTCGTTTTCAGACAATTTTCTGGATTTTTGAAAATTTCACTTTTTTGTGAAAATATCCACTAAATGAGGGAATAATATGTGTGAGGGTACCCCAGGAGAGTTCCAAATGTGTGTGGGTAGAATATATATCCCACGGGGGTAAAATTGAAAAAAGTTTTAAAAAATTTTTTTTAGACTTAGTCATTTTTCCGGCGCTTATCAGACTTTCAGATAGGGCAAATGTCAGTGAGCATTCCGATTTCAGTTCCAGAGCGATTTGCCCAATGAGTCCTTGATATTTAGTCGTTTTCAGCCAATATTTTGGATTTTTGAAAATTTCACTTTTTTGTGAAAATATCCCCTAAATGAGGGAATAATATGTGTGAGGGTACCCCAGGAGAGTTCCAAATGTGTGTGGGTAGAATATATATCCCACGGGGGTAAAATTTAAAAAAGTTGAAAAAAATTTTTTTTTTGGACTTAGTCATTTTTCCGGCGTTTATCAGACTTTCAGATAGGGCAAATGTCAGTGAGCATTCCAATTTCAATTCCAGAGCGATTCGCCCAATGACTCCATGATATTTTTTCGTTGTCAAGCAATTTTCTGAATTTTTGAAAATTTCACTTTTTTGTGAAAATATCCACTAAATGAGGGAATAATATGTGTGAGGGTACCCCAGGAGAGTTCTAAATGTGTGTGGGTAGAATATATATCCCACGGGGGTAAAATTGAAAAAAGTTTTAAAAAATTTTTTTTAGACTTAGTCATTTTTCCGGCGTTTATCAGACTTTCAGATAGGGGAAATGTCAGTGAGCATTCTGATTTCAGTTCCAGAGCGATTCGCCCAATGAGTCCTTGATATCTAGTCGTTTTCAGCCAATATTTTGGATTTTTGAAAATTTCACTTTTTTGTGAAAATATCCACTAAATGAAGGAATAATATGTGTGAGGGTACCTCAGCAGAGTTAAAAATGTGTGTGGGTAGAATATATATCCCACGGGGGTAAAATTGAAAAAAGTTTTTTTTTGACTTAGTCATTTTTCCGGCGTTTATCAGACTTTCAGATAGGGCAAATGTCAGTGAGCATTCGGATTTCAGTTCCAGAGCGATTCGCCCAATGTGTCCTTGATATTTAGTCGTTTTCAGCCAATATTTTGGAATTTTGAAAATTTCACTTTTTTGTGAAAATATCCACTAAATGAGGGAATAATATGTGTGAGGGTACCCCTGGAGAGTTCCAAATGTGTATGGGTAGAATATACATCCCACGGGGGTAAAATTGAAAAAAGTTGAAAAATTTTTTTTTTGGACTTAGTCATTTTTCCGGCGTTTATCAGACTTTCAGATAGGGGAAATGTCAGTGAGCGTTCCGATTTCAGTTCTAGAGCGATTCGCTGGATGAGTCCCTGATATTTCGTCGTTTTCAGGCAATTATCTGAATTTTTGAAAATTTCACTTTTTTGTGAAAATATCCACTAAATGATGGAATAATATGTGTGAGGGTACCCCAGGAGAGTTCCAAATGTGTGTGGGTAGAATATATATCCCACGGGGGTAAAATTGAAAATAGTTAAAAAATTTATTTTTTTTGGACTTAGTTATTTTTCTGGCATTTATCAGACTTTCAAATAGGGGAAATGTCAGTGAGCGTTCCGAACTCAGTTCCAGAGCAATTCACCGGATGAGTACTTGATATTTTGTCATTTTTAGGCAATTTTCTGATATTTGGAAAATGTCACTTTTTTGTGAAAATATGAGGGTACCCCAGGAGAGTTCCAAATGTGTGTGGATAGAATATATATCCCACGGCGGTAAAATTGTAAAAAGTTGAAAAATTTTTTTTTTTGGACTTAGTCATTTTTTCGGCGTTTATCATACTTTCAGATAGGGCAAATGTCAGTGAGCGTTCCGATTTCAGTTCCAGAGCGATTCGCCCAATGAGTCCTTGATATTTCTTTGCTGTCAGGCAATATTTTAGATTTTTGAAAATTTCACTTTTTTGTGAAAATATCCACTAAATGAGGGAATAATATGTGTGAGGGTACCCCAGGAGAGTTCCAAATGTGTGTGGGTAGAATATATATCCCACGGGGGTAAAATTGAAAAAAGTTGAAAAGAATTTTTTTTTGGACTTAGTCATTTCTCCGATGTTTATCAGACTTTCAGATAGGGGAAATGTCAGTGAGCGTTCCGATTTCAGTTCCAGAGCGATTCGCCCAATGAGTCCTAGATATTTAGTCGTTTCAGCCAATATTTTGGATTTTTGAAAATTTCACTTTTTTGTGAAAATATCCACTAAATGAGGGAATAATATGTGTGAGGGTACCCCAGGAGAGTTCCAAATGTGTGCGGGTAGAATATATATCCCACTGG
The DNA here is from genome assembly GCF_046119375.1 of Phyllobates terribilis. NCBI lineage: Eukaryota > Metazoa > Chordata > Amphibia > Anura > Dendrobatidae > Phyllobates > Phyllobates terribilis. Next base: position 13,430,164 of record NW_027362775.1, on the reverse strand, counting down.
GGTAAAATTGAAAAAAGTTGAAAACATTTTTTTTTTGGACTTAGTCATTTTTCCAGCGTTTATCAGACTTTCAGATAGGGAGTAAGCTAGGGAGTGAGTGATCCGATTTCAGTTCCAGAGCGATTCGCCCAATGAGTCCTTGATATTTAGTCGTTTGCAGCCAATTTTCTGGATTTTTGAAAATTTCACTTTTTTGTGAAAATATCCACTAAATGATGGAATAATATGTGTGAGGGTACCCCAGGAGACTTCCAAATGTGTGTGGGTAGAATCCCACAGGGTTAAAATTGAAAAAAGTTTTAAAAAAATTTTTTTTTGGACTTAGTCATTTTTCCGGCGTTTATCAGACTTTCAGATAGGGGAAATGTCAGTGAGCATTCCGATTTCAGTTCCAGAGCGATTCGCCCAATGAGTCCTTGATATTTAGTCATTTTCAGCCAATTTTCGGGATTTTTTAAAATTTCACTTTTTTGTGAAAAGATCCACTAAGTGAGGGAATAATATGTGTGAGGGTACCCCAGGAGAGTTCCAAATGTGTGTGGGTAGAATATATATTCCACGGGGGTAAAATTGAAAAAACTTGAAAAAATTTTTTTTCTGGACTTAGTCATTTTTTCGGCGTTTATCAGACTTTCAGATAGGAAGTGAGCGTTCCGATTTCAATTCCAGAGCGATTCGCCCAATGAGTCCTTGATATTTAGTCATTTTCAGCCAATTTTCTGGATTTTTGAAAATTTCACTTTTTTGTGAAAATATCCACTAAATGAGGGAATAATATGTGTGAGGGTACCCCAGGATAGTTCCAAATGTGTGTAGATAGCATATATATCCCACGGCGGTAAAATTGAAAAAAGTTGAAAAAATTTTTTTTTTGGACTTAGTCTTTTTTTCGGTGTTTATCATACTTTCAGATAGGGCAAATGTCAGTGAGCGTTCCGATTTCAGTTCCAGAGCGATTCGCCCAATGAGTCATAAGATATTTCATTGTTTTCAGGCAATTTTCTGGATTTTTGAAAATTTCACTTTTTTTGTGAAAATATCCACTAAATGAAGGAATAATACGTGTGAGGGTACCCCAGGAGAGTTCCAAACGTGCGTGGGTAGAATATATATCCCACGGGGGTAAAATTGAAAAAAGTTGAAAAATTTTTTTTTTTGGACTTAAGTATTTTTCCGGTGTTTATCAGACTTTCAGATAGGGGAAATGTCAGTGAGCGTTCCGATTTCAGTTCCAGAGCGATTCGCCCAATGATTCATTGATATTTCATCGTTTTCAGGCAATTTTCTGGATTTTTGAAAATTTCACTTTTTTGTGAAAATATCCACTAAATGAGGGAATAATATGTGTGAGGGTACTCCAGGAGAGTTCCAATTGTGTGTGGGTAGAATATATATCCCGCGGGGGTAAAATTGAAAAAATTTGAAATTTTTTTTTTTCTGGACTTAGTCATTTTTTTCGGCGTTTATCAGACTTTCAGATAGGAAGAGAGCGTTCCGATTTCAGTTCCAGAGCGATTCGCCCAATAAGTCCTTGATATTTCATCTTTTTCAGGCAATTTTCTGGATTTTTGAAAATTTCACTTTTTTGTGAAAATATCCACTAAATGAGGGAGTAATATGTGTGAGGGTACCCCAGGAGAGTTCCAAATGTGTGTTGGTAGAATAGATATCCCACAGGGTTAAAATTGAAAAAAGTTGAAAAAAATTTTTTTTTGGACTTAGTCATTTTTCCGGCGTTTATCAGACTTTGAGATAGGGCAAATGTCAGTGAGCATTCCGATTTCAGTTCCAGAGCGATTCGCCCAATGAGTCCTTGATATTTAGTCATTTTCAGCCAATTTTCTGGATTTTTGAAAATTTCACTTTTTTGTGAAAATATCCACTAAATAAGGGAATAATATGTGTGAGGGTACCCCAGGAGAGTTCCAAATGTGTGTGGGTAGAATATATATCCCATGGGGTAAAATTGAAAAAAGTTGAAAAAAAATTTTTTTTGGACTTAGTCATTTTTCCAGCGTTTATCAGACTTTCAGATAGGGAAAATGTCACTGAGCAATCCGATTTCAGTTCCAGAGTGGATCGCACAATGAGTCCTTGATATTTAGTTGTTTTCAGCCAATTTTCTGGATTTTTGAAAATTTCACTTTTTTTGTGAAAATATCCACTAAATGAGGGAAGAATATGTGTGAGGGTACCCCAGGAGAGTTCCAAATGTTTGTCGGTAGAATATATATCCCACAAGGTAAAATTGCAAAAAGTTGAAAAAATTTTTTTTTTGGACTTAGTCATTTTTTTGGCGTTTATCAGACTTTCAGATAGGGAAAATGTCAGTGAGCATTCCGATTTCAGTTCCAGAGTGGATCGCACAATGAGTCCTTGATATTTTGTCGTTTTCAGCCAATTTTCTGGATTTTTGAAAATTTTAATTTTTTGTGAAAATATCCACTAAATGAGGGAATAATATGTGTGAGGGTACCCCAGGAGAGTTCCAAATGTGTGTGGGTAGAATATATATCCCACGGGGTAAAATTGAAAAAAGTTGAAAACATTTTTTTTTTGCACTTAGTCATTTTTCCGGCGTTTATCAGACTTTCAGATAGGGAAAATGTCACTGAGCAATCCGATTTCAGTTCCAGAGTGGATCGCACAATGAGTCCTTGATATTTTGTCGTTTTCAGCCAATTTTCTGGATTTTTGAAAATTTTAATTTTTTGCGAAAATATCCACTAAATGAGGGAATAATATGTGTGAGGGTACCCCAGGAGAGTTCTGTGTGAGGGTACCCCAGGAGAGTTCCAAATGTGTGTGGGTAGAATATATATCCCACGGGGTAAAATTGAAAAAAGTTTACAAAAATTTTTTTTTGGACTAGGTCATTTTTCCGGCGTTTATCAGACTTTCAGATAGGGGAAATGTCAGTGAGCGTTCCGATTTCAGTTCCAGAGCGGATCGCACAATTAGTCCTTGATATTTAGTCGTTTTCAGCCAACTTTCTGGATTTTGGAAAATTTTAATTTTTTGTGAAAATATCCACTAAATGAGGGAATAATATGTGTGAGGGTACCCCAGGAGAGTTCCAAATGTGTGTGGGTAGAATATATATCCCACGGGGGTAAAATTGAAAAAAGTTGAAAAAATTTTTTTTTTGGACTTAGTCATTTTTTCGTCGTTTATCAGACTTTCAGATAGGGAAAATGTCAGTGAGCGTTCCGATTTCAGTTCCAGAGTGGATCGCACATTGAGTCCTTGATATTTTGTCGTTTTCAGCCAATTTTCTGGATTTTTGAAAAATTTAATTTTTTGTGAAAATATCCACTAAATGAGGGAATAATATGTGTGAGGGTACCCCAGGAGAGTTCCAAATGTGTGTGGGTAGAATATATATCCCACGGGGCAAAATTGAAAAAAGTTGAAAAAAAATTTTTTTTGGACTTAGTCATTTTTCCGGCGTTTATCAGACTTTCAGATAGGGGAAATGTCAGTGAGCGTTCCGATTTCAGGTTTAGAGCGGATCGCCGAAGTAGTCCTTGATATTTAGTTGTTTTCAGCCAATTTTCTGGATTTTTGAAAATTTCACTTTTTTTGTGAAAATATCCACTAAATGAGGGAATAATATGTGTGAGGGTACCCCAGGAGAGTTCCAAATGTTTGTCGGTAGAATATATATCCCACAAGGTAAAATTGGAAAAAGTTGAAAAAATTTTTTTTTTGGACTTAGTCATTTTTTTGGCGTTTATCAGACTTTCAGATAGGGAAAATGTCAGTGAGCATTCCGATTTCAGTTCCAGAGTGGATCGCACAATGAGTCCTTGATATTTTGTCGTTTTCAGCCAATTTTCTGGATTTTTGAAAATTTTAATTTTTTGTGAAAATATCCACTAAATGAGGGAATAATATGTGTGAGGGTACCCAGTAGAGTTCCAAATGTGTGTGGGTAGAATATATATCTCACGGGGGTAAAATTGAAAAAAGTTGAAAAAATTTTTTTTAGGGACTTAGTCATTTTTCCGGCGTTTATCAGACTTTCAGATAGGGCAAATGTCAGTGAGCGTTCCGATTTCAGTTCCAGAGCTATTCGCCCAATGAGTCCTTGATATTTAGTCGTTTTCAGCCAATATTTTGGATTTTTGAAAATTTCACTTTTTTGTGAAAATATCCACTAAATGAGGGAATAATATGTGTGAGGGTACCCCAGGAGAGTTCCAAATGTGTGTGGGTAGAATATATATCCCACGGGGGTAAAATTGAAAAAAGTTGAAAAAATTTTTTTTTCTGGACTTAGTCATTTCTCCGGCATTTATCAGAATTTCAGATAGCGGAAATGTCAGTGAGCATTCAAATTTCAGTTCCAGAGCGATTCGCCCAATGAGTCCTTGATATTTAGTCGTTTTCAGCCAATTTTCTGGATTTTTGAAAATTTTACTTTTTTGTTAAAATATCCACTAAATGAGGGAATAATATGTATGAGGGTACCCCAGGAGAGTTCCAAATGTGTGTGGGTAGAATAAATATCCCACGGGGGTAAAATTGAAAAAAGTTTAAAAAAATTTTTTTTTGGAATTAGTCATTTTTCCGGCGTTTATCAGAGCTTCAGATAGGGGAAATGTCAGTGAGCATTCCGATTTCAGTTCCAGAGCGATTCGCCCAATGAGTCCTTGATATTAAGTCATTTTCAGCCAATATTTTGGATTTTTGAAAATTTCACTTTTTTGTGAAAATATCCACTAAATGAGGGAATAATATGTGTGAGGGTACCCCAGGAGAGTTCCAAATGTGTGTGGGTAGAATATATATCCCACGGGGGTAAAATTGAAAAAAGCTGAAAAAAAATTTTTTTTGGACTTAGTCATTTTTCCGGCGTTTATCACACTTTCAGATAGGGAGTAAGCTAGGGAGTGAGCGTTCCGATTTCAGTTCCAGAGCGATTCGCACAATGAGTCCTTGATATTTAGTAGTTTTCAGCCAATTTTCTGGATTTTTGGAAATTTCACTTTTTTGTGAAAATATCCACTAAATGAGGGAATAATATGTGTGAGGGTACCCAAGCAGAGTTCCAAATGTGTGTGGGTAGAATATATATCACACGGTGTAAAATTGAAAAAAGTTTAAAAAATTTTTTTTGGGGAATTAGTCATTTTTCCGGCGTTTATCAGACTTTCAGATAGGGCAAATGTTAGTGAGCGTTCCGATTTCAGTATTTCAGTTCCAGAGCAATTCGCCCAATGAGTCCTTGATATTTCGTCGTTGTCAGGCAATTTTCTGAATTTTTGAAAATTTCACTTTTTTGTGAAAATATCCACTAAATGAGGGAATAATATGTGTGATGGTATCCCAGGAGAGTTCCAAATGTGTTTGGGTACAATATATATCCCACGGGGGTAAATTTGAAAAAAGTTGAAAAAAAATTTTGTTTGGATTTAGCATTTTTTTCGGCGTTTATCAGACTTTCAGATAGGGCAAATGTGAGTGAGCGTTCCAATTTCAGTTCCAGAGCGATTCACCCAATGAGTCCTTGATATTTAGTCGTTTTCAGCCAATTTTCTGGATTTTTGAAAATTTTACTTTCTTCTGAAAATATCCATTAAATGAGGGAATAATATGTGTGAGGGTACCCCAGGAGAGTTCCAAATGTTTGTGGGTAGAATATATATCACACGGGGAAAAATTGAAAAAAGTTTAAAAATATTTTTTTTGGGACTTAGTCATTTTTCCGGCGTTTATCAGACTTTCAGATAGGGGAAATGTCAGTGAGCGTTCCGATTTCAGTTCCAGAGCGGATCGCACAAATGGTCCTTGATATTTAGTCATTTTCAGCCAATTTTCTGGATTTTTAAAAAATTTTTTTTTTTGTGAAAATATCCACTAAATGAGGGAATAATATGTGTGAGGTTACCTCAGGAGAGTTCCAAATGTGTGTGGGTAGAATATATATCCCACGGGGGTAAAGTTGAAAAAAGTTGAAAAATTTTTTTTTTTTACACTTAGTCATTTTTTCGGCGTTTATTAGACTTTCAGATAGGGGAAATGTCAGTGAGCATTCCGATTTCAGTTCCAGAGCGATTCGTCCAATGAGTCCTTGATATTTTGTCGTTTTCAGCCAATATTTTGGATTTTTGAAAATTTCACTTTTTTGTTAAAACATCCACTAAATGAGGGAATAATATGTGTGAGGGTACGCCAGGAGAGATCCAAATGTGTGTGGGTAGAATATATATCCCACGGGGGTAAAATTGAAAAAAGTTGAAAAAAATTTTTTTTTTGACTTAGTGATTTCTCCGGCATTTATCAGACTTTCAGATAGGGTAAATGTCAGTGAGCATTCCGATTTCAGTTCCAGAGCGATTCGCACAATGAGTCCTTGATATTTAGTCGTTTTCAGCCAATTTTCTGGATTTTTGGAAATTTCACTTTTTTGTGAAAATATCCACTAAATGAGGGAATAATATGTGTGAGGGTACCCAAGGAGAGTTCCAAATGTGTGTGGGTAGAATATATATCACACGGGGTAAAATTGAAAAAAGTTTAAAAAATTTTTTGGGGGGAATTAGTCATTTTTCCGGCGTTTATCAGACTTTCAGATAGGGCAAATGTCAGTGAGCGTTCCGACTTCAGTTCCACAGCGATTCGCCCAATGAGTCCTTGATATTTAGTCATTTTCAGCCAATTTTCTGGATTTTTGAAAATTTCACTTTTTTGTGAAAATATTCACTAAATGAGGGAATAATATGTGTGAGGGTACCCCAGGAGAGTTCCAAATGTGTGTGGGTAGAATATATATCACACGGGGGTAAAATTGAAAAAAGTTGAAAAAATTTTTTTTTGGACTTAGTCATTTTTCCGGCGTTTATCATACTTTCAGATAGGGGAAATGTCAGTGAGTGTTCCGATTTCAGTTCCAGAGTGATTCACCCAATGAGTCCTTGATATTCAGTCGTTTTCAGCCAATATTTTGGATTTTTGAAAATTTCACTTTTTTTGTGAAAATATCCACTAAATAAGGGAATAATATGTGTGAGGGTACCCCAGGAGAGTTCCAAATGTGTGTGGGTAGAATATATATCCCACGGGGTAAATTTGAAAAAAGTGTAAAAAAAATTTTGTTTGGATTTAGCATTTTTTTCGGCGTTTATCAGACTTTCAGATAGGGGAAATGTCTGTGAGCGTTCCGATTTCAGTTCCAGAGCGATTCGCCCAATGAGTCCTTGATATTTAGTCGTTTTCAGCCAATTTTCTTGATTTTTGAAAATTTCACTTTTTTGTGAAAATATCCACTAAATGAGGGAATAATATGTGTGAGGGTACCCCATGAGAGTTCCTAATGTGTGTGGGTAGAATATATATCCCGCAGGGTTAAAATTGAAAAAAGCTGAAAAAATTTTTTTTTTTGCACTTAGTCATTTTTCCGTGGGTTTATCAGACTTTCAGATAGGGCAAATGTGAGTGAGCGTTCCAATTTCAGTTCCAGAGCGATTCACCCAATGAGTCCTTGATATTTAGTCATTTTCAGCCAATTTTATGGATTTTTGAAAATTTCACTTTTTTGTGAAAATATCCACTAAATGAGGGAATAATATGTGTGAGGGTACCCCAGGAGCGTTCCAAATGTGTGTGGGTAGAATATATATCCCACAGGATTAAAATTGAAAAAAGTTGAAAAAAATTTTTTTTTTGGACTTAGTCATTTTTCCGGCGTATACAATACTTTCAGATAGGGAGTAAGCTAGGGAGTGAGCGTTCCGATTTCAGTTCCAGAGCGATTCGCCCAATGAGTCCTTGATATTTCGTCGTTGTCAGGCAATTTTCAGAATTTTTGAAAATTTCACTTTTTTGTGAAAATATCCACTAAATGAGGGAATAACATCTGTGAGGGTACCCCAGGAGAGTTCCAAATGTGTGTGGGAAGAATATATATCCCACGGGGGTAAAATTGAAAAAAGTTGAAAAAAATTTTTGTGTGGATTTAGTATTTTTTTCTGCGTTTTTCAGACTTTCAGATAGGGAAAATGTCAGTGAGCGTTCCGATTTCAGTTCCAGAGTGGATTGCACAATGAGTCCTTGATATTTTGTCGTTTTCAGCCAATTTTCTGGATTTTTGAAAATTTAAATTTTTTGTGAAAATATCCACTAAATGAGGGAATAATTTGTGTGAGGGTACCCCAGGAGAGTTCCAAATGTGTGTGGGTAGAATATATATCCCACGGGGTAAAATTGAAAAAAGTTGAAAAAAAATTTTTTTTGGAATTAGTCATTTTTCCGGCGTTTATCAGAGTTTCAGATAGGGGAAATGTCAGTGAGCGTTCCGATTTCAGTTCCAGAGCGATTCACCCAATGAGTCCTTGATATTTAGTCGTTTTCAGCCAATTTTCTGGATTTTTGAAAATGTTACTTTTTTCTGAAAATATCCACTAAATGAGGGAATAATTTGTGTGAGGGTACCCCAGGAGAGTTTCAAATGTTTGTGGGTAGAATATATATCACAAGGGGTAAAATTGAAAAAAGTTGAAAAAATTTTTTTTTGGGACTTAGTCATTTTTCCGGCGTTTATCAGACTTTCAGATAGGGCAAATGTCAGTGAGCGTTCCGATTTCAGTTCCAGAGCGATTCACCCAATGAGTCCTTGATATTTAGTCGTTTTCAGCCAATTTTTTGAATTTTTGAAAACTTTACTTTTTTGTGAAAATGTCCACTAAATGAGGGAATAATATGTGTGAGGGTACCCCAGGAGAGTTCCAAATGTGTGTGGGTAGAATATATATCCCACGGGGGTAAAATTGAAAAAAGTTGAAAAAATTTGTTTTTTGGAATTAGTCATTTTTCCGGAGTTTATCAGAGTTTCAGATAGGGGAAATGTCAGTGAGCGTTCCGATTTCAGTTCCAGAGCGATTCACCCAATGAGTCCTTGATATTTAGTCGTTTTCAGCCAATTTTCTGGATTTTTGAAAATTTTACTTTTTTGTGAAAATATCCACTAAATGAGGGAATAATATGTGTGAGGGTACCCCAGGAGAGTTCCAAATGTTTGTGGGTAGAATATATATCACACGGGGAAAAATTGAAAAAAGTTTAAAAAAAATTTTTTTGGGACTTAGTCATTTTTCCGGCGTTTATCAGACTTTCAGATAGGGCAAATGTCAGTGAGCGTTCCGATTTCAGTTCCAGAGCTATTCGCCCATTGAGTCCTTGATATTTAGTCGTTTTCAGCCAATATTTTGGATTTTTGAAAATTTCACTTTTTTGTGAAAATATCCACTAAATGAGGGAATAATATGTGTCAGGGTACCCCAGGAGAGTACCAAATGTGTGTGGGTAGAATATATATCCCACGGGGGTAAAATTGAAAAAAGTTGAAAAAAATTTTTTTTCTGGACTTAGTCATTTCTCCGGCATTTATCAGACTTTCAGATAGCGGAAATGTCAGTGAGCATTCAAATTTCAGTTCCAGAGCGATTCGCCCAATGAGTCCTTGATATTTAGTCGTTTTCAGCCAATTTTCTGGATTTTTGAAAATTTTACTTTTTTGTTAAAATATCCACTAAATGAGGGAATAATATGTATGAGGGTACCCCAGGAGAGTTCCAAATGTGTGTGGGTAGAATAAATATCCCACGGGGGTAAAATTGAAAAAAGTTGAAAAAAAATTTTTTTTGGAATTAGTCATTTTTCCGGCGTTTATCAGAGTTTCAGATAGGGGAAATGTCAGTGAGCATTCCGATTTCAGTTCCAGAGCGATTCGCCCAATGAGTCCTTGATATTAAGTCATTTTCAGCCAATATTTTGGATTTTTGAAAATTTCACTTTTTTGTGAAAATATCCACTAAATGAGGGAATAACATGTGTGAGGGTACCCCAGGAGAGTTCCAAATGTGTGTGGGTAGAATATATACCCCACGGGGGTAAAATTGAAAAAAGTTGAAAAAAAATTTTTTTTGGACTTAGTCATTTTTCCGGCGTTTATCACACTTTCAGATAGGGAGTAAGCTAGGGAGTGAGCGTTCCGATTTCAGTTCCAGAGCGATTCGCACAATGAGTCCTTGATATTTAGTCGTTTTCAGCCAATTTTCTGGATTTTTGGAAATTTCACTTTTTTGTGAAAATATCCACTAAATGAGGGAATAATATGTGTGAGGGTACCCAAGCAGAGTTCCAAATGTGTGTGGGTAGAATATATATCACACGGGGTAAAATTGAAAAAAGTTTAAAAAATTTTTTTTGGGGAATTAGTCATTTTTCCGGCGTTTATCAGACTTTCAGATAGGGCAAATGTTAGTGAGCGTTCCGATTTCAGTATTTCAGTTCCAGAGCAATTCGCCCAATGAGTCCTTGATATTTCGTCGTTGTCAGGCAATTTTCTGAATTTTTGAAAATTTCACTTTTTTGTGAAAAAATCCACTAAATGAGGGAATAATATGTGTGATGGTATCCCAGGAGAGTTCCAAATGTGTTTGGGTAGAATATATATCCCACGGGGGTAAATTTGAAAAAAGTTGAAAAAAAATTTTGTTTGGATTTAGCATTTTTTTTGGCGTTTATCAGACTTTCAGATAGGGCAAATGTGAGTGAGCGTTCCAATTTCAGTTCCAGAGCGATTCACCCAATGAGTCCTTGATATTAAGTCGTTTTCAGCCAATTTTCTGGATTTTTGAAAATTTTACTTTTTTCTGAAAATATCCATTAAATGAGGGAATAATATGTGTGAGGGTACCCCAGGAGAGTTCCAAATGTTTGTGGGTAGAATATATATCACACGGGGAAAAATTGAAAAAATTTTTAAAAAATTTTTTTTGGGACTTAGTCATTTTTCCGGCGTTTATCAGACTTTCAGATAGGGGAAATGTCAGTGAGCGTTCCGATTTCAGTTCCAGAGTTATTCGCCCAATGAGTCCTTGATATTTAGTCGTTTTCAGCCAATATTTTGGATTTTTGAAAATTTCACTTTTTTGTGAAAATATCCACTAAATGAGGGAATAATATGTGTGAGGGTACCCCAGGAGAGTTCCAAATGTGTGTGGGTAGAATATATATCCCACAGGGGTAAAAATGAAAAAAGTTGAAAAAAATTTTTTTTCTGGACTTAGTCATTTCTCCGGCATTTATCAGACTTTCAGATAGCGGAAATGTCATTGAGCATTCAAATTTCAGTTCCAGAGCTATTCGCCCAATGAGTCCTTGATATTTATTCGTTTTCAGCCAATTTTCTGGATTTTTGAAAATTTTACTTTTTTGTGAAAATATCCACTAAATGAGGGAATAATATGTATGAGGGTACTCCAGGAGAGTTCCAAATGTGTGTGGGTAGAATAAATATCCCACGGGGGTAAAATTGAAAAAAGTTTAAAAAAATTTTTTTTTGGAATTAGTCATTTTTTCGGTGTTTATCAGAGTTTCAGATAGGGGAAATGTCAGTGAGCGTTCCGATTTCAGTTCCAGAGCGATTCACCCAATGAGTCCTTGATATTTAGTCGTTTTCAGCCAATTTTCTGGATTTTTGAAAATTTTACTTTTTTGTGAAAATATCCACTAAATGAGGGAATAATATGTGTGAGGGTACCCGAGGAGAGTTCCAAATGTGTGTTGGTAGAATATATATCCCACGGGGGTAAAATTGAAAAAAGTTGAAAAAATTTTGTTTGGACTTAGTCATTTTTTTCGGCGTTTATCAGACTTTCAGATAGGGGAAGTGTTAGTGAGCGTTCCGATTTCAGTATTTCAGTTCCAGAGCAATTCTCCCAATGAGTCCTTGATATTTCGTCGTTGTCAGGCAATTTTCTGAATTTTTGAAAATTTCACTTTTTTTGTGAAAATATCCACTAAATGAGGGAATAACATGTGTGAGGGTACCCCAGGAGAGTTCCAAATGTGTGTGGGTAGAATATATATCCCACGGGGGTCAAATTGAAAAAAGTTGAAAAAAAATTTTTTTTGGACTTAGTGATTTTTCCGGCGTTTATCATACTTTCAGATAGGGAGTAAGCTAGGGAGTGACCGTTCCGATTTCAGTTCCAGAGCGATTCTCCCAATGAGTCCTTGATATTTCGTCGTTGTCAGGCAATTTTCTGAATTTTTGAAAATTTCACTTTTTTGTGAAAATATCCACTAAATGAGGGAATAATATCTGTGAGGGTACCCCAGGAGAGTTCCAAATGGTTGTGGGTAGAATATATATCCTACGGGGGTAAAATTGAAAAAAGTTGAAAAAAATTTTTGTGTGGATTTAGTATTTTTTTCTGCGTTTTTCAGACTTTCAGATAGGGAAAATGTCAGTGAGTGTTCCGATTTCAGTTCCAGAGTGGATCGCACAATGAGTCCTTGATATTTTGTCGTTTTCAGCCAATTTTCTGGATTTTTGAAAATTTTAATTTTTTGTGAAAATATCCACTAAATGAGGGAATAATATGTGTGAGGGTACCCCAGGAGAGTTCCAAATGTGTGTGGGTAGAATATATATCCCACGGGGTAAAATTGAAAAAAGTTGAAAAAAATTTTTTTTTGGACTTAGTCATTTTTCCGGCATTTATCATACTTTCAGATAGGGCAAATGTGAGTGAGCATTCCAATTTCAGTCCCAGAGCGATTCACCCAATGAGTCCTTGATATTTAGTCATTTTCAGCCAATTTTCTGGATTTTTGAAAATTTCACTTTTTTGTGAAAATATCCACTAAATGAGGGAATAATATGTGTGAGGGTACCCCAGGAGAGTTCCAAATGTTTGTGGGTAAAATATATATCCCACAGGATTAAAATTGAAAAAAAATTTTTTTTTGGACTTAGTCATTTTTCCGGCGTTTATCAGACTTTCAGATAGGGGAAATGTCAGTGAGCGTTCCGATTTCAGTTCCAGAGCGGATCGCACAAATGGTCCTTGATATTTAGTCGTTTTCAGCCAATTTTCTGGATTTTTAAAAATTTTTTTTTTTTGTGAAAATATCCACTAAATGAGGGAATAATATGTGTGAGGTTAACTCAGGAGAGTTCCAAATGTGTGTGGGTAGAATATATATCCCACGGGGGTAAAGTTGAAAAAAGTTGAAAAATTTTTTTTTTTTACACTTAGTCATTTTTCCGGCGTTTATTAGACTTTCAGATAGGGGAAATGTCAGTGAGCATTCCGATTTCAGTTCCAGAGCGATTCGTCCAATGAGTCCTTGATATTTTGTCGTTTTCAGCCAATATTTTGGATTTTTGAAAATTTCACTTTTTTGTTAAAACATCCACTAAATGAGGGAATAATATGTGTGAGGGTACGCCAGGAGAGATCCAAATGTGTGTGGGTAGAATATATATCCCACGGGGGTAAAATTGAAAAAAGTTGAAAAAAATTTTTTTTTTGACTTAGTGATTTCTCCGGCATTTATCAGACTTTCAGATAGGGCAAATGTCAGTGAGTGTTCCGATTTCAGTTCCAGAGTGATTCACCCAATGAGTCCTTGATATTCAGTCGTTTTCAGCCAATATTTTGGATTTTTGAAAATTTCACTTTTTTTGTGAAAATATCCACTAAATAAGGGAATAATATGTGTGAGGGTACCCCAGGAGAGTTCCAAATGTGTGTGGGTAGAATATATATCCCACGGGGTAAATTTGAAAAAAGTTTAAAAAAAATTTTGTTTGGATTTAGCATTTTTTTCGGCGTTTATCAGACTTTCAGATAGGGGAAATGTCTGTGAGCGTTCCGATTTCAGTTCCAGAGCGATTCGCCCAATGAGTCCTTGATATTTAGTCGTTTTCAGCCAATTTTCTTGATTTTTGAAAATTTCACTTTTTTGTGAAAATATCCACTAAATGATGGAATAATATGTGTGAGGGTACCCCATGAGAGTTCCTAATGTGTGTGGGTAGAATATATATCCCGCAGGGTTAAAATTGAAAAAAGCTGAAAAAATTTTTTTTTTTTTGCACTTAGTCATTTTTCTGTGGGTTTATCAGACTTTCAGATAGGGCAAATGTGAGTGAGCGTTCCAATTTCAGTTCCAGAGCGATTCACCCAATGAGTCCTTGATATTTAGTCATTTTCAGCCAATTTTATGGATTTTTGAAAATTTCACTTTTTTGTGAAAATATCCACTAAATGAGGGAATAATATGTGTGAGGGTACCCCAGGAGCGTTCCAAATGTGTGTGGGTAGAATATATATCCCACAGGATTAAAATTGAAAAAAGTTGAAAAAAATTTTTTTTTTGGACTTAGTCATTTTTCCGGCGTGTACAATACTTTCAGATAGGGAGTAAGCTAGGGAGTGAGCGTTCTGATTTCAGTTCCAGAGCGATTCGCCCAATGAGTCCTTGATATTTCGTCGTTGTCAGGCAATTTTCAGAATTTTTGAAAATTTCACTTTTTTGTGAAAATATCCACTAAATGAGGGAATAACATCTGTGAGGGTACCCCAGGAGAGTTCCAAATGTGTGTGGGAAGAATATATATCCCACGGGGGTAAAATTGAAAAAAGTTGAAAAAAATTTTTGTGTGGATTTAGTATTTTTTTCTGCGTTTTTCAGACTTTCAGATAGGGGAAATATCACTGAGCGTTCCGAATTCAGTTCCAGAGTGGATCGCACAATGAGTCCTTGATATTTTGTCGTTTTCAGCCAATTTTCTGGATTTTTGAAAATTTTAATTTTTTGTGAAAATATCCACTAAATGAGGGAATAATATGTGTGAGGGTACCCCAGGAGAGTTCCAAATGTGTGTGGGTAGAATATATATCCCACGGGGTAAAATTGAAAAAAGTTGAAAAAAATTTTTTTTGGGAATTAGTCATTTTTCCGGCGTTTATCAGAGTTTCAGATAGGGGAAATGTCAGTGAGCGTTCCGATTTCAGTTCCAGAGCGATTCACCCAATGAGTCCTTGATATTTAGTCGTTTTCAGCCAATTTTCTGGATTTTTGAAAATGTTACTTTTTTCTGAAAATATCCACTAAATGAGGGAATAATATGTGTGAGGGTACCCCAGGAGAGTTCCAAATGTGTGTGGGTAGAATATATATCCCACGGGGGTAAAATTGAAAAAAGTTGAAAAAAAATATTTTTTGAATTAGTCATTTTTCCGGCGTTTATCAGTTTCAGATAGGGGAAATGTCAATGAGCGTTCCAATTTCAGTTCCAGAGCGATTCACCCAATGAGTCCTTGATATTTAGTCGTTTTCAGCCAATTTTCTGGATTTTTGAAAATTTTACTTTTTTGTGAAAATATCCACTAAATGAGGGAATAATATGTGTGAGGGTACCCCAGGAGAGTTCCAAATGTGTGTGGGTAGAATAAATATCCCACGGGGGTAAAATTGAAAAAAGTTTTAAAAATTTTTTTTTTGGAATTAGTCATTTTTCCGGAGTTTATCAGAGTTTCAGATAGGGGAAATGTCAGTGAGCGTTCCGATTTCAGTTCCAGAGCGATTCACCCAATGAGTCCTTGATATTTAGTCGTTTTCAGCCAATTTTCTGGATTTTTGAAAATTTCACTTTTTTGTGAAAATATCCACTAAATGATGGAATAATATGTGTGAGGGTACCCCATGAGAGTTCCTAATGTGTGTGGGTAGAATATATATCCCGCAGGGTTAAAATTGAAAAAAGCTGAAAAAATTTTTTTTTTTTTGCACTTAGTCATTTTTCCGTGGGTTTATCAGACTTTCAGATAGGGCAAATGTGAGTGAGCGTTCCAATTTCAGTTCCAGAGCGATTCACCCAATGAGTCCTTGATATTTAGTCATTTTCAGCCAATTTTATGGATTTTTGAAAATTTCACTTTTTTGTGAAAATATCCACTAAATGAGGGAATAATATGTGTGAGGGTACCCCAGGAGCGTTCCAAATGTGTGTGGGTAGAATATATATCCCACAGGATTAAAATTGAAAAAAGTTGAAAAAAATTTTTTTTTTGGACTTAGTCATTTTTCCGGCGTGTACAATACTTTCAGATAGGGAGTAAGCTAGGGAGTGAGCGTTCTGATTTCAGTTCCAGAGCGATTCGCCCAATGAGTCCTTGATATTTCGTCGTTGTCAGGCAATTTTCAGAATTTTTGAAAATTTCACTTTTTTGTGAAAATATCCACTAAATGAGGGAATAACATCTGTGAGGGTACCCCAGGAGAGTTCCAAATGTGTGTGGGAAGAATATATATCCCACGGGGGTAAAATTGAAAAAAGTTGAAAAAAATTTTTGTGTGGATTTAGTATTTTTTTCTGCGTTTTTCAGACTTTCAGATAGGGGAAATATCACTGAGCGTTCCGAATTCAGTTCCAGAGTGGATCGCACAATGAGTCCTTGATATTTTGTCGTTTTCAGCCAATTTTCTGGATTTTTGAAAATTTTAATTTTTTGTGAAAATATCCACTAAATGAGGGAATAATATGTGTGAGGGTACCCCAGGAGAGTTCCAAATGTGTGTGGGTAGAATATATATCCCACGGGGTAAAATTGAAAAAAGTTGAAAAAAATTTTTTTGGGGAATTAGTCATTTTTCCGGCGTTTATCAGAGTTTCAGATAGGGGAAATGTCAGTGAGCGTTCCGATTTCAGTTCCAGAGCGATTCACCCAATGAGTCCTTGATATTTAGTCGTTTTCAGCCAATTTTCTGGATTTTTGAAAATGTTACTTTTTTCTGAAAATATCCACTAAATGATGGAATAATATGTGTGAGGGTACCCCAGGAGAGTTCCAAATGTGTGTGGGTAGAATATATATCCCACGGGGGTAAAATTGAAAAAAGTTGAAAAAAAATATTTTTTGAATTAGTCATTTTTCCGGCGTTTATCAGTTTCAGATAGGGGAAATGTCAATGAGCGTTCCAATTTCAGTTCCAGAGCGATTCACCCAATGAGTCCTTGATATTTAGTCGTTTTCAGCCAATTTTCTGGATTTTTGAAAATTTTACTTTTTTGTGAAAATATCCACTAAATGAGGGAATAATATGTGTGAGGGTACCCCAGGAGAGTTCCAAATGTGTGTGGGTAGAATAAATATCCCACGGGGGTAAAATTGAAAAAAGTTGAAAAAATTTTTTTTTTGGAATTAGTCATTTTTCCGGAGTTTATCAGAGTTTCAGATAGGGGAAATGTCAGTGAGCGTTCCGATTTCAGTTCCAGAGCGATTCACCCAATGAGTCCTTGATATTTAGTCGTTTTCAGCCAATTTTCTGGATTTTTGAAAATTTTACTTTTTTGTGAAAATATCCACTAAATGAGGGAATAATATGTGTGAGGGTACCCCAGGAGAGTTCCAAATGTGTGTTGGTAGAATATATATCCCACGGGGGTAAAATTGAAAAAAGTTGAAAAAATTTTGATTGGACTTAGTCATTTTTTTCGGCGTTTATCAGACTTTCAGATAGGGGAAATGTTAGTGAGCGTTCCGATTTCAGTTCCAGAGCGATTCACCCAATGAGTCCTTGATATTTAGTCGTTTTCAGCCAATTTTCTGGATTTTTGAAAATTTTACTTTTTTCTGAAAATATCCATTAAATGAGGGAATAATATGTGTGAGGGTACCCCAGGAGAGTTCCAAATGTGTGTGGGTAGAATATATATCCCACGGGGGTAAAATTGAAAAAAGTTGAAAAAATTTTTTTTTCTGGACTTAGTCATTTCTCCGGCATTTATCAGACTTTCAGATAGCAGAAATGTCAGTGAGCATTCAAATTTCAGTTCCAGAGTGATTCGCCCAATGAGTCCTTGATATTTAGTCGTTTTCAGCCAATTTTCTGGATTTTTGAAAATTTTACTTTTTTGTTAAAATATCCACTAAATGAGGGAATAATATGTATGAGGGTACCCCAGGAGAGTTCCAAATGTGTGTGGGTAGAATATATACCCCACGGGGGTAAAATTGAAAAAAGTTGAAAAAAAATTTTTTTTGGACTTAGTCATTTTTCCGGCGTTTATCACACTTTCAGATAGGGAGTAAGCTAGGGAGTGAGCGTTCCGATTTCAGTTCCAGAGCGATTCGCACAATGAGTCCTTGATATTTAGTCGTTTTCAGCCAATTTTCTGGATTTTTGGAAATTTCACTTTTTTGTGAAAATATCCACTAAATGAGGGAATAATATGTGTGAGGGTACCCAAGGAGAGTTCCAAATGTGTGTGGGTAGAATATATATCACACGGGGTAAAATTGAAAAAAGTTAAAAAAAAATTTTTTGGGGAATTAGTCATTTTTTCCGGCGTTTATCAGACTTTCAGATAGGGCAAATGTTAGTGAGCGTTCCGATTTCAGTATTTCAGTTCCAGAGCAATTCGCCCAATGAGTCCTTGATATTTCGTCGTTGTCAGGCAATTTTCTGAATTTTTGAAAATTTCACTTTTTTGTGAAAATATCCACTAAATGAGGGAATAATATGTGTGAGGGTATCCCAGGAGAGTTCCAAATGTGTTTGGGTAGAATATATATCCCACGGGGGTAAATTTGAAAAAAGTTGAAAAAAAATTTTGTTTGGATTTAGCATTTTTTTCGGCGTTTATCAGACTTTCAGATAGGGCAAATGTGAGTGAGCGTTCCAATTTCAGTTCCAGAGCGATTCACCCAATGAGTCCTTGATATTTAGTCATTTTCAGCCAATTTTCTGGATTTTTGAAAATTTAACTTTTTTGTGAAAATATCCACTAAATGAGGGAATAATATGTGTGAGGGAAACCCAGGAGAGTTCCAAACGTGTGTGGGTAAAATATATATCCCACGGGGGTAAATTTGAAAAAAGTTGAAAAAAAAATTTGTTTTGATTTAGCATTTTTTTCGGCGTTTATCAGACTTTCAGATAGGGGAAATGTCTGTGAGCGTTCCGATTTCAGTTCCAGAGCGATTCGCCCAATGAGTCATTGATATTTAGTCGTTTTCAGCCAATATTTTGGATTTTTGAAAGTTTCACTTTTTTGTGAAAATATCCACTAAATGAGGGAATAATATGTGTGGGGGTACCCCAGGAGAGTTCCAAATGTGTGTGGGTAGAATATATTTCCCACAGGATTAAAATTGAAAAAAGTTGAAAAAAAATTTTTTTTTGGACTTAGTCATTTTTCCGGCGTTCATCATACTTTCAGATAGGGAGTAAGCTAGGGAGTGAGTGTTCCGATTTCAGTTCCAGAGCGATTCGCCCAATGAGTCCTTGATATTTCGGCGTTGTCAGGCAATTTTTTGAATTTTTGAAAATTTCACTTTTTTGTGAAAATATCCACTAAATGAGGGAATAATATCTGTGAGGGTACCCCAGGAGAGTTCCAAATGTCTGTGGGTAGAATATATATCCCACGGGGGTAAAATTGAAAAAAGTTAAAAAAAATTTTGTTTGGATTTAGTATTTTTTTCTGCGTTTTTCAGACTTTCAGATAGGGGAAATGTCAGTGAGCGTTCCGATTTCAGTTCCAGAGCGATTTGCCCAATGAGTCCTTGATATTTAGTCATTTTCAGCCAATATTTTGGATTTTAGAAAATTTCACTTTTTTGTGAAAATATCCACTAAATGAGGGAATAATATGTGTGAGGGTACCCCATAAGAGTTCCAAATGCGTGTGGGTAGAATATATATCCCACAGGGTTAATATTGAAAAAAGTTGGAAAAAAATTTTTTTTTGCACTTAGTCATTTTTCTGGCGTTTATCAGACTTTCAGATAGGGCAAATGTGAGTGCGCGTTCCAATTTCAGTTCCAGAGCGATTCACCCAATGAGTCCTTGATATTTAGTCATTTTCAGCCAATTTTCTGGATTTTTGAAAATTTCACTTTTTTGTGAAAATATCCACTAAATGAGGGAATAATATGTGTGAGGGTACCCCAGGAGAGTTCCAAATGTGTGTGGGTAGAATATATATCCCACGGGGTAAATTTGAAAAAAGTTTAAAAAATTTTTTTTTGGGATTTAGCATTTTTTTCAGCGTTTATCAGACTTTCAGATAGGGGAAATGTCTGTGAGCGTTCCGATTTCAGTTCCAGAGCGATTGGCCCATGAGTCCTTGATATTTAGTCGTTTTCAGCCAATTTTCTGGATTTTTGAAAATTTCACTTTTTTGTGAAAATATCCACTAAATGAGGGAATAATATGTGTGAGGGTACCCCATGAGAGTTCCTAATGTGTGTGGGTAGAATATATATCCCGCAGGGTTAAAATTGAAAAAAGTTGAAAAAATTTTTTTTTTTGCACTTAGTCATTTTTCTGGTGTTTATCATACTTTCAGATAGGGAGTAAACTAGGGAGTGAGCGTTCCGATTTCAGTTCCAGAGCGATTCGCCCAATGAGTCCTTGATATTTCGTCGTTGTCAGGCAATTTTCTGAATTTTTAAAAATTTCACTTTTTTGTGAAAATATCCACTAAATGAGGGAACAATATCTGTGAGGCAACCCCATGAGAGTTCCAAATGTGTGTGGGTAGAATATATATCCCATGGGGGTAAAATAGAAAAAAGTTGAAAAAAATTTTTGTTTGGATTTAGTATTTTTTTCTGCGTTTTTCAGACTTTCAGATAGGGGAAATGTCAGTGAGTGTTCCGATTTCAGTTCCAGAGCGATTCGCCCAATGAGTCCTTGATATTTAGTCGTTTTCAGCCAATATTTTGGATTTTTGAAAATTTCACTTTTTTGTGAAAATATCCACTAAATGAGGGAATAATATGTGTGAGGGTACCCCAGGAGTGTTCCAAATGTGTGTGGGTAGAATATATATCCCATGGGGGGTAAAATTGAAAAAAGTTGAAAAAAAATTTTGTTTGGATTTAGTATTTTTTTCTGCGTTTTTCAGACTTTCAGATAGGGGAAATGTCAGTGAGCGTTCCGATTTCAGTTCCAGAGCGATTCGCCCAATGAGTCCTTGATATTTATTCATTTTCAGCCAATATTTTGGATTTTAGAAAATTTCACTTTTTTGTGAAAATATCCACTAAATGAGGGAATAATATGTGTGAGGGTACCCAAGTAGAGTTCCAAATGTGTGTGGGTAGAATATATATCCCACGGGGGTAAAATTGAAAAAAAATTTTTTTTTGGACTTAGTAATTTTTCCAGCGTTTATCAGACTTTCAGATAGGGCAAATGTGAGTGAGCGTTCCTATTTCAGTTCCAGAGCGATTCGCCCAATGAGTCCTTGATATTTAGTCATTTTCAGCCAATTTTCTGGATTTTTGAAAATTTCACTTTTTTGTGAAAGTATCCACTAAATGAGGGAATAATGTGTGTGAGGGTACCCCAGGAGAGTTCCAAATGTGTGTGGATAGAATATATATCCCACAGGATTAAAATTGAAAAAAGTTGCAAAAAATTTTTTTGGGGGACTTAGTCATTTTTCCGGCGTTTATCATACTTTCAGATAGGGGAAATGTCAGTGAGCGTTCCGATTTCAGTTCCAGAGCAATTCACCCAATGAGTCCTTGATATTTAGTCGTTTTCAGCCAATATTTTGGATTTTTGAAAATTTCACTTTTTTGTGAAAATATCCACTAAATGAGGGAATAAAATGTGTGAGAGTTCCCCAGGAGAGTTCCAAATGTGTGTGGGTAGAATATATATCCCACGGGGGTAAAATTGAAAAAAGTTGATAAAATTTTGTTTTTGGACTTAGTAATTTTTCCGCCGTTTATCAGACTTTCAGATAGGGGAAATGTCAGTGAGCGTTCCGATTTCAGTTCCAGAGCAGATCGTACAATGAGTCCTTGATATTTAGTCATTTTCAGCCAATTTTCTGGATTTTTTAAAATTTCACTTTTTTGTGAAAATATCCACTAAATGAGGGAATAATATGTGTGAGGGTACCCCAGGAGAGTTCCAAATGTGTGTGGGTAGAATACATATCCAACAGGATTAAAATTGAAAAAAGTTTAAAAAAAATTTTTTTTTGGACTTAGTCATTTTTCCGGAGTTTATCAGACTTTCAGATAGGGAGTGTAGCGTCGGCGTCCCTGCCTCCTGGTAGGCAGGGACGCTGTTCCCCTCACCTCTCCGCTCTGTGCCCGGCGTCCTCCTCCCGCTCTGCTGGCAAGGGGCCGCGCGCGCCATCCTAAGGAGTCCCCGGCCAATGGCTGGAGGACTTCACCATATATAAGAAGCCTCCTCCAAAATGGAGGTGCCCAAACAATGTTGTTGCAAAGCCTTCACTCTGCTTCAGCCCTCAGTTTCCGTTTCCATTTACCTGCCAGTCACCTGCCAGATTCCTGCCTGTTACCTGCCTGTTACCTGCCAGTCACCTGCCAGATTCCTGCCTGTTACCTGCCAGTCACCTGCCAGATTCCTGCTTGATACCTGCCAGATATCCGTTTATCTGCTTGCAAGCCTGCGGTCCGACGGTGTGGCTTCCGACACCTGTCAGTCTGTCTATGGACCAGCCTGCCCGCTCACCTGGGAGCGCTCGTCTGCTACCTGCCTGCTAGCCTACCTGGAGGCTCCGCCGTCACTTGCCGTGACCACCTGCCTGTCCAGAGACTCTTGTCTGCTCACCTTGGAGTGCTCATCTGCTACCTGCCTGCTAGCCTACCTGGAGGTCCCGCCGTCACTTGCCGTGACCACTTGCCTGTCCAGAGACTCTTGTCTGCTCACCTGGGAGCGCTCATCTGCTACCTGCCTGCTAGCCTACCTGGAGGCTCCGCCGTCACTTGCCGTGACCACCTGCCTGTCCAGAGACTCTCGGCTGCTCACCTAGGAGCGCTCACCTGCTACCTGCCTGCTAGCCTACCTGGAGGCTCTGCCGTCACTAGCCGTGACCACCTGCCTGTCCAGAGACTGTCCCTGTCACTTGCCGTAATTACCCGTCCTTCTACCCAGAGACTGTCCCTGTCACTTGCCGTGACTACCTGCCCTTCTGCCCAGAGACTGTCCCTGTCACTTGCCGTGACTACCTGCCCTTCTACCCAGAGACTGTCCCTGTCACTTGCCGTGATTTCCTGCCCGTCTTCCCTGGAAGCCACCCGCTTCCTTACAAGGACCGCCCCCTTGTATAGTTGCTCAGAGGTTCCGCCTCCCAGACCCGTTACAGTTTGCTCGGGCCATGGAATCCGGTGACACCCAAGCTCCCTCGCTCTCGGACCTATGTCATGAACTGTCCTGTCAGAGGTCCCAACAGGAGTCCATCCTGAGTCACCTGCGGAGTGTCAACTCTCGCCTGGACACTCTGTCTGCTCCACCTGCAACCACCGCTAGTGTCATGACTCGCAACCCGGCAGCACCGCTGCCCACCAATACCATGGCATCCTGTCCCGGACCCCGGTTTTCTGCACCTCCTCGTTTCGGAGGTGACTCCGCTCAAGCTCGGGGCTTCATAAACCAGTGCACCCTGCACTTTGAACTCTTGTCCCACCAGTTTATCTCCGACCGGTCCAAAGTAGCCTTTATCATGTCCCACCTCACGGGGGAGGCTCTGGCTTGGCTAAATCCTCTGTGGGAGAGAGGAGATCCCCTGGTGCCCGACCTGCCAGCCAGTCTCACAGCTTTCCGGAAAATCTTCGACGAACCCGGACGGAAGGCCTCATCCGCATCGTCTCTGCTACGCCTCCGTCAAGGAGATCTCACCGTGGGCCAATATGCCATACGGTTCCGTACCCTTGCTTCAGAGCTGGCCTGGGATAATGACGCTCTGGTGTCTGTCTTCTGGGAGGGTCTGTCCGGCCGTATTAAAGATGAACTCGCCGGTCGGGACATTCCTACCACTCTCGACGACTTAATAACACTTGCCACCCGGATTGACATCCGATTCCAGGAGCGCGCCAAAGAGGTCACCGTGAGAGGAGGTTTCCACGTCTAGCCCCCACCTTCCAGAAACCTGTCTCTCCCTCCGTTACTCCCCAGGCACACTCACCTGAGCCTATGCAGGTCGACCAGACCAAGATGGTCAAAACCCGTCAAGACTTACGCCGTGCCGAGGGGAGCTGCTTCTACTGTGGCAGTAAGGAGCACCGGATCTGTTCCTGCCCAGAGAGGTCGGGAAACGCCTGTGTCTAGGATCGCTCAGAGAGGTCGCCCTAGACAAAAGTAAACCCTATCCATCTCTGATGCTGTCAGTCTCTATCACCTGCGGAGAGAACCGCTATTTCGAACTGGCTCAACTTGACTCAGGAGCTGCTGGAAATCTCATTTCTCAGTCTCTGGTAGAGAAATATCGCATTCCCACCAAACCTCTGGCTGTACCCTTATCTGTCGCCACCGTGGATGGGGGCCTCTTACCACATCCCATCCAACTCATCACCGAATCCATAACTCTGCAGGTGGGAATGCTGCATTCTGAGAGCATCTCCTTTCATGTTCTGCCTGGACTCTCTCACGCACTCCTGTTAGGCCTACCTTGGCTCCAGAAACATGCACCCGTGCTTGACTGGCAGACCGGAGAAGTCCTTCGCTGGGGACAGGACTGCCATAGGACTTGTCTAGTTCCCGTTCATCCTGCTCGTCCTTCTCCTACCCCAGTCAGTCTAACCGGTCTACCGGTTCCCTATTGGTCTTATGCGGATGTCTTCAATAAAAAAGAAGCAGAGACATTACCCCCTCATAGACCATACGATTGTCCAATCGACCTGATACCCGGCTCTACTCCTCCCTGTGGGCTTATCTACCCTTTGTCCGCAGCGGAGACCCAGTCCATGTCAGAATATATTGAGGAGAATCTGGCCCGGGGATTTATCCGGAAATCTACCTCCCCGGTGGGAGCAGGCTTCTTCTTCGTCAAAAAGAAGGACGGCTCACTCCGTCCATGTATAGATTATAGAGGCCTTAACCAGATTACAGTGAAGAATAAATACCCCCTCCCGCTCATTCCTGAATTATTTGACTGCCTGAGGGGGGCTAGAATCTTCACCAAACTGGATCTCCGTGGGGCGTATAACCTGGTCCGTATCCGTCAGGGGGATGAGTGGAAGACGGCATTCAACACCTGGGACGGCCACTATGAGTACCTTGTAATGCCCTTCGGTCTCTGTAACGCTCCTGTCGTCTTTCAAGAGTTGGTCAATGACATCTTCCGTGACCTTCTCTACTCCTGCGTGGTGGTGTACCTGGACGACATCTTGGTCTTCTCTCCGGACCTTCCTACTCACCGGAGGGATGTTCGTCAGGTCCTGCTCAGGCTCAGGCAGAACCACCTTTACGCTAAATATGAGAAGTGCATCTTTGAGCAGACCTCTCTTCCATTTCTGGGCTACATAATCTCTCAGACCGGCCTACAAATGGATCCTGAGAAACAGTCTGGCATCCAGAAGTGGCCCCGACCAGAGGGGTTGAAGGCTATTCAGCGGTTCCTGGGCTTCGCCAACTATTACCGCCTCTTCATACCGCACTTCTCTTCCCGGACTGCCCCTATCTCTGCGCTCACCCGTAAGGGTACTAATCCCAGAAGATGGCCGCCCGAAGCTGAGGAGGCCTTTCTTTCCTTAAAACAGGCCTTCTCCTCCGCTCCGGTGCTGCATCGTCTGGACGGCAACAAACAATTCTTCCTAGAAGTTGACGCTTCCTCCTCCGGAGCCGGGGCGGTACTTACCCAAAAGTCATCTTCCGGGAGAATGGTAACCTGCGTTTTTTTCTCCAATCTCTTCTCCTCTTCTGAGCGTAACTATTCTATTGGAGATCGTAAATTGTTAGCCATCAAGCTGGCACTGGAGGAGTGGCATTACCTGCTCGAGGGGGCTCTTCACCCGGTAACAATTTACACGGACCACAAGAACTTGGCTTACCTTCAGAGCGCCCAGAGACTTAACTCGCGCAAAGCCCGGTGGTCCTTGTTTTTTGCCTGCTTTGATTTTGTTCTTCATTTTCGCCCGGCAGACAAAAACATCAAAGCTGACGCCTTGTCCCGATCCTTCCTGGTGTCTGATCAAGAGGAGGAACCTAAGCACATCATTGATCCCGCTAGAGTAATGCAAGTGGCTCCCGTGAATCTAAATCGTCTCCCTCCTGGTAAGACGTTTGTAACTGTACCTGATTGGAAGAAGGTCCTACACTGGGGTCATTCGTCTAAGCTAGCTGGCCACGCCAGTCAGAAAAAGACCCTCCAGCTCATTACCCGGCATTACTGGTGGCCTACCCTGCACAAGGATGTAATAGACTTTGTTTCTGCCTGTGTGTCCTGCGCCCGCAACAAAGTTCCGAGACACCTGCCAGCCGGTCGCCTTCTTCCTCTTCCAGTACCTGCTGCCCCGTGGCAGCATATTGCTATGGACTTTATAACGGATCTTCCTGTCTCTGCCGGTTGTACGGTCATTTGGGTGGTCGCTGATCGCTTCTCCAAGATGGCGCACTTCATTCCCCTGCCGGGTCTCCCGTCTGCACCCGAACTGGCTAAAGACTTTATCCGCCACATCTTCCGTCTCCATGGCCTGCCCCTCCACATCGTGTCAGATCGTGGGGTTCAGTTCATCTCACGCTTCTGGAGAGCCACATGTAAGTTGCTTGACGTCACTCTGGACTTCTCCGCTTACCATCCACAGTCCAATGGTCAAGTGGAGCGGATCAATCAGAACCTGACCAGTTACCTCCGGCACTTTGTTAATGCCCACCATTCGGACTGGGTGGATCTCCTACCATGGGCCGAGTTCTCTTACAATAATCACGAGAGCGTATCTTCCTCCAAATCCCCGTTTTTTGTAGTCTTCGGTCAGCATCCTCGGATCCCATTTCCCGTCTCCACCTCGGTGGACAATCCGGCTGCGGAATCTCTCGTTCGCGAATTCTCCTCCATTTGGGAGAGTACACAATCCGCACTCCTTCAGTCGTCCGAACGGATGAAAAAACACGCTGACAAGAAACGCCTGGATCCTCCACAATTCCGTCCTGGAGATAAAGTCTGGCTCTCATCCAAATATGTCGGCTCAAGATTCCCTCCTACAAATTAGGGCCTCGGTTCATCGGCCCACTGGAAGTTATCAAACAGATCAACCCGGAGGCCTATAAATTAAAACTCCCGGCCAACTTGCGGATCCCTAACTCCTTCCATGTATCTCTCCTCAAATCCGTGGTACTTAACTCTTTTTCCAAGTCTACAGGCACGTCTCCTGCTCCGGTTTCCGCTGAGAACGAGTTTGAGGTAGAGAACATTCTGGCCACCAAAAGGGTAAGAGGAAAAACCTTTTTTCTGGTAGATTGGAAGGGGTTTGGTCCTGAGGAGAGAACGTGGGAGCCCCGGGAGAACATCCATGCCCCTCTCATCCTTGATAAATTTCTGTCTGGCCTAAAAAAGGGGGCCTAAAGGGGGGGTACTGTAGCGTCGGCGTCCCTGCCTCCTGCTAGGCAGGGACGCTGTTCCCCTCACCTCTCCGCTCTGTGCCCGGCGTCTTCCTCCCGCTCTGCTGGCAGCGCGCGCTGCTTCCCGGCCACGGTGCTAGGGCGCGCGCGCACGCGCTCCCCCTCTCTTAAAGGGGCTGCAAGCGCCGTCCTAAGGAGTCCCCGGCCAATGACCGGTGGACTTCACCATATATAAGGCACCTCCTCCAAAATGGAGGTGCCCGAACAATGTTGTTGCAAAGTCTTCACTCTGCTTCAGCCCTCAGGTTCCGTTTCCAGTTACCTGCCAGTCACCTGCCAGATTCCTGCCTGTTACCTGCCAGTCACCTGCCAGATTCCTGCCTGTTACCTGCCAGTCACCTGCCAGATTCCTGCTTGATACCTGCCAGATATCCGTTTACCTGCTTGCAAGCCTGCGGTCCGACGGTCTGCCTTCCGACACCTGTCAGTCTGTCTATGGACCAGCCTGCCCGCTCACCTGGGAGCGCTCGTCTGCTACCTGCCTGCTAGCCTACCTGGAGGCTCCGCCATCACTTGCCGTGACCACCTGCCTGTCCAGAGACTCTTGTCTGCTCACCTGGGAGCGCTCATCTGCTACCTGCCTGCTAGCCTACCTGGAGGTCCCGCCGTCACTTGCCGTGACCACCTGCCTGTCCAGAGACTCTTGTCTGCTCAACTGGGGGCGCTCATCTGCTACCTGCCTGCTAGCCTACCTGGAGGCTCTGCCGTCACTAGCCGTGACCACCTGCCTGTCCAGAGACTGTCCCAGTCACTTGCCGTGACTACCTGCCCTTCTACCCAGAGACTGTCCCTGTCACTTGCCGTGAGTACCTGCCCTTCTACCCAGAGACTGTCCCTGTCACTTGCCGTGATTTCCTGCCCATCTTCCCTGGGAGCCACCCGCTTAATTACAAGGACCGCCCCCTTGTATAGTTGCTCAGAGGTTCCGCCTCCCAGACCTGTTACAGGGAGTAAGCTAGGGAGTGAGCATTCCGATTTCAGTTCCAGAGCGATTCGCCCAATGAGTCCTTGATATTTCGTCGTTGTCAGGCAATTTTCTGAATTTTTGAAAATTTCACTTTTTTGTGAAAATATCCACTAAATGAGGGAATAATATGTGTGAGGGTACCCCAGGAGAGTTCCAAATGTGTGTGGGTAGAATATATATCCCACGGGGGTAAAATTGAAAAAAGTTAAAAAAAAATTTTGTTTGGATTTAGTATTTTTTTCGGCGTTTATCAGACTTGCAGATAGGGGAAATGTCAGTGAGCGTTCCGATTTCAGTTCCAGAGCGATTCGCCCAATGAGTCCTTGATATTTAGTCATTTTCAGCCAATATTATGGATTTTTGAAAATTTCCCTTTTTTGAAAATATCCACTAAATGAGGGAATAATATGTGTGAGGGTACCCCATGAGAGTTCCAAATGTGTGTGGGTAGAATATATATCCCACAGGGTTAAAATTGAAAAAAGTTTAAAAAAAATTTTTTTTTGCACTTAGTCATTTTTCCGGCGTTTATCAGACTTTCAGATAGGGCAAATGTGAGTGAGCGTTCCAATTTCAGTTCCAGAGCGGATCGCACAATGAGTCCTTGATATTTAGTCGTTTTCAGCCAATTTTCTGAATTTTTGAAAATTTCACTTTTTTGTGAAAATATCCACTAAATGAGGGAATAATATGTGTGAGGGTACCCCAGGAGAGTTCCAAATGTGTGTGGGTAGAATATATATCCCACGGGGGTAAAATTGAAAAAAGTTGAAAAAAATTTTTTTTTGGACTTAGTCATTTTTCCGGCGTTTATCAGACTTTCAGATAGGGAAAATGTCAGTGAGCGTTCCGATTTCAGTTCCAGAGCGATTCGCCCAATGAGTCCTTGATATTTAGTCGTTTTCAGCCAATATTTTGGATTTTTGAAAATTTCCCTTTTTTGTGAAAATATCCACTAAATGAGGGAATAATATGTGTGAGGGTACCCCAGGAGAGTTCCAAATGTGTGTGGGAAGAATATATATCACACGGGGGGTAAAATTGCAAAAAGTTGAAAAAAAATTTTTTTTGGACTTAGTTATTTTTCCGCCGTTTATCATACTTTCAGATAGGGGAAATGTCTGTGAGCGTTCCGATTTCAGTTCCAGAGCGATTCACCCAATGAGCCCTTGATATTTCATCGTTTTCAGACAATATTTTGGATTTTTGAAAATTTCACTTTTTTGTGAAAATATCCACTAAATGAGGGAATAATATGTGTGAGGGTACCCCAGGAGAGTTCCAAATGTGTGTGGGTAGAATATATATCCCACAGGATTAAAATTGAAAAAAGTTTAAAAAAAATTTTTTTTTGGACTTAGTCATTTTTCCGGCGTTTATCAGACTTTCAGATAGGGAGTAAGCTAGGGAATGAGCGTTCCGATTTCAGATCCAGAGCGATTCGCCCAATGAGTCCTTGATATTTCGTCGTTGTCAGGCAATTTTCTGAATTTTTGAAAATGTCACTTTTTTGTGAAAATATCCACTAAATGAGGGAATAATATGTGTGAGGGTACCCCAGGAGAGTTCCAAATGTGTGTGGGTAGAATATATATCCCACGGGGGTAAAATTGAAAAAAGTTGAAAAAAAATTTTGTTTGGATTTAGTATTTTTTTCGGCGTTTATCTGACTTTCAGATAGGGCAAATGTGAGTGAGCGTTCCAATTTCAGTTCCAGAGCGATTCACCCAA
The DNA here is from genome assembly GCF_046119375.1 of Phyllobates terribilis. NCBI lineage: Eukaryota > Metazoa > Chordata > Amphibia > Anura > Dendrobatidae > Phyllobates > Phyllobates terribilis. The sequence goes on along the minus strand of NW_027362775.1, from coordinate 13,400,274 downwards.
TGAATCCTTGAAATTTAGTCGTTTTCAGCCAATTTTCTGGATTTTTGAAAATTTCACTTTTTTGTGAAAATATACACTAAATGAGGGAATAATATGTGTGAGGGTACCCCAGGAGAGTTCCAAATGTGTGTGGGTAGAATATATATCCCACCGGGGTAAAATTGAAAAAAGTTTAAAAAAATTTTTTGGGACTTATTCATTTTTCCGACGTTTATCAGATTTTCAGATAGGGGAAATGTCAGTGAGAATTCCGATATCAGTTCTAGAGCGATTCGCCCAATGAGTCCTTGATATTTACTCGTTTTTAGCCAATTTTGTGGATTTTTGAAAATTTCACTTTTTTGTGAAAATATCCACTAAATGAGGGAATAATATGTGTGAGGGTACCCCAGGAGAGTTCCAAATGTGTGTGGGTAGAATATATATCCCACGGGGGTAAAATTGAAAAAAGTAAAAAAAAAATTTTGTTTGGATTTAGTATTTTTTTCGGCGTTTATCAGACTTTCAGATCGGAGAAATGTCAGTGAGCGTTCCGATTTCAGTTCCAGAGCGATTCGCCCAATGAGTCCTTGATATTTAGTCATTTTCAGCCAATATTTTGGATTTTTGAAAATTTCACTTTTTTGTGAAAATATCCACTAAATGAGGGAATAATATGTGTGAGGGTACCGCAGGAGAGTTCCAAATGTGTGTGGGTAGAATATATATCCCACGGGGGTAAAATTGAAAAAAGTTTAAAAAAATTTATTTTTGGGCTTAGTCATTTTTCCGGCATTCATCAGACTTTCAGATAGGGGAAATGTCAGTTACCGTTCCGATTTCAGTTCCAGAGTGGTTCACCCAATGAGTCCTTGATATTTAGTCGTTTTCAGCCAATTTTCTGGATTTTTGAAAATTTTACTTTTTTGTGAAAATATCCACTAAATGAGGGAATAATATGTGTGAGGGTACCCCGGGAGAGTTCCAAATGTGTGTGGGTAGGATATATATCCCACGGGGTAAAATTGAAAAAAGTTGAAAAAAAATTTTTTTTGGACTTTTTCATTTTTCCGACGTTTATCAGACTTTCAGATAGGGGAAATGTCAGTGAGAATTCCGATTTCAGTTCTAGAGCGATTCACCCAATGAGTCCTTGATATTTAGTCGTTTTCAGCCAATTTTGTGGATTTTTGAAAATTTCACTTTTTTGTGAAAATATCCACTAAATGAGGGAATAATATGTGTGAGGGTACCCCAGGAGAGTTCCAAATGTGTGTGGGTAGAATATATATCCCATGGGGGTAAAATTGAAAAAAGTTGAAAAAAATTTTTTTTTGGACTTATTCATTTTTCCGGCGTTTATCAGACTTTCAGATAGGGGAAATGTCAGAGAGCGTTCTGATTTCAGTTCCAGAGCGATTCACCCAATGAGTCCTTAATATTTAGTCGTTTTCAGCCAATTTTCTGGATTTTTGAAAATTTTACTTTTTTGTGAAAATATCCACTAAATGAGGGAATAATATGTGTGAGGGTAACCCACCAGAGTTCCAAATGTGTGTGGGTAGAATATATATCCCACGGGGGTAAAATTGGAAAAAGTTGACATTTTTTTTTTTTTCGGACTTAGTAATTTTTCCGGCGTTTATCAGACTTTCAGATAGGGGAAATGTCAGTGAGCGTTCCGATTTCAGTTCCAGAGCGCATCGCACAATGAGTCCTTGATATTTAGTCGTTTTCAGCCAATTTTCTGGATTTTTGAAAATGTCACTTTTTTGTGAAAATATCCACGAAATGAGGGAATAATATGTGCGAGGGTACTCCAGGAGACTTCCAAATGTGTGTGGGTAGAATATATATCACACGGGGGGGTAAAATTGAAAAAAGTTGAAAAAAAAATTTTTTTGGACTTACTCATTTTTCCGGCGTTTATCAGACTTTCAGATAGGGGAAATGTCAGTGAGCGTTCCGATTTCAGTTCTAGAGTGGTTCACCCAATGAGTCCTTGATATTTAGTCGTTTTCAGCCAATTTTCTGGATTTTTGAAAATTTCACTTTTTTGTGAAAATATCCACTAAATGAGGGAATAATATGTGTGAGGGTACCCCGGGAGAGTTCCAAATGTTTGTGGGTAGAATATATATCCCACAGTGTAAAATTGAAAAAAGTTAAAAAAAAATTTTTTTTGGACTTAGTCATTTTTCCGGCGTTTATCAGACTTTCAGATAGGGGAAATGTCAGTGAGCGTTCCGATTTCAGTTCCAGAGCGGATTGCACAATGAGTCCTTGATATTTAGTCGTTTTCAGCCAATTTTCTGGATTTTTGAAAATTTCACTTTTTTGTGAAAATATCCACTAAATGAGGGAATAATATGTGTGAGGGTACCCCAGGAGAGTTCCAAATGTGTGTGGGTAGAATATATATCCCACGGGAGTAAAATTGAAAAAAGGTGAAAACATTTTTTTTTGGACTTAGTCATTTTTCCGGCGTTTATCAGACTTTCAGATAGGTCAAATGTCAGTGAGCGTTCCAATTTCAGTTCCAGAGCGATTAGCCCAATGAGTCCTTGATATTTAGGCGTTTTCAGCCAATTTTCTGGATTTTTGAAAATTTAAATTTTTTTGTGAAAATATCCACTAAATGAGGGAATAATATGTGTGAGGGTACCCCAGGAGAGTTCCAAATGTGTGTGGGTAGAATATATATCCCACGGGGGTAAAACTGAAAAAAGTTTAAAAAAATTTTTTTTGGTCTTAGTCATTTTTCCGGCGTTTATCAAACTTTCAGATAGGGGAAAAGTCAGTGAGTGTTCCGATTTCAGTTCCAGAGCGATTCGCCCAATGAGTCCTTGATATTTAGTCGTTTTCATCCAATTTTCTGGATTTTTGAAAATGTCACTTTTTTGTGACAATATCCACTAAATGAGGGAATAATATGTGTGAGAGTACCCCAGGAGAGTTCCAAATGTGTGTGGGTAGAATATATATCCCACGGCGGTAAAATTGAAAATAGTTAAAAAAAATATTTTTTTTGGTCTTAGTCTTTTTCCCGGCGTTTATCAGACTTTCAGATAGGTCAAATGTCATTGAGCGCTCCGATTTCAGTTCCAGAGCGATTCGCCCAATGAGTCCTTAATATTTAGTCGTTTTCAGACAATATTTTAGATTTTTGAAAATTTCACATTTTTGTGAAAATATCCACTAAATGAGGGAATAATATGTGTGAGGGTACCCCAGGAGAGTTCTAAATGTGTGTGGGTAGAATATATATCCCACGGGGGTAAAATTGAAAAAAGGTGAAAACATTTTTTTTTTGGACTTAGTCATTTTTCCAGCTTTTATCAGACTTTCAGATAGGGGAAATGTCAGTGAGCTTTCCAATTTCAGTTCCAGAGCGATTCGCCCAATGAGTCCTTGATATTTAGTCGTTTTCAGCCAATTTTCTGGATTTTTGAAAATTTCACTTTTTTGTGAAAATATCCACTAAATGAGGGAATAATATGTGTGAGAGTACCCCAGGAGAGTTCCAAATGTGTGTGGGTAGAATATATATCCCACGGCGGTAAAATTGAAAATAGTTAAAAAAAAAAATTTTTTTTTGGTCTTAGTCTTTTTCCCGGCGTTTAGCAAACTTTCAGATAGGGGAAATGTCAGTGAGCGTTCCGATTTCAGTTCCAGAGCGATTCGCCCAATGAGTCCTTGATATTTAGTCGTTTTCAGCCAATTTTCTGGATTTTTGAAAATTTTACTTTTTTGTGACAATATCCACTAAATGAGGGAATAATATGTGTGAGGGTACCACAGGAGAATACTAAATGTGTGTATGTAGAATATATATCCCACGGGGGTAAAATTGAAAAAAGTTGAAAACATTTTTTTTTTGGACTTAGTCATTTTTGCGGCGTTAATCAGACTTTCAGATAGGTCAAATGTCAGTGAGCGTACAAATTTCAGTTCCAGAGCGATTACCCCAATGAGTCCTTGATATTTAGTCGTTTTCAGCCAATATTTTGTATTTTTGAAAATTTCACTTTTTTGTGAAAATATCCACTAAATGAGGGAATAATATGTGTGAGGGTACCCCAGGAGAATACCAAATGTGTGTGGGTAGAATATATATCCCACGGGGGTAAAATTGAAAAAAGTTGAAAACATTTTTTTTTTTGGACTTAGTCATTTTTTCGGCGTTTATTAGACTTTCAGATAGGTGAAATGTCAGTGAGTGTTCCGATTTCACTTCCAAAGCTATTCGTCCAATGAGTCCTTGATATTTAGTCATTTTCAGCCAATATTTTGGATTTTTGAAAATTTCACATTTTTGTGAAAATATCCACTAAATGAGGGAATAATATGTGTGAGGGTACCCCAGGAGAGTTCCAAATGTGTGTGGGTAGAATATATATCCCACGGGGGTAAAATTGAAAAAAGTTTAAAAAAAATTTTTTGGGGTCTTAGTCATTTTTTCGGCGTTTATCAAACTTTCAGATAGTGGAAATGTAAGTGAGCGTTCCGATTTCAGTTCCAGAGCGATTCGCCCAATGAGTCCTTGATATTTAGTCGTTTTCAGCCAATTTTCTGGATTTTTGAAAATTTCACTTTTTTGTGACAATATCCACTAAATGACGGAATAATATGTGTGAGGGTACCCCAGGAGAGTTCAAAATGTGTGTGGGTAGAATATATATCCCACGGAGGTAAAATTGAAAACAGTTGAAAAAAATTTCTTTTTTGGACTTAGTCATTTTTCCGGCGTTTATCAGACTTTCAGATAGGTCAAATGTCAGTGAGCGTTCCAAATTCAATTCTAGAGCGATTAGCCCAATGAGTCCTTGATATTTAGTCGTTTTCAGCCAATTTTCTGGATTTTTGAAAATTTTAATTTTTTTGTGAAAATATCCACTAAATGAGGGAATAATATGTGTGAGGGTACCCCAGGAGAGTTCCAAATGTGTGTGGGTAGAATATCTATCCCACGGGGGTAAAATTTAAAAAAGTTGAAAACAATTTCTTTTTGGACTTAGTCATTTTTCCGGCGTTTATCAAACTTTTAGTTAGGGGAAATGTCAGTGAGCGTTCCAATTTCAGTTCCAGAGCGATTCGCCCAATCAGTCCTTGATATTTAGTCGTTTTCAGCCAATTTTCTGGATTTTTGAAAATTTCACTTTTTTGTGACAATATCCACTAAATGAGGGAATAATATGTGTGAGGGTACCCCACGAGAGTTCCAAATGTGTGTGGGTAGAATATATATCCCACGGGGGTAAAACTGAAAAAAGTTCAAAAAAATTTTTTTTGGTCTTAGTCATTTTTCCGGCGTTTATCAAACTTTCAGATAGGGGAAATGTCAGTGATCGTTCCGATTTCAGTTCCAGAGCGATTTGCCGGATGAGTCCTTGATATTTCGTTGTTTTCAGGCAATTTTCTGAATTTTTGAAAATTTCACTTTTTTGTGAAAATATCCACTAAATGAGGGAATAATATGTGTGAGGGAGCCCCAGGAGAGTTCCAAATGTGTGTGGGTAGAATATATATCCCACAGGGGTAAAATTGAAAAAAGTTGAAAAAATTTTTTTTTTACTTAGTCATTTTTCTGGCGTTTATCAGACTTTCAGATAGGGCAAATGTCATTGAGCGTTCCGATCACAGTTCCAGAGCGATTCGCCGAATGAGTCCTTGATATTTAGTCATTTTCAGACAATTTTCTGGATTTTTGAAAGTTTCACTTTTTTGTGAAAGTATTCACTAAATGAGGGAATAATATGTGTGAGGGTACCCCAGAAGAGTTCCAAATGTGTGTGGGTAGAATATGTATCCCACGGGGGTAAAATTGAAAAAAGTTGAAAACATTTTTTTTTTGGACTTAGTCATTTTTCCGGCGTTTATCAAACTTTCAGATAGGGGAAATGTCAGTGAGCGTTCCGATTTCAGTTCCAGAGCGATTCGCCCAATGAGTCCTTGATATTTAGTCGTTTTCAGCCAATATTTTGGCTTTTTGAAAGTTTCACTTTTTTGTGAAAATATCCACTAAATGAGGGAATAATATGTGTGAGGGTACCCCAGGAGAGTTCCAAATGTGTGTGGGTAGAATATATATCCCACGGGGGTAAAATTGAAAAAAGGAGAAAAAATTTTTTTTTTGGACTTAGTCATTTTTCCGGCTTTTATCAGACTTTCAGATAGGGGAAATGTCAGTGAGCTTTCCAATTTCAGTTCCAGAGCGATTCGCCCAATGAGTCCTTGATATTTAGTTGTTTTCAGCCAATTTTCTGGATTTTTGAAAATTTCACTTTTTTGTGAAAATATCCACTAAATGAGGGAATAATATGTGTGAGAGTACCCCAGGAGAGTTCCAAATGTGTGTGGGTAGAATATATATCCCACGGCGGTAAAATTGAAAAAGTTAAAAAAAATTTTTTTTTTGGTCTTAGTCTTTTTCCCGCCGTTTAGCAAACTTTCAGATAGGGGAAATGTCAGTGAGCGTGCCGATTTCAGTTCCAGAGCGATTCGCCCAATGAGTCCTTGATATTTAGTTGTTTTCAGCCAATTTTCTGGATTTTTGAAAATTTTACTTTTTTGTGACAATATCCACTAAATGAGGGAATAATATGTGTGAGGGTACCCAAGGAGAATACTAAATGTGTGTATGTAGAATATATATCCCACGGGGGTAAAATTGAAAAAGGTTGAAAACATTTTTTTTTTGGACTCAGTCATTTTTCCGGCGTTTATCAGACTTTCAGATAGGGGAAATGTCAGTGAGCATTCCGATTTCAGTTCCAGAGCGATTCGCCCAATGAGACCTTGATATTTAGTCGTTTTCAGCCAATTTTCTGGATTTTTGAAAATTTCACTTTTTTGTGACAATATCCACTAAATGACGGAATAATATGTGTGAGGGTACCCCAGGAGAGTTCAAAATGTGTGTGGGTAGAATATATATCCCACGGAGGTAAAATTGAAAACAGTTGAAAAAAATTTCTTTTTTGGACTTAGTCATTTTTCCGGCGTTTATCAGACTTTCAGATAGGTCAAATGTCAGTGAGCGTTCCAAATTCAATTCTAGAGCGATTAGCCCAATGAGTCCTTGATATTTAGTCGTTTTCAGCCAATTTTCTGGATTTTTGAAAATTTTAATTTTTTTGTGAAAATATCCACTAAATGAGGGAATAATATGTGTGAGGGTACCCCAGGAGAGTTCCAAATGTGTGTGGGTAGAATATCTATCCCACGGGGGTAAAATTTAAAAAAGTTGAAAACAATTTCTTTTTGGACTTAGTCATTTTTCCGGCGTTTATCAAACTTTTAGTTAGGGGAAATGTCAGTGAGCGTTCCAATTTCAGTTCCAGAGCGATTCGCCCAATCAGTCCTTGATATTTAGTCGTTTTCAGCCAATTTTCTGGATTTTTGAAAATTTCACTTTTTTGTGACAATATCCACTAAATGAGGGAATAATATGTGTGAGGGTACCCCACGAGAGTTCCAAATGTGTGTGGGTAGAATATATATCCCACGGGGGTAAAACTGAAAAAAGTTCAAAAAAATTTTTTTTGGTCTTAGTCATTTTTCCGGCGTTTATCAAACTTTCAGATAGGGGAAATGTCAGTGATCGTTCCGATTTCAGTTCCAGAGCGATTTGCCGGATGAGTCCTTGATATTTCGTTGTTTTCAGGCAATTTTCTGAATTTTTGAAAATTTCACTTTTTTGTGAAAATATCCACTAAATGAGGGAATAATATGTGTGAGGGAGCCCCAGGAGAGTTCCAAATGTGTGTGGGTAGAATATATATCCCACAGGGGTAAAATTGAAAAAAGTTGAAAAAATTTTTTTTTTACTTAGTCATTTTTCTGGCGTTTATCAGACTTTCAGATAGGGCAAATGTCATTGAGCGTTCCGATCACAGTTCCAGAGCGATTCGCCGAATGAGTCCTTGATATTTAGTCATTTTCAGACAATTTTCTGGATTTTTGAAAGTTTCACTTTTTTGTGAAAGTATTCACTAAATGAGGGAATAATATGTGTGAGGGTACCCCAGAAGAGTTCCAAATGTGTGTGGGTAGAATATGTATCCCACGGGGGTAAAATTGAAAAAAGTTGAAAACATTTTTTTTTTGGACTTAGTCATTTTTCCGGCGTTTATCAAACTTTCAGATAGGGGAAATGTCAGTGAGCGTTCCGATTTCAGTTCCAGAGCGATTCGCCCAATGAGTCCTTGATATTTAGTCGTTTTCAGCCAATATTTTGGCTTTTTGAAAGTTTCACTTTTTTGTGAAAATATCCACTAAATGAGGGAATAATATGTGTGAGGGTACCCCAGGAGAGTTCCAAATGTGTGTGGGTAGAATATATATCCCACGGGGGTAAAATTGAAAAAAGGAGAAAAAATTTTTTTTTTGGACTTAGTCATTTTTCCGGCTTTTATCAGACTTTCAGATAGGGGAAATGTCAGTGAGCTTTCCAATTTCAGTTCCAGAGCGATTCGCCCAATGAGTCCTTGATATTTAGTTGTTTTCAGCCAATTTTCTGGATTTTTGAAAATTTCACTTTTTTGTGAAAATATCCACTAAATGAGGGAATAATATGTGTGAGAGTACCCCAGGAGAGTTCCAAATGTGTGTGGGTAGAATATATATCCCACGGCGGTAAAATTGAAAAAGTTAAAAAAAATTTTTTTTTTGGTCTTAGTCTTTTTCCCGCCGTTTAGCAAACTTTCAGATAGGGGAAATGTCAGTGAGCGTGCCGATTTCAGTTCCAGAGCGATTCGCCCAATGAGTCCTTGATATTTAGTTGTTTTCAGCCAATTTTCTGGATTTTTGAAAATTTTACTTTTTTGTGACAATATCCACTAAATGAGGGAATAATATGTGTGAGGGTACCCAAGGAGAATACTAAATGTGTGTATGTAGAATATATATCCCACGGGGGTAAAATTGAAAAAGGTTGAAAACATTTTTTTTTTGGACTCAGTCATTTTTCCGGCGTTTATCAGACTTTCAGATAGGGGAAATGTCAGTGAGCATTCCGATTTCAGTTCCAGAGCGATTCGCCCAATGAGACCTTGATATTTAGTCGTTTTCAGCCAATTTTCTGGATTTTTGAAAATTTCACTTTTTTGTGACAATATCCACTAAATGACGGAATAATATGTGTGAGGGTACCCCAGGAGAGTTCCAAATGTGTGTGGGTAGAATATATATCCCACGGGGGTAAAATTGAAAAAAGTTGAAAAATTTTTTTTTTTGGACTTAGTCATTTTTCCGGCGTTAATCAGACTTTCAGATAGGTCAAATGTCAGTGAGCGTACCAATTTCAGTTCCAGAGCGATTAGCTCAATGAGTCCTTGATATTTAGTCGTTTTCAGCCAATTTTCGAAAATTTCAATTTTTTGTGAAAACATCCACTAAATGAGGGAATAATATGTGTGAGGGTACCCCAGGAGAGTTCCAAATGTGTGTGGGTAGAATATATATCTCACGGGGGTAAAATTTAAAAAAGTTGAAAAAAATTTATTTTTGGACTTAGTCATTTTTCCGGCGTTTATCAAACTTTCAGATAGGGGAAATGTCTGTGAGCGTTCCGATTTCAGTTCCAGAGCGATTCGCCCAATTAGTCCTTGATATTTAGTCGTTTTCAGCCAATTTTCTGGATTTTTGAAAATTTCACTTTTTTGTGACAATATCCGCTAAATGACGGAATAATATGTGTGAGGGTACCCCAGGAGAGTTCCAAATGTGTGTGGGTGGAATATATATCCCACGGTGGTAAAATTGAAAAAAGTTGAAAACATATTTTTTTTTGGACTTAGTCATTTTTGCGGCGTTAATCAGACTTTCAGAGAGGTCAAATGTCAGTGAGCGTACCAATTTCAGTTCCAGAGCGATTAGCCCAATGAGTCCTTGATATTTAGTCGTTTTCAGCCAATATTTTGTATTTTTGAAAATTTCACTTTTTTGTGAAAATATACACTAAATGAGGGAATAATATGTGTGAGGGTACCCCATAAGAGTTCCAAATGTGTGTGGGTAGAATATATATCCCACGGGGGTAAAATTGAAAAAAGTTGAAAACATTTTTTTTTTTGGACTTAGTCATTTTTTCGGCGTTTATTAGACTTTCGGATAGGTGAAATGTCAGTGAGTGTTCCGATTTCACTTCCAAAGCGATTCGTCCAATGAGTCCTTGATATTTAGTCATTTTCAGCCAATATTTTGGATTTTTGAAAATTTCACATTTTTGTGAAAATATCCACTAAATGAGGGAATAATATGTGTGAGGGTACCCCAGGAGAGTTCCAAATGTGTGTGGGTAGAATATATATCCCACGGAGGTAAAATTGAAAATAGTTGAAAAAAATTTCTTTTTTGGACTTAGTCATTTTTCCGGCGTTTATCAGACTTTCAGATAGGTCAAATGTCAGTGAGCGTTCCAATTTCAGTTCCAGAGCGATTAGCCCAATGAGTCCTTGATATTTAGTCGTTTTCAGCCAATTTTCTGGATTTTTGAAAATTTTAATTTTTTTGTGAAAATATCCACTAAATGAGGGATTAATATTTGTGAGGGTACCCCAGGAGACTTCCAAATGTGTGTGGGTAGAATATCTATCCCACGGGGGTAAAATTTAAAAAAGTTGAAAAAAAATTCTTTTTGGACTTAGTCATTTTTCCGGCGTTTATCAAACTTTTAGTTAGGGGAAATGTCATTGAGCGTTCCGATCACAGTTCCAGAGCGATTCGCCCAATGATTCCTTGACATTTAGTCGTTTTCAGCCAATATTTTGGCTTTTTGAAAGTTTCACTTTTTTGTGAAAATATCCACTAAATGAGGGAATAATATGTGTGAGGGTACCCCAGGAGAGTTCCAAATGTGTGTGGGTAGAATATATATCCCACGCGCGTAAAATTGAAAAAAGGTGAAAACATTTTTTTTTTGGACTCAGTCATTTTTCCAGCGTTTATCAGACTTTCAGTTAGGGGAAATGTCAGTGAGCGTTCCGATTTCAGTTTCAGAGCGATTTGCCCAATGAGTCCTTGATATTTAGTCATTTTCAGCCAATTTTCTGGATTTTTGAAAATTTCACTTTTTAGTGACAATATCCACTAAATGAGGGAATCATATGTGTGAGGGTACCCCAGGAGAGTTCCAAATGTGTGTGGGTAGAATATATATCCCACGGGGGTAAAATTGAAAAAAGTTGAAAACATTTTTTTTTTGGACTTAGTCATTTTTCCGGCGTTTATCAGACTTTCAGATAGGGCAAATGTCAGTGAGCGTTCCGATTTACGTTCCAGAGCGATTCGCCCAATGAGTCCTTGATATTTAGTCGTTTTCAGCCAATTTTCTGGATTTTTGAAAATTTCACTTTTTAGTGACAATATCCACTAAATGAGGGAATCATATGTGTGAGGGTACCCCAGGAGAGTTCCAAATGTGTGTGGGTAGAATACATATCCCACGGTGGTAAAATTGAAAAAAGTTGAAAAAATTTTTTTTTTACTTAGTCATTTTTCCGGCGTTTATCAGACTTTCAGATAGGGCAAATGTCAGTGAGCATTCCGATTTCAGTTCCAGAGCGATTCGCCCAATGAGTCCTTGATATTTAGTCGTTTTCAGACAATTTTCTGGATTTTTGAAAATTTCACTTTTTTGTGAAAATATCCACTAAATGAGGAAATAATATGTGTGAGGGAAACCCAGGAGAGTTCCAAATGTGTGTGGGTAGAATACATATCCCACGGTGGTAAAATTGAAAAAAGTTGAAAAAAATTTTTTTTTACTTAGTCATTTTTCCGGCGTTTATCAGACTTTCAGATAGGGCAAATGTCAGTGAGCATTCCGATTTCAGTTCCAGAGCAATTCGCCCAATGAGTCCTTGATATTTAGTCGTTTTCAGCCAATTTTCTGGATTTTTGAAAATTTCATTTTTTTGTGAAAATATCCACTAAATGAGGGAATAATATGTGTGAGGGTTCCCCAGGAGAGTTCCAAATGTGTGTGGGTTGAATATATATCCCACGGGGGTAAAATTGAAAAAGGTTGAAAACATTTTTTTTTTGGACTCAGTCATTTTTCCGGCGTTTATCAGACTTTCAGATAGGGGAAATGTCAGTGAGCATTCCGATTTCAGTTCCAGAGCGATTCGCCCAATGAGACCTTGATATTTAGTCGTTTTCAGCCAATTTTCTGGATTTTTGAAAATTTCACTTTTTTGTGACAATATCCACTAAATGACGGAATAATATGTGTGAGGGTACCCCAGGAGAGTTCCAAATGTGTGTGGGTAGAATATATATCCCACGGGGGTAAAACTGAAAAAAGTTTAAAAAAAATTTTTTTGGTCTTAGTCATTTTTCCGGCGTTTATCAAACTTTCAGATAGGGGAAATGTCAGTGAGCGTTCCGACTTCTGTTCCAGAGCGATTCGCCCAATGAGTCCTTGATATTTAGTCGTTTTCAGCCAATTTTCTGGATTTTTGAAAATTTCACTTTTTTGTGACAATATCTACTAAATGAGGGAATAATATGTGTGAGGGTACCCCAGGAAAGTTCCAAATGTGTGTGGGTAGAATATATATCCCACGGTGGTAAAATTGAAAAAAGTTGAAAAATTTTTTTTTTTGGACTTAGTCATTTTTCCGGCGTTAATCAGACTTTCAGATAGGTCAAATGTCAGTGAGCGTACCAATTTCAGTTCCAGAGCGATTAGCTCAATGAGTCCTTGATATTTAGTCGTTTTCAGCCAATTTTCGAAAATTTCAATTTTTTGTGAAAACATCCACTAAATGAGGGAATAATATGTGTGAGGGTACCCCAGGAGAGTTCCAAATGTGTGTGGGTAGAATATATATCTCACGGGGGTAAAATTTAAAAAAGTTGAAAAAAATTTATTTTTGGACTTAGTCATTTTTCCGGCGTTTATCAAACTTTCAGATAGGGGAAATGTCTGTGAGCGTTCCGATTTCAGTTCCAGAGCGATTCGCCCAATTAGTCCTTGATATTTAGTCGTTTTCAGCCAATTTTCTGGATTTTTGAAAATTTCACTTTTTTGTGACAATATCCGCTAAATGACGGAATAATATGTGTGAGGGTACCCCAGGAGAGTTCCAAATGTGTGTGGGTGGAATATATATCCCACGGTGGTAAAATTGAAAAAAGTTGAAAACATATTTTTTTTGGACTTAGTCATTTTTGCGGCGTTAATCAGACTTTCAGAGAGGTCAAATGTCAGTGAGCGTACCAATTTCAGTTCCAGAGCGATTAGCCCAATGAGTCCTTGATATTTAGTCGTTTTCAGCCAATATTTTGTATTTTTGAAAATTTCACTTTTTTGTGAAAATATACACTAAATGAGGGAATAATATGTGTGAGGGTACCCCATAAGAGTTCCAAATGTGTGTGGGTAGAATATATATCCCACGGGGGTAAAATTGAAAAAAGTTGAAAACATTTTTTTTTTTGGACTTAGTCATTTTTTCGGCGTTTATTAGACTTTCGGATAGGTGAAATGTCAGTGAGTGTTCCGATTTCACTTCCAAAGCGATTCGTCCAATGAGTCCTTGATATTTAGTCATTTTCAGCCAATATTTTGGATTTTTGAAAATTTCACATTTTTGTGAAAATATCCACTAAATGAGGGAATAATATGTGTGAGGGTACCCCAGGAGAGTTCCAAATGTGTGTGGGTAGAATATATATCCCACGGAGGTAAAATTGAAAATAGTTGAAAAAAATTTCTTTTTTGGACTTAGTCATTTTTCCGGCGTTTATCAGACTTTCAGATAGGTCAAATGTCAGTGAGCGTTCCAATTTCAGTTCCAGAGCGATTAGCCCAATGAGTCCTTGATATTTAGTCGTTTTCAGCCAATTTTCTGGATTTTTGAAAATTTTAATTTTTTTGTGAAAATATCCACTAAATGAGGGATTAATATTTGTGAGGGTACCCCAGGAGACTTCCAAATGTGTGTGGGTAGAATATCTATCCCACGGGGGTAAAATTTAAAAAAGTTGAAAAAAAATTCTTTTTGGACTTAGTCATTTTTCCGGCGTTTATCAAACTTTTAGTTAGGGGAAATGTCATTGAGCGTTCCGATCACAGTTCCAGAGCGATTCGCCCAATGATTCCTTGACATTTAGTCGTTTTCAGCCAATATTTTGGCTTTTTGAAAGTTTCACTTTTTTGTGAAAATATCCACTAAATGAGGGAATAATATGTGTGAGGGTACCCCAGGAGAGTTCCAAATGTGTGTGGGTAGAATATATATCCCACGCGCGTAAAATTGAAAAAAGGTGAAAACATTTTTTTTTTGGACTCAGTCATTTTTCCAGCGTTTATCAGACTTTCAGTTAGGGGAAATGTCAGTGAGCGTTCCGATTTCAGTTTCAGAGCGATTTGACCAATGAGTCCTTGATATTTAGTCATTTTCAGCCAATTTTCTGGATTTTTGAAAATTTCACTTTTTAGTGACAATATCCACTAAATGAGGGAATCATATGTGTGAGGGTACCCCAGGAGAGTTCCAAATGTGTGTGGGTAGAATATATATCCCACGGGGGTAAAATTGAAAAAAGTTGAAAACATTTTTTTTTTGGACTTAGTCATTTTTCCGGTGTTTATCAGACTTTCAGATAGGGCAAATGTCAGTGAGCGTTCCGATTTCCACTCCAGAGCGATTCGCCCAATGAGTCCTTGATATTTAGTTGTTTTCAGCCAATTTTCTGGATTTTTGAAAATTTCACTTTTTAGTGACAATATCCACTAAATGAGGAAATCATATGTGTGAGGGTACCCCAGGAGAGTTCCAAATGTGTGTCGGTAGAATACATATCCCACGGTGGTAAAATTGAAAAAAGTTGAAAAAAATTTTTTTTTGGACTTAGTCATTTTTCCGGCGTTTATCAGACTTTCAGATAGGGCAAATGTCAGTGAGCGTTCCGATTTACGTTCCAGAGCGATTCGCCCAATGAGTCCTTGATATTTAGTCGTTTTCAGCCAATTTTCTGGATTTTTGAAAATTTCACTTTTTAGTGACAATATCCACTAAATGAGGGAATCATATGTGTGAGGGTACCCCAGGAGAGTTCCAAATGTGTGTGGGTAGAATACATATCCCACGGTGGTAAAATTGAAAAAAGTTGAAAAAATTTTTTTTTTACTTAGTCATTTTTCCGGCGTTTATCAGACTTTCAGATAGGGCAAATGTCAGTGAGCATTCCGATTTCAGTTCCAGAGCGATTCGCCCAATGAGTCCTTGATATTTAGTCGTTTTCAGACAATTTTCTGGATTTTTGAAAATTTCACTTTTTTGTGAAAATATCCACTAAATGAGGGAATAATATGTGTGAGGGTACCCCAGGAGAGTTCCAAATGTGTGTGGGTAGAATATATATCCCACGGGGGTAAAACTGAAAAAAGTTTAAAAAAAATTTTTTTGGTCTTAGTCATTTTTCCGGCGTTTATCAAACTTTCAGATAGGGGAAATGTCAGTGAGCGTTCCGACTTCTGTTCCAGAGCGATTCGCCCAATGAGTCCTTGATATTTAGTCGTTTTCAGCCAATTTTCTGGATTTTTGAAAATTTCACTTTTTTGTGACAATATCTACTAAATGAGGGAATAATATGTGTGAGGGTACCCCAGGAAAGTTCCAAATGTGTGTGGGTAGAATATATATCCCACGGTGGTAAAATTGAAAAAAGTTGAAAAATTTTTTTTTTTGGACTTAGTCATTTTTCCGGCGTTAATCAGACTTTCAGATAGGTCAAATGTCAGTGAGCGTACCAATTTCAGTTCCAGAGGGATTAGCTCAATGAGTCCTTGATATTTAGTCGTTTTCAGCCAATTTTCGAAAATTTCAATTTTTTGTGAAAACATCCACTAAATGAGGGAATAATATGTGTGAGGGTACCCCAGGAGAGTTCCAAATGTGTGTGGGTAGAATATATATCTCACGGGGGTAAAATTTAAAAAAGTTGAAAAAAATTTATTTTTGGACTTAGTCATTTTTCCGGCGTTTATCAAACTTTCAGATAGGGGAAATGTCTGTGAGCGTTCCGATTTCAGTTCCAGAGCGATTCGCCCAATTAGTCCTTGATATTTAGTCGTTTTCAGCCAATTTTCTGGATTTTTGAAAATTTCACTTTTTTGTGACAATATCCGCTAAATGACGGAATAATATGTGTGAGGGTACCCCAGGAGAGTTCCAAATGTGTGTGGGTGGAATATATATCCCACGGTGGTAAAATTGAAAAAAGTTGAAAACATATTTTTTTTTGGACTTAGTCATTTTTGCGGCGTTAATCAGACTTTCAGAGAGGTCAAATGTCAGTGAGCGTACCAATTTCAGTTCCAGAGCGATTAGCCCAATGAGTCCTTGATATTTAGTCGTTTTCAGCCAATATTTTGTATTTTTGAAAATTTCACTTTTTTGTGAAAATATACACTAAATGAGGGAATAATATGTGTGAGGGTACCCCATAAGAGTTCCAAATGTGTGTGGGTAGAATATATATCCCACGGGGGTAAAATTGAAAAAAGTTGAAAACATTTTTTTTTTTGGACTTAGTCATTTTTTCGGCGTTTATTAGACTTTCGGATAGGTGAAATGTCAGTGAGTGTTCCGATTTCACTTCCAAAGCGATTCGTCCAATGAGTCCTTGATATTTAGTCATTTTCAGCCAATATTTTGGATTTTTGAAAATTTCACATTTTTGTGAAAATATCCACTAAATGAGGGAATAATATGTGTGAGGGTACCCCAGGAGAGTTCCAAATGTGTGTGGGTAGAATATATATCCCACGGAGGTAAAATTGAAAATAGTTGAAAAAAATTTCTTTTTTGGACTTAGTCATTTTTCCGGCGTTTATCAGACTTTCAGATAGGTCAAATGTCAGTGAGCGTTCCAATTTCAGTTCCAGAGCGATTAGCCCAATGAGTCCTTGATATTTAGTCGTTTTCAGCCAATTTTCTGGATTTTTGAAAATTTTAATTTTTTTGTGAAAATATCCACTAAATGAGGGATTAATATTTGTGAGGGTACCCCAGGAGACTTCCAAATGTGTGTGGGTAGAATATCTATCCCACGGGGGTAAAATTTAAAAAAGTTGAAAAAAAATTCTTTTTGGACTTAGTCATTTTTCCGGCGTTTATCAAACTTTTAGTTAGGGGAAATGTCATTGAGCGTTCCGATCACAGTTCCAGAGCGATTCGCCCAATGATTCCTTGACATTTAGTCGTTTTCAGCCAATATTTTGGCTTTTTGAAAGTTTCACTTTTTTGTGAAAATATCCACTAAATGAGGGAATAATATGTGTGAGGGTACCCCAGGAGAGTTCCAAATGTGTGTGGGTAGAATATATATCCCACGCGCGTAAAATTGAAAAAAGGTGAAAACATTTTTTTTTTGGACTCAGTCATTTTTCCAGCGTTTATCAGACTTTCAGTTAGGGGAAATGTCAGTGAGCGTTCCGATTTCAGTTTCAGAGCGATTTGCCAAATGAGTCCTTGATATTTAGTCATTTTCAGCCAATTTTCTGGATTTTTGAAAATTTCACTTTTTAGTGACAATATCCACTAAATGAGGGAATCATATGTGTGAGGGTACCCCAGGAGAGTTCCAAATGTGTGTGGGTAGAATATATATCCCACGGGGGTAAAATTGAAAAAAGTTGAAAACATTTTTTTTTTGGACTTAGTCATTTTTCCGGCGTTTATCAGACTTTCAGATAGGGCAAATGTCAGTGAGCGTTCCGATTTCCACTCCAGAGCGATTCGCCCAATGAGTCCTTGATATTTAGTTGTTTTCAGCCAATTTTCTGGATTTTTGAAAATTTCACTTTTTAGTGACAATATCCACTAAATGAGGAAATCATATGTGTGAGGGTACCCCAGGAGAGTTCCAAATGTGTGTCGGTAGAATACATATCCCACGGTGGTAAAATTGAAAAAAGTTGAAAAAATTTTTTTTTTACTTATCATTTTTCCGGCGTTTATCAGACTTTCAGATAGGGCAAATGTCAGTGAGCATTCCGATTTCAGTTCCAGAGCGATTCGCCCAATGAGTCCTTGATATTTAGTCGTTTTCAGACAATTTTCTGGATTTTTGAAAATTTCACTTTTTTGTGAAAATATCCACTAAATGAGGGAATAATATGTGTGAGGGAAACCCAGGAGAGTTCCAAATGTGTGTGGGTAGAATACATATCCCACGGTGGTAAAATTGAAAAAAGTTGAAAAAAATTTTTTTTTACTTAGTCATTTTTCCGGCGTTTATCAGACTTTCAGATAAGGCAAATGTCAGTGAGCATTCCGATTTCAGTTCCAGAGCAATTCGCCCAATGAGTCCTTGATATTTAGTCGTTTTCAGACAATTTTCTGGATTTTTGAAAATTTCATTTTTTTGTGAAAATATCCACTAAATGAGGGAATAATATGTGTGAGGGTTCCCCAGGAGAGTTCCAAATGTGTGTGGGTAGAATATATATCCCACGGGGGTAAAATTGAAAAAAGTTGAAAAAAAATTTTTTTTGGACTTAGTCATTTTTCCGGCGTTTATCAGACTTTCAGATAGGGGAAATGTCAGTGAGCATTCCGATTTCAGTTCCAGAGCGATTTGCCGGATGAGTCCTTGATATTTCGTCGTTTTCAGCCAATTTTCTGGATTTTTGAAAATTTCACTTTTTTGTGACAATATCCACTAAATGAGGGAATAATATGTGTGAGGGTACCCCAGGAGAGTTCCAAATGTGTGTGGGTAGAATATATAACCCACGGGGGTAAAACTGAAAAAA
Organism: Phyllobates terribilis; assembly: GCF_046119375.1. NCBI lineage: Eukaryota > Metazoa > Chordata > Amphibia > Anura > Dendrobatidae > Phyllobates > Phyllobates terribilis. The sequence goes on along the minus strand of NW_027362775.1, from coordinate 13,381,520 downwards.
GTTGAAAAAATTTTTTTTTGGCCTTAGTCATTTTTCCGGCGTTTATCAAACTTTCAGATAGGGGAAATGTCAGTGAGCGTTCCGATTTCAGTTCCAGAGCGATTAGCTCAATGAGTCCTTGATATTTAGTCGTTTTCAGCCAATTTTCGAAAATTTCAATTTTTTGTGAAAATATCCACTAAATGAGGGAATAATATGTGTGAGGGTACCCCAGGAGAGTTCCAAATGTGTGTGGGTAGAATATATTTCCCACGGGGGTAAAATTGAAAAAAATTTTTTTTTTGAACTTAGTCACTTTTCCGCCGTTTATCAGACTTTCAGATAGGTCAAATGTCAGTGAGCGTTCCGATTTCAGTTCCAGAGCGATTCGCCCTATGAGTCCTTGATATTTAGTCGTTTTCAGCCAATATTTTGGATTTTTGAAAGTTTCAGTTTTTTGTGAAAATATCCACTAAATGAGGGAGTAATATGTGTGAGGGTACCCCAGGAGAGTTTCAAATGTGTTCGGGTAGAATATATATCCCACGCCCGTAAAATTGAAAAAAGTTGAAAACATTTTTTTTTTGGACTTAGTCATTTTTCCGGCGTTTATCAGACTTTCAGATAGGTCAAATGTCAGTGAGCGTTCCGTTTTCAGTTCCAGAGCGATTCGCCCAATGAGTCCTTGATATTTAGTCGTTTTCAGCCAATTTTCTGGATTTTTGAAAATTTCACTTTTTTTGTGAAAATATCCACTAAATGAGGGAATAATATGTGTGAGGGTACCCCAGGAGAGTTCCAAATGTGTGTGGGTAGAATATATATCCCACGGGGGTAAAATTGAAAAAAATTGAAAACATTTTTTTTTTGGACTTAGTCATTTTTCCGTCTTTTATCAGACTTTTAGATAAGGGAAATGTCAGTGAGCGTTCTGATTTCAGTTCCAGAGCAATTCGCCCAATGAGTCCTTGATATTTAGTCGTTTTCAGCCAATTTTCTGGATTTTTGAAAATTTCACTTTTTTTGTGAAAATATCCACTAAATGAGGGAATAATATGTGTGAGGGTACCCCAGGAGAGTTCCAAATGTGTGTGGGTAGAATATATATCCCACGGGGGTAAAATTGAAAAAAGTTGAAAAAAATTTATTTTTGGACTTAGTCATTTTTCCGGCGTTTATCAGACTTTCAGATAGGTCAAATGTCAGTGAGCGTTCCGATTTCAGTTCCAGAGCGATTCGCCCAATGAGTCCTTGATATTTAGTCGTTTTCAGCCAATTTTCTGGATTTTTGAAAATTTCACTTTTTAGTGACAATATCCACTAAATGAGGGAATAATATGTGTGAGGGTACCCCAAGAGAGTTCCAAATGTGTGTGGGTAGAATATATATCCCACAGGGGTAAAATTGAAAAAAGTTGAAAACATTTTTTTTTGGGACTTAGTCATTTTATCAGACTTTCAGATAGGGGAAATGTCAGTGAGCGTTCCGATTTCAGTTCCAGAGCGATTTGCCGGATGAGTCCATGATATTTCGTCGTTTTCAGGCAATTTTCTGAATTTTTGAAAATTTCACTTTTTTGTGAAAATATCCACTAAATGAGGGAATAATATGTGCGAGGGAATCCCAGGAGAGTTCCAAATGTGTGTGGGTAGAATATATATCCCACGGTGGTAAAATTGAAAAAAGTTGAAAACATTTTTTTTTGGGACTTAGTCATTTTATCAGACTTTCAGATAGGGGAAATGTCAGTGAGCGTTCCGATTTCAGTTCCAGAGCGATTCACCCAATGAGTCCTTGATATTTAGTCATTTTCAGACAATATTTTGGATTTTTGAAAATTTCACTTTTTTGTCTAAATATCCACTAAATGAGGGAATAATATGTGTGAGGGTACCCCAGGAGAGTTCCAAATGTGTGTGAGTAGAATATATATCCCACGGGGGTAAAATTGAAAAAAAGTTGAACAGTTTTTTTTTTTACTTAGTCATTTTTCCGGAGTTTATCAGACTTTCAGATAGGGCAAATGTCAGTGAGCGTTCCGATTCCAGTTCCAGAGCGATTCGCCCAATGAGTCCTTGATATTTAGTCGTTTTCAGCCAATTTTCTGGATTTTTTAAAATTTCACTTTTTAGTGACAATATCCACTAAATGAGGGAATCATATGTGTGAGGGTACCCCAGGAGAGTTCCAAATGTGTGTGGGTAGAATATATATCCCACGGGAGTAAAATTGAAAAATGTTGAAAACATTTTTTTTTTGGACTTAGTCATTTTTCTGGCGTTTATCAGACTTTCAGATAGGGGAAATGTCAGTGAGCGTTCCGATTTCAGTTCCAGAGCGATTTGCCAGATGAGTCCTTGATATTTCGTCGTTTTTAGGCAATTTTCTGAATTTTTGAAAATTTCACTTTTTTGTGAAAATATCCACTAAATGAGGGAATAATATGTGTGAGGGAATCCCAGGAGAGTTCCAAATGTGTGTGGGTAGAATATATATCCCACGGTGGTAAAATTGAAAAAAGTTGAAAAAATTTTTTTTTTACTTAGTCATTTTTCCGGCGTTTATCAGACTTTCAGATAGGGCAAATGTCAGTGAGCATTCCAATTTCAGTTCCAGAGCGATTCGCCCAATGAGTCCTTGATATTTAGACGTTTTCAGACAATTTTCTGGATTTTTGAAAATTTCACTTTTTTGTGAAAATATCCACTAAATGAGGGAATAATATGTGGGAGGGTACCCCAGGAGAGTTCCAAATGTGTGTGGGTAGAATATATATCCCACGGGGGTAAAATTGAAAAAAGTTGAAAACATTTTTTTTTGGACTTAGTCATTTTTCCGGCTTTTATCAGACTTTTAGATAGGGGAAATGTCAGTGAGCGTTCCGATTTCAGTTCCAGAGCGATTCGCCCAATGAGTCCTTAATATTTAGTCGTTTTCAGCCAATTTTTTGGAATTTTGAAAATTTCACTTTTTTGTGACAATATCCACTAAATGAGGGAATAATGTGTGTGAGGGTACCCCAGGAGAGTTCCAAATGTGTGTGGGTAGAATACATATCCCACGGTGGTAAAATTGAAAAAAGTTGAAAAAATTTTTTTTTTGCTTAGTCATTTTTCCGGCGTTTATCAGACTTTCAGATAGGGGAAATGTCAGTGAGCGTTCCGATTTCAGTTCCAGAGCGATTTGCCGGATGAGTCCATGATATTTCGTCGTTTTCAGGCAATTTTCTGAATTTTTGAAAATTTCACTTTTTTGTGAAAATATCCACTAAATGAGGGAATAATATGTGTGAGGGAATCCCAGGAGAGTTCCAAATGTGTGTGGGTAGAATATATATCCCACGGTGGTAAAATTGAAAAAAGTTGAAAACATTTTTTTTTGGGACTTAGTCATTTTATCAGACTTTCAGATAGGGGAAATGTCAGTGAGCGTTCCGATTTCAGTTCCAGAGCGATTCACCCAATGAGTCCTTGATATTTAGTCATTTTCAGACAATATTTTGGATTTTTGAAAATTTCACTTTTTTGTCTAAATATCCACTAAATGAGGGAATAATATGTGTGAGGGTACCCCAGGAGAGTTCCAAATGTGTGTGAGTAGAATATATATCCCACGGGGGTAAAATTGAAAAAAAGTTGAACAGTTTTTTTTTTTACTTAGTCATTTTTCCGGAGTTTATCAGACTTTCAGATAGGGCAAATGTCAGTGAGCGTTCCGATTCCAGTTCCAGAGCGATTCGCCCAATGAGTCCTTGATATTTAGTCGTTTTCAGCCAATTTTCTGGATTTTTTAAAATTTCACTTTTTAGTGACAATATCCACTAAATGAGGGAATCATATGTGTGAGGGTACCCCAGGAGAGTTCCAAATGTGTGTGGGTAGAATATATATCCCACGGGAGTAAAATTGAAAAATGTTGAAAACATTTTTTTTTTGGACTTAGTCATTTTTCTGGCGTTTATCAGACTTTCAGATAGGGGAAATGTCAGTGAGCGTTCCGATTTCAGTTCCAGAGCGATTTGCCAGATGAGTCCTTGATATTTCGTCGTTTTCAGGCAATTTTCTGAATTTTTGAAAATTTCACTTTTTTGTGAAAATATCCACTAAATGAGGGAATAATATGTGTGAGGGAATCCCAGGAGAGTTCCAAATGTGTGTGGGTAGAATATATATCCCACGGTGGTAAAATTGAAAAAAGTTGAAAAAATTTTTTTTTTACTTAGTCATTTTTCCGGCGTTTATCAGACTTTCAGATAGGGCAAATGTCAGTGAGCATTCCAATTTCAGTTCCAGAGCGATTCGCCCAATGAGTCCTTGATATTTAGACATTTTCAGACAATTTTCTGGATTTTTGAAAATGTCACTTTTTTGTGAAAATATCTACTAAATGAGGGAATAATATGTGGGAGGGTACCCCAGGAGAGTTCCAAATGTGTGTGGGTAGAATATATATCCCACGGTGGTAAAATTGAAAAAAGTTGAAAAAAATTTTTTTTTACTTAGTCATTTTTCCGGCGTTTATCAGACTTTCAGATAGGGCAAATGTCAGTGAGCATTCCAATTTCAGTTCCAGAGCGATTCGCCCAATGAGTCCTTGATATTTAGACGTTTTCAGACAATTTTCTGGATTTTTGAAAATTTCACTTTTTTGTGAAAATATCCACTAAATGAGGGAATAATATGTGTGAGGGTACTCCAGGAGAGATCCAAATGTGTGTGGGTAGAATATATATCCCACGGGGGTAAAATTGAAAAAAAGTTGAAATTTTTTTTTTTTTACTTAGTCATTTTTCCGGCGTTTATCAGACTTTCAGATAGGGCAAATGTCAGTGAGCGTTCCGATTCCAGATCCAGAGCTATTCGCCCAATGAGTCCTTGATATTTAGTCGTTTTCAGCCAATTTTCTGGATTTTTGAAAATTTCACTTTTTTGTGAAAATATCCACTAAATGAGGGAATAATATGTGTGAGGGTACCCCAGGAGAGTTCTTTATGTGTGTGGGTAGAATATATATCCCACGGGGGTAAAATTGAAAAAAGTTGAAAAAAATTTTTTTTAGACTTAGTCATTTTTCTGCCGTTTATCAGACTTTCAGATAGGGGAAATGTCAGTGAGCGTTCCGATTTCAGTTCCAGAGCGATTTGCCGGATTAGTCCTTGATATTTCGTCGTTTTCAGGCAATTTTCTGAATTTTTGAAAATTTCACTTTTTTGTGAAAATATCCACTAAATGAGGGAATAATATGTGTGAGGGAACCCCAGGAGAGTTCCAAATGTGTGTGGGTAGAATATATATCCCACGGTGGTAAAATTGAAAACATTTTTTTTTTACTTAGTCATTTTTCCGGAGTTTATCAGACTTTCAGATAGGGCAAATGTCAGTGAGCGTTCCGATTCCAGTTCCAGAGCGATTCGCCCAATGAGTCCTTGATATTTCGTCGTTTTCAGGCAATTTTCTGAATTTTTTAAAATTTCACTTTTTAGTGACAATATCCACTAAATGAGGGAATCATATGTGTGAGGGTACCCCAGGAGAGTTCCAAATGTGTGTGGGTAGAATATATATCCCACGGGGGTAAAATTGAAAAAAGTTGAAAACATTTTTTTTTGGACTTAGTTATTTTTCTGGCGTTTATCAGACTTTCAGATAGGGGAAATGTCAGTGAGCGTTCCGATTTCAGTTCCAGAGCGATTTGCCGGATGAGTCCTTGATATTTCGTCGTTTTCAGGCAATTTTCTGAATTTTTGAAAATTTCACTTTTTTGTGAAAATATCCACTAAATGAGGGAATAATATGTGTGAGGGAATCCCAGGAGAGTTCCAAATGTATGTGGGTAGAATATATATCCCACGGTGGTAAAATTGAAAAAAGTTGAAAAAAATTTTTTTTTACTTAGTCATTTTTCTGGCGTTTATCAGACTTTCAGATAGGGCAAATGTCAGTGAGCATTCCAATTTCAGTTCCAGAGCGATTCGCCCAATGAGTCCTTGATATTTAGACGTTTTCAGACAATTTTCGGGATTTTTGAAAATTTCACTTTTTTGTAAAAATATCCACTAAATGAGGGAATAATATGTGTGAGGGTACTCCAGGAGAGATCCAAATGTGTGTGGGTAGAATATATATCCCACGGGGGTAAAATTGAAAAAAAGTTGAAATTTTTTTTTTTTTACTTAGTCATTTTTCCGGCGTTTATCAGACTTTCAGATAGGGCAAATGTCAGTGAGCGTTCCGATTCCAGTTCCAGAGCTATTCGCCCAATGAGTCCTTGATATTTAGTCGTTTTCAGCCAATTTTCTGGATTTTTGAAAATTTCACTTTTTTGTGAAAATATCCACTAAATGAGGGAATAATATGTGTGAGGGTACCCCAGGAGAGTTCTTTATGTGTGTGGGTAGAATATATATCCCACGGGGGTAAAATTGAAAAAAGTTGAAAAAAAATTTTTTTAGACTTAGTCATTTTTCTGCAGTTTATCAGACTTTCAGATAGGGGAAATGTCAGTGAGCGTTCCGATTTCAGTTCCAGAGCGATTTGCCGGATTAGTCCTTGATATTTCGTCGTTTTCAGGCAATTTTCTGAATTTTTGAAAATTTCACTTTTTTGTGAAAGTATCCACTAAATGAGGGAATAATATGTGTGAGGGAACCCCAGGAGAGTTCCAAATGTGTGTGGGTAGAATATATATCCCACGGTGGTAAAATTGAAAACATTTTTTTTTTACTTAGTCATTTTTCCGGAGTTTATCAGACTTTCAGATAGGGCAAATGTCAGTGAGCGTTTCGATTTCAGTTCCAGAGCGATTCGCCCAATGAGTCCTTGATATTTAGTTGTATTCAGCCAATTTTCTGGATTTTTGAAAATTTCACTTTTTTGTGAAAATATCCACTAAATGAGGGAATAATATGTGTGAGGGTACCCCAGGAGAGTTCCAAATGTGTGTGTGTAGAATATATATCCCACGGGGGTAAAAATGAAAAAAGTTGAAAACATTTTTTTTTGGACTTAGTCATTTTTCCGGCTTTTATCAGACTTTCACATAGGGGAAATATCAGTGAGCATTCCGATTTCAGTTCCAGAGCGATTCGCCCAATGAGTTCTTGATGTTTAGTCGCTTTCAGCCAATATTTTGGATTTTTGAAAATTTCACTTTTTTTGTGAAAATATCCACTAAATGAGGGAATAATATGTGTGGGTAGAATATATATCCCACGGGGGTAAAATTGAAAAAAGTTTAAAAAATTTTTTTCGGGGACTTAGTCATTTTATCAGACTTTCAGATAGGGCAAATGTCAGTGAGCATTCCAATTTCAGTTCCAGAGCAATTCGTCGGATGAGTCCTTGATATTTAGTTATTTTCAGGCAATTTTCTGAATATTTGAAAATGTCATTTTTTGTGTGAAAATAACCACTAAATGAGGGAATAATATGTGTGAGGGTACCCCAAGAGAGTTCCAAATGTGTGTGGGTAGAATATATATCCCCCGGGGGTAAAATTGAAAAAAGTTTTAAAAATTTTTTTTTGGGGACTTAGTCATTTTATCAAACTTTCAGATAGGGCAAATGTCAGTGAGCATTCCGATTTCAGTTCCAGAGCGATTCTCCCAATAAGTCCTTGATATTTAGTCGTTTTCAGCCAATCTTTTGAATTTTTGAAAATTTCACTTTTTTGTGAAAATATCCACTATATGAGGGAATAATATGTGTGAGGGTACCCCAGGAGAGTTCCAAATGTGTGTGGGTAGAATATATATCCCACGGGGGTAAAATTGAAAAAAGTTTAAACATTTTTTTTTTTTGGACTGTCATTTTTCCGGGATTTTTCAAACTTTCAGATAGGGCAAATGTCAGTGAGCGTTCCAATTTCAGTTCCAGAGTGATTCGCCGAATGAGTCCTTGATATTTAGTCGTTTTCAGCCAATTTTCTGGATTTTTGAAAATTTCACTTTTTTGTGAAAATATCCACTAAATGAGGGAATAATATGTGTGAGGGTACCCCAGGAGAGTTCCAAATGTGTGTGGGTAGAATATGTATCCCACGCCAGTAAAATTGAAAAAAGTTGAAAAATTTTTTTTTTTGGACTTAGCCATTTTTACGGTGTTTATCAGACTTTCAGATAGGGGAAATGTCAGTGAGCATTTCGATTTCAGTTCCAGAGCGATTCGCCCAATGAGTCCTTGATATTTAGTTGTTTTCAGCCAATTTTCTGGATTTTTGAAAATTTCCCTTTTTTGTGAAAATATCCACTAAATGAGGGAATAATATATGTGAGGGTACCCCAGGAGAGTTCCAAATGTGTGTGGGTAGAATATATATCCCACGGGGGTAAAATTAAAAAAGTTGAAAATTATTTTTTTTTGGACTGTCATTTTTCCGGTGTTTATCAGACTTTCAGATAGGGGAAATGTCAGTGAGTGTTCCCATTTCAGTTCCAGAGCGATTCGCCCAATGAGTCCTTGATATTTAGTCGTTTTCAGCCAATTTTCTGGATTTTTGAAAATTTCACTTTTTTGTGAAAATATCCACTAAATGAGGGAATAATAAGTGTGAGGGTACCCCAGGAGAGTTCCAAATGTGTGTGGGTAGAATATATATCCCACAGGGGTAAAATTGAAAAAAGTTTAAAAATTTTATTTTTTTGGACTGTCATTTTTCCGGCGTTTATCAAACTTTCAGATAGGGCAAATGTCAGGGAGAGTTCCAATTTCAGTTCCAGAGCGATTCACCCAATGAGTCCTTGATATTTAGTCGTTTTCAACCAATTTTCTGGATTTTTGAAAATTTCACTTTTTTGTGAAAATATCCACTAAATGAGGGAATAATATGTGTGAGGGAACCCCAGGAGAGTTCCAAATGTGTGTGGGTGGAATATATATCCCACGGGGGTAAAATTGAAAAATGTTGAAAAATTTTTTTTTTTGGACTTAGTCATTTTTCCGGCGTTTATCAGACTTTCAGATAGGGGAAATGTCAGTGAGCGTTTCAATTTCAGTTCCAGAGTGATTCGCCCAATGAGTCCTTGATATTTAGTAGTTTTCAGCCAATTTTCTGGATTTTTGAAAATTTCACTCTTTTGTGAAAATATCCACTAAATGAGGGAATAATATGTGTGAGGGTACCCCAGGAGAGTTCCAAATGTGTGTGGGTAGAATATATATCCCACGGGGGTTAAATTGAAAAAAGTTGAAAAATTTTTTTTTTGGACTTAGTCATTTTTCCGGCGTTTATCAGACTTTCAGATAGGGGAAATGTCAGTGAGCATTTCGATTTCAGTTCCAGAGCAATTCGCCCAATGAGTCCTTGATATTTAGTCGTTTTCAACCAATTTTCTGGATTTTTGAAAATTTCACTTTTTTGTGAAAATATCCACTAAATGAGGGAATGATATGCATGAGGGTACCCCAGGAGAGTTCCAAATGTGTGTGGGTAGAATATATATCCCATGGGGGTAAAATTGAAAAAAGTTGAAAAATTTTTTTTTTGGACTTAGTCATTTTTCCGGCGTTTATCAGACTTTCAGATAGGGGAAATGTCAGTGAGCGTTCCGATTTCAGTTCCAGAGCGATTCGCCCAATGAGTCCTTGATATTTCGTCATTTTCAGGCAATATTCAGAATTTTTGAAAATTTTACTTTTTTGTGAAAATATCCACTAAATGAGGGAATAATATGTGTGAGGGTACCCCAGGAGAGTTCCAAATGTGTGTGGATAGAATATATATCCCACGGGGGTAAAATTGAAAAAAGTTGAAAAATTTTTTTTTTTTTACTTAGTCATTTTTCCGGTGTTTATCAGACTTTCAGATAGGGGAAATGTCAGTGAGCATTCCGATTTCAGTTCCAGATCGATTCGCCAGACGAATCCTTGATATTTCGTCGTTTTCAGGCAATTTTCTGAATTTTTGAAAATTTCACTTTTTTGTGAAAATATCCACTAAATGAGGGAATAATATGTGTGAGTGTACCCCAGGAGAGTTCCAAATGTGTGTGGGTAGAATATATATCCCACGGGGTTAAAATTGAAAAAAGTTGAAAACATTTTTTTGGGGGCTTAGTCATTTTTTCAGACTTTCAGATAGGGCATATATCAGTGAGCATTCCGATTTCAGTTCCAGAGCGATTCGCCCGATGAGTCCTTGATATTTAGTTGTTTTCAGGCAATTTTCTCAATTTTTGAAAATTTCACTTTTTTGTGAAAATATCCACTAAATGAGGGAATAATATGTGTGAGGGTACCCCAGGAGAGTTCCAAATGTGTGTGGGTAGAATATATATCCCACGGGGGTAAAATTGAAAAAAGTTGAAAAATTTTTTTTTTTGGACTTAGTCATTTTTCCGGCGTTTATCAGACTTTCAGATAGGGCAAATGTCAGTGAGCGTTCCGATTTCAGTTCCAGAGCGATTCTCCCAATGAGTCCTTGATATTTAGTCGTTTTCAGCCAATTTTCTGAATTTTTGAAAATTTCACTTTTTTGTGAAAATATCCACTAAATGAGGGAATAATATGTGTGAGGGTACCCCAGGAGAGTTCCAAATGTGTGTGGGTAGAATATATATCCCACGGGGTTAAAATTGAAAAAAGTTGAAAACATTTTTTTTTGGGCTTAGTCATTTTTTCAGACTTTCAGATAGGGCATATGTCAGTGAGCATTCCGATTTCAGTTCCAGAGCGATTCGCCCAATGAGTCCTTGATATTTAGTTGTTTTCAGCCAATAATTTGGATTTTTGAAAATTTCACTTTTTTGTGAAAATATCCACTAAATGAGGGAATAATATGTGTGAGGGTACCCCAGGAGAGTTCCAAATGTGTGTGGGTAGAATATATATCCCACGGGGGTAAAATTGAAAAAGTTGAAAAATGTTTTTTTTTTGAACTTAGTTATTTTTCCGGTGTTTATCAGACTTTCAGATAGGGGAAATGTCAGCGAGCGTTCCGATTTCAGTTCCAGAGCGATTCGCCCAATGAGTCCTTGATATTTCGTCATTTTCAGGCAATTTTCTGAATTTTTGAAAACTTCACTTTTTTGTGAAAATATCCACTAAATGAGGGAATAATATGTGTGAGGGTACCCCAGGAGAGTTCCAAATGTGTGTGGGTAGAATATATATCCCACGGGGTTAAAATTGAAAAAAGTTGAAAACATTTTTTTTTGGGCTTAGTCATTTTTTCAGACTTTCAGATAGGGCATATGTCAGTGAGCATTCCGATTTCAGTTCCAGAGCGATTCGCCCAATGAGTCCTTGATATTTAGTTGTTTTCAGCCAATATTTTGGATTTTTGAAAATTTCACTTTTTTGTGAAAATATCCACTAAATGAGGGAATAATATGTGTGAGGGTACCCCAGGAGAGTTCCAAATGTGTGTGGGTAGAATATATATCCCACGGGGGTAACATTGAAAAAAATTTTTTTTTGGACTTAGTCATTTTTCCGGCGTTTATCAGACTTTCAGATAGGGCAAGTGTCAGTGAGCATTCCGATTTCAGTTCCAGAGCGATTCGCCCAATGATTCCTTGATATTTAGTCGTTTTCAGCCAATTTTCTGGATTTTTGAAAATTTCACTTTTTTGTGAAAATATCCACTAAATGAGGGAATAATATGTGTGAGGGTATCCCAGGAGAGTTCCAAATGTGTGTGGGTAGAATATATATCCCACGGGGGTAAAATTGAAAAAAGTTGAAAAATTTTTTTTTTTGGACTTAGTCATTTTTCCGGCGTTTATCAGACTTTCAGATAGGGCAAATGTCAGTGAGCGTTCCGATTTCAGTTCCAGAGCCATTCGCCCAATGAGTCCTTGATATTTAGTCGTTTTCAGCCAATTTTCTGGATTTTTGAAAATTTCACTTTTTTGTGAAAATATCCACTAAATGAGGGAATAATATGTGTGAGGGTACCCCAGGAGAGTTCCAAATGTGTGTGGGTAGAATATATATCCCACGGGGTTAAAATTGAAAAAAGTTGAAAACATTTTTTTTGGGCTTAGTCATTTTTTCAGACTTTCAGATAGGGCATATGTCAGTGAGCATTCCGATTTCAGTTCCAGAGCGATTCGCCGATGAGTCCTTGATATTTAGTTGTTTTCAGGCAATTTTCTCAATTTTTGAAAATTTCACTTTTTTGTGAAAATATCCACTAAATGAGGGAATAATATGTGTGAGGGTACCCCAGGAGAGTTCCAAATGTGTGTGGGTAGAATATATATCCCACGGGGGTAAAATTGAAAAAAGTTGAAAAATTTTTTTTTTTGGACTTAGTCATTTTTCCGGCGTTTATCAGACTTTCAGATAGGGCAAATGTCAGTGAGCGTTCCGATTTCAGTTCCAGAGCGATTCTCCCAATGAGTCCTTGACATTTAGTCGTTTTCAGCCAATTTTCTGAATTTTTGAAAATTTCACTTTTTTGTGAAAATATCCACTAAATGAGGGAATAATATGTGTGAGGGTAACCCAGGAGAGTTCCAAATGTGTGTGGGTAGAATATATATCCCACGGGGTTAAAATTGAAAAAAGTTGAAAAAATTTTTTTTTGGGCTTAGTCATTTTTTCAGACTTTCAGATAGGGCATATGTCAGTGAGCATTCCGATTTCAGTTCCAGAGCGATTCGCCCAATGAGTCCTTGATATTTAGTTGTTTTCAGCCAATAATTTGGATTTTTGAAAATTTCACTTTTTTGTGAAAATATCCACTAAATGAGGGAATAATATGTGTGAGGGTACCCCAGGAGAGTTCCAAATGTGTGTGGGTAGAATATATATCCCACGGGGGTAAAATTGAAAAAGTTGAAAAATGTTTTTTTTTTTGAACTTAGTAATTTTTCCGGTGTTTATCAGACTTTCAGATAGGGGAAATGTCAGCGAGCATTCCGATTTCAGTTCCAGAGCGATTCGCCCAATGAGTCCTTGATATTTCGTCATTTTCAGGCAATTTTCTGAATTTTTGAAAACTTCACTTTTTTGTGAAAATATCCACTAAATGAGGGAATAATATGTGTCAGGGTACCCCAGGAGAGTTCCAAATGTGTGTGGGTAGAATATATATCCCACGGGGTTAAAATTGAAAAAAGTTGAAAACATTTTTTTTTGGGCTTAGTCATTTTTTCAGACTTTCAGATAGGGCATATGTCAGTGAGCATTCCGATTTCAGTTCCAGAGCGATTCGCCCAATGAGTCCTTGATATTTAGTTGTTTTCAGCCAATATTTTGGATTTTTGAAAATTTCACTTTTTTGTGAAAATATCCACTAAATGAGGGAATAATATGTGTGAGGGTACCCCAGGAGAGTTCCAAATGTGTGTGGGTAGAATATATATCCCACGGGGGTAACATTGAAAAAAATTTTTTTTTGGACTTAGTCATTTTTCCGGCGTTTATCAGACTTTCAGATAGGGCAAATGTCAGTGAGCATTCCGATTTCAGTTCCAGAGCGATTCGCCCAATGATTCCTTGATATTTAGTCGTTTTCAGCCAATTTTCTGGATTTTTGAAAATTTCACTTTTTTGTGAAAATATCCACTAAATGAGGGAATAATATGTGTGAGGGTACCCCAGGAGAGTTCCAAATGTGTGTGGGTAGAATATATATCCCACGGGGGTAAAATTGAAAAAAGTTGAAAAATTTTTTTTTTTGGACTTAGTCATTTTTCCGGTGTTTATCAGACTTTCAGATAGGGAAAATGTCAGTGAGCGTTCCGATTTCAGTTCCAGAGCCATTCGCCCAATGAGTCCTTGATATTTAGTCGTTTTCAGCCAATTTTCTGGATTTTTGAAAATTTCACTTTTTTGTGAAAATATCCACTAAATGAGGGAATAATATGTGTGAGGGTACCCCAGGAGAGTTCCAAATGTGTGTGGGTAGAATATATATCCCACGGGGTTAAAATTGAAAAAAGTTGAAAACATTTTTTTTTGGGCTTAGTCATTTTTTCAGACTTTCAGATAGGGCATATGTCAGTGAGCATTCCGATTTCAGTTCCAGAGCGATTCGCCCAATGATTCCTTGATATTTAGTTGTTTTCAGCCAATATTTTGGATTTTTGAAAATTTCACTTTTTTGTGAAAATATCCACTAAATGAGGGAATAATATGTGTGAGGGTACCCCAGGAGAGTTCCAAATGTGTGTGGGTAGAATATATATCCCACGGGGGTAACATTGAAAAAAATGTTTTTTTGGACTTAGTCATTTTTCCGGCGTTTATCAGACTTTCAGATAGGGCAAATGTCAGTGAGCGTTCCGATTTCAGTTCCAGAGCGATTCTCCAATGAGTCCTTGATATTTAGTCGTTTTCAGCCAATTTTCTGAATTTTTGAAAATTTCACTTTTTTGTGAAAATATCCACTAAATGAGGGAATAATATGTGTGAGGGTACCCCAGGAGAGTTCCAAATGTGTGTGGGTAGAATATATATCCCACGGGGGTAAAATTGAACAAAGGTGAAAAACTTTTTTTTGGACTTAGTCATTTTTTCAGACTTTCAGATAGGGCATATGTCAGTGAGCATTCCGATTTCAGTTCCAGAGCGATTCGCCCAATGAGTCCTTGATATTTAGTTGTTTTCAGCCAATAATTTGGATTTTTGAAAATTTCACTTTTTTGTGAAAATATCCACTAAATGAGGGAATAATATGTGTGAGGGTACCCCAGGAGAGTTCCAAATGTGTGTGGGTAGAATATATATCCCACGGGGGTAAAATTGAAAAAGTTGAAAAATGTTTTTTTTTTGAACTTAGTAATTTTTCCGGTGTTTATCAGACTTTCAGATAGGGGAAATGTCAGCGAGCGTTCCGATTTCAGTTCCAGAGCGATTCGCCCAATGAGTCCTTGATATTTCGTCATTTTCAGGCAATTTTCTGAATTTTTGAAAATTTCACTTTTTTGTGAAAATATCCACTAAATGAGGGAATAATATGTGTGAGGGTACCCCAGGAGAGTTCCAAATGTGTGTGGGTAGAATATATATCCCACGGGGTTAAAATTGAAAAAAGTTGAAAACATTTTTTTTTGGGCTTAGTCGTTTTTTCAGACTTTCAGATAGGGCATATGTCAGTGAGCATTCCGATTTCAGTTCCAGAGCGATTCGCCCAATGAGTCCTTGATATTTAGTTGTTTTCAGCCAATATTTTGGATTTTTGAAAATTTCACTTTTTTGTGAAAATATCCACTAAATGAGGGAATAATATGTGTGAGGGTACCCCAGGAGAGTTCTAAATGTGTGTGGGTAGAATATATATCCCACGGGGGTAACATTGAAAAAAATTTTTTTTTGGACTTAGTCATTTTTCCGGCGTTTATCAGACTTTCAGATAGGGCAAATGTCAGTGAGCGTTCCGATTTCAGTTCCAGAGCGATTCGCCCAATGATTCCTTGATATTTAGTCGTTTTCAGCCAATTTTCTGGATTTTTGAAAATTTCACTTTTTTGTGAAAATATCCACTAAATGAGGGAATAATATGTGTGAGGGTACCCCAGGAGAGTTCCAAATGTGTGTGGGTAGAATATATATCCCACGGGGGTAAAATTAAAAAAAAAAAATTTTGGACTTAGTCATTTTTCCGGCGTTTATCAGACTTTCAGATAGGGCAAATGTCAGTGAGCATTCCGATTTAAGTTCCAGAGCGATTCGCCCAATGAGTCCTTGATATTTCGTCATTTTCAGGCAATTTTCTGAATTTTTGAAAATTTCACTTTTTTGTGAAAATATCCACTAAATGAGGGAATAATATGTGTGAGGGTACCCCAGGAGAGTTCCAAATGTGTGTGGGTAGAATATACAGTTATATGAAAAAGTTTGGGCACCTCTATTAATCTTAAGCTTAATGTTTTATGAAAATTGGTGTTTTTGCAACAGCTATTTCAGTTTGATATATGTAATAACTGTTCGACACAGTAATGTTTCTGCCTTGAAATGAGGTTTATTGTACTAACAGAAAATGTGCAATCTGCATTCAAACAAAATTTGACAGGTGCATAAGTATGGGCACCCTTCTCATTTTCTTGTTTTAAATTCTCCTACCTACTTTTTACTGACTTACTAAAGCACTTTTTTTGGTTTTGTAACCTCATTGAGCTTTGAACTTCATAGCCAGGTGTATGCAATCATGAGAAAAGCTACTTAAAGTGGCCACTTGCAAGTTGCTCTCCTGTTTGAATCTCCTCTGAAGAGTGGCCTCATGGGCTCCTCAAAACAACTGTCAAATGATCTGAAAACAAAGATTATTCAACATAGTTGTTCAGGGGAAGGATACAAAAAGCTGTCTCAGAGATTTAACCTGTCAGTTTCCACTGTTAGGAACATAGTAAGGAAATGGAAGAACACAGGGACAGTTCTTGTTAAGGCCAGAAGTGGCAGGCCAAGAAAAACATCAGAAAGGCAGAGAAGAAGAATTGTGAGATCAGTCAAGGACAATCCTCAGACCACCTCCAGAGAGCTGCAGCATCAACTTGCTGCAGATGGTGTCACTGTGCATCGGTCAACTATACAACGCACTTTACACAAGGAGAAGCTGTATGGGAGATTGATGCGAAAGAAGCTGTTTCTGCGAGCACGCCACAAACAGAGTCGGCTGAGGTATGCAAAAGCACATTTGGAGAAGCCAATTTCTTTTTGGAAGATGGTCCTGTGGACTGATGAAACCAAGATTGAGTTGTTTGGTCATACAAAAAGGCGTTATGCATAGCAGCAAAAAAACACAGCATTCCAAGAAAAACACTTGCTACCCACAGTAAAATTTGGTGGAGGTTCCATCATGCTTTGAGGCTGTGTGGCCAATGCCGGCACCGGAAATCTTGTTAAAGTTGAGGGACGCATGGATTCCACTCAGTATCAGCAGATTCTTGACAATAATGTTCAAGAATCAGTGATAAAGTTGAAGTTACGCAGGGGATGGATCTTTCAGCAAGACAATGATCTAAAACACCACTCCAAATCTACTCAGGCATCCATGCAGAGGAACAATTACAATGTTCTGGAATGGCCATCCCAGTCCCCAGACCTGAATATCATTGAACATCTGTGGGATCATTTGAAGAGGGCTGTCCATGCTCGGCGACCATCAAACTTAACTGAACTGGAATTGTTTTGTAAAGAGGAATGGTCAAAAATACCTTCATCCAGGATCCAGGAACTCATTAAAAGCTACAGGAAGCGACTAGAGGCTGTTATTTTTGTAAAAGGAGGATCTACTAAATATTAATGTCACTTTTCTGGTGAGGTGCCCATACTTATGCACCTGTCAAATTTTGTTTGAATGCAGATGGCACATTTTCTGTTAGTACAATAAACCTCATTTCAAGGCAGAAACATTACTGTGTCCAACAGTTATTACATATATCAAACTGAAATAGCTGTTGCAAAAACACCAATTTTTATAAAACATTAAGCTTAAGATTAATAGGGGTGCCCAAACTTTTTCATATAACTGTATATCCCACAGGGGTAAAAATGAAAAAAGTTTAAAAAATTTTTTTTTTGGACTTAGTCATTTTTCCGGCGTTTATCAGACTTTCAGATAGGGGAAATGTCAGTGAGCGTTCCGATTTCAGTTCCAGACTGTTTCGCCCAATGAGTCCTTGATATTTAGTCGTTTTCAACCAATTTTCTGGATTTTTGAAAATTTCACTTTTTTGTGAAAATATCCACTAAATGAGGGAATAATATGTGTGAGGGTGCCCCAGGAGAGTTCCAAATGTGTGTGGGTAGAATATATATCCCACAGGGGTAAAATTGAAAAAAGTTGAAAAAATATTTTTTTTGGACTTAGTCATTTTTCCGGTGTTTATCAGACTTTCAGATAGGGGAAATGTCAGTGAACGTTCCGATTTCAGTTCCAGAGCGATTCGCCGGATGAGTCCTTGATATTTTGTCATTTTCAGGCAATTTTCTGAATTTTTGAAAATTTCACTTTTTTGTGAAAATATCCACTAAATGAGGGAATAATATGTGTGAGGGTACCCCAGGAGAGTTCCAAATGTGTGTCGGTAGTATATATATCCCACGGGGGTAAAATTGAAAAAAGGTGAAAAACTTTTTTTTGGACTTAGTCATTTTTTCAGACTTTCAGATAGGGCATATGTCAGTGAGCATTCCGATTTCAGTTCCAGAGCGATTCGCCCAATGAGTCCTTGATATTTAGTTGTTTTCAGCCAATATTTTGGATTTTTGAAAATTTCACTTTTTTGTGAAAATATCCACTAAATGAGGGAATAATATGTGTGAGGGTACCCCAGGAGAGTTCCAAATGTGTGTGGGTAGAATATATATCCCACGGGGGTAAAATTGAAAAAAGGTGAAAAACTTTTTTTTGGACTTAAGTCTTTTTTTCGGCGTTTATCAGACTTTCAGATAGGGGAAATGTCAGTGAGCATTCCGATTTCAGTTCCAGAGCGATTCGCCCAATGAGTCCTTGATATTTAGTTGTTTTCAGCCAATATTTTGCATTTTTGAAAATTTCACTTTTTTGTGAAATATCCACTAAATGAGGGAATAATATGTGTGAGGGTACCCCAGGAGAGTTCCAAATGTGTGTGGGTAGAATATATATCCCACGGGGGTAAAATCGAAAAAAAAAAATTTTCGACTTAGTCATTTTTCCGTCGTTTATCAGACTTTCAGGTAGGGCAAATGTCAGTGAGCGTTCCGATTTCAGTTCCAGAGCGATTCGCCCAATGAGTCCTTGATATTTCGTCATTTTCAGGCAATTTTCTGAATTTTTGAAAATTTCACTTTTTTGTGAAAATATCCACTAAATGAGGGAATAATATGTGTGCGGGTACCCCAGGAGAGTTCCTAATGTGTGTGGGTAGAATATATATCCCACGGGGGTAAAATTGAAAAAGTTGAAAAATGTTTTTTTTTTGAACTTAGTAATTTTTCCGGTGTTTATCAGACTTTCAGATAGGGGAAATGTCAGCGAGCGTTCCGATTGCAGATCCAGAACGATTCTCCGGATGAGTCCTTGATATTTCGTCGTTTTCAGGCAATTTTCTGCATTTTTGAAAATTTCACTTTTTTGGGAAAATATCCACTAAATGAGGGAATAATATGTGAGGGTACCCCAGGAGAGTTCCAAATGTGTGTGGGTAGAATAAATATCCCACGGGGGTAAAATTGAAAAAAGGTGAAAAATTTTTTATTTTGACTTAGTCATTTTTTCAGACTTTCAGATAGGGCATATGTCAGTGAGCATTCCGATTTCAGTTCCAGAGCGAACTGCCCAATGAGTCCTTGATATTTAGTCATTTTCAGCCAATTTTCTGAATTTTTGAAAATTTCACTTTTTTGTGAAATATCCACTAAATGAGGGAATAATATGTGTGAGGGTACCCCAGGAGAGTTCCAAATGTGTGTGGGTAGAATATATATCCCACGGGGGTAAAATCGAAAAAATTTTTTTTTGGACTTAGTCATTTTTCCGTCGTTTATCAGACTTTCAGATAGGGCAAATGTCAGTGAGCGTTCCGATTTCAGTTCCAGAGCGATTCTCCCAATGAGTCCTTGATATTTCGTCATTTTCAGGCAATTTTCAGAATTTTTGAAAATTTCACTTTTTTGTGAAAATATCCACTAAATGAGGGAATAATATGTGTGCGGGTACCCCAGGAGAGTTCCAAATGTGTGTGGGTAGAATATATATCCCACGGGGGTAAAATTGAAAAAGTTGAAAAATGTTTTTTTTTTGAACTTAGTAATTTTTCCGGTGTTTATCAGACTTTCAGATAGGGGAAATGTCAGCGAGCTTTCCGATTGCAGATCCAGAATGATTCTCCGGATGAGTCCTTGATATTTCGTCGTTTTCAGGCAATTTTCTGGATTTTTGAAAATTTCACTTTTTTGGGAAAATATCCACTAAATGAGGGAATAATATGTGTGAGGGTACCCCAGGAGAGTTCCAAATGTGTGTTGGTAGAATATATATCCCACGGGGGTAAAATTGAAAAAAGGTGAAAAACTTTTTTTTGGACTTAGTAATTTTTTCAGACTTTCAGATAGGGCATATGTCAGTGAGCATTCCGATTTCAGTTCCAGAGCGATTCGCCCAATGAGTCCTTGATATTTAGTCGTTTTCAGGCAATTTTCTGAATTTTTGAAAATTTCACTTTTTTGTGAAAATATCCACTAAATGAGGGAATAATATGTGTGAGGGTACCCCAGGAGAGTTCCAAATGTGTGTGGGTAGAATATATATCCCACGGGGGTAAAAATTTTTAAAAAAATTTTTGAACTTAGTCATTTTTCCGGCGTTTATCAGACTTTCAGATAGGGCAAATGTCAGTGAGCATTCCGATTTAAGTTCCAGAGCGATTCGCCCAATGAGTCCTTGATATTTCGTCATTTTCAGGCAATTTTCTGAATTTTTGAAAATTTCACTTTTTTGTGAAGATATCCACTAAATGAGGGAATAATATGTGTGAGGGTACCCCAGGAGAGTTCCAAATGTGTGTGGGTAGAATATATATCCCACAGGGGTAAAATTGAAAAAAGTTTAAAAAATTTTTTTTTTGGACTTAGTCATTTTTCCGGCGTTTATCAGACTTTCAGATAGGGGAAATGTCAGTGAGCGTTCCGATTTCAGTTCCAGACTGTTTCGCCCAATGAGTCCTTGATATTTAGTCGTTGTCAACCAATTTTCTGGATTTTTGAAAATTTCACTTTTTTGTGAAAATATCCACTAAATGAGGGAATAATATGTGTGAGGGTACCCCAGGAGAGTTCCAAATGTGTGTGGGTAGAATATATATCCCACGGGGGTAGAATTTAAAAAAATTTTTTTTAGACTTAGTCATTTTTCCGGTGTTTATCAGACTTTCAGATAGGGGAAATGTCAGTGAGCGTTCCGATTTCAGTTCCAGAGCGATTCGCCGGATGAGTCCTTGATATTTTGTCATTTTCAGGCAAATTTCTGAATTTTTGAAAATTTCACTTTTTTGTGAAAATATCCACTAAATGAGGGAATAATATGTGTGAGGGTACCCCAGGAGAGTTCCAAATGTGTGTGGGTAGAATATATATCCCACAGGGGTAAAATTGAAAAAAGTTTAAAAAATTTTTTTTTTGGACTTAGTCATTTTTCCGGCGTTTATCAGACTTTCAGATAGGGGAAATGTCAGTGAGCGTTCCGATTTCAGTTCCAGACTGTTTCGCCCAATGAGTCCTTGATATTTAGTCGTTGTCAACCAATTTTCTGGATTTTTGAAAATTTCACTTTTTTGTGAAAATATCCACTAAATGAGGGAATAATATGTGTGAGGGTACCCCAGGAGAGTTCCAAATGTGTGTGGGTAGAATATATATCCCACGGGGGTAGAATTTAAAAAAATTTTTTTTAGACTTAGTCATTTTTCCGGTGTTTATCAGACTTTCAGATAGGGGAAATGTCAGTGAGCGTTCCGATTTCAGTTCCAGAGCGATTCGCCGGATGAGTCCTTGATATTTTGCCATTTTCAGGCAAATTTCTGAATTTTTGAAAATTTCACTTTTTTGTGAAAATATCCACTAAATGAGGGAATAATATGTGTGAGGGTACCCCAGGAGAGTTCCAAATGTGTGTGGGTAGAATATATATCCCACGGGGGTAAAATTGAAAAAAGTTGAAAAAAATTTTTTTTTGGACTTAGTCATTTTTTCTGCCATTTATCAGACTTTCAGATAGGGCAAATGTCAGTGAGCGTTCCGATTTCAGTTCCAGAGCGATTCGCCCAATGAGTCCTTGATATTTCGTTATTTTCAGGCAATTTTCTGAATTTTTGAAAATTTCACTTTTTTGTGAAAATATCCACTAAATGAGGGAATAATATGTGTGAGGGTACCCCAGGAGAGTTCCAAATGTGTGTGGGTAGAATATATATCCCACGGGGTTAAAATTGAAAAAAGTTGAAAACATTTTTTTTTGGGCTTAGTCATTTTTTCAGACTTTCAGATAGGGCATATGTCAGTGAGCATTCCGATTTCAGTTCCAGAGCGATTCGCCCAATGAGTCCTTGATATTTAGTCGTATTCAGCCAATTTTCTGAATTTTTTAAAATTTCACTTTTTTGTGAAAATATCCACTAAATGAAGGAATAATATGTGTGAGGGTACCCCAGGAGAGTTCCAAATGTGTGTGGGTAGAATATATATCCCACGGGGGTAAAATTGAAAAAAGGTGAAAAACTCTTTTTTGGACTTAGTAATTTTTTCAGACTTTCAGATAGGGCATATGTCAGTGAGCATTCCGATTTCAGTTCCAGAGCGATTCGCCCAATGAGTCCTTGATATTTAGTCGTTTTCAGGCAATTTTCTGAATTTTTGAAAATTTCACTTTTTTGTGAAAATATCCACTAAATGAGGGAATAATATGTGTGAGGGTACCCCAGGAGAGTTCCAAATGTGTGTGGGTAGAATATATATCCCACGGGGGTAAAATTTTTAAAAAAAATTTTTGGACTTAGTCATTTTTCTGGCGTTTATCAGACTTTCAGATAGGGCAAATGTCAGTGAGCTTTCCGATTTAAGTTCCAGAGCGATTCGCCCAATGAGTCCTTGATATTTTGTCATTTTCAGGCAATTTTCTGAATTTTTGAAAATTTCACTTTTTTGTGAAAATATCCACTAAATGAGGGAATAATATGTGTGAGGGTACCCCAGGAGAGTTCCAAATGTGTGTGGGTAGAATATATATCCCACGGGGGTAAAATAGAAAAAAGTTGAAAAAATTATTTTTTGGACTTATTCATTTTTCCGACGTTTATCAGACTTTCAGATAGGGCAAATGTTAGTGAGCATTCCGATTTCAGTTCCAGAGCGATTCGCCCAATGAGTCCTTGATATTTAGTCGTTTTCAGCCAATTTTCTTGATTTTTGAAAATTTCACTTTTTTGTGAAAATATCCGCTAAATGAGGGAATAATATGTGTGAGGGTACCCCAGGAGAGTTCCAAATGTGTGTGGGTAGAATATATATCCCACGGGGGTAAAATAGAAAAAAGTTGAAAAAATTATTTTTTGGACTTATTCATTTTTCCGACGTTTATCAGACTTTCAGATAGGGGAAATGTCAGTGAGCGTTCCGATTTCAGTTCCAGAGCAGATCGCACAATGAGTCCTTGATATTTAGTCGTTTTCAGACAATATTTTGGATTTTTGAAAATTTCACTTTTTTGTGAAAATATCCACTAAATGAGGGAATAATATGTGTGAGGGTACCCCAGGAGAGTTCCAAATGTGTGTGGGTAGAATATATATCCCACGGGGGTAAAATTGAAAAAAGTTGAAAACATTGTTTTTTTGGACTTAGTCATTTTTCCAGCGTTTATCAGACTTTCAGATAGGGGAAATGTCAGTGAGCGTTCCGATTTCAGTTCCAGAGCGGATCGCACAATGAGTCCTTGATATTTAGTCGTTTTCAGACAATATTTTGGATTTTTGAAAATTTCACTTTTTTGTGAAAATATCCACTAAATGAGGGAATAATATGTGTGAGGTTACCCCAGGAGAGTTCCAAATGTGTGTGGGTAGAATATATATCCCACGGGGGTAAAATTGAAAAAAGTTGAAAACATTTTTTTTTTGGACTTAGTCATTTTTCCGCCGTTTATCAGACTTTCAGATAGGGCAAATGTCAGTGAGCGTTCCGATTTCAGTTCCAGAGCGATTCGCCGGATGAGTCCTTGATATTTTGTCATTTTCAGGCAATTTTCTGAATTTTTGAAAATTTCACTTTTTTGTGAAAATATCCACTAAATGAGGGAATAATATGTGTGAGGGTACCCCAGGAGAGTTCCAAATGTGTGTGGGTAGAATATATATCCCACGGGGGTAAAATAGAAAAAAGTTGAAAAAATTATTTTTTGGACTTATTCATTTTTCCGACGTTTATCAGACTTTCAGATAGGGCAAATGTCAGTGAGCGTTCCGATTTCAGTTCCAGAGCGATTCGCCCAATGAGTCCTTGATATTTAGTCGTTTTCAGCCAATTTTCTTGATTTTTGAAAATTTCACTTTTTTGTGAAAATATCCGCTAAATGAGGGAATAATATGTGTGAGGGTACCCCAGGAGAGTTCCAAATGTGTGTGGGTAGAATATATATCCCACGGGGGTAAAATAGAAAAAAGTTGAAAAAATTATTTTTTGGACTTATTCATTTTTCCGACGTTTATCAGACTTTCAGATAGGGGAAATGTCAGTGAGCGTTCCGATTTCAGTTCCAGAGCAGATCGCACAATGAGTCCTTGATATTTAGTCGTTTTCAGACAATATTTTGGATTTTTGAAAATTTCACTTTTTTGTGAAAATATCCACTAAATGAGGGAATAATATGTGTGAGGGTACCCCAGGAGAGTTCCAAATGTGTGTGGGTAGAATATATATCCCACGGGGGTAAAATTGAAAAAAGTTGAAAACATTTTTTTTTTGGACTTAGTCATTTTTCCAGCGTTTATCAGACTTTCAGATAGGGGAAATGTCAGTGAGCGTTCCGATTTCAGTTCCAGAGCGGATCGCACAATGAGTCCTTGATATTTAGTTGTTTTCAGACAATATTTTGGATTTTTGAAAATTTCACTTTTTTGTGAAAATATCCACTAAATGAGGGAATAATATGTGTGAGGTTACCCCAGGAGAGTTCCAAATGTGTGTGGGTAGAATATATATCCCACGGGGGTAAAATTGAAAAAAGTTGAAAACATTTTTTTTTTGGACTTAGTCATTTTTCCGCCGTTTATCAGACTTTCAGATAGGGCAAATGTCAGTGAGCGTTCCGATTTCAGTTCCAGAGCGATTCGCCCAATGAGTCCTTGATATTTAGACGTTTTCAGCCAATTTTCTTGATTTTTGAAAATTTCACTTTTTTGTGAAAATATCCACTAAATGAGGGAATAATATGTGTGAGGGTACCCCAGGAGAGTTCCAAATGTGTGTGGGTAGAATATATATCCCACGGGGGTAAAATTGAAAAAAGTTGAAAAAAATTTTTTGGGGGACTTAGTCATTTTTCCGGCGTTTATCAGACTTTCAGATAGGGCAAATGTCAGTGATCGCTCCGATTTCAGTTCCAGAGCGATTCGCCCAATGAGTCCTTGATATTTAGTCGTTTTCAGCCAATTTTCTTGATTTTTGAAAATTTCACTTTTTTGTGAAAATATCCACTAAATGAGGGAATAATATGTGTGAGGGTACCCCAGGGGAGTTCCAAATGTGTGTGGGTAGAATATATGTATTCCACGGGGGTAAAATTGAAAAAAGTTAAAAAAATTTTTTTTTGAACTTAGTCATTTTTCCGGCGTTTATCAGACTTTCAGATAGGGCAAATGTCAGTGAGCGTTCCGATTTCAGTTCCAGAGTGATTCGCCAAATGAGTCCTTGATATTTAGTCGTTTTCAGCCAATATTTTGTATTTTTGAAAATTTCACTTTTTTGTGAAAATATCCACTAAATGAGGGAATAATATGTGTGAGAGTACCCCAGGAGAATTCCAAATGTGTGTGGGTAGAATATATATCCCACGGGGGTAAAATTGAAAAAAGTTTTAAAAAATTTTTTTTGGACTTATTCATTTTTCCAGCGTTTATCAGACTTTCAGATACGGGAAATGTCAGTGAGCGTTACGATTTCAGTTCCAGAGCGATTCGCCCAATGAGTCCTTGATATTTAGTAGTTTTCAGCCAATTTTCTGGATTTTTGAAAATTTCACTTTTTTGTGAAAATATCCACTAAATGAAGGAATAATATGTTTGAGGTTACCCCAGGAGAGTTCCAAATGTGTGTGGGTAGAATATATATCCCACAGGGGTAAAATTGAAAAAAGCTGAAAAAAATTTTTTTTGGGACTTAGTCATTTTTCCGCCGTTTATCAGGTTTTCAGATAGGGCAAATGTCAGTGAGCGTTCCGATTTCAGTTCCAGAGCGATTCGCCCAATGAGTCCTTGATATTTAGTCGTTTTCAGCCAATATTTTGGATTTTTGAAAATTTCACTTTTTTGTGAAAATATCCACTAAATGAGGGAATAATATGTGTAAGGG
The DNA here is from genome assembly GCF_046119375.1 of Phyllobates terribilis. Lineage (NCBI taxonomy): Eukaryota > Metazoa > Chordata > Amphibia > Anura > Dendrobatidae > Phyllobates > Phyllobates terribilis. Next base: position 13,355,549 of record NW_027362775.1, on the reverse strand, counting down.
TACCCCAGGAGAGTTCGAAATGTGTGTGGGTAGAATATATATCCCACGGGGGTAAAGTTGAAAAAAGTTGAAAAAACTTTTTTTTGGACTTAGTCATTTTTCCGGCGTTTATCAGGTTTTCAGATAGGGCAAATGTCAATGAGCGTTCCGATTTCAGTTCCAGAGCGATTCGCCAAATGAGTCCTTGATATTTAGTCGTTTTCAGCCAATATTTTGTATTTTTGAAAATTTCACTTTTTTGTGAAAATATCCACTAAATGAGGGAATAATATGTGTGAGAGTACCCCAGGAGAATTCCAAATGTGTGTGGGTAGAATATATATCCCACGGGGGTAAAATTGAAAAAAGTTGAAAAAAATTTTTTGAGGAACTTAGTCATTTTTCCGGCATTTATCAGACTTTCAGATAGGGCAAATGTCAGTGAGCGCTCCGATTTCAGTTCCAGAGCGATTCATCCAATGAGTCCTTGATATTTAGTCGTTTTCAGCCAATTTTCTTGATTTTTGAAAATTTCACTTTTTTGTGAAAATATCCACTAAATGAGGGAATAATATGTGTGAGGGTTACCCAGGAGAGTTCCAAATGTGTGTGGGTAGAATATATGTATTCCAGGGGGGTAAAATTGAAAAAAGTTGAAAAAAAATTTTTTTGGGACTTAGTCATTTTTCCGGCGTTTATCAGACTTTCAGATAGGGCAAATGTCAGTGAGCGTTCCGATTTCAGTTCCAGAGCGATTCGCCCAATGAGTCCTTGATATTTAGTCGTTTTCAGCCAATATTTTGGATTTTTGAAAATTTCACTTTTTTGTGAAAATATCCACTAAATGAGGGAATAATATGTGTGAGAGTACCCCAGGAGAATTCCAAATGTGTGTGCTTAGAATATATATCCCACGGGGGTAAAATTGAAAAAAGTTTAAAAAAATTTTTTTTTGGACTTAGTCATTTTTCCGGCGTTTATCAGACTTTCAGATATGGCAAATGTCAGTGAGCTTTCCGATTTCAGTTCCAGAGCGATTCGCCCAATGAGTCCTTGATATTTAGTCGTTTTCAGCCAATATTTTGGATTTTTGAAAATTTCACTTTTTTGTGAAAAATATCCACTAAATGAGGGAATAATATGTGTAAGGGTACCCCAGGAGAGTTCGAAATGTGTGTGGGTAGAATATATATCCCACGGGGGTAAAGTTGAAAAAAGTTGAAAAAACTTTTTTTTGGACTTAGTCATTTTTCCGGCGTTTATCAGGTTTTCAGATAGGGCAAATGTCAATGAGCGTTCCGATTTCAGTTCCAGAGCGATTCGCCAAATGAGTCCTTGATATTTAGTCGTTTTCAGCCAATATTTTGTATTTTTGAAAATTTCACTTTTTTGTGAAAATATCCACTAAATGAGGGAATAATATGTGTGAGAGTACCCCAGGAGAATTCCAAATGTGTGTGGGTAGAATATATATCCCACGGGGGTAAAATTGAAAAAAGTTGAAAAAAATTTTTTGAGGAACTTAGTCATTTTTCCGGCATTTATCAGACTTTCAGATAGGGCAAATGTCAGTGAGCGCTCCGATTTCAGTTCCAGAGCGATTCGTCCAATGAGTCCTTGATATTTAGTCGTTTTCAGCCAATTTTCTTGATTTTTGAAAATTTCACTTTTTTGTGAAAATATCCACTAAATGAGGGAATAATATGTGTGAGGGTTACCCAGGAGAGTTCCAAATGTGTGTGGGTAGAATATATGTATTCCAGGGGGGTAAAATTGAAAAAAGTTGAAAAAAAATTTTTTTGGGACTTAGTCATTTTTCCGGCGTTTATCAGACTTTCAGATAGGGCAAATGTCAGTGAGCGTTCCGATTTCAGTTCCAGAGCGATTCGCCCAATGAGTCCTTGATATTTAGTCGTTTTCAGCCAATATTTTGGATTTTTGAAAATTTCACTTTTTTGTGAAAATATCCACTAAATGAGGGAATAATATGTGTGAGAGTACCCCAGGAGAATTCCAAATGTGTGTGCTTAGAATATATATCCCACGGGGGTAAAATTGAAAAAAGTTTAAAAAAATTTTTTTTTGGACTTAGTCATTTTTCCGGCGTTTATCAGACTTTCAGATATGGCAAATGTCAGTGAGCTTTCCGATTTCAGTTCCAGAGCGATTCGCCCAATGAGTCCTTGATATTTAGTCGTTTTCAGCCAATATCTTGGATTTTTGAAAATTTCACTTTTTTGTGAAATATCCACTAAATGAGGGAATAATATGTGTGAGAGTACCCCAGGAGAATTCCAAATGTGTGTGGGTAGAATATATATCCCACGGGGTAAAATTGAAAAAAGTTTAAAAAAAATTTTTTTTGGACTTAGTCATTTTTCCGGCGTTTATCAGACTTTCAGATAGGGCAAATGTCAGTGAGCTTTCCGATTTCAGTTCCAGAGCGATTCGCCAAATGAGTCCTTGATATTTAGTCGTTTTCAGCCAATATTTTGTATTTTTGAAAATTTCACTTTTTTGTGAAAATATCCACTAAATGAGGGAATAATATGTGTGAGAGTACCCCAGGAGAATTCCAAATGTGTGTGGGTAGAATATATATCCCACGGGGGTAAAATTGAAAAAAGTTGAAAAAAAATTTTTTTTGGACTTATTCATTTTTCCAGCGTTTATCAGACTTTCAGATAGGGGAAATGTCAGTGAGCATTCCGATTTTAGTTCCAGAGCGATTCGCCCAATGAGTCCTTGATATTTAGTCGTTTTCAGCCAATATTTTGGATTTTTGAAAATTTCACTTTCTTGTGAAAATATCCACTAAATGAGGGAATAATATGTGTGAGGGTACCCCAGGAGAGTTCCAAATGTGTGTGGGTAGAATATATATCCCACGGGGGTAAAATTGAAAAAAGTTGAAAAAAAAATTTTTTTGGACTTAGTCATTTTTCCGCGGTTTATCAGGTTTTCAGATAGGGCAAATGTCAATGAGCGTTCCGATTTCAGTTCCAGAGCGATTCGCCCAATGAGTCCTTGATATTTAGTCGTTTTCAGCCAATTTTCTTGATTTTTGAAAATTTCACTTTTTTGTGAAAATATCCACTAAATGAGGGAATAATATGTGTAAGGGTTACCCAGGAGAGTTCCAAATGTGTGTGGGTAGAATATATGTATTCCACGGGGGTAAAATTGAAAAAAGTTGAAAAAAATTTTTTTTTGGACTTAGTCATTTTTCCGGCGTTTATCAGACTTTCAGATAGGGCAAATGTCAGTGAGCGTTCCGATTTCAGTTCCAGAGCGATTCGCCCAATGAGTCCTTGATATTTAGTCGTTTTCAGCCAATATTTTGTATTTTTGAAAATTTCACTTTTTTGTGAAAATATCCACTAAATGAGGGAATAATATGTGTGAGAGTACCCCAGGAGAATTCCAAATGTGTGTGGGTAGAATATATATCCGACGGGGGTAAACTTGAAAAAAGTTTAAAAAATTTTTTTTTTGGACTTAGTCATTTTTCCGGCGTTTATCAGACTTTCAGATAGGGCAAATGTCAGTGAGCGTTCCGATTTCAGTTCCAGAGCGATTCGCCAAATGAGTCCTTGATATTTAGTCGTTTTCAGCCAATATTTTGTATTTTTGAAAATTTCACTTTTTTGTGAAAATATCCACTAAATGAGGGAATAATATGTGTGAGAGTACCCCAGGAGAATTCCAAATGTGTGTGGGTAGAATATATATCCCACGGGGGTAAAATTGAAAAAAGTTTAAAAAAATTTTTTTTTGAACTTAGTCATTTTTCCGGCGTTTATCAGACTTTCAGAAAGGGCAAATGTCAGTGAGCGTTCCGATTTCAGTTCCAGAGTGATTCGCCAAATGAGTCCTTGATATTTAGTCGTTTTCAGCCAATATTTTGTATTTTTGAAAATTTCACTTTTTTGTGAAAATATCCACTAAATGAGGGAATAATATGTGTGAGAGTACCCCAGGAGAATTCCAAATGTGTGTGGGTAGAATATATATCCCACGTGGGTAAAATTTAAAAAAGTTCAAAAAAATTTTTTTTTGGACCTACTCATTTTTCCGGCGTTTATCAGACTTTCAGATAGGGGAAATGTCAGTGAGCGTTCCGATTTCAGTTCCAGAGCGGATCGCACAATGAGTCCTTGATATTTAAGTCGTTTTCAGCCAATTTTCTGGATTTTTGAAAATTTTACTTTTTTGTGAAAATATCCACTAAATGAGGGAATAATATGTGTGAGGGTACCCCAGGAGAATTCCAAATGTGTGTGGGTAGAATATATATCCCACGGTTGTAAAATTGAAAAAAGTTTAAAAAAAATTTTTTTTGGACTTATTCATTTTTCCAGCGTTTATCAGACTTTCAGATACGGGAAATGTCAGTGAGCGTTACGATTTCAGTTCCAGAGCGATTCGCCCAATGAGTCCTTGATATTTAGTAGTTTTCAGCCAATTTTCTGGATTTTTGAAAATTTCACTTTTTTGTGAAAATATCCACTAAATGAAGGAATAATATGTTTGAGGTTACCCCAGGAGAGTTCCAAATGTGTGTGGGTAGAATATATATCCCACGGGGGTAAAATTGAAAAAAGCTGAAAAAAATTTTTTTTGGGACTTAGTCATTTTTCCGCCGTTTATCAGGTTTTCAGATAGGGCAAATGTCAGTGAGCGTTCCGATTTCAGTTCCAGAGCGATTCGCCCAATGAGTCCTTGATATTTAGTCGTTTTCAGCCAATATTTTGGATTTTTGAAAATTTCACTTTTTTGTGAAAATATCCACTAAATGAGGGAATAATATGTGTAAGGGTACCCCAGGAGAGTTCGAAATGTGTGTGGGTAGAATATATATCCCACGGGGGTAAAGTTGAAAAAAGTTGAAAAAACTTTTTTTTGGACTTAGTCATTTTTCCAGCGTTTATCAGGTTTTCAGATAGGGCAAATGTCAATGAGCGTTCCGATTTCAGTTCCAGAGCGATTCGCCAAATGAGTCCTTGATATTTAGTCGTTTTCAGCCAATATTTTGTATTTTTGAAAATTTCACTTTTTTGTGAAAATATCCACTAAATGAGGGAATAATATGTGTGAGAGTACCCCAGGAGAATTCCAAATGTGTGTGGGTAGAATATATATCCCACGGGGGTAAAATTGAAAAAAGTTGAAAAAAATTTTTTGAGGAACTTAGTCATTTTTCCGGCATTTATCAGACTTTCAGATAGGGCAAATGTCAGTGAGCGCTCCGATTTCAGTTCCAGAGCGATTCGTCCAATGAGTCCTTGATATTTAGTCGTTTTCAGCCAATTTTCTTGATTTTTGAAAATTTCACTTTTTTGTGAAAATATCCACTAAATGAGGGAATAATATGTGTGAGGGTTAGCCAGGAGAGTTCCAAATGTGTGTGGGTAGAATATATGTATTCCAGGGGGGTAAAATTGAAAAAAGTTGAAAAAAAATTTTTTTGGGACTTAGTCATTTTTCCGGCGTTTATCAGACTTTCAGATAGGGCAAATGTCAGTGAGCGTTCCGATTTCAGTTCCAGAGCGATTCGCCCAATGAGTCCTTGATATTTAGTCGTTTTCAGCCAATATTTTGGATTTTTGAAAATTTCACTTTTTTGTGAAAATATCCACTAAATGAGGGAATAATATGTGTGAGAGTACCCCAGGAGAATTCCAAATGTGTGTGCTTAGAATATATATCCCACGGGGGTAAAATTGAAAAAAGTTTAAAAAAATTTTTTTTTGGACTTAGTCATTTTTCCGGCGTTTATCAGACTTTCAGATATGGCAAATGTCAGTGAGCTTTCCGATTTCAGTTCCAGAGCGATTCGCCCAATGAGTCCTTGATATTTAGTCGTTTTCAGCCAATATCTTGGATTTTTGAAAATTTCACTTTTTTGTGAAAATATCCACTAAATGAGGGAATAATATGTGTGAGAGTACCCCAGGAGAATTCCAAATGTGTGTGGGTAGAATATATATCCCACGGGGTAAAATTGAAAAAAGTTTAAAAAAAATTTTTTTTGGACTTAGTCATTTTTCCGGCGTTTATCAGACTTTCAGATAGGGCAAATGTCAGTGAGCTTTCCGATTTCAGTTCCAGAGCGATTCGCCAAATGAGTCCTTGATATTTAGTCGTTTTCAGCCAATATTTTGTATTTTTGAAAATTTCACTTTTTTGTGAAAATATCCACTAAATGAGGGAATAATATGTGTGAGAGTACCCCAGGAGAATTCCAAATGTGTGTGGGTAGAATATATATCCCACGGGGGTAAAATTGAAAAAAGTTGAAAAAAAATTTTTTTTGGACTTATTCATTTTTCCAGCGTTTATCAGACTTTCAGATAGGGGAAATGTCAGTGAGCATTCCGATTTTAGTTCCAGAGCGATTCGCCCAATGAGTCCTTGATATTTAGTCGTTTTCAGCCAATATTTTGGATTTTTGAAAATTTCACTTTCTTGTGAAAATATCCACTAAATGAGGGAATAATATGTGTGAGGGTACCCCAGGAGAGTTCCAAATGTGTGTGGGTAGAATATATATCCCACGGGGGTAAAATTGAAAAAAGTTGAAAAAAAAATTTTTTTGGACTTAGTCATTTTTCCGCGGTTTATCAGGTTTTCAGATAGGGCAAATGTCAATGAGCGTTCCGATTTCAGTTCCAGAGCGATTCGCCCAATGAGTCCTTGATATTTAGTCGTTTTCAGCCAATTTTCTTGATTTTTGAAAATTTCACTTTTTTGTGAAAATATCCACTAAATGAGGGAATAATATGTGTAAGGGTTACCCAGGAGAGTTCCAAATGTGTGTGGGTAGAATATATGTATTCCACGGGGGTAAAATTGAAAAAAGTTGAAAAAAATTTTTTTTTGGACTTAGTCATTTTTCCGGCGTTTATCAGACTTTCAGATAGGGCAAATGTCAGTGAGCGTTCCGATTTCAGTTCCAGAGCGATTCGCCCAATGAGTCCTTGATATTTAGTCGTTTTCAGCCAATATTTTGGATTTTTGAAAATTTCACTTTTTTGTGAAAATATCCACTAAATGAGGGAATAATATGTGTGAGAGTACCCCAGGAGAATTCCAAATGTGTGTGGGTAGAATATATATCCCACGGGGTAAAATTGAAAAAAGTTTAAAAAAAATTTTTTTTGGACTTAGTCATTTTTCCGGCGTTTATCAGACTTTCAGATAGGGCAAATGTCAGTGAGCTTTCCGATTTCAGTTCCAGAGCGATTCGCCCAATGAGTCCTTGATATTTAGTCGTTTTCAGCCAATTTTCTTGATTTTTGAAAATTTCACTTTTTTGTGAAAATATCCACTAATTGAGGGAATAATATGTGTGAGGTTACCCCAGGAGAGTTCCAAATGTGTGTGGGTAGAATATATATCCCACGTGGGTAAAATTTAAAAAAGTTTAAAAAAATTTTTTTTTGGACCTACTCATTTTTCCGGCGTTTATCAGACTTTCAGATAGGGGAAATGTCAGTGAGCGTTCCGATTTCAGTTCCAGAGCGGATCGCACAATGAGTCCTTGATATTTAAGTCGTTTTCAGCCAATTTTCTGGATTTTTGAAAATTTTACTTTTTTGCGAAAATATCCACTAAATGAGGGAATAATATGTGTGAGGGTACCCCAGGAGAATTCCAAATGTGTGTGGGTAGAATATATATCCCACGGTTGTAAAATTGAAAAAAGTTTAAAAAAAATTTTTTTTGGACTTAGTCATTTTTCCGACGTTTATCAGACTTTCAGATAGGGGAAATGTCAGTGAGCGTTCTGATTTCAGTTCCAGAGCGATTCGCCCTATTATTCCTTGATATTTAGTAGTTTTCAGCCAATTTGCTGGATTTTTGAAAATTTCACTTTTTTGTGAAAATATCCACTAAATGAGGGAATAATATGTGTGAGGGTACCCCAGGAAAGTTCCAAATGTGTGTGGGTAGAATATATATCCCACGGGGGTAAAATTGAAAAAAGTTAAAAAAAAATTTTTTTTGGACTTATTCATTTTTCCAGCGTTTATCAGACTTTCAGTTACGGGAAATGTCAGCGAGCGTTCCGATTTCAGTTCCAGAGCGGATCGCACAATCAGTCCTTGATATTTAGTCGTTTTCAGCCAATTTTCTTGATGTTTGAAAATTTCACTTTTTTGTGAAAATATCCACTAATTGATGGAATAATGTGTGTGAGGTTACCCCAGGAGAGTTCCAAATGTGTGTGGGTAGAATATATATCCCACGGGGTAAAATTGAAAAAAAATTTTTTTTGGACTTAGTCATTTTTCCAGCGTTTATCAGACTTTCAGTTAGGGGAAATGTCAGTGAGCGTTCCGATTTCAGTTCCAGAGCGGATCGCCCTATTAGTCCTTGATATTTAGTAGTTTTCAGCCAATTTGCTGGATTTTTGAAAATTTCACTTTTTTGTGAAAATATCCACTAAATGAGGGAATAATATGTGTGAGGGTACCCCAGGAGAGTTCCAAATGTGTGTGGGTAGAATATATATCCCACGGGGGTAAAATTGAAAAGAGTTGAAAAAAAATTTTTTTTGGACTTATTCATTTTTCCAGCGTTTATCAGACTTTCAGATAGGGGAAATGTCAGTGAGCGTTTTGATTTCAGTTCCAGAGCGATTCGCCCAATGAGTCCTTGATATTTAGTCGTTTTCAGCCAATTTTCTTGATTTTTGAAAATTTCACTTTTTTGTGAAAATATCCACTAATTGAGGGAATAATATGTGTGAGGGTACCCCAAGAGAGTTCCAAATGTGTGTGGGTAGAATATATATCCCACGGTTGAAAAATTGAAAAAAGTTTTAAAAAAATTTTTTTTGGACTTAGTCATTCTTCCGGCGTTTATCAGACTTTCAGATAGGGCAAATGTCAGTGAGCATTCCGATTTCAGTTCCAGAGCAAATCGCACAATGAGTCCTTGATATTTAGTTGTTTTCAGCCAATATTTTGAATTTTTGAAAATTTCACTTTTTTGTGAAAATATCCACTAAATGAGGGAATAATATGTGTGAGGGTACCCCAGGAGAGTTCCAAATGTGTGTGGGTAGAATATATATCCCACGGGGGTAAAATTGAAAAAAGTTGAAAAAAAATTTTTTTTGGACATATTCATTTTTCCAGTGTTTATCAGACTTTCAGATAGGGGAAATGTCAGTGAGCATTCCGATTTCAGTTCCAGAGCGGATCGCATTATGAGTCCTTGATATTTAAGTAGTTTTCAGCCAATTTTCAGGATTTTTGAAAATTTCACTTTTTTGTGAAAATATCCACTAAATGAGGGAATAATATGTGTGAGGGTACCCCAGGAGAGTTTCAAATGTGTGTGGGTAGAATATATATCCCACGGTTGTAAAATTGAAAAAAGTTTAAAAAAATTTTTTTTTGGACTTAGTCATTTTTCCGGCGTTTATCAGACTTTCAGATAGGGGAAATGTCAGTGAGCGTTCCGATTTCAGTTCCAGAGCAGATCGCACAATGAGTCCTTGATATTTAAGTCGTTTTCAGCCAATTTTCTGGACTTTTGAAAATTTCACTTTTTTGTGAAAATATCCACTAAATGAGGGAATAATATGTGTGAGGGTACCCCAGGAGAGTTCCAAATGTGTGTGGGTAGAATATATATCCCACGGGGGTAAAATTGAAAAAAGTTGAAAAAAAATTTTTTTTGGACATATTCATTTTTCCAGTGTTTATCAGACTTTCAGATAGGGGAAATGTCAGTGAGCATTCCGATTTCAGTTCCAGAGCGGATCGCATTATGAGTCCTTGATATTTAAGTAGTTTTCAGCCAATTTTCAGGATTTTTGAAAATTTCACTTTTTTGTGAAAATATCCACTAAATGAGGGAATAATATGTGTGAGGGTACCCCAGGAGAGTTTCAAATGTGTGTGGGTAGAATATATATCCCACGGTTGTAAAATTGAAAAAAGTTTAAAAAAATTTTTTTTTGGACTTAGTCATTTTTCCGACGTTTATCAGACTTTCAGATAGGGGAAATGTCAGTGAGCGTTCCGATTTCAGTTCCAGAGCAGATCGCACAATGAGTCCTTGATATTTAAGTCGTTTTCAGCCAATTTTCTGGACTTTTGAAAATTTTACTTTTTTGTGAAAATATCCACTAAATGAGGGAATAATATGTGTGAGGGTACCCCAGGAGAATTCCAAATGTGTGTGGGTAGAATATATATCCCACGGTTGTAAAATTGAAAAAAGTTTAAAAAAAATTTTTTTTGGACTTAGTCATTTTTCCGACGTTTATCAGACTTTCAGATAGGGGAAATGTCAGTGAGCGTTCTGATTTCAGTTCCAGAGCGATTCGCCCTATTATTCCTTGATATTTAGTAGTTTTCAGCCAATTTGCTGGATTTTTGAAAATTTCACTTTTTTGTGAAAATATCCACTAAATGAGGGAATAATATGTGTGAGGGTACCCCAGGAAAGTTCCAAATGTGTGTGGGTAGAATATATATCCCACGGGGGTAAAATTGAAAAAAGTTAAAAAAAAATTTTTTTGGGACTTATTCATTTTTCCAGCGTTTATCAGACTTTCAGTTAGGGGAAATGTCAGCGAGCGTTCCGATTTCAGTTCCAGAGCGGATCGCACAATCAGTCCTTGATATTTAGTCGTTTTCAGCCAATTTTCTTGATGTTTGAAAATTTCACTTTTTTGTGAAAATATCCACTAATTGATGGAATAATATGTGTGAGGTTACCCCAGGAGAGTTCCAAATGTGTGTGGGTAGAATATATATCCCACGGGGTAAAATTGAAAAAAGTTGAAAAAAATTTTTTTTGGACTTAGTCATTTTTCCGGCGTTTATGAGACTTTCAGATAGGGCAAATGTCAGTGAGCATTCCAATTTCAGTTCCAGAGCGATTCGCCCAATGAGTCCTTGATATTTAGTCGTTTTCAGCCAATTTTCTTGATTTTTGAAAATTTCACTTTTTTGTGAAAATATCCACTAATTGAGGGAATAATATGTGTGAGGGTACCCCAAGAGAGTTCCAAATGTGTGTGGGTAGAATATATATCCCACGGTTGAAAACTTGAAAAAAGTTGAAAAAAATTTTTTTTGGACTTAGTCATTTTTCCGGCGTTTATCAGACTTTCAGACAGGGCAAATGTCATTGAGCATTCCGATTTCAGTTCCAGAGCAGATCTCACAATGAGTCCTTGATATTTAGTTGTTTTCAGCCAATATTTTGGATTTTTGAAAATTTCACTTTTTTGTGAAAATATCCACTAAATGAGGAAATAATATGTGTGAGGGTACCCCAAGAGAGTTCCAAATGTGCGTGGGTAGAATATATATCCCACGGGGGCAAAACTGAAAAAAGTTAAAAAAAAAAAATTTTTTAACTTAGTCATTTTTCCGGCGTTTATCAGACTTTCAGATAGGGGAAATGTCAGTGAGCATTCCGATTTCAGTTCCAGAGCGATACGCCCAATGAGTCCTTGATATTTAGTCGTTTTCAGCCAATTTTCTTGATTTTTGAAAATTTCACTTTTTTGTGAAAATATCCACTAATTGATGGAATAATATGTGTGAGGTTACCCCAGGAGAGTTCCAAATGTGTGTGGGTAGAATATATATCCCACGGGGTAAAATTGAAAAAAGTTGAAAAAAATTTTTTTTTGGACCTATTCATTTTTCCGACGTTTATCAGACTTTCAGATAGGGAAAATGTCAGTGAGCGTTCCGATTTCAGTTCCAGAGCGGATCGGACAATGAGTCCTTGATATTTAAATTGTTTTCAGCCAATTTTCTGGATTTTTGAAAAATTCACTTTTATGTTAAAATATCCACTAAATGAGGGAATAATATGTGTGAGTGTACCCCAGGAGAGTTCCAAATGTGTGTGGGTAGAATATATATCCCACGGGGGTAAAATTGAAAAAAGTTGAAAAAAATTTTTTTTGGACTTATTCATTTTTCCGGCGTTTATCAGACTTTCAGATAGGGCAAATGTCAGTGAGCGTTCCGATTTCAGTTCCAGAGCGATTCGCCCAATGGGTCCTTGATATTTAGTCGTTTTCAGCCAATTTTCTGGATTTTTGAAAATTTCACTTTTTTGTGAAAATATCCACTAAATGAGGGAATAATATGTGTGAGGGTACCCCAGGAGAGTTCCAAATGTGTGTGGGTAGAATATATATCCCAAGGTTGAAAAATTGAAAAAAGTTTTAAAAAAAATTTTTTTGGACTTAATCATTTTTCCGGCGTTTATCAGACTTTCAGATAGGGCAAATGTCAGTGAGCGTTCCGATTTCAGTTCCAGAGCAATTCGCCCAGTGAGTCCTTGATATTTAGTCGTTTTCAGCCAATTTTCTTGATTTTTGAAAATTTCACTTTTTTGTGAAAATATCCACTAAATGAGGGAATAATATGTGTGAGGGTACCCCAGGAGAATTCCAAATGTGTGTGGGTAGAATACATATCCCACGGGGGTAAAATTGAAAAAAGTTGAAAAAAAATTTTTTTTGGACTTAGTCATTTTTCCAGCGTTTATCAGACTTTCAGACAGGGGAAATGTCAGTGAGAATTCCGATTTCAGTTCCAGAGCGATTCGTCCAATGGGTCCTTGATATTTACTCGTTTTCAGCCAATTTTCTTGATTTTTGAAAATTTTACTTTTTTGTGAAAATATCCACTAAATGAGGGAATAATATGTGTGAGGGTACCCCAGGAGAATTCCAAATGTGTGTGGGTAGAATATATATCCCACGGTTGTAAAATTGAAAAAAGTTTAAAAAAAATTTTTTTTGGACTTAGTCATTTTTCCGACGTTTATCAGACTTTCAGATAGGGGAAATGTCAGTGAGCGTTCTGATTTCAGTTCCAGAGCGATTCGCCCTATTATTCCTTGATATTTAGTAGTTTTCAGCCAATTTGCTGGATTTTTGAAAATTTCACTTTTTTGTGAAAATATCCACTAAATGAGGGAATAATATGTGTGAGGGTACCCCAGGAAAGTTCCAAATGTGTGTGGGTAGAATATATATCCCACGGGGGTAAAATTGAAAAAAGTTAAAAAAAAATTTTTTTGGGACTTATTCATTTTTCCAGCGTTTATCAGACTTTCAGTTAGGGGAAATGTCAGCGAGCGTTCCGATTTCAGTTCCAGAGCGGATCGCACAATCAGTCCTTGATATTTAGTCGTTTTCAGCCAATTTTCTTGATGTTTGAAAATTTCACTTTTTTGTGAAAATATCCACTAATTGATGGAATAATATGTGTGAGGTTACCCCAGGAGAGTTCCAAATGTGTGTGGGTAGAATATATATCCCACGGGGTAAAATTGAAAAAAGTTGAAAAAAATTTTTTTTGGACTTAGTCATTTTTCCGGCGTTTATGAGACTTTCAGATAGGGCAAATGTCAGTGAGCATTCCAATTTCAGTTCCAGAGCGATTCGCCCAATGAGTCCTTGATATTTAGTCGTTTTCAGCCAATTTTCTTGATTTTTGAAAATTTCACTTTTTTGTGAAAATATCCACTAATTGAGGGAATAATATGTGTGAGGGTACCCCAAGAGAGTTCCAAATGTGTGTGGGTAGAATATATATCCCACGGTTGAAAACTTGAAAAAAGTTGAAAAAAATTTTTTTTGGACTTAGTCATTTTTCCGGCGTTTATCAGACTTTCAGACAGGGCAAATGTCATTGAGCATTCCGATTTCAGTTCCAGAGCAGATCTCACAATGAGTCCTTGATATTTAGTTGTTTTCAGCCAATATTTTGGATTTTTGAAAATTTCACTTTTTTGTGAAAATATCCACTAAATGAGGAAATAATATGTGTGAGGGTACCCCAAGAGAGTTCCAAATGTGCGTGGGTAGAATATATATCCCACGGGGGCAAAACTGAAAAAAGTTAAAAAAAAAAAAATTTTTAACTTAGTCATTTTTCCGGCGTTTATCAGACTTTCAGATAGGGGAAATGTCAGTGAGCATTCCGATTTCAGTTCCAGAGCGATACGCCCAATGAGTCCTTGATATTTAGTCGTTTTCAGCCAATTTTCTTGATTTTTGAAAATTTCACTTTTTTGTGAAAATATCCACTAATTGATGGAATAATATGTGTGAGGTTACCCCAGGAGAGTTCCAAATGTGTGTGGGTAGAATATATATCCCACGGGGTAAAATTGAAAAAAGTTGAAAAAAATTTTTTTTTGGACCTATTCATTTTTCCGACGTTTATCAGACTTTCAGATAGGGAAAATGTCAGTGAGCGTTCCGATTTCAGTTCCAGAGCGGATCGGACAATGAGTCCTTGATATTTAAATTGTTTTCAGCCAATTTTCTGGATTTTTGAAAAATTCACTTTTATGTTAAAATATCCACTAAATGAGGGAATAATATGTGTGAGTGTACCCCAGGAGAGTTCCAAATGTGTGTGGGTAGAATATATATCCCACGGGGGTAAAATTGAAAAAAGTTGAAAAAAATTTTTTTTGGACTTATTCATTTTTCCGGCGTTTATCAGACTTTCAGATAGGGCAAATGTCAGTGAGCGTTCCGATTTCAGTTCCAGAGCGATTCGCCCAATGGGTCCTTGATATTTAGTCGTTTTCAGCCAATTTTCTGGATTTTTGAAAATTTCACTTTTTTGTGAAAATATCCACTAAATGAGGGAATAATATGTGTGAGGGTACCCCAGGAGAGTTCCAAATGTGTGTGGGTAGAATATATATCCCAAGGTTGAAAAATTGAAAAAAGTTTTAAAAAAAATTTTTTTGGACTTAATCATTTTTCCGGCGTTTATCAGACTTTCAGATAGGGCAAATGTCAGTGAGCGTTCCGATTTCAGTTCCAGAGCAATTCGCCCAGTGAGTCCTTGATATTTAGTCGTTTTCAGCCAATTTTCTTGATTTTTGAAAATTTCACTTTTTTGTGAAAATATCCACTAAATGAGGGAATAATATGTGTGAGGGTACCCCAGGAGAATTCCAAATGTGTGTGGGTAGAATACATATCCCACGGGGGTAAAATTGAAAAAAGTTGAAAAAAAATTTTTTTTGGACTTAGTCATTTTTCCAGCGTTTATCAGACTTTCAGACCGGGGAAATGTCAGTGAGAATTCCGATTTCAGTTCCAGAGCGATTCGTCCAATGGGTCCTTGATATTTACTCGTTTTCAGCCAATTTTCTTGATTTTTGAAAATTTCACTTTTTTGTGAAAATATCCACTAAATGAGGGAATAATATGTGTGAGGTTACCCCAGGAGAGTTCCAAATGTGTGTGGGTAGAATATATATTCCACGGGGGTAAAATTGAAAAAAGTTGAAAAAATTTTTTTTTTTTGCACTTAGTCATTTTTCCGTCGTTTATCAGACTTTCAGATAGGGGAAATGTCAGTGAGAATTCCGATTTCAGTTCCAGAGCAGATCGCACAATGAGTCCTTGATATTTAGTCGTTTTCAGCCAATATTTTGGATTTTTGAAAATTTCACTTTTTTGTGAAAATATCCACTAAATGAGGGAATAATATGTGTGAGGGTACCCCAGGAGAGTTCCAAATGTGTGTGGGTAGAATATATATCCCACGGGGCTAAAATTGAAAAAAGTTGAAAAAATTTTTTTTGGACTGATTCATTTTTCCAGCGTTTATCAGACTTTCAGATAGGGGAAATGTCAGTGAGAATTCCGATTTCAGTTCCAGAGCGATTCGCCCAATGGGTCCTTGATATTTAGTCGTTTTCAGCCAATTTTCTGGATTTTTGAAAAATTCACTTTTATGTTAAAATATCCACTAAATGAGGGAATAATATGTGTGAGGGTACCCCAGGAGAGTTCCAAATGTGTGTGGGTAGAATATATATCCCACGGGGCTAAAATTGAAAAAAGTTGAAAAAAATTTTTTTTTGGACCTATTCATTTTTCCGACGTTTATCAGACTTTCAGATAGGGAAAATGTCAGTGAGCGTTCCGATTTCAGTTCCAGAGCGGATCGGACAATGAGTCCTTGATATTTAAGTTGTTTTCAGCCAATTTTCTGGATTTTTGAAAAATTCACTTTTATGTTAAAATATCCACTAAATGAGGGAATAATATGTGTGAGTGTACTCCAGGAGAGTTCCAAATGTGTGTGGGTAGAATATATATCCCACGGGGGTAAAATTGAAAAAAGTTGAAAAAAATTTTTTTTGGACTTATTCATTTTTCCGGCGTTTATCAGACTTTCAGATAGGGCAAATGTCAGTGAGCGTTCCGATTTCAGTTCCAGAGCGATTCGCCCAATGAGTCCTTGATATTTAGTCGTTTTCAGCCAATTTTCTTGATTTTTGAAAATTTCACTTTTTTGTGAAAATATCCACTAAATGAGGAAATAATATGTGTGAGGGTACCCCAAGAGAGTTCCAAATGTGTGTGGGTAGAATATATATCCCACGGGGGCAAAACTGAAAAAAGTTTAAAAAAAAAATTTTTTTGACTTAGTCATTTTTCCGGCGTTTATCAGACTTTCAGATAGGGGAAATGTCAGTGAGCGTTCCGATTTCAGTTCCAGAGCGATTCGCCCAATGGGTCCTTGATATTTAGTCGTTTTCAGCCAATTTTCTGGATTTTTGAAAATTTCACTTTTTTGTGAAAATATCCACTAAATGAGGGAATAATATGTGTGAGGGTACCCCAGGAGAGTTCCAAATGTGTGTGGGTAGAATATATATCCCACGGGGCTAAAATTGAAAAAAGTTGAAAAAAAAATTTTTTTTGGACTTATTCATTTTTCCAGCGTTTATCAGACTTTCAGATAGGGGAAATGTCAGTGAGAATTCCGATTTCAGTTCCAGAGCGATTCGCCCAATGGGTCCTTGATATTTAGTCGTTTTCAGCCAATTTTCTTGATTTTTGAAAATTTCACTTTTTTGTGAAAGTATCCACTAAATGAGGGAATAATATGTGTGAGGGTACCCCAGGAGAGTTCCAAATGTGTGTGGGTAGAATAAATATCCCACGGTTGAAAAATTTAAAAAAGTTTAAAAAAAATTTTTTTTGGACTTAGTCATTTTTCCGGCGTTTATCAGACTTTCAGATAGGGCAAATGTCAGTGAGCATTCCGATTTCAGTTCCAGAGCGGATCGCACAGTGAGTCCTTGATATTTAGTCGTTTTCAGCCAATTTTCTTGATTTTTGAAAATTTCACTTTTTTGTGAAAATATCCACTAAATGAGGGAATGTGAGGTTACCCCAGGAGAGTTCCAAATGTGTGTGGGTAGAATATATATTCCACGGGGGTAAAATTGAAAAAAGTTTAAAAAATTATTTTTTTGGACTTATTCATTTTTCCGTCGTTTATCAGACTTTCAGATAGGGGAAATGTCAGTGAGAATTCCGATTTCAGTTCCAGAGCAGATCGCACAATGAGTCCTTGATATTTAGTCGTTTTCAGCCAATATTTTGGATTTTTGAAAATTTCACTTTTTTGTGAAAATATCCACTAAATGAGGGAATAATATGTGTGAGGGTACCCCAGGAGAGTTCCAAATGTGTGTGGGTAGAATAAATATCCCACGGTTGAAAAATGTAAAAAAGTTTAAAAAAAATTTTTTTTGGACTTAGTCATTTTTCCGGCGTTTATCAGACTTTCAGATAGGGCAAATGTCAGTGAGCATTCCGATTTCAGTTCCAGAGCGGATCGCACAGTGAGTCCTTGATATTTAGTCGTTTTCTGCCAATTTTCTGGATTTTTGAAAATTTTACTTTTTTTGTGAAAATATCCACTAAATGAGGGAATAATATGTGTGAGGGTACCCCAGAAGAGTTCCAATTGTGTGTGGGTAGAATATATATCCCACGGGGGTAAAATTGAAAAAAGTTTAAAAAAATTTTTTTGGGGACTTATTCATTTTTCCGGCGTTTATCAGACTTTCAGATAGGGGAAATGTCAGTAAGCGGTCCGATTTCAGTTCCAGAGCGATTCGCCAATGAGTCCTTGATATTTAGTGGTTTTCAGCCAATTTTCTTGATTTTTGAAAATTTCACTTTTTTGTGAAAATATCCACTAAATGAGGGAATAATATGTGTGAGGTTACCCCAGGAGAGTTCCAAATGTGTGTGGGTAGAATATATATTCCACTGGGGTAAAATTGAAAAAAGTTAAAAAAATTTTTTTTTTGGACTTATTCATTTTTCCGTCGTTTATCAGACTTTCAGATAGGGGAAATGTCAGTGAGAATTCCGATTTCAGTTCCAGAGCAGATCGCACAATGAGTCCTTGATATTTAGTCGTTTTCAGCCAATATTTTGGATTTTTGAAAATTTCACTTTTTTGTGAAAATATCCACTAAATGAGGGAATAATATGTGTGAGGGTACCCCAGGAGAGTTCCAAATGTGTGTTCGTAGAATATATATCCCACGGGGGTAAAATTGAAAAAAGTTGAAAAAATTTTTTTTGGACTGATTCATTTTTCCAGCGTTTATCAGACTTTCAGATAGGGGAAATGTCAGTTAGAATTCCGATTTCAGTTCTAGAGCGATTCGCCCAATGGGTCCTTGATATTTAGTCGTTTTCAGCCAATTTTCTGGATTTTTGAAAATTTCACTTTTTTGTGAAAATATCCACTAAATGAGGGAATAATATGTGTGAGGGTACCCCAGGAGAGTTCCAAATGTGTGTGGGTAGAATAAATATCCCACGGTTGAAAAATTTAAAAAAGTTTAAAAAAAATTTTTTTTGGACTTAGTCATTTTTCAGGCGTTTTTCAGACTTTCAGATAGGGCAAATGTCAGTGAGCATTCCGATTTCAGTTCCAGAGCGGATCGCACAGTGAGTCCTTGATATTTAGTCGTTTTCTGCCAATTTTCTGGATTTTTCAAAATTTCACTTTTTTGTGAAAATATCCACTAAATGAGGGAATAATATGTGTGAGGGTACCCCAGGAGAGTTCCAAATGTGTGTGGGTAGAATATATATCCCACGTTTGAAAAATTTAAAAAAGTTTAAAAAAAATTTTTTTTGGGACTTATTCTTTTTTCCTGCGTTTATCAGACTTTCAGATAGGGCAAATGTAAGTAAGCGGTTCGATTTCAGTTCCAGAGCGATTCGCCAATGAGTCCTTGATATTTAGTCGTTTTCAGCCAATTTTCTTGATTTTTGAAAATTTCACTTTTTTGTGAAAATATCCACTAAATGAGGGAATAATATGTGTGAGGGTACCCCAGGAGAGTTCCAAATGTGTGTGGGTAGAATAAATATCCCACGGTTGAAAAATGTAAAAAAGTTTAAAAAAAATTTTTTTTGGACTTAGTCATTTTTCCGGCGTTTATCAGACTTTCAGATAGGGCAAATGTCAGTGAGCATTCCGATTTCAGTTCCAGAGCGGATCGCACAGTGAGTCCTTGATATTTAGTCGTTTTCTGCCAATTTTCTGGATTTTTGAAAATTTTACTTTTTTTGTGAAAATATCCACTAAATGAGGGAATAATATGTGTGAGGGTACCCCAGAAGAGTTCCAATTGTGTGTGGGTAGAATATATATCCCACGGGGGTAAAATTGAAAAAAGTTTAAAAAAATTTTTTTGGGGACTTATTCATTTTTCCGGCGTTTATCAGACTTTCAGATAGGGGAAATGTCAGTAAGCGGTCCGATTTCAGTTCCAGAGCGATTCGCCAATGAGTCCTTGATATTTAGTGGTTTTCAGCCAATTTTCTTGATTTTTGAAAATTTCACTTTTTTGTGAAAATATCCACTAAATGAGGGAATAATATGTGTGAGGTTACCCCAGGAGAGTTCCAAATGTGTGTGGGTAGAATATATATTCCACTGGGGTAAAATTGAAAAAAGTTAAAAAAATTTTTTTTTTGGACTTATTCATTTTTCCGTCGTTTATCAGACTTTCAGATAGGGGAAATGTCAGTGAGAATTCCGATTTCAGTTCCAGAGCAGATCGCACAATGAGTCCTTGATATTTAGTCGTTTTCAGCCAATATTTTGGATTTTTGAAAATTTCACTTTTTTGTGAAAATATCCACTAAATGAGGGAATAATATGTGTGAGGGTACCCCAGGAGAGTTCCAAATGTGTGTTCGTAGAATATATATCCCACGGGGGTAAAATTGAAAAAAGTTGAAAAAATTTTTTTTGGACTGATTCATTTTTCCAGCGTTTATCAGACTTTCAGATAGGGGAAATGTCAGTTAGAATTCCGATTTCAGTTCTAGAGCGATTCGCCCAATGGGTCCTTGATATTTAGTCGTTTTCAGCCAATTT
The DNA here is from genome assembly GCF_046119375.1 of Phyllobates terribilis. Classification (NCBI taxonomy): domain Eukaryota; kingdom Metazoa; phylum Chordata; class Amphibia; order Anura; family Dendrobatidae; genus Phyllobates; species Phyllobates terribilis. The sequence continues at coordinate 13,335,333 of NW_027362775.1, read as the reverse complement.
TCTGGATTTTTGAAAATTTCACTTTTTTGTGAAAATATCCACTAAATGAGGGAATAATATGTGTGAGGGTACCCCAGGAGAGTTCCAAATGTGTGTGGGTAGAATAAATATCCCACGGTTGAAAAATTTAAAAAAGTTTAAAAAAAATTTTTTTTGGACTTAGTCATTTTTCAGGCGTTTTTCAGACTTTCAGATAGGGCAAATGTCAGTGAGCATTCCGATTTCAGTTCCAGAGCGGATCGCACAGTGAGTCCTTGATATTTAGTCGTTTTCTGCCAATTTTCTGGATTTTTCAAAATTTCACTTTTTTGTGAAAATATCCACTAAATGAGGGAATAATATGTGTGAGGGTACCCCAGGAGAGTTCCAAATGTGTGTGGGTAGAATATATATCCCACGTTTGAAAAATTTAAAAAAGTTTAAAAAAAATTTTTTTTGGGACTTATTCTTTTTTCCTGCGTTTATCAGACTTTCAGATAGGGCAAATGTAAGTAAGCGGTTCGATTTCAGTTCCAGAGCGATTCGCCAATGAGTCCTTGATATTTAGTCGTTTTCAGCCAATTTTCTTGATTTTTGAAAATTTCACTTTTTTGTGAAAATATCCACTAAATGAGGGAATAATATGTGTGAGGGTACCCCAGGAGAGTTCCAAATGTGTGTGGGTAGAATATATATCCCACGGGGGTAAAATTGAAAAAAGTTGAAAAAAAAATTTTTTTTGGACTTATTCATTTTTCCAGCGTTTATCAGACTTTCAGAGAGGGGAAATGTCAGTGAGAATTCCGATTTCAGTTCCAGAGCGATTCGCCCAATGGGTCCTTGATATTTAGTCGTTTTCAGCCAGTTTTCTGGATTTTTGAAAATTTCACTTTTTTGTGAAAATATCCATTAAATGAGGGAATAATATGTGTGAGGGTACCCCAGGAGAGTTCCAAATGTGTGTGGGTAGAATATATATCCCACGGGGGTAAAATTGAAAAAAGTTGAAAAAAAAATTTTTTTTGGACTTATTCATTTTTCCGTCGTTTATCAGACTTTCAGATAGGGGAAATGTCAGTGAGAATTCCGATTTCAGTTCCAGAGCAGATCGCACAATGAGTCCTTGATATTTAGTCGTTTTCAGCCAATTATCTGGATTTTTGAAAATTTCACTTCTTTGTGAAAATATCCACTAAATGAGGGAATAATATGTGTGAGGGTACCCCAAGAGAGTTTCAAATGTGTGTGGGCAGAATATATATCCCATGGGGGTAAAATTGAAAAAAGTTTAAAAAAATTTTTTTTTGGACTTAATCATTTTTCCAGCGTTTATCAGACTTTCAGAAAGGGGAAATGTCAGTGAGCGTTCCGCTTTCAGTCCCAGAGCGGATCGCACAATGAGTCCTTGATATTTAGTCGTTTTCAGCCAATTATCTGGATTTTTGAAAATTTCACTTTATTGTGAAAATATCCACTAAATGAGGGAATAATATGTGTGAGGGTACCCCAGGAGAGTTCCAAATGTGTGTGGGTAGAATATATATCCCACGGTTGAAAAATTGAAAAAAGTTTTAAAAAAATTTTTTTTGGACTTATTCATTTTTCCGTCGTTTATCAGACTTTCAGTTAGGGGAAATGTCAGTGAGAATTCCGATTTCAGTTCCAGAGCAGATCGCACAATGAGTCCTTGATATTTAGTCGTTTTCAGCCAATTATCTGGATTTTTGAAAATTTCACTTCTTTGTGAAAATATCCACTAAATGAGGGAATAATATGTGTGAGGGTACCCCAAGAGAGTTTCAAATGTGTGTGGGCAGAATGTATATCCCACGGGGGTAAAATTGAAAAAAGTTTAAAAAAATTTTTTTTTGGACTTACTCATTTTTCCAGCGTTTATCAGACTTTCAGAAAGGGGAAATGTCAGTGAGCGTTCCGCTTTCAGTCCCAGAGCGGATTGCACAATGAGTCGTTTTCAGCCAATTATCTGGATTTTTGAAAATTTCACTTTATTGTGAAAATATCCACTAAATGAGGGAATAATATGTGTGAGGGTACCCCAGGAGAGTTCCAAATGTGTGTGGGTAGAATATATATCCCACGGTTGAAAAATTGAAAAAAGTTTTAAAAAAATTTTTATTTGGACTTACTCATTTTTCCGGCGTTTATCAGACTTTCAGATAGGGCAAATGTCAGTGAGCATTCCGATTTCAGTTCCAGAGCTATTCGCCCAATGAGTCCTTGATATTTAGTCGTTTTCAGCCAATATTTAGGATTTTTGAAAATTTCACTTTTTTGTGAAAATATCCACTAAATGAGGGAATAATATGTGTAAGGGTACGCCAGGAGAGTTCCAAATGTGTTTGGGTTGAATATATATCCCACAGGGTTAAAATTGAAAAAAAATTTTTTTTTGGACAGTCATTTTTCCGGCGTTTATCAGACTTTCAGATAGGGAGTGAGCTAGGGAGTGAGCATTGCGATCTCAGTTCCAGAGCGATTCGCCCAATGAGTCCTTGATATTTCGACGTTTTCTGCCAATTTTCTGGATTTTTGAAAATTTCACTTTTTTGTGAAAATATCCACTAAATGAGGGAATAATATGTGTGAGGGTACCCCAGGAGAGTTCCAAATGTGTATGAGTAGAATATATATCCCACGGGGGTAAAATTGAAAAAAGTTGAAAAATTTTTTTTTTGGACTGAAGTCATTTTTTCGGCGTTTATCAGACTTTCAGATTGGGGAAATGTCAGTGAGCATTCCGATTTCAGTTCCAGAGCGATTCACCCAATGAGTCCTTGATATTTCGTCGTTTTCAGGCAATTTTCTGAATTTTTGAAAACTTCACTTTTTTGTGAAAATATCCACTAAATAAGGGAAAAATATGTGTGAGGGTACCCAGGGAGAGTTCCAAATGTGTGTGGGTAGAATATATATCCCACGGGAGTAAAATTGAAAAAAGTTGAAAACATTTTTTTTTTGGACTTAAGTCATTTTTCCGGCATTTATCAGACTTTCAGATAGGGGAAATGTCAGTGAGCGTTCCGATTTCAGTTCCAGAGCGATTTGCCCAATGTAGTAGTTTTCAGCCAGTTTTCTCGATTTTTGAAAATTTCACTTTTTTGTGAAAATATCCACTAAATGAAGGAATAATATGTGTGAGGGTACCCCAGGAGAGTTCCAAATGTTTGTGGGTAGAATATATATCCCACGGGGGTAAAATTGAAAAAAGTTGAAAAATTTTTTTTTTGGACTGAAGTCATTTTTTCGGCGTTTATCAGACTTTCAGATTGGGGAAATGTCAGTGAGCATTCCGATTTCAGTTCCAGAGCGATTCGCCCAATGAGTCCTTGATATTCCGTCGTTTTCAGGCAATTTTCTGAATTTTTGAAAACTTCACTTTTTTGTGAAAATATCCACTAAATGAGGGAATAATATGTGTGAGGGTACCCCAGGAGAGTTCCAAATGTGTGTGGGTAGAATATTTATCCCACGGGGGTAAAATTGAAAAAAGTTGAAAAAAATTTTTTTTTGGATTGAAGTCATTTTTCCGGCGTTTATCAGACTTTCAAATAGGGGAAATGTCAGTGAGCATTCCGATTTCAGTTCCAGAGCGATTCGCCCAATGAGTCCTTGATATTTAGTCGTTTTCAGCCAATTTTCTGGATTTTTGAAAATTTCACTTTTTTTGTGAAAATATCCACTAAATGAGGGAATAATATGTGTGAGGGTACCCCAGTAGAGTTCCAAATGTGTGTGGGTAGAATATATATCCCACGGGGGTAAAATTGAAAAAAGTTGAAAAAATCTTTTTTTTGGACTTAAGTCATTTTTTCGGCGTTTATCAGACTTTCAGATAGGGGAAATGTCAGTGAGCGTTCCGATTTCAGTTCCAGAGCGATTCGCCCAATGAGTCCTTGATATTTCGGCGTTTTCAGGCAATTTTCTGAATTTTTGAAAATTTCACTTTTTTGTGAAAATATCCACTAAATGAGGGAATAATATGTGTGAGGGTACCCCAGGAAAGTTCCAAATGTGTGTGGGTAGAATATATATCCCACGGGGGTAAAATTGAAAAAAGTTGAAAACATTTTTTTTTTGGACTTAAGTCATTTTTTCGGCGTTTATCAGACTTTCAGATAGGGGAAATGTCAGTGAGCGTTCCGATTTTAGTTCCAGAGCAATTCGCCCAATGAGTCCTTGATATTTCGTCGTTTTCAGGCAATTTTCTGAATTTTTGAAAATTTCACTTTTTTGTGAAAATATCCACTAAATGAGGGAATAATATGTGTGAGGGTACCCCAGGAGAGTTCCAAATGTGTGTGGGTAGAATATTTATCCCACAGGGTTATTGAAAAAAGTTGAATAAAATTTTTTTTTTGTACTTAGTCATTTTTCCGGCGTTTATCAGACTTTCAGATAGGGGAAATGTCAGTGAGCGTTCCGATTTCAGTTCCAGAGCGATTCGTCGGATGAGTCCCTGATATTTCCTCGTTTTCAGGAATTTTTCTGCATTTTTGAAAATGTCACTTTTTTGTGAAAATATCCACTAATGAGGGAATAATATGTGTGAGGGTACCCCAGGAGAGTTCCAAATGTGTGTGGGTAGAATATATATCCCACGGGGGTAAAATTGAAAAAAAATTTTTTTTTGGACTTAGTCATTTTTCCGGCGTTTATCAGACTTTCAGAGAAGGGAAATGTCAGTGAGCGTTCCGATTTCAGTTCCAGAGCAATTCGCCCAATGAGTCCTTGATATGTAGTAGTTTCCAGCCAATTTTCTGGATTTTTGAAAATTTCACTTTTTTGTGAAAATATCCGCTAAATGAGGGAATAATATGTGTGAGGGTACCCCAGGAGAGTTCCAAATGTTTGTGGGTAGAATATATATCCCACGGGGATAAAATTGAAAAAAGTTGAAAAAATTTTTTTTTTGGACTGAAGTCATTTTTTCGGCGTTTATCAGACTTTCAGATTGGGGAAATGTCAGTGAGCATTCCGATTTCAGTTCCAGAGCGATTCGCCCAATGAGTCCTTGATATTTCGTCGTTTTCAGGCAATTTTCTGAATTTTTGAAAATTTCACTTTTTTGTGAAAATATCCACTAAATGAGGGAACAATATGTGTGAGGGTACCCCAGGAGAGTTCCAAATGTGTGTGGGTAGAATATATATCCCACGGGGGTAAAATTGAAAAAAGTTGAAAAAATGTTTTTTTTGGACTGAAGTCATTTTTTCGGCGTTTATCAGACTTTCAGATTGGGGAAATGTCAGTGAGCATTCCGATTTCAGTTCCAGAGCGATTCGCCCAATGAGTCCTTGATATTTCGTCGTTTTCAGGCAATTTTCTGAATTTTTGAAAACTTCACTTTTTTGTGAAAATATCCACTAAATAAGGGAAAAATATGTGTGAGGGTACCCCAGGAGAGTTCCAAATGTGTGTGGGTAGAATATTTATCCCACAGGGTTATTGAAAAAAGTTGAATAAAATTTTTTTTTTGTACTTAGTCATTTTTCCGGCGTTTATCAGACTTTCAGATAGGGGAAATGTCAGTGAGCGTTCCGATTTCAGTTCCAGAGCAATTCGTCGGATGAGTCCCTGATATTTCCTCGTTTTCAGGAATTTTTCTGCATTTTTGAAAATGTCACTTTTTTGTGAAAATATCCACTAATGAGGGAATAATATGTGTGAGGGTACCCCAGGAGAGTTCCAAATGTGTGTGGGTAGAATATATATCCCACGGGGGTAAAATTGAAAAAAGTTGAAAAAAATTTTTTTTTGGCCTTAGTCATTTTTCCGGCGTTTATCAGACTTTCAGATAAGGGAAATGTCAGTGAGCGTTCCGATTTCAGTTCCAGAGCAATTCGCCCAATGAGTCCTTGATATGTAGTAGTTTTCAGCCAATTTTCTGGATTTTTGAAAATTTCACTTTTTTGTGAAAATATCCACTAAATGAAGGAATAATATGTGTGAGGGTACCCCAGGAGAGTTCCAAATGTTTGTGGGTAGAATATATATCCCACGGGGGTAAAATTGAAAAAAGTTGAAAAAATTTTTTTTTTTTGGACTGAAGTCATTTTTTCGGCGTTTATCAGACTTTCAGATTGGGGAAATGTCAGTGAGCATTCCGATTTCAGTTCCACAGTGATTTGCCCAATGAGTCCTTGATATTTCGTCGTTTTCAGGCAATTTTCTGAATTTTTGAAAATTTCACTTTTTTGTGAAAATAACCACTAAATGAGGGAATAATATGTGTGAGGGTACCCCAGGAGAGTTCCAAATGTGTGTGGGTAGAATATATATCCCACGGGAGTAAAATTGAAAAAAGTTGAAAACATTTTTTTTTTGGACTTAAGTCATTTTTCCGGTGTTTATAAGACTTTCAGATAGGGGAAATGTCAGTGAGTGTTCCGATTTCAGTTCCAGAGCGATTCGACGGATGAGTCCCTGATATTTCGTCGTTTTCAGGAAATTTTCTCAATTTTTGAAAATGTCACTTTTTTGTGAAAATATCCACTAGTGAGGGAATAATATGTGTGAGGGTACCCCAGGAGAGTTCCAAATGTGTGTGGGTAGAATATATATCCCACAGGGGTAAAATTGAAAAAAAAATTTTTTTGGGACTTAGTCATTTTTCCGGCGTTTATCAGACTTTCAGAGAAGGGAAATGTCAGTGAGCGTTCCGATTTCAGTTCCAGAGCAATTCGCCCAATGAGTCCTTGATATGTAGTAGTTTCCAGCCAATTTTTTGGATTTTTGAAAATTTCACTTTTTTGTGAAAATATCCACTAAATGAGGGAATAATATGTGTGAGGGTACCCCAGGAGAGTTCCAAATGTGTGTGGGTAGAATATATATCCCACGGGGGTAAAATTGAAAAAAGTTGAAAAAAATTTTTTTTTGGACTGAAGTCATTTTTTCGGCGTTTATCAGACTTTCAGATTGGGGAAATGTCAGTGAGCATTCCGATTTCAGTTCCAGAGCGATTCGCCCAATGAGTCCTTGATATTTCGTCGTTTTCAGGCAATTTTCTGAATTTTTGAAAATTTCACTTTTTTGTGAAAATATCCACTAAATGAGGGAATAATATGTGTGAGGGTACCCCAGGAGAGTTCCAAATGTGTGTGGGTAGAATATTTATCCCACAGGGTTATTGAAAAAAGTTGAATAAAAATTTTTTTTTGTACTTAGTCATTTTTCCGGCGTTTATCAGACTTTCAGATAGGGGAAATGTCAGTGAGCGTTCCGATTTCAGTTCCAGAGCGATTCAGCGGATGAGTCCCTGATATTTCGTCGTTTTCAGGAAATTTTCTGCATTTTTGAAAATGTCACTTTTTTGTGAAAATATCCACTAATGAGGGAATAATATGTGTGAGGGCACCCCAGGAGAGTTCCAAATGTGTGTGGGTAGAATATATATCTCACGGGGGTAAAATTGAAAAAAGTTGAAAAAAATTTTTTTTTGGACTTAGTCATTTTTCCGGCGTTTATCAGACTTTCAGATAAGGGAAATGTCAGTGAGCGTTCCGATTTCAGTTCCAGAGCAATTCGCCCAATGAGTCCTTGATATTTCGTCATTTTCAGCGAATTTTCTGGATTTTTGAAAATTTCACTTTTTTGTGAAAATATCCACTAAATGAGGGAATAATATGTGTGAGGGCACCCCAGGAGAGTTCCAAATGTGTGTGGGTAGAATATCTATCAAACGGGGGTAAAATTGAAAAAAGTTGAAAACATTTTTTTTTTGGACTTAGTCATTTTTTCGGCGTTTATCAGACTTTCAGATAGGGGAAATGTCAGTGAGCGTTCCGATTTCAGTTCCAGAGCGATTCGGCGGATGAGTCCCTGATATTTCGTCGTTTTCAGGAAATTTTCTGCATTTTTGAAAATGTCACTTTTTTGTGAAAATATCCACTAATGAGGGAATAATATATGTGAGGGTACCCAGTAGAGTTCCAAATGTGTGTGGGTAGAATATATATCCCAAGGGGGTAAAATTGAAAAAAGTTGAAAACATTTTTTTTTTGGACTTAGTCATTTTTTCGGCGTTTATCAGACTTTCAGATAGGGGAAATGTCAGTGAGCGTTCCGATTTCAGTTCCAGAGCGATTCGGCGGATGAGTCCCTGATATTTCGTCGTTTTCAGGAAATTTTCTGCATTTTTGAAAATGTCACTTTTTTGTGAAAATATCCACTAATGAGGGAACAATATGTGTGAGGGTACCCAGTAGAGTTCCAAATGTGTGTGGGTAGAATATATATCTCACGGGGGTAAAATTGAAAAAAGTTGAAAAAAAATTTTTTTTGGACTTAGTCATTTTTCCGGCATTTATCAGACTTTCAGATAAGGGAAATGTCAGTGAGCGTTCCGATTTCAGTTCCAGAGCGATTCGGCGGATGAGTCCCTGATATTTCGTCGTTTTCAGGAAATTTTCTGCATTTTTGAAAATGTCACTTTTTTGTGAAAATATCCACTAATGAGGGAATAATATGTGTGAGGGTACCCAGTAGAGTTCCAAATGTGTGTGGGTAGAATATATATCTCACGGGGGTAAAATTGAAAAAAGTTGAAAAAAAATTTTTTTTGGACTTAGTAATTTTTCCGGCATTTATCAGACTTTCAGATAAGGGAAATGTCAGTGAGCGTTCCGATTTCAGTTCCAGAGCAATGCGCCCAATGAGTCCTTGATATTTCGTCGTTTTCAGGCAATTTTCTGAATTTTTGAAAATTTCACTTTTTTGTGAAAATATCCACTAAATGAGGGAATAATATGTGTGAGGGTACCCCAGGAGAGTTCCAAATGTGTGTGGGTAGAATATATATCCCACGGGAGTAAAGTTGAAAAAAGTTGAAAACATTTTTTTTTTGGGCTTAGGTCATTTTTCTGGCGTTTATCAGACTTTCAGATAGGGGAAATGTCAGTGAGCGTTCCGATTTCAGTTCCAGAGCGATTCGGCGGATGAGTCCCTGATATTTCGTCGTTTTCAGGAAATTTTCTGAATTTTTGAAAATGTCACTTTTTTGTGAAAATATCCACTAATGAGGGAATAATATGTGTGAGGGTACCCCAGGAGAGTTCCAAATGTGTGTGGGTAGAATATATATCCCACGGGGGTAAAATTGAAAAAAGTTAAAAAAAATTTTTTTTTGGACTTAGTCATTTTTCCGGCGTTTATCAAACTTTCAGATAAGGGAAATGTCAGTGAGCGTTCCGATTTCAGTTCCAGAGCAATTCGCCCAATGAGTCCTTGATATTTCGTCGTTTTCAGGCAATTTTCTGAATTTTTGAAAATTTCACTTTTTTGTGAAAATATCCACTAAATGAGGGAATAATATGTGTGAGGGTACCCCAGGAGAGTTCCAAATGTGTGTGGGTAGAATATATATCCCACAGGGTTATTGAAAAAAGTTAAATAACATTTTTTTTTTGTACTTAGTCATTTTTCCGGCGTTTTTCAGACTTTCAGATAGGGGAAATGTCAGTGAGCGTTCCGATTTCAGTTCCAGAGCGATTCGGCGGATGAGTCCTTGATATTTCGTCGTTTTCAGGAAATTTTCTGAATTTTTGAAAATTTCACTTTTTTGTGAAAATATCCACTAAATGAGGGAATAATATTTGTGAGGGTACCCCAGGAGAGTTCCAAATGTGTGTGGGTAGAATATATATCCCACGGGGGTAAAATTGAAAAAAGTTGAAATCATTTTTTTTTTGGACTTAGTCATTTTTCCGGCGTTTATCAGACTTTCAGATAGGGAAAATGTCAGTGAGCGTTCCGATTTCAGTTCCAGAGCGATTCGCCCAATGAGTCCTTGATATTTAGTCATTTTCAGCCAATTTTCTGGATTTTTGAAAATTTCACTTTTTTGTGAAAATATCCACTAAATGAGGGAATAATATGTGTGAGGGTACCCCAGGAGAGTTCCAAATGTTTGTGGGTAGAATATATATCCCACGGGGGTAAAATTGAAAAAAGTTGAAAACATTTTTTTTTTGGACTTAAGTCATTTTTCCGGTGTTTATCAGACTTTCAGATAGGGGAAATGTCAGTGAGAGTTCCTATTTCAGGTCCAGAGCGATTCGCCCAATGAGTCCTTGATATTTCGTGGTTTTCAGGCAATTTTCTGAATTTTTGAAAATTTCACTTTTTTGTGAAAATATCCACTAAATGAGGGAATAATATGTGTGAGGGTACCCCAGGAGAGTTCCAAATGTGTGTGGGTAGAATATATATCCCACAGGGTTATTGAAAAAAGTTAAATAACATTTTTTTTTTGTACTTAGTCATTTTTTCGGCGTTTATCAGACTTTCAGGTAAGGGAAATGTCAGTGAGCGTTCCGATTTCAGTTCCAGAGCAATTCGCCCAATGAGTCCTTGATATGTAGTAGTTTTCAGCCAATTTTCTGGATTTTTGAAAATTTCACTTTTTTGTGAAAATATCCACTAAATGAGGGAATAATATGTGTGAGGGTACCCCAGGAGAGTTCCAAATGTTTATAGGTAGAATATATATCCCACGGGGGTAAAATTGAAAAAAGTTGAAAACATTTTTTTTTTGGACTTAAGTCATTTTTCCGGCGTTTATCAGACTTTCAGATAGGGGAAATGTCAGTGAGCATTCCTATTTCAGTTCCAGAGCGATTCGCCCAATGAGTCCTTGATATTTCGTCGTTTTCAGGCAATTTTCTGAATTTTTGAAAATTTCACTTTTTTGTGAAAATATCCACTAAATGTGGGAATAATATGTGTGAGGGTACCCCAGGAGAGTTCCAAATGTGTGTGGGTAGAATATATATCCCACAGGGTTATTGAAAAAAGTTAAATAACATTTTTTTTTTGTACTTAGTCATTTTTCCGGCGTTTTTCAGACTTTCAGATAGGGGAAATGTCAGTGAGCGTTCCGATTTCAGTTCCAGAGCGATTCGGCAGATGAGTCCTTGATATTTCGTCGTTTTCAGGAAATTTTCAGAATTTTTGAAAATTTCACTTTTTTGTGAAAATATCCACTAAAGGAGGGAATAATATGTGTGAGGGTACCCCAGGAGAGTTCCAAATGTGTGTGGGTAGAATATATATCCCACGGGGGTCAAATTGAAAAAAGTTGAAAACATTTTTTTTTTGGACTTAAGTCATTTTTCTGGCGTTTATCAGACTTTCAGATAGGGGAAATGTCAGTGAGCATTCCGATTTCAGTTCCAGAGCAATGCGCCCAATGAGTCCTTGATATGTAGTAGTTTTCAGCCAATTTTCTGGATTTTTGAAAATTTCACTTTTTTGTTAAAATATCCACTAAATGAGGGAATAATATGTGTGAGGGTACCCCAGGAAAGTTCCAAATGTGTGTGGGTAGAATATATATCCCACGGGGGTAAAATTGAAAAAAGTTGAAAACATTTTTTTTTTGGGCTTAAGTCATTTTTCTGGCGTTTATCAGACTTTCAGATAGGGGAAATGTCAGTGAGCGTTCCGATTTCAGTTCCAGAGCGATTCGGCGGATGAGTCCCTGATATTTCGTCGTTTTCAGGAAATTTTCTGAATTTTTGAAAATGTCACTTTTTTGTGAAAATATCCACTAATGAGGGAATAATATGTGTGAGGGTACCCCAGGAGAGTTCCAAATGTGTGTGGGTAGAATATATATCCCACGGGGGTAAAATTGAAAAAAGTTGAAAAAATTTTTTTTTGGACTTAGTCATTTTTCCGGCGTTTATCAGACTTTCAGATAGGGGAAATGTCAGAGAGCGTTCCGATTTCAGTTCCAGAGCGATTCGCCCAATGAGTCCTAGGTATTTCGTCTTTTTCTGCCAATTTTCTGGATTTTTGAAAATTTCACTTTTTTGTGAAAATATCCACTAAATGAGGGAATAATATGTGTGAGGGTACCCCAGGAGAGTTCCAAATGTGTGTGGGTAGAATATATATCCCACGGGGGTAAAATTGAAAAAAGTTGAAATCATTTTTTTTTTTGGACTTAGTCATTTTTCCGGCGTTTATCAGACTTTCAGATAGGGGAAATGTCAGTGAGCATTCCGATTTCAGTTCCAGAGCAATTCGTCCAATGAGTCCTTGATATTTAGTCGTTTTCAGCCAATTTTCTGTATTTTTGAAAATTTCACTTTTTTATGAAAATAACCACTAAATGAGGGAATAATATGTGTGAGGGTACCCCAGGAGAGTTCCAAATGTGTGTGGGTAGAATATATCTTACGGGTGTAAAATTGAAAAAAGTTGAAAACATTTTTTTTTTGGACTTAAGTAATTTTTTCGGCGTTTCTCCGACTTTCAGATATGGGAAATGTCAGTGAGCGTTCCGATTTCAGTTCCAGAGCGATTCGCCCAATGAGTCCTTGATATTTCGTCGTTTTCAGCCAATTTTCTGGATTTTTGAAAATTTCACTTTTTTGTGAAAATATCCACTAAATGAGGGAATAATATGTGTGAGGGTACCCCAGGAGAGTTCCAAATGTGTGTGGGTAGAATATATATCCCACGGGGGTAAAATTGAAAAAAGTTGAAAAAATTTTTTTTTGGACTTAGTAATTTTTTCGGCGTTTATCAGACTTTCAGATAGGGGAAATGTCAGTGAGCGTTCCGATTTCAGTTCCAGAACGATTCGCCCAATGAGTCCTTGATATTTAGTCGTTTTCAGCCAATTTTCTGTATTTTTGAAAATTTCACTTTTTTGTGAAAATATCCATTAAATGAGGGAATAATATGTGTGAGGGTACCCCAGGAGAGTTCCAAATGTGTGTGGGTAGAATATATATCCCACGGGGGTAAAATTGAAAAAAGTTGAAAAATTTTTTTTTTTGGACTTAGTCATTTTTCTGGCGTTTATCAGACTTTCAGATAGAGGAAATGTCAGTGAGCATTCCGATTTCAGTTCCAGAGCAATTCGCCCAATGAGTCCTTGATATTTAGTCGTTTTCAGAAAATTTTCTGGATTTTTTAAAATTTCACTTTTTTGTGAAAATATCCACTAAATGAGGGAATAATATGTGTTAGGGTACCCCAGGAGAGTTCCAAATGTGTGTGGGTAGAATATATATCCCACGGGAGTAAAATTGAAAAAAGTTGAAAACATTTTTTTTTTGGACTTAAGTCATTTTTCCGGCGTTTATCAGACTTTCAGATAGGGGAAATGTCAGTGAGCGTTCCGATTTCAGTTCCAGAGCGATTCGGCGGATGAGTCCCTGATATTTCGTCGTTTTCAGGAAATTTTCTGAATTTTTGAAAATGTCACTTTTTTGTGAAAATATCCACTAATGAGGGAATAATATGTGTGAGGGTACCCCAGGAGAGTTCCAAATGTGTGTGGGTAGAATATATATCCCACGGGGGTAAAATTGAAAAAAGTTGAAAAATTTTTTTTTTTGGACTTAGTCATTTTTCTGGCGTTTATCAGACTTTCAGATAGGGGAAATGTCAGTGAGCATTCCGATTTCAGTTACAGAGCAATTCGCCCAATGAGTCCTTGATATTTAGTCGTTTTCAGAAAATTTTCTGGATTTTTGAAAATTTCACTTTTTTGTGAAAATATCCACTAAATGAGGGAATAATATGTGTTAGGGTACCCCAGGAGAGTTCCAAATGTATGTGGGTAGAATATATATCCCACGGGGGTAAAATTGAAAAAAGTTGAAACATTTTTTTTTTTGTACTGAAGTCATTTTTTCGGCGTTTATCAGACTTTCAGATTCGGGAAATGTCAGTGAGCGTTCCGATTTCAGTTCCAGAGCGATTCGCCCAATGAGTCCTTGATATTTCGTCATTTTCAGCCAATTTTCTGGATTTTTGAAAATTTCACTTTTTTGTGAAAATATCCACTAAATGAGGGAATAATATGTGTGAGGGTACCCCAGGAGAGTTCCAAATGTGTGTGGGTAGAATATATATCCCACAGGGTTATTGAAAAAAGTTGAATAACATTTTTTTTTTGTACTTAGTCATTTTTCCGGCGTTTATCAGACTTTCAGATAGGGGAAATGTCAGTGAGCGTTCCGATTTCAGTTCCAGAACGATTCGACGGATGAGTCCTTGATATGTAGTAGTTTTCAGCCAATTTTCTGGATTTTTGAAAATTTCACTTTTTTGTGAAAATATCAACTAAATGAGGGAATAATATGTGTGAGGGTACCCCAGGAGAGTTCCAAATGTGTGTGGGTAGAATATATATCCCACGGGGGTAAAATTGAAAAAAGTTGAAATCATTATTTTTTTGGACTTAGTCATTTTTCCGGCGTTTATCAGACTTTCAGATAGGGCAAATGTCAGTGAGCGTTCCGATTTTAGTTCCAGAGCGATTCGCCCAATGAATCCTTGATATTCAGTCATTTTCAGCCAATTTCCTGGATTTTTGAAAATTTCACTTTTTTGTGAAAATATTCACTAAATGAGGGAATAATATGTGTGAGGGTACCCCAGGAGAGTTCCAAATGTGTGTGGGTAGAATATATATCCCACGGGGGTAAAATTGAAAAAAGTTGAAAAAATTTTTTTTTTGGACTTAGTCATTTTTCCGGCGTTTATCAGACTTTCAGATGGGGGAAATGTCAGTGAGCATTCCGATTTCAGTTCCAGAGCAATTCGCCCAATGAGTCCTTGATATTTAGTCGTTTTCAGAAAATTTTCTGGATTTTTGAAAATTTCACTTTTTTGTGAAAATAACCACTAAATGAGGGAATAATGTGTGTGAGGGTACCCCAGGAGAGTTCCAAATGTGTGTGGGTAGAATATATATCTTACGGGGGTAAAATTGAAAAAAGTTGAAAACATTTTTTTTTGACTTAGTAATTTTTTCGGCGTTTATCAGACTTTCAGATAGGGGAAATGTCAGTGAGTGTTCCGATTTCAGTTCCAGAGCGATTCGCCCAATGAATCCTTGATATTCAGTCATTTTCAGCCAATTTCCTGGATTTTTGAAAATTTCACTTTTTTGTGAAAATATTCACTAAATGAGGGAATAATATGTGTGAGGGTACCCCAGGAGAGTTCCAAATGTGTGTGGGTAGAATATATATCCCACGGTGGTAAAATTGAAAAAAGTTGAAATCATTATTTTTTTGGACTTAGTCATTTTTCCGGCGTTTATCAGACTTTCAGATAGGGGAAATGTCAGTGAGCGTACCGATTTTAGTTCCAGAGCGATTCGCCCAATGAATCCTTGATATTCAGTCATTTTCAGCCAATTTCCTGGATTTTTGAAAATTTCACTTTTTTGTGAAAATATTCACTAAATGAGGGAATAATATGTGTGAGGGTACCCCAGGAGAGTTCCAAATGTGTGTGGGTAGAATATATATCCCACGGGGGTAAAATTGAAAAAAGTTGAAAAAATTTTTTTTTTGGACTTAGTCATTTTTCCGGCGTTTATCAGACTTTCAGATGGGGGAAATGTCAGTGAGCATTCCGATTTCAGTTCCAGAGCAATTCGCCCAATGAGTCCTTGATATTTAGTCGTTTTCAGAAAATTTTCTGGATTTTTGAAAATTTCACTTTTTTGTGAAAATAACCACTAAATGAGGGAATAATGTGTGTGAGGGTACCCCAGGAGAGTTCCAAATGTGTGTGGGTAGAATATATATCTTACGGGGGTAAAATTGAAAAAAGTTGAAAACATTTTTTTTTGGACTTAGTAATTTTTTCGGCGTTTATCAGACTTTCAGATAGGGGAAATGTCAGTGAGTGTTCCGATTTCAGTTCCAGAGCGATTCGCCCAATGAGTCCTTGATATTTAGTCGTTTTCAGCCAATTTTCTGGATTTTTGAAAATTTCACTTTTTTGTGAAAATATCCACTAAATGAGGAAATAATATGTGTGAGGGTACCCCAGGAGAGTTCCAAATGTGTGTGGGTAGAATATATATCCCACGGGGGTAAAATTGAAAAAAGTTGAAAAAAATTATTTTTGGACTTAGTCATTTTTCCGGCGTTTATCAGACTTTCAGATAGGGGAAATGTCAGTGAGCGTTCCGATTTTAGTTCCAGAGCCATTCGCCCTATGAGTCCTTGATATTTCGTCGTTTTCAGCCAATTTTCTGAATTTTTGAAAATTTCACTTTTTTGTGAAAACATCCACTAAATGAGGGAATAATATGTGTGAGGGTACCCCAGGAGAGTTCCAAATGTGTGTGGGTAGAATATATATCCCACAGGGTTATTGAAAAAAGTTGAATAACATTTTTTTTTTGTACTTAGTCATTTTTCCGGCGTTTATCAGACTTTCAGATAGGGGAAATGTCAGTGAGCGTTCCGATTTCAGTTCCAGAGCAATTCGACGGATGAGTCCTTGATATGTAGTAGTTTTCAGCCAATTTTCTGGATTTTTGAAAATTTCACTTTTTGGTGAAAATATCAACTAAATGAGGGAATAATATGTGTGAGGGTACCCCAGGAGAGTTCCAAATGTGTGTGGGTAGAATATATATCCCACGGGGGTAAAATTGAAAAAAGTTGAAATCATTATTTTTTTGGACTTAGTCATTTTTCCGGCGTTTATCAGACTTTCAGATAGGGCAAATGTCAGTGAGCGTTCCGATTTTAGTTCCAGAGCGATTCGCCCAATGAATCCTTGATATTCAGTTATTTTCAGCCAATTTTCTGGATTTTTGAAAATTTCACTTTTTTGTGAAAATATTCACTAAATGAGGGAATAATATGTGTGAGGGTACCCCAGGAGAGTTCCAAATGTGTGTGGGTAGAATATATATCCCACGGGGGTAAAATTGAAAAAAGTTGAAAAATTTTTTTTTTTGGACTTAGTCATTTTTCCGGCGTTTATCAGACTTTCAGATGGGGGAAATGTCAGTGAGCATTCCGATTTCAGTTCCAGAGCAATTCGCCCAATGAGTCCTTGATATTTAGTCGTTTTCAGAAAATTTTCTGGATTTTTGAAAATTTCACTTTTTTGTGAAAATAACCACTAAATGAGGGAATAATGTGTGTGAGGGTACCCCAGGAGAGTTCCAAATGTGTGTGGGTAGAATATATATCTTACGGGGGTAAAATTGAAAAAAGTTGAAAACATTTTTTTTTGGACTTAGTAATTTTTTCGGCGTTTATCAGACTTTCAGATAGGGGAAATGTCAGTGAGTGTTCCGATTTCAGTTCCAGAGCGATTCGCCCAATGAGTCCTTGATATTTAGTCGTTTTCAGCCAATTTTCTGGATTTTTGAAAATTTCACTTTTTTGTGAAAATATCCACTAAATGAGGAAATAATATGTGTGAGGGTACCCCAGGAGAGTTCCAAATGTGTGTGGGTAGAATATATATCCCACGGGGGTAAAATTGAAAAAAGTTGAAAAAAATTATTTTTGGACTTAGTCATTTTTCCGGCGTTTATCAGACTTTCAGATAGGGGAAATGTCAGTGAGCGTTCCGATTTTAGTTCCAGAGCCATTCGCCCTATGAGTCCTTGATATTTCGTCGTTTTCAGCCAATTTTCTGAATTTTTGAAAATTTCACTTTTTTGTGAAAACATCCACTAAATGAGGGAATAATATGTGTGAGGGTACCCCAGGAGAGTTCCAAATGTGTGTGGGTAGAATATATATCCCACAGGGTTATTGAAAAAAGTTGAATAACATTTTTTTTTTGTACTTAGTCATTTTTCCGGCGTTTATCAGA
This sequence comes from Phyllobates terribilis, assembly GCF_046119375.1. Classification (NCBI taxonomy): domain Eukaryota; kingdom Metazoa; phylum Chordata; class Amphibia; order Anura; family Dendrobatidae; genus Phyllobates; species Phyllobates terribilis. The sequence goes on along the minus strand of NW_027362775.1, from coordinate 13,317,732 downwards.
CTTTCAGATAGGGGAAATGTCAGTGAGCGTTCCGATTTCAGTTCCAGAGCAATTCGACGGATGAGTCCTTGATATGTAGTAGTTTTCAGCCAATTTTCTGGATTTTTGAAAATTTCACTTTTTTGTGAAAATATCAACTAAATGAGGGAATAATATGTGTGAGGGTACCCCAGGAGAGTTCCAAATGTGTGTGGGTAGAATATATATCCCACGGGGGTAAAATTGAAAAAAGTTGAAATCATTATTTTTTTGGACTTAGTCATTTTTCCGGCGTTTATCAGACTTTCAGATAGGGCAAATGTCAGTGAGCGTTCCGATTTTAGTTCCAGAGCGATTCGCCCAATGAATCCTTGATATTCAGTCATTTTCAGCCAATTTTCTGGATTTTTGAAAATTTCACTTTTTTGTGAAAATATTCACTAAATGAGGGAATAATATGTGTGAGGGTACCCCAGGAGAGTTCCAAATGTGTGTGGGTAGAATATATATCCCACGGGGGTAAAATTGAAAAAAGTTGAAAAATTTTTTTTTTTGGACTTAGTCATTTTTCCGGCGTTTATCAGACTTTCAGATGGGGGAAATGTCAGTGAGCATTCCGATTTCAGTTCCAGAGCAATTCGCCTAATGAGTCCTTGATATTTAGTCGTTTTCAGAAAATTTTCTGGATTTTTGAAAATTTCACTTTTTTGTGAAAATAACCACTAAATGAGGGAATAATGTGTGTGAGGGTACCCCAGGAGAGTTCCAAATGTGTGTGGGTAGAATATATATCTTACGGGGGTAAAATTGAAAAATGTTGAAAACATTTTTTTTTGGACTTAATAATTTTTTCGGCGTTTATCAGACTTTCAGATAGGGGAAATGTCAGTGAGTGTTCCGATTTCAGTTCCAGAGCGATTCGCCCAATGAGTCCTTGATATTTAGTCGTTTTCAGCCAATTTTCTGGATTTTTGAAAATTTCACTTTTTTGTGAAAATATCTACTAAATGAGGGACTAATATGTGTGAGGGTACCCCAGGAGATTTCCAAATGTGTGTGGGTAGAATATATATCCCACGGGGGTAAAATTGAAAAAAGTTGAAAACATTTTTTTTTGGACTTAATAATTTTTTCGGCGTTTATCAGACTTTCAGATAGGGGAAATGTCAGTGAGTGTTCCGATTTCAGTTCCAGAGCGATTCGCCCAATGAGTCCTTGATATTTAGTCGTTTTCAGCCAATTTTCTGGATTTTTGAAAATTTCACTTTTTTGTGAAAATATCCACTAAATGAGGAAATAATATGTGTGAGGGTACCCCAGGAGAGTTCCAAATGTTTGTGGGTAGAATATATATCCCACGGGGGTAAAATTGAAAAAAGTTGAAAAAAATTTTTTTTGGACTTAGTCATTTTTCCGGCGTTTATCAGACTTTCAGATAGGGGAAATGTCAGTGAGCGTTCCGATTTTAGTTCCAGAGCCATTCGCCCTATGAGTCCTTGATATTTCGTCGTTTTCAGCCAATTTTCTGAATTTTTGAAAATTTCACTTTTTTGTGAAAACATCCACTAAATGAGGGAATAATATGTGTGAGGGTACCCCAGGAGAGTTCCAAATGTGTGTGGGTAGAATATATTTCCCACGGGGGTAAAATTGAAAAAAGTTGAAATCATTATTTTTTTGGACTTAGTCATTTTTCCGGCGTTTATCAGACTTTCAGATAGGGCAAATGTCAGTGAGCGTTCCCATTTTAGTTCCAGAGCGATTCGCCCAATGAATCCTTGATATTCAGTCATTTTCAGCCAATTTTCTGGATTTTTGAAAATTTCACTTTTTTGTGAAAATATTCACTAAATGAGGGAATAATGTGTGTGAGGGTACCCCAGGAGAGTTCCAAATGTGTGTGGGTAGAATATATATCTTACGGGGGTAAAATTGAAAAAAGTTGAAAACATTTTTTTTTGGACTTAGTAATTTTTTCGGTGTTTATCAGACTTTCAGATAGGGGAAATGTCAGTGAGTGTTCCGATTTCAGTTCCAGAGCGATTCGCCCAATGAGTCCTTGATATTTAGTCGTTTTCAGCCAATTTTCTGGATTTTTGAAAATTTCACTTTTTTGTGAAAATATCTACTAAATGAGGGACTAATATGTGTGAGGGTACCCCAGGAGATTTCCAAATGTGTGTGGGTAGAATATATATCCCACGGGGGTAAAATTGAAAAAAGTTGAAAACAGTTTTTTTTTGGACTTAAGTCATTTTTTCGGCGTTTATCCGACTTTCTGATAGGGGAAATGTCAGTGAGCGTTCCGATTTCAGTTACAGAGCGATTTGCCAAATGAGTCCTTGATATTTCGCCGTTTTCTGGCAATTTTCTGAATTTTTGAAAATTTCACTTTTTTGTGAAAATATCCACTAAATGAGGAAATAATATGTGTGAGGGTACCCCAGGAGAGTTCCAAATGTGTGTGGGTAGAATATATATCCCACGGGGGTAAAATTGAAAAAAGTTGAAAAAAATTTTTTTTGGACTTAGTCATTTTTCCGGCGTTTATCAGACTTTCAGATAGGGGAAATGTCAGTGAGCGTTCCGATTTTAGTTCCAGAGCCATTCGCCCTATGAGTCCTTGATATTTCGTCGTTTTCAGCCAATTTTCTGAATTTTTGAAAATTTCACTTTTTTGTGAAAACATCCACTAAATGAGGGAATAATATGTGTGAGGGTACCCCAGGAGAGTTCCAAATGTGTGTGGGTAGAATATATTTCCCACGGGGGTAAAATTGAAAAAAGTTGAAATCATTATTTTTTTGGACTTAGTCATTTTTCCGGCGTTTATCAGACTTTCAGATAGGGCAAATGTCAGTGAGCGTTCCCATTTTAGTTCCAGAGCGATTCGCCCAATGAATCCTTGATATTCAGTCATTTTCAGCCAATTTTCTGGATTTTTGAAAATTTCACTTTTTTGTGAAAATATTCACTAAATGAGGGAATAATGTGAGTGAGGGTACCCCAGGAGAGTTCCAAATGTGTGTGGGTAGAATATATATCTTACGGGGGTAAAATTGAAAAAAGTTGAAAACATTTTTTTTTGGACTTAGTAATTTTTTCGGTGTTTATCAGACTTTCAGATAGGGGAAATGTCAGTGAGTGTTCCGATTTCAGTTCCAGAGCGATTCGCCCAATGAGTCCTTGATATTTAGTCGTTTTCAGCCAATTTTCTGGATTTTTGAAAATTTCACTTTTTTGTGAAAATATCTACTAAATGAGGGACTAATATGTGTGAGGGTACCCCAGGAGATTTCCAAATGTGTGTGGGTAGAATATATATCCCACGGGGGTAAAATTGAAAAAAGTTGAAAACAGTTTTTTTTTGGACTTAAGTCATTTTTTCGGCGTTTATCCGACTTTCTGATAGGGGAAATGTCAGTGAGCGTTCCGATTTCAGTTACAGAGCGATTTGCCAAATGAGTCCTTGATATTTCGCCGTTTTCTGGCAATTTTCTGAATTTTTGAAAATTTCACTTTTTTGTGAAAATATCCACTAAATGAGGGAATAATATGTGTGAGGGTACCCCAGGAGAGTTCCAAATGTGTTTGGGTAGAATATATATCCCACGGGGGTAAAATTGAAAAAAGTTGAAAAATTTTTTTTTTTGGACTTAGTCATTTTTCCGGCGTTTATCAGACTTTCAGATGGGGGAAATGTCAGTGAGCATTCCGATTTCAGTTCCAGAGCAATTCGCCCAATGAGTCCTTGATATTTAGTCGTTTTCAGAAAATTTTCTGGATTTTTGAAAATTTCACTTTTTTGTGAAAATAACCACTAAATGAGGGAATAATGTGTGTGAGGGTACCCCAGGAGAGTTCCAAATGTGTGTGGGTAGAATATTTATCTTACGGGGGTAAAATTGAAAAAAGTTGAAAAAAATTTTTTTTGGACTTAGTCATTTTTCCGGCGTTTATCAGACTTTCAGATAGGGGAAATGTCAGTGAGCATTCCGATTTTAGTTCCAGAGCCATTCGCCCTATGAGTCCTTGATATTTCGTCGTTTTCAGCCAATTTTCTGAATTTTTGAAAATTTCACTTTTTTGTGAAAACATCCACTAAATGAGGGAATAATATGTGTGAGGGTACCCCAGGAGAGTTCCAAATGTGTGTGGGTAGAATATATATCCCACAGGGTTATTGAAAAAAGTTGAATAACATTTTTTTTTTGTACTTAGTCATTTTTCCGGCGTTTATCAGACTTTCAGATAGGGGAAATGTCAGTGAGCGTTCCGATTTCAGTTCCAGAGCGATTCGACGGATGAATCCTTGATATGTAGTAGTTTTCAGCCAATTTTCTGGATTTTTGAAAATTTCACTTTTTTGTGAAAATATCAACTAAATGAGGGAATAATATGTGTGAGGGTACCCCAGGAGAGTTCCAAATGTGTGTGGGTAGAATATATATCCCACGGGGGTAAAATTGAAAAAAGTTGAAATCATTATTTTTTTGGACTTAGTCATTTTTCCGGCGTTTATCAGACTTTCAGATAGGGCAAATGTCAGTGAGCGTTCCGATTTTAGTTCCAGAGCGATTCGCCCAATGAATCCTTGATATTCAGTCATTTTTAGCCAATTTTCTGGATTTTTGAAAATTTCACTTTTTTGTGAAAATATCCACTAAATGAGGGAATAATATGTGTGAGGGTACCCCAGGAGAGTTCCAAATGTGTGTGGGTAGAATATATATCCCACGGGGGTAAAATTGAAAAAAGTTGAAAAAATTTTTTTTTGGACTTAGTCATTTTTACGGCGTTTATCAGACTTTCAGATAGGGGAAATGTCAGTGAGTGTTCCGATTTCAGTTCCAGAGCGATTCGCCCAATGAGTCCTTGGTATTTAGTCGTTTTCAGCCAATTTTCTGGATTTTTGAAAATTTCACTTTTTTGTGAAAATATCTACTAAATGAGGGAATAATATGTGTGAGGGTACCCCAGGAGATTTCCAAATGTGTGTGGGTAGAATATATATCCCACGGGGGTAAAATTGAAAAAAGTTGAAAACAGTTTTTTTTTGGACTTAAGTCATTTTTTGGGCGTTTATCCGACTTTCTGATAGGGGAAATGTCAGTGAGCGTTCCGATTTCAGTTCCAGAGCGATTTGCCAAATGAGTCCTTGATATTTCGCCGTTTTCTGGCAATTTTCTGAATTTTTGAAAATTTCACTTTTTTGTGAAAATATCCACTAAATGAGGGAATAATATGTGTGAGGGTACCCCAGGAGAGTTCCAAATGTGTGTGGGTAGAATATATATCCCACGGGGGTAAAATTGAAAAAAGTTGAAAAAATTTTTTTTTGGACTTAGTCATTTTTCCGGCGTTTATCAGACTTTCAGATAGGGGAAATGTCAGTGAGCGTTCCGATTTCAGTTCCAGAGCGATTCGCCCAATGATTCCTTGATATTTAGTCGTTTTCAGCCAATTTTCTGGATTTTTGAAAATTTCACTTTTTTGTTAAAAATATCCACTAAATGAGGGAATAATATGTGTGAGGGTACCCCAGGAGAGTTCCAAATGTGTGTGGGTAGAATATATATCCCACGGGGGTAAAATTGAAAAAAGTTGAGAAAAATTTTTTTTTTGGACTTAAGTCATTTTTTCGGCGTTTATCAGACTTTCAGATAGGGGAAATGTCAGTGAGCGTTCCGATTTCAGTTCCAGAGCGATTCGCCCAATGAGTCCTTGATATTTCGTCGTTTTCAGGCAATTTTCTGAATTTTTGAAAATTTCACTTTTTTTAAAAAATATCCACTAAATGAGGGAATAATATGTGTGAGGGTAACCCAGGAGAGTTCCAAATGTGTGTGGTAGAATATATATCCCACAGGGGTAAAATTGAAAAAAGTTGAAAAAAATTTTTTTTTGGACTTAGTCATTTTTCCGGCGATTATCAGACTTTCAGATAGGGGAAATGTCAGTGAGCGTTCCGATTTCAGCTCCAGAGCGATTCGGCGAATGAGTCCCTGATATTTCGTCGTTTTCAGGAAATTTTCTGAATTTTTGAAAATGTCACTTTTTTGTGAAAATATCCACTAAATGAGGGAATAATATGTGTGAGGGTACCCCAGGAGAGTTCCAAATGTGTGTGGGTAGAATATATATCCCACCGGGGTAAAATTGAAAAAAGTTGAAAAAAATTTTTTTTTGGATTTAGTCATTTTTCCGGCGTTTATCAGACTTTCAGATAGGGGAAATGTCAGTGAGCGTTCCGATTTCAGTTCCAAAGCGATTTGCCCAATGAGTCCTTGATATTACGTCGTTTTCAGAAAATTTTCTGAATTTTTGAAAATTTCACTTTTTTGTGAAAATATCCAATAAATGAGGGAATTATATGTGAGAGGGTACCCCAGGAGAGTTCCAAATGTGTGTGGGTAGAATATAGATCCCACGGGGGTAAAATTGAAAAAATTTGAAAACATTTTTTTTTTGGATTTAGTCATTTTTCTGGCGTTAATCAGACTTTCAGATAGGGGAAATGTCAGTGAGCGTTCCGATTTCAGTTCCAGAGCGATTCGCCCAATGAGTACTTGATATTTAGTCGCTTTCAGCCAATTTTCTGGATTTTTCAAAATTTCACTTTTTTGTGAAAATATCCACTAAATGAGGGAATAATATGTATGAGGGTACCCCAGGAGATTTCCAAATGTGTGTGGGTAGAATATATATCCCACGGGGGTAAAATTGAAAAAAGTTGAGAAAAATTTTTTTTTTGGACTTAATTCATTTTTTCGGCGTTTATCAGACTTTCAGATAGGGGAAATGTCAGTGAGCGTTCCGATTTCAGTTCCAGAGCGATTCGCCCAATGAGTCCTTGATATTTCGTCGTTTTCAGGCAATTTTCTGAATTTTTGAAAATTTCACTTTTTTTTAAAATATCCACTAGATGAGGGAATAATATGTGTGAGGGTACCCCAGGAGAGTTACAAATGTGTGTGGGTAGAATATATATCACACGGGGGTAAAATTGAAAAAAGTTGAAAACATTTTTTTTTTGGACTTAGACATTTTTCCGGCGTTTATCAGATTTTCAGATAGGGGAAATGTCAGTGAGCGTTCCGATTTCAGTTCAAGAGCGATTCGGCGGATCAGTCCCTGATACTTCGTCGTTTTCAGGAAATTTTCTGAATTTTTGAAAATGTCACTTTTTTGTGAAAATATCCACTAAATGAGGGAATAATATGTGTGAGGGTACTCCAGGAGAGTTCCAAATGTGTGTGGGTAGAATATATATCACACGGGGGTAAAATTGAAAAAAGTTGAAAAAAATTTTTTGGGGGGGATTTAGTCATTTTTCCGGCGTTTATGAGACTTTCAGATAGGGGAAATGTCAGTGAGCATTCCAATTTCAGTTCCAGAGTGATTCGCACAATGAGTCTTTGATTTTTAGTCGTTTTCAGCCAATTTTCTGGATTTTTCAAAATTTCACTTTTTTGTGAAAATATCCACTAAATGAGGGAATAATATGTGTGAGGGTACTCCAGGAGAGTTCCAAATGTGTGTGGGTAGAATATATATCACACGGGGGTAAAATTGAAAAAAGTTGAAAAAAATTTTTTTTGGACTTAGTCATTTTTCCGGCGTTTATCAGACTTTCAGATAGCGGAAATGTCAGTGAGCGTTCCGCTTTCCGTTCCAGAGTGTTTCGCCCAATGAGTACTTGATATTTCGTCGTTTTCAGGCAATTTTCAGAATTTTTGAAAATGTCACTTTTTTGTGAAAATATCCACTAAATGAGGGAATAAAATGTGTGAGGGTACCCCAGGAGAGTTCCAAATGTGTGTGGGTAGAATATATATCCCACGGGGGTAAAATTTAAAAAAGTTGAAAAAATTTTTTTTTTGGACTTAAGTCATTTTTTCACCGTTTATCAGACTTTCAGATAGGGGAAATGTCAGCAAGCGTTCCGATTTCAGTTCCAGAGCGATTCGCCGGATGAGTCCTTGATATTTCGTCGTTTTCAGGCAACTTTCTGAATTTTTGAAAATTTCACTTTTTTGTGAAAATATCCACTAAATGAGGGAATAATATGTGTGAGGGTACCACAGGAGAGTTCCAAATGTGTGTGGGTAGAATATATATCCCACGGGGGTAAAATTGAAAAAAGTTGAAAATTTTTTGGGGGGGATTTAGTCATTTTTCTGGCATTTATCAGATTTTCAGATAGTGGAAATGTCAGAGAACGTTCGAATTCAGTTCCAGAGCGATTCGGCGGATGAGTCCTTGATATTTCGTCGTTTTCAGGCAATTTTATGAATTTTTGAAAATTTAACTTTTTTGTGAAAATATCCACTAAATGAGGGAATAATATGTGTGAGTGTACCCCAGGAGAGGTCCAAATGTGTGTGGGTAGAATATATATCCCACGGGGGTAAAATTGAAAAAAGTTGACAAAATTTTTTTTTTCGACTTAGTCATTTTTCCGACGTTTATCAGACTTTCAGGTAGGGGAAATGTCAGTGAGCATTCCGATTTCAGTTCCAGAGCAATTCGCCCAATGAGTCCTTGATATTTAGTCGTTTTTAGCCAATTTTTTGGATTTTTGAAAATTTCACTTTTTTGTGAAAAGATTCACTAAATGAGGGAATAATATGTGTGATGGTACCCCAGGAGAGTTCCAAATGTGTGTGGGTAGAATATATATCCCACGGGGGTAAAATTGAAAAAAGTTTTTAAAAATTTTTTTTTGGACTTAGTCATTTTTCCGGCGTTTATCAGACTTTCAGATAGGGGAAATGTCAGTGAGCGTTACGATTTCAGTTCCAGAGCGATTCGCCCAATGAGTCCTTGATATTTAGACATTTTCAGCCAATTTTTTGGATTTTTGAAAATTTCACTTTTTTGTGAAAATATCCACTAAATGAGGGAATAATATGTGTGAGGGTACCCCAGGAGAGTTTCAAATGTGTGTGGGTAGAATATATATCCGACGGGGGTAAAATTGAAAAAAGTTGACAAAAATTTTTTTTTCGACTTAGTCATTTTTCTGACGTTTATCAGACTTTCAGATAGGGGAAATGTCAGTGAGCATTCCGATTTCAGCTCCAGAGAGATTCGCCCAATGAGTCCTTGATATTTAGTCGTTTTCAGCCAATTTTCTGGATTTTTGAACATTTCACTTTTTTGTGAAAATATCCAATAAATGAGGGAATAATATGTGTGAGGGTACCCCAGGAGAGTTCCAAATGTGTGTGGGTAGAATATATATCCCACGGGGGAAAAATTGAAAAAAGTTTAAAAAAATTTTTTTTTGGACTTAGTCATTTTTCCGACATTTATCAGACTTTCCAAAATGGGAAATGTCAGTGAGCGTTCCGATTTCAGCTCCAGAGCGATTCGGCGAATGAGTCCCTGATATTTCGTCGTTTTCAGGAAATTTTCTGAATTTTTGAAAATGTCACTTTTTTGTGAAAATATCCACTAAATGAGGGAATAATATGTGTGAGGGTACCCCAGGAGAGTTCCAAATGTGTGTGGGTAGAATATATATCCCACCGGGGTAAAATTGAAAAAAGTTGAAAAAAATTTTTTTTTGGATTTAGTCATTTTTCCGGCGTTTATCAGACTTTCAGATAGGGGAAATGTCAGTGAGCGTTCCGATTTCAGTTCCAAAGCGATTTGCCCAATGAGTCCTTGATATTACGTCGTTTTCAGAAAATTTTCTGAATTTTTGAAAATTTCACTTTTTTGTGAAAATATCCAATAAATGAGGGAATTATATGTGAGAGGGTACCCCAGGAGAGTTCCAAATGTGTGTGGGTAGAATATAGATCCCACGGGGGTAAAATTGAAAAAATTTGAAAACATTTTTTTTTTGGATTTAGTCATTTTTCTGGCGTTAATCAGACTTTCAGATAGGGGAAATGTCAGTGAGCGTTCCGATTTCAGTTCCAGAGCGATTCGCCCAATATGAGTACTTGATATTTAGTCGTTTTCAGCCAATTTTCTGGATTTTTCAAAATTTCACTTTTTTGTGAAAATATCCACTAAATGAGGGAATAATATGTATGAGGGTACCCCAGGAGATTTCCAAATGTGTGTGGGTAGAATATATATCCCACGGGGGTAAAATTGAAAAAAGTTGAAAACAGTTTTTTTTTGGACTTAAGTCATTTTTTCGGCGTTTATCCGACTTTCAGATAGGGGAAATGTCAGTGAGCGTTCCGATTTCAGTTCCAGAGCGAATTGCCAAATGAGTCCTTGATATTTCGCCGTTTTCAGGCAATTTTCTGAATTTTTGAAAATTTCACTTTTTTGTGAAAATATCCACTAAATGAGGGAATAATATGTGTGAGGGTACCCCAGGAGAGTTCCAAATGTGTGTGGGTAGAATATATATCCCACGGGGGTAAAATTGAAAAAAGTTGAGAAAAATTTTTTTTTTGGACTTAATACATTTTTTCGGCGTTTATCAGACTTTCAGATAGGGGAAATGTCAGTGAGCGTTCCGATTTCAGTTCCAGAGCGATTCGCCCAATGAGTCCTTGATATTTCGTCGTTTTCAGGCAATTTTCTGAATTTTTGAAAATTTCACTTTTTTTTAAAATATCCACTAGATGAGGGAATAATATGTGTGAGGGTACCCCAGGAGAGTTACAAATGTGTGTGGGTAGAATATATATCCCACGGGAGTAAAATTGCAAAAAGTTGAAAACATTTTTTTTTTGGACTTAGACATTTTTCCGGCGTTTATCAGATTTTCAGATAGGGGAAATGTCAGTGAGCGTTCCGATTTCAGTTCAAGAGCGATTCGGCGGATCAGTCCCTGATACTTCGTCGTTTTCAGGAAATTTTCTGAATTTTTGAAAATGTCACTTTTTTGTGAAAATATCCACTAAATGAGGGAATAATATGTGTGAGGGTACTCCAGGAGAGTTCCAAATGTGTGTGGGTAGAATATATATCACACGGGGGTAAAATTGAAAAAAGTTGAAAAAAATTTTTTGGGGGGGATTTAGTCATTTTTCCGGCGTTTATGAGACTTTCAGATAGGGGAAATGTCAGTGAGCATTCCAATTTCAGTTCCAGAGTGATTCGCACAATGAGTCTTTGATTTTTAGTCGTTTTCAGCCAATTTTCTGGATTTTTCAAAATTTCACTTTTTTGTGAAAATATCCACTAAATGAGGGAATAATATGTGTGAGGGTACTCCAGGAGAGTTCCAAATGTGTGTGGGTAGAATATATATCACACGGGGGTAAAATTGAAAAAAGTTGAAAAAAATTTTTTTTGGACTTAGTCATTTTTCCGGCGTTTATCAGACTTTCAGATAGCGGAAATGTCAGTGAGCGTTCCGCTTTCCGTTCCAGAGTGTTTCGCCCAATGAGTACTTGATATTTCGTCGTTTTCAGGCAATTTTCAGAATTTTTGAAAATGTCACTTTTTTGTGAAAATATCCACTAAATGAGGGAATAAAATGTGTGAGGGTACCCCAGGAGAGTTCCAAATGTGTGTGGGTAGAATATATATCCCACGGGGGTAAAATTTAAAAAAGTTGAAAAAATTTTTTTTTTGGACTTAAGTCATTTTTTCACCGTTTATCAGACTTTCAGATAGGGGAAATGTCAGCAAGCGTTCCGATTTCAGTTCCAGAGCGATTCGCCGGATGAGTCCTTGATATTTCGTCGTTTTCAGGCAACTTTCTGAATTTTTGAAAATTTCACTTTTTTGTGAAAATATCCACTAAATGAGGGAATAATATGTGTGAGGGTACCACAGGAGAGTTCCAAATGTGTGTGGGTAGAATATATATCCCACGGGGGTAAAATTGAAAAAAGTTGAAAATTTTTTGGGGGGGATTTAGTCATTTTTCTGGCATTTATCAGATTTTCAGATAGTGGAAATGTCAGAGAACGTTCGAATTCAGTTCCAGAGCGATTCGGCGGATGAGTCCTTGATATTTCGTCGTTTTCAGGCAATTTTATGAATTTTTGAAAATTTAACTTTTTTGTGAAAATATCCACTAAATGAGGGAATAATATGTGTGAGTGTACCCCAGGAGAGGTCCAAATGTGTGTGGGTAGAATATATATCCCACGGGGGTAAAATTGAAAAAAGTTGACAAAATTTTTTTTTTCGACTTAGTCATTTTTCCGACGTTTATCAGACTTTCAGGTAGGGGAAATGTCAGTGAGCATTCCGATTTCAGTTCCAGAGCAATTCGCCCAATGAGTCCTTGATATTTAGTCGTTTTTAGCCAATTTTTTGGATTTTTGAAAATTTCACTTTTTTGTGAAAAGATTCACTAAATGAGGGAATAATATGTGTGATGGTACCCCAGGAGAGTTCCAAATGTGTGTGGGTAGAATATATATCCCACGGGGGTAAAATTGAAAAAAGTTTTAAAAAATTTTTTTTTGGACTTAGTCATTTTTCCGGCGTTTATCAGACTTTCAGATAGGGGAAATGTCAGTGAGCGTTACGATTTCAGTTCCAGAGCGATTCGCCCAATGAGTCCTTGATATTTAGTCATTTTCAGCCAATTTTTTGGATTTTTGAAAATTTCACTTTTTTGTGAAAATATCCACTAAATGAGGGAATAATATGTGTGAGGGTACCCCAGGAGAGTTTCAAATGTGTGTGGGTAGAATATATATCCGACGGGGGTAAAATTGAAAAAAGTTGACAAAAATTTTTTTTTCGACTTAGTCATTTTTCTGACGTTTATCAGACTTTCAGATAGGGGAAATGTCAGTGAGCATTCCGATTTCAGCTCCAGAGAGATTCGCCCAATGAGTCCTTGATATTTAGTCGTTTTCAGCCAATTTTCTGGATTTTTGAACATTTCACTTTTTTGTGAAAATATCCAATAAATGAGGGAATAATATGTGTGAGGGTACCCCAGGAGAGTTCCAAATGTGTGTGGGTAGAATATATATCCCACGGGGGAAAAATTGAAAAAAGTTTAAAAAAATTTTTTTTTGGACTTAGTCATTTTTCCGACATTTATCAGACTTTCCAAAATGGGAAATGTCAGTGAGCATTCCAATTTCAGTTCCAGAGCGATTCGGCCTATGAGTCCTTGATATTTAGTCGTTTTCAGCCAATTTTCTGGATTTTTGAAAATTTCACTTTTTTGTGAAAATATCCACTAAATGAGGGAATAATATGTGTGAGGGTACCCCAGGAGATTTCCAAATGTGTGTGGGTAGAAATTATATCCCACGGGGGTAAAATTGAAAAAAGTTGAAAACAGTTTTTTTTTGGACTTAAGTCATTTTTTCGGCGTTTATCCGACCTTCAGATAGGGGAAACATCAGTGAGCGTTCCGATTTCAGTTCCAGAGTGATTCGCCCAATGAGTCCTTGATATTTAGTCATTTTCAGCCAATTTTCTGGATTTTTGAAAATTTCACTTTTTTGTGAAAATATCCACTAAATGAGGGAATAATATGTGTGAGGGTACCCCAGGAGAGTTCCAAATGTGTGTGGGTAGAATATATATCCCACGGGGGTAAAATTGAAAAAAGTTGAAAAAAATTTTTTTTTGGACTGTCATTTTTCCGGCGTTTATCAGACTTTCAGCTAGTGGAAATGTCAGTAAGCGTTCCAATTTCAGATCCAGAGCAATTCGCCGGATGAGTCCTTGATATTTTGTCGTTTTCAGACAATTTTCTGAATTTTTGAAAATTTCACTTTATTGTGAAAATATCCACTAAATGAGGGAATAATATGTGTGAGGGTACCCCAGGAGATTTCCAAATGTGTGTGGGTAGAAATTATATCCCACGGGGGTAAAATTGAAAAAAGTTGAAAACAGTTTTTTTTTGGACTTAAGTCATTTTTTCGGCGTTTATCCGACTTTCAGATAGGGGAAATGTCAGTGAGTGTTCCGATTTCAGTTCCAGAGCGATTCGCCCAATGAGTCCTTGATATGTAGTAGTTTTCAGCCAATTTTCTGGATTTTTGAAAATTTCACTTTTTTGTGAAAATATCCACTAAATGAGGGAATAATATGTGTGAGGGTACCCCAGGAGAGTTCCAAATGTGTGTGGGTAGAATATATATTCCACGGGGGTAAAATTGAAAAAAGTTGAAAAATTTTTTTTTTTGTACTGAAGTCATTTTTTCGGCGTTTATCAGACTTTCAGATTGGGGAAATGTCAGTGAGCGTTCCGATTTCAGTTCCAGAGCGATTCGCCCAATGAGTCCTTGATATTTCGTCATTTTCAGCCAATTTTCTGAATTTTTGAAAATTTCACTTTTTTGTGAAAATTTCCACTAAATGAGGGAATAATATGTGTGAGGGTACCCCAGGAGAGTTCCAAATGTGTGTGGGTAGAATATATATCCCACAGGGTTATTGAAAAAAGTTGAATAACATTTTTTTTTTGTACTTAGTCATTTTTCCGGCGTTTATCAGACTTTCAGATAGGGGAAATGTCAGTGAGCGTTCCGATTTCAGTTCCAGAGCGATTCGACGGATGAGTCCTTGATATGTAGTAGTTTTCAGCCAATTTTCTGGATTTTTGAAAATTTCACTTTTTTGTGAAAATATCCACTAAATGAGGGAATAATATGTGTGAGGGTACCCCAGGAGAGTTCCAAATGTGTGTGGGTAGAATATATATCCCACGGGGGTAAAATTGAAAAAAGTTGAAATCATTTTTTTTTGGACTTAGTCATTTTTCCGGCGTTTATCAGACTTTCAGATAGCGGAAATGTCAGTGAGCGTTCCGCTTTCAGTTCCAGAGTGTTTCGCCCAATGAGTACTTGATATTTCGTCGTTTTCAGGCAATTTTCAGAATTTTTGAAAATGTCACTTTTTTGTGAAAATATCCACTAAATGAGGGAATAAAATGTGTGAGGGTACCCCAGGAGAGTTCCAAATGTGTGTGGGTAGAATATATATCCCACGGGGGTAAAATTTAAAAAAGTTGAAAAAATTTTTTTTTTGGACTTAAGTCATTTTTTCAGCGTTTATCAGACTTTCAGATAGGGGAAATGTCAGCAAGCGTTCCGATTTCAGTTCCAGAGCGATTCGCCGGATGAGTCCTTGATATTTCGTCGTTTTCAGGCAACTTTCTGAATTTTTGAAAATTTCACTTTTTTGTGAAAATATCCACTAAATGAGGGAATAATATGTGTGAGGGTACCACAGGAGAGTTCCAAATGTGTGTGGGTAGAATATATATCCCACGGGGGTAAAATTGAAAAAAGTTGAAAATTTTTTGGGGGGGATTTAGTCATTTTTCTGGCATTTATCAGATTTTCAGATAGTGGAAATGTCAGAGAACGTTCGAATTCAGTTCCAGAGCGATTCGGCGGATGAGTCCTTGATATTTCGTCGTTTTCAGGCAATTTTCTGAATTTTTGAAAATTTAACTTTTTTGTGAAAATATCCACTAAATGAGGGAATAATATGTGTGAGTGTACCCCAGGAGAGGTCCAAATGTGTGTGGGTAGAATATATATCCCACGGGGGTAAAATTGAAAAAAGTTGACAAAATTTTTTTTTTCGACTTAGTCATTTTTCCGACGTTTATCAGACTTTCAGGTAGGGGAAATGTCAGTGAGCATTCCGATTTCAGTTCCAGAGCAATTCGCCCAATGAGTCCTTGATATTTAGTCGTTTTTAGCCAATTTTTTGGATTTTTGAAAATTTCACTTTTTTGTGAAAAGATTCACTAAATGAGGGAATAATATGTGCGATGGTACCCCAGGAGAGATCCAAATGTGTGTGGGTAGAATATATATCCCACGGGGGTAAAATTGAAAAAAGTTTAAAAAA
Source organism: Phyllobates terribilis (assembly GCF_046119375.1). Lineage (NCBI taxonomy): Eukaryota > Metazoa > Chordata > Amphibia > Anura > Dendrobatidae > Phyllobates > Phyllobates terribilis. The sequence goes on along the minus strand of NW_027362775.1, from coordinate 13,301,985 downwards.
ATTTTTTTTTGGACTTAGTCATTTTTCCGGCGTTTATCAGACTTTCAGATAGGGGAAATGTCAGTGAGCGTTACGATTTCAGTTCCAGAGCGATTCGCCCAATGAGTCCTTGATATTTAGTCATTTTCAGCCAATTTTTTGGATTTTTGAAAATTTCACTTTTTTGTGAAAATATCCACTAAATGAGGGAATAATATGTGTGAGGGTACCCCAGGAGAGTTTCAAATGTGTGTGGGTAGAATATATATCCAACGGGGGTAAAATTGAAAAAAGTTGACAAAAAATTTTTTTTCGACTTAGTCATTTTTCTGACGTTTATCAGACTTTCAGATAGGGGAAATGTCAGTGAGCATTCCGATTTCAGTTCCAGAGAGATTCGCCCAATGAGTCCTTGATATTTAGTCGTTTTCAGCCAATTTTCTGGATTTTTGAACATTTCACTTTTTTGTGAAAATATCCACTAAATGAGGGAATAATATGTGTGAGGGTACCCCAGGAGATTTCCAAATGTGTGTGGGTAGAAATTATATCCCACGGGGGTAAAATTGAAAAAAGTTGAAAACAGTTTTTTTTGGACTTAAGTCATTTTTTCGGCGTTTATCCGACTTTCAGATAGGGGAAACATCAGTGAGCGTTCCGATTTCAGTTCCAGAGTGATTCGCCCAATGAGTCCTTGATATTTAGTCATTTTCAGCCAATTTTCTGGATTTTTGAAAATTTCACTTTTTTGTGAAAATATCCACTAAATGAGGGAATAATATGTGTGAGGGTACCCCAGGAGAGTTCCAAATGTGTGTGGGTAGAATATATATCCCACGGGGGTAAAATTGAAAAAAGTTGAAAAAAATTTTTTTTTGGACTGTCATTTTTCCGGCGTTTATCAGACTTTCAGCTAGTGGAAATGTCAGTAAGCGTTCCAATTTCAGATCCAGAGCAATTCGCCGGATGAGTCCTTGATATTTTGTCGTTTTCAGACAATTTTCTGAATTTTTGAAAATTTCACTTTTTTGTGAAAATATCCACTAAATGAGGGAATAATATGTGTGAGGGTACCCCAGGAGATTTCCAAATGTGTGTGGGTAGAAATTATATCCCACGGGGGTAAAATTGAAAAAAGTTGAAAACAGTTTTTTTTGGACTTAAGTCATTTTTTCGGCGTTTATCCGACTTTCAGATAGGGGAAACATCAGTGAGCGTTCCGATTTCAGTTCCAGAGTGATTCGCCCAATGAGTCCTTGATATTTAGTCATTTTCAGCCAATTTTCTGGATTTTTGAAAATTTCACTTTTTTGTGAAAATATCCACTAAATGAGGGAATGATATGTGTGAGGGTACCCCAGGAGAGTTTCAAATGTGTGTGGGTAGAATATATATCCCACGGGGGTAAAATTGAAAAAAGTTGAAAAAAATTTTTTTTTGGACTGTCATTTTTCTGACGTTTATCAGACTTTCCAAAATGGGAAATGTCAGTGAGCATTCCAATTTCAGTTCCAGAGCGATTCGCTCTATGAGTCCTTGATATTTAGTCGTTTTCAGCCAATTTTCTGGATTTTTGAAAATTTCACTTTTTTGTGAAAATATCCACTAAATGAGGGAATAATATGTGTGAGGGCACCCCAGGAGATTTCCAAATGTGTGTGGGTAGAAAATATATCCCACGGGGGTAAAATTGAAAAAAGTTGAAAACAGGTTTTTTTTGGACTTAAGTCATTTTTTCGGCGTTTATCCGACTTTCAGATAGGGGAAATGTCAGTGAGTGTTCCGATTTCAGTTCCAGAGCAATTCGCCCAATGAGTCCTTGATATGTAGTAGTTTTCAGCCAATTTTCTGGATTTTTGAAAATTTCACTTTTTTGTGAAAATATCCACTAAATGAGGGAATAATATGTGTGAGGGTACCCCAGGAGAGTTCCAAATGTGTGTGGGTAGAATATATATTCCACGGGGGTAAAATTGAAAAAAGTTGAAAAATTTTTTTTTTTGTACTGAAGTCATTTTTTCGGCGTTTATCAGACTTTCAGATTGGGGAAATGTCAGTGAGCGTTCCGATTTCAGTTCCAGAGCGATTCGCCCAATGAGTCCTTGATATTTCGTCATTTTCAGCCAATTTTCTGAATTTTTGAAAATTTCACTTTTTTGTGAAAATTTCCACTAAATGAGGGAATAATATGTGTGAGGGTACCCCAGGAGAGTTCCAAATGTGTGTGGGTAGAATATATATCCCACAGGGTTATTGAAAAAAGTTGAATAACATTTTTTTTTTGTACTTAGTCATTTTTCCGGCGTTTATCAGACTTTCAGATAGGGCACATGTCAGTGAGCGTTCCGATTTTAGTTCCAGAGCGATTCGCCCAATGAATCCTTGATATTCAGTCATTTTCAGCCAATTTTCTGGATTTTTGAAAATTTCACTTTTTTGTGAAAATATTCACTAAATGAGGGAATAATATGTGTGAGGGTACCCCAGGAGAGTTCCAAATGTGTGTGGGTAGAATATATATCCCACGGGGGTAAAATTGAAAAAAGTTGAAATCATTTTTTTTTGGACTTAGTCATTTTTCCGGCGTTTATCAGACTTTCAGATAGGGCACATGTCAGTGAGCGTTCCGATTTTAGTTCCAGAGCGATTCGCCCAATGAATCCTTGATATTCAGTCATTTTCAGCCAATTTTCTGGATTTTTGAAAATTTCACTTTTTTGTGAAAATAACCACTAAATGGGAATAATGTGTGTGAGGGTACCCCAGGAGAGTTCCAAATGTGTGTAGGTAGAATATATATCTTACGGGGGTAAAATTGAAAAAAGTTGAAAACATTTTTTTTTGGACTTAAGTCATTTTTTCAGCGTTTATAAGACTTTCAGATAGGGGAAATGTCAGTGAGCGTTCCGATTTCAGTTCCAGAGCGATTCGCCCAATGAATCCTTGATATTTAGCCGTTTTCAGCCAATTTTCTGGATTTTTGAAAATTTCACTTTTTTGTGAAAATATCCACTAAATGAGGAAATAATATGTGTGAGGGTACCCCAGGAGAGTTCCAAATGTGTGTGGGTAGAATATATATCCCACGGGGGTAAAATTGAAAAAAGTTGAAAACATTTTTTTTTGGACTTAGTCATTTTTCCGGCGTTTATCAGACTTTCAGATAGGGGAAATGTCAGTGAGCGTTCCGATTTTAGTTCCAGAGCCATTCGCCCTATCAGTCCTTGATATTTCGTCGTTTTCAGCCAATTTTCTGAATTTTTGAAAATTTCACTTTTTTGTGAAAACATCCACTAAATGAGGGAATAATATGTGTGAGGGTACCCCAGGAGAGTTCCAAATGTGTGTGGGTAGAATATATATCCCACGGGGGTAAAATTGAAAAAAGTTGAAAACATTTTTTTTTTTGGACTGAAGTCATTTTTTTGGCGTTTATCAGACTTTCAGATAGGGGAAATGTCAGTGAGCATTCCGATTTCAGTTCCAGAGCGACTCGCCCAATGAGTCCTTGATATGTAGTAGTTTTCAGCCAATTTTCTGGATTTTTGAAAATTTCACTTTTTTGTGAAAATATCCACTAAATGAGGGAATAATATGTGTGAGGGTACCCCAGGAGATTTCCAAATGTGTGTGGGTAGAATATATATCCCACGGGGGTAAAATTGAAAAAAGGTGAAAACAGTTTTTTTTTGGACTTAAGTCATTTTTTCGGCCTTTATCCGACTTTCAGAAAGGGGAAATGTCAGTGAGCGTTCCGATTTCAGTTCCAGAGCGATTCGCCAAATGAGTCCTTGATATTTCGCCGTTTTCAGGCAATTTTCTGAATTTTTGAAAATTTCACTTTTTTGTGAAAATATCCACTAAATGAGGGAATAATATGTGTGAGGGTACCCCAGGAGAGTTCCAAATGTGTGTGAGTAGAATATATATCCCACGGGAGTAAAATTGAAAAAAGTTGAATACATTTTTTTTTTGGACTTAGACATTTTTCCGGCGTTTATCAGATTTTCAGATAGGGGAAATGTCAGTGAGCGTTCCGATTTCAGTTCAAGAGCGATTCGGCGGATCAGTCCCTGATATTTCGTCGTTTTCAGGAAATTTTCAGAATTTTTGAAAATGTCACTTTTTTGTGAAAATATCCACTAAATGAGGGAATAATATGTGTGAGGGTACCCCAGGAGAGTTCCAAATGTGTGTGGGTAGAATATATATCCCACCGGGGTAAAATTGAAAAAAGTTGAAAAAAATTTTTTTTTGGACTTGGTCATTTTTCCGGCGTTTATCTGACTTTCAGTTAGCGGAAATGTCAGTAAGCGTTCTGATTTCAGATACAGAGCGATTCGCCGGATGAGTCCTTGATATTTCGTCGTTTTCAGGCAATTTTGTGAATTTTTGAAAATTTCACTTTTTTTGTGAAAATATCCACTAAATGAGGGAATAATATGTGTGAGGGTACCCCAGGAGAGTTCCAAATGTGTGTGGGTAGAATATATATCACACGGGGGTAAAATTGAAAAAAGTTGAAAAAATTTTTTTTTTGGATTTAGTCATTTTTCCAGCGTTTATCAGACTTTCAGATAGGGGAAATGTCAGTGAGCGTTCCGATTTCAGTTCCAAAGCGATTTGCCCAATGAGTCCTTGATATTTCGTCGTTTTCAGAAAATTTTCTGAATTTTTGAAAATTTCACTTTTTTGTGAAAATATCCACTAAATGAGGGAATTATATGTGAGAGGGTACCCCAGGAGAGTTCCAAATGTGTGTGGGTAGAATATAGATCCCACGGGGGTAAAAATGAAAAAAATTTGAAAACATTTTTTTTTTGGATTTAGTCATTTTTCCGGCGTTAATCAGACTTTCAGATAGGGGAAATGTCAGTGAGCGTTCCGATTTCAGTTCCAGAGCGATTCGCCCAATGAGTCCTTGATATGTAGTAGTTTTCAGCCAATTTTCTGGATTTTTGAAAATTTCACTTTTTTGTGAAAATATCCACTAAATGAGGGAATAATATGTGTGAGGGTACCCCAGGAGAGTTCCAAATGTGTGTTGGTAGAATATATATCCCACGGGGGTAAAATTGAAAAAAGTTGAAAAAATTTTTTTTTTGGACTTAGTCATTTTTACGGCGTTTATCAGACTTTCAGATAGGGGAAATGTCAGTGAGCATTCCGTTTTCAGTTCCAGAGCAATTCGCCCAATGAGTCCTTGATATTTCGTCGTTTTCAGTCAATTTTCTGAATTTTTGAAAATTTCACTTTTTTGTGAAAATATCCACTAAATGAGGGAATAATATGTGTGAGGGTACCCCAGGAGAGTTCCAAATGTGTGTGGGTAGAATATATATCCCACGGGGGTAAAATTGAAAAAAGTTAAAAAAAATTTTTTTTGGACTTAGTCATTTTTCCGGCGTTTATCAGACTTTCAGATAGGGCAAATGTCAGTGAGTGTTCCGATTTCAGTTCCAGAGCGATTCGCCCAATGAGTCCTTGATATTTAGTCGTTTTCAGCCAATTTTCTGGATTTTTGAAAATGTCACTTTTTTGTGAAAATATCCACTAAATGAGGGAATAATATGTGTGAGGGTACCCCAGGAGAGTTCCAAATGTGTGTTGGTAGAATATATATCCCACGGGGGTAAAATTGAAAAAAGTTGAAAAAATTTTTTTTGGGGATTTAGTCATTTTTCCGGCGTTTATCAGACTTTCAGATAGGGGAAATGTCAGTGAGCGTTCCGATTTCAGTTCCAAAGCGATTTGCCCAATGAGTCCTTGATATTTCGTCGTTTTCAGAAAATTTTCTGAATTTTTGAAAATTTCACTTTTTTGTGAAAATATCCACTAAATGAGGGAATTATATGTGAGAGGGTACCCCAGGAGAGTTCCAAATGTGTGTGGGTAGAATATAGATCCCACGGGGGTAAAAATGAAAAAAATTTGAAAACATTTTTTTTTTGGATTTAGTCATTTTTCCGGCGTTAATCAGACTTTCAGATAGGGGAAATGTCAGTGACCGTTCCGATTTCAGTTCCAGAGCGATTCGCCCAATGAGTCCTTGATATGTAGTAGTTTTCAGCCAATTTTCTGGATTTTTGAAAATTTCACTTTTTTGTGAAAATATCCACTAAATGAGGGAATAATATGTGTGAGGGTACCCCAGGAGAGTTCCAAATGTGTGTTGGTAGAATATATATCCCACGGGGGTAAAATTGAAAAAAGTTGAAAACTGTTTTTTTTTGGACTTAAGTCATTTTTTCGGCATTTATCAGACTTTCTGATAGGGGAAATGTCAGTGAGCGTTCCGATTTCAGTTCCAGAGCGATTCGCCAAATGAGTCCTTGATATTTCACCGTTTTCAGGCAATTTTCTGAATTTTTGAAAATTTCACTTTTTTGTGAAAATATCCGCTAAATGAGGGAATAATATGTGTGAGGGTACCCCAGGAGAGTTCCAAATGTGTGTGGGTAGAATATATATCACACGGGGGTAAAATTGAAAAAAGTTGAAAAAATTTTTTTTTGGAATTAGTCATTTTTCCGGCGTTTATCAGACTTTCAGATGGGGGAAATGTCAGTGAGCATTCCGATTTCAGTTCCAGAGCAATTCGCCCAATGAGTCCTTGATATTTAGTCGTTTTCAGAAAATTTTCTGGATTTTTGAAAATTTCACTTTTTTGTGAAAATAACCACTAAATGAGGGAATAATGTGTGTGAGGGTACCCCAGGAGAGTTCCAAATGTGTGTGGGTAGAATATATATCTTACGGGGGTAAAATTGAAAAAAGTTGAAAACATTTTTTTTTGGACTTGTCATTTTTTCAGCGTTTATCAGACTTTCAGATAGGGGAAATGTCAGTGAGCGTTCCGATTTCAGTTCCAGAGTGATTCGCCCAATGAATCCTTGATATTTAGTCGTTTTCAGCCAATTTTCTGGATTTTTGAAAATTTCACTTTTTTGTGAAAATATCCACTAAATGAGGAAATAATATGTGTGAGGGTACCCCAGGAGAGTTCCAAATGTGTGTGGGTAGAATATATATCCCACGGGGGTAAAATTGAAAAAAGTTGAAAACATTTTTTTTTTTGGACTGAAGTCATTTTTTTGGCGTTTATCAGACTTTCAGATAGGGGAAATGTCAGTGAGCATTCCGATTTCAGTTCCAGAGCGATTCGCCCAATGAGTCCTTGATATGTAGTAGTTTTCAGCCAATTTTCTGGATTTTTGAAAATTTCACTTTTTTGTGAAAATATCCACTAAATGAGGGAATAATATGTGTGAGGGTACCCCAGGAGAGTTCCAAATGTGTGTTGGTAGAATATATATCCCACGGGGGTAAAATTGAAAAAAGTTGAAAAAATTTTTTTTTTGGACTTAGTCATTTTTACGGCGTTTATCAGACTTTCAGATAGGGGAAATGTCAGTGAGCATTCCGTTTTCAGTTCCAGAGCAATTCGCCCAATGAGTCCTTGATATTTCGTCGTTTTCAGTCAATTTTCTGAATTTTTGAAAATTTCACTTTTTTGTGAAAATATCCACTAAATGAGGGAATAATATGTGTGAGGGTACCCCAGGAGAGTTCCAAATGTGTGTGGGTAGAATATATATCCCACGGGGGTAAAATTGAAAAAAGTTGAAAAAAATTTTTTTTGGACTTAGTCATTTTTCCGGCGTTTATCAGACTTTCAGATAGGGCAAATGTCAGTGAGTGTTCCGATTTCAGTTCCAGAGCGATTCGCCCAATGAGTCCTTGATATTTAGTCGTTTTCAGCCAATTTTCTGGATTTTTGAAAATTTCACTTTTTTGTGAAAATATCCACTAAATGAGGGAATAATATGTGTGAGGGTACCCCAGGAGAGTTCCAAATGTGTGTTGGTAGAATATATATCCCACGGGAGTAAAATTGAAAAAAGTTGAAAAAATTTTTTTTTTGGATTTAGTCATTTTTCCGGCGTTTATCAGACTTTCAGATAGGGGAAATGTCAGTGAGCGTTCCGATTTCAGTTCCAAAGCGATTTGCCCAATGAGTCCTTGATATTTCGTCGTTTTCAGAAAATTTTCTGAATTTTTGAAAATTTCACTTTTTTGTGAAAATATCCACTAAATGAGGGAATTATATGTGAGAGGGTACCCCAGGAGAGTTCCAAATGTGTGTGGGTAGAATATAGATCCCACGGGGGTAAAAATGAAAAAAATTTGAAAACATTTTTTTTTTGGATTTAGTCATTTTTCCGGCGTTAATCAGACTTTCAGATAGGGGAAATGTCAGTGAGCGTTCCGATTTCAGTTCCAGAGCGATTCGCCCAATGAGTCCTTGATATGTAGTAGTTTTCAGCCAATTTTCTGGATTTTTGAAAATTTCACTTTTTTGTGAAAATATCCACTAAATGAGGGAATAATATGTGTGAGGGTACCCCAGGAGAGTTCCAAATGTGTGTTGGTAGAATATATATCCCACGGGGGTAAAATTGAAAAAAGTTGAAAAAATTTTTTTTTTGGACTTAGTCATTTTTACGGCGTTTATCAGACTTTCAGATAGGGGAAATGTCAGTGAGCATTCCGTTTTCAGTTCCAGAGCAATTCGCCCAATGAGTCCTTGATATTTCGTCGTTTTCAGCCAATTTTCTGGATTTTTGAAAATTTCACTTTTTTGTGAAAATATCCACTAAATGAGGGAATAATATGTGTGAGGGTTCCCCAGGAGATTTCCAAATGTGTGTGGGTAGAATATATATCCCACGGGGGTAAAATTGAAAAAAGTTGAAAACTGTTTTTTTTTGGACTTAAGTCACTTTTTCGGCGTTTATCAGACTTTCTGATAGGGGAAATGTCAGTGAGCGTTCCGATTTCAGTTCCAGAGCGATTCGCCAAATGAGTCCTTGATATTTCACCGTTTTCAGGCAATTTTCTGAATTTTTGAAAATTTCACTTTTTTGTGAAAATATCCGCTAAATGAGGGAATAATATGTGTGAGGGTACCCCAGGAGAGTTCCAAATGTGTGTGGGTAGAATATATATCACACGGGGGTAAAATTGAAAAAAGTTGAAAAAATTTTTTTTTGGACTTAGTCATTTTTCCGGCGTTTATCAGACTTTCAGATGGGGGAAATGTCAGTGAGCATTCCGATTTCAGTTCCAGAGCAATTCGCCCAATGAGTCCTTGATATTTAGTCGTTTTCAGAAAATTTTCTGGATTTTTGAAAATTTCACTTTTTTGTGAAAATAACCACTAAATGAGGGAATAATGTGTGTGAGGGTACCCCAGGAGAGTTCCAAATGTGTGTGGGTAGAATATATATCTTACGGGGGTAAAATTGAAAAAAGTTGAAAACATTTTTTTTTGGACTTGTCATTTTTTCAGCGTTTATCAGACTTTCAGAAAGGGGAAATGTCAGTGAGCGTTCCGATTTCAGTTCCAGAGCGATTCGCCCAATGAATCCTTGATATTTAGTCGTTTTCAGCCAATTTTCTGGATTTTTGAAAATTTCACTTTTTTGTGAAAATATCCACTAAATGAGGGAATAATATGTGTGAGGGTACCCCAGGAGAGTTCCAAATGTGTGTGGGTAGAATATATATCCCACCGGTTTAAAATTGAAAAAAGTTGAAAAAATTTTTTTTTTGGACTGTCATTTTTCCGACGTTTATCAGACTTTCCAAAATGGGAAATGTCAGTGAGCATTCCAATTTCAGTTCCAGAGCGATTCGCCCTATGAGTCCTTGATATTTAGTCATTTTCAGCCAATTTTCTGGATTTTTGAAAATTTCACTTTTTTTGTGAAAATATCCACTAAATGAGGGAATAGTATGAGTGAGGGTACCTCAGGAGAGTTCCAAATGTGTGTGGGTAGAATATATATCCCACGGGTGTAAAATTGAAAAAAGTAAAAAAAATATTTTTTTTGGACTTAGTCATTTTTCCGGCGTTTATCAGACTTTCAGTTAGCGGAAATGTCAGTAAGCGTTCCGATTTCAGATCCAGAGCGATTCGCCGGATGAGTCCTTGATATTTCGTAGATTTCAGGCAATTTTCTGAATTTTTGAAAATTTCACTTTTTTGTGAAAATATCCACTAAATGAAGGAATAATATGTGTGAGGGTACCCCAGGAGAGTTCCAAATGTGTGAGGGTAGAATATAGATCCCATGGGGGTATAATTGAAAAAGGTTGAAAAAATTTTTTTTGGGGATTTAGTCATTTTTCCGGCGTTTATCAGACTTTCAGATAGTCGAAATGTCAGTGAGCGTTCCGATTTCAGTTCCAGAGCGATTCGCCCAATGAGTACTTGATATTTAGTCGTTTTCAGCCAATTTTCTGGATTTTTGGAAATTTCACTTTTTTGTGAAATTTTCCACTAAATGAGGGAATAATATGTGTGAGGGTACCCCAGGAGAGTTCCAAATGTGTGTGGGTAGAATATATATCCCACGGGTGTAAAATTGAAAAAAGTAAAAAAAATATTTTTTTTGGACTTAGTCATTTTTCCGGCGTTTATCAGACTTTCAGTTAGCGGAAATGTCAGTAAGCGTTCCGATTTCAGATCCAGAGCGATTCGCCGGATGAGTCCTTGATATTTTGTCGATTTCAGGCAATTTTCTGAATTTTTGAAAATTTCACTTTTTTGTGAAAATATCCACTAAATGAGGGAATAATATGTGTGAGGGTACCCCAGGAGAGTTCCAAATGTGTGTGGGTAGAATATATATCCCACGGGGGTAAAATTGAAAAAAGTTTAAAAAATTTTTTTTTTGGATTTAGTCATTTTTCCGGCGTTTATCAGACTTTCAGTTAGCAGAAATGTCAGTAAGCGTTCTGATTTCAGATCCAGAGCGATTCGCCGGATGAGTCCTTGATATTTCGTCGATTTCAGGCAATTTTCTGAATTTTTGAAAATTTCACTTTTTTGTAAAAATATCCACTAAATGAGGGAATAATATGTGTGAGGGTACCCCACGAGAGTTCCAAATGTGTGTGGGTAGAATATATATCCCACGGGGGTAAAATTGAAAAAAGTAAAAAAAATATTTTTTTTGGACTTAGTCATTTTTCCGGCGTTTATCAGACTTTCAGATAGGGCAAATGTCAGTGAGCGTTCCGATTTCAGTTCCAGAGCGATTTGCCCAATGAGTCCGTGATATTTCGTCGTTTTCAGGCAATTTTCTGAATTTTTGAAAATTTCACTTTTTTTGTGAAAATATCCACTAAATGAGGGAATAATATGTGTGAGGGTACCCCAGGAGAGTTCCAAATGTGTGTGGGTAGAATATATATCCCACGGGTGTAAAATTGAAAAAAGTAAAAAAAATATTTTTTTTGGACTTAGTCATTTTTCCGGCGTTTATCAGACTTTCAGTTAGCGGAAATGTCAGTAAGCGTTCCGATTTCAGATCCAGAGCGATTCGCCGGATGAGTCCTTGATATTTTGTCGATTTCAGGCAATTTTCTGAATTTTTGAAAATTTCACTTTTTTGTGAAAATATCCACTAAATGAGGGAATAATATGTGTGAGGGTACCCCAGGAGAGTTCCAAATGTGTGTGGGTAGAATATATATCCCACCGGGGTAAAATTGAAAAAAGTTGAAAAAATTTTTTTTTTGGACTTAGTCATTTTTCTGGCGTTTATCAGACTTTCAATTAGCGGAAATGTCAGTAAGCGTTCTGATTTCAGATCCAGAGCGATTCGCCGGATGAGTCCTTGATATTTCGTCGTTTTCAGACAATTTTCTGAATTTTTGAAAATTTCACTTTTTTGTGAAAATATCCACTAAATGAGGGAATAATATGTGAGAGGGTACCCCAGGAGAGTTCCAAATGTGTGTGGGTAGAATAGAGATCCCACGGGGGTAAAATTGAAAAAAGTTGAAAAAATTTTTTGGGGGGGATTTAGTCATTTTTCCGGCGTATATGAGACTTTCAGATAGGGGAAATGTCAGTGAGCATACCGATTTCAGTTCCAGAGCGATTCGCCGGATGAGTCGTTGATATTTCGTCGTTTTCAGGCAACTTTCTGAATTTTTGAAAATTTCACTTTTTTGTGAAAATATCCACTAAATGAGGGAATAATATATGTGAGGGTACCCCAGGAGAGTTCCAAATGTGTGTGGGAAGAATATATATCCGAAGGGGGAAAAATTGAAAAAAGTTGACAAAATTTTTTTTTTCGACTTAGTCATTTTTCCGACGTTTATCAGACTTTCAGATAGGGGAAATGTCAATGAGCATTCCGATTATAGTTCCAGAGCGATTCGCACAATGAGTCCTTGATGTTCAGTCGTTTTCAGCCAATTTTCTGGATTTTTCAAAATTTCACTTTTTTGTGAAAATATCCACTAAATGAGGGAATAATATGTGTGAGGGTACCCCAGGAGAGTTCCAAATGTGTGTGGGTAGAATATATATCCCACGGGGGTAAAATTGAAAAAAGTTGAAAAAATTTTTTTTTTGGACTTAGTCATTTTTTCGGCATTTATCAGACTTTCAGATAGCGGAAATGTCAGTGAGTGTTCCGATTTCAGTTCCAGAACGATTTGCCGGATGGGTCCTTGATATTTCGTCGTTTTCAGACAATTTTCTGAATTTTTGAAAATTTCACTTTTTTGTGAAAATATCCACTAAATGAGGGAATAATATGTGAGAGGGTACCCCAGGAGAGTTCCAAATGTGTGTGGGTAGAATATAGATCCCACGGGGGTAAAATTGAAAAAATTTGAAAACATTTTTTTTTTTGAATTTAGTCATTTTTCCGGCGTTTATCAGACTTTCAGATAGGGGAAATGTCAGTGAGCGTTCCGATTTCAGTTCCAGAGTGATTCGCCCAATGAGTCCTTGATATTTAGTCATTTTCAGCCAATTTTCTGGATTTTTGAAAATTTCACTTTTTTGTGAAAATATCCACTAAATGAGGGAATAATATGTGTGAGGGTACCCCAGGAGAGTTCCAAATGTGTGTGGGTAGAATATATATCCCACCGGTTTAAAATTGAAAAAAGTTGAAAAAATTTTTTTTTTGGACTGTCATTTTTCCGACGTTTATCAGACTTTCCAAAATGGGAAATGTCAGTGAGCATTCCAATTTCAGTTCCAGAGCGATTCGCCCTATGAGTCCTTGATATTTAGTCATTTTCAGCCAATTTTCTGGATTTTTGAAAATTTCACTTTTTTTGTGAAAATATCCACTAAATGAGGGAATAATATGAGTGAGGGTACCTCAGGAGAGTTCCAAATGTGTGTGGGTAGAATATATATCCCACGGGTGTAAAATTGAAAAAAGTAAAAAAAATATTTTTTTTGGACTTAGTCATTTTTCCGGCGTTTATCAGACTTTCAGTTAGCGGAAATGTCAGTAAGCGTTCCGATTTCAGATCCAGAGCGATTCGCCGGATGAGTCCTTGATATTTCGTAGATTTCAGGCAATTTTCTGAATTTTTGAAAATTTCACTTTTTTGTGAAAATATCCACTAAATGAAGGAATAATATGTGTGAGGGTACCCCAGGAGAGTTCCAAATGTGTGAGGGTAGAATATAGATCCCATGGGGGTATAATTGAAAAAGGTTGAAAAAATTTTTTTTTGGGATTTAGTCATTTTTCCGGCGTTTATCAGACTTTCAGATAGGGGAAATGTCAGTGAGCGTTCCGATTTCAGTTCCAGAGCGATTCGCCCAATGAGTACTTGATATTTAGTCGTTTTCAGCCAATTTTCTGGATTTTTGGAAATTTCACTTTTTTGTGAAATTTTCCACTAAATGAGGGAATAATATGTGTGAGGGTACCCCAGGAGAGTTCCAAATGTGTGTGGGTAGAATATATATCCCACGGGGGTAAAATTGAAAAAAGTTGAAAAAAATTTTTTTTTGGACTTAGTCATTTTTCCGGCGTTTATCAGACTTTCAGTTAGCAGAAATGTCAGTAAGCGTTCTGATTTCAGATCCAGAGCGATTCACCGGATGAGTCCTTGATATTTCGTCGATTTCAGGCAATTTTCTGAATTTTTGAAAATTTCACTTTTTTGTGAAAATATCCACTAAATGAGGGAATAATATGTGTGAGGGTACCCCACGAGAGTTCCAAATGTGTGTGGGTAGAATATATATCCCACGGGGGTAAAATTGAAAAAAGTTGAAAAAATTTTTTTTTGGGATTTAGTCATTTTTCCGGCGTTTATCAGACTTTCAGATAGGGGAAATGTCATTGAGCGTTCCGATTTCAGTTCCAAAGCGATTCACCCAATGAGTCCTTGATATTTCGTCGTTTTCAGGCAATTTTGTGAATTTTTGAATATTTCACTTTTTTTATGAAAATATCCACTAAATGAGGGAATAATATGTGTGAGGGTACCCCAGAAGAGTTCCAAATGTGTGTGAGGAGAATATATATCACACGGGGGTAAAATTGAAAAAAGTTGAAAACAGTTTTTTTTTGGACTTAAGTCATTTTTTCGGCGTTTATCCGACTTTCAGATAGGGGAAATGTCAGTGAGCGTTCCGATTTCAGTTCCAGAGCGATTCGCCAAATGAGTCCTTGATATTTCGTCGTTTTCAGGCAATTTTCTGAATTTTTGAAAATTTCACTTTTTTGTGAAAATATCCACTAAATGAGGGAATAATATATGTGAGGGTACCCCAGGAGAGTTCCAAATGTGTGTGGGTAGAATATATATCCCACGGGGGTAAAATTGAAAAAAGTTGAAAAATTTTTTTTATGGACTTAGTCATTTTTCCGGCGTTTATCAGACTTTCAGATAGGGGAAATGTCAGTGAGCGTTCCGATTTCAGTTCCAGAGCGATTCGCCCAATGAGTCCTTGATATTTAGTCGTTTTCAGCCAATTTTCTGGATTTTTGAAAATTTCACTTTTTTTGTGAAAATATCCACTAAATGAGGGAATAATATGTGTGAGGGTACCCCAGGAGAGTTTCAAATGTGTGTGGGTAGAATATATATCCCACGGGGGTAAAATTGAAAAAAGTTGAAAAAAATTTTTTTTTGGACTGTCATTTTTCCGACGTTTATCAGACTTTCCAAAATGGGAAATGTCAGTGAGCATTCCAATTTCAGTTCCAGAGCGATTCGCCCTATGAGTCCTTGATATTTAGTCGTTTTCAGCCAATTTTCTGGATTTTTGAAAATTTCACTTTTTTTGTGAAAATATCCACTAAATGAGGGAATAATATGTGTGAGGGTACCCCAGGAGAGTTCCAAATGTGTGTGGGTAGAATATATATCCCACGGGTGTAAAATTGAAAAAAGTAAAAAAAATATTTTTTTTGGACTTAGTCATTTTTCCGGCGTTTATCAGACTTTCAGTTAGCGGAAATGTCAGTAAGCGTTCCGATTTCAGATCCAGAGCGATTCGCCGGATGAGTCCTTGATATTTCGTAGATTTCAGGCAATTTTCTGAATTTTTGAAAATTTCACTTTTTTGTGAAAATATCCACTAAATGAAGGAATAATATGTGTGAGGGTACCCCAGGAGAGTTCCAAATGTGTGTGGGTAGAACATATATCCCACGGGGGTAAAATTTAAAAAAGTTGAAAAAAATTTTTTTTTGGACTTAAGTCATTTTTTCAGCGTTTATCAGACTTTCAGATAGCGGAAATGTCAGTGAGCATTCCAATTTCAGTTCCAGAGCGATTCGCCGGATGAGTCCTTCATATTTCGTCAATTTCAGGCAACTTTCTGAATTTTTGAAAATTTCACTTTTTTGTGAAAATATCCACTAAATGAGGGAATAATATGTGTGAGGGTACCCCAGGAGAGTTCCAAATGTGTGTGGGTAGAATATTTATCCCACGGGGGTAAAATTGAAAAAAGTTAAAAAAAAATTTTTTCTGGACTTAGTCATTTTTCCGGCGTTTATCAGACTTTCAGATAGGGGAAATGTCAGTGAGCATTCTGATTTCAGTTCCACAGCGATTCGCCCAATGAGTCCTTGAATTTTAGTCGTTTTAAGCCAATTTTCTGGATTTTTGAAAATTTCACTTTTTTGTGAAAATATCCACTAAATCAGGGAATAATATGTGTGAGGGTACCCCAGGAGAGTTCCAAATGTGTGTGTGTAGAATATATATCCGACGGGGGTAAAATTGAATAAAGTTGAAAAAAATATTTTTTTGGCCTGTCATTTTTCCGACGTTTATCAGACTTTCAGATAGGGGAAATGTCAGTGAGCATTCCGATTTCAGTTCCAGAGCGATTCGCCCAATGAGTCCTTGATATTTAGTCGTTTTCAAAAAATTTTCTGGATTTTTGAAAATTTCACTTTTTTGTGAAAATATCCACTAAATCAGGGAATAATATGTGTGAGGGTACCCCAGGAGAGTTCCAAATGTGTGTGGGTAGAATATATATCCCACGGGGGTAAAATTGAAAAAAGTTTAAAAAAATTTTTTTTTGGACTTGTCATTTTTTCGGCGTTTATCAGACTTTCAGATAGGGGAAATGTCAGTGAGCGTTCCGATTTCGGTTCCAGAGCGATTTGTCCAATGAGTCCTTGATATTTCGTCATTTTCAGGCAATTTTGAGAATTTTTGAAAATTTCGCTTTTTTGTGAAAATATCCACTAAATGAGGGAATAATATGTGTGAGGGTACCCAAGGAGAGTTCCAAATGTGTGTGGGTAGAATACATATCCCACGGGGGTAAAATTGAAAAAAGTTGAAAAAAATTTTTTTTTGGACTTAGTCATTTTTCCGCCGTTTATCAGACTTTCAGATAGGGGAAATGTCAGCCAGCGTTCCGATTTCAGTTCCAGAGCGATTCGCATGATGAGTCCTTGATATTTCGTCGTTTTCAGGCAACTTTCTGAATTTTTGAAAATTTCACTTTTTTGTGAAAATATCCACTAAATGAGGGAATAAAATGTGTGAGGGTACCCCAGGAGAGTTCCAAATGTGTGTGGGTAGAACATATATCCCACGGGGGTAAAATTTAAAAAAGTTGAAAAAAATTTTTTTTTGGACTTAAGACATTTTTTCAGCGTTTATCAGACTTTCAGATAGCGGAAATGTCAGTGAGCATTCCAATTTCAGTTCCAGAGCGATTCGCCGGATGAGTCCTTGATATTTCGTCAATTTCAGGCAACTTTCTGAATTTTTGAAAATTTCACTTTTTTGTGAAAATATCCACTAAATGAGGGAATAATATGTGTGAGGGTACCCCAGGAGAGTTCCAAATGTGTGTGGGTAGAATATTTATCCCACGGGGGTAAAATTGAAAAAAGTTAAAAAAATTTTTTTTTTGGACTTAGTCATTTTTCCGGCGTTTATCAGACTTTCAGATAGCGGAAATGTCAGTGAGCGTTCCAATTTCAGTTCCAGAGCGATTCGCCCAATGAGTCCTTGATATTTAGTCGTTTTCAGCCAATTTTTTGGATTTTTGAAAATTTCACTTTTTTGTGAAAAGATTCACTAAATGAGGGAATAATATGTGTGAGGGTACCCCAGGAAAGTTCCAAATGTGTGTGGGTAGAATAAATATCCGACGGGGGTAAAATTGAATAAAGTTGAAAAAAATATTTTTTTGGCCTGTCATTTTTCCGACGTTTATCAGACTTTCAGATAGGGGAAATGTCAGTGAGCATTCCGATTTCAGTTCCAGAGCGATTCGCCCAATGAGTCCTTGATATTTAGTCGTTTTCAAAAAATTTTCTGGATTTTTGAAAATTTCACTTTTTTGTGAAAATATCCACTAAATCAGGGAATAATATGTGTGAGGGTACCCCAGGAGAGTTCCAAATGTGTGTGGGTAGAATATATATCCCACGGGGGTAAAATTGAAAAAAGTTTAAAAAAATTTTTTTTTGGACTTAGTCATTTTTCCGGCGTTTATCAGACTTTCAGATAGCGGAAATGTCAGTGAGCTTTCCACTTTCAGTTCCAAAGCGATTCGCCCAATGAGTCCTTGATATTTCGTCGTTTTCAGGAATTTTCAGAATTTTTGAAAATTTCACTTTTTTGTGAAAATATCCACTAAATGAGGGAATAAAATGTGTGACGGTACCCCAGGAGAGTTCCAAATGTGTGTGGGTAGAATATATATCCCACGGGGGTAAAATTTAAAAAAGTTGAAAAAATTTTTTTTTGGGACTTAAGTCATTTTTTCAGCGTTTATCAGACTTTCAGATAGGGGAAATGTCAGCAAGCATTCCGATTTCAGTTCCAGAGCGATTTGCCGGATGAGTCCTTGATATTTCGTCATTTTCAGGCAATTTTTTGGATTTTTGAAAATTTCACTTTTTTGTGAAAATATCCACTAAATGAGGGAATAATATGTGTGAGGGTACCCCAGGAGAGTTTCAAATGTGTGTGGGTAGAAGATATATCCGACGGGGGTAAAATTGAAAAAAGTTGACAAAAAATTTTTTTTCGACTTAGTCATTTTTCCGACGTTTATCAGACTTTCAGATAGGGGAAATGTCAGTGAGCATTCCGATTTCAGTTCCACAGCGATTCGCCCAATGAGTCCTTGATTTTTAGTCGTTTTTAGCCAATTTTCTGGATTTTTGAAAATTTCACTTTTTTGTGAAAATATCCACTAAATGAGGGAATAATATGTGTGAGGGTACCCCAGGAGAGTTCCAAATGTGAGTGTGTAGAATATATATCCGACGGGGGTAAAATTGAATAAAGTTGAAAAAAAAAATTTTTTTGCCTGTCATTTTTCCGACGTTTATCAGACTTTCAGATAGGGGAAATGTGAGTGTTCATTGTGATTTCAGTTCCAAAGCGATTCGTCGTTTTCAGGCAATTTTCTGAATTTTTGAAAATGTCACTTTTTTGTGAAAATATCCTCTAAATGAGGGAATAATATGTGTGAGAGTACCCCAGGAGAGTTCCAAATGTGTGTGGGTAGAATATATATCCGACGGGGGTAAAATTGAAAAAAGTTGACAAAAATTTTTTTTTAGACTTAGTCATTTTTCCGACGTTTATCAGACTTTCAGATAGGGGAAATGTCAGTGAGCATTCCGATTTCAGTTCCAGAGCGATTCGCCCTATCAGTCCTTGATATTTAGTCGTTTTCAGCGAGTTTTTGAATATTTCACTTTTTTGTGAAAATATCCACTAAATGAGGGAATAAAATGTGTGAGAGTACCCCAGGAGAGTTCCAAATGTGTGTGGGTAGAATATATATCCCACGGGGGTAAAATTGAAAAAAGTTTAAAACAATTTTTTTTTGGACTTAGTCATTTTTCCGACGTTTATCAGACTTTCAGATAGGGGAAATGTCAGTGAGCGTTCCGATTTCAGTTCCAGAGCGTTGCGCCCAATGACTCCTTGTTATTTAGTCGTTTTCAGCCAATTTTCAGAATTTTTGAAAATTTCACTTTTTTGTGAAAATATCCACTAAATGAGGGAATAATATGCGAGAGGGAACCCCAGGAGAGTTTGAAATGTGTGTGGGTAGAATATTTATCCCACAGGGTTAAAATTGAAAACAGTTGAAAAAATTTCTTTTTTTCGATTTAGTCATTTTTCCGGCGTTCATCAGACTTTCAGATAGCGGAAATGTCAGTGTGTGTTCCGATTTCAGTTCCAGAGCGATTTGCCCAATGAGTCCTTGATATTTAGTCGTTTTAAGCTAATTTTCTGGATTTTTTGAAAATTTCACTTTTTTGTGAAAATATCCACTAAATGAGGGAATAACATGTGTGAGGGTACCCCAGGAGAGTTCCAAATGTGTGTGGGTAGAATATATATCCCACAGGGTTAAAATTGAAAAAGTTGAAAAAAATTTTTTTTTTGTACTTAGTCATTTTTCTGGCGTTTATCAGACTTTCAGATAGGGGAAATGTCAGTGAGCGTTCCGATTTCAGTTCCAGAGCGATTCGGCTGATGAGTCCTTGATATTTCGTCATTTTCAGGCAATTTTCTGAATTTTTGAAAATTTCACTTTTTTGTGAAAATATCCACTAAATGAGGGAATAATATGTGTGAGGGTACCCCAGGAGAGTTCCACATGTGTGTGGGTAGAATATGTATCCCACGGGGGTAAAATTGAAAAAAGTTTAAAAAATGTTTTTTTTGGACTTAAGTCATTTTTTCGGCGTTTATCAGACTTTCAGATAGGGGAATTGTCAGTGAGCGTTTCGATTTCAGTTCCAGAGCGATTCGCCCAATGAGTCCTTGATATTTCGTCGTTTTCAGGTAATTTTCTGAATTTTTGAAAATTTCACTTATTTGTGAAAATATCCACTAAATGAGGGAATAATATGTGTGAGGCTACCCCAGGAGAGTTCCAAATGTTTGTGTGTAGAATATATATCCCACGGAGGTAAAATTGAAAAAAGTTGAAAAAATTTTTTTTTTGTACTTTGTCAATTTTCCGCCGTTTATCAGACTTTCAGATAGGGGAAATGTCAGTGAGCATTCCGATTTCAGTTCCAGAGCGATTCGCACAATGAGTGCTTGATATTTAGTCATTTTCAGCCAATTTTCTGGATTTTTGAAAATTTCACTTTTTTGTGAAAATATCCACTAAATGAGGGAATAATATGTGTGAGGGTACCCCAGGAGAGTTCCAAATGTGTGTGTAGAATATATATCCCACGGGGGTAAAATTGAAAAAAGTTGAAATTTTTTTTTTGGGCATTTAGTCATTTTTCCGGCGTTTATCAGACTTTCAGATAGGGGAAATGTCAGTGAGCATTCCGATTTCAGTTCCAGAGCGATTCGCACAATGAGTCCTTGATATTTAGTCGTTTTGAGCCAATTTTCTGGATTTTTGAAAATTTCACTTTTTTGTGAAAATATACTCTAAATGAGGGAATAATATGTGTGAGGGTACCCCAGGAGAGTTCCACATGTGTGTGGGTAGAATATATATCCCACGGGGGTAAAATTGAAAAAAGTTAAAACATTTTTTTTTTGGACTTGTCATTTTTTCGGCGTTTATCAGACTTTCAGATAGGGGAAATGTCAGTGAGCGTTCCGATTTCAGTTCCAGAGCGATTCGCCCAATGAGTCCTTGATATTTCGTCGTTTTCAGGCAATTTTCTGAATTTTTGAAAATTTCACTTTTTTGTGAAAATATCCACTAAATGAGGGAATAATATGTGTGAGGGTACCCCAGGAGAGTTCCAAATGTGTGTGGGTTAGATTATATATCCCACGGGGGTAAAATTGAAAAAAGTTGAAAACATTTTTTTTTTGGACTTAGTCATTTTTCCGGCGTTTATCAGACTTTCAGATAGGGGAAATGTCAGTGAGCGTTCCGATTTTAGTTCCAAAGCGGTTCGCCCAATGAGTCCTTGATATTTCGTTGTTTTCAGGCAATTTTCTGAGTTTTTGAAAATTTCACTTTTTTGTGAAAATATCCACTAAATGAGGGAATAATATGTGTGAGGGTACCCCAGGAGAGTTCCAAATGTGTGTGGGTAGAATATATATCCCACGGGGGTAAAATTTAAAAAAGTTTAAAAAATTTTTTTTTGGACTTAGTCATTTTTCCGGCGTTTATCAGACTTTCAGATAGGGGAAAAGTCAGTGAGCGTTCCGATTTCAGTTCCAGAGCGATTCGCCCAATGAGTCCTTGATATTTAGTCATTTTCAGCCAATTTTCTGTATTTTTGAAAATTTCACTTTTTTTGTGAAAATATCCACTAAATGAGGGAATAATATGTGTGAGGGTACCCCAGGAGAGTTCCAAATGTGTGTGGGCAGAATATATATCCCACGGGGGTAAAATTGAAAAAAGTTGAAAAAATTTTTTTTTTGGACTTAGTCATTTTTCCGGCGTTTATCAGACTTTCAGATAGGGGAAATGTCAGTGAGCGTTCCGATTTCAGTTCCAGAGCGATTCGCCCAATGAGTCCTTGATATTTCGTCGTTTTCAGACAATTTTCTGGATTTTTGAAAATTTCACTTTTTTTGTGAAAATATCCACTAAATGAGGGAATAATATGTGTGAGGGTACCCCAGGAGAGTTCCAAATGTGTGTGGGTAGAATATATATCCGAAGAGGGGTAAAATTTAAAAAAATTTTTTTTTGGACTTAGTCATTTTTCCGATGTTTATCAGACTTTCAGATAGGGGAAATGTCAGTGAGCGTTCCGATTTCAGTTCCAGAGCGATTCGGCGGATGAGTCCTTGATATTTCGTCGTTTTCAGGAAATTTTCTGGATTTTTGAAAATTTCCTTTTTTTGTGAAAATATCCACCAAATGAGGGAATAATATGTGTGAGGGTACCCCAGGAGAGTTCCAAATGTGTGTGGGTAGAATATATATCCCACGGAGGTAAAATTGAAAAAAGTTGAAAACATTTTTTTTTTGGACTTAGTCATTTTTCCGGCGTTTATCAGACTTTCAGAAAGGGGAAATGTCAGTTAGCGTTCCGATTTCAGTTCCAGAGCGATTCGGCGGATGAGTCCTTGATATTTCGTCGTTTTCAGGAAATTTTCAGAATTTTTGAAAATTTCCCTTTTTTGTGAAAATATCCACTAAATGAGGGAATAATATGTGTGAGGGTACCCCAGGAGAGTTCCAAATGTGTGTGGGTAGAATATATATCCCACGGGGGTAAAATTGAAAAAAGTTGAAAACATTTTTTTTTTGGACTTAAGTCATTTTTTCGGCGTTTATCAGACTTGCAGAAAGGGGAAATGTCAGTGAGCGTTCGGATTTCAGTTCCAGAGCGATTCGCACAATGATTCCTTGATATTTTGTCGTTTTCAGGAAATTTTCAGAATTTTTGAAAATTTCACTTTTGGTGAAAATATCCACTAAATGAGGGAATAATATGTGTGAGGGTATCCCAGGAGAGTTCCAAATGTGTGTGGGTAGAATATATATCCCACAGTGTTAAAATTGAAAAAAGTTGAAAAAAAATTTTTTTTTGGACTTAGTCATTTTTCCGATGTTTATCAGACTTTCAGGTAGGGGAAATGTCAGTGAGCGATCCGATTTCAGTTCCACAGCGATTCTCCCAATGAGTCTTTGATATTTCGTCGTTTTCAGGCAATTTTCTGAATTTTTGAAAATTTCACTTTTTTGTGAAAATATCCACTAAATGAGGGAATAATATGTGTGAGGGTACCCCAGGAGAGTTCCAAATGTGTGTGGGTAGAATATATATCCCACGGGAGTAAAATTGAAAAAAGTTGAAAACATTTTTTTTTTGGACTTAGTCATTTTTCCGGCATTTATCAGACTTTCAGATAGGGGAAATGTCAGTGAGCGTTCCGATTTCAGTTCCAGAGCAAATTGCCCAATGAGTCCTTGATATTTAGTCGTTTTCAGCCAATTTTCTGGATTTTTGAAAATTTCACTTTTTTGTGAAAATATCCACTAAATGAGGGAATAATATGTGTGAGGGTACCCCAGGAGAGTTCCAAATGTGTGTGGGTAGAATATATATCCCACAGGGGTAAAAATGAAAAAAGTTGAAAAAATTTTTTTTTTGGACTTAAGTCATTTTTTCAGCGTTTATCAGACTTGCAGATAGGGGAAATGTCAGTGACCATTCCGATTTCAGTTCCAGAGCGATTCGCTCAATGAGTCCTTGATATTTAGTCGTTTTCAGGCAATTTTCAGAATTTTTGAAAATTTCACTTTTTTGTGAAAATATCCACTAAATGAGGGAATAATATGTGTGAGGGTACCCCAGGAGAGTTCCAAATGTGTGTGGGTAGAATATATATCCCACAGGGTTAAAATTGAAAAGAGTTGAAAAAAATTTTTTTTGTACTTAGTCATTTTTCTGGCGTTTATCAGACTTTCAGATAGGGGAAATGTCAGTGAGCGTTCCGATTTCAGTTCCAGAGCGATTCGGCGGATGAGTCCTTGATATTTCGTCGTTTTCAGGAAATTTTCTGGATTTTTGAAAATTTCCTTTTTTTGTGAAAATATCCACCAAATGAGGGAATAATATGTGTGAGGGTACCCCAGGAGAGTTCCAAATGTGTGTGGGTAGAATATATATCCCACGGGGGTAAAATTGAAAAAAGTTGAAAACATTTTTTTTTTGGACTTAGTCATTTTTCCGGCGTTTATCAGACTTTCAGATAGGGGAAATGTCAGTTAGCGTTCCGATTTCAGTTCCAGAGCGATTCGGCGGATGAGTCCTTGATATTTCGTCGTTATCAGGAAATTTTTAGAATTTTTGAAAATTTCCCTTTTTTGTGAAAATATCCACTAAATGAGTGAATAATATGTGTGAGGGTACCCCAGGAGAGTTCCAAATGTGTGTGGGTAGAATATATATCCCACAGGGTTAAAATTGAAAAAAGTTTAAAAAAAGTTTTTTTTTGGACTTAGTCATTTTTCCGGCGTTTATCAGACTTTCAGATAGGGCAAATGTCAATGAGTGTTCCGATATCAGTTCCAGAGCGATTCGCCCAATGAGTCCTCGATATTTCATCGTTTTCAGTCAATTTTCAGAATTTTTGAAAATTTCACTTTTTTGTGAAAATATTAATTAAATGAGGGAATAATATGTGTGAGGGTACCTCGAGAGAGTTTCAAATGTGTGTGGGTAGAATATATATCCCACAGGGTTAAAATTGAAAAAAGTAAAAAAAAATTTTTTTTTGTACTTAGTCATTTTTCCGGCGTTTATCAGATTTTCAGATAGGGAAATGTCAGTGAGCGTTCCGATTTCAGTTCCAGAGCGATTCACCCAATGAGTCCTTGATATTTCGTCGTTTTCAGTCAATTTTCAGAATTTTTGAAAATTTCACTTTTTTGTGAAAATATTAACTGAATGAGGGAATAATATGTGTGAGGGTACCCCAGGAGAGTTCCAAATGTGTGTGGGTAGAATACATATCCCACGGGGGTAAAATTGAAAAAAGTTGAAAAATTTTTTTTTTTGGACTGTCATTTTTCCGACGTTTATCAGACTTTCAGATAGGGCAAATGTCAGTGAGCGTTCCGATTTCAGTTCCAGAGCAATTCTACCAATGAGTCCTTGATATTTCGTCGTTTTCAGTCAATTTTCAGAATTTTTGAAAATGTCACTTTTTTGTGAAAATATTAACTAAATGAGGGAATAATATGTGTGAGGGTACCTCGGGAGAGTTCCAAATGTGTGTGGGTAGAATATATATCCCACAGGGTTAAAATTGAAAAAAGTTAAAAAAAATTTTTTTTTGGGCTTAGTCATTTTTCCGGCGTTTATCAGACTTTCAGATAGGGGAAATGTCACTGAGCGTTCCGATTTCAGTTCAAGAGCGATTCGCCCAATGAGTCCTTGATATTTCGTCGTTTTCAGTCAATTTTCAGAATTTTTGAAAATTTTACTTTTTTGTGAAAATATCCACTAAATGAGGGAATAATATGTGTGAGGGTACCCCAGGAGAGTTCCAAATGTTTGTGGGTAGAATATATATCCCACAGGGTTAAAATTGAAAAAAGTTAAAAAAATTTTTCTTTTGTACTTAGTCATTTTTCCGGCGTTTATCAGACTTTCAGATAGGGGAAATGTCAGTGAGCGTTCCGATTTCAGTTCCAGAGCGATTCGTCCAATGAGTCCTTGATATTTCTTCGTTTTCAGTCAATTTTCAGAATTTTTGAAAATTTCACTTTTTTGTGAAAATATCCACTAAATGAGGGAATAATATGTGTGAGGGTACCCCAGGAGAGTTCCAAATGTGTGTGGGTAGAATATATATCCCACGGGGGTAAAATTGAAAAAAGTTGAAAAAAATTTTTTTTTGGACTTAGTCTTTTTTCCGGCGTTTATCAGACTTTCAGATAGGGCAAATGTCAGTGAGCGTTCCGATTTCAGTTCCAGAGCAATTTGCCCAATGTTTCCTTGATATTTAGTCGTTTTCAGCCAATCTTCTGGATTTTTGAAAATTTCACTTTTTTGTGAAAATATCCAGTAAATGAGGGAATAATATGTGTGAGGGTACCTCGGGAGAGTTCCAAATGTGTGTGGGTAGAATATATATCCCACAGGGTTAAAATTGAAAAAAGTTAAAGAAAATTTTTTTTTGTACTTAGTCATTTTTCCGGCGTTTATCAGACTTTCAGATAGGGGAAATGTCAGTGAGCGTTCCGATTTCAGTTCCAGAGCGATTCGCCCAATGAGTCCTTGATATTTCGTCGTTTTCAGTCAATTTTCAAATTTCACTTTTTTGTGAAAATATTAACTAAATGAGGGAATAATATGTGTGAGGGTACCTCGGGAGAGTTCCAAATGTGTGTGGGTAGAATATATATCCCACAGGGTTAAAATTGAAAAAAGTTAAAAAAAATTTTTTTTTGTACTTAGTCATTTTTCCGGCGTTTATCAGACTTTCAGATAGGGGAAATGTCAGTGAGCGTTCCGATTTCAGTTCCAGAGCGATTCGCCCAATGAGTCCTTGATAATTCTTCGTTTTCAGTCAATTTTCAGAATTTTTGAAAATTTCACTTTTTTGTGAAAATATCCACTAAATGAGGGAATAATATGTGTGAGGGTACCCCAGGAGAGTTCCAAATGTGTGTGGGTAGAATATATATCCCACAAGGTTAAAATTGAAAAAAGTTTAAAAAATTTTTTTTTGTACTTAGTCATTTTTCCGGCGTTTATCAGAATTTCAGATAGGGGACATATCAGTGAGCGTTCCGATTTCAGTTCCAGAGCGATTCGCCCAATGAGTCCTTGATATTTCGTCGTTTTCAGGAAATTTTCAGAATTTTTGAAAATTTCACTTTTTTGTGAAAATATTAACTGAATGAGGGAATAATATGTGTGAGGGTACCCCAGGAGAGTTCCAAATGTGTGTGGGTAGAATATATATCTCACGGGGGTAAAATTGAAAAAAGTTGAAAAATTTTTTTTATTTGGACTGTCATTTTTCCGGCGTTTATCAGACTTTCACATAGGGGAAATGTCAGTGAGCGTTCCGATTTCAGTTCTGGAGCGATTCGCCCAATGAGTCCTTGATATTTCGTCGTTTTCAGTCAATTTTCAGAATTTTTGAAAATTTCACTTTTTTGTGAAAATATTAACTAAATGAGGGAATAATATGTGTGAGGGTACCTCGGGAGAGTTCAAATGTGTGTGGGTAGAATATATATCCCACAGGGTTAAAATTGAAAAAAGTTAAAAAAAATTTTTTTTTGGACTTAGTCTTTTTTCCGGCGTTTATCAGACTTTCAGATAGGGCAAATGTCAGTGAGCGTTCCGATTTCAGTTCCAGAGCAATTCGCCCAATGAGTCCTTGATATTTAGTTGTTTTCAGCCAATTTTCTGGATTTTTGAAAATTTCACTTTTTTGTGAAAATATCCACTAAATGAGGGAATAATATGTGTGAGGGTACCCCAGGAGAGTTCCAAATGTGTGTGGGTAGAATATATATCCCACGGGGGTAAAATTGAAAAAAGTTGAAAAAATTTTTTTTTGGACTTGTCTTTTTTTCGGCGTTTATCAGACTTTCAGATAGGGGAAATGTCAGTGAGCATTCCGATTTCAGTTCCAGAGCGATTCGGTGGATGAGTCCTTGATATTTCGTCGTTTTCAGGAAATTTTCAGAATTTTTGAAAATGTTACTTTTTTGTGAAAATATTAACTAAATGAGGGAATAATATGTGTGAGGGTACCCCAGGAGAGTTCCAAATGTGTGTGGGTAGAATATATATCCCACAGGGTTAAAATTGAAAAAAGTTTAAAAAAATTTTTTTTTTGGACTTAGTCATTTTTACGGCGTTTATCAGACTTTCAGATAGGGGACATGTCAGTGAGCGTTCCGATTTCAGTTCCAGAGCGATTCGCCCAATGAGTCCTTGATATTTCGTCGTTTTCAGTCAATTTTCAGAATTTTTGAAAATTTCACTTTTTTGTGAAAATATCCACTAAATGAGGGAATAATATGTGTGAGGGTACCCCAGGAGAGTACCAAATGTGTGTGGGTAGAATATATATCCCACAGGGTTAAAATTGTAAAAAGTTGAAAAATTTTTTTTTTGTACTTAGTCATTTTTCCGGCGTTTATCAGACTTTCAGATAGGGGAAATGTCAGTGAGCGTTCCGATTTCAGTTCTGGAGCGATTCGCCCAATGAGTCCTTGATATTTCGTCGTTTTCAGTCAATTTTCAGAATTTTTGAAAATTTCACTTTTTTGTGAAAATATTAACAAAATGAGGGAATAATATGTGTGAGGGTACCTCGGGAGAGTTCCAAATGTGTGTGGGTAGAATGTATATCCCACGGGGGTAAAATTGAAAAAAGTTGAAAAAAATTTTTTTTTGGACTTAGTCATTTTTCCGGCGTTTATCAGACTTTCAGATAGGGGAAATGTCAGTGAGCGTTCCGATTTCAGTTCTGGAGTGATTCGCCCAATGAGTCCTTGATATTTCGTCGGTTTCAGTCAATTTTCAGAATTTTTGAAAATTTTACTTTTTTGTGAAAATATCCACTAAATGAGGGAATAATATGTGTGAGGGTACCCCAGGAGAGTTCCAAATGTGTGTGGGTAGAATATATATCCCACAGGGTTAAAATTGAAAAAAGTTAAAAAAAAATTTTTTTTGTACTTAGTCATTTTTCCGGCGTTTATCAGACTTTCACATAGGGGAAATGTCAGTGAGCGTTCCGATTTCAGTTCTGGAGCGATTCGCCCAATGAGTCCTTGATATTTCGTCGTTTTCAGTCAATTTTCAGAATTTTTGAAAATTTCACTTTTTTGTGAAAATATTAACTAAATGAGGGAATAATATGTGTGAGGGTACCTCGGGAGAGTTCAAATGTGTGTGGGTAGAATATATATCCCACAGGGTTAAAATTGAAAAAAGTTAAAAAAAATTTTTTTTTGGACTTAGTCTTTTTTCCGGCGTTTATCAGACTTTCAGATAGGGCAAATGTCAGTGAGCGTTCCGATTTCAGTTCCAGAGCAATTCGCCCAATGAGTCCTTGATATTTAGTTGTTTTCAGCCAATTTTCTGGATTTTTGAAAATTTCACTTTTTTGTGAAAATATCCACTAAATGAGGGAATAATATGTGTGAGGGTACCCCAGGAGCGTTCCAAATGTGTGTGGGTAGAATATATATCCCACGGGGGTAAAATTGAAAAAAGTTGAAAAAATTTTTTTTTGGACTTGTCTTTTTTTCGGCGTTTATCAGACTTTCAGATAGGGGAAATGTCAGTGAGCATTCCGATTTCAGTTCCAGAGCGATTCGGTGGATGAGTCCTTGATATTTCGTCGTTTTCAGGAAATTTTCAGAATTTTTGAAAATGTTACTTTTTTGTGAAAATATTAACTAAATGAGGGAATAATATGTGTGAGGGTACCCCAGGAGAGTTCCAAATGTGTGTGGGTAGAAAATATATCCCACAGGGTTAAAATTGAAAAAAGTTAAAAAAATTTTTTTTTTTGGACTTAGTCATTTTTCCGGCGTTTATCAGACTTTCAGATAGGGCAAATGTCAATGAGTGTTCCGATATCAGTTCCAAAGCATTTCGCCCAATGAGTCCTTGATATTTCGTCGTTTTCAGGCAATTTTCTGAATTTTTGAAAATTTCACTTTTTTGTGAAAATATCCACTAAATGAGGGAATAATATGTGTGAGGGTACCCCAGGAGAGTTCCAAATGTGTGTGGGTAGAATATATATCCCACGGGGTTAAAATTGAAAAAAGTTTAAAATTTTTTTTTTGTACTTAGTCATTTTTACGGCGTTTATCAGACTTTCAGATAGGGGAAATGTCAGTGAGCGTTCCGATTTCAGTTCCAGAGCGATTCGCCCAATGAGTCCTTGATATTTCTTCGTTTTCAGTCAAGTTTCAAAATTTTTGAAAATATCACTTTTTTGTGAAAATATCCACTAAATGAAAGAATAATATGTGTGAGGGTACCCCAGGAGACTTCCAAATGTGTGTGGGTAGAATATATATGCCACGGGGGTAAAATTGAAAAAAGTTGAAAAAAATTTTTTTTTGGACTTAGTCTTTTTTCCGGCGTTTATCAGACTTTCAGATAGGGCAAATGTCAGTGAGCGTTCCGATTTCAGTTCCAGAGCAATTCGCCCAATGTTTCTTTGATATTTAGTCGTTTTCAGCCAATTTTCTGGATTTTTGAAAATTTCACTTTTTTGTGAAAATATCCACTAAATGAGGGAATAATATGTGTGAGGGTACCCCAGGAGAGTTCCAAATGTGTGTGGGTAGAATATATATCCCACAAGGTTAAAATTGAAAAAAGTTTAAAAAATTTTTTTTTGTACTTAGTCATTTTTACGGCGTTTATCAGACTTTCAGATAGGGGACATGTCAGTGAGCGTTCCGATTTCAGTTCCAGAGCGATTCGCCCAATGAGTCCTTGATATTTCGTCATTTTCAGGAAATTTTCAGAATTTTTGAAAATTTCACTTTTTTGTGAAAATATCCACTAAATGAGGGAATAATATGTGTGAGGGTACCCCAGGAGAGTACCAAATGTGTGTGGGTAGAATATATATCCCACAGGGTTAAAATTGTAAAAAGTTGAAAAATTTTTTTTTTGTGCTTAGTCATTTTTCCGGCGTTTATCAGACTTTCAGATAGGGGAAATGTCAGTGAGCGTTCCGATTTCAGTTCTGGAGCGATTCGCCCAATGAGTCCTTGATATTTCGTCGTTTTCAGTCAATTTTCAGAATTTTTGAAAATTTCACTTTTTTGTGAAAATATTAACAAAATGAGGGAATAATATGTGTGAGGGTACCTCGGGAGAGTTCCAAATGTGTGTGGGTAGAATATATATCCCACAGGGTTAAAATTGAAAAAAGTTGAAAAAAATTTTTTTTTGGACTTAGTCATTTTTCCGGCATTTATCAGACTTTCAGATAGGGGAAATGTCAGTGAGCGTTCCGATTTCAGTTCCAGAGCGATTCGCCCAATGAGTCCTTGATATTTCGTCATTTTCAGGAAATTTTCAGAATTTTTGAAAATTTTACTTTTTTGTGAAAATATCCACTAAATGAGGGAATAATATGTGGGACGGTACCCCAGGAGAGTTCCAAATGTGTGTGGGTAGAATATATATCCCACAGGGTTAAAATTGAAAAATGTTTAAAAAATTTTTTATTTGTACTTAGTCATTTTTCCGGCGTTTATCAGACTTTCAGATAGGGGAAATGTCAGTGAGCGTTCCGATTTCAGTTCTGGAGCGATTCGCCCAATGAGTCCTTGATATTTCGTCGGTTTCAGTCAATTTTCAGAATTTTTGAAAATTTTACTTTTTTGTGAAAATATCCACTAAATGAGGGAATAATATGTGGGACGGTACCCCAGGAGAGTTCCAAATGTGTGTGGGTAGAATATATATCCCACAGGGTTATTGAAAAAAGTTGAATAAAAATTTTTTTTTGTACTTAGTAATTTTTCCGGCGTTTATCAGACTTTCAGATAGGGGAAATGTCAGTGAGCATTCCGATTTCAGTTCCAGAGCGATTCGCCCAATGAGTCCTTGATATGTAGTAGTTTTCAGGCAATTTTCTGAATTTTTGAAAATTTCACTTTTTTGTGAAAATATCCACTAAATGAGGGAATAATATGTGTGAGGGTACCCCAGGAGAGTTCCAAATGTGTGTGGGTAGAATATATATCCCACAGGGTTATTGAAAAAAGTTGAATAAAATCTTTTTTTTGTACTTAGTAATTTTTCCGGCGTTTATCAGACTTTCAGATACGGGAAATGTCAGTGAGCATTCCGATTTCAGTTCCAGAGCGATTCGCCCAATGAGTCCTTGATATTTAGTCATTTTCAACCAATTTTCTGGGTTTTTGAAAATTTCACTTTTTTGTGAAAATATCCACTAAATGAGGGAATAATATGTGTGAGGGTACCCCAGGAGAGTTCCAAATGTGTGTGGGTAGAATATATATCCCACGGGGGTAAAATTTAAAAAAGTTAAAAAAATTTTTTTTTTGGACTTAGTCATTTTTCCGGCGTTTATCAGACTTTCAGATAGGGGAAATGTCAGTGAGCGTTCCGATTTCAGTTCCAGAGCGATTCGCCCAATGAGTCCTTGATATTTAGTCATTTTCAGCCAATTTTCTGGATTTTTGAAAATTTCACTTTTTTTGTGAAAACATCCACTAAATGAGGGAATAATTTGTGTGAGGGTACCCCAGGAGAGTTCCAAATGTGTGTGGGTAGAATATATATCCACGGGAGTAAAATTGAAATACGTTGAAAACTTTTTTTTTTTGGACTTAAGTCATTTTTCCGGCGTTTATCAGACTTTCAGATAGGGGAAATGTCAGTGAGCGTTCCGATTTCAGTTCCAGAGTGATTCGGCGGATGAGTCCTTGATATTTCGTCGTTTTCAGGCAATTTTCTGAATTTTTGAAAATTTCACTTTTTTGTGAAAATATCCACTAAATGAGGGAATAATATGTGTGAGGGTACCCCAGGAGAGTTCCAAATGTGTGTGGGTAGAATATATATCCCACGGGGGTAAAATTGAAAAAAGTTGAAAACATTTTTTTTTTGGACTTAGTCATTTTTCCGGCGTTTATCAGACTTTCACATAGGGGAAATGTCAGTGAGCGTTCCGATTTCAGTTCCAGAGCGATTCGCCCAATGTGTCCTTGATATTAAGTCGTTTTCAGCCAATTTTCTGGATTTTTGAAAATTTCACTTTTTT
This sequence comes from Phyllobates terribilis, assembly GCF_046119375.1. Classification (NCBI taxonomy): domain Eukaryota; kingdom Metazoa; phylum Chordata; class Amphibia; order Anura; family Dendrobatidae; genus Phyllobates; species Phyllobates terribilis. The sequence goes on along the minus strand of NW_027362775.1, from coordinate 13,269,465 downwards.
TGTGAAAATATCCACTAAATGAGGGAATAATATGTGTGAGGGTACCCCAGGAGAGTTCCAAATGTGTGTGGGTAGAATATATATCCCACGGGGGTAAAATTGAAAAAAGTTGAAAACATTTTTTTTTTGGACTTAGTCATTTTTCCGGCGTTTATCAGACTTTCAGATAGGGGAAATGTCAGTGAGCGTTCCGATTTTAGTTCCAAAGCGATTCGCCCAATGAGTCCTTGATATTTCGTTGTTTTCAGGCAATTTTCTGAGTTTTTGAAAATTTCACTTTTTTGTGAAAATATCCACTAAATGAGGGAATAATATGTGTGAGGGTACCCCAGGAGAGTTCCAAATGTGTGTGGGTAGAATATATATCCCACAGGGTTATTGAAAAAAGTTGAATAAAAATTTTTTTTTGTACTTAGTAATTTTTCCGGCGTTTATCAGACTTTCAGATAGGGGAAATGTCAGTGAGCATTCCGATTTCAGTTCCAGAGCGATTCGCCCAATGAGTCCTTGATATGTAGTAGTTTTCAGGCAATTTTCTGAATTTTTGAAAATTTCACTTTTTTGTGAAAATATCCACTAAATGAGGGAATAATATGTGTGAGGGTACCCCAGGAGAGTTCCAAATGTGTGTGGGTAGAATATATATCCCACAGGGTTATTGAAAAAAGTTGAATAAAATCTTTTTTTTGTACTTAGTAATTTTTCCGGCGTTTATCAGACTTTCAGATACGGGAAATGTCAGTGAGCGTTCCGATTTCAGTTCCAGAGCGATTCGCCCAATGAGTCCTTGATATTTAGTCATTTTCAGCCAATTTTCTGGATTTTTGAAAATTTCACTTTTTTGTGAAAATATCCACTAAATGAGGGAATAATATGTGTGAGGGTACCCCAGGAGAGTTCCAAATGTGTGTGGGTAGAATATATATCCCACGGGGGTAAAATTTAAAAAAGTTAAAAAAATTTTTTTTTTGGACTTTGTCATTTTTCCGGCGTTTATCAGACTTTCAGATAGGGGAAATGTCAGTGAGAGTTCCGATTTCAGTTCCAGAGCGATTCGCCCAATGAGTCCTTGATATTTAGTCGTTTTCAGCCAATTTTCTGGATTTTTGAAAATTTCACTTTTTTGTGAAAATAACCACTAAATGAGGGAATAATATGTGTGAGGGTACCCCAGGAGAGTTCCAAATGTGTGTGGGTAGAATATATATCCCACGGGGGTAAAATTTAAAAAAGTTTAAAAAATTTTTTTTTTGGACTTAGTCATTTTTCCGGCGTTTTTCAGACTTTCAGATAGGGGAAATGTCAGTGAGCGTTCCGATTTCAGTTCCAGAGCGATTCGCCCAATGAGTCCTTGATATTTAGTCATTTTCAGCCAATTTTCTGGATTTTTGAAAATTTCACTTTTTTTGTGAAAATATCCACTAAATGAGGGAATAATATGTGTGAGGGTACCCCAGGAGAGTTCAAAATGTGTGTGGGTAGAATATATATCCCACGGGGGTAAAATTTAAAAAAGTTAAAAAAAATTTTTTTTTGGACTTAGTCATTTTTCCGGCGTTTATCAGACTTTCAGACAGGGGAAATGTCAGTGAGCGTTCCGATTTCAGTTCCAGAGCGATTCGCCCAATGAGTCCTTGATATTTCGTCGTTTTCAGGCAATTTTCTGAATTTTTGAAAATTTCACTTTTTTGTGAAAATATCCACTAAATGAGGGAATAATATGTGTGAGGGTACCCCAGGAGAGTTCCAAATGTGTGTGGGTAGAATATATATCCCACGGGGGTAAAATTGAAAAAAGTTGAAAACATTTTTTTTTTGCACTTAGTCATTTTTCCGGCGTTTATCAGACTTTCAGATAGGGGAAATGTCAGTGAGCGTTCCGATTTCAGTTCCAGAGCGATTCGCCCAATGAGTCCTTGATATTTAGTCATTTTCAGCCAATTTTCTGGATTTTTGAAAATTTCACTTTTTTTGTGAAAACATCCACTAAATGAGGGAATAATATGTGTGAGGGTACCCCAGGAGAGTTCCAAATGTGTGTGGGTAGAATATATATCCCACGGGGGTAAAATTGAAAAAAGTTGAAAACATTTTTTTTTTGGACTTAGTCATTTTTCCGGCTTTTATCAGACTTTCAGATAGGGGAAATGTCAGTGAGCGTTCCGATTTCAGTTCCAGAGCAATTCGCCCAATGAGTCCTTGATATTTAGTCATTTTCAGCCAATTTTCTGGATTTTTGAAAATTTCACTTTTTTGTGAAAATATCCACTAAATGAGGGAATAATATGTGTGAGGGTACCCCAGGAGAGTTCCAAATGTGTGTGGGTAGAATATATATCCCACGGGAGTAAAATTGAAATAAGTTGAAAACTTTTTTTTTTGGACTTAAGTCATTTTTCCGGCGTTTATCAGACTTTCAGATAGGGGAAATGTCAGTGAGCGTTCCGATTTCAGTTCCAGAGTGATTCGGCGGATGAGTCCTTGATATTTCGTCGTTTTCAGGCAATTTTCTGAATTTTTGAAAATTTCACTTTTTTGTGAAAATATCCACTAAATGAGGGAATAATATGTGTGAGGGTACCCCATGAGAGTTCCAAATGTGTGTGGGTAGAATATATATCCCACGGGGGTAAAATTGAAAAAAGTTGAAAACATTTTTTTTTTGGACTTAGTCATTTTTCCGGCGTTTATCAGACTTTCAGATAAGGGAAATGTCAGTGAGCATTCCGATTTCAGTTCCAGAGCGATTCGCCCAATGAGTCCTTGATATGTAGTAGTTTTCAGGCAATTTTCAGAATTTTTGAAAATTTCACTTTTTTGTGAAAATATCCACTAAATGAGGGAATAATATGTGTGAGGGTACCCCAGGAGAGTTCCAAATGTGTGTGGGTAGAATATATATCCCACAGGGTTATTGAAAAAAGTTGAATAAAATCTTTTTTTTGTACTTAGTAATTTTTCCGGCGTTTATCAGACTTTCAGATACGGGAAATGTCAGTGAGCGTTCCGATTTCAGTTCCAGAGCGATTCGCCCAATGAGTCCTTGATATTTAGTCATTTTCAGCCAATTTTCTGGATTTTTGAAAATTTCACTTTTTTGTGAAAATATCCACTAAATGAGGGAATAATATGTGTGAGGGTACCCCAGGAGAGTTCCAAATGTGTGTGGGTAGAATATATATCCCACGGGGGTAAAATTTAAAAAAGTTTAAAAAATTTTTTTTTTGGACTTAGTCATTTTTCCGGCATTTATCAGACTTTCAGATAGGGGAAATGTCAGTGAGCGTTCCGATTTCAGTTCCAGAGCAATTCGCCCAATGACTCCTTGATATTTAGTCGTTTTCAGCCAATTTTCTGGATTTTTGAAAATTTCACTTTTTTGTGAAAATAACCACTAAATGAGGGAATAATATGTGTGAGGGTACCCCAGGAGAGTTCCAAATGTGTGTGGGTAGAATATATATCCCACGGGGGTAAAATTTAAAAAAGTTAAAAAAAAATTTTTTTTGGACTTAGTCATTTTTCCGGCGTTTATCAGACTTTCAGACAGGGGAAATGTCAGTGAGCGTTCCGATTTCAGTTCCAGAGCGATTCGCCCAATGAGTCCTTGATATTTCGTCGTTTTCAGGCAATTTTCTGAATTTTTGAAAATTTCACTTTTTTGTGAAAATATCCACTAAATGAGGGAATAATATGTGTGAGGGTACCCCAGGAGAGTTCCAAATGTGTGTGGGTAGAATATATATCCCACGGGGGTAAAATTGAAAAAAGTTGAAAACATTTTTTTTTTGCACTTAGTCATTTTTCCGGCGATTATCAGACTTTCAGATAGGGGAAATGTCAGTGAGCGTTCCGATTTCAGTTCCAGAGCGATTCGCCCAATGAGTCCTTGATATTTAGTCATTTTCAGCCAATTTTCTGGATTTTTGAAAATTTCACTTTTTTGTGAAAATATCCACTAAATGAGGGAATAATATGTGTGAGGGTACCCCAGGAGAGTTCCAAATGTGTGTGGGTAGAATATATATCCCACGGGAGTAAAATTGAAATAAGTTGAAAACTTTTTTTTTTGGACTTAAGTCATTTTTCCGGCGTTTATCAGACTTTCAGATAGGGGAAATGTCAGTGAGCGTTCCGATTTCAGTTCCAGAGTGATTCGGCGGATGAGTCCTTGATATTTCGTCGTTTTCAGGCAATTTTCTGAATTTTTGAAAATTTCACTTTTTTGTGAAAATATCCACTAAATGAGGGAATAATATGTGTGAGGGTACCCCATGAGAGTTCCAAATGTGTGTGGGTAGAATATATATCCCACGGGGGTAAAATTGAAAAAAGTTGAAAACATTTTTTTTTTGGACTTAGTCATTTTTCCGGCGTTTATCAGACTTTCAGATAGGGGAAATGTCAGTGAGCGTTCCGATTTCAGTTCCAGAGCGATTCGCCCAATGTGTCCTTGATATTAAGTCGTTTTCAGCCAATTTTCTGGATTTTTGAAAATTTCACTTTTTTTGTGAAAATATCCACTAAATGAGGGAATAATATGTGTGAGGGTACCCCAGGAGAGTTCCAAATGTGTGTGGGTAGAATATATATCCCACGGGTTATTGAAAAAAGTTGAATAAAAATTTTTTTTTGTACTTAGTAATTTTTCCGGCGTTTATCAGACTTTCAGATAGGGGAAATGTCAGTGAGCATTCCGATTTCAGTTCCAGAGCGATTCGCCCAATGAGTCCTTGATATGTAGTAGTTTTCAGGCAATTTTCAGAATTTTTGAAAATTTCACTTTTTTGTGAAAATATCCACTAAATGAGGGAATAATATGTGTGAGGGTACCCCAGGAGAGTTCCAAATGTGTGTGGGTAGAATATATATCCCACAGGGTTATTGAAAAAAGTTGAATAAAATCTTTTTTTTGTACTTAGTAATTTTTCCGGCGTTTATCAGACTTTCAGATACGGGAAATGTCAGTGAGCGTTCCGATTTCAGTTCCAGAGCGATTCGCCCAATGAGTCCTTGATATTTAGTCATTTTCAGCCAATTTTCTGGATTTTTGAAAATTTCACTTTTTTGTGAAAATATCCACTAAATGAGGGAATAATATGTGTGAGGGTACCCCAGGAGAGTTCCAAATGTGTGTGGGTAGAATATATATCCCACGGGGGTAAAATTTAAAAAAGTTTAAAAAATTTTTTTTTTGGACTTAGTCATTTTTCCGGCATTTATCAGACTTTCAGATAGGGGAAATGTCAGTGAGCGTTCCGATTTCAGTTCCAGAGCAATTCGCCCAATGACTCCTTGATATTTAGTCGTTTTCAGCCAATTTTCTGGATTTTTGAAAATTTCACTTTTTTGTGAAAATAACCACTAAATGAGGGAATAATATGTGTGAGGGTACCCCAGGAGAGTTCCAAATGTGTGTGGGTAGAATATATATCCCACGGGGGTAAAATTTAAAAAAGTTAAAAAAAAATTTTTTTTGGACTTAGTCATTTTTCCGGCGTTTATCAGACTTTCAGACAGGGGAAATGTCAGTGAGCGTTCCGATTTCAGTTCCAGAGCGATTCGCCCAATGAGTCCTTGATATTTCGTCGTTTTCAGGCAATTTTCTGAATTTTTGAAAATTTCACTTTTTTGTGAAAATATCCACTAAATGAGGGAATAATATGTGTGAGGGTACCCCAGGAGAGTTCCAAATGTGTGTGGGTAGAATATATATCCCACGGGGGTAAAATTGAAAAAAGTTGAAAACATTTTTTTTTTGCACTTAGTCATTTTTCCGGCGTTTATCAGACTTTCAGATAGGGGAAATGTCAGTGAGCGTTCCGATTTCAGTTCCAGAGCGATTCGCCCAATGAGTCCTTGATATTTAGTCATTTTCAGCCAATTTTCTGGATTTTTGAAAATTTCACTTTTTTTGTGAAAACATCCACTAAATGAGGGAATAATATGTGTGAGGGTACCCCAGGAGAGTTCCAAATGTGTGTGGGTAGAATATATATCCCACGGGGGTAAAATTGAAAAAAGTTGAAAACATTTTTTTTTTGGACTTAGTCATTTTTCCGGCTTTTATCAGACTTTCAGATAGGGGAAATGTCAGTGAGCGTTCCGATTTCAGTTCCAGAGTGATTCGGCGGATGAGTCCTTGATATTTCGTCGTTTTCAGGCAATTTTCTGAATTTTTGAAAATTTCACTTTTTTGTGAAAATATCCACTAAATGAGGGAATAATATGTGTGAGGGTACCCCAGGAGAGTTCCAAATGTGTGTGGGTAGAATATATATCCCACGGGGGTAAAATTGAAAAAAGTTGAAAACATTTTTTTTTTGGACTTAGTCATTTTTCCGGCGTTTATCAGACTTTCAGATAGGGGAAATGTCAGTGAGCGTTCCGATTTCAGTTCCAGAGTGATTCGGCGGATGAGTCCTTGATATTTCGTCGTTTTCAGGCAATTTTCTGAATTTTTGAAAATTTCACTTTTTTGTGAAAATATCCACTAAATGAGGGAATAATATGTGTGAGGGTACCCCAGGAGAGTTCCAAATGTGTGTGGGTAGAATATATATCCCACGGGGGTAAAATTGAAAAAAGTTGAAAAAATTTTTTTTTTGGACTTAGTCATTTTTCCGGCGTTTATCAGACTTTCAGATAGGGGAAATGTCAGTGAGCTTTCCGATTTCAGTTCCAGAGCAATTCGCCCAATGAGTCCTTGATATTTAGTCGTTTTCAGCCAATTTTCTGGATTTTTGAAAATTTCACTTTTTTGTGAAAATAACCACTAAATGAGGGAATAATATGTGTGAGGGTACCCCAGGAGAGTTCCAAATGTGTGTGGGTAGAATATATATCCCACGGGGGTAAAATTGAAAAAAGTTGAAAACGTTTTTTTTTTGGACTTAGTCATTTTTCCGGCTTTTATCAGACTTTCAGATAGGGGAAATGTCAGTGAGCGTTCCGATTTCAGTTCCAGAGCGATTCGCCCAATGAGTCCTTGATATTTAGTCGTTTTCAGCCAATTTTCTGGATTTTTGAAAATTTCACTTTTTTGTGAAAATATCCACTAAATGAGGGAATAATATGTGTGAGGGTACCCCAGGAGAGTTCCAAATGTGTGTGGGTAGAATATATATCCCACGGGGGTAAAATTGAAAAAAGTTGAAAACATTTTTTTTTTGGACTTAGTCATTTTTCCGGCGTTTATCAGACTTTCAGATAGGGGAAATGTCAGTGAGCGTTCCGATTTCAGTTCCAGAGCGATTCGCCCAATGTGTCCTTGATATTAAGTCGTTTTCAGCCAATTTTCTGGATTTTTGAAAATTTCACTTTTTTTGTGAAAATATCCACTAAATGAGGGAATAATATGTGTGAGGGTACCCCAGGAGAGTTCCAAATGTGTGTGGGTAGAATATATATCCCACGGGGGTAAAATTGAAAAAAGTTGAAAACATTTTTTTTTTGGACTTAGTCATTTTTCCGGCGTTTATCAGACTTTCAGATAGGGGAAATGTCAGTGAGCGTTCCGATTTCAGTTCCAGAGCGATTCGCCCAATGAGTCCTTGATATTTAGTCGTTTTCAGCCGATTTTCTGGATTTTTGAAAATTTCACTTTTTTTGTGAAAATATCCACTAAATGAGGGAATATTATGTGTGAGGGTACCCCAGGAGAGATCCAAATGTGTGTGGGTAGAATATATATCCCACGGGGGTAAAATTGAAAAAAGTTGAAAAAAATTGTTTTTGGGATTTAAGTCATTTTTTCGGCGTTTATCAGACTTTCAGATAGGGGAAATGTCAGTGAGCGTTCCAATTTCAGTTCCAGAGCGATTCGCCCAATGAGTCCTTGATATTTCGTCGTTTTCAGCCAATTTTCTGGATCTTTGAAAATTTCACTTTTTTGTGAAAATATCCACTAAATGAGGGAATAATATGTGTGAGGGTACCCCAGGAGAGTTCCAAATGTGTGTGGGTAGAATATATATCCCACGGGGGTAAAATTTAAAAAAGTAAAAAAAATTTTTTTTTTGGATTTAAGTCATTTTTTTGGCGTTTATCAGACTTTCAGATAGGCGAAATGTCAGTGAGCGTTCCAATTTCAGTTCCAGAGCGATTCGCCCAATGAGTCCTTGATATTTCGTCGTTTTCAGGCAATTTTCTGAATTTTTGAAAATTTCACTTTTTTGTGAAAATATCCACTAAATGAGGGAATAATATGTGTGAGGGTACCCCAGGAGAGTTCCAAATGTGTGTGGGTAGAATATATATCCCACAGGGTTATTGAAAAAAGTTGAATAAAAATTTTTTTTTGTACTTAGTAATTTTTCCGGCGTTTATCAGACTTTCAGATAGGGGAAATGTCAGTGAGCATTCCGATTTCAGTTCCAGAGCGATTCGCCCAATGAGTCCTTGATATGTAGTAGTTTTCAGGCAATTTTCAGAATTTTTGAAAATTTCACTTTTTTGTGAAAATATCCACTAAATGAGGGAATAATATGTGTGAGGGTACCCCAGGAGAGTTCCAAATGTGTGTGGGTAGAATATATATCCCACAGGGTTATTGAAAAAAGTTGAATAAAATCTTTTTTTTGTACTTAGTAATTTTTCCGGCGTTTATCAGACTTTCAGATACGGGAAATGTCAGTGAGCGTTCCGATTTCAGTTCCAGAGCGATTCGCCCAATGAGTCCTTGATATTTCGTCGTTTTCAGGCAATTTTCTGAATTTTTGAAAATTTCACTTTTTTGTGAAAATATCCACTAAATGAGGGAATAATATGTGTGAGGGTACCCCAGGAGAGTTCCAAATGTGTGTGGGTAGAATATATATCCCACAGGGTTATTGAAAAAAGTTGAATAAAAATTTTTTTTTGTACTTAGTAATTTTTCCGGCGTTTATCAGACTTTCAGATAGGGGAAATGTCAGTGAGCATTCCGATTTCAGTTCCAGAGCGATTCGCCCAATGAGTCCTTGATATGTAGTAGTTTTCAGGCAATTTTCAGAATTTTTGAAAATTTCCCTTTTTTGTGAAAATATCCACTAAATGAGGGAATAATATGTGTGAGGGTACCCCAGGAGAGTTCCAAATGTGTGTGGGTAGAATATATATCCCACAGGGTTATTGAAAAAAGTTGAATAAAATCTTTTTTTTGTACTTAGTAATTTTTCCGGCGTTTATCAGACTTTCAGATAGGGGAAATGTCAGTGAGCGTTCCGATTTCAGTTCCAGAGCGATTCGCCCAATGAGTCCTTGATATTTAGTCATTTTCAGCCAATTTTCTGGATTTTTGAAAATTTCACTTTTTTTGTGAAAACATCCACTAAATGAGGGAATAATATGTGTGAGGGTACCCCAGGAGAGTTCCAAATGTGTGTGGGTAGAATATATATCCCACGGGGGTAAAATTTAAAAAAGTAAAAAAAATTTTTTTTTTGGATTTAAGTCATTTTTTCGGCGTTTATCAGACTTTCAGATAGGCGAAATGTCAGTGAGCGTTCCAATTTCAGTTCCAGAGCGATTCGCCCAATGAGTCCTTGATATTTCGTCGTTTTCAGGCAATTTTCTGAATTTTTGAAAATTTCACTTTTTTGTGAAAATATCCACTAAATGAGGGAATAATATGTGTGAGGGTACCCCAGGAGAGTTCCAAATGTGTGTGGGTAGAATATATATCCCACAGGGTTATTGAAAAAAGTTGAATAAAATCTTTTTTTTGTACTTAGTAATTTTTCCGGCGTTTATCAGACTTTCAGATACGGGAAATGTCAGTGAGCGTTCCGATTTCAGTTCCAGAGCGATTCGCCCAATGAGTCCTTGATATTTCGTCGTTTTCAGGCAATTTTCTGAATTTTTGAAAATTTCACTTTTTTGTGAAAATATCCACTAAATGAGGGAATAATATGTGTGAGGGTACCCCAGGAGAGTTCCAAATGTGTGTGGGTAGAATATATATCCCACAGGGTTATTGAAAAAAGTTGAATAAAATTTTTTTTTGTACTTAGTAATTTTTCCGGCGTTTATCAGACTTTCAGATAGGGGAAATGTCAGTGAGCATTCCGATTTCAGTTCCAGAGCGATTCGCCCAATGAGTCCTTGATATGTAGTAGTTTTCAGGCAATTTTCAGAATTTTTGAAAATTTCACTTTTTTGTGAAAATATCCACTAAATGAGGGAATAATATGTGTGAGGGTACCCCAGGAGAGTTCCAAATGTGTGTGGGTAGAATATATATCCCACGGGAGTAAAATTGAAATAAGTTGAAAACTTTTTTTTTTGGACTTAAGTCATTTTTCCGGTGTTTATCAGACTTTCAGATAGCGGAAATGTCAGTGAGCGTTCCGATTTCAGTTCCAGAGTGATTCGGCGGATGAGTCCTTGATATTTCGTCGTTTTCAGGCAATTTTCTGAATTTTTGAAAATTTCACTTTTTTGTGAAAATATCCACTAAATGAGGGAATAATATGTGTGAGGGTACCCCAGGAGAGTTCCAAATGTGTGTGGGTAGAATATATATCCCAAGGGGGTAAAATTGAAAAAAGTTGAAAACATTTTTTTTTTGGACTTAGTCATTTTTCCGGCGTTTATCAGACTTTCAGATAGGGGAAATGTCAGTGAGCGTTCCGATTTCAGTTCCAGAGCGATTCGCCCAATGTGTCCTTGATATTAAGTCGTTTTCAGCCAATTTTCTGGATTTTTGAAAATTTCACTTTTTTTGTGAAAATATCCACTAAATGAGGGAATAATATGTGTGAGGGTACCCCAGGAGAGTTCCAAATGTGTGTGGGTAGAATATATATCCCACGGGGGTAAAATTGAAAAAAGTTGAAAACATTTTTTTTTTGGACTTAGTCATTTTTCCGGCGTTTATCAGACTTTCAGATAGGGGAAATGTCAGTGAGCTTTCCGATTTCAGTTCCAGAGCAATTCGCCCAATGAGTCCTTGATATTTAGTCGTTTTCAGCCAATTTTCTGGATTTTTGAAAATTTCACTTTTTTGTGAAAATAACCACTAAATGAGGGAATAATATGTGTGAGGGTACCCCAGGAGAGTTCCAAATGTGTGTGGGTAGAATATATATCCCACGGGGGTAAAATTGAAAAAAGTTGAAAACATTTTTTTTTTGGACTTAGTCATTTTTCCGGCTTTTATCAGACTTTCAGATAGGGGAAATGTCAGTGAGCGTTCCGATTTCAGTTCCAGAGCGATTCGCCCAATGAGTCCTTGATATTTAGTCATTTTTAGCCAATTTTCTGGATTTTTGAAAATTTCACTTTTTTGTGAAAATATCCACTAAATGAGGGAATAATATGTGTGAGGGTACCCCAGGAGAGTTCCAAATGTGTGTGGGTAGAATATATATCCCACGGGAGTAAAATTGAAATAAGTTGAAAACTTTTTTTTTTGGACTTAAGTCATTTTTCCGGCGTTTATCAGACTTTCAGATAGGGGAAAAGTCAGTGAGCGTTCCGATTTCAGTTCCAGAGTGATTCGGCGGATGAGTCCTTGATATTTCGTCGTTTTCAGTCAATTTTCTGAATTTTTGAAAATTTCACTTTTTTGTGAAAATATCCACTAAATGAGGGAATAATATGTGTGAGGGTACCCCAGGAGAGTTCCAGATGTGTGTGGGTAGAATATATATCCCACGGGGGTAAAATTGAAAAAAGTTGAAAACATTTTTTTTTGGGACTTAGTCATTTTTCCGGCGTTTATCAGACTTTCAGATAGGGGAAATGTCAGTGAGCGTTCCGATTTCAGTTCCAGAGCGATTCGCCCAATGAGTCCTTGATATTTAGTCGTTTTCAGCCAATTTTCTGGATTTTTGAAAATTTCACTTTTTTGTGAAAATATCCACTAAATGAGGGAATAATATGTGTGAGGGTACCCCAGGAGAGTTCCAAATGTGTGTGGGTAGAATATATATCCCACGGGGGTAAAATTGAAAAAAGTTGAAAACATTTTTTTTTTGGACTTAGTCATTTTTCCGGCGTTTATCAGACTTTCAGATAGGGGAAATGTCAGTGAGCGTTCCGATTTCAGTTCCAGAGCGATTCGCCCAATGTGTCCTTGATATTAAGTCGTTTTCAGCCAATTTTCTGGATTTTTGAAAATTTCACTTTTTTTGTGAAAATATCCACTAAATGAGGGAATAATATGTGTGAGGGTACCCCAGGAGAGTTCCAAATGTGTGTGGGTAGAATATATATCCCACAGGGTTATTGAAAAAAGTTGAATAAAAATTTTTTTTTGTACTTAGTAATTTTTCCGGCGTTTATCAGACTTTCAGATAGGGGAAATGTCAGTGAGCATTCCGATTTCAGTTCCAGAGCGATTCGCCCAATGAGTCCTTGATATGTAGTAGTTTTCAGGCAATTTTCAGAATTTTTGAAAATTTCACTTTTTTGTGAAAATATCCACTAAATGAGGGAATAATATGTGTGAGGGTACCCCAGGAGAGTTCCAAATGTGTGTGGGTAGAATATATATCCCACAGGGTTATTGAAAAAAGTTGAATAAAATCTTTTTTTTGTACTTAGTAATTTTTCCGGCGTTTATCAGACTTTCAGATACGGGAAATGTCAGTGAGCGTTCCGATTTCAGTTCCAGAGCGATTCGCCCAATGAGTCCTTGATATTTCGTCGTTTTCAGGCAATTTTCTGAATTTTTGAAAATTTCACTTTTTTGTGAAAATATCCACTAAATGAGGGAATAATATGTGTGAGGGTACCCCAGGAGAGTTCCAAATGTGTGTGGGTAGAATATATATCCCACAGGGTTATTGAAAAAAGTTGAATAAAAATTTTTTTTTGTACTTAGTAATTTTTCCGGCGTTTATCAGACTTTCAGATAGGGGAAATGTCAGTGAGCATTCCGATTTCAGTTCCAGAGCGATTCGCCCAATGAGTCCTTGATATGTAGTAGTTTTCAGGCAATTTTCAGAATTTTTGAAAATTTCACTTTTTTGTGAAAATATCCACTAAATGAGGGAATAATATGTGTGAGGGTACCCCAGGAGAGTTCCAAATGTGTGTGGGTAGAATATATATCCCACAGGGTTATTGAAAAAAGTTGAATAAAATCTTTTTTTTGTACTTAGTAATTTTTCCGGCGTTTATCAGACTTTCAGATACGGGAAATGTCAGTGAGCGTTCCGATTTCAGTTCCAGAGCGATTCGCCCAATGAGTCCTTGATATTTAGTCATTTTCAGCCAATTTTCTGGATTTTTGAAAATTTCACTTTTTTGTGAAAATATCCACTAAATGAGGGAATAATATGTGTGAGGGTACCCCAGGAGAGTTCCAAATGTGTGTGGGTAGAATATATATCCCACGGGGGTAAAATTTAAAAAAGTTTAAAAAATTTTTTTTTTGGACTTAGTCATTTTTCCGGCGTTTTTCAGACTTTCAGATGGGGGAAATGTCAGTGAGCGTTCCGATTTCAGTTCCAGAGCGATTCGCCCAATGAGTCCTTGATATTTCGTCGTTTTCAGGCAATTTTCTGAATTTTTGAAAATTTCACTTTTTTGTGAAAATATCCACTAAATGAGGGAATAATATGTGTGAGGGTACCCCAGGAGAGTTCCAAATGTGTGTGGGTAGAATATATATCCCACAGGGTTATTGAAAAAAGTTGAATAAAAATTTTTTTTTGTACTTAGTAATTTTTCCGGCGTTTATCAGACTTTCAGATAGGGGAAATGTCAGTGAGCATTCCGATTTCAGTTCCAGAGCGATTCGCCCAATGAGTCCTTGATATGTAGTAGTTTTCAGGCAATTTTCAGAATTTTTGAAAATTTCACTTTTTTGTGAAAATATCCACTAAATGAGGGAATAATATGTGTGAGGGTACCCCAGGAGAGTTCCAAATGTGTGTGGGTAGAATATATATCCCACAGGGTTATTGAAAAAAGTTGAATAAAATCTTTTTTTTGTACTTAGTAATTTTTCCGGCGTTTATCAGACTTTCAGATACGGGAAATGTCAGTGAGCGTTCCGATTTCAGTTCCAGAGCGATTCGCCCAATGAGTCCTTGATATTTAGTCATTTTCAGCCAATTTTCTGGATTTTTGAAAATTTCACTTTTTTTGTGAAAATATCCACTAAATGAGGGAATAATATGTGTGAGGGTACCCCAGGAGAGTTCCAAATGTGTGTGGGCAGAATATATATCCCACGGGGGTAAAATTGAAAAAAGTTGAAAAAACTTTTTTTTTGGACTTAGTCATTTTTCCGGCATTTATCAGACTTTCAGATAGGGGAAATGTCAGTGAGCGTTCCGATTTCAGTTCCAGAGCGATTCGCCCAATGAGTCCTTGATATTTAGTCGTTTTCAGCCAATTTTCTGGATTTTTGAAAATTTCACTTTTTTTGTGAAAATATCCACTAAATGAGGGAATAATATGTGTGAGGGTACCCCAGGAGAGTTCCAAATGTGTGTGGGTAGAATATATATCCCACGGGGGTAAAATTTAAAAAAGTTAAAAAAAATTTTTTTTTGGACTTAGTCATTTTTCCGGCGTTTATCAGACTTTCAGACAGGGGAAATGTCAGTGAGCGTTCCGATTTCAGTTCCAGAGCGATTTGCCCAATGAGTCCTTGATATTTCGTCGTTTTCAGGCAATTTTCTGAATTTTTGAAAATTTCACTTTTTTGTGAAAATATCCACTAAATGAGGGAATAATATGTGTGAGGGTACCCCAGGAGAGTTCCAAATGTGTGTGGGTAGAATATATATCCCACGGGGGTAAAATTGAAAAAAGTTGAAAACATTTTTTTTTTGCACTTAGTCATTTTTCCGTCGTTTATCAGACTTTCAGATAGGGGAAATGTCAGTGAGCGTTCCGATTTCAGTTCCAGAGCGATTCGCCCAATGAGTCCTTGATATTTAGTCATTTTCAGCCAATTTTCTGGATTTTTGAAAATTTCACTTTTTTTGTGAAAACATCCACTAAATGAGGGAATAATATGTGTGAGGGTACCCCAGGAGAGTTCCAAATGTGTGTGGGTAGAATATATATCCCACGGGGGTAAAATTGAAAAAAGTTGAAAACATTTTTTTTTTGGACTTAGTCATTTTTCCGGCTTTTATCAGACTTTCAGATAGGGGAAATGTCAGTGAGCGTTCCGATTTCAGTTCCAGAGCGATTCGCCCAATGAGTCCTTGATATTTAGTCATTTTCAGCCAATTTTCTGGATTTTTGAAAATTTCACTTTTTTGTGAAAATATCCACTAAATGAGGGAATAATATGTGTGAGGGTACCCCAGGAGAGTTCCAAATGTGTGTGGGTAGAATATATATCCCACGGGAGTAAAATTGAAATAAGTTGAAAACTTTTTTTTTTGGACTTAAGTCATTTTTCCGGCGTTTATCAGACTTTCAGATAGGGGAAATGTCAGTGAGCGTTCCGATTTCAGTTCCAGAGTGATTCGGCGGATGAGTCCTTGATATTTCGTCGTTTTCAGGCAATTTTCTGAATTTTTGGAAATTTCACTTTTTTGTGAAAATATCCACTAAATGAGGGAATAATATGTGTGAGGGTACCCCAGGAGAGTTCCAAATGTGTGTGGGTTAGAATATATATCCCACAGGGGTAAAATTGAAAAAAGTTGAAAACATTTTTTTTTTGGACTTAGTCATTTTTCCGGCGTTTATCAGACTTTCAGATAGGGGAAATGTCAGTGAGCATTCCAATTTCAGTTCCAGAGCGATTCGCCCAATGAGTCCTTGATATTTCGTCGTTTTCAGGCAATTTTCTGAATTTTTGGAAATTTCACTTTTTTGTGAAAATATCCACTAAATGAGGGAATAATATGTGTGAGGGTACCCCAGGAGAGTTCCAAATGTGTGTGGGTTAGAATATATATCCCACAGGGGTAAAATTGAAAAAAGTTGAAAACATTTTTTTTTTGGACTTAGTCATTTTTCCGGCGTTTATCAGACTTTCAGATAGGGGAAATGTCAGTGAGCGTTCCGATTTTAGTTCCAAAGCGATTCGCCCAATGAGTCCTTGATATTTCGTTGTTTTCAGGCAATTTTCTGAGTTTTTGAAAATTTCACTTTTTTGTGAAAATATCCACTAAATGAGGGAATAATATGTGTGAGGGTACCCCAGGAGAGTTCCAAATGTGTGTGGGTAGAATATATATCCCACAGGGTTATTGAAAAAAGTTGAATAAAATCTTTTTTTTGTACTTAGTAATTTTTCCGGCGTTTATCAGACTTTCAGATACGGGAAATGTCAGTGAGCGTTCCGATTTCAGTTCCAGAGCGATTCGCCCAATGAGTCCTTGATATTTAGTCATTTTCAGCCAATTTTCTGGATCTTTGAAAATTTCACTTTTTTTGTGAAAATATCCACTAAATGAGGGAATAATATGTGTGAGGGTACCCCAGGAGAGTTCCAAATGTGTGTGGGTAGAATATATATCCCACGGGGGTAAAATTTAAAAAAGTAAAAAAAATTTTTTTTTTGGATTTAAGTCATTTTTTCGGCGTTTATCAGACTTTCAGATAGGCGAAATGTCAGTGAGCGTTCCAATTTCAGTTCCAGAGCGATTCGCCCAATGAGTCCTTGATATTTCGTCGTTTTCAGGCAATTTTCTGAATTTTTGAAAATTTCACTTTTTTGTGAAAATATCCACTAAATGAGGGAATAATATGTGTGAGGGTACCCCAGGAGAGTTCCAAATGTGTGTGGGTTAGAATATATATCCCACAGGGGTAAAATTGAAAAAAGTTGAAAACATTTTTTTTTTGGACTTAGTCATTTTTCCGGCGTTTATCAGACTTTCAGATAGGGGAAATGTCAGTGAGCGTTCCGATTTTAGTTCCAAAGCCATTCGCCCAATGAGTCCTTGATATTTCGTTGTTTTCAGGCAATTTTCTGAGTTTTTGAAAATTTCACTTTTTTGTGAAAATATCCACTAAATGAGGGAATAATATGTGTGAGGGTACCCCAGGAGAGTTCCAAATGTGTGTGGGTAGAATATATATCCCACAGGGTTATTGAAAAAAGTTGAATAAAAATTTTTTTTTGTACTTAGTAATTTTTCCGGCGTTTATCAGACTTTCAGATAGGGGAAATGTCAGTGAGCATTCCGGTTTCAGTTCCAGAGCGACTCGCCCAATGAGTCCTTGATATGTAGTAGTTTTCAGGCAATTTTCTGAATTTTTGAAAATTTCACTTTTTTGTGAAAATATCCACTAAATGAGGGAATAATATGTGTGAGGGTACCCCACGAGAGTTCCAAATGTGTGTGGGTAGAATATATATCCCACAGGGTTATTGAAAAAAGTTGAATAAAATCTTTTTTTTGTACTTAGTAATTTTTCCGGCGTTTATCAGACTTTCAGATACGGGAAATGTCAGTGAGCGTTCCGATTTCAGTTCCAGAGCGATTCGCCCAATGAGTCCTTGATATTTAGTCATTTTCAGCCAATTTTCTGGATCTTTGAAAATTTCACTTTTTTGTGAAAATAACCACTAAATGAGGGAATAATATGTGTGAGGGTACCCCAGGAGAGTTCCAAATGTGTGTGGGTAGAATATATATCCCACTGGGGTAAAATTGAAAAAAGTTGAAAACATTTTTTTTTTGGACTTAGTCATTTTTCCGGCATTTATCAGACTTTCAGATAGGGGAAATGTCAGTGAGCGTTCCGATTTCAGTTCCAGAGCAATTCGCCCAATGACTCCTTGATATTTAGTCGTTTTCAGCCAATTTTCTGGATTTTTGAAAATTTTACTTTTTTGTGAAAATAACCACTAAATGAGGGAATAATATGTGTGAGGGTACCCCAGGAGAGTTCCAAATGTGTGTGGGTAGAATATATATCCCACGGGGGTAAAATTTAAAAAAGTTAAAAAAAATTTTTTTTTGGACTTAGTCATTTTTCCGGCGTTTATCAGACTTTCAGACAGGGGAAATGTCAGTGAGCGTTCCGATTTCGGTTCCAGAGCGATTCGCCCAATGAGTCCTTGATATTTCGTCGTTTTCAGGCAATTTTCTGAATTTTTGAAAATTTCACTTTTTTGTGAAAATATCCACTAAATGAGGGAATAATATGTGTGAGGGTACCCCAGGAGAGTTCCAAATGTGTGTGGGTAGAATATATATCCCACGGGGGTAAAATTGAAAAAAGTTGAAAACATTTTTTTTTTGCATTTAGTCATTTTTCCGGAGTTTATCAGACTTTCAGATAGGGGAAATGTCAGTGAGCGTTCCGATTTCAGTTCCAGAGTGATTCGCCCAATGAGTCCTTGATATTTAGTCATTTTCAGCCAATTTTCTGGATTTTTGAAAATTTCACTTTTTTGTGAAAATATCCACTAAATGAGGGAATAATATGTGTGAGGGTACCCCAGGAGAGTTCCAAATGTGTGTGGGTAGAATATATATCCCACGGGAGTAAAATTGAAATAAGTTGAAAACTTTTTTTTTTGGACTTAAGTCATTTTTCCGGCGTTTATCAGACTTTCAGATAGGGGAAATGTCAGTGAGCGTTCCGATTTCAGTTCCAGAGTGATTCGGCGGATGAGTCCTTGATATTTCGTCGTTTTCAGGCAATTTTCTGAATTTTTGAAAATTTCACTTTTTTTGTGAAAATATCCACTAAATGAGGGAATAATATGTGTGAGGGTACCCCAGGAGAGTTCCAAATGTGTGTGGGTAGAATATATATCCCACAGGGTTATTGAAAAAAGTTGAATAAAAATTTTTTTTTGTACTTAGTAATTTTTCCGGCGTTTATCAGACTTTCAGATAGGGGAAATGTCAGTGAGCATTCCGATTTCAGTTCCAGAGCGATTCGCCCAATGAGTTCTTGATATGTAGTAGTTTTCAGGCAATTTTCTGAATTTTTGAAAATTTCACTTTTTTGTGAAAATATCCACTAAATGAGGGAATAATATGTGTGAGGGTACCCCAGGAGAGTTCCAAATGTGTGTGGGTACAATATATATCCCACAGGGTTATTGAAAAAAGTTGAATAAAATCTTTTTTTTGTACTTAGTAATTTTTCCGGCGTTTATCAGACTTTCAGATACGGGAAATGTCAGTGAGCGTTCCGATTTCAGTTCCAGAGCGATTCGCCCAATGAGTCCTTGATATTTAGTCATTTTCAGCCAATTTTCTGGATCTTTGAAAATTTCACTTTTTTGTGAAAATAACCACTAAATGAGGGAATAATATGTGTGAGGGTACCCCAGGAGAGTTCCAAATGTGTGTGGGTAGACTATATATCCCACGGGGGTAAAATTTAAAAAAGTTTAAAAAATTTTTTTTTTGGACTCAGTCATTTTTCCGGCGTTTTTCAGACTTTCAGAAAGGGGAAATGTCAGTGAGCATTCCGATTTCAGTTCCAGAGCGATTCTCCCAATGAGTCCTTGATATTTAGTCGTTTTCAGCCAATTTTCTGGATTTTTGAAAATTTCACTTTTTTTGTGAAAATATCCACTAAATGAGGGAATAATATGTGTGAGGGTACCCCAGGAGAGTTCCAAATGTGTATGGGTAGAATATATATCCCACTGGGGTAAAATTGAAAAAAGTTGAAAACATTTTTTTTTTGGACTTAGTCATTTTTCCGACATTTATCAGACTTTCAGATAGGGGAAATGTCAGTGAGCGTTCCGATTTCAGTTCCAGAGTAATTCGCCCAATGACTCCTTGATATTTAGTCGTTTTCAGCCAATTTTCTGGATTTTTGAAAATTTTACTTTTTTGTGAAAATAACCACTAAATGAGGGAATAATATGTGTGAGGGTACCCCAGGAGAGTTCCAAATGTGTGTGGGTAGAATATATATCCCACGGGGGTAAAATTTAAAAAAGTTAAAAAAAATTTTTTTTTGGACTTTGTCATTTTTCCGGCGTTTATCAGACTTTCAGACAGGGGAAATGTCAGTGAGCGTTCCGATTTCAGTTCCAGAGCGATTCGCCCAATGAGTCCTTGATATTTCGTCGTTTTCAGGCAATTTTCTGAATTTTTGAAAATTTCACTTTTTTGTGAAAATATCCACTAAATGAGGGAATAATATGTGTGAGGGTACCCCAGGAGAGTTCCAAATGTGTGTGGGTAGAATATATATCCCACGGGGGTAAAATTGAAAAAAGTTGAAAACATTTTTTTTTTGCATTTAGTCATTTTTCCGGCGTTTATCAGACTTTCAGATAGGGGAAATGTCAGTGAGCGTTCCGATTTCAGTTCCAGAGCGATTCGCCCAATGAGTCCTTGATATTTAGTCGTTTTCAGCCAATTTTCTGGATTTTTGAAAATTTCACTTTTTTTGTGAAAACATCCACTAAATGAGGGAATAATATGTGTGAGGGTACCCCAGGAGAGTTCCAAATGTGTGTGGGTAGAATATATATCCCACGGGGGTAAAATTGAAAAAAGTTGAAAACATTTTTTTTTTGGACTTAGTCATTTTTCCGGCTTTTATCAGACTTTCAGATAGGGGAAATGTCAGTGAGCGTTCCGATTTCAGTTCCAGAGCGATTCGCCCAATGAGTCCTTGATATTTATTCATTTTCAGCCAATTTTCTGGATTTTTGAAAATTTCACTTTTTTGTGAAAATATCCACTAAATGAGGGAATAATATGTGTGAGGGTACCCCAGGAGAGTTCCAAATGTGTGTGGGTAGAATATATATCCCACGGGAGTAAAATTGAAATAAGTTGAAAACTTTTTTTTTTGGACTTAAGTCATTTTTCCGGCGTTTATCAGACTTTCAGATAGGGGAAATGTCAGTGAGCGTTCCGATTTCAGTTCCAGAGTGATTCGGCGGATGAGTCCTTGATATTTCGTCGTTTTCAGGCAATTTTCTGAATTTTTGAAAATTTCACTTTTTTGTGAAAATATCCACTAAATGAGGGAATAATATGTGTGAGGGTACCCCAGGAGAGTTCCAAATGTGTGTGGGTAGAATATATATCCCACGGGGGTAAAATTGAAAAAAGTTGAAAACATTTTTTTTTTGGACTTAGTCATTTTTCCGGCGTTTATCAGACTTTCAGATAGGGGAAATGTCAGTGAGCGTTCCGATTTCAGTTCCAGAGCGATTCGCCCAATGTGTCCTTGATATTAAGTCGTTTTCAGCCAATTTTCTGGATTTTTGAAAATTTCACTTTTTTTGTGAAAATATCCACTAAATGAGGGAATAATATGTGTGAGGGTACCCCAGGAGAGTTCCAAATGTGTGTGGGTAGAATATATATCCCACGGGGGTAAAATTGAAAAAAGTTGAAAACATTTTTTTTTTGGACTTAGTCATTTTTCCGGCGTTTATCAGACTTTCAGATAGGGGAAATGTCAGTGAGCGTTCCGATTTCAGTTCCAGAGCAATTCGCCCAATGAGTCCTTGATATTTAGTCGTTTTCAGCCAATTTTCTGAATTTTTGAAAATTTCACTTTTTTGTGAAAATATCCACTAAATGAGGGAATAATATGTGTGAGGGTACCCCAGGAGAGTTCCAAATGTGTGTGGGTACAATATATATCCCACAGGGTTATTGAAAAAAGTTGAATAAAATCTTTTTTTTGTACTTAGTAATTTTTCCGGCGTTTATCAGACTTTCAGATACGGGAAATGTCAGTGAGCGTTCCGATTTCAGTTCCAGAGCGATTCGCCCAATGAGTCCTTGATATTTAGTCATTTTCAGCCAATTTTCTGGATCTTTGAAAATTTCACTTTTTTGTGAAAATAACCACTAAATGAGGGAATAATATGTGTGAGGGTACCCCAGGAGAGTTCCAAATGTGTGTGGGTAGAATATATATCCCACGGGGGTAAAAGTTAAAAAAGTTTAAAAAATTTTTTTTTTGGACTCAGTCATTTTTCCGGCGTTTTTCAGACTTTCAGAAAGAGGAAATGTCAGTGAGCGTTCCGATTTCAGTTCCAGAGCGATTCTCCCAATGAGTCCTTGATATTTAGTCGTTTTCAGCCAATTTTCTGGATTTTTGAAAATTTCACTTTTTTTGTGAAAATATCCACTAAATGAGGGAATAATATGTGTGAGGGTACCCCAGGAGAGTTCCAAATGTGTGTGGGTAGAATATATATCCCACTGGGGTAAAATTGAAAAAAGTTGAAAACATTTTTTTTTTGGACTTAGTCATTTTTCCGACATTTATCAGACTTTCAGATAGGGGAAATGTCAGTGAGCGTTCCGATTTCAGTTCCAGAGTAATTCGCCCAATGACTCCTTGATATTTAGTCGTTTTCAGCCAATTTTCTGGATTTTTGAAAATTTTACTTTTTTGTGAAAATAACCACTAAATGAGGGAATAATATGTGTGAGGGTACCCCAGGAGAGTTCCAAATGTGTGTGGGTAGAATATATATCCCACGGGGGTAAAATTTAAAAAAGTTAAAAAAAATTTTTTTTTGGACTTAGTCATTTTTCCGGCGTTTATCAGACTTTCAGACAGGGGAAATGTCAGTGAGCGTTCCGATTTCAGTTCCAGAGCGATTCGCCCAATGAGTCCTTGATATTTCGTCGTTTTCAGGCAATTTTCTGAATTTTTGAAAATTTCACTTTTTTGTGAAAATATCCACTAAATGAGGGAATAATATGTGTGAGGGTACCCCAGGAGAGTTCCAAATGTGTGTGGGTAGAATATATATCCCACGGGGGTAAAATTGAAAAAAGTTGAAAACATTTTTTTTTTGCATTTAGTCATTTTTCCGGCGTTTATCAGACTTTCAGATAGGGGAAATGTCAGTGAGCTTTCCGATTTCAGTTCCAGAGCGATTCGCCCAATGAGTCCTTGATATTTAGTCGTTTTCAGCCAATTTTCTGGATTTTTGAAAATTTCACTTTTTTTGTGAAAACATCCACTAAATGAGGGAATAATATGTGTGAGGGTACCCCAGGAGAGTTCCAAATGTGTGTGGGTAGAATATATATCCCACGGGGGTAAAATTGAAAAAAGTTGAAAACATTTTTTTTTTGGACTTAGTCATTTTTCCGGCTTTTATCAGACTTTCAGATAGGGGAAATGTCAGTGAGCGTTCCGATTTCAGTTCCAGAGCGATTCGCCCAATGAGTCCTTGATATTTAGTCATTTTCAGCCAATTTTCTGGATTTTTGAAAATTTCCCTTTTTTGTGAAAATATCCACTAAATGAGGGAATAATATGTGTGAGGGTACCCCAGGAGAGTTCCAAATGTGTGTGGGTAGAATATATATCCCACGGGAGTAAAATTGAAATAAGTTGAAAACTTTTTTTTTTGGACTTAAGTCATTTTTCCGGCGTTTATCAGACTTTCAGATAGGGGAAATGTCAGTGAGCGTTCCGATTTCAGTTCCAGAGTGATTCGGCGGATGAGTCCTTGATATTTCGTCGTTTTCAGGCAATTTTCTGAATTTTTGAAAATTTCACTTTTTTGTGAAAATATCCACTAAATGAGGGAATAATATGTGTGAGGGTACCCCAGGAGAGTTCCAAATGTGTGTGGGTAGAATATATATCCCACGGGGGTAAAATTGAAAAAAGTTGAAAACATTTTTTTTTTGGACTTAGTCATTTTTCCGGCGTTTATCAGACTTTCAGATAGGGGAAATGTCAGTGAGCGTTCCGATTTCAGTTCCAGAGCGATTCGCCCAATGTGTCCTTGATATTAAGTCGTTTTCAGCCAATTTTCTGGATTTTTGAAAATTTCACTTTTTTTGTGAAAATATCCACTAAATGAGGGAATAATATGTGTGAGGGTACCCCAGGAGAGTTCCAAATGTGTGTGGGTAGAATATATATCCCACGGGGGTAAAATTGAAAAAAGTTGAAAACATTTTTTTTTTGGACTTAGTCATTTTTCCGGCGTTTATCAGACTTTCAGATAGGGGAAATGTCAGTGAGCGTTCCGATTTCAGTTCCAGAGCAATTCGCCCAATGAGTCCTTGATATTTAGTCGTTTTCAGCCAATTTTCTGGATTTTTGAAAATTTCACTTTTTTTTGAAAATAACCACTAAATGAGGGAATAATATGTGTGAGGGTACCCCAGGAGAGTTCCAGATGTGTGTGGGTAGAATATATATCCCACTGGGGTAAAATTGAAAAAAGTTGAAAACATTTTTTTTTTGGACTTAGTCATTTTTCCGACATTTATCAGACTTTCAGATAGGGGAAATGTCAGTGAGCGTTCCGATTTCAGTTCCAGAGTAATTCGCCCAATGACTCCTTGATATTTAGTCGTTTTCAGCCAATTTTCTGGATTTTTGAAAATTTTACTTTTTTGTGAAAATAACCACTAAATGAGGGAATAATATGTGTGAGGGTACCCCAGGAGAGTTCCAAATGTGTGTGGGTAGAATATATATCCCACGGGGGTAAAATTGAAAAAAGTTGAAAACATTTTTTTTTTGGACTTAGTCATTTTTCCGGCGTTTATCAGACTTTCAGATAGGGGAAATGTCAGTGAGCGTTCCGATTTCAGTTCCAGAGCAATTCGCCCAATGAGTCCTTGATATTTAGTCGTTTTCAGCCAATTTTCTGGATTTTTGAAAATTTCACTTTTTTTTGAAAATAACCACTAAATGAGGGAATAATATGTGTGAGGGTACCCCAGGAGAGTTCCAGATGTGTGTGGGTAGAATATATATCCCACGGGGGTAAAATTGAAAAAAGTTGAAAACATTTTTTTTTGGGACTTAGTCATTTTTCCGGCGTTTATCAGACTTTCAGATAGGGGAAATGTCAGTGAGCGTTCCGATTTCAGTTCCAGAGCGATTCGCCCAATGAGTCCTTGATATTTAGTCGTTTTCAGCCAATTTTCTGGATTTTTGAAAATTTCACTTTTTTGTGAAAATATCCACTAAATGAGGGAATAATATGTGTGAGGGTACCCCAGGAGAGTTCCAAATGTGTGTGGGTAGAATATATATCCCACGGTGGTAAAATTGAAAAAAGTTGAAAACATTTTTTTTTTGGACTTAGTCATTTTTCCGGCGTTTATCAGACTTTCAGATAGGGGAAATGTCAGTGAGCGTTCCGATTTCAGTTCCAGAGCGATTCTCCCAATGAGTCCTTGATATGTAGTAGTTTTCAGCCAATTTTCTGGATTTTTGAAAATTTCACTTTTTTGTGAAAATATCCACTAAATGAGGGAATAATATGTGTGAGGGTACCCCAGGAGAGTTACAAATGTGTGTGGGTAGAATATATATACCACAGGGTTATTGAAAAAAGTTGAAAACATTTTTTTTTTGGACTTAGTCATTTTTCCGGCGTTTATCAGACTTTCAGATAGGGGAAATGTCAGTGAGCGTTCCGATTTCAGTTCCAGAGCGATTCGCCCCATGAGTCCTTGATATTTAGTCGTTTTCAGCCAATTTTCTGGATTTTTGAAAATTTCACTTTTTTTGTGAAAATATCCACTAAATGAGGGAATAATATCTGTGAGGGTACCCCAGTAGAGTTCCAAATGTGTGTGGGTAGAATATATATCCCATGTGGGTAAAATTGAAAAAAGTTGAAAAAATATTTTTTTTGGACTTAAGTCATTTTTTCGGCGTTTATCAGACTTTCAGATAGGGGAAATGTCAGTGAGCGTTCCGATTTCAGTTCCAGAGCGATTCGCCCAATGAGTCCTTGATGTTTGGTCGTTTTCAGGCAATTTTCTGAATTTTTGAAAATTTCACTTTTTTGTGAAAATATCCACTAAATGAGGGAATAATATGTGTGAGGGTACCCCAGGAGAGTTCCAAATGTGTGTGGGTAGAATATATATCCCACGGGGGTAAAATTGAAAAAAGTTGAAAATATATTTTTTTTGGACTTAGTCATTTTTCCGGCGCTTATCAGACTTTCAGATAGGGGAAATGTCAGTGAGCGTTCCGATTTTAGTTCCAGAGCGATTCGCCCAATGAGTCCTTGATATTTCGTCGTTTTCAGGCAATTTTCTGAATTTTTGAAAATTTCACTTTTTTCTGAAAATATCCACTAAATGAGGGAATAATATGTGTGAGGGTACCCCAGGAGAGTTCCAAATGTGTGTGGGTAGAATATTTATCCTACGGGGGTAAAATTGAAAAAAGTTGAAAATATATTTTTTTTGGACTTAGTCATTTTTCCGGCGCTTATCAGACTTTCAGATAGGGGAAATGTCAGTGAGCGTTCCGATTTTAGTTCCAGAGCGATTCGCCCAATAAGTCCTTGATATTTGGTCGTTTTCAGGCAATTTTCTGAATTTTTGAAAATTTCACTTTTTTCTGAAAATATCCACTAAATGAGGGAATAATATGTGTGAGGGTACCCCAGGAGAGTTCCAAATGTGTGTGGGTAGAATATATATCCCACGGGGGTAAAATTGAAAAAAGTTGAAAACATTTTTTTTTGGACTTAAGTCATTTTTTTGGCGTTTATCCGACTTTCAGATAGGGGAAATGTCAGTGAGCGTTCCGATTTCAGTTCCAGAGTGATTGGCCAAATGAGTCCTTGATATTTCGTTGTTTTCAGGCAATTTTCTGAATTTTTGAAAATTTCACTTTTTTGTGAAAATATCCACTAAATGAGGGAATAATATGTGTGAGGGTACCCCAGGAGAGTTCCAAATGTGTGTTGGTAGAATATATATCCCATGGGAGTAAAATTGAAAAAAGTTGAAAAGATTTTTTTTTTGGACTTAGACATTTTTCCGGCGTTTATCAGGTTTTCAGATAGGGGAAATGTCAGTGAGCGTTCCGATTTCAGTTCAAGAGCGATTCGGCGGATGAGTCCCTGATATTTCGTCGTTTTCAGAAAGTTTTCTGAATTTTTGAAAATGTCACTTTTTTGTGAAAATATCCACTAAATGAGGGAATAATATGTGTGAGGGTACCCCAGGAGAGTTCCAAATGTGTGTGGGTAGAATATATATCCCATGGGGGTAAAATTGAAAAAAGTTGAAAAAAATTTTTTTTTGGACTTAGTCATTTTTCCGGCGTTTATCACACTTTCAGATAGGGGAAATGTCAGTGAGCGTTCCGATTTTAGTTCCAGAGCGATTCGCCCAATGAGTCCTTGATATTTCGTCGTTTTCAGGCAATTTTCTGAATTTTTGAAAATTTCACTTTTTTCTGAAAATATCCACTAAATGAGGGAATAATATGTGTGAGGGTACCCCAGGAGAGTTCCAAATGTGTGTGGGTAGAATATTTATCCTACGGGGGTAAAATTGAAAAAAGTTGAAAATATATTTTTTTTGGACTTAGTCATTTTTCCGGCGCTTATCAGACTTTCAGATAGGGGAAATGTCAGTGAGCGTTCCGATTTTAGTTCCAGAGCGATTCGCCCAATAAGTCCTTGATATTTGGTCGTTTTCAGGCAATTTTCTGAATTTTTGAAAATTTCACTTTTTTCTGAAAATATCCACTAAATGAGGGAATAATATGTGTGAGGGTACCCCAGGAGAGTTCCAAATGTGTGTGGGTAGAATATATATCCCACGGGGGTAAAATTGAAAAAAGTTGAAAACATTTTTTTTTGGACTTAAGTCATTTTTTTGGCGTTTATCCGACTTTCAGATAGGGGAAATGTCAGTGAGCGTTCCGATTTCAGTTCCAGAGTGATTCGCCAAATGAGTCCTTGATATTTCGTTGTTTTCAGGCAATTTTCTGAATTTTTGAAAATTTCACTTTTTTGTGAAAATATCCACTAAATGAGGGAATAATATGTGTGAGGGTACCCCAGGAGAGTTCCAAATGTGTGTTGGTAGAATATATATCCCATGGGAGTAAAATTGAAAAAAGTTGAAAAGATTTTTTTTTTGGACTTAGACATTTTTCCGGCGTTTATCAGGTTTTCAGATAGGGGAAATGTCAGTGAGCGTTCCGATTTCAGTTCAAGAGCGATTCGGCGGATGAGTCCCTGATATTTCGTCGTTTTCAGAAAGTTTTCTGAATTTTTGAAAATGTCACTTTTTTGTGAAAATATCCACTAAATGAGGGAATAATATGTGTGAGGGTACCCCAGGAGAGTTCCAAATGTGTGTGGGTAGAATATATATCCCATGGGGGTAAAATTGAAAAAAGTTGAAAAAAATTTTTTTTTGGACTTAGTCATTTTTCCGGCGTTTATCACACTTTCAGATAGGGGAAATGTCAGTGAGCGTTCCGATTTCAGTTCCAGAGCGATTCGCCCAATGAGTCCTTGATATTTAGTCATTTTCAGCCAATTTTCTGGATTTTTGAAAATCTCACTTTTTTGTGAAAATATCCACTAATTGAGGGAATAATATGTGTGAGGGTACCCCAGGAGAGTTCCAAATGTGTGTGGGTAGAATATATATCCCACGGGTGTAAAATTGAAAAAAGTTGAAAAATTATTTTTTTTGGACTTAGTCATTTTTCCGGCGATTATCAGACTTTCAGATAGGGGAAATGTCAGTGAGTGTTCCGATTTCAGTTCCAGAGTGATTCGCCCAATGAGTCCTTGATATTTAGTCATTTTCAGCCAATTTTCTGGAGTTTTGAAAATCTCACTTTTTTGTGAAAATATCCACTAAATGAGGGAATAATATGTGTGAGGGTACCCCAGGAGAGTTCCAAATGTGTGTGGATAGAATATATATCCCACGGGGGTAAAATTGAAAAAAGTTGAAAACATTTTTTTTTGGACTTAAGTCATTTTTTTGGCGTTTATCCGACTTTCAGATAGGGGAAATGTCAGTGAGCGTTCCGATTTCAGTTCCAGAGCGATTCGCCAAATGAGTCCTTGATAATTCGTTGTTTTCAGGCAATTTTCTGAATTTTTTAAAATTTCACTTTTTTGTGAAAATATCCACTAAATGAGGGAATAATATGTGTGAGGGTACCCCAGGAGAGTTCCAAATGTGTGTGGGTAGAATATATATCCCACGGGGGTAAAATTGAAAAAAGTTGAGAAAAATTTTTTTTTTGGACTTAAGTCATTTTTTCGGCGTTTATCAGACTTTCAGATAGGGGAAATGTCAGTGAGCGTTCCAATTTCAGTTCCAGAGCGATTCACCCAATGAGTCCTTGATATTTCGTCGTTTTCAGGCAATTTTCTGAATTTTTGAAAATTTCACTTTTTTGTGAAAATATCCACTAAATGAGGGAATAATATGTGTGAGGGTACCCCAGGAGAGTTCCAAATGTGTGTGGGTAGAATATATATCCCACGGGAGTAAAATTGAAAAAAGTTGAAAATATTTTTTTTTTGGACTTAGACATTTTTCCAGCGTTTATCAGGTTTTCAGATAGGGGAAATGTCAGTGAGCGTTCCGATTTCAGTTCAAGAGCGATTCGGCGGATGAGTCCCTGATATTTCGTCATTTTCAGCCAATTTTCTGGATTTTTGAAAATCTCACTTTTTTGTGAAAATATCCACTAATTGAGGGAATAATATGTGTGAGGGTACCCCAGGAGAGTTCGAAATGTGTGTGGGTAGAATATATATCCCACGGAGGTAAAATTGAAAAAAGTTGAAAAAATTATTTTTTTGGACTTAGTCATTTTTCCGGCGTTTATCAGGTTTTCAGATAGGGGAAATGTCAGTGAGCGTTCCGATTTCAGTTCCAGAGCGTTTCGCCCAATGAGTCCTTGATATTTAGTCATTTTCAGCCAATTTTCTGGATTTTTGAAAATCTCACTTTTTTGTGAAAATATCCACTAATTGAGGGAATAATATGTGTGAGGGTACCCCAGGAGAGTTCCAAATGTGTGTGGGTAGAATATATATCCCACGGGTGTAAAATTGAAAAAAGTTGAAAAATTTTTTTTTTTAGACTTCGTCATTTTTCCGGCGATTATCAGACTTTCAGATAGGGGAAATGTCAGTGAGCGTTCCGATTTCAGTTCCAGAGCGATTCGCCCAATGAGTCCTTGATATTTCGTCGTTTTCAGGCAATTTTCTGAATTTTTGAAAATTTCACTTTTTTGTGAAAATATCCACTAAATGAGGGAATAATATGTGTGAGGGTACCCCAGGAGAGTTCCAAATGTGTGTGGGTAGAATATATATCCCACGGGGGTAAAATTGAAAAAAGTTGAAAAAATTTTGGGGGGCATTTAGTCATTTTTCCGGCGTTTATCAGACTTTCAGATAGGGCAAATGTCAGTGAGCATTCCGATTTCAGTTCCAGAGCGATTCACACAATGAGTCCTTGATATGTAGTAGTTTTCAGCCAATTTTCTGGATTTTTGAAAATTTCACTTTTTTGTGAAAATATCCACTAAATGAGGGAATAATATGTGTGAGGGTACCCCAGGAGAGTTCCAAATGTGTGTGGGTAGAATATGTATCCCAAGGGGGTAAAATTGAAAAAAGTTAAAAAAAAAATTTTTTTTGTGCTTAGTCATTTTTCCGGCGTCTATCAGACTTTCAGATAGGGGAAATGTCAGTGAGCGTTCCAATTTCAGTTCCAGAGCGATTCGCCCAATGAGTCCTTGATATTTCATCGTTTTCAGGCAATTTTCTGAATTTTTCAAAATTTCACTTTTTTGTGAAAATATTCACTAAATGAGGGAATAATATGTGTGAGGGTACCCCAGGAGAGTTCCAAATTTGTGTCGGTAGAATATATTATCCCACAGGGTTAAAATTTAAAAAAGTTTAAAAAAAATTTTTTTTGTACTTAGTCATTTTTCCGGCGTCTATCAGACTTTCAGATAGGGGAAATGTCTGTGAGCGTTCCGATTTCAGTTCCAGAGCGATTCGCCCAATGAGTCCTTGATATTTCGTCGTTTTCAGGCAATTTTCTGAATTTTTGAAAATTTCACTTATTTGTGAAACTATCCACTAAATGAGGGAATAATATGTGTGAGGGTACCCCAGGAGAGTTCCAAATGTGTGTGGGTAGAATATATATCCCACAGGGTTAAAATTGAAAAAAGTTGAAAAAAATTTTTTTTTTGGACTTAGTCATTTTTCCGGCGTCTATCAGACTTTCAGATAGGGGAAATGTCAGTGAGCATTCCGATTTCAGTTCCAGAGCGATTCGGCGGATGAGTCCTTGATATTTCGTCGTTTTCAGTCAATTTTCTGGATTTTTGAAAATTTCACTTTTTTGTGAAAATATCCACTAAATGAGGGAATAATATGTGTGAGGGTACCCCAGGAGAGTTCCAAATGGGTGTGGGTAGAAGATATATCCCAAGTGGCTAAAATTGAAAAAAGTTGAAAAAATGTTATTTTTGGACTTAGTCTTTTTTCCGGCGTTTATCAGACTTTCAGATAGGGCAATTGTCAGTGAGCGTTCCGATTTCAGTTCCAGAGCAATTCGCCCAATGAGTCCTTGATATTTAGTCGTTTTCAGCCAATTTTCTGGATTTTTGAAAATTTCACTTTTTTGTGAAAATATCCACTAAATGAGCGAATAATATGTGTGAGGGTACCCCAGGAGTGTTCCAAATGTGTGTGGGTAGAATATATATCCCACGGGGGTAAAATTGAAACATGTTGAAAAAATTTTTTTTTGGACTTAAGTCTTTTTTTCGGCGTTTATCAGACTTTCAGATAGGGGAAATGTCAGTGAGCGTTCCGATTTCAGTTCCAGAGCGATTCGCCCAATGAGTCCTTGATATTTCGTCGTTTTCAGGCAATTTTCTGAATTTTTGAAAATTTCACTTTTTTGTGAAAATCTCCACTAAATGAGGGAATAATATGTGTGAAGGTACCCCAGGAGAGTTCCAAATGTGTGTGGGTAGAATATATATCCCACAGGGTTAAAATTTAAAAAAGTTTAAAAAAATTTTTTTTTGTACTTAGTCATTTTTCCGGCGTCTATCAGACTTTCAGATAGGGGAAATGTCAGTGAGCGTTCCGATTTCAGTTCCAGAGCGATTCGGCGGATGAGTCCTTGATATTTCGTCGTTTTCAGGAAATTTTCAGAATTTTTGAAAATTTCACTTTTTTGTGAAAATATTCACTAAATGAGGGAATAATATGTGTGAGGGTACCCCAGGAAAGTTCCAAATGTGTGTGGGTGGAATATATATCCCACAGGGTTAAAATTGAAAAAAGTTGAAAAAAATTTTTGTTTTGTACTTAGTCATTTTTCCGGCGTTTATCAGACTTTCAGATAGGGGAAATGTCAGTGAGCGTTCCGATTTCAGTTCCAGAGCAATTCGCCCAATGAGTCCTTGATATTTCGTCGTTTTCAGTCAATTTTCTGGATTTTTGAAAATGTCACTTTTTTGTGAAAATATGCTCTAAATGAGGGAATAATATGTGTGAGGGTACCCCAGGAGAGTTCCAAATGTGTGTGGGTAGAATATATATCCCACGGGGGTAAAATTGAAAAAAGTTGAAAAAATTTTTTTTTGGACTTAGTCTTTTTTCCGGCGTTTATCAGACTTTCCGATAGGGCAAATGTCAGTGAGCATTCCGATTTCAGTTCCAGAGCAATTTGCCCAATGAGTCCTTGATATTTAGTCGTTTTCAGCCAACTTTCTGGATTTTTGAAAATTTCACTTTTTTGTGAAAATATCCACTAAATGAGGGAATAATATGTGTGAGGGTACCCCAGGAGAGTTCCAAATGTGTGTGGGTAGAATATATATCCCACAGGGTTAAAATTGAAAAAAGTTTAAAAAATTTTTTTTTTGTACTTAGTCATTTTTCCGGCGTTTATCAGACTTTCAGATAGGGGAAATGTCAGTGAGTGTTCCAACTTCAGTTCCAGAGCGATTCGCCCAATGAGTGATTGATATTTCTTCGTTTTCAGTCAATTTTCAGGATTTTTGAAAATTTCACTTTTTTGTGAAAATATTAACTAAATGAGGGAATAATATGTGTGAGGGTACCTCGGGAGAGTTCCAAATGTGTGTGGGTAGAATATATATCCCACAGGGTTAAAATTGAAAAAAGTAAAAAAAATTTTTTTTTTTTTGTACTTAGTCATTTTTCCGGCGTTTATCAGACTTTCAGATAGGGGAAATGTCAGTGAGCGTTCCGATTTCAGTTCCAGAGCGATTCGGCGGATGAGTCCTTGATATGTCGTCGTTTTCTGTCAATTTTCAGAATTTTTGAAAATTTCACTTTTTTGTGAAAATATCCACTAAATGAGGGAATAATATGTGTGAGGGTACCCCAGGAGAGTTCCAAATGTGTGTGGGTAGAATATATATCCCACGGGGGTAAAATTTAAAAAAGTTGAACATTTTTTTTTTTTGTACTTAGTCATTTTTCCGGCGTTTATCAGACTTTCAGATAGGGGAAATGTCAGTGAGCGTTCCGATTTCAGTTCCAGGGTGATTCTCCCAACGAGTCCTTGATATTTCATCGTTTTCAGGCAATTTTCCGAATTTTTGAAAATTTCACTTTTTTGTGAAAATATCCACTAAATGAGGGAATAATATGTGTGAGGGTACCCCAGGAGAGTTAAAAATGTGTGTGGGTAGAATATATATCCCACAGGGTTAAAATTGAAAAAAGTTAAAAAAATCTTTTTTTTTGTACTTAGTCATTTTTCCGGCGTTTATCAGACTTTCAGATAGGGCAAATGTCAGTGATCGTTCCGATTTCAGTTCCAGAGCGATTCGCCCAATGAGTCCTTAATATTTCGTCGTTTTCAGTCAATTTTCAGAATTTTTGAAAATTTCACTTTTTTGTGAAAATATTAACTAAATGAGGGAATAATATGTGTGAGGGTACCTCGGGAGAGTTCCAAATGTGTATGGGTAGAATATATATCCCACAGGGTTAAAATTGAAAAAAGTAAAAAAAATTTTTTTTTTTGTACTTAGTCATTTTTCCGGCGTTTATCAGACTTTCAGATAGGGCAAATGTCAGTGATCGTTCCGATTTCAGTTCCAGAGTGATTCGCCCAATGAGTCCTTGATATTTCGTCGTTTTCAGTCAATTTTCAGAATTTTTGAAAATGTCACTTTTTTGTGAAAATATCCACTAAATGAGGGAATAATATGTGTGAGGGTACCCCAGGAGAGTTCCAAATGTGTGTGGGTAGAATATATATCCCACGGGGGTAAAATTGAAAAAAGTTGAAAACATTTTTTTTTTGGACTTAGTCATTTTTCCGGCGTTTATCAGACTTTCAGATAGGGCAAATGTCAGTGATCGTTCCGATTTCAGTTCCAGAGCGATTCGCCCAATGAGTCCTTGATATTTCGTCGTTTTCAGGCAATTTTCTGAATTTTTGAAAATTTCACTTTTTTGTGAAAATATCCACTAAATGAGGGAATATTATGTGTGAGGGTACCCCAGGAGAGTTCCAAATGTGTGTGGGTAGAATATATATCCCACAGGGTTAAAATTGAAAAAAGTTGAAAAATTTTTTTTTTTTTGTACTTAGTCATTTTTCCGGCGTTTATCAGACTTTCAGATAGGGGAAATGTCAGTGAGCGTTCCGATTTCAGTTCCAGAGCAATTCGCCCAATGAGTCCTTGATATTTAGTCGTTTTCAGCCAATTTTCTGGATTTTTGAAAATTTCACTTTTTTGTGAAAATATCCACTAAATGAGTGAATAATATGTGTGAGGGTACCCCAGGAGAGTTCCAAATGTGTGTGGGTAGAATATATATCCCACGGGGGTAAAATTGAAAAAAGTTGAAAAAATTTTTTTTTGGACTTAAGTCTTTTTTTCGGCGTTTATCAGACTTTCAGATAGGGGAAATGTCAGTGAGCGTTCCGATTTCAGTTCCAGAGCGATTCGCCCAATGAGTCCTTGATATTTCGTCGTTTTCAGGCAATTTTCTGAATTTTTGAAAATTTCACTTTTTTGTGAAAATCTCCACTAAATGAGGGAATAATATGTGTGAAGGTACCCTAGGAGAGTTCCAAATGTGTGTGGGTAGAATATATATCCCACGGGGGTAAAATTGAAAAAAGTTGAAAAAATTTTTTTTTGGACTTAAGTCTTTTTTTCGGCGTTTATCAGACTTTCAGATAGGGGAAATGTCAGTGAGCGTTCCAATTTCAGTTCCAGAGCGATTCGCCCAATGAGTCCTTGATATTTCATTGTTTTCAGGCAATTTTCTGAATTTTTCAAAATTTCACTTTTTTGTGAAAATATTCACTAAATGAGGGAATAATATGTGTGAGGGTACCCCAGGAGAGTTCCAAATTTGTGTCGGTAGAATATATTATCCCACAGGGTTAAAATTTAATAAAGTTTAAAAAAATTTTTTTTTGTACTTAGTCATTTTTCCGGCGTTTATCAGACTTTCAGATAGGGGAAATGTCAGTGAGCGTTCCGATTTCAGTTCCAGAGCGATTCGTCCAATGAGTCCTTGATATTTCGTCGTTTTCAGTCAATTTTCAGAATTTTTGAAAATTTCACTTTTTTGTGAAAATATTAACTAAATGAGGGAATAATATGTGTGAGGGTACCTCGGGAGAGTTCCAAATGTGTGTGGGTAGAATATATATCCCACAGGGTTAAAATTGAAAAAAGTTAAAAAAATTTTTTTTTGTACTTAGTCATTTTTCCGGCGTTTATCAGACTTTCAGATAGGGGAAATGTCAGTGAGCGTTCCGATTTCAGTTCCAGAGCGATTCGCCCAATGAGTCCTTGATATTTCGTCGTTTTCAGTCAATTTTCAGAATTTTTGAAAATTTCACTTTTTTGTGAAAATATCCACTAAATGAGGGAATAATATGTGTGAGGGTACCCCAGGAGAGTTCCAAATGTGTGTGGGTAGAATATATATCCCACGGGGGTAAAATTGAAAAAAGTTGAAAAAATATTTTTTTTGGACTTAGTCATTTTTCCGGCGTTTATCAGACTTTCAGATAGGGGAAATGTCAGTGAGCGTTCCGATTTCAGTTCTGGAGCGATTCGCCCAATGAGTCCTTGATATTTCGTCGGTTTCAGTCAATTTTCAGAATTTTTGAAAATTTTACTTTTTTGTGAAAATATCCACTAAATGAGGGAATAATATGTGTGAGGGTACCCCAGGAGAGTTCCAAATGTGTGTGGGTAGAATATATATCCCACAGGGTTAAAATTGAAAAAAGTTAAAAAATTTTTCTTTTGTACTTAGTCATTTTTCCGGCGTTTATCAGACTTTCAGATAGGGGAAATGTCAGTGAGCGTTCCGATTTCAGTTCCAGAGCGATTCGTCCAATGAGTCCTTGATATTTCTTCGTTTTCAGTCAATTTTCAGAATTTTTGAAAATTTCACTTTTTTGTGAAAATATCCACTAAATGAGGGAATAATATGTGTGAGGGTACCCCAGGAGAGTTCCAAATGTGTGTGGGTAGAATATATATCCCACGGGGGTAAAATTGAAAAAAGTTGAAAAAAATTTTTTTTTGGACTTAGTCTTTTTTCCGGCGTTTATCAGACTTTCAGATAGGGCAAATGTCAGTGAGCGTTCCGATTTCAGTTCCAGAGCAATTCGCCCAATGATTCCTTGATATTTAGTCGTTTTCAGCCAATTTTCTGGATTTTTGAAAATTTCACTTTTTTGTGAAAATATCCACTAAATGAGGGAATAATATGTGTGAGGGTACCTCGGGAGAGTTCCAAATGTGTGTGGGTAGAATATATATCC
The DNA here is from genome assembly GCF_046119375.1 of Phyllobates terribilis. NCBI lineage: Eukaryota > Metazoa > Chordata > Amphibia > Anura > Dendrobatidae > Phyllobates > Phyllobates terribilis. The sequence goes on along the minus strand of NW_027362775.1, from coordinate 13,233,013 downwards.
CACAGGGTTAAAATTGAAAAAAGTAAAAAAAAATTTTTTTTTGTACTTAGTCATTTTTCCGGCGTTTATCAGACTTTCAGATAGGGCAAATGTCAGTGAGCGTTCCGATTTCAGTTCCAGAGCAATTCGCCCAATGAGTCCTTGATATTTAGTCGCTTTCAGCCAATTTTCTGGATTTTTGAAAATTTCACTTTTTTGTGAAAATATCCACTAAATGAGGGAATAATATGTGTGAGGGTACCCCAGGAGAGTTCCAAATGTGTGTGGGTAGAATATATATCCCACGGGGGTAAAATTGAAAAAAGTTGAAAAAATTTTTTTTTGGACTTAAGTCTTTTTTTCGGCGTTTATCAGACTTTCAGATAGGGGAAATGTCAGTGAGCATTCCGATTTCAGTTCCAGAGCGATTCGTCCAATGAGTCCTTGATATTTCTTCGGTTTCAGTCAATTTTCAGAATTTTTGAAAATTTTACTTTTTTGTGAAAATATCCACTAAATGAGGGAATAATATGTGTGAGGGTACCCCAGGAGAGTTCCAAATGTGTGTGGGTAGAATATATATCCCACAGGGTTAAAATTGAAAAAAGTTTAAAAATTTTTCTTTTGTACTTAGTCATTTTTCCGGCGTTTATCAGACTTTCAGATAGGGGAAATGTCAGTGAGCGTTCCGATTTCAGTTCCAGAGCGATTCGTCCAATGAGTCCTTGATATTTCTTCGTTTTCAGTCAATTTTCAGAATTTTTGAAAATTTCACTTTTTTGTGAAAATATCCACTAAATGAGGGAATAATATGTGTGAGGGTACCCCAGGAGAGTTCCAAATGTGTGTGGGTAGAATATATATCCCACGGGGGTAAAATTGAAAAAAGTTGAAAAAAATTTTTTTTTGGACTTAGTCTTTTTTCCGGCGTTTATCAGACTTTCAGATAGGGCAAATGTCAGTGAGCGTTCCGATTTCAGTTCCAGAGCAATTCGCCCAATGTTTCCTTGATATTTAGTCGTTTTCAGCCAATTTTCTGGATTTTTGAAAATTTCACTTTTTTGTGAAAATATCCACTAAATGAGGGAATAATATGTGTGAGGGTACCTCGGGAGAGTTCCAAATGTGTGTGGGTAGAATATATATCCCACAGGGTTAAAATTGAAAAAAGTAAAAAAAAATTTTTTTTTGTACTTAGTCATTTTTCCGGCGTTTATCAGACTTTCAGATAGGGCAAATGTCAGTGAGCGTTCCGATTTCAGTTCCAGAGCAATTCGCCCAATGAGTCCTTGATATTTAGTCGCTTTCAGCCAATTTTCTGGATTTTTGAAAATTTCACTTTTTTGTGAAAATATCCACTAAATGAGGGAATAATATGTGTGAGGGTACCCCAGGAGAGTTCCAAATGTGTGTGGGTAGAATATATATCCCACGGGGGTAAAATTGAAAAAAGTTGAAAAAATTTTTTTTTGGACTTAAGTCATTTTTTCGGCGTTTATCAGACTTTCAGATAGGGGAAATGTCAGTGAGCATTCCGATTTCAGTTCTAGAGCGATTCGGTGGATGAGTCCTTGATATTTCGTCGTTTTCAGGAAATTTTCAGGATTTTTGAAAATGTTACTTTTTTGTGAAAATATTAACTAAATGAGGGAATAATATGTGTGAGGGTACCTCGGGAGAGTTCCAAAAGTGTGTGGGTAGAATATATATCCCACGGGGGTAAAATTGAAAAAAGTTTAAAAAAATTTTTTTTTGTACTTAGTCATTTTTCCGGCGTTTATCAGACTTTCAGATAGGGCAAATGTCAGTGAGTGTTCCGATTTCAGTTCCAGAGCGATTCGCCCAATGAGTCCTTGATATTTTGTCGTTTTCAGTCAATTTTTTTAATTTTTGAAAATTTCACTTTTTTGTGAAAATTTCAACTAAATGAGGGAATAATATGTGTGAGGGTACCTCGGGAGAGTTTCAAATGTGTGTGGGTAGAATATATATCCCACAGGGTTAAAATTGAAAAAAGTTAAAAAAATTTTTTTTTTGTACTTAGTCATTTTTCCGGCGTTTATCAGATTTTCAGATAGGGAAATGTCAGTGAGCGTTCCGATTTCAGTTCCAGAGCAATTCGCACAATAAATCCTTGATATTTCGTCGTTTTCAGTCAATTTTCAGAATTTTTGAAAATGTCACTTTTTTGTGAAAATATTAACTAAATGAGGGAATAATATGTGTGAGGGTACCCCAGGAGAGTTCCAAATGTGTGTGGGTAGAATATATATCCCACAGGGCTAAAATTGAAAAAAGTTTAAAAAATTTTTCTTTTGTACTTAGTCATTTTTCCGGCGTTTATCAGACTTTCAGATAGGGGAAATGTCAGTGAGCGTTCCGATTTCAGTTCCAGAGCGATTCGCCCAATGAGTCCTTGATATTTCTTCGTTTTCAGTCAATTTTCAGAATTTTTGAAAATTTCACTTTTTTGTGAAAATATCCACTAAATGAGGGAATAATATGTGTGAGGGTACCCCAGGAGAGTTCCAAATGTGTGTGGGTAGAATATATATCCCACGGGGGTAAAATTGAAAAAAGTTGAAAAAAATTTTTTTTTGGACTTAGTCATTTTTCCGGCGTTTATCAGACTTTCAGATAGGGGAAATGTCAGTGAGCGTTCCGATTTCAGTTCTGGAGCGATTCGCCCAATGAGTCCTTGATATTTCGTCGGTTTCAGTCAATTTTCAGAATTTTTGAAAATTTTACTTTTTTGTGAAAATATCCACTAAATGAGGGAATAATATGTGTGAGGGTACCCCAGGAGAGTTCCAAATGTGTGTGGGTAGAATATATATCCCACAGGGTTAAAATTGTAAAAAGTTTAAAAAAAATTTTTTTTGTACTTAGTCATTTTTCCGGCGTTTATCAGACTTTCAGATAGGGGAAATGTCAGTGAGCGTTCCGATTTCAGTTCCAGAGCGATTCGCCCAATGAGTCCTTGATATTTCTTCGTTTTCAGTCAATTTTCAGAATTTTTGAAAATTTCACTTTTTTGTGAAAATATCCTCTAAATGAGGGAATAATATGTGTGAGGGTACCCCAGGAGAGTTCCAAATGTGTGTGGGTAGAATATATATCCCACAAGGTTAAAATTGAAAAAAGTTTAAAAAATTTTTTTTTGTACTTAGTCATTTTTCCGGCGTTTATCAAAATTTCAGATAGGGGACATGTCAGTGAGCGTTCCGATTTCAGTTCCAGAGCGATTCGCCCAATGAGTCCTTGATATTTCGTCGTTTTCAGTCAATTTTCAGAATTTTTGAAAATTTCACTTTTTTGCGAAAATATTAACTAAATGAGGGAAAATATGTGTGAGGGTACCTCGGGAGAGTTCCAAATGTGTGTGGGTAGAATATATATCCCACAGGGTTAAAATGGAAAAAAGTTTAAAAATTTTTTTTTTGGACTTAGTCATTTTTCCGGCGTTTATCAGACTTTCAGATAGGGGAAATGTCAGTGAGCGTTCCGATTTCAGTTCCAGAGCGATTCACCAAATGAGTCCTTGATATTTTGTCGTTTTAAGGAAATTTTCAGAATTTTTGAAAATTTCACTTTTTTGTGAAAATATCCACTAAATGAGGGAATAATATGTGTGAGGGTACCCCAGGAGAGTTCCAAATGTGTGTGGGTAGAATATATATCCCACAGGGTTAAAATTGAAAAAAGTTGAAAAAAATTTTTTTTTGGACTTAATCTTTTTCCGGCGTTTATCAGACTTTCAGATAGGGCAAATGTCAGTGAGCGTTCCGATTTCAGTTCCAGAGCAATTCGCCCAATGTTTCCTTGATATTTAGTCGTTTTCAGTCAATTTTCTGGATTTTTGAAAATTTCACTTTTTTGTGAAAATATTCACTATATGAGGGAATAATATGTGTGAGGGTACCCCAGGAGAGTTCCAAATGTGTGTGGGTAGAATATATATCCCACAAGGTTAAAATTGAAAAAAGTTTAAAAATTTTTTTTTTGTACTTAGTCATTTTTACGGCGTTTATCAGACTTTCAGATAGGGGACATGTCAGTGAGCATTCCGATTTCAGTTCCAGAGCGATTCGCCCAATGAGTCCTTGATATTTCGTCGTTTTCAGTCAATTTTCAGAATTTTTGAAAATTTCACTTTTTTGTGAAAATATCCACTAAATGAGGGAATAATATGTGTGAGGGTACCCCAGGAGAGTTCCAAATGTGTGTGGGTAGAATATATATCCCACGGGGGTAAAATTGAAAAAAGTTGAAAAAAATTTTTTTTTGGACTTAGTCATTTTTCCGGCGTTTATCAGACTTTCAGATAGGGGAAATGTCAGTGAGCGTTCCGATTTCAGTTCCAGAGCGATTCGCCCAATGAGTCCTTGATATTTCGTCGGTTTCAGTCAATTTTCAGAATTTTTGAAAATTTTACTTTTTTGTGAAAATATCCACTAAATGAGGGAATAATATGTGTGAGGGTACCCCAGGAGAGTTCCAAATGTGTGTGGGTAGAATATATATCCCACAGGGTTAAAATTGTAAAAAGTTTAAAAAAATTTTTTTTTGTACTTAGTCATTTTCCCAGCGTTTATCAGAATTTCAGATAGGGGACATGTCAGTGAGCGTTCCGATTTCAGTTCCAGAGCGATTCGCCCAATGAGTCCTTGATATTTCGTCGTTTTCAGTCAATTTTCAGAATTTTTGAAAATTTCACTTTTTTGTGAAAATATCCACTAAATGAGGGAATAATATGTGTGAGGGTACCCCAGGAGAGTTCCAAATGTGTGTGGGTAGAATATATATCCCACAGGGTTAAAATTGAAAAAAGTTAAAAAAAAAAAATTTTTTTGTACTTAGTCATTTTTCCGGTGTTTATCAGACTTTCAGATAGGGCAAATGTCAGTGAGCGTTCCGATTTCAGTTCCAGAGCGATTCGCCCAATGAGTCCTTGATATTTCGTCGGTTTCAGTCAATTTTCAGAATTTTTGAAAATGTCACTTTTTTGTGAAAATATTAACTAAATGAGGGAATAATATGTGTGAGGGTACCCCAGGAGAGTTCCAAATGTGTGTGGGTAGAATATATATCCCACAAGGTTAAAATTGAAAAAAGTTTAAAAAATTTTTTTTTGGACTTAGTCATTTTTCCGGCTTTTATCAGACTTTCAGATAGGGGAAATGTCAGTGAGCGTTCCGATTTCAGTTCTGGAGCGATTCGCCCAATGAGTCCTTGATATTTCGTCGGTTTCAGTCAATTTTCAGAATTTTTGAAAATTTTACTTTTTTGTGAAAATATCCACTAAATGAGGGAATAATATGTGTGAGGGTACCCCAGGAGAGTTCCAAATGTGTGTGGGTAGAATATATATCCCACAAGGTTAAAATTGAAAAAAGTTTAAAAAAATTTTTTTTTGTACTTAGTCATTTTTCCGGCGTTTATCAGACTTTCAGATAGGGCAAATGTCAGTGAGTGTTCCGATTTCAGTTCCAGAGCGATTCGCCCAATGAGTCCTTGATATTTTGTCGTTTTCAGTCAATTTTTTTAATTTTTGAAAATTTCACTTTTTTGTGAAAATTTCAACTAAATGAGGGAATAATATGTGTGAGGGTACCTCGGGAGAGTTTCAAATGTGTGTGGGTAGAATATATATCCCACAGGGTTAAAATTGAAAAAAGTTAAAAAAATTTTTTTTTTGTACTTAGTCATTTTTCCGGCGTTTATCAGATTTTCAGATAGGGAAATGTCAGTGAGCGTTCCGATTTCAGTTCTGGAGCGATTCGCCCAATGAGTCCTTGATATTTCGTCGGTTTCAGTCAATTTTCAGAATTTTTGAAAATTTTACTTTTTTGTGAAAATATCCACTAAATGAGGGAATAATATGTGTGAGGGTACCCCAGGAGAGTTCCAAATGTGTGTGGGTAGAATATATATCCCACAGGGTTAAAATTGTAAAAAGTTTAAAAAAATTTTTTTTTGTACTTAGTCATTTTTCCGGCGTTTATCAGAATTTCAGATAGGGGACATGTCAGTGAGCGTTCCGATTTCAGTTCCAGAGCGATTCGCCCAATGAGTCCTTGATATTTCGTCGTTTTCAGTCAATTTTCAGAATTTTTGAAAATTTCACTTTTTTGTGAAAATATTAACTAAATGAGGGAATAATATGTGTGAGGGTACCTCGGGAGAGTTCCAAATGTGTGTGGGTAGAATATATATCCCACAGGGTTAAAATTGAAAAAAGTTAAAAAAATTTTTTTTTGTACTTAGTCATTTTTCCGGCGTTTATCAGACTTTCAGATAGGGGACATGTCAGTGAGCGTTCCGATTTCAGTTCCTGAGCGATTCGCCCAATGAGTCCATGATATTTCGTCGTTTTCAGTCAATTTTCAGAATTTTTGAAAATTTCACTTTTTTGTGAAAATATCCACTAAATGAGGGAATAATATGTGTGAGGGTACCCCAGGAGAGTTCCAAATGTGTGTGGGTAGAATATATATCCCACAGGGTTAAAATTGAAAAAAGTTAAAAAAAATTTTTTTTTTGTACTTAGTCATTTTTCCGGTGTTTATCAGACTTTCAGATAGGGCAAATGTCAGTGAGCGTTCCGATTTCAGTTCCAGAGCGATTCGCCCAATGAGTCCTTGATATTTCGTCGGTTTCAGTCAATTTTCAGAATTTTTGAAAATTTCACTTTTTTGTGAAAATATCCACTAAATGAGGGAATAATATGTGTGAGGGTACCCCAGGAGAGTTCCAAATGTGTGTGGGTAGAATACATATCCCACAAGGTTAAAATTGAAAAAAGTTAAAAACATTTTTTTTTGTACTTAGTCATTTTTCCGGCGTTCATCAAACTTTCAGATAAGGGAAATGTCAGTGAGCGTTCCGATTTCAGTTCCAGAGCGATTCACCAAATGAGTCCTTGATATTTTGTCGTTTTCAGGAAATTTTCAGAATTTTTGAAAATTTCACTTTTTTGTGAAAATATCCACTAAATGAGGGAATAATATGTGCGAGGGTACCCCAGGAGAGTTCCAAATGTGTGTGGGTAGAATATATATCCCACAGGGTTAAAATTGAAAAAAGTTTAAAAAATTTTTTGTTTGGACTTAGTCATTTTTCCGGCGTTTATCAGACTTTCAGATAGGGGAAATGTCAGTGAGCGTTCCGATTTCAGTTCTGGAGCGATTCGCCCAATGAGTCCTTGATATTTCGTCGGTTTCAGTCAATTTTCAGAATTTTTGAAAATTTTACTTTTTTGTGAAAATATCCACTAAATGAGGGAATAATATGTGTGAGGGTACCCCAGGAGAGTTCCAAATGTGTGTGGGTAGAATATATATCCCACAGGGTTAAAATTGTAAAAAGTTTAAAAAAATTTTTTTTTGTACTTAGTCATTTTTCCGGCGTTTATCAGAATTTCAGATAGGGGACATGTCAGTGAGCGTTCCGATTTCAGTTCCAGAGCGATTCGCCCAATGAGTCCTTGATATTTCGTCGTTTTCAGTCAATTTTCAGAATTTTTGAAAATTTCACTTTTTTGTGAAAATATTAACTAAATGAGGGAATAATATGTGTGAGGGTACCTCGGGAGAGTTCCAAATGTGTGTGGGTAGAATATATATCCCACAGGGTTAAAATTGAAAAAAGTTAAAAAAAAATTTTTTTGTACTTAGTCATTTTTCCGGCGTTTATCAGACTTTCAGATAGGGGACATGTCAGTGAGCGTTCCGATTTCAGTTCCTGAGCGATTCGCCCAATGAGTCCATGATATTTCGTCGTTTTCAGTCAATTTTCAGAATTTTTGAAAATTTCACTTTTTTTTGAAAATATCCACTAAATGAGGGAATAATATGTGTGAGGGTACCCCAGGAGAGTTCCAAATGTGTGTGGGTAGAATATATATCCCACAGGGTTAAAATTGAAAAAAGTTAAAAAAAATTTTTTTTTGTACTTAGTCATTTTTCCGGTGTTTATCAGACTTTCAGATAGGGCAAATGTCAGTGAGCGTTCCGATTTCAGTTCCAGAGCGATTCGCCCAATGAGTCCTTGATATTTCGTCGGTTTCAGTCAATTTTCAGAATTTTTGAAAATTTCACTTTTTTGTGAAAATATCCACTAAATGAGGGAATAATATGTGTGAGGGTACCCCAGGAGAGTTCCAAATGTGTGTGGGTAGAATATATATCCCACGGGGGTAAAATTGAAAAAATTTTAAAAATTTTTTTTTTGGACTTAGTCATTTTTCCGGCGTTTATCAGACTTTCAGATAGGGCAAATGTCAGTGAGCGTTCCGATTTCAGTTCCAGAGCGATTCGCCCAATGAGTCCTTGATATTTCGTCGTTTTCAGTCAATTTTCAGAATTTTTGAAAATGTCACTTTTTTGTGAAAATATTAACTAAATGAGGGAATAATATGTGTGAGGGTACCCCAGGAGAGTTCCAAATGTGTGTGGGTAGAATATATATCCCACGGGGGTAAAATTGAAAAAATTTAAAAAATTTTTTTTTTGGACTTAGTCATTTTTCCGGCGTTTATCAGACTTTCAGATAGGGCAAATGTCAGTGAGCGTTCCGATTTCAGTTCCAGAGCGATTCACCCAATGAGTCCTTGATATTTTGTCGTTTTCAGGAAATTTTCAGAATTTTTGAAAATTTCACTTTTTTGTGAAAATATCCACTAAATGAGGGAATAATATGTGTGAGGGTACCCCAGGAGAGTTCCAAATGTGTGTGGGTAGAATATATATCCCACAGGGTTAAAATTGAAAAAAGTTGAAAAAATTTTTTTTTTTTGTACTGTCATTTTTCCGGCGTTTATCAGACTTTCAGATAGGGGAAATGTCAGTGAGCGTTCCGATTTCAGTTCCAGAGCGATTCGGCGGATGAGTCCTTGATATTTTGTCGTTTTCAGGAAATTTTCAGAATTTTTGAAAATTTCACTTTTTTGTGAAAATATCCACTAAATGAGGGAATAATATGTGCGAGGGTACCCCAGGAGAGTTCCAAATGTGTGTGGGTAGAATATATATCCCACAGGGTTAAAATTGAAAAAAGTTTAAAAAATTTTTTGTTTGGACTTAGTCATTTTTCCGGCGTTTATCAGACTTTCAGATAGGGGAAATGTCAGTGAGCGTTCCGATTTCAGTTCTGGAGCGATTCGCCCAATGAGTCCTTGATATTTCGTCGGTTTCAGTCAATTTTCAGAATTTTTGAAAATTTTACTTTTTTGTGAAAATATCCACTAAATGAGGGAATAATATGTGTGAGGGTACCCCAGGAGAGTTCCAAATGTGTGTGGGTAGAATATATATCCCACAGGGTTAAAATTGTAAAAAGTTTAAAAAAATTTTTTTTTGTACTTAGTCATTTTTCCGGCGTTTATCAGAATTTCAGATAGGGGACATGTCAGTGAGCGTTCCGATTTCAGTTCCAGAGCGATTCGCCCAATGAGTCCTTGATATTTCGTCGTTTTCAGTCAATTTTCAGAATTTTTGAAAATTTCACTTTTTTGTGAAAATATTAACTAAATGAGGGAATAATATGTGTGAGGGTACCTCGGGAGAGTTCCAAATGTGTGTGGGTAGAATATATATCCCACAGGGTTAAAATTGAAAAAAGTTAAAAAAAAATTTTTTTGTACTTAGTCATTTTTCCGGCGTTTATCAGACTTTCAGATAGGGGACATGTCAGTGAGCGTTCCGATTTCAGTTCCTGAGCGATTCGCCCAATGAGTCCATGATATTTCGTCGTTTTCAGTCAATTTTCAGAATTTTTGAAAATTTCACTTTTTTGTGAAAATATCCACTAAATGAGGGAATAATATGTGTGAGGGTACCCCAGGAGAGTTCCAAATGTGTGTGGGTAGAATATATATCCCACAGGGTTAAAATTGAAAAAAGTTAAAAAAAATTTTTTTTTGTACTTAGTCATTTTTCCGGTGTTTATCAGACTTTCAGATAGGGCAAATGTCAGTGAGCGTTCCGATTTCAGTTCCAGAGCGATTCGCCCAATGAGTCCTTGATATTTCGTCGGTTTCAGTCAATTTTCAGAATTTTTGAAAATTTCACTTTTTTGTGAAAATATCCACTAAATGAGGGAATAATATGTGTGAGGGTACCCCAGGAGAGTTCCAAATGTGTGTGGGTAGAATATATATCCCACGGGGGTAAAATTGAAAAAATTTAAAAAATTTTTTTTTTGGACTTAGTCATTTTTCCGGCGTTTATCAGACTTTCAGATAGGGCAAATGTCAGTGAGCGTTCCGATTTCAGTTCCAGAGCGATTCGCCCAATGAGTCCTTGATATTTCGTCGTTTTCAGTCAATTAACAGAATTTTTGAAAATGTCACTTTTTTGTGAAAATATTAACTAAATGAGGGAATAATATGTGTGAGGGTACCCCAGGAGAGTTCCAAATGTGTGTGGGTAGAATATATATCCCACGGGGGTAAAATTGAAAAAATTTAAAAAATTTTTTTTTTGGACTTAGTCATTTTTCCGGCGTTTATCAGACTTTCAGATAGGGCAAATGTCAGTGAGCGTTCCGATTTCAGTTCCAGAGCGATTCACCCAATGAGTCCTTGATATTTTGTCGTTTTCAGGAAATTTTCAGAATTTTTGAAAATTTCACTTTTTTGTGAAAATATCCACTAAATGAGGGAATAATATGTGTGAGGGTACCCCAGGAGAGTTCCAAATGTGTGTGGGTAGAATATATATCCCACAGGGTTAAAATTGAAAAAAGTTGAAAAAATTTTTTTTTTTTGTACTGTCATTTTTCCAGCGTTTATCAGACTTTCAGATAGGGGAAATGTCAGTGAGCGTTCCGATTTCAGTTCCAGAGCGATTCGGCGGATGAGTCCTTGATATTTCGTCGTTTTCAGGAAATTTTCTGAATTTTTGAAAATTTTACTTTTTTGTGAAAATATCCACTAAATGAGGGAATAATATGTGTGAGGGTACCCCAGGAGAGTTCCAAATGTGTGTGGGTAGAATATATATCCCACGGGGGTAAAATTGAAAAAAGTTGAAAAAAAATTATTTTTGGACTTAGTCATTTTTCCGGCGTTTATCAGACTTTCAGATAGGGGAAATGTCAGTGAGCCTTCCGATTTCAGTTCCAGAGCGATTCGGCCAATGAGTCCTTGATATTTAGTGGTTTTCAGCCAATTTTCTGGATTTTTGAAAATTTCACTTTTTTGTGAAAATATCAACTAAATGAGGGAATAATATGTGTGAGGTTACCCCAGGAGAGTTCCAAATGTGTGTGGGTAGAATATATATCCCACAGGGGTAAAATTGAAAAAAGTTTAAAACATTTTTTTTTTGGACTTAGTCATTTTTCCGGCGTTTATCAGACTTTCAGATAGGGGAAATGTCAGTGAGCGTTCCGATTTCAGTTCCAGACCGATTTGCCGGATGAGTCCTTGATATTTCGTCGTTTTCAGCCAATTTACTGGATTTTTGAAAATTTCAATTTTTTGTGAAAATATCCACTAAATGAGGGAATAATATGTGTGAGGGTACCCCAGGAGTGTTCCAAATGAGTGTGGATAGAATATATATCCCACGGGGGTAAAATTGAAAAAAGTTGAAACATTTTTTGGGGGGGATTTAGTCATTTTTCTGGCATTTATCAGACTTTCAGATAGGGGAAATGTCAGAGAGCATTCCGTTTTCAGTTCCAGAGCGATGCGCCCAATGAGTCCTTGATATTTAGTCGTTTTCAGCCAATTTTCTGTATTTTTGAAAATTTCACTTTTTTGTGAAAATATCCACTAAATGAGGGAATAATATGTGTGAGGGTACCCCAGGAGAGTTCCAAATGTGTGTGGGTAGAATATATATCCCACTGGGGTAAAATTGAAAAAAGTTGAAAATTTTGTTTTTTTGTACTTGTCATTTTTCCGGCGTTTATCAGACTTTCAGATAGGGGAAATGTCAGTGAGCGTTCCGATTTCAGTTCCAGAACGATTCGCCGGATGAGTCCTTGATATTTCGTCGTTTTCAGGCAATTTTCTGGATTTTTGAAAATTTCACTTTTTTGTGAAAATATCCACTAAATGAGGGAATAATATGTGTGAGGGTACCCCAGGAGAGTTCCAAATGTGTGTGGGTAGAATATATATCCCACGGGGGTAAAATTGAAAAAATTTAAAAAATTTTTTTTTTGGACTTAGTCATTTTTCCGGCGTTTATCAGACTTTCAGATAGGGCAAATGTCAGTGAGCGTTCCGATTTCAGTTCCAGAGCGATTCGCCCAATGAGTCCTTGATATTTCGTCGTTTTCAGTCAATTTTCAGAATTTTTGAAAATGTCACTTTTTTGTGAAAATATTAACTAAATGAGGGAATAATATGTGTGAGGGTACCCCAGGAGAGTTCCAAATGTGTGTGGGTAGAATATATATCCCACGGGGGTAAAATTGAAAAAATTTAAAAAATTTTTTTTTTGGACTTAGTCATTTTTCCGGCGTTTATCAGACTTTCAGATAGGGCAAATGTCAGTGAGCGTTCCGATTTCAGTTCCAGAGCGATTCACCCAATGAGTCCTTGATATTTTGTCGTTTTCAGGAAATTTTCAGAATTTTTGAAAATTTCACTTTTTTGTGAAAATATCCACTAAATGAGGGAATAATATGTGTGAGGGTACCCCAGGAGAGTTCCAAATGTGTGTGGGTAGAATATATATCCCACAGGGTTAAAATTGAAAAAAGTTGAAAAAATTTTTTTTTTTTGTACTGTCATTTTTCCGGCGTTTATCAGACTTTCAGATAGGGGAAATGTCAGTGAGCGTTCCGATTTCAGTTCCAGAGCGATTCGGCGGATGAGTCCTTGATATTTCGTCGTTTTCAGGAAATTTTCTGAATTTTTGAAAATTTTACTTTTTTGTGAAAATATCCACTAAATGAGGGAATAATATGTGTGAGGGTACCCCAGGAGAGTTCCAAATGTGTGTGGGTAGAATATATATCCCACGGGGGTAAAATTGAAAAAAGTTGAAAAAAAATTATTTTTGGACTTAGTCATTTTTCCGGCGTTTATCAGACTTTCAGATAGGGGAAATGTCAGTGAGCCTTCCGATTTCAGTTCCAGAGCGATTCGGCCAATGAGTCCTTGATATTTAGTGGTTTTCAGCCAATTTTCTGGATTTTTGAAAATTTCACTTTTTTGTGAAAATATCAACTAAATGAGGGAATAATATGTGTGAGGTTACCCCAGGAGAGTTCCAAATGTGTGTGGGTAGAATATATATCCCACAGGGGTAAAATTGAAAAAAGTTTAAAACATTTTTTTTTTGGACTTAGTCATTTTTCCGGCGTTTATCAGACTTTCAGATAGGGGAAATGTCAGTGAGCGTTCCGATTTCAGTTCCAGACCGATTTGCCGGATGAGTCCTTGATATTTCGTCGTTTTCAGCCAATTTACTGGATTTTTGAAAATTTCAATTTTTTGTGAAAATATCCACTAAATGAGGGAATAATATGTGTGAGGGTACCCCAGGAGTGTTCCAAATGAGTGTGGATAGAATATATATCCCACGGGGGTAAAATTGAAAAAAGTTGAAACATTTTTTGGGGGGGATTTAGTCATTTTTCTGGCATTTATCAGACTTTCAGATAGGGGAAATGTCAGAGAGCATTCCGTTTTCAGTTCCAGAGCGATGCGCCCAATGAGTCCTTGATATTTAGTCGTTTTCAGCCAATTTTCTGTATTTTTGAAAATTTCACTTTTTTGTGAAAATATCCACTAAATGAGGGAATAATATGTGTGAGGGTACCCCAGGAGAGTTCCAAATGTGTGTGGGTAGAATATATATCCCACTGGGGTAAAATTGAAAAAAGTTGAAAATTTTGTTTTTTTGTACTTGTCATTTTTCCGGCGTTTATCAGACTTTCAGATAGGGGAAATGTCAGTGAGCGTTCCGATTTCAGTTCCAGAACGATTCGCCGGATGAGTCCTTGATATTTCGTCGTTTTCAGGCAATTTTCTGGATTTTTGAAAATTTCACTTTTTTGTGAAAATATCCACTAAATGAGGGAATAATATGTGTGAGGGTACCCCAGGAGAGTTCCAAACGTGTGTGGGTAGAATATATATCCCACAGGGTTAAAATTGAAAAAAGTTGAAAAAAAATTTTTTTTTGGACTCAGTCATTTTTCCGGCGTTTATCAGACTTTCAGATAGGGGAAATGTCAGTGAGCATTCCGTTTTCAGTTCCAGAGCGGATCGCCCAATGAGTCCTTGATATTTAGTAGTTTTCAGCCAATTTTCTGGATTTTTGAAAATTTCACTTTTTTGTGAAAATATCCACTAAATGAGGGAATAATATGTGTGAGGGTATCCCAGGAGAGTTCCAAATGTGTGTGGGTAGAATATATATCCCAAGGGGGTAAAATTGAAAAAAGTTGAAAAAATTTTTTTTTTGGACTTAGTCATTTTTCCGACGTTTATGAGACTTTCAGATAGCGGAAAAGTCAGTGAGCGTTCCGATTTCAGTTCCAGAACGATTCGGCCAATGAGTCCTTGATATTTAGTCGTTTTCAGGCAATTTTCTGGATTTTTGAAAATTTCACTTTTTTGTGAAAATATCCACTAAATGAGGGAATAATATGTGTGAGGGTACCCCAGGAGAGTTCCAAATGTATGTGGGTAGAATATATATCCCACAGGTTTAAAATTGAAAAAAGATAAAAAAAATTTTTTTTTTTGTACTTAGTCATTTTTCCGGCGTTTATCAGACATTCAGATAGGGGAAATGTCAGTGAGCGTTCCGATTTCACTTCCAGAGCGATTCGCCCAATGAGTCCTTGATATTTCATAGTTTTCAGGCAATTTTCTGAATTTTTGAAAATTTCACTTTTTTGTGAAAATATCCAAAAAATGACGCAATAATATGTGTGAGGGTACCCCAGGAGAGTTCCAAATGTGTGTGGGTAGAGTATATATCCCACGGGGGTAAAATTGAAAAAAGTTGAAAAAAATTTTTTTTTGACTTAGTCATTTTTCCGACGTTTATCAGACTTTCAGATAGCGCAAATGTCAGTGAGCGTTCCGATTTCAGTTCCAGAACGATTCGCCCAATGACTCCTTGATATTTAGTTGTTTTCAGCCGATTTCCTGGATTTTTGAAAATTTCACTTTTTTGAGAAAATATCCACTAAATGAGGGAATAATATGTGTGAGGGTACCCCAGGAGAGTTCCAAATGTGTGTGGGCAGAATATATATCCCGCATGGTTGAAATTGAAAAAAGTTGAAAAAATAAATATTTTTGTACTTAGTCATATTTCCAGCGTTTATCAGACTTTCAGATACGGGAAATGTCAGTGAGCGTTCCGATTTCAGTTCCAGAGCGATTCGCTCAATGAGTCCTTGATATTTAGTTGTTTTCAGCCAATTTTCTGGATTTTTGAAAATTTCACTTTTTTGTGAAAATATCCACTAAATGAGGGAATAATATGTGTGAGGGTACCCCAGGAGAGTTCCAAAGGTGTGTGGGTAGAATATATATCCCACATGTTTGAAATTGAAAAAAGTTGAAAAAAAAAATATGTTTGTACTTAGTCATATTTCCGTCGTTTATCAGACTTTCAGATAGGGGAAATGTCAGTGAGCGTTCCGATTTCAGTTCCAGAGCGATTCGCCCAGTCGTTTTCAGCCAATTTTCTGGATTTTTGAAAATTTCACTTTTTTGTGAAAATATCCACTAAATGAGGGAATAATATGTGTGAGGGTACCCCAGGAGATTTCCAAATGTGTGTGGGTAGAATATATATCCCACGGGGGTAAAATTGAAAAAAGTTGAAAACTTTTTTTTCTTGGACTTAGTCATTTTTCTGGTGTTTATCAGACTTTCAGATAGGGGAAATGTCAGTGAGCGTTCCTATTTCAGTTCCAGAGCGATTCGCCCAATGAGTCCCTGATATTTAGTTGTTTTCAGCCAATTTTCTGGATTTTTGAAAATTTCACTTTTTTGTGAAAATATCCACTAAATGAGGGAATAATATGTGTGTGAGGGTACCCCAGGAGAGTTCCAAATGTGTGTGGGTAGAACATATATCCCATGGGGGTAAAATTGAAAAAAGTTGAATACTTTTTTTTCTTGGACTTAGTCATTTTTCCGACGTTTATCAGACTTTCAGATAGGGGAAACGTCAGTGAGCGTTCCGATTTCAGTTTCAGAACGATTCGCCCAATGAGTGCTTGATATTTAGTTGTTTCCAGCCAATTTTCAGAATTTTTGAAAATTTCACTTTTTTATGAAAATATCCACTAAATGAGGGAATAATGTGTGAGAGGGTACCCCAGGAGAGTTCCAAATGTGTGTGGGTAGAATATATATCCCACGGGGGTAAAATTGAAAAAAGTTGAAACATTTTTTTGGGGGATTTAGTCATTTTTCCGGCGTTTATCAGACTTTCAGATACGGGAAATGTCAGTGAGTGTTCCGTTTTCAGTTCCAGAGCGATTCGCTCAATGAGTCCTTGATTTTTAGTTGTTTTCAGCCAATTTTCTGGATTTTTGAAAATTTCACTTTTTTGTGAAAATATCCACTAAATGAGGGAATAATATGTGTGAGGGTACCCCAGGAGAGTTCCAAAGGTGTGTGGGTAGAATATATATCCCACGGGGGTAAAATTGAAAAAAGGTGAAAATTTTTTTTTGGGGATTTAGTCATTTTACCGGCGTTTATCACACTTTCAGATACGGGAAATGTCAGTGAGCGTTCCGATTTCAGTTCCAGAGCGATTCGCCCAATGAGTCCTTGATATTTAGTCGTTTTCAGCCAATTTCCTGTATTGTTGACAATTTCACTTTTTTGTGAAAATATCCACTAAATGTGGTAATAATATATGTGAGGGTACCCCAGGAGAGTTCCAAATGTGTGTGGGTAGAATATATATCCCACATGTTTGAAATTGAAAAAAGTTGAAAAAAAAAATATGTTTGTACTTAGTCATATTTCCGGCGTTTATCAGACTTTCAGATAGGGGAAATGTCAGTGAGCGTTCCGATTTCAGTTCCAGAGCGATTCGCCCAGTCGTTTTCAGCCAATTTTCTGGATTTTTGAAAATTTCAATTTTTTGTGAAAATATCCACTAAATGAGGGAATAATATGTGTGAGGGTACCCCAGGAGAGTTCCAAATGTGTGTGGGTAGAATATATATCCCACAGGGGTAAAATTGAAAAAAGTTGAAAACTTTTTTTTCTTAAACTTAGTCATTTTTCCGGCGTTTATCAGACTTTCAGATAGGGGAAATGTCAGTGAGCGTTCCTATTTCAGTTCCAGAGCGATTCGCCCAATGAGTCCTTGATATTTAGTTGTTTTCAGCCAATTTTCTGGATTTTTGAAAATTTCACTTTTTTGTGAAAATATCCACTAAATGAGGGAATAATGTGTGTGTGAGGGTACCCCAGGAGAATTCCAAATGTGTGTGGGTAGAACATATATCCCACGGGGGTAAAATTGAAAAAAGTTGAAAACTTTATTTTCTTGGACTTAGTCATTTTTCTGGCGTTTATCAGACTTTCAGATAGGGGAAATGTCAGTGAGCGTTCCGATTTCAGTTCTAGAGCGATTCGCCCAATGAGTCCTTGATATTTTGTCGTTTTTAGTAAATTTTCTGGATTTTTGAAAACTTCACTTTTTTGTGAAAATATCCACTAAATGAGGGAATAATATGTGTGAGGTTACCCCAGGAGAGTTCCAAATGTGTGTGGGTAGAATATATATCCCACAGGGGTAAAATTGAAAAAAGTTTAAAACATTTTTTTTTTGGACTTAGTCATTTTTCCGGCGTTTATCAGACTTTCAGATAGGGGAAATGTCAGTGAGCGTTCCTATTTCAGTTCCAGAGCGATTCGACAATGAGTCCTTGATATTTTGTCGTTTTCAGCCAATTTTTGGATTTTTGAAAATTTCACTTTTTTGTGAAAATATCCACTAAATGAGGGAATAATATGTGTGAGGGTACCCCAGGAGAGTTCCAAATGTGTGTGGGTAGAATATATATCCCACATGGTTGAAATTGAAAAAAGTTGAAAAAAAAAATATTTTTGCACTTAGTCATATTTCCGGCTTTTATCAGACTTTCAGATAGGGGAAATGTCAGTGAGCGTTCCGATTTCAGTTCCAGAGCGATTCGCCCAATGAGTCCTTGATATTTAGTCGTTTTCAGCCAATTTTCTGGATTTTGGAAAAATTCACTTTTTTTGTGAAAATATCCACTAAATGAGGGAACAATATGTGTGAGGGTACCCCAGGAGAATTCCAAATGTGTGTGGGTAGAATATATATCCCACGGGGGTAAAATTGAAAAAAGTTGAAATTTTTTTTGGGGGGATTTAGTCATTTTTCCGGCGTTTATCAGACTTTCAG
This sequence comes from Phyllobates terribilis, assembly GCF_046119375.1. NCBI lineage: Eukaryota > Metazoa > Chordata > Amphibia > Anura > Dendrobatidae > Phyllobates > Phyllobates terribilis. The sequence goes on along the minus strand of NW_027362775.1, from coordinate 13,214,651 downwards.
ATAGCGGAAATGTCAGTGAGCGTTCCGATTTCATTTCCAGAGCGATTCGCCCAATGAGTCCTTGATATTTTGTCGTTTTCACCCAATTTTCTGGATTTTTGAAAATTTCACTTTTTTTGTGAAAATATCCACTAAATGAGGGAATAATATGTGTGAGGATACCCCAGGAGAGGTAAAATGTGTGTGGGTAGAATATATATCAAACAGGATTAAAATTGAAAAAAGTTGAAAAAAATTATTTTTTGGACTTAGTCATTTTTCCGGCGTTTATCAGACTTTCAGGTAGGGGACATGTCAGTGAGCGTTGCGATTTCAGTTCCAGAGCGATTCGCCCAATGAGTCCTTGAAATTTAGTCGTTTTCAGCCAATTTTCAGAATTTTTGAAAATTTCACTTTTTTATGAAAATATCCACTAAATGAGGGAATAATGTGTGAGAGGGTACCCCAGGAGAGTTCCAAATGTGTGTGGGTAGAATATATATCCCACGGGGGTAAAATTGAAAAAAGTTGAAACATTTTTTTGGGGGATTTAGTCATTTTTCCGGCGTTTATCAGACTTTCAGATACGGGAAATGTCAGTGAGTGTTCCGTTTTCAGTTCCAGAGCGATTCGCTCAATGAGTCCTTGATATTTAGTTGTTTTCAGCCAATTTTCTGGATTTTTGAAAATTTCACTTTTTTGTGAAAATATCCACTAAATGAGGGAATAATATGTGTGAGGGTACCCCAGGAGAGTTCCAAATGTGTGTGGGTAGAATATATATCCCACGGGGGTAAAATTGAAAAAAGGTGAAAATTTTTTTTTGGGGATTTAGTCATTTTACCGGCGTTTATCACACTTTCAGATACGGGAAATGTCAGTGAGCGTTCCGATTTCAGTTCCAGAGCGATTCGCCCAATGAGTCCTTGATATTTAGTCGTTTTCAGCCAATTTCCTGTATTGTTGACAATTTCACTTTTTTGTGAAAATATCCACTAAATGAGGGAATAATATATGTGAGGGTACCCCAGGAGAGTTCCAAATGTGTGTGGGTAGAATATATATCCCACATGTTTGAAATTGAAAAAAGTTGAAAAAAAAAATATGTTTGTACTTAGTCATATTTCCGGCGTTTATCAGACTTTCAGATAGGGGAAATGTCGGTGAGCGTTCCGATTTCAGTTCCAGAGCGATTCGCCCAGTCGTTTTCAGCCAATTTTCTGGATTTTTGAAAATTTCACTTTTTTGTGAAAATATCCACTAAATGAGGGAATAATATGTGTGAGGGTACCCCAGGAGAGTTCCAAATGTGTGTGAGTAGAATATATATCCCACAGGGGTAAAATTGAAAAAAGTTGAAAACTTTTTTTTCTTAAACTTAGTCATTTTTCCGGCGTTTATCAGACTTTCAGATAGGGGAAATGTCTGAGCGTTCCTATTTCAGTTCCAGAGCGATTCGCCCAATGAGTCCTTGATATTTAGTTGTTTTCAGCCAATTTTCTGGATTTTTGAAAATTTCACTTTTTTGTGAAAATATCCACTAAATGAGGGAATAATGTGTGTGTGAGGGTACCCCAGGAGAATTCCAAATGTGTGTGGGTAGAACATATATCCCACGGGGGTAAAATTGAAAAAAGTTGAAAACTTTATTTTCTTGGACTTAGTCATTTTTCCGGCGTTTATCAGACTTTCAGATAGGGGAAATGTCAGTGAGCGTTCCGATTTCAGTTCTAGAGCGATTCGCCCAATGAGTCCTTGATATTTTGTCGTTTTTAGTCAATTTTCTGGATTTTTGAAAACTTCACTTTTTTGTGAAAATATCCACTAAATGAGGGAATAATATGTGTGAGGTTACCCCAGGAGAGTTCCAAATGTGTGTGGGTAGAATATATATCCCACAGGGGAAAAATTGAAAAAAGTTTAAAACATTTTTTTTTTGGACTTAGTCATTTTTCCGGCGTTTATCAGACTTTCAGATAGCAGAAATGTTAGTGAGCATTCCGATTTCATTTCCAGAGCGATTCGACAATGAGCCCTTGATATTTTGTCGTTTTCAGCCAATTTTTGGATTTTTGAAAATTTCACTTTTTTGTGAAAATATCCACTAAATGAGGGAATAATATGTGTGAGGGTACCCCAGGAGAGTTCCAAATGTGTGTGGGTAGAATATATATCCCACATGGTTGAAATTGAAAAAAGTTGAAAAAAAAAATATTTTTGCACTTAGTCATATTTCCGGCTTTTATCAGACTTTCAGATAGGGGAAATGTCAGTGAGCGTTCCGATTTCAGTTCCAGAGCGATTCGCCCAATGAGTCCTTGATATTTAGTCGTTTTCAGCCAATTTTCTGGATTTTGGAAAAATTCACTTTTTTGTGAAAATATCCACTAAATGAGGGAACAATATGTGTGAGGGTACCCCAGGAGAATTCCAAATGTGTGTGGGTAGAATATATATCCCACGGGGGTAAAATTGAAAAAAGTTGAAATTTTTTTTGGGGGGATTTAGTCATTTTTCCGGCGTTTATCAGACTTTCAGATAGCGGAAATGTCAGTGAGCGTTCCGATTTCATTTCCAGAGCGATTCGCCCAATGAGTCCTTGATATTTTGTCGTTTTCACCCAATTTTCTGGATTTTTGAAAATTTCACTTTTTTGTGAAAATATCCACTAAATGAGGGAATAATATGTGTGAGGGTACCCCAGGAGAGTTCCAAATGTGTGTGGGTAGAATATATATCCCACGGGGGTAAACTTTAAAAAAAAAATTTTTTGGACTTAGCAATTTTTCCGGCGCTTATCAGACTTTCAGATAGGGGAAATGTCAGTGAGCGTTCCGATTTCAGTTCCAGAGCGATTCCCCCAATGAGTCCTTGATATTTAGTCATTTTCAGTCAATTTTCTGGATTTTTGAAAATTTCACTTTTTTTGTGAAAATATCCACTAAATGAGGGAATAATATGTGTGAGGATACCCCAGGAGAGGTAAAATGTGTGTGGGTAGAATATATATCAAACAGGATTAAAATTGAAAAAAGTTGAAAAAAATTATTTTTTGGACTTTGTCATTTTTCCGGCGTTTATCAGACTTTCAGGTAGGGGACATGTCAGTGAGCGTTGCGATTTCAGTTCCAGAGCGATTCGCCCAATGAGTCCTTGAAATTTAGTCGTTTTCAGCCAATTTTCTGGATTTTTGAAAATTTCACTTTTTTGTGAAAATATCCACTAAATGAGGGAATAATATGTGTGAGGGTACCCCAGGAGAGTTCCAAATGTGTGTGGGTAGAATATATATCCCACGCGGGTAAAATTGAAAAAAGTTTAAAAAAAATTTTTTTTGGACTTAGTCATTTTTCCGGCGTTTATCAGACTTTCAGATAGGGAGTGAGCTAGGGAGTGAGCGTTCCGATTTCAGTTCCAGAGCGATTCGCCCAATGAGTCCTTGATATTTTGTCGTTTTCAGCCAATTTTCTGGATTTTTGAAAATTTCACATTTTTGTGAAAATATCCACTTAATGAGGGAATAATATGTGTGAGGGTACCCCAGGGGAGTTCCAAATGTGTGTGGGTAGAATATATATCCCACGGGGGTAAAATTGAAAAAAGTTGAAAAAAATTTTTTTTTGGACTTAGTCATTTTTCCGCCATTTATCAGACTTTCAGATAGGGGAAATGTCAGTGTTCGTTCTGATTTCATTTCCAGAGCGATTCGCCCAATGAGTCCTTGATATTTTGTCGTTTTCACCCAATTTTCTGGATTTTTGAAAATTTCACTTTTTTGTGAAAATATCCACTAAATGAGGGAATAATATGTGTGAGGGTACCCCAGGAGAGTTCCAAATGTGTGTGGGTAGAATATATATCCCACGGGGGTAAACTTTAAAAAAAAAATTTTTTGGACTTAGCAATTTTTCCGGCGCTTATCAGACTTTCAGATAGGGGAAATGTCAGTGAGCGTTCCGATTTCAGTTCCAGAGCGATTCCCCCAATGAGTCCTTGATATTTAGTCATTTTCAGTCAATTTTCTGGATTTTTGAAAATTTCACTTTTTTTGTGAAAATATCCACTAAATGAGGGAATAATATGTGTGAGGATACCCCAGGAGAGGTAAAATGTGTGTGGGTAGAATATATATCAAACAGGATTAAAATTGAAAAAAGTTGAAAAAAATTATTTTTTGGACTTAGTCATTTTTCCGGCGTTTATCAGACTTTCAGGTAGGGGACATGTCAGTGAGCGTTGCGATTTCAGTTCCAGAGCGATTCGCCCAATGAGTCCTTGAAATTTAGTCGTTTTCAGCCAATTTTCTGGATTTTTGAAAATTTCACTTTTTTGTGAAAATATCCACTAAATGAGGGAATAATATGTGTGAGGGTACCCCAGGAGAGTTCCAAATGTGTGTGGGTAGAATATATATCCCACGCGGGTAAAATTGAAAAAAGTTTAAAAAAAATTTTTTTTGGACTTAGTCATTTTTCCGGCGTTTATCAGACTTTCAGATAGGGAGTGAGCTAGGGAGTGAGCGTTCCGATTTCAGTTCCAGAGCGATTCGCCCAATGAGTCCTTGATATTTTGTCGTTTTCAGCCAATTTTCTGGATTTTTGAAAATTTCACATTTTTGTGAAAATATCCACTTAATGAGGGAATAATATGTGTGAGGGTACCCCAGGGGAGTTCCAAATGTGTGTGGGTAGAATATATATCCCACGGGGGTAAAATTGAAAAAAGTTGAAAAAAATTTTTTTTTGGACTTAGTCATTTTTCCGCCATTTATCAGACTTTCAGATAGGGGAAATGTCAGTGTTCGTTCTGATTTCAGTTCCAGAGCGATTCCTCCAATGAGTCCTTGATATTTAGTCATTTTCAGTCAATTTTCTGGATTTTTGAAAATTTCACTTTTTTGTGAAAATATCCACTAAATGAAGGAATAATATGTGTGAGGATACCCTAGGAGAGTTCCAAATGTGTGTGGGTAGAATATATATCAAACAGGATTAAAATTGAAAAAAGTTGAAAAAAATTATTTTTGGTACTTAGTCATTTTTCCGGTGTTTATCAGGCTTTCAGAGAGGGAGTGAGCTAGGGAGTGAGCGTTCTGATTTCAGTTCCAGAGCGATTCGCCCAATGAGTCTTTGATATTTCATCGTTGTTAGGCAATTTTCTGAATTTTTCAAAATTTCACTTTTTTGTGAAAATATTCACTAAATGAGGGAATAATATGTATGAGGGTACCCCAGGAGAGTTCCAAATGTGTCTGGGTAGAATATATATCCGACGGGGGTAAAATTGTAAAAAGTCTAAAAAAAAATTTTTTTGGACTGTCTTTTTTCCGGCATTTATCAGACTTTCAGATAGGGGAAATGTCAGTGAGCGTTCCGATTTCAGATCCAGAGCTATTCGCCCAATGAGTCCTTGATATTTAGTCATTTTCAGCCAATTTTCTGGATTTTTGAAAATTTCACTTTTTTGTGAAAATATCCACTAAATGAGGGAATAATATGTGTGAGGATACCCCAGGAGAGGTAAAATGTGTGTGGGTAGAATATATATCAAACAGGATTAAAATTGAAAAAAGTTGAAAAAAATTATTTTTTGGACTTAGTCATTTTTCCGGCGTTTATCAGACTTTCAGGTAGGGGACATGTCAGTGAGCGTTGCGATTTCAGTTCCAGAGCGATTCGCCCAATGAGTCCTTGAAATTTAGTCGTTTTCAGCCAATTTTCTGGATTTTTGAAAATTTCACTTTTTTGTGAAAATATCCACTAAATGAGGGAATAATATGTGTGAGGGTACGCCAGGAGAGTTCCAAATGTGTATGGGTAGAATATATATCAGACGGGGGGTAAAATTGAAAAAAGTTGAAAAAAATTTTTTTTTTGACTTAGTCATTTCTCCGGCGTTTATCAGACTTTCAGATAGGGAGTGAGCTAGGGAGTGAGCGTTCTGATTTCAGTTCCAGAGCGATTCGCCCAATGAGTCCTTGATATTTCGTCGTTGTCAGGCAATTTTCTGAATTTTTTAAAATTTCACTTTTTTGTGAAAATATCCACTAAATGAGGGAATAATATGTGTGAGGGTACCCCAGGAGAGTTCTAAATGTGTGTGGGTAGAATATATATCAGAGGGGGGGTAAAATTGAAAACAGTTGAAAAAATTTTTTTTTTGGACTTAGTCATCTTTCCAGCATTTATGAGACTTTCAGATAGGGGAAATGTCAGTGAGCGTTCCGATTTAAGTTCCAGAGCGATTCGCCCAGTGAGTCCTTGAAATTTAGCCGTTTTCAGCCAATTTTCTGGATTTTTGAAAATTTCACTTTTTTTGTGAAAATATCCACTAAATGAGGGAATAATATGTGTGAGGGTACCCCAGGAGAGTTCCAAATGTGTATGGGTAGAATATATATCCCACGGGGGTAAAATAAAAAAAAAAATTTTTTTGGACTTTGTAATTTTTCCGGCGCTTATCAGACTTTCAGATAGGCGAAATGTCAGTGAGCGTTCAGATTTCAGTTCCGGAGCGATTCGCCCAATGAGTCCTTGATATTTAGTCGTTTTCAGCCAATTTTCTGGATTTTTGAAAATTTTGCTTTTTTTGTAAAAATATCCACTAAATGAGGGAATAATATGTGTGAGGGTACCCCAGGAGAGTTCCAAATGTGTGTTGGTAGAATATATATTCCACAGGGTTAAAATTGAAAAAAGTTGAAAAAAAATTTTTTTTTGACATAGTCATTTTTCGGGCGTTTATCAGACTTTCAGATAGGGGAAATGTCAGTGCGTGTTCTGATTTCAGTTCCAGAGCGATTCGCCCAATGAATCCTTGATATTTCGTCATTGTCAGGCAATTTTCTGAATTTTTGAAAATTTCACTTTTTTGTGAAAATATCCACTAAATGAGGGAATAATATGTGTGATGGTACCCCAGGAGAATTCCAAATGTGTGTGGGTAGAATATATATCAGAGGGGGGGTAAAATTGAAAACAGTTGAAAAAATTTTTTTTTGACATAGTCATTTTTCTGCCGTTTATCAGACTTTCAGAAAGGGGAAATGTCAGTGAGCGTTCCGATTTCAGTTCCAGAGCGATTCGCCCAATTAGTCCTTGATAGTTAGTAGTTTTCAGCCAATTTTCTGGATTTTTGAAAATTTCACTTTTTTGTGAAAATATCCACTAAATGAGGGAATAATATGTGTGAGGGTACCCCAGGAGTGTTCCAATGTGTGTTGGTAGAATATATATTCCACAGGGTTAAAATTGAAAAAAGTTGAAAAAATTTTTTTTTTTACTTAGTCATTTTTCCGGCATTTATCAGATTTTCAGATAGCGAGTGAGCTAGGGAGTGAGCGTTCTTTTTTGTGAAAATATCCACTAAATGAGGGAATAAAATGTGTGAGGGTACCTCAGGAGAGTTCCAAATGTGTGTGGGTAGAATATATATCCCACGGGGGTAAAATTGAAAAAAAATGAAAAAAAATTTTTTTTGGACTTAGTCATTTTTCCGGCGCTTATCAGACTTTAAGATAGAGGAAATGTCAGTGAGCGTTCCGATTTCAGTACCGGAGCGATTCGCCCAATGAGTCCTTGATATTTAGTCGTTTTCAGCCAATTTTCTGGATTTTTGAAAATTTTATTTTTTTGTGAAAATATCCACTAAATGAGGGAATAATATGTGTGAGGGTACCCCAGGAGAGTTCCAAATGTGTGTGGGTAGAATACATATCAGATGGGGGGTAAAATTGAAAAAATTTGAAAAAAAATTTTTTTTGGACTTTGTCATTTTTCTGGCGTTTATCAGACTTTCAGATTGGGGAAATGTCAGTGAGCGTTCCGATTTCAGTTCCAGAGCGATTCGCCCAATGAGTCCTTGATATTTAGTCATTTTCAGCCAATTTTCTGGATTTTTGAAAATTTCACTTTTTTGTGAAAATATCCTCAAAATGAGGGAATAATATGTGTGAGGGTACACCAGGAGAGTTCCAAATGTGTGTGGGTAGAATATATATCCCACGGGGGTAAAATTTTAAAAAAAAAATTTTTGGACTTAGTCATTTTTCCGGCGCTTATCAGACTTTAAGATAGAGGAAATGTCAGTGAACGTTCCAATTTCAGTTCCGGAGCGATTCGCCCAATGAGTCCTTGAAATTTAGTCGTTTTCAGCCAATTTTCTGGATTTTTGAAAATTTTACTTTTTTGTGAAAATATCCACTAAATGAGGGAATAATATGTGTGAGGGTACCCCAGTAGAGTTCCAAATGTGTTTGGGTAGAATACATATCAGATGGGGGGTAAAATTGAAAAAAGTTTAAAAAAAATTTTTTTTTGGACTTAGTCATTTTTCCGGCGTTTATCAGACTTTCAGATAGGGGAAATGTCAGTGAACATTCCGATATCAGTTCTAGAGCGATTCGCCCCATGAGTCCTTGCTATTTAGTCGTTTTCAGCCAATTTTCTGGATTTTTGAAAATTTTACTTTTTTGTGAAAATATCCACTAAATGAGGGAATAATATGTGTGAGGGTACCCCAGGAGAGTTCCAAATGTGTGTGGGTAGAATTTATATCCCACGGGGGTAAAATTGAAAAAAAAAATTTTTTGGACTTAGTCATTTTTCCGGCGCTTATCAGACTTTTAGATAGGGGAAATGTCAGTGAGCGTTCCGATTTCAGTTCCAGAGCGATTCGCCCAATGAGTCCTTGATATTTAGTCGTTTTCAGCGAATTTTCTGGATTTTTGAAAATTTCACTTTTTTGTGAAAATATCCACTAAATGAGGGAATAATATGTGTGAGGGTACCCCAGGAGAGTTCCAAATGTGTGTGGGTAGAATATATATCCCACGGGGGTAAAATTGAAAAAAGTTGAAAAAATTTTTTTTTTGGACTTAGTCATTTTTCCGGCGTTTATCAGACTTTCAGATAGGGGAAATGTCAGTGAACATTCCGATATCAGTTCCAGAGCGATTCGCCCCATGAGTCCTTGCTATTTAGTCGTTTTCAGCCAATCTTCTGGATTTTTGAAAATTTTACTTTTTTGTGAAAATATCTACTAAATGAGGGAATAATATGTGTGAGGGTACCCCAGGAGAGTTCCAAATGTGTGTGGGTAGAATATATATCCCACGGGGGTAAAATTGAAAAAAAAAATTTTTTGGACTTAGTCATTTTTCCGGCGCTTATCAGACTTTCAGATAGAGGAAATGTCAGTGAGCGTTCCGATTTCAGTTCCGGAGCGATTCGCCCAATGAGGCCTTGCTATTTAGTCGTTTTCAGCCAATCTTCTGGATTTTAGAAAATTTTACTTTTTTGTGAAAATATCCACTAAATGAGGGAATAATATGTGTGAGGGTACCCCAGGACAGTTCCAAATGTGTGTGGGTAGAATACATATCAGATGGGGGGTAAAATTGAAAAAAGTTGAAAAAAAAATTTTTTTGGACTTAGTCATTTTTCCGGCGTTTATCAGACTTTCAGATTGGGTAAATGTCAGTGAGCGTTCCGATTTCAGTTCCAGAGCGTTTCGCCCAATGAGTCCTTGATATTTAGTCGTTTTCGGCCAATTTTCGAAAATTTCACTTTTTTGTGAAAATATCCACTAAATGAGGGAATAATATGTGTGAGGGTACCCCAGGAGAGTTCCAAATGTGTGTGGGTAGAATATATATCCCACGGGGGTAAAATTGAAAAAAAAAATTTTTTGGACTTAGTCATTTTTCCGGCGCTTATCAGACTTTTAGATAGGGGAAATGTCAGTGAGCGTTCCGATTTCAGTTCCAGAGCGATTCGCCCAATGAGTCCTTGATATTTAGTCGTTTTCAGCGAATTTTCTGGATTTTTGAAAATTTCACTTTTTTGTGAAAATATCCACTAAATGAGGGAATAATATGTGTGAGGGTACCCCAGGAGAGTTCCAAATGTGTGTGGGTAGAATATATATCCCACGGGGGTAAAATTGAAAAAAGTTGAAAAAATTTTTTTTTTGGACTTAGTCATTTTTCCGGCGTTTATCAGACTTTCAGATAGGGGAAATGTCAGTGAACATTCCGATATCAGTTCCAGAGCGATTCGCCCCATGAGTCCTTGCTATTTAGTCGTTTTCAGCCAATCTTCTGGATTTTTGAAAATTTTACTTTTTTGTGAAAATATCTACTAAATGAGGGAATAATATGTGTGAGGGTACCCCAGGAGAGTTCCAAATGTGTGTGGGTAGAATATATATCCCACGGGGGTAAAATTGAAAAAAAAAATTTTTTGGACTTAGTCATTTTTCCGGCGCTTATCAGACTTTCAGATAGAGGAAATGTCAGTGAGCGTTCCGATTTCAGTTCCGGAGCGATTCGCCCAATGAGGCCTTGCTATTTAGTCGTTTTCAGCCAATCTTCTGGATTTTAGAAAATTTTACTTTTTTGTGAAAATATCCACTAAATGAGGGAATAATATGTGTGAGGGTACCCCAGGACAGTTCCAAATGTGTGTGGGTAGAATACATATCAGATGGGGGGTAAAATTGAAAAAAGTTGAAAAAAAAATTTTTTTGGACTTAGTCATTTTTCCGGCGTTTATCAGACTTTCAGATTGGGTAAATGTCAGTGAGCGTTCCGATTTCAGTTCCAGAGCGTTTCGCCCAATGAGTCCTTGATATTTAGTCGTTTTCGGCCAATTTTCGAAAATTTCACTTTTTTGTGAAAATATCCACTAAATGAGGGAATAATATGTGTGAGGGTACCCCAGGAGAGTTCCAAATGTGTGTGGGTAGAATATATATCCCACGGGGGTAAAATTAAAAAAAAAAATTTTTTGGACTTAGTAATTTTTCCGGCGCTTATCAGACTTTCAGATAGGGGAAATGTCAGTGAGCATTCCGATTTCAGTTCCAGAGCGATTCGCCCAATGATTCCATATTTAGTCGTTTTCAGCGAATTTTCTGGATTTTTTAAAATTTCACTTTTTTGTGAAAATATCCACTAAATGAGGGAATAATATGTGTGAGGGTACCCCAGGAGAGTTCCAAATGTGTGTAGGTAGAATATATATCCCACGGGGGTAAAATTGAAAAAAAAATTTTTTTGGACTTAGTCATTTTTCCGGCGCTTATCAGTCTTTCAGAGAGAGGAAATGTCAGTGAGCGTTCCGATTTCAGTTCTGGAGCGATACGCCCAATGAGTCCTTGATATTTAGTCGTTTTCAGCCAATTTTCTGGATTTTTGAACATTTTACTTTTTTGTGAAAATATCCACTAAATGAGGGAATAATATGTGTGAGGGTACCCAGGAGAGTTCCAAATGTGTGTGGGTAGAATATATATCCCACGGGGGTAAAATTGAAAAAAAAATTTTTTGGACTTATTCATTTTTCCGGCGTTTATCAGACTTTCAGATTGGGGAAATGTCAGTGAGCGTTCCGATTTCAGTTCCAGAGCGATTCGCCCAATGAGTCCTTGATATTTAGTCGTTTTCGGCCAATTTTCTGGATTTTTGAAAATTTTACTTTTTTGTGAAAATATCCACTAAATGAGGGAATAATATGTGTGAGGGTACCCCAGGACAGTTCCAAATGTGTGTGGGTAGAATATATATCCCACGGGGGTAAAATTAAAAAAAAAAAATTTTTGGACTTAGTAATTTTTCCGGCGCTTATCAGACTTTCAGATAGGGGAAATGTCTGTGAGCGTTCCGATTTCAGTTCCAGAGCGATTCGCCCAATGAGTCCTTGATATTTAGTCGTTTTCAGCGAATTTTCTGGATTTTTTAAAATTTCACTTTTTTGTGATAATATCCACTAAATGAGGGAATAATATGTGTGAGGGAACCCCAGGAGAGTTCCAAATGTGTGTGGGTAGAATATATATCCCACGGGGGTAAAATTGAAAAAAGTTGAAAAATTTTTTTTTTTGGACTTAGTCATTTTTCCGCCGTTTATCAGACTTTCAGATAGGGGAAATGTCAGTGAACATTCCGATATCAGTTCCAGAGCGATTCGCCCCATGAGTCCTTGATATTTAGTTGTTTTCAGCCAATATTTTGGATTTTTGAAAATTTCACTTTTTTGTGAAAATATCCACTAAATGAGGGAATAATATGTGTGAGGGAACCCCAGGAGAGCTCAAATGTGTGTGGGAAGAATATATATCCCACGGGGGTAAAATTGAAAACAGTTGAAAAAATTTTTTTTTTGGACTTAGTCATTTTTCCGCCGTTTATCAGACTTTCAGATAGGGGAAATGTCAGTGAGCGTTCCGATTTCAGTTCTAGAGCGATTCGCCCAATGAGTCCTTGAAATTTAGTAATTTTCAGCCAATTTTCTGGATTTTTGAAAATTTCACTTTTTTGTGAAAATATCCACTAAATGAGGGAATAATATGTGTGAGGGTACCCCAGGAGAGTTCTAAATGTGGGTGGGTAGAATATATATCCCACGGGGGTAAAATAAAAAAAAAAAATTTTTGGGACTTAGTAATTTTTCTGGCGCTTATCAAACTTTCAGATGGGGGAAATGTCAGTGAGCGTTCCGATTTCAGTTACAGAGCGATTCGCCCAATGAGTCCTTGATATTTAGTCGTTTTCAGCGAATTTTCTGGATTTTTGAAAATTTCACTTTTTTGTGAAAATATCCACAAAATGAGTGAATAATATGTGTGAGGGTACCCCAGGAGAGTTCCAAATGTGTGTGGGTAGAATATATATCCCACGGGGGTAAAATTGAAAAAAGTTGAAAAATTTTTTTTTTTGCACTTAGTCATTTTTCCGGCGTTTATCAGACTTTCAGATAGGGGAAATGTCAGTGAACATTCCGATATCAGTTCCAGAGCGATTCGCCCCATGAGTCCTTGATATTTAGTCGTTTTCAGCCAATCTTCTGGATTTTTGAAAATTTTACTTTTTTGTGAAAATATCCACTAAATGAGGGAATAATATGTGTGAGGGTACCCCAGTAGAGTTCCAAATGTGCGTGGGTAGAATATATATCAGACGGGGGGTAAAATTGAAAAAAGTTGAAAAAATTTTTTTTTTGGAGTTAGTCATTTTTCCGGCGTTTATCAGACTTTCAGATAGGGAGTGAGCTAGGGAGTGAGCATTCTGATTTCAGTTCCAGAGCGATTCGCCAAATGAGTCCTTGTTATTTAGTCGTTTTCAGCCAATTTTCTGGATTTTTGAAAATTTCACTTTTTTTGTGAAAATATCCACTAAATGAAGGAATAATATGTGTGAGGGTACCCCAGGAGAGTTCCAAATGTGTGTCTGTAGAATATATATCCCACGGGGGTAAAATTGAAAAAAAAAAATTTTTGGACTTAGTCATTTTTCCGGCGCTTATCAGACTTTCAGAAAGGGGAAATGTCAGTGAGCGTTCCAATTTAAGTTCTAGAGCGATTCGCCCAATGAGTCCTTCATATTTAGTCGTTTTCAGCTAATTTTCTGGATTTATGAAAATTTTACTTCTTTGTGAAAATATCCACTAAATGAGGGAATAATATGTGTGAGGGTACCCGAGGAGAGTTCCAAATGTGTGTGGGTAGAATATATATCCCACGGGGGTAAAATAGAAAAAAAAATTTTTTTGTACTTAGTCATTTTTCCGGCGTTTATCAGACTTTCAGATAGGGAGTGAGCTAGGGAGTGAGCGTTCTGATTTCAGTTCCAGAGCGATTCGCCCATTGAGTTCTTGATATTTCGTCGTTGTCACGCAATTTTCAGAATTTTTGAAAATTTCACTTTTTTGTGAAAATATCCACTAAATGAGGGAATAATATGTGTGAGGGAACCCCAGGAGAGTTCCAAATGTGTGTGGGTAGAATATATATCCCACATGGTTGAAATTGAAAAAAGTTGAAAAAAAAAATATTTTTGTACTTAGTCATATTTACGGCGTTTAGTAGACTTTCAGATAGGGGAAATGTCAGTGAGCGTTCCGATTTCAGTTCCAGAGCGATTCGCCCAATGAGTCCTTGATATTTAGTCGTTTTCAGCCAATTTTCTGGATTTTTGAAATTTTCACTTTTTTGTGAAAATATCCACTAAAAGACGGAATAATATGCGTGAGGGTACCCCAGGAGTGTTCCAAATGTGTGTCGATAGAATATATATCCCACGGGGGTAAAATTGAAAAAAGTTGAAAAGATTTTTTGGGGGGATTTAGTCATTTTTCTGGCATTTATCAGACTTTCAGATAGGGGAAATGTCAGTGAGCATTCCGTTTTCAGTTCCAGAGCGATGCTCCCAATGAGTCCTTGATATTTAGTCGTTTTCAGCCAATTTTCTGGATTTTTGAAAATTTCACTTTATTGTGAAAATATCCACTAAATGAGGGAATAATATGTGTGAGGGTACAACAGGAGAGTTCCAAATGTGTGTGGGTAGAATATATATCCCACGAAGGTAAAATTGAAAAAAGTTGAAAAAATTTTTTTTCTGGACTTAGTCATTTTTCCGACGTTTATCAGACTTTCAGATAGCGGAAAAGTCAGTGAGCGTTCCGATTTCAGTTCCAGAACGATTCGGCCAATGAGTCCTTGATATTTAGTCGTTTTCAGGCAATTTTCTGGATTTTTGAAAATTTCACTTTTTTGTGAAAATATCCACTAAATGAGGGAATAATATGTGTGAGGGAACCCCAGGAGTGTTCCAAATGTGTGTGGGTAGAATATATATCCCACGGGGGTAAAATTGAAAAAAGTTGAAACATTTTTTGGGGGGGATTTAGTCATTTTTCTGGCATTTATCAGACTTTCAGATAGGGGAAATGTCAGTGAGCATTCCTTTTTCAGTTCCAGAGCGATGCGCCCAATGAGTCCTTGATATTTAGTCGTTTTCAGCCAATTTTCTGTATTTTTGAAAATTTCACTTTTTTGTGAAAATATCCACTAAATGAGGGAATAATATGTGTGAGGGTACCCCAGGCGAGTTCCAAATGTGTGTGGGTAGAATATATATCCCACAGGGTTAAAATTGAAAAAATGTGAAAATTTTTTTTTTTTTGTACTTAGTCATTTTTCCAGCGTTTATCAGACTTTCAGATAGGGGAAATGTCAGTGAGTGTTCCGATTTCAGTTCCAGAGCTATTCGCCCAATGAATCCTTGATATTTAGTCGTTTTCAGCCAATTTTCTGGATTTTTGAAAATTTCACTTTTTTGTGAAAATATCCACTAAATGAGGGAAAAATATGTGTGAGGGTACCCCAGGAGAGTTCCAAATGTGTGTAGGTAGAATATATATCCCACAGGGTTAAAATTGAAAAAAGTTGAAAAAAATTTTTTTTTTGTACTTAGTCATTTTTCCGGTGTTTATCAGACTTTCAGACAGGGGAAATGTCAGTGAGCATTCCGATTTCAGTTCCAAAGCGATTCGCCCAATGAGTCCATGATATTTAGTCATTTTCAGCCAATTTTCTGGATTTTTGAAATTTTCACTTTTTCGTGAAAATATCCACTAAAAGACGGAATAATATGCGTGAGGGTACCCCAGGAGTGTTCCAAATGTGTGTGGATAGAATATATATCCCACGGGGGTAAAATTGAAAAAAGTTGAAAAGATTTTTTGGGGGGATTTAGTCATTTTTCTGGCATTTATCAGACTTTCAGATAGGGGAAATGTCAGTGAGCATTCCGTTTTCAGTTCCAGAGCGATGCTCCCAATGAGTCCTTGATATTTAGTCGTTTTCAGCCAATTTTCTGGATTTTTGAAAATTTCACTTTTTTGTGAAAATATCCACTAAATGAGAGAATAATATGTGTGAGGGTACAACAGGAGAGTTCCAAATGTGTGTGGGTAGAATATATATCCCACGAAGGTAAAATTGAAAAAAGTTGAAAATTTTTTTTTTCTGGACTTAGTCATTTTTCCGACGTTTATCAGACTTTCAGATAGCGGAAAAGTCAGTGAGCGTTCCGATTTCAGTTCCAGAACGATTCGGCCAATGAGTCCTTGATATTTAGTCGTTTTCAGGCAATTTTCTGGATTTTTGAAAATTTCACTTTTTTGTGAAAATATCCACTAAATGAGGGAATAATATGTGTGAGGGAACCCCAGGAGTGCTCCAAATGTGTGTGGGTAGAATATATATCCCACGGGGGTAAAATTGAAAAAAGTTGAAACATTTTTTGCGGTGGATTTAGTCATTTTTCTGGCATTTATCAGACTTTCAGATAGGGGAAATGTCAGTGAGCATTCCTTTTTCAGTTCCAGAGCGATGCGCCCAATGAGTCCTTGATATTTAGTCGTTTTCAGCCAATTTTCTGTATTTTTGAAAATTTCACTTTTTTGTGAAAATATCCACTAAATGAGGGAATAATATGTGTGAGGGTACCCCAGGCGAGTTCCAAATGTGTGTGGGTAGAATATATATCCCACAGGGTTAAAATTGAAAAAATTTGAAAATTTTTTTTTTTTTGTACTTGTCATTTTTCCGGCGTTTATCAGACTTTCAGATAGGGGAAATGTCAGTGAGCGTTCCCATTTCAGTTCCAGAACGATTCACCGGATGAGTCCTTGATATTTCGTCGTTTTCAGGCAATTTTCTGGATTTTTGAAAATTTCACTTTTTTGTGAAAATATCCACTAAATGAGGGAATAATATGTGTGAGGGTACCCCAGGAGAGTTCCAAATGTGTGTGGGTAGAATATATAACCCACAGGGTTAAAATTGAAAAAAGTTGAAAAAATTTTTTTTTTTGTACTTAGTCATTTTTCCGGTGTTTATCAGACGTTCAGATAGGGGAAATGTCAGTGAGCATTCCGATTTCAGTTCCAGAGCGATTCGCCCAATGAGTCCATGATATTTAGTCGTTTTCAGCCAATTTTCTGGATTTTTGAAATTTTCACTTTTTTGTGAAAATATCCACTAAAATACGGAATAATATGCGTGAGGGTACCCCAGGAGTGTTCCAAATGTGTGTGGATAGAATAAATATCCCACGGGGGTAAAATTGAAATAAGTTGAAAAGATTTTTTGGGAGACTTAGTCATTTTTCCGGCGTTTATCAGACTTTCAGATAGGGGAAATGTCAGTGAGCATTCCGATTTCAGTTCCAGAGCTGTTCGCCCAATGAATCCTTGATATTTAGTCGTTTTCAGCCAATTTTCTGGATTTTTGAAAATTTCACTTTTTTGTGAAAATATCGACTAAATGAGGGAATAATATGTGTGAGGGTACCCCAGGAGAGTTCCAAATGTGTGTGGGTAGAATATATATCCCACAGGGTTAAAATTGAAAAAAGTTGAAAAAAATTTTTTTTTTGTACTTAGTCATTTTTCCGGTGTTTAGTAGACTTTCAGATACGGGAAATGTCAGTGAGCGTTCCGATTTCAGTTCCAGAGCGATTCGCCCAATGAGTCCTTGATATTTAGTAGTTTTCAGCCAATTTTCTGGATTTTTGAAAATTTCACTTTTTTGTGAAAATATCCACTAAATGAGAGAATAAGATGTGTGAGGGTATCCCAGGAGAGTTCCAAATGTGTGTGGGTAGAATATATATCCCACGGGGTTAAAATTGAAAAAAGTTTAAAAAAATTTTTTTCTGGACTTAGTCATTTTTCCGACGTTTATCAGACTTTCAGATAGCGGAAAAGTCAGTGAGCGTTCCGATTTCAGTTCCAGAACGATTCGGCCAATGAGTCCTTGATATTTAGTCGTTTTCAGGCAATTTTCTGGATTTTTGAAAATTTCACTTTTTTGTGAAAATATCCACTAAATGAGGGAATAATATGCGTGAGGGTACCCCAGGAGAGTTCCAAATGTGTGTGGGTAGAATATATATCCCACGGGGTTAAAATTGAAAAAAGTTGAAAAAAATATTTTTGTACTTAGTCATATTTCCGACGTTTAGTAGACTTTCAGATACGGGAAATGTCAGTGAGCGTTCCGATTTCAGTTCGAGAGCGATTCGCCCAATGAGTCCTTGATATTTAGTCGTTTTCAGCCAATTTACTGGATTTTTGAAAATTTCACTTTTTTGTGAAAAAATCCACTAAATGAGGGAATAATATGTGTGAGGGTACCCCAGGAGTGTTCCAAATGTGTGTGGATAGAATATATATCCCACGGGGGTAAAATTGAAAAAAGTTGAAAAGATTTTTTGGGGGGATTTAGTCATTTTTCTGGCATTTATCAGACTTTCAGATAGGGGAAATGTCAGTGAGCATTCCGTTTTCAGTTTCAGAGCGATGCGCCCAATGAGTCTTTGATATTTAGTCGTTTTCAGCCAATTTTCTGGATTTTTGAAAATTTCACTTTTTTGTGAAAATATCCACTAAATGAGGGAATAATATGTGTGAGGGTACCCCAGGAGTGTTCCAAATGTGTGTGGGTAGAATATATATCCCACGGGGGTAAAATTGAAAAAAGTTGAAAAAATTTTTTTTTTGTACTTAAGTCATTTTTCCGGCGTTTATCAGACTTTCAGATAGGGGAAATGTCAGTGAGCATTCCGATTTCAGTTCCAGAGCGATTCGCCCAATGAGTCCATGATATTTAGTCGTTTTCAGCCAATTTTCTGAATTTTTGAAAATTTCACTTTTTTGTGAAAATATCCACTAAATGAGGGAATAATATGTGTGAGGGTACCCCAGGAGAGTTCCAAATGTGTGTGGGTAGAATATATATCCTACGGGGGTAAAATTGAAAAAAGTTGAAAAAAATTTATTTTTTGACTTAGTCATTTTACCGCCGTTTATCAGACTTTCAGATAGGGGAAATGTCAGTGAGCGTTCCGATTTCAGTTCCAGAGCGATTCGCCCAATGAGTCCTTGATATTTAGTCGTTTTCAGCCAATTTTCTGGATTTTTGAAAATTTCACTTTTTTGTTAAAATATCCACTAACTGAGGGAATAATATGTGTGAGGGTATCCCAGGAGAGTTCCAAATGTGTGTGGGTAGAATATATATCCCACGGGGTTAAAATTGAAAAAAGTTGAAATTTTTTTTTGGGGGATTTAGTCATTTTTCCGGCGTTTATCAGACTTTCAGATAGCGGAAAAGTCAGTGAGCGTTCCGATTTCAGTTCCAGAACGATTCGGCCAATGAGTCCTTGATATTTAGTCGTTTTCAGCCAATTTACTGGATTTTTGAAAATTTCACTTTTTTGTGAAAATATTCACTAAATGAGGGAATAATATGTGTGAGGGTACCCCAGGAGTGTTCCAAATGTGTGTGGATAGAATATATATCCCACGGGGGTAAAATTGAAAAAAGTTGAAACATTTTTGGGGGGGGATTTAGTCATTTTTCTGGCATTTATCAGACTTTCAGATAGGGGAAATGTCAGTGAGCATTCCGTTTTCAGTTCCAGAGCGATGCGCCCAATGAGTCCTTGATATTTAGTCGTTTTCAGCCAATTTTCTGTATTTTTGAAAATTTCACTTTTTTGTGAAAATATTCACTAAATGAGGGAATAATATGTGTGAGGGTACCCCAGGAGAGTTCCAAATGTGTGTGGGTAGAATATATATCCCACAGGGTTAAAATTGAAAAAATTTGAAATTTTTTTTTTTTTTTTACTTGTCATTTTTCCGGCGTTTATCAGACTTTCAGATAGGGGAAATGTCAGTGAGCGTTCCGATTTCACTTCCAGAACGATTCGCCGGATGAGTCCTTGATATTTCGTCGTTTTCAGGCAATTTTCTGGATTTTTGAAAATTTCACTTTTTTGTGAAAATATCCACTAAATGAGGGAATAATATGTGTGAGGGTACCCCAGGAGAGTTCCAAATGTGTGTGGTTAGAATATATATCCCACAGGGTTAAAATTGAAAAAGTTAAAAAAAAATTTTTTTTTGTACTTAGTCATTTTTCCGGTGTTTTTCAGTCTTTCAGACAGGGGAAATGTCAGTGAGCATTCCGATTTCAGTTCCAGAGCGATTCGCCCAATGAGCCCATGATATTTAGTCGTTTTCAGCCAATTTTCTGGATTTTTGAAATTTTCACTTTTTTGTGAAAATATCCACTAAAAGACGGAATAATATGCGTGAGGGTTCCCCAGGAGTGTTCCAAATGTGTGTGGATAGAATATATATCCCACGGGGGTAAAATTGAAAAAAGTTGAAAAGATTTTTTGGGGGGATTTAGTCATTTTTCTGGCATTTATCAGACTTTCAGATAGGGGAAATGTCAGTGAGCATTCCGTTTTCAGTTCCAGAGCGATGCGCCCAATGAGTCCTTGATATTTAGTCGTTTTCAGCCAATTTTCTGGATTTTTGAAAATTTCACTTGTTTGTGAAAATATCCACTAAATGAGGGAATAATATGTGTGAGGGTACCCCAGGAGTGTTCCAAATGTGTGTGGATAGAATATATATCCCATGGGGGTAAAATTGAAAAAAGTTGAAACATTTTTTGGGGGGGATTTAGTCATTTTTCTGGAATTTATCAGACTTTCAGATAGGGGAAATGTCAGTGAGCATTCCGTTTTCAGTTCCAGAGCGATGCGCCCAATGAGTCCTTGATATTTAGTCGTTTTTAGCCAATTTTCTGTATTTTTGAAAATTTCACTTTTTTGTGAAAATATCCACTAAATGAGGGAATAATATGTGTGAGGGTAACCCAGGAGAGTTCCAAATGTGTGTGGGTAGAATATATATCCCACACGGTTAAAATTGAAAAAATTTGAAAATTTTTTTTTTTTTGTACTTGTCATTTTTCCGGCGTTTATCAGACTTTCAGATAGCGGAAATGTCAGTGAGCGTTCCGATTTCATTTCCAGAGCGATTCGCCCAATGAGTCCTTGATATTTAGTCGTTTTCAGCCAATTTTCTGGATTTTTGAAAATTTCACTTTTTTGTGAAAATATCCACTAAATGAGGGAATAATATGTGTGAGGGTACCCCAGGAGAGTTCCAAATGTGTGTGGGTAGAATATATATCCCGCATGGTTGAAATTGAAAAAAGTTGAAAAAAAAATATTTTTGTACTTAGTCATATTTCCGGCTTTTATCAGACTTTCAGATAGGGGAAATGTCAGTGAGCGTTCCGATTTCAGTTCCAGAACGATTCGCCCAATGAGTCCTTGATATTTTGTCGTTTTCAGCCAATTTTCTGGATTTTTGAAAAGTTCACTTTTTTGTGAAAATATCCACTAAATGAGGGAATAATATGTGTGAGGTTACCCCAGGAGAGTTCCAAATGTGTGTGGGTAGAATATATATCCTACGGGGGTAAAATTGAAAAAAGTTGAAAAAATTTTTTTTTTGACTTAGTCATTTTTCCGACGTTTATCAGACTTTCAGATAGCGGAAATGTCAGTGAGCATTCCAATTTCAGTTCCAGAGCGATTCGCCCAATGAGTCCTTGATATTTAGTCGTTTTCAGCCAATTTTCTGGATTTTTGAAAATTTCACTTTTTTGTTAAAATATCCACTAAATGAGGGAATAATATGTGTGAGGGTATCCCAGGAGAGTTCCAAATGTGTGTGGGTAGAATATATATCCCACGGGGTTAAAATTGAAAAAAGTTGAAAATTTTTTTTTGGGGATTTAGTCATTTTTCCGGCGTTTATCAGACTTTCAGATAGCGGAAAAGTCAGTGAGCGTTCCGATTTCAGTTCCAGAACGATTCGGCCAATGAGTCCTTGATATTTAGTCGTTTTCAGCCAACTTACTGGATTTTTGAAAATTTCACTTTTTTGTGAAAATATTCACTAAATGAGGGAATAATATGTGTGAGGGTACCCCAGGACTGTTCCAAATGTGTGTGGATAGAATATATATCCCACGGGGGTAAAATTGAAAAAAGTTGAAACATTTTTGGGGGGGGGATTTAGTCATTTTTCTGGCATTTATCAGACTTTCAGATAGGGGAAATATCAGTGAGCATTCCGTTTTCAGTTCCAGAGCGATGCGCCCAATGAGTCCTTGATATTTAGTCGTTTTCAGCCAATTTTCTGTATTTTTGAAAATTTCACTTTTTTGTGAAAATATTCACTAAATGAGGGAATAATATGTGTGAGGGTACCCCAGGAGAGTTCCAAATGTGTGTGGGTAGAATATATATCCCACAGGGTTAAAATTGAAAAAATTTGAAATTTATTTTTTTTTTTTACTTGTCATTTTTCCGGCGTTTATCAGACTTTCAGATAGGGGAAATGTCAGTGAGCGTTCCGATTTCAGTTCCAAAACGATTCGCCGGATGAGTCCTTGATATTTCTTCGTTTTCAGGCAATTTTCTGGATTTTTGAAAATTTCACTTTTTTGTGAAAATATCCACTAAATGAGGGAATAATATGTGTGAGGGTACCCCAGGAGAGTTCCAAATGTGTGTGGTTAGAATATATATCCCACAGGGTTAAAATTGAAAAAGTTAAAAAAAAATTTTTTTTTGTACTTAGTCATTTTTCCGGTGTTTTTCAGACTTTCAGACAGGGGAAATGTCAGTGAGCATTCCGATTTCAGTTCCAGAGCGATTCGCCCAATGAGCCCATGATATTTAGTCGTTTTCAGCCAATTTTCTGGATTTTTGAAATTTTCACTTTTTTGTGAAAATATCCACTAAAAGACGGAATAATATGCGTGAGGGTTCCCCAGGAGTGTTCCAAATGTGTGTGGATAGAATATATATCCCACGGGGGTAAAATTGAAAAAAGTTGAAAAGATTTTTTGGGGGGATTTAGTCATTTTTCTGGCATTTATCAGACTTTCAGATAGGGGAAATGTCAGTGAGCATTCCGTTTTCAGTTCCAGAGCGATGCGCCCAATGAGTCCTTGTTATTTAGTCGTTTTCAGCCAATTTTCTGGATTTTTGAAAATTTCACTTGTTTGTGAAAATATCCACTAAATGAGGGAATAATATGTGTGAGGGTACCCCAGGAGTGTTCCAAATGTGTGTGGATAGAATATATATCCCACGGGGGTAAAATTGAAAAAAGTTGAAACATTTTTTGGGGGGGATTTAGTCATTTTTCTGGCATTTATCAGACTTTCAGATAGGGGAAATGTCAGTGAGCATTCCGTTTTCAGTTCCAGAGCGATGCGCCCAATGAGTCCTTGATATTTAGTCGTTTTTAGCCAATTTTCTGTATTTTTGAAAATTTCACTTTTTTGTGAAAATATCCACTAAATGAGGGAATAATATGTGTGAGGGTACCCCAGGAGAGTTCCAAATGTGTGTGGGTAGAATATATATCCCACACGGTTAAAATTGAAAAAATTTGAAAATTTTTTTTTTTTTGTACTTGTCATTTTTCCGGCGTTTATCAGACTTTCAGATAGCGGAAATGTCAGTGAGCGTTCCGATTTCATTTCCAGAGCGATTCGCCCAATGAGTCCTTGATATTTAGTCGTTTTCAGCCAATTTTCTGGATTTTTGAAAATTTCACTTTTTTGTGAAAATATCCACTAAATGAGGGAATAATATGTGTGAGGGTACCCCAGGAGAGTTCCAAATGTGTGTGGGTAGAATATATATCCCGCATGGTTGAAATTGAAAAAAGTTGAAAAAAAAATATTTTTGTACTTAGTCATATTTCCGGCTTTTATCAGACTTTCAGATAGGGGAAATGTCAGTGAGCGTTCAGATTTCAGTTCCAGAACGATTCGCCCAATGAGTCCTTGATATTTTGTCGTTTTCAGCCAATTTTCTGGATTTTTGAAAAGTTCACTTTTTTGTGAAAATATCCACTAAATGAGGGAATAATATGTGTGAGGGTACCCCAGGAGAGTTCCAAATGTGTGTGGGTAGAATATATATCCCACAGGGGTAAAATTGAAAAAAGTTTAAAACATTATTTTTTTGGACTTAGTCATTTTTCCGGCGTTTATCAGACTTTCAGACAGCAGAAATGTCAGTGAGCGTTCCGATTTCATTTCCAGAGCGATTCGCCCAATGAGTCCTTGATATTTTGTCGTTTTCAGCCAATTTTTGGATTTTTGAAAATTTCACTTTTTTTGTGAAAATATCCACTAAATGAGGGAATAATATGTGTGAGGGTACCCCAGGAGAGTTCCAAATGTGTGTGGGTAGAATATATATCCCACAGGGTTAAAATTGAAAAAAGTTAAAAAAATTTTTTTTTTGTACTTAGTCGTTTTTCCGGTGTTTATCAGACTTTCAGACAGGGGAAATGTCAGTGAGCATTCCGATTTCAGTTCCAGAACGATTCGCCCAATGAGTCCTTGATATTTAGTCGTTTTCAGTCAATTTTCTGGATTTTTGAAAACTTCACTTTTTTGTGAAAATATCCACTAAATGAGGGAATAATATGTGTGAGGTTACCCCAGGAGAGTTCCAAATGTGTGTGGATAGAATATATATCCCACGGGGGTAAAATTGAAAAAAGTTGAAAAGATTTTTTGGGGGGATTTAGTAATTTTTCTGGCATTTATCAGACTTTCAGATAGGGGAAATGTCAGTGAGCATTCCGATTTCAGTTCCAGAGCGATTCGCCCAATGAGTCCTTGATATTTAGTCGTTTTCAGCCAATTTTCTGGATTTTTGAAAATTTCACTTTTTTGTGAAAATATCCACTAAATGAGGGAATAATATGTGTGAGGGTATCCCAAGAGAGTTCCAAATGTGTGTGGGTAGAATATATATCCCACGGGGGTAAAATTGAAAAAAGTTGAAAACATTTTTTTTTTGTACTTAGTCATTTTTCAGACGTTTATCAGACTTTCAGATAGCGGAAATGTCAGTGAGCGTTCCGATTTCAGTTCCAGAACGATTCGCCCAATGAGTCCTTGATATTTAGTCGTTTTCAGCCAATTTTCTGGATTTTTGAAAACTTCACTTTTTTGTGAAAATATCCACTAAATGAGGGAATAATATGTGTGAGGTTACCCCAGGAGAGTTCCAAATGTGTGTGGGTAGAATATATATCCCACAGGGGTAAAATTGAAAAAGTTTAAAACATTATTTTTTTGGACTTAGTCATTTTTCCGGCGTTTATCAGACTTTCAGATAGCAGAAATGTCAGTGAGCGTTCCGATTTCATTTCCAGAGCGATTCGCCCAATGAGTCCTTGATATTTAGTCGTTTTCAGCCAATTTTTGGATTTTTGAAAATTTCACTTTTGTTGTGAAAATATCCACTAAATGAGGGAATAATATGTGTGAGGGTACCCCAGGAGAGCTCCAAATGTGTGTGGGTAGAATATATATCCCACATGGTTGAAATTGAAAAAAGTTGAAAAAAAAAATATTTTTGTACTTAGTCATATTTCCGGTTTTATCAGACTTTCAGATAGGGGAAATGTCAGTGAGCGTTCCGATTTCAGTTCCAGAGCAATTCGCCCAGTCGTTTTCAGCCAATTTTCTGGATTTTTGAAAATGTCACTTTTTTGTGAAAATATCCACTAAATGAGGGAATAATATGTGTGTGAGGGTACCCCAGGAGAGTTCCAAATGTGTGTGGGTAGAACATATATCCCACGTTGGTAAAATTGAAAAAAGTTGAAAACTTTTTTTTCTTGGACTTAGTCATTTTTCCGGCGTTTATCAGACTTTCAGATAGGGGAAATGTCAGTGAGCGTTCTGATTTCAGTTCCAGAGCGATTCGCCCAATGAGTCCTTGATATTTAGTTGTTTTCAGCCAATTTTCTGGATTTTTGAAAATTTCACTTTTTTGTGAAAATATCCACTAAATGAGGGAATAATATGTGTAAGGGGATCCCAGGAGAGTTCCAAATGTGTGTGGGTAGAATATATATCCCACGGGGGTAAAATTGAAAAAAGTTGAAATATTTTTGGGGGGGATTTAGTCATTTTTCCGGCGTTTATCAGATTTTCAGATACGGGAAATGTCAGTGAGCGTTCCGATTTCAGTTCCAGAGCGATTCGCTCAATGAATCCTTGATATTTAGTTGTTTTCAGCCAATTTTCTGGATTTTTGAAAATTTCACTTTTTTGTGAAAATATCCACTAAATGAGGGAATAATATGTGTGAGAGTACCCCAGGAGAGTTCCAAATGTTTGTGGGTAGAATATATATCCCACATGTTTGAAATTGAAAAAAGTTGAAAAAAAAAATATGTTTGTACTTAGTCATATTTCCGGCATTTATCAGACTTTCAGATAGGGGAAATGTCAGTGAGCGTTCCGATTTCAGTTCCAGAGCGATTCGCCCAGTCGTTTTCAGCCAATTTTCTGGATTTTTGAAAATTTCACTTTTTTGTGAAAATATCCACTAAATGAGGGAATAATATGTGTGAGGGTACTCCAGGAGAGTTCCAAATGTGTGTGGGTAGAATATATATCCCACGGGGGTAAAATTGAAAAAAGTTGAAAACTTTTTTTTCTTGGACTTAGTCATTTTTCCGGCGTTTATCAGACTTTCAGATAGGGGAAATGTCAGTGAGCGTTCCTATTTCAGTTCCAGAGCGATTCGCCAATGAGTCCTTGATATTTAGTTGTTTTCAGCCAATTTTCTGGATTTTTGAAAATTTCACTTTTTTGTGAAAATATCCACTAAATGAGGGAATAATATGTGTGAGGGTACCCCAGGAGAGTTCCAAATGTGTGTGGGTAGAATATATATTCCACATGGTTGAAATTGAAAAAAGTTGAAAAAAAAAATATTTTTGTACTTAGTCATATTTCCGGCTTTTATCAGACTTTCAGATAGGGGAAATGTCAGTGAGCGTTCCGATTTCAGTTCCAGAGCGATTTGCCCAATGAGTCCTTGATATTTAGTCGTTTTCAGCCAATTTTCAGAATTTTTGAAAATTTCACTTTTTTGTGAAAATATCCACTAAATGAGGGAATAATATGTGTGAGGTTACCCCAGGAGAGTTCCAAATGTGTGTGGGTAGAATATATATCCCACGGGGGTAAAATTGAAAAAGTTGCAAAAATTTTTTTTTTTGACTTAGTCATTTTTACGGCGTTTATCAGACTTTCAGATAGGGGAAATGTCAGTGAGTGTTCCGATTTCAGTTCCAGAGCGATTCGCCCAATGAGTCCTTGATATTTAGTCGTTTTCAGCCAATTTTCTGGATTTTTGAAAATTTCACTTTTTTGTGAAAATATCCACTAAATGAGGGAATAATATGTGTGAGGGTATCCCAGGAGAGTTCCAAATGTGTGTGGGTAGAATATATATCCCACGGGGGTAAAATTGAAAAAAGTTGAGAAAATTTTTTTTTTGGACTTAGTCATTTTTCCGACGTTTATCAGACTTTCAGATAGCGGAAAAGTCAGTGAGCGTTCCGATTTCAGTTCCAGAACGATTCGGCCAATGAGTCCTTGATATTTAGTCGTTTTCAGGCAATTTTCTGGATTTTTGAAAATTTCACTTTTTTGTGAAAATATCCACTAAATGAGGGAATAATATGTGTGAGGGTACCCCAGGAGAGTTCCAAATGTGTGTGGGTAGAATATATATCCCACATGTTTGAAATTGAAAAAAGTTTAAAAAAAAAATATGTTTGTACTTAGTCATATTTCCGGCGTTTATCAGACTTTCAGATAGGGGAAATGTCAGTGAGCGTTCCGATTTCAGTTCCAGAGCGATTCGCCCAGTCGTTTTCAGCCAATTTTATGTATTTTTGAAAATTTCACTTTTTTGTGAAAATATCCACTAAATGAGGGAATAATATGTGTGAGGGTACCCCAGGAGAGTTCCAAATGTGTGTGGGTAGAATATATATCCCACGGGGGTAAAATTGAAAAAAGTTGAAAAAATTATTTTTTTTGACTTAGTCATTTTTACGTCGTTTATCAGACTTTCAGATAGGGGAAATGTCAGGGAGCGTTCCAATTTCAGTTCTAGAGCGATTCACCCAATGAGTCCTTGATATTTAGTCGTTTTCAGCCAATTTTCAGAATTTTTGAAAATTTCACTTTTTTGTGAAAATATCCACTAAATGAGAGAATAATATGTGTGAGGGTACCCCAGGAGAGTTCCAAATGTGTGTGGGTAGAATATATATCCCACGGGGGTAAAATTAAAAAAAGTTGAAAATTTTTTTGGGGGGATTTAGTCATTTTTCCGGCGTTTATCAGACTTTCAGATAGGGGAAATGTCAGTGAGCGTACCTATTTCAGTTCCAGAGCGATTTGCCCAATGAGTCCTTGATATTTTGTCGTTTTCAGCCAATTTTTTGGATTTTTGAAAATTTCACTTTTTTGTGAAAATATCCACTAAATGAGGGAATAATACGTGTGAGGTTACCCCAGGAGAGTTCCAAATGTGTGTGGGTAGAATATATATCCCAAGGGGGTAAAATTGAAAAAAGTTGAAAACATTTTTTTCTTGGACTTAGTCATTTTTCCGGCGTTTATCAGACTTTCAGATAGGGGAAATGTCAGTGAGTGTTCTGATTTCAGTTCCAGAGCGATTCGCCCAATGAGTCCTTGATATTTAGTTGTTTTCAGCCAATTTTCTAGATTTTTGAAAGTTTCACTTTTTTGTGAAAATATCCACTAAATGAGGGAATAATATGTGTGAGCGTACCAAGGAGAGTTCCAAATGTGTGTGGGTAGAATATATATCCCACATGGATGAAATTGAAAAAAGTTGAAAAATAAAATATTTTTGTACTTAGTCATATTTCCGGCGTTTATCAGACTTTCAAATAAGGGAAATGTCAGTGAGCATTCCGATTTCAGTTCCAGAGCGATTCGCCCAATGAGTCCTTGATATTTAGTCGTTTTAAGGCAATTTTCTGGATTTTTGAAAATTTCACTTTTTTGTGAAAATATCCACTAAATGAGGGAATAATATGTGTGAGGGTACCCCAGGAGAGTTCCAAATGTGTGTGGGTAGAATATATATCCCACGGGGGTAAAATTGAAAAAAGTTGAATACTTTTTTTTCTTGGACTTAGTCATTTTTCCGTCGTTTATCACAATTTCAGATAGGGGAAATGTCAGTGAGCGTTCCGATTTCAGTTCCAGAGCGATTCGCTCAATGAGTCCTTGATATTTAGTCGTTTTCAGCCAATTTTCTGGATTTTTGAAAATTTCACTTTTTTGTGAAAATATCCACTAAATGAGGGAATAATATGTGTGAGGGTACCAAGGAGAGTTCCAAATGTGTGTGGGTAGAATATATATCCCACATGGTTGAAATTGAAAAAAGTTGAAAAAAAAAATATTTTTGTACTTAGTCATATTTCCGGCGTTTATCAGACTTTCAGATAGGGGAAATGTCAGTGAGCATTCCGATTTCAGTTCCAGAGCGATTCGCCCAATGAGTCCTTGATATTTAGTCGTTTTCCGGCAATTTTCTGGATTTTTGAAAATTTCACTTTTTTGTGAAAATATCCACTAAATGAGGGAACAATATGTGTGAGGGTACCCCAGGAGAGTTCCAAATGTGTGTGGGTAGAATATATATCCCACGGGGGTAAAATTGAAAAAAATTTTTTTTTGGTCTTAGTCATTTTTCCGACGTTTATCAGACTTTCAGATAGCGGAAAAGTCAGTGAGCGTTCCGATTTCAGTTCCAGAACGATTCGGCCAATGAGTCCTTGATATTTAGTCGTTTTCAGGCAATTTTCTGGATTTTTGAAAATTTCACTTTTTTGTGAAAATATCCACTAAATGAGGAAATAATATGTGTGAGGGTACCCCAGGAGAGTTCCAAATGTGTGTGGGTAGAATATATATCCCACGGGGGTAAAATTGAAAAAAGTTGAAAATTTTTTTTGGGGATTTAGTCATTTTTCCGGCGTTTATCAGACTTTCAGATAGGGGAAATGTCAGTGAGCGTTCCAATTTCAGATCCAGAGTGATTCGCTCAATGAGTCCTTGATATTTAGTCGTTTTCAGCCAATTTTCAGAATTTTTGAAAATTTCACTTTTTTGTGAAAATATCCACTAAATGAGGGAATAATATGTGTGAGGGTACCAAGGAGAGTTCAAAATGTGTGTGGGTAGAATATATATCCCACATGGTTGAAATTAAAAAAAGTTGAAAAAAAATATATTTTTGTACTTAGTCATATTTCCGGCGTTTATCAGACTTTCAGATAGGGAAAATGTCAGTGAGCATTCCGATTTCAGTTCCAGAGCGATTCGCCCAATGAGTCCTTGATATTTAGTGGTTTTCAGGCAATTTTCTGGATTTTTGAAAATTTCACTTTTTTGTGAAAATATCCACTAAATGAGGGAATAATATGTGTGAGGGTACCCCAGGAGAGGTCCAAATGTGTGTGGGTAGAATATATATCCCACGGGGGTAAAATTGGAAGAAGTTGAAATTTTTTTGGGGGGGATTCAGTCATTTTTCCGGCGTTTATCAGACTTTCAGATAGGGGAAATGTCAGTGAGCGTTCCGATTTCAGTTCCAGATCGATTCGCCGGATGAGTCTTTGATATTTCGTCGTTTTCAGGCAATTTTCTGAATTTTTGAAAATTTCACTTTTTTGTGAAAATATCCACTAAATGAGGGAATAATATGTGTGAGGGTACCCCAGGAGAGTTCCAAATGTGTGTGGGTAGAATATATATCCCACATGGTTGAAATTGAAAAAAGTTGAAAAAAAAAAAATTTTTGTACTTAGTCATATTTCCACCTTTTATCAGACTTTCAGATAGGGGAAATGTCAGTGAGCGTTCCGATTTCAGTTCCAGAGCGATTCGCCGGATGGGTCCTTGATATTTTGTCGTTTTCAGCCAATTTTCTGGATTTTTGAAAATTTCACTTTTTTTTGTGAAAATATCCATTAAATGAGGGAATAATATGTGTGAGGTTACCCCAGGAGAGTTCCAAATGTGTGTGGGTAGAATATATATCCCACGGGGGTAAAATTGAAAAACGTTGAAAAAATTTTTTTTTTGGACTTAGTCATTTTTCCGACGTTTATCAGATTTTAAGATAGGAGAAATGTCAGTGAGCATTCCGATTTCAGTTCCAGAGCCATTCGCCCAATGAGTCCTTCCTATTTAGTCGCTTTCAGCCAAATTTCTGGATTTTTGAAAATTTCACTTTTTTGTGAAAATATCCACTAAATGAGGTGACAATATGTGTGAGGGTACCCCAGGAGAGTTCCAAATGTGTGTGGGCAGAATATATATCCCACGGGGGTAAAATTGAAAAAAGTTGAAAACTTTTTTTTCTTGGACTTAGTCATTTTTCCGGCGTTTATCAGACTTTCAGATAGGGGAAATGTCAGTGAGTGTTCCGATTTCAGTTCCAGAGCGATTCGCCCAATGAGTCCTTGATATTTAGTCGTTTTCAGCCAATTTTCTGGATTTTTGAATATTTCACTTTTTTGTGAAAATATCCACTAAATGAGGGAATAATATGTGTGAGGGTATCCCAGGAGAGTTCCAAATGTGTGTGGGTAGAATATATATCCCACGGGGGTAAAATTGAAAAAAGTTGAAAAAAATTTTTTTTGGACTTAGTCATTTTTCCGACGTTTATCAGACTTTCAGATAGCGGAAAAGTCAGTGAGCGTTCCGATTTCAGTTCCAGAACGATTCGGCCAATGATTCCTTGATATTTAGTCGTTTTCAGGCGATTTTCTGGATTTTTGAAAATTTCACTTTTTTGTGAAAATATTCACTAAATGAGGGAATAATATGTGTGAGGGTACCCCAGGAGACTTCCAAATGTGTGTGGGTAGAATATATATCCCACGGGGGTAAAATTGAAAAAAGTTGAAAATTTTTTTTTTGGGATTTAGTCATTTTTCCGGCGTTTATCAGACTTTCAGATAGGGGAAATGTCATTGAGCGTTCCGATTTCAGTTCCAGAGCGATTCGCTCAATGAGTCCTTGATATTTAGTCGTTTTCAGCCAATTTTCTGAATTTTTGAAAATTTCATTTTTTTGTGAAAATATCCACTAAATGAGGGAATAATATGTGTGAGGGTACCAATGAGAGTTCCAAATGTGTGTGGGTAGATTATATATCCCACATGGTTGAAATTGAAAAAAGTTGAAAAAAAAAAAATTTTTGTACTTAGTCATTTTTCCGGCGTTTATCAGACTTTCAGATAGGGGAAATGTCAGTGAGCATTCCGATTTCAGTTCCAGAGCGATTCGCCCAATGAGTCCTTGATATTTAGTCGTTTTCAGGCAATTTTCTGGATTTTTGAAAATTTCACTTTTTTGTGAAAATATCCACTAAATGAGGGAATAATATGTGTGAGGGTACCCCAGGAGAGTTCCAAATGTGTGTGGGTAGAATATATATCCCACGGGGGTAAAATTGAAAAAAGTTGCAAAAAATTTTTTTTTGGACTTAAGTCATTTTTTCGGCGTTTATCAGGCTTTCAGATAGGGGAAATGTCAGTGAGCGTTCCGATTTCAGTTCCAGAGCGATTCGCCCAATGAGTCCTTGACATTTCGTCGTTTTCAGCCAATTTTCAGAATTTTTGAAAATTTCACTAATTTGTGAAAATATCCACTAAATGAGGGAATAATATGTGTGAGGGTACCCCAGGAGAGTTCCAAATGTGTGTGGGTAGAATATATTTCCCACGGGGATAAAATTGAAAAAAGTTGAAACATTTTTTTTTTTGGATTTAGTCATTTTTCCGGCGTTTATCAGACTTTCAGATAGGGGAAATGTCAGTGAGCGTTCCGATTTCAGTTCCAGAGCGATTCGCCCAATGAGTCCTTGATATTGTCGTTTTCAGCCAATTTTCTGGATTTTTGAAAATTTCACTTTTTTGTGAAAATATCCACTAAATGAGTGAATAATATGTGTGAGGGTACCCCAGGAGAGTTCCAAATGTGTGTGGGTAGAATATATATACCAAGGGGGTAAAATTGAAAAAAGTTGAAAAAAATTTTTTTTTGGACTTAAGTCATTTTTCCGGCGTTTATCAGACTTTCAGATAGGGGAAATATTAGTGAGCGTTCCGATTTCAGTTCCAGAGCGATTCGCCCAATGAGTCCTTGATATTTTGTTATTTTCAGGCAATTTTCTGAATTTTTGAAAATTTCACATTTTTGTGAAAATATCCACCAAATGAGGGAATAATATGTGTGAGGGTACCCCAGGAGAGTTCCAAATGTGTGTGGGTAGAATATATATCCCACGGGGAAAAATTGAAAAAAGTTGAAAAAATTTTTTTGGTGGATTTAGTCATTTTTCCGGCGTTTATCAGACTTTCACATAAGGGAAATGTCAGTGAGCATTCCGATTTCAGTTCCAGAGCGATTCGCCCAATGAGTCCTTGATATTTAGTCGTTTTCAGCCAATTTTCTGGATTTTTGAAAATTTCACTTTTTTGTGAAAATATCCACTAAATGAGGGAATAATATGTGTGAGGGTACCCCAGGAGAGTTCCAAATGAGTGTGGGTAGAATATATATCCCACGGGGGTAAAATTGAAAAAAGTTGAAAAATTTTTTTTTTTTGGACTTAGTCATTTTTCCGGCGTTTATCAGACTTTCACATAGGGGAAATGTCAGTGAGCATTCCGATTTCAGTTCCAGAGCGATTTGCCCAATGAGTCCTTGATATTTCGTTATTTTCAGGCAATTTTCTGAATTTTTGAAAATTTCACTTTTTTGTGAAAATATCCACTAAATGAGGGAATAATATGCGTGAGGGTACCCCAGGAGAGTTCCAAATGTGTGTGGGTAGAATATATATCCCACGGGGATAAAATTGAAAAAAGTTGAAACTTTTTTTTTTTGGATTTAGTCATTTTTCCGGCGTTTATCAGACTTTCAGATAGGGGAAATGTCAGTGAGCGGTCCGATTTCAGTTCCAGAGCGATTCGCCCAATGAGTCCTTGATATTTCGTTATTTTCAGGCAATTTTCTGAATTTTTGAAAATTTCACTTTTTTGTGAAAATATCCACTATATGTGTGAGGGTACCCCAGGAGAGTTCCAAATGTGTGTGGGGAGAATATATATCCCACGGGGTAAAATTGAAAAAAGTTGAAAAAATTTTTTTGGTGGATTTAGTCATTTTTCTGGCGTTTATCAGACTTTCAGATAGGGGAAATGTCAGTGAGCGTTCCGCCTTCAGTTCCAGAGCGATTCGCCCAATGAGTCCTTGATATTTCGTTATTTTCAGGCAATTTTCTGAATTTTTGAAAATTTCACTTTTTTGTGAAAATATCCACTAAATGAGGGAATAATATGTGTGAGGGTACCCCAGGAGAGTTCCAAATGTGTGTGGGTAGAATATATATCCCACGGGGTAAAATTGAAAAAAGTGGAAAATTTTTTTGGGGGGGATTTAGTCATTTTTCCGGCATTTATCAGACTTTCAGATAGGGGAAATGTCAGTGAGCGTTCCGATTTCTGTTCCAGAGCGATTCGCCCAATGAGTCCTTGATATTTAGTCGTTTTCAGCCAATTTTCTGGATTTTTGAAAACTTCACTTATTTGTGAAAATATCCACTAAATGAGTGAATAATATGTGTGAGGGTACCAATGAGAGTTCCAAATGTGTGTGGGTAGATTATATATCCCACATGGTTGAAATTGAAAAAAGTTGAAAAAAAAAAAATTTTTGTACTTAGTCATTTTTCCGGCGTTTATCAGACTTTCAGATAGGGGAAATGTCAGTGAGCATTCCGATTTCAGTTCCAAAGCCATTCGCCCAATGAGTCCTTCATATTTAATCGTTTTCAGGCAATTTTCTGGATTTTTGAAAATTTCACTTTTTTGTGAAAATATCCACTAAATGAGGGAATAATATGTGTGAGGGTACCCCAGGAGAGTTCCAAATGTGTGTGGGTAGAATATATATCCCACGGGGGTAAAATTGAAAAAAGTTGCAAAAAATTTTTTTTTGGACTTAAGTCATTTTTTCGCCGTTTATCAGGCTTTCAGATAGGGGAAATGTCAGTGAGCGTTCCGATTTCAGTTCCAGAGCGATTCGCCCAATGAGTCCTTGACATTTTGTCGTTTTCAGCCAATTTTCAGAATTTTTGAAAATTTCACTAATTTGTGAAAATATCCACTAAATGAGGGAATAATATGTGTGAGGGTACCCCAGGAGAGTTCCAAATGTGTGTGGGTAGAATATATATCCCACGGGGATAAAATTGAAAAAAGTTGATACATTTTTTTTTTTGGATTTAGTCATTTTTCCGGCGTTTATCAGACTTTCAGATAGGGGAAATGTCAGTGAGCGTTCCGATTTCAGTTCCAGAGCGATTCGCCCAATGAGTCCTTGACATTTCGTCATTTTCAGCCAATTTTCAGAATTTTTGAAAATTTCACTAATTTGTGAAAATATCCACTAAATGAGGGAATAATATGTGTGAGGGTATGCCAGGAGAGTTCCAAATGTGTGTGGGTAGAATACATATCCCACGGGGTAAAATTGAAAAAAGTCGAAAATTTTTTTGGGGGGGATTTAGTCATTTTTCCGGCGTTTATCAGACTTTCAGATAGGGGAAATGTCAGTGAGCGTTCCGATTTCAGTTCCAGAGCGATTCGCCCAATGAGTCCTTGATATTGTCGTTTTCAGCCAATTTTCTGGATTTTTGAAAATTTCACTTTTTTGTGAAAATATCCACTAAATGAGTGAATAATATGTGTGAGGGTACCCCAGGAGAGTTCCAAATGTGTGTGGGTAGAATATATATACCAAGGGGGTAAAATTGAAAAAAGTTGAAAAAAATTTTTTTTTGGACTTAAGTCATTTTTCCGGCGTTTATCAGACTTTCAGATAGGGGAAATATTAGTGAGCGTTCAGATTTCAGTTCCAGAGCGATTCGCCCAATGAGTCCTTGATATTTTGTTATTTTCAGGCAATTTTCTGAATTTTTGAAAATTTCACATTTTTGTGAAAATATCCACTAAATGAGGGAATAATATGCGTGAGGGTACCCCAGGAGAGTTCCAAATGTGTGTGGGTAGAATATATATCCCACGGGGTAAAATTGAAAAAAGTTGAAACTTTTTTTTTTTGGATTTAGTCATTTTTCCGGCGTTTATCAGACTTTCAGATAGGGGAAATGTCAGTGAGCGGTCCGATTTCAGTTCCAGAGCGATTCGCCCAATGAGTCCTTGATATTTCGTTATTTTCAGGCAATTTTCTGAATTTTTGAAAATTTCACTTTTTTGTGAAAATATCCACTATATGTGTGAGGGTACCCCAGGAGAGTTCCAAATGTGTGTGGGTAGAATATATATCCCACGAGGTAAAATCGAAAAAAGTTGAAACATTTTTTTGGGGGGATTTAGTCATTTTTCCGGCGTTTATCAGACTTTCAGATAGGGGAAATATTAGTGAGGGTTCCGATTTCAGTTCCTGTGCGATTCGCCCAATGAGTCCTTGATATTTTGTTATTTTCAGGCAATTTTCTGAATTTTTGAAAATTTCACATTTTTGTGAAAATATCCACTAAATGAGGGAATAATATGTGTGAGGGTACCCCAGGAGAGTTCCAAATGTGTATGGGTAGAATATATATCCCACGGGGGTAAAATTGAAAAAAGTTGAAAAATTTTTTTTTTTAGAATACAGTCATTTTTTCGGCGTTTATCAGACTTTCAGATAGGGGAAATGTCAGTGAGCGTTCCGATTTCAGTTCCAGAGCGATTCGCCTAATGAGTCCTTGACATTTCGTCGTTTTCAGCCAATTTTCAGAATTTTTGAAAATTTCACTAATTTGTGAAAATATCCACTAAATGAGGGAATAATATGTGTGAGGGTACCCCAGGAGAGTTCCAAATGTGTGTGGGTAGAATGTATATCCCACGGGGATAAAATTGAAAAAAGTTGAAACATTTTTTTTTTTTGGATTTAGTCATTTTTCCGGCGTTTATCAGACTTTCAGATAGGGGAAATGTCCGTGAGCGTTCCGATTTCAGTTCCAGAGCGATTCGCCCAATGAGTCTTTGATATTTCGTCGTTTTCAGGCAATTTTCTGAATTTTTGAAAATTTCACTTTTTTGTGAAAATATCCACTAAATGAGGGAATAATATGTGTGAGGGTACCCCAGGAGAGTTCCAAATGAGTGTGGGTAGAATATATATCCCACGGGGGTAAAATTGAAAAAAGTTGAAAAATTTTT
This sequence comes from Phyllobates terribilis, assembly GCF_046119375.1. Lineage (NCBI taxonomy): Eukaryota > Metazoa > Chordata > Amphibia > Anura > Dendrobatidae > Phyllobates > Phyllobates terribilis. The sequence continues at coordinate 13,177,815 of NW_027362775.1, read as the reverse complement.
TTTTTTTGGACTTAGTCATTTTTCCGGCGTTTATCAGACTTTCAGATAGGGGAAATGTCAGTGAGCATTCCGATTTCAGTTCCAGAGCGATTCGCATAATGAGTCCTTGATATTTAGTCGTTTTCAGCCAATTTTCTGGATTTTTGAAAACTTCACTTATTTGTGAAAATATCCACTAAATGAGTGAATAATATGTGTGAGGGTACCCCAGGAGAGGTCCAAATGTGTGTGGGTAGTATATATATATACCACGGGGGTAAAATTGAAAAAAGTTGAAAAAAATTTTTTTTTGGACTTAAGTCATTTTTTCGGCGTTTATCAGGCTTTCAGATAGGGGAATTGTCAGTGAGCGTTCCGATTTCAGTTCCAGAGCGATTCGCCATATGAGTCCTTGACATTTCGTCGTTTTCAGCCAATTTTCAGAATTTTTGAAAATTTCACTAATTTATGAAAATATCCACTAAATGAGGGAATAATATGTGTGAGGGTACCCCAGGAGAGTTCCAAATGTGTGTGGGTAGAATATATATCCCACGGGGATAAAATTGAAAAAAGTTGAAACATTTTTTTTTTTGGATTTAGTCATTTTTCCGGCGTTTATCAGACTTTCAGATAGGGGAAATGTCAGTGAGCGTTCCGCTTTCAGTTCCAGAGCGATTCGCCCAATGAGTCCTTGATATTTCGTTATTTTCAGGCAATTTTCTGAATTTTTGAAAATTTCACTTTTTTGTGAAAATATCCACTAAATGAGGGAATAATATGTGTGAGGGTACCCCAGGAGAGTTCCAAATGTGTGTGGGTAGAATATATATCCCACGGGGTAAAATTGAAAAAAGTTAAAAATTTTTTTGGGGGGGGATTTAGTCATTTTTCCGGCATTTATCAGACTTTCAGATAGGGGAAATGTCAGTGAGCGTTCCGATTTCTGTTCCAGAGCGATTCGCCCAATGAGTCCTTGATATTTAGTCGTTTTCAGCCAATTTTCTGGATTTTTGAAAACTTCACTTATTTGTGAAAATATCCACTAAATGAGTGAATAATATGTGTGAGGGTACCCCAGGAGAGTTCCAAATGTGTGTGGGTAGAATATATATACCACGGGGGTAAAATTGAAAAAAGTTGAAAAAAAATTTTTTTTGGACTTAAGTCATTTTTTCGGCGTTTATCAGACTTTCAGATAGGGGAAATGTCAGTGAGCGTTCCGATTTCAGTTCCAGAGCGATTCGCCCAATGAGTCCTTGACATTTCGTCATTTTCAGCCAATTTTCAGAATTTTTGAAAATTTCACTAATTTGTGAAAATATCCACTAAATGAGGGAATAATATGTGTGAGGGTATGCCAGTAGAGTTCCAAATGTGTGTGGGTAGAATATATATCCCACGGGGTAAAATTGAAAAAAGTTGAAAATTTTTTTGGGGGGGATTTAGTCATTTTTCCGGCGTTTATCAGACTTTCAGATAGGGGAAATGTCAGTGAGCGTTCCGATTTCAGTTCCAGAGCGATTCGCCCAATGAGTCCTTGATATTGTCGTTTTCAGCCAATTTTCTGGATTTTTGAAAATTTCACTTTTTTGTGAAAATATCCACTAAATGAGTGAATAATATGTGTGAGGGTACCCCAGGAGAGTTCCAAATGTGTGTGGGTAGAATATATATACCAAGGGGGTAAAATTGAAAAAAGTTGAAAAAAATTTTTTTTTGGACTTAGTCATTTTTCCGGCGTTTATCAGACTTTCAGATAGGGAAAATATTAGTGAGCGTTCCCATTTCAGTTCCAGAGTGATTCGCCCAATGAGTCCTTGATATTTTGTTATTTTTAGGCAATTTTCTGAATTTTTGAAAATTTCACATTTTTGTGAAAATATCCACTAAATGAGGGAATAATATGTGTGAGGGTACCCCAGGAGAGTTCCAAATGTGTGTGGGTAGAATATATATCCCACGGGGTAAAATTGAAAAAAGTTGAAAAAAATTTTTTGGTGGATTTAGTCATTTTTCCGGCGTTTATCAGACTTTCACATAAGGGAAATGTCAGTGAGCATTCCGATTTCAGTTCCAGAGCGATTCGCCCAATGAGTCCTTGATATTTAGTCGTTTTCAGCCAATTTTCTGGATTTTTGAAAATTTCACTTTTTTGTGAAAATATCCACTAAATGAGGGAATAATATGTGTGAGGGTACCCCAGGAGAGTTCCAAATGTGTGTGGGTAGAATATGTATCCCACGGGGATAAAATTGAAAAAAGTTGAAACATTTTTTTTTTGGGATTTAGTCATTTTTCTGGCGTTTATCAGACTTTCAGATAGGGGAAATGTCAGTGAGCATTCCGTTTTCAGTTCCAGAGCGATTCGCCCAATGAGTCCTTGATATTTCGTTGTTTTCAGCCAATTTTCTGAATTTTTGAAAATTTCACTTTTTTGTGAAAATATCTACTAAATGAGGGAATAATATGTGTGAGGGTACCCCAGGAGAGTTCCAAATGTGTGTGGGTAGAATATATATCCCACGGGGATAAAATTGAAAAAAGTTTAAACATTTTTTTTTTGGATTTAGTCATTTTTCTGGCGTTTATCAGACTTTCAGATAGGGGAAATGTCAGTGAGCGTTCCGATTTCAGTTCCAGAGCGATTCGCCCAATGAGTCCTTGATATTTCGTTATTTTCAGCCAATTTTCTGAATTTTTGAAAATTTCACTTTTTTGTGAAAATATCTACTAAATGAGGGAATAATATGTGTGAGGGTACCCCAGGAGAGTTCCAAATGTGTGTGGGTAGAATATATATCCCACGGGGATAAAATTGAAAAAAGTTGAAACATTATTTTTTTGGGATTTAGTCATTTTTCCGGTGTTTATCAGACTTTCAGATAGGGGAAATGTTAGTGAGCGTTCCGATTTCAGTTCCAGAGCGATTCGCCGGATGGGTCCTTGACATTTCGTCGTTCTCAGGTGATTTTCAGAGTTTTTGAAAATTTCACTTTTTTGTGAAAATATCCACTAAATGAGGGAATAATATGTGTGAGGGTACCCCAGGAGAGTTCCAAATGTGTGTGGGTAGAATATATATCCCACGGGGGTAAAATTGATAAAAGTTGAAAAATTTTTTTTTTTGGACTTAGTCATTTCTCCGGCGTTTATCAGACTTTCACATAGGGGAAATGTCATTGAGCTTTTCGATTTCAGTTCCAGAGCGATTCGCCCAATGAGTCCTTGATATTTAGTCGTTTTCAGCCAATTTTCTGGATTTTTGAAAATTTCACTTTTTTGTGAAAATATCCACTAAATGAGTGAATAATATGTGTGAGGGTACCCCAGGAGATTTCCAAATGTGTGTGGGTAGAATATATATACCACGGGGGTAAAATTGAAAAAAGTTTAAAAAAATTTTTTTTTAGAATAAAGTCATTTTTTCGGCGTTTATCAGACTTTCAGATAGGGGAAATGTCAGTGAGCGTTCCGATTTCAGTTCCAGAGCGATTCGCTCAATGAGTCCTTGACATTTCGTCGTTTTCAGCCAATTTTCAGAATTTTTGAAAATTTCACTAATTTGTGAAAATATCCACTAAATGAGGGAATAATATGTGTGAGGGTACCCCAGGAGAGTTCCAAATGTGTGTGGGTAGAATATATATCCCACGGGGATAAAATTGAAAAAAGTTGAAACATTTTTTTTTTGGATTTAGTCATTTTTCCGGCGCTTATCAGACTTTCAGATAGGGGAAATATTAGTTAGCGTTCCGATTTCAGCTCCAGAGCGATTCGCCCAATGAGTCCTTGATATTTTGTTATTTTCAGGCAATTTTCTGAATTTTTGAAAATTTCACATTTTTGTGAAAATATCCACTAAATGAGGGAATAATATGTATGAGGGTACCCCAGGAGAGTTCCAAATGTGTGTGGGTAGAATATATATCCCACGGGGTAAAATTGAAAAAAGTTGAAAAAAATTTTTTGGTGGATTTAGTCATTTTTCCGGCGTTTATCAGACTTTCAGATAGGGGAAATGTCCGTGAGCATTCCGATTTCAGTTCCAGAGCGATTCGCCGGATGGGTCCTTGACATTTCGTCGTTCTCAGGCGATTTTCAGATTTTTTGAAAATTTAACTTTTTTGTGAAAATATCCACTAAATGAGGGAATAATATGTGTGAGGGTACCCCAGGAGAGTTCCAAATGTGTGTGGGTAGAACATATATCCCACGGGGGTAAAATTGAAAAAAGTTGAAAAATTTTTTTTTTTGGACTTAGTCATTTTTCCGGCGTTTATCAGACTTTCACATAAGGGAAATGTCAGTGAGCATTCCAATTTCCGTTCCAGAGCGATTCGCCCAATGAGTCCTTGATATTTAGTCGTTTTCAGCCAATTTTCTGGATTTTTGAAAATTTCACTTTTTTGTGAAAATATCTACTAAATGAGGGAATAATATGTGTGAGGGTACCCCAGGAGAGTTCCAAATGTGTGTGGGTAGAATATACAGTACAGACCAAAAGTTTGGACACACCTTCTCATTTAAAGATTTTTCTGTATTTTCTTAACTATGAAAATTGTACATTCATGCTGAAGGCATCAAATCTATGAATTAAGACATGTGGAATTATATACTTAACAAAAAAGTGTGAAACAACTGAAAATATGTCTTATATTCTAGGTTCTTCAAAGTAGCCACCTTTTGGTTGATGACTGCTTTGCACACTCTTGGCATTCTGTTGATGAGCTTCAAGAGGTAGTCACCGGAAATGGTCTTCCAACAATCTTGAAGGAGTTCCCAGAGATGCTTAGCACTTGTTGGCCCTTTTGCCTTCACTCTGCGGTCCTGCTCACCCAAAACCATCTCGATTGGGTTCAGGACTGGTGACGGTGGAGGCCAGGTCATCTGGCGTAGCACCCCATCACTCTCCTTCTTGGTCAAATAGCCCTTACACAGCCTAGAGGTGTGTTTGGGGTCATTGTCCTGTTGAAAAATAAATGATGGTCCAACTAAACACAAACCGGATGGAATAGCATGCCGCTGCAAGATGCTGTGGTAGCCATGCTGGTTCAGTATGCCTTCAATTTTGAATAAATCCCCAACAGTGCCACCAGCAAAGCACCCCCACACTATCACACCTCCTCCTCCATGCTTCACGGTGGTAACCAGGCATGTAGAGTTCATCCGTTCACCTTTTCTGCGTCGCACAAAGACGCGGTGGTTGGAACCAAAGATCTCAAATTTGGACTCATCAGACAAAAGCACAGATTTCCACTGGTCTAATGTCCATTCCTTGTGTTCTTTAGCCCAAACAAGTCTCTTCTGCTTGTTGCCTGTCCTTAGCAGTGGTTTCCTAGCAGCTATTTTACCATGAAGGCCTGCTGCACAAAGTCTCCTCTTAACAGTTGTTGTAGAGATGTGTCTGCTGCTAGAACTCTGTGTGGCATTGACCTGGTCTCTAATCTGAGCTGCTGTTAATCTGCGATTTCTGAGGCTGGTGACTTGGATAAACTTATCCTCAGAGGCAGAGGTGACTCTTGGTCTTCCTTTCCTGGGGAGGTCCTCATGTGAGCCAGTTTCTTTGTAGCGCTTGATGGTTTTTGCAACTGCACTTGGGGACACTTTCAAAGTTTGCCCAATTTTTCAGACTGACAGACCTTCATTTCTTAAAGTAATGATGGCCATTCGTTTTTCTTTACTTAGCTGCTTTTTTCTTGCCATAATACAAATTCTAACAGTCTATTCAGTAGGACTATCAGCTGTGTATCCACCTGACTTCTCCACAACACAACTGATGGTCCCAACCCCATTTATAAGGCAAGAAATCCCACTTATTAAGCCTGACAGGGCACACCTGTGAAGTGAAACCATTTCCGGTGACTACCTCTTGAAGCTCATCAAGAGAATGCCATGAGTGTGCAAAGCAGTCATCAAAGCTAAAGGTGGCTACTTTGAAGAACCTAGAATATAAGACATATTTTCAGTTGTTTCACACTTTTTTGTTAAATATATAATTCCACATGTGTTAATTCATAGTTTTGATGCCTTCAGTGTGAATGTACAATTTTCATAGACATGAAAATACAGAAAAATCTTTAAATGAGAAGGTGTGTCCAAACTTTTGGTCTGTACTGTATATCCCACGGGGATAAAATTGAAAAAAGTTGAAACATTTTTTTTTGGGGATTTAGTCATTTTTCCGGCGTTTATCAGACTTTCAGATAGGGGAAATGTCAGTGAGCATTCCGATTTCAGTTCTAGAGCGATTCGCCCAATGAGTCCTTGATATTTCGTTATTTTCAGCCAATTTTCTGAATTTTTGAAAATGTCACTTTTTTGTGAAAATATCTACTAAATGAGGGAATAATATGTGTGAGGGTACCCCAGGAGAGTTCCAAATGTGTGTGGGTAGAATCTATATCCCACGGGGATAAAATTGAAAAAAGTTGAAACATTTTTTTTTTTGGATTTAGTCATTTTTCCGGTGTTTATCAGACTTTCAGATAGGGGAAATGTCAGTGAGCGTTCCGATTTCAGTTCCAGAGCGATTCGCCGGATGGGTCCTTGACATTTCGTCGTTCTCATGTGATTTTCAGAGTTTTTGAAAATTTCACTTTTTTGTGAAAATATCCACTAAATGAGGGAATAATATGTGTGAGGGTACCCCAGGAGAGTTCCAAATGTGTGTGGGTAGAATATATATCCCACGGGGGTAAAATTGATAAAAGTTGAAAAATTTTTTTTTTTGGACTTAGTCATTTCTCCGGCGTTTATCAGACTTTCACATAGGGGAAATGTCAGTGAGCTTTTCGATTTCAGTTCCAGAGCGATTCGCCCAATGAGTCCTTGATATTTAGTCGTTTTCAGCCAATTTTCTGGATTTTTGAAAATTTCACTAATTTGTGAAAATATCCACTAAATGAGTGAATAATATGTGTGAGGGTACCCCAGGAGAGTTCCAAATGTGTGTGGGTAGAATATATATCCCACGGGGATAAAATTGAAAAAAGTTGAAACATTTTTTTTTGGGATTTAGTCATTTTTCCGGCGTTTATCAGACTTTCAGATAGGGGAAATGTCAGAGAGCGTTCCGATTTCAGTTCCAGAGCGATTCGCCCAATGAGTCCTTGATATTTCGTTATTTTCAGCCAATTTTCTGAATTTTTGAAAATTTCACTTTTTTGTGAAAATATCTACTAAATGAGGGAATAATATGTGTGAGGGTACCCCAGGAGAGTTCCAAATGTGTGTGGGTAGAATATACAGTACAGACCAAAAGTTTGGACACACCTTCTCATTTAAAGATTTTTCTGTATTTTCTTGACTATGAAAATTGTACATTCATGCTGAAGGCATCAAAACTATGAATTAACACATGTGGAATTATATACTTAACAAAAAAGTGTGAAACAACTGAAAATATGTCTTATATTCTAGGTTCTTCAAAGTAGCCACCTTTTGGTTTGATGACTGCTTTGCACACTCTTGGCATTCTGTTGATGAGCTTCAAGAGGTAGTCACCGGAAATGGTCTTCCAACAATCTTGAAGGAGTTCCCAGAGATGCTTAGCACTTGTTGGCCCTTTTGCCTTCACTCTGCGGTCCTGCTCACCCAAAACCATCTCGATTGGGTTCAGGTCTGGTGACGGTGGAGGCCAGGTCATCTGGCGTAGCACCCCATCACTCTCCTTCTTGGTCAAATAGCCCTTACACAGCCTAGAGGTGTGTTTGGGGTCATTGTCCTGTTGAAAAATAAATGATGGTCCAACTAAACGCAATCCGGATGGAATAGCATGCCGCTGCAAGATGCTGTGGTAGCCATGCTGGTTCAGTATGTCTTCAATTTTGAATAAATCCCCAACAGTGTCACCAGCAAAGCACCCCCACACTATCACACCTCCTCCTCCATGCTTCACGGTGGTAACCAGGCATGTAGAGTTCATCCGTTCACCTTTTCTGCGTCGCACAAAGACGCGGTGGTTGGAACCAAAGATCTCAAATTTGGACTCATCAGACAAAAGCACAGATTTCCACTGGTCTAATGTCCATTCCTTGTGTTCTTTAGCCCAAACAAGTCTCTTCTGCTTGTTGCCTGTCCTTAGCAGTGGTTTCCTAGCAGCTATTTTACCATGAAGGCCTGCTGCACAAAGTCTCCTCTTAACAGTTGTTGTAGAGATGTGTCTGCTGCTAGAACTCTGTGTGGCATTGACCTGGTCTCTAATCTGAGCTGCTGTTAATCTGCGATTTCTGAGGCTGGTGACTTGGATAAACTTATCCTCAGAGGCAGAGGTGACTCTCGGTCTTCCTTTCCTGGGGAGGTCCTCATGTGAGCCAGTTTCTTTGTAGCGCTTGATGGTTTTTGCAACTGCACTTGGAGACACTTTCAAAGTTTGCCCAATTTTTCAGACTGACAGACCTTCATTTCTTAAAGTAATGATGGTCATTCGTTTTTCTTTACTTAGCTGCTTTTTTCTTGCCATAATACAAATTCTAACAGTCTATTCAGTAGGACTATCAGCTGTGTATCCACCTGACTTCTGCACAACACAACTGATGGTCCCAACCCCATTTATAAGGCAAGAAATCCCACTTATTAAGCCTGACAGGGCACACCTGTGAAGTGAAACCATTTCCGGTGACTACCTCTTGAAGCTCATCAAGAGAATGCCATGAGTGTGCAAAGCAGTCATCAAAGCTAAAGGTGGCTACTTTGAAGAACCTAGAATATAAGACATATTTTCAGTTGTTTCACACTTTTTTGTTAAATATATAATTCCACATGTGTTAATTCATAGTTTTGATGCCTTCAGTGTGAATGTACAATTTTCATAGACATGAAAATACAGAAAAATCTTTAAATGAGAAGGTGTGTCCAAACTTTTGGTCTGTACTGTATATCCCACGGGGATAAAATTGAAAAAAGTTGAAACATTTTTTTTTGGGATTTAGTCATTTTTCTGGCGTTTATCAGACTTTCAGATAGGGGAAATGTCAGTGAGCGTTCCGATTTCAGTTCCAGAGCGATTCGCCCAATGAGTCCTTGATATTTCGTTATTTTCAGGCAATTTTCTGGATTTTTGAAAATTTCACTTTTTTTGTGAAAATATCCACTAAATGAGGGAATAATATGTGTGAGGGTACCCCAGGAGAGTTCCAAATGTGTGTGGGTAGAATATATATCCCACGGGGATAAAATTGAAAAAAGTTGAAACTTTTTTTTGGGGGATTTAGTCATTTTTCCGGCGTTTATCAGACTTTCAGATAGGGGAAATGTCAGTGAGCGTTACGATTTCAGTTCCAGAGCGATTCGCCCAATGAGTCCTTGATATTTTGTTATTTTCAGGCAATTTTCTGAATTTTTGAAAATTTCACTTTTTTGTGAAAATATCCACTAAATGAGGGAATAATATGTGTGAGGGTACTCCAGGAGAGTTCCAAATGTGTGTGGGTAGAATATATATCCCACGGGGATAAAATTGAAAAAAGTTGAAACATTTTTTTTTTGGATTTAGTCATTTTTCCGGCGTTTATCAGACTTTCAGATAGGGGAAATGTCAGTGAGCGTTCCGATTTCAGTTCCAGAGCGATTCGCCCAATGAGTCCTTGATATTTTGTTATTTTCAGGCAATTTTCTGAATTTTTGAAAATTTCACTTTTTTGTGAAAATATCCACTAAATGAGGGAATAATATGTGTGAGGGTACTCCAGGAGAGTTCCAAATGTGTGTGGGTAGAATATATATCCCACGGGGATAAAATTGAAAAAAGTTGAAACATTTTTTTTTTTGGATTTAGTCATTTTTCCGGCGTTTGTCAGACTTTCAGATAGGGGAAATGTCAGTGAGCGTTCCGATTTCAGTTCCAGAGCGATTCGCCCAATGAGTCCTTGATATTTCGTTATTTTCAGGCAACTTTCTGGATTTTTGAAAATTTCACTTTTTTGTGAAAATATCCACTTAATGAGGGAATAATACGTGTGAGGGTACCCCAGGAGAGTTCCAAATGTGTGTGGGTAGAATATATATCCCACGGGGTAAAATTGAAAAAAGTTGAAAAAATTTTTTTGGGGGATTTAGTCATTTTTTCGGCGTTTATCAGACTTTCAGATAGGGGAAATGTCAGTGAGCGTTCCGATATCAGTTCCAGAGCGATTCGCCCAATGAGTCCTTGATATTTCGTCGTTTTCAGCCAATTTTCAGAATTTTTGAAAATTTCACTTATTTGTGAAAATATCCACTAAATGAGGGAATAATATGTGTGAGGGTACCCCAGGAGAGTTCCAAATGTGTGTGGGTAGAATATATATCCCACGGGGATAAAATTGAAAAAAGTTGAAACATTTTTTTTTTGGATTTAGTCATTTTTCCGGCGTTTATCAGACTTTCAGATAGGGGAAATGTCAGTGAGCGTTCCGATTTCAGTTCCAGAGCGATTCGCCCAATGAGTCCTTGATATTTCGTTATTTTCAGTCAATTTTCTGAATTTTTGAAAATTTCACTTTTTTATGAAAATATCCACTTAATGAGGGAATAATACGTGTGAGGGTACCCCAGGAGAGTTCCAAATGTGTGTGGGTAGAATATATATCCCACGGGGATAAAATTGAAAAAAGTTGAAACTTTTTTTTTTTGGGATTTAGTCATTTTTCCGGCGTTTATCAGATTTTCACATAGGAGAAATGTCAGTGAGCGTTCCAATTTCAGTTCCAGAGCATTTCGCCCAATGAGTCCTTGATATTTAGTCGTTTTCAGCCAATTTTCTGAATTTTTGAAAATTTCACTTATTTGTGAAAACATCCACTAAATGAGGGAATAATATGTGTGAGGGTACCACAGGAGAATTCAAAATGTGTGTGGGTAGAATATATATCCCACGGGGGTAAAATTGAAAAAAGTTGAAAGAATTTTTTTGGGGGATTTAGTCATTTTTCCGACGTTTATCAGACTTTCAGAAAGGGGAAATGTCAGTGAGCATTCCGATTTCAGTTCCAGAGCGATTTGCCTTGTCCTTGATATTTCGTCGTTTTCAGGCAATTTGCTGAATTTTTCAAAATTTTACTTTTTTGTGAAAATATCCAGTAAATGAGGGAATAATATGTGTGAGGGTACCCTAGGAGAGTTCCAAATGTGTGTGGGTAGAATATGTATCCCACGGGGGTAAAATTGAAAAAAGTTGAAAAATTTTTTTTTGGACTTAAGTCATTTTTTCGGCATTTATCAGACTTTCAGATAGGGGAAATGTCAGTGAGTGATTTCAGTTCCAGAGCGATTCGCCCAATGAGTCCTTGATATTTTGTTATTTTCAGCCAATTTTCTGAATTTTTGAAAATTTCACTTTTTTGAGAAAATATCCACTAAATGAGGGAATAATATGTGTGAGGGTGCCCCAGGAGAGTTCCAAATGTGTGTGGGTAGAATTTACATACCACGGGGGTAAAATTGAAAAAAGTTGAAAAAAATTTTTTTTTGAACTTAAGTCACTTTTTCGGCGTTTATCAGACTTTCAGATAGGGGAAATGTCAGTGAATGTTCCGATTTCAGTTCCAGAGCGGTTCGCCCAATGAGTCCTTGATATTTAGTCGTTTTCAGCCAATTTTCTGAATTTTTGAAAATTTCACTTTTTTGTGAAAATATCCACTAAATGAGGGAACAATATGTGTGAGGGTACCCCAGGAGAGTTCCAAATGTGTGTGGGTAGAATATATATCCCACGGGGTAAAATTGAAAAAAGTTTAAAAAAAATTTTTTTGAGGATTTAGTCATTTTTTGCAATTTTCAGAATTTTTGAAAATGTCACTTTTTTGTGAAAATATCCACTAAATGAAGGAATAATATGTGTGAGGGTACCCCAGGAGAGTTCCAAAGTGTGTGGGTAGAATATATATACCACGGGGGTAAAATTGAAAAAAGTTGAAAAAAATTTTTTTTTGGACTTAAGTCATTTTTTCAGCGTTTATCAGACTTTCAGATAGGGGAAATGTCAGTGAGCATTCCGATTTCAGTTCCAGAGCGATTCGCCCAATGATTCCTTGATATTTAGTCGTTTTCAGCGAATTTTCTGAATTTTTGAAAATTTCACTTATTTGTGAAAACATCCACTAAATGAGGGAATAATATGTGTGAGGGTACCACAGGAGAATTCAAAATGTGTGTGGGTAGAATTTATATCCCACGGGGGTAAAATTGAAAAAAGTTGAAAAAATTTTTTTTGTGGACGTAGTCATTTTTCCGGCGTTTATCAGACTTTCAGATAGGGGAAATGTCAGTGAGCGTTCCGATTTCAGTTCCAGAGCGATTCGCCCAATGAGTCCTTGATATTTTGTCGTTTTCAGCCAATTTTCAGAAATTTTGAAAATTTCACTTATTTGTGAAAATATACACTAAATGAGGGAATAATATGTGTGCGGGTATCCCAGGAGAGTTCCAAATGTGTGTGGGTAGAATATATATCCCACGGGGTAAAATTGAAAAAAGTTGAAAAAATTTTTTTGGGGGATTTAGTCATTTTTCCAGCGTTTATCAGACTTTCAGATAGGGGAAATGTCAGTGAGCATTTCGATTTCAGTTCCAGAGCGATTCGCCCAATGAATCCTTGATATTTCGTCGTTTTCAGACAATTTTCTGGATTTTTGAAAATTTCACTTTTTTGTGAAAATATCCACTAAATGAGGGAATAATATGTGTGAGGGTATCTCCGGAGAGTTCCAAATGTGTGTGGGTAGAATATATATACCACGGGGGTAAAATTGAAAAAAGTTAAAAAAAATTTTTTTTGGACTTAAGTCATTTTTTTGCCGTTTATCAGACTTTCAGATAGGGGAAATGTCAGTGAGCATTCCGATTTCAGTTCCAGAGCGATTCGCCCAATGAGTCCATGATATTTCGTTATTTTCAGCCAATTTTCTGAATTTTTGAAAATTTCACTTTTTTGTGAAAATATCCACTAAATGAGGGAATAATATGTGTGAGGGTACCCCAGGAGAGTTCCAAATGTGTGTGTGTAGAATATATATCCCACGGGGTAAAATTGAAAAAAGTTGAAAATTTTTTTTTTGAGGATTTAGTCATTTTTCCGGCGTTTATCAGACTTTCAGATAGGGGAAATGTCAGTGAGCGTTCCGATTTCAGTTCCAGAGCGATTCGCCCAATGAGTCCTTGATATTTAGTCGTTTTCAGACAATTTTCTGGATTTTTGAAAATTTCACTTTTTTTGTGAAAATATCCACTAAATGAGGGAATAATATGTGTGAGGGTACCCCAGGAGAGTTCCAAATGTGTGTGGGTAGAATATATATCCCACGGGGGTAAAATTGAAAAAAGTTGAAAGAATTTTTTTGGGGGATTTAGTCATTTTTCCGGCATTTATCAGACTTTCATATAGGGGAAATGTCAGTGAGAGTTCCGATTTCAGTTCCAGAGCGATTTGCCCAATGAGTCCTTGATATTTCGTCGTTTTCAGGCAATTTTCAGAATTTTTGAAAATGTCACTTTTTTGTGAAAATATCCACTAAATGAAGGAATAATATGTGTGAGGGTACCCCAGGAGAGTTCCAAAGTGTGTGGGTAGAATATATATACCACGGGGGTAAAATTGAAAAAAGTTGAAAAAAATTTTTTTTTGGACTTAAGTCATTTTTTCAGCGTTTATCAGACTTTCAGATAGGGGAAATGTCAGTGAGCATTCCGATTTCAGTTCCAGAGCGATTCGCCCAATGATTCCTTGATATTTAGTCGTTTTCAGCGAATTTTCTGAATTTTTGAAAATTTCACTTATTTGTGAAAACATCCACTAAATGAGGGAATAATATGTGTGAGGGTACCACAGGAGAATTCAAAATGTGTGTGGGTAGAATTTATATCCCACGGGGGTAAAATTGAAAAAAGTTGAAAAAATTTTTTTTTTGGACGTAGTCATTTTTCCGGCGTTTATCAGACTTTCAGATAGGGGAAATGTCAGTGAGCGTTCCGATTTCAGTTCCAGAGCGATTCGCCCAATGAGTCCTTGATATTTTGTCGTTTTCAGCCAATTTTCAGAATTTTTGAAAATTTCACTTATTTGTGAAAATATACACTAAATGAGGGAATAATATGTGTGCGGGTATCCCAGGAGAGTTCCAAATGTGTGTGGGTAGAATATATATCCCACGGGGTAAAATTGAAAAAAGTTGAAAAAATTTTTTTGGGGGATTTAGTCATTTTTCCAGCGTTTATCAGACTTTCAGATAGGGGAAATGTCAGTGAGCATTTCGATTTCAGTTCCAGAGCGATTCGCCCAATGAGTCCTTGATATTTCGTCGTTTTCAGACAATTTTCTGGATTTTTGAAAATTTCACTTTTTTGTGAAAATATCCACTAAATGAGGGAATAATATGTGTGAGGGTATCTCCGGAGAGTTCCAAATGTGTGTGGGTAGAATATATATACCACGGGGGTAAAATTGAAAAAAGTTAAAAAAAATTTTTTTTGGACTTAAGTCATTTTTTTGCCGTTTATCAGACTTTCAGATAGGGGAAATGTCAGTGAGCATTCCGATTTCAGTTCCAGAGCGATTCGCCCAATGAGTCCATGATATTTCGTTATTTTCAGCCAATTTTCTGAATTTTTGAAAATTTCACTTTTTTGTGAAAATATCCACTAAATGAGGGAATAATATGTGTGAGGGTACCCCAGGAGAGTTCCAAATGTGTGTGTGTAGAATATATATCCCACGGGGTAAAATTGAAAAAAGTTGAAAAATTTTTTTTTGGGGATTTAGTATTTTTTCCGGCGTTTATCAGACTTTCAGTTAGGGGAAATGTCAGTGAGCATTCCGATTTCAGTTCCAGAGCGATTCGCCCAATGAGTCCTTGATATTTAGTCGTTTTCCGCCAATTTTCTGGATTTTTGAAAATTTCACTTTTTTGTGAAAATATCCACTAAATGAGGGAATAATATGTGTGAGGGTACCACAGGAGAATTCAAAATGTGTGTGGGCAGAATATATATCCCACGGGGGGAAAAATTAAAAAAAGTTGAAAAAAATTTTTTTGGGACGTAGTCATTTTTCCGGTGTTTATCAGACTTTCAGATAGGGGAAATGTCAGTGATCGTTCCGATTTCAGTTCCAGAGCGATTCGCCCAATGAGTCCTTGATATTTAGTCGTTTTCATGCAATTTTCTGAATTTTTGAAAATTTCACTTTTTAGTGAAAATATCCACTAAATGAGGGAATAATATGTGTGAGGGTTCCCCAGGAGAGTTCCAAATGTGTGTGGGTAGAATATATATCCCACGGGGGTAAAATTGAAAAAAGTTGAAAAAAATTTTTGGGGGATTTAGTCATTTTTTCGGCGTTTATCAGACTTTCAAATAGGGGAAATGTCAGTGAGCATTCCGATTTCAGTTCCAGAGCGATTTGCCCAATAAGTCCTTGATATTTAGTCATTTTCAGCCAATTTTCTGGATTTTTGAAAATTTCACTTTTTTGTGAAAATATCCACTAAATGAGGGAATAATATGTGTGAGTGTACCCCAGGAGAGTTCCAAATGTGTGTGGGTAGAACATATATACCACGGTGGTAAAATTGAAAAAAGTTTAAAAAAAAATTTGGGGGGGCATTTAGTCATTTTTCCGGCGTTTATCAGACTTTCAGATAGGGGAAATGTCAGTGAGCGTTCCGATTTCAGTTTCAGAGCGATTCGCCGGATGGGTCCTTGATATTTCGTCGTTCTCAGGCAATTTTCAGAATTTTTGAAAATTTCACTTTTTTGTGAAAATTTCCACTAAATGAGGGAATAATATGTGTGAGGGTACCCCAGGAGAGTTCCAAATGTGTGTGGGTAGAAGATATATCCCACGGGGTAAAATTGAAAAAAGTTGAAAAAATTTTTTTTGGGGATTTAGTCATTTTTCCGGCGTTTATCAGACTTTCAGATAGGGGAAATGTCAGTGAGCGTTCCGATTTCAGTTCCAGAGCGATTCGCCCAATGAGTCCTTGATATTTAGTCGTTTTCAGCCAATTTTCTGGATTTTTGAAAATTTCACTTTTTTGTGAAAATATCCACTAAATGAGGGAATAATATGTGTGAGGGTACCCCAGGAGAGTTCCAAATGTGTATGTGTAGAATATATATCCCACGGGGGTAAAATTAAAAAAAGTTGAAACATTTTTTGGGGGGGATTTAGTCATTTTTCCGGCGTTTATCAGACTTTCAGATAGGGGAAATGTCAGTGAGCATTTCGATTTCAGTTCCAGAGCGATTCGCCCAATGAGTCCTTGATATTTAGTCATTTTCAGCCAATTTTCTGGATTTTTGAAAATTTCACTTTTTTGTGAAAATATCCACTAAATGAGGGAATAATATGTGTGAGGGTACCCCAGGAGAGTTCCAAATGTGTGTGGGTAGAATATATATCCCACGGGGGTAAAATTGAAAAAATTATTAAAAAATTTTTTTTTGGACTTAGTCTTTTTCCGGCGTTTATCAGACTTTCACATAGGGGAAATGTCAGTGAGTGTTCCGATTTCAGTTCCAGAGCGATTTGCCCAATGAGTCCTTGATATTTAGTCGTTTTCAGCCAATTTTCTGGATTTTTGAAAATTTCACTTTTTTGTGAAAATTTCCACTAATGAGGGAATAATATGTGTGAGGGTACCCCAGGAGAGTTCCAAATGTGTGTGGGTAGAATATATATCCCACGGGGTAAAATTGAAAAAAGTTGAAAAATTTTTTTTGGGGTATTTAGTTATTTTTCCGGCATTTATCAGACTTTCAGATAGGGGAAATGTCAGTGAGCGTTCCGATTTCAGTTCCAGAGCGATTGGCCCAATGAGTCCTTGATATTTAGTCGTTTTCAGCCAATTTTCTGAATTTTTTAAAATTTCACTTTTTTGTGAAAATATCCACTAAATGAGGGAATAATATGTGTGAGGGTACCCCAGGAGAGTTCCAAATGTGTGTGGGTAGAATATATATCCCACGGGGTAAAACTGAAATAAGTTGAAAACATTTTTTGGGGGGATTTAGTCATTTTTCCGGCGTTTATCAGACTTTCAGATAGGGGAAATGTCAGTGAGCATTCCGATTTCAGTTCCAGAGCGATTCGCCCAATGAGTCCTTGATATTTAGTCGTTTTCAGCCAATTTTCTGGATTTTTGAAAATTTCACTTTTTTGTGAAAATATCCACTAAATGAGGGAATAATATGTGTGAGGGTACCCCAGGAGAGTTCCAAATGTGTGTGGGTAGAATATATATCCCGCGGGGGTAAAATTGAAAAAAGTTGAAAGAATTTTTTTTTGGATTTAGTCATTTTTCCGGCGTTTATCAGACTTTCAGATAGGGGAAATGTCAGTGAGCGTTCCGATTTCAGTTCCAGAGCGATTCGCCCAATGAGTCCTTGATATTTAGTCGTTTTCAGACAATTTTCTGGATTTTTGAAAATTTCACTTTTTTGTGAAAATATCCACTAAATGAGGGAATAATATGTGTGAGGGTACCCCAGGATAGTTCCAAATGTGTGTGGGTAGAATATATATACCACGGTGGTAAAATTGAAAAAAGTTGAAAAAAAATTTTTTTTTGCACTTAAGTCATTTTTCCGGCGTTTATCAGACTTTCAGATAGGGGAAATGTCAGTGAATGTTCCGATTTCAGTTCCAGAGCGGTTCGCCCAATGAGTCCTTGATATTTCGTCGTTTTCAGCCAAGTTTCTGAATTTTTGAAAATTTCACTTATTTGTGAAAATATCCACTAAATGATGGAATAATATGTGTGAGGGTACCACAGGAGAATTCAAAATGTGTGTGGGTAGAATATATATCCCGCGGGGGTAAAATTGAAAAAAGTTGAAAAAATTTTTTGGGGGCATTTAGTCATTTTTCCGGCGTTTGTCAGACTTTCAGATAGGGGAAATGTCAGTGATCATTCCGATTTCAGTTCCAGAGCGATTCGCCCAATGAGTCCTTGATATTCAGTCGTTTTCATGCAATTTTCTGAATTTTTGAAAATTTCACTTTTTAGTGAAAATATCCACTAAATGAGGGAATAATATGTGTGAGGGTTCCCCAGGAGAGTTCCAAATGTGTGTGGGTAGGTTATATATCCCACGGGGGTAAAATTGAAAAAAGTTGAAAACATTTTTTTGGGGGATTTAGTCATTTTTCCGGCGTTTATCAGACTTTCAGATAGGGGAAATGTCAGTGAGCATTCCGATTTCAGTTCCAGAGCGATTCACCCAATGAGTCCTTGGTATTTAATCGTTTTCAGCCAATTTTCAGAATTTTTGAAAATGTCACTTTTTTGTGAAAATATCCACTAAATGAGGGACTAATATGTGTGAGGGTACCCCAGGAGAGTTCCAAATGTGTGTGGGTAGAATATATATCCCACGGGGTAAAATTGAAAAAAGTTGAAAACATTTTTTTGGGGGATTTATTCATTTTTCCGGTGTTTATCAGACTTTCAGATAGGGGAAATGTCAGTGAGCGTTCCGATTTCAGTTCCAGAGCGGTTCACCCAATGAGTCCTTGATATTTAGTCGTTTTCATCCAATTTTCTGGATTTTTGAAAATTTCACTTTTTGTGAAAATATCCACTAAATGAGGGAATAATATGTGTGAGGGTACCCCAGGAGAGTACCAAATGTGTGTGGGTAGAATATATATCAAACGGGGATAAAATGGAAAAAAGTTGAAGCTTTTTTTTTTTGGATTTAGTCATTTTTCCGGCGTTTATCAGACTTTCAAATAGGGGAAATGTCAGTGAGCGTTCCGATTTCAGTTCCAGAGCGATTCGTCCAATGAGTCCTTGATATTTCGTTATTTTCAGGCAATTTTCTGAATTTTTTAAAATTTCACTTTTTTGTGAAAATATCCACTAAATGAGGGAATAATATGTGTGAGGGTACCCAGGAGAGTTCCAAATGTGTGTGGGTAGAATATATATCCCACGGGGGTAAAATTGAAAAAAGTTGAAAATTTTTTTTTTTGGACTTAGTCATTTTTCCGGCGTTTATCAGACTTTCAGATGGGGGAATTGTCAGTGAGCGTTCCGATTTCAGTTCCAGAGCGATTCGCCCAATGAGTCGTTGGTATTTCGTCGTTTTCAGGCAATTTTCTGAATTTTTGAAAATTTCACTTTTTTGTGAAAATATCCACTAAATGAGGGAATAATATGTGTGAGGATACCCCAGGAGAGTTCCAAATGTGTGTGGGTAGAATATATATCCCACGGGGGTAAAATTGAAAGAAGTTGAAATTTTTTTTTTTCTGGATTTAGTAATTTTTCCGGCATTTATCAGACTTTCAGACAGGGGAAATGTCAGTGAGCCTTCCGATTTCAGTTCCAGAGCGATTCGCCCAATGAGTCCTTGATATTTAGTCGTTTTCAGCCAATTTTCTGGATTTTTGAAAATTTCACTTTTTTGTGAAAATATCCACTAAATGAGGGAATAATATGTGTGAGGGTACCCCAGGAGAGTTCCAAATGTGTGTGGGTAGAATATATATCCCACGGGGGTAAAATTGAAAAAAGTTGAAAGAATTTTTTGGGGGGATTTAGTCATTTTTCCGGCGTTTATCAGACTTTCAGATAGGGGAAATGTCAATGAGCGTTCCGGTTTCAGTTCCAGAGCGATTCGCCCAATGAGTCCTTGGTATTTAGTCGTTTTCAGCCAATTTTCAGAATTTTTGAAAATGTCACTTTTTTGTGAAAATATCCACTAAATGAGGGAATAATGTGTGTGAGGGTACCCCAGGAGAGTTCCAAATCTGTGTGGGTAGAATATATATACCATGGGGGTAAAATTGAAAAAAGTTGAAAAAAATTTTTTTTTGGACTTAAGTCATTTTTTCGGCATTTATCAGACTTTCAGATAGGGGAAATGTCAGTGAGCGTTCCGATTTCAGTTCCAGAGCGATTCGCCCAATGAGTCCTTCATATTTAGTCGTTTTCAGCCAATTTTCAGAATTTTTGAAAATTTCACTTATTTGTGAAAATATCCACTAAATGAGGGAATAATATGTGTGAGGGTACCCCAGGAGAGTTCCAAATGTGTGTGGGTAGAATATATATCCCACGGGGATAAAACTGAAAAAAGTTGAAACATTTTTTTTTTCGATTTAGTCATTTTTCCGGCGTTTATCAGACTTTCAGATAGGGGAAATGTCAGTGAGCCTTCCGATTTCAGTTCCAGAGCGATTCGCCCAATGAGTCCTTGGTATTTCGTCGTTTTCAGGCAATTTTCTGAATTTTTGAAAATTTCACTTTTTTGTGAAAATATCCACTAAATGAGGGAATAATATGTGTGAGGATACCCCAGGAGAGTTCCAAATGTGTGTGGGTAGAATATATATCCCACGGGGGTAAAATTGAAAGAAGTTGAAATTTTTTTTTTTCTGGATTTAGTAATTTTTCCGGCATTTATCAGACTTTCAGATAGGGGAAATGTCAGTGAGCCTTCCGATTTCAGTTCCAGAGCGATTCGCCCAATGAGTCCTTGATATTTAGTCGTTTTCAGCCAATTTTCTGGATTTTTGAAAATTTCACTTTTTTGTGAAAATATCCACTAAATGAGGGAATAATATGTGTGAGGGTACCCCAGGAGAGTTCCAAATGTGTGTGGGTTGAATATATATCCCACGGGGGTAAAATTGAAGAAAGTTGAAAACATTTTTTTGGGGGATTTAGTCATTTTTCCGGCGTTTATCAGACTTTCAGATAGGGGAAATGTCAGTGAGCGTTCCGGTTTCAGTTCCAGAGCGATTCGCCCAATGAGTCCTTGGTATTTAGTCGTTTTCAGCCAATTTTCAGTATTTTTGAAAATGTCACTTTTTTGTGAAAATATCCACTAAATGAGGGAATAATGTGTGTGAGGGTACCCCAGGAGAGTTCCAAATGTGTGTGAGTAGAATATATATACCACGGGGGTAAAATTGAAAAAAGTTGAAAAAAAATTTTTTTTGCACTTAAGTCATTTTTCCGGCGTTTATCAGACTTTCAGATAGGGGAAATGTCAGTGAGCGTTCCGATTTCAGTTCCAGAGCGATTCGCCCAATGAGTCCTTGATATTTAGTCGTTTTCAGCCAATTTTCGGGATTTTTGAAAATTTCACTTTTTTGTGAAAATATCCAGTAAATGAGGGAATAATATGTATGAGGGTACCCCAGGAGAGTTCCAAATGTGTGTGGGTAGATTATATATCCCACGGGGGTAAAATTGAAAAAAGTTGAAAACATTTTTTTTTGGATTTAGTCATTTTTCCGGCATTTATCAGACTTTCAGATAGGGGAAATGTCAGTGAGCGTTCCGATTTCAGTTCCAGAGCGATTCGCCCAATGAGTCCTTGATATTTAGTCATTTTCAGCCAATTTTCAGAATTTTTGAAAATTTCACTTTTTTGTGAAAATATCCACTAAATGAGGGAATAATATGTGTGAGGGTACCCCAGGAGAGTTCCAAATGTGTGTGGGTAGAACATATAACCCACGGGGGTAAAATTGAAAAAAGTTTAAAGAATTTTTTTTTTGGATTTAGTCATTTTTCCGGCGTTTATCAGACTTTCAGATAGGGGAAATGTCAGTGAACGTTCCGGTTTCAGTTCCAGAGCGATTCGCCCAATGAGTCCTTGGTATTTAGTCGTTTTCAGCCAATTTTCAGAATTTTTGAAAATGTCACTTTTTTTGTGAAAATATCCAATAAATGAGGGAATAATATGTGTGAGGGTACCCCAGGAGAGTTCCAAATGTATGTGGGTAGAATATATATCCCACGGGGGTAAAATTGAAAAAAGTTGAAAATTTTTTTTTTTGGACTTAGTTATTTTTCAGGCGTTTATCAGACTTTCAGATAGGGGAATTGTCAGTGAGCATTCCGATTTCAATTCCAGAGCGATTTGCCCAATGAGTCCTTGATATTTAATCGTTTTCAGCCAATTTTCTGGATTTTTGAAAATTTCACTTTTTTGTGAAAATATCCACTAAATGAGGGAATAATATGTGTGAGGGTACTCTAGGAGAGTTCCAAATGTGTGTGGGTAGAATATATATCCCACGGGGGTAAAATTGAAAAAATTATTAAAAAATTTTTTTTTGGACTTAGTCTTTTCCCGGCGTTTATCAGACTTTCACATAGGGGAAATGTCAGTAAGCATTCCGATTTCAGTTCCAGAGCGATTCGCCCAATGAGTCCTTGATATTTCGTTATTTTCAGGCAATTTTCTGATTTTTTTAAAATTTCACTTTTTTGTGAAAATATCCACTAAATGAGGGAATAATATGTGTGAGGGTACCCCAGGAGAGTTCCAAATGTGTGTGGGTAGAATATATATCAAACGGGGATAAAATTGAAAAAAGTTGAAACATTTTTTTTTTGGATTTAGTCATTTTTCCGGCGTTTATCAGACTTTCAAATAGCGGAAATGTCAGTAAGCATTCCGATTTCAGTTCCAGAGCGATTCGCCCAATGAGTCCTTGATATTTCGTTATTTTCAGGCAATTTTCTGATTTTTTTAAAATTTCACTTTTTTGTGAAAATATCCACTAAATGAGGGAATAATATGTGTGAGGGTACCCCAGGAGAGTTCCAAATGTGTGTGGGTAGAATATATATCCCACGGGGTAAAATTGAAAAAAGTTGAAAACATTTTTTTGGGGGATTTAGTAATTTTTCCGGCGTTTATCAGACTTTCAGATAGGGGAAATGTCAGTGAGCATTCCGATTTCAGTTCCAGAGCGATTCACCCAATGAGTCCTTGGTATTTAATCGTTTTCAGCCAATTTTCAGAATTTTTGAAAATGTCACTTTTTTGTGAAAATATCCACTAAATGAGGGAATAATATGTTTGAGGGTACCCCAGGAGAGTTCCAAATGTGTGTGGGTAGAATATATATCCCACGGGGTAAAATTGAAAAAAGTTGAAAACATTTTTTTGGGGGATTTAGTCATTTTTCCGGTGTTTATCAGACTTTCAGATAGGGGAAATGTCAGTGAGCGTTCCGGTTTCAGTTCCAGAGCGGTTCGCCCAATGAGTCCTTGATATTTAGTCGTTTTCATTCAATTTTCTGGATTTTTGAAAATTTCACTTTTTGTGAAAATATCCACTAAATGAGGGAATAATATGTGTGAGGGTACCCCAGGAGAGTACCAAATGTGTGTGGGTAGAATATATATCAAACGGGGATAAAATGGAAAAAAGTTGAAGCTTTTTTTTTTGGGATTTAGTCATTTTTCCGGCGTTTATCAGACTTTCAAATAGGGGAAATATCAGTGAGCGTTCCGATTTCAGTTCCAGAGCGATTCGTCCAATGAGTCCTTGATATTTCGTTATTTTCAGGCAATTTTCTGAATTTTTTAAAATTTCACTTTTTTGTGAAAATATCCACTAAATGAGGGAATAATATGTGTGAGGGTACCCAGGAGAGTTCCAAATGTGTGTGGGTAGAATATATATCTCACGGGGGTAAAATTGAAAGAAGTTGAAAATTTTTTTTTTCTGGATTTAGTAATTTTTCCGGCATTCATCAGACTTTCAGATAGGGGAAATGTCAGTGAGCGTTCCGATTTCAGTTCCAGAGCGATTCGCCCAATGAGTCCTTGATATTTAGTCGTTTTCAGCCAATTTTCTGGATTTTTGAAAATTTCACTTTTTTGTGAAAATGTCCACTAAATGAGGGAATAATATGTGTGAGGGTACCCCAGGAGAGTTCCAAATGTGTGTGGGTAGAATATATATACCACGGGGGTAAAATTGAAAAAAGTTGAAAAAAATTTTTTTTTGGACTTAAGTCATTTTTTCGGCGTTTATCAGACTTTCATATAGGGGAAATGTCAGTGAGCGTTCCGATTTCAGTTCCAGAGCGATTCGCCCAATGAGTCCTTGGTATTTCGTCGTTTTCAGGCAATTTTCTGAATTTTTGAAAATTTCACTTTTTTTGTGAAAATATCCACTAAATGAGGGAATAATATGTGTGAGGATACCCCAGGAGAGTTCCAAATGTGTGTGGGTAGAATATATATCCCACGGGGGTAAAATTGAAAAAATTGAAAATTTTTTTTTTTGGACTTAGTCATTTTTCCGGCGTTTATCAGACTTTCAGATGGGGGAATTGTCAGTGAGCGTTCCGATTTCAGTTCCAGAGCGATTCGCCCAATGAGTCCTTGATATTTAGTCGTTTTCAGACAATTTTCTGGATTTTTGAAAATTTCACATTTTTGCGAAAATATCCACTAATTGAGGGAATAATATGTGTGAGGGTAACCCAGGAGAGTTCCAAATGTGTGTGGGTAGAATATATATCCCACGGGGGTAAAATTGAAAAAAGTTGAAAACATTTTTTTTTGGATTTAGTCATTTTTCCGGCATTTATCAGACTTTCAGATAGGGGAAATGTCAGTGAGCGTTCCGATTTCAGTTCCAGAGCGATTCGCCCAATGAGTCCTTGATATTTAGTCGTTTTCAGCCAATTTTCTGGATTTTTGAAAATTCACTTTTTTGTGAAAATATCCACTAAATGAGGGAATAATATGTGTGAGGGTACCCCAGGAGAGTTCCAAATGTGTGTGGGTAGAATATATATCCCACAGGGTTAAAATTGAAAAAAGTTTAAAAAAAATTTTTTTTGTACTTAGTCATTTTTCCGCCGTTTATCAGACTTTCAGATAGGGGAAATGTCAGTGAGCCTTCCGATTTCAGTTCCAGAGCGATTCGCCCAATGAGTCGTTGGTATTTCGTCGTTTTCAGGCAATTTTCTGAATTTTTGAAAATTTCACTTTTTTGTGAAAATATCCACTAAATGAGAGAATAATATGTGTGAGGATACCCCAGGAGAGTTCCAAATGTGTATGGGTAGAATATGTATCCCACAGGGGTAAAATTGAAAGAAGTTGAAATTTTTTTTTTTCTGGATTTAGTAATTTTTCCGGCATTTATCAGACTTTCAGATAGGGGAAATGTCAGTGAGCCTTCCGATTTCAGTTCCAGAGCGATTCGCCCAATGAGTCCTTGATATTTAGTCGTTTTCAGCCAATTTTCTGGATTTTTGAAAATTTCACTTTTTTGTGAAAATGTCCACTAAATGAGGGAATAATATGTGTGAGGGTACCCCAGGAGAGTTCCAAATGTGTGTGGGTAGAATATATATACCACGGGGGTAAAATTGAAAAAAGTTGAAAAAAATTTTTTTTTTGGACTTAAGTCATTTTTTCGGCGTTTATCAGACTTTCATATAGGGGAAATGTCAGTGAGCGTTCCGATTTCAGTTCCAGAGCGATTCGCCCAATGAGTCCTTGGTATTTCGTCGTTTTCAGGCAATTTTCTGAATTTTTGAAAATTTCACTTTTTTTGTGAAAATATCCACTAAATGAGGGAATAATATGTGTGAGGATACCCCAGGAGAGTTCCAAATGTGTGTGGGTAGAATATATATCCCACGGGGGTAAAATTGAAAAAATTGAAAATTTTTTTTTTTGGACTTAGTCATTTTTCCGGCGTTTATCAGACTTTCAGATGGGGGAATTGTCAGTGAGCGTTCCGATTTCAGTTCCAGAGCGATTCGCCCAATGAGTCCTTGATATTTAGTCGTTTTCAGACAATTTTCTGGATTTTTGAAAATTTCACTTTTTTGCGAAAATATCCACTAATTGAGGGAATAATATGTGTGAGGGTAACCCAGGAGAGTTCCAAATGTGTGTGGGTAGAATATATATCCCACGGGGGTAAAATTGAAAAAAGTTGAAAACATTTTTTTTTGGATTTAGTCATTTTTCCGGCATTTATCAGACTTTCAGATAGGGGAAATGTCAGTGAGCGTTCCGATTTCAGTTCCAGAGCGATTCGCCCAATGAGTCCTTGATATTTAGTCGTTTTCAGCCAATTTTCTGGATTTTTGAAAATTCACTTTTTTGTGAAAATATCCACTAAATGAGGGAATAATATGTGTGAGGGTACCCCAGGAGAGTTCCAAATGTGTGTGGGTAGAATATATATCCCACAGGGTTAAAATTGAAAAAAGTTTAAAAAAAATTTTTTTTGTACTTAGTCATTTTTCCGCCGTTTATCAGACTTTCAGATAGGGGAAATGTCAGTGAGCCTTCCGATTTCAGTTCCAGAGCGATTCGCCCAATGAGTCGTTGGTATTTCGTCGTTTTCAGGCAATTTTCTGAATTTTTGAAAATTTCACTTTTTTGTGAAAATATCCACTAAATGAGAGAATAATATGTGTGAGGATACCCCAGGAGAGTTCCAAATGTGTATGGGTAGAATATATATCCCACGGGGGTAAAATTGAAAGAAGTTGAAATTTTTTTTTTCTGGATTTAGTAATTTTTCCGGCATTTATCAGACTTTCAGATAGGGGAAATGTCAGTGAGCCTTCCGATTTCAGTTCCAGAGCGATTCGCCCAATGAGTCCTTGATATTTAGTCGTTTTCAGCCAATTTTCTGGATTTTTGAAAATTTCACTTTTTTGTGAAAATATCCACTAAATGAGGGAATAATATGTGTGAGGGTACCCCAGGAGAGTTCCAAATGTGTGTGGGTAGAATATATATCCCACGGGGGTAAAATTGAAAAAAGTTGAAAGAATTTTTTGGGGGGATTTAGTCATTTTTCCGGCGTTTATCAGACTTTCAGATAGGGGAAATGTCAATGAGCGTTCCGGTTTCAGTTCCAGAGCGATTCGCCCAATGAGTCCTTGGTATTTAGTCGTTTTCAGCCAATTTTCAGAATTTTTGAAAATGTCACTTTTTTGTGAAAATATCCACTAAATGAGGGAATAATGTGTGTGAGGGTACCCCAGGAGAGTTCCAAATGTGTGTGAGTAGAATATATATACCACGGGGGTAAAATTGAAAAAAGTTGAAAAAAAATTTTTTTTGCACTTAAGTCATTTTTCCGCCGTTTATCAGTCTTTCAGATAGGGGAAATGTCAGTGAGCGTTCCGATTTCAGTTCCAGAGCGATTCGCCCAATGAGTCCTTGATATTTAGTCGTTTTCAGCCAATTTTCTGGATTTTTGAAAATTTCACTTTTTTGTGAAAATATCCAGTAAATGAGGGAATAATATGTATGAGGGTACCCCAGGAGAGTTCCAAATCTGTGTGGGTAGAATATATATACCATGGGGGTAAAATTGAAAAAAGTTGAAAACATTTTTTTTTTGGATTTATTCATTTTTCCGGCATTTATCAGACTTTCAGATAGTGGAAATGTCAGTGAGCGTTCCGATTTCAGTTCAGAGCGATTCGCCCAATGAGTCCTTGATATTTAGTCATTTTCAGCCAATTTTCAGAATTTTTGAAAATTTCACTTTTTTGTGAAAATATCCACTAAATGAGGGAATAATATGTGTGAGGGTACCCCAGGAGAGTTCCAAATGTGTGTGGGTAGAATATATATACCATGGGGGTAAAATTGAAAAAAGTTGAAAAAAATTTTTTTTTGGACTTAAGTCATTTTTTCGGCATTTATCAGACTTTCAGATAGGGGAAATGTCAGTGAGCGTTCCGATTTCAGTTCCAGAGCTATTCGCCCAATGAGTCCTTCATATTTAGTCATTTTCAGCCAATTTTCTGGATTTTTGAAAATTCACTTTTTTGTGAAAATATCCACTAAATGAGGGAATAATATGTGTGAGGGTACCCCAGGAGAGTTCCAAATGTGTGTGGGTAGAATATATATCCCACAGGGTTAAAATTGAAAAAAGTTTAAAAAAAATTTTTTTTGTACTTAGTCATTTTTCCGCCGTTTATCAGACTTTCAGATAGGGGAAATGTCAGTGAGCGTTTCGATTTCAGTTCCAGAGCGATTCGCCCTATGAGTCCTTGATATTTAGTCATTGTCAGCCAATTTTCAGAATTTTTGAAAATTTCACTTTTTTGTGAAAATATCCACTAAATGAGGGAATAATATGTGTGAGGGTACCCCAGGAGAGTTCCAAATGTGTGTTGGTAGAACATATAACCCACGCGGATAAAACTGAAAAAAGTTGAAACATTTTTTTTTTCGATTTAGTCATTTTTCCGGCGTTTATCAGACTTTCAGATAGGGGAAATGTCGGTGAGCCTTCCGATTTCAGTTCCAGAGCGATTCGCCCAATGAGTCGTTGGTATTTCGTCGTTTTCAGGCAATTTTCTGAATTTTTGAAAATTTCACTTTTTTGTGAAAATATCCACTAAATGAGAGAATAATATGTGTGAGGATACCCCAGGAGAGTTCCAAATGTGTGTGGGTAGAATATATATCCCACGGGGGTAAAATTGAAAGAAGTTGAAATTTTTTTTTTTCTGGATTTAGTAATTTTTCCGGCATTTATCAGACTTTCAGATAGGGGAAATGTCAGTGAGCCTTCCGATTTCAGTTCCAGAGCGATTCGCCCAATGAGTCCTTGATATTTAGTCGTTTTCAGCCAATTTTCTGGATTTTGAAAATTTCACTTTTTTGTGAAAATATCCACTAAATGAGGGAATAATATGTGTGAGGGTACCCCAGGAGAGTTCCAAATGTGTGTGGGTAGAATATATATCCCACGGGGGTAAAATTGAAAAAAGTTGAAAGAATTTTTTTGGGGGATTTAGTCATTTTTCCGGCGTTTATCAGACTTTCAGATAGGGGAAATGTCAATGAGCGTTCCGGTTTCAGTTCCAGAGCGATTCGCCCAATGAGTCCTTGGTATTTAGTCGTTTTCAGCCAATTTTCAGAATTTTTGAAAATGTCACTTTTTTGTGAAAATATCCACTAAATGAGGGAATAATGTGTGTGAGGGTACCCCAGGAGAGTTCCAAATGTGTGTGATTAGAATATATATACCACGGGGGTAAAATTGAAAAAAGTTGAAAAAAAATTTTTTTTGCACTTAAGTCATTTTTCCGGCGTTTATCAGTCTTTCAGATAGGGGAAATGTCAGTGAGCGTTCCGATTTCAGTTCCAGAGCGATTCGCCCAATGAGTCCTTGATATTTAGTCGTTTTCAGCCAATTTTCTGGATTTTTGAAAATTTCACTTTTTTGTGAAAATATCCAGTAAATGAGGGAATAATATGTATGAGGGTACCCCAGGAGAGTTCCAAATCTGTGTGGGTAGAATATATATACCATGGGGGTAATATTGAAAAAAGTTGAAAACATTTTTTTTTTGGATTTAGTCATTTTTCCGGCATTTATCAGACTTTCAGATAGTGGAAATGTCAGTGAGCGTTCCGATTTCAGTTCCAGAGCGATTCGCCCAATGAGTCCTTGATATTTAGTCATTTTCAGCCAATTTTCAGAATTTTTGAAAATTTCACTTTTTTGTGAAAATATCCACTAAATGAGGGAATAATATGTGTGAGGGTACCCCAGGAGAGTTCCAAATGTGTGTGGGTAGAATATATATACCATGGGGGTAAAATTGAAAAAAGTTGAAAAAAATTTTTTTTTGGACTTAAGTCATTTTTTCGGCATTTATCAGACTTTCAGATAGGGGAAATGTCAGTGAGCGTTCCGATTTCAGTTCCAGAGCGATTCTCCCAATGAGTCCTTCATATTTAGTCGTTTTCAGCCAATTTTCTGAATTTTTGAAAATTTCACTTTTTTGTGAAAATATCCACTAAATGAGGGAATAATATGTGTGAGGATACCCCAGGAGAGTTCCAAATGTGTGTGGGTAGAATATATATCCCACGGGGGTAAAATTGAAAGAAGTTGAAATTTTTTTTTTTCTGGATTTAGTAATTTTTCCGGCATTTATCAGACTTTCAGATAGGGGAAATGTCAGTGAGCCTTCAGATTTCAGTTCCAGAGCGATTCGCCCAATGAGTCCTTGATATTTAGTCGTTTTCAGCCAATTTTCTGGATTTTTGAAAATTTCACTTTTTTGTGAAAATATCCAGTAAATGAGGGAATAATATGTATGAGGGTACCCCAGGAGAGTTCCAAATGTGTGTGGGTAGAATATATATACCATGGGGGTAATATTGAAAAAAGTTGAAAACATTTTTTTTTTGGATTTAGTCATTTTTCCGGCGTTTATTAGACTTTCAGATAGTGGAAATGTCAGTGAGCGTTCCGATTTCAGTTCCAGAGCGATTCGCCCAATGAGTCCTTGATATTTCGTCGTTTTCAGGCAATTTTCAGAATTTTTGAAAATTTCACTTTTTTGTGAAAGTATCCACTAAATGAAGGAATAATATGTGTGAGGGTACCCCAGGAGAGTTCCAAATGTGTGTGGGTAGATTATATATCCCACGGGGGTAAAATTGAAAAAAGTTGAAAACATTTTTTTTTGGATTTAGTCATTTTTCCCGCATTTATCAGACTTTCAGATAGGGGAAATGTCAGTGAGCGTTCCGATTTCAGTTCCAGAGCGATTCGCCCAATGAGTCCTTGATATTTAGTCATTTTCAGCCAATTTTCAGAATTTTTGAAAATTTCACTTTTTTGTGAAAATATCCACTAAATGAGGGAATAATATGTGT
The DNA here is from genome assembly GCF_046119375.1 of Phyllobates terribilis. NCBI lineage: Eukaryota > Metazoa > Chordata > Amphibia > Anura > Dendrobatidae > Phyllobates > Phyllobates terribilis. Next base: position 13,147,426 of record NW_027362775.1, on the reverse strand, counting down.
GAGGGTACCCCAGGAGAGTTCCAAATGTGTGTGGGTAGAACATATAACCCACGGAGGTAAAATTGAAAAAAGTTTAAAGAATTTTTTTTTTGGATTTAGTCATTTTTCCAGCGTTTATCAGACTTTCAGATAGGGGAAATGTCAGTGAACGTTCCGGTTTCAGTTCCAGAGTGATTCGCCCAATGAGTCCTTGGTATTTAGTCGTTTTCAGCCAATTTTCAGAATTTTTGAAAATGTCACTTTTTTTGTGAAAATATCCAATAAATGAGGGAATAATATGTGTGAGGGTACCCCAGGAGAGTTCCAAATGTATGTGGGTAGAATATATATCCCACGGGGGTAAAATTGAAAAAAGTTGAAAATTTTTTTTTTTGGACTTAGTTATTTTTCCTTCGTTTATCAGACTTTCAGATAGGGGAATTGTCAGTGAGCATTCCGATTTCAATTCCAGAGCGATTTGCCCAATGAGTCCTTGATATTTAATCGTTTTCAGCCAATTTTCTGGATTTTTGAAAATTTCACTTTTTTGTGAAAATATCCACTAAATGAGGGAATAATATGTGTGAGGGTACCCCAGGAGAGTTCCAAATGTGTGTGGGTAGAATATATATCCCACGGGGGTAAAATTGAAAAAAGTTGAAAGAATTTTTTTGGGGGATTTAGTCATTTTTCCGGCGCTTATCAGACTTTCAGATAGGGGAAATGTCAGTGAGCGTTCCGGTTTCAGTTCCAGAGCGATTCGCCCAATGAGTCCTTGGTATTTAGTCGTTTTCAGCCAATTTTCAGAATTTTTGAAAATGTCACTTTTTTGTGAAAATATCCACTAAATGAGGGAATAATGTGTGTGAGGGTACCCCAGGAGAGTTCCAAATGTGTGTGAGTAGAATATATATACCACGGGGGTAAAATTGAAAAAAGTTGAAAAAAAAATTTTTTTGCACTTAAGTCATTTTTCCGGCGTTTATCAGACTTTCAGATAGGGGAAATGTCAGTGAGCGTTCCGATTTCAGTTCCAGAGCGATTCGCCCAATGAGTCCTTGATATTTAGTCGTTTTCAGCCAATTTTCTGGATTTTTGAAAATTTCACTTTTTTGTGAAAATATCCAGTAAATGAGGGAATAATATGTATGAGGGTACCCCAGGAGAGTTCCAAATGTGTGTGGGTAGAATATATATACCATGGGGGTAATATTGAAAAAAGTTGAAAACATTTTTTTTTTGGATTTAGTCATTTTTCCGGCGTTTATCAGACTTTCAGATAGTGGAAATGTCAGTGAGCGTTCCGATTTCAGTTCCAGAGCGATTCGCCCAATGAGTCCTTGATATTTAGTCGTTTTCATCCAATTTTCTGGATTTTTGAAAATTTCACTTTTTGTGAAAATATCCACTAAATGAGGGAATAATATGTGTGAGGGTACCCCAGGAAAGTTCCAAATGTGTGTGGGTAGAATATATATCCCACGGGGGTAAAATTGAAAAAAGTTGAAAGAAATTTTTTTTTGGATTTAGTCATTTTTCCGGCGTTTATCAGACTTTCCGATAGGGGAAATGTCAGTGAGCGTTCCGATTTCAGTTCCTGAGCGATTCACCCAATGAGTCCTTGGTATTTAGTCATTTTCAGCCAATTTTCAGAATTTTTGAAAAAGTCACTTTTTTGTGAAAATATCCACTAAATGAGGGAATAATATGTGTGAGGGTACCCCAGGAGAGTTCCAAATGTGTGTGGGTAGAATATATATCCCACGCGGGTAAAATTGAAAAAGTTGAAAATTTTTTTTTTTGGACTTAATTCATTTTTTCGGCATTGATCAGACTTTCAGATAGGGGAAATGTCAGTGAGCGTTCCGATTTCAGTTCCAGAGCGATTCGCCCAATGAGTCCTTGATATTTAGTCGTTTTCAGCCAATTTTCTGGATTTTTGAAAATTTCACTTTTTTGTGAAAATATCCAGTAAATGAGGGAATAATATGTATGAGGGTACCCCAGGAGAGTTCCAAATGTGTGTGGGTAGAATATATATACCATGGGGGTAATATTGAAAAAAGTTGAAAACATTTTTTTTTTGGATTTAGTCATTTTTCCGGCGTTTATCAGACTTTCAGATAGTGGAAATGTCAGTGAGCGTTCCGATTTCAGTTCCAGAGCGATTCGCCCAATGAGTCCTTGATATTTAGTCGTTTTCAGCCAATTTTCTGGATTTTTGAAAATTTCACTTTTTGTGAAAATATCCACTAAATGAGGGAATAATATGTGTGAGGGTACCCCAGGAAAGTTCCAAATGTGTGTGGGTAGAATATATATCCCACGGGGGTAAAATTGAAAAAAGTTGAAAGAAATTTTTTTTTGGATTTAGTCATTTTTCCGGCGTTTATCAGACTTTCCGATAGGGGAAATGTCAGTGAGCGTTCCGATTTCAGTTCCTGAGCGATTCACCCAATGAGTCCTTGGTATTTAGTCATTTTCAGCCAATTTTCAGAATTTTTGAAAAAGTCACTTTTTTGTGAAAATATCCACTAAATGAGGGAATAATATGTGTGAGGGTACCCCAGGAGAGTTCCAAATGTGTGTGGGTAGAATATATATCCCACGCGGGTAAAATTGAAAAAGTTGAAAATTTTTTTTTTTGGACTTAATTCATTTTTTCGGCATTGATCAGACTTTCAGATAGGGGAAATGTCAGTGAGCGTTCCGATTTCAGTTCCAGAGCGATTCGCCCAATGAGTCCTTCATATTTAGTCGTTTTCAGCCAATTTTCAGAATTTTTGAAAATTTCACTTTTTTGTGAAAATATCCACTAAATGAGGGAATAATATGTGGGAGGATACCCCAGGAGAGTTCCAAATGTGTGTGGGTAGAATATATATCCCACGGGGGTAAAATTGAAAAAAGTTGAAAATTTTTTTTTTTGGACTTAGTCATTTTTCCGGCGTTTATCAGACTTTCAGATAGGGGAATTGTCAGTGAGGGTTCCGATTTCAGTTCCAGAGCGATTCGCCCAATGAGTCCTTGATATTTAGTCGTTTTCAGACAATTTTCTGGATTTTTGAAAATTTCACTTTTTTGTGAAAATATCCACTAATTGAGGGAATAATATGTGTGAGGGTAACCCAGGAGAGTTCCAAATGTGTGTGGGTAGAATATATATCCCACGGGGTAAAATTGAAAAAAGTTGAAAACATTTTTTTTTTGGATTTAGACATTTTTCCGGCATTTATCAGACTTTCAGATAGGGGAATTGTCAGTGAGCGTTCCGATTTCAGTTCCAGAGCGATTCGCCAATGAGTCCTTGATATTTAGTCGTTTTCAGACAATTTTCTGGATTTTTGAAAATTTCACTTTTTTGTGAAAATATCCACTAAATGAGGGAATAATATGTGTGAGGGTATCCCAGGAGAGTTCCAAATGTGTGTGGGTAGAATATATATACCATGGGAGTAAAATTGAAAAAAGTTGAAAAAAAATTTTTTTTGCATTTAAGTCATTTTTCCGGCGTTTATCAGACTTTCAGATAGGGGAAATGTCAGTGAGCGTTCCGATTTCAGTTCCAGAGCGATTCGCCCAATGAGTCCTTGATATTTAGTCGTTTTCAGCCAATTTTCTGGATTTTTGAAAATTTCACTTTTTTGTGAAAATATCCACTAAATGAGGGAATAATATGTATGAGGGTACCCCAGGAGAGTTCCAAATGTGTGTGGGCAGAATATATATCCCACGGGGGTAAAATTGATTAAAGTTCAAAAATTTTTTTGGGGGGGATTTAGTCATTTTTCCGGCGTTTATCAGACTTTCAGATAGGGGAAATGTCAGTGAGCGTTCCGATTTCAGTTTTAGAGCGATTCGCTCAATGAGTCCTTGATATTTCGTCGTTTTCAGGCAATTTTCAGAATTTTTGAAAATTTCACTTTTTTGTGAAAATATCCACTAAATGAGGGAATAATATGTGTGAGGATACCCCAGGAGAGTTCCAAATGTGTGTGGGTAGAATATATATCCCACGGGGGTAAAATTGAAAAAAGTTCAAAAATTTTTGGGGGGGGATTTAGTCATTATTCCGGCGTTTATCAGACTTTCAGATAGGGGAAATGTCAGTGAGCGTTCCGATTTCAGTTCCAGAGCGATTCGCCCAATGAGTCTTTGATATTTAGTCGTTTTCAGCCAATTTTCTGGATTTTTGAAAATTTCACTTTTTTTGTGAAAATATCCACTAAATGAGGGAATAATATGTATGAGGGTACCCCAGGAGAGTTCAAAATGTGTGTGGGTAGAATATATATCCCACGGGGATAAAACTGAAAAAAGTTGAAACATATTTTTTTGGGGCTTTAGTCATTTTTCCGGCGTTTATCAGACTTTCAGATAAGGGAAATGTCAGAGAGCGTTCCGATTTCAGTTCCAGAGCGATTCGCCCAATGAGTCCTTGATATTTCGTCGTTTTCAGCCAATTTTCTGGATTTTTGAAAATTTCACTTTTTTGTGAAAATATCCACTAAATGAGCGCATAATATGTGTGAGGGTACCCCAGGAGAGTTCCAAATGTGTGTGGGTAGAATATATATCCCACGGGAGTAAAATTGAAAAAAGTTGAAAATATTTTTTTTTTGGATTTAGTCATTTTTCCGGCATTTATCAGACTTTCAGATAGGGGAAATGTCAGTGAGCGCTCCGATTTCAGTACCAGAGCGATTCGCCCAATGAGTCCTTGATATTTAGTCGCTTTCAGCCAATTTTCTGGATTTTTGAAAATTTTACTTTTTTGTGAAAATATCCACTAAATGAGGGAATAATATGTGTGAGGATACCCCAGGAGAGTTCCAAATGTGTGTGGGTAGAATATATATCCCACGGGGGTAAAATTGAAAAAAGTTGAAAATGTTTTTTTTCTGGATTTAGTAATTTTTCCGGCATTTATCAGACTTTCAGATAGGGGAAATGTCAGTGAGCGTTCCGATTTCAGTTCCAGAGCGATTCGCCCAATGAGTCCTTGATATTTAGTCGTTTTCAGCCAATTTTCTGGATTTTTGAAAATTTCACTTTTTTGTGAAAATATCCACTAAATGAGCGAATAATATGTGTGAGGGTACCCCAGGAGAGTTCCAAATGTGTGTGGGTAGAATATATATCCCACGGGAGTAAAATTGAAAAAAGTTGAAAATATTTTTTTTTCTACTTAGTCATTTTTCCGGTGTTTATCAGACTTTCAGATAGGTGAAATGTCAGTGAGCGTTCCGATTTCAGTTCCAGAGCGATTCGCCCAATGAGTCCTTGATATTTAGTCGTTTTCAGCCAATTTTCTGGATTTTTGAAAATTTCACTTTTTTGTGAAAATATCCACTAAATGAGGGAATAATATGTGTGAGGGTACCCCAGGAGAGTTCCAAATGTGTGTGGTTAGAATATATATCCCACGGGGGTAAAATTGAAAAAAGTTGAAAGAAATTTTTTTTTGGATTTAGTCATTTTTCCGGCGTTTATCAGACTTTCAGATATAGGAAATGTCAGTGAGCGTTCCGATTTCAGTTCCAGAGCGATTCGCCCAATGAGTCCTTGGTATTTAGTCGTTTTCAGCCAATTTTCAGAATTTTTGAAAATGTCACTTTTTTGTGAAAATATCCACTAAATGAGGGAATAATATGTGTGAGGGTACCCCAGGAGAGTTCCAAATGTGTGTGGGTAGAATATATATCCCACGGGGATAAAATTAAAAAAAGTTGAAACTTTTTTTTGGGGGATTTAGTCATTTTTCCGGCGTTTATCAGACTTTCAGATAGGGGAAATGTCAGTGAGCCTTCCGATTTCAGTTCCAGAGCGATTCGCCCAATGAGTCCTTGATATTTCGTTATTTTCAGGCAATTTTCTGAATTTTTTAAAATTTCACTTTTTTGTGAAAATATCCACTAAATGAGGGAATAATATGTGTGAGGTTACCCCAGGAGAGTTCCAAATGTGTGTGGGTAGAATATACATCCCACGGGGTAAAATTGAAAAAAGTTGAAAGAATTTTTTTTTTGGAATTAGTCATTTTTCCGGCGTTTATCAGACTTTCAGATAGTGGAAATGTCAGTGAGCATTCCGATTTCAGTTCCAGAGCGATTCGCCCAATGAGTCCTTGATATTTAGTCATTTTCAGCCAATTTTCAGAATTTTTGAAAATGTCACTTTTTTGTGAAAATATCCACTAAATGAGGGAATAATATGTGTGAGGGAACCCCAGGAGAGTTCCAAATGTGTGTGGGTAGAATATATATCCCATGGGGTAAAATTGAAAAAAGTTAAAAAATTTTTTTTTTTTGGACGTAGTCATTTTTCCGGCGTTTATCAGACTTTCAGATAGGGGAAATGTCAGTGAGCGTTCCGATTTCAGTTCCAGAGCGATTCGCCCAATGAGTCCTTGATATTTAGTCATTTTCAGCCAATTTTCAGAATTTTTGAAAATGTCACTTTTTTGTGAAAATATCCACTAATTGAGGGAATAATATGTGTGAGGGTGACCCAGGAGAGTTCCAAATGTGTGTGGGTAGAATATATATCCCACGGGGTAAAATTGAAAAAAGTTGAAAACATTTTTTTTTTCGATTTAGTCATTTTTCCGGCATTTATCAGACTTTCAGATAGGGGAATTGTCAGTGAGCGTTCCGATTTCAGTTCCAGAGTGATTCGCCCAATGAGTCCTTGATATTTAGTCGTTTTCAGACAATTTTCTGGATTTTTGAAAATTTCACTTTTTTCTGAAAATATCCACTAAATGAGGGAATAATATGTGTGAGGGTACCCCAGGAGAGTTCCAAATGTGTGTGGGTAGAATATATATACCATGGGGGTAAAATTGAAAAAAGTTGAAAAAAATTTTTTTTTGCATTTAAGTCATTTTTCCGGCGTTTATCAGACTTTCAGATAGGGGAAATGTCAGTGAGCATTCCGATTTCAGTTCCAGAGCGATTCGCCCAATGAGTCCTTGATATTTAGTCGTTTTCAGCCAATTTTCTGGATTTTTGAAAATTTCACTTTTTTGTGAAAATATCCACTAAATGAGGGAATAATATGTATGAGGGTACCCCAGGAGAGTTCCAAATGTGTGTGGGCAGAATATATATCCCACGGGGGTAGAATTGATTAAAGTTCAAAAATTTTTTTGGGGGGGATTTAGTCATTTTTCCGGCGTTTATCAGACTTTCAGATATGGGAAATGTCAGTGAGCGTTCCGATTTCACTTCCAGAGCGATTCGCCCAATGAGTCCTTGATATTTCGTCGTTTTCAGGCAATTTTCAGAATTTTTGAAAATTTCACTTTTTTGTGAAAATATCCACTAAATGAGGGAATAATATGTGTGAGGATACCCCAGGAGAGTTCCAAATGTGTGTGGGTAGAATATATATCCCACGGGGGTAAAATTGAAAAAAGTTTAAAAAATTTTTGGGGGGATTTAGTCATTTTTCCGGCGTTTATCAGACTTTCAGATATGGGAAATGTCAGTGAGCGTTCCGATTTCACTTCCAGAGCGATTCGCCCAATGAGTCCTTGATATTTCGTCGTTTTCAGGCAATTTTCAGAATTTTTGAAAATTTCACTTTTTTGTGAAAATATCCACTAAATGAGGGAATAATATGTGTGAGGGTACCCCAGGAGAGTTCCAAATGTGTCTGGGTAGAATATATATCCCACGGGGGTAAAATTGAAAAAAGTTGAAAAATTTTTTTTTGGGATTTAGTCATTTTTCCGTCAATTATCAGACTTTCAGATAGGGGAAATGTCAGTGAGCGTTCCGATTTCAGTACCAGAGCGATTCGCCCAATGAGTCCTTGATATTTAGTCGTTTTCAGCCAATTTTCTGGATTTTTGAAAATTTTACTTTTTTGTGAAAATATCCAATAATGAGGGAATAATATGTGTGAGGGTACCCCAGGAGGGTTCCAAATGTGCGTGGGTAGAATATATATCCCACAGGGTTAAAATTGAAAAAAGTTGAAAAAATTTTTTTTTTAGTACTTAGTCATTTTTCCTGCGTTTATCAGACTTTCAGATAGGGGAAATGTCAGTGAGCGTTCCGATTTCAGTTCCTGAGCGATTCGCCCAATGAGTCCTTGATATTTAGTCGTTTTCAGCCAATTTTCAGAATTTTTGAAAATGTCACTTTTTGTGAAAATATCCACTAAATGAGGGAATAATATGTGTGAGGGTACTCCAGGAGAGTTGCAAATGTGTGTGGGTAGAATATATATCCCACGGGGTAAAATTGAAAAAAGTTGAAAACATTTTTTTTTTGACTTAGTCATTTTTCCGGCGTTTATCAGACTTTCAGATAGCGGAAATGTCAGTGAGCGTTCTGATTTCAGTTCCAGAGCGATTCGCCCAATGAGTCCTTGATATTTAGTCGTTTTGATCCAATTTTCTGAATTTTTGAAAATTTCACTTTTTTGTGAAAATATCCACTAAATGAGGTAATAATATGTGTGAGGGTATCCCAGGAGAGTTCCAAATGTGTGTCTGTAGAATATATATCCCACGGGGGTAAAATTGAAAAAAGTTGAAAAAATTTTTTTTTTGGACTTAGTCATTTTTCCGGCGTTTATCAGACTTTCAGATAGCGGAAATGTCAGTGAGCGTTCCGATTTCAGTTCCAGAGCGATTAACCCAATGAGTCCTTGATATTTAGTCGTTTTCAGCCAATTTTCTGGATTTTTGAAAATTTTACTTTTTTGTGAAAATATCCAATAATGAGGGAATAATATGTGTGAGGGTACCCCAGGAGGGTTCCAAATGTGCGTGGGTAGAATATATATCCCACAGGGTTAAAATTGAAAAAAGTTGAAAAAAATTTTTTTTTAGTACTTCGTCATTTTTCCTGCGTTTATCAGACTTTCAGATAGGGGAAATGTCAGTGAGCGTTCCAATTTCAGTACCAGACCGATTCGCCCAATGAGTCCTTGATATTTAGTCGTTTTCAGCCAATTTTCTTGATTTTTGAAAATTTCACTTTTTTGTGAAAATATCCACTAAATGAGGGAATAATATGTGTGAGGGTACCCCAGGAGAGTTCCAAATTTGTGTGAGTAGAATATATATCCCACGGGGGTAAAATTGAAAAAAGTTGAAAAAATTTTTTTTTGCACTTAGTCATTTTTCTGGCGTTTATCAGACTTTCAGATAGCGGAAATGTCAGTGAGCGTTCCGATTTCAGTTCCAGAGCGATTCGCCCAATGAGTCCTTGATATTTAGTCGTTTTCAGCCAATTTTCTGGATTTTTGAAAATTTCACTTTTTTGTGAAAATATCCACTAAATGAGCGAATAATATGTGTGAGGGTACCCCAGGAGAGTTCCAAATGTGTGTGGGTAGAATATATATCCCACGGGAGTAAAATTGAAAAAAGTTGAAAATATTTTTTTTTTCTACTTAGTCATTTTTCCGGTGTTTATCAGACTTTCAGATAGGTGAAATGTCAGTGAGCGTTCCGATTTCAGTTCCAGAGCGATTCGCCCAATGAGTCCTTGATATTTAGTCGTTTTCAGCCAATTTTCTGGATTTTTGAAAATTTCACTTTTTTGTGAAAATATCCACTAAATGAGGGAATAATATGTGTGAGGGTACCCCAGGAGAGTTCCAAATGTGTGTGGTTAGAATATATATCCCACGGGGGTAAAATTGAAAAAAGTTGAAAGAAATTTTTTTTTGGATTTAGTCATTTTTCCGGCGTTTATCAGACTTTCAGATATAGGAAATGTCAGTGAGCGTTCCGATTTCAGTTCCAGAGCGATTCGCCCAATGAGTCCTTGGTATTTAGTCGTTTTCAGCCAATTTTCAGAATTTTTGAAAATGTCACTTTTTTGTGAAAATATCCACTAAATGAGGGAATAATATGTGTGAGGGTACCCCAGGAGAGTTCCAAATGTGTGTGGGTAGAATATATATCCCACGGGGATAAAATTAAAAAAAGTTGAAACTTTTTTTTGGGGGATTTAGTCATTTTTCCGGCGTTTATCAGACTTTCAGATAGGGGAAATGTCAGTGAGCCTTCCGATTTCAGTTCCAGAGCGATTCGCCCAATGAGTCCTTGATATTTCGTTATTTTCAGGCAATTTTCTGAATTTTTTAAAATTTCACTTTTTTGTGAAAATATCCACTAAATGAGGGAATAATATGTGTGAGGTTACCCCAGGAGAGTTCCAAATGTGTGTGGGTAGAATATACATCCCACGGGGTAAAATTGAAAAAAGTTGAAAGAATTTTTTTTTTGGAATTAGTCATTTTTCCGGCGTTTATCAGACTTTCAGATAGTGGAAATGTCAGTGAGCATTCCGATTTCAGTTCCAGAGCGATTCGCCCAATGAGTCCTTGATATTTAGTCATTTTCAGCCAATTTTCAGAATTTTTGAAAATGTCACTTTTTTGTGAAAATATCCACTAAATGAGGGAATAATATGTGTGAGGGAACCCCAGGAGAGTTCCAAATGTGTGTGGGTAGAATATATATCCCATGGGGTAAAATTGAAAAAAGTTAAAAAATTTTTTTTTTTTGGACGTAGTCATTTTTCCGGCGTTTATCAGACTTTCAGATAGGGGAAATGTCAGTGAGCGTTCCGATTTCAGTTCCAGAGCGATTCGCCCAATGAGTCCTTGATATTTAGTCATTTTCAGCCAATTTTCAGAATTTTTGAAAATGTCACTTTTTTGTGAAAATATCCACTAATTGAGGGAATAATATGTGTGAGGGTGACCCAGGAGAGTTCCAAATGTGTGTGGGTAGAATATATATCCCACGGGGTAAAATTGAAAAAAGTTGAAAACATTTTTTTTTTCGATTTAGTCATTTTTCCGGCATTTATCAGACTTTCAGATAGGGGAATTGTCAGTGAGCGTTCCGATTTCAGTTCCAGAGCGATTCGCCCAATGAGTCCTTGATATTTAGTCGTTTTCAGACAATTTTCTGGATTTTTGAAAATTTCACTTTTTTCTGAAAATATCCACTAAATGAGGGAATAATATGTGTGAGGGTACCCCAGGAGAGTTCCAAATGTGTGTGGGTAGAATATATATACCATGGGGGTAAAATTGAAAAAAGTTGAAAAAAATTTTTTTTTGCATTTAAGTCATTTTTCCGGCGTTTATCAGACTTTCAGATAGGGGAAATGTCAGTGAGCATTCCGATTTCAGTTCCAGAGCGATTCGCCCAATGAGTCCTTGATATTTAGTCGTTTTCAGCCAATTTTCTGGATTTTTGAAAATTTCACTTTTTTGTGAAAATATCCACTAAATGAGGGAATAATATGTATGAGGGTACCCCAGGAGAGTTCCAAATGTGTGTGGGCAGAATATATATCCCACGGGGGTAGAATTGATTAAAGTTCAAAAATTTTTTTGGGGGGGATTTAGTCATTTTTCCGGCGTTTATCAGACTTTCAGATAGGGGAAATGTCAGTGAGCGTTCCGATTTCAGTTCCAGAGCGATTCGCTCAATGAGTCCTTGATATTTCGTCGTTTTCAGGCAATTTTCAGAATTTTTGAAAATTTCACTTTTTTGTGAAAATATCCACTAAATGAGGGAATAATATGTGTGAGGATACCCCAGGAGAGTTCCAAATGTGTGTGGGTAGAATATATATCCCACGGGGGTAAAATTGAAAAAAGTTTAAAAAATTTTTGGGGGGATTTAGTCATTTTTCCGGCGTTTATCAGACTTTCAGATATGGGAAATGTCAGTGAGCGTTCCGATTTCACTTTCAGAGCGATTCGCCCAATGAGTCCTTGATATTTCGTCGTTTTCAGGCAATTTTCAGAATTTTTGAAAATTTCACTTTTTTGTGAAAATATCCACTAAATGAGGGAATAATATGTGTGAGGGTACCCCAGGAGAGTTCCAAATGTGTCTGGGTAGAATATATATCCCACGGGGGTAAAATTGAAAAAAGTTGAAAAATTTTTTTTTGGGATTTAGTCATTTTTCCGTCAATTATCAGACTTTCAGATAGGGGAAATGTCAGTGAGCGTTCCGATTTCAGTACCAGAGCGATTCGCCCAATGAGTCCTTGATATTTAGTCGTTTTCAGCCAATTTTCTGGATTTTTGAAAATTTTACTTTTTTGTGAAAATATCCAATAATGAGGGAATAATATGTGTGAGGGTACCCCAGGAGGGTTCCAAATGTGCGTGGGTAGAATATATATCCCACAGGGTTAAAATTGAAAAAAGTTGAAAAAATTTTTTTTTTAGTACTTAGTCATTTTTCCTGCGTTTATCAGACTTTCAGATAGGGGAAATGTCAGTGAGCGTTCCGATTTCAGTTCCTGAGCGATTCGCCCAATGAGTCCTTGATATTTAGTCGTTTTCAGCCAATTTTCAGAATTTTTGAAAATGTCACTTTTTGTGAAAATATCCACTAAATGAGGGAATAATATGTGTGAGGGTACTCCAGGAGAGTTGCAAATGTGTGTGGGTAGAATATATATCCCACGGGGTAAAATTGAAAAAAGTTGAAAACATTTTTTTTTTGACTTAGTCATTTTTCCGGCGTTTATCAGACTTTCAGATAGCGGAAATGTCAGTGAGCGTTCTGATTTCAGTTCCAGAGCGATTCGCCCAATGAGTCCTTGATATTTAGTCGTTTTGATCCAATTTTCTGAATTTTTGAAAATTTCACTTTTTTGTGAAAATATCCACTAAATGAGGTAATAATATGTGTGAGGGTATCCCAGGAGAGTTCCAAATGTGTGTCTGTAGAATATATATCCCACGGGGGTAAAATTGAAAAAAGTTGAAAAAATTTTTTTTTTGGACTTAGTCATTTTTCCGGCGTTTATCAGACTTTCAGATAGCGGAAATGTCAGTGAGCGTTCCGATTTCAGTTCCAGAGCGATTAACCCAATGAGTCCTTGATATTTAGTCGTTTTCAGCCAATTTTCTGGATTTTTGAAAATTTTACTTTTTTGTGAAAATATCCAATAATGAGGGAATAATATGTGTGAGGGTACCCCAGGAGGGTTCCAAATGTGCGTGGGTAGAATATATATCCCACAGGGTTAAAATTGAAAAAAGTTGAAAAAAATTTTTTTTTAGTACTTCGTCATTTTTCCTGCGTTTATCAGACTTTCAGATAGGGGAAATGTCAGTGAGCGTTCCAATTTCAGTACCAGACCGATTCGCCCAATGAGTCCTTGATATTTAGTCGTTTTCAGCCAATTTTCTTGATTTTTGAAAATTTCACTTTTTTGTGAAAATATCCACTAAATGAGGGAATAATATGTGTGAGGGTACCCCAGGAGAGTTCCAAATTTGTGTGAGTAGAATATATATCCCACGGGGGTAAAATTGAAAAAAGTTGAAAAAATTTTTTTTTGCACTTAGTCATTTTTCTGGCGTTTATCAGACTTTCAGATAGCGGAAATGTCAGTGAGCGTTCCGATTTCAGTTCCAGAGCGATTCGCCCAATGAGTCCTTGATATTTCGTCGTTTTCAGGCAATTTTCTGAATTTTTGAAAATTTTACTTTTTTGTGAAAATATCCACTAAATGAGGGAATAATATGTGTGAGGGTACCCCAGGAGAGTTCCAAATGTGGGTGGGTAGAATATATATCCCACGGGGGTAAAATTGAAAAAAGTTTAGAAATTTTTGGGGGGGATTTAGTCATTTTTCCGGCGTTTATCGAACTTTCAGATAGGGGAAATGTCAGTGAGCGTTCCGATTTCAGTTCCAGAGCGATTCGCCCAATGAGTCCTTGATATTTCGTCGTTTTCAGGCAATTTTCTGAATTTTTGAAAATTTCACTTTTTTGTGAAAATATCCACTAAATGAGGGAATAATATGTGTGAGGGTACCCCAGGAGAGTTCCAAATGTGTGTGGGTAGAATATATATCCCACAGAGTTAAAATTGAAAAAAGTTGAAAACATTTTTTTTTTTAGTACTTAGTCATTTTTCCGGCGTTTATCAGACTTTCAGATAGGGGAAATGTCAGTGAGCGTTCCGATTTAAGTTCCAGAGCGATTCGCCGTATTCGCTTTGATATTTTGTCGTTTTCAGGCAATTTTCTGAATTTTTGAAAATTTTACTTTTTTGTGAAAATATCCACTAAATGAGGGAATAATATGTGTGAGGGTACCCCAGGAGAGTTCCAAATGTGTGTGGCTAGAATATATATCCCACGGGGGTAAAATTGAAGAGATTTTAAATTTTTTTGGGGGGGGATTTAGTCATTTTTCCAGCGTTTATCAGACTTTCAGATAGGGGAAATGTCAGTGAGCGCTCCGATTTCAGTTCCAGAGCGATTCGCCCAATGAGTCCTTGATATTTAGTCGTTTTCAGCCAATTCTCTGGATTTTTGAAAATTTCACTTTTTTGTGAAAATATCCACTAAATGAGGGAATAATATGTGTGAGGGTACCCCAGGAGAGTTCCAAATGTGTGTGGGTAGAATATAAATCCCACGGGGTAAAATTGAAAAAAGTTGAAAAAAAATTTTTTTTGGACTTAGTCATTTTTCCGGCGTTTATCAGACTTTCAGATAGGGGAAATGTCAGTGAGCGTTCCGATTTCAGTACCAGAGCGATTCGCCCAATGAGTCCTTGATATTTAGTCGTTTTCAGCCAATTTTCTGGATTTTTGAAAATGTCACTTTTTTGTGAAAATATCCACTAAATGAGGGAATAATATGTGTGAGGGTACCCCACGAGAGTTCCAAATTTGTGTGGGTAGAATATATATCCCATAGGGTAAAATTGAAAAAAGTTGAAACAATTTTTTTTTTGGACTTAGTCATTTTTCCGTCGTTTATCAGACTTTCAGAAAGCGGAAATGTCAGTGAGCGTTCCGATTTCAGTTCCAGAGCGATTCGCCCAATGAGTCCTTGATATTTATTCGTTTTCAGCCTATTTTCTGGATTTTTGAAAATTTCACTTTTTTGTGAAAATATCCACTAAATGAGGGAATAATATGTGTGAGGGTACCCCAGGAGAGTTCCAAATGTGTGTGGGTAGAATATATATCCCACAGAGTTAAAATTGAAAAAAGTTGAAAAAATTTTTTTTTTTAGTACTTAGTCATTTTTCCGGCGTTTATCAGACTTTCAGATAGGGGAAATGTCAGTGAGCGTTCCGATTTCAGTTCCAGAGCGATTCGACCTATGAGTCTTTGATATTTAGTCGTTTTCAGCCAATTTTCTGGATTTTTGAAAATGTCACTTTTTTGTGAAAATATCCACTAAATGAGGGAATAATATGTGTGAGGGTACCCCACGAGAGTTCCAAATGTGTGTGGGTAGAATTTATATCCCACGTGGTAAAATTGAAAAAAGTTGAAACAATTTTTTTTTGGACTTAGTCATTTTTCTGTCGTTTATCAGACTTTCAGATAGCGGAAATGTCAGTGAGCTTTCCGATTTCAGTTCCAGAGCGATTCGCCCAATGGGTCCTTGATATTTCGTCGTTTTCAGGCAATTTTCTGAATTTTTGAAAATTTCACTTTTTTGTGAAAATATTCACTAAATGAGGGAATAATATGTGTGAGGGTACCCCAGGAGAATTCCAAATGTGTGTGGGTAGAATATATATCCCACGGGGTAAAATTGAAAAAAGTTGAAAAAATTTTTTTTTTGGGATTTAGTCATTTTTCCGGCATTTATCAGTCTTTCAGATAGGGGAAATATCAGTGAGCGTTCCGATTTCAGTACCAGAGCGATTCTCCCAATTTGTCCTTGATATTTAGTCGTTTTCAGCCAATTTTCTGGATTTTTGAAAATTTCACTTTTTTGTGAAAATATCCACTAAATGAGGGAATAATATGTGTGAGGGTACCCTAGGAGAGTTCCAAATGTGTGTGGGTAGAATATATATCCCACGGGGGTAAAATTGAAAAGAGTTTAAAATTTTTTTGGGGGGGATTTAGTCATTTTTCCGGCGTTCATCAGACTTTCAGATAGGGGAAATGTCAGTGAGCGCTCCGATTTCAGTTCCAGAGCAATTCGCCCAATGAGTCCTTGATATTTAGTCGTTTTCAGCCAATTTTCTGGATTTTTGAAAATTTCACTTTTTTGTGAAAATATGCACTAATTGAGGGAATAATATGTGTGAGGGTACCCCGGAAGAGTTCCAAATGTGTGTGGGTAGAATATATATCCCACAGGGTTAAAATTGCAAAAAGTTGAAAAAATTTTTTTTTTAGTACTTAGTCATTTTTCCGGTGTTTATCAGACTTTCAGATAGGGGAAATGTCAGTGAGCGTTCCGATTTCAGTTCCAGAGCGATTCGCCCAATGAGTCCTTGATATTTAGTCGTTTTCAGCCAATTTTCTGGATTTTTGAAAATTTCACTTTTTTGTGAAAATATCCACTAAATGAGGGAATAATATGTGTGAGGGTACCCCAGGAGAGTTCCAAATGTGTGTGGGTAGAATATAAATCCCATGGGGTAAAATTGAAAAAAGTTGAAAAAAATTTTTTTTTGGACTTAGTCATTTTTCCGGCGTTTATCAGACTTTCAGATAGGGGAAATGTCAGTGAGCGTTCCAATTTCAGTTCCAGAGCGAATCGCCCAATGGGTCCTTGATATTTCGTCGTTTTCAGGCAATTTTCTGAATTTTTGAAAATTTCACTTTTTTGTGAAAATATTCACTAAATGAGGGAATAATATGTGTGAGGGTACCCCAGGAGAGTTCCAAATGTGTGTGGGTAGAATATATATCCCACGGGGGTAACATTGAAAAAAGTTGAAAAAATTTTTTTTTTTGGACTTAGTCATTTTTCCGGCATTGATCAGACTTTCAGATAGGGGAAATGTCAGTGAGCGTTCCGATTTCAGTACCAGAGCGATTCGCCCAATGAGTCCTTGATATTTAGTCGTTTTCAGCCAATTTTCTGGATTTTTGAAAATTTCACTTTTTTGTGAAAATATCCACTAAATGAGGGAATAATATGTGTGAGGGTACCCCAGGAGAGTTCCAAATGTGTGTGCGTAGAATATATATCCCACGGGGGTAAAATTGAAAAAAGTTGAAAAAAATGTTTTTTTCACTTAGTCATTTTTCCGGCGTTTATCAGACTTTCAGATAGGGGAAATGTCAGTGAGCGTTTCAATTTACGTTCCAGAGCAATTTGCCGTATGGGTCCTTGATATTTCGTCGTTTTCAGACAATTTTCTGAATTTTTGAAAATTTCACTTTTTTGTGAAAATATCCACTAAATGAGGGAATAATATGTGTGAGGGTACCCCAGGAGAGTTCCAAATGTGTGTGGGTAGATTATATATCCCACGGGGGTAAAATTGACAAAAGTTGAAAAAAATTTTTTTTTTGATTTAGTCTTTTTTTCCGGCATTCATCAGACTTTCAGATAGGGGAAATGTCAGTGAGCGTTCCGATTTCAGTACCAGAGCGATTCGCCCAATGAGTCCTTGATATTTAGTCGTTTTCAGCCAATTTTCTGGATTTTTGAAAATTTCACTTTTTTGTGAAAATATCCACTAAATGAGGGACTAATATGTGTGAGGGTACCCTAGGAGAGTTCCAAATGTGTGTGGGTAGAATATATATCCCACGGGGGTAAAATTGAAAAGAGTTTAAAATTTTTTTGGGGGGGATTTAGTCATTTTTCCGGCGTTTATCAGACTTTCAGATAGGGGAAATGTCAGTGAGCGTTCCGATTTCAGTTCCAGAGCGATTCGCCCAATGAGTCCTTGAAATTTAGTCAAAATCTGCCAATTTTCTGGATTTTTGAAAATTTCACTTATTTGTGAACATATCCACTAAATGAGGGAATAATATGTGTGAGGGTACCCCAGGCAGGAGAGTTCCAAATGTGTGTGGGTAGAATATAAATCCCATGGGGTAAAATTGAAAAAAGTTGAAAAACTTTTTTTTTTTGGACTTAGTCATTTTTCCGGCATTTATCAGACTTTCAGATAGGGGAAATGTCAGTGAGCATTCCGATTTCAGTTCCAGAGCGATTCGCCCAATGAGTCCTTGATATTTAGTCGTTTTCAGCCAATTTTCTGGATTTTTGAAAATTTCACTTTTTTGTGAAAATATCCACTAAATGAGGGAATAATATGTGTGAAGGTACCCCAGGAGAGTTCCAAATGTGTGTGGGTAGAATATATATCCCACGGGGGTAAAATTGAAATAAGTTTAAAATTTTTTTGTGGGGGATTAAGTCATTTTTTCGGCGTTTATCAGACTTTCAGATAGGGGAAATGTCAGAGAGCGTTCCAATTTCAGTTCCAGAGCGATTCGCCCAATGAGTCCTTGATATTTCGTCGTTTTCAGGCAATTTTCTGAATTGTTGAAAATTTCACTTTTTTGTGAAAATATCAACTAAATGAGGGAATAATATGTGTGAGGGTACCCCAGGCAGGAGAGTTCCAAATGTGTGTAGGTAGAAGACAAATCACATGGGGTAAAATTGAAAAAAGTTGAAAAAAAATTTTTTTGGGGGGTTTAAGTCATTTTTCCGGCGTTTATCAGACTTTCAGATAGGGGAAATGTCAGTGAGTGTTCCGATTTCAGTTCCAGAGCGAATCGCCCAATGAGTTCTTGATATTTAGTCGTTTTCAGCCAATTTTCTGAATTATTGAAAATTTCACTTTTTTGTGAAAATATCCACTAAATGAGGGAATAATATGTGTGAGGGTACCCCAGGAGAGTTCCAAATGTGTGTGGGTAGAATATATATCCCACGGGGGTAAAATTGAAAAAAGTTGAAAAAAAATTTTTTTTCACTTAGTCATTTTTCCGGCGTTTATCAGACTTTCAGATAGGGGAAATGTCAGTGAGCGTTCCAATTTCAGTTCCAGAGCGATTCGCCCAATGAGTCCTTGAAATTTAGTCGAAATCTGCCAATTTTCTGGATTTTTGAAAATTTCACTTATTTGTGAACATATCCACTAAATGAGGGAATAATATGTGTGAGGGTACCCCAGGCAGGAGAGTTCCAAATGTGTGTGGGTAGAATATAAATCCCATGGGGTAAAATTGAAAAAAGTTGAAAAAAAATTTTTTTTGACTTAGTCATTTTTCCGGCGTTTATCAGACTTTCAGATAGGGGAAATGTCAGTGAGCGTTCCGATTTCAGTTCCAGAGCGATTTGCCCAATGAGTCCTTGATATTTCATCGTTTTCAGCCAATTTTCTGAAATTTGAAAATTTCACTTTTTTGTGAAAATATCCACTAAATGAGGGAATAATATGTGTGAGGGTACCCCAGGAGAGTTCCAAATGTGTGTGGGTAAAATATATATCCCACGGTGGTAAAATTGAAAAAAGTTGAAAAAATGTTTTTTGGGGATTTAGTCATTTTTCTGGCATTTATCAGACTTTCAGATAGGGGAAATGTCAGTGAGCGTTTCAATTTACGTTCCAGAGCAATTTGCTGTATGGGTCCTTGGTATTTCGTCGTTTTCAGGCAATTTTCTGAATTTTTGAAAATTTCACTTTTTTGTGAAAATATCCACTAAATGAGGGAATAATATGTTTGAGGGTACCCCAGGAGAGTTCCAAATGTGTGTGGGTAAAATATATATCCCACGGTGGTAAAATTGAAAAAAGTTGAAAAAATTTTTTTTTTGGATTTAGTCATTTTTCTGGCATTTATCAGACTTTCAGATAGGGGAAATGTCAGTGAGCGTTCCGATTTCAGTTCCAGAGCGATTCGCCCAATGAGTCCTTGATATTTCATCGTTTTCAGCCAATTTTCTGAAATTTGAAAATTTCACTTTTTTGTGAAAATATCCACTAAATGAGGGAATAATATGTGTGAGGGTACCCCAGGAGAGTTCCAAATGTGTGTGGGTAGAATATATATCCCACGGGGGTAAAATTGAAAAAAGTTGAAAATTTTTTTGGGGGGGATTTAGTCATTTTTCCGGCGTTTATCAGACTTTCAGATAGGGGAAATGTCAGTGAGCGTTCCGATTTCAGTTCCAGAGCGATTCGCCCAATGAGTCCTTGATATTTCATCGTTTTCAGCCAATTTTCTGGATGTTTGAAAATTTCACTTTTTTGTGAAAATATCCACTAAATGAGGGAATAATATGTGTGAGGGTACCCCAGGAGAGTTCCAAATGTGTGTTGGTAGAATATATATCCCACGGGGGTAAAATTGAAAAAAGTTGAAAAAAAATTTTTGGGGGGATGTAGTCATTTTTCCGGCGTTTATCAGACTTTCAGATAGGGGAAATGTCAGTGAGCGTTCCGATTTCAGTTCCAGAGCGATTCGCCCTATGAGTCCTAGATATTTAGTCGTTTTCAGCCAATTTTCAGGATTTTTGAACATTTCACTTTTTTGTGAAAATATCCACTAAATGAGGGAATAATATGTGTGAGGGTACCCCAGGAGAGTTCCAATTGTGTGTGGGTAGAATATATATCCCACGGGGGTAAAATTGAAAAAAGTTGAAAACATTTTTTTTTTTGGATTTAGTCATTTTTCCGGCGTTTATCAGACTTTCAGATAGGGGAAATGTCAGTGAGCGCTCCGATTTTAGTTCCAGAGCGATTCGCCCAATGAGTCTTTGATATTTCGTCGTTTTCAGCCAATTTTCAGAATTTTTGAATATTTTACTATTTTGTGAAAATATCCACTAAATGAGGGAATTATATGTGTGAGGGTACCCCAGGAGAGTTCCAAATGTGTGTGGGTAGAATATATATCCCACGGGGGTAAAATTGAAAAAAGTTGAAAAAATTTTTTTTTTGGACGTAGTCATTTTTCCGGCGTTTATCAGACTTTCAGATAGGGGAAATGTCAGTGAGCGTTCCGATTTCAGTTCCAGAGCGAATCGCCCAATGAGTCCTTGATATTTCGTCGTTTTCAGGCAATTTTCTGAATTTTTGAAAATTTCATTTTTTTGTGAAAATATCCACTAAATGAGGGAATAATATGTGTGAGGGTACCCCAGGAGAGTTCCAAATGTTTGTGGATAGAATATATATCCCACGGTGGTAAAATTGAAAAAAGTTGAAAATTTTTTTGGGGGGATTTAGTCATTTTTCTGGCATTTATCAGACTTTCAGATAGGGGAAATGTCAGTGAGCATTCAGATTTCAGTTCCAGAGCGATTCGCCCAATGAGTCCTTGATATTTCGTCGTTTTCAGCCAATTTTCTGAATTTTTGAAAATTTTACTTTTTTGTGAAAATATCCACTAAATGAGGGAATAATATGTGTGAGGGTACCCCAGGAGAGTTCAAAATGTGTGTAGGTAGAATATATATCCCACAGGAGTAAAATTGAAAAAAGTTTAAAATTTTTTTTTTTTCGATTTAGTCATTTTTCCAGCGTTTATCAGACTTTCAGATAGGGGAAATGTCAGTGAGCATTCCGATTTCAGTTCCAGAGTGATTCGCCCAATGAGTCCTTGATATTTCGTCGTTTTCAGCCAATTTTCTGGATTTTTGAAAATTTTACTTTTTTATGAAAATATCCACTAAATGAGGGAATAATATGTGTGAGGGTACCCCAGGAGAGTTCCAAATGTGTGTGGGTTGAATATATATCCCACGGGGGTAAAATTGAAAAAAGTTGAAAAATTTTTTTGGGGGGATTTAGTCATTTTTCCGGCGTTTATCAGACTTTCAGATAGGGGAAATGTCAGTGAGCATTCCGATTACAGTTCCAGAGCGATTCGCCCAATGAGTCCTTGATATTTCGTCGTTTTCAGGCAATTTTCTGAATTTTTGAAAATTTCACTTTTTTGTGAAAATATCCACTAAATGAGGGAATAATATGTGTGAGGGTACCCCAGGAGAGTTCCAAATGTGTGTGGGTAGAATATATATCCCACAGGGGTAAAATTGAAAAAAGTTGAAAATTTATTTTTTTTTGATTTAGTCATTTTTCCAGCGTTTAGCAGACTTTCAGATAGGGGAAATGTAAGTGAGCATTCCGATTTCAGTTCCAGAGCGATTCGCCCAATGAGTCCTTGATATTTAGTCGTTTTCAGCCAATTTTCTGGATTTTTGAAAGTTTCACTTTTTTGTGAAAATATCCACTAAATGAGGGAATAATATGTGTGAGGGTACCCCAGGAGAGTTCCAAATGTTTGTGGATAGAATATATATCCCACGGTGGTAAAATTGAAAAAAGTTGAAAATTTTTTTGGGGGGATTTAGTCATTTTTCTGGCATTTATCAGACTTTCAGATAGGGGAAATGTCAGTGAGCATTCAGATTTCAGTTCCAGAGCGATTCGCCCAATGAGTCCTTGATATTTCGTCGTTTTCAGCCAATTTTCTGAATTTTTGAAAATTTTACTTTTTTGTGAAAATATCCACTAAATGAGGGAATAATATGTGTGAGGGTACCCCAGGAGAGTTCAAAATGTGTGTAGGTAGAATATATATCCCACAGGAGTAAAATTTAAAAAAGTTTAAAATTTTTTTTTTTTCGATTTAGTCATTTTTCCAGCGTTTATCAGACTTTCAGATAGGGGAAATGTCAGTGAGCATTCCGATTTCAGTTCCAGAGTGATTCGCCCAATGAGTCCTTGATATTTCGTCGTTTTCAGCCAATTTTCTGGATTTTTGAAAATTTTACTTTTTTATGAAAATATCCACTAAATGAGGGAATAATATGTGTGAGGGTACCCCAGGAGAGTTCCAAATGTGTGTGGGTTGAATATATATCCCACGGGGGTAAAATTGAAAAAAGTTGAAAAATTTTTTTGGGGGGATTTAGTCATTTTTCCGGCGTTTATCAGACTTTCAGATAGGGGAAATGTCAGTGAGCATTCCGATTACAGTTCCAGAGCGATTCGCCCAATGAGTCCTTGATATTTCGTCGTTTTCAGGCAATTTTCTGAATTTTTGAAAATTTCACTTTTTTGTGAAAATATCCACTAAATGAGGGAATAATATGTGTGAGGGTACCCCAGGAGAGTTCCAAATGTGTGTGGGTAGAATATATATCCCACAGGGGTAAAATTGAAAAAAGTTGAAAATTTATTTTTTTTCGATTTAGTCATTTTTCCAGCGTTTATCAGACTTTCAGATAGGGGAAATGTCAGTGAGCATTCCGATTTCAGTTCCAGAGTGATTCGCCCAATGAGTCCTTGATATTTCGTCGTTTTCAGCCAATTTTCTGGATTTTTGAAAATTTTACTTTTTTATGAAAATATCCACTAAATGAGGGAATAATATGTGTGAGGGTACCCCAGGAGAGTTCCAAATGTGTGTGGGTTGAATATATATCCCACGGGGGTAAAATTGAAAAAAGTTGAAAAATTTTTTTGGGGGGATTTAGTCATTTTTCCGGCGTTTATCAGACTTTCAGATAGGGGAAATGTCAGTGAGCATTCCGATTACAGTTCCAGAGCGATTCGCCCAATGAGTCCTTGATATTTCGTCGTTTTCAGGCAATTTTCTGAATTTTTGAAAATTTCACTTTTTTGTGAAAATATCCACTAAATGAGGGAATAATATGTGTGAGGGTACCCCAGGAGAGTTCCAAATGTGTGTGGGTAGAATATATATCCCACAGGGGTAAAATTGAAAAAAGTTGAAAATTTATTTTTTTTCGATTTAGTCATTTTTCCAGCGTTTAGCAGACTTTCAGATAGGGGAAATGTAAGTGAGCATTCCGATTTCAGTTCCAGAGCGATTCGCCCAATGAGTCCTTGATATTTAGTCGTTTTCAGCCAATTTTCTGGATTTTTGAAAGTTTCACTTTTTTGTGAAAATATCCACTAAATGAGGGAATAATATGTGTGAGGGTACCCCAGGAGAGTTCCAAATGTTTGTGGATAGAATATATATCCCACGGTGGTAAAATTGAAAAAAGTTGAAAATTTTTTTGGGGGGATTTAGTCATTTTTCTGGCATTTATCAGACTTTCAGATAGGGGAAATGTCAGTGAGCATTCAGATTTCAGTTCCAGAGCGATTCGCCCAATGAGTCCTTGATATTTCGTCGTTTTCAGCCAATTTTCTGAATTTTTGAAAATTTTACTTTTTTGTGAAAATATCCACTAAATGAGGGAATAATATGTGTGAGGGTACCCCAGGAGAGTTCAAAATGTGTGTAGGTAGAATATATATCCCACAGGAGTAAAATTTAAAAAAGTTTAAAATTTTTTTTTTTTCGATTTAGTCATTTTTCCAGCGTTTATCAGACTTTCAGATAGGGGAAATGTCAGTGAGCATTCCGATTTCAGTTCCAGAGTGATTCGCCCAATGAGTCCTTGATATTTCGTCGTTTTCAGCCAATTTTCTGGATTTTTGAAAATTTTACTTTTTTATGAAAATATCCACTAAATGAGGGAATAATATGTGTGAGGGTACCCCAGGAGAGTTCCAAATGTGTGTGGGTTGAATATATATCCCACGGGGGTAAAATTGAAAAAAGTTGAAAAATTTTTTGGGGGGGATTTAGTCATTTTTCCGGCGTTTATCAGACTTTCAGATAGGGGAAATGTCAGTGAGCATTCCGATTTCAGTTCCAGAGCGATTCGCCCAATGAGTCCTTGATATTTCGTCGTTTTCAGGCAATTTTCTGAATTTTTGAAAATTTCACTTTTTTGTGAAAATATCCACTAAATGAGGGAATAATATGTGTGAGGGTACCCCAGGAGAGTTCCAAATGTGTGTGGGTAGAATATATATCCCACAGGGGTAAAATTGAAAAAAGTTGAAAATTTATTTATTTTCGATTTAGTCATTTTTCCAGCGTTTAGCAGACTTTCAGATAGGGGAAATGTAAGTGAGCGTTCCGATTTCAGTTCCAGAGCGATTCGCCCAATGAGTCCTTGATATTTAGTCGTTTTCAGCCAATTTTCTGGATTTTTGAAAGTTTCACTTTTTTGTGAAAATATCCACTAAATGAGGGAATAATATGTGTGAGGGTACCCCAGGAGAGTTCCAAATGTGTGTGGGTAGAATATATATCCCACGGGGGTAAAATTGAAAAAAGTTGAAAAAATTTTTTTGAGGGATTTAGTCATTTTTCCGGCATTTATCAGACTTTCAGATAGGGGAAATGTCAGTGAGCGTTCCGATTTCAGTTCCAGAGCGATTTGCCCAATGAGCCCTTGATATTTAGTCGTTTTCAGCCAATTTTCTGGATTTTTGAAAATTTCACTTTTTTGTGAAAATATTCACTAAATGAGGGAATAATATGTGTGAGGGTACCCCAGGAGAGTTCCAAATGTGTGTGGGTAGAATATATATCCCACAGGGTTAAAATTGAAAAAAGTTGAAAAAATTTTTATGTTAGTACTTAGTCATTTTTCCGGCGTTTATCAGACTTTCAGATAGGGGAAATGTCAGTGAGCATTCCGATTTCAGTTCAAGAACGATTCGCCAAATGAGTCCTTGTTATTTAGTCGTTTTCAGGCTATTTTCTGAATTTTTGAAAATTTCACTTTTTTGTGAAAATATCCACTAAATGATGGAATAATATGTGTGAGGGTACCCCAGGAGAGTTCCAAATGTGTGTGGGTAGAATATATATCCCACGGGGGTAAAATTGAAAAAAGTTGAAAAAATTTTTTTTTTGGACGTAGTCATTTTTCCAGCGTTTATCAGACTTTCAGATAGGGGAAATGTCAGTGAGCATTCCGATTTCAGTTCCAGAGCGATTCGCCCAATGAGTCCTTGATATTTAGTCGTTTTCAGCCAATTTTCTGGATGTTTGAAAATTTCACTTATTTGTGAAAATATCCACTAAATGAGGGAATAATATGTGTGAGGGTACCCCAGGAGAGTTCAAAATGTGTGTGGGTAGAATATATATCCCACGGGGGTAAAATTGAAAAAAGTTTAAAAATTTTGGGGGGGGATTTAGTCATTTTTCCAGTGTTTATCAGACTTTCAGATATTGGAAATGTCAGTGAGCATTCCGATTTCAGTTCCACAGCGATTCTCACAAAGAGTCCTTGATATTTCTGCGTTTTCAGGCAATTTTCTGAATTTTTGAAAATTTCACTTTTTTGTGAAAATATCCACTAAATGAGGGAATAATATGTGTGAGGGTACCCCAGGAGAGTTCCAAATGTGTGTGGGTAGAATATATATCCCACGGAGGTAAAATTGAAAAAAGTTGAAAAATTTTTTTTTGGGGATTTAGTCATTTTTCCAGCATTTATCAGACTTTCAGATAGGGGAAATGTCAGTGAGCGTTCCGATTTCAGTTCCATAGCGATTCGCCCAATGAGTCCTTGATATTTAGTCGTTTTCAGCCAATTTTCTGGATTTTTGAAAGTTTCACTTTTTCGTGAAAATATCCATTAAATGAGGGAATAATATGTGTGAGTGTACCCCAGGAGATTTCCAAATGTGTGTGGGTAGAATATATATCCCACGGGGGTAAAATTGAAAAAAGTTGAAAAATTTTTGGGGGGGATTTAGTCATTTTTCCGGCATTTATCAGACTTTCAGATAGGGGAAATGTCAGTGAGCGTTCCGATTTCAGTTCCAGAGTGATTTGCCCAATGAGCCCTTGATATTTAGTCGTTTTCAGCCAATTTTCTGGATTTTTGAAAATTTCACTTTTTTGTGAAAATATCCACTAAATGAGGGAATAATATGTGTGAGGGTACCCCAGGAGAGTTCCAAATGTGTGTGGGTAGAATATATATCCCACAGGGTTAAAATTGAAAAAAGTTGAAAAAATTTTTATGTTAGTACTTAGTCATTTTTCCGGCGTTTATCAGACTTTCAGATAGGGGAAATGTCAGTGAGCGTTCCGATTTCAGTTCCAGAACGATTCGCCCAATGAGTTCTTGATATTTAGTCGTTTTCAGCCAATATTCTGGATTTTTGAAAATTTTACTTTTTTGTGAAAATATCCACTAAATGAGGGAATAATATGTGTGAGGGTACCCCAGGAGAGTTCCAAATGTGTGTGGGTAGAATATATATCCCACGGGGGTAAAATTGAAAAAAGTTTAAAAATTTTTGGCGGGGATTTAGTAATTTTTCCAGCGTTTATCAGACTTTCATATATTGGAAATTTCAGTGAGCATTCCGATTTCAGTTCCACAGCGATTCGCCCAAAGAGTCCTTGATATTTCTGCGTTTTCAGGCAATTTTCTGAACTGTTGAAAATTTCACTTTTTTGTGAAAATATCCACTAAATGAGAGAATAATATGTGTGAGGGTACCCCAGGAGAGTTCCAAATGTGTGTGGGTAGAATATATATCCCACGGAGGTAAAATTGAAAAAAGTTGAAAAATTTTTTTTTGGGGATTTAGTCATTTTTCCGGCGTTTATCAGAATTTCAGATAGGGGAAATGTCAGTGAGCATTCCGATTTCAGTTCCAGAGCGATTCGCCCAATGAGTCCTTGATATTTCGTCGTTTTCAGGCAATTTTCTGAATTTTTGAAAATTTCACTTTTTTGTGAAAATATCCACTAAATGAGGGAATAATATGTGTGAGGGTACCCCAGGAGAATTCCAAATGTGTTTGGGTAGAATATATATCCCACGGTGGTAAAATTGAAAAAAGTTGAAAAAATTTTTTTTTTGGATTTAGTCATTTTTCCGGCATTTATCAGACTTTCAGATAGGGGAAATGTCAGTGAGCGTTCCGATTTCAGTTCCAGAGCGATTTGCCCAATGAGTCCTTGATATTTAGTCGTTTTCAGCCAATTTTCTGGATTTTTGAAAATTTCACTTTTTTGTTAAAATATCCACTAAATGAGGGAATAATATGTGTGAGGGTACCCCAGGAGAGTTCCAAATGTGTGTGGGTAGAATATAGATCCCACGGGGGTAAAATTGAAAAAAGTTGAAAAATTTTTGGGGGGGGATTTAGCCATTTTTCCGGCGTTTATCAGACTTTCAGATAGGGGAAATGTCAGTGAGCGTTCCGATTTCAGTTCCAGAGCGATTCGCCCAATGAGTCGTTGATATTTAGTCGTTTTCAGCCAATTTTCTGGATTTTTGAAAATTTTACTTTTTTGTCAAAATATCCACTAAGTGAGGGAATAATATCTGTGAGGGTACCCCAGGAGAGTTCCAAATGTGTGTGGGTAGAATATATATCCCACGGGGTTAAAATTGAAAAAAGTTGAAAAAATTTTTTTTTTTATTACTTAGTCATTTTTCCGGCGTTTATCAGACTTTCAGATAGGGGAAATGTGAGTGAGCGTTCCAATTTCAGTTCCAGAGCGATTCGCCCTGAGTCCTTGATACTTAGTCGTTTTCAGCCAATTTTCTGGATTTTTGAAAATTTCACTTTTTTGTGAAAATATCCACTGAATGAGGGAATAATATGTGTGCGGGTACCCCAGGAGAGTTCCAAATGTGTGTGGGTAGAATATATATCCCACGGGGGTAAAATTGAAAAAAGTTGAAAATTTTTTTTTTTTCGATTTAGTCATTTTTCCAGCGTTTATCAGACTTTCAGATAGGGGAAATGTCAGTGAGCGTTCCGATTTCAGTTCCAGAGCGATTCGCCCAATGAGTCCTTGATATTTTGACGTTTTCAGCCAATTTTCTGGATTTTTGAAAATTTCACTTTTTTGTGAAAATATCCACTAAATGAGGGAATAATATGTGTGAGGGTACCCCAGGAGAGTTCCAAATGTGTGTGGGTAGAATATAGATCCCACAGGTGTAAAATTGAAAAAAGTTGAAAAATTTTTGGGGGGGGATTTAGCCATTTTTCCGGCGTTTATCAGACTTTCAGATAGGGGAAATGTCAGTGAGCGTTCCGATTTCAGTTCCAGAGCGATTCGCCCAATGAGTCCATGATATTTAGTCAAAATCTGCCAATTTTCTGGATTTTTGAAAGTTTCACTTATTTGTGAAAATATCCACTAAATGAGGGAATAATATGTGTGAGGGTACCCCAAGAGAGTTAAAAATGTGTGTGGGTAGAATATATATCCCACGGGTGTAAAATTGAAAAAAGTTGAAAATTTTTGGGGGGGGATTTAGTCATTTTTCCGGCGTTTATCAGACTTTCAGATAGGGAAAATGTCAGAGAGCGTTCCGATTTCAGTTCCAGAGCGATTCACCTAATGAGTCCTTGATATTTCGTCGTTTTCAGCCAATTTTCTGGATTTTTAAAAATTTCACTTTTTTGTGAAAATATCCACTAAATGAGGGAATAATATGTGTGAGGGTACCCCAGGAGAGTTCCAAATGTGTGTGGGTAGAATATAGATCCCACAGGTGTAAAATTGAAAAAAGTTGAAAAATATTTTTGGGGGGATTTAGCCATTTTTCCGGCGTTTATCAGACTTTCAGATAGGGGAAATGTCAGTGAGCGTTCCGATTTCAGTTCCAGAGCGATTCGCCCAATGAGTCCTTGATATTTCGTCGTTTTCAGGCAATTTTTTGAATTTTTGAAAATTTCACTTTTTTGTGAAAATATCCACTAAATGAGGGAATAATATATGTGAGGGTACCCCATGAGAGTACCAAATGTGTGTGGGAAGAATATAAATCACACAAGGGGAAAATTGAAAAAAGTTGAAAAAAGTTTTTTTGGGGGATTTAGTCATTTTTCCGGCATTTATCAGACTTTCAGATAGGGGAAATGTCAGTGAGCATTCCGATTTCAGTTCCAGAGCGATTCGACCAATGAGTCCTTGATATTTAGTCGTTTTGATCCAATTTTCAGAATTTTTGAAAATTTCACTTTTTTGTGAAAATATCCACTAAATGAGGGAATAATATGTGTGATGGTACACCAGGAGAGTTCCAAATGTGTGTGGGTAGAATATATATCCCAAGGGGGTAATATTGAAAAAAGATGAAAACATTTTTTTTTTGGATTTAGTCATTTTTCCAGCGTTTATCATACTTTCAGATAGGGGAAATGTCAGTGAGCGTTCCGATTTCAGTACCAGAGCGATTCGCCTAATGAGTCTTTGATATTTTGTCGTTTTCAGCCAATTTTCTGAATTTTTGAAAATTTCACTTTTTTGTGAAAATATCCACTAAATGAGGGAATAATATGTGTGAGGGTACCCCAGGAGAGTTCCAAATGTGTGTGGGTAAAGTATATATCCCACAGGGTTAAAATTGAAAAAAGTTGAAATTTTTTTTTTTCGATTTAGTCATTTTTCCGGCGTTTATCAGACTTTCAGATAGGGGAAATGTCAGTGAGCGTTTCGATTTCAGTTCCAGAGCGATTCGCCCAATGAGTCATTGATATTAAGTCGAAATCAGCCAATTTTCTGGATTTTTGAAAATGTCACTTATTTGTGAAAATATCCACTAAATGAGGGAATAATATGTGTGAGGGTACCCCAGGAGAGTTCCAAATGTGTGTGGGTAGAATATATATCCCACGGGGGTAAAATTGAAAAAAGTTGAAAACATTTTTTTTGGGGATTTAGTCATTTTTCCGGTGTTTATCAGAGTTTCAGATAGGGGAAATGTCAGTGAGCCTTCCGATTTCAGTTCCAGAGCGATTCGCCCAATGAGTCCTTGATATTTAGTCATTTTCAGACAATTTTCTGGATTTTTGAAAATTTTACTTTTTTGAGAAAATATCCACTTAATGAGGGAATAATATGTGTGAGGGTACCCCAGGAGAGTTCCAAATGTGTGTGGGTAAAGTATATATCCCACAGGGTTAAAATTGAAAAAAGTTGAAAAAAATTTTTTTTTTGGACTTAGTCATTTTTCCGGCATTTATCAGACTTTCAGATATCGGAAATGTCAGTGAGCGTTCCGATTTCAGTTCCAGAGCGATTCGCCCAATGAGTCCTTGATATTTAGTCGAAATCTGCCAATTTTCTGGATTTTTGAAAATTTCACTTATTTGTGAAAATATCCACTAAATGAGGGAATAATATGTGTGAGGGTACCCCAGGAGAGTTAAAAATGTGTGTGGGTAGAATATATATCCCACGGGGGTAAAATTGAAAAAGTTAAAAAAAAATTTTTTTTGGACTTAGTCATTTTTCCGGCGTTTATCAGACTTTCAGATAGGGGAAATGTCAGTGAGCATTCCGATTTCAGTTCCAGAGCGATTTGCACAATGAGTCCTTGATATTTAGTCATTTTGAGCCAATTTTCTGAATTTTTGAAAATTTCACTTTTTTGTGAAAATATCCACTAAATGAGGGAATAATATGTGTGAGGGTACCCCAGGAGAGTTCCAAATGTGTGTGGGTAGAATATATATCCCACGGGGTAAAATTGAAAAAAGTTGAAAGCATTTTTTTTTTGGACTTAGTCATTTTTCCGGCGTTTATCAGACTTTCAGATAGGGGAAATGTCAGTGAGCGTTCCGATTTCAGTTCCAGAGCGATACGCCCAATGAGTCCTTGATATTTCGTCGTTTTCAGGCAATTTTCTGAATTTTTGAAAATTTCACTTTTTTGTGAAAATATCCACTAAATGAGGGAATAATATATGTGAGGGTACCCCATGAGAGTACCAAATGTGTGTGGGAAGAATATAAATCACACAACGGGAAAATTGAAAAAAGTTGAAAACATTTTTTTTTGGGGATTTAGTCATTTTTCCGGCGTTTATCAGACTTTCAGATAGGGGAAATGTCAGTGAGCATTCCGGTTTCAGTTCCAGAGCGATTCGACCAATGAGTCCTTGATATTTAGTCGTTTTGATCCAATTTTCAGAATTTTTGAAAATTTCACTTTTTTGTGAAAATATCCACTAAATGAGGGAATAATATGTGTGATGGTACCCCAGGAGAGTTCCAAATGTGTGTGGGTAGAATATAGATCCCACAGGTGTAAAATTGAAAAAAGTTGAAAAATATTTTTGGGGGGATTTAGCCATTTTTCCGGCGTTTATCAGACTTTCAGATAGGGGAAATGTCAGTGAGCGTTCCAATTTCAGTTCCAGAGCGATTCGCCCAATGAGTCCTTGATATTTCGTCGTTTTCAGGCAATTTTTTGAATTTTTGAAAATTTCACTTTTTTGTGAAAATATCCACTAAATGAGGGAATAATATATGTGAGGGTACCCCATGAGAGTACCAAATGTGTGTGGGAAGAATATAAATCACACAAGGGGAAAATTGAAAAAAGTTGAAAAAAGTTTTTTTGGGGGATTTAGTCATTTTTCCGGCATTTATCAGACTTTCAGATAGGGGAAATGTCAGTGAGCATTCCGATTTCAGTTCCAGAGCGATTCGACCAATGAGTCCTTGATATTTAGTCGTTTTGATCCAATTTTCAGAATTTTTGAAAATTTCACTTTTTTGTGAAAATATCCACTAAATGAGGGAATAATATGTGTGATGGTACCCCAGGAGAGTTCCAAATGTGTGTGGGTAGAATATATATCCCAAGGGGGTAATATTGAAAAAAGATGAAAACATTTTTTTTTTGGATTTAGTCATTTTTCCAGCGTTTATCATACTTTCAGATAGGGGAAATGTCAGTGAGCGTTCCGATTTCAGTACCAGAGCGATTCGCCTAATGAGTCTTTGATATTTTGTCGTTTTCAGCCAATTTTCTGAATTTTTGAAAATTTCACTTTTTTGTGAAAATATCCACTAAATGAGGGAATAATATGTGTGAGGGTACCCCAGGAGAGTTCCAAATGTGTGTGGGTAAAGTATATATCCCACAGGGTTAAAATTGAAAAAAGTTGAAATTTTTTTTTTTCGATTTAGTCATTTTTCCGGCGTTTATCAGACTTTCAGATAGGGGAAATGTCAGTGAGCGTTTCGATTTCAGTTCCAGAGCGATTCGCCCAATGAGTCATTGATATTAAGTCGAAATCTGCCAATTTTCTGGATTTTTGAAAATGTCACTTATTTGTGAAAATATCCACTAAATGAGGGAATAATATGTGTGAGGGTACCCCAGGAGAGTTCCAAATGTGTGTGGGTAGAATATATATCCCACGGGGGTAAAATTGAAAAAAGTTGAAAACATTTTTTTTGGGGATTTAGTCATTTTTCCGGTGTTTATCAGAGTTTCAGATAGGGGAAATGTCAGTGAGCCTTCCGATTTCAGTTCCAGAGCGATTCGCCCAATGAGTCCTTGATATTTAGTCATTTTCAGACAATTTTCTGGATTTTTGAAAATTTTACTTTTTTGAGAAAATATCCACTTAATGAGGGAATAATATGTGTGAGGGTACCCCAGGAGAGTTCCAAATGTGTGTGGGTAAAGTATATATCCCACAGGGTTAAAATTGAAAAAAGTTGAAAAAAATTTTTTTTTTGGACTTAGTCATTTTTCCGGCATTTATCAGACTTTCAGATATCGGAAATGTCAGTGAGCGTTCCGATTTCAGTTCCAGAGCGATTCGCCCAATGAGTCCTTGATATTTAGTCGAAATCTGCCAATTTTCTGGATTTTTGAAAATTTCACTTATTTGTGAAAATATCCACTAAATGAGGGAATAATATGTGTGAGGGTACCCCAGGAGAGTTAAAAATGTGTGTGGGTAGAATATATATCCCACGGGGGTAAAATTGAAAAAAGTTAAAAAAAAATTTTTTTTGGACTTAGTCATTTTTCCGGCGTTTATCAGACTTTCAGATAGGGGAAATGTCAGTGAGCATTCCGATTTCAGTTCCAGAGCGATTTGCACAATGAGTCCTTGATATTTAGTCATTTTGAGCCAATTTTCTGAATTTTTGAAAATTTCACTTTTTTGTGAAAATATCCACTAAATGAGGGAATAATATGTGTGAGGGTACCCCAGGAGAGTTCCAAATGTGTGTGGGTAGAATATATATCCCACGGGGTAAAATTGAAAAAAGTTGAAAGCATTTTTTTTTTGGACTTAGTCATTTTTCCGGCGTTTATCAGACTTTCAGATAGGGGAAATGTCAGTGAGCGTTCCGATTTCAGTTCCAGAGCGATACGCCCAATGAGTCCTTGATATTTCGTCGTTTTCAGGCAATTTTCTGAATTTTTGAAAATTTCACTTTTTTGTGAAAATATCCACTAAATGAGGGAATAATATATGTGAGGGTACCCCATGAGAGTACCAAATGTGTGTGGGAAGAATATAAATCACACAACGGGAAAATTGAAAAAAGTTGAAAACATTTTTTTTGGGGGATTTAGTCATTTTTCCGGCGTTTATCAGACTTTCAGATAGGGGAAATGTCAGTGAGCATTCCGGTTTCAGTTCCAGAGCGATTCGACCAATGAGTCCTTGATATTTAGTCGTTTTGATCCAATTTTCAGAATTTTTGAAAATTTCACTTTTTTGTGAAAATATCCACTAAATGAGGGAATAATATGTGTGATGGTACCCCAGGAGAGTTCCAAATGTGTGTGGGTAGAATATAGATCCCACAGGTGTAAAATTGAAAAAAGTTGAAAAATATTTTTGGGGGGATTTAGCCATTTTTCCGGCGTTTATCAGACTTTCAGATAGGGGAAATGTCAGTGAGCGTTCCAATTTCAGTTCCAGAGCGATTCGCCCAATGAGTCCTTGATATTTCGTCGTTTTCAGGCAATTTTTTGAATTTTTGAAAATTTCACTTTTTTGTGAAAATATCCACTAAATGAGGGAATAATATATGTGAGGGTACCCCATGAGAGTACCAAATGTGTGTGGGAAGAATATAAATCACACAAGGGGAAAATTGAAAAAAGTTGAAAAAAGTTTTTTTGGGGGATTTAGTCATTTTTCCGGCATTTATCAGACTTTCAGATAGGGGAAATGTCAGTGAGCATTCCGATTTCAGTTCCAGAGCGATTCGACCAATGAGTCCTTGATATTTAGTCGTTTTGATCCAATTTTCAGAATTTTTGAAAATTTCACTTTTTTGTGAAAATATCCACTAAATGAGGGAATAATATGTGTGATGGTACCCCAGGAGAGTTCCAAATGTGTGTGGGTAGAATATATATCCCAAGGGGGTAATATTGAAAAAAGATGAAAACATTTTTTTTTTGGATTTAGTCATTTTTCCAGCGTTTATCATACTTTCAGATAGGGGAAATGTCAGTGAGCGTTCCGATTTCAGTACCAGAGCGATTCGCCTAATGAGTCTTTGATATTTTGTCGTTTTCAGCCAATTTTCTGAATTTTTGAAAATTTCACTTTTTTGTGAAAATATCCACTAAATGAGGGAATAATATGTGTGAGGGTACCCCAGGAGAGTTCCAAATGTGTGTGGGTAAAGTATATATCCCACAGGGTTAAAATTGAAAAAAGTTGAAATTTTTTTTTTTCGATTTAGTCATTTTTCCGGCGTTTATCAGACTTTCAGATAGGGGAAATGTCAGTGAGCGTTTCGATTTCAGTTCCAGAGCGATTCGCCCAATGAGTCATTGATATTAAGTCGAAATCTGCCAATTTTCTGGATTTTTGAAAATGTCACTTATTTGTGAAAATATCCACTAAATGAGGGAATAATATGTGTGAGGGTACCCCAGGAGAGTTCCAAATGTGTGTGGGTAGAATATATATCCCACGGGGGTAAAATTGAAAAAAGTTGAAAACATTTTTTTTGGGGATTTAGTCATTTTTCCGGTGTTTATCAGAGTTTCAGATAGGGGAAATGTCAGTGAGCCTTCCGATTTCAGTTCCAGAGCGATTCGCCCAATGAGTCCTTGATATTTAGTCATTTTCAGACAATTTTCTGGATTTTTGAAAATTTTACTTTTTTGAGAAAATATCCACTTAATGAGGGAATAATATGTGTGAGGGTACCCCAGGAGAGTTCCAAATGTGTGTGGGTAAAGTATATATCCCACAGGGTTAAAATTGAAAAAAGTTGAAAAAAATTTTTTTTTTGGACTTAGTCATTTTTCCGGCATTTATCAGACTTTCAGATATCGGAAATGTCAGTGAGCATTCCGATTTCAGTTCCAGAGCGATTCGCCCAATGAGTCCTTGATATTTAGTCGAAATCTGCCAATTTTCTGGATTTTTGAAAATTTCACTTATTTGTGAAAATATCCACTAAATGAGGGAATAATATGTGTGAGGGTACCCCAGGAGAGTTAAAAATGTGTGTGGGTAGAATATATATCCCACGGGGGTAAAATTGAAAAAAGTTAAAAAAAAATTTTTTTTGGACTTAGTCATTTTTCCGGCGTTTATCAGACTTTCAGATAGGGGAAATGTCAGTGAGCATTCCGATTTCAGTTCCAGAGCGATTTGCACAATGAGTCCTTGATATTTAGTCATTTTGAGCCAATTTTCTGAATTTTTGAAAATTTCACTTTTTTGTGAAAATATCCACTAAATGAGGGAATAATATGTGTGAGGGTACCCCAGGAGAGTTCCAAATGTGTGTGGGTAGAATATATATCCCACGGGGTAAAATTGAAAAAAGTTGAAAGCATTTTTTTTTTGGACTTAGTCATTTTTCCGGCGTTTATCAGACTTTCAGATAGGGGAAATGTCAGTGAGCGTTCCGATTTCAGTTCCAGAGCGATACGCCCAATGAGTCCTTGATATTTCGTCGTTTTCAGGCAATTTTCTGAATTTTTGAAAATTTCACTTTTTTGTGAAAATATCCACTAAATGAGGGAATAATATATGTGAGGGTACCCCATGAGAGTACCAAATGTGTGTGGGAAGAATATAAATCACACAACGGGAAAATTGAAAAAAGTTGAAAACATTTTTTTTTGGGGATTTAGTCATTTTTCCGGCGTTTATCAGACTTTCAGATAGGGGAAATGTCAGTGAGCATTCCGGTTTCAGTTCCAGAGCGATTCGACCAATGAGTCCTTGATATTTAGTCGTTTTGATCCAATTTTCAGAATTTTTGAAAATTTCACTTTTTTGTGAAAATATCCACTAAATGAGGGAATAATATGTGTGATGGTACCCCAGGAGAGTTCCAAATGTGTGTGGGTAGAATATAGATCCCACAGGTGTAAAATTGAAAAAAGTTGAAAAATATTTTTGGGGGGATTTAGCCATTTTTCCGGCGTTTATCAGACTTTCAGATAGGGGAAATGTCAGTGAGCGTTCCAATTTCAGTTCCAGAGCGATTCGCCCAATGAGTCCTTGATATTTCGTCGTTTTCAGGCAATTTTTTGAATTTTTGAAAATTTCACTTTTTTGTGAAAATATCCACTAAATGAGGGAATAATATATGTGAGGGTACCCCATGAGAGTACCAAATGTGTGTGGGAAGAATATAAATCACACAAGGGGAAAATTGAAAAAAGTTGAAAAAAGTTTTTTTGGGGGATTTAGTCATTTTTCCGGCATTTATCAGACTTTCAGATAGGGGAAATGTCAGTGAGCATTCCGATTTCAGTTCCAGAGCGATTCGACCAATGAGTCCTTGATATTTAGTCGTTTTGATCCAATTTTCAGAATTTTTGAAAATTTCACTTTTTTGTGAAAATATCCACTAAATGAGGGAATAATATGTGTGATGGTACCCCAGGAGAGTTCCAAATGTGTGTGGGTAGAATATATATCCCAAGGGGGTAATATTGAAAAAAGATGAAAACATTTTTTTTTTGGATTTAGTCATTTTTCCAGTGTTTATCATACTTTCAGATAGGGGAAATGTCAGTGAGCGTTCCGATTTCAGTACCAGAGCGATTCGCCTAATGAGTCTTTGATATTTTGTCGTTTTCAGCCAATTTTCTGAATTTTTGAAAATTTCACTTTTTTGTGAAAATATCCACTAAATGAGGGAATAATATGTGTGAGGGTACCCCAGGAGAGTTCCAAATGTGTGTGGGTAAAGTATATATCCCACAGGGTTAAAATTGAAAAAAGTTGAAATTTTTTTTTTTCGATTTAGTCATTTTTCCGGCGTTTATCAGACTTTCAGATAGGGGAAATGTCAGTGAGCGTTTCGATTTCAGTTCCAGAGCGATTCGCCCAATGAGTCATTGATATTAAGTCGAAATCTGCCAATTTTCTGGATTTTTGAAAATGTCACTTATTTGTGAAAATATCCACTAAATGAGGGAATAATATGTGTGAGGGTACCCCAGGAGAGTTCCAAATGTGTGTGGGTAGAATATATATCCCACGGGGGTAAAATTGAAAAAAGTTGAAAACATTTTTTTTGGGGATTTAGTCATTTTTCCGGTGTTTATCAGAGTTTCAGATAGGGGAAATGTCAGTGAGCCTTCCGATTTCAGTTCCAGAGCGATTCGCCCAATGAGTCCTTGATATTTAGTCATTTTCAGACAATTTTCTGGATTTTTGAAAATTTTACTTTTTTGAGAAAATATCCACTTAATGAGGGAATAATATGTGTGAGGGTACCCCAGGAGAGTTCCAAATGTGTGTGGGTAAAGTATATATCCCACAGGGTTAAAATTGAAAAAAGTTGAAAAAAATTTTTTTTTTGGACTTAGTCATTTTTCCGGCATTTATCAGACTTTCAGATATCGGAAATGTCAGTGAGCATTCCGATTTCAGTTCCAGAGCGATTCGCCCAATGAGTCCTTGATATTTAGTCGAAATCTGCCAATTTTCTGGATTTTTGAAAATTTCACTTATTTGTGAAAATATCCACTAAATGAGGGAATAATATGTGTGAGGGTACCCCAGGAGAGTTAAAAATGTGTGTGGGTAGAATATATATCCCACGGGGGTAAAATTGAAAAAAGTTAAAAAAAAATTTTTTTTGGACTTAGTCATTTTTCCGGCGTTTATCAGACTTTCAGATAGGGGAAATGTCAGTGAGCATTCCGATTTCAGTTCCAGAGCGATTTGCACAATGAGTCCTTGATATTTAGTCATTTTGAGCCAATTTTCTGAATTTTTGAAAATTTCACTTTTTTGTGAAAATATCCACTAAATGAGGGAATAATATGTGTGAGAGTACCCCAGGAGAGTTCCAAATGTGTGTGGGTAGAATATATATCCCACGGGGTAAAATTGAAAAAAGTTGAAAGCATTTTTTTTTTGGACTTAGTCATTTTTCCGGCGTTTATCAGACTTTCAGATAGGGGAAATGTCAGTGAGCGTTCCGATTTCAGTTCCAGAGCGATACGCCCAATGAGTCCTTGATATTTCGTCGTTTTCAGGCAATTTTCTGAATTTTTGAAAATTTCACTTTTTTGTGAAAATATCCACTAAATGAGGGAATAATATATGTGAGGGTACCCCATGAGAGTACCAAATGTGTGTGGGAAGAATATAAATCACACAACGGGAAAATTGAAAAAAGTTGAAAACATTTTTTTTTGGGGATTTAGTCATTTTTCCGGCGTTTATCAGACTTTCAGATAGGGGAAATGTCAGTGAGCATTCCGATTTCAGTTCCAGAGCGATTCGCCCAATGAGTCCTTCATATTTAGTCGTTTTGATCCAATTTTCAGAATTTTTGAAAATTTCACTTTTTTGTGAAAATATCCACTAAATGAGGGAATAATATGTGTGAGGGAACCCCAGGAGAGTTAAAAATGTGTGTGGGTAGAATATATATCCCACGGGGGTAAAATTGAAAAAAGTAAAAAAAAAAATTTTTTTAGACTTAGTCATTTTTCCGGCGTTTATCAGACTTTCAGATAGCGGAAATGTCAGTGAGCGTTCCGATTTCAGTTCCAGAGCGATTCGCCCAATGAGTCCTTGATATTTAGTCGTTTTGATCCAATTTTCAGAATTTTTGGAAATTTCACTTTTTTGTGAAAATATCCACTAAATGAGGGAATAATATGTATGACGGTACCCCCGGAGAGTTCCAAATGTGTTTGGGTAGAATATATATCCAACGGTGGTAAAATTGAAAAAAATTTTTTTTTGGACTTAGTCATTTTTCCGGCGTTTATCAGACTTTCAGATAGCGGAAATGTCAGTGAGCGTTCCGATTTCAGTTCCAGAGCGATTCGCCCAATGAGTCCTTGATATTTAGTCGTTTTGATCCAATTTTCAGAATTTTTGGAAATTTCACTTTTTTGTGAAAATATCCACTAAATGAGGGAATAATATGTGTGAGGGTACCCCAGGAGAGTTCCAAATGTGTGTGGGTAGAATATATATCCCACGGGGGTAAAATTGAAAAAAGTTGAAAACATTTTCTTTTTGGATTTAGTCATTTTTCCGGCGTTTATCAGACTATCAGATAGGGGAAATGTCAGTGAGCGTTCCGATTTCAGCTCCAGAGCGATTCGCCCAATGAGTCCTTGATATTTAGTCATTTTCAGGCAATTTTCTGGATTTTTGAAAATTTCACTTTTTTTTTAAAACATCCACTAAATGAGGGAATAATATGTGTGAGGGTACCCCAGGAGAGTTCCAAATGTGTGTGGGTAGAATATATATCCCACGGGGGTAAAATTGAAAAAAGTTGAAAAAATTTTTTTTTTGGACTTAGTCATTTTTCCGGCGTTTATCAGACTTTCAGATAGCGGAAATGTCAGTGAGCATTCCGATTTCAGTTCCAGAGCGATTCGCCCAATTAGTTCTTGATATTTAGTTGTTTTCAGCCAATTTTCAGAATTTTTGAAAATTTCACTTTTTTGTGTAAATATCCACTAAATGAGGGAATAATATGTGTGAGGGTACCCCAGGAGAGTTCCAAATGTGTGTGGGTAGAAGATATATCCCACCGGGGTTAAAATTGAAAAAAGTTGAAAATTTTTTTGGGGGGATTTAGTCATTTTTCCGGCATTTATCAGACTTTCAGATAGGGGAAATGTCAGTGAGCGTTCCTATTTCAGTTCCAGAGCGATTCGCCCAATGAGTCCTTGATATTTAGTCGTTTTCAGCCAATTTTCTGGATTTTTGAAAATTTCACTTTTTTGTGAAAATATCCACTAAATGAGGGAATAATATGTGTGAGGGTACCCCAGGAGAGTTCCAAATGTGTGTGGGTAGAATATATATCCCACGGGGGTAAAATTGAAAAAAGTTGAAAATTTTTTTGGGGGGATTTAGTCATTTTTCCGGCATTTATCAGACTTTCAGATAGGGGAAATGTCAGTGAGCGTTCCTATTTCAGTTCCAGAGCGATTCGCCCAATGAGTCCTTGATATTTAGTCGTTTTGATCCAATTTTCAGAATTTTTGAAAATTTCACTTTTTTGTGAAAATATCCACTAAATGAGGGAATAATATGTGTGAGGGTACTCCAGGAGAGTTCCAAAAGTGTGTGGGTAGAATATATATCCCACGGGGGTAAAATTGAAAAAAGTTGAAAACATTTTTTTTTTGGATTTAGTCATTTTTCCGGCGTTTATCAGACTATCAGATAGGGGAAATGTCAGTGAGCGTTCCGATTTCAGCTCCAGAGCGATTCGCCCAATGAGTCCTTGATATTTAGTCATTTTCAGGCAATTTTCTGGATTTTTGAAAATTTCACTTTTTTTTTAAAACATCCACTAAATGAGGGAATAATATGTGTGAGGGTACCCCAGGAGAGTTCCAAATGTGTGTGGGTAGAATACATATCCCACGGGGGTAAAATTGAAAAAAGTTGAAAAAATTTTGGGGGGAAATTTAGTCATTTTTCTGGCGTTTATCAGACTTTCAGACAGGGGAAATGTCAGTGAGCATTCCGATTTCAGTTCCAGAGCAATTCGCCAAATGAGTCCTTGATATTTATTCGTTTTCAGCCAATTTTCTGGATTTTGGAAAATTTCACTTTTTTGTGAAAATATCCACTAAATGAGGGAATAATATGTGTGAGGGTACCCCAGGAGAGTTCCAAATGTGTGTGGGTAGAATATATATCCCACGGTGGTAAAATTGAAAAAAGTTGAAAAATTTTTTTTTTTTCTACTTAGTCATTTTTCTGGCGTTTATCAGACTTTCAGATAGGGGAAATGTCAGTGAGCGTTCCGATTTCAGTTCCAGAGCGATTCGCCCAATGAGTACTTGATATTTCGTCGTTTTCAGGCAATTTTCTGAATTTTTGAAAATTTCACTTTTTTGTGAAAATATCCACTAAATGAGGGAATAATATGTGTGAGGGTACCCCAGGAGAGTTCCAAATGTGTGTGGGTAGAATATATATCCCACGGGGGTAAAATTGAAAAAAGTTGAAAAAATTTTTTTTTGGACTTGGTCATTTTTCCGGCGTTTATCAGACTTTCAGATAGGGGAAATGTCAGTGAGCGTTCCGATTTCAGTTCCAGAGCGATTCGCCGGATGGGTCCTTGATATTTCGTCGTTTTCAGGCAATTTTCTGAATTTTTGAAAATTTCACTTTTTTGTGAAAATATCCACTAAATGAGGTAATAATATGTGTGAGGGTACCCCCGGAGAGTTCCAAATGTGTGTGGGTAGAATATATATCCCACGGGGGTAAAATTGAAAAAAGTTGAAAAAATTTTTTTGGGTGGGATTTAGTCATTTTTCCGGCATTTATCAGACTTTCAGATAGGGGAAATGTCAGTGAGTGTTCAGATTTCAGTTCCAGAGCGATTCGCCCAATGAGTCCTTGATATTTAGCCGTTTTCAGACAATTTTCTGGATTTTTGAAAATTTCACTTTTTTGTGAAAATATCCACTAAATGATAAAATAATATGTGTGAGGGTACCCCAGGAGAGTTCCAAATGTGTGTGGGTAGAATATATATCCCACGGGTGTAAAATTGAAAAGAGTAAAAAAAATATTTTTTTTGGACTTAGTCATTTTTCCGGCGTTTATCAGACTTTCAGATAGGGGAAAAGTCAGTGAGCATTCCGATTATAGTTCCAGAGCGATTCGCACAATGAGTCCTTGATATTTAGTCGTTTTCAGACAATTTCCTGGATTTTTGAAAATTTCACTTTTTTGTTAAAATATCCACTAAATGACGAAATAATATGTGTGAGGGTACCCCAGGAGAGTTCCAAATGTGTGTGGGTAGAATATATATCCCACAGGGTTAAAATTGAAAAAAGTTGAAAAACATTTTTTTTTTGTTCTTAGTCATTTTTACGGCGTTTATCAGACTTTCAGTTAGCGGAAATGTCAGTAAGTGTTCCGATTTCAGATCCAGAGCGATTCGCCGGATGAGTCCTTGATATTTCGTCGATTTCAGGTAATTTTCTGAATTTTTGAAAATTTCACTTTTTTGTGAAAATATCCACTAAATGAGGGAATAATATGTGTGAGGGTACCCCAGAAGAGTTCTAAATGTGTGTGGGTAGAATATATATCCCACGGGGGTAAAATTGAAAAAAGTTGAAAAAATTTTTTTTTGGGATTTAGTCATTTTTCCGGCGTTTATCAGACTTTCAGATAGGGGAAATGTCAGTGAGCGTTCCGATTTCAGTTCCAAAGCGATTCGCCCAATGAGTCCTTGATATTTCGTCGTTTTCAGGCAATTTTGTGAATTTTTGAAAATTTCACTTTTTTTGTGAAAATATCCACTAAATGAGGGAATAATATGTGTGAGGGTACCCCAGAAGAGTTCCAAATGTGTGTAGGTAGAATATATATCACATGGGGGTAAAATTGAAAAAAGTTGAAAAAATTTTTTGGGGGGATTTAGTCATTTTTCCGGCGTTTATCAGACTTTCAGTTAGCGGAAATGTCAGTAAGCGTTCCGATTTCAGATCCAGAGCGATTCGCCGGATGAGTCCTTGATATTATGTCGTTTTCAGACAATTTTCTGAATTTTTGAAAATTTCAGTTTTTTGTGAAAATATCCACTAAATGAGGGAATAATATGTGAGAGGGTGCCCCAGGAGAGTTCCAAATGTGTGTGGGTAGAATATAGATCCCACGGGGGTAAAATTGAAAAAATTGGAAAACATTTTTTTTTTGGATTTAGTCATTTTTCCGGCGTTTATCAGACTTTCAGATAGGGGAAATGTCAGTGAGCGTTCCGATTTCAGTTCCAGAGCGATTCGCTCAATGAGTACTTGATATTTAGTCGTTTTCAGCCAATTTTCTGGATTTTTGAAAATTTCACTTTTTTGTGAAAATATCCACTAAATGAGGGAATAATATGTGTGAGGGTACCCCAGGAGAGTTCCAAATGTGTGTGGGTAGAATATAAATCCCACCTGGGTAAAATTGAAAAAAGTTGAAAAATTTTTTTTTTCGCGCTTAGTCATTTTTCCGGCGTTTATCAGACTTTCAGTTAGCGGAAATGTCAGTAAGCGTTCTGATTTCAGTTCCAGAGCGATTCGCCGGATGAGTCCTTGATATTTCGTCGATTTCAGGCAATTTTCTGAATTTTTGAAAATTTCAATTTTTTTGTGAAAATATCCACTAAATGAGGGAATAATATGTGTACCCCAGGAGAGTTCCAAATGTGTGTGGGTAGAATATATATCCCACGGGGGTAAAATTGAAAAAAGTTGAAAAATTTTTTTTTTTGGATTTAGTCATTTTTCCGGCGTTTATCAGACTTTCAGTTAGCGGAAATGTCAGCAAGCGTTCCGATTTCAGTTCCAGAGCGATTCGCCGGATGAGTCCTTGATATTTCGTCGTTTTCAGGCAACTTTCTGAATTTTTGAAAATTTCACTTTTTTGTGAAAATATCCACTAAATGAGGGAATAATATGTGTGAGGGTACCCCAGGAGAGTTCCAAATGTGTGTGGGTAGAATATATATCCCAAGGGGGTAAAATTGAAAAAAGTTGAAAAATTTTTTGGGGGGGATTTAGTCATTTTTCTGGCATTTATCAGACTTTCAGATAGGGGAAATGTCAGTAAGCGTTCTGATTTCAGATCCAGAGCGATTCGCCGGATGAGTTCTTGATATTTCGTCGTTTTCAGGCAATTTTCTGAATTTTTGAAAATTTCACTTTTTTTGTGAAAATATCCACTAAATGAGGGAATAATATGTGTGAGGGAACCCCACGAGAGTTCCAAATGT
This sequence comes from Phyllobates terribilis, assembly GCF_046119375.1. Classification (NCBI taxonomy): domain Eukaryota; kingdom Metazoa; phylum Chordata; class Amphibia; order Anura; family Dendrobatidae; genus Phyllobates; species Phyllobates terribilis. Next base: position 13,102,867 of record NW_027362775.1, on the reverse strand, counting down.
GTGTGGGTAGAATATATATCCCACGGGGGTAAAATTGAAAAAAGTTGAAAAATTTTTTTTGGATTTAGTCATTTTTCTGGCATTTATCAGACTTTCAGATAGGGGAAATGTCAGAGAACATTCGAATTCAGTTCCAGAGCGATCTGGCGGATGAGTCCTTGATGTTTCGTCGTTTTCAGGCAATTTTCTGAATTTTTGAAAATTTCACTTTTTTGTGAAAATATCCACTAAATGAGGGAATAATATGTGTGAGGGTACCCCAGGAGAGTTCCAAATGTGTTTGGGTAGAATATATATCCCACGGGGGTAAAATTGAAAAAAGTTGCAAAAAAATTTTTGGGGGGGATTTAGTAATTTTTCCGGCGTTTATCAGATCTTCAGATAGGGGAAATGTCAGCGAGCGTTCCGATTTCAGTTCCAGAGCGATTCGCCGGATGAGTCCTTGATATTTCGTTGTTTTCAGGCAACTTTCTGAATTTTTGAAAATTTCACTTTTTTGTGAAAATATCCACTAAATGAGGGAATAATATGTGTGAGGGTACCCCAAGAGAGTTCCAAATGTGTGTGGGTAGAATATATATCCCACGGGGGTAAAATTGAAAAAGGTTGAAAAATTTTTTGGGGGGGATTTAGTCATTTTTCCGGCGTTTATCAAACTTTCAGATAGGGGAAATGTCAGTGAGCATTCCAATTTCACTTCCAGAGCGATTCGCACAATGAGTCCTTGATATTTAGTAGTTTTCAGCCAATTTTCGGGATTTTTGAAAATTTCACTTTTTTGTGAAAATATCCACTAAATGAGGGAATAATTTGTGTGAGTGTACCCCAGGAGAGTTCCAAAATGTATGTGGGTAGAATATATATCCCACGGGGGTAAAATTGAAAAAAGTTGAAAAAAATTTTTTTTTGGACTTAGTCATTTTTCCGGCGCTTATCAGACTTTCAGATAGCGGAAATGTCAGTGAGCGTTCCAATTTCAGTTTCAGAGCGATTCGCCCAATGAGTCCTTGATATTTCGTCGTTTTCAGGCAATTTTCAGATATTTTGAAAATTTCACTTTTTTGTGAAAATATCCACTAAATGAGGGAATAAAATGTGTGAGGGTACCCCAGGAGAGTTCCAAATGTGTGTGGGTAGAATATATATCCCACGGGGTAAAATTTAAAAAAGTTGAAAAAATTTTTTTTTGGACTTAATTCATTTTTTCAGCGTTTATCAGACTTTCAGATAGGGGAAATGTCAGTGAGCGTTCCGATTTCTGTTCCAGAGCGATTCGCCCAATGAGTCCTTGATATTTAGTCGTTTTTAGCCAATTTTCTGGATTTTTGAAAATTTCACTTTTTTGTGAAAATATCCACTAAATGAGGGAATAATATGTGTGAGGGTACCCCAGGAGAGTTCCAAATGTCTGTGTTTAGAATATATATCCGACGGGGGTAAAATTGAATAAAGTTGAAAAAAATTTTTTTTTGGCCTGTCATTTTTCCGACGTTTATCAGACTTTCAGATAGGGGAAATGTCAGTGAGCATTCCGATTTCAGTTCCAGAGCGATTTGCCCAATGAGTCCTTGATATTTCGTCGTTTTCAGGCAACTTTCTGAATTTTTGAAAATTTCACTTTTTTGTGAAAATATCCACTAAATGATTGAATAATATGTGTGAGGGTTCCCCAGGAGAGTTCCAAATGTGTGTGGGTAGAATATATATCCCACGGGGGTAAAATTGAAAAAAGTTGAACAATTTTTTTGGGGGGATTTAGTCATTTTTCTGGCATTTATCAAACTTTCAGATAGGGGAAATGTCAGAGAACGTTCGAATTCAGTTCCAGAGCGATTCGGCGGATGAGTGCTTGATATTTCGTCGTTTTCAGGCAATTTTTGGGATTTTTGAAAATTTCACTTTTTTGTGAAAATATCCACTAAATGAGGGGATAATATGTGTGAGGGTACCCCAGGAGAGTTCCAAATGTGTGTGTGTAGAATACATATCCGACGGGGGTAAAATTGAAAAAAGTTGAGAAAAATTTTTTTTTAGACTTAGTCATTTTTCCGACGTTTATCAGACTTTCAGATAGGGGAAATGTCAGTGAGCGTTACGATTTCAGTTCCAGAGCGATTCGCCCAATGAGTCCTTGATATTTAGTCGTTTTCAGCCAATTTTTTGGAGTTTTGAAAATTTCACTTTTTTGTGAAAATATCCACTAAATGAGAGAATAATATGTGTGAGGGTACCCCAGGAGAGTTTCAAATGTGTGTGGGTAGAATATATATCCAACGGGGGTAAAATTGAAAAAAGTTGACAAAAATTTTTTTTTAGACTTGGTCATTTTTCCGACGTTTATCAGACTTTCAGATAGGGGAAATGTCAGTGAGCATTCCGATTTCAGTTCCACAGCGATTCGCCCAATGAGTCCTTGATTTTTAGTCGTTTTTAGCCAATTTTCTGGATTTTTGAAAATTTCACTTTTTTGTGAAAATATCCACTAAATGAGGGAATAATATGTGTGAGGGTACTCCAGGAGAGTTCCAAATGTGTGTGTGTAGAATATATATCCGACGGGGGTAAAATTGAATAAAGTTGAAAAAAATTTTCTTTGGGCCTGTCATTTTTTGACGTTTATCAGACTTTCAGATAGGGGAAATGTCAGTGAGCATTCCGATTTCAGTTCCAGAGCGATTCGCCCAATGAGTCTTTGATATTTAGTCGTTTTCAGCCAATTTTCTGGATTTTTGAAAATTTCACTTTTTTGAGAAAATATCCACTAAATGAGGGAATAATATGTGTGAGGGTACCCCAGGAGATTTCCAAATGTGTGTGTGTAGAATATATATCCGACGGGGGTAAAATTGAATAAAGTTGAAAAAAATTTTTTTTTGGACTGTCATTTTTCCGACGTTTATCAGACTTTGCAACATGGGAAATGTCAGTGAGCATTCCGATTTCAGTTCCAGAGCAATTCGCCCAATGAGTCTTTGATATTTAGTCGTTTTCAGCCAATTTTTGGGATTTTTGAATATTTCACTTTTTTGTGAAAATATCCACTAAATGAGGGAATAATATGTGTGAGGGTACCCCAGGAGAGTTCCAAATGTGTGTGTGTAGAATATATATCCGACGGGGGTAAAATTGAATAAAGTTGAAAAAATTTTTTTTTGGACTGTCATTTTTCCGACGTTTATCAGACTTTCCAAAATGGGAAATGTCAGTGAGCATTCCGATTTCAGTTCCAGAGCGATGCGCCCAATGACTCCTTGTTATTTAGTCGTTTTCAGCCAATTTTCAGAATTTTTGATAATTTCACTTTTTTGTGAAAATATCCACTAAATGTGGGAATAATATGTGCGAGGGTTCCCCAGGAGAGTTCCAAATGTGTGTGGGTAGAATATATATCCCACGGGGGAAAAATTGAAAAAAGTTGAAAAAAAAATTTTTTTGGACTTATTGATTTTTCTGGCGTTTATCAGACTTTCAGAGAGGGGAAATGTAAGTGAGCGTTCCGATTTCAGTTCCAGAGCGATTCGCCCAATGAATCCTTGATATTTAGTCGTTTTCAGCCAATTTTTTGGATTTTTAAAAATTTCACTTTTTTGTGAAAATATCCATTAAATGAGGGAATAATATGTGTGAGGGTACCCCAGGAGAATTCCAAATGTGTGTGGGAAGAATATATATCCCACGGGGGTAAAATTGAAAAAAGTTAAAAAAAAATTTTTTGGGACTTATTGATTTTTCTGGCGTTTATCAGACTTTCAGATAGGGAAAATATCAGTGAGCATTTCGATTTCAGTTCCAGAGCGATTCGCCCAATGAATCCTTGATATTTAGTCGTTTTCAGCCAATTTTTTTGATTTTTAAAAATCTCACTTTTTTGTGAAAATATCCACTAAATGAGGAATAATATGTGTGAGGGTACCCCAGGAGAGTTCCAAATGTGTGTGGGTAGAATATATATCCGACGGGGGTAAAATTGAAAAAAGTTGAAAAACATTTTTTTTTGGACTTAGTCATTTATCCGAAGTTTATCAGACTTTCATATAGGGGAAATGTCAGTGAGCATTCCGATTTCAGTTCCAGAGCGATTCGCCCAATGAGTCCTTGTTATTTAGCAGTTTTCAGACAATTTTTTGGATTTTTGAAAATTTCACTTTTTTGTGAAAATATCCACTAAATGAGGGAATAATATGTGTGAGGGTACCCCAGGAGAGTTGCAAATGTGTGTGGGAAGAATATGTATCCCACGGGGGTAAAATTGAAAAAAGTTTAAAAAAAATTTTTTTTGGACTTAGTGATTTTTCTGGCGTTTATCAGACTTTCAGATAGGGAAAATATCAGTGAGCATTCCGATTTCAGTTCCAGAGCGATGCGCCCAATGAATCCTTGTTATTTAGTCGTTTTCAGCCTATTTTCTGAATTTTTGAAAATTTCACTTTTTTGTGAAAATATCCACTAAATGATTGAATAATATGTGTGAGGGTACCCCAGGAGAGTTCCAAATGTGTGTGTGTAGAATATATATCCCACGGGGGTAAAATTGAAAAAAGTTGAAAAAAAATTTTTTTTGGACTTAGTCATTTATCCGACGTTTATCAGACTTTCAGATAGGGGAAATGTCAGTCAGCATTCCGATTTCAGTTCCAGAGTGTTTCTCCCAATGAGTCCTTGTTATTTAGTCGTTTTCAGCCAATTTTCTGGATTTTTGAAAATTTCACTTTTTTGTGAAAATATCCACTAAATGAGGAATAATATGTGTGAGGGTACCCCAGGAGACTTACAAATGTGTGTGGGTAGAATATATATCCGACGGGGGTAAAATTGAAAAAAGTTGAAAAACATTTTTTTTTGGACTTGGTCATTTATGCGACGTTTCTCAGACTTTCAGATAGGAGAAATGTCAGTGAGCATTCCGATTTCAGTTCCAGAGCGATTCGCCCAATGAGTCCTTGTTATTTAGTCGTTTTCAGCCAATTTTTTGGATTTTTGAAAATTTCACTTTTTTGTGAAAATATCCACTAAATGAGGGAATAATATGTGTGAGGGTACCCCAAGAGAGTTCCAAATGTGTGTGGGAAGAATATGTATCCCACGGGGGTAAAATTGAAAAAGTTAAAAAAAAATTTTTTTTGGACTTAGTCATTTTTCCGGCGTTTATCAGACTTTCAGATAGGGGAAATGTCAGTGAGCATTCCGATTTCAGTTCCAGAGCGATTCGCCCAATGAGTCCTTGATATTTAGTCGTTTTCAGCCAATTTTCTGGATTTTTGAAAATTTCACTTTTTTGTGAAAATATCCACTAAATGAGGGAATAATATGTGTGAGGGTACCCCAGGAGAGTTCCAAATGTGTGTGTGTAGAATATATATCCCACGGGGGTAAAATTGAAAAAAGTTGAAAAAAAATTTTTTTTGGACTTAGTCATTTTTCTGGCGTTTATCAGACTTTCAGATAGGGAAAATATTAGTGAGCATTCCGATTTCAGTTCCAGAGCGATGCGCCCAATGACTCCTTCTTATTTAGTCGTTTTCAGCCAATTTTCAGAATTTTTGACAATTTCACTTTTTTCTGAAAATATCCACTAAATGAGGAATAATATGTGTGAGGGTACCCCAGGAGAGTTCCAAATGTGTGGGTAGAATATATATCCGACGGGGGTAAAATTGAAAAAAGTTGAAAAAAAATTTTTTTTGGACTTAGTCATTTATCCGACGTTTATCAGACTTTCAGATAGGGGAAATGTCAGTCAGCATTCCGATTTCAGTTCCAGAGCGATTCGCCCAATGAGTCCTTGTTATTTAGTCGTTTTCAGCCAATTTTCTGGATTTTTGAAAATTTCACTTTTTTGTGAAAATATCCACTAAATGAGGGAATAATATGAGTGAGGGTACCCCAGTAGAGTTCCAAATGTGTGTGGGTAGAATATATATCCCACGGGGGTAAAATTAAAAAAAGTAAAAAAAAAATTTTTTTGTGACTTAGTGATTTTTCCAACGTTTATCAGACTTTCAGATAGGGGAAATGTCAGTGAGCATTCCGATTTCAGTTTCAGAGCGATTCGCCCAATGAGTCCTTGATATTTAGTCGTTTTCAGCCAATTTTTTGGATTTTTGAAAATTTCACTTTTTTGTGAAAATATCCACTAAATGAGGGAATAATATGTGTGAGGGTACCCCAGGAGAGTTCCAAATGTGTGTGGGTAGAATATATATCCCACGGGGGTAAAATTGAAAAAGTTGAAAAAAAAATTTTTTTGGACCTAGTCATTTTTCCGGCGTTTATCAGACTTTCAGATAGGGGAAATGTCAGTGAGCATTTCGATTTCAGTTCCAGAGTGATTCTCCCAATGAGTCCTTGTTATTTAGTCGTTTTCAGCCAATTTTCTGGATTTTTGAAAATTTCACTTTTTTGTGAAAATATCCACTAAATGAGGGAATAATATGTGTGAGGGTACCCCAGGAGAGTTGCAAATGTGTGTGGGTAGAATATATATCACATGGGGGTAAAATTTAAAAAAGTTGAAAAAAAATTTTTTTTGGACTCAGTCATTTTTCTGGCGTTTATCAGACTTTCAGATAGAGGAAATGTAAGTGAGCGTTCCGATTTCAGTTCCAATGTGATTCGCCCAATGAATCCTTGATATTTAGTCGTTTTCAGACAATTTTCTGGATTTTTAAAAATTTCACTTTTTTGTGAAAATATCCACTAAATGAGGGAATAATATGTGTGAGGGTACCCCAGGAGAGTTGCAAATGTGTGTGGGTAGAATATATATCCCACGGGGGTAAAATTGAAAAAAGTTGAAAAAAATTTTTTTGGACTTAGTCATTTTTCTGGTGTTTATCAGACTTTCAGATAGGGGAAATGTAAGTGATCGTTCTGATTTCAGTTCCAGAGCGATGTGCCCAATGACTCCTTGTTATTTAGTCGTTTTCAGCCAATTTTCTGAATTTTTGAAAATTTAATTTTTTTCTGAAAATATCCACTAAATGAGGAATAATATGTGTGAGGGTACCCCAGGAGAGTTCCAAATGTGTGTGGGTAGAATACATATCCGACGGGGGTAAAATTGAAAAAAGTTGAAAAAATTTTTTTTTCGACTTAGTCATTTATCCGACGTTTATCAGACTTTCAGATAGGGGAAATGTCAGTCAACATTCCGATTTCAGTTCCAGAGTGTTTCTCCCAATGAGTCCTTGTTATTTAGTCGTTTTCAGCCAATTTTCTGGATTTTTGAAAATTTCACTTTTTTGTGAAAATATCCACTAAATGAGGAATAATATGTGTGAGGGTACCCCAGGAGACTTCCAAATGTGTGTTGGTAGAATATATATCTGACGGTAAAATTGAAAAAAGTTGAAAAAATTTTTTTTTTTGAAATTAGTCATTTTTCTGACGTTTATCAGACTTTCAGATAGGGGAAATGTCAGTGAGCATTCCCATTTCAGTTCCAGAGCGATTCGCTCAATGAGTCCTTGATATTTAGTCGTTTTCAGCCAATTTTTTGGATTTTTGAAAATTTCACTTTTTTGTGAAAATATCCACTAAATGAGGGAATAATATGTGTGAGGGTACCCCAGGAGAGTTCCAAATGTGTGTGGGTAGAATATATATCCCACGGGGGTAAAATTGAAAAAAGTTGAAAAAAAATTTTTTTTGGACTTAGTCATTTTTCCGGCGTTTATCAGACTTTCAGATAGGTTAAATGTCAGTGAGCATTTCGATTTCAGTTCCAGAGTGATTCTCCCAATGAGTCCTTGTTATTTAGTCGTTTTCAGCCAATTTTCTGGATTTTTGAAAATTTCACTTTTTTGTGAAAATATCCACTAAATGAGGGAATAATATGTGTGAGGGTACCCCAGGAGAGTTCCAAATGTGTGTGGGTAGAATATATATCCCACAAGGTTAAAATTGAAAAAAGTTTAAAAAATTTTTTTTTGTACTTAGTCATTTTTCCGGCGTTTATCAGACTTTCAGATAGGGGACATGTCAGTGAGCGTTCCGATTTCAGTTCCAGAGCGATTCGCCCAATGAGTCCTTGATATTTCTTTGTTTTCAGTCAATTTTCAGAACTTTTGAAAATTTCACTTTTTTGTGAAAATATCCACTAAATGAGGGAATAATATGTGTGAGGGTACCCCAGGAGAGTTGCAAATGTGTGTGGGTAGAATATATCACATATCACACGGGGGTAAAATTAAAAAAGTTGAAAAAAAATTTTTTTTGGACTCAGTCATTTTTCTGGCGTTTATCAGACTTTCAGATAGAGGAAATGTAATTGAGCATTCCGATTTCAGTTCCAGAGCGATTCGCCCACTGAATCCTTGATATTTAGTCGTTTTCAGACAATTTTTGGGATTTTTAAAAATGTCACTTTTTTGTGAAAATATCCACTAAATGAGGGAATAATATGTGTGAGGGTACCCCAGGAGAGTTCCAAATGTGTGTGGGTAGAATATATATCCCACGGGGGGTAAAATTGAAAAAGTTAAAAAAAGGTTTTCTTGGACTTAGTGATATTTCTAACGTTTATCAGACTTTCAGATAGGGGAAATGTCAGTGAGCTTTCCGATTTCAGTTCCAGAGCGTTTCGCCCAATGAGTTCTTGTTCTTTAGTCGTTTTCAGCCATTTTTTTGGATTTTTGAAAATTTCACTTTTTTGTGAAAATATACACTAAATGAGGGAATAATATGTGTGAGGGTACCCCAGGAGAGTTCCAAATGTGTGTGGTTAGAATGTATATCCCACGGGGGTAAAATTGAAAAAAGGTGAAAAAAAATTTTTTTTGGACTTAGTCATTTTTCCGGCGTTTATCAGACTTTCAGATAGGGGAAATGTCAGTGAGCATTCCGATTTCAGTTCCAGAGTGATTCTCCCAATGAGTCCTTGTTATTTAGTCGTTTTCAGCCAATTTTCTGGATTTTTGAAAATTTCACTTTTTTGTGAAAATATCCACTAAATGAGGGAATAATATGTGTGAGGGTACCCCAGGAGAGTTGCAAATGTGTGTGGGTAGAATATATATCCCACGGGGGTAAAATTGAAAAAAGTTGAAAAAAATTTTTTTTTGGACTTAGTCATTTTTCCGGCGTTTATCAGACTTTCAGATAGGTTAAATGTCAGTGAGCATTTCGATTTCAGTTCCAGAGCGATTCGCCCAATGAGTCCTTGATATTTCATCGTTTTCAGTCAGTTTTCAGAATTTTTGAAAATTTCACTTTTTTGTGAAAATATTAACTAAATGAGGGAATAATATGTGTGAGGGTACCTCGGGAGAGTTTCAAATGTGTGTGGGTAGAATATATATCCCACAGGGTTAAAATTGAAAAAAGTTAAAAAAAACATTTTTTTGTACTTAGTCATTTTTCCTGCGTTTATCAGATTTTCAGATAGGGAAATGTCAGTGAGCGTTACGATTTCAGTTCCAGAGCGATTTGCCCAATGAGTCCTTGATATTTCTTCGTTTTCAGTCAATTTTCAGAATTTTTGAAAATTTCACTTTTTTGTGAAAATATCCACTAAATGAGGGAATAATATGTGTGAGGGTACCCCAGGAGAGTTCCAAATGTGTGTGGGTAGAATATATATCCCACAAGGTTAAAATTGAAAAAAGTTTAAAAAATTTTTTTTTGTACTTAGTCATTTTTCCGGCGTTTATCAGACTTTCAGATAGGGGACATGTCAGTGAGCGTTCCGATTTCAGTTCCAGAGCGATTCGCCCAATGAGTCCTTGATACTTCTTTGTTTTCAGTCAATTTTCAGAATTTTTGAAAATTTCACTTTTTTGTGAAAATATCCACTAAATGAGGGAATAATATGTGTGAGGGTACCCCAGGAGAGTTCCAAATGTGTGTGGGTAGAATATATATCCCACGGGGGTAAAATTGAAAAAAGTTGAAAAATTTTTTTTTTTGGACTGTAATTTTTTTCCGACGTTTATCAGACTTTCAGATAGGGCAAATGTCAGTGAGCGTTCCGATTTCAGTTCCAGAGCAATTCTCCCAATGAGTCCTTGATATTTCGTCGTTTTCAGTCAATTTTCAGAATTTTTGAAAATGTCACTTTTTTGTGAAAATATTAACTAAATGAGGGAATAATATGTGTGAGGGTACCCCAGGAGAGTTCCAAATGTGTGTGGGTAGAATATATATCCCACAAGGTTAAAATTGAAAAAAGTTTAAAAAATTTTTTTTTGTACTTAGTCATTTTTCCGGCGTTTATCAGAATTTCAGATAGGGGACATGTCAGTGAGCGTTCCGATTTCAGTTCCAGAGCGATTCACCCAATGAGTCCTTGATATTTCGTCGTTTTCAGTCAATTTTCAGAATTTTTGAAAATTTCACTTTTTTGTGAAAATATTAACTAAATGAGGGAATAATATGTGTGAGGGTACCTCGGGAGAGTTCCAAATGTGTGTGGGTAGAATATATATCCCACAGGGTTAAAATTGAAAAAAGTTAAAAAAAATTTTTTTTTGTTCTTAGTCATTTTTCCGGCGTTTATCAGACTTTCAGATAGGGGAAATGTCAGTGAGCATTCCGATTTCAGTTCTGGAGCGATTCGCCCAATGAGTCCTTGATATTTCGTCGGTTTCAGTCAATTTTCAGAATTTTTGAAAATTTTACTTTTTTGTGAAAATATCCACTAAATGAGGGAATAATATGTGGGAGGGTACCCCAGGAGAGTTCCAAATGTGTGTGGGTAGAATATATATCCCACAGGGTTAAAATTGAAAAAAGTTTAAAAAATTTTTTTTTTGTACTTAGTCATTTTTCCGGCGTTTATCAGAATTTCAGATAGGGGATATGTCAGTGAGCGTTCGGATTTCAGTTCCAGAGCGATTCGCCCAATGAGTCCTTGATATTTTTTCGTTTTCAGTCAATTTTTAGAATTTTTGAAAATTTCACTTTTTTGTAAAAATATCCACTAAATGAGGGAATAATATGTGTGAGGGTACCCCAGGAGAGTTCCAAATGTGTGTGGGTAGAATATATATCCCACGGGGGTAAAATTGAAAAAAGTTGAAAAAAATTTTTTTTTGTACTTAGTCTTTTTTCCGGCGTTTATCAGACTTTCAGATAGGGCAAATGTCAGTGAGTGTTCCGATTTCAGTTCCAGAGCGATTCGCCCAATGAGTCCTTGATATTTTGTCGTTTTCAGTCAATTTTCAGAATTTTTGAAAATTTCACTTTTTTGTGAAAATATTAACTAAATGAGGGAATAATATGTGTGAGGGTACCTCGGGAGAGTTCCAAATGTGTGTGGGTAGAATATATATCCCACAGGGTTAAAATTGAATAAAGTTTAAAATTATTTTTTTTTTGTACTTAGTCATTTTTCCGGCGTTTATCAGACTTTCAGATAGGGCAAATGTCAGTGAGCGTTCCAATTTCAGTTCCAGAGCGATTCACCCAATGAGACCTTGATATTTCGTTGCTTTCAGTCAATTTTCAGAATTTTTGAAAATTTCACTTTTTTGTGAAAATATCCACTAAATGAGGGAATAATATGTGTGAGGGTACCTCGGGAGAGTTTCAAATGTGTGTGGGTAGAATATATATCCCACAGGGTTAAAATTGAAAAAAGTAAAAAAAATTTTTTTTTTTGTACTTAGTCATTTTTCCGGCGTTTATCAGATTTTCAGATAGGGAAATGTCAGTGAGCGTTCCGATTTCAGTTCCAGAGCGATTCGCCCAATGAGTCCTTGATATTTTGTCGTTTTCAGTAAATTTTCAGAATTTTTGAAAATTTCACTTTTTTGTGAAAATATCCACTAAATGAGGGAATAATATGTGTGAGGGTACCCCAGGAGAGTTCCAAATGTGTGTGGGTAGAATATATATCCCACAGGGTTAAAATTGAATAAAGTTTAAAAAAAATTTTTTTTTCTACTTAGTGATTTTTCTGGCGTTTATCAGACTTTCAGATAGGGGAAATGTCAGTGAGCGTTCCGATTTCAGTTCCAGAGCGATTCGCCCAATGAGTCCTTGATATTTCGTCGTTTTCAGGCAATTTTCAGAATTTTTGAAAATTTCACTTTTTTGTGAAAATATCCACTAAATGAGGGAATAATATGTGTGAGGGTACCCCAGGAGAGTTCCAAATGTGTGTGGGTAGAATAAATATCCTACGGGGGTAAAATTGAAAAAAGTTGAAAAATGTTTTTTTTTGGACTTAGTCATTTTTCCGGCGTTTATCAGACTTTCAGATAGGGGAAATGTCAGTGAGCGTTCCGATTTCAGTTCCAAAGCGATTCGCCCAATGAGTCCTTTATATTTCGTCGTTTTCAAGAAATTTTTTGAATTTTTGAAAATTTCACTTTTTTGTGAAAATATCCACTAAAAGAGGGAATAATATGTGTGAGGGTACCCCAGGAGAGTTCCAAATGTGTGTGGGTAGAATATATATCCCACAGGGTTAAAATTGAAAAAAGTTTAAAAAATTTTTCTTTTGTACTTAGTCATTTTTCCGGCGTTTATCAGACTTTCAGATAGGGGAAATGTCAGTGAGCGTTCCGATTTCAGTTCCAGAGCGATTCGCCCAATGAGTCCTTGATATTTCTTCGTTTTCAGTCAATTTTCAGAATTTTTGAAAATTTCACTTTTTTGTGAAAATATCCACTAAATGAGGGAATAATATGTGTGAGGGTACCCCAGGAGAGTTCCAAATGTGTGTGGGTAGAATATATATCCCACGGGGGTAAAATTGAAAAAAGTTTAAAAATTTTTTTTTTTGGACTTAGTAATTTTTCCGGCGTTTATCAGATTTTCAGATAGGGCAAATGTCAGTGAGCGTTCCAATTTCAGTTCCAGAGCAATTCGCCCAATGAGTCCTTGATATTTCATTGTTTTCAGTCAATTTTCTGAATTTTTGAAAATGTCACTTTTTTGTGAAAATATTAACTAAATGAGGGAATAATATGTGTGAGGGTACCCCAGGAGAGTTCCAAATGTGTGTGGGTAGAATATATATCCCACGGGGGTAAAATTGAAAAAAGTTGAAAAATTTTTTTTTTTGGACTGTCATTTTTCCGACGTTTATCAGACTTTCAGATAGGGCAAATGTCAGTGAGCGTTCCGATTTCAGTTCCAGAGCAATTCTCCCAATGAGTCCTTGATATTTCGTCGTTTTCAGTCAATTTTCAGAATTTTTGAAAATGTCACTTTTTTGTGAAAATTTTAACTAAATGAGGGAATAATATGTGTGAGGGTACCCCAGGAGAGTTCCAAATGTGTGTGGGTAGAATATATATCCCACAAGGTTAAAATTGAAAAAAGTTTAAAAAATTTTTTTTTGTACTTAGTCATTTTTCCGGCGTTTATCAGAATTTCAGATAGGGGACATGTCAGTGAGCGTTCCGATTTGAGTTCCAGAGTGATTCGCCCAATGAGTCCTTGATATTTCGTCGTTTTCAGTCAATTTTCAGAATTTTTGAAAATTTCACTTTTTTGTGAAAATATTAGCTAAATGAGGGAATAATATGTGTGAGGGTACCTCGGGAGAGTTCCAAATGTGTGTGGGTAGAATATAAATCCCACAGGGTTAAAATTGAAAAAAGTTAAAAAAAATTTTTTTTTGTACTAGTCATTTTTCCGGCGTTGATCAGACTTTCAGATAGGGCAACTGTCAGTGAGCGTTTCGATTTCAGTTCCAGAGCGATTCGCCCAATGAGTCCTTGATATTTCGTCGTTTTCAGTCAATTTTCAGAATTTTCAGAATTTTTGAAAATTTCACTTTTTTGTGAAAATATTAACTAAATGAGGGAATAATATGTGTGAGGGCACCTCGGGAGAGTTCCAAATGTGTGTGGGCAGAATATATATCCCACAGGGTTAAAAATGAAAAAAGTTAAAAAATTATTTTTTTTTGTACTTAGTCATTTTTCCGGCGTTTATCAGACTTTCAGATAGGGGAAATGTCAGTGAGCATTCCGATTTCAGTTCCAGAGCGATTCGCCCAACGAGTCCTTGATATTTCGTTGTTTTCAGGCAATTTTCTGAATTTTTGAAAAATTCACTTTTTTGTGAAAATATCCACTTAATGAGGGAATAATATGTGTGAGGGTACCCCAGGAGAGTTCCAAATGTGTGTGGGTAGAATATATATCCCATGGGGGTAAAATTGAAAAAAGTTGAAAAATTTTTTTTTTTGTACTTAGTCATTTTTCCGGCGTTTATCAGACTTTCAGATAGGGCAAATGTCAGTGAGCGTTCCGATTTCAGTTCCAGAGCGATTCGCCCAATGAGTCCTTGATATTTCGTCGTTTTCAGTCAATTTTCAGAATTTTTGAAAATTTCACTTTTTTGTGAAAATATTCACTAAATGAGGGAATAATATGTGTGAGGGTACCTCGGGAGAGTTCCAAATGTGTGTGGGTAGAATATATATCCCACAGGGTTAAAATTGAAAAAAGTTTAAAAAATTTTTTTTTGTACTTAGTCATTTTTCCGGCGTTTATCAGACTTTCAGATAGGGCAAATGTTAGTGATCGTTCCGATTTCAGTTCCAGAGCGATTCGCCCAATGAGTCCTTGATATTTCGTCGTTTTCAGGCAATTTTCAGAATTTTTGAAAATTTCACTTTTTTGTGAAAATATCCACTAAATGAGGGAATAATATGTGTGAGGGTACCCCAGGAGAGTTCCAAATGTGTGTGGATAGAATATATATCCCACGGGGGTAAAATTGAAAAAAGTTGAAAACATTTTTTTTTTGGACTTAGTCATTTTTCCGGCGTTTATCAGACTTTCAGATAGGGGAAATGTCAGTGAGCGTTGCGATTTTAGTTCCAGAGAGATTCGCCCGATGAGTCCTTGATATTTCGTCGTTTTCAGGCAATTTTCTGAATTTTTGAAAATTTCACTTTTTTGTGAAAATATCCACTAAATGAGGGAATAATATGTGTGAGGGTACCACAATAGAGTTCCAAATGTGTGTGGGTAGAATATATATCCCATGGGGGTAAAATTGAAAAAAGTTGAAAAAATTTTTTTTTCTACTTAGTCATTTTTCCGGCGTTTATCAGACTTTCAGATAGGGCAAATGTCAGTGAGTGTTCCGATTTTAGTTTCAGAGCGATTTGCCCAATGAGTCCTTGATATTTCGTCGTTTTCAGTCAATTTTCTGAATTTTTGAAAATTTCACTTTTTTGTGAAAATATTAACTAAATGAGGGAATAATATGTGTGAGGGTACCTCGGGAGAGTACCAAATGTGTGTGGGTAGAATATATATCCCACAGGGTTAAAATTGAAAAAAGTTAAAAAAAATTTTTTTTTGGACTTAAGTCTTTTTTTCGGCGTTTATCAGACTTTCAGATAGGGGAAATGTCAGTGAGCGTTGCGATTTTAGTTCCAGAGAGATTCGCCCGATGAGTCCTTGATATTTCGTCGTTTTCAGGCAATTTTCTGAATTTTTGAAAATTTCACTTTTTTGTGAAAATATCCACTAAATGAGGGAATAATATGTGTGAGGGTACCCCAATAGAGTTCCAAATGTGTGTGGGTAGAATATATATCCCATGGGGGTAAAATTGAAGAAAGTTGAAAACATTTTTTTTTCTACTTAGTCATTTTTCCGGCGTTTATCAGACTTTCAGATAGGGCAAATGTCAGTGAGTGTTCCGATTTCAGTTCCAGAGCGATTCGCCCAATGAGTCCTTGATATTTCGTCGTTTTCAGTCAATTTTCTGAATTTTTGAAAATTTCACTTTTTTGTGAAAATATTAACTAAATGAGGGAATAATATGTGTGAGGGTACCTCGGGAGAGTTCCAAATGTGTGTGGGTAGAATATATATCCCACAGGGTTAAAATTGAAAAAAGTTGAAAAATTTTTTTTTCGACTTAGGTCTTTTTTTCGGCGTTTATCAGACATTCAGATAGGGGAAATGTCAGTGAGCGTTCCCATTTCAGTTCAAGAGCGATTCGGTGGATGAGTCCTTGATATTTCGTCGTTTTCAGGAAATTTTCAGAATTTTTGAAAATTTCACTTTTTTGTGAAAATATCCACTAAATGAGGGAATAATATGTGTGAGGGTACCCCAGGAGAGTTCCAAATGTGTGTGGGTAGAATATATATCCCACGGGGGTAAAATTGAAAAAAGTTTAAAAAAAATTTTTTTTCTACTTGTCATTTTTCCGGCGTTTATCAGACTTTCAGATAGGGCAAATGTCAGTGATTGTTCCGATTTCAGTTCCAAAGCGATTCGCCCAATGAGTCCTTGATATTTCGTCGTTTTCAGGCAATTTTCAGAATTTTTGAAAATTTCACTTTTTTGTGAAAATATCCACTAAATGAGGGAATAATATGTGTGAGGGTACCCCAGGAGAGTTCCAAATGTGTGTGAGTAGAATATATATCCCACGGGGGTAAAATTGAAAAAAGTTGAAAAAATTTTTTTTTGGACTTAGGTCTTTTTTTCGGCGTTTATCAGACATTCAGATAGGGGAAATGTCAGTGAGCATTCCCATTTCAGTTCAAGAGCGATTCGGCGGATGAGTCCTTGATATTTCGTCGTTTTCAGGAAATATTCAGAATTTTTGAAAATTTCACTTTTTTGTGAAAATATCCACTAAATGAGGGAATAATATGTGTGAGGGTACCCCAGGAGAGTTCCAAATGTGTGTGGGTAGAATACATATCCCACGGGGGTAAAATTGAAAAAAGTTTTAAAAATTTTTTTTTTGGACTTAGTAATTTTTCCGGCGTTTATCAGACTTTCAGATAGGGCAAATGTCAGTGAGCGTTCCGATTTCAGTTCCAGAGCAATTCGCCCAATGAGTCCTTGATATTTCGTCGTTTTCAGTCAATTTTCAGAATTTTTGAAAATGTCACTTCTTTGTGAAAATATTAACTAAATGAGAGAGTAATATGTGTGAGGGTACCTCAGGAGAGTTCCAAATGTGTGTGGGTAAAATATATATCCCACAGGGTTAAAATTGAAAAAAGTTTAAAAATTTTTTTTTTTGTACTTAGTCATTTTTCCGGCGTTTATCAGACTTTCAGATAGGGCAAATGTCAGTGATTGTTCCGGTTTCAGTTCCAAAGCGATTCGCCCAATGAGACCTTGATATTTCGTCGTTTTCAGGCAATTTTCAGAATTTTTGAAAATTTCACTTTTTTGTGAAAATATCCACTAAATGAGGGAATAATATGTGTGAGGGTACCCCAGGAGAGTTCCAAATGTGTGTGAGTAGAATATATATCCCACGGGGGTAAAATTGAAAAAAGTTGAAAAAATTTTTTTTTGGACTTAGGTCTTTTTTTCGGCGTTTATCAGACATTCAGATAGGGGAAATGTCAGTGAGCGTTCCCATTTCAGTTCAAGAGCGATTCGGCGGATGAGTCCTTGATATTTCGTCGTTTTCAGGAAATTTTCAGAATTTTTGAAAATTTCACTTTTTTGTGAAAATATCCACTAAATGAGGGAATAATATGTGTGAGGGTACCCCAGGAGAGTTCCAAATGTGTGTGGGTAGAATATATATCCCACGGGGGTAAAATTGAAAAAAGTTTAAAAAAATTTTTTTTTGTACTTGTCATTTTTCCGGCGTTTATCAGACTTTCAGATAGGGGACATGTCAGTGAGCGTTCCGATTTCAGTTCCAGAGCGATTCGCCCAATGAGTCCTTGATATTTCGTCGGTTTCAGTCAATTTTCAGAATTTTTGAAAATGTTACTTTTTTGTGAAAATATCCACTAAATGAGGGAATAATATGTGTGAGGGTACCCCAGGAGACTTCCAAATGTGTGTGGGTAGAATATATATCCCACAGGGTTAAAATTGAAAAAAGTTTAAAAAAATTTTTTTTTGTACTTAGTCATTTTTCCGGCGTTTATCAGACTTTCAGATAGGGGAAATGTCAGTGAGCGTTCCGATTTCAGTTCCAGAGCGATTCGCCCAAAGAGTCCTTGATATTTCTTCGTTTTCAGTCAATTTTCAGAATTTTTGAAAATTTCACTTTTTTGTGAAAATATCCAATAAATGAGGGAATAATATGTGTGAGGGTACCCCAGGAGAGTTCCAAATGTGTGTGGGTAGAATATATATCCTACGGGGGTAAAATTGAAAAAAGTTGAAAAATTTTTTTTTTTGAACTTAGTCTTTTTTCCGGCGTTTATCAGACTTTCAGATAGGGCAAATGTCAGTGAGCGTTCCGATTTCAGTTCCAGAGCAATTCGCCCAATGAGTCCTTGATATTTCGTCGTTTTCAGTCAATTTTCAGAATTTTGTAAAATGTCACTTTTTTGTGAAAATATTAACTAAATGAGGGAATAATATGTGTGAGGGTACCCCAGGAGAGTTCCAAATGTGTGTGGGTAGAATATATATCCCACGGGGGTAAAATTGAAAAAAGTTGAAAAAAATTTTTTTTTGGACTTAAGTCATTTTTCCGGCAATTATCAGACTTTCAGATAGGGCAAATGTCAGTGAGCGTTCCGATTTCAGTTCCAGAGCGATTCGCCCAATGAGTCCTTGATATTTCATCGTTTTCAGTCAATTTTCAGAATTTTTGAAAATTTCACTTTTTTGTGAAAATATTAACTAAATGAGGGAATAATATGTGTGAGGGTACCTCGGGAGAGTTCCAAATGTGTGTGGGTAGAATATATATCCCACAGGGTTAAAATTGAAAAAAGTTAAAAAAATTTTTTTTTTGGTACTTAGTCATTTTTCCGGCGTTTATCAGACTTTCAGATAATGGAAATTTCAGTGAGCGTTCCGATTTCAGTTCCGGAGCGATTCGCCCAATGAGTCCTTGATATTTCGTCGCTTTCAGTCAATTTTCAGAATTTTTGAAAATTTCACTTTTTTGTGAAAATATCCACTAAATGAGGGAATAATATGTGTGAGGGTACCCCAGGAGAGTTCCAAATGTGTGTGGGTAGAATATATATCCCACGGGGGTAAAATTGAAAAAAGTTAAAAAAAATTTTTTTTTGGACTTTGTAATTTTTCCGGCGTTTATCAGACTTTCAGATAGGGCAAATGTCAGTGAGCGTTCCGATTTCAGTTCCAGAGAGATTCGCCCAATGAGTCCTTGATATTTCGTCATTTTCAGTCAATTTTCAGAATTTTTGAAAATGTCACTTTTTTGTGAAAATATTAACTAAATGAGGGAATAATATGTGTGAGGGTACCCCAGGAGAGTTCCAAATGTGTGTGGGTAGAATATATATCCTACGGGGGTAAAATTGAAAAAAGTTGAAAAATTTTTTTTTTTGAACTTAGTCTTTTTTCCGGCGTTTATCAGACTTTCAGATAGGGCAAATGTCAGTGAGCGTTCCGATTTCAGTTCCAGAGCAATTCGTCAAATGAGTCCTTGATATTTAGTCGTTTTCAGCCAATTTTCTGGATTTTTGAAAATTTCACTTTTTTGTGAAAATATCCACTAAATGAGGGAATAATATGTGTGAGGGTACCCCAGGAGAGTTCCAAATGTGTGTGGGTAGAATATATATCCCACGGGGGTAAAATTGAAAAAAGTTAAAAAAATTTTTTTTTTGGACTTTGTAATTTTTCCGGTGTTTATCAGACTTTCAGATAGGGCAAATGTCAGTGAGCGTTCCGATTTCAGTTCCAGAGCGATTCGCCCAATGAGTCCTTGATATTTTATCGTTTTCAGTCAATTTTCAGAATTTTTGAAAATTTTACTTTTTTGTGAAAATATTAACTAAATGAGGGAATAATATGTGTGAGGGTACCTCGGGAGACTTCCAAATGTGTGTGGGTAGAATTTATATCCCACAGGGTTAAAATTGAAAAAAGTTAAAAAAATTTTTTTTTTTGGTACTTAGTCATTTTTCCGGCGTTTATCAGACTTTCAGATAGGGCAAATGTCAGTGAGCGTTCCGATTTCAGTTCCAGAGCAATTCGCCCAATGAGTCCTTGATATTTCGTCGTTTTCAGTCAATTTTCAGAATTTTGTAAAATGTCACTTTTTTGTGAAAATATTAACTAAATGAGGGAATAATATGTGTGAGGGTACCCCAGGAGAGTTCCAAATGTGTGTGGGTAGAATATATATCCCACGGGGGTAAAATTGAAAAAAGTTGAAAAAAATTTTTTTTTGGACTTAAGTCATTTTTCCGGCAATTATCAGACTTTCAGATAGGGCAAATGTCAGTGAGCGTTCCGATTTCAGTTCCAGAGCGATTCGCCCAATGAGTCCTTGATATTTCATCGTTTTCAGTCAATTTTCAGAATTTTTGAAAATTTCACTTTTTTGTGAAAATATTAACTAAATGAGGGAATAATATGTGTGAGGGTACCTCGGGAGAGTTCCAAATGTGTGTGGGTAGAATATATATCCCACAGGGTTAAAATTGAAAACAGTTGAAAAAATATTTTTTTTGGACTTAAGTCATTTTTCCAGCGTTTATCAGACTTTCAGATAGGGGAAATGTCAGTGAGCGTTCCGATTTCAGTTCCAGAGCGATTCGCCCAATGAGTCCTTGATATTTAGTCGTTTTCAGCCAATTTTCTGGATTTTTGAAAATTTCACTTTTTTGTGAAAATATCCACTAAATGAGGGAATAATATGTGTGAGGGTACCCCAGGAGAGTTCCAAATGTGTGTGTGTAGAATATGTATCCCACTGGGGTAAAATTGAAAAAAGTTGAAAAAAATTTTTTTTTGGACTTAGTCATTTTTCCGGCGTTTAGCAGACTTTCAGATAGGGGAAATGTCAGTGAGCATTCCGATATCAGTTCCAGAGCTATTCGCCCCATGAGTCCTTGATATTTAGTCGTTTTCAGCCAATATTTTGCATTTTTGAAAATTTCACTTTTTTGTGAAAATATCCACTAAATGAGGGAATAATATGTGTGAGGGTACCCCAGGAGAGTTCCAAATGTGTGTGGGTAGAATATATATCCCACGGGGGTAAACTTGAAAAAAAAAATTTTTTGGACTTAGCAATTTTTCCGGCGCTTATCAGACTTTCAGATAGGAGAAATGTCAGAGAGCGTTCCGATTTCAGTTCCAGAGCGATTCGCCCAATGAGTCCTTGAAATTTAGTCGTTTTCAGCGAATTTTCTGGATTTTTGAAAATTTCACTTTTTTGTGAAAATATCCACTAAATGAGGGAATAATATGTGTGAGGGTACCCCAGGAGAGTTCCAAATGTGCGTGGGTAGAATATATATCAGACGGGGGGTAAAATTGAAAAAAGTTGAAAAAAAATTTTTTTGGACTTAGTCATTTTTCCGGCGTTTATCAGACTTTCAGGTAGGGGAAATGTCAGTGAGCGTTCCGATTTCAGTTCCAGAGCGATTCGCCCAATGAGTCCTTGAAATTTAGTCGTTTTCAGCCAATTTTCTGGATTTTTGAAAATTTCACTTTTTTGTGAAAATATCCACTAAATGAGGGAATAATATGTGTGAGGGTACGCCAGGAGAGTTCCAAATGTGTATGGGTAGAATATATATCAGACGGGGGGTAAAATTGAAAAAAGTTGAAAAAAAAGTTTTTTTTGACTTAGTAATTTCTCCGGCGTTTATCAGACTTTCAGATAGGGAGTGAGCTAGGGAGTGAGCGTTCTGATTTCAGTTCCAGAGCGATTCGCCCAATGAGTCCTTGATATTTCGTCGTTGTCAGGCTATTTTCTGAATTTTTTAAAATTTCACTTTTTTGTGAAAATATCCACTAAATGAGGGAATAATATGTGTGAGGGTACCCCAGGAGAGTTCCAAATGTGTGTGGGTAGAATATATATCCCACGGGGGTAAAATTGAAAAAAGTTTAAAAAAAATTTTTTTTGGACTTAGTCATTTCTCCGGCGTTTATCAGACTTTCAGATAGGGAGTGAGCTAGGGAGTGAGCGTTCTGATTTCAGTTCCAGAGCGATTCGCCCAATGAGTCCTTGATATTTCGTCGTTGTCAGGCTATTTTCTGAATTTTTTAAAATTTCACTTTTTTGTGAAAATATCCACTAAATGAGGGAATAATATGTGTGAGGGTACCCCAGGAGAGTTCCAAATGTGTGTAGGTAGAATATATATCCCACGGGGGTAAAATTGTAAAAAGTCTAAAAAAAAATTTTTTTGGACTGTCTTTTTTCCGGCATTTATCAGACTTTCAGATAGGGGAAATGTGAGTGAGCGTTCCGATTTCAGTTCCAGAGCGATTCGCCCAATGAGTCCTTGATATTTCTTCGTTGTCAGGCAATTTTCTGAATTTTTTAAAATTTCACTTTTTTGTGAAAATATCCACTAAATGAGGGAATAATATGTGTGAGGGTACCCCAGGAGAGTTCCAAATGTGTGTGGGTAGAATATATATCCCACGGGGGTAAACTTGAAAAAAAAAATTTTTTGGACTTAGCAATTTTTCCGGCGCTTATCAGACTTTCAGATAGGAGAAATGTCAGTGAGCGTTCCGATTTCAGTTCCAGAGCGATTCGCCCAATGAGTCCTTGAAATTTAGTCGTTTTCAGCGAACTTTCTGGATTTTTGAAAATTTCATTTTTTGTGAAAATATCCACTAAATGAGGGAATAATATGTGTGAGGGTACCCCAGGAGAGTTCCAAATGTGCGTGGGTAGAATATATATCAGACGGGGGGTAAAATTGAAAAAAGTTGAAAAAAAATTTTTTTTGGACTTAGTCATTTTTCCGGCGTTTATCAGACTTTCAGGTAGGGGAAATGTCAGTGAGCGTTCCGATTTCAGTTCCAGAGCAATTCGCCCAATGAGTCCTTGAAATTTAGTCGTTTTCAGCCAATATTCTGGATTTTTGAAAATTTCACTTTTTTGTGAAAATATCCACTAAATGAGGGAATAATATGTGTGAGGGTACCTCAGGAGAGTTCCAAATGTGTGTGGGTAGAATATATATCCCACGGGGGTAAAATTGAAAAAAAATGAAAAAAAAATTTTTTGGACTTAGTCATTTTTCCGGCGTTTATCAGACTTTCAGATTGGGGAAATGTCAGTGAGCGTTCCGATTTCAGTTCCAGAGCGATTCGCCCAATAATTCCTTGATATTTAGTCATTTTCAGCCAATTTTCTGGATTTTTGAAAATTTCACTTTTTTGTGAAAATATCCACTAAATGAGGGAATAATATGTGTGAGGGTACCCCAGGAGAGTTCCAAATGTGTGTGGGTAGAATATATATCCCACGGGGGTAAAATTGAAAAAAGTTGAAAAAATTTTTTTTTTGGACTTAGTCATTTTTCCGGCGTTTATCAGTCTTTCAGATAGGGGAAATGTCAGTGAACATTCCGATATCAGTTCCAGAGCGATTCACCCCATGAGTCCTTGCTATTTAGTCGTTTTCAGCCAATCTTCTGGATTTTTGAAAATTTTACTTTTTTGTGAAAATATCCACAAAATGAGTGAATAATATGTGTGAGGGTACCCCAGGAGAGTTCCAAATGTGTGTGGGTAGAATATATATCCCACGGGGGTAAAATTGAAAAAAGTTGAAAAAATTTTTTTTTTGGACTTAGTCATTTTTCTGCCGTTTATCAGACATTCAGATAGGGGAAATGTCAGTGAACATTCCGATATCAGTTCCAGAGCGATTCGTCCCATGAGTCCTTGATATTTAGTCGTTTTCAGCCAATATTTTGGATTTTTGAAAATTTCACTTTTTTGTGAAAATATCCACTAAATGAGGGAATAATATGTGTGAGGGAACCCCAGGAGAGTTCAAATGTGTGTGGGTAGAATATATATCAGACGGGGGGTAAAATTGAAAACAGTCGAAAAAATTTTTTTTTTGGACTTAGTCATTTTTCCAGCGTTTATAAGACTTTCACATAGGGGAAATGTCAGTGAGCATTCCGATTTCAGTTCCAGAGCGATTCGCCCAATGAGTCCTTGAAATTTAGTCATTTTCAGCCAATTTTCTGGATTTTTTAAAATTTCACTTTTTTGTGAAAATATCCACTAAATGAGGGAATAATATGTGTGAGGGTACCCCAGGACAGTTCCAAATGTGTGTGGGTAGAATACATATCAGATGGGGGGTAAAATTGAAAAAAGTTTAAAAAAAAATTTTTTTGGACTTAGTAATTTTTCCGGCGCTTATCAGACTTTCAGATAGGGGAAATGTCAGTGAGCGTTCCGATTTCAGTTCCAGAGCGATTCGCCCAATGAGTCCTTGATATTTAGTCGTTTTCAGCGAATTTTCTGGATTTTTTAAAATTTCACTTTTTTGTGAAAATATCCACTAAATGAGGGAATAATATGTGTGAGGGTACCCCAGGAGAGTTCCAAATGTGTGTGGGTAGAATATATATCCCACGGGGGTAAAATTGAAAAAAGTTGAAAAAAATTTTTTTTTGGACTTAGTCATTTTTCCGCCGTTTATCACACTTTCAGATAGGGGAAATGTCAGTGAACATTCCGATATCAGTTCCAGAGCGATTCGCCCCATGAGTCCTTGATATTTAGTCGTTTTCAGCCAATATTTTGGATTTTTGAAAATTTTACTTTTTTGTGAAAATATCCACTAAATGAGGGAATAATATGTGTGAGGGAACCCCAGGAGAGTTCAAATGTGTGTGGGAAGAATATATATCCCACGGGGGTAAAATTGAGAACAGTTGAAAAAATTTTTTTTTTGGACTTAGTCATTTTTCCAGCGTTTATAAGACTTTCAGATAGGGGAAATGTCAGTGAGCGTTCCGATTTCAGTTCCAGAGCGATTCGCCCAATGAGTCCTTGAAATTTAGTCATTTTCAGCCAATTTTCTGGATTTTTGAAAATTTCACTTTTTTGTGAAAATATCCACTAAATGAGGGAATAATATGTGTGAGGGTACCCCAGGAGAGTTCTAAATGTGGGTGGGTAGAATATATATCCCACGGGGGTAAAATTAAAAAAAAAAATTTTTTGGACTTAGTAATTTTTCCGGCGCTTATCAAACTTTCAGATGGGGGAAATGTCAGTGAGCGTTCCGATTTCAGTTGCAGAGCGATTCGCCCAATGAGTCCTTGATATTTAGTCGTTTTCAGCGAATTTTCTGGATTTTTAAAAATTTCACTTTTTTTGTGAAAATATCCACTAAATGAGGGAATAATATGTGTGAGGGTACCCCAGGAGAGTTCCAAATGTGTGTGGGTAGAATATATATCCCACGGGGGTAAAATTGAAAAAAAAAATTTTTTGGACTTAGTCATTTTTCCGGCGTTTATCAGACTTTCAGATAGGGGAAATGTCAATGAACATTCCGATATCAGTTCCAGAGCGATTCACCCCATGAGTCCTTGCTATTTAGTCGTTTTCAGCCAATCTTCTGGATTTTTGAAAATTTTACTTTTTTGTGAAAATATCCACTAAATGAGGGAATAATATGTGTGAGGGTACCCCAGGAGAGTTCCAAATGTGTGTGGGTAGAATATATATCAGACGGGGGGTAAAATTGAAAAAAGTTGAAAAACTTTTTTTTTTAGACTTAGTCATTTTTCCGGCGTTTATCAGACTTTCAGATTGGGGAAATGTCAGTGAGGGTTCCGATTTCAGTCACAGAGCGATTTGCCCAATGAGTCCTTGATATTTAGTCGTTTTCAGCCAATTTTCTGGATTTTTGAAAATTTCACTTTTTTGTGAAAATATCCACTAAATGAGGGAATAATATGTGTGAGGGTACCCCAGGAGAGTTCCAAATGTGTGTAGGTAGAATATATATCCCACGGGGGTAAAATTGAAAAAAAAATTTTTTGGGACTTAGTCATTTTTCCGGCGCTTATCAGTCTTTCAGAGAGAGGAAATGTCAGTGAGCGTTCTGATTTCAGTTCTGGAGCGATACGCCCAATGAGTCCTTGATATTTAGTCGTTTTCAGCCAATTTTCTGGATTTTTGAAAATTTTACTTTTTTGTGAAAATATCCACTAAATGAGGGAATAATATGTGTGAGGGTACCCCAGGAGAGTTCCAAATGTGTGTGGGTAGAATATATATCCCACGGGGGTAAAATTGAAAAAAAAATTTTTTAGACTTATTCATTTTTCCGGCGTTTATCAGACTTTCAGATTGGGGAAATGTCAGTGAGCGTTCCGATTTCAGTTCCAGAGCGATTCGCCCAATGAGTCCTAGATATTTAGTCGTTTTCAGCGAATTTTCTGGATTTTTTAAAATTTCACTTTTTTGTGAAAATATCCACTAAATGAGGGAATAATATGTGTGAGGGTACCCCAGGAGAGTTCCAAATGTGTGTGGGTAGAATACATATCAGATGGGGGGTAAAATTTAAAAAAGTTGAAAAAAAAATTTTTTTGGACTTAGTCATTTTTCCGCCGTTTATCAGACTTTCAGATAGGGAGTGAGCTAGGGAGTGAGCGTTCTGATTTCAGTTCCAGAGCGATTCGCCCAATGAGTCCTTGATATTTAGTGGTTTTCAGCCAATTTTCTATATTTTTGAAAATTTCACTTTTTTGTGAAAATATCCGCTAAATGAGGGAATAATATGTGTGAGGGAACCCCAGGAGAGTTCCAAATGTATGTGGGTAGAATATATATCCCACGGGGGTGAAATGGCAAAAAAATTTTTTTTGGACTTAGTCATTTTTCCGGCGCTTATCAGACTTTCAGATAGGGGAAATGTCAGTGAACATTCCGATATCAGTTCCAGAGCGGTTCGCCCCATGAGTCCTTGCTATTTAGTCGTTTTCAGCCAATTTTCTGGATTTTTGAAAATTTTACTTTTTTGTGAAAATATCCACTAAATGAGGGAATAATATGTGTGAGGGTACCCCAGGAGAGTTCCAAATGTGTGTGGGTAGAATATATATCAGACGGGGGGTAAAATTGAAAAAAGTTGAAAAACTTTTTTTTTTAGACTTAGTCATTTTTCCGGCGTTTATCAGACTTTCAGATTGGGGAAATGTCAGTGAGGGTTCCGATTTCAGTCACAGAGCGATTTGCCCAATGAGTCCTTGATATTTAGTCGTTTTCAGCCAATTTTCTGGATTTTTGAAAATTTCACTTTTTTGTGAAAATATCCACTAAATGAGGGAATAATATGTGTGAGGGTACCCCAGGAGAGTTCCAAATGTGTGTAGGTAGAATATATATCCCACGGGGGTAAAATTGAAAAAAAAATTTTTTGGGACTTAGTCATTTTTCCGGCGCTTATCAGTCTTTCAGAGAGAGGAAATGTCAGTGAGCGTTCTGATTTCAGTTCTGGAGCGATACGCCCAATGAGTCCTTGATATTTAGTCGTTTTCAGCCAATTTTCTGGATTTTTGAAAATTTTACTTTTTTGTGAAAATATCCACTAAATGAGGGAATAATATGTGTGAGGGTACCCCAGGAGAGTTCCAAATGTGTGTGGGTAGAATATATATCCCACGGGGGTAAAATTGAAAAAAAAAATTTTTTAGACTTATTCATTTTTCCGGCGTTTATCAGACTTTCAGATTGGGGAAATGTCAGTGAGCGTTCCGATTTCAGTTCCAGAGCGATTCGCCCAATGAGTCCTTGATATTTAGTCGTTTTCAGCGAATTTTCTGGATTTTTTAAAATTTCACTTTTTTGTGAAAATATCCACTAAATGAGGGAATAATATGTGTGAGGGTACCCCAGGAGAGTTCCAAATGTGTGTGGGTAGAATACATATCAGATGGGGGGTAAAATTTAAAAAAGTTGAAAAAAAAATTTTTTTGGACTTAGTCATTTTTCCGCCGTTCATCAGACTTTCAGATAGGGAGTGAGCTAGGGAGTGAGCGTTCTGATTTCAGTTCCAGAGCGATTCGCCCAATGAGTCCTTGATATTTAGTGGTTTTCAGCCAATTTTCTATATTTTTGAAAATTTCACTTTTTTGTGAAAATATCCGCTAAATGAGGGAATAATATGTGTGAGGGAACCCCAGGAGAGTTCCAAATGTATGTGGGTAGAATATATATCCCACGGGGGTAAAATGGCAAAAAAATTTTTTTTGGACTTAGTCATTTTTCCGGCGCTTATCAGACTTTCAGATAGGGGAAATGTCAGTGAACATTCCGATATCAGTTCCAGAGCGGTTCGCCCCATGAGTCCTTGCTATTTAGTCGTTTTCAGCCAATTTTCTGGATTTTTGAAAATTTTACTTTTTTGTGAAAATATCCACAAAATGAGTGAATAATATGTGTGAGGGTACCCCAGGAGAGTTCCAAATGTGTGTAGGTAGAATTTATATCCCACGGGGGTAAAATTGAAAAAAGTTGAAAAAAATTTTTTTTTGGACTTAGTCATTTTTCCGGCGTTTATCAGACTTTCAGATAGGGGAAATGTCAATGAACATTCCGATATCAGTTCCAGAGCGATTCACCCCATGAGTCCTTGCTATTTAGTCGTTTTCAGCCAATCTTCTGGATTTTTGAAAATTTTACTTTTTTGTGAAAATATCCACTAAATGAGGGAATAATATGTGTGAGGGTACCCCAGGAGAGTTCCAAATGTGTGTGGGTAGAATATATATCAGACGGGGGGTAAAATTGAAAAAAGTTGAAAAACTTTTTTTTTTAGACTTAGTCATTTTTCCGGCGTTTATCAGACTTTCAGATTGGGGAAATGTCAGTGAGGGTTCCGATTTCAGTCACAGAGCGATTTGCCCAATGAGTCCTTGATATTTAGTCGTTTTCAGCCAATTTTCTGGATTTTTGAAAATTTCACTTTTTTGTGAAAATATCCACTAAATGAGGGAATAATATGTGTGAGGGTACCCCAGGAGAGTTCCAAATGTGTGTAGGTAGAATATATATCCCACGGGGGTAAAATTGAAAAAAAAATTTTTTGGGACTTAGTCATTTTTCCGGCGCTTATCAGTCTTTCAGAGAGAGGAAATGTCAGTGAGCGTTCTGATTTCAGTTCTGGAGCGATACGCCCAATGAGTCCTTGATATTTAGTCGTTTTCAGCCAATTTTCTGGATTTTTGAAAATTTTACTTTTTTGTGAAAATATCCACTAAATGAGGGAATAATATGTGTGAGGGTACCCCAGGAGAGTTCCAAATGTGCGTGGGTAGAATATATGTCCCACAGGGTTAAAATTGAAAAAAGTTTAAAAAATTTTTTTTTTGGATTTAGTCATTTTTCCGGCGTTTATCAGACTTTCAGATAGGGAGTGAGCTAGGGAGTGAGCGTTCTGATTTCAGTTCCAGAGCGATTCGCCCAATGAGTCCTTGATATTTCGTCGTTGTCAGGCAAGTTTCTGAATTTTTGAAAATTTCACTTTTTTGTGAAAATATCCACTAAATGAGGGAATAACATGTGTGAGGTTACCCCAGGAGAGTTCCAAATGTGTGTGGGTAGAATAAATATCCCACGGGGGTAAAATTGAAAAAAGTTGAAAACATTTTTTCTTGGACTTAGTCATTTTTGAGGCGTTTATCAGACTTTCAGATAGGGGAAATATCAGTGAGCATTCCGATTTCAGTTCCAGAGCGATTCGCCCAATGAGTCCTTGATATTTAGTCGTTTTCAGCCAATTTTCAGAATTTTTTAAAATTTCACTTTTTTGTGAAAATATCCACTAAATGAGGGAATAATCTATGTGAGGGTACCCCAGGAGTGTTCCAAATGTGTGTGGGTAGAATATATATCCCACGGGGGTAAAATTGAAAAAAGTTGAAAAAATTTTTTGGGGGGATTTAGTCATTTTTCTTGCATTTATCAGACTTTCAGATAGGGGAAATGTCAGTCAGCATTCCGATTTCAGTTCCAGAGCGATTCGCCCAATGAGTCCTTGATATTTAGTCGTTTTCAGCCAATTTTCTGGATTTTTGAAAATTTCACTTTTTGTGAAAATATCCACTAAATGAGGGAATAATATGTGTGAGGGTACCCCAGGAGAGTCCCAAATGTGTGTGGGTAGAATATATATCCCACGGGGGTATAAGTGAAAAAAGCTGAACATTTTTTTGGGGAGATTTAGTCATTTTTCTCGCATTTATCAGACTTTCAGTTAGGGGAAATGTCAGTGAGCATTCCGATTTCAGTTCCAGAGTGATTCGCCCAATGAGTCCTTGATATTTAGTTGTTTTCAGCCAATTTTCTGGATTTTTGAAAATTTCACTTTTTTGTGAAAATATCCACTAAATGAGGGAATAATATGTGTGAGGGTACCCCAGGAGAGTTCCAAATGTGTGTGGTTAGAATATATATCCCACAGGGTTAAAATTGAAAAAAGTTGAAAATTTTTTTTTTTTTATACTTAGTCATTTTTCCAGCGTTTATCAGACTTTCAGATAGGGGAAATGTCAGTGAGCATTACGATTTCCGTTCCAGAGCGATTTGCCGGATGATTCCTTGATATTTCGTCGTTTTCAGGCAATTTTCTGGATTTTTGAAAATTTCACTTTTTTGTGAAAATATCCACTAAATGAGGGAATAATATGTGTGAGGGTACGCCAGGAGAGTTCCAAATGTGTGTGGGTAGAATATATATCCCACAGTCTTAAAATTGAAAAAAGTTGAAAAATTTTTTGGGGGGGATTAAGTCATTTTTCTGCCATTTATCAGACTTTCAGATAGGGGAAATGTCAGTGAGCATTCCGATTTCAGTTCCAGAGTGATTTGCCCAATGAGTCCTTGATATTTAGTCGTTTTCAGCCAATTTTCTGGATTTTGGAAAATTTCACTTTTTTTTTAAAATGTCCACTAAATGAGAGAATAATATGTGTGAGGGTACCCCAGGAGAGTCCCAAATGTGTGTGGGTAGAATATATATCCCACAGGGTTAAAATTGAAAAAAGTTGAAAAAATTTTTTTTTTTGGTACTTAGTCATTTTTCCGGCGTTTATCAAACTTTCAGATAGGGGAAATGTCAGTGAGCATTCCGTTTTCAGTTCCAGAGCGATGCGCCCAATGAGTCCTTGATATTTAGTCGTTTTCAGCCAATTTTCTGGGTTTTTGAAAATTTCACTTTTATGTGAAAATATCCACTAAATGAGGGAATAATATGTGTGAGGGTACAACAGGAGAGTTCCAAATGTGTGTGGGTAGAATATATATCCCACGGGGGTAAAATTGAAAAAAGTTGAAACATTTTTTGGGGGGGATTTAGTCATTTTTCTGGCATTTATCAGACTTTCAGATAGGGGAAATGTCAGTGAGCATTCTGATTTCAGTTCCAGAGCGATTCGCCCAATGAGTCCTTGATATTTCGTCATTTTCAGGCAATTTTCTGGATTTTTGAAAATTTCACTTTTTTGTAAAAATATCCACTAAATGAGGGAATAATATGTGTGAGGGTTCCCCAGGAGAGCTCCAAATGTGTGTGGGTAGAATATATATCCCACAGGGTTAAAATTTAAAATAGTTGAAAAAAATTTTTTTTTTGTACTTGTCATTTTTCCGGCGTTTATCAGACTTTCAGATAGGGGAAATGTCAGTGAGCATTCCGATTTCAGTTCCAGAGCGATTTGCCCAATGAGTCCATGAAATTTAGTCGTTTTCAGCCAATTTTCAGAATTTTTGAAAATTTCACTTTTTTGTGAAAATATCCAATAAATGAGGCAATAATATGTGTGAGGGTACCCCAGGAGAGTTCCAAATGTGTGTGGGTAGAATATATATCCCACGGGGTAAAATTGAAAAAAGTTGAAAAAAAAAAAATTTTTGTACTTAGTCATATTTCCGGCGTTTAGTAGACTTTCAGATAGGGGAAATGTCAGAGAGCGTTCCGATTTCAGTTCCAGAGCGATTCGCCCAATGAGTCCTTGATATGTAGTCGTTTTCAGCCAATTTTCTGGATTTTTGAAAATTTCACTTTTTTGTGAAAATATCCACTAAATGAGGGAATGATATGTGTGAGGTTATCCCAGGAGAGTTCCAAATGTGTGTGGGTAGAATATATATCCCACGGGGGTAAAATTGAAAAAAGTTGAAAAATTTTTTTTTCTGGACTTAGTCATTTTTCCGACGTTTATCAGACTTTCAGATAGCGGAAAAGTCAGTGAGCGTTCCGATTTCAGTTCCAGAACGATTCGGCCAATGAGTCCTTGATATTTAGTCGTTTTCAGCCAATTTTCTGGATTTTTGAAAATTTCACTTTTTTGTGAAAATATCCACTAAATGAGGGAATAATATGTGTGAGGGTACCCCAGGAGAGTTCCAGATGTGTGTGGGTAGAATATATATCCCACGGGGGTAAAATTGAAAAAAGCTGAAAAAAATTTTTTTTTGGACTTAGTCATTTTTCCGCCGTTTATCACACTTTCAGATAGGGGAAATGTCAGTAAACATTCCGATATCAGCTCCAGAGCGATTCGCCCCATGAGTCCTTGATATTTAGTCGTTTTCAGCCAATATTTTGGATTTTTGAAAATTTCACTTTTTTGTGAAAATATCCACTAAATGAGGGAATAATATGTGTGAGGGAACCCCAGGAGAGTTCAAATGTGTGTGGGAAGAATATATATCCCACGGGGGTAAAATTGAGAACAGTTGAAAAAATTTTTTTTTTGGACTTAGTCATTTTTCCAGCGTTTATAAGACTTTCAGATAGGGGAAATGTCAGTGAGCGTTCCGATTTCAGTTCCAGAGCGATTCGCCCAATGAGTCCTTGAAATTTAGTCATTTTCAGCCAATTTTCTAGATTTTTGAAAATTTCACTTTTTTGTGAAAATATCCACTAAATGAGGGAATAATATGTGTGAGGGTACCCCAGGAGAGTTCTAAATGTGGGTGGGTAGAATATATATCCCACGGGGGTAAAATTAAAAAAAAAAATTTTTTGGACTTAGTAATTTTTCCGGCGCTTATCAAACTTTCAGATGGGGGAAATGTCAGTGAGCGTTCCGATTTCAGTTGCAGAGCGATTCGCCCAATGAGTCCTTGATATTTAGTCGTTTTCAGCGAATTTTCTGGATTTTTGAAAATTTCACTTTTTTTGTGAAAATATCCACTAAATGAGGGAATAATATGTGTGAGGGTACCCCAGGAGAGTTCCAAATGTGTGTGGGTAGAATATATCCCACGGGGGTAAAATTGAAAAAAAAAATTTTTTGGACTTAGTCATTTTTCCGGCGTTTATCAGACTTTCAGATAGGGGAAATGTCAGTGAGCGTTCCGATTTCAGTTCCAGAGCGATTCGCCCAATGACTCCTTGATATTTAGTCGTTTCCAGCCAATTTTCTGGATTTTTGAAAATTTCATTTTTTTGTGAAAATATCCACTAAATGAGGGAATAATATGTGTGAGGGTACCCCAGGAGAGTTCCAAATGTGTGTGGGTAGAATATATATCCCACGGGGGTAAAATTAAAAAAAAAAATTTTTGGGACTTGGTAATTTTTCCGGCGCTTATCAGACTTTCAGATAGGGGAAATGTCAGTGAGCGTTCCGATTTCAGTTCCAGAGCGATTCGCCCAATGAGTCCTTGATATTTAGTAGTTTTCAGCGAATTTTCTGGATTTTTTAAAATTTCACTTTTTTGTGAAAATATCCACTAAATGAGGGAATAATATGTGTGAGGGTACCCCAGGAGAGTTCCAAATGTGTGTGGGTAGAATATATATCCCACGGGGGTAAAATTGAAAAAAGTTGAAAAAATTTTTTTTTTGGACTTAGTCATTTTTCCGCCGTTTATCAGACTTTCAGATAGGGAGTGAGCTAGGGAGTGAGCGTTCTGATTTCAGTTCCAGAGCGATTCGCCCAATGAGTCCTTGATATTTAGTGGTTTTCAGCCAATTTTCTATATTTTTGAAAATTTCACTTTTTTGTGAAAATATCCACTAAATGAGGGAATAATATGTGTGAGGGAACCCCAGGAGAGTTCCAAATGTATGTGGGTAGAATATATATCCCACGGGGGTAAAATGGCAAAAAAATTTTTTTTGGACTTAGTCATTTTTCCGGCGCTTATCAGACTTTCAGATAGGGGAAATGTCAGTGAACATTCCGATATCAGTTCCCGAGCGGTTCGCCCCATGAGTCCTTGCTATTTAGCCGTTTTCAGCCAATTTTCTGGATTTTTGAAAATTTTACTTTTTTGTGAAAATATCCACAAAATGAGTGAATAATATGTGTGAGGGTACCCCAGGAGAGTTCCAAATGTGTGTGGGTAGAATATATATCCCACGGGGGTAAAATTGAAAAAAGTTGAAAAAAAATTTTTTTTGGACTTAGTCATTTTTCTGGCGTTTATCAGACTTTCAGATTGGGGAAATGTCAGTGAGCGTTCCGATTTCAGTTACAGAGCGATTTGCCCAATGAGTCCTTGATATTTAGTCGTTTTCAGCCAATTTTCTGGATTTTTGAAAATTTTACTTTTTTGTGAAAATATCCACAAAATGAGTGAATAATATGTGTGAGGGTACCCCAGGAGAGTACCAAATGTGTGTGGGCAGAATATATATCCTACGGGGGTAAAATTGAAAAAAGTTGAAAAAATTTTTTTTTTGGACTTAGTCATTTTTCCGGCGTTTATCAGACTTTCAGATAGGGGAAATGTCAGTGAGCATTCCGATTTCAGTTCCAGAGCGATTCGCCCAATGACTCCTTGATATTTAGTCGTTTCCAGCCAATTTTCTGGATTTTTGAAAATTTCATTTTTTTGTGAAAATATCCACTAAATGAGGGAATAATATGTGTGAGGGTACCCCAGGAGAGTTCCAAATGTGTGTGGGTAGAATATATATCCCACGGGGGTAAAATTAAAAAAAAAAATTTTTGGGACTTGGTAATTTTTCCGGCGCTTATCAGACTTTCAGATAGGGGAAATGTCAGTGAGCGTTCCGATTTCAGTTCCAGAGCGATTCGCCCAATGAGTCCTTGATATTTAGTCGTTTTCAGCGAATTTTCTGGATTTTTTAAAATTTCACTTTTTTGTGAAAATATCCACTAAATGAGGGAATAATATGTGTGAGGGTACCCCAGGAGAGTTCCAAATGTGTATGGGTAGAATATATATCCCACGGGGGTAAAATTGAAAAAAGTTGAAAAAATTTTTTTTTTGGACTTAGTCATTTTTCCGCCGTTTATCAGACTTTCAGATAGGGAGTGAGCTAGGGAGTGAGCGTTCTGATTTCAGTTCCAGAGCGATTCGCCCAATGAGTCCTTGATATTTAGTGGTTTTCAGCCAATTTTCTATATTTTTGAAAATTTCACTTTTTTGTGAAAATATCCACTAAATGAGGGAATAATATGTGTGAGGGAACCCCAGGAGAGTTCCAAATGTATGTGGGTAGAATATATATCCCACGGGGGTAAAATGGCAAAAAAATTTTTTTTGGACTTAGTCATTTTTCCGGCGCTTATCAGACTTTCAGATAGGGGAAATGTCAGTGAACATTCCGATATCAGTTCCCGAGCGGTTCGCCCCATGAGTCCTTGCTATTTAGCCGTTTTCAGCCAATTTTCTGGATTTTTGAAAATTTTACTTTTTTGTGAAAATATCCACAAAATGAGTGAATAATATGTGTGAGGGTACCCCAGGAGAGTTCCAAATGTGTGTGGGTAGAATATATATCCCACGGGGGTAAAATTGAAAAAAGTTGAAAAAAATTTTTTTTTGGACTTAGTCATTTTTCTGGCGTTTATCAGACTTTCAGATTGGGGAAATGTCAGTGAGCGTTCCGATTTCAGTTTACAGAGCGATTTGCCCAATGAGTCCTTGATAATTTAGTCGTTTTCAGCCAATTTTCTATATTTTTGAAAATTTCACTTTTTTGTGAAAATATCCACTAAATGAGGGAATAATATGTGTGAGGGTACCCCAGGAGAGTTCCAAATGTGTGTGGGTAGAATATATATCCCACGGGGGTAAAATTGAAAAAAGTTGAAAAAATTTTTTTTTTGGACTTAGTCATTTTTCCGGCGTTTATCAGACTTTCAGATAAGGGAAATGTCAGTGAGCATTCTGATATCAGTTCCAGAGCGATTCGCCCCATGAGTCCTTGATATTTAGTCGTTTTCAGCCAATATGGGAATTTGTTTCTCCTAGGGTATCACAAGAAAGAAGACAGACATCAAGTCAGCAGGGACGAGGAGCAGCATGGCAGATGTGACAACCTACATGGTGAGCTGCAACATGTGCTACATGTTCACAGATCGACCAGAAGCTGAAACCAACTTCACCTGCCAGAAGTGTAGACTACTGGCTCTTTTAGAAGAAAAGGTGCGGGGACTGGAAGAAAGAATTGCGACATTAAAACTCATCAAGGAAAATGAAGACTTCCTGGATAGAACAGAAGCGTCACTACTGGTCACAGAAAGTGAAGGAAGCGTCAGAGAACCTCCAGAGGCAGACAAGTGGAGGCAAGTGACCAAAAGAAGCAAGAAGACCATGGAGACACCACCAACCACACAACTGAGAAACAGATTCCAAGGACTTGTGGAGGACGAAGATGGCACACCTAAGGATGAGGAACTACCAGCAAGCAAAAAAGAAAAGAGCACCCAGAAACACCCAGAAGCGACAAGAAAAAGGACAGCCAAGAAGGGAAGAAGAGTGGTGGTGGTGGGAGACTCACTACTGAGAGGAACAGAAGCAGCTATCTGCAGACCGGATATAACCGCAAGAGAAGTATGCTGCCTCCCAGGGGCGA
Source organism: Phyllobates terribilis (assembly GCF_046119375.1). Lineage (NCBI taxonomy): Eukaryota > Metazoa > Chordata > Amphibia > Anura > Dendrobatidae > Phyllobates > Phyllobates terribilis. Next base: position 13,066,399 of record NW_027362775.1, on the reverse strand, counting down.
AGATCAAGGATGTTACCGATAGGATACCAAAGCTCATCAGTCCCAAGGATGTCCATCCATTTCTTCTGATACATGTTGGCACCAATGACACGGCAAAGAAGGACCTACCTACAATCTGCAAGGACTTTGAAGCATTGGGGAAGAAAGTAAAAGAACTGGATGCGCAGGTAGTTTTTTCTTCTATCCTTCCAGTAGACGGGCATGGCGTCAGGAGATGGAACAGGATCCTTGATGTGAACAGCTGGCTGAGACGATGGTGCAGACAACAAGGATTTGGATTCCTGGACCACGGTGTGAATTACCTCTATGATGGACTCCTTGCCAGAGACGGACTACACCTCAACAAACCCGGGAAACACACATTCGCCAGGAGACTCGCAACACTCATCAGGAGGGCGTTAAACTAGAAGAAGAGGGGATGGGAAGAAAAACGCCGGACACGAACATGCAACCAGAGGACATACTAATGAAAGATATGAAGTGCGACAAAGAAGGTCCAAGACAAGATACTTGGAAGGAAGGTAAGAAAATTTCTAATACAATCCACAGGGAGAAGATTGGAACAAAACAAAATCGTGTAAACTGCGTGCTAGCAAATGCCAGGAGCCTGACAAACAAGATGGATGAACTGGAAGCAGAAATATCTACAGGTAACTATGACATAGTGGGAATAACCGAGACATGGTTGGATGAAAGCTATGACTGGGCAGTTAACTTACAGGGTTACAGTCTGTTTAGAAGGGATCGAAGAAATCGGAAAGGGGGTGGAGTCTGTCTATATGTAAAGACGTGTCTAAAGCCTACAATACGGGAGGATGTATGGAAGGGAAATGAGGAGGTCGAGTCCTTATGGGTGGAGATATATGGGGCAAAAAACAATAATAAAATTATCATAGGAGTCTGTTATAAACCACCAAATATAGCAGAAGCCACGGAAAGTCTATTAATGAGACAAATAGACGAAGTAGCAAAAAATAACGAGGTGATTATTATGGGGGACTTCAACTACCCCGATATAGACTGGGAAACCGAAAGCTGTAGATCTCAGAAAGGAAACAGGTTTCTGTCAATTATCAAAGACAATTATTTGTCACAACTTGTGCAGGAACCAACTAGAGGGACGGCCCTTTTAGACTTAATATTAACTAACAGGCCAGACAGAATAACTGAGGTGCAGGTTGGGGGGCACCTGGGAAATAGTGACCACAACATTATACAATTCCACATGTGCTTCAGTAGGGTGCCCAGCAAGGGAGTCACAAAAACACTGAACTTCAGGAGGGCAAAGTTTGATCAGCTAAGAGATGCCCTTCACCTTATAGACTGGGATAGTATCTTCAGTAATAGGAGCACGGATAGAAAATGGGAAATTTTCAAAACAGTCCTACATAGTCACTGTAGAAGGTACATACCTTATGGGAATAAAAGGGCTAGGAATAGGAGGAAGCCAATGTGGCTAAATAAGGAAGTCAAGAGGGCAATGAAAAACAAAAAAAGGGCTTTCGGTAAACTTAAACAAGAAGGCAGCGAGGAAGCGCTAATAACTTATAGGGAAAAAAACAAAATCTGTAAGAAACAAATAAGAATAGCAAAAGAGGAGACAGAGAGACTAATTGCCAAAGAAAGTAAAACGAATCCCAAACTGTTCTTTAACTATATAAACAGTAAAAGGATTAAAACTGATGGAGTTGGCCCATTGAAAAATAACCTGGGTAAAATCATAGAGGGCGATGAGGGTAAAGCAAACCTACTCAATAGCTTCTTCTCCACTGTTTTCACAAAAGAAAACAATTTATCGGAGGAAATGCAAAGTAATAAAGTAAACCCTCCGCTAAATATCACCCACCTAACCCAGGAGGAAGTTCAGAAACGCCTAAATAATATCAAAATAGACAAGTCACCAGGCCCAGATGGCATACACCCCCGGGTACTAAAAGAATTAAGTAATGTGATAGACAGACCGCTGTATCTTATATTCAAGCACTCTTTATGGACAGGGACTGCCCCACTAGACTGGCGCCAAGCAAATGTGGTACCAATATTCAAAAAGGGGTCTAAAAGTGACCCTGGGAACTATAGACCAGTCAGCTTAACGTCTGTTGTGGGTAAATTGTTTGAAGGATTTCTTAGAGATGCTATTGTAGAATATCTTAATGATAATAACTGTCTAACTCCATATCAACATGGATTCATGAGAGATCGCTCCTGCCAAACAAACGTGATTGCCTTCTACGAGGAGGTGAGCTCACAGCTGGACCGGGGAGAGTCAGTGGATGTTGTATACCTTGACTTCTCCAAAGCGTTTGATACCGTGCCACACAAAAGGTTGGTATATAAAATGAGAATGCTTGGTCTGGGGGATAATGTGTGTAAGTGGGTAAATAGCTGGCTGAGTGATAGAAAGCAGAGGGTGGTTATCAATGGAGTAAGCTCAGGGTGTGTCAGGGTTACTAGCGGGGTGCCTCAAGGATCTGTCTTGGGCCCTATATTATTTAATATATTTATTAATGATCTAGTGGAAGGGTTGCATAGTAAAATAGCAATATTTGCAGATGATACTAAACTTTGTAAAGTAGTTAACACAGATGAGGATAGGGCACAGCTACAGGAGGATTTAGATAAATTGGGGAGTTGGGCCAAAAAATGGCAAATGGGGTTCAATGCCGATAAATGTAAAGTCATGCACATGGGAAAGAAAAACAGCAGTCACCCATACATATTAAATGGGAAACCGTTGGGGAAATCTGACATGGAGAAGGACCTGGGTGTCTTGGTTAATAGCAAATTAAATTGGAGTGCCCAGTGTCAGGCAGCAGCTGCGAAGGCAAATAGAGTCATGGCATGCATCAGAAGAGGAATAGGGGCATATGATGAGAACATTGTTCTTCCTCTATATAAAGCGCTGGTAAGGCCGCACTTAGAATATTGTGCACAGTTCTGGGCTCCGGTGCTCAGGAAAGACATATTGGAGCTAGAGAGGGTACAAAGGAGGGCGACTAAGGTAATAAAGGGAATGGAGGGACTAGAATACCCAGAGAGGTTGTCAAAATTAGGCCTATTTACGTTGGAAAAGAGAAGGCTTAGGGGAGACCTCATAAACATGTATAAATACATCAGGGGGCAGTACAGAGATCTCTCCCATGACCTGTTTATACCAAGGATGGTGACAAAGACGAGGGGGCACACTATGCGTCTGGAGGAAAAGAGGTTCCTGCACCAGCATAGAAGGGGATTCTTTACGGTCAGAGCCGTGAGACTCTGGAACTCTCTGGGAGAGGAAGTGGTGATGTCCAACTCACTTAATGAGTTCAAGAGAGGCCTGGATGCCTTTCTTGAGAACAATAAAATTACATCTTATGCTTAGTGATAGTTAATTAATCCAGATTGGTGTCGGGAAGTGAATTTTTTCCTCAATGATGTCAATTGGCATATACCGCATGTTTTTTTTTTTTTGTTTTGTTTTGGTTTTTTTTGCGTTCCCCTGGAATCAACGCTGCGGAATAGCTGCAGTGTACAAGAAATAGGCTGAACTGGATGGACGCTTGTCTTTTTTCGGCCTTATAAACTATGTAACTATGTAACTATGTAACTATGTAATATTTTGGATTTTTGAAAATTTCACTTTTTTGTGAAAATATCCACTAAATGAGGGAATAATATGTGTGAGGGTACCCCAGGAGAGTTCCAAATGTGTGTGGGTAGTATATATATCAGACGGGGGGTAAAATTGAAAAAAGTTTAAAACATTTTTTTTTTGGACTTAGTCATTTTTCCGGCGTTTATCAAACTTTCAGATAGGGGAAATGTCAGTGAGCGTTCCGATTTCAGTTCCAGAGCGATTCGCCCAATGAGTCCTTGATATTTCGTCGTTTTCAGCCAATTTTCTGGATTTTTGAAAATTTCACTTGTTTGTGAAAATATCCACTAAATGAGGGAATAATATGTGTGAGGGTACCCCAGGAGAGTCCCAAATGTGCGTGGGTAGAATATATGTCCCACAGGGTTAAAATTGAAAAAAGTTTAAAAAATTTTTTTTTTGGATTTAGTCATTTTCCGGCGTTTATCAGACTTTCAGATAGGGAGTGAGCTAGGGAGTGAGCGTTCCGATTTCAGTTCCAGAGCGATTCGCCCAATGAGTCCTTGATATTTCGTCGTTTTCAGCCAATTTTCTGGATTTTTGAAAATTTCACTTGTTTGTGAAAATATCCACTAAATGAGGGAATAATATGTGTGAGGGTACCCCAGGAGAGTTCCAAATGTGCGTGGGTAGAATATATGTCCCACAGGGTTAAAATTGAAAAAAGTTTAAAAAATTTTTTTTTTGGATTTAGTCATTTTCCGGCGTTTATCAGACTTTCAGATAGGGAGTGAGCTAGGGAGTGAGCGTTCTGATTTCAGTTCCAGAGCGATTCGCCCAATGAGTCCTTGATATTTCGTCGTTGTCAGGCAAGTTTCTGAATTTTTGAAAATTTCACTTTTTTGTGAAAATATCCACTAAATGAGGGAATAACATGTGTGAGGTTACCCCAGGAGAGTTCCAAATGTGTGTGGGTAGAATAAATATCCCACGGGGGTAAAATTGAAAAAAGTTGAAAACATTTTTTCTTGGACTTAGTCATTTTTGAGGCGTTTATCAGACTTTCAGATAGGGGAAATATCAGTGAGCGTTCCGATTTCAGTTCCAGAGCGATTCGCCCAATGAGTCCTTGTTATTTAGTCGTTTTCAGCCAATTTTCAGAATTTTTGAAAATTTCGCTTTTTTGTGAAAATATCCACTAAATGAGGGAATAATCTATGTGAGGGTACCCCAGGAGTGTTCCAAATGTGTGTGGGTAGAATATATATCCCATGAGGGTAAAATTGAAAAAAGTTGAAAATTTTTTTTGGGGGGATTTAGTCATTTTTCTGCCATTTATCAGACTTTCAGATAGGGGAAATGTCAGTGAGCATTCCGATTTCAGTTCCAGAGCTATTCGCCCAATGAGCCCATGATATTTAGTCGTTTTCAGCCAATTTTCTGGATTTTTGAAATTTTCACTTTTTTGTGAAAATATCCACTAAATGAGGGAATAATATGTGTGAGGGTACCCCAGGAGTGTTCCAAATGTGTGTGGATAGAATATATATCCCACGGGGGTAAAATTGAAAAAAGTTGAAACATTTTTTGTGGGGGATTTAGTCATTTTTCTGGCATTTATCAGACTTTCACACAGGGGAAATGTCAGTGAGCATTCCGATTTCAGTTCCAGAGCTATTCGCCCAATGAGCCCATGATATTTAGTCGTTTTCAGCCAATTTTCTGGATTTTTGAAATTTTCACTTTTTTGTGAAAATATCCACTAAATGAGGGAATAATATGTGTGAGGGTACCCCAGGAGTGTTCCAAATGTGTGTGGGTAGAATATATACCCCACACGGTTAAAATTGAAAAAATTTGAAAATTTTTTTTTTTTTGTACTTGTCATTTTTCCGGCGTTTATCAGACTTTCAGATAGCGGAAATGTCAGTGAGCGTTCCGATTTCATTTCCAGAGCGATTCGCCCAATGAGTCCTTGATATTTAGTCGTTTTCAGCCAATTTTCTGGATTTTTGAAAATTTCACTTTTTTGTGAAAATATCCACTAAATGAGGGAATAATATGTGTGAGGGTACCCCAGGAGAGTTCCAAATGTGTGTGGGTAGAATATATATCCCGCATGGTTGAAATTGAAAAAAGTTGAAAAAAGAATATTTTTGTACTTAGCCATATTTCCGGCTTTTATCAGACTTTCAGATAGGGGAAATGTCAGTGAGCATTCCGATTTCAGTTCCAGAGCGATTCGCCCAATGAGTCTTTGATATTTAGTCGTTTTCAGCCAATTTTCTGGATTTTTGAAAATTTCACTTTTTTGTGAAAATATCCACTAAATGAGGGAATAATATGTGTGAGGGTATCCCAAGAGAGTTACAAATGTGTTTGGGTAGAATATATATCCCACGGGGGTAAAATTGAAAAAAGTTGAAAACATTTTTTTTTTGGACTTAGTCATTTTTCAGACGTTTATCAGACTTTCAGATAGCGGAAATGTCAGTGAGCGTTCCGATTTCAGTTCCAGAACGATTCGCCCAATGAGTCCTTGATATTTAGTCGTTTTCAGCCAATTTTCAGAATTTTTGAAAATTTCACTTTTTTGTGAAAATATCCACGAAATGAGGGAATAATATGTGTGAGGGTACCCCAGGAGAGTTCCAAATGTGTGTGGGTAGAATATATATCCCACGGGGGTAAAATTGAAAAAAGTTGAAAACATTTTTTTTTTGGACTTAGTCATTTTTCAGACGTTTATCAGACTTTCAGATAGCGGAAATGTCAGTGAGCGTTCCGATTTCAGTTCCAGAACGATTCGCCCAATGAGTCCTTGATATTTAGTCGTTTTCAGCCAATTTTCAGAATTTTTGAAAATTTCACTTTTTTGTGAAAATATCCACTAAATGAGGGAATAATATGTGTGAGGGTACCCCAGGAGAGTTCCAAATGTGTGTGGGTAGAATATATATCCCACAGGGTTAAAATTGAAAAAAGTTAAAAAAAATTTTTTTTTTGTACTTAGTCGTTTTTCCGGTGTTTATCAGACTTTCAGACAGGGGAAATGTCAGTGAGCATTCCGATTTCAGTTCCAGAGCGATTCGCCCAATGAGCCCATGATATTTAGTCGTTTTCAGCCAATTTTCTGGATTTTTGAAATTTTCACTTTTTTGTGAAAATATCCACTAAAAGACGGAATAATATGCGTGAGGGTTCCCCAGGAGTGTTCCAAATGTGTGTGGATAGAATATATATCCCACGGGGGTAAAATTGAAAAAAGTTGAAAAGATTTTTTGGGGGGATTTAGTCATTTTTCTGGCATTTATCAGACTTTCAGATAGGGGAAATGTCAGTGAGCATTCCGTTTTCAGTTCCAGAGCGATGCGCCCAATGAGTCCTTGATATTTAGTCGTTTTCAAGCCAATTTTCTGGATTTTTGAAAATTTCACTTTTTTGTGAAAATATCCACTAAATGAGGGAATAATATGTGTGAGGGTACCCCAGGAGAGTTCCAAATGTGTGTGGGTAGAATATATATCCTACGGAGGTAAAATTGAAAAAAGTTGAAAAATTATTTTTTTTTTACTTAGTCATTTTACCGCCGTTTATCAGACTTTCAGATAGGGGAAATGTCAGTGAGCATTCCGATTTCAGTTCCAGAGCGATTCGCCCAATGAGTCCTTGATATTTAGTCGTTTTCAGCCAATTTTCTGGATTTTTGAAAATTTCACTTTTTTGTGAAAATATCCACTAAATGAGGGAATAATGTGTGAGGGTATCCCAAGAGAGTTCCAAATGTGTGTGGGTAGAATATATATCCCACGGGGGTAAAATTGAAAAAAGTTGAAAATTTTTTTGGGGGGATTTAGTCATTTTTACGGCGTTTATCAGACTTTCAGATAGGGGAAATGTCAGTGAGCATTCCGATTTCAGTTCTAGAGCGATTCGCCCAATGAGTCCTTGATATTTTGTCGTTTTTAGTCAATTTTCTGGATTTTTGAAAACTTCACTTTTTTGTGAAAATATCCACTAAATGAGGGAATAATATGTGTGAGGTTACCCCAGGAGAGTTCCAAATGTGTGTGGGTAGAATATATATCCCACAGGGGTAAAATTGAAAAAAGTTTAAAACATTATTTTTTTGGACTTAGTCATTTTTCCGGCGTTTATCAGACTTTCAGATAGCAGAAATGTCAGTGAGTGTTCCGATTTCATTTCCAGAGCGATTCGCCCAATGAGTCCTTGATATTTTGTCGTTTTCAGCCAATTTTTGGATTTTTGAAAATTTCACTTTTTTTGTGAAAATATCCACTAAATGAGGGAATAATATGTGTGAGGGTACCCCAGGAGAGTTCCAAATGTGTGTGGGTAGAATATATATCCCACATGTTTGAAATTGAAAAAAGTTGAAAAAAAAAATATTTTTGTACTTAGTCATATTTCCGGCTTTTATCAGACTTTCAGATAGGGGAAATATCAGTGAGCGGTCCGATTTCAGTTCCAGAGCGATTCGCCCAATGAGTCCTTGATATTTAGTCGTTTTCAGCCAATCTTCAGAATTTTTGAAAATTTCACTTTTTTGTGAAAATATCCACTAAATGAGGGAATAATATGTGTGAGGGTACCCCAGGAGAATTACAAATGTGTGTGGGTAGAATATATATCCCACGGGGGTAAAATTGAAAAAAGTTGAAAACTTTTTTTTCTTGGACTTAGTCATTTTTCCGGCGTTTTATCAGACTTTCAGATAGGGGAAATGTCAGTGAGCGTTCCGATTTCAGTTTCAGAACGATTCGCCCAATGAGTCCTTGATATTTAGTCGTTTCCAGCCAATTTTCAGAATTTTTGAAAATTTTACTTTTTTGTGAAAATATCCACTAAATGAGGGAATAATATGTGTGAGGGTACCCCAGGAGAGTTCCCAATGTGTGTGGGTAGAATATATATCCCACAGGTTTAAAATTGAAAAAAGTTTAAAAAAATGTTTTTTTTGTACTTAGTCATTTTTCCGGCGTTTATCAGACATTCAGATAGGGGAAATGTCAGTGAGCGTTCCGATTTCAGTTCCAGATCGATTCGCCGGATGAGTCCTTGATATTTAGTCGTTTTCAGCGAATTTTTTAGATTTTTGAAAATTTCACTTTTTTGTGAAAATATCCACTAAATGAGGGAATAATATGTGTGAGGGTACCCCAGGAGAGTTCCAAATGTGTGTGGGTAGAATATATATCCCACATGGTTGAAATTGAAAAAAGTTGAAAAAAAACCTATTTTTGTACTTAGTCATATTTCCGGCTTTTATCAGACTTTCAGATAGGGGAAATGTCAGGGAGCGTTCCGATTTCAGTTCTAGAGCGATTCGCCCAATGAGTCCTTGATATTTAGTCGTTTTCAGCCAATTTTCTGGATTTTTGAAAAATTCACTTTTTTGTGAAAATATCCACTAAATGAGGGAACAATATGTGTGAGGGTACCCCAGTAGAGTTCCAAATGTGTGTGGGTAGAATATATATCCCAAGGGGTAAAATTGAAAAAAGTTGAAAACTTTTTTATCTTGGACTTAGTCATTTTTCCAGCGTTTATCAGACTTTCAGATATAGGAAATGTCAGTGAGTGTTCCCATTTCAGTTCTAGAGCGATTCGCCCAACGAATCCTTGATATTTAGTCGTTTTCAGCCAATTTTCAGAATTTTTGAAAATTTCACTTTTTTGTGAAAATATCCACTAAATGAGGGAATAATATGTGTGAGGGTACCCGAGGAGATTCCAAATGTGTGTGGGTAGAATATATATCCCACATGGTTGAAATTGAAAAAAGTTTAAAAAAAATATATTTTTGTACTTAGTCATATTTCCGGCGTTTAGTAGACTTTCAGATACGGGAAATGTCAGTGAGCATTCCGATTTCAGTTCCAGAGCGATTCGCCCAATGAGTCCTTGATATTTAGTAGTTTTCAGCCAATTTTCTAGATTTTTGAAAATTTCACTTTTTTGTGAAAATATCCACTAAATGAGGGAATAATATGTGTGAGGGTATCCCAGGAGAGTTCCAACTGTGTGTGGGTAGAATATATATCCCACAGGGGTAAAATTGAAAAAAGTTGAAACATTTTTTGGGGGGGATTTAGTCATTTTTCTGGCATTTATCAGACTTTCAGATAGGGCAAATGTCAGTGATCGTTCTGATTTCAGTTCCAGAGCGATTCGCCCAATGAGTCCTTGATATTTAGTTGTTTTCAGCCAATTTTCTGGATTTTTGAAAATTTCACTTTTTTGTGAAAATATCCACTAAATGAGGGAATAATGTGTGTGTGAGGGTACCCCAGGAGAGTTCCAAATATGTGTGGGTAGAACATATATCCCACGGGGGTAAAATTGAAAAAAGTTGAAAACTTTTTTTTCTTGGACTTAGTCATTTTTCCGGCGTTTATCTGACTTTCAGATAGGGGAAATGTCAGTGAGTGTTCCGTTTTCAGTTCCAGAGCGATGCGCCCAATGAGTCCTTGATATTTAGTCGTTTTCAAGCCAATTTTCTGGATTTTTGAAAATTTCACTTTTTTGTGAAAATATCCACTAAATGAGGGAATAATATGTGTGAGGGTACCCCAGGAGAGTTCCAAATGTGTGTGGGTAGAATATATATCCCACAGGGTTAAAATTGAAAAAAGTTAAAAAAAAAATTTTTTTTGTACTTAGTCGTTTTTCCGGTGTTTATCAGACTTTCAGACAGGGGAAATGTCAGTGAGCATTCCGATTTCAGTTCCAGAGCGATTCGCCCAATGAGCCCATGATATTTAGTCATTTTCAGCCAATTTTCTGGATTTTTGAAATTTTCACTTTTTTGTGAAAATATCCTCTAAAAGACGGAATAATATGCGTGAGGGTTCCCCAGGAGTGTTCCAAATGTGTGTGGATAGAATATATATCCCACGGGGGTAAAATTGAAAAAAGTTGAAAAGATTTTTTGAGGGGATTTAGTCATTTTTCTGGCATTTATCAGACTTTCAGATAGGGGAAATGTCAGTGAGCATTCCGTTTTCAGTTCCAGAGCGATGCGCCCAATGAGTCCTTGATATTTAGTCGTTTTCAAGCCAATTTTCTGGATTTTTGAAAATTTCACTTTTTTGTGAAAATATCCACTAAATGAGGGAATAATATGTGTGAGGGTACCCCAGGAGTGTTCCAAATGTATGTGGATAGAATATATATCCCACGGGGGTAAAATTGAAAAAAGTTGAAACATTTTTTGGGGGGGATTTAGTCATTTTTCTGGCATTTATCAGACTTTCAGATAGGGGAAATGTCAGTGAGTATTCCGTTTTCAGTTCCAGAGCGATGCGCCCAATGAGTACTTGATATTTAGTCGTTTTCAGCCAATTTTCTGTTTTTATGAAAATTTCACTTTTTTGTGAAAATATCCACTAAATGAGGGAATAATATGTGTAAGGGTACCCCAGGAGAGTTCCAAATGTGTGTGGGTAGAATATATATCCCACAGGGTTAAAATTGAAAAAATTTGAAAATTTTTTTTTTTTTGTACCTGTCATTTTTCCGGCGTTTATCAGACTTTCAGATAGCGGAAATGTCAGTGAGCGTTCCGATTTCATTTCCAGAGCGATTCGCCCAATGAGTCCTTGATAATTAGTCTTTTTCAGCCAATTTTCTAGATTTTTGAAAATTTCACTTTTTTGTGAAAATATCCACTAAATGAGGGAATAATATGTGTGAGGGTACCCCAGGAGAGTTCCAAATGTGTGTGGGTAGAATATATATCCTACGGGGGTAAAATTGAAAAAAGTTGAAAAAAATTTTTTTTTTGACTTAGTCATTTTACCGCCGTTTATCAGACTTTCAGATAGGGGAAATGTCAGTGAGCATTCCGATTTCAGTTCCAGAGCGATTCGCCCAATGAGTCCTTGATATTTAGTCGTTTTCAGCCAATTTTCTGGATTTTTGAAAATTTCACTTTTTTGTGAAAATATCCACTAAATGAGGGAATAATATGTGTGAGGGTACCCCAGGAGAGTTCCAAATGTGTGTGGGTAGAATATATATCCCACAGGGGTAAAATTGAAAAAAGTTTAAAACATTATTTTTTTGGACTTAGTCATTTTTCCGGCGTTTATCAGACTTTCAGATAGCAGAAATGTCAGTGAGCGTTCCGATTTCATTTCCAGAGCGATTCGCCCAATGAGTCCTTGATATTTTGTCGTTTTCAGCCAATTTTTGGATTTTTGAAAATTTCACTTTTTTTGTGAAAATATCCACTAAATGAGGGAATAATATGTGTGAGGGTACCCCAGGAGAGTTCCAAATGTGTGTGGGTAGAATATATATCCCACAGGGTTAAAATTGAAAAAATTTGAAAATTTTTTTTTTTTTGTACCTGTCATTTTTCCGGCGTTTATCAGACTTTCAGATAGCGGAAATGTCAGTGAGCGTTCCGATTTCATTTCCATAGCGATTCGCCCAATGAGTCCTTGATATTTAGTCGTTTTCAGCCAATTTTCTGGATTTTTGAAAATTTCACTTTTTTGTGAAAATATCCACTAAATGAGGGAATAATATGTGTGAGGGTACCCCAGGAGAGTTCCAAATGTGTGTGGGTAGAATATATATCCTACGGAGGTAAAATTGAAAAAAGTTGAAAAATTATTTTTTTTTTACTTAGTCATTTTACCGCCGTTTATCAGACTTTCAGATAGGGGAAATGTCAGTGAGCATTCCGATTTCAGTTCCAGAGCGATTCGCCCAATGAGTCCTTGATATTTAGTCGTTTTCAGCCAATTTTCTGGATTTTTGAAAATTTCACTTTTTTGTGAAAATATCCACTAAATGAGGGAATAATATGTGTGAGGGTATCCCAAGAGAGTTCCAAATGTGTGTGGGTAGAATATATATCCCACGGGGGTAAAATTGAAAAAAGTTGAAAATTTTTTGGGGGGGATTTAGTCATTTTTACGGCGTTTATCAGACTTTCAGATAGGGGAAATGTCAGTGAGCGTTCCGATTTCAGTTCTAGAGCGATTTGCCCAATGAGTCCTTGATATTTTGTCGTTTTTAGTCAATTTTCTGGATTTTTGAAAACTTCACTTTTTTGTGAAAATATCCACTAAATGAGATAATAATATGTGTGAGGTTACCCCAGGAGAGTTCCAAATGTGTGTGGGTAGAATATATATCCCACAGGGGTAAAATTGAAAAAAGTTTAAAACATTATTTTTTTGGACTTAGTCATTTTTCCGGCGTTTATCAGACTTTCAGATAGCAGAAATGTCAGTGAGTGTTCCGATTTCATTTCCAGAGCGATTCGCCCAATGAGTCCTTGATATTTTGTCGTTTTCAGCCAATTTTTGGATTTTTGAAAATTTCACTTTTTTTGTGAAAATATCCACTAAATGAGGGAATAATATGTGTGAGGGTACCCCAGGAGAGTTCCAAATGTGTGTGGGTAGAATATATATCCCACATGTTTGAAATTGAAAAAAGTTGAAAAAAAAAATATTTTTGTACTTAGTCATATTTCCGGCTTTTATCAGACTTTCAGATAGGGGAAATGTCAGTGAGCGGTCCGATTTCAGTTCCAGAGCGATTCGCCCAATGAGTCCTTGATATTTAGTCGTTTTCAGCCAATCTTCAGAATTTTTGAAAATTTCACTTTTTTGTGAAAATATCCACTAAATGAGGGAATAATATGTGTGAGGGTACCCCAGGAGAATTACAAATGTGTGTGGGTAGAATATATATCCCACGGGGGTAAAATTGAAAAAAGTTGAAAACTTTTTTTTCTTGGACTTAGTCATTTTTCCGGCGTTTTATCAGACTTTCAGATAGGGGAAATGTCAGTGAGCGTTCCGATTTCAGTTTCAGAACGATTCGCCCAATGAGTCCTTGATATTTAGTCGTTTCCAGCCAATTTTCAGAATTTTTGAAAATTTTACTTTTTTGTGAAAATATCCACTAAATGAGGGAATAATATGTGTGAGGGTACCCCAGGAGAGTTCCCAATGTGTGTGGGTAGAATATATATCCCACAGGTTTAAAATTGAAAAAAGTTTAAAAAAATGTTTTTTTTGTACTTAGTCATTTTTCCGGCGTTTATCAGACATTCAGATAGGGGAAATGTCAGTGAGCATTCCGATTTCAGTTCCAGATCGATTCGCCGGATGAGTCCTTGATATTTAGTCGTTTTCAGCGAATTTTTTAGATTTTTGAAAATTTCACTTTTTTGTGAAAATATCCACTAAATGAGGGAATAATATGTGTGAGGGTACCCCAGGAGAGTTCCAAATGTGTGTGGGTAGAATATATATCCCACATGGTTGAAATTGAAAAAAGTTGAAAAAAAACCTATTTTTGTACTTAGTCATATTTCCGGCTTTTATCAGACTTTCAGATAGGGGAAATGTCAGGGAGCGTTCCGATTTCAGTTCTAGAGCGATTCGCCCAATGAGTCCTTGATATTTAGTCGTTTTCAGCCAATTTTCTGGATTTTTGAAAAATTCACTTTTTTGTGAAAATATCCACTAAATGAGGGAACAATATGTGTGAGGGTACCCCAGTAGAGTTCCAAATGTGTGTGGGTAGAATATATATCCCAAGGGGTAAAATTGAAAAAAGTTGAAAACTTTTTTATCTTGGACTTAGTCATTTTTCCAGCGTTTATCAGACTTTCAGATATAGGAAATGTCAGTGAGTGTTCCCATCTCAGTTCTAGAGCGATTCGCCCAACGAATCCTTGATATTTAGTCGTTTTCAGCCAATTTTCAGAATTTTTGAAAATTTCACTTTTTTGTGAAAATATCCACTAAATGAGGGAATAATATGTGTGAGGGTACCCGAGGAGATTCCAAATGTGTGTGGGTAGAATATATATCCCACATGGTTGAAATTGAAAAAAGTTTAAAAAAAATATATTTTTGTACTTAGTCATATTTCCGGCGTTTAGTAGACTTTCAGATACGGGAAATGTCAGTGAGCATTCCGATTTCAGTTCCAGAGCGATTCGCCCAATGAGTCCTTGATATTTAGTAGTTTTCAGCCAATTTTCTAGATTTTTGAAAATTTCACTTTTTTGTGAAAATATCCACTAAATGAGGGAATAATATGTGTGAGGGTATCCCAGGAGAGTTCCAACTGTGTGTGGGTAGAATATATATCCCACAGGGGTAAAATTGAAAAAAGTTGAAACATTTTTTGGGGGGGATTTAGTCATTTTTCTGGCATTTATCAGACTTTCAGATAGGGGAAATGTCACTGAGCGTTCTGATTTCAGTTCCAGAGCGATTCGCCCAATGAGTCCTTGATATTTAGTTGTTTTCAGCCAATTTTCTGGATTTTTGAAAATTTCACTTTTTTGTGAAAATATCCACTAAATGAGGGAATAATGTGTGTGTGAGGGTACCCCAGGAGAGTTCCAAATATGTGTGGGTAGAACATATATCCCACGGGGGTAAAATTGAAAAAAGTTGAAAACTTTTTTTTCTTGGACTTAGTCATTTTTCCGGCGTTTATCTGACTTTCAGATACGGGAAATGTCAGTGAGTGTTCCGATTTCAGTTCCAGAGCGATTCGCTCAATGAGTCCTTGATATTTAGTTGTTTTCAGCCAATTTTCTGGATTTTTGAAAATTTCACTTTTTTGTGAAAATATCCACTAAATGAGGGAATAATATGTGTGAGGGTACCCCAGGAGAGTTCCAAATGTGTGTGGGTAGAATATATATCCCACGGGGGTAAAATTGAAAAAAGTTGCAAAAATTATTTTTTTTGACTTAGTCATTTTTACGGCGTTTATCAGACTTTCAGATAGGGGAAATGTTAGTGAGTGTTCCGATTTCAGTTCCAGAGCGATTCGTCCAATGAGTCCTTGATATTTAGTCGTTTTCAGCTAATTTTCTGGATTTTTGAAAATTTCACTTTTTTGTGAAAATATCCACTAAATGAGGGAATAATATGTGTGAGGGTACCCCAGGAGACTTCCAAATGTGTGTGGGTAGAATATATATCCCATAGGTTTAAAATTGAAAAAAGTTTAAAAAAATTTTTTTTTTCTACTTAGTAATTTTTCCGGCGTTTATCAGACATTCAGATAGGGGAAATGTCAGTGAGCGTTCCGATTTCAGTTCCAGATCGATTCGCCGGATGAGTCCATGATATTTCGTCGTTTTCAGGCAATTTTCTGAATTTTTGAAAATTTCACTTTTTTGTGAAAATATCCACTAAATGAGGGAATAATATGTGTGAGGGTACCCCAGGAGAGTTACAAATGTGTGTGGGTAGAATATATATCCCACATGTTTGAAATTGAAAAAAGTTGAAAAAAAAAATATGTTTGTACTTAGTCATATTTCCGGCGTTTATCAGACTTTCAGATAGGGGAAATGTCAGTGAGCGTTCCGATTTCAGTTCCAGAGCGATTCGCCCAATGAGTCCGTGATATTTAGTTGTTTTCAGCCAATTTTCTGGATTTTTGAAAATTTCACTTTTTTGTGAAAATATCCACTAAATGAGGGAATAATGTGTGTGTGAGGGTACCCCAGGAGAGTTCCAAATATGTGTGGGTAGAACATATATCCCACGGGGGTAAAATTGAAAAAAGTTGAAAACTTTTTTTTCTTGGACTTAGTCATTTTTCCGGCGTTTATCAGACTTTCAGATAGGGGAAATGTCAGTGAGCGTTCTGATTTCAGTTCCAGAGCGATTCGCCCAATGAGTCCTTGATATTTCGTAGTTTTCAGCCAATTTTCTGGATTTTTGAAAATTTCACTTTTTAGTGAAAATATCCACTAAATGAGGGAATAATATGTGTGAGGGTATCCCAGGAGAGTTCCAAATGTGTGTGGGTAGAATATATATCCCACAGGGGTAAAATTGAAAAAAGTTGAAAACATTTTTTGGGGGATTTAGTCATTTTTCCGGCGTTTATCTGACTTTCAGATACGGGAAATGTCAGTGAGTGTTCCGATTTCAGTTCCAGAGCGATTCGCTCAATGAGTCCTTGATATTTAGTTGTTTTCAGCCAATTTTCTGGATTTTTGAAAATGTCACTTTTTTGTGAAAATATCCACTAAATGAGGGAATAATATGTGTGAGGGTACCCCAGGAGAGTTCCAAATGTGTGTGGGTAGAATATATATCCCACAGGTTTAAAATTGAAAAAAGTTTTAAAAAATTTTTTTTTTCTACTTAGTCATTTTTCCGGCGTTTATCAGACATTCAGATAGGGGAAATGTCAGTGAGCGTTCCGATTTCAGTTCCAGAGCGATTCGCCCAATGAGTCCTTGATATTTCGTCATTTTCAGCCTATTTTCTGTATTGTTGACAATTTCACTTTTTTGTGAAAATATCCACTAAATGAGGGAATAATATGTGTGAGGGTACCCCAGGAGAGTTCCAAATGTGTGTGGGTAGAATATATATACCACATGTTTGAAATTGAAAAAAGTTGAAAAAAAAAATATGTTTGTACTTAGTCATATTTCCGGCGTTTATCACACTTTCAGATAGGGGAAATGTCAGTGAGCGTTCCGATTTCAGTTCCAGAGCGATTCGCCCAGTAGTTTTCAGCCAATTTTCTGGATTTTTGAAAATTTCACTTTTTTGTGAAAATATCCACTAAATGAGGGAATAATATGTGTGAGCGTACCAAGGAGAGTTCCAAATGTGTGTGGGTAGAATATATATCCCACATGGTTGAAATTGAAAAAAGTTGAAAAAAAAAAAATTTTTGTACTTAGTCATATTTCCGGCGTTTATCAGACTTTCAAATAGGGGAAATGTCAGTGAGCATTCCGATTTCAGTTCCAGAGCGATTCGCCCAATGAGTCCTTGATATTTAGTCGTTTTCAGGCAATTTTCTGGATTTTTGAAAATTTCACTTTTTTGTGAAAATATCCACTAAATGAGGGAATAATATGTGTGAGGGGATCCCAGGAGAGTTCCAAATGTGTGTGGGTAGAATATATATCCCACGGGGGTAAAATTGAAAAAAGTTGAAAAAAAATTTTTTTTTGACTTAGTCATTTTACCGGCGTTTATCAGACTTTCAGATAGGGGAAATGTCAGTGAGCGTTCCGATTTCAGTTCCAGAGCAATTTGCAAAATGAGTCCTTGATATTTCGTAGTTTTCGGCCAATTTTCTGGATTTTTGAAAATTTCACTTTTTTGTGAAAATATCCACTAAATGAGGGAATAATATGTGTGAGGGTATCCCAGGAGAGTTCCAAATGTGTGTGGGTAGAATATATATCCCACAGGGGTAAAATTGAAAAAAGTTGAAAACATTTTTTGGGGGATTTAGTCATTTTTCCGGCGTTTATCTGACTTTCAGATACGGGAAATGTCAGTGAGTGTTCCGATTTCAGTTCCAGAGCGATTCGCTCAATGAGTCCTTGATATTTAGTTGTTTTCAGCCAATTTTCTGGATTTTTGAAAATTTCACTTTTTTGTGAAAATATCCACTAAATGAGGGAATAATATGTGTGAGGGTACCCCAGGAGAGTTACAAATGTGTGTGGGTAGAATATATATCCCACGGGGGTAAAATTGAAAAAAGTTGCAAAAATTTTTTTTTTTGACATAGTCATTTTTACGGCGTTTATCAGACTTTCAGATAGGGGAAATGTCAGTGAGTGTTCCGATTTCAGTTCCAGAGCGATTCGCCCAATGAGTCCTTGATATTTAGTCGTTTTCAGGCAATTTTCTGGATTTTTGAAAATTTCACTTTTTTGTGAAAATATCCACTAAATGAGGGAATAATATGTGTGAGGGTTTCCCAGGAGAGTTCCAAATGTGTGTGGGTAGAATATATATCCCACGGGGTAAAATTGAAAAAAGTTGAAAAAAATTTTTTTTTGGACTTAGTCATTTTTCCGACGTTTATCAGACTTTCAGATAGCAGAAAAGTCAGAGAGCATTCCGATTTCAGTTCCAGAACGATTCGGCCAATGAGTCCTTGATATTTAGTCGTTTCCAGGCAATTTTCTGGATTTTTGAAAATTTCACTTTTTTGTGAAAATATCCACTAAATGAGGGAATAATATGTGTGAGGGTACCCCAGGAGAGTTCCAAATGTGTGTGGGTAGAATATATATCCCACATGGTTGAAATTGAAAAAAGTTGAAAAAAAAAATATTTTTGTACTTAGTCATATTTCCAGCTTTTATCAGACTTTCAGATAGGGGAAATGTCAGTGAGCGTTCCGATTTCAGTTCCAGAGCGATTCGCCGGATGGGTCCTTGATATTTTGTCGTTTTCAGCCAATTTTCTGGATTTTTGAAAATTTCACTTTTTTTGTGAAAATATCCACTAAATGAGGGAACAATATGTGTGAGGGTACCCCAGGAGAGTTCCAAATGTGTGTGGGTAGAATATATATCCCACGGGGGTAAAATTGAAAAAAGTTGAAAACTTTTTTTTCTTGGACTTAGTCATTTTTCCGGCGTTTATCAGACTTTCAGATAGGGGAAATGTCAGTGAGTGTTCCGATTTCAGTTCCAGAGCGATTCGCCCAATGAGTCCTTGATAGTTAGTCGTTTTCAGCCAATTTTCTGGATTTTTGAAAATTTCACTTATTGGGGAAAATATCCACTAAATGAGGGAATAATATGTGTGAGGGTATCCCAGGAGAGTTCCAAATGTGTGTGGGTAGAATATATATCCCACGGGGGTAAAATTGAAAAAAGTTGAAAAAATTTTTGGGGGGATTTAGTCATTTTTCCGGAGTTTATCAGACTTTCAGATAGGGTAAATGTCAGTGAGCGTTCCAATTTCAGTTCCAGAGCGATTCGCTCAATGAGTCCTTGATATCTAGTCGTTTTCAGCCAATTTTCTGAATTTTTGAAAATTTCACTTTTTTGTGAAAATATCCACTAAATGAGGGAATAATATGTGTGAGGGTATCCCAGGAGAGTTCCAAATGTGTGTGGGTAGAATATATATCCCACAGGGGTAAAATTGAAAAAAGTTGAAAACATTTTTTGGGGGATTTAGTCATTTTTCCGGCGTTTATCTGACTTTCAGATACGGGAAATGTCAGTGAGTGTTCCGATTTCAGTTCCAGAGCGATTCGCTCAATGAGTCCTTGATATTTAGTTGTTTTCAGCCAATTTTCTGGATTTTTGAAAATGTCACTTTTTTGTGAAAATATCCACTAAATGAGGGAATAATATGTGTGAGGGTACCCCAGGAGAGTTCCAAATGTGTGTGGGTAGAATATATATCCCACAGGTTTAAAATTGAACAAAGTTTAAAAAAATTTTTTTTTTCTACTTAGTCATTTTTCCGGCGTTTATCAGACATTCAGATAGGGGAAATGTCAGTGAGCGTTCCGATTTCAGTTCCAGAGCGATTCGCCCAATGAGTCCTTGATATTTCGTCATTTTCAGCCTATTTTCTGTATTGTTGACAATTTCACTTTTTTGTGAAAATATCCACTAAATGAGGGAATAATATGTGTGAGGGTACCCCAGGAGAGTTCCAAATGTGTGTGGGTAGAATATATATACCACATGTTTGAAATTGAAAAAAGTTGAAAAAAAAAATATGTTTGTACTTAGTCATTTTTCCGGCGTTTATCAGACTTTCAGATAGGGGAAATGTCAGTGAGCGTTCCGATTTCAGTTCCAGAGCGATTCGCCCAGTAGTTTTCAGCCAATTTTCTGGATTTTTGAAAATTTCACTTTTTTGTGAAAATATCCACTAAATGAGGGAATAATATGTGTGAGCGTACCAAGGAGAGTTCCAAATGTGTGTGGGTAGAATATATATCCCACATGGTTGAAATTGAAAAAAGTTGAAAAAAAAAAAATTTTTGTACTTAGTCATATTTCCGGCGTTTATCAGACTTTCAAATAGGGGAAATGTCAGTGAGCATTCCGATTTCAGTTCCAGAGCGATTCGCCCAATGAGTCCTTGATATTTAGTCGTTTTCAGGCAATTTTCTGGATTTTTGAAAATTTCACTTTTTTGTGAAAATATCCACTAAATGAGGGAATAATATGTGTGAGGGTTTCCCAGGAGAGTTTCAAATGTGTGTGTGTAGAATATATATCCCACGGGGTAAAATTGAAAAAAGTTGAAAAAAATTTTTTTTTGGACTTAGTCATTTTTCCGACGTTTATCAGACTTTCAGATAGCAGAAAAGTCAGAGAGCGTTCCGATTTCAGTTCCATAACGATTCGGCCAATGAGTCCTTGATATTTAGTCGTTTCCAGGCAATTTTCTGGATTTTTGAAAATTTCACTTTTTTGTGAAAATATCCACTAAATGAGGGAATAATATGTGTGAGGGTACCCCAGGAGAGTTCCAAATGTGTGTGGGTAGAATATATATCCCACGGTGGTAAAATTGAAAAAAGTTGAAACATTTTTTTGGGGGATTTAGTCATTTTTCCGGCGTTTATCAGACTTTCAGATACGGGAAATGTCAGTGAGCGTTCCGATTTCAGTTCCAGAGCGATAAGCTCAATGAGTCCTTGATATTTAGTTGTTTTCAGCCAATTTTCTGGATTTTTGAAAATTTCACTTTTTTCTGAAAATATCCACTAAATGAGGGAATAATATGTGTGAGGGTACCCCAGGAGAGTTCCAAATGTGTGTGGGTAGAATATATATCCCACATGTTTGAAATTGAAAAAAGTTGAAAAAAAAAATATGTTTGTACTTAGTCATATTTCCGGCGTTTATCAGACTTTCAGATAGGGGAAATGTCAGTGAGCATTCCGATTTCAGTTCCAGAGCGATTCGCCCAATGAGTCCTTGATATTTAGTCGTTTTCAAGCAATTTTCTGGATTTTTGAAAATTTCACTTTTTTGTGAAAATATCCACTAAATGAGGGAATAATATGTGTGAGGGTTTCCCAGGAGAGTTCCAAATGTGTGTGGGTAGAATATATATCCCACGGGGGTAAAATTGAAAAAAGTTGAAAAAAATTTTTTTTTGGTCTTAGTCATTTTTCCGACGTTTATCAGACTTTCAGATAGCGGAAAAATTAGTGAGCGTTCCGATTTCAGTTCCAGAACGATTCGGCCAATGATTCCTTGATATTTAGTCGTTTTCAGGCAATTTTCTGGATTTTTGAAAATTTCACTTTTTTGTGAAAATATCCACTAAATGAGGAAATAATATGTGTGAGGGTTCCCCAGGAGAGTTCCAAATGTGTGTGGGTAGAATATATATCCCACGGGGGTAAAATTGAAAAAAGTTGAAAACTTTTTTTTCTTGGACTTAGTCATTTTTCCGGCGTTTATCAGACTTTCAGATAGGGGAAATGTCAGTGAGCATTCCGATTTCAGTTCCAGATCGATTCGCCGGATGAGTCCTTGATATTTCGTCGTTTTCAGGCAATTTTCTGAATTTTTGAAAATTTCACTTTTTTGTGAAAATATCCACTAAATGAGGGAATAATATGTGTGAGGGTACCCCAGAAGAGTTCCAAATGTGTGTGGGTAGAATATATATCCCACGGGGGTAAAATTGAAAAAAGTTGAAAAAATTTTTTTTTGGACTTGGTCATTTTTCCGCCGTTTATCAGACTTTCAGATTGGGGAAATGTCAGTGAGCGTTCCGATTTCAGTTCCAGAGTGATTCACCCAATGAGTTCTTGATATTTTGTCGTTTTCTGGCAATTTTCAGAATTTTTGAAAATTTCATTTTTTTGTGAAAATATCCACTAAATGAGGGAATAATTTGTGTGAGGGTACCCCAGGAGAGTTCCAAATGTGTGTGGGTAGAATATATATCCCACGGGGGTAAAATTGAAAAAAGTTGAAAAGATTTTTTGAGGGGATTTAGTCATTTTTCCGGCGTTTATCAGTCTTTCAGATAGGGGAAATGTCAGTGAGCGTTCCGATTTCAGTTCCAGAGCGATTCGCCCAATGAGTCCTAGATATTTAGTCGTTTTCAGCCAATTTTCTGGATTTTTGAAAATTTCACTTTTAGGTGAAAATATCCAATAAATGAGGGAATAATATGTGTAAGGGTACCCCAGGAGAGTTCCAAATGTGTGTGGGTAGAATATAATATATCCCACGGGGGTAAAATTGAAAAAAGTTGAAATATTTTTTTTTTTTGGATTTAGTCATTTTTCTGGCATTTATCAGACTTTCAGATAGGGGAAATGTCAGTGAGCGTTCCGATTTCAGTTCCAGAGCGATTCGCCGGATGGGTCCTTGATATTTCGTCGTTTACAGGCAATTTTCTGAGATTTTGAAAATTTCACTTTTTTGTGAAAATATCCACTAAATGAGGGAGTAATATGTGTGAGGGTACGCCAGGACAGTTCCAAATGTGTGTGGGTAGAATATATATCCCACGGGGGTAAAATTGAAAAAAGTAAAAAAATTTTTTTTTTGGACTTAGTCATTTTTCCGGCGTTTATCAGCCTTTCAGATAGGGGAAATGTCAGTGAGCATTCCGATTTCAGTTCCAGTGTGATTCGCCCCATGAGTCCTTGATATTTAGTCGTTTTGAGCCAATTTTCTGGATTTTTGAAAATTTCACTTTTTTGTGAAAATATCCACTAAATGAGGGAATAATATGTGTGAGGGTACCCCAGGAGAGTTCCAAATGTGTGTGGGTAGAATATATATCCCACGGGGGTAAAATTGAAAAAAGTTGAAAAAATTTTTTTTTTAGACATACTCATTTTTCCGGCAATTATCAGACTTTCAGATAGGGGAAATGTCAGGGAGCGTTCCGATTTCAGTTCCAGAGCGATTCGCCCAATGAGTCCTAGATATTTAGTCGTTTTCAGCCAATTTTCTGGATTTTTGAAAATTTCACTTTTAGGTGAAAATATCCACTAAATGAGGGAATAATATGTGTAAGGGTACCCCAGGAGAGTTCCAAATGTGTGTGGGTAGAATATAAAATATCCCACGGGGGTAAAATTGAAAATAGTTGAAAAAAATTTTTTTGGGGATTTCGTCAATTTTCCGGCGTTTATCAGACTTTCAGTTAGGGGAAATGTCAGTGAGCGTTCCGATTTCAGTTCCAGAGCATTTCGCCCAATGAGTCCTTGATATTTCGTCGTTTTCAGGCAATTTTCTGAATTTTTGAAAATTTCACTTATTTGTGAAAATATCCTCTAAATGAGGGAATAATATGTGTGAGGGTACCACAGGAGAGTTCAAAATGTGAGTGGGTAGAATTTATATCCCACGGGGGTAAAATTTAAAAAAGTTGAAAACATTTTTTTTTTGGACTTAGTCATTTTTCCGGCATTTATCAGACTTTCAGATAGGGGAAATGTCAGTGAGCGTTCCGATTTCAGTTCCAGAGCGATTCGCCCAATGAGTCCTTGATATTTAGTCGTTTTCAGCCAATTTTCTGGATTTTTTAAAATTTCACTTTTTTGTGAAAATATCCACTAAATGAGGGAATAATA
This sequence comes from Phyllobates terribilis, assembly GCF_046119375.1. Lineage (NCBI taxonomy): Eukaryota > Metazoa > Chordata > Amphibia > Anura > Dendrobatidae > Phyllobates > Phyllobates terribilis. The sequence goes on along the minus strand of NW_027362775.1, from coordinate 13,042,446 downwards.
TGTGTGAGGGTACCCCAGGAGAGTTCCAAATGTGTGTGGGTAGAATATATATCCCACGGGGGTAAGATTGAAAAAAGTTGAAAAAATTTTTTTTTTGGATTTCGTCATTTTTCCGGCGTTTATCAGACTTTCATTTAGGGGAAATGTCAGTCAGCGTTCCGATTTCAGTTCCAGAGTGATTCACCCTATGAGTCATTGATATTTTGTCGTTTTCTGGCAATTTTCAGAATTTTTGAAAATTTCACTTTTTTGTGAAAATATCCACTAAATGAGGGAATACTATATGTGAGGGTACCCCAGGAGAGTTCCAAATGTGTGTGGGTAGAATATATATCCCACGGAGGTAAAATTGAAAATAGTTGAAAAAAATTTTTTTTTGGATTTCGTCAATTTTCCGGCGTTTATCAGACTTTCAGATACGGGAAATGTCAGTGAGCGTTCCGATTTGAGTTCCAGAGCGATTCGCCCAATGAGTCCTTGATATTTAGTAGTTTTCAGCCAATTTTCTGGATTTTTGAAAATTTCACTTTTTTGTGAAAATATCCACTAAATGAGGGAATAATATGTGTGAGGGTACCCCAGGAGAGTTCCAAATGTGTGTGGGTAGAATATATATCCCATGGGGGTAAAATTGAAAAAAGTTGAAAAATTGTTTTTTTTGGACTTAGTCATTTTTATGGTGTTTATCAGACTTTCAGATAGGGTAAATGTCAGTGAGCATTCCGATTTCAGTTCCAGAGCGATTCGCCGAATGGGTCATTGATATTTCGTCGTTATCAGGCGATTTTCAGAATTTTTGAAAATTTCACTTTTTTGTGAAAATATCCACTAAATGAGGGAATAATATGTGTGTGGGTACCCCAGGAGAGTTCCAAATGTGTGTGGGTAGAGTTTATATACCACGGGGGTAAAATTGAAAAAAGTTGAAAAAAATTTTTTTTTTGACTTAGTCATTTTTTCGACGTTTATCAGACTTTCAGATAGGGGAAATGTCAGTGAGCGTTCCGATTTCAGTTCCAGAGCGATTCGCTCAATGAGTCCTTGATATTTCGTCGTTTTCAGCCAATTTTCAGAATTTTTGAAAATTTCACTTATATGTGAAAATATCAACTAAGTGAGGGAATAATATGTGTGAGGGTACCCCAGGAGGGTTCCAAATGTGTGTGGGTAGAATATATATCCCACGGGGATAAAATTGAAAAAAGTTGAAACATTTTTTTTTTTTGGATTTAGTCATTTTTCCGGCGTTTATCCGACTTTCAGATAGGGGAAATGTCAGTGAGCGTTCCGATTTCAGTTCCAGTTCCCATGAGTCCTTGATATTTAGTCGTTTTGAGCCAATTTTCTGGATTTTTGAAAATTTCACTTTTTTGTGAAAATATCCACTAAATCAGGGAATAATATGTGTGAGGGTACCCCAGGAGAGTTCCAAATGTGTGTGGGTAGAATATATATCCCACGGGGATAAAATTGAAAAAAGTTGAAAACATTTTTTTTTTGGACTTAGTCATTTTTCCGGCATTTATCAGACTTTCAGATAGGGGAAATGTCAGTGAGCGTTCCGATTTCAGTTCCAGAGCGATTCGCCCAATGAGTCCTTGATATTTAGTCGTTTTCAGCCAATTTTCTGGATTTTTGAAAATTTCACTTTTTTGTGAAAATATCCACTAAATGAGGGAATAATATGTGTGAGGGTACCCCAGGAGAGCTCCAAATGTGTGTGGGTAGAATATATATCCCACAAGGTTAAAATTGAAAAAAGTTTAAAAATTTATTTTTTGGGATTTAGTCATTTTTCCGGCGTTTATCAGACTTTCAGATAGGGGAAATGTCAGTGAGCGTTCCGATTTCAGTTCCAGAGCGATTCGTCGGATGGGTCATTGATATTTCGTCGTTATCAGGCGATTTTCAGAATTTTTGAAAATTTCACTTTTTTGTGAAAATATCCACTAAATGAGGGAATAATATGTGTGAGGGTACCCCAGGAGAGTTCCAAATGAGTGTGGGTAGAATATATATCCCACGGGGGTAAGATTGAAAAAAGTTGAAAATTTTTTTTTTTTGGATTTCGGCATTTTTCCCGCATTTATCAGACTTTCATTTAGGGAAAATGTCAGTGAGCGTTCCGATTTCAGTTCAGGAGCGTTTCGCTCAATGAGTCCTTGATATTTTGTCGTTTTCAGGCAATTTTCTGAATTTTTGAAAATTTCACTTATTTGTGAAAATATCCTCTAAATGAGGGAATAATATGTGTGAGGGTACCACAGGAGAGTTCAAAATGTGAGTGGGTAGAGTTTATATCCCACGGGGGTAAAATATAAAAAAGTTGAAAACATTTTTTTTTTGGACTTAGTCATTTTTCCGGCATTTATCAGACTTTCAGATAGGGGAAATGTCAGTGAGCGTTCCGATTTCAGTTCCAGAGCGATTCGCCCAATGAGTCCTTGATATTTAGTAGTTTTCAGCCAATTTTCTGGATTTTTGAAAATTTCACTTTTTTGTGAAAATATCCACTAAATGAGGGAATAATATGTGTGAGGGTACCACAGGAGAGTTCCAAATGTGTGTGGGTAGAATATATATCCCACAGGGTAAAATTGAAAAAAGTTTAAAAATTTATTTTTTGTGATTTAGTCATTTTTCCGGCGTTTATCAGACTTTCAGATAGGGGAAATGTCAGTGAGCGTTCCGATTTCAGTTCCAGAGCGATTCGCCCAATGAGTCCTTGATATTTCGTTATTTTCAGGCAATTTTCTGAATTTTTGAAAATTTCACTTTTTTGTGGAAATATCCACTAAATGAGGGAATAGTATGTGTGAGGGTACCCCAGGAGAGTTCCAAATGTGTGTGGGTAGAATATATATCCCACGGGGTAAAATTGAAAAAAGTTGAAAAAATTTTTTTGGGGGATTTAGTCATTTTTCCGGCGTTTATCAGACTTTCAGATAGGGGAAATGTCAGTGAACGTTCCGATTTCAGTTCCAGAGCGATTCGCCCAATGAGTCCTTGATATTTAGTCGTTTTCAGCCAATTTTCGGGATTTTTGAAAATTTCACTTTTTTGTGAAAATATCCACTAAATGAGGGAATAATATGTGTGAGGGTACCCCAGGAGAGTTCCAAATGTGTGTGGGTAGAATATATATACAACGGGGTAAAATTGAAAAAAGTTGAAACATTTTTTTTTGGGGGATTCAGTCATTTTTCCGGCGTTTATCAGACTTTCAGATAGGGGAAATGTCAGTGAGCGTTCCGATTTCAGTTCCAGAGCGATTCGCCCAATGAGTCCTTGATATTTTGTCGTTTTCAGCCAATTTTCTGAATTTTTGAAAATTTCACTTTTTTGTGAAAATATCCACTAAATGAGGGAATAATATGTGTGAGGGTACCCCAGGAGAGTTCCAAATGTGTGTGGGTAGAATATATATCCCACGGGGGTAAATTTGAAAAAAGTTTAAAAATTTTTTTTGGGGGATTTAGTCATTTTTCCAGCGTTTATCAGACTTTCAGATAGGGGAAATGTCAGTGAGCGTTCCGATTTCAGTTCCAGAGCGATTCGCCCAATGAGTCCTTGATATTTCGTCGTTTTCAGGCAATTTTCTGAATTTTTGAAAATTTCACTTTTTTGTGAAAATATCTATTAAATGAGGGAATAATATGTGTGAGGGTACCCCAGGAGAGTTCCAAATGTGTGTGGGTAGAATATATATGCCACGGGGGTAAAATTGAAAAAAGTTGAAAAAAATTTTTTTTTTTAACTTAAGTCATTTTTTCAGCGTTTATCAGCCTTTCAGATAGGGGAAATGTCAGTGAGCGTTCCGATATCAGTTCCACAGCGATTCGCCCAATGAGTCCTTGATATTTTGTCGTTTTCAGCCAATTTTCTGAATTTTTGAAAATTTCACTTATTTGTGAAAATATCCACTAAATGAGGGAATAATATGTGTGAGGGTACCACAGGAGAGTTCAAAATGTGTGTGGGCAGAATATATATCCCACGGGGGTGAAATTGAAAAAAGTTGAAAAAAAATTTTTTTGGACATACTCATTTTTCCGGCGTTTATCAGACTTTCACATAGGGGAAATGTCAGTGAGCGTTCCGATTTCAGTTTCAGAGCGATTCGCCCAATGAGTCTTTGATATTTCGTCGTTTTCAGGCAATTTTCAGAATTTTTGAAAATTTCACTTTTTTGTGAAAATATCCACTAAATGAGGGAATAATATGTGTGAGGGTACCCCAGGAGAGTTCCAAATGTGTGTGGGTAGAATATATATCCCACGGGGGTAAAATTGAAAAAAGTTTAAAAATTTTTTGGGGGGGATTTAGCCATTTTTCCAGCGTTTATCAGACTTTCAGATAGGGGAAATGTCAGTGAGAGTTCCGATTTCAGTTCCAGAGCGATTCGCCCAATGAGTCCTTGATATTTCGTCGTTTTCAGGCAATTTTCTGAATTTTTGAAAATTTCACTTTTTTGTGAAAATATCTATTAAATGAGGGAATAATATGTGTGAGGGTACCCCAGGAGAGTTCCAAATGTGTGTGGGTAGAATATATATGCCACGGGGGTAAAATTGAAAAAAGTTGAAAAAATTTTTTTTTTGGATTTAGTCATTTTTCTGGCGTTTATCAGACTTTCAGATAGGGAAAATATCAGTGAGCGTTCCGATTTTAGTTCCAGAGCGATTCGCCCAATGAGACCTGGATATTTCATTGTTTTCATCCAATTTTCTGAATTTTTGAAAATTTCACTTATTTGTGAAAATATCCGCTAAATGAGGGAATAATATGTGTGAGGGTACCACAGGAGAATTCCAAATGTGTGTGGGTAGAATATATATCCCACGGGGGTAAAATTGAAAAAAGTTGAAAAAATTTTGGGGGGGGATTTAGCCATTTTTCCAGCGTTTATCAGACATTCAGATAGGGGAAATGTCAGTGAGCGTTCCGATTTCAGTTCCAGAGCGATTCGCCCAATGAGTCCTTGATATTTCGTCATTTTCAGGCAATTTTCTGAATTTTTGAAAATTTCACTTTTTTGTGAAAATATCTAGTAAATGAGGGAATAATATGTGTGAGGGTACCCCAGGAGAGTTCCAAATGTGTGTGGGTAGAATATATATGCCACGGAGGTAAAATTGAAAAAAGTTTAAAAAAAATTCTTTTTTGGACGTAGTCATTTTTCCGGCGTTTATCTGACTTTCAGATAGGGGAAATGTCAGAGAGCGTTCTGATTTCAGTTCCAGAGCGATTCGCCGGATGGGTCCTTGACATTTCGTCGTTCTCATGCGATTTTCAGAATTTTTGAAAATTTCACTTTTTTGTGAAAATATCCACTAAATGAGGGAATAATATGTGTGAGGGTACCCCAGGAGAGTTCCAAATGTGTGTGGGTAGAATATATATCCCACGGGGTAAAATTGAAAAAAGTTGAAAATTTTTTTGGAGGGGATTTAGTCATTTTCCCGGCGTTTATCAGACTTTCAGATAGGGGAAATGTCAGTGAGCGTTCCGATTTCAGTTCCAGAGCGATTCGCCCAATGAGTCCTTGATATTTAGTCGTTTTCAGCCAATTTTCTGGATTTTTGAAAACTTCACTTATTTGTGAAAATATCCACTAAATGAGTGAATAATATGTGTGAGGGTACCCCAGGAGAGTTCCAAATGTGTGTGGGTAGAATATATATACCACGGGGGTAAAATTGAAAAAAGTTGAAAAAAATTTTTTTTTGGACTTAAGTCATTTTTTCGGCGTTTATCAGACTTTCAGATAAGGGAAATGTCAGTGAGCGTTCCGATTTCAGTTCCAGAGCGATTCGCCCAATGAGTCCTTGATATTTCATCGTTTTCAGCCAATTTTCAGAATTTTTGAAAATTTCACTTATTTGTGAAAATATCCACTAAATGAGGGAATAATATGTGTGAGGGTACCCCAGGAGAGTTCCAAATGTGTGTGGGTAGAATATATATCCCACGGGGATAAAATTGAAAAAAGTTGAAACTTTTTTTTTTTGGATTTAGTCATTTTTCCGGCGTTTTATCAGACTTTCAGATAGGGGAAATGTCAGTGAGCGTTCCGATTTCAGTTCCAGAGCGATTCGCCCAATGAGTCCTTGATATTTCGTTATTTTCAGGCAATTTTCAGAATTTTTGAAAATTTCACTTTTTTGTGAAAATATCCACTATATGTGTGAGGGTACCCCAGGAGAGTTCCAAATGTGTGTGGGTAGAATATATATCCCACGGGGTAAAATTGAAAAAAGTTGAAACATTTTTTTGGGGGGATTTAGTCATTTTTCCGGCGTTTATCAGACTTTCAGATAGGGGAAATGTCAGTGAGCGTTCCGATTTCAGTTCCAGAGCGATTCGCCCAATGAGTCCTTGATATTTTGTTATTTTCAGGCAATTTTCTGAATTTTTGAAAATTTCACATTTTTGAGAAAATATCCACTAAATGAGGGAATAATATGTGTGAGGGTACCCCAGGAGAGTTCCAAATGTGTGTGGGTAGAATATATATCCCACGGGGTAAAATTGAAAAAAGTTGAAAAAAATTTTTGGTGGATTTAGTCATTTTTCTGGCGTTTATCAGACTTTCAGATAGGGGAAATGTCCGTGAGCGTTCCGATTTCAGTTCCAGAGCGATTCGCCGGATGGGTCCTTGACATTTCGTCGTTCTCAGGCGATTTTCAGAATTTTTGAAAATTTCACTTTTTTGTGAAAATATCCACTAAATGAGGGAATAATATGTGTGAGGGTACCCCAGGAGAGTTCCAAATGTGTGTGGGTAGAATATATATCCCACGGGGGTAAAATTGAAAAAAGTTGAAAAATTTTTTTTTTTGGACATACTCATTTTTCCGGCGTTTATCAGACTTTCACATAGGGGAAATGTCAGTGAGCGTTCCGATTTCAGTTTCAGAGCGATTCGCCCAATGAGTCTTTGATATTTCGTCGTTTTCAGGCAATTTTCTGAATTTTTGAAAATTTCACTTTTTTGTGAAAATATCCACTAAATGAGGGAATAATATGTGTGAGGGTACCCCAGGAGAGTAGCAAATGTGTGTGGGTAGAATATATATCCCACGGGGGTAAAATTGAAAAAAGTTGAAAAAAATTTTTTTTGGGGGATTTAGCCATTTTTCCAGCGTTTATCAGACTTTCAGATAGGGGAAATGTCAATGAGCGTTCCGATTTCAGTTCCAGAGCGATTCGCCAAATGAGTCCTTGATATTTCGTCGTTTTCTGGTAATTTTCTGAATTTTTGAAAATTTCACTTTTTTGTGAAAATATCTAGTAACTGAGGGAATAATATGTGTGAGGGTACCCCAGGAGAGTTCCAAATGTGTGTGGGTAGAATATATATACCACGGGGGTAAAATTGAAAAAAGTTGAAAACATTTTTTTTTTGGATTTAGTCATTTTTCCGGCGTTTATCAGACTTTCAGATAGGGAAAATATCAGTGAGCGTTCCGATTTTAGTTCCAGAGCGATTCGCCCAATGAGACCTGGATATTTCATTGTTTTCATCCAATTTTCTGAATTTTTGAAAATTTCACTTATTTGTGAAAATATCCACTAAATGAGGGAATAATATGTGTGAGGGTACCACAGGAGAATTCAAAATGTGTGTGGGTAGAATGTATATCCCACGTGGGTAAAATTGAAAAAAGTTAAAAAAAAATTCTTTTTTGGACGTAGTCATTTTTCCGGCGTTTATCAGACTTTCAGATAGGGGAAATGTCAGTGATCGTTCCGATTTCAGTTGCAGAGCGATTCGCCCAATGAGTCTTTGATATTTCGTCGTTTTCAGGCAATTTTCTGAATTTTTGAAAATTTCACTTTTTTGTGAAAATATCCACTAAATGAGGGAATAATATGTGTGAGGGTACCCCAGGAGAGTTCCAAATGTGTGTGGGTAGAATATATATCCCACGGGGGTAAAATTGAAAAAAGTTGAAAAATTTTTTTTTTTGGACTTAGTCATTTTTTCAGCGTTTATCAGACTTTCACATAGGGGAAATGTCAGTGAGCATTCCTATTTCAGTTCCAGAGCGATTCGCCCAATGAGTCTTTGATATTTCGTCGTTTTCAGGCAATTTTCTGAATTTTTGAAAATTTCACTTATTTGTGAAAATATCCGCTAAATGAGGGAATAATATGTGTGAGGGTACCACAGGAGAATTCCAAATGTGTGTGGGTAGAATATATATCCCACGGGGGTAAAATTGAAAAAAGTTGAAAAAATTTTGGGGGGGGATTTAGCCATTTTTCCAGCGTTTATCAGACTTTCAGATAGGGGAAATGTCAGTGAGCATTCCTATTTCAGTTCCAGAGCGATTCGCCCAATGAGTCTTTGACATTTCGTCGTTCTCAGGCGATTTTCAGAATTTTTGAAAATTTCACTTTTTTGTGAAAATATCCACTAAATGAGGGAATAATATGTGTGAGGGTACCCCAGGAGAGTTCCAAATGTGTGTGGGTAGAATATATATCCCACGGGGGTAAAATTGAAAAAAGTTGAAAAATTTTTTTTTTTGGACTTAGTCATTTCTCCGGCGTTTATCAGACTTTCACATAAGGGAAATGTCAGTGAGCATTCCTATTTCAGTTCCAGAGCGATTCGCCCAATGAGTCTTTGATATTTCGTCGTTTTCAGGCAATTTTCTGAATTTTTGAAAATTTCACTTATTTGTGAAAATATCCACTAAATGAGTGAATAATATGTGTGAGGGTACCCAGGAGAGTTCCAAATGTGTGTGGGTAGAATATATATCCCACGGGGATAAAATTGAAAAAAGTTGAAACATTTTTTTTTTTTGGATTTAGTGATTTTTCCGGCGTTTATCAGACTTTCAGATAGGGGAAATGTCAGTGAGCGTTCCGATTTCAGTTCCAGAGCGATTCGCCGGATGGGTCCTTGACATTTCGTCGTTCTCAGGTGATTTTCAGAGTTTTTGAAAATTTCACTTTTTTGTGAAAATATCCACTAAATGAGTGAATAATATGTGTGAGGGTACCCCAGGAGAGTTCCAAATGTGTGTGGGTAGAATATATATCCCCCGGGGGGGGTAAAATTGATAAAAGTTGAAAAATTTTTTTTTTGGACTTAGTCATTTTTCCGGCGTTTATCAAACTTTCAGATAGGGGAAATGTCAGTGAGCGGTTCGATTTCAGTTCCAGAGCGATTCGCCCAATGAGTCCTTGATATTTAGTCGTTTTCAGCCAATTTTTCTGGATTTTTGAAAATTTCACTTTTTTGTGAAAATATCCACTAAATGAGTAAATAATATGTGTGAGGGTACCCCAGGAGAGTTCCAAATGTGTGTGGGTAGAATATATATACCACGGGGGTAAAATTGAAAAAAGTTGAAAAAAATTTTTTTTTTGGACTTAAGTCATTTTTTCGGCGTTTATCAGGCTTTCAGATAGGGGAAATGTCAGTGAGCGTTCCGATTTCAGTTCCAGAGCGATTCGCCCAATGAGTCCTTGACATTTCGTCGTTTTCAGCCAATTTTCAGAATTTTTGAAAATTTCACTAATTTGTGAAAATATCCACTAAATGAGGGAATAATATGTGTGAGGGTACCCCAGGAGAGTTCCAAATGTGTGTGGGTAGAATAAATATCCCACGGGGATAAAATTGAAAAAAGTTGAAACATTTTTTTTTGGGGATTTAGTCATTTTTCCGGCGTTTATCAGACTTTCAGATAGGGGAAATGTCAGTGAGCGTTCCGATTTCTGTTCCAGAGCGATTCGCCCACTGAGTCCTTGATATTTAGTCGTTTTCAGCCAATTTTCTGGATTCTTGAAAACGTCACTTATTTGTGAAAATATCCACTAAATGAGTGAATAATATGTGTGAGGGTACCCTAGGAGAGTTCCAAATGTGTGTGGGTAGAATATATATACCACGGGGGTAAAATTGAAAAAAGTTGAAAAAAATTTTTTTTTGGACTTAAGTCATTTTTTCGGCGTTTATCAGACTTTCAGATAGGGGAAATGTCAGTGAGCATTCCGATTTCAGTTCCAGAGCGATTCGCCCAATGAGTCCTTGATATTTTGTTATTTTCAGGCAATTTTCTGAATTTTTGAAAATTTCACATTTTTGTGAAAATATCCACTAAATGAGGGACTAATATGTGTGAGGGTACCCCAGGAGAGTTCCAAATGTGTGTGGGTAGAATATATATCCCACGGGGATAAAATTGAAAAAAGTTGAAACATATTTTTTTGGGGATTTAGTCATTTTTCCGGCGTTTATCAGACTTTCAGATAGGGGAAATGTCAGAGAGCGTTCCGATTTCAGTTCCAGAGCGATTCGTCCAATGAGTCCTTGATATTTCGTCGTTTTCAGGCAATTTTCAGAATTTTTGAAAATGTCACTTTTTTGTGAAAGTATCCACTAAATGAAGCAATAATATGTGTGAGGGTACCCCAGGAGAGTTCCAAATGTGTGTGGGTAGAATATATATCCCACGGGGATAAAATTGAAAAAAGTTGAAACATTTTTTTTTTGAATTTAGTCATTTTTCCGGCGTTTATCAGACTTTCAGATAGGGGAAATGTCAGTGAGCGTTCCGATTTCAGTTCCAGAGCGATTCGCCCAATGAGTCCTTGATATTTCGTTATTTTCAGCCAATTTTCTGAATTTTTGAAAATTTCACTTTTTTGTGAAAATATCTACTAAATGAGGGAATAATATGTGTGAGGGTACCCCAGGAGAGTTCCAAATGTGTGTGGGTAGAATATACAGTACAGACCAAAAGTTTGGACACACCTTCTCATTTAAAGATTTTTCTGTATTTTCTTGACTATGAAAATTGTACATTCATGCTGAAAGCATCAAAACTATGAATTAACACATGTGGAATTATATACTTAACAAAAAAGTGTGAAACAACTGAAAATATGTCTTATATTCTAGGTTCTTCAAAGTAGCCACCTTTTGGTTTGATGACTGCTTTGCACACTCTTGGCATTCTGTTGATGAGCTTCAAGAGGTAGTCACCGGAAATGGTCTTCCAACAATCTTGAAGGAGTTCCCAGAGATGCTTAGCACTTGTTGGCCCTTTTGCCTTCACTCTACGGTCCTGCTCACCCAAAACCATCTCGATTGGGTTCAGGTCTGGTGACGGTGGAGGCCAGGTCATCTGGCGTAGCACCCCATCACTCTCCTTCTTGGTCAAATAGCCCTTACACAGCCTAGAGGTGTGTTTGGGGTCATTGTCCTGTTGAAAAATAAATGATGGTCCAACTAAACGCAAACCGGATGGAATAGCATGCCGCTGCAAGATGCTGTGGTAGCCATGCTGGTTCAGTATGCCTTCAATTTTGAATAAATCCCCAACAGTGTCACCAGCAAAGCACCCCCACACTATCACACCTCCTCCTCCATGCTTCACGGTGGTAACCAGGCATGTAGAGTTCATCCGTTCACCTTTTCTGCGTCGCACAAAGACGCGGTGGTTGGAACCAAAGATTTCAAATTTGGACTCATCAGACAAAAGCACAGATTTCCACTGGTCTAATGTCCATTCCTTGTGTTCTTTAGCCCAAACAAGTCTCTTCTGCTTGTTGCCTGTCCTTAGCAGTGGTTTCCTAGCAGCTATTTTACCATGAAGGCCTGCTGCACAAAGTCTCCTCTTAACAGTTGTTGTAGAGATGTGTCTGCTGCTAGAACTCTGTGTGGCATTGACCTGGTCTCTAATCTGAGCTGCTGTTAATCTGCGATTTCTGAGGCTGGTGACTTGGATAAACTTATCCTCAGAGGCAGAGGTGACTCTTGGTCTTCCTTTCCTGGGGAGGTCCTCATGTGAGCCAGTTTCTTTGTAGCGCTTGATGGTTTTGCAACTGCACTTGGGGACACTTTCAAAGTTTGCCCAATTTTTCAGACTGACAGTCCTTCATTTCTTAAAGTAATGATGGCCATTCGTTTTTCTTTACTTAGCTGCTTTTTTCTTGACATAATACAAATTCTAACAGTCTATTCAGTAGGACTATCAGCTGTGTATCCATCTGACTTCTGCACAACACAACTGATGGTCCCAACCCCATTTATAAGGCAAGAAATCCCACTTATTAAGCCTGACAGGGCACACCTGTGAAGTGAAACCATTTCCGGTGACTACCTCTTGAAGCTCATCAAGAGAATGCCATGAGTGTGCAAAGCAGTCATCAAAGCTAAAGGTGGCTACTTTGAAGAACCTAGAATATAAGACATATTTTCAGTTGTTTCACACTTTTTTGTTAAATATATAATTCCACATGTGTTAATTCATAGTTTTGATGCCTTCAGTGTGAATGTACAATTTTCATAGACATGAAAATACAGAAAAATCTTTAAATGAGAAGGTGTGTCCAAACTTTTGGTCTGTACTGTATATCCCTCGGGGATAAAATTGAAAAAAGTTGAAACATTTTTTTTTTTGGATTTAGTCATTTTTCCGGCGTTTATCAGACTTTCAGATAGGGGAAATGTCAGTGAGCGTTCCGATTTCAGTTCCAGAGCGATTCGCCCAATGAGTCCTTGATATTTAGTCGTTTTCAGCCAATTTTCTGGATTTTTGAAAATTTCACTTTTTTTGTGAAAATATCCACTAAATGAGGGAATAATATGTGTGAGGGTACCCCAGGAGAGTTCCAAATGTGTGTGGGTAGAATATGTATCCCACGGGGATAAAATTGAAAAAAGTTGAAACATTTTTTTTTTGGGATTTAGTCATTTTTCCGGCGTTTATCAGACTTTCAGATAGGGGAAATGTCAGTGAGCGTTCCGATTTCAGTTCCAGAGCGATTCGCCCAATGAGTCCTTGATATTTCGTTATTTTCAGCCAATTTTCTGAATTTTTGAAAATTTCACTTTTTTGTGAAAATATCTACTAAATGAGGGAATAATATGTGTGAGGGTACCCCAGGAGAGTTCCAAATGTGTGTGGGTAGAATATATATCCCACGGGGATAAAATTGAAAAAAGTTTAAACATTTTTTTTTTTGGATTTAGTCATTTTTCTGGCGTTTATCAGACTTTCAGATAGGGGAAATGTCAGTGAGCGTTCCGATTTCAGTTCCAGAGCGATTCGCCGGATGGGTCCTTGATATTTCGTCGTTCTCAGGCAATTTTCAGAATTTTTGAAAATTTCACTTTTTTGTGAAAATATCCACTAAATGAGGGAATAATATGTGTGAGGGTACCCCAGGAAAGTTCCAAATGTGTGTGGGTAGAATATATATCCCACGGGGGTAAAATTGAAAAAAGTTGAAAAAAATTTTTTTTTGGACTTAGTCTTTTTCCGGCGTTTATCAGACTTTCACATAGGGGAAATGTCAGTGAGCATTCCGATTTCAGTTCCACAGCAATTGGCCCAATGAGTTCTTGATATTTAGTCGTTTTCCGCCAATTTTTTGGATTTTTGAAAATTTCACTTTTTTGTGAAAATATCCACTAAATGAGGGAATAATATGTGTGAGGGTACCACAGGAGAATTCAAAGTGTGTGTGGGTAGAATATATATCCCACGGGGGTAAAATTGAAAAAAGTTGAAAAAAATTTTTTTGGGACGTAGTCATTTTTCCGGTGTTTATCAGACTTTCAGATAGGAGAAATGTCAGTGATCATTCCGATTTCAGTTCCAGAGTGATTCGCCCAATGAGTCCTTGATATTTAGTCCTTTTCATGCAATTTTCTGAATTTTTGAAAATTTCACTTTTTAGTGAAAATATCCACTAAATGAGGGAATAATATGTGTGAGGGTTCCCCAGGAGAGTTCCAAATGTGTGTGGGTAGAATATATATCCCACGGGGGTAAAATTGAAAAAAGTTGAAAAAAATTTTTTGGGGGATTTAGTCATTTTTCCGGCGTTTATCAGACTTTCAAATAGGGGAAATGTCAGTGAGCGTTCCGATTTCAGTTTCAGAGCGATTCGCCAGATGGGTCCTTGATATTTCGTCGTTCTCAGGCAATTTTCAGAATTTTTGAAAATTTCACTTTTTTGTGAAAATTTCCACTAAATGAGGGAATAATATGTGTGAGGGTACCCCAGGAGAGTTCCAAATGTGTGTGGGTAGAATATATATCCCACGGGGTAAAATTGAAATAAGTTGAAAACATTTTTTTGGGGGATTTAGTCATTTTTCCGGCGTTTATCAGACTTTCAGATAGGGGAAATGTCAGTGAGCATTCCGATTTCAGTTCCAGAGCGATTCGCCCAATGAGTCCTTGATATTTAGTCGTTTTCAGCCAATTTTCTGGATTTTTGAAAATTTCACTTTTTTGTGAAAATATCCACTAAATGAGGGAATAATATGTGTGAGGGTACCCCAGGAGATTTCCAAATGTGTGTGGGTAGAATATATATCCCGCGGGGGTAAAATTGAAAAAAGTTGAAAGAATTTTTTTTTTGGATTTAGTCATTTTTCCGGCGTTTATCAGACTTTCAGATAGGGGAAATGTCAGTGAGCGTTCCGATTTCAGTTCCAGAGCGATTCGCCCAATGAGTCCTTGATATTTAGTCGTTTTCAGACAATTGTCTGGATTTTTGAAAATTTCACTTTTTTGTGAAAATATCCACTAAATGAGGGAATAATATGTGTGAGGGTACCCCAGGATAGTTCCAAATGTGTGTGGGTAGAATATATATACCATGGTGGTAAAATTGAAAAAAGTTGAAAAAAAATTTTTTTTTGCACTTAAGTCATTTTTCCGGCATTTATCAGACTTTCAGATAGGAGAAATGTCAGTGAGCATTCCGATTTCAGTTCCAGAGCGATTCGCCCAATGAGTCCTTGATATTTCGTCGTTTTCAGCCAATTTTCAGAATTTTTGAAAATTTCACTTATTTGTGAAAATATCCACTAAATGAGGGAATAATATGTGTGAGGGTACCCCAGGAGAGTTCCAAATGTGTGTTGGTAGAATATATATCCCACGGGGATGAAATTGAAAAAGTTGAAACATTTTTTTTTTGGGATTTAGTCATTTTTCCGGCGTTTATCAGACTTTCAGATAGGGGAAATGTCAGTGAGCGTTCCGATTTCAGTTCCAGAGCGATTCGCCCAATGAGTCCTTGATATTTCGTTATTTTCAGCCAATTTTCTGAATTTTTGAAAATTTCACTTTTTTGTGAAAATATTCACTAAATGAGGGAATAATATGTGTGAGGGTACCCCAGGAGAATGCCAAATGTGTGTGGGTAGAATATATATCCCGCGGGGTAAAATTGAAAAAAGTTGAAAACATTTTTTGGGGGGATTTAGTCATTTTTCCAGCGTTTATCAGACTTTCAGATAGGAGAAATGTCAGTGAGCATTCCGATTTCAGTTCCAGAGCGATTCGCCCAATGAGTCCTTGATATTTAGTCGTTTTCATCCAATTTTCAGGATTTTTGAAAATTTCACTTTTTGTGAAAATATCCACTAAATGAGGGAATAATATGTGTGAGGGTACCCCAGGAGAGTTCCAAATGTGTGTGGGTAGAATATATATCCCACGGGGGTAAAATTGAAAAAAGTTGAAAAAAATTTTTTTTGGGATTTAGTCATTTTTCCGGCGTTTATCAGACTTTCAGATAAGGGAAATGTCAGTGAGCGTTCCGATTTCAGTTCCAGAGCGATTCACCCAATGAGTCCTTGGTATTTAGTCATTTTCAGCCAATTTTGAGAATTTTTGAAAATGTCACTTTTTTGTGAAAATATCCACTAAATGAGGGAATAATATGTGTGAGGGTACCCCAGGAGAGTTCCAAATGTGTGTGGGTAGAATATATATCAAACGGGGATAAAATTGAAAAAAGTTGAAAAAAAATTTTTTTTTGCACTTAAGTCATTTTTCCGGCGTTTATCAGACTTTCAGATAGGGGAAATGTCAGTGAGCGTTCCGATTTCAGTTCCAGAGCGATTCGCCCAATGAGTCCTTGGTATTTAATCGTTTTCAGCCAATTTTCAGAATTTTTGAAAATGTCACTTTTTTGTGAAAATATCCACTAAATGAGGGAATAATATGTGTGAGGGTACCCCAGGAGAGTTCCAAATGTGTGTGGGTAGAATATATATCCCACGGGGTAAAATTGAAAAAAGTTGAAAACATTTTTTTGGGGGATTTAGTCATTTTTCCGGTGTTTATCAGACTTTCAGATAGGGGAAATGTCAGTGAGCGTTCCGATTTCAGTTCCAGAGCGGTTCGCCCAATGAGTCCTTGATATTTAGTCGTTTTCATCCAATTTTCTGGATTTTTGAAAATTTCACTTTTTGTGAAAATATCCACTAAATGAGGGAATAATATGTGTGAGGGTACCCCAGGAGAGTTCCAAATGTGTGTGGGTAGAATATATATCCCACGGGGGTAAAATTGAAAAAAAGTTGAAAGAAATTTTTTTTTGGATTTAGTCATTTTTCCGGCGTTTATCAGACTTGCAGATAGGGGAAATGTCAGTGAGCGTTCCGATTTCAGTTCCAGAGCGATTCACCCAATGAGTCCTTGGTATTTAGTCATTTTCAGCCAGTTTTCAGAATTTTTGAAAATGTCACTTTTTTGTGAAAATATCCACTAAATGAGGGAATAATATGTGTGAGGATACCCCAGGAGAGTTCCAAATGTGTGTGGGTAGAATATATATCCCACGGGGTAAAATTGAAAAAAGTTGAAAACATTTTTTTTTGGATTTAGTCATTTTTCCGGCATTTATCAGACTTTCAGATAGGGGAAATGTCAGTGAGCGTTCCGATTTCAGTTCCAGAGCGATTCGCCCAATGAGTCCTTGATATTTAGTCGTTTTCAGCCAATTTTCTGGATTTTTGAAAATTTCACTTTTATGTGAAAATATCCACTAATTAAGGAAATAATATGTGTGAGGGTACCCCAGCAGAGTTCCAAATGTGTGTGGGTAGAATATATATCCCACAGGGTTAAAATTGAAAAAAGTTGAAAAAAATTTTTTTTTAGTACTTAGTCATTTTTCCGGTGTTTATCAGACTTTCAGAATGCAGAAATGTCAGTGAGCGTTCCGATTTCAGTTCCAGAGCCATTCGCCCAATGAGTCCTTGATATTTCCTCGTTTTCAGGCAATTTTCTGAATTTTTGAAAATTTCACTTTTTTGTGAAAATATCCACTAAATGAGGGAATAATATGTGTGAGGGTACCCCAGGAGAGTTCCAAATGTGTGTGGGTAGAATATATATCCCACGGGGGTAAAATTGAAAAAAGTTGAAAAAATTTTTTTTTTGGACTTAGTCATTTTTCCGGCGTTTATCAGACTTTCAGATAGCGGAAATGTCAGTGAGCGTTCCGATTTCAGTTCCAGAGCGATTCGCCCAATGAGTCCTTGATATTTCGTCGTTTTCAGGCAATTTTCTGAATTTTTGAAAATTTCACTTTTTTGTGAAAATATCCACTAAATGAGGGAATAATGTGTGTGAGGGTACCCCAGGAGAGTTCCAAATGTGTGTGGGTAGATTATATATCCCACGGGGGTAAAATTGAAAAAAGTTGAAAAAATTTTTTTGGGGGATTTAGTCATTTTTCCGGCATTTATCAGACTTTCAGATAGGGGAAATGTCAGTGAGTGTTCCGATTTCAGTACCAGAGCGATTCGCCCAATGAGTCCTTGATATTTAGTCGTTTTCAGCCAATTTTCTGAATTTTTGAAAATTTCACTTTTTTGTGAAAATATCCACTAAATGAGGGAATAATATGTGTGAGGGTACACCAGGAGAGTTCCAAATGTGTGTGGGTAGATTATATATCCCACGGGGTAAAATTGAAAAAAGTTGAAAAAATTTTTGGGGGGGATTTAGTCATTTTTCCGGCATTTATCAGACTTTCAGATAGGGGAAATGTCAGTGAGTGTTCCGATTTCAGTACCAGAGTGATTCGCGCAATGAGTCCTTGATATTTAGTCGTTTTCAGCCAATTTTCTGAATTTTTGAAAATTTCACTTTTTTGTGAAAATATCCACTAAATGAGGGAATAATATGTGTGAGGGTACCCCAGGAGAGTTCCAAATGTGTGTGGGTAGAATATATATCCCACGGGGGTAAAATTGAAAAAAGTTGAAAATTTTTTTTTTCTGGATTTAGTCATTTTTCCGGCATTTATCAGACTTACAGATAGGTGAAATGTCAGTGAGCGTTCCGATTTCAGTACCAGAGCAATTCGCCCAATGAGTCCTTGATATTTATAGTTGTTTTCAGCCAATTTTCTGGATTTTTGAAAATTTCACTTTTTTGTGAAAATATCCACTAAATGAGGGAATAATATGTGTGAGGGTACCCCAGGAGAGTTCCAAATGTGTGTGGGTAGAATATATATCCCACGGGGGTAAAATTGAAGAAAGTTGAAAAAATTTTTTGGGGGGATTTAGTCATTTTTCCGGCATTTATCAGACTTTCAGATAGGGGAAATGTCAGTGAGTGTTCCGATTTCAGTACCAGAGTGATTCGCCCAATGAGTCCTTGATATTTAGTCGTTTTCAGCCAATTTTCTGAATTTTTGAAAATTTCACTTTTTTGTGAAAATATCCACTAAATGAGGGAATAATATGTGTGAGAGTACCCCAGGAGAGTTCCAAATGTGTTTGGGTAGAATATATATCCCACAGGGTTAAAATTGAAAAAAGTTGAAAAAAATTTTTTTTTAGTACTTAGTCATTTTTCCGGCGTTTATCAAACTTTCAGATAGGGGAAATGTCAGTGAGCTTTCCGATTTCAGTTCCAGAGCGATTAACCCTATGAATCCTTGATATTTAGTCATTTTCAGCCAATTTTCTGGATTTTTGAAAATTTCACTTTTTTGTGAAAATATCCACTAAATGAGGGAATAATATGTGTGAGGGTACCCCAGGAGAGTTCCAAATGTGTGTGGGTAGAATATGTATCCCACGGGGGTAAAATTGAAGAAAGTTGAAAAAAATTTTTTTTTGGACTTAGTCATTTTTCCGGCGTTTATCAGACTTTCAGATAGGGGAAATGTCAGTGAGCGTTCCGATTTCACTTCCAGAGCGATTCGCCCAATGAGTCCTTGATATTTCGTCGTTTTCAGGCAATTTTCTGAATTTTTGAAAATTTCACTTTTTCGTAAAAATATCCACTAAAAGAGGGAATAATATGTGTGAGTGTAGCCCAGGAGAGTTCCAAATGTGTGTGGGTAGAATATATATCCCACGGGGGTAAAATTGAAAAAAGTTGAAAAATTTTTTTGGGGGATTTAGTCATTTTTCCGGCATTTATCAGACTTTCAGATAGGTGAAATGTCAGTGAGTGTTCCGATTTCAGTACCAGAGCGATTCGCCCAATGAGTCCTTGATATTTAGTCGTTTTCAGCCAATTTTCTGGATTTTTGAAAATTTTACTTTTTTGTGAAAATATCCACTAAATGAGGGAATAATATGTGTGAGGGTACCCCAGGAGAGTTCCAAATGTGTGTGGGTAGAATATATATCCCACGGGGGTAAAATTGAAAAAAGTTGAAAAATTTTTTTGGGGGATTTAGTCATTTTTCCGGCATTTATCAGACTTTCAGATAGCGGAAATGTCAGTGAGCGTTCCGATTTCAGTACCACAGTGATTTGCCCAATGAGTCCTTGATATTTAGTCGTTTTCAGCCAATTTTCTGGATTTTTGAAAATTTAACTTTTTTGCGAAAATATCCAATAATGAGGGAATAATATGTGTGAGGGTACCCCAGGAGAGTTCCAAATGTGCGTGGGTAGAATATATATCCCACAGGGTTAAAATTGAAAAAAGTTGAAAAAAATTTTTTTTTAGTATGTAGTCATTTTTCCTGCGTTTATCAGACTTTCAGATAGGGGAAATGTCAGTGAGCGTTCCGATTTCAGTTCCTGAGCGATTCGCCCAATGAGTCCTTGATATTTAGTCGTTTTCAGCTAATTTTCAGAATTTTTGAAAATGTAACTTTTTTGTGAAAATATCCACTAAATGAGGGAATAATATGTGTGAGGGTACCCCAGGAGAGTTCCAAATGTGTGTGGGTAGAATATATATCCCACGGGGGTAAAATTGAAAAAAGTTTAAAAAAATTTTGGGGGGATTTAGTCATTTTTCCGGCGTTTATCGGACTTTCAGATAGGGGAAATGTCAGTGAGCGTTCCGATTTCAGTTGCAGAGCGATTCGCCCAAAGAGTCCTTGATATTTCGTCGTTTTCAGGCAATTTTCTGAATTTTTGAAAATTTCACTTTTTTGTGAAAATATCCACTAAATGAGGGAATAATATGTGTGAGGGTACCCCAGGAGAGTTCCAAATGTGTGTGGGTAGAATATATATCCCACGGGGGTAAAATTGAAAAAAGTTGAAAATTTTTTTTTTCTGGATTTAGTAATTTTTCCGGCATTTATCAGACTTTCAGATAGGTGAACTGTCAGTGAGCATTCCGATTTCAGTACCAGAGCGGTTCGCCCAATGAGTCCTTGATATTTAGTCGTTTTCAGCCAATTTTCTGGATTTTTGAAAATTTCACTTTTTTGTGAAAATATCCACTAAATGAGGGAACAATATGTGTGAGAGTACCCCAGGAGAGTTCCAAATGAGTTTGGGTAGAATATATATCCCACAGGGTTAAAATTGAAAAAAGTATAAAAAAATTTTTTTTTAGTACTTAGTCATTTTTCCGGCGTTTATCAAACTTTCAGATAGGGGAAATGTCAGTGAGCTTTCCGATTTCAGTTCCAGAGCGATTCGCCCAATGAGTCCTTGATATTTAGTCGTTGTCAGCCAATTTTCAGAATTTTTGAAAATGTAACTTTTTTGTGAAAATATCCACTAAATGAGGGAATAATATGTGTGAGGGTACTCCAGGAGAGTTCCAAATGTGTGTGGGTAGAATATATATCCCACGGGGGTAAAATTGAAAAAAGTTGAAAACATTTTTTTTTTGACTTAGTCATTTTTCCGGCGTTTATCAGACTTTCAGATAGCGGAAATGTCAGTGAGCGTTCCGATTTCAGTTCCAGAGCTATTCGCCCAATGAGTCCTTGATATTTCGTCGTTTTCAGGCAATTTTCTGAATTTTTGAAAATTTCACTTTTTTGTGAAAATATCCAATAATGAGGGAATAATATGTGTGAGGGTACCCCAGGAGGGTTCCAAATGTGCGTGGGTAGAATATATATCCCACAGGGTTAAAATTGAAAACAGTTGAAAACATTTTTTTTTTGACTTAGTCATTTTTCCGGCGTTTATCAGACTTTCAGATAGCGGAAATGTCAGTGAGCGTTCTGATTTCAGTTCCAGAGCGATTCGCCCAATGAGTCCTTGATATTTAGTCGTTTTGAGCCAATTTTCTGAATTTTTGAAAATTTCACTTTTTTGTGAAAATATCCACTAAATGAGGTAATAATATGTGTGAGGGTACCCCAGGAGAGTTCCAAATGTGTGTGGGTAGAATATATATCCCACGGGGGTAAAATTGAAAAAAGTTGAAAAATTTTTTTGGGGGATTTAGTCATTTTTCCGGCATTTATCAGACTTTCAGATAGCGGAAATGTCAGTGAGCGTTCCGATTTCAGTACCAGAGCGATTCGCCCAATGAGTCCTTGATATTTAGTCGTTTTCAGCCAATTTTCTGGATTTTTGAAAATTTTACTTTTTTGCGAAAATATCCAATAATGAGGGAATAATATGTGTGAGGGTACCCCAGGAGGGTGCCAAATGTGCGTGGGTAGAATATATATCCCACAGGGTTAAAATTGAAAAAAGTTGAAAAAAATTTTTTTTTAGTACGTAGTCATTTTTCCTGCGTTTATCAGACTTTCAGATAGGGGAAATGTCAGTGAGCGTTCCGATTTCAGTTCCTGAGCGATTCGCCCAATGAGTCCTTGATATTTAGTTGTTTTCAGCTAATTTTCAGAATTTTTGAAGATGTAACTTTTTTGTGAAAATATCCACTAAATGAGGGAATAATATGTGTGAGGGTACCCCAGGAGAGTTCCAAATGTGTGTGGGTAGAATATATATCCCACGGGGGTAAAATTGAAAGAAGTTTAAAAAAATTTTGGGGGGATTTAGTCATTTTTCCGGCGTTTATCGGACTTTCAGATAGGGGAAATGTCAGTGAGCTTTCCGATTTCAGTTCCAGAGCGATTCGCCCAATGAGTCCTTGATATTTAGTCGTTGTCAGCCAATTTTCAGAATTTTTGAAAATGTAACTTTTTTGTGAAAATATCCACTAAATGAGGGAATAATATGTGTGAGGGTACTCCAGGAGAGTTCCAAATGTGTGTGGGTAGAATATATATCCCACGGGGTAAAATTGAAAAAAGTTGAAAACATTTTTTTTTTGACTTAGTCATTTTTCTGGCGTTTATCAG
The DNA here is from genome assembly GCF_046119375.1 of Phyllobates terribilis. NCBI lineage: Eukaryota > Metazoa > Chordata > Amphibia > Anura > Dendrobatidae > Phyllobates > Phyllobates terribilis. The sequence continues at coordinate 13,020,129 of NW_027362775.1, read as the reverse complement.
ACTTTCAGATAGCGGAAATGTCAGTGAGCGTTCCGATTTCAGTTCCAGAGCTATTCGCCCAATGAGTCCTTGATATTTCGTCGTTTTCAGGCAATTTTCTGAATTTTTGAAAATTTCACTTTTTTGTGAAAATATCCACTAAATGAGGGAATAATATGTGTGAGGGTACCCCAGGAGAGTTCCAAATGTGTGTGGGTAGAATATATATCCCACGGGGGTAAAATTGAAAAAAGTTGAAAAATTTTTTTGGGGGATTTAGTCATTTTTCCGGCATTTATCAGACTTTCAGATAGCGGAAATGTCAGTGAGCGTTCCGATTTCAGTACCAGAGCGATTCGCCCAATGAGTCCTTGATATTTAGTCGTTTTCAGCCAATTTTCTGGATTTTTGAAAATTTTACTTTTTTGTGAAAATATCCAATAATGAGGGAATAATATGTGTGAGGGTACCCCAGGAGGGTTCCAAATGTGCGTGGGTAGAATATATATCCCACAGGGTTAAAATTGAAAAAAGTTGAAAAAATTTTTTTTTTAGTACGTAGTCATTTTTCCTGCGTTTATCAGACTTTCAGATAGGGGAAATGTCAGTGAGCGTTCCGATTTCAGTTCCTGAGCGATTCGCCCAATGAGTCCTTGATATTTAGTCGTTTTCAGCCAATTTTCAGAATTTTTGAAAATGTAACTTTTTTGTGAAAATATCCACTAAATGAGGGAATAATATGTGTGAGGGTACTCCAGGAGAGTTCCAAATGTGTGTGGGTAGAATATATATCCCACGGGGTAAAATTGAAAAAAGTTGAAAACATTTTTTTTTTGACTTAGTCATTTTTCCGGCGTTTATCAGACTTTCAGATAGCGGAAATGTCAGTGAGCGTTCTGATTTCAGTTCCAGAGCGATTCGCCCAATGAGTCCTTGATATTTAGTCGTTTTGAGCCAATTTTCTGAATTTTTGAAAATTTCACTTTTTTGTGAAAATATCCACTAAATGAGGGAATAATATGTGTGAGGGTACCCCAGGAGAGTTCCAAATGTGTGTGGGTAGAATATATATCCCACGGGGGTAAAATTGAAAAAAGTTGAAAAATTTTTTTGGGGGATTTAGTCATTTTTCCGGCATTTATCAGACTTTCAGATAGCGGAAATGTCAGTGAGCGTTCCGATTTCAGTACCAGAGCGATTCGCCCAATGAGTACTTGATATTTAGTCGTTTTCAGCCAATTTTCTGGATTTTTGAAAATTTTACTTTTTTGTGAAAATATCCAATAATGAGGGAATAATATGTGTGAGGGTACCCCAGGAGGGTTCCAAATGTGCGTGGGTAGAATATATATCCCACAGGGTTAAAATTGAAAAAAGTTGAAAAAAAATTTTTTTTTAGTACGTAGTCATTTTTCCTGCGTTTATCAGACTTTCAGATAGGGGAAATGTCAGTGAGCGTTCCGATTTCAGTTCCTGAGCGATTCGCCCAATGAGTCCTTGATATTTAGTCGTTTTCAGCCAATTTTCAGAATTTTTGAAAATGTAACTTTTTTGTGAAAATATCCACTAAATGAGGGAATAATATGTGTGAGGGTACTCCAGGAGAGTTCCAAATGTGTGTGGGTAGAATATATATCCCACGGGGTAAAATTGAAAAAAGTTGAAAACATTTTTTTTTTGACTTAGTCATTTTTCCGTCGTTTATCAGACTTTCAGATAGCGGAAATGTCAGTGAGCGTTCTGATTTCAGTTCCAGAGCGATTCGCCCAATGAGTCCTTGATATTTAGTCGTTTTGAGCCAATTTTCTGAATTTTTGAAAATTTCACTTTTTTGTGAAAATATCCACTAAATGAGGGAATAATATGTGTGAGGGTACCCCAGGAGAGTTCCAAATGTGTGTGGGTAGAATATATATCCCACAGGGTTAAAATTGAAAAAAGTTGAAAAAATTTTTTTTTTAGTACTTAGTCATTTTTCCAGCGTTTATCAGACTTTCAGATAGGGGAAATGTCAGTGAGCGTTCCGATTTCAGTTCCTGAGCGATTCGCCCAATGATTCCTTGATATTTAGTCGTTTTCAGCCAATTTTCAGAATTTTTGAAAATGTCACTTTTTTTGTGAAAATATCCACTAAATGAGGGAATAATATGTGTGAGGGTACCCCAGGAGAGTTCCAAATGTGTGTGGGTAGAATATATATCCCACGGGGGTAAAATTGAAAAAAGTTTAAAAAAATTTTGGGGGGATTTAGTCATTTTTCCGGCGTTTATCGGACTTTCAGATAGGGGAAATGTCAGTGAGCGTTCCGATTTCAGTTGCAGAGCGATTCGCCCAAAGAGTCCTTGATATTTCGTCGTTTTCAGGCAATTTTCTGAATTTTTGAAAATTTCACTTTTTTGTGAAAATATCCACTAAATGAGGGAATAATATGTGTGAGGGTACCCCAGGAGAGTTCCAAATGTGTGTGGGTAGAATATATATCCCACGGGGGTAAAATTGAAAAAAGTTGAAAATTTTTTTTTTCTGGATTTAGTAATTTTTCCGGCATTTATCAGACTTTCAGATAGGTGAACTGTCAGTGAGCGTTCCGATTTCAGTACCAGAGCGGTTCGCCCAATGAGTCCTTGATATTTAGTCGTTTTCAGCCAATTTTCTGGATTTTTGAAAATTTCACTTTTTTGTGAAAATATCCACTAAATGAGGGAATAATATGTGTGAGAGTACCCCAGGAGAGTTCCAAATGTGTTTGGGTAGAATATATATCCCACAGGGTTAAAATTGAAAAAAGTTGAAAAAAATTTTTTTTTAGTACTTAGTCATTTTTCCGGCGTTTATCAAACTTTCAGATAGGGGAAATGTCAGTGAGCTTTCCGATTTCAGTTCCAGAGCGATTAACCCTATGAATCCTTGATATTTAGTCGTTTTCAGCCAATTTTCTGGATTTTTGAAAATTTCACTTTTTTGTGAAAATATCCACTAAATGAGGGAATAATATGTGTGAGGGTACCCCAGGAGAGTTCCAAATGTGTGTGGGTAGAATATATATCCCACGGGGGTAAAATTGAAAAAAGTTGAAAATTTTTTTTTTCTGGATTTAGTAATTTTTCCGGCATTTATCAGACTTTCAGATAGGTGAACTGTCAGTGAGCATTCCGATTTCAGTACCAGAGCGGTTCGCCCAATGAGTCCTTGATATTTAGTCGTTTTCAGCCAATTTTCTGGATTTTTGAAAATTTCACTTTTTTGTGAAAATATCCACTAAATGAGGGAATAATATGTGTGAGGGTACCCCAGGAGAGTTCCAAATGTGTTTGGGTAGAATATATATCCCACAGGGTTAAAATTGAAAAAAGTTGAAAAAAATTTTTTTTTAGTACTTAGTCATTTTTCCGGCGTTTATCAAACTTTCAGATAGGGGAAATGTCAGTGAGCTTTCCGATTTCAGTTCCAGAGCGATTCGCCCAATGAGTCCTTGATATTTAGTCGTTGTCAGCCAATTTTCAGAATTTTTGAAAATGTAACTTTTTTGTGAAAATATCCACTAAATGAGGGAATAATATGTGTGAGGGTACCCCAGGAGAGTTCCAAATGTGTGTGGGTAGAATATATATCCCACGGGGGTAAAATTGAAAAAAGTTGAAAACATTTTTTTTTTGACTTAGTCATTTTTCCGGCGTTTATCAGACTTTCAGATAGCGGAAATGTCAGTGAGCGTTCCGATTTCAGTTCCAGAGCTATTCGCCCAATGAGTCCTTGATTTTTCGTCGTTTTCAGGCAATTTTCTGAATTTTTGAAAATTTCACTTTTTTGTGAAAATATCCACTAAATGAGGGAATAATATGTGTGAGGGTACCCCAGGAGAGTTCCAAATGTGTGTGGGTAGAATATATATCCCACGGGGGTAAAATTGAAAAAAGTTGAAAATTTTTTTTGGGGGATTTAGTCATTTTTCCGGCATTTATCAGACTTTCAGATAGCGGAAATGTCAGTGAGCGTTCCGATTTCAGTACCAGAGCGATTCGCCCAATGAGTCCTTGATATTTAGGCGTTTTCAGCCAATTTTCTGGATTTTTGAAAATTTTACTTTTTTGTGAAAATATCCAATAATGAGGGAATAATATGTGTGAGGGTACCCCAGGAGGGTTCCAAATGTGCGTGGGTAGAATATATATCCCACAGGGTTAAAATTGAAAAAAGTTGAAAAAAATTTTTTTTTAGTACGTAGTCATTTTTCCAGCGTTTATCAGACTTTCAGATAGGGGAAATGTCAGTGAGCGTTCCGATTTCAGTTCCTGAGCGATTCGCCCAATGAGTCCTTGATATTTAGGCGTTTTCAGCCAATTTTCAGAATTTTTGAAAATGTCACTTTTTTTGTGAAAATATCCACTAAATGAGGGAATAATATGTGTGAGGGTACCCCAGGAGAGTTCCAAATGTGTGTGGGTAGAATATATATCCCACGGGGGTAAAATTGAAAAAAGTTTAAAAAAATTTTGGGGGGATTTAGTCATTTTTCCGGCGTTTATCGGACTTTCAGATAGGGGAAATGTCAGTGAGCGTTCCGATTTCAGTTGCAGAGCGATTCGCCCAAAGAGTCCTTGATATTTCGTCGTTTTCAGGCAATTTTCTGAATTTTTGAAAATTTCACTTTTTTGTGAAAATATCCACTAAATGAGGGAATAATATGTGTGAGGGTACCCCAGGAGAGTTCCAAATGTGTGTGGGTAGAATATATATCCCACGGGGGTAAAATTGAAAAAAGTTGAACATTTTTTTTTTCTGGATTTAGTAATTTTTCCGGCATTTATCAGACTTTCAGATAGGTGAACTGTCAGTAAGCGTTCCGATTTCAGTACCAGAGCGGTTCGCCCAATGAGTCCTTGATATTTAGTCGTTTTCAGCCAATTTTCTGGATTTTTGAAAATTTCACTTTTTTGTGAAAATATCCACTAAATGAGGGAATAATATGTGTGAGAGTACCCCAGGAGAGTTCCAAATGTGTTTGGGTAGAATATATATCCCACAGGGTTAAAATTGAAAAAAGTTGAAAAAAATTTTTTTTTAGTACTTAGTCATTTTTCCGGCGTTTATCAAACTTTCAGATAGGGGAAATGTCAGTGAGCTTTCCGATTTCAGTTCCAGAGCGATTAACCCTATGAATCCTTGATATTTAGTCGTTTTCAGCCAATTTTCTGGATTTTTGAAAATTTCACTTTTTTGTGAAAATATCCACTAAATGAGGGAATAATATGTGTGAGGGTACCCCAGGAGAGTTCCAAATGTGTGTGGGTAGAATATATATCCCACGGGGGTAAAATTGAAAAAAGTTGAAAATTTTTTTTTTGGATTTAGTCATTTTTCCGGCATTTATCAGACTTTCAGATAGGGGAAATGTCAGTGAGCGTTCCGATTTCAGTACCAGAGCAATTCGCCCAATGAGTCCTTGATATTTATAGTTGTTTTCAGCAAATTTTCTGGATTTTTGAAAATTTCACTTTTTTGTGAAAATATCCACTAAATGAGGGAATAATATGTGTGAGGGTACCCCAGGAGAGTTCCAAATGTGTGTGGGTAGAATATATATCCCACGGGGGTAAAATTGAAAAAAGTTGAAAAAAATTTTTTTTTGGACTTAGTCATTTTTCCGGCATTTATCAGACTTTCAGATAGGGGAAATGTCAGTGAGCGTTCCGATTTCACTTCCAGAGCGATTCGCCCAATGAGTCCTTGGTATTTCGTCGTTTTCAGGCAATTTTCAGAATTTTTGAAAATTTCACTTTTTTGTGAAAATATCCACTAAATGAGGGAATAATATGTGTGAGGGTACCCCAGGAGAGTTCCAAATGTGTGTGGGTAGAATATATATCCCACGGGGGTAAAATTGAAAAAAGTTGAAAAAATTTTTTGGGGGATTTAGTCATTTTTCCGGCGTTTATCAGACTTTCAGATAGCGGAAATGTCAGTGAGCGTTCCGATTTCAGTACCAGAGCGATTCGCCCAATGAGTCCTTGATATTTAGTCGTTTTCAGCCAATTTTCTGGATTTTTGAAAATTTTACTTTTTTGTGAAAATATCCAATAATGAGGGAATAATATGTGTGAGGGTACCCCAGGAGGGTTCCAAATGTGCGTGGGTAGAATATATATCCCACAGGGTTAAAATTGAAAAAAGTTGAAAAAAATTTTTTTTTAGTACTTAGTCATTTTTCCTGCGTTTATCAGACTTTCAGATAGGGGAAATGTCAGTGAGCGTTCCGATTTCAGTTCCTGAGCGATTCGCCCAATGAGTCCTTGATATTTAGTCGTTTTCAGCCAATTTTCAGAATTTTTGAAAATGTCACTTTTTTGTGAAAATATCCACTAAATGAGGGAATAATATGTGTGAGGGTACTCCAGGAGAGTTCCAAATGTGTCTGGGTAGAATATATATCCCACGGGGTAAAATTGAAAACAGTTGAAAACATTTTTTTTTGACTTAGTCATTTTTCCGGCGTTTATCAGACTTTCAGATAGCGGAAATGTCAGTGAGCGTTCTGATTTCAGTACCAGAGCAATTCGCCCAATGAGTCCTTGATATTTATAGTTGTTTTCAGCCAATTTTCTGGATTTTTGAAAATTTCACTTTTTTGTGAAAATATCCACTAAATGAGGGAATAATATGTGTGAGGCTACCCCAGGAGAGTTCCAAATGTGCGTGGGTAGAATATATATCCCACAGGGTTAAAATTGAAAAAAGTTGAAAAAAATTTTTTTTTAGTACCTAGTCATTTTTCCTGCGTTTATCAGACTTTCAGATAGGGGAAATGTCAGTGAGCGTTCCGATTTCAGTTCCAGAGCGATTCGCCCAATGAGTCCTTGATATTTAGTCGTTTTCAGCCAATTTTCAGAATTTTTGAAAATCTAACTTTTTTGTGAAAATATCCAATAAATGAGGGAATAATATGTGTGAGGGTACTCCAGGAGAGTTCCAAATGTGTCTGGGTAGAATATATATCCCACGGGGTAAAATTGAAAACAGTTGAAAACATTTTTTTTTTGACTTAGTCATTTTTCCGGCGTTTATCAGACTTTCAGATAGCGGAAATGTCAGTGAGCGTTCTGATTTCAGTTCCAGAGCGATTCGCCCAATGAGTCCTTGATATTTAGTCGTTTTGAGCCAATTTTCTGAATTTTTGAAAATTTCACTTTTTTGTGAAAATATCCACTAAATGAGGTAATAATATGTGTGAGGGTACCCCAGGAGAGTTCCAAATGTGTGTCTGTAGAATACATATCCCACGGGGGTAAAATTGAAAAAAGTTAAAAAAATTTTTTTTTTGGACTTAGTCATTTTTCCGGCGTTTATCAGACTTTCAGATAGCGGAAATGTCAGTGAGCATTCCGATTTCACTTCCAGAGCTATTCGCCCAATGAGTCCTTGATATTTCATCGTTTTCAGGCAATTTTCTGAATTTTTGAAAATTTCACTTTTTTGTGAAAATATCCACTAAATGAGGGAATAATATGTGTGAGGGTACCCCAGGAGAGTTCCAAATGTGTGTGGGTAGAATATATATCCCACGGGGGTAAAATTGAAAAAAGTTGAAAAAATTTTTTGGGGGATTTAGTCATTTTTCCGGCATTTATCAGACTTTCAGATAGCGGAAATGTCAGTGAGCGTTCCGATTTCAGTACCAGAGCGATTCGCCCAATGAGTCCTTGATATTTAGTCGTTTTCAGCCAATTTTCTGGATTTTTGAAAATTTTACTTTTTTGTGAAAATATCCAATAATGAGGGAATAATATGTGTGAGGGTACCCCAGGAGAGTTCCAAATGTGTGTGGGTAGAATATATATCCCACGGGGGTAAAATTGAAAAAAGTTGAAAAAAATTTTTTTTTGGACTTAGTCATTTTTCCGGCATTTATCAGACTTTCAGATAGGGGAAATGTCAGTGAGCGTTCCGATTTCACTTCCAGAGCGATTCGACCAATGAGTCCTTGGTATTTCGTCGTTTTCAGGCAATTTTCAGAATTTTTGAAAATGTCACTTTTTTGTGAAAATATCCACTAAATGAGGGAATAATATGTGTGAGGGTACTCCAGGAGAGTTCCAAATGTGTCTGGGTAGAATATATATCCCACGGGGTAAAATTGAAAACAGTTGAAAACATTTTTTTTTTGACTTAGTCATTTTTCCGGCGTTTATCAGACTTTCAGATAGCAGAAATGTCAGTGAGCGTTCTGATTTCAGTTCCAGAGCGATTCGCCCAATGAGTCCTTGATATTTAGTCGTTTTGAGCCAATTTTCTGAATTTTTGAAAATTTCACTTTTTTGTGAAAATATCCACTAAATGAGGGAATAATATGTGTGAGGGTACCCCAGGAGAGTTCCAAATGTGTGTGGGTAGAATATATATCCCACGGGGGTAAAATTGAAAAAAGTTGAAAAAATTTTTTGGGGGATTTAGTCATTTTTCCGGCATTTATCGGACTTTCAGATAGGGGAAATGTCAGTGAGCGTTCCGATTTCAGTTGCAGAGCGATTCGCCCAAAGAGTCCTTGATATTTCGTCGTTTTCAGGCAATTTTCTGAATTTTTGAAAATTTCACTTTTTTGTGAAAATATCCACTAAATGAGGGAATAATATGTGTGAGGGTACCCCAGGAGAGTTCCAAATGTGTGTGGGTAGAATATATATCCCACGGGGGTAAAATTGAAAAAAGTTGAAAAAAATTTTTTGAGGATTTAGTCATTTTTCCGGCATTTATCAGACTTTCAGATAGCGGAAATGTCAGTGAGCGTTCTGATTTCAGTTTCAGAGCGATTCGCCCAATGAGTCCTTGATATTTAGTCGTTTTGAGCCAATTTTCTGAATTTTTGAAAATTTCACTTTTTTGTGAAAATATCCACTAAATGAGGGAATAATATGTGTGAGGGTACCCCAGGAGAGTTCCAAATGTGTGTGGGTAGAATATATATCCCACAGGGTTAAAATTGAAAAAAGTTGAAAAAATTTTTTTTTTAGTTCTTAGTCATTTTTCCAGCGTTTATCAGACTTTCAGATAGGGGAAATGTCAGTGAGCGTTCCGATTTCAGTTCTAGAGCGATTCGCCCAATGAGTCCTTGATATTTAGTCGTTTTCAGCCAATTTTCAGAATTTTTGAAAATTTCACTTTTTTGTGAAAATATCCACTAAATGAGGGCATAATATGTGTGACGGTACCCCAGGAGAGTTCCAAATGTGTGTGGGTAGATTATATATCCCACGGGGGTAAAATTGAAAAAAGTTGAAAAAAATTTTTTTTTTGGATTTAGTCATTTTTCCGGCATTTATCAGACTTTCAGATAGGGGAAATGTCAGTGAGCGTTCCGATTTCAGTTCCAGAGCGAATCGCCCAATGAGTCCTTGATATTTAGTCGTTTTCAGCTAATTTTCTGAATTATTGAAAATTTCACTTTTTTGTGAAAATATCCACTAAATGAGGGAATAATATGTGTGAGGGTACCCCACGAGAGTTCCAAATTTGTGTGGGTAGAATATATATCCCACGGGGTAAAATTGAAATAAGTTTAAAATTTTTTTGTGGGGGATTAAGTCATTTTTTTGGCGTTTATCAGACTTTCAGATAGGGGAAATGTCAGTGAGCGTTCCAATTTCAGTTCCAGAGCGATTCGCCCAATGAGTCCTTGATATTTCGTCGTTTTCAGGCAATTTTCTGAATTTTTGAAAATTTCACTTTTTTGTGAAAATATCAACTAAATGAGGGAATAATATGTGTGAGGGTACCCCAGGCAGGAGAGTTCCAAATGTGTGTAGGTAGAAGAAAAATCCCACGGGGTAAAATTGAAAAAAGTTGAAAAAAATTTTTTGGGGGGGGTTTACGTCATTTTTCCGGCGTTTATCAGACTTTCAGATAGGGGAAATGTCAGTGAGCGTTTCAATTTAGGTTCCAGAGCAATTTTCCGTATGGGTCCTTGATATTTCGTCGTTTTCAGGCAATTTTCTGAATTTTTGAAAATTTCACTTTTTTGTGAAAATATCCACTAAATGAGGGAATAATATGTGTGAGGGTACCCCAGGAGAGTTCCAAATGTGTGTGGGTAAAATATATATCCCACGGTGGTAAAATTGAAAAAAGTTGAAAAAATTTTTTTTTTGGATTTAGTCATTTTTCTGGCATTTATCAGACTTTCAGATAGGGGAAATGTCAGTGAGCGTTCCGATTTCAGTTCCAGAGCGATTCGCCCAATGAGTCCTTGATATTTCATCGTTTTCAGCCAATTTACTGAAATTTGAAAATTTCACTTTTTTGTGAAAATATCCACTAAATGAGGGAATAATATGTGTGAGGGTACCCCAGGAGAGTTCCAAATGTGTGTGGGTAGAATATATATCCCACGGGGGTAAAATTGAAAAAATTTGAAAACTTTTTTTTTCGATTTAGTCATTTTTCCGGCGTTTATCAGACTTTCAGATAGGGGAAATGTCAGTGAGCGTTCCGATTTCAGTTCCAGAGCGATTCGCCCAATGAGTCCTTGATATTTCTTCGTTTTCAGCCAATTTTCTGGATTTTTGAAAATTTCACTTTTTTGTGAAAATATCCACTAAATGAGGGAATAATATGTGTGAAGGTACCCCAGGAGAGTTCCAAATGTGTGTGGGTAGAATATATATCCCACGGGGGTAAAATTGAAAAAAGTTGAAAAATTTTTTGGGGGGGATTTAGTCATTTTTCCGGCGTTTATCAGACTTTCAGATAGGGGAAATGTCAGTGAGTGTTCCGATTTCAGTTCCAGAGCGATTCGCCCAATGAGTCCTTCATATTTCGTTGTTTTCAGGAAATTTTCTGGATTTTTGAAAATTTTACTTTTTTGTAAAAATATCCACTAAATGATGGAATAATATGTGTGAAGGTACCCCAGGAGAGTTCCAAATGTGTGTGGGTAGAATATATATCCCACAGGGTTAAAATTGAAAAAAGTTGGAAAAAATTTTTTTTTAGTACTTAGTCATTTTTCCGGCGTTTATCAGACTTTCAGATAGGGGAAATGTCAGTGAGCGTTCCGTTTTCAGTTCCAGAGCGATTCGCCCTATGAGTCCTTGATATTTAGTCGTTTTCAGCCAATTTTCAGGATTTTTGAACATTTCACTTTTTTGTGAAAATATCCACTAAATGAGGGAATAATATGTGTGAGGGTACCCCAGGAGAGGTCCAATTGTGTGTGGGTAGAATATATATCCCACGGGGGTAAAATTGAAAAAAGTTGAAAACATTTTTTTTTGGATTTAGTCATTTTTCTGGCATTTATCAGACTTTCAGATAGGGGAAATGTCAGTGAGCGTTCCGATTTCAGTTCCAGAGCGATTCGCCCAATGAGTCCTTGATATTTCATCGTTTTCAGCCAATTTTCTGAAATTTGAAAATTTCACTTTTTTGTGAAAATATCCACTAAATGAGGGAATAATATGTGTGAGGGTACCCCAGGAGAGTTCCAAATGTGTGTGGGTAGATTATATATCCCACGGGGGTAAAATTGAAAAAAGTTGAAAAGATTTTTTTTTTGGATTTAGTCATTTTTCCAGCCTTCATCAGACTTTCAGATAGGGGAAATGTCAGTGAGCGTTCCGATTTCAGTACCAGAGCGATTCGCCCAATGACTCCTTGATATTTAGTCGTTTTCAGCCAATTTTCAGGATTTTTGAAAATTTCACTTTTTTGTGAAAATATCCACTAAATGAGGGAATAATATGTGTGAGGGTACCCCAGGAGAGTTCCAAATGTGTGTGGGTAGAATATATATCCCACGGGGGTAAAATTGAAAAAAGCTGAAAATTTTTTTGGGGGGGATTTAGTCATTTTTCCAGCGTTTATCAGACTTTCAGATAGGGGAAATGTCAGTGAGCGTTCCGATTTCAGTTCCAGAGCGATTCGCCCAATGAGTCCTTGATATTTAGTCGTTTTCAGCCAATTTTCTCGATTTTTGAAAATTTCACTTTTTTGTGAAAATATCCACTAAATGAGGGAATAATATGTGTGAGGGTACCCCAGGAGAGTTCCAAATGTGTGTGGGTAGAATATATATCCCACGGGGGTAAAATTGAAAAAAGTCGAAAAAATTTTTTGGGGGGATTTTGTTATGTTCTGCTACCAGAGCTAAGGAAAGAGAGGAGATCTGTCCCTACGATAGAACTCAGCTAAATCCCTACGATGTAACAGGGAACCTGATCCTGCGATCAGACCTGCTAAAGTCCTAAGCTAGTCTGTACGGAGACCTATAGATGTGGGGAAGGAATCCCTACAAGTACTAAGGACTGGGAGGAATATGGGACACCTCCTAACAGAAATAGTAGCAGACAGACGAACAAACAAAATATATAGAACATAGAGGTCAGTAGACCAAGCAAACTAACAGAGCAAGACACAGAGCACAGGCTAGCTAGAAAGTAGATATACAATGAAGTCCAGCAAAGCCAGAAGGGCGGAGCAGGCCTAAATAGGCCAACAAGGTCATGTGACCAGCAAAGGAAAAAAAAGCTAAGAGCAAGGTTCTAACAGTACCCCCCCTTCTAAGAGGATCCTCCGGATCCCCTAGGACCAGGCTTATCAGGAAATCTCCTGTGAAACGCTCTGATAAGTCTGGACGCGGAAACATCATCCGACCTCACCCAAGAGTTATCCTCGGGTTCGAAACCTTTCCAGGCCACAAGATACTGCAAACTACCTCTATACAGTCTAGAGTTAAGGATGCGAGAAATTTCATATTCCCCGTCCTCCACCACCGGAGGAACAGAGGCAGAGACGTCACAATCCGATACAACAGCTTTTTTCAACAGAGAGACATGAAATACCGGATTAATTCTCCAGGAGGTAGGAACCTCCAACCTAACAGCAGATTGGTTGACAACCTGAAGCACCTTAAAGGGCCCTACAAACTTGGGACCCAATTTCTTAGAAGGAATCCTCAACCGCAGATTCCTAGAGGACAACCAAACCATGTCACCAACAGCGAACAAAACCTCCTGTCGTTTCCTATCAAAGTAGTCCTTAGATTTTCTGTTGGCCTCCTGAAGATTACCACGCACATCCGTCCAAACTCTCTCCAAATCACCGGAAAAATTCTCCTCCTCAGGCACGGCAGATCCCAACTTGGAGAACGACCCAAACGACGGATGTCTCCCAGAACAACAAAAAAAAGGCGAACAACCAGCAGAAGAAGATGTATGATTGTTCAGAGCAAATTCAGCAAGTGGCAGAAACTCAGACCACCCCTCTTGATTGTCTGTCACAAAACAACGCAAGAACTGCTCAACATCCTGGTTTTTCCTTTCTGTCTGGCCATTAGATTCAGGATGATATCCGGACGAGAACGATAAATGAACTCCCAAATTGTCACAAAAGGCACGCCAAAAACGAGCCACAAACTGAGGACCCCTATCAGAAACAATGTCAGTAGGAATGCCATGAAGTCTGACAATTTCCTTGACAAAGGCCTTAGCGAGAGTTTTAGCGCAGGGCAGTTTGACAAAGGGAACCAAGTGACACATCTTGCTAAAACGGTCCACGACCACCCAGATGACAGTAAAACCCTCAGAGGGGGGAAGATCATTTATAAAGTCCATAGCCAAATGTGTCCAAGGAGCACTGGGAACCTCCAAAGGACAAAGCAACCCCACAGCAGGAGTATGTGAGGACTTAGATCTAGCACATATAGTACATTGACGCACCCACTTAATAACTTCCTTCTGCCATCCAGGCCACCAAAAACTGCGACCCACCAGTCTCTTGGTCTCAGAGATTCCGGGATGACCTGCCAACCGAGATTCGTGACACTCAACAAACAAATCTCTCCTAAAGGTCCCAGGCACAAACAACCTCCCATGAGGAGTGTTAGAAGGGGCATTCTCCTGTGCTTTAAGAATCTCATTTTCCAAAACGGAGTCCAAAGCAGCTATCACAACACCTTCTTGTAAAATGTTCTCCTCTTTCTCAGAACCGACTATGGGAGAAAAACTGCGAGACAAGGCATCCGTCTTAACATTCTTAGTACCAGGGATGTAAGTAACGGAGAAATTAAACCGCGAGAAAAACAGTGCCCACCTAGCCTGACGGGCATTCAGGCGCTTGGCAGCATCAAGATATATCAGATTTTTATGATCCGTAAGAACCTGAATGGGAAATTCCGCACCTTCCAAGAAGTGGCGCCAGTGTTCAAATGCGAGTTTAATAGCCAATAATTCCCGATTACCAATATCGTAATTCAGTTCAGTCTCCGAAAATTTTTTTGAAAAAAAGGCACAGGGATGTAATCCATCCCCGTTATCCTGAGACAATACTGTGCCAACCCCCACAGAGGAAGCATCAACCTCAACCAAAAACGGCCTAGTAATATCAGGCTGCATAAGGATGGGAGCAGAGGTGAACCTCTCCTTGAGATACACAAAAGCTTCAATGGCCTCAGAAGACCACTGAACAGCATCAGCACCTTTCCTGGTGAGATCAGTCAGAGGTTTGACAATACTAGAAAAATTTTTTATGAATTTTCTGTAGTAATTAGCGAAACCCAAAAACCTCTGTATCGATTTCAAACCAATAGGCCTAGGCCATTCCTGCACAGCCTGAACCTTAACCGGATCCATCTCAAAACCTTTGCTGGAGATAATGTAGCCCAAAAAACTAATTCTCTGTACAGCGAACTCACATTTCTCCAGCTTAGCAAAAAGCGAATTGTCCATTAATAACTGTAATACCTCACGCACGCTCCGCCAATGAGACTCCAGATCCGGCGAATAAATCAAAATGTCATCCAAATACACAACCACATTTTTGCCGATCAAAGGTCTAAGGATGTCATTAATCAGATTCTGAAAAAATGCAGGAGCATTAGTAAGACCAAAAGGCATAACCAGATTCTCAAAATGACCCACAGGAGTGTTAAAAGCAGTCTTCCATTCGTCACCCTCCTTCATGCGCAACAGATTGTATGCCCCCTTAAGGTCAATTTTAGAGAACCACTTGGCCCCCATTAACTGGTTAAACAGATCAGGAATCAATGGCAGTGGGTAAGGATTGCATACAGTAATTTTGTTAATCTCACGAAAATCCAGACAAGGACGTAAACCGCCGTCCTTTTTTTTTACAAAATAAAATCCAACCGCCACAGGAGACTTAGAGGGCCTAATGTGACCGGCGGCCAAACTTGTCTGTATGTATTCCTCCAAAGCCTTCCTCTCAGGAATAGTAAGGTTAAATAAACGACTTTTAGGAAGAGTCGCTCCAGGGACAAATTCAATAGAACAATCATAGTCTCTATGGGGAGGCAAAACCTGCGATTCCTTCTCAGAAAAAACTCTCCAAAAATCCTGAATAGGAACAGGCAATTCTCCCCTATCCAAAGCTACAATACGCCCGTTACAACACTTGTCATAACATTTATGGCTCCAGGATTTAATTTCACTGGTAGACCAATCCAGTACAGGATTGTGAAAATTTAACCAGGGCAATCCCAATATTACTGGAGAAGGCAAGTTATTCAACACTACCAAATCCAATTTCTCATGGTGAACACCATTAATAGTGAGAGGAAATTCACAGACCTTGAGAGTAATATTCTTCAAAGGGGAACCATCCACAGAAACCACAGCAATGGGGGATGATAAAGGTTCAGGTTTTAAATTGAGTCTTTCCACGAATCCCCCATCAATTACATTCAGAGTAGACCCGCAATCAACAAATACCCGAAATTCCATTAATTTTTTCTGAGCAATCGTGGAAGCAGCTAAAAATATACCCTTGGAATTTAAACAGGCAATACGGGCGTGACTGACCATTTTTTTTTCTTTCTTCATACGAAGCTCACAGCCTTTAATCAAATGACCAGATTTTCCGCAATAGAAACACAAGCCTTCAAAAAATCGACGGTCTTTTTCTTGAGAGCGAGGTGTCACCGATCCAATCTCCATCGGTTCACCACTGTTAGTACACACATTCTCATAACCAGAAACTGACATAGCAGAGGATTTGCTCTCATTAACCCTTGCACGCAGTCTTCTATCCACCCGTATAGCTAATTGCATAGCCTGTTGCAAATCTTCAGGTGTAGGATAAGCAATTAGCAGGTCTTTAACCCTTTCACTGAGCCCAGCAAGAAATAGACTTTTCAGAGCAGAATCGTTCCACCCTGTTTGAGTCGACCAACGACGGAAATAAGTACAATATTTTTCCACATTACCTGATCCTTGTTTTAAACGTCTCAACTCAGTCTCAGCTGATGCGACACGGTCAGGATCATCATATAATAGTCCCAAAGCAGAAAAAAAACTATCCACTGATCTGAAGCATGTATCACTAGGTTGCAAAGAAAAGGCCCACTCCTGAGGCTCTTTGCGCAAAAGTGACATTATGAACCCTACGCGCTGGGATTCATCCCCAGAGGACTTAGGTCTCAAATGAAAATACAATAAGCAAGCATTTTTAAATGAAAAAAATTCTCGGTGTTCACCAAAAAATAAATCCGGCAAACATACCTTAGGCTCCAAGAAATGTGCTCCAGGACAGTTACTCACGTGCTGACGGAGCTCGGCCACCTCCAGAGAGAGACCCTGCAGGCGTTTAGCCAAATCCAGAACCGACACCATGATGGAACAGAAAAATCTTTCCTTAGAGAATTTGCGGGCTGGACTTACTGTTATGTTCTGCTACCAGAGCTAAGGAAAGAGAGGAGATCTGTCCCTACGATAGAACTCAGCTAAATCCCTACAATGTAACAGGGAACCTGATCCTGCGATCAGACCTGCTAAAGTCCTAAGCTAGTCTGTACGGAGACCTATAGATGTGGGGAAGGAATCCCTACAAGTACTAAGGACTGGGAGGAATATGGGACACCTCCTAACAGAAATAGTAGCAGACAGACGAACAAACAAAATATATAGAACATAGAGGTCAGTAGACCAAGCAAACTAACAGAGCAAGACACAGAGCACAGGCTAGCTAGAAAGTAGATATACAATGAAGTCCAGCAAAGCCAGAAGGGCGGAGCAGGCATAAATAGGCCAACAAGGTCATGTGACCAGCAAAGGAAAAAAAAGCTAAGAGCAAGGTTCTAACAGATTTAGTCATTTTTCCGGCGTTTATCAGACTTTCAGATAGGGGAAATGTCAGTGAGCATTCCGATTTCAGTTCCAGAGCGATTCGCCCAATGAGTCCTTGATATTTCGTCGTTTTCAGCCAATTTTCTGGATTTTTGAAAATTTTACTTTTTTGTGAAAATATCCACTAAATGAGGGAATAATATGTGTGAGGGTACCCCAGGAGAGTTCCAAATGTGTGTGGGTAGAATATATATCCCACGGGGGTAAAATTGAAAAAAGTTGAAAACATTTCTTTTTTTGATTTAGTCATTTTTCCCGCGTTTATCAGACTTTCAGATAGGGGAAATGTCAGTGAGCGTTCCGATTTCAGTTCCAGAGCGATTCGCCCAATGAGTCCTTGATATTTAGTCGAAATCTGCCAATTTTCTTGATTTTTGAAAATTTCACTTATTTGTGAAAATATCCACTAAATGAGGGAATAATATGTGTGAGGGTACCCCAGGAGAGTTCAAAATGTGTGTAGGTAGAATATATATCCCACGGGGGTAAAATTGAAAAAAGTTGAAATTTTTTTTGGGGGGGATTTAGTCATTTTTCCGGCGTTTATCAGACTTTCAGATATGGGAAATGTCAGTGAGCGTTCCGATTTCAGTTCCAGAGCGATTTGCCCAATGAGTCCTTGATATTTCGTCGTTTTCAGGCGATTTTCTGAATTTTTGAAAATTTCACTTTTTTGTGAAAATATCCACTAAATGAGGGAAAAATATGTGTGAGGGTACCCCAGGAGAGTTCCAAATGTGTGTGGGTAGAATATATATCCCACGGGGGTAAAATTGAAAAAAGTTGAAAAATTTTTTTGGGGGGATTTAGTCATTTTTCCGGCATTTATCAGACTTTCAGATATGGGAAATGTCAGTGAGCATTCCGATTTCAGTTCCAGAGCGATTTGCCCAATGAGCCCTTGATATTTAGTCGTTTTCAGCCAATTTTCTGGATTTTTGAAAATTTCACTTTTTTGTGAAAATATCCACTAAATGAGGGAATAATATGTGTGAGGGTACCCCAGGAGAGTTCCAAATGTGTGTGGGTAGAATATATATCCCACAGGGTTAAAATTGAAAAAAGTTGAAAAAATTTTTATGTTAGTACTTAGTCATTTTTCCGGCGTTTATCAGACTTTCAGATAGGGGAAATGTCAGTGAGCATTCCGATTTCAGTTCCAGAACGATTCGCCAAATGAGTCTTTGTTATTTAGTCGTTTTCTGCCAATTTTCTGGATTTTTGAAAATTTCACTTTTTTGTGAAAATATCCACTAAATGATGTAATAATATGTGTGAGGGTAACCCAGGAGAGTTCCAAATGTGTGTGGGTAGAATATATATCCCACGGGGGTAAAATTGAAAAAAGTTGAAAAAATTTTTATGTTAGTACTTAGTCATTTTTCCGGCGTTTATCAGACTTTCAGATAGGGGAAATGTCAGTGAGCGTTCCGATTTCAGTTCCAGAGCGAATCGCCCAATGAGTCCTTGATATTTCGTCGTTTTCAGCCACTTTTCTGGATGTTTGAAAATTTCACTTTTTTGTTAAATTATCCACTAAATGAGGGAATAATATGTGTGAGGATACCCTAAGAGAGTTCCAAATGAGTTTGGGTCGAATATATATCCCACAGGGTTAAAATTGAAAAAAGTTGAAAAAATTTTTATTTTAGTAGTCATTTTTCCGGCGTTTATCAGACTTTCAGATAGGGGAAATGTCAGTGAATGTTCTGATTTCAGTTACAAAGCGAATCGCACAATGGTTCTTTGATATTTAGTCGTTTTCAGCCAATTTTCTGAATTTTTGAAAATTTCACTTTTTTGTGAAAATATCCACTAAATGAGGGAATAATATGTGTGAGGGTACCCCATGAGAGTTCCAAATGTGTGTGGGTAGAATATATATCCCACGGGGGTAAAATTGAAAAAAGTTGAAAAATTTTTTTTTTGGACTTAGTCATTTTTCCGGCGTTTATCAGACTTTCAGATAGGGGAAATGTCAGTGAGCGTTCCGATTTCAGTTCCAGAGCGATTCGCCCAATGAGTTCTTGATATTTAGTCGTTTTCAGCCAATATTCTGTATTTTTGAAAATTTCACTTTTTTGTGAAAATATCCACTAAATGAGGGAATAATATGTGTGAGGGTACCCCAGGAGAGTTCCAAATGTGTGTTGGTAGAATATATATCCCACGGGGGTAAAATTGAAAAAAGTTAAAAAAAATTTGGGGGGGGATTTAGTCATGTTTCCGGCGTTTATCAGACTTTCAGATAGGGGAAATGTCAGTGAGTGTTCCGATTTCAGTTCCAGAGCGATTCGCCTAATGAGTCCTTGATATTTCGTTGAAATCTGCCAATTTTCTTGATTTTTGAAAATTTCACTTTTTTGTGTAAATATCCACTAAATGAGGGAATAATATCTGTGAGGGTACCCCAGGAGAGTTCCAAATGTGTGTGGGTAGAATATATATCCCACAGGGTTAAAATTGAAAAAAGTTGAAAAAAATTTTTTTTTATTACTTAGTCATTTTTCTGGCGTTTATCAGACTTTCAGATATGGGAAATGTCAGTGAGCGTTCCGATTTCAGTTCCAGAGCGATTCGCCCAATGAGTCCTTGATATTTCGTCGTTTTCAGGCAATTTTCTGAATTTTTGAAAATTTCACTTTTTTGTAAAAATATCCACTAAATGAGGGAATAATATGTGTGAGGGTACCCCAGGAGAGTTCCAAATGTGTTTGGGTAGAATATATATCCCACGGTGGTAAAATTGAAAAAAGTTGAAAAAATTTTTTGGGGGGATTTAGTCATTTTTCCGGCATTTATCAGACTTTCAGATAGGGGAAATGTCAGTGAGCGTTCCGATTTCAGTTCCAGAGCGATTCGCCCAATGAGTCCTTGATATTTAGTCGTTTTCAGCCAATTTTCTGGATTTTTTGAAAATTTCACTTTTTTGTGAAAATATCCACTAAATGAGGGAATAATATGTGTGAGGGTACCCCAGGAGAGTTCCAAATGTGTTTGAGTAGAATATATATCCCACGGGGGTAAAATTGAAAAAAGTTGAAAATTTTTTTTTTCGATTTAGTTATTTTTTCCGGCGTTTATCAGACTTTCAGATAGGGGAAATGTCAGTGAGTGTTCCGATTTCAGTTCCAGAGCGATTCGCCCAAGGAGTCATTGATATTTAGTCGAAATCTGCCAATTTTCTGGATTTTTGAAAATTTCACTTATTTGTGAAAATATCCACTAAATGAGGGAATAATATGTGTGAGGGTACCCCAGGAGAGTTCCAAATGTGTGTGGGTAGAACATATATCCCACGGGGGTAAAATTGAAAAAAGTTGAAAACATTTTTTTTGGGGATTTAGTCATTTTTCCGGTGTTTATCAGACTTCCAGATAGGGGAAATGTCAGTGAGCGTTCCGATTTCAGCTCCAGAGCGATTCGCCCAATGAGTCCTTGATATTTAGTCGTTTTGATCCAATTTTCAGAATTTTTGAAAATTTCACTTTTTTGTGAAAATATCCACTAAATGAGGGAATAATATGTGTGAGGGTACCCCAGGAGAGTTCCAAATGTGTGTGGGTAGAATATATATCGCACGGGGGTAAAATTGAAAAAAGTTGAAAACATTTTTTTTGGGGATTTAGTCATTTTTCCAGCGTTTATCAGACTTTCAGATAGGGGAAATGTCAGTGAGCGTTCCGATTTCAGTTCCAGAGTGATTCGCCCAATGAGTCCTTGATATTTCGTCGTTTTCATCCAATTTTCTGGATTTTTGAAAATTTCACTTTTTTGTGAAAATATCCACTAAATGAGGGAATAATATGTGTGAGGGTACCCCAGGAGAGTTCCAAATGTGTTTGGGTAGAATATATATCCCACGGGGTAAAATTGAAAAAAGTTGAAATTTTTTCTTTTCGATTTAGTCATTTTTCCGGCGTTTATCAGACTTTCAGATAGGGGAAATGTCAGTGATCGTTCCGATTTCAGTTCCAGAGCGATTCGCCCAATGAGTCCTTGATATTTAGTCGTTTTCAGCCAATTTTCTGGATTTTTGAAAATTTCACTTTTTTGTGAAAATATCCACTAAATGAGGGAATAATATGTGTGAGGGTACCCCAGGAGAGTTCCAAATGTGTGTGGGTAGAATATAGATCCCACGGGTGTAAAATTGAAAAAAGTTGAAATTTTTTGGGGGGGTCTTAGTCATTTTTCCGGCGTTTATCAGACTTTCAGATAGGGAAAATGTCAGTGAGCGTTCCGATTTCAGTTCCAGAGCGATTCACCCAATGAGTCCTTGATATTTCGTCGTTTTCAGCCAATTTTCTGGATTTTTAAAAATTTCACTTTTTTGTGAAAATATCCACTAAATGAGGGAATAATATGTGTGAGGGTACCCCAGGAGAGTTCCAAATGTGTGTGGGTAGAATATAGATCCCAAAGGTGTAAAATTGAAAAAAGTTGAAAAATTTTTTGGGGGGGATTTAGTCATTTTTCCGGTGTTTACCAGACTTTCAGATAGGGGAAATGTCAGTGAGCGTTCCCGTTTCAGTTCCAGAGCGATTCGCCCAATGAGTCCTTGATATTTAGTCGAAATCTGCCAATTTTCTGGATTTTTGAAAATTTCACTTATTTGTGAAAATATCCACTAAATGAGGGAATAATATGTGTGAGGGTACCCCAGGAGAGTTAAAAATGTGTGTGGGTAGAATATATATCCCACGGGGGTAAAATTGAAAAAAGTTAAAAAAAAAATTTTTTTGGACTTAGTCATTTTTCCGGAGTTTATCAGACTTTTAGATAGGGGAAATGTCAGTGAGCATTCCGATTTCAGTTCCAGAGCGATTTGCACAGAGTCCTTGATTTTTAGTCATTTTGAGCCAATTTTCTGAATTTTTGAAAATTTCACTTTTTTGTGAAAATATCCACTAAATGAGGGAATAATATGTGTGAGGGTACCCCAGGAGAGTTCCAAATGTGTGTGGGTAGAATATATATCCCACGGGGGTAAAATTGAAAAAAGTAAAAAAAAAATTTTTTTGGGACTTAGTCACTTTTCCGGCGTTTATCAGACTTTCAGATAGGGGAAATGTCAGTGAGCATTCCGATTTCAGTTCCAGAGCGATTCGCCCAATGAGTCCTTGATATTTAGTCGTTTTGATCCAATTTTCAGAATTTTTGAAAATTTCACTTTTTTGTGAAAATATCCACTAAATGAGGGAATAATATGTGTGAGGGTACCCCAGGAGAGTTCCAAATGTGTGTGGGTAGAATATATATCCCACGGGGGTAAAATTGAAAAAAGTTAAAAAAAAATTTTTTTGGGACTTAGTCATTTTTCCGGCGTTTATCAGACTTTCAGATAGGGGAAATGTCAGTGAGCATTCCGATTTCAGTTCCAGAGCGATTCGCCCAATGAGTCCTTGATATTTAGTCGTTTTGATCCAATTTTCAGAATTTTTGAAAATTTCACTTTTTTGTGAAAATATCCACTAAATGAGGGAATAATATGTGTGAGGGAACCCCAGGAGAGTTCCAAATGTGTGTGGGTAGAATATATATCCCACCGGGGTTAAAATTGAAAAAAGTTGAAAAAAATTTTTGGGGTGATTTAGTCATTTTTCCTGCATTTATCAGACTTTCAGATAGGGGAAATGTCAGTGAGCGTTCTGATTTCAGTTCCAGAGCGATTCGCCCAATGAGTCCTTGATATTTAATTGTTTTCAGCCAATTTTCAGCATTTTTGAAAATTTCACATTTTTGTGAAAATATCCACTAAATGAGGGAATAATATGTGTGAGGGTACCCCAGGAGAGTTCCAAATGTGTGTGGGTAGAATATATATCCCACCGGGGTTAAAATTGAAAAAAGTTGAAAAAATTTTTTGGGGTGATTTAGTCATTTTTCCTGCATTTATCAGACTTTCAGATAGGGGAAATGTCAGTGAGCGTTCCGATTTCAGTTCCAGAGCGATTCGCCCAATGAGTCCTTGATATTTCGTCGTTTTCAGCCAATTTTCTGGATTTTTAAAAAGTTCACTTTTTTGTGAAAATATCCACTAAATGAGGGAATAATATGTGTTAGGGTACCCCAGGAGAGTTCCAAATGTGTGTGGGTAGAATATAGATCCCACGGGTGTAAAATTGAAAAAAGTTGAAAATTTTTTGGGGGGGATTTAGTCATTTTTCCGGCGTTTATCAGACTTTCAGATAGGGAAAATGTCAGTGAGCGTTCCGATTTCAGTTCCAGAGCGATTCACCCAATGAGTCCTTGATATTTCGTCGTTTTCAGCCAATTTTCTGGATTTTTAAAAATTTCACTTTTTTGTGAAAATATCCACTAAATGAGGGAATAATATCTGTGAGGGTACCCCAGGAGAGTTCCAAATGTGTGTGGGTAGAATATAGATCCCACAGGTGTAAAATTGAAAAAAGTTGAAAATTTTTTTGGGGGGGATTTAGCCATTTTTCCGGTGTTTATCAGACTTTCAGATAGGGGAAATGTCAGTGAGCGTTCCGATTTCAGTTCCAGAGCGATTCGCCCAATGAGTCCTTGATATTTAGTCGAAATCTGCCAATTTTCTGGATTTTTGAAAATTTCACTTATTTGTGAAAATATCCACTAAATGAGGGAATAATATGTGTGAGGGTACCCCAGGAGAGTTAAAAATGTGTGTGGGCAGAATATATATCCCACGGGGGTAAAATTGAAAAAAGTTAAAAAAAAATTTTTTTTGGACTTAGTCATTTTTCCGGCGTTTATCAGACTTTCAGATAGGGGAAATGTCAGTGAGCGTTCCGATTTCAGTTCCAGAGCGATTCGCCCAATGAGTCCTTGATATTTCGTCGTTTTCAGGCAATTTTCTGAATTTTTGAAAATTTCACTTTTTTGTGAAAATATCCACTAAATGAGGGAATAATATATGTGAGGGTACCCCATGAGAGTACCAAATGTGTGTGGGAAGAATATAAATCACACAACGGGAAAATTGAAAAAAGTTGAAAAATTTTTTTGGGGGGGATTTAGTCATTTTTCCGGCCTTTTATCAGACTTTCAGATAGGGGAAATGTCAGTGAGCATTCCGATTTCAGTTCCAGAGCGATTCGCCCAATGAGTCCTTGATATTTAGTCGTTTTGAACCAATTTTCAGAATTTTTGAAAATTTCACTTTTTTGTGAAAATATCCACTAAATGAGGGAATAATATGTGTGAGGGCACCCCAGGAGAGTTCAAAATGTGTGTCGGTAGAATATATCCCACGGGGGTAAAATTGAAAAAAGTTAAAAAAAAAATTTTTTAGGACTTAGTCATTTTTCCGGCCTTTATCAGACTTTCAGATAGGGGAAATGTCAGTGAGCATTCCGATTTCATTTCCAGAGCGGTTCGCCCAATGAGTCCTTGATATTTAGTCGTTTTCAGAAAATTTTCTGGATTTTTGAAAATTTAACTTTTTTGTGAAAATATCCACTAAATGAGGGAATAATATGTGTGAGGGTACCCCAGTAGAGTTCCAAATGTGTGTGGGTAGAATATATATCCCACCGGGGTTAAAATTGAAAAAAGTTGAAAAATTTTTTTGGGGTGATTTAGTCATTTTTCCTGCATTTATCAGACTTTCAGATAGGGGAAATGTCAGTGAGCGTTCCGATTTCAGTTCCAGAGCGATTCGCCCAATGAGTCCTTGATATTTAGTCGTTTTCGGCCAATTTTCTGGATTTTTGAAAATTTCCCTTTTTTGTGAAAATATCCACTAAATGAGGGAATAATATGTGTGAGGGTACCCCAGGAGAGTTCCAAATGTGTGTGGGTAGAATATATATCCCATGGTGGTAAAATTGAAAAAAGTTGAAAAAAAAATTTTTTTGGACTTAGTCATTTTTCCGGCGTTTATCAGACTTTCAGATAGCGGAAATGTCAGTGAGCGTTCCGATTTCAGTTCCAGAGCGATTCGCCCAATGAGTCCTTGATATTTAGTTGTTTTCAGCCAATTTTCAGCATTTTTGAAAATTTCACTTTTTTGTGAAAATATCCACTAAATGAGGGAATAATATGTGTGAGGGTACCCCAGGAGAGTTCCAAATGTGTGTGGGTAGAATACATATCCCACGGGGGTAAAATTGAAAAAAGTTGAAAAAATTTTTGGGGGGGATTTAGTCATTTTTCTGGCGTTTATCAGACTTTCAGATAGGGGAAATGTCAGTGAGCGTTCCGATTTCAGTTCCAGAGCGATTCGCCCAATGAGTCCTTGATATTTAGTTGTTTTCAGCCAATTTTCAGCATTTTTGAAAATTTCACTTTTTTGTGAAAATATCCACTAAATGAGGGAATAATATGTGTGAGGGTACCCCAGGAGAGTTCCAAATGTGTGTGGGTAGAATATATATCCCACGGGGGTAAAATTGAAAAAAGTTAAAAAAAAATTTTTTTGGGACTTAGTCATTTTTCCGGCGTTTATCAGACTTTCAGATAGGGGAAATGTCAGTGAGCATTCCGATTTCAGTTCCAGAGCGATTCGCCCTATGAGTCCTTGATATTTAGTCGTTTTGATCCAATTTTCAGAATTTTTGAAAATTTTACTTTTTTGTGAAAATATCCACTAAATGAGGGAATAATATGTGTGAGGGAACCCCAGGAGAGTTCCAAATGTGTGTGGGTAGAATATATATCCCACCGGGGTTAAAATTGAAAAAAGTTGAAAAAATTTTTTGGGGTGATTTAGTCATTTTTCCTGCATTTATCAGACTTTCAGATAGGGGAAATGTCAGTGAGCGTTCCGATTTCAGTTCCAGAGCGATTCGCCCAATGAGTTCTTGATATTTAGTTGTTTTCAGCCAATTTTCAGCATTTTTGAAAATTTCACTTTTTTGTGAAAATATCCACTAAATGAGGGAATAATATGTGTGAGGGTACCCCAGGAGAGTTCCAAATGTGTGTGGGTAGAATATATATCCCACCGGGGTTAAAATTGAAAAAAGTTGAAAATTTTTTTGGGGGGGATTTAGTCATTTTTCCGGCATTTATCAGACTTTCAGATAGGGGAAATGTCAGTGAGCGTTCCGATTTCAGTTCCAGAGCGATTCGCCCAATGAGTCCTTGATATTTAGTCGTTTTCAGCCAATTTTCTGGATTTTTGAAAATTTCACTTTTTTGTGAAAATATCCACTAAATGAGGGAATAATATGTGTGAGGGTACCCCAGGAGAGTTCCAAATGTGTGTGGGTAGAATACATATCCCACGAGGGTAAAATTGAAAAAAGTTGAAAAAATTTTTGGGGGGAATTTAGTCATTTTTCTGGCGTTTATCAGACTTTCAGATAGGGGAAATGTCAGTGAGCGTTCCGATTTCAGTTCCAGAGCGATTCGCCCAATGAGTCCTTGATATTTAGTTGTTTTCAGCCAATTTTCAGCATTTTTGAAAATTTCACTTTTTTGTGAAAATATCCACTAAATGAGGGAATAATATGTGTGAGGGTACCCCAGGAGTGTTCCAAATGTGTGTGGGTAGAATATATATCCCACGGGGGTAAAATTGAAAAAAGTTGAAAACATTTTTTTTGGGGATTTAGTCATTTTTTCCGGCATTTATCAGACTTTCAGATAGGGGAAATGTCAGTGAGCGTTCCGATTTCAGTTCCAGAGCGATTCGCCCAATTAGTCCTTGATTTTTAGTTGTTTTCAGCCAATTTTCAGAATTTTTGAAAATTACACTTTTTTGTGAAAATATCCACTAAATGAGGGAATAATATGTGTGAGGGTACCCCAGGAGAGGTACAAATGTGTGTGGGTAGAATATATGTCCCACCGGGGTTAAAATTGAAAAAAGTTTAAAAAATTTTTTGGGGGGATTTAGTCATTTTTCCGGCATTTATCAGATTTTCAGATAGGGGAAATGTCAGTGAGCGTTCCGATTTCAGTTCCAGAGCGATTCGCCCAATGAGTCCTTGATATTTAGTCGTTTTCAGCCAATTTTCTGGATTTTTGAAAATTTCACTTTTTTGTGAAAATATCCACTAAATGAGGGAATAATATGTGTGAGGGTACCCCAGGAGAGTTCCAAATGTGTGTGGGTAGAATACATATCCCACGAGGGTAAAATTGAAAAAAGTTGAAAAAATTTTTGGGGGGAATTTAGTCATTTTTCTGGCGTTTATCAGACTTTCAGATAGGGGAAATGTCAGTGAGCGTTCCGATTTCAGTTCCAGAGCGATTCGCCCAATGAGTCCTTGATATTTAGTTGTTTTCAGCCAATTTTCAGCATTTTTGAAAATTTCACTTTTTTGTGAAAATATCCACTAAATGAGGGAATAATATGTGTGAGGGTACCCCAGGAGTGTTCCAAATGTGTGTGGGTAGAATATATATCCCACGGGGGTAAAATTGAAAAAAGTTGAAAACATTTTTTTTGGGGATTTAGTCATTTTTTCCGGCATTTATCAGACTTTCAGATAGGGGAAATGTCAGTGAGCGTTCCGATTTCAGTTCCAGAGCGATTCGCCCAATTAGTCCTTGATTTTTAGTTGTTTTCAGCCAATTTTCAGAATTTTTGAAAATTACACTTTTTTGTGAAAATATCCACTAAATGAGGGAATAATATGTGTGAGGGTACCCCAGGAGAGGTACAAATGTGTGTGGGTAGAATATATGTCCCACCGGGGTTAAAATTGAAAAAAGTTTAAAAAATTTTTTGGGGGGATTTAGTCATTTTTCCGGCATTTATCAGATTTTCAGATAGGGGAAATGTCAGTGAGCGTTCCGATTTCAGTTCCAGAGCGATTCGCCCAATGAGTCCATGATATTTAGTCGTTTTCAGCCAATTTTCTGGATTTTTGAAAATTTCACTTTTTTGTGAAAATATCCACTAAATGAGGGAATAATATGCGTGAGGGTACCCCAGGAGAGTTACAAATGTGTGTGGGTAGAATATATATCCCACCGGGGTTAAAATTGAAAAAAGTTGAAAATTTTTTGGGGGGGGATTTAGTCATTTTTCCGGCATTTATCAGACTTTCAGATAGGGGAAATGTCAGTGAGCGTTCCGATTTCAGTTCCAGAGCGATTCGCCCAATGAGTCCTTGATATTTAGTCGTTTTCGGCCAATTTTCTGGATTTTTGAAAATTTCCCTTTTTTGTGAAAATATCCACTAAATGAGGGAATAATATGTGTGAGGGTACCCCAGGAGAGTTCCAAATGTGTGTGGGTAGAATATATATCCCATGGTGGTAAAATTGAAAAAAGTTGAAAAAAAATTTTTTTTGGACTTAGTCATTTTTCCGGCGTTTATCAGACTTTCAGATAGCGGAAATGTCAGTGAGCGTTCCGATTTCAGTTCCAGAGCGATTCGCCCAATGAGTCCTTGATATTTAGTTGTTTTCAGCCAATTTTCAGCATTTTTGAAAATTTCACTTTTTTGTGAAAATATCCACTAAATGAGGGAATAATATGTGTGAGGGTACCCCAGGAAAGTTACAAATGTGTGTGGGTAGAATATATATATCATCGGGGTTAAAATTGAAAAAAGTTGAAAAATTTTTGGGGGGCATTTAGTCATTTTTCCGGCATTTATCAGACTTTCAGATAGGGGAAATGTCAGTGAGCGTTCCGATTTCAGTTCCAGAGCGATTCGCCCAATGAGTCCTTGATATTTAGTTGTTTTCAGCCAATTTTCAGCATTTTTGAAAATTTCACTTTTTTGTGAAAATATCCTCTAAATGAGGGAATAATATGTGTGAGGGTACCCCAGGAGAGTTCCAAATGTGTGTGGGTAGAATACATATCCCACGGGGGTAAAATTGAAAAAAGTTGAAAACATTTTTTTTGGGGATTTAGTCATTTTTTCCGGCATTTATCAGACTTTCAGATAGGGGAAATGTCAGTGAGCGTTCCGATTTCAGTTCCAGAGCGATTCGCCCAATTAGTCCTTGATTTTTAGTTGTTTTCAGCCAATTTTCAGAATTTTTGAAAATTACACTTTTTTGTGAAAATATCCACTAAATGAGGGAATAATATGTGTGAGGGTACCCCAGGAGAGTTACAAATTTGTGTGGGTAGAATATATGTCCCACCGGGGTTAAAATTGAAAAAAGTTGTAAAAATTTTTGGGGGGGATTTAGTCATTTTTCCGGCATTTATCAGACTTTCAGATAGGGGAAATGTCAGTGAGCGTTCCGATTTCAGTTCCAGAGCGATTCGCCCAATGAGTCCTTGATATTTAGTCGTTTTCAGCCAATTTTCTGGATTTTTGAAAATTTCACTTTTTTGTGAAAATATCCACTAAATGAGGGAATAATATGCGTGAGGGTACCCCAGGAGAGTTACAAATGTGTGTGGGTAGAATATATATCCCACCGGGGTTAAAATTGAAAAAAGTTGAAAATTTTTTGGGGGGGGATTTAGTCATTTTTCCGGCATTTATCAGACTTTCAGATAGGGGAAATGTCAGTGAGCGTTCCGATTTCAGTTCCAGAGCGATTCGCCCAATGAGTCCTTGATATTTAGTCGTTTTCGGCCAATTTTCTGGATTTTTGAAAATTTCCCTTTTTTGTGAAAATATCCACTAAATGAGGGAATAATATGTGTGAGGGTACCCCAGGAGAGTTCCAAATGTGTGTGGGTAGAATATATATATCATCGGGGTTAAAATTGAAAAAAGTTGAAAAATTTTTTGGGGGGATTTAGTCATTTTTCCGGCATTTATCAGACTTTCAGATAGGGGAAATGTCAGTGAGCGTTCCGATTTCAGTTCCAGAGCGATTCGCCCAATGAGTCCTTGATATTTAGTTGTTTTCAGCCAATTTTCAGCATTTTTGAAAATTTCACTTTTTTGTGAAAATATCCTCTAAATGAGGGAATAATATGTGTGAGGGTACCCCAGGAGAGTTCCAAATGTGTGTGGGTAGAATACATATCCCACGGGGGTAAAATTGAAAAAAGTTGAAAAAATTTTTGGGGGGGATTTAGTCATTTTTCTGGCGTTTATCAGACTTTCAGATAGGGGAAATGTCAGTGAGCGTTCCGATTTCAGTTCCAGAGCGATTCGCCCAATGAGTCCTTGATATTTAGTTGTTTTCAGCCAATTTTCAGCATTTTTGAAAATTGCACTTTTTTGTGAAAATATCCACTAAATGAGGGAATAATATGTGTGAGGGTACCCCAGGAGTGTTCCAAATGTGTGTGGGTAGAAAATATATCCCACGGGGGTAAAATTGAAAAAAGTTGAAAACATTTTTTTTTTGGATTTAGTCATTTTTTCCGGCGTTTATCAGACTTTCAGATAGGGGAAATGTCAGTGAGCGTTCCGATTTCAGTTCCAGAGCGATTCGCCCAATGAGTCCTTGATATTTAGTCGTTTTCAGCCAATTTTCTGGATTTTTGAAAATTTCACTTTTTTGTGAAAATATCCACTAAATGAGGGAATAATATGCGTGAGGGTACCCCAGGAGAGTTCCAAATGTGTGTGGGTAGAATACATATCCCACGAGGGTAAAATTGAAAAAAGTTGAAAAAATTTTTGGGGGGAATTTAGTCATTTTTCTGGCGTTTATCAGACTTTCAGATAGGGGAAATGTCATTGAGCATTCCGATTTCAGTTCCAGAGCGATTCGCCAAATGAGTCCTTGATATTTATTCGTTTTCAGCCAATTTTCTGGATTTTTGAAAATTTCACTTTTTTGTGAAAATATCCACTAAATGAGAGAATAATATGTATGAGGGTACCCCAGGAGAGTTCCAAATGTGTGTGGGTAGAATATATATCCCACGGTGGTAAAATTGAAAAAAGTTGAAAAAATTTTTTGGGGCGATTTAGTCATTTTTCTGGCGTTTATCAGACTTTCAGATAGGGGAAATGTCAGTGAGCGTTCCGATTTCAGTTCCAGAGCGATTCGCCCAATGAGTCCTTGATATTTAGTTGTTTTCAGCCAATTTTCAGCATTTTTGAAAATTTCACTTTTTTGTGAAAATATCCACTAAATGAGGGAATAATATGTGTGAGGGTACCCCAGGAGTGTTCCAAATGTGTGTGGGTAGAATATATATCCCACGGGGGTAAAATTGAAAAAAGTTAAAAACATTTTTTTGGGGGATTTAGTCATTTTTTCCGGCATTTATCAGACTTTCAGATAGGGGAAATGTCAGTGAGCGTTCCGATTTCAGTTCCAGAGCGATTCGCCCAATTAGTCCTTGATTTTTTGTTGTTTTCAGCCAATTTTCAGAATTTTTGAAAATTTCACTTTTTTGTGAAAATATCCACTAAATGAGGGAATAATATGTGTGAGGGTACCCCAGGAAAGTTACAAATGTGTGTGGGTAGA
The DNA here is from genome assembly GCF_046119375.1 of Phyllobates terribilis. Lineage (NCBI taxonomy): Eukaryota > Metazoa > Chordata > Amphibia > Anura > Dendrobatidae > Phyllobates > Phyllobates terribilis. The sequence continues at coordinate 12,988,729 of NW_027362775.1, read as the reverse complement.
ATATATGTCCCACCGGGGTTAAAATTGAAAAAAGTTGAAAAATTTTTTTGGGGGGATTTAGTCATTTTTCCGGCATTTATCACACTTTCAGATAGGGGAAATGTCAGTGAGCGTTCCGATTTCAGTTCCAGAGCGATTCGCCCAATGAGTCCTTGATATTTATTCGTTTTCAGCCAATTTTCTGGATTTTTGAAAATTTCACTTTTTTGTGAAAATATCCACTAAATGAGGGAATAATATGTGTGAGGGTACCCCAGGAGAGTTCCAAATCTGTGTGGGTAGAAAACATATCCCACGGGGGTAAAATTGAAAAAAGTTTCAAAAATTTTTTTGGGGGGGATTTAGTCATTTTTCTGGCGTTTATCAGACTTCCAGATAGGGGAAATGTCAGTGAGCGTTCCGATTTCAGTTCCAGAGCGATTCGCTAAATGAGTCCTTGATATTTATTTGTTTTCAGCCAATTTTCTGGATTTTTGAAAATTTCACTTTTTTGTGAAAATATCCACTAAATGAGGGAATAATATGTGTGAGGGTACCCCAGGAGAGTTCCAAATGTGTGAGGGTAGAATATATATCCCACGGTGGTAAAATTGAAAAAAGTTGAAAAAAATTTTTTTTTGGACTTAGTCATTTTCCCGGCGTTTATCAGACTTTCAGGTAGCGGAAATGTCAGTGAGCGTTCCGATTTCAGTTCCAGAGCGATTCGCCCAATGAGTCCTTGATATTTAGTTGTTTTCAGCCAATTTTCAGGATTTTTGAAAATTTCACTTTTTTGTGAAAATATCCACTAAATGAGGGAATAAAATGTGTGAGGGTACACCAGGAGAGTTCCAAATGTGTGTGGGTAGAATATATATCCCACAGGGTTAAAATTGAAAAAAGTTGAAAAATTTTTTTTTTTGAACTTAGTAATTTTTCCGGCGTTTATCAGATTTTCAGATGGGGGAAATGTCAGTGAGCGTTCCGATTTCAGTTCCAGAGCGATTCGCCAAAAAAGTCCTTGATATTTAGTCGTTTTCAGACAATTTTCTGGATTTTTGAAAATTTCACTTTTTTGTGAAATTATCCACTGAGGGAATAATATGTGTGAGGGTACCCCAGGAGAGTTCCAAATGTGTGTGGGTAGAATATATATCCCACGGAGGTAAAATTAAAAAAAGTTGAAAACATTTTTTTTTGTATTTAGTCATTTTTCCGGCGTTTATCAGACTTTCAGATAGGGGAAATGTCAGTGAGCGTTCCGATTTAAGTTCCAGAGAGATTCGCCCAATGAGTCCTTGATATTTAGTCGTTTTCAGGCATTTTTCTGGATTTTTGAAAATTTCACTTTTTTGTGAAAATATCCACTAAATGAGGGAATAATATGTGTGAGGGTACCCCAGGAGAGTTCCAAATGTGTGTGGGTAGAATATATATCCCACAGGGTTAAAATTGAAAAAAGTTGAAAAATTTTTTTTTTTTCTACTTAGTCATTTTTCCGGCGTTTATCAGACTTTCAGATAGGGGAAATGTCAGTGAGTGTTCAGATTTCAGTTCCAGAGCGATTCGCCCAATGAGTCCTTGATATTTAGCCGTTTTCAGACAATTTTCTGGATTTTTGAAAATTTCACTTTTTTGTGAAATTATCCACTGAGGGAATAATATGTGTGAGGGTACACCAGGAGAGTTCCAAATGTGTGTGGGTAGAATATATATCCCTCGGAGGTAAAATTAAAAAAAGTTGAAAACATTTTTTTTTGTATTTAGTCATTTTTCCGGCGTTTATCAGACTTTCAGATAGGGGAAATGTCAGTGAGCGTTCCGATTTCAGTTCCAAAGCGATGCGCCAAATGAGTCCTTGATATTTCGTCGTTTTCAGGCAATTTTGTGAATTTTTGAAAATGTCACTTTTTTTGTGAAAATATCCACTAAATGAGGGAATAATCTGTGTGAGGGTACCCCAGGAGAGTTCCAAATGTGTGTGGGTAGAATATATATCCCACGGGTGTAAAATTGAAAAAAGTTGAAAAAATTTTTTTGGGGGATTTAGTCATTTTTCTGGCGTTTATCAGACTTCCAGATAGGGGAAATGTCAGTGAGCGTTCCGATTTCAGTTCCAGAGCGATTTGCTAAATGAGTCCTTGATATTTATTCGCTTTCAGCCAATTTTCTGGATTTTTAAAAATTTCACTTTTTTGTGAAAATATCCACTAAATGAGGGAATAATATGTGTGAGGGTACCCCAGGAGAGTTCCAAATGTGTGTGGGTAGAATATAGATCCCACGGGGGTAAAATTGAAAAAAGTAAAAAAAATATTTTTTTTGGACTTAGTCATTTTTCCGGCGTTTATCAGACGTTCAGATAGGGGAAATGTCAGTGAGCGTTCCGATTTCAGTTCCAGAGCGATTCGCCCAATGAGTACTTGATATTTCGTCGTTTTCAGGCAATTTTCTGAATTTTTGAAAATTTCACTTTTTTGTGAAAATATCCACTAAATGAGGGAATAATATGTGTGAGGGTACCCCAGGAGAGTTCCAAATGTGTGTGGATAGAATATATATCCCACGGGTATAAAATTGAAAATTGTAAAAAAAAATTTTTTTGGACTTAGTCATTTTTCCGGCGTTTATCAGACTTTCAGATAGGGGAAATGTCAGTGAGCATGCCGATTTCAGTTCCAGAGTGATTCGCCCAATGAGTCCTTGATATTTAGTCGTTTTCAGCCAATTTTCTGGATTTTTGAAAATGTCACTTTTTTGTGAAAATATCCACTAAATGATGAAATAATATGTGTGAGGGTACCCCAGGGGAGTTCCAAATGTGTGTGGGTAGAATATATATCCCACGGGGGTAAAATTGAAAAAAGTTGAAAACATTTTTTTTTGGATTTAGTCATTTTTCCGGCGTTTATCAGACTTTCAGATAGGGGAAATGTCAGTGAGCGTTCCGATTTCAGTTCCAAAGCGATGCGCCAAATGAGTCCTTGATATTTCGTCGTTTTCAGGCAATTTTGTGAATTTTTGAAAATGTCACTTTTTTTGTGAAAATATCCACTAAATGAGGGAATAATATGTGTGAGGGTACCCCAGGAGAGTTCCAAATGTGTGTGGGTAGAATATATATCCCTCCAGGGTAAAATTGAAAAAAGTTGAAAAAAATTTTTTTTTGGACTTGGTCATTTTTCCGGCGTTTATCAGACTTTCAGATAGGGGAAATGTCAGTGAGCGTTCCGATGTCAGTTCCAGAGCGATTCGCCGGATGGGTCCTTGATATTTCGTCGTTTTCAGGCAATTTTCTGAATTTTTGAAAATTTCACTTTTTTGTGAAAATATCCACTAAATGAGGGAATAATATGTGTGAGGGTACCCCAGGAGAGTTCCAAATGTGTGTGGGTAGAATATATATCCCACGGGGGTAAAATTGAAAAAAGTTGAAAAATTTTTTTTGGGTGGGATTTAGTCATTTTTCCGGCGTTTATCAGACTTTCAGATAGGGGAAATGTCAGTGAGTGTTCAGATTTCAGTTCCAGAGCGATTCGCCCAATGACTCCTTGATATTTAGCCGTTTTCAGACAATTTTCTGGATTTTTGAAAATTTCACTTTTTTGTGAAAATATCCACTAAATGATGAAATAATATGTGTGAGGGTACCCCAGGAGAGTTCGAAATGTGTGTGGGTAGAATATAGATCCCACGGGGGTAAAATTGAAAAAAGTTGAAAAATTTTTTTTTTTGGATTTAGTGATTTTTCCAGTGGTTATCAGACTTTCAGATAGGGGAAATGTCAGTGAGCGATCCAATTTCAGTTCCAGAGTGATTCGCCCATTGAGTACTTGATATTTAGTCGTTTTCAGCCATTTTTCTGGATTTTTGAAAATTTCACTTTTTTGTGAAAATATCCACTAAATGAGGGAATAATATGTGTGAGGGTACCCCAGGAGAGTTCCAAATGTGTGTGGGTAGAATATATATCCCACGGGTGTAAAATTGAAAAAAGTAAAAAAAATATTTTTTTTGGACTTAGTCATTTTTCCAGCGTTTATCAGACGTTCAGATAGGGGAAATGTCAGTGAGCGTTCCGATTTCAGTTCCAGAGCGATTCGCCCAATGAGTACTTGATATTTCGTCGTTTTCATGCAATTTTCTGAATTTTTGAAAATTTTACTTTTTTGTGAAAATATCCACTAAATGAGGGAATAATATGTGTGAGGGTACCCCAGGAGAGTTCCAAATGTGTGTGGGTAGAATATATATCCCTCCAGGGTAAAATTGAAAAAAGTTGAAAAATTTTTTTTTTGGACTTGGTCATTTTTCCGGTGTTTATCAGACTTTCAGATAGGGGAAATGTCAGTGAGCGTTCCGATGTCAGTTCCAGAGCGATTCGCCGGATGGGTCCTTGATATTTCGTCGTTTTCAGGCAATTTTCTGAATTTTTGAAAATTTCACTTTTTTGTGAAAATATCCACTAAATGAGGGAATAATATGTGTGAGGGTACCCCAGGAAAGTTCCAAATGTGTGTGGGTAGAATATATATCCCACGGGGGTAAAATTGAAAAAAGTTGAAAAAATTTTTTTGGGTGGGATTTAGTCATTTTTCCGGAGTTTATCAGACTTTCAGATAGGGGAAATGTCAGTGAGTGTTCAGATTTCAGTTCCAGAGCGATTCGCCCAATGAGTCCTTGATATTTAGCCGTTTTCAGACAATTTTCTGGATTTTTGAAAATTTCACTTTTTTGTGAAAATATCCACTAAATGATGAAATAATATGTGTGAGGGTACCCCAGGAGAGTTCCAAATGTATGTGGGTAGAATATAGATCCCACGGGGGTAAAATTGAAAAAAGTTGAAAAATTTTTTTTTTGGGATTTAGTGATTTTTCCAGTGGTTATCAGACTTTCAGATAGGGGAAATGTCAGTGAGCGATCCAATTTCAGTTCCAGAGTGATTCGCCCAATGAGTACTTGATATTTAGTCGTTTTCAGCCATTTTTCTGGATTTTTGAAAATTTCACTTTTTTGTGAAAATATCCACTAAATGAGGGAATAATATGTGTGAGGGTACCCCAGGAGAGTTCCAAATGTGTGTGGGTAGAATATATATCCCACGGGTGCAAAATTGAAAAAAGTAAAAAAAATATATTTTTTGGACTTAGTCATTTTTCCGGCGTTTATCAGACGTTCAGATAGGGAAAATGTCAGTGAGCGTTCCGATTTCAGTTCCAGAGCGATTCGCCCAATGAGTACTTGATATTTCGTCGTTTTCAGGCAATTTTCTGAATTTTTGAAAATTTCACTTTTTTGTGAAAATATCCACTAAATGAGGGAATAATATGTGTGAGGGTACCACAGGAGAGTTCCAAATGTGTGTGGGTAGAATATATATCCCACGGGGGTAAAATTGAAAAAAGTTGAAAAAATTTTTTTGGGTGGGATTTAGTCATTTTTCCGGCGTTTATCAGACTTTCAGATAGGGGAAATGTCAGTGAGCATGCAGATTTCAGTTCCAGAGCGATTCGCCCAATGAGTCCTTGATATTTAGTCGTTTTCAGCCAATTTTCTGGATTTTTGAAAATGTCACTTTTTTGTGAAAATATCCACTAAATGAGGGAATAATATGTGTGAGGGTACCCCAGGAGAGTTCCAAATGTGTGTGGGTAGAATATATATCCTACGGGGGTAAAATTGAAAAAAGTTGAAAATATTTTTTTTTGGATTTAGTCATTTTTCCGGCGTTTATCAGACTTTCAGATAGGGGAAATGTCAGTGAGCGTTCCGATTTCAGTTCCAAAGCGATGCGCCAAATGAGTCCTTGATATTTCGTCGTTTTCAGTCAATTTTGTGAATTTTTGAAAATGTCACTTTTTTTGTGAAAATATCCACTAAATGAGGGAATAATATGTGTGAGGGTACCCCAGGAGAGTTCCAAATGTGTGTGGGTAGAATATATATCCCTCCAGGGTAAAATTGAAAAAAGTTTAAAAATTTATTTTTTGGATTTAGTCATTTTTCCGGCGTTTATCAGACTTTCAGATAGGGGAAATGTCAGTGAGCGTTCCGATGTCAGTTCCAGAGCGATTCGCCGGATGGGTCCTTGATATTTCGTCGTTTTCAGGCAATTTTCTGAATTTTTGAAAATTTCACTTTTTTGTGAAAATATCCACTAAATGAGGGAATAATATGTGTGAGGGTACCCCAGGAGAGTTCCAAATGTGTGTGGGTAGAATATATATCCCACGGGGGTAAAATTGAAAAAAGTTGAAAAATTTTTTTTGGGTGGGATTTAGTCATTTTTCCGGCGTTTATCAGACTTTCAGATAGGGGAAATGTCAGTGAGTGTTCAGATTTCAGTTCCAGAGCGATTCGCCCAATGAGTCCTTGATATTTAGTCGTTTTCAGACAATTTTCTGGATTTTTGAAAATTTCACTTTTTTGTGAAAATATCCACTAAATGATGAAATAATATGTGTGAGGGTACCCCAGGAGAGTTCGAAATGTGTGTGGGTAGAATATAGATCCCACGGGGGTAAAATTGAAAAAAGTTGAAAAATTTTTTTTTTTGGATTTAGTGATTTTTCCAGTGGTTATCAGACTTTCAGATAGGGGAAATGTCAGTGAGCGATCCAATTTCAGTTCCAGAGTGATTCGCCCATTGAGTACTTGATATTTAGTCGTTTTCAGCCATTTTTCTGGATTTTTGAAAATTTCACTTTTTTGTGAAAATATCCACTAAATGAGGGAATAATATGTGTGAGGGTACCCCAGGAGAGTTCCAAATGTGTGTGGGTAGAATATATATCCCACGGGTGTAAAATTGAAAAAAGTAAAAAAAATATTTTTTTTGGACTTAGTCATTTTTCCGGCGTTTATCAGACGTTCAGATAGGGGAAATGTCAGTGAGCGTTCCGATTTCAGTTCCAGAGCGATTCGCCCAATGAGTACTTGATATTTCGTCTTTTTCATGCAATTTTCTGAATTTTTGAAAATTTTACTTTTTTGTGAAAATATCCACTAAATGAGGGAATAATATGTGTGAGGGTACCCCAGGAGAGTTCCAAATGTGTGTGGGTAGAATATATATCCCTCCAGGGTAAAATTGAAAAAAGTTGAAAAATTTTTTTTTTGGACTTGGTCATTTTTCCGGTGTTTATCAGACTTTCAGATAGGGGAAATGTCAGTGAGCGTTCCGATGTCAGTTCCAGAGCGATTCGCCGGATGGGTCCTTGATATTTCGTCGTTTTCAGGCAATTTTCTGAATTTTTGAAAATTTCACTTTTTTGTGAAAATATCCACTAAATGAGGGAATAATATGTGTGAGGGTACCCCAGGAAAGTTCCAAATGTGTGTGGGTAGAATATATATCCCACGGGGGTAAAATTGAAAAAAGTTGAAAAAATTTTTTTGGGTGGGATTTAGTCATTTTTCCGGCGTTTATCAGACTTTCAGATAGGGGAAATGTCAGTGAGTGTTCAGATTTCAGTTCCAGAGCGATTCGCCCAATGAGTCCTTGATATTTAGCCGTTTTCAGACAATTTTCTGGATTTTTGAAAATTTCAATTTTTGTGAAAATATCCACTAAATGATGAAATAATATGTGTGAGGGTACCCCAGGAGAGTTCCAAATGTATGTGGGTAGAATATAGATCCCACGGGGGTAAAATTGAAAAAAGTTGAAAAATTTTTTTTTTGGGATTTAGTGATTTTTCCAGTGGTTATCAGACTTTCAGATAGGGGAAATGTCAGTGAGCGATCCAATTTCAGTTCCAGAGTGATTCGCCCAATGAGTACTTGATATTTAGTCGTTTTCAGCCATTTTTCTGGATTTTTGAAAATTTCACTTTTTTGTGAAAATATCCACTAAATGAGGGAATAATATGTGTGAGGGTACCCCAGGAGAGTTCCAAATGTGTGTGGGTAGAATATATATCCCACGGGTGCAAAATTGAAAAAAGTAAAAAAAATATTTTTTTTGGACTTAGTCATTTTTCCGGCGTTTATCAGACGTTCAGAAAGGGAAAATGTCAGTGAGCGTTCCGATTTCAGTTCCAGAGCGATTCGCCCAATGAGTACTTGATATTTCGTCGTTTTCAGGCAATTTTCTGAATTTTTGAAAATTTCACTTTTTTGTGAAAATATCCACTAAATGAGGGAATAATATGTGTGAGGGTACCACAGGAGAGTTCCAAATGTGTGTGGGTAGAATATATATCCCACGGGGGTAAAATTGAAAAAAGTTGAAAAAATTTTTTTGGGTGGGATTTAGTCATTTTTCCGGCGTTTATCAGACTTTCAGATAGGGGAAATGTCAGTGAGCATGCAGATTTCAGTTCCAGAGCGATTCGCCCAATGAGTCCTTGATATTTAGTCGTTTTCAGCCAATTTTCTGGATTTTTGAAAATGTCACTTTTTTGTGAAAATATCCACTAAATGAGGGAATAATATGTGTGAGGGTACCCCAGGAGAGTTCCAAATGTGTGTGGGTAGAATATATATCCTACGGGGGTAAAATTGAAAAAAGTTGAAAATATTTTTTTTTGGATTTAGTCATTTTTCCGGCGTTTATCAGTCTTTCAGATAGGGGAAATGTCAGTGAGCGTTCCGATTTCAGTTCCAAAGCGATGCGCCAAATGAGTCCTTGATATTTCGTCGTTTTCAGGCAATTTTGTGAATTTTTGAAAATGTCACTTTTTTTGTGAAAATATCCACTAAATGAGGGAATAATATGTGTGAGGGTACCCCAGGAGAGTTCCAAATGTGTGTGGGTAGAATATATATCCCTCCAGGGTAAAATTGAAAAAAGTTGAAAAAAATTTTTTTTTGGACTTGGTCATTTTTCCGGCGTTTATCAGACTTTCAGATAGGGGAAATGTCAGTGAGCGTTCCGATTTCAGTTCCAGAGCGATTCGCCGGGTGGGTCCTTGATATTTTGTCGTTTTCAGGCAATTTTCTGAATTTTTGAAAATTTCACTTTTTTGTGAAAATATCCACTAAATGAGGGAATAATATGTGTGAGGGTACCCCAGGAGAGTTCCAAATGTGTGTGGGTAGAATATATATCCCACGCGGGTAAAATTGAAAAAAGTTGAAAAAATTTTTTTGGGTGGGATTTAGTCATTTTTCCGGCGTTTATCAGACTTTCAGTTAGCGGAAATGTCAGTAAGCGTTCTGATTTCAGATCCAGAGCGATTCGTCGGATGAGTCCTTGATATTTTGTCGATTTCAGGCAATTTTCTGAATTTTTGAAAATTTCACTTTTTTGTGAATATATCCACTAAATGAGGGAATAATATGTGTGAGGGTACCCCAGGAGAGTTCCAAATGTGTGTGGATAGAATATATATCCCACGCGGGTAAAATTGAAAAAAGTTGAAAAAAAATTTTCTTGGACTTAGTCATTTTTCCGGCGTTTATCAGACTTTCAGATAGGGGAAATGTCAGTGAGCATTCCGATTATAGTTCCAGAGCGATTCGCACAATGAGTCCTTGATATTTAGTCGTTTTTAGACAATTTCCTGGATTTTTGAAAATTTCACTTTTTTGTGAAAATATCCACTAAATGACGCAATAATATGTGTGAGGGTACCCCAGGAGAGTTCCAAATGTGTGTGGGTAGAATATATATCCCACAGGGTTAAAATTGAAAAAAGTTGAAAAACATTTTTTTTTTGTTCTTAGTCATTTTTCCGGCCGTTTATCAGACTTTAAGTTAGCGGAAATGTCAGTAAGCGTTCTGATTTCAGATCCAGAGCGATTCGCCGGATGAGTCCTTGATATTTCGTTGATTTCAGGTAATTTTCTGAATTTTTGAAAATTTCACTTTTTTGTGAAAATATCCACTAAATGAGGGAATAATATGTGTGAGGGTACCCCAGGAGAGTTCCAAATGTGTGTGGGTAGAATATATATCCCACGGGGGTAAAATTGAAAAAAGTTGAAAAAATTTTTTTTTTGGATTTAGTCATTTTTCCGGCGTTTATCAGACTTTCAGATAGGGGAAATGTCAGTGAGCGTTCCGATTTCAGTTCCAAAGCGATTCGCCCAATGAGTCCTTGATATTTCGTCGTTTTCAGGCAATTTTGTGAATTTTTGAAAATTTCACTTTTTTTGTGAAAATATCCACTAAATGAGGGAATAATATGTGAGAGGGTACCCCAGGAAAGTTCCAAATGTGTGTGGGTAGAATATAGATCCCACGGGGGTAAAATTGAAAAAATTTGAAAACATTTTTTTTTTGGATTTAGTCATTTTTCCGGCGTTTATCAGACTTTCAGAGAGGGGAAATGTCAGTGAGCGTTCCGATTTCAGTTCCAGAGCGATTCGCCCAATGAGTACTTGATATTTAGTCGTTTTCAGCCAATTTTTTGGATTTTTGAATATTTCACTTTTTTGTGAAAATATCCACTAAATGAGGGAATAATATGTGTGAGGGTACCCCAGGAGAGTTCCAAATGTGTGTGGGTAGAATATAAATCCCACCTGGGTAAAATTGAAAAAAGTTGAAAAAAATTTTTTGGGGGATTTAGTCATTTTTCCGGCGTTTATCAGACTTTCAGTTAGCGGAAATGTCAGTAAGCGTTCCGATTTCAGATCCAGAGCGATTCGCCGGATGAGTCCTTGATATTTCGTCGTATTCAGACAATTTTCTGAATTTTTGAAAATTTCACTTTTTTGTGAAAATATCCACTAAATGAGGGAATAATATGTGAGAGGGTACCCCAGGAGAGTTCCAAATGTGTGTGGGTAGAATATATATCACATGGGGGTAAAATTGAAAAAAGTTTAAAAATTTTTTTTGGGGGGGATTTAGTCATTTTTCCGGCGTTTATCAGACTTTCAGATAGGGGAAATGTCAGTGATCATTCCGATTATAGTTCCAGAGCGATTCGCCCAATGAGTCCTTGATATTTAGTCGTTTTCAGACAATTTCCTGGATTTTTGAAAATTTCACTTTTTTGTTAAAATATCCACTAAATGACGAAATAATATGTGTGAGGGTACCCCAGGAGAGTTCCAAATGTGTGTGGGTAGAATATAGATCCCACGGGGGTAAAATTGAAAAAAGTTGAAAAATTTTTTTTTTTGGATTTAGTCATTTTTCCGGCGTTTATCAGACTTTCAGATAGGGGAAATGTCAGTGAGCGTTCCGATTTGAGTTCCAGAGCAATTCGCCCAATGAGTCCTTGATATTTCGTCGTTTTCATTCAATTTTCTGAATTTTTGAAAATTTCACTTTTTTGTGAAAATATCCACTAAATGAGGGAATAATATGTGTGAGGGTACCCCAGGAGAGTTCCAAATGTGTGTGGGTAGAATATATATCCCACCGGGGTAAAATTGAAAAAAGTTGAAAAAAATTATTTTTTGGATTTAGTCATTTTTCCGGCGTTTATCAGACTTTCAGATAGGGGAAATGTCAGTGAGCGTTCCGATTTCAGTTCCAGAGCGATTCGCCCAATGAGTACTTGATATTTAGTCGTTTTCAGCCAATTTTCTGGATTTTTGAAAATTTCACTTTTTTGTGAAAATATCCACTAAATGAGGGAATAATATGTGTGAGGGTACCCCAGGAGAGTTCCAAATGTTTGTGGGTAGAATATATATCACACGGGGGTAAAATTGAAAAAAGTTGAAAAAAATTTTTTTTTGGACTTAGTCATTTTTCCGGCGTTTATCAGACTTTCAGTTAGCGGAAATGTCAGTAAGCGTTCTGATTTCAGATCCAGAGCGATTCGCCAGATGAGTCCTTGATATTTCCTCTATTTCAGGCAATTTTCAGAATTTTTGAAAATTTCACTTTTTTGTGAAAATATCCACTAAATGAGGGAATAATATGTGTGAGGGTACCCCAGGAGAGTTCCAAATGAGTGTGGGTAGAATATATATCCCACGGGGGTAAAATTGAAAAAAGTTGCAAAAATTTTTTTTTTGGGATTTAGTCATTTTTCCGGCGTTTATCAGACTTTCAGTTAGCGGAAATGTCAGTAAGCGTTCCGATTTCAGATCCAGAGCGATTCGCCGGATGAGTCCTTGATATTTCGTCGTTTTCAGACAATTTTCTGAATTTTTGAAAATTTCACTTTTTTGTGAAAATATCCACTAAATGAGGGAATAATATGTGAGAGGGTACCCCAGGAGAGTTCCAAATGTGTGTGGGTAGAATATAGATCCCACGGGGGTAAAATTGAAAAAAGTTGAAAAATTTTTTTTTTTGGATTTAGTCATTTTTCCGGCGTTTATCAGACTTTCAGATAGGGGAAATGTCAGTGAGCGTTCCGATTTGAGTTCCAGAGCAATTCGCCCAATGAGTCCTTGATATTTCGTCGTTTTCATTCAATTTTCTGAATTTTTGAAAATTTTACTTTTTTGTGAAAATATCCACTAAATGAGGGAATAATATGTGTGAGGGTACCCCAGGAGAGTTCCAAATGTGTGTGGGTAGAATATATATCCCACCGGGGTAAAATTGAAAAAAGTTGAAAAAATTTTTTTTTTGGATTTAGTCATTTTTCCGGCGTTTATCAGACTTTCAGATAGGGGAAATGTCAGTGAGCATTCCGATTTCAGTTCCAGAGCGATTCGCCCAATGAGTACTTGATATTTAGTCGTTTTCAGCCAATTTTCTGGATTTTTGAAAATTTCACTTTTTTGTGAAAATATCCACTAAATGAGGGAATAATATGTGTGAGGGTACCCCAAGAGAGTTCCAAATGTGTGTGTGTAGAATATATATCCCACGGGGGTAAAATTGAAAAAAGTTTAAAAAAAATTTTTTTTGGACTTAGTCATTTTTTTGGCGTTTATCAGACTTTCAGATAGGGGAAATGTCAGTGAGCTTTACAATTTCAGTTCCAGAGCGATTCGCCCAATGAGTCCTTGATATTTAGTCGTTTTCAGCCAATTTTTTGGATTTTTGAAAATTTCACTTTTTTGTGAAAATATCCACTAAATGAGGGAATAATATGTGTGAGGGTACCCCAGGAGAGTTCCAAATGTGTGTGTGTAGAATATATATCCGACGGGGGTAAAATTGAATAAAGTTGAAAAAAATATTTTTTTGGCCTGTCATTTTTCCGACGTTTATCAGACTTTCAGATAGGGGAAATGTCAGTGAGCATTCCGATTTCAGTTCCAGAGCGATTCGCCCAACGAGTCCTTGATATTTAGTCGTTTTCAGCCAATTTTCTGGATTTTTGAACATTTCACTTTTTTGTGAAAATATCCAATAAATGAGGGAATAATATGTGTGAGGGTACCCCAGGAGAGTTCCAAATGTGTGTGGGTAGAATATATATCCCACGGGGGTAAAATTGAAAAAAGTTTAAAAAAATTTTTTTTTGGACTTAGTCATTTTTCTGGCGTTTATCAGACTTTCAGACAGGGGAAATGTCAGTGAGCATTACGATTTCAGTTCCAGAGCGATTCGCACAATGAGTCCTTGATATTTAGTCGTTTTCAGCCAATTTTTTGGATTTTTGAAAATTTCACTTTTTTGTGAAAATATCCACTAAATGAGGGAATAATATGTGTGAGGGTACCCCAGGAGAGTTTCAAATGTGTGTGGGTAGAATATATATCCCACGGGGGTAAATTTGAAAAAAGTTGAAAAAAAATTTTTTTTTGGACTGTCATTTTTCCGACGTTTATCAGACTTTCCAAAATGGGAAATGTCAGTGAGCGTTCCGATTTCAGTTCCAGAGCGATTCGCCCAATGAGTCCTTGATATTTAGACGTTACAAGCCAATTTTCTGGATTTTTGAAAATTTCACTTTTTTGTGAAAATATCCACTAAATGAGGGAATAATATGTGTGAGGGTACACCAGGAGAGTTCCAAATGTGTGAGTGGAGAATATATATCCGACGGGGGTAAAATTGAAAAAAGTTGACAAAAAATTTTTTTTAGACTTAGTCATTTTTCCGACATTTATCAGACTTTCAGATAGGGGAAATGTCAGTGAGCGTTCCGATTTCAGTTCCACAGCGATTCGCCCTATGAGTCCTTGATTTTTAGTCGTTTTCAGCCAATTTTCTGGATTTTTGAAAATTTCACTTTTTTGAGAAAATATCCACTAAATGAGGGAATAATATGTGTGAGGGTACACCAGGAGATTTCCAAATGTGTGTGTGTAGAATATATATCCGACGGGGGTAAAATTGAATAAAGTTGAAAAAATTTTTTTTTTGGACTGTCATTTTTCTGACGTTTATCAGACTTTGCAAAATGGGAAATGTCAGTGAGCATTCCAATTTCAGTTCCAGAGCGATTGGCCCATGAGTCCTTGTTATTTAGCCGTTTTCAGCCAATTTTTTGGATTTTTGAAAATTTCACTTTTTTGTGAAAATATCCACTAAATGAGGGAATAATATGTGCGAGGGTACCCCAGGAGAGTTGCAAATGTGTGTGGGAAGAATATGTATCCCACGGGGGAAAAATTGAAAAAAGTTGAAAAAAAATATTTTTTGGACTTAGTCATTTTTCCAGCGTTTATCAGACTTTCAGAGAGGGGAAATGTAAGTGAGCGTTCCGATTTCAGTTCCAGAGCGATTCGCCCAATGAATCCTTGATATTTAGTCGTTTTCAGCCAATTTTTTGGATTTTTAAAAATTTCACTTTTTTGTGAAAATATCCATTAAATGAGGGAATAATATGTGTGAGGGTACCCCAGGAGAATTCCAAATGTGTGTGTGTAGAATATATATCCCACGGGGGTAAAATTGAAAAAAGTTGAAAAAAATTTTTTTTTGGACTTAGTCATTTTTCTGGCGTTTATCAGACTTACAGATAGGGAAAATATTAGTGAGCATTCCGATTTCAGTTCCAGAGCGATGCGCCCAATGACTCCATGTTATTTAGTCGTTTTCAGCCAATTTTCTGAATTTTTGAAAATTTCACTTTTTTCTGAAAATATCCACTAAATGAGGAATAATATGTGTGAGGGTACCCCAGGAGAGTTCCAAATGTGTGTGGGTAGAATATATATCTGACGGGGGTAAAATTGAAAAAAGTTGAAAAAATTTTTTTTTGGACTTAGTCATTTATCCGACGTTTATCAAACTTTCAGATAGGGGAAATGTCAGTCAGCATTCCGATTTCAGTTCCAAAGCGATTCGCCCAATGAGTCCTTGTTATTTAGTCGTTTTCAGCCAATTTTTTGGATTTTTGAAAATTTCACTTTTTTGTGAAAATATCCACTAAATGAGGGAATAATATGTGTGAGGGTACCCCAGGAGAGTTCCAAATGTGTGTGGGAAGAATATGTATCCCACGGGGGTGAAATTGAAAAAGTTGAAAAAAATTTTTTTTTGGACTTAGTCATTTTTCCGGCGTTTATCAGACTTTCAGATAGGGGAAATGTCAGTGAGCGTTCCGATTTCAGTTCCAGAGCGATTCGCCCAATGAGTCCATGTTATTTAGTCGTTTTCAGCCAATTTTCTGGATTTTTGAAAATTTCACTTTTTTGTGAAAATATCCACTAAATGTGGGAATAATATGTGCGAGGGTTCCCCAGGAGAGTTCCAAATGTGTGTGGGTAGAATATATATCCCACGGGGGAAAAATTGAAAAAAGTTGAAAAAAAATTTTTTTTGGACTTAGTCATTTTTCTGGCGTTTATCAGACTTTCAGATAGGGAAAATATTAGTGAGCATTCCGATTTCAGTTCCAGAGCGATGCGCCCAATGACTCCTTGTTATTTAGTCGTTTTCAGCCAATTTTCTGAATTTTTGAAAATTTCACTTTTTTCTGAAAATATCCACTAAATGAGGAATAATATGTGTGAGGGTACCCCAGGAGACTTCCAAATGTGTGTGGGTAGAATATATATCCGACGGGGGTAAAATTGAAAAAAGTTGAAAAACATTTTTTTTTGGACTTAGTCATTTATCCGACGTTTATCAGACTTTCATATAGGGGAAATGTCAGTGAGCGTTCCGATTTCAGTTCCAGAGCGATTCGCCCAATGAGTCCTTGATATTTAGTCGTTTTCAGCCAATTTTCTGGATTTTTGAAAATTTCACTTTTTTGTGAAAAAATCCACTAAATGAGGGAATAATATGTGTGAGGGTACCCCAGGAGAGTTCCAAATGTGTGTGTGTAGAATATATATCCCACGGGGGTAAAATTGAAAAAAGTTGAAAAAAAATTTTTTTTGGACTTAGTCATTTTTCTGACGTTTATCAGACTTTCAGATAGGGAAAATATTAGTGAGCATTCCGATTTCAGTTCCAGAGCGATGCTCCCAATGACTCCTTGTTATTTAGTCGTTTTCAGCCAATTTTCAGAATTTTTGAAAATTTCACTTTTTTCTGAAAATATCCACTAAATGAGGAATAATATGTGTGAGGGTACCCCAGGAGAGTTCCAAATGTGTGTGGGTAGAATATATATCCGACGGGGGTAAAATTGATAAAAGTTGAAAAAATTTTTTTTTGGACTTAGTCATTTATCCGACGTTTATCGGACTTTCAGATAGGGGAAATGTCAGTCAGCATTCCGATTTCAGTTCCAGAGCGATTCGCCCAATGAGTCCTTGTTATTTAGTCGTTTTCAGCCAATTTATTGGATTTTTGAAAATTTCACTTTTTTGTGAAAATATCCACTAAATGAGGGAATAATATGTGTGAGGGTACCCCAGGAGAGTTCCAAATGTGTGTGGGAAGAATATGTATCCCATGGGGGTTAAATTGAAAAAGTTGAAAAAAAATATTTTTTGGACTTAGTCATTTTTCCAGCGTTTATCAGACTTTCAGAGAGGGGAAATGTAAGTGAGCGTTCCGATTTCAGTTCCAGAGCGATTCGCCCAATGAATCCTTGATATTTAGTCGTTTTCAGCCAATTTTTTGGATTTTTTAAAATTTCACTTTTTTGTGAAAATATCCATTAAATGAGGGAATAATATGTGTGAGGGTACCCCAGGAGAATTCCAAATGTGTGTGTGTAGAATATATATCCCACGGGGGTAAAATTGAAAAAAGTTGAAAAAAATTTTTTTTTGGACTTAGTCATTTTTCTGGCGTTTATCAGACTTACAGATAGGGAAAATATTAGTGAGCATTCCGATTTCAGTTCCAGAGCGATGCGCCCAATGACTCCTTGTTATTTAGTCGTTTTCAGACAATTTTCTGAATTTTTGAAAATTTCACTTTTTTCTGAAAATATCCACTAAATGAGGAATAATATGTGTGAGGGTACCCCAGGAGAGTTCCAAATGTGTGTGGGTAGAATATATATCCGACGGGGGTAAAATTGAAAAAAGTTGAAAAAATTTTTTTTTGGACTTAGTCATTTATCCGACGTTTATCAAACTTTCAGATAGGGGAAATGTCAGTCAGCATTCCGATTTCAGTTCCAAAGCGATTCGCCCAATGAGTCCTTGTTATTTAGTCGTTTTCAGCCAATTTTTTGGATTTTTGAAAATTTCACTTTTTTGTGAAAATATCCACTAAATGAGGGAATAATATGTGTGAGGGTACCCCAGGAGAGTTCCAAATGTGTGTGGGAAGAATATGTATCCCACGGGGGTAAAATTGAAAAAGTTGAAAAAAATTTTTTTTTGGACTTAGTCATTTTTCCGGCGTTTATCAGACTTTCAGATAGGGGAAATGTCAGTGAGCGTTCCGATTTCAGTTCCAGAGCGATTCGCCCAATGAGTCCATGTTATTTAGTCGTTTTCAGCCAATTTTCTGGATTTTTGAAAATTTCACTTTTTTGTGAAAATATCCACTAAATGAGGGAATAATATGTGTGAGGGTACCCCAGGAGAGTTGCAAATGTGTGTGGGAAGAATATGTATCCCACGGGGGTAAAATTGAAAAAGTTGAAAAAAATTTTTTTTTGGACTTAGTCATTTATCTGACGTTTATCAGACTTTCATATAGGGGAAATGTCAGTGAGCATTCCGATTTCAGTTCCAGAGCGATTGGCCCATGAGTCCTTGTTATTTAGCCGTTTTCAGCCAATTTTTTGGATTTTTGAAAATTTCACTTTTTTGTGAAAATATCCACTAAATGAGGGAATAATATGTGTGAGGGTACCCCAGGAGAGTTGCAAATGTGTGTGGGAAGAATATGTATCCCATGGGGGTAAAATTGAAAAAGTTGAAAAAAATTTTTTTTTGGACTTAGTCATTTTTCCGGCGTTTATCAGACTTTCAGATAGGGAAAATATCAGTGAGCATCCCGATTTCAGTTCCAGAGCGATGCGCCCAATGACTCCTTGTTATTTAGTCGTTTTCAGCCAATTTTCTGGATTTTTGAAAATTTCACTTTTTTGTGAAAATATCCACTAAATGTGGGAATAATATGTGCGAGGGTTCCCCAGGAGAGTTCCAAATGTGTGTGGGTAGAATATATATCCCACGGGGGAAAAATTGAAAAAAGTTGAAAAAAAATTTTTTTTGGACTTAGTCATTTTTCTGGCGTTTATCAGACTTTCAGATAGGGAAAATATTAGTGAGCATTCCGATTTCAGTTCCAGAGCGATGCGCCCAATGACTCCTTGTTATTTAGTCGTTTTCAGCCAATTTTCTGAATTTTTGAAAATTTCACTTTTTTCTGAAAATATCCACTAAATGAGGAATAATATGTGTGAGGGTACCCCAGGAGACTTCCAAATGTGTGTGGGTAGAATATATATCCGACGGGGGTAAAATTGAAAAAAGTTGAAAAACATTTTTTTTTGGACTTAGTCATTTATCCGACGTTTATCAGACTTTCATATAGGGGAAATGTCAGTGAGCGTTCCGATTTCAGTTCCAGAGCGATTCGCCCAATGAGACCTTGATATTTAGTCGTTTTCAGCCAATTTTCTGGATTTTTGAAAATTTCACTTTTTTGTGAAAAAATCCACTAAATGAGGGAATAATATGTGTGAGGGTACCCCAAGAGAGTTCCAAATGTGTGTGGGAAGAATATGTATCCCACGGGGGTAAAATTGAAAA
Source organism: Phyllobates terribilis (assembly GCF_046119375.1). Taxonomy (NCBI): domain Eukaryota; kingdom Metazoa; phylum Chordata; class Amphibia; order Anura; family Dendrobatidae; genus Phyllobates; species Phyllobates terribilis. The sequence goes on along the minus strand of NW_027362775.1, from coordinate 12,969,817 downwards.
AGTTAAAAAAAAAATTTTTTTGGACTTAGTCATTTTTCCGGCGTTTATCAGACTTCCAGATAGGGGAAATGTCAGTGAGCATTCCGATTTCAGTTCCAGAGCGATTCGCCCAATGAGTCCTTGATATTTAGTCGTTTTCAGCCAATTTTCTGGATTTTTGAAAATTTCACTTTTTTGTGAAAATATCCACTAAATGAGGGAATAATATGTGTGAGGGTACCCCAGGAGAGTTCCAAATGTGTGTGTGTAGAATATATATCCCACGGGGGTAAAATTGAAAAAAGTTGAAAAAAAATTTTTTTTGGACTTAGTCATTTTTCTGACGTTTATCAGACTTTCAGATAGGGAAAATATTAGTGAGCATTCCGATTTCAGTTCCAGAGCGATGCTCCCAATGACTCCTTGTTATTTAGTCGTTTTCAGCCAATTTTCAGAATTTTTGAAAATTTCACTTTTTTCTGAAAATATCCACTAAATGAGGAATAATATGTGTGAGGGTACCCCAGGAGAGTTCCAAATGTGTGTGGGTAGAATATATATCCGACGGGGGTAAAATTGATAAAAGTTGAAAAAAATTTTTTTTTGGACTTAGTCATTTATCCGACGTTTATCGGACTTTCAGATAGGGGAAATGTCAGTCAGCATTCCGATTTCAGTTCCAGAGCGATTCGCCCAATGAGTCCTTGTTATTTAGTCGTTTTCAGCCAATTTATTGGATTTTTGAAAATTTCACTTTTTTGTGAAAATATCCACTAAATGAGGGAATAATATGTGTGAGGGTACCCCAGGAGAGTTCCAAATGTGTGTGGGAAGAATATGTATCCCATGGGGGTAAAATTGAAAAAGTTGAAAAAAATTTTTTTTGGACTTAGTCATTTTTCTGGCGTTTCTCAGACTTTCAGATAGGGAAAATATTAGTGAGCATTCCGATTTCAGTTCCAGAGCGATGCGCCCAATGACTCCTTGTTATTTAGTCGTTTTCAGCCAATTTTCTGAATTTTTGAAAATTTCACTTTTTTCTGAAAATATCCACTAAATGAGGAATAATATGTGTGAGGGTACCCCAGGAGAGTTCCAAATGTGTGTGTGTAGAATATATATCCCACGGGGGTAAAATTGAAAAAAGTTGAAAAAAATTTTTTTTTGGACTTAGTCATTTATCCGACGTTTATCAGACTTTCAGATAGGGGAAATGTCAGTCAGCATTCCGATTTCAGTTCCAGAGCGATTCGCCCAATGAGTCCTTGTTATTTAGTCGTTTTCAGCCAATTTTTTGGATTTTTGAAAATTTCACTTTTTTGTGAAAATATCCACTAAATGAGGGAATAATATGTGTGAGGGTACCCCATTAGAGTTCCAAATGTGTGTGGGAAGAATATGTATCCCATGGGGGTAAAATTGAAAAAGTTGGAAAAAATTTTTTTTTGGACTTAGTCATTTTTCCGGCGTTTATCAGACTTTCAGATAGGGGAAATGTCAGTGAGCGTTCCGATTTCAGTTCCAGACCGATTCGCCCAATGAGTCCTTAATATTTAGTCGTTTTCAGCCAATTTTCTGGATTTTTGAAAATTTCACTTTTTTGTGAAAATATCCACTAAATGAGGGAATAATATGTGTGAGGGTACACCAGGAGAGTTCCAAATGTGTGTGGGTAGAATATATATCCCACGGGGGGTAAAATTGAAAAAGTTAAAAAAAATTTTTTTTTGGACTTAGTGATTTTTCTGACGTTTATCAGATTTTCAGATAGGGGAAATGTCAGTGAGCATTCCGATTTCAGTTCCAGAGCGATTCGCCCAATGAGTCCTTGATATTTAGTCGTTTTCAGCCAATTTTCTGGATTTTTGAAAATTTCACTTTTTTGTGAAAATATCCACTAAATGAGGGAATAATATGTGTGAGGGTACCCCAGGAGAGTTCCAAATGTGTGTGTGTAGAATATATATCCCACGGGGGTAAAATTGAAAAAAGTTGAAAAAAAATTTTTTTTGGACTTAGTCATTTTTCTGGCGTTTATCAGACTTTCAGATAGGGGAAATGTCAGTCAGCATTCCGATTTCAGTTCCAGAGCGATGCGCCCAATGACTCTTTGTTATTTAGTCGTTTTCAGCCAATTTTCTGAATTTTTGAAAATTTCACTTTTTTCTGAAAATATCCACTAAATGAGGAATAATATGTGTGAGGGTACCCCAGGAGAGTTCCAAATGTGTGTGTGTAGAATATATATCCCACGGGGGTAAAATTGAAAAAAGTTGAAAAAAATTTTTTTTTGGACTTAGTCATTTATCCGACGTTTATCAGACTTTCAGATAGGGGAAATGTCAGTCAGCATTCCGATTTCAGTTCCAGAGCGATTCGCCCAATGAGTCCTTGTTATTTAGTCGTTTTCAGCCAATTTTTTGGATTTTTGAAAATTTCACTTTTTTGTGAAAATATCCACTAAATGAGGGAATAATATGTGTGAGGGTACCCCAGGAGAGTTCCAAATGTGTGTGGGAAGAATATGTATCCCATGGGGGTAAAATTGAAAAAGTTGAAAAAAATTTTTTTTTGGACTTAGTCATTTTTCCGGCGTTTATCAGACTTTCAGATAGGGGAAATGTCAGTGAGCGTTCCGATTTCAGTTCCAGACCGATTCGCCCAATGAGTCCTTAATATTTAGTAGTTTTCAGCCAATTTTCTGGATTTCTGAAAATTTCACTTTTTTGTGAAAATATCCACTAAATGAGGGAATAATATGTGTGAGGGTACCCCAGGAGAGTTCCAAATGTGTGTGGGTAGAATATATATCCCACGGGGGGTAAAATTGAAAAAGTTAAAAAAAATTTTTTTTTGGACTTAGTGATTTTTCTGACGTTTATCAGATTTTCAGATAGGGGAAATGTCAGTGAGCATTCCGATTTCAGTTCCAGAGCGATTCGCCCAATGAGTCCTTGTTATTTAGTCGTTTTCAGCCAATTTTCTGGATTTTTGAAAATTTCACTTTTTTGTGAAAATATCCACTAAATGAGGGAATAATATGTGTGAGGGTACCCCAGGAGAGTTGCAAATGTGTGTGGGTAGAATATATATCCCACGGGGGTAAAATTGAAAAAAGTTGAAAAAAATTTTTTTTGGACTGTCATTTTTCTGGCGTTTATCAGACTTTCAGATAGGGGAAATGTCAGTGAGCATTCCGATTTCAGTTCCAGAGCGATTCGCCCAATGAGTCCTTGATATTTAGTCGTTTTCAGCCAATTTTCTGGATTTTTGAAAATTTCACTTTTTTGTGAAAATATCCACTAAATGAGGGAATAATATGTGTGAGGGTACCCCAGGAGAGTTCCAAATGTGTGTGTGTAGAATATATATCCCACGGGGGTAAAATTGAAAAAAGTTGAAAAAAAATTTTTTTTGGACTTAGTCATTTTTCTGGCGTTTATCAGACTTTCAGATAGGGGAAATGTCAGTCAGCATTCCGATTTCAGTTCCAGAGTGATTCGCCCAATGAGTCCTTGTTATTTAGTCGTTTTCAGACAATTTTTTGGATTTTTGAAAATTTCACTTTTTTGTGAAAATATCCACTAAATGAGGGAATAATATGTGTGAGGGTACCCCAGGAGAGTTCCAAATGTGTGTGGGAAGAATATGTATCCCATGGGGGTAAAATTGAAAAAGTTGAAAAAAATTTTTTTTGGACTTAGTCATTTTTCCGGCGTTTATCAGACTTTCAGATAGGGGAAATGTCAGTGAGCGTTCCGATTTCAGTTCCAGAGTGATTCTCCCAATGAGTCCTTGTTATTTAGTCGTTTTCAGCCAATTTTCTGGATTTTTGAAAATTTCACTTTTTTGTGAAAATATCCACTAAATGAGGGAATAATATGTGTGAGGGTACCCCAGGAGAGTTGCAAATGTGTGTGGGTAGAATATATATCCCACGGGGGTAAAATTGAAAAAAGTTGAAAAAAATTTTTTTTGAACTCAGTCATTTTTCCGGCGTTTATCAGACTTTCAGATAGGGGAAATGTCAGTCAGCATTCCGATTTCAGTTCCAGAGCGATGCGCCCAATGACTCTTTGTTATTTAGTCGTTTTCAGCCAATTTTCTGAATTTTTGAAAATTTCACTTTTTTCTGAAAATATCCACTAAATGAGGAATAATATGTGTGAGGGTACCCCAGGAGAGTTCCAAATGTGTGTGTGTAGAATATATATCCCACGGGGGTAAAATTGAAAAAAGTTGAAAAAAATTTTTTTTTGGACTTAGTCATTTATCCGACGTTTATCAGACTTTCAGATAGGGGAAATGTCAGTCAGCATTCCGATTTCAGTTCCAGAGCGATTCGCCCAATGAGTCCTTGTTATTTAGTCGTTTTCAGCCAATTTTTTGGATTTTTGAAAATTTCACTTTTTTGTGAAAATATCCACTAAATGAGGGAATAATATGTGTGAGGGTACCCCAGGAGAGTTCCAAATGTGTGTGGGAAGAATATGTATCCCATGGGGGTAAAATTGAAAAAGTTGAAAAAAATTTTTTTTTGGACTTAGTCATTTTTCCGGCGTTTATCAGACTTTCAGATAGGGGAAATGTCAGTGAGCGTTCCGATTTCAGTTCCAGACCGATTCGCCCAATGAGTCCTTAATATTTAGTAGTTTTCAGCCAATTTTCTGGATTTCTGAAAATTTCACTTTTTTGTGAAAATATCCACTAAATGAGGGAATAATATGTGTGAGGGTACCCCAGGAGAGTTCCAAATGTGTGTGGGTAGAATATATATCCCCCGGGGGTTAAAATTGAAAAAGTTAAAAAAAATTTTTTTTTGGACTTAGTGATTTTTCTGACGTTTATCAGATTTTCAGATAGGGGAAATGTCAGTGAGCATTCCGATTTCAGTTCCAGAGCGATTCGCCCAATGAGTCCTTGTTATTTAGTCGTTTTCAGCCAATTTTTTGGATTTTTGAAAATTTCACTTTTTGTGAAAATATCCACTAAATGAGGGAATAATATGTGTGAGGGTACCCCAGGAGAGTTCCAAATGTGTGTGGGTAGAATATATATCCCATGGGGGTAAAATTGAAAAAAGTCGAAAAAAAATTTTTTTTGGACTTAGTCATTTTTCCGGCGTTTATCAGACTTTCAGATAGGGGAAATGTCAGTGAGCGTTCCGATTTCAGTTCCAGAGTGATTCTCCCAATGAGTCCTTGTTATTTAGTCGTTTTCAGCCAATTTTCTGGATTTTTGAAAATTTCACTTTTTTGTGAAAATATCCACTAAATGAGGGAATAATATGTGTGAGGGTACCCCAGGAGAGTTGCAAATGTGTGTGGGTAGAATATATATCCCACGGGGGTAAAATTGAAAAAAGTTGAAAAAAATTTTTTTTGGACTGTCATTTTTCTGGCGTTTATCAGACTTTCAGATAGGGGAAATGTCAGTGAGCATTCCGATTTCAGTTCCAGAGCGATTCGCCCAATGAGTCCTTGATATTTAGTCGTTTTCAGCCAATTTTCTGGATTTTTGAAAATTTCACTTTTTTGTGAAAATATCCACTAAATGAGGGAATAATATGTGTGAGGGTACCCCAGGAGAGTTCCAAATGTGTGTGTGTAGAATATATATCCCACGGGGGTAAAATTGAAAAAGTTGAAAAAAATTTTTTTTTGGACTTAGTGATTTTTCTGACGTTTATCAGATTTTCAGATAGGGGAAATGTCAGTGAGCATTCCGATTTCAGTTCCAGAGCGATTCGCCCAATGAGTCCTTGTTATTTAGTCGTTTTCAGCCAATTTTCTGGATTTTTGAAAATTTCACTTTTTTGTGAAAATATCCACTAAATGAGGGAATAATATGTGTGAGGGTACCCCAGGAGAGTTGCAAATGTGTGTGGGTAGAATATATATCCCACGGGGGTAAAATTTAAAAAAGTTGAAAAAAATTTTTTTTGGACTGTCATTTTTCTGGCGTTTATCAGACTTTCAGATAGGGGAAATGTCAGTCAGCATTCCGATTTCAGTTCCAGAGTGATTCGCCCAATGAGTCCTTGTTATTTAGTCGTTTTCAGACAATTTTTTGGATTTTTGAAAATTTCACTTTTTTGTGAAAATATCCACTAAATGAGGGAATAATATGTGTGAGGGTACCCCAGGAGAGTTCCAAATGTGTGTGGGAAGAATATGTATCCCATGGGGGTAAAATTGAAAAAGTTGAAAAAAATTTTTTTTGGACTTAGTCATTTTTCCGGCGTTTATCAGACTTTCAGATAGGGGAAATGTCAGTGAGCGTTCCGATTTCAGTTCCAGAGTGATTCTCCCAATGAGTCCTTGTTATTTAGTCGTTTTCAGCCAATTTTCTGGATTTTTGAAAATTTCACTTTTTTGTGAAAATATCCACTAAATGAGGGAATAATATGTGTGAGGGTACCCCAGGAGAGTTGCAAATGTGTGTGGGTAGAATATATATCCCACGGGGGTAAAATTGAAAAAAGTTGAAAAAAATTTTTTTTGAACTCAGTCATTTTTCCGGCGTTTATCAGACTTTCAGATAGGGGAAATGTCAGTGAGCATTCCGATTTCAGTTCCAGAGCGATTCGCCCAATGAGTCCTTGATATTTAGTCGTTTTCAGCCAATTTTCTGGATTTTTGAAAATTTCACTTTTTTGTGAAAATATCCACTAAATGAGGGAATAATATGTGTGAGGGTACCCCAGGAGAGTTCCAAATGTGTGTGTGTAGAATATATATCCCACGGGGGTAAAATTGAAAAAAGTTGAAAAAAAATTTTTTTTGGACTTAGTCATTTTTCTGGCGTTTATCAGACTTTCAGATAGGGGAAATGTCAGTGAGCATTCCGATTTCAGTTCCAGACCGATTCGCCCAATGAGTCCTTGTTATTTAGTCGTTTTCAGACAATTTTTTGGATTTTTGAAAATTTCACTTTTTTGTGAAAATATCCACTAAATGAGGGAATAATATGTGTGAGGGTACCCCAGGAGAGTTCCAAATGTGTGTGGGAAGAATATGTATCCCATGGGGGTAAAATTGAAAAAGTTGAAAAAAAATTTTTTTTAGACTTAGTCATTTTTCCGGCGTTTATCAGACTTTCAGATAGGTGAAATGTCAGTGAGCGTTCCGATTTCAGTTCCAGACCGATTCGCCCAATGAATCCTTAATATTTAGTCGTTTTCAGCCAATTTTCTGGATTTTTGAAAATTTCACTTTTTTGTGAAAATATCCACTAAATGAGGGAATAATATGTGTGAGGGTACCCCAGGAGAGTTCCAAATGTGTGTGGGTAGAATATATATCCCACGGGGGGTAAAATTGAAAAAGTTAAAAAAAATTTTTTTTTGGACTTAGTGATTTTTCTGACGTTTATCAGATTTTCAGATAGGGGAAATGTCAGTGAGCATTCCGATTTCAGTTCCAGAGCGATTCGCCCAATGAGTCCTTGTTATTTAGTCGTTTTCAGCCAATTTTTTGGATTTTTTAAAATTTCACTTTTTTGTGAAAATATCCACTAAATGAGGGAATAATATGTGTGAGGGTACCCCAGGAGAGTTCCAAATGTGTGTGGGTAGAATATATATCCCACGGGGGTAAAATTGAAAAAAGTTGAAAAAAAATTTTTTTGGGACTTAGTCATTTTTCCGGCGTTTATCAGACTTTCAGATAGGGGAAATGTCAGTGAGCGTTCCGATTTCAGTTCCAGAGTGATTCTCCCAATGAGTCCTTGTTATTTAGTCGTTTTCAGCCAATTTTCTGGATTTTTGAAAATTTCACTTTTTTGTGAAAATATCCACTAAATGAGGGAATAATATGTGTGAGGGTACCCCAGGAGAGTTGCAAATGTGTGTGGGTAGAATATATATCCCACGGGGGTAAAATTGAAAAAAGTTTAAAAATTTTTTTTTTGGACTTAGTCATTTTTCTGGCGTTTATCAGACTTTCAGATAGGGGAAATGTCAGTCAGCATTCCGATTTCAGTTCCAGAGTGATTCGCCCAATGAGTCCTTGTTATTTAGTCGTTTTCAGCCAATTTTTTGGATTTTTTAAAATTTCACTTTTTTGTGAAAATATCCACTAAATGAGGGAATAATATGTGTGAGGGTACCCCAGGAGAGTTCCAAATGTGTGTGGGAAGAATATGTATCCCATGGGGGTAAAATTGAAAAAGTTGAAAAAAATTTTTTTTGGACTTAGTCATTTTTCTGGCGTTTATCAGACTTTCAGATAGGGGAAATGTCAGTCAGCATTCCGATTTCAGTTCCAGAGTGATTCGCCCAATGAGTCCTTGTTATTTAGTCGTTTTCAGCCAATTTTTTGGATTTTTGAAAATTTCACTTTTTTGTGAAAATATCCACTAAATGAGGGAATAATATGTGTGAGGGTACCCCAGGAGAGTTGCAAATGTGTGTGGGTAGAATATATATCCCACGGGGGTAAAATTGAAAAAAGTAAAAAAATCTTTTTGGGGGACTTAGTCATTTTTCCAGCGTTTATCAGACTTTCAGATAGGGGAAATGTCAGTGAGTGTTCTGATTTCAGTTCCAGAGCGATTCGCCCAATGAGTCCTTGATATTTAGTCGTTTTCAGCCAATATTTTGGATTTTTGAAAATTTCACTTTTTTGTGAAAATATCCACTAAATGAGGGAATAATATGTGTGAGGATACCCCAGGAGAGTTCCAAATGTGTGTGGGTAGAATATATATCCCATGGGGGTAAAATTGAAAAAAGTCGAAAAAAAATTTTTTTTGGACTTAGTCATTTTTCCGGCGTTTATCAGACTTTCAGATAGGGGAAATGTCAGTGAGCGTTCCGATTTCAGTTCCAGAGTGATTCTCCCAATGAGTCCTTGTTATTTAGTCGTTTTCAGCCAATTTTCTGGATTTTTGAAAATTTCACTTTTTTGTGAAAATATCCACTAAATGAGGGAATAATATGTGTGAGGGTACCCCAGGAGAGTTGCAAATGTGTGTGGGTAGAATATATATCCCACGGGGGTAAAATTGAAAAAAGTTGAAAAAAATTTTTTTTGGACTGTCATTTTTCTGGCGTTTATCAGACTTTCAGATAGGGGAAATGTCAGTGAGCGTTCCGATTTCAGTTCCAGAGTGATTCTCCCAATGAGTCCTTGTTATTTAGTCGTTTTCAGCCAATTTTCTGGATTTTTGAAAATTTCACTTTTTTGTGAAAATATCCACTAAATGAGGGAATAATATGTGTGAGGGTACCCCAGGAGAGTTCCAAATGTGTGTGTCTAGAATATATATCCCACGGGGGTAAAATTGAAAAAAGTTGAAAAAAATTTTTTTTGAACTCAGTCATTTATCCGACGTTTATCAGACTTTCAGATAGGGGAAATGTCAGTCAGCATTCCGATTTCAGTTCCAGAGCGATTCGCCCAATGAGTCCTTGTTATTTAGTCGTTTTCAGCCAATTTTTTGGATTTTTGAAAATTTCACTTTTTTGTGAAAATATCCACTAAATGAGGGAATAATATGTGTGAGGGTACCCCAGGAGAGTTCCAAATGTGTGTGGGAAGAATATGTATCCCATGGGGGTAAAATTGAAAAAGTTTAAAAAAATTTTTTTTGGACTTAGTCATTTTTCCGGCGTTTATCAGACTTTCAGATAGGGGAAATGTCAGTGAGCGTTCCGATTTCAGTTCCAGACCGATTCGCCCAATGAGTCCTTAATATTTAGTAGTTTTCAGCCAATTTTCTGGATTTTTGAAAATTTCACTTTTTTGTGAAAATATCCACTAAATGAGGGAATAATATGTGTGAGGGTACCCCAGGAGAGTTCCAAATGTGTGTGGGTAGAATATATATCCCACGGGGGGTAAAATTGAAAAAGTTAAAAAAAATTTTTTTTTGGACTTAGTGATTTTTCTGACGTTTATCAGATTTTCAGATAGGGGAAATGTCAGTGAGCATTCCGATTTCAGTTCCAGAGCGATTCGCCCAATGAGTCCTTGTTATTTAGTCGTTTTCAGCCAATTTTTTGGATTTTTGAAAATTTCACTTTTTTGTGAAAATATCCACTAAATGAGGGAATAATATGTGTGAGGGTACCCCAGGAGAGTTCCAAATGTGTGTGGGAAGAATATGTATCCCATGGGGGTAAAATTGAAAAAGTTGAAAAAAATTTTTTTTGGACTTAGTCATTTTTCCGGCGTTTATCAGACTTTCAGATAGGGGAAATGTCAGTGAGCGTTCCGATTTCAGTTCCAGAGTGATTCGCCCAATGAGTCCTTGTTATTTAGTCGTTTTCAGCCAATTTTTTGGATTTTTGAAAATTTCACTTTTTTGTGAAAATATCCACTAAATGAGGGAATAATATGTGTGAGGGTACCCCAGGAGAGTTCCAAATGTGTGTGTGTAGAATATATATCCCACGGGGGTAAAATTGAAAAAAGTTGAAAAAAAATTTTTTTGGGACTTAGCCATTTTTCTGGCGTTTATCAGACTTTCAGATAGGGAAAATATTAGTGAGCATTCCAATTTCAGTTCCAGAGCGATGCGCCCAATGACTCCTTGTTATTTAGTCGTTTTCAGCCAATTTTCTGAATTTTTGAAAATTTCACTTTTTTCTGAAAATATCCACTAAATGAGGAATAATATGTGTGAGGGTACCCCAGGAGAGTTGCAAATGTGTGTGGGTAGAATATATATCCCACGGGGGTAAAATTGAAAAAAGTTTAAAAAATTTTTTTTTGGACTTAGTCATTTTTCTGGCGTTTATCAGACTTTCAGATAGGGGAAATGTCAGTCAGCATTCCGATTTCAGTTCCAGAGTGATTCGCCCAATGAGTCCTTGTTATTTAGTCGTTTTCAGCCAATTTTTTGGATTTTTGAAAATTTCACTTTTTTGTGAAAATATCCACTAAATGAGGGAATAATATGTGTGAGGGTACCCCAGGAGAGTTCCAAATGTGTGTGGGAAGAATATGTTTCCCATGGGGGTAAAATTGAAAAAGTTGAAAAAAATTTTTTTTGGACTTACTCATTTTTCTGGCGTTTATCAGACTTTCAGATAGGGGAAATGTCAGTCAGCATTCCGATTTCAGTTCCAGAGTGATTCGCCCAATGAGTCCTTGTTATTTAGTCGTTTTCAGCCAATTTTTTGGATTTTTGAAAATTTCACTTTTTTGTGAAAATATCCACTAAATGAGGGAATAATATGTGTGAGGGTACCCCAGGAGAGTTCCAAATGTGTGTGGGTAGAATATATATCCCACGGGGGGTAAAATTGAAAAAGTTAAAAAAAATTTTTTTTTGGACTTAGTGATTTTTCTGACGTTTATCAGATTTTCAGATAGGGGAAATGTCAGTGAGCATTCCGATTTCAGTTCCAGAGCGATTCGCCCAATGAGTCCTTGTTATTTAGTCGTTTTCAGCCAATTTTTTGGATTTTTGAAAATTTCACTTTTTTGTGAAAATATCCACTAAATGAGGGAACAATATGTGTGAGGGTACCCCAGGAGAGTTCCATATGTGTGTGGGTAGAATATATATCCCACGGGGGTAAAATTGAAAAAAGTTGAAAAAAAATTTTTTTTGGACTTAGTCATTTTTCCGGCGTTTATCAGACTTTCAGATAGGGGAAATGTCAGTGAGCGTTACGATTTCAGTTCCAGAGTGATTCTCCCAATGAGTCCTTGTTATTTAGTCGTTTTCAGCCAATTTTCTGGATTTTTGAAAATTTCACTTTTTTGTGAAAATATCCACTAAATGAGGGAATAATATGTGTGAGGGTACCCCAGGAGAGTTGCAAATGTGTGTGGGTAGAATATATATCCCACGGGGGTAAAATTGAAAAAAGTTGAAAAAAATTTTTTTTGGACTTAGTCATTTTTCTGGCGTTTATCAGACTTTCAGATAGGGGAAATGTCAGTCAGCATTCCGATTTCAGTTCCAGAGTGATTCGCCCAATGAGTCCTTGTTATTTAGTCGTTTTCAGCCAATTTTTTGGATTTTTGAAAATTTCACTTTTTTGTGAAAATATCCACTAAATGAGGGAATAATATGTGTGAGGGTACCCCAGGAGAGTTCCAAATGTGTGTGGGAAGAATATGTATCCCATGGTGGTAAAATTGAAAAAGTTGAAAAAAATTTTTTTTGGACTTAGTCATTTTTCTGGCGTTTATCAGACTTTCAGATAGGGGAAATGTCAGTCAGCATTCCGATTTCAGTTCCAGAGTTATTCGCCCAATGAGTCCTTGTTATTTAGTCGTTTTCAGCCAATTTTTTGGATTTTTGAAAATTTCACTTTTTTGTGAAAATATCCACTAAATGAGGGAATAATATGTGTGAGGCTACCCCAGGAGAGTTCCAAATGTGTGTGGGAAGAATATGTATCCCATGGGGGTAAAATTGAAAAAGTTGAAAAAAATTTTTTTTTGGACTTCGTCATTTTTCCGGCGTTTATCAGACTTTCAGATAGGGAAAATATTAGTGAGCATTCCAATTTCAGTTCCAGAGCGATGCGCCCAATGACTCCTTGTTATTTAGTCGTTTTCAGCCAATTTTCTGAATTTTTGAAAATTTCACTTTTTTCTGAAAATATCCACTAAATGAGGAATAATATGTGTGAGGGTACCCCAGGAGAGTTCCAAATGTGTGTGTGTAGAATATATATCCCACGGGGGTAAAATTGAAAAAAGTTGAAAAAAATTTTTTTTTGGACTTAGTGATTTTTCTGACGTTTATCAGATTTTCAGATAGGGAAAATGTCAGTGAGCATTCCGATTTCAGTTCCAGAGAGATTCGCCCAATGAGTCCTTGTTATTTAGTCGTTTTCAGCCAATTTTTTGGATTTTTGAAAATTTCACTTTTTTGTGAAAATATCCACTAAATGAGGGAACAATATGTGTGAGGGTACCCCAGGAGAGTTCCATATGTGTGTGGGTAGAATATATATCCCACGGGGGTAAAATTGAAAAAAGTTGAAAAAAAATTTTTTTTGGACTTAGTCATTTTTCCGGCGTTTATCAGACTTTCAGATAGGGGAAATGTCAGTGAGCGTTCCGATTTCAGTTCCAGAGTGATTCTCCCAATGAGTCCTTGTTATTTAGTCGTTTTCAGCCAATTTTCTGGATTTTTGAAAATTTCACTTTTTTGTGAAAATATCCACTAAATGAGGGAATAATATGTGTGAGGGTACCCCAGGAGAGTTGCAAATGTGTGTGGGTAGAATATATATCCCACGGGGGTAAAATTGAAAAAAGTTGAAAAAAATTTTTTTTGAACTTAGTCATTTTTCCGGCGTTTATCAGACTTTCAGATAGGGGAAATGTCAGTGAGCATTCCGATTTCAGTTCCAGAGCGATTCGCCCAATGAGTCCTTGATATTTAGTCGTTTTCAGCCAATTTTCTGGATTTTTGAAAATTTCACTTTTTTGTGAAAATATCCACTAAATGAGGGAATAATATGTGTGAGGGTACCCCAGGAGAGTTGCAAATGTGTGTGGGTAGAATATATATCCCACGGGGGTAAAATTGAAAAAAGTTGAAAAAAAATTTTTTTTGGACTCAGTCATTTTTCTGGCGTTTTTCAGACTTTCAGATAGAGGAAATGTAAGTGAGCGTTCCAATTTCAGTTCCAGAATGATTCGCCCAATGAATCCTTGATATTTAGTCGATTTCAGACAATTTTTGGGATTTTTGAAAATTTCACTTTTTTGTGAAAATATCCACTAAATGAGGGAATAATATGTGTGAGGGTACCCCAGGAGAGTTCCAAATGTGTGTGGGAAGAATATGTATCCCACGGGGGTAAAATTGAAAAAGTTGAAAAAAATTTTTTTTTGGACTTAGTCATTTTTCCGGCGTTTATCAGACTTTCAGATAGGGGAAATGTCAGTGAGCGTTCCGATTTCAGTTCCAGACCGATTCGCCCAATGACTCCTTGTTATTTAGTCGTTTTCAGCCAATTTTCTGGATTTTTGAAAATTTCACTTTTTTGTGAAAATATCCACTAAATGAGGGAATAATATGTGTGAGGGTACCCCAGGAGAGTTGCAAATGTGTGTGGGTAGAATATATATCCCACGGGGGTAAAATTGAAAAAAGTTGAAAAAAATTTTTTTTGGACTTAGTCATTTTTCTGGCGTTTATCAGACTTTCAGATAGGGGAAATGTCAGTGAGCGTTCCGATTTCAGTTCCAGAGAGATTCTCCCAATGAGTCCTTGTTATTTAGTCGTTTTCAGCCAATTTTCTAGATTTTTGAAAATTTCACTTTTTTGTGAAAATATCCACTAAATGAGGGAATAATATGTGTGAGGGTACCCCAGGAGAGTTGCAAATGTGTGTGGGTAGAATATATATCCCACGGGGGTAAAATTGAAAAAAGTTGAAAAAAATTTTTTTTTGGACTTAGTCATTTTTCCGGCGTTTATCAGACTTTCAGATAGGTTAAATGTCAGTGAGCATTTCGATTTCAGTTCCAGAGTGATTCTCCCAATGAGTCCATGTTATTTAGTCGTTTTCAGCCAATTTTCTGGATTTTTGAAAATTTCACTTTTTTGTGAAAATATCCACTAAATGAGGGAATAATATGTGTGAGGGTACCCCAGGAGAGTTCCAAATGTGTGTGGGAAGAATATGTATCCCATGGGGGTAAAATTGAAAAAGTTTAAAAAAATTTTTTTTGGACTTAGTCATTTTTCCGGCGTTTATCAGACTTTCAGATAGGGGAAATGTCAGTGAGCGTTCCGATTTCAGTTCCAGACCGATTCGCCCAATGAGTCCTTAATATTTAGTAGTTTTCAGCCAATTTTCTGGATTTTTGAAAATTTCACTTTTTTGTGAAAATATCCACTAAATGAGGGAATAATATGTGTGAGGGTACCCCAGGAGAGTTCCAAATGTGTGTGGGTAGAATATATATCCCACGGGGGGTAAAATTGAAAAAGTTAAAAAAAATTTTTTTTTGGACTTAGTGATTTTTCTGACGTTTATCAGATTTTCAGATAGGGGAAATGTCAGTGAGCATTCCGATTTCAGTTCCAGAGCGATTCGCCCAATGAGTCCTTGTTATTTAGTCGTTTTCAGCCAATTTTTTGGATTTTTGAAAATTTCACTTTTTTGTGAAAATATCCACTAAATGAGGGAATAATATGTGTGAGGGTACCCCAGGAGAGTTCCAAATGTGTGTGGGAAGAATATGTATCCCATGGGGGTAAAATTGAAAAAGTTGAAAAAAATTTTTTTTGGACTTAGTCATTTTTCCGGCGTTTATCAGACTTTCAGATAGGGGAAATGTCAGTGAGCGTTCCGATTTCAGTTCCAGAGTGATTCGCCCAATGAGTCCTTGTTATTTAGTCGTTTTCAGCCAATTTTTTGGATTTTTGAAAATTTCACTTTTTTGTGAAAATATCCACTAAATGAGGGAATAATATGTGTGAGGGTACCCCAGGAGAGTTCCAAATGTGTGTGTGTAGAATATATATCCCACGGGGGTAAAATTGAAAAAAGTTGAAAAAAAATTTTTTTGGGACTTAGCCATTTTTCTGGCGTTTATCAGACTTTCAGATAGGGAAAATATTAGTGAGCATTCCAATTTCAGTTCCAGAGCGATGCGCCCAATGACTCCTTGTTATTTAGTCGTTTTCAGCCAATTTTCTGAATTTTTGAAAATTTCACTTTTTTCTGAAAATATCCACTAAATGAGGAATAATATGTGTGAGGGTACCCCAGGAGAGTTGCAAATGTGTGTGGGTAGAATATATATCCCACGGGGGTAAAATTGAAAAAAGTTTAAAAAATTTTTTTTTGGACTTAGTCATTTTTCTGGCGTTTATCAGACTTTCAGATAGGGGAAATGTCAGTCAGCATTCCGATTTCAGTTCCAGAGTGATTCGCCCAATGAGTCCTTGTTATTTAGTCGTTTTCAGCCAATTTTTTGGATTTTTGAAAATTTCACTTTTTTGTGAAAATATCCACTAAATGAGGGAATAATATGTGTGAGGGTACCCCAGGAGAGTTCCAAATGTGTGTGGGAAGAATATGTTTCCCATGGGGGTAAAATTGAAAAAGTTGAAAAAAATTTTTTTTGGACTTACTCATTTTTCTGGCGTTTATCAGACTTTCAGATAGGGGAAATGTCAGTCAGCATTCCGATTTCAGTTCCAGAGTGATTCGCCCAATGAGTCCTTGTTATTTAGTCGTTTTCAGCCAATTTTTTGGATTTTTGAAAATTTCACTTTTTTGTGAAAATATCCACTAAATGAGGGAATAATATGTGTGAGGGTACCCCAGGAGAGTTCCAAATGTGTGTGGGTAGAATATATATCCCACGGGGGGTAAAATTGAAAAAGTTAAAAAAAATTTTTTTTTGGACTTAGTGATTTTTCTGACGTTTATCAGATTTTCAGATAGGGGAAATGTCAGTGAGCATTCCGATTTCAGTTCCAGAGCGATTCGCCCAATGAGTCCTTGTTATTTAGTCGTTTTCAGCCAATTTTTTGGATTTTTGAAAATTTCACTTTTTTGTGAAAATATCCACTAAATGAGGGAACAATATGTGTGAGGGTACCCCAGGAGAGTTCCATATGTGTGTGGGTAGAATATATATCCCACGGGGGTAAAATTGAAAAAAGTTGAAAAAAAATTTTTTTTGGACTTAGTCATTTTTCCGGCGTTTATCAGACTTTCAGATAGGGGAAATGTCAGTGAGCGTTACGATTTCAGTTCCAGAGTGATTCTCCCAATGAGTCCTTGTTATTTAGTCGTTTTCAGCCAATTTTCTGGATTTTTGAAAATTTCACTTTTTTGTGAAAATATCCACTAAATGAGGGAATAATATGTGTGAGGGTACCCCAGGA
Organism: Phyllobates terribilis; assembly: GCF_046119375.1. NCBI lineage: Eukaryota > Metazoa > Chordata > Amphibia > Anura > Dendrobatidae > Phyllobates > Phyllobates terribilis. The sequence goes on along the minus strand of NW_027362775.1, from coordinate 12,953,011 downwards.
GAGTTGCAAATGTGTGTGGGTAGAATATATATCCCACGGGGGTAAAATTGAAAAAAGTTGAAAAAAATTTTTTTTGGACTTAGTCATTTTTCTGGCGTTTATCAGACTTTCAGATAGGGGAAATGTCAGTCAGCATTCCGATTTCAGTTCCAGAGTGATTCGCCCAATGAGTCCTTGTTATTTAGTCGTTTTCAGCCAATTTTTTGGATTTTTGAAAATTTCACTTTTTTGTGAAAATATCCACTAAATGAGGGAATAATATGTGTGAGGGTACCCCAGGAGAGTTCCAAATGTGTGTGGGAAGAATATGTATCCCATGGTGGTAAAATTGAAAAAGTTGAAAAAAATTTTTTTTGGACTTAGTCATTTTTCTGGCGTTTATCAGACTTTCAGATAGGGGAAATGTCAGTCAGCATTCCGATTTCAGTTCCAGAGTTATTCGCCCAATGAGTCCTTGTTATTTAGTCGTTTTCAGCCAATTTTTTGGATTTTTGAAAATTTCACTTTTTTGTGAAAATATCCACTAAATGAGGGAATAATATGTGTGAGGCTACCCCAGGAGAGTTCCAAATGTGTGTGGGAAGAATATGTATCCCATGGGGGTAAAATTGAAAAAGTTGAAAAAAATTTTTTTTTGGACTTCGTCATTTTTCCGGCGTTTATCAGACTTTCAGATAGGGAAAATATTAGTGAGCATTCCAATTTCAGTTCCAGAGCGATGCGCCCAATGACTCCTTGTTATTTAGTCGTTTTCAGCCAATTTTCTGAATTTTTGAAAATTTCACTTTTTTCTGAAAATATCCACTAAATGAGGAATAATATGTGTGAGGGTACCCCAGGAGAGTTCCAAATGTGTGTGTGTAGAATATATATCCCACGGGGGTAAAATTGAAAAAAGTTGAAAAAAATTTTTTTTTGGACTTAGTGATTTTTCTGACGTTTATCAGATTTTCAGATAGGGAAAATGTCAGTGAGCATTCCGATTTCAGTTCCAGAGAGATTCGCCCAATGAGTCCTTGTTATTTAGTCGTTTTCAGCCAATTTTTTGGATTTTTGAAAATTTCACTTTTTTGTGAAAATATCCACTAAATGAGGGAACAATATGTGTGAGGGTACCCCAGGAGAGTTCCATATGTGTGTGGGTAGAATATATATCCCACGGGGGTAAAATTGAAAAAAGTTGAAAAAAAATTTTTTTTGGACTTAGTCATTTTTCCGGCGTTTATCAGACTTTCAGATAGGGGAAATGTCAGTGAGCGTTCCGATTTCAGTTCCAGAGTGATTCTCCCAATGAGTCCTTGTTATTTAGTCGTTTTCAGCCAATTTTCTGGATTTTTGAAAATTTCACTTTTTTGTGAAAATATCCACTAAATGAGGGAATAATATGTGTGAGGGTACCCCAGGAGAGTTGCAAATGTGTGTGGGTAGAATATATATCCCACGGGGGTAAAATTGAAAAAAGTTGAAAAAAATTTTTTTTGAACTTAGTCATTTTTCCGGCGTTTATCAGACTTTCAGATAGGGGAAATGTCAGTGAGCATTCCGATTTCAGTTCCAGAGCGATTCGCCCAATGAGTCCTTGATATTTAGTCGTTTTCAGCCAATTTTCTGGATTTTTGAAAATTTCACTTTTTTGTGAAAATATCCACTAAATGAGGGAATAATATGTGTGAGGGTACCCCAGGAGAGTTGCAAATGTGTGTGGGTAGAATATATATCCCACGGGGGTAAAATTGAAAAAAGTTGAAAAAAAATTTTTTTTGGACTCAGTCATTTTTCTGGCGTTTTTCAGACTTTCAGATAGAGGAAATGTAAGTGAGCGTTCCAATTTCAGTTCCAGAATGATTCGCCCAATGAATCCTTGATATTTAGTCGATTTCAGACAATTTTTGGGATTTTTGAAAATTTCACTTTTTTGTGAAAATATCCACTAAATGAGGGAATAATATGTGTGAGGGTACCCCAGGAGAGTTCCAAATGTGTGTGGGAAGAATATGTATCCCACGGGGGTAAAATTGAAAAAGTTGAAAAAAATTTTTTTTTGGACTTAGTCATTTTTCCGGCGTTTATCAGACTTTCAGATAGGGGAAATGTCAGTGAGCGTTCCGATTTCAGTTCCAGACCGATTCGCCCAATGACTCCTTGTTATTTAGTCGTTTTCAGCCAATTTTCTGGATTTTTGAAAATTTCACTTTTTTGTGAAAATATCCACTAAATGAGGGAATAATATGTGTGAGGGTACCCCAGGAGAGTTGCAAATGTGTGTGGGTAGAATATATATCCCACGGGGGTAAAATTGAAAAAAGTTGAAAAAAATTTTTTTTGGACTTAGTCATTTTTCTGGCGTTTATCAGACTTTCAGATAGGGGAAATGTCAGTGAGCGTTCCGATTTCAGTTCCAGAGAGATTCTCCCAATGAGTCCTTGTTATTTAGTCGTTTTCAGCCAATTTTCTAGATTTTTGAAAATTTCACTTTTTTGTGAAAATATCCACTAAATGAGGGAATAATATGTGTGAGGGTACCCCAGGAGAGTTGCAAATGTGTGTGGGTAGAATATATATCCCACGGGGGTAAAATTGAAAAAAGTTGAAAAAAATTTTTTTTTGGACTTAGTCATTTTTCCGGCGTTTATCAGACTTTCAGATAGGTTAAATGTCAGTGAGCATTTCGATTTCAGTTCCAGAGTGATTCTCCCAATGAGTCCATGTTATTTAGTCGTTTTCAGCCAATTTTCTGGATTTTTGAAAATTTCACTTTTTTGTGAAAATATCCACTAAATGAGGGAATAATATGTGTGAGGGTACCCCAGGAGAGTTCCAAATGTGTGTGGGTAGAATATATATCCCACGGGGGTTAAAATTGAAAAAGTTAAAAAAAAAATTTTTTTGGACTTAGTGATTTTTCTGACGTTTATCAGACTTTCACATAGGGGAAATGTCAGTGAGCATTTCGATTTCAGTTCCAGACCGATTCGCCCAATGAGTCCTTGTTATTTAGTCGTTTTCAGCCAATTTTCTGGATTTTTGAAAATTTCACTTTTTTCTGAAAATATCCACTAAATGAGGGAATAATATGTGTGAGGGTACCCCAGGAGAGTTCCAAATGTGTGTGGGTAGAATATATATCCCACGGGGGGTAAAATTGAAAAAGTTAAAAAAAAATTTTTTTTGGACTTAGTGATTTTTCTGACGTTTATCAGACTTTCAGATAGGGGAAATGTCAGTGAGCATTCCGATTTCAGTTCCAGAGCGATTCGCCCAATGAGTCCTTGTTATTTAGTCGTTTTCAGCCAATTTTTTGGATTTTTGAAAATTTCACTTTTTTGTGAAAATATCCACTAAATGAGGGAATAATATGTGTGAGGGTACCCCAGGAGAGTTCCAAATGTGTGTGGGTAGAATATATATCCGACGGGGGTAAAATTGAAAAAAGTTTAAAAAAAAATTTTTTTGGAATTAGTCATTTTTCCGGCGTTTATCAGACTTTCAGATAGGGGAAATGTCAGTGAGCATTCCGATTTCAGTTCCAGAGCGATTCGCCCAATGAGTCCTTGATATTTAGTCGTTTTCAGCCAATTTTCTGGATTTTTGAAAATTTCACTTTTTTGTGAAAATATCCACTAAATGAGGGAATAATATGTGTGAGGGTACCCCAGGAGAGTTGCAAATGTGTGTGGGTAGAATATATATCACACGGGGGTAAAATTTAAAAAAGTTGAAAAAAAATTTTTTTTGGACTCAGTCATTTTTCTGGCGTTTTTCAGACTTTCAGATAGGGGAAATGTAAGTGAGCGTTCCAATTTCAGTTCCAGAATGATTCGCCCAATGAATCCTTGATATTTAGTCGTTTTCAGACAATTTTTGGGATTTTTGAAAATTTCACTTTTTTGTGAAAATATCCACTAAATGAGGGAATAATATGTGTGAGGGTACCCCAGGAGAGTTCCAAATGTGTGTGGGAAGAATATGTATCCCACGGGGGTAAAATTGAAAAAGTTGAAAAAAATTTTTTTTTGGACTTAGTCATTTTTCCGGCGTTTATCAGACTTTCAGATAGGGGAAATGTCAGTGAGCGTTCCGATTTCAGTTCCAGACCGATTCGCCCAATGACTCCTTGTTATTTAGTCGTTTTCAGCCAATTTTCTGGATTTTTGAAAATTTCACTTTTTTGTGAAAATATCCACTAAATGAGGGAATAATATGTGTGAGGGTACCCCAGGAGAGTTGCAAATGTGTGTGGGTAGAATATATATCCCACGGGGGTAAAATTGAAAAAAGTTGAAAAAAATTTTTTTTGGACTTAGTCATTTTTCTGGCGTTTATCAGACTTTCAGATAGGGGAAATGTCAGTGAGCGTTCCGATTTCAGTTCCAGAGAGATTCTCCCAATGAGTCCTTGTTATTTAGTCATTTTCAGCCAATTTTCTGGATTTTTGAAAATTTCACTTTTTTGTGAAAATATCCACTAAATGAGGGAATAATATGTGTGAGGGTACCCCAGGAGAGTTCCAAATGTGTGTGGGTAGAATATATATCCCACGGGGGTTAAAATTGAAAAAGTTAAAAAAAAAATTTTTTTGGACTTAGTGATTTTTCTGACGTTTATCAGACTTTCACATAGGGGAAATGTCAGTGAGCATTTCGATTTCAGTTCCAGACCGATTCGCCCAATGAGTCCTTGTTATTTAGTCATTTTCAGCCAATTTTCTGGATTTTTGAAAATTTCACTTTTTTCTGAAAATATCCACTAAATGAGGGAATAATATGTGTGAGGGTACCCCAGGAGAGTTCCAAATGTGTGTGGGTAGAATATATATCCCACGGGGGGTAAAATTGAAAAAGTTAAAAAAAAATTTTTTTTGGACTTAGTGATTTTTCTGACGTTTATCAGACTTTCAGATAGGGGAAATGTCAGTGAGCATTCCGATTTCAGTTCCAGAGCGATTCGCCCAATGAGTCCTTGTTATTTAGTCGTTTTCAGCCAATTTTTTGGATTTTTGAAAATTTCACTTTTTTGTGAAAATATCCACTAAATGAGGGAATAATATGTGTGAGGGTACCCCAGGAGAGTTCCAAATGTGTGTGGGTAGAATATATATCCGACGGGGGTAAAATTGAAAAAAGTTTAAAAAAAAATTTTTTTGGAATTAGTCATTTTTCCGACGTTTATCAGACTTTCAGATAGGGGAAATGTCAGTGAGCGTTCCGATTTCAGTTCCAGAGCGATGCGCCCAATGACTCCGTGTTATTTAGTCGTTTTCAGCCAATTTTCTGGATTTTTGAAAATTTCACTTTTTTGTGAAAATATCCACTAAATGAGGGAATAATATGTGTGAGGGTACCCCAGGAGAGTTCCAAATGTGTGTGGGTAGAATATATATCCGACGGGGGTAAAATTGAAAAAAGTAGAAAAAAAATTTTTTTTGGACTTAGTCATTTATCCGACGTTTATCAGACTTTCAGATAGGGGAAATGTCAGTGAGCATTCCGATTTCAGTTCCAGAGCGATTCGCCCAATGATTCCTTGATATTTAGTCGTTTTCAGCCAATTTTTTGGATTTTTAAAAATTTCACTTTTTTGTGAAAATATCCACTAAATGAGGGAATAATATGTGTGAGAACCCCAGGAGAGTTCCAAATGTGTGTGGGTAGAATATATATCCGACGGGGGTAAAATTGAAAAAAGTTGAAAAAAATTTTTTTTTGGAATTAGTCATTTTTCCGACGTTTATCAGACTTTCAGATAGGGGAAATGTCAGTGAGCATTCCGATTTCAGTTCCAGAGCTATTCGCCCAATGAGTCCTTGTTATTTAGTCGTTTTCAGCCAATTTTCTGGATTTTTGAAAATTTCACTTTTTTGTGAAAATATCCACTAAATGAGGGAATAATATGTATGAGGGTACCCCAGGAGAGTTCCAAATGTGTGTGGGAAGAATATGTATCCCACGGTGGTAAAATTGAAAAAGTTGAAAAAAAATTTTTTTTGGACTTAGTCATTTTTCCGGCGTTTATCAGACTTTCAGATATGGAAAATATCAGTGAGCATTCCGATTTCAGTTCCCGACCGATTCTCCCAATGAGTCCTTGTTATTTAGTCGTTTTCAGTCAATTTTCTGGATTTTTGAAAATTTCACTTTTTTGTGAAAATATCCACTAAATGAGGGAATAATATGTGTGAGGGTACCCCAGGAGAGTTGCAAATGTGTGTGGGTAGAATATATATCACACGGGGGTAAAATTTAAAAAAGTTGAAAAAAAATTTTTTTTGGACTCAGTCATTTTTCCGGCGTTTATCAGACTTTCAGATAGGTTAAATGTCAGTGAGCATTTCGATTTCAGTTCCAGAGTGATTCTCCCAATGAGTCCATGTTATTTAGTCGTTTTCAGCCAATTTTCTGGATTTTTGAAAATTTCACTTTTTTGTGAAAATATCCACTAAATGAGGGAATAATATGTGTGAGGGTACCCCAGGAGAGTTCCAAATGTGTGTGGGTAGAATATATATCCCACGGGGGTTAAAATTGAAAAAGTTAAAAAAAAAATTTTTTTGGACTTAGTGATTTTTCTGACGTTTATCAGACTTTCACATAGGGGAAATGTCAGTGAGCATTTCGATTTCAGTTCCAGACCGATTCGCCCAATGAGTCCTTGTTATTTAGTCGTTTTCAGCCAATTTTCTGGATTTTTGAAAATTTCACTTTTTTCTGAAAATATCCACTAAATGAGGGAATAATATGTGTGAGGGTACCCCAGGAGAGTTCCAAATGTGTGTGGGTAGAATATATATCCCACGGGGGGTAAAATTGAAAAAGTAAAAAAAAAATTTTTTTTGGACTTAGTGATTTTTCTGACGTTTATCAGACTTTCAGATAGGGGAAATGTCAGTGAGCATTCCGATTTCAGTTCCAGAGCGATTCGCCCAATGAGTCCTTGTTATTTAGTCGTTTTCAGCCAATTTTTTGGATTTTTGAAAATTTCAGTTTTTTGTGAAAATATCCACTAAATGAGGGAATAATATGTGTGAGGGTACCCCAGGAGAGTTCCAAATGTGTGTGGGTAGAATATATATCCGACGGGGGTAAAATTGAAAAAAGTTTAAAAAAAAATTTTTTTGGAATTAGTCATTTTTCCGACGTTTATCAGACTTTCAGATAGGGGAAATGTCAGTGAGCATTCCGATTTCAGTTCCAGAGCGATTCGCCCAATGAGTCCTTGTTATTTAGTCGTTTTCAGCCAATTTTCTGGATTTTTGAAAATTTCACTTTTTTGTGAAAATATCCACTAAATGAGGGAATAATATGTGTGAGGGTACCCCAGGAGAGTTCCAAATGTGTGTGAGAAGAATATGTATCCCACGGTGGTAAAATTGAAAAAGTTGAAAAAAATTTTTTTTTGGACTTAGTCATTTTTCCGGCGTTTATCAGACTTTCAGATAGGGAAAATATCAGTGAGCGTTCCGATTTCAGTTCCAGAGCGATGCGCCCAATGACTCCGTGTTATTTAGTCGTTTTCAGCCAATTTTCTGGATTTTTGAAAATTTCACTTTTTTGTGAAAATATCCACTAAATGAGGGAATAATATGTGTGAGGGTACCCCAGGAGAGTTCCAAATGTGTGTGGGTAGAATATATATCCGACGGGGGTAAAATTGAAAAAAGTAGAAAAAAAATTTTTTTTGGACTTAGTCATTTATCCGACGTTTATCAGACTTTCAGATAGGGGAAATGTCAGTGAGCATTCCGATTTCAGTTCCAGAGCGATTCGCCCAATGATTCCTTGATATTTAGTCGTTTTCAGCCAATTTTTTGGATTTTTAAAAATTTCACTTTTTTGTGAAAATATCCACTAAATGAGGGAATAATATGTGTGAGAACCCCAGGAGAGTTCCAAATGTGTGTGGGTAGAATATATATCCGACGGGGGTAAAATTGAAAAAAGTTGAAAAAAATTTTTTTTTGGAATTAGTCATTTTTCCGACGTTTATCAGACTTTCAGATAGGGGAAATGTCAGTGAGCATTCCGATTTCAGTTCCAGAGCTATTCGCCCAATGAGTCCTTGTTATTTATTCGTTTTCAGCCAATTTTCTGGATTTTTGAAAATTTCACTTTTTTGTGAAAATATCCACTAAATGAGGGAATAATATGTATGAGGGTACCCCAGGAGAGTTCCAAATGTGTGTGGGAAGAATATGTATCCCACGGTGGTAAAATTGAAAAAGTTGAAAAAAAATTTTTTTTGGACTTAGTCATTTTTCCGGCGTTTATCAGACTTTCAGATATGGAAAATATCAGTGAGCATTCCGATTTCAGTTCCCGACCGATTCTCCCAATGAGTCCTTGTTATTTAGTCGTTTTCAGTCAATTTTCTGGATTTTTGAAAATTTCACTTTTTTGTGAAAATATCCACTAAATGAGGGAATAATATGTGTGAGGGTACCCCAGGAGAGTTGCAAATGTGTGTGGGTAGAATATATATCACACGGGGGTAAAATTTAAAAAAGTTGAAAAAAAATTTTTTTTGGACTCAGTCATTTTTCTGGCGTTTATCAGACTTTCAGATAGAGGAAATGTAAGTGAGTGTTCCGATTTCAGTTCCAGAGCGATGCGCCCAATGAGTCCTTGTTATTTAGTCGTTTTCAGCCAATTTTCTGGATTTTTGAAAATTTCACTTTTTTGTGAAAATATCCACTAAATGAGGGAATAATATGTGTGAGGGTACCCCAGGAGAGTTCCAAATGTGTGTGAGAAGAATATGTATCCCACGGTGGTAAAATTGAAAAAGTTGAAAAAAATTTTTTTTTGGACTTAGTCATTTTTCTGGCGTTTATCAGACTTTCAGATAGGGAAAATATCTGTGAGCGTTCCGATTTCAGTTCCAGAGCGATGCGCCCAATGACTCCTAGTTATTTAGTAGTTTTCAGCCAATTTTCTGGATTTTTGAAAATTTCACTTTTTTGTGAAAATATCCACTAAATGAGGGAATAATATTTGTGAGGGTGCCCCAGGAGAGTTCCAAATGTGTGTGGGTAGAATATATATCCCACGGGGGTAAAATTGAAAAAAGTTGAAAAAATTTTTTTTTTTCGACTCAGTCATTTTTCTGGCGTTTATCAGACTTTCAGATAGAGGAAATGTAAGTGAGCGTTCCGATTTCAGTTCCAGAGCGATTCGCCCAATGAATCCTTGATATTTAGTCATTTTCAGACAATTTTTGGGATTTTTAAAAATTTCACTTTTTTGTGAAAATATCCACTAAATGAGGGAATAATATGTGTGAGGGTACCCCAGGAGAGTTCCAAATGTGTGTGGGAAGAATATATGTCCCACGGGGGTAAAATTGAAAAGAGTTAAAAAAAAATTTTTTTTGGACTTAGTGATTTTTCTGCCGTTTATCAGACTTTCAGATAGTGAAAATATCAGTGAGTGTTCCGATTTCAGTTCCATAGCGATGCGCCCAATGAGTCCTTGTTATTTAGTCGTTTTCAGCCAATTTTCTGGATTTTTGAAAATTTCACTTTTTTGTGAAAATATCCACTAAATGAGGGAATAATATGTGTGAGGGTACCCCAGGAGAGTTCCAAATGTGTGTGGGTAGAATATATATCCGACGGGGGTAAAATTGAAAAAAGTTGAAAAAAAATTTTTTTTGGACTGTCATTTATCCGACGTTTATCAGACTTTCAGATAGGGGAAATGTCAGTGAGCATTCCGATTTCAGTTCCAGACCGATTCGCCCAATGAGTCCTTGTTATTTAGTCGTTTTCAGCCAATTTTCTGGATTTTTGAAAATTTCACTTTTTTGTGAAAATATCCACTAAATGAGGGAATAATATGTGTGAGGGTACCCCAGGAGAGTTCCAAATGTGTGTGGGAAGAATATGTATCCCACGGTGGTAAAATTGAAAAAGTTGAAAAAAAATTTTTTTTGGACTTAGTCATTTTTCCGGCGTTTATCAGACTTTCAGATAGGGAAAATATCAGTGAGCATTCCGATTTCAGTTCCAGAGCGATGCGCCCAATGACTCCTTGTTATTTAGTCGTTTTCAGCCAATTTTCTGGATTTTTGAAAATTTCACTTTTTTGTGAAAATATCCACTAAATGAGGAATAATATGTGTGAGGGTACCCCAGGAGAGTTCCAAATGTGTGTGGAAAGAATATGTATCCCACGGGGGTAAAATTGAAAAAGTAGCAAAAAACTTTTTTTTGGACTTAGTGATTTTTCTGGCGTTTATCAGACTTTCAGATAGGGAAAATGTCAGTGAGCTTTCTGATTTCAGTTCCAGAGCTTTTCGCCCAATGACTCCTTGTTATTTAGTCGTTTTCAGCCAATTTTCTGAATTTTTGAAAATTTCACTTTTTTGTGAAAATATCCACTAAATGAGGGAATAATATGCGTGAGGGTACCCCAGGAGAGTTCCAAATGTGTGTGGGTAGAATACATATCCCACGGGTGTAAAATTGAAAAAAGTTGAAAAAAATTTTCTTTTGGACTTAGTCATTTTTCCGACGTTTATCAGACTTTCAGATAGGGGAAATGTCAGTGAGCATTCCCATTTCAGTTCCAGAGCGATTCGCTCAATGAGTCCTTGTTATTTAGTAGTTTTCAGCCAATTTTCTGGATTTTTGAAAATTTCACTTTTTTATGAAAATATCCACTAAATAAGGGAATAAAATGTGTGAGGGTACCCCAGGAGAGTTCCAAATGTGTGTGGGTAGAATATATATCCCACGGGGGTAAAATTGAAAAAAGTTGAAAAAAATTTTTTTTTGGACTTAGTCATTTTTCCGGCGTTTATCAGACTTTCAGATAGGGGAAATGTCAGTGAGCTTTCTGATTTCAGTTCCAGAGCGTTTCGCCCAATGACTCCTTGTTATTTAGTCATTTTCAGCCAATTTTCTGAATTTTTGAAAATTTCACTTTTTTGTGAAAATATCCACTAAATGAGGGAATAATATGCGTGAGGGTACTACAGGAGAGTTCCAAATGTGTGTGGGTAGAATATATATCCCACGGGGGTAAAATTGAAAAAAGTTGAAAAAAATTTTTTTTTGGTCTTAGTCATTTTTCCGACGTTTATCAGACTTTCAGATAGGGGAAATGTCAGTGAGCATTCCGATTTCAGTTCCAGAGCGATTCGCCCAATGAGTCCTTGTTATTTAGTCGTTTTCAGCCAATTTTTTGGATTTTTGAAAATTTCACATTTTTGTGAAAATATCCACTAAATGAGGGAATAATTTGTGTGAGGGTACCCCAGGAGAGTTCCAAATGTGTGTGGGAAGAATATATGTCCCACGGGGGTAAAATTGAAAAGAGTTAAAAAAAATTTTTTTTTGTACTCAGTCATTTTTCTGGCGTTTATCAGACTTTCATATAGAGGAAATGTAAGTGAGCGTTCCGATTTCAGTTCCAGAGCGATTCGCCCAATGAATCCTTGATATTTAGTCGTTTTCAGACAATTTTTGGGATTTTTAAAAATTTCACTTTTTTGTGAAAATATCCACTAAATGAGGGAATAATATGTGTGAGGGTACCCCAGGAGAGTTCCAAATGTGTGTGGGAAGAATATATGTCCCACGGGGGTAAAATTGAAAAGATTTAAAAAAAAATTTTTTTTGGACTTAGTGATTTTTCTGCCGTTTATCAGACTTTCAGATAGGGAAAATATCAGTGAGCGTTCCGATTTCAGTTCCATAGCGATGCGCCCAATGACTCCTTGTTATTTAGTCGTTTTCAGCCAATTTTCAGAATTTTTGAAAATTTCACTTTTTTTGTGAAAATATCCACTAAATGAGGAATAATATGTGTGAGGGTACCCCAGGAGAGTTCCAAATGTGTGTGGGTAGAATATATATCCGACGGGGGTAAAATTGAAAAAAGTTGAAAAAAAATTTTTTTTGGACTTAGTCATTTTTCCGACGTTTATCAGACTTTCAGATAGGGGAAATGTCAGTGAGCATTCCGATTTCAGTTCCAGAGCGATTCGCCCAATGAGTCCTTGTTATTTAGTCGTTTTCAGCCAATTTTCTGGATTTTTGAAAATTTCACTTTTTTGTGAAAATATCCACTAAATGAGGGAATAATATGTGTGAGGGTACCCCAGGAGAGTTCCAAATGTGTGTGGGTAGAATATATATCCCACGGGGGTAAAATTTAAAAAAGTTTAAAAAATTTTTTTTCTGGACTTAGTCATTTTTCCGGCGTTTATCAGACTTTCAGATTGGGGAAATGTCAGTGAGCATTCCGATTTCAGTTCCAGGGAGATTCTCCCAATGAGTCCTTGTTATTTAGTCGTTTTCAGCCAATTTTCTGGATTTTTGAAAATTTCACTTTTTTGTGAAAATATCCACAAAATGAGGGAATAATATGTGTGAGGGTACCCCAGGAGAGTTCCAAATGTGTGTGGGTAGAATATATATCCCACGGGGGTTAAAATTGAAAAAGTTAAAAAAAAATTTTTTTGGGACTTAGTGATTTTTCTGACGTTTATCAGACTTTCAGATAAGGAAAATATCAGTGAGCATTCCGATTTCAGTTCCAGAGCGATGCGCCCAATGACACCTTGTTATTTAGTCGTTTTCAGCCAATTTTCTGGATTTTTGAAAATTTCACTTTTTTGTGAAAATATCCACTAAATGAGGAAATAATATGTGTGAGGGTACCCCAGGAGAGTTCCAAATGTGTGTGGAAAGAATATGTATCCCACGGGGGTAAAATTGAAAAAGTAGCAAAAAACTTTTTTTTGGACTTAGTGATTTTTCTGGCGTTTATCAGACTTTCAGATAGGGAAAATGTCAGTGAGCTTTCTGATTTCAGTTCCAGAGCGTTTCGCCCAATGACTCCTTGTTATTTAGTAGTTTTCAGCCAATTTTCTGGATTTTTGAAAATTTCACTTTTTTATGAAAATATCCACTAAATGAGGGAATAATATGTGTGAGGGTACCCCAGGAGAGTTCCAAATGTGTGTGGGTAGAATATATATCCCACGGGGGTAAAATTGAAAAAAGTTGAAAAAAATTTTTTTTTGGACTTAGTCATTTATCCGACGTTTATCAGACTTTCAGATAGAGGAAATGTCAGTGAGCATTCCGATTTCAGTTCCAGAGCGATTCGCACAATGAATCCTTGATATTTAGTCGTTTTCAGACAATTTTTGGGATTTTTAAAAATTTCACTTTTTTGTGAAAATATCCACTAAATGAGGGAATAATATGTGTGAGGGTACCCCAGGAGAGTTCCAAATGTGTGTGGGTAGAATATATATCCCACGGGGGGTAAAATTGAAAAAAGTTAAAAAAAATTTTTTTTTGGACTTAGTGATTTTTCTGGCGTTTATCAGACTTTCAGATAGGGAAAATATCAGTGAGCATTCCGATTTCAGTTCCAGAGCGATGCGCCCAATGACTCCTTGTTATTTAGTCGTTTTCAGCCAATTTTCTGGATTTTTGAAAATTTCACTTTTTTGTGAAAATATCCACTAAATGAGGAATAATATGTGTGAGGGTACCCCAGGAGAGTTCCAAATGTGTGTGGAAAGAATATGTATCCCACGGGGGTAAAATTGAAAAAGTAGCAAAAAACTTTTTTTTGGACTTAGTGATTTTTCTGGCGTTTATCAGACTTTCAGATAGGGAAAATGTCAGTGAGCTTTCTGATTTCAGTTCCAGAGCTTTTCGCCCAATGACTCCTTGTTATTTAGTCGTTTTCAGCCAATTTTCTGAATTTTTGAAAATTTCACTTTTTTGTGAAAATATCCACTAAATGAGGGAATAATATGCGTGAGGGTACTACAGGAGAGTTCCAAATGTGTGTGGGTAGAATATATATCCCACGGGGGTAAAATTGAAAAAAGTTGAAAAAAATTTTTTTTTGGTCTTACTCATTTTTCCGACGTTTATCAGACTTTCAGATAGGGGAAATGTCAGTGAGCATTCCGATTTCAGTTCCAGAGCGATTCGCCCAATGAGTCCTTGTTATTTAGTCGTTTTCAGCCAATTTTTTGGATTTTTGAAAATTTCACATTTTTGTGAAAATATCCACTAAATGAGGGAATAATTTGTGTGAGCGTACCCCAGGAGAGTTCCAAATGTGTGTGGGAAGAATATATGTCCCACGGGGGTAAAATTGAAAAGAGTTAAAAAAAATTTTTTTTTGTACTCAGTCATTTTTCTGGCGTTTATCAGACTTTCATATAGAGGAAATGTAAGTGAGCGTTCCGATTTCAGTTCCAGAGCGATTCGCCCAATGAATCCTTGATATTTAGTCGTTTTCAGACAATTTTTGGGATTTTTAAAAATTTCACTTTTTTGTGAAAATATCCACTAAATGAGGGAATAATATGTGTGAGGGTACCCCAGGAGAGTTCCAAATGTGTGTGGGAAGAATATATGTCCCACGGGGGTAAAATTGAAAAGATTTAAAAAAAAATTTTTTTTGGACTTAGTGATTTTTCTGCCGTTTATCAGACTTTCAGATAGGGAAAATATCAGTGAGCGTTCCGATTTCAGTTCCATAGCGATGCGCCCAATGACTCCTTGTTATTTAGTCGTTTTCAGCCAATTTTCAGAATTTTTGAAAATTTCACTTTTTTTGTGAAAATATCCACTAAATGAGGAATAATATGTGTGAGGGTACCCCAGGAGAGTTCCAAATGTGTGTGGGTAGAATATATATCCGACGGGGGTAAAATTGAAAAAAGTTGAAAAAAAATTTTTTTTGGACTTAGTCATTTTTCCGACGTTTATCAGACTTTCAGATAGGGGAAATGTCAGTGAGCATTCCGATTTCAGTTCCAGAGCGATTCGCCCAATGAGTCCTTGTTATTTAGTCGTTTTCAGCCAATTTTCTGGATTTTTGAAAATTTCACTTTTTTGTGAAAATATCCACTAAATGAGGGAATAATATGTGTGAGGGTACCCCAGGAGAGTTCCAAATGTGTGTGGGTAGAATATATATCCCACGAGGGTAAAATTGAAAAAAGTTTAAAAAAATTTTTTTCTGGACTTAGTCATTTTTCCGGCGTTTATCAGACTTTCAGATTGGGGAAATGTCAGTGAGCATTCCGATTTCAGTTCCAGGGAGATTCTCCCAATGAGTCCTTGTTATTTAGTCGTTTTCAGCCAATTTTCTGGATTTTTGAAAATTTCACTTTTTTGTGAAAATATCCACAAAATGAGGGAATAATATGTGTGAGGGTACCCCAGGAGAGTTCCAAATGTGTGTGGGTAGAATATATATCCCACGGGGGTTAAAATTGAAAAAGTTAAAAAAAAATTTTTTTGGGACTTAGTGATTTTTCTGACGTTTATCAGACTTTCAGATAAGGAAAATATCAGTGAGCATTCCGATTTCAGTTCCAGAGCGATGCGCCCAATGACACCTTGTTATTTAGTCGTTTTCAGCCAATTTTCTGGATTTTTGAAAATTTCACTTTTTTGTGAAAATATCCACTAAATGAGGAAATAATATGTGTGAGGGTACCCCAGGAGAGTTCCAAATGTGTGTGGAAAGAATATGTATCCCACGGGGGTAAAATTGAAAAAGTAGCAAAAAACTTTTTTTTGGACTTAGTGATTTTTCTGGCGTTTATCAGACTTTCAGATAGGGAAAATGTCAGTGAGCTTTCTGATTTCAGTTCCAGAGCGTTTCGCCCAATGACTCCTTGTTATTTAGTCGTTTTCAGACAATTTTCTGAATTTTTGAAAATTTCACTTTTTTGTGAAAATATCCACTAAATGAGGGAATAATATGCGTGAGGGTACCCCAGGAGAGTTCCAAATGTGTGTGGGTAGAATACATATCCCACGAATGTAAAATTGAAAAAAGTTGAAAAAAATTTTTTTTTGGACTTAGTCATTTTTCCGACGTTTATCAGACTTTCAGATAGGGGAAATGTCAGTGAGCATTCCGATTTCAGTTCCAGAGCGATTCGCTCAATGAGTCCTTGTTATTTAGTAGTTTTCAGCCAATTTTCTGGATTTTTGAAAATTTCACTTTTTTATGAAAATATCCACTAAATGAGGGAATAATATGTGTGAGGGTACCCCAGGAGAGTTCCAAATGTGTGTGGGTAGAATATATATCCCACGGGGGTAAAATTGAAAAAAGTTGAAAAAAATTTTTTTTTGGACTTAGTCATTTATCCGACGTTTATCAGACTTTCAGATAGAGGAAATGTCAGTGAGCATTCCGATTTCAGTTCCAGAGCGATTCGCACAATGAATCCTTGATATTTAGTCGTTTTCAGACAATTTTTGGGATTTTTAAAAATTTCACTTTTTTGTGAAAATATCCACTAAATGAGGGAATAATATGTGTGAGGGTACCCCAGGAGAGTTCCAAATGTGTGTGGGTAGAATATATATCCCACGGGGGGTAAAATTGAAAAAAGTTAAAAAAAATTTTTTTTTGGACTTAGTGATTTTTCTGGCGTTTATCAGACTTTCAGATAGGGGAAATGTCAGTGAGCGTTCCGGTTTCAGTTCCAGAGCGATTCGCCCAATGACTCCTTGTTATTTAGTCGTTTTCAGCCAATTTTTTGGATTTTTGAAAATTTCACTTTTTTGTGAAAATATCCACTAAATGAGGGAATAATATGTGTGAGGGTACCCCAGGAGAGGTCCAATTGTGTGTGTGTAGAATATATATCCCACGGGGGTAAAATTGATAAAAGTTGAAAAAAAAATTTTTTTGGACTTAGTCATTTTTCCGGCGTTTATCAGACTTTCAGATAGGGGAAATGTCAGTGAGCTTTCTGATTTCAGTTCCAGAGCGTTTCGCCCAATGACTCCTTATTATTTAGTCATTTTCAGGCAATTTTCTGAATTTTTGAAAATTTCACTTTTTTGTGAAAATATCCACTAAATGAGGGAATAATATGTGTGAGGGTACCCCAGGAGAGTTCCAAATGTGTGTGGGTAGAATATATATCCCACGGGGGTAAAATTTAAAAAAGTTTAAAAAATTTTTTTTCTGGACTTAGTCATTTTTCCGGCGTTTATCAGACTTTCAGATTGGGGAAATGTCAGTGAGCATTCCGATTTCAGTTCCAGGGAGATTCTCCCAATGAGTCCTTGTTATTTAGTCGTTTTCAGCCAATTTTCTGGATTTTTGAAAATTTCACTTTTTTGTGAAAATATCCACAAAATGAGGGAATAATATGTGTGAGGGTACCCCAGGAGAGTTCCAAATGTGTGTGGGTAGAATATATATCCCACGGGGGTTAAAATTGAAAAAGTTAAAAAAAAATTTTTTTGGGACTTAGTGATTTTTCTGACGTTTATCAGACTTTCAGATAAGGAAAATATCAGTGAGCATTCCGATTTCAGTTCCAGAGCGATGCGCCCAATGACACCTTGTTATTTAGTCGTTTTCAGCCAATTTTCTGGATTTTTGAAAATTTCACTTTTTTGTGAAAATATCCACTAAATGAGGAAATAATATGTGTGAGGGTACCCCAGGAGAGTTCCAAATGTGTGTGGAAAGAATATGTATCCCACGGGGGTAAAATTGAAAAAGTAGCAAAAAACTTTTTTTTGGACTTAGTGATTTTTCTGGCGTTTATCAGACTTTCAGATAGGGAAAATGTCAGTGAGCTTTCTGATTTCAGTTCCAGAGCGTTTCGCCCAATGACTCCTTGTTATTTAGTAGTTTTCAGCCAATTTTCTGGATTTTTGAAAATTTCACTTTTTTATGAAAATATCCACTAAATGAGGGAATAATATGTGTGAGGGTACCCCAGGAGAGTTCCAAATGTGTGTGGGTAGAATATATATCCCACGGGGGTAAAATTGAAAAAAGTTGAAAAAAATTTTTTTTTGGACTTAGTCATTTATCCGACGTTTATCAGACTTTCAGATAGAGGAAATGTCAGTGAGCATTCCGATTTCAGTTCCAGAGCGATTCGCACAATGAATCCTTGATATTTAGTCGCTTTCAGACAATTTTTGGGATTTTTAAAAATTTCACTTTTTTGTGAAAATATCCACTAAATGAGGGAATAATATGTGTGAGGGTACCCCAGGAGAGTTCCAAATGTGTGTGGGTAGAATATATATCCCACGGGGGGTAAAATTGAAAAAAGTTAAAAAAAATTTTTTTTTGGACTTAGTGATTTTTCTGGCGTTTATCAGACTTTCAGATAGGGAAAATATCAGTGAGCATTCCGATTTCAGTTCCAGAGCGATGCGCCCAATGACTCCTTGTTATTTAGTCGTTTTCAGCCAATTTTCTGGATTTTTGAAAATTTCACTTTTTTGTGAAAATATCCACTAAATGAGGAATAATATGTGTGAGGGTACCCCAGGAGAGTTCCAAATGTGTGTGGAAAGAATATGTATCCCACGGGGGTAAAATTGAAAAAGTAGCAAAAAACTTTTTTTTGGACTTAGTGATTTTTCTGGCGTTTATCAGACTTTCAGATAGGGAAAATGTCAGTGAGCTTTCTGATTTCAGTTCCAGAGCTTTTCGCCCAATGACTCCTTGTTATTTAGTCGTTTTCAGCCAATTTTCTGAATTTTTGAAAATTTCACTTTTTTGTGAAAATATCCACTAAATGAGGGAATAATATGCGTGAGGGTACTACAGGAGAGTTCCAAATGTGTGTGGGTAGAATATATATCCCACGGGGGTAAAATTGAAAAAAGTTGAAAAAAATTTTTTTTTGGTCTTAGTCATTTTTCCGACGTTTATCAGACTTTCAGATAGGGGAAATGTCAGTGAGCATTCCGATTTCAGTTCCAGAGCGATTCGCCCAATGAGTCCTTGTTATTTAGTCGTTTTCAGCCAATTTTTTGGATTTTTGAAAATTTCACATTTTTGTGAAAATATCCACTAAATGAGGGAATAATTTGTGTGAGCGTACCCCAGGAGA
This sequence comes from Phyllobates terribilis, assembly GCF_046119375.1. NCBI lineage: Eukaryota > Metazoa > Chordata > Amphibia > Anura > Dendrobatidae > Phyllobates > Phyllobates terribilis. Next base: position 12,934,141 of record NW_027362775.1, on the reverse strand, counting down.
GTTCCAAATGTGTGTGGGAAGAATATATGTCCCACGGGGGTAAAATTGAAAAGAGTTAAAAAAAATTTTTTTTTGTACTCAGTCATTTTTCTGGCGTTTATCAGACTTTCATATAGAGGAAATGTAAGTGAGCGTTCCGATTTCAGTTCCAGAGCGATTCGCCCAATGAATCCTTGATATTTAGTCGTTTTCAGACAATTTTTGGGATTTTTAAAAATTTCACTTTTTTGTGAAAATATCCACTAAATGAGGGAATAATATGTGTGAGGGTACCCCAGGAGAGTTCCAAATGTGTGTGGGAAGAATATATGTCCCACGGGGGTAAAATTGAAAAGATTTAAAAAAAAATTTTTTTTGGACTTAGTGATTTTTCTGCCGTTTATCAGACTTTCAGATAGGGAAAATATCAGTGAGCGTTCCGATTTCAGTTCCATAGCGATGCGCCCAATGACTCCTTGTTATTTAGTCGTTTTCAGCCAATTTTCAGAATTTTTGAAAATTTCACTTTTTTTGTGAAAATATCCACTAAATGAGGAATAATATGTGTGAGGGTACCCCAGGAGAGTTCCAAATGTGTGTGGGTAGAATATATATCCGACGGGGGTAAAATTGAAAAAAGTTGAAAAAAAATTTTTTTTGGACTTAGTCATTTTTCCGACGTTTATCAGACTTTCAGATAGGGGAAATGTCAGTGAGCATTCCGATTTCAGTTCCAGAGCGATTCGCCCAATGAGTCCTTGTTATTTAGTCGTTTTCAGCCAATTTTCTGGATTTTTGAAAATTTCACTTTTTTGTGAAAATATCCACTAAATGAGGGAATAATATGTGTGAGGGTACCCCAGGAGAGTTCCAAATGTGTGTGGGTAGAATATATATCCCACGGGGGTAAAATTGAAAAAAGTTTAAAAAAATTTTTTTCTGGACTTAGTCATTTTTCCGGCGTTTATCAGACTTTCAGATTGGGGAAATGTCAGTGAGCATTCCGATTTCAGTTCCAGGGATATTCTCCCAATGAGTCCTTGTTATTTAGTCGTTTTCAGCCAATTTTCTGGATTTTTGAAAATTTCACTTTTTTGTGAAAATATCCACAAAATGAGGGAATAATATGTGTGAGGGTACCCCAGGAGAGTTCCAAATGTGTGTGGGTAGAATATATATCCCACGGGGGTTAAAATTGAAAAAGTTAAAAAAAAATTTTTTTGGGACTTAGTGATTTTTCTGACGTTTATCAGACTTTCAGATAAGGAAAATATCAGTGAGCATTCCGATTTCAGTTCCAGAGCGATGCGCCCAATGACACCTTGTTATTTAGTCGTTTTCAGCCAATTTTCTGGATTTTTGAAAATTTCACTTTTTTGTGAAAATATCCACTAAATGAGGAAATAATATGTGTGAGGGTACCCCAGGAGAGTTCCAAATGTGTGTGGAAAGAATATGTATCCCACGGGGGTAAAATTGAAAAAGTAGCAAAAAACTTTTTTTTGGACTTAGTGATTTTTCTGGCGTTTATCAGACTTTCAGATAGGGAAAATGTCAGTGAGCTTTCTGATTTCAGTTCCAGAGCGTTTCGCCCAATGACTCCTTGTTATTTAGTCGTTTTCAGACAATTTTCTGAATTTTTGAAAATTTCACTTTTTTGTGAAAATATCCACTAAATGAGGGAATAATATGCGTGAGGGTACCCCAGGAGAGTTCCAAATGTGTGTGGGTAGAATACATATCCCACGGGTGTAAAATTGAAAAAAGTTGAAAAAAATTTTTTTTTGGACTTAGTCATTTTTCCGACGTTTATCAGACTTTCAGATAGGGGAAATGTCAGTGAGCATTCCGATTTCAGTTCCAGAGCGATTCGCTCAATGAGTCCTTGTTATTTAGTAGTTTTCAGCCAATTTTCTGGATTTTTGAAAATTTCACTTTTTTATGAAAATATCCACTAAATGAGGGAATAATATGTGTGAGGGTACCCCAGGAGAGTTCCAAATGTGTGTGGGTAGAATATATATCCCACGGGGGTAAAATTGAAAAAAGTTGAAAAAAATTTTTTTTTGGACTTAGTCATTTATCCGACGTTTATCAGACTTTCAGATAGAGGAAATGTCAGTGAGCATTCCGATTTCAGTTCCAGAGCGATTCGCACAATGAATCCTTGATATTTAGTCGTTTTCAGACAATTTTTGGGATTTTTAAAAATTTCACTTTTTTGTGAAAATATCCACTAAATGAGGGAATAATATGTGTGAGGGTACCCCAGGAGAGTTCCAAATGTGTGTGGGTAGAATATATATCCCACGGGGGGTAAAATTGAAAAAAGTTAAAAAAAATTTTTTTTTGGACTTAGTGATTTTTCTGGCGTTTATCAGACTTTCAGATAGGGGAAATGTCAGTGAGCGTTCCGGTTTCAGTTCCAGAGCGATTCGCCCAATGACTCCTTGTTATTTAGTCGTTTTCAGCCAATTTTTTGGATTTTTGAAAATTTCACTTTTTTGTGAAAATATCCACTAAATGAGGGAATAATATGTGTGAGGGTACCCCAGGAGAGGTCCAATTGTGTGTGTGTAGAATATATATCCCACGGGGGTAAAATTGATAAAAGTTGAAAAAAAAATTTTTTTGGACTTAGTCATTTTTCCGGCGTTTATCAGACTTTCAGATAGGGGAAATGTCAGTGAGCTTTCTGATTTCAGTTCCAGAGCGTTTCGCCCAATGACTCCTTATTATTTAGTCATTTTCAGGCAATTTTCTGAATTTTTGAAAATTTCACTTTTTTGTGAAAATATCCACTAAATAAGGGAATAATATGTGTGAGGGTACCCCAGGAGAGTTCCAAATGTGTGTGGGTAGAATATATATCCCACGGGGGTAAAATTGAAAAAAGTTGAAAAAAATCTTTTTTTGGAATTAGTCATTTTTCCGACGTTTATCAGACTTTCAGATAGAGGAAATGTCAGTGAGCATTCTGATTTCAGTTCCAGAGCGATTCGCCCAATGAGTCCTTGTTATTTAGTCGTTTTCAGCCAATTTTCTGGATTTTTGAAAATTTCACTTTTTTGTGAAAATATCCACTAAAAGAGGGAATAATATGTGTGAGGGTACCCCAGGAGAGTTCCAAATGTGTGTGGGAAGAATATGTATCCCACGGTGGTAAAATTGAAAAAGTTGAAAAAAAATTTTTTTTGGACTTAGTCATTTTTCCAGCGTTTATCAGACTTTCAGATAGGGAAAATATCAGTGAGCATTCCGATTTCAGTTCCAGAGCGATGCGCCCAATGACTCCTTGTTATTTAGTCGTTTTCAGCCAATTTTCTGGATTTTTGAAAATTTCACTTTTTTGTGAAAATATCCACTAAATGAGGAATAATATGTGTGAGGGTACCCCAGGAGAGTTCCAAATGTGTGTGGAAAGAATATGTATCCCACGGGGGTAAAGTTGAAAAAGTAGCAAAAAACTTTTTTTTGGACTTAGTGATTTTTCTGGCGTTTATCAGACTTTCAGATAGGGAAAATGTCAGTGAGCTTTCTGATTTCAGTTCCAGAGCGTTTCGCCCAATGACTCCTTGTTATTTAGTCGTTTTCAGCCAATTTTCTGAATTTTTGAAAATTTCACTTTTTTGTGAAAATATCCACTAAATGAGGGAATAATATGCGTGAGGGTACCCCAGGAGAGTTCCAAATGTGTGTGGGTAGAATATATATCCCACGGGGGTAAAATTGAAAAAAGTTGAAAAAAATTTTTTTTTTGGACTTAGTGATTTTTCTGGCGTTTATCAGACTTTCAGATAGGGAAAATATCAGTGAGCGTTCCGATTTCAGTTCCAGAGCGATTTGCCCAATGAGTTCTTGTTATTTAGTCGTTTTCAGCCAATTTTTTGGATTTTTGAAAATTTCACATTTTTGTGAAAATATCCACTAAATGAGGGAATAATATGTGTGAGGGTACCCCAGGAGAGTTCCAAATGTGTGTGGGTAGAATATATATCCCACGGGGGTAAAATTGAAAAAAGTTGAAAAAAATTTTATTTTGGGGAATTAGTCATTTTTCCGACGTTTATCAGACTTTCAGATAGGGGAAATGTCAGTGAGCATTCCGATTTCAGTTCCAGAGCGATTCGCCCAATGAGTCCTTGTTATTTAGTCGTTTTCAGCCAATTTTCTGGATTTTTGAAAATTTCACTTTTTTGTGAAAATATCCACTAAATGAGGGAATAATATGTGTGAGGGTACCCCAGGAGAGTTCCAAATGTGTGTGGGAAGAATATGTATCCCACGGGGGTAAAATTGAAAAAGTTGAAAAAAATTTTTTTTTTGACTGTCATTTTTCCGGCGTTTATCAGTCTTTCAGATAGGGGAAATGTCAGTGAGCATTTCGATTTCAGTTCCAGAGTGATTCTCCCAATGAGTCCTTGTTATTTAGTCGTTTTCAGCCAATTTTCTGGATTTTTGAAAATTTCACTTTTTTGTGAAAATATCCACTAAATGAGGGAATAATATGTGTGAGGGTACCCCAGGAGAGTTGCAAATGTGTGTGGGTAGAATATATATCACACGGAGGTAAAATTTAAAAAAGTTGAAAAAAAATTTTTTTTTCGACTGTCATTTTTCCGGCGTTTATCAGACTTTCAGATAGGGGAAATGTCAGTGAGCATTTCGATTTCAGTTCCAGAGTGATTCTCCCAATGAGTCCTTCTTATTTAGTCGTTTTCAGCCAATTTTCTGGATTTTTGAAAATTTCACTTTTTTGTGAAAATATCCACTAAATGAGGGAATAATATGTGTGAGGGTACCCCAGGAGAGTTCCAAATGTGTGTGGAAAGAATATGTATCCCACGGGGGTAAAATTGAAAAAGTAGCAAAAAACTTTTTTTTGGACTTAGTGATTTTTCTGGCGTTTATCAGACTTTCAGATAGGGAAAATGTCAGTGAGCTTTCTGATTTCAGTTCCAGAGCGTTTCGCCCAATGACTCCTTGTTATTTAGTCGTTTTCAGACAATTTTCTGAATTTTTGAAAATTTCACTTTTTTGTGAAAATATCCACTAAATGAGGGAATAATATGCGTGAGGGTACCCCAGGAGAGTTCCAAATGTGTGTGGGTAGAATACATATCCCACGGGTGTAAAATTGAAAAAAGTTGAAAAAAATTTTTTTTTGGACTTAGTCATTTTTCCGACGTTTATCAGACTTTCAGATAGGGGAAATGTCAGTGAGCATTCCGATTTCAGTTCCAGAGCGATTCGCTCAATGAGTCCTTGTTATTTAGTAGTTTTCAGCCAATTTTCTGGATTTTTGAAAATTTCACTTTTTTATGAAAATATCCACTAAATGAGGGAATAATATGTGTGAGGGTACCCCAGGAGAGTTCCAAATGTGTGTGGGTAGAATATATATCCCACGGGGGTAAAATTGAAAAAAGTTGAAAAAAATTTTTTTTTGGACTTAGTCATTTATCCGACGTTTATCAGACTTTCAGATAGAGGAAATGTCAGTGAGCATTCCGATTTCAGTTCCAGAGCGATTCGCACAATGAATCCTTGATATTTAGTCGTTTTCAGACAATTTTTGGGATTTTTAAAAATTTCACTTTTTTGTGAAAATATCCACTAAATGAGGGAATAATATGTGTGAGGGTACCCCAGGAGAGTTCCAAATGTGTGTGGGTAGAATATATATCCCACGGGGGGTAAAATTGAAAAAAGTTAAAAAAAATTTTTTTTTGGACTTAGTGATTTTTCTGGCGTTTATCAGACTTTCAGATAGGGGAAATGTCAGTGAGCGTTCCGGTTTCAGTTCCAGAGCGATTCGCCCAATGACTCCTTGTTATTTAGTCGTTTTCAGCCAATTTTTTGGATTTTTGAAAATTTCACTTTTTTGTGAAAATATCCACTAAATGAGGGAATAATATGTGTGAGGGTACCCCAGGAGAGGTCCAATTGTGTGTGTGTAGAATATATATCCCACGGGGGTAAAATTGATAAAAGTTGAAAAAAAAATTTTTTTGGACTTAGTCATTTTTCCGGCGTTTATCAGACTTTCAGATAGGGGAAATGTCAGTGAGCTTTCTGATTTCAGTTCCAGAGCGTTTCGCCCAATGACTCCTTATTATTTAGTCATTTTCAGGCAATTTTCTGAATTTTTGAAAATTTCACTTTTTTGTGAAAATATCCACTAAATAAGGGAATAATATGTGTGAGGGTACCCCAGGAGAGTTCCAAATGTGTGTGGGTAGAATATATATCCCACGGGGGTAAAATTGAAAAAAGTTGAAAAAAATCTTTTTTTGGAATTAGTCATTTTTCCGACGTTTATCAGACTTTCAGATAGAGGAAATGTCAGTGAGCATTCTGATTTCAGTTCCAGAGCGATTCGCCCAATGAGTCCTTGTTATTTAGTCGTTTTCAGCCAATTTTCTGGATTTTTGAAAATTTCACTTTTTTGTGAAAATATCCACTAAAAGAGGGAATAATATGTGTGAGGGTACCCCAGGAGAGTTCCAAATGTGTGTGGGAAGAATATGTATCCCACGGTGGTAAAATTGAAAAAGTTGAAAAAAAATTTTTTTTGGACTTAGTCATTTTTCCAGCGTTTATCAGACTTTCAGATAGGGAAAATATCAGTGAGCATTCCGATTTCAGTTCCAGAGCGATGCGCCCAATGACTCCTTGTTATTTAGTCGTTTTCAGCCAATTTTCTGGATTTTTGAAAATTTCACTTTTTTGTGAAAATATCCACTAAATGAGGAATAATATGTGTGAGGGTACCCCAGGAGAGTTCCAAATGTGTGTGGAAAGAATATGTATCCCACGGGGGTAAAGTTGAAAAAGTAGCAAAAAACTTTTTTTTGGACTTAGTGATTTTTCTGGCGTTTATCAGACTTTCAGATAGGGAAAATGTCAGTGAGCTTTCTGATTTCAGTTCCAGAGCGTTTCGCCCAATGACTCCTTGTTATTTAGTCGTTTTCAGCCAATTTTCTGAATTTTTGAAAATTTCACTTTTTTGTGAAAATATCCACTAAATGAGGGAATAATATGCGTGAGGGTACCCCAGGAGAGCTCCAAATGTGTGTGGGTAGAATATATATCCCACGGGGGTAAAATTGAAAAAAGTTGAAAAAAATTTTTTTTTTGGACTTAGTGATTTTTCTGGCGTTTATCAGACTTTCAGATAGGGAAAATATCAGTGAGCGTTCCGATTTCAGTTCCAGAGCGATTTGCCCAATGAGTTCTTGTTATTTAGTCGTTTTCAGCCAATTTTTTGGATTTTTGAAAATTTCACATTTTTGTGAAAATATCCACTAAATGAGGGAATAATATGTGTGAGGGTACCCCAGGAGAGTTCCAAATGTGTGTGGGTAGAATATATATCCCACGGGGGTAAAATTGAAAAAAGTTGAAAAAAATTTTATTTTGGGGAATTAGTCATTTTTCCGACGTTTATCAGACTTTCAGATAGGGGAAATGTCAGTGAGCATTCCGATTTCAGTTCCAGAGCGATTCGCCCAATGAGTCCTTGTTATTTAGTCGTTTTCAGCCAATTTTCTGGATTTTTGAAAATTTCACTTTTTTGTGAAAATATCCACTAAATGAGGGAATAATATGTGTGAGGGTACCCCAGGAGAGTTCCAAATGTGTGTGGGAAGAATATGTATCCCACGGGGGTAAAATTGAAAAAGTTGAAAAAAATTTTTTTTTTGACTGTCATTTTTCCGGCGTTTATCAGTCTTTCAGATAGGGGAAATGTCAGTGAGCATTTCGATTTCAGTTCCAGAGTGATTCTCCCAATGAGTCCTTGTTATTTAGTCGTTTTCAGCCAATTTTCTGGATTTTTGAAAATTTCACTTTTTTGTGAAAATATCCACTAAATGAGGGAATAATATGTGTGAGGGTACCCCAGGAGAGTTGCAAATGTGTGTGGGTAGAATATATATCACACGGAGGTAAAATTTAAAAAAGTTGAAAAAAAATTTTTTTTTCGACTGTCATTTTTCCGGCGTTTATCAGACTTTCAGATAGGGGAAATGTCAGTGAGCATTTCGATTTCAGTTCCAGAGTGATTCTCCCAATGAGTCCTTCTTATTTAGTCGTTTTCAGCCAATTTTCTGGATTTTTGAAAATTTCACTTTTTTGTGAAAATATCCACTAAATGAGGGAATAATATGTGTGAGGGTAACCCAGGAGAGTTCCAAATGTGTGTGGGTAGAATATATATCCCACGGGCGGTAAAATTGAAAAAGTAAAAAAAAAAATTTTTTTGGACTTAGTGATTTTTCTGTCGTTTATCAGACTTTCAGATAGGGGAAATGTCAGTGAGCATTCCGATTTCAGTTCCAGAGCGATTCGCCCAATGAGTCCTCGTTATTTAGTCGTTTTCAGCCAATTTTTTGGATTTTTGAAAATTTCACTTTTTTGTGAAAATATCCACTAAATGAGGGAATAATATGTGTGAGGGTACCCCAGGAGAGTTCCAAATGTGTGTGGGTAGAATATATATCCGACGGGGGTAAAATTGAAAAAAGTTATAAAAATTTTTTTTTTTGACTTAGTGATTTTTCTAGCGTTTATCAGACTTTCAGATAGGGGAAATGTCAGTGAGCATTCCGATTTCAGTTCCAGAGTGATTCGCCCAATGACTCCTTGTTATTTAGTCGTTTTCAGCCAATTTTCTGGATTTTTGAAAATTTCACTTTTTTGTGAAAATATCCACTAAATGAGGGAATAATATGTGTGAGGGTACCCCAGGAGAGTTCCAAATGTGTGTGGGTAGAATATATATCCCACGGGGGTAAAATTGAAAAAAGTTGAAAAAAATTTTTTTTTGGACTTAGTCATTTTTCTGACGTTTATCAGACTTTCAGATAGGGGAAATGTCAGTGAGCATTCCGATTTCAGTTCCAGAGCGATTCGCCCAATGAGTCCTTGTTATTTAGTCGTTTTCAGCCAATTTTCTGGATTTTTGAAAATTTCACTTTTTTGTGAAAATATCCACTAAATGAGGGAATAATATGTGTGAGGGTACCCCAGGAGAGTTCCAAATGTGTGTGGGAAGAATATGTATCCCACGGGGGTAAAATTGAAAAAGTTGAAAAAAATTTTTTTTTCGACTGTCATTTTTCCGGCGTTTATCAGACTTTCAGATAGGGGAAATGTCAGTGAGCATTTCGATTTCAGTTCCAGAGTGATTCTCCCAATGAGTCCATGTTATTTAGTCGTTTTCAGCGAATTTTCTGGATTTTTGAAAATTTCACTTTTTTGTGAAAATATCCACTAAATGAGGGAATAATATGTGTGAGGGTACCCCAGGAGAGTTGCAAATGTGTGTGGGTAGAATATATATCACACGGAGGTAAAATTTAAAAAAGTTGAAAAAAAATTTTTTTTGGACTTAGTCATTTATCCGACGTTTATCAGACTTTCAGATAGGGGAAATGTCAGTGAGCATTCCGATTTCAGTTCCAGAGCGATTCGCCCAATGAGTCCTTGTTATTTAGTCGTTTTCAGTCAATTTTCTGGATTTTTGAAAATTTCACTTTTTTGGGAAAATATCCACTAAATGAGGGAATAATATGTGTGAGGGTACCCCAGGAGAGTTCCAAATGTGTGTGGGTAGAATATATATCCCACGGGGGTTAAAATTGAAAAAGTTAAAAAAACATTTTTTTTGGACTTAGTGATTTTTCTGACGTTTATCAGACTTTCAGATAGGGGAAATGTCAGTGAGCATTCCGATTTCAGTTCCAGAGCGATTCGCCCAATGAGTTCTTGTTATTTAGTCGTTTTCAGCCAATTTTTTGGATTTTTGAAAATTTCACATTTTTGTGAAAATATCCACTAAATGAGGGAATAATATGTGTGAGGGTACCCCAGGAGAGTTCCAAATGTGTGTGGGTAGAATATATATCCCAGGGGGGTAAAATTGAAAAAAGTTGAAAAAAATTTTTTTTGGGGGAATTAGTCATTTTTCCGACGTTTATCAGACTTTCAGATAGGGGAAATGTCAGTGAGCATTCCGATTTCAGTTCCAGAGCGATTCGCCCAATGAATCGTTGTTATTTAGTCGTTTTCAGCCAATTTTCTGGATTTTTGAAAATTTCACTTTTTTGTGAAAATATCCACTAAATGAGGGAATAATATGTGTGAGGGTACCCCAGGAGAGTTCCAAATGTGTGTGGGAAGAATATGTATCCCACGGGGGTAAAATTGAAAAAGTTGAAAAAAATTTTTTTTGGGGGAATTAGTCATTTTTCCGACCTTTATCAGACTTTCTGATAGGGGAAATGTCAGTGATCATTCCGATTTCAGTTCCAGAGCGATTCGCCCAATGAGTCCTTGTTATTTAGTCGTTTTCAGTCAATTTTCTGGATTTTTGAAAATTTCACTTTTTTGTGAAAATATCCACTAAATGAGGGAATAATATGTGTGAGGGTACCCCAGGAGAGTTCCAAATGTGTGTGGGAAGAATATGTATCCCACGGGGGTAAAATTGAAAAAGTTGAAAAAAATTTTTTTTTGGACTGTCATTTTTCCGGCGTTTATCAGACTTTCAGATAGGGGAAATGTCAGTGAGCATTTCGATTTCAGTTCCAGAGTGATTCTCCCAATGAGTCCTTGTTATTTAGTCGTTTTCAGCCAATTTTCTGGATTTTTGAAAATTTCACTTTTTTGTGAAAATATCCACTAAATGAGGGAATAATATGTGTGAGGGTACCCCAGGAGAGTTGCAAATGTGTGTGGGTAGAATATATATCACACGGAGGTAAAATTTAAAAAAGTTGAAAAAAAATTTTTTTGGGACTTAGTCATTTATCCGACGTTTATCAGACTTTCAGATAGGGGAAATGTCAGTGAGCATTCCGATTTCAGTTCCAGAGCGATTCGCCCAATGAGTCCTTGTTATTTAGTCGTTTTCAGCCAATTTTCTGGATTTTTGAAAATTTCACTTTTTTGTGAAAATATCCACTAAATGAGGGAATAATATGTGTGAGGGTACCCCAGGAGAGTTCCAAATGTGTGTGTGTAGAATATATATCCCACGGGGGTAAAATTGAAAAAAGTTGAAAAAAATTTTTTTTGGACTTAGTCATTTTTCCGGCGTTTATCAGACTTTCAGATAGGGGAAATGTCAGTGAGCATTTCGATTTCAGTTCCAGAGTGATTCTCCCAATGAGTCCTTCTTATTTAGTCGTTTTCAGCCAATTTTCTGGATTTTTGAAAATTTCACTTTTTTGTGAAAATATCCACTAAATGAGGGAATAATATGTGTGAGGGTAACCCAGGAGAGTTCCAAATGTGTGTGGGTAGAATATATATCCGACGGGGGTAAAATTGAAAAAAGTTATAAAAATTTTTTTTTTGGACTTAGTGATTTTTCTGGCGTTTATCAGACTTTCAGATAGGGGAAATGTCAGTGAGCATTCCGATTTCAGTTCCAGAGTGATTCGCCCAATGACTCCTTGTTATTTAGTCGTTTTCAGCCAATTTTCTGGATTTTTGAAAATTTCACTTTTTTGTGAAAATATCCACTAAATGAGGGAATAATATGTGTGAGGGTACCCCAGGAGAGTTCCAAATGTGTGTGGGTAGAATATATATCCCACGGGGGTAAAATTGAAAAAAGTTGAAAAAAATTTTTTTTTGGACTTAGTCATTTTTCTGACGTTTATCAGACTTTCAGATAGGGGAAATGTCAGTGAGCATTCCGATTTCAGTTCCAGAGCGATTCGCCCAATGAGTCCTTGATTATTTAGTCGTTTTCAGCCAATTTTCTGGATTTTTGAAAATTTCACTTTTTTTGTGAAAATATCCACTAAATGAGGGAATAATATGTGTGAGGGTACCCCAGGAGAGTTCCAAATGTGTGTGGGAAGAATATATATCCCACGGGGGTAAAATTGAAAAAAGTTTAAAAATTTTTTTTTTTGGACTAAGTCATTTTTCCGACGTTTATCAGACTTTCAGATAGGGGAAATGTCAGTGAGCATTCCGATTTCAGTTCCAGAGCGATTCGCCCAATGAGTCCTTGTTATTTAGTCATTTTCAGCCAATTTTCTGGATTTTTGAAAATTTCACTTTTTTCTGAAAATATCCACTAAATGAGGGAATAATATGTGTGAGGGTACCCCAGGAGAGTTCCAAATGTGTGTGGGTAGAATATATATCCCACGGGGGTAAAATTGAAAAAAGTTGAAAACATTTTTTTTTTGGACTTAGTGATTTTTCTGGCGTTTATCAGACTTTCAGATAGGGGAAATGTCAGTGAGCATTCCGATTTCAGTTCCAGAGCGATTCGCCCAATGACTCCTTGTTATTTAGTCGTTTTCAGCCAATTTTCTGGATTTTTGAAAGTTTCACTTTTTTGTGAAAATATCCACTAAATGAGGGAATAATATGTGTGAGGGTACCCCAGGAGAGTTCCAAATGTGTGTGGGAAGAATATGTATCCCACGGGGGTAAAATTGAAAAAGTTGAAAAAAATTTTTTTTTGGACTGTCATTTTTCCGGCGTTTATCAGACTTTCAGATAGGGGAAATGTCAGTGAGCATTTCGATTTCAGTTCCAGAGTGATTCTCCCAATGAGTCCTTGTTATTTAGTCGTTTTCAGCCAATTTTCTGGATTTTTGAAAATTTCACTTTTTTGTGAAAATATCCACTAAATGAGGGAATAATATGTGTGAGGGTACCCCAGGAGAGTTGCAAATGTGTGTGGGTAGAATATATATCACACGGAGGTAAAATTTAAAAAATTTGAAAAAAAATTTTTTTTGGACTTAGTCATTTATCCGACGTTTATCAGACTTTCAGATAGGGGAAATGTCAGTGAGCATTCCGATTTCAGTTCCAGAGCGATTCGCCCAATAAGTCGTTGTTATTTAGTCGTTTTCAGCCAATTTTCTGGATTTTTGAAAATTTCACTTTTTTGTGAAAATATCCACTAAATGAGGGAATAATATGTGTGAGGGTACCCCAGGAGAGTTCCAAATGTGTGTGGGAAGAATATGTATCCCACGGGGGTAAAATTGAAAAAGTTGAAAAAAATTTTTTTTTGGGGAATTAGTCATTTTTCCGACCTTTATCAGACTTTCAGATAGGGGAAATGTCAGTGATCATTCCGATTTCAGTTCCAGAGCGATTCGCCCAATGAGTCCTTGTTATTTAGTCGTTTTCAGTCAATTTTCTGGATTTTTGAAAATTTCACTTTTTTGTGAAAATATCCACTAAATGAGGGAATAATATGTGTGAGGGTACCCCAGGAGAGTTCCAAATGTGTGTGGGAAGAATATGTATCCCACGGGGGTAAAATTGAAAAAGTTGAAAAAAATTTTTTTTTGGACTGTCATTTTTCCGGCGTTTATCAGACTTTCAGATAGGGGAAATGTCAGTGAGCATTTCGATTTCAGTTCCAGAGTGATTCTCCCAATGAGTCCTTGTTATTTAGTCGTTTTCAGCCAATTTTCTGGATTTTTGAAAATTTCACTTTTTTGAGAAAATATCCACTAAATGAGGGAATAATATGTGTGAGGGTACCCCAGGAGAGTTGCAAATGTGTGTGGGTAGAATATATATCACACGGAGGTAAAATTTAAAAAAGTTGAAAAAAAATTTTTTTGGGACTTAGTCATTTATCCGACGTTTATCAGACTTTCAGATAGGGGAAATGTCAGTGAGCATTCCGATTTCAGTTCCAGAGCGATTCGCCCAATGAGTCCTTGTTATTTAGTCGTTTTCAGCCAATTTTCTGGATTTTTGAAAATTTCACTTTTTTGTGAAAATATCCACTAAATGAGGGAATAATATGTGTGAGGGTACCCCAGGAGAGTTCCAAATGTGTGTGTGTAGAATATATATCCCACGGGGGAAAAATTGAAAAAAGTTGAAAAAAATTTTTTTTTGGACTTAGTCATTTTTCCGGCGTTTATCAGACTTTCAGATAGGGGAAATGTCAGTGAGCATTCCGATTTCAGTTCCAGAGCGATTCGCCCAATGAGTCCTTGTTATTTAGTCGTTTTCAGTCAATTTTCTGGATTTTTGAAAATGTCACTTTTTTGGGAAAATATCCACTAAATGAGGGAATAATATGTGTGAGGGTACCCCAGGAGAGTTCCAAATGTGTGTAGGTAGAATATATATCCCACGGGGGTTAAAATTGAAAAAGTTAAAAAAACATTTTTTTTGGACTTAGTGATTTTTCTGACGTTTATCAGACTTTCAGATAGGGGAAATGTCAGTGAGCATTCCGATTTCAGTTCCAGAGCGATTCGCCCAATGAGTTCTTGTTATTTAGTCGTTTTCAGCCAATTTTTTGGATTTTTGAAAATTTCACATTTTTGTGAAAATATCCACTAAATGAGGGAATAATATGTGTGAGGGTACCCCAGGAGAGTTCCAAATGTGTGTGGGTAGAATATATATCCCACGGGGGTAAAATTGAAAAAAGTTGAAAAAAATTTTTTTTGGGGGAATTAGTCATTTTTCCGACGTTTATCAGACTTTCAGATAGGGGAAATGTCAGTGAGCATTCAGATTTCAGTTCCAGAGCGATTCGCCCAATAAGTCGTTGTTATTTAGTCGTTTTCAGCCAATTTTCTGGATTTTTGAAAATTTCATTTTTTTGTGAAAATATCCACTAAATGAGGGAATAATATGTGTGAGGGTACCCCAGGAGAGTTCCAAATGTGTGTGGGAAGAATATGTATCCCACGGGGGTAAAATTGAAAAAGTTGAAAAAAATTTTTTTTTGGGGAATTAGTCATTTTTCCGACCTTTATCAGACTTTCAGATAGGGGAAATGTCAGTGAGCATTCCGATTTCAGTTCCAGAGCGATTCGCCCAATGAGTCCTTGTTATTTAGTCGTTTTCAGTCAATTTTCTGGATTTTTGAAAATTTCACTTTTTTGTGAAAATATCCACTAAATGAGGGAATAATATGTGTGAGGGTACCCCAGGAGAGTTCCAAATGTGTGTGGGAAGAATATGTATCCCACGGGGGTAAAATTGAAAAAGTTGAAAAAAATTTTTTTTTGGACTGTCATTTTTCCAGCGTTTATCAGACTTTCAGATAGGGGAAATGTCAGTGAGCATTTCGATTTCAGTTCCAGAGTGATTCTCCCAATGAGTCCTTGTTATTTAGTCGTTTTCAGCCAATTTTCTGGATTTTTGAAAATTTCACTTTTTTGTGAAAATATCCACTAAATGAGGGAATAATATGTGTGAGCGTACCCCAGGAGAGTTCCAAATGTGTGTGGGTAGAATATATATCCCACGGGGGTAAAATTGAAAAAAGTTGAAAAAAATTTTTTTTTGGGGAATTAGTCATTTTTCCGACGTTTATCAGACTTTCAGATAAAGGAAATGTCAGTGAGCATTCCGATTTCAGTTCCAGAGCGATTCGCCCAATGAGTCCTTGTTATTTAGTCGTTTTCAGCCAATTTTCTGGATTTTTGAAAATTTCACTTTTTTGTGAAAATATCCACTAAATGAGGGAATAATATGTGTGAGGGTACCCCAGGAGAGTTCCAAATGTGTGTGGGAAGAATATGTATCCCACGGGGGTAAAATTGAAAAAGTTGAAAAAAAAATTTTTTTCGACTGTCATTTTTCCGGCGTTTATCAGACTTTCAGATAGGGGAAATGTCAGTGAGCATTTCGATTTCAGTTCCAGAGTGATTCTCCCAATGAGTCCTTCTTATTTAGTCGTTTTCAGCCAATTTTCTGGATTTTTGAAAATTTCACTTTTTTGTGAAAATATCCACTAAATGAGGGAATAATATGTGTGAGGGTAACCCAGGAGAGTTCCAAATGTGTGTGGGTAGAATATATATCCCACGGGCAGTAAAATTGAAAAAGTAAAAAAAAAAATTTTTTTAGACTTAGTGATTTTTCTGTCGTTTATCAGACTTTCAGATAGGGGAAATGTCAGTGAGCATTCCGATTTCAGTTCTAGAGCGATTTGCCCAATGAGTCCTCGTTATTTAGTCGTTTTCAGCCAATTTTTTGGATTTTTGAAAATTTCACTTTTTTGTGAAAATATCCACTAAATGAGGGAATAATATGTGTGAGGGTACCCCAGGAGAGTTCCAAATGTGTGTGGGAAGAATATGTATCCCACGGGGGTAAAATTGAAAAAGTTGAAAAAAATTTTTTTTGGGACTGTCATTTTTCCGGCGTTTATCAGACTTTCAGATAGGGGAAATGTCAGTGAGCATTTCGATTTCAGTTCCAGAGTTATTCTCCCAATGAGTCCTTGTTATTTAGTCGTTTTCAGCCAATTTTCTGGATTTTTGAAAATTTCACTTTTTTGTGAAAATATCCACTAAATGAGGGAATAATATGTGTGAGGGTACCCCAGGAGAGTTGCAAATGTGTGTGGGTAGAATATATATCCCACGGGGGTTAAAATTGAAAAAGTTAAAAAAACATTTTTTTTGGACTTAGTGATTTTTCTGACGTTTATCAGACTTTCAGATAGGGGAAATGTCAGTGAGCATTCCGATTTCAGTTCCAGAGCGATTCGCCCAATGAGTTCTTGTTATTTAGTCGTTTTCAGCCAATTTTTTGGATTTTTGAAAATTTCACATTTTTGTGAAAATATCCACTAAATGAGGGAATAATATGTGTGAGGGTACCCCAGGAGAGTTCCAAATGTGTGTGGGTAGAATATATATCCCACGGGGGTAAAATTGAAAAAAGTTGAAAAAAATTTTTTTTGGGGGAATTAGTCATTTTTCCGACGTTTATCAGACTTTCAGATAGGGGAAATGTCAGTGAGCATTCCGATTTCAGTTCCAGAGCGATTCGCCCAATGAGTCCTTGTTATTTAGTCGTTTTCAGCCAATTTTCTGGATTTTTGAAAATTTCACTTTTTTGTGAAAATATCCACTAAATGAGGGAATAATATGTGTGAGGGTACCCCAGGAGAGTTTCAAATGTGTGTGTGTAGAATATATATCCCACGGGGGTAAAATTGAAAAAAGTTGAAAAAAATTTTTTTTTGGACTTAGTCATTTTTCCGGCGTTTATCAGACTTTCAGATAGGGGAAATGTCAGTGAGCATTCCGATTTCAGTTCCAGAGCGATTCTCCCAATGAGTCCTTGATATTTAGTCGTTTTCAGCCAATTTTTTAGATTTTTGAAAATTTCACTTTTTTGTGAAAATATCCACTAAATGAGGGAATAATATGTGTGAGCGTACCCCAGGAGAGTTCCAAATGTGTGTGGGTAGAATATATATCCCACGGGGGTAAAATTGAAAAAAGTTGAAAAAAATTTTTTTGGGGGGAATTAGTCATTTTTCCGACGTTTATCAGACTTTCAGATAGGGGAAATGTCAGTGAGCATTCCGATTTCAGTTCCAGAGCGATTCGCCCAATGAGTCCTTGTTATTTAGTCGTTTTCAGCCAATTTTCTGGATTTTTGAAAATTTCACTTTTTTGTGAAAATATCCACTAAATGAGGGAATAATATGTGTGAGGGTACCCCAGGAGAGTTCCAAATGTGTGTGGGAAGAATATGTATCCCACGGGGGTAAAATTGAAAAAGTTGAAAAAAATTTTTTTTTCGACTGTCATTTTTCCGGCGTTTATCAGACTTTCAGATAGGGGAAATGTCAGTGAGCATTTCGATTTCAGTTCCAGAGTGATTCTCCCAATGAGTCCTTCTTATTTAGTCGTTTTCAGCCAATTTTCTGGATTTTTGAAAATTTCACTTTTTTGTGAAAATATCCACTAAATGAGGGAATAATATGTGTGAGGGTAACCCAGGAGAGTTCCAAATGTGTGTGTGTAGAATATATATCCCACGGGCGGTAAAATTGAAAAAGTAAAAAAAAAAATTTTTTTGGACTTAGTGATTTTTCTGTCGTTTATCAGACTTTCAGATAGGGGAAATGTCAGTGAGCATTCCGATTTCAGTTCCAGAGCGATTCGCCCAATGAGTCCTCGTTATTTAGTCGTTTTCAGCCAATTTTTTGGATTTTTGAAAATTTCACTTTTTTGTGGAAATATCCACTAAATGAGGGAATAATATGTGTGAGGGTACCCCAGGAGAGTTCCAAATGTGTGTGGGTAGAATATATATCCGACGGGGGTAAAATTGAAAAAAGTTATAAAAATTTTTTTTTTGGACTTATTGATTTTTCTGGCGTTTATCAGACTTTCAGATAGGGGAAATGTCAGTGAGCATTCCGATTTCAGTTCCAGAGTGATTCGCCCAATGACTCCTTGTTATTTAGTCGTTTTCAGCCAATTTTCTGGATTTTTGAAAATTTCACTTTTTTTGTGAAAATATCCACTAAATGAGGGAATAATATGTGTGAGGGTACCCCAGGAGAGTTCCAAATGTGTGTGGGAAGAATATATATCCCACGGGGGTAAAATTGAAAAAAGTTTAAAAATTTTTTTTTTTGGACTAAGTCATTTTTCCGACGTTTATCAGACTTTCAGATAGGGGAAATGTCAGTGAGCATTCCGATTTCAGTTCCAGCGCGATTCGCCCAATGAGTCCTTGTTATTTAGTCATTTTCAGCCAATTTTCTGGATTTTTGAAAATTTCACTTTTTTCTGAAAATATCCACTAAATGAGGGAATAATATGTGTGAGGGTACCCCAGGAGAGTTCCAAATGTGTGTGGGTAGAATATATATCCCACGGGGGTTAAAATTGAAAAAGTTAAAAAAACATTTTTTTTGGACTTAGTGATTTTTCTGACGTTTATCAGACTTTCAGATAGGGGAAATGTCAGTGAGCATTCCGATTTCAGTTCCAGAGCGATTCGCCCAATGAGTTCTTGTTATTTAGTCGTTTTCAGCCAATTTTTTGGATTTTTGAAAATTTCACATTTTTGTGAAAATATCCACTAAATGAGGGAATAATATGTGTGAGGGTACCCCAGGAGAGTTCCAAATGTGTGTGGGTAGAATATATATCCCACGGGGGTAAAATTGAAAAAAGTTGAAAAAAATTTTTTTTGGGGGAATTAGTCATTTTTCCGACGTTTATCAGACTTTCAGATAGGGGAAATGTCAGTGAGCATTCCGATTTCAGTTCCAGAGCGATTCGCCCAATGAGTCGTTGTTATTTAGTCGTTTTCAGCCAATTTTCTGGATTTTTGAAAATTTCACTTTTTTGTGAAAATATCCACTAAATGAGGGAATAATATGTGTGAGGGTACCCCAGGAGAGTTCCAAATGTGTGTGGGAAGAATATGTATCCCACGGGGGTAAAATTGAAAAAGTTGAAAAAAATTTTTTTTGGGGGAATTAGTCATTTTTCCGACCTTTATCAGACTTTCAGATAGGGGAAATGTCAGTGATCATTCCGATTTCAGTTCCAGAGCGATTCGCCCAATGAGTCCTTGTTATTTAGTCGTTTTCAGTCAATTTTCTGGATTTTTGAAAATTTCACTTTTTTGTGAAAATATCCACTAAATGAGGGAATAATATGTGTGAGGGTACCCCAGGAGAGTTCCAAATGTTTGTGGGAAGAATATGTATCCCACGGGGGTAAAATTGAAAAAGTTGAAAAAAATTTTTTTTTGGACTGTCATTTTTCCGGCGTTTATCAGACTTTCAGATAGGGGAAATGTCAGTGAGCATTTCGATTTCAGTTCCAGAGTGATTCTCCCAATGAGTCCTTGTTATTTAGTCGTTTTCAGCCAATTTTCTGGATTTTTGAAAATTTCACTTTTTTGTGAAAATATCCACTAAATGAGGGAATAATATGTGTGAGGGTACCCCAGGAGAGTTCCAAATGTGTGTGTGTAGAATATATATCCCACGGGGGTAAAATTGAAAAAAGTTGAAAAAAAATTTTTTTTGGACTTAGTCATTTTTCCGGCGTTTATCAGCCTTTCAGATAGGGGAAATGTCAGTGAGCATTCTGATTTCAGTTCCAGAGCGATTCTCCCAATGAGTCCTTGATATTTAGTCGTTTTCAGCCAATTTTTTAGATTTTTGAAAATTTCACTTTTTTGTGAAAATATCCACTAAATGAGGGAATAATATGTGTGAGCGTACCCCAGGAGAGTTCCAAATGTGTGTGGGTAGAATATATATCCCACGGGGGTAAAATTGAAAAAAGTTGAAAAAAATTTTTTTGGGGGGAATTAGTCATTTTTCCGACGTTTATCAGACTTTCAGATAGGGGAAATGTCAGTGAGCATTCCGATTTCAGTTCCAGAGCGATTCGCCCAATGAGTCCTTGTTATTTAGTCGTTTTCAGCCAATTTTCTGGATTTTTGAAAATTTCACTTTTTTGTGAAAATATCCACTAAATGAGGGAATAATATGAGTGAGGGTACCCCAGGAGAGTTCCAAATGTGTGTGGGAAGAATATGTATCCCACGGGGGTAAAATTGAAAAAGTTGAAAAAATTTTTTTTTTCGACTGTCATTTTTCCGGCGTTTATCAGACTTTCAGATAGGGGAAATGTCAGTGAGCATTTCGATTTCAGTTCCAGAGTGATTCTCCCAATGAGTCCTTCTTATTTAGTCGTTTTCAGCCAATTTTCTGGATTTTTGAAAATTTCACTTTTTTGTGAAAATATCCACTAAATGAGGGAATAATATGTGTGAGGGTAACCCAGGAGAGTTCCAAATGTGTGTGTGTAGAATATATATCCCACGGGCGGTAAAATTGAAAAAGTAAAAAAAAAAATTTTTTTGGACTTAGTGATTTTTCTGTCGTTTATCAGACTTTCAGATAGGGGAAATGTCAGTGAGCATTCCGATTTCAGTTCCAGAGCGATTCGCCCAATGAGTCCTCGTTATTTAGTCGTTTTCAGCCAATTTTTTGGATTTTTGAAAATTTCACTTTTTTGTGGAAATATCCACTAAATGAGGGAATAATATGTGTGAGGGTACCCCAGGAGAGTTCCAAATGTGTGTGGGTAGAATATATATCCGACGGGGGTAAAATTGAAAAAAGTTATAAAAATTTTTTTTTTGGACTTATTGATTTTTCTGGCGTTTATCAGACTTTCAGATAGGGGAAATGTCAGTGAGCATTCCGATTTCAGTTCCAGAGTGATTCGCCCAATGACTCCTTGTTATTTAGTCGTTTTCAGCCAATTTTCTGGATTTTTGAAAATTTCACTTTTTTTGTGAAAATATCCACTAAATGAGGGAATAATATGTGTGAGGGTACCCCAGGAGAGTTCCAAATGTGTGTGGGAAGAATATATATCCCACGGGGGTAAAATTGAAAAAAGTTTAAAAATTTTTTTTTTTGGACTAAGTCATTTTTCCGACGTTTATCAGACTTTCAGATAGGGGAAATGTCAGTGAGCATTCCGATTTCAGTTCCAGCGCGATTCGCCCAATGAGTCCTTGTTATTTAGTCATTTTCAGCCAATTTTCTGGATTTTTGAAAATTTCACTTTTTTCTGAAAATATCCACTAAATGAGGGAATAATATGTGTGAGGGTACCCCAGGAGAGTTCCAAATGTGTGTGGGTAGAATATATATCCCACGGGGGTTAAAATTGAAAAAGTTAAAAAAACATTTTTTTTGGACTTAGTGATTTTTCTGACGTTTATCAGACTTTCAGATAGGGGAAATGTCAGTGAGCATTCCGATTTCAGTTCCAGAGCGATTCGCCCAATGAGTTCTTGTTATTTAGTCGTTTTCAGCCAATTTTTTGGATTTTTGAAAATTTCACATTTTTGTGAAAATATCCACTAAATGAGGGAATAATATGTGTGAGGGTACCCCAGGAGAGTTCCAAATGTGTGTGGGTAGAATATATATCCCACGGGGGTAAAATTGAAAAAAGTTGAAAAAAAATTTTTTTGGGGGAATTAGTCATTTTTCCGACGTTTATCAGACTTTCAGATAGGGGAAATGTCAGTGAGCATTCCGATTTCAGTTCCAGAGCGATTCGCCCAATGAGTCGTTGTTATTTAGTCGTTTTCAGCCAATTTTCTGGATTTTTGAAAATTTCACTTTTTTGTGAAAATATCCACTAAATGAGGGAATAATATGTGTGAGGGTACCCCAGGAGAGTTCCAAATGTGTGTGGGAAGAATATGTATCCCACGGGGGTAAAATTGAAAAAGTTGAAAAAAATTTTTTTTTGGGGAATTAGTCATTTTTCCGACCTTTATCAGACTTTCAGATAGGGGAAATGTCAGTGATCATTCCGATTTCAGTTCCAGAGCGATTCGCCCAATGAGTCCTTGTTATTTAGTCGTTTTCAGTCAATTTTCTGGATTTTTGAAAATTTCACTTTTTTGTGAAAATATCCACTAAATGAGGGAATAATATGTGTGAGGGTACCCCAGGAGAGTTCCAAATGTGTGTGGGAAGAATATGTATCCCACGGGGGTAAAATTGAAAAAGTTGAAAAAAATTTTTTTTTGGACTGTCATTTTTCCGGCGTTTATCAGACTTTCAGATAGGGGAAATGTCAGTGAGCATTTCGATTTCAGTTCCAGAGTGATTCTCCCAATGAGTCCTTGTTATTTAGTCGTTTTCAGCCAATTTTCTGGATTTTTGAAAATTTCACTTTTTTGTGAAAATATCCACTAAATGAGGGAATAATATGTGTGAGGGTACCCCAGGAGAGTTCCAAATGTGTGTGTGTAGAATATATATCCGACGGGCTAAAATTGAAAAAAGTTGAAAAAAAAGTTTTTTTGGACTTAGTCATTTTTCCGACGTTTATCAGACTTTCAGATAGGGGAAATGTCAGTGAGTGTTCTGATTTCAGTTCCAGAGCGATTCTCCCAATGAGTCCTTGTTATTTAGTCGTTTTCAGACAATTTTCTGGATTTTTGAAAATGTCACTTTTTTGTGAAAATATCCACTAAATGAGGGAATAATATGTGTGAGGGCACCCCAGGAGAGTTCCAAATGTGTGTGGGAAGAATATATATCCCACGGGGGTAAAATTGAAAAAAGTTGAAAAAAATATTTTTTTGGACTTAGTCATTTTTCTGGCGTTTATCAGACTTTCAGATAGGGGAAATGTCAGTGAGCATTCCGATTTCAGTTCCAGAACGATTCGCCCAATGACTCCTTGTTATTTAGTCGTTTTCAGCCAATTTTCTGGATTTTTGAAAATTTCACTTTTTTGTAAAAATATCCACTAAATGAGGGAATAATATGTGTGAGGGTACCCCAGGAGAGTTCCAAATGTGTGTGGGTAGAATATATATCCGACGGGGGTAAAATTGAAAAAAGTTATAAAATTTTTTTTTTTGGACTTAGTGATTTTTCTGGCGTTTATCAGACTTTCAGATAGGGGAAATGTCAGTGAGCATTCCGATTTCAGTTCCAGAGTGATTCGCCCAATGACTCCTTGTTATTTAGTCGTTTTCAGCCAATTTTCTGGATTTTTGAAAATTTCACTTTTTTGTGAAAATATCCACTAAATGAGGGAATAATATGTGTGAGGGTACCCCAGGAGAGTTCCAAATGTGTGTGGGTAGAATATATATCCCACGGGGGTAAAATTGAAAAAAGTTGAAAAAAATTTTTTTTTGGACTTAGTCATTTTTCTGACGTTTATCAGACTTTCAGATAGGGGAAATGTCAGTGAGCATTCCGATTTCAGTTCCAGAGCGATTCGCCCAATGAGTCCTTGTTATTTAGTCGTTTTCAGCCAATTTTCTGGATTTTTGAAAATTTCACTTTTTTTGTGAAAATATCCACTAAATGAGGGAATAATATGTGTGAGGGTACCCCAGGAGAGTTCCAAATGTGTGTGGGAAGAATATATATCCCACGGGGGTAAAATTGAAAAAAGTTTAAAAATTTTTTTTTTTGGACTAAGTCATTTTTCCGACGTTTATCAGACTTTCAGATAGGGGAAATGTCAGTGAGCATTCCGATTTCAGTTCCAGAGTGATTCGCCCAATGAGTCCTTGTTATTTAGTCATTTTCAGCCAATTTTCTGGATTTTTGAAAATTTCACTTTTTTCTGAAAATATCCACTAAATGAGGGAATAATATGTGTGAGGGTACCCCAGGAGAGTTCCAAATGTGTGTGGGTAGAATATATATCCCACGGGGGTAAAATTGAAAAAAGTTGAAAACATTTTTTTTTTGGACTTAGTGATTTTTCTGGCGTTTATCAGACTTTCAGATAGGGGAAATGTCAGTGAGCATTCCGATTTCAGTTCCAGAGTGATTCGCCCAATGACTCCTTGTTATTTAGTCGTTTTCAGCCAATTTTCTGGATTTTTGAAAATTTCACTTTTTTGTGAAAATATCCACTAAATGAGGGAATAATATGTGTGAGGGTACCCCAGGAGAGTTCCAAATGTGTGTGGGTAGAATATATATCCGACGGGGGTAAAATTGAATAAAGTTGAAAAAATTTTTTTTTTGGACTTAGTCATTTTTCCGACGTTTATCAGACTTTCAGATAGGGGAAATCTCAGTGAGCATTCCGATTTCAGTTCCAGAGCGATTTGCCCAATGACTCCTTGTTATTTAGTCGTTTTCAGCCAATTTTCTGGATTTTTGAAAATTTCACTTTTTTGTGGAAATATCCACTAAATGAGGGAATAATATGTGTGAGGGTACCCCAGGAGAGTTCCAAATGTGTGTGGGTAGAATATATATCCCACGGGGATAAAATTGAAAAAAGTTGAAAAAATTTTTTTTTTGGACTTAGTCATTTTTCCAGTGTTTATCAGACTTTCAGATAGGGGAAATGTCAGTGAGTGTTCCGATTTCAGTTCCAGAGCGATTCGCCCAATGAGTCCTTGTTATTTAGTCGTTTTCAGCCAATTTTCTGGATTTTTGAAAATTTCACTTTTTTGTGAAAATATCCACTAAATGAGGGAATAAAATGTGTGAGGGTACCCCAGGAGAATTCCAAATGTGTGTGGGAAGAATATATATCCCACGGGGGTAAAATTTAAAAAAGTTGAAAAAAATTTTTTTTTGGACTTAGTGATTTTTCTGGCGTTTATCAGACTTTCAGATAGGGGAAATGTCAGTGAGCATTCCGATTTCAGTTCCAGAGCGATTAGCCCAATGACTCCTTGTTATTTAGTCGTTTTCAGCCAATTTTCTGGATTTTTGAAAATTTCACTTTTTTGTGAAAATATCCACTAAATGAGGGAATAATATGTGTGAGGGTACCCCAGGAGAGTTCCAAATGTGTGTGGGTAGAATATATATCCCACGGGGGTAAAATTGAAAAAAGTAAAAAAAAATTTTTTTTTGGACTTAGTGATTTTTCTGGCGTTTATCTGACTTTCAGTTTGGGGAAATGTCAGTGAGTGTTCCGATTTCAGTTCCAGAGCGATTCACCCAATGACTCCTTGTTATTTAGTCGTTTTCAGCCAATTTTCTGGATTTTTGAAAATTTCACTTTTTTGTGAAAATATCCACTAAATGAGGGAATAATATGTGTGAGGGTACCCCAGGAGAGTACCAAATGTGTGTGGGTAGAATATATATCCCACGGGGGAAAAATTGAAAAAAGTTTAAACATTTTTTTTTTGGACTTAGTCATTTTTCCAGCGTTTATCAGACTTTCAGTTAGGGGAAATTTCAGTGAGCGTTCCGATTTCAGTTCCAGAGCGATTCGCCCAATGAGTCCTTGATATTTAGTAGTTTTCAGCCAATTTTCTGGATTTTTGAAAATTTCACTTTTTTTGTGAAAATATCCACTAAATGAGGGAATAATATGTGTGAGGGTACCCCAGGAGAGTTCCAAATGTGTGTGGGTAGAATATATATCCCACGGGGGTAAAATTGAAAAAAGTTGAAAAAAAAATTTTTTTGGACTTAGTCATTTTTCCAGCGTTTATCAGACTTTCAGTTAGGGGAAATGTCATTGAGCGTTCCGATTTCAGTTCCAGAGCGATTCGCCCAATGAGTCCTTGTTATTTAGTTGTTTTCAGCCAATTTTCTGGATTTTTGAAAATTTCACTTTTTTGTGAAAATATCCACTAAATGAGGGAATAATATGTGTGAGGGTACCTCAGGAGAGTTCCAAATGTGTGTGGGTAGAATATATATCCCACGGGGATAAAATTGAAAAAAGTTAAAAAAACATTTTTTTTGGACTTAGTGATTTTTCTGACGTTTATCAGACTTTCAGATAGGGGAAATGTCAGTGAGCATTCCGATTTCAGTTCCAGAGCGATTCGCCCAATGAGTCGTTGTTATTTAGTCGTTTTCAGCCAATTTTCTGGATTTTTGAAAATTTCACTTTTTTGTGAAAATATCCACTAAATGAGGGAATAATATGTGTGAGGGTACCCCAGGAGAGTTCCAAATGTGTGTGGGTAGAATATATATCCGACGGGGGTAAAATTGAATAAAGTTGAAAAAATTTTTTTTTTGGACTTAGTCATTTTTCCGACGTTTATCAGACTTTCAGATAGGGGAAATCTCAGTGAGCATTCCGATTTCAGTTCCAGAGCGATTTGCCCAATGACTCCTTGTTATTTAGTCGTTTTCAGCCAATTTTCTGGATTTTTGAAAATTTCACTTTTTTGTGGAAATATCCACTAAATGAGGGAATAATATGTGTGAGGGTACCCCAGGAGAGTTCCAAATGTGTGTGGGTAGAATATATATCCCACGGTGATAAAATTGAAAAAAGTTGAAAAAATTTTTTTTTTGGACTTAGTCATTTTTCCAGTGTTTATCAGACTTTCAGATAGGGGAAATGTCAGTGAGTGTTCCGATTTCAGTTCCAGAGCGATTCGCCCAATGAGTCCTTGTTATTTAGTCGTTTTCAGCCAATTTTCTGGATTTTTGAAAATTTCACTTTTTTGTGAAAATATCCACTAAATGAGGGAATAAAATGTGTGAGGGTACCCCAGGAGAATTCCAAATGTGTGTGGGAAGAATATATATCCCACGGGGGTAAAATTTAAAAAAGTTGAAAAAAATTTTTTTTTGGACTTAGTGATTTTTCTGGCGTTTATCAGACTTTCAGATAGGGGAAATGTCAGTGAGCATTCCGATTTCAGTTCCAGAGCGATTAGCCCAATGACTCCTTGTTATTTAGTCGTTTTCAGCCAATTTTCTGGATTTTTGAAAATTTCACTTTTTTGTGAAAATATCCACTAAATGAGGGAATAATATGTGTGAGGGTACCCCAGGAGAGTTCCAAATGTGTGTGGGTAGAATATATATCCCACGGGGGTAAAATTGAAAAAAGTAAAAAAAAATTTTTTTTTGGACTTAGTGATTTTTCTGGCGTTTATCTGACTTTCAGTTTGGGGAAATGTCAGTGAGTGTTCCGATTTCAGTTCCAGAGCGATTCACCCAATGACTCCTTGTTATTTAGTCGTTTTCAGCCAATTTTCTGGATTTTTGAAAATTTCACTTTTTTGTGAAAATATCCACTAAATGAGGGAATAATATGTGTGAGGGTACCCCAGGAGAGTACCAAATGTGTGTGGGTAGAATATATATCCCACGGGGGAAAAATTGAAAAAAGTTTAAACATTTTTTTTTTGGACTTAGTCATTTTTCCAGCGTTTATCAGACTTTCAGTTAGGGGAAATTTCAGTGAGCGTTCCGATTTCAGTTCCAGAGCGATTCGCCCAATGAGTCCTTGATATTTAGTAGTTTTCAGCCAATTTTCTGGATTTTTGAAAATTTCACTTTTTTTGTGAAAATATCCACTAAATGAGGGAATAATATGTGTGAGGGTACCCCAGGAGAGTTCCAAATGTGTGTGGGTAGAATATATATCCCACGGGGGTAAAATTGAAAAAAGTTGAAAAAAAAATTTTTTTGGACTTAGTCATTTTTCCAGCGTTTATCAGACTTTCAGTTAGGGGAAATGTCATTGAGCGTTCCGATTTCAGTTCCAGAGCGATTCGCCCAATGAGTCCTTGTTATTTAGTTGTTTTCAGCCAATTTTCTGGATTTTTGAAAATTTCACTTTTTTGTGAAAATATCCACTAAATGAGGGAATAATATGTGTGAGGGTACCTCAGGAGAGTTCCAAATGTGTGTGGGTAGAATATATATCCCACGGGGATAAAATTGAAAAAAGTTAAAAAAACATTTTTTTTGGACTTAGTGATTTTTCTGACGTTTATCAGACTTTCAGATAGGGGAAATGTCAGTGAGCATTCCGATTTCAGTTCCAGAGCGATTCGCCCAATGAGTCGTTGTTATTTAGTCGTTTTCAGCCAATTTTCTGGATTTTTGAAAATTTCACTTTTTTGTGAAAATATCCACTAAATGAGGGAATAATATGTGTGAGGGTACCCCAGGAGAGTTCCAAATGTGTGTGGGAAGAATATGTATCCCACGGGGGTAAAATTTAAAAAGTTGAAAAAAATTTTTTTTTGGGGAATTAGTCATTTTTCCGACCTTTATCAGACTTTCAGATAGGGGAAATGTCAGTGATCATTCCGATTTCAGTTCCAGAGCGATTCGCCCAATGAGTCCTTGTTATTTAGTCGTTTTCAGTCAATTTTCTGGATTTTTGAAAATTTCACTTTTTTGTGAAAATATCCACTAAATGAGGGAATAATATGTGTGAGGGTACCCCAGGAGAGTTCCAAATGTGTATGGGAAGAATATGTATCCCACGGGGGTAAAATTGAAAAAGTTGAAAAAAATTTTTTTTTGGACTGTCATTTTTCCGGCGTTTATCAGACTTTCAGATAGGGGAAATGTCAGTGAGCATTTCGATTTCAGTTCCAGAGTGATTCTCCCAATGAGTCCTTGTTATTTAGTCGTTTTCAGCCAATTTTCTGGATTTTTGAAAATTTCACTTTTTTGTGAAAATATCCACTAAATGAGGGAATAATGTGTGTGAGGGTACCCCAGGAGAGTTGCAAATGTGTGTGGGTAGAATATATATCACACGGAGGTAAAATTTAAAAAAGTTGAAAAAAATTTTTTTTGGGACTTAGTCATTTATCTGACGTTTATCAGACTTTCAGATAGGGGAAATGTCAGTGAGCATTCCGATTTCAGTTCCAGAGCGATTCGCCCAATGAGTCCTTGTTATTTAGTCGTTTTCAGCCAATTTTCTGGATTTTTGAAAATTTCACTTTTTTGTGAAAATATCCACTAAATGAGGGAATAATATGTGTGAGGGTACCCCAGGAGAGTTCCAAATGTGTGTGTGTAGAATATATATCCCACGGGGGTAAAATTGAAAAAAGTTGAAAAAAAGTTTTTTTTGGACTTAGTCATTTTTCCGGCGTTTATCAGACTTTCAGATAGGGGAAATGTTAGTGAGCATTCCGATTTCAGTTCCAGAGCGATTCTCCCAATGAGTCCTTGATATTTAGTCGTTTTCAGCCAATTTTTTGGATTTTTGAAAATTTCACTTTTTTGTGAAAATATCCACTAAATGAGGGAATAATATGTGTGAGGGTACCCCAGGAGAGTTCCAAATGTGTATGGGAAGAATATGTATCCCACGGGGGTAAAATTGAAAAAGTTGAAAAAAATTTTTTTTTGGACTGTCATTTTTCCGGCGTTTATCAGACTTTCAGATAGGGGAAATGTCAGTGAGCATTTCGATTTCAGTTCCAGAGTGATTCTCCCAATGAGTCCTTGTTATTTAGTCGTTTTCAGCCAATTTTCTGGATTTTTGAAAATTTCACTTTTTTGTGAAAATATCCACTAAATGAGGGAATAATGTGTGTGAGGGTACCCCAGGAGAGTTGCAAATGTGTGTGGGTAGAATATATATCACACGGAGGTAAAATTTAAAAAAGTTGAAAAAAATTTTTTTTGGGACTTAGTCATTTATCTGACGTTTATCAGACTTTCAGATAGGGGAAATGTCAGTGAGCATTCCGATTTCAGTTCCAGAGCGATTCGCCCAATGAGTCCTTGTTATTTAGTCGTTTTCAGCCAATTTTCTGGATTTTTGAAAATTTCACTTTTTTGTGAAAATATCCACTAAATGAGGGAATAATATGTGTGAGGGTACCCCAGGAGAGTTCCAAATGTGTGTGTGTAGAATATATATCCCACGGGGGTAAAATTGAAAAAAGTTGAAAAAAATTTTTTTTTGGACTTAGTCATTTTTCCGGCGTTTATCAGACTTTCAGATAGGGGAAATGTTAGTGAGCATTCCGATTTCAGTTCCAGAGCGATTCTCCCAATGAGTCCTTGATATTTAGTCGTTTTCAGCCAATTTTTTGGATTTTTGAAAATTTCACTTTCTTGTGAAAATATCCACTAAATGAGGGAATAATATGTGTGAGCGTACCCCAGGAGAGTTCCAAATGTGTGTGGGTAGAATATATATCCCACGGGGGTAAAATTGAAAAAAGTTGAAAAAATTTTTTTTTTGGGGAATTAGTCATTTTTCCGACGTTTATCAGACTTTCAGATAGGGGAAATGTCAGTGAGCATTCCGATTTCAGTTCCAGAGCGATTCGCCCAATGAGTCCTTGTTATTTAGTCGTTTTCAGTCAATTTTCTGGATTTTTGAAAATTTCACTTTTTTGTGAAAATATCCACTAAATGAGGGAATAATATGTGTGAGGGTACCCCAGGAGAGTTCCAAATGTGTATGGGAAGAATATGTATCCCACGGGGGTAAAATTGAAAAAGTTGAAAAAAATTTTTTTTTGGACTGTCATTTTTCCGGCGTTTATCAGACTTTCAGATAGGGGAAATGTCAGTGAGCATTTCGATTTCAGTTCCAGAGTGATTCTCCCAATGAGTCCTTGTTATTTAGTCGTTTTCAGCCAATTTTCTGGATTTTTGAAAATTTCACTTTTTTGTGAAAATATCCACTAAATGAGGGAATAATGTGTGTGAGGGTACCCCAGGAGAGTTGCAAATGTGTGTGGGTAGAATATATATCACACGGAGGTAAAATTTAAAAAAGTTGAAAAAAATTTTTTTTGGGACTTAGTCATTTATCTGACGTTTATCAGACTTTCAGATAGGGGAAATGTCAGTGAGCATTCCGATTTCAGTTCCAGAGCGATTCGCCCAATGAGTCCTTGTTATTTAGTCGTTTTCAGCCAATTTTCTGGATTTTTGAAAATTTCACTTTTTTGTGAAAATATCCACTAAATGAGGGAATAATATGTGTGAGGGTACCCCAGGAGAGTTCCAAATGTGTGTGTGTAGAATATATATCCCACGGGGGTAAAATTGAAAAAAGTTGAAAAAAATTTTTTTTTGGACTTAGTCATTTTTCCGGCGTTTATCAGACTTTCAGATAGGGGAAATGTTAGTGAGCATTCCGATTTCAGTTCCAGAGCGATTCTCCCAATGAGTCCTTGATATTTAGTCGTTTTCAGCCAATTTTTTGGATTTTTGAAAATTTCACTTTCTTGTGAAAATATCCACTAAATGAGGGAATAATATGTGTGAGCGTACCCCAGGAGAGTTCCAAATGTGTGTGGGTAGAATATATATCCCACGGGGGTAAAATTGAAAAAAGTTGAAAAAATTTTTTTTTTGGGGAATTAGTCATTTTTCCGACGTTTATCAGACTTTCAGATAGGGGAAATGTCAGTGAGCATTCCGATTTCAGTTCCAGAGCGATTCGCCCAATGAGTCCTTGTTATTTAGTCGTTTTCAGCCAATTTTCTGGATTTTTGAAAATTTCACTTTTTTGTGAAAATATCCACTAAATGAGGGAATAATATGTGTGAGGGTACCCCAGGAGAGTTCCAAATGTGTGTGGGAAGAATATGTATCCCACGGGGGTAAAATTGAAAAAGTTGAAAAAAATTTTTTTTTCGACTGTCATTTTTCCGGCGTTTATCAGACTTTCAGATAGGGGAAATGTCAGTGAGCATTTTGATTTCAGTTCCAGAGTGATTCTCCCAATGAGTCCTTCTTATTTAGTCGTTTTCAGCCAATTTTCTGGATTTTTGAAAATTTCACTTTTTTGTGAAAATATCCACTAAATGAGGGAATAATATGTGTGAGGGTAACCCAGGAGAGTTCCAAATGTGTGTGGGTAGAATATATATCCCACGGGCGGTAAAATTGAAAAAGTAAAAAAAAAAATTTTTTTGGACTTAGTGATTTTTCTGACGTTTATCAGACTTTCAGATAGGGGAAATGTCAGTGAGCATTCCGATTTCAGTTCCAGAGCGATTCGCCCAATGAGTCCTCGTTATTTAGTCGTTTTCAGCCAATTTTTTGGATTTTTGAAAATTTCACTTTTTTGTGAAAATATCCACTAAATGAGGGAATAATATGTGTGAGGGTACCTCAGGAGAGTTGCAAATGTGTGTGGGTAGAATATATATCCCACGGGGTAAAATTGAAAAAAGTAAAAAAAAAATTTTTTTTGGACTTAGTCATTTTTCTGGCGTTTATCAGACTTTCAGATAGGGGAAATATCAGTGAGCATTCCGATTTCAGTTCCAGAACGATTCGCCCAATGACTCCTTGTTATTTAGTCGTTTTCAGCCAATTTTCTGGATTTTTGAAAATTTCACTTTTTTGTGAAAATATCCACTAAATGAGGGAATAATATGTGTGAGGGTACCCCAGGAGAGTTCCAAATGTGTGTGGGTAGAATATATATCCCACGGGGGTAAAATTGAAAAAAGTTGAAAAAAATTTTTTTTTGGACTTAGTCATTTTTCTGACGTTTATCAGACTTTCAGATAGGGGAAATGTCAGTGAGCATTCCGATTTCAGTTCCAGAGCGATTCGCCCAATGAGTCCTTGTTATTTAGTCGTTTTCAGCCGATTTTCTGGATTTTTGAAAATTTCACTTTTTTGTGAAAATATCCACTAAATGAGGGAATAATATGTGTGAGGGTACCCCAGGAGAGTTCCAAATGTGTGTGGGAAGAATATATATCCCACGGGGGTAAAATTGAAAAAAGTTTAAAAATTTTTTTTTTTGGACTAAGTCATTTTTCCGACGTTTATCAGACTTTCAGATAGGGGAAATGTCAGTGAGCATTCCGATTTCAGTTCCAGAGCGATTCGCCCAATGAGTCCTTGTTATTTAGTCATTTTCAGCCAATTTTCTGGATTTTTGAAAATTTCACTTTTTTCTGAAAATATCCACTAAATGAGGGAATAATATGTGTGAGGGTACCCCAGGAGAGTTCCAAATGTGTGTGGGTAGAATATATATCCCACGGGGGTAAAATTGAAAAAAGTTGAAAACATTTTTTTTTTGGACTTAGTGATTTTTCTGGCGTTTATCAGACTTTCAGTTAGGGGAAATGTCAGTGAGCATTCCGATTTCAGTTCCAGAGTGATTCGCCCAATGACTCCTTGTTATTTAGTCGTTTTCAGCCAATTTTCTGGATTTTTGAAAATTTCACTTTTTTGTGAAAATATCCACTAAATGAGGGAATAATATGCGTGAGGGTACCCCAGGAGAGTTCCAAATGTGTGTGGGAAGAATATATATCCCACGGGGGTAAAATTGAAAAAAGTTGAAAAAAAATTTTTTTTGGACTTAGTCATTTTTCTGTCGTTTATCAGACTTTCAGATAGGGGAAATGTCAGTGAGCATTCCGATTTCAGTTCCAGAGCGATTCGCCCAATGACTCCTTGTTATTTAGTCGTTTTCAGCCAATTTTCTGGATTTTTGAAAATTTCACTTTTTTGTGAAAATATCCACTAAATGAGGGAATAATATGTGTGAGGGTACCTCAGGAGAGTTGCAAATGTGTGTGGGTAGAATATATATCCCACGGGGTAAAATTGAAAAAAGTAAAAAAAAAATTTTTTTTTGACTTAGTCATTTTTCTGGCGTTTATCAGACTTTCAGATAGGGGAAATATCAGTGAGCATTCCGATTTCAGTTCCAGAACGATTCGCCCAATGACTCCTTGTTATTTAGTCGTTTTCAGCCAATTTTCTGGATTTTTGAAAATTTCACTTTTTTGTGAAAATATCCACTAAATGAGGGAATAATATGTGTGAGGGTACCCCAGGAGAGTTCCAAATGTGTGTGGGTAGAATATATATCCCACGGGGGTAAAATTGAAAAAAGTTGAAAAAAATTTTTTTTTGGACTTAGTCATTTTTCTGACGTTTATCAGACTTTCAGATAGGGGAAATGTCAGTGAGCATTCCGATTTCAGTTCCAGAGCGATTCGCCCAATGAGTCCTTGTTATTTAGTCGTTTTCAGCCGATTTTCTGGATTTTTGAAAATTTCACTTTTTTGTGAAAATATCCACTAAATGAGGGAATAATATGTGTGAGGGTACCCCAGGAGAGTTCCAAATGTGTGTGGGAAGAATATATATCCCACGGGGGTAAAATTGAAAAAAGTTTAAAAATTTTTTTTTTTGGACTAAGTCATTTTTCCGACGTTTATCAGACTTTCAGATAGGGGAAATGTCAGTGAGCATTCCGATTTCAGTTCCAGAGCGATTCGCCCAATGAGTCCTTGTTATTTAGTCATTTTCAGCCAATTTTCTGGATTTTTGAAAATTTCACTTTTTTCTGAAAATATCCACTAAATGAGGGAATAATATGTGTGAGGGTACCCCAGGAGAGTTCCAAATGTGTGTGGGTAGAATATATATCCCACGGGGGTAAAATTGAAAAAAGTTGAAAACATTTTTTTTTTGGACTTAGTGATTTTTCTGGCGTTTATCAGACTTTCAGATAGGGGAAATGTCAGTGAGCATTCCGATTTCAGTTCCAGAGTGATTCGCCCAATGACTCCTTGTTATTTAGTCGTTTTCAGCCAATTTTCTGGATTTTTGAAAATTTCACTTTTTTGTGAAAATATCCACTAAATGAGGGAATAATATGCGTGAGGGTACCCCAGGAGAGTTCCAAATGTGTGTGGGAAGAATATATATCCCACGGGGGTAAAATTGAAAAAAGTTGAAAAAAAATTTTTTTTGGACTTAGTCATTTTTCTGTCGTTTATCAGACTTTCAGATAGGGGAAATGTCAGTGAGCATTCCGATTTCAGTTCCAGAGCGATTCGCCCAATGACTCCTTGTTATTTAGTCGTTTTCAGCCAATTTTCTGGATTTTTGAAAATTTCACTTTTTTGTGAAAATATCCACTAAATGAGGGAATAATATGTGTGAGGGTACCCCAGGAGAGTTCCAAATGTGTGTGGGTAGAATATATATCCGACGGGGGTAAAATTGAATAAAGTTGAAAAAAAATTTTTTTTGGACTTAGTCATTTTTCCGACGTTTATCAGACTTTCAGATAGGGGAAATCTCAGTGAGCATTCCGATTTCAGTTCCAGAGCGATTTGCCCAATGACTCCTTGTTATTTAGTCGTTTTCAGCCAATTTTCTGGATTTTTGAAAATTTCACTTTTTTTTGTGAAAATATCCACTAAATGAGGGAATAATATGTGTGAGGGTACCCCAGGAGAGTTCCAAATGTGTGTGGGAAGAATATATATCCCACGGGGGTAAAATTGAAAAAAGTTGAAAAAATTTTTTTTTTGGACTTAGTCATTTTTCCGACGTTTATCAAACTTTCAGATAGGGGAAATGTCAGTGAGCATTCCGATTTCAGTTCCAGAGCGATTCGCCCAATGAGTCCTTGTTATTTAGTCGTTTTCAGCCAATTTTCTGGATTTTTGAAAATTTCACTTTTTTGTGAAAATATCCACTAAATGAGGGAACAATATGTGTGAGGGTACCCCAGGAGAGTTCCAAATGTGTGTGGGTAGAATATATATCCCACGGGGGAAAAAGTGAAAAAAGTTGAAAACATTTTTTTTTTGGACTTAGTCATTTTTCCAGCGTTTATCAGACTTTCAGTTAGGGAAATTTCAGTGAGCGTTCCGATTTCAGTTCCAGAGCGATTCGCCCAATGAGTCCTTGATATTTAGTAGTTTTCAGCCAATTTTATGGATTTTGAAAATTTCACTTTTTTTGTGAAAATATCCACTAAATGAGGGAATAATATGTGTGAGGGTACCCCAGGAGAGTTCCAAATGTGTGTGGGTAGAATATATATCCCACGGGGGTAAAATTGAAAAAAGTTGAAAAAAATTTTTTTTTGGACTTAGTCATTTTTCCGACGTTTATCAGACTTTCAGATAGGGGAAATGTCAGTGAGCATTCCGATTTCAGTTCCAGAGCGATTCGCCCAATGAGTCCTTGTTATTTAGTCGTTTTCAGCCAATTTTCTGGATTTTTGAAAATTTCACTTTTCTGTGAAAATATCCACTAAATGAGGGAATAATATGTGTGAGGGTACCCCAGGAGAGTTCCAAATGTGTGTGGGAAGAATATATATCCCACGGGGGTAAAATTGAAAAAAGTTGAAAAAAATTTTTTTTTGGACTTCGTCATTTTTCCGACGTTTATCAGACTTTCAGATAGGGGAAATGTCAGTGAGCATTCCGATTTCAGTTCCAGAGTGATTCGCCCAATGAGTCCTTGTTATTTAGTCGTTTTCAGCCAATTTTCTGGATTTTTGAAAATTTCACTTTTTTGTGAAAATATCCACTAAATGAGGGAATAATATGTGTGAGGGTACCTCAGGAGAGTTGCAAATGTGTGTGGGTAGAATATATATCCCACGGGGTAAAATTGAAAAAAGTAAAAAAAAAATTTTTTTTTGACTTAGTCATTTTTCTGGCGTTTATCAGACTTTCAGATAGGGGAAATATCAGTGAGCATTCCGATTTCAGTTCCAGAACGATTCGCCCAATGACTCCTTGTTATTTAGTCGTTTTCAGCCAATTTTCTGGATTTTTGAAAATTTCACTTTTTTGTGAAAATATCCACTAAATGAGGGAATAATATGTGTGAGGGTACCCCAGGAGAGTTCCAAATGTGTGTGGGTAGAATATATATCCCACGGGGGTAAAATTGAAAAAAGTTGAAAAAAATTTTTTTTTGGACTTAGTCATTTTTCTGACGTTTATCAGACTTTCAGATAGGGGAAATGTCAGTGAGCATTCCGATTTCAGTTCCAGAGCGATTCGCCCAATGAGTCCTTGTTATTTAGTCGTTTTCAGCCGATTTTCTGGATTTTTGAAAATTTCACTTTTTTGTGAAAATATCCACTAAATGAGGGAACAATATGTGTGAGGGTACCCCAGGAGAGTTCCAAATGTGTGTGGGTAGAATATATATCCCACGGGGGAAAAAGTGAAAAAAGTTGAAAACATTTTTTTTTTGGACTTAGTCATTTTTCCAGCGTTTATCAGACTTTCAGTTAGGGAAATTTCAGTGAGCGTTCCGATTTCAGTTCCAGAGCGATTCGCCCAATGAGTCCTTGATATTTAGTAGTTTTCAGCCAATTTTATGGATTTTGAAAATTTCACTTTTTTTGTGAAAATATCCACTAAATGAGGGAATAATATGTGTGAGGGTACCCCAGGAGAGTTCCAAATGTGTGTGGGTAGAATATATATCCCACGGGGGTAAAATTGAAAAAAGTTGAAAAAAATTTTTTTTTGGACTTAGTCATTTTTCCGACGTTTATCAGACTTTCAGATAGGGGAAATGTCAGTGAGCATTCCGATTTCAGTTCCAGAGCGATTCGCCCAATGAGTCCTTGTTATTTAGTCGTTTTCAGCCAATTTTCTGGATTTTTGAAAATTTCACTTTTCTGTGAAAATATCCACTAAATGAGGGAATAATATGTGTGAGGGTACCCCAGGAGAGTTCCAAATGTGTGTGGGAAGAATATATATCCCACGGGGGTAAAATTGAAAAAAGTTGAAAAAAATTTTTTTTTGGACTTCGTCATTTTTCCGACGTTTATCAGACTTTCAGATAGGGGAAATGTCAGTGAGCATTCCGATTTCAGTTCCAGAGTGATTCGCCCAATGAGTCCTTGTTATTTAGTCGTTTTCAGCCAATTTTCTGGATTTTTGAAAATTTCACTTTTTTGTGAAAATATCCACTAAATGAGGGAATAATATGTGTGAGGGTACCCCAGGAGAGTTCCAAATGTGTGTGGGTAGAATATATATCCCACGGGGGTAAAATTGAATAAAGTTGAAAAAAAATTTTTTTTGGACTTCGTCATTTTTCCGACGTTTATCAGACTTTCAGATAGGGGAAATGTCAGTGAGCATTCCGATTTCAGTTCCAGAGCGATTCGCCCAATGAGTCCTTGTTATTTAGTCGTTTTCAGCCAATTTTCTGGATTTTTGAAAATTTCACTTTTTTGTGAAAATATCCACTAAATGAGGGAATAATATGTGTGAGGGTACCCCAGGAGAGTTCCAAATGTGTGTGGGTAGAATATATATCCAACGGGGGTAAAATTGAATAAAGTTGAAAAAAAATTTTTTTTGGACTTAGTCATTTTTCCGACGTTTATCAGACTTTCAGATAGGGGAAATCTCAGTGAGCATTCCGATTTCAGTTCCAGAGCGATTTGCCCAATGACTCCTTGTTATTTAGTCGTTTTCAGCCAATTTTCTGGATTTTTGAAAATTTCACTTTTTTGTGAAAATATCCACTAAATGAGGGAATAATATGTGTGAGGGTACCCCAGGAGAGTTCCAAATGTGTGTGGGAAGAATATATATCCCACGGGGGTAAAATTGAAAAAAGTTGAAAAAATTTTTTTTTTGGACTTAGTCATTTTTCCGACGTTTATCAAACTTTCAGATAGGGGAAATGTCAGTGAGCATTCCGATTTCAGTTCCAGAGCGATTCGCCCAATGAGTCCTTGTTATTTAGTCGTTTTCAGCCAATTTTCTGGATTTTTGAAAATTTCACTTTTTTGTGAAAATATCCACTAAATGAGGGAACAATATGTGTGAGGGTACCCCAGGAGAGTTCCAAATGTGTGTGGGTAGAATATATATCCCACGGGGGAAAAAGTGAAAAAAGTTGAAAACATTTTTTTTTTGGACTTAGTCATTTTTCCAGCGTTTATCAGACTTTCAGTTAGGGAAATTTCAGTGAGCGTTCCGATTTCAGTTCCAGAGCGATTCGCCCAATGAGTCCTTGATATTTAGTAGTTTTCAGCCAATTTTATGGATTTTGAAAATTTCACTTTTTTTGTGAAAATATCCACTAAATGAGGGAATAATATGTGTGAGGGTACCCCAGGAGAGTTCCAAATGTGTGTGGGTAGAATATATATCCCACGGGGGTAAAATTGAAAAAAGTCGAAAAAAATTTTTTTTTGGACTTAGTCATTTTTCCGACGTTTATCAGACTTTCAGATAGGGGAAATGTCAGTGAGCATTCCGATTTCAGTTCCAGAGCGATTCGCCCAATGAGTCCTTGTTATTTAGTCGTTTTCAGCCAATTTTCTGGATTTTTGAAAATTTCACTTTTCTGTGAAAATATCCACTAAATGAGGGAATAATATGTGTGAGGGTACCCCAGGAGAGTTCCAAATGTGTGTGGGAAGAATATATATCCCACGGGGGTAAAATTGAAAAAAGTTGAAAAAAATTTTTTTTTGGACTTCGTCATTTTTCCGACGTTTATCAGACTTTCAGATAGGGGAAATGTCAGTGAGCATTCCGATTTCAGTTCCAGAGTGATTCGCCCAATGAGTCCTTGTTATTTAGTCGTTTTCAGCCAATTTTCTGGATTTTTGAAAATTTCACTTTTTTGTGAAAATATCCACTAAATGAGGGAATAATATGTGTGAGGGTACCCCAGGAGAGTTCCAAATGTGTGTGGGTAGAATATATATCCCACGGGGGTAAAATTGAATAAAGTTGAAAAAAAATTTTTTTTGGACTTCGTCATTTTTCCGACGTTTATCAGACTTTCAGATAGGGGAAATGTCAGTGAGCATTCCGATTTCAGTTCCAGAGCGATTCGCCCAATGAGTCCTTGTTATTTAGTCGTTTTCAGCCAATTTTCTGGATTTTTGAAAATTTCACTTTTTTGTGAAAATATCCACTAAATGAGGGAATAATATGTGTGAGGGTACCCCAGGAGAGTTCCAAATGTGTGTGGGTAGAATATATATCCAACGGGGGTAAAATTGAATAAAGTTGAAAAAAAATTTTTTTTGGACTTAGTCATTTTTCCGACGTTTATCAGACTTTCAGATAGGGGAAATCTCAGTGAGCATTCCGATTTCAGTTCCAGAGCGATTTGCCCAATGACTCCTTGTTATTTAGTCGTTTTCAGCCAATTTTCTGGATTTTTGAAAATTTCACTTTTTTGTGAAAATATCCACTAAATGAGGGAATAATATGTGTGAGGGTACCCCAGGAGAGTTCCAAATGTGTGTGGGAAGAATATATATCCCACGGGGGTAAAATTGAAAAAAGTTGAAAAAATTTTTTTTTTGGACTTAGTCATTTTTCCGACGTTTATCAAACTTTCAGATAGGGGAAATGTCAGTGAGCATTCCGATTTCAGTTCCAGAGCGATTCGCCCAATGAGTCCTTGTTATTTAGTCGTTTTCAGCCAATTTTCTGGATTTTTGAAAATTTCACTTTTTTGTGAAAATATCCACTAAATGAGGGAACAATATGTGTGAGGGTACCCCAGGAGAGTTCCAAATGTGTGTGGGTAGAATATATATCCCACGGGGGAAAAAGTGAAAAAAGTTGAAAACATTTTTTTTTTGGACTTAGTCATTTTTCCAGCGTTTATCAGACTTTCAGTTAGGGAAATTTCAGTGAGCGTTCCGATTTCAGTTCCAGAGCGATTCGCCCAATGAGTCCTTGATATTTAGTAGTTTTCAGCCAATTTTCTGGATTTTGAAAATTTCACTTTTTTTGTGAAAATATCCACTAAATGAGGGAATAATATGTGTGAGGGTACCCCAGGAGAGTTCCAAATGTGTGTGGGTAGAATATATATCCCACGGGGGTAAAATTGAAAAAAGTTGAAAAAAATTTTTTTTTGGACTTAGTCATTTTTCCGACGTTTATCAGACTTTCAGATAGGGGAAATGTCAGTGAGCATTCCGATTTCAGTTCCAGAGTGATTCGCCCAATGAGTCCTTGTTATTTAGTCGTTTTCAGCCAATTTTCTGGATTTTTGAAAATTTCACTTTTTTGTGAAAATATCCACTAAATGAGGGAATAATATGTGTGAGGGTACCCCAGGAGAGTTCCAAATGTGTGTGGGTAGAATATATATCCCACGGGGGTAAAATTGAATAAAGTTGAAAAAAAATTTTTTTTGGACTTCGTCATTTTTCCGACGTTTATCAGACTTTCAGATAGGGGAAATGTCAGTGAGCATTCCGATTTCAGTTCCAGAGCGATTCGCCCAATGAGTCCTTGTTATTTAGTCGTTTTCAGCCAATTTTCTGGATTTTTGAAAATTTCACTTTTTTGTGAAAATATCCACTAAATGAGGGAATAATATGTGTGAGGGTACCCCAGGAGAGTTCCAAATGTGTGTGGGTAGAATATATATCCAACGGGGGTAAAATTGAATAAAGTTGAAAAAAAATTTTTTTTGGACTTAGTCATTTTTCCGACGTTTATCAGACTTTCAGATAGGGGAAATCTCAGTGAGCATTCCGATTTCAGTTCCAGAGCGATTTGCCCAATGACTCCTTGTTATTTAGTCGTTTTCAGCCAATTTTCTGGATTTTTGAAAATTTCACTTTTTTGTGAAAATATCCACTAAATGAGGGAATAATATGTGTGAGGGTACCCCAGGAGAGTTCCAAATGTGTGTGGGAAGAATATATATCCCACGGGGGTAAAATTGAAAAAAGTTGAAAAAATTTTTTTTTTGGACTTAGTCATTTTTCCGACGTTTATCAAACTTTCAGATAGGGGAAATGTCAGTGAGCATTCCGATTTCAGTTCCAGAGCGATTCGCCCAATGAGTCCTTGTTATTTAGTCGTTTTCAGCCAATTTTCTGGATTTTTGAAAATTTCACTTTTTTGTGAAAATATCCACTAAATGAGGGAACAATATGTGTGAGGGTACCCCAGGAGAGTTCCAAATGTGTGTGGGTAGAATATATATCCCACGGGGGAAAAAGTGAAAAAAGTTGAAAACATTTTTTTTTTGGACTTAGTCATTTTTCCAGCGTTTATCAGACTTTCAGTTAGGGAAATTTCAGTGAGCGTTCCGATTTCAGTTCCAGAGCGATTCGCCCAATGAGTCCTTGATATTTAGTAGTTTTCAGCCAATTTTATGGATTTTGAAAATTTCACTTTTTTTGTGAAAATATCCACTAAATGAGGGAATAATATGTGTGAGGGTACCCCAGGAGAGTTCCAAATGTGTGTGGGTAGAATATATATCCCACGGGGGTAAAATTGAAAAAAGTTGAAAAAAATTTTTTTTTGGACTTAGTCATTTTTCCGACGTTTATCAGACTTTCAGATAGGGGAAATGTCAGTGAGCATTCCGATTTCAGTTCCAGAGCGATTCGCCCAATGAGTCCTTGTTATTTAGTCGTTTTCAGCCAATTTTCTGGATTTTTGAAAATTTCACTTTTCTGTGAAAATATCCACTAAATGAGGGAATAATATGTGTGAGGGTACCCCAGGAGAGTTCCAAATGTGTGTGGGAAGAATATATATCCCACGGGGGTAAAATTGAAAAAAGTTGAAAAAAATTTTTTTTTGGACTTCGTCATTTTTCCGACGTTTATCAGACTTTCAGATAGGGGAAATGTCAGTGAGCATTCCGATTTCAGTTCCAGAGTGATTCGCCCAATGAGTCCTTGTTATTTAGTCGTTTTCAGCCAATTTTCTGGATTTTTGAAAATTTCACTTTTTTGTGAAAATATCCACTAAATGAGGGAATAATATGTGTGAGGGTACCCCAGGAGAGTTCCAAATGTGTGTGGGTAGAATATATATCCCACGGGGGTAAAATTGAATAAAGTTGAAAAAAAATTTTTTTTGGACTTCGTCATTTTTCCGACGTTTATCAGACTTTCAGATAGGGGAAATGTCAGTGAGCATTCCGATTTCAGTTCCAGAGCGATTCGCCCAATGAGTCCTTGTTATTTAGTCGTTTTCAGCCAATTTTCTGGATTTTTGAAAATTTCACTTTTTTGTGAAAATATCCACTAAATGAGGGAATAATATGTGTGAGGGTACCCCAGGAGAGTTCCAAATGTGTGTGGGTAGAATATATATCCAACGGGGGTAAAATTGAATAAAGTTGAAAAAAAATTTTTTTTGGACTTAGTCATTTTTCCGACGTTTATCAGACTTTCAGATAGGGGAAATCTCAGTGAGCATTCCGATTTCAGTTCCAGAGCGATTTGCCCAATGACTCCTTGTTATTTAGTCGTTTTCAGCCAATTTTCTGGATTTTTGAAAATTTCACTTTTTTGTGAAAATATCCACTAAATGAGGGAATAATATGTGTGAGGGTACCCCAGGAGAGTTCCAAATGTGTGTGGGAAGAATATATATCCCACGGGGGTAAAATTGAAAAAAGTTGAAAAAATTTTTTTTTTGGACTTAGTCATTTTTCCGACGTTTATCAAACTTTCAGATAGGGGAAATGTCAGTGAGCATTCCGATTTCAGTTCCAGAGCGATTCGCCCAATGAGTCCTTGTTATTTAGTCGTTTTCAGCCAATTTTCTGGATTTTTGAAAATTTCACTTTTTTGTGAAAATATCCACTAAATGAGGGAACAATATGTGTGAGGGTACCCCAGGAGAGTTCCAAATGTGTGTGGGTAGAATATATATCCCACGGGGGAAAAAGTGAAAAAAGTTGAAAACATTTTTTTTTTGGACTTAGTCATTTTTCCAGCGTTTATCAGACTTTCAGTTAGGGAAATTTCAGTGAGCGTTCCGATTTCAG
Source organism: Phyllobates terribilis (assembly GCF_046119375.1). Classification (NCBI taxonomy): domain Eukaryota; kingdom Metazoa; phylum Chordata; class Amphibia; order Anura; family Dendrobatidae; genus Phyllobates; species Phyllobates terribilis. The sequence goes on along the minus strand of NW_027362775.1, from coordinate 12,890,598 downwards.
TTCCAGAGCGATTCGCCCAATGAGTCCTTGATATTTAGTAGTTTTCAGCCAATTTTCTGGATTTTGAAAATTTCACTTTTTTTGTGAAAATATCCACTAAATGAGGGAATAATATGTGTGAGGGTACCCCAGGAGAGTTCCAAATGTGTGTGGGTAGAATATATATCCCACGGGGGTAAAATTGAAAAAAGTTGAAAAAAATTTTTTTTTGGACTTAGTCATTTTTCCGACGTTTATCAGACTTTCAGATAGGGGAAATGTCAGTGAGCATTCCGATTTCAGTTCCAGAGCGATTCGCCCAATGAGTCCTTGTTATTTAGTCGTTTTCAGCCAATTTTCTGGATTTTTGAAAATTTCACTTTTCTGTGAAAATATCCACTAAATGAGGGAATAATATGTGTGAGGGTACCCCAGGAGAGTTCCAAATGTGTGTGGGTAGAATATATATCCCACGGGGGTAAAATTGAATAAAGTTGAAAAAAAATTTTTTTTGGACTTCGTCATTTTTCCGACGTTTATCAGACTTTCAGATAGGGGAAATGTCAGTGAGCATTCCGATTTCAGTTCCAGAGCGATTCGCCCAATGATTCCTTGTTATTTAGTCGTTTTCAGCCAATTTTCTGGATTTTTGAAAATTTCACTTTTTTGTGAAAATATCCACTAAATGAGGGAATAATATGTGTGAGGGTACCCCAGGAGAGTTCCAAATGTGTGTGGGTAGAATATATATCCGACGGGGGTAAAATTGAATAAAGTTGAAAAAAAATTTTTTTTGGACTTAGTCATTTTTCCGACGTTTATCAGACTTTCAGATAGGGGAAATCTCAGTGAGCATTCCGATTTCAGTTCCAGAGCGATTTGCCCAATGACTCCTTGTTATTTAGTCGTTTTCAGCCAATTTTCTGGATTTTTGAAAATTTCACTTTTTTGTGAAAATATCCACTAAATGAGGGAATAATATGTGTGAGGGTACCCCAGGAGAGTTCCAAATGTGTGTGGGAAGAATATATATCCCACGGGGGTAAAATTGAAAAAAGTTGAAAAAATTTTTTTTTTGGACTTAGTCATTTTTCCGACGTTTATCAAACTTTCAGATAGGGGAAATGTCAGTGAGCATTCCGATTTCAGTTCCAGAGCGATTCGCCCAATGAGTCCTTGTTATTTAGTCGTTTTCAGCCAATTTTCTGGATTTTTGAAAATTTCACTTTTTTGTGAAAATATCCACTAAATGAGGGAATAATATGTGTGAGGGTACCCCAGGAGAGTTCCAAATGTGTGTGGGTAGAATATATATCCCACGGGGGAAAAAGTGAAAAAAGTTGAAAACATTTTTTTTTTGGACTTAGTCATTTTTCCAGCGTTTATCAGACTTTCAGTTAGGGAAATTTCAGTGAGCGTTCCGATTTCAGTTCCAGAGCGATTCGCCCAATGAGTCCTTGATATTTAGTAGTTTTCAGCCAATTTTCTGGATTTTGAAAATTTCACTTTTTTTGTGAAAATATCCACTAAATGAGGGAATAATATGTGTGAGGGTACCCCAGGAGAGTTCCAAATGTGTGTGGGTAGAATATATATCCCACGGGGGTAAAATTGAAAAAAGTTGAAAAAAATTTTTTTTTGGACTTAGTCATTTTTCCGACGTTTATCAGACTTTCAGATAGGGGAAATGTCAGTGAGCATTCCGATTTCAGTTCCAGAGCGATTCGCCCAATGAGTCCTTGTTATTTAGTCGTTTTCAGCCAATTTTCTGGATTTTTGAAAATTTCACTTTTCTGTGAAAATATCCACTAAATGAGGGAATAATATGTGTGAGGGTACCCCAGGAGAGTTCCAAATGTGTGTGGGAAGAATATATATCCCACGGGGGTAAAATTGAAAAAAGTTGAAAAAAATTTTTTTTTGGACTTCGTCATTTTTCCGACGTTTATCAGACTTTCAGATAGGGGAAATGTCAGTGAGCATTCCGATTTCAGTTCCAGAGCGATTCGCCCAATGAGTCCTTGTTATTTAGTCGTTTTCAGCCAATTTTCTGGATTTTTGAAAATTTCACTTTTTTGTGAAAATATCCACTAAATGAGGGAATAATATGTGTGAGGGTACCCCAGGAGAGTTCCAAATGTGTGTGGGTAGAATATATATCCAACGGGGGTAAAATTGAATAAAGTTGAAAAAAAATTTTTTTTGGACTTAGTCATTTTTCCGACGTTTATCAGACTTTCAGATAGGGGAAATCTCAGTGAGCATTCCGATTTCAGTTCCAGAGCGATTTGCCCAATGACTCCTTGTTATTTAGTCGTTTTCAGCCAATTTTCTGGATTTTTGAAAATTTCACTTTTTTGTGAAAATATCCACTAAATGAGGGAATAATATGTGTGAGGGTACCCCAGGAGAGTTCCAAATGTGTGTGGGAAGAATATATATCCCACGGGGGTAAAATTGAAAAAAGTTGAAAAAATTTTTTTTTTGGACTTAGTCATTTTTCCGACGTTTATCAAACTTTCAGATAGGGGAAATGTCAGTGAGCATTCCGATTTCAGTTCCAGAGCGATTCGCCCAATGAGTCCTTGTTATTTAGTCGTTTTCAGCCAATTTTCTGGATTTTTGAAAATTTCACTTTTTTGTGAAAATATCCACTAAATGAGGGAACAATATGTGTGAGGGTACCCCAGGAGAGTTCCAAATGTGTGTGGGTAGAATATATATCCCACGGGGGAAAAAGTGAAAAAAGTTGAAAACATTTTTTTTTTGGACTTAGTCATTTTTCCAGCGTTTATCAGACTTTCAGTTAGGGAAATTTCAGTGAGCGTTCCGATTTCAGTTCCAGAGCGATTCGCCCAATGAGTCCTTGATATTTAGTAGTTTTCAGCCAATTTTCTGGATTTTGAAAATTTCACTTTTTTTGTGAAAATATCCACTAAATGAGGGAATAATATGTGTGAGGGTACCCCAGGAGAGTTCCAAATGTGTGTGGGTAGAATATATATCCCACGGGGGTAAAATTGAAAAAAGTTGAAAAAAATTTTTTTTTGGACTTAGTCATTTTTCCGACGTTTATCAGACTTTCAGATAGGGGAAATGTCAGTGAGCATTCCGATTTCAGTTCCAGAGCGATTCGCCCAATGAGTCCTTGTTATTTAGTCGTTTTCAGCCAATTTTCTGGATTTTTGAAAATTTCACTTTTCTGTGAAAATATCCACTAAATGAGGGAATAATATGTGTGAGGGTACCCCAGGAGAGTTCCAAATGTGTGTGGGTAGAATATATATCCCACGGGGGTAAAATTGAATAAAGTTGAAAAAAAATTTTTTTTGGACTTCGTCATTTTTCCGACGTTTATCAGACTTTCAGATAGGGGAAATGTCAGTGAGCATTCCGATTTCAGTTCCAGAGCGATTCGCCCAATGATTCCTTGTTATTTAGTCGTTTTCAGCCAATTTTCTGGATTTTTGAAAATTTCACTTTTTTGTGAAAATATCCACTAAATGAGGGAATAATATGTGTGAGGGTACCCCAGGAGAGTTCCAAATGTGTGTGGGTAGAATATATATCCGACGGGGGTAAAATTGAATAAAGTTGAAAAAAAATTTTTTTTGGACTTAGTCATTTTTCCGACGTTTATCAGACTTTCAGATAGGGGAAATCTCAGTGAGCATTCCGATTTCAGTTCCAGAGCGATTTGCCCAATGACTCCTTGTTATTTAGTCGTTTTCAGCCAATTTTCTGGATTTTTGAAAATTTCACTTTTTTGTGAAAATATCCACTAAATGAGGGAATAATATGTGTGAGGGTACCCCAGGAGAGTTCCAAATGTGTGTGGGAAGAATATATATCCCACGGGGGTAAAATTGAAAAAAGTTGAAAAAATTTTTTTTTTGGACTTAGTCATTTTTCCGACGTTTATCAAACTTTCAGATAGGGGAAATGTCAGTGAGCATTCCGATTTCAGTTCCAGAGCGATTCGCCCAATGAGTCCTTGTTATTTAGTCGTTTTCAGCCAATTTTCTGGATTTTTGAAAATTTCACTTTTTTGTGAAAATATCCACTAAATGAGGGAATAATATGTGTGAGGGTACCCCAGGAGAGTTCCAAATGTGTGTGGGTAGAATATATATCCCACGGGGGAAAAAGTGAAAAAAGTTGAAAACATTTTTTTTTTGGACTTAGTCATTTTTCCAGCGTTTATCAGACTTTCAGTTAGGGAAATTTCAGTGAGCGTTCCGATTTCAGTTCCAGAGCGATTCGCCCAATGAGTCCTTGATATTTAGTAGTTTTCAGCCAATTTTCTGGATTTTGAAAATTTCACTTTTTTTGTGAAAATATCCACTAAATGAGGGAATAATATGTGTGAGGGTACCCCAGGAGAGTTCCAAATGTGTGTGGGTAGAATATATATCCCACGGGGGTAAAATTGAAAAAAGTTGAAAAAAATTTTTTTTTGGACTTAGTCATTTTTCCGACGTTTATCAGACTTTCAGATAGGGGAAATGTCAGTGAGCATTCCGATTTCAGTTCCAGAGCGATTCGCCCAATGAGTCCTTGTTATTTAGTCGTTTTCAGCCAATTTTCTGGATTTTTGAAAATTTCACTTTTCTGTGAAAATATCCACTAAATGAGGGAATAATATGTGTGAGGGTACCCCAGGAGAGTTCCAAATGTGTGTGGGAAGAATATATATCCCACGGGGGTAAAATTGAAAAAAGTTGAAAAAAATTTTTTTTTGGACTTCGTCATTTTTCCGACGTTTATCAGACTTTCAGATAGGGGAAATGTCAGTGAGCATTCCGATTTCAGTTCCAGAGCGATTCGCCCAATGAGTCCTTGTTATTTAGTCGTTTTCAGCCAATTTTCTGGATTTTTGAAAATTTCACTTTTTTGTGAAAATATCCACTAAATGAGGGAATAATATGTGTGAGGGTACCCCAGGAGAGTTCCAAATGTGTGTGGGTAGAATATATATCCCACGGGGGTAAAATTGAATAAAGTTGAAAAAAAATTTTTTTTGGACTTCGGCATTTTTCCGACGTTTATCAGACTTTCAGATAGGGGAAATGTCAGTGAGCATTCCGATTTCAGTTCCAGAGCGATTCGCCCAATGAGTCCTTGATATTTAGTAGTTTTCAGCCAATTTTCTGGATTTTTAAAATTTCACTTTTTTTGTGAAAATATCCACTAAATGAGGGAATAATATGTGTGAGGGTACCCCAGGAGAGTTCCAAATGTGTGTGGGTAGAATATATATCCCACGGGGGTAAAATTGAAAAAAGTTGAAAAAAATTTTTTTTTGGACTTAGTCATTTTTCCGACGTTTATCAGACTTTCAGATAGGGGAAATGTCAGTGAGCATTCCGATTTCAGTTCCAGAGCGATTCGCCCAATGAGTCCTTGTTATTTAGTCGTTTTCAGCCAATTTTCTGGATTTTTGAAAATTTCACTTTTCTGTGAAAATATCCACTAAATGAGGGAATAATATGTGTGAGGGTACCCCAGGAGAGTTCCAAATGTGTGTGGGAAGAATATATATCCCACGGGGGTAAAATTGAAAAAAGTTGAAAAAAATTTTTTTTTGGACTTCGTCATTTTTCCGACGTTTATCAGACTTTCAGATAGGGGAAATGTCAGTGAGCATTCCGATTTCAGTTCCAGAGCGATTCGCCCAATGAGTCCTTGTGATTTAGTCGTTTTCAGCCAATTTTCTGGATTTTTGAAAATTTCACTTTTTTGTGAAAATATCCACTAAATAAGGGAATAATATGTGTGAGGGTACCCCAGGAGAGTTCCAAATGTGTGTGGGTAGAATATATATCCGACGGGGGTAAAATTGAAAAAAGTTGAAAAAAATTTTTTTTTGGACTTAGTCATTTTTCCAGCGTTTATCAGACTTTCAGATACAGGAAATGTCAGTGAGCGTTCCGATTTCAGTTCCAGAGCGATTCGCCCAATGAGTCCTTGTTATTTAGTCGTTTTCAGCCAATTTTCTGGATTTTTGAAAATTTCACTTTTTTGTGAAAATATCCACTAAATGAGGGAATAATATGTGTGAGGGTACCCCAGGAGAGTTCCAAATGTGTGTGGGTAGAATATATATCCGACGGGGGTAAAATTGAAAAAAGTTGAAAAAAATTTTTTTTTGGACTTAGTCACTTTTCCGACGTTTATCAGACTTTCAGATAGGGGAAATGTCAGTGAGCATTCCGATTTCAGTTCCAGAACGATTCGCCCAATGACTCCTTGTTATTTAGTCGTTTTCAGCCAATTTTCTGGATTTTTGAAAATTTCACTTTTTTTGTGAAAATATCCACTAAATGAGGGAATAAAATGTGTGAGGGTACCCCAGGAGAGTTCCAAATGTGTGTGGGTAGAATATATATCCCACGGGGGAAAAAATTGAAAAAAGTTGAAAAAATTTTTTTTTGGACTTAGTCATTTTTCCAGCGTTTATCAGACTTTGAGATAGGGGAAATGTCAGTGAGTGTTCTGATTTCAGTTCCAGAGCGATTCGCCCAATGAGTCCTTGTTATTTAGTCGTTTTCAGCCAATTTTCTGGATTTTTGAAAATTTCACTTTTTTGTGAAAATATCCACTAAATGAGGGAATAATATGTGTGAGGGTACCCCAGGAGAGTTCCAAATGTGTATGGGTAGAATATATATCCCACGGGGGTAAAATTGAAAAAAGTTGAAAAAATTTTTTTTGTGGACTTAGTCATTTTTCCAGCGTTTATCAGACTTTCAGATAGGGGAAATGTCAGTGAGTGTTCCGATTTCAATTCCAGAGCGATTCGCCCAATGAGTCATTGTTATTTCGTCGTTTTCAGCCAATTTTCTGGATTTTTGAAAATTTCACTTTTTTGTGGAAATATCCACTAAATGAGGGAATAATATGTGTGAGGGTACCCCAGGAGAGTTCCAAATGTGTGTGGGTAGAATATATATCCCACAGGGGTAAAATTGAGAAAAGTAAAAAAAAAATTTTTTTTGGACTTAGTGATTTTTCTGGCGTTTATCAGACTTTCAGATAGGGGAAATGTCAGTGAGCGTTCCGATTTCAGTTCCAGAGCGATTCGCCCAATGACTCCTTGTTATTTAGTTGTTTTCAGCCAATTTTCTGGATTTTTGAAAATTTCACTTTTTTGTGAAAATATCCACTAAATGAGGGAATAATATGTGTGAGGGTACCCCAGGAGAGTTCCAAATGTGTGTGGGTAGAATATATATCCCACGGGGGTAAAATTCAAAAAAGTAAAAAAAAAATTTTTTTTGGACTTAGTGATTTTTCTGGCGTTTATCAGACTTTCAGATAGGGGAAATGTCAGTGAGCGTTCCGATTTCAGTTCCAGAGCGATTCGCCCAATGACTCCTTGTTATTTAGTCTTTTTCAGCCAATTTTCTGGATTTTTGAAAATTTCACTTTTTTGTGAAAATATCCACTAAATGAGGGAATAATATGTGTGAGGGTACCCCAGGAGAGTTCCAAATGTGTGTGGGTAGAATATATATCCCACGGGGATAAAATTGAAAAAAGTTGAAAACATTTTTTTTTTGGACTTAGTCATTTTTCCGACATTTATCAGACTTTCAGATAGGGGAAATGTCAGTGAGCATTCCGATTTCAGTTCCAGAACGATTCGCCCAATGACTCCTTGTTATTTAGTCGTTTTCAGCCAATTTTCTGGATTTTTGAAAATTTCACTTTTTTGTGAAAATATCCACTAAATGAGGGAATAATATGTGTGAGGGTACCCCAGGAGAGTTCCAAATGTTTGTGGGTAGAATATATATCCCACGGGGGAAAAATTGAAAAAAGTTGAAAAAATTTTTTTTTTGGACTTAGTCATTTTTCCAGCGTTTGTCAGACTTTCAGATAGGGGAAATGTCAGTGAGTGTTCCGATATCAGTTCCAGAGCGATTCGCCCAATGAGTCCTTGATATTTAGTCGTTTTCAGCCAATTTTCTGGATTTTTTAAAATTTCACTTTTTTGTGAAAATATCCACTAAATGAGGGAATAAAATGTGTGAGGGTACCCCAGGAGAGTTCCAAATGTGTGTGGGAAGAATATATATCCCACGGGGGTAAAATTTAAAAAAGTTGAAAAAAATTTTTTTTGGACTTAGTGATTTTTCTGGCGTTTATCAGACTTTCAGATAGGGGAAATGTCAGTGAGCATTCCGATTTCAGTTCCAGAGCGATTAGCCCAATGACTCCTTGTTATTTAGTTGTTTTCAGCCAATTTTCTGGATTTTTTAAAATTTCACTTTTTTGTGGAAATATCCACCAAATGAGGGAATAATATGTGTGAGGGTACCCCAGGAGAGTTCCAAATGTGTGTGGGTAGAATATATATCCCACGGGGGTAAAATTGAAAAAAGTAAAAAAAAAATTTTTTTTGGACTTAGTGATTTTTCTGGCGTTTATCAGACTTTCAGATAGGGGAAATGTCAGTGAGCATTCCGATTTCAGTTCCAGAGCGATTCGCCCAATGACTCCTTGTTATTTAGTCGTTTTCAGCCAATTTTCTGGATTTTTGAAAATTTCACTTTTTTGTGAAAATATCCACTAAATGAGGGAATAATATGTGTGAGGGTACCCCAGGAGAGTTCCAAATGTGTGTGGGTAGAATATATATCCCACGGGGGAAAAATTGAAAAAAGTTTAAACATTTTTTTTTTGGACTTAGTCATTTTTCCAGCGTTTATCAGACTTTCAGTTAGGGGAAATTTCAGTGAGCATTCCGATTTCAGTTCCAGAGCGATTCGCCCAATGAGTCCTTGTTATTTAGTCGTTTTCAGCCAATTTTCTGGATTTTTGAAAATTTCACTTTTTTGTGAAAATATCCACTAAATGAGGGAATAATATGTGTGAGGGTACCCCAGGAGAGTTCCAAATGTGTGTGGGTAGAATATATATCCCACGGGGGAAAAAGTGAAAAAAGTTGAAAACATTTTTTTTTTGGACTTAGTCATTTTTCCAGCGTTTATCAGACTTTCAGTTAGGGAAATTTCAGTGAGCGTTCCGATTTCAGTTCCAGAGCGATTCGCCCAATGAGTCCTTGATATTTAGTAGTTTTCAGCCAATTTTCTGGATTTTGAAAATTTCACTTTTTTTGTGAAAATATCCACTAAATGAGGGAATAATATGTGTGAGGGTACCCCAGGAGAGTTCCAAATGTGTGTGGGTAGAATATATATCCCACGGGGGTAAAATTGAAAAAAGTTGAAAAAAATTTTTTTTTGGACTTAGTCATTTTTCCGACGTTTATCAGACTTTCAGATAGGGGAAATGTCAGTGAGCATTCCGATTTCAGTTCCAGAGCGATTCGCCCAATGAGTCCTTGTTATTTAGTCGTTTTCAGCCAATTTTCTGGATTTTTGAAAATTTCACTTTTCTGTGAAAATATCCACTAAATGAGGGAATAATATGTGTGAGGGTACCCCAGGAGAGTTCCAAATGTGTGTGGGAAGAATATATATCCCACGGGGGTAAAATTGAAAAAAGTTGAAAAAAATTTTTTTTTGGACTTCGTCATTTTTCCGACGTTTATCAGACTTTCAGATAGGGGAAATGTCAGTGAGCATTCCGATTTCAGTTCCAGAGCGATTCGCCCAATGAGTCCTTGTTATTTAGTCGTTTTCAGCCAATTTTCTGGATTTTTGAAAATTTCACTTTTCTGTGAAAATATCCACTAAATGAGGGAATAATATGTGTGAGGGTACCCCAGGAGAGTTCCAAATGTGTGTGGGAAGAATATATATCCCACGGGGGTAAAATTGAAAAAAGTTGAAAAAAATTTTTTTTTGGACTTCGTCATTTTTCCGACGTTTATCAGACTTTCAGATAGGGGAAATGTCAGTGAGCATTCCGATTTCAGTTCCAGAGTGATTCGCCCAATGAGTCCTTGTTATTTAGTCGTTTTCAGCCAATTTTCTGGATTTTTGAAAATTTCACTTTTTTGTGAAAATATCCACTAAATGAGGGAATAATATGTGTGAGGGTACCCCAGGAGAGTTCCAAATGTGTGTGGGTAGAATATATATCCCACGGGGGAAAAAGTGAAAAAAGTTGAAAACATTTTTTTTTTGGACTTAGTCATTTTTCCAGCGTTTATCAGACTTTCAGTTAGGGAAATTTCAGTGAGCGTTCCGATTTCAGTTCCAGAGCGATTCGCCCAATGAGTCCTTGATATTTAGTAGTTTTCAGCCAATTTTCTGGATTTTGAAAATTTCACTTTTTTTGTGAAAATATCCACTAAATGAGGGAATAATATGTGTGAGGGTACCCCAGGAGAGTTCCAAATGTGTGTGGGTAGAATATATATCCCACGGGGGTAAAATTGAAAAAAGTTGAAAAAAATTTTTTTTTGGACTTAGTCATTTTTCCGACGTTTATCAGACTTTCAGATAGGGGAAATGTCAGTGAGCATTCCGATTTCAGTTCCAGAGCGATTCGCCCAATGAGTCCTTGTTATTTAGTCGTTTTCAGCCAATTTTCTGGATTTTTGAAAATTTCACTTTTCTGTGAAAATATCCACTAAATGAGGGAATAATATGTGTGAGGGTACCCCAGGAGAGTTCCAAATGTGTGTGGGAAGAATATATATCCCACGGGGGTAAAATTGAAAAAAGTTGAAAAAAATTTTTTTTTGGACTTCGTCATTTTTCCGACGTTTATCAGACTTTCAGATAGGGGAAATGTCAGTGAGCATTCCGATTTCAGTTCCAGAGCGATTCGCCCAATGAGTCCTTGTTATTTAGTCGTTTTCAGCCAATTTTCTGGATTTTTGAAAATTTCACTTTTCTGTGAAAATATCCACTAAATGAGGGAATAATATGTGTGAGGGTACCCCAGGAGAGTTCCAAATGTGTGTGGGAAGAATATATATCCCACGGGGGTAAAATTGAAAAAAGTTGAAAAAAATTTTTTTTTGGACTTCGTCATTTTTCCGACGTTTATCAGACTTTCAGATAGGGGAAATGTCAGTGAGCATTCCGATTTCAGTTCCAGAGTGATTCGCCCAATGAGTCCTTGTTATTTAGTCGTTTTCAGCCAATTTTCTGGATTTTTGAAAATTTCACTTTTTTGTGAAAATATCCACTAAATGAGGGAATAATATGTGTGAGGGTACCCCAGGAGAGTTCCAAATGTGTGTGGGTAGAATATATATCCCACGGGGGTAAAATTGAATAAAGTTGAAAAAAAATTTTTTTTGGACTTCGTCATTTTTCCGACGTTTATCAGACTTTCAGATAGGGGAAATGTCAGTGAGCATTCCGATTTCAGTTCCAGAGCGATTCGCCCAATGAGTCCTTGTTATTTAGTCGTTTTCAGCCAATTTTCTGGATTTTTGAAAATTTCACTTTTTTGTGAAAATATCCACTAAATGAGGGAATAATATGTGTGAGGGTACCCCAGGAGAGTTCCAAATGTGTGTGGGTAGAATATATATCCGACGGGGGTAAAATTGAATAAAGTTGAAAAAAAATTTTTTTTCGACTTAGTCATTTTTCCGACGTTTATCAGACTTTCAGATAGGGGAAATCTCAGTGAGCATTCCGATTTCAGTTCCAGAGCGATTTGCCCAATGACTCCTTGTTATTTAGTCGTTTTCAGCCAATTTTCTGGATTTTTGAAAATTTCACTTTTTTGTGAAAATATCCACTAAATGAGGGAATAATATGTGTGAGGGTACCCCAGGAGAGTTCCAAATGTGTGTGGGAAGAATATATATCCCACGGGGGTAAAATTGAAAAAAGTTGAAAAAAATTTTTTTTTGGACTTCGTCATTTTTCCGACGTTTATCAGACTTTCAGATAGGGGAAATGTCAGTGAGCATTCCGATTTCAGTTCCAGAGCGATTCGCCCAATGAGTCCTTGTGATTTAGTCGTTTTCAGCCAATTTTCTGGATTTTTGAAAATTTCACTTTTTTGTGAAAATATCCACTAAATAAGGGAATAATATGTGTGAGGGTACCCCAGGAGAGTTCCAAATGTGTGTGGGTAGAATATATATCCGACGGGGGTAAAATTGAAAAAAGTTGAAAAAAATTTTTTTTTGGACTTAGTCATTTTTCCAGCGTTTATCAGACTTTCAGATACAGGAAATGTCAGTGAGCGTTCCGATTTCAGTTCCAGAGCGATTCGCCCAATGAGTCCTTGTTATTTAGTCGTTTTCAGCCAATTTTCTGGATTTTTGAAAATTTCACTTTTTTGTGAAAATATCCACTAAATGAGGGAATAATATGTGTGAGGGTACCCCAGGAGAGTTCCAAATGTGTGTGGGTAGAATATATATCCGACGGGGGTAAAATTGAAAAAAGTTGAAAAAAATTTTTTTTTGGACTTAGTCATTTTTCCGACGTTTATCAGACTTTCAGATAGGGGAAATGTCAGTGAGCATTCCGATTTCAGTTCCAGAACGATTCGCCCAATGACTCCTTGTTATTTAGTCGTTTTCAGCCAATTTTCTGGATTTTTGAAAATTTCACTTTTTTTGTGAAAATATCCACTAAATGAGGGAATAAAATGTGTGAGGGTACCCCAGGAGAGTTCCAAATGTGTGTGGGTAGAATATATATCCCACGGGGGAAAAATTGAAAAAAGTTGAAAAAATTTTTTTTTGGACTTAGTCATTTTTCCAGCGTTTATCAGACTTTCAGATAGGGGAAATGTCAGTGAGTGTTCTGATTTCAGTTCCAGAGCGATTTGCCCAATGAGTCCTTGTTATTTAGTCGTTTTCAGCCAATTTTCTGGATTTTTGAAAATTTCACTTTTTTGTGAAAATATCCACTAAATGAGGGAATAATATGTGTGAGGGTACCCCAGGAGAGTTCCAAATGTGTGTGGGTAGAATATATATCCCACGGGGGTAAAATTGAAAAAAGTTGAAAAAATTTTTTTTTTGGACTTAGTCATTTTTCCAGCGTTTATCAGACTTTCAGATAGGGGAAATGTCAGTGAGTGTTCCGATTTCAGTTCCAGAGCGATTCGCCCAATGAGTCATTGTTATTTCGTCGTTTTCAGCCAATTTTCTGGATTTTTGAAAATTTCACTTTTTTGTGGAAATATCCACTAAATGAGGGAATAATATGTGTGAGGGTACCCCAGGAGAGTTCCAAATGTGTGTGGGTAGAATATATATCCCACAGGGGTAAAATTGAGAAAAGTAAAAAAAAAATTTTTTTTGGACTTAGTGATTTTTCTGGCGTTTATCAGACTTTCAGATAGGGGAAATGTCAGTGAGCGTTCCGATTTCAGTTCCAGAGCGATTCGCCCAATGACTCCTTGTTATTTAGTCGTTTTCAGCCAATTTTCTGGATTTTTGAAAATTTCACTTTTTTGTGAAAATATCCACTAAATGAGGGAATAATATGTGTGAGGGTACCCCAGGAGAGTTCCAAATGTGTGTGGGTAGAATATATATCCCACGGGGGTAAAATTCAAAAAAGTAAAAAAAAAATTTTTTTTGGACTTAGTCATTTTTCCGGCGTTTATCAGACTTTCAGATAGGGGAAATGTCAGTGAGCGTTCCGATTTCAGTTCCAGAGTGATTCTCCCAATGAGTCCTTGTTATTTAGTAGTTTTCAGCCAATTTTCTTGATTTTTGAAAATTTCACTTTTTTTGTGGAAATATCCACTAAATGAGGGAATAAAATGTGTGAGGGTACCCCAGGAGAGTTCCAAATGTGTGTGGGAAGAATATATATCCCACGGGGGTAAAATTGAAAAAAGTTGAAAAAAATTTTTTTTTGGACTTAGTGATTTTTCTGGTGTTTATCAGACTTTCAGGTAGGGGAAATGTCAGTGAGCATTCCGATTTCAGTTCCAGAGCGATTAGCCCAATGACTCCTTGTTATTTAGTCGTTTTCAGCCAATTTTCTGGATTTTTGAAAATTTCACTTTTTTGTGAAAATATCCACTAAATGAGGGAATAATATGTGTGAGGGTACCCCAGGAGAGTTCCAAATGTGTGTGGGTAGAATATATATCCCACGGGGGTAAAATTCAAAAAAGTAAAAAAAAAATTTTTTTTGGACTTAGTGATTTTTCTGGCGTTTATCAGACTTTCAGATAGGGGAAATGTCAGTGAGCGTTCCGATTTCAGTTCCAGAGCGATTCGCCCAATGACTCCTTGTTATTTAGTCTTTTTCAGCCAATTTTCTGGATTTTTGAAAATTTCACTTTTTTGTGAAAATATCCACTAAATGAGGGAATAATATGTGTGAGGGTACCCCAGGAGAGTTCCAAATGTGTGTGGGTAGAATATATATCCCACGGGGATAAAATTGAAAAAAGTTGAAAACATTTTTTTTTTGGACTTAGTCATTTTTCCGACGTTTATCAGACTTTCAGATAGGGGAAATGTCAGTGAGCATTCCGATTTCAGTTCCAGAACGATTCGCCCAATGACTCCTTGTTATTTAGTCGTTTTCAGCCAATTTTCTGGATTTTTGAAAATTTCACTTTTTTGTGAAAATATCCACTAAATGAGGGAATAATATGTGTGAGGGTACCCCAGGAGAGTTCCAAATGTTTGTGGGTAGAATATATATCCCACGGGGGAAAAATTGAAAAAAGTTGAAAAAATTTTTTTTTTGGACTTAGTCATTTTTCCAGCGTTTATCAGACTTTCAGATAGGGGAAATGTCAGTGAGTGTTCCGATATCAGTTCCAGAGCGATTCGCCCAATGAGTCCTTGATATTTAGTCGTTTTCAGCCAATTTTCTGGATTTTTTAAAATTTCACTTTTTTGTGAAAATATCCACTAAATGAGGGAATAAAATGTGTGAGGGTACCCCAGGAGAGTTCCAAATGTGTGTGGGAAGAATATATATCCCACGGGGGTAAAATTTAAAAAAGTTGAAAAAAATTTTTTTTGGACTTAGTGATTTTTCTGGCGTTTATCAGACTTTCAGATAGGGGAAATGTCAGTGAGCATTCCGATTTCAGTTCCAGAGCGATTAGCCCAATGACTCCTTGTTATTTAGTTGTTTTCAGCCAATTTTCTGGATTTTTTAAAATTTCACTTTTTTGTGGAAATATCCACCAAATGAGGGAATAATATGTGTGAGGGTACCCCAGGAGAGTTCCAAATGTGTGTGGGTAGAATATATATCCCACGGGGGTAAAATTGAAAAAAGTAAAAAAAAAATTTTTTTTGGACTTAGTGATTTTTCTGGCGTTTATCAGACTTTCAGATAGGGGAAATGTCAGTGAGCATTCCGATTTCAGTTCCAGAGCGATTCGCCCAATGACTCCTTGTTATTTAGTCGTTTTCAGCCAATTTTCTGGATTTTTGAAAATTTCACTTTTTTGTGAAAATATCCACTAAATGAGGGAATAATATGTGTGAGGGTACCCCAGGAGAGTTCCAAATGTGTGTGGGTAGAATATATATCCCACGGGGGAAAAATTGAAAAAAGTTTAAACATTTTTTTTTTGGACTTAGTCATTTTTCCAGCGTTTATCAGACTTTCAGTTAGGGGAAATTTCAGTGAGCGTTCCGATTTCAGTTCCAGAGCGATTCGCCCAATGAGTCCTTGATATTTAGTAGTTTTCAGCCAATTTTCTGGATTTTTGAAAATTTCACTTTTTTTGTGAAAATATCCACTAAATGAGGGAATAATATGTGTGAGGGTACCCCAGGAGAGTTCCAAATGTGTGTGGGTAGAATATATGTCCCACGGGGGTAAAATTGAAAAAAGTTGAAAAAAAAAATTTTTTGGACTTAGTCATTTTTCCAGCGTTTATCAGACTTTCAGTTAGGGGAAATGTCATTGAGCGTTCCGATTTCAGTTCCAGAGCGATTCGCCCAATGAGTCCTTGTTATTTAGTTGTTTTCAGCCAATTTTCTGGATTTTTGAAAATTTCACTTTTTTTGTGAAAATATCCACTAAATGAGGGAATAATATGTGTGAGGGTACCTCAGGAGAGTTCCAAATGTGTGTGGGTAGAATATATATCCCACGGGGATAAAATTGAAAAAAGTTTAAAAAAATTTTTTTTTGGACTTAGTCATTTTTCCGGCGTTTATCAGACTTTCAGATAGGGGAAATGTCAGTGAGCGTTCCGATTTCAGTTCCAGAGTGATTTTCCCAATGAGTCCTTGTTATTTAGTAGTTTTCAGCCAATTTTCTTGATTTTTGAAAATTTCACTTTTTTTGTGGAAATATCCACTAAATGAGGGAATAAAATGTGTGAGGGTACCCCGGAGAGTTCCAAATGTGTGTGGGAAGAATTATATATCCCACGGGGGTAAAATTGAAAAAAGTTGAAAAAATTTTTTTTTTGGACTTAGTGATTTTTCTGGTGTTTATCAGACTTTCAGGTAGGGGAAATGTCAGTGAGCATTCCGATTTCAGTTCCAGAGCGATTAGCCCAATGACTCCTTGTTATTTAGTCGTTTTCAGCCAATTTTCTGGATTTTTGAAAATTTCACTTTTTTGTGAAAATATCCACTAAATGAGGGAATAATATGTGTGAGGGTACCCCAGGAGAGGTTCCAAATGTGTGTGTGGGTAGAATATATATCCCACGGGGATAAAATTGAAAAAAGTTTAAAAAAATTTTTTTTGGACTTAGTCATTTTTCCGGAGTTTATCAGACTTTCAGATAGGGGAAATGTCAGTGAGCGTTCCGATTTCAGTTCCAGAGTGATTCTCCCAATGAGTCCTTGTTATTTAGTCGTTTCCAGCCAATTTTCTTGATTTTTGAAAATTTCACTTTTTTTGTGAAAATATCCACTAAATGAGGGAATAATATGTGTGAGGGTACCCCAGGAGAGTTCCAAATGTGTGTGGGTAGAATATATATCCCACGGGGTAAAATTGAAAAAAGTTGAAAAAAAAAATATTTTGGACTTAGTCATTTTTCTGGCGTTTATCAGACTTTCAGATAGGTGAAATGTCAGTGAGCATTACGATTTCAGTTCCAGAGTGATTCACCCAATGAGTCCTTGATATTTAGTCGTTTTCAGCCAATTTTCTGGATTTTTGAAAATTTCACTTTTTTGTGAAAATATCCACTAAATGAGGGAATAATATGTGTGAGGGTACCCCAGGAGAGTTCCAAATGTGTGTGGGTAGAATATATATCCCACGGGTGTAAAATTGAAAAAAGGTTTAAAAAAAATTTTTTTTGGACTTAGTCATTTTTCCGGCGTTGATCAGACTTTCAGATAGGGGAAATGTCAGTGAGCGCTCCGATTTCAGTTCCAGAGTGATTCTCCCAATGAGTCCTTGTTATTTAGTCGTTTTCAGCCAATTTTTTGGATTTTTGAAAATTTCACTTTTTTGTGAAAATATCCACTAAATGAGGGAATAATATGTGTGAGGGTACCCCAGGAGAGTTCCAAATGTGTGTGGGTAGAATATATATCCCACGGGGGAAAAATTGAAAAAAGTTGAAAAAAAAATTTTTTTGGACTTAGTCATTTTTCTGCCGTTTATCAGACTTTCAGATAGGTGAAATGTCAGTGAGCATTACGATTTCAGTTCCAGAGTGATTCACCCAATGAGTCCTTGATATTTAGTCGTTTTCAGCCAATTTTCTGGATTTTTGAAAATTTTACTTTTTTGTGAAAATATCCACTAAATGAGGGAATAATATGTGTGAGGGTACCCCAGGAGAGTTCCAAATGTGTGTGGGAAGAATATATATTCCACGGGGGTAAAATTGAAAAAAGTTGAAAAAATTTTTTTTTTGGACTTAGTCATTTTTTCAGCGTTTATCAGACTTTCAGATAGGGGAAATGTCAGTGAGTGTTCCGATTTCAGTTCCAGAGCGATTCGCCCAATGAGTCATTGTTATTTCGTCGTTTTCAGCCATTTTTCTGGATTTTTGAAAATTTCACTTTTTTGTGAAAATATCCACTAAATGAGGGAATAATATGTGTGAGGGTACCCCAGGAGAGTTCCAAATGTGTGTGGGTAGAATATATATCCCACGGGGGAAAAATTGAAAAAAGTTAAAAAAATTTTTTTTTTGGACTTAGTCATTTTTCTGACGTTTATCAGACTTTCAGATAGGGGAAATGTCAGTGAGCATTCCGATTTCAGTTCCAGAGCGATTCGCCTAATGAGTCCTTGTTATTTAGTCGTTTTCAGCCAATTTTCTGGATTTTTGAAAATTTCACTTTTTTGTGAAAATATCCACTAAATGAGGGAATAATATGTGTGAGGGTACCCCAGGAGAGTTCCAAATGTGTGTGGGTAGAATATATATCCCCCGGGGGAAAAATTGAAAAAAGTTGAAAACATTTTTTTTTTGGACTTAGTCATTTTTCCAGCGCTTATCAGACTTTCAGTTAGGGGAAATTTCAGTGAGCGTTCTGATTTCAGTTCCAGAGCGATTCGCCCAATGAGTCCTTGATATTTAGTAGTTTTCAGCCAATTTTCTGGATTTTTGAAAATTTCACTTTTTTTGTGAAAATATTCACTAAATGAGGGAATAATATGTGTGAGGGTACCCCAGGAGAGTTCCAAATGTGTGTGGGTAGAATATATATCCCATGGGGTAAAATTGAAAAAAGTTGAAAAAAAATTTTTTTTGGACTTAGTCATTTTTCCGGCGTTTATCAGACTTTCAGATAGGGGAAATGTCAGTGAGCGCTCCGATTTCAGTTCCAGAGTGATTCTCCCAATGAGTCCTTGTTATTTAGTCGTTTTCAGCCAATTTTCTGGATTTTTGAAAATTTCACCTTTTTTGTGAAAATATCCACTAAATGAGGGAATAATATGTGTGAGGTTACCCCAGGAGAGTTCCAAATGTGTGTGGGTAGAATATATATCCCACGGGGGTAAAATTGAAAAAAGTTGAAAAAAAAATTTTTTTGGACTTAGTCATTTTTCTGCCGTTTATCAGACTTTCAGATAGGTGAAATGTCAGTGAGCATTACGATTTCAGTTCCAGAGCGATTCGCCCAATGATTCCTTGTTATTTAGTTGTTTTCAGCCAATTTTCTGGATTTTTGTAAATTTCACTTTTTTGTGAAAATATCCACTAAATGAGGGAATAATATGTGTGAGGGCACACCAGGAGAGTTCCAAATGTGTGTGGGTAGAATATATATCCCACGGGGGTAAAATTGAAAAAAGTAAAAAAAAAATTTTTTTGGGACTTAGTGATTTTTCTGGCGTTTATCAGACTTTCAGATAGAGGAAATGTCAGTGAGCATTCCGATTTCAGTTCCAGAGCAATTCGCCCAATGACTCCTTGTTATTTAGTCGTTTTCTGCCAATTTTCTGGATTTTTGAAAATTTCACTTTTTTGTGAAAATATCCACTAAATGAGGGAATAATATGTGTGAGGGTACCCCAGGAGAGTTCCAAATGTGTGTGGGTAGAATATATATCCCATGGGGATAAAATTGAAAAAGGTTGAAAAAAAATTTTTTTTGGACTTAGTCATTTTTCCGGCGTTTATCAGACTTTCAGATAGGGGAAATGTCAGTGAGCGCTCCGATTTCAGTTCCAGAGTGGTTTTCCCAATGAGTCCTTGTTATTTAGTCGTTTTCAGCCAATTTTTTGGATTTTTGAAAATTTCACTTTTTTGTGAAAATATCCACTAAATGAGGGAATAATATGTGTGAGGGTACCCCAGGAGAGATCCAAATGTGTGTGGGTAGAATATATATCCCACGGGGGAAAAATTGAAAAAAGTTGAAAACATTTTTTTTTTGGACTTAGTCATTTTTCCAGCGTTTATCAGACTTTCAGTTAGGGGAAATGTCAGTGAGCGTTCCGATTTCAGTTCCAAAGCGATTCGCCCAATGAGTCCTTGATATTTAGTAGTTTTCAGCCAATTTTCTGGATTTTTGAAAATTTCACTTTTTTGTGAAAATATCCACTAAATGAGGGAATAATATGTGTGAGGGTACCCCAGGAGAGTTCCAAATGTGTGTGGGTAGAATATATATCCCACGGGGGTAAAATTGAAAAAAGTTGAAAAAAAATTTTTTTTGGACTTAGTCATTTTTTTGGCGTTTATCAGACTTTCAGATAGGGGAAATGTCAGTGAGCATTCCGATTTCAGTTCCAGACTGATTCACCCAATGAGTCCTTCATATTTAGTCGTTTTCAGCCAATTTTCTGGATTTTTTAAAATTTCACTTTTTTGTGAAAATATCCACTAATGAGGGAATAATATGTGTGAGGGTACCCCAGGAGAGTTCCAAATGTGTGTGGGTAGAATATATATCCCACGGGGGTAAAATTGAAAAAAGTTTAAAAAAATTTTTTTGGGACTTAGTCATTTTTCTGGCGTTTATCAGACTTTCAGATAGGGGAAATGTCAGTGAGCATTCCGATTTCAGTTCCAGACTGATTCACCCAATGAGTCCTTAATATTTAGTCGTTTTCAGCCAATTTTTTGGATTTTTGAAAATTTCACTTTTTTGTCAAAATATCCACTAAATGAGGGAATAATATGTGTGAGGGTACCCCAGGAGAGTTTCAAATGTGTGTGGGCAGAATATATATCCCACGGGGGTAAAATTGAAAAAAGTTTAAAAAAATTTTTTTTTGGACTTAGTCATTTTTCTGGCGTTTATCAGACTTTCAGATAGGGGAAATGTCAGTGAGCATTCCGATTTCAGTTCCAGACTGATTCACCCAATGAGTCCTTGATATTTAGTCGTTTTCAGCCAATTTTTTGGATTTTTGAAATTTCACTTTTTTGTGAAAATATCCACTAAATGAGGGAATAATATGTGTGAGGGTACCCCAGGAGAGTTCCAAATGTGTGTGGGTAGAATATATATCCCACGGGGGTAAAATTGAAAAAAGTTGAAAAAAAATTTTTTTTGGACCTAGTCATTTTTTTGGCGTTTATCAGACTTTCAGATAGGGGAAATGTCAGTGAGCATTCCGATTTCAGTTCGAGACTGATTCACCCAATGAGTCCTTCATATTTAGTCGTTTTCAGCCAATTTTCTGGATTTTTTAAAATTTCATTTTTTTGTGAAAATATCCACTAAATGAGGGAATAATATGTGTGAGGGTACCCCAGGAAAGTTCCAAATGTGTGTGGGTAGAATATATATCCCACGGGGGAAAAATTGAAAAAAGTTGAAAACATTTTTTTTTTGGACTTAGTCATTTTTCCAGCGTTTATCAGACTTTCAGTTAGGGGAAATGTCAGTGAGCATTCCGATTTCAGTTCCAGAGCGATTCGCCCAATGAGTCCTTGTTATTTAGTTGTTTTCAGCCAATTTTCTGGATTTTTGAAAATTTCACTTTTTTGTGAAAATATCCACTAAATGAGGGAATAATATGTGTGAGAGTACCCCAGGAGAGTTCCAAATTTGTGTGGGTAGAATATATATCCCACGGGGGTAAAATTGAAAAAAGTAAAAAAAAAAATTTTTTTGGACTTAGTGATTTTTCTGGCGTTTATCAGACTTTCAGATAGGGGAAATGTCAGTGAGCGTTCCGATTTCAGTTCCAGAGCGATTCGCCCAATGACTCCTTGTTATTTAGTCGTTTTCAGCCAATTTTCTGGATTTTTGAAAATTTCACTTTTTTGTGAAAATATCCACTAAATGAGGGAATAATATGTGTGAGGGTACCCCAGGAGAGTTCCAAATGTGTGTGGGTAGAATATATATCCCACGGGGGTAAAATTGAAAAAAGTTTAAAAAAATTTTTTTGAGACTTAGTCATTTTTCTGGCGTTTATCAGACTTTCAGATAGGGGAAATGTCAGTGAGCATTCCGATTTCAGTTCCAGACTGATTCACCCAATGAGTCCTTAATATTTAGTCGTTTTCAGCCAATTTTTTGGATTTTTGAAAATTTCACTTTTTTGTCAAAATATCCACTAAATGAGGGAATAATATGTGTGAGGGTACCCCAGGAGAGTTTCAAATGTGTGTGGGCAGGATATATATCCCACGGGGGTAAAATTGAAAAAAGTTTAAAAAAATTTTTTTTTGGACTTAGTCATTTTTCTGGCGTTTATCAGACTTTCAGATAGGGGAAATGTCAGTGAGCATTCCGATTTCAGTTCCAGACTGATTCACCCAATGAGTCCTTGATATTTAGTCGTTTTCAGCCAATTTTTTGGATTTTTGAAATTTCACTTTTTTGTGAAAATATCCACTAAATGAGGGAATAATATGTGTGAGGGTACCCCAGGAGAGTTCCAAATGTGTGTGGGTAGAATATATATCCCACGGGGGTAAAATTGAAAAAAGTTGAAAAAAATTTTTTTTTGGACCTAGTCATTTTTTTGGCGTTTATCAGACTTTCAGATAGGGGAAATGTCAGTGAGCATTCCGATTTCAGTTCCAGAGCGATTCGCCTAATGAGTCCTTGTTATTTAGTCGTTTTCAGCCAATTTTCTGGATTTTTGAAAATTTCACTTTTTTGTGAAAATATCCACTAAATGAGGGAATAATATGTGTGAGGGTACCCCAGGAGAGTTCCAAATGTGTGTGGGTAGAATATATATCCCCCGGGGGAAAAATTGAAAAAAGTTGAAAACATTTTTTTTTTGGACTTAGTCATTTTTCCAGCGCTTATCAGACTTTCAGTTAGGGGAAATTTCAGTGAGCGTTCCGATTTCAGTTCCAGAGCGATTCGCCCAATGAGTCCTTGATATTTAGTAGTTTTCAGCCAATTTTCTGGATTTTTGAAAATTTCACTTTTTTTGTGAAAATATCCACTAAATGAGGGAATAATATGTGTGAGGGTACCCCAGGAGAGTTCCAAATGTGTGTGGGTAGAATATATATCCCATGGGGTAAAATTGAAAAAAGTTGAAAAAAAATTTTTTTTGGACTTAGTCATTTTTCCGGCGTTTATCAGACTTTCAGATAGGGGAAATGTCAGTGAGCGCTCCGATTTCAGTTCCAGAGTGATTCTCCCAATGATTCCTTGTTATTTAGTCGTTTTCAGCCAATTTTCTGGATTTTTGAAAATTTCACTTTTTTTGTGAAAATATCCACTAAATGAGGGAATAATATGTGTGAGGTTACCCCAGGAGAGTTCCAAATGTGTGTGGGTAGAATATATATCCCACGGGGGTAAAATTGAAAAAAGTTGAAAAAAAAATTTTTTTGGACTTAGTCATTTTTCTGCCGTTTATCAGACTTTCAGATAGGTGAAATGTCAGTGAGCATTACGATTTCAGTTCCAGAGCGATTCGCCCAATGATTCCTTGTTATTTAGTTGTTTTCAGCCAATTTTCGGGATTTTTGTAAATTTCACTTTTTTCTGAAAATATCCACTAAATGAGGGAATAATATGTGTGAGGGCACACCAGGAGAGTTCCAAATGTGTGTGGGTAGAATATATATCCCACGGGGGAAAAATTGAAAAAAGTTGAAAACATTTTTTTTTTGGACTTAGTCATTTTTCCAGCGTTTATCAGACTTTCAGTTAGGGGAAATGTCAGTGAGCGTTCCGATTTCAGTTCCAAAGCGATTCGCCCAATGAGTCCTTGATATTTAGTAGTTTTCAGCCAATTTTCTGGATTTTTGAAAATTTCACTTTTTTGTGAAAATATCCACTAAATGAGGGAATAATATGTGTGAGGGTACCCCAGGAGAGTTCCAAATGTGTGTGGGTAGAATATATATCCCACGGGGGTAAAATTGAAAAAAGTTGAAAAAAAATTTTTTTTGGACTTAGTCATTTTTTTGGCGTTTATCAGACTTTCAGATAGGGGAAATGTCAGTGAGCATTCCGATTTCAGTTCCAGACTGATTCACCCAATGAGTCCTTAATATTTAGTCGTTTTCAGCCAATTTTTTGGATTTTTGAAAATTTCACTTTTTTGTCAAAATATCCACTAAATGAGGGAATAATATGTGTGAGGGTACCCCAGGAGAGTTTCAAATGTGTGTGGGCAGAATATATATCCCACGGGGGTAAAATTGAAAAAAGTTTAAAAAAATTTTTTTTTGGACTTAGTCATTTTTCTGGCGTTTATCAGACTTTCAGATAGGGGAAATGTCAGTGAGCATTCCGATTTCAGTTCCAGACTGATTCACCCAATGAGTCCTTGATATTTAGTCGTTTTCAGCCAATTTTTTGGATTTTTGAAATTTCACTTTTTTGTGAAAATATCCACTAAATGAGGGAATAATATGTGTGAGGGTACCCCAGGAGAGTTCCAAATGTGTGTGGGTAGAATATATATCCCACGGGGGTAAAATTGAAAAAAGTTGAAAAAAAATTTTTTTTGGACCTAGTCATTTTTTTGGCGTTTATCAGACTTTCAGATAGGGGAAATGTCAGTGAGCATTCCGATTTCAGTTCCAGACTGATTCACCCAATGAGTCCTTCATATTTAGTCGTTTTCAGCCAATTTTCTGGATTTTTTAAAATTTCATTTTTTTGTGAAAATATCCACTAAATGAGGGAATAATATGTGTGAGGGTACCCCAGGAAAGTTCCAAATGTGTGTGGGTAGAATATATATCCCACGGGGGAAAAATTGAAAAAAGTTGAAAACATTTTTTTTTTGGACTTAGTCATTTTTCCAGCGTTTATCAGACTTTCAGTTAGGGGAAATGTCAGTGAGCATTCCGATTTCAGTTCCAGAGCGATTCGCCCAATGAGTCCTTGTTATTTAGTTGTTTTCAGCCAATTTTCTGGATTTTTGAAAATTTCACTTTTTTGTGAAAATATCCACTAAATGAGGGAATAATATGTGTGAGAGTACCCCAGGAGAGTTCCAAATTTGTGTGGGTAGAATATATATCCCACTGGGGTAAAATTGAAAAAAGTAAAAAAAAAAATTTTTTTGGACTTAGTGATTTTTCTGGCGTTTATCAGACTTTCAGATAGGGGAAATGTCAGTGAGCGTTCTGATTTCAGTTCCAGAGCGATTCGCCCAATGACTCCTTGTTATTTAGTCGTTTTCAGCCAATTTTCTGGATTTTTGAAAATTTCACTTTTTTTGTGAAAATATCCACTAAATGAGGGAATAATATGTGTGAGGGTACCCCAGGAGAGTTCCAAATGTGTGTGGGTAGAATATATATCCCACGGGGAAAAATTGAAAAAAGTTGAAAACATTTTTTTTTGGACTTAGTCATTTTTCCAGCGTTTATCAGACTTTCAGATAGGGGAAATGTCAGTGAGCGTTCCGATTTCAGTTCCAGAGCGATTCGCCCAATGACTCCCTGTTATTTAGTCGTTTTCAGCCAATTTTCTGGATTTTTGAAAATTTCACTTTTTTGTGAAAATATCCACTAAATGAGGGAATAATATGTGTGAGGGTACCCCAGGAGAGTTCCAAATGTGTGTGGGTAGAATATATATCCCACGGGGGTAAAATTGAAAAAAGTTTAAAAAATTTTTTTGGGACTTAGTCATTTTTCTGGCGTTTATCAGACTTTCAGATAGGGGAAATGTCAGTGAGCATTCCGATTTCAGTTCCAGACTGATTCACCCAATGAGTCCTTAATATTTAGTCGTTTTCTGCCAATTTTTTGGATTTTTGAAAATTTCACTTTTTTGTCAAAATATCCACTAAATGAGGGAATAATATGTGTGAGGGTACCCCAGGAGAGTTTCAAATGTGTGTGGGCAGGATATATATCCCACGGGGGTAAAATTGAAAAAAGTTTAAAAAAATTTTTTTTTGGACTTAGTCATTTTTCTGGCGTTTATCAGACTTTCAGATAGGGGAAATGTCAGTGAGCATTCCGATTTCAGTTCCAGACTGATTCACCCAATGAGTCCTTGATATTTAGTCGTTTTCAGCCAATTTTTTGGATTTTTGAAATTTCACTTTTTTGTGAAAATATCCACTAAATGAGGGAATAATATGTGTGAGGGTACCCCAGGAGAGTTCCAAATGTGTGTGGGTAGAATATATATCCCACGGGGGTAAAATTGAAAAAAGTTGAAAAAAATTTTTTTTTGGACCTAGTCATTTTTTTGGCGTTTATCAGACTTTCAGATAGGGGAAATGTCAGTGAGCATTCCGATTTCAGTTCCAGAGCGATTCGCCTAATGAGTCCTTGTTATTTAGTCGTTTTCAGCCAATTTTTTGGATTTTTGAAAATTTCACTTTTTTGTCAAAATATCCACTAAATGAGGGAATAATATGTGTGAGGGTACCCCAGGAGAGTTCCAAATGTGTGTGGGCAGAATATATATCCCACGGGGGTAAAATTGAAAAAAGTTGAAAAAAATTTTTTTTTGGACTTAGTCATTTTTCCGGCGTTTATCAGACTTTCAGATAGGGGAAATGTCAGTGAGCGCTCCGATTTCAGTTCCAGAGTGGTTTTCCCAATGAGTCCTTGTTATTTAGTCGTTTTCAGCCAATTTTCTGGATTTTTGAAAATTTCACTTTTTTGTGAAAATATCCACTAAATGAGGGAATAATATGTGTGAGGGTACCCCAGGAGAGTTCCAAATGTGTGTGGGTAGAATATATATCCCACGGGGGAAAAATTTAAAAAAGTTGAAAACATTTTTTTTTTGGACTTAGTCATTTTTCCAGCGTTTATCAGACTTTCAGTTAGGGGAAATGTCAGTGAGCGTTCCGATTTCAGTTCCAAAGCGATTCGCCCAATGAGTACTTGATATTTAGTAGTTTTCAGCCAATTTTCTGGATTTTTGAAAATTTCACTTTTTTGTGAAAATATCCACTAAATGAGGGAATAATATGTGTGAGGGTACCCCAGGAGAGTTCCAAATGTGTGTGGGTAGAATATATATCCCACGGGGGTAAAATTGAAAAAAGTTGAAAAAAAATTTTTTTTGGACTTAGTCATTTTTTTGGCGTTTATCAGACTTTCAGATAGGGGAAATGTCAGTGAGCATTCCGATTTCAGTTCCAGACTGATTCACCCAATGAGTCCTTCATATTTAGTCGTTTTCAGCCAATTTTCTGGATTTTTTAAAATTTCACTTTTTTGTGAAAATATCCACTAATGAGGGAATAATATGTGTGAGGGTACCCCAGGAGAGTTCCAAATGTGTGTGGGTAGAATATATATCCCACGGGGGTAAAATTGAAAAAAGTTTAAAAAAAAATTTTTTTGGACTTAGTCATTTTTCCGGCGTTTATCAGACTTTCAGATAGGGGAAATGTCAGTGAGCGTTCCGATTTCAATTCCAGAGTGATTCTCCCAATGAGTCCTTGTTATTTATTCGTTTTCAGCCAATTTTCTGGATTTTTGAAAATTTCACTTTTTTGTGAAAATATCCACTAAATGAGGGAATAATATGTGTGAGGGTACCCCAGGAGAGTTCCAAATGTGTGTGGGTAGAATATATATCCCACGGGGGTAAAATTGAAAAAAGTTTAAAAAAATTTTTTTGGGACTTAGTCATTTTTCTGGCGTTTATCAGACTTTCAGATAGGGGAAATGTCAGTGAGCATTCCGATTTCAGTTCCAGACTGATTCACCCAATGAGTCCTTAATATTTAGTCGTTTTCAGCCAATTTTTTGGATTTTTGAAAATTTCACTTTTTTGTCAAAATATCCACTAAATGAGGGAATAATATGTGTGAGGGTACCCCAGGAGAGTTCCAAATGTGTGTGGGTAGAATATATATCCCCCGGGGGAAAAATTGAAAAAAGTTGAAAACATTTTTTTTTTGGACTTAGTCATTTTTCCAGCGCTTATCAGACTTTCAGTTAGGGGAAATTTCAGTGAGCGTTCCGATTTCAGTTCCAGAGCGATTCGCCCAATGAGTCCTTGATATTTAGTAGTTTTCAGCCAATTTTCTGGATTTTTGAAAATTTCACTTTTTTTGTGAAAATATCCACTAAATGAGGGAATAATATGTGTGAGGGTACCCCAGGAGAGTTCCAAATGTGTGTGGGTAGAATATATATCCCATGGGGTAAAATTGAAAAAAGTTGAAAAAAAATTTTTTTTGGACTTAGTCATTTTTCCGGCGTTTATCAGACTTTCAGATAGGGGAAATGTCAGTGAGCGCTCCGATTTCAGTTCCAGAGTGATTCTCCCAATGAGTCCTTGTTATTTAGTCGTTTTCAGCCAATTTTCTGGATTTTTGAAAATTTCACTTTTTTTGTGAAAATATCCACTAAATGAGGGAATAATATGTGTGAGGCTACCCCAGGAGAGTTCCAAATGTGTGTGGGTAGAATATATATCCCACGGGGGTAAAATTGAAAAAAGTTGAAAAAAAAATTTTTTTGGACTTAGTCATTTTTCTGCCGTTTATCAGACTTTCAGATAGGTGAAATGTCAGTGAGCATTACGATTTCAGTTCCAGAGCGATTCGCCCAATGATTCCTTGTTATTTAGTTGTTTTCAGCCAATTTTCTGGATTTTTGTAAATTTCACTTTTTTGTGAAAATATCCACTAAATGAGGGAATAATATGTGTGAGGGCACACCAGGAGAGTTCCAAATGTGTGTGGGTAGAATATATATCCCACGGGGGTAAAATTGAAAAAAGTAAAAAAAAAATTTTTTTGGGACTTAGTGATTTTTCTGGCGTTTATCAGACTTTCAGATAGGGGAAATGTCAGTGAGCATTCCGATTTCAGTTCCAGACTGATTCACCCAATGAGTCCTTGATATTTAGTCGTTTTCAGCCAATTTTTTGGATTTTTGAAAATTTCACTTTTTTGTCAAAATATCCACTAAATGAGGGAATAATATGTGTGAGGGTACCCCAGGAGAGTTCCAAATGTGTGTGGGCAGAATATATATCCCACGGGGGTAAAATTGAAAAAAGTTGAAAAAAATTTTTTTTTGGACTTAGTCATTTTTCCGGCGTTTATCAGACTTTCAGATAGGGGAAATGTCAGTGAGCGCTCCGATTTCAGTTCCAGAGTGGTTTTCCCAATGAGTCCTTGTTATTTAGTCGTTTTCAGCCAATTTTCTGGATTTTTGAAAATTTCACTTTTTTGTGAAAATATCCACTAAATGAGGGAATAATATGTGTGAGGGTACCCCAGGAGAGTTCCAAATGTGTGTGGGTAGAATATATATCCCACGGGGGAAAAATTGAAAAAAGTTGAAAACATTTTTTTTTTGGACTTAGTCATTTTTCCAGCGTTTATCAGACTTTCAGTTAGGGGAAATGTCAGTGAGCGTTCCGATTTCAGTTCCAAAGCGATTCGCCCAATGAGTCCTTGATATTTAGTAGTTTTCAGCCAATTTTCTGGATTTTTGAAAATTTCACTTTTTTGTGAAAATATCCACTAAATGAGGGAATAATATGTGTGAGGGTACCCCAGGAGAGTTCCAAATGTGTGTGGGTAGAATATATATCCCACGGGGGTAAAATTGAAAAAAGTTGAAAAAAAATTTTTTTTGGACTTAGTCATTTTTTTGGCGTTTATCAGACTTTCAGATAGGGGAAATGTCAGTGAGCATTCCGATTTCAGTTCCAGACTGATTCACCCAATGAGTCCTTCATATTTAGTCGTTTTCAGCCAATTTTCTGGATTTTTTAAAATTTCACTTTTTTGTGAAAATATCCACTAATGAGGGAATAATATGTGTGAGGGTACCCCAGGAGAGTTCCAAATGTGTGTGGGTAGAATATATATCCCACGGGGGTAAAATTGAAAAAAGTTTAAAAAAAAATTTTTTTGGACTTAGTCATTTTTCCGGCGTTTATCAGACTTTCAGATAGGGGAAATGTCAGTGAGCGTTCCGATTTCAATTCCAGAGTGATTCTCCCAATGAGTCCTTGTTATTTATTCGTTTTCAGCCAATTTTCTGGATTTTTGAAAATTTCACTTTTTTGTGAAAATATCCACTAAATGAGGGAATAATATGTGTGAGAGTACCCCAGGAGAGTTCCAAATTTGTGTGGGTAGAATATATATTCCACGGGGGTAAAATTGAAAAAAGTAAAAAAAAAAATTTTTTTGGACTTAGTGATTTTTCTGGCGTTTATCAGACTTTCAGATAGGGGAAATGTCAGTGAGCGTTCCGATTTCAGTTCCAGAGCGATTCGCCCAATGACTCCTTGTTATTTAGTCGTTTTCAGCCAATTTTCTGGATTTTTGAAAATTTCACTTTTTTTGTGAAAATATCCACTAAATGAGGGAATAATATGTGTGAGGGTACCCCAGGAGAGTTCCAAATGTGTGTGGGTAGAATATATATCCCACGGGGAAAAATTGAAAAAAGTTGAAAACATTTTTTTTTGGACTTAGTCATTTTTCCAGCGTTTATCAGACTTTCAGATAGGGGAAATGTCAGTGAGCGTTCCGATTTCAGTTCCAGAGCGATTCGCCCAATGACTCCCTGTTATTTAGTCGTTTTCAGCCAATTTTCTGGATTTTTGAAAATTTCACTTTTTTGTGAAAATATCCACTAAATGAGGGAATAATATGTGTGAGGGTACCCCAGGAGAGTTCCAAATGTGTGTGGGTAGAATATATATCCCACGGGGGTAAAATTGAAAAAAGTTTAAAAAATTTTTTTTGGGACTTAGTCATTTTTCTGGCGTTTATCAGACTTTCAGATAGGGGAAATGTCAGTGAGCATTCCGATTTCAGTTCCAGACTGATTCACCCAATGAGTCCTTAATATTTAGTCGTTTTCAGCCAATTTTTTGGATTTTTGAAAATTTCACTTTTTTGTCAAAATATCCACTAAATGAGGGAATAATATGTGTGAGGGTACCCCAGGAGAGTTCCAAATGTGTGTGGGTAGAATATATATCCCACGGGGGTAAAATTGAAAAAAGTTGAAAAAAAATTTTTTTTGGACCTAGTCATTTTTTTGGCGTTTATCAGACTTTCAGATAGGGGAAATGTCAGTGAGCATTCCGATTTCAGTTCCAGACTGATTCACCCAATGAGTCCTTCATAATTAGTCGTTTTCAGCCAATTTTCTGGATTTTTTAAAATTTCATTTTTTTGTGAAAATATCCACTAAATGAGGGAATAATATGTGTGAGGGTACCCCAGGAGAGTTCCAAATGTGTGTGGGTAGAATATATATCCCACGGGGAAAAATTGAAAAAAGTTGAAAACATTTTTTTTTGGACTTAGTCATTTTTCCAGCGTTTATCAGACTTTCAGATAGGGGAAATGTCAGTGAGCGTTCCGATTTCAGTTCCAGAGCGATTCGCCCAATGACTCCCTGTTATTTAGTCGTTTTCAGCCAATTTTCTGGATTTTTGAAAATTTCACTTTTTTGTGAAAATATCCACTAATTGAGGGAATAATATGTGTGAGGGCACACCAGGAGAGTTCCAAATGTGTGTGGGTAGAATATATATCCCACGGGGGTAAAATTGAAAAAAGTAAAAAAAAAATTTTTTTTGGACTTAGTGATTTTTCTGGCGTTTATCAGACTTTCAGATAGGGGAAATGTCAGTGAGCATTCCGATTTCAGTTCCAGAGCAATTCGCCCAATGACTCCTTGTTATTTAGTCGTTTTCTGCCCATTTTCTGGATTTTTGAAAATTTCACTTTTTTGTGAAAATATCCACTAAATGAGGGAATAATATGTGTGAGGGTACCCCAGGAGAGTTCCAAATGTGTGTGGGTAGAATATATATCCCATGGGGATAAAATTGAAAAAGGTTGAAAAAAAATTTTTTTTGGACTTAGTCATTTTTCCGGCGTTTATCAGACTTTCAGATAGGGGAAATGTCAGTGAGCGCTCCGATTTCAGTTCCAGAGTGGTTTTCCCAATGAGTCCTTGTTATTTAGTCGTTTTCAGCCAATTTTTTGGATTTTTGAAAATTTCACTTTTTTGTGAAAATATCCACTAAATGAGGGAATAATATGTGTGAGGGTACCCCAGGAGAGTTCCAAATGTGTGTGGGTAGAATATATATCCCACGGGGGTAAAATTGAAAAAAGTTGAAAAAAATTTTTTTGGGACTTAGTCATTTTTCTGGCGTTTATCAGACTTTCAGATAGGGGAAATGTCAGTGAGCATTCCGATTTCATTTCCAGACTGATTCACCCAATGAGTCCTTGATATTTAGTCGTTTTCAGCCAATTTTTTGGATTTTTGAAAATTTCACTTTTTTGTCAAAATATCCACTAAATGAGGGAATAATATGTGTGAGGGTACCCCAGGAGAGTTCCAAATGTGTGTGGGCAGAATATATATCCCACGGGGGTAAAATTGAAAAAAGTTGAAAAAAATTTTTTTTTGGACTTAGTCATTTTTCTGGCGTTTATCAGACTTTCAGATAGGGGAAATGTCAGTGAGCATTCCGATTTCAGTTCCAGACTGATTCACCCAATGAGTCCTTGACATTTAGTCGTTTTCAGCCAATTTTTTGGATTTTTGAAAATTTCACTTTTTTGTGAAAATATCCACTAAATGAGGGAATAATATGTGTGAGGGTACCCCAGGAGAGTTCCAAATGTGTGTGGGTAGAATATATATCCCACGGGGGTAAAATTGAAAAAAGTTTAAAAAAAAATTTTTTTGAACTTAGTCATTTTTCCGGCGTTTATCAGACTTTCAGATAGGGGAAATGTCAGTGAGCATTCCGATTTCAGTTCCAGACTGATTCACCCAATGAGTCCTTCATATTTAGTCGTTTTCAGCCAATTTTCTGGATTTTTTAAAATTTCATTTTTTTGTGAAAATATCCACTAAATGAGGGAATAATATGTGTGAGGGTACCCCAGGAAAGTTCCAAATGTGTGTGGGTAGAATATATATCCCACGAGGGAAAAATTGAAAAAAGTTGAAAACATTTTTTTTTTGGACTTAGTCATTTTTCCAGCGTTTATCAGACTTTCAGTTAGGGGAAATGTCAGTGAGCGTTCCGATTTCAGTTCCAGAGCGATTCGCCCAATGAGTCCTTGTTATTTAGTTGTTTTCAGCCAATTTTCTGGATTTTTGAAAATTTCACTTTTTTGTGAAAATATCCACTAAATGAGGGAATAATATGTGTGAGAGTACCCCAGGAGAGTTCCAAATTTGTGTGGGTAGAATATATATCCCATGGGGGTAAAATTGAAAAAAGTTTAAAAAAAAATTTTTTTGAACTTAGTCATTTTTCCGGGGTTTATCAGACTTTCAGATAGGGGAAATGTCAGTGAGCGTTCCGATTTCAATTCCAGAGTGATTCTCCCAATGAGTCCTTGTTATTTATTCGTTTTCAGCCAATTTTCTGGATTTTTGAAAATTTCACTTTTTTGTGAAAATATCCACTAAATGAGGGAATAATATGTGTGAGGGTACCCCAGGAGAGTTCCAAATGTGTGTGGGTAGAATATATATCCCACGGGGGTAAAATTGAATAAAGTTTAAAAAAATTTTTTTGGGACTTAGTCATTTTTCTGGCGTTTATCAGACTTTCAGATAGGGGAAATGTCAGTGAGCATTCCGATTTCAGTTCCAGACTGATTCACCCAATGAGTCCTTAATATTTAGTCGTTTTCAGCCAATTTTTTGGATTTTTGAAAATTTCACTTTTTTGTCAAAATATCCACTAAATGAGGGAATAATATGTGTGAGGGTACCCCAGGAGAGTTCCAAATGTGTGTGGGCAGAATATATATCCCACGGGGGTAAAATTGAAAAAAGTTGAAAAAAAATTTTTTTTGGACTTAGTCATTTTTCTGGCGTTTATCAGACTTTCAGATAGGGGAAATGTCAGTGAGCATTCCGATTTCAGTTCCAGACTGATTCACCCAATGAGTCCTTGATATTTAGTCGTTTTCAGCCAATTTTTTGGATTTTTGAAAATTTCACTTTTTTGTAAAAATATCCACTAAATGAGGGAATAATATGTGTGAGGGTACCCCAGGAGAGTTCCAAATGTGTGTGGGTAGAATATATATCCCACGGGGGTAAAATTGAAAAAAGTTGAAAAAAAATTTTTTTTGGACCTAGTCATTTTTTTGGCGTTTATCAGACTTTCAGATAGGGGAAATGTCAGTGAGCATTCCGATTTCAGTTCCAGACTGATTCACCCAATGAGTCCTTCATATTTAGTCGTTTTCAGCCAATTTTCTGGATTTTTTAAAATTTCATTTTTTTGTGAAAATATCCACTAAATGAGGGAATAATATGTGTGAGGGTACCCCAGGAAAGTTCCAAATGTGTGTGGGTAGAATATATATCCCACGGGGGAAAAATTGAAAAAAGTTGAAAACATTTTTTTTTTGGACTTAGTCATTTTTCCAGCGTTTATCAGACTTTCAGTTAGGGGAAATGTCAGTGAGCGTTCCGATTTCAGTTCCAGAGCGATTCGCCCAATGAGTCCTTGTTATTTGGTTGTTTTCAGCCAATTTTCTGGATTTTTGAAAATTTCACTTTTTTGTGAAAATATCCACTAAATGAGGGAATAATATGTGTGAGAGTACCCCAGGAGAGTTCCAAATGTGTGTGGGTAGAATATATATCCCACGGGGGTAAAATTGAAAAAAGTAAAAAAAAAAATTTTTTTGGACTTAGTGATTTTTCTGGCGTTTATCAGACTTTCAGATAGGGGAAATGTCAGTGAGCGTTCCGATTTCAGTTCCAGAGCGATTCGCCCAATGACTCCTTGTTATTTAGTCGTTTTCAGCCAATTTTCTGGATTTTTGAAAATTTCACTTTTTTGTGAAAATATCCACTAAATGAGGGAATAATATGTGTGAGGGTACCCCAGGAGAGTTCCAAATGTGTGTGTGTAGAATATATATCCCACGGGGAAAAATTGAAAAAAGTTGAAAACATTTTTTTTTGGACTTAGTCATTTTTCCAGCGTTTATCAGACTTTCAGATAGGGGAAATGTCAGTGAGCGTTCCGATTTCAGTTCCAGAGCGATTCGCCCCATGACTCCCTGTTATTTAGTCGTTTTCAGCCAATTTTCTGGATTTTTGAAAATTTCACTTTTTTGTGAAAATATCCACTAAATGAGGGAATAATATGTGTGAGGGTACCCCAGGAGAGTTCCAAATGTGTGTGGGTAGAATATATATCCCACGGGGGAAAAATTGAAAAAAGTTGAAAACATTTTTTATTGGACTTAGTCATTTTTCCAGCGTTTATCAGACTTTCAGTTAGGGGAAATGTCAGTGAGCGTTCCGATTTCAGTTCCAGAGCGATTCGCCCAATGAGTCCTTGATATTTAGCAGTTTTCAGCCAATTTTCTTGATTTTTGAAAATTTCACTTTTTTTGTGAAAATATCCACTAAATGAGGGAATAATATGTGTGAGGGTACCCCAGGAGAGTTCCAAATGTGTGTGGGTAGAATATATATCCCATGGGGTAAAATTGAAAAAAGTTGAAAAAAAATTTTTTTTGGACTTAGTCATTTTTCCGGCGTTTATCAGACTTTCAGATAGGGGAAATGTCAGTGAGCGCTCCGATTTCAGTTCCAGAGCGATTCGCCCAATGATTCCTTGTTATTTAGTTGTTTTCAGCCAATTTTCTGGATTTTTGTAAATTTCACTTTTTTGTGAAAATATCCACTAATTGAGGGAATAATATGTGTGAGGGCACACCAGGAGAGTTCCAAATGTGTGTGGGTAGAATATATATCCCACGGGGTAAAATTGAAAAAAGTAAAAAAAAAATTTTTTTTGGACTTAGTGATTTTTCTGGCGTTTATCAGACTTTCAGATAGGGGAAATGTCAGTGAGCATTCCGATTTCAGTTCCAGAGCAATTCGCCCAATGACTCCTTGTTACTTAGTCGTTTTCTGCCAATTTTCTGGATTTTTGAAAATTTCACTTTTTTGTGAAAATATCCACTAAATGAGGGAATAATATGTGTGAGGGTACCCCAGGAGAGTTCCAAATGTGTGTGGGTAGAATATATATCCCATGGGGATAAAATTGAAAAAGGTTGAAAAAAAATTTTTTTTGGACTTAGTCATTTTTCCGGCGTTTATCAGACTTTCAGATAGGGGAAATGTCAGTGAACGCTCCGATTTCAGTTCCAGAGTGGTTTTCCCAATGAGTCCTTGTTATTTAGTCGTTTTCAGCCAATTTTTTGGATTTTTGAAAATTTCACTTTTTTGTGAAAATATCCACTAAATGAGGGAATAATATGTGTGAGGGTACCCCAGGAGAGTTCCAAATGTGTGTGGGTAGAATATATATCCCACGGGGGTAAAATTGATAAAGTTGAAAAAAATTTTTTTGGGACTTAGTCATTTTTCTGGCGTTTATCAGACTTTCAGATAGGGGAAATGTCAGTGAGCATTCCGATTTCAGTTCCAGACTGATTCACCCAATGAGTCCTTGATATTTACTCGTTTTCAGCCAATTTTCTGGATTTTTGAAAATTTCACTTTTTTGTCAAAATATCCACTAAATGAGGGAATAATATGTGTGAGGGTACCCCAGGAGAGTTCCAAATGTGTGTGGGCAGAATATATATCCCACGGGGGTAAAATTGAAAAAAGTTGAAAAAAATTTTTTTTTTGACTTAGTCATTTTTCCGGCGTTTATCAGACTTTCAGATAGGGGAAATGTCAGTGAGCGCTCCGATTTCAGTTCCAGAGTGGTTTTCCCAATGAGTCCTTGTTATTTAGTCGTTTTCAGCCAATTTTCTGGATTTTTGAAAATTTCACTTTTTTGTGAAAATATCCACTAAATGAGGGAATAATATGTGTGAGGGTACCCCAGGAGAGTTCCAAATTTGTGTGGGTAGAATATATATCCCACGGGGGAAAAATTGAAAAAAGTTGAAAACATTTTTTTTTTGGACTTAGTCATTTTTCCAGCGTTTATCAGACTTTCAATTAGGGGAAATGTCAGTGAGCGTTCCGATTTCAGTTCCAGAGCGATTCGCCCAATGAGTCCCTGATATTTAGTAGTTTTCAGCCAATTTTCTGGATTTTTGAAAATTTCACTTTTTTGTGAAAATATCCACTAAATGAGGGAATAATATGTGTGAGGGTACCCCAGGAGAGTTCCAAATGTGTGTGGGTAGAATATATATCCCACGGGGGTAAAATTGAAAAAAGTTGAAAAAAAATTTTTTTTGGACTTAGTCATTTATTTGGCGTTTATCAGACTTTCAGATAGGGGAAATGTCAGTGAGCATTCCGATTTCAGTTCCAGACTGATTCACCCAATGAGTCCTTCATATTTAGTCGTTTTCAGCCAATTTTCTGGATTTTTTAAAATTTCACTTTTTTGTGAAAATATCCATTAATGAGGGAATAATATGTGTGAGGGTACCCCAGGAGAGTTCCAAATGTGTGTGGGTAGAATATATATCCCACGGGGGTAAAATTGAAAAAAGTTTAAAAAAAAATTTTTTTGGACTTAGTCATTTTTCCGGCGTTTATCAGACTTTCAGATAGGGGAAATGTCAGTGAGCGTTCCGATTTCAATTCCAGAGTGATTCTCCCAATGAGTCCTTGTTATTTAGTCGTTTTCAGCCAATTTTCTGGATTTTTGAAAATGTCACTTTTTTGTGAAAATATCCACTAAATGAGGGAATAATATGTGTGAGAGTACCCCAGGAGAGTTCCAAATGTGTGTGGGTAGAATATATATCCCACGGGGGTAAAATTGAAAAAAGTTTAAAAAAATTTTTTTGGGACTTAGTCATTTTTCTGGCGTTTATCAGACTTTCAGATAGGGGAAATGTCAGTGAGCATTCCGATTTCAGTTCCAGACTGATTCACCCAATGAGTCCTTAATATTTAGTCGTTTTCAGCCAATTTTTTGGATTTTTGAAAATTTCACTTTTTTGTCAAAATATCCACTAAATGAGGGAATAATATGTGTGAGGGTACCCCAGGAGAGTTCCAAATGTGTGTGGGCAGAATATATATCCCACGGGGGTAAAATTGAAAAAAGTTGAAAAAAATTTTTTTTTGGACTTAGTCATGTTTCTGGCGTTTATCAGACTTTCAGATAGGGGAAATGTCAGTGAGCATTCCGATTTCAGTTCCAGACTGATTCACCCAATGAGTCCTTGATATTTAGTCGTTTTCAGCCAATTTTTTGGATTTTTGAAAATTTCACTTTTTTGTGAAAATATCCACTAAATGAGGGAATAATATGTGTGAGGGTACCCCAGGAGAGTTCCAAATGTGTGTGGGTAGAATATATATCCCACGGGGGTAAAATTGAAAAAAGTTGAAAAAAAATTTTTTTTGGACCTAGTCATTTTTTTGGCGTTTATCAGACTTTCAGATAGGGGAAATGTCAGTGAGCATTCCGATTTCAGTTCCAGACTGATCCACCCAATGAGTCCTTCATATTTAGTCGTTTTCAGCCAATTTTCTGGATTTTTTAAAATTTCACTTTTTTGTGAAAATATCCATTAATGAGGGAATAATATGTGTGAGGGTACCCCAGGAGAGTTCCAAATGTGTGTGGGTAGAATATATATCCCACGGGGGTAAAATTGAAAAAAGTTTAAAAAAAAATTTTTTTGGACTTAGTCATTTTTCCGGCGTTTATCAGACTTTCAGATAGGGGAAATGTCAGTGAGCGTTCCGATTTCAATTCCAGAGTGATTCTCCCAATGAGTCCTTGTTATTTAGTCGTTTTCAGCCAATTTTCTGGATTTTTGAAAATTTCACTTTTTTGTGAAAATATCCACTAAATGAGGGAATAATATGTGTGAGGGTACCCCAGGAGAGTTCCAAATGTGTGTGGGTAGAATATATATCCCACGGGGGTAAAATTGAAAAAAGTTTAAAAAATTTTTTTTGGGACTTAGTCATTTTTCTGGCGTTTATCAGACTTTCAGATAGGGGAAATGTCAGTGAGCATTCCGATTTCAGTTCCAGACTGATTCACCCAATGAGTCCTTAATATTTAGTCGTTTTCAGCCAATTTTTTGGATTTTTGAAAATTTCACTTTTTTGTCAAAATATCCACTAAATGAGGGAATAATATGTGTGAGGGTACCCCAGGAGAGTTCCAAATGTGTGTGGGCAGAATATATATCCCACGGGGGTAAAATTGAAAAAAGTTGAAAAAAATTTTTTTTTGGACTTAGTCATGTTTCTGGCGTTTATCAGACTTTCAGATAGGGGAAATGTCAGTGAGCATTCCGATTTCAGTTCCAGACTGATTCACCCAATGAGTCCTTGATATTTAGTCGTTTTCAGCCAATTTTTTGGATTTTTGAAAATTTCACTTTTTTGTGAAAATATCCACTAAATGAGGGAATAATATGTGTGAGGGTACCCCAGGAGAGTTCCAAATGTGTGTGGGTAGAATATATATCCCACGGGGGTAAAATTGAAAAAAGTTGAAAAAAAATTTTTTTTGGACCTAGTCATTTTTTTGGCGTTTATCAGACTTTCAGATAGGGGAAATGTCAGTGAGCATTCCGATTTCAGTTCCAGACTGATCCACCCAATGAGTCCTTCATATTTAGTCGTTTTCAGCCAATTTTCTGGATTTTTTAAAATTTCATTTTTTTGTGAAAATATCCACTAAATGAGGGAATAATATGTGTGAGGGTACCCCAGGAAAGTTCCAAATGTGTGTGGGTAGAATATATATCCCACGGGGGAAAAATTGAAAAAAGTTGAAAACATTTTTTTATTGGACTTAGTCATTTTTCCAGCGTTTATCAGACTTTCAGTTAGGGGAAATGTCAGTGAGCATTCCGATTTCAGTTCCAGACTGATTCACCCAATGAGTCCTTGATATTTAGTCGTTTTCAGCCAATTTTTTTAATTTTTGAAAATTTCACTTTTTTGTCAAAATATCCACTAAATGAGGGAATAATATGTGTGAGGGTACCCCAGGAGAGTTCCAAATGTGTGTGGGTAGAATATATATCACACGGGTAAAATTGAAAAAAAATTTTTTTTGGACTTAGTGATTTTTCTGCCGTTTATCAGACTTTCAGATAGGGGAAATGTCAGTGAGCGTTCCGATTTCAGTTCCAGAGCGATTCGCCCAATGACTCCTTGTTATTTAGTCGTTTTCAGCCAATTTTCTGGATTTTTGAAAATTTCACTTTTTTGTGAAAATATCCACTAAATGAGGGAATAATATGTGTGATGGTATCCCAGGAGAGTTCCAAATGTGTGTGGGTAGAATATATATCCCACGGGGGAAAAATTGAAAAAAGTTGAAAACATTTTTTTTTTGGACTTAGTCATTTTTCCAGCGTTTATCAGACTTTCAGTTAGGGGAAATGTCAGTGAGCATTCCGATTTCAGTTCCAGAGCGATTCGCCCAATGAGTCCTTGATATTTAGTAGTTTTGAGCCAATTTTCTGGATTTTTGAAAATTTCACTTTTTTTGTGAAAATATCCACTAAATGAGGGAATAATATGTGTAAGGGTACCCCAGGAGAGTTCCAAATGTGTGTGGGTAGAATATATATCCCACGGGGGTAAAATTGAAAAAAGTTTAAAAAATTTTTTTTGGGACTTAGTCATTTTTCTGGCGTTTATCAGACTTTCAGATAGGGGAAATGTCAGTGAGCATTCCGATTTCAGTTCCAGACTGTTTCACCCAATGAGTCCTTAATATTTAGTTGTTTTCAGCCAATTTTTTGGATTTTTGAAAATTTCACTTTTTTGTCAAAATATCCACTAAATGAGGGAATAATATGTGTGAGGGTACCCCAGGAGAGTTCCAAATGTGTGTGGGCAGAATATATATCCCACGGGGGTAAAATTGAAAAAAGTTGAAAAAAAATTTTTTTTGGACTTAGTCATTTTTCTGGCGTTTATCAGACTTTCAGATAGGGGAAATGTCAGTGAGCGTTCCGATTTCAGTTCCAGAGCGATTCGCCCAATGACTCCTTGTTATTTAGTCGTTTTCAGCCAATTTTCTGGATTTTTGAAAATTTCACTTTTTTGTGAAAATATCCACTAAATGAGGGAATAATATGTGTGATGGTATCCCAGGAGAGTTCCAAATGTGTGTGGGTAGAATATATATCCCACGGGGGAAAAATTGAAAAAAGTTGAAAACATTTTTTTTTTGGACTTAGTCATTTTTCCAGCGTTTATCAGACTTTCAGTTAGGGGAAATGTCAGTGAGCGTTCCGATTTCAGTTCCAGAGCGATTCGCCCAATGAGTCCTTGATATTTAGTTGTTTTCAGCCAATTTTCTGGATTTTTGAAAATTTCACTTTTTTGTGAAAATATCCACTAAATGAGGGAATAATATGTGTGAGAGTACCCCAGGAGAGTTCCAAATGTGTGTGGGTAGAATATATATCCCACGGGGGTAAAATTGAAAAAAGCAAAAAAAAAATTTTTTTTGGACTTATTGATTTTTCTGGCGTTTATCAGACTTTCAGATAGGGGAAATGTCAGTAAGCGTTCCGATTTCAGTTCCAGAGCGATTCGCCCAATGAGTCCTTGATATTTTGTCGTTTTCAGCCAATTTTCTGGATTTTTGAAAATTTCACTTTTTTTGTGAAAATATCCACTAAATGAGGGAATAATATGTGTGAGGGTACCCCAGGAGAGTTCCAAATGTGTGTGGGTAGAATATATATCACACGGGTAAAATTGAAAAAAAAATTTTTTTGGACTTAGTGATTTTTCTGCCGTTTATCAGACTTTCAGATAGGGGAAATGTCAGTGAGCGTTCCGATTTCAGTTCCAGAGCGATTCGCCCAATGACTCCTTGTTATTTAGTCGTTTTCAGC
Organism: Phyllobates terribilis; assembly: GCF_046119375.1. Lineage (NCBI taxonomy): Eukaryota > Metazoa > Chordata > Amphibia > Anura > Dendrobatidae > Phyllobates > Phyllobates terribilis. The sequence continues at coordinate 12,849,145 of NW_027362775.1, read as the reverse complement.
CAATTTTCTGGATTTTTGAAAATTTCACTTTTTTGTGAAAATATCCACTAAATGAGGGAATAATATGTGTGATGGTATCCCAGGAGAGTTCCAAATGTGTGTGGGTAGAATATATATCCCACGGGGGAAAAATTGAAAAAAGTTGAAAACATTTTTTTTTTTGGACTTAGTCATTTTTCCAGCGTTTATCAGACTTTCAGTTAGGGGAAATGTCAGTGAGCATTCCGATTTCAGTTCCAGAGCGATTCGCCCAATGAGTCCTTGATATTTAGTAGTTTTGAGCCAATTTTCTGGATTTTTGAAAATTTCACTTTTTTTGTGAAAATATCCACTAAATGAGGGAATAATATGTGTAAGGGTACCCCAGTAGAGTTCCAAATGTGTGTGGGTAGAATATATATCCCACGGGGGGTAAAATTGAAAAAAGTTTAAAAAAATTTTTTTGGGACTTAGTCATTTTTCTGGCGTTTTTCAGACTTTCAGATAGGGGAAATGTCAGTGAGCGTTCCGATTTCAGTTCCAGAGCGATTCGCCCAATGAGTCCTTGTTATTTAGTTGTTTTCAGCCAATTTTCTGGATTTTTGAAAATTTCACTTTTTTGTGAAAATATCCACTAAATGAGGGAATAATATGCGTGAGGGTACCCCAGGAGAGTTCCAAATTTGTGTGGGTAGAATATATATCCCACGGGGGAAAAATTGAAAAAAGTTGAAAACATTTTTTTTTTGGACTTAGTCATTTTTCCAGCGTTTATCAGACTTTCAATTAGGGGAAATGTCAGTGAGCGTTCCGATTTCAGTTCCAGAGCGATTCGCCCAATGAGTCCCTGATATTTAGTAGTTTTCAGCCAATTTTCTGGATTTTTGAAAATTTCACTTTTTTGTGAAAATATCCACTAAATGAGGGAATAATATGTGTGAGGGTACCCCAGGAGAGTTCCAAATGTGTGTGGGTAGAATATATATCCCACGGGGGTAAAATTGAAAAAAGTTGAAAAAAAATTTTTTTTGGACTTAGTCATTTATTTGGCGTTTATCAGACTTTCAGATAGGGGAAATGTCAGTGAGCATTCCGATTTCAGTTCCAGACTGATTCACCCAATGAGTCCTTCATATTTAGTCGTTTTCAGCCAATTTTCTGGATTTTTTAAAATTTCACTTTTTTGTGAAAATATCCATTAATGAGGGAATAATATGTGTGAGGGTACCCCAGGAGAGTTCCAAATGTGTGTGGGTAGAATATATATCCCACGGGGGTAAAATTGAAAAAAGTTTAAAAAAAAATTTTTTTGGACTTAGTCATTTTTCCGGCGTTTATCAGACTTTCAGATAGGGGAAATGTCAGTGAGCGTTCCGATTTCAATTCCAGAGTGATTCTCCCAATGAGTCCTTGTTATTTAGTCGTTTTCAGCCAATTTTCTGGATTTTTGAAAATGTCACTTTTTTGTGAAAATATCCACTAAATGAGGGAATAATATGTGTGAGGGTACCCCAGGAGAGTTCCAAATGTGTGTGGGTAGAATATATATCCCACGGGGGTAAAATTGAAAAAAGTTTAAAAAAATTTTTTTGGGACTTAGTCATTTTTCTGGCGTTTATCAGACTTTCAGATAGGGGAAATGTCAGTGAGCATTCCGATTTCAGTTTCAGACTGATTCACCCAATGAGTCCTTAATATTTAGTCGTTTTCAGCCAATTTTTTGGATTTTTGAAAATTTCACTTTTTTGTCAAAATATCCACTAAATGAGGGAATAATATGTGTGAGGGTACCCCAGGAGAGTTCCAAATGTGTGTGGGCAGAATATATATCCCACGGGGGTAAAATTGAAAAAAGTTGAAAAAAATTTTTTTTTGGACTTAGTCATGTTTCTGGCGTTTATCAGACTTTCAGATAGGGGAAATGTCAGTGAGCATTCCGATTTCAGTTCCAGACTGATTCACCCAATGAGTCCTTGATATTTAGTCGTTTTCAGCCAATTTTTTGGATTTTTGAAAATTTCACTTTTTTGTGAAAATATCCACTAAATGAGGGAATAATATGTGTGAGGGTACCCCAGGAGAGTTCCAAATGTGTGTGGGTAGAATATATATCCCACGGGGGTAAAATTGAAAAAAGTTGAAAAAAAATTTTTTTTGGACCTAGTCATTTTTTTGGCGTTTATCAGACTTTCAGATAGGGGAAATGTCAGTGAGCATTCCGATTTCAGTTCCAGACTGATCCACCCAATGAGTCCTTCATATTTAGTCGTTTTCAGCCAATTTTCTGGATTTTTTAAAATTTCACTTTTTTGTGAAAATATCCATTAATGAGGGAATAATATGTGTGAGGGTACCCCAGGAGAGTTCCAAATGTGTGTGGGTAGAATATATATCCCACGGGGGTAAAATTGAAAAAAGTTTAAAAAAAAATTTTTTTGGACTTAGTCATTTTTCCGGCGTTTATCAGACTTTCAGATAGGGGAAATGTCAGTGAGCGTTCCGATTTCAATTCCAGAGTGATTCTCCCAATGAGTCCTTGTTATTTAGTCGTTTTCAGCCAATTTTCTGGATTTTTGAAAATTTCACTTTTTTGTGAAAATATCCACTAAATGAGGGAATAATATGTGTGAGGGTACCCCAGGAGAGTTCCAAATGTGTGTGGGTAGAATATATATCCCACGGGGGTAAAATTGAAAAAAGTTTAAAAAATTTTTTTTGGGACTTAGTCATTTTTCTGGCGTTTATCAGACTTTCAGATAGGGGAAATGTCAGTGAGCATTCCGATTTCAGTTCCAGACTGATTCACCCAATGAGTCCTTAATATTTAGTCGTTTTCAGCCAATTTTTTGGATTTTTGAAAATTTCACTTTTTTGTCAAAATATCCACTAAATGAGGGAATAATATGTGTGAGGGTACCCCAGGAGAGTTCCAAATGTGTGTGGGCAGAATATATATCCCACGGGGGTAAAATTGAAAAAAGTTGAAAAAAATTTTTTTTTGGACTTAGTCATGTTTCTGGCGTTTATCAGACTTTCAGATAGGGGAAATGTCAGTGAGCATTCCGATTTCAGTTCCAGACTGATTCACCCAATGAGTCCTTGATATTTAGTCGTTTTCAGCCAATTTTTTGGATTTTTGAAAATTTCACTTTTTTGTGAAAATATCCACTAAATGAGGGAATAATATGTGTGAGGGTACCCCAGGAGAGTTCCAAATGTGTGTGGGTAGAATATATATCCCACGGGGGTAAAATTGAAAAAAGTTGAAAAAAAATTTTTTTTGGACCTAGTCATTTTTTTGGCGTTTATCAGACTTTCAGATAGGGGAAATGTCAGTGAGCATTCCGATTTCAGTTCCAGACTGATCCACCCAATGAGTCCTTCATATTTAGTCGTTTTCAGCCAATTTTCTGGATTTTTTAAAATTTCATTTTTTTGTGAAAATATCCACTAAATGAGGGAATAATATGTGTGAGGGTACCCCAGGAAAGTTCCAAATGTGTGTGGGTAGAATATATATCCCACGGGGGAAAAATTGAAAAAAGTTGAAAACATTTTTTTATTGGACTTAGTCATTTTTCCAGCGTTTATCAGACTTTCAGTTAGGGGAAATGTCAGTGAGCATTCCGATTTCAGTTCCAGACTGATTCACCCAATGAGTCCTTGATATTTAGTCGTTTTCAGCCAATTTTTTTAATTTTTGAAAATTTCACTTTTTTGTCAAAATATCCACTAAATGAGGGAATAATATGTGTGAGGGTACCCCAGGAGAGTTCCAAATGTGTGTGGGTAGAATATATATCACACGGGTAAAATTGAAAAAAAATTTTTTTTGGACTTAGTGATTTTTCTGCCGTTTATCAGACTTTCAGATAGGGGAAATGTCAGTGAGCGTTCCGATTTCAGTTCCAGAGCGATTCGCCCAATGACTCCTTGTTATTTAGTCATTTTCAGCCAATTTTCTGGATTTTTGAAAATTTCACTTTTTTGTGAAAATATCCACTAAATGAGGGAATAATATGTGTGATGGTATCCCAGGAGAGTTCCAAATGTGTGTGGGTAGAATATATATCCCACGGGGGAAAAATTGAAAAAAGTTGAAAACATTTTTTTTTTGGACTTAGTCATTTTTCCAGCGTTTATCAGACTTTCAGTTAGGGGAAATGTCAGTGAGCATTCCGATTTCAGTTCCAGAGCGATTCGCCCAATTAGTCCTTGATATTTAGTAGTTTTGAGCCAATTTTCTGGATTTTTGAAAATTTCACTTTTTTTGTGAAAATATCCACTAAATGAGGGAATAATATGTGTAAGGGTACCCCAGGAGAGTTCCAAATGTGTGTGGGTAGAATATATATCCCACGGGGGTAAAATTGAAAAAAGTTTAAAAAATTTTTTTTGGGACTTAGTCATTTTTCTGGCGTTTATCAGACTTTCAGATAGGGGAAATGTCAGTGAGCATTCCGATTTCAGTTCCAGACTGTTTCACCCAATGAGTCCTTAATATTTAGTTGTTTTCAGCCAATTTTTTGGATTTTTGAAAATTTCACTTTTTTGTCAAAATATCCACTAAATGAGGGAATAATATGTGTGAGGGTACCCCAGGAGAGTTCCAAATGTGTGTGGGCAGAATATATATCCCACGGGGGTAAAATTGAAAAAAGTTGAAAAAAAATTTTTTTTGGACTTAGTCATTTTTCTGGCGTTTATCAGACTTTCAGATAGGGGAAATGTCAGTGAGCGTTCCGATTTCAGTTCCAGAGCGATTCGCCCAATGACTCCTTGTTATTTAGTCGTTTTCAGCCAATTTTCTGGATTTTTGAAAATTTCACTTTTTTGTGAAAATATCCACTAAATGAGGGAATAATATGTGTGATGGTATCCCAGGAGAGTTCCAAATGTGTGTGGGTAGAATATATATCCCACGGGGGAAAAATTGAAAAAAGTTGAAAACATTTTTTTTTTGGACTTAGTCATTTTTCCAGCGTTTATCAGACTTTCAGTTAGGGGAAATGTCAGTGAGCGTTCCGATTTCAGTTCCAGAGCGATTCGCCCAATGAGTCCTTGATATTTAGTTGTTTTCAGCCAATTTTCTGGATTTTTGAAAATTTCACTTTTTTGTGAAAATATCCACTAAATGAGGGAATAATATGTGTGAGAGTACCCCAGGAGAGTTCCAAATGTGTGTGGGTAGAATATATATCCCACGGGGGTAAAATTGAAAAAAGCAAAAAAAAAATTTTTTTTGGACTTATTGATTTTTCTGGCGTTTATCAGACTTTCAGATAGGGGAAATGTCAGTGAGCGTTCCGATTTCAGTTCCAGAGCGATTCGCCCAATGAGTCCTTGATATTTTGTCGTTTTCAGCCAATTTTCTGGATTTTTGAAAATTTCACTTTTTTTGTGAAAATATCCACTAAATGAGGGAATAATATGTGTGAGGGTACCCCAGGAGAGTTCCAAATGTGTGTGGGTAGAATATATATCACACGGGTAAAATTGAAAAAAAAATTTTTTTGGACTTAGTGATTTTTCTGCCGTTTATCAGACTTTCAGATAGGGGAAATGTCAGTGAGCGTTCCGATTTCAGTTCCAGAGCGATTCGCCCAATGACTCCTTGTTATTTAGTCGTTTTCAGCCAATTTTCTGGATTTTTGAAAATTTCACTTTTTTGTGAAAATATCCACTAAATGAGGGAATAATATGTGTGATGGTATCCCAGGAGAGTTCCAAATGTGTGTGGGTAGAATATATATCCCACGGGGGAAAAATTGAAAAAAGTTGAAAACATTTTTTTTTTTGGACTTAGTCATTTTTCCAGCGTTTATCAGACTTTCAGTTAGGGGAAATGTCAGTGAGCATTCCGATTTCAGTTCCAGAGCGATTCGCCCAATGAGTCCTTGATATTTAGTAGTTTTGAGCCAATTTTCTGGATTTTTGAAAATTTCACTTTTTTTGTGAAAATATCCACTAAATGAGGGAATAATATGTGTAAGGGTACCCCAGTAGAGTTCCAAATGTGTGTGGGTAGAATATATATCCCACGGGGGGTAAAATTGAAAAAAGTTTAAAAAAATTTTTTTGGGACTTAGTCATTTTTCTGGCGTTTTTCAGACTTTCAGATAGGGGAAATGTCAGTGAGCGTTCCGATTTCAGTTCCAGAGCGATTCGCCCAATGAGTCCTTGTTATTTAGTTGTTTTCAGCCAATTTTCTGGATTTTTGAAAATTTCACTTTTTTGTGAAAATATCCACTAAATGAGGGAATAATATGTGTGAGAGTACCCCAGGAGAGTTCCAAATGTGTGTGGTTAGAATATATATCCCACGGGGGTAAAATTGAAAAAAGTAAAAAAAAGTTTTTTTTGGACTTATTGATTTTTCTGGCGTTTATCAGACTTTCAGATAGGGGAAATGTCAGTGAGCGTTCCGATTTCAGTTCCAGAGCGATTCGCCCAATGACTCCTTGTTATTTAGTCGTTTTCAGCCAATTTTCTGGATTTTTGAAAATTTCACTTTTTTGTGAAAATATCCACTAAATGAGGGAATAATATGTGTGATGGTATCCCAGGAGAGTTCCAAATGTGTGTGGGTAGAATAAATATCCCACGGGGGAAAAATTGAAAAAAGTTGAAAACATTTTTTTTTTGGACTTAGTCATTTTTCCAGCGTTTATCAGACTTTCAGTTAGGGGCAATGTCAGTGAGCGTTCCGATTTCAGTTCCAGAGCGATTCGCCCAATGAGTCCTTGATATTTAGTAGTTTTCAGCCAATTTTCTGGATTTTTGAAAATTTCACTTTTTTTGTGAAAATATCCACTAAATGAGGGAATAATATGTGTGAGGGTACCCCAGGAGAGTTCCAAATGTTTGTGGGTAGAATATATATCCCACGGGGGTAAAATTGAAAAAAGTTGAAAAAAAATTTTTTTTCGACTTAGTCATTTTTTTGGCGTTTATCAGACTTTCAGATAGGGGAAATGTCAGTGAGCATTCCGATTTCAGTTCCAGACTGATTCACCCAATGAGTCCTTGATATTTAGTCGTTTTCAGCCAATTTTCTGGATTTTTTAAAATTTCACTTTTTTGTGAAAATATCCACTAAATGAGGGAATAATATGTGTGAGGGTACCCCAGGAGAGTTCCAAATGTGTGTGGGTAGAATATATATCACACGGGGGTAAAATTGAAAAAAAATTTTTTTGGGACTTAGTGATTTTTCTGGCGTTTATCAGACTTTCAGATAGGAGAAATGTCAGTGAGCGTTCCGATTTCAGTTCCAGAGCGATTCGCCCAATGACTCCTTGTTATTTAGTCGTTTTCAGCCAATTTTCTGGATTTTTGAAAATTTCACTTTTTTGTGAAAATATCCACTAAATGAGGGAATAATATGTGTGATGGTATCCCAGGAGAGTTCCAAATGTGTGTGGGTAGAATATATATCCCACGGGGGAAAAATTGAAAAAAGTTGAAAACATTTTTTTTTTGGACTTAGTCATTTTTCCAGCGTTTATCAGACTTTCAGTTAGGGGAAATGTCAGTGAGCGTTCCGATTTCAGTTCCAGAGCGATTCGCCCAATGAGTCCTTGATATTTAGTAGTTTTCAGCCAATTTTCTGGACTTTTGAAAATTTCACTTTTTTTGTGAAAATATCCACTAAATGAGGGAATAATATGTGTGAGGGTACCCCAGGAGAGTTCCAAATGTGTGTGGGTAGAATATATATCCCACGGGGGTAAAATTGAAAAAAGTTGAAAAAAAATTTTTTTTGGACTTAGTCATTTTTTTGGCGTTTATCAGACTTTCAGATAGGGGAAATGTCAGTGAGCGTTCCGATTTCAGTTCCAGAGCGATTCGCCCAATGACTCCTTGTTATTTAGTCGTTTTCAGCCAATTTTCTGGATTTTTGAAAATGTCACTTTTTTGTGAAAATATCCACTAAATGAGGGAATAATATGTGTGATGGTATCCCAGGAGAGTTCCAAATGTGTGTGGGTAGAATATATATCCCACGGGGGAAAAATTGAAAAAAGTTGAAAAAAATTTTTTTTTGGACTTAGTCATTTTTCTGGCGTTTATCAGACTTTCAGATAGGGGAAATGTCAGTGAGCGTTCCGATTTCAGTTCCAGAGCGATTCGCCCAATGACTCCTTGTTATTTAGTCGTTTTCAGCCAATTTTCTGGATTTTTGAAAATTTCACTTTTTTGTGAAAATATCCACTAAATGAGGGAATAATATGTGTGAGAGTACCCCTGGAGAGTTCCAAATGTGTGTGGGTAGAATATATATCCCGCGGGGTAAAATTGAAAAAAGTAAAAAAAAAATTTTTTTTGGACTTAGTCATTTTTTTGGCGTTTATCAGACTTTCAGATAGGGGAAATGTCAGTGAGCATTCCGATTTCAGTTCCAGAGCGATTCGCCCAATTAGTCCTTGTTATTTAGTTGTTTTCAGCCAATTTTCTGGATTTTTGAAAATTTCACTTTTTTGTGAAAATATCCACTAAATGAGGGAATAATATGTGTGAGAGTACCCCAGGAGAGTTCCAAATGTGTGTGAGTAGAATATATATCCCACGGGGGTAAAATTGAAAAAAGTAAAAAAAATATTTTTTTTGGACTTAGTGATTTTTCTGGCGTTTATCAGACTTTCAGATAGGGGAAATGTCAGTGAGCGTTCCGATTTCAGTTCCAGAGCGATTCGCCCAATGACTCCTTGTTATTTAGTCGTTTTCAGCCAATTTTCTGGATTTTTGAAAATTTCACTTTTTTGTGAAAATATCCACTAAATGAGGGAATAATATGTGTGATGGTATCCCAGGAGAGTTCCAAATGTGTGTGGGTAGAATATATATCCCACGGAGGAAAAATTGAAAAAAGTTGAAAAAAATTTTTTTTTGGACTTAGTCATTTTTCTGGCGTTTATCAGACTTTCAGATAGGGGAAATGTCAGTGAGCGTTCCGATTTCAGTTCCAGAGCGATTCGCCCAATGACTCCTTGTTATTTAGTCGTTTTCAGCCAATTTTCTGGATTTTTGAAAATTTCACTTTTTTGTGAAAATATCCACTAAATGAGGGAATAATATGTGTGAGAGTACCCCTGGAGAGTTCCAAATGTGTGTGGGTAGAATATATATCCCGCGGGGTAAAATTGAAAAAAGTAAAAAAAAAATTTTTTTTGGACTTAGTCATTTTTTTGGCGTTTATCAGACTTTCAGATAGGGGAAATGTCAGTGAGCATTCCGATTTCAGTTCCAGAGCGATTCGCCCAATTAGTCCTTGTTATTTAGTTGTTTTCAGCCAATTTTCTGGATTTTTGAAAATTTCACTTTTTTGTGAAAATATCCACTAAATGAGGGAATAATATGTGTGAGAGTACCCCAGGAGAGTTCCAAATGTGTGTGAGTAGAATATATATCCCACGGGGGTAAAATTGAAAAAAGTAAAAAAAATATTTTTTTTGGACTTAGTGATTTTTCTGGCGTTTATCAGACTTTCAGATAGGGGAAATGTCAGTGAGCGTTCCGATTTCAGCTCCAGAGCGATTCGCCCAATGACTCCTTGTTATTTAGTCGTTTTCAGCCAATTTTCTGGATTTTTGAAAATTTCACTTTTTTGTGAAAATATCCACTAAATGAGGGAATAATATGTGTGATGGTATCCCAGGAGAGTTCCAAATGTGTGTGGGTAGAATATATATCCCACGGGGGAAAAATTGAAAAAAGTTGAAAAAAATTTTTTTTTGGACTTAGTCATTTTTCTGGCGTTTATCAGACTTTCAGATAGGGGAAATGTCAGTGAGCGTTCCGATTTCAGTTCCAGAGCGATTCGCCCAATGACTCCTTGTTATTTAGTCGTTTTCAGCCAATTTTCTGGATTTTTGAAAATTTCACTTTTTTGTGAAAATATCCACTAAATGAGGGAATAATATGTGTGAGAGTACCCCTGGAGAGTTCCAAATGTGTGTGGGTAGAATATATATCCCGCGGGGTAAAATTGAAAAAAGTAAAAAACAAATTTTTTTTGGACTTAGTGATTTTTCTGGCGTTTATCAGACTTTCAGATAGGGGAAATGTCAGTGAGCGTTCCGATTTCAGTTCCAGAGCGATTCGCCCAATGACTCCTTGTTATTTAGTCGTTTTCAGCCAATTTTCTGGATTTTTGAAAATTTCACTTTTTTGTGAAAATATCCACTAAATGAGGGAATAATATGTGTGATGGTATCCCAGGAGAGTTCCAAATGTGTGTGGGTAGAATATATATCCCACGGGGGAAAAATTGAAAAAAGTTGAAAACATTTTTTTTTTGGACTTAGTCATTTTTCCAGCGTTTATCAGACTTTCAGTTAGGGGAAATGTCAGTGAGCGTTCCGATTTCAGTATCAGAGAGATTCGCCCAATGAGTCCTTGATATTTAGTAGTTTTCAGCCAATTTTCTGGATTTTTGAAAATTTCACTTTTTTTGTGAAAATATCCACTAAATGAGGGAATAATATGTGTGAGGGTACCCCAGGAGAGTTCCAAATGTGTGTGGGTAGAATATATATCACACAGGGGTAAAAATGAAAAAAAATTTTTTTGGGACTTAGTGATTTTTCTGGCGTTTATCAGACTTTCAGATAGGAGAAATGTCAGTGAGCGTTCCGATTTCAGTTCCAGAGCGATTCGCCCAATGACTCCTTGTTATTTAGTCGTTTTCAGCCAATTTTCTGGATTTTTGAAAATTTCACTTTTTTGTGAAAATATCCACTAAATGAGGGAATAATATGTGTGATGGTATCCCAGGAGAGTTCCAAATGTGTGTGGGTAGAATATATATCCCACGGGGGAAAAATTGAAAAAAGTTGAAAACATTTTTTTTTTGGACTTAATCATTTTTCCAGCGTTTATCAGACTTTCAGTTAGGGGAAATGTCAGTGAGCGTTCCGATTTCAGTTCCAGAGCGATTCGCCCAATGAGTCCTTGATATTTAGTAGTTTTCAGCCAATTTTCTGGACTTTTGAAAATTTCACTTTTTTTGTGAAAATATCCACTAAATGAGGGAATAATATGTGTGAGGGTACCCCAGGAGAGTTCCAAATGTGTGTGGGTAGAATATATATCCCACGGGGGTAAAATTGAAAAAAGTTGAAAAAAAATTTTTTTTGGACTTAGTCATTTTTTTGGCGTTTATCAGACTTTCAGATAGGGGAAATGTCAGTGAGCATTCCGATTTCAGTTCCAGAGCGATTCGCCCAATTAGTCCTTGTTATTTAGTTGTTTTCAGCCAATTTTCTGGATTTTTGAAAATTTCACTTTTTTGTGAAAATATCCACTAAATGAGGGAATAATATGTGTGAGAGTACCCCAGGAGAGTTCCAAATGTGTGTGAGTAGAATATATATCCCACGGGGGTAAAATTGAAAAAAGTAAAAAAAATATTTTTTTTGGACTTAGTGATTTTTCTGGCGTTTATCAGACTTTCAGATAGGGGAAATGTCAGTGAGCGTTCCGATTTCAGTTCCAGAGCGATTCGCCCAATGACTCCTTGTTATTTAGTTGTTTTCAGCCAATTTTCTGGATTTTTGAAAATTTCACTTTTTTGTGAAAATATCCACTAAATGAGGGAATAATATGTGTGAGGGTACCTCAGGAGAGTTCCAAATGTGTGTGGGTAGAATATATATCCCACGGGGGAAAAATTGAAAAAAGTTGAAAACATTTTTTTTTTGGACTTAGTCATTTTTCCAGCGTTTATCAGACTTTCAGTTAGGGTAAATGTCAGTGAGCGTTCCGATTTCAGTTCCAGAGCGATTCGCCCAATGACTCCTTGTTATTTAGTTGTTTTCAGCCAATTTTCTGGATTTTTGAAAATTTCACTTTTTTGTGAAAATATCCACTAAATGAGGGAATAATATGTGTGAGAGTACCCCAGGAGAGTTCCAAATGTGTGTGGGTAGAATATATATCCCACGGGGGGTAAAATTGAAAAAAGTTTAAAAAATTTTTTTTGGGACTTAGTCATTTTTCTGGCGTTTATCAGACTTTCAGAAAGGGGAAATGTCAGTGAGCATTCCGATTTCAGTTCCAGACTGATTCACCCAATGAGTCCTTAATATTTAGTCGTTTTCAGCCAATTTTTTGGATTTTTGAAAATTTCACTTTTTTGTCAAAATATCCACTAAATGAGTGAATAATATGTGTGAGGGTACCCCAGGAGAGTTCCAAATGTGTGTGGGCAGAATATATATCCCACGGGGGTAAAATTGAAAAAAGTTGAAAAAAATTTTTTTTTGGACTTAGTCATTATTCTGGCGTTTATCAGACTTTCAGATAGGGGAAATGTCAGTGAGCGTTCCGATTTCAGTTCCAGAGCGATTCGCCCAATGACTCCTTGTTATTTAGTCGTTTTCAGCCAATTTTCTGGATTTTTGAAAATTTCACTTTTTTGTGAAAATATCCACTAAATGAGGGAATAATATGTGTGAGGGTACCCCAGGAGAGTTCCAAATGTGTGTGGGTAGAATGTATATCCCACGGGGGAAAAATTGAAAAAAGTTGAAAACATTTTTTTTTTGGACTTAGTCATTTTTCCAGCGTTTATCAGACTTTCAGTTAGGGTAAATGTCAGTGAGCGTTCCGATTTCAGTTCCAGAGCGATTCGCCCAATGAGTCCTTGTTATTTAGTTGTTTTCAGCCAATTTTCTGGATTTTTGAAAATTTCACTTTTTTGTGAAAATATCCACTAAATGAGGGAATAATATGTGTGAGAGTACCCCTGGAGAGTTCCAAATGTGTGTGGGTAGAATATATATCCCGCGGGGTAAAATTGAAAAAAGTAAAAAAAAAATTTTTTTTGGACTTAGTGATTTTTCTGGCGTTTATCAGACTTTCAGATAGGGGAAATGTCAGTGAGCGTTCCGATTTCAGTTCCAGAGCGATTCGCCCAATGACTCCTTGTTATTTAGTCGTTTTCAGCCAATTTTCTGGATTTTTGAAAATTTCACTTTTTTGTGAAAATATCCACTAAATGAGGGAATAATATGTGTGATGGTATCCCAGGAGAGTTCCAAATGTGTGTGGGTAGAATATATATCCCACGGGGGAAAAATTGAAAAAAGTTGAAAACATTTTTTTTTTGGACTTAGTCATTTTTCCAGCGTTTATCAGACTTTCAGTTAGGGGAAATGTCAGTGAGCGTTCCGATTTCAGTTCCAGAGAGATTCGCCCAATGAGTCCTTGATATTTAGTAGTTTTCAGCCAATTTTCTGGATTTTTGAAAATTTCACTTTTTTTGTGAAAATATCCACTAAATGAGGGAATAATATGTGTGAGGGTACCCCAGGAGAGTTCCAAATGTGTGTGGGTAGAATATATATCACACAGGGGTAAAATTGAAAAAAAATTTTTTTGGGACTTAGTGATTTTTCTGGCGTTTATCAGACTTTCAGATAGGAGAAATGTCAGTGAGCGTTCCGATTTCAGTTCCAGAGCGATTCGCCCAATGACTCCTTGTTATTTAGTCGTTTTCAGCCAATTTTCTGGATTTTTGAAAATTTCACTTTTTTGTGAAAATATCCATTAAATGAGGGAATAATATGTGTGATGGTATCCCAGGAGAGTTCCAAATGTGTGTGGGTAGAATATATATCCCACGGGGGAAAAATTGAAAAAAGTTGAAAACATTTTTTTTTTGGACTTAATCATTTTTCCAGCGTTTATCAGACTTTCAGTTAGGGGAAATGTCAGTGAGCGTTCCGATTTCAGTTCCAGAGCGATTCGCCCAATGAGTCCTTGATATTTAGTAGTTTTCAGCCAATTTTCTGGACTTTTGAAAATTTCACTTTTTTTGTGAAAATATCCACTAAATGAGGGAATAATATGTGTGAGGGTAGCCCAGGAGAGTTCCAAATGTGTGTGGGTAGAATATATATCCCACGGGGATAAAATTGAAAAAAGTTGAAAAAAAATTTTTTTTGGACTTAGTCATTTTTTTGGCGTTTATCAGACTTTCAGATAGGGGAAATGTCAGTGAGCATTCCGATTTCAGTTCCAGAGCGATTCGCCCAATTAGTCCTTGTTATTTAGTTGTTTTCAGCCAATTTTCTGGATTTTTGAAAATTTCACTTTTTTGTGAAAATATCCACTAAATGAGGGAATAATATGTGTGAGAGTACCCCAGGAGAGTTCCAAATGTGTGTGAGTAGAATATATATCCCACGGGGGTAAAATTGAAAAAAGTAAAAAAAATATTTTTTTTGGACTTAGTGATTTTTCTGGCGTTTATCAGACTTTCAGATAGGGGAAATGTCAGTGAGCGTTCCGATTTCAGTTCCAGAGCGATTCGCCCAATGACTCCTTGTTATTTAGTCGTTTTCAGCCAATTTTCTGGATTTTTGAAAATTTCACTTTTTTTGTGAAAATATCCACTAAATGAGGGAATAATATGTGTGAGGGTACCCCAGGAGAGTTCCAAATGTTTGTGGGTAGAATATATATCCCACGGGGGTAAAATTGAAAAAAGTTGAAAAAAAATTTTTTTTCGACTTAGTCATTTTTTTGGCATTTATCAGACTTTCAGATAGGGGAAATGTCAGTGAGCATTCCGATTTCAGTTCCAGACTGATTCACCCAATGAGTCCTTCATATTTAGTCGTTTTCAGCCAATTTTCTGGATTTTTTAAAATTTCACTTTTTTGTGAAAATATCCACTAAATGAGGGAATAATATGTGTGAGGGTACCCCAGGAGAGTTCCAAATGTGTGTGGGTAGAATATATATCCCACGGGGGAAAAATTGAAAAAAGTTGAAAACATTTTTTTTTTGGACTTAGTCATTTTTCCAGCGTTTATCAGACTTTCAGTTAGGGTAAATGTCAGTGAGCGTTCCGATTTCAGTTCCAGAGCGATTCGCCCAATGACTCCTTGTTATTTAGTTGTTTTCAGCCAATTTTCTGGATTTTTGAAAATTTCACTTTTTTGTGAAAATATCCACTAAATGAGGGAATAATATGTGTGAGAGTACCCCAGGAGAGTTCCAAATGTGTGTGGGTAGAATATATATCCCACGGGGGGTAAAATTGAAAAAAGTTTAAAAAATTTTTTTTGGGACTTAGTCATTTTTCTGGCGTTTATCAGACTTTCAGAAAGGGGAAATGTCAGTGAGCATTCCGATTTCAGTTCCAGACTGATTCACCCAATGAGTCCTTAATATTTAGTCGTTTTCAGCCAATTTTTTGGATTTTTGAAAATTTCACTTTTTTTGTCAAAATATCCACTAAATGAGTGAATAATATGTGTGAGGGTACCCCAGGAGAGTTCCAAATGTGTGTGGGCAGAATATATATCCCTCGGGGGTAAAATTGAAAAAAGTTGAAAAAAATTTTTTTTTGGACTTAGTCATTATTCTGGCGTTTATCAGACTTTCAGATACGGGAAATGTCAGTGAGCGTTCCGATTTCAGTTCCAGAGCGATTCGCCCAATGACTCCTTGTTATTTAGTCGTTTTCAGCCAATTTTCTGGATTTTTGAAAATTTCACTTTTTTGTGAAAATATCCACTAAATGAGGGAATAATATGTGTGAGGGTACCCCAGGAGAGTTCCAAATGTGTGTGGGTAGAATGTATATCCCACGGGGGAAAAATTGAAAAAAGTTGAAAACATTTTTTTTTTGGACTTAGTCATTTTTCCAGCGTTTATCAGACTTTCAGTTAGGGTAAATGTCAGTGAGCGTTCCGATTTCAGTTCCAGAGCGATTCGCCCAATGAGTCCTTGTTATTTAGTTGTTTTCAGCCAATTTTCTGGATTTTTGAAAATTTCACTTTTTTGTGAAAATATCCACTAAATGAGGGAATAATATGTGTGAGAGTACCCCTGGAGAGTTCCAAATGTGTGTGGGTAGAATATATATCCCGCGGGGTAAAATTGAAAAAAGTAAAAAAAAAATTTTTTTTGGACTTAGTGATTTTTCTGGCGTTTATCAGACTTTCAGATAGGGGAAATGTCAGTGAGCGTTCCGATTTCAGTTCCAGAGCGATTCGCCCAATGACTCCTTGTTATTTAGTCGTTTTCAGCCAATTTTCTGGATTTTTGAAAATTTCACTTTTTTGTGAAAATATCCACTAAATGAGGGAATAATATGTGTGATGGTATCCCAGGAGAGTTCCAAATGTGTGTGGGTAGAATATATATCCCACGGGGGAAAAATTGAAAAAAGTTGAAAACATTTTTTTTTTGGACTTAGTCATTTTTCCAGCGTTTATCAGACTTTCAGTTAGGGGAAAAATTGAAAAAAGTTGAAAACATTTTTTTTTTGGACTTAGTCATTTTTCCAGCGTTTATCAGACTTTCAGTTAGGGGAAATGTCAGTGAGCGTTCCGATTTCAGTTCCAGAGAGATTCGCCCAATGAGTCCTTGATATTTAGTAGTTTTCAGCCAATTTTCTGGATTTTTGAAAATTTCACTTTTTTTGTGAAAATATCCACTAAATGAGGGAATAATATGTGTGAGGGTACCCCAGGAGAGTTCCAAATGTGTGTGGGTAGAATATATATCCCACGGGGGAAAAATTGAAAAAAGTTGAAAAAAATTTTTTTTTGGACTTAGTCATTTTTCTGGCGTTTATCAGACTTTCAGATAGGGGAAATGTCAGTGAGCGTTCCGATTTCAGTTCCAGAGCGATTCGCCCAATGACTCCTTGTTATTTAGTCGTTTTCAGCCAATTTTCTGGATTTTTGAAAATTTCACTTTTTTGTGAAAATATCCACTAAATGAGGGAATAATATGTGTGAGAGTACCCCCGGAGAGTTCCAAATGTGTGTGGGTAGAATATATATCCCGCGGGGTAAAACTGAAAAAAGTAAAAAAAAAATTTTTTTTGGACTTAGTCATTTTTTTGGCGTTTATCAGACTTTCAGATAGGGGAAATGTCAGTGAGCATTCCGATTTCAGTTCCAGAGCGATTCGCCCAATGACTCCTTGTTATTTAGTCGTTTTCAGCCAATTTTCTGGATTTTTGAAAATTTCACTTTTTTGTGAAAATATCCACTAAATGAGGGAATAATATGTGTGATGGTATCCCAGGAGAGTTCCAAATGTGTGTGGGTAGAATATATATCCCACGGGGGAAAAATTGAAAAAAGTTGAAAAAAATTTTTTTTTGGACTTAGTCATTTTTCTGGCGTTTATCAGACTTTCAGATAGGGGAAATGTCAGTGAGCGTTCCGATTTCAGTTCCAGAGCGATTCGCCCAATGACTCCTTGTTATTTAGTCGTTTTCAGCCAATTTTCTGGATTTTTGAAAATTTCACCTTTTTGTGAAAATATCCACTAAATGAGGGAATAATATGTGTGAGAGTACCCCTGGAGAGTTCCAAATGTGTGTGGGTAGAATATATATCCCACGGGGGTAAAATTGAAAAAAGTTGAAAAAAAATTTTTTTGGGACTTAGTCATTTTTCTGCCATTTATCAGACTTTCAGATAGGGGAAATGTCAGTGAGCATTCCGATTTAAGTTCCAGACTGATTCACCCAATGAGTCCTTGATATTTAGTTGTTTTCAGCCAATTTTTTGGATTTTTGAAAATTTCACTTTTTTGTGAAAATATCCACTAAATGAGGGAATAATATGTGTGAGGGTACCCCAGGAGAGTTCCAAATGTGTGTGGGTAGAATATATATCCCACGGGGGTAAAATTGAAAAAAGTTGAAAAAAAATTTTTTTTGGACTTAGTCAATTTTTTGGCGTTTATCAGACTTTCAGATAGGGGAAATGTCAGTGAGCATTCCGATTTCAGTTCCAGACTGATTCACCCGATGAGTCCTTGATATTTAGTCGTTTTCAGCCAATTTTTTGGATTTTTTAAAATTTCACTTTTTTGTGAAAATATCCACTAAATGAGGGAATAATATGTGTGAGGGTACCCCAGGAGAGTTCCAAATGTGTGTGGGTAGAATATATATCCCACAGGGGAAAAATTGAAAAAAGTTGAAAGCATTTTTTTTTTGGACTTAGTCATTTTTCCAGCGTTTATCAGACTTTCAGTTAGGGGAAATGTCAGTGAACGTTCCGATTTCAGTTCCAGAGCGATTCGCCTAATGACTCCTTGTTATTTAGTCGTTTTCAGCCAATTTTCTGGGTTTTTGAAAATTTCACTTTTTTGTGAAAATATCCACTAAATGAGGGAATAATATGTGTGATGGTATCCCAGGAGAGTTCCAAATGTGTGTGGGTAGAATATATATCCCACGGGGGAAAAATTGAAAAAAGTTGAAAACATTTTTTTTTTGGACTTAGTCATTTTTCCAGCGTTTATCAGACTTTCAGTTAGGGGAAATGTCACTGAGCGTTCCGATTTCAGTTCCAGAGAGATTCGCCTAATGAGTCCTTGATATTTAGTAGTTTTCAGCCAATTTTCTGGATTTTTGAAAATTTCACTTTTTTTGTGAAAATATCCACTAAATGAGGGAATAATATGTGTGAGGGTACCCCAGGAGAGTTCCAAATGTGTGTGGGTAGAATATATATCACACAGGGGTAAAATTGAAAAAAAATTTTTTGGGGACTTAGTGATTTTTCTGGCGTTTATCAGACTTTCAGATAGGGGAAATGTCAGTGAGCGTTCCGATTTCAGTTCCAGAGCGATTCGCCCAATGACTCCTTGTTATTTAGTCGTTTTCAGCCAATTTTCTGGATTTTTGAAAATTTCACTTTTTTGTGAAAATATCCACTAAATGAGGGAATAATATGTGTGATGGTATCCCAGGAGAGTTCCAAATGTGTGTGGGTAGAATATATATCCCACGGGGGAAAAATTGAAAAAAGTTGAAAACATTTTTTTTTTGGACTTAGTCATTTTTCCAGCGTTTATCAGACTTTCAGTTAGGGGAAATGTCAGTGAGCGTTCCGATTTCAGTTCCAGAGCGATTCGCCCAATGAGTCCTTGATATTTAGTAGTTTTCAGTCAATTTTCTGGATTTTTGAAAATTTCACTTTTTTTGTGAAAATATCCACTAAATGAGGGAATAATATGTGTGAGGGTACCCCAGGAGAGTTCCAAATGTGTGTGGGTAGAATATATATCACACAGGGGTAAAATTGAAAAAAAAAATTTTTTGGACTTAGTAATTTTTCTGGCGTTGATCAGACTTTCAGATAGGGGAAATGTCAGTGAGCGTTCCGATTTCAGTTCCAGACTGATTCACCCAATGAGTCCTTGATATTTAGTCGTTTTCAGCCAATTTTTTGGATTTTTGAAAATTTCACTTTTTTGAAAATTTCACTTTTTTGTGAAAATATCCACTAAATGAGGGAATAGTATGTGTGAGGGTACCCCAGGAGAGTTCCAAATGTGTTTGGGTAGAATATATATCCCACGGGGGAAAAATTGAAAAAAGTTGAAAACATTTTTTTTTTGGACTTAGTCATTTTTCCAGCGTTTATCAGACTTTCAGTTAGGGGAAATGTCAGTGAGCGTTCCGATTTCAGTTCCAGAGCGATTCGCCCAATGAGTCCTTGATATTTAGTAGTTTTCAGTCAATTTTCTGGATTTTTGAAAATTTCACTTTTTTTGTGAAAATATCCACTAAATGAGGGAATAATATGTGTGAGGGTACCCCAGGAGAGTTCCAAATGTGTGTGGGTAGAATATATATCACACAGGGGTAAAATTGAAAAAAAAAATTTTTTGGACTTAGTGATTTTTCTGGCGTTGATCAGCCTTACAGATATTGGAAATGTCAGTGAGCGTTCCGATTTCAGTTCCAGACTGATTCACCCAATGAGTCCTTGATATTTAGTCGTTTTCAGCCAATTTTTTGGATTTTTGAAAATTTCACTTTTTTGAAAATTTCACTTTTTTGTGAAAATATCCACTAAATGAGGTAATAGTATGTGTGAGGGTACCCCAGGAGAGTTCCAAATGTGTGTGGGTAGAATATATATCCCACGGGGGAAAAATTGAAAAAAGTTGAAAACATTTTTTTTTTGGACTTAGTCATTTTTCTGGCGTTTATCAGACTTTCAGATAGGGGAAATGTCAGTGAGCATTCCGATTTCAGTTCCACAGCGATTCGCCCAATGAGTCGTTCATATTTAGTTGTTTTCAGCCAATTTTCTGGATTTTTGAAAATTTCACTTTTTTGTGAAAATATCCACTAAATGAGGGAATAATATGTGTGAGGGTACCCCAGGAGAGTTCCAAATGTGTGTGGGTAGAATATATATCCCATTGGGGTAAAATTGAAAAAAGTTGAAAAAATTTTTTTTTTGGACTTAGTCATTTTTCTGACGTTTATCAGACTTTCAGATAGGGCAAATGTCAGTGAGCATTCCGATTTCAGTTCCAGACTGATTCACCCAATGAGTCCTTGATATTTAGTCGTTTTCAGCCAATTTTTTGGATTTTTGAAAATTTCACTTTTTTGAAAATTTCACTTTTTTGTGAAAATATCCACTAAATGAGGGAATAGTATGTGTGAGGGTACCCCAGGAGAGTTCCAAATGTGTGTGGGTAGAATATATATCCCACGGGGGAAAAATTGAAAAAAGTTGAAAACATTTTTTTTTTGGACTTAGTCATTTTTCTGGCGTTTATCAGACTTTCAGATAGGGGAAATGTCAGTGAGCATTCCGATTTCAGTTCCACAGCGATTCGCCCAATGAGTCGTTCATATTTAGTTGTTTTCAGCCAATTTTCTGGATTTTTTAAAATTTCACTTTTTTGTGAAAATATCCACTAAATGAGGGAATAATATGTGTGATGGTACCCTAGGAGAGTTCCAAATGTGTGTGGGTAGAATATATATCCCATTGGGGTAAAATTGAAAAAAGTTGAAAAAAATTTTTTTGGACTTAGTCATTTTTCTGCCGTTTATCAGACTTTCAGATAGGACAAATGTCAGTGAGAGTTCCGATTTCAGTTCCAGAGCGATTCGCTTAATGAGTCCTTGATATTTAGTCGTTTTCAGCCAATTTTTTGGATTTTTGAAAATGTCACTTTTTTGTGAAAATATCCACTAAATGAGGGAATAATATGTGTGAGGGTACCCCAGGAGAGTTCCAAATGTGTGTGGGTAGAATATATATCCGACGGGGGTAAAATTGAAAAAAGTTGAATAAAATTTTTTTTGGACTTAGTCATTTTTCCGACGTTTATCAGACTTTCAGATAGGGCAAATGTCAGTGAGCATTCCGATTTCAGTTCCACAGCGATTCGCCCAATGAGTCGTTCATATTTAGTTGTTTTCAGCCAATTTTCTGGATTTTTAAAAATTTCACTTTTTTGTGAAAATATCCACTAAATGAGGGAATAATATGTATGAGGGTACACCAGGAGAGTTCCAAATGTGTGTGGGTAGAATATATATCCCACGGGGGTAAAATTTAAAAAGGTTAAAAAAAAAATTTTTTTTAGACTTAGTGATTTTTCCGACGTTTATCAGACTTTCAGATAGGGGAAATGTCAGTAAGCATTCCGATTTCAGTTCCAGAGCGATTCGCCTAATGAGTCCTTGTTATTTAGTCGTTTTCAGCCAATTTTCTGGATTTTTTAAAATTTCACTTTTTTGTGAAAATATCCACTAAATGAGGGAATAATATTTGTGAGGGTACCCCAGGAGAGTTCCAAATGTGTGTGGGTAGAATATATATCCCACGGGGGTAAAATTGAAAAAAGTTGAAAAAAATTTTTTTTTGGACTTAGTCATTTTTCCGGCGTTTATCAGACTTTCAGATAGGGGAAATGTCAGTGAGTGTTCCGATTTCAGTTCCAGAGCGATTCGCCCAATGTGTCATTGTTATTTAGTCGTTTTCAGCCAATTTTCTGGATTTTTGAAAATTTCACTTTTTTGTGAAAATATCCACTAAATGAGGGAATAATATGTGTGAGGGTACCCCAGGAGAGTTCCAAATGTGTGTGGGTAGAATATATATCCCACGGGGGAAAAATTGAAAAAAGTTGAAAACATTTTTTTTTTGGACTTAGTCATTTTTCCAGCGTTTATCAGACTTTCAGTTAGGGGAAATGTCAGTGAGCGTTCCGATTTCAGTTCCAGAGCGATTCGCCCAATGAGTCCTTGATATTTAGTAGTTTTCAGCCAATTTTCTGGATTTTTGAAAATTTCACTTTTTTTGTGAAAATATCCACTAAATGAGGGAATAATATGTGTGAGGGTACCCCAGGAGAGTTCCAAATGTGTGTGGGTAGAATATATATCCCACGGGGGTAAAATTGAAAAAAGTTTAAAAAAAAATTTTTTTGGACTTAGTCATTTTTCCGGCGTTTATCAGACTTCCAGATAGGGTAAAATGTCAGTGAGCATTCCGATTTCAGTTCCAGAGTGATTCTCCCAATGAATCCTTGTTATTTAGTCGTTTTCAGCCAATTTTCTGGATTTTTGAAAATTTCACTTTTTTGTGAAAATATCCACTAAATGAGGGAATAGTATGTGTGAGGGTACCCCAGGAGAGTTCCAAATGTGTTTGGGTAGAATATATATCCCACGGGGGAAAAATTGAAAAAAGTTGAAAACATTTTTTTTTTGGACTTAGTCATTTTTCCAGCGTTTATCAGACTTTCAGTTAGGGGAAATGTCAGTGAGCGTTCCGATTTCAGTTCCAGAGCGATTCGCCCAATGATTCCTTGATATTTAGTAGTTTTCAGCCAATTTTCTGGATTTTTGAAAATTTCACTTTTTTTGTGAAAATATCCACTAAATGAGGGAATAATATGTGTGAGGGTACCCCAGGAGAGTTCCAAATGTGTGTGGGTAGAATATATATCACACAGGGGTAAAATTGAAAAAAAAAATTTTTTGGACTTAGTGATTTTTCTGGCGTTGATCAGACTTTCAGATAGGGGAAATGTCAGTGAGCGTTCCGATTTCAGTTCCAGACTGATTCACCCAATGAGTCCTTGATATTTAGTCGTTTTCAGCCAATTTTTTGGATTTTTGAAAATTTCACTTTTTTGAAAATTTCACTTTTTTGTGAAAATATCCACTAAATGAGGGAATAGTATGTGTGAGGGTACCCCAGGAGAGTTCCAAATGTGTGTGGATAGGATATATATCCCACGGGGGAAAAATTGAAAAAAGTTGAAAACATTTTTTTTTTGGACTTAGTCATTTTTCTGGCGTTTATCAGACTTTCAGATAGGGGAAATGTCAGTGAGCATTCCGATTTCAGTTCCACAGCGATTCGCCCAATGAGTCGTTCATATTTAGTTGTTTTCAGCCAATTTTCTGGATTTTTTAAAATTTCACTTTTTTGTGAAAATATCCACTAAATGAGGGAATAATATGTGTGATGGTACCCTAGGAGAGTTCCAAATGTGTGTGGGTAGAATATATATCCCATTGGGGTAAAATTGAAAAAAGTTGAAAAAAATTCTTTATTGGACTTAGTCATTTTTCTGGCGTTTATCAGACTTTCAGATAGGGGAAATGTCAGTGAGCATTCCGATTTCAGTTCCAGAGCGATTAGCCTAATGAGTCCTTGATATTTAGTCGTTTTCAGCCAATTTTCTGGATTTTTGAAAATTTAACTTTTTTGTGAAAATATCCACTAAATGAGGGAATAATATGTGTGAGGGTACCCCAGGAGAGTTCCAAATGTGTGTGGGTAGAATATATATCCCATTGGGGTAAAATTGAAAAAAGTTGAAAAAAATTTTTTTTTGGACTTAGTCATTTTTCTGACGTTTATCAGACTTTCAGATAGGGCAAATGTCAGTGAGCGTTCCGATTTCAGTTCCAGAGTGATTCTCCCAATGAGTCCTTGTTATTTAGTCGTTTTCAGGAAATTTTCTGGATTTTTGAAAATGTCACTTTTTTGTGAAAATATCCACTAAATGAGGGAATAATATGTGTGAGGGTACCCCAGGAGAGTTCCAAATGTGTGTGGGTAGAATTTATATCAGATTGGGGTAAAATTGAGAAAAGTTGAAAAAATTTTTTTTGGACTTAGTCATTTTTCTGGCATTTATCAGACTTTCAGATAGGGCAAATGTCAGTGAGAGTTCCGATTTCAGTTCCAGAGCGATTCGCTTAATGAGTCCTTGATATTTAGTCGTTTTCAGCCAATTTTTTGGATTTTTGAAAATGTCACTTTTTTGTGAAAATATCCACTAAATGAGGGAATAATATGTGTGAGGGTACCCCAGGAGAGTTCCAAATGTGTGTGGGTAGAATATATATCCGATGGGGGTAAAATTGAAAAAAGTTGAATAAAATTTTTTTTGGACTTAGTGATTTTTCCGACGTTTATCAGACTTTCAGATAGGGCAAATGTCAGTGAGCATTCCGATTTCAGTTCCACAGCGATTCGCCCAATGAGTCGTTCATATTTAGTTGTTTTCAGCCAATTTTCTGGATTCTTAAAAATTTCACTTTTTTGTGAAAATATCCACTAAATGAGGGAATAATATGTGTGAGGGTACCCCAGGAAAGTTCCAAATGTGTGTGGGTAGAATATATATCCCACGGGGGTAAAATTTAAAAAAGTTAAAAAAAAAATTTTTTTTAGACTTAGTGATTTTTCCGACGTTTATCAGACTTTCAGATAGGGGAAATGTCAGTAAGCATTCCGATTTCAGTTCCAGAGCGATTCGCCTAATGAGTCCTTGTTATTTAGTTGTTTTCAGCCAATTTTCTGGATTTTTTAAAATTTCACTTTTTTGTGAAAATATCCACTAAATGAGGGAATAATATTTGTGAGGGTACCCCAGGAGAGTTCCAAATGTGTGTGGGTAGAATATATATCCCACGGGGGTAAAATTGAAAAAAGTTGAAAAAAATTTTTTTTTGGACTTAGTCATTTTTCCGGCGTTTATCAGACTTTCAGATAGGGGAAATGTCAGTGAGTGTTCCGATTTCAGTTCCAGAGCGATTCGCCCAATGAGTCATTGTTATTTAGTCGTTTTCAGCCAATTTTCTGGATTTTTGAAAATTTCACTTTTTTGTGAAAATATCCACTAAATGAGGGAATAATATGTGTGAGGGTACCCCAGGAGAGTTCCAAATGTGTGTGGGTAGAATATATATCCCACGGGGGAAAATTGAAAAAAGTTAAAAAAAACATTTTTTTAGACTTAGTGATTTTTCCGACGTTTATCAGACTTTCAGATAGGGGAAATGTCAGTGAGCGTTCCGATTTCAGTTCCAGAGCGATTCGCCCAATGACTCCTTGTTATTTAGTCGTTTTCAGCCAATTTTCTGGATTTTTGAAAATTTCACTTTTTTGTGAAAATATCCACTAAATGAGGGAATAATATGTGTGAGGGTACCCCAGGAGAGTTCCAAATGTGTGTGGGTAGAATATATATCCCACGGGGGTAAAATTGAAAAAAGTTAAAAAAAATTTTTTTTGGACTTAGTGATTTTTCTGGCGTTTATCAGACTTTCAGATAGGGGAAATGTCAGTGAGCATTCTGATTTCAGTTCCAGAGCGATTCGCCCAATGAGTCCTTGATATTTAGTCGTTTTCAGCCAATTTTTTGGATTTTTGAAAATGTCACTTTTTTGTGAAAATATCCACTAAATGAGGGAATAATATGTGTGAGGGTACCCCAGGAGAGTTCCAAATATGTGTGGGTAGAATATATATCCCATTGGGGTAAAATTGAAAAAAGTTGAAAAAAATTCTTTTTTGGACTTAGTCATTTTTCTGGCGTTTATCAGACTTTCAGATAGGGGAAATGTCAGTGAGCATTCCGATTTCAGTTCCAGAGCGATTCGCCCAATGAGTCCTTGATATTTAGTCGTTTTCAGCCAATTTTCTGGATTTTTGAAAATTTCCCTTTTTTGTGAAAATATCCACTAAATGAGGGAATAATATGTGTGGGGGTACCCCAGGAGAGTTCCAAATGTGTGTGGGTAGAATATATATCCCATTGGGGTAAAATTGAAAAAAGTTGAAAAAAAATTTTTTTGGACTTAGTCATTTTTCTGGCGTTTATCAGACTTACAGATATGGTAAATGTCAGTGAGAGTACCGATTTCAGTTCCAGAGCGATTCGCCCAATGAGTCCTTGATATTTAGTCGTTTTCAGCCAATTTTTTGGATTTTTGAAAATGTCACTTTTTTGTGAAAATATCCACTAAATGAGGGAATAATATGTGTGAGGGTACCCCAGGAGAGTTCCAAATGTGTGTGGGTAGAATATATATCCCACGGGGATAAAATTGAAAAAAGTAAAAAAAAAATTTTTTTTGGACTTAGTGATTTTTCTGGCGTTTATCAGACTTTCAGATAGGGCAAATGTCAGTGAGAGTTCCGATTTCAGTTCCAGAGCGATTCGCCCAATGACTCCTTGTTATTTAGTCGTTTTCAGACAATTTTCTGGATTTTTGAAAATTTCACTTTTTTGTGAAAATATCCACTAAATGAGGGAATAATATGTGTGAGGGTACCCCAGGAGAGTTCCAAATGTGTGTGGGTAGAATATATATCCCACGAGGGAAAAATTGAAAAAAGTTGAAAACATTTTTTTTTTGGACTTAGTCACTTTTCCAGCGTTTATCAGACTTTCAGTTAGGGGAAATGTCAGTGAGCGTTCCGATTTCAGTTCCAGAGCGATTCGCCCAATGAGTCCTTGTTATTTAGTTGTTTTCAGCCAATTTTCTGGATTTTTGAAAATTTCAATTTTTTGTGAAAATATTCACTAAATGAGGGAATAATATGTGTGAGGGTACCCCAGGAGAGTTCCAAATGTGTGTGGGTAGAATATATATCCCACGGGGATAAAATTGAAAAAAGTAAAAAAAAAATTTTTTTTGGACTTAGTGATTTTTCTGGCGTTTATCAGACTTTCAGATAGGGGAAATGTCAGTGAGCATTCCGATTTCAGTTCCAGAGCGATTCGCCCAATGACTCCTTGTTATTTAGTCGTTTTCAGCCAATTTTCTGGATTTTTGAAAAGTTCACTTTTTTGTGAAAATATCCACTAAATGAGGGAATAATATGTGTGAGGGTACCCCAGGAGAGTTCCAAATGTGTGTGGGTAGAATATATATCCCACGAGGGAAAAATTGAAAAAAGTTGAAAACATTTTTTTTTTGGACTTAGTCACTTTTCCAGCGTTTATCAGACTTTCAGTTAGGGGAAATGTCAGTGAGCGTTCCGATTTCAGTTCCAGAGCGATTCGCCCAATGAGTCCTTGTTATTTAGTTGTTTTCAGCCAATTTTCTGGATTTTTGAAAATTTCAATTTTTTGTGAAAATATTCACTAAATGAGGGAATAATATGTGTGAGGGTACCCCAGGAGAGTTCCAAATGTGTGTGGGTAGAATATATATCCCACGGGGATAAAATTGAAAAAAGTAAAAAAAAAATTTTTTTTGGACTTAGTGATTTTTCTGGCGTTTATCAGACTTTCAGATAGGGGAAATGTCAGTGAGCATTCCGATTTCAGTTCCAGAGTGATTCTCCCAATGAGTCCTTGTTATTTAGTCGTTTTCAGCCAATTTTCTGGATTTTTGAAAATTTCACTTTTTTGTGAAAATATCCACTAAATGAGGGAATAATATGTGTGAGGGTACCCCAGGAGAGTTCCAAATGTGTGTGGGTAGAATATATATCCCATTGGGGTAAAATTGAAAAAAGTTGAAAAAAATTCTTTTTTGGACTTAGTCATTTTTCTGGCGTTTATCAGACTTTCAGATAGGGGAAATGTCAGTGAGCATTCCGATTTCAGTTCCAGAGCGATTCGCCCAATGAGTCCTTGATATTTAGTCGTTTTCAGCCAATTTTCTGGATTTTTGAAAATTTCCCTTTTTTGTGAAAATATCCACTAAATGAGGGAATAATATGTGTGGGGGTACCCCAGGAGAGTTCCAAATGTGTGTGGGTAGAATATATATCCCATTGGGGTAAAATTGAAAAAAGTTGAAAAAAAAATTTTTTGGACTTAGTCATTTTTCTGGCGTTTATCAGACTTTCAGATATGGTAAATGTCAGTGAGAGTACCGATTTCAGTTCCAGAGCGATTCGCCCAATGAGTCCTTGATATTTAGTCGTTTTCAGCCAATTTTTTGGATTTTTGAAAATGTCACTTTTTTGTGAAAATATCCACTAAATGAGGGAATAATATGTGTGAGGGTACCCCAGGAGAGTTCCAAATGTGTGTGGGTAGAATATATATCCCACGGGGGTAAAATTGAAAAAAGTTGAATAAAATTTTTTTTGGACTTAGTCATTTTTCCGACGTTTATCAGACTTTCAGATAGGGGAAATGTCAGTGAGCATTCCGATTTCAATTCCAGAGCGATTCGCCCAATGAGTCCTTGTTATTTAGGCGTTTTCAGCCAATTTTCTGGATTTTTGAAAATTTCACTTTTTTGTGAAAATATCCACTAAATGAGGGAATAATATGTGTGAGGGTACCCCAGGAGAGTTCCAAATGTGTGTGGGTAGAATATATATCCCACGGGGGTAAAATTGAAAAAAGTTGAAAAAAATTTTTTTGGGACTTAGTCACTTTTCCAGCGTTTATCAGACTTTCAGTTAGGGGAAATGTCAGTGAGCGTTCCGATTTCAGTTCCAGAGCGATTCGCCCAATGAGTCCTTGTTATTTAGTTGTTTTCAGCCAATTTCTGGATTTTTGAAAATTTCAATTTTTTGTGAAAATATCCACTAAATGAGGGAATAATATGTGTGAGGGTACCCCAGGAGAGTTCCAAATGTGTGTGGGTAGAATATATATCCCACGGGGATAAAATTGAAAAAAGTAAAAAAAAAATTTTTTTTGGACTTAGTGATTTTTCTGGCGTTTATCAGACTTTCAGATAGGGGAAATGTCAGTGAGCATTCCGATTTCAGTTCCAGAGTGATTCTCCCAATGAGTCCTTGTTATTTGGTCGTTTTCAGCCAATTTTCTGGATTTTTGAAAATTTCACTTTTTTGTGAAAATATCCACTAAATGAGGGAATAATATGTGTGAGGGTACCCCAGGAGAGTTCCAAATGTGTGTGGGTAGAATATATATCCCACGGGGGAAAAATTGAAAAAAGTTGAAAACTTTTTTTTTTGGACTTAGTCATTTTTCTGGCGTTTATCAGACTTTCAGATAGGGGAAATGTCAGTGAGCATTCCGATTTCAGTTCCAGACTTATTCACCCAATGAGACCTTGATATTTAGTCGTTTTCAGCCAATTTTTTGGATTTTTGAAAATTTTACTTTTTTGTGAAAATATCCACTAAATGAGGGACAAATATGTGTGAGGGTACCCCAGGAGAGTTCCAAATGTGTGTGGGTAGAATATATATCCCACGGGGGTAAAATTGAAAAAAGTTGAAAAAAATTTTTTTTTGGACTTAGTCATTTTCCTGGCAGTTATCAAACTTTCAGATAGGGGAAATGTCAGTGAGCATTCCGATTTCAGTTCCAGAGCGATTCGCCTAATGAGTCCTTGTTATTTAGTCGTTTTCAGCCAATTTTCTGGATTTTTTAAAATTTCAATTTTGTGAAAATATCCACTAAATGAGGGAATAATATGTGTGAGGGTACCCCAGGAGAGTTCCAAATGTGTGTGGGTAGAATATATATCCCACGGGGGTAAAATTGAAAAAAGTTGAAAAAAATTTTTTTTTTGGACTTAGTCATTTTTCTGGCGTTTATCAGACTTTCAGATAGGGGAAATGTCAGTGAGCATTCCGACTTCAGTTCCAGAGTGATTCGCCCAATGAGTCCTTGATATTTAGTTGTTTTCAGCCAATTTTTTGGATTTTTGAAAATTTCACTTTTTTGTGAAAATATCCACTAAATGAGGGAATAATATGTGTGAGGGTACCCCAGGAGAGTTCCAAATGTGTGTGGGTAGCATATATATCCCATTGGGGTCAAATTGAAAAAAGTTGAAAAAAATACTTTTTTGAACTTAGTCATTTCTCTGGCGTTTATCAGACTTTCAGATAGGGCAAATGTCAGTGAGCGTTTGGATTTCAGTTCCAGAGCGATTCGCCCAATGACTCCTTGTTATTTAGTCGTTTTCAGCCAATTTTCTGGATTTTTGAAAATTTCACTTTTTTGTGAAAATATCCACTAAATGAGGGAATAATATGTGTGAGGGTACCCCAGGAGAGTTCCAAATATGTGTGGGTAGAATATATATCCCACGGGAGTAAAATTGAAAAAAGTAAAAAAAAAAATTTTTTGGGACTTAGTGATTTTTCTGGCGTTTATCAGACTTTCAGTTAGGGGAAATGTCAGTGAGCATTCCGATTTCAGTTCCAGAGCGATTCGCCCAATGACTCCTTGTTATTTAGTCGTTTTCAGCCAATTTTCTGGATTTTTGAAAATTTCACTTTTTTGTGAAAATATCCACTAAATGAGGGAATAATATGTGTGAGGGTACCCCAGGAGAGTTCCAAATGTGTGTGGGTAGAATATATATCCCACGGGGATAAAATTGAAAAAAGTTGAAAAAAAATTTTTTTTGGACTTAGTCATTTTTCCTCCGTTTATCAGACTTTCAGACAGGGGAAATGTCAGTGAGCATTCTGATTTCAGTTCCAGAGCGATTCGCCCAATGACTCCTTGTTATTTAGTCGTTTTCAGCCAATTTTCTGGATTTTTGAAAATTTCACTTTTTTGTGAAAATATCCACTAAATGAGGGAATAATATGTGTGAGGGTACCCCAGGAGAGTTCCAAATGTGTGTGGGAAGAATATTTATCCCACGGGGGTAAAATTGAAAAAAGTTGAAAATATTTTTTTTTTGGACTTAGTGATTAATCTGGCGTTTATCAGACTTTCATATAGGGGAAATGTCAGTGAGCATTCCGATTTCAGTTCCAGACTTATTCACCCAATGAGTCCTTGATATTTAGTCGTTTTCAGCCAATTTTTTGGATTTTTGAAAATTTTACTTTTTTGTGAAAATATCCACTTAATGACGGACAAATATGTGTGAGGGTACCCCAGGAGAGTTCCAAATGTGTGTGGGTAGAATATATATCCCACGGGGGTAAAATTGAAAAAAGTTTAAAAAAATTTTTTTTTGGACTTAGTCATTTTCCTGGCATTTATCAGACTTTCAGATTGGGGAAATGTCAGTGAGCATTCCGATTTCAGTTCCAGAGCGATTCGCCTAATGAGTCCTTGTTATTTAGTCGTTTTCAGCCAATTTTCTGGATTTTTGAAAATTTCAATTTTTTGTGAAAATATCCACTAAATGTGGGAATAATATGTGTGAGGGTACCCCAGGAGAGTTCCAAATGTGTGTGGGAAGAATATATATCCCACGGGGGTAAAATTGAAAAAAGTTGAAAAAATTTTTTTTTTGGACTTAGTCATTTTTCCAGCGTTTATCAGACTGTCAGATAGGGGAAATGTCAGTGAGCATTCCGATTTCAGTTCCAGAGTGATTCGCCCAATGAGTCCTTGATATTTAGTTGTTTTCAGCCAATTTTCTGGATTTTTTAAAATTTCACTTTTTTGTGAAAATATCCACTAAATGAGGGAATAATACGTGTGAGGGTACGCCAGGAGAGTTCCAAATGTGTGTGGGTAGAATATATATCACATTGGGGTAAAATTGAAAAAAGTAAAAAAAAAATTTTTTTTGGACTTAGTGATTTTGCTGGCGTTTATCAGACTTTCATATAGGGGAAATGTCAGTGAGCATTCCGATTTCAGTTCCAGACTTATTCACCCAATGAGTCCTTGATATTTAGTCGTTTTCAGCCAATTTTTTGGATTTTTGAAAATTTTACTTTTTTGTGAAAATATCCACTTAATGAGGGACAAATATGTGTGAGTGTACCCCAGGAGAGTTCCAAATGTGTGTGGGTAGAATATATATCCCACGGGGGTAAAATTGAAAAAAGTTGAAAAAAATTTTTTTTTGGACTTAGTCATTTTCCTGGCATTTATCAGACTTTCAGATAGGGGAAATGTCAGTGAGCATTCCGATTTTTGCGTTCCCCAGGATCAACGCTGCGGAATAGCTGCAGTGCACAAGAAATAGGCTGAACTGGATGGACGCTTGTCTTTTTTCGGCCTTATAAACTATGTAACTATGTAACTATGTTTGATTTCAGTTCCAGAGCGATTCGGCTAATGAGTCCTTGTTATTTAGTCGTTTTCAGCCAATTTTCTGGATTTTTTAAAATTTCAATTTTGTGAAAATATCCACTAAATGAGGGAATAATATGTGTGAGGGTACCCCAGGAGAGTTCCAAATGTGTGTGGGTAGAATATATATCCCACGGGGGTAAAATTGAAAAAAGTTGAAAAAAATTTTTTTTTGGACTTAGTCATTTTTCTGGCGTTTATCAGACTTTCAGATAGGGGAAATGTCAGTGAGCATTCCGACTTCAGTTCCAGAGTGATTCGCCCAATGAATCCTTGATATTTAGTCGTTTTCAGCCAATTTTCTGGATTTTTGAAAATTTCACTTTTTTGTGAAAATATCCACTAAATGAGGGAATAATATGTGTGAGGGTACCCCAGGAGAGTTCCAAATGTGTGTGGGTAGAATATATATCACATTGGGATAAAATTGAAAAAAGTAAAAATAAAATTTTTTTTCGACTTAGTGATTTTTCTGCCGTTTATCAGACTTTCATATAGGGGAAATGTCAGTGAGGGTTCCGATTTCAGTTCCAGAGCGATTCGCCCAATGACTCCTTGTTATTTAGTCGTTTTCAGCCATTTTTCTGGATTTTTGAAAATGTCACTTTTTTGTGAAAATATCCACTAAATGAGGGAATAATACGTGTGAGGGTACCCTAGGAGAGTTCCAAATGTGTGTGGGTAGAATATATATCCCACGGGGGTAAAATTGAAAAAAGTTAAAAAAAAATTTTTTTGGACTTAGTCAATTTTCTGGCGTTTATCAGACTTTCAGATAGGGGAAATGTCAGTGAGCGTTCCGATTTCAGTTCCAGAGTGATTCTCCCAATGAGTCCTTGTTATTTAGTCGTTTTCAGCCAATTTTCTGGATTTTTGAAAATTTCACTTTTTTGTGAAAATATCCACTAAATAAGGGAATAATATGTGTGAGGGTACCCCAGGAGAGTTCCAAATGTGTGTGGGTAGAATATATATCGCACGGGGGTAAAATTGAAAAAAGTTGAAAAAAATTTTTTTTGGACTTAGTCATTTTTCTGGCGTTTATCAGACTTTCAGATAGGGGAAATGTCAGTGAGCATCCCGATTTCAGTTCCATAGCGATTCGCCCAATGACTCCTTGTTATTTAGTCGTTTTCAGCCATTTTTCTGGATTTTTGAAAATTTCACTTTTTTGTGAAAATATCCACTAAATGAGGGAATAATATGTGTGAGGGTACCCCAGGAGAGTTTCAAATGTGTGTGGGTAGAATATATATCCTACGGGGGTAAAATTGAAAAAAGGTGAACATTTTTTTGGGGGGATTTAGTCATTTTTCCGCCGTTTATCAGACTTTCAGATAGGGGAAATGTCAGTGAGCGTTCCGATTTCAGTTCCAGAGCGATTCGCCCAATGAGTCCTTGATATTTTGTCGTTTTCAGCCAATTTTCTGGATTTTTGAAAATTTCACTTTTTTGTGAAAATATCCACTAAATGAGGGAATAATATGTGTGAGGTTACCCCAGGAGATTTCCAAATGTGTGTGGGTAGAATATATATCCCACAGGGGTAAAATTGAAAAAAGTTTAAAACATTTTTTTTTTGGACTTAGTCATTTTTCCGGCGTTTATCAGACTTTCAGATAGCGGAAATGTCAGTGAGCGTTCCGATTTCATTTCCAGAGCGATTCGCCCAATGAGTCCTTGATATTTAGTCGTTTTCAGCCAATTTTTTGGATTTTTGAAAATTTCACTTTTTTGTGAAAATATCCACTAAATGAGGGAATAATATGTGTGAGGGTACCCCAGGAGAGTTCCAAATGTGTGTGGGTAGAATATATATCCCACATGGTTGAAATTGAAAAAAGTTGAAAAAAAAAATATTTTTGTACTTAGTCATATTTCCGGCTTTTATCAGACTTTCAGATAGGGGAAATGTCAGTGAGCATTCCGATTTCAGTTCCAGAACGATTCGGCCAATGAGTACTTGATACTTAGTCGTTTTCAGCCAATTTACTGGATTTTTGAAAATTTCACTTTTTTGTGAAAATATCCACTAAATGAGGGAATAATATGTGTGACGGTACCCCAGGAGTGTTCCAAATGAGTGTGGATAGAATATATATCCCACAGGGGTAAAATTGAAAAAAGTTGAAACATTTTTTGGGGGGGATTTAGTCATTTTTCTGGCATTTATCAGACTTTCAGATAGGGGAAATGTCAGTGAGCATTCCGTTTTCAGTTCCAGAGCGATGCGCCCAATGAGTCCTTGATATTTAGTCGTTTTCAGCCAATTTTCAGTATTTTTGAAAATTTCACTTTTTTGTGAAAATATCCACTAAATGAGGGAATAATATGTGTGAGGGTACCCCAGGAGAGTTCCAAATGTGTGTGGGTAGAATATATATCCCACTGGGGTAAAATTGAAAAAAGTTGAAAATTTTTTTTTTTGTACTTGTCATTTTTCCGGCGTTTATCAGACTTTCAGATAGAGGAAATGTCAGTGAGCATTCCGATTTCAGTTCCAGAACGATTCGCCGAATGAGTCCTTGATATTTCGTCGTTTTCAGGCAATTTTCTGGATTTTTGAAAATTTCACTTTTTTGTGAAAATATCCACTAAATGAGGGAATAATATGTGTGAGGGTACACCAGGAGAGTTCCAAATGTGTGTGGGTAGAATATATATCCCACCGGGTTAAAATTGAAAAAAGTTGAAAAAAAATTTTTTTTTGTACTTAGTCATTTTTCCGGTGTTTATCAGACTTTCAGACAGGGGAAATGTCAGTGAGCATTCCGATTTCAGTTCCAGAGCGATTCGCCCAATGAGTCCATGATATTTAGTCGTTTTCAGCCAATTTTCTGGATTTTTGAAAATTTCACTTTTTTGTGAAAATATCCACTAAATGAGGGAATAATATGTGTGTGAGGGTACCCGAGGAGAGTTCCAAATGTGTGTGGGTAGAATATATATCCCGCGGGGGTAAAATTGAAAAAAGTTGAAAACTTCTTTTTCTTGGACTTAGTCATTTTTCCGGCGTTTATCAGACTTTCAGATAGGGGAAACGTCAGTGAGCATTCCGTTTTCAGTTCCAGAGCGATGCGCCCAATGAGTCCTTGATATTTAGTCGTTTTCAGCCAATTTTCTGGATTTTTGAAAATTTCACTTTTTTGTGAAAATATCCACTAAATGAGGGAATAATATGTGTGAGGGTATCCCAGGAGAGTTCCAAATGTGTGTGGGTAGAATATATATCCCACGGGGGTAAAATTGAAAAAAGTTGAAAAAATTTTTTTTTGGACTTAGTAATTTTTCCGACGTTTATCAGACTTTCAGATAGCGGAAAAGTCAGTGAGCGTTCCGTTTTCAGTTTCAGAACGATTCGCCCAATGAGTCCTTGATATTTAGTCGTTTCCAGTCAATTTTCAGAATTTTTGAAAATTTCACTTTTTTGTGAAAATATCCACTAAATGAGGGAATAATATGTGTGAGGGTACCCCAGGAGAGTACCAAATGTGTGTGGGTAGAAAATATATCCCACAGGTTTAAAATTGAAAAAAGATAAAAAAAATTTTTTTTTTTTGTACTTAGTCATTTTTCCGGCGTTTATCAGACATTCAGATAGGGGAAATGTCAGTGAGCGTTCCGATTTCACTTCCAGAGCGATTCGCCCAATGAGTCCTTGATATTTCATAGTTTTCAGGCAATTTTCTGAATTTTTGAAAATTTCACTTTTTTGTGAAAATATACAATAAATGACGCAATAATATGTGTGAGGGTACCCCAGGAGAGTACCAAATGTGTGTGGGTAGAATATATATCCCACGGGGGTAAAATTGAAAAAAGTTGAAAAAATTTTTTTTTTGACTTAGTCATTTTTCCGACGTTTATCAGACTTTCAGATAGCGGAAATGTCAGTGAGCGTTCCGATTTCAGTTCCAGAACGATTCGCCCAATGACTCCTTGATATTTAGTCGTTTTCAGCCGATTTCCTGGATTTTTGAAAATTTCACTTTTTTGTGAAATTATACACTAAATGAGGGAATAATATGTGTGAGGGTACCCCAGGAGAGTTCCAAATGTGTGTGGGCAGAATATATATCCCGCATGGTTGAAATTGAAAAAAGTTGAAAAAAAAAAATATTTTTGTACTTAGTCATATTTCCGGCGTTTATCAGACTTTCAGATAGGGAAATGTCAGTGAGCGTTCCAATTTCAGTTCCAGAGCGATTCGCCCAATGAGTCCTTGATATTTAGTCGTTTACAGCCAATTTTCTGGATTTTTGAAAATTTCACTTTTTTGTGAAAATATCCACTAAATGAGGGAATAATATGTCTGAGGGTATCCCAGGAGAGTTCCAAATGTGTGTGGGTAGAATATATATCCCACGGGGGTAAAATTGAAAAAAGTTGAAAACATTTTTTTTTTGGACTTAGTCATTTTTCCGACATTTATCAGACTTTCAGATAGCGGAAATGTCAGTGAGCGTTCCAATTTCAGTTCCAGAACGATTCACCCAATGAGTCCTTGATATTTAGTCGTTTTCAGCCAATTTTCAGAATTTTTGAAAATTTCACTTTTTTGTGAAAATATCCAATAAATGACGCAATAATATGTGTGAGGGTACCCCAGGAGAGTTCCAAATGTGTGTGGGTAGAATATATATCCCACGGGGGTAAAATTGAAAAAAGTTGAAAAAAATTTTTTTTTGACTTAGTCATTTTTCCGACGTTTATCAGACTTTCAGATAGCGGAAATGTCAGTGAGCGTTCCGATTTCAGTTCCAGAACGATTCGCCCAATGACTCCTTGATATTTAGTCGTTTTCAGCCGATTTCCTGGATTTTTGAAAATTTCACTTTTTTGTGAAATTATACACTAAATGAGGGAATAATATGTGTGAGGGTACCCCAGGAGAGTTCCAAATGTGTGTGGGCAGAATATATATCCCGCATGGTTGAAATTGAAAAAAGTTGAAAAAAAAAAATATTTTTGTACTTAGTCATATTTCCGGCGTTTATCAGACTTTCAGATAGGGAAATGTCAGTGAGCGTTCCAATTTCAGTTCCAGAGCGATTCGCCCAATGAGTCCTTGATATTTAGTCGTTTACAGCCAATTTTCTGGATTTTTGAAAATTTCACTTTTTTGTGAAAATATCCACTAAATGAGGGAATAATATGTCTGAGGGTATCCCAGGAGAGTTCCAAATGTGTGTGGGTAGAATATATATCCCACGGGGGTAAAATTGAAAAAAGTTGAAAACATTTTTTTTTTGGACTTAGTCATTTTTCCGACATTTATCAGACTTTCAGATAGCGGAAATGTCAGTGAGCGTTCCAATTTCAGTTCCAGAACGATTCACCCAATGAGTCCTTGATATTTAGTCGTTTTCAGCCAATTTTCAGAATTTTTGAAAATTTCACTTTTTTGTGAAAATATCCAATAAATGACGCAATAATATGTGTGAGGGTACCCCAGGAGAGTTCCAAATGTGTGTGGGTAGAATATATATCCCACGGGGGTAAAATTGAAAAAAGTTGAAAAAAATTTTTTTTTGACTTAGTCATTTTTCCGACGTTTATCAGACTTTCAGATAGCGGAAATGTCAGTGAGCGTTCCGATTTCAGTTCCAGAACGATTCGCCCAATGACTCCTTGATATTTAGTCGTTTTCAGCCGATTTCCTGGATTTTTGAAAATTTCACTTTTTTGTGAAATTATACACTAAATGAGGGAATAATATGTGTGAGGGTACCCCAGGAGAGTTCCAAATGTGTGTGGGCAGAATATATATCCCGCATGGTTGAAATTGAAAAATTTGAAAAAAAAAATATTTTTGTACTTAGTCATATTTCCGGCGTTTATCAGACTTTCAGATAGGGAAATGTCAGTGAGCGTTCCAATTTCAGTTCCAGAGCGATTCGCCCAATGAGTCCTTGATATTTAGTCGTTTACAGCCAATTTTCTGGATTTTTGAAAATTTCACTTTTTTGTGAAAATATCCACTAAATGAGGGAATAATATGTGTGAGGGTATCCCAGGAGAGTTCCAAATGTGTGTGGGTAGAATATATATCCCACGGGGGTAAAATTGAAAAAAGTTGAAAACATTTTTTTTTTGGACTTAGTCATTTTTCTGACATTTATCAGACTTTCAGATAGCGGAAATGTCAGTGAGCGTTCCAATTTCAGTTCCAGAACGATTCACCCAATGAGTCCTTGATATTTAGTCGTTTTCAGCCAATTTTCAGAATTTTTGAAAATTTCACTTTTTTGTGAAAATATCCAATAAATGACGCAATAATATGTGTGAGGGTACCCCAGGAGAGTTCCAAATGTGTGTGGGTAGAATATATATCCCACGGGGGTAAAATTGAAAAAAGTTGAAAATTTTTTTGGGGGGATTTAGTCATTTTTCCGGCGTTTATCAGACTTTCAGATAGGGGAAATGTCAGTGAGCATTCCGATTTCAGTTCCAGAGCGATTCGCCCAATGAGTCCTTGATATTTTGTCGTTTTCAGCCAATTTTCTGGATTTTTGAAAATTTCACTTTTTTGTGAAAATATCCACTAAATGAGGGAATAATATGTGTGAGGTTACCCCAGGAGAGTTCCAAATGTGTGTGGGTAGAATATATATCCCACAGGGGTAAAATTGAAAAAGTTTAAAACATTTTTTTTTTGGACTTAGTCATTTTTCCGGCGTTTATCAGACTTTCAGATAGGGGAAATGTCAGTGAGCGTTCCGATTTCAGTTCCAGATCGATTTGCTGGATGAGTCCTTGATATTTCGTCGTTTTCAGGCAATTTTCTGAATTTTTGAAAATTTTACTTTTTTGTGAAATTATCCACTAAATGAGGGAATAATATGTGTGAGGGTACCCCAGGAGAGTTCCAAATGTGTGTGGGTAGAATATATATCCCACATGGTTGAAATTGAAAAAAGTTGAAAAAAAAAATATTTTTGTACTTAGTCATATTTCCGGCTTTTATCAGACTTTCAGATAGGGGAAATGTCAGTGAGAGTTCCGATTTCAGTTCCAGAGCGATTCGCCCAATGAGTCCTTGATATTTAGTCGTTTTCAGCCAATTTTCAGAATTTTTGAAAATTTCACTTTTTTGTGAAAATATCCACTAAATGAGGGAATAATATGTGTGAGGTTACCCCAGGAGAGTTCCAAATGTGTGTGGGTAGAATATATATCCCACGGGGGTAAAATTTAAAAAAGTTGAAAAAAATTTTTTTTTTGACTTAGTCATTTTTCCGGCGTTTATCAGACTTTCAGATATGGGAAATGTCAGTGAGTGTTCCCATTTCAGTTCCAGAGTGATTCGCCCAATGAGTCCTTGATATTTAATCGTTTTCAGCCAATTTTCTGGATTTTTGAAAATTTAACTTTTTTGTGAAAATATCCACTAAATGAGGGAATAATGTGTGCGAGGGTACCCCAGGAGAGTTCCAAATGTGTGTTGGTAGAATATATATCCCACGGGGGTAAAATTGAAAAAAGTTGAAATTTTTTTTGGGGAGATTTAGTCATTTTTCCGGCGTTTATCAGACTTTCAGATAGGGGAAATGTCAGTGAGCGTTCCGATTTCAGTTCTAGAGCGATTCGCCCAATGAGTCCTTGATATTTTGTCGTTTTCAGTCAATTTTCTGGATTTTTGAAAACTTCACTTTTTTGTGAAAATATCCACTAAATGAGGGAATAATATGTGTGAGGGTACCCCAGGAGAGTTCCAAATGTGTGTGGGTAGAATATATATCCCACGGGGGTAAAATTGAAAAAAGTTGAAAATTTTTTTGGGGGGATTTAGTCATTTTTCCGGCGTTTATCAGACTTTCAGATAGCGGAAATGTCAGTGAGCGTTCCGATTTCATTTTTAGAGCGATTCGCCCAATGAGTCCTTGATATTTAGTCGGAGT
Organism: Phyllobates terribilis; assembly: GCF_046119375.1. NCBI lineage: Eukaryota > Metazoa > Chordata > Amphibia > Anura > Dendrobatidae > Phyllobates > Phyllobates terribilis. The sequence continues at coordinate 12,809,222 of NW_027362775.1, read as the reverse complement.
CCTTGATATTTAGTCGTTTTCACCCAATTTCCTGGATTTTTGAAAATTTCACTTTTTTGTGAAAATATCCACTAAATGAGGGAATAATATGTGTGAGGGTACCCCAGGAGAGTTCCAAATGTGTGTGGGTAGAATATAAATCCTACGGGGGTAAAATTGAAAAAAGTTGAAAAAATTTTTTTTTTTTACTTAGTCATTTTACCGGCGTTTATCACACTTTCAGATAGGGGAAATGTCAGTGAGCGTTCCTATTTCAGTTCCAGAGCGATTCGCCCAATGAGTCCCTGATATTTAGTTGTTTTCAGCCAATTTTCTGGATTTTTGAAAATTTCACTTTTTTGTGAAAATATCCACTAAATGAGGGAATAATATGTGTGTGAGGGTACCCCAGGAGAGTTCCAAATGTGTGTGGGTAGAACATGTATCCCACGGGGGTAAAATTGAAAAAAGTTGAATACTTTTTTTTCTTGGACTTAGTCATTTTTCCGACGTTTATTAGACTTTCAGATAGGGGAAACGTCAAAGAGCGTTCCGATTTCAGTTCCAGAGCGATTCGCTCAATGAGTCCTTGATATTTAGTCGTTTTCAGCCAATTTTCTGGATTTTTGAAAATTTCACTTTTTTGTGAAAATATCCACTAAATGAGGGAATAATATGTGTGAGGGTACCCGAGGAGATTCCAAATGTGTGTGGGTAGAATATATATCACACGGGGGTAAAATTGAAAAAAGTTGAAAATTTTTTTTGGAGGATTTAGTCATTTTTCCGGCGTTTATCAGACTTTCAGATAGGGGAAACGTCAAAGAGCGTTCCGATTTCAGTTCCAGAGCGATTCGCTCAATGAGTCCTTGATATTTAGTCGTTTTCAGCCAATTTTCTGGATTTTTGAAAATTTCACTTTTTTGTGAAAATATCCACTAAATGAGGGAATAATATGTGTGAGGGTACCAAGGAGAGTTCCAAATGTGTGTGGGTAGAATATATATCCCACGGAGGTAAAATTGAAAAAAGTTGAAAATTTTTCTTGGGGGATTTAGTCATTTTTCCGGCGTTTATCAGACTTTCAGATAGGGGAAATGTCAGTGAGCGTTCCGATTTCACTTCCAGAGCTATTTGCCCAATGAGTCCTTGATATTTTGTCGTTTTCAGCCAATTTTCTGAATTTTTGAAAATTTCACTTTTTTGTGAAAATATCCACTAAATGAGGGAATAATATGTGTGAGGGTTTCCCAGGAGAGTTCCAAATGTGTGTGGGTAGAATATATATCCCACGGGGTAAAATTGAAAAAAGTTGAAAAAAATTTTTTTTTGGACTGTCATTTTTCCGACGTTTATCAGACTTTCAGATAGCAGAAAAGTCAGTGAGCGTTCCGATTTCAGTTCCAGAACGATTCGGCCAATGAGTCCTTGATATTTAGTCGTTTTCAGGCAATTTTCTGGATTTTTGAAAATTTCACTTTTTTGTGAAAATATCCACTAAATGAGGGAATAATATGTATGAGGGTACCCCAGGAGAGTTCCAAATGTGTGTGGGTAGAATATATATCCCACAGGTTTAAAATTGAAAAAAGTTTAAAAAAAATTTTTTTTTTGTACTTAGTCATTTTTCCGGCGTTTATCAGACATTCAGATAGGGGAAATGTCAGTGAGCGTTCCGATTTCAGTTCCAGATCGATTCGCCAGATGAGTCCTTGATATTTCGTCGTTTTCAGGCAATTTTCTGAATTTTGGAAAATTTCACTTTTTTGTGAAAATATTCACCAAATGAGGGAATAATATGTGTGAGGGTACCCCAGGAGAGTTCCAAATGTGTGTGGGTAGAATATATATCCCACATAGTTGAAATTGAAAAAAGTTGAAAAAAAAAAATTTTTTGTACTTAGTCATATTTCCAGCTTTTATCAGACTTTCAGATAGGGGAAATGTCAGTGAGTGTTCCGATTTCAGTTCCAGAGCGATTCGCCCAATGAGTCCTTGATATTTAGTCGTTTTCAGCCAATTTTCTGGATTTTTGAAAATTTCACTTTTTTGTGAAAATATCCACTAAATGAGGGAATAATATGTGTGAGGGTATCCCAGGAGAGTTCCAAATGTGTGTGGGTAGAATATATATCCCACGGGGGTAAAATTGAAAAAAGTTGAAAACTTTTTTTTCTTGGACTTAGTCATTTTTCCGGCGTTTATCAGACTTTCAGATAGGGGAAATGTCAGTGATTGTTCCGATTTCAGTTCCAGAGCGATTCGCCCAATGAGTCCTTGATATTTAGTCGTTTTCAGCCAATTTTCTGGATTTTTGAAAATTTCACTTTTTTGTGAAAATATCCACTAAATGAGGGAATAATATGTGTGAGGGTATCCCAGGAGAGTTCCAAATGTGTGTGGGTAGAATATATATCCCACGGGGGTAAAATTGAAAAAAGTTGAAAAATTTTTTGGGGGGATTTAGTCATTTTTCCGGCGTTTATCAGACTTTCAGATAGGGGAAATGTCAGTGAGCGTTCCGATTTCAGTTCCAGAGCGATTCGCTCAATGAGTCCTTGATATTTAGTCGTTTTCAGCCAAATTTCTGGATTTTTGAAAATTTCACTTTTTTGTGAAAATATCCACTAAATGAGGGAATAATATGTGTGAGGGTACCAAGGAGCGTTCCAAATGTGTGCGGGTAGAATATATATCCCACGGGGGGTAAAATTGAAAAAAGTTGAAATTTTTTTTTGGGGATTTAGTCATTTTTCCGGCGTTTATCAGACTTTCAGATAGGGGAAATGTCAGTGAGCGTTCCGATTTCAGTTCCAGAGCTATTTGCCCAATGAGTAGTTGATATTTTGTCGTTTTCAGCCAATTTTCTGGATTTTTGAAAATTTCACTTTTTTGTGAAAATATCCACTAAATGAGGGAATAATATGTGTGAGGGTTTCCCAGGAGAGTTCCAAATGTGTGTGGGTAGAATATATATCCCACGGGGTAAAATTGAAAAAAGTTGAAAAAATTTTTTTTTTGGACTTAGTCATTTTTTCGACGTTTATCAGACTTTCAGATAGCAGAAAAGTCAGTGAGCGTTCCGATTTCAGTTCCAGAACGATTCGGCCAATGAGTCCTTGATATTTAGTCGTTTTCAGGCAATTTTCTGGATTTTCGAAAATTTCACTTTTTTGTGAAAATATCCACTAAATGAGGGAATAATATGTGTGAGGTTACCCCAAGAGAGTACCAAATGTGTGTGGGTAGAATATATATCCCACGGGGGTAACATTGAAAAAAGTTGAAAAAATTTTTTTTTTTGACTTAGTCATTTTTACGGCGTTTATCAGACTTTCAGATAGGGGAAATGTCAATGAGCATTCTGATTTCAGTTCCAGAACGATTCGCCGGATGGGTCCATGGTATTTCATCGTTTTCAGCCAATTTTCTGAGTTTTTGAAAATTTCACTTTTTTGTGAAAATATCCACTAAATGAGGGAATAATATGTGTGAGGGTACCCCAGGAGAGTTCCAAATGTGTGTGGGTAGAACATATATCCCACAGGGTTAAAATTGAAAAAAGTTGAAAATATTTTTTTTTTGGATTTAGTCATTTTTCAAGCATTTATCAAACTTTCAGATAGGGGAAATGTCAGTGAGCATTCCGATTTCAGTTCCAGAGCGATTCGCCCAATGAGTCCTTGATATTTCGTCGTTTTCAGGCAATTTTCAGAATTTTTGAAAATTTCACTTTTTTTGTGAAAATATCCACTAAGTGAGGGAATAATATGTGTGAGGGTACCCCAGGAGAGTTCCAAATGTGTGTGGGTAGAATATATATCCCACGGGGGTAAAATTGAAAAAAGTTGAAAAAATTTTTTGAGGGGATTTAGTCATTTTTCCGGCGTTTATCAGACTTTCAGATAGGGGAAATGTCAGTGAGCGTTCCGATTTCAGTTCCAGAGCGATTCGCCCAATGAGTCCTAGATATTTTGTCTTTTTCAGCCAATTTTCTGGATTTTTGAAAATTTCACTTTTAGGTGAAAATATCCACTAAATGAGGGAATAATATGTGCAAGGGTACCCCAGGAGAGTTCCAAATGTGTGTGGGTAGAATATATATCCCACGGGGGTAAGATTGAAAAAAGTTTAAAAAATTTTTTTGGGGGATTTCGTCATTTTTCCGGCGTTTATCAGACTTTCAGATAGGGGAAATGTTAGTGATCGTTCCGATTTCAGTTCCAGAGCGATTCGCCCAATGAGTCTTTGATATTTCGTCGTTTTCAGGCAATTTTCTGAATTTTTGAAAATTTCACTTTTTTGTGAAAATATCCACTAAATGAGGGAATAATATGTGTGAGGGTACCCCAGGAGAGTTCCAAATGTGTGTGGGTAGAATATATATCCCACGAAGGTAAAATTGAAAAAAGTTGAAAAATTTTTTTGGGGGGATTTAGCCATTTTTCCAGCGTTTATCAGACTTTCAGGTAGGGGAAATGTCAGTGAGCGTTCCGATTTCAGTTCCAGAGCGATTCGCCCAATGAGTCCTTGATATTTCGTCGTTTTCAGGCAATTTTTTGAATTTTTGAAAATTTCACTTTTTTGTGAAAATATCTAGTAAATGAGGGAATAATATGTGTGAGGGTACCCCAGGAGATTTCCAAATGTGTGTGGGTAGAATATATATGCCACGGGGTAAAATTGAAAAAAGTTGAAAAAAATTTTTTTTTTTAACTTGTCATTTTTTCGGCGTTTATCAGCCTTTCAGATAGAGGAAATGTCAGTGAGCGTTCCGATTTCAGTTCCAGAGCGATTCGCCCAATGAGTCCTTGATATTTTGTCGTTTTCAGCCAATTTTCTGAATTTTTGAAAATTTCACTTATTTGTGAAAATATCCACTAAATGAGGGAATAATATGTGTGAGGGTACCACAGGAGAGTTCAAAATGTGTGTGGGCAGAATATATATCCCACGGGGGTAAAATTGAAAAAAGTTGAAAAAAAATTTTTTTGGACATACTCATTTTTCCGGCGTTTAGCAGACTTTCACATAGGGGAAATGTCAGTGAGCGTTCCGATTTAAGTTCCAGAGCGATTCGCCCAATGAGTCCTTGATATTTAGTCGTTTTCAGGCAATTTTCTGGATTTTTGAAAATTTCACTTTTTTGTGAAAATATCCACTAAATGAGTGAATAATATGTGAGGGTACCCCAGGAGAGTTCCAAATGTGTGTGGGTAGAATATATATCCCACGGGGATAAAATTGAAAAAAGTTGAAACATTTTTTTGGGGGGATTTAGTAATTTTTCCGGTGTTTATCAGACTTTCAGATAGGGGAAATGTCAGTGAGCGTTCCGATTTCAGTTCCAGAGCGATTCGCCGGATGGGTCCTTGATATTTCGTCGTTCTCAGGCAATTTTCAGAATTTTTGAAAATTTCACTTTTTTGTGAAAATATCCACTAAATGAGGGAATAATATGTGTGAGGGTACCCCAGGAGAGTTCCAAATGTGTGTGGGTAGAATATATATCCCACGGGGTAAAATTGAAAAAAGTTGAAAAATTTTTTTGGGGGCATTTAGCCATTTTTCCAGCGTTCATCAGACTTTCAGATAGGGGAAATGTCAGTGAGCATTCCGATTTCAGTTCCAGAGCGATTCGCCCAATGAGTCCTTGATATTTCATCGTTTTCAGGCAATTTTCTGAATTTTTGAAAATTTCACTTTTTTGTGAAAATATCCACTAAATGAGGGAATAATATGTGTGAGGGTACCCCAGGAGAGTTGCAAATGTGTGCGGGTAGAATATATATCCCACGGGGGTAAAATCGAAAAAAGTTGAAAAAAATTTTTTGGGGGACTTAGTCATTTTTCCAGCGTTTATCAGACTTTCAGTTAGGGGAAATGTCAGTGAGCGTTCTGATTTCAGTTCTAGAGCGATTCGCCCAATGAGTCCTTGATATTTTGTCGTTTTCAGCCAATTATCTGAATTTTTTAAAATTTCACTTATTTGTGAAAATATCCACTAAATGAGGGAATAAAATGTGTGATGGTACCACAGGAGAATTCAAAATGTGTGTGGGTAGAATATATATCCCACATGGGTAAAATTGAAAAAAGTTAAAAAAAATTCTTTTTTGGACGTAGTCATTTTTCCGGCGTTTATCAGACTTTCAGATAGGGGAAATGTCAGTGATCGTTCCGATTTCAGTTCCAGAGCGATTCGCCCAATGAGTCTTTGATATTTTGTCGTTTTCAGGCAATTTTCTGAATTTTTGAAATTTTCACTTTTTTGTGAAAATATCCACTAAATGAGGAAATAATATGTGTGAGGGTACCCCAGGAGAGTTCCAAATGTGTGTGGGTAGAATATATATCCCACGGGGGTAAAATTGAAAAAAGTTAAAAAAAAAATCTTTTTTGGATGTAGTAATTTTTCCGGCGTTTATCAGACTTTCAGATAGGGGAAATGTCAGTGAGTGTTCCGATTTCAGTTCCAGAGCGATTCGCCCAATACCACCTTGATATTTAGTCGTTTTCAGTCAATTTCCAGGATTTTTGAAAATTTCACTTTTTTGTGAAAATATCCACTAAATGAGGGAATAATATGTGTGAGGGTACCCCAGGAGAGTTCCAAATGTGTGTGGGTAGAATATATATCCCACGAAGGTAAAATTGAAAAAAGTTGAAAAATTTTTTTGGGGGGATTTAGCCATTTTTCCAGCGTTTATCAGACTTTCAGGTAGGGGAAATGTCAGTGAGCGTTCCGATTTCAGTTCCAGAGCGATTCGCCCAATGAGTCCTTGATATTTCGTCGTTTTCAGGCAATTTTTTGAATTTTTGAAAATTTCACTTTTTTGTGAAAATATCTAGTAAATGAGGGAATAATATGTGTGAGGGTACCCCAGGAGATTTCCAAATGTGTGTGGGTAGAATATATATGCCACGGGGTAAAATTGAAAAAAGTTGAAAAAAATTTTTTTTTTTAACTTGTCATTTTTTCGGCGTTTATCAGCCTTTCAGATAGAGGAAATGTCAGTGAGCGTTCCGATTTCAGTTCCAGAGCGATTCGCCCAATGAGTCCTTGATATTTTGTCGTTTTCAGCCAATTTTCTGAATTTTTGAAAATTTCACTTTTTTGTGAAAATATCCACTAAATGAGGGAATAATATGTGTGAGGGTACCCCAGGAAAGTTCCAAATGTGTGTGGGTAGAATATATATCCCACGGGGGTAAAATTGAAAAAAGTTGAAAACATTTTTTTTTTGGACTTAGTCATTTTTCCGGCGTTTATCAGACTTTCAGATAGGGCAAATGTCAGTGATCGTTCCGATTTCAGTTCCAGAGCGATTCGCCCAATGAGTCCTTGATATTTCGACGTTTTCAGGCAATTTTCAGAATTTTTGAAAATTTCACTTTTTTGTGAAAATATCCACTAAATGAGGGAATAATATGTGTGAGGGTACCCCAGGAGAGTTCCAAATGTGTGTGGGTAGAATACAGTTATATGAAAAAGTTTGGGCACCCCTATTAATCTTAAGCTTAATGTTTTATAAAAATTGGTGTTTTTGCAACAGCTATTTCAGTTTGATATATGTAATAACTGTTGGACACAGTAATGTTTCTACCTTGAAATGAGGTTTATTGTACTAACAGAAAATGTGCAATCTGCATTCAAACAAAATTTGACAGGTGCATAAGTATGGGCACCCTTATAATTTTCTTGTTTTAAATACTCCTACCTACTTTTTAGTGACTTACTAAAGCACTTTTTTTGGTTTTGTAACCTCATTGAGCTTTGAACTTCATAGCCAGGTGTATGCAATCATGAGAAAATCTACTTAAAGTTGCCACTTGCGAGTTGTTCTCCTGTTTGAATCTCCTCTGAAGCGTGGCATCATGGGCTCCTCAAAACAACTGTGAAATGATCTGAAAACAAAGATTATTCAACATAGTTGTTCAGGGGAAGGATACAAAAAGCTGTCTCAGAGATTTAACCTGTCAGTTTCCACTGTGAGGAACATAGTAAGAAAATGGAAGAACACAGGGACAGTTCTTGTTAAGGCCAGAAGTGGCAGGCCAAGAAAAACATCAGAAAGGCAGAGAAGAAGAATGGTGAGATCAGTCAAGGACAATCCTCAGACCACCTTCTGAGAGCTGCAGCATCAACTTGCTGCAGATGGTGTCACTGCATTGGTAAACTATACAACGCACTTTGCACAAGGAGAAGCTGTGTGGGAGAGTGATGCGAAAGAAGCCATTTCTGCAATTACGCCACAAACAGAGTCGGCTGAGGTATGCAAAATCACATTTGGAGAAGCCAATTTCTTTTTGGAAGAAGGTCCTGTGGACTGATGAAACCAAGATTGAGTTGTTTGGTCATACAAAAAGGCGTTATGCATGGCGTCAAAAAAACACAGCATTCCAAGAAAAACACTTGCTACCCACAGTAAAATTTGGTGGAGGTTCCATCATGCTTTGGGGCTATGTGGCCAATGCCGGCACCGGGAATATTGTTAAAGTTGAGGGACGCATGGATTCCACTCAGTATCAGCAGATTCTTGACAATAATGTTCAAGAATCAGTGATAAAGTTGAAGTTATGCAGGGAATGGATCTTTCAGCAAGACAATGATTCAAAACACCGCTCCAAATCTACTCAGGCATTCATGCAGAGGAACAATTACAATGTTCTGGAATGGCCATCCCAGTCCCCCGACCTGAATATCGTTGAACATCTGTGGGATCATTTGAAGAGGGCTGTCCATGCTCGGCGACCATCAAACTTAACTGAACTGGAATTGTTTTGTAAAGAGGAATAGTCAAAAATACCTTCATCCAGGATCCAGGAACTCATTAAAAGCTACAGGAAGCGACTAGAGGCTGTTATTTTTGCGAAAGGAGCATCTACTAAATATTAGTGTCACTTTTCTGGTGGGGTGCCCATACTTATGCACCTGTCAAATTTTGTTTGAATGCAGATTGCACATTTTCTGTTAGTACAATAAACCTCATTTCAAGGCAGAAACATTACTGTGTCCAACAGTTATTACATATATCAAACTGAAATAGCTGTTGCAAAAACACCAATTTTTATAAAACATTAAGCTTAAGATTAATAGGGGTACCCAAACTTTTTCATATAACTGTATATATCCCACGGGGGTAAAATTGAAAAAAGTTAAAAAATTTTTTTTTTGTACTTAGTCATTTTTCCGGCGTTTATCAGACTTTCAGATAGGGCAAATGTCAATGAGCGTTTTGATTTCAGTTCCAGAGCGATTCGCCCAATGAGTCCTTGATATTTCGTCGTTTTCAGTCAATTTTCAGAATTTTTGAAAATTTCACTTTTTTGTGAAAATATTAACTAAATGAGGGAATAATATGTCTGAGGGCACCTCGGGAGAGTTCCAAATGTGTGTGGGTAGAATATATATCCCACAGGGTTAAAATTGAAAAAAGTTTAAAAATTATTTTTTTTTGTACTTAGTCATTTTTCCGGCGTTTATCAGACTTTCAGATAGGGGAAATGTCAGTGAGCGTTCCGATTTCAGTTCCAGAGCGATTCGCCCAACGAGTCCTTGATATTTCGTCATTTTCAGGAAATTTTCAGAATTTTTGAAAATTTCACTTTTTTGTGAAAATATCCACTAAATGAGGGAATAATATGTGTGAGGGTACCCAAATAGAGTTCCAAATGTGTGTGGGTAGAATATATATCCCATGGGGGTAAAATTGAAAAAAGTTGAAAAAATTTTTTTTTCTACTTAGTCATTTTTCCGGCGTTTATCAGACTTTCAGATAGGGCAAATGTCAGTGAGTGTTCCGATTTCAGTTCCAGAGCGATTCGCCCAATGAGTCCTTGATATTTCGTCATTTTCAGTCAATTTTCTGAATTTTTGAAAATTTCACTTTTTTGTGAAAATATTAACTAAATGAGGGAATAATATGTGTGAGGGTACCTCGGGAGAGTTCCAAATGTGTGTGGGTAGAATATATATCCCACAGGGTTAAAATTGAAAAAAGTTAAAAAATTTTTTTTTTTTGTACTTAGTCATTTTTCCGGCGTTTATCAGACTTTCAGATAGGGGAAATGTTAGTGATCGTTCCGATTTCAGTTCCAGAGCGATTCGCCCAATGAGTCCTTGATATTTCGTCGTTTTCAGGCAATTTTCAGAATTTTTGAAAATTTCACTTTTTTGTGAAAATATCCACTAAATGAGGGAATAATATGTGTGAGGGTACCCCAGGAGAGTTCCAAATGTGTGTGGGTAGAATATATATCCCACGGGAGTAAAATTGAAAAAAGTTGAAAACATTTTTTTTTTGGACTTAGTCATTTTTCCGGCGTTTATCAGACTTTCAGATCGGGCAAATGTCAGTGATCATTCCGATTTCAGTTCCAGAGCGATTCGCCCAATGAGTCCTTGATATTTCGTCGTTTTCAGGCAATTTTCAGAATTTTTGAAAATTTCACTTTTTTGTGAAAATATCCACTAAATGAGGGAATAATATGTGTGAGGGTACCCCAGGAGAGTTCCAAATGTGTGTGGGTAGAATATATATCCCACGGGGGTAAAATTGAAAAAAGTTGAAAACATTTTTTTTTTGGACTTAGTCATTTTTCCGGCGTTTATCAGACTTTCAGATAGGGCAAATGTCAGTGATCGTTCCGATTTCAGTTCCAGAGCGATTCGCCCAATGAGTCCTTGATATTTCGTCGTTTTCAGGCAATTTTCAGAATTTTTGAAAATTTCACTTTTTTGTGAAAATATCCACAAAATGAGGGAATAATATGTGTGAGGGTACCCCAGGAGAGTTCCAAATGTGTGTGGATAGAATATATCTCACATGGGGGTAAAATTGAAAAAAGTTGAAAACATTTTTTTTTTGGACTTAGTAATTTTTCCGGCGTTTATCAGACTTTCAGATAGGGCAAAAGTCAGTGATCGTTCCGATTTCAGTTCCACAGCGATTCGCCCAATGAGTCCTTGATATTTCGTCTTTTTCAGGCAATTTTCTGAATTTTTGAAAATTTCACTTTTTTGTGAAAATATCCACTAAATGAGGGAATAATATGTGTGAGGGTACCCAAATAGAGTTCCAAATGTGTGTGGGTAGAATATATATCCCATGGGGGTAAAATTGAAAAAAGTTGAAAAAATTTTTTTTTCTACTTAGTCATTTTTCCGGCGTTTATCAGACTTTCAGATAGGGCAAATGTCAGTGAGTGTTCCGATTTCAGTTCCAGAGCGATTCGCCCAATGAGTCCTTGATATTTCGTCATTTTCAGTCAATTTTCTGAATTTTTGAAAATTTCACTTTTTTGTGAAAATATTAACTAAATGAGGGAATAATATGTGTGAGGGTACCTCGGGAGAGTTCCAAATGTGTGTGGGTAGAATATATATCCCACAGGGTTAAAATTGAAAAAAGTTAAAAAATTTTTTTTTTTTGTACTTAGTCATTTTTCCGGCGTTTATCAGACTTTCAGATAGGGGAAATGTTAGTGATCGTTCCGATTTCAGTTCCAGAGCGATTCGCCCAATGAGTCCTTGATATTTCGTCGTTTTCAGGCAATTTTCAGAATTTTTGAAAATTTCACTTTTTTGTGAAAATATCCACTAAATGAGGGAATAATATGTGTGAGGGTACCCCAGGAGAGTTCCAAATGTGTGTGGGTAGAATATATATCCCACGGGGGTAAAATTGAAGAAAGTTAAAAAAAATTTTTTTTTGGACTTAGTCATTTTTCCGGCGTTTATCAGACTTTCAGATAGGGCAAATGTCAGTGAGCGTTCCGATTTCAGTTCCAGAGCGATTCACCCAATGAGACCTTGATATTCGTTGTTTTCAGTCAATTTTCAGAATTTTTGAAAATTTCACTTTTTTGTGAAACTATCCACTAAATGAGGGAATAATATGTGTGAGGGTACCCCAGGAGAGTTCCAAATGTGTGTGGGTAGAATATATATCCCACGGGGGTAAAATTGAAAAAAGTTTAAAAATTTTTTTTTTTTGTACTTAGTCATTTTTCCGGCGTTTATCAGAGTTTCAGATGGGGCAAATGACAGTGATTGTTCCGATTTCAGTTCCAAAGCGATTCGCCCAATGAGTCCTTGATATTTCGTCGTTTTCAGGCAATTTTCAGAATTTTTGAAAATTTCACTTTTTTGTGAAAATATCCACTAAATGAGGGAATAATATGTGTGAGGGTACCCCAGGAGAGTTCCAAATGTGTGTGAGTAGAATATATATCCCACGGGGGTAAAATTGAAAAAAGTTGAAAAAATTTTTTTTTGGACTTAGGTCTTTTTTTCGGCGTTTATCAGACATTCAGATAGGGGAAATGTCAGTGAGCGTTCCCATTTCAGTTCAAGAGCGATTCGGCGGATGAGTCTTTGATATTTCGTCGTTTTCAGGAAATTTTCAGAATTTTTGAAAATTTCACTTTTTTGTGAAAATATCCACTAAATGAGGGAATAATATGTGTGAGGGTACCCCAGGAGAGTTCCAAATGTGTGTGGGTAGAATATATATCCCACGGGGGTAAAATTGAAAAAAGTTTAAAAAATTTTTTTTTTGGACTTAGTAATTTTTCCGGAGTTTATCAGACTTTCAGATAGGGCAAATGTCAGTGAGCGTTCCGATTTCAGTTCCAGAGCAATTCGCCCAATGAGTCCTTGATATTTCGTCGTTTTCAGTCAATTTTCAGAATTTTTGAAAATGTCACTTCTTTCTGAAAATATTAACTAAATGAGGGAATAATATGTGTGAGGGTACCTCGGGAGAGTTCCAAATGTGTGTGGGTAGAATATATATCCCATGGGGGTAAAATTGAAAAAAGTTGAAAAAATTTTTTTTTCTACTTAGTCATTTTTCCGGCGTTTATCAGACTTTCAGATAGGGCAAATGTCAGTGAGTGTTCCGATTTCAGTTCTAGAGCGATTCGCCCAATGAGTCCTTGATATTTCGTCATTTTCAGTCAATTTTCTGAATTTTTGAAAATTTCACTTTTTTGTGAAAATATTAACTAAATGAGGGAATAATATGTGTGAGGGTACCTCGGGAGAGTTCCAAATGTGTGTGGGTAGAATATATATCCCACAGGGTTAAAATTGAAAAAAGTTTAAAAATTTATTTTTTTTGTACTTAGTCATTTTTCCGGCGTTTATCAGACTTTCAGATAGGGGAAATGTCAGTGAGCGTTCCGATTTCAGTTCCAGAGCGATTCGCCCAATGAGTCCTTGATATTTCGTCGTTTTCAGGAAATTTTCAGAATTTTTGAAAATTTAACTTTTTTGTGAAAATATCCACTAAATGAGGGAATAATATGTGTGAGGGTACCCCAGGAGAGTTCCAAATGTGTGTGGGTAGAATATATATCCCACGGGTGTAAAATTGAAAAAAGTTTAAAAAAATTTTTTTTTGGACTTAGTCATTTTTCCGGCGTTTATCAGACTTTCAGATAGGGGAAATGTTAGTGATCGTTCCGATTTCAGTTCCAGAGCGATTCGCCCAATGAGTCCTTGATATTTCGTCGTTTTCAGGCAATTTTCAGAATTTTTGAAAATTTCACTTTTTTGTGAAAATATCCACTAAATGAGGGAATAATATGTGTGAGGGTACCCCAGGAGAGTTCCAAATGTGTGTGGGTAGAATATATATCCCACGGGGGTAAAATTGAAAAAAGTTAAAAAAAATTTTTTTTTGGACTTAGTCATTTTTCCGGCGTTTATCAGACTTTCAGATAGGGCAAATGTCAGTGAGCGTTCCGATTTCAGTTCCAGAGCGATTCACCCAATGAGACCTTGATATTTCGTTGTTTTCAGTCAATTTTCAGAATTTTTGAAAATTTCACTTTTTTGTGAAAATATCCACTAAATGAGGGAATAACATGTGTGAGGGTACCCCAGGAGAGTTCCAAATGTGTGTGGGTAGAATATATATCCCACGGGGGTAAAATTGAAAAAAGTTGAAAAAATTTTTTTTTGGACTTAAGTCTTTTTTTCGGCGTTTATCAGACTTTCAGATAGGGGAAATGTCAGTGAGCGTTCCGATTTCAGTTCCAGAGCGATTCGGCGGATGAGTCCTTGATATTTCGTCATTTTCAGGAAATTTTCAGAATTTTTGAAAATTTCACTTTTTTGTGAAAATATCCACTAAATGAGGGAATAATATGTGTGAGGGTACCCCAGGAGAGTTCCAAATGTGTGTGGGTAGAATATATATCCCACGGGGGTAAAATTGAAAAAAGTTGAAAACATTTTTTTTTTGGACTTAGTCATTTTTCCGGCGTTTATCAGACTTTCAGATAGGGCAAATGTCAGTGAGCATTCCGATTTCAGTTCCAGAGCGATTCGCCCAATGAGTCCTTGATATTTCGTCGTTTTCAGGAAATTTTCTGAATTTTTGAAAATTTCACTTTTTTGTGAAAATATCCACTAAATGAGGGAATAATATGTGTGAGGGTACCCAGGAGAGTTCCAAATGTGTGTGGGTAGAATATATATCCCACAGGGTTAAAATTGAAAAAAGTTTAAAAAATTTTTTTTTGCACTTAGTCATTTTTCCGGCGTTTATCAGATTTTCAGATAGGGGACATGTCAGTGAGCGTTCCGATTTCAGTTCCAGAGCGATTCGCCCAATGAGTCCTTGATATTTCGTCGTTTTCAGGAAATTTTCAGAATTTTTGAAAATGTCACTTTTTTGTGAAAATATCCACTAAATGAGGGAATAATATGTGTGAGGGTACCCCAATAGAGTTCCAAATGTGTGTGGGTAGAATATATATCCCATGGGGGTAAAATTGAAAAAAGTTGAAAAAATTTTTTTTTCTACTTAGTCATTTTTCCGGCGTTTATCAGACTTTCAGATAGGGCAAATGTCAGTGAGTGTTCCGATTTCAGTTCTAGAGCGATTCGCCCAATGAGTCCTTGATATTTCGTCATTTTCAGTCAATTTTCTGAATTTTTGAAAATTTCACTTTTTTGTGAAAATATTAACTAAATGAGGGAATAATATGTGTGAGGGTACCTCGGGAGAGTTCCAAATGTGTGTGGGTAGAATATATATCCCACGGGGGTAAAATTGAAAAAAGTTTAAAAATTTATTTTTTTTGTACTTAGTCATTTTTCCGGCGTTTATCAGACTTTCAGATAGGGGAAATGTCAGTGAGCGTTCCGATTTCAGTTCCAGAGCGATTCGCCCAATGAGACCTTGATATTTCGTCGTTTTCAGGAAATTTTCTGAATTTTTGAAAATTTAACTTTTTTGTGAAAATATCCACTAAATGAGGGAATAATATGTGTGAGGGTACCCCAGGAGAGTTCCAAATGTGTGTGGGTAGAATATATATCCCACGGGGGTAAAATTGAAAAAAGTTTAAAAAAATTTTTTTTTGGACTTAGTCATTTTTCCGGCGTTTATCAGACTTTCAGATAGGGGAAATGTTAGTGATCGTTCCGATTTCAGTTCCAGAGCGATTCGTCCAATGAGTCCTTGATATTTCGTTGTTTTCAGTCAATTTTCAGAATTTTTGAAAATTTCACTTTTTTGTGAAAATATCCACTAAATGAGGGAATAATATGTGTGAGGGTACCCCAGGAGAGTTCCAAATGTGTGTGGGTAGAATATATATCCCACGGGGGTAAAATTGAAAAAAGTTGAAAAAATTTTTTTTTGGACTTAAGTCTTTTTTTCGGCGTTTATCAGACTTTCAGATAGGGGAAATGTCAGTGAGCGTACCGATTTCAGTTCCAGAGCGATTCGGCGGAAGAGTCCTTGATATTTCGTCATTTTCAGGAAATTTTCAGAATTTTTGAAAATTTCACTTTTTTGTGAAAATATCCACTAAATGAGGGAATAATATGTGTGAGGGTACCCCAGGAGAGTTCCAAATGTGTGTGGGTAGAATATATATCCCACGGGGGTAAAATTGAAAAAAGTTGAAAACATTTTTTTTTTGGACTTAGTCATTTTTCCGGCGTTTATCAGACTTCCAGATAGGGCAAATGTCAGTGAGCATTCCGATTTCAGTTCCAGAGCGATTCGCCCAATGAGTCCTTGATATTTCGTCGTTTTCAGGCAATTTTCAGAATTTTTGAAAATTTCACTTTTTTGTGAAAATATCCACTAAATGAGGGAATAATATGTGTGAGGGTACCCCAGGAGAGTTCCAAATGTGTGTCGGTAGAATATATATCCCACGGGGGTAAAATTGAAAAAAGTTAAAAAAAAATTTTTCTTGGACTTAGTCATTTTTCCGGCGTTTATCAGACTTTCAGATAGGGCAAATGTCAGTGAGCGTTCCGATTTCAGTTCCAGAGCGATTCACCCAATGAGACCTTGATATTTCGTCGTTTTCAGGAAATTTTCAGAATTTTTGAAAATTTCACTTTTTTGTGAAAATATCCACTAAATGAGGGAATAATATGTGTGAGGGTACCCCAGGAGAGTTCCAAATGTGTGTGGGTAGAATATATATCCCACGGGGGAAAAATTGAAAAAAGTTGAAAACATTTTTTTTTTGGACTTAGTCATTTTTCCGGCGTTTATCAGACTTTCAGATAGGGCAAATGTCAGTGAGCATTCCGATTTCAGTTCCAGAGCGATTCGCCCAACGAGTCCTTGATATTTCGTCGTTTTCAGGCAATTTTCTGAATTTTTGAAAATTTCACTTTTTTGTGAAAATATCCACTAAATGAGGGAATAATATGTGTGAGGGTACCCCAGGAGAGTTCCAAATGTGTGTGGGTAGAATATATATCCCACGGGGGTAAAATTGAAAAAAGTTAAAAAAAATTTTTTTTTGGACTTAGTCATTTTTCCGGCGTTTATCAGACTTTCAGATAGGGCAAATGTCAGTGAGCGTTCCGATTTCAGTTCCAGAGCAATTCGCCCAATGAGTCCTTGATATTTCGTCGTTTTCAGTCAATTTTCAGAATTTTTGAAAATGTCACTTCTTTGTGAAAATATTAACTAAATGAGGGAATATGTGTGAGGGTACCTCGGGAGAGTTCCAAATGTGTGTGGGTAGAATATATATCCCACAGGGTTAAAATTGAAAAAAGTTTAAAAAATTTTTTTTTGTACTTAGTCATTTTTCCGGCGTTTATCAGACTTTCAGATAGGGGACATGTCAGTGAGCGTTCCGATTTCAGTTCCAGAGCGATTCGCCCAATGAGTCCTTGATATTTCGTCGTTTTCAGGAAATTTTCAGAATTTTTGAAAATGTCACTTTTTTGTGAAAATATCCACTAAATGAGGGAATAATATGTGTGAGGGTACCCCAGGAGAGTTCCAAATGTGTGTGGGTAGAATATATATCCCATGGGGGTAAAATTGAAAAAAGTTGAAAAAATTTTTTTTTCTACTTAGTCATTTTTCCGGCGTTTATCAGACTTTCAGATAGGGCAAATGTCAGTGAGTGTTCCGATTTCAGTTCTAGAGCGATTCGCCCAATGAGTCCTTGATATTTCGTCATTTTCAGTCAATTTTCTGAATTTTTGAAAATTTCACTTTTTTGTGAAAATATTAACTAAATGAGGGAATAATATGTGTGAGGGTACCTCGGGAGAGTTCCAAATGTGTGTGGGTAGAATATATATCCCACGGGGGTAAAATTGAAAAAAGTTTAAAAATTTATTTTTTTTGTACTTAGTCATTTTTCCGGCGTTTATCAGACTTTCAGATAGGGGAAATGTCAGTGAGCGTTCCGATTTCAGTTCCAGAGCGATTCGCCCAATGAGTCCTTGATATTTCGTCGTTTTCAGGAAATTTTCTGAATTTTTGAAAATTTAACTTTTTTGTGAAAATATCCACTAAATGAGGGAATAATATGTGTGAGGGTACCCCAGGAGAGTTCCAAATGTGTGTGGGTAGAATATATATCCCACGGGGGTAAAATTGAAAAAAGTTTAAAAAAATTTTTTTTTGGACTTAGTCATTTTTCCGGCGTTTATCAGACTTTCAGATAGGGGAAATGTTAGTGATCGTTCCGATTTCAGTTCCAGAGCGATTCGTCCAATGAGTCCTTGATATTTCGTTGTTTTCAGTCAATTTTCAGAATTTTTGAAAATTTCACTTTTTTGTGAAAATATCCACTAAATGAGGGAATAATATGTGTGAGGGTACCCCAGGAGAGTTCCAAATGTGTGTGGGTAGAATATATATCCCACGGGGGTAAAATTGAAAAAAGTTGAAAAAATTTTTTTTTGGACTTAAGTCTTTTTTTCGGCGTTTATCAGACTTTCAGATAGGGGAAATGTCAGTGAGCGTACCGATTTCAGTTCCAGAGCGATTCGGCGGAAGAGTCCTTGATATTTCGTCATTTTCAGGAAATTTTCAGAATTTTTGAAAATTTCACTTTTTTGTGAAAATATCCACTAAATGAGGGAATAATATGTGTGAGGGTACCCCAGGAGAGTTCCAAATGTGTGTGGGTAGAATATATATCCCACGGGGGTAAAATTGAAAAAAGTTGAAAACATTTTTTTTTTGGACTTAGTCATTTTTCCGGCGTTTATCAGACTTCCAGATAGGGCAAATGTCAGTGAGCATTACGATTTCAGTTCCAGAGCGATTCGCCCAATGAGTCCTTGATATTTCGTCGTTTTCAGGCAATTTTCAGAATTTTTGAAAATTTCACTTTTTTGTGAAAATATCCACTAAATGAGGGAATAATATGTGTGAGGGTACCCCAGGAGAGTTCCAAATGTGTGTCGGTAGAATATATATCCCACGGGGGTAAAATTGAAAAAAGTTAAAAAAAATTTTTTCTTGGACTTAGTCATTTTTCCGGCGTTTATCAGACTTTCAGATAGGGCAAATGTCAGTGAGTGTTCCGATTTCAGTTCCAGAGCGATTCACCCAATGAGACCTTGATATTTCGTCGTTTTCAGGAAATTTTCAGAATTTTTGAAAATTTCACTTTTTTGTGAAAATATCCACTAAATGAGGGAATAATATGTGTGAGGGTACCCCAGGAGAGTTCCAAATGTGTGTGGGTAGAATATATATCCCACGGGGGAAAAATTGAAAAAAGTTGAAAACATTTTTTTTTTGGACTTAGTCATTTTTCCGGCGTTTATCAGACTTTCAGATAGGGCAAATGTCAGTGAGCATTCCGATTTCAGTTCCAGAGCGATTCGCCCAACGAGTCCTTGATATTTCGTCGTTTTCAGGCAATTTTCTGAATTTTTGAAAATTTCACTTTTTTGTGAAAATATCCACTACATGAGGGAATAATATGTGTGAGGGTACCCCAGGAGAGTTCCAAATGTGTGTGGGTAGAATATATATCCCACGGGGGTAAAATTGAAAAAAGTTAAAAAAAATTTTTTTTTGGACTTAGTCATTTTTCCGGCGTTTATCAGACTTTCAGATAGGGCAAATGTCAGTGAGCGTTCCGATTTCAGTTCCAGAGCAATTCGCCCAATGAGTCCTTGATATTTCGTCGTTTTCAGTCAATTTTCAGAATTTTTGAAAATGTCACTTCTTTGTGAAAATATTAACTAAATGAGGGAATATGTGTGAGGGTACCTCGGGAGAGTTCCAAATGTGTGTGGGTAGAATATATATCCCACAGGGTTAAAATTGAAAAAAGTTTAAAAAATTTTTTTTTGTACTTAGTCATTTTTCCGGCGTTTATCAGACTTTCAGATAGGGGACATGTCAGTGAGCGTTCCGATTTCAGTTCCAGAGCGATTCGCCCAATGAGTCCTTGATATTTCGTCGTTTTCAGGAAATTTTCAGAATTTTTGAAAATGTCACTTTTTTGTGAAAATATCCACTAAATGAGGGAATAATATGTGTGAGGGTACCCCAGGAGAGTTCCAAATGTGTGTGGGTAGAATATATATCCCACGGGGGTAAAATTGAAAAAAGTTGAAAAAAATTTTTTTTTCTACTTAGTCATTTTTCCGGCGTTTATCAGACTTTCAGATAGGGCAAATGTCAGTGAGTGTTCCGATTTCAGTTCCAGAGCGATTCGCCCAATGAGTCCTTGATATTTCGTCATTTTCAGTCAATTTTCTGAATTTTTGAAAATTTCACTTTTTTGTGAAAATATTAACTAAATGAGGGAATAATATGTGTGAGGGTACCTCGGGAGAGTTCCAAATGTGTGTGGGTAGAATATATATCCCACAGGGTTAAAATTGAAAAAAGTTTAAAAATTTTTTTTTTTTGTACTTAGTCATTTTTCCGGCGTTTATCAGACTTTCAGATAGGGGAAATGTCAGTGAGCGTTCCGATTTCAGTTCCAGAGCGATTCGCCCAATGAGTCCTTGATATTTCGTCGTTTTCAGGCAATTTTCAGAATTTTTGAAAATTTCACTTTTTTGTGAAAATATCCACTAAATGAGGGAATAATATGTGTGAGGGTACCCCAGGAGAGTTCCAAATGTGTGTGGGTAGAATATATATCCCACGGGGGTAAAATTGAAAAAAGTTGAAAACATTTTTTTTTTGGACTTAGTCATTTTTCCGGCGTTTATCAGACTTTCAGATAGGGCAAATGTCAGTGAGCGTTCCAATTTCAGTTCCAGAGCGATTCACCCAATGAGACCTTGATATTTCGTCGTTTTCAGGAAATTTTCAGAATTTTTGAAAATTTCACTTTTTTGTGAAAATATCCACTAAATGAGGGAATAATATGTGTGAGGGTACCCCAGGAGAGTTCCAAATGTGTGTGGGTAGAATATATATCCCACGGGGGTAAAATTGAAAAAAGTTGAAAACATTTTTTTTTTGGACTTAGTCATTTTTCCGGCGTTTATCAGACTTTCAGATAGGGCAAATGTCAGTGAGCATTCCGATTTCAGTTCCAGAGCGATTCGCCCAACGAGTCCTTGATATTTCGTCGTTTTCAGGCAATTTTCTGAATTTTTGAAAATTTCACTTTTTTGTGAAAATATCCACTAAATGAGGGAATAATATGTGTGAGGGTATCCCAGGAGAGTTCCAAATGTGTGTGGGTAGAATATATATCCCACGGGGGTAAAATTGAAAAAAGTTTAAAAAATTTTTTTTTTGGACTTAGAAATTTTTCCGGCGTTTATCAGACTTTCAGATAGGGCAAATGTCAGTGAGCGTTCCGATTTCAGTTCCAGAGCAATTCGCCCAATGAGTCCTTGATATTTCGTCGTTTTCAGTCAATTTTCAGAATTTTTGAAAATGTCACTTCTTTGTGAAAATATTAACTAAATGAGGGAATAATATGTGTGAGGGTACCTCGGGAGAGTTCCAAATGTGTGTGGGTAGAATATATTTCCCACAGGGTTAAAATTGAAAAAAGTTTAAAAAATTTTTTTTTGTACTTAGTCATTTTTCCGGCGTTTATCAGACTTTCAGATAGGGGACATGTCAGTGAGCGTTCCGATTTCAGTTCCAGAGCGATTCGCCCAATGAGTCCTTGATATTTCGTCGTTTTCAGGAAATTTTCAGAATTTTTGAAAATGTCACTTTTTTGTGAAAATATCCACTAAATGAGGGAATAATATGTGTGAGGGTACCCCAATAGAGTTCCAAATGTGTGTGGGTAGAATATATATCCCATGGGGGTAAAATTGAAAAAAGTTGAAAAAATTTTTTTTTCTACTTAGTCATTTTTCCGGCGTTTATCAGACTTTCAGATAGGGCAAATGTCAGTGAGTGTTCCGATTTCAGTTCCAGAGCGATTCGCCCAATGAGTCCTTGATATTTCGTCATTTTCAGTCAATTTTCTGAATTTTTGAAAATTTCACTTTTTTGTGAAAATATTAACTAAATGAGGGAATAATATGTGTGAGGGTACCTCGGGAGAGTTCCAAATGTGTGTGGGTAGAATATATATCCCACAGGGTTAAAATTGAAAAAAGTTTAAAAATTTTTTTTTTTTGTACTTAGTCATTTTTCCGGCGTTTATCAGACTTTCAGATAGGGGAAATGTCAGTGAGCGTTCCGATTTCAGTTCCAGAGCGATTCGCCCAATGAGTCCTTGATATTTCGTCGTTTTCAGGCAATTTTCAGAATTTTTGAAAATTTCACTTTTTTGTGAAAATATCCACTAAATGAGGGAATAATATGTGTGAGGGTACCCCAGGAGAGTTCCAAATGTGTGTGGGTAGAATATATATCCCACGGGGGTAAAATTGAAAAAAGTTGAAAACATTTTTTTTTTGGACTTAGTCATTTTTCCGGCGTTTATCAGACTTTCAGATAGGGCAAATGTCAGTGAGCGTTCCGATTTCAGTTCCAGAGCGATTCACCCAATGAGACCTTGATATTTCGTCGTTTTCAGGAAATTTTCAGAATTTTTGAAAATTTCACTTTTTTGTGAAAATATCCACTAAATGAGGGAATAATATGTGTGAGGGTACCCCAGGAGAGTTCCAAATGTGTGTGGGTAGAATATATATCCCACGGGGGTAAAATTGAAAAAAGTTGAAAACATTTTTTTTTTGGACTTAGTCATTTTTCCGGCGTTTATCAGACTTTCAGATAGGGCAAATGTCAGTGAGCATTCCGATTTCAGTTCCAGAGCGATTCGCCCAACGAGTCCTTGATATTTCGTCGTTTTCAGGCAATTTTCTGAATATTTGAAAATTTCACTTTTTTGTGAAAATATCCACTAAATGAGGGAATAATATGTGTGAGGGTATCCCAGGAGAGTTCCAAATGTGTGTGGGTAGAATATATATCCCACGGGGGTAAAATTGAAAAAAGTTAAAAAAAAATTTTTTTTTGGACTTAGTCATTTTTCCGGCGTTTATCAGACTTTCAGATAGGGCAAATGTCAGTGAGCGTTCCGATTTCAGTTCCAGAGCAATTCGCCCAATGAGTCCTTGATATTTCGTCGTTTTCAGTCAATTTTCAGAATTTTTGAAAATGTCACTTCTTTGTGAAAATATTAACTAAATGAGGGAATAATATGTGTGAGGGTACCTCGGGAGAGTTCCAAATGTGTGTGGGTAGAATATATATCCCACAGGGTTAAAATTGAAAAAAGTTTAAAAAATTTTTTTTTGTACTTAGTCATTTTTCCGGCGTTTATCAGACTTTCAGATAGGGGACATGTCAGTGAGCGTTCCGATTTCAGTTCCAGAGCGATTCGCCCAATGAGTCCTTGATATTTCGTCGTTTTCAGGAAATTTTCAGAATTTTTGAAAATGTCACTTTTTTGTGAAAATATCCACTAAATGAGGGAATAATATGTGTGAGGGTACCCCAGGAGAGTTCCAAATGTGTGTGGGTAGAATATATATCCCACGGGGGTAAAATTGAAAAAAGTTGAAAAAAATTTTTTTTTGGACTTAGTCATTTTTCCGGCGTTTATCAGACTTTCAGATAGGGGAAATGTCAGTGAGCGTTGCGATTTTAGTTCCAGAGAGATTCGCCCGATGAGTCCTTGATATTTCGTCGTTTTCAGGCAATTTTCTGAATTTTTGAAAATTTCACTTTTTTGTGAAAATATCCACTAAATGAGGGAATAATATGTGTGAGGGTACCCCAATAGAGTTCCAAATGTGTGTGGGTAGAATATATATCCCATGGGGGTAAAATTGAAAAAAGTTGAAAAAATTTTTTTTTCTACTTAGTCATTTTTCCGGCGTTTATCAGACTTTCAGATAGGGCAAATGTCAGTGAGTGTTCCGATTTCAGTTCCAGAGCGATTCGCCCAATGAGTCCTTGATATTTCGTCATTTTCAGTTAATTTTCTGAATTTTTGAAAATTTCACTTTTTTGTGAAAATATTAACTAAATAAGGGAATAATATGTGTGAGGGTACCTCGGGAGAGTTCCAAATGTGTGTGGGTAGAATATATATCCCACAGGGTTAAAATTGAAAAAAGTTGAAAAAATTTTTTTTTGGACTTAAGTCTTTTTTTCGGCGTTTATCAGACTTTCAGATAGGGGAAATGTCAGTGAGCGTTCCGATTTCAGTTCCAGAGCGATTCGGCGGATGAGTCCTTGATATTTCGTCGTTTTCAGGAAATTTTCAGAATTTTTGAAAATTTCACTTTTTTGTGAAAATATCCACTAAATGAGGGAATAATATGTGTGAGGGTACCCCAGGAGAGTTCCAAATGTGTGTGGGTAGAATATATATCCCACGGGGGTAAAATTGAAAAAAGTTTAAAAAAATTTTTTTTTGGACTTAGTCATTTTTCCGGCGTTTATCAGACTTTCAAATAGGGCAAATGTCAGTGAGCGTTCCGATTTCAGTTCCAGAGCGATTCACCCAATGAGACCTTGATATTTCGTCGTTTTCAGGAAATTTTCAGAATTTTTGAAAATTTCACTTTTTTGTGAAAATATCCACTAAATGAGGGAATAATATGTGTGAGGGTACCCCAGGAGAGTTCCAAATGTGTGTGGGTAGAATATATATCCCACGGGGGTAAAATTGAAGAAAGTTGAAAACATTTTTTTTTTGGACTTAGTCATTTTTCCGGCGTTTATCAGACTTTCAGATAGGGCAAATGTCAGTGAGCATTCCGATTTCAGTTCCAGAGCGATTCGCCCAACGAGTCCTTGATATTTCGTCGTTTTCAGGCAATTTTCTGAATTTTTGAAAATTTCGCTTTTTTGTGAAAATATCCACTAAATGAGGGAATAATATGTGTGAGGGTACCCCAGGAGAGTTCCAAATGTGTGTGGGTAGAATATATATCCCACGGGGGTAAAATTGAAAAAAGTTGAAAAATTTTTTTTTTTGTACTTAGTCATTTTTCCGGCGTTTATCAGACTTTCAGATAGGGGACATGTCAGTGAGCGTTCCGATTTCAGTTCCAGAGCGATTCGCCCAATGAGTCCTTGATATTTCGTCGTTTTCAGAAAATTTTCAGAATTTTGGAAAATGTCACTTTTTTGTGAAAATATCCACTAAATGAGGGAATAATATGTGTGAGGGTACCCCAGGAGAGTTCCAAATGTGTGTGGGTAGAATATATATCCCACGGGGGTAAAATTGAAAAAAGTTGAAAAAAAATTTTTTTTGGACTTAGTCATTTTTCCGGCGTTTATCAGACTTTCAGATAGGGGAAATGTCAGTGAGCGTTCCGATTTCAGTTCCAGAGCAATTCGCCCAATGAGTCCTTGATATTTCGTCGTTTTCAGTCAATTTTCAGAATTTTTGAAAATGTCACTTCTTTGTGAAAATATTAACTAAATGAGGGAATAATATGTGTGAGGGTACCTCGGGAGAGTTCCAAATGTGTGTGGGTAGAATATATATCCCACAGGGTTAAAATTGAAAAAAGTTTAAAAAATTTTTTTTTGTACTTAGTCATTTTTCCGGCGTTTATCAGACTTTCAGATAGGGGACATGTCAGTGAGCGTTCCGATTTCAGTTCCAGAGCGATTCGCCCAATGAGTCCTTGATATTTCGTCGTTTTCAGGAAATTTTCAGAATTTTTGAAAATGTCACTTTTTTGTGAAAATATCCACTAAATGAGGGAATAATATGTGTGAGGGTACCCCAGGAGAGTTCCAAATGTGTGTGGGTAGAATATATATCCCACGGGGGTAAAATTGAAAAAAGTTGAAAAAAATTTTTTTTTGGACTTAGTCATTTTTCCGGCGTTTATCAGACTTTCAGATAGGGGAAATGTCAGTGAGCGTTGCGATTTTAGTTCCAGAGAGATTCGCCCGATGAGTCCTTGATATTTCGTCGTTTTCAGGCAATTTTCTGAATTTTTGAAAATTTCACTTTTTTGTGAAAATATCCACTAAATGAGTGAATAATATGTGTGAGGGTACCCCAATAGAGTTCCAAATGTGTGTGGGTAGAATATATATCCCATGGGGGTAAAATTGAAAAAAGTTGAAAAAATTTTTTTTTCTACTTAGTCATTTTTCCGGCGTTTATCAGACTTTCAGATAGGGCAAATGTCAGTGAGTGTTCCGATTTCAGTTCCAGAGCGATTCGCCCAATGAGTCCTTGATATTTCGTCATTTTCAGTCAATTTTCTGAATTTTTGAAAATTTCACTTTTTTGTGAAAATATTAACTAAATGAGGGAATAATATGTGTGAGGGTACCTCGGGAGAGTTCCAAATGTGTGTGGGTAGAATATATATCCCACAGGGTTAAAATTGAAAAAAGTTTAAAAATTTTTTTTTTTTGTACTTAGTCATTTTTCCGGCGTTTATCAGACTTTCAGATAGGGGAAATGTCAGTGAGCGTTCCGATTTCAGTTCCAGAGCGATTCGCCCAATGAGTCCTTGATATTTCGTCGTTTTCAGGCAATTTTCAGAATTTTTGAAAATTTCACTTTTTTGTGAAAATATCCACTAAATGAGGGAATAATATGTGTGAGGCTACCCCAGGAGAGTTCCAAATGTGTGTGGGTAGAATATATATCCCACGGGGGTAAAATTGAAAAAAGTTAAAAAAAATTTTTTTTTGGACTTAGTCATTTTTCCGGCGTTTATCAGACTTTCAGATAGGGCAAATGTCAGTGAGCGTTCCGATTTCAGTTCCAGAGCGATTCACCCAATGAGACCTTGATATTTCGTTGTTTTCAGTCAATTTTCAGAATTTTTGAAAATTTCACTTTTTTGTGAAAATATCCACTAAATGAGGGAATAATATGTGTGAGGGTACCCCAGGAGAGTTCCAAATGTGTGTGGGTAGAATATATATCCCACGGGGGTAAAATTGAAAAAAGTTGAAAACATTTTTTTTTTGGACTTAGTCATTTTTCCGGCGTTTATCAGACTTTCAGATAGGGCAAATGTCAGTGAGCATTCCGATTTCAGTTCCAGAGCGATTCGCCCAATGAGTCCTTGATATTTCGTCGTTTTCAGGCAATTTTCAGAATTTTTGAAAATTTTACTTTTTTGTGAAAATATCCACTAAATGAGGGAATAATATGTGTGAGGGTACCCCAGGAGAGTTCCAAATGTGTGTGGGTAGAATATATATCCCACGGGGGTAAAATTGAAGAAAGTTGAAAACATTTTTTTTTTGGACTTAGTCATTTTTCCGGCGTTTATCAGACTTTCAGATAGGGCAAATGTCAGTGAGCATTCCGATTTCAGTTCCAGAGCGATTCGCCCAATGAGTCCTTGATATTTCGTCGTTTTCAGGAAATTTTCAGAATTTTGGAAAATGTCACTTTTTTGTGAAAATATCCACTAAATGAGGGAATAATATGTGTGAGGGTACCCCAGGAGAGTTCCAAATGTGTGTGGGTAGAATATATATCCCACGGGGGTAAAATTGAAAAAAGTTGAAAAAAAATTTTTTTTGGACTTAGTCATTTTTCCGGCGTTTATCAGACTTTCAGATAGGGGAAATGTCAGTGAGCGTTGCGATTTTAGTTCCAGAGAGATTCGCCCGATGAGTCCTTGATATTTCGTCGTTTTCAGGCAATTTTCAGAATTTTTGAAAATTTCACTTTTTTGTGAAAATATCCACTAAATGAGGGAATAATATGTGTGAGGGTACCCCAATAGAGTTCCAAATGTGTGTGGGTAGAATATATATCCCATGGGGGTAAAATTGAAAAAAGTTGAAAAAAATTTTTTTTCTACTTAGTCATTTTTCCGGCGTTTATCAGACTTTCAGATAGGGCAAATGTCAGTGAGTGTTCCGATTTCAGTTCCAGAGCGATTCGCCCAATGAGTCCTTGATATTTCGTCATTTTCAGTCAATTTTCTGAATTTTTGAAAATTTCACTTTTTTGTGAAAATATTAACTAAATGAGGGAATAATATGTGTGAGGGTACCTCGGGAGAGTTCCAAATGTGTGTGGGTAGAATATATATCCCACAGGGTTAAAATTGAAAAAAGTTTAAAAATTTTTTTTTTTTGTACTTAGTCATTTTTCCGGCGTTTATCAGACTTTCAGATAGGGCAAATGTCAGTGAGCGTTCCGATTTCAGTTCCAGAGCGATTCACCCAATGAGACCTTGATATTTCGTTGTTTTCAGTCAATTGTCAGAATTTTTGAAAATTTCACTTTTTTGTGAAAATATCCACTAAATGAGGGAATAATATGTGTGAGGGTACCCCAGGAGAGTTCCAAATGTGTGTGGGTAGAATATATATCCCACGGGGGTAAAATTGAAAAAAGTTGAAAAAATTTTTTTTTGGACTTAAGTCTTTTTTTCGGCGTTTATCAGACTTTCAGATAGGGGAAATGTCAGTGAGCGTTCCGATTTCAGTTCCAGAGCGATTCGGCGGATGAGTCCTTGATATTTCGTCATTTTCAGGAAATTTTCAGAATTTTTGAAAATTTCACTTTTTTGTGAAAATATCCACTAAATGAGGGAATAATATGTGTGAGGGTACCCCAGGAGAGTTCCAAATGTGTGTGGGTAGAATATATATCCCACGGGGGTAAAATTGAAAAAAGTTGAAAACATTTTTTTTTTGGACTTAGTCATTTTTCCGGCGTTTATCAGACTTTCAGATAGGGCAAATGTCAGTGAGCATTCCGATTTCAGTTCCAGAGCGATTCACCCAATGAGACCTTGATATTTCGTTGTTTTCAGTCAATTGTCAGAATTTTTGAAAATTTCACTTTTTTGTGAAAATATCAACTAAATGAGGGAATAATATGTGTGAGGGTACCCCAGGAGAGTTCCAAATGTGTGTGGGTAGAATATATATCCCACGGGGGTAAAATTGAAAAAAGTTGAAAAAATTTTTTTTTGGACTTAAGTCTTTTTTTCGGCGTTTATCAGACTTTCAGATAGGGGAAATGTCAGTGAGCGTTCCGATTTCAGTTCCAGAGCGATTCGGCGGATGAGTCCTTGATATTTCGTCATTTTCAGGAAATTTTCAGAATTTTTGAAAATTTCACTTTTTTGTGAAAATATCCACTAAATGAGGGAATAATATGTGTGAGGCTACCCCAGGAGAGTTCCAAATGTGTGTGGGTAGAATATATATCCCACAGGGTTAAAATTGAAAAAAGTTTAAAAATTTTTTTTTTTTGTACTTAGTCATTTTTCCGGCGTTTATCAGACTTTCAGATAGGGGAAATGTCAGTGAGCATTCCGATTTCAGTTCCAGAGCGATTCGCCCAACGAGTCCTTGATATTTCGTCGTTTTCAGGCAATTTTCTGAATTTTTGAAAATTTAGCTTTTTAGTGAAAATATCCACTAAATGAGGGAATAATATGTGTGAGGGTACCCCAGGAGAGTTCCAAATGTGTGTGGGTAGAATATATAT
This sequence comes from Phyllobates terribilis, assembly GCF_046119375.1. NCBI lineage: Eukaryota > Metazoa > Chordata > Amphibia > Anura > Dendrobatidae > Phyllobates > Phyllobates terribilis. Next base: position 12,780,098 of record NW_027362775.1, on the reverse strand, counting down.
CCCACAGGGTTAAAATTGAAAAAAGTTTAAAAATTTTTTTTTTTTGTACTTAAGTCATTTTTCCGGCGTTTATCAGACTTTCAGATAGGGCAAATGTTAGTGATCATTCCGATTTCAGTTCCAGAGCGATTCGCCCAGTGAGTCCTTGATATTTCGTCGTTTTCAGGCAATTTTCAGAATTTTTGAAAATTTCACTTTTTTGTGACAATATCCACTAAATGAGGGAATAATATGTGTGAGGGTACCCCAGGAGAGTTCCAAATGTGTGTGGGTAGAATATATATCCCACGGGGGTAAAATTGAAAAAAGTTAAAAAAAATTTTTTTTTGGACTTAGTCATTTTTCCGGCGTTTATCAGACTTTCAGATAGGGCAAATGTCAGTGAGCGTTCCGATTTCAGTTCCAGAGCGATTCACCCAATGAGACCTTGATATTTCGTTGTTTTCAGTCAATTTTCAGAATTTTTGAAAATTTCACTTTTTTGTGAAAATATCCACTAAATGAGGGAATAATATGTGTGAGGGTACCCCAGGAGAGTTCCAAATGTGTGTGGGTAGAATATATATCCCACAGGGTTAAAATTGAATAAAGTTTAAAAAAAAAATTTTTTTCTACTTAGTCATTTTTCCGGCGTTTATCAGACTTTCAGATAGGGGAAATGTCAGTGAGCGTTCCGATTTCAGTTCCAGAGCGATTCGCCCAATGAGTCCTTGATATTTCGTCGTTTTCAGGCAATTTTCAGAATTTTTGAAAATTTCACTTTTTTGTGAAAATATCCACTAAATGAGGGAATAATATGTGTGAGGGTACCCCAGGAGAGTTCCAAATGTGTGTGGGTAGAATATATATCCCACGGGGGTAAAATTGAAAAAAGTTGAAAAAATTTTTTTTTGTACTTAGTCATTTTTCCGGCGTTTATCAGACTTTCAGATAGGGCAAATGTCAGTGAGTGTTCCGATTTCAGTTCCAGAGCGATTCGCCCAATGAGTCCTTGATATTTCGTCGTTTTCAGTCAATTTTCAGAATTTTTGAAAATTTCACTTTTTTGTGAAAATATTAACTAAATAAGAGAATAATATGTGTGAGGGTACCTCGGGAGAGTTCCAAATGTGTGTGGGTAAAATATATATCCCACAGGGTTAAAATTGAAAAAAGTTTAAAAATTTTTTTTTTTTGTACTTAGTCATTTTTCCGGCGTTTATCAGACTTTCAGATGGGGCAAATGACAGTGATTGTTCCGATTTCAGTTCCAAAGCGATTCGCCCAATGAGTCCTTGATATTTCGTCGTTTTCAGGCAATTTTCAGAATTTTTGAAAATTTCACTTTTTTGTGAAAATATCCACTAAATGAGGGAATAATATGTGTGAGGGTACCCCAGGAGAGTTCCAAATGTGTGTGAGTAGAATATATATCCCACGGGGGTAAAATTGAAAAAAGTTGAAAAAATTTTTTTTTGGACTTAGGTCTTTTTTTCGGCGTTTATCAGACATTCAGATAGGGGAAATGTCAGTGAGCGTTCCCATTTCAGTTCAAGAGCGATTCGGCGGATGAGTCCTTGATATTTCGTCGTTTTCAGGAAATTTTCAGAATTTTTGAAAATTTCACTTTTTTGTGAAAATATCCACTAAATGAGGGAATAATATGTGTGAGGGTACCCCAGGAGAGTTCCAAATGTGTGTGGGTAGAATATATATCCCACGGGGGTAAAATTGAAAAAAGTTTAAAAAATTTTTTTTTTGTACTTGTCATTTTTCCGGCGTTTATCAGACTTTCAGATAGGGCAAATGTCAGTGATTGTTCCGATTTCAGTTCCAAAGCGATTCGCCCAATGAGTCCTTGATATTTCGTCGTTTTCAGGCAATTTTCAGAATTTTTGAAAATTTCACTTTTTTGTGAAAATATCCACTAAATGAGGGAATAATATGTGTGAGGGTACCCCAGGAGAGTTCCAAATGTGTGTGGGTAGAATATATATCCCACGGGGGTAAAATTGAAAAAAGTTTAAAAAATTTTTTTTTTGGACTTAGTAATTTTTCCGGCGTTTATCAGACTTTCAGATAGGGCAAATGTCAGTGAGCGTTCCGATTTCAGTTCCAGAGCAATTCGCCCAATGAGTCCTTGATATTTCGTCGTTTTCAGTCAATTTTCAGAATTTTTGAAAATGTCACTTTTTTGTGAAAATATCCACTAAATGAGGGAATAATATGTGTGAGGGTACCCCAGGAGAGTTCCAAATGTGTGTGGGTAGAATATATATCCTACGGGGGTAAAATTGAAAAAAGTTGAAAAAAATTTTTTTTTGAACTTAGTCTTTTTTCCGGCGTTTATCAGCCTTTCAGATAGGGCAAATGTCAGTGAGCGTTCCGATTTCAGTTCCAGAGCGATTCGCCCAATGAGTCCTTGATATTTCGTCGTTTTCAGTCAATTTTCAGAATTTTTGAAACTGTCACTTTTTTGTGAAAATATTAACTAAATGAGGGAATAATATGTGTGAGGGTACCCCAGGAGAGTTCCAAATGTGTGTGGGTAGAATATATATCCCACGGGGGTAAAATTGAAAAAAGTAAAAAAAAATTTTTTTTTGGACTTAGTCATTTTTCCGGCGTTTATCAGACTTTCAGATAGGGCAAATGTCAGTGAGCGTTCCGATTTCAGTTCCAGAGCGATTCACCCAATGAGACCTTGATATTTCGTTGTTTTCAGTCAATTTTCAGAATTTTTGAAAATTTCACTTTTTTGTGAAAATATCCACTAAATGAGGGAATAATATGTGTGAGGGTACCCCAGGAGAGTTCCAAATGTGTGTGGGTAGAATATATATCCCACGGGGGTAAAATTGAAAAAAGTTGAAAAAATTTTTTTTTGGACTTAAGTCTTTTTTTCGGCGTTTATCAGACTTTCAGATAGGGGAAATGTCAGTGAGCGTTCCGATTTCAGTTCCAGAGCGATTCGGCGGATGAGTCCTTGACATTTCGTCGTTTTCAGTGAATTTTCAGAATTTTTGAAAATTTCACTTTTTTGTGAAAATATCCACTAAATGAGGGAATAATATGTGTGAGGGTACCCCAGGAGAGTTCCAAATGTGTGTGGGTAGAATATATATCCCACGGGGGTAAAATTGAAAAAAGTTGAAAAAATTTTTTTTTGTACTTAGTCATTTTTCCGGCGTTTATCAGACTTTCAGATAGGGCAAATGTCAGTGAGTGTTCCGATTTCAGTTCCAGAGCGATTCGCCCAATGAGTCCTTGATATTTCGTCGTTTTCAGTCAATTTTCAGAATTTTTGAAAATTTCACTTTTTTGTGAAAATATTAACTAAATAAGAGAATAATATGTGTGAGGGTACCTCGGGAGAGTTCCAAATGTGTGTGGGTAAAATATATATCCCACAGGGTTAAAATTGAAAAAAGTTTAAAAATTTTTTTTTTTTGTACTTAGTCATTTTTCCGGCGTTTATCAGACTTTCAGATGGGGCAAATGACAGTGATTGTTCCGATTTCAGTTCCAAAGCGATTCGCCCAATGAGTCCTTGATATTTCGTCGTTTTCAGGCAATTTTCAGAATTTTTGAAAATTTCACTTTTTTGTGAAAATATCCACTAAATGAGGGAATAATATGTGTGAGGGTACCCCAGGAGAGTTCCAAATGTGTGTGAGTAGAATATATATCCCACGGGGGTAAAATTGAAAAAAGTTGAAAAAATTTTTTTTTGGACTTAGGTCTTTTTTTCGGCGTTTATCAGACATTCAGATAGGGGAAATGTCAGTGAGCGTTCCCATTTCAGTTCAAGAGCGATTCGGCGGATGAGTCCTTGATATTTCGTCGTTTTCAGGAAATTTTCAGAATTTTTGAAAATTTCACTTTTTTGTGAAAATATCCACTAAATGAGGGAATAATATGTGTGAGGGTACCCCAGGAGAGTTCCAAATGTGTGTGGGTAGAATATATATCCCACGGGGGTAAAATTGAAAAAAGTTTAAAAAATTTTTTTTTTGTACTTGTCATTTTTCCGGCGTTTATCAGACTTTCAGATAGGGCAAATGTCAGTGATTGTTCCGATTTCAGTTCCAAAGCGATTCGCCCAATGAGTCCTTGATATTTCGTCGTTTTCAGGCAATTTTCAGAATTTTTGAAAATTTCACTTTTTTGTGAAAATATCCACTAAATGAGGGAATAATATGTGTGAGGGTACCCCAGGAGAGTTCCAAATGTGTGTGGGTAGAATATATATCCCACGGGGGTAAAATTGAAAAAAGTTTAAAAAATTTTTTTTTTGGACTTAGTAATTTTTCCGGCGTTTATCAGACTTTCAGATAGGGCAAATGTCAGTGAGCGTTCCGATTTCAGTTCCAGAGCAATTCGCCCAATGAGTCCTTGATATTTCGTCGTTTTCAGTCAATTTTCAGAATTTTTGAAAATGTCACTTTTTTGTGAAAATATCCACTAAATGAGGGAATAATATGTGTGAGGGTACCCCAGGAGAGTTCCAAATGTGTGTGGGTAGAATATATATCCTACGGGGGTAAAATTGAAAAAAGTTGAAAAAAATTTTTTTTTGAACTTAGTCTTTTTTCCGGCGTTTATCAGCCTTTCAGATAGGGCAAATGTCAGTGAGCGTTCCGATTTCAGTTCCAGAGCGATTCGCCCAATGAGTCCTTGATATTTCGTCGTTTTCAGTCAATTTTCAGAATTTTTGAAACTGTCACTTTTTTGTGAAAATATTAACTAAATGAGGGAATAATATGTGTGAGGGTACCCCAGGAGAGTTCCAAATGTGTGTGGGTAGAATATATATCCCACGGGGGTAAAATTGAAAAAAGTAAAAAAAAATTTTTTTTTGGACTTAGTCATTTTTCCGGCGTTTATCAGACTTTCAGATAGGGCAAATGTCAGTGAGCGTTCCGATTTCAGTTCCAGAGCGATTCACCCAATGAGACCTTGATATTTCGTTGTTTTCAGTCAATTTTCAGAATTTTTGAAAATTTCACTTTTTTGTGAAAATATCCACTAAATGAGGGAATAATATGTGTGAGGGTACCCCAGGAGAGTTCCAAATGTGTGTGGGTAGAATATATATCCCACGGGGGTAAAATTGAAAAAAGTTGAAAAAATTTTTTTTTGGACTTAAGTCTTTTTTTCGGCGTTTATCAGACTTTCAGATAGGGGAAATGTCAGTGAGCGTTCCGATTTCAGTTCCAGAGCGATTCGGCGGATGAGTCCTTGACATTTCGTCGTTTTCAGTGAATTTTCAGAATTTTTGAAAATTTCACTTTTTTGTGAAAATATCCACTAAATGAGGGAATAATATGTGTGAGGGTACCCCAGGAGAGTTCCAAATGTGTGTGGGTAGAATATATATCCCACAGGGTTAAAATTGAATAAAGTTTAAAAAAAAATTTTTTTTCTACTTAGTCATTTTTCCGGCGTTTATCAGACTTTCAGATAGTGGAAATGTCAGTGAGTGTTCCGATTTCAGTTCCAGAGCGATTCGCCCAATGAGTCCTTGATATTTCGTCGTTTTCAGGCAATTTTCAGAATTTTTGAAAATTTCACTTTTTTGTGAAAATATCCACTAAATGAGGGAATAATATGTGTGAGGGTACCCCAGGAGAGTTCCAAATGTGTGTGGGTAGAATATATATCCCACGGGGGTAAAATTGAAAAAAGTTGAAAAAATTTTTTTTTGTACTTAGTCATTTTTCCGGCGTTTATCAGACTTTCAGATAGGGCAAATGTCAGTGAGTGTTCCGATTTCAGTTCCAGAGCGATTCGCCCAATGAGTCCTTGATATTTCGTCGTTTTCAGTCAATTTTCAGAATTTTTGAAAATTTCACTTTTTTGTGAAAATATTAACTAAATAAGAGAATAATATGTGTGAGGGTACCTCGGTAGAGTTCCAAATGTGTGTGGGTAAAATATATATCCCACAGGGTTAAAATTGAAAAAAGTTTAAAAATTTTTTTTTTTGTACTTAGTCATTTTTCCGGCGTTTATCAGACTTTCAGATGGGGCAAATGACAGTGATTGTTCCGATTTCAGTTCCAAAGCGATTCGCCCAATGAGTCCTTGATATTTCGTCGTTTTCAGGCAATTTTCAGAATTTTTGAAAATTTCACTTTTTTGTGAAAATATCCACTAAATGAGGGAATAATATGTGTGAGGGTACCCCAGGAGAGTTCCAAATGTGTGTGAGTAGAATATATATCCCACGGGGGTAAAATTGAAAAAAGTTGAAAAAATTTTTTTTTGGACTTAGGTCTTTTTTTCGGCGTTTATCAGACATTCAGATAGGGGAAATGTCAGTGAGCGTTCCCATTTCAGTTCAAGAGCGATTCGGCGGATGAGTCCTTGATATTTCGTCGTTTTCAGGAAATTTTCAGAATTTTTGAAAATTTCACTTTTTTGTGAAAATATCCACTAAATGAGGGAATAATATGTGTGAGGGTACCCCAGGAGAGTTCCAAATGTGTGTGAGTAGAATATATATCCCACGGGGGTAAAATTGAAAAAAGTTGAAAAAATTTTTTTTTGGACTTAGGTCTTTTTTTCGGCGTTTATCAGACATTCAGATAGGGGAAATGTCAGTGAGCGTTCCCATTTCAGTTCAAGAGCGATTCGGCGGATGAGTCCTTGATATTTCGTCGTTTTCAGGAAATTTTCAGAATTTTTGAAAATTTCACTTTTTTGTGAAAATATCCACTAAATGAGGGAATAATATGTGTGAGGGTACCCCAGGAGAGTTCCAAATGTGTGTGGGTAGAATATATATCCCACGGGGGTAAAATTGAAAAAAGTTTAAAAAATTTTTTTTTTGTACTTGTCATTTTTCCGGCGTTTATCAGACTTTCAGATAGGGCAAATGTCAGTGATTGTTCCGATTTCAGTTCCAAAGCGATTCGCCCAATGAGTCCTTGATATTTCGTCGTTTTCAGGCAATTTTCAGAATTTTTGAAAATTTCACTTTTTTGTGAAAATATCCACTAAATGAGGGAATAATATGTGTGAGGGTACCCCAGGAGAGTTCCAAATGTGTGTGGGTAGAATATATATCCCACGGGGGTAAAATTGAAAAAAGTTTAAAAAATTTTTTTTTTGGACTTAGTAATTTTTCCGGCGTTTATCAGACTTTCAGATAGGGCAAATGTCAGTGAGCGTTCCGATTTCAGTTCCAGAGCAATTCGCCCAATGAGTCCTTGATATTTCGTCGTTTTCAGTCAATTTTCAGAATTTTTGAAAATGTCACTTTTTTGTGAAAATATCCACTAAATGAGGGAATAATATGTGTGAGGGTACCCCAGGAGAGTTCCAAATGTGTGTGGGTAGAATATATATCCTACGGGGGTAAAATTGAAAAAAGTTGAAAAAAATTTTTTTTTGAACTTAGTCTTTTTTCCGGCGTTTATCAGCCTTTCAGATAGGGCAAATGTCAGTGAGCGTTCCGATTTCAGTTCCAGAGCGATTCGCCCAATGAGTCCTTGATATTTCGTCGTTTTCAGTCAATTTTCAGAATTTTTGAAACTGTCACTTTTTTGTGAAAATATTAACTAAATGAGGGAATAATATGTGTGAGGGTACCCCAGGAGAGTTCCAAATGTGTGTGGGTAGAATATATATCCCACGGGGGTAAAATTGAAAAAAGTAAAAAAAAATTTTTTTTTGGACTTAGTCATTTTTCCGGCGTTTATCAGACTTTCAGATAGGGCAAATGTCAGTGAGCGTTCCGATTTCAGTTCCAGAGCGATTCACCCAATGAGACCTTGATATTTCGTTGTTTTCAGTCAATTTTCAGAATTTTTGAAAATTTCACTTTTTTGTGAAAATATCCACTAAATGAGGGAATAATATGTGTGAGGGTACCCCAGGAGAGTTCCAAATGTGTGTGGGTAGAATATATATCCCACGGGGGTAAAATTGAAAAAAGTTGAAAAAATTTTTTTTTGGACTTAAGTCTTTTTTTCGGCGTTTATCAGACTTTCAGATAGGGGAAATGTCAGTGAGCGTTCCGATTTCAGTTCCAGAGCGATTCGGCGGATGAGTCCTTGACATTTCGTCGTTTTCAGTCAATTTTCAGAATTTTTGAAAATTTCACTTTTTTGTGAAAATATCCACTAAATGAGGGAATAATATGTGTGAGGGTACCCCAGGAGAGTTCCAAATGTGTGTGAGTAGAATATATATCCCACGGGGGTAAAATTGAAAAAAGTTGAAAAAATTTTTTTTTGGACTTAGGTCTTTTTTTCGGCGTTTATCAGACATTCAGATAGGGGAAATGTCAGTGAGCGTTCCCATTTCAGTTCAAGAGCGATTCGGCGGATGAGTCCTTGATATTTCGTCGTTTTCAGGAAATTTTCAGAATTTTTGAAAATTTCACTTTTTTGTGAAAATATCCACTAAATGAGGGAATAATATGTGTGAGGGTACCCCAGGAGAGTTCCAAATGTGTGTGGGTAGAATATATATCCCACGGGGGTAAAATTGAAAAAAGTTTAAAAAATTTTTTTTTTGTACTTGTCATTTTTCCGGCGTTTATCAGACTTTCAGATAGGGCAAATGTCAGTGATTGTTCCGATTTCAGTTCCAAAGCGATTCGCCCAATGAGTCCTTGATATTTCGTCGTTTTCAGGCAATTTTCAGAATTTTTGAAAATTTCACTTTTTTGTGAAAATATCCACTAAATGAGGGAATAATATGTGTGAGGGTACCTCGGGAGAGTTCCAAATGTGTGTGGGTAGAATATATATCCCACAGGGTTAAAATTGAAAAAAGTTTAAAAAATTTTTTTTTGTACTTAGTCATTTTTCCGGCGTTTATCAGACTTTCAGATAGGGGACATGTCAGTGAGCGTTCCGATTTCAGTTCCAGAGCGATTCGCCCAATGAGTCCTTGATATTTCGTCGTTTTCAGGAAATTTTCAGAATTTTTGAAAATGTCACTTTTTTGTGAAAATATCCACTAAATGAGGGAACAATATGTGTGAGGGTACCCCAGGAGAGTTCCAAATGTGTGTGGGTAGAATATATATCCCACGGGGGTAAAATTGAAAAAAGTTTAAAAAAATTTTTTTTTGGACTTAGTCATTTTTCCGGCGTTTATCAGACTTTCAGATAGGGCAAATGTCAGTGAGCGTTCCGATTTCAGTTCCAGAGCGATTCGCCCAATGAGTCCTTGATATTTCGTCGTTTTCAGTCAATTTTCAGAATTTTTGAAAATGTCACTTTTTTGTGAAAATATTAACTAAATGAGGGAATAATATGTGTGAGGGTACCTCGGGAGAGTTCCAAATGAGTGTGGGTAGAATATATATCCCACAGGGTTAAAATTGAAAAAAGTTAAAAAAATTTTTTTTTTTGTACTTAGTCATTTTTCCGGCGTTTATCAGACTTTCAGATAGGGGAAATGTCAGTGAGCGTTCCGGTTTCAGTTCCAGAGCGATTCGCCCAATGAGTCCTTGATATTTCGTCGTTTTCAGGAAATTTTCAGAATTTTTGAAAATTTCACTTTTTTGTGAAAATATCCACTAAATGATGGAATAATATGTGTGAGGGTACCCCAGGAGAGTTCCAAATGTGTGTGGGTAGAATATATATCCCACAGGGTTAAAATTGAAAAAAGTTGGGAGCGCACATCTTCTACCTGCCTGCTTGCCTGAGGTCCGACGGTCTGCCTTCCAACTCCTGTCAGTCTGTCTAAGGACCAGCTTGCCCGCTCACCTGGGAGCGCTCATCTGCTGCCTGTCTGCTAGCCTACCAGGAGGCTCTGCCTCACGTGCTGTGACCACCCGCCTGTCCAGAGACTCCTGCCCGCTCACCTGGGAGCGCTCATCTGCTACCTGTCTGTTGGTCTTCCTGGAGGCTCCGGAGTCACATGCTTTGATCACCCGTTTATCCAGAGACTCTCGCCTGCTCACCTGGGAGCTCACGTCTATCATCTGCCGCCACTGGTCGTACCAATCCTTTACCCAGAGACTGCCCCGGTCACTTGCCGTGACCTCCTGCCCGTTCATCCAGAGACTGCCCCGGTCACTTGCCGTGATCTCCTGCCCGTTCATCCAGAGACTGCCCCGGTCACTTGCCGTGACCTCCTGTCCGTTCATTCAGAGACTGTCCCGGTCACCTGCTGTGACTGCCTGCCCGTCTACCCTGGTGGCCACCCGCTCCCTTACAAGGACCGCCCCCTTGTATAGTAGCTCAGAGGTTCCGCCGCCCAGACCCGTTACATATATCCCACGGGGGTAAAATTGAAAAAAGTTGAAAACATTTTTTTTTTGGGTTTAGTCATTTTTTCGGCGTTTATCAGACTTTCACATAGGGGAAATGTCAGTGAGCGTTCCGATTTCAGTTCCAGAGCAATTCGCCCAATGAGTCCTTGATATTTAGTCGTTTTCAGCCAATTTTCTGGATTTTTGAAAATTTCACTTTTTTGTGAAAATATCCATTAAATGAGGGAATAATATGTGTGAGGGTACCCCAGGAGAGTTCCAAATGTGTGTGGGTAGAATATATATCAGACGGGGGGTAAAATTGAAAACAGTTGAAAAAATATTTTTTTTGGACTTAGTCATTTTTCCAGCGTTTATCAGACTTTCAGATAGGGGAAATGTCAGTGAGCGTTCCGATTTCAGTTCCAGAGCGATTCGCCCAATGAGTCCTTGATATTTAGTCGTTTTCAGCCAATTTTCTGGATTTTTGAAAATGTTACTTTTTTGTGAAAATATCCACTAAATGAGGGAATAATATGTGTGAGGGTACCCCAGGAGACTTCCAAATGTGTGTGGGTAGAATATATATCCCACAGGGTTAAAATTGAAAAAAGTTTAAAAAAATTTTATTTTGTACTTAGTCATTTTTCCGGCGTTTATCAGACTTTCAGATAGGGGAAATGTCAGTGAGCGTTCCGATTTCAGTTCCAGAGCGATTCGCCCAAAGAGTCCTTGATATTTCTTCGTTTTCAGTCAATTTTCAGAATTTTTGAAAATTTCACTTTTTTGTGAAAATATCCACTAAATGAGGGAATAATATGTGTGAGGGTACCCCAGGAGAGTTCCAAATGTGTGTGAGTAGAATATATATCCCACGGGGGTAAAATTGAAAAAAGTTGAAAAAAATTTTTTTTGGACTTAGGTCTTTTTTTCGGCGTTTATCAGACATTCAGATAGGGGAAATGTCAGTGAGCGTTCCCATTTCAGTTCAAGAGCGATTCGGCGGATGAGTCCTTGATATTTCGTCGTTTTCAGGAAATTTTCAGAATTTTTGAAAATTTCACTTTTTTGTGAAAATATCCACTAAATGAGGGAATAATATGTGTGAGGGTACCCCAGGAGAGTTCCAAATGTGTGTGGGTAGAATATATATCCCACGGGGGTAAAATTGAAAAAAGTTGAAAAAATTTTTTTTTTGTACTTGTCATTTTTCCGGCGTTTATCAGACTTTCAGATAGGGCAAATGTCAGTGATTGTTCCGATTTCAGTTCCAAAGCGATTCGCCCAATGAGTCCTTGATATTTCGTCGTTTTCAGGCAATTTTCAGAATTTTTGAAAATTTCACTTTTTTGTGAAAATATCCACTAAATGAGGGAATAATATGTGTGAGGGTACCCCAGGAGAGTTCCAAATGTGTGTGGGTAGAATATATATCCCACGGGGGTAAAATTGAAAAAAGTTTAAAAAATTTTTTTTTTGGACTTAGTAATTTTTCCGGCGTTTATCAGACTTTCAGATAGGGCAAATGTCAGTGAGCGTTCCGATTTCAGTTCCAGAGCAATTCGCCCAATGAGTCCTTGATATTTCGTCGTTTTCAGTCAATTTTCAGAATTTTTGAAAATGTCACTTCTTTGTGAAAATATTAACTAAATGAGGGAATAATATGTGTGAGGGTACCTCGGGAGAGTTCCAAATGTGTGTGGGTAGAATATATATCCCACAGGGTTAAAATTGAAAAAAGTTTAAAAAATTTTTTTTTGTACTTAGTCATTTTTCCGGCGTTTATCAGACTTTCAGATAGGGGACATGTCAGTGAGCGTTCCGATTTCAGTTCCAGAGCGATTCGCCCAATGAGTCCTTGATATTTTGTCGTTTTCAGGAAATTTTCAGAATTTTTGAAAATGTCACTTTTTTGTGAAAATATCCACTAAATGAGGGAATAATATGTGTGAGGGTACCCCAGGAGAGTTCCAAATGTGTGTGGGTAGAATATATATCCCACGGGGGTAAAATTGAAAAAAGTTTTAAAAAATTTTTTTTTGGACTTAGTCATTTTTCCGGCGTTTATCAGACTTTCAGATAGGGCAAATGTCAGTGAGCGTTCCGATTTCAGTTCCAGAGCGATTCGCCCAATGAGTCCTTGATATTTCGTCGTTTTCAGTCAATTTTCAGAATTTTTGAAAATGTCACTTTTTTGTGAAAATATTAACTAAATGAGGGAATAATATGTGTGAGGGTACCTCGGGAGAGTTCCAAATGAGTGTGGGTAGAATATATATCCCACAGGGTTAAAATTGAAAAAAGTTTAAAAAATTTTTTTTTTTGTACTTAGTCATTTTTCCGGCGTTTATCAGACTTTCAGATAGGGGAAATGTCAGTGAGCGTTCCGGTTTCAGTTCCAGAGCGATTCGCCCAATGAGTCCTTGATATTTCGTCGTTTTCAGGAAATTTTCAGAATTTTTGAAAATTTCACTTTTTTGTGAAAATATCCACTAAATGATGGAATAATATGTGTGAGGGTACCCCAGGAGAGTTCCAAATGTGTGTGGGTAGAATATATATCCCACAGGGTTAAAATTGAAAAAAGTTGGGAGCGCACATCTTCTACCTGCCTGCTTGCCTGAGGTCCGACGGTCTGCCTTCCAACTCCTGTCAGTCTGTCTAAGGACCAGCTTGCCCGCTCACCTGGGAGCGCTCATCTGCTGCCTGTCTGCTAGCCTACCAGGAGGCTCTGCCTCACGTGCTGTGACCACCCGCCTGTCCAGAGACTCCTGCCCGCTCACCTGGGAGCGCTCATCTGCTACCTGTCTGTTGGTCTTCCTGGAGGCTCCGCAGTCACATGCTTTGATCACCCGTTTATCCAGAGACTCTCGCCTGCTCACCTGGGAGCTCACGTCTATCATCTGCCGCCACTGGTCGTACCAATCCTTTACCCAGAGACTGCCCCGGTCACTTGCCGTGACCTCCTGCCCGTTCATCCAGAGACTGCCCCGGTCACTTGCCGTGATCTCCTGCCCGTTCATCCAGAGACTGCCCCGGTCACTTGCCGTGACCTCCTGTCCGTTCATTCAGAGACTGTCCCGGTCACCTGCTGTGACTGCCTGCCCGTCTACCCTGGTGGCCACCCGCTCCCTTACAAGGACCGCCCCCTTGTATAGTAGCTCAGAGGTTCCGCCGCCCAGACCCGTTACATATATCCCACGGGGGTAAAATTGAAAAAAGTTGAAAACATTTTTTTTTTGGGTTTAGTCATTTTTCCGGCGTTTATCAGACTTTCACATAGGGGAAATGTCAGTGAGCGTTCCGATTTCAGTTCCAGAGCAATTCGCCCAATGAGTCGTTGATATTTAGTCGTTTTCAGCCAATTTTCTGGATTTTTGAAAATTTCACTTTTTTGTGAAAATATCCATTAAATGAGGGAATAATATGTGTGAGGGTACCCCAGGAGAGTTCCAAATGTGTGTGGGTAGAATATATATCAGACGGGGGGTAAAATTGAAAAGAGTTGAAAAAATATTTTTTTTGGACTTAGTCATTTTTCCAGCGTTTATCAGACTTTCAGATAGGGGAAATGTCAGTGAGCGTTCCGATTTCAGTTCCAGAGCGATTCGCCCAATGAGTCCTTGATATTTAGTCGTTTTCAGCCAATTTTCTGGATTTTTGAAAATGTTACTTTTTTGTGAAAATATCCACTAAATGAGGGAATAATATGTGTGAGGGTACCCCAGGAGAGTTCCAAATGTGTGTGGGTAGAATATATATCCCACAGGGTTAAAATTGAAAAAAGTTTAAAAAAATTTTTTTTTGTACTTAGTCATTTTTCCGGCGTTTATCAGACTTTCAGATAGGGGAAATGTCAGTGAGCGTTCCGATTTCAGTTCCAGAGCGATTCGCCCAAAGAGTCCTTGATATTTCTTCGTTTTCAGTCAATTTTCAGAATTTTTGAAAATTTCACTTTTTTGTGAAAATATCCACTAAATGAGGGAATAATATGTGTGAGGGTACCCCAGGAGAGTTCCAAATGTGTGTGGGTAGAATATATATCCTACGGGGGTAAAATTGAAAAAAGTTGAAAAAAATTTTTTTTTCAACTTAGTCTTTTTTCCGGCGTTTATCAGCCTTTCAGATAGGGCAAATGTCAGTGAGCGTTCCGATTTCAGTTCCAGAGCGATTCGCCCAATGAGTCCTTGATATTTCGTCGTTTTCAGTCAATTTTCAGAATTTTTGAAAATGTCACTTTTTTGTGAAAATATTAACTAAATGAGGGAATAATATGTGTGAGGGTACCCCAGGAGAGTTCCAAATGTGTGTGGGTAGAATATATATCCCACATGGTTAAAATTGAAAAAAGTTTAAAAAATTTTTTTTTTGGACTTAGTCATTTTTCCGGCGTTTATCAGACTTTAAGATAGGGCAAATGTCAGTGAGCGTTCCGATTTCAGTTCCAGAGCGATTCGCCCAATGAGTCCTTGATATTTCGTCGTTTTCAGGCAATTTTCTGAATTTTTAAAAATTTCACTTTTTTGTGAAAATATCCACTAAATGAGGGAATAATATGTGTGAGGGTACCCCAGGAGAGTTCCAAATGTGTGTGGGTAGAATATATATCCCACGGGGGTAAAATTGAAAAAAGTTTAAAAAAATTTTTTTTTGGACTTAGTCATTTTTCCGGCGTTTATCAGACTTTCAGATAGGGCAAATGTCAGTGAGCGTTCCGATTTCAGTTCCAGAGCGATATTCCAGACGATATTTCGTCGTTTTCAGTCAACTTTCAGAATTTTTGAAAATTTCACTTTTTTGTGAAAATATCCACTAAATGATGGAATAATATGTGTGAGGGTACCCCAGGAGAGTTCCAAATGTGTGTGGGTAGAATATATATCCCACAGGGTTAAAATTGAAAAAAGTTGGGAGCGCACATCTTCTACCTGCCTGCTTGCCTGAGGTCCGACGGTCTGCCTTCCAACTCCTGTCAGTCTGTCTAAGGACCAGCTTGCCCGCTCACCTGGGAGCGCTCATCTGCTGCCTGTCTGCTAGCCTACCAGGAGGCTCTGCCTCACGTGCTGTGACCACCCGCCTGTCCAGAGACTCCTGCCCGCTCACCTGGGAGCGCTCATCTGCTACCTGTCTGTTGGTCTTCCTGGAGGCTCCGCCGTCACATGCTTTGATCACCCGTTTATCCAGAGACTCTCGCCTGCTCACCTGGGAGCTCACGTCTATCATCTGCCGCCACTGGTCGTACCAATCCTTTACCCAGAGACTGCCC
Organism: Phyllobates terribilis; assembly: GCF_046119375.1. NCBI lineage: Eukaryota > Metazoa > Chordata > Amphibia > Anura > Dendrobatidae > Phyllobates > Phyllobates terribilis. The sequence goes on along the minus strand of NW_027362775.1, from coordinate 12,764,634 downwards.
CGGTCACTTGCCGTGACCTCCTGCCCGTTCATCCAGAGACTGCCCCAGTCACTTGCCGTGATCTCCTGCCCGTTCATCCAGAGACTGCCCCGGTCACTTGCCGTGACCTCCTGTCCGTTCATTCAGAGACTGTCCCGGTCACCTGCTGTGTCTGACTGCCTGTCTACCCTGGTGGCCACCCGCTCCCTTACAAGGACCGCCCCCTTGTATAGTAGCTCAGAGGTTCCGCCGCCCAGACCCGTTACATATATCCCACGGGGGTAAAATTGAAAAAAGTTGAAAACATTTTTTTTTTGGGTTTAGTCATTTTTCCGGCGTTTATCAGACTTTCACATAGGGGAAATGTCAGTGAGCGTTCCGATTTCAGTTCCAGAGCAATTCGCCCAATGAGTCCTTGATATTTAGTCGTTTTCAGCCAATTTTCTGGATTTTTGAAAATTTCACTTTTTTGTGAAAATATCCATTAAATGAGGGAATAATATGTGTGAGGGTACCCCAGGAGAGTTCCAAATGTGTGTGGGTAGAATATATATCCCACATGGTTAAAATTGAAAAAAGTTTAAAAAATTTTTTTTTTTGTACTTAGTCATTTTTCCGGCGTTTATCAGACTTTCAGATAGGGGAAATGTCAGTGAGCGTTCCGGTTTCAGTTCCAGAGCGATTCGCCCAATGAGTCCTTGATATTTCGTCGTTTTCAGGAAATTTTCAGAATTTTTGAAAATTTCACTTTTTTGTGAAAATATCCACTAAATGATGGAATAATATGTGTGAGGGTACCCCAGGAGAGTTCCAAATGTGTGTGGGTAGAATATATATCCCACAGGGTTAAAATTGAAAAAAGTTGGGAGCGCACATCTTCTACCTGCCTGCTTGCCTGAGGTCCGACGGTCTGCCTTCCAACTCCTGTCAGTCTGTCTAAGGACCAGCTTGCCCGCTCACCTGGGAGCGCTCATCTGCTGCCTGTCTGCTAACCTACCAGGAGGCTCTGCCTCACGTGCTGTGACCACCCGCCTGTCCAGAGACTCCTGCCCGCTCACCTGGGAGCGCTCATCTGCTACCTGTCTGTTGGTCTTCCTGGAGGCTCCGCCGTCACATGCTTTGATCACCCGTTTATCCAGAGACTCTCGCCTGCTCACCTGGGAGCTCACGTCTATCATCTGCCGCCACTGGTCGTACCAATCCTTTACCCAGAGACTGCCCCGGTCACTTGCCGTGACCTCCTGCCCGTTCATCCAGAGACTGCCCCGGTCACTTGCCGTGATCTCCTGCCCGTTCATCCAGAGACTGCCCCGGTCACTTGCCGTGACCTCCTGTCCGTTCATTCAGAGACTGTCCCGGTCACCTGCTGTGTCTGCCTGCCCGTCTACCCTGGTGGCCACCCGCTCCCTTACAAGGACCGCCCCCTTGTATAGTAGCTCAGAGGTTCCGCCGCCCAGACCCGTTACATATATCCCACGGGGGTAAAATTGAAAAAAGTTGAAAACATTTTTTTTTTGGGTTTAGTCATTTTTCCGGCGTTTATCAGACTTTCACATAGGGGAAATGTCAGTGAGCGTTCCGATTTCAGTTCCAGAGCAATTCGCCCAATGAGTCCTTGATATTTAGTCGTTTTCAGCCAATTTTCTGGATTTTTGAAAATTTCACTTTTTTGTGAAAATATCCATTAAATGAGGGAATAATATGTGTGAGGGTACCCCAGGAGAGTTCCAAATGTGTGTGGGTAGAATATATATCCCACAGGGTTAAAATTGAAAAAAGTTTAAAAAAATTTTTTTTTGTACTTAGTCATTTTTCCGGCGTTTATCAGACTTTCAGATAGGGGAAATGTCAGTGAGCGTTCCGATTTCAGTTCCAGAGCGATTCGCCCAAAGAGTCCTTGATATTTCTTCGTTTTCAGTCAATTTTCAGAATTTTTGAAAATTTCACTTTTTTGTGAAAATATCCACTAAATGAGGGAATAATATGTGTGAGGGTACCCCAGGAGAGTTCCAAATGTGTGTGGGTAGAATATATATCCTACGGGGGTAAAATTGAAAAAAGTTGAAAAAATTTTTTTTTTGAACTTAGTCTTTTTTCCGGCGTTAATCAGCCTTTCAGATAGGGCAAATGTCAGTGAGCGTTCCGATTTCAGTTCCAGAGCGATTCGCCCAATGAGTCCTTGATATTTCGTCGTTTTCAGTCAATTTTCAGAATTTTTGAAAATGTCACTTTTTTGTGAAAATATTAACTAAATGAGGGAATAATATGTGTGAGGGTACCCCAGGAGAGTTCCAAATGTGTGTGGGTAGAATATATATCCCACATGGTTAAAATTGAAAAAAGTTTAAAAAATTTTTTTTTTGGACTTAGTCATTTTTCCGGCGTTTATCAGACTTTAAGATAGGGCAAATGTCAGTGAGCGTTCCGATTTCAGTTCCAGAGCGATTCGCCCAATGAGTCCTTGATATTTCGTCGTTTTCAGGCAATTTTCTGAATTTTTAAAAATTTCACTATTTTGTGAAAATATCCACTAAATGAGGGAATAATATGTGTGAGGGTACCCCAGGAGAGTTCCAAATGTGTGTGGGTAGAATATATATCCCACGGGGGTAAAATTGAAAAAAGTTTAAAAAAATTTTTTTTTGGACTTAGTCATTTTTCCGGCGTTTATCAGACTTTCAGATAGGGCAAATGTCAGTGAGCGTTCCGATTTCAGTTCCAGAGCGATTCGCCCAATGAGTCCTTGATATTTCGTCGTTTTCAGTCAATTTTCAGAATTTTTGAAAATGTCACTTTTTTGTGAAAATATTAACTAAATGAGGGAATAATATGTGTGAGGGTACCTCGGGAGAGTTCCAAATGAGTGTGGGTAGAATATATATCCCACAGGGTTAAAATTGAAAAAAGTTTAAAAAATTTTTTTTTTTGTACTTAGTCATTTTTCCGGCGTTTATCAGACTTTCAGATAGGGGAAATGTCAGTGAGCGTTCCGGTTTCAGTTCCAGAGCGATTCGCCCAATGAGTCCTTGATATTTCGTCGTTTTCAGGAAATTTTCAGAATTTTTGAAAATTTCACTTTTTTGTGAAAATATCCACTAAATGATGGAATAATATGTGTGAGGGTACCCCAGGAGAGTTCCAAATGTGTGTGGGTAGAATATATATCCCACAGGGTTAAAATTGAAAAAAGTTGGGAGCGCACATCTTCTACCTGCCTGCTTGCCTGAGGTCCGACGGTCTGCCTTCCAACTCCTGTCAGTCTGTCTAAGGACCAGCTTGCCCGCTCACCTGGGAGCGCTCATCTGCTGCCTGTCTGCTAGCCTACCAGGAGGCTCTGCCTCACGTGCTGTGACCACCCGCCTGTCCAGAGACTCCTGCCCGCTCACCTGGGAGCGCTCATCTGCTACCTGTCTGTTGGTCTTCCTGGAGGCTCCGCCATCACATGCTTTGATCACCCGTTTATCCAGAGACTCTCGCCTGCTCACCTGGGAGCTCACGTCTATCATCTGCCGCCACTGGTCGTACCAATCCTTTACCCAGAGACTGCCCCGGTCACTTGCCGTGACCTCCTGCCCGTTCATCCAGAGACTGCCCCGGTCACTTGCCGTGATCTCCTGCCCGTTCATCCAGAGACTGCCCCGGTCACTTGCCATGACCTCCTGTCCGTTCATTCAGAGACTGTCCCGGTCACCTGCTGTGACTGCCTGCCCGTCTACCCTGGTGGCCACCCGCTCCCTTACAAGGACCGCCCCCTTGTATAGTAGCTCAGAGGTTCCGCCGCCCAGACCCGTTACATATATCCCACGGGGGTAAAATTGAAAAAAGTTGAAAACATTTTTTTTTTGGGTTTAGTCATTTTTCCGGCGTTTATCAGACTTTCACATAGGGGAAATGTCAGTGAGCGTTCCGATTTCAGTTCCAGAGCAATTCGCCCAATGAGTCCTTGATATTTAGTCGTTTTCAGCCAATTTTCTGGATTTTTGAAAATTTCACTTTTTTGTGAAAATATCCATTAAATGAGGGAATAATATGTGTGAGGGTACCCCAGGAGAGTTCCAAATGTGTGTGGGTAGAATATATATCAGACGGGGGGTAAAATTGAAAACAGTTGAAAAAATATTTTTTTTGGACTTAGTCATTTTTCCAGCGTTTATCAGACTTTCAGATAGGGGAAATGTCAGTGAGCGTTCCGATTTCAGTTCCAGAGCGATTCGCCCAATGAGTCCTTGATATTTAGTCGTTTTCAGCCAATTTTCTGGATTTTTGAAAATGTTACTTTTTTGTGAAAATATCCACTAAATGAGGGAATAATATGTGTGAGGGTACCCCAGGAGACTTCCAAATGTGTGTGGGTAGAATATATATCCCACAGGGTTAAAATTGAAAAAAGTTTAAAAAAATTTTTTTTTGTACTTAGTCATTTTTCCGGCGTTTATCAGACTTTCAAATAGGGGAAATGTCAGTGAGCGTTCCGATTTCAGTTCCAGAGCGATTCGCCCAAAGAGTCCTTGATATTTCTTCGTTTTCAGTCAATTTTCAGAATTTTTGAAAATTTCACTTCTTTGTGAAAATATCCACTAAATGAGGGAATAATATGTGTGAGGGTACCCCAGGAGACTTCCAAATGTGTGTGGGTAGAATATATATCCTACGGGGGTAAAATTGAAAAAAGTTGAAAACAATTTTTTTTTGAACTTAGTCTTTTTTCCGGCGTTTATCAGCCTTTCAGATAGGGCAAATGTCAGTGAGCGTTCCGATTTCAGTTCCAGAGCGATTCGCCCAATGAGTCCTTGATATTTCGTCGTTTTCAGTCAATTTTCAGAATTTTTGAAAATTTCACTTTTTTGTGAAAATATCCACTAAATGAGGGAATAATATGTGTGAGGGTACCCCAGGAGACTTCCAAATGTGTGTGGGTAGAATATATATCCTACGGGGGTAAAATTGAAAAAAGTTGAAAAATTTTTTTTTTTGAACTTAGTCTTTTTTCCGGCGTTTATCAGCCTTTCAGATAGGGCAAATGTCAGTGAGCGTTCCGATTTCAGTTCCAGAGCGATTCGCCCAATGAGTCCTTGATATTTCGTCGTTTTCAGTCAATTTTCAGAATTTTTGAAAATGTCACTTTTTTGTGAAAATATTAACTAAATGAGGGAATAATATGTGTGAGGGTACCCCAGGAGAGTTCCAAATGTGTGTGGGTAGAATATATATCCCACATGGTTAAAATTGAAAAAAGTTTAAAAAATTTTTTTTTTGGACTTAGTCATTTTTCCGGCGTTTATCAGACTTTAAGATAGGGCAAATGTCAGTGAGCGTTCCGATTTCAGTTCCAGAGCAATTCGCCCAATGAGTCCTTGATATTTCGTCGTTTTCAGGCAATTTTCTGAATTTTTAAAAATTTCACTTTTTTGTGAAAATATCCACTAAATGAGGGAATAATATGTGTGAGGGTACCCCAGGAGAGTTCCAAATGTGTGTGGGTAGAATATATATCCCACGGGGGTAAAATTGAAAAAAGTTTAAAAAAATTTTTTTTTGGACTTAGTCATTTTTCCGGCGTTTATCAGACTTTCAGATAGGGCAAATGTCAGTGAGCGTTCCGATTTCAGTTCCAGAGCGATTCGCCCAATGAGTCCTTGATATTTCGTCGTTTTCAGTCAATTTTCAGAATTTTTGAAAATGTCACTTTTTTGTGAAAATATTAACTAAATGAGGGAATAATATGTGTGAGGGTACCTCGGGAGAGTTCCAAATGAGTGTGGGTAGAATATATATCCCACAGGGTTAAAATTGAAAAAAGTTTAAAAAATTTTTTTTTTTGTACTTAGTCATTTTTCCGGCGTTTATCAGACTTTCAGATAGGGGAAATGTCAGTGAGCGTTCCGGTTTCAGTTCCAGAGCGATTCGCCCAATGAGTCCTTGATATTTCGTCGTTTTCAGGAAATTTTCAGAATTTTTGAAAATTTCACTTTTTTGTGAAAATATCCACTAAATGATGGAATAATATGTGTGAGGGTACCCCAGGAGAGTTCCAAATGTGTGTGGGTAGAATATATATCCCACAGGGTTAAAATTGAAAAAAGTTGGGAGCGCACATCTTCTACCTGCCTGCTTGCCTGAGGTCCGACGGTCTGCCTTCCAACTCCTGTCAGTCTGTCTAAGGACCAGCTTGCCCGCTCACCTGGGAGCGCTCATCTGCTGCCTGTCTGCTAGCCTACCAGGAGGCTCTGCCTCACGTGCTGTGACCACCCGCCTGTCCAGAGACTCCTGCCCGCTCACCTGGGAGCGCTCATCTGCTACCTGTCTGTTGGTCTTCCTGGAGGCTCCGCCGTCACATGCTTTGATCACCCGTTTATCCAGAGACTCTCGCCTGCTCACCTGGGAGCTCACGTCTATCATCTGCCGCCACTGGTCGTACCAATCCTTTACCCAGAGACTGCCCCGGTCACTTGCCGTGACCTCCTGCCCGTTCATCCAGAGACTGCCCCGGTCACTTGCCGTGATCTCCTGCCCGTTCATCCAGAGACTGCCCCGGTCACTTGCCGTGACCTCCTGTCCGTTCATTCAGAGACTGTCCCGGTCACCTGCTGTGACTGCCTGCGCGTCTACCCTGGTGGCCACCCGCTCCCTTACAAGGACCGCCCCCTTGTATAGTAGCTCAGAGGTTCCGCCGCCCAGACCCGTTACATATATCCCACGGGGGTAAAATTGAAAAAAGTTGAAAACATTTTTTTTTTGGGTTTAGTCATTTTTCCGGCGTTTATCAGACTTTCACATAGGGGAAATGTCAGTGAGCGTTCCGATTTCAGTTCCAGAGCAATTCGCCCAATGAGTCCTTGATATTTAGTCGTTTTCAGCCAATTTTCTGGATTTTTGAAAATTTCACTTTTTTGTGAAAATATCCATTAAATGAGGGAATAATATGTGTGAGGGTACCCCAGGAGAGTTCCAAATGTGTGTGGGTAGAATATATATCAGACGGGGGGTAAAATTGAAAACAGTTGAAAAAATATTTTTTTTGGACTTAGTCATTTTTCCAGCGTTTATCAGACTTTCAGATAAGGGAAATGTCAGTGAGCGTTCCGATTTCAGTTCCAGAGCGATTCGCCCAATGAGTCCTTGATATTTAGTCGTTTTCAGCCAATTTTCTGGATTTTTGAAAATGTCACTTTTTTGTGAAAATATCCACTAAATGAGGGAATAATATGTGTGAGGGTACCCCAGGAGAGTTCCAAATGTGTGCGTGTAGAATATGTATCCCACTGGGGTAAAATTGAAAAAAGTTTAAAAAAATTTTTTTTTGGACTTAGTCATTTTTCCGGCGTTTAGCAGACTTTCAGATAGGGGAAATGTCAGTGAGCATTCCGATATCAGTTCCAGAGCTATTCGCCCCATGAGTCCTTGATATTTAGTCGTTTTCAGCCAATATTTTGCATTTTTGAAAATTTCACTTTTTTGTGAAAATATCCACTAAATGAGGGAATAATATGTGTGAGGGTACCCCAGGAGAGTTCCAAATGTGTGTGGGTAGAATATATATCAAACAGGATTAAAATTGAAAAAAGTTTAAAACATTTTTTTTGGACTTACTCATTTTTCTGGCGTTTATCAGACTTTCAGATAGGGGAAATGTCAGTGAGCGTTCCGATTTCAGATCCAGAGCTATTCGCCCAATGAGTCCTTGATATTTAGTCATTTTCTGCCAATTTTCTGGATTTTTGAAAATTTCACTTTTTTGTGAAAATACCTACTAAATGAGGGAATAATATGTGTGAGGGTACCCCAGGAGAGTTCCAAATGTGTGTGGGTAGAATATATATCAAACAGGATTAAAATTGAAATAAGTTATAAAAATTTTTTTTTTTGACTTAGTCATTTTTCCGGTGTTTATCAGGCTTTCAGATAGGGAGTGAGCTAGGGAGTGAGCGTTCCGATTTCAGTTCCAGAGCGATTCACCCAATGTGTCCTTGATATTTAGTCGTTTTCAGCCAATTTTCTGAATTTTTGAAAATTTCACTTTTTTGTGAAAATATCCACTTAATGAGGGAATAATATGTGTGAGGGTACCCCAGGAGAGTTCCAAATGTGTGTGGGTAGAATATATATCCCATGGGGGTAAAATTGAAAAAAAGTTGAAAAAAATTTTTTTTTAGACTTAGTCGTTTTTCGGGCGTTTATCAGACTTTCAGATAGGGGAAATGTCATTTAGCGTTCCAATTTCAGTTCCAGAGCGATTCGCCCAATAAGTCCTTGATATTTAGTTGTTTTCAGCCAATTTTCTGGATTTTTGAAAATTTTACTTTTTTATGAAAATATCCACTAAATGAGGGAATAATGTGTGTGAGGGTACCCCAGGAGAGTTCCAAATGTGTGTGGGTAGAATATATATCACACGGGGGGTAAAATTGAAAAAAAGTTGAAAAAAATTTTTTTTTCGACTTAGTCATTTTTCGGGCGTTTATCAGACTTTCAGATAGGGGAAATGTCAGTGCGTGTTCTGATTTCAGTTGCAGAGCGATTCGCCCAATGAATCCTTGATATTTCGTCATTGTCAGGCAATTTTCTGAATTTTTGAAAATTTCACTTTTTTGTGAAAATATCCACTAAATGAGGGAATAATATGTGTGAGGGTACCCCAGGAGAGTTCCAAATGTGTGTGGGTAGAATATATATCAGAGGGGGGGTAAAATTGAAAACAGTTGAAAAATTTTTTTTTGGACTTAGTCATTTTTCCAGCATTTATAAGACTTTCAGATAGGGCAAATGTCAGTGAGCGTTCCGATTTCAGTTCCAGAGCGATTCGCCCAGTGAGTCCTTGAAATTTACCCGTTTTCAGCCAATTTTCTGGATTTTTGAAAATTTCACTTTTTTGTGAAAATATCCACTAAATGAGGGAATAATATGTGTGAGCTTACCCCAGGAGAGTTTCAAATGTGTATGGGTAGAATATATATCCCACGGGGGTAAAATAAAAAAAAAAATTTTTTGGACTTAGTAATTTTTCCGGCGCTTATCAGACTTTCAGATAGGGGAAATGTCAGTGAGCGTTCAGATTTCAGTTCCGGAGCAATTCGCCCAATGAGTCCTTGATAGTTAGTAGTTTTCAGCCAATTTTCTGGATTTTTGAAAATTTTGTTTTTTTATGAAAATATCCACTAAATGAGGGAATAATATGTGTGAGGGTACCCCAGGAGAGTTCCAAATGTGTGTGGGTAGAATACATATCAGATGGGGGTAAAATTGAAAAAAGTTGAAAAAAATTTTTTTTGGGACTTTGTCATTTTTCTGGCGTTTATCAGACTTTCAGATTGGGGAAATGTCAGTGAGCGTTCCGATTTCAGTTCCAGAGCGATTCGCCCCATGAGTCCTTGCTATTTAGTCGTTTTCAGCCAATCTTCTGGATTTTTGAAAATTTTACTTTTTTGTGAAAATATCCACAAAATGAGTGAATAATATGTGTGAGGGTACCCCAGGAGAGTTCCAAATGTGTGTGGGTAGAATATATATCCCACGGGGGTAAAATTGAAAAAAGTTGAAACAATTTTTTTTTTTGACTTAGTCATTTTTCCGGCGTTTATCAGACTTTCAGAAAGGGGAAATGTCTGTGAGCGTTCCGATTTCAGTTACAGAGCGATTCGCCCAATGAGTACTTGATATTTTGTCGTTTTCAGCCAATTTTCTGGATTTTTGAAAATGTTACTTTTTTTGTGAAAATATCCACTAAATGAGGGAATAATATGTGTGAGGGTACCCCAGGAGAGTTCCAAATGTGTGTGGGTAGAATATACATCAGACGGGGGGTAAAATTGAAAAAAGTTTAAAACATTTTTTTTTTGGACTTAGTCATTTTTCCGGCGTTTATCAAACTTTCAGATAGGGGAAATGTCAGTGAGCGTTCCGATTTCAGTTCCAGAGCGATTCGCCCAATGAGTCCTTGATATTTAGTCGTTTTCAGCGAATTTTCTGGATTTTTGAAAATTTCACTTTTTTGTGAAAATATCCACTAAATGAGGGAATAGTATGTGTGAAAGTACCCCAGGAGAGTTCCAAATGTGTGTGGGTTGAATATATTTACCACGTGGGTAAAATTGAAAAAAGTTGAAAAAATTTTTTTTTTTGGACTTAGTCATTTTTCCGGCGTTTATCAGACTTTCAGATAAGGGAAATGTCAGTGAGCATTCTGATATCAGTTCCAGAGCGATTCGCCCCATGAGTCCTTGATATTTAGTCGTTTTCAGCCAATATTTTGGATTTTTGAAAATTTCACTTTTTTGTGAAAATATCCACTAAATGAGATAATAATATGTGTGAGGGTACCCCAGGAGAGTTCCAAATGTGTGTGGGTAGAAAATATGTCCCACAGGGTTAAAATTGAAAAAAGTTTAAAAAATTTTTTTTTTGGATTTAGTCATTTTTCCGGCGTTTATCAGACTTTCAGATAGGGAGTGAGCTAGGGAGTGAGCGTTCTGATTTCAGTTCCAGAGTGATTCGCCCAATGAGTCCTTGATATTTCGTCGTTGTCAGGCAAGTTTCTGAATTTTTGAAAATTTCACTTTTTTGTGAAAATATCCACTAAATGAGGGAATAATATGTGTGAGGTTACCCCAGGAGAGTTCCAAATGTGTGTGGGTAGAATAAATATCCCACGGGGGTAAAATTGAAAAAAGTTGAAAACATTTTTTCTTGGACTTAGTCATTTTTGAGGCGTTTATCAGACTTTCAGATAGAGAAATGTCAGTGAGCGTTCCGATTTCAGTTCCAGAGCGATTCGCCCAATGAGTCCTTGATATTTAGTCGTTTTCAGCCAATTTTCAGAATTTTTGAAAATTTCACTTTTTTGTGAAAATATCCACTAAATGAGGGAATAATCTATGTGAGGGTACCCCAGGAGTGTTCCAAATGTGTGTGGGTAGAATATATATCCCACGGGGGTAAAATTGAAAAAAGTTGAAAAAATTTTTTGGGGGGATTTAGTCATTTTTCTTGCATTTATCAGACTTTCAGATAGGGGAAATGTCAGTCAGCATTCCGATTTCAGTTCCAGAGCGATTCGCCCAATGAGTCCTTGATATTTAGTCGTTTTCAGCCAATTTTCTGGATTTTTGAAAATTTCACTTTTTGTGAAAATATCCACTAAATGAGGGAATAATATGTGTGAGTTTACCCCAGGAGAGTTCCAAATATGTGTGGGTAGAATATATATCCCACAGGGGTAAAATTGAAAAAAAAATTTTTTTGCACCTAGTCATTTTTCCGGCGTTTATCAGATTTTCAGATAGGGAGTGAGCTAGGGAGTGAGCGTTCTGATTTCAGTTCCAGAGCGATTCGCCCAATGAGTCCTTGATATTTCGTCGTTATCAGGCAATTTTCTGAAGTTTTGAAAATTTCACTTTTTTGTGAAAATATCCACTAAATGAGGGAATAATATGTGTGAGGGTACCCCAGGAGAGTTCCAAATGTGTGTGGGTAGAATATATATCCCACAGGGTTAAAATTGAAAAAAGTTAAAAACATTTTTTTTTTTGGATTTAGTCATTTTTCCGGCGTTTATCAGACTTTCAGATAGGGGAAATGTCAGTGAGCATTCCGATTTCAGTTCCAGAGCGATTCGCCCAATGAGTCCTTGATATTTAGTCGCTTTCTGCCAATTTTCTGGATTTTTAAAAATTTCACTTTTTTGTGAAAATATCCACTAAATGAGGGAATAATATGTGTGAGGGTACCCCAGGAGAGTCCCAAATGTGTGTGGGTAGAATATATATCCCACGGGGGTATAAGTGAAAAAAGCTGAAAAATTTTTGGGGGGGGATTTAGTCATTTTTCTCGCATTTATCAGACTTTCAGATAGGGGAAATGTCAGTGAGCATTCCGATTTCAGTTCCAGAGTGATTCGCCCAATGAGTCCTTGATATTTAGTTGTTTTCAGCCAATTTTCTGGATTTTTGAAAATTTCACTTTTTTTGTGAAAATATCCACTAAATGAGGGAATAATATGTGTGATGGCACCCCAGGAGAGTTCCAAATGTGCGTGGGTAGAATGTATATCCCACAGGGTTAAAATTGAAAAAAGTTAAAAAAAAATTTTTTGGCCGATTTAGTCATTTTTCCGGCGTTTATCAGACTTTCAGATAGGGGAAATGTCAGTGAGCATTCCGATTTCCGTTCCAGATCGATTCGCCCAATGAGTCCTTGATATTTCGTCATTTTCAGGCAATTTTCTGGATTTTTGAAAATTTCACTTTTTTGTGAAAATATCCACTAAATGAGGGAATAATATGTGTGAGGGTAACCCAGGAGAGTTCCAAATGTGTGTGGTTAGAATATATATCCCACAGGGTTAAAATTGAAAAAAGTTGAAAATTTTTTTTTTTTTGTACTTAGTCATTTTTCCAGCGTTTATCAGACTTTCAGATAGGGGAAATGTCAGTGAGCGTTCCGATTTCAGTTACAGAGCGATTTGCCCAATGAGTCCTTGATATTTAGTCGTTTTCAGCCAATTTTCTAGATTTTTGAAAATTTCACTTTTTTGTGAAAATATCCACTAAATGAGGGAATAATATGTGTGAGGGTAACCCAGGAGAGTTCCAAATGTGTGTGGTTAGAATATATATCCCACAGGGTTAAAATTGAAAAAAGTTGAAAAAATTTTTTTTTTTGGACTTAGTCATTTTTCCGGCGTTTATCAGACTTTCAGATAAGGGAAATGTCAGTGAGCATTCTGATATCAGTTCCAGAGCGATTCGCCCCATGAGTTCTTGATATTTAGTCGTTTTCAGCCAATATTTTGGATTTTTGAAAATTTCACTTTTTTGTGAAAATATCCACTAAATGAGGGAATAATATGTGTGAGGGTACCCCAGGAGAGTTATAAATGTGCGTGGGTAGAAAATATGTCCCACAGGGTTAAAATTGAAAAAAGTTTAAAAAATTTTTTTTTGGGATTTAGTCATTTTTCCGGCGTTTATCAGACTTTCAGATAGGGAGTGAGCTAGGGAGTGAGCGTTCTGAATTCAGTTCCAGAGCGATTCGCCCAATGAGTCCTTGATATTTCGTCGTTGTCAGGCAAGTTTCTGAATTTTTGAAAATTTCACTTTTTTGTGAAAATATCCACTAAATGAGGGAATAATATGTGTGAGGTTACCCCAGGAGAGTTCCAAATGTGTGTGGGTAGAATAAATATCCCACGGGGGTAAAATTGAAAAAAGTTGAAAACATTTTTTCTTGGACTTAGTCATTTTTGAGGCGTTTATCAGACTTTCAGATAGGGAAATGTGAGTGAGCGTTCCGATTTCAGTTCCAGAGCGATTCGCCCAATGAGTCCTTGATATTTAGTCGTTTTCAGCCAATTTTCAGAATTTTTGAAAATTTCACTTTTTTGTGAAAATATCCACTAAATGAGGGAATAATCTATGTGAGGGTACCCCAGGAGTGTTCCAAATGTGTGTGGGTAGAATATATATCCCACGGGGGTAAAATTGAAAAAAGTTGAAAAAATTTTTTTGGGGGATTTAGTCATTTTTCTTGCATTTATCAGACTTTCAGATAGGGGAAATGTCAGTCAGCATTCCGATTTCAGTTCCAGAGCGATTCGCCCAATGAGTCCTTGATATTTAGTCGTTTTCAGCCAATTTTCTGGATTTTTGAAAATTTCACTTTTTGTGAAAATATCCACTAAATGAGGGAATAATATGTGTGAGTTTACCCCAGGAGAGTTCCAAATATGTGTGGGTAGAATATATATCCCACGGGGGTAAAATTGAAAAAAAAATTTTTTTGCACCTAGTCATTTTTCCGGCGTTTATCAGATTTTCAGATAGGGAGTGAGCTAGGGAGTGAGCGTTCTGATTTCAGTTCCAGAGCGATTCGCCCAATGAGTCCTTGATATTTCGTCGTTATCAGGCAATTTTCTGAAGTTTTGAAAATTTCACTTTTTTGTGAAAATATCCACTAAATGAGGGAATAATATGTGTGAGGGTACCCCAGGAGAGTTCCAAATGTCTGTGGGTAGAATATATATCCCACAGGGTTAAAATTGAAAAAAGTTAAAAACATTTTTTTTTTTGGATTTAGTCATTTTTCCGGCGTTTATCAGACTTTCAGATAGGGGAAATGTCAGTGAGCATTCCGATTTCAGTTCCAGAGCGATTCGCCCAATGAGTCCTTGATATTTAGTCGCTTTCAGCCAATTTTCTGGATTTTTAAAAATTTCACTTTTTTGTGAAAATATCCACTAAATGAGGGAATAATATGTGTGAGGGTACCCCAGGAGAGTCCCAAATGTGTGTGGGTAGAATATATATCCCACGGGGGTATAAGTGAAAAAAGCTGAAAAATTTTTTGGGGGGATTTAGTCATTTTTCTCGCATTTATCAGACTTTCAGATAGGGGAAATGTCAGTGAGCATTCCGATTTCAGTTCCAGAGTGATTCGCCCAATGAGTCCTTGATATTTAGTTGTTTTCAGCCAATTTTCTGGATTTTTGAAAATTTCACTTTTTTTGTGAAAATATCCACTAAATGAGGGAATAATATGTGTGATGGCACCCCAGGAGAGTTCCAAATGTGCGTGGGTAGAATATATATCCCACAGGGTTAAAATTGAAAAAAGTTAAAAAAAAATTTTTTGGCCGATTTAGTCATTTTTCCGGCGTTTATCAGACTTTCAGATAGGGGAAATGTCAGTGAGCATTCCGATTTCCATTCCAGATCGATTCGCCCAATGAGTCCTTGATATTTAGTCATTTTCAGCCAATTTTCTTGATTTTTGAAATTTTCACTTTTTTGTGAAAATATCCACTAAAAGACGGAATAATATGCGTGAGGGTACCCCAGGAGTGTTCCAAATGTGTGTGGATAGAATATATATCCCACGGGGGTAAAATTGAAAAAAGTTGAAAAGATTTTTTGGGGGGATTTAGTCATTTTTCTGGCATTTATCAGACTTTCAGATAGGGGAAATGTCAGTGAGCATTCCGTTTTCAGTTCCAGAGCGATGCTCCCAATGAGTCCTTGATATTTAGTCGTTTTCAGCCAATTTTCTGGATTTTTGAAAATTTCACTTTTTTGTGAAAATATCCACTAAATGAGGGAATAATATGTGTGAGGGTACAACAGGAGAGTTCCAAATGTGTGTGGGTAGAATATATATCCCACGGGGGTAAAATTGAAAAAAGTTGAAACATTTTTTGGGGGGGATTTAGTCATTTTTCTGGCATTTATCAGACTTTCAGATAGGGGAAATGTCAGTGAGCATTCCTTTTTCAGTTCCAGAGCGATGCGCCCAATGAGTCCTTGATATTTAGTCGTTTTCAGCCAATTTTTGTATTTTTGAAAATTTCACTTTTTTGTGAAAATATCCACTAAATGAGGGAATAATATGTGTGAGGGTACCCCAGGCGAGTTCCAAATGTGTGTGGGTAGAATATATATCCCACAGGGTTAAAATTGAAAAAATTTGAAAAAATTTTTTTTTTGTACTTCTCATTTTTCCGGCGTTTATCAGACTTTCAGATAGGGGAAATGTCAGTGAGCGTTCCCATTTCAGTTCCAGAACGATTCACCGGATGAGTCCTTGATATTTCGTCGTTTTCAGGCAATTTTCTGGATTAATGAAAATTTCACTTTTTTGTGAAGATATACACTAAATGAGGGAATAATATGTGTGAGGGTACCACAGGAGAGTTCCAAATGTGTGTGGGTAGAATATATATCCCACAGGGTTAAAATTGAAAAAAGTTGAAAAAAATTTTTTTTTTGTACTTAGTCATTTTTCCGGTGTTTATCAGACTTTCAGATAGGGGAAATGTCAGTGAGCATTCCGATTTCAGTTCCAGAGCGATTCGCCCAATGAGTCCATGATATTTAGTCGTTTTCAGCCAATTTTCTGGATTTTTGAAATTTTCACTTTTTTGTGAAAATATCCACTAAAATACGGAATAATATGCGTGAGGGTACCCCAGGAGTGTTCCAAATGTGTGTGGATAGAATATATATCCCACGGGGGTAAAATTGAAATAAGTTGAAAAGATTTTTTGGGGGGATTTAGTAATTTTTCTGGCATTTATCAGACTTTCAGATAGGGGAAATGTCAGTGAGCAGTCCGTTTTCAGTTTCAGAGCGATGCGCCCAATGAGTCTTTGATATTTAGTCGTTTTCAGCCAATTTTCTGGATTTTTGAAAATTTCACTTTTTTGTGAAAATATCCACTAAATGAGGGAATAATATGTGTGAGGGTACCCCAGGAGTGTTCCAAATGTGTGTGGGTAAAATATATATCCCACGGGGGTAAAATTGAAAAAAGTTGAAAAAATATTTTTTTTGGACTTAGTCATTTTTCTGGCGTTTATCAGACTTTCAGATAGGGGAAATGTCAGTGAGCATTCCGATTTCAGTTCCAGAGCTATTCGCCCAATGAATCCTTGATATTTAGTCGTTTTCAGCCAATTTTCTGGATTTTTGAAAATTTCACTTTTTTGTGAAAATATCCACTAAATGAGGGAATAATATGTGTGAGGGTATCCCAGGAGAGTTCCAAATGTGTGTGGGTAGAATATATATCCCACGGGGTTAAAATTGAAAAAAGTTGAAAAATTTTTTTTTCTGGACTTAGTCATTTTTCCGACGTTTATCAGACTTTCAGATAGCGGAAAAGTCAGTGAGCGTTCCGATTTCAGTTCCAGAACGATTCGGCCAATGAGTCCATGATATTTAGTCGTTTTCAGCCAATTTACTGGATTTTTGAAAATTTCACTTTTTTGTGAAAATATCCACTAAATGAGGGAATAATATGTGTGAGGGTACCCCAGGAGTGTTCCAAATGTGTGTGGATAGAATATATATCCCACGGGGGTAAAATTGAAAAAAGTTGAAAAGATTTTTTGGGGGGATTTAGTCATTTTTCTGGCATTTATCAGACTTTCAGATAGGGGAAATGTCAGTGAGCATTCCGTTTTCAGTTCCAGAGCGATGTGCCCAATGAGTCTTTGATATTTAGTCGTTTTCAGCCAATTTTCTGGATTTTTGAAAAGTTCACTTTTTTGTGAAAATATCCACTAAATGAGGGAATAATGTGTGTGAGGTTACCCCAGGAGAGTTCCAAATGTGTGTGGTTAGAATATATATCCCACAGGGTTAAAATTGAAAAAAGTTGAAAAAATTTTTTTTTTTGGACTTAGTCATTTTTCCGGCGTTTATCAGACTTTCAGATAAGGGAAATGTCAGTGAGCATTCTGATATCAGTTCCAGAGCGATTCGCCCCATGAGTTCTTGATATTTAGTCGTTTTCAGCCAATATTTTGGATTTTTGAAAATTTCACTTTTTTGTGAAAATATCCACTAAATGAGGGAATAATATGTGTGAGGGTACCCCAGGAGAGTTCCAAATGTGTGTGGGTAGAATATATATCAGACGGGGGGTAAAATTGAAAAAAGTTTAAAACATTTTTTTTTTGGACTTAGTCATTTTTCGGGCGTTTATCAAAATTTCAGATAGGGGAAATGTCAGTGAGCGTTCCGATTTCAGTTCCAGAGCGATTCGCCCAATGAGTCCTTGATATTTCGTCGTTTTCAGCCAATTTTCTGGATTTTTGAAAATTTCACTTGTTTGTGAAAATAACAACTAAATGAGGGAATAATATGTGTGAGGGTACCCCAGGAGAGTTCCAAATGTGCGTGGGTAGAAAATATGTCCCACAGGGTTAAAATTGAAAAAAGTTTAAAAAATTTTTTTTTGGGATTTAGTCATTTTTCCGGCGTTTATCAGACTTTCAGATAGGGAGTGAGCTAGGGAGTGAGCGTTCTGATTTCAGTTCCAGAGCGATTCGCCCAATGAGTCCTTGATATTTCGTCGTTGTCAGGCAAGTTTCTGAATTTTTGAAAATTTCACTTTTTTGTGAAAATATCCACTAAATGAGGGAATAATATGTGTGAGGTTACCCCAGGAGAGTTCCAAATGTGTGTGGGTAGAATAAATATCCCACGGGGGTAAAATTGAAAAAAGTTGAAAACATTTTTTCTTGGACTTAGTCATTTTTGAGGCGTTTATCAGACTTTCAGATAGGGAAATGTGAGTGAGCGTTCCGATTTCAGTTCCAGAGCGATTCGCCCAATGAGTCCTTGATATTTAGTCGTTTTCAGCCAATTTTCAGAATTTTTGAAAATTTCACTTTTTTGTGAAAATATCCACTAAATGAGGGAATAATCTATGTGAGGGTACCCCAGGAGTGTTCCAAATGTGTGTGGGTAGAATATATATCCCACGGGGGTAAAATTGAAAAAAGTTGAAAAAATTTTTTTGGGGGATTTAGTCATTTTTCTTGCATTTATCAGACTTTCAGATAGGGGAAATGTCAGTCAGCATTCCGATTTCAGTTCCAGAGCGATTCGCCCAATGAGTCCTTGATATTTAGTCGTTTTCAGCCAATTTTCTGGATTTTTGAAAATTTCACTTTTTTGTGAAAATATCCACTAAATGAGGGAATAATATGTGTGAGGGTACCCCAGGAGTGTTCCAAATGTGTGTGGGTAAAATATATATCCCACGGGGGTAAAATTGAAAAAAGTTGAAAAAATATTTTTTTTGGACTTAGTCATTTTTCTGGCGTTTATCAGACTTTCAGATAGGGGAAATGTCAGTGAGCATTCCGATTTCAGTTCCAGAGCTATTCGCCCAATGAATCCTTGATATTTAGTCGTTTTCAGCCAATTTTCTGGATTTTTGAAAATTTCACTTTTTTGTGAAAATATCCACTAAATGAGGGAATAATATGTGTGAGGGTACCCCAGGAGAGTTCCAAATGTGTGTGGGTAGAATATATATCCCACAGGTTTAAAATTGAAAAAAGTTGAAAAAATTTTTTTTTTTGTACTTAGTCATATTTCCGGCGTTTAGTAGACTTTCAGATAGGGGAAATGTCAGTGAGCGTTCCGATTTCAGTTCCAGAGCGATACGCCCAATGAGTCCTTGATATTTAGTAGTTTTCAGCCAATTTTCTGGATTTTTGAAAATTTCACTTTTTTGTGAAAATATCCACTAAATGAGGGAATAATATGTGTGAGGGTATCCCAGGAGAGTTCCAAATGTGTGTGGGTAGAATATATATCCCACGGGGTTAAAATTGAAAAAAGTTGAAAAATTTTTTTTTCTGGACTTAGTCATTTTTCCGACGTTTATCAGACTTTCAGATAGCGGAAAAGTCAGTGAGCGTTCCGATTTCAGTTCCAGAACGATTCGGCCAATGAGTCCATGATATTTAGTCGTTTTCAGCCAATTTACTGGATTTTTGAAAATTTCACTTTTTTTGTGAAAATATCCACTAAATGAGGGAATAATATGTGTGAGGGTACCCCAGGAGTGTTCCAAATGTGTGTGGATAGAATATATATCCCACGGGGGTAAAATTGAAAAAAGTTGAAAAGATTTTTTGGGGGGATTTAGTCATTTTTCTGGCATTTATCAGACTTTCAGATAGGGGAAATGTCAGTGAGCATTCCGTTTTCAGTTCCAGAGCGATGTGCCCAATGAGTCTTTGATATTTAGTCGTTTTCAGCCAATTTTCTGGATTTTTGAAAATTTCACTTTTTTGTGAAAATATCCACTAAATGAGGGAATAATATGTGTCAGGGTACCCCAGGAGAGTTCCAAATGTGTGTGGGTAGAATATATATCCTACGGGGGTAAAATTGAAAAAAGTTGAAAAAAATTTATTTTTTGACTTAGTCATTTTACCGCCGTTTATCAGACTTTCAGATAGGGGAAATGTTAGTGAGCGTTCCGATTTCAGTTCCAGAACGATTCGCCGGATGAGTCCTTGATAATTCGTCGTTTTCAGGCAATTTTCTGGATTTTTGAAAATTTCACTTTTTTGTGAAAATATCCACTAAATGAGGGAATAATATGTGTGAGGGTACCCCAGGAGAGTTCCAAATGTGTGTGGGTAGAATATATATCCCGCATGGTTGAAATTGAAAAAAGTTGAAAAAAAAATATTTTTGTACTTAGTCATATTTCCGGCTTTTATCAGACTTTCAGATAGGGGAAATGTCAGTGAGCATTCCGATTTCAGTTCCAGAGTGATTCGCCCAATGAGTCCTTGATATTTTGACGTTTTCAGCCAATTTTCTGGATTTTTGAAAAGTTCACTTTTTTGTGAAAATATCCACTAAATGAGGGAATAATGTGTGTGAGGTTACCCCAGGAGAGTTCCAAATGTGTGTGGGTAGAATATATATCCTACGGGGGTAAAATTGAAAAAAAGTTGAAAAAATTTTTTTTTTGACTTAGTCATTTTTCCGACGTTTATCAGACTTTCAGATAGCGGAAATGTCAGTGAGCGTTCCGATTTCAGTTCCAGAACGATTCGCCCAATGAGTCCTTGATATTTAGTCGTTTTCAGCCAATTTTCAGAATTTTTGAAAATTTCACTTTTTTGTGAAAATATCCACTAACTGAGGGAATAATATGTGTGAGGGTACCCCAGGAGAGTTCCAAATGTGTGTGGGTAGAATATATATCCCACAGGGGTAAAATTGAAAAAAGTTTAAAACATTATTTTTTTGGACTTAGTCATTTTTCCGGCGTTTATCAGACTTTCAGATAGCGGAAATGTCAGTGAGCGTTCCGATTTCATTTCCAGAGCGATTCGCCCAATGAGTCCTTGATATTTAGTCGTTTTCAGCCAATTTTCTGGATTTTTGAAAATTTCACTTTTTTGTGAAAATGTCCACTAAATGAAGGAATAAAATGTGTGAGGGTACCCCAGGAGAGTTCCAAATGTGTGTGGGTAGAATATATATCCTACGGGGGTAAAATTGAAAAAAGTTAAAAAAAATTTTTTTTTTTACTTAGTCATTTTTCAGACGTTTATCAGACTTTCAGATAGCGGAAATGTCAGTGAGCGTTCCGATTTCAGTTCCAGAACGATTCGCCCAATGAGTCCTTGATATTTAGTCGTTTTCAGCCAATTTTCAGAATTTTTGAAAATTTCACTTTTTTGTGAAAATATCCACTAAATGAGGGAATAATATGTGTGAGGGTACCCCAGGAAAGTTCCAAATGTGTGTTGGTAGAATAAATATCCCACGGGGGTAAAATTGAAAAAAGTTGAAAATTTTTTTGGGGGGATTTAGTCATTTTTCCGGCGTTTATCAGACTTTCAGATAGGGGAAATGTCAGTGAGCGTTCCGATTTCAGTTCTAGAGCGATTCGCCCAATGAGTCCTTGATATTTAGTCGTTTTCAGCCAATTTTCTGGATTTTTGAAAATTTCACTTTTTTGTGAAAATATCCACTAAATGAGGGAATAATATGTGTGAGGGTACCCCAGGAGAGTTCCAAATGTGTGTGGGTAGAATATATATCCCACAGGTTTAAAATTGAAAAAAGTTGAAAAAATTTTTTTTTTTGTACTTAGTCATATTTCCGGCGTTTAGTAGACTTTCAGATAGGGGAAATGTCAGTGAGCGTTCCGATTTCAGTTCCAGAGCGATACGCCCAATGAGTCCTTGATATTTAGTAGTTTTCAGCCAATTTTCTGGATTTTTGAAAATTTCACTTTTTTGTGAAAATATCCACTAAATGAGGGAATAATATGTGTGAGGGTATCCCAGGAGAGTTCCAAATGTGTGTGGGTAGAATATATATCCCACGGGGTTAAAATTGAAAAAAGTTGAAAAATTTTTTTTTCTGGACTTAGTCATTTTTCCGACGTTTATCAGACTTTCAGATAGCGGAAAAGTCAGTGAGCGTTCCGATTTCAGTTCCAGAACGATTCGGCCAATGAGTCCATGATATTTAGTCGTTTTCAGCCAATTTACTGGATTTTTGAAAATTTCACTTTTTTTGTGAAAATATCCACTAAATGAGGGAATAATATGTGTGAGGGTACCCCAGGAGTGTTCCAAATGTGTGTGGATAGAATATATATCCCACGGGGGTAAAATTGAAAAAAGTTGAAAAGATTTTTTGGGGGGATTTAGTCATTTTTCTGGCATTTATCAGACTTTCAGATAGGGGAAATGTCAGTGAGCATTCCGTTTTCAGTTCCAGAGCGATGTGCCCAATGAGTCTTTGATATTTAGTCGTTTTCAGCCAATTTTCTGGATTTTTGAAAATTTCACTTTTTTGTGAAAATATCCACTAAATGAGGGAATAATATGTGTCAGGGTACCCCAGGAGAGTTCCAAATGTGTGTGGGTAGAATATATATCCTACGGGGGTAAAATTGAAAAAAGTTGAAAAAAATTTATTTTTTGACTTAGTCATTTTACCGCCGTTTATCAGACTTTCAGATAGGGGAAATGTTAGTGAGCGTTCCGATTTCAGTTCCAGAACGATTCGCCGGATGAGTCCTTGATAATTCGTCGTTTTCAGGCAATTTTCTGGATTTTTGAAAATTTCACTTTTTTGTGAAAATATCCACTAAATGAGGGAATAATATGTGTGAGGGTACCCCAGGAGAGTTCCAAATGTGTGTGGGTAGAATATATATCCCGCATGGTTGAAATTGAAAAAAGTTGAAAAAAAAATATTTTTGTACTTAGTCATATTTCCGGCTTTTATCAGACTTTCAGATAGGGGAAATGTCAGTGAGCATTCCGATTTCAGTTCCAGAGTGATTCGCCCAATGAGTCCTTGATATTTTGACGTTTTCAGCCAATTTTCTGGATTTTTGAAAAGTTCACTTTTTTGTGAAAATATCCACTAAATGAGGGAATAATGTGTGTGAGGTTACCCCAGGAGAGTTCCAAATGTGTGTGGGTAGAATATATATCCTACGGGGGTAAAATTGAAAAAAAGTTGAAAAAATTTTTTTTTTGACTTAGTCATTTTTCCGACGTTTATCAGACTTTCAGATAGCGGAAATGTCAGTGAGCGTTCCGATTTCAGTTCCAGAACGATTCGCCCAATGAGTCCTTGATATTTAGTCGTTTTCAGCCAATTTTCAGAATTTTTGAAAATTTCACTTTTTTGTGAAAATATCCACTAACTGAGGGAATAATATGTGTGAGGGTACCCCAGGAGAGTTCCAAATGTGTGTGGGTAGAATATATATCCCACAGGGGTAAAATTGAAAAAAGTTTAAAACATTATTTTTTTGGACTTAGTCATTTTTCCGGCGTTTATCAGACTTTCAGATAGCGGAAATGTCAGTGAGCGTTCCGATTTCATTTCCAGAGCGATTCGCCCAATGAGTCCTTGATATTTAGTCGTTTTCAGCCAGTTTTCTGGATTTTTGAAAATTTCACTTTTTTGTGAAAATGTCCACTAAATGAAGGAATAAAATGTGTGAGGGTACCCCAGGAGAGTTCCAAATGTGTGTGGGTAGAATATATATCCTACGGGGGTAAAATTGAAAAAAGTTAAAAAAAATTTTTTTTTTTACTTAGTCATTTTTCAGACGTTTATCAGACTTTCAGATAGCGGAAATGTCAGTGAGCGTTCCGATTTCAGTTCCAGAACGATTCGCCCAATGAGTCCTTGATATTTAGTCGTTTTCAGCCAATTTTCAGAATTTTTGAAAATTTCACTTTTTTGTGAAAATATCCACTAAATGAGGGAATAATATGTGTGAGGGTACCCCAGGAAAGTTCCAAATGTGTGTTGGTAGAATAAATATCCCACGGGGGTAAAATTGAAAAAAGTTGAAAATTTTTTTGGGGGGATTTAGTCATTTTTCCGGCGTTTATCAGACTTTCAGATAGGGGAAATGTCAGTGAGCGTTCCGATTTCAGTTCTAGAGCGATTCGCCCAATGAGTCCTTGATATTTAGTCGTTTTCAGCCAATTTTCTGGATTTTTGAAAAATTCACTTTTTTCTGAAAATATCCACTAAATGAGGGAACAATATGTGTGAGGGTACCCCAGGAGAATTCCAAATGTGTGTGGGTAGAATATATATCCCACTGGGGTAAAATTGAAAAAAGTTGAAAACTTTTTTTTCTTGGACTTAGTCATTTTTCCGGCGTTTATCAGACTTTCAGATAGGGGAAATGTCAGTGAGCGTTCCGATTTCAGTTTCAGAACGATTCGCCCAATGAGTCCTTGATATTTAGTCGTTTCCAGCCAATTTTCAGAATTTTTGAAAATTTCACTTTTTTGTGAAAATATCCACTAAATGAGGGAATAATATGTGTGAGGGTACCCCAGGAGAGTTCCAAATGTGTGTGGGTAGAATATATATCCCACATGGTTGAAATTGAAAAAAGTTGAAAAAAAAAATATTTTTGTACTTAGTCATATTTCCGGCTTT
The DNA here is from genome assembly GCF_046119375.1 of Phyllobates terribilis. Taxonomy (NCBI): domain Eukaryota; kingdom Metazoa; phylum Chordata; class Amphibia; order Anura; family Dendrobatidae; genus Phyllobates; species Phyllobates terribilis. The sequence goes on along the minus strand of NW_027362775.1, from coordinate 12,740,410 downwards.
TATCAGACTTTCAGATAGGGGAAATGTCAGTGAGCGGTCCGATTTCAGTTCCAGAGCGATTCGCCCAATGAGTCCTTGATATTTAGTCGTTTTCAGCCAATTTTCAGAATTTTTGAAAATTTCACTTTTTTGTGAAAATATCCACTAAATGAGGGAACAATATGTGTGAGGGTACCCCAGTAGAGTTCCAAATGTGTGTGGGTAGAATATATATCCCAAAGGGGTAAAATTGAAAAAAGTTGAAAACTTTTTTATCTTGGACTTAGTCATTTTTCCGGCGTTTATCAGACTTTCAGATATGGGAAATGTCAGTGAGTGTTCCCATTTCAGTTCCAGAGCGATTCGCCCAACGAATCCTTGATATTTAGTCGTTTTCAGCCAATTTCTGGATTTTTGAAAGTTTCACTTTTTTGTGAAAATATCCACTAAATTAGGGAATAATATGTGTGAGGGTATCCCAGGAGAGTTCCAAATGTGTGTGGGTAGAATATATATCCCACGGGGGTAAAATTGAATAAAGTTGAAAAAAATTTTTTTTTGACTTAGTCATTTTTCCGACGTTTATCAGACTTTCAGATAGGGGAAATGTCAGTGAGCGTTCCGATTTCAGTTCCAGAGCGATTCGCCCAATGAGTCCTTGATATTTAGTCGTTTTCAGCCAATTTTCTGGATTTTTGAAAATTTCACTTTTTTGTGAAAATATCCACTAAATGAGGGAATAATATGTGTGAGGGTATCTCAGGAGAGTTCCAAATGTGTGTGGGTAGAATATATATCCCACGGGGGTAAAATTGAAAAAAGTTGAGAAAATTTTTTTTTTGGACTTAGTCATTTTTCCGACGTTTATCAGACTTTCAGATAGCGGAAAAGTCATTGAGCATTCCCATTTCAGTTCCAGAACGATTCGGCCAATGAGTCCTTGATATTTAGTCGTTTTCAGGCAATTTTCTGGATTTTTGAAAATTTCACTTTTTTGTGAAAATATCCACTAAATGAGGGAATAATATGTGTGAGGGTACCCCAGGAGAGTTCCAAATGTGTGTGGGTAGAATATATATCCCACAGGTTTAAAATTGAAAAAAGTTTAAAAAAATTTTTTTTTTCTACTTAGTCATTTTTCCGGCGTTTATCAGACATTCAGATAGGGGAAATGTCAGTGAGCGTTCTGATTTCAGTTCCAGATCAATTCGCCGGATGAGTCCTTGATATTTCGTCGTTTTCAGGCAATTTTCTGAATTTTTGAAAATTTCACTTTTTTGTGAAAATATCCACTAAATGAGGGAATAATATGTGTGAGGGTACCCCAGGAGAGTTCCAAATGTGTGTGGGTAGAATATATATCCTACGGGGGTAAAATTGAAAAAAGTTGAAAAATTTTTTTTTTTTGTACTTAGTCATTTTTCCGGCGTTTATCAGACATTCAGATAGGGGAAATGTCAGTGAGCGTTCCGATTTCAGTTCCAGAGCGATTCGCCCAATGAGTCCTTGTTATTTAGTCGTTTTCAGCCAATTTTCAGAATTTTTGAAAATTTCACTTTTTTGTGAAAATATCCACTAAATGAGGGAATAATATGTGTGAGGGTACCCCAGGAGAGTTCCAAATGTGTGTGGGTAGAATATATATCCCACGGGGGTAAAATTGAAAAAAGTTGAAAAAATTATTTTTTTTGACTTAGTCATTTTTACAGCGTTTATCAGACTTTCAGATAGGGGAAATGTCAGGGAGCGTTCCAATCTCAGTTCTAGAGCGATTCACCCAATGAGTCCTTGATATTTAGTCGTTTTCAGCCAATTTTCAGAATTTTTGAAAATTTCACTTTTTTGTGAAAATATCCACTAAATGAGAGAATAATATGTGTGAGGGTACCCCAGGAGAGTTCCAAATGTGTGTGGGTAGAATATATATCCCACGGGGGTAAAATTAAAAAAAGTTGAAAATTTTTTGGGGGGGATTTAGTCATTTTTCCGGCGCTTATCAGACTTTCAGATAGGGGAAATGTCAGTGAGCGTACCGATTTCAGTTCCAGAGCGATTTGCCCAATGAGTCCTTGATATTTTGTCGTTTTCAGCCAATTTTCTGGATTTTTGAAAATTTCACTTTTTTGTGAAAATATCCACTAAATGAGGGAATAATACGTGTGAGGTTACCCCAGGAGAGTTCCAAATGTGTGTGGGTAGAATATATATCCCAAAGGGGTAAAATTGAAAAAAGTTGAAAACATTTTTTCTTGGACTTAGTCATTTTTCCGGCGTTTATCAGACTTTCAGATAGGGGAAATGTAAGTGAGCATTCTGATTTCAGTTCCAGAGCGATTCGCCCAATGAGTCCTTGATATTTAGTTGTTTTCAGCCAATTTTCTGGATTTTTGAAAATTTCACTGTTTTGTGAAAATATCCACTAAATGAGGGAATAATATGTGTGAGCGTACCAAGGAGAGTTCCAAATGTGTGTGGGTAGAATATATATCCCACATGGTTGAAATTGAAAAAAGTTGAAAAAAAAAAAATTTTTGTACTTAGTCATATTTCCGGCGTTTATCAGACTTTCAAATAGGGGAAATGTCAGTGAGCATTCCGATTTCAGTTCCAGAGCGATTCGCCCAATGAGTCCTTGATATTTTGTCGTTTTCAGGCAATTTTCTGGATTTTTGAAAATTTCACTTTTTTGTGAAAATATCCACTAAATGAGGGAATAATATGTGTGAGGGTACCCCAGGAGAGTTCCAAATGTGTGTGGGTAGAATATATATCCCACGGGGGTAAAATTGAAAAAAGTTGAATACTTTTTTTTCTTGGACTGTCATTTTTCCGGCGTTTTTCACACTTTCAGATAGGGGAAATGTCAGTGAGCGTTCCGATTTCAGTTCCAGAGCGATTCGCTCAATGAGTCCTTGATATTTAGTCGTTTTCAGCCAATTTTCTGGATTTTTGAAAATTTCACTTTTTTGTGAAAATATCCACTAAATGAGGGAATAATATGTGTGAGGGTACCAAGGAGAGTTCCAAATGTGTGTGGGTAGAATATATATCCCACATGGTTGAAATTGAAAAAAGTTGAAAAAAAAAATATTTTTGTACTTAGTCATATTTCCGGCGTTTATCAGACTTTCAGATAGGGGAAATGTCAGTGAGCATTCCGATTTCAGTTCCAGAGCGATTCGCCCAATGAGTCCTTGATATTTAGTCGTTTTCAGGCAATTTTCTGGATTTTTGAAAATTTCACTTTTTTTGTGAAAATATCCACTAAATGAGGGAACAATATGTGTGAGGGTACCCCAGGAGAGTTCCAAATGTGTATGGGTAGAATATATATCCCACGGGGGTAAAATTGAAAAAAGTTGAAAAAAATTTTTTTTTGGTCTTAGTCATTTTTCCGACGTTTATCAGACTTTCAGATAGCGGAAAAGTCAGTGAGCGTTCCGATTTCAGTTCCAGAGCGATTCGGCCAATGAGTCCTTGATATTTAGTCGTTTTCAGGCAATTTTCTGGATTTTGAAAATTTCACTTTTTTGTGAAAATATCCACTAAATGAGGGAATAATATGTGTGAGGGTATCCCAGGAGAGTTCCAAATGTGTGTGGGTAGAATATATATCCCACGGGGGTAAAATTGAAAAAAGTTGAAAAAATTTTTTTGGGGATTTAGTCATTTTTCCAGCGTTTATCAGACTTTCAGATAGGGGAAATGTCAGTGAGCGTTCCAATTTCAGTTCCAGAGCGATTCGCTCAATGTGTCCTTGATATTTAGTCGTTTTCAGCCAATTTTCAGAATTTTTGAAAATTTCACTTTTTTGTGAAAATATCCACTAAATGAGGGAATAATATGTGTGAGGGTACCCCAGAAGAGTTCCAAATGTGTGTGGGTAGAATATATATCCCACATGGTTGAAATTGAAAAAAGTTGAAAAAAAAAAAATTTTTGTACTTAGTCATATTTCCAGCTTTTATCAGACTTTCAGATAGGGCAAATGTCAGTGAGCATTCCGATTTCAGTTCCAGAGCGATTCGCCGGATGGGTCCTTGATATTTTGTCGTTTTCAGCCAATTTTCTGGATTTTTGAAAATTTCACTTTTTTTGTGAAAATATCCATTAAATGAGGGAATAATATGTGTGAGGTTACCCCAGGAGAGTTCCAAATGTGTGTGGGTAGAATATATATCCCACGGGGGTAAAATTGCAAAACGTTGAAAAAATTTTTTTTTTGGACTTAGTAATTTTTCCGACGTTTATCAGATTTTAAGATAGGAGAAATGTCAGTGAGCATTCCGATTTCAGTTCCAGAGCCATTCGCCCAATGAGTCCTTCCTATTTAGTCGCTTTCAGCCAAATTTCTGGATTTTTGAAAATGTCACTTTTTTGTGAAAATATCCACTAAATGAGGTGACAATATGTGTGAGGGTACCCCAGGAGAGTTCCAAATGTGTGTGGGTAGAATATATATCCCACGGGGGTAAAATTGAAAAAAGTTGAAAATTTTTTTTTTGGGATTTAGTCATTTTTCCGGCGTTTATCAGACTTTCAGATAGGGGAAATGTCAGTGAGTGTTCCGATTTCAGTTCCAGAGCGATTCGCCCAATGAGTCCTTGATATTTAGTCGTTTTCAGCCAATTTTCTGGATTTTTGAAAATTTCACTTTTTTGTGAAAATATCCACTAAATGAGGGAATAATATGTGTGAGGGTATCCCAGGAGAGTTCCAAATGTGTGTGGGTAGAATATATATCCCACGGGGGTAAAATTGAAAAAAGTTGAAAATTTTTTTGGGGGGATTTAGTCATTTTTCCGGCGTTTATCAGACTTTCAGATAATGGAAACGTCAGTGAGCGTTCCGATTTCAGTTCCAGAACGATTCGCTCAATGAGTCCTTGATATTTAGTCGTTTTCAGCCAATTTTCTGGATTTTTGAAAATTTCACTTTTTTGTGAAAATATCCACTAAATGAGGGAATAATATGTGTGAGGGTACCCCAAGAGAGTTCCAAATGTGTGTGGGTAGAATATATATCCCACATGGTTGAAATTGAAAAAAGTTGAAAAAAAAATAATTTTTGTACTTAGTCATATTTCCAGCTTTTATCAGACTTTCAGATAGGGGAAATGTCAGTGAGTGTTCCGATTTCAGTTCCAGAGCGATTCGCTCAATGAGTCCTTGATATTTAGTCGTTTTCAGCCAATTTTCTGAATTTTTGAAAATTTCACTTTTTTGTGAAAATATCCACTAAATGAGGGAATAATATGTGTGAGGGTACCAATGAGAGTTCCAAATGTGTGTGGGTAGATTATATATCCCACATGGTTGAAATTGAAAAAAGTTGAAAAAAAAAAAATTTTTTTACTTAGTCATATTTCCGGCGTTTATCAGACTTTCAGATAGTGGAAATGTCAGTGAGCGTTCCGATTTCAGTTCCAGATCGATTCGCCGGATGAGTCCTTGATATTTCGTCGTTTTCAGGCAATTTTCTGAATTTTTGAAAATTTCACTTTTTTGTGAAAATATCCACTAAATGAGGAAATAATATGTGTGAGGGTACCCCAGGAGAGTTCCAAATGTGTGTGGGTAGAATATATATCCCACGGGGGTAAAATTGAAAAACGTTGAAAAAATTTTTTTTTTGGACTTAGTCATTTTTCCGACGTTTATCAGATTTTAAGATAGGAGAAATGTCAGTGAGCATTCCGATTTCAGTTTCAGAGCGATTCGCCCAATGAGTCCTTACTATTTAGTCGCTTTCAGCCAAATTTCTGGATTTTTGAAAATTTCACTTTTTTGTGAAAATATCCACTAAATGAGGGAATAATATGTGAGAGTACCCCAGGAGAGTTCCAAATGTGTGTGGGTAGAATATATAACCCACAGGGTTAAAATTGAAAGAAGTTAAAAAAAAAAATTTTTGTACTTAGTCATTTTTCCGGCGTTTATCAGACTTTCAGATAGGGGAAATGTCAGTGAGCGTTCCGATTTCAGTTCCAGGACGATTCGGCCAATGAGTCCATGATATTTAGTCGTTTTCAGCCAATTTACTGGATTTTTGAAAATTTCACTTTTTTGTGAAAATATCCACTAAATGAGGGAATAATATGTGTGAGGGTACCCCAGGAGTGTTCCAAATGTGTGTGGATAGAATATATATCCCACGGGGGTAAAATTGAAAAAAGTTGAAAAAAAATTTTTTTTGGACTTAGTCAATTTTCCGACGTTTATCAGACTTTCAGATAGCGGAAAAGTCAGTGAGCATTCTGATTTCAGTTCCAGAACGATTCGGCCAATGAGTCCTTGATATTTAGTCGTTTTCAGGCAATTTTCTGGATTTTTGAAAATTTCACTTTTTTGTGAAAATATCCACTAAATGAGGGAATAATATGTGTGAGGGTACCCCAGGAGAGTTCCAAATGTGTGTGGGTAGAATATATATCCCACGGGGGTAAAATTGAAAAAAGTTGAAAACTTTTTTTTCTTGGACTTAGTCATTTTTCCGGCGTTTATCAGACTTTCAGATAGGGGAAATGTCAGTGAGCGTTCCAATTTCAGTTCCAGAGCGATTCGCTCAATGTGTCCTTGATATTTAGTCGTTTTCAGCCAATTTTCAGAATTTTTGAAAATTTCACTTTTTTGTGAAAATATCCACTAAATGAGGGAATAATATGTGTGAGGGTACCCCAGAAGAGTTCCAAATGTGTGTGGGTAGAATATATATCCCACATGGTTGAAATTGAAAAAAGTTGAAAAAAAAAAAATTTTTGTACTTAGTCATATTTCCAGCTTTTATCAGACTTTCAGATAGGGCAAATGTCAGTGAGCATTCCGATTTCAGTTCCAGAGCGATTCGCCGGATGGGTCCTTGATATTTTGTCGTTTTCAGCCAATTTTCTGGATTTTTGAAAATTTCACTTTTTTTGTGAAAATATCCATTAAATGAGGGAATAATATGTGTGAGGTTACCCCAGGAGAGTTCCAAATGTGTGTGGGTAGAATATATATCCCACGGGGGTAAAATTGAAAAACGTTGAAAAAATTTTTTTTTTGGACTTAGTAATTTTTCCGACGTTTATCAGATTTTAAGATAGGAGAAATGTCAGTGAGCATTCCGATTTCAGTTCCAGAGCCATTCGCCCAATGAGTCCTTCCTATTTAGTCGCTTTCAGCCAAATTTCTGGATTTTTGAAAATGTCACTTTTTTGTGAAAATATCCACTAAATGAGGTGACAATATGTGTGAGGGTACCCCAGGAGAGTTCCAAATGTGTGTGGGTAGAATATATATCCCACGGGGGTAAAATTGAAAAAAGTTGAAATTTTTTTTTTGGGGATTTAGTCATTTTTCCGGCGTTTATCAGACTTTCAGATAGGGGAAATGTCAGTGAGTGTTCCGATTTCAGTTCCAGAGCGATTCGCCCAATGAGTCCTTGATATTTAGTCGTTTTCAGCCAATTTTCTGGATTTTTGAAAATTTCACTTTTTTGTGAAAATATCCACTAAATGAGGGAATAATATGTGTGAGGGTATCCCAGGAGAGTTCCAAATGTGTGTCGGTAGAATATATATCCCACGGGGGTAAAATTGAAAAAAGTTGAAAATTTTTTTGGGGGGATTTAGTCATTTTTCCGGCGTTTATCAGACTTTCAGATAATGGAAACGTCAGTGAGCGTTCCGATTTCAGTTCCAGAACGATTCGCTCAATGAGTCCTTGATATTTAGTCGTTTTCAGCCAATTTTCTGGATTTTTGAAAATTTCACTTTTTTGTGAAAATATCCACTAAATGAGGGAATAATATGTGTGAGGGTTTCCCAGGAGAGTTCCAAATGTGTGTGGGTAGAATATATATCCCACAGGGTAAAATTGAAAAAAGTTGAAAAAAAATTTTTTTTGTACTTAGTAATTTTTCCGACGTTTATCAAACTTTCAGATAGCAGAAAAGTCAGTGAGCGTTCCGATTTCAGTTCCAGATCGATTCAGCCAATGAGTCCTTGATATTTAGTCGTTTTCATGCAATTTTCTGGATTTTTGAAAATTTCACTTTTTTGTGAAAATATCCACTAAATGAGGGAATAATATGTGTGAGGGTACCCCAAGAGAGTTCCAAATGTGTGTGGGTAGAATATATATCCCACATGGTTGAAATTGAAAAAAGTTGAAAAAAAAATAATTTTTGTACTTAGTCATATTTCCAGCTTTTATCAGACTTTCAGATAGGGGAAATGTCAGTGAGTGTTCCGATTTCAGTTCCAGAGCGATTCGCTCAATGAGTCCTTGATATTTAGTCGTTTTCAGCCAATTTTCTGAATTTTTGAAAATTTCACTTTTTTGTGAAAATATCCACTAAATGAGGGAATAATATGTGTGAGGGTACCAATGAGAGTTCCAAATGTGTGTGGGTAGATTATATATCCCACATGGTTGAAATTGAAAAAAGTTGAAAAAAAAAAAATTTTTTTACTTAGTCATATTTCCGGCGTTTATCAGACTTTCAGATAGTGGAAATGTCAGTGAGCGTTCCGATTTCAGTTCCAGATCGATTCGCCGGATGAGTCCTTGATATTTCGTCGTTTTCAGGCAATTTTCTGAATTTTTGAAAATTTCACTTTTTTGTGAAAATATCCACTAAATGAGGATATAATATGTGTGAGGGTACCCCTGGAGAGTTCCAAATGTGTGTGGGTAGAATATATATCCCACGGGGGTAAAATTGAAAAACGTTGAAAAAATTTTTTTTTTGGACTTAGTCATTTTTCCGACGTTTATCAGATTTTAAGATAGGAGAAATGTCAGTGAGCATTCCGATTTCAGTTTCAGAGCGATTCGCCCAATGAGTCCTTACTATTTAGTCGCTTTCAGCCAAATTTCTGGATTTTTGAAAATTTCACTTTTTTGTGAAAATATCCACTAAATGAGGGAATAATATGTGAGAGTACCCCAGGAGAGTTCCAAATGTGTGTGGGTAGAATATATAACCCACAGGGTTAAAATTGAAAGAAGTTAAAAAAAAAAATTTTTGTACTTAGTCATTTTTCCGGCGTTTATCAGACTTTCAGATAGGGGAAATGTCAGTGAGCGTTCCGATTTCAGTTCCAGGACGATTCGGCCAATGAGTCCATGATATTTAGTCGTTTTCAGCCAATTTACTGGATTTTTGAAAATTTCACTTTTTTGTGAAAATATCCACTAAATGAGGGAATAATATGTGTGAGGGTACCCCAGGAGTGTTCCAAATGTGTGTGGATAGAATATATATCCCACGGGGGTAAAATTGAAAAAAGTTGAAAAAAAATTTTTTTTGGACTTAGTCAATTTTCCGACGTTTATCAGACTTTCAGATAGCGGAAAAGTCAGTGAGCATTCTGATTTCAGTTCCAGAACGATTCGGCCAATGAGTCCTTGATATTTAGTCGTTTTCAGGCAATTTTCTGGATTTTTGAAAATGTCACTTTTTTGTGAAAATATCCACTAAATGAGGGAATAATATGTGTGAGGGTACCCCAGGAGAGTTCCAAATGTGTGTGGGTAGAATATATATCCCACGGGGGTAAAATTGAAAAAAGTTGAAAACTTTTTTTTCTTGGACTTAGTCATTTTTCCGGCGTTTATCAGACTTTCAGATAGGGAAAATGTCAGTGAGTGTTCCGATTTCAGTTCCAGAGCGATTCGCCCAATGAGTCCTTGATAGTTAGTCGTTTTCAGCCAATTTTCTGGATTTTTGAAAATTTCACTTTTTTGTGAAAATATCCACTAAATGAGGGAATAATATGTGTGAGGGTATCCCAGGAGAGCTCCAAATGTGTGTGGGTAGAATATATATCCCACGGGGGTAAAATTGAAAAAAGTTGAAAAATTTTTTTGGGGGATTTAGTCATTTTTCCGGCGTTTATCAGACTTTCAGATAGGGGAAATGTCAGTGAGCGTTCCGATTTCAGTTCCAGAGCGATTTGCCCAATGAGTCCTTGATATTTGAAAACCAGGGGAGGAGTCCTAAACCAGGGGAGGAGTCCTGAGGAGATAATTTGCATATTCCCACTGCATTTTGGGGTAAGTGAAGAGTCTCCGTGAGCTCAAAGAACACTGGATTTTGGCTGTTGGAGCTGAAAAGAGGACATCGGTAAACCAGGGGAGGAGTCCTGAGGAGATAATTTGCATATTCCCACTGCATTTTGGGGTAAGTGAAGAGTCTCCGTGAGCTCAAAGAACACTGGATTTTGGCTGTTGGAGCTGAAAAGAGGACATCGGTAAACCAGGGGAGGAGTCCTGAGGAGATAATTTGCATATTCCCACTGCATTTTGGGGTAAGTGAAGAGTCTCCGTGAGCTCAAAGAACACTGGATTTTGGCTGTTGGAGCTGAAAAGAGGACATCGGTAAACCAGGGGAGGAGTCCTGAGGAGATAATTTGCATATTCCCACTGCATTTTGGGGTAAGTGAAGAGTCTCCGTGAGCTCAAAGAACACTGGATTTTGGCTGTTGGAGCTGAAAAGAGGACATCGGTAAACCAGGGGAGGAGTTCTGAGGAGATAATTTGCATATTCCCACTGCATTTTGGGGTAAGTGAAGAGTCTCTGTGAGCTCAAAGAACACTGGATTTTGGCTGTTGGAGCTGAAAAGAGGACATCGGTAAACCGCGCGCCTACCGGCGCGCGCATTTTGAAGCTTTTTTTTGAAGCTTTTTTCACTGTTTTCAGAACATTAACAGTAAGAACATGGAGGAGTCCAGGAGCCATTTGGTGAGCTGCATATCCTGCTACATGTTCACAGACTTGCCAGTGGAAAAGCCAAACTTCACATGCCAGAAATGCAAGCTTGTGTCCCTGTTGGAGGAAAAGTTGCGAAATCTAGAAGAGAGGTTAACTACCTTGAAAATCATTAAGGAAGGTGAAGAGTTCTTAGACAGAGCAGAATTATCTCTTCATGATTCAGAAAGAGAAGAAATTCGAACTGCACCTGAGGAAACAAAGGAATGGAAGCATGTGACCCGGAGAAGCAGGAGGATAGAGAGGCAGTCAGCACCTATACTGCTCAGGAACCAGTACCAGGCTCTCTCGCAGGAGAACCATGAAGAAATACAGCAAGATAAGACTTTGCCAGCAATGAATAACCTTGTAAGCCCTCAGAATCCTCCTGGATGGAGAAAGAAGAATGTTGTGAAGAAAAAACGGAGAGTGGTGGTCATGGGGGATTCCCTGTTAAGAGGAACAGAGGCTGCTATCTGCAGACCAGACATAACCTCAAGAGAAATGTGCTGTCTTCCAGGAGCAAAAATTAAAGATGTGTCTGACAGGATATCAAGACTCTTCAGACCTACAGATCACTACCCATTCCTGCTAATACATGTGGGGACAAATGACACCGCAAGAAAGGACCTGGAAACCATCTGCAGTGACTTTGAAGACTTGGGCAAGAAAGTGAAAGAATTGGGAGCGCAGGTGGTCTTCTCATCCATCCTCCCAGTGGATGGCCATGGAACAATGAGGTGGAATAAGATTCTACAGGTGAACAACTGGCTACGTCGATGGTGCCGTCAACAAGGATTTGGATTTCTGGATCACGGAATGAATTACCTATACGATGGACTACTTGCTAGAGATGGGGTGCACCTTACGAAGACTGGAAAACATGTATTTGGAAATTGCCTTGCTGCACTCATCAGGAGAGCTTTAAACTAGAACAATGTGGGAAGGGAAGCAAAAGGCCAGAAAAAGCCATACAGCTGACAAATACTATTGAGATCTCTGCTACTGGAAGTGGAAAGGAAGAACAAAGACAAAACAATTTAAATAATAAAAATATGGGAGGAAGAGAAACCAATCACAAACTAAAATGTTTTTATACAAATGCACAAAGCATGGGCAACAAACAAGGAGAATTAGAACTACTAACGCAGGAAAAGAAATATGATGTCATTGGAATCACTGAAACTTGGTGGGACGATACACATGATTGGAATAAAAGGCTAAAAGGATACAACTTATTTGCAAGAAACAGACTTGATAAACGAGGAGGAGGTGTCGCATTGTATGTTAGAAAAGCGTATATCTGCACAGAGATTGAAGCTTCAGAGACTGGGAGTTCTGTGGAAACTGTTTGGGTAAGAATACAAGGAGAGAACAACGGAAAGGACACCATTGTAGGCATTTACTACAGGCCACCTGGGCAAGCTGAAGATATGGATGAACTCTTTATGTATCAAATGACCAAGTTCTCAAAAAAATATGACGTAGTGGTCATGGGAGATTTCAACTATCCAGACATTTGTTGGGAATCTCTCTCAAGTAAAACTAACAGGTCAAGCAAATTCTTATCCTCTCTTGCTGACAACTTTATCTTCCAAAAGGTAGGGGAGAAAACAAGGGGATCTGCTACTTTGGATCTAATCCTTATAAACAAGGAGGAAATGGTTGAGGAGGTAAAAGTGGCTGGGACCCTAGGAGGCAGCGATCATGCTATTATAGAATTTTGGATAACTAGAGGAGGAAGACATGTGAAGACTCAAACTTCAAGGTTAGATTTTAGAAAGGCAGATTTTAAGAGACTCAGAAAGAGAATAGGAGGGATCCAATGGCTGGATGTCCTTAAGGACAAAAATGTCCAGGAAGGATGGGAAATTTTTAAAAATGAGATTCTCAAAGCACAATCGTTAACAATCCCGAAAAGTAGGAAGAATGGGAAGCATTTAAGGAAACCAGGATGGATGAACACAGAACTTAAACACATGCTAAAAAGAAAGAAAGAAATGTTTATTAAATGGAAAGAGGGAGGCATATCTAAAGAAGATTATAATGCAGTCTGCAGATCCTGCAGGGCATGTATCAGGTTAGCTAAAGCTGACAATGAATTAAGGCTTGCAAGAGATGTCAAAAGCAATAAAAAAGGATTTTGGGGGTATGTCAAAAGTAAAAGAAAAGTCAAAGATGCTATAGGATTTTTACAGGCTGAAAATGGAGAAATTGTAAGAGAGGATGTTGAGAAGGCCAAACTTTTTAATTCCTATTTTGCATCTGTTTTCTCTCAGAAAGAAAATGTAACATCAACTGATCTTCACTGTCCTTTTAAAGGAATAGAAGAATCCAAGTTATCTGTAAACAGAAAGATTGTGAGGGAATATTTAGCTAACATAAATGAGTTCAAGTCTCCAGGTCCAGATGAATTACACCCCAGAGTACTGAAGGAGATCGTAGAAGAAATTTTAGAACCACTCTCCATAATCTTTGAAAATTCTTGGAGAACAGGAGAAGTCCCAGAAGACTGGAGAAGAGCAAATGTTGTTCCTATCTTCAAAAAGGGGAAGAAGGTGGACCCAGGGAACTATAGGCCGGTGAGTCTGACTTCTATACCAGGAAAGATCTTTGAAAAAATTATTAAACAACATGTATGTAAGTACCTGGATAAGAATGAAGTGATTAACCAGAGTCAGCATGGGTTTATAACTAACAAGTCATGTCAGACTAACTTAATTTCCTTCTATGACAGAATCACTGACTGGGTGGATCAGGGAAATGCTGTAGATATAGTATATCTTGACTTCAGCAAAGCATTTGACAAAGTATCTCACACCATCCTTATTGAAAAAATGACCAAGTATGCAATGGACCAGGCAACTGTTAGGTGGATTCATAACTGGCTTAGTGATCGGACTCAAAGGGTGATTGTAAATGGCTTCACATCCAGCTGGATGAATGTCTCAAGTGGGGTACCACAGGGCTCCGTCCTGGGACCTGTATTGTTCAACATCTTTATCAATGATTTAGATGAAGGAATTGAGGGTAAACTGATTAAATTTGCTGATGAAACAAAGCTAGGAGGGATAGCTAATACTAGAGAAGAGAGAGAGAGGATTCAAAAAGACCTAAATAAACTGGAGCAGTGGGCAGCAACCAACAGAATGGTTTTTAACAGGGAAAAATGCAAAGTACTACATCTGGGCAATAAAAATGAAAAAAGCATATACAGAATGGGAGAAATAGAGCTAAGCAACAGTACATGTGAAAAAGACTTAGGTATACTAATAGATCATAGACTGAACATGAGTCAACAGTGTGATGCAGCAGCAAAAAAGGCAAATACAATTCTGGGATGTATTAACAGAAGCATACAGTCTAGATCACGTGAAGTCATTATTGGTCTTTACTCCTCTTTGGTCAGACCTCATCTGGAATACTGTGTACAGTTTTGGGCACCACATTTTAAAAAAGACATAGACAAACTGGAGCAAGTTCAGAGAAGAGCGACCAGAATGGTGACTGGTCTGCAAACCATGTCCTATGAGGAACGGTTGCAGGATTTGGGAATGTTTAGCTTGCAAAAAAGAAGACTGAGAGGAGACTTAATAGCTGTCTACAAATATGTCAAGGGCTGTCACATTGTAGAAGGATCATCTTTATTCTCATTTGCACAAGGAAAGACTAGAAGCAATGGGATGAAACTAAATGGGAGGAGACACAGATTAGATATTAGAAAAAACTTTTTGACAGTTAGGGTGATTAATGAGTGGAACAGGCTGCCACGAGAGGTGGTGAGTTCCCCTTCAATGGACGTCTTCAAACAGAGGCTGGACAGACATCTGTCTGAGATGATTTAGTGAATCCTGCTTTGAGCAGGGGGTTGGACCAGATGACCCAGGAGGTCCCTTCCAACTCTACCATTCTATGATTCTATGATTCTATGATTCTATTTCGTAGTTTTCAGGCAATTTTCTGAATTTTTGAAAATTTCACTTTTTTGTGAAAATATCCACTAAATGAGGGAATAATACGTGTGAGGGTACCCCAGGAGAGTTCCAAATGTGTGTGGGTAGAATATATATCCCGCATGGTTGAAATTGAAAAAAGTTGAAAAAAAAAAAATTTTTGTACTTAGTCATATTTCCGGCTTTTATCAGACTTTCAGATAGGGGAAATATCAGTGAGCGTTCCGATTTCAGTTCCAGAGCGATTCGCTCAATGAGTCCTAGATATTTAGTCGTTTTCAGCCAATTTTCTGAATTTTTGAAAATTTCACTTTTTTGTGAAAATATCCACTAAATGAGGGAATAATATGTGTGAGGGTACCAAGGAGAGTTCCAAATGTGTGTGGGTAGAATATATATCCCACGGGGTAAAATTGAAAAAAGTTGAAAAAAAATTTTTTTTGGACTTTGTAATTTTTCCGGCGTTTATCAGACATTCAGATAGCGGAAATGTCAGTGAGCATTCCGATTTCAATACCAGGGCGACTCGCCCAATGAGTCCTTGATATTTAGTCGTTTTCAGCCAATTTCCAGAATTTTTGAAAATTTCACTTTTTTGGGAAAATATCCACTAAATGAGGGAATAATATGTGTGAGGGTACCCCAGGAGAGTTCCAAATGTGTGTGGGTAGAATATATATCCCACGGGGGTAAAATTGAAAAAAGTTGAAAAAAAATGTTTTTTTGTACTTAGTCATTTTTCCGCCGTTTATCAGACTTTCAGATAGGGGAAATGTCAGTGAGCGTTCCGATTTCAGTTCCAGAGTGATTCGCCCAATGAGTCCTTGATATTTAGTCGTTTTCAGGCAATTTTCTGGATTTTTGAAAATTTCACTTTTTTGTGAAAATATCCACTAAATGAGGGAATAATATGTGTGAGGGTACCCCAGGAGAGTTCCAAATGTGTGTAGGTAGAATATATATCCCACGGGGGTAAGATTGAAAAAAGTTGCAAAAATTTTTTTTTTGGATTTCGTCATTTTTCCGGCGTTTATCAGACTTTCAGTTAGGGGAAATGTCAGTGAGCGTTCCGATTTCAGTTCCAGAGTGATTCACCCAATGAGTCCTTGATATTTTGTCGTTTTCTGGCATTTTCAGAATTTTTGAAAATTTCACTTTTTTGTGAAAATATCCACTAAATGAGGGAATACTATATGTGAGGGTACCCCAGGAGAGTTCCAAATGTGTGTGGGTAGAATATATATCCCACGGGGGTAAAATTGAAAAAAGTTGAAAAGATTTTTTGAGGGGATTTAGTCATTTTTCCGGCGTTCATCAGTCTTTCAGATAGGGGAAATGTCAGTGAGCGTTCCGATTTCAGTTCCAGAGCGATTCGCCCAATGAGTCCTAGATATTTAGTCGTTTTCAGCCAATTTTCTGGATTTTTGAAAATTTCACTTTTAGGTGAAAATATCCACTAAATGAGGGAATAATATGTGTAAGGGTACCCCAGGAGAGTTCCAAATGTGTGTGGGTAGAATATAAAATATCCCACGGGGGTAAAATTGAAAAAAGTTGAAATATTTTTTTTTTTTGGATTTAGTCATTTTTCTGGCATTTATCAGACTTTCAGATAGGGGAAATGTCAGTGAGCGTTCCGATTTCAGTTCCAGAGTGATTCACCCAATGAGTCCTTGATATTTTGTCGTTTTCTGGCAATTTTCAGAATTTTTGAAAATTTCACTTTTTTGTGAAAATATCCACTAAATGAGGGAATACTATATGTGAGGGTACCCCAGGAGAGTTCCAAATGTGTGTGGGTAGAATATATATCCCACGGAGGTAAAATTGAAAATAGTTGAAAAAATTTTTTTTTTGGATTTCGTCAATTTTCCGGCGTTTATCAGACTTTCAGTTAGGGGAAATGTCAGTGAGCGTTCCGATTTCAGTTCCAGAGCATTTCGCCCAATGAGTCCTTGATATTTCGTCGTTTTCAGGCAATTTTCTGAATTTTTGAAAATTTCACTTATTTGTGAAAATATCCTCTAAATGAGGGAATAATATATGTGAGGGTACCACAGGAGAGTTCAAAATGTGAGTGGGTAGAATTTATATGCCACGGGGTAAAATTTAAAAAAGTTGAAAACATTTTTTTTTTGGACTTAGTCATTTTTCCGGCATTTATCAGACTTTCAGATAGGGGAAATGTCAGTGAGCCTTCCGATTTCAGTTCCAGAGCGATTCGCCCAATGAGTCCTTGATATTTAGTCGTTTTCAGCCAATTTTCTGGATTTTTGAAAATTTCACTTTTTTGTGAAAATATCCACTAAATGAGGGAATAATATGTGTGAGGGTACCACAGGAGAGTTCCAAATGTGTGTGGGTAGAATATATATCCCACGGGGTAAAATTGAAAAAAGTTTAAAAATTTATTTTTTGGATTTAGTCATTTTTCCGGCGTTTATCAGACTTTCAGATAGGGGAAATGTCAGTGAGCATTCCGATTTCAGTTCCAGAGCGATTCGCCGGATGGGTCATTGATATTTCGTCGTTATCAGGCGATTTTAAGAATTTTTGAAAATTTCACTTTTTTGTGAAAATATCCACTAAATGAGGGAATAATATGTGTGTGGGTACCCCAGGAGAGTTCCAAATGTGTGTGGGTAGAGTTTATATACCACGGGGGTAAAATTGAAAAAAGTTGAAAAAAATTTTTTTTTGGACTTAGTCATTTTTTCGGCATTTATCAGACTTTCAGATAGGGGAAATGTCAGTGAGCGTTCCGATTTCAGTTCCAGAGCGATTCGCTCAATGAGTCCTTGATATTTCGTCGTTTTCAGCCAATTTTCAGAATTTTTGAAAATTTCACTTATTTGTGAAAATATTCACTTAATGAGGGAATAATATGTGTGAGGGTACCCCAGGAGAGTTCCAAATGTGTGTGGGTAGAATATATATCCCACGGGGATAAAATTGAAAAAAGTTGAAACATTTTTTTTTTTTGGATTTAGTCATTTTTCCGGCGTTTATCCGACTTTCAGATAGGGGAAATGTCAGTGAGCGTTCCGATTTCAGTTCCAGTTCCCATGAGTCCTTGATATTTAGTCGTTTTGAGCCAATTTTCTGGATTTTTGAAAATTTCACTTTTTTGTGAAAATATCCACTAATCAGGGAATAATATGTGTGAGGGTACCCCAGGAGAGTTCCAAATGTGTGTGGGTAGAATATAAAATATCCCACGGGGGTAAAATTTAAAAAAGTTGAAAACATTTTTTTGTTGGACTTAGTCATTTTTCCGGCATTTATCAGACTTTCAGATAGGGGAAATGTCAGTGAGCGTTCCGATTTGAGTTCCAGAGCGATTCGCCCAATGAGTCCTTGATATTTAGTAGTTTTCAGCCAATTTTCTGGATTTTTGAAAATTTCACTTTTTTGTGAAAATATCCACTAATTGAGGGAATAATATGTGTGAGGGTACCACAGGAGAGTTCCAAATGTGTGTGGGTAGAATATATATCCCACGGGGTAAAATTGAAAAAAGTTTAAAAATTTATTTTTTGGATTTAGTCATTTTTCCGGCGTTTATCAGACTTTCAGATAGGGGAAATGTCAGTGAGCATTCCGATTTCAGTTCCAGAGCGATTCGCCGGATGGGTCATTGATATTTCGTCGTTATCAGGCGATTTTAAGAATTTTTGAAAATTTCACTTTTTTGTGAAAATATCCACTAAATGAGGGAATAATATGTGTGTGGGTACCCCAGGAGAGTTCCAAATGTGTGTGGGTAGAGTTTATATACCACGGGGGTAAAATTGAAAAAAGTTGAAAAAAATTTTTTTTTGGACTTAGTCATTTTTTCGGCATTTATCAGACTTTCAGATAGGGGAAATGTCAGTGAGCGTTCCGATTTCAGTTCCAGAGCGATTCGCTCAATGAGTCCTTGATATTTCGTCGTTTTCAGCCAATTTTCAGAATTTTTGAAAATTTCACTTATTTGTGAAAATATTCACTTAATGAGGGAATAATATGTGTGAGGGTACCCCAGGAGAGTTCCAAATGTGTGTGGGTAGAATATATATCCCACGGGGATAAAATTGAAAAAAGTTGAAACATTTTTTTTTTTTGGATTTAGTCATTTTTCCGGCGTTTATCCGACTTTCAGATAGGGGAAATGTCAGTGAGCGTTCCGATTTCAGTTCCAGTTCCCATGAGTCCTTGATATTTAGTCGTTTTGAGCCAATTTTCTGGATTTTTGAAAATTTCACTTTTTTGTGAAAATATCCACTAATCAGGGAATAATATGTGTGAGGGTACCCCAGGAGAGTTCCAAATGTGTGTGGGTAGAATATAAAATATCCCACGGGGGTAAAATTGAAAAAAGTTGAAATATTTTTTTTTTTTGGATTTAGTCATTTTTCTGGCATTTATCAGACTTTCAGATAGGGGAAATGTCAGTGAGCGTTCCGATTTCAGTTCCAGAGTGATTCACCCAATGAGTCCTTGATATTTTGTCGTTTTCTGGCAATTTTCAGAATTTTTGAAAATTTCACTTTTTTGTGAAAATATCCACTAAATGAGGGAATACTATATGTGAGGGTACCCCAGGAGAGTTCCAAATGTGTGTGGGTAGAATATATATCCCACGGGGGTAAAATTGAAAATAGTTGAAAAAAAATTTTTTTTGGACTTAGTCATTTTACCGCCGTTTATCAGACTTTCAGATAGGGGAAATGTCAGTGAGCATTCCGATTACAGTTCCAGAGCGATTCGCCCAATGAGTCCTTGATATTTCGTCGTTTTCAGGCAATTTTCAGAATTTTTGAAAATTTCACTTTTTTTGTGAAAATATCCACTAAATGAGGGATTAATATGTGTGAGGGTACCCCAGGAGAGTTCCAAATGTGTGTGGGTAGAATATATATCCCACGGGGGTAAAATTGAAAAAAGTTGAAAAGATTTTTTGAGGGGATTTAGTCATTTTTCCGGCGTTTATCAGTCTTTCAGATAGGGGAAATGTCAGTGAGCGTTCCGATTTCAGTTCCAGAGCGATTCGCCCAATGAGTCCTAGATATTTAGTCGTTTTCAGCCAATTTTCTGGATTTTTGAAAATTTCACTTTTAGGTGAAAATATCCACTAAATGAGGGAATAATATGTGTAAGGGTACCCTAGGAGAGTTCCAAATGTGTGTGGGTAGAATATAAAATATCCCACGGGGGTAAAATTGAAAAAAGTTGAAATATTTTTTTTTTTTGGATTTAGTCATTTTTCTGGCATTTATCAGACTTTCAGATAGGGGAAATGTCAGTGAGCGTTCCGATTTCAGTTCCAGAGTGATTCACCCAATGAGTCCTTGATATTTAGTCGTTTTGAGCCAATTTTCTGGATTTTTGAAAATTTCACTTTTTTGTGAAAATATCCACTAAATCAGGGAATAATATGTGTGAGGGTACCCCAGGAGAGTTCCAAATGTGTGTGGGTAGAATATATAATCCACGGGGATAAAATTGATAAAAGTTGAAACTTTTTTTTTTGGGATTTAGTCATTTTTCCGGCGTTTATCAGACTTTCAGATAGGGGAAATGTCAGTGAGCGTTCCGATTTCAGTTCCAGAGCGATTCGCCCAATGAGTCCTTGATATTTTGTCGTTTTCAGGCAATTTTCTGAATTTTTGAAAATTTCACTTATTTGTGAAAATATCCTCTAAATGAGGGAATAATATGTGTGAGGGTACCACAGGAGAGTTCAAAATGTGAGTGGGTAGAATTTATATCCCACGGGGGTAAAATTTAAAAAAGTTGAAAACGTTTTTTTTTTGGACTTAGTCATTTTTCCGGCATTTATCAGACTTTCAGATAGGGGAAATGTCAGTGAGCGTTCCGATTTCAGTTCCAGAGCGATTCGCCCAATGACTCCTTGATATTTAGTAGTTTTCAGCCAATTTTCTGGATTTTTGAAAATTTCACTTTTTTGTGAAAATATCCACTAAATGAGGGAATAATATGTGTGAGGGTACCACAGGAGAGTTCCAAATGTGTGTGGGTAGAATATATATCCCACGGGGTAAAATTGAAAAAAGTTTAAAAATTTTTTTTTGGGGATTTAGTCATTTTTCCGGCGTTTATCAGACTTTCAGATAGGGGAAATGTCATTGAGCGTTCCGATTTCAGTTCCAGAGCGATTCGCCGGATGGGTCATTGATATTTCATCGTTATCAGGCGATTTTCAGAATTTTTGAAAATTTCACTTTTTTGTGAAAATATCCACCAAATGAGGGAATAATATGTGTGTGGGTACCCCAGGAGAGTTCCAAATGTGTGTGGGTAGAATATATATCCCACGGGGGTAAAATTGAAAAAAGTTGAAAAAATTTTTTTTTTGGACTTAGTCACTTTTCCGGCGTTTATCAGACTTTCACATAGGGGAAATGTCAGTGAGCGTTCCGATTTCAGTTCCAGAGCGATTCGCCCAATGAGTCCTTGATATTTAGTCGTTTTCAGCCAATTTTCTGGATTTTTGAAAATTTCACTTTTTTGTGGAAATATCCACTAAATGAGGGAATAGTATGTGTGAGGGTACCCCAGGAGAGTTCCAAATGTGTGTGGGTAGAATATATATCCCACGGGGTAAAATTGAAAAAAGTTGAAAAATTTTTTTTTTGGGATTTAGTCATTTTTCCGGCGTTTATCAGACTTTCAGATAGGGGAAATGTCACTGAGCGTTCCGATTTCAGTTCCAGAGCAATTCGCCCAATGAGTCCTTGATATTTAGTCGTTTTCAGCCAATTTTCGGGATTTTTGAAAATTTCACTTTTTTGTGAAAATATCCACTAAATGAGGGAATAATATGTGTGAGGGTACCCCAGGACAGTTCCAAATGTGTGTGGGTAGAATATATATACAACGGGGTAAAATTGAAAAAAGTTGAAACATTCTTTTTTTTGGGATTCAGTCTTTTTTCCGGCGTTTATCAGACTTTCAGATAGGGGAAATGTCAGTGAGCGTTCCGATTTCAGTTCCAGAGCGATTCGCCCAATGAGTCCTTGATATTTCGTTATTTTCAGGCAATTTTCTGAATTTTTGAAAATTTCCCTTTTTTGTGAAAATATCCACTAAATGAGGGAATAATATGTGTGAGGGAACCCCAGGAGAGTTACAAATGTGTGTGGGTAGAATATATATCCCACGGGGTAAAATTGAAAAAAGTTGAAAAAATTTTTTTTTGGGATTTAGTCATTTTTCCGTTGTTTATCAGACTTTCAGATAGGGGAAATGTCAGTGAGCGTTCCGATTTCAGTTCCAGAGCGATTCGCCCAATGAGTCCTTGATATTTTGTCGTTTTCAGCCAATTTTCTGAATTTTTGAAAATTTCACTTATTTGTGAAAATATCCACTAAATGAGGGAATAATATGTGTGAGGGTACCCCAGGAGAGTTCCAAATGTGTGTGGGTAGATTATATATCCCACGGGGGTAAAATCGAAAAAAGTTTAAAAAAATTTTTTGGGGGATTTAGCCATTTTTCCAGCGTTTATCAGACTTTCAGATAGGGGAAATGTCAGTGAGCGTTCCGATTTCAGTTCCAGAGCGATTCGCCCAATGAGTCCTTGATATTTCGTCGTTTTCAGGCAATTTTCTGAATTTTTGAATATTTCACTTTTTTGTGAAAATATCTAGTAAATGAGGGAATAATATGTGTGAGGGTATCCCAGGAGAGTTCCAAATGTGTGTGGGTAGAATATATATACCACGGGGGTAAAATTGAAAAAAGTTGAAAAAATTTTTTTGGGGGATTTATTCATTTTTCCGGCGTTTATCAGACTTTCAGATAGGGGAAATATCAGTGAGCGTTCCGATTTTAGTTCCAGAGCGATTCGCCCAATGAGACCTGGATATTTCATTGTTTTCATCCAATTTTCTGAATTTTTGAAAATTTCACTTATTTTTGAAAATATCCACTAAATGAGGGAATAATATGTGTGAGGGTACCACAGGAGAATTCAAAATGTGTGTGGGTAGAATATATATCCCACGTGGGTAAAATTGAAAAAAGTTTAAAAAAAATTCTTTTTTGGACATAGTCATTTTTCCGGCGTTTATCAGACTTTCAGATAGGGGAAATGTCAGTGATCGTTCCGATTTCAGTTCCAGAGCGATTCGCCCAATGAGTCCTTGATATTTCGTCGTTTTCAGGCAATTTTCTGAATTTTTGAAAATTTCACTTTTTTGTGAAAATATCCACTAAATGAGGGAATAATATGTGTGAGGGTACCCCAGGAGAGTTCCAAATGTGTGTGGGTAGAATATATATCCCACGGGGGTAAAATTGAAAAAAGTTTAAAAAAATTTTTTGGGTGATTTAGCCATTTTTCCAGCGTTTATCACACTTTCAGATAGGGGAAATGTCAGTGAGCGTTCCGATTTCAGTTCCAGAGCGATTCGCCCAATGAGTCCTTGATATTTTGTCGTTTTCAGCCAATTTTCTGAATTTTTGAAAATTTCACTTATTTGTGAAAATATCCACTAAATGAGGGAATAATATGTGTGAGGGTACCACAGGAGAGTTCAAAATGTGTGTGGGCAGAATATATATCCCACGGGGGTAAAATTGAAAAAAGTTGAAAAAAAATTTTTTTGGACATACTCATTTTTCCGGCGTTTATCAGACTTTCAGATAGGGGAAATATTAGTGAGCGTTACGATTTCAGTTCCAGAGCGATTCGCCCAATGAGTCCTTGATGTTTTGTTATTTTCAGGCAATTTTCTGAATTTTTGAAAATTTCACATTTTTGTGAAAATATCCACTAAATGAGGGAATAATATGTGTGAGGGTACCCCAGGAGAGTTCCAAATGTGTGAGGGTAGAATATATATCCCACTGGGTAAAATTGAAAAAAGTTGAAAAAAATTTTTTGGTGGATTTAGTCATTTTTCTGGCGTTTATCAGACTTTCAGATAGGGGAAATGTCCGTGAGCGTTCCGATTTCAGTTCCAGAGCGATTCGCCGGATGGGTCCTTGACATTTCGTTGTTCTCAGGCGATTTTCAAAATTTTTGAAAATTTCACTTTTTTTGTGAAAATATCCACTAAATGAGGGAATAATATGTGTGAGGGTACCCCAGGAGAGTTCCAAATGTGTGTGGGTAGAATATATATCCCACGGGGGTAAAATTGAAAAAAGTTGAAAAATTTTTTTTTTTGGACTTAGTCATTTTTCCGACGTTTATCAGACTTTCACATAAGGGAAATGTCAGTGAGCATTCCGATTTCAGCTCCAGAGCGATTCGCCCAATGAGTCCTTGATATTTAGTCGTTTTCAGCCAATTTTCTGGATTTTTGAAAATTTCACTTTTTTGTGAAAATATCCACTAAATGAGTAAATAATATGTGTGAGGGTACCCCAGGAGAGTTCCAAATGTGTGTGGGTAGAATATATATCCCACGGGGGTAAAATTGAAAAAAGTTGAAACATTTTTTTTTTTTGGATTTAGTCAATTTTCCGGCGTTTATCAGACTTTCAGTTAGGGGAAATGTCAGTGAGCGTTCTGATTTCAGTTCCAGAGCGTTTCGCCCAATGAGTCCTTGATATTTCGTCGTTTTCAGGCAATTTTCTGGATTTTTGAAAATTTCACTTTTTTGTGAAAATATCCACTAAATGAGTGAATAATATGTGTGAGGGTACCCCAGGAGAGTTCCAAATGTGTGTGGGTAGAATATATATCCCACGTGGATAAAATTGAAAAAAGTTGAAACTTTTTTTTTTTTGGATTTAGTCATTTTTCCGGCGTTTATCAGACTTTCACATAGGGGAAATGTCAGAGAGCGTTCTGATTTCAGTTCCAGAGCGATTCGCCGGATGGGTCCTTGACATTTCGTCGTTATGCGATTTTCAGAATTTTTGAAAATTTCACTTTTTTGTGAAAATATCCACTAAATGAGGGAATAATATGTGTGAGGGTACCCCAGGAGAGTTCCAAATGAGTGTGGGTAGAATATATATCCCACGGGGGTAAAATTGAAAAAAGTTGAAAAATTTTTTTTTTTTGGATTTAGTCATTTTTCCGGCGTTTATCAGACTTTCACATAGGGGAAATGTCAGTGAGCATTCCGATTTCAGTT
Source organism: Phyllobates terribilis (assembly GCF_046119375.1). NCBI lineage: Eukaryota > Metazoa > Chordata > Amphibia > Anura > Dendrobatidae > Phyllobates > Phyllobates terribilis. The sequence continues at coordinate 12,715,650 of NW_027362775.1, read as the reverse complement.
CCAGAGCGATTCGCCCAATGAGTCCTTGATATTTAGTCGTTTTCAGCCAATTTTCTGGATTTTTGAAAACTTCACTTATTTGTGAAAATATCCACTAAATGAGTGAATAATATGTGTGAGGGTACCCCAGGAGAGTTCCAAATGTGTGTGGGTAGAATATATATCCCACGGGGATAAAATTGAAAAAAGTTGAAACATTTTTTTTTTTGGATTTAGTCATTTTTCCGGCGTTTATCAGACTTTCAGATAGGGGACATGTCAGTGAGCGTTCCGCTTTCAGTTCCAGAGCGATTCGCCCAATGAGTCCTTGATATTTCGTTATTTTCAGGCAATTTTCTGAATTTTTGAAAATTTCACTTTTTTGTGAAAATATCCACTAAATGAGGGAATAATATGTGTGAGGGTACCCCAGGAGAGTTCCAAATGTGTGTGGGTAGAATATATATCCCACGGGGATAAAATTGAAAAAAGTTGAAACATTTTTTTTTTGGGGATTTAGTCATTTTTCCGGCGTTTATCAGACTTTCAGATAGGGGAAATGTCAGTAAGCGTTCCGATTTCAGTTCCAGAGCGATTCGCCCAATGAGTCCTTGATATTTCGTTATTTTCAGCCAATTTTCTGAATTTTTGAAAATTTAACTTTTTGTGAAAATATCCACTAAATGAGGGAATAATATGTGTGAGGGTACCCCAGGAGAGTTCCAAATGTGTGTGGGTAGAATATATATCCCACGGGCATAAAATTGAAAAAAGTTGAAACTTTTTTTTTTTGGATTTAGTCATTTTTCCGGCGTTTATCAGACTTTCAGATAGGGGAAATGTCAGTGAGCGTTCCGATTTCAGTTCCAGAGCGATTCGCCCAATGACTCCTTGATATTTCGTTATTTTCAGGCAATTTTCTGAATTTTTGAAAATTTCACTTTTTTGTGAAAATATCCACTATATGTGTGAGGGTACCCCAGGAGAGTTCCAAATGTGTGTGGGTAGAATATATATCCCACGGGGTAAAATTCAAAAAAGTTGAAACATTTTTTTGGGGGGATTTAGTCTTTTTTCCGGCGTTTATCAGACTTTCAGATAGGGGAAATATTAGTGAGCGTTCCGATTTCAGTTCCAGAGCGATTCGCCCAATGAGTCCTTGATGTTTTGTTATTTTCAGGCAATTTTCTGAATTTTTGAAAATTTCACATTTTTGTGAAAATATCCACTAAATGAGGGAATAATATGTGTGAGGGTACCCCAGGAGAGTTCCAAATGTGTGTGGGTAGAATATATATCCCACGGGGTAAAATTGAAAAAAGTTGAAAAAAAATTTTTGGTGGATTTAGTCATTTTTCTGGCGTTTATCAGACTTTCAGATAGGGGAAATGTCCGTGAGCGTTCCGATTTCAGTTCCAGAGCGATTCGCCGGATGGGTCCTTGACATTTCGTCGTTCTGAGGCGATTTTCAGAATTTTTGAAAATTTCACTTTTTTGTGAAAATATCCACTAAATGAGGGAATAATATGTGTGAGGGTACCCCAGGAGAGTTCCAAATGTGTGTGGGTAGAATATATATCCCACGGGGGTAAAATTGAAAAAAGTTGAAAAATTTTTTTTTTTGGACTTAGTCATTTTTCCGGCGTTTATCAGACTTTCACATAAGGGAAATGTCAGTGAGCATTCCGATTTCAGTTCCAGAGCGATTCGCCCAATTAGTCCTTGATATTTAGTCGTTTTCAGCCAATTTTCTGGATTTTTGAAAATTTCACTTTTTTGTGAAAATATCCACTAAATGAGTAAATAATATGTGTGAGGGTACCCCAGGAGAGTTCCAAATGTGTGTGGGTAGAATATATATCCCACGGGGGTAAAATTGAAAAAAGTTGAAAAAATTTTTTTTTTAGAATACAGTCATTTTTTCGGCGTTTATCAAACTTTCAGATAGGGGAAATGTCAGTGAACGTTCCGATTTCAGTTCCAGAGCGATTCGCCCAATGAGTCCTTGACATTTCGTCGTTTTCAGCCAATTTTCAGAATTTTTGAAAATTTCACTAATTTGTGAAAATATCCACTAAATGAGGGAATAATATGTGTGAGGGTACCCCAGGAGAGTTCCAAATGTGTGTGGGTAGAATATATATCCCACGGGGATAAAATTGAAAAAAGTTGAAACATTTTTTTTTTTTTGGATTTAGTCATTTTTCCGGCGTTTATCAGACTTTCAGATAGGGGAAATGTCCGTGAGCGTTCCGATTTCAGTTCCAGAGCGCTTCGCCCAATGAGTCTTTGATATTTCGTCGTTTTCAGGCAATTTTCTGAATTTTTGAAAATTTCACTTTTTTGTGAAAATATCCACTAAATGAGGGAATAATATGTGTGAGGGTACCCCAGGAGAGTTCCAAATGAGTGTGGGTAGAATATATATCCCACGGGGGTAAAATTGAAAAAAGTTTAAAAAATTTTTTTTTTTGGACTTAGTCATTTTTCCGGCGTTTATCAGACTTTCACATAGGGGAAATGTCAGTGAGCATTCCGATTTCAGTTCCAGAGCGATTCGCCCAATGAGTCCTTGATATTTAGTCGTTTTCAGCCAATTTTCTGGATTTTTGAAAACTTCACTTATTTGTGAAAATATCCACTAAATGAGTGAATAATATGTGTGAGGGTACCCCAGGAGAGTTCCAAATGTGTGTGGGTAGAATATATATACCACGGGGGTAAAATTGAAAAAAGTTGAAAAAAAATTTTTTTTTGGACTTAAGTCATTTTTTCGGCGTTTATCAGGCTTTCAGATAGGGGAAATGTCAGTGAGCGTTCCGATTTCAGTTCCAGAGCGATTCGCCCAATGAGTCCTTGACATTTTGTCGTTTTCAGGCAATTTTCTGAATTTTTGAAAATTTCACTAATTTGTGAAAATATCCACTAAATGAGGGAATAATATGTGTGAGGGTACCCCAGGAGAGTTCCAAATGTGTGTGGGTAGAATATATATCCCACGGGGATAAAATTGAAAAAAGTTGAAACATTTTTTTTTTTGGATTTAGTCATTTTTCCGGCGTTTATCAGTCTTTCAGATAGGGGAAATGTCAGTGAGCGTTCCGATTTCTGTTCCAGAGCGATTCGCCCACTGAGTCCTTGATATTTAGTCGTTTTCAGCCAATTTTCTGGATTTTTGAAAACTTCACTTATTTGTGAAAATATCCACTAAATGAGTGAATAATATGTGTGAGAGTACCCTAGGAGAGTTCCAAATGTGTGTGGGTAGAATATATATACCACGGGGGTAAAATTGAAAAAAGTTGAAAAAAATTTTTTTTTGGACTTAAGTAATTTTTTCGGCGTTTATCAGACTTTCAGATAGGGGAAATGTCAGTGAGCGTTCCGATTTCAGTTCCAGAGCGATTCGCCCAATGAGTCCTTGATATTTTGTTATTTTCAGGCAATTTTCTGAATTTTTGAAAATTTCACATTTTTGTGAAAATATCCACTAAATGAGGGAATAATATGTGTGAGGGTACCCCAGGAGAGTTCCAAATGTGTGTGGGTAGAATATATATCCCACGGGGATAAAATTGAAAAAAGTTGAAACATATTTTTTTGGGGATTTAGTCATTTTTCCGGCGTTTATCAGACTTTCAGATAGGGGAAATGTCAGAGAGTGTTCCCATTTCAGTTCCAGAGCGATTCGTCCAATGAGTCCTTGATATTTCGTCGTTTTCAGGCAATTTTCAGAATTTTTGAAAATGTCACTTTTTTGTGAAAGTATCCACTAAATGAAGGAATAATATGTGTGAGGGTACCCCAGGAGAGTTCCAAATGTGTGTGGGTAGAATATATATCCCACAGGGATAAAATTGAAAAAAGTTGAAACATTTTTTTTTTGGATTTAGTCATTTTTCCGGCGTTTATCAGACTTTCAGATAGGGGAAATGTCAGTGAGCGTTCCGATTTCAGTTCCAGAGCGATTCGCCCAATGAGTCCTTGATATTTCGTTATTTTCAGCCAATTTTCTGAATTTTTGAAAATTTCACATTTTTGTGAAAATATCTACTAAATGAGGGAATAATATGTGTGAGGGTACCCCAGGAGAGTTCCAAATGTGTGTGGGTAGAATATACAGTACAGACCAAAAGTTTGGACACACCTTCTCATTTAAAGATTTTTCTGTATTTTCTTGACTATGAAAATTGTACATTCATGCTGAAGGCATCAAAACTATGAATTAACACATGTGGAATTATATACTTAACAAAAAAGTGTGAAACAACTGAAAATATGTCTTATATTCTAGGTTCTTCAAAGTAGCCACCTTTTGGTTTGATGACTGCTTTGCACACTCTTGGCATTCTGTTGATGAGCTTCAAGATGTAGTCACCGGAAATGGTCTTCCATCAATCTTGAAGGAGTTCCCAGAGATGCTTAGCATTTGTTGGCCCTTTTGCCTTCACTCTGCGGTCCTGCTCACCCAAAACCATCTCGATTGGGTTCAGGTCTGGTGATGGTGGAGGCCAGGTCATCTGGCGTAGCACCCCATCACTCTCCTTCTTGGTCAAATAGCCCTTACACAGCCTAGAGGTGTGTTTGGGGTCATTGTCCTGTTGAAAAATAAATGATGGTCCAACTAAACGCAAACCGGATGGAATAGCATGCCGCTGCAAGATGCTGTGGTAGCCATGCTGGTTCAGTATGCCTTCAATTTTGAATAAATCCCCAACAGTGTCACCAGCAAAGCACCCCCACACTATCACACCTCCTCCTCCATGCTTCACGGTGGTAACCAGGCATGTAGAGTTCATCCGTTCACCTTTTCTGCGTCGCACAAAGACGCGGTGGTTGGAACCAAAGATCTCAAATTTGGACTCATCAGACAAAAGCACAGATTTCCACTGGTCTAATGTCCATTCCTTGTGTTCTTTAGCCCAAACAAGTCTCTTCTGCTTGTTGCCTGTCCTTAGCAGTGGTTTCCTAGCAGCTATTTTACCATGAAGGCCTGCTGCACAAAGTCTCCTCTTAACAGTTGTTGTAGAGATGTGTCTGCTGCTAGAACTCTGTGTGGCATTGACCTGGTCTCTAATCTGAGCTGCTGTTAATCTGCGATTTCTGAGGCTGGTGACTTGGATAAACTTATCCTCAGAGGCAGAGGTGACTCTTGGTCTTCCTTTCCTGGGGAGGTCCTCATGTGAGCCAGTTTCTTTGTAGCGCTTGATGGTTTTTGCAACTGCACTTGGGGACACTTTCAAAGTTTGCCCAATTTTTCAGACTGACAGACCTTAATTTCTTAAAGTAATGATGGCCATTCGTTTTTCTTTACTTAGCTGCTTTTTTCTTGCCATAATACAAATTCTAACAGTCTATTCAGTAGGACTATCAGCTGTGTATCCACCTGACTTCTGCACAACACAACTGATGGTCCCAACCCCATTTATAAGGCAAGAAATCCCACTTATTAAGCCTGACAGGGCACACCTGTGAAGTGAAACCATTTCCGGTGACTACCTCTTGAAGCTCATCAAGAGAATGCCATGAGTGTGCAAAGCAGTCATCAAAGCTAAAGGTGGCTACTTTGAAGAACCTAGAATATAAGACATATTTTCAGTTGTTTCACACTTTTTTGTTAAATATATAATTCCACATGTGTTAATTCATAGTTTTGATGCCTTCAGTGTGAATGTACAATTTTCATAGACATGAAAATACAGAAAAATCTTTAAATGAGAAGGTGTGTCCAAACTTTTGGTCTGTACTGTATATCCCACGGGGATAAAATTGAAAAAAGTTGAAACATTTTTTTTTTTGGATTTAGTCATTTTTCCGGCGTTTATCAGACTTTCAGATAGGGGAAATGTCAGTGAGCATTCCGATTTCAGTTCCAGAGCGATTCGCCCAATGAGTCCTTGATATTTCGTTATTTTCAGCCAATTTTCTGAATTTTTGAAAATTTCACTTTTTTGTGAAAATATCTACTAAATGAGGGAATAATATGTGTGAGGGTACCCCAGGAGAGTTCCAAATGTGTGTGGGTAGAATATATATCCCACGGGGATAAAATTGAAAAAAGTTTAAACATTTTTTTTTTTGGATTTAGTCATTTTTCCGGCGTTTATCAGACTTTCAGATAGGGGAAATGTCAGTGAGCGTTCCGATTTCAGTTCCAGAGCGATTCGCCCAATGAGTCCTTGATATTTCGTTATTTTCAGCGAATTTTCTGAATTTTTGAAAATTTCACTTTTTTGTGAAAATATCTACCAAATGAGGGAATAATATGTGTGAGGGTACCCCAGGAGAGTTCCAAATGTGTGTGGGTAGAATATATATCCCACGGGGATAAAATTGAAAAAAGTTGAAACATTTTTTTTTTGGGATTTAGTCATTTTTCCGGTGTTTATCAGACTTTCAGATAGGGGAAATGTCAGTGAGCGTTCCGATTTCAGTTCCAGAGCGATTCGCCGGATGGGTCCTTGACATTCCGTCGTTCTCAGGTGATTTTCAGAGTTTTTGAAAATTTCACTTTTTTGTGAAAATATCCACTAAATGATGGAATAATATGTGTGAGGGTACCCCAGGAGAGTTCCAAATGTGTGTGGGTAGAATATATATCCCACGGGGGTAAAATTGATAAAAGTTGAAAAATTTTTTTTTTTGGACTTAGTCATTTCTCCGGCGTTTATCAGACTTTCACATAGGGGAAATGTCAGTGAGCTTTTCGATTTCAGTTCCAGAGCGATTCGCCCAATGAGTCCTTGATATTTAGTCGTTTTCAGCCAATTTTCTGGATTTTTGAAAATTTCACTTTTTTGTGAAAATATCCACTAAATGAGTGAATAATATATGTGAGGGTACCCCAGGAGATTTCCAAATGTGTGTGGGTAGAATATATATACCACGGGGGTAAAATTGAAAAAAGTTGAAAAAAATTTTTTTTTAGAATAAAGTCATTTTTTCGGCGTTTATCAGACTTTCAGATAGGGGAAATGTCAGTGAGCGTTCCGATTTCAGTTCCAGAGCGATTCGCCCAATGAGTCCTTGACATTTCGTCGTTTTCAGCCAATTTTCAGAATTTTTGAAAATTTCACTAATTTGTGAAAATATCCACTAAATGAGGGAATAATATGTGTGAGGGTACCCCAGGAGAGTTCCAAATGTGTGTGGGTAGAATATATATCCCACGGGGGTAAAATTGAAAAAAGTTGAAACATTTTTTTTTTGGATTTAGTCATTTTTCCGGCGTTTATCAGACTTTCAGATAGAGGAAATGTCAGTGAGCGTTCCGATTTCAGTTCCAGAGCGATTCGCCCAATGAGTCCTTGATATTTCGTTATTTTCAGCCAATTTTCTGAATTTTTGAAAATTTCACTTTTTTGTGAAAATATCTACTAAATGAGGGAATAATATGTGTGAGGGTACCCCAGGAGAGTTCCAAATGTGTGTGGGTAGAATATATATCCCACAGGGTAAAATTGAAAAAAGTTGAAAAATTTTTTGGGGGGGATTTAGTCATTTTTCCAGCGTTTATCAGCCTTTCAGATAGGGCAAATGTCAGTGAGCGTTCCGAATTCAGTTCCAGAGCGATTCGCCCAATGAGTCCTTGATATTTCGTCGTTTTCAGACAATTTTCTGGATTTTTGAAAATTTCACTTTTTTGTGAAAATATCCACTAAATGAGGGAATAATATGTGTGAGGGTACCCCAGGAGAGTTCCAAATGTGTGTGGGTAGAATCACGGGAGTAAAATTGAAACAAGTTGAAAAAATTTTTTTTTTGGACTTAAGTCATTTTTTCGCCGTTTATCAGACTTTCAGATAGGGGAAATGTCAGTGAGCGTTCCGATTTCAGTTCCAGAGCGATTCTCCCAATGATTCCTTGATATTTCGTCGTTTTCAGCCAATCTTCTGAATTTTTGAAAATTACACTTATTTGTGAAAATATCCACTAAATGAGGGAATAATATGTGTGAGGGTACCACAGGAGAATTCAAAATGTGTGTGGGTAGGTTATATATCCCACGAGGTTAAAATTGAAAAAAGTTAAAAAAAAATTTTTTTTTGTACTTAGTCATTTTTCCGGCTTTTATCAGAATTTCAGATAGGGGAAATGTCAGTGAGCGTTCCGATTTCAGTTCCAGAGCGATTCGCCGGATGGGTCCTTGATATTTCGTCGTTCTCAGGCAATTTTCAGAATTTTTGAAAATTTCACTTTTTAGTGAAAATATCCACTAAATGAGGGAATAATATGTGTGAGTGTATCCCCGGAGAGTTCCAAATGTGTGTGGGTAGAATATATATACCACGGGGGTAAAATTGAAAAAAGTTGAAAAAAATTTTTTTTGGACTTAAATCATTTTTTCGCCGTTTATCAGACTTTCAGTTAGGGGAAATGTCAGTGAGCGTTCCGATTTCAGTTCCAGAGCGATTCGCCCAATGAGTCGTTGATATTTCGTTATTTTCAGCCAATTTTCTGAATTTTTGAAAATTTCACTTTTTTGTGAAAATATCCACTAAATGAGGGAATAATATGTGTGAGGGTACCCCAGGAGAGTTCCAAATGTGTGTGTGTAGAATATATATCCCACGGGGTAAAATTGAAAAAAGTTGAAAAAATTTTTTTTGGGAATTTAGTCATTTTTCCGGCGTTTATCAGACTTTCAGTTAGGGATAATGTCAGTGAGCATTCCGATTTCAGTTCCAGAGCGATTGGCCTAATGAGTCCTTGATATTTAGTCGTTTTCCGCCAATTTTCTGGATTTTTGAAAATTTCACTTTTTTTTTTGAAAATATCCACTAAATGAGGGAATAATATGTGTGAGGGTAGCCCAGGAGAGTTCCAAATGTGTGTGGGTAGAATATATATGCCACGGGGGAAAAATTGAAAAAAGTTGCAAAAATTTTTGGGGGGGATTTAGTCATTTTTCCGGCGTTTATCAGACTTTCAGATAGGGGAAATGTCAGTGAGCGTTCCGATTTCAGTTCCAGAGCGATTCGCCCAATGAGTCCTTGATATTTAGTCATTTTCAGCCAATTTTCTGGATTTTTGAAAATTTCACTTTTTTGTGAAAATATCCACTAAATAAGGGAATAATATCTGTGAGGGTACCCCAGGAGAGTTCCAAATGTGTGTGGGTAGAATATATATCCCACGGGGGTAAAATTGAAAAAAGTTGAAAATTTTTTTTTTTGGACTTAGTCATTTTTCCGGCGTTTATCAGACTTTCAGATAGGGGAATTGTCAGTGAGCGTTCCGATTTCAGTTCCAGAGCGATTCGCCGGATGGGTCCTTGATATTTCGTCGTTCTCAGGCAATTTTCAGAATTTTTGAAAATTTCACTTTTTTGTGAAAATATCCACTAAATGATGGAATAATATGTGTGAGGGTACCCCAGGAAAGTTCCAAATGTGTGTGGGTAGAATATATATCCCACGGGGGTAAAATTGAAAAAAGTTGAAAAAAATTTTTTTTTGGACTTAGTCTTTTTCCGGCGTTTATCAGACTTTCACATAGCGGAAATGTCAGTGAGCATTCCGATTTCAGTTCCAGAGCGATTTGCCCAATGGGTCCTTGATATTTAGTCATTTTCAGCCAATTTTCTGGATTTTTGAAAATTTCACTTTTTTGTGAAAATATCCACTAAATGAGGGAATAATATGTGTGAGGGTATCCCCGGAGAGATCCAAATGTGTGTGGGTAGAATATATATACCACGGGGGTAAAATTGAAAAAAGTTAAAAAAAATTTTTTTTGGACTTAAGTCATTTTTTTGCCGTTTATCAGACTTTCAGATAGGGGAAATGTCAGTGAGCGTTCCGATTTCAGTTCCAGAGCGATTCGCCCAATGAGTCCATGATATTTCGTTATTTTCAGCCAATTTTCTGAATTTTTGAAAATTTCACTTTTTTGTGAAAATATCCACGAAATGAGGGAATAATATGTGTGAGGGTACCCCAGGAGAGTTCCAAATGTGTGTGTGTAGAATATATATCCCACGGGGGTAAAATTGAAAGAAGTTGAAATTTTTTTTTTCTGGATTTAGTAATTTTTCCGGCATTTATCAGACTTTCAGATAGGGGAAATGTCAGTGAGCGTTCCGATTTCAGTTCCAGAGCGATTCGCCCAATGAGTCCTTGATATTTAGTCGTTTTCAGCCAATTTTCTGGATTTTTGAAAATTTCACTTTTTTGTGAAAATATCCACTAAATGAGGGAATAATATGTGTGAGGGTACCCCAGGAGAGTTCCAAATGTGTGTGGGTAGAACATATAACCCACGGGGGTAAAATTGAAAAAAGTTGAATTAATTTTTTTTTGGGATTTAGTCATTTTTCCGGCGTTTATCATACTTTCAGATATGGGAAATGTCAGTGAGCGTTCCGGTTTCAGTTCCAGAGCGATTCGCCCAATGAGTCCTTGGTATTTAGTCGTTTTCAGCCAATTTTCAGAATTTGTGAAAATGTCACTTTTTTTGTGAAAATATCCAATAAATGAGGGAATAATATGTGTGAGGGTACCCCAGGAGAGTTCCAAATGTGTGTGGGTAAAATATATATCCCACGCGGGTAAAATTGAAAAAGTTGAAAATTTTTTTTTTTGGACTTAGTCATTTTTCCGGCGTTTATCAGACTTTCAGATAGGGGAAATGTCAGTGAGCCTTCCGATTTCAGTTCCAGAGCGATTCGCCCAATGAGTCCTTGGTATTTCGTCGTTTTCAGGCAATTTTCTGAATTTTTGAAAATTTCACTTTTTTGTGAAAATATCCACTAAATGAGGGAATAATATGTGTGAGGATACTCCAGGAGAGTTCCAAATGTGTGTGGGTAGAATATATATCCCAAGGGGGAAAAATTGAAAGAAGTTGAAATTTTTTTTTTTCTGGATTTAGTAATTTTTCCGGCATTTATCAGACTTTCAGATAGGGGAAATGTCAGTGAGCGTTCCGATTTCAGTACCAGAGCGATTCGCCCAATGAGTCCTTGATATTTAGTCGTTTTCAGCCAATTTTCTGGATTTTTGAAAATTTCACTTTTTTGTGAAAATATCCACTAAATGAGGGAATAATATGTGTGAGGGTACCCCAGGAGAGTTCCAAATGTGTGTGGGTAGAATATATATCCCACGGGGATAAAACTGAAAAAGTTGAAACATTTTTTTTTTCGATTTAGTCATTTTTCCGGCGTTTATCAGACTTTCAGATAGGGGAAATGTCAGTGAGTGTTCCGATTTCAGTTCAAGAGCAATTCGCCCAATGAGTCCTTGATATTTAGTCGTTTTCAGCCAATTTTTAGAATTTTTGAAAATTTCACTTTTTTGTGAAAATATCCACTAAATGAGGGAATAATATGTGTGAGGGTACCCCAGGAGCGTTCCAAATGTGTGTGGGTAGAATATATATCCCACAGGGTAAAATTGAAAAAAGTTGAAAAATTTTTTGGGGGGGATTTAGTCATTTTTCCAGCGTTTATCAGCCTTTCAGATAGGGCAAATGTCAGTGAGCGTTCCGATTTCAGTTCCAGAGCGATTCGCCCAATGAGTCCTTGATATTTCGTCGTTTTCAGACAATTTTCTGGATTTTTGAAAATTTCACTTTTTTGTGAAAATATCCACTAAATGAGGGAATAATATGTGTGAGGGTACCCCAGGAGAGTTCCAAATGTGTGTGGGTAGAATCACGGGAGTAAAATTGAAACAAGTTGAAAAAATTTTTTTTTTGGACTTAAGTCATTTTTTCGCCGTTTATCAGACTTTCAGATAGGGGAAATGTCAGTGAGCGTTCCGATTTCAGTTCCAGAGCGATTCTCCCAATGATTCCTTGATATTTCGTCGTTTTCAGCCAATCTTCTGAATTTTTGAAAATTACACTTATTTGTGAAAATATCCACTAAATGAGGGAATAATATGTGTGAGGGTACCACAGGAGAATTCAAAATGTGTGTGGGTAGGTTATATATCCCACGAGGTTAAAATTGAAAAAAGTTAAAAAAAAATTTTTTTTTGTACTTAGTCATTTTTCCGGCTTTTATCAGAATTTCAGATAGGGGAAATGTCAGTGAACGTTCCGATTTCAGTTCCAGAGCGATTCGCCGGATGGGTCCTTGATATTTCGTCGTTCTCAGGCAATTTTCAGAATTTTTGAAAATTTCACTTTTTAGTGAAAATATCCACTAAATGAGGGAATAATATGTGTGAGTGTATCCCCGGAGAGTTCCAAATGTGTGTGGGTAGAATATATATACCACGGGGGTAAAATTGAAAAAAGTTGAAAAAATTTTTTTTGGGAATTTAGTCATTTTTCCGGCGTTTATCAGACTTTCAGTTAGGGATAATGTCAGTGAGCATTCCGATTTCAGTTCCAGAGCGATTGGCCTAATGAGTCCTTGATATTTAGTCGTTTTCCGCCAATTTTCTGGATTTTTGAAAATTTCACTTTTTTTTTTGAAAATATCCACTAAATGAGGGAATAATATGTGTGAGGGTAGCCCAGGAGAGTTCCAAATGTGTGTGGGTAGAATATATATCCCACGGGGGAAAAATTGAAAAAAGTTGCAAAAATTTTTGGGGGGGATTTAGTCATTTTTCCGGCGTTTATCAGACTTTCAGATAGGGGAAATGTCAGTGAGCGTTCCGATTTCAGTTCCAGAGCGATTCGCCCAATGAGTCCTTGATATTTAGTCATTTTCAGCCAATTTTCTGGATTTTTGAAAATTTCACTTTTTTGTGAAAATATCCACTAAATAAGGGAATAATATCTGTGAGGGTACCCCAGGAGAGTTCCAAATGTGTGTGGGTAGAATATATATCCCACGGGGGTAAAATTGAAAAAAGTTGAAAATTTTTTTTTTTGGACTTAGTCATTTTTCCGGCGTTTATCAGACTTTCAGATAGGGGAATTGTCAGTGAGCGTTCCGATTTCAGTTCCAGAGCGATTCGCCGGATGGGTCCTTGATATTTCGTCGTTCTCAGGCAATTTTCAGAATTTTTGAAAATTTCACTTTTTTGTGAAAATATCCACTAAATGATGGAATAATATGTGTGAGGGTACCCCAGGAAAGTTCCAAATGTGTGTGGGTAGAATATATATCCCACGGGGGTAAAATTGAAAAAAGTTGAAAAAAATTTTTTTTTGGACTTAGTCTTTTTCCGGCGTTTATCAGACTTTCACATAGCGGAAATGTCAGTGAGCATTCCGATTTCAGTTCCAGAGCGATTTGCCCAATGGGTCCTTGATATTTAGTCATTTTCAGCCAATTTTCTGGATTTTTGAAAATTTCACTTTTTTGTGAAAATATCCACTAAATGAGGGAATAATATGTGTGAGGGTATCCCCGGAGAGATCCAAATGTGTGTGGGTAGAATATATATACCACGGGGGTAAAATTGAAAAAAGTTAAAAAAAATTTTTTTTGGACTTAAGTCATTTTTTTGCCGTTTATCAGACTTTCAGATAGGGGAAATGTCAGTGAGCGTTCCGATTTCAGTTCCAGAGCGATTCGCCCAATGAGTCCATGATATTTCGTTATTTTCAGCCAATTTTCTGAATTTTTGAAAATTTCACTTTTTTGTGAAAATATCCACGAAATGAGGGAATAATATGTGTGAGGGTACCCCAGGAGAGTTCCAAATGTGTGTGTGTAGAATATATATCCCACGGGGGTAAAATTGAAAGAAGTTGAAATTTTTTTTTTCTGGATTTAGTAATTTTTCCGGCATTTATCAGACTTTCAGATAGGGGAAATGTCAGTGAGCGTTCCGATTTCAGTTCCAGAGCGATTCGCCCAATGAGTCCTTGATATTTAGTCGTTTTCAGCCAATTTTCTGGATTTTTGAAAATTTCACTTTTTTGTGAAAATATCCACTAAATGAGGGAATAATATGTGTGAGGGTACCCCAGGAGAGTTCCAAATGTGTGTGGGTAGAATATATATCCCACGCGGGTAAAATTGAAAAAGTTGAAAATTTTTTTTTTTGGACTTAGTCATTTTTCCGGCGTTTATCAGACTTTCAGATAGGGGAAATGTCAGTGAGCCTTCCGATTTCAGTTCCAGAGCGATTCGCCCAATGAGTCCTTGGTATTTCGTCGTTTTCAGGCAATTTTCTGAATTTTTGAAAATTTCACTTTTTTGTGAAAATATCCACTAAATGAGGGAATAATATGTGTGAGGATACTCCAGGAGAGTTCCAAATGTGTGTGGGTAGAATATATATCCCACGGGGGAAAAATTGAAAGAAGTTGAAATTTTTTTTTTTCTGGATTTAGTAATTTTTCCGGCATTTATCAGACTTTCAGATAGGGGAAATGTCAGTGAGCATTCCGATTTCAGTACCAGAGCGATTCGCCCAATGAGTCCTTGATATTTAGTCGTTTTCAGCCAATTTTCTGGATTTTTGAAAATTTCACTTTTTTGTGAAAATATCCACTAAATGAGGGAATAATATGTGTGAGGGTACCCCAGGAGAGTTCCAAATGTGTGTGGGTAGAATATATATCCCACGGGGATAAAACTGAAAAAGTTGAAACATTTTTTTTTTCGATTTAGTCATTTTTCCGGCGTTTATCAGACTTTCAGATAGGGGAAATGTCAGTGAGTGTTCCGATTTCAGTTCAAGAGCAATTCGCCCAATGAGTCCTTGATATTTAGTCGTTTTCAGCCAATTTTTAGAATTTTTGAAAATTTCACTTTTTTGTGAAAATATCCACTAAATGAGGGAATAATATGTGTGAGGGTATCCCCGGAGAGATCCAAATGTGTGTGGGTAGAATATATATACCACGGGGGTAAAATTGAAAAAAGTTAAAAAAAATTTTTTTTGGACTTAAGTCATTTTTTTGCCGTTTATCAGACTTTCAGATAGGGGAAATGTCAGTGAGCGTTCCGATTTCAGTTCCAGAGTGATTCGCCCAATGAGTCCATGATATTTCGTTATTTTCAGCCAATTTTCTGAATTTTTGAAAATTTCACTTTTTTGTGAAAATATCCACGAAATGAGGGAATAATATGTGTGAGGGTACCCCAGGAGAGTTCCAAATGTGTGTGTGTAGAATATATATCCCACGGGGGTAAAATTGAAAGAAGTTGAAATTTTTTTTTTCTGGATTTAGTAATTTTTCCGGCATTTATCAGACTTTCAGATAGGGGAAATGTCAGTGAGCGTTCCGATTTCAGTTCCAGAGCGATTCGCCCAATGAGTCCTTGATATTTCGTCGTTTTCAGGCAATTTTCTGGATTTTTGAAAATTTCACTTTTTTTGTGAAAATATCCACTAAATGAGGGAATAATATGTGTGAGGGTACCCCAGGAGAGTTCCAAATGTGTGTGGGTAGAATATATATACCACGGGGGTAAAATTGAAAAAAGTTGAAAAAAATTTTTTTTTGGACTTAAGTCATTTTTTCGGCGTTTATCAGACTTTCATATAGGGGAAATGTCAGTGAGCGTTCCGATTTCAGTTCCAGAGCGATTCGCCCAATGAGTCCTTGGTATTTCGTCGTTTTCAGGCAATTTTCTGAATTTTTGAAAATTTCACTTTTTTGTGAAAATATCCACTAAATAAGGGAATAATATGTGTGAGGATACCCCAGGAGAGTTCCAAATGTGTGTGGGTAGAATATATATCCCACGGGGGTAAAATTGAAAGAAGTTGAAATTTTTTTTTTCTGGATTTAGTAATTTTTCCGGCATTTATCAGACTTTCAGATAGGGGAAATGTCAGTGAGTGTTCCGATTTCAGTTCCAGAGCGATTCGCCTAATGAGTCCTTGATATTTAGTCGTTTTCAGCCAATTTTCTGGATTTTTGAAAATTTCACTTTTTTGTGAAAATATCCACTAAATGAGGGAATAATATGTGTGAGGGTACCCCAGGAGAGTTCCAAATGTGTGTGGGTAGAATATATATACCACGGGGGTAAAATTGAAAAAAGTTGAAAATATTTTTTTTCATATAGGGGAATTGTCAGTGAGCGTTCCGATTTCAGTTCCAGAGCGATTCGCCCAATGAGTCCTTGATATTTAGTCGTTTTCAGACAATTTTCTGGATTTTTGAAAATTTCACTTTTTTGTGAAAATATCCACTAATTGAGGGAATAATATGTGTGAGGGTAACCCAGGAGAGTTCCAAATGTGTGTGGGTAGAATATATATCCCACGGGGTAAAATTGAAAAAAGTTGAAAACATTTTTTTGGGGGATTTAGTCATTTTTCCGGCATTTATCAGACTTTCAGATAGGGGAAATGTCAGTGAGCGTTCCGATTTCAGTTCCAGAGCGATTCGCCCAATGAGTCCTTCATATTTAGTCGTTTTCAGCCAATTTTCTAGATTTTTGAAAATTTCACTTTTTTGTGAAAATATCCACTAAATGAGGGAATAATATGTGTGAGGGTACCCCAGGAGAGTTCCAAATGTGTGTGGGTAGAACATATAACCCACGGGGGTAAAATTGAAAAAAGTTGAAATAATTTTTTTTTGGGATTTAGTCATTTTTCCGGCGTTTATCATACTTTCAGATATGGGAAATGTCAGTGAGTGTTCCGGTTTCAGTTCCAGAGCGATTCGCCCAATGAGTCCTTGGTATTTAGTCGTTTTCAGCCAATTTTCAGAATTTGTGAAAATGTCACTTTTTTTGTGAAAATATCCACTAAATGAGGGAATAATATGTGTGAGGGTACCCCAGGAGAGTTCCAAATGTGTGTGGGTAGAATATATATCCCATGCGGGTAAAATTGAAAAAGTTGAAAATTTTTTTTTTTGGACTTAGTCATTTTTCCGGCGTTTATCAAACTTTCAGATAGGGGAAATGTCAGTGAGCCTTCCGATTTCAGTTCCAGACCGATTTGCCCAATGAGTCCTTGGTATTTCGTCGTTTTCAGGCAATTTTCTGAATTTTTGAAAATTTCACTTTTTTGTGAAAATATCCACTAAATGAGGGAATAATATGTGTGAGGATACCCCAGGAGAGTTCCAAATGTGTGTGGGTAGAATATATATCCCACGGGGGTAAAATTGAAAGAAGTTGAAATTTTTTTTTTTCTGGATTTAGTAATTTTTCCGGCATTTATCAGACTTTCAGATAGGGGAAATGTTAGTGAGCGTTCCGATTTCAGTTCCAGAGCGATTCGCCCAATGAGTCCTTGATATTTAGTCGTTTTCAGCCAATTTTCTGGATTTTTGAAAATTTCACTTTTTTGTGAAAATATCCACTAAATGAGGGAATAATATGTGTGAGGGTACCCCAGGAGAGTTCCAAATGTGTGTGGGTAGAATATATATCCCACGGGGATAAAACTGAAAAAAGTTGAAACATTTTTTTTTTCGATTTAGTCATTTTTCCGGCGTTTATCAGACTTTCAGATAGGGGAAATGTCAGTGAGTGTTCCGATTTCAGTTCCAGAGCGATTCGCCCAATGAGTCCTTGATAGTTATTCGTTTTCAGCCAATTTTCAGAATTTTTGAAAATTTCACTTTTTTGTGAAAATATCCACTAAATGAGGGAATAATATGTGTGAGGGTACCCCAGGAGCATTCCAAATGTGTGTGGGTAGAATATATATCCCACGGGGGTAAAATTGAAAAAAGTTGAAAACATTTTTTTGGGGGGATTTAGTCATTTTTCTGGCGTTTATCAGACTTTCATATAGAGGAAATGTCAGTGAGCCTTCCGATTTCAGTTCCAGAGCGATTCGCCCAATGAGTCCTTGATATTTAGTCGTTTTCAGCCAATTTTCTGGTTTTTTTGAAAATTTCACTTTTTTGTGAAAATATCCACTAAATGAGGGAATAATATGTGTGAGGGTACCCCAGGAGAGTTCCAAATGTGTGTGGGTAGAATATATATACGACGGGGGTAAAATTGAAAAAAGTTGAAAAAAATTTTTTTTTGGACTTAAGTCATTTTTTTCGGCGTTTATCAGACTTTCATATAGAGGAAATGTCAGTGAGCGTTCCGATTTCAGTTCCAGAGCGATTCGCCCAATGAGTCCTTCGTATTTCGTCGTTTTCAGGCAATTTTCTGAATTTTTGAAAATTTCACTTTTTTGTGAAAATATCCACTAAATGAGGGAATAATATGTGTGAGGATACCCCAGGAGAGTTCCAAATGTGTGTGGGTAGAATATATATCCCACGGGGGTAAAATTGAAAGAAGTTGAAATTTTTTTTTTTCTGGATTTAGTAATTTTTCCGGCATTTATCAGACTTTCAGATAGGGGAAATGTCAGTGAGCGTTCCGGTTTCAGTTCCAGAGCGATTCGCCCAATGAGTCCTTGGTATTTAAACGTTTTCAGCCAATTTTCAGAATTTTTGAAAATGTCACTTTTTTGTGAAAATATCCACTAAATGAGGGAATAATGTGTGTGAGGGTACCCCAGGAGAGTTCCAAATGTGTGTGAGTAGAATATATATACCACGGGGGTAAAATTGAAAAAAGTTGAAAACAAAATTTTTTTTGCACTTAAGTCATTTTTCCGGCGTTTATCAGACTTTCAGATAGGGGAAATGTCAGTGAGCGTTCCGATTTCAGTTCCAGAGCGATTCGCCCAATGAGTCCTTGATATTTAGTCGTTTTCAGTCAATTTTCTGGATTTTTGAAAATTTCACTTTTTTGTGAAAATATCCAGTAAATGAGGGAATAATATGTATGAGGGTACCCCAGGAGAGTTCCAAATGTGTGTGGGTAGAATATATATACCATGGGGGTAAAATTGAAAAAAGTTGAAAAAAATTTTTTTTTGGACTTGTCATTTTTTCGGCGTTTATCAGACTTTCAGATAGGGGAAATGTCAGTGAGCGTTCCGATTTCAGTTCCATAGCGATTCGCCCAATGAGTCCTTGATATTTCGTCGTTTTCAGCCAATTTTCCGAATTTTTGAAAATTTCACTTATTTGTGAAAATATCCACTAAATGAGGGAATAATATGTGTGAGGGTACCCCAGGAGAGTTCCAAATGTGTGTGGGTAGATTATATATCCCACGGGGGTAAAATTGAAAAAAGTTGAAAACATTTTTTTTTGGATTTAGTTATTTTTTCGGCATTTATCAGACTTTCAGATAGGGGAAATGTCAGTGAGCGTTCTGATTTCAGTTCCAGAGCGATTCGCCCAATGAGTCCTTGATATTTAGTTGTTTTCAGCCAATTTTCTGGATTTTTGAAAATTTCACTTTTTTGTGCAAATATCCACTAAATGAGGGAATAATATGTGTGAGGGGATCCCAGGAGAGTTCCAAATGTGTGTGGGTAGAATATATATCCCACGGGGTAAAATTGAAAAAAGTTGAAAACATTTTTTTTTGGATTTAGTCATTTTTCCGGCATTTATCAGACTTTCAGATAAGGGAAATGTCAGTGAGCGTTCCGATTTCAGTTCCAGAGCGATTCGCCCAATGAGTCCTTGGTATTTAGTCGTTTTCAGCCAATTTTCAGAATTTTTGAAAATGTCACTTTTTTTGTGAAAATATCCACTAAATGAGGGAATAATATGTGTGAGGGTACCCCAGGAGAGTTCCAAATGTATGTGGGTGGAATATATATCCCACGGGGGTAAAATTGAAAAAAGTTGAAAATTTTTTTTTTTTTGGACTTAGTTATTTTTCCGGCGTTTATCAGACTTTCAGATAGGGGAATTGTCAGTGAGCGTTCCGATTTCAATTCCAGAGCGATTCGCCCAATGAGTCCTTGATATTTAGTCGTTTTCAGCCAATTTTCTGGATTTTTGAAAATTTCACTTTTTTGTGAAAATATCCACTAAATGAGGGAATAATATGTATGAGGGTACCCCAGGAGAGTTCCAAAAGTGTGTGGGTGGAATATATATACCACGGGGGTAAAATTGAAAAAAGTTGAAAAAAATTTTTTTTTGGACTTAAGTCATTTTTTCGGCATTTATCAGACTTTCAGATAGGGGAAATGTCAGTGAGTGTTCCGATTTCAGTTCCAGAGCGATTCGCCCAATGAGTCCTTGATATTTAGTCGTTTTCAGCCAATTTTCTGAATTTTTGAAAATTTCACTTATTTGTGAAAATATCCACTAAATGAGGGAATAATATGTGTGAGGGTACCCCAGGAGAGTTCCAAATGTGTGTGGGTAGAATATATATCCCACGGGGGTAAAATTGAAAAAAGTTGGAAACATTTTTTTTTTGGATTTAGTCATTTTTCCGGCGTTTATCAGACTTTCAGATAGTGGAAATGTCAGTGAGCGTTCCGATTTCAGTTCCAGAGCGATTTGCAAAATGAGTCCTTGATATTTCTTCGTTTTCAGCCAATTTTCAGAATTTTTGAAAATTTCACTTTTTTGTGAAAGTATCCAATAAATGAAGCAATAATATGTGTGAGGGTACCCCAGGAGAGTTCCAAATGTGTGTGGGTAGATTATATATCCCACGGGGGTAAAATTGAAAAAAGTTGAAAACATTTTTTTTTGGATTTAGTTATTTTTTCGGCATTTATCAGACTTTCAGATAGGGGAAATGTCAGTGAGCGTTCTGATTTCAGTTCCAGAGCGATTCGCCCAATGAGTCCTTGATATTTAGTTGTTTTCAGCCAATTTTCTGGATTTTTGAAAATTTCACTTTTTTGTGCAAATATCCACTAAATGAGGGAATAATATGTGTGAGGGGATCCCAGGAGAGTTCCAAATGTGTGTGGGTAGAATATATATCCCACGGGGTAAAATTGAAAAAAGTTGAAAACATTTTTTTTTGGATTTAGTCATTTTTCCGGCATTTATCAGACTTTCAGATAGGGGAAATGTCAGTGAGCGTTCCGATTTCAGTTCCAGAGCGATTCGCCCAATGAGTCCTTGGTATTTAGTCGTTTTCAGCCAATTTTCAGAATTTTTGAAAATGTCACTTTTTTGTGAAAATATCCACTAAATGAGGGAATAATATGTGTGAGGGTACCCCAGGAGAGTTCCAAATGTGTGTGGGTAGAATATATATCCCACGGGGGTAAAATTGAAAAAAGTTGAAAATTTTTTTTTTTGGACTTAGTCATTTTTCCGGCGTTTATCAGACTTTCAGATAGGGGAATTGACAGTGAGCGTTCCGATTTCAGTTCCAGAGCGATTCGCCCAATGAGTCTTTGGTATTTAGTCGTTTTCAGCCAATTTTCTGAATTTTTGAAAATTTCAATTTTTTGTGAAAATATCCACTAAATGAGGGAATAATATGTGTGAGGGTACCCCAGGAGAGTTCCAAATGTGTGTGGGTAGAATATATATCCCACGGGGGTAAAATTGAAAAAAGTTGAAAACATTTTTTTTTGGGATTTAGTCATTTTTCCGGCGTTTATCAGACTTTCAGATAGTGGAAATGTCAGTGAGCGTTCCGATTTCAGTTCCAGAGCGATTCGCCCAATGAGTCCTTGATATTTCGTCGTTTTCAGGCAATTTTCAGAATTTTTGAAAATTTCACTTTTTTGTGAACGTATCCACTAAATGAAGGAATAATATGTGTGAGGGTACCCCAGGAGAGTTCCAAATGTGTGTGGGTAGATTATATATCCCACGGGGTAAAATTGAAAAAAGTTGAAAACATTTTTTTTTTTTGATTTAGTCATTTTTCCGGCATTTATCAGACTTTCAGATAGGGGATATGTCAGTGAGCGTTCCGATTTCAGTACCAGAGCGAATCGCCCAATGAGTCCTTGATATTTAGTCGCTTTCAGACAATTTTCTGGATTTTTGAAAATTTTACTTTTTTGTGAAAATATCCACTAAATTAGGGAATAATATGTGTGAGGGTACCCCAGGAGAGTTCCAAATGTGTGTGAGTTGAATATATATACCACGGGGGTAAAATTGAAAAAAGTTGAAAAAAAATTTTTTTTGCACTTAAGTCATTTTTCCGGCGTTTATCAGACTTTCAGATAGGGGAAATGTCAGTGAGCGTTCCTATTTCAGTTCCAGAGCGATTCGCCCAATGAGTCCTTGATATTTAGTCGTTATCAGCCAATTTTCTGGATTTTTGAAAATTTCACTTTTTTGTGAAAATATCCACTAAACGAGGGAATAATATGTATTAGCATACCCCAGGAGAGTTCCAAATGTGTGTGGGTAGAATATATATCCCACGGGGGTAAAATTGAAAAAAGTTGAAAATTTTTTTTTTCTAGATTTAGTAATTTTTGCGGCATTTATCAGACTTTCAGATAGGGGAAATGTCAGTGAGCGTTCCGATTTCAGTTCCAGAGCGATTCGCCCAATGAGTCCTTGATATTTAATCGTTTTCAGCCAATTTTCAGAATTTTTGAAAATTTCAATTTTTTGTGAAAATATCCACTAAATGAGGGAATAATATGTGTGAGGGTACCCCAGGAGAGTTCCAAATGTGTGTGGGTAGAATATATATCCCACGGGGGTAAAATTGAAAAAAGTTAGAAATTTTTTTTTTTGGACTTAGTCATTTTTCAGACGTTTATCAGTCTTTCAGATACTGGAATTGTCAGTGAGCGTTCCGATTTCAGTTCCAGAGCGATTCGCCCAATGAGTCCTTGATATTTAGTCGTTTTCAGCCAATTTTCTGGATTTTTGAAAATTTCACTTTTTTGTGAAAATATCCACTAAATGAGGGAATAATATGTATGAGGGTACCCCAGGAGAGTTCCAAATGTGTGTGGGCAGAATATATATCCCACGGGGGTAAAATTGATTAAAGTTCAAAAATTTTTCTTGGGGGGATTTAGTCATTTTTCCGGCGTTTATCAGACTTTCAGATAGGGGAAATGTCAGTGAGTGTTCCGATTTCAGTTCCAGAGCGATTCGCCCAATGAGTCCTTGATATTTAGTCGTTTTCAGCCAATTTTCTCGATTTTTGAAAATTTCACTTTTTTGTGAAAATATCCACTAAATGAGGGAATAATATGTGTGAGGGTAACCCAGGAGAGTTCCAAATGTGTGTGGGTAGAATATATATCCCACGGGGTAAAATTGAAGAAAGTTGAAAATTTTTTTTTTTGGACTTAGTCATTTTTCCGGCATTTATCAGACTTTCAGATAGGGGATATGTCAGTGAGCGTTCCGATTTCAGTACCAGAGCGAATCGCCCAATGAGTCCTTGATATTTAGTCGCTTTCAGACAATTTTCTGGATTTTTGAAAATTTTACTTTTTTGTGAAAATATCCACTAAATTAGGGAATAATATGTGTGAGGGTACCCCAGGAGAGTTCCAAATGTGTGTGAGTTGAATATATATACCACGGGGGTAAAATTGAAAAAAGTTGAAAAAAAATTTTTTTTGCACTTAAGTCATTTTTCCGGTGTTTATCAGACTTTCAGATAGGGGAAATGTCAGTGAGCGTTCCTATTTCAGTTCCAGAGCGATTCGCCCAATGAGTCCTTGATATTTAGTCGTTATCAGCCAATTTTCTGGATTTTTGAAAATTTCACTTTTTTGTGAAAATATCCACTAAACGAGGGAATAATATGTATTAGCATACCCCAGGAGAGTTCCAAATGTGTGTGGGTAGAATATATATCCCACGGGGGTAAAATTGAAAAAAGTTGAAAATTTTTTTTTTCTAGATTTAGTAATTTTTGCGGCATTTATCAGACTTTCAGATAGGGGAAATGTCAGTGAGCGTTCCGATTTCAGTTCCAGAGCGATTCGCCCAATGAGTCCTTGATATTTAATCGTTTTCAGCCAATTTTCAGAATTTTTGAAAATTTCAATTTTTTGTGAAAATATCCACTAAATGAGGGAATAATATGTGTGAGGGTACCCCAGGAGAGTTCCAAATGTGTGTGGGTAGAATATATATCCCACGGGGGTAAAATTGAAAAAAGTTAGAAATTTTTTTTTTTGGACTTAGTCATTTTTCAGACGTTTATCAGTCTTTCAGATACTGGAATTGTCAGTGAGCGTTCCGATTTCAGTTCCAGAGCGATTCGCCCAATGAGTCCTTGATATTTAGTCGTTTTCAGCCAATTTTCTGGATTTTTGAAAATTTCACTTTTTTGTGAAAATATCCACTAAATGAGGGAATAATATGTATGAGGGTACCCCAGGAGAGTTCCAAATGTGTGTGGGCAGAATATATATCCCACGGGGGTAAAATTGATTAAAGTTCAAAAATTTTTCTTGGGGGGATTTAGTCATTTTTCCGGCGTTTATCAGACTTTCAGATAGGGGAAATGTCAGTGAGTGTTCCGATTTCAGTTCCAGAGCGATTCGCCCAATGAGTCCTTGATATTTAGTCGTTTTCAGCCAATTTTCTCGATTTTTGAAAATTTCACTTTTTTGTGAAAATATCCACTAAATGAGGGAATAATATGTGTGAGGGTAACCCAGGAGAGTTCCAAATGTGTGTGGGTAGAATATATATCCCACGGGGTAAAATTGAAGAAAGTTGAAAATTTTTCTTTTTGGACTTAGTCATTTTTCCGGCGTTTATCAGACTTTCAGATACTGGAATTGTCAGTGAGCGTTCCGATTTAAGTTCCAGAGCGATTCGCCGTATTCGCCTTGATATTTCGTCGTTTTCAGGCAATTTTCTGAATTTTTGAAAATTTCACTTTTTTGCGAAAATATCCACTAAATGAGGGAATAATATGAGTGAGGGTACTCCAGGAGAGTTCCAAATGTGTGTGGGTAGAATATATATCCCACGGGGTAAAATTGAAAAAAGTTGAAAACTTTTTTTTTTTGACTTAGTCATTTTTCCGGCGTTTATCAGACTTTCAGATAGGGGAATTGACAGTGAGCGTTCCGATTTCAGTTCCAGAGCGATTCGCCCAATGAGTCCTTGATATTTAGTCGTTTTCAGCCAATTTTCTGAATTTTTGAAAATTTCAATTTTTTGTGAAAATATCCACTAAATGAGGGAATAATATGTGTGAGGGTACCCCAGGAGAGTTCCAAATGTGTGTGGGTAGAATATATATCCCACGGGGGTAAAATTGAAAAAAGTTGAAAACATTTTTTTTTGGGATTTAGTCATTTTTCCGGCGTTTATCAGACTTTCAGATAGTGGAAATGTCAGTGAGCGTTCCGATTTCAGTTCCAGAGCGATTCGCCCAATGAGTCCTTGATATTTCGTCGTTTTCAGGCAATTTTCAGAATTTTTGAAAATTTCACTTTTTTGTGAAAATATCCACTAAATGAGGGAATAATATGTATGAGGGTACCCCAGGAGAGTTCCAAATGTGTGTGGGCAGAATATATATCCCACGGGGGTAAAATTGATTAAAGTTCAAAAATTTTTCTTGGGGGGATTTAGTCATTTTTCCGGCGTTTATCAGACTTTCAGATAGGGGAAATGTCAGTGAGTGTTCCGATTTCAGTTCCAGAGCGATTCGCCCAATGAGTCCTTGATATTTAGTCGTTTTCAGCCAATTTTCTCGATTTTTGAAAATTTCACTTTTTTGTGAAAATATCCACTAAATGAGGGAATAATATGTGTGAGGGTAACCCAGGAGAGTTCCAAATGTGTGTGGGTAGAATATATATCCCACGGGGTAAAATTGAAGAAAGTTGAAAATTTTTTTTTTTGGACTTAGTCATTTTTCCGGCATTTATCAGACTTTCAGATAGGGGATATGTCAGTGAGCGTTCCGATTTCAGTTCCAGAGCGATTCGCCCAATGAGTCTTTGGTATTTAGTCGTTTTCAGCCAATTTTCTGAATTTTTGAAAATTTCAATTTTTTGTGAAAATATCCACTAAATGAGGGAATAATATGTGTGAGGGTACCCCAGGAGAGTTCCAAATGTGTGTGGGTAGAATATATATCCCACGGGGGTAAAATTGAAAAAAGTTGAAAACATTTTTTTTTGGGATTTAGTCATTTTTCCGGCGTTTATCAGACTTTCAGATAGTGGAAATGTCAGTGAGCGTTCCGATTTCAGTTCCAGAGCGATTCGCCCAATGAGTCCTTGATATTTCGTCGTTTTCAGGCAATTTTCAGAATTTTTGAAAATTTCACTTTTTTGTGAACGTATCCACTAAATGAAGGAATAATATGTGTGAGGGTACCCCAGGAGAGTTCCAAATGTGTGTGGGTAGATTATATATCCCACGGGGTAAAATTGAAAAAAGTTGAAAACATTTTTTTTTTTTGATTTAGTCATTTTTCCGGCATTTATCAGACTTTCAGATAGGGGATATGTCAGTGAGCGTTCCGATTTCAGTACCAGAGCGAATCGCCCAATGAGTCCTTGATATTTAGTCGCTTTCAGACAATTTTCTGGATTTTTGAAAATTTTACTTTTTTGTGAAAATATCCACTAAATTAGGGAATAATATGTGTGAGGGTACCCCAGGAGAGTTCCAAATGTGTGTGAGTTGAATATATATACCACGGGGGTAAAATTGAAAAAAGTTGAAAAAAAATTTTTTTTGCACTTAAGTCATTTTTCCGGCGTTTATCAGACTTTCAGATAGGGGAAATGTCAGTGAGCGTTCCTATTTCAGTTCCAGAGCGATTCGCCCAATGAGTCCTTGATATTTAGTCGTTATCAGCCAATTTTCTGGATTTTTGAAAATTTCACTTTTTTGTGAAAATATCCACTAAACGAGGGAATAATATGTATTAGCATACCCCAGGAGAGTTCCAAATGTGTGTGGGTAGAATATATATCCCACGGGGGTAAAATTGAAAAAAGTTGAAAATTTTTTTTTTCTAGATTTAGTAATTTTTGCGGCATTTATCAGACTTTCAGATAGGGGAAATGTCAGTGAGCGTTCCGATTTCAGTTCCAGAGCGATTCGCCCAATGAGTCCTTGATATTTAATCGTTTTCAGCCAATTTTCAGAATTTTTGAAAATTTCAATTTTTTGTGAAAATATCCACTAAATGAGGGAATAATATGTGTGAGGGTACCCCAGGAGAGTTCCAAATGTGTGTGGGTAGAATATATATCCCACGGGGGTAAAATTGAAAAAAGTTAGAAATTTTTTTTTTTGGACTTAGTCATTTTTCAGACGTTTATCAGTCTTTCAGATACTGGAATTGTCAGTGAGCGTTCCGATTTCAGTTCCAGAGCGATTCGCCGTATTCGCCTTGATATTTCGTCGTTTTCAGGCAATTTTCTGAATTTTTGAAAATTTCACTTTTTTGCGAAAATATCCACTAAATGAGGGAATAATATGAGTGAGGGTACTCCAGGAGAGTTCCAAATGTGTGTGGGTAGAATATATATCCCACGGGGTAAAATTGAAAAAAGTTGAAAACTTTTTTTTTTTGACTTAGTCATTTTTCCGGCGTTTATCAGACTTTCAGATAGGGGAATTGACAGTGAGCGTTCCGATTTCAGTTCCAGAGCGATTCGCCCAATGAGTCCTTGATATTTAGTCGTTTTCAGCCAATTTTCTGAATTTTTGAAAATTTCAATTTTTTGTGAAAATATCCACTAAATGAGGGAATAATATGTGTGAGGGTACCCCAGGAGAGTTCCAAATGTGTGTGGGTAGAATATATATCCCACGGGGGTAAAATTGAAAAAAGTTGAAAACATTTTTTTTTGGGATTTAGTCATTTTTCCGGCGTTTATCAGACTTTCAGATAGTGGAAATGTCAGTGAGCGTTCCGATTTCAGTTCCAGAGCGATTCGCCCAATGAGTCCTTGATATTTCGTCGTTTTCAGGCAATTTTCAGAATTTTTGAAAATTTCACTTTTTTGTGAAAATATCCACTAAATGAGGGAATAATATGTATGAGGGTACCCCAGGAGAGTTCCAAATGTGTGTGGGCAGAATATATATCCCACGGGGGTAAAATTGATTAAAGTTCAAAAATTTTTCTTGGGGGGATTTAGTCATTTTTCCGGCGTTTATCAGACTTTCAGATAGGGGAAATGTCAGTGAGTGTTCCGATTTCAGTTCCAGAGCGATTCGCCCAATGAGTCCTTGATATTTAGTCGTTTTCAGCCAATTTTCTCGATTTTTGAAAATTTCACTTTTTTGTGAAAATATCCACTAAATGAGGGAATAATATGTGTGAGGGTAACCCAGGAGAGTTCCAAATGTGTGTGGGTAGAATATATATCCCACGGGGTAAAATTGAAGAAAGTTGAAAATTTTTTTTTTTGGACTTAGTCATTTTTCCGGCATTTATCAGACTTTCAGATAGGGGATATGTCAGTGAGCGTTCCGATTTCAGTACCAGAGCGAATCGCCCAATGAGTCCTTGATATTTAGTCGCTTTCAGACAATTTTCTGGATTTTTGAAAATTTTACTTTTTTGTGAAAATATCCACTAAATTAGGGAATAATATGTGTGAGGGTACCCCAGGAGAGTTCCAAATGTGTGTGAGTTGAATATATATACCACGGGGGTAAAATTGAAAAAAGTTGAAAAAAAATTTTTTTTGCACTTAAGTCATTTTTCCGGTGTTTATCAGACTTTCAGATAGGGGACATGTCAGTGAGCGTTCCTATTTCAGTTCCAGAGCGATTCGCCCAATGAGTCCTTGATATTTAGTCGTTATCAGCCAATTTTCTGGATTTTTGAAAATTTCACTTTTTTGTGAAAATATCCACTAAACGAGGGAATAATATGTATTAGCATACCCCAGGAGAGTTCCAAATGTGTGTGGGTAGAATATATATCCCACGGGGGTAAAATTGAAAAAAGTTGAAAATTTTTTTTTTCTAGATTTAGTAATTTTTGCGGCATTTATCAGACTTTCAGATAGGGGAAATGTCAGTGAGCGTTCCGATTTCAGTTCCAGAGCGATTCGCCCAATGAGTCCTTGATATTTAATCGTTTTCAGCCAATTTTCAGAATTTTTGAAAATTTCAATTTTTTGTGAAAATATCCACTAAATGAGGGAATAATATGTGTGAGGGTACCCCAGGAGAGTTCCAAATGTGTGTGGGTAGAATATATATCCCACGGGGGTAAAATTGAAAAAAGTTAGAAATTTTTTTTTTTGGACTTAGTCATTTTTCAGACGTTTATCAGTCTTTCAGATACTGGAATTGTCAGTGAGCGTTCCGATTTCAGTTCCAGAGCGATTCGCCCAATGAGTCCTTGATATTTAGTCGTTTTCAGCCAATTTTCTGGATTTTTGAAAATTTCACTTTTTTGTGAAAATATCCACTAAATGAGGGAATAATATGTATGAGGGTACCCCAGGAGAGTTCCAAATGTGTGTGGGCAGAATATATATCCCACGGGGGTAAAATTGATTAAAGTTCAAAAATTTTTCTTGGGGGGATTTAGTCATTTTTCCGGCGTTTATCAGACTTTCAGATAGGGGAAATGTCAGTGAGTGTTCCGATTTCAGTTCCAGAGCGATTCGCCCAATGAGTCCTTGATATTTAGTCGTTTTCAGCCAATTTTCTCGATTTTTGAAAATTTCACTTTTTTGTGAAAATATCCACTAAATGAGGGAATAATATGTGTGAGGGTAACCCAGGAGAGTTCCAAATGTGTGTGGGTAGAATATATATCCCACGGGGTAAAATTGAAGAAAGTTGAAAATTTTTCTTTTTGGACTTAGTCATTTTTCCGGCGTTTATCAGACTTTCAGATACTGGAATTGTCAGTGAGCGTTCCGATTTAAGTTCCAGAGCGATTCGCCGTATTCGCCTTGATATTTCGTCGTTTTCAGGCAATTTTCTGAATTTTTGAAAATTTCACTTTTTTGCGAAAATATCCACTAAATGAGGGAATAATATGAGTGAGGGTACTCCAGGAGAGTTCCAAATGTGTGTGGGTAGAATATATATCCCACGGGGTAAAATTGAAAAAAGTTGAAAACTTTTTTTTTTTGACTTAGTCATTTTTCCGGCGTTTATCAGACTTTCAGATAGCGGAAATGTCAGTGAGCGTTCTGATTTCAGTTCCAGAGCGATTCGCCCAATGAGTCCTTGATATTTAGTCGTTTTGAGCCAATTTTCAGAATTTTTGAAAATTTCACTTTTTTGTGAAAATATCCACTAAATGAGGTAATAATATGTGTGAGGGTACCCCAGGAGAGTTCCAAATGTGTGTGGGTAGAATATATATCCCACGGGGGTAAAATTGAAAAAAGTTGAAAAAATTTTTTTTTTGGACTTAGTCATTTTTCCGGCGTTTATCAGACTTTCAGATAGCGGAAATGTCAGTGAGCGTTCCGATTTCAGTTCCAGAGCGCTTCGCCCAATGAGTCCTTGATATTTCGTCGTTTTCAGGCAATTTTCTGAATTTTTGAAAATTTCACTTTTTTTGTGAAAATATCCACTAAATGAGGGAATAATATGTGTGAGGGTACCCCAGGAGAGTTCCAAATGTGTGTGGGTAGATTATATATCCCACGGGGGTAAAATTTAAAAAAGTTGAAAAATTTTTTTGGAGGGATTTAGGCATTTTTCCGGCATTTATCAGACTTTCAGATAGGGGAAATGTCAGTGAGTGTTCCGATTTCAGTACCAGAGCGATTCGCCCAATGAGTCCTTGATATTTAGTCGTTTTCAGCCAATTTTCTGAATTTTTGAAAATTTCACTTTTTTGTGAAAATATCCACTAAATGAGGGAATAATATGTGTGAGGGTACCCCAGGAGAGTTCCAAATGTGTGTGGTTAGAATATATATCCCACGGGGGTAAAATTGAAAAAAGTTGAAAATTTTTTTTTTCTGGATTTAGTAATTTTTCCGGCATTTATCAGACTTTCAGATAGGTGAAATGTCAGTGAGCGTTCCGATTTCAGTACCAGAGCGATTCGCCCAATGAGTCCTTGATATTTAGTCGTTTTCAGCCAATTTTCTGGATTTTTGAAAATTTTACTTTTTTGTGAAAATATCCACTAAATGAGGGAATAATATGTGTGAGAGTACCCCAGGAGAGTTCCAAATGTGTGTGGGTAGATTATATATCCCACGGGGGTAAAATTGAAAAAAGTTGAAAATTTTTTGGGGGGGGATTTAGTCATTTTTCCGGCATTTATCAGACTTTCAGATAGGGGAAATGTCAGTGAGTGTTCCGATTTCAGTACCAGAGCGATTCGCCCAATGAGTCCTTGATATTTAGTCGTTTTCAGCCAATTTTCTGGATTTTTGAAAATTTAACTTTTTTGTGAAAATATCCACTAAATGAGGGAATAATATGTGTGAGGGTACCCCAGGAGAGTTCCAAATGTGTGTGGGTAGAATATATATCCCACGGGGGTAAAATTGAAAAAAGTTGAAAAAATTTTTTTTTTGGATTTAGTCATTTTTCCGGCATTTATCAGACTTTCAGATAGGGGAAATGTAAGGGAGCATTCCGATTTCAGTTCCAGAGCGATTCGCCCAATGAGTCCTTGATATTTCGTAGTTTTCAGGCAATTTTCAGAATTTTTGAAAATTTCACTTTTTTGTGAAAATATCCACTAAATGAGGGAATAATATGTGTGAGGGTACCCCAGGAGAGTTCCAAATGTGTGTGGGTAGAATATATATCCCACGGGGGTAAAATTGAAAAAAGTTGAAAATTTTTTTTTTGGGATTTAGTCATTTTTCCGGCATTTATCAGACTTTCAGATAGCGGAAATGTCAGTGAGCGTTCCGATTTCAGTACCAGAGCGATTCGCCCAATGAGTCCTTGATATTTAGTCGTTTTCAGCCAATTTTCTGGATTTTTGAAAATTTTACTTTTTTGTGAAAATATCCAATAATGAGGGAATAATATGTGTGAGGGTACCCCAGGAGGGTTCCAAATGTGCGTGGGTAGAATATATATCCCACAGGGTTAAAATTGAAAAAAGTTGAAAAAAATTTTTTTTTAGTACTTAGTCATTTTTCCTGCGTTTATCAGACTTTCAGATAGGGGAAATGTCAGTGAGCGTTCCGATTTCAGTTCCTGAGCTATTCGCCCAATGAGTCCTTGATATTTCGTCGTTTTCAGGCAATTTTCAGAATTTTTTAAAATTTCACTTTTTTGTGAAAATATCCACTAAATGAGGGAATAATATGTGTGAGGGTACCCCAGGAGAGTTCCAAATGTGTGTGGGTAGAATATATATCCCACGGGGGAAAAATTGAAAAAAGTTGAAAAATTTTTTTGGGGGATTTAGTCATTTTTCCGGCATTTATCAGACTTTCAGATAGCGGAAATGTCAGTGAGCGTTCCGATTTCAGTACCAGAGCGATTCGCCCAATGAGTCCTTGATATTTAGTCGTTTTCAGCCAATTTTCTGGATTTTTGAAAATTTTACTTTTTTGTGAAAATATCCAATAATGAGGGAATAATATGTGTGAGGGTACCCCAGGAGGGTTCCAAATGTGCGTGGGTAGAATATATATCCCACAGGGTTAAAATTGAAAAAAGTTGAAAAGAATTTTTTTTTAGTACTTAGTCATTTTTCCTGCGTTTATCAGACTTTCAGATAGGGGAAATGTCAGTGAGCGTTCCGATTTCAGTTCCTGAGCTATTCGCCCAATGAGTCCTTGATATTTCGTCGTTTTCAGGCAATTTTCAGAATTTTTTAAAATTTCACTTTTTTGTGAAAATATCCACTAAATGAGGGAATAATATTTTTGAGGGTACCCCAGGAGAGTTCCAAATGTGTGTGGGTAGAATATATATCCCACGGGGGAAAAATTGAAAAAAGTTGAAAATTTTTTTTGGGGGATTTAGTCATTTTTCCGGCATTTATCAGACTTTCAGATAGCGGAAATGTCAGTGAGCGTTCCGATTTCAGTACCAGAGCGATTCGCCCAATGAGTCCTTGATATTTAGTCGTTTTCAGCCAATTTTCTGGATTTTTGAAAATTTTACTTTTTTGTGAAAATATCCAATAATGAGGGAATAATATGTGTGAGGGTACCCCAGGAGGGTTCCAAATGTGCGTGGGTAGAATATATATCCCACAGGGTTAAAATTGAAAAAAGTTGAAAAAAATTTTTTTTTAGTACGTAGTCATTTTTCCTGCGTTTATCAGACTTTCAGATAGGGGAAATGTCAGTGAGCGTTCCGATTTCAGTTCCTGAGCGATTCGCCCAATGAGTCCTTGATATTTAGTCGTTTTCAGCCAATTTTCAGAATTTTTGAAAATGTCACTTTTTTGTGAAAATATCCACTAAATGAGGGAATAATATGTGTGAGGGTACTCCAGGAGCGTTCCAAATGTGTGTGGGTAGAATATATATCCCACGGAGTAAAATTGAAAAAAGTTGAAAACATTTTTTTTTTTACTTAGTCATTTTTCCGGCGTTTATCAGACTTTCAGATAGCGGAAATGTCAGTGAGTGTTCTGATTTCAGTTCCAGAGCGATTCGCCCAATGAGTCCTTGATATTTAGTCATTTTGAGCCAATTTTCTGAATTTTTGAAAATTTCACTTTTTTGTGAAAATATCCACTAAATGAGGGAATAATATGTGTGAGGGTACCCCAGGAGAGTTCCAAATGTGTGTGGGTAGAATATATATCCCACAGGGTTAAAATTGAAAAAAGTTGAAAAAATTTTTTTTTTAGTACTTAGTCATTTTTCCAGCGTTTATCAGACTTTCAGATAGGGGAAATGTCAGTGAGCGTTCCGATTTCAGTTCCTGAGCTATTCGCCCAATGAGTCCTTGATATTTCGTCGTTTTCAGGCAATTTTCAGAATTTTTGAAAATTTCACTTTTTTGTGAAAATATCCACTAAATGAGGGAATAATATGTGTGAGGGTACCCCAGGAGAGTTCCAAATGTGTGTGGGTAGAATATATATCCCACGGGGGTAAAATTGAAAAAAGTTGAAAAATTTTTTGGGGGGATTTAGTCATTTTTCCGGCATTTATCAGACTTTCAGATAGCGGAAATGTCAGTGAGCGTTCCGATTTCAGTACCAGAGCGATTTGCCCAATGAGTCCTTGATATTTAGTCGTTTTCAGCCAATTTTCTGGATTTTTGAAAATTTTACTTTTTTGTGAAAATATCCAATAATGAGGGAATAATATGTGTGAGGGTACCCCAGGAGGGTTCCAAATGTGCGTGGGTAGAATATATATCCCACAGGGTTAAAATTGAAAAAGTTGAAAAAAATTTTTTTTTAGTACGTAGTCACTTTTCCTGCGTTTATCAGACTTTCAGATAGGGGAAATGTCAGTGAGCGTTCCGATTTCAGTTCCTGAGCGATTCGCCCAATGAGTCCTTGATATTTAGTCGTTTTCAGCCAATTTTCTGAATTTTTGAAAATGTCACTTTTTTTGTGAAAATATCCACTAAATGAGGGAATAATATGTGTGAGGGTACTCCAGGAGAGTTCCAAATGTGTGTGGGTAGAATATATATCGCACGGGGGTAAAATTGAAAAAAGTTGAAAAAATTTTTTTTTTGGACTTAGTCATTTTTCCGGCGTTTATCAGACTTTCAGATAGCGGAAATGTCAGTGAGCGTTCCTATTTCAGTTCCAGAGCGATTCGCCCAATGAGTCCTTGATATTTCGTCGTTTTCAGGCAATTTTCAGAATTTTTTAAAATTTCACTTTTTTGTGAAAATTTCCACTAAATGAGGGCATAATATGTGTGAGGGTACCCTAGGAGAGATCCAAATGTATGTGAGTAGAATATATATCCCACGGGGGTAAAATTGAAAAGATTTTACATTTTTTTGGGGGGGGATTTAGTCATTTTTCCGGCGTTTATCAGACTTTCAGATAGGGGAAATGTCAGTGAGCGCTCCGATTTCAGTTCCAGAGCGATTCGCCCAATGAGTGCTTGATATTTAGTCGTTTTCAGCCAATTTTCTGGATTTTTGAAAATTTCACTTTTTTGTGAAAATATCCACTAAATGAGGGAATGATATGTGTGAGGGTACCCCAGGAGAGTTCCAAATGTGTGTGGGTAGAATATAAATCCCACGGGGTAAAATTGAAAAAAGTTGAAAAAAAATTTTTTTGGGAATTAGTCATTTTTCCGGCGTTTATCAGACTTTCAGATAGGGGAAATGTCAGTGAGCGTTCCGATTTCAGTTCCAGAGCGAATCGCCCAATGAGTCCTTGATATTTAGTCGTTTTCAGCCAATTTTCTGAATTATTGAAAATTTCACTTTTTTGTGAAAATATCCACTAAATGAGGGAATAATATGTGTGAGGGTACCCCAGGAGAGTTCCAAATGTGTGTGGGTAGAATATATATCCCACAGAGTTAAAATTGAAAAAAGTTGAAAACATTTTTTTTTTTAGTACTTAGTCATTTTTCCGGCGTTTATCAGACTTTCAGATAGGGGAAATGTCAGTGAGCGTTCCGATTTAAGTTCCAGAGCGATTCGCCGTATTCGCTTTGATATTTTGTCGTTTTCAGGCAATTTTCTGAATTTTTGAAAATTTTACTTTTTTGTGAAAATATCCACTAAATGAGGGAATAATATGTGTGAGGGTACCCCAGGAGAGTTCCAAATGTGTGTAGGTAGAATATATATCCCACGGGGGTAAAATTGAAAAAAATTGAAAAAAATTTTTTGGGGGATTTAGTCATTTTTCCGACATTTATCAGACTTTCAGATAGGGGAAATGTCAGTGAGCGTTCCGATTTTAGTACCAGAGCGATTCGCCCAATGAGTCCTTGATATTTAGTCGTTTTCAGCCAATTTTCTGAATTTTTGAAAATTTTACTTTTTTGTGAAAATATCCACTAAATGAGGGAATAATATGTGTGAGGGTACCCCAGGAGAGTTCCAAATGTGTGTGGGTAGAATATATATCCCACAGGGTTAAAATTGAAAACAGTTGAAGAAATATTTTTTTTAGTACTCAGTCATTTTTCCGATGTTTATCAGACTTTCAGATAGGGGAAATGTCAGTGAGCGTTCCGATTTCAGTTCTAGAGCGATTCGCCCAATGAGTCCTTGATATTTAGTCGTTTTCAGCCAATTTTCAGAATTTTTGAAAATTTCACTTTTTTTGTGAAAATATCCACTAAATGAAGGCATAATATGTCTGAGGGTACCCCAGGAGAGTTCCAAATGTGTGTGGGTAGATTATATATCCCACGGGGGTAAAATTGAAAAAAGTTGAAAAAAATTTTTTTTTTGGATTTAGTCATTTTTCCGGCATTTATCAGACTTTCAGATAGGGAAAATGTCAGTGAGCGTTACAATTTCAGTACCAGACCGATTCGCCCAATGAGTCCTTGATATTTAGTCGTTTTCAGCCAATTTTCTGGATTTTTGAAAATTTCACTTTTTTGTGAAAATATCCACTAAATGAGGGAATAATATGTGTGAGGGTACCCCAGGAGAGTTCCAAATGCGTGTGGGTAGAATATAAATCCCACGGGGTAAAATTGAAAAAAGTTGAAAAAAAATTTTTTTTGGACTTAGTCATTTTTCCGGCGTTTATCAGACTTTCAGATAGGGGAAATGTCAGTGAGCGTTCCGATTTCAGTTCCAGAGCGAATTGCCCAATGAGTCCTTGATATTTAGTCGTTTTCAGCCAATTTTCTGAATTATTGAAAATTTCACTTTTTTGTGAAAATATCCACTAAATGAGGGAATAATATGTGTGAGGGTTCCCCAGGAGAGTTCCAAATGTGTGTGGGTAGATTATATATCCCACGGGGGTAAAATTGAAAAAAGTTGAAATAAATTTTTTTTGGACTTAGTCATTTTTCCGGCGTTTATCAGACTTTCAGATAGGGGAAATGTCAGTGAGCGTTCCGATTTCAGTACCAGAGCGATTCGCCCAATGAGTCCTTGATATTT
Source organism: Phyllobates terribilis (assembly GCF_046119375.1). Classification (NCBI taxonomy): domain Eukaryota; kingdom Metazoa; phylum Chordata; class Amphibia; order Anura; family Dendrobatidae; genus Phyllobates; species Phyllobates terribilis. Next base: position 12,679,107 of record NW_027362775.1, on the reverse strand, counting down.
AATCGTTTTCAGCCAATTTACTGGATTTTTGAAAATGTCACTTTTTTGTGAAAATATCCACTAAATGAGGGAATAATATGTGTGAGGGTACCCCACGAGAGTTCCAAATTTGTGTGGGTAGAATATATCTCCCATGGGGTAAAATTGAAAAAAGTTGAAACAATTTTTTTTTTGGACTTAGTCATTTTTCCGTCGTTTATCAGACTTTCAGAAAGCGGAAATGTCAGTGAGCGTTCCGATTTCAGTACCAGAGCAATTCGCCCAATGAGTCCTTGATATTTAGTCGTTTTCAGCCAATTTTCTGGATTTTTGAAAATTTTACTTTTTTTGTGAAAATATCCACTAAATGAGGGAATAATATGTGTGAGGGTACCCCAGGAGAGTTCCAAATGTGTGTGGGTAGAATATATATCCCACGGGGATAAAATTGAAAAAAGCTTAAATTTTTTGGGGGGGGATTTAGTCATTTTTCCGGCGTTTATCGGACTTTGAGATAGGGGAAATGTCAGTGAGCGTTCCGATTTCAGTTCCAGAGCGATTCGCCCAATCAGTCCTTGATATTTCGTCGTTTTCAGGCAATTATCTGAATTTTTGAAAATTTCACTTTTTTGTGAAAATATCCACTAAATGAGGGAATAATATGTGTGAGGGTACCCCAGGAGATTTCCAAATGTGTGTGGGTAGAATATATATCCCACGGGGGTAAAATTGAAAAAATTTGAAAAATTTTTTTTTCTGGATTTAGTAATTTTTCCGGCATTTATCAGACTTTCAGATAGGTGAAATGTCAGTGAGCATTCCGATTTCAGTACCAGAGGGATTCGCCCAATGAGTCCTTGATATTTATTCGTTTTCAGCCTATTTTCTGGATTTTTGAAAATTTCACTTTTTTGTGAAAATATCCACTAAATGAGGGAATAATATGTGTGAGGGTACCCCAGGAGAGTTCTAAATGTGTGTGGGTAGAATATATATCCCACGGGGGTAAAATTGAAAAAAGTTGAAAAAAATTTTTTTTTGGACTTAGTAATTTTTCCGGCGTTTATCAGACTTTCAGATAGGGGAAATGTCAGTAAACGTTCCGATTTCATTTCCAGAGCGATGCGCCCAATGAGTCCTTGATATTTAGTCGTTTTCAGCCAATTTTCTGGATTTTTGAAAATTTCACTTTTTTGTGAAAATATCCACTAATTGAGGGAATAATATGTGTGAGGGTACGCCAGGAGAGTTCCAAATGTGTGTGGGTAGAATATATATCCCACAGAGTTAAAATTGAAAAAAGTTGAAAAAATTTTTTTTTTTAGTACTTAGTCATTTTTCCAGCGTTTATCAGACTTTCAGATAGGGGAAATGTCAGTGAGCGTTCCGATTTCAGTTCCAGAGCGATTCGCCATATGAGTCATTGATATTTAGTCATTTTCAGCCAATTTTCTGGATTTGTGAAAATGTCACTTTTTTGTGAAAATATCCACTAAATGAGGGAATAATATGTGTGAGGGTACCCCACGAGAGTTCCAAATGTGTGTGGGTAGAATATATATCCCACGGGGTAAAATTTAAAAAAGTTTAACAATTTTTTTTTTTGGACTTAGTCATTTTTCCGGCGTTTATCAGACTTTCAGATAGGGGAAATGTCAGTGAGCGTTCCGATTTCAGTTCCAGAGCGAATCGCCCAATGAGTCCTTGATATTTAGTCGTTTTCAGCCAATTTTCTGAATTATTGAAAATTTCACTTTTTTGTGAAAATATCCACTAAATGAGGGAATAATATGTGTGAGGGTACCCCAGGAGAGTTCCAAATGGGTGTGGGTAGAATATATATCCCACGGGGGTAAAATTGAAAAAAGTTGAAAAAAATTTTTTTTTCACTTAGTCATTTTTCCGGCGTTTATCAGACTTTCAGATAGGGGAAATGTCAGTGAGCATTTCAATTTACGTTCCAGAGCAATTTGCCGTATGGGTCCTTGATATTTCGTCGTTTTCAGGCAATTTTCTGAATTTTTGAAAATTTCACTTTTTTGTGAAAATATCCACTAAATGAGGGAATAATATGTGTGAGGGTACCCAAGGAGAGTTCCAAATGTGTGTGGGTAGATTATATATCCCACGGGGGTAAAATTGACAAAAGTTGAAAAAAATTTTTTTTGGATTTAGTCTTTTTTCCGGCATTCATCAGACTTTCAGATAGGGGAAATGTCAGTGAGCGTTCCGATTTCAGTTCCAGAGCGATTCGCCAAATGAGTCCTTGAAATTTAGTCGAAATCTGCCAATTTTCTGGATTTTTGAAAATTTCACTTATTTGTGAACATATCCACTAAATGAGGGAATAATATGTGTGAGGGTACCCCAGGCAGGAGAGTTCCAAATGTGTGTGGGTAGAATATAAATCCCATGGGGTAAAATTGAAAAAAGTTGAAAAAAATTTTTTTTTGACTTAGTCATTTTTCCGGCGTTTATCAGACTTTCAGATAGGGGAAATGTCAGTGAGCGGTCCGATTTCAACTTTGAGCGATTCGCCCAATGGTTCCTTGATATTTCGTCGTTTTCAGGCAATTTTCTGAATTTTTGAAAATTTCACTTTTTTGTGAAAATATCCACTAAATGAGGGAATAATATGTGTGAGGGTACCCTAGGAGAGTTCCAAATGTGTGTGGGTAGAATATATATCCCACGGGGGTAAAATTGAAAAGAGTTTAAAATTTTTTGGGGGTGGATTTAGTCATTTTTCCGGTGTTTATCAGACTTTCAGATAGGGGAAATGTCAGTGAGCATTCCGATTTCAGTTCCAGAGCGATTCGCACAATGAGTCCTTGATATTTAGTCGTTTTCAGCCAATTTTCTGGATTTTTGAAAATTTCACTTTTTTGTGAAAATGTCAACTAAATGAGGGAATAATATGTGTGAGGGTACCCCAGGAGAGTTCCAAATGTGTGTGGGTAGAATATATATCCCACGGGGGTAAAATTGAAATAAGTTTAAAAATTTTTTGTGGGGGATATAGTCATTTTTCCGGTGTTTATCAGACTTTCAGATAGGGGAAATGTCAGTGAGCATTCCGATTTCAGTTCCAGAGCGATTCGCACAATGAGTCCTTGATATTTAGTCGTTTCCAGGTAATTTTCTGAATTGTTGAAAATTTCACTTTTTTGTGAAAATATCAACTAAATGAGGGAATAATATGTGTGAGGGTACCCCAGGCAGGAGAGTTCCAAATGTGTGTAGGTAGAAGACAAATCACACGGGGTAAAATTGAAAAAAGTTGAAAAAATTTTTTTTTGGGGGGTTTAAGTCATTTTTCCGGCGTTTATCAGACTTTCAGATAGGGGAAATGTCAGTGAGTGTTCCGATTTCAGTTCCAGAGCGAATTGCCCAATGAGTCCTTGATATTTAGTCGTTTTCAGCCAATTTTCTGAATTATTGAAAATTTCACTTTTTTGTGAAAATATCCACTAAATGAGGGAATAATATGTGTGAGGGTACCCCAGGTGAGTTCCAAATGTGTGTGGGTAGAATATATATCCCACGGGGGTAAAATTGAAAAAAGTTGAAAAAAATTTTTTTTTCACTTAGTCATTTTTCCGGCGTTTATCAGACTTTCAGATAGGGGAAATGTCAGTGAGCATTTCAATTTACGTTCCAGAGCAATTTGCCGTATGGGTCCTTGATATTTCGTTGTTTTCAGGCAATTTTCTGAATTTTTGAAAATTTCACTTTTTTGTGAAAATATCCACTAAATGAGGGAATAATATGTGTGAGGGTACCCAAGGAGAGTTCCAAATGTGTGTGGGTAGATTATATATCCCACTTGGGTAAAATTGACAAAAGTTGAAAAAATTTTTTTTGGGGATTTAGTCTTTTTTTCCGGCATTCATCAGACTTTCAGATAGGGGAAATGTCAGTGAGGGTTCCGATTTCAGTACCAGAGCGATTCGCCCAATGAGTCCTTGATATTTAGTCGTTTTCAGCCAATTTTCTGGATTTTTGAAAATTTCACTTTTTTGTGAAAATATCCACTAAATGAGGGAATAATATGTGTGAGGGTACCCTAGGAGAGTTCCAAATGTGTGTGGGTAGAATATATATCCCACGGGGGTAAAATTGAAAAGAGTTTAAATTTTTTTTGGGGGGGATTTAGTCATTTTTCCGGCGTTTATCAGACTTTCAGATAGGGGAAATGTCAGTGAGCGTTCCGATTTCAGTTCCAGAGCGATTCACCCAATGGGTCCTTGATATTTCGTCGTTTTCAGGCAATTTTCTGAATTTTTGAAAATTTCACTTTTTTGTGAAAATATTCACTAAATGAAGGAATAATATGTGTAAGGGTACCCCAGGAGAGTTCCAAATGTGTGTGGGTAGAATATATATCCCACGGGGGTAACATTGAAAGAAGTTGAAAAAATTTTTTTTTTTGGACTTAGTCATTTTTCCGGCATTTATCAGACTTTCAGATAGGGGAAATGTCAGTGAGCGTTCCGATTTCAGTACCAGAGCGATTCGCCCAATGAGTCCTTGATATTTAGTCGTTTTCAGCCAATTTTCTGGATTTTTGAAAACTTCACTTTTTTGTGAAAATATCCACTAAATGAGGGAATAATATGTGTGAGGGTACCCTAGGAGAGTTCCAAATGAGTGTGGGTAGAATATATATCCCACGGGGGTAAAGATGAAAAGAGTTTAAAATTTTTTTGGGCGGGATTTAGTCATTTTTCCGGCGTTTATCAGACTTTCAGATAGGGGAAATGTCAGTGAGCGCTCCCATTTCAATTCCAGAGCGATTCGCCCAATGAGTCCTTGATATTTAGTCGTTTTCAGCCAATTTTCTGGATTTTTGAAAATTTCACTTTTTTGTGAAAATATCCACTAATTGAGGGAACAATATGTGTGAGGGTACCCCAGGAGAGTTCCAAATGTGTGTGGGTAGAATATATATCCCACAGGGTTGAAATTGAAAAAAGTTGAAAAAAATTTTTTTTTTAGTACTTAGTCATTTTTCCGGTGTTTATCAGACTTTCAGATAGGGGAAATGTCAGTGAGCATTCCGATTTCAGTTCCAGAGCGATTCGCCCAATGAGTCCTTGATATTTCGTCGTTTTCAGCCAATTTTCTGGATTTTTGAAAATTTCACTTTTTTGTGAAAATATCCACTAAATGAGGGAATAATATGTGTGAAGGTACCCCAGGAGAGTTCCAAATGTGTGTGGGTAGAATATATATCCCACGGGGGTAAAATTGAAAAAAGTTGAAAAAATTTTTTTTTTCGATTTAGTCATTTTTCCAGCGTTTATCAGACTTTCAGATAGGAGAAATGTCAGAGAGCATTCCGATTTCAGTTCCAGAGCGATTCGCCCAATGAGTCCTTGATATTTAGTCGAAATCTGCCAATTTTCTGGATTTTTGAAAATTTTACTTTTTTGTGAAAATATCCACTAAATGAGGGAATAATATGTGTGAGGGAATCCCAGGAGAGTTTCAAATGTGTGTGGGTAGAATATATATCCCACGGGGGTAAAATTGAAAAAAGTTGAAAACATTTTTTTTTTCGATTTAGTCATTTTTTTAGGGTTTATCAGACTTTCAGATAGGGGAAATGTCAGTGAGCGTTCCGATTTCAGTTCCAGAGCGATTCGCCCAATGAGTCCTTGATATTTAGTCGAAATCTGCCAATTTTCTTGATTTTTGAAAATTTCACTTATTTGTGAAAATATCCACTAAATGAGGGAATAATATGTGTGAGGGTACCCCAGGAGAGTTCAAAATGTGTGTAGGTAGAATATATATCCCACGGGGGTAAAATTGAAAAAAGTTGCAAAATTTTTTTTTTTCGATTTAGTCATTTTTCCAGCGTTTATCAGACTTTCAGATAGTGGAAATGTCAGTGAGCATTCCGATTTCAGTTCCAGAGCGATTCGCCCAATGAGTCCTTGATATTTCGTCGTTTTCAGCCAATTTTCTGGATTTTTGAAAATTTTACTTTTTTGTGAAAATATCCACTAAATGAGGGAATAATATGTGTGAGGGTACCCTAGGAGAGTTCCAAATGTGTGTGGGTAGAATATATATCCCACGGGGGTAAAATTGAAAAGAGTTTAAATTTTTTTTGGGGGGGATTTAGTCATTTTTCCGGCGTTTATCAGACTTTCAGATAGGGGAAATGTCAGTGAGCGTTCCGATTTCAGTTCCAGAGCGATTCACCCAATGGGTCCTTGATATTTCGTCGTTTTCAGGCAATTTTCTGAATTTTTGAAAATTTCACTTTTTTGTGAAAATATTCACTAAATGAAGGAATAATATGTGTAAGGGTACCCCAGGAGAGTTCCAAATGTGTGTGGGTAGAATATATATCCCACGGGGGTAACATTGAAAGAAGTTGAAAAAATTTTTTTTTTTGGACTTAGTCATTTTTCCGGCATTTATCAGACTTTCAGATAGGGGAAATGTCAGTGAGCGTTCCGATTTCAGTACCAGAGCGATTCGCCCAATGAGTCCTTGATATTTAGTCGTTTTCAGCCAATTTTCTGGATTTTTGAAAACTTCACTTTTTTGTGAAAATATCCACTAAATGAGGGAATAATATGTGTGAGGGTACCCTAGGAGAGTTCCAAATGAGTGTGGGTAGAATATATATCCCACGGGGGTAAAGATGAAAAGAGTTTAAAATTTTTTTGGGCGGGATTTAGTCATTTTTCCGGCGTTTATCAGACTTTCAGATAGGGGAAATGTCAGTGAGCGCTCCCATTTCAATTCCAGAGCGATTCTCCCAATGAGTCCTTGATATTTAGTCGTTTTCAGCCAATTTTCTGGATTTTTGAAAATTTCACTTTTTTGTGAAAATATCCACTAATTGAGGGAACAATATGTGTGAGGGTACCCCAGGAGAGTTCCAAATGTGTGTGGGTAGAATATATATCCCACAGGGTTGAAATTGAAAAAAGTTGAAAAAAATTTTTTTTTAGTACTTAGTCATTTTTCCGGTGTTTATCAGACTTTCAGATAGGGGAAATGTCAGTGAGCATTCCGATTTCAGTTCCAGAGCGATTCGCCCAATGAGTCCTTGATATTTCGTCGTTTTCAGCCAATTTTCTGGATTTTTGAAAATTTCACTTTTTTGTGAAAATATCCACTAAATGAGGGAATAATATGTGTGAGGGAATCCCAGGAGAGTTTCAAATGTGTGTGGGTAGAATATATATCCCACGGGGGTAAAATTGAAAAAAGTTGAAACATTTTTTTTTTTATCGATTTAGTCATTTTTCCAGCGTTTATCAGACTTTCAGATAGGGGAAATGTCATTGAGCGTTCCGATTTCAGTTCCAGAGCGATTCGCCCAATGAGTCCGTGATATTTAGTCGAAATCTGACAATTTTCTGGATTTTTGAAAATTTTACTTTTTTGTGAAAATATCCACTAAATGAGGGAATAATATGTGTAAGGGTACCCCAGGAGAGTTCCAAATGTGTGTGGGTAGAATATATATCTAACGGGGGTAAAATTGAAAAAAGTTTAAAAATTTTTGGGGGGGATTTAGTCATTTTTCCAGCGTTTATCAGACTTTCAGATAGTGGAAATGTCAGTGGGCATTCCGATTTCAGTTCCAGAGCGATTCGCCCAATGAGTCCTTGATATTTCGTCGTTTTCAGCCAATTTTCTGGATTTTTGAAAATTTTACTTTTTTGTGAAAATATCCACTAAATGAGGGAATAATATGTGTGAGGGTACCCCAGGAGAGTTCCAAATGTGTGTGGGTAGAATATATATCCCACGGGGGTAAAATTGAAAAAAGTTGAAAATTTTTTTGGGGGGGATTTAGTCATTTTTCCGGCGTTTATCAGACTTTCAGATATGGGAAATGTCAGTGAGCGTTCCGATTTCAGTTCCAGAGCGATTTGCCCAATGAGTCCTTGATATTTCGTCGTTTTCAGGCAATTTTCTGAATTTTTGAAAATTTCACTTTTTTGTGAAAATATCCACTAAATGAGGGAATAATATGTGTGAGGGTACCCCAGGAGAGTTCCAAATGTTTGTGGGTAGAATATATATCCCACGGTGGTAAAATTGAAAAAAGTTTAAAAATTTTTTTGGGGGATTTATTCATTTTTCCGGCATTTATCAGACTTTCAGATAGGGGAAATGTCAGTGAGCATTCAGATTTCAGTTCCAGAGCGATTCGCCCAATGAGTAATTGATATTTCGTCGTTTTCAGCCAATTTTCTGAATTTTTGAAAATTTTACTTTTTTGTGAAAATATCCACTAAATGAGGGAATAATATGTGTGAGGGTACCCCAGGAGAGTTCAAAATGTGTGTAGGTAGAATATATATCCCACAGGAGTAAAATTGAAAAAAGTTGAAAAATTTTTTTTTTTCGATTTAGTCATTTTTCCAGCGTTTATCAGACTTTCAGATAGGGGAAATGTCAGAGAGCATTCCGATTTCAGTTCCAGAGCGATTCGCCGAATGAGTCCTTGATATTTAGTCGTTTTCAGCCAATTTTCTGGATTTTTGAAAGTTTCACTTTTTTGTGAAAATATCCACTAAATGAGGGAATAATATGTGTGAGGGTACCCCAGGAGAGTTCCAAATGTGTGAGGGTAGAATATATATCCCACGGGGGTAAAATTGAAAAAAGTTGAAAAATTTTTTTGGGGGGATTTAGTCATTTTTCCGGCATTTATCAGACTTTCAGATAGGGGAAATGTCAGTGAATGTTCTGATTTCAGTTACAAAGCGAATCGCACAATGGTTCCTTGATATTTAGTCGTTTTCAGCCAATTTTCTGAATTTTTGAAAATTTCACTTTTTTGTGAAACTATCCATTAAATGAGGGAATAATATGTATGGGTACCCCAGGAGAGTTCCAAATGTGTGTGGGTAGAATATATATCCCACGGGGGTAAAATTGAAAAAAGTTGAAAAAATTTTTTTTTGGACTTAGTCATTTTTCCGGCGTTTATCAGACTTTCAGATAGGGGAAATGTCAGTGAGCGTTCCGATTTCAGTTCCAGAGCGATTCGCCCAATGAGTTCTTGATATTTTGTCGTTTTCAGCCAATATTCTGGATTTTTGAAAATTTCACTTTTTTGTGAAAATATCCACTAAATGAGGGAATAATATGTGTGAGGGTACCCCAGGAGAGTTCCAAATGTGTGTTGGTAGAATATATATCCCACGGGGGTAAAATTGAAAAAAGTTAAAAAAAATTTGGGGGGGGATTTAGTCATTTTTCCGGCGTTTATCAGACTTTCAGATAGGGGAAATGTCAGAGAGTGTTCCGATTTCAGTTCCAGAGCGATTCGCCCAATGAGTCCTTGATATTTCGTTGAAATCTGCCAATTTTCTTGATTTTTGAAAATTTCACTTATTTGTGAAAATATCCACTAAATGAGGGAATAATATGTGTGAGGGTACCCCAGGAGAGTTCAAAATGTGTGTGGGTAGAATATATATCCCACGGGGGTAAAATTGAAAAAAGTTGAAACATTTTTTTTTTTATCGATTTAGTCATTTTTCCAGCGTTTATCAGACTTTCAGATAGGGGAAATGTCATTGAGCGTTCCGATTTCAGTTCCAGAGCGATTCGCCCAATGAGTCCGTGATATTTAGTCGAAATCTGCCAATTTTCTGGATTTTTGAAAAGTTCACTTATTTGTGAAAATATCCACTAAATGAGTGAATAATATGTGTAAGGGTACCCCAGGAGAGTTCCAAATGTGTGTGGGTAGAATATATATCTAACGGGGGTAAAATTGAAAAAAGTTTAAAAATTTTTGGGGGGGATTTAGTCATTTTTCCAGCGTTTATCAGACTTTCAGATATTGGAAATTTCAGTGAGCATTCCGATTTCAGTTCCACAGCGATTCGCCCAAAGAGTCCTTGATATTTCTGCGTTTTCAGGCAATTTTCTGAACTTTTGAAAATTTCACTTTTTTGTGAAAATATCCACTAAACGAGAGAATAATATGTGTGAGGGTACCCCAGCAGAGTTCCAAATGTGTGTGGGTAGAATATATATCCCACGGAGGTAAAATTGAAAAAAGTTGAAAATTTTTTGGGGGGGATTTAGTCATTTTTCCAGCATTTATCAGACTTTCAGATACGGGAAATGTCAGTGATCATTCCGATTTCAGTACCAGAGCGATTCACCCAATGAGTCCTTGATATTTAGTCGTTTTCAGCCAATTTTCTGGATTTTTGAAAATTTTACTTTTTTGTGAAAATATCCACTAAGTGAGGGAATAATATCTGTGAGGGTACCCCAGGAGAGTTCCAAATGTGTGTGGGTAGAATATATATCCCACAGGGTTAAAATTGAAAAAAGTTGAAAAAATTTTTTTTTTATTACTTAGTCATTTTTCTGGCGTTTATCAGACTTTCAGATAGGGGAAATGTCAGTGAGCGTTCCGATTTCAGTTCCAGAGCGATTCGCCCTATGAGTCCTTGATATTTAGTCGTTTTCAGCCAATTTTCTGGATTTTTGAAAATTTCACTTTTTTGTGAAAATATCCACTAAATGAGGGAATAATATGTGTGCGGGTACCCCAGGAGAGTTCCAAATGTGTGTGGGTAGAATATATATCCCACGGGGGTAAAATTGAAAAAAGTTGAAAACATTTTTTTTTGGACTTAGTCATTTTTCCAGCGTTTATCAGACTTTCAGATAGGGGAAATGTCAGTGAGCGTTCCGATTTCAGTTCCAGAGCGATTCGCCCAATGAGTCCTTGATATCTCGTCGTTTTCAGGCAATTTTCTGAATTTTTGAAAATTTCACTTTTTTGTGAAAATATCCACTAAATGAGGGAATATTATGTGTGAGGGTACCCCAGGAGAGTTCCAAATGTGTTTGGGTAGAATATATATCCCACGGTGGTAAAATTGAAAAAAGTTGAAAAAATTTTTTTGGGGGATTTAGTCATTTTTCCGGCATTTATCAGACTTTCAGATAGGGGAAATGTCAGTGAGCGTTCCGATTTCAGTTCCAGAGCGATTCGCCCAATGAGTCCTTGATATTTCGACGTTTTCAGCCAATTTTCTGGATTTTTGAAAATTTCACTTTTTTGTGAAAATATCCACTAAATGAGGGAATAATATGTGTGAGGGTACCCCAGGAGAGTTCCAAATGTGTGTGGTTAGAATATATATCCCACGGGGGTAAAATTGAAAAAAGTTGAAAACATTTTTTTTTTTGATTTAGTCATTTTTCCGGCGTTTATCAGACTTTCAGATAGGGGAAATGTCAGTGAATGTTCTGATTTCAGTTACAAAGCGAATCGCCCAATGGTTCCTTGATATTTAGTCGTTTTCAGCCAATTTTCTGAATTTTTGAAAATTTCACTTTTTTGTGAAAATATCCACTAAATGAGGGAATAATATGTGTGAGGGAACCCCAGGAAAATTCCAAATGTGTGTGGGTAGAATATAGATCCCACGGGTGTAAAATTGAAAAAAGTTGAAAATTTTTGGGGGGGGATTTAGTCATTTTTCCGGCGTTTATCAGACTTTCAGATAGGGAAAATGTCAGAGAGCGTTCCGATTTCAGTTCCAGAGCGATTCACCTAATGAGTCCTTGATATTTCGTCGTTTTCAGCCAATTTTCTGGATTTTTAAAAATTTCACTTTTTTGTGAAAATATCCACTAAATGAGGGAATAATATGTGTGAGGGTAACCCAGGAGAGTTCCAAATGTGTGTGAGTAGAATATAGATCCCACAGGTGTAAAATTGAAAATAGTTGAAAAATTTTTTGGGGGGGATTTAGCCATTTTTCCGGCGTTTATCAGACTTTCAGATAGGGGAAATGTCAGTGAGCATTCCGATTTCAGTTCCAGAGCGATTCGCCCAATGAGTCCTTGATATTTCGTCGTTTTCAGGCAATTTTCTGAATTTTTGAAAATTTCACTTTTTTGTGAAAATATCCACTAAATGAGGGAATAATATGTGTGAGGGTACCCCAGGAGAGTTCCAAATGTGTTTGGGTAGAATATATATCCCACGGTCGTAGAATTGAAAAAAGTTGAAAACATTTTTTTTTTGGATTTAGTCATTTTTCCGGCATTTATCAGACTTTCAGATAGGGGAAATGTCAGTGAGCGTTCCGATTTCAGTTCCAGAGCGATTCGCCCAATGAGTCCTTGATATTTAGTTGTTTTCAGCCAATTTTCTGGATTTTTGAAAATTTCACTTTTTTGTGAAAATATCCACTAAATGAGGGAATAATATGTGTGAGGGTACCCCAGGAGAGTTCCAAATGTGTGTGGGTAGAATATAGATCCCACGGGGGTAAAATTGAAAAAAGTTGAAAAATATTTTTTTTGGGATTTAGTCATTTTTTCCAGTGTTTATCAGACTTTCAGATAGGGGAAATGTCAGTGAGCGTTCCGATTTCAGTTCCAGAGCGATTCGACCAATGAGTCCTTGATATTTTGACGCTTTCAGCCAATTTTCTGGATTTTTGAAAATTTCACTTTTTTGTGAAAATATCCACTAAATGAGGGAATAATATGTGTGAGGGTACCCCAGGAGAGTTCCAAATGTGTGTGGGTAGAATATATATCCCACGGGGGTAAAATTGAAAAAAGTTGAAAACATTTTTTTTTTGGATTTAGTCATTTTTTCCGGCGTTTATCAGACTTTCAGATAGGGGAAATGTCAGTGAGCGTTCCGATTTCAGTTCCAGAGCGATTCGCCCAATGAGTCCTTGATATTTCGTCGTTTTCAGCCAATTTTCTGGATTTTTAAAAAGTTCACTTTTTTGTGTAAATATCCACTAAATGAGGGAATAATATGTGTGAGGGTACCCCAGGAGAGTTCCAAATGTGTGTGGGTAGAATATAGATCCCACGGGTGTAAAATTGAAAAAAGTTGAAAATTTTTTGGGGGGGATTTAGTCATTTTTCTGGCGTTTATCAGACTTTCAGATAGGGAAAATGTCAGAGAGCGTTCCGATTTCAGTTCCAGAGCGATTCTCCTAATGAGTCCTTGATATTTCGTCGTTTTCAGCCAATTTTCTGGATTTTTAAAAATTTCACTTTTTTGTGAAAATATCCACTAAATGAGGGAATAATATGTGTGAGGGTACCCCAGGAGAGTTCCAAATGTGTGTGGGTAGAATATAGATCCCACAGGTGTAAAATTGAAAAAAGTTAAAAAAATTTTGGGGGGGATTTAGCCATTTTTCCGGCGTTTATCAGACTTTCAGATATTGGAAATGTCAGTGAGCATTCCGATTTCAGTTCCAGAGCGATTCGCCCAATGAGTCCATGATATTTAGTCGAAATCTGCCAATTTTCTGGATTTTAGAAAATTTCACTTATTTGTGAAATTATCCACTAAATGAGGGAATAATATGTCTGAGGGTACCCCAGGAGAGTTAAAAATGTGTATGGGTAGAATATATATCCCACGGGGGTAAAATTGAAAAAAGTTAAAAAAAAAATTTTTTTGGACTTAGTCATTTTTCCGGCGTTTCTCAGACTTTCAGATAGGGGAAATGTCAGTGAGCATTCCGATTTCAGTTCCAGAGCGATTTGCACAATGAGTCCTTGATATTTAGTCATTTTGAGCCAATTTTCGAAAATTTCACTTTTTTGTGAAAATATCCACTAAATGAGGGAATAATATGTGTGAGGGTACCCCAGGAGAGTTCCAAATGTGTTTGGGTAGAATATATATCCCACGGGGGTAAAATTGAAAAAAGTTGAATTTTTTTTTTTTCGATTTAGTCATTTTTCCGGCGTTTATCAGACTTTCAGATAGGGGAAATGTGAGTGAGCGTTCCGATTTCAGTTCCAGAGCGATTCGCCCAATGAGTCATTGATATTTAGTCGAAATCTGCCAATTTTCTGGATTTTTGAAAATTTCACTTATTTGTGAAAATATCCACTAATTGAGGGAATAATATGTGTGAGGGTACCCCAGGAGAGTTCCAAATGTGTGTGGGTAAAGTATATATCCCACAGGGTTAGAATTGAAAAAAGTTGAAAAAATTATTTTTTTTGTATTTAGTCATTTTTCCGGCGTTTATCACACTTTCAGATAGGGGAAATGTCAGTGAGCGTTCCGATTTCAGCTCCAGAGTGATTCGCCCAATGAGTCCTTGATATTTAGTCATTTTCAGGCAATTTTCTGGATTTTTGAAAATTTCACTTTTTTTTAAAACATCCACTAAATGAGGGAATAATATGTGTGAGGGTACCCCAGGAGAGTACCAAATGTGTGTGGGTAGAATATATATCCCACGGTGGTAAAATTGAAAAAAGTTGAAAAAATTTTTTTTTTGGACTTAGTCATTTTTCCGGCGTTTATCAGACTTTCAGATAGCGGAAATGTCAGTGAGCGTTCCGATTTCAGTTCCAGAGCGATTCGCCCAATGAGTCCTTGATATTTCGTCGTTTTCAGCCAATTTTCTGGATTTTTAAAAAGTTCACTTTTTTGTGTAAATATCCACTAAATGAGGGAATAATATGTGTGAGGTTACCCCAGGAGAGTTCCAAATGTGTGTGGGTAGAATATAGATCCCACGGGTGTAAAATTGAAAAAAGTTGAAAATTTTTTGGGGGGGATTTAGTCATTTTTCCGGCGTTTATCAGACTTTCAGATAGGGAAAATGTCAGAGAGCGTTCCGATTTCAGTTCCAGAGCGATTCTCCTAATGAGTCCTTGATATTTCGTCGTTTTCAGCCAATTTTCTGGATTTTTAAAAATTTCACTTTTTTGTGAAAATATCCACTAAATGAGGGAATAATATGTGTGAGGGTACCCCAGGAGAGTTCCAAATGTGTGTGGGTAGAATATAGATCCCACAGGTGTAAAATTGAAAAAAGTTAAAAATATTTTGGGGGGGATTTAGCCATTTTTCCGGCGTTTATCAGACTTTCAGATATTGGAAATGTCAGTGAGCGTTCCGATTTCAGTTCCAGAGCGATTCGCCCAATGAGTCCATGATATTTAGTCGAAATCTGCCAATTTTCTGGATTTTAGAAAATTTCACTTATTTGTGATATTATCCACTAAATGAGGGAATAATATGTGTGAGGGTACCCCAGGAGAGTTAAAAATGTGTATGGGTAGAATATATATCCCACGGGGGTAAAATTGAAAAAAGTTGAAAAAAATTTTTTTTTGGACTTAGTCATTTTTCCGGCGTTTATCAGACTTTCAGATAGCGGAAATGTCAGTGAGCGTTCCGATTTCAGTTCCAGAGAGATTCGCCCAATGAGTCCTTGATATTTAGTTGTTTTCAGCCAATTTTCAGCATTTTTGAAAATTTCACTTTTTTGTGAAAATATCCACTAAATGAGGGAATAATATGTGTGAGGGTACCCCAGGAGAGTTCCAAATGTGTGTGGGTAGAATATATATCCCACCGGGGTTAAAATTGAAAAAAGTTGAAAAATTTTTTGGGGGGGATTTAGTCATTTTTCCGGCATTTATCAGACTTTCAGATAGGGGAAATGCCAGTGAGCATTCCGATTTCAGTTCCAGAGCGATTCGCTCAATCAGTCCTTGATATTTAGTCGTTTTCAGCCAATTTTCTGGATTTTTGAAAATTTCACTTTTTTGTGAAAATATCCACTAAATGAGGGAATAATATGTGTGAGGGTACCCCAGGAGAGTTCCAAATGTGTGTGGGTAGAATATAGATCCCACGGGTGTAAAATTGAAAAAAGTTGAAAAATTTTTTTGGGGGGATATAGCCATTTTTCCGGTGTTTATCAGACTTTCAGATAGGGGAAATGTCAGTGAGCGTTCCGATTTCAGTTCCAGAGCAATTCGCCCAATGAGTCCTTGATATTTAGTCGAAATCTGCCAATTTTCTGGATTTTTGAAAATTTCACATATTTGTGAAAATATCCACTAAATGAGGGAATAATATGTGTGAGGTACCCCAGGAGATTTAAAAATGTGTGTGGGTAGAATATATATCCCACGGGGGTAAAAATGAAAAAAGTTAAAAAAAAATTTTTTTTGGACTTAGTCATTTTTCCGGCGTTTATCAGACTTTCAGATAGGGGAAATGTCAGTGAGCATTCCGATTTCAGTTCCTAAGCGATTCGCCCAATGAGTCTTGATATTTAGTCGTTTTGAACCAATTTTCAGAATTTTTGAAAATTTCACTTTTTTGTGAAAATATCCACTATATGAGGGAATAATATGTGTGAGGGTACCCCAGGAGAGTTCAAAATGTGTGTGGGTAGAATATATCCCACGGGGGTAAAATTGAAAAAAGTGAAAAAAAAATTTTTTTGGGACTTAGTCATTTTTCCGGCGTTTATCAGACTTTCAGATAGGGGAAATGTCAGTGAGCATTCCGATTTCAGTTCCAGAGCGATTCGCCCAATGAGTCCTTGATATTTAGTCGTTTTGATCCAATTTTCAGAATTTTTGAAAATTTCACTTTTTTGTGAAAATATCCACTAAATGAGGGAATAATATGTGTGAGGGTACCCCAGGAGAGTTCCAAATGTGTGTGGGTAGAATATATATCCCACGGGGGTAAAATTGAAAAAAGTTGAAAACATTTTTTTTTTGGATTTAGTCATTTTTCCGGCGTTTATCAGACTATCAAATAGGGGAAATGTCAGTGAGCGTTCAGATTTCAGCTCCAGAGCGATTCGCCCAATGAGTCCTTGATATTTAGTCATTTTCAGGCAATTTTCTAGATTTTTGAAAATTTCACTTTTTTTTTAAAACATCCACTAAATGAGGGAATAATATGTGTGAGGGTACCCCAGGAGAGTTCCAAATGTGTGTGGGTAGAATATATATACCACCGGGGTTAAAATTGAAAAAAGTTGAAAAATTTTATTGGGGGGATTTAGTCATTTTTCCGGCATTTATCAGACTTTCAGATAGGGGAAATGTCAGTGAGCGTTCCGATTTCAGTTCCAGAGCGATTCGCCCAATGAGTCCTTGATATTTAGTTGTTTTCAGCCAATTTTCAGCATTTTTGAAAATTTCACTTTTTTGTGAAAATATCCACTAAATGAGGGAATAATATGTGTGAGGGTACCCCAGGAGAGTTCCAAATGTGTGTGGGTAGAATATATATCCCACCGGGGTTAAAATTGAAAAAAGTTGAAAAATTTTTTTGGGGTGATTTAGTCATTTTTCCTGCATTTATCAGACATTCAGATAGGGGAAATGTCTGTGAGCGTTCCGATTTCAGTTCCAGAGCGATTCGCCCAATGAGTCCTTGATATTTAGTTGTTTTCAGCCAATTTTCTGGATTTTTGAAAATTTCACTTTTTTGTGAAAATATCCACTAACTGAGGGAATAATATGTGTGAGGGTACCCCAGGAGAGTTCCAAATGTGTGTGGGTAGAATATAGATCCCACGGGGGTAAAATTGAAAAAAGTTGAAAAATATTTTTTTTTGGATTTAGTCATTTTTTGCAGTGTTTATCAGACTTTCAGATAGGGGAAATGTCAGAGAGCGTTCCGATTTCAGTTCCAGAGCGATTCGACCAATGAGTCCTTGATATTTCGAAGCTTTCAGCCAATTTTCTGGATTTTTGAAAATTTCACTTTTTTGTAAAAATATCCACTAAATGAGGGAATAATATGTGTGAGGGTACCCCAGGAGAGTTCCAAATGTGTGTGGGTAGAATATATATCCCACGGGGGTAAAATTGAAAAAAGTTGAAAACATTTTTTTTTTGGATTTAGTCATTTTTTCCGGCGTTTATCAGACTTTCAGATAGGGGAAATGTCAGTGAGCGTTCCGATTTCAGTTCCAGAGCGATTCGCCCAATGAGTCCTTGATATTTCGTCCTTTTCAGCCAATTTTCTGGATTTTTAAAAAGTTCACTTTTTTGTGAAAATATCCACTAAATGAGGGAATAATATGTGTGAGGGTACCCCAGGAGAGTTCCAAATGTGTGTGGGTAGAATATAGATCCCACGGGTGTAAAATTGAAAAAAGTTGAAAATTTTTTGGGGGGGATTTAGTCATTTTTCCGGCGTTTATCAGACTTTCAGATAGGGAAAATGTCAGAGAGCGTTCCGATTTCAGTTCCAGAGCGATTCACCTAATGAGTCCTTGATATTTCGTCGTTTTCAGCCAATTTTCTGGATTTTTAAAAATTTCACTTTTTTGTGAAAATATCCACTAAATGAGGGAATAATATGTGTGAGGGTACCCCAGGAGAGTTCCAAATGTGTGTGGGTAGAATATAGATCCCACAGGTGTAAAATTGAAAAAAGTTGAAAAATTTTTTTGGGGGGATTTAGTCATTTTTCCGGCATTTATCAGACTTTCAGATAGGGGAAATGTCAGTGAGCATTCCGATTTCAGTTCCAGAGCGATTCGCTCAATGAGTCCTTGATATTTAGTCGTTTTCAGCCAATTTTCTGGATTTTTGAAAATTTCACTTTTTTGTGAAAATATCCACTAAATGAGGGAATAATATATGTGAGGGTACCCCAGGAGAGTTCCAAATGTGTGTGGGTAGAATATAGATCCCACCGGTGTAAAATTGAAAAAAGTTGAAAAATTTTTTTGGGGGGATTTAGCCATTTTTCCGTTGTTTATCAGACTTTCAGATAGGGGAAATGTCAGTGAGCGTTCCGATTTCAGTTCCAGAGCGATTCGGCCAATGAGTCCTTGATATTTAGTCGAAATCAGCCAATTTTCTGGATTTTTGAAAATTTCACTTATTTGTGAAAATATCCACTAAATGAGGGAATAATATGTGTGAGGGTACCCCAGGAGAGTTAAAAATGTGTGTGGGTAGAATATATATCCCACGGGGGTAAAAATGAAAAAAGTTAAAAAAAAAATTTTTTTGGACTTAGTCATTTTTCCGGCGTTTATCAGACTTTCAGATAGGGGAAATGTCAGTGAGCATTCCGATTTCAGTTCCAGAGCGATTTGCACAATGAGTCCTTGATATTTAGTCATTTTGAGCCAATTTTCTGAATTTTTGAAAATTTAACTTTTTTGTGAAAATATCCACTAAATGAGGGAATAATATGTGTGAGGGTACCCCAGGAGAGTTCCAAATCTGTGTGGGTAGAATATATATCCCACGGGGGTAAAATTGAAAAAAGTTGAAAGCATTTTTTTTTTGGACTTAGTCATTTTTCCAGCGTTTATCAGACTTTCAGATAGGGGAAATGTCAGTGAGCGTTCCGATTTCAGTTTCAGAGCGATTCGCCCAATGAGTCCTTGATATTTCGTCGTTTTCAGGCAATTTTCTGAATTTTTGAAAATTTCACTTTTTTGTGAAAATATCCACTAAATGAGGGAATAATATATGTGAGGGTACCCCATGAGAGTACCAAATGTGTGTGGGAAGAATATAAATCACACAACGGGAAAATTGAAAAAAGTTGAAAACATTTTTTTTTTAGGATTTAGTCATTTTTCCGGCGTTTATCAGACTTTCAGATAGGGGAAATGTCAGTGAGCATTCCGATTTCAGTTCCTAAGCGATTCGCCCAATGAGTCCTTGATATTTAGTCGTTTTGAACCAATTTTCAGAATTTTTGAAAATTTCACTTTTTTGTGAAAATATCCACTAAATGAGGGAATAATATGTGTGAGGGTACCCCAGGAGAGTTCAAAATGTGTGTGGGTAGAATATAGATCCCACAGGTGTAAAATTGAAAAAAGTTAAAAAATTTTTGGGGGGGATTTAGCCATTTTTCCGGCGTTTATCAGACTTTCAGATAGGGGAAATGTCAGTGAGCGTTCCGATTTCAGTTCCAGAGCGATTCGCCCAATGAGTCCATGATATTTCGTCGAAATCTGCCAATTTTCTGGATTTTAGAAAATTTCACTTATTTGTGAAAATATCCACTAAATGAGGGAATAATATGTGTGAGGGTACCCCAGGAGAGTTAAAAATGTGTGTGGGTAGAATATATATCCAACGGTGGTAACATTGAAAAAAGTTGAAAAAATTTTTTTTTTGGACTTAGTCATTTTTCCGGCGTTTATCAGACTTTCAGATAGGGGAAATGTCAGTGAGCGTTCTGATTTCAGTTCCAGAGCGATTCGCCCAATGAGTCATTGATATTTATTCGAAATCTGCCAATTTTCTGGATTTTTGAAAATTTCACCTATTTGTGAAAATATCCACTAAATGAGGGAATAATATGTGTGAGGGAACCCCAGGAGAGTTCCAAATGTGTGTGGGTAGAATATATATCCCACGGGGGTAAAATTGAAAAAAGTTGAAAACATTTTTTTGGGGATTTAGTCATTTTTCCGGTGTTTATCAGACTTTCAGATAGGGGAAATGTCAGTGAGCGTTCCGATGTCAGCTCCAGAGCGATTCGCCCAATGAGTCCTTGATATTTAGTCATTTTCAGACAATTTTTTGGATTTTTGAAAATTTTACTTTTTTGTGAAAATATCCACTTAATGAGGGAATAATATGTGTGAGGGTACCCCAGGAGAGTTCCAAATGTGTGTGGGTAAAGCATATATCCCACAGGGTTAAAATTGAAAAAAGTTGAAAAAAATTTTTTTTTTGTATTTAGTCATTTTTCCGGCGTTTATCACACTTTCAGATAGGGGAAATGTCAGTGAGCGTTCCGATTTCAGTTCCAGAGCGAATCGCCCAATGAGTCCTTGATATTTCGTCGTTTTCAGGCAATTTTCTGAATTTTTGAAAATATCACTTTTTGGTGAAAATATCCACTAAATGAGGGAATGATATGTGTGAGGGTACCCCAGGAGAGTTCCAAATGTGTGTGGGTAGAATATATATCCCACGGGGTAAAATTGAAAAAAGTTGAAAAAATTTTTTTTTTGGACTTAGTCATTTTTCCGGCGTTGATCAGACTTTCAGATAGCGAAAATGTCAGTGAGCATTCCGATTTCAGTTCCAGAGCGATTCGCCCAATGAGTCCTTGATATTTCGTCGTTTTCAGGCAATTTTCAGAATTTTTGAGAATTTCACTTTTTTGTGAAAATATCCATTAAATGAGGGAATAATATGTGTGAGGGAACCCCAGGAGAGTTCCAAATGTGTGTGGGTAGAATATATATCCCACGGGGTAAAATTGAAAAAAGTTTAAAAATTTTTTTTTTGGACTTAGTCATTTTTCCGGCGTTTATCAGACTTTCAGATAGGGGAAATGACAGTGACCGTTCCGATTTAAGTTCCAGAGCGATTCGCCGTATTTGCCTTGATATTTCGTAGTTTTCAGCCAATTTTCTGGATTTTTGAAAATTTTACTTTTTTTGTGAAAATATCCACTAAATGAGGGAATAATATGTGTGAGGGTACCCCAGGAGAGTTCCAAATGTGTGTTGGTAGATTATATATCCCATGGGGGTAAAAATGAAAAAAGTTGAAAACATTTTTTTTTTGGATTTAGTCATTTTTCCGGCATTTATCAGACTTTCAGATAGGGGAATTGTCAGTGAGCGTTCCGATTTCAGTTCCAGAGCGATTCGCCCAATGAGTCCTTGATATTTAGTCGTTTTCAGCCAATTTTCTGGATTTTTGAAAATTTCACTTTTTTGTGAAAATATCCACTAAATGAGGGAATAATATGTGTGAGGGTACCCCAGGAGAGTTCCAAATGTGTGTGGGTAGAATATATATCCCACGGGGGTAAAATTGAAAAAAGTTTAAATTTTTTTGGGGGGGATTTAGTCATTTTTCCGGCGTTTATCAGACTTTCAGATAGGGGAAATGTCAGTGAGCGTTCCGATATCAGTTCCAGAGCGATTCGCCCAATGGGTCCTTGATATTTCGTCGTTTTCAGGCAATTTTCTGAATTTTTGAAAATTTCACTTTTTTGTGAAAATATCCACTAAATGAGGGAATAATATGTGTGAGGGTACCCCAGGAGAGTTCCAAATGTGTGTGGGTAGAATATATATCCCACGAGGGTAAAATTGAAAAAAGTTTAAAAAAATTTTTTTTTGGGATTTAGTCATTTTTCCGGCATTTATCAGACTTTCAGATAGGGGAAATGTCAGTGAGCGTTCCGATTTCAGTACCAGAGTGATTCGGCCATTGAGTCCTTGATATTTAGTCGTTTTCAGCCAATTTTCTAGATTTTTGAAAATTTCACTTTTTTGTGAAAATATCCACAAAATGAGGGAATAATATGTGTGAGGGTACCCCAGGAGAGTTCCAAATGTGTGTGGGTAGAATATATATCCCACGGGGGTAAAATTGAAAAAAGTTGAAAACATTTTTTTTTTCGATTTAGTCATTTTTCCGGCATTTATCAGACTTTCAGATAGAGGAAATGTCAGTGAGCATTCCGATATCAGTTCCAGAGCGATTCGCCCAATGAGTCTTGATATTTAGTCGAAATCTGCCAATTTTCTTGATTTTTGAAAATTTCACTTATTTGTGAAAATATCCACTAAATGAGGGAATAATATGTGTGAGGGTACCCCAGGAGAGTTCAAAATGTGTGTGGGTAGAATATATATCCCACGGGGGTAAAATTGAAAAAAGTTGAAAATTATTTTTTTTTCAATTTAGTCATTTTTACAGCGTTTATCAGAATTTCAGATAGGGGAAATGTCAGTGAGCGTTCCGATTTCAATTCCAGAGCGATTTGCCCAATGAGTCCTTGAAATTTAGTCGAAATCTGCCAATTTTCTGGATTTTTGAAAATTTCACTAATTTGTGAAAATATCCACTAAATGAGGGAATAATACAGTCATATGAAAAAGTTTGGGCACCCCTATTAATCTTAAGCTTAATGTTTTATAAAAATTGGTGTTTTTGCAACAGCTATTTCAGTTTGATATATGTAATAACTTTTGGACACAGTAATGTTTCTGCCTTGAAATGAGGTTTATTGTACTAACAGAAAATGTGCAATCTGCATTCAAACAAAATTTGACATGTGCATAAGTATGGGCACCCTTATCATTTTCTTGTTTTAAATACTCCTACCTACTTTTTACTGACTTACTAAAGCACTTTTTTTGGTTTTGCAACCTCATTGAGCTTTGAACTCCATAGCCAGGTGTATGCAATCATGAGAAAAGCTACTTAAAATGGCCACTTGCAAGTTGTTCTCCTGTTTGAATCTCCTCTGAACAGTGGCATTATGGGCTCCTCAAAACAACTGTCAAATGATCTGAAAACAACGATTATTCAACATAGTTGTTCAGGGGAAGGATACAAGAAGCTGTCTCAGAGATTTAACCTGTCAGTTTCCACTGTGAGGAACATAGTAAGGAAATGGAAGAACACAGGGACAGTTCTTGTTAAGGCCAGAAGTGGCAGGCCAAGAAAAACATCAGAAAGGCAGAGAAGAAGAATGGTGAGATCAGTCAAGGACAATCCTTAGACCACCTCCAGAGAGCTGCAGCATCAACTTGCTGCAGATGGTGCATCGGTCAACTATACAATGCAGTTTGCACAAGGAGAAGCTGTGTGGGAGAGTGATGCGAAAGAAGCCGTTTCTGCAAGCACGCCATAAACAGAGTCGGCTGAGGTATGCAAAAGCACATTTGGAGAAGCCAATTTCTTTTTGGAAGAAGGTCCTGTGGACTGATGAAACCAAGATTGAGTTGTTTGATCATACAAAAAGGCGTTATGTATGGCGGCAAAAAAAACACAGCATTCCAAGAAAAACAATGCTACCCACAGTAAAATTTGGTGGAGGTTCCATCATGCTTTGGGGCTGTGTGGCCAATGCCGGCACCGGGAATCTTGTTAAAGTTGAGGGACGCATGGATTCCACTCAGTATCAGCAGATTCTTGACAATAATGTTCAAGAATCAGTGATAAAGTTGAAGTTACGCAGGAGATGGATCTTTCAGCAAGACAATGATCCAAAACACCGCTCCAAAACTATTCAGGCATTCATGCAGAGGAACAATTACAATGTTCTGGAATGGCCATCCCAGTTCCCAGACCTGAATATCATTGAACATCTGTGGGATCATTTGAAGAGGGCTGTCCATGCTCGGCGACCATCAAACTTAACTGAACTGGAATTGTTTTGTAAAGAGGAATGGTCAAAAATACCTTCATCCAGGATCCAGGAACTCATTAAAAGCTACAGGAAGCGACTAGAGGCTGTTATTTTTGCAAAAGGAGGATCTACTAAATATTAATGTCACTTTTCTGGTGGGGTGTCCATACTTATGCACCTGTCAAATTTTGTTTGAATGCAGATTGCACATTTTCTGTTAGTACAATAAACCTCATTTCAAGGCAGAAACATTACTGTGTCCAACAGTTATTACATATATCAAACTGAAATTGCTGTTGTAAATACACCAATTTTTATAAAACATTAAGCTTAAGATTAATAGGGGTGCCCAAACTTTTTCATATGACTGTATGTGTGAGGGAACCCCAGGAGAGTTCCAAATGTGTGTGGGTAGAATATATATCCCACGGGGTAAAATTGAAAAAAGTTTAAAATTTTTTTTTATTGGACTTAGTCATTTTTCCGGTGTTTATCAGACTTTCAGATAGGGGAAATGTCAGTGAGCGTTCCGATTTCAGTTCCAGTGCGATTCTCCCAATGAGTCCTTGATATTTAGTCGTTTTCAGCCAATTTTCTGGATTTTTGAAAATTTCACTTTTTTGTGAAAATATCCACTAAATGAGGGAATAATATGTGTGAGGTACCCCAGGAGAGTTCCAAATGTGTGTGGGTAGAATATATATCCCACGGGGGTAAAATTGAAAAAAGTTTAAAATTTTTTGGGGGGGGATTAAGTCATTTTTCCGGCGTTTATCAGACTTTCAGATAGGGGAAATGTCAGTGAGCGTTCCTATTTCAGTTCCAGAGCGAATCGCCCAATGAGTCCTTGATATTTAGTCGTTTTCAGCCAATTTTCTGAATTATTGAAAATTTCACTTTTTTGTGAAAATATCCACTAAATGAGGGAATAATATGTGTGAGGGTACCCCAGGAGAGTTCCAAATGTGTGTGGGTAGATTATATATCCCACGGGGGTAAAATTGACAAAAGTTGAAAACATTTTTTTTGGGGATTTAGTCTTTTTTCCGGCATTCATCAGACTTTCAGATAGGGAAAATGTCAGTGAGCGCTCCGATTTCAGTACCAGAGCGATTCGCCCAATGAGACCTTGATATTTAGTCGCTTTCAGCCAATTTTCTGGATTTTTGAAAATTTTACTTTTTTGTGAAAATATCCACTAAATGAGGGAATAATATGTGTGAGGTTACCCCAGGAGAGTTCCAAATGTGTGTGGCTAGAATATATATCCCACGGAGGAAAAATTGAAAAAAGTTGAAAACATTTTTTTTTTCAATTTGGTCATTTTTCCAGCGTTTATCAGACTTTCAGATAGGGGAAATGTCAGTGAGCGTTCCGATTTCAGTTCCAGAGCGATTCGCCCAATGAGTCCTTGATATTTCGTCGTTTTCAGCCAATTTTCTGGATTTTTGAAAATTTCACTTTTTCGTGAAAATATCCACTAAATGAGGGACTAATATGTGTGAGGGTACCCCAGGAGAGTTCCAAATGTGTGTGGGTAGAATATATATCCCACGGGGGTAAAATTGAAAAAAGTTGAAAACATTTTTTTTTTGGTCTTAGTCATTTTTCCGGCGTTTATCAGACTTTCAGATAGGGGAAATGTCAGTGAGCGCTCCGATTTCAGTTCCAGAGCGATTCGCCCAATGAGTCCTTGATATTTAGTCGTTTTCAGACAATTTTCTGGATTTTTGAAAATTTCACTTTTTTGTGAAAATATCCACTAATTGAGGGAATAATATGTGTGAGGGTACCCCAGGAGAGTTCCAAATGTGTGTGGGTAGAATATATATCCCACAGGGTTAAAATTGAAAAAAGTTGAAAAAAATTTTTTTTTAGTACTTAGTCATTTTTCCGGTGTTTATCAGACTTTCAGATAGGGGAAATGTCAGTGAGCGTTTAGATTTACGTTCCAGAGCGATTTGCCGTATGGGTCCTTGATATTTCGTCGTTTTCAGCCAATTTTCAGAATTTTTGAAAATTTCACTTTTTTGTGAAAATATCCACTAAATGAGGGAATAATATGTGTGAGGGTACCCCAGGAGAGCTCCAAATGTGTGTGGGTAGATTATATATCCCACCGGGGTAAAATTGACAAAAGTTGAAAAAATTTTTTATTTGGATTTAGTCTTTATTCCGGCATTCATCAGACTTTCAGATAGGGAAAATGTCAGTGAGCGCTCCGATTTCAGTACCAGAGTGATTCGCCCAATGAGTCCTTGATATTTAGTCGCTTTTAGCCAATTTTCTGGATTTTTGAAAATTTTACTTTTTTGTGAAAATATCCACTAAATGAGGGAATAATATGTGTGAGGTTACCCCAGGAGAGTTCCAAATGTGTGTGGCTAGAATATATATCCCATGGGGGTAAAACTGAAAAAAGTTGAAAACATTTTTTTTTTCGATTTAGTCATTTTTCCGACATTTATCAGACTTTCAGATAGAGGAAATGTCAGTGAGCGTTCCGATTTCAGTTCCAGAGCGATTCGACCAATGAGTCCTTGATATTTAGTCGAAATCTGCCAATTTTCTTGATTTTTAAAAATTTCACTTATTTGTGAAAATATCCACTAAATGAGGGAATAATATGTGTGAGGGTACCCCAGGAGAGTTCGAAATGTGTGTGGGTAGAATATATATCCCACGAGGTAAAATTGAAAAAAGTTTAAAAATTTTTTTTATTGGACTTAGTCATTTTTCCGGCGTTTATCAGACTTTCAGATAGGGGAAATGTCAGTGAGTGTTCCGATTTCAGTTCCAGAGCGATTCGCCCAATGAGTCCTTGATATTTCGTCGTTTTCAGCCAATTTTCTGGATTTTTGAAAATTTCACTTTTTCGTGAAAATATCCACTAAATGAGGGACTAATATGTGTGAGGGTACCCCAGGAGAGTTCCAAATGTGTGTGGGTAGAATATATATCCCACGTGGGTAAAATTGAAAAAAGTTGAAAACATTTTTTTTTTGGACTTAGTCATTTTTCCGGCGTTTATCAGACTTTCAGATAGGGGAAATGTCAGTGAGCCTTTCGATTTACGTTCCAGAGCGGTTTGCCGTATGGGTCCTTGATATTTCGTCGTTTTCAGCCAATTTTCTGGATTTTTGAAAATTTCACTTTTTCGTGAAAATATCCACTAAATGAGGGACTAATATGTGTGACGGTACCCCAGGAGAGTTCCAAATGTGTGTGGGTAGAATATATATCCCACGGGGGTAAAATTGAAAAAAGTTGAAAACATTTTTTTTTTGGACTTAGTCATTTTTCCGGCGTTTATCAGACTTTCAGATAGGGGAAATGTCAGTGAGCGTTCCGATTTCAGTCCCAGTGCGATTCGCCCAATGAGTCCTTGATATTTAGTCGAAATCTGCCAATTTTCTTGATTTTTGAAAATTTCACTTATTTGTGAAAATATCCACTAAATGAGGGAATAATATGTGTGAGGGTAACCCAGGAGAGTTCAAAATGTGTGTGGGTAGAATATATATCCCACGGGGGTAAAATTGAAAAAAGTTGAAAATTTTTTTTTTTTCAATTTAGTCATTTTTCCAGCGTTTATCAGAATTTCAAATAGGGGAAATGTCAGTGAGCGTTCCGATTTCAGTTCCAGAGCGATTCGCCCAATGAGTCCTTGAAATTTATTTGAAGTCTGCCAATTGTCTGGATTTTTGAAAATTTCACTTATTTGTGAAAATATACACTAAATGAGGGAATAATATGTGTGAGGGAACCCCAGGAGAGTTCCAAATGTGTGTGGGTAGAATATATATCCCACGAGGTAAAATTGAAAAAAGTTTAAAATTTTTTTTTATTGGACTTAGTCATTTTTCCGGCGTTTATCAAACTTTCAGATAGGGGAAATGTCAGTGAGTGTTCCGATTTCAGTTCCAGAGCGATTCGCCCAATGAGTCCTTGATATTTCGTCGTTTTCAGCCAATTTTCTGGATTTTTGAAAATTTCACTTTTTCGTGAAAATATCCACTAAATGAGGGACTAATATGTGTGAGGGTACCCCAGGAGAGTTCCAAATGTTTGTGGGTAGAATATATATCCCACGGTGGTAAAATTGACAAAAGTTGAAAAAAATTTTTTTTGGGGATTTAGTCTTTTTTCCGGCATTCATCAGACTTTCAGATAGGGGAAATGTAAGTGAGCGTTCCGATTTCAGTACCAGAGCGATTTGCCCAATGAGTCCTTGATATTTAGTCGTTTTCAGCCAATTTTCTGGATTTTTGAAAATTTTACTTTTTTTGTGAAAATATCCACTAAATGAGGGAATAATATGTGTGAGGGTACCCCAGGAGAGTTCCAAATGTGTGTGGGTAGAATATATATCCCACAGGGTTAAAATTGAAAAAAGTTGAAAAAAATTTTTTTTTAGTACTTAGTCATTTTTCCGGCGTTTTTCAGACTTTCAGATAGGGGAAATGTCAGTGAGCATTCCGATTTCAGTTCCAGAGCGATTCGCCCAATGAGTCCTTAATATTTAGTCGTTTTCAGCCAATTTTCTGGATTTTTGAAAATTTCACTTTTTTGCGAAAATATCCACTAAATGAGGGAATAATATGTGTGAGGGTACCCCAGGAGAGTTCCAAATGTGTGTGGGTAGAATATATATCCCAAGGGGGTAAAATTGAAAAAAGTTGAAAAATTTTTTTGGGGGGATTTAGTCATTTTTCCGGCGTTTATCAGACTTTCAGATAGGGGAAATGTCAGTGAGCGTTCCGATTTCAGTTCCAGAGCGATTCGCCCAATGAGTCCTTGATATTTCGTCGTTTTCTGGCAATTTTCTGAATTTTTGAAAATTTCACTTTTTTGTGAAAATATCCACTAAATGAGGGAATAATATGTGTGAGGGTACTCCAGGAGAGTTCTAAATGTGTGTTCTGATTTCAGTTACAAAGCGAATCGCCCTATGGTTCCTTGATATTTAGTCATTTTCAGCCAATTTTCAGAATTTTTGAAAATTTCACTTTTTTGTGAAAATATCCACTAAATGAGGGAATAATATGTGTGAGGGTACCCCAGGAGAGTTCCAAATGTGTGTTGGTAGAATATATATCCCACGGGGGTAAAATTGAAAAAAGTTTAAAAAAATTTGGGGGGGGATTTAGTCATTTTTCCGGCGTTTATCAGACTTTCAGATAGGGGAAATGTCAGTGAGTGTTCCGATTTCAGTTCCAGAGCAATTCGCCCAATGAGTCCTTGATATTTCGTTGAAATCTGCCAATTTTCTTGATTTTTGAAAATTTCACTTATTTGTGTAAATATCCACTAAATGAGGGAATAATATGTGTGAGGGTACCCCAGGAGAGTTCAAAATGTGTGTGGGTAGAATATATATCCCACGGGGGTAAAATTGAAAAAAGTTGAAACATTTTTTTTTTATCGATTTAGTCATTTTTCCAGCGTTTATCAGACTTTCAGATAGGTGAAATTTCAGTAAGCGTTCCGATTTCAGTTCCAGAGCGATTCGCCCAATGAGTCCTTGATATTTAGTCGAAATCTGCCAATTTTCTGGATTTTTGAAAATTTCACTTATTTGTAAAAATATCGACTAAATGAGGGAATAATATGTGTGAGGGAACCCCAGGAAAATTCCAAATGTGTGTGGGTAGAATATATATCATACGGGGTAAAATTGAAAAAAGTTGAAAAATTTTTGGGGGGGATTTAGACATTTTTCCAGCGTTTATCAGACTTTCAGATATTGGAAATGTCAGTGAGCATTCCGATTTCAGTTCCACAGCGATTCGCCCAATGAGTCCTTGATATTTCGTCGTTTTCAGGCAATTTTCTGAATTTTTGAAAATTTCACTTTTTTGTGAAAATATCCACTAAATGAGGGAATAATATGTGTGAGGGTACCCCAGGAGAGTTCCAAATGTGTTTGGGTAGAATATATATCCCACGGTGGTAGAATTGAAAAAAGTTGAAAACATTTTTTTTTTGGATTTAGTCATTTTTCCGGCATTTATCAGACTTTCAGATAGGGGAAATGTCAGTGAGCGTTCCGATTTCAGTTCCAGAGCGATTCGCCCAATGAGTCCTTGATATTTAGTTGTTTTCAGCCAATTTTCTGGATTTTTGAAAATTTCACTTTTTTGTGAAAATATCCACTAAATGAGGGAATAATATGTGTGAGGGTACCCCAGGAGAGTTCCAAATGTGTGTGGGGAGAATATAGATCCCACGGGGGGTAAAATTGAAAAAAGTTGAAAAATATTTTTTTTTGGATTTAGTCATTTTTTCCAGTGTTTATCAGACTTTCAGATAGGGAAAATGTCAGTGAGCGTTCCGATTTCAGTTCCAGAGCGATCCGACCAATGAGTCCTTGATATTTCGACGTTTTCAGCCAATTTTCTGGATTTTTGAAAATTTCACTTTTTTGTGAAAATATCCACTAAATGAGGGAATAATATGTGTGAGGGTACCCCAGGAGAGTTCCAAATGTGTGTGGGTAGAATATATATCCCACGGGGGTAAAATTGAAAAAAGTTGAAAAATATTTTTTTTTGGATTTAGTCATTTTTTCCAGTGTTTATCAGACTTTCAGATAGGGGAAATGTCAGTGAGCGTTCCGATTTCAGTTCCAGAGCGATTCGCCCAATGAGTCCTTGATATTTCGTCGTTTTCAGCCAATTTTCTGGATTTTTAAAAAGTTCACTTTTTTGTGAAAATATCCACTAAATGAGGGAATAATATGTGTGAGGGTACCCCAGGAGAGTTCCAAATGTGTGTGGGTAGAATATAGATCCCACGGGTGTAAAATTGAAAAAAGTTGAAAATTTTTTGGGGGGGATTTAGTCATTTTTCCCGCGTTTATCAGACTTTCAGATAGGGAAAATGTCAGAGAGCGTTCCGATTTCAGTTCCAGAGCGATTCACCTAATGAGTCCTTGATATTTCGTCGTTTTCAGCCAATTTTCTGGATTTTTAAAAATTTCACTTTTTTGTGAAAATATCCACTAAATGAGGGAATAATATGTGTGAGGGTACCCCAGGAGAGTTCCAAATGTGTGTGGGTAGAATATAGATCCCACAGGTGTAAAATTGAAAAAAGTTAAAAAATTTTTGGGGGGGATTTAGCCATTTTTCCGGCGTTTATCAGACTTTCAGATAGGGGAAATGTCAGTGAGCGTTCCGATTTCAGTTCCAGAGCGATTCGCCCAATGAGTCCATGATATTTAGTCGAAATCTGCCAATTTTCTGGATTTTAGAAAATTTCACTTATTTGTGAAAATATCCACTAAATGAGGGAATAATATGTGTGAGGGTACCCTAGGAGAGTTAAAAATGTGTGTGGGTAGAATATATATCCCACGGGGGTAAAATTGAAAAAAGTTAAAAAAAAATTTTTTTGGACTTAGTCATTTTTCCGGCGTTTATCAGACTTTCAGATAGGGGAAATGTAAGTGAGCATTCCAATCTCAGTTCCAGAGCATTTTGCACAATGAGTCCTTGATATTTAGTCATTTTGAGCCAATTTTCTGAATTTTTGAAAATTTCACTTTTTTGTGAAAATATCCACTAAATGAGGGAATAATATGTGTGAGGGTACCCCAGGAGAGTTCCAAATGTGTGTGGGTAGAATATATATCCCACGGGTTTAAATTAGAAAAAGTTGAAAACATTTTTTTTTTGGACTTACTCATTTTTCCGGCGTTTATCAGACTTTCAGATAGGGAAAATGTCAGTGAGCGTTCCGATTTCAGTTCCAGAGCGATTCACCCAATGAGTCCTTGATATTTCGTCGTTTTCAGCCAATTTTCTGGATTTTTAAAAATTTCACTTTTTTGTGAAAATATCCACTAAATGAGGGAATAATATGTGTGAGGGTACCCCAGGAGAGTTCCAAGTGTGTGTGGGTAGAATATAGATCCCACAGGTGTAAAATTGAAAAAAGTTGAAAAATTTTTTTGGGGGGATTTAGCCATTTTTCCGGTGTTTATCAGACTTTCAGATAGGGGAAATGTCAGTGAGCGTTCCGATTTCAGTTCCAGAGCGATTCGCCCAATGAGTCCTTGATATTTAGTTGTTTTCAGCCAATTTTCAGCATTTTTGAAAATTTCACTTTTTTGTGAAAATATCCACTAAATGAGGGAATAATATGTGTGAGGGTACCCCAGGAGAGTTCCAAATGTGTGTGGGTAGAATATATATCCCACCGGGGTTAAAATTGAAAAAAGTTGAAAAATTTTTTTGGGGTGATTTAGTCATTTTTCCTGCATTTATCAGACTTTCAGATAGGGGAAATGTCAGTGAGCGTTCCGATTTCAGTTCCAGAGCGATTCGCCCAATGAGTCCTTGATATTTAGTTGTTTTCAGCCAATTTTCCGCATTTTTGAAAATTTCACTTTTTTGTGAAAATATCCACTAAATGAGGGAATAATATGTGTGAGGGTACCCCAGGAGTGTTCCAAATGTGTGTGGGTAGAATATATATCCCACGGGGGTAAAATTGAAAAAAGTTGAAAACATTTTTTTGGGGGATTTAGTCATTTTTTCCGGCGTTTATCAGACTTTCAGATAGGGGAAATGTCAGTGAGCGTTCCGATTTCAGTTCCAGAGCGATTCGCCCAATTAGTCCTTGATTTTTAGTTGTTTTCAGCCAATTTTCAGAATTTTTGAAAATTTCACTTTTTTGTGAAAATATCCACTAAATGAGGGAATAATATGTGTGAGGGTACCCCAGGAGAGTTACAAATGTGTGTGGGTAGAATATATGTCCCACCGGGGTTAAAATTGAAAAAAGTTGAAAAATTTTTTTGGGGGGATTTAGTCATTTTTCCGGCATTTATCAGACTTTCAGTTAGGGGAAATGTCAGTGAGCGTTCCGATTTCAGTTCCAGAGCGATTCGCGCAATGTGTCCTTGATATTTAGTCGTTTTCAGCCAATTTTCTGGATTTTTGAAAATTTCACTTTTTTGTGAAAATATCCACTAAATGAGGGAATAATATGTGTGAGGGTACCCCAGGAGAGTTCCAAATGTGTGTGGGTAGAATATATATCCAACGGTGGTAAAATTGAAAAAAGTTGAAAAAAAATTTTTTTTGGACTTAGTCATTTTTCCGGCGTTTATCAGACTTTCAGATAGCGGAAATGTCAGTGAGCATTCCGATTTCAGTTCCAGAGTGATTCGCCCAATTAGTCCTTGATATTTAGTTGTTTTCAACCAATTTTCAGAATTTTTGAAAATTTCACTTTTTTGTGAAAATATCCACTAAATGAGGGAATAATATGTGTGAGGGTACCCCAGGAGAGTTCCAAATGTGTGTGGGTAGAATATATGTCCAACCGGGGTTAAAATTGAAAAAAGTTGAAAAATTTTTTTGGGGGGGATTTAGTCATTTTTCCGGCATTTATCAGACTTTCAGATAGGGGAAATGTCAGTGAGCGTTCCGATTTCAGTTCCAGAGCGATTCGCCCAATGAGTCCTTGATATTTAGTCGTTTTCAGCCAATTTTCTGGATTTTTGAAAATTTCACTTTTTTGTGAAAATATCCACTAAATGAGGGAATAATATGTGTGAGGGTACCCCAGGAGAGTTCCAAATGTGTGTGGGTAGAATATATATCCCACCGGGGTTAAAATTGAAAAAAGTTGAAAATTTTTTGGGGGGGATTTAGTCATTTTTCCGGCATTTATCAGACTTTCAGATAGGGGAAATGTCAGTGAGCGTTCCGATTTCAGTTCCAGAGCAATTTGCCCAATGTGTCCTTGATATTTAGTCGTTTTCAGCCAATTTTCTGGATTTTTGAAAATTTCACTTTTTTGTGAAAATATCCACTAAATGAGGGAATAAAATGTGTGAGGGTACACCAGGAGAGTTCCAAATGTGTGTGGGTAGAATATATATCCCACAGGGTTAAAATTGAAAAAAGTTGAAAAATTTTTTTTTGGGGATTTAGTGATTTTTCCAGTGGTTATCAGACTTTCAGATAGGGGAAATGTCAGTGAGCGATCCAATTTCAGTTCCAGAGTGATTCGCCCAATGAGTACTTGATATTTAGTCGTTTTCAGCCATTTTTCTGGATTTTTGAAAATTTCACTTTTTTGTGAAAATATCCACTAAATGAGGGAATAATATGTGTGAGGGTACCCCAGGAGAGTTCCAAATGTGTGTGGGTAGAATATATATCCCACGGGTGTAAAATTGAAAAAAGTAAAAAAAATATTTTTTTTGGACTTAGTCATTTTTCCGGCGTTTATCAGACGTTCAGATAGGGGAAATGTCAGTGTGCGTTCCGATTTCAGTTCCAGAGCGATTCGCCCAATGAGTACTTGATATTTCGTCGTTTTCAGGCAATTTTCTGAATTTTTGAAAATTTCACTTTTTTGTGAAAATATCCACTAAATGAGGGAATAATATGTGTGAGGGTACCCCAGGAGAGTTCCAAATGTGTGTGGGTAGAATATATATCCCACGGGTGTAAAATGGAAAAGTGTAAAAAAAAATTTTTTTTGGACTTAGTAATTTTTCCGGCATTTATCAGACTTTCAGATAGGGGAAATGTCAGTGAGCATGCCGACTTCAGTTCCAGAGCGATTCGCCCAATGAGTCCTTGATATTTAGTCGTTTTCAGCCAATTTTCTGGATTTTTGAAAATGTCACTTTTTTGTGAAAATATCCACTAAATGAGGGAATAATATGTGTGAGGGTACCCCAGGAGAGTTCCAAATGTGTGTGGGTAGAATATATAACCCACGGGGGTAAAATTGAAAAAAGTTGAAAACATTTTTTTTTGGATTTAGTCATTTTTCCGGCGTTTATCAGACTTTCAGATAGGGGAAATGTCAGTGAGCGTTCCGATTTCAGTTCCAAAGCGATGCGCCAAATGAGTCCTTGATATTTTGTCGTTTTCAGGCAATTTTCTGAATTTTTGAAAATTTCACTTTTTTGTGAAAATATCCACTAAATGAGGGAATAATATGTGTGAGGGTACCCCAGAAGAGTTCCAAATGTGTGTGGGTAGAATATATATCACATGGGGGTAAAATTGAAAAAAGTTTAAAAAAAATTTTTTTGGGGGATTTAGTCATTTTTCCGGCGTTTATCAGACTTTCAGATAGGGGAAATGTCAGTGAGCATTCCGATTATAGTTCCAGAGCGATTCGCACAATGAGTCCTTGATTTTCAGTCGTTTTGAGCCAATTTTCTGGATTTTTCAAAATTTCGCTTTTTTGTGAAAATATCCACTAAATGAGGGAATAATATGTGTGAGGGTACCCCAGGAGAGTTCCAAATGTGTGTGGGTAGAATATATATCCCACGGGGGTAAAATTGAAAAAAGTTTAAAAAATTTTTTTTTTGGACTTAGTCATTTTTTCGGGCATTTATCAGACTTTCAGATAGCGGAAATGTCAGTGAGCGTTCCGATTTCAGTTCCAGAGCGATTCGCCGGATGGGTCCTTGATATTTCGTCGTTTTCAGGCAATTTTCTGAATTTTTGAAAATTTCACTTTTTTGTGAAAATATCCACTAAATGAGGGAATAATATGTGTGAGGGTACCCCAGGAGAGTTCCAAATGTGTGTGGATAGAATATATATCCCACGCGGGTAAAATTGAAAAAAGTTGAAAAAATTTTTTCTTGGACTTAGTCATTTTTCCGGCGTTTATCAGACTTTCAGATAGGGGAAATGTCAGTGAGCATTCCGATTACAGTTCCAGAGCGATTCGCACAATGAGTCCTTGATTTTCAGTCGTTTTGAGCCAATTTTCTGGATTTTTCAAAATTTCACTTTTTTGTGAAAATATCCACTAAATGAGGGAATAATATGTGTGAGGGTACCCCAGGAGAGTTCCAAATGTGTGTGGGTAGAATATATATTCCACAGGGTTAAAATTGAAAAAAGTTGAAAAAATTTTTTTTTAGACTTAGTCATTTTTCCGGCGTTTATCAGACTTTCGGATAGGGGAAGTGTCAGTGAGTGTTCCGATTTCAGTTCCAGAGCGATTCGCCCAATGAGTCCTTGATATTTAGTCGTTTTCAGACAATTAACTGGATTTTTGAAAATTTCACTTTTTTGTGAAAATATCCACTAAATGACGAAATAATATGTGTGAGGGTACCCCAGGAGAGTTCCAAATGTGTGTGGGTAGAATATATATCCCACGGGGGTAAAATTGAAAAAAGTTGAAAAAATTTTTTTTTTGGATTTAGTCATTTTTCCGGCGTTTATCAGACTTTCAGATAGGGGAAATGTCAGTGAGCGTTCCGATTTCAGTTCCAAAGCGATTCGCCCAATGAGTCCTTGATATTTCGTCGTTTTCAGGCAATTTTGTGAATTTTTGAAAATTTCACTTTTTTTGTGAAAATATCCACTAAATGAGGGAATAATATGTGTGAGGGTACCCCAGGAGAGTTCCAAATGTGTGTGGGTAGAATATAAATCCCACCTGGGTAAAATTGAAAAAAGTTGAAAAAAATTTTTTTTTGGACTTAGTCATTTTTCCGGCGTTTATCAGACTTTCAGTTAGCGGAAATGTCAGTAAGCGTTCTGATTTCAGATCCAGAGCGATTCGCCGGATGAGTCCTTGATATTTCCTCTATTTCAGGCAATTTTCAGAATATTTGAAAATTTCACTTTTTTGTGAAAATATCCACTAAATGAGGGAATAATATGTGTGAGGGTACCCCAGAAGAGTTCCAAATGTGTGTGGGTAGAATATATATCACATGGGGGTAAAATTGAAAAAAGTTGAAAAAATTTTTTGGGGGGTTTTAGTCATTTTTCTGGCGTTTATCAGACTTTCAATTAGCGGAAATGTCAGTAAGCGTTCCGATTTCAGATCCAGAGCGATTCGCCGGATGAGTGCTTAATATTATGTCGTTTTCAGACAATTTTCTGAATTTTTGAAAATTTCACTTTTTGTGAAAATATCCACTAAATGAGGGAATAATATGTGAGAGGGTACCCCAGGAGAGTTCCAAATGTGTGTGTGTAAAATATATATCCCACGGGGGTAAAATTGAAAAAATTTGAAAACATTTTTTTTTTGGATTTAGTCATTTTTCCGGCGTTTATCAGACTTTCACATAGGGGAAATGTCAGTGAGCGTTCCGATTTCAGTTCCAGAGCGATTCGCCCAATGAGCACTTGATATTTAGTCGTTTTCAGCCAATTTTCTGGATTTTTGAAAATTTCACTTTTTTGTGAAAATATCCACTAAATGAGGGAATAATATGTGTGAGGCTACCCCAGGAGAGTTCCAAATGTGTGTGGGTAGAATATAAATCCCACCTGGGTAAAATTGAAAAAAGTTGAAAAAAAATTTTTTTTGGACTTTGTCATTTTTCCGGCGTTTATCAGACTTTCAGTTAGCGGAAATGTCAGTAAGCGTTCTGATTTCAGATCCAGAGCGATTCGCCGGATGAGTCCTTGATATTTCCTCTATTTCAGGCAATTTTCAGAATTTTTGAAAATTTCACTTTTTTGTGAAAATATCCACTAAATGAGGGAATAATATGTGTGAGGGTACCCCAGGAGAGTTCCAAATGAGTGTGGGTAGAATATATATCCCACGGGGGTAAAATTGAAAAAAGTTGAAAATTTTTTTTGGGGGGATTTAGTCATTTTTCCGGCGTTTATCAGACTTTCAGTTAGCGGAAATGTCAGTAAGCGTTCCGATTTCAGATCCAGAGCGATTCGCCTTATGAGTCCTTGATATTTCGTCGTTTTCAGACAATTTTCTGAATTTTTGAAAATTTCACTTTTTTTGTGAAAATATCCATTAAATGAGGGAATAATATGTGAGAGGGTACCCCAGGAGAGTTCCAAATGAGTGTGGGTAGAATATAGATCCCACGGGGGTAAAATTGAAAAAATTTTTTTTTTGGATTTAGTCATTTTTCTGGCGTTTATCAGACTTTCAGTTAGCAGAAATGTCAGTAAGCGTTCTGATTTCAGATCCAGAGCGATTCGCCGGATGAGTCCTTGATATTTCGTCGATTTCAGGCAATTTTCTGAATTTTTGAAAATTTCACTTTTTTGTGAATGAGGGAATAATTTGTGTGAGGGTACCCCAGGAGAGTTCCAAATGTGTGTGGGTCGAATGTATATCCCACGGGGGTAAAATTGAAAACTGTTGAAAAAAAAATTTTGGGGGGGATGTAGTCATTTTTCCGGCGTTTATCAGACTTTCAGATAGGGGAAATGTCAGTGAGCATTCTGATTTCAGTTCCAGAGCGATTCTCCCAATGAGTCATTGATATTTCGTCGTTTTCAGCCAATTTTGTGAATTTTTGAAAATTTCACTTTTTTTGTGAAAATATCCACTAAATGAGGGAATAATATGTGTGAAGGTACCCCAGGAGAGTTCCAAATGTGTGTGGGTAGAATATATATCACACGGGGGTAAAATTGAAAAAAGTTGAAAAAAATTTTTTTTTGATTTAGTCATTTTTCCGGCGTTTATCAGACTTTCAGATAGGGGAAATGTCAGTGAGCATTCCGATTTCAGTTCCAGAGCGATTCGCCCAATGAGTCCTTGATATTTTGTCGTTTTCAGGCAATTTTCTGAATGTTTGAAAATTTCACTTTTTTGTGAAAATATCAACTAAATGAGGGAATAATATGTGTGAGGGTACCCCAGGAGAGTTCCAAATGTGTGTGGGAAGAATATATATCCCACCGGGGTAAAATTGAAAAAAGTTGAAAAAAATTTTTTTTTGATTTAGTCATTTTTCCGGCGTTTATCAGACTTTCAGATAGCGGAAATGTCAGTGAGCATTCCGCTTTCAGTTCCAGAGTGTTTCGCCCAATGAGTCCTTGATATTTCGTCATTTTCAGGCAATTTTCTGAATTTTTGAAAATTTCATTTTTTTGGGAAAATATCCACTAAATGAGGGAATAATATGTGTGAGGGTACCCCAGGAGAGTTCCAAATGTGTGTGGGTAGAATTTATATCCCACGGGGGTAAAATTGAAAAAAGTTGAAAATTTTTTTGGGGGGGATTTAGTCATTTTTCCCGCGTTTATCAAACTTTCAGATAGGGGAAATGTCAGTGAGCATTCCAATTTCAGTTCCAGAGCGATTCGCACAATGAGTCCTTGATATTTAGTAGTTTTCAGCCAATTTTCTGGATTTTTGAAAATTTCACTTTTTTGTGAAAATATCCACTAAATGAGGGAATAATATGTGTGAGGGTACCCCAGGAGAGTTCCAAATGTGTGTGGGTAGAATATATATCCCACGGAGGTAAAATTAAAAAAAGTTGAAAAATTTTTGGGGGGGGATTTAGTCATTTTTCAGCGTTTATCAGACTTTCAGAGAGCAGAAATGTCAGTGAGCGTTCCAATTTCAGTTACAGAGCGATTCGCCCAATGAGTCCTTGATATTTCGTCGTTTTCAGGCAATTTTCTGAATTTTTGAAAATTTCATTTTTTTGGGAAAATTTCCACTAAATGAGGGAATAATATGTGTGAGGGTACCCCAGGAGAGTTCCAAATGTGTTTGGGTAGAATATATATCCCACGGGGGTAAAATTGAAAAAAGTTGCAAAAAAATTTTTGGGGGGGATTTAGTAATTTTTCCGGCGTTTATCAGATCTTCAGATAGGGGAAATGTCAGCGAGCGATCCGATTTCAGTTCCAGAGCGATTCGCCGGATGAGTCCTTGATATTTCTTCGCTTTCAGGCAACGTTCTGAATTTTTGAAAATGTCACTTTTTTGTGAAAATATCGACTAAATGAGGGAATAATATGTGTG
Source organism: Phyllobates terribilis (assembly GCF_046119375.1). Taxonomy (NCBI): domain Eukaryota; kingdom Metazoa; phylum Chordata; class Amphibia; order Anura; family Dendrobatidae; genus Phyllobates; species Phyllobates terribilis. The sequence goes on along the minus strand of NW_027362775.1, from coordinate 12,639,458 downwards.
AGGGTACCCAAGGAGAGTTCCAAATGTGTGTGGGTAGAATATATATCCCACGGGGGTAAAATTGAAAAAAGTAGAAAAATTTTTTGGGGGGGATTTAGTCATTTTTCCGGCGTTTATCAAACTTTCAGATAGGGGAAATGTCAGTGAGCATTCCAATTTCACTTCCAGAGCGATTCGCACAATGAGTCCTTGATATTTAGTAGTTTTCAGCCAATTTTCTGGATTTTTGAAAATTTCACTTTTTTGTGAAAATATCCACTAAATGAGGGAATAATATGTGCGAGGGTACCCCAGGAGAGTTCCAAATGTATGTGGGTAGAATATATATCCCACGGGGTAAAATTTAAAAAAGTTGAAAAAAATTTTTTTTTGGACTTAATTCATTTTTTCAGCGTTTATCAGACTTTCAGATAGGGGAAATGCCAGCAAGCGTTTCAATTTCAGTTCCAGAGCGATTCGCCGGATGAGTCCTTGATATTTCGTCGTTTTCAGGCAACTTTCTGAATCTTTGAAAATTTCACTTTTTTGTGAAAATATCCACTAAATGAGGGAATAATATGTGTGAGTTTACCCCAGGAGAGTTCCAAATGTGTGTGTGTAGAATATATATCCGACGGGGGTAAAATTGAATAAAGTTGAAAAAATTTTTTATTTGGACTGTCATTTTTCCGACGTTTATCAGACTTTCAGATATGGGAAATGTCAGTGAGCGTTACGATTTCAGTTCCAGAGCGATTCGCCCAATGAGTCCTTGATATTTAGTCGTTTTCAGCCAATTTTTGGATTTTTGAAAATTTCACTTTTTTTGTGAAAATATCCACTAAATGAGGGAATAAAATGTGTGAGGGTACCCCAGGAGAGCTCCAAATGTGTGTGGGTAGAACATATATCCCACGGGGGTAAAATTTAAAAAAGTTGAAAACATATTTTTTTGGGACTTAAGTCATTTTTTCAGCGTTTATCAGACTTTCAGATAGGGGAAATGTCAGCAAGCGTTCCGATTTCAGTTCCAGAGCGATTCACCGGATGAGTCCTTGATATTTCGTCGTTTTCAGGCAACTTTCTGAATTTTTTGAAAATTTCACTTTTTTGTGAAAATATCCACTAAATGAGGGAATAATATGTGTGAGGGTACCCCAGGAGAGTTCCAAATATGTGTGTGTAGAATATATATCCGACGGGGGTAAAATTGAATAAAGTTGAAAAAAATTTTTTTTTGGACTGTCATTTTTCCGTTTATCAGACTTTCAGATAGGGGAAATGTCAGTGAGCATTCCGATTTCAACTCCACAGCGATTCGCCCAATGAGCCCTTGATTTTTAGTCGTTTTTAGCCAATTTTCTGGATTTTTGAAAATTTCACTTTTTTTGTGAAAATATCCACTAAATGAGGGAATAAAATGTGTGAGGTTACCCCAGGAGAGTTCCAAATGTGTGTGGGTAGAATATATATCCCACGGGGGTAAAATTTAAAAAAGTTGAAAAAATTTTTTTTTTGGACTTAAGTCATTTTTTCAGCGTTTATCAGACTTTCAGATAGGGGAAATGTCAGCAAGCATTCCGATTTCATTTCCAGAGCGATTCGCCGGATGAGTCCTTGATATTTCGTCGTTTTCAGGCAACTTTCTGAATTTTTTGAAAATTTCACTTTTTTGTGAAAATATCCACTAAATGAGGGAATAATATGTGTGAGGGTACCCCAGAAGAGTTCCAAATGTGTGTGGGTAGAATATATATCCCACGGGGGTAAAATTGAAAAAAGTTGAACAATTTTTGGGGGGGGATTTAGTCATTTTTCTGGCATTTATCAAACTTTCAGATAGGGGAAATGTCAGAGAACGTTCGAATTCAGTTCCAGAGCGATTCGGCGGATGAGTCCTTGATATTTCGTCGTATTCAGGCAATTTTCAGAATTTTTGAAAATTTCACTTTTTTGTGAAAATATCCACTAAATGAGGGAATAATATGTGTGAGGGTACCCCAGGAGAGTTCCAAATGTGTGTGGGTAGAATATATATCCCACGGGGGTAAAATTGAAAAAAGTTTAAAAAATATTTTATTTGGACATAGTCATTTTTCTGGCGTTTATCAGACTTTCAGATAGCGGAAATGTCAGTGAGTGTTCCAATTTTAGTTCCAGAGCGATTCGCCCAATGAGTCCTAGATATTTAGTCGTTTTCAGCCAATTTTTTGGATTTTTGAAAATTTCACTTTTTTGTGAAAATATCCACTAAATGAGGGAATAATATGTGTGAGGGTACCCCAGGAGAGTTTCACATGTGTGTGGGTAGGATATATATCCCACGGGGGTAAAATTGAAAAAAGTTTAAAAAAATTTTTTTTTGGACTTAGTCATTTTTCCGGCGTTTATCAGACTTTCAGATAGGGGAAATGTCAGTGAGCGTTACGATTTCAGTTCCAGAGCGATTCGCCCAATGAGTCCTTGATATTTAGTCGTTTTCAGCCAATTTTTTGGATTTTTGAAAATTTCACTTTTTTGTGAAAATATCCACTAAATGAGGGAATAATATATGTGAGGGTACTCCAGGAGAGTTCCAAATGTGTGTGTGTAGAATATATATCCGACGGGGGTAAAATTGAATAAAGTTGAAAAAAATATTTTTTGGCCTGTCATTTTTCCGACGTTTATCAGACTTTCAGATAGGGGAAATGTCAGTGATCATTCCGATTTCAGTTCCAGAGCGATTCGCCCAATGAGTCCTTGATATTTAGTCGTTTTCAGCCAATTTTTTGGATTTTTGAAAATTTCACTTTTTTGTGAAAATATCCACTAAATGAGGGAATAATATGTGTGAGGGTACCCCAGGAGAGTTTCAAATGTGTGTGGGTAGAATATATATCCCACGGGGGTAAAATTGAAAAAAGTTGAAAAAAATTTTTTTTTGGACTGTCATTTTTCCGACGTTTATCAGACTTTCCAAAATGGGAAATGTCAGTGAGCATTCCAATTTCAGTTCCAGAGCGATTCGCCCTATGAGTCCTTGATATTTAGTCGTTTTCAGCCAATTTTCTGGATTTTTGAAAATTTCACTTTTTTGTGAAAATATCCACTAAATGAGGGAATAATATGTGTGAGGGTACGCCAGGAGAGTTCCAAATGTGTGTGTGTAGAATATATATCCGACGGGGGTAAAATTGAATAAAGTTGAAAAAAATATTTTTTTTAGACTTAGTCATTTTTCCGACGTTTATCAGACTTTCAGATAGGGGAAATGTCAGCAAGCGTTCCGATTTCAGTTCCAGAGCGATTCGCCGGATGAGTCCTTGATATTTCGTTGTTTTCAGGCAACTTTCTGAATTTTTGAAAATTTCACTTTTTTGTGAAAATATCCACTAAATGAGGGAATAATATGTGTGAGGGTACCCCAGGAGAGTTCCAAATGTGTGTGGGTAGAATATATATCCCACGGGGGTAAAATTGAAAAAAGTTGAAAAATTTTTTGGGGAGGATTTAGTCATTTTTCTGGCATTTATCAGACTTTCAGATAGGGGAAATGTCAGAGAACATTCGAATTCAGTTCCAGAGCGATCTGGCGGATGAGTCCTTGATGTTTCGTCGTTTTCAGGCAATTTTCTGAATTTTTGAAAATTTCACTTTTTTGTGAAAATATCCACTAAATGAGGGAATAAAATGTGTGAGGGTACCCCAGGAGAGTTCCAAATGTGTGTGGGTAGAATATATATCCCACGGGGGTAAAATTTAAAAAAGTTGAAAAAATTTTTTTTTTGGACTTAATTCATTTTTTCAGCGTTTATCAGACTTTCAGATAGGGGAAATGTCAGCAAGCGTTCCGATTTCAGTTCCAGAGCGATTCACCGGATGAGTCCTTGATATTTCGTCGTTTTCAGGCAACTTTCTGAATTTTTTGAAAATTTCACTTTTTTGTGAAAATATCCACTAAATGAGGGAATAATATGTGTGAGGGTACCCCAGGAGAGTTCCAAATATGTGTGTGTAGAATATATATCCGACGGGGGTAAAATTGAATAAAGTTGAAAAAAATTTTTTTTTGGACTGTCATTTTTCCGTTTATCAGACTTTCAGATAGGGGAAATGTCAGTGAGCATTCCGATTTCAACTCCACAGCGATTCGCCCAATGAGCCCTTGATTTTTAGTCGTTTTTAGCCAATTTTCTGGATTTTTGAAAATTTCACTTTTTTTGTGAAAATATCCACTAAATGAGGGAATAAAATGTGTGAGGTTACCCCAGGAGAGTTCCAAATGTGTGTGGGTAGAATATATATCCCACGGGGGTAAAATTTAAAAAAGTTGAAAAAATTTTTTTTTTGGACTTAAGTCATTTTTTCAGCGTTTATCAGACTTTCAGATAGGGGAAATGTCAGCAAGCGTTCCGATTTCATTTCCAGAGCGATTCGCCGGATGAGTCCTTGATATTTCGTCGTTTTCAGGCAACTTTCTGAATTTTTTGAAAATTTCACTTTTTTGTGAAAATATCCACTAAATGAGGGAATAATATGTGTGAGGGTACCCCAGAAGAGTTCCAAATGTGTGTGGGTAGAATATATATCCCACGGGGGTAAAATTGAAAAAAGTTGAACAATTTTTGGGGGGGGATTTAGTCATTTTTCTGGCATTTATCAAACTTTCAGATAGGGGAAATGTCAGAGAACGTTCGAATTCAGTTCCAGAGCGATTCGGCGGATGAGTCCTTGATATTTCGTCGTATTCAGGCAATTTTCAGAATTTTTGAAAATTTCACTTTTTTGTGAAAATATCCACTAAATGAGGGAATAATATGTGTGAGGGTACCCCAGGAGAGTTCCAAATGTGTGTGGGTAGAATATATATCCCACGGGGGTAAAATTGAAAAAAGTTTAAAAAATATTTTATTTGGACATAGTCATTTTTCTGGCGTTTATCAGACTTTCAGATAGCGGAAATGTCAGTGAGTGTTCCAATTTTAGTTCTAGAGCGATTCGCCCAATGAGTCCTAGATATTTAGTCGTTTTCAGCCAATTTTTTGGATTTTTGAAAATTTCACTTTTTTGTGAAAATATCCACTAAATGAGGGAATAATATGTGTGAGGGTACCCCAGGAGAGTTTCACATGTGTGTGGGTAGGATATATATCCCACGGGGGTAAAATTGAAAAAAGTTTAAAAAAATTTTTTTTTGGACTTAGTCATTTTTCCGGCGTTTATCAGACTTTCAGATAGGGGAAATGTCAGTGAGCGTTACGATTTCAGTTCCAGAGCGATTCGCCCAATGAGTCCTTGATATTTAGTCGTTTTCAGCCAATTTTTTGGATTTTTGAAAATTTCACTTTTTTGTGAAAATATCCACTAAATGAGGGAATAATATATGTGAGGGTACTCCAGGAGAGTTCCAAATGTGTGTGTGTAGAATATATATCCGACGGGGGTAAAATTGAATAAAGTTGAAAAAAATATTTTTTGGCCTGTCATTTTTCCGACGTTTATCAGACTTTCAGATAGGGGAAATGTCAGTGATCATTCCGATTTCAGTTCCAGAGCGTTCGCCCAATGAGTCCTTGATATTTAGTCGTTTTCAGCCAATTTTCTGGATTTTTGAACATTTCACTTTTTTGTGAAAATATCCAATAAATGAGGGAATAATATGTGTGAGGGTACCCCAGGAGAGTTCCAAATGTGTGTGGGTAGAATATATATCCCACGGGGGTAAAATTGAAAAAAGTTTAAAAAAATTTTTTTTTGGACTTAGTCATTTTTCTGGCGTTTATCAGACTTTCAGACACGGGAAATGTCAGTGAGCGTTACGATTTCAGTTCCAGAGCGATTCGCCCAATGAGTCCTTGATATTTAGTCGTTTTCAGCCAATTTTTTGGATTTTTGAAAATTTCACTTTTTTGTGAAAATATCCACTAAATGAGGGAATAATATGTGTGAGGGTACCCCAGGAGAGTTTCAAATGTGTGTGGGTAGAATATATATCCCACGGGGGTAAAATTGAAAAAAGTTGAAAAAAATTTTTTTTTGGACTGTCATTTTTCCGACGTTTATCAGACTTTCCAAAATGGGAAATGTCAGTGAGCATTCCAATTTCAGTTCCAGAGCGATTCGCCCTATGAGTCCTTGATATTTAGTCGTTTTCAGCCAATTTTCTGGATTTTTGAAAATTTCACTTTTTTGTGAAAATATCCACTAAATGAGGGAATAATATGTGTGAGGGTACGCCAGGAGAGTTCCAAATGTGTGTGTGTAGAATATATATCCGACGGGGGTAAAATTGAATAAAGTTGAAAAAAATATTTTTTTTAGACTTAGTCATTTTTCCGACGTTTATCAGACTTTCAGATAGGGGAAATGTCAGTGAGCATTCCGATTTCAGTTCCAGAGCGATTCGCCCAATGAGTCCTTGATATTTAGTCGTTACAAGCCAATTTTCTGGATTTTTGAAAATTTCACTTTTTTGTGAAAATATCCACTAAATGAGGGAATAATATGTGTGAGGGTACCCCAGGAGAGTTCCAAATGTGTGTGTGGAGAATATATATCCGACGGGGGTAAAATTGAAAAAAGTTGTCAAAAAATTTTTTTTAGACTTAGTCATTTTTCTGGCGTTTATCAGACCTTCAGACAGGGGAAATGTCAGTGAGCGTTACGATTTCAGTTCCAGAGCGATTCGCCCAATGAGTCCTAGATATTTAGTCGTTTTCAGCCAATTTTTTGGATTTTTGAAAATTTCACTTTTTTGTGAAAATATCCACTAAATGAGGGAATAATATGTGTGAGGGTACCCCAGGAGAGTTTCACATGTGTGTGGGTAGAATATATATCCCACGGGGGTAAAATTGAAAAAAGTTGAAAAAAATTTTTTTTTGGACTGTCATTTTTCCGACGTTTATCAGACTTTCCAAAATGGGAAATGTCAGTGAGCATTCCAATATCTTTTCCAGAGCGATTCGCCCTATGAGTCCTTGATATTTAGTCATTTTCAGCCAATTTTCTGGATTTTTGAAAATTTCACTTTTTTGTGAAAATATCCACTAAATGAGGGAATAATATGTGTGAGGGTACCCCAGGAGAGTTCCAAATGTGTGTGTGTAGAATATATATCCGACGGGGGTAAAATTGAATAAAGTTGAAAAAAATATTTTTTTGGCCTGTCATTTTTCCGATGTTTATCAGACTTTCAGATAGGGGAAATGTCAGTGAGCATTCCGATTTCAGTTCCAGAGCGATTCGCCCAATGAGTCCTTGATATTTAGTCGTTTTCAGCCAATTTTCTGGATTTTTGAAAATTTCACTTTTTTGTGAAAATATCCACTAAATGAGGGAATAATATATGTGAGGGTACCCCAGGAGAGTTCCAAATTTGTGTGTGTAGAATATATATCCGACGGGGGTTAAATTGAATAAAGTTGAAAAAAATTTTTTTTTGGACTGTCATTTTTCCGACGTTTGTCAGACTTTCCAAAATGGGAAATGTCAGTGAGCATTCCAATTTCAGTTCCAGAGCGATTCGCCCAATGAGTCCTTGATATTTAGTCGTTTTCAGCCAATTTTTGGGATTTTTGAAAATTTCACTTTTTTGTGAAAATATCCACTAAATGAGGGGATAATATGTGTGAGGGTACCCCAGGAGAGTTCCTAATGTGTGTGTGTAGAATATATATCCGACGGGGGTAAAATTGAAAAAAGTTGAGAAAATTTTTTTTTTAGACTTAGTCATTTTTCCGACGTTTATCAGACTTTCAGATAGGGGAAATGTCAGTGAGCTTTCCGATTTCAGTTCCACAGTGATTCGCCCAATGAGTCCTTGATATTTAGTCGTTTTTAGCCAATTTTCTGGATTTTTGAAAATTTCACTTTTTTGTGAAAATATCCACTAAATGAGGGAATAATATGTGTGAGGGTACCCCAGGAGAGTTCCAAATGTGTGTGTGTAGAATATATATCCGACGGAGGTAAAATTGAATAAAGTTGAAAAAAATTTTTTTTGGGCCTGTCATTTTTTGACGTTTATCAGACTTTCAGATAGGGGAAATGTCAGTGAGCATTCCGATTTCAGTTACAGAGCGATTCGCCCAATGAGTCCTTGATATTTAGTCGTTTTCAGCCAATTTTCTGGATTTTTGAACATTTCACTTTTTTGTGAAAATATCCAATAAATGAGGGAATAATATGTGTGAGGGTACCCCAGGAGACTTCCAAATGTGTGTGGGTAGAATATATATCCCACGGGGGTAAAATTGAAAAAAGTTTAAAAAGATTTTTTTTTGGACTTAGTCATTTTTCTGGCGTTTATCAGACTTTCAGACAGGGGAAATGTCAGTGAGCGTTACGATTTCAGTTCCAGAGCGATTCGCCCAGTGAGTCCTTGATATTTAGTCGTTTTCAGCCAATTTTTTGGATTTTTGAAAATTTCACTTTTTTTGTGAAAATATCCACTAAATGAGGGAATAATATGTGTGAGGGTACCCCAGGAGAGTTTCAAATGTGTGTGGGTAGAATATATATCCCACGGGGGTAAAATTGAAAAAAGTTGAAAAAAATTTTTTTTTGGACTGTCATTTTTCCGATGTTTATCAGACTTTCCAAAATGGGAAATGTCAGTGAGCATTCCAATTTCAGTTCCAGAGTGATTCGCCCTATGAGTCCTTGATATTTAGTCGTTTTCAGCCAATTTTCTGGATTTTTGAAAATTTCACTTTTTTGTGAAAATATCCACTAAATGAGGGAATAATATGTGTGAGGGTACGCCAGGAGAGTTCCAAATGTGTGTGTGTAGAATATATATCCCACGGGGGTAAAATTGAAAAAAGTTGACAAAAAATTTTTTTTAGACTTAGTCATTTTTCCGACGTTTATCAGACTTTCAGATAGGGGAAATGTCAGTGAGCGTTCCGATTTCAGTTCCAGAGCGATTCGCCCAATGAGTCCTTGATATTTAGTCGTTACAAGCCAATTTTCTGGATTTTTGAAAATTTCACTTTTTTGTGAAAATATCCACTAAATGAGGGAATAATATGTGTGAGGGTACGCCAGGAGAGTTCCAAATGTGTGTGTGGAGAATATATATCCGACGGGGGTAAAATTGAAAAAAGTTGACAAAAAATTTTTTTTAGACTTAGTCATTTTTCCGACGTTTATCAGACTTTCAGATAGGGGAAATGTCAGTGAGCGTTCCGATTTCAGTTCCAGAGCGATTCGCCCAATGAGTCCTTGATATTTAGTCGTTTTCAGCCAATTTTCTGGATTTTTGAACATTTCACTTTTTTGTGAAAATATCCAAAAAATGAGGGAATAATATGTGTGAGGGTACCCCAGGAGACTTCCAAATGTGTGTGGGTAGAATATATATCCCACGGGGGTAAAATTGAAAAAAGTTGATAAAAATTTTTTTTTGGACTGTCATTTTTCTGACGTTTATCAGACTTTCCAAAATGGGAAATGTCAGTGAGCTTTCCGATTTCAGTTCCAGAGCGATTCGCCCAATGAGTCCTTGATTTTTAGTCGTTTTTAGCCAATTTTCTGGATTTTTGAAAATTTCACTTTTTTGTGAAAATATCCACTAAATGAGGGAATAATATGTGTGAGGGTACCCCAGGAGACTTCCAAATGTGTGTGGGTAGAATATATATCCCACGGGGGTAAAATTGAAAAAAGTTGATAAAAATTTTTTTTTTAGACTTAGTCATTTTTCCGACGTTTATCAGACTTTCAGATAGGGGAAATGTCAGTGAGCATTCCGATTTCAGTTCCACAGCGATTCGCCCAATGAGTCCTTGATTTTTAGTCGTTTTTAGCCAATTTCCTGGATTTTTGAAAATTTCACTTTTTTGTGAAAATATCCACTAAATGAGGGAATAATATGTGTGAGGGTACCCCAGGAGAGTTCCAAATGTGTGTGTGTAGAATATATATCCGACGGGGGTAAAATTGAATAGAGTTGAAAAAAATTTTTTTGGGGCCTGTCATTTTTTGACGTTTATCAGACTTTCAGATAGGGGAAATGTCAGTGAGCATTCCGATTTCAGTTCCAGAGCGATTCGCCCAATGAGTCCTTGATATTTAGTCGTTTTCAGCCAATTTTCTGGATTTTTGAAAATTTCACTTTTTTGAGAAAATATCCACTAAATGAGGGAATAATATGTGTGAGGGTACCCCAGGAGATTTCCAAATGTGTGTTTGTAGAATATATATCCCACGGGGGTAAAATTGAAAAAAATTTTTTTTTGGACTTAGTCATTTATCCGACGTTTATCAGACTTTCAGATAGGGGAAATGTCAGTCAGCATTCCGATTTCAGTTCCAGAGCGATTCGCCCAATGAGTCCTTGTTATTTAGTCGTTTTCAGCCAATTTTCTGGATTTTTGAAAATTTCACTTTTTTGTGAAAATATCCACTAAATGAGGAATAATATGTGTGAGGGTACCCCAGGAGAGTTCCAAATGTGTGTGGGTAGAATATATATCCCACGGGGGTAAAATTGAAAAAAGTTGAAAAAATTTTTTTTTGGACTTAGTCATTTTTCCGGCGTTTATCAGACTTTCAGATAGGGGAAATGTCAGTGAGCATTCCGATTTCAGTTCCAGAGCGATTCGCAAAATGAGTCCTTGTTATTTAGTCGTTTTCAGCCAATTTTCTGGATTTTTGAAAATTTCACTTTTTTGTGAAAATATCCACTAAATGAGGAATAATATGTGTGAGGGTACCCCAGGAGACTTCCAAATGTGTGTGGGTAGAATATATATCCGACGGGGGTAAAATTGAAAAAAGTTGACAAAAATTTTCTTTTGGACCTAGTCATTTTTCCGACGTTTATCAGACTTTCAGATAGGGGAAATGTCAGTGAGCATTCCGATTTCAGTTCCAGAGCGATTCGCCCAATGAGTCCTTGATATTTAGTCGTTTTCAGCCAATTTTCTGGATTTTTGAAAATTTCACTTTTTTGAGAAAATATCCACTAAATGAGGGAATAATATGTGTGAGGGTACCCCAGGAGAGTTCCAAATGTGTGTGGGTAGAATATATATCCCACGGGGGTAAAATTGAAAAAAGTTTAAAAAAAATTTTTTTTGGACATAGTCATTTTTCCGGCGTTTATCAGACTTTCAGATAGGGGAAATGTCAGTGAGCGTTACGATTTCATTTCCAGAGTGATTCGCCCAATGAGTCCTTGATATTTAGTCGTTTTCAGCCAACTTTTGGGATTTTTGAAAATTACACTTTTTTGTGAAAATATCCACTAAATGAGGGAATAATATGTGTGAGGGTACCCCAGGAGAGTTTCACATGTGTGTGGGTAGGATATATATCCCACGGGGGTAAAATTGAAAAAAGTTTAAAAAAATTTTTTTTTGGACTTAGTCATTTTTCCGGCGTTTATCAGACTTTCAGATAGGGGAAATGTCAGTGAGCGTTACGATTTCAGTTCCAGAGCGATTCGCCCAATGAGTCCTTGATATTTAGTCGTTTTCAGCCAATTTTTTGGATTTTTGAAAATTTCACTTTTTTGTGAAAATATCCACTAAATGAGGGAATAATATATGTGAGGGTACTCCAGGAGAGTTCCAAATGTGTGTGTGTAGAATATATATCCGACGGGGGTAAAATTGAATAAAGTTGAAAAAAATATTTTTTGGCCTGTCATTTTTCCGACGTTTATCAGACTTTCAGATAGGGGAAATGTCAGTGATCATTCCGATTTCAGTTCCAGAGCGTTCGCCCAATGAGTCCTTGATATTTAGTCGTTTTCAGCCAATTTTCTGGATTTTTGAACATTTCACTTTTTTGTGAAAATATCCAATAAATGAGGGAATAATATGTGTGAGGGTACCCCAGGAGAGTTCCAAATGTGTGTGGGTAGAATATATATCCCACGGGGGTAAAATTGAAAAAAGTTTAAAAAAATTTTTTTTTGGACTTAGTCATTTTTCTGGCGTTTATCAGACTTTCAGACACGGGAAATGTCAGTGAGCGTTACGATTTCAGTTCCAGAGCGATTCGCCCAATGAGTCCTTGATATTTAGTCGTTTTCAGCCAATTTTTTGGATTTTTGAAAATTTCACTTTTTTGTGAAAATATCCACTAAATGAGGGAATAATATGTGTGAGGGTACCCCAGGAGAGTTTCAAATGTGTGTGGGTAGAATATATATCCCACGGGGGTAAAATTGAAAAAAGTTGAAAAAAATTTTTTTTTGGACTGTCATTTTTCCGACGTTTATCAGACTTTCCAAAATGGGAAATGTCAGTGAGCATTCCAATTTCAGTTCCAGAGCGATTCGCCCTATGAGTCCTTGATATTTAGTCGTTTTCAGCCAATTTTCTGGATTTTTGAAAATTTCACTTTTTTGTGAAAATATCCACTAAATGAGGGAATAATATGTGTGAGGGTACGCCAGGAGAGTTCCAAATGTGTGTGTGTAGAATATATATCCGACGGGGGTAAAATTGAATAAAGTTGAAAAAAATATTTTTTTTAGACTTAGTCATTTTTCCGACGTTTATCAGACTTTCAGATAGGGGAAATGTCAGTGAGCGTTACGATTTCATTTCCAGAGTGATTCGCCCAATGAGTCCTTGATATTTAGTCGTTTTCAGCCAACTTTTGGGATTTTTGAAAATTACACTTTTTTGTGAAAATATCCACTAAATGAGGGAATAATATGTGTGAGGGTACCCCAGGAGAGTTTCACATGTGTGTGGGTAGGATATATATCCCACGGGGGTAAAATTGAAAAAAGTTTAAAAAAATTTTTTTTTGGACTTAGTCATTTTTCCGGCGTTTATCAGACTTTCAGATAGGGGAAATGTCAGTGAGCGTTACGATTTCAGTTCCAGAGCGATTCGCCCAATGAGTCCTTGATATTTAGTCGTTTTCAGCCAATTTTTTGGATTTTTGAAAATTTCACTTTTTTGTGAAAATATCCACTAAATGAGGGAATAATATATGTGAGGGTACTCCAGGAGAGTTCCAAATGTGTGTGTGTAGAATATATATCCGACGGGGGTAAAATTGAATAAAGTTGAAAAAAATATTTTTTGGCCTGTCATTTTTCCGACGTTTATCAGACTTTCAGATAGGGGAAATGTCAGTGATCATTCCGATTTCAGTTCCAGAGCGTTCGCCCAATGAGTCCTTGATATTTAGTCGTTTTCAGCCAATTTTCTGGATTTTTGAACATTTCACTTTTTTGTGAAAATATCCAATAAATGAGGGAATAATATGTGTGAGGGTACCCCAGGAGAGTTCCAAATGTGTGTGGGTAGAATATATATCCCACGGGGGTAAAATTGAAAAAAGTTTAAAAAAATTTTTTTTTGGACTTAGTCATTTTTCTGGCGTTTATCAGACTTTCAGACACGGGAAATGTCAGTGAGCGTTACGATTTCAGTTCCAGAGCGATTCGCCCAATGAGTCCTTGATATTTAGTCGTTTTCAGCCAATTTTTTGGATTTTTGAAAATTTCACTTTTTTGTGAAAATATCCACTAAATGAGGGAATAATATGTGTGAGGGTACCCCAGGAGAGTTTCAAATGTGTGTGGGTAGAATATATATCCCACGGGGGTAAAATTGAAAAAAGTTGAAAAAAATTTTTTTTTGGACTGTCATTTTTCCGACGTTTATCAGACTTTCCAAAATGGGAAATGTCAGTGAGCATTCCAATTTCAGTTCCAGAGCGATTCGCCCTATGAGTCCTTGATATTTAGTCGTTTTCAGCCAATTTTCTGGATTTTTGAAAATTTCACTTTTTTGTGAAAATATCCACTAAATGAGGGAATAATATGTGTGAGGGTACGCCAGGAGAGTTCCAAATGTGTGTGTGTAGAATATATATCCGACGGGGGTAAAATTGAATAAAGTTGAAAAAAATATTTTTTTTAGACTTAGTCATTTTTCCGACGTTTATCAGACTTTCAGATAGGGGAAATGTCAGTGAGCATTCCGATTTCAGTTCCAGAGCGATTCGCCCAATGAGTCCTTGATATTTAGTCGTTACAAGCCAATTTTCTGGATTTTTGAAAATTTCACTTTTTTGTGAAAATATCCACTAAATGAGGGAATAATATGTGTGAGGGTACCCCAGGAGAGTTCCAAATGTGTGTGTGGAGAATATATATCCGACGGGGGTAAAATTGAAAAAAGTTGTCAAAAAATTTTTTTTAGACTTAGTCATTTTTCTGGCGTTTATCAGACCTTCAGACAGGGGAAATGTCAGTGAGCGTTACGATTTCAGTTCCAGAGCGATTCGCCCAATGAGTCCTAGATATTTAGTCGTTTTCAGCCAATTTTTTGGATTTTTGAAAATTTCACTTTTTTGTGAAAATATCCACTAAATGAGGGAATAATATGTGTGAGGGTACCCCAGGAGAGTTTCACATGTGTGTGGGTAGAATATATATCCCACGGGGGTAAAATTGAAAAAAGTTGAAAAAAATTTTTTTTGGGACTGTCATTTTTCCGACGTTTATCAGACTTTCCAAAATGGGAAATGTCAGTGAGCATTCCAATATCTTTTCCAGAGCGATTCGCCCTATGAGTCCTTGATATTTAGTCATTTTCAGCCAATTTTCTGGATTTTTGAAAATTTCACTTTTTTGTGAAAATATCCACTAAATGAGGGAATAATATGTGTGAGGGTACCCCAGGAGAGTTCCAAATGTGTGTGTGTAGAATATATATCCGACGGGGGTAAAATTGAATAAAGTTGAAAAAAATATTTTTTTGGCCTGTCATTTTTCCGATGTTTATCAGACTTTCAGATAGGGGAAATGTCAGTGAGCATTCCGATTTCAGTTCCAGAGCGATTCGCCCAATGAGTCCTTGATATTTAGTCGTTTTCAGCCAATTTTCTGGATTTTTGAAAATTTCACTTTTTTGTGAAAATATCCACTAAATGAGGGAATAATATATGTGAGGGTACCCCAGGAGAGTTCCAAATGTGTGTGTGTAGAATATATATCCGACGGGGGTTAAATTGAATAAAGTTGAAAAAAATTTTTTTTTGGACTGTCATTTTTCCGACGTTTGTCAGACTTTCCAAAATGGGAAATGTCAGTGAGCATTCCAATTTCAGTTCCAGAGCGATTCGCCCAATGAGTCCTTGATATTTAGTCGTTTTCAGCCAATTTTTGGGATTTTTGAAAATTTCACTTTTTTGTGAAAATATCCACTAAATGAGGGGATAATATGTGTGAGGGTACCCCAGGAGAGTTCCTAATGTGTGTGTGTAGAATATATATCCGACGGGGGTAAAATTGAAAAAAGTTGAGAAAATTTTTTTTTTAGACTTAGTCATTTTTCCGACGTTTATCAGACTTTCAGATAGGGGAAATGTCAGTGAGCTTTCCGATTTCAGTTCCACAGTGATTCGCCCAATGAGTCCTTGATATTTAGTCGTTTTTAGCCAATTTTCTGGATTTTTGAAAATTTCACTTTTTTGTGAAAATATCCACTAAATGAGGGAATAATATGTGTGAGGGTACCCCAGGAGAGTTCCAAATGTGTGTGTGTAGAATATATATCCGACGGAGGTAAAATTGAATAAAGTTGAAAAAAATTTTTTTTGGGCCTGTCATTTTTTGACGTTTATCAGACTTTCAGATAGGGGAAATGTCAGTGAGCATTCCGATTTCAGTTACAGAGCGATTCGCCCAATGAGTCCTTGATATTTAGTCGTTTTCAGCCAATTTTCTGGATTTTTGAACATTTCACTTTTTTGTGAAAATATCCAATAAATGAGGGAATAATATGTGTGAGGGTACCCCAGGAGACTTCCAAATGTGTGTGGGTAGAATATATATCCCACGGGGGTAAAATTGAAAAAAGTTTAAAAAGATTTTTTTTTGGACTTAGTCATTTTTCTGGCGTTTATCAGACTTTCAGACAGGGGAAATGTCAGTGAGCGTTACGATTTCAGTTCCAGAGCGATTCGCCCAGTGAGTCCTTGATATTTAGTCGTTTTCAGCCAATTTTTTGGATTTTTGAAAATTTCACTTTTTTTGTGAAAATATCCACTAAATGAGGGAATAATATGTGTGAGGGTACCCCAGGAGAGTTGCAAATGTGTGTGGGTAGAATATATATCCCACGGGGGTAAAATTGAAAAAAGTTGAAAAAAATTTTTTTTTGGACTGTCATTTTTCCGATGTTTATCAGACTTTCCAAAATGGGAAATGTCAGTGAGCATTCCAATTTCAGTTCCAGAGCGATTCGCCCAATGAGTCCTTGATATTTAGTTGTTTTCAGCCAATTTTCTGGATTTTTGAAAATTTCACTTTTTTGTGAAAATATCCACTAAATTAGGGAATAATATGTGTGAGGGTACCCCAGGAGAGTTCCAAATGTGTGTGTGTAGAATATATATCCGACGGGGGTAAAATTGAATAAAGTTGAAAAAAATATTTTTTTGGACTGTCATTTTTCTGACGTTTATCAGACTTTCAGATAGGGGAAATGTCAGTGAGCATTCCGATTTCAGTTCCAGAGTGATTCGCCCTATGAGTCCTTGATATTTAGTCGTTTTCAGCCAATTTTCTGTATTTTTGAAAATTTCACTTTTTTGTGAAAATATCCACTAAATGAGGGAATAATATGTGTGAGGGTACGCCAGGAGAGTTCCAAATGTGTGTGTGTAGAATATATATCCCACGGGGGTAAAATTGAAAAAAGTTGACAAAAAATTTTTTTTAGACTTAGTCATTTTTCCGACGTTTATCAGACTTTCAGATAGGGGAAATGTCAGTGAGCGTTCCGATTTCAGTTCCAGAGCGATTCGCCCAATGAGTCCTTGATATTTAGTCGTTACAAGCCAATTTTCTGGATTTTTGAAAATTTCACTTTTTTGTGAAAATATCCACTAAATGAGGGAATAATATGTGTGAGGGTACGCCAGGAGAGTTCCAAATGTGTGTGTGGAGAATATATATCCGACGGGGGTAAAATTGAAAAAAGTTGACAAAAAATTTTTTTTAGACTTAGTCATTTTTCCGACGTTTATCAGACTTTCAGATAGGGGAAATGTCAGTGAGCGTTCCGATTTCAGTTCCAGAGCGATTCGCCCAATGAGTCCTTGATATTTAGTCGTTTTCAGCCAATTTTCTGGATTTTTGAACATTTCACTTTTTTGTGAAAATATCCAAAAAATGAGGGAATAATATGTGTGAGGGTACCCCAGGAGACTTCCAAATGTGTGTGGGTAGAATATATATCCCACGGGGGTAAAATTGAAAAAAGTTGCTAAAAATTTTTTTTTGGACTGTCATTTTTCTGACGTTTATCAGACTTTCCAAAATGGGAAATGTCAGTGAGCGTTCCGATTTCAGTTCCAGAGCGATTCGCCCAATGAGTCCTTGATTTTTAGTCGTTTTTAGCCAATTTTCTGGATTTTTGAAAATTTCACTTTTTTGTGAAAATATCCACTAAATGAGGGAATAATATGTGTGAGGGTACCCCAGGAGACTTCCAAATGTGTGTGGGTAGAATATATATCCCACGGGGGTAAAATTGAAAAAAGTTGATAAAAATTTTTTTTTTAGACTTAGTAATTTTTCCGACGTTTATCAGACTTTCAGATAGGGGAAATGTCAGTGAGCATTCCGATTTCAGTTCCACAGCGATTCGCCCAATGAGTCCTTGATTTTTAGTCGTTTTTAGCCAATTTCCTGGATTTTTGAAAATTTCACTTTTTTGTGAAAATATCCACTAAATGAGGGAATAATATGTGTGAGGGTACCCCAGGAGAGTTCCAAATGTGTGTGTGTAGAATATATATCCGACGGGGGTAAAATTGAATAGAGTTGAAAAAAATTTTTTTTGGGCCTGTCATTTTTTGACGTTTATCAGACTTTCAGATAGGGGAAATGTCAGTGAGCATTCCGATTTCAGTTCCAGAGCGATTCGCCCAATGAGTCCTTGATATTTAGTCGTTTTCAGCCAATTTTCTGGATTTTTGAAAATTTCACTTTTTTGAGAAAATATCCACTAAATGAGGGAATAATATGTGTGAGGGTACCCCAGGAGATTTCCAAATGTGTGTTTGTAGAATATATATCCCACGGGGGTAAAATTGAAAAAAATTTTTTTTTGGACTTAGTCATTTTTCCATCGTTTATCAGACTTTCAGATAGGGAAAATATCAGTGAGCATCCCAATTTCAGTTCCAGAGCAATTGGCCCATGAGTCCATGTTATTTAGTCGTTTTCAGCCAATTTTCTGGATTTTTGAAAATTTCACTTTTTTGTGAAAATATCCACTAAATGTGGGAATAATATGTGCGAGGGTTCCCCAGGAGAGTTCCAAATGTGTGTGGGTAGAATATATATCCCACGGGGGAAAAATTGAAAAAAGTTGAAAAAAAATTTTTTTTTGGACTTAGTCATTTTTCCAGCGTTTATCAGACTTTCAGAGAGGGGAAATGTAAGTGAGCGTTCCGATTTCAGTTCCAGAGCGATTCGCCCAATGAATCCTTGATATTTAGTCGTTTTCAGCCAATTTTTTGGATTTTTAAAAATTTCACTTTTTTGTGAAAATATCCACTAAATGAGGAATAATATGTGTGAGGGTACCCCAGGAGAG
Organism: Phyllobates terribilis; assembly: GCF_046119375.1. Taxonomy (NCBI): domain Eukaryota; kingdom Metazoa; phylum Chordata; class Amphibia; order Anura; family Dendrobatidae; genus Phyllobates; species Phyllobates terribilis. The sequence continues at coordinate 12,620,907 of NW_027362775.1, read as the reverse complement.
TTCCAAATGTGTGTGGGTAGAATATATATCCGACGGGGGTAAAATTGAAAAAAGTTGAAAAAAATTTTTTTTGGACTTAGTCATTTATCCGACGTTTATCAGACTTTCAGATAGGGGAAATGTCAGTGAGCGTTCCGATTTCAGTTCCAGAGTGATTCTCCCAATGAGTCCTTGTTATTTAGTCGTTTTCAGCCAATTTTTTGGATTTTTGAGAATTTCACTTTTTTGTGAAAATATCCACTAAATGAGGAATAATATGTGTGAGGGTACCCCAGGAGAGTTCCAAATGTGTGTGGGTAGAATATATATCCCACGGGGGTAAAATTGAAAAAAGTTGAAAAAATTTTTTTTTGGACTTAGTCATTTTTCCGGCGTTTATCAGACTTTCAGATAGGGGAAATGTCAGTGAGCATTCCGATTTCAGTTCCAGAGCGATTCGCAAAATGAGTCCTTGTTATTTAGTCGTTTTCAGCCAATTTTCTGGATTTTTGAAAATTTCACTTTTTTGTGAAAATATCCACTAAATGAGGAATAATATGTGTGAGGGTACCCCAGGAGACTTCCAAATGTGTGTGGGTAGAATATATATCCGACGGGGGTAAAATTGAAAAAAGTTGACAAAAATTTTCTTTTGGACCTAGTCATTTTTCCGACGTTTATCAGACTTTCAGATAGGGGAAATGTCAGTGAGCATTCCGATTTCAGTTCCAGAGCGATTCGCCCAATGAGTCCTTGATATTTAGTCGTTTTCAGCCAATTTTCTGGATTTTTGAAAATTTCACTTTTTTGAGAAAATATCCACTAAATGAGGGAATAATATGTGTGAGGGTACCCCAGGAGAGTTCCAAATGTGTGTGGGTAGAATATATATCCCACGGGGGTAAAATTGAAAAAAGTTTAAAAAAAATTTTTTTTGGACATAGTCATTTTTCCGGCGTTTATCAGACTTTCAGATAGGGGAAATGTCAGTGAGCGTTACGATTTCATTTCCAGAGCGATTCGCCCAATGAGTCCTTGATATTTAGTCGTTTTCAGCCAACTTTTGGGATTTTTGAAAATTACACTTTTTTGTGAAAATATCCACTAAATGAGGGAATAATATGTGTGAGGGTACCCCAGGAGAGTTGCAAATGTGTGTGGGAAGAATATGTATCCCACGGGGGTAAAATTGAAAAAGTTGAAAAAAATTTTTTTTTGGACTTAGTCATTTTTCCATCGTTTATCAGACTTTCAGATAGGGAAAATATCAGTGAGCATCCCAATTTCAGTTCCAGAGCAATTGGCCCATGAGTCCATGTTATTTATTCGTTTTCAGCCAATTTTCTGGATTTTTGAAAATTTCACTTTTTTGTGAAAATATCCACTAAATGTGGGAATAATATGTGCGAGGGTTCCCCAGGAGAGTTCCAAATGTGTGTGGGTAGAATATATATCCCACGGGGGAAAAATTGAAAAAAGTTGAAAAAAAATTTTTTTTTGGACTTAGTCATTTTTCCAGCGTTTATCAGACTTTCAGAGAGGGGAAATGTAAGTGAGCGTTCCGATTTCAGTTCCAGAGCGATTCGCCCAATGAATCCTTGATATTTAGTCGTTTTCAGCCAATTTTTTGGATTTTTAAAAATTTCACTTTTTTGTGAAAATATCCACTAAATGAGGAATAATATGTGTGAGGGTACCCCAGGAGAGTTCCAAATGTGTGTGGGTAGAATATATATCCGACGGGGGTAAAATTGAAAAAAGTTGAAAAAAATTTTTTTTGGACTTAGTCATTTATCCGACGTTTATCAGACTTTCAGATAGGGGAAATGTCAGTGAGCGTTCCGATTTCAGTTCCAGAGTGATTCTCCCAATGAGTCCTTGTTATTTAGTCGTTTTCAGCCAATTTTTTGGATTTTTGAGAATTTCACTTTTTTGTGAATATATCCACTAAATGAGGAATAATATGTGTGAGGGTACCCCAGGAGAGTTCCAAATGTGTGTGGGTAGAATATATATCCCACGGGGGTAAAATTGAAAAAAGTTGAAAAAAATTTTTTTGGACTTAGTCATTTTTCCGGCGTTTATCAGACTTTCAGATAGGGGAAATGTCAGTGAGCATTCCGATTTCAGTTCCAGAGCGATTCGCCCAATGAGTCCTTGATATTTAGTCGTTTTCAGCCAATTTTCTGGATTTTTGAAAATTTCACTTTTTTGTGAAAATATCCACTAAATGAGGGAATAATATGTGTGAGGGTACCCCAGGAGAGTTCCAAATGTGTGTGTGTAGAATATATATCGCACGGGGGTAAAATTGAAAAAAGTTGAAAAAAAATTTTTTTTGGACTTAGTCATTTTTCCGGCGTTTATCAGACTTTCAGATAGGGGAAATGTCAGTGAGCATTCCGATTTGAGTTCCAGACCGATTCGCCCAATGAGTCCTTAATATTTAGTCGTTTTCAGCCAATTTTCTGGATTTTTGAAAATTTCACTTTTTTGTGAAAATATCCACTAAATGAGGGAATAATATGTGTGAGGGTACCCCAGGAGAGTTCCAAATGTGTGTGGGTAGAATATATATCCCACGGGGGTAAAATTGAAAAAAGTTGAAAAAAAATTTTTTTTGGACTTAGTCATTTTTCCGGCGTTTTTCAGACTTTCAGATAGGGGAAATGTCAGTGAGCATTCCGATTTCAGTTCCAGAGCGATTCGCCCAATGAGTCCTTGATATTTAGTCGTTTTCAGCCAATTTTCTGGATTTTTGAAAATTTCACTTTTTTGTGAAAATATCCACTAAATGAGGGAATAATATGTGTGAGGGTACCCCAGGAGAGTTCCAAATGTGTGTGTGTAGAATATATATCCCACGGGGGTAAAATTGAAAAAAGTTGAAAAAAAATTTTTTTTGGACTTAGTCATTTTTCTGGCGTTTATCAGACTTTCAGATAGGGAAAATATTGGTGAGCATTCCGATTTCAGTTCCAGAGCGATGCGCCCAATGACTCCTTGTTATTTAGTCGTTTTCAGCCAATTTTCTGAATTTTTGAAAATTTCACTTTTTTCTGAAAATATCCACTAAATGAGGAATAATATGTGTGAGGGTACCCCAGGAGAGTTCCAAATGTGTGTGGGTAGAATATATATCCGACGGGGGTAAAATTGAAAAAAGTTTAAAAAAATTTTTTTTTGGACTTAGTCATTTATCCGACGTTTATCAGACTTTCAGATAGGGGAAATGTCAGTCAGCATTCCGATTTCAGTTCCAGAGCGATTCGCCCAATGAGTCCTTGTTATTTAGTCGTTTTCAGCCAATTTTTTAGATTTTTAAAAATTTCACTTTTTTGTGAAAATATCCACTAAATGAGGGAATAATATGTGTGAGGGTACCCCAGGAGAGTTCCAAATGTGTGTGGGAAGAATATGTATCCCATGGGGGTAAAATTGAAAAAGTTGAAAAAAATTTTTTTTTGGACTTAGTCATTTTTCCGGCGTTTTTCAGACTTTCAGATAGGGGAAATGTCAGTGAGCATTCCGATTTGAGTTCCAGACCGATTCGCCCAATGAGTCCTTAATATTTAGTCGTTTTCAGCCAATTTTCTGGATTTTTGAAAATTTCACTTTTTTGTGAAAATATCCACTAAATGAGGGAATAATATGTGTGAGGGTACCCCAGGAGAGTTCCAAATGTGTGTGGGTAGAATATATATTCCACGGGGGGTAAAATTGAAAAAGTTAAAAAATATATTTTTTTGGACTTAGTGATTTTTCTGACGTTTATCAGATTTTCAGATAGGGTAAATGTCAGTGAGCATTCCGATTTCAGTTCCAGAGCGATTCGCCCAATGAGTCCTAGTTATTTAGTCGTTTTCAGCCAATTTTTTGGATTTTTGAAAATTTCACTTTTTTGTGAAAATATCCACTAAATGAGGGAATAATATGTGTGAGGGTACCCCAGGAGAGTTCCAAATGTGTGTGGGAAGAATATGTATCCCATGGGGGTAAAATTGAAAAAGTTGAAAAAAATTTTTTTTTGGACTTAGTCATTTTTCCCGCGTTTATCAGACTTTCAGATAGGGGAAATGTCAGTGAGCATTCAAATTTGAGTTCCAGACCGATTCGCCCAATGAGTCCTTAATATTTAGTCGTTTTCAGCCAATTTTCTGGATTTTTGAAAATTTCACTTTTTTGTGAAAATATCCACTAAATGAGGGAATAATATGTGTGAGGGTACCCCAGGAGAGTTCCAAATGTGTGTGGGTAGAATATATATCCCACGGGGGGTAAAATTGAAAAAGTTAAAAAAAATTTTTTTTTGGACTTAGTGATTTTTCTGACGTTTATCAGATTTTCAGATAGGGTAAATGTCAGTGAGCATTCCGATTTCAGTTCCAGAGCGATTCGCCCAATGAGTCCTAGTTATTTAGTCGTTTTCAGCCAATTTTTTGGATTTTTGAAAATTTCACTTTTTTGTGAAAATATCCACTAAATGAGGGAATAATATGTGTGAGGGTACCCCAGGAGAGTTCCAAATGTGTGTGGGAAGAATATGTATCCCATGGGGGTAAAATTGAAAAAGTTGAAAAAAATTTTTTTTTGGACTTAGTCATTTTTCCCGCGTTTATCAGACTTTCAGATAGGGGAAATGTCAGTGAGCATTCAAATTTGAGTTCCAGACCGATTCGCCCAATGAGTCCTTAATATTTAGTCGTTTTCAGCCAATTTTCTGGATTTTTGAAAATTTCACTTTTTTGTGAAAATATCCACTAAATGAGGGAATAATATGTGTGAGGGTACCCCAGGAGAGTTCCAAATGTGTGTGGGTAGAATATAAATCCCACGGGGGGTAAAATTGAAAAAGTTAAAAAAAAATTTTTTTTGGACTTAGTGATTTTTCTGACGTTTATCAGATTTTCAGATAGGGGAAATGTCAGTGAGCATTCCGATTTCAGTTCCAGAGCGATTCGCCCAATCAGTCCTAGTTATTTAGTCGTTTTCAGCTAATTTTTTGGATTTTTAAAAATTTCACTTTTTTGTGAAAATATCCACTAAATGAGGGAATAATATGTGTGAGGGTACCCCAGGAGAGTTCCAAATGTGTGTGGGTAGAATGTATATCCGACGGGGGTAAAATTGATAAAAGTTGAAAAAAATTTTTTTTTGGACTGTCATTTATCCGGCGTTTATCAGACTTTCAGATAGGGGAAATGTCAGTGAGCATTCCGATTTGAGTTCCAGACCGATTCGCCCAATGAGTCCTTAATATTTAGTCGTTTTCAGCCAATTTTCTGGATTTTTGAAAATTTCACTTTTTTGTGAAAATATCCACTAAATGAGGGAATAATATGTGTGAGGGTACCCCAGGAGAGTTCCAAATGTGTGTGGGTAGAATATATATCCCACGGGGGTAAAATTGAAAAAAGTTGAAAAAAAATTTTTTTTGGACTTAGTCATTTTTCCGGCGTTTTTCAGACTTTCAGATAGGGGAAATGTCAGTGAGCATTCCGATTTCAGTTCCAGAGCGATTCGCCCAATGAGTCCTTGATATTTAGTCGTTTTCAGCCAATTTTCTGGATTTTTGAAAATTTCACTTTTTTGTGAAAATATCCACTAAATGAGGGAATAATATGTGTGAGGGTACCCCAGGAGAGTTCCAAATGTGTGTGTGTAGAATATATATCCCACGGGGGTAAAATTGAAAAAAGTTGAAAAAAAATTTTTTTTGGACTTAGTCATTTTTCTGGCGTTTATCAGACTTTCAGATAGGGAAAATATTGGTGAGCATTCCGATTTCAGTTCCAGAGCGATGCGCCCAATGACTCCTTGTTATTTAGTCGTTTTCAGCCAATTTTCTGAATTTTTGAAAATTTCACTTTTTTCTGAAAATATCCACTAAATGAGGAATAATATGTGTGAGGGTACCCCAGGAGAGTTCCAAATGTGTGTGGGTAGAATATATATCCGACGGGGGTAAAATTGAAAAAAGTTTAAAAAAATTTTTTTTTGGACTTAGTCATTTATCCGACGTTTATCAGACTTTCAGATAGGGGAAATGTCAGTCAGCATTCCGATTTCAGTTCCAGAGCGATTCGCCCAATGAGTCCTTGTTATTTAGTCGTTTTCAGCCAATTTTTTAGATTTTTAAAAATTTCACTTTTTTGTGAAAATATCCACTAAATGAGGGAATAATATGTGTGAGGGTACCCCAGGAGAGTTCCAAATGTGTGTGGGTAGAATATAAATCCCACGGGGGGTAAAATTGAAAAAGTTAAAAAAAATTTTTTTTTGGACTTAGTGATTTTTCTGACGTTTATCAGATTTTCAGATAGGGGAAATGTCAGTGAGCATTCCGATTTCAGTTCCAGAGCGATTCGCCCAATCAGTCCTAGTTATTTAGTCGTTTTCAGCTAATTTTTTGGATTTTTGAAAATTTCACTTTTTTGTGAAAATATCCACTAAATGAGGGAATAATATGTGTGAGGGTACCCCAGGAGAGTTCCAAATGTGTGTGGGTAGAATATATATCCCACGGGGGTAAAATTGAAAAAAGTTGAAAAAAAATTTTTTTTGGACTTAGTCATTTTTCCGGCGTTTTTCAGACTTTCAGATAGGGGAAATGTCAGTGAGCATTCCGATTTCAGTTCCAGAGCGATTCGCCCAATGAGTCCTTGATATTTAGTCGTTTTCAGCCAATTTTCTGGATTTTTGAAAATTTCACTTTTTTGTGAAAATATCCACTAAATGAGGGAATAATATGTGTGAGGGTACCCCAGGAGAGTTCCAAATGTGTGTGTGTAGAATATATATCCCACGGGGGTAAAATTGAAAAAAGTTGAAAAAAAATTTTTTTTGGACTTAGTCATTTTTCTGGCGTTTATCAGACTTTCAGATAGGGAAAATATTAGTGAGCATTCCGATTTCAGTTCCAGAGCGATGCGCCCAATGACTCCTTGTTATTTAGTTGTTTTCAGCCAATTTTCTGAATTTTTGAAAATTTCACTTTTTTCTGAAAATATCCACTAAATGAGGAATAATATGTGTGAGGGTACCCCAGGAGAGTTCCAAATGTGTGTGGGTAGAATGTATATCCGACGGGGGTAAAATTGATAAAAGTTGAAAAAAATTTTTTTTTGGACTTAGTCATTTATCCGACGTTTATCAGACTTTCAGATAGGGGAAATGTCAGTCAGCATTCCGATTTCAGTTCCAGAGCGATTCGCCCAATGCGTCCTTGTTATTTAGTCGTTTTCAGCCAATTTTTTGGATTTTTGAAAATTTCACTTTTTTGTGAAAAGATCCACTAAATGAGGGAATAATATGTGTGAGGGTACCCCAGAAGAGTTCCAAATGTGTGTGGGAAGAATATGTATCCCATGGGGGTAAAATTGAAAAAGTTGAAAAAAATTTTTTTTTGGACTTAGTCATTTTTCCGGCGTTTATCAGACTTTCAGATATAGGAAATGTCAGTGAGCGTTTCGATTTGAGTTCCAGACCGATTCGCCCAATGAGTCCTTAATATTTAGTCGTTTTCAGCCAATTTTCTGGATTTTTAAAAATTTCACTTTTTTGTGAAAATATCCACTAAATGAGGGAATAATATGTGTGAAGGTTCCCCAGGAGAGTTCCAAATGTGTGTGGGTAGAATATATATCCCACGGGGGTAAAATTGAAAAAAGTTGAAAAAAAATTTTTTTTGGACTTAGTCATTTTTCTGGCGTTTATCAGACTTTCAGATAGGGAAAATATTAGTGAGCATTCCGATTTCAGTTCCAGAGCGATGCGCCCAATGACTCCTTGTTATTTAGTCGTTTTCAGCCAATTTTCTGAATTTTTGAAAATTTCACTTTTTTCTGAAAATATCCACTAAATGAGGAAAAATATGTGTGAGGGTACCCCAGGAGAGTTCCAAATGTGTGTGGGTAGAATATATATCCGACGGGGGTAAAATTGAAAAAAGTTGAAAAAAAATTTTTTTTGGACTTAGTCATTTATCCGACGTTTATCAGACTTTCAGATAGGGGAAATGTCAGTCAGCATTCCGATTTCAGTTCCAGAGCGATTCGCCCAATGAGTCCTTGTTATTTAGTCGTTTTCAGCCAATTTTTTGGATTTTTGAAAATTTCACTTTTTTGTGAAAATATCCACTAAATGAGGGAATAATATGTGTGAGGGTACCCCAGGAGAGTTCCAAATGTGTGTGGGAAGAATATGTATCCCATGGGGGTAAAATTGAAAAAGTTGAAAAAAAATTTTTTTTGGACTTAGTCATTTTTCCGGCGTTTATCAGACTTTCAGATAGGGGAAATGTCAGTGAGCGTTCCGATTTCAGTTCCAGACCGATTCGCCCAATGAGTCCTTAATATTTAGTCGTTTTCAGCCAATTTTCTGGATTTTTGAAAATTTCACTTTTTTGTGAAAATATCCACTAAATGAGGGAATAATATGTGTGAGGGTACCCCAGGAGAGTTCCAAATGTGTGTGGGTAGAATATATATCCCACGGGGGTAAAATTGAAAAAAGTTGAAAAAAAATTTTTTTTGGACTTAGTCATTTTTCTGGTGTTTATCAGACTTTCAGATAGGGAAAATATTAGTGAGCATTCCGATTTCAGTTCCAGAGCGATGCGCCCAATGACTCCTTGTTATTTAGTCGTTTTCAGCCAATTTTCAGAATTTTTGAAAATTTCACTTTTTTCTGAAAATATCCACTAAATGAGGAATAATATGTGTGAGGGTACCCCAGGAGAGTTCCAAATGTGTGTGGGTAGAATATATATCCGACGGGGGTAAAATTGAAAAAAGTTGAAAAAAAATTTTTTTTGGACTTAGTCATTTATCCGACGTTTATCAGACTTTCAGATAGGGGAAATGTCAGTGAGCGTTCCGATTTCAGTTCCAGACCGATTCGCCCAATGAGTCCTTAATATTTAGTCGTTTTCAGCCAATTTTCTGGATTTTTGAAAATTTCACTTTTTTGTGAAAATATCCACTAAATGAGGGAATAATATGTGTGAGGGTACCCCAGGAGACTTCCAAATGTGTGTGGGTAGAATATATATCCCACGGGGGGTAAAATTGAAAAAGTTAAAAATAATTTTTTTTGGGACTTAATGATTTTTCTGACGTTTATCAGATTTTCAGATAGGGGAAATGTCAGTGAGCATTCCGATTTCAGTTCCAGAGTGATTCTCCCAATGAGTCCTTGTTATTTAGTCGTTTTCAGCCAATTTTCTGGATTTTTGAAAATTTCACATTTTTGTGAAAATATCCACTAAATGAGGGAATAATATGTGTGAGGGTACCCCAGGAGAGTTGCAAATGTGTGTGGGTAGAATATATATCCCACGGGGGTAAAATTGAAAAAAGTTGAAAAAAATTTTTTTGGACTTAGTCATTTTTCCGGCGTTTATCAGACTTTCAGATAGGGGAAATGTCAGTGAGCGTTCCGATTTGAGTTCCAGACCGATTCGCCCAATGAGTCCTTAATATTTAGTCGTTTTCAGCCAATTTTCTGGATTTTTGAAAATTTCACTTTTTTGTGAAAATATCCACTAAATGAGGGAATAATATGTGTGAGGGTACCCCAGGAGAGTTCCAAATGTGTGTGGGTAGAATATATATCCCACGGGGGGTAAAATTGAAAAAGTTAAAAAAAAATTTTTTTTGGACTTAGTGATTTTTCTGACGTTTATCAGATTTACAGATAGGGGAAATGTCAGTGAGCATTCCGATTTCAGTTCCAGAGCGATTCGCCCAATGAGTCCTTGTTATTTAGTCGTTTTCAGCCATTTTCTGAATTTTTGAAAATTTCACTTTTTTCTGAAAATATCCACTAAATGAGGAATAATATGTGTGAGGGTACCCCAGGAGGGTTCCAAATGTGTGTGGGTAGAATATATATCCGACGGGGGTAAAATTGAAAAAAGTTGAAAAAAATTTTTTTTTGGACTTAGTCATTTATCCGACGTTTATCAGACTTTCAGATAGGGGAAATGTCAGTCAGCATTCCGATTTCAGTTCCAGAGCGATTCGCCCAATGAGTCCTTGTTATTTAGTTGTTTTCAGCCAATTTTTTGGATTTTTGAAAATTTCACTTTTTTGTGAAAATATCCACTAAATGAGGGAATAATATGTGTGAGGGTACCCCAGGAGAGTTCCAAATGTGTGTGGGAAGAATATGTATCCCATGGGGGTAAAATTGAAAAAAGTTGAAAAAAAATTTTTTTTGGACTTAGTCATTTATCCGACGTTTATCAGACTTTCAGATAGGGGAAATGTCAGTGAGCGTTCCGATTTCAGTTCCAGACCGATTCGCTCAATGAGTCCTTAATATTTAGTCGTTTTCAGCCAATTTTCTGGATTTTTGAAAATTTCACTTTTTTGTGAAAATATCCACTAAATGAGGGAATCATATGTGTGAGGGTACCCCAGGAGAGTTCCAAATGTGTGTGGGTAGAATATATATCCCACGGGGGGTAAAATTGAAAAAGTTAAAAAAAATTTTTTTTTTGGACTTAGTGATTTTTCTGACGTTTATCAGATTTTCAGATAGGGGAAATGTCAGTGAGCATTCCGATTTCAGTTCCAGAGCGATTCGCCCAATGAGTCCTTGTTATTTAGTCGTTTTCAGCCAATTTTTTGGATTTTTGAAAATTTCACTTTTTTGTGAAAATATCCACTAAATGAGGGAATAATATGTGTGAGGGTACCCCAGGAGAGTTCCAAATGTGTGTGGGTAGAATATATATCCCACGGGGGTAAAATTGAAAAAAGTTGAAAAAAAATTTTTTTTGGACTTAGTCATTTTTCCGGCGTTTATCAGACTTTCAGATAGGGGAAATGTCAGTGAGCGTTCCGATTTCAGTTCCAGAGTGATTCTCCCAATGAGTCCTTGTTATTTAGTCGTTTTCAGCCAATTTTCTGGATTTTTGAAAATTTCACTTTTTTGTGAAAATAACCACTAAATGAGGGAAAAATATGTGTGAGGGTACCCCAGGACAGTTGCAAATGTGTGTGGGTAGAATATATATCCCACGGGGGTAAAATTGAAAAAAGTTGAAAAAAAATTTTTTTAGACTTAGTCATTTTTCTGGCGTTTATCAGACTTTCAGATAGGGGAAATGTAAGTGATCGTTCCGATTTCAGTTCCAGAGCGATTCGCCCAATGACTCCTTGTTATTTAGTCGTTTTCAGCCAATTTTCTGAATTTTTGAAAATTTCACTTTTTTGTGAAAATATCCACTAAATGAGGGAATAATATGCATGAGGGTACCCCAGGAGAGTTCCAAATGTGTGTGGGTAGAATATATATCCCACGGGGGTAAAATTTAAAAAAGTTGAAAAATTTGAAAAAAATTTTTTTTTGGACTTAGTCATTTTTCTGGCGTTTATCAGACTTTCATATAGGGGAAATGTCAGTGAGCGTTCCGATTTCAGTTCCAGAGCGATTCGCCCAATGACTCCTTGTTATTTAGTCGTTTTCAGCCAATTTTCTGGATTTTTGAAAATTTCACTTTTTTATGAAAATATCCACTAAATGAGGGAATAATATGTGTGAGGGTACCCCAGGAGAGTTCCAAATGTGTGTGGGTAGAATATATATCCCACGGAGGTAAAATTGAAAAAAGTAAAAAAAAAATTTTTTTTGGACTTAATGATTTTTCTGGCGTTTATCAGACTTTCAGATAGGGGAAATGTAAGTGATCGTTCCGATTTCAGTTCCAGAGCGATTCGCTCAATGAGTCCTTGTTATTTAGTCGTTTTCACCTAATTTTCTGGATTTTTGAAAATTTCACTTTTTTGTGAAAATATCCACTAAATGAGGGAATAATATGTGTGAGGGTACCCCAGGAGAGTTCCAAATGTGTGTGGGTAGAATATATATCCCACGGGGGTAAAATTGAAAAAAGTTGAAAAAAAATTTTTTTTGGACTTAGTCATTTTTCCGGCGTTTATCAGACTTTCAGATAGGGGAAATGTCAGTGAGCGTTCCGATTTCAGTTCCAGAGTGATTCTCTCAATGAGTCCTTGTTATTTAGTCGTTTTCAGCCAATTTTCTGGATTTTTGAAAATTTCACTTTTTTGTGAAAATATCCACTAAATGAGGGAATAATATGTGTGAGGGTACCCCAGGAGAGTTGCAAATGTGTGTGGGTAGAATATATATCCCACGGGGGTAAAATTGAAAAAAGTTGAAAAAAATTTTTTTTAGACTTAGTCATTTTTCTGGCGTTTATCAGACTTTCAGATAGGGGAAATTTAAGTGATCGTTCCGATTTCAGTTCCAGAGCGATTCGCCCAATGACTCCTTGTTATTTAGTCGTTTTCAGCCAATTTTCTGAATTTTTGAAAATTTCACTTTTTTGTGAAAATATCCACTAAATGAGGGAATAATATGCATGAGGGTACCCCAGGAGAGTTCCAAATGTGTGTGCGTAGAATATATATCCCACGGGGGTAAAATTTAAAAAAGTTGAAAAAAATTTTTTTTTGGACTTAGTCATTTTTCTGGCGTTTATCAGACTTTCAGATAGGGGAAATGTAAGTGATCGTTCCGATTTCAGTTCCAGAGCGATTCGCTCAATGAGTCCTTGTTATTTAGTCGTTTTCAGCCAATTTTTTGGATTTTTGAAAATTTCACTTTTTTGTGAAAATATCCACTAAATGAGGGAATAATATGTGTGAGGGTACCCCAGGAGAGTTCCAAATGTGTGTGGGTAGAATATATATCCCACGGGGGTAAAATTGAAAAAAGTTGAAAAAAAATTTTTTTTGGACTTAGTCATTTTTCCGGCGTTTATCAGACTTTCAGATAGGGGAAATGTCAGTGAGCATTCCGATTTCAGTTCCAGAGTGATTCTCCCAATGAGTCCTTGTTATTTAGTCGTTTTCAGCCAATTTTCTGGATTTTTGAAAATTTCACTTTTTTGTGAAAATATCCACTAAATGAGGGAATAATATGTGTGAGGGTACCCCAGGAGAGTTGCAAATGTGTGTGGGTAGAATATATATCCCACGGGGGTAAAATTGAAAAAAGTTGAAAAAAATTTTTTTTAGACTTAGTCATTTTTCTGGCGTTTATCAGACTTTCAGATAGGGGAAATGTAAGTGATCGTTCCGATTTCAGTTCCAGAGCGATTCGCCCAATGACTCCTTGTTATTTAGTCGTTTTCAGCCAATTTTCTGAATTTTTGAAAATTTCACTTTTTTGTGAAAATATCCACTAAATGAGGGAATAATATTCATGAGGGTACCCCAGGAGAGTTCCAAATGTGTGTGGGTAGAATATATATCCCACGGGGGTAAAATTTAAAAAAGTTGAAAAAAATTTTTCTTTGGACTTAGTCATTTTTCTGGCGTTTATCAGACTTTCATATAGGGGAAATGTCAGTGAGCGTTCCGATTTCAGTTCCAGAGCCATTCGCCCAATGACTCCTTGTTATTTAGTCGTTTTCAGCCAATTTTCTGGATTTTTGAAAATTTCACTTTTTTGTGAAAATATCCACTAAATGAGGGAATAATATGTGTGAGGGTACCCCAGGAGAGTTGCAAATGTATGTGGGTAGAATATATATCCCACAGGGGTAAAATTGAAAAAAGTTGAAAAAAATTTTTTTTAGACTTAGTCATTTTTCTGGCGTTTATCAGACTTTCAGATAGGGGAAATGTAAGTGATCGTTCCGATTTCAGTTCCAGAGCGATTCGCCCAATGACTCCTTGTTATTTAGTCGTTTTCAGCCAATTTTCTGAATTTTTGAAAATTTCACTTTTTTGTGAAAATATCCACTAAATGAGGGAATAATATTCATGAGGGTACCCCAGGAGAGTTCCAAATGTGTGTGGGTAGAATATATATCCCACGGGGGTAAAATTTAAAAAAGTTGAAAAAAATTTTTTTTTGGACTTAGTCATTTTTCTGGCGTTTATCAGACTTTCATATAGGGGAAATGTCAGTGAGCGTTCCGATTTCAGTTCCAGAGCGATTCGCCCAATGACTCCTTGTTATTTAGTCGTTTTCAGCCAATTTTCTGGATTTTTGAAAATTTCACTTTTTTATGAAAATATCCACTAAATGAGGGAATAATATGTGTGAGGGTACCCCAGGAGAGTTCCAAATGTGTGTGGGTAGAATATATATCCGACGGGGGTAAAATTGAAAAGAGTTAAAAAAAAATTTTTTTGGGACTTAGTGATTTTTCTGCCGTTTATCAGACTTTCAGATAGGGAAAATATCAGTGAGCGTTCCGATTTCAGTTCCATAGCGATGCGCCCAATGACTCCTTGTTATTTAGTTGTTTTCAGCCAATTTTCAGAATTTTTGAAAATTTCACTTTTTTTGTGAAAATATCCACTAAATGAGGGAATAAAATGTGTGAGGGTACCCCAGGAGAGTTCCAAATGTGTGTGGGTAGAATATATATCCCACGGGGGTAAAATTGAAAAAAGTTGAAAAAAAATTTTTTTTGGACTTAGTCATTTTTCCGGCGTTTATCAGACTTTCAGATAGGGAAAATATCAGTGAGCGTTCCGATTTCAGTTCCATAGCGATGCGCCCAATGACTCCTTGTTATTTAGTCGTTTTCAGCCAATTTTCAGAATTTTTGAAAATTTCACTTTTTTTGTGAAAATAGCCACTAAATGAGGAATAATATGTGTGAGGGTACCCCAGGACAGTTGCAAATGTGTGTGGGTAGAATATATATCCCACGGGGGCAAAATTTAAAAAAGTTGAAAAAAAATTTTTTTAGACTTAGTCATTTTTCTGGCGTTTATCAGACTTTCAGATAGGGGAAATGTAAGTGATCGTTCCGATTTCAGTTCCAGAGCGATTCGCCCAATGACTCCTTGTTATTTAGTCGTTTTCAGCCAATTTTCTGAATTTTTGAAAATTTCACTTTTTTGTGAAAATATCCACTAAATGAGGGAATAATATGCATGAGGGTACCCCAGGAGAGTTCCAAATGTGTGTGGGTAGAATATATATCCCACGGGGGTAAAATTTAAAAAAGTTGAAAAATTTGAAAAAAATTTTTTTTTGGACTTAGTCATTTTTCTGGCGTTTATCAGACTTTCATATAGGGGAAATGTCAGTGAGCGTTCCGATTTCAGTTCCAGAGCGATTCGCCCAATGACTCCTTGTTATTTAGTCGTTTTCAGCCAATTTTCTGGATTTTTGAAAATTTCACTTTTTTATGAAAATATCCACTAAATGAGGGAATAATATGTGTGAGGGTACCCCAGGAGAGTTCCAAATGTGTGTGGGTAGAATATATATCCCACGGAGGTAAAATTGAAAAAAGTAAAAAAAAAATTTTTTTTGGACTTAATGATTTTTCTGGCGTTTATCAGACTTTCAGATAGGGGAAATGTAAGTGATCGTTCCGATTTCAGTTCCAGAGCGATTCGCTCAATGAGTCCTTGTTATTTAGTCGTTTTCACCTAATTTTCTGGATTTTTGAAAATTTCACTTTTTTGTGAAAATATCCACTAAATGAGGGAATAATATGTGTGAGGGTACCCCAGGAGAGTTCCAAATGTGTGTGGGTAGAATATATATCCCACGGGGGTAAAATTGAAAAAAGTTGAAAAAAAATTTTTTTTGGACTTAGTCATTTTTCCGGCGTTTATCAGACTTTCAGATAGGGGAAATGTCAGTGAGCGTTCCGATTTCAGTTCCAGAGTGATTCTCTCAATGAGTCCTTGTTATTTAGTCGTTTTCAGCCAATTTTCTGGATTTTTGAAAATTTCACTTTTTTGTGAAAATATCCACTAAATGAGGGAATAATATGTGTGAGGGTACCCCAGGAGAGTTGCAAATGTGTGTGGGTAGAATATATATCCCACGGGGGTAAAATTGAAAAAAGTTGAAAAAAATTTTTTTTAGACTTAGTCATTTTTCTGGCGTTTATCAGACTTTCAGATAGGGGAAATTTAAGTGATCGTTCCGATTTCAGTTCCAGAGCGATTCGCCCAATGACTCCTTGTTATTTAGTCGTTTTCAGCCAATTTTCTGAATTTTTGAAAATTTCACTTTTTTGTGAAAATATCCACTAAATGAGGGAATAATATGCATGAGGGTACCCCAGGAGAGTTCCAAATGTGTGTGCGTAGAATATATATCCCACGGGGGTAAAATTTAAAAAAGTTGAAAAAAATTTTTTTTTGGACTTAGTCATTTTTCTGGCGTTTATCAGACTTTCAGATAGGGGAAATGTAAGTGATCGTTCCGATTTCAGTTCCAGAGCGATTCGCCCAATGACTCCTTGTTATTTAGTCGTTTTCAGCCAATTTTCTGAATTTTTGAAAATTTCACTTTTTTGTGAAAATATCCACTAACTGAGGGAATAATATTCATGAGGGTACCCCAGGAGAGTTCCAAATGTGTGTGGGTAGAATATATATCCCACGGGGGTAAAATTTAAAAAAGTTGAAAAAAATTTTTTTTTGGACTTAGTCATTTTTCTGGCGTTTATCAGACTTTCATATAGGGGAAATGTCAGTGAGCGTTCCGATTTCAGTTCCAGAGCCATTCGCCCAATGACTCCTTGTTATTTAGTCGTTTTCAGCCAATTTTCTGGATTTTTGAAAATTTCACTTTTTTGTGAAAATATCCACTAAATGAGGGAATAATATGTGTGAGGGTACCCCAGGAGAGTTGCAAATGTATGTGGGTAGAATATATATCCCACAGGGGTAAAATTGAAAAAAGTTGAAAAAAATTTTTTTTAGACTTAGTCATTTTTCTGGCGTTTATCAGACTTTCAGATAGGGGAAATGTAAGTGATCGTTCCGATTTCAGTTCCAGAGCGATTCGCCCAATGACTCCTTGTTATTTAGTCGTTTTCAGCCAATTTTCTGAATTTTTGAAAATTTCACTTTTTTGTGAAAATATCCACTAAATGAGGGAATAATATTCATGAGGGTACCCCAGGAGAGTTCCAAATGTGTGTGGGTAGAATATATATCCCACGGGGGTAAAATTTAAAAAAGTTGAAAAAAATTTTTTTTTGGACTTAGTCATTTTTCTGGCGTTTATCAGACTTTCATATAGGGGAAATGTCAGTGAGCGTTCCGATTTCAGTTCCAGAGCGATTCGCCCAATGACTCCTTGTTATTTAGTCGTTTTCAGCCAATTTTCTGGATTTTTGAAAATTTCACTTTTTTATGAAAATATCCACTAAATGAGGGAATAATATGTGTGAGGGTACCCCAGGAGAGTTCCAAATGTGTGTCTGTAGAATATATATCCCACGGGCGTAAAATTGAAAAAAGTAAAAAAAAAATTTTTTTTGGACTTAGTGATTTTTCTGGCGTTTATCAGACTTTCAGATAGGGGAAATGTCAGTGAGCATTCCGGTTTCAGTTCCAGAGCGATTCGCCCAATGACTCCTTGTTATTTAGTCGTTTTCAGCCAATTTTCTGGATTTTTGAAAATTTCACTTTTTTGTGAAAATATCCACTAAATGAGGGAATAATATGAGTGAGGGTACCCCAGGAGAGTTCCAAATGTGTGTGGGTAGAATATATATCCCACGGGGGTAAAATTGAAAAAAGTAAAAAAAAAATTTTTTTTGGACTTAGTGATTTTTCCAACGTTTATCAGACTTTCAGATAGGGGAAATGTCAGTGAGCATTCCGATTTCAGTTTCAGAGCGATTCGCCAAATGAGTCCTTGATATTTAGTCGTTTTCAGCCAATTTTTTGGATTTTTGAAAATTTCACTTTTTTGTGAAAATATCCACTAAATGAGGGAATAATATGTGTGAGGGTACCCCAGGAGAGTTCCAAATGTGTGTGTGTAGAATATATATCCCACGGGGGTAAAATTGAAAAAAGTTGAAAAAAATTTATTTTTGGACTTAGTCATTTTTCCGGCGTTTATCAGACTTTCAGATAGGGGAAATGTCAGTGAGCATTTCGACTTCAGTTCCAGAGTGATTCTCCCAATGAGTCCTTGTTATTTAGTCGTTTTCAGCCAATTTTCTGGATTTTTGAAAATTTCACTTTTTTGTGAAAATATCCACTAAATGAGGGAATAATATGTGTGAGGGTACCCCAGGAGAGTTGCAAATGCGTGTGGGTAGAATATATATCACACGGGGGTAAAATTTAAAAAAGTTGAAAAAAAATTTTTTTTGGACTCAGTCATTTTACTGGCGTTTATCAGACTTTCAGATAGAGGAAATGTAAGTGAGCGTTCCGATTTCAGTTCCAGAGTGATTCGCCCAATGAATCCTTGATATTTAGTCGTTTTCAGACAATTTTTGGGATTTTTGAAAATTTCACTTTTTTGTGAAAATATCCACTAAATGAGGGAATAATATGTGTGAGGGTACCCCAGGAGAGTTCCAAATGTGTGTGGGAAGAATATGTATCCCACGGGGGTAAAATTGAAAAAGTTGAAAAAAAATTTTTTTTGGACTTAGTCATTTTTCCGACGTTTATCAGACTTTCAGATAGGGGAAATGTCAGTCAGCATTCCGATTTCAGTTCCAGAGCGATTCGCCCAATGAGTCCTTGTTATTTAGTCGTTTTCAGCCAATTTTTTGGATTTTTGAAAATTTCACTTTTTTGTGAAAATATCCACTAAATGAGGGAATAATATGTGTGAGGGTACCCCAGGAGAGTTCCAAATGTGTGTGGGTAGAATATATATCCGACGGGGGTAAAATTGAAAAGAGTTAAAAAAAAATTTTTTTGGGACTTAGTGATTTTTCTGCCGTTTATCAGACTTTCAGATAGGGAAAATATCAGTGAGCGTTCCGATTTCAGTTCCATAGCGATGCGCCCAATGACTCCTTGTTATTTAGTTGTTTTCAGCCAATTTTCAGAATTTTTGAAAATTTCACTTTTTTTGTGAAAATATCCACTAAATGAGGGAATAAAATGTGTGAGGGTACCCCAGGAGAGTTCCAAATGTGTGTGTGTAGAATATGTATCCCACGGGGGTAAAATTGAAAAAAGTTGAAAAAAAATTATTTTTGGACTTAGTCATTTTTCCGGCGTTTATCAGACTTTCAGATAGGGGAAATGTCAGTGAGCATTTCGATTTCAGTTCCAGAGTGATTCTCCCAATGAGTCCTTGTGATTTAGTCGTTTTCAGCCAATTTTCTGGATTTTTGAAAATTTCACTTTTTTGTGAACATATCCACTAAATGAGGGAATAATATGTGTGAGGGTACCCCAGGAGAGTTGCAAATGTGTGTGGGTGGAATATATATCACACGAGGGTAAAATTTAAAAAAGTTAAAAAAAAATTTTTTTTGGACTCAGTCATTTTTCTGGCGTTTATCAGACTTTCAGATAGAGGAAATGTAAGTGAGCGTTCCGATTTCAGTTCCAGAGCGATTCGCCCAATGAATCCTTGATATTTAGTCGTTTTCAGACAATTTTTGGGATTTTTAAAAATTTCACTTTTTTGTGAAAATATCCACTAAATGAGGGAATAATATGTGTGAGGGTACCCCAGGAGAGTTCCAAATGTGTGTGGCTAGAATATATATCCGACGGGGGTAAAATTGAAAAAAGTTGAAAAAAAATTTTTTTTGGACTTAGTCATTTATCCGACGTTTAACAGACTTTCAGATAGGGGAAATGTCAGTGAGCGTTCCGATTTCAGTTCCAGAGAGATTCTCCCAATGAGTCCTTGTTATTTAGTCGTTTTCAGCCAATTTTCTGGATTTTTGAAAATTTCACTTTTTTGTGAAAATATCCACTAAATGAGGGAGTAATATGTGTGAGGGTACCCCAGGAGAGTTCCAAATGTGTGTGGGTAGAATATATATCCCACGGGGGTTAAAATTGAAAAAGTTAAAAAAAAAATTTTTTTGGACTTAGTGATTTTTCTGACATTTATCAGACTTTCAGATACGGGAAATGTCAGTGAGCATTCCGATTTCAGTTCCAGAGCGATTCGCCCAATGAGTTCTTGTTATTTAGTCGTTTTCAGCCAATTTTTTGGATTTTTGAAAATTTCACTTTTTTGTGAAAATATACACTAAATGAGGGAATAATATGTGTGAGGGTACCCCAGGAGAGTTCCAAATGTGTGTGGGTAGAATATATATCCCACGGGGGTAAAATTGAAAAAAGTTGAAAAAAAAATATTTTTGGACTTAGTCATTTTTCCGGCGTTTATCAGACTTTCAGATAGGGGAAATGTCAGTGAGCATTTCGATTTCAGTTCCAGAGTGATTCTCCCAATGAGTCCTTGTGATTTAGTCGTTTTCAGCCAATTTTCTGGATTTTTGAAAATTTCACTTTTTTGTGAAAATATCCACTAAATGAGGGAATAATATGTGTGAGGGTACCCCAGGAGAGTTGCAAATGTGTGTGGGTAGAATATATATCACACGGGGGTAAAATTTAAAAAAGTTGAAAAAAATTTTTTTTTGGACTCAGTCATTTTTCTGGCGTTTATCAGACTTTCAGATAGAGGAAATGTAAGTGAGCGTTCCGATTTCAGTTCCAGAGCGATTCGCCCAATGAATCCTTGATATTTTGTCGTTTTCAGACAATTTTTGGGATTTTTAAAAATTTCACTTTTTTGTGAAAATATCCACTAAATGAGGGAATAATATGTGTGAGGGTACCCCAGGAGAGTTCCAAATGTGTGTGGGAAGAATATATGTCCCACTCGGGTAAAATTGAAAAGAGTTAAAAAAAAATTTTTTTTGGACTTAGTGATTTTTCTGCCGTTTATCAGACTTTCAGATAGGGAAAATATCAGTGAGCGTTCCGATTTCAGTTCCATAGCGATGCGCCCAATGACTCCTTGTTATTTAGTCGTTTTCAGCCAATTTTCAGAATTTTTGAAAATTTCACTTTTTTTGTGAAAATAGCCACTAAATGAGGAATAATATGTGTGAGGGTACCCCAGGACAGTTCCAAATGTGTGTGGGTAGAATATATATCCGACGGGGGTAAAATTGAAAAAAGTTGAAAAAAATTTTTTTATGGACTTAGTCATTTATCCGACGTTTATCAGACTTTCAGATAAGGGAAATGTCAGTGAGCATTCCGATTTCAGTTCCAGAGCGATTCGCCCAATGAGTCCTTGATATTTAGTCGTTTTCAGCCAATTTTCTGGATTTTTGAAAATTTCACTTTTTTGTGAAAATATCCACTAAATGAGGGAATAATATGTGTGAGGGTACCCCAGGAGAGTTCCAAATGTGTGTGGGTAGAATATATATCCCACGGGGGTTAAAATTGAAAAAGTTAAAAAAAATTTTTTTTTGGACTTAGTGATTTTTCGGACGTTTATCAGACTTTCAGATAGGGGAAATGTCAGTGAGCTTTCCGATTTCAGTTCCAGAGCGATTCGCCCAATGAGTTCTTGTTATTTAGTCGTTTTCAGCCATTTTTTTGGATTTTTGAAAATTTCACTTTTTTGTGAAAATATACACTAAATGAGGGAATAATATGTGTGAGGGTACCCCAGGAGAGTTCCAAATGTGTGTGGGTAGAATATATATCCCACGGGGGTAAAATTGAAAAAAGGTGAAAAAAAATTTTTTTTTGACTTAGTCATTTTTCCGGCGTTTATCAGACTTTCAGATAGGAGAAATGTCAGTGAGCATTCCGATTTCAGTTCCAGAGTGATTCTCCCAATGAGTCCTTGTTATTTAGTCGTTTTCAGCCAATTTTCTGGATTTTTGAAAATTTCACTTTTTTGTGAAAATATCCACTAAATGAGGGAATAATATGTGTGAGGGTACCCCAGGAGAGTTGCAAATGTGTCTGGGTAGAATATATATCCCACGGGGGTAAAATTGAAAAAAGTTGAAAAAAATTTTTTTTGGACTTAGTCATTTTTCCGGCGTTTATCAGACTTTCAGATAGGTTAAATGTCAGTGAGCATTTCGATTTCAGTTCCAGAGTGATTCTCCCAATGAGTCATTGTTATTTATTCGTTTTCAGCCAATTTTCTGGATTTTTGAAAATTTCACTTTTTTGTGAAAATATCCACTAAATGAGGGAATAATATGTGTGAGGGTACCCCAGGAGAGTTCCAAATGTGTGTGTGTAGAATATATATCACACGGGGGTAAAATTGAAAAAAGTTGAAAAAAAATTATTTTTGGACTTAGTCATTTTTCCGGCGTTTATCAGACTTTCAGATAGGGGAAATGTCAGTGAGCATTTCGATTTCAGTTCCAGATTGATTCTCCCAATGAGTCCTTGTGATTTAGTCGTTTTCAGCCAATTTTTTGGATTTTTAAAAATTTCACTTTTTTGTGAAAATATCCACTAAATGAGGGAATAATATGTGTGAGGGTACCCCAGGAGAGTTCCAAATGTGTGTGGGAAGAATATATGTCCCACTCGGGTAAAATTGAAAAGAGTTAAAAAAAAAATTTTTTTTGGACTTAGTGATTTTTCTGCCGTTTATCAGACTTTCAGATAGGGGAAATGTCAGTGAGCAATCCCATTTCAGTTCCAGAGCGATTCGCTCAATGAGTCCTTGTTATTTAGTCGTTTTCAGCCAATTTTCTGGATTTTTGAAAATTTCACTTTTTTATGAAAATATCCACTAAATGAGGGAATAATATGTGTGAGGGTAGCCCAGGAGAGTTCCAAATGTGTGTGGGTAGAATATATATCCCACAGGGGTAAAATTGAAAACAGTAAAAAAAAAATTTTTTTTGGACTTAGTGATTTTTCTGGCGTTTATCAGACTTTCAGATAGGGAAAATGTCAGTGAGCATTCCGATTTCAGCTTCAGAGCGATTCGCCCAATGAGTCCTTGATATTTAGTCGTTTTCAGCCAATTTTTTGGATTTTTGAAAATTTCACTTTTTTGTGAAAATATCCACTAAATGAGGGAAAAATATGTGTGAGGGTACCCCAGGAGAGTTGCAAATGTGTGTGGGTAGAATATATATCCCACGGGGGTAAAATTGAAAAAAGTTGAAAAAAATTATTTTTGGACTTAGTCATTTTTCTGGCGTTTATCAGACTTTCAGATAGGGGAAATGTAAGTGATCGTTCCGATTTCAGGTCCAGAGCGATTCGCTCAATGAATCCTTGATATTTAGTCGTTTTCAGCCAATTTTTTGGATTTTTAAAAATTTCATTTTTTTGTGAAAATATCCACTAAATGAGGGAATAATATGTGTGAGGGTAACCCAGGAGAGTTCCAAATGTGTGTGGGTAGAATATATATCCGACGGGGGTAAAATTGAAAAGAGTTAAAAAAAAAATTTTTTGGGACTTAGTGATTTTTCTGCCGTTTATCAGACTTTCAGATAGGGAAAATATCAGTGAGCGTTCCGATTTCAGTTCCATAGCGATGCGCCCAATGAATCCTTGATATTTAGTCGTTTTCAGACAATTTTTGGGATTTTTAAAAATTTCACTTTTTTGTGAAAATATCCACTAAATGAGGGAATAATATGTGTGAGGGTACCCCAGGAGAGATCCAAATGTGTGTGGGAAGAATATATGTCCCACTCGGGTAAAATTGAAAAGAGTTAAAAAAAAATTTTTTTGGGACTTAGTGATTTTTCTGCCGTTTATCAGACTTTCAGATAGGGGAAATGTCAGTGAGCATTCCGATTTCAGTTCCAGAGCGATTCGCCCAATGAGTCCTTGTTATTTAGTCGTTTTCAGCCAATTTTATGGATTTTTGAAAATTTCACTTTTTTGTGAAAATATCCACGAAATGAGGGAATAATATGTGTGAGGGTACCCCAGGAGAGTTCCAAATGTGTGTGGGTAGAATATATATCCCACGGGGGTTAAAATTGAAAAAGTTAAAAAAAAATTTTTTTTGGACTTAGTGATTTTTCTGACGTTTATCAGACTTTCAGATAGGGGAAATGTCAGTGAGCTTTCCGATTTCAGTTCCAGAGCGATTCGCCCAATGAGTTCTTGTTATTTAGTCGTTTTCAGCCATTTTTTTGGATTTTTGAAAATTTCACTTTTTTGTGAAAATATACACTAAATGAGGGAATAATATGTGTGAGGGTACCCCAGGAGAGTTCCAAATGTGTGTGGGTAGAATATATATCCCACGGGGGTAAAATTGAAAAAAGGTGAAAAAAAATTTTTTTTGGACTTAGTCATTTTTCCGGCGTTTATCAGACTTTCAGATAGGAGAAATGTCAGTGAGCATTCCGATTTCAGTTCCAGAGTGATTCTCCCAATGAGTCCTTGTTATTTAGTCGTTTTCAGCCAATTTTCTGGATTTTTGAAAATTTCACTTTTTTGTGAAAATATCCACTAAATGAGGGAATAATATGTGTGAGGGTACCCCAGGAGAGTTGCAAATGTGTGTGGGTAGAATATATATCCCACGGGGTAAAATTGAAAAAAGTTGAAAAAAATTTTTTTTTGGACTTAGTCATTTTTCCGGCGTTTATCAGACTTTCAGATAGGTTAAATGTCAGTGAGCCTTTCGATTTCAGTTCCAGAGTGATTCTCCCAATGAGTCCTTGTTATTTAGTCGTTTTCAGCCAATTTTCTGGATTTTTGAAAATTTCACTTTTTTGTGAAAATATCCACTAAATGAGGGAATAATATGTGTGAGGGTACCCCAGGAGAGTTGCAAATGTGTGTGGGTAGAATATATATGCCACGGGGTAAAATTGAAAAAAGTTGAAAAAAATTTTTTTTTGGACTTAGTCATTTTTCTGGCGTTTATCAGACTTTCAGATAGAGGAAATGTAAGTGAGCATTCCGATTTCAGTTCCAGAGCGATTCGCCCAATGAATCCTTGCTATTTAGTCGTTTTCAGACAATTTTTGGGATTTTTAAAAATTTCACTTTTTTGTGAAAATATCCACTAAATGAGGGAATAATATGTGTGAGGGTACCCCAGGAGAGTTCCAAATGTGTGTGGGTAGAATATATATCCGACGGGGGTAAAATTGAAAAAAGTAGAAAAAAATTTTTTTTTGGACTTAGTCATTTTTCCGACGTTTATCAGACTTTCAGATAGAGGAAATGTCAGTGAGCATTCCGATTTCAGTTCCAGAGCGATTCGCCCAATGAGTCCTTGTTATTTAGTCGTTTTCAGCCAATTTTCTGGATTTTTGAAAATTTCACTTTTTTGTGAAAATATCCACTAAATGAGGGAATAATATGTGTGAGGGGACCCCAGGAGAGTTCCAAATGTGTGTGGGAAGAATATGTATCCCACGGTGGTAAAATTGAAAAAAGTTGAAAAAAAAATTTTTTTGGACTTAGTCATTTATCCGACGTTTATCAGACTTTCAGATAGGGGAAATGTCAGTGAGCATTCCGATTTCAGTTCCAGAGCGATTCGCCCAATGAGTCCTTGTTATTTAGTCGTTTTCAGCCAATTTTCTGGATTTTTGAAAATTTCACTTTTTTGTGAAAATATCCACTAAATGAGGGAATAATATGTGTGAGGGTACCCCAGGAGAGTTGCAAATGTGTCTGGGTAGAATATATATCCCACGGGGGTAAAATTGAAAAAAGTTGAAAAAAATTTTTTTTGGACTTAGTCATTTTTCCGGCGTTTATCAGACTTTCAGATAGGTTAAATGTCAGTGAGCATTTCGATTTCAGTTCCAGAGTGATTCTCCCAATGAGTCATTGTTATTTATTCGTTTTCAGCCAATTTTCTGGATTTTTGAAAATTTCACTTTTTTGTGAAAATATCCACTAAATGAGGGAATAATATGTGTGAGGGTACCCCAGGAGAGTTCCAAATGTGTGTGTGTAGAATATATATCACACGGGGGTAAAATTGAAAAAAGTTGAAAAAAAATTATTTTTGGACTTAGTCATTTTTCCGGCGTTTATCAGACTTTCAGATAGGGGAAATGTCAGTGAGCATTTCGATTTCAGTTCCAGATTGATTCTCCCAATGAGTCCTTGTGATTTAGTCGTTTTCAGCCAATTTTTTGGATTTTTAAAAATTTCACTTTTTTGTGAAAATATCCACTAAATGAGGGAATAATATGTGTGAGGGTACCCCAGGAGAGTTCCAAATGTGTGTGGGAAGAATATATGTCCCACTCGGGTAAAATTGAAAAGAGTTAAAAAAAAAATTTTTTTTGGACTTAGTGATTTTTCTGCCGTTTATCAGACTTTCAGATAGGGGAAATGTCAGTGAGCATTCCGATTTCAGTTCCAGAGCGATTCGCCCAATGAGTTCTTGTTATTTAGTCGTTTTCAGCCAATTTTTTGGATTTTTGAAAATTTCACTTTTTTGTGAAAATATACACTAAATGAGGGAATAATATGTGTGAGGGTACCCCAGGAGAGTTCCAAATGTGTGTGGGTAGAATATATATCCCACGGGGGTAAAATTGAAAAAAGTTGAAAAAAAAATATTTTTGGACTTAGTCATTTTTCCGGCGTTTATCAGACTTTCAGATAGGGGAAATGTCAGTGAGCATTTCGATTTCAGTTCCAGAGTGATTCTCCCAATGAGTCCTTGTGATTTAGTCGTTTTCAGCCAATTTTCTGGATTTTTGAAAATTTCACTTTTTTGTGAAAATATCCACTAAATGAGGGAATAATATGTGTGAGGGTACCCCAGGAGAGTTGCAAATGTGTGTGGGTAGAATATATATCACACGGGGGTAAAATTTAAAAAAGTTGAAAAAAATTTTTTTTTGGACTCAGTCATTTTTCTGGCGTTTATCAGACTTTCAGATAGAGGAAATGTAAGTGAGCGTTCCGATTTCAGTTCCAGAGCGATTCGCCCAATGAATCCTTGATATTTTGTCGTTTTCAGACAATTTTTGGGATTTTTAAAAATTTCACTTTTTTGTGAAAATATCCACTAAATGAGGGAATAATATGTGTGAGGGTACCCCAGGAGAGTTCCAAATGTGTGTGGGAAGAATATATGTCCCACTCGGGTAAAATTGAAAAGAGTTAAAAAAAAATTTTTTTTGGACTTAGTGATTTTTCTGCCGTTTATCAGACTTTCAGATAGGGAAAATATCAGTGAGCGTTCCGATTTCAGTTCCATAGCGATGCGCCCAATGACTCCTTGTTATTTAGTCGTTTTCAGCCAATTTTCAGAATTTTTGAAAATTTCACTTTTTTTGTGAAAATAGCCACTAAATGAGGAATAATATGTGTGAGGGTACCCCAGGACAGTTCCAAATGTGTGTGGGTAGAATATATATCCGACGGGGGTAAAATTGAAAAAAGTTGAAAAAAATTTTTTTATGGACTTAGTCATTTATCCGACGTTTATCAGACTTTCAGATAAGGGAAATGTCAGTGAGCATTCCGATTTCAGTTCCAGAGCGATTCGCCCAATGAGTCCTTGATATTTAGTCGTTTTCAGCCAATTTTCTGGATTTTTGAAAATTTCACTTTTTTGTGAAA
Organism: Phyllobates terribilis; assembly: GCF_046119375.1. Lineage (NCBI taxonomy): Eukaryota > Metazoa > Chordata > Amphibia > Anura > Dendrobatidae > Phyllobates > Phyllobates terribilis. The sequence continues at coordinate 12,593,617 of NW_027362775.1, read as the reverse complement.
ATATCCACTAAATGAGGGAATAATATGTGTGAGGGTACCCCAGGAGAGTTCCAAATGTGTGTGGGTAGAATATATATCCCACGGGGGTTAAAATTGAAAAAGTTAAAAAAAATTTTTTTTTGGACTTAGTGATTTTTCGGACGTTTATCAGACTTTCAGATAGGGGAAATGTCAGTGAGCTTTCCGATTTCAGTTCCAGAGCGATTCGCCCAATGAGTTCTTGTTATTTAGTCGTTTTCAGCCATTTTTTTGGATTTTTGAAAATTTCACTTTTTTGTGAAAATATACACTAAATGAGGGAATAATATGTGTGAGGGTACCCCAGGAGAGTTCCAAATGTGTGTGGGTAGAATATATATCCCACGGGGGTAAAATTGAAAAAAGGTGAAAAAAAATTTTTTTTTGACTTAGTCATTTTTCCGGCGTTTATCAGACTTTCAGATAGGAGAAATGTCAGTGAGCATTCCGATTTCAGTTCCAGAGTGATTCTCCCAATGAGTCCTTGTTATTTAGTCGTTTTCAGCCAATTTTCTGGATTTTTGAAAATTTCACTTTTTTGTGAAAATATCCACTAAATGAGGGAATAATATGTGTGAGGGTACCCCAGGAGAGTTGCAAATGTGTCTGGGTAGAATATATATCCCACGGGGGTAAAATTGAAAAAAGTTGAAAAAAATTTTTTTTGGACTTAGTCATTTTTCCGGCGTTTATCAGACTTTCAGATAGGTTAAATGTCAGTGAGCATTTCGATTTCAGTTCCAGAGTGATTCTCCCAATGAGTCATTGTTATTTATTCGTTTTCAGCCAATTTTCTGGATTTTTGAAAATTTCACTTTTTTGTGAAAATATCCACTAAATGAGGGAATAATATGTGTGAGGGTACCCCAGGAGAGTTCCAAATGTGTGTGTGTAGAATATATATCACACGGGGGTAAAATTGAAAAAAGTTGAAAAAAAATTATTTTTGGACTTAGTCATTTTTCCGGCGTTTATCAGACTTTCAGATAGGGGAAATGTCAGTGAGCATTTCGATTTCAGTTCCAGATTGATTCTCCCAATGAGTCCTTGTGATTTAGTCGTTTTCAGCCAATTTTTTGGATTTTTAAAAATTTCACTTTTTTGTGAAAATATCCACTAAATGAGGGAATAATATGTGTGAGGGTACCCCAGGAGAGTTCCAAATGTGTGTGGGAAGAATATATGTCCCACTCGGGTAAAATTGAAAAGAGTTAAAAAAAAAATTTTTTTTGGACTTAGTGATTTTTCTGCCGTTTATCAGACTTTCAGATAGGGGAAATGTCAGTGAGCAATCCCATTTCAGTTCCAGAGCGATTCGCTCAATGAGTCCTTGTTATTTAGTCGTTTTCAGCCAATTTTCTGGATTTTTGAAAATTTCACTTTTTTATGAAAATATCCACTAAATGAGGGAATAATATGTGTGAGGGTAGCCCAGGAGAGTTCCAAATGTGTGTGGGTAGAATATATATCCCACAGGGGTAAAATTGAAAACAGTAAAAAAAAAATTTTTTTTGGACTTAGTGATTTTTCTGGCGTTTATCAGACTTTCAGATAGGGAAAATGTCAGTGAGCATTCCGATTTCAGCTTCAGAGCGATTCGCCCAATGAGTCCTTGATATTTAGTCGTTTTCAGCCAATTTTTTGGATTTTTGAAAATTTCACTTTTTTGTGAAAATATCCACTAAATGAGGGAAAAATATGTGTGAGGGTACCCCAGGAGAGTTGCAAATGTGTGTGGGTAGAATATATATCCCACGGGGGTAAAATTGAAAAAAGTTGAAAAAAATTATTTTTGGACTTAGTCATTTTTCTGGCGTTTATCAGACTTTCAGATAGGGGAAATGTAAGTGATCGTTCCGATTTCAGGTCCAGAGCGATTCGCTCAATGAATCCTTGATATTTAGTCGTTTTCAGCCAATTTTTTGGATTTTTAAAAATTTCATTTTTTTGTGAAAATATCCACTAAATGAGGGAATAATATGTGTGAGGGTAACCCAGGAGAGTTCCAAATGTGTGTGGGTAGAATATATATCCGACGGGGGTAAAATTGAAAAGAGTTAAAAAAAAAATTTTTTGGGACTTAGTGATTTTTCTGCCGTTTATCAGACTTTCAGATAGGGAAAATATCAGTGAGCGTTCCGATTTCAGTTCCATAGCGATGCGCCCAATGAATCCTTGATATTTAGTCGTTTTCAGACAATTTTTGGGATTTTTAAAAATTTCACTTTTTTGTGAAAATATCCACTAAATGAGGGAATAATATGTGTGAGGGTACCCCAGGAGAGATCCAAATGTGTGTGGGAAGAATATATGTCCCACTCGGGTAAAATTGAAAAGAGTTAAAAAAAAATTTTTTTGGGACTTAGTGATTTTTCTGCCGTTTATCAGACTTTCAGATAGGGGAAATGTCAGTGAGCATTCCGATTTCAGTTCCAGAGCGATTCGCCCAATGAGTCCTTGTTATTTAGTCGTTTTCAGCCAATTTTATGGATTTTTGAAAATTTCACTTTTTTGTGAAAATATCCACGAAATGAGGGAATAATATGTGTGAGGGTACCCCAGGAGAGTTCCAAATGTGTGTGGGTAGAATATATATCCCACGGGGGTTAAAATTGAAAAAGTTAAAAAAAAATTTTTTTTGGACTTAGTGATTTTTCTGACGTTTATCAGACTTTCAGATAGGGGAAATGTCAGTGAGCTTTCCGATTTCAGTTCCAGAGCGATTCGCCCAATGAGTTCTTGTTATTTAGTCGTTTTCAGCCATTTTTTTGGATTTTTGAAAATTTCACTTTTTTGTGAAAATATACACTAAATGAGGGAATAATATGTGTGAGGGTACCCCAGGAGAGTTCCAAATGTGTGTGGGTAGAATATATATCCCACGGGGGTAAAATTGAAAAAAGGTGAAAAAAAATTTTTTTTGGACTTAGTCATTTTTCCGGCGTTTATCAGACTTTCAGATAGGAGAAATGTCAGTGAGCATTCCGATTTCAGTTCCAGAGTGATTCTCCCAATGAGTCCTTGTTATTTAGTCGTTTTCAGCCAATTTTCTGGATTTTTGAAAATTTCACTTTTTTGTGAAAATATCCACTAAATGAGGGAATAATATGTGTGAGGGTACCCCAGGAGAGTTGCAAATGTGTGTGGGTAGAATATATATCCCACGGGGTAAAATTGAAAAAAGTTGAAAAAAATTTTTTTTTGGACTTAGTCATTTTTCCGGCGTTTATCAGACTTTCAGATAGGTTAAATGTCAGTGAGCCTTTCGATTTCAGTTCCAGAGTGATTCTCCCAATGAGTCCTTGTTATTTAGTCGTTTTCAGCCAATTTTCTGGATTTTTGAAAATTTCACTTTTTTGTGAAAATATCCACTAAATGAGGGAATAATATGTGTGAGGGTACCCCAGGAGAGTTGCAAATGTGTGTGGGTAGAATATATATGCCACGGGGTAAAATTGAAAAAAGTTGAAAAAAATTTTTTTTTGGACTTAGTCATTTTTCTGGCGTTTATCAGACTTTCAGATAGAGGAAATGTAAGTGAGCATTCCGATTTCAGTTCCAGAGCGATTCGCCCAATGAATCCTTGCTATTTAGTCGTTTTCAGACAATTTTTGGGATTTTTAAAAATTTCACTTTTTTGTGAAAATATCCACTAAATGAGGGAATAATATGTGTGAGGGTACCCCAGGAGAGTTCCAAATGTGTGTGGGTAGAATATATATCCGACGGGGGTAAAATTGAAAAAAGTAGAAAAAAATTTTTTTTTGGACTTAGTCATTTTTCCGACGTTTATCAGACTTTCAGATAGAGGAAATGTCAGTGAGCATTCCGATTTCAGTTCCAGAGCGATTCGCCCAATGAGTCCTTGTTATTTAGTCGTTTTCAGCCAATTTTCTGGATTTTTGAAAATTTCACTTTTTTGTGAAAATATCCACTAAATGAGGGAATAATATGTGTGAGGGGACCCCAGGAGAGTTCCAAATGTGTGTGGGAAGAATATGTATCCCACGGTGGTAAAATTGAAAAAAGTTGAAAAAAAAATTTTTTTGGACTTAGTCATTTATCCGACGTTTATCAGACTTTCAGATAGGGGAAATGTCAGTGAGCATTCCGATTTCAGTTCCAGAGCGATTCGCCCAATGAGTCCTTGTTATTTAGTCGTTTTCAGCCAATTTTCTGGATTTTTGAAAATTTCACTTTTTTGTGAAAATATCCACTAAATGAGGGAATAATATGTGTGAGGGTACCCCAGGAGAGTTGCAAATGTGTCTGGGTAGAATATATATCCCACGGGGGTAAAATTGAAAAAAGTTGAAAAAAATTTTTTTTGGACTTAGTCATTTTTCCGGCGTTTATCAGACTTTCAGATAGGTTAAATGTCAGTGAGCATTTCGATTTCAGTTCCAGAGTGATTCTCCCAATGAGTCATTGTTATTTATTCGTTTTCAGCCAATTTTCTGGATTTTTGAAAATTTCACTTTTTTGTGAAAATATCCACTAAATGAGGGAATAATATGTGTGAGGGTACCCCAGGAGAGTTCCAAATGTGTGTGTGTAGAATATATATCACACGGGGGTAAAATTGAAAAAAGTTGAAAAAAAATTATTTTTGGACTTAGTCATTTTTCCGGCGTTTATCAGACTTTCAGATAGGGGAAATGTCAGTGAGCATTTCGATTTCAGTTCCAGATTGATTCTCCCAATGAGTCCTTGTGATTTAGTCGTTTTCAGCCAATTTTTTGGATTTTTAAAAATTTCACTTTTTTGTGAAAATATCCACTAAATGAGGGAATAATATGTGTGAGGGTACCCCAGGAGAGTTCCAAATGTGTGTGGGAAGAATATATGTCCCACTCGGGTAAAATTGAAAAGAGTTAAAAAAAAAATTTTTTTTGGACTTAGTGATTTTTCTGCCGTTTATCAGACTTTCAGATAGGGGAAATGTCAGTGAGCAATCCCATTTCAGTTCCAGAGCGATTCGCTCAATGAGTCCTTGTTATTTAGTCGTTTTCAGCCAATTTTCTGGATTTTTGAAAATTTCACTTTTTTATGAAAATATCCACTAAATGAGGGAATAATATGTGTGAGGGTAGCCCAGGAGAGTTCCAAATGTGTGTGGGTAGAATATATATCCCACAGGGGTAAAATTGAAAACAGTAAAAAAAAAATTTTTTTTGGACTTAGTGATTTTTCTGGCGTTTATCAGACTTTCAGATAGGGAAAATGTCAGTGAGCATTCCGATTTCAGCTTCAGAGCGATTCGCCCAATGAGTCCTTGATATTTAGTCGTTTTCAGCCAATTTTTTGGATTTTTGAAAATTTCACTTTTTTGTGAAAATATCCACTAAATGAGGGAAAAATATGTGTGAGGGTACCCCAGGAGAGTTGCAAATGTGTGTGGGTAGAATATATATCCCACGGGGGTAAAATTGAAAAAAGTTGAAAAAAATTATTTTTGGACTTAGTCATTTTTCTGGCGTTTATCAGACTTTCAGATAGGGGAAATGTAAGTGATCGTTCCGATTTCAGGTCCAGAGCGATTCGCTCAATGAATCCTTGATATTTAGTCGTTTTCAGCCAATTTTTTGGATTTTTAAAAATTTCATTTTTTTGTGAAAATATCCACTAAATGAGGGAATAATATGTGTGAGGGTAACCCAGGAGAGTTCCAAATGTGTGTGGGTAGAATATATATCCGACGGGGGTAAAATTGAAAAGAGTTAAAAAAAAAATTTTTTGGGACTTAGTGATTTTTCTGCCGTTTATCAGACTTTCAGATAGGGAAAATATCAGTGAGCGTTCCGATTTCAGTTCCATAGCGATGCGCCCAATGAATCCTTGATATTTAGTCGTTTTCAGACAATTTTTGGGATTTTTAAAAATTTCACTTTTTTGTGAAAATATCCACTAAATGAGGGAATAATATGTGTGAGGGTACCCCAGGAGAGATCCAAATGTGTGTGGGAAGAATATATGTCCCACTCGGGTAAAATTGAAAAGAGTTAAAAAAAAATTTTTTTGGGACTTAGTGATTTTTCTGCCGTTTATCAGACTTTCAGATAGGGGAAATGTCAGTGAGCATTCCGATTTCAGTTCCAGAGCGATTCGCCCAATGAGTCCTTGTTATTTAGTCGTTTTCAGCCAATTTTATGGATTTTTGAAAATTTCACTTTTTTGTGAAAATATCCACGAAATGAGGGAATAATATGTGTGAGGGTACCCCAGGAGAGTTCCAAATGTGTGTGGGTAGAATATATATCCCACGGGGGTTAAAATTGAAAAAGTTAAAAAAAAATTTTTTTTGGACTTAGTGATTTTTCTGACGTTTATCAGACTTTCAGATAGGGGAAATGTCAGTGAGCTTTCCGATTTCAGTTCCAGAGCGATTCGCCCAATGAGTTCTTGTTATTTAGTCGTTTTCAGCCATTTTTTTGGATTTTTGAAAATTTCACTTTTTTGTGAAAATATACACTAAATGAGGGAATAATATGTGTGAGGGTACCCCAGGAGAGTTCCAAATGTGTGTGGGTAGAATATATATCCCACGGGGGTAAAATTGAAAAAAGGTGAAAAAAAATTTTTTTTGGACTTAGTCATTTTTCCGGCGTTTATCAGACTTTCAGATAGGAGAAATGTCAGTGAGCATTCCGATTTCAGTTCCAGAGTGATTCTCCCAATGAGTCCTTGTTATTTAGTCGTTTTCAGCCAATTTTCTGGATTTTTGAAAATTTCACTTTTTTGTGAAAATATCCACTAAATGAGGGAATAATATGTGTGAGGGTACCCCAGGAGAGTTGCAAATGTGTGTGGGTAGAATATATATCCCACGGGGTAAAATTGAAAAAAGTTGAAAAAAATTTTTTTTTGGACTTAGTCATTTTTCCGGCGTTTATCAGACTTTCAGATAGGTTAAATGTCAGTGAGCCTTTCGATTTCAGTTCCAGAGTGATTCTCCCAATGAGTCCTTGTTATTTAGTCGTTTTCAGCCAATTTTCTGGATTTTTGAAAATTTCACTTTTTTGTGAAAATATCCACTAAATGAGGGAATAATATGTGTGAGGGTACCCCAGGAGAGTTGCAAATGTGTGTGGGTAGAATATATATGCCACGGGGTAAAATTGAAAAAAGTTGAAAAAAATTTTTTTTTGGACTTAGTCATTTTTCTGGCGTTTATCAGACTTTCAGATAGAGGAAATGTAAGTGAGCATTCCGATTTCAGTTCCAGAGCGATTCGCCCAATGAATCCTTGCTATTTAGTCGTTTTCAGACAATTTTTGGGATTTTTAAAAATTTCACTTTTTTGTGAAAATATCCACTAAATGAGGGAATAATATGTGTGAGGGTACCCCAGGAGAGTTCCAAATGTGTGTGGGTAGAATATATATCCGACGGGGGTAAAATTGAAAAAAGTAGAAAAAAATTTTTTTTTGGACTTAGTCATTTTTCCGACGTTTATCAGACTTTCAGATAGAGGAAATGTCAGTGAGCATTCCGATTTCAGTTCCAGAGCGATTCGCCCAATGAGTCCTTGTTATTTAGTCGTTTTCAGCCAATTTTCTGGATTTTTGAAAATTTCACTTTTTTGTGAAAATATCCACTAAATGAGGGAATAATATGTGTGAGGGGACCCCAGGAGAGTTCCAAATGTGTGTGGGAAGAATATGTATCCCACGGTGGTAAAATTGAAAAAAGTTGAAAAAAAAATTTTTTTGGACTTAGTCATTTATCCGACGTTTATCAGACTTTCAGATAGGGGAAATGTCAGTGAGCATTCCGATTTCAGTTCCAGAGCGATTCGCCCAATGAGTCCTTGTTATTTAGTCGTTTTCAGCCAATTTTTTGGATTTTTGAAAATTTCACTTTTTTGTGAAAATATCCACTAAATGAGGGAATAATATGTGTGAGGGTACCCCAGGAGAGTTCCAAATGTGTGTGGGTAGAATATATATCCCACGGGGGTAAAATTTAAAAAAGTTGAAAATTTTTTTTTTCTGGACTTAGTCATTTTTCCGGCGTTTATCAGAATTTCAGATAGGGGAAATGTCAGTGAGCGTTCCGATTTCAGTTCCAGAGAGATTCTCCCAATGAGTCCTTGTTATTTAGTCGTTTTCAGCCAATTTTCTGGATTTTTGAAAATTTCACTTTTTTGTGAAAATATCCACTAAATGAGGGAATAATATGTGTGAGGGTACCCCAGGAGAGTTCCAAATGTGTGTGGGTAGAATATATATCCCACGGGGGTTAAAATTGAAAAAGTTAAAAAAAAAAATTTTTTGGACTTAGTGATTTTTCTGACGTTTATCAGACTTTCAGATAGGGGAAATGTCAGTGAGCATTCCGATTTCAGTTCCAGAGCGATTCGCCCAATGAGTTCTTGTTATTTAGTCGTTTTCAGCCAATTTTTTGGATTTTTGAAAATTTCACTTTTTTGTGAAAATATCCACTAAATGAGGGAATAATATGTGTGAGGGTACCCCAGGAGAGTTCCAAATGTGTGTGGGTAGAATATATATCCGACGGGGGTAAAATTGAAAAAAGTTGAAAAAAAATTTTTTTTGGAATTAGTCATTTTTCCGACGTTTATCAGACTTTCAGATAGGGGAAATGTAAGTGAGCATTCCGATTTCAGTTCCAGAGCGATTCGCCCAATGAATCTTTGATATTTAGTCGTTTTCAGACAATTTTTGGGATTTTTAAAAATTTCACTTTTTTGTGAAAATATCCACTAAATGAGGGAATAATATGTGTGAGGGTACCCCAGGAGAGTTCCAAATGTGTGTGGGTAGATTATATATCCGACGGGGGTAAAATTGAAAAAAGTAGAAAAAAAATTTTTTTTGGATTTAGTCATTTATCCGACGTTTATAAGACTTTCAGATAGGGGAAATGTCAGTGAGCATTCCGATTTCAGTTCCAGAGCGATTCGCCCAATGAGTCCTTGTTATTTAGTCGTTTTCAGCCAATTTTCTGGATTTTTGAAAATTTCACTTTTTTGTGAAAATATCCACTAAATGAGGGAATATGTGTGCGGGTACCCCAGGAGAGTTCCAAATGTGTGTGGGTAGAATATATATCCCACGGGGGGTAAAATTGAAAAAGTTAAAAAAAAGTTTTTTTTGGACTTAGTGATATTTCTGACGTTTATCAGACTTTCAGATAGAGGAAATGTCAGTGAGCATTCCGATTTCAGTTCCAGAGTGATTCGCCCAATGAGTCCTTGTTATTTAGTCGTTTTCAGCCAATTTTTTGGATTTTTGAAAATTTCACTTTTTTGTGAAAATATCCACTAAATGAGGGAATAATATGTGTGAGAACCCCAGGAGAGTTCCAAATGTGTGTGGGTAGAATATATATCCGACGGGGGTAAAATTAAAAAAAGTTGAAAAAAATTTTTTTTTGGACTTAGTCATTTTTCCGACGTTTATCAGACTTTCAGATAGGGGAAATGTCAGTGAGCATTCCGATTTCAGTTCCAGAGCGATTCGCCCAATGAGTCCTTGTTATTTAGTCGTTTTCAGCCAATTTTCTGGATTTTTGAAAATTTCACTTTTTTGTGAAAATATCCACTAAATGAGGGAATAATATGTGTGAGGGTACCCCAGGAGAGTTCCAAATGTGTGTGGGAAGAATATGTATCCCACGGTGGTAAAATTGAAAAAAGTTGAAAAAAAAATTTTTTTGGACTTAGTCATTTATCCGACGTTTATCAGACTTTCAGATAGGGGAAATGTCAGTGAGCATTCCGATTTCAGTTCCAGAGCGATTCGCCCAATAAGTCCTTGTTATTTAGTCGTTTTCAGCCAATTTTTTGGATTTTTGAAAATTTCACTTTTTTGTGAAAATATCCACTAAATGAGGGAATAATATGTGTGAGGGTACCCCAGGAGAGTTCCAAATGTGTGTGGGTAGAATATATATCCCACGGGGGTAAAATTGAAAAAAGTTGAAAATTTTTTTTTTCTGGACTTAGTCATTTTTCCGGCGTTTATCAGACTTTCAGATAGGGGAAATGTCAGTGAGCGTTCCGATTTCAGTTCCAGAGAGATTCTCCCAATGAGTCCTTGTTATTTAGTTGTTTTCAGCCAATTTTCTGGATTTTTGAAAATTTCACTTTTTTGTGAAAATATCCACTAAATGAGGGAATAATTTGTGTGAGGGTACCCCAGGAGAGTTCCAAATGTGTGTGGGTAGAATATATATCCCACGGGGGTTAAAATTGAAAAAGTTAAAAAAAAAAATTTTTTGGACTTAGTGATTTTTCTGACGTTTATCAGACTTTCAGATAGGGGAAATGTCAGTGAGCATTCCGATTTCAGTTCCAGAGCGATTCGCCCAATGAGTTCTTGTTATTTAGTCGTTTTCAGCCAATTTTTTGGATTTTTGAAAATTTCACTTTTTTGTGAAAATATCCACTAAATGAGGGAATAATATGTGTGAGGGTACCCCAGGAGAGTTCCAAATGTGTGTGGGTAGAATATATATCCGACGGGGGTAAAATTGAAAAAAGTTGAAAAAAAATTTTTTTTGGAATTAGTCATTTTTCCGACGTTTATCAGACTTTCAGATAGAGGAAATGTCAGTGAGCATTCCGATTTCAGTTCCAGAGTGATTCGCCCAATGAGTCCTTGTTATTTAGTCGTTTTCAGCCAATTTTTTGGATTTTTGAAAATTTCACTTTTTTGTGAAAATATCCACTAAATGAGGGAATAATATGTGTGAGAACCCCAGGAGAGTTCCAAATGTGTGTGGGTAGAATATATATCCGACGGGGGTAAAATTAAAAAAAGTTGAAAAAAAATTTTTTTTGGACTTAGTCATTTATCCGACGTTTATCAGACTTTCAGATAGGGGAAATGTCAGTGAGCATTCCGATTTCAGTTCCAGACCGATTCGCCCAATGAGTGCTTGTTATTTAGTCGTTTTCAGCCAATTTTCTGGATTTTGGAAATTTCACTTTTTTGTGAAAATATCCACTAAATGAGGGAATAATATGTGTGAGGGTACCCCAGGAGAGTTCCAAATGTGTGTGGGTAGAATATATATCCCACGGGGGTTAAAATTGAAAAAGTTAAAAAAAAATTTTTTTTGGACTTAGTGATTTTTCTGACATTTATCAAACTTTCAGATAGGGGAAATGTCAGTGAGCATTTCGATTTCAGTTCCAGACCGATTCGCCCAATGAGTCCTTGTTATTTAGTCGTTTTCAGCCAATTTTCTGGATTTTTGAAAATTTCACTTTTTTGTGAAAATATCCACTAAATGAGGGAATAATATTTGTGAGGGTACCCCAGGAGAGTTCCAAATGTGTGTGGGTAGAATATATATCCCACGGGGGTAAAATTGAAAAAAGTTGAAAAAATATTTTTTTTTCGACTCAGTCATTTTTCTGGCGTTTATCAGACTTTCAGATAGAGGAAATGTAAGTGAGCATTCCGATTTCAGTTCCAGAGCGATTCGCCCAATGAATCCTTGATATTTAGTCGTTTTCAGACAATTTTTGGGATTTTTAAAAATTTCACTTTTTTGTGAAAATATCCACTAAATGAGGGAATAATATGTGTGAGGGTACCCCAGGAGAGTTCCAAATGTGTGTGGGAAGAATATATGTCCCACGGGGGTAAAATTGAAAAGAGTTAAAAAAAAATTTTTTTTGGACTTAGTGATTTTTCTGCCGTTTATCAGACTTTCAGATAGGGAAAATATCAGTGAGCGTTCCGATTTCAGTTCCATAGCGATGCGCCCAATGAGTCCTTGTTATTTAGTCGTTTTCAGCCAATTTTCAGAATTTTTGAAAATTTCACTTTTTTTGTGAAAATATCCACTAAATGAGGAATAATATGTGTGAGGGTACCCCAGGAGAGTTCCAAATGTGTGTGGGTAGAATATATATCCGACGGGGGTAAAATTGAAAAAAGTTGAAAAAAATTTTTTTTTGGACTTAGTCATTTAACCGACGTTTATCAGACTTTCAGATAGGGGAAATGTCAGTGAGCATTCCGATTTCAGTTCCAGACCGATTCGCCCAATGAGTCCTTGTTATTTAGTTGTTTTCAGCCAATTTTCTGGATTTTTGAAAATTTCACTTTTTTGTGAAAATATCCACTAAATGAGGGAATAATATGTGTGAGGGTACCCCAGGAGAGTTCCAAATGTGTGTGGGAAGAATATGTATCCCACGGGGGTAAAATTGAAAAAGTTGAAAAAAATTTTTTTTTGGACTTATTCATTTAGTCATTTTTCCGGCGTTTATCAGACTTTCAGATAGGGAAAATATCAGTGAGCGTTCCGATTTCAGTTCCAGAGCGATGCGCCCAATGACTCCTTGTTATTTAGTCGTTTTCAGCCAATTTTCAGAATTTTTGAAAATTTCACTTTTTTTTGAAAATATCCACTAAATGAGGAATAATATGTGTGAGGGTACCCCAGGAGAGTTCCAAATGTGTGTGGGTAGAATATATATCCCACGGGGGAAAATTGAAAAAAGTTGAAAAAAATTTTTTTTTGGACTTAGTCATTTATCCGACGTTTATCAGACTTTCAGATAGGGGAAATGTCAGTGAGCGTTCCGATTTCAGTTCCAGAGCGATTCGCCCAATGAATCCTTGATATTTAGTCGTTTTCAGCCAATTTTTTGGATTTTTAAAAATTTCACTTTTTTGTGAAAATATCCACTAAATGAGGGAATAATATGTGTGAGAACCCCAGGAGAGTTCCAAATGTGTGTGGGTAGAATATATATCCGACGGGGGTAAAATTGAAAAAAGTTGAAAAAAATTTTTTTTTGGAATTAGTCATTTTTCCGACGTTTATCAGACTTTCAGATAGGGGAAATGTCAGTGAGCATTCCGATTTCAGTTCCAGAGCGATTCGCCCAATGAGTCCTTGTTATTTAGTCGTTTTCAGCCAATTTTCTGGATTTTTGAAAATTTCACTTTTTTGTGAAAATATCCACTAAATGAGGGAATAATATGTGTGAGGGTAACCCAGGAGAGTTCCAAATGTGTGTGAGAAGAATATGCATCCCACGGTGGTAAAATTGAAATAGTTGAAAAAAATTTTTTTTTGGACTTAGTCATTTTTCTGGCGTTTATCAGACTTTCAGATAGGGAAAATATCAGTGAGCGTTCCGATTTCAGTTCCAGAGCGATGCGCCCAATGACTCCTTGTTATTTAGTCGTTTTCAGCCAATTTTCTGAATTTTTGAAAATTTCACTTTTTTGTGAAAATATCCACTAAATGAGGAATAATATGTGTGAGAGTACCCCAGGAGAGTTCTAAATGTGTGTGAGTAGAATATATATCCGACGGGGGTAAAATTGAAAAAAGTTGAAAAAAAATTTTTTTTGGACTTAGTCATTTATCCGACGTTTATCAGATTTTCAGATAGGGGAAATGTCAGTGAGCATTCCGATTTCAGTTCCAGACCGATTCGCCCAATGAGTCCTTGTTATTTAGTTGTTTTCAGCCAATTTTCTGGATTTTTGAAAATTTCGCTTTTTTGTGAAAATATCCACTAAATGAGGGAATAATATGTGTGAGGGTACCCCAGGAGAGTTCCAAATGTGTGTGGGTAGAATATATATCCCACGGGGGTAAAATTGAAAAAAGTTGAAAATTTTTTTTTCTGGACTTAGTCATTTTTCCGGCGTTTATCAGACTTTCAGATAGGGGAAATGTCAGTGAGCGTTCCGATTTCAGTTCCAGAGAGATTCTCCCAATGAGTCCTTGTTATTTAGTCGTTTTCAGCCAATTTTCTGGATTTTTGAAAATTTCACTTTTTTGTGAAAATATCCACTAAATGAGGGAATAATATGTGTGAGGGTACCCCAGGAGAGTTCCAAATGTGTGTGGGTAGAATATATATCCCACGGGGGTTAAAATTGAAAAAGTTAAAAAAAAAAATTTTTTGGACTTAGTGATTTTTCTGACGTTTATCAGACTTTCAGATAGGGGAAATGTCAGTGAGCATTCCGATTTCAGTTCCAGAGCGATTCGCCCAATGAGTTCTTGTTATTTAGTCGTTTTCAGCCAATTTTTTGGATTTTTGAAAATTTCACTTTTTTGTGAAAATATCCACTAAATGAGGGAATAATATGTGTGAGGGTACCCCAGGAGAGTTCCAAATGTGTGTGGGTAGAATATATATCCGACGGGGGTAAAATTGAAAAAAGTTGAAAAAAAATTTTTTTTGGAATTAGTCATTTTTCCGACGTTTATCAGACTTTCAGATAGAGGAAATGTCAGTGAGCATTCCGATTTCAGTTCCAGAGTGATTCGCCCAATGAGTCCTTGTTATTTAGTCGTTTTCAGCCAATTTTTTGGATTTTTGAAAATTTCACTTTTTTGTGAAAATATCCACTAAATGAGGGAATAATATGTGTGAGAACCCCAGGAGAGTTCCAAATGTGTGTGGGTAGAATATATATCCGACGGGGGTAAAATTAAAAAAAGTTGAAAAAAAATTTTTTTTGGACTTAGTCATTTATCCGACGTTTATCAGACTTTCAGATAGGGGAAATGTCAGTGAGCATTTCGATTTCAGTTCCAGACCGATTCGCCCAATGAGTCCTTGTTATTTAGTCGTTTTCAGCCAATTTTCTGGATTTTTGAAAATTTCACTTTTTTGTGAAAATATCCACTAAATGAGGGAATAATATTTGTGAGGGTACCCCAGGAGAGTTCCAAATGTGTGTGGGTAGAATATATATCCCACGGGGGTAAAATTGAAAAAAGTTGAAAAAATTTTTTTTTTTCGACTCAGTCATTTTTCTGGCGTTTATCAGACTTTCAGATAGAGGAAATGTAAGTGAGCATTCCGATTTCAGTTCCAGAGCGATTTGCCCAATGAATCCTTGATATTTAGTCGTTTTCAGACAATTTTTGGGATTTTTAAAAATTTCACTTTTTTGTGAAAATATCCACTAAATGAGGGAATAATATGTGTGAGGGTACCCCAGGAGAGTTCCAAATGTGTGTGGGAAGAATATATGTCCCACGGGGGTAAAATTGAAAAGAGTTAAAAAAAAATTTTTTTGGACTTAGTGATTTTTCTGCCGTTTATCAGACTTTCAGATAGGGAAAATATCAGTGAGCGTTCCGATTTCAGTTCCAGACCGATTCGCCCAATGAGTCCTTGTTATTTAGTTGTTTTCAGCCAATTTTCTGGATTTTTGAAAATTTCACTTTTTTGTGAAAATATCCACTAAATGAGGGAATAATATGTGTGAGGGTACCCCAGGAGAGTTCCAAATGTGTGTGGGAAGAATATGTATCCCACGGGGGTAAAATTGAAAAAGTTGAAAAAAATTTTTTTTTGGACTTATTCATTTAGTCATTTTTCCGGCGTTTATCAGACTTTCAGATAGGGAAAATATCAGTGAGCGTTCCGATTTCAGTTCCAGAGCGATGCGCCCAATGACTCCTTGTTATTTAGTCGTTTTCAGCCAATTTTCAGAATTTTTGAAAATTTCACTTTTTTTTGAAAATATCCACTAAATGAGGAATAATATGTGTGAGGGTACCCCAGGAGAGTTCCAAATGTGTGTGGGTAGAATATATATCCCACGGGGGAAAATTGAAAAAAGTTGAAAAAAATTTTTTTTTGGACTTAGTCATTTATCCGACGTTTATCAGACTTTCAGATAGGGGAAATGTCAGTGAGCGTTCCGATTTCAGTTCCAGAGCGATTCGCCCAATGAATCCTTGATATTTAGTCGTTTTCAGCCAATTTTTTGGATTTTTAAAAATTTCACTTTTTTGTGAAAATATCCACTAAATGAGGGAATAATATGTGTGAGAACCCCAGGAGAGTTCCAAATGTGTGTGGGTAGAATATATATCCGACGGGGGTAAAATTGAAAAAAGTTGAAAAAAATTTTTTTTTGGAATTAGTCATTTTTCCGACGTTTATCAGACTTTCAGATAGGGCAAATGTCAGTGAGCATTCCGATTTCAGTTCCAGAGCGATTCGCCCAATGAGTCCTTGTTATTTAGTCGTTTTCAGCCAATTTTCTGGATTTTTGAAAATTTCACTTTTTTGTGAAAATATCCACTAAATGAGGGAATAATATGTGTGAGGGTAACCCAGGAGAGTTCCAAATGTGTGTGAGAAGAATATGCATCCCACGGTGGTAAAATTGAAATAGTTGAAAAAAATTTTTTTTTGGACTTAGTCATTTTTCTGGCGTTTATCAGACTTTCAGATAGGGAAAATATCAGTGAGCGTTCCGATTTCAGTTCCAGAGCGATGCGCCCAATGACTCCTTGTTATTTAGTCGTTTTCAGCCAATTTTCTGAATTTTTGAAAATTTCACTTTTTTGTGAAAATATCCACTAAATGAGGAATAATATGTGTGAGAGTACCCCAGGAGAGTTCTAAATGTGTGTGAGTAGAATATATATCCGACGGGGGTAAAATTGAAAAAAGTTGAAAAAAAATTTTTTTTGGACTTAGTCATTTATCCGACGTTTATCAGATTTTCAGATAGGGGAAATGTCAGTGAGCATTCCGATTTCAGTTCCAGACCGATTCGCCCAATGAGTCCTTGTTATTTAGTTGTTTTCAGCCAATTTTCTGGATTTTTGAAAATTTCGCTTTTTTGTGAAAATATCCACTAAATGAGGGAATAATATGTGTGAGGGTACCCCAGGAGAGTTCCAAATGTGTGTGGGTAGAATATATATCCCACGGGGGTAAAACTTCAAAAAGTTGAAAAAAAATTTTTTTTGGACTTAGTCATTTTTCCGGCGTTTATCAGACTTTCAGATAGGGGAAATGTCAGTGATCGTTCCGATTTCAGTTCCAGAGCGATTCGCCCAATGAATCCTTGATATTTAGTCGTTTTCAGCCAATTTTCTGAATTTTTTGAAAATTTCACTTTTTTGTGAAAATATCCACTAAATGAGGGAATAATATGTGTGAGTACCCCAGGAGAGTTCCAAATGTGTGTGGGTAGAATATATATCCGACGGGGGTAAAATTGAAAAAAGTTGAAAAAAATTTTTTTTTGGACTTAGTCATTTAGTCATTTTTCCGGCGTTTATCAGACTTTCAGATAGGGAAAATATCATTTAGCATTCCGATTTCAGTTCCAGAGCGATGCGCCCAATGACTCCTTGTTATTTAGTCGTTTTCAGCCAATTTTCTGAATTTTTGAAAATTTCACTTTTTTGTGAAAATATCCACTAAATGAGGAATAATATGTGTGAGGGTACCCCAGGAGAGTTCCAAATGTGTGTGGGTAGAATATATATCCGACGGGGGTAAAATTGAAAAAAGTTGAAAAAAATTTTTTTTTGGACTTAGTCATTTATCCGACGTTTATCAGACTTTCAGATAGGGGAAATGTCAGTGAGCATTCCGATTTCAGTTCCAGACCGATTCGCCCAATGAGTACTTGTTATTTAGTCGTTTTCAGCCAATTTTCTGGATTTTTGAAAATTTCACTTTTTTGTGAAAATATCCACTAAATGAGGGAATAATATGTGTGAGGGTACCCCAGGAGAGTTCCAAATGTGTGTGGAAAGAATATGTATCCCACGGGGGTAAAATTGAAAAAGTTGAAAAAAAATTTTTTTTGGGCTTTGGCATTTTTCCGGCGTTTATCAGACTTTCAGATAGTGGAAATGTCAGTAAGCGTTCCGATTTCAGTTCCAGAGCGATTCGCCCAATGAGTCCTTGATATTTAGTCGTTTTCAGCCAATTTTTTGGATTTTTGAAAATTTCACTTTTTTGTGAAAATATCCACTAAATGAGGGAATAATATGTGTGAGGGTACCCCAGGAGAGTTCCAAATGTGTGTGGGTAGAATATATATCCCACGGGGGTAAAATTGAAAAGAGTTAAAAAAAAATTTTTTTGGGACTTAGTGATTTTTCTGGCGTTTATCAGTCTTTCAGATAGGGAAAATATCACTGAGCGTTCCGATTTCAGTTCCAGAGCGATGCGCCCAATGACTCCATGTTATTTAGTCGTTTTCAGCCAATTTTCTGAATTTTTGAAAATTTCACTTTTTTGTGAAATATCCACTAAATGAGGAATAATATGTGTGAGAGTACCCCAGGAGAGTTCTAAATGTGTATGAGTAGAATATATATCCGACGGGGGTAAAATTGAAAAAAGTTGAAAAAAAATTTTTTTTGGACTTAGTCATTTATCCGACGTTTATCAGACTTTCAGATAGGGGAAATGTCAGTGATCGTTCCGATTTCAGTTCCAGAGCGATTCGCCCAATGAATCCTTGATATTTAGTCGTTTTCAGCCAATTTTTTGGATTTTTAAAAATTTCACTTTTTTGTGAAAATATCCACTAAATGAGGGAATAATATGTGTGAGAACCCCAGGAGAGTTCCAAATGTGTGTGGGTAGAATATATATCCGACGGGGGTAAAATTGAAAAAAGTTGAAAAAAATTTTTTTTTGGAATTAGTCATTTTTCCGACGTTTATCAGACTTTCAGATAGGGGAAATGTCAGTGAGCATTCCGATTTCAGTTCCAGAGCGATTCGCCCAATGAGTCCTTGTTATTCAGTCGTTTTCAGCCAATTTTCTGGATTTTTGAAAATTTCACTTTTTTGTGAAAATATCCACTAAATAAGGGAATAATATGTGTGAGGGTACCCCAGGAGAGTTCCAAATGTGTGTGGGTAGAATATATATCCCACGGGGGTAAAATTGAAAAAAGTTGAAAAAAATTTTTTTTTGGACTTAGTCATTTATCCGACGTTTATCAGACTTTCAGATAGGGGAAATGTCAGTGAGCGTTCCGATTTCAGTTCCAGAGCGATTCGCCCAATGAGTCCTTGTTATTTAGTCGTTTTCAGCCAATTTTTTGGATTTTTGAAAATTTCACTTTTTTGTGAAAATATCCACTATATGAGGGAATAATATGTGTGAGGGAACCCCAGGAGAGTTCCAAATGTGTGTGGGTAGAATATATATCCCACGGGGGGTAAAATTGAAAAAGTAAAAAAAAAAATTTTTTTGGACTTAGTGATTTTTCTGACGTTTATCAGACTTTCAGATAGGGGAAATGTCAGTGAGCATTCCGATTTCAGTTCCAGAGCGATTCGCCCAATGAGTCCTTGTTCTTTACTTGTTTTCAGCCAATTTTTTGGATTTTTGAAAATTTCACTTTTTTGTGAAAATATCCACTAAATGAGGGAATAATATGTGTGAGGGTACCCCAGGAGAGTTCCAAATGTGTGTGGGTAGAATATATATCCCACAGGGGTAAAATTGAAAAAGTTGAAAAAAATTTTTTTTTGGACTTAGTCATTTTTCCGACGTTTATCAGACTTTCAGATAGGGAAAATATCAGTGAGCGTTCCGATTTCAGTTCCAGAGCGATGCGCCCAATGACTCCTTGTTATTTAGTCGTTTTCAGCCAATTTTCTGAATTTTTGAAAATTTCACTTTTTTGTGAAAAATCCACTAAATGAGGAATAATATGTGTGAGAGTACCCCAGGAGAGTTCTAAATGTGTATGAGTAGAATATATATCCGACGGCGGTAAAATTGAAAAAAGTTGAAAAAAAATTTTTTTTGGACTTAGTCATTTATCGGACGTTTATCAGACTTTCAGAGAGGGGAAATGTCAGTGAGCATTCCGATTTCAGTTCCAGACCGATTCGCCCAATGAGTCCTTGTTATTTACTCGTTTTCAGCCAATTTTCTGGATTTTTGAAAATTTCGCTTTTTTGTGAAAATATCCACTAAATGAGGGAATAATATGTGTGAGGGTACCCCAGGAGAGTTCCAAATGTGTGTGGGTAGAATATATATCCCACGGGGGTAAAATTGAAAAAAGTTGAAAAAAAATTTTTTTTGGACTTAGTCATTTTTCCGGCGTTTATCAGACTTTCAGATAGGGGAAATGTCAGTGATCGTTCCGATTTCAGTTCCAGAGCGATTCGCCCAATGAGTCCTTGTTATTTAGTCGTTTTCAGCCAATTTTTTGGATTTTTGAAAATTTCACTTTTTTCTGAAAATATCCACTAAATGAGGGAATAATATGTGTGAGGGTACCCCAGGAGAGTTCCAAATGTGTGTGTGTAGAATATATATCCCACGGGGGTAAAATTGAAAAAAGTTGAAAAAAAATTTTTTTTGGACTTAGTCATTTTTCCGGCGTTTATCAGACTTTCAGATAAGGGAAATGTCAGTGAGCATTCCGATTTCAGTTCCAGAGCGATTCGCCCAATGAGTCCTTGTTATTTAGTCGTTTTCAGCCAATTTTTTGGATTTTTGAAAATTTCACATTTTTGTGAAAATATCCACTAAATGAGGGAATAATATTTGTGAGGGTACCCCAGGAGCGTTCCAAATGTGTGTGGGAAGAATATATGTCCCACGGGGGTAAAATTGAAAAGAGTTAAAAAAAAATTTTTTTTGGACTCAGTCATTTTTCTGGCGTTTATCAGACTTTCAGATAGAGGAAATGTAAGTGAGCGTTCCGATTTCAGTTCCAGAGCGATTCGCCCAATGAATCCTTGATATTTAGTCGTTTTCAGGCAATTTTTGGGATTTTTAAAAATTTCACTTTTTTGTGAAAATATCCACTAAATGAAGGAATAATATGTGTGAGGGTACCCCAGGAGAGTTCCAAATGTGTGTGGGAAGAATATATGTCCCACGGGGGTAAAATTGAAAAGAGTTAAAAAAAAATTTTTTTTGGACTTAGTGATTTTTCTGCCGTTTATCAGACTTTCAGATAGGGAAAATATCAGTGAGCGTTCCGATTTCAGTTCCATAGCGATGCGCCCAATGACTCCTTGTTATTTAGTCGTTTTCAGCCAATTTTCAGAATTTTTGAAAATTTCACTTTTTTTGTGAAAATATCCACTAAATGAGGAATAATATGTGTGAGGGTACCCCAGGAGAGTTCCAAATGTGTGTTGGTAGAATATATATCCCACGGGGGTTAACACTGAAAAAGTTAAAAAAAAAATTTTTTTGGACTTAGTGATTTTTCTGACGTTTATCAGACTTTCAGATAGGGGAAATGTCAGTGAGCATTGCGATTTCAGTTCCAGAGCGATTCGCCCAATGAGTTCTTGTTATTTAGTCGTTTTCAGCCAATTTTTTGCATTTTTGAAAATTTCACTTTTTTGTGAAAATATCCACTAAATGAGGGAATAATATGTGTGAGGGTACCCCAGGAGAGTTCCAAATGTGTGTGGGAAGAATATGTATCCCACGGTGGTAAAATTGAAAAAGTTGAAAAAAAATTTTTTTTGGACTTAGTCATTTTTCCGGCGTTTATCAGACTTTCAGATAGGGAAAATATCAGTGAGCATTCCGATTTCAGTTCCAGAGCGATGCGCCCAAAGACTCCTTGTTATTTAGTCGTTTTCAGCCAATTTTCTGGATTTTTGAAAATTTCACTTTTTTGTGAAAATATCCACTAAATGAGGAATAATATGTGTGAGGGTACCCCAGGAGAGTTCCAAATGTGTGTGGAAAGAATATGTATCCCACGGGGGTAAAATTGAAAAAGTAGCAAAAAACTTTTTTTTGGACTTAGTGATTTTTCTGGCGTTTATCAGACTTTCAGATAGGGAAAATGTCAGTGAGCATTTCCATTTCAGTTCCAGAGCGATTCGCTCAATGAGTCCTTGTTATTTAGTAGTTTCAGCCAATTTTCTGGATTTTTGAAAATTTCACTTTTTTATGAAAATATCCACTAAATGAGGGAATAATGTGTGTGAGGGTACCCCAGGAGAGTTCCAAATGTGTGTGGGTAGAATATATATCCCACGGGGGTAAAATTGAAAAAATTTAAAAAAAATTTTTTTTTGGACTTAGTGATTTTTCTGGCGTTTATCAGACTTTCAGATAGGGGAAATGTCAGTGAGCGTTCCGGTTTCAGTTCCAGAGCGATTCGCCCAATGACTCCTTGTTATTTAGTCTTTTTCAGCCAATTTTCTGGATTTTTGAAAATTTCACTTTTTTGTGAAAATATCCACTAAATGAGGGAATAATATGTGTGAGGGTACCCCAGGAGAGTTCCAAATGTGTGTGGGTAGAATATATATCCCACGGGGGTAAAATTGAAAAAAGTTGAAAAAAATTTTTTTTTGGACTTACTGATTTTTCAGACGTTTATCAGACTTTCAGATAGGGGAAATGTCAGTGAGAATTCCGATTTCAGTTCCAGAGCGATTCGCCCAATGAGTCCTTGTTATTTAGTCGTTTTCAGCCAATTTTTTGGATTTTTGAAAATATCACTTTTTTGTGAAAATATCCACTAAATGAGGGAATAATATGTGTGAGGGTACCCCAGGAGAGTTCCAAATGTGTGTGGGTAGAATATATATCCCACGGGGGTAAAATTGAAAAAGTTAAAAAAAAATTTTTTTTGGACTTAGTCATTTTTCTGGCGTTTATCAGACTTTCAGATAGGGGAAATATCAGTGAGCATTCCGATTTCAGTTCCAGAACGATTCGCCGAATGACTCCTTGTTATTTAGTCGTTTTCAGCCAATTTTCTGGATTTTTGAAAATTTCACTTTTTTGTGAAAATATCCACTAAATGAGGGAATAATATGTGTGAGGGTACCCCAGGAGAGTTCCAAATGTGTGTGGGTAGAATATATATCCGACGGGGTAAAATTGAAAAAAGTTGAAAAAAAATTTTTTTTGGACTTAGTCATTTTTCTGTCGTTTATCAGACTTTCAGATAGGGGAAATGTCAGTGAGCGTTCTGATTTCAGTTCCAGAGCGATTCGCCCAATGAGTCCTTGTTATTTAGTCGTTTTCAGCCAATTTTCTGGATTTTTGAAAATGTCACTTTTTTGTGAAAATATCCACTAAATGAGGGAATAATATGTGTGAGTTCACCCCAGGAGAGTTCCAAATGTGTGTGGGAAGAATATATATCCCACGGGGGTAAAATTGAAAAAAGTTGAAAAAAATTTTTTTTTGGACTTAGTCATTTTTCTGGCGTTTATCAGACTTTCAGATAGGGGAAATGTCAGTGAGCATTCCGATTTCAGTTCCAGAACGATTCGCCCAATGACTCCTTGTTATTAAGTCGTTTTCAGCCAATTTTCTGGATTTTTGAAAATTTCACTTTTTTGTGAAAATATCCACTAAATGAGGGAATAATATGTGTGAGGGCACCCCAGGAGAGTTCCAAATGTGTGTGGGAAGAATATATATCCCACGGGGGTAAAATTTAAAAAAGTTGAAAAAATTTTTTTTTTGGACTTAGTGATTTTTCTGGCGTTTATCAGACTTTCAGATAGGGGAAATGTCAGTGAGCGTTCCGATTTCAGTTCCAGAGCGATTCGCCCAATGACTCCCTGTTATTTAGTCGTTTTCAGCCAATTTTCTGGATTTTTGAAAATTTCACTTTTTTGTGAAAATATCCACTAAATGAGGGAATAATATGTGTGAGGGTACCCCAGGAGAGTTCCAAATGTGTGTGGGTAGAATATATATCCCATGGGGATAAAATTGAAAAAAGCTTAAAAAAAATTTTTTTTGGACTTAGTCATTTTTCAGGCGTTTATCAGACTTTCAGATAGGGGAAATGTCAGTGAGCGTTCCGATTTCAGTTCCAGAGTGATTCTCCCAATGAGTCCTTGAAATTTAGTCGTTTTCAGCCAATTTTCTGGATTTTTGAAAATTTCACTTTTTTGTGAAAATATCCACTAAATGAGGGAATAATATGTGTGAGGGTACCCCAGGAGAGTTCCAAATGTGTGTGGGTAGAATATATATCCCACGGGGGAAAAATTGAAAAAAGTTGAAAACATTTTTTTTTTGGACTTAGTCATTTTTCCAGCGTTTATCAGACTTTCAGTTAGGGGAAATGTCAGTGAGCGTTCCAATTTCAGTTCCAGAGCGATTCGCCCAATGAGTCCTTGATATTTAGTCGTTTTCAGCCAATTTTCTGGATTTTTGAAAATTTCACTTTTTTGTGAAAATATCCACTAAATGAGGGAATAATATGTGTGAGGTTACCCCAGGAGAGTTCCAAATGTGTGTCGGTAGAATATATATCCCACGGGGGTAAAATTGAAAAAAGTTGAAAAAAAAAATTTTTTGGACTTAGTGATTTTTCCGGCGTTTATCAGACTTTCAGATAGGGGAAATGTCAGTGAGCGTTCCGATTTCAGTTCCAGAGTGATTCTCCCAATGAGTTCTTGAAATTTAGTCGTTTTCAGCCAATTTTCTGGATTTTTGAAAATTTCACTTTTTTTGTGAAAATATCCACTAAATGAGGGAATAATATGTGTGAGGGTACCCCAGGAGAGTTCTAAATGTGTGTGGGTAGAATATATATCCCACGGGGTAAAATTGAAAAAAGTTGAAAAAAAATTTTTTTTGGACTTAGTCATTTTTCCGGCGTTGATCAGACATTCAGATAGGGGAAATGTCAGTGAGCGTTCCGATTTCAGTTCCAGAGTGATTCTCCCAATGAGTCCTTGTTATTTAGTCGTTTTCAGCCAATTTTATGGATTTTTGAAAATTTCACTTTTTTGTGAAAATATCCACTAAATGAGGGAATAATATGTGTGAGGGTACCCCAGGAGAGTTCCAAATGTGTGTGGGTAGAATATATATCCCACGGGGGAAAAATTGAAAAAAGTTGAAAACATTTTTTTTTTGGACTTAGTCATTTTTCCAGCGTTTATCAGACTTTCAGATAGGGGAAATGTCAGTGAGCGCTCCGATTTCAGTTCCAGAGTGGTTTTCCCAATGAGTCCTTGTTATTTAGTCGTTTTCAGCCAATTTTCTGGATTTTTGAAAATTTCACTTTTTTGTGAAAATATCCACTAAATGAGGGAATAATATGTGTGAGGGTACCCCAGGAGAGTTCCAAATGTGTGTGGGTAGAATATATATCCCACGGGGGAAAAATTGAAAAAAGTTGAAAACATTTTTTTTTTGGACTTAGTCATTTTTCCAGCGTTTATCAGACTTTCAGTTAGGGGAAATGTCAGTGAGCGTTCCGATTTCAGTTCCAGAGCGATTCGCCCAATGAGTCCTTGATATTTAGTAGTTTTCAGCCAATTTTCTGGATTTTTGAAAATTTCACTTTTTTGTGAAAATATCCACTAAATGAGGGAATAATATGTGTGAGGGTACCCCAGGAGAGTTTCAAATGTGTGTGGGTAGAATATATATCCCACGGGGGTAAAATTGAAAAAAGTTGAAAAAAAATTTTTTTTGGACTTAGTCATTTTTTTGGCGTTTATCAGACTTTCAGATAGGGGAAATGTCAGTGAGCATTCCGATTTCAGTTCCAGACTGATTCACCCAATGAGTCCTGCATATTTAGTCGTTTTCAGCCAATTTTCTGGATTTTTGAAAATTTCACTTTTTTGTGAAAATATCCCCTAAATGAGGGAATAATATGTGTGAGGGTACCCCAGGAGAGTTCCAAATGTGTGTGGGTAGAATATATATCCCACGGGGGAAAAATTGAAAAAAGTTGAAAAAAAAATTTTTTTGGACTTAGTCATTTTTCTGCCGTTTATCAGACTTTCAGATAGGTGAAATGTCAGTGAGCATTACGATTTCAGTTCCAGAGTGATTCACCCAATGAGTCCTTGATATTTAGTCGTTTTCAGCCAATTTTCTGGATTTTTGAAAATTTCACTTTTTTGTGAAAATATCCACTAAATGAGGGAATAATATGTGTGAGGGTACCCCAGGAGAGTTCCAAATGTGTGTGGGTAGAATATATATCCCACTGGTGTAAAATTGAAAAAAGTTGAAAAAAAATTTTTTTTGGACTTAGTCATTTTTTTGGCGTTTATCAGACTTTCAGATAGGGGAAATGTCAGTGAGCATTCCGATTTCAGTTCCAGACTGATTCTCCCAATGAGTCCTGCATATTTAGTCGTTTTCAGCCAATTTTCTGGATTTTTGAAAATTTCACTTTCTTGTGAAAATATCCACTAAATGAGGGAATAATATGTGTGAGGTTACCCCAGGAGAGTTCCAAATGTGTGTGGGTAGAATATATATCCCACGGGGGTAAAATTGAAAAAAGTTGAAAAAAAAATTTTTTTGGACTTAGTCATTTTTCTGCCGTTTATCAGACTTTCAGATAGGTGAAATGTCAGTGAGCATTACGATTTCAGTTCCAGAGCGATTCGCCCAATGAGTCCCTGTTATTTAGTTGTTTTCAGCCAATTTTCTGGATTTTTGAAAATTTCACTTTTTTGTGAAAATATCCACTAAATGAGGGAATAATATGTGTGAGGGCACACCAGGAGAGTTCCAAATGTGTGTGGGTAGAATATATATCCCACGGGGGTAAAATTGAAAAAAGTAAAAAAAAAATTTTTTTTGGACTTAGTGATTTTTCTGGCGTTTATCAGACTTTCAGATAGGGGAAATGTCAGTGAACATTCCAATTTCAGTTCCAGAGCAATTCGCCCAATGACTCCTTTTTATTTAGTCGTTTTCTGCCAATTTTCTGGATTTTTGAAAATTTCACTTTTTTGTGAAAATATCCACTAAATGAGGGAATAATATGTGTGAGGGTACCCCAGGAGAGTTCCAAATGTGTGTGGGTAGAATATATATCCCATGGGGATAAAATTGAAAAAGGTTTAAAAAAAATTTTTTTTGGACTTAGTCATTTTTCCGGCGTTTATCAGACTTTCAGATAGGGGAAATGTCAGTGAGCGCTCGGATTTCAGTTCCAGAGTGGTTTTCCCAATGAGTCCTTGTTATTTAGTCGTTTTCAGCCAATTTTTTGGATTTTTGAAAATTTCACTTTTTTGTGAAAATATCCACTAAATGAGGGAATAATATGTGTGAGGGTACCCCAGGAGAGTTCCAAATGTGTGTGGGTAGAATATATATCCCACGGGGGTAAAATTGAAAAAAGTTGAAAAAAATTTTTTTGGGACTTAGTCATTTTTCCGGCGTTTATCAGACTTTCAGATAGGGGAAATGTCAGTGAGCGCTCCGATCTCAGTTCCAGAGTGGTTTTCCCAATGAGTCCTTGTTATTTAGTCGTTTTCAGCCAATTTTCTGGATTTTTGAAAATTTCACTTTTTTGTGAAAATATCCACTAAATGAGGGAATAATATGTGTGAGGGTACCCCAGGAGAGTTCCAAATGTGTGTGGGTAGAATATATATCCCACGGGGGTAAAATTGAAAAAAGTTGAAAAAAAATTTTTTTTGGACTTAGTCATTTTTTTGGCGTTTATCAGACTTTCAGATAGGGGAAATGTCAGTGAGCATTACGATTTCAGTTCCAGAGTGATTCACCCAATGAGTCCTTGATATTTAGTCGTTTTCAGCCAATTTTCTGGATTTTTGAAAATTTCACTTTTTTTGTGAAAATATCCACTAAATGAGGGAATAATATGTGTGAGGGTACCCCAGGAGAGTTCCAAATGTGTGTGGGTAGAATATATATCCCACGGGGGTAAAATTGAAAAAAGTTGAAAAAAAAATTTTTTTGGACTTAGTAATTTTTCTGCCGTTTATCAGACTTTCAGATAGGTGAAATGTCAGTGAGCATTACGATTTCAGTTCCAGAGTGATTCACCCAATGAGTCCTTGATATTTAGTCGTTTTCAGCCAATTTTCTGGATTTTTGAAAATTTCACTTTTTTGTGAAAATATCCACTAAATGAGGGAATAATATGTGTGAGGGTACCCCAGGAGAGTTCCAAATGTGTGTGGGTAGAATATATATCCCACTGGTGTAAAATTGAAAAAAGTTGAAAAAAAATTTTTTTTGGACTTAGTCATTTTTTTGGCGTTTATCAGACTTTCAGATAGGGGAAATGTCAGTGAGCATTCCGATTTCAGTTCCAGACTGATTCTCCCAATGAGTCCTGCATATTTAGTCGTTTTCAGCCAATTTTCTGGATTTTTGAAAATTTCACTTTCTTGTGAAAATATCCACTAAATGAGGGAATAATATGTGTGAGGTTACCCCAGGAGAGTTCCAAATGTGTGTGGGTAGAATATATATCCCACGGGGGTAAAATTGAAAAAAGTTGAAAAAAAAATTTTTTTGGACTTAGTCATTTTTCTGCCGTTTATCAGACTTTCAGATAGGTGAAATGTCAGTGAGCATTACGATTTCAGTTCCAGAGCGATTCGCCCAATGAGTCCCTGTTATTTAGTTGTTTTCAGCCAATTTTCTGGATTTTTGAAAATTTCACTTTTTTGTGAAAATATCCACTAAATGAGGGAATAATATGTGTGAGGGCACACCAGGAGAGTTCCAAATGTGTGTGGGTAGAATATATATCCCACGGGGGTAAAATTGAAAAAAGTAAAAAAAAAATTTTTTTTGGACTTAGTGATTTTTCTGGCGTTTATCAGACTTTCAGATAGGGGAAATGTCAGTGAACATTCCAATTTCAGTTCCAGAGCAATTCGCCCAATGACTCCTTTTTATTTAGTCGTTTTCTGCCAATTTTCTGGATTTTTGAAAATTTCACTTTTTTGTGAAAATATCCACTAAATGAGGGAATAATATGTGTGAGGGTACCCCAGGAGAGTTCCAAATGTGTGTGGGTAGAATATATATCCCATGGGGATAAAATTGAAAAAGGTTTAAAAAAAATTTTTTTTGGACTTAGTCATTTTTCCGGCGTTTATCAGACTTTCAGATAGGGGAAATGTCAGTGAGCGCTCGGATTTCAGTTCCAGAGTGGTTTTCCCAATGAGTCCTTGTTATTTAGTCGTTTTCAGCCAATTTTTTGGATTTTTGAAAATTTCACTTTTTTGTGAAAATATCCACTAAATGAGGGAATAATATGTGTGAGGGTACCCCAGGAGAGTTCCAAATGTGTGTGGGTAGAATATATATCCCACGGGGGTAAAATTGAAAAAAGTTGAAAAAAATTTTTTTGGGACTTAGTCATTTTTCCGGCGTTTATCAGACTTTCAGATAGGGGAAATGTCAGTGAGCGCTCCGATCTCAGTTCCAGAGTGGTTTTCCCAATGAGTCCTTGTTATTTAGTCGTTTTCAGCCAATTTTCTGGATTTTTGAAAATTTCACTTTTTTGTGAAAATATCCACTAAATGAGGGAATAATATGTGTGAGGGTACCCCAGGAGAGTTCCAAATGTGTGTGGGTAGAATATATATCCCACGGGGGTAAAATTGAAAAAAGATGAAAAAAAAATTTTTTTGGGACTTAGTCATTTTTCTGCCGTTTATCAGACTTTCAGATAGGGGAAATGTCAGTGAGCATTACGATTTCAGTTCCAGAGTGATTCACCCAATGAGTCCTTGATATTTAGTCGTTTTCAGCCAATTTTCTGGATTTTTGAAAATTTCACTTTTTTTGTGAAAATATCCACTAAATGAGGGAATAATATGTGTGAGGGTACCCCAGGAGAGTTCCAAATGTGTGTGGGTAGAATATATATCCCACGGGGGTAAAATTGAAAAAAGTTGAAAAAAAAATTTTTTTGAACTTAGTAATTTTTCTGCCGTTTATCAGACTTTCAGATAGGTGAAATGTCAGTGAGCATTACGATTTCAGTTCCAGAGTGATTCACCCAATGAGTCCTTGATATTTAGTCGTTTTCAGCCAATTTTCTGGATTTTTGAAAATTTCACTTTTTTGTGAAAATATCCACTAAATGAGGGAATAATATGTGTGAGGGTACCCCAGGAGAGTTCCAAATGTGTGTGGGTAGAATATAAATCCCACGGGTGTAAAATTGAAAAAAGGTTTAAAAAAAATTTTTTTTGGACTTAGTCATTTTTCCGGCGTTTATCAGACTTTCAGATAGGGGAAATGTCAGTGAGCGCTCCGATTTCAGTTCCAGAGTGGTTTTCCCAATGAGTCCTTGTTATTTAGTCGTTTTCAGCCAATTTTTTGGATTTTTGAAAATTTCACTTTTTTGTGAAAATATCCACTAAATGAGGGAATAATATGTGTGAGGGTACCCCAGGAGAGTTCCAAATGTGTGTGGGTAGAATATATATCCCACGGGGGTAAAATTGAAAAAAGTTGAAAAAAATTTTTTTTGGACTTAGTCATTTTTCCGGCGTTTATCAGACTTTCAGATAGGGGAAATGTCAGTGAGCGCTCCGATTTCAGTTCCAGAGTGGTTTTCCCAATGAGTCCTTGTTATTTAGTCGTTTTCAGCCAATTTTCTGGATTTTTGAAAATTTCACTTTTTTGTGAAAATATCCACTAAATGAGGGAATAATATGTGTGAGGGTACCCCAGGAGAGTTCCAAATGTGTGTGGGTAGAATATATATCCCACGGGGGAAAAATTGAAAAAAGTTGAAAATATTTTTTTTTTGGACTTAGTCATTTTTCCAGCGTTTATCAGACTTTCAGATAGGGGAAATGTCAGTGAGCGCTCCGATTTCAGTTCCAGAGTGATTCTCCCAATGAGTCCTTGTTATTTAGTCGTTTTCAGCCAATTTTCTGGATTTTTGAAAATTTCACTTTTTTGTGAAAATATCCACTAAATGAGGGAATAATATGTGTGAGTTTACCCCAGGAGAGTTCCAAATGTGTGTGGGTAGAATATATATCCCACGGGGGTAAAATTGAAAAAAGTTGCAAAAAAAATTTTTTTGGACTTAGTCATTTTTCTGCCGTTTATCAGACTTTCAGATAGATGAAATGTCAGTGAGCATTACGATTTCAGTTCCAGAGCGATTCGCCCAATGTGTCCTTGTTATTTAGTTGTTTTCAGCCAATTTTCTGGATTTTTGAAAATTTCACTTTTTTGTGAAAATATCCACTAAATGAGGGAATAATATGTGTGAGGGCACACCAGGAGAGTTCCAAATGTGTGTGGGTAGAATATATATCCCACGGGGGTAAAATTGAAAAAAGTAAAAAAAAAATTTTTTTTGGACTTAGTCATTTTTCCGGCGTTTATCAGACTTTCAGATAGGGGAAATGTCAGTGAGCGCTCCGATTTCAGTTCCAGAGTGATTCTCCCAATGAGTCCTTGCTATTTAGTCGTTTTCAGCCAATTTTCTGGATTTTTGAAAATTTCACTTTTTTGTGAAAATATCCACTAAATGAGGGAATAATATGTGTGAGGTTACCCCAGGAGAGTTCCAAATGTGTGTGGGTAGAATATATATCCCACGGGGGTAAAATTGAAAAAAGTTGAAAAAAAAATTTTTTTGGACTTAGTCATTTTTCTGCCGTTTATCAGACTTTCAGATAGGTGAAATGTCAGTGAGCATTACGATTTCAGTTCCAGAGCGATTCGCCCAATGAGTCCTTGTTATTTAGTTGTTTTCAGCCAATTTTCTGGATTTTTGAAAATTTCACTTTTTTGTGAAAATATCCACTAAATGAGGGAATAATATGTGTGAGGGTACCCCAGGAGAGTTCCAAATGTGTGTGGGTAGAATATATATCCCACGGGGGTAAAATTGAAAAAAGTTGAAAAAAATTTTTTTTGGACTTAGTCATTTTTTTGGCGTTTATCAGACTTTCAGATAGGGGAAATGTCAGTGAGCATTCCGATTTCAGTTCCAGACTGATTCACCCAATGAGTCCTGCATATTTAGTCGTTTTCAGCCAATTTTCTGGATTTTTGAAAATTTCACTTTTTTGTGAAAATATCCACTAAATGAGGGAATAATATGTGTGAGGGTACCCCAGGAGAGTTCCAAATGTGTGTGGGTAGAATATATATCCCACGGGGGAAAAATTGAAAAAACTTGAAAACATTTTTTTTTTGGACTTAGTCATTTTTCCAGCGTTTATCAGACTTTCAGTTAGGGGAAATGTCAGTGAGCGTTCCGATTTCAGTTCCAAGGCGATTCGTCCAATTCGTCCTTGATATTTAGTAGTTTTCAGCCAATTTTTTGGATTTTTGAAAATTTCACTTTTTTGTGAAAATATCCACTAAATGAGGGAATAATATTTGTGAGGGTACCCCAGGAGAGTTCCAAATGTGTGTGGGTAGAATATATATCCCACGGGGGTAAAATTGAAAAAAGTTGAAAAAAATTTTTTTTGGACTTAGTCATTTTTCCGGCGTTTATCAGACTTTCAGATAGGGGAAATGTCAGTGAGCGCTCCGATTTCAGTTCCAGAGTGGTTTTCCCAATGAGTCCTTGTTATTTAGTCGTTTTCAGCCAATTTTCTGGATTTTTGAAAATTTCACTTTTTTGTGAAAATATCCACTAAATGAGGGAATAATATGTGTGAGGGTACCCCAGGAGAGTTCCAAATGTGTGTGGGTAGAATATATATCCCACGGGGGAAAAATTGAAAAAAGTTGAAAATATTTTTTTTTTGGACTTAGTCATTTTTCCAGCGTTTATCAGACTTTCAGATAGGGGAAATGTCAGTGAGCGCTCCGATTTCAGTTCCAGAGTGATTCTCCCAATGAGTCCTTGTTATTTAGTCGTTTTCAGCCAATTTTCTGGATTTTTGAAAATTTCACTTTTTTGTGAAAATATCCACTAAATGAGGGAATAATATGTGTGAGTTTACCCCAGGAGAGTTCCAAATGTGTGTGGGTAGAATATATATCCCACGGGGGTAAAATTGAAAAAAGTTGCAAAAAAAATTTTTTTGGACTTAGTCATTTTTCTGCCGTTTATCAGACTTTCAGATAGATGAAATGTCAGTGAGCATTACGATTTCAGTTCCAGAGCGATTCGCCCAATGTGTCCTTGTTATTTAGTTGTTTTCAGCCAATTTTCTGGATTTTTGAAAATTTCACTTTTTTGTGAAAATATCCACTAAATGAGGGAATAATATGTGTGAGGGCACACCAGGAGAGTTCCAAATGTGTGTGGGTAGAATATATATCCCACGGGGGTAAAATTGAAAAAAGTAAAAAAAAAATTTTTTTTGGACTTTGTCATTTTTCCGGCGTTTATCAGACTTTCAGATAGGGGAAATGTCAGTGAGCGCTCCGATTTCAGTTCCAGAGTGATTCTCCCAATGAGTCCTTGCTATTTAGTCGTTTTCAGCCAATTTTCTGGATTTTTGAAAATTTCACTTTTTTGTGAAAATATCCACTAAATGAGGGAATAATATGTGTGAGGTTACCCCAGGAGAGTTCCAAATGTGTGTGGGTAGAATATATATCCCACGGGGGTAAAATTGAAAAAAGTTGAAAAAAAAATTTTTTTGGACTTAGTCATTTTTCTGCCGTTTATCAGACTTTCAGATAGGTGAAATGTCAGTGAGCATTACGATTTCAGTTCCAGAGCGATT
Organism: Phyllobates terribilis; assembly: GCF_046119375.1. Taxonomy (NCBI): domain Eukaryota; kingdom Metazoa; phylum Chordata; class Amphibia; order Anura; family Dendrobatidae; genus Phyllobates; species Phyllobates terribilis. Next base: position 12,560,440 of record NW_027362775.1, on the reverse strand, counting down.
CGCCCAATGAGTCCTTGTTATTTAGTTGTTTTCAGCCAATTTTCTGGATTTTTGAAAATTTCACTTTTTTGTGAAAATATCCACTAAATGAGGGAATAATATGTGTGAGGGTACCCCAGGAGAGTTCCAAATGTGTGTGGGTAGAATATATATCCCACGGGGGTAAAATTGAAAAAAGTTGAAAAAAATTTTTTTTGGACTTAGTCATTTTTTTGGCGTTTATCAGACTTTCAGATAGGGGAAATGTCAGTGAGCATTCCGATTTCAGTTCCAGACTGATTCACCCAATGAGTCCTGCATATTTAGTCGTTTTCAGCCAATTTTCTGGATTTTTGAAAATTTCACTTTTTTGTGAAAATATCCACTAAATGAGGGAATAATATGTGTGAGGGTACCCCAGGAGAGTTCCAAATGTGTGTGGGTAGAATATATATCCCACGGGGGAAAAATTGAAAAAACTTGAAAACATTTTTTTTTTGGACTTAGTCATTTTTCCAGCGTTTATCAGACTTTCAGTTAGGGGAAATGTCAGTGAGCGTTCCGATTTCAGTTCCAAGGCGATTCGTCCAATTCGTCCTTGATATTTAGTAGTTTTCAGCCAATTTTTTGGATTTTTGAAAATTTCACTTTTTTGTGAAAATATCCACTAAATGAGGGAATAATATTTGTGAGGGTACCCCAGGAGAGTTCCAAATGTGTGTGGGTAGAATATATATCCCACGGGGGTAAAATTGAAAAAAGTTGAAAACATTTTTTTTTTGGACTTAGTCATTTTTCGGGCGTTTAGCAGACTTTCAGATAGGTGAAATGTCAGTGAGCATTACGATTTCAGTTCCAGAGTGATTCACCCAATGAGTCCTTGATATTTAGTCGTTTTCAGCCAATTTTCTGGATTTTTGAAAATTTCACTTTTTTGTGAAAATATCCACTAAATGAGGGAATAATATGTGTGAGGGTACCCCAGGAGAGTTCCAAATGTGTGTGGGTAGAATATATATCCCACGGGTGTAAAATTGAAAAAAGGTTTAAAAAAAATTTTTTTTGGACTTAGTCATTTTTCTGCCGTTTATCAGACTTTCAGATAGGTGAAATGTCAGTGAGCATTACGATTTCAGTTCCAGAGTGATTCACCCAATGAGTCCTTGATATTTAGTCGTTTTCAGCCAATTTTCTGGATTTTTGAAAATTTCACTTTTTTGTGAAAATATCCACTAAATGAGGGAATAATATGTGTGAGGTTACCCCAGGAGAGTTCCAAATGTGTGTGGGTAGAATATATATCCCACGGGGGTAAAATTGAATAAAAAGTTGAAAAAAAAATTTTTTTGGACTTAGTCATTTTTCTGCCGTTTATCAGACTTTCAGATAGGTGAAATGTCAGTGAGCATTACGATTTCAGTTCCAGAGTGATTCACCCAATGAGTCCTTGATATTTTGTCGTTTTCAGCCAATTTTCTGGATTTTTGAAAATTTCACTTTTTTGTGAAAATATCCACTAAATGAGGGAATAATATGTGTGAGAGTACCCCAGGAGAGTTCCAAATGTGTGTGGGTAAAATATATATCCCACGGGTGTAAAATTGAAAAAAGGTTTAAAATAAATTTTTTTTGGACTTAGTCATTTTTCCGGCGTTTATCAGACTTTCAGATAGGGGAAATGTCAGTGAGCGCTCCGATTTCAGTTCCAGAGCGATTCGCCCAATGAGTCCTTGTTATTTAGTTGTTTTCAGCCAATTTTCTGGATTTTTGAAAATTTCACTTTTTTGTGAAAATATCCACTAAATGAGGGAATAATATGTGTGAGGGCACACCAGGAGAGTTCCAAATGTGTGTGGGTAGAATATATATCCCACGGGGGTAAAATTGAAAAAAGTAAAAAAAAAATTTTTTTTGGACTTAGTGATTTTTCTGGCGTTTATCAGACTTTCAGATAGGGGAAATGTCAGTGAGCATTCCGATTTCAGTTCCAGAGCAATTCGCCCAATGACTCCTTGTTATTTAGTCGTTTTCTGCCAATTTTCTGGATTTTTGAAAATTTCACTTTTTTGTGAAAATATCCACTAAATGAGGGAATAATATGTGTGAGGGTACCCCAGGAGAGTTCCAAATGTGTGTGGGTATATATATATATCCCATGGGGATAAAATTGAAAAAGGTTTAAAAAAAATTTTTTTTGGACTTAGTCATTTTTCCGGCGTTTATCAGACTTTCAGATAGGGGAAATGTCAGTGAGCGCTCCGATTTCAGTTCCACAGTGGTTTTCCCAATGAGTCCTTGTTAGTTAGTCGTTTTCAGCCAATTTTCTGGATTTTTTAAAATTTCACTTTTTTGTGAAAATATCCACTAAATGAGGGAATAATATGTGTGAGGGTGCCCCAGGAACGTTCCAAATGTGTGTGGGTAGAATATATATCCCACGGGGGAAAAATTGAAAAAAGTTGAAAACATTTTTTTTTTGGACTTAGTCATTTTTCCAGCGTTTATCAGACTTTCAGTTAGGGGAAATGTCAGTGAGCGTTCCGATTTCAGTTCCAGAGCGATTCTCCCAATGAGTCCTTGATATTTAGTCGTTTTCAGCCAATTTTCTGGATTTTTGAAAATTTCACTTTTTTGTGAAAATATCCACTAAATGAGGGAATAATATGTGTGAGGGTACCCCAGGAGAGTTCCAAATGTGTGTGGGCAGAATATATATCCCACGGGGGTAAAATTGAAAAAAGTTTAAAAAAATTTTTTTTTGGACTTAGTCATTTTTCCGGCGTTTATCAGACTTTCAGATAGGGGAAATGTCAGTGAGCGCTCCGATTTCAGTTCCAGAGTTGTTTTCCCAATGAGTCCTTGTTATTTAGTCGTTTTCAGCCAATTTTCTGGATTTTTGAAAATTTCACTTTTTTGTGAAAATATCCACTAAATGAGGGAATAATATGTGTGAGGGTATCCCAGGAGAGTTCCAAATGTGTGTGGGTAGAATATATATCCCACGGGGGAAAAATTGAAAAAAGTTGAAAACATTTTTTTTTTGGACTTAGTCATTTTTCCAGCGTTTATCAGACTTTCAGTTAGGGGAAATGTCAGTGAGCGTTCCGATTTCAGTTCCAGAGCGATTCGCCCAATGAGTCCTTGATATTTAGTAGTTTTCAGCCAATTTTCTGGATTTTGGAAAATTTCACTTTTTTTGTGAAAATATCCACTAAATGAGGGAATAATATGTGTGAGGGTACCCCAGGAGAGTTCCAAATGTGTGTGGGTAGAATATATATCACACAGGGGTAAAATTGAAAAAAAAATTTTTTTGGACTTAGTGATTTTTCTGGCGTTTATCAGACTTTCAGATAGGGGAAATGTCAGTGAGCGTTCCGATTTCAGTTCCAGAGCAATTCGCCCAATGACTCCTTGTTATTTAGTCGTTTTCAGCCAATTTTCTGGATTTTTGAAAATTTCACTTTTTTGTGAAAATATCCACTAAATGAGGGAATAATATGTGTGATGGTATCCCAGGAGAGTTCCAAATGTGTGTGGGTAGAATATATATCCCACGGGGGAAAAAATGAAAAAAGTTGAAAACATTTTTTTTTGGACTTAGTCATTTTTCCAGCGTTTATCAGACTTTCAGTTAGGGGAAATGTCAGTGAGCGTTCCGATTTCAGTTCCAGAGCGATTCGCCCAATGAGTCCTTGATATTTAGTAGTTTTCAGCCAATTTTCTGGATTTTTGAAAATTTCACTTTTCTTGTGAAAATATCCACTAAATGAGGGAATAATATGTGTGAGGGTACCCCAGGAGAGTTCCAAATGTGTGTGGGTAGAATATATATCCCACGGGGGTAAAATTGAAAAAAGTTGAAAAAATTTTTTTGGGACTTAGTCATTTTTTTGGCGTTTATCAGACTTTCAGATAGGGGAAATGTCAGTGACCATTCCGATTTCAGTTCCAGAGCAATTCACCCAATGAGTCCTTGATATTTAGTCGTTTTCAGCCAATTTTTTGGATTTTTGAAAATTTCACTTTTTTGTGAAAATATCCACTAAATGAGGGAATAATATGTGTGAGGGTACCCCAGGAGAGTTCCAAATGTGTGTGGGTAGAATATATATCCCACGGGGGAAAAATTGAAAAAAGTCGAAAACATTTTTTTTTTGGACTTAGTCATTTTTCCAGCGCTTATCAGACTTTCAGTTAGGGTAAATGTCAGTGAGCGTTCCGATTTCAGTTCCAGAGCGATTCGCCCAATGAGTCCTTGTTATTTAGTTGTTTTCAGCCAATTTTCTGGATTTTTGAAAATTTCACTTTTTTGTGAAAATATCCACTAAATGAGGGAATAATATGTGTGAGAGTACCCCAGGAGAGTTCCAAATGTGTGTGGGTAGAATATATATCCCACGGGGGTAAAATTGAAAAAAGTAAAAAAAAAATTTTTTTTGGAGTTAGTGATTTTTCTGGCGTTTATCAGACTTTCTGATAGGGGAAATGTCAGTGAGCGTTCCGATTTCAGTTCCAGAGCGATTCGCCCAATGACTCCTTGTTATTTAGTCGTTTTCAGCCAATTTTCTGGATTTTTGAAAATTTCACTTTTTTGTGAAAATATCCACTAAATGAGGGAATAATATGTGTGATGGTATCCCAGGAGAGTTCCAAATGTGTGTGGGTAGAATATATATCCCACTGGGGAAAAATTGAAAAAAGTTGAAAACATTTTTTTTTTGGACTTAGTCATTTTTCCAGCGTTTATCAGACTTTCAGTTAGGGGAAATGTCAGTGAGCGTTCCGATTTCAGTTCCAGAGAGATTCGCCCTATGAGTCCTTGATATTTAGTAGTTTTCAGCCAATTTTCTGGATTTTTGAAAATTTCACTTTTTTTGTGAAAATATCCACTAAATGAGGGAATAATATGTGTGAGGGTACCCCAGGAGAGTTCCAAATGTGTGTGGGTAGAATATATATCACACAGGGGTAAAATTGAAAAAAAAATTTTTTTGGACTTAGTGATTTTTCTGGCGTTTATCAGACTTTCAGATAGGGGAAATGTCAGTGAGCGTTCCGATTTCAGTTCCAGAGCGATTCGCCCAATGACTCCTTGTTATTTAGTCGTTTTCAGCCAATTTTCTGGATTTTTGAAAATTTCACTTTTTTGTGAAAATATCCACTAAATGAGGGAATAATATGTGTGATGGTATCCCAGGAGAGTTCCAAATGTGTGTGGGTAGAATATATATCCCACGGGGGAAAAATTGAAAAAAGTTGAAAACATTTTTTTTTTGGACTTAGTCATTTTTCCAGCGTTTATCAGACTTTCAGTTAGGGGAAATGTCAGTGAGCGTTCCGATTTCAGTTCCAGAGCGATTCGCCCAATGACTCCTTGATATTTAGTAGTTTTCAGCCAATTTTCTGGATTTTTGAAAATTTCACTTTTTTTGTGAAAATATCCACTAAATGAGGGAATAATATGTGTGAGGGTACCCCAGGAGAGTTCCAAATGTGTGTGGGTAGAATGTATATCCCACGGGGGTAAAATTGAAAAAAGTTGAAAAAAAATTTTTTTTGGACTTAGTCATTTTTTTGGCGTTTATCAGACTTTCAGATAGGGGAAATGTCAGTGAGCATTCCGATTTCAGTTCCAGACTGATTCACCCAATGAGTCCTTCATATTTAGTCGTTTTCAGCCAATTTTCTGGATTTTTTAAAATTTCACTTTTTTGTGAAAATATCCACTAAATGAGGGAATAATATGTGTGAGGGTACCCCAGGAGAGTTCCAAATGTGTGTGGGTAGAATATATATCCCACGGGGGAAAAATTGAAAAAAGTTGAAAACATTTTTTTTTTGGACTTAGTCATTTTTCCAGCGTTTATCAGACTTTCAGTTAGGGGAAATGTCAGTGAGCGTTCCGATTTCAGTTCCAGAGCGATTCGCCCAATGAGTCCTTGATATTTAGTCGTTTTCAGCCAATTTTCTGGATTTTTGAAAATTTCACTTTTTTGTGAAAATATCCACTAAATGAGGGAATAATATGTGTGAGGGTACCCCAGGAGAGTTCCAAATGTGTGTGGGTAGAATATATATCCCACGGGGGTAAAATTGAAAAAAGTTGAAAAAAAATTTTTTTTGGACTTAGTCATTTTTTTGGCGTTTATCAGACTTTCAGATAGGGGAAATGTCAGTGAGCATTCCAATTTCAGTTCCAGACTGATTCACTAAATGAGTCCTTGATATTTAGTCGTTTTCAGCCAATTTTTTGGATTTTTGAAAATTTCACTTTTTTGTCAAAATATCCACTAAATGAGGGAATAATATGTGTGAGGGTACCCCAGGAGAGTTCCAAATGTGTGTGGGCAGAATATATATCCCACGGGGGTAAAATTGAAAAAAGTTGAAAAAAAATTTTTTTTGGACTTAGTCATTTTTCTGGCGTTTATCAGACTTTCAGATAGGGGAAATCTCAGTGAGCATTCCGATTTCAGTTCCAGACTGATTCACCCAATGAGTCCTTGATATTTAGTCGTTTTCAGCCAATTTTTTGGATTTTTGAAAAATTCACTTTTTTGTGAAAATATCCACTAAATGAGGGAATAATATGTGTGAGGGTACCCCAGGAGAGTTCCAAATGTGTGTGGGTAGAATATATATCCCACGGGGGTAAAATTGAAAAAAGTTGAAAAAAAATTTTTTTTGGACTTAGTCATTTTTTTGGCGTTTATCAGACTTTCAGATAGGGGAAATGTCAGTGAGCATTCCGATTTCAGTTCCAGACTGATTCACCCAATGAGTCCTTGATATTTAGTCGTTTTCAGCCAATTTTCTGGATTTTTTAAAATTTCACTTTTTTGTGAAAATATCCACTAAATGAGGGAATAATATGTGTGAGGGTACCCCAGGAGAGTTCCAAATGTGTGTGGGTAGAATATATATCCCACGGGGGAAAAATTGAAAAAAGTTGAAAACATTTTTTTTTTGGACTTAGTCATTTTTCCAGCGTTTATCAGACTTTCAGTTAGGGGAAATGTCAGTGAGCGTTCCGATTTCAGTTCCAGAGCGATTCGCCCAATGAGTCCTTGATATTTAGTCGTTTTCAGCCAATTTTCTGGATTTTTGAAAATTTCACTTTTTTGTGAAAATATCCACTAAATGAGGGAATAATATGTGTGAGAGTACCCCAGGAGAGTTCCAAATGTGTGTGGGTAGAATATATATCCCACGGGGGTAAAATTGAAAAAAGTAAAAAAAAAATTTGTTTTGGACTTAGTGATTTTTCTGGCGTTTATCAGACTTTCAGATAGGGGAAATGTCAGTGAACGTTCCGATTTCAGTTCCAGAGCGATTCGCCCAATGAGTCCTTGATATTTAGTCGTTTTCAGCCAATTTTTTGGATTTTTGAAAATTTCACTTTTTTGTCAAAATATCAACTAAATGAGGGAATAATATGTGTGAGGGTACCCCAGGAGAGTTCCAAATGTGTGTGGGTAGAATATATATCACACAGAGGTAAAATTGAAAAAAAATTTTTTTTGGACTTAGTGATTTTTCTGGCGTTTATCAGACTTTCAGATAAGGGAAATGTCAGTGAGCATTCCGATTTCAGTTCCAGAGCCATTCGCCCAATGACTCCTTGTTATTTGGTCGTTTTCAGCCAATTTTCTGGATTTTTGAAAATTTAACTTTTTTGTGAAAATATCCACTAAATGAGGGAATAATATGTGTGATGGTATCCCAGGAGAGTTCCAAATGTGTGTGGGTAGAATATATATCCCACGGGGGAAAAATTGAAAAAAGTTGAAAACATTTTTTTTTTGGACTTAGTCATTTTTCCAGCGTTTATCAGACTTTCAGTTAGGGGAAATGTCAGTGAGCGTTCCGATTTCAGTTCCAGAGCGATTCGCCCAATGAGTCCTTGATATTTAGTCGTTTTCAGCCAATTTTTTGGATTTTTGAAAATTTCACTTTTTTGTCAAAATATCAACTAAATGAGGGAATAATATGTGTGAGGGTACCCCAGGAGAGTTCCAAATGTGTTTGGGCAGAATATATATCCCACGGGGGTAAAATTGAAAAAAGTTGAAAAAAATTTTTTTTTGGACTTAGTCATTTTTCTGGCGTTTATCAGACTTTCAGATAGGGGAAATGTCAGTGAGCATTCCGATTTCAGTTCCAGACTGATTCACCCAATGAGTCCTTGTTATTTAGTTGTTTTCAGCCAATTTTCTGGATTTTTGAAAATTTCACTTTTTTGTGAAAATATCCACTAAATGAGGGAATAATATGTGTGAGAGTACCCCAGGAGAGTTCCAAATGTGTGTGGGTAGAATATATATCCCACGGGGGTAAAATTGAAAAAAGTAAAAAAAAATTTTTTTTTGGACTTAGTGATTTTTCTGGCGTTTATCAGACTTTCAGATAGGGCAAATGTCAGTGAGCGTTCCGATTTTAGTTCCAGAGCGATTCGCCCAATGAGTCATTGTTATTTAGTCGTTTTCAGCCAATTTTCTGGATTTTTGAAAATTTCACTTTTTTGTGAAAATATCCACTAAATGAGGGAATAATATGTGTGAGGGTACCCCAGGAGAGTTCCAAATGTGTGTGGGTAGAATATATATCACACAGGGGTAAAATTGAAAAAAAATTTTTTTTGGACTTAATGATTTTTCTGGCGTTTATCAGACTTTCAGATAGGGGAAATGTCAGTGAGCGTTCCGATTTCAGTTCCAGAGCGATTCGCCTAATGACTCCTTGTTATTTAGTCGTTTTCAGCCAATTTTCTGGATTTTTGAAAATTTCACTTTTTTTGTGAAAATATCCACTAAATGAGGGAATAATATGTGTGATGGTATCCCATTAGAGTACCAAATGTGTGTGGGTAGAATATATATCCCACGGGGGAAAAATTGAAAAAAGTTGAAAACATTTTTTTTTTGGACTTAGTCATTTTTCCAGCGTTTATCAGACTTTCAGTTAGGGGAAATGTCAGTGAGCGTTCCGATTTCAGTTCCAGAGCGATTCGCCCAATGAGTCCTTGATATTTAGTAGTTTTCAGCCAATTTTCTGGATTTTTGAAAATTTCACTTTTTTTGTGAAAATATCCACTAAATGAGGGAATAATATGTGTGAGGGTACCCCAGGAGAGTTCCAAATGTGTGTGGGCAGAATATATATCCCACGGGGGTAAAATTGAAAAAAGTTGAAAAAAATTTTTTTTTGGACTTAGTCATTTTTCTGCCGTTTATCAGACTTTCAGATAGGGGAAATGTCAGTGAGCATTCCGATTTCAGTTCCAGACTGATTCACTAAATGAGTCCTTGATATTTAGTCGTTTTCAGCCAATTTTTTGGATTTTTGAAAATTTCACTTTTTTGTCAAAATATCCACTAAATGAGGGAATAATATGTGTGAGGGTACCCCAGGAGAGTTCCAAATGTGTGTGGGCAGAATATATATCCCACGGGGGTAAAATTGAAAAAAGTTGAAAAAAAATTTTTTTTGGACTTAGTCATTTTTCTGGCGTTTATCAGACTTTCAGATAGGGGAAATGTCAGTGAGCATTCCGATTTCAGTTCCAGACTGATTCACCCAATGAGTCCTTGATATTTAGTCGTTTTCAGCCAATTTTTTGGATTTTTGAAAATTTCACTTTTTTGTGAAAATATCCACTAAATGAGGGAATAATATGTGTGAGGGTACCCCAGGAGAGTTCCAAATGTGTGTGGGTAGAATATATATCACACGGGGGAAAAATTGAAAAAAGTTGAAAACATTTTTTTTTTGGACTTAGTCATTTTTCCAGCGTTTATCAGACTTTCAGTTAGGGGAAATGTCAGTGAGCGTTCCGATTTCAGTTCCAGAGCGATTCGCCCAATGAGTCCTTGTTATTTAGTCGTTTTCAGCCAATTTTCTGGATTTTTGAAAATTTCACTTTTTTGTGAAAATATCCACTAAATGAGGGAATAATATGTGTGAGGGTACCCCAGGAGAGTTCCAAATGTGTGTGGGTAGAATATATATCCCACGGGGGTAAAATTGAAAAAAGTAAAAAAAAAATTTTTTTGGACTTAGTGATTTTTCTGGCGTTTATCAGACTTTCAGATAGGGGAAATGTCAGTGAGCATTCCGATTTCAGTTCCAGACTGATTCACCCAATGAGTCCTTCATATTTAGTCGTTTTCAGCCAACTTTCTGGATTTTTTAAAATTTCACTTTTTTGTGAAAATATCCACTAAATGAGGGAATAATATGTGTGAGGGTACCCCAGGAGAGTTCCAAATGTGTGTGGGTAGAATATATATCCCACGGGGGAAAAATTGAAAAAAGTTGAAAACATTTTTTTTTTGGACTTAGTCATTTTTCCAGCGTTTATCAGACTTTCAGTTAGGGGAAATGTCAGTGAGCGTTCCGATTTCAGTTCCAGAGCGATTCGCCCAATGAGTCCTTGTTATTTAGTTGTTTTCAGCCAATTTTCTGGATTTTTCAAAATTTCACTTTTTTGTGAAAATATCCACTAAATGAGGGAATAATATGTGTGAGAGTACCCCAGGAGAGTTCCAAATGTGTGTGGGTAGAATATATATCCCACGGGGGTAAAATTGAAAAAAGTAAAAAAAAAATTTTTTTGGGACTTAGTGATTTTTCTGGCATTTATCAGACTTTCAGATAGGGCAAATGTCAGTGAGCGTTCCGATTTCAGTTCCAGAGCGATTCGCCCAATGAGTCATTGTTATTTAGTCGTTTTCAGCCAATTTTCTGGATTTTTGAAAATTTCACTTTTTTGTGAAAATATCCACTAAATGAGGGAATAATATGTGTGAGGGTACCCCAGGAGAGTTCCAAATGTGTGTGGGTAGAATATATATCACACAGGGGTAAAATTGAAAAAAAATTTTTTTTGGACTTAGTGATTTTTCTGGCATTTATCAGACTTTCGGATAGGTGAAATGTCAGTGAGCGTTCCGATTTCAGTTCCAGAGCGATTCGCCCAATGACTCCTTGTTATTTAGTCGTTTTCAGCCAATTTTCTGGATTTTTGAAAATTTCACTTTTTTTGTGAAAATATCCACTAAATGAGGGAATAATATGTGTGATGGTATCCCAGGAGAGTTCCAAATGTGTGTGGGTAGAATATATATCCCACGGGGGAAAAATTGAAAAAAGTTGAAAACATTTTTTTTTTGGACTTAGTCATTTTTCCAGCGTTTATCAGACTTTCAGTTAGGGGAAATGTCAGTGAGCGTTCCGATTTCAGTTCCAGAGCGATTCGCCCAATGAGTCCTTGATATTTAGTAGTTTTCAGCCAATTTTCTGGATTTTTGAAAATTTCACTTTTTTTGTGAAAATATCCACTAAATGAGGGAATAATATGTGTGAGGGTACCCCAGGAGAGTTCCAAATGTGTGTGGGTAGAGTATATATCACACAGGGGTAAAATTGAAAAAAAATTTTTTTTGGACTTAGTCATTTTTCTGGCGTTTATCAGACTTTCAGATAGGGGAAATGTCAGTGAGCATTCCGATTTCAGTTCCAGACTGATTCACCCAATGAGTCCTTCATATTTAGTCGTTTTCAGCCAATTTTCTGGATTTTTTAAAATGTCACTTTTTTGTGAAAATATCCACTAAATGAGGGAATAATATGTGTGAGGGTACCCCAGGAGAGTTCCATATGTGTGTGGGTAGAATATATTTCCCACGGGGGAAAAATTGAAAAAAGTTGAAAACATTTTTTTTTTGGACTTAGTCATTTTTCCAGCGTTTATCAGACTTTCAGTTAGGGGAAATGTCAGTGAGCGTTCCGATTTCAGTTCCAGAGCGATTCGCCCAATGAGTCCTTGTTATTTAGTTGTTTTCAGCCAATTTTCTGGATTTTTGAAAATTTTACTTTTTTGTGAAAATATCCACTAAATGAGGGAATAATATGTGTGAGAGTACCCCAGGAGAGTTCCAAATGTGTGTGGGTAGAATATATATCCCGCGGGGGTAAAATTGAAAAAAGTAAAAAAAAAATTTTTTTTGGACTTAGTGATTTTTCTGGCGTTTATCAGACTTTCAGATAGGGGAAATGTCAGTGAGCGTTCCGATTTCAGTTCCAGAGCGATTCGCCCAATGACTCCTTGTTATTTAGTCGTTTTCAGCCAATTTTCTGGATTTTTGAAAATTTCACTTTTTTTGTGAAAATATCCACTAAATGAGGGAATAATATGTGTGAGGGTACCCCAGGAGAGTTCCAAATGTGTGTGGGTAGAATATATATCACACAGGGGTAAAATTGAAAAAAAAATTTTTTTGGACTTAGTCATTTTTCTGGCGTTTATCAGACTTTCAGATAGGTGAAATGTCAGTGAGCGTTCCGATTTCAGTTCCAGAGCGATTCGCCCAATGACTCCTTGTTATTTAGTCGTTTTCAGCCTATTTTCTGGATTTTTGAAAATTTCACTTTTTTGTGAAAATATTCACTAAATGAGGGAATAATATGTGTGATGGTATCCCAGGAGAGTTCCAAATGTGTGTGGGTAGAATATATATCCCACGGGGGAAAAATTGAAAAAAGTTGAAAACATTTTTTTTTTGGACTTAGTCATTTTTCCAGCGTTTATCAGACTTTCAGTTAGGGGAAATGTCAGTGAGCGTTCCGATTTCAGTTCCAGAGCGATTCGCCCAATGACTCCTTGATATTTAGTAGTTTTCAGCCAATTTTCTGGATTTTTGAAAATTTCACTTTTTTTGTGAAAATATCCACTAAATGAAGGAATAATATGTGTGAGGGTACCCCAGGAGAGTTCCAAATGTGTGTGGGTAGAATATATATCCCATTGGGGTAAAATTGAAAAAAGTTGAAAAAAAATTTTTTTGGACTTAGTCATTTTTCTGGCGTTTATAAGACTTTCAGATAGGGCAAATGTCAGTGAGAGTACCGATTTCAGTTCCAGAGCGATTTGCCCAATGAGTCCTTGATATTTAGTCGTTTTCAGCCAATTTTTTGGATTTTTGAAAATGTCACTTTTTTGTGAAAATATCCACTAAATGAGGGAATAATATGTGTGAGGGTACCCCAGGAGAGTTCCAAATGTGTGTGGGTAGAATATATATCCCACGGGGGTAATATTGAAAAAAGTAAAAAAAAAATTTTTTTTGGACTTAGTGATTTTTCTGGCGTTTATCAGACTTTCAGATAGGGGAAATGTCAGTGAGCGTTCCGATTTCAGTTCCAGAGCGATTCGCCCAATGACTCCTTGTTATTTAGACGTCTTCAGCCAATTTTCTGGATTTTTGAAAATTTCACTTTTTTGTGAAAATATCCACTAAATGAGGGAATAATAAGTGTGAGGGTAGCCCAGGAGAGTTCCAAATGTGTGTGGGTAGAACATATATCCGACGGGGGTAAAATTGAAAAAAGTTGAATAAAATTTTTTTTAGACTTAGTCATTTTTCCGACGTTTATCAGACTTTCAGATAGGGGAAATGTCAGTGAGCATTCCGATTTCAGTTCCAGAGCGATTCGCCCAATGAGTCCTTGTTATTTAGTCGTTTTCAGCCAATTTTCTGGATTTTTGAAAATTTCACTTTTTTGTGAAAATATCCACTAAATGAGGGAATAATATGTGTGAGGGTACCCCAGGAGAGTTCCAAATGTGTGTGGGTAGAATATATATCCCACGGGGGTAAAATTGAAAAAAGTAAAAAAAAAATTTTTTTTTGACTTAGTGAATTTTCTGGCGTTTATCAGACTTTCAGATAAGGGAAATGTCAGTGAGCATTCTGATTTCAGTTCCAGAGTGATTCGCCCAATGACTCCTTGTTATTTAGACGTTTTCAGCTAATTTTCTGGATTTTTGAAAATTTCACTTTTTTGTGAAAATATCCACTAAATGAGGGAATAATATGTGTGAGGGTAGCCCAGGAGAGTTCCAAATGTGTGTGGGTAGAATATATATCCCACGGGGGTAAAATTGAAAAAAGTTGAATAACATTTTTTTTGGACTTAGTCATTTTTCCGACGTTTATCAGACTTTCAGATAGGGGAAATGTCAGTGAGCATTCCGATTTCAGTTCCAGAGTGATTCGCCCAATGAGTCCTTGTTATTTCGTCGTTTTCAGCCAATTTTCTGGATTTTTGAAAATTTCACTTTTTTGTGAAAATATCCACTAAATTAGGGAATAATATGTGTGAGGGTACCCCAGGAGAGTTCCAAATGTGTGTGGGTAGAATATATATCCCACGGGGGTAAAATTGAAAAAAGTAAAAAAAAAAATTTTTTTTTGACTTAGTGAATTTTCTGGCGTTTATCAGACTTTCAGATAAGGGAAATGTCAGTGAGCGTTCCGATTTCAGTTCCAGAGTGATTCTCCCAATGAGTCCTTGTTATTTAGTCATTTTCAGCCAATTTTCTGGATTTTTGAAAATTTCACTTTTTTGTGAAAATATCCACTAAATGAGGGAATAATATGTGTGAGGGTACCCCAGGAGAGTTCCAAATGTGTGTGGGTAGAATATATATCCCACGGGGGAAAAATTGAAAAAGTTGAAAACATTTTTTTTTTGGACTTAGTCATTGTTCCAGCGTTTATCAGACTTACAGTTAGGGGAAATGTCAGTGAGTGTTCCGATGTCAGTTCCAAAGCAATTCACCCAATGAGTCCTTGATATTTAGTAGTTTTCAGCCAATTTTCTGGATTTTTGAAAATTTCAATTTTTTTTGTGAAAATATCCACTAAATGAGGGAATAATATGTGTGAGGGTACCCCAGGAGAGTTCCAAATGTGTGTGGGTAGAAAATATATCCCACGGGGGTAAAATTGAAAAAAGTTTAAAAAAATTTTTTTTTGGACTTAGTCATTTTTCTAGCGTTTATCAGACTTTCAGATAGGGGAAATGTCAGTGAGCATTCCGATTTCAGTTCCAGAGCGATTGGCCCAATGAGTCCTTGATATTTAGTCGTTTTCAGCCAATTTTTTGGATTTTTGAAAATTTCACTTTTTTGTGAAAATATCCACTAAATGAGGGAATAATATGTGTGAGGGTACCCCAGGAGAGTTCCAAATGTGTGTGGGTAGAATATATATCACATTGGGGTAAAATTGAAAAAAGTAAAAAAAAAATTTTTTTTGAACTTAGTCAATTTTTCTGGCGTTTATCAGACTTTCAGATAGGGCAAATGTCAGTGAGCGTTCCGATTTCAGTTCCAGAGCGATTCGCCCAATGACTCCTTGTTATTTAGTAGTTTTCAGCCAATTTTCTGGATTTTTGAAAATTTCACTTTTTTGTGAAAATATCCACTAAATGAGGGAATAATATGTGTGAGGGTACCCCAGGAGAGTTCCAAATGTGTGTGGGTAGAATATATATCCCACGGGGATAAAATTGAAAAAAGTTGAAAAAAAATTTTTTTTGGACTTAGTCAATTTTCCGGCGTTTATCAGACTTTCAGATAGGGGAAATGTCAGTGAGCGTTCCGATTTCAGTTCCAGAGAGATTCTCCCAATGAGTCCTTGTTATTTAGTCGTTTTCAGCCAATTTTCTGGATTTTTGAAAATTTCACTTTTTTTGTGAAAATATCCACTAAATGAGGGAATAATATGTGTGAGGGTACCCCAGGAAAGTTCCAAATGTGTGTGGGTAGAATATATATCCCACGGGGGTAAAATTGAAAAAAGTTAAAAAAAATTTTTTTTTAGACTTAGTGATTTTTCTGGCGTTTATCAGACTTTCATATAGGGGAAATGTCAGTGAGCGTTCCGATTTCAGTTCCAGAGCGATTCGCCCAATGACTCCTTGTTATTTAGTAGTTTTCAGCCAATTTTCTGGATTTTTGAAAATTTCACTTTTTTGTGAAAATATCCACTAAATGAGGGAATAATATGTGTGAGGGTAACCTAGGAGAGTTCCAAATGTGTGTGGGTAGAATATATATCCCACGGGGGTAAAATTGAAAAAAGTTAAAAAAAATTTTTTTTTAGACTTAGTGATTTTTCTGGCGTTTATCAGACTTTCAGATAGGGGAAATGTCAGTGAGCATTCCGATTTCAGTTCCAGAGTGATTCGCCCAATGACTCCTTGTAATTTAGTTGTTTTCAGCCAATTTTCTGGATTTTTGAAAATTTCACTTTTTTGTGAAAATATCCACTAAATGAGGGAATAATATGTGTGAGGGTACCCCAGGAGATTTCCAAATGTGTGTGGGTAAAATATATATCCCACAGGGGTAAAATTGAAAAAAGTTGAAAAAAATTTTTTTTGGACTTAGTCATTTTTCTGGCGTTTATCAGACTTTCAGATAGGGGAAATGTCAGTGAGCATTCCGATTTCAGTTCCAGACTGATTCACCCAATGAGTCCTTGATATTTAGTCGTTTTCAGCCAATTTTTTGGATTTTTGAAAATGTCACTTTTTTGTGAAAATATCCACTAAATGAGGGAATAATATGTGTGAGGGTACCCCAGGAGAGTTCCAAATGTGTGTGGGTAGAATATATATCCCACGGGGATAAAATTGAAAAAAGTTTTAAAAATTTTTTTTTGGACTTAGTCAATTTTCCGGCGTTTATCAGACTTTCAGATAGGGGAAATGTCAGTGAGCGTTCCGATTTCAGTTCCAGACTGATTCACCCAATGAGTCCTTGATGTTTAGTCGTTTTCAGCCAATTTTTTGGATTTTTGAAAATGTCACTTTTTTGTGAAAATATTCACTAAATGAGGGAATAATATGTGTGAGGGTACCCCAGGCAAGTTCCAAATGTGTGTGGGAAGAATATATATCCCACGGGGGTAAAATTGAAAAAAGTTTAAAAAAATTTTTTTTTGGACTTAGTGATTTTTCTGGCGTTTATCAGACTTTCAGATAGGGGAAATGTCAGTGAGCGTTCCGATTTCAGTTCCAGAGTGATTCGCCCAATGACTCCTTGTTATTTAGTCATTTTCAGCCAAATTTCTGGATTTTTGAAAATTTCACTTTTTTGTGAAAATATCCACTAAATGAGGGAATAATATGTGTGAGGGTACCCCAGGAGAGTTCCAAATGTGTGTGGGTAGAATATATATCCCACGGGGGTAAAATTGAAAAAAGTTGAAAAAAATTTTTTTTGGACTTAGTCATTTTTCTGGCGTTTATCAGACTTTCAGATAGGGGAAATGTCAGTGAGCGTTCCGATTTCAGTTACAGAGTGATTCGCCCAATGTCTCCTTGTAATGTAGTTGTTTTCAGCCAATTTTCTGGATTTTTGAAAATTTCACTTTTTTGTGAAAATATCCACTAAATGAGGGAATAATATGTGTGAGGGTACCCCAGGAGAGTTCCAAATGTGGGTGGGTAGAATATATATCCCACGGGGGTAAAATTGAAAAAAGTAAAAAAAAAATTTTTTTTGGACTTAGTGATTTTTCTGGCGTTTATCGGACTTTCATATAGGGGAAATGTCAGTGAGCATTCCGATTTCAGTTCCAGAGCGATTCGCCCAATGACTCCTTGTTATTTAGTCCTTTTCAGCCAATTTTCTGGATTTTTGAAAATTTCACTTTTTTTGTGAAAATATCCACTAAATGAGGGAATAATATGTGTGAGGGTACCCCAGGAGAGTTCCAAATGTGTGTGGGTAGAATATATATCCGACGGGGGTAAAATTGAAAAAAGTTGAAAAATTTTTTTTTCTGGACTTAGTCATTTTTCCGACGTTTATCAGACTTTCAGATAGGGGAAATGTCAGTGAGCATTCCGATTTCAGTTCCAGAGCGATTCGCCCAATGAGTGCTTGTTATTTAGTCGTTTTCAGCCAATTTTCTGGATTTTTGAAAATTTCACTTTTTTGTGAAAATATCCACTAAATGAGGGAATAATATGTGTGAGGGTACCCCAGGAGAGTTCCAAATGTGTGTGGGTAGAATATATATCCCACAGGGGAAAAATTGAAAAAAGTTGAAAACATTTTTTTTTTGGACTTAGTCATTTTTCTGGCGTTTATCAGACTTTCAGATAGGGCAAATGTCAGTGAGCGTTCCGATTTCAGTTCCTTAGCGATTCGCCCAATGAGTCCTTGAGATTTAGTCGTTTTCAGCCAATTTTCGGGATTTTTTAAAATTTCACTTTTTTGTGAAAATATTCACTAAATGAGGGAATAATATGTGTGAGGGTACCCCAGGAGAGTTCCAAATGTGTGTGGGTAGAATATATATCCCACGGGGGTAAAATTGAAAAAAGTTGAAAAAAATTTTTTTTTGGACTTAGTCATTTTTCTGGCGTTTATCAGACTTTCAGATAGGGCAAATGTCAGTGAGAGTTCCGATTTCAGTTCCAGAGCGATTCGCCCAATGAGTCCTTGATATTTAGTCGTTTTCCGCCAATTTTTTGGATTTTTGAAAATGTCACTTTTTTGTTAAAATATTCACTAAATGAGGGAATAATATGTGTGAGGGTACCCCAGGAGAGTTCCAAATGTGTTTGAGTAGAATATATATCCCACGGGGATAAAATTGAAAAAAGTTGAAAAAAAATTTTTTTGGGACTTAGTCAATTTTCCGGCGTTTACCAGACTTTCAGATAGGGGAAATGTCAGTGAGCGTTCCGATTTCAGTTCCAGAGAGATTCTCCCAATGACTCCTTGTTATTTAGTCGTTTTCAGCCAATTTTCTGGATTTTTGAAAATTTCACTTTTTTGTGAAAATATCCACTAAATGAGGGAATAATATGTGTGAGGGTACCCCAGGAGAGTTCCAAATGTGTGTGGGTAGAATATATATCCCACGGGGGAAAAATTGAAAAAAGTTGAAAACATTTTTTTTTTGGACTTAGTCATTTTTCTGGCGTTTATCAGACTTTCAGATAGGGGAAATGTCAGTGAGCGTTCCAATTTCAGTTCCACAGTGATTCGCCCAATGCCTCCTTGTAATTTAGTTGTTTTCAGCCAATTTTCTGGATTTTTGAAAATTTCACTTTTTTGTGAAAATATCCACTAAATGAGGGAATAATATGTGTGAGGGTACCCCAGGAGAGTTCCAAATGTGGGTGGGTAGAATATATATCCCACGGGGGTAAAATTGAAAAAAGTAAAAAAAAAATTTTTTTTCGACTTAGTGATTTTTCTGGCGTTTATCAGACTTTCATATAGGGAAAATGTCAGTGAGCGTTCCGATTTCAGTTCCAGAGTGATTCGCCCAATGACTCCTTGTTATTTAGTCGTTTTCAGCCAATTTTCTGGATTTTTGAAAATTTCACTTTTTTGTGAAAATATCCACTAAATGAGGGAATAATATGTGTGAGGGTACCCCAGGAGAGTTCCAAATGTGTGTGGGTAGAATATATATCCCACGGGGATGAAATTGAAAAAAGTTGAAAAAAAATTTTTTTGGACTTAGTCAATTTTCCGGCGTTTATCAGACTTTCAGATAGGGGAAATGTCAGTGAGCGTTCCTATTTCAGTTCCAGAGAGATTCTCCCAATGAGTCCTTGTTATTTAGTCGTTTTCAGCCAATTTTCTGGATTTTTGAAAATTTCACTTTTTTGTGAAAATATCCACTAAATGAGGGAATAATATGTGTGAGGGTACCCCAGGAGAGATCCAAATGTGTGTGGGTAGAATATATATCCCACGGGGGTAAAATTGAAAAAAGTAAAAAAAAAATTTTTTTTGGACTTAGTGATTTTTCTGGCGTTTATCAGACTTTCATATAGGGGAAATGTCAGTGAGCATTCCGATTTCAGTTCCAGAGCGATTCGCCCAATGACTCCTTGTTATTTAGTCGTTTTCAGCCAATTTTCTGGATTTTTGAAAATTTCACTTTTTTGTGAAAATATCCACTAAATGAGGGAATAATATGTGTGAGGGTACCCCAGGAGAGTTCCAAATGTGTGTGGGTAGAATATATATCCCACGGGGATAAAATTGAAAACAGTTGAAAAAAAAATTTTTTGGACTTAGTCAATTTTCCGGCGTTTATCAGACTTTCAGATAGGGGAAATGTCAGTGAGCGTTCCTATTTCAGTTCCAGAGAGATTCTCCCAATGAGTCCTTGTTATTTAGTCGTTTTCAGCCAATTTTCTGGATTTTTGAAAATTTCACTTTTTTGTGAAAATATCCACTAAATGAGGGAATAATATGTGTGAGGGTACCCCAGGAGAGTTCCAAATGTGTGTGGGTAGAATATATATCCCACGGGGGAAAAATTGAAAAAAGTTGAAAACATTTTTTTTTTTGGACTTAGTCATTTTTCTGGCGTTTATCAGACTTTCAGATAGGGGAAATGTCAGTGAGCGTTCCGATTTCAGTTCCAGAGAGATTCGCCCAATGAGTCCTTGATATTTCGTCGTTTTCAGCTAATTTTTTGGATTTTTGAAAATTTCACTTTTTTGTGAAAATATCCACTAAATGAGGGAATAATATGTGTGAGGGTACCCTAGGAGATTTCCAAATGTGTGTGGGTAGAATATATATCCCACGGGGGTAAAATTGAAAAAAGTTAAAAAAAATTTTTTTTTAGACTTAGTGATTTTTCTGGCGTTTATCAGACTTTCAGATAGGGGAAATGTCAGTGAGCGTTCCGATTTCAGTTCCAGAGTGATTCGCCCAATGACTCCTTGTAATTTAGTTGTTTTCAGCCAATTTTCTGGATTTTTGAAAATTTCACTTTTTTGTGAAAATATCCACTAAATGAGGGAATAATATGTGTGAGGGTACCCCAGGAGAGTTCCAAATGTGTGTGGGTAGAATATATATCCCACGGGGATAAAATTGAAAAAAGTTGAAAAAAATATTTTTTGGACTTAGTCAATTTTCCGGCGTTTATCAGACTTTCAGATAGGGGAAATGTCAGTGAGCGTTCCGATTTCAGTTCCAGAGAGATTCTCCCAATGAGTCCTTGTTATTTAGTCGTTTTCAGCCAATATTCTGGATTTTTGAAAATTTCACTTTTTTGTGAAAATATCCACTAAATGAGGGAATAATATGTGTGAGGGTACCCCAGGAGAGTTCCAAATGTGTGTGGGTAGAATATATAACCCACGGGGGTAAAATTGAAAAAAGTTGAAAAAAAATTTTTTTTGGACTTTGTCATTTTTCCGGCGTTTATCAGACTTTCAGATAGGGGAAATGTCAGTGAGCGTTCCGATTTCAGTTCCAGAGTGATTCACCCAATGAGTTTTGATATTTAGTCATTTTCAGCCAATTTTTTGGATTTTTGAAAATTTCACTTTTTTGTGAAAATATCCACTAAATGAGGGAATAATATGTGTGAGGGTACCCCAGGCGAGTTCCAAATGTGTGTGGGTAGAATATATATCCCACGGGGGTAAAATTGAAAAAAGTTGAAAAAAATTTTTTTTGGACTTAGTGATTTTTCTGGCGTTTATCAGACTTTCATATAGGGGAAATGTCAGTGAGCGTTCCGATTTCAGTTCCATAGCGATTCGCCCAATGAGTCCTTGATATTTAGTCGTTTTCAGCCAATTTTCTGGATTTTTTAAAATTTCACTTTTTTGTGAAAATATCCACTAAATTAGGGAATAATACGTGTGAGGGTACCCCAGGAAAGTTCCAAATGTGTGTGGGTAGAATATATATCCCACGGGGGTAAAATTGAAAAAAGTAAAAAAAAAATTTTTTTTGGACTTAATGATTTTTCTGGCGTTTATCAGAATTTCATATAGGGGAAATGTCAGTGAGCGTTCCGATTTCAGTTCCAGAGCGATTCGCCCAATGACTCCTTGTTATTTAATCGTTTTCAGGCAATTTTCTGGATTTTTGAAAATTTCACTTTTTTGTGAAAATATCCACTAAATGAGGGAATAATATGTGTGAGGGTACCCCAGGAGAGTTCCAAATGTGTGTAGGTAGAATATATATCCCACGGGGATAAAATTGAAAAAAGTTGAAAAAAAATTTTTTTTGGACTTAGTTATTTTTCTGGCGTTTATCAGACTTTCAGATAGGGGAAATGTCAGTGAGCGTTCCGATTTCAGTTCCAGACTGATTCACCCAATGAGTTCGTGATATTTAGTCGCTTTCAGCCAATTTTTGGGATTTTTGAAAATTTCACTTTTTCGTCAAAATATCCACTAAATGAGGGAATAATATGTGTGAGGATATCCCAGGAGAGTTCCAAATGTGTGTGGGTAGAATATATATCCCACGGGGGTAAAATTGAAAAAAGTTGAAAAAAATTTTTTTTTGGACTTAGTCATTTTTCCAGCGTTTATCAGACTTTCAGATAGGGCAAATGTCAGTGAGCGTTCCGATTTCAGTTCCAGAGTGATTCTCCCAATGAGTCCTTGATATTTAGTCGTTTTCAGCCAATTTTCTGGATTTTTGAAAATTTCACTTTTTTGTGAAAATATCCACTAAATGAGGGAATAATATGAGTGAGGGTACCCCAGGAGAGTTCCAAATGTGTGTGGGTAGAATATATATCACACGGGGGAAAAATTTAAAAAAGTTGAAAAATTTTTTTTTTGGGACTTAGTCATTTTCCACGCGTTTTTCAGACTTTCAGACAAGGGAAATGTCAGTGCGCGTTCCGATTTCAGTTCCAGAGCGATTCGCCCAATGAGTCCTTGATATTTAGTCGTTTTCAGCCAATTTTCTGGATTTTTGAAAATTTCACTTTTTTGTGAAAATATCCACTAAATGAGGGAATAATATGTGTGAGGGTACCCCAGGAGAGTTGCAAATGTGCGTGGGAAGAATATATATCCCACGGGGGTAAAATTGAAAAAAGTTGAAAAATTTTTTTTTTTGGACTTATTCATTTTTCTGGCGTTTATCAGACTTTCAGATAGGGCAAATGTCAGTGAGCGTTCCGATTTCAGTTCCAGAGTGATTCTCCCAATGAGTCCTTGATATTTAGTCGTTTTCAGCCAATTTTCTGGATTTTTTAAAATTTCACTTTTTTGTGAAAATATCCACTAAATGAGGGAATAATATGTGTGAGGGTACCCCAGGAGAGTTCCAAATGTGTGTGGGTAGAATATATAACCCACGGGGGTAAAATTGAAAAAAGTTGAAAAAAATTTTTTTTTGGACTTAGTCATTTTTCCAGCGTTTATCAGACTTTCAGATAGGGCAAATGTCAGTGAGCGTTCCGATTTCAGTTCCAGAGTGATTCTCCCAATGAGTCCTTGATATTTAGTCGTTTTCAGCCAATTTTCTGGATTTTTGAAAATTTCACTTTTTTGTGAAAATATCCACTAAATGAGGGAATAATATGAGTGAGGGTACCCCAGGAGAGTTCCAAATGTGTGTGGGTAGAATATATATCACACGGGGGAAAAATTTAAAAAAGTTGAAAAATTTTTTTTTTGGGACTTAGTCATTTTCCACGCGTTTTTCAGACTTTCAGACAAGGGAAATGTCAGTGCGCGTTCCGATTTCAGTTCCAGAGCGATTCGCCCAATGAGTCCTTGATATTTAGTCGTTTTCAGCCAATTTTCTGGATTTTTGAAAATTTCACTTTTTTGTGAAAATATCCACTAAATGAGGGAATAATATGAGTGAGGGTACCCCAGGAGAGTTCCAAATGTGTGTGGGTAGAATATATATCCCACGGGGGAAAAATTGAAAAAAGTTGAAAAAAATTTTTTTTTGGACTTAGTCATTTTCCAGCGTTTTTCAGACTTTCAGATAAGGGAAATGTCAGTGCGCGTTCCGATTTCAGTTTCAGAGCGATTCGCCCAATGAGTCATTGTTATTTATTCATTTTCAGCCAATTTTCTGGATTTTTGAAAATTTCACTTTTTTGTGAAAATATCCACTAAATGAGGGAATAATATGTGTGAGGGTACCCCAGGAGAGTTGCAAATGTGCGTGGGAAGAATATATATCCCACGGGGGTAAAATTGAAAAAAGTTGAAAAATTTTTTTTTTTGGACTTATTCATTTTTCCAGCGTTTAGCAGACTTTCAGATAGGGGAAATGTCAGTGAGCGTTCCGATTTCAGTTCCAGAGCGATTCGCCCAATGAGTCCTTGATATTTAGTCGTTTTCAGCCAGTTTTCTGGATTTTTGAAAATTTCACTTTTTTGTGAAAATATTCACTAAATGAGGGAATAATATGTGTGAGGGTACCCCAGGAGAGTTCCAAATGTGTGTGGGTAGAATATATATCCCACGGGGGTAAAATTGAAAAAAGTTGAAAAAAATTTTTTTTTGGACTTAGTCATTTTTCCAGCGTTTATCAGACTTTCAGATAGGGGAAATGTCAGTGAGCATTCCGATTTCAGTTCCAGAGTGATTCGCCCAATGAGTCCTTAATATTTAGTCGTTTTCAGCCAATTTTCTGGATTTTTGAAAATTTCACTTTTTTGTGAAAATATCCACTAAATGAGGGAATAATATGAGTGAGGGTACCCCAGGAGAGTTCCAAATGTGTGTGGGTAGAATATATATCACACGGGGGAAAAATTTAAAAAAGTTGAAAAAATTTTTTTTTGGGACTTAGTCATTTTCCACGCGTTTTTCAGACTTTCAGACAAGGGAAATGTCAGTGCGCGTTCCGATTTCAGTTCCAGAGCGATTCGCCCAATGAGTCCTTGATATTTAGTCGTTTTCAGCCAATTTTCTGGATTTTTGAAAATTTCACTTTTTTGTGAAAATATCCACTAAATGAGGGAATAATATGAGTGAGGGTACCCCAGGAGAGTTCCAAATGTGTGTGGGTAGAATATATATCCCACGGGGGAAAAATTTAAAAAAGTTGAAAAAATTTTTTTTTTGGACTTAGTCATTTTTCCAGCGTTTATCAGACTTTCAGATAGGGGGAATGTCAGTGAGCATTCCGATTTCAGTTTCAGAGCGATTCGCCCAATGAGTCCTTGATATTTAGTCGTTTGCAGCCAATTTTCTGGATTTTTGAAAATTTCACTTTTTTGTGAAAATATTCACTAAATGAGGGAATAATATGCGTGAGGGTACCCCAGGAGAGTTCCAAATGTGTGTGGGTAGAATATATATCCCACGGGGGTAAAATTGAAAAAAGTTGAAAAAAATTTTTTTTTGGACTTAGTCATTTTTCTGGCATTTATCAGACTTTCAGATAGGGGAAATGTCAGTGAGCATTCCGATTTCAGTTCCAGAGCGATTCGCCCAATGAGTCCTTGATATTTAGTCGTTTTCAGCCAATTTTCTGGATTTTTGAAAATTTCACTTTTTTGTGAAAATATCCACTAAATGAGGGAATAATATGCGTGAGGGTACCCCAGGAGAGTTCCAAATGTGTGTGGGTAGAATATATATCCCACGGGGGTAAAATTGAAAAAAGTCGAAAAAAATTTTTTTTTGGACTTAGTCATTTTTCTGGCATTTATTAGACTTTCAGATAGGGGAAATGTCAGTGAGCATTCTGATTTCAGTTCCAGAGCGATTCGCCCAATGAGTCCTTGATATTTAGTCGTTTTCAGCCATTTTCTGGATTTTTGAAAATTTCACTTTTTTTGTGAAAATATCCACTAAATGAGGGAATAATATGTGTGAGGGTACCCCAGGAGAGTTCCAAATGTGTGTGGGTAGAATATATATCCCACGGGGGTAAAATTGAAAAAAGTTGAAAAAATTTTTTTTTGGACTTAGTCATTTTTCCAGCGTTTATCAGACTTTCAGATAGGGGAAATGTCAGTGAGCATTCCGATTTCAGTTTCAGAGCGATTCGCCCAATGAGTCATCGTTATTTAGTCATTTTCAGCCAATTTTCTGGATTTTTGAAAATTTCACTTTTTTGTGAAAATATCCACTAAATGAGGGAATAATATGTGTGAGGGTACCCCAGGAGAGTTGCAAATGTGCGTGGGAAGAATATATATCCCACGGGGGTAAAATTGAAAAAAGTTGAAAAATTTTTTTTTTTGGACTTAGTCATTTTTCCAGCGTTTATCAGACTTTCAGTTAGGGGAAATGTCAGTGAGCATTCCGATTTCAGTTCCAGAGCGATTCGCCCAATGAGTCCTTGATATTTAGTCGTTTTCAGCCAATTTTCTGGATTTTTGAAAATTTCACTTTTTTGTGAAAATATCCACTAAATGAGGGAATAATATGTGTGAGGGTACCCCAGGAGAGTTCCAAATGTGTGTGGGTAGAATATATATCCCACGGGGGTAAAATTGAAAAAAGTTGAAAAAATTTTTTTTTGGACTTAGTCATTTTTCCAGCGTTTATCAGACTTTCAGATAGGGGAAATGTCAGTGAGCATTCCGATTTCAGTTCCAGAGCGATTCGCCCAATGAGTCCTTGATATTTAGTTGTTTTCAGCCAATTTTCTGGATTTTTGAAAATTTCACTTTTTTGTGAAAATATCCACTAAATGAGGGAATAATATGCGTTAGGGTACCCCAGGAGATTTCCAAATGTGTGTGGGTAGAATATATATCCCACGGGGGTAAAATTGAAAAAAGTTGAAAAAATTTTTTTTTGGACTTAGTCATTTTTCCAGCGTTTATCAGACTTTCAGATAGGGGAAATGTCAGTGAGCATTCCGATTTCAGTTTCAGAGCGATTCGCCCAATGAGTCATCGTTATTTAGTCATTTTCAGCCAATTTTCTGGATTTTTGAAAATTTCACTTTTTTGTGAAAATATCCACTAAATGAGGGAATAATATGTGTGAGGGTACCCCAGGAGAGTTGCAAATGTGCGTGGGAAGAATATATATCCCACGGGGGTAAAATTGAAAAAAGTTGAAAAATTTTTTTTTTTGGACTTAGTCATTTTTCCAGCGTTTATCAGACTTTCAGTTAGGGGAAATGTCAGTGAGCATTCCGATTTCAGTTCCAGAGCGATTCGCCCAATGAGTCCTTGATATTTAGTCGTTTTCAGCCAATTTTCTGGATTTTTGAAAATTTCACTTTTTTGTGAAAATATCCACTAAATGAGGGAATAATATGTGTGAGGGTACCCCAGGAGAGTTCCAAATGTGTGTGGGTAGAATATATATCCCACGGGGCTAAAATTGAAAAAAGTTGAAAAAATTTTTTTTTGGGACTTAGTCATTTTCCACGCGTTTTTCAGACTTTCAGACAAGGGAAATGTCAGTGCGCGTTCCGATTTCAGTTCCAGAGCGATTCGCCCAATGAGTCCTTGATATTTAGTCGTTTTCAGCCAATTTTCTGGATTTTTGAAAATTTCACTTTTTTGTGAAAATATCCACTAAATGAGGGAATAATATGAGTGAGGGTACCCCAGGAGAGTTCCAAATGTGTGTGGGTAGAATATATATCCCACGGGGGAAAAATTTAAAAAAGTTGAAAAAATTTTTTTTTTGGACTTAGTCATTTTTCCAGCGTTTATCAGACTTTCAGATAGGGGGAATGTCAGTGAGCATTCCGATTTCAGTTTCAGAGCGATTCGCCCAATGAGTCCTTGATATTTAGTCGTTTGCAGCCAATTTTCTGGATTTTTGAAAATTTCACTTTTTTGTGAAAATATTCACTAAATGAGGGAATAATATGCGTGAGGGTACCCCAGGAGAGTTCCAAATGTGTGTGGGTAGAATATATATCCCACGGGGGTAAAATTGAAAAAAGTTGAAAAAAATTTTTTTTTGGACTTAGTCATTTTTCTGGCATTTATCAGACTTTCAGATAGGGGAAATGTCAGTGAGCATTCCGATTTCAGTTCCAGAGCGATTCGCCCAATGAGTCCTTGATATTTAGTCGTTTTCAGCCAATTTTCTGGATTTTTGAAAATTTCACTTTTTTGTGAAAATATCCACTAAATGAGGGAATAATATGCGTGAGGGTACCCCAGGAGAGTTCCAAATGTGTGTGGGTAGAATATATATCCCACGGGGGTAAAATTGAAAAAAGTCGAAAAAAATTTTTTTTTGGACTTAGTCATTTTTCTGGCATTTATTAGACTTTCAGATAGGGGAAATGTCAGTGAGCATTCTGATTTCAGTTCCAGAGCGATTCGCCCAATGAGTCCTTGATATTTAGTCGTTTTCAGCCATTTTCTGGATTTTTGAAAATTTCACTTTTTTTGTGAAAATATCCACTAAATGAGGGAATAATATGTGTGAGGGTACCCCAGGAGAGTTCCAAATGTGTGTGGGTAGAATATATATCCCACGGGGGTAAAATTGAAAAAAGTTGAAAAAATTTTTTTTTGGACTTAGTCATTTTTCCAGCGTTTATCAGACTTTCAGATAGGGGAAATGTCAGTGAGCATTCCGATTTCAGTTTCAGAGCGATTCGCCCAATGAGTCATCGTTATTTAGTCATTTTCAGCCAATTTTCTGGATTTTTGAAAATTTCACTTTTTTGTGAAAATATCCACTAAATGAGGGAATAATATGTGTGAGGGTACCCCAGGAGAGTTGCAAATGTGCGTGGGAAGAATATATATCCCACGGGGGTAAAATTGAAAAAAGTTGAAAAATTTTTTTTTTGGACTTAGTGATTTTTCTGGCGTTTATCAGACTTTCATATAGGGGAAATGTCAGTGAGCGTTCCGATTTCAGTTCCATAGCGATTCGCCCAATGAGTCCTTGATATTTAGTCGTTTTCAGCCAATTTTCTGGATTTTTTAAAATTTCACTTTTTTGTGAAAATATCCACTAAATTAGGGAATAATACGTGTGAGGGTACCCCAGGAAAGTTCTAAATGTGTGTGGGTAGAATATATATCCCACGGGGGTAAAATTGAAAAAAGTAAAAAAAAAATTTTTTTTGGACTTAATGATTTTTCTGGCGTTTATCAGAATTTCATATAGGGGAAATGTCAGTGAGCGTTCCGATTTCAGTTCCAGAGCGATTCGCCCAATGACTCCTTGTTATTTAATCGTTTTCAGGCAATTTTCTGGATTTTTGAAAATTTCACTTTTTTGTGAAAATATCCACTAAATGAGGGAATAATATGTGTGAGGGTACCCCAGGAGAGTTCCAAATGTGTGTAAGTAGAATATATATCCCACGGGGATAAAATTGAAAAAAGTTGAAAAAAAATTTTTTTTGGACTTAGTTATTTTTCTGGCGTTTATCAGACTTTCAGATAGGGGAAATGTCAGTGAGCGTTCCGATTTCAGTTCCAGACTGATTCACCCAATGAGTTCGTGATATTTAGTCGCTTTCAGCCAATTTTTGGGATTTTTGAAAATTTCACTTTTTCGTCAAAATATCCACTAAATGAGGGAATAATATGTGTGAGGATATCCCAGGAGAGTTCCAAATGTGTGTGGGTAGAATATATATCCCACGGGGGTAAAATTGAAAAAAGTTGAAAAAAATTTTTTTTTGGACTTAGTCATTTTTCTGGCGTTTATCAGACTTTCAGAAAGGGGAAATGTCAGTGATTATTCCGATTTCAGTTCCAGACTGATTCACCCAATGGGTCCTTGATATTTAGTCGTTTTCAGCCAATTTTTTGGATTTTTGAAAATTTCACTTTTTTGTGAAAATATCCACTAAATGAGGGAATAATATGTGTGAGGGTACCCCAGGAGAGTTCCCAATGTGTGTGGGTAGAATATATATCCCACGGGGGTAAAATTGAAAAAAGTTGAAAAAAATTTTTTTTTGGACTTAGTCATTTTTCCAGCGTTTATCAGACTTTCAGATAGGGCAAATGTCAGTGAGCGTTCCGATTTCAGTTCCAGAGTGATTCTCCCAATGAGTCCTTGATATTTAGTCGTTTTCAGCCAATTTTCTGGATTTTTGAAAATTTCACTTTTTTGTGAAAATATCCACTAAATGAGGGAATAATATGAGTGAGGGTACCCCAGGAGAGTTCCAAATGTGTGTGGGTAGAATATATATCACACGGGGGAAAAATTTAAAAAAGTTGAAAAATTTTTTTTTTGGGACTTAGTCATTTTCCACGCGTTTTTCAGACTTTCAGACAAGGGAAATGTCAGTGCGCGTTCCGATTTCAGTTCCAGAGCGATTCGCCCAATGAGTCCTTGATATTTAGTCGTTTTCAGCCAATTTTCTGGATTTTTGAAAATTTCACTTTTTTGTGAAAATATCCACTAAATGAGGGAATAATATGTGTGAGGGTACCCCAGGAGAGTTGCAAATGTGCGTGGGAAGAATATATATCCCACGGGGGTAAAATTGAAAAAAGTTGAAAAATTTTTTTTTTTGGACTTATTCATTTTTCTGGCGTTTATCAGACTTTCAGATAGGGCAAATGTCAGTGAGCGTTCCGATTTCAGTTCCAGAGTGATTCTCCCAATGAGTCCTTGATATTTAGTCGTTTTCAGCCAATTTTCTGGATTTTTTAAAATTTCACTTTTTTGTGAAAATATCCACTAAATGAGGGAATAATATGTGTGAGGGTACCCCAGGAGAGTTCCAAATGTGTGTGGGTAGAATATATAACCCACGGGGGTAAAATTGAAAAAAGTTGAAAAAAATTTTTTTTTGGACTTAGTCATTTTTCCAGCGTTTATCAGACTTTCAGATAGGGCAAATGTCAGTGAGCGTTCCGATTTCAGTTCCAGAGTGATTCTCCCAATGAGTCCTTGATATTTAGTCGTTTTCAGCCAATTTTCTGGATTTTTGAAAATTTCACTTTTTTGTGAAAATATCCACTAAATGAGGGAATAATATGAGTGAGGGTACCCCAGGAGAGTTCCAAATGTGTGTGGGTAGAATATATATCACACGGGGGAAAAATTTAAAAAAGTTGAAAAATTTTTTTTTTGGGACTTAGTCATTTTCCACGCGTTTTTCAGACTTTCAGACAAGGGAAATGTCAGTGCGCGTTCCGATTTCAGTTCCAGAGCGATTCGCCCAATGAGTCCTTGATATTTAGTCGTTTTCAGCCAATTTTCTGGATTTTTGAAAATTTCACTTTTTTGTGAAAATATCCACTAAATGAGGGAATAATATGAGTGAGGGTACCCCAGGAGAGTTCCAAATGTGTGTGGGTAGAATATATATCCCACGGGGGAAAAATTGAAAAAAGTTGAAAAAAATTTTTTTTTGGACTTAGTCATTTTCCAGCGTTTTTCAGACTTTCAGATAAGGGAAATGTCAGTGCGCGTTCCGATTTCAGTTTCAGAGCGATTCGCCCAATGAGTCATTGTTATTTATTCATTTTCAGCCAATTTTCTGGATTTTTGAAAATTTCACTTTTTTGTGAAAATATCCACTAAATGAGGGAATAATATGTGTGAGGGTACCCCAGGAGAGTTGCAAATGTGCGTGGGAAGAATATATATCCCACGGGGGTAAAATTGAAAAAAGTTGAAAAATTTTTTTTTTTGGACTTATTCATTTTTCCAGCGTTTAGCAGACTTTCAGATAGGGGAAATGTCAGTGAGCGTTCCGATTTCAGTTCCAGAGCGATTCGCCCAATGAGTCCTTGATATTTAGTCGTTTTCAGCCAGTTTTCTGGATTTTTGAAAATTTCACTTTTTTGTGAAAATATTCACTAAATGAGGGAATAATATGTGTGAGGGTACCCCAGGAGAGTTCCAAATGTGTGTGGGTAGAATATATATCCCACGGGGGTAAAATTGAAAAAAGTTGAAAAAAATTTTTTTTTGGACTTAGTCATTTTTCCAGCGTTTATCAGACTTTCAGATAGGGGAAATGTCAGTGAGCATTCCGATTTCAGTTCCAGAGTGATTCGCCCAATGAGTCCTTAATATTTAGTCGTTTTCAGCCAATTTTCTGGATTTTTGAAAATTTCACTTTTTTGTGAAAATATCCACTAAATGAGGGAATAATATGAGTGAGGGTACCCCAGGAGAGTTCCAAATGTGTGTGGGTAGAATATATATCACACGGGGGAAAAATTTAAAAAAGTTGAAAAAATTTTTTTTTGGGACTTAGTCATTTTCCACGCGTTTTTCAGACTTTCAGACAAGGGAAATGTCAGTGCGCGTTCCGATTTCAGTTCCAGAGCGATTCGCCCAATGAGTCCTTGATATTTAGTCGTTTTCAGCCAATTTTCTGGATTTTTGAAAATTTCACTTTTTTGTGAAAATATCCACTAAATGAGGGAATAATATGAGTGAGGGTACCCCAGGAGAGTTCCAAATGTGTGTGGGTAGAATATATATCCCACGGGGGAAAAATTTAAAAAAGTTGAAAAAATTTTTTTTTTGGACTTAGTCATTTTTCCAGCGTTTATCAGACTTTCAGATAGGGGGAATGTCAGTGAGCATTCCGATTTCAGTTTCAGAGCGATTCGCCCAATGAGTCCTTGATATTTAGTCGTTTGCAGCCAATTTTCTGGATTTTTGAAAATTTCACTTTTTTGTGAAAATATTCACTAAATGAGGGAATAATATGCGTGAGGGTACCCCAGGAGAGTTCCAAATGTGTGTGGGTAGAATATATATCCCACGGGGGTAAAATTGAAAAAAGTTGAAAAAAATTTTTTTTTGGACTTAGTCATTTTTCTGGCATTTATCAGACTTTCAGATAGGGGAAATGTCAGTGAGCATTCCGATTTCAGTTCCAGAGCGATTCGCCCAATGAGTCCTTGATATTTAGTCGTTTTCAGCCAATTTTCTGGATTTTTGAAAATTTCACTTTTTTGTGAAAATATCCACTAAATGAGGGAATAATATGCGTGAGGGTACCCCAGGAGAGTTCCAAATGTGTGTGGGTAGAATATATATCCCACGGGGGTAAAATTGAAAAAAGTCGAAAAAAATTTTTTTTTGGACTTAGTCATTTTTCTGGCATTTATTAGACTTTCAGATAGGGGAAATGTCAGTGAGCATTCTGATTTCAGTTCCAGAGCGATTCGCCCAATGAGTCCTTGATATTTAGTCGTTTTCAGCCATTTTCTGGATTTTTGAAAATTTCACTTTTTTTGTGAAAATATCCACTAAATGAGGGAATAATATGTGTGAGGGTACCCCAGGAGAGTTCCAAATGTGTGTGGGTAGAATATATATCCCACGGGGGTAAAATTGAAAAAAGTTGAAAAAATTTTTTTTTGGACTTAGTCATTTTTCCAGCGTTTATCAGACTTTCAGATAGGGGAAATGTCAGTGAGCATTCCGATTTCAGTTTCAGAGCGATTCGCCCAATGAGTCATCGTTATTTAGTCATTTTCAGCCAATTTTCTGGATTTTTGAAAATTTCACTTTTTTGTGAAAATATCCACTAAATGAGGGAATAATATGTGTGAGGGTACCCCAGGAGAGTTGCAAATGTGCGTGGGAAGAATATATATCCCACGGGGGTAAAATTGAAAAAAGTTGAAAAATTTTTTTTTTTGGACTTAGTCATTTTTCCAGCGTTTATCAGACTTTCAGTTAGGGGAAATGTCAGTGAGCATTCCGATTTCAGTTCCAGAGCGATTCGCCCAATGAGTCCTTGATATTTAGTCGTTTTCAGCCAATTTTCTGGATTTTTGAAAATTTCACTTTTTTGTGAAAATATCCACTAAATGAGGGAATAATATGTGTGAGGGTACCCCAGGAGAGTTCCAAATGTGTGTGGGTAGAATATATATCCCACGGGGGTAAAATTGAAAAAAGTTGAAAAAATTTTTTTTTGGACTTAGTCATTTTTCCAGCGTTTATCAGACTTTCAGATAGGGGAAATGTCAGTGAGCATTCCGATTTCAGTTCCAGAGCGATTCGCCCAATGAGTCCTTGATATTTAGTTGTTTTCAGCCAATTTTCTGGATTTTTGAAAATTTCACTTTTTTGTGAAAATATCCACTAAATGAGGGAATAATATGCGTTAGGGTACCCCAGGAGATTTCCAAATGTGTGTGGGTAGAATATATATCCCACGGGGGTAAAATTGAAAAAAGTTGAAAAAATTTTTTTTTGGACTTAGTCATTTTTCCAGCGTTTATCAGACTTTCAGATAGGGGAAATGTCAGTGAGCATTCCGATTTCAGTTTCAGAGCGATTCGCCCAATGAGTCATCGTTATTTAGTCATTTTCAGCCAATTTTCTGGATTTTTGAAAATTTCACTTTTTTGTGAAAATATCCACTAAATGAGGGAATAATATGTGTGAGGGTACCCCAGGAGAGTTGCAAATGTGCGTGGGAAGAATATATATCCCACGGGGGTAAAATTGAAAAAAGTTGAAAAATTTTTTTTTTTGGACTTAGTCATTTTTCCAGCGTTTATCAGACTTTCAGTTAGGGGAAATGTCAGTGAGCATTCCGATTTCAGTTCCAGAGCGATTCGCCCAATGAGTCCTTGATATTTAGTCGTTTTCAGCCAATTTTCTGGATTTTTGAAAATTTCACTTTTTTGTGAAAATATCCACTAAATGAGGGAATAATATGTGTGAGGGTACCCCAGGAGAGTTCCAAATGTGTGTGGGTAGAATATATATCCCACGGGGCTAAAATTGAAAAAAGTTGAAAAAATTTTTTTTTGGGACTTAGTCATTTTCCACGCGTTTTTCAGACTTTCAGACAAGGGAAATGTCAGTGCGCGTTCCGATTTCAGTTCCAGAGCGATTCGCCCAATGAGTCCTTGATATTTAGTCGTTTTCAGCCAATTTTCTGGATTTTTGAAAATTTCACTTTTTTGTGAAAATATCCACTAAATGAGGGAATAATATGAGTGAGGGTACCCCAGGAGAGTTCCAAATGTGTGTGGGTAGAATATATATCCCACGGGGGAAAAATTTAAAAAAGTTGAAAAAATTTTTTTTTTGGACTTAGTCATTTTTCCAGCGTTTATCAGACTTTCAGATAGGGGGAATGTCAGTGAGCATTCCGATTTCAGTTTCAGAGCGATTCGCCCAATGAGTCCTTGATATTTAGTCGTTTGCAGCCAATTTTCTGGATTTTTGAAAATTTCACTTTTTTGTGAAAATATTCACTAAATGAGGGAATAATATGCGTGAGGGTACCCCAGGAGAGTTCCAAATGTGTGTGGGTAGAATATATATCCCACGGGGGTAAAATTGAAAAAAGTTGAAAAAAATTTTTTTTTGGACTTAGTCATTTTTCTGGCATTTATCAGACTTTCAGATAGGGGAAATGTCAGTGAGCATTCCGATTTCAGTTCCAGAGCGATTCGCCCAATGAGTCCTTGATATTTAGTCGTTTTCAGCCAATTTTCTGGATTTTTGAAAATTTCACTTTTTTGTGAAAATATCCACTAAATGAGGGAATAATATGCGTGAGGGTACCCCAGGAGAGTTCCAAATGTGTGTGGGTAGAATATATATCCCACGGGGGTAAAATTGAAAAAAGTCGAAAAAAATTTTTTTTTGGACTTAGTCATTTTTCTGGCATTTATTAGACTTTCAGATAGGGGAAATGTCAGTGAGCATTCTGATTTCAGTTCCAGAGCGATTCGCCCAATGAGTCCTTGATATTTAGTCGTTTTCAGCCATTTTCTGGATTTTTGAAAATTTCACTTTTTTTGTGAAAATATCCACTAAATGAGGGAATAATATGTGTGAGGGTACCCCAGGAGAGTTCCAAATGTGTGTGGGTAGAATATATATCCCACGGGGGTAAAATTGAAAAAAGTTGAAAAAATTTTTTTTTGGACTTAGTCATTTTTCCAGCGTTTATCAGACTTTCAGATAGGGGAAATGTCAGTGAGCATTCCGATTTCAGTTTCAGAGCGATTCGCCCAATGAGTCATCGTTATTTAGTCATTTTCAGCCAATTTTCTGGATTTTTGAAAATTTCACTTTTTTGTGAAAATATCCACTAAATGAGGGAATAATATGTGTGAGGGTACCCCAGGAGAGTTGCAAATGTGCGTGGGAAGAATATATATCCCACGGGGGTAAAATTGAAAAAAGTTGAAAAATTTTTTTTTTTGGACTTAGTCATTTTTCCAGCGTTTATCAGACTTTCAGTTAGGGGAAATGTCAGTGAGCATTCCGATTTCAGTTCCAGAGCGATTCGCCCAATGAGTCCTTGATATTTAGTCGTTTTCAGCCAATTTTCTGGATTTTTGAAAATTTCACTTTTTTGTGAAAATATCCACTAAATGAGGGAATAATATGTGTGAGGGTACCCCAGGAGAGTTCCAAATGTGTGTGGGTAGAATATATATCCCACGGGGCTAAAATTGAAAAAAGTTGAAAAAATTTTTTTTTGGACTTAGTCATTTTTCCAGCGTTTATCAGACTTTCAGATAGGGGAAATGTCAGTGAGCGTTCCGATTTCAGTTCCAGAGTGATTCTCCCAATGACTCCTTGTTATTTAGTCGTTTTCAGCCAATTTTCTGGATTTTTGAAAATTTCACTTTTTTGTGAAAATATCCACTAAATGAGGGAATAATATGCGTGAGGGTATCCCAGGAGAGTTCCAAATGTGTGTGGGTAGAATATACATCCCACGGGGGTAAAATTGAAAAAAGTTGAAAAAAATTTTCTTTTGGACTTAGTCATTTTCCAGCGTTTTTCAGTCTTTCAGATAAGGGAAATGTCAGTGCGCGTTCCGATTTCAGTTCCAGAGCGATTCGCCCAATGAGTTATTGTTATTTAGTCATTTTCAGCCAATTTTCTGGATTTTTTAAAATTTCACTTTTTTGTGAAAATATCCACTAAATGAGGGAATAATATGTGTGAGGGTACCCCAGGAGAGTTGCAAATGTGTGTGGGTAGAATATATATCCCACGGGGGTAAAATTGAAAAAAGTTGAAAAAAATTTTTTTTTGGACTTAGTCATTTTTCTGACGTTTATCAGACTTTCAGATAGGGGAAATGTCAGTGAGCATTCCGATTTCAGTTCCAGAGCGAATCGCCCAATGAGTCCTTGATAATTAGTCGTTTTCAGCCAATTTTCTGGAATTTTGAAAATTTCACTTTTTTGTGAAAATATCCACTAAATGAGGGAATAATATGTGTGAGGGTACCCCAGGAGAGTTCCAAATGTGTGTGGGTAGAATATATATCCCACGGGGGTAAATTTGAAAAAAGTTGAAAAAAATTTTTTTTTGGACTTAGTCATTTTTCCAGCGTTTTTCAGACTTTCAGATAAGGGAAATGTCAGTGCGCGTTCCGATTTCAGTTCCAGAGCGATTCGCCCAATGAGTCATTGTTATTTAGTCATTTTCAGCCAATTTTCTGGATTTTTTAAAATTTCACTTTTTTGTGAAAATATCCACTAAATGAGGGAATAATATGTGTGAGGGTACCCCAGGAGAGTTGCAAATGTGTGTGGGTAGAATATATATCCCACGGGGGTAAAATTGAAAAAAATTGAAAAAAAATTTTTTTTGGACTTAGTCATTTTTCCGGCGTTTATCAGACTTTCAGATAGGGGAAATGTCAGTGAGCATTCCGCTTTCAGTTCCAGAGCGATTCGCCCAATGAGTCCTTAATATTTAGTCGTTTTCAGCCAATTTTCTGGATTTTTGAAAATGTCACTTTTTTGTGAAAATATTCACTAAAGGAGGGAATAATATGTGTGAGGGTACCCCAGGAGAGTTCCAAATGTGTGTGGGTAGAATATATATCCCACGGGGGTAAAATTGAAAAAAGTTGAAAAAGATTTTTTTTTGACTTAGTCATTTTTCTGGCGTTTATCAGACTTTCAGATAGGGGAAATGTCAGTGAGCGTTCCGATTTCAGTTCCAGAGTGATTCTCCCAATGACTCCTTGTTATTTAGTCGTTTTCAGCCAATTTTCTGGATTTTTGAAAATTTCACTTTTTTTGTGAAAATATCCACTAAATGAGGGAATAATATGTGTGAGGGTGCCCCAGGAGAGTTCCAAATGTGTGTGGGTAGAATATATATCCCACGGGGGTTAAATTGAAAAAAATTGAAAAAAAATTTTTTTTGGACTTAGTCATTTTTCCGGCGTTTATCAGACTTTCAGATAGGGGAAATGTCAGTGAGCATTCCGATTTCAGTTTCAGAGTGATTCTCCCAATGAGTCCTTGTTATTTAGTCGTTTTCAGCCAATTTTCTGGATTTTTGAAAATTTCACTTTTTTGTGAAAATATCTACTAAATGAGGGAATAATATGTGTGAGGGTGCCCCAGGAGAGTTCCAAATGTGTGTGGGTAGAATATATATCCCATGGGGGTAAAATTGAAAAAAGTTGAAAAAAATTTTTTTGGGACTTAGTCATTTTTCTGCCGTTTATCAGACTTTCAGATAGGGGAAATGTCAGTGAGCAATCCGATTTCAGTTCCAGAGCGATTCGCCCAATGAGTCCTTGATATTTAGTCGTTTTCAGCCAATTTTCTGGATTTTTGAAAATTTCACTTTTTTGTGAAAATATCCACTAAATGAGGGAATAATATGCGTGAGGGTACCCCAGGAGAGTTCCAAATGTGTGTGGGTATAATATATATCCCACGGGGGTAAAATTGAAAAAAGTCGAAAAAAATTTTTTTTTGGACTTAGTCATTTTTCTGGCATTTATTAGACTTTCAGATAGGGGAAATGTCAGTGAGCATTCTGATTTCAGTTCCAGAGCGATTCGCCCAATGAGTCCTTGATATTTAGTCGTTTTCAGCCATTTTCTGGATTTTTGAAAATTTCACTTTTTTTGTGAAAATATCCACTAAATGAGGGAATAATATGTGTGAGGGTACCCCAGGAGAGTTCCAAATGTGTGTGGGTAGAATATATATCCCACGGGGGTAAAATTGAAAAAAGTTGAAAAAATTTTTTTTTGGACTTAGTCATTTTTCCAGCGTTTATCAGACTTTCAGATAGGGGAAATGTCAGTGAGCATTCCGATTTCAGTTTCAGAGCGATTCGCCCAATGAGTCATCGTTATTTAGTCATTTTCAGCCAATTTTCTGGATTTTTGAAAATTTCACTTTTTTGTGAAAATATCCACTAAATGAGGGAATAATATGTGTGAGGGTACCCCAGGAGAGTTGCAAATGTGCGTGGGAAGAATATATATCCCACGGGGGTAAAATTGAAAAAAGTTGAAAAATTTTTTTTTTTGGACTTAGTCATTTTTCCAGCGTTTATCAGACTTTCAGTTAGGGGAAATGTCAGTGAGCATTCCGATTTCAGTTCCAGAGCGATTCGCCCAATGAGTCCTTGATATTTAGTCGTTTTCAGCCAATTTTCTGGATTTTTGAAAATTTCACTTTTTTGTGAAAATATCCACTAAATGAGGGAATAATATGTGTGAGGGTACCCCAGGAGAGTTCCAAATGTGTGTGGGTAGAATATATATCCCACGGGGGTAAAATTGAAAAAAGTTGAAAAAATTTTTTTTTGGACTTAGTCATTTTTCCAGCGTTTATCAGACTTTCAGATAGGGGAAATGTCAGTGAGCATTCCGATTTCAGTTCCAGAGCGATTCGCCCAATGAGTCCTTGATATTTAGTCGTTTTCAGCCAATTTTCTGGATTTTTGAAAATTTCACTTTTTTGTGAAAATATCCACTAAATGAGGGAATAATATGCGTTAGGGTACCCCAGGAGATTTCCAAATGTGTGTGGGTAGAATATATATCCCACGGGGGTAAAATTGAAAAAAGTCGAAAAAATTTTTTTTTTGGACTTAGTCATTTTTCTGGCATTTATTAGACTTTCAGATAGGGGAAATGTCAGTGAGCATTCTGATTTCAGTTCCAGAGCGATTCGCCCAATGAGTCCTTGATATTTAGTCGTTTTCAGCCAATTTTCTGGATTTTTGAAAATTTCACTTTTTTTGTGAAAATATCCACTAAATGAGGGAATAATATGTGTGAGGGTACCCCAGGAGAGTTCCAAATGTGTGTGGGTAGAATATATATCCCACGGGGGTAAAATTGAAAAAAGTTGAAAAATTTTTTTTTTGGACTTAGTCATTTTTCCAGCGTTTATCAGACTTTCAGATAGGGGAAATGTCAGTGAGCATTCCGATTTCAGTTTCAGAGCGATTCGCCCAATGAGTCATCGTTATTTAGTCATTTTCAGCCAATTTTCTGGATTTTTGAAAATTTCACTTTTTTGTGAAAATATCCACTAAATGAGGGAATAATATGTGTGAGGGTACCCCAGGAGAGTTGCAAATGTGCGTGGGAAGAATATATATCCCACGGGGGTAAAATTGAAAAAAGTTGAAAAATTTTTTTTTTTGGACTTAGTCATTTTTCCAGCGTTTATCAGACTTTCAGATAGGGGAAATGTCAGTGAGCATTTCGATTTCAGTTCCAGAGTGATTCGCCCAATGAGTCCTTAATATTTAGTCGTTTTCAGCCAATTTTCTGGATTTTTGAAAATTTCACTTTTTTGTGAAAATATCCACTAAATGAGGGAATAATATGAGTGAGGGTACCCCAGGAGAGTTCCAAATATGTGTGGGTAGAATATATATCACACGGGGGAAAAATTGAAAAAAGTTGAAAAAATTTTTTTTTTTGACTTAGTCATTTTCCAGCTTTTTTCAGACTTTCAGACAAGGGAAATGTCAGTGCGCGTTCCGATTTCAGTTCCAGAGCGATTCGCCCAATGAGTCCTTGATATTTAGTCGTTTTCAGCCAATTTTCTGGATTTTTGAAAATTTCACTTTTTTGTGAAAATATCCACTAAATGAGGGAATAATATGAGTGAGGGTACCCCAGGAGAGTTCCAAATGTGTGTGGGTAGAATATATATCCCACGGGGGAAAAATTGAAAAAAGTTGAAAAAATTTTTTTTTTGTACTTAGTCATTTTTCAGCGTTTTTCAGACTTTCAGATAAGGGAAATGTCAGTGCGCGTTCCGATTTCAGTTCCAGAGCGATTCGCCCAATGAGTCATTGTTATTTAGTCATTTTCAGCCAATTTTCTGGATTTTTGAAAATTTCACTTTTTTGTGAAAATATCCACTAAATGAGGGAATAATATGTGTGAGGGTACCCCAGGAGAGTTGCAAATGTGCGTGGGAAGAATATATATCCCACGGGGGTAAAATTGAAAAAAGTTGAAAAAATTTTTTTTTCGGACTTAGTCATTTTTCCAGCGTTTATCAGACTTTCAGATAGGGGAAATGTCAGTGAGCATTCCGATTTCAGTTTCAGAGCGATTCGCCCAATGAGTCCTTGATATTTAGTCGTTTTCAGCCAATTTTCTGGATTTTTGAAAATTTCACTTTTTTGTGAAAATATCCACTAAATGAGGGAATAATATGCGTGAGGGTACCCCAGGAGAGTTCAAAATGTGTGTGGGTAGAATATATATCCCACGGGGGTAAAATTGAAAAAAGTTGAAAAAAATTTTTTTTTGGACTTAGTCATTTTTCTGGCATTTATCAGACTATCAGATAGGGGAAATGTCAGTGAGCATTCTGATTTCAGTTCCAGAGCGATTCGCCCAATGAGTCCTTGATATTTAGTCGTTTTCAGCCATTTTCTGGATTTTTGAAAATTTCACTTTTTTTGTGAAAATATCCACTAAATGAGGGAATAATATGTGTGAGGGTACCCCAGGAGAGTTGCAAATGTGCGTGGGAAGAATATATATCCCACGGGGGTAAAATTGAAAAAAGTTGAAAAATTTTTTTTTTTGGACTTAGTCATTTTTCCAGCGTTTATCAGACTTTCAGATAGGGGAAATGTCAGTGAGCATTTCGATTTCAGTTCCAGAGTGATTCGCCCAATGAGTCCTTAATATTTAGTCGTTTTCAGCCAATTTTCTGGATTTTTGAAAATGTCACTTTTTTGTGAAAATATTCACTAAAGGAGGGAATAATATGTGTGAGGGTACCCCAGGAGAGTTCCAAATGTGTGTGGGTAGAATATATATCCCACGGGGGTAAAATTGAAAAAAGTTGAAAAAAAATTTTTTTTGGACTTAGTCATTTTCCAGCGTTTTTCAGACTTTCAGACAAGGGAAATGTCAGTGCGCGTTCCGATTTCAGTTCCAGAGCCATTCGCCCAATGAGTCCTTGATATTTAGTCGTTTTCAGCCAATTTTCTGGATTTTTGAAAATTTCACTTTTTTGTGAAAATATCCACTAAATGAGGGAATAATATGAGTGAGGGTACCCCAGGAGAGTTCCAAATGTGTGTGGGTAGAATATATATCCAACGGGGGAAAAATTGAAAAAAGTTGAAAAAATTTTTTTTTTGGACTTAGTCATTTTTCCAGCGTTTATCAGACTTTCAGATAGGGGAAATGTCAGTGAGCATTCCGATTTCAGTTCCAGAGCGATTCGCCCAATGAGTCCTTGATATTTAGTCGTTTTCAGCCAATTTTCTGGATTTTTGAAAATTTCACTTTTTTGTGAAAATATCCACTAAATGAGGGAATAATATGAGTGAGGGTACCCCAGGAGAGTTCCAAATGTGCGTGGGTAGAATATATATCCCACGGAGGAAAAATTGAAAAAAGTTGAAAAAATTTTTTTTTTGGACTTAGTCATTTTCCAGCGTTTTTCAGACTTTCAGATAAGGGAAATGTCATTGCGCGTTCCGATTTCAGTTCCAGAGCGATTCGCCCAATGAGTCCTTGATATATAATCGTTTTCAGCCAGTTTTCTGGATTTTTGAAAATTTCACTTTTTTGTGAAAATATCCACTAAATGAGGGAATAATATGCGTGAGGGTATCCCAGGAGAGTTCCAAATGTGTGTGGGTAGAATATACATCCCACGGGGGTAAAATTGAAAAAAGTTGAAAAAATTTTTCTTTTGGACTTAGTCATTTTCCAGCGTTTTTCAGTCTTTCAGATAAGGGAAATGTCAGTGCGCGTTCCGATTTCAGTTCCAGAGCGATTCGCCCAATGAGTTATTGTTATTTAGTCATTTTCAGCCAATTTTCTGGATTTTTTAAAATTTCACTTTTTTGTGAAAATATCCACTAAATGAGGGAATAATATGTGTGAGGGTACCCCAGGAGAGTTCCAAATGTGTGTGGGTAGAATATATATCCCACGGGGGTAAAATTGAAAAAAGTAAAAAATAAATTTTTTTTGGACTTAGTCATTTTTCTGGCATTTATCAGACTTTCAGATAGGGGAAATGTCAGTGAGCATTCCGATTTCAGTTCCAGAGCAATTTGCCCAATGAATCCTTGATATTTAATCGTTTTCAGCCAATTTTCTAGATTTTTGAAAATTTCACTTTTTTGTAAAAATATCCACTAAATGAGGGAATAATATGTGTGAGGGTACCCCAGGAGAGTTCCAAATGTGTGTGGGTAGAATATATATCCTACGGGGGTAAAATTGAAAAAAGTTGAAAAAAATTTTTTTTTGGACTTAGTCATTTTTCCAGCGTTTTTCAGACTTTCAGATAAGGGAAATGTCAGTGCGCATTCCGATTTCAGTTCCAGAGTGATTCGCCCAATGAGTCCTTGATATTTAGTCGTTTTCAGCCAGTTTTCTGGATTTTTGAAAATTTCACTTTTTTGTGAAAATATCCACTAAATGAGGGAATAATATGCGTGAGGGTATCCCAGGAGAGTTCCAAATGTGTGTGGGTAGAATATACATCCCACGGGGGTAAAATTGAAAAAAGTTGAAAAAAATTTTTTTTTTGGACTTAGTCATTTTCCAGCGTTTTTCAGTCTTTCAGATAAGGGAAATGTCAGTGCGCGTTCCGATTTCAGTTCCAGAGCGATTCGCCCAATGAGTCATTGTTATTTAGTCATTTTCAGCCAATTTTCTGGATTTTTTAAAATTTCACTTTTTTGTGAAAATATCCACTAACTGAGGGAATAATATGTGTGAGGGTACCCCAGGAGAGTTGCAAATGTGTGTGGGTAGAATATATATCCCACGGGGGTAAAATTGAAAAAAATTGAAAAAAAATTTTTTTTGGACTTAGTCATTTTTCCGACGTTTATCAGACTTTCAGATAGGGGAAATGTCAGTGAGCGTTCCGATTTCAGTTCCAGAGTGATTCTCCCAATGACTCCTTGTTATTTAGTCGTTTTCAGCCAATTTTCTGGATTTTTGAAAATTTCACTTTTTTGTGAAAATATCCACTAAATGAGGGAATAATATGCGTGAGGGTATCCCAGGAGAGTTCCAAATGTGTGTGGGTAGAATATACATCCCACGGGGGTAAAATTGAAAAAAGTTGAAAAAAATTTTCTTTTGGACTTAGTCATTTTCCAGCGTTTTTCAGTCTTTCAGATAAGGGAAATGTCAGTGCGCGTTCCGATTTCAGTTCCAGAGCGATTCGCCCAATGAGTTATTGTTATTTAGTCATTTTCAGCCAATTTTCTGGATTTTTTAAAATTTCACTTTTTTGTGAAAATATCCACTAAATGAGGGAATAATATGTGTGAGGGTACCCCAGGAGAGTTGCAAATGTGTGTGGGTAGAATATATATCCCACGGGGGTAAAATTGAAAAAAGTTGAAAAAAATTTTTTTTTGGACTTAGTCATTTTTCTGACGTTTATCAGACTTTCAGATAGGGGAAATGTCAGTGAGCATTCCGATTTCAGTTCCAGAGCGAATCGCCCAATGAGTCCTTGATAATTAGTCGTTTTCAGCCAATTTTCTGGAATTTTGAAAATTTCACTTTTTTGTGAAAATATCCACTAAATGAGGGAATAATATGTGTGAGGGTACCCCAGGAGAGTTCCAAATGTGTGTGGGTAGAATATATATCCCACGGGGGTAAAATTGAAAAAAATTGAAAAAA
The DNA here is from genome assembly GCF_046119375.1 of Phyllobates terribilis. NCBI lineage: Eukaryota > Metazoa > Chordata > Amphibia > Anura > Dendrobatidae > Phyllobates > Phyllobates terribilis. Next base: position 12,516,066 of record NW_027362775.1, on the reverse strand, counting down.
AATTTTTTTTGGACTTAGTCATTTTTCCGGCGTTTATCAGACTTTCAGATAGGGGAAATGTCAGTGAGCATTCCGATTTCAGTTCCAGAGCGATTCGCCCAATGAGTCCTTAATATTTAGTCGTTTTCAGCCAATTTTCTGGATTTTTGAAAATGTCACTTTTTTGTGAAAATATTCACTAAAGGAGGGAATAATATGTGTGAGGGTACCCCAGGAGAGTTCCAAATGTGTGTGGGTAGAATATATATCCCACGGGGGTAAAATTGAAAAAAGTTGAAAAAAAATTTTTTTTGGACTTAGTCATTTTTCTGCCATTTATCAGACTTTCAGATAGGGGAAATATCAGTGAGCATTCCGATTTCAGTTCCAGAGTGATTCACCCAATGAGTCCTTGATATTTAGTCGTTTTCAGCCAATTTTTGGGATTTTTGAAAATTTCACTTTTTTGTGAAAATATCCACTAAATGAGGGAATAATATGTGTGAGGGTACCCCAGGAGAGTTCCAAATGTGTGTGGGTAGAATATATATCCCACGGGGGTAAAATTGAAAAAAGTTGAAAAAAAATTTTTTTGGGACTTAGTCATTTTTCCGGCGTTTATCAGACTTTCAGATAGGGGAAATGTCAGTGAGCATTCCGATTTCAGTTCCAGAGTGATTCTCCCAATGAGTCCTTGTTATTTAGTCGTTTTCAGCCAATTTTCTGGATTTTTGAAAATTTCACTTTTTTGTGAAAATATCCACTAAATGAGGGAATAATATGTGTGAGGGTACCCCAGGAGAGTTCCAAATGTGCGTGGGCAGAATATATATCCCACGGGGGTAAAATTGAAAAAAGTTGAAAAAAATTTTTTTTTGGACTTAGTCATTTTTCTGCCGTTTATCAGACTTTCAGAGAGGGGAAATGTCAGTGAGCATTCCAATTTCAGTTCCAGAGCGATTCGCCCAATGAGTCCTTAATATTTAGCCGTTTTCAGCCAATTTTCTGGATTTTTGAAAATGTCACTTTTTTGTGAAAATATTCACTAAAGGAGGGAATAATATGTGTGAGGGTACCCCAGGAGAGTTCCAAATGTGTGTGGGTAGAATATATATCCCACGGGGGTAAAATTGAAAAAAGTTGAAAAAAAATTTTTTTTGGACTTAGTCATTTTTCTGCCATTTATCAGACTTTCAGATAGGGGAAATATCAGTGAGCATTCCGATTTCAGTTCCAGAGTGATTCTCCCAATGACTCCTTGTTATTTAGTCGTTTTCAGCCAATTTTCTGGATTTTTGAAAATTTCACTTTTTTTGTGAAAATATCCACTAAATGAGGGAATAATATGTGTGAGGGTACCACAGGAGAGTTCCAAATGTGTGTGGGTAGAATATATATCCCACGGGGGTAAAATTGAAAAAAGTTGAAAAAAAATTTTTTTTGGACTTAGTCATTTTTCCGGCGTTTATCAGACTTTCAGATAGGGGAAATGTCAGTGAGCGTTCCGATTTCAGTTCCAGAGTGATTCTCCCAATGAGTCCTTGTTATTTAGTCGTTTTCAGCCAATTTTCTGGATTTTTGAAAATTTCACTTTTTTGTGAAAATATCCACTAAATGAGGGAATAATATGTGTGAGGGTACCCCAGAAGAGTTCCAAATGTGCGTGGGTAGAATATAAATCCCACGGGGGTAAAATTGAAAAAAGTTGAAAAAAATTTTTTTTTGGACTTAGTCATTTTTCTGCCGTTTATCAGACTTTCAGATAGGGGAAATGTCAGTGAGCAATCCGATTTCAGTTCCAGAGTGATTCACCCAATGAGTCCTTGATATTTAGTCGTTTTCAGCCAATTTTTGGGATTTTTGAAAATTTCACTTTTTTGTGAAAATATCCACTAAATGAGGGAATAATATGTGTGAGGGTACCCCAGGAGAGTTCCAAATGTGTGTGGGTAGAATATATATCCCACGGGGGTAAAATTGAAAAAAGTTGAAAAAAAATTTTTTTTGGACTTAGTCATTTTTCTGCCATTTATCAGACTTTCAGATAGGGGAAATATCAGTGAGCATTCCGATTTCAGTTCCAGAGTGATTCACCCAATGAGTCCTTGATATTTAGTCGTTTTCAGCCAATTTTTGGGATTTTTGAAAATTTCACTTTTTTGTGAAAATATCCACTAAATGAGGGAATAATATGTGTGAGGGTACCCCAGGAGAGTTCCAAATGTGTGTGGGTAGAATATATATCCCACGGGGGTAAAATTGAAAAAAGTTGAAAAAAAATTTTTTTTGGACTTAGTCATTTTTCTGCCATTTATCAGACTTTCAGATAGGGGAAATATCAGTGAGCATTCCGATTTCAGTTCCAGAGTGATTCACCCAATGAGTCCTTGATATTTAGTCGTTTTCAGCCAATTTTTTGGATTTTTGAAAATGTCACTTTTTTGTGAAAATATTCACTAAATGAGGGAATAATATGTGTGAGGGTACCCCAGGCGAGTTCCAAATGTGTGTGGGAAGAATATATATCCCACGGGGGTAAAATTGAAAAAAGTTTTAAAAAATTTTTTTTTGGACTTAGTGATTTTTCTGGCGTTTATCAGACTTTCAGATAGGGGAAATGTCAGTGAGGGTTCCGATTTTAGTTCCAGAGTGATTCGCCCAATGACTCCTTGTTATTTAGTCGTTTTCAGCCAATTTTCTGGATTTTTGAAAATTTCACTTTTTTGTGAAAATATCCACTAAATGAGGGAATAATATGCGTGAGGGTACCCCAGGAGAGTTCCAAATGTGCGTGGGTAGAATATATATCCCACGGGGGTAAAATTGAAAAAAGTTGAAAAAAATTTTTTTTTGGACTTAGTCATTTTTCTGCCGTTTATCAGACTTTCAGATAGGGGAAATGTCAGTGAGCAATCCGATTTCAGTTCCAGAGTGATTCACCCAATGAGTCCTTGATATTTAGTCGTTTTCAGCCAATTTTTGGGATTTTTGAAAATTTCACTTTTTTGTGAAAATATCCACTAAATGAGGGAATAATATGTGTGAGGGTACCCCAGGAGAGTTCCAAATGTGTGTGGGTAGAATATATATCCCACGGGGGTAAAATTGAAAAAAGTTGAAAAAAAATTTTTTTTGGACTTAGTCATTTTTCTGCCATTTATCAGACTTTCAGATAGGGGAAATATCAGTGAGCATTCCGATTTCAGTTCCAGAGTGATTCACCCAATGAGTCCTTGATATTTAGTCGTTTTCAGCCAATTTTTTGGATTTTTGAAAATGTCACTTTTTTGTGAAAATATTCACTAAATGAGGGAATAATATGTGTGAGGGTACCCCAGGCGAGTTCCAAATGTGTGTGGGAAGAATATATATCCCACGGGGGTAAAATTGAAAAAAGTTTTAAAAAATTTTTTTTTGGACTTAGTGATTTTTCTGGCGTTTATCAGACTTTCAGATAGGGGAAATGTCAGTGAGGGTTCCGATTTTAGTTCCAGAGTGATTCGCCCAATGACTCCTTGTTATTTAGTCGTTTTCAGCCAATTTTCTGGATTTTTGAAAATTTCACTTTTTTGTGAAAATATCCACTAAATGAGGGAATAATATGTGTGAGGGTACCCCAGGAGAGTTCCAAATGTGTGTGGGTAGAATATATATCCCACGGGGATAAAATTGAAAAAGTTGAAAAAAATTTTTTTTTGGACTTAGTGATTTTTCTGGCGTTTATCAGACTTTCATATAGGGGAAATGTCAGTGAGCGTTCCGATTTCAGTTCCAGAGCGATTCGCCCAATGACTCCTTGTTATTTAGTAGTTTTCAGCCAATTTTCTGGATTTTTGAAAATTTCACTTTTTTGTGAAAATATCCACTAAATGAGGGAATCATATGTGTGAGGGTACCCCAGGAGAGTTCCAAATGTGTGTGGGTAGAATATATATCCCACGGGGATAAAATTGAAAAAAGTTGAAAAAAAATTTTTTTTGGACTTAGTCAATTTTCCCTCGTTTATCAGACTTTCAGATAGGGGAAATGTCAGTGAGCGTTCCGATTTCAGTTCCAGAGAGATTCTCCCAATGAGTCCTTGTTATTTAGTCGTTTTCAGCCAATTTTCTGGATTTTTGAAAATTTCACTTTTTTGTGAAAATATCCACTAAATGAGGGAATAATATGTGTGAGGGTACCCCAGGAGAGTTCCAAATGTGTGTGGGTAGAATATATATCCCACGGGGGAAAAATTGAAAAAAGTTGAAAACATTTTTTTTTTGGACTTAGTCATTTTTCTGGCGTTTATCAGACTTTCAGATAGGGCAAATGTCAGTGAGCATTCCGATTTCAGTTCCATAGTGATTCGCCCAATGAGTCCTAGATATTTAGTCGTTTTCAGCAAATTTTCTGGATTTTTTAAAATTTCACTTTTTTGTGAAAATATCCACTAAATGAGGGAATCATACGTGTGAGGGTACCCCAGGAGAGTTCCAAATGTGTGTGGGTAGAATATATATCACATTGGGGTAAAATTGAAAAAAGTAAAAAAAAATTTTTTTTTCGACTTAGTGATTTTTCTGGCGTTTATCAGACTTTCATATAGGGGAAATGTCAGTGAGCGTTCCGATTTCAGTTCCAGAGCGATTCGCCCAATGACTCCTTGTTATTTAGTAGTTTTCAGCCAATTTTCTGGATTTTTGAAAATTTCACTTTTTTGTGAAAATATCCACTAAATGAGGGAATAATATGTGTGAGGGTACCCTAGGAGAGTTCCAAATGTGTGTGGGTAGAATATATATCCCACGGGGGTAAAATTGAAAAAAGTTGAAAAAAAATTTTTTTTGGACTTAGTCATTTTTCCGGCGTTTATCAGACTTTCAGATAGGGGAAATGTCAGTGAGCGTTCCGATTTCAGTTCCAGAGTGATTCTCCCAATGAGTCCTTGTTATTTAGTCGTTTTCAGCCAATTTTCTGGATTTTTGAAAATTTCACTTTTTTGTGAAAATATCCACTAAATGAGGGAATAATATGTGTGAGGGTACCCCAGGAGAGTTCCAAATGTGCGTGGGCAGAATATATATCCCATGGGGGTAAAATTGAAAAAAGTTGAAAAAAATTTTTTTTTGGACTTAGTCATTTTTCTGCCGTTTATCAGACTTTCAGAGAGGGGAAATGTCAGTGAGCATTCCGATTTCAGTTCCAGAGCGATTCGCCCAATGACTCCTTGTTATTTAGTCGTTTTCAGCCAATTTTCTGGATTTTTGAAAATTTCACTTTTTTGTGAAAATATCCATTAAATGAGGGAATAATATGTGTGAGGGTACCCCAGGAGAGTTCCAAATGTGCGTGGGCAGAATATATATCCCACGGGGGTAAAATTGAAAAAAGTTGAAAAAAATTTTTTTTTGGACTTAGTCATTTTTCTGCCGTTTATCAGACTTTCAGAGAGGGGAAATGTCAGTGAGCATTCCGATTTCAGTTCCAGAGCGATTCGCCCAATGAGTCCTTAATATTTAGTCGTTTTCAGCCAATTTTCTGGATTTTTGAAAATGTCACTTTTTTGTGAAAATATTCACTAAAGGAGGGAATAATATGTGTGAGGGTACCCCAGGAGAGTTCCAAATGTGTGTGGGTAGAATATATATCCCACGGGGGTAAAATTGAAAAAAGTTTAAAAAAAATTTTTTTTGGACTTAGTCATTTTTCTGCCATTTATCAGACTTTCAGATAGGGGAAATATCAGTGAGCATTCCGATTTCAGTTCCAGAGTGATTCACCCAATGAGTCCTTGATATTTAGTCGTTTTCAGCCAATTTTTTGGATTTTTGAAAATGTCACTTTTTTGTGAAAATATTCACTAAATGAGGGAATAATATGTGTGAGGGTACCCCAGGCGAGTTCCAAATGTGTGTGGGAAGAATATATATCCCACGGGGGTAAAATTGAAAAAAGTTTAAAAAAAAATTTTTTTGGACTTAGTGATTTTTCTGGCGTTTATCAGACTTTCAGATAGGGGAAATGTCAGTGAGCGTTCCGATTTCAGTTCCAGAGAGATTCTCCCAATGAGTCCTTGTTATTTAGTCGTTTTCAGCCAATTTTCTGGATTTTTGAAAATTTCACTTTTTTGTGAAAATATCCACTAAATGAGGGAATAATATGTGTGAGGGTACCCCAGGAGAGTTCCAAATGTGTGTGGGTAGAATATATATCCCACGGGGGAAAAATTGAAAAAAGTTGAAAACATTTTTTTTTTGGACTTAGTCATTTTTCTGGCGTTTATCAGACTTTCAGATAGGGCAAATGTCAGTGAGCATTCCGATTTCAGTTCCACAGTGATTCGACCAATGAGTCCTAGATATTTAGTCGTTTTCAGCAAATTTTCTGGATTTTTTAAAATTTCACTTTTTTGTGAAAATATCCACTAAATGAGGGAATAATATGTGTGAGGGTACCCTAGGACAGTTCCAAATGTGTGTGGGTAGAATATATATCCCACGGGGGTAAAATTGAAAAAAGTTGAAAAAAAATTTTTTTGGGACTTAGTCATTTTTCCGGCTTTTATCAGACTTTCAGATAGGGGAAATGTCAGTGAGCGTTCCGATTTCAGTTCCAGAGTGATTCTCCCAATGAGTCCTTGTTATTTAGTCGTTTTCAGCCAATTTTCTGGATTTTTGAAAATTTCACTTTTTTGTGAAAATATCCACTAAATGAGGGAATAATATGTGTGAGGGTACCCCAGGAGAGTTCCAAATGTGCGTGGGCAGAATATATATCCCATGGGGGTAAAATTGAAAAAAGTTGAAAAAAATTTTTTTTTGGACTTAGTCATTTTTCTGCCGTTTATCAGACTTTCAGAGAGGGGAAATGTCAGTGAGCATTCCGATTTCAGTTCCAGAGCGATTCGCCCAATGAGTCCTTAATATTTAGTCGTTTTCAGCCAATTTTCTGGATTTTTGAAAATGTCACTTTTTTGTGAAAATATTCACTAAAGGAGGGAATAATATGTGTGAGGGTACCCCAGGCGAGTTCCAAATGTGTGTGGGAAGAATATATATCCCACGGGGGTAAAATTGAAAAAAGTTTAAAAAAAATTTTTTTTGAACTTAGTGATTTTTCTGGCGTTTATCAGACTTTCAGATAGGGGAAATGTCAGTGAGTGTTCCGATTTTAGTTCCAGAGTGATTCGCCCAATGACTCCTTGTTATTTAGTCGTTTTCAGCCAATTTTCTGGATTTTTGAAAATTTCACTTTTTTGTGAAAATATCCACTAAATGAGGGAATAATATGTGTGAGGGTACCCCAGGAGAGTTCCAAATGTGGGTGGGTAGAATATATATCCCACGGGGATAAAATTGAAAAAAGTTGAAAAAAAATTTTTTTGGACTTAGTCAATTTTCCGGCGTTTATCAGACTTTCAGATAGGGGAAATGTCAGTGAGCGTTCCTATTTCAGTTCCAGAGAGATTCTCCCAATGAGTCCTTGTTATTTAGTCGTTTTCAGCCAATTTTCTGGATTTTTGAAAATTTCACTTTTTTGTGAAAATATCCACTAAATGAGGGAATAATATGTGTGAGGGTACCCCAGGAGAGTTCCAAATGTGTGTGGGTAGAATATATATCCCACGGGGGAAAAATTGAAAAAAGTTGAAAACATTTTTTTTTTGGACTTAGTCATTTTTCTGGCGTTTATCAGACTTTCAGATAGGGGAAATGTCAGTGAGCGTTCCGATTTCAGTTCCAGAGTGATTCGCCCAATGAGTCCTTGATATTTAGTCGTTTTCAGCCAATTTTTTGGATTTTTGAAAATTTCACATTTTTGTGAAAGTATCCACTAAATGAGGGAATAATATGTGTGAGGGTACCCTAGGAGAGTTCCAAATGTGTGTGGGCAGAATATATATCCCACGGGGGTAAAATTGAAAAAAGTTTAAAAAAATTTTTTTTTAGACTTAGTGATTTTTCTGGCGTTTATCAGACTTTCAGATAGGGGAAATGTCAGTGAGCGTTCCGATTTCAGTTCCAGAGTGATTCGCCCAATGACTCCTTGTAATTTAGTTGTTTTCAGCCAATTTTCTGGATTTTTGAAAATTTCACTTTTTTGTGAAAATATCCACTAAATAAGGGAATAATATGTGTGAGGGTACCCCAGGAGAGTTCCAAATGTGGGTGGGTAGAATATATATCCCACGGGGGTAAAATTGAAAAAAGTCAAAAAAAAATTTTTTTTGGACTTAGTGATTTTTCTGGCGTTTATCAGACTTTCATATAGGGGAAATGTCAGTGAGCATTCCGATTTCAGTTCCAGAGCGATTCGCCCAATGACTCCTTGTTATTTAGTCGTTTTCAGCCAATTTTCTGGATTTTTGAAAATTTCACTTTTTTGTGAAAATATCCACTAAATGAGGGAATAATATGTGTGAGGGTACCCCAGGAGAGTTCCAAATGTGTGTGGGTAGAATATGTATCCCACGGGGATAAAATTGAAAAAAGTTGAAAAAAAATTTTTTTGGACTTAGTCAATTTTCCGGCGTTTATCAGACTTTCAGATAGGGGAAATGTCAGTGAGCGTTCCTATTTCAGTTCCAGAGAGATTCTCCCAATGAGTCCTTGTTATTTAGTCGTTTTCAGCCAATTTTCTTGATTTTTGAAAATTTCACTTTTTTTTATAAATATCCACTAAATGAGGGAATAATATGTGTGAGGGTACCCCAGGAGAGTTCCAAATGTGTGTGGGTAGAATATATATCCCACGGGGGAAAAATTGAAAAAAGTTGAAAACATTTTTTTTTTGGACTTAGTTATTTTTCTGGCGTTTATCAGACTTTCAGATAGGGGAAATGTCAGTGAGCGTTACGATTTCAGTTCCAGAGTGATTCGCCCAATGAGTCCCTGATATTTAGTCGTTTTCAGCTAATTTTTTGGATTTTTGAAAATTTCACTTTTTTGTGAAAATATCCACTAAATGAGGGAATAATATGTGTGAGGGTACCCTAGGAGAGATCCAAATGTGTGTGGGTAGAATATATATCCCACGGGGGTAAAATTGAAAAAAGTTAAAAAAAATTTTTTTTTAGACTTAGTGATTTTTCTGGCGTTTATCAGACTTTCAGATAGGGGAAATGTCAGTGAGCGTTCCGATTTCAGTTCCAGAGTGATTCGCCCAATGACTCCTTGTAATTTAGTTGTTTTCAGCCAATTTTCTGGATTTTTGAAAATTTCACTTTTTTGTGAAAATATCCACTAAATGAGGGAATAATATGTGTGAGGGTACCCCAGGAGATTTCCAAATGTGGGTGGGTAGAATATATATCCCACGGGGTAAAATTGAAGAAAGTAAAAAAAAAATTTTTTTTGGACTTAGTGATTTTTCTGGCGTTTATCAGACTTTCATATAGGGGAAATGTCAGTGAGCATTCCGATTTCAGTTCCAGAGCGATTCGCCCAATGACTCCTTGTTATTTAGTCGTTTTCAGCCAATTTTCTGGATTTTTGAAAATTTCACTTTTTTGTGAAAATATCCACTAAATGAGGGAATAATATATGTGAGGGTACCCCAGGAGAGTTCCAAATGTGTGTCGGTAGAATATATATCCGACGGGGGTAAAATTGAAAAAAGTTTAAAAAAATTTTTTTCTGGACTTAGTCATTTTTCCGACGTTTATCAGACTTTCAGATAGGGGAAATGTCAGTGAGCATTCCGATTTCAGTTCCAGAGTGGTTCGCCCAATGACTCCTTGTTATTTAGTCGTTTTCAGCCAATTTTCTGGATTTTTGAAAATTTCACTTTTTTGTGAAAATATCCACTAAATGAGGGAATAATATGTGTGAGGGTACCCCAGGAGAGTTCCAAATGTGTGTGGGTAGAATATATATCCCACGGGGATAAAATTGAAAAAAGTTGAAAAAAAATTTTTTTGGACTTAGTCAATTTTCCGGCGTTTATCAGACTTTCAGATAGGGGAAATGTCAGTGAGCGTTCCGATTTCAGTTCCAGAGTGATTCGCCCAATGAGTCCTTGATATTTAGTCGTTTTCAGCCAATTTTTTGGATTTTTGAAAATTTCACATTTTTGTGAAAGTATCCACTAAATGAGGGAATAATATGTGTGAGGGTACCCTAGGAGAGTTCCAAATGTGTGTGGGCAGAATATATATCCCACGGGGGTAAAATTGAAAAAAGTTTAAAAAAATTTTTTTTTAGACTTAGTGATTTTTCTGGCGTTTATCAGACTTTCAGATAGGGGAAATGTCAGTGAGCGTTCCGATTTCAGTTCCAGAGTGATTCGCCCAATGACTCCTTGTAATTTAGTTGTTTTCAGCCAATTTTCTGGATTTTTGAAAATTTCACTTTTTTGTGAAAATATCCACTAAATAAGGGAATAATATGTGTGAGGGTACCCCAGGAGAGTTCCAAATGTGGGTGGGTAGAATATATATCCCACGGGGGTAAAATTGAAAAAAGTAAAAAAAAAATTTTTTTTGGACTTAGTGATTTTTCTGGCGTTTATCAGACTTTCATATAGGGGAAATGTCAGTGAGCATTCCGATTTCAGTTCCAGAGCGATTCGCCCAATGACTCCTTGTTATTTAGTCGTTTTCAGCCAATTTTCTGGATTTTTGAAAATTTCACTTTTTTGTGAAAATATCCACTAAATGAGGGAATAATATGTGTGAGGGTACCCCAGGAGAGTTCCAAATGTGTGTGGGTAGAATATGTATCCCACGGGGATAAAATTGAAAAAAGTTGAAAAAAAATTTTTTTGGACTTAGTCAATTTTCCGGCGTTTATCAGACTTTCAGATAGGGGAAATGTCAGTGAGCGTTCCTATTTCAGTTCCAGAGAGATTCTCCCAATGAGTCCTTGTTATTTAGTCGTTTTCAGCCAATTTTCTTGATTTTTGAAAATTTCACTTTTTTTTATAAATATCCACTAAATGAGGGAATAATATGTGTGAGGGTACCCCAGGAGAGTTCCAAATGTGTGTGGGTAGAATATATATCCCACGGGGGAAAAATTGAAAAAAGTTGAAAACATTTTTTTTTTGGACTTAGTTATTTTTCTGGCGTTTATCAGACTTTCAGATAGGGGAAATGTCAGTGAGCGTTACGATTTCAGTTCCAGAGTGATTCGCCCAATGAGTCCCTGATATTTAGTCGTTTTCAGCTAATTTTTTGGATTTTTGAAAATTTCACTTTTTTGTGAAAATATCCACTAAATGAGGGAATAATATGTGTGAGGGTACCCTAGGAGAGTTCCAAATGTGTGTGGGTAGAATATATATCCCACGGGGGTAAAATTGAAAAAAGTTAAAAAAAATTTTTTTTTAGACTTAGTGATTTTTCTGGCGTTTATCAGACTTTCAGATAGGGGAAATGTCAGTGAGCGTTCCGATTTCAGTTCCAGAGTGATTCGCCCAATGACTCCTTGTAATTTAGTTGTTTTCAGCCAATTTTCTGGATTTTTGAAAATTTCACTTTTTTGTGAAAATATCCACTAAATGAGGGAATAATATGTGTGAGGGTACCCCAGGAGATTTCCAAATGTGGGTGGGTAGAATATATATCCCACGGGGTAAAATTGAAGAAAGTAAAAAAAAAATTTTTTTTGGACTTAGTGATTTTTCTGGCGTTTATCAGACTTTCATATAGGGGAAATGTCAGTGAGCATTCCGATTTCAGTTCCAGAGCGATTCGCCCAATGACTCCTTGTTATTTAGTCGTTTTCAGCCAATTTTCTGGATTTTTGAAAATTTCACTTTTTTGTGAAAATATCCACTAAATGAGGGAATAATATATGTGAGGGTACCCCAGGAGAGTTCCAAATGTGTGTCGGTAGAATATATATCCGACGGGGGTAAAATTGAAAAAAGTTTAAAAAAATTTTTTTCTGGACTTAGTCATTTTTCCGACGTTTATCAGACTTTCAGATAGGGGAAATGTCAGTGAGCATTCCGATTTCAGTTCCAGAGTGGTTCGCCCAATGACTCCTTGTTATTTAGTCGTTTTCAGCCAATTTTCTGGATTTTTGAAAATTTCACTTTTTTGTGAAAATATCCACTAAATGAGGGAATAATATGTGTGAGGGTACCCCAGGAGAGTTCCAAATGTGTGTGGGTAGAATATATATCCCACGGGGATAAAATTGAAAAAAGTTGAAAAAAAATTTTTTTGGACTTAGTCAATTTTCCGGCGTTTATCAGACTTTCAGATAGGGGAAATGTCAGTGAGCGTTCCGATTTCAGTTCCAGAGAGATTCTCCCAATGAGTCCTTGTTATTTATTCGTTTTCAGCCAATTTTCTGGATTTTTGAAAATTTAGCTTTTTTGTGAAAATATCCACTAAATGAGGGAATAATATGTGTGAGGGTACCCCAGGAGAGTTCCAAATGTGTGTGGGTAGAATATATATCCCACAGGGGAAAAATTGAAAAAAGGTGAAAACATTTTTTTTTTGGACTTAGTCATTTTTCTGGCGTTTATCAGACTTTCAGATAGGGCAAATGTCAGTGAGCATTCCGATTTCAGTTCCAGAGCGATTCGCCCAATGAGTCCTTGATATTTAGTCGTTTTCAGCCAATTTTTTGGATTTTTGAAAATTTCACTTTTTTTTCAAAACATCCACTAAATGAGGGAATAATATGTGTGAGGGTACCCCAGGAGAGTTCCAAATGTGTGTGGGTAGAATATATATCCCACGGGGGAAAAATTGAAAAAAGTTGAAAACATTTTTTTTTTGGACTTAGTCATTTTTCTGGCGTTTATCAGACTTTCAGATAGGGGAAATGTCAGTGAGCGTTCCGATTTCAGTTCCAGAGTGATTCGCCCAATGTCTCCTTGTAATGTAGTTGTTTTCAGCCAATTTTCTGGATTTTTGAAAATTTCACTTTTTTGTGAAAATATCCACTAAATGAGGGAATAATATGTGTGAGGGTACCCGAGGAGAGTTCCAAATGTGGGTGGGTAGAATATATATCCCACGGGGGTAAAATTGAAAAAAGTAAAAAAAAAATTTTTTTTGGACTTAGTGATTTTTCTGGCGTTTATCGGACTTTCATATAGGGGAAATGTCAGTGAGCATTCCGATTTCAGTTCCAGAGCGATTCGCCCAATGACTCCTTGTTATTTAGTCGTTTTCAGCCAATTTTCGGGATTTTTTAAAATTTCACTTTTTTGTGAAAATATCCACTAAATGAGGGAATAATACGTGTGAGGGTACCCCAGGAGAGTTCCAAATGTGGGTGGGTAGAATATATATCCCACAGGGGAAAAATTGAAAAAAGTTGAAAACATTTTTTTTTTGGACTTAGTCATTTTTCTGGCGTTTATCAGACTTTCAGATAGGGCAAATGTCAGTGAGCGTTCCGATTTCAGTTCCAGAGCGATTCGCCCAATGAGTCCTTGATATTTAGTCGTTTTCAGCCAATTTTTTGGATTTTTGAAAATTTCACTTTTTTTTCAAAATATCCACTAAATGAGGGAATAATATGTGTGAGGGTACCCCAGGAGAGTTCCAAATGTGTGTGGGTAGAATATATATCCCACGGGGTAAAATTGAAAAAAGTAAAAAAAAAATTTTTTTTAGACTTACTGATTTTTCCGACATTTATCAGACTTTCAGATAGGCTAAATGTCAGTGAGCATTCCGATTTCAGTTCCATAGCGATTCGCCCAATGAGTCCTTGACATTTAGTCGTTTTCAGCCAATTTTCTGGATTTTTTAAAATTTCACTTTTTTGTGAAAATATTCACTAAATGAGGGAATAATATGTGTGAGGGTACCCCAGGAGAGTTCCAAATGTGTGTGGGTAGAATATATATCCCATTGGTGTAAAATTGAAAAAAGTTGCAAAAAATTTTTTTTTGGACTTAGTCATTTTTCTGGTGTTTATCAGACTTTCAGATAGGGCAAATCTCAGTGAGAGTTCCGATTTCAGTTCCAGAGCGATTCGCCCAATGAGTCCTTGATATTTAGTCGTTTTCCGCCAATTTTTTGGATTTTTGAAAATGTCACTTTTTTGTTAAAATATTCACTAAATGAGGGAATAATATGTGTGAGGGTACCCCAGGAGAGTTCCAAATGTGTTTGGGTAGAATATATATCCCACGGGGATAAAATTGAAAAAAGTTGAAAAAAAATTTTTTTGGGACTTAGTCAATTTTCCGGCGTTTACCAGACTTTCAGATAGGGGAAATGTCAGTGAGCGTTCCGATTTCAGTTCCAGAGAGATTCTCCCAATGAGTCCTTGTTATTTAGTCGTTTTCAGCCAATTTTCTGGATTTTTGAAAATTTCACTTTTTTGTGAAAATATCCACTAAATGAGGGAATAATATGTGTGAAGGTACCCCAGGAGAGTTCCAAATGTGTGTGGGTAGAATATATATCCCACGGGGGAAAAATTGAAAAAAGTTGAAAACATTTTTTTTTTGGACTTAGTGATTTTTCTGGCGTTTATCAGACTTCCATATAGGGGAAATGTCAGTGAGCGTTCCGATTTCAGTTCCATAGCGATTCGCCCAATGAGTCCTTGATATTTAGTCGTTTTCAGCCAATTTTCTGGATTTTTTAAAATTTCACTTTTTTGTGAAAATATCCACTAAATTAGGGAATAATACGTGTGAGGGTACCCCAGGAGAGTTCCAAATGTGTGTGGGTAGAATATATATCCCACGGGGGTAAAATTGAAAAAAGTAAAAAAAAAATTTTTTTTGGACTTAGTGATTTTTCTGGCGTTTATCAGACTTTCATATAGGGGAAATGTCAGTGAGCATTCCGATTTCAGTTCCAGAGCGATTCACCCAATGAGTCCGTGATATTTAGTCGCTTTCAGCCAATTTTTTGGATTTTTGAAAATTTCACTTTTTTGTCAAAATATCCACTAAATGAGGGAATAATATGTGTGAGGATATCCCAGGAGAGTTCCAAATGTGTGTGGGTAGAATATATATCCCACGGGGGTAAAATTGAAAAAAGTTGAAAAAAATTTTTTTTTGGACTTAGTCATTTTTCTGGCGTTTATCAGACTTTCAGATAGGGGAAATGTCAGTGAGCATTCCGATTTCAGTTCCAGACTGATTCACCCAATGGGTCCTTGATATTTAGTCGTTTTCAGCCAATTTTTTGGATTTTTGAAAATTTCACTTTTTTGTGAAAATATCCACTAAATTAGGGAATAATATGTGTGAGGGTACCCCAGGAGAGTTCCCAATGTGTGTGGGTAGAATATATATCCCACGGGGGTAAAATTGAAAAAAGTTGAAAAAAATTTTTTTTTGGACTTAGTCATTTTTCTGGCAATTATCAGACTTTCAGATAGGGCAAATGTCAGTGAGGGTTCCGATTTCAGTTCCAGAGTGATTCTCCCAATGAGTCCTTGATATTTAGTCGTTTTCAGCCAATTTTCTGGATTTTTGAAAATTTCACTTTTTTGTGAAAATATTCACTTAATGAGGGTACCCCAGGAGAGTTCCAAATGTGTGTGGGTAGAATATATATCCCACGGGGGTAAAATTGAAAAAAGTTGAAAAAAATTTTTTTTGGACTTAGTCATTTTTCTGGCGTTTATCAGACTTTCAGATAGGGCAAATGTCAGTGAACGTTCCGATTTCAGTTCCAGAGCGATTCTCCCAATGAGTCCTTGATATTTAGTAGTTTTCAGCCAATTTTTTGGATTTTTTAAAATTTCACTTTTTTGTGAAAATATCCACTAAATGAGGGAATAATATGTGTGAGGGTACCCCAGGAGAGTTCCAAATGTGTGTGGGTAGAATATATAACCCACGGGGGTAAAATTGAAAAAAGTTGAAAAAAATTTTTTTTGGGACTTTGTCATTTTTCCGGCGTTTATCAGACTTTCAGATAGGGGAAATGTCAGTGAGCGTTCCGATTTCAGTTCCAGAGTGATTCACCCAATGAGTTTTGATATTTAGTCGTTTTCAGCCAATTTTTTGGATTTTTGAAAATTTCACTTTTTTGTGAAAATATCCACTAAATGAGGGAATAATATGTGTGAGGGTACCCCAGGAAAGTTCCAAATGTGTGTGGGAAGAATATATATCCCACGGGGGTAAAATTGAAAAAAGTTGAAAATATTTTTTTTTTGGACTTAGTGATTTTTCTGGCGTTCATCAGACTTTCAGATAGGGGAAATGTCAGTGAGCGTTCAGATTTCAGTTCCAGAGCAATTCGCCCAATGACTCCTTGTTATTTAGTCGTTTTCAGCCAATTTTCTGGATTTTTGAAAATTTCACTTTTTTGTGAAAATATCCACTAAATGAGGGAATGATATGTGTGAGGCTACCCCAGGAGAGTTCCAAATGTGTGTGGGTAGAATATATATCCCACGGAGGTAAAATTGAAAAAAGTTGAAAAAAATTTTTTTTTGTACTTAGTCATTTTTCTGGCGTTTATCAGACTTTCAGATAGGGGAAATGTCAGTGAGCATTCTGATTTCAGTTCCAGAGTGATTCGCCCAATGAGTCCTTGATATTTAGTCGTTTTCAGCCAATTTTCTGGATTTTTGAAAATTTCACTTTTTTGTGAAAATATCCACTAAATGAGGGAATAATATGAGTGAGGGTACCCCAGGAAAGTTCCAAATGTGTGTGGGTAGAATATATATCCCACGGGGGAAAAATTGAAAAAAGTTGAAAAAATTTTTTTTTTGGACTTAGTCATTTTCCAGCGTTTTTCAGACTTTCAGATAAGGGAAATGTCAGTGCGCGTTCCGATTTCAGTTTCAGAGCGATTCGCCCAATGAGTCATTGTTATTTATTCATTTTCAGCCAATTTTCTGGATTTTTGAAAATTTCACTTTTTTGTGAAAATATCCACTAAATGAGGGAATAATATGTGTGAGGGTACCCCAGGAGAGTTCCAAATGTGTGTGGGTAGAATATATATCCCACGGGGGAAAAATTGAAAAAAGTTGAAAACATTTTTTTTTTGGACTTAGTCATTTTTCTGGCGTTTATCAGACTTTCAGATAGGTGAAATGTCAGTGAGCGTTCCGATTTCAGTTCCAGAGAGATTCGCCCAATGAGTCCTTGATTTTTAGTCGTTTTCAGCTAATTTTTTGGATTTTTGAAAATTTCACTTTTTTGTGAAAATATCCACTAAATGAGGGAATAATATGTGTGAGGGTACCCTAGGAGATTTCCAAATGTGTGTGGGTAGAATATATATCCCACGGGGGTAAAATTGAAAAAAGTTAAAAAAATTTTTTTTTTAGACTTAGTGATTTTTCTGGCGTTTATCAGACTTTCAGATAGGGGAAATGTCAGTGAGCGTTCCGATTTCAGTTCCAGAGTGATTCGCCCAATGACTCCTTGTACTTTAGTTGTTTTCAGCCAATTTTCTGGATTTTTGAAAATTTCACTTTTTTGTGAAAATATCCACTAAATGAGGGAATAATATGTGTGAGGGTACCCCAGGAGAGTTCCAAATGTGTGTGGGTAGAATATATATCCCACGGGGATAAAATTGAAAAAAGTTGAAAAAAATATTTTTTGGACTTAGTCAATTTTCCGGCATTTATCAGACTTTCAGATAGGGGAAATGTCAGTGAGCGTTCCGATTTCAGTTCCAGAGAGATTCTCCCAATGAGTCCTTGTTATTTAGTCGTTTTCAGCCAATATTCTGGATTTTTGAAAATTTCACTTTTTTGTGAAAATATCCACTAAATGAGGGAATAATATGTGTGAGGGTACCCCAGGAGAGTTCCAAATGTGTGTGGGTAGAATATATATCCGACGGGGGTAAAATTGAAAAAAGTTGAAAATTTTTTTTTTCTGGACTTAGTCATTTTTCCGACGTTTATCAGACTTTCAGATAGGGGAAATGTCAGTGAGCATTCCGATTTCAGTTCCAGAGCGATTCGCCCAATGAGTCCTTGATATTTAGTCGTTTTCCGCCAATTTTTCTGGATTTTTGAAAATTTCACTTTTTTGTGAAAATATCCACTAAATGAGGGAATAATATGTGTGAGGGTACCCCAGGCGAGTTCCAAATGTGTGTGGGAAGAATATATATCCCACGGGGGTAAAATTGAAAAAAGTTTAAAACAATTTTTTTTTGGACTTAGTGATTTTTCTGGCGTTTATCAGACTTTCAGATAGGGGAAATGTCAGTGAGGGTTCCGATTTCGGTTCCAGAGTGATTCGCCCAATGACTCCTTGTTAGTTAGTCGTTTTCAGCCAATTTTCTGGATTTTTTAAAATTTCACTTTTTTGTGAAAATATCCACTAAATGAGGGAATAATATGTGTGAGGGTACCCCAGGAGAGTTCCAAATGTGTGTGGGTAGAATATATATCCCACGGGGGTAAAATTGAAAAAAGTTGAAAAAAATTTTTTTTGGACTTAGTGATTTTTCTGGCGTTTCTCAGACTTCCATATAGGGGAAATGTCAGTGAGCGTTCCGATTTCAGTTCCATAGCGATTCGCCCAATGAGTCCTTGATATTTAGTCGTTTTCAGCCAATTTTCTGGATTTTTTAAAATTTCACTTTTTTGTGAAAATATCCACTAAATTAGGGAATAATACGTGTGAGGGTACCCCAGGAGAGTTCCAAATGTGTGTGGGTAGAATATATATCCCACGGGGGTAAAATTGAAAAAAGTAAAAAAAAAATTTTTTTTGGACTTAGTGATTTTTCTGGCGTTTATCAGACTTTCATATAGGGGAAATGTCAGTGAGCATTCCGATTTCAGTTCCAGAGCGATTCACCCAATGAGTCCGTGATATTTAGTCGCTTTCAGCCAATTTTTTGGATTTTTGAAAATTTCACTTTTTTGTCAAAATATCCACTAAATGAGGGAATAATATGTGTGAGGATATCCCAGGAGAGTTCCAAATGTGTGTGGGTAGAATATATATCCCACGGGGGTAAAATTGAAAAAAGTTGAAAAAAATTTTTTTTGGGACTTAGTCATTTTTCTGGCGTTTATCAGACTTTCAGATAGGGGAAATGTCAGTGAGCATTCCGATTTCAGTTCCAGACTGATTCACCCAATGGGTCCTTGATATTTAGTCGTTTTCAGCCAATTTTTTGGATTTTTGAAAATTTCACTTTTTTGTGAAAATATCCACTAAATGAGGGAATAATATGTGTGAGGGTACCCCAGGAGAGTTCCCAATGTGTGTGGGTAGAATATATATCCCACGGGGGTAAAATTGAAAAAAGTTGAAAAAAATTTTTTTTTGGACTTAGTCATTTTTCTGGCGTTTATCAGACTTTCAGATAGGGCAAATGTCAGTGAGGGTTCCGATTTCAGTTCCAGAGCGATTCTCCCAATGAGTCCTTGATATTTAGTAGTTTTCAGCCAATTTTTTGGATTTTTTAAAATTTCACTTTTTTGTGAAAATATCCACTAAATGAGGGAATAATATGTGTGAGGGTACCCCAGGAGAGTTCCAAATGTGTGTGGGTAGAATATATAACCCACGGGGGTAAAATTGAAAAAAGTTGAAAAAATTTTTTTTTTGGACTTTGTCATTTTTCCGGCGTTTATCAGACTTTCAGATAGGGGAAATGTCAGTGAGCGTTCCGATTTCAGTTCCAGACTGCTTCTCCCAATGAGTCCTTGTTATTTAGTCGTTTCCAGCCAATTTTCTGGATTTTTTAAAATTTCACTTTTTTGTGAAAATATCCACTAAATGAGGGAATAATATGTGTGAGGGTACCCCAGGAGCGTTCCAAATGTGTGTGGGTAGAACATATATCCCACGGGGGTAAAATTGAAAAAAGTAAAAAAAAAATTTTTTTGGACTTAGTGAATTTTCCGACGTTTATCAGACTTTCAGATAGGGGAAATGTCAGTGAGCATTCCGATTTCAGTTCCAGTGCGATTGGCCTAATGAGTCCTTGATATTTAGTCGTTTTCAGCCAATTTTCTGGATTTTTGAAAATTTCACTTTTTTGTGAAAATATCCACTAAATGAGGGAATAAAATGTGTGAGGGTACCCCAGGAAAGTTCCAAATGTGTGTGGGAAGAATATATATCCCACGGGGGTAAAATTGAAAAAAGTTGAAAATATTTTTTTTTTGGACTTAGTGATTTTTCTGGCGTTCATCAGACTTTCAGATAGGGGAAATGTCAGTGAGCGTTCAGATTTCAGTTCCAGAGCAATTCGCCCAATGACTCCTTGTTATTTAGTCGTTTTCAGCCAATTTTCTGGATTTTTGAAAATTTCACTTTTTTGTGAAAATATCCACTAAATGAGGGAATGATATGTGTGAGGCTACCCCAGGAGAGTTCCAAATGTGTGTGGGTAGAATATATATCCCACGGAGGTAAAATTGAAAAAAGTTGAAAAAAATTTTTTTTTGTACTTAGTCATTTTTCTGGCGTTTATCAGACTTTCAGATAGGGGAAATGTCAGTGAGCATTCTGATTTCAGTTCCAGAGTGATTCGCCCAATGAGTCCTTGATATTTAGTCGTTTTCAGCCAATTTTCTGGATTTTTGAAAATTTCACTTTTTTGTGAAAATATCCACTAAATGAGGGAATAATATGAGTGAGGGTACCCCAGGAAAGTTCCAAATGTGTGTGGGTAGAATATATATCCCACGGGGGAAAAATTGAAAAAAGTTGAAAAAATTTTTTTTTTGGACTTAGTCATTTTCCAGCGTTTTTCAGACTTTCAGATAAGGGAAATGTCAGTGCGCGTTCCGATTTCAGTTTCAGAGCGATTCGCCCAATGAGTCATTGTTATTTATTCATTTTCAGCCAATTTTCTGGATTTTTGAAAATTTCACTTTTTTGTGAAAATATTCACTAAATGAGGGAATAATATGTGTGAGGGTACCCCAGGAGAGTTCCAAATGTGTGTGGGTAGAATATATATCCCACGGGGGTAAAATTGAAAAAAGTTGAAAACATTTTTTTTTGGACTTAGTCATTTTTCCAGCGTTTATCAGACTTTCAGATAGGGGAAATGTCAGTGAGCATTCCGATTTCAGTTCCAGAGCGATTCGCCCAATGAGTCCTTGATATTTAGTCGTTTTCAGCCAATTTTCTGGATTTTTGAAAATTTCACTTTTTTGTGAAAATATCCACTAAATGAGGGAATAATATGAGTGAGGGTACCCCAGGAGAGTTCCAAATGTGTGTGGGTAGAATATATATCCCACGGGTGAAAAATTGAAAAAAGTTGAAAAAATTTTTTTTTTGGACTTAGTCATTTTCCAGTGTTTTTCAGACTTTCAGATAAGGGAAATGTCAGTGCGCGTTCCGATTTCAGTTCCAGAGCGATTTGCCCAAAGAGTCATTGTTATTTAGTCATTTTCAGCCAATTTTCTGGATTTTTGAACATTTCACTTTTTTGTGAAAATATCCACTAAATGAGGGAATAATATGTGTGAGGGTACCCCAGGAGAGTTGCAAATGTGCGTGGGAAGAATATATATCCCACGGGGGTAAAATTGAAAAAAGTTGAAAAATTTTTTTTTTTGGACTTAGTCATTTTTCCAGCGTTTATCAGACTTTCAGATAGGGGAAATGTCAGTGAGCATTCCGATTTCAGTTCCAGAGTGATTCGCCCAATGAGTCCTTAATATTTAGTCGTTTTCAGCCAATTTTCTGGATTTTTGAAAATTTCACTTTTTTGTGAAAATATCCACTAAATGAGGGAATAATATGAGTGAGGGTACCCCAGGAGAGTTCCAAATATGTGTGGGTAGAATATATATCACACGGGGGAAAAATTGAAAAAAGTTGAAAAAATTTTTTTTTTGGACTTAGTCATTTTCCAGCTTTTTTCAGACTTTCAGACAAGGGAAATGTCAGTGCGCGTTCCGATTTCAGTTCCAGAGCGATTCGCCCAATGAGTCCTTGATATTTAGTCGTTTTCATCCAATTTTCTGGATTTTTGAAAATTTCACTTTTTTGTGAAAATATCCACTAAATGAGGGAATAATATGAGTGAGGGTACCCCAGGAGAGTTCCAAATGTGTGTGGGTAGAATATATATCCCACGGGGGAAAAATTGAAAAAAGTTGAAAAAATTTTTTTTTTGGACTTAGTCATTTTCCAGCGTTTTTCAGACTTTCAGATAAGGGAAATGTCAGTGCGCGTTCCGATTTCAGTTCCAGAGCGATTCGCCCATTGAGTCATTGTTATTTAGTCATTTTCAGCCAATTTTCTGGATTTTTGAAAATTTCACTTTTTTGTGAAAATATCCACTAAATGAGGGAATAATATGTGTGAGGGTACCCCAGGAGAGTTGCAAATGTGCGTGGGAAGAATATATATCCCACGGGGGTTAAAATTGAAAAAAGTTGAAAAATATTTTTTTTTGGACTTAGTCATTTTTCTGGCATTTATCAGACTTTCAGATAGGGGAAATGTCAGTGAGCATTCCGATTTCAGTTTCAGAGCGATTCGCCCAATGAGTCCTTGATATTTAGTCGTTTTCAGCCAATTTTCTGGATTTTTGAAAATTTCACTTTTTTGTGAAAATATCTACTAAATGAGGGAATAATATGTGTGAGGGTGCCCCAGGAGAGTTCCAAATGTGTGTGGGTAGAATATATATCCCACGGGGGTAAAATTGAAAAAAGTTGAAAAAAATTTTTTTTTGGACTTAGTCATTTTTCTGCCGTTTATCAGACTTTCAGATAGGGGAAATGGCAGTGAGCAATCCGATTTCAGTTCCAGAGTGATTCACCCAATGAGTCCTTGATATTTAGTCGTTTTCAGCCAATTTTTGGGATTTTTGAAAATTTCACTTTTTTGTGAAAATATCCACTAAATGAGGGAATAATATGTGTGAGGGTACCCCAGGAGAGTTCCAAATGTGTGTGGGTAGAATATATATCCCACGGGGGTAAAATTGAAAAAAATTGAAAAAAAATTTTTTTTGGACTTAGTCATTTTTCTGCCATTTATCAGACTTTCAGATAGGGGAAATATCAGTGAGCATTCCGATTTCAGTTCCAGAGTGATTCACCCAATGAGTCCTTGATATTTAGTCGTTTTCAGACAATTTTTTGGATTTTTGAAAATTTCACTTTTTTGTGAAAATATCCACTAAATGAGGGAATAATATGTGTGAGGGTACCCCAGGAGAGTTCCAAATGTGTGTGGGTAGAATATATATCCCACGGGGGTTAAATTGAAAAAAATTGAAAAAAAATTTTTTTTGGACTTAGTCATTTTTCCGGCGTTTATCAGACTTTCAGATAGGGGAAATGTCAGTGAGCATTCCGATTTCAGTTTCAGAGTGATTCTCCCAATGAGTCCTTGTTATTTAGTCGTTTTCAGCCAATTTTCTGGATTTTTGAAAATTTCACTTTTTTGTGAAAATATCTACTAAATGAGGGAATAATATGTGTGAGGGTGCCCCAGGAGAGTTCCAAATGTGTGTGGGTAGAATATATATCCCACGGGGGTAAAATTGAAAAAAGTTGAAAAAAAATTTTTTTTGGACTTAGTCATTTTTCCGGCGTTTATCAGACTTTCAGATAGGGGAAATGTCAGTGAGCGTTCCGATTTCAGTTCCAGAGTGATTCTCCCAATGAGTCCTTGTTATTTAGTCGTTTTCAGCCAATTTTCTGGATTTTTGAAAATTTCACTTTTTTGTGAAAATATCCACTAAATGAGGGAATAATATGAGTGAGGGTACCCCAGGAGAGTTCCAAATGTGTGTGGGTAGAATATATATCCCATGGGGGAAAAATTGAAAAAAGTTGAAAAAATTTTTTTTTTGGACTTAGTCATTTTCCAGCGTTTTTCAGACTTTCAGATAAGGGAAATGTCAGTGCGCGTTCCGATTTCAGTTCCAGAGCGATTCGCCCAATGAGTCCTTGTTATTTAGTCATTTTCAGCCAATTTTCTGGATTTTTGAAAATTTCACTTTTTTGTGAAAATATCCACTAAATGAGGGAATAATATGCGTGAGGGTATCCCAGGAGAGTTCCAAATGTGTGTGGGTAGAATATACATCCCACGGGGGTAAAATTGAAAAAAGTTGAAAAAAATTTTCTTTTGGACTTAGTCATTTTCCAGCGTTTTTCAGTCTTTCAGATAAGGGAAATGTCAGTGCGCGTTCTGATTTCAGTTCCAGAGCGATTCGACCAATGAGTTATTGTTATTTAGTCATTTTCAGCCAATTTTCTGGATTTTTGAAAATTTCACTTTTTTGTGAAAATATCCACTAAATGAGGGAATAATATGTGTGAGGGTACCCCAGGAGAGTTCCAAATGTGTGTGGGTAGAATATATATCCCACGGGGGTAAAATTGAAAAAAGTTGAAAAAAAATTTTTTTGGGACTTAGTCATTTTTCTGGCATTTATCAGACTTTCAGATAGGGGAAATGTCAGTGAGCATTCCGATTTCAGTTTCAGAGCGATTCGCCCAATGAGTCCTTGATATTTAGTCGTTTTCAGCCAATTTTCTGGATTTTTGAAAATTTCACTTTTTTGTGAAAATATCCACTAAATGAGGGAATAATATGTGTGAGGGTACCCCAGGAGAGTTCCAAATGTGTGTGGGTAGAATATATATCCCACGGGGGTAAAATTGAAAAAAGTTGAAAAAAAATTTTTTTTGGACTTAGTCATTTTTCCGGCGTTTATCAGACTTTCAGATAGGGGAAATGTCAGTGAGCATTCCGATTTCAGTTTCAGAGTGATTCTCCCAATGAGTCCTTGTTATTTAGTCGTTTTCAGCCAATTTTCTGGATTTTTGAAAATTTCACTTTTTTGTGAAAATATCTACTAAATGAGGGAATAATATGTGTGAGGGTGCCCCAGGAGAGTTCCAAATGTGTGTGGGTAGAATATATATCCCACGGGGGTAAAATTGAAAAAAGTTGAAAAAAATTTTTTTTTGGACTTAGTCATTTTTCTGCCGTTTATCAGACTTTCAGATAGGGGAAATGGCAGTGAGCAATCCGATTTCAGTTCCAGAGTGATTCACCCAATGAGTCCTTGATATTTAGTCGTTTTCAGCCAATTTTTGGGATTTTTGAAAATTTCACTTTTTTGTGAAAATATCCACTAAATGAGGGAATAATATGTGTGAGGGTACCCCAGGAGAGTTCCAAATGTGTGTGGGTAGAATATATATCCCACGGGGGTAAAATTGAAAAAAATTGAAAAAAAATTTTTTTTGGACTTAGTCATTTTTCCGGCGTTTATCAGACTTTCAGATAGGGGAAATGTCAGTGAGCATTCCGATTTCAGTTCCAGAGCGATTCGCCCAATGAGTCCTTAATATTTAGTCGTTTTCAGCCAATTTTCTGGATTTTTGAAAATGTCACTTTTTTGTGAAAATATTCACTAAAGGAGGGAATAATATGTGTGAGGGTACCCCAGGAGAGTTCCAAATGTGTGTGGGTAGAATATATATCCCACGGGGGTAAAATTGAAAAAAGTTGAAAAAAAATTTTTTTTGGACTTAGTCATTTTTCTGCCATTTATCAGACTTTCAGATAGGGGAAATATCAGTGAGCATTCCGATTTCAGTTCCAGAGTGATTCACCCAATGAGTCCTTGATATTTAGTCGTTTTCAGACAATTTTTTGGATTTTTGAAAATTTCACTTTTTTGTGAAAATATCCACTAAATGAGGGAATAATATGTGTGAGGGTACCCCAGGAGAGTTCCAAATGTGTGTGGGTAGAATATATATCCCACGGGGGTTAAATTGAAAAAAATTGAAAAAAAATTTTTTTTGGACTTAGTCATTTTTCCGGCGTTTATCAGACTTTCAGATAGGGGAAATGTCAGTGAGCATTCCGATTTCAGTTTCAGAGTGATTCTCCCAATGAGTCCTTGTTATTTAGTCGTTTTCAGCCAATTTTCTGGATTTTTGAAAATTTCACTTTTTTGTGAAAATATCTACTAAATGAGGGAATAATATGTGTGAGGGTGCCCCAGGAGAGTTCCAAATGTGTGTGGGTAGAATATATATCCCACGGGGGTAAAATTGAAAAAAGTTGAAAAAAAATTTTTTTTGGACTTAGTCATTTTTCTGGCGTTTATCAGACTTTCAGATAGGGGAAATGTCAGTGAGCGTTCCGATTTCAGTTCCAGAGTGATTCTCCCAATGAGTCCTTGTTATTTAGTCGTTTTCAGCCAATTTTCTGGATTTTTGAAAATTTCACTTTTTTGTGAAAATATCCACTAAATGAGGGAATAATATGCGTGAGGGTACCCCAGGAGAGTTCCAAATGTGCGTGGGTAGAATATATATCCCACGGGGGTAAAATTGAAAAAAGTTGAAAAAAATTTTTTTTGGGACTTAGTCATTTTTCTGCCGTTTATCAGACTTTCAGATAGGGGAAATATCAGTGAGCATTCCGATTTCAGTTCCAGAGTGATTCACCCAATGAGTCCTTGATATTTAGTCGTTTTCAGACAATTTTTTGGATTTTTGAAAATTTCACTTTTTTGTGAAAATATCCACTAAATGAGGGAATAATATGTGTGAGGGTGCCCCAGGAGAGTTCCAAATGTGTGTGGGTAGAATATATATCCCACGGGGGTTAAATTGAAAAAAATTGAAAAAAAATTTTTTTTGGACTTAGTCATTTTTCCGGCGTTTATCAGACTTTCAGATAGGGGAAATGTCAGTGAGCATTCCGATTTCAGTTTCAGAGTGATTCTCCCAATGAGTCCTTGTTATTTAGTCGTTTTCAGCCAATTTTCTGGATTTTTGAAAATTTCACTTTTTTGTGAAAATATCTACTAAATGAGGGAATAATATGTGTGAGGGTGCCCCAGGAGAGTTCCAAATGTGTGTGGGTAGAATATATATCCCACGGGGGTAAAATTGAAAAAAGTTGAAAAAAATTTTTTTTGGACTTAGTCATTTTTCTGCCGTTTATCAGACTTTCAGATAGGGGAAATGTCAGTGAGCGTTCCGATTTCAGTTCCAGAGTGATTCTCCCAATGACTCCTTGTTATTTAGTCGTTTTCAGCCAATTTTCTGGATTTTTGAAAATTTCACTTTTTTTGTGAAAATATCCACTAAATGAGGGAATAATATGTGTGAGGGTACCACAGGAGAGTTCCAAATGTGTGTGGGTAGAATATATATCCCACGGGGGTAAAATTGAAAAAAGTTGAAAAAAAATTTTTTTTGGACTTAGTCATTTTTCCGGCGTTTATCAGACTTTCAGATAGGGGAAATGTCAGTGAGCAATCCGATTTCAGTTCCAGAGTGATTCACCCAATGAGTCCTTGATATTTAGTCGTTTTCAGCCAATTCTTGGGATTTTTGAAAATTTCACTTTTTTGTGAAAATATCCACTAAATGAGGGAATAATATGTGTGAGGGTACCCCAGGAGAGTTCCAAATGTGTGTGGGTAGAATATATATCCCACGGGGGTAAAATTGAAAAAAGTTGGAAAAAAATTTTTTTTGGACTTAGTCATTTTTCCGGCGTTTATCAGACTTTCAGATAGGGGAAATGTCAGTGAGCATTCCGATTTCAGTTTCAGAGTGATTCTCCCAATGAGTCCTTGTTATTTAGTCATTTTCAGCCAATTTTCTGGATTTTTGAAAATTTCACTTTTTTGTGAAAATATCTACTAAATGAGGGAATAATATGTGTGAGGTTGCCCCAGGAGAGTTCCAAATGTGTGTGGGTAGAATATATATCCCACGGGGGTAAAATTGAAAAAAGTTGAAAAAAATTTTTTTTGGACTTAGTCATTTTTCTGCCGTTTATCAGACTTTCAGATAGGGGAAATGTCAGTGAGCGTTCCGATTTCAGTTCCAGAGTGATTCTCCCAATGACTCCTTGTTATTTAGTCGTTTTCAGCCAATTTTCTGGATTTTTGAAAATTTCACTTTTTTTGTGAAAATATCCACTAAATGAGGGAATAATATGTGTGAGGGTACCACAGGAGAGTTCCAAATGTGTGTGGGTAGAATATATATCCCACGGGGGTAAAATTGAAAAAAGTTGAAAAAAATTTTTTTTGGGACTTAGTCATTTTTCTGCCGTTTATCAGACTTTCAGATAGGGGAAATGTCAGTGAGCAATCCGATTTCAGTTCCAGAGTGATTCACCCAATGAGTCCTTGATATTTAGTCGTTTTCAGCCAATTTTTGGGATTTTTGAAAATTTCACTTTTTTGTGAAAATATCCACTAAATGAGGGAATAATATGTGTGAGGGTACCCCAGGAGAGTTCCAAATGTGTGTGGGTAGAATATATATCCCACGGGGGTAAAATTGAAAAAAGTTGGAAAAAAATTTTTTTTGGACTTAGTCATTTTTCCGGCGTTTATCAGACTTTCAGATAGGGGAAATGTCAGTGAGCATTCCGATTTCAGTTTCAGAGTGATTCTCCCAATGAGTCCTTGTTATTTAGTCGTTTTCAGCCAATTTTCTGGATTTTTGAAAATTTCACTTTTTTGTGAAAATATCTACTAAATGAGGGAATAATATGTGTGAGGGTGCCCCAGGAGAGTTCCAAATGTGTTTGGGTAGAATATATATCCCACGGGGGTAAAATTGAAAAAAGTTGAAAAAAATTTTTTTTGGACTTAGTCATTTTTCTGCCGTTTATCAGACTTTCAGATAGGGGAAATGTCAGTGAGCGTTCCGATTTCAGTTCCAGAGTGATTCTCCCAATGACTCCTTTTTATTTAGTCGTTTTCAGCCAATTTTCTGGATTTTTGAAAATTTCACTTTTTTTGTGAAAATATCCACTAAATGAGGGAATAATATGTGTGAGGGTACCACAGGAGAGTTCCAAATGTGTGTGGGTAGAATATATATCCCACGGGGGTAAAATTGAAAAAAGTTGAAAAAATTTTTTTTTTGGACTTAGTCATTTTTCCAGCGTTTATCAGACTTTCAGATAGGGGAAATGTCAGTGAGCATTCCGATTTCAGTTCCAGAGCGATTCGCCCAATGAGTCCTTAATATTTAGTCGTTTTCAGCCAATTTTCTGGATTTTTGAAAATGTCACTTTTTTGTGAAAATATTCACTAAAGGAGGGAATAATATGTGTGAGGGTACCCCAGGAGAGTTCCAAATGTGTGTGGGTAGAATATATATCCCACGGGGGTAAAATTGAAAAAAGTTAAAAAAAAATTTTTTTTGGACTTAGTGATTTTTCTGGCGTTTATCAGACTTTCAGATAGGGGAAATGTCAGTGAGCATTCCGATTTCAGTTCCAGAGCGAATCGCCCAATGAGTACTTGATAATTAGTCGTTTTCAGCCAATTTTCTGGATTTTTTAAAATTTCACTTTTTTGTGAAAATATCCACTAAATGAGGGAATAATATGTGTGAGGGTACCCCAGGAGAGTTCCAAATGTGTGTGGGTAGAATATATATCCCACGGGGGTAAAATTGAAAAAAGTTAAAAAAAATTTTTTTTTTTGTACTTAGTCATTTTTCCAGCGTTTATCAGACTTTCAGTTAGGGGAAGTGTCAGTGAGCGTTCCGATTTCAGTTCCAGAGCGATTCGCCCAATGAGTCCTTGATATTTAGTAGTTTTCAGCCAATTTTCTGGATTTTTGAAAATTTCACTTTTTTTGTGAAAATATCCACTAAATGAGGGAATAATATGTGTGAGGGTACCCCAGGAGAGTTCCAAATGTGTGTGGGTAGAATACATATCAAACGGGGGTAAAATTGAAAAAAGTTTTAAAAAAATTTTTTTGGGACTTAGTCATTTTTCTGGCGTTTATCAGACTTTCAGATAGGGGAAATGTCAGTGAGCAATCCGATTTCAGTTCCAGAGTGATTCACCCAATGAGTCCTTGATATTTAGTCGTTTTCAGCCAATTTTTTGGATTTTTGAAAATTTCACTTTTTTGTGAAAATATCCACTAAATGAGGGAATAATATGTGTGAGGGTACCCCAGGTGTTATGTTCTGCTACCAAAGCTAAGGAAAGAGAGGAGATCTGTCCCTACTATAAGACTCAGCTGAATCCCTACGATGTAACAGGGAACCTGATCCTGCGATCAGACCTGCTAAAGTCCTAATCTAGTCTGTACGGAGACCTATAGATGTGGGGAGGGAATCCCTACAAGTACTAAGGACTGGGAGGAATATGGGACACCTCCTAACAGAAATAGTAGCAGACAGACGAACAAACAAAATAGATAGAACATAGAGGTCCGAAGACCAAGCAAACTAACTGAGTTAGATACAGAGCACAGGCTAGCTTGAAAGTAGACATACAATGAAGTCCAGCAAAGCCAGAAGGGCGGAGCAGGAATAAATAGGCCAACAAGGTCATGTGACCAGCAAAGGAAAAAAAACCTAACAGCAAGGTTCTAACAGTACCCCCCCTTCTAAGAGGATCCTCCGGATCCCCTAGGACCAGGCTTATCAGGAAATCTCCTGTGAAACGCTCTGATAAGTCTGGACGCGGAAACATCATCTGACCTCACCCAAGAGTTATCCTCGGGTCCGAAACCTTTCCAGGCCACAAGATACTGCAAACTACCTCTATCCCGTCTAGAGTCAAGGATGCGAGAAATTTCATATTCCCCGTCCTCCACCACCGGAGGAACAGAGGCAGAGGCGTCACCATCCGACACGACAGCTTTTTTTAACAGAGAGACATAAAAGACCGGATTAATTCTCCAAGAGGTAGGAACCTCCAACCTAACAGCAGATTGGTTGACAACCTGAAGCACCTTAAAGGGCCCTACAAATTTGGGACCCAATTTCTTAGAAGGAATCCTCAACCGCAGATTCCTAGAGGACAACCAAACCATGTCACCAACAGCGAACAAAACCTCCTGTCGTTTCCTATCAAAGTAGTCTTTAGATTTTCTGTTGGCCTCCTGAAGATTACCACGCACATCCGTCCAAATTCTTTCCAAATCACCGGAAAAATTCTCCTCCTCAGGCACGGCAGATCCCAACTTGGAGAACGACCCAAACGACGGATGTCTCCCAGAACAACAAAAAAAAGGCGAACAACCAGCAGAAGAAGATGTATGATTGTTCAGAGCAAATTCGGCAAGTGGCAGAAACTCAGACCACCCCTCCTGATTGTCTGCCACAAAACAACGCAAGAACTGCTCAACATCCTGGTTTTTCCTTTCTGTCTGGCCATTAGATTCAGGATGGTATCCGGACGAAAACGACAAATGAATTCCCAACCTGTCACAAAAGGCACGCCAAAAACGAGCAACGAACTGAGGACCCCTATCAGAAACAATGTCAGTAGGAACGCCATGAAGTCTGACAATTTCCTTGACAAAGGCCTTAGCGAGAGTTTTAGCGCAGGGCAGTTTGACGAAGGGAACCAAGTGACACATCTTGCTAAAATGGTCCACGACCACCCAGATGACAGTAAAACCCTCAGAGGGGGGAAGGTCAGTTATAAAGTCCATAGCCAAATGTGTCCAAGGAGCACTGGGGACCTCCAAAGGACAAAGCAACCCCGCAGCAGGAGTATGTGAGGACTTGGATCTAGCACATATTGTACATTGGCGCACCCACTTAATGACTTCCTTCTGCCATCCAGGCCACCAAAAACTGCGACCCACCAGTCTCTTGGTCTCAGAGATTCCGGGATGACCTGCCAACCGAGATTCGTGACACTCAACAAACAAATCTCTCCTAAAGGTCCCAGGCACAAACAACCTCCCATGAGGAGTGTTAGATGGGGCATTCTCCTGAGCTTTAAGAATCTCATCTTCCAAAACGGAGTCTAAAGCAGCTATCACAACACCTTCTTGTAAAATGTTTTCCTCTTTCTCAGCACCGACTATGGGAGAAAAACTGCGAGACAAGGCATCCGCCTTAACATTCTTAGTACCAGGGATGTAAGTAACGGAGAAATTAAACTGCGAGAAAAACAGTGCCCACCTAGCCTGACGGGCATTCAGGCGCTTGGCAGCATCAAGATATATCAGATTTTTATGATCCGTAAGAACCTGAACGGGAAATTCCGCACCTTCCAAGAAGTGGCGCCAGTGTTCAAATGCGAGTTTAATAGCCAATAATTCCCGATTACCAATATCGTAATTCAATTCAGTCTCCGAAAATTTTTTGGAAAAAAAGGCACAGGGATGTAATCCATCCCCGTTATCCTGAGACAATACTGCGTCAACCCCCACAGAGGAAGCATCAACCTCAACCAAAAATGGCCTAGTAACATCAGGCTGCATAAGGATGGGAGCAGAGGTGAACCTCTCCTTGAGATACACAAAAGCTTCAATGGCCTCAGAAGACCACTGAACCGCATCAGCACCTTTCCTGGTGAGATCAGTCAGAGGTTTGACAATACTAGAAAAATTTTTTATGAATTTTCTATAGTAATTGGCGAAACCCAAAAACCTCTGTATCGATTTCAAACCAATAGGCCTAGGCCATTCCTGCACAGCCTGAACCTTAACCGGATCCATCTCAAAACCTTTGCTGGAGATAATGTAGCCCAAAAAACTAATTCTCTGTACAGCGAACTCACATTTCTCCAGCTTAGCAAAAAGCGAATTGTCCATTAATAACTGTAATACCTCACGCACGCTCCGCCAATGAGACTCCAGATCTGGCGAATAAATCAAAATGTCATCCAAATACACAACCACATTTTTACCAATCAAAGGTCTAAGGATGTCATTAATCAGATTCTGAAAAAATGCAGGAGCATTAGTAAGACCAAAAGGCATAACCAGATTCTCAAAATGACCCACAGGAGTGTTAAAAGCAGTCTTCCATTCATCACCCTCCTTCATGCGCAACAGATTGTATGCCCCCTTAAGGTCAATTTTAGAGAACCACTTGGCCCCCAATAACTGGTTAAACAGATCAGGAATCAATGGCAGTGGGTAAGGATTGCGTACCGTAATTTTGTTAATCTCACGGAAATCCAGACAAGGACGTTAACCGCCGTCCTTTTTCTTTACAAAAAAAAATCCAACCGCCACAGGAGACTTAGAGGGCCTAATGTGACCGGTGGCCAAACTTGTCTGTATGTATTCCTCCAAAGCCTTCCTCTCAGGAATAGTAAGGTTAAATAAACGACTTTTAGGAAGAGTCGCTCCAGGGACAAATTCAATAGAACAATCATAGTCTCTATGGGGAGGCAAAACCTGCGATTCCTTCTCAGAAAAAACTCTCCAAAAATCCTGAATAGGAACAGGCAATTCTCCCCTATCCAAAGCTGCAATACGCCCGTTACAACACTTGTCATAACATTTATGGCTCCAGGACTTAATTTCACTGGTAGACCAATCCAGTACAGGATTGTGAAATTTTAACCAGGGCAAACCCAATATTACTGGAGAAGGCAAGTTATTCAACACTACCAAATCCAATTTCTCATGGTGAACACCATTAATAGTGAGAGGAAATTCACTGACCTTGAGAGTAATATTCTTCAAAGGGGAGCCATCCACAGAAACCACAGCAATGGGGGATGATAAAGGTTCAGGTTTTAAATTGAGTTTTTCCACGAATCCCCCATCAATTACATTCAGTGTAGACCCGCAGTCAACAAACACCCGAAATTCCATTAATTTTTCCTGAGCAATCGTGGAAGCAGCTAAAAATATACCCTTGGAATTTAAACAGGCAATACGGGCGTGACTGACCATTTTTTTTTCTTTCTTTATACGAAGCTCACAGCCTTTAATCAAATGACCAGATTTCCCGCAATAGAAACACAAGCCTTCCGAAAAACGACGATCTTTTTCTTGAGAGCGAGGTGCCACCGATCCAATCTCCATCGGTTCACCACTGTTAGTACACACATTATCATAACCAGAAACTGACATAGCAGAGGATTTGCTCTCATTAACCCTAGCACGCAGTCTTCTATCCACCCGTATAGCTAATTGCATAGCCTGTTGCAAATCCTCAGGTGTAGGATAAGCAATTAGCAGGTCTTTAACCCTTTCACTGAGCCCAGCAAGAAATAGACTTTTCAGAGCAGAATCATTCCACCCTGTTTGAGTGGACCAACGACGAAAATGTGTACAATATTTTTCTACATTACCTGATCCTTGTTTTAGACGTCTCAACTCAGTCTCAGCTGATGCCACACGGTCAGGATCATCATATAATAGTCCTAAAGCAGAAAAAAAACTATCCACTGATCTGAAGCATGTATCACTAGGTTGCAAAGAAAAGGCCCACTCCTGAGGCTCTTTGCGCAAAAGTGACATTATGAACCCTACGCGCTGGGATTCATCCCCAGAGGACTTGGGTCTCAAACGAAAATACAATAAGCAAGCATTTTTAAATGAAAAAAATTCTCGATGTTCACCAAAAAATAAATCCGGCAAACATACCTTAGGCTCCAAGAAATATGCTCCAGGACAGTTACTCACGTGCTGACGGAGCTCGGCCACTTCCAGAGAGAGTCCCTGCAGGTGTTTAGCCAAATCCTGAACCGACACCATGATGGAACAAAAAAAATCTTTCCTTAGAGAATTAGCTGGCTGGACTTACTGTTATGTTCTGCTACCAAAGCTAAGGAAAGAGAGGAGATCTGTCCCTACTATAAGACTCAGCTGAATCCCTACGATGTAACAGGGAACCTGATCCTGCGATCAGACCTGCTAAAGTCCTAATCTAGTCTGTACGGAGACCTATAGATGTGGGGAGGGAATCCCTACAAGTACTAAGGACTGGGAGGAATATGGGACACCTCCTAACAGAAATAGTAGCAGACAGACGAACAAACAAAATAGATAGAACATAGAGGTCCGAAGACCAAGCAAACTAACTGAGTTAGATACAGAGCACAGGCTAGCTTGAAAGTAGACATACAATGAAGTCCAGCAAAGCCAGAAGGGCGGAGCAGGAATAAATAGGCCAACAAGGTCATGTGACCAGCAAAGGAAAAAAAACCTAACAGCAAGGTTCTAACACCAGGAGAGTTCCAAATGTGTGTGGGTAGAATATATATCCCACGGGGGTAAAATTGAAAAAAGTTGAAAAAAAATTTTTTTTGGACTTAGTCATTTTTCTGCCATTTATCAGACTTTCAGATAGGGGAAATATCAGTGAGCATTCCGATTTCAGTTCCAGAGTGATTCACCCAATGAGTCCTTGATATTTAGTCGTTTTCAGACAATTTTTTGGATTTTTGAAAATTTCACTTTTTTGTGAAAATATCCACTAAATGAGGGAATAATATGTGTGAGGGTACCCCAGGAGAGTTCCAAATGTGTGTGGGTAGAATATATATCCCACGGGGGTAAAATTGAAAAAAGTTGAAAAAAAAGTTTTTTTGGACTTAGTCATTTTTCTGGCGTTTATCAGACTTTCAGATAGGGGAAATGTCAGTGAGCGTTCCGATTTCAGTTCCAGAGTGATTCTCCCAATGAGTCATTGTTATTTACTCATTTTCAGCCAATTTTCTGGATTTTTGAAAATTTCACTTTTTTGTGAAAATATCCACTAAATGAGGGAATAATATGCGTGAGGGTACCCCAGGAGAGTTCCAAATGTGCGTGGGAAGAATCTATATCCCACGGGGGTAAAATTGAAAAAAGTTGAAAAAATTTTTTTTTTGGACTTAGTCATTTTTCCAGCGTTTATCAGACTTTCAGATAGGGGAAATGTCAGGGAGCGTTCCGATTTCAGTTCCAGAGCGATTCGCCCAATGAGTCCTTGATATTTAGTCGTTTTCAGCCAATTTTCTGGATTTTTGAAAATTTCACTTTTTTGTGAAAATATCCACTAAATGAGGGAATAATATGTGTGAGGGTACCCCAGGAGAGTTGCAAATGTGCGTGGGAAGAATATATATCCCACGGGGGTAAAATTGAAAAAAGTTGAAAAATTTTTTTTTTTGGACTTAGTCATTTTTCCAGCGTTTATCAGACTTTCAGATAGGGGAAATGTCAGTGAGCATTCCGATTTCAGTTCCAGAGCGATTCGCCCAATGAGTCCTTAATATTTAGTCGTTTTCAGCCAATTTTCTGGATTTTTGAAAATTTCACTTTTTTGTGAAAATATCCACTAAATGAGGGAATAATATGAGTGAGGGTACCCCAGGAGAGTTCCAAATGTGTGTGGGTAGAATATATATCCCACGGGGGAAAAATTGAAAAAAGTTGAAAAAATTTTTTTTTTGGACTTAGTCATTTTCCAGCGTTTTTCAGACTTTCAGATAAGGGAAATGTCAGTGCGCGTTCCGATTTCAGTTCCAGAGCGATTCGCCCAATGAGTCATTGTTATTTAGTCATTTTCAGCCAATTTTCTGGATTTTTGAAAATTTCACTTTTTTGTGAAAATATCCACTAAATGAGGGAATAATATGTGTGAGGGTACCCCAGGAGAGTTCCAAATGTGTGTGGGTAGAATATATATCCCACGGGGGTAAAATTGAAAAAAGTTGAATAAAAATTTTTTTTGGACTTAGTCATTTTTCTGGCGTTCATCAGACTTTCAGATAGGGGAAATGTCAGTGAGCGTTCCGATTTCAGTTCCAGAGCGATTCGCCCAATGAGTCATTGTTATTTAGTCGTTTTCAGCCAATTTTTTGGATTTTTGAAAATTTCACTTTTTTGTGAAAATATCCACTAAATGAGGGAATAATATGTGTGAGGGTACCCCAGGAGAGTTCCAAATGTGTGTGGGTAGAATATATATCCAACAGGGGTAAAATTGAAAAAAGTTGAAAACATTTTTTTTTTGGACTTAGTCATTTTCCAGCGTTTTTCAGACTTTCAGATAAGGGAAATGTCAGTGCGCGTTCTGATTTCAGTTCCAGAGCGATTCGCCCAATGAGTCATTGTTATTTAGTCATTTTCAGCCAATTTTCTGGATTTTTTAAAATTTCACTTTTTTGTGAAAATATCCACTAAATGAGGGAATAATATGTGTGAGGGTACCCCAGGAGAGTTCCAAATGTGTGTGGGTAGAATATATATCCCACGGGGGTAAAATTGAAAAAAGTTGAAAAAAATTTTTTTTTGGACTTAGTCATTTTTCCAGCGTTTATCAGACTTTCAGATAGGGGAAATGTCAGTGAGCATTCCGATTTCAGTTCCAGAGCGATTCGCCCAATGAGTCCTTAATATTTAGTCGTTTTCAGCCAATTTTCTGGATTTTTGAAAATTTCACTTTTTTGTGAAAATATCGACTAAATGAGGGAATAATGTGAGTGAGGGTACCACAGGAGAGTTCCAAATGTGTGTGGGTAGAATATATATCCCACGGGGGAAAAATTGAAAAAAGTTGAAAAAATTTTTTTTTTGGACTTAGTCATTTTCCAGCGTTTTTCAGACTTTCAGATAAGGGAAATGTTAGTGCGCATTCCGATTTCAGTTCCAGAGCGATTCGCCCAATGAGTCATTGTTATTTAGTCATTTTCAGCCAATTTTCTGGATTTTTGAAAATTTCACTTTTTTGTGAAAATATCCACTAAATGAGGGAATAATATGTGTGAGGGTACCCCAGGAGAGTTGCAAATGTGCGTGGGAAGAATATATATCCCACGGGGGTAAAATTGAAAAAAGTTGAAAAATTTTTTTTTTTGGACTTACTCATTTTTCCAGCGTTTATCAGACTTTCAGATAGGGGAAATGTCAATGAGCATTCCGATTTCAGTTTCAGAGCGATTCGCCCAATGAGTCCTTGATATTTAGTCGTTTTCAGCCAATTTTCTGGATTTTTGAAAATTTCACTTTTTTGTGAAAATATCCACTAAATGAGGGAATAATATGCGTGAGGGTACCCCAGGAGAGTTCCAAATGTGTGTGGGTAGAATATATATCCCACGGGGGTAAAATTGAAAAAAGTTGAAAAAAATGTTTTTTTGGACTTAGTCATTTTTCCAGCGTTTATCAGACTTTCAGATAGGGGAAATGTCAGTGAGCATTCCGATTTCAGTTCCAGAGCGATTCGCCCAATGAGTCCTTGATATTTAGTCGTTTTCAGCCAATTTTCTGGATTTTTGAAAATTTCACTTTTTTGTGAAAATATCCACTAAATGAGGGAATAATATGAGTGAGGGTACCCCAGGAGAGTTCGAAATGTGTGTGGGTAGAATATATATCCCACGGAGGAAAAATTGAAAAAAGTTGAAAAAATTTTTTTTTGGACTTAGTCATTTTCCAGCGTTTTTCAGACTTTCAGATAAGGGAAATGTCAGTGCGCGTTCCAATTTCAGTTCCAGAGCGATTCGCCCAATGAGTCCTTGATATTTAGTCGTTTTCAGCCAGTTTTCTGGATTTTTGAAAATTTCACTTTTTTGTGAAAATATCCACTAAATGAGGGAATAATATGCGTGAGGGTATCACAGGAGAGTTCCAAATGTGTGTGGGTAGAATATACATCCCACGGGGGTAAAATTGAAAAAAGTTGAAAAAATTTTTTTTTTGGACTTAGTCATTTTCCCGCGTTTTTCAGTCTTTCAGATAAGGGATATGTCAGTGCGCGTTCCGATTTCAGTTCCACAGCGATTCGCCCAATGAGTCATTGTTATTTAGTCATTTTCAGCCAATTTTCTGGATTTTTTAAAATTTCACTTTTTTGTGAAAATATCCACTAAATGAGGGAATAATATGTGTGAGGGTACCCCAGGAGAGTTGCAAATGTGTGTGGGTAGAATATATATCCCACGGGGGTAAAATTTAAAAAAGTTGAAAAAAATTTTTTTTTGGACTTAGTCATTTTTCCAGCGTTTATCAGACTTTCAGATAGGGGAAATGTCAGTGAGCGTTCCGATTTCAGTTCCAGAGTGATTCGCCCAATGAGTCATTGTTATTTAGTCGTTTTCAGCCATTTTTCTGGATTTTTGAAAATTTCACTTTTTTGTGAAAATATTGACTAAATGAGGGAATAATGTGAGTGAGGGTGCCACAGGAGAGTTCCAAATGTGTGTGGGTAGAATATATATCCCACGGGGGAAAAATTGAAAAAAGTTGAAAAAATTTTTTTTTTCGACTTAGTCATTTTCCAGCGTTTTTCAGACTTTCAGATAAGGGAAATGTTAGTGCGCATTCCGATTTCAGTTCCAGAGCGATTCGCCCAATGAGTCATTGTTATTTAGTCATTTTCAGCCAATTTTCTGGATTTTTGAAAATTTCACTTTTTTGTGAAAATATCCACTAAATGAGGGAATAATATGTGTGAGGGTACCCCAGGAGAGTTGCAAATGTGCGTGGGAAGAATATATATCCCACGGGGGTAAAATTGAAAACAGTTGAAAAATTTTTTTTTTTGGACTTAGTCATTTTTCCAGCGTTTATCAGACTTTCAGATAGGGGAAATGTCAGTGAGCATTCCGATTTCAGTTTCAGAGTGATTCGCCCAATGAGTCCTTGATATTTAGTCGTTTTCAGCCAATTTTCTGGATTTTTGAAAATTTCACTTTTTTGTGAAAATATCCACTAAATGAGGGAATAATATGTGTGAGGGTACACCAGGAGAGTTCCAAATGTGCGTGGGAAGAATATATATCCCACGGGGGTAAAATTGAAAAAAGTTGAAAAATTTTTTTTTTTGGACTTAGTCATTTTTCCAGCGTTTATCAGACTTTCAGATAGGGGAAATGTCAGTGAGCGTTCCGATTTCAGTTCCAGAGCGATTCGCCCAATGAGTCCTTGATATTTAGTCGTTTTCAGCCAGTTTTCTGGATTTTTGAAAATTTCACTTTTTTGTGAAAATATCCACTAAATGAGGGAATAATATGTGTGAGGGTACCCCAGAAGAGTTCCAAATGTGTGTGGGTAGAATATATATCCCACGGGGGTAAAATTGAAAAAAGTTGAAAAAAATTTTTTTTTGGACCTAGTCATTTTTCCAGCGTTTATCAGACTTTCAGATAGGGGAAATGTCAGTGAGCATTCCGATTTCAGTTTCAGAGTGATTCGCCCAATGAGTCCTTGATATTTAGTCGTTTTCAGCCAATTTTCTGGATTTTTGAAAATTTCACTTTTTTGTGAAAATATCCACTAAATGAGGGAATAATATGTGTGAGGGTACCCCAGGAGAGTTCCAAATGTGTGTGGGTAGAATATATATCCCACGGGGGTAAAATTGAAAAAAGTTGAAAAATTTTTTTTTTTGGACTTAGTCATTTTCCAGCGTTTTTCAGACTTTCAGATAAGGGAAATGTCAGTGCGCGTTCCAATTTCAGTTCCAGAGCGATTCGCCCAATGAGTCCTTGATATTTAGTCGTTTTCAGCCAGTTTTCTGGATTTTTGAAAATTTCTGTTTTTTGTGAAAATATCCACTAAATGAGGGAATAATATGCGTGAGGGTATCCGAGGAGAGTTCCAAATGTGTGTGGGTAGAATATACATCCCACGGGGGTAAAATTGAAAAAAGTTGCAAAAAATTTTTTTTTGGACTTAGTCATTTTCCAGCGTTTTTCAGTCTTTCAGATAAGGGAAATGTCAGTGCGCGTTCCGATTTCAGTTCCACAGCGATTCGCCCAATGAGTCATTGTTATTTAGTCGTTTTCAGCCAATTTTCTGGATTTTTGAAAATTTCACTTTTTTGTGAAAATATCGACTAAATGAGGGAATAATGTGAGTGAGGGTACCACAGGAGAGTTCCAAATGTGTGTGGGTAGAATATATATCCCACGGGGGTAAAATTGAAAAAAGTTGAAAAAAATTTTTTTTTGGACTTAGTCATTTTTCCAGCGTTTATCAGACTTTCAGATAGGGGAAATGTCAGTGAGCATTCCGATTTCAGTTCCAGAGCGATTCGCCCAATGAGTCCTTAATATTTAGTCGTTTTCAGCCAATTTTCTGGATTTTTGAAAATTTCACTTTTTTGTGAAAATATCCACTAAATGAGGGAATAATATGAGTGAGGGTACCCCAGGAGAGTTCCAAATGTGTGTGGGTAGAATATATATCCCACGGGGGAAAAATTGAAAAAAGTTGAAAAAAATTTTTTTTTGGACTTAGTCATTTTCCAGCGTTTTTCAGACTTTCAGATAAGGGAAATGTCAGTGCGCGTTCCGATTTCAGTTCCAGAGCGATTCGCCCAATGAGTCATTTTTATTTAGTCATTTTCAGCCAATTTTCTGGATTTTTGAAAATTTCACTTTTTTGTGAAAATATCCACTAAATGAGGGAATAATATGTGTGAGGGTACCCCAGGAGAGTTCCAAATGTGTGTGGGTAGAATATATATCCCACGGGGGTAAAATTTAAAAAAGTTGAATAAAATTTTTTTTTGGACTTAGTCATTTTTCTGGCGTTCATCAGACTTTCACATAGGGGAAATGTCAGTGAGTGTTCCGATTTCAGTTCCAGAGCGATTCGCCCAATGAGTCATTGTTATTTAGTCGTTTTCAGCCAATTTTCTGGATTTTTGAAAATTTCACTTTTTTGTGAAAATATCGACTAAATGAGGGAATAATGTGAGTGAGGGTACCACAGGAGAGTTCCAAATGTGTGTGGGTAGAATATATATCCCACGGGGGAAAAATTGAAAAAAGTTGAAAAAATTTTTTTTTTGGACTTAGTCATTTTCCAGCGTTTTTCAGACTTTCAGATAAGGGAAATGTTAGTGCGCATTCCGATTTCAGTTCCAGAGCGATTCGCCCAATGAGTCATTGTTATTTAGTCATTTTCAGCCAATTTTCTGGATTTTTGAAAATTTCACTTTTTTGTGAAAATATCCACTAAATGAGGGAATAATATGTGTGAGGGTACCCCAGGAGAGTTGCAAATGTGCGTGGGAAGAATATATATCCCCAGGGGGTAAAATTGAAAAAAGTTGAAAAATTTTTTTTTTTGGACTTAGTCATTTTTCCAGCGTTTATCAGACTTTCAGATAGGGGAAATGTCAGTAAGCATTCCGATTTCAGTTTCAGAGTGATTCGCCCAATGAGTCCTTGATATTTAGTCGTTTTCAGCCAATTTTCTGGATTTTCGAAAATTTCACTTTTTTGTGAAAATATCCACTAAATGAGGGAATAATATGTGTGAGGGTACCCCAGGAGAGTTCCAAATGTGTGTGGGTAGAATATATATCCCACGGGGGTAAGATTGAAAAAAGTTGAAAAAATTTTTTTTTTGGACTTAGTCATTTTCCAGCGTTTTTCAGACTTTCAGATAAGGGAAATGTCAGTGCGCGTTCTGATTTCAGTTCCAGAGCGATTCGCCCAATGAGTCATTGTTATTTAGTCATTTTCAGCCAATTTTCTGGATTTTTGAAAATTTCACTTTTTTGTGAAAATATCCACTAAATGAGGGAATAATATGTGTGAGGGTACCCCAGGTGAGTTCCAAATGTGTGTGGGTAGAATATATATCCCACGGGGGTAAAATTGAAAAAAGTTGAAAAAATTTTTTTTTTGGACTTAGTCATTTTTCCAGCGTTTATCAGACTTTCAGATAGGGGAAATGTCAGTGAGCATTCCGATTTCAGTTCCAGAGCGATTCGCCCAATGAGTCCTTGATATTTAGTCGTTTTCAGCCAATTTTCTGGATTTTTGAAAATTTCACTTTTTTGTGAAAATATCCACTAAATGAGGGAATAATATGAGTGAGGGTACCCCAGGAGAGTTCCAAATGTGTGTGGGTAGAATATATATCCCACGGAGGAAAAATTGAAAAAAGTTGAAAAAATTTTTTTTTAGACTTAGTCATTTTCCAGCGTTTTTCAGACTTTCAGATAAGGGAAATGTCAGTGCGCGTTCCAATTTCAGTTCCAGAGCGATTCGCCCAATGAGTCCTTGATATTTAGTCGTTTTCAGCCAGTTTTCTGGATTTTTGAAAATTTCATTTTTTGTGAAAATATCCACTAAATGAGGGAATAATATGCGTGAGGGTATCCCAGGAGAGTTCCAAATGTGTGTGGGTAGAATATACATCCCACGGGGGTAAAATTGAAAAAAGTTGCAAAAAATTTTTTTTTGGACTTAGTCATTTTCCAGCGTTTTTCAGTCTTTCAGATAAGGGAAATGTCAGTGCGCGTTCCGATTTCAGTTCCACAGCGATTCGCCCAATGAGTCATTGTTATTTAGTCATTTTCAGCCAATTTTCTGGATTTTTTAAAATTTCACTTTTTTGTGAAAATATCCACTAAATGAGGGAATAATATGTGTGAGGGTACCCCAGGAGAGTTGCAAATGTGTGTGGGTAGAATATATATCCCACGGGGTAAAATTGAAAAAAGTTGAAAAAAATTTTTTTTTGGACTTAGTCATTTTTCCAGCGTTTATCAGACTTTCAGATAGGGGAAATGTCAGTGAGCATTCCGATTTCAGTTCCAGAGCGATTCGCCCAATGAGTCCTTAATATTTAGTCGTTTTCAGCCAATTTTCTGGATTTTTGAAAATGTCACTTTTTTGTGAAAATATCCACTAAATGAGGGAATAATAGGAGTGAGGGTACCCCAGGAGAGTTCCAAATGTGTGTGGGTAGAATGTATAACCCACGGGGGAAAAATTGAAAAAAGTTGAAAAAAATTTTTTTTTGGACTTAGTCATTTTCCAGCGTTTTTCAGACTTTCAGATAAGGGAAATGTCAGTGCGCGTTCCGATTTCAGTTCCAGAGCGATTCGCCCAATGAGTCATTGTTATTTAGTCGTTTTCAGCCAGTTTTCTGGATTTTTGAAAATTTCACTTTTTTGTGAAAATATCCACTAAATGAGGGAATAATATGTGTGAGGGTACCCCAGAAGAGTTCCAAATGTGTGTGGGTAGAATATATATCCCACGGGGGTAAAATTGAAAAAAGTTGAAAAAAATTTTTTTTTGGACCTAGTCATTTTTCCAGCGTTTATCAGACTTTCAGATAGGGGAAATGTCAGTGAGCATTCCGATTTCAGTTTCAGAGTGATTCGCCCAATGAGTCCTTGATATTTAGTCGTTTTCAGCCAATTTTCTGGATTTTTGAAAATTTCACTTTTTTGTGAAAATATCCACTAAATGAGGGAATAATATGTGTGAGGGTACCCCAGGAGAGTTCCAAATGTGTGT
The DNA here is from genome assembly GCF_046119375.1 of Phyllobates terribilis. NCBI lineage: Eukaryota > Metazoa > Chordata > Amphibia > Anura > Dendrobatidae > Phyllobates > Phyllobates terribilis. The sequence continues at coordinate 12,472,272 of NW_027362775.1, read as the reverse complement.
GGGTAGAATATATATCCCACGGGGGTAAAATTGAAAAAAGTTGAAAAATTTTTTTTTTTGGACTTAGTCATTTTCCAGCGTTTTTCAGACTTTCAGATAAGGGAAATGTCAGTGCGCGTTCCAATTTCAGTTCCAGAGCGATTCGCCCAATGAGTCCTTGATATTTAGTCGTTTTCAGCCAGTTTTCTGGATTTTTGAAAATTTCAGTTTTTTGTGAAAATATCCACTAAATGAGGGAATAATATGCGTGAGGGTATCCGAGGAGAGTTCCAAATGTGTGTGGGTAGAATATACATCCCACGGGGGTAAAATTGAAAAAAGTTGCAAAAAATTTTTTTTTGGACTTAGTCATTTTCCAGCGTTTTTCAGTCTTTCAGATAAGGGAAATGTCAGTGCGCGTTCCGATTTCAGTTCCACAGCGATTCGCCCAATGAGTCATTGTTATTTAGTCGTTTTCAGCCAATTTTCTGGATTTTTGAAAATTTCACTTTTTTGTGAAAATATCGACTAAATGAGGGAATAATGTGAGTGAGGGTACCACAGGAGAGTTCCAAATGTGTGTGGGTAGAATATATATCCCACGGGGGTAAAATTGAAAAAAGTTGAAAAAAATTTTTTTTTTGGACTTAGTCATTTTTCCAGCGTTTATCAGACTTTCAGATAGGGGAAATGTCAGTGAGCATTCCGATTTCAGTTCCAGAGCGATTCGCCCAATGAGTCCTTAATATTTAGTCGTTTTCAGCCAATTTTCTGGATTTTTGAAAATTTCACTTTTTTGTGAAAATATCCACTAAATGAGGGAATAATATGAGTGAGGGTACCCCAGGAGAGTTCCAAATGTGTGTGGGTAGAATATATATCCCACGGGGGAAAAATTGAAAAAAGTTGAAAAAAATTTTTTTTTGGACTTAGTCATTTTCCAGCGTTTTTCAGACTTTCAGATAAGGGAAATGTCAGTGCGCGTTCCGATTTCAGTTCCAGAGCGATTCGCCCAATGAGTCATTTTTATTTAGTCATTTTCAGCCAATTTTCTGGATTTTTGAAAATTTCACTTTTTTGTGAAAATATCCACTAAATGAGGGAATAATATGTGTGAGGGTACCCCAGGAGAGTTCCAAATGTGTGTGGGTAGAATATATATCCCACGGGGGTAAAATTGAAAAAAGTTGAAAAAATTTTTTTTTTGGACTTAGTCATTTTTCCAGCGTTTATCAGACTTTCAGATAGGGGAAATGTCAGTGAGCATTCCGATTTCAGTTCCAGAGCGATTCGCCCAATGAGTCCTTGATATTTAGTCGTTTTCAGCCAATTTTCTGGATTTTTGAAAATTTCACTTTTTTGTGAAAATATCCACTAAATGAGGGAATAATATGAGTGAGGGTACCCCAGGAGAGTTCCAAATGTGTGTGGGTAGAATATATATCCCACGGAGGAAAAATTGAAAAAAGTTGAAAAAATTTTTTTTTAGACTTAGTCATTTTCCAGCGTTTTTCAGACTTTCAGATAAGGGAAATGTCAGTGCGCGTTCCAATTTCAGTTCCAGAGCGATTCGCCCAATGAGTCCTTGATATTTAGTCGTTTTCAGCCAGTTTTCTGGATTTTTGAAAATTTCATTTTTTGTGAAAATATCCACTAAATGAGGGAATAATATGCGTGAGGGTATCCCAGGAGAGTTCCAAATGTGTGTGGGTAGAATATACATCCCACGGGGGTAAAATTGAAAAAAGTTGCAAAAAATTTTTTTTTGGACTTAGTCATTTTCCAGCGTTTTTCAGTCTTTCAGATAAGGGAAATGTCAGTGCGCGTTCCGATTTCAGTTCCACAGCGATTCGCCCAATGAGTCATTGTTATTTAGTCATTTTCAGCCAATTTTCTGGATTTTTTAAAATTTCACTTTTTTGTGAAAATATCCACTAAATGAGGGAATAATATGTGTGAGGGTACCCCAGGAGAGTTGCAAATGTGTGTGGGTAGAATATATATCCCACGGGGTAAAATTGAAAAAAGTTGAAAAAAATTTTTTTTTGGACTTAGTCATTTTTCCAGCGTTTATCAGACTTTCAGATAGGGGAAATGTCAGTGAGCATTCCGATTTCAGTTCCAGAGCGATTCGCCCAATGAGTCCTTAATATTTAGTCGTTTTCAGCCAATTTTCTGGATTTTTGAAAATGTCACTTTTTTGTGAAAATATCCACTAAATGAGGGAATAATATGAGTGAGGGTACCCCAGGAGAGTTCCAAATGTGTGTGGGTAGAATGTATAACCCACGGGGGAAAAATTGAAAAAAGTTGAAAAAAATTTTTTTTTGGACTTAGTCATTTTCCAGCGTTTTTCAGACTTTCAGATAAGGGAAATGTCAGTGCGCGTTCCGATTTCAGTTCCAGAGCGATTCGCCCAATGAGTCATTGTTATTTAGTCATTTTCAGCCAATTTTCTGGATTTTTGAAAATTTCACTTTTTTGTGAAAATATCCACTAAATGAGGGAATAATATGTGTGAGGGTACCCCAGGAGAGTTGCAAATGTGCGTGGGAAGAATATATATCCCACGGGGGTAAAATTGAAAAAAGTTGAAAAATTTTTTTTTTTGGACTTAGTCATTTTTCCAGCGTTTATCAGACTTTCAGATAGGGGAAATGTCAGTGAGCATTCCGATTTCAGTTTCAGAGTGATTCGCCCAATGAGTCCTTGATATTTAGTCGTTTTCAGCCAATTTTCTGGATTTTTGAAAATTTCACTTTTTTGTGAAAATATCCACTAAATGAGGGAATAATATGTGTGAGGGTACCCCAGGAGAGTTCCAAATGTGTGTGGGTAGAATATATATCCCACGGGGGTAAAATTGAAAAAAGTTGAAAAAATTTTTTTTTTGGACTTAGTCATTTTCCAGCGTTTTTCAGACTTTCAGATAAGGGAAATGTCAGTGCGCGTTCCGATTTCAGTTCCACAGCGATTCGCCCAATGAGTCATTGTTATTTAGTCATTTTCAGCCAATTTTCTGGATTTTTGAAAATTTCACTTTTTTGTGAAAATATCCACTAAATGAGGGAATAATATGTGTGAGGGTACCCCAGGAGAGTTGCAAATGTGCGTGGGAAGAATATATATCCCACGGGGGTAAAATTGAAAAAAGTTGAAAAATTTTTTTTTTTGGACTTAGTCATTTTTCCAGCGTTTATCAGACTTTCAGATAGGGGAAATGTCAGTGAGCATTCCGATTTCAGTTTCAGAGTGATTCGCCCAATGAGTCCTTGATATTTAGTCGTTTTCAGCCAATTTTCTGGATTTTTGAAAATTTCACTTTTTTGTGAAAATATCCACTAAATGAGGGAATAATATGTGTGAGGGTACCCCAGGAGAGTTCCAAATGTGTGTGGGTAGAATATATATCCCACGGGGGTAAAATTGAAAAAAGTTGAAAAAATTTTTTTTTTGGACTTAGTCATTTTCCAGCGTTTTTCAGACTTTCAGATAAGGGAAATGTCAGTGCGCGTTCTGATTTCAGTTCCAGAGCGATTCGCCCAATGAGTCATTGTTATTTAGTCATTTTCAGCCAATTTTCTGGATTTTTGAAAATTTCACTTTTTTGTGGAAATATCCACTAAATGAGGGAATAATATGTGTGAGGGTACCCCAGGAGAGTTCCAAATGTGCGTGGGAAGAATATATATCCCACGGGGGTAAAATTGAAAAAAGTTGAAAAATTTTTTTTTTTGGACTTAGTCATTTTTCCAGCGTTTATCAGACTTTCAGATAGGGGAAATGTCAGTGAGCGTTCCGATTTCAGTTCCAGAGCGATTCGCCCAATGAGTCCTTGATATTTAGTCGTTTTCAGCCAGTTTTCTGGATTTTTGAAAATTTCACTTTTTTGTGAAAATATCCACTAAATGAGGGAATAATATGTGTGAGGGTACCCCAGGAGAGTTCCAAATGTGTGTGGGTAGAATATATATCCCACGGGGGTAAAATTGAAAAAAGTTGAAAAAAATTTTTTTTTGGACTTAGTCATTTTTCCAGCGTTTATCAGACTTTCAGATAGGGGAAATGTCAGTGAGCATTCCGATTTCAGTTTCAGAGTGATTCGCCCAATGAGTCCTTGATATTTAGTCGTTTTCAGCCAATTTTCTGGATTTTTGAAAATTTCACTTTTTTGTGAAAATATCCACTAAATGAGGGAATAATATGAGTGAGGGTACCCCAGGAGAGTTCCAAATGTGTGTGGGTAGAATATATATCCCACGGAGGAAAAATTGAAAAAAGTTGAAAAAATTTTTTTTTGGACTTAGTCATTTTCCAGCGTTTTTCAGACTTTCAGATAAGGGAAATGTCAGTGCGCGTTCCAATTTCAGTTCCAGAGCGATTCGCCCAATGAGTCCTTGATATTTAGTCGTTTTCAGCCAGTTTTCTGGATTTTTGAAAATTTCACTTTTTTGTGAAAATATCCACTAAATGAGGGAATAATATGCGTGAGGGTATCCCAGGAGAGTTCCAAATGTGTGTGGGTAGAATATACATCCCACGGGGGTAAAATTGAAAAAAGTTGCAAAAAATTTTTTTTGGGACTTAGTCATTTTCCAGCGTTTTTCAGTCTTTCAGATAAGGGAAATGTCAGTGCGCGTTCCGATTTCAGTTCCACAGCGATTCGCCCAATGAGTCATTGTTATTTTGTCATTTTCAGCCAATTTTCTGGATTTTTTAAAATTTCACTTTTTTGTGAAAATATCCACTAAATGAGGGAATAATATGTGTGAGGGTACCCCAGGAGAGTTGCAAATGTGTGTGGGTAGAATATATATCCCACGGGGGTAAAATTGAAAAAAGTTGAAAAAAATTTTTTTTTGGACTTAGTCATTTTTCCAGCGTTTATCAGACTTTCAGATAGGGGAAATGTCAGTGAGCATTCCGATTTCAGTTCCAGAGCGATTCGCCCAATGAGTCCTTAATATTTAGTCGTTTTCAGCCAATTTTCTGGATTTTTGAAAATGTCACTTTTTTGTGAAAATATCCACTAAATGAGGGAATAATATGAGTGAGGGTACCCCAGGAGAGTTCCAAATGTGTGTGGGTAGAATGTATAACCCACGGGGGAAAAATTGAAAAAAGTTGAAAAAAATTTTTTTTTGGACTTAGTCATTTTCCAGCGTTTTTCAGACTTTCAGATAAGGGAAATGTCAGTGCGCATTCCGATTTCAGTTCCAGAGCGATTCGCCCAATGAGTCATTGTTATTTAGTCATTTTCAGCCAATTTTCTGGATTTTTGAAAATTTCACTTTTTTGTGAAAATATCCACTAAATGAGGGAATAATATGTGTGAGGGTACCCCAGGAGAGTTGCAAATGTGCGTGGGAAGAATATATATCCCACGGGGGTAAAATTGAAAAAAGTTGAAAAATTTTTTTTTTTGGACTTAGTCATTTTTCCAGCGTTTATCAGACTTTCAGATAGGGGAAATGTCAGTGAGCATTCCGATTTCAGTTTCAGAGTGATTCGCCCAATGAGTCCTTGATATTTAGTCGTTTTCAGCCAATTTTCTGGATTTTTGAAAATTTCACTTTTTTGTGAAAATATCCACTAAATGAGGGAATAATATGTGTGAGGGTACCCCAGGAGAGTTCCAAATGTGTGTGGGTAGAATATATATCCCACGGGGGTAAAATTGAAAAAAGTTGAAAAAATTTTTTTTTTGGACTTAGTCATTTTCCAGCGTTTTTCAGACTTTCAGATAAGGGAAATGTCAGTGCGCGTTCTGATTTCAGTTCCAGAGCGATTCGCCCAATGAGTCATTGTTATTTAGTCATTTTCAGCCAATTTTCTGGATTTTTGAAAATTTCACTTTTTTGTGGAAATATCCACTAAATGAGGGAATAATATGTGTGAGGGTACCCCAGGAGAGTTCCAAATGTGCGTGGGAAGAATATATATCCCACGGGGGTAAAATTGAAAAAAGTTGAAAAAATTTTTTTTTTTGGACTTAGTCATTTTTCCAGCGTTTATCAGACTTTCAGATAGGGGAAATGTCAGTGAGCGTTCCGATTTCAGTTCCAGAGCGATTCGCCCAATGAGTCCTTGATATTTAGTCGTTTTCAGCCAGTTTTCTGGATTTTTGAAAATTTCACTTTTTTGTGAAAATATCCACTAAATGAGGGAATAATATGTGTGAGGGTACCCCAGGAGAGTTCCAAATGTGTGTGGGTAGAATATATATCCCACGGGGGTAAAATTGAAAAAAGTTGAAAAAAATTTTTTTTTGGACTTAGTCATTTTTCCAGCGTTTATCAGACTTTCAGATAGGGGAAATGTCAGTGAGCATTCCGATTTCAGTTTCAGAGTGATTCGCCCAATGAGTCCTTGATATTTAGTCGTTTTCAGCCAATTTTCTGGATTTTTGAAAATTTCACTTTTTTGTGAAAATATCCACTAAATGAGGGAATAATATGAGTGAGGGTACCCCAGGAGAGTTCCAAATGTGTGTGGGTAGAATATATATCCCACGGAGGAAAAATTGAAAAAAGTTGAAAATATTTTTTTTTGGACTTAGTCATTTTCCAGCGTTTTTCAGACTTTCAGATAAGGGAAATGTTAGTGCGCATTCCGATTTCAGTTCCAGAGCGATTCGCCCAATGAGTCATTTTTATTTAGTCATTTTCAGCCAATTTTCTGGATTTTTGAAAATTTCACTTTTTTGTGAAAATATCCACTAAATGAGGGAATAATATGTGTGAGGGTACCCCAGGAGAGTTGCAAATGTGTGTGGGTAGAATATATATCCCACGGGGGTAAAATTGAAAAAAGTTGAAAAAAATTTTTTTTTGGACTTAGTCATTTTTCCAGCGTTTATCAGACTTTCAGATAGGGGAAATGTCAGTGAGCATTCCGATTTCAGTTCCAGAGCGATTCGCCCAATGAGTCCTTAATATTTAGTCGTTTTCAGCCAATTTTCTGGATTTTTGAAAATTTCACTTTTTTGTGAAAATATCCACTAAATGAGGGAATAATATGAGTGAGGGTACCCCAGGAGAGTTCCAAATGTGTGTGGGTAGAATATATAAACCACGGGAGAAAAATTGAAAAAAGTTGAAAAAAATTTTTTTTTGGACTTAGTCATTTTCCAGCGTTTTTCAGACTTTCAGATAAGGGAAATGTTAGTGCGCATTCCGATTTCAGTTCCAGAGCGATTCGCCCAATGAGTCATTTTTATTTAGTCATTTTCAGCCAATTTTCTGGATTTTTGAAAATTTCACTTTTTTGTGAAAATATCCACTAAATGAGGGAATAATATGTGTGAGGGTACCCCAGGAGAGTTCCAAATGTGTGTGGGTAGAATATATATCCCACGGGGGAAAAATTGAAAAAAGTTGAAAAAATTTTTTTTTTGGACTTAGTCATTTTCCAGCGTTTTTCAGACTTTCAGATAAGGGAAATGTTAGTGCGCATTCCGATTTCAGTTCCAGAGCGATTCGCCCAATGAGTCATTGTTATTTAGTCATTTTCAGCCAATTTTCTGGATTTTTGAAAATTTCACTTTTTTGTGAAAATATCCACTAAATGAGGGAATAATATGTGTGAGGGTACCCAAGGAGAGTTGCAAATGTGCGTGGGAAGAATATATATCCCACGGGGGTAAAATTGAAAAAAGTTGAAAAATTTTTTTTTTTGGACTTAGTCATTTTTCCAGCGTTTATCAGACTTTCAGATAGGGGAAATGTCAGTGAGCATTCCGATTTCAGTTTCAGAGTGATTCGCCCAATGAGTCCTTGATATTTAGTCGTTTTCATCCAATTTTCTGGATTTTTGAAAATTTCACTTTTTTGTGAAAATATCCACTAAATGAGGGAATAATATGTGTGAGGGTACCCCAGGAGAGTTCCAAATGTGTGTGGGTAGAATATATATCCCACGGGGGTAAAATTGAAAAAAGTTGAAAAAATTTTTTTTTTGGACTTAGTCATTTTCCAGCGTTTTTCAGACTTTCAGATAAGGGAAATGTCAGTGCGCGTTCTGATTTCAGTTCCAGAGCAATTCGCCCAATGAGTCATTGTTATTTAGTCATTTTCAGCCAATTTTCTGGATTTTTGAAAATTTCACTTTTTTGTGAAAATATCCACTAAATGAGGGAATAATATGTGTGAGGGTACCCCAGGAGAGTTCCAAATGTGTGTGGGTAGAATATATATCCCAAGGGGGTAAAATTGAAAAAAGTTGCAAAAAATTTTTTTTTGGACTTAGTCATTTTCCAGCGTTTTTCAGTCTTTCAGATAAGGGAAATGTCAGTGCGCGTTCCGATTTCAGTTCCACAGCGATTCGCCCAATGAGTCATTGTTATTTAGTCATTTTCAGCCAATTTTCTGGATTTTTTAAAATTTCACTTTTTTGTGAAAATATCCACTAAATGAGGGAATAATATGTGTGAGGGTACCCCAGGAGAGTTGCAAATGTGTGTGGGTAGAATATATATCCCACGGGGGTAAAATTGAAAAAAGTTGAAAAAAATTTTTTTTTGGACTTAGTCATTTTTCCAGCGTTTATCAGACTTTCAGATAGGGGAAATGTCAGTGAGCATTCCGATTTCAGTTCCAGAGCGATTCGCCCAATGAGTCCTTAATATTTAGTCGTTTTCAGCCAATTTTCTGGATTTTTGAAAATTTCACTTTTTTGTGAAAATATCGACTAAATGAGGGAATAATGTGAGTGAGGGTACCACAGGAGAGTTCCAAATGTGTGTGGGTAGAATATATATCCCACGGGGGAAAAATTGAAAAAAGTTGAAAACATTTTTTTTTTGGACTTAGTCATTTTCCAGCGTTTTTCAGACTTTCAGATAAGGGAAATGTTAGTGCGCATTCCGATTTCAGTTCCAGAGCGATTCGCCCAATGAGTCATTGTTATTTAGTCATTTTCAGCCAATTTTCTGGATTTTTGAAAATTTCACTTTTTTGTGAAAATATCCACTAAATGAGGGAATAATATGTGTGAGGGTACCCCAGGAGAGTTGCAAATGTGCGTGGGAAGAATATATATCCCACGGGGGTAAAATTGAAAAAAGTTGAAAAATTTTTTTTTTTGGACTTAGTCATTTTTCCACCGTTTATCAGACTTTCAGATAGGGGAAATGTCAGTGAGCATTCCGATTTCAGTTTCAGAGTGATTCGCCCAATGAGTCCTTGATATTTAGTCGTTTTCAGCCAATTTTCTGGATTTTTGAAAATTTCACTTTTTTGTGAAAATATCCACTAAATGAGGGAATAATATGTGTGAGGGTACCCCAGGAGAGTTCCAAATGTGTGTGGGTAGAATATATATCCCACGGGGGTAAAATTGAAAAAAGTTGAAAAAATTTTTTTTTTGGACTTAGTCATTTTCCAGCGTTTTTCAGACTTTCAGATAAGAGAAATGTCAGTGTGCGTTCTGATTTCAGTTCCAGAGCGATTCGCCCAATGAGTCATTGTTATTTAGTCATTTTCAGCCAATTTTCTGGATTTTTGAAAATTTCACTTTTTTGTGAAAATATCCACTAAATGAGGGAATAATATGTGTGAGGGTACCCCAGGAGAGTTCCAAATGTGCGTGGGAAGAATATATATCCCACGGGGGTAAAATTGAAAAAAGTTGAAAAATTTTTTTTTTGGACTTAGTCATTTTTCCAGCGTTTATCAGACTTTCAGATAGGGGAAATGTCAGTGAGCGTTCCGATTTCAGTTCCAGAGCGATTCGCCCAATGAGTCCTTGATATTTAGTCGTTTTCAGCCAGTTTTCTGGATTTTTGAAAATTTCACTTTTTTGTGAAAATATCCACTAAATGAGGGAATAATATGTGTGAGGGTACCCCAGGAGAGTTCCAAATGTGTGTGGGTAGAATATATATCCCACGGGGGTAAAATTGAAAAAAGTTGAAAAAAAATTTTTTTTGGACTTAGTCATTTTTCCAGCGTTTATCAGACTTTCAGATAGGGGAAATGTCAGTGAGCATTCCGATTTCAGTTCCAGAGCGATTCGCCCAATGAGTCCTTAATATTTAGTCGTTTTCAGCCAATTTTCTGGATTTTTGAAAATTTCACTTTTTTGTGAAAATATCGACTAAATGAGGGAATAATGTGAGTGAGGGTACCACAGGAGAGTTCCAAATGTGTGTGGGTAGAATATATATCCCACGGGGGAAAAATTGAAAAAAGTTGAAAAAATTTTTTTTTTGGACTTAGTCATTTTCCAGCGTTTTTCAGACTTTCAGATAAGGGAAATGTTAGTGCGCATTCCGATTTCAGTTCCAGAGCGATTCGCCCAATGAGTCATTGTTATTTAGTCATTTTCAGCCAATTTTCTGGATTTTTGAAAATTTCACTTTTTTGTGAAAATATCCACTAAATGAGGGAATAATATGTGTGAGGGTACCCCAGGAGAGTTGCAAATGTGCGTGGGAAGAATATATATCCCACGGGGGTAAAATTGAAAAAAGTTGAAAAATTTTTTTTTTTGGACTTAGTCATTTTTCCAGCGTTTATCAGACTTTCAGATAGGGGAAATGTCAGTGAGCATTCCGATTTCAGTTTCAGAGTGATTCGCCCAATGAGTCCTTGATATTTAGTCGTTTTCAGCCAGTTTTCTGGATTTTTGAAAATTTCACTTTTTTGTGAAAATATCCACTAAATGAGGGAATAATATGCGTGAGGGTATCCCAGGAGAGTTCCAAATGTGTGTGGGTAGAATATACATTCCATGGGGGTAAAATTGAAAAAAGTTGAAAAAAATTTTTTTTTGGACTTAGTCATTTTCCAGCGTTTTTCAGTCTTTCAGATAAGGGAAATGTCAGTGCGCATTCCGATTTCAGTTCCAGAGCGATTCGCCCAATGAGTCATTGTTATTTAGTCATTTTCAGCCAATTTTCTGGATTTTTGAAAATATCACTTTTTTGTGAAAATATCCACTAAATGAGGCAATAATATGTGTGAGGGTACCCCAGGAGAGTTCCAAATGTGTGTGGGTAGAATATATATCCCACGGTGGTAAAATTGAAAAAAGTTTAAAAAATTTTTTTTTGGACTTAGTCATTTTTTCGGCGTTTATCAGACTTTCAGATAGGGGAAATGTCAGTGAGCGCTCCGATTTCAGTTCCAGAGCGATTCGCCCAATGAGTCCTTGATATTTAGTCGTTTTCAGCCAATTTTCTTGATTTTTGAAAATTTCACTTTTTTGTGAAAATATCCACTAAATGAGGGAATAATATGTGTGAGGGTACCCCAGGAGAGTTCCAATTGTGTGTGGGTAGAATATATATCTGACAGGGGTAAAATTGAAAAAAGTTGAAAAAAATTTTTTTTTGGACTTAGTCATTTTTTCGGCGTTTATCAGACTTTCAGATAGGGGAAATGTCAGTGAGCATTCCGATTTCAGTTCCAGAGCGATTCGCCAAACGAGTCCTTGATATTTAGTCGTTTTCAGCCAATTTTCTTGATTTTTGAAAATTTCACTTTTTTGTGAAAATATCCACTAAATGAGGGAATAATATGTGTGAGAGTACACCAGGAGAGTTCTAAATGTGTGTGGGAAGAATATATATCTCACGGGGGTAAAATTGAAAAAAGTTGAAAAAAATTTTTTTTTGGACTTAGTCATTTTTCCGCCGTTTATCAGACTTTCAGATAGGGGAAATGTCAGTGAGCATTCCGATTTCAGTTCCAGAGCGATTCGCCCAATGAGTCCTTGATATTTTGTCGTTTTCAGCCAATTTTCTTGATTTTTCAAAATTTCACTTTTTTGTGAAAATATCCACTAAATGAGGGAATAATATGTGTGAGGGTATCCCACTAGAGTTCCAAATGTGTGTGGGAAGAATATATATCTCACGGGGGTAAAATTGAAAAAAGTTGAAAAAAAATTTGTTTTGGACTTAGTCATTTTTCCGCCGTTTATCAGACTTTCAGATAGGGGAAATGTCAGTGAGCATTCCCATTTCAGTTCCAGAGCGATTCGCTCAATAAGTCTTTGATATTTAGTCGTTTTCAGACAATTTTCTGGATTTTTGAAAATTTAACTTTTTTGTGAAAATATCCACTAAATGAGGGAATAATATGTGTGAGGGTACCAAAGGAGAGTTCAAATTTGTGTGAGGGCAGAATATATATCCCACGGGGGTAAAATTGAAAAAAGTTGAAAAAAATTTTTTTTTTGGACTTAGTCATTTTTTCCGGCGTTTATCAGACTTTCAGATAGGGGAAATGTCAGTGAGCATTCCGATTTCAGTTCCAGAGCGATTCGCCCAATGAGTCCTTGATATTTAGTCGTTTTCAGCCAATTTTCTGGATTTTTGAAAATTTCCCTTTTTTGTGAAAATATCCACTAAATGAGGGAATAATATGTGTGAGAGTACACCAGGAGAGTTCTAAATGTGTGTGGGAAGAATATATATCCCACGGGGGTAAAATTGAAAAAAGTTGAAAAAATTTTTTTTTGCACTTAGTCATTTTTCTGGCGTTTATCAGACTTTAAGATATGCGAAATGTCAGTGAGCATTCCCATTTCAGTTCCAGAGCGATTCGCACAATGAGTCTTTGAAATTTAGTCATTTTCAGCCAATTTTCAGGATTTTTGAAAATTTCACTTTTTTGTGAAAATATCCACTAAATGAGGGAATAATATGTGTGAGGGTACCGAAGGAGAGTTCCAAATGTGTGTGGGTAGAATATATATCCCACAGGGGTAAAATTGAAAAAAGTTGAAAAAATTTTTTTTTTTGGACTTAGTCATTTTTCTGGCGTTTATCAGACTTTCAGATAGGTCAAATGTCAGTGAGCGTTCCGATTTCAGTTCCAGAGCGATTCACCCAATGAGTCCTTGATATTTAGTCGTTTTCAGCCAATTTTTTGGATTTTTGAAAATTTCACTTTTTTGTGAAAATATCCACTAAATGAGGGAATAATATGTATGAGGGTACCCCAGGAGAGTTCCAAATGTGTGTGGGTAGAATATATATCCCACGGGGGTAAAATTGAAAAAAGTTAAAAAAAAGTTTTTTTTTGCACTTAGTCATTTTTCTGGCGTTTATCAGACTTTCAGATAGGGGAAATGTCAGTGAGTGTTCCGATTTCAGTTCCAGAGTGATTCGCCCAATGAGTCCTTGATATTTAGTCGATTTCAGCCAATTTTTTGGATTTTTGAAAATTTCACTTTTTTGTGAAAATATCCACTAAATGAGGGAATAATATGTGTGAGGGTACCCCAGGAGAGTTCCAAATGTGTGTGGGTAGAATATATATCCCATGGGGGTAAAATTGAAAAAAGTTGAAAAAATTTTTTTTTTGGACTTAGTCATTTTTCCGACGTTTATCAGACTTTCAGATAGGAGAAATGTCAGTGAGCGTTTCGATTTCAGTTCCAGAGCGATTCGACCTTGGTATTTAGTCGTTTTCAGACAATTTTCTTGATTTTTGAAAATTTCACTTTTTTGTGAAAATATCCACTAAATGAGGGAATAATAAGTGTGAGGGTACCCCAGGAGAGTTCCAAATGTGTGTGGGAAGAATATATATCCCACGGGGGTAAAATTGAAAAAGTTGAAAAAAAATTTGTTTTGGACTTAGTCATTTTTCCGCCGTTTATCAGACTTTCAGATAGGGGAAATGTCAGTGAGCATTCCCATTTCAGTTCCAGAGCGATTCGCTCAATAAGTCTTTGATATTTAGTCGTTTTCAGACAATTTTCTGGATTTTTGAAAATTTAACTTTTTTGTGAAAATATCCACTAAATGAGGGAATAATATGTGTGAGGGTACCGAAGGAGAGTTCAAATTTGTGTGTGGGTAGAATATATATCCCACGGGGGTAAAATTGAAAAAAGTTGAAAAAAATTTTTTTTTTAGACTTAGTCATTTTTTCCGGCGTTTATCAGACTTTCAGATAGGGGAAATGTCAGTGAGCATTCCGATTTCAGTTCCAGAGCGATTCTCCCAATGAGTCCTTGATATTTAGTCGTTTTCAGCCAATTTTCTGGATTTTTGAAAATTTCCCTTTTTTGTGAAAATATCCACTAAATGAGGGAATAATATGTGTGAGAGTACACCAGGAGAGTTCTAAATGTGTGTGGGAAGAATATATATCCCACGGGGGTAAAATTGAAAAAAGTTGAAAAAATTTTTTTTTGGACTTAGTCATTTTTCTGGCGTTTATCAGACTTTAAGATATGCGAAATGTCAGTGAGCATTCCCATTTCAGTTCCAGAGCGATTCGCACAATGAGTCTTTGATATTTAGTCATTTTCAGCCAATTTTCTGGATTTTTGAAAATTTCACTTTTTTGTGAAAATATCCACTAAATGAGGGAATAATATGTGTGAGGGTACCGAAGGAGAGTTCCAAATGTGTGTGGGTAGAATATATATCCCACAGGGGTAAAATTGAAAAAAGTTGAAAAAATTTTTTTTTTGGACTTAGTCATTTTTCCGGCGTTTATCAGACTTTCAGATAGGTCAAATGTCAGTGAGCGTTCCGATTTCAGTTCCAGAGCGATTCACCCAATGAGTCCTTGATATTTAGTCGTTTTCAGCCAATTTTTTGGATTTTTGAAAATTTCACTTTTTTGTGAAAATATCCACTAAATGCGGGAATAATATTTGTGAGGGTACCCCAGGAGAGTTCCAAATGTGTGTGGGTAGAATATATATCCCACGGGGGTAAAATTGAAAAAAGTTCCAAAAAAATTTTTTTTGCACTTAGTCATTTTTCTGGCGTTTATCAGACTTTCAGATAGGGGAAATGTCAGTGAGCGTTCCGATTTCAGTTCCAGAGCGATTCGCCCAATGAGTCCTTGATATTTAGTCGTTTTCAGCCAATTTTCTTGATTTTTGAAAATTTCACTTTTTTGTGAAAATATCCACTAAATGAGGGAATAATATGTGTGAGGGTACCGAAGGAGAGTTCCAAATGTGTGTGGGTAGAATATATATCCCACAGGGGTAAAATTGAAAAAAGTTGAAAAAAATTTTTTTTTGGACTTAGTCATTTTTCCGGCGTTTATCAGACTTTCAGATAGGGCAAATGTCAGTGAGCGTTCCGATTTCAGTTCCAGAGCGATTCACCCAATGAGTCCTTGATATTTAGTCGTTTTCAGCCAATTTTCTTGATTTTTGAAAATTTCACTTTTTTGTGAAAATATCCACTAAATGAGGGAATAATATGTGTGAGGGTACCCCAGGAGAGTTCCAAATGTGTGTGGGTAGAATATATATCTGACAGGGGTAAAATTGAAAAAAGTTGAAAAAAATTTTTTTTTGGACTTAGTCATTTTTTCGGCATTTATCAGACTTTCAGATAGGGGAAATGTCAGTGAGCATTCCGATTTCAGTTCCAGAGCGATTCGCCAAATGAGTCCTTGATATTTAGTCGTTTTCAGCCAATTTTCTGGATTTTTGAAAATTTCACTTTTTTGTGAAAGTATCCACTAAATGAGGGAATAATATGTGTGAGGGTACCCCAGGAGAGTTCCAAATGTGTGTGGGTAGAATATATATCCCACGGGGGTAAAATTGAAAAAGTTGAAAAAAATTTTGTTTTGGACTTAGTCATTTTTCTGGCGTTTATCAGAGTTTCAGATAGGGGAAATGTCAGTGAGCATTCCGATTTCAGTTCCAGAGCGATTCGCCCAATGAGTCCTTGATATTTAGTCGTTTTCAGCCAATTTTCTTGATTTTTGAAAATTTCACTTTTTTGTGAAAATATCCACTAAATGAGGGAATAATATGTGTGAGGGTACCCCAGGAGAGTTCCAAATGTGTGTGGGTAGAATATATATCTGACAGGGGTAAAATTGAAAAAAGTGTAAAAAATTTTTTTTTGGGACTTAGTCATTTTTGCGCCATTTATCAGACTTTCAGATTGGGGAAATGTCAGTGAGCATTCCGATTTCAGTTCCAGAGCGATTCTCCCAGTGAGTCCTTGATATTTAGTCGTTTTCAGCCAATTTTCTGGATTTTTGAAAATTTCACTTTTTTGTGAAAGTATCCACTAAATGAGGGCATAATATGTGTGAGGGTACCCCAGGAGAGTTCCAAATGTGTGTGGGTAGAATATATATCCCACGGGGGTAAAATTGAAAAAAGTTCAAAAAAAGTTTTTTTTTGCACTTAGTCATTTTTCTGGCGTTTATCAGACTTTCAGATAGGGGAAATGTCAGTGAGTGTTCCGATTTCAGTTCCAGAGTGATTCGCCCAATGAGTCCTTGATATTTAGTCGATTTCAGCCAATTTTTGGGATTTTTGAAAATTTCACTTTTTTGTGAAAATATCCACTAAATGAGGGAATAATATGTGTGAGGGTACCCCAGGAGAGTTCCAAATGTGTGTGGGTAGAATATATATCCCATGGGGGTAAAATTGAAAAAAGTTGAAAAAATTTTTTTTTTGGACTTAGTCATTTTTCCGGCGTTTATCAGACTTTCAGATAGGTCAAATGTCAGTGAGCGTTCCGATTTCAGTTCCAGAGCGATTCACCCAATGAGTCCTTGATATTTAGTCGTTTTCAGCCAATTTTTTGGATTTTTGAAAATTTCACTTTTTTGTGAAAATATCCACTAAATGCGGGAATAATATTTGTGAGGGTACCCCAGGAGAGTTCCAAATGTGTGTGGGTAGAATATATATCCCACGGGGGTAAAATTGAAAAAAGTTCCAAAAAAATTTTTTTTGCACTTAGTCATTTTTCTGGCGTTTATCAGACTTTCAGATAGGGGAAATGTCAGTGAGCGTTCCGATTTCAGTTCCAGAGCGATTCGCCCAATGAGTCCTTGATATTTAGTCGTTTTCAGCCAATTTTCTTGATTTTTGAAAATTTCACTTTTTTGTGAAAATATCCACTAAATGAGGGAATAATATGTGTGAGGGTACCGAAGGAGAGTTCCAAATGTGTGTGGGTAGAATATATATCCCACAGGGGTAAAATTGAAAAAAGTTGAAAAAAATTTTTTTTTGGACTTAGTCATTTTTCCGGCGTTTATCAGACTTTCAGATAGGGCAAATGTCAGTGAGCGTTCCGATTTCAGTTCCAGAGCGATTCACCCAATGAGTCCTTGATATTTAGTCGTTTTCAGCCAATTTTCTTGATTTTTGAAAATTTCACTTTTTTGTGAAAATATCCACTAAATGAGGGAATAATATGTGTGAGGGTACCCCAGGAGAGTTCCAAATGTGTGTGGGTAGAATATATATCTGACAGGGGTAAAATTGAAAAAAGTTGAAAAAAATTTTTTTTTGGACTTAGTCATTTTTTCGGCATTTATCAGACTTTCAGATAGGGGAAATGTCAGTGAGCATTCCGATTTCAGTTCCAGAGCGATTCGCCAAATGAGTCCTTGATATTTAGTCGTTTTCAGCCAATTTTCTGGATTTTTGAAAATTTCACTTTTTTGTGAAAGTATCCACTAAATGAGGGAATAATATGTGTGAGGGTACCCCAGGAGAGTTCCAAATGTGTGTGGGTAGAATATATATCCCACGGGGGTAAAATTGAAAAAGTTGAAAAAAATTTTGTTTTGGACTTAGTCATTTTTCTGGCGTTTATCAGAGTTTCAGATAGGGGAAATGTCAGTGAGCATTCCGATTTCAGTTCCAGAGCGATTCGCCCAATGAGTCCTTGATATTTAGTCGTTTTCAGCCAATTTTCTTGATTTTTGAAAATTTCACTTTTTTGTGAAAATATCCACTAAATGAGGGAATAATATGTGTGAGGGTACCCCAGGAGAGTTCCAAATGTGTGTGGGTAGAATATATATCTGACAGGGGTAAAATTGAAAAAAGTGTAAAAAATTTTTTTTTGGGACTTAGTCATTTTTGCGCCATTTATCAGACTTTCAGATTGGGGAAATGTCAGTGAGCATTCCGATTTCAGTTCCAGAGCGATTCGCCCAGTGAGTCCTTGATATTTAGTCGTTTTCAGCCAATTTTCTGGATTTTTGAAAATTTCACTTTTTTGTGAAAGTATCCACTAAATGAGGGAATAATATGTGTGAGGGTACCCCAGGAGAGTTCCAAATGTGTGTGGGTAGAATATATATCCCACGGGGGTAAAATTGAAAAAAGTTCAAAAAAAGTTTTTTTTTGCACTTAGTCATTTTTCTGGCGTTTATCAGACTTTCAGATAGGGGAAATGTCAGTGAGTGTTCCGATTTCAGTTCCAGAGTGATTCGCCCAATGAGTCCTTGATATTTAGTCGATTTCAGCCAATTTTTGGGATTTTTGAAAATTTCACTTTTTTGTGAAAATATCCACTAAATGAGGGAATAATATGTGTGAGGGTACCCCAGGAGAGTTCCAAATGTGTGTGGGTAGAATATATATCCCATGGGGGTAAAATTGAAAAAAGTTGAAAAAATTTTTTTTTTGGACTTAGTCATTTTTCCGGCGTTTATCAGACTTTCAGATAGGTCAAATGTCAGTGAGCGTTCCGATTTCAGTTCCAGAGCGATTCACCCAATGAGTCCTTGATATTTAGTCGTTTTCAGCCAATTTTTTGGATTTTTGAAAATTTCACTTTTTTGTGAAAATATCCACTAAATGCGGGAATAATATTTGTGAGGGTACCCCAGGAGAGTTCCAAATGTGTGTGGGTAGAATATATATCCCACGGGGGTAAAATTGAAAAAAGTTCCAAAAAAATTTTTTTTGCACTTAGTCATTTTTCTGGCGTTTATCAGACTTTCAGATAGGGGAAATGTCAGTGAGCGTTCCGATTTCAGTTCCAGAGCGATTCGCCCAATGAGTCCTTGATATTTAGTCGTTTTCAGCCAATTTTCTTGATTTTTGAAAATTTCACTTTTTTGTGAAAATATCCACTAAATGAGGGAATAATATGTGTGAGGGTACCGAAGGAGAGTTCCAAATGTGTGTGGGTAGAATATATATCCCACAGGGGTAAAATTGAAAAAAGTTGAAAAAAATTTTTTTTTGGACTTAGTCATTTTTCCGGCGTTTATCAGACTTTCAGATAGGGCAAATGTCAGTGAGCGTTCCGATTTCAGTTCCAGAGCGATTCACCCAATGAGTCCTTGATATTTAGTCGTTTTCAGCCAATTTTCTTGATTTTTGAAAATTTCACTTTTTTGTGAAAATATCCACTAAATGAGGGAATAATATGTGTGAGGGTACCCCAGGAGAGTTCCAAATGTGTGTGGGTAGAATATATATCTGACAGGGGTAAAATTGAAAAAAGTTGAAAAAAATTTTTTTTTGGACTTAGTCATTTTTTCGGCATTTATCAGACTTTCAGATAGGGGAAATGTCAGTGAGCATTCCGATTTCAGTTCCAGAGCGATTCGCCAAATGAGTCCTTGATATTTAGTCGTTTTCAGCCAATTTTCTGGATTTTTGAAAATTTCACTTTTTTGTGAAAGTATCCACTAAATGAGGGAATAATATGTGTGAGGGTACCCCAGGAGAGTTCCAAATGTGTGTGGGTAGAATATATATCCCACGGGGGTAAAATTGAAAAAGTTGAAAAAAATTTTGTTTTGGACTTAGTCATTTTTCTGGCGTTTATCAGAGTTTCAGATAGGGGAAATGTCAGTGAGCATTCCGATTTCAGTTCCAGAGCGATTCGCCCAATGAGTCCTTGATATTTAGTCGTTTTCAGCCAATTTTCTTGATTTTTGAAAATTTCACTTTTTTGTGAAAATATCCACTAAATGAGGGAATAATATGTGTGAGGGTACCCCAGGAGAGTTCCAAATGTGTGTGGGTAGAATATATATCTGACAGGGGTAAAATTGAAAAAAGTGTAAAAAATTTTTTTTTGGGACTTAGTCATTTTTGCGCCATTTATCAGACTTTCAGATTGGGGAAATGTCAGTGAGCATTCCGATTTCAGTTCCAGAGCGATTCGCCCAGTGAGTCCTTGATATTTAGTCGTTTTCAGCCAATTTTCTGGATTTTTGAAAATTTCACTTTTTTGTGAAAGTATCCACTAAATGAGGGAATAATATGTGTGAGGGTACCCCAGGAGAGTTCCAAATGTGTGTGGGTAGAATATATATCCCACGGGGGTAAAATTGAAAAAAGTTCAAAAAAAGTTTTTTTTTGCACTTAGTCATTTTTCTGGCGTTTATCAGACTTTCAGATAGGGGAAATGTCAGTGAGTGTTCCGATTTCAGTTCCAGAGTGATTCGCCCAATGAGTCCTTGATATTTAGTCGATTTCAGCCAATTTTTGGGATTTTTGAAAATTTCACTTTTTTGTGAAAATATCCACTAAATGAGGGAATAATATGTGTGAGGGTACCCCAGGAGAGTTCCAAATGTGTGTGGGTAGAATATATATCCCATGGGGGTAAAATTGAAAAAAGTTGAAAAAATTTTTTTTTTGGACTTAGTCATTTTTCCGACGTTTATCAGACTTTCAGATAGGAGAAATGTCAGTGAGCGTTTCGATTTCAGTTCCAGAGCGATTCGACCTTGGTATTTAGTCGTTTTCAGACAATTTTCTTGATTTTTGAAAATTTCACTTTTTTGTGAAAATATCCACTAAATGAGGGAATAATAAGTGTGAGGGTACCCCAGGAGAGTTCCATATGTGTGTGGGAAGAATATATATCCCACGGGGGTAAAATTGAAAAAGTTGGAAAAAAATTTGTTTTGGACTTAGTCATTTTTCCGCCGTTTATCAGACTTTCAGATAGGGGAAATGTCAGTGAGCATTCCCATTTCAGTTCCAGAGCGATTCGCTCAATAAGTCTTTGATATTTAGTCGTTTTCAGCCAATTTTCTGGATTTTTGAAAATTTTACTTTTTTGTGAAAATATCCACTAAATGAGGGAATAATATGTGTGAGGGTACCGAAGGAGAGTTCAAATTTGTGTGTGGGTAGAATATATATCCCACGGGGGTAAAATTGAAAAAAGTTGAAAAAAATTTTTTTTTTGGACTTAGTCATTTTTTCCGGCGTTTATCAGACTTTCAGATAGGGGAAATGTCAGTGAGCATTCCGATTTCAGTTCCAGAGCGATTCGCTCAATGAGTCCTTGATATTTAGTCGTTTTCAGCCAATTTTCTGGATTTTTGAAAATTTCCCTTTTTTGTGAAAATATCCACTAAATGAGGGAATAATATGTGTGAGAGTACACCAGGAGAGTTCTAAATGTGTGTGGGAAGAATATATATCCCACGGGGGTAAAATTGAAAAAAGTTGAAAAAATTTTTTTTTGGACTTAGTCATTTTTCTGGCGTTTATCAGACTTTAAGATATGCAAAATGTCAGTGAGCATTCCCATTTCAGTTCCAGAGCGATTCGCACAATGAGTCTTTGATATTTAGTCATTTTCAGCCAATTTTCTGGATTTTTGAAAATTTCACTTTTTTGTGAAAATATCCACTAAATGAGGGAATAATATGTGTGAGGGTACCGAAGGAGAGTTCCAAATGTGTGTGGGTAGAATATATATCCCACAGGGGTAAAATTGAAAAAAGTTGAAAAAATTTTTTTTTTTGGACTTAGTCATTTTTCCGGCGTTTATCAGACTTTCAGATAGGGCAAATGTCAGTGAGCGTTCCGATTTCAGTTCCAGAGCGATTCACCCAATGAGTCCTTGATATTTAGTCGTTTTCAGCCAATTTTTTGGATTTTTGAAAATTTCACTTTTTTGTGAAAATATCCACTAAATGAGGGAATAATATGTATGAGGGTACCCCAGGAGAGTTCCAAATGTGTATGGGTAGAATATATATCCCACGGGGGTAAAATTGAAAAAAGTTCAAAAAAATTTTTTTTGGGACTTTGTCATTTTTCCGGCGTTTATCAGACTTTCAGATAGGGGAAATGTCAGTGAGCATTCCGATTTCAGTTCCAGAGCGATTCGCCCAATGAGTCCTTGATATTTAGTCGTTTTCAGCCAATTTTCTGGATTTTTGAAAAGTTCACTTTTTTGTGAAAGTATCCACTAAATGAGGGAATAATATTTGTGAAGGTACCCCAGGAGAGTTCCAAATGTGTGTGGGTAGAATATATATCCCACGGGGGTAAAATTGAAAAAAGTTCCCAAAAAATTTTTTTTGCACTTAGTCATTTTTCTGGCGTTTATCAGACTTTCAGATAGGGGAAATGTCAGTGAGCGTTCCGATTTCAGTTCCAGAGCGATTCGCCCAATGAGTCCTTGATATTTAGTCGTTTTCAGCCAATTTTCTTGATTTTTGAAAATTTCACTTTTTTGTGAAAATATCCACTAAATGAGGGAATAATATGTGTGAGGGTACCCAAGGAGAGTTCCAAATGTGTGTGGGTAGAATATATATCCCATGGGGTAAAATTGAAAAAGTTGAAAAAAATTTTGTTTTGGACTTAGTCATTTTTCCGCCGTTTATCAGACTTTCAGATAGGCGAAATGTCAGTGAGCATTCCCATTTCAGTTCCAGAGCGATTCGCCCAATGAGTCCTTGATATTTAGTCGTTTTCAGCCAATTTTCTTGATTTTTGAAAATTTCACTTTTTTGTGAAAATATCCACTAAATGAGGGAATAATATGTGTGAGGGTACCCCAGGAGAGTTCCAAATGTGTGTGGGTAGAATATATGTCTGACAGGGGTAAAATTGAAAAAAGTTGAAAAAAAATTTTTTTTGGACTTTGTCATTTTTCCGGCGTTTATCAGACTTTCAGATAGGGGAAATGTGAGTGAGCATTCCGATTTCAGTTCCAGAGCGATTCGCCCAATGAGTCCTTGATATTTAGTCGTTTTTAGCCAATTTTCTGGATTTTTGAAAAGTTCACTTTTTTGTGAAAGTATCCACTAAATGAAGGAATAATATTTGTGAGGGTACCCCAGGAGAGTTCCAAATGTGTGTGGGTAGAATATATATCCCACGGGGGTAAAATTGAAAAAGTTGAAAAAAAATTTGTTTTCGACTTAGTCATTTTTCCGCCGTTTATCAGACTTTCAGATAGGCGAAATGTCAGTGAGCATTCCCATTTCAGTTCCAGAGCGATTCGCTCAATGAGTCTTTGATATTTAGTCGTTTTCAGCCAATTTTCTGGATTTTTGAAAATTTCACTTTTTTTGTGAAAATATCCACTAAATGAGGGAATAATATGTGTGAGGGTACCGAAGGAGAGTTCCAAATGTGTGTGGGTAGAATATATATCCCACGGGGGTAAAATTGAAAAAAGTTCAAAAAAATTTTTTTTTTGGACTTAGTCATTTTTCCGCCGTTTATCAGACTTTCAGATAGGGGAAATGTCAGTGAGCGCTCCGATTTCAGTTCCAGAGCGATTCGCCCAATGAGTCCTTGATATTTAGTCGTTTTCAGCCAATTTTCTTGATTTTTGAAAATTTCACTTTTTTGTGAAAATATCCACTAAATGAGGGAATAATATGTGTGAGGGTACCCCAGGAGAGTTACAAATGTGTGTGGGTAGAATATATGTCTGACAGGGGTAAAATTGAAAAAAGTTGAAAAAAATTTTTTTTTGGACTTTGTCATTTTTCCGGCGTTTATCAGACTTTCAGATAGGGGAAATGTCAGTGAGCATTCCGATTTCAGTTCCAGAGCGATTCGCCCAATGAGTCCTTGATATTTAGTCATTTTCAGCCAATTTTCTGGATTTTTGAAAAGTTCACTTTTTTGTGAAAGTATCCACTAAATGAGGGAATAATATGTGTGAGTGTACCCCAGGAGAGTTCCAAATGTGTGTGGGTAGAATATATATCCCACGGGGGTAAAATTGAAAAAAGTTCAAAAAAATTTTTTTTTGCACTTAGTCATTTTTCTGGCGTTTATCAGACTTTCAGATAGGGGAAATGTCAGTGAGTGTTCCGATTTCAGTTCCAGAGCGATTCACCCAATGAGTCCTTGATATTTAGTCGTTTTCAGACAATTTTCTTGATTTTTGAAAATTTCACTTTTTTGTGAAAATATCCACTAAATGAGGGAATAATATGTGTGAGAGTACACCAGGAGAGTTCTAAATGTGTGTGGGAAGAATATATATCCCACGGGGGTAAAATTGAAAAAAGTTGAAAAAAAATTTTTTTTGGGACTTTGTCATTTTTCCGGCGTTTATCAGACTTTCAGATAGGGGAAATGTCAGTGAGCATTCCGATTTCAGTTCCAGAGCGATTCGCCCAATGAGTCCTTGATATTTAGTCGTTTTCAGCCAATTTTCTGGATTTTTGAAAAGTTCACTTTTTTGTGAAAGTATCCACTAAATGAGGGAATAATATTTGTGAAGGTACCCCAGGAGAGTTCCAAATGTGTGTGGGTAGAATATATATCCCACGGGGGTAAAATTGAAAAAAGTTCCAAAAAAATTTTTTTTGCACTTAGTCATTTTTCTGGCGTTTATCAGACTTTCAGATAGGGGAAATGTCAGTGAGCGTTCCGATTTCAGTTCCAGAGCGATTCGCCCAATGACTCCTTGATATTTAGTCGTTTTCAGCCAATTTTCTTGATTTTTGAAAATTTCACTTTTTTGTGAAAATATCCACTAAATGAGGGAATAATATGTGTGAGGGTACCCAAGGAGAGTTCCAAATGTGTGTGGGTAGAATATATATCCCACGGGGTAAAATTGAAAAAGTTGAAAAAAAATTTGTTTTGGACTTAGTCATTTTTCCGCCGTTTATCAGACTTTCAGATAGGCAAAATGTCAGTGAGCATTCCCATTTCAGTTCCAGAGCGATTCGCCCAATGAGTCCTTGATATTTAGTCGTTTTCAGCCAATTTTCTTGATTTTTGAAAATTTCACTTTTTTGTGAAAATATCCACTAAATGAGGGAATAATATGTGTGAGGGTACCCCAGGAGAGTTCCAAATGTGTGTGGGTAGAATATATGTCTGACAGGGGTAAAATTGAGAAAAGTTGAAAAAAAATTTTTTTTGGACTTTGTTATTTTTCCGGCGTTTATCAGACTTTCAGATAGGGGAAATGTGAGTGAGCATTCCGATTTCAGTTCCAGAGCGATTCGCCCAATGAGTCCTTGATATTTAGTCGTTTTCAGCCAATTTTCTGGATTTTTGAAAAGTTCACTTTTTTGTGAAAGTATCCACTAAATGAAGGAATAATATTTGTGAGGGTACCCCAGGAGAGTTCCAAATGTGTGTGGGTAGAATATATATCCCACGGGGGTAAAATTGAAAAAGTTGAAAAAAATTTTGTTTTGGACTTAGTCATTTTTCCGCCGTTTATCAGACTTTCAGATAGGCGAAATGTCAGTGAGCATTCCCATTTCAGTTCCAGAGCGATTCGCTCAATGAGTCTTTGATATTTAGTCGTTTTCAGCCAATTTTCTGGATTTTTGAAAATTTCACTTTTTTTGTGAAAATATCCACTAAATGAGGGAATAATATGTGTGAGGGTACCGAAGGAGAGTTCCAAATGTGTGTGGGTAGAATATATATCCCACGGGGGTAAAATTGAAAAAAGTTCAAAAAAATTTTTTTTTGCACTTAGTCATTTTTCTGGCGTTTATCAGACTTTCAGATAGGGGAAATGTCAGTGAGTGTTCCGATTTCAGTTCCAGAGCGATTCACCCAATGAGTCCTTGATATTTAGTCGTTTTCAGACAATTTTCTTGATTTTTGAAAATTTCACTTTTTTGTGAAAATATCCACTAAATGAGGGAATAATATGTGTGAGAGTACACCAGGAGAGTTCTAAATGTGTGTGGGAAGAATATATATCCCACGGGGGTAAAATTGAAAAAAGTTGAAAAAAAATTTTTTTGGGGACTTTGTCATTTTTCCGGCGTTTATCAGACTTTCAGATAGGGGAAATGTCAGTGAGCATTCCGATTTCAGTTCCAGAGTGATTCGCCCAATGAGTCCTTGATATTTAGTCGTTTTCAGCCAATTTTCTGGATTTTTGAAAAGTTCACTTTTTTGTGAAAGTATCCACTAAATGAGGGAATAATATTTGTGAAGGTACCCCAGGAGAGTTCCAAATGTGTGTGGGTAGAATATATATCCCACGGGGGTAAAATTGAAAAAAGTTCCAAAAAAATTTTTTTTGCACTTAGTCATTTTTCTGGCGTTTATCAGACTTTCAGATAGGGGAAATGTCAGTGAGCGTTCCGATTTCAGTTCCAGAGCGATTCGCCCAATGACTCCTTGATATTTAGTCGTTTTCAGCCAATTTTCTTGATTTTTGAAAATTTCACTTTTTTGTGAAAATATCCACTAAATGAGGGAATAATATGTGTGAGGGTACCCAAGGAGAGTTCCAAATGTGTGTGGGTAGAATATATATCCCACGGGGTAAAATTGAAAAAGTTGAAAAAAAATTTGTTTTGGACTTAGTCATTTTTCCGCCGTTTATCAGACTTTCAGATAGGCAAAATGTCAGTGAGCATTCCCATTTCAGTTCCAGAGCGATTCGCCCAATGAGTCCTTGATATTTAGTCGTTTTCAGCCAATTTTCTTGATTTTTGAAAATTTCACTTTTTTGTGAAAATATCCACTAAATGAGGGAATAATATGTGTGAGGGTACCCCAGGAGAGTTCCAAATGTGTGTGGGTAGAATATATGTCTGACAGGGGTAAAATTGAAAAAAGTTGAAAAAAAATTTTTTTTGGACTTTGTTATTTTTCCGGCGTTTATCAGACTTTCAGATAGGGGAAATGTGAGTGAGCATTCCGATTTCAGTTCCAGAGCGATTCGCCCAATGAGTCCTTGATATTTAGTCGTTTTCAGCCAATTTTCTGGATTTTTGAAAAGTTCACTTTTTTGTGAAAGTATCCACTAAATGAAGGAATAATATTTGTGAGGGTACCCCAGGAGAGTTCCAAATGTGTGTGGGTAGAATATATATCCCACGGGGGTAAAATTGAAAAAGTTGAAAAAAATTTTGTTTTGGACTTAGTCATTTTTCCGCCGTTTATCAGACTTTCAGATAGGCGAAATGTCAGTGAGCATTCCCATTTCAGTTCCAGAGCGATTCGCTCAATGAGTCTTTGATATTTAGTCGTTTTCAGCCAATTTTCTGGATTTTTGAAAATTTCACTTTTTTTGTGAAAATATCCACTAAATGAGGGAATAATATGTGTGAGGGTACCGAAGGAGAGTTCCAAATGTGTGTGGGTAGAATATATATCCCACGGGGTTAAAATTGAAAAAAGTTCAAAAAAATTTTTTTTTGCACTTAGTCATTTTTCTGGCGTTTATCAGACTTTCAGATAGGGGAAATGTCAGTGAGTGTTCCGATTTCAGTTCCAGAGTGATTCACCCAATGAGTCCTTGATATTTAGTCGTTTTCAGACAATTTTCTTGATTTTTGAAAATTTCACTTTTTTGTGAAAATATCCACTAAATGAGGGAATAATATGTGTGAGAGTACACCAGGAGAGTTCTAAATGTGTGTGGGAAAAATATATATCCCACGGGGGTAAAATTGAAAAAAGTTGAAAAAAATTTTTTTTTGGACTTAGTCATTTTTCTGGCGTTTATCAGACTTTCAGATAGGCGAAATGTCAGTGAGCATTCCCATTTCAGTTCCAGAGCGATTCGCTCAATGAGTCTTTGATATTTAGTCGTTTTCAGCCAATTTTCTGGATTTTTGAAAATTTCAATTTTTTTGTGAAAATATCCACTAAATGAGGGAATAATATGTGTGAGGGTACCGAAGGAGAGTTCCAAATGTGTGTGGGTAGAATATATATCCCACGGGGGTAAAATTGAAAAAAGTTCAAAAAAATTTTTTTTTTGGACTTAGTCAATTTTCCGCCGTTTATCAGACTTTCAGATAGGGGAAATGTCAGTGAGCGCTCCGATTTCAGTTCCAGAGCGATTCGCCCAATGAGTCCTTGATATTTAGTCGTTTTCAGCCAATTTTCTGGATTTTTGAAAATTTCACTTTTTTGTGAAAATATCCACTAAATGAGGGAATAATATGTGTGAGGGTACCCCAAGAGAGTTCCAAATGTGTGTGGGTAGAATATATGTCTGACAGGGGTAAAATTGAAAAAAGTTGAAAAAAATTTTTTTTTGGACTTTGTCATTTTTCCGGCGTTTATCAGACTTTCAGATAGGGGAAATATCAGTGAGCATTCCGATTTCAGTTCCAGAGCGATTCGCCCAATGAGTCCTTGATGTTTAGTCATTTTCAGCCAATTTTCTGGATTTTTGAAAAGTTCACTTTTTTGTGAAAGTATCCACTAAATGAGGGAATAATATGTGTGAGGGTACCGAAGGAGAGTTCCAAATGTGTGTGGGTAGAATATATATCCCACGGGGGTAAAATTGAAAAAGTTGAAAAAAATTTTGTTTTGGACTTAGTCATTTTTCCGCCGTTTATCAGACTTTCAGATAGGCGAAATGTCAGTGAGCATTCCCATTTCAGTTCCAGAGCGATTCGCTCAATGAGTCTTTGATATTTAGTCGTTTTCCGCCAATTTTCTGGATTTTTGAAAATTTCACTTTTTTTGTGAAAATATCCACTAAATGAGGGAATAATATGTGTGAGGGTACCGAAGGAGAGTTCCAATGTGTGTGGGTAGAATATATATCCCACGGGGGTAAAATTGAAAAAAGTTCAAAAAAATTTTTTTTTGCACTTAGTCATTTTTCTGGCGTTTATCAGACTTTCAGATAGGGGAAATGTCAGTGAGTGTTCCAATTTCAGTTCCAGAGCGATTCACCCAATGAGTCCTTGATATTTAGTCGTTTTCAGACAATTTTCTTGATTTTTGAAAATTTCACTTTTTTGTGAAAATATCCACTAAATGAGGGAATAATATGTGTGAGAGTACACCAGGAGAGTTCTAAATGTGTGTGGGAAGAATATATATCCCACGGGGGTAAAATTGAAAAAAGTTGAAAAAAAATTTTTTTAGACTTAGTCATTTTTCCGCCGTTTATCAGACTTTCAGATAGGGGAAATGTCAGTGAGCATTCCGATTTCAGTTCCAGAGCGATTCGCCCAATGAGTCCTTGATATTTAGTCGTTTTCAGCCAATTTTCTTGATTTTTGAAAATTTCACTTTTTTGTGAAAATATCCACTAAATGAGGGAATAATATGTGTGAGGGTACCCCAGGAGAGTTCCAAATGTGTGTGGGTAGAATATATATCTGACAGGGGTAAAATTGAAAAAAGTTGAAAAAAATTTTTTTTTGGACTTAGTCATTTTTCCGGCGTTTATCAGACTTTCAGATAGGGGAAATGTCAGTGAGCATTCCGATTTCAGTTCCAGAGCGATTCGCCCAGTGAGTCCTTGATATTTAGTCGTTTTCAGCCAATTTTCTGGATTTTTGAAAATTTCACTTTTTTGTGAAAGTATCCACTAAATGAGGGAATAATATGTGTGAGGGTACCCCAGGAGAGTTCCAAATGTGTGTGGGTAGAATATATATCCCACGGGGGTAAAATTGAAAAAAGTTGAAAAAATTTTTTTTTTGGACTTAGTCATTTTTCCGCCGTTTATCAGACTTTCAGATAGGCGAAATGTCAGTGAGCATTCCCATTTCAGTTCCAGAGCGATTCGCCCAATGAGTCTTTGATATTTAGTCGTTTTCAGCCAATTTTCTGGATTTTTGAAAATTTCACTTTTTTTGTGAAAATATCCACTAAATGAGGGAATAATATGTGTGAGGGTACCGAAGGAGAGTTCCAAATGTGTGTGGGTAGAATATATATCCCACGGGGGTAAAATTGAAAAAAGTTCAAAAAAATTTTTTTTTTGGACTTAGTCATTTTTCCGCCGTTTATCAGACTTTCAGATAGGGGAAATGTCAGTGAGCATTCCGATTTCAGTTCCAGAGCGATTCGCCCAATGAGTCCTTGATATTTAGTCGTTTTCAGCCAATTTTCTTGATTTTTGAAAATTTCACTTTTTTGTGAAAATATCCACTAAATGAGGGAATAATATGTGTGAGGGTACCCCAGGAGAGTTCCAAATGTGTGTGGGTAGAATATATATCTGACAGGGGTAAAATTGAAAAAAGTTGAAAAAAATTTTTTTTTGGACTTAGTCATTTTTCCGGCGTTTATCAGACTTTCAGATAGGGGAAATGTCAGTGAGCATTCCGATTTCAGTTCCAGAGCGATTCGCCCAGTGAGTCCTTGATATTTAGTCGTTTTCAGCCAATTTTCTGGATTTTTGAAAATTTCACTTTTTTGTGAAAGTATCCACTAAATGAGGGAATAATATGTGTGAGGGTACCCCAGGAGAGTTCCAAATGTGTGTGGGTAGAATATATATCCCACGGGGGTAAAATTGAAAAAAGTTGAAAAAATTTTTTTTTTGGACTTAGTCATTTTTCCGCCGTTTATCAGACTTTCAGATAGGCGAAATGTCAGTGAGCATTCCCATTTCAGTTCCAGAGCGATTCGCTCAATGAGTCTTTGATATTTAGTCGTTTTCAGCCAATTTTCTGGATTTTTGAAAATTTCACTTTTTTTGTGAAAATATCCACTAAATGAGGGAATAATATGTGTGAGGGTACCGAAGGAGAGTTCCAAATGTGTGTGGGTAGAATATATATCCCACGGGGGTAAAATTGAAAAAAGTTCAAAAAAATTTTTTTTTTGGACTTAGTCATTTTTCCGCCGTTTATCAGACTTTCAGATAGGGGAAATGTCAGTGAGCGCTCCGATTTCAGTTCCAGAGCGATTCGCCCAATGAGTCCTTGATATTTAGTCGTTTTCAGCCAATTTTCTGGATTTTTGAAAATTTCACTTTTTTGTGAAAATATCCACTAAATGAGGGAATAATATGTGTGAGGGTACCCCAGGAGAGTTCCAAATGTGTGTGGGTAGAATATATGTCTGACAGGGGTAAAATTGAAAAAAGTTGAAAAAAATTTTTTTTTGGACTTTGTCATTTTTCCGGCGTTTATCAGACTTTCAGATAGGGGAAATGTCAGTGAGCATTCCGATTTCAGTTCCAGAGCGATTCGCCCAATGAGTCCTTGATATTTAGTCATTTTCAGCCAATTTTCTGGATTTTTGAAAAGTTCACTTTTTTGTGAAAGTATCCACTAAATGAGGGAATAATATGTGTGAGGGTACCCCAGGAGAGTTCCAAATGTGTGTGGGTAGAATATATATCCCACGGGGGTAAAATTGAAAAAGTTGAAAAAAATTTTGTTTTGGACTTAGTCATTTTTCCGCCGTTTATCAGACTTTCAGATAGGCGAAATGTCAGTGAGCATTCCCATTTCAGTTCCAGAGCGATTCGCTCAATGAGTCTTTGATATTTAGTCGTTTTCAGCCAATTTTCTGGATTTTTGAAAATTTCACTTTTTTTGTGAAAATATCCACTAAATGAGGGAATAATATGTGTGAGGGTACCGAAGGAGAGTTCCAAATGTGTGTGGGTAGAATATATATCCCACGGGGGTAAAATTGAAAAAAGTTCAAAAAAATTTTTTTTTTTTGACTTAGTCATTTTTCCGCCGTTTATCAGACTTTCAGATAGGGGAAATGTCAGTGAGCGCTCCGATTTCAGTTCCAGAGCGATTCGCCCAATGAGTCCTTGATATTTAGTCGTTTTCAGCCAATTTTCTTGATTTTTGAAAATTTCACTTTTTTGTGAAAATATCCACTAAATGAGGGAATAATATGTGTGAGGGTACCCCAGGAGAGTTCCAAATGTGTGTGGGTAGAATATATGTCTGACAGGGGTAAAATTGAAAAAAATTTTTTTTTGGACTTTGTCATTTTTACGGCGTTTATCAGACTTTCAGATAGGGGAAATGTCAGTGAGCATTCCGATTTCAGTTCCAGAGCGATTCGCCCAATGAGTCCTTGATATTTAGTCATTTTCAGCCAATTTTCTGGATTTTTGAAAAGTTCACTTTTTTGTGAAAGTATCCACTAAATGAGGGAATAATATGTGTGAGGGTACCCCAGGAGAGTTCCAAATGTGTGTGGGTAGAATATATATCCCACGGGGGTAAAATTGAAAAAAGTTCAAAAAAATTTTTTTTTGCACTTAGTCATTTTTCTGGCGTTTATCAGACTTTCAGATAGGGGAAATGTCAGTGAGTGTTCCAATTTCAGTTCCAGAGCGATTCACCCAATGAGTCCTTGATATTTAGTCGTTTTCAGACAATTTTCTTGATTTTTGAAAATTTCACTTTTTTGTGAAAATATCCACTAAATGAGGGAATAATATGTGTGAGAGTACACCAGGAGAGTTCTAAATGTGTGTGGGAAGAATATATATCCCACGGGGGTAAAATTGAAAAAAGTTGAAAAAAAATTTTTTTTGGACTTAGTCATTTTTCCGCCGTTTATCAGACTTTCAGATAGGGGAAATGTCAGTGAGCATTCCGATTTCAGTTCCAGAGCGATTCGCCCAATGAGTCCTTGATATTTAGTCGTTTTCAGCCAATTTTCTTGATTTTTGAAAATTTCACTTTTTTGTGAAAATATCCACTAAATGAGGGAATAATATGTGTGAGGGTACCCCAGGAGAGTTCCAAATGTGTGTGGGTAGAATATATATCTGACAGGGGTAAAATTGAAAAAAGTTGAAAAAAATTTTTTTTTGGACTTAGTCATTTTTCCGGCGTTTATCAGACTTTCAGATAGGGGAAATGTCAGTGAGCATTCCGATTTCAGTTCCAGAGCGATTCGCCCAGTGAGTCCTTGATATTTAGTCGTTTTCAGCCAATTTTCTGGATTTTTGAAAATTTCACTTTTTTGTGAAAGTATCCACTAAATGAGGGAATAATATGTGTGAGGGTACCCCAGGAGAGTTCCAAATGTGTGTGGGTAGAATATATATCCCACGGGGGTAAAATTGAAAAAAGTTGAAAAAATTTTTTTTTTGGACTTAGTCATTTTTCCGCCGTTTATCAGACTTTCAGATAGGGGAAATGTCAGGGAGCGTTCCGATTTCAGTTCCAGAGCGATTCGCCCAATGAGTCCTTGTTCTTTTGTCGTTTTCAGCCAATTTTCTGGATTTTTGAAAATTTCACTTTTTTGTGAAAATATCCACTAAATGAGGGAATAATATGTATGAGAGTACCCCAGAAGAGTTCCAAATGTGTGTGGGTAGAATATATATCCCACGGGGGTAAAATTGAAAAAAGTTCAAAAAAATTTTTTTTTGCACTTAGTCATTTTTCTGGCGTTTATCAGACTTTCAGATAGGGGAAATGTCAGTGAGTGTTCCGATTTCAGTTCCAGAGTGATTCGCCCAATGAGTCCTTGATATTTAGTCGTTTTCAGCCAATTTTCTTGATTTTTGAAAATTTCACTTTTTTGTGAAAATATCCACTAAATGAGGGAATAATATGTGTGAGGGTACCCCAGGAGAGTTCCAAATGTGTGTGGGTAGAATATATATCCCATGGGGGTAAAATTGAAAAAAGTTGAAAAAATTTTTTTTTTGGACTTAGTCATTTTTCCGACGTTTATCAGACTTTCAGATAGGAGAAATGTCAGTGAGCGTTTCGATTTCAGTTCCAGAGCGATTCGACCTTGTTATTTAGTCGTTTTCAGACAATTTTCTTGATTTTTGAAAATTTCACTTTTTTGTGAAAATATCCACTAAATGAGGGAATAATAAGTGTGAGGGTACCGAAGGAGAGTTCCAAATGTGTGTGGGTAGAATATATATCCCACGGGGGTAAAATTGAAAAAAGTTGAAAAAATTTTTTTTTTGGCCTTAGTCATTTTTCCGGCGTTTATCAGACTTTCAGATAGGGGAAATGTCAGTGAGCATTCCGATTTCAGTTCCAGAGCGATTCGCCCAATGAGTCCTTGATATTTTGTCGTTTTCAGCCAATTTTCTGGATTTTTGAAAATTTCACTTTTTTGTGAAAATATCCACTAAATGAGGGAATAATTTGTGTGAGAGTACACCAGGAGAGTTCTAAATGTGTGTGGGAAGAATATATATCCCACGGGGGTAAAATTGAAAAAAGTTGAAAAAAAAAATTTTTTGGACTTAGTCATTTTTCCGCCGTTTATCAGACTTTCAGATAGGGGAAATGTCAGTGAGCATTCCGATTTCAGTTCCAGAGCGATTCGCCCAATGAGTCCTTGATATTTAGTCGTTTTCAGCCAATTTTCTGGATTCTTGAAAATTTCACTTTTTTGTGAAAATATCCACTAAATGAGGGAATAATATGTATGAGGGTACCTCAGGAGAGTTCCAAATGTGTGTGGGTAGAATATATATCCCACGGGGGTAAAATTGAAAATAGTTGAAAAAATTTTTTTTTGGACTTAGTCATTTTTCTGGCGTTTATTAGACTTTAAGATATGCGAAATGTCAGTGAGCATTCCCATTTCAGTTCCAGAGCGATTCACACAATGAGTCTTTGATATTTAGTCATTTTCAGCCAATTTTCTGGATTTTTGAAAATTTCACTTTTTTGTGAAAATATCCACTAAATGAGGGAATAATATGTGTGAGGGTACCCCAGGAGAGTTCCAAATGTGTGTGGGTAGAATATATGTCTGACAGGGGTAAAATTGAAAAAAGTTGAAAAAAATTTTTTTTTGGACTTTGTCATTTTTCCGGCGTTTATCAGACTTTCAGATAGGGGAAATGTCAGTGAGCATTCCGATTTCAGTTCCAGAGCGATTCGCCATATGAGTCCTTGATATTTAGTCGTTTTCAGCCAATTTTCTTGATTTTTGAAAAGTTCACTTTTTTGTGAAAGTATCCACTAAATGAGGGAATAATATGTGTGAGGGTACCGAAGGAGAGTTCCAAATGTGTGTGGGTAGAATATATATCCCACGGGGGTAAAATTGAAAAAAGTTCAAAAAAATTTTTTTTTTGGACTTAGTCATTTTTCCGCCGTTTATCAGACTTTCAGATAGGGGAAATGTCAGTGAGCGCTCCGATTTCAGTTCCAGAGCGATTCGCCCAATGAGTCCTTGATATTTAGTCGTTTTCAGCCAATTTTCTTGATTTTTGAAAATTTCACTTTTTTGTGAAAATATCCACTAAATGAGGGAATAATATGTGTGAGGGTACCCCAGGAGAGTTCCAAATGTGTGTGGGTAGAATATATATCCCACGGGGGTAAAATTGAAAAAAGTTCAAAAAAATTTTTTTTTGCACTTAGTCGTTTTTCTGGCGTTTATCAGACTTTCAGATAGGGGAAATGTCAGTGAGTGTTCCGATTTCAGTTCCAGAGCGATTCACCCAATGAGTCCTTGATATTTAGTCGTTTTCAGCCAATTTTCTGGATTTTTGAAAATTTCACTTTTTTGTGAAAGTATCCACTAAATGAGGGAATAATATGTGTGAGGGTACCCCAGGAGAGTTCCAAATGTGTGTGGGTAGAATATATATCCCACGGGGGTAAAATTGAAAAAAGTTGAAAAAATTTTTTTTTTGGACTTAGTCATTTTTCTGGCGTTTATCAGACTTTCAGATAGGGGAAATGTCAGTGAGTGTTCCGATTTCAGTTCCAGAGTGATTTGCCCAATGAGTCCTTGATATTTAGTCGTTTTCAGCCAATTTTCTTGATTTTTGAAAATTTCACTTTTTTGTGAAAATATCCACTAAATGAGGGAATAATAAGTGTGAGGGTACCCCAGGAGAGTTCCAAATGTGTGTGGGAAGAATATATATCCCACGGGGGTAAAATTGAAAAAGTTGAAAAAAATTTTGTTTTGGACTTAGTCATTTTTCCGCCGTTTATCAGACTTTCAGATAGGGGAAATGTCAGTGAGCATTCCGATTTCAGTTCCAGAGCGATTCGCCCAATGAGTCCTTGATATTTAGTCATTTTCAGCCAATTTTCTGGATTCTTGAAAATTTCACTTTTTTGTGAAAATATCCACTAAATGAGGGAATAATATGTATGAGGGTACCTCAGGAGAGTTCCAAATGTGTGTGGGTAGAATATATATCCCACGGGGGTAAAATTGAAAAAAGTTGAAAAAATTTTTTTTTGGACTTAGTCATTTTTCTGGCGTTTATTAGACTTTAAGATATGTGAAATGTCAGTGAGCATTCCCATTTCAGTTCCAGAGCGATTCGCACAATGAGTCTTTGATATTTAGTCATTTTCAGCCAATTTTCTGGATTTTTGAAAATTTCACTTTTTTGTGAAAATATCCACTAAATGAGGGAATAATATGTGTGAGGGTACCGAAGGAGAGTTCCAAATGTGTGTGGGTAGAATATATATCCCACAGGGGTAAAATTGAAAAAAGTTGAAAAAATTTTTTTTTTGGACTTAGTCATTTTTCCGGCGTTTATCAGACTTTCAGATAGGGCAAATGTCAGTGAGCGTTCCGATTTCAGTTCCAGAGCGATTCACCCAATGAGTCCTTGATATTTAGTCGTTTTCAGCCAATTTTTTGGATTTTTGAAAATTTCACTTTTTTGTGAAAATATCCACTAAATGAGGGAATAATATGTATGAGGGTACCCCAGGAGAGTTCCAAATGTGTGTGGGTAGAATATATATCCCACGGGGGTAAAATTGAAAAAAGTTGAAAAAAAATTTTTTTTGGACTTAGTCATTTTTCTGGCGTTTATCAGACTTTAAGATAGGGGAAATGTCAGTGAGCGTTCCCATTTCAGTTCCAGAGCGATTCGCCCAATGAGTCCTTGATATTTAGTCGTTTTCAGCCAATTTTCTGGATTTTTGAAAATTTCACTTTTTTGTGAAAATATCCACTAAATGCGGGAATAATATGTTTGATGGTACCCCAGGAGAGTTCTAAATGTGTGTGGGAAGAATATATATCCCAAGGGGGTAAAATTAAAAAAAGTTGAAAAAAATTTTTTTTTGGACTTAGTCATTTTTCCGCCGTTTATCAGACTTTCAGATAGGGGAAATGTCAGTGAGCATTCCGATTTCAGTTCCAGAGTGATTCGACCTTGTTATTTAGTCGTTTTCAGACAATTTTCTTGATTTTTGAAAATTTCACTTTTTTGTGAAAATATCCACTAAATGAGGGAATAATATGTGTGAGAGTACACCAGGAGAGTTCTAAATGTGTGTGGGAAGAAGATATATCCCACGGGGGTAAAATTGAAAAAAGTTGAAAAAAAAATTTTTTTGGACTTAGTCATTTTTCCGCCGTTTATCAGACTTTCAGATAGGGGAAATGTCAGTGAGCATTCCGATTTCAGTTCCAGAGCGATTCGCCCAATGAGTCCTTGATATTTAGTCATTTTCAGCCAATTTTCTGGATTCTTGAAAATTTCACTTTTTTGTGAAAATATCCACTAAATGAGGGAATAATATGTATGAGGGTACCTCAGGAGAGTTCCAAATGTGTGTGGGTAGAATATATATCCCAAGGGGGTAAAATTGAAAAAAGTTGAAAAAATTTTTTTTTGGACTTAGTCATTTTTCTGGCGTTTATTAGACTTTAAGATATGCGAAATGTCAGTGAGCATTCCCATTTCAGTTCCAGAGCGATTCGCACAATGAGTCTTTGATATTTAGTCATTTTCAGCCAATTTTCTGGATTTTTGAAAATTTCACTTTTTTGTGAAAATATCCACTAAATGAGGGAATAATATGTGTGAGGGTACCGAAGGAGAGTTCCAAATGTGTGTGGGTAGAATATATATCCCACAGGGGTAAAATTGAAAAAAGTTGAAAAAATTTTTTTTTTGGACTTAGTCATTTTTCCGGCGTTTATCAGACTTTCAGATAGGGCAAATGTCAGTGAGCGTTCCGATTTCAGTTCCAGAGCGATTCACCCAATGAGTCCTTGATATTTAGTCGTTTTCAGCCAATTTTTTTGATTTTTGAAAATTTCACTTTTTTGTGAAAATATCCACTAAATGAGGGAATAATATGTATGAGGGTACCCCAGGAGAGTTCCAAATGTGTGTGGGTAGAATATATATCCCACGGGGGTAAAATTGAAAAAAGTTGAAAAAAATTTTTTTTTGGACTTAGTCATTTTTCTGGCGTTTATCAGACTTTAAGATAGGGGAAATGTCAGTGAGCGTTCCCATTTCAGTTCCAGAGCGATTCGCCCAATGAGTCCTTGATATTTAGTCGTTTTCAGCCAATTTTCTGGATTTTTGAAAATTTCACTTTTTTGTGAAAATATCCACTAAATGCGGGAATAATATGTGTGATGGTACCCCAGGAGAGTTCTAAATGTGTGTGGGAAGAATATATATCCCAAGGGGGTAAAATTAAAAAAAGTTGAAAAAAATTTTTTTTTGGACTTAGTCATTTTTCCGCCGTTTATCAGACTTTCAGATAGGGGAAATGTCAGTGAGCATTCCGATTTCAGTTCCAGAGTGATTCGACCTTGTTATTTAGTCGTTTTCAGACAATTTTCTTGATTTTTGAAAATTTCACTTTTTTGTGAAAATATCCACTAAATGAGGGAATAATATGTGTGAGAGTACACCAGGAGAGTTCTAAATGTGTGTGGGAAGAAGATATATCCCACGGGGGTAAAATTGAAAAAAGTTGAAAAAAAAAATTTTTTGGACTTAGTCATTTTTCCGCCGTTTATCAGACTTTCAGATAGGGGAAATGTCAGTGAGCATTCCGATTTCAGTTCCAGAGCGATTCGCCCAATGAGTCCTTGATATTTAGTCATTTTCAGCCAATTTTCTGGATTCTTGAAAATTTCACTTTTTTGTGAAAATATCCACTAAATGAGGGAATAATATGTATGAGGGTACCTCAGGAGAGTTCCAAATGTGTGTGGATAGAATATATATCCCACGGGGGTAAAATTGAAAAAAGTTGAAAAAATTTTTTTTTGGACTTAGTCATTTTTCTGGCGTTTATTAGACTTTAAGATATGCGAAATGTCAGTGAGCATTCCCATTTCAGTTCTAGAGCGATTCGCACAATGAGTCTTTGATATTTAGTCATTTTCAGCCAATTTTCTGGATTTTTGAAAATTTCACTTTTTTGTGAAAATATCCACTAAATGAGGGAATAATATGTGTGAGGGTACCGAAGGAGAGTTCCAAATGTGTGTGGGTAGAATATATATCCCACAGGGGTAAAATTGAAAAAAGTTGAAAAAATTTTTTTTTTGGACTTAGTCATTTTTCCGGCGTTTATCAGACTTTCAGATAGGGCAAATGTCAGTGAGCGTTCCGATTTCAGTTCCAGAGCGATTCACCCAATGAGTCCTTGATATTTAGTCGTTTTCAGCCAATTTTTTGGATTTTTGAAAATTTCACTTTTTTGTGAAAATATCCACTAAATGAGGGAATAATATGTATGAGGGTACCCCAGGAGAGTTCCAAATGTGTGTGGGTAGAATATATATCCCACGGGGGTAAAATTGAAAAAGTTGAAAAAAATTTTTTTTTGGACTTAGTCATTTTTCTGGCGTTTATCAGACTTTCAGATAGGGGAAATGTCAGTGAGCGTTCCCATTTCAGTTCCAGAGCGATTCGCCCAATGAGTCCTTGATATTTAGTCGTTTTCAGCCAATTTTCTGGATTTTTGAAAATTTCACTTTTTTGTGAAAATATCCACTAAATGCGGGAATAATATGTGTGATGGTACCCCAGGAGAGTTCTAAATGTGTGTGGGAAGAATATATATCCCAAGGGGGTAAAATTAAAAAAAGTTGAAAAAAATTTTTTTTTGGACTTAGTCATTTTTCCGGCGTTTATCAGACTTTCAGATAGGGCAAATATCAGTGAGCATTCCGATTTCAGTTCCAGAGCGATTCGCCCAATGAGTCCTTGATATTTAGTCGTTTTCAGCCAATTTTTTGGATTTTTGAAAATTTCACTCTTTTGTGAAAATATCCACTAAATGAGGGAATAATATGTATGAGGGTACCCCAGGAGAGTTCCAAATGTGTGTGGGTAGAATATATATCCCACGGGGGTAAAATTGAAAAAAGTTGAAAAAAATTTTTTTTTGGACTTAGTCATTTTTCTGGCGTTTATCAGACTTTAAGATAGGGGAAATGTCAGTGAGCGTTCCCATTTCAGTTCCAGAGCGATTCGCCCAATGAGTCCTTGATATTTAGTCGTTTTCAGCCAATTTTCTGGATTTTTGAAAATTTCACTTTTTTGTGAAAATATCCACTAAATGCGGGAATAATATGTGTGAGGGTACCCCAGGAGAGTTCTAAATGTGTGTGGGAAGAATATATATCCCACGGGGGTAAAATTAAAAAAAGTTGAAAAAAATTTTTTTTTGGACTTAGTCATTTTTCCGGCGTTTATCAGACTTTCAGATAGGGCAAATATCAGTGAGCATTCCGATTTCAGTTCCAGAGTGATTCGCCCAATGAGTCGTTGATATTTAGTCGTTTTCAGCCAATTTTCTGGATTGTTGAAAATTTCACTCTTTTGTGAAAATATCCACTAAATGAGGGAATAATATGTATGAGGGTACCCCAGGAGAGTTCCAAATGTGTGTGGGTAGAATATATATCCCACGGGGGTAAAATTGAAAAAAGTTGAAAAAAATTTTTTTTTGGACTTAGTCATTTTTCTGGCGTTTTTCAGACTTTAAGATAGGGGAAATGTCAGTGAGCGTTCCCATTTCAGTTCCAGAGCGATTCGCCCAATGAGTCTTTGATATTTAGTCGTTTTCAGCCAATTTTCTGGATTTTTGAAAATTTCACTTTTTTGTGAAAATATCCACTAAATGAGGGAATAATATGTGTGAGGGTACCCCAGGAGAGTTCCAAATGTGTGTGGGTCGAATATATATCCCACGGGGGTAAAATTGAAAAAAGTTGAAAATTTTTTTTTTTCGACTTAGTCATTTTTCCGGCGTTTATCAGACTTTCAGATAGGGGAAATGTCAGTGAGCGTTCCAATTTCAGTTCCAGAGCGATTCGCCCAATGAGTCCTTGATATTTAGTCGTTTTCAGCCAATTTTCTGGATTTTTAAAAATTTCACTTTTTTGTGAAAATATCCACTAAATGAGGGAATAATATGTATGAGGGTATCCCAGGAGAGTTCCAAATGTGTGTGGGTAGAATATATATCCCACGGGGGTAAAATTGAAAAAAGTTGAAAAAATTTTTTTTTTGGACTTAGTCATTTTTCCGGCGTTTATCAGACTTTCAGATAGGGGAAATGTCAGTGAGCGTTCCGATTTCAGTTCCAGAGCGATTCGCCCAATGAGTCCTTGATATTTAGTCGTTTTCAGCCAATTTTCTGGATTTTTGAAAATTTCACTTTTTTGTGAAAATATCCACTAAATGCGGGAATAATATGTGTGAGGGTACCCCAGGAGAGTTCTAAATGTGTGTGGGAAGAATATATATCCCACGGGGGTAAAATTAAAAAAAGTTTAAAAAAATTTTTTTTTGGACTTAGTCATTTTTCTGGCGTTTATCAGACTTTCAGATAGGGGAAATGTCAGTGAGCGTTCCGATTTCAGTTCCAGAGAGATTCGCCCAATGAGTCCTTGATATTTAGTCGTTTTCAGCCAGTTTTCTGGATTTTTGAAAATTTCACTTTTTTGTGAAAATATCCACTAAATGAGGGAATAATATGTGTGAGGGTACCGAAGGAGAGTTCCAAATGTGTGTGGGTAGAATATATATCCCACGGGGTAAAATTGAAAAAAGTTGAAAAAATTTTTTTTTTGGACTTAGTCATTTTTCCGGCGTTTATCAGACTTTCAAATAGGGGAAATGTCAGTGA
This sequence comes from Phyllobates terribilis, assembly GCF_046119375.1. Classification (NCBI taxonomy): domain Eukaryota; kingdom Metazoa; phylum Chordata; class Amphibia; order Anura; family Dendrobatidae; genus Phyllobates; species Phyllobates terribilis. The sequence goes on along the minus strand of NW_027362775.1, from coordinate 12,430,780 downwards.
GCATTCCGATTTCAGTTCCAGAGCAATTCGCCCAATGAGTCCTTGATATTTAGTCGTTTTCAGCCAATTTTCTGGATTCTTGAAAATTTCACTGTTTTGTGAAAATATCCACTAAATGAGGGAATAATATGTATGAGGGTACCTCAGGAGAGTTCCAAATGTGTGTGGGTAGAATATATATCCCACGGGGGTAAAATTGAAAAAAGTTGAAAAAATTTTTTTTTGGACTTAGTCATTTTTCTGGCGTTTATTAGACTTTAAGATATGCGAAATGTCAGTGAGCATTCCCATTTCAGTTCCAGAGCGATTCGCACAATGAGTCTTTGATATTTAGTCATTTTCAGCCAATTTTCTGGATTTTTGAAAATTTCACTTTTTTGTGAAAATATCCACTAAATGAGGGAATAATATGTGTGAGGGTACCGAAGGAGAGTTCCAAATGTGTGTGGGTAGAATATATATCCCACAGGGGTAAAATTGAAAAAAGTTGAAAAAATTTTTTTTTTGGACTTAGTCATTTTTCCGGCGTTTATCAGACTTTCAGATAGGGCAAATGTCAGTGAGCGTTCCGATTTCAGTTCCAGAGCGATTCACCCAATGAGTCCTTGATATTTAGTCGTTTTCAGCCAATTTTTTGGATTTTTGAAAATTTCACTTTTTTGTGAAAATATCCACTAAATGAGGGAATAATATGTATGAGGGTACCCCAGGAGAGTTCCAAATGTGTGTGGGTAGAATATATATCCCACGGGGGTAAAATTGAAAAAAGTTGAAAAAAATTTTTTTTTGGACTTAGTCATTTTTCTGGCGTTTATCAGACTTTAAGATAGGGCAAACATCAGTGAGCATTCCGATTTCAGTTCCAGAGCGATTCGCCCAATGAGTCGTTGATATTTAGTCGTTTTCAGCCAATTTTCTGGATTCTTGAAAATTTCACTCTTTTGTGAAAATATCCACTAAATGAGGGAATAATATGTATGAGGGTACCCCAGGAGAGTTCCAAATGTGTGTGGGTAGAATATATATCCCACGGGGGTAAAATTGAAAAAAGTTGAAAAAAATTTTTTTTTGGACTTAGTCATTTTTCTGGCGTTTTTCAGACTTTAAGATAGGGGAAATGTCAGTGAGCGTTCCCATTTCAGTTCCAGAGCGATTCGCCCAATGAGTCTTTGATATTTAGTCGTTTTCAGCCAATTTTCTGGATTTTTGAAAATTTCACTTTTTTGTGAAAATATCCACTAAATGAGGGAATAATATGTGTGAGGGTACCGAAGGAGAGTTCCAAATGTGTGTGGGTAGAATATATATCCCACAGGGGTAAAATTGAAAAAAGTTGAAAAAAATTTTTTTTTGGACTTAGTCATTTTTCCGGCGTTTATCAGACTTTCAGATAGGGCAAATGTCAGTGAGCGTTCCGATTTCAGTTCCAGAGCGATTCACCCAATGAGTCCTTGATATTTAGTCGTTTTCAGCCAATTTTTTGGATTTTTGAAAATTTCACTTTTTTGTGAAAATATCCACTAAATGAGGGAATAATATGTATGAGGGTACCCCAGGAGAGTTCCAAATGTGTGTGGGTAGAATATATATCCCACGGGGGTAAAATTGAAAAAAGTTGAAAAAAATTTTTTTTTGGACTTAGTCATTTTTCTGGCGTTTATCAGACTTTAAGATAGGGCAAACATCAGTGAGCATTCCGATTTCAGTTCCAGAGCGATTCGCCCAATGAGTCGTTGATATTTAGTCGTTTTCAGCCAATTTTCTGGATTCTTGAAAATTTCACTCTTTTGTGAAAATATCCACTAAATGAGGGAATAATATGTATGAGGGTACCCCAGGAGAGTTCCAAATGTGTGTGGGTAGAATATATATCCCACGGGGGTAAAATTGAAAAAAGTTGAAAAAAATTTTTTTTTGGACTTAGTCATTTTTCTGGCGTTTATCAGACTATAAGATAGGGGAAATGTCAGTGAGCGTTCCCATTTCAGTTCCAGAGCGATTCGCCCAATGAGTCCTTGATATATAGTCGTTTTCAGCCAATTTTCTGGATTTTTGAAAATTTCACTTTTTTGTGAAAATATTCACTAAATGCGGGAATAATATGTGTGAGGGTACCCCAGGAGAGTTCTAAATGTGTGTGGGAAAAATATATATCCCACGGGGGTAAAATTAAAAAAAGTTGAAAAAAATTTTTTTTTGGACTTAGTCATTTTTCCGGCGTTTATCAGACTTTCAGATAGGGCAAATATCAGTGAGCATTCCGATCTCAGTTCCAGAGCGATTCGCCCAATGAGTCCTTGATATTTAGTCGTTTTCAGCCAATTTTCTGGATTCTTGAAAATTTCACTCTTTTGTGAAAATATCCACTAAATGAGGGAATAAAATGTATGAGGGTACCCCAGGAGAGTTCCAAATGTGTGTGGGTAGAATATATATCCCACGGGGGTAAAATTGAAAAAAGTTGAAAAAAATTTTTTTTTGGACTTAGTCATTTTTCTGGCGTTTTTCAGACTTTAAGATAGGGGAAATGTCAGTGAGCGTTCCGATTTCAGTTCCAGAGCGATTCGCCCAATGAGTCCTTGATATTTAGTCGTTTTCAGCCAATTTTCTGGATTTTTAAAAATTTCACTTTTTTGTGAAAATTTCCACTAAATGAGGGAATAATATGTATGAGGGTATCCCAGGAGAGTTCCAAATGTGTGTGGGTAGAATATATATCCCACGGGGGTAAAATTGAAAAAAGTTGAAAAAATTTTTTTTTTGGACTTAGTCATTTTTCCGGCGTTTATCAGACTTTCAGATAGGGGAAATGTCAGTGAGCGTTCCGATTTCAGTTCCAGAGCGATTCGCCCAATGAGTCCTTGATATTTAGTCGTTTTCAGCCAATTTTCTGGATTTTTGAAAATTTCACTTTTTTGTGAAAATATCCACTAAATGCGGGAATAATATGTGTGAGGGTACCCCAGGAGAGTTCTAAATGTGTGTGGGAAGAATATATATCCCACGGGGGTAAAATTAAAAAAAGTTTAAAAAAATTTTTTTTTGGACTTAGTCATTTTTCTGGCGTTTATCAGACTTTAAGATAGGGCAAACATCAGTGAGCATTCCGATTTCAGTTCCAGAGCGATTCGCCCAATGAGTCGTTGATATTTAGTCGTTTTCAGCCAATTTTCTGGATTCTTGAAAATTTCACTCTTTTGTGAAAATATCCACTAAATGAGGGAATAAAATGTATGAGGGTACCCCAGGAGAGTTCCAAATGTGTGTGGGTAGAATATATATCCCACGGGGGTAAAATTGAAAAAAGTTGAAAAAAATTTTTTTTTGGACTTAGTCATTTTTCTGGCGTTTATCAGACTATAAGATAGGGGAAATGTCAGTGAGCGTTCCCATTTCAGTTCCAGAGCGATTCGCCCAATGAGTCCTTGATATTTAGTCGTTTTCAGCCAATTTTTTGGATTTTTGAAAATTTCACTTTTTTGTGAAAATATCCACTAAATGAGGGAATAATATGTATGAGGGTACCCCAGGAGAGTTCCAAATGTGTGTGGGTAGAATATATATCCCACGGGGGTAAAATTGAAAAAAGTTGAAAAAAATTTTTTTTTGGACTTAGTCATTTTTCTGGCGTTTATCAGACTTTAAGATAGGGCAAACATCAGTGAGCATTCCGATTTCAGTTCCAGAGCGATTCGCCCAATGAGTCGTTGATATTTAGTCGTTTTCAGCCAATTTTCTGGATTCTTGAAAATTTCACTCTTTTGTGAAAATATCCACTAAATGAGGGAATAAAATGTATGAGGGTACCCCAGGAGAGTTCCAAATGTGTGTGGGTAGAATATATATCCCACGGGGGTAAAATTGAAAAAAGTTGAAAAAAATTTTTTTTTGGACTTAGTCATTTTTCTGGCGTTTATCAGACTATAAGATAGGGGAAATGTCAGTGAGCGTTCCCATTTCAGTTCCAGAGCGATTCGCCCAATGAGTCCTTGATATTTAGTCGTTTTCAGCCAATTTTTTGGATTTTTGAAAATTTCACTTTTTTGTGAAAATATCCACTAAATGAGGGAATAATATGTATGAGGGTACCCCAGGAGAGTTCCAAATGTGTGTGGGTAGAATATATATCCCACGGGGGTAAAATGAAAAAAGTTGAAAAAAATTTTTTTTTGGACTTAGTCATTTTTCTGGCGTTTATCAGACTTTAAGATAGGGCAAACATCAGTGAGCATTCCGATTTCAGTTCCAGAGCGATTCGCCCAATGAGTCGTTGATATTTAGTCGTTTTCAGCCAATTTTCTGGATTCTTGAAAATTTCACTCTTTTGTGAAAATATCCACTAAATGAGGGAATAATATGTATGAGGGTACCCCAGGAGAGTTCCAAATGTGTGTGGGTAGAATATATATCCCACGGGGGTAAAATTGAAAAAAGTTGAAAAAAATTTTTTTTTGGACTTAGTCATTTTTCTGGCGTTTTTCAGACTTTAAGATAGGGGAAATGTCAGTGAGCGTTCCCATTTCAGTTCCAGAGCGATTCGCCCAATGAGTCTTTGATATTTAGTCGTTTTCAGCCAATTTTCTGGATTTTTGAAAATTTCACTTTTTTGTGAAAATATCCACTAAATGAGGGAATAATATGTGTGAGGGTACCCCAGGAGAGTTCCAAATGTGTGTGGGTCGAATATATATCCCACGGGGGTAAAATTGAAAAAAGTTGAAAATTTTTTTTTTTCGACTTAGTCATTTTTCCGGCGTTTATCAGACTTTCAGATAGGGGAAATGTCAGTGAGCGTTCCGATTTCAGTTCCAGAGCGATTCGCCCAATGAGTCCTTGATATTTAGTCGTTTTCAGCCAATTTTCTGGATTTTTAAAAATTTCACTTTTTTGTGAAAATTTCCACTAAATGAGGGAATAATATGTATGAGGGTATCCCAGGAGAGTTCCAAATGTGTGTGGGTAGAATATATATCCCACGGGGGTAAAATTGAAAAAAGTTGAAAAAATTTTTTTTTTGGACTTAGTCATTTTTCCGGCGTTTATCAGACTTTCAGATAGGGGAAATGTCAGTGAGCGTTCCGATTTCAGTTCCAGAGCGATTCGCCCAATGAGTCCTTGATATTTAGTCGTTTTCAGCCAATTTTCTGGATTTTTGAAAATTTCACTTTTTTGTGAAAATATCCACTAAATGCGGGAATAATATGTGTGAGGGTACCCCAGGAGAGTTCTAAATGTGTGTGGGAAGAATATATATCCCACGGGGGTAAAATTAAAAAAAGTTTAAAAAAATTTTTTTTTGGACTTAGTCATTTTTCCGGCGTTTATCAGACTTTCAGATAGGGCAAATGTCAGTGAGCATTCCGATTTCAGTTCCAGAGCGATTCACCCAATGAGTCCTTGATATTTAGTCGTTTTCAGCCAATTTTTTGGATTTTTGAAAATTTCACTTTTTTGTGAAAATATCCACTAAATGAGGGAATAATATGTATGAGGGTACCCCAGGAGAGTTCCAAATGTGTGTGGGTAGAATATATATCCCACGGGGGTAAAATTGAAAAAAGTTGAAAAAAATTTTTTTTTTGGACTTAGTCATTTTTCTGGCGTTTATCAGACTTTAAGATAGGGGAAATGTCAGTGAGCGTTCCCATTTCAGTTCCAGACGATTCGCCCAATGAGTCCTTGATATTTAGTCGTTTTCAGCCAATTTTCTGGATTTTTGAAAATTTCACTTTTTTGTGAAAATATCCACTAAATGCGGGAATAATATGTGTGATGGTACCCCAGGAGAGTTCTAAATGTGTGTGGGAAGAATATATATCCCACGGGGGTAAAATTAAAAAAAGTTGAAAAAAATTTTTTTTTGGACTTAGTCATTTTTCCGGCGTTTATCAGACTTTCAGATAGGGCAAATATCAGTGAGCATTCCGATTTCAGTTCCAGAGCGATTCGCCCAATGAGTCCTTGATATTTAGTCGTTTTCAGCCAATTTTTTGGATTTTTGAAAATTTCACTCTTTTGTGAAAATATCCACTAAATGAGGGAATAATATGTATGAGGGTACCCCAGGAGAGTTCCAAATGTGTGTGGGTAGAATATATATCCCACGGGGGTAAAATTGAAAAAAGTTGAAAAAAATTTTTTTTTGGACTTAGTCATTTTTCTGGCGTTTATCAGACTATAAGATAGGGGAAATGTCAGTGAGCGTTCCCATTTCAGTTCCAGAGCGATTCGCCCAATGAGTCCTTGATATATAGTCGTTTTCAGCCAATTTTCTGGATTTTTGAAAATTTCACTTTTTTGTGAAAATATCCACTAAATGCGGGAATAATATGTGTGAGGGTACCCCAGGAGAGTTCTAAATGTGTGTGGGAAGAATATATATCCCACGGGGGTAAAATTAAAAAAAGTTGAAAAAAATTTTTTTTTGGACTTAGTCATTTTTCCGGCGTTTATCAGACTTTCAGATAGGGCAAATATCAGTGAGCATTCCGATCTCAGTTCCAGAGCGATTCGCCCAATGAGTCCTTGATATTTAGTCGTTTTCAGCCAATTTTCTAGATTCTTGAAAATCTCACTCTTTTGTGAAAATATCCACTAAATGAGGGAATAATATGTATGAGGGTACCCCAGGAGAGTTCCAAATGTGTGTGGGTAGAATATATATCCCACGGGGGTAAAATTGAAAAAAGTTGAAAAACATTTTTTTTTGGACTTAGTCATTTTTCTGGCGTTTTTCAGACTTTAAGATAGGGGAAATGTCAGTGAGCGTTCCCATTTCAGTTCCAGAGCGATTCCCCCAATGAGTCTTTGATATTTAGTCGTTTTCAGCCAATTTACTGGATTTTTGAAAATTTCACTTTTTTGTGAAAATATCCACTAAACGAGGGAATAATATGTGTGAGGGTACCCCAGGAGAGTTCCAAATGTGTGTGGGTCGAATATATATCCCACGGGGGTAAAATTGAAAAAAGTTGAAAATTTTTTTTTTTCGACTTAGTCATTTTTCCGGCGTTTATCAGACTTTCAGATAGGGGAAATGTCAGTGAGCGTTCCGATTTCAGTTCCAGAGCGATTCGCCCAATGAGTCCTTGATATTTAGTCGTTTTCAGCCAATTTTCTGGATTTTTAAAAATTTCACTTTTTTGTGAAAATTTCCACTAAATGAGGGAATAATATGTATGAGGGTATCCCAGGAGAGTTCCAAATGTGTGTGGGTAGAATATATATCCCACGGGGGTAAAATTGAAAAAAGTTGAAAAAATTTTTTTTTTGGACTTAGTCATTTTTCCGGCGTTTATCAGACTTTCAGATAGGGGAAATGTCAGTGAGCATTCCGATTTCAGTTCCAGAGCGATTCACCCAATGAGTCCTTGATATTTAGTCGTTTTCAGCCAATTTTTTGGATTTTTGAAAATTTCACTTTTTTGTGAAAATATCCACTAAATGAGGGAATAATATGTATGAGGGTACCCCAGGAGAGTTCCAAATGTGTGTGGGTAGAATATATATCCCACGGGGGTAAAATTGAAAAAAGTTGAAAAAAATTTTTTTTTTGGACTTAGTCATTTTTCTGGCGTTTATCAGACTTTAAGATAGGGGAAATGTCAGTGAGCGTTCCCATTTCAGTTCCAGACGATTCGCCCAATGAGTCCTTGATATTTAGTCGTTTTCAGCCAATTTTCTGGATTTTTGAAAATTTCACTTTTTTGTGAAAATATCCACTAAATGCGGGAATAATATGTGTGATGGTACCCCAGGAGAGTTCTAAATGTGTGTGGGAAGAATATATATCCCACGGGGGTAAAATTAAAAAAAGTTGAAAAAAATTTTTTTTTGGACTTAGTCATTTTTCCGGCATTTATCAGACTTTCAGATAGGGCAAATATCAGTGAGCATTCCGATTTCAGTTCCAGAGCGATTCGCCCAATGAGTCCTTGATATTTAGTCGTTTTCAGCCAATTTTTTGGATTTTTGAAAATTTCACTCTTTTGTGAAAATATCCACTAAATGAGGGAATAATATGTATGAGGGTACCCCAGGAGAGTTCCAAATGTGTGTGGGTAGAATATATATCCCACGGGGGTAAAATTGAAAAAAGTTGAAAAAAATTTTTTTTTGGACTTAGTCATTTTTCTGGCGTTTATCAGACTATAAGATAGGGGAAATGTCAGTGAGCGTTCCCATTTCAGTTCCAGAGCGATTCGCCCAATGAGTCCTTGATATATAGTCGTTTTCAGCCAATTTTCTGGATTTTTGAAAATTTCACTTTTTTGTGAAAATATCCACTAAATGCGGGAATAATATGTGTGAGGGTACCCCAGGAGAGTTCTAAATGTGTGTGGGAAGAATATATATCCCACGGGGGTAAAATTAAAAAAAGTTGAAAAAAATTTTTTTTTGGACTTAGTCATTTTTCCGGCGTTTATCAGACTTTCAGATAGGGCAAATATCAGTGAGCATTCCGATCTCAGTTCCAGAGCGATTCGCCCAATGAGTCCTTGATATTTAGTCGTTTTCAGCCAATTTTCTAGATTCTTGAAAATCTCACTCTTTTGTGAAAATATCCACTAAATGAGGGAATAATATGTATGAGGGTACCCCAGGAGAGTTCCAAATGTGTGTGGGTAGAATATATATCCCACGGGGGTAAAATTGAAAAAAGTTGAAAAACATTTTTTTTTGGACTTAGTCATTTTTCTGGCGTTTTTCAGACTTTAAGATAGGGGAAATGTCAGTGAGCGTTCCCATTTCAGTTCCAGAGCGATTCGCCCAATGAGTCTTTGATATTTAGTCGTTTTCAGCCAATTTACTGGATTTTTGAAAATTTCACTTTTTTGTGAAAATATCCACTAAATGAGGGAATAATATGTGTGAGGGTACCCCAGGAGAGTTCCAAATGTGTGTGGGTCGAATATATATCCCACGGGGGTAAAATTGAAAAAAGTTGAAAATTTTTTTTTTTCGACTTAGTCATTTTTCCGGCGTTTATCAGACTTTCAGATAGGGGAAATGTCAGTGAGCGTTCCGATTTCAGTTCCAGAGCGATTCGCCCAATGAGTCCTTGATATTTATTCGTTTTCAGCCAATTTTCTGGATTTTTAAAAATTTCACTTTTTTGTGAAAATTTCCACTAAATGAGGGAATAATATGTATGAGGGTATCCCAGGAGAGTTCCAAATGTGTGTGGGTAGAATATATATCCCACGGGGGTAAAATTGAAAAAAGTTGAAAAAATTTTTTTTTTGGACTTAGTCATTTTTCCGGCGTTTATCAGACTTTCAGATAGGGGAAATGTCAGTGAGCGTTCCGATTTCAGTTCCAGAGCGATTCGCCCAATGAGTCCTTGATATTTAGTCGTTTTCAGCCAATTTTCTGGATTTTTGAAAATTTCACTTTTTTGTGAAAATATCCACTAAATGCGGGAATAATATGTGTGAGGGTACCCCAGGAGAGTTCTAAATGTGTGTGGGAAGAATATATATCCCACGGGGGTAAAATTAAAAAAAGTTTAAAAAAATTTTTTTTTGGACTTAGTCATTTTTCCGGCGTTTATCAGACTTTCAGATAGGGGAAATGTCAGTGAGCGTTCCGATTTCAGTTCCAGAGCGATTCGCCCAATGAGTCCTTGATATTTAGTCGTTTTCAGCCAATTTTCTGGATTTTTAAAAATTTCACTTTTTTGTGAAAATTTCCACTAAATGAGGGAATAATATGTATGAGGGTATCCCAGGAGAGTTCCAAATGTGTGTGGGTAGAATATATATCCCACGGGGGTAAAATTGAAAAAAGTTGAAAAAATTTTTTTTTTGGACTTAGTCATTTTTCCGGCGTTTATCAGACTTTCAGATAGGGGAAATGTCAGTGAGCGTTCCGATTTCAGTTCCAGAGCGATTCGCCCAATGAGTCCTTGATATTTAGTCGTTTTCAGCCAATTTTCTGGATTTTTGAAAATTTCACTTTTTTGTGAAAATATCCACTAAATGCGGGAATAATATGTGTGAGGGTACCCCAGGAGAGTTCTAAATGTGTGTGGGAAGAATATATATCCCACGGGGGTAAAATTAAAAAAAGTTTAAAAAAATTTTTTTTTGGACTTAGTCATTTTTCCGGCGTTTATCAGACTTTCAGATAGGGCAAATGTCAGTGAGCATTCCGATTTCAGTTCCAGAGCGATTCACCCAATGAGTCCTTGATATTTAGTCGTTTTCAGCCAATTTTTTGGATTTTTGAAAATTTCACTTTTTTGTGAAAATATCCACTAAATGAGGGAATAATATGTATGAGGGTACCCCAGGAGAGTTCCAAATGTGTGTGGGTAGAATATATATCCCACGGGGGTAAAATTGAAAAAAGTTGAAAAAAATTTTTTTTTTGGACTTAGTCATTTTTCTGGCGTTTATCAGACTTTAAGATAGGGGAAATGTCAGTGAGCGTTCCCATTTCAGTTCCAGACGATTCGCCCAATGAGTCCTTGATATTTAGTCGTTTTCAGCCAATTTTCTGGATTTTTGAAAATTTCACTTTTTTGTGAAAATATCCACTAAATGCGGGAATAATATGTGTGATGGTACCCCAGGAGAGTTCTAAATGTGTGTGGGAAGAATATATATCCCACGGGGGTAAAATTAAAAAAAGTTGAAAAAAATTTTTTTTTGGACTTAGTCATTTTTCCGGCGTTTATCAGACTTTCAGATAGGGCAAATATCAGTGAGCATTCCGATTTCAGTTCCAGAGCGATTCGCCCAATGAGTCCTTGATATTTAGTCGTTTTCAGCCAATTTTTTGGATTTTTGAAAATTTCACTCTTTTGTGAAAATATCCACTAAATGAGGGAATAATATGTATGAGGGTACCCCAGGAGAGTTCCAAATGTGTGTGGGTAGAATATATATCCCACGGGGATAAAATTGAAAAAAGTTGAAAAAAATTTTTTTTTGGACTTAGTCATTTTTCTGGCGTTTATCAGACTATAAGATAGGGGAAATGTCAGTGAGCGTTCCCATTTCAGTTCCAGAGCGATTCGCCCAATGAGTCCTTGATATATAGTCGTTTTCAGCCAATTTTCTGGATTTTTGAAAATTTCACTTTTTTGTGAAAATATCCACTAAATGCGGGAATAATATGTGTGAGGGTACCCCAGGAGAGTTCTAAATGTGTGTGGGAAGAATATATATCCCACGGGGGTAAAATTAAAAAAAGTTGAAAAAAATTTTTTTTTGGACTTAGTCATTTTTCCGGCGTTTATCAGACTTTCAGATAGGGCAAATATCAGTGAGCATTCCGATCTCAGTTCCAGAGCGATTCGCCCAATGAGTCCTTGATATTTAGTCGTTTTCAGCCAATTTTCTAGATTCTTGAAAATCTCACTCTTTTGTGAAAATATCCACTAAATGAGGGAATAATATGTATGAGGGTACCCCAGGAGAGTTCCAAATGTGTGTGGGTAGAATATATATCCCACGGGGGTAAAATTGAAAAAAGTTGAAAAACATTTTTTTTTGGACTTAGTCATTTTTCTGGCGTTTTTCAGACTTTAAGATAGGGGAAATGTCAGTGAGCGTTCCCATTTCAGTTCCAGAGCGATTCCCCCAATGAGTCTTTGATATTTAGTCGTTTTCAGCCAATTTACTGGATTTTTGAAAATTTCACTTTTTTGTGAAAATATCCACTAAACGAGGGAATAATATGTGTGAGGGTACCCCAGGAGAGTTCCAAATGTGTGTGGGTCGAATATATATCCCACGGGGGTAAAATTGAAAAAAGTTGAAAATTTTTTTTTTTCGACTTAGTCATTTTTCCGGCGTTTATCAGACTTTCAGATAGGGGAAATGTCAGTGAGCGTTCCGATTTCAGTTCCAGAGCGATTCGCCCAATGAGTCCTTGATATTTAGTCGTTTTCAGCCAATTTTCTGGATTTTTAAAAATTTCACTTTTTTGTGAAAATTTCCACTAAATGAGGGAATAATATGTATGAGGGTATCCCAGGAGAGTTCCAAATGTGTGTGGGTAGAATATATATCCCACGGGGGTAAAATTGAAAAAAGTTGAAAAAATTTTTTTTTTGGACTTAGTCATTTTTCCGGCGTTTATCAGACTTTCAGATAGGGGAAATGTCAGTGAGCATTCCGATTTCAGTTCCAGAGCGATTCGCCCAATGAGTCCTTGATATTTAGTTGTTTTCAGCCAATTTTCTGGATTTTTGAAAATTTCACTTTTTTGTGAAAATATCCACTAAATGCGGGAATAATATGTGTGAGGGTACCCCAGGAGAGTTCTAAATGTGTGTGGGAAGAATATATATCCCACGGGGGTAAAATTAAAAAAAGTTTAAAAAAATTTTTTTTTGGACTTAGTCATTTTTCCGGCGTTTATCAGACTTTCAGATAGGGCAAATGTCAGTGAGCATTCCGATTTCAGTTCCAGAGCGATTCACCCAATGAGTCCTTGATATTTAGTCGTTTTCAGCCAATTTTTTGGATTTTTGAAAATTTCACTTTTTTGTGAAAATATCCACTAAATGAGGGAATAATATGTATGAGGGTACCCCAGGAGAGTTCCAAATGTGTGTGGGTAGAATATATATCCCACGGGGGTAAAATTGAAAAAAGTTGAAAAAAATTTTTTTTTTGGACTTAGTCATTTTTCTGGCGTTTATCAGACTTTAAGATAGGGGAAATGTCAGTGAGCGTTCCCATTTCAGTTCCAGACGATTCGCCCAATGAGTCCTTGATATTTAGTCGTTTTCAGCCAATTTTCTGGATTTTTGAAAATTTCACTTTTTTGTGAAAATATCCACTAAATGCGGGAATAATATGTGTGATGGTACCCCAGGAGAGTTCTAAATGTGTGTGGGAAGAATATATATCCCACGGGGGTAAAATTAAAAAAAGTTGAAAAAAATTTTTTTTTGGACTTAGTCATTTTTCCGGCATTTATCAGACTTTCAGATAGGGCAAATATCAGTGAGCATTCCGATTTCAGTTCCAGAGCGATTCGCCCAATGAGTCCTTGATATTTAGTCGTTTTCAGCCAATTTTTTGGATTTTTGAAAATTTCACTCTTTTGTGAAAATATCCACTAAATGAGGGAATAATATGTATGAGGGTACCCCAGGAGAGTTCCAAATGTGTGTGGGTAGAATATATATCCCACGGGGGTAAAATTGAAAAAAGTTGAAAAAAATTTTTTTTTGGACTTAGTCATTTTTCTGGCGTTTATCAGACTATAAGATAGGGGAAATGTCAGTGAGCGTTCCCATTTCAGTTCCAGAGCGATTCGCCCAATGAGTCCTTGATATATAGTCGTTTTCAGCCAATTTTCTGGATTTTTGAAAATTTCACTTTTTTGTGAAAATATCCACTAAATGAGGGAATAATATGTGTGAGGGTACCCCAGGAGAGTTCCAAATGTGTGTGGGTCGAATATATATCCCACGGGGGTAAAATTGAAAAAAGTTGAAAATTTTTTTTTTTCGACTTAGTCATTTTTCCGGCGTTTATCAGACTTTCAGATAGGGGAAATGTCAGTGAGCGTTCCGATTTCAGTTCCAGAGCGATTCGCCCAATGAGTCCTTGATATTTATTCGTTTTCAGCCAATTTTCTGGATTTTTAAAAATTTCACTTTTTTGTGAAAATTTCCACTAAATGAGGGAATAATATGTATGAGGGTATCCCAGGAGAGTTCCAAATGTGTGTGGGTAGAATATATATCCCACGGGGGTAAAATTGAAAAAAGTTGAAAAAATTTTTTTTTTGGACTTAGTCATTTTTCCGGCGTTTATCAGACTTTCAGATAGGGGAAATGTCAGTGAGCGTTCCGATTTCAGTTCCAGAGCGATTCGCCCAATGAGTCCTTGATATTTAGTCGTTTTCAGCCAATTTTCTGGATTTTTGAAAATTTCACTTTTTTGTGAAAATATCCACTAAATGCGGGAATAATATGTGTGAGGGTACCCCAGGAGAGTTCTAAATGTGTGTGGGAAGAATATATATCCCACGGGGGTAAAATTAAAAAAAGTTTAAAAAAATTTTTTTTTGGACTTAGTCATTTTTCCGGCGTTTATCAGACTTTCAGATAGGGGAAATGTCAGTGAGCGTTCCGATTTCAGTTCCAGAGAGATTCGCCCAATGAGTCCTTGATATTTAGTCGTTTTCAGCCAATTTTCTGGATTTTTTAAAATTTCACTTTTTTGTGAAAATATCCACTAAATGAGGGAATAATATGTATGAGGGTACCCCAGGAGAGTTCCAAATGTGTGTGGGTAGAATATATATCCCACGGGGGTAAAATTGAAAAAAGTTGAAAAAATTTTTTTTTGGGACTTAGTCATTTTTCCGGCGTTTATCAGACTTTCAGATAGGGCAAATATCAGTGAGCATTCCGATTTCAGTTCCAGAGCGATTCGCCCAATGAGTCCTTGATATTTAGTCGTTTTCAGCCAATTTTCTGGATTCTTGAAAATTTCACTCTTTTGTGAAAATATCCACTAAATGAGGGAATAATATGTATGAGGGTAGCCCAGGAGAGTTCCAAATGTGTGTGGGTAGAATATATATCCCACGGGGGTAAAATTGAAAAAAGTTGAAAAAAATTTTTTTTGGGACTTAGTCATTTTTCCGGCGTTTATCAGACTTTCAGATAGGGCAAATATCAGTGAGCATTCCGATTTCAGTTCCAGAGCGATTCGCCCAATGAGTCCTTGATATTTAGTCGTTTTCAGCCAATTTTCTGGATTCTTGAAAATTTCACTCTTTTGTGAAAATATCCACTAAATGAGGGAATAATATGTATGAGGGTAGCCCAGGAGAGTTCCAAATGTGTGTGGGTAGAATATACATCCCACGGGGGTAAAATTGAAAAAAGTTGAAAAAAATTTTTTTTTGGACTTAGTCATTTTTCTGGCGTTTATCAGACTTTAAGATAGAGGAAATGTCAGTGAGCGTTCCCATTTCAGTTCCAGAGCGATTCGCCCAATGAGTCCTTGATATTTAGTCGTTTTCAGCCAATTTTCTGGATTTTTGAAAATTTCACTTTTTTGTGAAAATATCCACTAAATGCGGGAATAATATGTGTGAGGGTACCCCAGGAGAGTTCTAAATGTGTGTGGGAAGAATATATATCCCACGGGGGTAAAATTAAAAAAAGTTGAAAAAAATTTTTTTTTGGACTTAGTCATTTTTCCGGCGTTTATCAGACTTTCAGATAGGGCAAATATCAGTGAGCATTCCGATTTCAGTTCCAGAGCGATTCGCCCAATGAGTCGTTGATATTTAGTCGTTTTCAGCCAATTTTCTGGATTCTTGAAAATTTCACTCTTTTGTGAAAATATCCACTAAATGAGGGAATAATATGTAAGAGGGTACCCCAGGAGAGTTCCAAATGCGTGTGGGTAGAATATATATCCCACGGGGGTAAAATTGAAAAAAATTTTTTTTTGGACTTAGTCATTTTTCCGGCGTTTATCAGACTTTCAGATAGGGCAAATATCAGTGAGCATTCCGATCTCAGTTCCAGAGCGATTCGCCCAATGAGTCCTTGATATTTAGTCGTTTTCAGCCAATTTTCTTGATTTTTGATAATTTCACTTTTTTGTGAAAATATCCACTAAATGAGGGAATAATATGTGTGAGGGTACCCCAGGAGAGTTCCAAATGTGTGTGGGTAGAATATATATCCCATGGGGGTAAAATTGAAAAAAGTTGAAAAAATTTTTTTTTTGGACTTAGTCATTTTTCCGACATTTATCAGACTTTCAGATATGAGAAATGTCAGTGAGCGTTTCGATTTCAGTTCCAGAGCGATTCGACCTTGTTATTTAGTCGTTTTCAGACAATTTTCTTGATTTTTGAAAATTTCACTTTTTTGTGAAAATATCCACTAAATGAGGGAATAATAAGTGTGAGGGTACCCCAGGAGAGTTGCAAATGTGTGTGGGAAGAATATATATCCCACGGGGGTAAAATTGAAAAAGTTGAAAAAAATTTTGTTTTGGACTTAGTCATTTTTCCGCCGTTTATCAGACTTTCAGATAGGGGAAATGTCAGTGAGCATTCCCATTTCAGTTCCAGAGCGATTCGCTCAATGAGTCTTTGATATTTAGTCGTTTTCAGCCAATTTTCTGGATTTTTGAAAATTTCACTTTTTTGTGAAAATATCCACTAAATGAGGGAATAATATGTGTGAGGGTACCGAAGGAGAGTTCCAAATGTGTGTGGGTAGAATATATATCCCACGGGGGTAAAATTGAAAAAAGTTGAAAAAATTTTTTTTTTGGACTTAGTCATTTTTCCGGCGTTTATCAGACTTTCAGATAGGGGAAATGTCAGTGAGCATTCCGATTTCAGTTCCAGAGCGATTCGCCCAATGAGTCCTTGATATTTTGTCGTTTTCAGCCAATTTTCTGGATTTTTGAAAATTTCACTTTTTTGTGAAAATATCCACTAAATGAGGGAATAATATGTGTGAGAGTACACCAGGAGAGTTCTAAATGTGTGTGGGAAGAATATATATCCCACGGGGGTAAAATTGAAAAAAGTTGAAAAAAAAAATTTTTTGGACTTAGTCATTTTTCCGCCGTTTATCAGACTTTCAGATAGGGGAAATGTCAGTGAGCATTCCGATTTCAGTTCCAGAGCGATTCGCCCAATGAGTCCTTGATATTTAGTCATTTTCAGCCAATTTTCTGGATTCTTGAAAATTTCACTTTTTTGTGAAAATATCCACTAAATGAGGGAATAATATGTATGAGGGTACCTCAGGAGAGTTCCAAATGTGTGTGGGTAGAATATATATCCCACGGGGGTAAAATTGAAAAAAGTTGAAAAAATTTTTTTTTGGACTTAGTCATTTTTCTGGCGTTTATTAGACTTTAAGATATGCGAAATGTCAGTGAGCATTCCCATTTCAGTTCCAGAGCGATTCGCACAATGAGTCTTTGATATTTAGTCATTTTCAGCCAATTTTCTGGATTTTTGAAAATTTCACTTTTTTGTGAAAATATCCACTAAATGAGGGAATAATATGTGTGAGGGTACCGAAGGAGAGTTCCAAATGTGTGTGGGTAGAATATATATCCCACAGGGGTAAAATTGAAAAAAGTTGAAAAAATTTTTTTTTTGGACTTAGTCATTTTTCCGGCGTTTATCAGACTTTCAGATAGGGCAAATGTCAGTGAGCGTTCCGATTTCAGTTCCAGAGCGATTCACCCAATGAGTCCTTGATATTTAGTCGTTTTCAGCCAATTTTTTGGATTTTTGAAAATTTCACTTTTTTGTGAAAATATCCACTAAATGAGGGAATAATATGTATGAGGGTACCCCAGGAGAGTTCCAAATGTGTGTGGGTAGAATACATATCCCACGGGGGTAAAATTGAAAAAAGTATAAAAAAATTTTTTTTTTGGACTTAGTCATTTTTCTGGCGTTTATCAGACTTTAAGATAGGGGAAATGTCAGTGAGCGTTCCCATTTCAGTTCCAGAGCGATTCGCCCAATGAGTCCTTGATATTTAGTAGTTTTCAGCCAATTTTCTGGATTTTTGAAAATTTCACTTTTTTGTGAAAATATCCACTAAATGCGGGAATAATATGTGTGATGGTACCCCAGGAGAGTTCTAAATGTGTGTGGGAAGAATATATATCCCACGGGGGTAAAATTTAAAAAAGTTGAAAAAAATTTTTTTTTGGACTTAGTCATTTTTCCGGCGTTAATCAGACTTTCAGATAGGGCAAATATCAGTGAGCATTCCGATTTCAGTTCCAGAGCGATTCGCCCAATGAGTCCTTGATATTTAGTCGTTTTCAGCCAATTTTTTGGATTTTTGAAAATTTCACTCTTTTGTGAAAATATCCACTAAATGAGGGAATAATATGTATGAGGGTACCCCAGGAGAGTTCCAAATGTGTGTGGGTAGAATATATATCCCACGGGGGTAAAATTGAAAAAAGTTGAAAAAAATTTTTTTTTGGACTTAGTCATTTTTCTGGCGTTTATCAGACTTTAAGATAGGGGAAATGTCAGTGAGCGTTCCCATTTCAGTTCCAGAGCGATTCTCCCAATGAGTCCTTGATATTTAGTCGTTTTCAGCCAATTTTCAGGATTTTTGAAAATTTCACTTTTTTGTGAAAATATCCACTAAATGCGGGAATAATATGTGTGAGGGTACCCCAGGAGAGTTCTAAATGTGTGTGGGAAGAATATATATCCCACGGGGGTAAAATTAAAAAAAGTTGAAAAAAATTTTTTTTTGGACTTAGTCATTTTTCCGGCGTTTATCAGACTTTCAGATAGGGCAAATATCAGTGAGCATTCCGATTTCAGTTCCAGAGCGATTCGCCCAATGAGTCGTTGATATTTAGTCGTTTTCAGCCAATTTTCTGGATTCTTGAAAATTTCACTCTTTTGTGAAAATATCCACTAAATGAGGGAATAATATGTATGAGGGTACCCCAGGAGAGTTCCAAATGTGTGTGGGTTGAATATATATCCCACGGGGGTAAAATTGAAAAAAGTTGAAAAAAATTTTTTTTTGGACTTAGTCATTTTTCTGGCGTTTATCAGACTATAAGATAGGGGAAATGTCAGTGAGCGTTCCCATTTCAGTTCCAGAGTGATTCGCCCAATGAGTCCTTGATATTTAGTCGTTTTCAGCCAATTTTCTGGATTTTTAAAAATTTCACTTTTTTGTGAAAATATCCACTAAATGAGGGAATAATATGTATGAGGGTATCCCAGGAGAGTTCCAAATGTGTGTGGGTAGAATATATATCCCACGGGGGTAAAATTGAAAAAAGTTGAAAAAATTTTTTTTTTGGACTTAGTCATTTTTCCGGCGTTTATCAGACTTTCAGATAGGGGAAATGTCAGTGAGCGTTCCGATTTCAGTTCCAGAGCGATTCGCCCAATGAGTCCTTGATATTTAGTCGTTTTCAGCCAATTTTCTGGATTCTTGAAAATTTCACTCTTTTGTGAAAATATCCACTAAATGAGGGAATAATATGTATGAGGGTACCCCAGGAGAGTTCCAAATGTGTGTGGGTAGAATATATATCCCACGGGGGTAAAATTGAAAAAAGTTGAAAAAAATTTTTTTTTGGACTTAGTCATTTTTCTGGCGTTTATCAGACTTTAAGATAGAGGAAATGTCAGTGAGCGTTCCCATTTCAGTTCCAGAGCAATTCGCCCAATGAGTCCTTGATATTTAGTCGTTTTCAGCCAATTTTCTGGATTTTTGAAAATTTCACTTTTTTGTGAAAATATCCACTAAATGCGGGAATAATATGTGTGAGGGTACCCCAGGAGAGTTCTAAATGTGTGTGGGAAGAATATATATCCCACCGGGGTAAAATTAAAAAAAGTTGAAAAAAATTTATTTTTGGACTTAGTCATTTTTCCGGCGTTTATCAGACTTTCAGATAGGGCAAATATCAGTGAGCATTCCGATTTCAGTTCCAGAGCGATTCGCCCAATGAGTCGTTGATATTTAGTCGTTTTCAGCCAATTTTCTGGATTCTTGAAAATTTCACTCTTTTGTGAAAATATCCACTAAATGAGGGAATAATATTTGTGAGGGTACCCCAGGAGAGTTCCAAATGTGTGTGGGTAGAATATATATCCCACGGGGGTAAAATTGAAAAAGTTGAAAAAAATTTTGTTTTGGACTTAGTCATTTTTCCGCCGTTTATCAGACTTTCAGATAGGCGAAATGTCAGTGAGCATTCCCATTTCAGTTCCAGAGCGATTTGCTCAGTGAGTCTTTGATATTTAGTCGTTTTCAGCCAATTTTCTGGATCTTTGAAAATTTCACTTTTTTTGTGAAAATATCCACTAAATGAGGGAATAATATGTGTGAGGGTACCGAAGGAGAGTTCCAAATGTGTGTGGGTAGAATATATATCCCACGGGGGTAAAATTGAAAAAAGTTCAAAAAAATTTTTTTTTTGGACTTAGTCATTTTTCCGCCGTTTATCAGACTTTCAGATAGGGGAAATGTCAGTGAGCGTTCCCATTTCAGTTCCAGAGCGATTCGCCCAATGAGTCCTTGATATTTAGTCGTTTTCAGCCAATTTTCTGGATTTTTGAAAATTTCACTTTTTTGTGAAAATATCCACTAAATGCGGGAATAATATGTGTGATGGTACCCCAGGAGAGTTCTAAATGTGTGTGGGAAGAATATATATCCCACGGGGGTAAAATTAAAAAAAGTTGAAAAAAATTTTTTTTTGGACTTAGTCATTTTTCCGGCGTTAATCAGACTTTCAGATAGGGCAAATATCAGTGAGCATTCCGATTTCAGTTCCAGAGCGATTCGCCCAATGAGTCCTTGATATTTAGTCGTTTTCAGCCAATTTTTTGGATTTTTGAAAATTTCACTCTTTTGTGAAAATATCCACTAAATGAGGGAATAATATGTATGAGGGTACCCCAGGAGAGTTCCAAATGTGTGTGGGTAGAATATATATCCCACGGGGGTAAAATTGAAAAAAGTTGAAAAAAATTTTTTTTTGGACTTAGTCATTTTTCTGGCGTTTATCAGACTTTAAGATAGGGGAAATGTCAGTGAGCGTTCCCATTTCAGTTCCAGAGCGATTCTCCCAATGAGTCCTTGATATTTAGTCGTTTTCAGCCAATTTTCAGGATTTTTGAAAATTTCACTTTTTTGTGAAAATATCCACTAAATGCGGGAATAATATGTGTGAGGGTACCCCAGGAGAGTTCTAAATGTGTGTGGGAAGAATATATATCCCACGGGGGTAAAATTAAAAAAAGTTGAAAAAAATTTTTTTTTGGACTTAGTCATTTTTCCGGCGTTTATCAGACTTTCAGATAGGGCAAATATCAGTGAGCATTCCGATTTCAGTTCCAGAGCGATTCGCCCAATGAGTCGTTGATATTTAGTCGTTTTCAGCCAATTTTCTGGATTCTTGAAAATTTCACTCTTTTGTGAAAATATCCACTAAATGAGGGAATAATATGTATGAGGGTACCCCAGGAGAGTTCCAAATGTGTGTGGGTAGAATATATATCCCACGGGGGTAAAATTGAAAAAAGTTGAAAAAAATTTTTTTTTGGACTTAGTCATTTTTCTGGCGTTTATCAGACTATAAGATAGGGGAAATGTCAGTGAGCGTTCCCATTTCAGTTCCAGAGTGATTCGCCCAATGAGTCCTTGATATTTAGTCGTTTTCAGCCAATTTTCTGGATTTTTAAAAATTTCACTTTTTTGTGAAAATATCCACTAAATGAGGGAATAATATGTATGAGGGTATCCCAGGAGAGTTCCAAATGTGTGTGGGTAGAATATATATCCCACGGGGGTAAAATTGAAAAAAGTTGAAAAAATTTTTTTTTTGGACTTAGTCATTTTTCCGGCGTTTATCAGACTTTCAGATAGGGGAAATGTCAGTGAGCGTTCCGATTTCAGTTCCAGAGCGATTCGCCCAATGAGTCCTTGATATTTAGTCGTTTTCAGCCAATTTTCTGGATTCTTGAAAATTTCACTCTTTTGTGAAAATATCCACTAAATGAGGGAATAATATGTATGGGGGTACCCCAGGAGAGTTCCAAATGTGTGTGGGTAGAATATATATCCCACGGGGGTAAAATTGAAAAAAGTTGAAAAAAATTTTTTTTTGGACTTAGTCATTTTTCTGGCGTTTATCAGACTTTAAGATAGAGGAAATGTCAGTGAGCGTTCCCATTTCAGTTCCAGAGCAATTCGCCCAATGAGTCCTTGATATTTAGTCGTTTTCAGCCAATTTTCTGGATTTTTGAAAATTTCACTTTTTTGTGAAAATATCCACTAAATGCGGGAATAATATGTGTGAGGGTACCTCAGGAGAGTTCTAAATGTGTGTGGGAAGAATATATATCCCACCGGGGTAAAATTAAAAAAAGTTGAAAAAAATTTATTTTTGGACTTAGTCATTTTTCCGGCGTTTATCAGACTTTCAGATAGGGCAAATATCAGTGAGCATTCCGATTTCAGTTCCAGAGCGATTCGCCCAATGAGTCGTTGATATTTAGTCGTTTTCAGCCAATTTTCTGGATTCTTGAAAATTTCACTCTTTTGTGAAAATATCCACTAAATGAGGGAATAATATTTGTGAGGGTACCCCAGGAGAGTTCCAAATGTGTGTGGGTAGAATATATATCCCACGGGGGTAAAATTGAAAAAGTTGAAAAAAATTTTGTTTTGGACCTAGTCATTTTTCCGCCGTTTATCAGACTGTCAGATAGGCGAAATGTCAGTGAGCATTCCCATTTCAGTTCCAGAGCGATTTGCTCAGTGAGTCTTGGATATTTAGTCGTTTTCAGCCAATTTTCTTGATTTTTGAAAATTTCACTTTTTTGTGAAAATATCCACTAAATGAGGGAATAATATGTGTGAGGGTACCCCAGGAGAGTTCTAAATGGGTGTGGGAAGAATATATATCCCACGGGGGTAAAATTGAAAAAAGTTGAAAAAATTTTTTTTTGGACTTAGTCATTTTTCTGGCGTTTATCAGACTTTAAGATATGCGAAATGTCAGTGAGCATTCCCATTTCAATTCCAGAGCGATTCGCACAATGAGTCTTTGATATTTAGTCATTTTCAGCCAATTTTCTGGATTTTTGAAAATTTCACTTTTTTGTGAAAATATCCACTAAATGAGGGAATAATATGTGTGAGGGTACCGAAGGAGAGTTCCAAATGTGTGTGGGTAGAATATATATCCCACAGGGGTAAAATTGAAAAAAGTTGAAAAAATTTTTTTTTTGGACTTAGTCATTTTTCCACCGTTTATCAGACTTTCAGTTAGGGCAAATGTCAGTGAGCGTTCCGATTTCAGTTCCAGAGCGATTCACCCAATGAGTCCTTGATATTTAGTCGTTTTCAGCCAATTTTTTGGATTTTTGAAAATTTCACTTTTTTGTGAAAATATCCACTAAATGAGGGAATAATATGTATGAGGGTACCCCAGGAGAGTTCCAAATGTGTGTGGGTAGAATATATATCCCACGGGGGTAAAATTGAAAAAAGTTCAAAAAAAATTTTTTTTGCACTTAGTCATTTTTCTGGCGTTTATCAGACTTTCAGATAGGGGAAATGTCAGTGAGCGTTCCGATTTCAGTTCCAGAGCGATTCGCCCAATGAGTCCTTGATATTTAGTCGTTTTCAGCCAATTTTCTTGATTTTTGAAAATTTCACTTTTTTGTGAAAATATCCACTAAATGAGGGAATAATATGTGTGAGGGTACCCCAGGAGAGTTCCAAATGTGTGTGGGTAGAATATATATCTGACAGGGGTAAAATTGAAAAAAGTTGAAAAAAATTTTTTTTTGGACTTAGTCATTTTTTCGGCATTTATCAGACTTTCAGATAGGGGAAATGTCAGTGAGCATTCCGATTTCAGTTCTAGAGCGATTCGCCAAATGAGTCCTTGATATTTAGTCGTTTTCAGCCAATTTTCTGGATTTTTGAAAATTTCACTTTTTTGTGAAAGTATCCACTAAATGAGGGAATAATATGTGTGAGGGTACCCCAGGAGAGTTCCAAATGTGTGTGGGTAGAATATATATCCCACGGGGGTAAAATTGAAAAAGTTGAAAAAAATTTTGTTTTGGACTTAGTCATTTTTCCGCCGTTTATCAGACTTTCAGATAGGCGAAATGTCAGTGAGCATTCCCATTTCAGTTCCAAAGCGATTCGCTCAATGAGTCTTTGATATTTAGTCGTTTTCAGCCAATTTTCTGGATTTTTGAAAATTTCACTTTTTTTGTGAAAATATCCACTAAATGAGGGAATAATATGTGTGAGGGTACCGAAGGAGAGTTCCAAATGTGTGTGGGTAGAATATATATCCCACGGGGGTAAAATTGAAAAAAGTTAAAAAACATTTTTTTTTTGGACTTAGTCATTTTTCCGCCGTTTATCAGACTTTCAGATAGGGGAAATGTCAGTGAGCATTCCGATTTCAGTTCCAGAGCGATTCGCCCAATGAGTCCTTGATATTTTGTCGTTTTCAGCCAATTTTCTTGATTTTTGAAAATTTCACTTTTTTGTGAAAATATCCACTAAATGAGGGAATAATATGTGTGAGGGTACCCCACTAGAGTTCCAAAGGTGTGTGGGTAGAATATATATCCCACTGGAGTAAAATTGAAAAAAGTTGAAAAAATTTTTTTTTGGACTTAGTCATTTTTCCGCCGTTTATCAGACTTTCAGATAGGGGAAATGTCAGTGAGCATTCCGATTTCAGTTCCAGAGCGATTCGCCCAATGAGTCCTTGATATTTAGTCGTTTTCAGCCAATTTTCTTGATTTTTGAAAATTTCACTTTTTTGTGAAAATATCCACTAAATGAGGGAATAATATGTGTGAGGGTACCCCAGGAGAGTTCCAAATGTGTGTGGGTAGAATATATATCCCACGGGGGTAAAATTGAAAAAAGTTGAAAAAATTTTTTTTTTGGACTTAGTCATTTTTCCGGCGTTTATCAGACTTTCAGATAGGGGAAATGTCAGTGAGCGTTCCGATTTCAGTTCCAGAGTGATTCGCCCAATGAGTCCTTGATATTTAGTCGTTTTCATCCAATTTTCTGGATTTTTGAAAATTTCACTTTTTTGTGAAAATATCCACTAAATGAGGGAATAATATGTGTGAGAGTACACCAGGAGAGTTCTAAATGTGTGTGGGAAGAATATATATCCCACGGGGGTAAAATTGAAAAAAGTTTAAAAAAAATTTTTTTTGGACTTAGTCATTTTTCCGCCGTTTATCAGACTTTCAGATAGGGGAAATGTCAGTGAGCATTCCGATTTCAGTTCCAGAGCGATTCGCCCAATGAGTCCTTGTTCTTTTGTCGTTTTCAGCCAATTTTCTGGATTTTTGAAAATTTCACTTTTTTGTGAAAATATCCACTAAATGAGGGAATAATATGTATGAGAGTACCCCAGAAGAGTTCCAAATGTGTGTGGGTAGAATATATATCCCACGGGGGTAAAATTGAAAAAAGTTCAAAAAAATTTTTTTTTGCACTTAGTCATTTTTCTGGCGTTTATCAGACTTTCAGATAGGGGAAATGTCAGTGAGTGTTCCGATTTCAGTTCCAGAGTGATTCGCCCAATGAGTCCTTGATATTTAGTCGTTTTCAGCCAATTTTCTTGATTTTTGAAAATTTCACTTTTTTGTGAAAATATCCACTAAATGAGGGAATAATATGTGTGAGGGTACCCCAGGAGAGCTCCAAATGTGTGTGGGTAGAATATATATCTGACAGGGGTAAAATTGAAAAAAGTTGAAAAAAATTTTTTTTTGGACTTAGTCATTTTTTCGGCGTTTATCAGACTTTCAGATAGGGGAAATGTCAGTGAGCATTCCGATTTCAGTTCCAGAGCGATTCGCCAAATGAGTCCTTGATATTTAGTCGTTTTCAGCCAATTTTCTTGATTTTTGAAAATTTCACTTTTTTGTGAAAATATCCACTAAATGAGGGAATAATATGTGTGAGAGTACACCAGGAGAGTTCTAAATGTGTGTGGGAAGAATATATATCTCACGGGGGTAAAATTGAAAAAAGTTGAAAAAAAATTTTTTTTGGACTTAGTCATTTTTCCGCCGTTTATCAGACTTTCAGATAGGGGAAATGTCAGTGAGCATTCCGATTTCAGTTCCAGAGCGATTCGCCCAATGAGTCCTTGATATTTTGTCGTTTTCAGCCAATTTCTGGATTTTTGAAAATTTCACTTTTTTGTAAAAATATCCACTAAATGAGGGAATAATATGTATGAGGGTACCTCAGGAGAGTTCCAAATGTGTGTGGGTAGAATATATATCCCACGGTGGTAAAATTGAAAAAAGTTGAAAAAATTTTTTTTTGGACTTAGTCATTTTTCTAGCGTTTATTAGACTTTAAGATATGCGAAATGTCAGTGAGCATTCCCATTTCAGTTCCAGAGCGATTCGCACAATGAGTCTTTGATATTTAGTCATTTTCAACCAATTTTCTGGATTTTTGAAAATTTCACTTTTTTGTGAAAATATCCACTAAATGAGGGAATAATATGTGTGAGGGTACCGAAGGAGAGTTCAAAATGTGTGTGGGTAGAATATATATCCCACAGGGGTAAAATTGAAAAAAGTTGAAAAAATTTTTTTTTTGGACTTAGTCATTTTTCCGGCGTTTATCAGACTTTCAGATAGGGCAAATGTCAGTGAGCGTTCCGATTTCAGTTCCAGAGCGATTCACCCAATGAGTCCTTGATATTTAGTCGTTTTCAGCCAATTTTTTGGATTTTTGAAAATTTCACTTTTTTGTGAAAATATCCACTAAATGCGGGAATAATATGTGTGATGGTACCCCAGGAGAGTTCTAAATGTGTGTGGGAAGAATATATATCCCACGGGGGTAAAATTAAAAAAAGTTGAAAAAAATTTTTTTTTGGACTTAGTCATTTTTCCGGCGTTTATCAGACTTTCAGATAGGGCAAATATCAGTGAGCATTCCGATTTCAGTTCCAGAGCGATTCGCCCAATGAGTCCTTGATATTTAGTCGTTTTCAGCCAATTTTCTGGATTCTTAAAAATTTCACTCTTTTGTGAAAATATCCACTAAATGAGGGAATAATATGTATGAGGGTACCCCAGGAGAGTTCCAAATGTGTGTGGGTAGAATATATATCCCACGGGGGTAAAATTGAAAAAAGTTGAAAAAAATTTTTTTTTGGACTTAGTCATTTTTCTGGCGTTTATCAGACTTTAAGATAGGGGAAATGTCAGTGAGCATTCCCATTTCAGTTCCAGAGCGATTCGCCCAATGAGTCCTTGATATTTAGTCGTTTTCAGCCAATTTTCTGGATTTTTGAAAATTTCACTTTTTTGTGAAAATATCCACTAAATGCGGGAATAATATGTGTGAGGGTACCCCAGGAGAGTTCTAAATGTGTGTGGGAAGAATATATATCCCACGGGGGTAAAATTAAAAAAAGTTGAATAAAATTTTTTTTGGACTTAGTCATTTTTCCGGCGTTTATCAGACTTTCAGATAGGGCAAATATCAGTGAGCATTCCGATCTCAGTTCCAGAGCGATTCGCCCAATGAGTCCTTGATATTTAGTCGTTTTCAGCCAATTTTCTGGATTCTTGAAAATTTCACTCTTTTGTGAAAATATCCACTAAATGAGGGAATAATATGTATGAGGGTACCCCAGGAGAGTTCCAAATGTGTGTGGGTAGAATATATATCCCACGGGGGTAAAATTGAAAAAAGTTGAAAACATTTTTTTTTGGACTTAGTCATTTTTCTGGCGTTTTTCAGACTTTAAGATAGGGGAAATGTCAGTGAGCGTTCCCATTTCAGTTCCAGAGCGATTGGCCCAATGAGTCTTTGATATTTAGTCGTTTTCAGCCAATTTTCTGGATTTTTGAAAATTTCACTTTTTTGTGAAAATATCCACTAAATGAGGGAATAATATGTGTGAGGGTACCCCAGGAGAGTTCCAAATGTGTGTGGGTCGAATATATATCCCACGGGGGTAAAATTGAAAAAAGTTGAAAATTTTTTTTTTTTCGACTTAGTCATTTTTCCGGCGTTTATCAGACTTTCAGATAGGGGAAATGTCAGTGAGCGTTCCGATTTCAGTTCCAGAGCGATTCGCCCAATGAGTCCTTGATATTTAGTCGTTTTCAGCCAATTTTCTGGATTTTTAAAAATTTCACTTTTTTGTGAAAATATCCACTAAATGAGGGAATAATATGTATGAGGGTACCCCAGGAGAGTTCCAAATGTGTGTGGGTAGAATATATATCCCACGGGGGTAAAATTGAAAAAAGTTGAAAAAATTTTTTTTTTGGACTTAGTCATTTTTCCGGCGTTTATCAGACTTTCAGATAGGGGAAATGTCAGTGAGCGTTCCGATTTCAGTTCCAGAGCGATTCGCCCAATGAGTCCTTGATATTTAGTCGTTTTCAGCCAATTTTCTGGATTTTTGAAAATTTCACTTTTTTGTGAAAATATCCACTAAATGCGGGAATAATATGTGTGAGGGTACCCCAGGAGAGTTCTAAATGTGTGTGGGAAGAATATATATCCCACGGGGGTAAAATTAAAAAAAGTTTAAAAAAATTTTTTTTTGGACTTAGTCATTTTTCCGGCGTTTATCAGACTTTCAGATAGGGCAAATGTCAGTGAGCATTCCGATCTCAGTTCCAGAGCGATTCGCCCAATGAGTCCTTGATATTTAGTCGTTTTCAGCCAATTTTCTGGATTCTTGAAAATTTCACTCTTTTGTGAAAATATCCACTAAATGAGGGAATAATATGTGTGAGGGTACCCCAGGAGAGTTCCAAATGTGTGTGGGTCGAATATATATCCCACGGGGGTAAAATTGAAAAAAGTTGAAAATTTTTTTTTTTTCGACTTAGTCATTTTTCCGGCGTTTATCAGACTTTCAGATAGGGGAAATGTCAGTGAGCGTTCCGATTTCAGTTCCAGAGCGATTCGCCCAATGAGTCCTTGATATTTAGTCGTTTTCAGCCAATTTTCTGGATTTTTAAAAATTTCACTTTTTTGTGAAAATATCCACTAAATGAGGGAATAATATGTATGAGGGTACCCCAGGAGAGTTCCAAATGTGTGTGGGTAGAATATATATCCCACGGGGGTAAAATTGAAAAAAGTTGAAAAAATTTTTTTTTTGGACTTAGTCATTTTTCCGGCGTTTATCAGACTTTCAGATAGGGGAAATGTCAGTGAGCGTTCCGATTTCAGTTCCAGAGCGATTCGCCCAATGAGTCCTTGATATTTAGTCGTTTTCAGCCAATTTTCTGGATTTTTGAAAATTTCACTTTTTTGTGAAAATATCCACTAAATGCGGGAATAATATGTGTGAGGGTACCCCAGGAGAGTTCCAAATGTGTGTGGGTCGAATATATATCCCACGGGGGTAAAATTGAAAAAAGTTGAAATTTTTTTTTTTTTCGACTTAGTCATTTTTCCGGCGTTTATCAGACTTTCAGATAGGGGAAAGGTCAGTGAGCGTTCCGATTTCAGTTCCAGAGCGATTCGCCCAATGAGTCCTTGATATTTAGTCGTTTTCAGCCAATTTTCTGGATTTTTAAAAATTTCACTTTTTTGTGAAAATATCCACTAAATGAGGGAATAATATGTATGAGGGTACCCCAGGAGAGTTCCAAATGTGTGTGGGTAGAATATATATCCCACGGGGGTAAAATTGAAAAAAGTTGAAAAAATTTTTTTTTTGGACTTAGTCATTTTTCCGGCGTTTATCAGACTTTCAGATAGGGGAAATGTCAGTGAGCGTTCCGATTTCAGTTCCAGAGCGATTCGCCCAATGAGTCCTTGATATTTAGTCGTTTTCAGCCAATTTTCTGGATTTTTGAAAATTTCACTTTTTTGTGAAAATATCCACTAAATGCGGGAATAATATGTGTGAGGGTACCCCAGGAGAGTTCTAAATGTGTGTGGGAAGAATATATATCCCACGGGGGTAAAATTAAAAAAAGTTTAAAAAAATTTTTTTTTGGACTTAGTCATTTTTCTGGCGTTTATCAGACTATAAGATAGGGGAAATGTCAGTGAGCGTTCCCATTTCAGTTCCAGAGCGATTCGCCCAATGAGTCCTTGATATATAGTCGTTTTCAGCCAATTTTCTGGATTTTTGAAAATTTCACTTTTTTGTGAAAATATCCACTAAATGCGGGAATAATATGTGTGAGGGTACCCCAGGAGAGTTCTAAATGTGTGTGGGTAGAATATATATCCCACGGGGGTAAAATTAAAAAAAGTTGAAAAAAATTTTTTTTTGGACTTAGTCATTTTTCCGGCGTTTATCAGACTTTCAGATAGGGCAAATATCAGTGAGCATTCCGATCTCAGTTCCAGAGCGATTCGCCCAATGAGTCCTTGATATTTAGTCGTTTTCAGCCAATTTTCTGGATTCTTGAAAATTTCACTCTTTTGTGAAAATATCCACTAAATGAGGGAATAATATGTATGAGGGTACCCCAGGAGAGTTCCAAATGTGTGTGGGTAGAATATATATCCCACGGGGGTAAAATTGAAAAAAGTTGAAAACATTTTTTTTTGGACTTAGTCATTTTTCTGGCGTTTTTCAGACTTTAAGATAGGGGAAATGTCAGTGAGCGTTCCCATTTCAGTTCCAGGGCGATTCGCCCAATGAGTCTTTGATATTTAGTCGTTTTCAGCCAATTTTCTGGATTTTTGAAAATTTCACTTTTTTGTGAAAATATCCACTAAATGAGGGAATAATATGTGTGAGGGTACCCCAGGAGAGTTCCAAATGTGTGTGGGTCGAATATATATCCCACGGGGGTAAAATTGAAAAAAGTTGAAAATTTTTTTTTTTTCGACTTAGTCATTTTTCCGGCGTTTATCAGACTTTCAGATAGGGGAAATGTCAGTGAGCGTTCCGATTTCAGTTCCAGAGCGATTCGCCCAATGAGTCCTTGATATTTAGTCGTTTTCAGCCAATTTTCTGGATTTTTAAAAATTTCACTTTTTTGTGAAAATATCCACTAAATGAGGGAATAATATGTATGAGGGTACCCCAGGAGAGTTCCAAATGTGTGTGGGTAGAATATATATCCCACGGGGGTAAAATTGAAAAAAGTTGAAAAAATTTTTTTTTTGGACTTAGTCATTTTTCCGGCGTTTATCAGACTTTCAGATAGGGGAAATGTCAGTGAGCGTTCCGATTTCAGTTCCAGAGCGATTCGCCCAATGAGTCCTTGATATTTAGTCGTTTTCAGCCAATTTTCTGGATTTTTGAAAATTTCACTTTTTTGTGAAAATATCCACTAAATGCGGGAATAATATGTGTGAGGGTACCCCAGGAGAGTTCTAAATGTGTGTGGGAAGAATATATATCCCACGGGGGTAAAATTAAAAAAAGTTTAAAAAAATTTTTTTTTGGACTTAGTCATTTTTCCGGCGTTTATCAGACTTTCAGATAGGGGAAATGTCAGTGAGCGTTCCGATTTCAGTTCCAGAGAGATTCGCCCAATGAGTCCTTGATATTTAGTCGTTTTCAGCCAATTTTCTGGATTTTTAAAAATTTCACTTTTTTGTGAAAATATCCACTAAATGAGGGAATAATATGTATGAGGGTACCCCAGGAGAGTTCCAAATGTGTGTGGGTAGAATATATATCCCACGGGGGTAAAATTGAAAAAAGTTGAAAAAATTTTTTTTTTGGACTTAGTCATTTTTCCGGCGTTTATCAGACTTTCAGATAGGGCAAATATCAGTGAGCATTCCGATCTCAGTTCCAGAGCGTTTCGCCCAATGAGTCCTTGATATTTAGTCGTTTTCAGCCAATTTTCTGGATTCTTGAACATTTCACTCTTTTGTGAAAATATCCACTAAATGAGGGAATAATATGTATGAGGGTACCCCAGGAGAGTTCCAAATGTGTGTGGGTAGAATATATATCCCACGGGGGTAAAATTGAAAAAAGTTGAAAACATTTTTTTTTGGACTTAGTCATTTTTCTGGCGTTTTTCAGACTTTAAGATAGGGGAAATGTCAGTGAGCGTTCCCATTTCAGTTCCAGAGCGATTCGCCCAATGAGTCCTTGATATATAGTCGTTTTCAGCCAATTTTCTGGATTTTTGAAAATTTCACTTTTTTTGTGAAAATATCCACTAAATGCGGGAATAATATGTGTGAGGGTACCCCAGGAGAGTTCTACATGTGTGTGGGTAGAATATATATCCCACGGGGGTAAAATTAAAAAAAGTTGAAAAAAATTTTTTTTTGGACTTAGTCATTTTTCCGGCGTTTATCAGACTTTCAGATAGGGCAAATATCAGTGAGCATTCCGATCTCAGTTCCAGAGCGATTCGCCCAATGAGTCCTTGATATTTAGTCGTTTTCAGCCAATTTTCTGGATTCTTGAAAATTTCACTCTTTTGTGAAAATATCCACTAAATGAGGGAATAATATGTGTGAGGGTACCCCAGGAGAGTTCCAAATGTGTGTGGGTCGAATACATATCCCACGGGGGTAAAATTGAAAAAAGTTGAAAATTTTTTTTTTTTCGACTTAGTCATTTTTCCAGCGTTTATCAGACTTTCAGATAGGGGAAATGTCAGTGAGCGTTCCGATTTCAGTTCCAGAGCGATTCGCCCAATGAGTCCTTGATATTTAGTCGTTTTCAGCCAATTTTCTGGATTTTTGAAAATTTCACTTTTTTGTGAAAATATCCACTAAATGCGGGAATAATATGTGTGAGGGTACCCCAGGAGAGTTCCAAATGTGTGTAGGTCGAATATATATCCCACGGGGGTAAAATTGAAAAAAGTTGAAATTTTTTTTTTTTTCGACTTAGTCATTTTTCCGGCGTTTATCAGACTTTCAGATAGGGGAAATGTCAGTGAGCGTTCCGATTTCAGTTCCAGAGCGATTCGCCCAATGAGTCCTTGATATTTAGTCGTTTTCAGCCAATTTTCTGGATTTTTAAAAATTTCACTTTTTTGTGAAAATATCCACTAAATGAGGGAATAATATGTATGAGGGTACCCCAGGAGAGTTCCAAATGTGTGTGGGTAGAATATATATCCCACGGGGGTAAAATTGAAAAAAGTTGAAAAAATTTTTTTTTTGGACTTAGTCATTTTTCCGGCGTTTATCAGACTTTCAGATAGGGGAAATGTCAGTGAGCGCTCCGATTTCAGTTCCAGAGCGATTCGCCCAATGAGTCCTTGATATTTAGTCGTTTTCAGCCAATTTTCTGGATTTTTGAAAATTTCACTTTTTTGTGAAAATATCCACTAAATGCGGGAATAATATGTGTGAGGGTACCCCAGGAGAGTTCTAAATGTGTGTGGGAAGAATATATATCCCACGGGGGTAAAATTAAAAAAAGTTTAAAAAAATTTTTTTTTGGACTTAGTCATTTTTCCGGCGTTTATCAGACTTTCAGATAGGGGAAATGTCAGTGAGCGTTCCGATTTCAGTTCCAGAGAGATTCGCCCAATGAGTCCTTGATATTTAGTCGTTTTCAGCCAATTTTCTGGATTTTTAAAAATTTCACTTTTTTGTGAAAATATCCACTAAATGAGGGAATAATATGTATGAGGGTACCCCAGGAGAGTTCCAAATGTGTGTGGGTAGAATATATATCCCACGGGGGTAAAATTGAAAAAAGTTGAAAAAATTTTTTTTTTGGACTTAGTCATTTTTCCGGCGTTTATCAGACTTTCAGATAGGGCAAATATCAGTGAGCATTCCGATCTCAGTTCCAGAGCGTTTCGCCCAATGAGTCCTTGATATTTAGTCGTTTTCAGCCAATTTTCTGGATTCTTGAACATTTCACTCTTTTGTGAAAATATCCACTAAATGAGGGAATAATATGTATGAGGGTACCCCAGGAGAGTTCCAAATGTGTGTGGGTAGAATATATATCCCACGGGGGTAAAATTGAAAAAAGTTGAAAACATTTTTTTTTGGACTTAGTCATTTTTCCAGCGTTTATCAGACTTTCAGATAGGGGAAATGTCAGTGAGCGTTCCGATTTCAGTTCCAGAGCGATTCGCCCAATGAGTCCTTGATATTTAGTCGTTTTCAGCCAATTTTCTGGATTTTTAAAAATTTCACTTTTTTGTGAAAATATCCACTAAATGAGGGAATAATATGTATGAGGGTACCCCAGGAGAGTTCCAAATGTGTGTGGGTAGAATATATATCCCACGGGGGTAAAATTGAAAAAAGTTGAAAAAATTTTTTTTTTGGACTTAGTCATTTTTCCGGCGTTTATCAGACTTTCAGATAGGGGAAATGTCAGTGAGCGTTCCGATTTCAGTTCCAGAGCGATTCGCCCAATGAGTCCTTGATATTTAGTCGTTTTCAGCCAATTTTCTGGATTTTTGAAAATTTCACTTTTTTGTGAAAATATCCACTAAATGCGGGAATAATATGTGTGAGGGTACCCCAGGAGAGTTCCAAATGTGTGTAGGTCGAATATATATCCCACGGGGGTAAAATTGAAAAAAGTTGAAATTTTTTTTTTTTTCGACTTAGTCATTTTTCCGGCGTTTATCAGACTTTCAGATAGGGGAAATGTCAGTGAGCGTTCCGATTTCAGTTCCAGAGCGATTCGCCCAATGAGTCCTTGATATTTAGTCGTTTTCAGCCAATTTTCTGGATTTTTAAAAATTTCACTTTTTTGTGAAAATATCCACTAAATGAGGGAATAATATGTATGAGGGTACCCCAGGAGAGTTCCAAATGTGTGTGGGTAGAATATATATCCCACGGGGGTAAAATTGAAAAAAGTTGAAAAAATTTTTTTTTTGGACTTAGTCATTTTTCCGGCGTTTATCAGACTTTCAGATAGGGGAAATGTCAGTGAGCGCTCCGATTTCAGTTCCAGAGCGATTCGCCCAATGAGTCCTTGATATTTAGTCGTTTTCAGCCAATTTTCTGGATTTTTGAAAATTTCACTTTTTTGTGAAAATATCCACTAAATGCGGGAATAATATGTGTGAGGGTACCCCAGGAGAGTTCTAAATGTGTGTGGGAAGAATATATATCCCACGGGGGTAAAATTAAAAAAAGTTTAAAAAAATTTTTTTTTGGACTTAGTCATTTTTCCGGCGTTTATCAGACTTTCAGATAGGGGAAATGTCAGTGAGCGTTCCGATTTCAGTTCCAGAGAGATTCGCCCAATGAGTCCTTGATATTTAGTCGTTTTCAGCCAATTTTCTGGATTTTTAAAAATTTCACTTTTTTGTGAAAATATCCACTAAATGCGGGAATAATATGTGTGAGGGTACCCCAGGAGAGTTCCAAATGTGTGTAGGTCGAATATATATCCCACGGGGGTAAAATTGAAAAAAGTTGAAATTTTTTTTTTTTTCGACTTAGTCATTTTTCCGGCGTTTATCAGACTTTCAGATAGGGGAAATGTCAGTGAGCGTTCCGATTTCAGTTCCAGAGCGATTCGCCCAATGAGTCCTTGATATTTAGTCGTTTTCAGCCAATTTTCTGGATTTTTAAAAATTTCACTTTTTTGTGAAAATATCCACTAAATGAGGGAATAATATGTATGAGGGTACCCCAGGAGAGTTCCAAATGTGTGTGGGTAGAATATATATCCCACGGGGGTAAAATTGAAAAAAGTTGAAAAAATTTTTTTTTTGGACTTAGTCATTTTTCCGGCGTTTATCAGACTTTCAGATAGGGGAAATGTCAGTGAGCGCTCCGATTTCAGTTCCAGAGCGATTCGCCCAATGAGTCCTTGATATTTAGTCGTTTTCAGCCAATTTTCTGGATTTTTGAAAATTTCACTTTTTTGTGAAAATATCCACTAAATGCGGGAATAATATGTGTGAGGGTACCCCAGGAGAGTTCTAAATGTGTGTGGGAAGAATATATATCCCACGGGGGTAAAATTAAAAAAAGTTTAAAAAAATTTTTTTTTGGACTTAGTCATTTTTCCGGCGTTTATCAGACTTTCAGATAGGGGAAATGTCAGTGAGCGTTCCGATTTCAGTTCCAGAGAGATTCGCCCAATGAGTCCTTGATATTTAGTCGTTTTCAGCCAATTTTCTGGATTTTTAAAAATTTCACTTTTTTGTGAAAATATCCACTAAATGAGGGAATAATATGTATGAGGGTACCCCAGGAGAGTTCCAAATGTGTGTGGGTAGAATATATATCCCACGGGGGTAAAATTGAAAAAAATTGAAAAAATTTTTTTTTTGGACTTAGTCATTTTTCCGGCGTTTATCAGACTTTCAGATAGGGCAAATATCAGTGAGCATTCCGATCTCAGTTCCAGAGCGTTTCGCCCAATGAGTCCTTGATATTTAGTCGTTTTCAGCCAATTTTCTGGATTCTTGAACATTTCACTCTTTTGTGAAAATATCCACTAAATGAGGGAATAATATGTATGAGGGTACCCCAGGAGAGTTCCAAATGTGTGTGGGTAGAATATATATCCCACGGGGGTAAAATTGAAAAAAGTTGAAAACATTTTTTTTTGGACTTAGTCATTTTTCTGGCGTTTTTCAGACTTTAAGATAGGGGAAATGTCAGTGAGCGTTCCCATTTCAGTTCCAGAGCGATTCGCCCAATGAGTCCTTGATATATAGTCGTTTTCAGCCAATTTTCTGGATTTTTGAAAATTTCACTTTTTTGTGAAAATATCCACTAAATGCGGGAATAATATGTGTGAGGGTACCCCAGGAGAGTTCTAAATGTGTGTGGGTAGAATATATATCCCACGGGGGTAAAATTAAAAAAAGTTGAAAAAAATTTTTTTTTGGACTTAGTCATTTTTCCGGCGTTTATCAGACTTTCAGATAGGGCAAATATCAGTGAGCATTCCGATCTCAGTTCCAGAGCGATTCGCCCAATGAGTCCTTGATATTTAGTCGTTTTCAGCCAATTTTCTGGATTCTTGAACATTTCACTCTTTTGTGAAAATATCCACTAAATGAGGGAATAATATGTATGAGGGTACCCCAGGAGAGTTCCAAATGTGTGTGGGTAGAATATATATCCCACGGGGGTAAAATTGAAAAAAGTTGAAAACATTTTTTTTTGGACTTAGTCATTTTTCTGGCGTTTTTCAGACTTTAAGATAGGGGAAATGTCAGTGAGCGTTCCCATTTCAGTTCCAGGGCGATTCGCCCAATGAGTCTTTGATATTTAGTCGTTTTCAGCCAATTTTCTGGATTTTTGAAAATTTCACTTTTTTGTGAAAATATCCACTAAATGAGGGAATAATATGTGTGAGGGTACCCCAGGAGAGTTCCAAATGTGTGTGGGTCGAATATATATCCCACGGGGGTAAAATTGAAAAAAGTTGAAAATTTTTTTTTTTTCGACTTAGTCATTTTTCCGGCGTTTATCAGACTTTCAGATAGGGGAAATGTCAGTGAGCGTTCCGATTTCAGTTCCAGAGCGATTCGCCCAATGAGTCCTTGATATTTAGTCGTTTTCAGCCAATTTTCTGGATTTTTAAAAATTTCACTTTTTTGTGAAAATATCCACTAAATGAGGGAATAATATGTATGAGGGTACCCCAGGAGAGTTCCAAATGTGTGTGGGTAGAATATATATCCCACGGGGGTAAAATTGAAAAAAGTTGAAAAAATTTTTTTTTTGGACTTAGTCATTTTTCCGGCGTTTATCAGACTTTCAGATAGGGGAAATGTCAGTGAGCGTTCCGATTTCAGTTCCAGAGCGATTCGCCCAATGAGTCCTTGATATTTAGTCGTTTTCAGCCAATTTTCTGGATTTTTGAAAATTTCACTTTTTTGTGAAAATATCCACTAAATGCGGGAATAATATGTGTGAGGGTACCCCAGGAGAGTTCTAAATGTGTGTGGGAAGAATATATATCCCACGGGGGTAAAATTAAAAAAAGTTTAAAAAAATTTTTTTTTGGACTTAGTCATTTTTCCGGCGTTTATCAGACTTTCAGATAGGGGAAATGTCAGTGAGCGTTCCGATTTCAGTTCCAGAGAGATTCGCCCAATGAGTCCTTGATATTTAGTCGTTTTCAGCCAATTTTCTGGATTTTTAAAAATTTCACTTTTTTGTGAAAATATCCACTAAATGAGGGAATAATATGTATGAGGGTACCCCAGGAGAGTTCCAAATGTGTGTGGGTAGAATATATATCCCACGGGGGTAAAATTGAAAAAAGTTGAAAAAATTTTTTTTTTGGACTTAGTCATTTTTCCGGCGTTTATCAGACTTTCAGATAGGGCAAATATCAGTGAGCATTCCGATCTCAGTTCCAGAGCGTTTCGCCCAATGAGTCCTTGATATTTAGTCGTTTTCAGCCAATTTTCTGGATTCTTGAACATTTCACTCTTTTGTGAAAATATCCACTAAATGAGGGAATAATATGTATGAGGGTACCCCAGGAGAGTTCCAAATGTGTGTGGGTAGAATATATATCCCACGGGGGTAAAATTGAAAAAAGTTGAAAACATTTTTTTTTGGACTTAGTCATTTTTCTGGCGTTTTTCAGACTTTAAGATAGGGGAAATGTCAGTGAGCGTTCCCATTTCAGTTCCAGAGCGATTCGCCCAATGAGTCTTTGATATTTAGTCGTTTTCAGCCAATTTTCTGGATTTTTGAAAATTTCACTTTTTTGTGAAAATATCCACTAAATGAGGGAATAATATGTGTGAGGGTACCCCAGGAGAGTTCCAAATGTGTGTGGGTCGAATATATATCCCACGGGGGTAAAATTGAAAAAAGTTGAAAAATTTTTTTTTTCGACTTAGTCATTTTTCCGGCGTTTATCAGACTTTCAGATAGGGGAAATGTCAGTGAGCGTTCCGATTTCAGTTCCAGAGCGATTCGCCCAATGAGTCCTTGATATTTAGTCGTTTTCAGCCAATTTTCTGGATTTTTAAAAATTTCACTTTTTTGTGAAAATATCCACTAAATGAGGGAATAATATGTATGAGGGTACCCCAGGAGAGTTCCAAATGTGTGTGGGTAGAATATATATCCCACGGGGGTAAAATTGAAAAAAGTTGAAAAAATTTTTTTTTTGGACTTAGTCATTTTTCCGGCGTTTATCAGACTTTCAGATAGGGGAAATGTCAGTGAGCGTTCCGATTTCAGTTCCAGAGCGATTCGCCCAATGAGTCCTTGATATTTAGTCGTTTTCAGCCAATTTTCTGGATTTTTAAAAATTTCACTTTTTTGTGAAAATATCCACTAAATGAGGGAATAATATGTATGAGGGTACCCCAGGAGAGTTCCAAATGTGTGTGGGTAGAATATATATCCCACGGGGGTAAAATTGAAAAAAGTTGAAAAAATTTTTTTTTTGGACTTAGTCATTTTTCCGGCGTTTATCAGACTTTCAGATAGGGGAAATGTCAGTGAGCGTTCCGATTTCAGTTCCAGAGCGATTCGCCCAATGAGTCCTTGATATTTAGTCGTTTTCAGCCAATTTTCTGGATTTTTGAAAATTTCACTTTTTTGTGAAAATATCCACTAAATGCGGGAATAATATGTGTGAGGGTACCCCAGGAGAGTTCTAAATGTGTGTGGGAAGAATATATATCCCACGGGGGTAAAATTAAAAAAAGTTTAAAAAAATTTTTTTTTGGACTTAGTCATTTTTCCGGCGTTTATCAGACTTTCAGATAGGGGAAATGTCAGTGAGCGTTCCGATTTCAGTTCCAGAGAGATTCGCCCAATGAGTCCTTGATATTTAGTCGTTTTCAGCCAATTTTCTGGATTTTTAAAAATTTCACTTTTTTGTGAAAATATCCACTAAATGAGGGAATAATATGTATGAGGGTACCCCAGGAGAGTTCCAAATGTGTGTGGGTAGAATATATATCCCACGGGGGTAAAATTGAAAAAAGTTGAAAAAATTTTTTTTTTGGACTTAGTCATTTTTCCGGCGTTTATCAGACTTTCAGATAGGGCAAATATCAGTGAGCATTCCGATCTCAGTTCCAGAGCGTTTCGCCCAATGAGTCCTTGATATTTAGTCGTTTTCAGCCAATTTTCTGGATTCTTGAACATTTCACTCTTTTGTGAAAATATCCACTAAATGAGGGAATAATATGTATGAGGGTACCCCAGGAGAGTTCCAAATGTGTGTGGGTAGAATATATATCCCACGGGGGTAAAATTGAAAAAAGTTGAAAACATTTTTTTTTGGACTTAGTCATTTTTCTGGCGTTTTTCAGACTTTAAGATAGGGGAAATGTCAGTGAGCGTTCCCATTTCAGTTCCAGAGCGATTCGCCCAATGAGTCTTTGATATTTAGTCGTTTTCAGCCAATTTTCTGGATTTTTGAAAATTTCACTTTTTTGTGAAAATATCCACTAAATGAGGGAATAATATGTGTGAGGGTACCCCAGGAGAGTTCCAAATGTGTGTGGGTCGAATATATATCCCACGGGGGTAAAATTGAAAAAAGTTGAAAAATTTTTTTTTTCGACTTAGTCATTTTTCCGGCGTTTATCAGACTTTCAGATAGGGGAAATGTCAGTGAGCGTTCCGATTTCAGTTCCAGAGCGATTCGCCCAATGAGTCCTTGATATTTAGTCGTTTTCAGCCAATTTTCTGGATTTTTAAAAATTTCACTTTTTTGTGAAAATATCCACTAAATGAGGGAATAATATGTATGAGGGTACCCCAGGAGAGTTCCAAATGTGTGTGGGTAGAATATATATCCCACGGGGGTAAAATTGAAAAAAGTTGAAAAAATTTTTTTTTTGGACTTAGTCATTTTTCCGGCGTTTATCAGACTTTCAGATAGGGGAAATGTCAGTGAGCGTTCCGATTTCAGTTCCAGAGCGATTCGCCCAATGAGTCCTTGATATTTAGTCGTTTTCAGCCAATTTTCTGGATTTTTGAAAATTTCACTTTTTTGTGAAAATATCCACTAAATGCGGGAATAATATGTGTGAGGGTACCCCAGGAGAGTTCTAAATGTGTGTGGGAAGAATATATATCCCACGGGGGTAAAATTGAAAAAAGTTGAAAAAAATTTTTTTTTGGACTTAGTCATTTTTCTGGCGTTTATCAGACTTTAAGATAGAGGAAATGTCAGTGAGCGTTCCGATTTCAGTTCCAGAGTGATTCGCCCAATGAGTCCTTGATATTTAGTCGTTTTCAGCCAATTTTCTGGATTTTTGAAAATTTCACTTTTTTGTGAAAATATCCACTAAATGCGGGAATAATATGTGTGAGGGTACCCCAGGAGAGTTCTAAATGTGTGTGGGAAGAATATATATCCCACGGGGGTAAAATTAAAAAAAGTTTAAAAAAATTTTTTTTTGGACTTAGTCATTTTTCCGGCGTTTATCAGACTTTCAGATAGGGGAAATGTCAGTGAGCGTTCCGATTTCAGTTCCAGAGAGATTCGCCCAATGAGTCCTTGATATTTAGTCGTTTTCAGCCAATTTTCTGGATTTTTAAAAATTTCACTTTTTTGTGAAAATATCCACTAAATGAGGGAAT
Organism: Phyllobates terribilis; assembly: GCF_046119375.1. Lineage (NCBI taxonomy): Eukaryota > Metazoa > Chordata > Amphibia > Anura > Dendrobatidae > Phyllobates > Phyllobates terribilis. Next base: position 12,389,805 of record NW_027362775.1, on the reverse strand, counting down.
AATATGTATGAGGGTACCCCAGGAGAGTTCCAAATGTGTGTGGGTAGAATATATATCCCACGGGGGTAAAATTGAAAAAAGTTGAAAAAATTTTTTTTTTGGACTTAGTCATTTTTCCGGCGTTTATCAGACTTTCAGATAGGGCAAATATCAGTGAGCATTCCGATCTCAGTTCCAGAGCGTTTCGCCCAATGAGTCCTTGATATTTAGTCGTTTTCAGCCAATTTTCTGGATTCTTGAACATTTCACTCTTTTGTGAAAATATCCACTAAATGAGGGAATAATATGTATGAGGGTACCCCAGGAGAGTTCCAAATGTGTGTGGGTAGAATATATATCCCACGGGGGTAAAATTGAAAAAAGTTGAAAAAATTTTTTTTTGGACTTAGTCATTTTTCCGGCGTTTATCAGACTTTCAGATAGGGCAAATATCAGTGAGCATTCCGATCTCAGTTCCAGAGCGTTTCGCCCAATGAGTCCTTGATATTTAGTCGTTTTCAGCCAATTTTCTGGATTTTTAAAAATTTCACTTTTTTGTGAAAATATCCACTAAATGCGGGAATAATATGTATGAGGGTACCCCAGGAGAGTTCCAAATGTGTGTGGGTAGAATATATATCCCACGGGGGTAAAATTGAAAAAAGTTGAAAATTTTTTTTTTTTCGACTTAGTCATTTTTCCGGCGTTTATCAGACTTTCAGATAGGGGAAATGTCAGTGAGCGTTCCGATTTCAGTTCCAGAGCGATTCGCCCAATGAGTCCTTGATATTTAGTCGTTTTCAGCCAATTTTCTGGATTTTTGAAAATTTCACTTTTTTGTGAAAATATCCACTAAATGCGGGAATAATATGTATGAGGGTACCCCAGGAGAGTTCCAAATGTGTGTGGGTAGAATATATATCCCACGGGGGTAAAATTGAAAAAAGTTGAAAATTTTTTTTTTTTCGACTTAGTCATTTTTCCGGCGTTTATCAGACTTTCAGATAGGGGAAATGTCAGTGAGCGTTCCGATTTCAGTTCCAGAGCGATTCGCCCAATGAGTCTTTGATATTTAGTCGTTTTCAGCCAATTTTCTGGATTTTTGAAAATTTCACTTTTTTGTGAAAATATCCACTAAATGCGGGAATAATATGTGTGAGGGTACCCCAGGAGAGTTCCAAATGTGTGTGGGTCGAATATATATCCCACGGGGGTAAAATTGAAAAAAGTTGAAAAAATTTTTTTTTTCGACTTAGTCATTTTTCCGGCGTTTATCAGACTTTCAGATAGGGGAAATGTCAGTGAGCGTTCCGATTTCAGTTCCAGAGCGATTCGCCCAATGAGTCCTTGATATTTAGTCGTTTTTAGCCAATTTTCTGGATTTTTAAAAATTTCACTTTTTTGTGAAAATATCCACTAAATGAGGGAATAATATGTATGAGGGTACCCCAGGAGAGTTCCAAATGTGTGTGGGTAGAATATATATCCCACGGGGGTAAAATTGAAAAAAGTTGAAAACATTTTTTTTTTGGACTTAGTCATTTTTCCGGCGTTTATCAGACTTTCAGATAGGGGAAATGTCAGTGAGCGTTCCGATTTCAGTTCCAGAGCGATTCGCCCAATGAGTCCTTGATATTTAGTCGTTTTCAGCCAATTTTCTGGATTTTTGAAAATTTCACTTTTTTGTGAAAATATCCACTAAATGCGGGAATAATATGTGTGAGGGTACCCCAGGAGAGTTCTAAATGTGTGTGGGAAGAATATATATCCCACGGGGGTAAAATTAAAAAAAGTTTAAAAAAATTTTTTTTTGGACTTAGTCATTTTTCCGGCGTTTATCAGACTTTCAGATAGGGCAAATATCAGTGAGCGTTCCCATTTCAGTTCCAGAGCGATTCGCCCAATGAGTCTTTGATATTTAGTCGTTTTCAGCCAATTTTCTGGATTTTTGAAAATTTCACTTTTTTGTGAAAATATCCACTAAATGAGGGAATAATATGTGTGAGGGTACCCTAGGAGAGTTCCAAATGTGTGTGGGTCGAATATATATCCCACGGGGGTAAAATTGAAAAAAGTTGAAAAAAATTTTTTTTTGGACTTAGTCATTTTTCCGGCGTTTATCAGACTTTCAGATAGGGGAAATGTCAGTGAGCGTTCCGATTTCAGTTCCAGAGAGATTCGCCCAATGAGTCCTTGATATTTAGTCGTTTTCAGCCAATTTTCTGGATTTTTGAAAATTTCACTTTTTTGTGAAAATATCCACTAAATGAGGGAATAATATGTGTGAGGGTACCCCAGGAGACTTCCAAATGTGTGTGGGTAGAATATATATCCCACGGGGGTAAAATTGAAAAAAGTTGAAAAAAATTTTTTTTTGGACTTAGTCATTTTTCTGGCGTTTATCAGACTTTCAGATAGGGGAAATGTCAGTGAGCGTTCCGATTTCAGTTCCAGAGCGATTCGCCCAATGAGTCCTTGATATTTAGTCGTTTTCAGCCAATTTTCTGGATTTTTGAAAATTTCACTTTTTTGTGAAAATATCCACTAAATGAGGGAATAATATGTGTGAGGGTACCCCAGGAGAGTTCCAAATGTGTGTGGGTAGAATATATATCCCACGGGGGTAAAATTGAAAAAAGTTGAAAAAAATTTTTTTTTGGACTTAGTCATTTTTCCGGCGTTTATCAGACTTTCAGACAGGGGAAATGTCAGTGAGCGTTCCGATTTCAGTTCCAGAGCGATTCGCCCAATGAGTCCTTGATATTTAGTCGTTTTCAGCCAATTTTCTGGATTTTTGAAAATTTCACTTTTTTGTGAAAATATCCACTAAATGAGGGAATAATATGTGTGAGGGTACCCCAGGAGAGTTCCAAATGTGTGTGGGTAGAATATATATCCCACGGGGGTAAAATTGAAAAAAGTTGAAAAAATTTTTTTTTTGGACTTAGTCATTTTTCCGGCGTTTATCAGACTTTCAGATAGGGCAAATATCAGTGAGCATTCCGATCTCAGTTCCAGAGCGTTTCGCCCAATGAGTCCTTGATATTTAGTCGTTTTCAGCCAATTTTCTGGATTCTTGAACATTTCACTCTTTTGTGAAAATATCCACTAAATGAGGGAATAATATGTATGAGGGTACCCCAGGAGAGTTCCAAATGTGTGTGGGTAGAATATATATCCCACGGGGGTAAAATTGAAAAAAGTTGAAAACATTTTTTTTTGGACTTAGTCATTTTTCTGGCGTTTTTCAGACTTTAAGATAGGGGAAATGTCAGTGAGCGTTCCCATTTCAGTTCCAGAGCGATTCGCCCAATGAGTCTTTGATATTTAGTCGTTTTCAGCCAATTTTCTGGATTTTTGAAAATTTCACTTTTTTGTGAAAATATCCACTAAATGAGGGAATAATATGTGTGAGGGTACCCCAGGAGAGTTCCAAATGTGTGTGGGTCGAATATATATCCCACGGGGGTAAAATTGAAAAAAGTTGAAAAATTTTTTTTTTCGACTTAGTCATTTTTCCGGCGTTTATCAGACTTTCAGATAGGGGAAATGTCAGTGAGCGTTCCGATTTCAGTTCCAGAGCGATTCGCCCAATGAGTCCTTGATATTTAGTCGTTTTCAGCCAATTTTCTGGATTTTTAAAAATTTCACTTTTTTGTGAAAATATCCACTAAATGAGGGAATAATATGTATGAGGGTACCCCAGGAGAGTTCCAAATGTGTGTGGGTAGAATATATATCCCACGGGGGTAAAATTGAAAAAAGTTGAAAAAATTTTTTTTTTGGACTTAGTCATTTTTCCGGCGTTTATCAGACTTTCAGATAGGGGAAATGTCAGTGAGCGTTCCGATTTCAGTTCCAGAGCGATTCGCCCAATGAGTCCTTGATATTTAGTCGTTTTCAGCCAATTTTCTGGATTTTTGAAAATTTCACTTTTTTGTGAAAATATCCACTAAATGCGGGAATAATATGTGTGAGGGTACCCCAGGAGAGTTCTAAATGTGTGTGGGAAGAATATATATCCCACGGGGGTAAAATTGAAAAAAGTTGAAAAAAATTTTTTTTTGGACTTAGTCATTTTTCTGGCGTTTATCAGACTTTAAGATAGAGGAAATGTCAGTGAGCGTTCCGATTTCAGTTCCAGAGTGATTCGCCCAATGAGTCCTTGATATTTAGTCGTTTTCAGCCAATTTTCTGGATTTTTGAAAATTTCACTTTTTTGTGAAAATATCCACTAAATGCGGGAATAATATGTGTGAGGGTACCCCAGGAGAGTTCTAAATGTGTGTGGGAAGAATATATATCCCACGGGGGTAAAATTAAAAAAAGTTTAAAAAAATTTTTTTTTGGACTTAGTCATTTTTCCGGCGTTTATCAGACTTTCAGATAGGGGAAATGTCAGTGAGCGTTCCGATTTCAGTTCCAGAGAGATTCGCCCAATGAGTCCTTGATATTTAGTCGTTTTCAGCCAATTTTCTGGATTTTTAAAAATTTCACTTTTTTGTGAAAATATCCACTAAATGAGGGAATAATATGTATGAGGGTACCCCAGGAGAGTTCCAAATGTGTGTGGGTAGAATATATATCCCACGGGGGTAAAATTGAAAAAAGTTGAAAAAATTTTTTTTTTGGACTTAGTCATTTTTCCGGCGTTTATCAGACTTTCAGATAGGGGAAATGTCAGTGAGCGTTCCGATTTCAGTTCCAGAGCGATTCGCCCAATGAGTCCTTGATATTTAGTCGTTTTCAGCCAATTTTCTGGATTTTTGAAAATTTCACTTTTTTGTGAAAATATCCACTAAATGCGGGAATAATATGTGTGAGGGTACCCCAGGAGAGTTCTAAATGTGTGTGGGAAGAATATATATCCCACGGGGGTAAAATTGAAAAAAGTTGAAAAAAATTTTTTTTTGGACTTAGTCATTTTTCTGGCGTTTATCAGACTTTAAGATAGAGGAAATGTCAGTGAGCGTTCCGATTTCAGTTCCAGAGTGATTCGCCCAATGAGTCCTTGATATTTAGTCGTTTTCAGCCAATTTTCTGGATTTTTGAAAATTTCACTTTTTTGTGAAAATATCCACTAAATGAGGGAATAATATGTATGAGGGTACCCCAGGAGAGTTCCAAATGTGTGTGGGTAGAATATATATCCCACGGGGGTAAAATTGAAAAAAGTTGAAAAAATTTTTTTTTTGGACTTAGTCATTTTTCCGGCGTTTATCAGACTTTCAGATAGGGGAAATGTCAGTGAGCGTTCCGATTTCAGTTCCAGAGCGATTCGCCCAATGAGTCATTGATATTTAGTCGTTTTCAGCCAATTTTCTGGATTTTTGAAAATTTCACTTTTTTGTGAAAATATCCACTAAATGCGGGAATAATATGTGTGAGGGTACCCCAGGAGAGTTCTAAATGTGTGTGGGAAGAATATATATCCCACGGGGGTAAAATTGAAAAAAGTTGAAAAAAATTTTTTTTTGGACTTAGTCATTTTTCTGGCGTTTATCAGACTTTAAGATAGAGGAAATGTCAGTGAGCGTTCCGATTTCAGTTCCAGAGCGATTCGCCCAATGAGTCCTTGATATTTAGTCGTTTTCAGCCAATTTTCTGGATTTTTGAAAATTTCACTTTTTTGTGAAAATATCCACTAAATGCGGGAATAATATGTATGAGGGTACCCCAGGAGAGTTCCAAATGTGTGTGGGTAGAATATATATCCCACGGGGGTAAAATTGAAAAAAGTTGAAAATTTTTTTTTTTTCGACTTAGTCATTTTTCCGGCGTTTATCAGACTTTCAGATAGGGGAAATGTCAGTGAGCGTTCCGATTTCAGTTCCAGAGCGATTCGCCCAATGAGTCTTTGATATTTAGTCGTTTTCAGCCAATTTTCTGGATTTTTGAAAATTTCACTTTTTTGTGAAAATATCCACTAAATGCGGGAATAATATGTGTGAGGGTACCCCAGGAGAGTTCCAAATGTGTGTGGGTCGAATATATATCCCACGGGGGTAAAATTGAAAAAAGTTGAAAAAAATTTTTTTTTCGACTTAGTCATTTTTCCGGCGTTTATCAGACTTTCAGATAGGGGAAATGTCAGTGAGCGTTCCGATTTCAGTTCCAGAGCGATTCGCCCAATGAGTCCTTGATATTTAGTCGTTTTTAGCCAATTTTCTGGATTTTTAAAAATTTCACTTTTTTGTGAAAATATCCACTAAATGAGGGAATAATATGTATGAGGGTACCCCAGGAGAGTTCCAAATGTGTGTGGGTAGAATATATATCCCACGGGGGTAAAATTGAAAAAAGTTGAAAACATTTTTTTTTTGGACTTAGTCATTTTTCCGGCGTTTATCAGACTTTCAGATAGGGGAAATGTCAGTGAGCGTTCCGATTTCAGTTCCAGAGCGATTCGCCCAATGAGTCCTTGATATTTAGTCGTTTTCAGCCAATTTTCTGGATTTTTGAAAATTTCACTTTTTTGTGAAAATATCCACTAAATGAGGGAATAATATGTGTGAGGGTACCCCAGGAGAGTTCCAAATGTGTGTGGGTAGAATATATATCCCACGGGGGTAAAATTGAAAAAAGTTGAAAAAATTTTTTTTTTGGACTTAGTCATTTTTCCGGCGTTTATCAGACTTTCAGACAGGGGAAATGTCAGTGAGCGTTCCGATTTCAGTTCCAGAGCGATTCGCCCAATGAGTCCTTGATATTTAGTCGTTTTCAGCCAATTTTCTGGATTTTTGAAAATTTCACTTTTTTGTGAAAATATCCACTAAATGAGGGAATAATATGTGTGAGGGTACCCCAGGAGAGTTCCAAATGTGTGTGGGTAGAATATATATCCCATGGGGGTAAAATTGAAAAAAGTTGAAAAAATTTTTGTTTTGGACTTAGTCATTTTTCCGGCGTTTATCAGACTTTCAGATAGGGGAAATGTCAGTGAGCGTTCCGATTTCAGTTCCAGAGCGATTCGCCCAATGAGTCCTTGATATTTAGTCGTTTTCAGCCAATTTTCTGGATTTTTGAAAATTTCACTTTTTTGTGAAAATATCCACTAAATGCGGGAATAATATGTGTGAGGGTACCCCAGGAGAGTTCTAAATGTGTGTGGGAAGAATATATATCCCACGGGGGTAAAATTGAAAAAAGTTGAAAAAATTTTTTTTTTGGACTTAGTCATTTTTCTGGCGTTTATCAGACTTTAAGATAGAGGAAATGTCAGTGAGCATTCCGATTTCAGTTCCAGAGTGATTCGCCCAATGAGTCCTTGATATTTAGTCGTTTTCAGCCAATTTTCTGGATTTTTGAAAATTTCACTTTTTTGTGAAAATATCCACTAAATGAGGGAATAATATGTATGAGGGTACCCCAGGAGAGTTCCAAATGTGTGTGGGTAGAATATATATCCCACGGGGGTAAAATTGAAAAAAGTTGAAAAAATTTTTTTTTTGGACTTAGTCATTTTTCCGGCGTTTATCAGACTTTCAGATAGGGGAAATGTCAGTGAGCGTTCCGATTTCAGTTCCAGAGCGATTCGCCCAATGAGTCATTGATATTTAGTCGTTTTCAGCCAATTTTCTGGATTTTTGAAAATTTCACTTTTTTGTGAAAATATCCACTAAATGCGGGAATAATATGTGTGAGGGTACCCCAGGAGAGTTCTAAATGTGTGTGGGAAGAATATATATCCCACGGGGGTAAAATTGAAAAAAGTTGAAAAAAATTTTTTTTTGGACTTAGTCATTTTTCTGGCGTTTATCAGACTTTAAGATAAAGGAAATGTCAGTGAGCGTTCCGATTTCAGTTCCAGAGCGATTCGCCCAATGAGTCCTTGATATTTAGTCGTTTTCAGCCAATTTTCTGGATTTTTGAAAATTTCACTTTTTTGTGAAAATATCCACTAAATGCGGGAATAATATGTATGAGGGTACCCCAGGAGAGTTCCAAATGTGTGTGGGTAGAATATATATCCCACGGGGGTAAAATTGAAAAAAGTTGAAAATTTTTTTTTTTTCGACTTAGTCATTTTTCCGGCGTTTATCAGACTTTCAGATAGGGGAAATGTCAGTGAGCGTTCCGATTTCAGTTCCAGAGCGATTCGCCCAATGAGTCTTTGATATTTAGTCGTTTTCAGCCAATTTTCTGGATTTTTGAAAATTTCACTTTTTTGTGAAAATATCCACTAAATGCGGGAATAATATGTGTGAGGGTACCCCAGGAGAGTTCCAAATGTGTGTGGGTCGAATATATATCCCACGGGGGTAAAATTGAAAAAAGTTGAAAAATTTTTTTTTTTCGACTTAGTCATTTTTCCGGCGTTTATCAGACTTTCAGATAGAGGAAATGTCAGTGAGCGTTCCGATTTCAGTTCCAGAGCGATTCGCCCAATGAGTCCTTGATATTTAGTCGTTTTCAGCCAATTTTCTGGATTTTTGAAAATTTCACTTTTTTGTGAAAATATCCACTAAATGCGGGAATAATATGTGTGAGGGTACCCCAGGAGAGTTCTAAATGTGTGTGGGAAGAATATATATCCCACGGGGGTAAAATTAAAAAAAGTTTAAAAAAATTTTTTTTTGGACTTAGTCATTTTTCCGGCGTTTATCAGACTTTCAGATAGGGCAAATATCAGTGAGCGTTCCCATTTCAGTTCCAGAGCGATTCGCCCAATGAGTCTTTGATATTTAGTCGTTTTCAGCCAATTTTCTGGATTTTTGAAAATTTCACTTTTTTGTGAAAATATCCACTAAATGAGGGAATAATATGTGTGAGGGTACCCTAGGAGAGTTCCAAATGTGTGTGGGTCGAATATATATCCCACGGGGGTAAAATTGAAAAAAGTTGAAAAAAATTTTTTTTTGGACTTAGTCATTTTTCTGGCGTTTATCAGACTTTCAGATAGGGGAAATGTCAGTGAGCGTTCCGATTTCAGTTCCAGAGAGATTCGCCCAATGAGTCCTTGATATTTAGTCGTTTTCAGCCAATTTTCTGGATTTTTGAAAATTTCACTTTTTTGTGAAAATATCCACTAAATGAGGGAATAATATGTGTGAGGGTACCCCAGGAGACTTCCAAATGTGTGTGGGTAGAATATATATCCCACGGGGGTAAAATTGAAAAAAGTTGAAAAAAATTTTTTTTTGGACTTAGTCATTTTTCCGGCGTTTATCAGACTTTCAGATAGGGGAAATGTCAGTGAGCGTTCCGATTTCAGTTCCAGAGCGATTCGCCCAATGAGTCCTTGATATTTAGTCGTTTTCAGCCAATTTTCTGGATTTTTGAAAATTTCACTTTTTTGTGAAAATATCCACTAAATGAGGGAATAATATGTGTGAGGGTACCCCAGGAGAGTTCCAAATGTGTGTGGGTAGAATATATATCCCACGGGGGTAAAATTGAAAAAAGTTGAAAAAAATTTTTTTTTGGACTTAGTCATTTTTCCGGCGTTTATCAGACTTTCAGACAGGGGAAATGTCAGTGAGCGTTCCGATTTCAGTTCCAGAACGATTCGCCAAATGAGTCCTTGATATTTAGTCGTTTTCAGCCAATTTTCTGGATTTTTGAAAATTTCACTTTTTTGTGAAAATATCCACTAAATGAGGGAATAATATGTGTGAGGGTACCCCAGGAGAGTTCCAAATGTGTGTGGGTAGAATATATATCCCACGGGGGTAAAATTGAAAAAAGTTGAAAAAAATTTTTTTTTGGACTTAGTCATTTTTCCGGCGTTTATCAGACTTTCAGATAGGGGAAATGTCAGTGAGCGTTCCGATTTCAGTTCCAGAGCGATTCGCCCAATGAGTCATTGATATTTAGTAGTTTTCAGCCAATTTTCTGGATTTTTGAAAATTTCACTTTTTTGTGAAAATATCCACTAAATGCGGGAATAATATGTGTGAGGGTACCCCAGGAGAGTTCCAAATGTGTGTGGGTCGAATATATATCCCACGGGGGTAAAATTGAAAAAAGTTGAAAAATTTTTTTTTTTCGACTTAGTCATTTTTCCGGCGTTTATCAGACTTTCAGATAGGGGAAATGTCAGTGAGCGTTCCGATTTCAGTTCCAGAGCGATTCGCCCAATGAGTCCTTGATATTTAGTCGTTTTTAGCCAATTTTCTGGATTTTTAAAAATTTCACTTTTTTGTGAAAATATCCACTAAATGAGGGAATAATATGTATGAGGGTACCCCAGGAGAGTTCCAAATGTGTGTGGGTAGAATATATATCCCACGGGGGTAAAATTGAAAAAAGTTGAAAACATTTTTTTTTTGGACTTAGTCATTTTTCCGGCGTTTATCAGACTTTCAGATAGGGGAAATGTCAGTGAGCGTTCCGATTTCAGTTCCAGAGCGATTCGCCCAATGAGTCCTTGATATTTAGTCGTTTTCAGCCAATTTTCTGGATTTTTGAAAATTTCACTTTTTTGTGAAAATATCCACTAAATGCGGGAATAATATGTGTGAGGGTACCCCAGGAGAGTTCTAAATGTGTGTGGGAAGAATATATATCCCACGGGGGTAAAATTAAAAAAAGTTTAAAAAAATTTTTTTTTGGACTTAGTCATTTTTCCGGCGTTTATCAGACTTTCAGATAGGGGAAATGTCAGTGAGCGTTCCGATTTCAGTTCCAGAGAGATTCGCCCAATGAGTCCTTGATATTTAGTCGTTTTCAGCCAATTTTCTGGATTTTTGAAAATTTCACTTTTTTGTGAAAATATCCACTAAATGAGGGAATAATATGTGTGAGGGTACCCCAGGAGAGTTCCAAATGTGTGTGGGTAGAATATATATCCCACGGGGGTAAAATTGAAAAAAGTTGAAAAAAATTTTTTTTTGGACTTAGTCATTTTTCCGGCGTTTATCAGACTTTCAGACAGGGGAAATGTCAGTGAGCGTTCCGATTTCAGTTCCAGAACGATTCGCCAAATGAGTCCTTGATATTTAGTCGTTTTCAGCCAATTTTCTGGATTTTTGAAAATTTCACTTTTTTGTGAAAATATCCACTAAATGAGGGAATAATATGTGTGAGGGTACCCCAGGAGAGTTCCAAATGTGTGTGGGTAGAATATATATCCCACGGGGGTAAAATTGAAAAAAGTTGAAAAAAATTTTTTTTTGGACTTAGTCATTTTTCCGGCGTTTATCAGACTTTCAGATAGGGGAAATGTCAGTGAGCGTTCCGATTTCAGTTCCAGAGCGATTCGCCCAATGAGTCCTTGATATTTAGTCGTTTTCAGCCAATTTTCTGGATTTTTAAAAATTTCACTTTTTTGTGAAAATATCCACTAAATGAGGGAATAATATGTATGAGGGTACCCCAGGAGAGTTCCAAATGTGTGTGGGTAGAATATATATCCCACGGGGGTAAAATTGAAAAAAGTTGAAAAAATTTTTTTTTTGGACTTAGTCATTTTTATGGCGTTTATCAGACTTTCAGATAGGGGAAATGTCAGTGAGCGTTCCGATTTCAGTTCCAGAGCGATTCGCCCAATGAGTCCTTGATATTTAGTCGTTTTCAGCCAATTTTCTGGATTTTTGAAAATTTCACTTTTTTGTGAAAATATCCACTAAATGAGGGAATAATATGTGTGAGGGTACCCCAGGAGAGTTCCAAATGTGTGTGGGTAGAATATATATCCCACGGGGGTAAAATTGAAAAAAGTTGAAAAAAATTTTTTTTTGGACTTAGTCATTTTTCCGGCGTTTATCAGACTTTCAGATAGGGGAAATGTCAGTGAGCGTTCCGATTTCAGTTCCAGAGCGATTCGCCCAATGAGTCCTTGATATTTAGTCGTTTTCAGCCAATTTTCTGGATTTTTGAAAATTTCACTTTTTTGTGAAAATATCCACTAAATGAGGGAATAATATGTATGAGGGTACCCCAGGAGAGTTCCAAATGTGTGTGGGTAGAATATATATCCCACGGGGGTAAAATTGAAAAAAGTTGAAAAAATTTTTTTTTTGGACTTAGTCATTTTTCTGGCGTTTATCAGACTTTCAGAAAGGGGAAATGTCAGTGAGCGTTCCGATTTCAGTTCCAGAGCGATTCGCCCAATGAGTCCTTGATATTTAGTCGTTTTCAGCCAATTTTCTGGATTTTTGAAAATTTCACTTTTTTGTGAAAATATCCACTAAATGAGGGAATAATATGTGTGAGGGTACCCCAGGAGAGTTCCAAATGTGTGTGGGTAGAATATATATCCCACGGGGGTAAAATTGAAAAAAGTTGAAAAAAATTTTTTTTTGGACTTAGTCATTTTTCCGGCGTTTATCAGACTTTCAGATAGGGGAAATGTCAGTGAGCGTTCCGATTTCAGTTCCAGAGCGATTCGCCCAATGAGTCCTTGATATTTAGTCGTTTTCAGCCAATTTTCTGGATTTTTGAAAATTTCACTTTTTTGTGAAAATATCCACTAAATGAGGGAATAATATGTGTGAGGGTACCCCAGGAGAGTTCCAAATGTGTGTGGGTAGAATATATATCCCACGGGGGTAAAATTGAAAAAAGTTGAAAAAAATTTTTTTTTGGACTTAGTCATTTTTCCGGCGTTTATCAGACTTTCAGATAGGGGAAATGTCAGTGAGCGTTCCGATTTCAGTTCCAGAGCGATTCGCCCAATGAGTCCTTGATATTTAGTCGTTTTCAGCCAATTTTCTGGATTATTAAAAATTTCACTTTTTTGTGAAAATATCCACTAAATGAGGGAATAATATGTATGAGGGTACCCCAGGAGAGTTTCAAATGTGTGTGGGTAGAATATATATCCCACGGGGGTAAAATTGAAAAAAGTTGAAAAAATTTTTTTTTTGGACTTAGTCATTTTTCTGGCTTTATCAGACTTTCAGATAGGGGAAATGTCAGTGAGCGTTCCGATTTCAGTTCCAGAGCGATTCGCCCAATGAGTCCTTGATATTTAGTCGTTTTCAGCCAATTTTCTGGATTTTTGAAAATTTCACTTTTTTGTGAAAATATCCACTAAATGAGGGAATAATATGTGTGAGGGTACCCCAGGAGAGTTCCAAATGTGTGTGGGTAGAATATATATCCCACGGGGGTAAAATTGAAAAAAGTTGAAAAAAATTTTTTTTTGGACTTAGTCATTTTTCCGGCGTTTATCAGACTTTCAGATAGGGGAAATGTCAGTGAGCGTTCCGATTTCAGTTCCAGAGCGATTCGCAAAATGAGTCCTTGATATTTAGTCGTTTTCAGCCAATTTTCTGGAATTTTAAAAATTTCACTTTTTTGTGAAAATATCCACTAAATGAGGGAATAATATGTATGAGGGTACCCCAGGAGAGTTCCAAATGTGTGTGGGTAGAATATATATCCCACGGGGGTAAAATTGAAAAAAGTTGAAAAAATTTTTTTTTTGGACTTAGTCATTTTTCCGGCGTTTATCAGACTTTCAGATAGGGGAAATGTCAGTGAGCGTTCCGATTTCAGTTCCAGAACGATTCGCCCAATGAGTCCTTGATATTTAGTCGTTTTCAGCCAATTTTCTGGATTTTTGAAAATTTCACTTTTTTGTGAAAATATCCACTAAATGAGGGAATAATATGTGTGAGGGTACCCCAGGAGAGTTCCAAATGTGTGTGGGTAGAATATATATCCCACGGGGGTAAAATTGAAAAAAGTTGAAAAAAATTTTTTTTTGGACTTAGTCATTTTTCCGGCGTTTATCAGACTTTCAGATAGGGGAAATGTCAGTGAGCGTTCCGATTTCAGTTCCAGAGCGATTCGCCCAATGAGTCCTTGATATTTAGTCGTTTTCAGCCAATTTTCTGGATTTTTGAAAATTTCACTTTTTTGTGAAAATATCCACTAAATGAGGGAATAATATGTGTGAGGGTACCCCAGGAGAGTTCCAAATGTGTGTGGGTAGAATATATATCCCACGGGGGTAAAATTGAAAAAAGTTGAAAAAAATTTTTTTTTGGACTTAGTCATTTTTCCGGCGTTTATCAGACTTTCAGATAGGGGAAATGTCAGTGAGCGTTCCAATTTCAGTTCCAGAGCGATTCGCCCAATGAGTCCTTGATATTTAGTCGTTTTCAGCCAATTTTCTGGATTATTAAAAATTTCACTTTTTTGTGAAAATATCCACTAAATGAGGGAATAATATGTATGAGGGTACCCCAGGAGAGTTTCAAATGTGTGTGGGTAGAATATATATCCCACGGGGGTAAAATTGAAAAAAGTTGAAAAAATTTTTTTTTTGGACTTAGTCATTTTTCTGGCTTTATCAGACTTTCAGATAGGGGAAATGTCAGTGAGCGTTCCGATTTCAGTTCCAGAGCGATTCGCCCAATGAGTCCTTGATATTTAGTCGTTTTCAGCCAATTTTCTGGATTTTTGAAAATTTCACTTTTTTGTGAAAATATCCACTAAATGAGGGAATAATATGTGTGAGGGTACCCCAGGAGAGTTCCAAATGTGTGTGGGTAGAATATATATCCCACGGGGGTAAAATTGAAAAAAGTTGAAAAAAATTTTTTTTTGGACTTAGTCATTTTTCCGGCGTTTATCAGACTTTCAGATAGGGGAAATGTCAGTGAGCGTTCCGATTTCAGTTCCAGAGCGATTCGCAAAATGAGTCCTTGATATTTAGTCGTTTTCAGCCAATTTTCTGGAATTTTAAAAATTTCACTTTTTTGTGAAAATATCCACTAAATGAGGGAATAATATGTATGAGGGTACCCCAGGAGAGTTCCAAATGTGTGTGGGTAGAATATATATCCCACGGGGGTAAAATTGAAAAAAGTTGAAAAAATTTTTTTTTTGGACTTAGTCATTTTTCTGGCGTTTATCAGACTTTCAGAAAGGGGAAATGTCAGTGAGCGTTCCGATTTCAGTTCCAGAGCGATTCGCCCAATGAGTCCTTGATATTTAGTCGTTTTCAGCCAATTTTCTGGATTTTTGAAAATTTCACTTTTTTGTGAAAATATCCACTAAATGAGGGAATAATATGTGTGAGGGTACCCCAGGAGAGTTCCAAATGTGTGTGGGTAGAATATATATCCCACGGGGGTAAAATTGAAAAAAGTTGAAAAAAATTTTTTTTTGGACTTAGTCATTTTTCCGGCGTTTATCAGACTTTCAGACAGGGGAAATGTCAGTGAGCGTTCCGATTTCAGTTCCAGAACGATTCGCCAAATGAGTCCTTGATATTTAGTCGTTTTCAGCCAATTTTCTGGATTTTTGAAAATTTCACTTTTTTGTGAAAATATCCACTAAATGAGGGAATAATATGTGTGAGGGTACCCCAGGAGAGTTCCAAATGTGTGTGGGTAGAATATATATCCCACGGGGGTAAAATTGAAAAAAGTTGAAAAAAATTTTTTTTTGGACTTAGTCATTTTTCCGGCGTTTATCAGACTTTCAGATAGGGGAAATGTCAGTGAGCGTTCCGATTTCAGTTCCAGAGCGATTCGCCCAATGAGTCCTTGATATTTAGTCGTTTTCAGCCAATTTTCTGGATTTTTAAAAATTTCACTTTTTTGTGAAAATATCCACTAAATGAGGGAATAATATGTATGAGGGTACCCCAGGAGAGTTCCAAATGTGTGTGGGTAGAATATATATCCCACGGGGGTAAAATTGAAAAAAGTTGAAAAAATTTTTTTTTTGGACTTAGTCATTTTTATGGCGTTTATCAGACTTTCAGATAGGGGAAATGTCAGTGAGCGTTCCGATTTCAGTTCCAGAGCGATTCGCCCAATGAGTCCTTGATATTTAGTCGTTTTCAGCCAATTTTCTGGATTTTTGAAAATTTCACTTTTTTGTGAAAATATCCACTAAATGAGGGAATAATATGTGTGAGGGTACCCCAGGAGAGTTCCAAATGTGTGTGGGTAGAATATATATCCCACGGGGGTAAAATTGAAAAAAGTTGAAAAAAATTTTTTTTTGGACTTAGTCATTTTTCCGGCGTTTATCAGACTTTCAGATAGGGGAAATGTCAGTGAGCGTTCCGATTTCAGTTCCAGAGCGATTCGCCCAATGAGTCCTTGATATTTAGTCGTTTTCAGCCAATTTTCTGGATTTTTGAAAATTTCACTTTTTTGTGAAAATATCCACTAAATGAGGGAATAATATGTATGAGGGTACCCCAGGAGAGTTCCAAATGTGTGTGGGTAGAATATATATCCCACGGGGGTAAAATTGAAAAAAGTTGAAAAAATTTTTTTTTTGGACTTAGTCATTTTTCTGGCGTTTATCAGACTTTCAGAAAGGGGAAATGTCAGTGAGCGTTCCGATTTCAGTTCCAGAGCGATTCGCCCAATGAGTCCTTGATATTTAGTCGTTTTCAGCCAATTTTCTGGATTTTTGAAAATTTCACTTTTTTGTGAAAATATCCACTAAATGAGGGAATAATATGTGTGAGGGTACCCCAGGAGAGTTCCAAATGTGTGTGGGTAGAATATATATCCCACGGGGGTAAAATTGAAAAAAGTTGAAAAAAATTTTTTTTTGGACTTAGTCATTTTTCCGGCGTTTATCAGACTTTCAGATAGGGGAAATGTCAGTGAGCGTTCCGATTTCAGTTCCAGAGCGATTCGCCCAATGAGTCCTTGATATTTAGTCGTTTTCAGCCAATTTTCTGGATTTTTGAAAATTTCACTTTTTTGTGAAAATATCCACTAAATGAGGGAATAATATGTGTGAGGGTACCCCAGGAGAGTTCCAAATGTGTGTGGGTAGAATATATATCCCACGGGGGTAAAATTGAAAAAAGTTGAAAAAAATTTTTTTTTGGACTTAGTCATTTTTCCGGCGTTTATCAGACTTTCAGATAGGGGAAATGTCAGTGAGCGTTCCGATTTCAGTTCCAGAGCGATTCGCCCAATGAGTCCTTGATATTTAGTCGTTTTCAGCCAATTTTCTGGATTATTAAAAATTTCACTTTTTTGTGAAAATATCCACTAAATGAGGGAATAATATGTATGAGGGTACCCCAGGAGAGTTTCAAATGTGTGTGGGTAGAATATATATCCCACGGGGGTAAAATTGAAAAAAGTTGAAAAAATTTTTTTTTTGGACTTAGTCATTTTTCTGGCTTTATCAGACTTTCAGATAGGGGAAATGTCAGTGAGCGTTCCGATTTCAGTTCCAGAGCGATTCGCCCAATGAGTCCTTGATATTTAGTCGTTTTCAGCCAATTTTCTGGATTTTTGAAAATTTCACTTTTTTGTGAAAATATCCACTAAATGAGGGAATAATATGTGTGAGGGTACCCCAGGAGAGTTCCAAATGTGTGTGGGTAGAATATATATCCCACGGGGGTAAAATTGAAAAAAGTTGAAAAAAATTTTTTTTTGGACTTAGTCATTTTTCCGGCGTTTATCAGACTTTCAGATAGGGGAAATGTCAGTGAGCGTTCCGATTTCAGTTCCAGAGCGATTCGCAAAATGAGTCCTTGATATTTAGTCGTTTTCAGCCAATTTTCTGGAATTTTAAAAATTTCACTTTTTTGTGAAAATATCCACTAAATGAGGGAATAATATGTATGAGGGTACCCCAGGAGAGTTCCAAATGTGTGTGGGTAGAATATATATCCCACGGGGGTAAAATTGAAAAAAGTTGAAAAAATTTTTTTTTTGGACTTAGTCATTTTTCCGGCGTTTATCAGACTTTCAGATAGGGGAAATGTCAGTGAGCGTTCCGATTTCAGTTCCAGAACGATTCGCCCAATGAGTCCTTGATATTTAGTCGTTTTCAGCCAATTTTCTGGATTTTTGAAAATTTCACTTTTTTGTGAAAATATCCACTAAATGAGGGAATAATATGTGTGAGGGTACCCCAGGAGAGTTCCAAATGTGTGTGGGTAGAATATATATCCCACGGGGGTAAAATTGAAAAAAGTTGAAAAAAATTTTTTTTTGGACTTAGTCATTTTTCCGGCGTTTATCAGACTTTCAGATAGGGGAAATGTCAGTGAGCGTTCCGATTTCAGTTCCAGAGCGATTCGCCCAATGAGTCCTTGATATTTAGTCGTTTTCAGCCAATTTTCTGGATTTTTGAAAATTTCACTTTTTTGTGAAAATATCCACTAAATGAGGGAATAATATGTGTGAGGGTACCCCAGGAGAGTTCCAAATGTGTGTGGGTAGAATATATATCCCACGGGGGTAAAATTGAAAAAAGTTGAAAAAAATTTTTTTTTGGACTTAGTCATTTTTCCGGCGTTTATCAGACTTTCAGATAGGGGAAATGTCAGTGAGCGTTCCAATTTCAGTTCCAGAGCGATTCGCCCAATGAGTCCTTGATATTTAGTCGTTTTCAGCCAATTTTCTGGATTATTAAAAATTTCACTTTTTTGTGAAAATATCCACTAAATGAGGGAATAATATGTATGAGGGTACCCCAGGAGAGTTTCAAATGTGTGTGGGTAGAATATATATCCCACGGGGGTAAAATTGAAAAAAGTTGAAAAAATTTTTTTTTTGGACTTAGTCATTTTTCTGGCTTTATCAGACTTTCAGATAGGGGAAATGTCAGTGAGCGTTCCGATTTCAGTTCCAGAGCGATTCGCCCAATGAGTCCTTGATATTTAGTCGTTTTCAGCCAATTTTCTGGATTTTTGAAAATTTCACTTTTTTGTGAAAATATCCACTAAATGAGGGAATAATATGTGTGAGGGTACCCCAGGAGAGTTCCAAATGTGTGTGGGTAGAATATATATCCCACGGGGGTAAAATTGAAAAAAGTTGAAAAAAATTTTTTTTTGGACTTAGTCATTTTTCCGGCGTTTATCAGACTTTCAGATAGGGGAAATGTCAGTGAGCGTTCCGATTTCAGTTCCAGAGCGATTCGCAAAATGAGTCCTTGATATTTAGTCGTTTTCAGCCAATTTTCTGGAATTTTAAAAATTTCACTTTTTTGTGAAAATATCCACTAAATGAGGGAATAATATGTATGAGGGTACCCCAGGAGAGTTCCAAATGTGTGTGGGTAGAATATATATCCCACGGGGGTAAAATTGAAAAAAGTTGAAAAAAATTTTTTTTTGGACTTAGTCATTTTTCTGGCGTTTATCAGACTTTCAGATAGGGGAAATGTCAGTGAGCGTTCCGATTTCAGTTCCAGAGCGATTCGCCCAATGAGTCCTTGATATTTAGTCGTTTTTAGCCAATTTTCTGGATTTTTAAAAATTTCACTTTTTTGTGAAAATATCCACTAAATGAGGGAATAATATGTATGAGGGTACCCCAGGAGAGTTCCAAATGTGTGTGGGTAGAATATATATCCCACGGGGGTAAAATTGAAAAAAGTTGAAAAAATTTTTTTTTTGGACTTAGTCATTTTTCTGGCGTTTATCAGACTTTCAGATAGGGGAAATGTCAGTGAGCGTTCCGATTTCAGTTCCAGAGCGATTCGCCCAATGAGTCCTTGATATTTAGTCGTTTTCAGCCAATTTTCTGGATTTTTGAAAATTTCACTTTTTTGTGAAAATATCCACTAAATGAGGGAATAATATGTGTGAGGGTACCCCAGGAGAGTTCCAAATGTGTGTGGGTAGAATATATATCCCACGGGGGTAAAATTGAAAAAAGTTGAAAAAAATTTTTTTTTGGACTTAGTCATTTTTCCGGCGTTTATCAGACTTTCAGATAGGGGAAATGTCAGTGAGCGTTCCGATTTCAGTTCCAGAGCGATTCGCCCAATGAGTCCTTGATATTTAGTCGTTTTCAGCCAATTTTCTGGATTTTTGAAAATTTCACTTTTTTGTGAAAATATCCACTAAATGAGGGAATAATATGTGTGAGGGTACCCCAGGAGAGTTCCAAATGTGTGTGGGTAGAATATATATCCCACGGGGGTAAAATTGAAAAAAGTTGAAAATTTTTTTTTTTTCGACTTAGTCATTTTTCCGGCGTTTATCAGACTTTCAGATAGGGGAAATGTCAGTGAGCGTTCCGATTTCAGTTCCAGAGCGATTCGCCCAATGAGTCATTGATATTTAGTCGTTTTCAGCCAATTTTCTGGATTTTTGAAAATTTCACTTTTTTGTGAAAATATCCACTAAATGCGGGAATAATATGTGTGAGGGTACCCCAGGAGAGTTCCAAATGTGTGTGGGTCGAATATATATCCCACGGGGGTAAAATTGAAAAAAGTTGAAAAATTTTTTTTTTTCGACTTAGTCATTTTTCCGGCGTTTATCAGACTTTCAGATAGGGGAAATGTCAGTGAGCGTTCCGATTTCAGTTCCAGAGCGATTCGCCCAATGAGTCCTTGATATTTAGTCGTTTTTAGCCAATTTTCTGGATTTTTAAAAATTTCACTTTTTTGTGAAAATATCCACTAAATGAGGGAATAATATGTATGAGGGTACCCCAGGAGAGTTCCAAATGTGTGTGGGTAGAATATATATCCCACGGGGGTAAAATTGAAAAAAGTTGAAAACATTTTTTTTTTGGACTTAGTCATTTTTCCGGCGTTTATCAGACTTTCAGATAGGGGAAATGTCAGTGAGCGTTCCGATTTCAGTTCCAGAGCGATTCGCCCAATGAGTCCTTGATATTTAGTCGTTTTCAGCCAATTTTCTGGATTTTTGAAAATTTCACTTTTTTGTGAAAATATCCACTAAATGCGGGAATAATATGTGTGAGGGTACCCCAGGAGAGTTCTAAATGTGTGTGGGAAGAATATATATCCCACGGGGGTAAAATTAAAAAAAGTTTAAAAAAATTTTTTTTTGGACTTAGTCATTTTTCCGGCGTTTATCAGACTTTCAGATAGGGCAAATATCAGTGAGCGTTCCCATTTCAGTTCCAGAGCGATTCGCCCAATGAGTCTTTGATATTTAGTCGTTTTCAGCCAATTTTCTGGATTTTTGAAAATTTCACTTTTTTGTGAAAATATCCACTAAATGAGGGAATAATATGTGTGAGGGTACCCTAGGAGAGTTCCAAATGTGTGTGGGTCGAATATATATCCCACGGGGGTAAAATTGAAAAAAGTTGAAAAAAATTTTTTTTTGGACTTAGTCATTTTTCCGGCGTTTATCAGACTTTCAGATAGGGGAAATGTCAGTGAGCGTTCCGATTTGAGTTCCAGAGAGATTCGCCCAATGAGTCCTTGATATTTAGTCGTTTTCAGCCAATTTTCTGGATTTTTGAAAATTTCACTTTTTTGTGAAAATATCCACTAAATGAGGGAATAATATGTGTGAGGGTACCCCAGGAGACTTCCAAATGTGTGTGGGTAGAATATATATCCCACGGGGGTAAAATTGAAAAAAGTTGAAAAAAATTTTTTTTTGGACTTAGTCATTTTTCCGGCGTTTATCAGACTTTCAGATAGGGGAAATGTCAGTGAGCGTTCCGATTTCAGTTCCAGAGCGATTCGCCCAATGAGTCCTTGATATTTAGTCGTTTTCAGCCAATTTTCTGGATTTTTGAAAATTTCACTTTTTTGTGAAAATATCCACTAAATGAGGGAATAATATGTGTGAGGGTACCCCAGGAGAGTTCCAAATGTGTGTGGGTAGAATATATATCCCACGGGGGTAAAATTGAAAAAAGTTGAAAAAAATTTTTTTTTGGACTTAGTCATTTTTCCGGCGTTTATCAGACTTTCAGATAGGGGAAATGTCAGTGAGCGTTCCGATTTCAGTTCCAGAGCGATTCGCCCAATGAGTCCTTGATATTTAGTCGTTTTCAGCCAATTTTCTGGATTTTTAAAAATTTCACTTTTTTGTGAAAATATCCACTAAATGAGGGAATAATATGTATGAGGGTACCCCAGGAGAGTTCCAAATGTGTGTGGGTAGAATATATATCCCACGGGGGTAAAATTGAAAAAAGTTGAAAAAATTTTTTTTTTGGACTTAGTCATTTTTATGGCGTTTATCAGACTTTCAGATAGGGGAAATGTCAGTGAGCGTTCCGATTTCAGTTCCAGAGCGATTCGCCCAATGAGTCCTTGATATTTAGTCGTTTTCAGCCAATTTTCTGGATTTTTGAAAATTTCACTTTTTTGTGAAAATATCCACTAAATGAGGGAATAATATGTGTGAGGGTACCCCAGGAGAGTTCCAAATGTGTGTGGGTAGAATATATATCCCACGGGGGTAAAATTGAAAAAAGTTGAAAAAAATTTTTTTTTGAACTTAGTCATTTTTCCGGCGTTTATCAGACTTTCAGATAGGGGAAATGTCAGTGAGCGTTCCGATTTCAGTTCCAGAGCGATTCGCCCAATGAGTCCTTGATATTTAGTCGTTTTCAGCCAATTTTCTGGATTTTTGAAAATTTCACTTTTTTGTGAAAATATCCACTAAATAAGGGAATAATATGTATGAGGGTACCCCAGGAGAGTTCCAAATGTGTGTGGGTAGAATATATATCCCACGGGGGTAAAATTGAAAAAAGTTGAAAAAATTTTTTTTTTGGACTTAGTCATTTTTCTGGCGTTTATCAGACTTTCAGAAAGGGGAAATGTCAGTGAGCGTTCCGATTTCAGTTCCAGAGCGATTCGCCCAATGAGTCCTTGATATTTAGTCGTTTTCAGCCAATTTTCTGGATTTTTGAAAATTTCACTTTTTTGTGAAAATATCCACTAAATGAGGGAATAATATGTGTGAGGGTACCCCAGGAGAGTTCCAAATGTGTGTGGGTAGAATATATATCCCACGGGGGTAAAATTGAAAAAAGTTGAAAAAAAATTTTTTTTGGACTTAGTCATTTTTCCGGCGTTTATCAGACTTTCAGATAGGGGAAATGTCAGTGAGCGTTCCGATTTCAGTTCCAGAACGATTCGCCCAATGAGTCCTTGATATTTAGTCGTTTTCAGCCAATTTTCTGGATTTTTGAAAATTTCACTTTTTTGTGAAAATATCCACTAAATGAGGGAATAATATGTGTGAGGGTACCCCAGGAGAGTTCCAAATGTGTGTGGGTAGAATATATATCCCACGGGGGTAAAATTGAAAAAAGTTGAAAAAAATTTTTTTTTGGACTTAGTCATTTTTCCGGCGTTTATCAGACTTTCAGATAGGGGAAATGTCAGTGAGCGTTCCGATTTCAGTTCCAGAGCGATTCGCCCAATGAGTCCTTGATATTTAGTCGTTTTCAGCCAATTTTCTGGATTTTTGAAAATTTCACTTTTTTGTGAAAATATCCACTAAATGAGGGAATAATATGTGTGAGGGTACCCCAGGAGAGTTCCAAATGTGTGTGGGTAGAATATATATCCCACGGGGGTAAAATTGAAAAAAGTTGAAAAAATTTTTTTTTTGGACTTAGTCATTTTTCCGGCGTTTATCAGACTTTCAGATAGGGGAAATGTCAGTGAGCGTTCCGATTTCAGTTCCAGAGCGATTCGCCCAATGAGTCCTTGATATTTAGTCGTTTTCAGCCAATTTTCTGGATTTTTAAAAATTTCACTTTTTTGTGAAAATATCCACTAAATGAGGGAATAATATGTATGAGGGTACCCCAGGAGAGTTTCAAATGTGTGTGGGTAGAATATATATCCCACGGGGGTAAAATTGAAAAAAGTTGAAAAAATTTTTTTTTTGGACTTAGTCATTTTTCTGGCTTTATCAGACTTTCAGATAGGGGAAATGTCAGTGAGCGTTCCGATTTCAGTTCCAGAGCGATTCGCCCAATGAGTCCTTGATATTTAGTCGTTTTCAGCCAATTTTCTGGATTTTTGAAAATTTCACTTTTTTGTGAAAATATCCACTAAATGAGGGAATAATATGTGTGAGGGTACCCCAGGAGAGTTCCAAATGTGTGTGGGTAGAATATATATCCCACGGGGGTAAAATTGAAAAAAGTTGAAAAAAATTTTTTTTTGGACTTAGTCATTTTTCCGGCGTTTATCAGACTTTCAGATAGGGGAAATGTCAGTGAGCGTTCCGATTTCAGTTCCAGAGCGATTCGCAAAATGAGTCCTTGATATTTAGTCGTTTTCAGCCAATTTTCTGGAATTTTAAAAATTTCACTTTTTTGTGAAAATATCCACTAAATGAGGGAATAATATGTATGAGGGTACCCCAGGAGAGTTCCAAATGTGTGTGGGTAGAATATATATCCCACGGGGGTAAAATTGAAAAAAGTTGAAAAAAATTTTTTTTTGGACTTATTCATTTTTCTGGCGTTTATCAGACTTTCAGATAGGGGAAATGTCAGTGAGCGTTCCGATTTCAGTTCCAGAGCGATTCGCCCAATGAGTCCTTGATATTTAGTCGTTTTCAGCCAATTTTCTGGATTTTTGAAAATTTCACTTTTTTGTGAAAATATCCACTAAATGAGGGAATAATATGTGTGAGGGTACCCCAGGAGAGTTCCAAATGTGTGTGGGTAGAATATATATCCCACGGGGGTAAAATTGAAAAAAGTTGAAAAAAAATTTTTTTTGGACTTAGTCATTTTTCCGGCGTTTATCAGACTTTCAGATAGGGGAAATGTCAGTGAGTGTTCCGATTTCAGTTCCAGAGCGATTCGCCCAATGAGTCCTTGATATTTAGTTGTTTTCAGCCAATTTTCTGGATTTTTGAAAATTTTCTCTTTTTTGTGAAAATATCCACTAAATGAGGGAATAATATGTGTGAGGGTACCCCAGGAGAGTTCCAAATGTGTGTGGGTAGAATATATATCCCACGGGGGTAAAATTGAAAAAAGTTGAAAAAAATTTTTTTTTGGACTTAGTCATTTTTCCGGCGTTTATCAGATTTTCAGATAGGGGAAATGTCAGTGAGCGTTCCGATTTCAGTTCCAGAGCGATTCGCCCAATGAGTCCTTGATATTTAGTCGTTTTCAGCCAATTTTCTGGATTTTTGAAAATTTCACTTTTTTGTGAAAATATCCACTAAATGAGGGAATAATATGTGTGAGGGTACCCCAGGAGAGTTCCAAATGTGTGTGGGTAGAATATATATCCCACGGGGGTAAAATTGAAAAAAGTTGAAAAAAAATTTTTTTTGGACTTAGTCATTTTTCCGGCGTTTATCAGACTTTCAGATAGGGGAAATGTCAGTGAGCGTTCCGATTTCAGTTCCAGAACGATTCGCCCAATGAGTCCTTGATATTTAGTCGTTTTCAGCCAATTTTCTGGATTTTTGAAAATTTCACTTTTTTGTGAAAATATCCACTAAATGAGGGAATAATATGTGTGAGGGTACCCCAGGAGAGTTCCAAATGTGTGTGGGTAGAATATATATCCCACGGGGGTAAAATTGAAAAAAGTTGAAAAAAATTTTTTTTTGGACTTAGTCATTTTTCCGGCGTTTATCAGACTTTCAGATAGGGGAAATGTCAGTGAGCGTTCCGATTTCAGTTCCAGAGCGATTCGCCCAATGAGTCCTTGATATTTAGTCGTTTTCAGCCAATTTTCTGGATTTTTGAAAATTTCACTTTTTTGTGAAAATATCCACTAAATGAGGGAATAATATGTGTGAGGGTACCCCAGGAGAGTTCCAAATGTGTGTGGGTAGAATATATATCCCACGGGGGTAAAATTGAAAAAAGTTGAAAAAAATTTTTTTTTGGACTTAGTCATTTTTCCGGCGTTTATCAGACTTTCAGATAGGGGAAATGTCAGTGAGCGTTCCGATTTCAGTTCCAGAGCGATTCGCCCAATGAGTCCTTGATATTTAGTCGTTTTCAGCCAATTTTCTGGATTTTTAAAAATTTCACTTTTTTGTGAAAATATCCACTAAATGAGGGAATAATATGTATGAGGGTACCCCAGGAGAGTTTCAAATGTGTGTGGGTAGAATATATATCCCACGGGGGTAAAATTGAAAAAAGTTGAAAAAATTTTTTTTTTGGACTTAGTCATTTTTCTGGCTTTATCAGACTTTCAGATAGGGGAAATGTCAGTGAGCGTTCCGATTTCAGTTCCAGAGCGATTCGCCCAATGAGTCCTTGATATTTAGTCGTTTTCAGCCAATTTTCTGGATTTTTGAAAATTTCACTTTTTTGTGAAAATATCCACTAAATGAGGGAATAATATGTGTGAGGGTACCCCAGGAGAGTTCCAAATGTGTGTGGGTA
Source organism: Phyllobates terribilis (assembly GCF_046119375.1). NCBI lineage: Eukaryota > Metazoa > Chordata > Amphibia > Anura > Dendrobatidae > Phyllobates > Phyllobates terribilis. Next base: position 12,363,823 of record NW_027362775.1, on the reverse strand, counting down.
GAATATATATCCCACGGGGGTAAAATTGAAAAAAGTTGAAAAAAATTTTTTTTTGGACTTAGTCATTTTTCCGGCGTTTATCAGACTTTCAGATAGGGGAAATGTCAGTGAGCGTTCCGATTTCAGTTCCAGAGCGATTCGCAAAATGAGTCCTTGATATTTAGTCGTTTTCAGCCAATTTTCTGGAATTTTAAAAATTTCACTTTTTTGTGAAAATATCCACTAAATGAGGGAATAATATGTATGAGGGTACCCCAGGAGAGTTCCAAATGTGTGTGGGTAGAATATATATCCCACGGGGGTAAAATTGAAAAAAGTTGAAAAAATTTTTTTTTTGGACTTAGTCATTTTTCTGGCGTTTATCAGACTTTCAGATAGGGGAAATGTCAGTGAGCGTTCCGATTTCAGTTCCAGAGCGATTCGCCCAATGAGTCCTTGATATTTAGTCGTTTTCAGCCAATTTTCTGGATTTTTGAAAATTTCACTTTTTTGTGAAAATATCCACTAAATGAGGGAATAATATGTGTGAGGGTACCCCAGGAGAGTTCCAAATGTGTGTGGGTAGAATATATATCCCACGGGGGTAAAATTGAAAAAAGTTGAAAAAAATTTTTTTTTGGACTTAGTCATTTTTCCGGCGTTTATCAGACTTTCAGATAGGGGAAATGTCAGTGAGCGTTCCGATTTCAGTTCCAGAGCGATTCGCCCAATGAGTCCTTGATATTTAGTCGTTTTCAGCCAATTTTATGGATTTTTGAAAATTTCACTTTTTTGTGAAAATATCCACTAAATGAGGGAATAATATGTGTGAGGGTACCCCAGGAGAGTTCCAAATGTGTGTGGGTAGAATATATATCCCACGGGGGTAAAATTGAAAAAAGTTGAAAAAAATTTTTTTTTGGACTTATTCATTTTTCTGGCGTTTATCAGACTTTAAGATAGGGGAAATGTCAGTGAGCGTTCCCATTTCAGTTCCAGAGCGATTCGCCCAATGAGTCTTTGATATTTAGTCGTTTTCAGCCAATTTTCTGGATTTTTGAAAATTTCACTTTTTTGTGAAAATATCCACTAAATGAGGGAATAATATGTGTGAGGGTACCCCAGGAGAGTTCCAAATGTGTGTGGGTAGAATATATATCCCACGGGGGTAAAATTGAAAAAAGTTGAAAAAAATTTTTTTTTGGACTTAGTCATTTTTCCGGCGTTTATCAGACTTTCAGATGGGGAAATGTCAGTGAGCGTTCCGATTTCAGTTCCAGAGCGATTCGCCCAATGAGTCCTTGATATTTAGTCGTTTTCAGCCAATTTTCTGGATTTTTAAAAATTTCACTTTTTTGTGAAAATATCCACTAAATGAGGGAATAATATGTATGAGGGTACCCCAGGAGAGTTCCAAATGTGTGTGGGTAGAATATATATCCCACGGGGGTAAAATTGAAAAAAGTTGAAAAAAATTTTTTTTTGGACTTATTCATTTTTCTGGCGTTTATCAGACTTTCAGATAGGGGAAATGTCAGTGAGCGTTCCGATTTCAGTTCCAGAGCGATTCGCCCAATGAGTCCTTGATATTTAGTCGTTTTCAGCCAATTTTCTGGATTTTTGAAAATTTCACTTTTTTGTGAAAATATCCACTAAATGAGGGAATAATATGTGTGAGGGTACCCCAGGAGAGTTCCAAATGTGTGTGGGTAGAATATATATCCCACGGGGGTAAAATTGAAAAAAGTTGAAAAAAAATTTTTTTTGGACTTAGTCATTTTTCCGGCGTTTATCAGACTTTCAGATAGGGGAAATGTCAGTGAGCGTTCCGATTTCAGTTCCAGAGCGATTCGCCCAATGAGTCCTTGATATTTAGTTGTTTTCAGCCAATTTTCTGGATTTTTGAAAATTTTCTCTTTTTTGTGAAAATATCCACTAAATGAGGGAATAATATGTGTGAGGGTACCCCAGGAGAGTTCCAAATGTGTGTGGGTAGAATATATATCCCACGGGGGTAAAATTGAAAAAAGTTGAAAAAAATTTTTTTTTGGACTTAGTCATTTTTCCGGCGTTTATCAGATTTTCAGATAGGGGAAATGTCAGTGAGCGTTCCGATTTCAGTTCCAGAGCGATTCGCCCAATGAGTCCTTGATATTTAGTCGTTTTCAGCCAATTTTCTGGATTTTTGAAAATTTCACTTTTTTGTGAAAATATCCACTAAATGAGGGAATAATATGTGTGAGGGTACCCCAGGAGAGTTCCAAATGTGTGTGGGTAGAATATATATCCCACGGGGGTAAAATTGAAAAAAGTTGAAAAAAAATTTTTTTTGGACTTAGTCATTTTTCCGGCGTTTATCAGACTTTCAGATAGGGGAAATGTCAGTGAGCGTTCCGATTTCAGTTCCAGAGCGATTCGCCCAATGAGTCCTTGATATTTAGTCGTTTTCAGCCAATTTTCTGGATTTTTGAAAATTTCACTTTTTTGTGAAAATATCCACTAAATGAGGGAATAATATGTGTGAGGGTACCCCAGGAGAGTTCCAAATGTGTGTGGGTAGAATATATATCCCACGGGGGTAAAATTGAAAAAAGTTGAAAAAATTTTTTTTTTGGACTTAGTCATTTTTCTGGCTTTATCAGACTTTCAGATAGGGGAAATGTCAGTGAGCGTTCCGATTTCAGTTCCAGAGCGATTCGCCCAATGAGTCCTTGATATTTAGTCGTTTTCAGCCAATTTTCTGGATTTTTGAAAATTTCACTTTTTTGTGAAAATATCCACTAAATGAGGGAATAATATGTGTGAGGGTACCCCAGGAGAGTTCCAAATGTGTGTGGGTAGAATATATATCCCACGGGGGTAAAATTGAAAAAAGTTGAAAAAAATTTTTTTTTGGACTTAGTCATTTTTCCGGCGTTTATCAGACTTTCAGATAGGGGAAATGTCAGTGAGCGTTCCGATTTCAGTTCCAGAGCGATTCGCAAAATGAGTCCTTGATATTTAGTCGTTTTCAGCCAATTTTCTGGAATTTTAAAAATTTCACTTTTTTGTGAAAATATCCACTAAATGAGGGAATAATATGTATGAGGGTACCCCAGGAGAGTTCCAAATGTGTGTGGGTAGAATATATATCCCACGGGGGTAAAATTGAAAAAAGTTGAAAAAAATTTTTTTTTGGACTTATTCATTTTTCTGGCGTTTATCAGACTTTAAGATAGGGGAAATGTCAGTGAGCGTTCCCATTTCAGTTCCAGAGCGATTCGCCCAATGAGTCTTTGATATTTAGTCGTTTTCAGCCAATTTTCTGGATTTTTGAAAATTTCACTTTTTTGTGAAAATATCCACTAAATGAGGGAATAATGTGTGAGGGTACCCCAGGAGAGTTCCAAATGTGTGTGGGTAGAATATATATCCCACGGGGGTAAAATTGAAAAAAGTTGAAAAAAATTTTTTTTTGGACTTAGTCATTTTTCCGGCGTTTATCAGACTTTCAGATGGGGAAATGTCAGTGAGCGTTCCGATTTCAGTTCCAGAGCGATTCGCCCAATGAGTCCTTGATATTTAGTCGTTTTCAGCCAATTTTCTGGATTTTTAAAAATTTCACTTTTTTGTGAAAATATCCACTAAATGAGGGAATAATATGTATGAGGGTACCCCAGGAGAGTTCCAAATGTGTGTGGGTAGAATATATATCCCACGGGGGTAAAATTGAAAAAAGTTGAAAAAAATTTTTTTTTGGACTTATTCATTTTTCTGGCGTTTATCAGACTTTCAGATAGGGGAAATGTCAGTGAGCGTTCCGATTTCAGTTCCAGAGCGATTCGCCCAATGAGTCCTTGATATTTAGTCGTTTTCAGCCAATTTTCTGGATTTTTGAAAATTTCACTTTTTTGTGAAAATATCCACTAAATGAGGGAATAATATGTGTGAGGGTACCCCAGGAGAGTTCCAAATGTGTGTGGGTAGAATATATATCCCACGGGGGTAAAATTGAAAAAAGTTGAAAAAAAATTTTTTTTGGACTTAGTCATTTTTCCGGCGTTTATCAGACTTTCAGATAGGGGAAATGTCAGTGAGCGTTCCGATTTCAGTTCCAGAGCGATTCGCCCAATGAGTCCTTGATATTTAGTTGTTTTCAGCCAATTTTCTGGATTTTTGAAAATTTTCTCTTTTTTGTGAAAATATCCACTAAATGAGGGAATAATATGTGTGAGGGTACCCCAGGAGAGTTCCAAATGTGTGTGGGTAGAATATATATCCCACGGGGGTAAAATTGAAAAAAGTTGAAAAAAATTTTTTTTTGGACTTAGTCATTTTTCCGGCGTTTATCAGATTTTCAGATAGGGGAAATGTCAGTGAGCGTTCCGATTTCAGTTCCAGAGCGATTCGCCCAATGAGTCCTTGATATTTAGTCGTTTTCAGCCAATTTTCTGGATTTTTGAAAATTTCACTTTTTTGTGAAAATATCCACTAAATGAGGGAATAATATGTGTGAGGGTACCCCAGGAGAGTTCCAAATGTGTGTGGGTAGAATATATATCCCACGGGGGTAAAATTGAAAAAAGTTGAAAAAAAATTTTTTTTGGACTTAGTCATTTTTCCGGCGTTTATCAGACTTTCAGATAGGGGAAATGTCAGTGAGCGTTCCGATTTCAGTTCCAGAGCGATTCGCCCAATGAGTCCTTGATATTTAGTCGTTTTCAGCCAATTTTCTGGATTTTTGAAAATTTCACTTTTTTGTGAAAATATCCACTAAATGAGGGAATAATATGTGTGAGGGTACCCCAGGAGAGTTCCAAATGTGTGTGGGTAGAATATATATCCCACGGGGGTAAAATTGAAAAAAGTTGAAAAAATTTTTTTTTTGGACTTAGTCATTTTTCTGGCTTTATCAGACTTTCAGATAGGGGAAATGTCAGTGAGCGTTCCGATTTCAGTTCCAGAGCGATTCGCCCAATGAGTCCTTGATATTTAGTCGTTTTCAGCCAATTTTCTGGATTTTTGAAAATTTCACTTTTTTGTGAAAATATCCACTAAATGAGGGAATAATATGTGTGAGGGTACCCCAGGAGAGTTCCAAATGTGTGTGGGTAGAATATATATCCCACGGGGGTAAAATTGAAAAAAGTTGAAAAAAATTTTTTTTTGGACTTAGTCATTTTTCCGGCGTTTATCAGACTTTCAGATAGGGGAAATGTCAGTGAGCGTTCCGATTTCAGTTCCAGAGCGATTCGCAAAATGAGTCCTTGATATTTAGTCGTTTTCAGCCAATTTTCTGGAATTTTAAAAATTTCACTTTTTTGTGAAAATATCCACTAAATGAGGGAATAATATGTATGAGGGTACCCCAGGAGAGTTCCAAATGTGTGTGGGTAGAATATATATCCCACGGGGGTAAAATTGAAAAAAGTTGAAAAAATTTTTTTTTTGGACTTAGTCATTTTTCTGGCGTTTATCAGACTTTCAGATAGGGGAAATGTCAGTGAGCGTTCCGATTTCAGTTCCAGAGCGATTCGCCCAATGAGTCCTTGATATTTAGTCGTTTTCAGCCAATTTTCTGGATTTTTGAAAATTTCACTTTTTTGTGAAAATATCCACTAAATGAGGGAATAATATGTGTGAGGGTACCCCAGGAGAGTTCCAAATGTGTGTGGGTAGAATATATATCCCACGGGGGTAAAATTGAAAAAAGTTGAAAAAAATTTTTTTTTGGACTTAGTCATTTTTCCGGCGTTTATCAGACTTTCAGATAGGGGAAATGTCAGTGAGCGTTCCGATTTCAGTTCCAGAGCGATTCGCCCAATGAGTCCTTGATATTTAGTCGTTTTCAGCCAATTTTCTGGATTTTTAAAAATTTCACTTTTTTGTGAAAATATCCACTAAATGAGGGAATAATATGTATGAGGGTACCCCAGGAGAGTTCCAAATGTGTGTGGGTAGAATATATATCCCACGGGGTAAAATTGAAAAAAGTTGAAAAAAATTTTTTTTTGGACTTATTCATTTTTCTGGCGTTTATCAGACTTTCAGATAGGGGAAATGTCAGTGAGCGTTCCGATTTCAGTTCCAGAGCGATTCGCCCAATGAGTCCTTGATATTTAGTCGTTTTCAGCCAATTTTCTGGATTTTTGAAAATTTCACTTTTTTGTGAAAATATCCACTAAATGAGGGAATAATATGTGTGAGGGTACCCCAGGAGAGTTCCAAATGTGTGTGGGTAGAATATATATCCCACGGGGGTAAAATTGAAAAAAGTTGAAAAAAAATTTTTTTTGGACTTAGTCATTTTTCCGGCGTTTATCAGACTTACAGATAGGGGAAATGTCAGTGAGCGTTCCGATTTCAGTTCCAGAGCGATTCGCCCAATGAGTCCTTGATATTTAGTTGTTTTCAGCCAATTTTCTGGATTTTTGAAAATTTTCTCTTTTTTGTGAAAATATCCACTAAATGAGGGAATAATATGTGTGAGGGTACCCCAGGAGAGTTCCAAATGTGTGTGGGTAGAATATATATCCCACGGGGGTAAAATTGAAAAAAGTTGAAAAAAAATTTTTTTTGGACTTAGTCATTTTTCCGGCGTTTATCAGATTTTCAGATAGGGGAAATGTCAGTGAGCGTTCCGATTTCAGTTCCAGAGCGATTCGCCCAATGAGTCCTTGATATTTAGTCGTTTTCAGCCAATTTTCTGGATTTTTGAAAATTTCACTTTTTTGTGAAAATATCCACTAAATGAGGGAATAATATGTGTGAGGGTACCCCAGGAGAGTTCCAAATGTGTGTGGGTAGAATATATATCCCACGGGGGTAAAATTGAAAAAAGTTGAAAAAAATTTTTTTTTGGACTTATTCATTTTTCTGGCGTTTATCAGACTTTAAGATAGGGGAAATGTCAGTGAGCGTTCCCATTTCAGTTCCAGAGCGATTCGCCCAATGAGTCTTTGATATTTAGTCGTTTTCAGCCAATTTTCTGGATTTTTGAAAATTTCACTTTTTTGTGAAAATATCCACTAAATGAGGGAATAATATGTGTGAGGGTACCCCAGGAGAGTTCCAAATGTGTGTGGGTAGAATATATATCCCACGGGGGTAAAATTGAAAAAAGTTGAAAAAAATTTTTTTTTGGACTTAGTCATTTTTCCGGCGTTTATCAGACTTTCAGATAGGGGAAATGTCAGTGAGCGTTCCGATTTCAGTTCCAGAGCGATTCGCCCAATGAGTCCTTGATATTTAGTCGTTTTCAGCCAATTTTCTGGATTTTTAAAAATTTCACTTTTTTGTGAAAATATCCACTAAATGAGGGAATAATATGTATGAGGGTACCCCAGGAGAGTTCCAAATGTGTGTGGGTAGAATATATATCCCACGGGGGTAAAATTGAAAAAAGTTGATAAAATTTTTTTTTGGACTTAGTCATTTTTCTGGCGTTTATCAGACTTTCAGATAGGGGAAATGTCAGTGAGCGTTCCGATTTCAGTTCCAGAGCGATTCGCCCAATGAGTCCTTGATATTTAGTCGTTTTCAGCCAATTTTCTGGATTTTTGAAAATTTCACTTTTTTGTGAAAATATCCACTAAATGAGGGAATAATATGTGTGAGGGTACCCCAGGAGAGTTCCAAATGTGTGTGGGTAGAATATATATCCCACGGGGGTAAAATTGAAAAAAGTTGAAAAAAAATTTTTTTTGGACTTAGTCATTTTTCCGGCGTTTATCAGACTTTCAGATAGGGGAAATGTCAGTGAGCATTCCGATTTCAGTTCCAGAGCGATTCGCCCAATGAGTCCTTGATATTTAGTCGTTTTCAGCCAATTTTCTGGATTTTTGAAAATTTAACTTTTTTGTGAAAATATCCACTAAATGAGGGAATAATATGTGTGAGGGTACCCCAGGAGAGTTCCAAATGTGTGTGGGTAGAATATATATCCCACGGGGGTAAAATTGAAAAAAGTTGAAAAAAAATTTTTTTTGGACTTAGTCATTTTTCCGGCGTTTATCAGACTTTCAGATAGGGGAAATGTCAGTGAGCGTTCCGATTTCAGTTCCAGAGCGATTCGCCCAATGAGTCCTTGATATTTAGTCGTTTTCAGCCAATTTTCTGGATTTTTGAAAATTTCACTTTTTTGTGAAAATATCCACTAAATGAGGGAATAATATGTGTGAGGGTACCCCAGGAGAGTTCCAAATGTGTGTGGGTAGAATATATATCCCACGGGGGTAAAATTGAAAAAAGTTGAAAAAAATTTTTTTTTGGACTTATTCATTTTTCTGGCGTTTATCAGACTTTAAGATAGGGGAAATGTCAGTGAGCGTTCCCATTTCAGTTCCAGAGCGATTCGCCCAATGAGTCTTTGATATTTAGTCGTTTTCAGCCAATTTTCTGGATTTTTGAAAATTTCACTTTTTTGTGAAAATATCCACTAAATGAGGGAATAATATGTGTGAGGGTACCCCAGGAGAGTTCCAAATGTGTGTGGGTAGAATATATATCCCACGGGGGTAAAATTGAAAAAAGTTGAAAAAAATTTTTTTTTTGGACTTAGTCATTTTTCCGGCGTTTATCAGACTTTCAGATAGGGGAAATGTCAGTGAGCGTTCCGATTTCAGTTCCAGAGCGATTCGCCCAATGAGTCCTTGATATTTAGTCGTTTTCAGCCAATTTTCTGGATTTTTAAAAATTTCACTTTTTTGTGAAAATATCCACTAAATGAGGGAATAATATGTATGAGGGTACCCCAGGAGAGTTCCAAATGTGTGTGGGTAGAATATATATCCCACGGGGGTAAAATTGAAAAAAGTTGATAAAATTTTTTTTTGGACTTAGTCATTTTTCTGGCGTTTATCAGACTTTCAGATAGGGGAAATGTCAGTGAGCGTTCCGATTTCAGTTCCAGAGCGATTCGCCCAATGAGTCCTTGATATTTAGTCGTTTTCAGCCAATTTTCTGGATTTTTGAAAATTTCACTTTTTTGTGAAAATATCCACTAAATGAGGGAATAATATGTGTGAGGGTACCCCAGGAGAGTTCCAAATGTGTGTGGGTAGAATATATATCCCACGGGGGTAAAATTGAAAAAAGTTGAAAAAAAATTTTTTTTGGACTTAGTCATTTTTCCGGCGTTTATCAGACTTTCAGATAGGGGAAATGTCAGTGAGCGTTCCCATTTCAGTTCCAGAGCGATTCGCCCAATGAGTCCTTCATATTTAGTCGTTTTCAGCCAATTTTCTGGATTTTTGAAAATTTCACTTTTTTGTGAAAATATCCACTAAATGAGGGAATAATATGTGTGAGGGTACCCCAGGAGAGTTCCAAATGTGTGTGGGTAGAATATATATCCCACGGGGGTAAAATTGAAAAAAGTTGAAAAAAATTTTTTTTTGGACTTAGTCATTTTTCCGGCGTTTATCAGACTTTCAGATAGGGGAAATGTCAGTGAGCGTTCCGATTTCAGTTCCAGAGCGATTCGCCCAATGAGTCCTTGATATTTAGTCGTTTTCAGCCAATTTTCTGGATTTTTGAAAATTTCACTTTTTTGTGAAAATATCCACTAAATGCGGGAATAATATGTGTGAGGGTACCCCAGGAGAGTTCCAAATGTATGTGGGTAGAATATATATCCCACGGGGGTAAAATTGAAAAAAGTTGAAAACATTTTTTTTTTGGACTTAGTCATTTTTCCGGCGTTTATCAGACTTTCAGATAGGGGAAATGTCAGTGAGCGTTCCGATTTCAGTTCCAGAGCGATTCGCCCAATGAGTCCTTGATATTTAGTCGTTTTCAGCCAATTTTCTGGATTTTTGAAAATTTCGCTTTTTTGAGAAAATATCCACTAAATGCGGGAATAATATGTGTGAGGGTACCCCAGGAGAGTTCTAAATGTGTGTGGGAAGAATATATATCCCACGGGGGTAAAATTAAAAAAAGTTTAAAAAAATTTTTTTTTGGACTTAGTCATTTTTCCGGCGTTTATCAGACTTTCAGATAGGGCAAATATCAGTGAGCGTTCCCATTTCAGTTCCAGAGCGATTCGCCCAATGAGTCTTTGATATTTAGTCGTTTTCAGCCAATTTTCTGGATTTTTGAAAATTTCACTTTTTTGTGAAAATATCCACTAAATGAGGGAATAATATGTGTGAGGGTACCCTAGGAGAGTTCCAAATGTGTGTGGGTCGAATATATATCCCACGGGGGTAAAATTGAAAAAAGTTGAAAAAAATTTTTTTTTGGACTTAGTCATTTTTCCGGCGTTTATCAGACTTTCAGATAGGGGAAATGTCAGTGAGCGTTCCGATTTCAGTTCCAGAGAGATTCGCCCAATGAGTCCTTGATATTTAGTCGTTTTCAGCCAATTTTCTGGATTTTTGAAAATTTCACTTTTTTGTGAAAATATCCACTAAATGAGGGAATAATATGTGTGAGGGTACCCCAGGAGACTTCCAAATGTGTGTGGGTAGAATATATATCCCACGGGGGTAAAATTGAAAAAAGTTGAAAAAAATTTTTTTTTGGACATAGTCATTTTTCCGGCGTTTATCAGACTTTCAGATAGGGGAAATGTCAGTGAGCGTTCCGATTTCAGTTCCAGAGCGATTCGCCCAATGAGTCCTTGATATTTAGTCGTTTTCAGCCAATTTTCTGGATTTTTGAAAATTTCACTTTTTTGTGAAAATATCCACTAAATGAGGGAATAATATGTGTGAGGGTACCCCAGGAGAGTTCCAAATGTGTGTGGGTAGAATATATATCCCACGGTGGTAAAATTGAAAAAAGTTGAAAAAAATTTTTTTTTGGACTTAGTCATTTTTCCGGCGTTTATCAGACTTTCACATAGGGGAAATGTCAGTGAGCGTTCCGATTTCAGTTCCAGAGCGATTCGCCCAATGAGTCCTTGATATTTAGTCGTTTTCAGCCAATTTTCTGGATTTTTGAAAATTTCACTTTTTTGTGAAAATATCCACTAAATGAGGGAATAATATGTATGAGGGTACCCCAGGAGAGTTCCAAATGTGTGTGGGTAGAATATATATCCCACGGGGGTAAAATTGAAAAAAGTTGAAAAAATTTTTTTTTTGGACTTAGTCATTTTTCTGGCGTTTATCAGGCTTTCAGATAGGGGAAATGTCAGTGAGCGTTCCGATTTCAGTTCCAGAGCGATTCGCCCAATGAGTCCTTGATATTTAGTCGTTTTCAGCCAATTTTCTGGATTTTTGAAAATTTCACTTTTTTGTGAAAATATCCACTAAATGAGGGAATAATATGTGTGAGGGTACCCCAGGAGAGTTCCAAATGTGTGTGGGTAGAATATATATCCCACGGGGGTAAAATTGAAAAAAGTTGAAAAAAATTTTTTTTTGGACTTAGTCATTTTTCCGGCGTTTATCAGACTTTCAGATAAGGGAAATGTCAGTGAGCGTTCCGATTTCAGTTCCAGAGCGATTCGCCCAATGAGTCCTTGATATTTAGTCGTTTTCAGCCAATTTTCTGGATTTTTGAAAATTTCACTTTTTTGTGAAAATATCCACTAAATGAGGGAATAATATGTGTGAGGGTACCCCAGGAGAGTTCCAAATGTGTGTGGGTAGAATATATATCCCACGGGGGTAAAATTGAAAAAAGTTGAAAAAAATTTTTTTTTGGACTTATTCATTTTTCTGGCGTTTATCAGACTTTAAGATAGGGGAAATGTCAGTGAGCGTTCCCATTTCAGTTCCAGAGCGATTCGCCAAATGAGTCTTTGATATTTAGTCGTTTTCAGCCAATTTTCTGGATTTTTGAAAATTTCACTTTTTTGTGAAAATATCCACTAAATGAGGGAATAATATGTGTGAGGGTACCCCAGGAGAGTTCCAAATGTGTGTGGGTAGAATATATATCCCACGGGGGTAAAATTGAAAAAAGTTGAAAAAAATTTTTTTTTGGACTTAGTCATTTTTCCGGCGTTTATCAGACTTTCAGATAGGGGAAATGTCAGTGAGCGTTCCGATTTCAGTTCCAGAGCGATTCGCCCAATGAGTCCTTGATATTTAGTCGTTTTCAGCCAATTTTCTGGATTTTTAAAAATTTCACTTTTTTGTGAAAATATCCACTAAATGAGGGAATAATATGTATGAGGGTACCCCAGGAGAGTTCCAAATGTGTGTGCGTAGAATATATATCCCACGGGGGTAAAATTGAAAAAAGTTGAAAAAATTTTTTTTTTGGACTTAGTCATTTTTCTGGCGTTTATCAGACTTTCAGATAGGGGAAATGTCAGTGAGCATTCCGATTTCAGTTCCAGAGCGATTCGCCCAATGAGTCCTTGATATTTAGTCGTTTTCAGCCAATTTTCTGGATTTTTGAAAATTTCACTTTTTTGTGAAAATATCCACTAAATGAGGGAATAATATGTGTGAGGGTACCCCAGGAGAGTTCCAAATGTGTGTGGGTAGAATATATATCCCACGGGGGTAAAATTGAAAAAAGTTGAAAAAAATTTTTTTTTGGACTTAGTCATTTTTCCGGCGTTTATCAGACTTTCAGATAGGGGAAATGTCAGTGAGCGTTCCGATTTCAGTTCCAGAGCGATTCGCCCAATGAGTCCTTGATATTTAGTCGTTTTCAGCCAATTTTCTGGATTTTTGAAAATTTCACTTTTTTGTGAAAATATCCACTAAATGAGGGAATAATATGTGTGAGGGTACCCCAGGAGAGTTCCAAATGTGTGTGGGTAGAATATATATCCCACGGGGGTAAAATTGAAAAAAGTTGAAAAAAATTTTTTTTTGGACTTAGTCATTTTTCTGGTGTTTATCAGACTTTAAGATAGGGGAAATGTCAGTGAGCGTTCCCATTTCAGTTCCAGAGCGATTCACCCAATGAGTCTTTGATATTTAGTCGTTTTCAGCCAATTTTCTGGATTTTTGAAAATTTCACTTTTTTGTGAAAATATCCACTAAATGAGGGAATAATATGTGTGAGGGTACCCCAGGAGAGTTCCAAATGTGTGTGGGTAGAATATATATCCCACGGGGGTAAAATTGAAAAAAGTTGAAAAAATTTTTTTTTTGGACTTAGTCATTTTTCCGGCGTTTATCAGACTTTCAGATAGGGGAAATGTCAGTGAGCGTTCCGATTTCAGTTCCAGAGCGATTCGCCCAATGAGTCCTTGATATTTAGTCGTTTTCAGCCAATTTTCTGGATTTTTGAAAATTTCACTTTTTTGTGAAAATATCCACTAAATGAGGGAATAATATGTGTGAGGGTACCCCAGGAGAGTTCCAAATGTGTGTGGGTAGAATATATATCCCACGGTGGTAAAATTGAAAAAAGTTGAAAAAAATTTTTTTTTGGACTTAGTCATTTTTCCGGCGTTTATCAGACTTTCACATAGGGGAAATGTCAGTGAGCGTTCCGATTTCAGTTCCAGAGCGATTCGCCCAATGAGTCCTTGATATTTAGTCGTTTTCAGCCAATTTTCTGGATTTTTGAAAATTTCACTTTTTTGTGAAAATATCCACTAAATGAGGGAATAATATGTATGAGGGTACCCCAGGAGAGTTCCAAATGTGTGTGGGTAGAATATATATCCCACGGGGGTAAAATTGAAAAAAGTTGAAAAAATTTTTTTTTTGGACTTAGTCATTTTTCTGGCGTTTATCAGGCTTTCAGATAGGGGAAATGTCAGTGAGCGTTCCGATTTCAGTTCCAGAGCGATTCGCCCAATGAGTCCTTGATATTTAGTCGTTTTCAGCCAATTTTCTGGATTTTTGAAAATTTCACTTTTTTGTGAAAATATCCACTAAATGAGGGAATAATATGTGTGAGGGTACCCCAGGAGAGTTCCAAATGTGTGTGGGTAGAATATATATCCCACGGGGGTAAAATTGAAAAAAGTTGAAAAAAATTTTTTTTTGGACTTAGTCATTTTTCCGGCGTTTATCAGACTTTCAGATAGGGGAAATGTCAGTGAGCGTTCCGATTTCAGTTCCAGAGCGATTCGCCCAATGAGTCCTTGATATTTAGTCGTTTTCAGCCAATTTTCTGGATTTTTAAAAATTTCACTTTTTTGTGAAAATATCCACTAAATGAGGGAATAATATGTATGAGGGTACCCCAGGAGAGTTCCAAATGTGTGTGCGTAGAATATATATCCCACGGGGGTAAAATTGAAAAAAGTTGAAAAAATTTTTTTTTTGGACTTAGTCATTTTTCTGGCGTTTATCAGACTTTCAGATAGGGGAAATGTCAGTGAGCATTCCGATTTCAGTTCCAGAGCGATTCGCCCAATGAGTCCTTGATATTTAGTCGTTTTCAGCCAATTTTCTGGATTTTTGAAAATTTCACTTTTTTGTGAAAATATCCACTAAATGAGGGAATAATATGTGTGAGGGTACCCCAGGAGAGTTCCAAATGTGTGTGGGTAGAATATATATCCCACGGGGGTAAAATTGAAAAAAGTTGAAAAAAATTTTTTTTTGGACTTAGTCATTTTTCCGGCGTTTATCAGACTTTCAGATAGGGGAAATGTCAGTGAGCGTTCCGATTTCAGTTCCAGAGCGATTCGCCCAATGAGTCCTTGATATTTAGTCGTTTTCAGCCAATTTTCTGGATTTTTGAAAATTTCACTTTTTTGTGAAAATATCCACTAAATGAGGGAATAATATGTGTGAGGGTACCCCAGGAGAGTTCCAAATGTGTGTGGGTAGAATATATATCCCACGGGGGTAAAATTGAAAAAAGTTGAAAAAATTTTTTTTTTTGGACTTAGTCATTTTTCTGGCGTTTATCAGACTTTCAGATAGGGGAAATGTCAGTGAGCGTTCCGATTTCAGTTCCAGAGCGATTCGCCCAATGAGTCCTTGTTATTTAGTCGTTTTCAGCCAATTTTCTGGATTTTTGAAAATTTCACTTTTTTGTGAAAATATCCACTAAATGAGGGAATAATATGTGTGAGGGTACCCCAGGAGAGTTCCAAATGTGTGTGGGTAGAATATATATCCCACGGGGGTAAAATTGAAAAAAGTTGAAAAAAATTTTTTTTTGGACTTAGTCATTTTTCCGGCGTTTATCAGACTTTCAGATAGGGGAAATGTCAGTGAGCGTTCCGATTTCAGTTCCAGAGCGATTCGCCCAATGAGTCCTTGATATTTAGTCGTTTTCAGCCAATTTTCGGGATTTTTGAAAATTTCACTTTTTTGTGAAAATATCCACTAAATGAGGGAATAATATGTGTGAGGGTACCCCAGGAGAGTTCCAAATGTGTGTGGGTAGAATATATATCCCACGGGGGTAAAATTGAAAAAAGTTGAAAAAAATTTTTTTTTGGACTTAGTCATTTTTCTGGTGTTTATCAGACTTTAAGATAGGGGAAATGTCAGTGAGCGTTCCCATTTCAGTTCCAGAGCGATTCACCCAATGAGTCTTTGATATTTAGTCGTTTTCAGCCAATTTTCTGGATTTTTGAAAATTTCACTTTTTTGTGAAAATATCCACTAAATGAGGGAATAATATGTGTGAGGGTACCCCAGGAGAGTTCCAAATGTGTGTGGGTAGAATATATATCCCACGGGGGTAAAATTGAAAAAAGTTGAAAAAATTTTTTTTTTGGACTTAGTCATTTTTCCGGCGTTTATCAGACTTTCAGATAGGGGAAATGTCAGTGAGCGTTCCGATTTCAGTTCCAGAGCGATTCGCCCAATGAGTCCTTGATATTTAGTCGTTTTCAGCCAATTTTCTGGATTTTTGAAAATTTCACTTTTTTGTGAAAATATCCACTAAATGAGGGAATAATATGTGTGAGGGTACCCCAGGAGAGTTCCAAATGTGTGTGGGTAGAATATATATCCCACGGGGGTAAAATTGAAAAAAGTTGAAAAAAAATTTTTTTTGGACTTAGTCATTTTTCTGGCGTTTATCAGACTTTAAGATAGGGGAAATGTCAGTGAGCGTTCCCATTTCAGTTTCAGAGCGATTCGCCCAATGAGTCTTTGATATTTAGTCGTTTTCAGCCAATTTTCTGGATTTTTGAAAATTTCACTTTTTTGTGAAAATATCCACTAAATGAGGGAATAATATGTGTGAGGGTACCCCAGGAGAGTTCCAAATGTGTGTGGGTAGAATATATATCCCACGGGGGTAAAATTGAAAAAAGTTGAAAAAAATTTTTTTTTGGACTTAGTCATTTTTCCGGCGTTTATCAGACTTTCAGATAGGGGAAATGTCAGTGAGCGTTACGATTTCAGTTCCAGAGCGATTCGCCCAATGAGTCCTTGATATTTAGTCGTTTTAAGCCAATTTTCTGGATTTTTGAAAATTTCACTTTTTTGTGAAAATATCCACTAAATGAGGGAATAATATGTGTGAGGGTACCCCAGGAGAGTTCCAAATGTGTGTGGGTAGAATATATATCCCACGGGGGTAAAATTGAAAAAAGTTGAAAAAAATTTTTTTTTGGACTTAGTCATTTTTCTGGCGTTTATCAGACTTTAAGATAGGGGAAATGTCAGTGAGCGTTCCCATTTCAGTTCCAGAGCGATTCGCCCAATGAGTCTTTGATATTTAGTCGTTTTCAGCCAATTTTCTGGATTTTTGAAAATTTCACTTTTTTGTGAAAATATCCACTAAATGAGGGAATAATATGTGTGAGGGTACCCCAGGAGAGTTCCAAATGTGTGTGGGTAGAATATATATCCCACGGGGGTAAAATTGAAAAAAGTTGAAAAAAATTTTTTTTTGGACTTAGTCATTTTTCCGGCGTTTATCAGACTTTCAGATAGGGGAAATGTCAGTGAGCGTTCCGATTTCAGTTCCAGAGCGATTCGCCCAATGAGTCCTTGATATTTAGTCGTTTTCAGCCAATTTTCTGGATTTTTGAAAATTTCACTTTTTTGTGAAAATATCCACTAAATGAGGGAATAATATGTGTGAGGGTACCCCAGGAGAGTTCCAAATGTGTGTGGGTAGAATATATATCCCACGGGGGCAAAATTGAAAAAAGTTGAAAAAAAAATTTTTTTGGACTTAGTCATTTTTCCGGCGTTTATCAGACTTTCAGATAGGGGAAATGTCAGTGAGCGTTCCGATTTCAGTTCCAGAGCGATTCGCCCAATGAGTCCTTGATATTTAGTCATTTTCAGCCAATTTTCTGGATTTTTGAAAATTTCACTTTTTTGTGAAAATATCCACTAAATGAGGGAATAATATGTGTGAGGGTACCCCAGGAGAGTTCCAAATGTGTGTGGGTAGAATATATATCCCACGGGGGTAAAATTGAAAAAAGTTGAAAAAAATTTTTTTTTGGACTTAGTCATTTTTCTGGCGTTTATCAGACTTTAAGATAGGGGAAATGTCAGTGAGCGTTCCCATTTCAGTTCCAGAGCGATTCGCCCAATGAGTCTTTGATATTTAGTCGTTTTCAGCCAATTTTCTGGATTTTTGAAAATTTCACTTTTTTGTGAAAATATCCACTAAATGAGGGAATAATATGTGTGAGGGTACCCCAGGAGAGTTCCAAATGTGTGTGGGTAGAATATATATCCCACGGGGGTAAAATTGAAAAAAGTTGAAAAAATTTTTTTTTTGGACTTAGTCATTTTTCCGGCGTTTATCAGACTTTCAGATAGGGGAAATGTCAGTGAGCGTTCCGATTTCAGTTCCAGAGCGATTCGCCCAATGAGTCCTTGATATTTAGTCGTTTTCAGCCAATTTTCTGGATTTTTGAAAATTTCACTTTTTTGTGAAAATATCCACTAAATGAGGGAATAATATGTATGAGGGTACCACAGGAGAGTTCCAAATGGGTGTGGGTAGAATATATATCCCACGGGGGTAAAATTGAAAAAAGTTGAAAAAAATTTTTTTTTGGACTTAGTCATTTTTCTGGCGTTTATCAGACTTTAAGATAGGGGAAATGTCAGTGAGCGTTCCCATTTCAGTTCCAGAGCGATTCGCCCAATGAGTCTTTGATATTTAGTCGTTTTCAGCCAATTTTCTGGATTTTTGAAAATTTCACTTTTTTGTGAAAATATCCACTAAATGAGGGAATAATATGTGTGAGGGTACCCCAGGAGAGTTCCAAATGTGTGTGGGTAGAATATATATCCCACGGGGGTAAAATTGAAAAAAGTTGAAAAAATTTTTTTTTTGGACTTAGTCATTTTTCCGGCGTTTATCAGACTTTCAGATAGGGGAAATGTCAGTGAGCGTTCCGATTTCAGTTCCAGAGCGATTCACCCAATGAGTCCTTGATATTTAGTCGTTTTCAGCCAATTTTTTGGATTTTTGAAAATTTCCCTTTTTTGTGAAAATATCCACTAAATGAGGGAATAATATGTATGAGGGTACCCCAGGAGAGTTCCAAATGTGTGTGGGTAGAATATATCTCCCACGGGGGTAAAATTGAAAAAAGTTGAAAAAATTTTTTTTTTGGACTTAGTCATTTTTCTGGCGTTTATCAGACTTTAACCACTTCGCGCCAGAGCCTGTTTTTGCCTTCGTGACCGGGCCAATTTTTTCAATTCTGACCACTGTCACTTTATGAGGTAATTACTCTGGAACGCTTCAACGGATCCACCTGATTCTGAGAGTGTTTTTTTGTGACATATTGTGCTTCATGATAGTGGTAAAATTTCTTCGATATCACTTGCGTTTATTTGTGAAAAAATCGGAAATTTGGCGAAAATTTAGAAAATTTTGCAATTTTCAAACTTTGAATTTTCATACCCTTTAATCAGAGAGATATGTCACACAAAATAGTTAATGAATAACATTTCCACATGTCTACTTCACATCAGCACAATTTTGGAACCAACATTTTTTTCTGTTAGGAAGCTATAAGGGTTAAAAGTTGACCAGCGATTTCTCATTTTTACAACAAAATTTAGAAAAACATTTTTTTAGGGACCACATCTTATTTGAAGTGACTTTGAGGAGCCTTTATGACAGAAAATACCCAAAAGTGATACCATTCTAAAAACTGCACCCCTCAAGGTGCTCAAAACCACATTCAAGAAGTTTATTAACCCTTCAGGTGCTTCACAGGAATTTTTGGAATGTGGAAGAAAACAATGAACATTTAACTTTTTTTCACAAAACTGCTACTTTAGCCTCAAATTTTTAATTTTCACAAGGGCAGCCAGAAAAAATGGACCCCAAAATGTGTTGTGCAATTTCTCCTGAGCACGCTGATACTCCATATGTGGTGCAAAGCCACTGTTTGGGCGCACGGCATGGCTCGGAAGGTAAGGAGCGCCATTTGACTTTTGGAATGGAAATTTGACTGGAATCGATAGCGGACGCCATGTTGCATTTGGAGAGCCCCTGAGGTGCCTAAACAGAGGAAACCCCCAAAAAGTCACCCCATTTTGGAAACTAGACCCCTCAAGGAACTTATCTAGATGTGTGGTGAGCACCTTGAACCCCCAGGGGCTTCACACAATTTTATAATGTTGAAGGGTGAAAATAAAAAAACACATTTTTATCACAAAACTGCTACTTTAGCCTCAAATTTTTAATTTTCACAAGGGCAGCCAGAAAAAATGGACCCCAAAATGTGTTGCGCAATTTCTCCTGAGCACGCTGATACCCCATATGTGGTGCAAAGCCACTTTTTGGGCGCACGGCATGGCTCGGAAGGTAAGGAGCGCCATTTGACTTTTGGAATGGAAATTTGACTGGAATGGATAGCGGACTCCATGTTGCATTTGGAGAGCCCCTGAGGTGCCTAAACAGAGGAAACCCCCAACAAGTCACCCCATTTTGGAAACTAGACCCCTCAAGGAACTTATCTAGATGTGTGGTGAGCACCTTGAACCCCCAGGGGCTTCACACAATTTTATAATGTTGAAGGGTGAAAATAAAAAAACACATTTTTATCACAAAACTGCTACTTTAGCCTCAAATTTTTAATTTTCACAAGTGCAGCCAGAAAAAATGGACCGCAAAATGTGTTGTGCAATTTCTCCTGAGCACGCTGATACCCCATATGTGGTGCAAAGCCACTGTTTGGGCGCACGGCATGGCTCGGAAGGTAAGGAGCGCCATTTGACTTTTGGAATGGAAATTTGACTGGAATCGATAGCGGACGCCATGTTGCATTTGGAGAGCCCCTGAGGTGCCTAAACAGAGGAAACCCCCAACAAGTCACCCCATTTTGGAAACTAGACCCCTCAAGGAACTTATCTAGATGTGTGGTGAGCACCTTGAACTCCCAGGGGCTTCACACAATTTTATAATGTTGAAGGGTGAAAATAAAAAAACACATTTTTAACACAAAACTGCTACTTTAGCCTCAAATTTTTAATTTTCACAAGGGCAGCCAGAAAAAATGGACCCCAAAATGTATTGTGCAATTTCTCCTGAGCACGCTGATACCCCATATGTGGTGCAAAGCCACTGTTTGGGCGCACGGCATGGCTCGGAAGGTAAGGAGCGCCATTTGACTTTTGGAATGGAAATTTGACTGGAATCGATAGCGGACGCCATGTTGCATTTGGAGAGCCCCTGAGGTGCCTAAACAGAGGAAACCCCCAACAAGTCACCCCATTTTGGAAACTAGACCCCTCAAGGAACTTATCTAGATGTGTGGTGAGCACCTTGAACCCCCAGGGGCTTCACACAGTTTTATAATGTTGAAGGGTGAAAATAAAAAAACACATTTTTAACACAAAACTGCTACTTTAGCCTCAAATTTTTAATTTTCACAAGGGCAGCCAGAAAAAATGGACCCCAAAATGTGTTGTGCAATTTCTCCTGAGCACGATGATACCCCATATGTGGTGCAAAGCCACTGTTTGGGCGCACGGCATGGCTCGGAAGGTAAGGAGCGCCATTTGACTTTTGGAATGGAAATTTGACTGGAATGGATAGCGGACGCCATGTTGCATTTGGAGAGCCCCTGAGGTGCCTAAACAGAGGAAACCCACAACAAGTGACCGAATTTTACAATCTACTCCTCTATATAAATTAATCTAGTGGTGGGAAAATAAGTAGGTAAATGGTCACTAAACCCATAGATGAATTCCCACAGAGGTGTCATTTCCATAATGGGGTCACTTCAGGGGGGATTATGCTGTTCTGGCACTTTTCAGAGTACCAGAGCTAAAGAATCCCCCCTGAAGTGACCCCATTTTGGAAATGACACCCCTCTGGGAATTCATCTATGGGTTTAGTGACCATTTTAACTCGATGGATGATTTCCAGAAACAAGCACGCAATGGAAGGTTTAGATTCTGGAGAACCCCCCCTGGAAATTAAGTGAGCTCTACTCGAATATGTCATTCACTAAATGAACCAAATGTTTGAATGACAAATTGGGATACATTTTTACAGTTTAAAAACGTGGTTCTGTGTGGTAGATTTTAAAGCAGTCAGTGACGCATAAGGCTGGCAATGATGGGCATTGTGGGCAATAGTAGCGGGTATCACGCCTCATTCCTCTCTTAGTACATACACGACATCTTTTCTGGGGGTTCCTTCTTGTTTCCGTTGCTGGAATAAGTGCAATAAAATGTCGCTCAGTGAGTCTTTTCACATCCTCAGATTCTAATGGATGAGCGGGGCTAACACTTTGGAAGACAAGATTTTCAATGACCTTTTCTTGATAATCAAGAAAAGGATCTGAATTTCCTGCTTTTTTGTACAACACAAAAGAATTGTATGTGGCCACCTGAAACAAATAGATAACCAACTTTTTATACCAGGTATAGGACTTTCTTGATACCTGGTATGGCTGTAGAACCTGGTCTGCAAGGTCCACACCCCCCATGTGTTTGTTGTAGTCAATGACTGACACAGGTTTTTGCTTCGGAGTGGTGGATCCTAGTTCTACAGTGGCCCTTGTGGCATCTGTGTGGATCGAGCTGAGGACAAAAATATCCCTCTTATCCCTATATTTCAGGGCAAGCAGCTCTCCGTTGCGTACAGCCCCTGACTGCCCCTTTTGGAACTTTTGGTTGACCAATGGTTGTGGAAACCCCTGACGGTTTTTACGGATGGTCCCACAAGCCCCGATGTTGTGTTCAACCAGACTTTTAAATAGGGGTATGCTGGTGTAATAATTGTCCACACATAGATTGTAGCCTTTTTGAAAAAATGGACTTATCAGCTCCCAAACAATTTTTGCAGATGTCCCCAGATAAGTAGGGCATCCTGGTGGGTTTAGTTGGCTGTCTTTCCCCTCATATATGCGGAAAGCGGATGTGTATCCGGTTGAACTTTCGCACATTTTATAGATCTTTATTCCAAACCTTGCCCTTTTAGATGGGATAAATTGCTTGAGGTGCAGTCTTCCTTTGAATTTTACAAGGGACTCATCTATAGAAATATTTTGTGTTGGGGTGTAGAGGCTTAAGAATTTTTCTGTCAAATTTTCAATGATGGGTCTAATTTTATATAACCTGTCATGTTCTGGGGCATTTCTGGGCAGGCATTGACTATTGTCGTTAAAATGCCAAAACCGCATGAGCATTTCATAACGGGTCCTAGGCAGAATGACTGAAAACATAGGGGTGGCTTGAACAGGGTGGTTGGACCAGTAGGATCGAATGCTCGGTTTTTTAACAAGCCCCATGGCAAATGTAAGTCCTAAAATTTTTTTTATTTCCGGGACATTAGTTGGTGTCCATAAATTTGCCCTAGCATAGTAAGATCGGGGATTCTGGCTTATGAATTGGGATGCATATAAATTTGTTTGCACGACAATATGCTCTAGCAAGCTGTCTGTAAAAAACAAATTAAAAAAATGAATTGGTCCAAAATCTTCCACCTCCACATTTATACCAGGAGTGGCGTTGAAATCAGGGCTGAATGGAGCAGCCGAATCCGAAGCCTCCCATCTGGGAAATGCTAGATCATGTGGCAAAGCCCCTTGTACACTGGCGTGTGCCAATTCACTAGTAGCAGGGACAGCGCTTGTACTGGGCAGTGTTCCCTGATTTGGAGACGTTTCTCCAGTAGCGCTATTTGCCCCTATTGTTGTACTGGTCCTTGGGCTTGAGGATGGACCAGAATCACTGCTCATTTCTGAGCTCTCAGTGTCGCCGCTACTAAAGCCCTCAAAATCCACATCGCCATCTGAGATTGCGCTGTCATCAGTGTCAGAACACAGCAGGGCATACACCTCCTCTGCGGTATAAGTCTGACGGGCCATTTTATTTTTAGATTTTTTGACTGGACTGAACGGACCGGACTGAACGGACGGGACTGATCTGACAGGACTGACTGACCTGACAGGACTGACTGACTGATCTGACAGGACTGACTGACTGATCTGACAGGACTGACTGACTGATAGATCTGACAGGACTGACAGATCTGACAGGACTGACTGACTGGACTGATCTGACAGGACTGACTGACTGGACTGATCTGACAGGACTGACTGACAGGACTGACTGACTGACAGATCTGACAGGACTGACTGATTGACAGATCTGACAGGACTGACTGACTGACAGATCTGACAGGACTGACTGACTGACAGATCTGACAGGACTGACTGACTGACAGATCTGACAGGACTGACTGACTGACAGATCTGACAGGACTGACTGATAGATCTGACAGGACTGACTGACTGATAGATCTGACAGGACTGACTGACTGATAGATCTGACAGGACTGACTGACTGACAGATCTGACAGGACTGATCTGACAGGACTGACTGATCTGACAGACTCACGAACCCTAACTCTTACTTTCTTTTTTATTTTATTTTTTTTTTACTTTCACAGTGGCAAGGCTGACACAGCTCTTGTCACACTGTTTCTCCTCTGCTCTCTCACTGAGATCGGAGGAGAAACAGTGTATTTATCAGGCAGATCGCCCGGGAAAGTTTGTTGCTAAAACAAACTTCCCTGGTGATCTCTCTGATTGGCTGGTGTGACGCTGACATCATCGAGACCTGAGCCAATCAGGTCTCAATGATGTCAGAGGTCACAGCACCGGGATCCCCGCCGCTCCTGAGGTATGTGGGGGGTCCCGATCGCCGACCACCAGCTGTTACTATCTTTTAAATGCCGCGATCGCTATGGATCGCGGCATCTAGAAGATAGGAACAGGTTAACATCATGGGGACCTGATCCATTCAGGTCCCCATGATGCCACATGTCAGAGCTATCGCTCTGAACCGGTACCGCAGCGCTAGCAGGACCCTGGGGGTCCTGAGCGCTGCGGGACCACCCACCGTTTTTAAACGTCGGCGCTGCACAGAGCCCAGGCAGCGCCGACGTTTATGTACAGTGGGCGGTCCTGAACCGGTTAAGATAGGGGAAATGTCAGTGAGCGTTCCCATTTCAGTTCCAGAGCGATTCGCCCAATGAGTCCTTGATATTTAGTCGTTTTCAGCCAATTTTCTGGATTTTTGAAAATTTCACTTTTTTGTGAAAATGTCCACTAAATGCGGGAATAATATGTGTGAGGGTACCCCAGGAGAGTTCTAAATGTGTGTGGGAAGAATATATATCCCACGGGGGTAAAATTAAAAAAAGTTGAAAAAAATTTTTTTTTGGACTTAGTCATTTTTCCGGCGTTTATCAGACTTTCAGATAGGGCAAATGTCAGTGAGCGTTCCGATTTCAGTTCCAGAGCGATTCACCCAATGAGTCCTTGATATTTAGTCGTTTTCAGCCAATTTTTTGGATTTTTGAAAATTTCACTTTTTTGTGAAAATATCCACTAAATGAGGGAATAATATGTATGAGGGTACCCCAGGAGAGTTCCAAATGTGTGTGGGTAGAATATATATCCCACGGGGGTAAAATTGAAAAAAGTTGAAAAAAATTTTTTTTTGGACTTAGTCATTTTTCTGGCGTTTATCAGACTTTAAGATAGGGGAAATGTCAGTGAGCGTTCCCATTTCAGTTCCAGAGCGATTCGCCCAATGAGTCTTTGATATTTAGTCGTTTTCAGCCAATTTTCTGGATTTTTGAAAATTTCACTTTTTTGTGAAAATATCCAGTAAATGAGGGAATAATATGTGTGAGGGTACCCCAGGAGAGTTCCAAATGTGTGTGGGTAGAATATATATCCCACGGGGGTAAAATTGAAAAAAGTTGAAAAAAATTTTTTTTTGGACTTAGTCATTTTTCCGGCGTTTATCAGACTTTCAGATAGGGGAAATGTCAGTGAGCGTAACGATTTCAGTTCCAGAGTGATTTGCCCAATGAGTCCTTGATATTTAGTCGTTTTCAGCCAATTTTCTGGATTTTTGAAAATTTCACTTTTTTGTGAAAATATCCACTAAATGAGGGAATAATATGTATGAGGGTGCCCCAGGAGAGTTCCAAATGTGTGTGGGTAGAATATATATCCCACGGGGGTAAAATTGAAAAAAGTTGAAAAAAAAATTTTTTTGGACTTAGTCATTTTTCTGGCGTTTATCAGACTTTAAGATAGGGGAAATGTCAGTGAGCGTTCCCATTTCAGTTCCAGAGCGATTCGCCCAATGAGTCCTTGATATTTAGTCGTTTTCAGCCAATTTTCTGGATTTTTGAAAATTTCACTTTTTTGTGAAAATATCCACTAAATGAGGGAATAATATGTGTGAGGGTACCGAAGGAGAGTTCCAAATGAGTGTGGGTAGACTATATATCCCACGGGGGTAAAATTGAAAAAAGTTGAAAAAAAATTTTTTTTGGACTTAGTCATTTTTCTGGCGTTTATCAGACTTTAAGATAGGGGAAATGTCAGTGAGCGTTCCCATTTCAGTTCCAGAGCGACTCGCCCAATGAGTCCTTGATATTTAGTCGTTTTCAGCCAATTTTCTGGATTTTTGAAAATTTCACTTTTTTGTGAAAATATCCACTAAATGAGGGAATAATATGTGTGAGGGTACCGAAGGAGAGTTCCAAATGTGTGTGGGTAGAATATATATCCCACGGGGGTAAAATTGAAAAAGGTTGAAAAAAATTTTTTTTTGGACTTAGTCATTTTTCCGGCGTTTATCAGGCTCTCAGATAGGGGAAATGTCAGTGAGCGTTCCCATTTTAGTTCCAGAGTGATTCGCCCAATGAGTCCTTGTTATTTAGTTGTTTTCAGCCAATTTTCTGGATTTTTGAAAATTTCACTTTTTTGTGAAAATATCCACTAAATGAGGGAATAATATGTGTGAGGGTACCCCAGGAGAGTTCCAAATGTGTGTGGGTAGAATATATATCCCACGGGGGTAAAATTGAAAAAAGTTGAAAAAAATTTTTTTTGGGACTTAGTCATTTTTCCGGCGTTTATCAGACTTTCAGATAGGGCAAATGTCAGTGAGCGTTCCGATTTCAGTTCCAGAGCGATTCGCCCATTGAGTCCTTGATATTTAGTCGTTTTCAGCCAATTTTCTGGATTTTTGAAAATTTCACTTTTTTGTGAAAATATCCACTAAATGAGGGAATAATATGTATGAAGGTACCCCAGGAGAGTTCCAAATGTGTGTGGGTAGAATATATATCCCACGGGGGTAAAATTGAAAAAAGTTGAAAAAAATTTTTTTTTTTTGGACTTAGTCATTTTTCTGGCGTTTATCAGACTTTAAGATAGGGGAAATGTCAGTGAGCATTCCCATTTCAGTTCCAGAGCGATTCTCCCAATGAGTCTTTGATATTTAGTCGTTTTCAGCCAATTTTCTGGATTTTTGAAAATTTCACTTTTTTGTGAAAATATCCACTAAATGAGGGAATAATATGTATGAAGGTACCCCAGGAGAGTTCCAAATGTGTGTGGGTAGAATATATATCCCACGGGGGTAAAATTGAAAAAAGTTGAAAAAAATTTTTTTTTTTTGGACTTAGTCATTTTTCTGGCGTTTATCAGACTTTAAGATAGGGGAAATGTCAGTGAGCATTCCCATTTCAGTTCCAGAGCGATTCTCCCAATGAGTCTTTGATATTTAGTCGTTTTCAGCCAATTTTCTGGATTTTTGAAAATTTCACTTTTTTGTGAAAATATCCACTAAATGAGGGAATAATATGTGTGAGGGTACCCCAGGAGAGTTCCAAATGTGTGTGGGTAGAATATATATCCCACGGGGGTAAAATTGAAAAAAGTTGAAAAAATTTTTTTTTTGGACTTAGTCATTTTTCCGGCGTTTATCAGACTTTCAGATAGGGCAAATGTCAGTGAGCGTTCTGATTTCAGTTCCAGAGCGATTCACCCAATGAGTCCTTGATATTTAGTCGTTTTCAGCCAATTTTTTGGATTTTTGAAAATTTTACTTTTTTGTGAAAATATCCACTAAATGAGGGAATAATATGTATGAGGGTACCCCAGGAGAGTTCCAAATGTGTGTGGGTAGAATATATATCCCACGGGGGTAAAATTGAAAAAAGTTGAAAAAATTTTTTTTTGGACTTAGTCATTTTTCTGGCGTTTATCAGACTTTAAGATAGGGGAAATGTCAGTGAGCGTTCCCATTTCAGTTCCAGAGCGATTCGCCCAATGAGTCTTTGATATTTAGTCGTTTTCAGTCAATTTTCTGGATTTTTGAAAATTTCACTTTTTTGTGAAAATATCCACTAAATGAGGGAATAATATGTGTGAGGGTACCCCAGGAGAGTTCCAAATGTGTGTGGGTAGAATATATATCCCACGGGGGTAAAATTGAAAAAAGTTGAAAAAATTTTTTTTTGGGACTTAGTCATTTTTCCGGCGTTTATCAGACTTTCAGATAGGGCAAATGTCAGTGAGCGTTCCGATTTCAGTTCCAGAGCGATTCGCCCATTGAGTCCTTGATATTTAGTCGTTTTCAGCCAATTTTCTGGATTTTTGAAAATTTCACTTTTTTGTGAAAATATCCACTAAATGAGGGAATAATATGTATGAAGGTACCCCAGGAGAGTTCCAAATGTGTGTGGGTAGAATATATATCCCACGGGGGTAAAACTGAAAAAAGTTGAAAAAAATTTTTTTTTTTTGGACTTAGTCATTTTTCTGGCGTTTATCAGACTTTAAGATAGGGGAAATGTCAGTGAGCATTCCCATTTCAGTTCCAGAGCGATTTGCCCAATGAGTCTTTGATATTTAGTCGTTTTCAGCCAATTTTCTGGATTTTTGAAAATTTCACTTTTTTGTGAAAATATCCACTAAATGAGGGAATAATATGTGTGAGGGTACCCCAGGAGAGTTCCAAATGTGTGTGGGTAGAATACATATCCCACGGGGGTAAAATTGAAAAAAGTTGAAAAAATTTTTTTTTTGGACTTAGTCATTTTTCCGGCGTTTATCAGACTTTCAGATAGGGCAAATGTCAGTGAGCGTTCTGATTTCAGTTCCAGAGCGATTGACCCAATGAGTCCTTGATATTTAGTCGTTTTCAGCCAATTTTTTGGATTTTTGAAAATTTCACTTTTTTGTGAAAATATCCACTAAATGAGGGAATAATATGTATGAGGGTACCCCAGGAGAGTTCCAAATGTGTGTGGGTAGAATATATATCCCACGGGGGTAAAATTGAAAAAAGTTGAAAAAAAATTTTTTTTTTTGGACTTAGTCATTTTTCTGGCGTTTATCAGACTTTAAGATAGGGGAAATGTCAGTGAGCATTCCCATTTCAGTTCCAGAGCGATTCTCCCAATGAGTCTTTGATATTTAGTCGTTTTCAGCCAATTTTCTGGATTTTTGAAAATTTCACTTTTTTGTTAAAATATCCACTAAATGAGGGAATAATATGTGTGAGGGTACCGAAGGAGAGTTCCAAATGTGTGCGGGTAGAATATATATCCCACGGGGGTAAAATTGAAAAAGGTTGAAAAAAATTTTTTTTTGGACTTAGCCATTTTTCCGGCGTTTATCAGGCTCTCAGATAGGGGAAATGTCAGTGAGCGTTCCAATTTTAGTTCCAGAGTGATTCGCCCAATGAGTCCTTGTTATTTAGTTGTTTTCAGCCAATTTTCTGGATTTTTGAAATTTTCACTTTTTTTGTGAAAATATCCACTAAATGAGGGAATAATATGTGTGAGGGTACCCCAGGAGAGTTCCAAATGTGTGTGGGTAGAATATATATCCCACGGGGGTAAAATTGAAAAAAGTTGAAAAAAATTTTTTTTTGGACTTAGTCATTTTTCTGGCGTTTATCAGACTTTAAGATAGGGGAAATGTCAGTGAGCGTTCCCATTTCAGTTCCAGAGCGATTCGCCCAATGAGTCTTTGATATTTAGTCGTTTTCAGTCAATTTTCTGGATTTTTGAAAATTTCACTTTTTTGTGAAAATATCCACTAAATGAGGGAATAATATGTATGAAGGTACCCCAGGAGAGTTCCAAATGTGTGTGGGTAGAATATATATCCCACGGGGGTAAAATTGAAAAAAGTTGAAAAAAATTTTTTTTTTTTGGACTTAGTCATTTTTCTGGCGTTTATCAGACTTTAAGATAGGGGAAATGTCAGTGAGCATTCCCATTTCAGTTCCAGAGCGATTCTCCCAATGAGTCTTTGATATTTAGTCGTTTTCAGCCAATTTTCTGGATTTTTGAAAATTTCACTTTTTTGTGAAAATATCCACTAAATGAGGGAATAATATGTGTGAGGGTACCCCAGGAGAGTTCCAAATGTGTGTGGGTAGAATACATATCCCACGGGGGTAAAATTGAAAAAAGTTGAAAAAATTTTTTTTTTGGACTTAGTCATTTTTCCGGCGTTTATCAGACTTTCAGATAGGGCAAATGTCAGTGAGCGTTCTGATTTCAGTTCCAGAGCGATTGACCCAATGAGTCCTTGATATTTAGTCGTTTTCAGCCAATTTTTTGGATTTTTGAAAATTTCACTTTTTTGTGAAAATATCCACTAAATGAGGGAATAATATGTATGAGGGTACCCCAGGAGAGTTCCAAATGTGTGTGGGTAGAATATATATCCCACGGGGGTAAAATTGAAAAAAGTTGAAAAAAATTTTTTTTTTTTGGACTTAGTCATTTTTCTGGCGTTTATCAGACTTTAAGATAGGGGAAATGTCAGTGAGCATTCCCATTTCAGTTCCAGAGCGATTCTCCCAATGAGTCTTTGATATTTAGTCGTTTTCAGCCAATTTTCTGGATTTTTGAAAATTTCACTTTTTTGTTAAAATATCCACTAAATGAGGGAATAATATGTGTGAGGGTACCGAAGGAGAGTTCCAAATGTGTGCGGGTAGAATATATATCCCACGGGGGTAAAATTGAAAAAGGTTGAAAAAAATTTTTTTTTGGACTTAGCCATTTTTCCGGCGTTTATCAGGCTCTCAGATAGGGGAAATGTCAGTGAGCGTTCCAATTTTAGTTCCAGAGTGATTCGCCCAATGAGTCCTTGTTATTTAGTTGTTTTCAGCCAATTTTCTGGATTTTTGAAAATGTCACTTTTTTGTGAAAATATCCACTAAATGAGGGAATAATATGTGTGAGGGTACCCCAGGAGAGTTCCAAATGTGTGTGGGTAGAATATATATCCCACGGGGGTAAAATTGAAAAAAGTTGAAAAAATTTTTTTTTTGGACTTAGTCATTTTTCCGGCGTTTATCAGACTTTCAGATAGGGCAAATGTCAGTGAGCGTTCTGATTTCAGTTCCAGAGCGATTCACCCAATGAGTCCTTGATATTTAGTCGTTTTCAGCCAATTTTTTGGATTTTTGAAAATTTCACTTTTTTGTGAAAATATCCACTAAATGAGGGAATAATATGTATGAGGGTACCCCAGGAGAGTTCCAAATGTGTGTGGGTAGAATATATATCCCACGGGGGTAAAATTGAAAAAAGTTGAAAAAAATTTTTTTTTGGACTTAGTCATTTTTCTGGCGTTTATCAGACTTTAAGATAGGGGAAATGTCAGTGAGCGTTCCCATTTCAGTTCCAGAGCGATTCGCCCATTGAGTCTTTGATATTTAGTCGTTTTCAGTCAATTTTCTGGATTTTTGAAAATTTCACTTTTTTGTGAAAATATCCACTAAATGAGGGAATAATATGTGTGAGGGTACCCCAGGAGAGTTCCAAATGTGTGTGGGTAGAATACATATCCCACGGGGGTAAAATTGAAAAAAGTTGAAAAAATTTTTTTTTTGGACTTAGTCATTTTTCCGGCGTTTATCAGACTTTCAGATAGGGCAAATGTCAGTGAGCGTTCTGATTTCAGTTCCAGAGCGATTGACCCAATGAGTCCTTGATATTTAGTCGTTTTCAGCCAATTTTTTGGATTTTTGAAAATTTCACTTTTTTGTGAAAATATCCACTAAATGAGGGAATAATATGTGTGAGGGTACCCCAGGAGAGTTCCAACTGTGTGTGGGTAGAATATATATCCCACGGGGGTAAAATTGAAAAAGGTTGAAAAAAATTTTTTTTTGGACTTAGTCATTTTTCCGCCGTTTATCAGACTCTCAGATAGGGGAAATGTCAGTGAGCATTCCAATTTTAGTTCCAGAGTGATTCGCCAAATGAGTCCTTGTTATTTAGTTGTTTTCAGCCAATTTTCTGGATTTTTGAAAATTTCACTTTTTTGTGAAAATATCCACTAAATGAGGGAATAATATGTGTGAGGGTACCCCAGGAGAGTTCTAAATGTGTGTGGGAAGAATATATATCCCACGGGGGTAAAATTAAAAAAAGTTGAAAAAAATTTTTTTTTGGACTTTGTCATTTTTCCGGCGTTTATCAGACTTTCAGATAGGGGAAATGTCAGTGAGCGTTCCGATTTTAGTTCCAGAGCGATTCGCCCAATGAGTCCTTGTTATTTAGTTGTTTTCAGCCAATTTTCTGGATTTTTGAAAATTTCACTTTTTTATGAAAATATCCACTAAATGAGGGAATAATATGTGTGAGGGTACCCCAGGAGAGTTCCAAATGTGTGTGGGTAGAATATATATGCCACGGGGGTAAAATTGAAAAAAGTTGAAAAAATTATTTTTTTTGACTTAGTCATTTTTCCGACGTTTATCAGACTTTCAGATAGGGGAAATGTCAGTGAGCGTTCCGTTTTCAGTTCCAGAGCGATTCGCCCAATGAGTCCTTGTTATTTAGTTGTTTTCAGCCAATTTTCTGGATTTTTGAAAATTTCACTTTTTTGTGAAAATATCCACTAAATGAGGGAATAATATGTGTGAGTGTACCCCAGGAGAGTTCTAAATGTGTGTGGGAAGAATATATATCCCACGGGGGTAAAATTGAAAAAAGTCGAAAAAAATTTTTTTTTGGACTTAGTCATTTTTCTGGCGTTTATCAGACTTTCAGATAGGGCAAATATCAGTGAGCATTCCGATTTCAGTTCCAGAGCAATTCGCCCAATGAGTCCTTGATATTTAGTCGTTTTCAGCCAATTTTCTGGATTCTTGAAAATTTCACTTCTTTGTGAAAATATCCACTAAATGAGGGAATAATATGTGTGAGGGTACCCCAGGAGAGTTCCAAATGTGTGTGGGTAGAATATATATCCCACGGGGGTAAAATTGAAAAAAGTTGAAAAAAAATTTTTTTTGGACTTAGTCATTTTTCCGGCGTTTATCAGACTTTCAGATAGGGGAAATGTCAGTGAGCGTTCCGATTTCAGTTCCAGAGCGATTCGCCCAATGAGTCCTTGTTATTTAGTTGTTTTCAGCCAATTTTCTGGATTTTTGAAAATTTCACTTTTTTGTGAAAATATCCACTAAATGAGGGAATAATATGTGTGAGGGTACCCCAGGAGAGTTCCAAATGTGTGTGGGTAGAATATATATGCCACGGGGGTAAAATTGAAAAAAGTTGAAAAAATTTTTTTTTTGGACTTAGTCATTTTTCCGACGTTTATCAGACTTTCAGATAGGGGAAATGTCAGTGAGCATTCCGTTTTCAGTTCCAGAGCGATTCGCCCAATGAGTCCTTGATATTTAGTCGTTTTCAGCCAATTTTCTGGATTTTTGAAAATTTCACTTTTTTGTGAAAATATCCACTAAATGAGGGAATAATATGTGTGAGGGTCCCCCAGGAGAGTTCCAAATGTGTGTGGGTAGAATATATATCCCACAGGGGTAAAATTGAAAAAAGTTGAAAAAATTTTTTTTTGGACTTAGTCATTTTTCCGGCGTTTATCAGACTTTCAGATAGGGGAAATGTCAGTGAGCATTCCGATTTTAGTTCCAGAGCGATTCGCCCAATGAGTCCTTGTTATTTAGTTGTTTTCAGCCAATTTTCTGGATTTTTGAAAATTTCACTTTTTTGTGAAAATATCCACTAAATGAGGGAATAATATGTGTGAGGGTACCCCAGGAGAGTTCCAAATGTGTGTGGGTAGAATATATATCCCACGGGGGTAAAATTGAAAAAAGTTGAAAAAAATTTTTTTTTGGACTTAGTCATTTTTCCGGCGTTTATCAGACTTTCAGATGGGGAAATGTCAGTGAGCGTTCCGATTTTAGTTCCAGAGCGATTCGCCCAATGAGTCCTTGTTATTTAGTTGTTTTCAGCCAATTTTCTGGATTTTTGAAAATTTCACTTATTTGTGAAAATATCCACTAAATGAGGGAATAATTTGTGTGAGGGTACCCCAGGAGAGTTCCAAATGTGTGTGGGTAGAATATATATGCCACGGGGGTAAAATTGAAAAAAGTTGAAAAAATTTTTTTTTTGGACTTAGTCATTTGTCCGATGTTTATCAGACTTTCAGATAGGGGAAATGTCAGTGAGCATTCCGTTTTCAGTTTCAGAGCGATTCGCCCAATGAGTCCTTGATATTTAGTCGTTTTCAGCCAATTTTCTGGATTTTTGAAAATTTCACTTTTTTGTGAAAATATCCACTAAATGAGGGAATAATATGTGTGAGGGTACCCCAGGAGAGTTCCAAATGTGTGTGGGTAGAATACATATCCCACGGGGGTAAAATTGAAAAAAGTTGAAAAAATTTTTTTTTTGGACTTAGTCATTTTTCCGGCGTTTATCAGACTTTCAAATAGGGCAAATGTCAGTGAGCGTTCTGATTTCAGTTCCAGAGCGATTGACCCAATGAGTCCTTGATATTTAGTCGTTTTCAGCCAATTTTTTGGATTTTTGAAAATTTCACTTTTTTGTGAAAATATCCACTAAATGAGGGAATAATATGTATGAGGGTACCCCAGGAGAGTTCCAAATGTGTGTGGGTAGAATATATATCCCACGGGGGTAAAATTGAAAAAAGTTGAAAAAATTTTTTTTTTTTTGGACTTAGTCATTTTTCTGGCGTTTATCAGACTTTAAGATAGGGGAAATGTCAGTGAGCATTCCCATTTCAGTTCCAGAGCGATTCTCCCAATGAGTCTTTGATATTTAGTCGTTTTCAGCCAATTTTCTGGATTTTTGAAAATTTCACTTTTTTGTTAAAATATCCACTAAATGAGGGAATAATATGTGTGAGGGTACCGAAGGAGAGTTCCAAATGTGTGCGGGTAGAATATATATCCCACGGGGGTAAAATTGAAAAAGGTTGAAAAAAATTTTTTTTTGGACTTAGCCATTTTTCCGGCGTTTATCAGGCTCTCAGATAGGGGAAATGTCAGTGAGCGTTCCAATTTTAGTTCCAGAGTGATTCGCCCATTGAGTCCTTGATATTTAGTCGTTTTCAGCCAATTTTCTGGATTTTTGAAAATTTCACTTTTTTGTGAAAATATCCACTAAATGAGGGAATAATATGTATGAAGGTACCCCAGCAGAGTTCCAAATGTGTGTGGGTAGAATATATATCCCACGGGGGTAAAATTGAAAAAAGTTGAAAAAAATTTTTTTTGGGACTTAGTCATTTTTCCGGCGTTTATCAGACTTTCAGATAGGGCAAATGTCAGTGAGCGTTCCGATTTCAGTTCCAGAGCGATTCGCCCATTGAGTCCTTGATATTTAGTCGTTTTCAGCCAATTTTCTGGATTTTTGAAAATTTCACTTTTTTGTGAAAATATCCACTAAATGAGGGAATAATATGTGTGAGGGTACCCCAGGAGAGTTCCAAATGTGTGTGGGTAGAATATATATCCCACGGGGGTAAAATTGAAAAAAGTTGAAAAAAATTTTTTTTTGGACTTAGTCATTTTTCCGGCGTTTATCAGACTTTCAGATAGGGGAAATGTCAGTGAGCGTTCCGATTTTAGTTCCAGAGCGATTCGCCCAATGAGTCCTAGTTATTTAGTTGTTTTCAGCCAATTTTCTGGATTTTTGAAAATTTCACTTTTTTGTGAAAATATCCACTAAATGAGGGAATAATATGTGTGAGGGTCCCCCAGGAGAGTTCCAAATGTGTGTGGGTAGAATATATATCCCACAGGGGTAAAATTGAAAAAAGTTGAAAAAATTTTTTTTTGGACTTAGTCATTTTTCCGGCGTTTATCAGACTTTCAGATAGGGGAAATGTCAGTGAGCATTCAGATTTTAGTTCCAGAGCGATTCGCCCAATGAGTCTTTGATATTTAGTTGTTTTCAGCCAATTTTCTGGATTTTTGAAAATTTCACTTTTTTGTGAAAATATCCACTAAATGAGGGAATAATATGTGTGAGGGTACCCCAGGAGAGTTCCAAATGTGTGTGGGTAGAATATATATCCCACGGGGGTAAAATTGAAAAAAGTTGAAAAAAATTTTTTTTTGGACTTAGTCATTTTTCTGCCGTTTATCAGACTTTAAGATAGGGGAAATGTCAGTGAGCATTCCCATTTCAGTTCCAGAGCGATTCGCCCAATGAGTCTTTGATATTTAGTCGTTTTCAGCCAATTTTCTGGATTTTTGAAAATTTCACTTTTTTGTGAAAATATCCACTAAATGAGGGAATAATATGTGTGAGGGTACCCCAGGAGAGTTCCAAATGTGTGTGGGTAGAATATATATCCCACGGGGGTAAAATTGAAAAAGGTTGAAAAAAATTTTTTTTTGGACTTAGTCATTTTTCCGGCGTTTATCAGACTCTCAGATAGGGGAAATGTCAGTGAGCGTTCCGATTTCAGTTCCAGAGCGATTCGCCCAATGAGTCCTTGATATTTAGTCGTTTTCAGCCAATTTTCTGGATTCTTGAAAATTTCACTTCTTTTTCACTTCTTTGTGAAAATATCCACTAAATGAGGGAATAATATGTGTGAGGGTACCCCAGGAGAGTTCCAAATGTGTGTGGGTAGAATATATATCCCACGGGGGTAAAAATAAAAAAAGTTGAAAAAAATTTTTTTTTGGACTTAGTCATTTTTCCGGCGTTTATCAGACTTTCAGATAGGGCAAATATCAGTGAGCATTCCGATTTCAGTTCCAGAGCGATTCGCCCAATGAGTCCTTGTTATTTAGTTGTTTTCAGCCAATTTTCTGGATTTTTGAAAATTTCACTTTTTTGTGAAAATATCCACTAAATGAGGGAATAATATGTGTGAGGGTACCCCAGGAGAGTTCCAAATGTGTGTGGGTAGAATATATATCCCACGGGGGTAAAATTGAAAAAAGTTGAAAAAAATTTTTTTTTGGACTTAGTCATTTTTCCGGCGTTTATCAGACTTTCAGATAGGGCAAATATCAGTGAGCATTCCGATTTCAGTTCCAGAGCGATTCGCCCAATGAGTCCTTGTTATTTAGTTGTTTTCAGCCAATTTTCTGGATTTTTGAAAATTTCACTTTTTTGTGAAAATATCCACTAAATGAGGGAATAATATGTGTGAGGGTACCCCAGGAGAGTTCCAAATGTGTGTGGGTAGAATATATATCCCACGGGGGTAAAATTGAAAAAGGTTGAAAAAAATTTTTTTTTGGACTTAGTCATTTTTCCGGCGTTTATCAGACTCTCAGATAGGGGAAATGTCAGTGAGCGTTCCGATTTCAGTTCCAGAGCGATTCGCCCAATGAGTCCTTGATATTTAGTCGTTTTCAGCCAATTTTCTGGATTCTTGAAAATTTCACTTCTTTGTGAAAATATCCACTAAATGAGGGAATAATATGTGTGAGGGTACCCCAGGAGAGTTCCAAATGTGTGTGGGTAGAATATATATCCCACGGGGGTAAAAATAAAAAAAAGTTGAAAAAAATTTTTTTTTTGACTTAGTCATTTTTCCGGCGTTTATCAGACTTTCAGATAGGGCAAATATCAGTGAGCATTCCGATTTCAGTTCCAGAGCGATTCGCCCAATGAGTCCTTGTTATTTAGTTGTTTTCAGCCAATTTTCTGGATATTTGAAAATTTCACTTTTTTGTGAAAATATCCACTAAATGAGGGAATAATATGTGTGAGGGTACCCCAGGAGAGTTCCAAATGTGTGTGGGTAGAATATATATCCCACGGGGGTAAAATTGAAAAAAGTTGAAAAAAATTTTTTTTGGGACTTAGTCATTTTTCCGGCGTTTATCAGACTTTCAGATAGGGGAAATGTCAGTGAGCATTCCGATTTTAGTTCCAGAGCGATTCGCCCAATGAGTCCTTGTTATTTAGTTGTTTTCAGCCAATTTTCTGGATTTTTGAAAATTTCACTTTTTTGTGAAAATATCCACTAAATGAGGGAATAATATGTGTGAGGGTACCCCAGGAGAGTTCCAAATGTGTGTGGGTAGAATATATATCCCACAGGGGTAAAATTGAAAAAAGTTGAAAAAATTTTTTTTTGGACTTAGTCATTTTTCCGGCGTTTATCAGACTTTCAGATAGGGGAAATGTCAGTGAGCATTACGATTTTAGTTCCAGAGCGATTCGCCCAATGAGTCTTTGATATTTAGTCGTTTTCAGCCAATTTTCTGGATTTTTGAAAATTTCACTTTTTTGTGAAAATATTCACTAAATGAGGGAATAATATGTGTGAGGGTACCCCAGGAGAGTTCTAAATGTGTGTGGGAAGAATATATATCCCACGGGGGTAAAATTGAAAAAAGTTGAAAAAAATTTTTTTTTGGACTTAGTCATTTTTCCGGCGTTTATCAGACTTTCAGATAGGGGAAATGTCAGTGAGCGTTCCGATTTTAGTTCCAGAGCGATTCGCCCAATGAGTCCTTGTTATTTAGTTGTTTTCAGCCAATTTTCTGGATTTTTGAAAATTTCACTTTTTTGTGAAAATATCCACTAAATGAGGGAATAATATGTGTGAGGGTACCCCAGGAGAGTTCTAAATGTGTGTGGGAAGAATATATATCCCACGGGGGTAAAATTGAAAAAAGTCGAAAACATTTTTTTTTTGGACTTAGTCATTTTTCTGGCGTTTATCAGACTTTCAGATAGGGGAAATGTCAGTGAGCATTCCGATTTCAGTTCCAGAGCGATTCGCCCAATGAGTCCTTGATATTTAGTCGTTTTCAGCCAATTTTCTGAATTCTTGAAAATTTCACTTCTTTGTGAAAATATCCACTAAATGAGGGAATAATATGTGTGAGGGTACCCCAGGAGAGTTCCAAATGTGTGTGGGTAGAATATATATCCCACGGGGGTAAAATTGAAAAAAGTTGAAAAAAATTTTTTTTTGGACTTAGTCATTTTTCTGGCGTTTATCAGACTTTAAGATAGGGGAAATGTCAGTGAGCGTTCCCATTTCAGTTCCAGAGCGATTCGCCCAATGAGTCTTTGATATTTAGTCGTTTTCAGTCAATTTTCTGGATTTTTGAAAATTTCACTTTTTTGTGAAAATATCCACTAAATGAGGGAATAATATGTATGAAGGTACCCCAGGAGAGTTCCAAATGTGTGTGGGTAGAATATATATCCCACGGGGGTAAAATTGAAAAAAGTTGAAAAAAATTTTTTTTTTTTGGACTTAGTCATTTTTCTGGCGTTTATCAGACTTTAAGATAGGGGAAATTTCAGTGAGCATTCCCATTTCAGTTCCAGAGCGATTCTCCCAATGAGTCTTTGATATTTAGTCGTTTTCAGCCAATTTTCTGGATTTTTGAAAATTTCACTTTTTTGTGAAAATATCCACTAAATGAGGGAATAATATGTGTGAGGGTACCCCAGGAGAGTTCCAAATGTGTGTGGGTAGAATACATATCCCACGGGGGTAAAATTGAAAAAAGTTGAAAAAATTTTTTTTTTGGACTTAGTCATTTTTCCGGCGTTTATCAGACTTTCAGATAGGGCAAATGTCAGTGAGCGTTCTGATTTCAGTTCCAGAGCGATTGACCCAATGAGTCCTTGATATTTAGTCGTTTTCAGCCAATTTTTTGGATTT
Organism: Phyllobates terribilis; assembly: GCF_046119375.1. Classification (NCBI taxonomy): domain Eukaryota; kingdom Metazoa; phylum Chordata; class Amphibia; order Anura; family Dendrobatidae; genus Phyllobates; species Phyllobates terribilis. Next base: position 12,324,813 of record NW_027362775.1, on the reverse strand, counting down.
TTGAAAATTTCACTTTTTTGTGAAAATATCCACTAAATGAGGGAATAATATGTATGAGGGTACCCCAGGAGAGTTCCAAATGTGTGTGGGTAGAATATATATCCCACGGGGGTAAAATTGAAAAAAGTTGAAAAAAATTTTTCTTTTTTGGACTTAGTCATTTTTCTGGCGTTTATCAGACTTTAAGATAGGGGAAATGTCAGTGAGCATTCCCATTTCAGTTCCAGAGCGATTCTCCCAATGAGTCTTTGATATTTAGTCGTTTTCAGCCATTTTTCTGGATTTTTGAAAATTTCACTTTTTTGTTAAAATATCCACTAAATGAGGGAATAATATGTGTGAGGGTACCGAGGGAGAGTTCCAAATGTGTGCGGGTAGAATATATATCCCACGGGGGTAAAATTGAAAAAGGTTGAAAAAAATTTTTTTTTGGACTTAGCCATTTTTCTGGCGTTTATCAGGCTCTCAGATAGGGGAAATGTCAGTGAGCGTTCCAATTTTAGTTCCAGAGTGATTCGCCCAATGAGTCCTTGTTATTTAGTTGTTTTCAGCCAATTTTCTGGATTTTTGAAAATGTCACTTTTTTGTGAAAATATCCACTAAATGAGGGAATAATATGTGTGAGGGTACCCCAGGAGAGTTCCAAATGTGTGTGGGTAGAATATATATCCCACGGGGGTAAAATTGAAAAAAGTTGAAAAAATTTTTTTTTTGGACTTAGTCATTTTTCCGGCGTTTATCAGACTTTCAGATAGGGCAAATGTCAGTGAGCGTTCTGATTTCAGTTCCAGAGCGATTCACCCAATGAGTCCTTGATATTTAGTCGTTTTCAGCCAATTTTTTGGATTTTTGAAAATTTCACTTTTTTGTGAAAATATCCACTAAATGAGGGAATAATATGTATGAGGGTACCCCAGGAGAGTTCCAAATGTGTGTGGGTAGAATATATATCCCACGGGGGTAAAATTGAAAAAAGTTGAAAAAAATTTTTTTTTGGACTTAGTCATTTTTCTGGCGTTTATCAGACTTTAAGATAGGGGAAATGTCAGTGAGCGTTCCCATTTCAGTTCCAGAGCGATTCGCCCATTGAGTCTTTGATATTTAGTCGTTTTCAGTCAATTTTCTGGATTTTTGAAAATTTCACTTTTTTGTGAAAATATCCACTAAATGAGGGAATAATATGTGTGAGGGTACCCCAGGAGAGTTCTAAATGTGTGTGGGTAGAATACATATCCCACGGGGGTAAAATTGAAAAAAGTTGAAAAAATTTTTTTTTTGGACTTAGTCATTTTTCCGGCGTTTATCAGACTTTCAGATAGGGCAAATGTCAGTGAGCGTTCTGATTTCAGTTCCAGAGCGATTGACCCAATGAGTCCTTGATATTTAGTCGTTTTCAGCCAATTTTTTGGATTTTTGAAAATTTCACTTTTTTGTGAAAATATCCACTAAATGAGGGAATAATATGTGTGAGGGTACCCCAGGAGAGTTCCAACTGTGTGTGGGTAGAATATATATCCCACGGGGGTAAAATTGAAAAAGGTTGAAAAAAATTTTTTTTTGGACTTAGTCATTTTTCCGCCGTTTATCAGACTCTCAGATAGGGGAAATGTCAGTGAGCATTCCAATTTTAGTTCCAGAGTGATTCGCCAAATGAGTCCTTGTTATTTAGTTGTTTTCAGCCAATTTTCTGGATTTTTGAAAATTTCACTTTTTTGTGAAAATATCCACTAAATGAGGGAATAATATGTGTGAGGGTACCCCAGGAGAGTTCTAAATGTGTGTGGGAAGAATATATATCCCACGGGGGTAAAATTAAAAAAAGTTGAAAAAAATTTTTTTTTGGACTTTGTCATTTTTCCGGCGTTTATCAGACTTTCAGATAGGGGAAATGTCAGTGAGCGTTCCGATTTTAGTTCCAGAGCGATTCGCCCAATGAGTCCTTGTTATTTAGTTGTTTTCAGCCAATTTTCTGGATTTTTGAAAATTTCACTTTTTTATGAAAATATCCACTAAATGAGGGAATAATATGTGTGAGGGTACCCCAGGAGAGTTCCAAATGTGTGTGGGTAGAATATATATGCCACGGGGGTAAAATTGAAAAAAGTTGAAAAAATTATTTTTTTTGACTTAGTCATTTTTCCGACGTTTATCAGACTTTCAGATAGGGGAAATGTCAGTGAGCGTTCCGTTTTCAGTTCCAGAGCGATTCGCCCAATGAGTCCTTGTTATTTAGTTGTTTTCAGCCAATTTTCTGGATTTTTGAAAATTTCACTTTTTTGTGAAAATATCCACTAAATGAGGGAATAATATGTGTGAGTGTACCCCAGGAGAGTTCTAAATGTGTGTGGGAAGAATATATATCCCACGGGGGTAAAATTGAAAAAAGTCGAAAAAAATTTTTTTTTGGACTTAGTCATTTTTCTGGCGTTTATCAGACTTTCAGATAGGGCAAATATCAGTGAGCATTCCGATTTCAGTTCCAGAGCAATTCGCCCAATGAGTCCTTGATATTTAGTCGTTTTCAGCCAATTTTCTGGATTTTTGAAAATTTCACTTTTTTGTGAAAATATCCACTAAATGAGGGAATAATATGTGTGAGGGTACCCCAGGAGAGTTCCAAATGTGTGTGGGTAGAATATATATGCCACGGGGGTAAAATTGAAAAAAGTTGAAAAAATTTTTTTTTTGGACTTAGTCATTTTTCCGACGTTTATCAGACTTTCAGATAGGGGAAATGTCAGTGAGCATTCCGTTTTCAGTTCCAGAGCGATTCGCCCAATGAGTCCTTGATATTTAGTCGTTTTCAGCCAATTTTCTGGATTTTTGAAAATTTCACTTTTTTGTGAAAATATCCACTAAATGAGGGAATAATATGTGTGAGGGTCCCCCAGGAGAGTTCCAAATGTGTGTGGGTAGAATATATATCCCACAGGGGTAAAATTGAAAAAAGTTGAAAAAATTTTTTTTTGGACTTAGTCATTTTTCCGGCGTTTATCAGACTTTCAGATAGGGGAAATGTCAGTGAGCGTTCCGATTTTAGTTCCAGAGCGATTCGCCCAATGAGTCCTTGTTATTTAGTTGTTTTCAGCCAATTTTCTGGATTTTTGAAAATTTCACTTATTTGTGAAAATATCCACTAAATGAGGGAATAATTTGTGTGAGGGTACCCCAGGAGAGTTCCAAATGTGTGTGGGTAGAATATATATGCCACGGGGGTAAAATTGAAAAAAGTTGAAAAAATTTTTTTTTTGGACTTAGTCATTTGTCCGATGTTTATCAGACTTTCAGATAGGGGAAATGTCAGTGAGCATTCCGTTTTCAGTTTCAGAGCGATTCGCCCAATGAGTCCTTGATATTTAGTCGTTTTCAGCCAATTTTCTGGATTTTTGAAAATTTCACTTTTTTGTGAAAATATCCACTAAATGAGGGAATAATATGTGTGAGGGTACCCCAGGAGAGTTCCAAATGTGTGTGGGTAGAATACATATCCCACGGGGGTAAAATTGAAAAAAGTTGAAAAAATTTTTTTTTTGGACTTAGTCATTTTTCCGGCGTTTATCAGACTTTCAAATAGGGCAAATGTCAGTGAGCGTTCTGATTTCAGTTCCAGAGCGATTGACCCAATGAGTCCTTGATATTTAGTCGTTTTCAGCCAATTTTTTGGATTTTTGAAAATTTCACTTTTTTGTGAAAATATCCACTAAATGAGGGAATAATATGTATGAGGGTACCCCAGGAGAGTTCCAAATGTGTGTGGGTAGAATATATATCCCACGGGGGTAAAATTGAAAAAAGTTGAAAAAATTTTTTTTTTTTTGGACTTAGTCATTTTTCTGGCGTTTATCAGACTTTAAGATAGGGGAAATGTCAGTGAGCATTCCCATTTCAGTTCCAGAGCGATTCTCCCAATGAGTCTTTGATATTTAGTCGTTTTCAGCCAATTTTCTGGATTTTTGAAAATTTCACTTTTTTGTTAAAATATCCACTAAATGAGGGAATAATATGTGTGAGGGTACCGAAGGAGAGTTCCAAATGTGTGCGGGTAGAATATATATCCCACGGGGGTAAAATTGAAAAAGGTTGAAAAAAATTTTTTTTTGGACTTAGCCATTTTTCCGGCGTTTATCAGGCTCTCAGATAGGGGAAATGTCAGTGAGCGTTCCAATTTTAGTTCCAGAGTGATTCGCCCATTGAGTCCTTGATATTTAGTCGTTTTCAGCCAATTTTCTGGATTTTTGAAAATTTCACTTTTTTGTGAAAATATCCACTAAATGAGGGAATAATATGTATGAAGGTACCCCAGCAGAGTTCCAAATGTGTGTGGGTAGAATATATATCCCACGGGGGTAAAATTGAAAAAAGTTGAAAAAAATTTTTTTTGGGACTTAGTCATTTTTCCGGCGTTTATCAGACTTTCAGATAGGGCAAATGTCAGTGAGCGTTCCGATTTCAGTTCCAGAGCGATTCGCCCATTGAGTCCTTGATATTTAGTCGTTTTCAGCCAATTTTCTGGATTTTTGAAAATTTCACTTTTTTGTGAAAATATCCACTAAATGAGGGAATAATATGTGTGAGGGTACCCCAGGAGAGTTCCAAATGTGTGTGGGTAGAATATATATCCCACGGGGGTAAAATTGAAAAAAGTTGAAAAAAATTTTTTTTTGGACTTAGTCATTTTTCCGGCGTTTATCAGACTTTCAGATAGGGGAAATGTCAGTGAGCGTTCCGATTTTAGTTCCAGAGCGATTCGCCCAATGAGTCCTAGTTATTTAGTTGTTTTCAGCCAATTTTCTGGATTTTTGAAAATTTCACTTTTTTGTGAAAATATCCACTAAATGAGGGAATAATATGTGTGAGGGTACCCCAGGAGAGTTCCAAATGTGTGTGGGTAGAATATATATGCCACGGGGGTAAAATTGAAAAAAGTTGAAAAAATTTTTTTTTTGGACTTAGTCATTTTTCCGACGTTTATCAGACTTTCAGATAGGGGAAATGTCAGTGAGCATTCCGTTTTCAGTTCCAGAGCGATTCGCCCAATGAGTCCTTGATATTTAGTCGTTTTCAGCCAATTTTCTGGATTTTTGAAAATTTCACTTTTTTGTGAAAATATCCACTAAATGAGGGAATAATATGTGTGAGGGTACCCCAGGAGAGTTCCAAATGTGTGTGGGTAGAATATATATCCCACGGGGGTAAAATTGAAAAAAGTTGAAAAAAATTTTTTTTTGGACTTAGTCATTTTTCCGGCGTTTATCAGACTTTCAGATAGGGGAAATGTCAGTGAGCGTTCCGATTTTAGTTCCAGAGCGATTCGCCCAATGAGTCCTTGATATTTAGTCGTTTTCAGCCAATTTTCTGGATTTTTGAAAATTTCACTTTTTTGTGAAAATATCCACTAAATGAGGGAATAATATGTGTGAGGGTCCCCCAGGAGAGTTCCAAATGTGTGTGGGTAGAATATATATCCCACAGGGGTAAAATTGAAAAAAGTTGAAAAAATTTTTTTTTGGACTTAGTCATTTTTCCGGCGTTTATCAGACTTTCAGATAGGGGAAATGTCAGTGAGCATTCCGATTTTAGTTCCAGAGCGATTCGCCCAATGAGTCTTTGATATTTAGTTGTTTTCAGCCAATTTTCTGGATTTTTGAAAATTTCACTTTTTTGTGAAAATATCCACTAAATGAGGGAATAATATGTGTGAGGGTACCCCAGGAGAGTTCCAAATGTGTGTGGGTAGAATATATATCCCACGGGGGTAAAATTGAAAAAGGTTGAAAAAAATTTTTTTTTGGACTTAGTCATTTTTCCGGCGTTTATCAGACTCTCAGATAGGGGAAATGTCAGTGAGCGTTCCGATTTCAGTTCCAGAGCGATTCGCCCAATGAGTCCTTGATATTTAGTCGTTTTCAGCCAATTTTCTGGATTCTTGAAAATTTCACTTCTTTGTGAAAATATCCACTAAATGAGGGAATAATATGTGTGAGGGTACCCCAGGAGAGTTCCAAATGTGTGTGGGTAGAATATATATCCCACGGGGGTAAAAATAAAAAAAGTTGAAAAAAATTTTTTTTTGGACTTAGTCATTTTTCCGGCGTTTATCAGACTTTCAGATAGGGCAAATATCAGTGAGCATTCCGATTTCAGTTCCAGAGCGATTCGCCCAATGAGTCCTTGTTATTTAGTTGTTTTCAGCCAATTTTCTGGATTTTTGAAAATTTCACTTTTTTGTGAAAATATCCACTAAATGAGGGAATAATATGTGTGAGGGTACCCCAGGAGAGTTCCAAATGTGTGTGGGTAGAATATATATCCCACGGGGGTAAAATTGAAAAAAGTTGAAAAAAATTTTTTTTTGGACTTAGTCATTTTTCCGGCGTTTATCAGACTTTCAGATAGGGCAAATATCAGTGAGCATTCCGATTTCAGTTCCAGAGCGATTCGCCCAATGAGTCCTTGTTATTTAGTTGTTTTCAGCCAATTTTCTGGATTTTTGAAAATTTCACTTTTTTGTGAAAATATCCACTAAATGAGGGAATAATATGTGTGAGGGTACCCCAGGAGAGTTCCAAATGTGTGTGGGTAGAATATATATCCCACGGGGGTAAAATTGAAAAAGGTTGAAAAAAATTTTTTTTTGGACTTAGTCATTTTTCCGGCGTTTATCAGACTCTCAGATAGGGGAAATGTCAGTGAGCGTTCCGATTTCAGTTCCAGAGCGATTCGCCCAATGAGTCCTTGATATTTAGTCGTTTTCAGCCAATTTTCTGGATTCTTGAAAATTTCACTTCTTTGTGAAAATATCCACTAAATGAGGGAATAATATGTGTGAGGGTACCCCAGGAGAGTTCCAAATGTGTGTGGGTAGAATATATATCCCACGGGGGTAAAAATAAAAAAAAGTTGAAAAAAATTTTTTTTTTGACTTAGTCATTTTTCCGGCGTTTATCAGACTTTCAGATAGGGCAAATATCAGTGAGCATTCCGATTTCAGTTCCAGAGCGATTCGCCCAATGAGTCCTTGTTATTTAGTTGTTTTCAGCCAATTTTCTGGATTTTTGAAAATTTCACTTTTTTGTGAAAATATCCACTAAATGAGGGAATAATATGTGTGAGGGTACCCCAGGAGAGTTCCAAATGTGTGTGGGTAGAATATATATCCCACGGGGGTAAAATTGAAAAAAGTTGAAAAAAATTTTTTTTGGGACTTAGTCATTTTTCCGGCGTTTATCAGACTTTCAGATAGGGGAAATGTCAGTGAGCGTTCCGATTTTAGTTCCAGAGCGATTCGCCCAATGAGTCCTTGTTATTTAGTTGTTTTCAGCCAATTTTCTGGATTTTTGAAAATTTCACTTTTTTGTGAAAATATCCACTAAATGAGGGAATAATATGTGTGAGGGTACCCCAGGAGAGTTCCAAATGTGTGTGGGTAGAATATATATCCCACAGGGGTAAAATTGAAAAAAGTTGAAAAAATTTTTTTTTGGACTTAGTCATTTTTCCGGCGTTTATCAGACTTTCAGATAGGGGAAATGTCAGTGAGCATTACGATTTTAGTTCCAGAGCGATTCGCCCAATGAGTCTTTGATATTTAGTCGTTTTCAGCCAATTTTCTGGATTTTTGAAAATTTCACTTTTTTGTGAAAATATTCACTAAATGAGGGAATAATATGTGTGAGGGTACCCCAGGAGAGTTCTAAATGTGTGTGGGAAGAATATATATCCCACGGGGGTAAAATTGAAAAAAGTTGAAAAAAATTTTTTTTTGGACTTAGTCATTTTTCCGGCGTTTATCAGACTTTCACATAGGGGAAATGTCAGTGAGCGTTCCGATTTTAGTTCCAGAGCGATTCGCCCAATGAGTCCTTGTTATTTAGTTGTTTTCAGCCAATTTTCTGGATTTTTGAAAATTTCACTTTTTTGTGAAAATATCCACTAAATGAGGGAATAATATGTGTGAGGGTACCCCAGGAGAGTTCTAAATGTGTGTGGGAAGAATATATATCCCACGGGGGTAAAATTGAAAAAAGTCGAAAACATTTTTTTTTTGGACTTAGTCATTTTTCTGGCGTTTATCAGACTTTCAGATAGGGGAAATGTCAGTGAGCATTCCGATTTCAGTTCCAGAGCGATTCGCCCAATGAGTCCTTGATATTTAGTCGTTTTCAGCCAATTTTCTGAATTCTTGAAAATTTCACTTCTTTGTGAAAATATCCACTAAATGAGGGAATAATATGTGTGAGGGTACCCCAGGAGAGTTCCAAATGTGTGTGGGTAGAATATATATCCCACGGGGGTAAAATTGAAAAAAGTTGAAAAAAATTTTTTTTTGGACTTAGTCATTTTTCCGGCTTTTATCAGACTTTCAGATAGGGGAAATGTCAGTGAGCGTTCCGATTTCAGTTCCAGAGCGATTCGCCCAATGAGTCCTTGATATTTAGTCGTTTTCAGCCAATTTTCTGGATTTTTGAAAATTTCACTTTTTTGTGAAAATATCCACTAAATGAGGGAATAATATGTGTGAGGGTACCCCAGGAGAGTTCTAAATGTGTGTGGGAAGAATATATATCCCACGGGGGTAAAATTGAAAAAAGTTGAAAAAAATTTTTTTTTGGACTTAGTCATTTTTCTGGCGTTTATAAGACTTTCAGATAGGGCAAATATCACTGAGCATTCCGATTTCAGTTCCAGAGCGATTCGCCCAATGAGTCCTTGATATTTAGTCGTTTTCAGCCAATTTTCTGGATTCTTGAAAATTTCACTTTTTTGTGAAAATATCCACTAAATGAGGGAATAATATGTGTGAGGGTACCCCAGGACAGTTCCAAATGTGTGTGGGTAGAATATATATCCCACGGGGGTAAAATTGAAAAAAGTTGAAAAATTTTTTTTTTTGGACTTAGTCATTTTTCCGGCCTTTATCAGACTTTCAGATAGGGGAAATGTCAGTGAGCGTTCCGATTTCAGTTCCAGAGCGATTCGCCCAATGAGTCTTTGATATTTAGTCGTTTTCAGCCAATTTTCTGGATTTTTGAAAATTTCACTTTTTTGTGAAAATATTCACTAAATGAGGGAATAATATGTGTGAGGGTACCCCAGGAGAGTTCTAAATGTGTGTGGGAAGAATATATATCCCACGGGGGTAAAATTGAAAAAAGTTGAAAAATATTTTTTTTTGAACTTAGTCATTTTTCCGGCGTTTATCAGACTTTAAGATAGCGGAAATGTCAGTGAGCATTCCCATTTCAGTTCCAGAGCGATTCGTACAATGAGTCTTTGATATTTAGTCGTTTTCAGCCAATTTTCTGGATTTTTGAAAATTTCACTTTTTTGTGAAAATATTCACTAAATGAGGGAATAATATGTGTGAGGGTACCCCAGGAGAGTTCTAAATGTGTGTGGGAAGAATAAATATCCCACGGGGGTAAAATTGAAAAAAGTCGAAAAAATTTTTTTTTTGGACTTAGTCATTTTTCTGGCGTTTATCAGACTTTCAGATAGGGCAAATATCAGTGAGCATTCCGATTTCAGTTCCAGAGCGATTCGCCCAATGAGTCCTTGTTATTTAGTTGTTTTCAGCCAATTTTCTGGATTTTTGAAAATTTCACTTTTTTGTGAAAATATCCACTAAATGAGGGAATAATATGTGTGAGGGTACCCCAGGAGAGTTCTAAATGTGTGTGGGAAGAATATATATCCCACGGGGGTAAAATTAAAAAAAGTTGAAAAAAATTTTTTTTTGGACTTAGTCATTTTTCTGGCGTTTATCAGACTTTCAGATAGGGCAAATATCACTGAGCATTCCGATTTCAGTTCCAGAGCGATTCGCCCAATGAGTCCTTGATATTTAGTCGTTTTCAGCCAATTTTCTGGATTCTTGAAAATTTCACTTTTTTGTGAAAATATCCACTAAATGAGGGAATAATATGTGTGAGGGTACCCCAGGAGAGTTCCAAATGTGTGTGGGTAGAATATATATCCCACGGGGGTAAAATTGAAAAAAGTTGAAAAATTTTTTTTTTTGGACTTAGTCATTTTTCCGGCCTTTATCAGACTTTCAGATAGGGGAAATGTCAGTGAGCGTTCCGATTTCAGTTCCAGAGCGATTCGCCCAATGAGTCTTTGATATTTAGTCGTTTTCAGCCAATTTTCTGGATTTTTGAAAATTTCACTTTTTTGTGAAAATATTCACTAAATGAGGGAATAATATGTGTGAGGGTACCCCAGGAGAGTTCTAAATGTGTGTGGGAAGAATATATATCCCACGGGGGTAAAATTGAAAAAAGTTGAAAAATATTTTTTTTTGAACTTAGTCATTTTTCCGGCGTTTATCAGACTTTAAGATAGCGGAAATGTCAGTGAGCATTCCCATTTCAGTTCCAGAGCGATTCGTACAATGAGTCTTTGATATTTAGTCGTTTTCAGCCAATTTTCTGGATTTTTGAAAATTTCACTTTTTTGTGAAAATATTCACTAAATGAGGGAATAATATGTGTGAGGGTACCCCAGGAGAGTTCTAAATGTGTGTGGGAAGAATAAATATCCCACGGGGGTAAAATTGAAAAAAGTCGAAAAAATTTTTTTTTTGGACTTAGTCATTTTTCTGGCGTTTATCAGACTTTCAGATAGGGCAAATATCAGTGAGCATTCCGATTTCAGTTCCAGAGCGATTCGCCCAATGAGTCCTTGTTATTTAGTTGTTTTCAGCCAATTTTCTGGATTTTTGAAAATTTCACTTTTTTGTGAAAATATATACTAAATGAGGGAATAATATGTGTGAGGGTACCCCAGGAGAGTTCTAAATGTGTGTGGGAAGAATATATATCCCACGGGGGTAAAATTAAAAAAAGTTGAAAAAAATTTTTTTTTGGACTTAGTCATTTTTCCGGCGTTTATCAGACTTTCAGATAGGGGAAATGTCAGTGAGCGTTCCGATTTCAGTTCCAGAGCGATTCGCCCAATGAGTCTTTGATATTTAGTCGTTTTCAGCCAATTTTCTGGATTTTTGAAAATTTCACTTTTTTGTGAAAATATTCACTAAATGAGGGAATAATATGTGTGAGGGTACCCCAGGAGAGTTCTAAATGTGTGTGGGAAGAATATATATCCCACGGGGGTAAAATTGAAAAAAGTTGAAAAATATTTTTTTTTGAACTTAGTCATTTTTCCGGCGTTTATCAGACTTTAAGATAGCGGAAATGTCAGTGAGCATTCCCATTTCAGTTCCAGAGCGATTCGCCCATTGAGTCTTTGATATTTAGTCGTTTTCAGCCAATTTTCTGGATTTTTGAAAATTTCACTTTTTTGTGAAAATATTCACTAAATGAGGGAATAATATGTGTGAGGGTACCCCAGGAGAGTTCCAAATGTGTGTGGGTAGAATATATATCCTACGGGGGTAAAATTGAAAAAAGTTGAAAAAAATTTTTTTTGGGACTTAGTCATTTTTCCGGCGTTTATCAGACTTTCAGATAGGGGAAATGTCAGTGAGCGTTCCGATTTTAGTTCCAGAGCGATTCGCCCAATGAGTCCTTGTTATTTAGTTGTTTTCAGCCAATTTTCTGGATTTTTGAAAATTTCACTTTTTTGTGAAAATATCCACTAAATGAGGGAATAATATGTGTTAGGGTACCCCAGGAGAGTTCCAAATGTGTGTGGGTAGAATATATATGCCACGGGGGTAAAATTGAAAAAAGTTGAAAAAATTTTTTTTTTGGACTTAGTCATTTTTCCGGCGTTTATCAGACTTTCAGATAGGGGAAATGTCAGTGAGCGTTCCGATTTTAGTTCCAGAGCGATTCGCCCAATGAGTCCTTGATATTTAGTTGTTTTCAGCCAATTTTCTGGACTCTTGAAAATTTCACTTTTTTGTGAAAATATTCACTAAATGAGGGAATAATATGTGTGAGGGTACCCCAGGAGAGTTCTAAATGTGTGTGGGAAGAATATATATCCCACGGGGGTAAAATTAAAAAAAGTTGAAAAAATTTTTTTTGGGACTTAGTCATTTTTCCGGCGTTTATCAGACTTTCAGATAGGGCAAATATCACTGAGCATTTCGATTTCAGTTCCAGAGCGATTCGCCCAATGAGTCCTTGATATTTAGTCGTTTTCAGCCAATTTTCTGGATTCTTGAAAATTTCACTTTTTTGTGAAAATATCCACTAAATGAGGGAAGAATATGTGTGAGGATACCCCAGGAGAGTTCCAAATGTGTGTGGGTAGAATATATATCCCACGGGGGTAAAATTGAAAAAAGTTGAAAAAAATTTTTTTTTGGACTTAGTCATTTTTCCGGCGTTTATCAGACTTTCAGATAGGGGAAATGTCAGTGAGCGTTCCGATTTCAGTTCCAGAGCGATTCGCCCAATGAGTCTTTGATATTTAGTCGTTTTCAGCCAATTTTCAGGATTTTTGAAAATTTCACTTTTTTGTGAAATATTCACTAAATGAGGGAATAATATGTGTGAGGGTACCCCATTAGAGTTCTAAATGTGTGTGGGAAGAATATATATCCCACGGGGGTAAAATTGAAAAAAGTTGAAAACAATTTTTTTTTGGACTTAGTCATTTTTCCGGCTTTTATCAGACTTTCAGATAGGGGAAATGTCAGTGAGCGTTCCGATTTCAGTTCCAGAGCGATTCGCCCAATGAGTCCTTGATATTTAGTCGTTTTCAGCCAATTTTCTGGATTTTTGAAAATTTCACTTTTTTGTGAAAATATCCACTAAATGAGGGAATAATATGTGTGAGGGTACCCCAGGAGAGTTCTAAATGTGTGTGGGAAGAATATATATCCCACGGGGGTAAAATTAAAAAAAGTTGAAAAAATTTTTTTTGGGACTTAGTCATTTTTACGGCGTTTATCAGACTTTCAGATAGGGCAAATATCACTGAGCATTCCGATGTCAGTTCCAGAGCGATTCGCCCAATGAGTCCTTGATATTTAGTCGTTTTCAGCCAATTTTCTGGATTTTTGAAAATTTCACTTTTTTGTGAAAATATCCACTAAATGAGGGAATAATATGTGTGAGGGTACCCCAGGAGAGTTCTAAATGTGTGTGGGAAGAATATATATCCCACGGGGGTAAAATTGAAAAAGGTTGAAAAAAATTTTTTTTTGGACTTAGTCATTTTTCCGGCGTTTATCAGACTCTCAGATAGGGGAAATGTCAGTGAGCGTTCCGATTTCAGTTCCAGAGCGATTCGCCCAATGAGTCCTTGATATTTAGTCGTTTTCAGCCAATTTTCTGGATTCTTGAAAATTTCACTTCTTTGTGAAAATATCCACTAAATGAGGGAATAATATGTGTGAGGGTACCCCAGGAGAGTTCCAAATGTGTGTGGGTAGAATATATATCCCACGGGGGTAAAAATAAAAAAAAGTTGAAAAAAATTTTTTTTTGGACTTAGTCATTTTTCCGGCGTTTATCAGACTTTCAGATAGGGCAAATATCAGTGAGCATTCCGATTTCAGTTCCAGAGCGATTCGCCCAATGAGTCCTTGTTATATAGTTGTTTTCAGCCAATTTTCTGGATTTTTGAAAATTTCACTTTTTTGTGAAAATATCCACTAAATGAGGGAATAATATGTGTGAGGGTACCCCAGGAGAGTTCCAAATGTGTGTGGGTAGAATATATATCCCACGGGGGTAAAATTGAAAAAAGTTGAAAAAAATTTTTTTTGGGACTTAGTCATTTTTCCGGCGTTTATCAGACTTTCAGATAGGGGAAATGTCAGTGAGCGTTCCGATTTTAGTTCCAGAGCGATTCGCCCAATGAGTCCTTGTTATTTAGTTGTTTTCAGCCAATTTTCTGGATTTTTGAAAATTTCACTTTTTTGTGAAAATATCCACTAAATGAGGGAATAACATGTGTGAGGGTACCCCAGGAGAGTTCCAAATGTGTGTGGGTAGAATATATATGCCACGGGGGTAAAATTGAAAAAAGTTGAAAAAATTTTTTTTTTGGACTTAGTCATTTTTCCGACGTTTATCAGACTTTCAGATAGGGGAAATGTCAGTGAGCATTCCGTTTTCAGTTCCAGAGCGATTCGCCCAATGAGTCCTTGATATTTAGTCGTTTTCAGCCAATTTTCTGGATTTTTGAAAATTTCACTTTTTTGTGAAAATATCCACTAAATGAGGGAATAATATGTGTGAGGGTACCCCAGGAGAGTTCCAAATGTGTGTGGGTAGAATATATATCCCACAGGGGTAAAATTGAAAAAAGTTGAAAAAATTTTTTTTTGGACTTAGTCATTTTTCCGGCGTTTATCAGACTTTCAGATAGGGGAAATGTCAGTGAGCATTACGATTTTAGTTCCAGAGCGATTCGCCCAATGAGTCTTTGATATTTAGTCGTTTTCAGCCAATTTTCTGGATTTTTGAAAATTTCACTTTTTTGTGAAAATATCCACTAAATGAGGGAATAATATGTGTGAGGGTACCCCAGGAGAGTTCTAAATGTGTGTGGGAAGAATATATATCCCACGGGGGTAAAATTGAAAAAAGTCGAAAACATTTTTTTTTTGGACTTAGTCATTTTTCTGGCGTTTATCAGACTTTCAGATAGGGGAAATGTCAGTGAGCATTCCGATTTCAGTTCCAGAGCGATTCGCCCAATGAGTCCTTGATATTTAGTCGTTTTCAGCCAATTTTCTGAATTCTTGAAAATTTCACTTCTTTGTGAAAATATCCACTAAATGAGGGAATAATATGTGTGAGGGTACCCCAGGAGAGTTCCAAATGTGTGTGGGTAGAATATATATCCCACGGGGGTAAAATTGAAAAAAGTTGAAAAAAATTTTTTTTTGGACTTAGTCATTTTTCCGGCTTTTATCAGACTTTCAGATAGGGGAAATGTCAGTGAGCGTTCCGATTTCAGTTCCAGAGCGATTCGCCCAATGAGTCCTTGATATTTAGTCGTTTTCAGCCAATTTTCTGGATTTTTGAAAATTTCACTTTTTTGTGAAAATATCCACTAAATGAGGGAATAATATGTGTGAGGGTACCCCAGGAGAGTTCTAAATGTGTGTGGGAAGAATATATATCCCACGGGGGTAAAATTGAAAAAAGTTGAAAAAAATTTTTTTTTGGACTTAGTCATTTTTCTGGCGTTTATAAGACTTTCAGATAGGGCAAATATCACTGAGCATTCCGATTTCAGTTCCAGAGCGATTCGCCCAATGAGTCCTTGATATTTAGTCGTTTTCAGCCAATTTTCTGGATTCTTGAAAATTTCACTTTTTTGTGAAAATATCCACTAAATGAGGGAATAATATGTGTGAGGGTACCCCAGGACAGTTCCAAATGTGTGTGGGTAGAATATATATCCCACGGGGGTAAAATTGAAAAAAGTTGAAAAATTTTTTTTTTTGGACTTAGTCATTTTTCCGGCCTTTATCAGACTTTCAGATAGGGGAAATGTCAGTGAGCGTTCCGATTTCAGTTCCAGAGCGATTCGCCCAATGAGTCTTTGATATTTAGTCGTTTTCAGCCAATTTTCAGGATTTTTGAAAATTTCACTTTTTTGTGAAAATATTCACTAAATGAGGGAATAATATGTGTGAGGGTACCCCAGGAGAGTTCTAAATGTGTGTGGGAAGAATATATATCCCACGGGGGTAAAATTGAAAAAAGTTGAAAAATATTTTTTTTTGAACTTAGTCATTTTTCCGGCGTTTATCAGACTTTAAGATAGCGGAAATGTCAGTGAGCATTCCCATTTCAGTTCCAGAGCGATTCGTACAATGAGTCTTTGATATTTAGTCGTTTTCAGCCAATTTTCTGGATTTTTGAAAATTTCACTTTTTTGTGAAAATATTCACTAAATGAGGGAATAATATGTGTGAGGGTACCCCAGGAGAGTTCTAAATGTGTGTGGGAAGAATAAATATCCCACGGGGGTAAAATTGAAAAAAGTCGAAAAAATTTTTTTTTTGGACTTAGTCATTTTTCTGGCGTTTATCAGACTTTCAGATAGGGCAAATATCAGTGAGCATTCCGATTTCAGTTCCAGAGCGATTCGCCCAATGAGTCCTTGTTATTTAGTTGTTTTCAGCCAATTTTCTGGATTTTTGAAAATTTCACTTTTTTGTGAAAATATCCACTAAATGAGGGAATAATATGTGTGAGGGTACCCCAGGAGAGTTCTAAATGTGTGTGGGAAGAATATATATCCCACGGGGGTAAAATTAAAAAAAGTTGAAAAAAATTTTTTTTTGGACTTAGTCATTTTTCTGGCGTTTATCAGACTTTCAGATAGGGCAAATATCACTGAGCATTCCGATTTCAGTTCCAGAGCGATTCGCCCAATGAGTCCTTGATATTTAGTCGTTTTCAGCCAATTTTCTGGATTCTTGAAAATTTCACTTTTTTGTGAAAATATCCACTAAATGAGGGAATAATATGTGTGAGGGTACCCCAGGAGAGTTCCAAATGTGTGTGGGTAGAATATATATCCCACGGGGGTAAAATTGAAAAAAGTTGAAAAATTTTTTTTTTTGGACTTAGTCATTTTTCCGGCCTTTATCAGACTTTCAGATAGGGGAAATGTCAGTGAGCGTTCCGATTTCAGTTCCAGAGCGATTCGCCCAATGAGTCTTTGATATTTAGTCGTTTTCAGCCAATTTTCTGGATTTTTGAAAATTTCACTTTTTTGTGAAAATATTCACTAAATGAGGGAATAATATGTGTGAGGGTACCCCAGGAGAGTTCTAAATGTGTGTGGGAAGAATATATATCCCACGGGGGTAAAATTGAAAAAAGTTGAAAAATATTTTTTTTTGAACTTAGTCATTTTTCCGGCGTTTATCAGACTTTAAGATAGCGGAAATGTCAGTGAGCATTCCCATTTCAGTTCCAGAGCGATTCGTACAATGAGTCTTTGATATTTAGTCGTTTTCAGCCAATTTTCTGGATTTTTGAAAATTTCACTTTTTTGTGAAAATATTCACTAAATGAGGGAATAATATGTGTGAGGGTACCCCAGGAGAGTTCTAAATGTGTGTGGGAAGAATAAATATCCCACGGGGGTAAAATTGAAAAAAGTCGAAAAAATTTTTTTTTTGGACTTAGTCATTTTTCTGGCGTTTATCAGACTTTCAGATAGGGCAAATATCAGTGAGCATTCCGATTTCAGTTCCAGAGCGATTCGCCCAATGAGTCCTTGTTATTTAGTTGTTTTCAGCCAATTTTCTGGATTTTTGAAAATTTCACTTTTTTGTGAAAATATCCACTAAATGAGGGAATAATATGTGTGAGGGTACCCCAGGAGAGTTCTAAATGTGTGTGGGAAGAATATATATCCCACGGGGGTAAAATTAAAAAAAGTTGAAAAAAATTTTTTTTTGGACTTAGTCATTTTTCTGGCGTTTATCAGACTTTCAGATAGGGCAAATATCACTGAGCATTCCGATTTCAGTTCCAGAGCGATTCGCCCAATGAGTCCTTGATATTTAGTCGTTTTCAGCCAATTTTCTGGATTCTTGAAAATTTCACTTTTTTGTGAAAATATCCACTAAATGAGGGAATAATATGTGTGAGGGTACCCCAGGAGAGTTCCAAATGTGTGTGGGTAGAATATATATCCCACGGGGGTAAAATTGAAAAAAGTTGAAAAATTTTTTTTTTTGGACTTAGTCATTTTTCCGGCCTTTATCAGACTTTCAGATAGGGGAAATGTCAGTGAGCGTTCCGATTTCAGTTCCAGAGCGATTCGCCCAATGAGTCTTTGATATTTAGTCGTTTTCAGCCAATTTTCTGGATTTTTGAAAATTTCACTTTTTTGTGAAAATATTCACTAAATGAGGGAATAATATGTGTGAGGGTACCCCAGGAGAGTTCTAAATGTGTGTGGGAAGAATATATATCCCACGGGGGTAAAATTGAAAAAAGTTGAAAAATATTTTTTTTTGAACTTAGTCATTTTTCCGGCGTTTATCAGACTTTAAGATAGCGGAAATGTCAGTGAGCATTCCCATTTCAGTTCCAGAGCGATTCGTACAATGAGTCTTTGATATTTAGTCGTTTTCAGCCAATTTTCTGGATTTTTGAAAATTTCACTTTTTTGTGAAAATATTCACTAAATGAGGGAATAATATGTGTGAGGGTACCCCAGGAGAGTTCTAAATGTGTGTGGGAAGAATAAATATCCCACGGGGGTAAAATTGAAAAAAGTCGAAAAAATTTTTTTTTTGGACTTAGTCATTTTTCTGGCGTTTATCAGACTTTCAGATAGGGCAAATATCAGTGAGCATTCCGATTTCAGTTCCAGAGCGATTCGCCCAATGAGTCCTTGTTATTTAGTTGTTTTCAGCCAATTTTCTGGATTTTTGAAAATTTCACTTTTTTGTGAAAATATATACTAAATGAGGGAATAATATGTGTGAGGGTACCCCAGGAGAGTTCTAAATGTGTGTGGGAAGAATATATATCCCACGGGGGTAAAATTAAAAAAAGTTGAAAAAAATTTTTTTTTGGACTTAGTCATTTTTCCGGCGTTTATCAGACTTTCAGATAGGGGAAATGTCAGTGAGCGTTCCGATTTCAGTTCCAGAGCGATTCGCCCAATGAGTCTTTGATATTTAGTCGTTTTCAGCCAATTTTCTGGATTTTTGAAAATTTCACTTTTTTGTGAAAATATTCACTAAATGAGGGAATAATATGTGTGAGGGTACCCCAGGAGAGTTCTAAATGTGTGTGGGAAGAATATATATCCCACGGGGGTAAAATTGAAAAAAGTTGAAAAATATTTTTTTTTGAACTTAGTCATTTTTCCGGCGTTTATCAGACTTTAAGATAGCGGAAATGTCAGTGAGCATTCCCATTTCAGTTCCAGAGCGATTCGCCCATTGAGTCTTTGATATTTAGTCGTTTTCAGCCAATTTTCTGGATTTTTGAAAATTTCACTTTTTTGTGAAAATATTCACTAAATGAGGGAATAATATGTGTGAGGGTACCCCAGGAGAGTTCCAAATGTGTGTGGGTAGAATATATATCCTACGGGGGTAAAATTGAAAAAAGTTGAAAAAAATTTTTTTTGGGACTTAGTCATTTTTCCGGCGTTTATCAGACTTTCAGATAGGGGAAATGTCAGTGAGCGTTCCGATTTTAGTTCCAGAGCGATTCGCCCAATGAGTCCTTGTTATTTAGTTGTTTTCAGCCAATTTTCTGGATTTTTGAAAATTTCACTTTTTTGTGAAAATATCCACTAAATGAGGGAATAATATGTGTTAGGGTACCCCAGGAGAGTTCCAAATGTGTGTGGGTAGAATATATATGCCACGGGGGTAAAATTGAAAAAAGTTGAAAAAATTTTTTTTTTGGACTTAGTCATTTTTCCGGCGTTTATCAGACTTTCAGATAGGGGAAATGTCAGTGAGCGTTCCGATTTTAGTTCCAGAGCGATTCGCCCAATGAGTCCTTGATATTTAGTTGTTTTCAGCCAATTTTCTGGACTCTTGAAAATTTCACTTTTTTGTGAAAATATTCACTAAATGAGGGAATAATATGTGTGAGGGTACCCCAGGAGAGTTCTAAATGTGTGTGGGAAGAATATATATCCCACGGGGGTAAAATTAAAAAAAGTTGAAAAAATTTTTTTTGGGACTTAGTCATTTTTACGGCGTTTATCAGACTTTCAGATAGGGCAAATATCACTGAGCATTTCGATTTCAGTTCCAGAGCGATTCGCCCAATGAGTCCTTGATATTTAGTCGTTTTCAGCCAATTTTCTGGATTCTTGAAAATTTCACTTTTTTGTGAAAATATCCACTAAATAAGGGAAGAATATGTGTGAGGATACCCCAGGAGAGTTCCAAATGTGTGTGGGTAGAATATATATCCCACGGGGGTAAAATTGAAAAAAGTTGAAAAAAATTTTTTTTTGGACTTAGTCATTTTTCCGGCGTTTATCAGACTTTCAGATAGGGGAAATGTCAGTGAGCGTTCCGATTTCAGTTCCAGAGCGATTCGCCCAATGAGTCTTTGATATTTAGTCGTTTTCAGCCAATTTTCAGGATTTTTGAAAATTTCACTTTTTTGTGAAATATTCACTAAATGAGGGAATAATATGTGTGAGGGTACCCCATTAGAGTTCTAAATGTGTGTGGGAAGAATATATATCCCACGGGGGTAAAATTGAAAAAAGTTGAAAACAATTTTTTTTTGGACTTAGTCATTTTTCCGGCTTTTATCAGACTTTCAGATAGGGGAAATGTCAGTGAGCGTTCCGATTTCAGTTCCAGAGCGATTCGCCCAATGAGTCCTTGATATTTAGTCGTTTTCAGCCAATTTTCTTGATTTTTGAAAATTTCACTTTTTTGTGAAAATATCCACTAAATGAGGGAATAATATGTGTGAGGGTACCCCAGGAGAGTTCTAAATGTGTGTGGGAAGAATATATATCCCACGGGGGTAAAATTAAAAAAAGTTGAAAAAATTTTTTTTGGGACTTAGTCATTTTTACGGCGTTTATCAGACTTTCAGATAGGGCAAATATCACTGAGCATTCCGATGTCAGTTCCAGAGCGATTCGCCCAATGAGTCCTTGATATTTAGTCGTTTTCAGCCAATTTTCTGGATTTTTGAAAATTTCACTTTTTTGTGAAAATATCCACTAAATGAGGGAATAATATGTGTGAGGGTACCCCAGGAGAGTTCTAAATGTGTGTGGGAAGAATATATATCCCACGGGGGTAAAATTGAAAAAGGTTGAAAAAAATTTTTTTTTGGACTTAGTCATTTTTCCGGCGTTTATCAGACTCTCAGATAGGGGAAATGTCAGTGAGCGTTCCGATTTCAGTTCCAGAGCGATTCGCCCAATGAGTCCTTGATATTTAGTCGTTTTCAGCCAATTTTCTGGATTCTTGAAAATTTCACTTCTTTGTGAAAATATCCACTAAATGAGGGAATAATATGTGTGAGGGTACCCCAGGAGAGTTCCAAATGTGTGTGGGTAGAATATATATCCCACGGGGGTAAAAATAAAAAAAAGTTGAAAAAAATTTTTTTTTGGACTTAGTCATTTTTCCGGCGTTTATCAGACTTTCAGATAGGGCAAATATCAGTGAGCATTCCGATTTCAGTTCCAGAGCGATTCGCCCAATGAGTCCTTGTTATATAGTTGTTTTCAGCCAATTTTCTGGATTTTTGAAAATTTCACTTTTTTGTGAAAATATCCACTAAATGAGGGAATAATATGTGTGAGGGTACCCCAGGAGAGTTCCAAATGTGTGTGGGTAGAATATATATCCCACGGGGGTAAAATTGAAAAAAGTTGAAAAAAATTTTTTTTGGGACTTAGTCATTTTTCCGGCGTTTATCAGACTTTCAGATAGGGGAAATGTCAGTGAGCGTTCCGATTTTAGTTCCAGAGCGATTCGCCCAATGAGTCCTTGTTATTTAGTTGTTTTCAGCCAATTTTCTGGATTTTTGAAAATTTCACTTTTTTGTGAAAATATCCACTAAATGAGGGAATAACATGTGTGAGGGTACCCCAGGAGAGTTCCAAATGTGTGTGGGTAGAATATATATGCCACGGGGGTAAAATTGAAAAAAGTTGAAAAAATTTTTTTTTTGGACTTAGTCATTTTTCCGACGTTTATCAGACTTTCAGATAGGGGAAATGTCAGTGAGCATTCCGTTTTCAGTTCCAGAGCGATTCGCCCAATGAGTCCTTGATATTTAGTCGTTTTCAGCCAATTTTCTGGATTTTTGAAAATTTCACTTTTTTGTGAAAATATCCACTAAATGAGGGAATAATATGTGTGAGGGTACCCCAGGAGAGTTCCAAATGTGTGTGGGTAGAATATATATCCCACAGGGGTAAAATTGAAAAAAGTTGAAAAAATTTTTTTTTGGACTTAGTCATTTTTCCGGCGTTTATCAGACTTTCAGATAGGGGAAATGTCAGTGAGCATTACGATTTTAGTTCCAGAGCGATTCGCCCAATGAGTCTTTGATATTTAGTCGTTTTCAGCCAATTTTCTGGATTTTTGAAAATTTCACTTTTTTGTGAAAATATTCACTAAATGAGGGAATAATATGTGTGAGGGTACCCCAGGAGAGTTCTAAATGTGTGTGGGAAGAATATATATCCCACGGGGGTAAAATTGAAAAAAGTCGAAAACATTTTTTTTTTGGACTTAGTCATTTTTCTGGCGTTTATCAGACTTTCAGATAGGGGAAATGTCAGTGAGCATTCCGATTTCAGTTCCAGAGCGATTCGCCCAATGAGTCCTTGATATTTAGTCGTTTTCAGCCAATTTTCTGAATTCTTGAAAATTTCACTTCTTTGTGAAAATATCCACTAAATGAGGGAATAATATGTGTGAGGGTACCCCAGGAGAGTTCCAAATGTGTGTGGGTAGAATATATATCCCACGGGGGTAAAATTGAAAAAAGTTGAAAAAAATTTTTTTTTGGACTTAGTCATTTTTCCGGCTTTTATCAGACTTTCAGATAGGGGAAATGTCAGTGAGCGTTCCGATTTCAGTTCCAGAGCGATTCGCCCAATGAGTCCTTGATATTTAGTCGTTTTCAGCCAATTTTCTGGATTTTTGAAAATTTCACTTTTTTGTGAAAATATCCACTAAATGAGGGAATAATATGTGTGAGGGTACCCCAGGAGAGTTCTAAATGTGTGTGGGAAGAATATATATCCCACGGGGGTAAAATTGAAAAAAGTTGAAAAAAATTTTTTTTTGGACTTAGTCATTTTTCTGGCGTTTATCAGACTTTCAGATAGGGCAAATATCAGTGAGCATTCCGATTTCAGTTCCAGAGCGATTCGCCCAATGAGTCCTTGATATTTAGTCGTTTTCAGCCAAATTTCTGGATTCTTGAAAATTTCACTTCTTTGTGAAAATATCCACTAAATGAGGGAATAATATGTGTGAGGGTACCCCAGGAGAGTTCCAAATGTGTGTGGGTAGAATATATATCCCACGGGGGTAAAATTGAAAAAAGTTGAAAAAAATTTTTTTTGGACTTAGTCATTTTTCCGGCGTTTATCAGACTTTCAGAAAGGGCAAATATCACTGAGCATTCCGATTTCAGTTCCAGAGCGATTCGCCCAATGAGTCCTTGATATTTAGTCGTTTTCAGCCAATTTTCTGGATTCTTGAAAATTTCACTTTTTTGTGAAAATATCCACTAAATGAGGGAATAATATGTGTGAGGGTACCCCAGGAGAGTTCCAAATGTGTGTGGGTAGAATATATATCCCACGGGGGTAAAATTGAAAAAAGTTGAAAAATTTTTTTTTTTGGACTTAGTCATTTTTCCGGCGTTTATCAGACTTTCAGATAGGGGAAATGTCAGTGAGCGTTCCGATTTCAGTTCCAGAGCGATTCGCCCAATGAGTCTTTGATATTTAGTCGTTTTCAGCCAATTTTCTGGATTTTTGAAAATTTCACTTTTTTGTGAAAATATTCACTAAATGAGGGAATAATATGTGTGAGGGTACCCCAGGAGAGTTCTAAATGTGTGTGGGAAGAATATATATCCCACGGGGGTAAAATTGAAAAAAGTTGAAAAATATTTTTTTTTGAACTTAGTCATTTTTCCGGCGTTTATCAGACTTTCAGATAGGGGAAATGTCAGTGAGCGTTCCGATTTTAGTTCCAGAGCGATTCGCCCAATGAGTCCTTGTTATTTAGTTGTTTTCAGCCAATTTTCTGGATTTTTGAAAATTTCACTTTTTTGTGAAAATATCCACTAAATGAGGGAATAATATGTGTTAGGGTACCCCAGGAGAGTTCCAAATGTGTGTGGGTAGAATATATATGCCACGGGGGTAAAATTGAAAAAAGTTGAAAAAATTTTTTTTTTGGACTTAGTCATTTTTCCGGCGTTTATCAGACTTTCAGATAGGGGAAATGTCAGTGAGCGTTCCGATTTTAGTTCCAGAGCGATTCGCCCAATGAGTCCTTGATATTTAGTTGTTTTCAGCCAATTTTCTGGACTCTTGAAAATTTCACTTTTTTGTGAAAATATCCACTAAATGAGGGAATAATATGTATGAGGGTACACCAGGAGAGTTCCAAATGTGTGTGGGTAGAATATATATCCTACGGGGGTAAAATTGAAAAAAGTTTAAAAAAATTTTTTTTTGGACTTAGTCATTTTTCCGGCTTTTATCAGACTTTCAGATAGGGGAAATGTCAGTGAGCGTTCCGATTTCAGTTCCAGAGCGATTCGCCCAATGAGTCCTTGATATTTAGTCGTTTTCAGCCAATTTTCTGGATTTTTGAAAATTTCACTTTTTTGTGAAAATATCCACTAAATGAGGGAATAATATGTGTGAGGGTACCCCAGGAGAGTTCTAAATGTGTGTGGGAAGAATATATATCCCACGGGGGTAAAATTAAAAAAAGTTGAAAAAATTTTTTTTGGGACTTAGTCATTTTTACGGCGTTTATCAGACTTTCAGATAGGGCAAATATCACTGAGCATTTCGATTTCAGTTCCAGAGCGATTCGCCCAATGAGTCCTTGATATTTAGTCGTTTTCAGCCAATTTTCTGGATTCTTGAAAATTTCACTTTTTTGTGAAAATATCCACTAAATGAGGGAATAATATGTGTGAGGGTACCCCAGGAGAGTTCCAAATGTGTGTGGGTAGAATATATATCCCACGGGGGTAAAATTGAAAAAAGTTGAAAAAAATTTTTTTTTGGACTTAGTCATTTTTCCGGCGTTTATCAGACTTTCAGATAGGGGAAATGTCAGTGAGCGTTCCGATTTCAGTTCCAGAGCGATTCGCCCAATGAGTCTTTGATATTTAGTCGTTTTCAGCCAATTTTCTGGATTTTTGAAAATTTCACTTTTTTGTGAAAATATTCACTAAATGAGGGAATAATATGTGTGAGGGTACCCCAGGAGAGTTCTAAATGTGTGTGGGAAGAATATATATCCCACGGGGGTAAAATTGAAAAAAGTTGAAAAATATTTTTTTTTGAACTTAGTCATTTTTCCGGCGTTTATCAGACTTTAAGATAGCGGAAATGTCAGTGAGCATTCCCATTTCAGTTCCAGAGCGATTCGTACAATGAGTCTTTGATATTTAGTCGTTTTCAGCCAATTTTCTGGATTTTTGAAAATTTCACTTTTTTGTGAAAATATTCACTAAATGAGGGAATAATATGTGTGAGGGTACCCCAGGAGAGTTCTAAATGTGTGTGGGAAGAATAAATATCCCACGGGGGTAAAATTGAAAAAAGTCGAAAAAATTTTTTTTTTGGACTTAGTCATTTTTCTGGCGTTTATCAGACTTTCAGATAGGGCAAATATCAGTGAGCATTCCGATTTCAGTTCCAGAGCGATTCGCCCAATGAGTCCTTGTTATTTAGTTGTTTTCAGCCAATTTTCTGGATTTTTGAAAATTTCACTTTTTTGTGAAAATATCCACTAAATGAGGGAATAATATGTGTGAGGGTACCCCAGGAGAGTTCTAAATGTGTGTGGGAAGAATATATATCCCACGGGGGTAAAATTAAAAAAAGTTGAAAAAAATTTTTTTTTGGACTTAGTCATTTTTCCGTCGTTTATCAGACTTTCAGATAGGGGAAATGTCAGTGAGCGTTCCGATTTCAGTTCCAGAGCGATTCGCCCAATGAGTCTTTGATATTTAGTCGTTTTCAGCCAATTTTCTGGATTTTTGAAAATTTCACTTTTTTGTGAAAATATTCACTAAATGAGGGAATAATATGTGTGAGGGTACCCCAGGAGAGTTCTAAATGTGTGTGGGAAGAATATATATCCCACGGGGGTAAAATTGAAAAAAGTTGAAAAATATTTTTTTTTGAACTTAGTCATTTTTCCGGCGTTTATCAGACTTTAAGATAGCGGAAATGTCAGTGAGCATTCCCATTTCAGTTCCAGAGCGATTCGCCCATTGAGTCTTTGATATTTAGTCGTTTTCAGCCAATTTTCTGGATTTTTGAAAATTTCACTTTTTTGTGAAAATATTCACTAAATGAGGGAATAATATGTGTGAGGGTACCCCAGGAGAGTTCCAAATGTGTGTGGGTAGAATATATATCCCACGGGGGCAAAATTGAAAAAAGTTGAAAAAAATTTTTTTTGGGACTTAGTCATTTTTCCGGCGTTTATCAGACTTTCAGATAGGGGAAATGTCAGTGAGCGTTCCGATTTTAGTTCCAGAGCGATTCGCCCAATGAGTCCTTGTTATTTAGTTGTTTTCAGCCAATTTTCTGGATTTTTGAAAATTTCACTTTTTTGTGAAAATATCCACTAAATGAGGGAATAATATGTGTTAGGGTACCCCAGGAGAGTTCCAAATGTGTGTGGGTAGAATATATATGCCACGGGGGTAAAATTGAAAAAAGTTGAAAAAATTTTTTTTTTGGACTTAGTCATTTTTCCGGCGTTTATCAGACTTTCAGATAGGGGAAATGTCAGTGAGCGTTCCGATTTTAGTTCCAGAGCGATTCGCCCAATGAGTCCTTGATATTTAGTTGTTTTCAGCCAATTTTCTGAACTCTTGAAAATTTCACTTTTTTGTGAAAATATCCACTAAATGAGGGAATAATATGTATGAGGGTACACCAGGAGAGTTCCAAATGTGTGTGGGTAGAATATATATCCTACGGGGGTAAAATTGAAAAAAGTTTAAAAAAATTTTTTTTTGGACTTAGTCATTTTTCCGGCTTTTATCAGACTTTCAGATAGGGGAAATGTCAGTGAGCGTTCCGATTTCAGTTCCAGAGCGATTCGCCCAATGAGTCTTTGATATTTAGTCGTTTTCAGCCAATTTTCTGGATTTTTGAAAATTTCACTTTTTTGTGAAAATATTCACTAAATGAGGGAATAATATGTGTGAGGGTACCCCAGGAGAGTTCTAAATGTGTGTGGGAAGAATATATATCCCACGGGGGTAAAATTGAAAAAAGTTGAAAAATATTTTTTTTTGAACTTAGTCATTTTTCCGGCGTTTATCAGACTTTAAGATAGCGGAAATGTCAGTGAGCATTCCCATTTCAGTTCCAGAGCGATTCGTACAATGAGTCTTTGATATTTAGTCGTTTTCAGCCAATTTTCTGGATTTTTGAAAATTTCACTTTTTTGTGAAAATATTCACTAAATGAGGGAATAATATGTGTGAGGGTACCCCAGGAGAGTTCTAAATGTGTGTGGGAAGAATAAATATCCCACGGGGGTAAAATTGAAAAAAGTCGAAAAAATTTTTTTTTTGGACTTAGTCATTTTTCTGGCGTTTATCAGACTTTCAGATAGGGCAAATATCAGTGAGCATTCCGATTTCAGTTCCAGAGCGATTCGCCCAATGAGTCCTTGTTATTTAGTTGTTTTCAGCCAATTTTCTGGATTTTTGAAAATTTCACTTTTTTTGAAAATATCCACTAAATGAGGGAATAATATGTGTGAGGGTACCCCAGGAGAGTTCTAAATGTGTGTGGGAAGAATATATATCCCACGGGGGTAAAATTAAAAAAAGTTGAAAAAAATTTTTTTTTGGACTTAGTCATTTTTCCGTCGTTTATCAGACTTTCAGATAGGGGAAATGTCAGTGAGCGTTCCGATTTCAGTTCCAGAGCGATTCGCCCAATGAGTCTTTGATATTTAGTCGTTTTCAGCCAATTTTCTGGATTTTTGAAAATTTCACTTTTTTGTGAAAATATTCACTAAATGAGGGAATAATATGTGTGAGGGTACCCCAGGAGAGTTCTAAATGTGTGTGGGAAGAATATATATCCCACGGGGGTAAAATTGAAAAAAGTTGAAAAATATTTTTTTTTGAACTTAGTCATTTTTCCGGCGTTTATCAGACTTTAAGATAGCGGAAATGTCAGTGAGCATTCCCATTTCAGTTCCAGAGCGATTCGCCCATTGAGTCTTTGATATTTAGTCGTTTTCAGCCAATTTTCTGGATTTTTGAAAATTTCACTTTTTTGTGAAAATATTCACTAAATGAGGGAATAATATGTGTGAGGGTACCCCAGGAGAGTTCCAAATGTGTGTGGGTAGAATATATATCCCACGGGGGCAAAATTGAAAAAAGTTGAAAAAAATTTTTTTTGGGACTTAGTCATTTTTCCGGCGTTTATCAGACTTTCAGATAGGGGAAATGTCAGTGAGCGTTCCGATTTTAGTTCCAGAGCGATTCGCCCAATGAGTCCTTGTTATTTAGTTGTTTTCAGCCAATTTTCTGGATTTTTGAAAATTTCACTTTTTTGTGAAAATATCCACTAAATGAGGGAATAATATGTGTTAGGGTACCCCAGGAGAGTTCCAAATGTGTGTGGGTAGAATATATATGCCACGGGGGTAAAATTGAAAAAAGTTGAAAAAATTTTTTTTTTGGACTTAGTCATTTTTCCGGCGTTTATCAGACTTTCAGATAGGGGAAATGTCAGTGAGCGTTCCGATTTTAGTTCCAGAGCGATTCGCCCAATGAGTCCTTGATATTTAGTTGTTTTCAGCCAATTTTCTGGACTCTTGAAAATTTCACTTTTTTGTGAAAATATCCACTAAATGAGGGAATAATATGTATGAGGGTACACCAGGAGAGTTCCAAATGTGTGTGGGTAGAATATATATCCTACGGGGGTAAAATTGAAAAAAGTTTAAAAAAATTTTTTTTTGGACTTAGTCATTTTTCCGGCTTTTATCAGACTTTCAGATAGGGGAAATGTCAGTGAGCGTTCCGATTTCAGTTCCAGAGCGATTCGCCCAATGAGTCCTTGATATTTAGTCGTTTTCAGCCAATTTTCTGGATTTTTGAAAATTTCACTTTTTTGTGAAAATATCCACTAAATGAGGGAATAATATGTGTGAGGGTACCCCAGGAGAGTTCTAAATGTGTGTGGGAAGAATATATATCCCACGGGGGTAAAATTAAAAAAAGTTGAAAAAATTTTTTTTGGGACTTAGTCATTTTTACGGCGTTTATCAGACTTTCAGATAGGGCAAATATCACTGAGCATTTCGATTTCAGTTCCAGAGCGATTCGCCCAATGAGTCCTTGATATTTAGTCGTTTTCAGCCAATTTTCTGGATTCTTGAAAATTTCACTTTTTTGTGAAAATATCCACTAAATGAGGGAATAATATGTGTGAGGGTACCCCAGGAGAGTTCCAAATGTGTGTGGGTAGAATATATATCCCACGGGGGTAAAATTGAAAAAAGTTGAAAAAAATTTTTTTTTGGACTTAGTCATTTTTCCGGCGTTTATCAGACTTTCAGATAGGGGAAATGTCAGTGAGCATTCCGATTTCAGTTCCAGAGCGATTCGCCCAATGAGTCTTTGATATTTAGTCGTTTTCAGCCAATTTTCTGGATTTTTGAAAATTTCACTTTTTTGTGAAAATATTCACTAAATGAGGGAATAATATGTGTGAGGGTACCCCATTAGAGTTCTAAATGTGTGTGGGAAGAATATATATCCCACGGGGGTAAAATTGAAAAAAGTTGAAAACAATTTTTTTTTGGACTTAGTCATTTTTCCGGCTTTTATCAGACTTTCAGATAGGGGAAATGTCAGTGAGCGTTCCGATTTCAGTTCCAGAGCGATTCGCCCAATGAGTCCTTGATATTTAGTCGTTTTCAGCCAATTTTCTGGATTTTTGAAAATTTCACTTTTTTGTGAAAATATCCACTAAATGAGGGAATAATATGTGTGAGGGTACCCCAGGAGAGTTCTAAATGTGTGTGGGAAGAATATATATCCCACGGGGGTAAAATTAAAAAAAGTTGAAAAAATTTTTTTTGGGACTTAGTCATTTTTACGGCGCTTATCAGACTTTCAGATAGGGCAAATATCACTGAGCATTCCGATTTCAGTTCCAGAGCGATTCGCCCAATGAGTCCTTGATATTTAGTCGTTTTCAGCCAATTTTCTGGATTCTTGAAAATTTCACTTTTTTGTGAAAATATCCACTAAATGAGGGAATAATATGTGTGAGGGTACCCCATTAGAGTTCTAAATGTGTGTGGGAAGAATATATATCCCACGGGGGTAAAATTGAAAAAAGTTGAAAAATATTTTTTTTTGAACTTAGTCATTTTTCCGGCGTTTATCAGACTTTAAGATAGCGGAAATGTCAGTGAGCATTCCCATTTCAGTTCCAGAGCGATTCGCCCAATGAGTCTTTGATATTTAGTCGTTTTCAGCCAATTTTCTGGATTTTTGAAAATTTCACTTTTTTGTGAAAATATTCACTAAATGAGGGAATAATATGTGTGAGGGTACCCCAGGAGAGTTCTAAATGTGTGTGGGAAGAATATATATCCCACGGAGGTAAAATTGAAAAAAGTCGAAAAAATTTTTTTTTTGGACTTCGTCATTTTTCTGGCGTTTATCAGACTTTCAGATAGGGCAAATATCAGTGAGCATTCCGATTTCAGTTCCAGAGCGATTCGCCCAATGAGTCCTTGTTATTTAGTTGTTTTCAACCAATTTTCTGGATTTTTGAAAATTTCACTTTTTTGTGAAAATATTCACTAAATGAGGGAATAATATGTGTGAGGGTACCCCAGGAGAGTTCTAAATGTGTGTGGGTAGAATATATATCCCACGGGGGTAAAATTGAAAAAAGTTGAAAACATTTTTTTTTTGGACTTAGTCATTTTTCCGGCGTTTATCAGACTTTCAGATAGGGCAAATGTCAGTGAGCGTTCCGATTTCAGTTCCAGAGCGATTCGCCTAATGAGTCCTTGATAATTAGTCGTTTTCAGCCAATTTTCTGGATTTTTGAAAATTTCACTTCTTTGTGAAAATATCCACTAAATGAGGGAATAATATGTGTGAGGGTACCCCAGGAGAGTTCCAAATGTGTGTGGGCAGAATATATATCCCACGGGGGTAAAATTGAAAAAAGTTGAAAAAAAATTTTTTTTGGACTTAGTCATTTTTCCGGCGTTTATCAGACTTTCAGATAGGGGAAATGTCAGTGAGCGTTCCGATTTTAGCTCCAGAGCCATTCGCCCAATGAGTCCTTGTTATTTAGTTGTTTTCAGCCAATTTTCTGGATTTTTGAAAATTTCACTTTTTTGTGAAAATATCCACTAAATGAGGGAATAATATGTGTGAGGGTACCCCAGGAGAGTTCCAAATGTGTGTGGGTAGAATATATATCCCACGGGGGTAAAATTGAAAAAAATAAAAAAAAAATTTTTTTTGGACTTAGTCATTTTTCCGGCGTTTATCAGACTTTCAGATAGGGCAAATGTCAGTGAGCGTTCCGATTTCAGTTCCAGAACGATTCGCCTAATGTGTCCTTGATAATTAGTCGTTTTCAGCCAATTTTCTGGATTTTTGAAAATTTCACTTCTTTGTGAAAATATCCACTAAATGAGGGAATAATATGTGTGAGGGTACCCCAGGAGAGTTCCAAATGTGTGTGGGTAGAATATATATGCCACGGGGGTAAAATTGAAAAAAGTTGAAAAAAATTTTTTTTTGGACTTAGTCATTTTTCCGGCGTTTATCAGACTTTCAGATAGGGGAAATGTCAGTGAGCGTTCCGATTTAAGTTCCAGAGCGATTCGCCCAATGAGTCCTTGATATTTAGTCGTTTTCAGCCAATTTTCTGGATTTTTGAAAATTTCACTTTTTTGTGAAAATATCCACTAAATGAGGGAATAATATGTGTGAGGGTACCCTAGGAGAGTTCTAAATGTGTGTGGGAAGAATATATATCCCACGGGGGTAAAATTAAAAAAAGTTGAAAAAATTTTTTTGTGGACTTAGTCATTTTTCCGGCGTTTATCAGACTTTCAGATAGGGCAAATATAACTGAGCATTCCGATTTCAGTTCCAGAGCGATTCGCCCAATGAGTCCTTGATATTTAGTCGTTTTCAGCCAATTTTCTGGATTCTTGAAAATTTCACTTTTCTGTGAAAATATCCACTAAATGAGGGAATAATATGTGTGAGGGTACCCCAGGAGAGTTCTAAATGTGTGTGGGAAGAATATATATCCCACGGGGGTAAAATTGAAAAAAGTCGAAAACATTTTTTTTTTGGACTTAGTCATTTTTCTGGCGTTTATCAGACTTTCAGATAGGGCAAATGTCAGTGAGCATTCCGATTTCAGTTCCAGAGCGATTCGCCCAATGAGTCCTTGATATTTAGTCGTTTTCAGCCAATTTTCTGGATTCTTGAAAATTTCACTTTTTTGTGAAAATATTCACTAAATGAGGGAATAATATGTATGAGGGTACCCCAGGAGAGTTCCAAATGTGTGTGGGTAGAATATATATCCCATGGGGGTAAAATTGAAAAAAGTTGAAAAAAAATTTTTTTTTGGACTTAGTCATGTTTCTGGCGTTTATCAGACTTTAATATAGGGTAAATGTCAGTGAGCATTCCCATTTCAGTTCCAGAGCGATTCGCCCAATGAGTCTTTGATATTAAGTCGTTTTCAGCCAATTTTCTAGATTTTTGAAAATTTCACTTTTTTGTGAAAATATCCACTAAATGAGGGAATAATATGTGTGAGGGTACCCCAGGAGAGTTCTAAATGTGTGTGGGTAGAATATATATCCCACGGGGGTAAAATTGAAAAAAGTTGAAAACATTTTTTTTTTGGACTTAGTCATTTTTCCGGCGTTTATCAGACTTTCAGATAGGGCAAATGTCAGTGAGCGTTCCGATTTCAGTTCCAGAGCGATTCGCCCAATGAGTCCTTGATAATTAGTCGTTTTCAGCCAATTTTCTGGATTTTTGAAAATTTCACTTCTTTGTGAAAATATCCACTAAATGAGGGAATAATATGTGTGAGGGTACCCCAGGAGAGTTCCAAATGTGTGTGGGTAGAATATATATGCCACGGGGGTAAAATTGAAAAAAGTTGAAAAAATTTTTTTTTTGGACTTAGTCATTTTTCCGGCGTTTATCAGACTTTCAGATAGGGGAAATGTCAGTGAGCGTTCTGATTTTAGTTCCAGAGCGATTCGCCCAATGAGTCCTTGTTATTTAGTTGTTTTCAGCCAATTTTCTGGATTCTTGAAAATTTCACTTTTTTGTGAAAATATCCACTAAATGAGGGAATAATATGTATGAGGGTACACCAGGAGTGTTCCAAATGTGTGTGGGTAGAATATATATCCTACGGGGGTAAAATTGAAAAAAGTTGAAAAAAATTTTTTTTTGGACTTAGTCATTTTTCCGGCTTTTATCAGACTTTCATATAGGGGAAATGTCAGTGAGCGTTCCGATTTCAGTACCAGAGCGATTCGCCCAATGAGTCCTTGATATTTAGTCGTTTTCAGCCAATTTTCTGGATTTTTGAAAATTTCACTTTTTTGTGAAAATATCCACTAAATGAGGGAATAATATGTGTGAGGGTACCCTAGGAGAGTTCTAAATGTGTGTGGGAAGAATATATATCCCACGGGGGTAAAATTAAAAAAAGTTGAAAAAATTTTTTTTTGGACTTAGTCATTTTTCCGGCGTTTATCAGACTTTCAGATAGGGCAAATATCACTGAGCATTCCGATTTCAGTTCCAGAGCGATTCGCCCAATGAGTCCTTGATATTTAGTCGTTTTCAGCCAATTTTCTGGATTTTTGAAAATTTCACTTTTTTGTGAAAATATCCACTAAATGAGGGAATAATATGTGTGAGGGTACCCTAGGAGAGTTCTAAATGTGTGTGGGAAGAATATATATCCCACGGGGGTAAAATTAAAAAAAGTTGAAAAAATTTTTTTTTGGACTTAGTCATTTTTCCGGCGTTTATCAGACTTTCAGATAGGGCAAATATCACTGAGCATTCCGATTTCAGTTCCAGAGCGATTCGCCCAATGAGTCCTTGATATTTAGTCGTTTTCAGCCAATTTTCTGGATTCTTGAAAATTTCACTTTTTTGTGAAAATATCCACTAAATGAGGGAATAATATGTGTGAGGGTACCCCAGGAGAGTTCCAAATGTGTGTGGGTAGAATATATATCCCACGGGGGTAAAATTGAAAAAAGTTGAAAAAAATTTTTTTTTGGACTTAGTCATTTTTCCGGCGTTTATCAGACTTTCAGATAGGGGAAATGTCAGTGAGCATTCCGATTTCAGTTCCAGAGCGATTCGCCCAATGAGTCTTTGATATTTAGTCGTTTTCAGCCAATTTTCTGGATTTTTGAAAATTTCACTTTTTTGTGAAAATATTCACTAAATGAGGGAATAATATGTGTGAGGGTACCCCATTAGAGTTCTAAATGTGTGTGGGAAGAATATATATCCCACGGGGGTAAAATTGAAAAAAGTTGAAAACAATTTTTTTTTGGACTTAGTCATTTTTCCGGCTTTTATCAGACTTTCAGATAGGGGAAATGTCAGTGAGCGTTCCGATTTCAGTTCCAGAGCGATTCGCCCAATGAGTCCTTGATATTTAGTCGTTTTCAGCCAATTTTCTGGATTTTTGAAAATTTCACTTTTTTGTGAAAATATCCACTAAATGAGGGAATAATATGTGTGAGGGTACCCCAGGAGAGTTCTAAATGTGTGTGGGAAGAATATATATCCCACGGGGGTAAAATTAAAAAAAGTTGAAAAAATTTTTTTTGGGACTTAGTCATTTTTACGGCGCTTATCAGACTTTCAGATAGGGCAAATATCACTGAGCATTCCGATTTCAGTTCCAGAGCGATTCGCCCAATGAGTCCTTGATATTTAGTCGTTTTCAGCCAATTTTCTGGATTCTTGAAAATTTCACTTTTTTGTGAAAATATCCACTAAATGAGGGAATAATATGTGTGAGGGTACCCCATTAGAGTTCTAAATGTGTGTGGGAAGAATATATATCCCACGGGGGTAAAATTGAAAAAAGTTGAAAAATATTTTTTTTTGAACTTAGTCATTTTTCCGGCGTTTATCAGACTTTAAGATAGCGGAAATGTCAGTGAGCATTCCCATTTCAGTTCCAGAGCGATTCGCCCAATGAGTCTTTGATATTTAGTCGTTTTCAGCCAATTTTCTGGATTTTTGAAAATTTCACTTTTTTGTGAAAATATTCACTAAATGAGGGAATAATATGTGTGAGGGTACCCCAGGAGAGTTCTAAATGTGTGTGGGAAGAATATATATCCCACGGAGGTAAAATTGAAAAAAGTCGAAAAAATTTTTTTTTTGGACTTCGTCATTTTTCTGGCGTTTATCAGACTTTCAGATAGGGCAAATATCAGTGAGCATTCCGATTTCAGTTCCAGAGCGATTCGCCCAATGAGTCCTTGTTATTTAGTTGTTTTCAACCAATTTTCTGGATTTTTGAAAATTTCACTTTTTTGTGAAAATATTCACTAAATGAGGGAATAATATGTGTGAGGGTACCCCAGGAGAGTTCTAAATGTGTGTGGGTAGAATATATATCCCACGGGGGTAAAATTGAAAAAAGTTGAAAACATTTTTTTTTTGGACTTAGTCATTTTTCCGGCGTTTATCAGACTTTCAGATAGGGCAAATGTCAGTGAGCGTTCCGATTTCAGTTCCAGAGCGATTCGCCTAATGAGTCCTTGATAATTAGTCGTTTTCAGCCAATTTTCTGGATTTTTGAAAATTTCACTTCTTTGTGAAAATATCCACTAAATGAGGGAATAATATGTGTGAGGGTACCCCAGGAGAGTTCCAAATGTGTGTGGGCAGAATATATATCCCACGGGGGTAAAATTGAAAAAAGTTGAAAAAAAATTTTTTTTGGACTTAGTCATTTTTCCGGCGTTTATCAGACTTTCAGATAGGGGAAATGTCAGTGAGCGTTCCGATTTTAGCTCCAGAGCCATTCGCCCAATGAGTCCTTGTTATTTAGTTGTTTTCAGCCAATTTTCTGGATTTTTGAAAATTTCACTTTTTTGTGAAAATATCCACTAAATGAGGGAATAATATGTGTGAGGGTACCCCAGGAGAGTTCCAAATGTGTGTGGGTAGAATATATATCCCACGGGGGTAAAATTGAAAAAAATAAAAAAAAAATTTTTTTTGGACTTAGTCATTTTTCCGGCGTTTATCAGACTTTCAGATAGGGCAAATGTCAGTGAGCGTTCCGATTTCAGTTCCAGAACGATTCGCCTAATGTGTCCTTGATAATTAGTCGTTTTCAGCCAATTTTCTGGATTTTTGAAAATTTCACTTCTTTGTGAAAATATCCACTAAATGAGGGAATAATATGTGTGAGGGTACCCTAGGAGAGTTCTAAATGTGTGTGGGAAGAATATATATCCCACGGGGGTAAAATTAAAAAAAGTTGAAAAAATTTTTTTGTGGACTTAGTCATTTTTCCGGCGTTTATCAGACTTTCAGATAGGGCAAATATAACTGAGCATTCCGATTTCAGTTCCAGAGCGATTCGCCCAATGAGTCCTTGATATTTAGTCGTTTTCAGCCAATTTTCTGGATTCTTGAAAATTTCACTTTTCTGTGAAAATATCCACTAAATGAGGGAATAATATGTGTGAGGGTACCCCAGGAGAGTTCTAAATGTGTGTGGGAAGAATATATATCCCACGGGGGTAAAATTGAAAAAAGTCGAAAACATTTTTTTTTTGGACTTAGTCATTTTTCTGGCGTTTATCAGACTTTCAGATAGGGCAAATGTCAGTGAGCATTCCGATTTCAGTTCCAGAGCGATTCGCCCAATGAGTCCTTGATATTTAGTCGTTTTCAGCCAATTTTCTGGATTCTTGAAAATTTCACTTTTTTGTGAAAATATTCACTAAATGAGGGAATAATATGTATGAGGGTACCCCAGGAGAGTTCCAAATGTGTGTGGGTAGAATATATATCCCATGGGGGTAAAATTGAAAAAAGTTGAAAAAAAATTTTTTTTTGGACTTAGTCATGTTTCTGGCGTTTATCAGACTTTAATATAGGGTAAATGTCAGTGAGCATTCCCATTTCAGTTCCAGAGCGATTCGCCCAATGAGTCTTTGATATTAAGTCGTTTTCAGCCAATTTTCTAGATTTTTGAAAATTTCACTTTTTTGTGAAAATATCCACTAAATGAGGGAATAATATGTGTGAGGGTACCCCAGGAGAGTTCTAAATGTGTGTGGGTAGAATATATATCCCACGGGGGTAAAATTGAAAAAAGTTGAAAACATTTTTTTTTTGGACTTAGTCATTTTTCCGGCGTTTATCAGACTTTCAGATAGGGCAAATGTCAGTGAGCGTTCCGATTTCAGTTCCAGAGCGATTCGCCCAATGAGTCCTTGATAATTAGTCGTTTTCAGCCAATTTTCTGGATTTTTGAAAATTTCACTTCTTTGTGAAAATATCCACTAAATGAGGGAATAATATGTGTGAGGGTACCCCAGGAGAGTTCCAAATGTGTGTGGGTAGAATATATATGCCACGGGGGTAAAATTGAAAAAAGTTGAAAAAATTTTTTTTTTGGACTTAGTCATTTTTCCGGCGTTTATCAGACTTTCAGATAGGGGAAATGTCAGTGAGCGTTCTGATTTTAGTTCCAGAGCGATTCGCCCAATGAGTCCTTGTTATTTAGTTGTTTTCAGCCAATTTTCTGGATTCTTGAAAATTTCACTTTTTTGTGAAAATATCCACTAAATGAGGGAATAATATGTATGAGGGTACACCAGGAGTGTTCCAAATGTGTGTGGGTAGAATATATATCCTACGGGGGTAAAATTGAAAAAAGTTGAAAAAAATTTTTTTTTGGACTTAGTCATTTTTCCGGCTTTTATCAGACTTTCATATAGGGGAAATGTCAGTGAGCGTTCCGATTTCAGTACCAGAGCGATTCGCCCAATGAGTCCTTGATATTTAGTCGTTTTCAGCCAATTTTCTGGATTTTTGAAAATTTCACTTTTTTGTGAAAATATCCACTAAATGAGGGAATAATATGTGTGAGGGTACCCTAGGAGAGTTCTAAATGTGTGTGGGAAGAATATATATCCCACGGGGGTAAAATTAAAAAAAGTTGAAAAAATTTTTTTTTGGACTTAGTCATTTTTCCGGCGTTTATCAGACTTTCAGATAGGGCAAATATCACTGAGCATTCCGATTTCAGTTCCAGAGCGATTCGCCCAATGAGTCCTTGATATTTAGTCGTTTTCAGCCAATTTTCTGGATTTTTGAAAATTTCACTTTTTTGTGAAAATATCCACTAAATGAGGGAATAATATGTGTGAGGGTACCCTAGGAGAGTTCTAAATGTGTGTGGGAAGAATATATATCCCACGGGGGTAAAATTAAAAAAAGTTGAAAAAATTTTTTTTTGGACTTAGTCATTTTTCCGGCGTTTATCAGACTTTCAGATAGGGCAAATATCACTGAGCATTCCGATTTCAGTTCCAGAGCGATTCGCCCAATGAGTCCTTGATATTTAGTCGTTTTCAGGAAATTTTCTGGATTCTTGAAAATTTCACTTTTCTGTGAAAATATCCACTAAATGAGGGAATAATATGTGTGAGGGTACCCCAGGAGAGTTCCAAATGTGTGTGGGTAGAATATATATCCCACGGGGGTAAAATTGAAAAAAGTTGAAAAAATTTTTTTTTTGGACTTAGTCATTTTTCCGGCGTTTATCAGACTTTCAGATAGGGGAAATGTCAGTGAGCGTTCCGATTTCAGTTCCAGAGCGATTCGCCCAATGAGTCTGATATTTAGTCGTTTTCAGCCAATTTTCTGGATTTTTGAAAATTTCACTTTTTTGTGAAAATATCCACTAAATGAGGGAATAATATGTGTGAGGGTACCCCAGGAGAGTTCTAAATGTGTGTGGGAAGAATATATATCCCACGGGGGTAAAATTGAAAAAAGTCGAAAACATTTTTTTTTTGGACTTAGTCATTTTTCTGGCGTTTATCAGACTTTCAGATAGGGCAAATATCAGTGAGCATTCCGATTTCAGTTCCAGAGCGATTCGCCCAATGAGTCCTTGATATTTAGTCGTTTTCAGCCAATTTTCTGGATTCTTGAAAATTTCACTTCTTTGTGAAAATATCCACTAAATGAGGGAATAATATGTGTGAGGGTACCCCAGGAGAGTTCCAAATGTGTGTGGGTAGAATATATATCCCACGGGGTAAAATTGAAAAAAGTTGAAAAAAATTTTTTTTTGGACTTAGTCATTTTTCCGGCGTTTATCAGACTTTCAGATAGGGGAAATGTCAGTGAGCGTTCCGATTTTAGTTCCAGAGCGATTCGCCCAATGAGTCCTTGTTATTTAGTTGTTTTCAGCCAATTTTCTGGATTTTTGAAAATTTCACTTTTTTGTGAAAATATCCACTAAATGAGGGAATAATATGTGTGAGGGTACCCCAGGAGAGTTCTAAATGTGTGTGGGTAGAATATATATCCCATGGGGGTAAAATTGAAAAAAGTTGAAAACATTTTTTTTTTGGACTTAGTCATTTTTCCAGCGTTTATCAGACTTTCAGATAGGGCAAATGTCAGTGAGCGTTCCGATTTCAGTTCCAGAGCGATTCGCCCAATGAATCCTTGATAATTAGTCGTTTTCAGCCAATTTCTGGATTTTTGAAAATTTCTCTTCTTTGTGAAAATATCCACTAAATGAGGGAATAATATGTGTGAGGGTACCCCAGGAGAGTTCCAAATGTGTGTGGGTAGAATATATATCCCACGGGGGTAAAATTGAAAAAAGTTGAAAAAATTTTTTTTTTGGACTTAGTCATTTTTCCGGCGTTTATCAGACTTTCAGATAGGGCAAATGTCAGTGAGCGTTCCGATTTCAGTTCCAGAGCGATTCGCCCAATGAGTCCTTGATAATTAGTCGTTTTCACCCAATTTTCTGGATTTTTGAAAATTTCACTTCTTTGTGAAAATATCCACTAAATGAGGGAATAATATGTGTGAGGGTACCCCAGGAGAGTTCCAAATGTGTGTGGGTAGAATATATATCCCACGGGGGTAAAATTGAAAAAAGTTGAAAAAAAATTTTTTTTGGACTTAGTCATTTTTCCGGCGTTTAGCAGACTTTCAGATAGGGGAAATGTCAGTGAGCGTTCCGATTTTAGTTCCAGAGCGATTCGCCCAATGAGTCCTTGTTATTTAGTTGTTTTCAGCCAATTTTCTGGATTTTTGAAAATTTCACTTTTTTGTGAAAATATCCACTAAATGAGGGAATAATATGTGTGAGGGTACCCCAGGAGAGTTCCAAATGTGTGTGGGTAGAATATATATCCCACGGGGGTAAAATTGAAAAAAATTAAAAAAAAATTTTTTTTGGACTTAGTCATTTTTCCGGCGTTTATCAGACTTTCAGATAGGGGAAATGTCAGTGAGCGTTCCGATTTTAGTTCCAGAGCGATTCGCCCAATGAGTCCTTGTTATTTAGTTGTTTTCAGCCAATTTTCTGGATTTTTGAAAATTTCACTTTTTTGTGAAAATATCCACTAAATGAGGGAATAATATGTGTGAAGGTACCCCAGGAGAGTTCCAAATGTGTGTGGGTAGAATATATATCCCACGGGGGTAAAATTGAAAAAAGTTAAAAAAAATATTTTTTTGGACTTAGTCATTTTTCCGGCGTTTATCAGACTTTCAGATAGGGGAAATGTCAGTGAGCGTTCCGATTTCAGTTCCAGAGCGATTCGCCCAATGAGTCCTTGTTATTTAGTTGTTTTCAGCCAATTTTCTGGATTTTTGAAAATTTCACTTTTTTGTGAAAATATCCACTAAATGAGGGAATAATATGTGTGAGGGTACCCTAGGAGAGTTCTAAATGTGTGTGGGAAGAATATATATCCCACGGGGGTAAAATTAAAAAAAGTTGAAAAAATTTTTTTTTGGACTTAGTCATTTTTCCGGCGTTTATCAGACTTTCAGATAGGGCAAATATCACTGAGCATTCCGATTTCAGTTCCAGAGCGATTCGCCCAATGAGTCCTTGATATTTAGTCGTTTTCAGCCAATTTTCTGGATTCTTGAAAATTTCACTTTTCTGTGAAAATATCCACTAAATGAGGGAATAATATGTGTGAGGGTACCCCAGGAGAGTTCCAAATGTGTGTGGGTAGAATATATATCCCACGGGGGTAAAATTGAAAAAAGTTGAAAAAATTTTTTTTTTGGACTTAGTCATTTTTCCGGCGTTTATCAGACTTTCAGATAGGGGAAATGTCAGTGAGCGTTCCGATTTCAGTTCCAGAGCGATTCGCCCAATGAGTCCTTGATAATTAGTCGTTTTCAGCCAATATTCTGGATTTTTGAAAATTTCACTTCTTTGTGAAAATATCCACTAAATGAGGGAATAATATGTGTGAGGGTACCCCAGGAGAGTTCCAAATGTGTGTGGGTAGAATATATATC
This sequence comes from Phyllobates terribilis, assembly GCF_046119375.1. Classification (NCBI taxonomy): domain Eukaryota; kingdom Metazoa; phylum Chordata; class Amphibia; order Anura; family Dendrobatidae; genus Phyllobates; species Phyllobates terribilis. The sequence goes on along the minus strand of NW_027362775.1, from coordinate 12,283,555 downwards.
CCACGGGGGTAAAATTGAAAAAAGTTGAAAAAAATTTTTTTTTGGACTTAGTCATTTTTCCGGCGTTTATCAGACTTTCAGATAGGGGAAATGTCAGTGAGCGTTCCGATTTTAGTTCCAGAGCGATTCGCCCAATGAGTCCTTGTTATTTAGTTGTTTTCAGCCAATTTTCTGGATTTTTGAAAATTTCACTTTTTTGTGAAAATATCCACTAAATGAGGGAATAATATGTGTGAAGGTACCCCAGGAGAGTTCCAAATGTGTGTGGGTAGAATATATATCCCACGGGGGTAAAATTGAAAAAAGTTAAAAAAAATATTTTTTTGGACTTAGTCATTTTTCCGGCGTTTATCAGACTTTCAGATAGGGGAAATGTCAGTGAGCGTTCCGATTTCAGTTCCAGAGCGATTCGCCCAATGAGTCCTTGTTATTTAGTTGTTTTCAGCCAATTTTCTGGATTTTTGAAAATTTCACTTTTTTGTGAAAATATCCACTAAATGAGGGAATAATATGTGTGAGGGTACCCTAGGAGAGTTCTAAATGTGTGTGGGAAGAATATATATCCCACGGGGGTAAAATTAAAAAAAGTTGAAAAAATTTTTTTTTGGACTTAGTCATTTTTCCGGCGTTTATCAGACTTTCAGATAGGGCAAATATCACTGAGCATTCCGATTTCAGTTCCAGAGCGATTCGCCCAATGAGTCCTTGATATTTAGTCGTTTTCAGCCAATTTTCTGGATTCTTGAAAATTTCACTTTTCTGTGAAAATATCCACTAAATGAGGGAATAATATGTGTGAGGGTACCCCAGGAGAGTTCCAAATGTGTGTGGGTAGAATATATATCCCACGGGGGTAAAATTGAAAAAAGTTGAAAAAATTTTTTTTTTGGACTTAGTCATTTTTCCGGCGTTTATCAGACTTTCAGATAGGGGAAATGTCAGTGAGCGTTCCGATTTCAGTTCCAGAGCGATTCGCCCAATGAGTCTTTGATATTTAGTCGTTTTCAGCCAATTTTCTGGATTTTTGAAAATTTCACTTTTTTGTGAAAATATCCACTAAATGAGGGAATAATATGTGTGAGGGTACCCCAGGAGAGTTCTAAATGTGTGTGGGAAGAATATATATCCCACGGGGGTAAAATTGAAAAAAGTCGAAAACATTTTTTTTTTGGACTTAGTCATTTTTCTGGCGTTTATCAGACTTTCAGATAGGGCAAATATCAGTGAGCATTCCGATTTCAGTTCCAGAGCGATTCGCCCAATGAGTCCTTGATATTTAGTCGTTTTCAGCCAATTTTCTGGATTCTTGAAAATTTCACTTCTTTGTGAAAATATCCACTAAATGAGGGAATAATATGTGTGAGGGTACCCCAGGAGAGTTCCAAATGTGTGTGGGTAGAATATATATCCCACGGGGGTAAAATTGAAAAAAGTTGAAAAAAATTTTTTTTTGGACTTAGTCATTTTTCCGGCGTTTATCAGACTTTCAGATAGGGGAAATGTCAGTGAGCGTTCCGATTTTAGTTCCAGAGCGATTCGCCCAATGAGTCCTTGTTATTTAGTTGTTTTCAGCCAATTTTCTGGATTTTTGAAAATTTCACTTTTTTGTGAAAATATCCACTAAATGAGGGAATAATATGTGTGAAGGTACCCCAGGAGAGTTCCAAATGTGTGTGGGTAGAATATATATCCCACGGGGGTAAAATTGAAAAAAGTTAAAAAAAATATTTTTTTGGACTTAGTCATTTTTCCGGCGTTTATCAGACTTTCAGATAGGGGAAATGTCAGTGAGCGTTCCGATTTCAGTTCCAGAGCGATTCGCCCAATGAGTCCTTGTTATTTAGTTGTTTTCAGCCAATTTTCTGGATTTTTGAAAATTTCACTTTTTTGTGAAAATATCCACTAAATGAGGGAATAATATGTGTGAGGGTACCCTAGGAGAGTTCTAAATGTGTGTGGGAAGAATATATATCCCACGGGGGTAAAATTAAAAAAAGTTGAAAAAATTTTTTTTTGGACTTAGTCATTTTTCCGGCGTTTATCAGACTTTCAGATAGGGCAAATATCACTGAGCATTCCGATTTCAGTTCCAGAGCGATTCGCCCAATGAGTCCTTGATATTTAGTCGTTTTCAGCCAATTTTCTGGATTCTTGAAAATTTCACTTTTCTGTGAAAATATCCACTAAATGAGGGAATAATATGTGTGAGGGTACCCCAGGAGAGTTCCAAATGTGTGTGGGTAGAATATATATCCCACGGGGGTAAAATTGAAAAAAGTTGAAAAAATTTTTTTTTTGGACTTAGTCATTTTTCCGGCGTTTATCAGACTTTCAGATAGGGGAAATGTCAGTGAGCGTTCCGATTTCAGTTCCAGAGCGATTCGCCCAATGAGTCTTTGATATTTAGTCGTTTTCAGCCAATTTTCTGGATTTTTGAAAATTTCACTTTTTTGTGAAAATATCCACTAAATGAGGGAATAATATGTGTGAGGGTACCCCAGGAGAGTTCTAAATGTGTGTGGGAAGAATATATATCCCACGGGGGTAAAATTGAAAAAAGTCGAAAACATTTTTTTTTTGGACTTAGTCATTTTTCTGGCGTTTATCAGACTTTCAGATAGGGCAAATATCAGTGAGCATTCCGATTTCAGTTCCAGAGCGATTCGCCCAATGAGTCCTTGATATTTAGTCGTTTTCAGCCAATTTTCTGGATTCTTGAAAATTTCACTTCTTTGTGAAAATATCCACTAAATGAGGGAATAATATGTGTGAGGGTACCCCAGGAGAGTTCCAAATGTGTGTGGGTAGAATATATATCCCACGGGGGTAAAATTGAAAAAAGTTGAAAAAAATTTTTTTTTGGACTTAGTCATTTTTCCGGCGTTTATCAGACTTTCAGATAGGGGAAATGTCAGTGAGCGTTCCGATTTTAGTTCCAGAGCGATTCGCCCAATGAGTCCTTGTTATTTAGTTGTTTTCAGCCAATTTTCTGGATTTTTGAAAATTTCACTTTTTTGTGAAAATATCCACTAAATGAGGGAATAATATGTGTGAGGGTACCCCAGGAGAGTTCTAAATGTGTGTGGGTAGAATATATATCCCATGGGGGTAAAATTGAAAAAAGTTGAAAACATTTTTTTTTTGGACTTAGTCATTTTTCCAGCGTTTATCAGACTTTCAGATAGGGCAAATGTCAGTGAGCGTTCCGATTTCAGTTCCAGAGCGATTCGCCCAATGAATCCTTGATAATTAGTCGTTTTCAGCCAATTTCTGGATTTTTGAAAATTTCTCTTCTTTGTGAAAATATCCACTAAATGAGGGAATAATATGTGTGAGGGTACCCCAGGAGAGTTCCAAATGTGTGTGGGTAGAATATATATCCCACGGGGGTAAAATTGAAAAAAGTTGAAAAAATTTTTTTTTTGGACTTAGTCATTTTTCCGGCGTTTATCAGACTTTCAGATAGGGCAAATGTCAGTGAGCGTTCCGATTTCAGTTCCAGAGCGATTCGCCCAATGAGTCCTTGATAATTAGTCGTTTTCACCCAATTTTCTGGATTTTTGAAAATTTCACTTCTTTGTGAAAATATCCACTAAATGAGGGAATAATATGTGTGAGGGTACCCCAGGAGAGTTCCAAATGTGTGTGGGTAGAATATATATCCCACGGGGGTAAAATTGAAAAAAATTAAAAAAAAATTTTTTTTGGACTTAGTCATTTTTCCGGCGTTTATCAGACTTTCAGATAGGGCAAATGTCAGTGAGCGTTCCGATTTCAGTTCCAGAGCGATTCGCCCAATGAGTCCTTGATAATTAGTCGTTTTCAGCCAATTTTCTGGATTTTTGAAAATTTCACTTCTTTGTGAAAATATCCACTAAATGAGGGAATAATATGTGTGAGGGTACCCCAGGAGAGTTCCAAATGTGTGTGGGTAGAATATATATCCCACGGGGGTAAAATTGAAAAAAGTTGAAAAAAATTTTTTTTTGGACTTAGTCATTTTTCCGGCGTTTATCAGACTTTCAGATAGGGGAAATGTCAGTGAGCGTTCCGATTTTAGTTCCAGAGCGATTCGCCCAATGAGTCCTTGTTATTTAGTTGTTTTCAGCCAATTTTCTGGATTTTTGAAAATTTCACTTTTTTGTGAAAATATCCACTAAATGAGGGAATAATATGTGTGAAGGTACCCCAGGAGAGTTCCAAATGTGTGTGGGTAGAATATATATCCCACGGGGGTAAAATTGAAAAAAGTTGAAAAATATTTTTTTTTGAACTTAGTCATTTTTCTGGCGTTTATCAGACTTTCAGATAGGGCAAATATCAGTGAGCATTCCGATTTCAGTTCCAGAGCGATTCGCCCAATGAGTCCTTGTTATTTAGTTGTTTTCAGCCAATTTTCTGGATTTTTGAAAATTTCACTTTTTTGTGAAAATATCCACTAAATGAGGGAATAATATGTGTGAGGGTACCCCAGGAGAGTTCTAAATGTGTGTGGGTAGAATATATATCCCACGGGGGTAAAATTGAAAAAAGTTGAAAACATTTTTTTTTTGGACTTAGTCATTTTTCCGGCGTTTATCAGACTTTCAGATAGGGCAAATGTCAGTGAGCGTTCCGATTTCAGTTCCAGAGCGATTCGCCCAATGAGTCCTTGATAATTAGTCGTTTTCAGCCAATTTTCTGGATTTTTGAAAATTTCACTTCTTTGTGAAAATATCCACTAAATGAGGGAATAATATGTGTGAGGGTACCCCAGGAGAGTTCCAAATGTGTGTGGGAAGAATATATATCCCACGGGGGTAAAATTGAAAAAAGTTAAAAAAAATATTTTTTTGGACTTAGTCATTTTTCCGGCGTTTATCAGACTTTCAGATAGGGGAAATGTCAGTGAGCGTTCCGATTTCAGTTCCAGAGCGATTCGCCCAATGAGTCCTTGTTATTTAGTTGTTTTCAGCCAATTTTCTGGATTTTTGAAAATTTCACTTTTTTGGGAAAATATCCACTAAATGAGGGAATAATATGTGTGAGGGTACCCCAGGAGAGTTCTAAATGTGTGTGGGTAGAATATATATCCCACGGGGGTAAAATTGAAAAAAGTTAAAAAAAAATTTTTTTTGGACTTAGTCATTTTTCCGGCGTTTATCAGACTTTCAGATAGGGGAAATGTCAGTGAGCATTCCGATTTCAGTTCCAGAGCGATTCGCCCAATGAGTCCTTGTTATTTAGTTGTTTTCAGCCAATTTTCTGGATTTTTGAAAATTTCACTTTTTTGTGAAAATATCCACTAAATGAGGGAATAATATGTGTGAGAGCACCCCAGGAGAGTTCCAAATGTGTGTGGGTAGAATATATATGCCACGGAGGTAAAATTGAAAAAAGTTGAAAACATTTTTTTTTTGGACTTAGTCATTTTTCCGGCGTTTATCAGACTTTCAGATAGGGGAAATGTCAGTGAGCGTTCCGATTTCAGTTCCAGAGCGATTCGCCCAATGAGTCCTTGATATTTAGTCGTTTTCAGCCAATTTTCTGGATTTTTGAAAATTTCACTTTTGTGTGAAAATATCCACTAAATGAGGGAATAATATGTGTGAGGGTACCCCAGGAGAGTTCCAAATGTGTGTGGGTAGAATATATATCCCACGGGGGTAAAATTGAAAAAAGTTGAAAAAAATTTTTTTTTGGACTTAGTCATTTTTCCGGCGTTTATCAGACTTTCAGATAGGGGAAATGTCAGTGAGCGTTCCGATTTTAGTTCCAGAGCGATTCGCCCAATCATTCCTTGTTATTTAGTTGTTTTCAGCCAATTTTCTGGATTTTTGAAAATTTCACTTTTTTGTGAAAATATCCACTAAATGAGGGAATAATATGTGTGAGGGTACCCCAGGAGAGTTCTAAATGTGTGTGGGAAGAATATATATCCCACGGGGGTAAAATTAAAAAAAGTTGAAAAAATTTTTTTTTGGACTTAGTCATTTTTCCGGCGTTTATCAGACTTTCAGATAGGGCAAATATCAGTGAGCATTCCGATTTCAGTTCCAGAGCGATTCGCCCAATGAGTCCTTGATATTTAGTCGTTTTCAGCCAATTTTATGGATTCTTGAAAATTTCACTTTTTTGTGAAAATATCCACTAAATGAGGGAATAATATGTGTGAGGGTACCCCAGGAGAGTTCCAAATGTGTGTGGGTAGAATATATATCCCACGGGGGTAAAATTGAAAAAAGTTGAAAAAAATTTTTTTTTGGACTGTCATTTTTCCGGCGTTTATCAGACTTTCAGATGGGGAAATGTCAGTGAGCATTCCGATTTTAGTTCCAGAGCGATTCGCCCAATGAGTCCTTGTTATTTAGTTGTTTTCAGCCAATTTTCTGGATTTTTGAAAATTTCACTTTTTTGTGAAAATATCCACTAAATGAGGGAATAATATGTGTGAGGGTACCCCAGGAGAGTTCCAAATGTGTGTGGGAAGAATATGTATCCCACGGGGGTAAAATTAAAAAAAGTTGAAAAAAATTTTTTTTTGGACTTAGTCATTTTTCCGGCGTTTATCAGACTTTCAGATAGGGCAAATATCAGTGAGCATTCCGATTTCAGTTCCAGAGCGATTCGCCCAATGAGTCCTTGATATTTAGTCGTTTTCAGCCAATTTTCTGGATTCTTGAAAATTTCACTTCTTTGTGAAAATATCCACTAAATGAGGGAATAATATGTGTGAGGGTACCCCAGGAGAGTTCCAAATGTGTGTGGGTAGAATATATATCCCACGGGGGTAAAATTGAAAAAAGTTGAAAAAAAAATTTTTTGGGACTTAGTCATTTTTCCGGCGTTTATCAGACTTTCAGATAGGGCAAATATCAGTGAGCATTCCGATTTCAGTTCCAGAGCGATTCGCCCAATGAGTCCTTGATATTTAGTCGTTTTCAGCCAATTTTCTGGATTCTTGAAAATTTCACTTCTTTGTGAAAATATCCACTAAATGAGGGAATAATATGTGTGAGGGTACCCCAGGAGAGTTCCAAATGTGTGTGGGTAGAATATATATCCCACGGGGGTAAAATTGAAAAAAGTTGAAAAAAATTTTTTTTTGGACTTAGTCATTTTTCCGGCGTTTATCAGACTTTCAGATAGGGGAAATGTCAGTGAGCGTTCCGATTTTAGTTCCAGAGTGATTCGCCCAATGAGTCCTTGTTATTTAGTTGTTTTCAGCCAATTTTCTGGATTTTTGAAAATTTCACTTCTTTGTGAAAATATCCACTAAATGAGGGAATAATATGTGTGAGGGTACCCCAGGAGAGTTCCAAATGTGTGTGGGTAGAATATATATCCCACGGGGGTAAAATTGAAAAAAGTTGAAAAAAAAATTTTTTTGGACTTAGTCATTTTTCCGGCGTTTATCAGACTTTCAGATAGGGCAAATATCAGTGAGCATTCCGATTTCAGTTCCAGAGCGATTCGCCCAATGAGTCCTTGATATTTAGTCGTTTTCAGCCAATTTTCTGGATTCTTGAAAATTTCACTTCTTTGTGAAAATATCCACTAAATGAGGGAATAATATGTGTGAGGGTACCCCAGGAGAGTTCCAAATGTGTGTGGGTAGAATATATATCCCACGGGGGTAAAATTGAAAAAAGTTGAAAAAAATTTTTTTTTGGACTTAGTCATTTTTCCGGCGTTTATCAGACTTTCAGATAGGGGAAATGTCAGTGAGCGTTCCGATTTTAGTTCCAGAGTGATTCGCCCAATGAGTCCTTGTTATTTAGTTGTTTTCAGCCAATTTTCTGGATTTTTGAAAATTTCACTTTTTTGTGAAAATATCCACTAAATGAGGGAATAATATGTGTGAGGGTACCCCAGGAGAGTTCTAAATGTGTGTGGGAAGAATATATATCCCACGGGGGTAAAATTGAAAAAAGTCGAAAACATTTTTTTTTTGGACTTAGTCATTTTTCTGGCGTTTATCAGACTTTCAGATAGGGCAAATATCAGTGAGCATTCCGATTTCAGTTCCAGAGCGATTCGCCCAATGAGTCCTTGATATTTAGTCGTTTTCAGCCAATTTTCTGGATTCTTGAAAATTTCACTTCTTTGTGAAAATATCCACTAAATGAGGGAATAATATGTGTGAGGGTACCCCAGGAGAGTTCCAAATGTGTGTGGGTAGAATATATATCCCACGGGGGTAAAATTGAAAAAAGTTGAAAAAAATTTTTTTTTGGACTTAGTCATTTTTCCGGCGTTTATCAGACTTTCAGATAGGGGAAATGTCAGTGAGCGTTCCGATTTTAGTTCCAGAGCGATTCGCCCAATCATTCCTTGTTATTTAGTTGTTTTCAGCCAATTTTCTGGATTTTTGAAAATTTCACTTTTTTGTGAAAATATCCACTAAATGAGGGAATAATATGTGTGAGGGTACCCCAGGAGAGTTCTAAATGTGTGTGGGAAGAATATATATCCCACGGGGGTAAAATTAAAAAAAGTTGAAAAAATTTTTTTTTGGACTTAGTCATTTTTCCGGCGTTTATCAGACTTTCAGATAGGGCAAATATCACTGAGCATTCCGATTTCAGTTCCAGAGCGATTCGCCCAATGAGTCCTTGATATTTAGTCGTTTTCAGCCAATTTTATGGATTCTTGAAAATTTCACTTTTTTGTGAAAATATCCACTAAATGAGGGAATAATATGTGTGAGGGTACCCCAGGAGAGGTCCAAATGTGTGTGGGTAGAATATATATCCCACGGGGGTAAAATTGAAAAAAGTTGAAAACATTTTTTTTTTGGACTTAGTCATTTTTCCGGCGTTTATCAGACTTTCAGATACGGGAAATGTCAGTGAGCGTTCCGATTTCAGTTCCAGAGCGATTCGCCCAATGAGTCTTTCATATTTAGTCGTTTTCAGCCAATTTTCTGGATTTTTGAAAATTTCACTTTTTTGTGAAAATATTCACTAAATGAGGGAATAATATGTGTGAGGGTACCCCAGGAGAGTTCTAAATGTGTGTGGGAAGAATATGTATCCCACGGGGGTAAAATTGAAAAAAGTTGAAAAATATTTTTTTTTGAACTTAGTCATTTTTCCGGCGTTTATCAGACTTTAAGATAGCGGAAATGTCAGTGAGCATTCCCATTTCAGTTCCAGAGCGATTCGCCCAATGAGTCTTTGATATTTAGTCGTTTTCAGCCAATTTTCTGGATTTTTGAAAATTTCACTTTTTTGTGAAAATATTCACTAAATGAGGGAATAATATGTGTGAGGGTACCCCAGGAGAGTTCTAAATGTGTGTGGGAAGAATATATATCCCACGGGGGTAAAATTGAAAAAAGTCGAAAAAATTTTTTTTTTGGACTTAGTCATTTTTCTGGCGTTTATCAGACTTTCAGATAGGGGAAATGTCAGTGAGCGTTCCGATTTCAGTTCCAGAGCGATTCGCCCAATGAGTCTTTGATATTTAGTCGTTTTCAGCCAATTTTCTGGATTTTTGAAAATTTCACTTTTTTGTGAAAATATTCACTAAATGAGGGAATAATATGTGTGAGGGTACCCCAGGAGAGTTCTAAATGTGTGTGGGAAGAATATATATCCCACGGGGGTAAAATTGAAAAAAGTTGAAAAAAATTTTTTTTTGGACTTAGTCATTTTTCCGGCGTTTATCAGACTTTCAGATAGGGGAAATGTCAGTGAGCGTTCCGATTTTAGTTCCAGAGCGATTCGCCCAATCATTCCTTGTTATTTAGTTGTTTTCAGCCAATTTTCTGGATTTTTGAAAATTTCACTTTTTTGTGAAAATATCCACTAAATGAGGGAATAATATGTGTGAGGGTACCCCAGGAGAGTTCTAAATGTGTGTGGGAAGAATATATATCCCACGGGGGTAAAATTAAAAAAAGTTGAAAAAATTTTTTTTTGGACTTAGTCATTTTTCCGGCGTTTATCAGACTTTCAGATAGGGCAAATATCAGTGAGCATTCCGATTTCAGTTCCAGAGCGATTCGCCCAATGAGTCCTTGATATTTAGTCGTTTTCAGCCAATTTTATGGATTCTTGAAAATTTCACTTTTTTGTGAAAATATCCACTAAATGAGGGAATAATATGTGTGAGGGTACCCCAGGAGAGTTCCAAATGTGTGTGGGTAGAATATATATCCCACGGGGGTAAAATTGAAAAAAGTTGAAAAAAATTTTTTTTTGGACTGTCATTTTTCCGGCGTTTATCAGACTTTCAGATGGGGAAATGTCAGTGAGCATTCCGATTTTAGTTCCAGAGCGATTCGCCCAATGAGTCCTTGTTATTTAGTTGTTTTCAGCCAATTTTCTGGATTTTTGAAAATTTCACTTTTTTGTGAAAATATCCACTAAATGAGGGAATAATATGTGTGAGGGTACCCCAGGAGAGTTCCAAATGTGTGTGGGAAGAATATGTATCCCACGGGGGTAAAATTAAAAAAAGTTGAAAAAAATTTTTTTTTGGACTTAGTCATTTTTCCGGCGTTTATCAGACTTTCAGATAGGGCAAATATCAGTGAGCATTCCGATTTCAGTTCCAGAGCGATTCGCCCAATGAGTCCTTGATATTTAGTCGTTTTCAGCCAATTTTCTGGATTCTTGAAAATTTCACTTCTTTGTGAAAATATCCACTAAATGAGGGAATAATATGTGTGAGGGTACCCCAGGAGAGTTCCAAATGTGTGTGGGTAGAATATATATCCCACGGGGGTAAAATTGAAAAAAGTTGAAAAAAAAATTTTTTTGGACTTAGTCATTTTTCCGGCGTTTATCAGACTTTCAGATAGGGCAAATATCAGTGAGCATTCCGATTTCAGTTCCAGAGCGATTCGCCCAATGAGTCCTTGATATTTAGTCGTTTTCAGCCAATTTTCTGGATTCTTGAAAATTTCACTTCTTTGTGAAAATATCCACTAAATGAGGGAATAATATGTGTGAGGGTACCCCAGGAGAGTTCCAAATGTGTGTGGGTAGAATATATATCCCACGGGGGTAAAATTGAAAAAAGTTGAAAAAAATTTTTTTTTGGACTTAGTCATTTTTCCGGCGTTTATCAGACTTTCAGATAGGGGAAATGTCAGTGAGCGTTCCGATTTTAGTTCCAGAGTGATTCGCCCAATGAGTCCTTGTTATTTAGTTGTTTTCAGCCAATTTTCTGGATTTTTGAAAATTTCACTTCTTTGTGAAAATATCCACTAAATGAGGGAATAATATGTGTGAGGGTACCCCAGGAGAGTTCCAAATGTGTGTGGGTAGAATATATATCCCACGGGGGTAAAATTGAAAAAAGTTGAAAAAAAAATTTTTTTGGACTTAGTCATTTTTCCGGCGTTTATCAGACTTTCAGATAGGGCAAATATCAGTGAGCATTCCGATTTCAGTTCCAGAGCGATTCGCCCAATGAGTCCTTGATATTTAGTCGTTTTCAGCCAATTTTCTGGATTCTTGAAAATTTCACTTCTTTGTGAAAATATCCACTAAATGAGGGAATAATATGTGTGAGGGTACCCCAGGAGAGTTCCAAATGTGTGTGGGTAGAATATATATCCCACGGGGGTAAAATTGAAAAAAGTTGAAAAAAATTTTTTTTTGGACTTAGTCATTTTTCCGGCGTTTATCAGACTTTCAGATAGGGGAAATGTCAGTGAGCGTTCCGATTTTAGTTCCAGAGTGATTCGCCCAATGAGTCCTTGTTATTTAGTTGTTTTCAGCCAATTTTCTGGATTTTTGAAAATTTCACTTTTTTGTGAAAATATCCACTAAATGAGGGAATAATATGTGTGAGGGTACCCCAGGAGAGTTCTAAATGTGTGTGGGAAGAATATATATCCCACGGGGGTAAAATTGAAAAAAGTCGAAAACATTTTTTTTTTGGACTTAGTCATTTTTCTGGCGTTTATCAGACTTTCAGATAGGGCAAATATCAGTGAGCATTCCGATTTCAGTTCCAGAGCGATTCGCCCAATGAGTCCTTGATATTTAGTCGTTTTCAGCCAATTTTCTGGATTCTTGAAAATTTCACTTCTTTGTGAAAATATCCACTAAATGAGGGAATAATATGTGTGAGGGTACCCCAGGAGAGTTCCAAATGTGTGTGGGTAGAATATATATCCCACGGGGGTAAAATTGAAAAAAGTTGAAAAAAATTTTTTTTTGGACTTAGTCATTTTTCCGGCGTTTATCAGACTTTCAGATAGGGGAAATGTCAGTGAGCGTTCCGATTTTAGTTCCAGAGCGATTCGCCCAATCATTCCTTGTTATTTAGTTGTTTTCAGCCAATTTTCTGGATTTTTGAAAATTTCACTTTTTTGTGAAAATATCCACTAAATGAGGGAATAATATGTGTGAGGGTACCCCAGGAGAGTTCTAAATGTGTGTGGGAAGAATATATATCCCACGGGGGTAAAATTAAAAAAAGTTGAAAAAATTTTTTTTTGGACTTAGTCATTTTTCCGGCGTTTATCAGACTTTCAGATAGGGCAAATATCACTGAGCATTCCGATTTCAGTTCCAGAGCGATTCGCCCAATGAGTCCTTGATATTTAGTCGTTTTCAGCCAATTTTATGGATTCTTGAAAATTTCACTTTTTTGTGAAAATATCCACTAAATGAGGGAATAATATGTGTGAGGGTACCCCAGGAGAGGTCCAAATGTGTGTGGGTAGAATATATATCCCACGGGGGTAAAATTGAAAAAAGTTGAAAACATTTTTTTTTTGGACTTAGTCATTTTTCCGGCGTTTATCAGACTTTCAGATACGGGAAATGTCAGTGAGCGTTCCGATTTCAGTTCCAGAGCGATTCGCCCAATGAGTCTTTCATATTTAGTCGTTTTCAGCCAATTTTCTGGATTTTTGAAAATTTCACTTTTTTGTGAAAATATTCACTAAATGAGGGAATAATATGTGTGAGGGTACCCCAGGAGAGTTCTAAATGTGTGTGGGAAGAATATGTATCCCACGGGGGTAAAATTGAAAAAAGTTGAAAAATATTTTTTTTTGAACTTAGTCATTTTTCCGGCGTTTATCAGACTTTAAGATAGCGGAAATGTCAGTGAGCATTCCCATTTCAGTTCCAGAGCGATTCGCCCAATGAGTCTTTGATATTTAGTCGTTTTCAGCCAATTTTCTGGATTTTTGAAAATTTCACTTTTTTGTGAAAATATTCACTAAATGAGGGAATAATATGTGTGAGGGTACCCCAGGAGAGTTCTAAATGTGTGTGGGAAGAATATATATCCCACGGGGGTAAAATTGAAAAAAGTCGAAAAAATTTTTTTTTTGGACTTAGTCATTTTTCTGGCGTTTATCAGACTTTCAGATAGGGGAAATGTCAGTGAGCGTTCCGATTTCAGTTCCAGAGCGATTCGCCCAATGAGTCTTTGATATTTAGTCGTTTTCAGCCAATTTTCTGGATTTTTGAAAATTTCACTTTTTTGTGAAAATATTCACTAAATGAGGGAATAATATGTGTGAGGGTACCCCAGGAGAGTTCTAAATGTGTGTGGGAAGAATATATATCCCACGGGGGTAAAATTGAAAAAAGTTGAAAAATATTTTTTTTTGAACTTAGTCATTTTTCCGGCGTTTATCAGACTTTAAGATAGCGGAAATGTCAGTGAGCATTCCCATTTCAGTTCCAGAGCGATTCGCCCAATGAGTCTTTGATATTTAGTCGTTTTCAGCCAATTTTCTGGATTCTTGAAAATTTCACTTCTTTGTGAAAATATCCACTAAATGAGGGAATAATATGTGTGAGGGTACCCCAGGAGAGTTCCAAATGTGTGTGGGTAGAATATATATGCCACGGGGGTAAAATTGAAAAAAGTTGAAAAAAATTTTTTTTTGGACTTAGTCATTTTTCCGGCTTTTATCAGACTTTCAGATAGGGGAAATGTCAGTGAGCGTTCCGATTTCAGTTCCAGAGCGATTCGCCCAATGAGTCCTTGATATTTAGTCGTTTTCAGCCAATTTTCTGGATTTTTGAAAATTTCACTTTTTTGTGAAAATATCCACTAAATGAGGGAATAATATGTGTGAGGGTACCCCAGGAGAGTTCTAAATGTGTGTGGGAAGAATATATATCCCACGGGGGTAAAATTAAAAAAAGTTGAAAAAATTTTTTTTTGGACTTAGTCATTTTTCCGGCGTTTATCAGACTTTCAGATAGGGCAAATATCACTGAGCATTCCGATTTCAGTTCCAGAGCGATTCGCCCAATGAGTCCTTGATATTTAGTCGTTTTCAGCCAATTTTCTGGATTCTTGAAAATTTCACTTTTTTGTGAAAATATCCACTAAATGAGGGAATAATATGTGTGAGGGTACCCCAGGAGAGTTCCAAATGTGTGTGGGTAGAATATATATCCCACGGGGGTAAAATTGAAAAAAGTTGAAAAAATTTTTTTTTTGGACTTAGTCATTTTTCCGGCGTTTATCAGACTTTCAGATAGGGGAAATGTCAGTGAGCGTTCCGATTTCAGTTCCAGAGCGATTCGCCCAATGAGTCTTTGATATTTAGTCGTTTTCAGCCAATTTTCTGGATTTTTGAAAATTTCACTTTTTTGTGAAAATATTCACTAAATGAGGGAATAATATGTGTGAGGGTACCCCAGGAGAGTTCTAAATGTGTGTGGGAAGAATATGTATCCCACGGGGGTAAAATTGAAAAAAGTTGAAAAATATTTTTTTTTGAACTTAGTCATTTTTCCGGCGTTTATCAGACTTTAAGATAGCGGAAATGTCAGTGAGCATTCCCATTTCAGTTCCAGAGCGATTCGTCCAATGAGTCTTTGATATTTAGTCGTTTTCAGCCAATTTTCTGGATTTTTGAAAATTTCACTTTTTTGTGAAAATATTCACTAAATGAGGGAATAATATGTGTGAGGGTACCCCAGGAGAGTTCTAAATGTGTGTGGGAAGAATATATATCCCACGGGGGTAAAATTGAAAAAAGTCGAAAAAATTTTTTTTTTGGACTTAGTCATTTTTCTGGCGTTTATCAGACTTTCAGATAGGGCAAATATCAGTGAGCATTCCGATTTCAGTTCCAGAGCGATTCGCCCAATGAGTCCTTGTTATTTAGTTGTTTTCAGCCAATTTTCTGGATTTTTGAAAATTTCACTTTTTTGTGAAAATATCCACTAAATGAGGGAATAATATGTGTGAGGGTACCCCAGGAGAGTTCTAAATGTGTGTGGGAAGAATATATATCCCACGGGGGTAAAATTAAAAAAAGTTGAAAAATATTTTTTTTTGAACTTAGTCATTTTTCCGGCGTTTATCAGACTTTAAGATAGCAGAAATGTCAGTGAGCATTCCCATTTCAGTTCCAGAGCGATTCGCTCAATGAGTCTTTGATATTTAGTCGTTTTCAGCCAATTTTCTGGATTTTTGAAAATTTCACTTTTTTGTGAAAATATTCACTAAATGAGGGAATAATATGTGTGAGGGTACCCCAGGAGAGTTCTAAATGTGTGTGGGAAGAATATATATCCCACGGGGGTAAAATTGAAAAAAGTTGAAAAAATTTTTTTTTGGACTTAGTCATTTTTCCGGCGTTTATCAGACTTTCAGATAGGGGAAATGTCAGTGAGCGTTCCGATTTTAGTTCCAGAGCGATTCGCCCAATGAGTCCTTGTTATTTAGTTGTTTTCAGCCAATTTTCTGGATTTTTGAAAATTTCACTTTTTTGTGAAAATATCCACTAAATGAGGGAATAATATGTGTGAGGGTACCCCAGGAGAGTTCTAAATGTGTGTGGGAAGAATATATATCCCACGGGGGTAAAATTGAAAAAAGTCGAAAACATTTTTTTTTTGGACTTAGTCAGTTTTCTGGCGTTTATCAGACTTTCAGATAGGGCAAATATCAGTGAGCATTCCGATTTCAGTTCCAGAGCGATTCGCCCAATGAGTCCTTGATATTTAGTCGTTTTCAGCCAATTTTCTGGATTCTTGAAAATTTCACTTCTTTGTGAAAATATCCACTAAATGAGGGAATAATATGTGTGAGGGTACCCCAGGAGAGTTCCAAATGTGTGTGGGTAGAATATATATCCCACGGGGGTAAAATTGAAAAAAGTTGAAAAAAAAATTTTTTTGGACTTAGTCATTTTTCCGGCGTTTATCAGACTTTCAGATAGGGCAAATATCAGTGAGCATTCCGATTTCAGTTCCAGAGCGATTCGCCCAATGAGTCCTTGATATTTAGTCGTTTTCAGCCAATTTTCTGGATTCTTGAAAATTTCACTTCTTTGTGAAAATATCCACTAAATGAGGGAATAATATGTGTGAGGGTACCCCAGGAGAGTTCCAAATGTGTGTGGGTAGAATATATATCCCACGGGGGTAAAATTGAAAAAAGTTGAAAAAAATTTTTTTTTGGACTTAGTCATTTTTCCGGCGTTTATCAGACTTTCAGATAGGGGAAATGTCAGTGAGCGTTCCGATTTTAGTTCCAGAGTGATTCGCCCAATGAGTCCTTGTTATTTAGTTGTTTTCAGCCAATTTTCTGGATTTTTGAAAATTTCACTTTTTTGTGAAAATATCCACTAAATGAGGGAATAATATGTGTGAGGGTACCCCAGGAGAGTTCTAAATGTGTGTGGGAAGAATATATATCCCACGGGGGTAAAATTGAAAAAAGTCGAAAACATTTTTTTTTTGGACTTAGTCATTTTTCTGGCGTTTATCAGACTTTCAGATAGGGCAAATATCAGTGAGCATTCCGATTTCAGTTCCAGAGCGATTCGCCCAATGAGTCCTTGATATTTAGTCGTTTTCAGCCAATTTTCTGGATTCTTGAAAATTTCACTTCTTTGTGAAAATATCCACTAAATGAGGGAATAATATGTGTGAGGGTACCCCAGGAGAGTTCCAAATGTGTGTGGGTAGAATATATATCCCACGGGGGTAAAATTGAAAAAAGTTGAAAAAAATTTTTTTTTGGACTTAGTCATTTTTCCGGCGTTTATCAGACTTTCAGATAGGGGAAATGTCAGTGAGCGTTCCGATTTTAGTTCCAGAGCGATTCACCCAATCATTCCTTGTTATTTAGTTGTTTTCAGCCAATTTTCTGGATTTTTGAAAATTTCACTTTTTTGTGAAAATATCCACTAAATGAGGGAATAATATGTGTGAGGGTACCCCAGGAGAGTTCTAAATGTGTGTGGGAAGAATATATATCCCACGGGGGTAAAATTAAAAAAAGTTGAAAAAATTTTTTTTTGGACTTAGTCATTTTTCCGGCGTTTATCAGACTTTCAGATAGGGCAAATATCACTGAGCATTCCGATTTCAGTTCCAGAGCGATTCGCCCAATGAGTCCTTGATATTTAGTCGTTTTCAGCCAATTTTATGGATTCTTGAAAATTTCACTTTTTTGTGAAAATATCCACTAAATGAGGGAATAATATGTGTGAGGGTACCCCAGGAGAGGTCCAAATGTGTGTGGGTAGAATATATATCCCACGGGGGTAAAATTGAAAAAAGTTGAAAACATTTTTTTTTTGGACTTAGTCATTTTTCCGGCGTTTATCAGACTTTCAGATACGGGAAATGTCAGTGAGCGTTCCGATTTCAGTTCCAGAGTGATTCGCCCAATGAGTCTTTCATATTTAGTCGTTTTCAGCCAATTTTCTGGATTTTTGAAAATTTCACTTTTTTGTGAAAATATTCACTAAATGAGGGAATAATATGTGTGAGGGTACCCCAGGAGAGTTCTAAATGTGTGTGGGAAGAATATGTATCCCACGGGGGTAAAATTGAAAAAAGTTGAAAAATATTTTTTTTTGAACTTAGTCATTTTTCCGGCGTTTATCAGACTTTAAGATAGCGGAAATGTCAGTGAGCATTCCCATTTCAGTTCCAGAGCGATTCGCCCAATGAGTCTTTGATATTTAGTCGTTTTCAGCCAATTTTCTGGATTTTTGAAAATTTCACTTTTTTGTGAAAATATTCACCAAATGAGGGAATAATATGTGTGAGGGTACCCCAGGAGAGTTCTAAATGTGTGTGGGAAGAATATATATCCCACGGGGGTAAAATTGAAAAAAGTCGAAAAAATTTTTTTTTTGGACTTAGTCATTTTTCTGGCGTTTATCAGACTTTCAGATAGGGGAAATGTCAGTGAGCGTTCCGATTTCAGTTCCAGAGCGATTCGCCCAATGAGTCTTTGATATTTAGTCGTTTTCAGCCAATTTTCTGGATTTTTGAAAATTTCACTTTTTTGTGAAAATATTCACTAAATGAGGGAATAATATGTGTGAGGGTACCCCAGGAGAGTTCTAAATGTGTGTGGGAAGAATATATATCCCACGGGGGTAAAATTGAAAAAAGTTGAAAAATATTTTTTTTTGAACTTAGTCATTTTTCCGGCGTTTATCAGACTTTAAGATAGCGGAAATGTCAGTGAGCATTCCCATTTCAGTTCCAGAGCGATTCGCCCAATGAGTCTTTGATATTTAGTCGTTTTCAGCCAATTTTCTGGATTCTTGAAAATTTCACTTCTTTGTGAAAATATCCACTAAATGAGGGAATAATATGTGTGAGGGTACCCCAGGAGAGTTCCAAATGTGTGTGGGTAGAATATATATCCCACGGGGGTAAAATTGAAAAAAGTTGAAAAAAATTTTTTTTTGGACTTAGTCATTTTTCCGGCGTTTATCAGACTTTCAGATAGGGGAAATGTCAGTGAGCGTTCCGATTTCAGTTCCAGAGCGATTCGCCCAATGAGTCTTTGATATTTAGTCGTTTTCAGCCAATTTTCTGGATTTTTGAAAATTTCACTTTTTTGTGAAAATATTCACTAAATGAGGGAATAATATGTGTGAGGGTACCCCAGGAGAGTTCTAAATGTGTGTGGGAAGAATATATATCCCACGGGGGTAAAATTGAAAAAAGTTGAAAAATATTTTTTTTTGAACTTAGTCATTTTTCCGGCATTTATCAGACTTTAAGATAGCGGAAATGTCAGTGAGCGTTCCGATTTTAGTTCCAGAGCGATTCGCCCAATGAGTCCTTGTTATTTAGTTGTTTTCAGCCAATTTTCTGGATTTTTGAAAATTTCACTTTTTTGTGAAAATATCCACTAAATGAGGGAATAATATGTGTGAGGGTACCCCAGGAGAGTTCCAAATGTGTGTGGGTAGAATATATATGCCACGGGGGTAAAATTGAAAAAAGTTGAAAAAATTTTTTTTTTGGACTTAGTCATTTTTCCGGCTTTTATCAGACTTTCAGATAGGGGAAATGTCAGTGAGCGTTCCGATTTCAGTTCCAGAGTGATTCGCCCAATGAGTCCTTGATATTTAGTCGTTTTCAGCCAATTTTCTGGATTTTTGAAAATTTCACTTTTTTGTGAAAATATCCACTAAATGAGGGAATAATATGTGTGAGGGTACCCCAGGAGAGTTCTAAATGTGTGTGGGAAGAATATATATCCCACGGGGGTAAAATTAAAAAAAGTTGAAAAAATTTTTTTTTGGACTTAGTCATTTTTCCGGCGTTTATCAGACTTTCAGATAGGGCAAATATCACTGAGCATTCCGATTTCAGTTCCAGAGCGATTCGCCCAATGAGTCCTTGATATTTAGTCGTTTTCAGCCAATTTTCTGGATTCTTGAAAATTTCACTTTTTTGTGAAAATATCCACTAAATGAGGGAATAATATGTGTGAGGGTACCCCAGGAGAGTTCCAAATGTGTGTGGGTAGAATATATATCCCACGGGGGTAAAATTGAAAAAAGTTGAAAAAATTTTTTTTTTGGACTTAGTCATTTTTCCGGCGTTTATCAGACTTTCAGATAGGGGAAATGTCAGTGAGCGTTCCGATTTCAGTTCCAGAGCGATTCGCCCAATGAGTCTTTGATATTTAGTCGTTTTCAGCCAATTTTCTGGATTTTTGAAAATTTCACTTTTTTGTGAAAATATTCACTAAATGAGGGAATAATATGTGTGAGGGTACCCCAGGAGAGTTCTAAATGTGTGTGGGAAGAATATGTATCCCACGGGGGTAAAATTGAAAAAAGTTGAAAAATATTTTTTTTTGAACTTAGTCATTTTTCCGGCGTTTATCAGACTTTAAGATAGCGGAAATGTCAGTGAGCATTCCCATTTCAGTTCCAGAGCGATTCGTCCAATGAGTCTTTGATATTTAGTCGTTTTCAGCCAATTTTCTGGATTTTTGAAAATTTCACTTTTTTGTGAAAATATTCACTAAATGAGGGAATAATATGTGTGAGGGTACCCCAGGAGAGTTCTAAATGTGTGTGGGAAGAATATATATCCCACGGGGGTAAAATTGAAAAAAGTCGAAAAAATTTTTTTTTTGGACTTAGTCATTTTTCTGGCGTTTATCAGACTTTCAGATAGGGCAAATATCAGTGAGCATTCCGATTTCAGTTCCAGAGCAATTCGCCCAATGAGTCCTTGTTATTTAGTTGTTTTCAGCCAATTTTCTGGATTTTTGAAAATTTCACTTTTTTGTGAAAATATCCACTAAATGAGGGAATAATATGTGTGAGGGTACCCCAGGAGAGTTCTAAATGTGTGTGGGAAGAATATATATCCCACGGGGGTAAAATTAAAAAAAGTTGAAAAATATTTTTTTTTGAACTTAGTCATTTTTCCGGCGTTTATCAGACTTTAAGATAGCGGAAATGTCAGTGAGCATTCCCATTTCAGTTCCAGAGTGATTCGCTCAATGAGTCTTTGATATTTAGTCGTTTTCAGCCAATTTTCTGGATTTTTGAAAATTTCACTTTTTTGTGAAAATATTCACTAAATGAGGGAATAATATGTGTGAGGGTACCCCAGGAGAGTTCTAAATGTGTGTGGGAAGAATATGTATCCCACGGGGGTAAAATTGAAAAAAGTTGAAAAATATTTTTTTTTGAACTTAGTCATTTTTCCGGCGTTTATCAGACTTTAAGATAGCGGAAATGTCAGTGAGCATTCCCATTTCAGTTCCAGAGCGATTCGTCCAATGAGTCTTTGATATTTAGTCGTTTTCAGCCAATTTTCTGGATTTTTGAAAATTTCACTTTTTTGTGAAAATATTCACTAAATGAGGGAATAATATGTGTGAGGGTACCCCAGGAGAGTTCTAAATGTGTGTGGGAAGAATATATATCCCACGGGGGTAAAATTGAAAAAAGTTGAAAAATATTTTTTTTTGAACTTAGTCATTTTTCCGGCGTTTATCAGACTTTAAGATAGCGGAAATGTCAGTGAGCATTCCCATTTCAGTTCCAGAGCGATTCGCCCAATGAGTCTTTGATATTTAGTCGTTTTCAGCCAATTTTCTGGATTCTTGAAAATTTCACTTCTTTGTGAAAATATCCACTAAATGAGGGAATAATATGTGTGAGGGTACCCCAGGAGAGTTCCAAATGTGTGTGGGTAGAATATATATCCCACGGGGGTAAAATTGAAAAAAGTTGAAAAAAATTTTTTTTTGGACTTAGTCATTTTTCCGGCGTTTATCAGACTTTCAGATAGGGGAAATGTCAGTGAGCGTTCCGATTTCAGTTCCAGAGCGATTCGCCCAATGAGTCTTTGATATTTAGTCGTTTTCAGCCAATTTTCTGGATTTTTGAAAATTTCACTTTTTTGTGAAAATATTCACTAAATGAGGGAATAATATGTGTGAGGGTACCCCAGGAGAGTTCTAAATGTGTGTGGGAAGAATATATATCCCACGGGGGTAAAATTGAAAAAAGTTGAAAAATATTTTTTTTTGAACTTAGTCATTTTTCCGGCGTTTATCAGACTTTAAGATAGCGGAAATGTCAGTGAGCGTTCCGATTTTAGTTCCAGAGCGATTCGCCCAATGAGTCCTTGTTATTTAGTTGTTTTCAGCCAATTTTCTGGATTTTTGAAAATTTCACTTTTTTGTGAAAATATCCACTAAATGAGGGAATAATATGTGTGAGGGTACCCCAGGAGAGTTCCAAATGTGTGTGGGTAGAATATATATCCCACGGGGGTAAAATTGAAAAAAGTTGAAAAAAATTTTTTTTTGGACTTAGTCATTTTTCCGGCGTTTATCAGACTTTCAGATAGGGGAAATGTCAGTGAGCGTTCCGATTTCAGTTCCAGAGCGATTCGCCCAATGAGTCTTTGATATTTAGTCGTTTTCAGCCAATTTTCTGGATTTTTGAAAATTTCACTTTTTTGTGAAAATATTCACTAAATGAGGGAATAATATGTGTGAGGGTACCCCAGGAGAGTTCTAAATGTGTGTGGGAAGAATATATATCCCACGGGGGTAAAATTGAAAAAAGTTGAAAAATATTTTTTTTTGAACTTAGTCATTTTTCCGGCGTTTATCAGACTTTAAGATAGCGGAAATGTCAGTGAGCGTTCCGATTTTAGTTCCAGAGCGATTCGCCCAATGAGTCCTTGTTATTTAGTTGTTTTCAGCCAATTTTCTGGATTTTTGAAAATTTCACTTTTTTGTGAAAATATCCACTAAATGAGGGAATAATATGTGTGAGGGTACCCCAGGAGAGTTCCAAATGTGTGTGGGTAGAATATATATGCCACGGGGGTAAAATTGAAAAAAGTTGAAAACATTTTTTTTTTGGACTTAGTCATTTTTCCGGCTTTTATCAGACTTTCAGATAGGGGAAATGTCAGTGAGCGTTCCGATTTCAGTTCCAGAGCGATTCGCCCAATGAGTCCTTGATATTTAGTCGTTTTCAGCCAATTTTCTGGATTTTTGAAAATTTCACTTTTTTGTGAAAATATCCACTAAATGAGGGAATAATATGTGTGAGGGTACCCCAGGAGAGTTCTAAATGTGTGTGGGAAGAATATATATCCCACGGGGGTAAAATTAAAAAAAGTTGAAAAAATTTTTTTTTGGACTTAGTCATTTTTCCGGCGTTTATCAGACTTTCAGATAGGGCAAATATCACTGAGCATTCCGATTTCAGTTCCAGAGCGATTCGCCCAATGAGTCCTTGATATTTAGTCGTTTTCAGCCAATTTTCTGGATTCTTGAAAATTTCACTTTTTTGTGAAAATATCCACTAAATGAGGGAATAATATGTGTGAGGGTACCCCAGGAGAGTTCCAAATGTGTGTGGGTAGAATATATATCCCACGGGGGTAAAATTGAAAAAAGTTGAAAAATATTTTTTTTTGAACTTAGTCATTTTTCCGGCGTTTATCAGACTTTAAGATAGCGGAAATGTCAGTGAGCATTCCCATTTCAGTTCCAGAGCGATTCGCTCAATGAGTCTTTGATATTTAGTTGTTTTCAGCCAATTTTCTGGATTTTTGAAAATTTCACTTTTTTGTGAAAATATCCACTAAATGAGGGAATAATATGTGTGAGGGTACCCCAGGAGAGTTCTAAATGTGTGTGGGAAGAATATATATCCCACGGGGGTAAAATTGAAAAAAGTCGAAAACATTTTTTTTTTGGACTTAGTCATTTTTCTGGCGTTTATCAGACTTTCAGATAGGGCAAATATCAGTGAGCATTCCGATTTCAGTTCCAGAGCGATTCGCCCAATGAGTCCTTGATATTTAGTCGTTTTCAGCCAATTTTCTGGATTCTTGAAAATTTCACTTCTTTGTGAAAATATCCACTAAATGAGGGAATAATATGTGTGAGGGTACCCCAGGAGAGTTCCAAATGTGTGTGGGTAGAATATATATCCCACGGGGGTAAAATTGAAAAAAGTTGAAAAAAATTTTTTTTTGGACTTAGTCATTTTTCCGGCGTTTATCAG
Organism: Phyllobates terribilis; assembly: GCF_046119375.1. Lineage (NCBI taxonomy): Eukaryota > Metazoa > Chordata > Amphibia > Anura > Dendrobatidae > Phyllobates > Phyllobates terribilis. The sequence goes on along the minus strand of NW_027362775.1, from coordinate 12,259,812 downwards.
ACTTTCAGATAGGGGAAATGTCAGTGAGCGTTCCGATTTTAGTTCCAGAGCGATTTGCCCAATGAGTCCTTGTTATTTAGTTGTTTTCAGCCAATTTTCTGGATTTTTGAAAATTTCACTTTTTTGTGAAAATATCCACTAAATGAGGGAATAATATGTGTGAGGGTACCCCAGGAGAGTTCCAAATGTGTGTGGGTAGAATATATATGCCACGGGGGTAAAATTGAAAAAAGTTGAAAAAATTTTTTTTTTGGACTTAGTCATTTTTCCGGCTTTTATCAGACTTTCAGATAGGGGAAATGTCAGTGAGCGTTCCGATTTCAGTTCCAGAGCGATTCGCCCAATGAGTCCTTGATATTTACTCGTTTTCAGCCAATTTTCTGGATTCTTGAAAATTTCACTTCTTTGTGAAAATATCCACTAAATGAGGGAATAATATGTGTGAGGGTACCCCAGGAGAGTTCCAAATGTGTGTGGGTAGAATATACATCCCACGGGGGTAAAATTGAAAAAAGTTGAAAAAAATTTTTTTTTGGACTTAGTCATTTTTCCGATGTTTATCAGACTTTCAGATAGGGGAAATGTCAGTGAGCGTTCCGATTTTAGTTCCAGAGCGATTCGCCCAATGAGTCCTTGTTATTTAGTTGTTTTCAGCCAATTTTCTGGATTTTTGAAAATTTCACTTTTTTGTGAAAATATCCACTAAATGAGGGAATAATATGTGTGAGGGTACCCCAGGAGAGTTCCAAATGTGTGTGGGTAGAATATATATGCCACGGGGGTAAAATTGAAAAAAGTTGAAAAAATTTTTTTTTTGGACTTAGTCATTTTTCCGGCGTTTATCAGACTTTCAGATAGGGGAAATGTCAGTGAGCGTTCCGATTTTAGTTCCAGAGCGATTCGCCCAATGAGTCCTTGTTATTTAGTTGTTTTCAGCCAATTTTCTGGATTCTTGAAAATTTCACTTTTTTGTGAAAATATCCACTAAATGAGGGAATAATATGTATGAGGGTACACCAGGAGAGTTCCAAATGTGTGTGGGTAGAATATATATCCTACGGGGGTAAAATTGAAAAAAGTTGAAAAAAATTTTTTTTTGGACTTAGTCATTTTTCCGGCTTTTATCAGACTTTCAGATAGGGGAAATGTCAGTGAGCGTTCCGATTTCAGTTCCAGAGCGATTCGCCCAATGAGTCCTTGATATTTAGTCGTTTTCAGCCAATTTTCTGGATTTTTGAAAATTTCACTTTTTTGTGAAAATATCCACTAAATGAGGGAATAATATGTGTGAGGGTACCCCAGGAGAGTTCTAAATGTGTGTGGGAAGAATATATATCCCACGGGGGTAAAATTGAAAAAAGTCGAAAACATTTTTTTTTGGACTTAGTCATTTTTCTGGCGTTTATCAGACTTTCAGATAGGGCAAATATCAGTGAGCATTCCGATTTCAGTTCCAGAGCGATTCGCCCAATGAGTCCTTGATATTTAGTCGTTTTCAGCCAATTTTCTGGATTCTTGAAAATTTCACTTCTTTGTGAAAATATCCACTAAATGAGGGAATAATATGTGTGAGGGTACCCCAGGAGAGTTCCAAATGTGTGTGGGTAGAATATATATCCCACGGGGGTAAAATTGAAAAAAGTTGAAAAAAATTTTTTTTTGGACTTAGTCATTTTTCCGGCGTTTATCAGACTTTCAGATAGGGGAAATGTCAGTGAGCGTTCCGATTTTAGTTCCAGAGCGATTCGCCCAATGAGTCCTTGTTATTTAGTTGTTTTCAGCCAATTTTCTGGATTCTTGAAAATTTCACTTTTTTGTGAAAATATCCACTAAATGAGGGAATAATATGTATGAGGGTACACCAGGAGAGTTCCAAATGTGTGTGGGTAGAATATATATCCTACGGGGGTAAAATTGAAAAAAGTTGAAAAAAATTTTTTTTTGGACTTAGTCATTTTTCTGGCGTTTATCAGACTTTCAGATAGGGCAAATATCAGTGAGCATTCCGATTTCAGTTCCAGAGCGATTCGCCCAATGAGTCTTTGATATTTAGTCGTTTTCAGCCAATTTTCTGGATTTTTGAAAATTTCACTTTTTTGTGAAAATATTCACTAAATGAGGGAATAATATGTGTGAGGGTACCCCAGGAGAGTTCTAAATGTGTGTGGGAAGAATATGTATCCCACGGGGGTAAAATTGAAAAAAGTTGAAAAATATTTTTTTTTGAACTTAGTCATTTTTCCGGCGTTTATCAGACTTTAAGATAGCGGAAATGTCAGTGAGCATTCCCATTTCAGTTCCAGAGCGATTCGTCCAATGAGTCTTTGATATTTAGTCGTTTTCAGCCAATTTTCTGGATTTTTGAAAATTTCACTTTTTTGTGAAAATATTCACTAAATGAGGGAATAATATGTGTGAGGGTACCCCAGGAGAGTTCTAAATGTGTGTGGGAAGAATATATATCCCACGGGGGTAAAATTGAAAAAAGTCGAAAAAATTTTTTTTTTGGACTTAGTCATTTTTCTGGCGTTTATCAGACTTTCAGATAGGGCAAATATCAGTGAGCATTCCGATTTCAGTTCCAGAGCGATTCGCCCAATGAGTCCTTGTTATTTAGTTGTTTTCAGCCAATTTTCTGGATTTTTGAAAATTTCACTTTTTTGTGAAAATATCCACTAAATGAGGGAATAATATGTGTGAGGGTACCCCAGGAGAGTTCTAAATGTGTGTGGGAAGAATATATATCCCACGGGGGTAAAATTAAAAAAAGTTGAAAAATATTTTTTTTTGAACTTAGTCATTTTTCCGGCGTTTATCAGACTTTAAGATCGCGGAAATGTCAGTGAGCATTCCCATTTCAGTTCCAGAGCGATTCGCTCAATGAGTCTTTGATATTTAGTTGTTTTCAGCCAATTTTCTGGATTTTTGAAAATTTCACTTTTTTGTGAAAATATCCACTAAATGAGGGAATAATATGTGTGAGGGTACCCCAGGAGAGTTCTAAATGTGTGTGGGAAGAATATATATCCCACGGGGGTAAAATTGAAAAAAGTCGAAAACATTTTTTTTTGGACTTAGTCATTTTTCTGGCGTTTATCAGACTTTCAGATAGGGCAAATATCAGTGAGCATTCCGATTTCAGTTCCAGAGCGATTCGCCCAATGAGTCCTTGATATTTAGTCGTTTTCAGCCAATTTTCTGGATTCTTGAAAATTTCACTTCTTTGTGAAAATATCCACTAAATGAGGGAATAATATGTGTGAGGGTACCCCAGGAGAGTTCCAAATGTGTGTGGGTAGAATATATATCCCACGGGGGTAAAATTGAAAAAAGTTGAAAAAAATTTTTTTTTGGACTTAGTCATTTTTCCGGCGTTTATCAGACTTTCAGATAGGGGAAATGTCAGTGAGCGTTCCGATTTTAGTTCCAGAGCGATTCGCCCAATGAGTCCTTGTTATTTAGTTGTTTTCAGCCAATTTTCTGGATTCTTGAAAATTTCACTTTTTTGTGAAAATATCCACTAAATGAGGGAATAATATGTATGAGGGTACACCAGGAGAGTTCCAAATGTGTGTGGGTAGAATATATATCCTACGGGGGTAAAATTGAAAAAAGTTGAAAAAAATTTTTTTTTGGACTTAGTCATTTTTCCGGCTTTTATCAGACTTTCAGATAGGGGAAATGTCAGTGAGCGTTCCGATTTCAGTTCCAGAGCGATTCGCCCAATGAGTCCTTGATATTTAGTCGTTTTCAGCCAATTTTCTGGATTTTTGAAAATTTCACTTTTTTGTGAAAATATCCACTAAATGAGGGAATAATATGTGTGAGGGTACCCCAGGAGAGTTCTAAATGTGTGTGGGAAGAATATATATCCCACGGGGGTAAAACTGAAAAAAGTCGAAAACATTTTTTTTTGGACTTAGTCATTTTTCTGGCGTTTATCAGACTTTCAGATAGGGCAAATATCAGTGAGCATTCCGATTTCAGTTCCAGAGCGATTCGCCCAATGAGTCCTTGATATTTAGTCGTTTTCAGCCAATTTTCTGGATTCTTGAAAATTTCACTTCTTTGTGAAAATATCCACTAAATGAGGGAATAATATGTGTGAGGGTACCCCAGGAGAGTTCTAAATGTGTGTGGGAAGAATATATATCCCACGGGGGTAAAATTGAAAAAAGTCGAAAACATTTTTTTTTGGACTTAGTCATTTTTCTGGCGTTTATCAGACTTTCAGATAGGGCAAATATCAGTGAGCATTCCGATTTCAGTTCCAGAGCGATTCGCCCAATGAGTCCTTGATATTTAGTCGTTTTCAGCCAATTTTCTGGATTCTTGAAAATTTCACTTCTTTGTGAAAATATCCACTAAATGAGGGAATAATATGTGTGAGGGTACCCCAGGAGAGTTCCAAATGTGTGTGGGTAGAATATATATCCCACGGGGGTAAAATTGAAAAAAGTTGAAAAAAATTTTTTTTTGGACTTAGTCATTTTTCCGGCGTTTATCAGACTTTCAGATAGGGGAAATGTCAGTGAGCGTTCCGATTTTAGTTCCAGAGCGATTCGCCCAATGAGTCCTTGTTATTTAGTTGTTTTCAGCCAATTTTCTGGATTCTTGAAAATTTCACTTTTTTGTGAAAATATCCACTAAATGAGGGAATAATATGTATGAGGGTACACCAGGAGAGTTCCAAATGTGTGTGGGTAGAATATATATCCTACGGGGGTAAAATTGAAAAAAGTTGAAAAAAATTTTTTTTTGGACTTAGTCATTTTTCCGGCTTTTATCAGACTTTCAGATAGGGGAAATGTCAGTGAGCGTTCCGATTTCAGTTCCAGAGCGATTCGCCCAATGAGTCCTTGATATTTAGTCGTTTTCAGCCAATTTTCTGGATTTTTGAAAATTTCACTTTTTTGTGAAAATATCCACTAAATGAGGGAATAATATGTGTGAGGGTACCCCAGGAGAGTTCTAAATGTGTGTGGGAAGAATATATATCCCACGGGGGTAAAACTGAAAAAAGTCGAAAACATTTTTTTTTGGACTTAGTCATTTTTCTGGCGTTTATCAGACTTTCAGATAGGGCAAATATCAGTGAGCATTCCGATTTCAGTTCCAGAGCGATTCGCCCAATGAGTCCTTGATATTTAGTCGTTTTCAGCCAATTTTCTGGATTCTTGAAAATTTCACTTCTTTGTGAAAATATCCACTAAATGAGGGAATAATATGTGTGAGGGTACCCCAGGAGAGTTCTAAATGTGTGTGGGAAGAATATATATCCCACGGGGGTAAAATTGAAAAAAGTCGAAAACATTTTTTTTTGGACTTAGTCATTTTTCTGGCGTTTATCAGACTTTCAGATAGGGCAAATATCAGTGAGCATTCCGATTTCAGTTCCAGAGCGATTCGCCCAATGAGTCCTTGATATTTAGTCGTTTTCAGCCAATTTTCTGGATTCTTGAAAATTTCACTTCTTTGTGAAAATATCCACTAAATGAGGGAATAATATGTGTGAGGGTACCCCAGGAGAGTTCCAAATGTGTGTGGGTAGAATATATATCCCACGGGGGTAAAATTGAAAAAAGTTGAAAAAAATTTTTTTTTGGACTTAGTCATTTTTCCGGCGTTTATCAGACTTTCAGATAGGGGAAATGTCAGTGAGCGTTCCGATTTTAGTTCCAGAGCGATTCGCCCAATGAGTCCTTGTTATTTAGTTGTTTTCAGCCAATTTTCTGGATTCTTGAAAATTTCACTTTTTTGTGAAAATATCCACTAAATGAGGGAATAATATGTATGAGGGTACACCAGGAGAGTTCCAAATGTGTGTGGGTAGAATATATATCCTACGGGGGTAAAATTGAAAAAAGTTGAAAAAAATTTTTTTTTGGACTTAGTCATTTTTCCGGCTTTTATCAGACTTTCAGATAGGGGAAATGTCAGTGAGCGTTCCGATTTCAGTTCCAGAGCGATTCGCCCAATGAGTCCTTGATATTTAGTCGTTTTCAGCCAATTTTCTGGATTTTTGAAAATTTCACTTTTTTGTGAAAATATCCACTAAATGAGGGAATAATATGTGTGAGGGTACCCCAGGAGAGTTCTAAATGTGTGTGGGAAGAATATATATCCCACGGGGGTAAAATTGAAAAAAGTCGAAAACATTTTTTTTTGGACTTAGTCATTTTTCTGGCGTTTATCAGACTTTCAGATAGGGCAAATATCAGTGAGCATTCCGATTTCAGTTCCAGAGCGATTCGCCCAATGAGTCCTTGATATTTAGTCGTTTTCAGCCAATTTTCTGGATTCTTGAAAATTTCACTTCTTTGTGAAAATATCCACTAAATGAGGGAATAATATGTGTGAGGGTACCCCAGGAGAGTTCCAAATGTGTGTGGGTAGAATATATATCCCACGGGGGTAAAATTGAAAAAAGTTGAAAAAAATTTTTTTTTGGACTTAGTCATTTTTCCGGCGTTTATCAGACTTTCAGATAGGGGAAATGTCAGTGAGCGTTCCGATTTTAGTTCCAGAGCGATTCGCCCAATGAGTCCTTGTTATTTAGTTGTTTTCAGCCAATTTTCTGGATTCTTGAAAATTTCACTTTTTTGTGAAAATATCCACTAAATGAGGGAATAATATGTATGAGGGTACACCAGGAGAGTTCCAAATGTGTGTGGGTAGAATATATATCCTACGGGGGTAAAATTGAAAAAAGTTGAAAAAAATTTTTTTTTGGACTTAGTCATTTTTCCGGCTTTTATCAGACTTTCAGATAGGGGAAATGTCAGTGAGCGTTCCGATTTCAGTTCCAGAGCGATTCGCCCAATGAGTCCTTGATATTTAGTCGTTTTCAGCCAATTTTCTGGATTTTTGAAAATTTCACTTTTTTGTGAAAATATCCACTAAATGAGGGAATAATATGTGTGAGGGTACCCCAGGAGAGTTCTAAATGTGTGTGGGAAGAATATATATCCCACGGGGGTAAAACTGAAAAAAGTCGAAAACATTTTTTTTTGGACTTAGTCATTTTTCTGGCGTTTATCAGACTTTCAGATAGGGCAAATATCAGTGAGCATTCCGATTTCAGTTCCAGAGCGATTCGCCCAATGAGTCCTTGATATTTAGTCGTTTTCAGCCAATTTTCTGGATTCTTGAAAATTTCACTTCTTTGTGAAAATATCCACTAAATGAGGGAATAATATGTGTGAGGGTACCCCAGGAGAGTTCTAAATGTGTGTGGGAAGAATATATATCCCACGGGGGTAAAATTGAAAAAAGTCGAAAACATTTTTTTTTGGACTTAGTCATTTTTCTGGCGTTTATCAGACTTTCAGATAGGGCAAATATCAGTGAGCATTCCGATTTCAGTTCCAGAGCGATTCGCCCAATGAGTCCTTGATATTTAGTCGTTTTCAGCCAATTTTCTGGATTCTTGAAAATTTCACTTCTTTGTGAAAATATCCACTAAATGAGGGAATAATATGTGTGAGGGTACCCCAGGAGAGTTCCAAATGTGTGTGGGTAGAATATATATCCCACGGGGGTAAAATTGAAAAAAGTTGAAAAAAATTTTTTTTTGGACTTAGTCATTTTTCCGGCGTTTATCAGACTTTCAGATAGGGGAAATGTCAGTGAGCGTTCCGATTTTAGTTCCAGAGCGATTCGCCCAATGAGTCCTTGTTATTTAGTTGTTTTCAGCCAATTTTCTGGATTCTTGAAAATTTCACTTTTTTGTGAAAATATCCACTAAATGAGGGAATAATATGTATGAGGGTACACCAGGAGAGTTCCAAATGTGTGTGGGTAGAATATATATCCTACGGGGGTAAAATTGAAAAAAGTTGAAAAAAATTTTTTTTTGGACTTAGTCATTTTTCCGGCTTTTATCAGACTTTCAGATAGGGGAAATGTCAGTGAGCGTTCCGATTTCAGTTCCAGAGCGATTCGCCCAATGAGTCCTTGATATTTAGTCGTTTTCAGCCAATTTTCTGGATTTTTGAAAATTTCACTTTTTTGTGAAAATATCCACTAAATGAGGGAATAATATGTGTGAGGGTACCCCAGGAGAGTTCTAAATGTGTGTGGGAAGAATATATATCCCACGGGGGTAAAACTGAAAAAAGTCGAAAACATTTTTTTTTGGACTTAGTCATTTTTCTGGCGTTTATCAGACTTTCAGATAGGGCAAATATCAGTGAGCATTCCGATTTCAGTTCCAGAGCGATTCGCCCAATGAGTCCTTGATATTTAGTCGTTTTCAGCCAATTTTCTGGATTCTTGAAAATTTCACTTCTTTGTGAAAATATCCACTAAATGAGGGAATAATATGTGTGAGGGTACCCCAGGAGAGTTCCAAATGTGTGTGGGTAGAATATATATCCCACGGGGGTAAAATTGAAAAAAGTTGAAAAAAATTTTTTTTTGGACTTAGTCATTTTTCCGGCGTTTATCAGACTTTCAGATAGGGGAAATGTCAGTGAGCGTTCCGATTTTAGTTCCAGAGCGATTCGCCCAATGAGTCCTTGTTATTTAGTTGTTTTCAGCCAATTTTCTGGATTCTTGAAAATTTCACTTTTTTGTGAAAATATCCACTAAATGAGGGAATAATATGTATGAGGGTACACCAGGAGAGTTCCAAATGTGTGTGGGTAGAATATATATCCTACGGGGGTAAAATTGAAAAAAGTTGAAAAAAATTTTTTTTTGGACTTAGTCATTTTTCCGGCTTTTATCAGACTTTCAGATAGGGGAAATGTCAGTGAGCGTTCCGATTTCAGTTCCAGAGCGATTCGCCCAATGAGTCCTTGATATTTAGTCGTTTTCAGCCAATTTTCTGGATTTTTGAAAATTTCACTTTTTTGTGAAAATATCCACTAAATGAGGGAATAATATGTGTGAGGGTACCCCAGGAGAGTTCTAAATGTGTGTGGGAAGAATATATATCCCACGGGGGTAAAACTGAAAAAAGTCGAAAACATTTTTTTTTGGACTTAGTCATTTTTCTGGCGTTTATCAGACTTTCAGATAGGGCAAATATCAGTGAGCATTCCGATTTCAGTTCCAGAGCGATTCGCCCAATGAGTCCTTGATATTTAGTCGTTTTCAGCCAATTTTCTGGATTCTTGAAAATTTCACTTCTTTGTGAAAATATCCACTAAATGAGGGAATAATATGTGTGAGGGTACCCCAGGAGAGTTCTAAATGTGTGTGGGAAGAATATATATCCCACGGGGGTAAAATTGAAAAAAGTCGAAAACATTTTTTTTTGGACTTAGTCATTTTTCTGGCGTTTATCAGACTTTCAGATAGGGCAAATATCAGTGAGCATTCCGATTTCAGTTCCAGAGCGATTCGCCCAATGAGTCCTTGATATTTAGTCGTTTTCAGCCAATTTTCTGGATTCTTGAAAATTTCACTTCTTTGTGAAAATATCCACTAAATGAGGGAATAATATGTGTGAGGGTACCCCAGGAGAGTTCCAAATGTGTGTGGGTAGAATATATATCCCACGGGGGTAAAATTGAAAAAAGTTGAAAAAAATTTTTTTTTGGACTTAGTCATTTTTCCGGCGTTTATTAGACTTTCAGATAGGGGAAATGTCAGTGAGCGTTCCGATTTTAGTTCCAGAGCGATTCGCCCAATGAGTCCTTGTTATTTAGTTGTTTTCAGCCAATTTTCTGGATTCTTGAAAATTTCACTTTTTTGTGAAAATATCCACTAAATGAGGGAATAATATGTATGAGGGTACACCAGGAGAGTTCCAAATGTGTGTGGGTAGAAAATATATCCTACGGGGGTAAAATTGAAAAAAGTTGAAAAAAATTTTTTTTTGGACTTAGTCATTTTTCCGGCTTTTATCAGACTTTCAGATAGGGGAAATGTCAGTGAGCGTTCCGATTTCAGTTCCAGAGCGATTCGCCCAATGAGTCCTTGATATTTAGTCGTTTTCAGCCAATTTTCTGGATTTTTGAAAATTTCACTTTTTTGTGAAAATATCCACTAAATGAGGGAATAATATGTGTGAGGGTACCCCAGGAGAGTTCTAAATGTGTGTGGGAAGAATATATATCCCACGGGGGTAAAATTGAAAAAAGTCGAAAACATTTTTTTTTGGACTTAGTCATTTTTCTGGCGTTTATCAGACTTTCAGATAGGGCAAATATCAGTGAGCATTCCGATTTCAGTTCCAGAGCGATTCGCCCAATGAGTCCTTGATATTTAGTCGTTTTCAGCCAATTTTCTGGATTCTTGAAAATTTCACTTCTTTGTGAAAATATCCACTAAATGAGGGAATAATATGTGTGAGGGTACCCCAGGAGAGTTCCAAATGTGTGTGGGTAGAATATATATCCCACGGGGGTAAAATTGAAAAAAGTTGAAAAAAATTTTTTTTTGGACTTAGTCATTTTTCCGGCGTTTATCAGACTTTCAGATAGGGGAAATGTCAGTGAGCGTTCCGATTTTAGTTCCAGAGCGATTCGCCCAATGAGTCCTTGTTATTTAGTTGTTTTCAGCCAATTTTCTGGATTCTTGAAAATTTCACTTTTTTGTGAAAATATCCACTAAATGAGGGAATAATATGTATGAGGGTACACCAGGAGAGTTCCAAATGTGTGTGGGTAGAATATATATCCTACGGGGGTAAAATTGAAAAAAGTTGAAAAAAATTTTTTTTTGGACTTAGTCATTTTTCCGGCTTTTATCAGACTTTCAGATAGGGGAAATGTCAGTGAGCGTTCCGATTTCAGTTCCAGAGCGATTCGCCCAATGAGTCCTTGATATTTAGTCGTTTTCAGCCAATTTTCTGGATTTTTGAAAATTTCACTTTTTTGTGAAAATATCCACTAAATGAGGGAATAATATGTGTGAGGGTACCCCAGGAGAGTTCTAAATGTGTGTGGGAAGAATATATATCCCACGGGGGTAAAACTGAAAAAAGTCGAAAACATTTTTTTTTGGACTTAGTCATTTTTCTGGCGTTTATCAGACTTTCAGATAGGGCAAATATCAGTGAGCATTCCGATTTCAGTTCCAGAGCGATTCGCCCAATGAGTCCTTGATATTTAGTCGTTTTCAGCCAATTTTCTGGATTCTTGAAAATTTCACTTCTTTGTGAAAATATCCACTAAATGAGGGAATAATATGTGTGAGGGTACCCCAGGAGAGTTCTAAATGTGTGTGGGAAGAATATATATCCCACGGGGGTAAAATTGAAAAAAGTCGAAAACATTTTTTTTTGGACTTAGTCATTTTTCTGGCGTTTATCAGACTTTCAGATAGGGCAAATATCAGTGAGCATTCCGATTTCAGTTCCAGAGCGATTCGCCCAATGAGTCCTTGATATTTAGTCGTTTTCAGCCAATTTTCTGGATTCTTGAAAATTTCACTTCTTTGTGAAAATATCCACTAAATGAGGGAATAATATGTGTGAGGGTACCCCAGGAGAGTTCCAAATGTGTGTGGGTAGAATATATATCCCACGGGGGTAAAATTGAAAAAAGTTGAAAAAAATTTTTTTTTGGACTTAGTCATTTTTCCGGCGTTTATCAGACTTTCAGATAGGGGAAATGTCAGTGAGCGTTCCGATTTTAGTTCCAGAGCGATTCGCCCAATGAGTCCTTGTTATTTAGTTGTTTTCAGCCAATTTTCTGGATTCTTGAAAATTTCACTTTTTTGTGAAAATATCCACTAAATGAGGGAATAATATGTATGAGGGTACACCAGGAGAGTTCCAAATGTGTGTGGGTAGAATATATATCCTACGGGGGTAAAATTGAAAAAAGTTGAAAAAAATTTTTTTTTGGACTTAGTCATTTTTCCGGCTTTTATCAGACTTTCAGATAGGGGAAATGTCAGTGAGCGTTCCGATTTCAGTTCCAGAGCGATTCGCCCAATGAGTCCTTGATATTTAGTCGTTTTCAGCCAATTTTCTGGATTTTTGAAAATTTCACTTTTTTGTGAAAATATCCACTAAATGAGGGAATAATATGTGTGAGGGTACCCCAGGAGAGTTCTAAATGTGTGTGGGAAGAATATATATCCCACGGGGGTAAAACTGAAAAAAGTCGAAAACATTTTTTTTTGGACTTAGTCATTTTTCTGGCGTTTATCAGACTTTCAGATAGGGCAAATATCAGTGAGCATTCCGATTTCAGTTCCAGAGCGATTCGCCCAATGAGTCCTTGATATTTAGTCGTTTTCAGCCAATTTTCTGGATTCTTGAAAATTTCACTTCTTTGTGAAAATATCCACTAAATGAGGGAATAATATGTGTGAGGGTACCCCAGGAGAGTTCCAAATGTGTGTGGGTAGAATATATATGCCACGGGGGTAAAATTGAAAAAAGTTGAAAAAATTTTTTTTTTGGACTTAGTCATTTTTCCGGCGTTTATCAGACTTTCAGATAGGGGAAATGTCAGTGAGCGTTCCGATTTTAGTTCCAGAGCGATTCGCCCAATGAGTCCTTGTTATTTAGTTGTTTTCAGCCAATTTTCTGGATTCTTGAAAATTTCACTTTTTTGTGAAAATATCCACTAAATGAGGGAATAATATGTGTGAGGGTACCCCAGGAGAGTTCTAAATGTGTGTGGGAAGAATATATATCCCACGGGGGTAAAATTGAAAAAAGTCGAAAACATTTTTTTTTGGACTTAGTCATTTTTCTGGCGTTTATCAGACTTTCAGATAGGGCAAATATCAGTGAGCATTCCGATTTCAGTTCCAGAGCGATTCGCCCAATGAGTCCTTGATATTTAGTCGTTTTCAGCCAATTTTCTGGATTCTTGAAAATTTCACTTCTTTGTGAAAATATCCACTAAATGAGGGAATAATATGTGTGAGGGTACCCCAGGAGAGTTCCAAATGTGTGTGGGTAGAATATATATCCCACGGGGGTAAAATTGAAAAAAGTTGAAAAAAATTTTTTTTTGGACTTAGTCATTTTTCCGGCGTTTATCAGACTTTCAGATAGGGGAAATGTCAGTGAGCGTTCCGATTTTAGTTCCAGAGCGATTCGCCCAATGAGTCCTTGTTATTTAGTTGTTTTCAGCCAATTTTCTGGATTCTTGAAAATTTCACTTTTTTGTGAAAATATCCACTAAATGAGGGAATAATATGTATGAGGGTACACCAGGAGAGTTCCAAATGTGTGTGGGTAGAATATATATCCTACGGGGGTAAAATTGAAAAAAGTTGAAAAAAATTTTTTTTTGGACTTAGTCATTTTTCCGGCTTTTATCAGACTTTCAGATAGGGGAAATGTCAGTGAGCGTTCCGATTTCAGTTCCAGAGCGATTCGCCCAATGAGTCCTTGATATTTAGTCGTTTTCAGCCAATTTTCTGGATTTTTGAAAATTTCACTTTTTTGTGAAAATATCCACTAAATGAGGGAATAATATGTGTGAGGGTACCCCAGGAGAGTTCCAAATGTGTGTGGGTAGAATATATATCCCACGGGGGTAAAATTGAAAAAAGTTGAAAAAAATTTTTTTTTGGACTTAGTCATTTTTCCGGCGTTTATCAGACTTTCAGATAGGGGAAATGTCAGTGAGCGTTCCGATTTTAGTTCCAGAGCGATTCGCCCAATGAGTCCTTGTTATTTAGTTGTTTTCAGCCAATTTTCTGGATTCTTGAAAATTTCACTTTTTTGTGAAAATATCCACTAAATGAGGGAATAATATGTATGAGGGTACACCAGGAGAGTTCCAAATGTGTGTGGGTAGAATATATATCCTACGGGGGTAAAATTGAAAAAAGTTGAAAAAAATTTTTTTTTGGACTTAGTCATTTTTCCGGCTTTTATCAGACTTTCAGATAGGGGAAATGTCAGTGAGCGTTCCGATTTCAGTTCCAGAGCGATTCGCCCAATGAGTCCTTGATATTTAGTCGTTTTCAGCCAATTTTCTGGATTTTTGAAAATTTCACTTTTTTGTGAAAATATCCACTAAATGAGGGAATAATATGTGTGAGGGTACCCCAGGAGAGTTCCAAATGTGTGTGGGTAGAATATATATGCCACGGGGGTAAAATTGAAAAAAGTTGAAAAAATTTTTTTTTTGGACTTAGTCATTTTTCCGGCGTTTATCAGACTTTCAGATAGGGGAAATGTCAGTGAGCGTTCCGATTTTAGTTCCAGAGCGATTCGCCCAATGAGTCCTTGTTATTTAGTTGTTTTCAGCCAATTTTCTGGATTCTTGAAAATTTCACTTTTTTGTGAAAATATCCACTAAATGAGGGAATAATATGTATGAGGGTACACCAGGAGAGTTCCAAATGTGTGTGGGTAGAATATATATCCTACGGGGGTAAAATTAAAAAAAGTTGAAAAAATTTTTTTTTGGACTTAGTCATTTTTCCGGCGTTTATCAGACTTTCAGATAGGGCAAATATCACTGAGCATTCCGATTTCAGTTCCAGAACGATTCGCCCATTGAGTCCTTGATATTTAGTCGTTTTCAGCCAATTTTCTGGATTCTTGAAAATTTCACTTTTTTGTGAAAATATCCACTAAATGAGGGAATAATATGTGTGAGGGTACCCCAGGAGAGTTCCAAATGTGTGTGGGTAGAATATATATCCCACGGGGGTAAAATTGAAAAAAGTTGAAAAAAATTTTTTTTTGGACTTAGTCATTTTTCCGGCGTTTATCAGACTTTCAGATAGGGGAAATGTCAGTGAGCGTTCCGATTTTAGTTCCAGAGCGATTCGCCCAATGAGTCCTTGTTATTTAGTTGTTTTCAGCCAATTTTCTGGATTTTTGAAAATTTCACTTTTTTGTGAAAATATCCACTAAATGAGGGAATAATATGTGTGAGGGTACCCCAGGAGAGTTCTAAATGTGTGTGGGAAGAATATATATCCCACGGGGGTAAAATTGAAAAAAGTCGAAAACATTTTTTTTTTGGACTTAGTCATTTTTCTGGCGTTTATCAGACTTTCAGATAGGGCAAATATCAGTGAGCATTCCGATTTCAGTTCCAGAGCGATTCGCCCAATGAGTCCTTGATATTTAGTCGTTTTCAGCCAATTTTCTGGATTCTTGAAAATTTCACTTCTTTGTGAAAATATCCACTAAATGAGGGAATAATATGTGTGAGGGTACCCCAGGAGAGTTCCAAATGTGTGTGGGTAGAATATATATCCCACGGGGGTAAAATTGAAAAAAGTTTAAAAAAATTTTTTTTTGGACTTAGTCATTTTTCCGGCGTTTATCAGACTTTCAGATAGGGGAAATGTCAGTGAGCGTTCCGATTTTAGTTCCAGAGCGATTCGCCCAATGAGTCCTTGTTATTTAGTTGTTTTCAGCCAATTTTCTGGATTTTTGAAAATTTCACTTTTTTGTGAAAATATCCACTAAATGAGGGAATAATATGTGTGAGGGTACCCCAGGAGAGTTCCAAATGTGTGTGGGTAGAATATATAAGCCACGGGGGTAAAATTGAAAAAAGTTGAAAAAATTTTTTTTTTGGACTTAGTCATTTTTCCGGCGTTTATCAGACTTTCAGATAGGGGAAATGTCAGTGAGCGTTCCGATTTGAGTTCCAGAGCGATTCGCCCAATGAGTCCTTGTTATTTATTTGTTTTCAGCCAATTTTCTGGATTTTTGAAAATTTCACTTTTTTGTGAAAATATCCACTAAATGAGGGAATAATATGTGTGAGGGTACCCCAGGAGAGTTCTAAATGTGTGTGGGTAGAATATATATCCCATGGGGGTAAAATTGAAAAAAGTTGAAAACATTTTTTTTTTGGACTTAGTCATTTTTCCGGCGTTTATCAGACTTTCAGATAGGGCAAATGTCAGTGAGCGTTCCGACTTCAGTTCCAGAGCGATTCGCCCAATGAGTCCTTGTTATTTAGTTGTTTTAAGCCAATTTTCTGGATTTTTGAAAATTTCACTTTTTTGTGAAAATATCCACTAAATGAGGGAATAATATGTGTGAGGGTACCCCAGGAGAGTTCCAAATGTGTGTGGGTAGAATATATATCCCACGGGGGTAAAATTGAAAAAAATTAAAAAAAAATTTTTTTTGGACTTACTCATTTTTCTGGCGTTTATCAGACTTTCAGATAGGGCAAATGTCAGTGAGCGTTCCGATTTCAGTTCCAGAGCGATTCGCCCAATGAGTCCTTGATAATTAGTCGTTTTCAGCCAATTTTATGGATTTTTGAAAATTTCACTTCTTTGTGAAAATATCCACTAAATGAGGGAATAATATGTGTGAGGGTACCCCAGGAGAGTTCCAAATGTGTGTGGGTAGAATATATATCCCACGGGGGTAAAATTGAAAAAAGTTGAAAAAAATTTTTTTTTGGACTTAGTCATTTTTCTGGCGTTTATCAGACTTTCAGATAGGGGAAATGTCAGTGAGCGTTCCGATTTTAGTTCCAGAGCGATTCGCCCAATGAGTCCTTGTTATTTAGTTGTTTTCAGCCAATTTTCTGGATTTTTGAAAATTTCACTTTTTTGTGAAAATATCCACTAAATGAGGGAATAATATGTGTGAAGGTACCCCAGGAGAGTTCCAAATGTGTGTGGGTAGAATATATATCCCACGGGGGTAAAATTGAAAAAAGTTAAAAAATATATTTTTTTGGACTTAGTCATTTTTCCGGCGTTTATCAGACTTTCAGATAGGGGAAATGTCAGTGAGCGTTACGATTTCAGTTCCAGAGCGATTCGCCCAATGAGTCCTTGATAATTAGTCATTTTCAGGCAATTTTCTGGATTTTTGAAAATTTCACTTCTTTGTGAAAATATCCACTAAATGAGGGAATAATATGTGTGAGGGTACCCCAGGAGAGTTCCAAATGTGTGTGGGTAGAATATATATCCCACGGGGGTAAAATTGAAAAAAGTTGAAAAAATTTTTTTTTTGGACTTAGTCATTTTTCCGAGGTTTATCAGACTTTCAGATAGGGGAAATGTCAGTGAGCGTTCCGATTTCAGTTCCAGAGCGATTCGCCCAATGAGTCCTTGATATTTAGTCGTTTTCAGCCAATTTTCTGGATTTTTGAAAATTTCACTTTTTTGTGAAAATATCCACTAAATGAGGGAATAATATTTGTGAGGGTACCCCAGGAGAGTTCTAAATGTGTGTGGGAAGATTATATATCCCACGGGGGTAAAACTGAAAAAAGTTGAAAAAAAATTTTTTTTGGACTTAGTCATTTTTCCGGCGTTTATCAGACTTTCAGATAGGGGAAATGTCAGTGAGCGTTCCGATTTTAGTTCCAGAGCGATTCGCCCAATGAGTCCTTGTTATTTAGTTGTTTTCAGCCAATTTTCTGGATTCTTGAAAATTTCACTTTTTTGTGAAAATATCCACTAAATGAGGGAATAATATGTATGAGGGTACACCAGGAGAGTTCCAAATGTGTGTGGGTAGAATATATATCCTACGGGGGTAAAATTGAAAAAAGTTGAAAAAAATTTTTTTTTGGACTTAGTCATTTTTCCGGCTTTTATCAGACTTTCAGATAGGTGAAATGTCAGTGAGCGTTCCGATTTCAGTTCCAGAGCGATTCGCCCAATGAGTCTTTGATATTTAGTCGTTTTCAGCCAATTTTCTGGATTCTTGAAAATTTCACTTTTTTGTGAAAATATCCACTAAATGAGGAAATAATATGTGTGAGGGTACCCCAGGAGAGTTCCAAATGTGTGTGGGTAGAATATATATCCCACGGGGGTAAAATTGAAAAAAGTTGAAAAAATTTTTTTTTTGGACTTAGTCATTTTTCCGGCGTTTATCAGACTTTCAGATAGGGCAAATATCAGTGAGCATTCCGATTTCAGTTCCAGAGCGATTCGCCCAATGAGTCCTTGATATTTAGTCGTTTTCAGCCAATTTTCTGGATTCTTGAAAATTTCACTTCTTTGTGAAAATATCCACTAAATGAGGGAATAATATGTGTGAGGGTACCCCAGGAGAGTTCCAATTGTGTGTGGGTAGAATATATATCCCACGGGGGTAAAATTGAAAAAAGTTGAAAAAAAATTTTTTTTGGACTTAGTCATTTTTCCGGCGTTTATCAGACTTTCAGATAGGGGAAATGTCAGTGAGCGTTCCGATTTTAGTTCCAGAGCGATTCGCCCAATGAGTCCTTGTTATTTAGTTGTTTTCAGCCAATTTTCTGGATTTTTGAAAATTTCACTTTTTTGTGAAAATATCCACTAAATGAGGGAATAATATGTGTGAAGGTACCCCAGGAGAGTTCCAAATGTGTGTGGGTAGAATATATATCCCACGGGGGTAAAATTGAAAAAAGTTAAAAAATATATTTTTTTGGACTTAGTCATTTTTCCGGCGTTTATCAGACTTTCAGATAGGGGAAATGTCAGTGAGCGTTACGATTTCAGTTCCAGAGCGATTCGCCCAATGAGTCCTTGATAATTAGTCATTTTCAGGCAATTTTCTGGATTTTTGAAAATTTCACTTCTTTGTGAAAATATCCACTAAATGAGGGAATAATATGTGTGAGGGTACCCCAGGAGAGTTCCAAATGTGTGTGGGTAGAATATATATCCCACGGGGGTAAAATTGAAAAAAGTTGAAAAAATTTTTTTTTTGGACTTAGTCATTTTTCCGAGGTTTATCAGACTTTCAGATAGGGGAAATGTCAGTGAGCGTTCCGATTTCAGTTCCAGAGCGATTCGCCCAATGAGTCCTTGATATTTAGTCGTTTTCAGCCAATTTTCTGGATTTTTGAAAATTTCACTTTTTTGTGAAAATATCCACTAAATGAGGGAATAATATGTGTGAGGGTACCCCAGGAGAGTTCCAAATGTGTGTGGGTAGAATATATATGCCACGGGGGTAAAATTGAAAAAAGTTGAAAAAATTTTTTTTTTGGACTTAGTCATTTTTCCGGCGTTTATCAGACTTTCAGATAGGGCAAATATCAGTGAGCATTCCGATTTCAGTTCCAGAGCGATTCGCCCAATGAGTCCTTGATATTTAGTCGTTTTCAGCCAATTTTCTGGATTCTTGAAAATTTCACTTCTTTGTGAAAATATCCACTAAATGAGGGAATAATATGTGTGAGGGTACCCCAGGAGAGTTCCAATTGTGTGTGGGTAGAATATATATCCCACGGGGGTAAAATTGAAAAAAGTTGAAAAAAAATTTTTTTTGGACTTAGTCATTTTTCCGGCGTTTATCAGACTTTCAGATAGGGGAAATGTCAGTGAGCGTTCCGATTTTAGTTCCAGAGCGATTCGCCCAATGAGTCCTTGTTATTTAGTTGTTTTCAGCCAATTTTCTGGATTTTTGAAAATTTCACTTTTTTGTGAAAATATCCACTAAATGAGGGAATAATATGTGTGAGGGTACCCCAGGAGAGTTCCAAATGTGTGTGGGTAGAATATATATGCCACGGGGGTAAAATTGAAAAAAGTTGAAAAAATTTTTTTTTTGGACTTAGTCATTTTTCCGGCGTTTATCAGACTTTCAGATAGGTGAAATGTCAGTGAGCGTTCCGATTTTAGTTCCAGAGCGATTCGCCCAATGAGTCCTTTTTATTTAGTTGTTTTCAGCCAATTTTCTGGATTCTTGAAAATTTCACTTTTTTGTGAAAATATCCACTAAATGAGGGAATAATATGTATGAGGGTACACCAGGAGAGTTCCAAATGTGTGTGGGTAGAATATATATCCTACGGGGGTAAAATTGAAAAAAGTTGAAAAAAATTTTTTTTTGGACTTAGTCATTTTTCCGGCTTTTATCAGACTTTCAGATAGGTGAAATGTCAGTGAGCGTTCCGATTTCAGTTCCAGAGCGATTCGCCCAATGAGTCTTTGATATTTAGTCGTTTTCAGCCAATTTTCTGGATTCTTGAAAATTTCACTTTTTTGTGAAAATATCCACTAAATGAGGAAATAATATGTGTGAGGGTACCCCAGGAGAGTTCCAAATGTGTGTGGGTAGAATATATATCCCACGGGGGTAAAATTGAAAAAAGTTGAAAAAATTTTTTTTTTGGACTTAGTCATTTTTCCGGCGTTTATCAGACTTTCAGATAGGGGAAATGTCAGTGAGCGTTCCGATTTCAGTTCCAGAGCGATTCGCCCAATGAGTCTTTGATATTTAGTCGTTTTCAGCCAATTTTCTGGATTTTTGAAAATTTCACTTTTTTGTGAAAATATTCACTAAATGAGGGAATAATATGTGTGAGGGTACCCCAGGAGAGTTCTAAATGTGTGTGGGAAGAATATATATCCCACGGGGGTAAAATTGAAAAAAGTCGAAAAAAATTTTTTTTTGGACTTAATCATTTTTCTGGCGTTTATCAGACTTTCAGATAGGGCAAATATCAGTGCGCATTCCGATTTCAGTTCCAGAGCGATTCGCCCAATGAGTCCTTGTTATTTAGTTGTTTTCAGCCAATTTTCTGGATTTTTGAAAATTTCACTTTTTTGTGAAAATATCCACTAAATGAGGGAATAATATGTGTGAGGGTACCCCAGGAGAGTTCTAAATGTGTGTGGGAAGAATATATATCCCACGGGGGTAAAATTAAAAAAAGTTGAAAAAAATTTTTTTTTGGACTTAGTCATTTTTCCGGCGTTTATCAGACTTTCAGATAGGGCAAATATCAGTGAGCATTCCGATTTCAGTTCCAGAGCGATTCGCCCAATGAGTCCTTGATATTTAGTCGTTTTCAGCCAATTTTCTGGATTCTTGAAAATTTCACTTTTTTGTGAAAATATCCACTAAATGAGGGAATAATATGTATGAGGGTACCCCAGGAGAGTTCCAAATGTGTGTGGGTAGAATATATATCCCATGGGGGTAAAATTGAAAAAAGTTGAAAAAAATTTTTTTTTGGACTTAGTCATGTTTCTGGCGTTTATCAGACCTTAATATAGGGGAAATTTCAGTTCCAGAGCGATTCGCCCAATGAGTCTTTGATATTTAGTCGTTTTCAGCCAATTTTCTAGATTTTTGAAAATTTCACTTTTTTGTGAAAATATCCACTAAATGAGGGAATAATATGTGTGAGGGTACCGAAGGAGAGTTCCAAATGTGTGTGGGTAGAATATATATCCCACGGGGGTAAAATTGAAAAAAGTTGAAAAAATTTTTTTTTTGGACTTAGTCATTTTTCCGGCGTTTATCAGACTTTCAGATAGGGGAAATGTCAGTGAGCCTTCCGATTTTAGTTCCAGAGCGATTCGCCCAATGAGTCCTTGTTATTTATTTGTTTTCAGCCAATTTTCTGGATTTTTGAAAATTTCACTTTTTTGTGAAAATATCCACTAAATGAGGGAATAATATGTGTGAGGGTACCCCAGGAGAGTTCTAAATGTGTGTGGGTAGAATATATATCCCACGGGGGTAAAATTGAAAAAAGTTGAAAACATTTTTTTTTTGGACTTAGTCATTTTTCCGGCGTTTATCAGACTTTCAGATAGGGCAAATGTCAGTGAGCGTTCCGATTTCAGTTCCAGAGCGATTCGCCCAATGAGTCCTTGATAATTAGTCGTTTTCAGCCAATTTTCTGGATTTTTGAAAATTTCACTTCTTTGTGAAAATATCTACTAAATGAGGGAATAATATGTGGGAGGGTACCCCAGGAGAGTTCCAAATGTGTGTGGGTAGAATATGTATCCCACGGGGGTAAAATTGAAAAAAGTTGAAAAAATTTTTTTTTTGGACTTAGTCATTTTTCCGGCGTTTATCAGACTTTCAGATAGGGGAAATGTCAGTGAGCGTTCCGATTTTAGTTCCAGAGCGATTCGCCCAATGAGTCCTTGTTATTTAGTTGTTTTCAACCAATTTTCTGGATTTTTGAAAATTTCACTTTTTTGTGAAAATATCCACTAAATGAGGGAATAATATGTGTGAGGGTACCCCAGGAAGAGTTCTAAATGTGTGTGGGTAGAATATATATCCCACGGGGGTAAAATTGAAAAAAATTGAAAAATTTTTTTTTTTGAACTTAGTCATTTTTCCGGCGTTTATCAGACTTTAAGATAGCGGAAATGTCAGTGAGCATTCCCATTTCAGTTCCAGAGCGATTCGCCCAATGAGTCTTTGATATTTAGTCGTTTTCAGCCAATTTTCTAGATTTTTCAAAAATTTCACTTTTTTGTGAAAATATCCACTAAATGAGGGAATAATATGTGTGAGGGTACCGAAGGAGAGTTCCAAATGTGTGTGGGTAGAATATATATCCCACGGGGGTAAAATTGAAAAAAGTTGAAAAAATTTTTTTTTTGGACTAGTCATTTTTCCGGCGTTTATCAGACTTTCAGATAGGGGAAATGTCAGTGAGCGTTACGATTTCAGTTCCAGAGCGATTCGCCCAATGAGTCCTTGATAATTAGTCATTTTCAGCCAATTTTCTGGATTTTTGAAAATTTCACTTCTTTGTGAAAATATCCACTAAATGAGGGAATAATATGTGTGAGGGTACCCCAGGAGAGTTCCAAATGTGTGTGGGTAGAATATATATCCCACGGGGGTAAAATTGAAAAAAGTTGAAAAAATTTTTTTTTTGAACTTAGTCATTTTTCCGGCGTTTATCAGACTTTCAGATAGGGGAAATGTCAGTGAGCATTCCGATTTCAGTTCCAGAGCGATTCGCCCAATGAGTCCTTGTTATTTAGTTGTTTTCAGCCAATTTTCTGGATTTTTGAAAATTTCACTTTTTTGTGAAAATATCCACTAAATGAGGGAATAATATGTGTGAGGGTACCCCAGGAGAGTTCCAAATGTGTGTGGGTAGAATATATATGCCACGGGGGTAAAATTGAAAAAAGTTGAAAAAATTTTTTTTTTGGACTTAGTCATTTTTCCGGCGTTTATCAGACTTTAAGATAGCGGAAATGTCAGTGAGCATTCCCATTTCAGTTCCAGAGCGATTCGCCCAATGAGTCTTTGATATTTAGTCGTTTTCAGCCAATTTTCTAGATTTTTCAAAAATTTCACTTTTTTGTGAAAATATCCACTAAATGAGGGAATAATATGTGTGAGGGTACCGAAGGAGAGTTCCAAATGTGTGTGGGTAGAATATATATCCCACGGGGGTAAAATTGAAAAAAGTTGAAAAAATTTTTTTTTTGGACTAGTCATTTTTCCGGCGTTTATCAGACTTTCAGATAGGGGAAATGTCAGTGAGCGTTACGATTTCAGTTCCAGAGCGATTCGCCCAATGAGTCCTTGATAATTAGTCATTTTCAGCCAATTTTCTGGATTTTTGAAAATTTCACTTCTTTGTGAAAATATCCACTAAATGAGGGAATAATATGTGTGAGGGTACCCCAGGAGAGTTCCAAATGTGTGTGGGTAGAATATATATCCCACGGGGGTAAAATTGAAAAAAGTTGAAAAAATTTTTTTTTTGGACTTAGTCATTTTTCCGGCGTTTATCAGACTTTCAGATAGGGGAAATGTCAGTGAGCATTCCGATTTCAGTTCCAGAGCGATTCGCCCAATGAGTCCTTGTTATTTAGTTGTTTTCAGCCAATTTTCTGGATTTTTGAAAATTTCACTTTTTTGTGAAAATATCCACTAAATGAGGGAATAATATGTGTGAGGGTACCCCAGGAGAGTTCCAAATGTGTGTGGGTAGAATATATATGCCACGGGGGTAAAATTGAAAAAAGTTGAAAAAATTTTTTTTTTGGACTTAGTCATTTTTCCGAGGTTTATCAGACTTTCAGATAGGGGAAATGTCAGTGAGTGTTCCGATTTCAGTTCCAGAGCGATTCGCCCAATGAGTCCTTGATATTTAGTCGTTTTCAGCCAATTTTCTGGATTTTTGAAAATTTCACTTTTTTGTGAAAATATCCACTAAATGAGGGAATAATATGTGTGAGGGTACCCCAGGAGAGTTCTAAATGTGTGTGGGAAGAATATATATCCCACGGGGGTAAAATTAAAAAAAGTTGAAAAAAATTTTTTTTTGGACTTAGTCATTTTTCCGGCGTTTATCAGACTTTCAGATAGGGCAAATATCAGTGAGCATTCCGATTTCAGTTCCAGAGCGATTCGCCCAATGAGTCCTTGATATTTAGTCGTTTTCAGCCAATTTTCTGGATTCTTGAAAATTTCACTTCTTTGTGAAAATATCCACTAAATGAGGGAATAATATGTGTGAGGGTACCCCAGGAGAGTTCCAAATGTGTGTGGGTAGAATATATATCCCACGGGGGTAAAATTGAAAAAAGTTGAAAAAAATTTTTTTTGGGACTTAGTCATTTTTCCGGCGTTTATCAGACTTTCAGATAGGGGAAATGTCAGTGAGCGTTCCGATTTTAGTTCCAGAGCGATTCGCCCAATGAGTCCTTGTTATTTAGTTGTTTTCAGCCAATTTTCTGGATTTTTGAAAATTTCACTTTTTTGTGAAAATATCCACTAAATGAGGGAATAATATGTGTGAGGGTACCCCAGGAGAGTTCCAAATGTGTGTGGGTAGAATATATATGCCACGGGGGTAAAATTGAAAAAAGTTGAAAAAATTTTTTTTTTGGACTTAGTCATTTTTCCGGCGTTTATCAGACTTTCAGATAGGTGAAATGTCAGTGAGCGTTCCGATTTTAGTTCCAGAGCGATTCGCCCAATGAGTCCTTTTTATTTAGTTGTTTTCAGCCAATTTTCTGGATTCTTGAAAATTTCACTTTTTTGTGAAAATATCCACTAAATGAGGGAATAATATGTATGAGGGTACACCAGGAGAGTTCCAAATGTGTGTGGGTAGAATATATATCCTACGGGGGTAAAATTGAAAAAAGTTGAAAAAAATTTTTTTTTGGACTTAGTCATTTTTCCGGCTTTTATCAGACTTTCAGATAGGTGAAATGTCAGTGAGCTTTCCGATTTCAGTTCCAGAGCGATTCGCCCAATGAGTCTTTGATATTTAGTCGTTTTCAGCCAATTTTCTGGATTCTTGAAAATTTCACTTTTTTGTGAAAATATCCACTAAATGAGGAAATAATATGTGTGAGGGTACCCCAGGAGAGTTCCAAATGTGTGTGGGTAGAATATATATCCCACGGGGGTAAAATTGAAAAAAGTTGAAAAAATTTTTTTTTTGGACTTAGTCATTTTTCCGGCGTTTATCAGACTTTCAGATAGGGGAAATGTCAGTGAGCGTTCCGATTTCAGTTCCAGAGCGATTCGCCCAATGAGTCTTTGATATTTAGTCGTTTTCAGCCAATTTTCTGGATTTTTGAAAATTTCACTTTTTTGTGAAAATATTCACTAAATGAGGGAATAATATGTGTGAGGGTACCCCAGGAGAGTTCTAAATGTGTGTGGGAAGAATATATATCCCACGGGGGTAAAATTGAAAAAAGTCGAAAAAATTTTTTTTTTGGACTTAATCATTTTTCTGGCGTTTATCAGACTTTCAGATAGGGCAAATATCAGTGAGCATTCCGATTTCAGTTCCAGAGCGATTCGCCCAATGAGTCCTTGTTATTTAGTTGTTTTCAGCCAATTTTCTGGATTTTTGAAAATTTCACTTTTTTGTGAAAATATCCACTAAATGAGGGAATAATATGTGTGAGGGTACCCCTGGAGAGTTCTAAATGTGTGTGGGAAGAATATATATCCCACGGGGGTAAAATTAAAAAAAGTTGAAAAAAATTTTTTTTTGGACTTAGTCATTTTTCCGGCGTTTATCAGACTTTCAGATAGGGGAAATGTCAGTGAGCGTTCCGATTTCAGTTCCAGAGCGATTCGCCCAATGAGTCTTTGATATTTAGTCGTTTTCAGCCAATTTTCTGGATTTTTGAAAATTTCACTTTTTTGTGAAAATATTCACTAAATGAGGGAATAATATGTGTGAGGGTACCCCAGGAGAGTTCTAAATGTGTGTGGGAAGAATATATATCCCACGGGGGTAAAATTGAAAAAAGTCGAAAAAATTTTTTTTTTGGACTTAATCATTTTTCTGGCGTTTATCAGACTTTCAGATAGGGCAAATATCAGTGAGCATTCCGATTTCAGTTCCAGAGCGATTCGCCCAATGAGTCCTTGTTATTTAGTTGTTTTCAGCCAATTTTCTGGATTTTTGAAAATTTCACTTTTTTGTGAAAATATCCACTAAATGAGGGAATAATATGTGTGAGGGTACCCCAGGAGAGTTCTAAATGTGTGTGGGAAGAATATATATCCCACGGGGGTAAAATTAAAAAAAGTTGAAAAAAATTTTTTTTTGGACTTAGTCATTTTTCCGGCGTTTATCAGACTTTCAGATAGGGCAAATATCAGTGAGCATTCCGATTTCAGTTCCAGAGCGATTCGCCCAATGAGTCCTTGATATTTAGTCGTTTTCAGAGAATTTTCTGGATTCTTGAAAATTTCACTTTTTTGTGAAAATATCCACTAAATGAGGGAATAATATGTATGAGGGTACCCCAGGAGAGTTCCAAATGTGTGTGGGTAGAATATATATCCCATGGGGGTAAAATTGAAAAAAGTTGAAAAAAATTTTTTTTTGGACTTAGTCATGTTTCTGGCGTTTATCAGACTTTAATATAGGGGAAATTTCAGTTCCAGAGCGATTCGCCCAATGAGTCTTTGATATTTAGTCGTTTTCAGCCAATTTTCTAGATTTTTGAAAATTTCACTTTTTTGTGAAAATATCCACTAAATGAGGGAATAATATGTGTGAGGGTACCGAAGGAGAGTTCCAAATGTGTGTGGGTAGAATATATATCCCACGGGGGTAAAATTAAAAAAAGTTGAAAAAAATTTTTTTTTGGACTTAGTCATTTTTCCGGCGTTTATCAGACTTTCAGATAGGGGAAATGTCAGTGAGCGTTCCGATTTTAGTTCCAGAGCGATTCGCCCAATGCGTCCTTGTTATTTATTTGTTTTCAGCCAATTTTCTGGATTTTTGAAAATTTCACTTTTTTGTGAAAATATCCACTAAATGAGGGAATAATATGTGTGAGGGTACCCCAGGAGAGTTCTAAATGTGTGTGGGTAGAATATATATCCCACGGGGGTAAAATTGAAAAAAGTTGAAAACATTTTTTTTTTGGACTTAGTCATTTTTCTGGCGTTTATCAGACTTTCAGATAGGGCAAATGTCAGTGAGCGTTCCGATTTCAGTTCCAGAGCGATTCGCCCAATGAGTCCTTGATAATTAGTCGTTTTCAGCCAATTTTCTGGATTTTTGAAAATTTCACTTCTTTGTGAAAATATCTACTAAATGAGGGAATAATATGTGTGAGGGTACCCCAGGAGAGTTCCAATTGTGTGTGGGTAAAATATATATCCCACGGGGGTAAAATTGAAAAAAGTTGAAAAAAAATTTTTTTTGGACTTAGTCATTTTTCCGGCATTTATCAGACTTTCAGATAGGGGAAATGTCAGTGAGCGTTCCGATTTTAGTTCCAGAGCGATTCGCCCAATGAGTCCTTGTTATTTAGTTGTTTTCAGCCAATTTTCTGGATTTTTGAAAATTTCACTTTTTTGTGAAAATATCCACTAAATGAGGGAATAATATGTGTGAGGGTACCCCAGGAGAGTTCCAAATGTGTGTGGGTAGAATATATATGCCACGGGGGTAAAATTGAAAAAAGTTGAAAAAATTTTTTTTTTGGACTTAGTCATTTTTCCGGCGTTTATCAGACTTTCAGATAGGTGAAATGTCAGTGAGCGTTCCGATTTTAGTTCCAGAGCGATTCGCCCAATGAGTCCTTTTTATTTAGTTGTTTTCAGCCAATTTTCTGGATTCTTGAAAATTTCACTTTTTTGTGAAAATATCCACTAAATGAGGGAATAATATGTATGAGGGTACACCAGGAGAGTTCCAAATGTGTGTGGGTAGAATATATATCCTACGGGGGTAAAATTGAAAAAAGTTGAAAAAAATTTTTTTTTGGACTTAGTCATTTTTCCGGCTTTTATCAGACTTTCAGATAGGTGAAATGTCAGTGAGCGTTCCGATTTCAGTTCCAGAGCGATTCGCCCAATGAGTCTTTGATATTTAGTCGTTTTCAGCCAATTTTCTGGATTCTTGAAAATTTCACTTTTTTGTGAAAATATCCACTAAATGAGGAAATAATATGTGTGAGGGTACCCCAGGAGAGTTCCAAATGTGTGTGGGTAGAATATATATCCCACGGGGGTAAAATTGAAAAAAGTTGAAAAAAATTTTTTTTTGGACTTAGTCATTTTTCCGGCGTTTATCAGACTTTCAGATAGGGGAAATGTCAGTGAGCGTTCCGATTTCAGTTCCAGAGCGATTCGCCCAATGAGTCTTTGATATTTAGTCGTTTTCAGCCAATTTTCAAGATTTTTGAAAATTTCACTTTTTTGTGAAAATATCCACTAAATGAGGGAATAATATGTGTGAGGGTACCGAAGGAGAGTTCCAAATGTGTGTGGGTAGAATATATATCCCACGGGGGTAAAATTGAAAAAAGTTGAAAAAAATTTTTTTTTGGACTTAGTCATTTTTCCGGCGTTTATCAGACTTTCAGATAGGGGAAATGTCAGTGAGCGTTCCGATTTTAGTTCCAGAGCGATTCGCCCAATGAGTCCTTGTTATTTATTTGTTTTCAGCCAATTTTCTGGATTTTTGAAAATTTCACTTTTTTGTGAAAATATCCACTAAATGAGGGAATAATATGTGTGAGGGTACCCCAGGAGAGTTCTAAATGTGTGTGGGTAGAATATATATCCCACGGGGGTAAAATTGAAAAAAGTTGAAAACATTTTTTTTTTGGACTTAGTCATTTTTCCGGCGTTTATCAGACTTTCAGATAGGGCAAATGTCAGTGAGCGTTCCGATTTCAGTTCCAGAGCGATTCGCCCAATGAGTCCTTGATAATTAGTCGTTTTCAGCCAATTTTCTGGATTTTTGAAAATGTCACTTCTTTGTGAAAATATCTACTAAATGAGGGAATAATATGTGGGAGGGTACCCCAGGAGAGTTCCAAATGTGTGTGGGTAGAATATATATCCCACGGGGGTAAAATTGAAAAAAGTTGAAAAAAATTTTTTTTTGGACTTAGTCATTTTTCCGGCGTTTATCAGACTTTCAGATAGCGGAAATGTCAGTGAGCATTCCCATTTCAGTTCCAGAGCGATTCGCCCAATGAGTCTTTGATATTTAGTCGTTTTCAGCCAATTTTCTGGATTTTTGAAAATTTCACTTTTTTGTGAAAATATTCACTAAATGAGGGAATAATATGTGTGAGGGTACCCCAGGAGAGTTCTAAATGTGTGTGGGAAGAATATATATCCCACGGGGGTAAAATTGAAAAAAGTCGAAAAAAATTTTTTTTTGGACTTAGTCATTTTTCCGGCGTTTATCAGACTTTCAGATAGGGCAAATATCAGTGAGCATTCCGATTTCAGTTCCAGAGCGATTCGCCCAATGAGTCCTTGATATTTAGTCGTTTTCAGCCAATTTTCTGGATTCTTGAAAATTTCACTTTTTTGTGAAAATATCCACTAAATGAGGGAATAATATGTGTGAGGGTACCGAAGGAGAGTTCCAAATGTGTGTGGGTAGAATATATATCCCACGGGGGTAAAATTGAAAAAAGTTGAAAAAATTTTTTTTTTGGACTTAGTCATTTTTCCGGCGTTTATCAGACTTTCAGATAGGGGAAATGTCAGTGAGCATTCCGATTTTAGTTCCAGAGCGATTCGCCCAATGAGTCCTTGTTATTTATTTGTTTTCAGCCAATTTTCTGGATTTTTGAAAATTTCACTTTTTTGTGAAAATATCCACTAAATGAGGGAATAATATGTGTGAGGGTACCCCAGGAGAGTTCTAAATGTGTGTGGGTAGAATATATATCCCACGGGGGTAAAATTGAAAAAACTTGAAAACATTTTTTTTTTGGACTTAGTCATTTTTCCGGCGTTTATCAGACTTTCAGATAGGGCAAATATCAGTGAGCATTCCGATTTCAGTTCCAGAGCGATTCGCCCAATGAGTCCTTGATATTTAGTCGTTTTCAGCCAATTTTCTGGATTCTTGAAAATTTCACTTTTTTGTGAAAATATCCACTAAATGAGGGAATAATATGTATGAGGGTACCCCAGGAGAGTTCCAAATGTGTGTGGGTAGAATATATATCCCATGGGGGTAAAATTGAAAAAAGTTGAAAAAAATTTTTTTTTGGACTTAGTCATGTTTCTGGCGTTTATCAGACTTTAATATAGGGGAAATGTCAGTGAGCATTCCCATTTCAGTTCCAGAGCGATTCGCCCAATGAGTCTTTGATATTTAGTCGTTTTCAGCCAATTTTCTAGATTTTTGAAAATTTCACTTTTTTGTGAAAATATCCACTAAATGAGGGAATAATATGTGTGAGGGTACCGAAGGAGAGTTCCAAATGTGTGTGGGTAGAATATATATCCCACGGGGGTAAAATTGAAAAAAGTTGAAAAAATTTTTTTTTTGGACTTAGTCATTTTTCCGGCGTTTATCAGACTTTCAGATAGGGGAAATGTCAGTGAGCATTCCGATTTTAGTTCCAGAGCGATTCGCCCAATGAGTCCTTGTTATTTATTTGTTTTCAGCCAATTTTCTGGATTTTTGAAAATTTCACTTTTTTGTGAAAATATCCACTAAATGAAGGAATAATATGTGTGAGGGTACCCCAGGAGAGTTCTAAATGTGTGTGGGTAGAATATATATCCCACGGGGGTAAAATTGAAAAAAGTTGAAAACATTTTTTTTTTGGACTTAGTCATTTTTCCGGCGTTTATCAGACTTTCAGATAGGGCAAATGTCAGTGAGCGTTCCGATTTCAGTTCCAGAGCGATTCGCCCAATGAGTCTTTGATATTTAGTCGTTTTCAGCCAATTTTCTGGATTTTTGAAAATTTCACTTTTTTGTGAAAATATTCACTAAATGAGGGAATAATATGTGTGAGGGTACCCCAGGAGAGTTCTAAATGTGTGTGGGAAGAATATATATCCCACGGGGGTAAAATTGAAAAAAGTCGAAAAAATTTTTTTTTTGGACTTAGTCATTTTTCTGGCGTTTATCAGACTTTCAGATAGGGCAAATATCAGTGAGCATTCCGATTTCAGTTCCAGAGCGATTCGCCCAATGAGTCCTTGTTATTTAGTTGTTTTCAGCCAATTTTCTGGATTTTTGAAAATTTCACTTTTTTGTGAAAATATCCACTAAATGAGGGAATAATATGTGTGAGGGTACCCCAGGAGAGTTCTAAATGTGTGTGGGAAGAATATATATCCCACGGGGGTAAAATTAAAAAAAAGTTGAAAAAAATTTTTTTTTGGACTTAGTCATTTTTCCGGCGTTTATCAGACTTTCAGATAGGGCAAATATCAGTGAGCATTCCGATTTCAGTTCCAGAGCGATTCGCCCAATGAGTCCTTGATATTTAGTCGTTTTCAGCCAATTTTCTGGATTCTTGAAAATTTCACTTTTTTGTGAAAATATCCACTAAATGAGGGAATAATATGTATGAGGGTACCCCAGGAGAGTTCCAAATGTGTGTGGGTAGAATATATATCCCACGGGGGTAAAATTGAAAAAAATTAAAAAAAAATTTTTTTTGGACTTAGTCATTTTTCCGGCGTTTATCAGACTTTCAGATAGGGCAAATGTCAGTGAGCGTTCCGATTTCAGTTCCAGAGCGATTCGCCCAATGAGTCCTTGATAATTAGTCGTTTTCAGCCAATTTTCTGGATTTTTGAAAATTTCACTTCTTTGTGAAAATATCCACTAAATGAGGGAATAATATGTGTGAGGGTACCCCAGGAGAGTTCCAAATGTGTGTGGGAAGAATATATATCCCACGGGGGTAAAATTAAAAAAAGTTGAAAAAAATTTTTTTTTGGACTTAGTCATTTTTCCGGCGTTTATCAGACTTTCAGATAGGGCAAATATCAGTGAGCATTCCGATTTCAGTTCCAGAGCGATTCGCCCAATGAGTCCTTGATATTTAGTCGTTTTCAGCCAATTTTCTGGATTCTTGAAAATTTCACTTTTTTGTGAAAATATCCACTAAATGAGGGAATAATATGTATGAGGGTACCCCAGGAGAGTTCCAAATGTGTGTGGGTAGAATATATATCCCATGGGGGTAAAATTGAAAAAAGTTGAAAAAAATTTTTTTTTGGACTTAGTCATGTTTCTGGCGTTTATCAGACTTTAATATAGGGGAAATGTCAGTGAGCATTCCCATTTCAGTTCCAGAGCGATTCGTCCAATGAGTCTTTGATATTTAGTCGTTTTCAGCCAATTTTCTAGATTTTTGAAAATTTCACTTTTTTGTGAAAATATCCACTAAATGAGGGAATAATATGTGTGAGGGTACCGAAGGAGAGTTCCAAATGTGTGTGTGTAGAATATATATCCCACGGGGGTAAAATTGAAAAAAGTTGAAAACATTTTTTTTTTGGACTTAGTCATTTTTCCGGCGTTTATCAGACTTTCAGATAGGGCAAATGTCAGTGAGCGTTCCGATTTCAGTTCCAGAGCGATTCGCCCAATGAGTCCTTGATAATTAGTCGTTTTCAGCCAATTTTCTGGATTTTTGAAAATGTCACTTCTTTGTGAAAATATCTACTAAATGAGGGAATAATATGTGAGAGGGTACCCCAGGAGAGTTCTAAATGTGTGTGGGTAGAATATATATCCCACGGGAGTAAAATTGAAAAAAGTTGAAAACATTTTTTTTTTGGACTTAGTCATTTTTCCGGCGTTTATCAGACTTTCAGATAGGGCAAATAAATGTCAGTGAGCGTTCCGATTTCAGTTCCAGAGCGATTCGCTCAATGAGTCCTTGATAATTAGTCGTTTTCAGCCAATTTTCTGGATTTTTGAAAATTTCACTTTTTTGTGAAAATATTCACTAAATGAGGGAATAATATGTGTGAGGGTACCCCAGGAGAGTTCTAAATGTGTGTGGGAAGAATATATATCCCACGGGGGTAAAATTGAAAAAAGTCGAAAAAAAAATTTTTTTTGGACTTAGTCATTTTTCTGGCGTTTATCAGACTTTCAGATAGGGCAAATATCAGTGAGCATTCCGATTTCAGTTCCAGAGCGATTCGCCCAATGAGTCCTTATTATTTAGTTGTTTTCAGCCAATTTTCTGGATTTTTGAAAATTTCACTTTTTTGTGAAAATATCCACTAAATGAGGGAATAATATGTGTGAGGGTACCCCAGGAGAGTTCTAAATGTGTGTGGGAAGAATATATATCCCACGGGGGTAAAATTAAAAAAAGTTGAAAAAAATTTTTTTTTGGACTTAGTCATTTTTCCGGCGTTTATCAGACTTTCAGATAGGGCAAATATCAGTGAGCATTCCGATTTCAGTTCCAGAGCGATTCGCCCAATGAGTCCTTGATATTTAGTCGTTTTCAGCCAATTTTCTGGATTCTTGAAAATTTCACTTTTTTGTGAAAATATCCACTAAATGAGGGAATAATATGTATGAGGGTACCCCAGGAGAGTTCCAAATGTGTGTGGGTAGAATATATATCCCATGGGGGTAAAATTGAAAAAAGTTGAAAAAAATTTTTTTTTGGACTTAGTCATGTTTCTGGCGTTTATCAGACTTTAATATAGGGGAAATGTCAGTGAGCATTCCCATTTCAGTTCCAGAGCGATTCGTCCAATGAGTCTTTGATATTTAGTCGTTTTCAGCCAATTTTCTAGATTTTTGAAAATTTCACTTTTTTGTGAAAATATCCACTAAATGAGGGAATAATATGTGTGAGGGTACCGAAGGAGAGTTCCAAATGTGTGTGGGTAGAATATATATCCCACGGGGGTAAAATTGAAAAAAGTTGAAAACATTTTTTTTTTGGACTTAGTCATTTTTCCGGCGTTTATCAGACTTTCAGATAGGGCAAATGTCAGTGAGCGTTCCGATTTCAGTTCCAGAGCGATTCGCCCAATGAGTCTTTGATATTTAGTCGTTTTCAGCCAATTTTCTGGATTTTTGAAAATTTCACTTTTTTGTGAAAATATTCACTAAATGAGGGAATAATATGTGTGAGGGTACCCCAGGAGAGTTCTAAATGTGTGTGGGAAGAATATATATCCCACGGGGGTAAAATTAAAAAAAGTTTAAAAAAATTTTTTTTTTGGTCTTAGTCATTTTTCTGGCGTTTATCAGACTTTCAGATAGGGCAAATATCAGTGAGCGTTCCGATTTTAGTTCCAGAGCGATTCGCCCAATGAGTCCTTGTTATTCAGTTGTTTTCAGCCAATTTTCTGGATTTTTGAAAATTTCACTTTTTTGTGAAAATATCCACTAAATGAGGGAATAATATGTGTGAGGGTACCCCAGGAGAGTTCTAAATGTGTGTGGGAAGAATATATATCCCACGGGGGTAAAATTAAAAAAAGTTGAAAAAAATTTTTTTTTGGACTTAGTAATTTTTCCGGCGTTTATCAGACTTTCAGATAGGGCAAATATCAGTGAGCATTCCGATTTCAGTTCCAGAGCGATTCGCCCAATGAGTCCTTGATATTTAGTCGTTTTCAGCCAATTTTCTGGATTCTTGAAAATTTCACTTTTTTGTGAAAATATCCACTAAATGAGGGAATAATATGTATGAGGGTACCCCAGGAGAGTTCCAAATGTGTGTGGGTAGAATATATATCCCATGGGGGTAAAATTGAAAAAAGTTGAAAAAAATTTTTTTTTGGACTTAGTCATGTTTCTGGCGTTTATCAGACTTTAATATAGGGGAAATGTCAGTGAGCATTCCCATTTCAGTTCCAGAGCGATTCGCCCAATGAGTCTTTGATATTTAGTCGTTTTCAGCCAATTTTCTAGATTTTTGAAAATTTCACTTTTTTGTGAAAATATCCACTAAATGAGGGAATAATATGTGTGAGGGTACCGAAGGAGAGTTCCAAATGTGTGTGGGTAGAATATATATCCCACGGGGGTAAAATTGAAAAAAGTTGAAAAAATTTTTTTTTTGGACTTAGTCATTTTTCCGGCGTTTATCAGACTTTCAGATAGGGGAAATGTCAGTGAGCATTCCGATTTTAGTTCCAGAGCGATTCGCCCAATGAGTCCTTGTTATTTATTTGTTTTCAGCCAATTTTCTGGATTTTTGAAAATTTCACTTTTTTGTGAAAATATCCACTAAATGAGGGAATAATATGTGTGAGGGTACCCCAGGAGAGTTCTAAATGTGTGTGGGTAGAATATATATCCCACGGGGGTAAAATTAAAAAAAGTTGAAAAAAATTTTTTTTTGGACTTAGTCATTTTTCCGGCGTTTATCAGACTTTCAGATAGGGGAAATGTCAGTGAGCGTTCCGATTTTAGTTCCAGAGCGATTCGCCCAATGAGTCCTTCTTATTTAGTTGTTTTCAGCCAATTTTCTGGATTTTTGAAGATTTCACTTTTTTGTGAAAATATCCAGTAAATGAGGGAATAATATGTGTGAAGGTACCCCAGGAGAGTTCCAAATGTGTGTGGGTAGAATATATATCCCACGGGGGGTAAAATTGAAAAAAGTTGAAAAAAATTTTTTTTTGGACTTAGTCATTTTTCCGGCGTTTATCAGACTTTCAGATAGGGGAAATGTCAGTGAGCATTCCGATTTCAGTTCCAGAGCGATTCTCCCAATGAGTCCTTGATAATTAGTCGTTTTCAGCCAATTTTCTGGATTTTTGAAAATTTCACTTCTTTGTGAAAATATCCACTAAATGAGGGAATAATATGTGTGAGGGTACCCCAGGAGAGTTTCAAATGTGTGTGGGTAGAATATATATCCCACGGGGGTAAAATTGAAAAAAGTTGAAAAAATTTTTTTTTTGGACTTAGTCATTTTTCCGGCGTTTATCAGACTTTCAGATAGGGGAAATGTCAGTGAGCATTCCGATTTCAGTTCCAGAGCGATTCGCCCAATGAGTCCTTGTTATTTAGTTGTTTTCAGCCAATTTTCTGGATTTTTGAAAATTTCACTTTTTTGTGAAAATATCCACTAAATGAGGGAATAATATGTGTGAGGGTACCCCAGGAAGAGTTCTAAATGTGTGTGGGTAGAATATATATCCCACGGGGGTAAAATAGAAAAAAGTTGAAAAAAATTTTTTTTTGGACTTAGTCATTTTTCCGGCGTTTATCAGACTTTCAGATAGGGGAAA
Organism: Phyllobates terribilis; assembly: GCF_046119375.1. Taxonomy (NCBI): domain Eukaryota; kingdom Metazoa; phylum Chordata; class Amphibia; order Anura; family Dendrobatidae; genus Phyllobates; species Phyllobates terribilis. The sequence goes on along the minus strand of NW_027362775.1, from coordinate 12,223,742 downwards.
TGTCATTGAGCGTTCCGATTTTAGTTCCAGAGCGATTCGCCCAATGAGTCCTTGTTATTTAGTTGTTTTCAGCCAATTTTCTGGATTTTTTAAAATTTCACTTTTTTGTGAAAATATCCACTAAATGAGGGAATAATATGTGTGAGGGTACCCCAGGAGAGTTCCAAATGTGTGTGGGTAGAATATATATCCCACGGGGGTAAAATTGAAAAAAGTTGAAAACATTTTTTTTTTGGATTTAGTCATTTTTCCGGCGTTTATCAGACTTTCAGATAGGGAAAATGTCAGTGAGCGTTCCGATTTCAGTTCCAGAGCGATTCGCCCAATGAGTCCTTGTTATTTAGTTGTTTTCAGCCAATTTTCTGGATTTTTGAAAATTTCACTTTTTTGTGAAAATATCCACTAAATGAGGGAATAATATGTGTGAGGGTACCCCAGGAGAGTTCTAAATGTGTGTGGGTAGAATATATATCCCACGGGGGTAAAATTGAAAAAAGTTGAAAACATTTTTTTTTTGGACTTAGTAATTTTTCCGGCGTTTATCAGACTTTCAGATAGGACAAATGTCAGTGAGTGTTCCGGTTTCAGTTCCAGAGCGATTCGCCCAATGAGTCCTTGTTATTTAGTTATTTTCAGCCAATTTTCTGGATTTTTGAAAATTTCACTTTTTTGTGAAAATATCCACTAAATGAGGGAATAATATGTGTGAGGGTACCCCAGGAGATTTCCAAATGTGTGTGGGTAGAATATATATCCCACGGGGGTAAAATTGAAAAAAGTTGAAAAAAATTTTTTTTTTGACTTAGTCATTTTTCCGGCGTTTATCAGACTTTCAGATAGGGGAAATGTCAGTGAGCGTTCCGATTTTAGTTCCAGAGCGATTCGCCCAATGAGTCCTTGTTATTTAGTTGTTTTCAGCCAATTTTCTGGATTTTTGAAAATGTCACTTTTTTGTGAAAATATCCACTAAATGAGGGAATAATATGTGTGAGGGTACCCCAGGAGAGTTCCAAATGTGTGTGGGTAGAATATATATCCCACGGGGGTAAAATTGAAAAAAGTTGAAAACAGTTTTTTTTTTGGATTTAGTCATTTTTCCGGCGTTTATCAGACTTTCAGATAGGGAAAATGTCAGTGAGCGTTCCGATTTCAGTTCCAGAGCGATTCGCCCAATGAGTCCTTGTTATTTAGTCGTTTTCAGCCAATTTTCTGGATTCTTGAAAATTTCACTTTTTTGTGAAAATATCCACTAAATGAGGGAATAATATGTATGAGGGTACCCCAGGAGAGTTCCAAATGTGTGTGGGTAGAATATATATCCCATGGGGGTAAAATTGAAAAAAGTTGAAAAAAATTTTTTTTTGGACTTAGTCATGTTTCTGGTATTTATCAGACTTTAATATAGGGGAAATGTCAGTGAGCATTCCCATTTCAGTTCCAGAGCGATTCGCCCAATGAGTCTTTGATATTTAGTCGTTTTCAGCCAATTTTCTAGATTTTTGAAAATTTCACTTTTTTGTGAAAATATCCACTAAATGAGGGAATAATATGTGTGAGGGTACCGAAGGAGAGTTCCAAATGTGTGTGGGTAGAATATATATCCCACGGGGGTAAAATTGAAAAAAGTTGAAAAAATTTTTTTTTTGGACTTAGTCATTTTTCCGGCGTTTATCAGACTTTCAGATAGGGGAAATGTCAGTGAGCATTCCGATTTTAGTTCCAGAGCGATTCGCCCAATGAGTCCTTGTTATTTATTTGTTTTCAGCCAATTTTCTGGATTTTTGAAAATTTCACTTTTTTGTGAAAATATCCACTAAATGAGGGAATAATATGTGTGAGGGTACCCCAGGAGAGTTCTAAATGTGTGTGGGTAGAATATATATCCCACGGGGGTAAAATTGAAAAAAGTAAAAAAAAATTTTTTTTTGGACTTAGTCATTTTTCCGGCGTTTATCAGACTTTCAGATAGGGGAAATGTCAGTGAGCGTTACGATTTCAGTTCCAGAGCGATTCGCCCAATGAGTCCTTGATAATTAGTCGTTTTCAGTCAATTTTCTGGATTTTTGAAAATTTCACTTCTTTGTGAAAATATCCACTAAATGAGGGAATAATATGTGGAGGGTACCCCAGGAGAGTTTCAAATGTGTGTGGGTAGAATATATATCCCACGGGGGTAAAATTGAAAAAAGTTGAAAAAATTTTTTTTTTGGACTTAGTCATTTTTCCGGCGTTTATCAGACTTTCAGATAGGGGAAATGTCAGTGAGCATTCCGATTTCAGTTCCAGAGCGATTCGCCCAATGAGTCCTTGTTATTTAGTTGTTTTCAGCCAATTTTCTGGATTTTTGAAAATTTCACTTTTTTGTGAAAATATCCACTAAATGAGGGAATAATATGTGTGAGGGTACCCCAGGAAGAGTTCTAAATGTGTGTGGGTAGAATATATATCCCACGGGGGTAAAATAGAAAAAAGTTGAAAAAAATTTTTTTTTGGACTTAGTCATTTTTCCGGCGTTTATCAGACTTTCAGATAGGGCAAATGTCAGTGAGCGTTCCGATTTCAGTTCCAGAGCGATTCGCCCAATGAGTCCTTGATAATTAGTCGTTTTCAGCCAATTTTCTGGATTTTTGAATATTTCACTTCTTTGTGAAAATATCCACTAAATGAGGGAATAATATGTGTGAGGGTACCCCAGGAGAGTTCCAAATGTGTGTGGGTAGAATATATATCCCACGGGGGTAAAATTGAAAAATGTTGAAAAAAATTTTTTTTTTGACTTAGTCATTTTTCCGGCGTTTATCAGACTTTCAGATAGGGAAAATGTCAGTGAGCGTTCCGATTTCGGTTCCAGAGCGATTCGCCCAATGAGTCCTTGTTATTTAGTTGTTTTCAGCCAATTTTCTGGATTTTTGAAAATTTCACTTTTTTGTGAAAATATCCACTAAATGAGGGAATAATATGTGTGAGGGTACCCCAGGAGAGTTCTAAATGTGTGTGGGTAGAATATATATCCCACGGGGGTAAAATTGAAAAAAGTTGAAAAAAATTTTTTTTTGGACTTAGTCATTTTTCCGGCGTTTATCAGACTTTCAGATAGGGGAAATGTCAGTGAGCGTTACGATTTCAGTTCCAGAGCGATTCGCCCAATGAGTCCTTGATAATTAGTCGTTTTCAGTCAATTTTCTGGATTTTTGAAAATTTCACTTCTTTGTGAAAATATCCACTAAATGAGGGAATAATATGTGGAGGGTACCCCAGGAGAGTTTCAAATGTGTGTGGGTAGAATATATATCCCACGGGGGTAAAATTGAAAAAAGTTGAAAAAATTTTTTTTTTGGACTTAGTCATTTTTCCGGCGTTTATCAGACTTTCAGATAGGGGAAATGTCAGTGAGCATTCCGATTTCAGTTCCAGAGCGATTCGCCCAATGAGTCCTTGTTATTTAGTTGTTTTCAGCCAATTTTCTGGATTTTTGAAAATTTCACTTTTTTGTGAAAATATCCACTAAATGAGGGAATAATATGTGTGAGGGTACCCCAGGAAGAGTTCTAAATGTGTGTGGGTAGAATATATATCCCACGGGGGTAAAATAGAAAAAAGTTCAAAAAAATTTTTTTTTGGACTTAGTCATTTTTCCGGCGTTTATCAGACTTTCAGATAGGGCAAATGTCAGTGAGCGTTCCGATTTCAGTTCCAGAGCGATTCGCCCAATGAGTCCTTGATAATTAGTCGTTTTCAGCCAGTTTTCTGGATTTTTGAATATTTCACTTCTTTGTGAAAATATCCACTAAATGAGGGAATAATATGTGTGAGGGTACCCCAGGAGAGTTCCAAATGTGTGTGGGTAGAATATATATCCCACGGGGATAAAATTGAAAAAAGTTGAAAAAAATTTTTTTTTTGACTTAGTCATTTTTCCGGCGTTTATCAGACTTTCAGATAGGGGAAATGTCAGTGAGCGTTCCGATTTTAGTTCCAGAGCGATTCGCCCAATGAGTCTTTGATATTTAGTCGTTTTCAGCCAATTTTCTAGATTTTAGAAAATTTCACTTTTTTGTGAAAATATCCACTAAATGAGGGAATAATATGTGTGAGGGTACCCCAGGAGAGTTCTAAATGTGTGTGGGTAGAATATATCATCCATGGGGGTAAAATTGAAAAAAGTTGAAAACATTTTTTTTTGGGACTTAGTCATTTTTCCGGCGTTTATCAGACTTTCAGATAGGGCAAATATCAGTGAGCATTCCGATTTCAGTTCCAGAGCGATTCGCCCAATGAGTCATTGATATTTAGTCGTTTTCAGCCAATTTTCTGGATTCTTGAAAATTTCACTTTTTTGTGAAAATATCCACTAAATGAGGGAATAATATGTATGAGGGTACCCCAGGAGAGTTCCAAATGTGTGTGGGTAGAATATATATCCCATGGGGGTAAAATTGAAAAAAGTTGAAAAAAATTTTTTTTTGGACTTAGTCATGTTTCTGGCGTTTATCAGACTTTAATATAGGGGAAATGTCAGTGAGCATTCCCATTTCAGTTCCAGAGCGATTCGCCCAATGAGTCTTTGATATTTAGTCGTTTTCAGCCAATTTTCTAGATTTTTGAAAATTTCACTTTTTTGTGAAAATATCCACTAAATGAGGGAATAATATGTGTGAGGGTACCCCAGGAGAGTTCTAAATGTGTGTGGGTAGAATATATATCCCACGGGGGTAAAATTGAAAAAAGTTGAAAAAAATTTTTTTTTGGACTTAGTCATTTTTCCGGCGTTTATCAGACTTTCAGATAGTGGAAATGTCAGTGAGCGTTCCGATTTTAGTTCCAGAGCGATTCGCCCAATGAGTCCTTCTTATTTAGTTGTTTTCAGCCAATTTTCTGGATTTTTGAAGATTTCACTTTTTTGTGAAAATATCCAGTAAATGAGGGAATAATATGTGTGAAGGTACCCCAGGAGAGTTCCAAATGTGTGTGGGTAGAATATATATCCCACGGGGGTAAAATTGAAAAAAGTTAAAAAAAATATTTTTTTGGACTTAGTCATTTTTCCGGCGTTTATCAGACTTTCAGATAGGGGAAATGTCAGTGAGCGTTCCGATTTCAGTTCCAGAGCGATTCGCCCAGTGAGTCCTTGTTATTTAGTTGTTTTCAGCCAATTTTCTGGATTTTTGAAAATTTCACTTTTTTGTGAAAATATCCACTAAATGAGGGAATAATATGTGTGAGGGTACCCCAGGAGAGTTCTAAATGTGTGTGGGTAGAATATATATCCCACGGGGGTAAAATTGAAAAAAGTTAAAAAAAAATTTTTTTGGGACTTAGTCATTTTTCCGGCGTTTATCAGACTTTCAGATAGGGGATATGTCAGTGAGCGTTATGATTTCAGTTCCAGAGCGATTCGCCCAATGAGTCCTTGATAATTAGTCGTTTTCAGCCAATTTTCTGGATTTTTGAAAATTTCACTTCTTTGTGAAAATATCCACTAAATGAGGGAATAATATGTGTGAGGGTACCCCAGGAGAGTTTCAAATGTGTGTGGGTAGAATATATATCCCACGGGGGTAAAATTGAAAAAAGTTGAAAAAATTTTTTTTTTGGACTTAGTCATTTTTCCGGCGTTTATCAGACTTTCAGATAGGGGAAATGTCAGTGAGCATTCCGATTTCAGTTCCAGAGCGATTCGCCCAATGAGTCCTTGTTATTTAGTTGTTTTCAGCCAATTTTCTGGATTTTTGAAAATTTCACTTTTTTGTGAAAATATCCACTAAATGAGGGAATAATATGTGTGAGGGTACCCCAGGAAGAGTTCTAAATGTGTGTGGGTAGAATATATATCCCACGGGGGTAAAATAGAAAAAAGTTGAAAAAAATTTTTTTTTGGACTTAGTCATTTTTCCAGCGTTTATCAGACTTTCAGATAGGGGAAATGTCAGTGAGCATTCCGATTTTAGTTCCAGAGCGATTCGCCCAATGAGTCCTTGTTATTTAGTTGTTTTCAGCCAATTTTCTGGATTTTTTAAAATTTCACTTTTTTGTGAAAATATCCACTAAATGAGGGAATAATATGTGTGAGGGTACCCCAGGAGAGTTCCAAATGTGTGTGGGTAGAATATATATCCCACGGGGGTAAAATTGAAAAAAGTTGAAAACATTTTTTTTTTGGATTTAGTCATTTTTCCGGCGTTTATCAGACTTTCAGATAGGGAAAATGTCAGTGAGCGTTCCGATTTCAGTTCCAGAGCGATTCGCCCAATGAGTCCTTGTTATTTAGTTGTTTTCAGCCAATTTTCTGGATTTTTGAAAATTTCACTTTTTTGTGAAAATATCCACTAAATGAGGAAATAATATGTGTGAGGGTACCCCAGGAGAGTTCTAAATGTGTGTGGGTAGAATATATATCCCACGGGAGTAAAATTGAAAAAAGTTGAAAACATTTTTTTTTTGGACTTAGTAATTTTTCCGGCGTTTATCAGACTTTCAGATAGGGCAAATGTCAGTGAGTGTTCCGGTTTCAGTTCCAGAGCGATTCGCCCAATGAGTCCTTGATAATTAGTCGTTTTCAGCCAATTTTCTGGATTTTTGAAAATTTCACTTCTTTGTGAAAATATCCACTAAATGAGGGAATAATATGTGTGAGGGTACCCCAGGAGAGTTCCAAATGTGTGTGGGTAGAATATATATCCCACGGGGGTAAAATTGAAAAAAGTTGAAAAAAATTTTTTTTTGGACTTAGTCATTTTTCCGGCGTTTATCAGACTTTCAGATAGGGGAAATGTCAGTGAGCGTTCCGATTTCAGTTCCAGAGCGATTCGCCCAATGAGTCCTTGTTATTTAGTTATTTTCAGCCAATTTTCTGGATTTTTGAAAATTTCACTTTTTTGTGAAAATATCCACTAAATGAGGGAATAATATGTGTAAGGGTACCCCAGGAGATTTCCAAATGTGTGTGGGTAGAATATATATCCCACGGGGGTAAAATTGAAAAAAGTTGAAAAAAATTTTTTTTTGGACTTAGTCATTTTTCCGGCGTTTATCAGACTTTCAGATAGGGCAAATGTCAGTGAGCGTTCCGATTTCAGTTCCAGAGCGATTCGCCCAATGAGTCCTTGATAATTAGTCGTTTTCAGCCAATTTTCTGGATTTTTGAAAATTTCACTTCTTTGTGAAAATATCCACTAAATGAGGGAATAATATGTGTGAGGGTACCCCAGCAGAGTTCCAAATGTGTGTGGGTAGAATATATATCCCACGGGGGTAAAATTGAAAAAAGTTGAAAAAAATGTTTTTTTTGACTTAGTCATTTTTCCGGCGTTTATCAGACTTTCAGATAGGGGAAATGTCAGTGAGCGTTCCGATTTTAGTTCCAGAGCGATTCGCCCAATGAGTCCTTGTTATTTAGTTGTTTTCAGCCAATTTTCTGGATTTTTGAAAATTTCACTTTTTTGTGAAAATATCCACTAAATGAGGGAATAATATGTGTGAGGGTACCCCAGGAGAGTTCCAAATGTGTGTGGGTAGAATATATATCCCACGGGGGTAAAATTGAAAAAAGTTGAAAACATTTTTTTTTTGGATTTAGTCATTTTTCCGGCGTTTATCAGACTTTCAGATAGGGAAAATGTCAGTGAGCGTTCCGATTTCAGTTCCAGAGCGATTCGCCCAATGAGTCCTTGTTATTTAGTTGTTTTCAGCCAATTTTCTGGATTTTTGAAAATTTCACTTTTTTGTGAAAATATCCACTAAATGAGGGAATAATATGTGTGAGGGTACCCCAGGAACAGTTCTAAATGTGTGTGGGTAGAATATATATCCCACGGGGGTAAAATTGAAAAAAGTTGAAAACATTTTTTTTTTGGACTTAGTAATTTTTCCGGCGTTTATCAGACTTTCAGATAGGGCCAATGTCAGTGAGTGTTCCGGTTTCAGTTCCAGAGCGATTCGCCCAATGAGTCCTTGATAATTAGTCGTTTTCAGCCAATTTTCTGGATTTTTGAAAATTTCACTTCTTTGTGAAAATATCCACTAAATGAGGGAATAATATGTGTGAGGGTACCCCAGGAGAGTTCTAAATGTGTGTGGGAAGAATATATATCCCACGGGGGTAAAATTGAAAAAAGTTGAAAAAATTTTTTTTTTGGACTTAGTCATTTTTCCGGCGTTTATCAGACTTTCAGATAGGGGAAATGTCAGTGAGCATTCCGATTTCAGTTCCAGAGCGATTCGCCCATTGAGTCCTTGTTATTTAGTTGTTTTCAGCCAATTTTCTGGATTTTTGAAAATTTCACTTTTTTGTGAAAATATCCACTAAATGAGGGAATAATATGTGTGAGGGTACCCCAGGAAGAGTTCTAAATGTGTGTGGGTAGAATATATATCCCACGGGGGTAAAATAGAAAAAAGTTGAAAAAAATTTTTTTTTGGACTTAGTCATTTTTCCGGCGTTTATCAGACTTTCAGATAGGGGAAATGTCAGTGAGCATTCCGATTTTAGTTCCAGAGCGATTCGCCCAATGAGTCCTTGTTATTTAGTTGTTTTCAGCCAATTTTCTGGATTTTTTAAAATTTCACTTTTTTGTGAAAATATCCACTAAATGAGGGAATAATATGTGTGAGGGTACCCCAGGAGAGTTCCAAATGTGTGTGGGTAGAATATATATCCCACGGGGGTAAAATTGAAAAAAGTTGAAAACCTTTTTTTTTTGGATTTAGTCATTTTTCCGGCGTTTATCAGACTTTCAGATAGGGAAAATGTCAGTGAGCGTTCCGATTTCAGTTCCAGAGCGATTCGCCCAATGAGTCCTTGTTATTTAGTTGTTTTCAGCCAATTTTCTGGATTTTTGAAAATTTCACTTTTTTGTGAAAATATCCACTAAATGAGGGAATAATATGTGTGAGGGTACCCCAGGAGAGTTCTAAATGTGTGTGGGTAGAATATATATCCCACGGGGGTAAAATTGAAAAAAGTTGAAAACATTTTTTTTTTGGACTTAGTAATTTTTCCGGCGTTTATCAGACTTTCAGATAGGGCAAATGTCAGTGAGTGTTCCGGTTTCAGTTCCAGAGCGATTCGCCCAATGAGTCCTTGATAATTAGTCGTTTTCAGCCAATTTTCTGGATTTTTGAAAATTTCACTTCTTTGTGAAAATATCCACTAAATGAGGGAATAATATGTGTGAGGGTACCCCAGGAGAGTTCCAAATGTGTGTGGGTAGAATATATATCCCACGGGGGTAAAATTGAAAAAAGTTGAAAAAAATTTTTTTTTGGACTTAGTCATTTTTCCGGCGTTTATCAGACTTTCAGATAGGGGAAATGTCAGTGAGCGTTCCGATTTCAGTTCCAGAGCGATTCGCCCAATGAGTCCTTGTTATTTAGTTATTTTCAGCCAATTTTCTGGATTTTTGAAAATTTCACTTTTTTGTGAAAATATCCACTAAATGAGGGAATAATATGTGTAAGGGTACCCCAGGAGATTTCCAAATGTGTGTGGGTAGAATATATATCCCACGGGGGTAAAATTGAAAAAAGTTGAAAAAAATTTTTTTTTGGACTTAGTCATTTTTCCGGCGTTTATCAGACTTTCAGATAGGGCAAATGTCAGTGAGCGTTCCGATTTCAGTTCCAGGGCGATTCGCCCAATGAGTCCTTGATAATTAGTCGTTTTCAGCCAATTTTCTGGATTTTTGAAAATTTCACTTCTTTGTGAAAATATCCACTAAATGAGGGAATAATATGTGTGAGGGTACCCCAGGAGAGTTCCAAATGTGTGTGGGTAGAATATATATCCCACGGGGGTAAAATTGAAAAAAGTTGAAAAAAATGTTTTTTTTGACTTAGTCATTTTTCCGGCGTTTATCAGACTTTCAGATAGGGGAAATGTCAGTGAGCGTTCCGATTTCAGTTCCAGAGCGATTCGCCCAATGAGTCCTTGTTATTTAGTTGTTTTCAGCCAATTTTCTGGATTTTTGAAAATTTCACTTTTTTGTGAAAATATCCACTAAATGAGGGAATAATATGTGTGAGGGTACCCCAGGAGAGTTCTAAATGTGTGTGGGTAGAATATATCATCCATGGGGGTAAAATTGAAAAAAGTTGAAAACATTTTTTTTTTGGACTTAGTCATTTTTCCGGCGTTTATCAGACTTTCAGATAGGGGAAATGTCAGTGAGCGTTCCGATTTCAGTTCCAGAGCGATTCGCCCAATGAGTCCTTGTTATTTAGTTATTTTCAGCCAATTTTCTGGATTTTTGAAAATTTCACTTTTTTGTGAAAATATCCACTAAATGAGGGAATAATATGTGTGAGGGTACCCCAGGAACAGTTCTAAATGTGTGTGGGTAGAATATATATCCCACGGGGGTAAAATTGAAAAAAGTTGAAAACATTTTTTTTTTGGACTTAGTAATTTTTCCGGCGTTTATCAGACTTTCAGATAGGGCCAATGTCAGTGAGTGTTCCGGTTTCAGTTCCAGAGCGATTCGCCCAATGAGTCCTTGATAATTAGTCGTTTTCAGCCAATTTTCTGGATTTTTGAAAATTTCACTTCTTTGTGAAAATATCCACTAAATGAGGGAATAATATGTGTGAGGGTACCCCAGGAGAGTTCTAAATGTGTGTGGGAAGAATATATATCCCACGGGGGTAAAATTAAAAAAAGTTGAAAAAAATTTTTTTTTGGACTTAGTCATTTTTCCGGCGTTTATCAGACTTTCAGATAGGGGAAATGTCAGTGAGCATTCCGATTTCAGTTCCAGAGCGATTCGCCCAATGAGTTCTTGATATTTAGTCGTTTTCAGCCAATTTTCTGGATTCTTGAAAATTTCACTTTTTTGTGAAAATATCCACTAAATGAGGGAATAATATGTATGAGGGTACCCCAGGAGAGTTCCAAATGTGTGTGGGTAGAATATATATCCCATGGGGGTAAAATTGAAAAAAGTTGAAAAAATTTTTTTTTTGGACTTAGTCATTTTTCCGGCGTTTATCAGACTTTCAGATAGGGGAAATGTCAGTGAGCATTCCGATTTTAGTTCCAGAGCGATTCGCCCAATGAGTCCTAGTTATTTATTTGTTTTCAGCCAATTTTCTGGATTTTTGAAAATTTCACTTTTTTGTGAAAATATCCACTAAATGAGGGAATAATATGTGTGAGGGTACCCCAGGAGAGTTCTAAATGTGTGTGGGTAGAATATATATCCCACGGGGGTAAAATTGAAAAAAGTTGAAAACATTTTTTTTTTGGACTTAGTAATTTTTCCGGCGTTTATCAGACTTTCAGATAGGGCAAATGTCAGTGAGTGTTCTGGTTTCAGTTCCAGAGCGATTCGCCCAATGAGTCCTTGATAATTAGTCGTTTTCAGCCAATTTTCTGGATTTTTGAAAATTTCACTTCTTTGTGAAAATATCCACTAAATGAGGGAATAATATGTGTGAGGGTACCCCAGGAGAGTTCCAAATGTGAGTGGGTAGAATATATATCCCACGGGGGTAAAATTGAAAAAAGTTGAAAAAAATTTTTTTTTGGACTTAGTCATTTTTCCGGCGTTTATCAGACTTTCAGATAGGGGAAATGTCAGTGAGCGTTCCGATTTCAGTTCCAGAGCGATTCGCCCAATGAGTCCTTGTTATTTAGTTATTTTCAGCCAATTTTCTGGATTTTTGAAAATTTCACTTTTTTGTGAAAATATCCACTAAATGAGGGAATAATATGTGTGAGGGTACCCCAGGAGAGTTCCAAATGTGTGTGGGTAGAATATATATCCCACGGGGGTAAAATTGAAAAAAGTTGAAAACATTTTTTTTTTGGATTTAGTCATTTTTCCGGCGTTTATCAGACTTTCAGATAGGGAAAATGTCAGTGAGCATTCCGATTTCAGTTCCAGAGCGATTCGCCCAATGAGTCCTTGTTATTTAGTTGTTTTCTGCCAATTTTCTGGATTTTTGAAAATTTCACTTTTTTGTGAAAATATCCACTAAATGAGGGAATAATATGTGTGAGGGTACCCCAGGAGAGTTCTAAATGTGTGTGGGTAGAATATATCTCCCATGGGGGTAAAATTGAAAAAAGTTGAAAACATTTTTTTTTTGGACTTAGTCATTTTTCCGGCGTTTATCAGACTTTCAGATAGGGGAAATGTCAGTGAGCGTTCCAATTTCAGTTCCAGAGCGATTCGCCCAATGAGTCCTTGTTATTTAGTTATTTTCAGCCAATTTTCTGGATTTTTGAAAATTTCACTTTTTTGTGAAAATATCCACTAAATGAGGGAATAATATGTGTGAGGGTACCCCAGGAAGAGTTCTAAATGTGTGTGGGTAGAATATATATCCCACGGGGGTAAAATTGAAAAAAGTTGAAAACATTTTTTTTTTGGACTTAGTAATTTTTCCGGCGTTTATCAGACTTTCAGATAGGGGAAATGTCAGTGAGCATTCCGATTTCAGTTCCAGAGCGATTCGCCCAATGAGTTCTTGATATTTAGTCGTTTTCAGCCAATTTTCTGGATTCTTGAAAATTTCACTTTTTTGTGAAAATATCCACTAAATGAGGGAATAATATGTATGAGGGTACCCCAGGAGAGTTCCAAATGTGTGTGGGTAGAATATATATCCCATGGGGGTAAAATTGAAAAAAGTTGAAAAAATTTTTTTTTTGGACTTAGTCATTTTTCCGGCGTTTATCAGACTTTCAGATAGGGGAAATGTCAGTGAGCATTCCGATTTTAGTTCCAGAGCGATTCGCCCAATGAGTCCTAGTTATTTATTTGTTTTCAGCCAATTTTCTGGATTTTTGAAAATTTCACTTTTTTGTGAAAATATCCACTAAATGAGGGAATAATATGTGTGAGGGTACCCCAGGAGATTTCCAAATGTGTGTGGGTAGAATATATATCCCACGGGGGTAAAATTGAAAAAAGTTGAAAACATTTTTTTTTTGGACTTAGTAATTTTTCCGGCGTTTATCAGACTTTCAGATAGGGCAAATGTCAGTGAGCGTTCCGATTTCAGTTCCAGGGCGATTCGCCCAATGAGTCCTTGATAATTAGTCGTTTTCAGCCAATTTTCTGGATTTTTGAAAATTTCACTTCTTTGTGAAAATATCCACTAAATGAGGGAATAATATGTGTGAGGGTACCCCAGGAGAGTTCCAAATGTGTGTGGGTAGAATATATATCCCACGGGGGTAAAATTGAAAAAAGTTGAAAAAAATGTTTTTTTTGACTTAGTCATTTTTCCGGCATTTATCAGACTTTCAGATAGGGGAAATGTCAGTGAGCGTTCCGATTTTAGTTCCAGAGCGATTCGCCCAATGCGTCCTTGTTATTTAGTTGTTTTCAGCCAATTTTCTGGATTTTTGAAAATTTCACTTTTTTGTGAAAATATCCACTAAATGAGGGAATAATATGTGTGAGGGTACCCCAGGAGAGTTCCAAATGTGTGTGGGTAGAATATATATCCCACGGGGGTAAAATTGAAAAAAGTTGAAAACATTTTTTTTTTGGATTTAGTCATTTTTCCGGCGTTTATCAGACTTTCAGATAGGGGAAATGTCAGTGAGCATTCCGATTTCAGTTCCAGAGCGATTCGCCCAATGAGTTCTTGATATTTAGTCGTTTTCAGCCAATTTTCTGGATTCTTGAAAATTTCACTTTTTTGTGAAAATATCCACTAAATGAGGGAATAATATGTATGAGGGTACCCCAGGAGAGTTCCAAATGTGTGTGGGTAGAATATATATCCCATGGGGGTAAAATTGAAAAAAGTTGAAAAAATTTTTTTTTTGGACTTAGTCATTTTTCCGGCGTTTATCAGACTTTCAGATAGGGGAAATGTCAGTGAGCATTCCGATTTTAGTTCCAGAGCGATTCGCCCAATGAGTCCTAGTTATTTATTTGTTTTCAGCCAATTTTCTGGATTTTTGAAAATTTCACTTTTTTGTGAAAATATCCACTAAATGAGGGAATAATATGTGTGAGGGTACCCCAGGAGAGTTCTAAATGTGTGTGGGGAGAATATATATCCCACGGGGGTAAAATTGAAAAAAGTTGAAAACATTTTTTTTTTGGACTTAGTAATTTTTCCGGCGTTTATCAGACTTTCAGATAGGGCAAATGTCAGTGAGTGTTCTGGTTTCAGTTCCAGAGCGATTCGCCCAATGAGTCCTTGATAATTAGTCGTTTTCAGCCAATTTTCTGGATTTTTGAAAATTTCACTTCTTTGTGAAAATATCCACTAAATGAGGGAATAATATGTGTGAGGGTACCCCAGGAGAGTTCCAAATGTGAGTGGGTAGAATATATATCCCACGGGGGTAAAATTGAAAAAAGTTGAAAAAAATTTTTTTTTGGACTTAGTCATTTTTCCGGCGTTTATCAGACTTTCAGATAGGGGAAATGTCAGTGAGCGTTCCGATTTCAGTTCCAGAGCGATTCGCCCAATGAGTCCTTGTTATTTAGTTATTTTCAGCCAATTTTCTGGATTTTTGAAAATTTCACTTTTTTGTGAAAATATCCACTAAATGAGGGAATAATATGTGTGAGGGTACCCCAGGAGAGTTCCAAATGTGTGTGGGTAGAATATATATCCCACGGGGGTAAAATTGAAAAAAGTTGAAAACATTTTTTTTTTGGATTTAGTCATTTTTCCGGCGTTTATCAGACTTTCAGATAGGGAAAATGTCAGTGAGCATTCCGATTTCAGTTCCAGAGCGATTCGCCCAATGAGTCCTTGTTATTTAGTTGTTTTCTGCCAATTTTCTGGATTTTTGAAAATTTCACTTTTTTGTGAAAATATCCACTAAATGAGGGAATAATATGTGTGAGGGTACCCCAGGAGAGTTCTAAATGTGTGTGGGTAGAATATATCTCCCATGGGGGTAAAATTGAAAAAAGTTGAAAACATTTTTTTTTTGGACTTAGTCATTTTTCCGGCGTTTATCAGACTTTCAGATAGGGGAAATGTCAGTGAGCGTTCCAATTTCAGTTCCAGAGCGATTCGCCCAATGAGTCCTTGTTATTTAGTTATTTTCAGCCAATTTTCTGGATTTTTGAAAATTTCACTTTTTTGTGAAAATATCCACTAAATGAGGGAATAATATGTGTGAGGGTACCCCAGGAAGAGTTCTAAATGTGTGTGGGTAGAATATATATCCCACGGGGGTAAAATTGAAAAAAGTTGAAAACATTTTTTTTTTGGACTTAGTAATTTTTCCGGCGTTTATCAGACTTTCAGATAGGGGAAATGTCAGTGAGCATTCCGATTTCAGTTCCAGAGCGATTCGCCCAATGAGTTCTTGATATTTAGTCGTTTTCAGCCAATTTTCTGGATTCTTGAAAATTTCACTTTTTTGTGAAAATATCCACTAAATGAGGGAATAATATGTATGAGGGTACCCCAGGAGAGTTCCAAATGTGTGTGGGTAGAATATATATCCCATGGGGGTAAAATTGAAAAAAGTTGAAAAAATTTTTTTTTTGGACTTAGTCATTTTTCCGGCGTTTATCAGACTTTCAGATAGGGGAAATGTCAGTGAGCATTCCGATTTTAGTTCCAGAGCGATTCGCCCAATGAGTCCTAGTTATTTATTTGTTTTCAGCCAATTTTCTGGATTTTTGAAAATTTCACTTTTTTGTGAAAATATCCACTAAATGAGGGAATAATATGTGTGAGGGTACCCCAGGAGATTTCCAAATGTGTGTGGGTAGAATATATATCCCACGGGGGTAAAATTGAAAAAAGTTGAAAACATTTTTTTTTTGGACTTAGTAATTTTTCCGGCGTTTATCAGACTTTCAGATAGGGCAAATGTCAGTGAGCGTTCCGATTTCAGTTCCAGGGCGATTCGCCCAATGAGTCCTTGATAATTAGTCGTTTTCAGCCAATTTTCTGGATTTTTGAAAATTTCACTTCTTTGTGAAAATATCCACTAAATGAGGGAATAATATGTGTGAGGGTACCCCAGGAGAGTTCCAAATGTGTGTGGGTAGAATATATATCCCACGGGGGTAAAATTGAAAAAAGTTGAAAAAAATGTTTTTTTTGACTTAGTCATTTTTCCGGCGTTTATCAGACTTTCAGATAGGGGAAATGTCAGTGAGCGTTCCGATTTTAGTTCCAGAGCGATTCGCCCAATGCGTCCTTGTTATTTAGTTGTTTTCAGCCAATTTTCTGGATTTTTGAAAATTTCACTTTTTTGTGAAAATATCCACTAAATGAGGGAATAATATGTGTGAGGGTACCCCAGGAGAGTTCCAAATGTGCGTGGGTAGAATATATATCCCACGGGGGTAAAATTGAAAAAAGTTGAAAACATTTTTTTTTTGGATTTAGTCATTTTTCCGGCGTTTATCAGACTTTCAGATAGGGGAAATGTCAGTGAGCATTCCGATTTCAGTTCCAGAGCGATTCGCCCAATGAGTTCTTGATATTTAGTCGTTTTCAGCCAATTTTCTGGATTCTTGAAAATTTCACTTTTTTGTGAAAATATCCACTAAATGAGGGAATAATATGTATGAGGGTACCCCAGGAGAGTTCCAAATGTGTGTGGGTAGAATATATATCCCATGGGGGTAAAATTGAAAAAAGTTGAAAAAATTTTTTTTTTGGACTTAGTCATTTTTCCGGCGTTTATCAGACTTTCAGATAGGGGAAATGTCAGTGAGCATTCCGATTTTAGTTCCAGAGCGATTCGCCCAATGAGTCCTAGTTATTTATTTGTTTTCAGCCAATTTTCTGGATTTTTGAAAATTTCACTTTTTTGTGAAAATATCCACTAAATGAGGGAATAATATGTGTGAGGGTACCCCAGGAGAGTTCTAAATGTGTGTGGGTAGAATATATATCCCACGGGGGTAAAATTGAAAAAAGTTGAAAACATTTTTTTTTTGGACTTAGTAATTTTTCCGGCGTTTATCAGACTTTCAGATAGGGCAAATGTCAGTGAGTGTTCTGGTTTCAGTTCCAGAGCGATTCGCCCAATGAGTCCTTGATAATTAGTCGTTTTCAGCCAATTTTCTGGATTTTTGAAAATTTCACTTCTTTGTGAAAATATCCACTAAATGAGGGAATAATATGTGTGAGGGTACCCCAGGAGAGTTCCAAATGTGAGTGGGTAGAATATATATCCCACGGGGGTAAAATTGAAAAAAGTTGAAAAAAATTTTTTTTTGGACTTAGTCATTTTTCCGGCGTTTATCAGACTTTCAGATAGGGGAAATGTCAGTGAGCGTTCCGATTTCAGTTCCAGAGCGATTCGCCCAATGAGTCCTTGTTATTTAGTTATTTTCAGCCAATTTTCTGGATTTTTGAAAATTTCACTTTTTTGTGAAAATATCCACTAAATGAGGGAATAATATGTGTGAGGGTACCCCAGGAGAGTTCCAAATGTGTGTGGGTAGAATATATATCCCACGGGGGTAAAATTGAAAAAAGTTGAAAACATTTTTTTTTTGGATTTAGTCATTTTTCCGGCGTTTATCAGACTTTCAGATAGGGAAAATGTCAGTGAGCATTCCGATTTCAGTTCCAGAGCGATTCGCCCAATGAGTCCTTGTTATTTAGTTGTTTTCTGCCAATTTTCTGGATTTTTGAAAATTTCACTTTTTTGTGAAAATATCCACTAAATGAGGGAATAATATGTGTGAGGGTACCCCAGGAGAGTTCTAAATGTGTGTGGGTAGAATATATCTCCCATGGGGGTAAAATTGAAAAAAGTTGAAAACATTTTTTTTTTGGACTTAGTCATTTTTCCGGCGTTTATCAGACTTTCAGATAGGGGAAATGTCAGTGAGCGTTCCAATTTCAGTTCCAGAGCGATTCGCCCAATGAGTCCTTGTTATTTAGTTATTTTCAGCCAATTTTCTGGATTTTTGAAAATTTCACTTTTTTGTGAAAATATCCACTAAATGAGGGAATAATATGTGTGAGGGTACCCCAGGAAGAGTTCTAAATGTGTGTGGGTAGAATATATATCCCACGGGGGTAAAATTGAAAAAAGTTGAAAACATTTTTTTTTTGGACTTAGTAATTTTTCCGGCGTTTATCAGACTTTCAGATAGGGGAAATGTCAGTGAGCATTCCGATTTCAGTTCCAGAGCGATTCGCCCAATGAGTTCTTGATATTTAGTCGTTTTCAGCCAATTTTCTGGATTCTTGAAAATTTCACTTTTTTGTGAAAATATCCACTAAATGAGGGAATAATATGTATGAGGGTACCCCAGGAGAGTTCCAAATGTGTGTGGGTAGAATATATATCCCATGGGGGTAAAATTGAAAAAAGTTGAAAAAATTTTTTTTTTGGACTTAGTCATTTTTCCGGCGTTTATCAGACTTTCAGATAGGGGAAATGTCAGTGAGCATTCCGATTTTAGTTCCAGAGCGATTCGCCCAATGAGTCCTAGTTATTTATTTGTTTTCAGCCAATTTTCTGGATTTTTGAAAATTTCACTTTTTTGTGAAAATATCCACTAAATGAGGGAATAATATGTGTGAGGGTACCCCAGGAGATTTCCAAATGTGTGTGGGTAGAATATATATCCCACGGGGGTAAAATTGAAAAAAGTTGAAAACATTTTTTTTTTGGACTTAGTAATTTTTCCGGCGTTTATCAGACTTTCAGATAGGGCAAATGTCAGTGAGCGTTCCGATTTCAGTTCCAGGGCGATTCGCCCAATGAGTCCTTGATAATTAGTCGTTTTCAGCCAATTTTCTGGATTTTTGAAAATTTCACTTCTTTGTGAAAATATCCACTAAATGAGGGAATAATATGTGTGAGGGTACCCCAGGAGAGTTCCAAATGTGTGTGGGTAGAATATATATCCCACGGGGGTAAAATTGAAAAAAGTTGAAAAAAATGTTTTTTTTGACTTAGTCATTTTTCCGGCGTTTATCAGACTTTCAGATAGGGGAAATGTCAGTGAGCGTTCCGATTTTAGTTCCAGAGCGATTCGCCCAATGCGTCCTTGTTATTTAGTTGTTTTCAGCCAATTTTCTGGATTTTTGAAAATTTCACTTTTTTGTGAAAATATCCACTAAATGAGGGAATAATATGTGTGAGGGTACCCCAGGAGAGTTCCAAATGTGTGTGGGTAGAATATATATCCCACGGGGGTAAAATTGAAAAAAGTTGAAAACATTTTTTTTTTGGATTTAGTCATTTTTCCGGCGTTTATCAGACTTTCAGATAGGGAAAATGTCAGTGAGCATTCCGATTTCAGTTCCAGAGCGATTCGCCCAATGAGTCCTTGTTATTTAGTTGTTTTCTGCCAATTTTCTGGATTTTTGAAAATTTCACTTTTTTGTGAAAATATCCACTAAATGAGGGAATAATATGTGTGAGGGTACCCCAGGAGAGTTCTAAATGTGTGTGGGTAGAATATATCTCCCATGGGGGTAAAATTGAAAAAAGTTAAAAACATTTTTTTTTTGGACTTAGTCATTTTTCCGGCGTTTATCAGACTTTCAGATAGGGGAAATGTCAGTGAGCGTTCCAATTTCAGTTCCAGAGCGATTCGCCCAATGAGTCCTTGTTATTTAGTTATTTTCAGCCAATTTTCTGGATTTTTGAAAATTTCACTTTTTTGTGAAAATATCCACTAAATGAGGGAATAATATGTGTGAGGGTACCCCAGGAAGAGTTCTAAATGTGTGTGGGTAGAATATATATCCCACGGGGGTAAAATTGAAAAAAGTTGAAAACATTTTTTTTTTGGACTTAGTAATTTTTCCGGCGTTTATCAGACTTTCAGATAGGGGAAATGTCAGTGAGCATTCCGATTTCAGTTCCAGAGCGATTCGCCCAATGAGTTCTTGATATTTAGTCGTTTTCAGCCAATTTTCTGGATTCTTGAAAATTTCACTTTTTTGTGAAAATATCCACTAAATGAGGGAATAATATGTATGAGGGTACCCCAGGAGAGTTCCAAATGTGTGTGGGTAGAATATATATCCCATGGGGGTAAAATTGAAAAAAGTTGAAAAAATTTTTTTTTTGGACTTAGTCATTTTTCCGGCGTTTATCAGACTTTCAGATAGGGGAAATGTCAGTGAGCATTCCGATTTTAGTTCCAGAGCGATTCGCCCAATGAGTCCTAGTTATTTATTTGTTTTCAGCCAATTTTCTGGATTTTTGAAAATTTCACTTTTTTGTGAAAATATCCACTAAATGAGGGAATAATATGTGTGAGGGTACCCCAGGAGATTTCCAAATGTGTGTGGGTAGAATATATATCCCACGGGGGTAAAATTGAAAAAAGTTGAAAACATTTTTTTTTTGGACTTAGTAATTTTTCCGGCGTTTATCAGACTTTCAGATAGGGCAAATGTCAGTGAGCGTTCCGATTTCAGTTCCAGGGCGATTCGCCCAATGAGTCCTTGATAATTAGTCGTTTTCAGCCAATTTTCTGGATTTTTGAAAATTTCACTTCTTTGTGAAAATATCCACTAAATGAGGGAATAATATGTGTGAGGGTACCCCAGGAGAGTTCCAAATGTGTGTGGGTAGAATATATATCCCACGGGGGTAAAATTGAAAAAAGTTGAAAACATTTTTTTTTTGGATTTAGTCATTTTTCCGGCGTTTATCAGACTTTCAGATAGGGAAAATGTCAGTGAGCGTTCCGATTTCAGTTCCAGAGCGATTCGCCCAATGAGTCCTTGTTATTTAGTTGTTTTCAGCCAATTTTCTGGATTTTTGAAAATTTCACTTTTTTGTGAAAATATCCACTAAATGAGGGAATAATATGTGTGAGGGTACCCCAGGAGAGTTCTAAATGTGTGTGGGTAGAATATATCATCCATGGGGGTAAAATTGAAAAAAGTTGAAAACATTTTTTTTTTGGACTTAGTCATTTTTCCGGCGTTTATCAGACTTTCAGATAGGGGAAATGTCAGTGAGCGTTCCGATTTCAGTTCCAGAGCGATTCGCCCAATGAGTCCTTGTTATTTAGTTATTTTCAGCCAATTTTCTGGATTTTTGAAAATTTCACTTTTTTGTGAAAATATCCACTAAATGAGGGAATAATATGTGTGAGGGTACCCCAGGAACAGTTCTAAATGTGTGTGGGTAGAATATATATCCCACGGGGGTAAAATTGAAAAAAGTTGAAAACATTTTTTTTTTGGACTTAGTAATTTTTCCGGCGTTTATCAGACTTTCAGATAGGGCCAATGTCAGTGAGTGTTCCGGTTTCAGTTCCAGAGCGATTCGCCCAATGAGTCCTTGATAATTAGTCGTTTTCAGCCAATTTTCTGGATTTTTGAAAATTTCACTTCTTTGTGAAAATATCCACTAAATGAGGGAATAATATGTGTGAGGGTACCCCAGGAGAGTTCTAAATGTGTGTGGGAAGAATATATATCCCACGGGGGTAAAATTAAAAAAAGTTGAAAAAAATTTTTTTTTGGACTTAGTCATTTTTCCGGCGTTTATCAGACTTTCAGATAGGGGAAATGTCAGTGAGCATTCCGATTTCAGTTCCAGAGCGATTCGCCCAATGAGTTCTTGATATTTAGTCGTTTTCAGCCAATTTTCTGGATTCTTGAAAATTTCACTTTTTTGTGAAAATATCAACTAAATGAGGGAATAATATGTATGAGGGTACCCCAGGAGAGTTCCAAATGTGTGTGGGTAGAATATATATCCCATGGGGGTAAAATTGAAAAAAGTTGAAAAAATTTTTTTTTTGGACTTAGTCATTTTTCCGGCGTTTATCAGACTTTCAGATAGGGGAAATGTCAGTGAGCATTCCGATTTTAGTTCCAGAGCGATTCGCCCAATGAGTCCTAGTTATTTATTTGTTTTCAGCCAATTTTCTGGATTTTTGAAAATTTCACTTTTTTGTGAAAATATCCACTAAATGAGGGAATAATATGTGTGAGGGTACCCCAGGAGAGTTCTAAATGTGTGTGGGTAGAATATATATCCCACGGGGGTAAAATTGAAAAAAGTTGAAAACATTTTTTTTTTTGACTTAGTAATTTTTCCGGCGTTTATCAGACTTTCAGATAGGGCAAATGTCAGTGAGTGTTCTGGTTTCAGTTCCAGAGCGATTCGCCCAATGAGTCCTTGATAATTAGTCGTTTTCAGCCAATTTTCTGGATTTTTGAAAATTTCACTTCTTTGTGAAAATATCCACTAAATGAGGGAATAATATGTGTGAGGGTACCCCAGGAGAGTTCCAAATGTGAGTGGGTAGAATATATATCCCTCGGGGGTAAAATTGAAAAAAGTTGAAAAAAATTTTTTTTTGGACTTAGTCATTTTTCCGGCGTTTATCAGACTTTCAGATAGGGGAAATGTCAGTGAGCGTTCCGATTTCAGTTCCAGAGCGATTCGCCCAATGAGTCCTTGTTATTTAGTTATTTTCAGCCAATTTTCTGGATTTTTGAAAATTTCACTTTTTTGTGAAAATATCCACTAAATGAGGGAATAATATGTGTGAGGGTACCCCAGGAGATTTCCAAATGTGTGTGGGTAGAATATATATCCCACGGGGGTAAAATTGAAAAAAGTTTAAAAAAATTTTTTTTTGGACTTAGTCATTTTTCCGGCGTTTATCAGACTTTCAGATAGGGCAAATGTCAGTGAGCGTTCCGATTTCAGTTCCAGAGCGATTCGCCCAATGAGTCCTTGATAATTAGTCGTTTTCAGCCAATTTTCTGGATTTTTGAAAATTTCACTTCTTTGTGAAAATATCCACTAAATGAGGGAATAATATGTGTGAGGGTACCCCAGGAGAGTTCCAAATGTGTGTGGGTAGAATATATATCCCACGGGGGTAAAATTGAAAAAAGTTGAAAACATTTTTTTTTTGGATTTAGTCATTTTTCCGGCGTTTATCAGACTTTCAGATAGGGAAAATGTCAGTGAGCGTTCCGATTTCAGTTCCAGAGCGATTCGCCCAATGAGTCCTTGTTATTTAGTTGTTTTCTGCCAATTTTCTGGATTTTTGAAAATTTCACTTTTTTGTGAAAATATCCACTAAATGAGGGAATAATATGTGTGAGGGTACCCCAGGAAGAGTTCTAAATGTGTGTGGGTAGAATATATATCCCACGGGGGTAAAATTGAAAAAAGTTGAAAACATTTTTTTTTTGGACTTAGTAATTTTTCCGGCGTTTATCAGACTTTCAGATAGGGGAAATGTCAGTGAGCATTCCGATTTTAGTTCCAGAGCGATTCGCCCAATGAGTCCTAGTTATTTATTTGTTTTCAGCCAATTTTCTGGATTTTTGAAAATTTCACTTTTTTGTGAAAATATCCACTAAATGAGGGAATAATATGTGTGAGGGTACCCCAGGAGATTTCCAAATGTGTGTGGGTAGAATATATATCCCACGGGGGTAAAATTGAAAAAAGTTGAAAATATTTTTTTTTTGGATTTAGTCATTTTTCCGGCGTTTATCAGACTTTCAGATAGGGCAAATGTCAGTGAGCGTTCCGATTTCAGTTCCAGAGCGATTCGCCCAATGAGTCCTTGATAATTAGTCGTTTTCAGCCAATTTTCTGGATTTTTGAAAATTTCACTTCTTTGTGAAAATATCCACTAAATGAGGGAATAATATGTGTGAGGGTACCCCAGGAGAGTTCCAAATGTGTGTGGGTAGAATATATATCCCACGGGGGTAAAATTGAAAAAAGTTGAAAAAATTTTTTTTTTGGACTTAGTAATTTTTCCGGCGTTTATCAGACTTTCAGATAGGGGAAATGTCAGTGAGAGTTCCGATTTCAGCTCCAGAGCGATTCGCCCAATGAGTCCTTGTTATTTAGTTATTTTCAGCCAATTTTCTGGATTTTTGAAAATTTCACTTTTTTGTGAAAATATCCACTAAATGAGGGAATAATATGTGTGAGGGTACCCCAGGAGATTTCCAAATGTGTGTGGGTAGAATATATATCCCACGGGGGTAAAATTGAAAAAAGTTGAAAAAAATTTTTTTTTTGACTTAGTCATTTTTCCGGCGTTTATCAGACTTTCAGATAGGGCAAATGTCAGTGAGCATTCCGATTTCAGTTCCAGAGCGATTCGCCCAATGAGTCCTTGATAATTAGTCGTTTTCAGCCAATTTTCTGGATTTTTGAAAATTTCACTTCTTTGTGAAAATGTCCACTAAATGAGGGAATAATATGTGTGAGGGTACCCCAGGAGAGTTCCAAATGTGTGTGGGTAGAATATATATCCCACGGGGGTAAAATTGAAAAAAGTTGAAAAAAATTTTTTTTTGGACTTAGTCATTTTTCCGGCGTTTATCAGACTTTCAGATAGGGGAAATGTCAGTGAGCGTTCCGATTTTAGTTCCAGAGCGATTCGCCCAATGAGTCCTTGTTATTTAGCTGTTTTCAGCCAATTTTCTGGATTTTTGAAAATTTCACTTTTTTGTGAAAATATCCACTAAATGAGGGAATAATATGTGTGAGGGTACCCCAGGAGAGTTCCAAATGTGTGTGGGTAGAATATATATCCCACGGGGGTAAAATTGAAAAAAGTTGAAAACATTTTTTTTTTTAGATTTAGTCTTTTTTCCGGCGTTTATCAGACTTTCAGATAGGGAAAATGTCAGTGATCATTCCGTTTTCAGTTCCAGAGCGATTCGCCCAATGAGTCCTTGTTATTTAGTTGTTTTCAGCCAATTTTCTGGATTTTTGAAAATTTCACTTTTTTGTGAAAATATCCACTAAATGAGGGAGTAATATGTGTGAGGGTACCCCAGGAGAGTTCTAAATGTGTGTGGGTAGAATATATCTCCCATGGGGTAAAATTGAAAAAAGTTGAAAACATTTTTTTTTTGGACTTAGTCATTTTTCCGGCGTTTATCAGACTTTCAGATAGGGGAAATGTCAGTGAGCGTTCCGATTTCAGTTCCAGAGCGATTCGCCCAATGAGTCCTTGATAATTAGTCGTTTTCAGCCAATTTTCTGGATTTTTGAAAATTTCACTTCTTTGTGAAAATATCCACTAAATGAGGGAATAATATGTGTGAGGGTATGCCAGGAGAGTTCCAAATGTGTGTGGGTAGAATATATATCCCACGGGGGTAAAATTGAAAAAAGTTGAAAAAAATTTTTTTTTGGACTTAGTCATTTTTCCGGCGTTTATCAGACTTTCAGATAGGGGAAATGTCAGTGAGCGTTCCGATTTCAGTTCCAGAGCCATTAGCCCAATGAGTCCTTGTTATTTAGTTATTTTCAGCCAATTTTCTGGATTTTTGAAAATTTCACTTTTTTATGAAAATATCCACTAAATGAGGGAATAATATGTGTGAGGGTACCCCAGGAAGAGTTCTAAATGTGTGTGGGTAGGATATATATCCCACGGGGGTAAAATTGAAAAAAGTTGAAAACATTTTTTTTTTGGACTTAGTAATTTTTCCGGCGTTTATCAGACTTTCAGATAGGGGAAATGTCAGTGAGCATTCCGATTTTAGTTCCAGAGCGATTCGCCCAATGAGTCCTAGTTATTTATTTGTTTTCAGCCAATTTTCTGGATTTTTGAAAATTTCACTTTTTTGTGAAAATATCCACTAAATGAGGGAATAATATGTGTGAGGGTACCCCAGGAGATTTCCAAATGTGTGTGGGTAGAATATATATCCCACGGGGGTAAAATTGAAAAAAGTTGAAAATATTTTTTTTTTGGATTTAGTCATTTTTCCGGCGTTTATCAGACTTTCAGATAGGGCAAATGTCAGTGAGTGTTCTGGTTTCAGTTCCAGAGCGATTCGCCCAATGAGTCCTTGATAATTAGTCGTTTTCAGCCAATTTTCTGGATTTTTGAAAATTTCACTTCTTTGTGAAAATATCCACTAAATGAGGGAATAATATGTGTGAGGGTACCCCAGGAGAGTTCCAAATGTGAGTGGGTAGAATATATATCCCACGGGGGTAAAATTGAAAAAAGTTGAAAAAAATTTTTTTTTGGACTTAGTCATTTTTCCGGCGTTTATCAGACTTTCAGATAGGGGAAATGTCAGTGAGCGTTCCGATTTCAGTTCCAGAGCGATTCGCCCAATGAGTCCTTGTTATTTAGTTATTTTCAGCCAATTTTCTGGATTTTTGAAAATTTCACTTTTTTGTGAAAATATCCACTAAATGAGGGAATAATATGTGTGAGGGTACCCCAGGAGATTTCCAAATGTGTGTGGGTAGAATATATATCCCACGGGGGTAAAATTGAAAAAAGTTGAAAAAAATTTTTTTTTGGACTTAGTCATTTTTCCGGCGTTTATCAGACTTTCAGATAGGGCAAATGTCAGTGAGCGTTCCGATTTCAGTTCCAGAGCGATTCGTCCAATGAGTCCTTGATAATTAGTCGTTTTCAGCCAATTTTCTGGATTTTTGAAAATTTCACTTCTTTGTGAAAATATCCACTAAATGAGGGAATAATATGTGTGAGGGTACCCCAGGAGAGTTCCAAATGTGTGTGGGTAGAATATATATCCCACGGGGGTAAAATTGAAAAAAGTTGAAAAAAATTTTTTTTTGGACTTAGTAATTTTTCCGGCGTTTATCAGACTTTCAGATAGGGGAAATGTCAGTGAGAGTTCCGATTTCAGCTCCAGAGCGATTCGCCCAATGAGTCCTTGTTATTTAGTTATTTTCAGCCAATTTTCTGGATTTTTGAAAATTTCACTTTTTTGTGAAAATATCCACTAAATGAGGGAATAATATGTGTGAGGGTACCCCAGGAGATTTCCAAATGTGTGTGGGTAGAATATATATCCCACGGGGGTAAAATTGAAAAAAGTTGAAAAAAATTTTTTTTTTGACTTAGTCATTTTTCCGGCGTTTATCAGACTTTCAGATAGGGCAAATGTCAGTGAGCATTCCGATTTCAGTTCCAGAGCGATTCGCCCAATGAGTCCTTGATAATTAGTCGTTTTCAGCCAATTTTCTGGATTTTTGAAAATTTCACTTCTTTGTGAAAATGTCCACTAAATGAGGGAATAATATGTGTGAGGGTACCCCAGGAGAGTTCCAAATGTGTGTGGGTAGAATATATATCCCACGGGGGTAAAATTGAAAAAAGTTGAAAAAAATTTTTTTTTGGACTTAGTCATTTTTCCGGCGTTTATCAGACTTTCAGATAGGGGAAATGTCAGTGACCGTTCCGATTTTAGTTCCAGAGCGATTCGCCCAATGAGTCCTTGTTATTTAGCTGTTTTCAGCCAATTTTCTGGATTTTTGAAAATTTCACTTTTTTGTGAAAATATCCACTAAATGAGGGAATAATATGTGTGAGGGTACCCCAGGAGAGTTCCAAATGTGTGTGGGTAGAATATATATCCCACGGGGGTAAAATTGAAAAAAGTTGAAAACATTTTTTTTTTTAGATTTAGTCTTTTTTCCGGCGTTTATCAGACTTTCAGATAGGGAAAATGTCAGTGAGCGTTCCGTTTTCAGTTCCAGAGCGATTCGCCCAATGAGTCCTTGTTATTTAGTTGTTTTCAGCCAATTTTCTGGATTTTTGAAAATTTCACTTTTTTGTGAAAATATCCACTAAATGAGGGAGTAATATGTGTGAGGGTACCCCAGGAGAGTTCTAAATGTGTGTGGGTAGAATATATCTCCCATGGGGTAAAATTGAAAAAAGTTGAAAACATTTTTTTTTTGGACTTAGTCATTTTTCCGGCGTTTATCAGACTTTCAGATAGGGGAAATGTCAGTGAGCGTTCCGATTTCAGTTCCAGAGCGATTCGCCCAATGAGTCCTTGATAATTAGTCGTTTTCAGCCAATTTTCTGGATTTTTGAAAATTTCACTTCTTTGTGAAAATATCCACTAAATGAGGGAATAATATGTGTGAGGGTATGCCAGGAGAGTTCCAAATGTGTGTGGGTAGAATATATATCCCACGGGGGTAAAATTGAAAAAAGTTGAAAAAAATTTTTTTTTGGACTTAGTCATTTTTCCGGCGTTTATCAGACTTTCAGATAGGGGAAATGTCAGTGAGCGTTCCGATTTCAGTTCCAGAGCCATTAGCCCAATGAGTCCTTGTTATTTAGTTATTTTCAGCCAATTTTCTGGATTTTTGAAAATTTCACTTTTTTATGAAAATATCCACTAAATGAGGGAATAATATGTGTGAGGGTACCCCAGGAAGAGTTCTAAATGTGTGTGGGTAGGATATATATCCCACGGGGGTAAAATTGAAAAAAGTTGAAAACATTTTTTTTTTGGACTTAGTAATTTTTCCGGCGTTTATCAGACTTTCAGATAGGGCAAATGTTAGTGAGTGTTCCGGTTTCAGTTCCAGAGCGATTCGCCCAATGAGTCCTTGTTATTTAGTTATTTTCAGCCAATTTTCTGGATTTTTGAAAATTTCACTTCTTTGTGAAAATGTCCACTAAATGAGGGAATAATATGTGTGAGGGTACCCCAGGAGAGTTCCAAATGTGTGTGGGTAGAATTTATATCCCACGGGGGTAAAATTGAAAAAAGTTGAAAAAAATTTTTTTTTGGACTTAGTCATTTTTCCGGCGTTAATCAGACTTTCAGATAGGGGAAATGTCAGTGAGCGTTCCGATTTTAGTTCCAGAGCGATTCGCCCAATGAGTCCTTGTTATTTAGTTGTTTTCAGCCAATTTTCTGGATTTTTGAAAATTTCACTTTTTTGTGAAAATATCCACTAAATGAGGGAATAATATGTGTGAGGGTACCCCAGGAGAGTTCCAAATGTGTGTGGGTAGAATATATATCCCACGGGGGTAAAATTGAAAAAAGTTGAAAACATTTTTTTTTTTAGATTTAGTCTTTTTTCCGGCGTTTATCAGACTTTCAGATAGGGAAAATGTCAGTGAGCGTTCCGATTTCAGTTCCAGAGCGATTCGCCCAATGAGTCCTTGTTATTTAGTTGTTTTCAGCCAATTTTCTGGATTTTTGAAAATTTCACTTTTTTGTGAAAATATCCACTAAATGAGGGAGTAATATGTGTGAGGGTACCCCAGGAGAGTTCTAAATGTGTGTGGGTAGAATATATCTCCCATGGGGTAAAATTGAAAAAAGTTGAAAACATTTTTTTTTTGGACTTAGTCATTTTTCCGGCGTTTATCAGACTTTCAGATAGGGGAAATGTCAGTGAGCGTTCCGATTTCAGTTCCAGAGCGATTCGCCCAATGAGTCCTTGATAATTAGTCGTTTTCAGCCAATTTTCTGGATTTTTGAAAATTTCACTTCTTTGTGAAAATATCCACTAAATGAGGGAATAATATGTGTGAGGGTATGCCAGGGGAGTTCCAAATGTGTGTGGGTAGAATATATATCCCACGGTGGTAAAATTGAAAAAAGTTGAAAAAAATTTTTTTTTGGACTTAGTCATTTTTCCGGCGTTTATCAGACTTTCAGATAGGGGAAATGTCAGTGAGCGTTCCGATTTCAGTTCCAGAGCCATTAGCCCAATGAGTCCTTGTTATTTAGTTATTTTCAGCCAATTTTCTGGATTTTTGAAAATTTCACTTTTTTATGAAAATATCCACTAAATGAGGGAATAATATGTGTGAGGGTACCCCAGGAAGAGTTCTAAATGTGTGTGGGTAGGATATATATCCCACGGGGGTAAAATTGAAAAAAGTTGAAAACATTTTTTTTTTGGACTTAGTAATTTTTCCGGCGTTTATCAGACTTTCAGATAGGGCAAATGTTAGTGAGTGTTCCGGTTTCAGTTCCAGAGCGATTCGCCCAATGAGTCCTTGTTATTTAGTTATTTTCAGCCAATTTTCTGGATTTTTGAAAATTTCATTTTTTTGTGAAAATATCCACTAAATGAGGGAATAATATGTGTGAGGGTACCCCAGGAGATTTCCAAATGTGTGTGGGTAGAATATATATCCCACGGGGGTAAAATTGAAAAAAGTTGAAAAAAATTTTTTTTTGGACTTAGTCATTTTTCCGGCGTTTATCAGACTTTCAGACAGGGCAAATGTCAGTGAGCGTTCCGATTTCAGTTCCAGAGCGATTCGCCCAATGAGTCCTTGATAATTAGTCGTTTTCAGCCAATTTTCTGGATTTTTGAAAATTTCACTTCTTTGTGAAAATATCCACTAAATGAGGGAATAATATGTGTGAGGGTACCCCAGGAGAGTTCCAAATGTGTGTGGGTAGAATATGTATCCCACGGGGGTAAAATTGAAAAAAGTTGAAAACATTTTTTTTTTGGACTTAGTCATTTTTCCGGCGTTTATCAGACTTTCAGATAGGGGAAATGTCAGTGAGCGTTCCGATTTTAGTTCCAGAGCGATTCGCCCAATGAGTCCTTGTTATTTAGTTGTTTTCAGCCAATTTTGTGGATTTTTGAAAATTTCACTTTTTTGTGAAAATATCCACTAAATGAGGGAATAATATGTGTGAGGGTACCCCAGGACAGTTCCAAATGTGTGTGGGTAGAATATATATCCCACGGGGGTAAAATTGAAAAAAGTTGAAAAAAAATTTTTTTTTGGACTTAGTCATTTTTCCGGCGTTTATCAGACTTTCAGATAGGGGAAATGTCAGTGAGCGTTCCGATTTCAGTTCCAGAGCGATACGCCCAATGAGTCCTGGATATTTAGTCGTTTTCAGCCAATTTTCTGGATTTTTGAAAATTTCACTTTTTTGTGAAAATATCCACTAAATGAGGGAATAATATGTGTGAGGGTACCCCAGGAGAGTTCTAAATGTGTGTGGGAAGAATATATATCCCACGGGGGTAAAATTGAAAAAAGTTGAAAAGAATTTTTTTTTGGACTTAGTCATTTTTCCGGCTTTTATCTGACTTTCAGATAGGGGAAATGTCAGTGAGCGTTCCGATTTTAGTTCCAGAGCAATTCGCCCAATGAGTCCTTGTTATTTAGTTGTTTTCAGCCAATTTTCTGGATTTTTGAAAATTTCACTTTTTTGTGAAAATATCCACTAAATGAGGGAATAATATGTGTGAGGGTACCCCAGGAGAGTTCCAAATGTGTGTGGGTAGAATATATATCCCACGGGGTAAAATTGAAAAAAGTTGAAAAAAATTTTTTTTTGGACTTAGTCATTTTTCCGTCGTTTATCAGACTTTCAGATAGGGGAAATGTCAGTGAGCGTTCAGATTTCAGTTCCAGAGCGATTCGCCCAATGAGACCTTGTTATTTAGTTGTTTTCAGCCAATTTTCTGGATTTTTGAAAATTTCACTTTTTTGTGAAAATATCCACTAAATGAGGGAATAATATGTGTGATGGTACCCGAGGAGAGTTCCAAATGTGTGTGGGTAGAATATATATCCCACGGGGGTAAAATTGAAAAAAGTTGAAAACATTTTTTTTTTGGACTTAGTCTTTTTTCCGGCATTTATCAGACTTTCAGATAGGGGAAATGTCAGTGAGCGTTCCGATTTCAGTTCCAGAGCGATTCGCCCAATGAGTCCTTGTTATTTAGTTATTTTCAGCCAATTTTCTGGATTTTTGAAAATTTCACTTTTTTGTGAAAATATCCACTAAATGAGGGAATAATATGTGTGAGGGTACCCCAGGAAGAGTTCTAAATGTGTGTGGGTAGAATATATATCCCACGGGGGTAAAATTGAAAAAAGTTGAAAACATTTTTTTTTTGGACTTAGTCATTTTTCCGGCGTTTATCAGACTTTCAGATAGGGCAAATGTCAGTGAGCGTTCCGGTTTCAGTTCCAGAGCGATTCGCCCAATGAGTCCTTGATAATTAGTCGTTTTCAGCCAATTTTCTGGATTTTTGAAAGTTTCACTTCTTTGTGAAAATATCCACTAAATGAGGGAATAATATGTGTGAGGGTACCCCAGGAGAGTTCCAAATGTGTGTGGGTAGAATATATATCCCACGGGGGTAAAATTGAAAAAAGTTGAAAAAAATTTTTTTTTGGACTTAGTCTTTTTTCCGGCATTTATCAGGCTTTGAGATAGGGGAAATGTCAGTGAGCGTTCCGATGTCAGTTCCAGAGCGATTCGCCCAATGAGTCCTTGTTATTTAGTTGTTTTCAGCCAATTTTCTGGATTTTTGAAAATTTCACTTTTTTGTGAAAATATCCACTAAATGAGGGAATAATATGTGTGAGGGTACCCCAGGAGAGTTCCAAATGTGTGTGGGTAGAATATATATCCCACGGGGGTAAAATTGAGTTGAAAAAAATTTTTTTTTGGACTTAGTCATTTTTCCGGCGTTTATCAGACTTTCAGATAGGGGAAATGTCAGTGAGCGTTCCGATTTCAGTTCCAGAGCGATTCGCCCAATGAGTCCTTGATAATTAGTCGTTTTCAGCCAATTTTCTGGATTTTTGAAAATCTGAATTCTTTGTGAAAATATCCACTAAATGAGGGAATAATATGTGTGAGGGTACCCCAGGAGAGTTCCAAATGTGTGTGTGTAGAATATATATCCCACGGGGGTAAAATTGAAAAAAGTTGAAAACATTTTTTTTTTGGACTTAGTCATTTTTCCAGCGTTTATCAGACTTTCAGATAGGGCAAATGTCACTGAGCCTTCCGATTTCAGTTCCAGAGCGATTCGCCCAATGAGTCTTTGATATTTAGTCGTTTTCAGCCAATTTTCTGGATTTTTGAAAATTTCACTTTTTTGTGAAAATATCCACTAAATGAGGGAATAATATGTGTGAGGGTACCCCAGGAGAGTTCCAAATGTGTGTGGGTAGAATATATATCCCACGGGGTAAAATTGAAAAAAGTTGAAAAAAATTTTTTTTTGGACTTAGTCATTTTTCCGGCGTTTATCAGACTTTCAGATAGGGGAAATGTCAGTGAGCGTTCAGATTTCAGTTCCAGAGCGATTCGCCCAATGAGACCTTGTTATTTAGTTGTTTTCAGCCAATTTTCTGGATTTTTGAAAATTTCACTTTTTTGTGAAAATATCCACTAAATGAGGGAATAATATGTGTGAGGGTACCCCAGGAGAGTTCCAAATGTGTGTGGGTAGATTATATATCCCACGGGGGTAAAAGTAGATTATATATCCCACGGGGTTAAAATTGAGTTGAAAAAAATTTTTTTTTGGACTTAGTAATTTTTCCGGCGTTTATCAGACTTTCAGATAGGGCAAATGTCAGTGAGCGTTCCGATTTCAATTCCAGATCGATTCGCCCAATGAGTCCTTGATATTTAGTCGTTTTCAGCCAATTTTCTGGATTTTTGAAAATTTCACTTTTTTGTGAAAATATCCACTAAATGAGGGAATAATATGTGTGAGGGTACCGAAGGAGAGTTCTAAATTTGTGTGGGTAGAATATATATCCCACGGGGGTAAAATTGAAAAAAGTTGAAAAAAATTTTTTTTGGGACTTATTCATTTTTCCGGCGTTTATCAGACTTTCAGATAGGGGAAATGTCAGTGAGCGTTCCGATTTTAGTTCCAGAGTGATTCGCCCAATGAGTCTTTGATATTTAGTCGTTTTCAGCCAATTTTCTGGATTTTTGAAAATTTCACTTTTTTGTGAAAATATCCACTAAATGAGGGAATAATATGTGTGAGGGTACCGAAGGAGAGTTCCAGATTTGTGTGGGTACAATATATATCCCACGGGGGTAAAATTGAAAAAAGTTGAAAAAATTTTTTTTTGGACTTAGTCATTTTTCCGGCGTTTATCAGACTTTCAGATAGGGGAAATGTCAGTGAGCGTTCCGATTTCAGTTCCAGAGCGATTCGCCCAATGAGTCCTTGATATTTAGTCGTTTTCAGCCAATTTTCTAGATTTTTGAAAATTTCACTTTTTTGTGAAAATATCCACTAAATGAGGGAATAATATGTGTGAGGGTAACCCAGGAGAGTTCCAAATGTGTGGGGGTAGAATATATATCCCACGGGGGTAAAATTGAAAAAAGCTGAAAAAATTTTTTTTTGGACTTAGTCATTTTTCTGGCGTTTATCAGACTTTCAGATAGGGGAAATGTCAGTGAGCGTTCCGATTTTAGTTCCAGAGCGATTCGCCCAATAAGTCCTTGTTATTTAGTTGTTTTCAGCCAATTTTCTGGATTTTTGAAAATTTCACTTTTTTGTGAAAATATCCACTAAATGAGGGAATAATATGTGTGAGGGTACCCCAGGAGAGTTCCACATGTGTGTGGGTAGAATTTATATCCCACGGGGGTAAAATTGAAAAAAGCTGAAAAATTTTTTTTTTGGACTTAGTCATTTTTCCGGCGTTTATCAGACTTTCAGATAGTGCAAATGTCAGTGAGCGTTCCGATTTCAGTTCCAGAGCGATTCGCCCAATGAGTCCTTGATATTTAGTCGTTTTCAGCCAATTTTCTGGATTTTTGAAAATTTCACTTTTTTGTGAAAATATCCACTAAATGAGGGAATAATATGTGTGAGGGTACCCCAGGAGAGTTCCAAATGTGTGTGGGTAGAATATATATTCCACGGGGGTAAAATTGAAAAAAGTCTAAAAAAATTTTTTTTGGACTTAGTAATTTTTCCGGCGTTTATCAGACTTTCAGATAGGGGAAATGTCAGTGAGCGTTCCGATTTTAGTTCCAGAGCGATTCGCCCAATGAGTCCTTGTTATTTAGTTGTTTTCAGCCAATTTTCTGGATTTTTGAAAATTTCACTTTTTTGTGAAAATATCCACTAAATGAGGGAATAATATGTGTGAGGGTACCCAAGGAGAGTTCTAAATGTGTGTGGGAAGAATATATATCCCACGGGGGTAAAATTGAAAAAAGTTGAAAAAATTTTTTTTTTGGACTTAGTCATTTTTCCGGCGTTTATCAGACTTTCAGATAGGGCAAATGTCAGTGAGCGTTCCGATTTCAATTCCAGATCGATTCGCCCAATGAGTCCTTGATATTTAGTCGTTTTCAGCCAATTTTCTGGATTTTTGAAAATTTCACTTTTTTGTGAAAATATCCACTAAATGAGGGAATAATATGTGTGAGGGTACCGAAGGAGAGTTCTAAATTTGTGTGGGTAGAATATATATCCCACGGGGGTAAAATTGAAAAAAGTTGAAAAAAATTTTTTTTGGGACTTATTCATTTTTCCGGCGTTTATCAGACTTTCAGATAGGGGAAATGTCAGTGAGCGTTCCGATTTTAGTTCCAGAGTGATTCGCCCAATGAGTCTTTGATATTTAGTCGTTTTCAGCCAATTTTCTGGATTTTTGAAAATTTCACTTTTTTGTGAAAATATCCACTAAATGAGGGAATAATATGTGTGAGGGTACCGAAGCAGAGTTCCAGATTTGTGTGGGTACAATATATATCCCACGGGGGTAAAATTGAAAAAAGTTGAAAAAATTTTTTTTTGGACTTAGTCATTTTTCCGGCGTTTATCAGACTTTCAGATAGGGGAAATGTCAGTGAGCGTTCCGATTTCAGTTCCAGAGCGATTCGCCCAATGAGTCCTTGATACTTAGTCGTTTTCAGCCAATTTTCTGGATTTTTGAAAATTTCACTTCTTTGTGAAAATATCCACTAAATGAGGGAATAATATGTATGAGGGTACCCCAGGAGAGTTCCAAATGTGTGTGGGTAGAATATATATCCCACGGGGGTAAAATTGAAAAAAGTTAAAAACATTTTTTTTTGGACTTAGTCATTTTTCTGGCGTGTATCAGTCTTTCAGATAGGGGAAATATCAGTGAGCGTTCCGATTTCAGTTCCAGAGCGATTCGCCCAATGAGTCCTTGATATTTAGTCGTTTTCAGCCAATTTTCTGGATTTTTGAAAATTTCACTTTTTTGTGAAAATATCCACTAAATGAGGGAATAATATGTGTGAGGGTACCCCAGGAGAGTTCCAAATGTGTGTGGGTAGAATATATATTCCACGGGGGTAAAATTGAAAAAAGTCTAAAAAAATTTTTTTTTGGACTTAGTAATTTTTCCGGCGTTTATCAGACTTTCAGATAGGGGAAATGTCAGTGAGCGTTCCGATTTTAGTTCCAGAGCGATTCGCCCAATGAGTCCTTGTTATTTAGTTGTTTTCAGCCAATTTTCTGGATTTTTGAAAATTTCACTTTTTTGTGAAAATATCCACTAAATGAGGGAATAATATGTGTGAGGGTACCCAAGGAGAGTTCTAAATGTGTGTGGGAAGAATATATATCCCACGGGGGTAAAATTGAAAAAAGTTGAAAAAATTTTTTTTTGGGACTTATTCATTTTTCCGGCGTTTATCAGACTTTCAGATAGGGGAAATGTCAGTGAGCGTTCCGATTTTAGTTCCAGAGTGATTCGCCCAATGAGTCTTTGATATTTAGTCGTTTTCAGCCAATTTTCTGGATTTTTGAAAATTTCACTTTTTTGTGAAAATATCCACTAAATGAGGGAATAATATGTGTGAGGGTACCGAAGGAGAGTTCCAGATTTGTGTGGGTACAATATATATCCCACGGGGGTAAAATTGAAAAAAGTTGAAAAATTTTTTTTTTGGACTTAGTCATTTTTCCGGCGTTTATCAGACTTTCAGATAGGGGAAATGTCAGTGAGCGTTCCGATTTCAGTTCCAGAGCGATTCGCCCAATGAGTCCTTGATACTTAGTCGTTTTCAGCCAATTTTCTGGATTTTTGAAAATTTCACTTCTTTGTGAAAATATCCACTAAATGAGGGAATAATATGTATGAGGGTACCCCAGGAGAGTTCCAAATGTGTGTGGGTAGAATATATATCCCACGGGGGTAAAATTGAAAAAAGTTAAAAACATTTTTTTTTGGACTTAGTCATTTTTCTGGCGTTTATCAGACTTTAAGATAGGGGAAATGTCAGTGAGCATTCCCATTTCAGTTCCAGAGCGATTCGCCCAATGAGTCTTTGATATTTAGTCTTTTCAGCCAATTTTCTGGATTTTTGAAAATTTCACTTTTTTGTGAAAATATCCACTAAATGAGGGAATAATATGTGTGAGGGTACCGAAGGAGAGTTCCAAATTTGTGTGGGTAGAATATATATCCCACGGGGGTAAAATTGAAAAAAGTTAAAAAAATTTTTTTTTGGGACTTATTCATTTTTCCGGCGTTTATCAGACTTTCAGATAGTGCAAATGTCAGTGAGCGTTCCGATTTCAGTTCCAGAGCGATTCGCCCAATGAGTCCTTGATATTTAGTCGTTTTCAGCCAATTTTCTGGATTTTTGAAAATTTCACTTTTTAGTGAAAATATCCACTAAATGAGGGAATAATATGTGTGAGGGTACCCCAGGAGAGTTCCAAATGTGTGTGGGTAGAATATATATTCCACGGGGGTAAAATTGAAAAAAGTCTAAAAAAATTTTTTTTTGGACTTAGTAATTTTTCCGGCGTTTATCAGACTTTCAGATAGGGGAAATGTCAGTGAGTGTTCCGATTTTAGTTCCAGAGCGATTCGCCCAATGAGTCCTTGTTATTTAGTTGTTTTCAGCCAATTTTCTGGATTTTTGAAAATTTCACTTTTTTGTGAAAATATCCACTAAATGAGGGAATAATATGTGTGAGGGTACCCCAGGAGAGTTCTAAATGTGTGTGGGAAGAATATATATCCCACGGGGGTAAAATTGAAAAAAGTTGAAAACATTTTTTTTTGGGACTTAGTCATTTTTCTGGCGTTTATCAGACTTTAAGATAGGGGAAATGTCAGTGAGCATTCCCATTTCAGTTCCAGAGCGATTCGCCCAATGAGTCTTTGATATTTAGTCGTTTTCAGCCAATTTTCTGGATTTTTGAAAATTTCACTTTTTTGTGAAAATATCCCCTAAATGAGGGAATAATATGTGTGAGGGTACCGAAGGAGAGTTCCAAATTTGTGTGGGTAGAATATATATCCCACGGGGTTAAAATTGAAAAAGGTTGAAAAAAATTTTTTTTGGGACTTATTCATTTTTCCGGCGTTTATCAGACTTTAAGATAGGGGAAATGTCAGTGAGCATTCCCATTTCAGTTCCAGAGCGATTCGCCCAATGAGTCTTTGATATTTAGTCGTTTTCAGCCAATTTTCTGGATTTTTGAAAATGTCACTTTTTTGTGAAAATATCCACTAAATGAGGGAATAATATGTGTGAGGGTACCCCAGGAGAGTTCCAAATGTGTGTGGGTAGAATATATATCCCACGGGGGTAAAATTGAAAAAAGTTGAAAACATTTTTTTTTGGACTTAGTCATTTTTCCGGCGTGTATCAGTCTTTCAGATAGGGGAAATATCAGTGAGCGTTCCGATTTCAGTTCCAGAGCGATTCGCCCAATGAGTCCTTGATATTTAGTCGTTTTCAGCCAATTTTCTGGATTTTTGAAAATGTCACTTTTTTGTGAAAATATCCACTAAATGAGGGAATAATATGTATGAGGGTACCCCAGGAGAGTTGCAAATGTGTGTGGGTAGAATATATATCCCACGGGGGTAAAATTGAAAAAAGTTGAAAAAAATTTTTTTTTGGAGTTAGTCATTTTTCTGGCGTTTATCAGACTTTAAGGTAGGGGAAATGTCAGTGAGCATTCCCATTTCAGTTCCAGAGCGATTCGCCCAATGAGTCCTTGATACTTAGTCGTTTTCAGCCAATTTTCTGGATTTTTAAAATTTCACTTGTTTGTGAAAATATCCACTAAATGAGGGAATAATATGTATGAGGGTAGCCCAGGAGAGTTCCAAATGTGTGTGGGTAGAATATATATTCCACGGGGGTAAAATTGAAAAAAGTCTAAAAAATTTTTTTTTTGGACTTAGTCATTTTTCCGGCGTTTATCAGACTTTCAGATAGGGCAAATGTCAGTGAGCGTTCCGATTTCAGTTCCAGATCGATTCGCCCAATGAGTCCTTGATATTTAGTCGTTTTCAGCCAACTTTCTGGATTTTTGAAAATGTCACTTTTTTGTGAAAATATCCACTAAATGAGGGAATAATATGTATGAGGGTACCCCAGGAGAGTTCCAAATGTGTGTGGGTAGAATATATATCCCACGGGGGTAAAATTGAAAAAAGTTGAAAACATTTTTTTTTGGGACTTAGTCATTTTTCTGGCGTTTATCAGACTTTAAGATAGGGGAAATGTCAGTGAGCATTCCCATTTCAGTTCCAGAGCGATTCGCCCAATGAGTCTTTGATATTTAGTCGTTTTCAGCCAATTTTCTGGATTTTTGAAAATTTCACTTTTTTGTGAAAATATCCCCTAAATGAGGGAATAATATGTGTGAAGGTACCGAAGGAGAGTTCCAAATTTGTGTGGGTAGAATATATATCCCACGGGGTTAAAATTGAAAAAGGTTGAAAAAAAATTTTTTTGGGACTTATTCATTTTTCCGGCGTTTATCAGACTTTAAGATAGGGGAAATGTCAGTGAGCATTCCCATTTCAGTTCCAGAGCGATTCGCCCAATGAGTCTTTGATATTTAGTCGTTTTCAGCCAATTTTCTGGATTTTTGAAAATGTCACTTTTTTGTGAAAATATCCACTAAATGAGGGAATAATATGTGTGAGGGTACCCCAGGAGAGTTCCAAATGTGTGTGGGTAGAATATATATCCCACGGGGGTAAAATTGAAAAAAGTTGAAAACATTTTTTTTTGGCCTTAGTCATTTTTCCGGCGTGTATCACTCTTTCAGATAGGGGAAATATCAGTGAGCGTTCCGATTTCAGTTCCAGAGCGATTCGCCCAATGAGTCCTTGATATTTAGTCGTTTTCAGCCAATTTTCTGGATTTTTGAAAATGTCACTTTTTTGTGAAAATATCCACTAAATGAGGGAATAATATGTATGAGGGTACCCCAGGAGAGTTGCAAATGTGTGTGGGTAGAATATATATCCCACGGGGGTAAAATTGAAAAAAGTTGAAAAAAAATTTTTTTTGGAGTTAGTCATTTTTCTGGCGTTTATCAGACTTTAAGATAGGGGAAATGTCAGTGAGCATTCCCATTTCAGTTCCAGAGCGATTCGCCCAATGAGTCCTTGATACTTAGTCGTTTTCAGCCAATTTTCTGGATTTTTAAAATTTCACTTGTTTGTGAAAATATCCACTAAATGAGGGAATAATATGTATGAGGGTAGCCCAGGAGAGTTCCAAATGTGTGTGGGTAGAATATATATCCCACGGGGGTAAAATTGAAAAAAGTTGAAAAAAAATTTTTTTTGGAGTTAGTCATTTTTCTGGCGTTTATCAGACTTTAAGATAGGGGAAATGTCAGTGAGCATTCCCATTTCAGTTCCAGAGCGATTCGCCCAATGAGTCCTTGATACTTAGTCGTTTTCAGCCAATTTTCTGGATTTTTAAAATTTCACTTGTTTGTGAAAATATCCACTAAATGAGGGAATAATATGTATGAGGGTAGCCCAGGAGAGTTCCAAATGTGTGTGGGTAGAATATATATTCCACGGGGGTAAAATTGAAAAAAGTCTAAAAAAAATTTTTTTTTGGACTTAGTCATTTTTCCGGCGTTTATCAGACTTTCAGATAGGGGAAATGTCAGTGAGCGTTCCGATATCAGTTCCAGATCGATTCGCCTGATGAGTCCTTGTTATTTAGTTGTTTTCAGCCAATTTTCTGGATTTTTGAAAATTTCACTTTTTTGTGAAAATATCCACGAAATGAGGGAATAATATGTGTGAGGGTACCCCAGGAGAGTTCTAAATGTGTGTGGGAAGAATATATATCCCACGGGGGTAAAATTGAAAAAAGTTGAAAAAATTTTTTTTTTGGAGTTAGTCATTTTTCTGGCATTTATCAGACTTTAAGATAGAGGAAATGTCAGTGAGCATTCCCATTTCAGTTCCAGAGCGATTCGCCTGATGAGTCTTTGATATTTAGTCGTTTTCAGCCAATTTTCTGGATTTTTGAAAATTTCACCTCTTTGTGAAAATATCCACTAAATGAGGGAATAATATGTGTGAGGGTACCCCAGGAGAGCTCCAAATGTGTGTGGGTAGAATTTATATCCCACGGTGGTAAAATTGAAAAAAGCTGAAAAAATTTTTTTTTGGACTTAGTCATTTTTCCGGCGTTTATCAGACTTTCAGATAGGGCAAATGTCAGTGAGCGTTCCGATATCAGTTCCAGATCGATTCGCCCAATGAGTCCTTGTTATTTAGTTGTTTTCAGCCAATTTTCTGGATTTTTGAAAATTTCACTTTTTTGTGAAAATATCCACTAAATGAGGGAATAATATGTGTGAGGGTACCCCAGGAGAGTTCTAAATGTGTGTGGGAAGAATATATATCCCACGGGGTAAAATTGAAAAAAGTTGAAAAAAATTTTTTTTTGGAGTTAGTCATTTTTCTGGCATTTATCAGACTTTAAGATAGGGGAAATGTCAGTGAGCATTCCCATTTCAGTTCCAGAGTGATTCGCCCAATGAGTCTTTGATATTTAGTCGTTTTCAGCCAATTTTCTGGATTTTTGAAAATTTCACTTTTTTGTGAAAATATCCACTAAATGAGGGAATAATATGTGTGAGGGTACCGAAGGAGAGTTCCAAATTTATGTGGG
This sequence comes from Phyllobates terribilis, assembly GCF_046119375.1. Taxonomy (NCBI): domain Eukaryota; kingdom Metazoa; phylum Chordata; class Amphibia; order Anura; family Dendrobatidae; genus Phyllobates; species Phyllobates terribilis. Next base: position 12,182,375 of record NW_027362775.1, on the reverse strand, counting down.
TAGAATATATATCCCACGGGGGTAAAATTGAAAAAAGTTGAAAAATTTTTTTTGGGGACTTATTCATTTTTCCGGCGTTTATCAGACTTTCAGATAGGGCAAATGTCAGTGAGCCTTCCGATTTCAGTTCCAGAGCGATTCGCCCAATGAGTCCTTGATATTTAGTCCTTTTCAGCCAATTTTCTGGATTTTTGAAAATTTCACTTTTTTGTGAAAATATCCACTAAATGAGGGAATAATATGTGTGAGGGTACCGAAGGAGAGTTCCAAATGTGTGTGGGTAGAATATATATCCCACGGGGGTAAAATTGAAAAAAGTTGAAAACATTTTTTTTGGGGACTTATTCATTTTTCCGGCGTTTATCAGACTTTCAGATAGGGCAAATGTCAGTGAGCGTTCCGATTTCAGTTAAAGAGCGATTCGGCCAATGAGTCCTTGATATTTAGTCGTTTTCAGCCAATTTTCTGGATTTTTGAAAATTTCACTTTTTTGTGAAAATATCCACTAAATGAGGGAATAATATGTGTGAGGGTACCGAAGGAGAGTTCCAAATTTGTGTGGGTAGAATATATATCCCACGGGGGTAAAATTGAAAAAATTTGAAAAATTTTTTTTGGAGTTAGTCATTTTTCCGGCGTTTATCAGACTTTAAGATAGGGGAAATGTCAGTGAGCATTCCCATTTCAGTTCCAGAGCGATTCGCCCAATGAGTCTTTGATATTTAGTCGTTTTCAGCCAATTTTCTGGATTTTTGAAAATTTCACTTTTTTGTGAAAATATCCACTAAATGAGGGAATAATATGTGTGAGGGTACCGAAGGAGAGTTCCAAATGTGTGTGGGTAGAATATATATCCCACGGGGGTAAAATTGAAAAAAGTTGAAAAATTTTTTTTTGGGACTTAGTCATTTTTCCGGCGTTTATCAGACTTTCAGATAGGGGAAATGTCAGTGAGCGTTCCGATTTCAGTTCCAGAGCGATTCGCCCAATGAGTCCTTGATACTTAGTCGTTTTCAGCCAATTTTCTGGATTTTTGAAAATTTCACTTCTTTGTGAAAATATCCACTAAATGAGGGAATAATATGTGTGAGGGTACCCCAGGAGAGCTCCAAATGTGTGTGGGTAGAATTTATATCCCACGGGGGCAAAATTAAAAAAAGCTGAAAAAATTTTTTTTTGGACTTAGTCATTTTTCCGACGTTTATCAGACTTTCAGATAGGGCAAATGTCAGTGAGCGTTCCGATTTCAGTTCCAGAGCGATTCGCCCTATGAGTCTTTGATATTTAGTCGTTTTCAGCCAATTTTCTGGATTTTTGAAAATTTCACTTTTTTGTGAAAATATCCACTAAATGAGGGAATAATATGTGTGAGGGTACCGAAGGAGAGTTCCAAATTTGTGTGGGTAGAATATATATCCCACGGGGGTAAAATTGCAAAAAGTTTAAAAAATTTTTTTTTGGGACTTATTCATTTTTCCGGCGTTTATCAGACTTTCAGATAGGGCAAATGTCAGTGAGCGTTCCGATTTCAGTTCCAGAGCGATTCGCCCAATGAGTCCTTGATATTTAGTCGTTTTCAGCCAATTTTCTGGATTTTTGAAAATTTCACTTTTTTGTGAAAATATCCACTAAATGAGGGAATAATATGTGTGAGGGTACCCCAGGAGAGTTCCAAATGTGTGTGGGTAGAATATATATCCCACGGGGGTAAAATTGAAAAAAGTCTAAAAATATTTTTTTTTGGACTTAGTCATTTTTCTGCCGTTTATCAGACTTTCAGATAGGGGAAATGTCAGTGAGCGTTCCGATTTCATTTCCAGAGCGATTCGCCCAATGAGTCCTTGATACTTAGTCGTTTTCAGCCAATTTTCTGGATTTTTGAAAATTTCACTTTTTTGTGAAAATATCCACTAAATGAGGGAATAATATGTGTGAGGGTACCGAAGGAGAGTTCCAAATTTGTGTGGGTAGAATATATATCCCACGGGGGTAAAATTGAAAAAAGTTGAAAACATTTTTTTTGGGGACTTATTCATTTTTCCGGCGTTTATCAGACTTTCAGATAGGGCAAATGTCAGTGAGCGTTCCGATTTCAGTTAAAGAGCGATTCGCCCAATGAGTCCTTGATATTTAGTCGTTTTCAGCCAATTTTCTGGATTTTTGAAAATTTCACTTTTTTGTGAAAATATCCACTAAATGAGGGAATAATATGTGTGAGGGTACCGAAGGAGAGTTCCAAATTTGTGTGGGTAGAATATATATCCCAAGGGGGTAAAATTGAAAAAATTTGAAAAAATTTTTTTTGGAGTTAGTCATTTTTCCGGCGTTTATCAGACTTTCAGATAGGGGAAATGTCAGTGAGCGTTCCGATTTTAGTTCCAGAGCGATTCGCCCAATGAGTCCTTGTTATTTAGTTGTTTTCAGCCAATTTTCTGGATTTTTGAAAATTTCACTTTTTTGTGAAAATATCCACTAAATGAGGGAATAATATGTGTGAGGGTACCCCAGGAGAGTTCTAAATGTGTGTGGGAAGAATATATATCCCACGGGGGTAAAATTGAAAAAAGTTGAAAAAAATTTTTTTTTAGAGTTAGTCATTTTTCTGGCATTGATCAGACTTTAAGATAGGGGAAATGTCAGTGAGCATTCCCATTTCAGTTCCAGAGCGATTCGCCCAATGAGTCTTTGATATTTAGTCGTTTTCAGCCAATTTTCTGGATTTTTGAAAATTTCACTTTTTTGTGAAAATATCCACTAAATGAGGGAATAATATGTGTGAGGGTACCGAAGGAGAGTTCCAAATTTGTGTGGGTAGAATATATATCCCACGGGGGTAAAATTGAAAAAAGTTGAAAAAATTTTTTTTTGGGACTTATTCATTTTTCCGGCGTTTATCAGACTTTCAGATAGGGCAAATGTCAGTGAGCGTTCCGATTTCATTTCCAGAGCGATTCGCCCAATGAGCCCTTGATAATTAGTCGTTTTCAGCCAATTTTCTGGATTTTTGAAAATTTCACTTTTTTGTGAAAATATCCACTAAATGAGGGAATAATATGTGTGAGGGTACCCCAGGAGAGTTCTAAATGTGTGTGGGAAGAATATATATCCCACGGGGGTAAAATTGAAAAAAGTTGAAAAAAAATTTTTTTTGGAGTTAGTCATTTCTCTGGCATTTATCAGACTTTAAGATAGGGGAAATGTCAGTGAGCATTCCCATTTCAGTTCCAGAGCGATTCGCCCAATGAGTCTTTGATATTTAGTCGTTTTCAGCCAATTTTCTGGATTTTTGAAAATTTCACTTTTTTGTGAAAATATCCACTAAATGAGGGAATAATATGTGTGAGGATACCGAAGGAGAGTTCCAAATTTGTGTGGGTAGAATATATATCCCACGGGGGTAAAATTGAAAAAAGTTGAAAAATTTTTTTTTGGGACTTAGTCATTTTTCCGGCGTTTATCAGACTTTCAGATAGGGGAAATGTCAGTGAGCGTTCCGATTTCAGTTCCAGAGCGATTCGCCCAATGAGTCCTTGATACTTAGTCGTTTTCAGCCAATTTTCTGGATTTTTGAAAATTTCACTTCTTTGTGAAAATATCCACTAAATGAGGGAATAATATGTGTGAGGGTACCCCAGGAGAGCTCCAAATGTGTGTGGGTAGAATTTATATCCCACGGTGGTAAAATTGAAAAAAGCTGAAAAAATTTTTTTTTGGACTTAGTCATTTTTCCGGCGTTTATCAGACTTTCAGATAGGGCAAATGTCAGTGAGCGTTCCGATATCAGTTCCAGATCGATTCGCCCAATGAGTCCTTGTTATTTAGTTGTTTTCAGCCAATTTTCTGGATTTTTGAAAATTTCACTTCTTTGTGAAAATATCCACTAAATGAGGGAATAATATGTGTGAGGGTACCCCAGGAGAGCTCCAAATGTGTGTGGGTAGAATTTATATCCCACGGGGGCAAAATTAAAAAAAGCTGAAAAAATTTTTTTTTGGACTTAGTCATTTTTCCGACGTTTATCAGACTTTCAGATAGGGCAAATGTCAGTGAGCGTTCCGATTTCAGTTCCAGAGCGATTCGCCCAATGAGTCCTTGATATTTAGTCCTTTTCAGCCAATTTTCTGGATTTTTGAAAATTTCACTTTTTTGTGAAAATATCCACTAAATGAGGGAATAATATGTGTGAGGGTACCCCAGGAGAGTTCCAAATGTGTGTGGGTAGAATATATATCCCACGGGGGTAAAATTGAAAAAAGTCTAAAAATATTTTTTTTTGGACTTAGTCATTTTTCTGCCGTTTATCAGACTTTCAGATAGGGGAAATGTCAGTGAGCGTTCCGATTTCATTTCCAGAGCGATTCGCCCAATGAGTCCTTGATACTTAGTCGTTTTCAGCCAATTTTCTGGATTTTTGAAAATTTCACTTTTTTGTGAAAATATCCACTAAATGAGGGAATAATATGTGTGAGGGTACCGAAGGAGAGTTCCAAATTTGTGTGGGTAGAATATATATCCCACGGGGGTAAAATTGAAAAAAGTTTAAAACATTTTTTTTGGGGACTTATTCATTTTTCCGGCGTTTATCAGACTTTCAGATAGGGCAAATGTCAGTGAGCGTTCCGATTTCAGTTAAAGAGCGATTCGCCCAATGAGTCCTTGATATTTAGTCGTTTTCAGCCAATTTTCTGGATTTTTGAAAATTTCACTTTTTTGTGAAAATATCCACTAAATGAGGGAATAATATGTGTGAGGGTACCGAAGGAGAGTTCCAAATTTGTGTGGGTAGAATATATATCCCACGAGGGTAAAATTGAAAAAATTTGAAAAAATTTTTTTTGGAGTTAGTCATTTTTCCGGCGTTTATCAGACTTTCAGATAGGGGAAATGTCAGTGAGCGTTCCGATTTTAGTTCCAGAGCGATTCGCCCAATGAGTCCTTGTTATTTAGTTGTTTTCAGCCAATTTTCTGGATTTTTGAAAATTTCACTTTTTTGTGAAAATATCCACTAAATGAGGGAATAATATGTGTGAGGGTACCCCAGGAGAGTTCTAAATGTGTGTGGGAAGAATATATATCCCACGGGGGTAAAATTGAAAAAAGTTGAAAAAAATTTTTTTTTAGAGTTAGTCATTTTTCTGGCATTGATCAGACTTTAAGATAGGGGAAATGTCAGTGAGCATTCCCATTTCAGTTCCAGAGCGATTCGCCCAATGAGTCTTTGATATTTAGTCGTTTTCAGCCAATTTTCTGGATTTTTGAAAATTTCACTTTTTTGTGAAAATATCCACTAAATGAGGGAATAATATGTGTGAGGGTACCGAAGGAGAGTTCCAAATTTGTGTGGGTAGAATATATATCCCACGGGGGTAAAATTGAAAAAAGTTGAAAAAATTTTTTTTTGGGACTTATTCATTTTTCCGGCGTTTATCAGACTTTCAGATAGGGCAAATGTCAGTGAGCGTTCCGATTTCATTTCCAGAGCGATTCGCCCAATGAGTCTTTGATATTTAGTCGTTTTCAGCCAATTTTCTGGATTTTTGAAAATTTCACTTTTTTGTGAAAATATCCACTAAATGAGGGAATAATATGTGTGAGGGTACCGAAGGAGAGTTCCAAATTTGTGTGGGTAGAATATATATCCCACGGGGGTAAAATTGAAAAAAGTTGAAAAATTTTTTTTTGGGACTTAGTCATTTTTCCGGCGTTTATCAGACTTTCAGATAGGGGAAATGTCAGTGAGCGTTCCGATTTCAGTTCCAGAGCGATTCGCCCAATGAGTCCTTGATACTTAGTCGTTTTCAGCCAATTTTCTGGATTTTTGAAAATTTCACTTCTTTGTGAAAATATCCACTAAATGAGGGAATAATATGTGTGAGGGTACCCCAGGAGAGCTCCAAATGTGTGTGGGTAGAATTTATATCCCACGGTGGTAAAATTGAAAAAAGCTGAAAAAATTTTTTTTTGGACTTAGTCATTTTTCCGGCGTTTATCAGACTTTCAGATAGGGCAAATGTCAGTGAGCGTTCCGATATCAGTTCCAGATCGATTCGCCCAATGAGTCCTTGTTATTTAGTTGTTTTCAGCCAATTTTCTGGATTTTTTAAAATTTCACTTTTTTGTGAAAATATCCACTAAATGAGGGAATAATATGTGTGAGGGTACCCCAGGAGAGCTCCAAATGTGTGTGGGTAGAATTTATATCCCACGGGGGTAAAATGAAAAAAAGCTGAAAAAATTTTTTTTTGGACTTAGTCATTTTTCCGGCGTTTATCAGACTTTCAGATAGGGCAAATGTCAGTGAGTGTTCCGATTTCAGTTCCAGATCGATTCGCCCAATGAGTCCTTGATATTTAGTCGTTTTCAGCCAACTTTCTGGATTTTTGAAAATGTCACTTTTTTGTGAAAATATCCACTAAATGAGGGAATAATATGTATGAGGGTACCCCAGGAGAGTTCCAAATGTGTGTGGGTATCATATATATCCCACGGGGGTAAAATTGAAAAAAGTTTAAAAAAATTTTTTTTTGGACTTAGTCATTTTTCCGGCGTTTATCAGACTTTCAGATAGGGGAAATGTCAGTGAGCGTTCTGATTTCAGTTCCAGAGCGATTCGCCCAATGAGTCCTTGTTATTTAGTTGTTTTCAGCCAATTTTCTGGATTTTTGAAAATTTCACTTTTTTGTGAAAATATCCACTAAATGAGGGAATAATATGTATGAGGGTACCCCAGGAGAGTTCCAAATGTGTGTGGGTAGAATATATATCCCACGGTGGTAAAATTGAAAAAAGTTGAAAAAATTTTTTTTTTAAACTTAGTCATTTTTCCGGCGTTTATCAGACTTTCAGATAGGGGAAATGTCAGTGAGCATTCCGATTTCAGTTCCAGAGCGATTCGCCCAATGAGTCCTTGATACTTAGTCGTTTTCAGCCAATTTTCTGGATTTTTGAAAATTTCACTTCTTTGTGAAAATATCCACTAAATGAGGGAATAATATGTGTGAGGGTACCCCAGGAGAGCTCCAAATGTGTGTGGGTAGAATTTATATCCCACGGGGGTAAAATTGAAAAAAGCTGAAAAAATTTTTTTTTGGACTTAGTCATTTTTCCGGCGTTTATCAGACTTTCAGATAGGGCAAATGTCAGTGAGCGTTCCGATTTCAGTTCCAGATCGATTCGCCCAATGAGTCCTTGATATTTAGTCGTTTTCAGCCAATTTTCTGGATTTTTGAAAATTTCACTTTTTTGTGAAAATATCCACTAAATGAGGGAATAATATGTGTGAGGGTACCGCAGGAGAGTACCAAATGTGTGTGGGAAGAATATATATCCCACGGGGGTAAAATTGAAAAAAGTTGAAAAAAATTTTTTTTTGGACTTAGTCATTTTTCTGGCGTTTATCAGACTTTCAGATAGGGGAAATGTCAGTGAGCATTCCGATTTCAGTTCCAGAGTGATTCGCCCAATGAGTCCTTGTTATTTAGTTGTTTTCAGCCAATTTTCTGGATTTTTGAAAATTTCACTTTTTTGTGAAAATATCCACTAAATGAAGGAATAATATGTATGAGGGTACCCCAGGAGAGTTCCAAATGTGTGTGGGTAGAAAATATATCCCACGGGGGTAAAATTGAAAAAAGTTGAAAAAATTTTTTTTTTAAGATTAGTCATTTTTCTGGCGTTTATCAGACTTTCAGATAGGGGGAATGTCAGTGAGTGTTCCGATTTCAGTTCCAGAGCGATTCGCCCAATGAGTCTTTGATATTTAGTCGTTTTCAGCCAATTTTCTGGATTTTTGAATATTTCACTTTTTTGTGAAAATATCCACTAAATGAGGGAATGATATGTGTGAGGGTACCCCAGGAGAGTTCCAAATGTGTGTGGGTAGAATATATATCCCACGGGGGTAAAATTGAAAAAAGCTTAAAAAATTTTTTTTTGGACTTAGTCATTTTTCCGGCGTTTATCAGACTTTCAGATACGAGAAATGTCAGTGAGCGTTCTGATTTCAGCTCCAGAGCGATTCGCCCAATGAGTCCTTGATATTTAGTCGTTTTCAGCCAATTTTCTGGATTTTTAAAAATTTCACTTTTTTGTGAAAATATCCACTAAATGAGGGAATAATATGTGTGAGGGTACCGCAGGAGAGTACCAAATGTGTGTGGGAAGAATATATATCCCACGGGGGTAAAATTGAAAAAAGTTGAAAAAAATTTTTTTTTCGGGACTTATTCATTTTTCCGGCGTTTATCAGACTTTCAGATAGGGCAAATGTCAGTGAGCGTTCCGATTTCAGTTCCAGAGCGATTCGCCCAATGAGTCCTTGTTATTTAGTCGTTTTCAGCCAATTTTCTGGATTTTTGAAAATTTCACTTTTTTGTGAAAATATCCACTAAATGAGGGAATAATATGTATGAGGGTACCCCAGGAGAGTTCCACATGTGTGTGGGTAGAATATATATCCCACGGGGGTAAAATTAAAAAAAGTTGAAAAAAATTTTTTTTTAAGCTTAGTCATTTTTCTGGCGTTTATCAGACTTTAAGATAGGGGAAATGTCAGTCAGCATTCTCATTTCAGTTCCAGAGCGATTCGCCCAATGAGTCTTTGATATTTAGTCGTTTTCAGCCAATTTTCTGGATTTTTGAAAATTTCACTTTTTTGTGAAAATATCCACTAAATGAGGGAATAATATGTGTGAGGGTACCCCAAGAGAGTTTCAAATGTGTGTGGGTAAAATATATATCCGACAGGGGTAAAATTGAAAAAAGTCTAAAAAAATTTTTTTTGGACTTAGTCATTTTTCTGGCGTTTATCAGATTTTCAGATAGGGGGAATGTCAGTGAGTGTTCCGATTTCAGTTCCAGAGCGATTCGCCCAATGAGTCTTTGATATTTAGTCGTTTTCAGCCAATTTTCTGGATTTTTGAAAATTTCACTTTTTTGTGAAAATATCCACTAAATGAGGGAATAAAATGTGTGAGGGTACCGCAGGAGAGTACCAATGTGTGTGGGAAGAATATATATCCCACGGGGGTAAAATTGAAAAAAGTTGAAAAAAATTTTTTTTGGACTTGGTCATTTTTCCGGCGTTTATCAGACTTTCAGATAGGGGAAATGTCAGTGAGCATTCCGATTTCAGTTGCAGAGCGATTCGCCCATTGAGTCCTTGATATTTAGTCGTTTTCAGCCAATTTTCTGGATTTTTGAAAATTTCACTTTTTTGTGAAAATATCCACTAAATGAGGGAATAATAAGTGTGAGGGTACCCCAGAAGAGTTCCAAATGTGTGTGGGTAGAATATATATCCGACGGGGGTAAAATTGAAAAAAGTTGAAAAAATTTTTTTTTTGGCCTTAGTCATTTCTCTGGCGTTGATAAGACTTTAAGAGAGGGGAAATGTCAGTGAGCATTCCAATTTCAGTTCCAGAGCGATACGCCCAATGAGTCCTTGATATTTAGTCGTTTTCAGCCAATTTTCTGGATTATTGAAAATTTCACTTTTTTGTGAAAATATCCACTAAATGAGGGAATAATATGTGTGAGGGTACCCCAGGAGAGTTCCAAATGTGTGTGGGTAGAATATATATCCCACGGGGTTAAAATTGAAAAAAGCTGAAAAATTTTTTTTTTGGACTTAGTCATTTTTCCGGCGTTTATCAGACTTTCAGATACGAGAAATGTCAGTGAGCGTTCCGATTTCAGCTCCAGAACGATTTGCCCAATGAGTCCTTGATATTTAGTCGTTTTCAGCCAATTTTCTGGATTTTTGAAAATTTCACTTTTTTGTGAAAATATCCACTATATGAGGGAATAATATGTGTGAGGGTACCCCAGGAGAGCTCTAAATGTCTGTGGGAAGAATATATATCCCACGGGGGCAAAATTGAAAAAAGTTTAAAAAAATTTTTTTTTGGACTTTGTCATTTTTCCCGCGTTTATCAGACTTTCAGATACGAGAAATGTCAGTGAGCGTTCCGATTTCAGCTCCAGAGCGATTCGCCCAATGAGTCCTTGATATTTAGTCGTTTTCAGCCAATTTTCTGGATTTTTGAAAATTTCACTTTTTTGTGAAAATATCCACTAAATGAGGGAATAATATGTGTGAGGGTACCCAAGGAGAGTACCAAAAGTGTGTGGGAAGAATATATATCCCACGGGGGTAAAATTGAAAAAAGTTGAAAACATTTTTTTTTTGGACTTAGTCATTTTTCTGGCGTTTATCAGACTTTCAGATAGTTGAAATGTCAGTGAGCGTTCCGATTTCAGTTCCAGAGCGATTCGCCCAATGAGTCCTTGATATTTAGTTGTTTTCAGCCAATTTTCTGGATTTTTGAAAATTTCACTTTTTTGTGAAAATATTCACTAAATGAGGGAATAATATGTGTGAGGGTACCCCAGGAGAGTTCTAAATGTGTGTGGGAAGAATATATATCCCACGGGGGTAAAATTGAAAAAAGTTGAAAGAATTTTTTTTTTGGACTTAGTCATTTTTCTGGCGTTTATCAGACTTTCAGATATTTGAAATGTCATTGAGCGTTCCGATTTCAGTTCCAGAGTGATTCGCCCAATGAGTCCTTGATATTTAGTTGTTTTCAGCCAATTTTCTGGATTTTTGAAAATTTCACTTTTTTGTGAAAATATCCACTAAATGAGGGAATAATATGTGTGAGGGTAACCCAGGAGAGTTCCAGATGTGTGTGGGTAGAATATATATCCCACGGGTAAAAAAATTGAAAAAAGTTGAAAAAATTTTTTTTTTGGACTTAGTCATTTTTCTGGCGTTTATCAGACTTTCAGATAGGGGAAATGTCAGTGAGCATTCCGATTTCAGTTCCAGAGCGGTTCGCCCAATGAGTCCTTGATATTTAGTCGTTTTCAGCCAATTTTCTGGATTTTTGAAAATTTCACTTTTTTGTGAAAATATCCACTAAATGAGGGAATAATAAGTGTGAGGGTACCCCAGAAGAGTTCCAAATGTGTGTGGGTAGAATATATATCCGACGGGGGTAAAATTGAAGAAAGTTAAAAAAAAATTTTTTTTGAACTTAGTCATTTTTCTGGCGTTGATCAGACTTTCAGCTAGGGGAAATGTCAGTAAGCGTTCCGATTTCAGTTCCCGAGCGATTCGCCAAATGAGTCTTTGATATTTAGTCGTTTTCAGCCAATTTTCTGGATTTTTGAAAATTTCACTTTTTTGTGAAAATATCCACTAAATGAGGGAATAATATGTGTGAGGGTACCCAAGGAGAGTACCAAAAGTGTGTGGGAAGAATATATATCCCACGGGGGTAAAATTGAAAAAAGTTGAAAAAAATTTTTTTTTGGACTTAGTCATTTTTCTGGCGTTTATCACACTTTCAGATAGTTGAAATGTCAGTGAGCGTTCCGATTTCAGTTCCAGAGTGATTGGCCCAATGAGTCCTTGATATTTAGTCGTTTTGAGCCAATTTTCTGGATTTTTGAAAATTTCACTTTTTTGTGAAAATATCCACTAAATGAGGGAATAATATGTGTGAGGGTAACCCAGGAGAGTTCCAAATATGTGTGGGTAGAATATATAGCCCACGGGGGTAAAAATGAAAAAAGTTGAAAAAATTTTTTTTTTGGACTTAGTCATTTTTCTGGCGTTTATCAGACTTTCAGATAGTTGAAATGTCAGTGAGCGTTCCGATTTCAGTTCCAGAGCGATTCGCCCAATGATTCCTTGATATTTAGTTGTTTTCAGCCAATTTTCTGAATTTTTGAAAATTTCACTTTTTTGTGAAAATATCCACTAAATGAGGGAATAATAAGTGTGAGGGTACCCCAGAAGAGTTCCAAATGTGTGTGGGTAGAATATATATCCGACGGGGGTAAAATTGAAGAAAGTTGAAAAAAAATTTTTTTTGGACTTAGTCATTTTTCTGACGTTTATCAGACTTTCAGATAGGGGAAATGTCTGTGAGTGTTCCAATTTCAGTTCCAGAGCTATTCGTTCAATAAGTCCTTGATATTTAGTCGTTTTCAGCCAATTTTCTGGATTTTTGAAAATTTCACTTTTTTGTGAAAATATCCACTAAATGAGGGAATAATATGTGTGAGGGTACCCAAGGAGAGTACCAAAAGTGTGTGGGAAGAATATATATCCCACGGGGGTAAAATTGAAAAAAGTTGAAAGAATTTTTTTTTTGGACTTAGTCATTTTTCTGGCGTTTATCAGACTTTCAGATATTTGAAATGTCATTGAGCGTTCCGATTTCAGTTCCAGAGTGATTCGCCCAATGAGTCTTTGATATTTAGTCGTTTTCAGCCAATTTTCTGGATTTTTGAAAATTTCACTTTTTTGTGAAAATATCCACTAAATGAGGGAATAATATGTGTGAGGGTACCCCAGGAGAGTTCTAAATGTGTGTGGGAAGAATATATATCCGACGGGGGTAAAATTGAAAAAAGTTGAAAAAATTTTTTTTTTGGACTTAGTCATTTTTCCGGCGTTTATCAGACTTTCAGATAGGGGAAATGTCAGTGAGCGTTCCGATTTCAGTTCCAGAGCGATTCGCCCAATGAGTCCTTGATATTTAGTCGTTTTCAGCCAATTTTCTGGATTATTGAAAATTTCACTTTTTTGTGAAAATATCCACTAAATGAGGGAATAATAAGTGTGAGGGTACCCCAGAAGAGTTCCAAATGTGTGTGGGTAGAATATATATCCGACGGGGGTAAAATTGAAAAAAGTTGAAAAAAATTTTTTTTTGGCCATAGTCATTTCTCTGGCGTTGATAAGACTTTAAGATAGGGGAAATGTCAGTGAGCATTGCAATTTCAGTTCCAGAGCGATACGCCCAATGAGGCCTTGATATTTAGTCGTTTTCAGCCAATTTTCTGGATTATTGAAAATTTCACTTTTTTGTGAAAATATCCACTAAATGAGGGAATAATATGTGTGAGGGTACCCAAGGAGAGTACCAAAAGTGTGTGGGAAGAATATATATCCCACGGGGGTAAAATTGAAAAAAGTTGAAAACATTTTTTTTTTGGACTTAGTCATTTTTCTGGCGTTTATCAGACTTTCAGATAGTTGAAATGTCAGTGAGCGTTCCGATTTCAGTTCCAGAGCGATTCGCCCAATGAGTCCTTGATATTTAGTTGTTTTCAGCCAATTTTCTGGATTTTTGAAAATTTCACTTTTTTGTGAAAATATTCACTAAATGAGGGAATAATATGTGTGAGGGTACCCCAGGAGAGTTCTAAATGTGTGTGGGAAGAATATATATCCCACGGGGGCAAAATTGAAAAAAGTTGAAAAAAATTTTTTTTTGGACTTAGTCATTTTTCCGGCGTTTATCAGACCTTCAGATAGGGGAAATGTCAGTGAGCATTCCGATTTCAGTTCCAGAGCGATTTGCCCAATGAGTCCTTGATATTTAGTCGTTTTCAGCCAATTTTCTGAATTTTTGAAAATTTCACTTTTTTGTGAAAATATCCACTAAATGAGGGAATAATAAGTGTGAGGGTACCCCAGAAGAGTTCCAAATGTGTGTGGGTAGAATATATATCCGACGGGGGTAAAATTGAAGAAAGTTAAAAAAAAATTTTTTTTGGACTTAGTCATTTTTCTGGCGTTGATCAGACTTTCAGCTAGGGGAAATGTCAGTAAGCGTTCCGATTTCAGTTCCCGAGCGATTCGCCCAATGAGTCTTTGATATTTAGTCGTTTTCAGCCAATTTTCTGGATTTTTGAAAATTTCACTTTTTTGTGAAAATATCCACTAAATGAGGGAATAATATGTGTGAGGGTACCCAAGGAGAGTACCAAAAGTGTGTGGGAAGAATATATATCCCACGGGGGTAAAATTGAAAAAAGTTGAAAAAAATTTTTTTTTGGACTTAGTCATTTTTCTGGCGTTTATCACACTTTCAGATAGTTGAAATGTCAGTGAGCGTTCCGATTTCAGTTCCAGAGTGATTGGCCCAATGAGTCCTTGATATTTAGTCGTTTTGAGCCAATTTTCTGGATTTTTGAAAATTTCACTTTTTTGTGAAAATATCCACTAAATGAGGGAATAATATGTGTGAGGGTAACCCAGGAGAGTTCCAAATATGTGTGGGTAGAATATATAGCCCACGGGGGTAAAAATGAAAAAAGTTGAAAAATTTTTTTTTTTGGACTTAGTCATTTTTCTGGCGTTTATCAGACTTTCAGATAGGGGAAATGTCAGTGAGCATTCCGATTTCAGTTCCAGAGCGATTCGCCCAATGAGTCCTTGATATTTAGTCGTTTTCAGCCAATTTTCTGGATTTTGGAAAATTTCACTTTTTTGTGAAATTATCCACTAAATAAGGGAATAATAAGTGTGAGGGTACCCCAGAAGAGTTCCAAATGTGTGTGGGTAGAATATATATCCGACGGGGGTAAAATTGAAAAAAGTTGAAAAAATTTTTTTTTTGGACTTAGTCATTTTTCCGGCGTTTATCAGACTTTCAGATAGGGGAAATGTCAGTGAGCGTTCCGATTTCAGTTCCAGAGCGATTCGCCCAATGAGTCCTTGATATTTAGTCGTTTTCAGCCAATTTTCTGGATTATTGAAAATTTCACTTTTTTGTGAAAATATCCACTAAATGAGGGAATAATAAGTGTGAGGGTACCCCAGAAGAGTTCCAAATGTGTGTGGGTAGAATATATATCCGACGGGGGTAAAATTGAAAAAAGTTGAAAAAAATTTTTTTTTGGCCTTAGTCATTTCTCTGGCGTTGATAAGACTTTAAGATAGGGGAAATGTCAGTGAGCATTCCAATTTCAGTTCCAGAGCGATACGCCCAATGAGGCCTTGATATTTAGTCGTTTTCAGCCAATTTTCTGGATTATTGAAAATTTCACTTTTTTGTGAAAATATCCACTAAATGAGGGAATAATATGTGTGAGGGTACCCAAGGAGAGTACCAAAAGTGTGTGGGAAGAATATATATCCCACGGGGGTAAAATTGAAAAAAGTTGAAAACATTTTTTTTTTGGACTTAGTCATTTTTCTGGCGTTTATCAGACTTTCAGATAGTTGAAATGTCAGTGAGCGTTCCGATTTCAGTTCCAGAGCGATTCGCCCAATGAGTCCTTGATATTTAGTTGTTTTCAGCCAATTTTCTGGATTTTTGAAAATTTCACTTTTTTGTGAAAATATTCACTAAATGAGGGAATAATATGTGTGAGGGTACCCCAGGAGAGTTCTAAATGTGTGTGGGAAGAATATATATCCCACGGGGGCAAAATTGAAAAAAGTTGAAAAAAATTTTTTTTTGGACTTAGTCATTTTTCCGGCGTTTATCAGACCTTCAGATAGGGGAAATGTCAGTGAGCATTCCGATTTCAGTTCCAGAGCGATTTGCCCAATGAGTCCTTGATATTTAGTCGTTTTCAGCCAATTTTCTGAATTTTTGAAAATTTCACTTTTTTGTGAAAATATCCACTAAATGAGGGAATAATAAGTGTGAGGGTACCCCAGAAGAGTTCCAAATGTGTGTGGGTAGAATATATATCCGACGGGGGTAAAATTGAAGAAAGTTGAAAAAAAATTTTTTTTGGACTTAGTCATTTTTCTGACGTTTATCAGACTTTCAGATAGGGGAAATGTCTGTGAGTGTTCCAATTTCAGTTCCAGAGCTATTCGTTCAATAAGTCCTTGATATTTAGTCGTTTTCAGCCAATTTTCTGGATTTTTGAAAATTTCACTTTTTTGTGAAAATATCCACTAAATGAGGGAATAATATGTGTGAGGGTACCCAAGGAGAGTACCAAAAGTGTGTGGGAAGAATATATATCCCACGGGGGTAAAATTGAAAAAAGTTGAAAGAATTTTTTTTTTGGACTTAGTCATTTTTCTGGCGTTTATCAGACTTTCAGATATTTGAAATGTCATTGAGCGTTCCGATTTCAGTTCCAGAGTGATTCGCCCAATGAGTCCTTGATATTTAGTTGTTTTCAGCCAATTTTCTGGATTTTTGAAAATTTCACTTTTTTGTGAAAATATCCACTAAATGAGGGAATAATATGTGTGAGGGTAACCCAGGAGAGTTCCAGATGTGTGTGGGTAGAATATATATCCCACGGGTAAAAAAATTGAAAAAAGTTGAAAAAATTTTTTTTTTGGACTTAGTCATTTTTCTGGCGTTTATCAGACTTTCAGATAGGGGAAATGTCAGTGAGCATTCCGATTTCAGTTCCAGAGCGGTTCGCCCAATGAGTCCTTGATATTTAGTCGTTTTCAGCCAATTTTCTGGATTTTTGAAAATTTCACTTTTTTGTGAAAATATCCACTAAATGAGGGAATAATAAGTGTGATGGTACCCCAGAAGAGTTCCAAATGTGTGTGGGTAGAATATATATCCGACGGGGGTAAAATTGAAGAAAGTTAAAAAAAAATTTTTTTTGGACTTAGTCATTTTTCTGGCGTTGATCAGACTTTCAGCTAGGGGAAATGTCAGTAAGCGTTCCGATTTCAGTTCCAGAGCGATTCGCCCAATGAGTCCTTGATATTTAGTCGTTTTCAGCCAATTTTCTGGATTTGGAAAATTTCACTTTTTTGTGAAATTATCCACTAAATAAGGGAATAATAAGTGTGAGGGTACCCCAGAAGAGTTCCAAATGTGTGTGGGTAGAATATATATCCGACAGAGGTAAAATTGAAAAAAGTTGAAAAAAAATTTTTTTTGGACTTAGTCATTTTTCTGGCGTTTATCAGACTTTCAGATAGGGAAATGTCAGTGAGCGTTCCGAATTCAGTTCCAGAGCGATTCGCCCAATGAGTCTTTGATATTTAGTCGTTTTCAGCCAATTTTCTGGATTTTTGAAAATTTCACTTTTTTGTGAAAATATCCACTAAATGAGGGAATAATATGTGTGAGGGTACCCCAGGAGAGTTCTAAATGTGTGTGGGAAGAATATATATCCGACGGGGGTAAAATTGAAAAAAGTTGAAAAAATTTTTTTTTTGGACTTAGTCATTTTTCCGGCGTTTATCAGACTTTCAGATAGGGCAAATGTCTGTGAGCGTTCCAATTTCAGTTCCAGAGCGATTCGCCCAATGAGTCCTTGATATTTAGTTGTTTTCAGCCAATTTTCTGGATTTTTGAAAATTTCACTTTTTTGTGAAAATATTCACTAAATGAGGGAATAATATGTGTGAGGGTAACCCAGGAGAGTTCCAGATGTGTGTGGGTAGAATATATATCCCACGGGTAAAAAAATTGAAAAAAGTTGAAAAAATTTTTTTTTTGGACTTAGTCATTTTTCTGGCGTTTATCAGACTTTCAGATAGGGGAAATGTCAGTGAGCATTCCGATTTCAGTTCCAGAGCGGTTCGCCCAATGAGTCCTTGATATTTAGTCGTTTTCAGCCAATTTTCTGGATTTTTGAAAATTTCACTTTTTTGTGAAAATATCCACTAAATGAGGGAATAATAAGTGTGAGGGTACCCCAGAAGAGTTCCAAATGTGTGTGGGTAGAATATATATCCGACGGGGGTAAAATTGAAGAAAGTTAAAAAAAAATTTTTTTTGGACTTAGTCATTTTTCTGACGTTTATCAGACTTTCAGATAAGGGAAATGTCTGTGAGTGTTCCAATTTCAGTTCCAGAGCTATTCGTTCAATAAGTCCTTGATATTTAGTCGTTTTCAGCCAATTTTCTGGATTTTTGAAAATTTCACTTTTTTGTGAAAATATCCACTAAATGAGGGAATAATATGTGTGAGGGTACCCAAGGAGAGTACCAAAAGTGTGTGGGAAGAATATATATCCCACGGGGGTAAAATTGAAAAAAGTTGAAAGAATTTTTTTTTTGGACTTAGTCATTTTTCTGGCGTTTATCAGACTTTCAGATATTTGAAATGTCAGTGAGCGTTCCGATTTCAGTTCCAGAGTGATTCGCCCAATGAGTCCTTGATATTTAGTTGTTTTCAGCCAATTTTCTGGATTTTTGAAAATTTCACTTTTTTGTGAAAATATCCACTAAATGAGGGAATAATATGTGTGAGGGTAACCCAGGAGAGTTCCAAATATGTGTGGGTAGAATATATAGCCCACGGGGGTAAAAATGAAAAAAGTTGAAAAAATTTTTTTTTTTTGGACTTAGTCATTTTTTTGGCGTTTATCAGACTTTCAGATAGGGGAAATGTCAGTGAGCATTCCGATTTCAGTTCCAGAGCGATTCGCCCAATGAGTCCTTGATATTTAGTCGTTTTCAGCCAATTTTCAGAATTTTTGAAAATTTCACTTTTTTGTGAAATTATCCACTAAATGAGGGAATAATAAGTGTGAGGGTACCCCAGAAGAGTTCCAAATGTGTGTGGGTAGAATATATATCCGACAGACGTAAAATTGAAAAAAGTTGAAAAAAAATTTTTTTTGGACTTAGTCATTTTTCTAGCGTTTATCAGACTTTCAGATAGGGGAAATGTCAGTGAGCGTTCCGAATTCAGTTCCAGAGCAATTCGCCCAATGAGTCTTTGATATTTAGTCGTTTTCAGCCAATTTTCTGGATTTTTGAAAATTTCACTTTTTTGTGAAAATATTCACTAAATGAGGGAATAATATGTGTGAGGGTAACCCAGGAGAGTTCCAGATGTGTGTGGGTAGAATATATATCCCACGGGGGTAAAATTGAAAAAAGTTGAAAAAATTTTTTTTTTGGACTTAGTCATTTTTCCGGCATTTATCAGACTTTCAGATAGGGGAAATGTCAGTGAGCATTCCGATTTCAGTTCCAGAGCAGTTCGCCCAATGAGTCCTTGATATTTAGTCGTTTTCAGCCAATTTTCTGGATTTTTGAAAATTTCACTTTTTTGTGAAAATATCCACTAAATGAGGGAATAATATGTGTGAGGGTACCCCAGGAGAGTTCCAAATGTGTGTGGGTAGAATATATAGCCCACGGGGGTAAAATTGAAAAAAGTTGAAAAAAATTTTTTTTTGGACGTACTCATTTTTCTGGCGTTTATCAGACTTTCAGATAGGGGAAATGTCAGTGAGCATTCCGATTTCAGTTCCAGAGCGATTCGCCCAATGAGTCCTTGATATTTAGTTGTTTTCAGCCAATTTTCTGGATTTTTGAAAATTTCACTTTTTTGTGAAAATATTCACTAAATGAGGGAATAATATGTGTGAGGGTAACCCAGGAGAGTTCCAGATGTTTGTGGGTAGAATATATATCCCACGGGGGTAAAATTGAAAAAAGTTGAAAAAATATTTTTTTTGGACTTAGTCATTTTTCCGGCGTTTATCAGACTTTCAGATAGGGCAAATGTCTGTGAGCATTCCAATTTCAGTTCCAGAGCGATTCGCCCAATGAGTCCTTGATATTTAGTTGTTTTCAGCCAATTTTCTGGATTTTTGAAAATTTCACTTTTTTGTGAAAATATCCACTATATGAGGGAATAATATGTGTGAGGGTACCTCAGGAGAGCTCTAAATGTCTGTGGGAAGAATATATATCCCACGGGGGTAAAATTGAAAAAAGTTTAAAAAAAGTTTTTTTTGGACTTAGTCATTTTTCTGGCGTTGATCAGACTTTCAGATAGGGGAAATGTCAGTGAGCATTCCGATTTCAGTTCCAGAGCGATTCGTCCAATGAGTCCTTGATATTTAGTTGTTTTCAGCCAATTTTCTGGATTTTTGAAAATTTCACTTTTTTGTGAAAATATCCACTAAATGAGGGAATAATATGTGTGAGGGTAACCCAGGAGAGTTCCAAATGTGTGTGGGCAGAATATATAGCCCACGGGGGTAAAATTGAAAAAAGTTGAAAAAATTTTTTTTTTGGACGTAGTCATTTTTCTGGCGTTTATCAGACTTTCAGATAGGGGAAATGTCAGTGACCGTTCCGATTTCAGTTCCAGAGCGATTCGCCCAATGAGTCCTTGATATTTAGTCGTTTTCAGCCAATTTTCTGGATTTTTGAAAATTTCACTTTTTTGTGAAAATATCCACTAAATGAGGGAATAATAAGTGTGAGGGTACCCCAGAAGAGTTCCAAATGTGTGTGGGTAGAATATATATCCGACCGAGGTAAAATTGAAAAAAGTTGAAAAAATTTTTTTTGGGACTTAGTCATTTTTCTGGTGTTTATCAGACTTTCAGATAGGGGAAATGTCAGTGAGCGTTCCGATTTCAGCTCCAAAGCGATTCGCCCAATGAGTCCTTGATATTTAGTCGTTTTCAGCCAATTTTCTGGATTTTTGAAAATTTTTCTTTTTTGTGAAAATATCCACTATATGAGGGAATAAAATGTGTGAGGGTACCCCAGGAGAGCTCTAAATGTCTGTGGGAAGAATATATATCCCACGGGGGTAAAATTGAAAAAAGTTTAAAAAAAATTTTTTTTGGACTTAGTCATTGTTCTGGCATTTATCAGACTTTCAGATAGGGGAAATGTCAGTGAGCGTTCTGATTATAGTTCCAGAGTGATTCGCCCAATGAGTCCTTGCTATTTAGTTGTTTTCAGTCAATTTTCTGGATTTTTTAAAATTTCACTTTTTTGTGAAAATATCCACTAAATGTGGGAATAATATGTGTGAGGGTACCCCAGGAGAGTTCCGAATGTGTGTGGGAAGAATATATATCCCACGGGGGTAAAATTGAAAAAAGTTGAAAAAAATTTTTTTTTTGGACTTAGTCATTTTTCTGGCGTTTATCAGACTTTCAGATAGGGGAAATGTCAGTGAGCGTTCCGATTTCAGTTCCAGAGCGATTCGCCCAATGAGTCCTTGATATTTAGTAGTTTTCAGCCAATTTTTTGGATTTTTGAAAATTTCACTTTTTTGTGAAAATATCCACTAAATGAGGGAATAATATGTGTGAGGGTACCCCAGGAGAGTTCCAAATGTGTGTGGGTAGAATATATATCCCACGGGGGTAAAATTGAAAAAAGTTAAAAAAAAATTTTTTTTGGACTTAGTCATTTTTCTGGCGTTTATCAGACTTTCACATAGAGGAAATGTCAGTGACTGTTCCGATTTTCAGTTCCAGAGTGATTCGTCCAATGAGTCCTTGTTATTTAGTTGTTTTCAGCCAATTTTCTGGATTTTTGAAAATTTCACTTTTTTGTGAAAATATCCACTAAATGAGGGAATAATATGTGTGAGGGTACCCCAGGAGAGTTCCAAATGTGTGTGGGAAGAATATATATCCCACGAGGGTAAAATTAAAAAATGTTGAAAAAAATTTTTTTTTGGACTTAGTCATTTTTCCGGCGTTTATCAGACTTTCATATAGGGGAAATGTCAGTGAGCGTTCTGATTTCAGTTCCAGAGTGATTCGCCCAATGAGTCCTTGATATTCAGTCGTTTTCAGCCAATTTTCTGGATTTTTGAAAATTTCACTTTTTTGTGAAAATATTCACTAAATGAGGGAATAATATGTGTGAGGGTACACCAGGAGAGTTCCATATGTGTGTGGGTAGAATATATATCCCGCGAGGGTAAAATTGAAAAAAGTTTAAAAAATTTTTTTGGGGGATTTAGTCATTTTTCCGGCGTTTATCAGACTTTCAGAGAGGGGAAATGTCAGTGAGTGTTCCGATTTCAGTTTCAGAGCGATTCGCCCAATGAGTCCTTGTTATTTAGTTGTTTTCAGCCAATTTTCTGGATTTTTGAAAATTTCACTTTTTTGTGAAAATATCCACTAAATGAGGGAATAATATGTGTGAGGGTACCCCAGGAGAGTTCCAAATGTGTGTGGGTAGAATATATATCCCACTGGGGTAAAATTGAAAAAGGTTGAAAAAAATTTTTTTTTGGACTTAGTCATTTTTCCGGCGTTTATCAGACTTTCAGATAGGGGAAATGTCAGTGAGCGTTCCAATTTCAGTTCCAGAGCGATTCGCTCAATGAGTCCTTGATATTTAGTCGTTTTCAGCCAATTTTCTGGATTTTTGAAAATTTCACTTTTTTGTGAAAATATCCACTAAATGAGGGAATAATATGTGTGAGGGTACCCCAGGAGAGTTCCAAATGTGTGTGGGAAGAATATATATCCCACGGGGGTAAAATTGAAGAAAGTTTTAAAAAAAAATTTTTTGGACTTAGTCATTTTTCCGGCGTTTATCAGACTTTCAGATAGGGGAAATATTACTGAGCGTACCGATTTCAGTTCCAGAGTGATTCGCCCAATGAGTCCTTGATATCTAGTCGTTTTCAGCCAATTTTCTGGATTTTTGAAAATTTCACTTTTTTGTTAAAATATCCACTAAATGAGGGAATAATATGTGTGAGGGTACCCCAGGAGAGTTCCAAATGTTTTTGGGTAGAATATATATCCCACCGGGGTAAAATTGAAAAAAGTAGAAAATTTTTTTTTTTGGACTTAGTCATTTTTCCGGCGTTTATCAGACTTTAAGATAGGGGAAATGTCAGTGAGCGTTCCAATTTCAGTTCCAGAGCTATTCGCCCAATGAGTCTTTGATATTTAGTCGTTTTCAGCCAATTTTCTGGATTTTTGAAAATTTCACTTTTTTGTGAAAATATCCACTAAATGAGGGAATAATATGTGTGAGGGTCCTCCAGGAGAGTTCCAAATGTGTGTGGGTAGAATATATATCCCACGGGGGTAAAATTGAAAAAGGTTGAAAAAATTTTTTTTTGGACTTAGTCATTTTTCCGGCGTTTATCAGACTTTCAGATAGGGGAAATGTCAGTGAGCGTTCCAATTTCAGTTCCAGAGCGATTCGCTCAATGAGTCCTTGATATTTAGTCGTTTTCAGCCAATTTTCTGGATTTTTGAAAATTTCACTTTTTTGTGAAAATATCCACTAAATGAGGGAATAATATGTGTGAGGGTACCCCAGGAGAGTTCCAAATGTGTGTGGGTAGAATATATATCCCACGGGGATAAAATTGAAAAAAGTAGAAAAAAATTTTTTTTTGGACTTAGTCATTTTTCCGGCGTTTATCAGACTTTCAGATAGGGCAAATGTCAGTGAGCATTGCGATTTCAGTTCCAGAGCGATTCGCCCAATGAGTCCTTGATATTTAGTCGTTTTCAGCCAATTTTCTGGATTTTGGAAAATTTCACTTTTTTGTGAAAATATCCACTAAATGAGGGAATAATATGTGTGAGGGTACCCCAGGAGAGTTCCAAATGTGTGTGGGTAGAATATATATCCCACGGGGGTAAAATTGAAAAAAGTTGAAAAAAATTTTTTTTTGGACTTAGTCATTTTCCTGGCGTTTATCAGACTTTAAGATAGGGGAAATGTCAGTGAGCTTTCCGATTTCAGTTCCAGAGCGATTCGCCCAATGAGTCATTGATATTTAGTCGTTTTCAGCCAATTTTCTGGATTTTTGAAAATTTCACTTTTTTGTGAAAATATTCACTAAATGAGGGAATAATATGTGTGAGGGTACCCCAGGAGAGTTCCAAATGTGTGTGGGTAGAATATATATCCCGCGGCGGTAAAATTGAAAAAAGTTGAAAAATTTTTTGGGGGGGATTTAGTCATTTTTCCGGCGTTTATCAGACTTTCAGATAGGGGAAATGTCACTGAGTGTTCCGATTTCAGTTCCAGAGCGATTTGCCCAATGAGTCTTTGATATTTAGTCGTTTTCAGCCAATTTCCTGGATTTTGGAAAATTTCACTTTTTTGTGAAAATATCCACTAAATGAGGGAATAATATGTGTGAGGGTACACCAGAAGAGTTCCAAATGTGTGTGGGTAGAATATATATCCCACGGGGGTAAAATTGAAAAAAGTTGAAAACATTTTTTTTTTGGACTTAGTAATTTTTACGGCATTTATCAGACTTTCAGATAGGGCGAATGTCAGTGAGCGTTCCGATTTCAGTTCCAGAGCGATTCGCCCAATGAGTCACTGATATTTAGTCGTTTTCAGCCAATTTTCTGGATTTTTGAAAATTTCACTTTTTTGTGAAAATATCCACTAAATGAGGGAATAATATGTGTGAGGGTACCCCAGGAGAGTTCTAAATGTGTGTGGGTAGAATATATATCCCACGGGGGTAAAATTGAAAAAAGTAGAAAAAAATTTTTTTTTGGACTTAGTCATTTTTCCGGCGTTTATCAGACTTTCAGATAGGGCAAATGTCAGTGAGCGTTCTGATTACAGTTCCAGAGCGATTCGCCCAATGAGTCCTTTATATTTAGTCGTTTTCAGCCAATTTTCTGGATTTTTGAAAATTTCACTTTTTTGTGAAAATATCCACTAAATGAGGGAATAATATGTGTGAGGGTACCCCAGAAGAGTTCCAAATGTGTGTGGGTAGAATATATATCCCGCGGGGGTAAAACTGAAAAAAGTTGAAAATTTTTTGGGGGGGGATTTAGTCATTTTTCCGGCATTTATCAGACTTTCAGATAGGGGAAATGTCAGTGAGTGTTCCGATTTCAGTTCCAGAGCGATTCGCCCAATGAGTCCTTGATATTTAGTCGTTTTCAGCCAATTTTCTGGATTTTTGAAAATTTCACTTTTTTGTGAAAATATTCACTAAATGAGGGAATAATATGTGTGAGGGTACACCAGGAGAGTTCCAAATGTGTGTGGGTAGAATATATATCCCGCGAGGGTAAAATTGAAAAAAGTTTAAAAATTTTTTTTGGGGGATTTAGTCATTTTTCCGGTGTTTATCAGAATTTCAGAGAGGGGAAATGTCAGTGAGTGTTCCGATTTCAGTTCCAGAGCGATTCGCCTAATGAGTCCTTGTTATTTAGTTGTTTTCAGCCAATTTTCTGGATTTTTGAAAATTTCACTTTTTTGTGAAAATATCCACTAAATGAGGGAATAATATCTGTGAGGGTACCCCAGGAGAGTTCCAAATGTGTGTGGGTAGAATATATATCCCACGGGGGTAAAATTGAAAAAGGTTGAAAAAAATTTTTTTTTGGACTTAGTCATTTTTCCGGCGTTTATCAGACTTTCAGATAGGGGAAATGTCAGTGAGCATTCCAATTTCAGTTCCAGAGCGATTCGCTCAATGAGTCCTTGATATTTAGTCGTTTTCAGCCAATTTTCTGGATTTTTGAAAATTTCACTTTTTTGTGAAAATATCCACTAAATGAGGGAATAATATGTGTGAGGGTACCCCAGGAGAGTTCCAAATGTGTGTGGGTAGAATATATATCCCACGGGGATAAAATTGAAAAAAGTAGAAAAAAATTTTTTTTTGGACTTAGTCATTTTTCCGGCGTTTATCAGACTTTCAGATAGGGTAAATGTCAGTGAGCATTCCGATTTCAGTTCCAGAGCGATTCGCCCAATGAGTCCTTGATATTTAGTCGTTTTCAGCCAATTTTCTGGATTTTGGAAAATTTCACTTTTTTGTGAAAATATCCACTAAATGAGGGAATAATATGTGTGAGGGTACCCCAGGAGAGTTCCAAATGTGTGTGGGTAGAATATATATCCCGCGGCGGTAAAATTGAAAAAAGTTGAAAAATTTTTTGGGGGGGATTTAGTCATTTTTCCGGCGTTTATCAGTCTTTCAGATAGGGGAAATGTCAGTGAGCTTTCCGATTTCAGTTCCAGAGCGATTCGCCCAATGAGTCATTGATATTTAGTCGTTTTCAGCCAATTTTCTGGATTTTTGAAAATTTCACTTTTTTGTGAAAATATTCACTAAATGAGGGAATAATATGTGTGAGGGTACCCCAGGAGAGTTCCAAATGTGTGTGGGTAGAATATATATCCCGATGCGGTAAAATTGAAAAAAGTTGAAAAATTTTTTTGGGAGGATTTAGTCATTTTTCCGGCGTTTATCAGACTTTCAGATAGGGGAAATGTCACTGAGTGTTCCGATTTCAGTTCCAGAGCGATTTGCCCAATGAGTCCTTGATATTTAGTCGTTTTCAGCCAATTTTCTGGATTTTGGAAAATTTCACTTTTTTGTGAAAATATCCACTAAATGAGGGAATAATATGTGTGAGTGTACCCCAGAAGAGTTCCAAATGTGTGTGGGTAGAATATATATCCCACGGGGGTAAAATTGAAAAAAGTTGAAAACATTTTTTTTTTGGACTTAGTAATTTTTACGGCATTTATCAGACTTTCAGATAGGGCGAATGTCAGTGAGCGTTCCGATTTCAGTTCCAGAGCGATTCGCCCAATGAGTCATTGATATTTAGTCGTTTTCAGCCAATTTTCTGGATTTTTGAAAATTTCACTTTTTTGTGAAAATATCCACTAAATGAGGGAATAATATGTGTGAGGGTACCCCAGGAGAGTTCTAAATGTGTGTGGGTAGAATATATATCCCGCGGGGGTAAAATTGAAAAAAGTTGAAAATTTTTTCTGGGGGGATTTAGTCTATTTTCCGGCGTTTATCAGACTTTCAGATAGGGGAAATGTCACTGAGTGTTCCGATTTCAGTTCCAGAGCGATTTGCCCAATGAGTCCTTGATATTTAGTCGTTTTCAACTAATTTTCTGGATTTTGGAAAATTTCACTTTTTTGTGAAAATATCCCCTAAATGAGGGAATAATATGTGTGAGGGTACCCCAGGAGAGTTCCAAATGTGTGTGGGAAGAATATATATCCCACGGGGGTAAAATTGAAGAAAGTTGAAAAAAAATTTTTTTTGGACTGTCATTTTTCAGGCATTTATCAGACTTTCAGATAGGGGAAATGTCAGTGAGCGTTCCGATTTCAGTTCCAGAGCGATTCGCCCATTGAGTCCTTGATATCTAGTCGTTTTCAGCCAATTTTCTGGATTTTTGAAAATTTCACTTTTTTGTGAAAATATCCACTAAATGAAGGAATAATATGTGTGAGGGTACCCCAGAAGAGTTCCAAATGTGTGTGGGTAGAATATATATCCCACGGGGGTAAAATTGAAAAAAGTAGAAAATTTTTTTTTTTGGACTTAGTCATTTTTCCGGCGTTTATCAGACTTTAAGATAGGGGAAATGTCAGTGAGCGTTCCGATTTCAGTTCCAGAGCGATTCGCCCAATGAGTCTTTGATATTTAGTCGTTTTCAGCCAATTTTCTGGATTTTTGAAAATTTTACTTTTTTGTGAAAATATCCACTAAATGAGGGAATAATATGTGTGAGGGTACCCCAGGAGAGTTCCAAATGTGTGTGGGTAGAATATATATCCCACGGGGGTAAAATTGAAAAAAGTTAAAAAAAAATTTTTTTGGGACTTAGTCATTTTCCTGGCGTTTATCAGACTTTAAGATAGGGGAAATGTCAGTGAGCGTTCCGATTTCAGTTCCAGAGCGATTCGCCCAATGAGTCACTGATATTTAGTCGTTTTCAGCCAATTTTCTGGATTTTTGAAAATTTCACTTTTTTTGTGAAAATATTCACTAAATGAGGGAATAATATGTGTGAGGGTACCCCAGGAGAGTTCCAAATGTGTGTGGGTAGAATATATATCCCACGAGGGTAAAATTGAAAAAACTTTAAAAAAATTTTTTGGGGGATTTAGTCATTTTTCCGGCGTTTATCAGACTTTCAGATAGGGAAAATGTCAGTGAGCGTTCCGATTTCAGTTCCAGAGCGATTTGCCCAATGAGTCCTTGATATTTAGTCGTTTTCAGCCAATTTTCTGGATTTTGGAAAATTTCACTTTTTTGTGAAAATATCCACTAAATGAGGGAATAATATGTGTGAGGGTACCCCAGAAGAGTTCCAAATGTGTGTGGGTAGAATATATATCCCACGGGGGTAAAATTGAAAAAAGTTGAAAACATTTTTTTTTTGGACTTAGTCATTTTTCTGGCATTTATCAGACTTTCCCATAGGGGAAATGTGAGTGAGCGTTCCGATTATAGTTCCAGAGTGATTCGCCCTATGAGTCCTTGTTATTTAGTTGTTTTCAGCCAATTTTCTGGATTTTTGAAAATTTCACTTTTTTGTGAAAATATCCACTAAATGAAGGAATAATATGTGTGAGGCTACCCCAGAAGAGTTCCAAATGTGTGTGGGTAGAATATATATCCCACGGGGGTAAAATTGAAAAAAGTTGAAAACATTTTTTTTTTGGACTTAGTCATTTTTCCGGCATTTATCAGACTTTCAGATAGGGCGAATGTTAGTGAGCGTTCCGATTTCAGTTCCAGAGCGATTCTCCCAATGAGTCCTTGATATTTAGTCGTTTTCAGCCAATTTTCTGGATTTTTGAAAATTTCACTTTTTTGTGAAAATATCCACTAAATGAGGGAATAATATGTGTGAGGGTACCCTAGGAGAGTTCTAAATGTGTGTGGGTAGAATATATATCCCACGGGGGTAAAATTGAAAAAAGTAGAAAAAAAATTTTTTTTTGGACTTAGTCATTTTTCCGGCGTTTATCAGACTTTCAGATAGTGCAAATGTCAGTGAGCGTTCTGATTTCAGTTCCAGAGCCATTCGCCCAATGAGTCCTTTATATTTAGTCGTTTTCAGCCAATTTTCTGGATTTTTGAAAATTTCACTTTTTTGTGAAAATATCCACTAAATGAGGGAATAATATGTGTGAGGGTACCCCAGAAGAGTTCCAAATGTGTGTGGGTAGAATATATATCCCGCGGGGGTAAAATTTAAAAAAGTTGAAACATTTTTTGGGGGGGATTTAGTCATTTTTCCGGCGTTTATCAGACTTTCAGATAGGGGAAATGTCACTGAGTGTTCCGATTTCAGTTCCAGAGCGATTTGCCCAATGAGTCCTTGATATTTAGTCGTTTTCAACCAATTTTCTGGATTTTGGAAAATTTCACTTTTTTGTGAAAATATCCACTAAATGAGGGAATAATATGTGTGACTGTACCCCAGGAGAGTTCCAAATGTGTGTGGGAAGAATATATATCCCACGGGGGTAAAATTGAAGAAAGTTGAAAAAAAATTTTTTTTGGACTGTCATTTTTCAGGCATTTATCAGACTTTCAGATAGGGGAAATGTCAGTGAGCGTTTCGATTTCAGTTCCAGAGCGATTCGCCCAATGAGTCCTTGATATCTAGTCGTTTTCAGCCAATTTTCTGGATTTTTGAAAATGTCACTTTTTTGTGAAAATATCCACTAAATGAAGGAATAATATGTGTGAGGGTACCCCAGAAGAGTTCCAAATGTGTGTGGGTAGAATATATATCCCGCGGGGGTAAAACTGAAAAAAGTTGAAAATTTTTTTTGGGGGGATTTAGTCATTTTTCCGGCGTTTATCAGACTTTCAGATAGGGCAAATGTCAGTGAGCGTTCTGATTTCAGTTTGAGAGCGATTCGCCCAATGAGTCCTTAATATTTATTCGTTTTCAGCCAATTTTCTGGCTTTTTGAAAATTTCACTTTTTTGTGAAAATATCCACTAAATGAGGGAATAATATGTGTGAGGGTACCCCAGAAGAGTTCCAAATGTGTGTGGGTAGAATATATATCCCGCGGGGGTAAAATTGAAAAAAGTAGAAAATTTTTTTGGGGGGGATTTAGTCATTTTTACAGCGTTTATCAGACTTTCAGACAGGGGAAATGTCAGTGAGTGTTCCGATTTCAGTTCCAGAGTGATTCGCCCAATGAGTCCTTGTTATTTAGTTGTTTTCAGCCAATTTTCTGGATTTTTGAAAATTTTACTTTCTTGCGAAAATATCCACTAAATGAGGGAATAATATGTGTGAGGGTACCCCAGGAGAGTTCCAAATGTGTGTGGGAAGAATATATATATCACGGGGGTAAAATTGAAAAAAGTTGAAAAAAAATTTTTTTTAGATGTAGTCATTTTTCCGGCGTTTATCAGTCTTTCAGATAGGGCGAATGTCAGTGAGCGTTCCGATTTCAGTTCCAGAGCGATTCGCCCAATGAGTCCTTGATATTTAGTCGTTTTCAGCCAATTTTCTGGATTTTTGAAAATTTCACTTTTTTGTGAAAATATCCACTAAATGAGGGAATAATATGTGTGAGGGTACCCCAGGAGAGTTCCAAATGTGTGTGGGTAGAATATATATCCCACGGGGGTAAAATTGAAAAAAGTAGAAAAAAATTTTTTTTTTGGACTTAGTCATTTTTCCGGCGTTTATCAGACTTTCAGATAGGGCAAATGTCAGTGAGCATTCTGATTTCAGTTCCAGAGCGATTCGCCCAATGAGTCCTTTATATTTAGTCGTTTTCAGCCAATTTTCTGGATTTTTGAAAATTTCACTTTTTTGTGAAAATATCCACTAAATGAGGGAATAATATGTGTGAGGGTACCCCAGGAGAGTTCCAAATGTGTGTGGGTAGAATATATATACCACGGGGGTAAAATTGAAAAAAGTTGAAAAATTTTGGGGGGTGATTTAGTCATTTTTCAGGCGTTTATCAGACTTTCAGATAGGGGAAATGTCAGTGAGTGTTCCGATTTCAGTTCCAGAGCGATTCGCCCAATGATTCCTTGTTATTTAGTTGTTTTCAGCCAATTTTCTGGATTTTTGAAAATTTCACTTTTTTGTGAAAATATCCACTAAATGAGGGAATAATATGTGTGAGGGTACCCCAGGAGAGTTCCAAATGTGTGTGGGAAGAATATATATCCCACGGGGGTAAAATTGAAAAAAGTAGAAAAAAATTTTTTTTTGGACTTAGTCATTTTTCCGGCGTTTATCAGACTTTCAGATAGGGCAAATGTCAGTGAGCGTTCTGATTTCAGTTCGAGAGCGATTCGCCCAATGAGTCCTTAATATTTATTCGTTTTCAGCCAATTTTCTGGCTTTTTGAAAATTTCACTTTTTTGTGAAAATATCCACTAAATGAGGGAATAATATGTGTGAGGGTACCCCAGAAGAGTTCCAAATGTGTGTGGGTAGAATATATATCCCGCGGGGGTAAAATTGAAAAAAGTTGAAAATTTTTTTGGGGGGGATTTAGTCATTTTTACAGCGTTTATCAGACTTTCAGACAGGGGAAATGTCAGTGAGTGTTCCGATTTCAGTTCCAGAGTGATTCGCCCAATGAGTCCTTGTTATTTAGTTGTTTTCAGCCAATTTTCTGGATTTTTGAAAATTTTACTTTCTTGTGAAAATATCCACTAAATGAGGGAATAATATGTGTGAGGGTACCCCAGGAGAGTTCCAAATGTGTGTGGGAAGAATATATATATCACGGGGGTAAAATTGAAAAAAGTTGAAAAAAAATTTTTTTTAGATGTAGTCATTTTTCCGGCGTTTATCAGTCTTTCAGATAGGGCGAATGTCAGTGAGCGTTCCGATTTCAGTTCCAGAGCGATTCGCCCAATGAGTCCTTGATATTTAGTCGTTTTCAGCCAATTTTCTGGATTTTTGAAAATTTCACTTTTTTGTGAAAATATCCACTAAATGAGGGAATAATATGTGTGAGGGTACCCCAGGAGAGTTCCAAATGTGTGTGGGTAGAATATATATCCCACGGGGGTAAAATTGAAAAAAGTAGAAAAAAATTTTTTTTTTGGACTTAGTCATTTTTCCGGCGTTTATCAGACTTTCAGATAGGGCAAATGTCAGTGAGCATTCTGATTTCAGTTCCAGAGCGATTCGCCCAATGAGTCCTTTATATTTAGTCGTTTTCAGCCAATTTTCTGGATTTTTGAAAATTTCACTTTTTTGTGAAAATATCCACTAAATGAGGGAATAATATGTGTGAGGGTACCCCAGGAGAGTTCCAAATGTGTGTGGGTAGAATATATATCCCACGGGGGTAAAATTGAAAAAAGTTGAAAAATTTTGGGGGGTGATTTAGTCATTTTTCAGGCGTTTATCAGACTTTCAGATAGGGGAAATGTCAGTGAGTGTTCCGATTTCAGTTCCAGAGCGATTCGCCCAATGATTCCTTGTTATTTAGTTGTTTTCAGCCAATTTTCTGGATTTTTCAAAATTTCACTTTTTTGTGAAAATATCCACTAAATGAGGGAATAATATGTGTGAGGGTACCCCAGGAGAGTTCCAAATGTGTGTGGGAAGAATATATATCCCACGGGGGTAAAATTGAAAAAAGTAGAAAAAAATTTTTTTTTGGACTTAGTCATTTTTCCGGCGTTTATCAGACTTTCAGATAGGGCAAATGTCAGTGAGCATTCTGATTTCAGTTCCAGTGCGATTCGCCCAATGAGTCCTTTATATTTAGTCGTTTTCAGCCAATTTTCTGGATTTTTGAAAATTTCACTTTTTTGTGAAAATATCCACTAAATGAGGGAATAATATGTGTGAGCGTACCCCAGAAGAGTTCCAAATGTGTGTGGGTAGAATATATATCCCGCGGGGGTAAAATTGAAAAAAGTTGAAAATTTTTTTGGGGGTATTTAGTCATTTTTCCGGCGTTTATCAGACTTTCAGATAGGGGAAATGTCAGTGAGTGTTCCGATTTCAGTTCCAGAGTGATTCGCCCAATGAGTCGTTGTTATTTAGTTTTTTTCAGCCAATTTTCTGGATTTTTGAAAATTTTACTTTTTTGTGAAAATATCCACTAAATGAGGGAATAATATGTGTGAGGGTACCCCAGGAGAGTTCCAAATGTGTGTGGGAAGAATATATATAACACGGGGGTAAAATTGAAAAAAGTTGAAAACATTTTTTTGGGGGATTTAGTCATTTTTCAGGCGTTTATCAGACTTTCAGATAGGGGAAATGTCAGTGAGTGTTCCGATTTCAGTTCCAGAGCGATTCGCCCAATGATTCCTTGATATTTAGTCGTTTTCAGCCTATTTTCTGCATTTTTGAAAATTTCACTTTTTTGTGAAAATATCCACTAAATGAGGGAATAATATGTGTGAGGGTACCCCAGAAGAGTTGCAAATGTGTGTGGGTAGAATATATATCCCACGGGGGTAAAATTGAAAAAAGTTGAAAAAATTTTTTTTTTGGACTTAGTCATTTTTCCGGCGTTTATCAGACTTTCAGAGAGGGGAAATGTCAGTGAGTGTTCCGATTTCAGTTCCAGAGCGATTCGCCCAATGAGTCCTTGTTATTTAGTTGTTTTCAGCCAATTTTCTGGATTTTTGAAAATTTCACTTTTTTGTGAAAATATCCATTAAATGAGGGAATAATATGTGTGAGGGTACCCCAGGAGAGTTCCAAATGTGTGTGGGTAGAATATATATCCCACGGGGGTAAAATTGAAAAAAGTTGAAAAAAATTTTTTTTTGGACTTAGTCATTTTTCCGGCGTTTATCAGACTTTCAGATAGGAGAAATGTCAGTGAGTGTTCCGATTTCAGTTCCAGAGCAATTCGCCCAATGAGTCCTTGTTATTTAGTTTTTTTCAGCCAATTTTCTGGATTTTTGAAAATTTCACTTTTTTGTGAAAATATCCATTAAATGAGGGAATAATATGTGTGAGGGTACCCCAGGAGAGTTCCAAATGTGTGTGGGTAGAATATATATCCCGCGGGGGTAAAATTGAAAAAAGTTGAAAAAAATTTTTTTTTGGACTTAGTCATTTTTCCGGTGTTTATCAGACTTTCACATAGGGGAAATGTCAGTGAGCGTTCTGATTTCAGTTCCAGAGTGATTCGCCCAATGAGTCTTGTTATTTAGTTGTTTTCAGCCAATTTTCTGGATTTTTGAAAATTTCACTTTTTTGTGAAAATATCCACTAAATGAAGGAATAATACAGTTATATGAAAAAGTTTGGGCACCCCTATTAATCTTAAGCTTAATGTTTTATAAAAATTGGTGTTTTTGCAACAGCTATTTCAGTTTGATACATGTAATAACTGTTGGACACAGTAATGTTTGTACCTTGAAGTGAGGTTTATTGTACTAACAGAAAATGTGCAATCTGCATTCAAACAAAATTTGACAGGTGCATAAGTATGGGCACCCTTATCATTTTCTTGTTTTAAATACACCTACCTACTTTTTACTGACTTACTAAAGCACTTTTTTTGGTTTTGTAACCTCATTGAGCTTTGAACTACATAGCCAGGTGTATGCAATCATGAGAAAAGCTACTTAAAGTGGCCACTTGCAAGTTGTTCTCCTGTTTGAATCTCCTCTGAAGAGTGGCATCATAAGCTCCTCAAAACAACTATCAAATGATCTGAAAACAAAGATTATTCAACATAGTTGTTCAGGGGAAGGATACAAAAAGCTGTCTCAGAGATTTAACCTGTCAGTTTCCACTGTGAGGAACATAGTAAGGAAATGTAAGAACACAGGGTCAGTTCTTGTTAAGGCCAGAAGTGGCAGGCCAAGAAAAACATCAGAAAGGCAGAGAAGAAGAATGGTGAGATCAGTCAAGGACAATCCTCAGACCTCCTCCAGAGAGCTGCAGCATCAACTTGCTGCAGATGGTGTCACTGTGCATCGGTCAACTATACAACGCACTTTGCACAAGGAGAAGCTGTATGGGAGAGTGATGCGAAAGAAGCCGTTTCTGCAAGCACGCCACAAACAGAGTTGGCTGAGGTATGCAAAAGCACATTTGGAGAAGCCAATTTCTTTTTGGAAGAAGGTCCTGTGGACTGATGAAACCTAGATTGAGTTGTTTGGTCATACAAAAAGGCATTATGCATGGCGGCAAAAAAACACAGCATTCCAAGAAAAACACTTGCTACCCACAGTAAAATTTGGTGGAGGTTCCATCATGCTTTGGGGCTGTGTGGCCAATGCCGGCACCGGGGATCTTGTTAAAGTTGAGGGATGCATGGATTCCACTCAGTATCAGCAGATTCTTGACAATAATGTTCAAGAATCAGTGATAAAGTTGAAGTTACGCAGGGGATGGATCTTTCAGCAAGACAATGATCCAAAACACCGCTCCAAATCTACTCAGGCATTCATGCAGAGGAACAATTACAATGTTCTGGAATGGCCATCCCAGTCCCCAGACCTGAATATCATTGAACATCTGTGGGATCATTTGAAGAGGGCTTTCCATGCTCGGCAACCATCAAACTTAACTGAACTGGAATTGTTTTGTAAAGAGAAATGGTCAAAAATACCTTCATCCAGGATCCAGGAACTCATTAAAAGCTACAGGAAGCGACTAGAGGCTGTTATTTTTGCAAAAGGAGGATCTACTAAATATTAATGTCACTTTTCTGGTGAGGTGCCCATACTTATGCACCAGTCAAATTTTGTTTGAATGCAGATTGCACATTTTCTGTTAGTACAATAAACCTCATTTCAAGGCAGAAACATTACTGTGTCCAACAGTTATTACATAAATCAAACTGAAATAGCTGTTGCAAAAACACCAATTTTTATAAAACAATAAGCTTAACATTAATAGGGGTGCACAAACTTTTTCATATAACTGTATGTGTGAGGGTACCCCAGGAGAGTTCCAAATGTGCGTGGGAAGAATATATATCCCACGGTGGTAAAATTGAAAAAAGTTGAAAAAAATTTGTTTTTGGACTTAGTCATTTTTCCGGCGTTTATCAAACTTTCAGATAGGGGAAATGTCAGTGAGCGTTCCGATTTCAGTTCCAGAGCAATTTGCCCAATGAGTCCTTGATATTTAGTCGTTTTCAGCCAATTTTCTGGATTTTTGAAAATTTCACTTTTTTGTGAAAATATCCACTAAATGAGGGAATAATATGTGTGAGGGTACCCCAGGAGAGTTCCAAATGTGTGTGGGTAGAATATATATCCCGCGGGTGTAAAATTGAAAAAAGTTGAAAAAAATTTATTTTTGGACTTAGTCATTTTTGTGGCGTTTATCAGACTTTCAGTTAGGGGAAATGTCAGTGAGCGTTCCGATTTCAGTTCCAGAGCAATTCGCCCAATGAGTCCTTGATATTTAGTTGTTTTCAGCCAATTTTCTGGATTTTTCAAAATTTCACTTTTTTGTGAAAATATCCACTAAATGAGGGAATAATATGTGTGAGGGTACCCCAGGAGAGTTCCAAATGTGCGTGGGAAGAATATATATCCCACGGGGGTAAAATTGAAAAAAGTTGAAAAATTTTTGGGGGGGGATTTAGTCATTTTTCCGGCATTTATCAGACTTTCAGATAGGGGAAATGTCAGTGAGTGTTCCGATTTCAGATCCAGAACGTTTCGCCCAATGAGTCTTTGATATTTAGTCGTTTTCAGCCAATTTTCTGGATTTTTGAAAATTTCACTTTTTTGTGAAAATATTAACTAAATGAGGGAATAATATGTGTTCCAAATGTGTGTGGGTAGAATATATATCCCACGGGGGTAAAATTGAAAAAAGTTTAAAAAAATTTTTTTTGGACTTAGTCATTTTTCTGGCGCTTATCAGACTTTAAGATAGGGGAAATGTCAGTGAGCGTTCCGATTTCAGTTCCAGAGCGATTCGCCCAATGAGTCCTTGTTATTTAGTTGTTTTCAGCCAATTTTCTGGATTTTTGAAAATTTCACTTTTTTGTGAAAATATCCACTAAATGAGGGAATAATATGTGTGCGGGTACCCCAGGAGAGTTCCAAATGTGTGTGGGTAGAATATATATCCCACGGGGGTAAAATTTAAAAAAGTTGAAAAAAAATTTTTTTTAGACTTAGTCATTTTTCCGGCGTTTATCAGACTTTCAGATAGGGCGAATGTCAGGGAGCGTTCTGATTTCAGTTCCAGAGCGATTCGCCCAATGAGTCCTTGATATTTAGTCATTTTCAGCCAATTTTCTGGATTTTTGAAAATTTCACTTTTTTTGTGAAAATATCCACTAAATGAGGGAATAATATGTGTGAGGGTACCCCAGGAGAGTTCCAAATGTGTATGGGTAGAATATATATCCCACGGGGGTAAAATTGAAGAAAGTTTAAAAAAAATTTGGGGGGGGATTTAGTCATTTTTCTGGCGTTTATCAGACTTTCAGATAGGGGAAATGTCAGTGAGCGTTCCGATTTCAGTTTCAGAGCGATTCGCCCAATGAGTCCTTGATATTTAGTCGTTTTCAGCCAATTTTCTGGATTTTTGAAAATTTC
Source organism: Phyllobates terribilis (assembly GCF_046119375.1). Lineage (NCBI taxonomy): Eukaryota > Metazoa > Chordata > Amphibia > Anura > Dendrobatidae > Phyllobates > Phyllobates terribilis. The sequence goes on along the minus strand of NW_027362775.1, from coordinate 12,145,593 downwards.
ACTTTTTTGTGAAAATATCCACTAAGTGAGGGAATAATATGTGTGAGGGTACCCCAGGAGAGTTCCAAATGTGTGTGGGTAGAATATATATCCCGCGGGGGTAAAATTGAAAAAAGTTGAAAATTTTTGGGGGGGGGATTTAGTCATTTTTCCGGCGTTTATCAGACTTTCAGATAGGGGAAATGTCAGTGAGTGTTCCGATTTCAGTTCCAGAGCGATTCGCCCAATGAGTCCTTGATATTTATTCGTTTTCAGCCAATTTTCTGGATTTTGGAAAATTTCACTTTTTTGTGAAAATATCCACTAAATGAGGGAATAATATGTGTGAGGGTACCCCAGGAGAGTTCCAAATGTGTGTGGGAAGAATATATATCCCACGGGGGTAAAATTGAAGAAAGTTGAAAAAAAAATTTTTTGGGACTTAGTCATTTTTCCGGCGTTTATCAGTCTTTCAGATAGGGGAAATGTCAGTGAGCGTTCCGATTTCAGTTTCAGAGCGATTCGCCCAATGAGTCCTTGATATTTAGTCGTTTTCAGGCAATTTTCTGGATTTTTGAAAATTTCACTTTTTTGTGAAAATATCCACTAAATGAGGGAATAATATGTGTGAGGGTACCCCAGAAGAGTTCCAAATGTGTGTGGGTAGAATATATATCCCGCGGGGGTAAAATTGAAAAAAGTTGAAAAATTTTTGGGGGGGGATTTAGTCATTTTTCCGGCGTTTATCAGACTTTCAGATAGGGGAAATGTCAGTGAGTGTTCCGATTTCAGTTCCAGAGCGATTCGCCCAATGAGTCCTTGTTATTTAGTTGTTTTCAGCCAATTTTCTGGATTTTTGAAAATTTCACTTTTTTGTGAAAATATCCACTAAATGAGGGAATAATATGTGTGAGGGTACCCCAGGAGAGTTCCAAATGTGTGTGGGAAGAATATATATAACACGGGGGTAAAATTGAAGAAAGTTGAAAAAAAAATTTTTTTTGGACTTAGTCATTTTTCCGCCGTTTATCAGACTTTCAGATAGGGGAAATGTCAGTGAGCGTTCCGATTTCAGTTCCAGAGCGATTCGCCCAATGAGTCCTTGATATTTAGTCGTTTTTAGCCAATTTTCTGGATTTTTGAAAATTTCACTTTTTTGTGAAAATATCCACTAAATGAGGGAATAATATGTGTGAGGGTACCCCAGGAGAGTTCCAAATGTGTGTGGGAAGAATATATATCCCGCGAGGGTAAAATTGAAAAAAGTTGAAAAAATTTTTTTGGGGGGGATTTAGTCATTTTTCTGGCGTTTATCAGTCTTTCAGATAGGGGAAATTTCAGTGAGTGTTCCGATTTCAGTTCCAGAGCGATTCGCCCAATGAGTCCTTGATATTTAGTCGTTTTCAGCCAATTTTCTGGATTTTGGAAAATTTCACTTTTTTGTGAAAATATCCACTAAATGAGGGAATAATATGTGTGAGGGTACCCCAGGAGAGTTCCAAATGTGTGTGGGAAGAATATATATCCCACGGGGGTAAAATTGAAGAAAGTTGAAAAAAATTTTTTTTGGGACTTAGTTATTTTTCCGGCATTTATCAGACTTTCAGATAGGGGAAATGTCAGTGAGCGTTCCGATTTCAGTTTCAGAGCGATTCGCCCAATGAGTCCTTGATATTTAGTCGTTTTCAGCCAATTTTCTGGATTTTTGAAAATTTCACTTTTTTGTGAAAATATCCACTAAATGAGGGAAAAATATGTGTGAGGGTACCCCAGGAGAGTTCCAAATGTGTGTGGGTAGAATATATATCCCACGGGGGTAAAATTGAAAAAAGTAGAAAAAATTTTTTTTTTGGACTTAGTCATTTTTCCGGCGTTTATCAGACTTTCAGATAGGGCAAATGTCAGTGAGCGTTCTGATTTCAGTTCCAGAGCGATTCGCCCAATGAGTCCTTTATATTTAGTCGTTTTCAGCCAATTTTCTGGATTTTTGAAAATTTCACTTTTTTGTGAAAATATCCACTAAATGAGGGAATAATATGTGTGAGGGTACCCCAGAAGAGTTCCAAATGTGTGTGGGTAGAATATATATCCCGCGGGGGTAAAATTGAAAAAAGTTGAAAATTTTTTTGGGGGGGATTTAGTCATTTTTCCGGCGTTTATCAGACTTTCAGATAGGGGAAATGTCAGTGAGTGTTGCGATTTCAGTTCCAGAGCGATTTGCCCAATGAGTCCTTGTTATTTAGTTGTTTTCAGCCAATTTTCTGGATTTTTGAAAATTTCACTTTTTTGTGAAAATATCCACTAAATGAGGGAATAATATGTGTGAGGGTACCCCAGGAGAGTTCCAAATGTGTGTGGGAAGAATATATATAACACGGGGGTAAAATTAAAGAAAGTTGAAAAAAAATTTTTTTTGGACTTAGTCATTTTTCCGCCGTTTATCAGACTTTCAGATAGGGGAAATGTCAGTGAGCGTTCCGATTTCAGTTCCAGAGCGATTCGCCCAATGAGTCCTTGATATTTAGTCGTTTTCAGCCAATTTTCTGGATTTTTGAAAATTTCACTTTTTTGTGAAAATATCCACTAAATGAGGGAATAATATGTGTGAGGGTACCCCAGTAGAGTTCCAAATGTGTGTGGGAAGAATATATATCCCGCGGGGGTAAAATTTAAAAAAGTTGAAAAAGTTTTTTTGGGGGATTTAGTCATTTTTCCGGTGTTTATCAGACTTTCAGATAGGGGAAATGTCAGTGAGCGTTCCGATTTCAGTTCCAGAGCGATTCGCCCAATGAGTCCTTGATATTTAGTCGTTTTCAGCCAATTTTCTGGATTTTTGAAAATTTCACTTTTTTGTGAAAATATCCACTAAATGAGGGAATAATATGTGTGAGGGTACCCCAGGAGAGTTCCAAATGTGTGTGGGAAGAATATATATCCCACGGGGGTAAAATTGAAAAAAGTTGAAAAAAATTTTTTTTTGGACTTAGTCACTTTTCCGGTGTTTATCAGACTTTCAGATAGGGGAAATGTCAGTGAGCGTTCCGATTTCAGTTCCAGAGCGATTCGCCCCATGAGTCTTTGATATTTAGTTGTTTTCAGCCAATTTTCTGGATTTTTGAAAATTTTACTTTTTTGTGAAAACATCCACTAAATGAAGGAATAATACAGTTATATGAAAAAGTTTGGGCACCCCTATTAATCTTAAGCTTAATGTTTTATAAAAATTGGTGTTTTTGCAACAGCTATTTCAGTTTGATACATGTAATAACTGTTGGACACAGTAATGTTTGTACCTTGAAGTGAGGTTTAGTGTACTAACAGAAAATGTGCAATCTGCATTCAAACAAAATTTGACAGGTGCATAAGTATGGGCACCCTTATCATTTTCTTGTTTTAAATACTCCTACCTACTTTTTACTGACTTACTAAAGCACTTTTTTTGGTTTTGTAACCTCATTGAGCTTTGAACTTCATAGCTAGGTGTATGCAATCATGAGAAAAGCTACTTAAAGTGGCCACTTGCAAGTTGTTCTCCTGTTTGAATCTCCTCTGAAGAGTGGCATCATAAGCTCCTCAAAACAACTATCAAATGATCTGAAAACAAAGATTATTCAAAATAGTTGTTCAGGGGAAGGATACAAAAAGCTGTCTCAGAGATTTAACCTGTCAATTTCCACTGTGAGCAACATAGTAAGGAAATGGAAGAACACAGGGTCAGTTCTTGTTAAGGCCAGAAGTGGCAGGCCAAGAAAAACATCAGAAAGGCAGAGAAGAAGAATGGTGAGATCAGTCAAGGACAATCCTCAGACCTCCTCCAGAGAGCTGCAGCATCAACTTGCTGCAGATGGTGTCACTGTGCATCGGTCAACTATACAACGCACTTTGCACAAGGAGAAGCTGTATGGTAGAGTGATGCGAAAGAAGCCGTTTCTGCAAGCACGCCACAAACAGAGTTGGCTGAGGTATGCAAAAGCACATTTGGAGAAGCCAATTTCTTTTTGGAAGAAGGTCCTGTGGACTGAAGAAACCTAGATTGAGTTGTTTGGTCATACAAAAAGGCATTATGCATGGCGGCAAAAAAACACAGCATTCCAAGAAAAACACTTGCTACCCACAGTAAAATTTGGTGGAGGTTCCATCATGCTTTGGGGCTGTGTGGCCAATGCCGGCACCGGGGATCTTGTTAAAGTTGAGGGATGCATGGATTCCACTCAGTATCAGCAGATTCTTGACAATAATGTTCAAGAATCAGTGATAAAGTTGAAGTTACGCAGGGGATGGATCTTTCAGCAAGACAATGATCCAAAACACCGCTCCAAATCTACTCAGGCATTCATGCAGAGGAACAATTACAATGTTCTGGAATGGCCATCCCAGTCCCCAGACCTGAATATCATTGAACATCTGTGGGATCATTTGAAGAGGGCTGTCCATGCTCGGCGACCATCAAACTTAACTGAACTGGAATTGTTTTGTAAAGAGAAATGGTCAAAAATACCTTCATCCAGGATCCAGGAACTCATAAAAAGCTACAGGAAGCGACTAGAGGCTGTTATTTTTGCAAAAGGAGGATCTATTAAATATTAATGTCACTTTTCTGGTGAGGTGCCCATACTTATGCACCAGTCAAATTTTGTTTGAATGCAGATTGCACATTTTCTGTTAGTACAATAAACCTCATTTCAAGGCAGAAACATTACTGTGTCCAACAGTTATTACATAAATCAAACTGAAATAGCTATTGCAAAAACACCAATTTTTATAAAACAATAAGCTTAACATTAATAGGGGTGCCCAAACTTTTTCATATAACTGTATGTGTGAGGGTACCCCAGGAGAGTTCCAAATGTGTGTGGGAAGAATATATATCCCACGGTGGTAAAATTGAAAAGAGTTGAAAAAAATTTATTTTTGGACTTAGTCATTTTTCCGGCGTTTATCAGACTTTCAGATAGGGGAAATGTCAGTGAGCGTTCCGATTTCAGTTCCAGAGCAATTCGCCCAATGAGTCCTTGATATTTAGTCGTTTTCAGGCAATTTTCTGGATTTTTGAAAATTTCACTTTTTTGTGAAAATATTCACTAAATGAGGGAATAATATGTGTGAGGGTACCCCAGGAGAGTTCCAAATGTGTGTGGGTAGAATATATATCCCACGGGGGTAAAATTAAAAAAAGTTGAAAAAAATTTTTTTTGGACTTAGTCATTTTTCTGGCGTTTATCAGATTTTAAAATAGGGGAAATGTCAGTGAGCGTTCCGATTTCAGTTCCAAGGCGATTTGCCCAATGAGTCCACGATATTTAGTCGTTTTCAGCCAATATTTTGGATTTTTGAAAATTTCACTTTTTTGTGAAAATATACACTAAATGAGGGAATAATATGTGTGAGGGTACCCCAGGAGAGTTCCAAATGTGTGTGGGAAGAATATATATCCCACGGGGGTAAAATTGAAAAAAGTGGAAAAAAAATTTTTTTTGGACTTAGTCATTTTTCCGGCGTTTATCAGACTTTCAGATAGGTCAAATGTCAGTGAGCATTCCAATTTCAGTTCCAGAGCGATTCGCCCAATGAGTCTTTGATATTTAGTCGTTTTCAGCCAATTTTCTGGATTTTTGAAAATTTCACTTTTTTGTGAAAATATCCACTAAATGAGGGAATAATATGTGTGAGGTTACCCCAGGAGAGTTCCAAATGTGTGTGGGTAGAATATATATCCCACGGGGGTAAAATTTAAAAAAGTAGAAAAAATATTTTTTTTGGACTTAGTCATTTTTCCGGCGTTTATCAGACTTTCAGATAGGGGAAATGTCAGTGAGCGTTCCAATATCAGTTCCGGAGCCATTCGCCCAATGAGTCCTCCATATTTAGTCGTTTTCAGCCAATATTTTGGATTTTTGAAAATTTTACTTTTTTGTGAAAATATCCACTAAATGAAGGAATAATATGTGTGAGGGTACCCCAGGAGAGTTCCAAATGTGTGTGGGTAGAATATATATCCCGCGGGGGTAAAATTGAAAAAAATTTTTTTTTGGACTTAGTCATTTTTCCAGCGTTTATCAGACTTTCAGATAGGGGAAATGTCAGTGAGCGTTCCGATTTCAGTTCCAGAGCGATTCGCCCAATGAGTCCTTGTTATTTAATGGTTTTCAGCCAATTTTCTGGATTTTTGAAAATTTCACTTTTTTGTGAAAATATCCACTAAATGAGGGAATAATATGTGTGAGGGTACCCCAGGAGAGTTCCAAATGTGTGTGGGAAGAATATATATCCCACGGGGGTAAAATTGAAAAAAGTGGAAAAAAAATTTTATTTGGACTTAGTCATTTTTCCGGCGTTTATCAGACTTTCAGATAGGGCAAATGTCAGTGAGCGTTCCAATTTCAGTTCAGAGCGATTCGCCCAATGAGTCCTTGATATTTAGTCGTTTTCAGCCAATTTTCTGGATTTTTGAAAATTTTACTTTTTTGTGAAAATATCCACTAAATGAAGGAATAATATGTGTGAGGGTACCCCAGGTGAGTTCCAAATGTGTGTGGGAAGGATATATATCCCACGGGGGTAAAGTTGAAAAAAGTTGAAAAAAATTTATTTTTGGACTTAATCGTTTTTCCGGCGTTTATCAGACTTTCAGAAAGGGGAAATGTCAGTGAGCGTTCCGATTTCAGTTCCAGAGCGATTCGCCCAATGTGTCCTTGATATTTGGTCATTTTCAGCCAATTTTCTGGATTTTTGAAAATTTCACTTTTTTGTGAAAATATCCACTAAATGAGGGAATAATATGTGTGAGGGTACCCCAGGAGAGTTCCAAATGTGTGTGGGAAGAATATATATCCCACGGGGGTAAAATTGAAAAAAGTTGAAAAAAATTTTTTTTGGGCTTAGTCATTTTTCCGGCGTTTATCAGACTTTCACATAGGGGAAATGTCAGTGAGCATTCCGATTTCAGTTCCAGAGCGATTCGCCCAATGAGTCCTTGATATTTAGTCATTTTCAGCCAATTTTCTGGATTTTTGAAAATTTCACTTTTTTGTGAAAATATCCACTAAATGAGGGAATAATATGTGTGAGGGTACCCCAGGAGAGTTCCAAATGTGTGTGGGAAGAATATATATCCCACGGGGGTAAAATTGAAGAAAGTTGAAAAAAAATTTTTTTTGGACTTAGTCATTTTTCCAACGTTTATCAGACTTTCAGATAGGGCAAATGTCAGTGAGCATTCCGATTTCAGTTCCAGAGCGATTCGCCCAATGAGTCCTTGTTATTTAGTTGTTTTCAGCCAATTTTCTGGATTTTTGAAAATTTCACTTTTTGTGAAAATATCCACTAAATGAGGGAATAAAATGTGTGAGGGTACCCCAGGACCAGGAGAGTACCAAATGTGTGTGGGTAGAATATATATCCCACGGGGGTAAAATTGAAAAAATTAGAAACATTTTTTTTTTGGACTAAGTCATTTTTCCGGCATTTATCAGACTTTCAGATAGGGGAAATGTCAGTGAGCGTTCCGATTTCAGTTCCAGAGCGATTCGCCTAATGAGTCCTTGATATTTAGTCGTTTTCAGCCAATTTTCTGGATTTTTGAAAATTTCACTTTTTTGTGAAAATATCCACTAAATGAGGGAATAATATGTGTGAGGGTACCCAGGAGAGTTCCAAATGTGTGTGGGTAGAATATATATCCCACGGGGGTAAAATTGAAAAAAGTAGAAAAAATTTTTTTTTTGGACTTAATCAATTTTCCGGCGTTTATCAGACTTTCAGATAGGGCAAATTTCAGTGAGCGTTCCGATTTCAGTTCCAGAGCAATTCGCCCAATGAGTCCTTGATATTTAGTCATTTTCAGCCAATTTTCTGGATTTTTGAAAATTTCACTTTTTTGTGAAAATATCCACTAAATGAGGGAATAATATGTGTGAGGGTACCCCAGGAGAGTACCAAATGTGTGTGGGAAGAATATATATCCCACGGGGGTAAAATTGAAAAAAGTTGAAAAAATTTTTTTTTGGGACTTAGTCATTTTTCCGTTGTTTATCAGACTTTCAGATAGGGGAAATGTCAGTGAGCATTCCGATTTCAGTTCCAGAGCGATTCACCCAATGAGTCCTTGATATTTAGTCGTTTTCAGCCAATTTTCTGGATTTTTGAAAATTTCTCTTTTTTATGAAAATATCCACTAAATGAGGGAATAATATGTGTGAGGGTACCCCAGGAGAGTTCCAAATGTGTGTGGGTAGAATATATATCCCACGGGGGTAAAATTGAAAAAAGTTGAACAATTTTTTTTTTGGACTTAGTCATTTTTCCAGCGTTTATCAGACTTTCAGATAGGGGAAATGTCAGTGAGCGTTCCGATTTCAGTTCCAGAGCGATTCGCCCAATGAGTCCTTGTTATTTAATGGTTTTCAGCCAATTTTCTGGATTTTTGAAAATTTCACTTTTTTGTGAAAATATCCACTAAATGAGGGAATAATATGTGTGAGGGTACCCCAGGAGAGTTCCAAATGTGTGTGGGTGGAATATATATCCCACGGGGGTAAAATTGAAAAAAGTTGAAAAAAATTTTTTTTTTGGACTTAGTCATTTTTCCGGCGTTTATCAGACTTTCAGATAGGGGAAATGTCAGTGAGCATTCCGATTTCAGTTCCAGAGCGATTCGCCCAATGAGTCCTTGATATTTAGTCGTTTTCAGCCAATTTTCTGGATTTTTGAAAATTTCACTTTTTTGTGAAAATATCCACTAAATGAGGGAATAATATGTGTGAGGGTACCCCAGGAGAGTTCCAAATGTGTGTGGGAAGAATATATATCCCACGGGGGTAAAATTGAAAAAAGTGGAAAAAAATTTTTATTTGGACTTAGTCATTTTTCCGGCGTTTATCAGACTTTCAGATAGGGCAAATGTCAGTGAGCGTTCCAATTTCAGTTCAGAGCGATTCGCCCAATGAGTCCTTGATATTTAGTCGTTTTCAGCCAATTTCTGGATTTTTGAAAATTTTACTTTTTTGTGAAAATATCCACTAAATGAAGGAATAATATGTGTGAGGGTACCCCAGGTGAGTTCCAAATGTGTGTGGGAAGGATATATATCCCACGGGGGTAAAGTTGAAAAAAGTTGAAAAAAATTTATTTTTGGACTTAATCGTTTTTCCGGCGTTTATCAGACTTTCAGAAAGGGGAAATGTCAGTGAGCGTTCCGATTTCAGTTCCAGAGCGATTCGCCCAATGTGTCCTTGATATTTGGTCATTTTCAGCCAATTTTCTGGATTTTTGAAAATTTCACTTTTTTGTGAAAATATCCACTAAATGAGGGAATAATATGTGTGAGGGTACCCCAGGAGAGTTCCAAATGTGTGTGGGAAGAATATATATCCCACGGGGGTAAAATTGAAAAAAGTTGAAAAAAATTTTTTTTGGGCTTAGTCATTTTTCCGGCGTTTATCAGACTTTCACATAGGGGAAATGTCAGTGAGCATTCCGATTTCAGTTCCAGAGCGATTTGCCCAATGAGTCCTTGATATTTAGTCATTTTCAGCCAATTTTCTGGATTTTTGAAAATTTCACTTTTTTGTGAAAATATCCACTAAATGAGGGAATAATATGTGTGAGGGTACCCCAGGAGAGTTCCAAATGTGTGTGGGAAGAATATATATCCCACGGGGGTAAAATTGAAGAAAGTTGAAAAAAAATTTTTTTTGGACTTAGTCATTTTTCCAACGTTTATCAGACTTTCAGATAGGGCAAATGTCAGTGAGCATTCCGATTTCAGTTCCAGAGCGATTCGCCCAATGAGTCCTTGTTATTTAGTTGTTTTCAGCCAATTTTCTGGATTTTTGAAAATTTCACTTTTTGTGAAAATATCCACTAAATGAGGGAATAAAATGTGTGAGGGTACCCCAGGACCAGGAGAGTACCAAATGTGTGTGGGTAGAATATATATCCCACGGGGGTAAAATTGAAAAAATTAGAAACATTTTTTTTTTGGACTAAGTCATTTTTCCGGCATTTATCAGACTTTCAGATAGGGGAAATGTCAGTGAGCGTTCCGATTTCAGTTCCAGAGCGATTCGCCCAATGAGTCCTTGATATTTAGTCATTTTCAGCCAATTTTCTGGATTTTTGAAAATTTTACTTTTTTGTGAAAATATCCACTAAATGAAGGAATAATATGTGTGAGGGTACCCCAGGAGAGTTCCAAATGTGTGTGGGAAGAATATATATCCCACGGGGGTAAAATTGAAAAAAGTTGAAAAAAATTTATTTTTGGACTTAGTCATTTTTCCGGCGTTTATCAGACTTTCAGATAGGGGAAATGTCAGTGAGCGTTCCGATTTCAGTTCCAGAGCGATTCGCCCAATGAGTCCTTGTTATTTAGTCGTTTTCAGCCAATATTTAGGATTTTTGAAAATTTCACTTTTTTGTGAAAATATCCACTAAATGAGGGAATAATATGTGTGAGGGTACCCCAAGAGAGTTCCAAATGTGTGTGGGAAGAATATATATCCCACGGGGGTAAAATTGAAAAATGTGGAAAAAAAATTTTTTTTGGACTTAGTCATTTTTCCGGCGTTTATCAGACTTTCAGATAGGGCAAATGTCAGTGAGCGTTCCAATTTCAGTTCAGAGCGATTCGCCCATGAGTCCTTGATATTTAGTCGTTTTCAGCCAATTTTCTGGATTTTTGAAAATTTCACTTTTTTGTGAAAATATCCACTAAATGAAGGAATAATATGTGTGAGGGTACCCCAGGAGAGTTCCAAATGTGTGTGGGTAGAATATATATCCTTCGGGGGTAAAATTGAAAAAAATTTTTTTTTGGACCCAGTCATTTTTCCGGCGTTTATCAGACTTTCAGATAGGGGAAATGTCAGTGAGCGTTCCGATTTCAGTTCCAGAGCGATTCGCCTAATGAGTCCTTGATATTTAGTCGTTTTCAGCCAATTTTCTGGATTTTTGAAAATTTCACTTTTTTGTGAAAATATCCACTAAATGAGGGAATAATATGTGTGAGGGTACCCAGGAGAGTTCCAAATGTGTGTGGGTAGAATATATATCCCAAGGGGGTAAAATTGAAAAAAGTAGAAAAAAAATTTTTTTTGGACTTAATCAATTTTCCGGCGTTTATCAGACTTTCAGATAGGGCAAATGTCAGTGAGCGTTCCGATTTCAGTTCCAGAGCAATTCGCCCAATGAGTCCTTGATATTTAGTCGTTTTCAGCCAATTTTCTGGATTTTTGAAAATTTCACTTTTTTGTGAAAATATCCACTAAATGAGGGAATAATATGTGTGAGGGTACCCCAGGAGAGTACCAAATGTGTGTGGGAAGAATATATATATTTCCCACGGGGGTAAAATTGAAAAAAGTTGAAAAAATTTTTTTTTGGGACTTAGTCAATTTTCCGGCGTTTATCAGACTTTCAGATAGGGCAAATGTCAGTGAGCGTTCCGATTTCAGTTCCAGAGTGATTCGCCCAATGAGTCATCGATATTTAGTCGTTTTCAGCCAATATTTAGGATTTTTGAAAATTTCACTTTTTTGTGAAAATATCCACTAAATGAGAGAATAATATGTGTGAGGGTACCCCAGGAGAGTTCCAAATGTGTGTGGGAAGAATATATATCCCACGGGGGTAAAATTGAAAAAAGTGGAAAAAAAAATTTTTTTGGACTTAGTCATTTTTCCGGCGTTTATCAGACTTTCAGATAGGGCAAATGTCACTGAGCGTTCCAATTTCAGTTCAGAGCGATTCGCCCATGAGTCCCTGATATTTAGTGGTTTTCAGCCAATTTTCTGGATTTTTGAATATTTCACTTTTTTGTGAAAATATCCACTAAATGAAGGAATAATATGTGTGAGGGTACCCCAGGAGAGTTCCAAATGTGTGTGGGTAGAATATATATCCCGCGGGGGTAAAATTGAAAAAAATGTTTTTTTGGACCCAGTCATTTTTCCGGCGTTTATCAGACTTTCACATAGGGGAAATGTCAGTGAGCGTTCCGATTTCAGTTCCAGAGCGATTCGCCCAATGAGTCCTTAATATTTAGTCATTTTCAGCCAATTTTCTGGATTTTTGAAAATTTCACTTTTTTTGTAAAAATATCCACTAAATGAGGGAATAATATGTGTGAGGGTACCCCAGGATAGTTCCAAATGTGTGTGGGTAGAATATATATCCCACGGGGGTAAAATTGAAAAAAGTTGAAAAAAATTTTTTTTTGGACTTAGTCATTTTTCCGGTGTTTATCAGACTTTCAAATAAGGGAAATGTCAGTGAGGGTTCCGATTTCAGTTCCAGAGTGATTCGCCCAATGAGTCCTTGATATTTAGTCGTTTTCAGCCAATTTTCTGGATTTTTGAAAATTTTACTTTTTTGTGAAAACATCCACTAAATGAGGGAATAATATGTGTGAGGGTACCCCAGGAGAGTTCCAAATGTGTGTTGGAAGAATATATATCCCGCGGGGGTAAAATTGAAAAAAATTTTTTTTTGGACCCAGTCATTTTTTCAGCGTTTATCAGACTTTCAGATAGGGGAAATGTCAGTGAGCATTCCGATTTCAGTTCCAGAGCGATTTGTCCAATGAGTCCTTGTTATTTAGTTGTTTTCAGCCAATTTTCTGGATTTTTGAAAATTTCACTTTTTTGTGAAAATATCCACTAAATGAGGGAATAATATGTGTGAGGGTACCCCAGGAGAGTTCCAAATGTGTGTGGGAAGAATATATATCCCACGGGGGTAAAATTGAAAATTGTGGAAAAAAAATTTTTTTTGGACTTAGTCATTTTTCCGGCGTTTATCAGACTTTCAGATAGGGCAAATGTCAGTGAGCGTTCCAATTTCAGTTCAGAGCGATTCGCCCAAGAGTCCTTGATATTTAGTCGTTTTCAGCCAATTTTCTGGATTTTTGAAAATTTCACTTTTTTGTGAAAATATCCACTAAATGAAGGAATAATATGTGTGAGGGTACCCCAGGAGAGTTCCAAATGTGTGTGGGTAGAATATATATCCCACGGGGGTAAAATTGAAAAAAGTTGAACAATTTTTTTTTTGGACTTAGTCAATTTTCCGGCGTTTATCAGACTTTCAGATAGGGCAAATGTCAGTGAGCGTTCCGATTTCAGTTCCAGAGTGATTCGCCCAATGAGTCCTCGATATTTAGTCGTTTTCAGCCAATATTTAGGATTTTTGAAAATTTCACTTTTTTGTGAAAATATCCACTAAATGAGAGAATAATATGTGTGAGGGTACCCCAGGATAGTTCCAAATGTGTGTGGGTAGAATATATATCCCACGGGGGTAAAATTGAAAAAAGTTGAAAAAAATTTTTTTTTGGACTTAGTCATTTTTCCGGCGTTTATCAGACTTTCAAATAAGGGAAATGTCAGTGAGGGTTCTGATTTCAGTTCCAGAGTGATTCGCCCAATGAGTCCTTGATATTTAGTCGTTTTCAGCCAATTTTCTGGATTTTTGAAAATTTTACTTTTTTGTGAAAACATCCACTAAATGAGGGAATAATATGTGTGAGGGTACCCCAGGAGAGTTCCAAATGTGTGTGGGTAGAATATATATCCCGCGGGGTAAAATTGAAAAAAATTTTTTTTTGGACCCAGTCATTTTTCCGGCGTTTATCAGACTTTCAGATAGGGGAAATGTCAGTGAGCGTTCCGATTTCAGTTCCAGAGCGATTTGTCCAATGAGTCCTTGTTATTTAGTTGTTTTCAGCCAATTTTCTGGATTTTTGAAAATTTCACTTTTTTGTGAAAATATCCACTAAATGAGGGAATAATATGTGTGAGGGTACCCCAGGAGAGTTCCAAATGTGTGTGGGTAGAATATATATCCCACGGGGGTAAAATTGAAAAAAGTTGAAAAAAATTTTTTTTTGGACTTAGTCATTTTTCCGGCGTTTATCAGACTTTCAGAAAGGGGAAATGTCAGTGAGCATTCCGATTTCAGTTCCAGAGCGATTCGCCCAATGAGTCCTTTATATTTAGTTGTTTTCAGCCAATTTTCTGGATTTTTGAAAATTTTACTTTTTTGTGAAAATATCCACTAAATGAGGGAATAATATGTGTGAGGGTACCCCAGGAGAGTTCCAAATGTGTGTGGGTAGAATATATATCCCACGGGGGTAAAATTGAAAAAAGTTGAAAAAAATTTTTTTTGGACTTAGTCATTTTTCTGGCGTTTATCAGATTTTAAAATGGGGGAAATGTCAGTGAGCGTTCCGATTTCAGTTCCAGAGTGATTCGCCCAATGAGTCCTCGATATTTAGTCGTTTTCAGCCAATATTTAGGACTTTTGAAAATTTCACTTTTTTGTGAAAATATCCACTAAATGAGGGAATAATATGTGTGAGGGTACCCCAGGAGAGTTCCAAATGTGTGTGGGTAGAATATATATCCCACGGGGGTAAAATTGAAAAAAGTTGAAAATTTTTTTGGGGGGGATTTAGTCATTTTTCCTGCGTTTATCAGACTTTCAGATAGGGGAAATGTCAGTGAGCGTTCCGATTTCAGTTCCAGAGCGATTCGCCCAATGAGTCCTTGATATTTAGTCGTTTTCAGTCAATTTTCTGGATTTTTGAAAATTTCACTTTTTTGTGAAAATATCCACTAAATGAGGGAATAATATGTGTGAGGGTACCCCAGGAGAGTTCTAAATGTGTGTGGGAAGAATATATATCCCACGGGGGTAAAATTGAAAAAAGTGGAAAAAATTTTTTTTTGAACTTAGTCATTTTTCCGGCGTTTATCAGACTTTAAGATAGGGAAAATGTCAGTGAGCGTTCCGATTTCAGTTCCAGAGCGATTCGCCCAATGAGTCCTCGATATTTAGTCGTTTTCAGCCAATATTTTGGATTTTTGAAAATTTTACTTTTTTGTGAAAATATCCACTAAATGAGGGAATAATATGTGTGAGGTTACCCCTGGAGAGTTCCAAATGTGAGTGGGTAGAATATATATCCCACGGGGGTAAAATTGAAAAAAGTGGAAAAAAAATTTTTTTTGGACTTAGTCATTTTTCTGGCGTTTATCAGATTTTAAAATAGGGATAATGTCAGTGAGCGTTCCGATTTCAGTTCCAGAGCGATTCGCCCAATGAGTCCTTGATATTTAGTCGTTTTCAGCCAATTTTCTGGATTTTTGAAAATTTCACTTTTTTGTGAAAATATCCACTAAATGAGGGAATAATATGTGTGAGGGTACCCCAGGAGAGTTCCAAATGTGTGTGGGTAGAATATATATCCCGCGGGGGTAAAATTGAAAAAAATATTTTTTTGGACCCAGTCATTTTTCCGGCGTTTATCAGACTTTCACATAGGGGAAATGTCAGTGAGCGTTCCGATTTCAGTTCCAGAGCGATTCGCCCAATGTGTCTTTGATATTTAGTCGTTTTCAGCCAATTTTCTGGATTTTTGAAAATTTTACTTTTTTGTGAAAATATCCACTAAATGAAGGAATACTATGTGTGAGGGTACCCCAGGAGAGTTCAAAATGTGTCTGGGAAGAATATATATCCCACAGGGGTAAAATTGAAGAAAGTTGAAAAAAAAATTTTTTTGGACTTAGTCATTTTTCCGGGGTTTATCAGACTTTCAGATAGGGGAAATGTCAGTGAGCGTTCCGATTTCAGTTCCAGAGCGATTCGCCCAGTGAGTCCTTAATATTTAGTCATTTTCAGCCAATTTTCTGGATTTTTGAAAATTTTAATTTTTGTGAAAATATCCACTAAATGAGGGAATAATATGTGTGAGGGTACCCCAGGAGAGTTCCAAATGTGTGTGGGTAGAATATATATCCCACGGGGGTAAAATTGAAAAAAGTTGAAAAAAATTTGTTTTGGACTTAGTCATTTTTCTGGCGCTTATCAGACTTTAAGATAGGGAAAATGTCAGTCAGCGTTCCGATTTCAGTTCCAGAGCGATTCGCCCAATGAGTCCTCGATATTTAGTCGTTTTCAGCCAATATTTTGGATTTTTGAAAATTTTACTTTTTTGTGAAAATATTCACTAAATGAGGGAATAATATGTGTGAGGTTACCCCAGGAGAGTTCCAAATGTGTGTGGGTAGAATATATATCCCACGGGGGTAAAATTGAAAAAAGTAGAAAAAATATTTTTTTTAGACTTAGTCATTTTTCCGGCGTTCATCAGACTTTCAGATAGGGCAAATGTCAGTGAGCGTTCCAATTTCAGTTCAGAGCGATTCGCCCATGAGTCCTTGATATTTAGTCGTTTTCAGCCAATTTTCTGGATTTTTGAAAATTTCACTTTTTTGTGAAAATATCCACTAAATGAAGGAATAATATGTGTGAGGGTACCCCAGGAGAGTTCCAAATGTGTGTGCGTGGAATATATATCCCGCGAGGGTAAAATTGAAAAAAATGTTTTTTTGGACCCAGTCATTTTTCCGGCGTTTATCAGACTTTCACATAGGGGAAATGTCAGTGAGCGTTCCGATTTCAGTTCCAGAGCGATTCGCCCAATGAGTCTTTGATATTTAGTCGTTTTCAGCCAATTTTCTGGATTTTTGAAAATTTTACTTTTTTGTGAAAATATCCACTAAATGAAGGAATAATATGTGTGAGGGTACCCCAGGAGAGTTCCAAATGTGTGTGGGAAGAATATATATCCCACGGGGGTAAAATTGAAGAAAGTTGAAAAAAAAATTTTTTTGGACTTAGTCATTTTTCCGGGGTTTATCAGACTTTCAGATAGGGGAAATGTCAGTGAGCGTTCCGATTTCAGTTCCAGAGCGATTCGCCCAATGAGTCCTTAATATTTAGTCATTTTCAGCCAATTTTCTGGATTTTTGAAAATTTTAATTTTTGTGAAAATATCCACTAAATGAGGGAATAATATGTGTGAGGGTACCCCAGGAGAGTTCCAAATGTGTGTGGGTAGAATATATATCCCACGGGGGTAAAATTGAAAAAAGTTGAAAACAATTTTTTTTTGGACTTAGTCATTTTTTCGGCATTCATCAGACTTTCACATAGGGGAAATGTCAGTGAGCATTCCGATTTCAGTTCCAGATCGATTCGCCGAATGAGTCCTTGTTATTTAGTTGTTTTCAGCAAATTTTCAGGATTTTTGAAAATTTCACTTTTTTGTGAAAATATCCACTAAATGAGGGAATAATATGTGTCAGGGTACCCCAGGAGAGTACCAAATGTGTGTGGGTAGAATATATATCCCACGGGGGTAAAATTGAAAAAATTAGAAACATTTTTTTTTTTTGGACTAAGTCATTTTTCCGGCGTTTATCAGACTTTCAGATAGGGGAAATGTCAGTGAGCATTCCGATTTCAGTTCCAGAGCGATTCACCCAATGAGTCCTTGATATTTAGTCGTTTTCAGCCAATTTTCTGGATTTTTGAAAATTTCACTTTTTTGTGAAAATATCCACTAAATGAGGGAATAATATGTGTGAGGGTACCCCAGGAGAGTTCCAAATGTGTGTGGGTAGAATATATATCCCGTGGGGGTAAAATTGAAAAAAATTTTTTTTTGGACCCAGTCATTTTTCCGGCATTTATCAGACTTTCAGATAGGGGAAATGTCAGTGAGAGTTCCGATTTCAGTTCCAGAGCGATTTGTCCAATGAGTCCTTGTTATTTAGTTGTTTTCAGCCAATTTTCTGGATTTTTGAAAATTTCACTTTTTTGTGAAAATATCCACTAAATGAGGGAATAATATGTGTGAGGGTACCCCAGGAGAGTTCCAAATGTGTGTGGGTAGAATATATATCCCACGGGGGTAAAATTGAAAAAAGTTGAAAAAAATTTTTTTTTGGACTTAGTCATTTTTCCGGCGTTTATCAGACTTTCAGATAGGGGAAATGTCAGTGAGCGTTCCGATTTCAGTTCCAGAGCGATTCGCCCAATGAGTCCTCGATATTTAGTCGTTTTCAGCCAATATTTAGGATTTTTGAAAATTTCACTTTTTTGTGAAAATATCCACTAAATGAGGGAATAATATGTGTGAGGGTACCCCAGGAGAGTTCCAAATGTGTGTGGGAAGAATATATATCCCACGGGGGTAAAATTGAAAAAAGTGGGAAAAAAAATTTTTTTGGACTTAGTCATTTTTCCGGCGTTTATTAGACTTTCAGATAGGGCAAATGTCAGTGAGCGTTCCAGTTTCAGTTCAGAGCGATTCGCCCATGAGTCCTTGATATTTAGTCGTTTTCAGCCAATTTTCTGGATTTTTGAAAATTTCACTTTTTTGTGAAAATATCCACTAAATGAAGGAATAATATGTGTGAGGGTACCCCAGGAGAGTTCCAAATGTGTGTGGGTAGAATATATATCCCGCGGGGGTAAAATTGAAAAAAATTTTTTTTTGGACCCAGTCATTTTTCCGGCGTTTATCAGACTTTCAGATAGGGGAAATGTCAGTGAGCGTTCCGATTTCAATTCCAGAGCGATTTGTCCTTGTTATTTAGTTGTTTTCAGCCAATTTTCTGGATTTTTGAAAATTTCACTTTTTTGTGAAAATATCCACTAAATGAGGGAATAATATGTGTGAGGGTACCCCAGGAGAGTTCCAAATGTGTGTGGGTAGAATATATATCCCACGGGGGTAAAATTGAAAAAAGTTGAAAAAAATTTTTTTTTGGACTTAGTCATTTTTCCGGCGTTTATCAGACTTTCAGATAGGGGAAATGTCAGTGAGCATTCCGATTTCAGTTCCAGAGCGATTCGCCCAATGAGTCCTTGATATTTAGTCGTTTTCAGCCAATTTTCTGGATTTTTGAAAATTTCACTTTTTTGTGAAAATATCCACTAAATGAGGGAATAATATGTGTGAGCGTACCCCAGGAGAGTTCCAAATGTGTGTGGGTAGAATATATATCCCACGGGGGTAAAATTGAAAAAAGTTGAAAAAAATTTATTTTTGGACTTAGTCATTTTTCCGGCGTTTATCAGACTTTCAGATAGGGGAAATGTCAGTGAGCGTTCCGATTTCAGTTCCAGAGCGATTCGCCCAATGAGTCCTCGATATTTAGTCGTTTTCAGCCAATATTTAGGATTTTTGAAAATTTCACTTTTTTGTGAAAATATCCACTAAATGAGGGAATAATATGTGTGAGGGTACCCCAGGAGAGTTCCAAATGTGTTTGGGAAGAATATATATCCCACGGGGGTAAAATTGAAAAAAGTGGAAAAAAAAATTTTTTTGGACTTAGTCATTTTTCCGGCGTTTATCAGACTTTCAGATAGGGCAAATGTCAGTGAGCGTTCCAGTTTCAGTTCAGAGCGATTCGCCCATGAGTCCTTGATATTTAGTCGTTTTCAGCCAATTTTCTGGATTTTTGAAAATTTTACTTTTTTGTGAAAATATCAACTAAATGAAGGAATAATATGTGTGAGGGTACCCCAGGAGAGTTCCAAATGTGTGTGGGAAGAATATATATCCCACGGGGGTAAAATTGAAAAAAGTTGAAAAAAAATTATTTTTGGACTTAGTCATTTTTCCGGCGTTTATCAGACTTTCAGATAGGGCAAATGTCAGTGAGCGTTCCGATTTCAGTTCAGAGCGATTCGCCCATGAGTCCTTGATATTTAGTCGTTTTCAGCCAATTTTCAGGATTTTTGAAAATTTCACTTTTTTGTGAAAATATCCACTAAATGAGGGAATAATATGTGTGAGGGTACCCCAGGAGAGTTCCAAATGTGTGTGGGAAGAATATATATCCCACGGGGGTAAAATTGAAAAAAGTGGAAAAAAAAATTTTTTTGGACTTAGTCATTTTTCCGGCGTTTATCAGACTTTCAGATAGGGCAAATGTCAGTGAGCGTTCCAGTTTCAGTTCAGAGCGATTCGCCCATGAGTCCTTGATATTTAGTCGTTTTCAGCCAATTTTCTGGATTTTTGAAAATTTCACTTTTTTGTGAAAATATCCACTAAATGAAGGAATAATATATGTGAGGGTACCCCAGGAGAGTTCCAAATGTGTGTGGGTAGAATATATATCCCGCGGGGGTAAAATTGAAAAAAATTTTTTTTTGGACCCAGTCATTTTTCCGGCGTTTATCAGACTTTCAGATAGGGGAAATGTCAGTGAGCGTTCCGATTTCAATTCCAGAGCGATTTTTCCAATGAGTCCTTGTTATTTAGTTGTTTTCAGCCAATTTTCTGGATTTTTGAAAATTTCACTTTTTTGTGAAAATATCCACTAAATGAGGGAATAATATGTGTGAGGGTACCCCAGGAGAGTTCCAAATGTGTGTGGGTAGAATATATATCCCACGGGGGTAAAATTGAAAAAAGTTGAAAAAAATTTTTTTTTGGACTTAGTCATTTTTCCGGCGTTTATCAGACTTTCAGATAGGGGAAATGTCAGTGAGCATTCCGATTTCAGTTCCAGAGCGATTCGCCCAATGAGTCCTTGATATTTAGTCGTTTTCAGCCAATTTTCTGGATTTTTGAAAATTTTACTTTTTTGTGAAAATATCCACTAAATGAGGGAATAATATGTGTGAGGGTACCCCAGGAGAGTTCCAAATGTGTGTGGGAAGAATATATATCCCACGGGGGTAAAATTGAAAAAAGTTGAAAAAAATTTTTTTTTGGACTTAGTCATTTTTCCGGTGTTTATCAGACTTTCAGATAGGGGAAATGTCAGTGAGCATTCCGATTTCAGTTCCAGAGCGATTCACCCAATGAGTCCTTGATATTTAGTCGTTTTCAGCCAATTTTCTGGATTTTTGAAATTTCACTTTTTTGTGAAAATATCCACTAAATGAGGGAATAATATGTGTGAGCGTACCCCAGGAGAGTTCCAAATGTGTGTGGGTAGAATATATATCCCACGGGGGTAAAATTGAAAAAAGTTGAAAAAAATTTATTTTTGGACTTAGTCATTTTTCCGGCGTTTATCAGACTTTCAGATAGGGGAAATGTCAGTGAGCGTTCCGATTTCAGTTCCAGAGCGATTCGCCCAATGAGTCCTCGATATTTAGTCGTTTTCAGCCAATATTTAGGATTTTTGAAAATTTCACTTTTTTGTGAAAATATCCACTAAATGAGGGAATAATATGTGTGAGGGTACCCCAGGAGAGTTCCAAATGTGTGTGGGAAGAATATATATCCCACGGGGGTAAAATTGAAAAAAGTGGAAAAAAAAATTTTTTTGGACTTAGTCATTTTTCCGGCGTTTATCAGACTTTCAGATAGGGCAAATGTCAGTGAGCGTTCCAGTTTCAGTTCAGAGCGATTCGCCCATGAGTCCTTGATATTTAGTCGTTTTCAGCCAATTTTCTGGATTTTTGAAAATTTTACTTTTTTGTGAAAATATCAACTAAATGAAGGAATAATATGTGTGAGGGTACCCCAGGAGAGTTCCAAATGTGTGTGGGAAGAATATATATCCCACGGGGGTAAAATTGAAAAAAGTTGAAAAAAAATTATTTTTGGACTTAGTCATTTTTCCGGCGTTTATCAGACTTTCAGATAGGGCAAATGTCAGTGAGCGTTCCGATTTCAGTTCAGAGCGATTCGCCCATGAGTCCTTGATATTTAGTCGTTTTCAGCCAATTTTCAGGATTTTTGAAAATTTCACTTTTTTGTGAAAATATCCACTAAATGAGGGAATAATATGTGTCAGGGTACCCCAGGAGAGTACCAAATGTGTGTGGGTAGAATATATATCATACGGGGGTAAAATTGAAAAAATTAGAAACATTTTTTTTTTTTGGACTAAGTCATTTTTCCGGCGTTTATCAGACTTTCAGATAGGGGAAATGTCAGTGAGCGTTCCGATTTCAGTTCCAGAGCGATTCGCCTAATGAGTCCTCGATATTTAGTCGTTTTCAGCCAATTTTCTGGATTTTTGAAAATTTCACTTTTTTGTGAAAATATCCACTAAATGAGGGAATAATATGTGTGAGGGTACCCCAGGAGAGTTCCAAATGTGTGTGGGTAGAATATATATCCCACGGGGGTAAAATTGAAAAAAGTTGAAAAAAATTTTTTTTTGGACTTAGTCATTTTTCCGGCGTTTATCAGACTTTCAGATAGGGGAAATGTCAGTGAGCGTTCCGATTTCAGTTCCAGAGCGATTCGCCCAATGAGTCCTTGTTATTTAGTCGTTTTCAGCCAATATTTAGGATTTTTGAAAATTTCACTTTTTTGTGAAAATATCCACTAAATGAAGGAATAATATGTGTGAGGGTACCCCAGGAGAGTTCCAAATGTGTGTGGGTAGAATATATATCCCGTGGGGGTAAAATTGAAAAAAATTTTTTTTTGGACCCAGTCATTTTTCCGGCATTTATCAGACTTTCAGATAGGGGAAATGTCAGTGAGAGTTCCGATTTCAGTTCCAGAGCGATTTGTCCAATGAGTCCTTGTTATTTAGTTGTTTTCAGCCAATTTTCTGGATTTTTGAAAATTTCACTTTTTTGTGAAAATATCCACTAAATGAGGGAATAATATGTGTGAGGGTACCCCAGGAGAGTTCCAAATGTGTGTGGGTAGAATATATATCCCACGGGGGTAAAATTGAAAAAAGTTGAAAAAAATTTTTTTTTGGACTTAGTCATTTTTCCGGCGTTTATCAGACTTTCAGATAGGGGAAATGTCAGTGAGCGTTCCGATTTCAGTTCCAGAGCGATTCGCCCAATGAGTCCTTGTTATTTAGTCGTTTTCAGCCAATATTTAGGATTTTTGAAAATTTCACTTTTTTGTGAAAATATCCACTAAATGAAGGAATAATATGTGTGAGGGTACCCCAGGAGAGTTCCAAATGTGTGTGGGTAGAATATATATCCCGTGGGGGTAAAATTGAAAAAAATTTTTTTTTGGACTTAGTCATTTTTCCGGCGTTTATCAGACTTTCAGATTGGGGAAATGTCAGTGAGCGTTCCGATTTCAGTTCCAGAGCGATTCGCCCAATGAGTCCTTGTTATTTAGTCGTTTTCAGCCAATATTTAGGATTTTTGAAAATTTCACTTTTTTGTGAAAATATCCACTAAATGAGGGAATAATATGTGTGAGGGTACCCCAGGAGAGTTCCAAATGTGTGTGGGAAGAATATATATCCCACGGGGGTAAAATTGAAAAAAGTTGAAAAAAATTTTTTTTTGGACTTAGTCATTTTTCCGGTGTTTATCAGACTTTCAGATAGGGGAAATGTCAGTGAGCATTCCGATTTCAGTTCCAGAGCGATTCACCCAATGAGTCCTTGATATTTAGTCGTTTTCAGCCAATTTTCTGGATTTTTGAAAATTTCACTTTTTTATGAAAATATCCACTAAATGAGGGAATAATATGTGTGAGGGTACAACAGGAGAGTTCCAAATGTGTGTGGCTAGAATATATATCCCACGGGGGTAAAATTGAAAAAAGTTGAAACATTTTTTTTGGGGGGATTTAGTCATTTTTCCTGCGTTTATCAGACTTTCAGATAGGGGAAATGTCAGTGAGCGTTCCGATTTCAGTTCCAGAGCGATTCGCCCAATGAGTCCTTGATATTTAGTCGTTTTCAGCCAATTTTCTGGATTTTTGAAAATTTCACTTTTTTGTGAAAATATCCACTAAATGAGGGAATAATATGTGTGAGGGTACCCCAGGAGAGTTCTAAATGTCTGTGGGAAGAATATATATCCCACGGGGGTAAAATTGAAAAAAGTTGAAACATTTTTTTTGGGGGGATTTAGTCATTTTTCCTGCGTTTATCAGACTTTCAGATAGGGGAAATGTCAGTGAGCGTTCCGATTTCAGTTCCAGAGCGATTCGCCCAATGAGTCCTTGATATTTAGTCGTTTTCAGCCAATTTTCTGGATTTTTGAAAATTTAACTTTTTTGTGAAAATATCCACTAAATGAAGGAATAATATGTGTGAGGGTACCCCAGGAGAGTTCCAAATGTGTGTGGGTAGAATATATATCCCGCGGGGGTAAAATTGAAAAAAAATTTTTTTTGGACCCAGTCATTTTTCCGGCGTTTATCAGACTTTCAGATAGGGGAAATGTCAGTGAGCGTTCCGATTTCAGTTCCAGAGCGATTCGCCCAATGAGTCCTTGATATTTAGTCGTTTTCAGCCAATTTTCTGGATTTTTGAAAATTTAACTTTTTTGTGAAAATATCCACTAAATGAAGGAATAATATGTGTGAGGGTACCCCAGGAGAGTTCCAAATGTGTGTGGGTAGAATATATATCCCGCGGGGGTAAAATTGAAAAAAAATTTTTTTTGGACCCAGTCATTTTTCCGGCGTTTATCAGACTTTCAGATAGGGGAAATGTCAGTGAGAATTCTGATTTCAGTTCCAGAGCGATTCGCCCAATGAGTCCTTGATATTTAGTCGTTTTCAGCCAATTTTCTGGATTTTTGAAAATTTTACTTTTTTGTGAAAATATCAACAAAATGAAGGAATAATATGTGTGAGGGTACCCCAGGAGAGTTCCAAATGTGTGTGGGAAGAATATATTTCCCACGGGCGTAAAATTGAAAAAAGTAGAAAAAAATTTTTTTTTGGACTTAGTCATTTTTCTGGTGTTTATCAGACTTTCAGATAGGTCAAATGTCACTGAGCGTTCCGATTTCAGTTCCAGAGCGAGTCGCCCAATGAGTCCTTGATGTTTAGTCGTTTTCAGCCAATTTTCTGGATTTTTGAAAATTTCACTTTTTTGTGAAAACATCCACTAAATGAGGGAATAATATGTGTGAGGGTGCCCCAGGAGAGTTCCAAATGTGTGTGGGTAGAATATATTTCCCACGGGGGTAAAATTGAAAAAAGTAGAAAAAACATTTTTTTTTGGACTTAGTCATTTTTCCGGCGTTTATCAGATTTTCAGATAGGTCAAATGTCACTGAGCGTTCCGATTTCAGTTCCAGAGCGATTCGCCCAATGAATCCTTGATATTTAGTCGTTTTCAGCCAATTTTCTAGATTTTTGAAAATTTCACTTTTTTGTGAGAACATCCACTAAATGAGGGAATAATATGTGTGAGGGTGCCCCAGGAGAGTTCCAAATGTGTGTGGGTAGAATATATTTCCCACGGGGTAAAATTGAAAAAAGTAGAAAAAAATTTTTTTTTGGACTTAGTCATTTTTCTGGTGTTTATCGGACTTTCAGATAGGTCAAATGTCACTGAGCGTTCCGATTTCAGTTCCAGAGCGATTCGCCCAATGAGTCCTTGATATTTAGTCGTTTTCAGCCAATTTTCTGGATTTTTGAAAATTTCAGTTTTTTTGTGAAAATATCCACTAAATGAGGGAATAATATGTGTGAGGGTGCCCCAGGAGAGTTCCAAATGTGTGTGGGTAGAATATATTTTCCACGGGGGTAAAATTGAAAAAAGTTGAAAAAAATTTTTTTTTGCACTTAGTAATTTTTCCGGTGTTTATCAGACTTTCAGATAGGGGAAATGTCAGTGAGCATTCCGATTTCAGTTCCAGAGCGATTCACCCAATGAGTCCTTGATATTTAGTCGTTTTCAGCCAATTTTCTGGATTTTTGAAAATTTCACTTTTTTATGAAAATATCCACTAAATGAGGGAATAATATGTGTGAGGGTACCCCAGGAGAGTTCCAAATGTGTGTGGGTAGAATATATATCCCGCGGGGGTAAAATTGAAAAAAATTTTTTTTTGGACCCAGTCATTTTTCCGGCGTTTATCAGACTTTCAGATAGGGGAAATGTCAGTGAGCATTCCGATTTCAGTTCCAGAGCGATTCGCCCAATGAGTCCTTGATATTTAGTCGTTTTCAGCCAATTTTCTGGATTTTTGAAAATTTTACTTTTTTGTGAAAATATCAACAAAATGAAGGAATAATATGTGTGAGGGTACCCCAGGAGAGTTCCAAATGTGTGTGGGAAGAATATATTTCCCACGGGGGTAAAATTGAAAAAAGTAGAAAAAAAATTTTTTTTTGGACTTAGTCATTTTTCCGGCGTTTATCAGATTTTCAGATAGGTCAAATGTCACTGAGCGTTCCGATTTCAGTTCCAGAGCGATTCGCCCAATGAATCCTTGATATTTAGTCGTTTTCAGCCAATTTTCTAGATTTTTGAAAATTTCACTTTTTTGTGAGAACATCCACTAAATGAGGGAATAATATGTGTGAGGGTGCCCCAGGAGAGTTCCAAATGTGTGTGGGTAGAATATATTTTCCCACGGGGGTAAAATTGAAAAAAGTTGAAAAAAATTTTTTTTTGGACTTAGTAATTTTTCCGGTGTTTATCAGACTTTCAGATAGGGGAAATGTCAGTGAGCATTCCGATTTCAGTTCCAGAGCGATTCACCCAATGAGTCCTTGATATTTAGTCGTTTTCAGCCAATTTTCTGGATTTTTGAAAATTTCACTTTTTTATGAAAATATCCACTAAATGAGGGAATAATATGTGTGAGGGTACCCCAGGAGAGTTCCAAATGTGTGTGGGTAGAATATATATCCCACGGGGGTAAAATTGAAAAAAGTTGAAAAATTTTTTTGGGGGGATTTAGTCATTTTTCCTGCGTTTATCAGACTTTCAGATAGGGGAAATGTCAGTGAGCGTTCCGATTTCAGTTCCAGAGCGATTCGCCCAATGAGTCCTTGATATTTAGTCGTTTTCAGCCAATTTTCTGGATTTTTGAAAATTTCACTTTTTTGTGAAAATATCCACTAAATGAGGGAATAATATGTGTGAGGGTACCCCAGGAGAGTTCCAAATGTGTGTGGGTAGAATATATATCCCACGGGGGTAAAATTGAAAAAAGTTGAAAAAAATTTTTTTTTGGACTTAGTCATTTTTCCGGCGTTTATCAGACTTTCAGATAGGGGAAATGTCAGTGAGCATTCCGATTTCAGTTCCAGAGCGATTCGCCCAATGAGTCCTTGATATTTAGTCGTTTTCAGCCAATTTTCTGGATTTTTGAAAATTTTACTTTTTTGTGAAAATATCAACTAAATGAAGGAATAATATGTGTGAGGGTACCCCAGGAGAGTTCCAAATGTGTGTGGGAAGAATATATATCCCAGGGGGGTAAAATTGAAAAAAGTTGAAAAAAATTTATTTTTGGACTTAGTCATTTTTCCAGCGTTTATCAGACTTTCAGATAGGTCAAATGTCAGTGAGCATTCCAATTTCAGTTCCAGAGCGATTCACCCAATGAGTCCTTGATATTTAGTCGTTTTCAGCCAATTTTCTGGATTTTTGAAAATTTCACTTTTTTCTGAAAATATCCACTAAATGAGGGAATAATATGTGTGAGGGTACCCCAGGAGAGTTCCAAATGTGTGTGGGTAGAATATATATCCCACGGGGGTAAAATTGAAAAAAGTTGAAAAAATTTTTTGGGGGGATTTAGTCATTTTTCCTGCGTTTATCAGACTTTCAGATAGGGGAAATGTCAGTGAGCGTTCCGATTTCAGTTCCAGAGCGATTCGCCCAATGAGTCCTTGATATTTATTCGTTTTCAGCCAATTTTCTGGATTTTTGAAAATTTCACTTTTTTGTGAAAATATCCACTAAATGAGGGAATAATATGTGTGAGGGTACCCCAGGAGAGTTCTAAATGTCTGTGGGAAGAATATATATCCCACGGGGGTAAAATTGAAAAAAGTGGAAAAAAAATTTTTTTTGGACTTAGTCATTTTTCCGGCGTTTATCAGACTTTCAGATAGGTCAAATGTCAGTGAGCATTCCAATTTCAGTTCCAGAGCGATTCGCCCAATGAGTTTTTGATATTTAGTCGTTTTCAGCCAACTTTCTGGATTTTTGAAAATTTCACTTTTTTGTGAAAATATCCACTAAATGAGGGAATAATATGTGTGAGGGTACCCCAGGAGAGTTCCAAATGTGTGTGGATAGAATATATATCCCACGGGGGTAAAATTGAAAAAAGTTTAAAAAAAATTTTTTTGGACTTAGTCATTTTTCTGGCGCTTATCAGACTTTAAGATAGGGCAAATGTCAGTGAGCGTTCCAATTTCAGTTCAGAGCGATTCGCCCATGAGTCCTTGATATTTCGTCGTTTTCAGCCAATTTTCTGGATTTTTGAAAATTTCACTTTTTTGTGAAAATATCCACTAAATGAAGGAATAATATGTGTGAGGGTACCCCAGGAGAGTTGCAAATGTGTGTGGGTAGAATATATATCCCGCGGGGGTAAAATTGAAAAAAAATTTTTTTTGGACCCAGTCATTTTTCCGGCGTTTATCAGACTTTCAGATAGGGGAAATGTCAGTGAGCATTCTGATTTCAGTTCCAGAGCGATTCGCCCAATGAATCCTTGATATTTAGTCGTTTTCAGCCAATTTTCTGGATTTTTGAAAATTTTACTTTTTTGTGAAAATATCAACTAAATGAAGGAATAATATGTGTGAGGGTACCCCAGGAGATTTCCAAATGTGTGTGGGAAGAATATATTTCCCACGGGGGTAAAATTGAAAAAAGTAGAAAAAAATTTTTTTTTGGACTTAGTCATTTTTCTGGTGTTTATCAGACTTTCAGATAGGTCAAATGTCACTGAGCGTTCCGATTTCAGTTCCAGAGCGATTCGCCCAATGAGTCCTTGATATTTAGTCGTTTTCAGCCAATTTTCTGGATTTTTGAAAATTTCACTTTTTTGTGAAAATATCCACTAAATGAGGGAATAATATGTGAGAGGGTACCCCAGGAGAGGTCCAAATGTGTGTGTGTAGAATATATATCCCGCGGGGGTAAAATTGAAAAAAGTTGAAAAATTTTTTTGGGGGGATTTAGTCATTTTTCCGGCGTTTATCAGACTTTCAGATAGGTCAAATGTCAGTGAGCGTTCCGATTTCAGTTCCAGAGCGATTCGCCCAATGAGTCCTTGATATTTAGTCGTTTTCAGCCAATTTTCTAGATTTTTGAAAGTTTCACTTTTTTTGTGAAAACATCCACTAAATGAGGGAATAATATGTGTGAGGGTGCCCCAGGAGAGTTCCAAATGTGTGTGGGTAGAATATATTTCCCACGGGGGTAAAATTGAAAAAAGTAGAAAAAAAATTTTTTTTTGGACTTAGTCATTTTTCCGGCGTTTATCAGATTTTCAGATAGGTCAAATGTCACTGAGCGTTCCGATTTCAGTTCCAGAGCGATTCGCCCAATGAGTCCTTGATATTTAGTCGTTTTCAGCCAATTTTCTGGATTTTTGAAAATTTCACTTTTTTGTGAAAATATCCACTAAATGAGGGAATAATATGTGTGAGGGTACCCCAGAAGAGTTCCAAATGTGTGTGGGTAGAATATATACCCACGGGGGTAAAATTGAAAAAAGTTGAAAAAAATTTTTTTTTGGACTTAGTCATTTTTCCGGCGTTTATCAGACTTTCAGATAGGTCAAATGTCACTGAGCGTTCCGATTTCAGTTCCAGAGCGATTCGCCCAATGAGTCCTTGATATTTAGTCATTTTCATCCAATTTTCTGGATTTTTGAAAATTTCACTTTTTTGTGAAAATATCCACTAAATGAGGGAATAATATGTGTGAGGGTACCCCAGAAGAGTTCCAAATGTGTGTGGGTAGAATATATACCCACGGGGGTAAAATTGAAAAAAGTTGAAAAAAATTTTTTTTTGGACTTAGTCATTTTTCCGGCGTTTATCAGACTTTCAGATAGGTCAAATGTCACTGAGCGTTCCGATTTCAGTTCCAGAGCGATTCGCCCAATGAGTCCTTGATATTTAGTCGTTTTCAGCCAAGTTTCTGGATTTTTGAAAATTTCACTTTTTTGTGAAAATATCCACTAAATGAGGGAATAATATGTGTGAGGGTACCCCAGAAGAGTTCCAAATGTGTGTGGGTAGAATATATATCCCACGGGGGTAAAATTGAAAAAAGTTGAAAAAATTTTTTGGGGGGATTTAGTCATTTTTCCGGCGTTTATCAGACTTTCAGATAGGGGAAATGTCAGTGAGCATTCCGATTTCAGTTCCAGAGCAATTCGCCCAATGAGTCCTTGATATTTAGTCGTTTTCAGCCAATTTTCGAGATTTTTGAAAATTTCACTTTTTTGTGAAAACATCCACTAAATGAGGGAATAATATGTGTGCGGGTGCCCCAGGAGAGTTCCAAATGTGTGTGGGTAGAATATATTTCCCACGGGGGTAAAATTGAAAAAAGTAGAAAAAAATTTTTTTTTGGACTCATTTTTCCGGCGTTTATCAGACTTTCAAATAGGGCAAATGTCAGTGAGCGTTCCGATTTCAGTTCCAGAGCGATTCGCCCAATGAGTCCTTGATATTTAGTCGTTTTCAGCCAATTTTCTGGATTTTATGAAAATTTCACTTTTTTGTGAAAATATCCACTAAATGAGGGAATAATATGTGTGAGGGTACCCCAGGAGAGATCCAAATGTGTGTGTGTAGAATATATATCCCGCGGGGGTAAAATTGAAAAAAGTAGAAAAATTTTGGGGGGGGGATTTTGTCATTTTTCCGGCGTTTATCAGACTTTCAGATAGGGGAAATGTCAGTGAGTGTTCCGATTTCAGTTCCAGAGCGATTCGCCCAATGAGTCCTTGATATTTAGTCGTTTTCAGCCAATTTTCTGGATTTTTTAAAATTTCACTTTTTTGTGAAAATATCCACTAAATGAGGGAATAATATGTGTGAGGGTACCCCAGAAGAGTTCCAAATGTGTGTGGGTAGAATATATATCCCACGGGGGTAAAATTGAAAAATGTTAAAAAAATATTTTTTTTGGACTTAGTCATTTTTCCGGCGTTTATCAGACTTTCAGATAGGTCAAATGTCAGTGAGCATTCCGATTTCAGTTCCAGAGCGATTCGCCCAATGAGTCCTTGATATTTAGTCGTTTTCAGCCAATTTTCTGGATTTTTGAAAATTTCACTTTTTTGTGAAAATATCCACTAAATGAGGGAATAATATGTGTGAGGGTACCCCAGGAGAGGTCCAAATGTGTGTGTGTAGAATATATATCCCGCGGGGGTAAAATTGAAAAAAAATTTTTTTGGGACCCAGTCATTTTTCCGGCGTTTATCAGACTTTCAGATAGGGGAAATGTCAGTGAGCGTTCCGATTTCAGTTCCAGAGCGATTCGCCTAATGAGTCCTTGTTATTTAGTTGTTTTCAGCCAATTTTCTGGATTTTTGAAAATTTCACTTTTTTGTGAAAATATCCACTAAATGTGGGAATAATATGTGTGAGGGTACCCCAGGAGAGTTCCAAATGTGTGTGGGTAGAATATATATCCCACGGGGGTAAAATTGAAAAAAGTTGAAAAAAATTTTTTTTTGGACTTAGTCATTTTTCCGGCATTTATCAGACTTTCAGATAGGGGAAATGTCAGTGAGTGTTCCGATTTCAGTTCCAGAGCGATTCGCCCAATGAGTCCTCGATATTTAGTCGTTTTCAGCCAATATTTAGGATTTTTGAAAATTTCACTTTTTTGTGAAAATATCCACTAAATGAGGGAATAATATGTGTGAGGGTACCCCAGGAGAGTTCCAAATGTGTGTGGGAAGAATATATATCCCACGGGGGTAAAATTGAAAAAAGTGGAAAAAAAAATTTTTTGGGACTTAGTCATTTTTCCGGCGTTTATCAGACTTTCAGATAGGGCAAATGTCAGTGAGCGTTCCAATTTCAGTTCAGAGCGATTCGCCCATGAGTCCTTCATATTTAGTCGTTTTCAGCCAATTTTCTGGATTTTTGAAAATTTCACTTTTTTGTGAAAATATCCACTAAATGAAGGAATAATATGTGTGAGGGTACCCCAGGAGAGTTCCAAATGTGTGTGGGTAGAATATATTTCCCACGGGGGTAAAATTGAAAAAAGTAGAAAAAAAAATTTTTTTTGGACTTAGTCATTTTTCCGGCGTTTATCAGATTTTCAGATAGGTCAAATGTCACTGAGCGTTCCGATTTCAGTTCCAGAGCGATTCGCCCAATGAATCCTTGATATTTAGTCGTTTTCAGCCAATTTTCTAGATTTTTGAAAATTTCACTTTTTTGTGAGAACATCCACTAAATGAGGGAATAATATGTGTGAGGGTGCCCCAGGAGAGTTCCAAATGTGTGTGGGTATAATATATTTCCCACGGGGGTAAAATTGAAAAAAGTAGAAAAAAATTTTTTTTTGGACTTAGTCATTTTTCTGGTGTTTATCAGACTTTCAGATAGGTCAAATGTCACTGAGCGTTCCGATTTCAGTTCCAGAGCGATTCGCCCAATGAGTCCTTGATATTTAGTCGTTTTCAGCCAATTTTCTGGATTTTTGAAAATTTCAGTTTTTTTGTGAAAATATCCACTAAATGAGGGAATAATATGTGTGAGGGTGCCCCAGGAGAGTTCCAAATGTGTGTGGGTAGAATATATTTTCCACGGGGGTAAAATTGAAAAAAGTTGAAAAAAATTTTTTTTTGGACTTAGTCATTTTTCCGGTGTTTATCAGACTTTCAGATAGGGGAAATGTCAGTGAGCATTCCGATTTCAGTTCCAGAGCGATTCACCCAATGAGTCCTTGATATTTAGTCGTTTTCAGCCAATTTTCTGGATTTTTGAAAATTTCACTTTTTTATGAAAATATCCACTAAATGAGGGAATAATATGTGTGAGGGTACCCCAGGAGAGTTCCAAATGTGTGTGGGTAGAATATATATCCCACGGGGGTAAAATTGAAAAAAGTTGAAAAATTTTTTTGGGGGGATTTAGTCATTTTTCCTGCGTTTATCAGACTTTCAGATAGGGGAAATGTCAGTGAGCGTTCCGATTTCAGTTCCAGAGCGATTCGCCCAATGAGTCCTTGATATTTAGTCGTTTTCAGCCAATTTTCTGGATTTTTGAAAATTTCACTTTTTTGTGAAAATATCCACTAAATGAGGGAATAATATGTGTGAGGGTACCCCAGGATAGTTCTAAATGTCTGTGGGAAGAATATATATCCCACGGGGGTAAAATTGAAAAAAGTGGAAAAAAATTTTTTTTTGGACTTAGTCATTTTTCCGGCGTTTATCAGACTTTCAGATAGGCCAAATGTCAGTGAGCGTTCCAATTTCAGTTCAGAGCGATTCGCCCATGAGTCCTTGATATTTAGTCGTTTTCAGCCAATTTTCTGGATTTTTGAAAATTTCACTTTTTTGTGAAAATATCCACTAAATGAAGGAATAATATGTG
Organism: Phyllobates terribilis; assembly: GCF_046119375.1. NCBI lineage: Eukaryota > Metazoa > Chordata > Amphibia > Anura > Dendrobatidae > Phyllobates > Phyllobates terribilis. Next base: position 12,112,514 of record NW_027362775.1, on the reverse strand, counting down.
TGAGGGTACCCCAGGAGAGTTCCAAATGTGTGTGGGTAGAATATATATCCCGCGGGGGTAAAATTGAAAAAAATTTTTTTTTGGACCCAGTCATTTTTCCGGCGTTTATCAGACTTTCAGATAGGGGAAATGTCAGTGAGCGTTCCGATTTCAGTTCCAGAGCGATTTGTCCAATGAGTCCTTGTTATTTAGTTGTTTTCAGCCAATTTTCTGGATTTTTGAAAATTTCACTTTTTTGTGAAAATATCCACTAAATGAGGGAATAATATGTGTGAGGGTACCCCAGGAGAGTTCCAAATGTGTGTGGGTAGAATATATATCCCACGGGGGTAAAATTGAAAAAAGTTGAAAAAAATTTTTTTTTGGACTTAGTCATTTTTCCGGCGTTTATCAGACTTTCAGATAGGGGAAATGTCAGTGAGCATTCCGATTTCAGTTCCAGAGCGATTCGCCCAATGAGTCCTTGATATTTAGTCGTTTTCAGCCAATTTTCTGGATTTTTGAAAATTTTACTTTTTTGTGAAAATATCCACTAAATGAAGGAATAATATGTGTGAGGGTACCCCAGGAGAGTTCCAAATGTGTGTGGGAAGAATATATATCCCAGGGGGGTAAAATTGAAAAAAGTTGAAAAAAATTTATTTTTGGACTTAGTCATTTTTCCGGCGTTTATCAGACTTTCAGATAGGGGAAATGTCAGTGAGCATTCTGATTTCAGTTCCAGAGCGATTCGCCCAATGAATCCTTGATATTTAGTCGTTTTCAGCCAATTTTCTGGATTTTTGAAAATTTTACTTTTTTGTGAAAATATCAACTAAATGAAGGAATAATATGTGTGAGGGTACCCCAGGAGAGTTCCAAATGTGTGTGGGAAGAATATATTTCCCACGGGGGTAAAATTGAAAAAAGTAGAAAAAAATTTTTTTTTGGACTTAGTCATTTTTCTGGTGTTTATCACACTTTCAGATAGGTCAAATGTCACTGAGCGTTCCGATTTCAGTTCCAGAGCGATTCGCCCAATGAGTCCTTGATATTTAGTCGTTTTCAGCCAATTTTCTGGATTTTTGAAAATTTCACTTTTTTGTGAAAATATCCACTAAATGAGGGAATAATATGTGTGAGGGTACCCCAGGAGAGGTCCAAATGTGTGTGTGTAGAATATATATCCCGCGGGGGTAAAATTGAAAAAAGTTGAAAAATTTTTTGGGGGGGATTTAGTCATTTTTCCGGCGTTTATCAGACTTTCAGATAGGTCAAATGTCAGTGAGCGTTCCGATTTCAGTTCCAGAGCGATTCGCCCAATGAGTCCTTGATATTTAGTCGTTTTCAGCCAATTTTCTAGATTTTTGAAAGTTTCACTTTTTTGTGAAAACATCCACTAAATGAGGGAATAATATGTGTGAGGGTGCCCCAGGAGAGTTCCAAATGTGTGTGGGTAGAATATATTTCCCACGGGGGTAAAATTGAAAAAAGTAGAAAAAAAATTTTTTTTTGGACTTAGTCATTTTTCCGGCGTTTATCAGATTTTCAGATAGGTCAAATGTCACTGAGCGTTCCGATTTCAGTTCCAGAGCGATTCGCCCAATGAGTCCTTGATATTTAGTCGTTTTCAGCCAATTTTCTGGATTTTTGAAAATTTCACTTTTTTGTGAAAATATCCACTAAATGAGGGAATAATATGTGTGAGGGTACCCCAGAAGAGTTCCAAATGTGTGTGGGTAGAATATATATCCCACGGGGGTAAAATTGAAAAATGTTAAAAAAATTTTTTTTTTGGACTTAGTCATTTTTCCGGCGTTTATCAGACTTTCAGATAGGTCAAATGTCAGTGAGCATTCCGATTTCAGTTCCAGAGCGATTCGCCCAATGAGTCCTTGATATTTAGTCGTTTTCAGCCAATTTTCTGGATTTTTGAAAATTTCACTTTTTTGTGAAAATATCCACTAAATGAGCGAATAATATGTGTGAGGGTACCCCAGGAGAGGTCCAAATGTGTGTGTGTAGAATATATATCCCGCGGGGGTAAAATTGAAAAAAAAATTTTTTGGGACCCAGTCATTTTTCCGGCGTTTATCAGACTTTCAGATAGGGGAAATGTCAGTGAGCGTTCCGATTTCAGTTCCAGAGCGATTCGCCTAATGAGTCCTTGTTATTTAGTTGTTTTCAGCCAATTTTCTGGATTTTTGAAAATTTCACTTTTTTGTGAAAATATCCACTAAATGTGGGAATAATATGTGTGAGGGTACCCCAGGAGAGTTCCAAATGTGTGTGGGAAGAATATATATCCCACGGGGGTAAAATTGAAAAAAGTGGAAAAAAAATTTTTTTGGGACTTAGTCATTTTTCCGGCGTTTATCAGACTTTCAGATAGGGCAAATGTCAGTGAGCGTTCCAATTTCAGTTCAGAGCGATTCGCCCATGAGTCCTTGATATTTAGTCGTTTTCAGCCAATTTTCTGGATTTTTGAAAATTTCACTTTTTTGTGAAAATATCCACTAAATGAAGGAATAATCTGTGTGAGGGTACCCCAGGAGAGTTCCAAATGTGTGTGGGTAGAATATATATCCCGCGGGGGTAAAATTGAAAAAAAATTTTTTTTGGACCCAGTCATTTTTCCGGCGTTTATCAGACTTTCAGATAGGGGAAATGTCAGTGAGCGTTCCGATTTCAGCTCCAGAGCGATTTGTCCCATGAGTCCTTGTTATTTAGTTGTTTTCAGCCAATTTTCTGGATTTTTGAAAATTTCACTTTTTTGTGAAAATATCAACTAAATGAAGGAATAATATGTGTGAGGGTACCCCAGGAGAGTTCCAAATGTGTTTGGGAAGAATATATATCCCACGGGGGTAAAATTGAAAAAAGTTGAAAAAAAATTATTTTTGGACTTAGTCATTTTTCCGGCGTTTATCAGACTTTCAGATAGGGGAAATGTCAGTGAGCGTTCCGATTTCAGTTCCAGAGCGATTCGCCCAATGAGTCCTCGATATTTAGTCGTTTTCAGCCAATATTTAGGATTTTTGAAAATTTCACTTTTTTGTGAAAATATCCACTAAATGAGGGAATAATATGTGTGAGGGTACCCCAGGAGAGTTCCAAATGTGTGTGGGAAGAATATATATCCCACGGGGGTAAAATTGAAAAAAGTGGAAAAAAAAATTTTTTGGACTTAGTCATTTTTCCGGCGTTTATCAGACTTTCAGATAGGGCAAATGTCAGTGAGCGTTCCAATTTCAGTTCAGAGCGATTCGCCCATGAGTCCTTGATATTTAGTCGTTTTCAGCCAATTTTCTGGATTTTTGAAAATTTCACTTTTTTGTGAAAATATAAACTAAATGAAGGAATAATATGTGTGAGGGTACCCCAGGAGAGTTCCAAATGTGTGTGGGTAGAAAATATATCCCGCGGGGGTAAAATTGAAAAAAATTTTTTTTTGGACCCAGTCATTTTTCCGGCGTTTATCAGACTTTCAGATAGGGGAAATGTCAGTGAGCGTTCCGATTTCAGTTCCAGAGCGATTTGTCCAATGAGTCCTTGTTATTTAGCTGTTTTCAGCCAATTTTCTGGATTTTTGAAAATTTCACTTTTTTGTGAAAATATCAACTAAATGAAGGAATAATATGTGTGAGGGTACCCCAGGAGAGTTCCAAATGTGTGTGGGAAGAATATATATCCCACGGGGGTAAAATTGAAAAAAGTTTAAAAAAATTTATTTTTGGACTTAGTCATTTTTCCGGTGTTTATCAGACTTTCAGATAGGTCAAATGTCAGTGAGCATTTCAATTTCAGTTCCAGAGCGATTCGCCCAATGAGTTTTTGATATTTAGTCGTTTTCAGCCAATTTTCTGGATTTTTGAAAATTTCACTTTTTTATGAAAATATCCACTAAATGAGGGAATAATATGTGTGAGGGTACCCCAGGAGAGTTCCAAATGTGTGTGGGTAGAATATATATCCCACGGGGGTAAAATTGAATAAAATTGAAAAAAATTTTTTTTTGGACCCAGTCATTTTTCCGGCGTTTATCAGACTTTCAGATAGGGGAAATGTCAGTGAGCATTCTGATTTCAGTTCCAGAGCGATTCGCCCAATGAGTCCTTGATATTTAGTCGTTTTCAGCCAATTTTCTGGATTTTTGAAAATTTTACTTTTTTGTGAGAACATCCACTAAATGAGGGAATAATATGTGTGAGGGTGCCCCAGGAGAGTTCCAAATGTGTGTGGGTAGAATATATTTCCCACGGGGGTAAAATTGAAAAAAGTAGAAAAAATTTTTTTTTTGGACTTAGTCATTTTTCCGTCGTTTATCAGACTTTCAGATAGGTCAAATGTCAGTGAGCGTTCCGATTTCAGTTCCAGAGCGATTCGCCCAATGAGTCCTTGATATTTAGTCGTTTTCAGCCAATTTTCTGGATTTTTGAAAATTTCACTTTTTTGTGAAAATATCCACTAAATGAGGGAATAATATGTGTGAATGTACCCCAGAAGAGTTCCAAATGTGTGTGGGTAGAATATATATCCCACGGGGGTAAAATTGAAAAAAGTTGAAAAATATTTTTTTTTGGACTTAGTCATTTTTCTGGCGTTTATCAGACTTTCAGATAGGTCAAATGTCAGTGAGCGTTCCGATTTCAGTTCCAGAGCGATTCGCCCAATGAGTCCTTGATATTTAGTCGTTTTCAGCCAATTTTCTGGATTTTTGAAAATTTCACTTTTTTGTGAAAATATCCACTAAATCAGGGATTAATATGTGTGAGGGAACCCCAGGAGAGTTCCAAATGTGTGTGGGTAGAATATATATCCCACGGGGGTAAAATTGAAAAAAGTTTAAAAAACTTTTTTTTTGGACTTAGTCATTTTTCCGGCGTTTATCAGACTTTCAGATAGGGGAAATGTCAGTGAGCGTTCCGATTTCAGTTCCAGAGCGATTCTCCCAATAAGTCTTTGATATTTAGTCGTTTTCAGCCAATTTTCTGGATTATTGAAAATTTTACTTTTATGTGAAAATATCCACTAAATGAAGGAATAATATGTGTGAGGGTACCCCAGGAGAGTTCCAAATGTGTTTGGGAAGAATATATATCCCACGGGGGTAAAATTGAAAAAAGTAGAAAAAAATCTTTTTTTGGACTTAGTCATTTTTCCGTCGTTTATCAGACTTTCAGATAGGGCAAATGTCAGTGAGCGTTCCGATTTCAGTTCCAGAGCAATTCGCCCAATGAGTCCTTGATATTTAGTTGTTTTCAGCCAATTTTCTGGATTTTTGAAAATTTCACTTTTTTATGAAAATATCCACTAAATGAGGGAATAATATGTGTGAGGGTACCCCAGGAGAGTTCCAAATGTGTGTGGGTAGAATATATATCCCACAAGGGTACAATTGAAAAAAGTTGAAAAATTTTTTTGGGGGGATTTAGTCATTTTTCCTGCGTTTATCAGACTTTCAGATAGGGGAAATGTCAGTGAGCATTCCGATTTCAGTTCCAGAGCGATTCTCCCAATGAGTCTTTGATATTTAGTCGTTTTCAGCCAATTTTCTGGATTATTGAAAATTTTACTTTTATGTGAAAATATCCACTAAATGAAGGAATAATATCTGTGAGGGTACCCTAGGAGAGTTCCAAATGTGTTTGGGAAGAATATATATCCCACGGGGGTAAAATTGAAAAAAGTAGAAAAAAATCTTTTTTTGGACTTAGTCATTTTTCCGTCGTTTATCAGACTTTCAGATAGGTCAAATGTCAGTGAGCGTTCCGATTTCAGTTCCAGAGCGATTCGCCCAATGAGTCCTTGATATTTAGTCGTTTTCAGCCAATTTTCTGGATTTTTGAAAATTTCACTTTTTTGTGAAAATATCCACTAAATCAGGGATTAATATGTGTGAGGGTACCCCAGGAGAGTTCCAAATGTGTGTGGGTAGAATATATATCCCACGGGGGTAAAATTGAAAAAAGTTTAAAAAACTTTTTTTTTGGACTTAGTCATTTTTCCGGCGTTTATCAGACTTTCAGATAGGGCAAATGTCAGTGAGCGTTCCGATTTCAGTTCCAGAGCAATTCGCCCAATGAGTCCTTGATATTTAGTTGTTTTCAGCCAATTTTCTGGATTTTTGAAAATTTCACTTTTTTATGAAAATATCCACTAAATGAGGGAATAATATGTGTGAGGGTACCCCAGGAGAGTTCCAAATGTGTGTGGGTAGAATATATATCCCACAAGGGTACAATTGAAAAAAGTTGAAAAATTTTTTTGGGGGGATTTAGTCATTTTTCCTGCGTTTATCAGACTTTCAGATAGGGGAAATGTCAGTGAGCATTCCGATTTCAGTTCCAGAGCGATTCTCCCAATGAGTCTTTGATATTTAGTCGTTTTCAGCCAATTTTCTGGATTATTGAAAATTTTACTTTTATGTGAAAATATCCACTAAATGAAGGAATAATATGTGTGAGGGTACCCCAGGAGAGTTCCAAATGTGTGTGGGTAGAATATATATCCCACGGGGGTAAAATTGAAAAAAGTTGAAACAATTTTTTTTTTGGACTTAGTCATTTTTCCGGCTTTTATCAGACTTTCAGATAGGGGAAATGTCAGTGAGCGTTCCGATTTCAGTTCCAGAGCGATTCGCCCAATGAGTCCTCGATATTTAGTCGTTTTCAGCCAATATTTAGGATTTTTGAAAATTTCACTTTTTTGTGAAAATATCCACTAAATGAGGGAATAATATGTGTGAGGGTACCCCAGGAGAGTTCCAAATGTGTGTGGGAAGAATATATATCCCACGGGGGTAAAATTGAAAAAAGTGGAAAAAAAAATTTTTTGGACTTAGTCATTTTTCCGGCGTTTATCAGACTTTCAGATAGGGCAAATGTCAGTGAGCGTTCCAATTTCAGTTCAGAGCGATTCGCCCATGAGTCCTTGATATTTAGTCGTTTTCAGCCAATTTTCTGGATTTTTGAAAATTTCACTTTTTTGTGAAAATATAAACTAAATGAAGGAATAATATGTGTGAGGGTACCCCAGGAGAGTTCCAAATGTGTGTGGGTAGAAAATATATCCCGCGGGGGTAAAATTGAAAAAAATTTTTTTTTGGACCCAGTCATTTTTCCGGCGTTTATCAGACTTTCAGATAGGGGAAATGTCAGTGAGCGTTCCGATTTCAGTTCCAGAGCGATTTGTCCAATGAGTCCTTGTTATTTAGCTGTTTTCAGCCAATTTTCTGGATTTTTGAAAATTTCACTTTTTTGTGAAAATATCAACTAAATGAAGGAATAATATGTGTGAGGGTACCCCAGGAGAGTTCCAAATGTGTGTGGGAAGAATATATATCCCACGGGGGTAAAATTGAAAAAAGTTTAAAAAAATTTATTTTTGGACTTAGTCATTTTTCCGGTGTTTATCAGACTTTCAGATAGGTCAAATGTCAGTGAGCATTTCAATTTCAGTTCCAGAGCGATTCGCCCAATGAGTTTTTGATATTTAGTCGTTTTCAGCCAATTTTCTGGATTTTTGAAAATTTCACTTTTTTATGAAAATATCCACTAAATGAGGGAATAATATGTGTGAGGGTACCCCAGGAGAGTTCCAAATGTGTGTGGGTAGAATATATATCCCACAAGGGTACAATTGAAAAAAGTTGAAAAATTTTTTTGGGGGGATTTAGTCATTTTTCCTGCGTTTATCAGACTTTCAGATAGGGGAAATGTCAGTGAGCATTCCGATTTCAGTTCCAGAGCGATTCGCCCAATGAGTCCTTGATATTTAGTCGTTTTCAGCCAATTTTCTGGATTTTTGAAAATTTGACTTTTTTGTGAAAATATCCACTAAATGAGGGAATAATATGTGTGAGGGTACCCCAGGAGAGTTCTAAATGTCTGTGGGAAGAATATATATCCCACGGGGGTAAAATTGAAAAAAGTGGAAAAAAAATTTTTTTTGGACTTAGTCGTTTTTCCGGCGTTTATCAGACTTTCAGATAGGTCAAATGTCAGTGAGCATTCCAATTTCAGTTCCAGAGCGATTCGCCCAATGAGTTTTTGATATTTAGTCGTTTTCAGCCAATTTTCTGGATTTTTGAAAATTTCACTTTTTTGTGAAAATATCCACTAAATGAGGGAATAATATGTGTGAGGGTACCCCAGGAGAGTTCCAAATGTGTGTGGGTAGAATATATATCCCACGGGGGTAAAATTGAATAAAATTGAAAAAAATTTTTTTTTGGACCCAGTCATTTTTCCGGCGTTTATCAGACTTTCAGATAGGGGAAATGTCAGTGAGCATTCTGATTTCAGTTCCAGAGCGATTCGCCCAATGAGTCCTTGATATTTAGTCGTTTTCAGCCAATTTTCTGGATTTTTGAAAATTTTACTTTTTTGTGAAAATATCAACTAAATGAAGGAATAATATGTGTGAGGGTACCCCAGGAGAGTTCCAAATGTGTGTGGGAAGAATATATATCCCACGGGGGTAAAATTGAAAAAAGTTGAAAAAATTATTTTTTTGGACTTAGTCATTTTTCCGCCGTTTATCAGACTTTCAGATAGGGGAAATGTCAGTGAGCATTCCGATTTCAGTTCCAGAGCGATTCGCCCAATGAGTCCTTGATATTTAGTCGTTTTCAGCCAATTTTCTAGATTTTTGAAAATTTCACTTTTTTGTGAGAACATCCACTAAATGAGGGAATAATATGTGTGAGGGTGCCCCAGGAGAGTTCCAAATGTGTGTGGGTAGAATATATTTCCCACGGGGGTAAAATTGAAAAAAGTAGAAAAAATTTTTTTTTTGGACTTAGTCATTTTTCCGTCGTTTATCAGACTTTCAGATAGGTCAAATGTCAGTGAGCGTTCCGATTTCAGTTCCAGAGCGATTCGCCCAATGAGTCCTTGATATTTAGTCGTTTTCAGCCAATTTTCTGGATTTTTGAAAATTTCACTTTTTTGTGAAAATATCCACTAAATGAGGGAATAATATGTGTGAATGTACCCCAGAAGAGTTCCAAATGTGTGTGGGTAGAATATATATCCCACGGGGGTAAAATTGAAAAAAGTTGAAAAATATTTTTTTTTGGACTTAGTCATTTTTCTGGCGTTTATCAGACTTTCAGATAGGTCAAATGTCAGTGAGCGTTCCGATTTCAGTTCCAGAGCGATTCGCCCAATGAGTCCTTGATATTTAGTCGTTTTCAGCCAATTTTCTGGATTTTTGAAAATTTCACTTTTTTGTGAAAATATCCACTAAATCAGGGATTAATATGTGTGAGGGAACCCCAGGAGAGTTCCAAATGTGTGTGGGTAGAATATATATCCCACGGGGGTAAAATTGAAAAAAGTTTAAAAAACTTTTTTTTTGGACTTAGTCATTTTTCCGGCGTTTATCAGACTTTCAGATAGGGGAAATGTCAGTGAGCGTTCCGATTTCAGTTCCAGAGCGATTCTCCCAATAAGTCTTTGATATTTAGTCGTTTTCAGCCAATTTTCTGGATTATTGAAAATTTTACTTTTATGTGAAAATATCCACTAAATGAAGGAATAATATGTGTGAGGGTACCCCAGGAGAGTTCCAAATGTGTTTGGGAAGAATATATATCCCACGGGGGTAAAATTGAAAAAAGTAGAAAAAAATCTTTTTTTGGACTTAGTCATTTTTCCGTCGTTTATCAGACTTTCAGATAGGGCAAATGTCAGTGAGCGTTCCGATTTCAGTTCCAGAGCAATTCGCCCAATGAGTCCTTGATATTTAGTTGTTTTCAGCCAATTTTCTGGATTTTTGAAAATTTCACTTTTTTATGAAAATATCCACTAAATGAGGGAATAATATGTGTGAGGGTACCCCAGGAGAGTTCCAAATGTGTGTGGGTAGAATATATATCCCACAAGGGTACAATTGAAAAAAGTTGAAAAATTTTTTTGGGGGGATTTAGTCATTTTTCCTGCGTTTATCAGACTTTCAGATAGGGGAAATGTCAGTGAGCATTCCGATTTCAGTTCCAGAGCGATTCTCCCAATGAGTCTTTGATATTTAGTCGTTTTCAGCCAATTTTCTGGATTATTGAAAATTTTACTTTTATGTGAAAATATCCACTAAATGAAGGAATAATATCTGTGAGGGTACCCTAGGAGAGTTCCAAATGTGTTTGGGAAGAATATATATCCCACGGGGGTAAAATTGAAAAAAGTAGAAAAAAATCTTTTTTTGGACTTAGTCATTTTTCCGTCGTTTATCAGACTTTCAGATAGGTCAAATGTCAGTGAGCGTTCCGATTTCAGTTCCAGAGCGATTCGCCCAATGAGTCCTTGATATTTAGTCGTTTTCAGCCAATTTTCTGGATTTTTGAAAATTTCACTTTTTTGTGAAAATATCCACTAAATCAGGGATTAATATGTGTGAGGGTACCCCAGGAGAGTTCCAAATGTGTGTGGGTAGAATATATATCCCACGGGGGTAAAATTGAAAAAAGTTTAAAAAACTTTTTTTTTGGACTTAGTCATTTTTCCGGCGTTTATCAGACTTTCAGATAGGGCAAATGTCAGTGAGCGTTCCGATTTCAGTTCCAGAGCAATTCGCCCAATGAGTCCTTGATATTTAGTTGTTTTCAGCCAATTTTCTGGATTTTTGAAAATTTCACTTTTTTATGAAAATATCCACTAAATGAGGGAATAATATGTGTGAGGGTACCCCAGGAGAGTTCCAAATGTGTGTGGGTAGAATATATATCCCACAAGGGTACAATTGAAAAAAGTTGAAAAATTTTTTTGGGGGGATTTAGTCATTTTTCCTGCGTTTATCAGACTTTCAGATAGGGGAAATGTCAGTGAGCATTCCGATTTCAGTTCCAGAGCGATTCTCCCAATGAGTCTTTGATATTTAGTCGTTTTCAGCCAATTTTCTGGATTATTGAAAATTTTACTTTTATGTGAAAATATCCACTAAATGAAGGAATAATATGTGTGAGGGTACCCCAGGAGAGTTCCAAATGTGTGTGGGTAGAATATATATCCCACGGGGGTAAAATTGAAAAAAGTTGAAACAATTTTTTTTTTGGACTTAGTCATTTTTCCGGCTTTTATCAGACTTTCAGATAGGGGAAATGTCAGTGAGCGTTCCGATTTCAGTTCCAGAGCGATTCGCCCAATGAGTCCTTGATATTTAGTAGTTTTCAGCCAATTTTCTAGATTTTTGAAAATGTCACTTTTTTGTGAAAACATCCACTAAATGAGGGAATAATATGTGTGAGGGTGCCCCAGGAGAGTTCCAAATGTGAGTGGGTAGAATATATTTCCCACGGGGGTAAAATTGAAAAAAGTAGAAAAAAATATTTTTTTGGACTTAGTCATTTTTCCGGCGTTTATCAGACTTTCAAATAGGTCAAATGTCAGTGAGCGTTCCGATTTCAGTTCCAGAGCGATTCGCCCGATGAGTCCTTGATATTTAGTCGTTTTCAGCCAATTTTCTGGATTTTTGAAAATTTCACTTTTTTGTGAAAATATCCACTAAATGAGGGAATAATATGTGTGAGGGTACCCCAGGAGAGTTCCAAATGTGTGTGGGTAGAATATATATCCCGCGGGGGTAAAATTTAAAAAAAAATTTTTCTGGACCCAGTCATTTTTCCGGCGTTTATCAGACTTTCAGATAGGGGAAATGTCAGTGAGCATTCTGATTTCAGTTCCAGAGCGATTCGCCCAATGAGTCCTTGATATTTAGTCGTTTTCAGCCAATTTTCTGGATTTTTGAAAATTTTACTTTTTTGTGAAAATATCAACTAAATGAAGGAATAATATGTGTGAGGGTACCCCAGGAGAGTTCCAAATGTGTGTGGGAAGAATATATATCCCACGGGGGTAAAATTGAAAAAAGTTGAAAAAATTATTTTTTTGGACTTAGTCATTTTTCCGCCGTTTATCAGACTTTCAGATAGGGGAAATGTCAGTGAGCATTCCGATTTCAGTTCCAGAGCGATTCGCCCAATGAGTCCTTGATATTTAGTCGTTTTCAGCCAATTTTCTAGATTTTTGAAAATTTCACTTTTTTGTGAGAACATCCACTAAATGAGGGAATAATATGTGTGAGGGTGCCCCAGGAGAGTTCCAAATGTGTGTGGGTAGAATATATTTCCCACGGGGGTAAAATTGAAAAAAGGAGAAAAAATTTTTTTTTTGGACTTAGTCATTTTTCCGGCGTTTATCAGACTTTCAGATAGGTCAAATGTCAGTGAGCGTTCCGATTTCAGTTCCAGAGCGATTCGCCCAATGAGTCCTTGATATTTAGTCGTTTTCAGCCAATTTTCTGGATTTTTGAAAATTTCACTTTTTTGTGAAAATATCCACTAAATGAGGGAATAATATGTGTGAATGTACCCCAGAAGAGTTCCAAATGTGTGTGGGTAGAATATATATCCCACGGGGGTAAAATTGAAAAAAGTTGAAAAATATTTTTTTTTGGACTTAGTCATTTTTCTGGCGTTTATCAGACTTTCAGATAGGTCAAATGTCAGTGAGCGTTCCGATTTCAGTTCCAGAGCGATTCGCCCAATGAGTCCTTGATATTTAGTCGTTTTCAGCCAATTTTCTGGATTTTTGAAAATTTCACTTTTTTGTGAAAATATCCACTAAATCAGGGATTAATATGTGTGAGGGTACCCCAGGAGAGTTCCAAATGTGTGTGGGTAGAATATATATCCCACGGGGGTAAAATTGAAAAAAGTTTAAAAAACTTTTTTTTTGGACTTAGTCATTTTTCCGGCGTTTATCAGACTTTCAGATAGGGGAAATGTCAGTGAGCGTTCCGATTTCAGTTCCAGAGCGATTCTCCCAATAAGTCTTTGATATTTAGTCGTTTTCAGCCAATTTTCTGGATTATTGAAAATTTTACTTTTATGTGAAAATATCCACTAAATGAAGGAATAATATGTGTGAGGGTACCCCAGGAGAGTTCCAAATGTGTTTGGGAAGAATATATATCCCACGGGGGTAAAATTGAAAAAAGTAGAAAAAAATCTTTTTTTGGACTTAGTCATTTTTCCGTCGTTTATCAGACTTTCAGATAGGGCAAATGTCAGTGAGCGTTCCGATTTCAGTTCCAGAGCAATTCGCCCAATGAGTCCTTGATATTTAGTTGTTTTCAGCCAATTTTCTGGATTTTTGAAAATTTCACTTTTTTATGAAAATATCCACTAAATGAGGGAATAATATGTGTGAGGGTACCCCAGGAGAGTTCCAAATGTGTGTGGGTAGAATATATATCCCACAAGGGTACAATTGAAAAAAGTTGAAAAATTTTTTTGGGGGGATTTAGTCATTTTTCCTGCGTTTATCAGACTTTCAGATAGGGGAAATGTCAGTGAGCATTCCGATTTCAGTTCCAGAGCGATTCTCCCAATGAGTCTTTGATATTTAGTCGTTTTCAGCCAATTTTCTGGATTATTGAAAATTTTACTTTTATGTGAAAATATCCACTAAATGAAGGAATAATATGTGTGAGGGTACCCCAGGAGAGTTCCAAATGTGTTTGGGAAGAATATATATCCCACGGGGGTAAAATTGAAAAAAGTAGAAAAAAATCTTTTTTTGGACTTAGTCATTTTTCCGTCGTTTATCAGACTTTCAGATAGGGCAAATGTCAGTGAGCGTTCCGATTTCAGTTCCAGAGCAATTCGCCCAATGAGTCCTTGATATTTAGTTGTTTTCAGCCAATTTTCTGGATTTTTGAAAATTTCACTTTTTTATGAAAATATCCACTAAATGAGGGAATAATATGTGTGAGGGTACCCCAGAAGAGTTCCAAATGTGTGTGGGTAGAATATATATCCCACGGGGGTAAAATTGAAAAAAGTTGAAACAATTTTTTTTTTGGACTTAGTCATTTTTCCGGCTTTTATCAGACTTTCAGATAGGGGAAATGTCAGTGAGCGTTCCGATTTCAGTTCCAGAGCGATTCGCCCAATGAGTCCTTGATATTTAGTCGTTTTCAGCCAATTTTCTAGATTTTTGAAAATGTCACTTTTTTGTGAAAACATCCACTAAATGAGGGAATAATATGTGTGAGGGTGCCCCAGGAGAGTTCCAAATGTGAGTGGGTAGAATATATTTCCCACGGGGGTAAAATTGAAAAAAGTAGAAAAAAATATTTTTTTGGACTTAGTCATTTTTCCGGCGTTTATCAGACTTTCAAATAGGTCAAATGTCAGTGAGCGTTCCGATTTCAGTTCCAGAGCGATTCGCCCGATGAGTCCTTGATATTTAGTCGTTTTCAGCCAATTTTCTGGATTTTTGAAAATTTCACTTTTTTGTGAAAATATCCACTAAATGAGGGAATAATATGTGTGAGGGTACCCCAGGAGAGTTCCAAATGTGTGTGGGTAGAATATATATCCCGCGGGGGTAAAATTTAAAAAAAAAATTTTCTGGACCCAGTCATTTTTCCGGCGTTTATCAGACTTTCAGATAGGGGAAATGTCAGTGAGCATTCTGATTTCAGTTCCAGAGCGATTCGCCCAATGAGTCCTTGATATTTAGTCGTTTTCAGCCAATTTTCTGGATTTTTGAAAATTTTACTTTTTTGTGAAAATATCAACTAAATGAAGGAATAATATGTGTGAGGGTACCCCAGGAGAGTTCCAAATGTGTGTGGGAAGAATATATATCCCACGGGGGTAAAATTGAAAAAAGTTGAAAAAATTATTTTTTTGGACTTAGTCATTTTTCCGCCGTTTATCAGACTTTCAGATAGGGGAAATGTCAGTGAGCATTCCGATTTCAGTTCCAGAGCGATTCGCCCAATGAGTCCTTGATATTTAGTCGTTTTCAGCCAATTTTCTAGATTTTTGAAAATTTCACTTTTTTGTGAGAACATCCACTAAATGAGGGAATAATATGTGTGAGGGTGCCCCAGGAGAGTTCCAAATGTGTGTGGGTAGAATATATTTCCCACGGGGGTAAAATTGAAAAAAGGAGAAAAAATTTTTTTTTTGGACTTAGTCATTTTTCCGGCGTTTATCAGACTTTCAGATAGGTCAAATGTCAGTGAGCGTTCCGATTTCAGTTCCAGAGCGATTCGCCCAATGAGTCCTTGATATTTAGTCGTTTTCAGCCAATTTTCTGGATTTTTGAAAATTTCACTTTTTTGTGAAAATATCCACTAAATGAGGGAATAATATGTGTGAATGTACCCCAGAAGAGTTCCAAATGTGTGTGTGTAGAATATATATCCCGCGGGGGTAAAATTGAAAAAAGTAGAAAAATTTTTTGGGGGGGATTTTGTCATTTTTCCGGCGTTTATCAGTCTTTCAGATAGGGGAAATGTCAGTGAGTGTTCCGATTTCAGTTCCAGAGCGATTCGCCCAATGAGTCCTTGATATTTAGTCGTTTTCAGCCAATTTTCTGGATTTTTTAAAATTTCACTTTTTTGTGAAAATATCCACTAAATGAGGGAATAATATGTGTGAGGGTACCCCAGAAGAGTTCCAAATGTGTGTGGGTAGAATATATATTCCACGGGGGTAAAATTGAAAAAAGTTAAAAAAAATTTTTTTTTGGACTTAGTCATTTTTCCGGCGTTTATCAGACTTTCAGATAGGTCAAATGTCAGTGAGCATTCCGATTTCAGTTCCAGAGCGATTCGCCCAATGAGTCCTTGATATTTAGTCGTTTTCAGCCAATTTTCTGGATTTTTGAAAATTTCACTTTTTTGTGAAAATATCCACTAAATGAAGGAATAATATGTGTGAGGGTACCCCAGGAGAGTTCCAAATGTGTGTGGGTAGAATATATATCCCGCGGGGGTAAAATTGAAAAAAAATTTTTTTTGGACCCAGTCATTTTTCCGGCGTTTATCAGACTTTCAGATAGGGGAAACGTCAGTGAGCGTTCCGATTTCAGTTCCAGAGCGATTTGTCCAATGAGTCCTTGTTATTTAGTTGTTTTCAGCCAATTTTCTGGATTTTTGAAAATTTCACTTTTTTGTGAAAATATCAACTAAATGAAGGAATAATATGTGTGAGGGTACCCCAGGAGAGTTCCAAATGTGTGTGGGAAGAATATATATCCCACGGGGGTAAAATTGAAAAAAGTTGAAAAAAAATTATTTTTGGACTTAGTCATTTTTCCGGCGTTTATCAGACTTTCAGATAGGGGAAATGTAAGTGAGCGTTCCGATTTCAGTTCCAGAGCGATTCGCCCAATGAGTCCTCGATATTTAGTCGTTTTCAGCCAATTTTCTGGATTTTTGAAAATTTCACTTTTTTGTGAAAATATCCACTAAATGAAGGAATAATATGTGTGAGGGTACCCCAGGAGAGTTCCAAATGTGTGTGGGTAGAATATATATCCCGCGGGGGTAAATTTGAAAAAAATTTTTTTTTGGACCCAGTCATTTTTCCGGCATTTATCAGACTTTCAGATAGGGGAAATGTCAGTGAGCGTTCCGATTTCAGTTCCAGAGCGATTTGTCCAATGAGTCCTTGTTATTTAGTCGTTTTCAGCCAATTTTCTGGATTTTTGAAAATTTCACTTTTTTGTGAAAATATCCACTAAATGAGGGAATAATATGTGTGAGGGTACCCCAGAAGAGTTTCAAATGTGTGTGGGTAGAATATATATCCCACGGGGGTAAAATTGAAAAAAGTTGAAAAATATTTTTTTTTGGACTTAGTCATTTTTCCGGCGTTTATCAGACTTTCAGAGAGGGGAAATGTCAGTGAGCGTTCCGATTTCAGTTCCAGAGCGATTCGCCCAATGAGTCCTCGATATTTAGTCGTTTTCAGCCAATATTTTGGATTTTTGAAAATTTCACTTTTTTGTGAAAATATCCACTGAATAAGGGAATAATATGTGTTAGGGTACCCCAGGAGAGTTCCCAATGTGTGTGGGAAGAATATATATCTCACAGGGGTAAAATTGAAAAAAGTTTAAAAAAATTTTGTTTTGGACTTAGTCATTTTTCCGGCGTTTATCAGACTTTCAGATAGGGGAAATGTCAGTGAGCGTTCCGATTTCAGTTCCAGAGCGATTCACCCAATGAGTCCTTGATATTTAGTCGTTTTCAGCCAATTTTCTGGATTTTTGAAAATTTCACTTTTTTGTGAAAATATCCACTAAATTAGGGAATAATACGAGTGAGGGTACCCCAGGAGAGTTCCAAATGTGTGTGGGTAGAATATATATCCCGCGGGGGTAAAATTGAAAAAAAATTTTTTTTGGAGTTAATCATTTTTCTGGCGTTTATCAGACTTTCAGATAGGGGAAATGTCAGTGAGCATTCCGATTTCAGTTCCAGAGCGATTCGCCCAATGAGTCCTTGATATTTAGTCGTTTTCAGCCAATTTTCTGGATTTTTGAAAATTTCACTTTTTTGTGAAAATATCCTCTAAATGAGGGAATAATATGTGTGAGGGTACCCCAGGAGAGTTCCAAATGTGTGTGGGAAGAATATATATCCCACGGGGGTAAAATTGAAAAAAGTGTAAAAAAATTTTTTTTTGGACTTAGTCTTTTTTCCGGCGTTTATCAGACTTTCAGATAGGGCAAATGTCAGTGAGCGTTCCAATTTCAGTTCCAGAGCGATTCGCCCAATGAGTCTTTGATATTTAGTCTTTTTCAGCCAATTTTCTGGATTTTTGAAAATTTCACTTTTTTGTGAAAATATCCACTAAATGAGGGAATAATATGTGTGAGGGTACCCCAGGAGAGTTCCAAATGTGTGTGGGTAGAATATATATCCCATGGGGGTAAAATTGAAAAAAGTGTAAAAATACTGTTTTTGTGGACTTAGTCATTTTTCCGGCGTTTTTCAGACTTTCAGATAGGGCAAATGTCAGTGAGCGTTCCGATTTCAGTTCCAGAGCAATTCGCCCAATGAGTCCTTGATATTTAGTCGTTTTCAGCCAATTTTCTGGATTTTTGAAAATTTCACTTTTTTGTGAAAATATCCACTAAATGAGGGAATAATATGTGTGAGGGTACCCCAGGAGAGTTCCAAATGTGTGTGGGTAGAATATATATCCCATGGGGGTAAAATTGAAAAAAGTGTAAAAATACTGTTTTTGTGGACTTAGTCATTTTTCCGGCGTTTTTCAGACTTTCAGATAGGGCAAATGTCAGTGAGCGTTCCGATTTCAGTTCCAGAGCAATTCGCCCAATGAGTCCTTGATATTTAGTCGTTTTCAGCCAATTTTCTGGATTTTTGAAAATTTCACTTTTTTGTGAAAATATCCACTAAATGAGGGAATAATATGTGTGAGGGTACCCCAGAAGAGTTCCAAATGTGTGTGGGTAGAATATATATCCCACGGGGGTAAAATTGAAAAAAGTTGAAACAATTTTTTTTTTGGACTTAGTCATTTTTCCGGCTTTTATCAGACTTTCAGATAGGGGAAATGTCAGTGAGCGTTCCGATTTCAGTTCCAGAGCGATTCGCCCAATGAGTCCTCGATATTTAGTCGTTTTCAGCCAATATTTTGGATTTTTGAAAATTTCACTTTTTTGTGAAAATATCCTATAAATGAGGGAATAATATGTGTGCGGGTACCCCAGGAAATTTCCAAATGTGCGTGGGAAGAATATATATCCCACGGACGGGGGTAAAATTGAAATAAATTGAAAACATTTTTTTTGTGGATTTAGTCATTTTTCCGGCGGTTATCAGACTTTCAGATAGGGGAAATGTCAGTGAGCGTTCCGATTTCAGTTCCAGAGCGATTCGCCCAATGAGTCCTCGATATTTAGTCGTTTTCAGCCAATATTTTGGATTTTTGAAAATTTCACTTTTTTGTGAAAATATCCACTAAATGAGGGAATAATATGTGTGAGGGTACCCCAGGAGAGTTCCAAATGTGTGTGGGAAGAATATATATCCCACGGGGTAAAATTGAAAAAATTGTAAAAAAAATTTTTTTTTGGACTTAGTCATTTTTCCGGCGTTTATCAGACTTTCAGATAGGGGAAATGTCAGTGAGCGTTCCGATTTCAGTTCCAGAGTGATTCGCCCAATGAGTCCTTGATGTTTAGTCGTTTCCAGCCAATTTTCTGGATTTTTGAAAATTTCACTTTTTTGTGAAAATATCCACTAAATGAGGGAATAATATGTGTGAGGGTACCCCAGGAGAGTTCCAAATGTGTGTGGGTAGAATATATATCCCACGGGGGTAAAATTGAAAAAAGTAGAAAAAAATCTTTTTTTGGACTTAGTCATTTTTCCGGCGTTTATCAGAATTTCAGAAAGGGCAAATGTCAATGAGCGTTCCCATTTCAGTTCCAGAGCGATTCGCCCAATGAGTCCTTGATATTTAGTCGTTTTCAGCCAATCTTCTGGATTTTTGAAAATTTCACTTTTTTGTGAAAATATTCACTAAATGAGGGAATAATATGTGTGAGGGTACCCCAGGAGAGTTCCAAATGTGTGTGGGAAGAATATATATCCCATGGGGGTAAAATTGAAAAAAGTGTAAAAAAAATTTTTTTTGGACTTAGTCATTTTCCGGTGTTTATCAGACTTTCACATAGGGGAAATGTCAGTGAGCGTTCTGATTTCAGCTCCAGAGTGATTTGCCCAATGAGTGCTTGTTATTGAGTTGTTTTCAGCCAATGTTCTGGATTTTTGAAAATTTCACTTTTTTGTGAAAATATCCACTAAATGAGGGAATAATATGTGTGAGGGTACCCCAGGAGAGTTCCAAATGTGTGTGGGAAGAATATATATCCCACGGGGGTAAAATTGAAAGAAGTTGAAAAAAAATTTTTTTTGGACTTAGTCATTTTTCCGGCGTTTATCAGACTTTCAGATAGGGGAAATGTCATTGAGCGTTCCCATTTCAGTTCCAGAGCGATTCGCCCAATGAGTCCTCGATATTTAGTCGTTTTCAGCCAATATTTTGGATTTTTGAAAATTTCACTTTTTTGTGAAAATATCCACTAAATGAGGGAATAATATGTGTGAGGGTACCCCAGGAGAGTTCCAAATGTGTGTGGGAGGAATATATATCCCACGGGGGTAAAATTGAAAAAAGTTGAAAAAACTTTTTTTTGGACTTAGTCATTTTTCTGGCGTTTATCAGATTTTAAGATAGGGGAAATGTCAGTGAGCGTTCCCTTTTCAGTTCCAGAGCGAAACGCCCAATGAGTCTTTGATATTTAGTCTTTTTCAGCCAATTTTCTGGATTTTTGAAAATTTCACTTTTTTGTGAAAATATCCACTAAAAGAGGGAATAATATGTGTGAGGGTACCCCAGGAGAGTTCCAAATCTGTGTTGGTAAAATATATATCCCACGGGGGTAAAATTGAAAAAAGTTGAAAAAACTTTTTTTTGGACTTAGTAATTTTTCTGTCGTTTATCAGACTTTAAGAGAGGGGAAATGTCAATGAGCGTTCCGATTTCAGTTCCAGAGCGATTCGCCCAATGGGTCCTCGATATTTAGTCGTTTTCAGCCAATATTTTGGATTTTTGAAAATTTCACTTTTTTGTGAAAATATCCTATAAATGAGGGAATAATATGTGTGCGGGTACCCCAGGAGATTTCCAAATGTGCGTGGGAAGAATATATATCCCACGGGCGGGGGTAAAATTGAAATAAATTGAAAACATTTTTTTTGGGGATTTAGTCATTTTTCCGGCGGTTATCAGACTTTCAGATAGGGGAAATGTCAGTGAGCGTTCTGATTTCAGTTCCAGAGCGATTCGCCCAATGAGTCCTCGATATTTAGTCGTTTTCAGCCAATATTTTGGATTTTTGAAAATTTCACTTTTTTGTGAAAATATCCACTAAATGAGGGAATAATATGTGTGAGGGTACCCCAGGAGAGTTCCAAATGTGTGTGGGTAGATTATATATCCCGCGGGGGTAAAATTGAAAAAAGTTGAAAAAAAATTTTTTTTGGACTTAGTCATTTTTCCGGCGTTTATCAGACTTTCAGATAGGGGAAATGTCAGTGAGCGTTCCGATTTCAGTTGCAGAGTGATTCGCCCAATGAGTCCTTGTTATTTAGTTGTTTTCAGCCAATTTTCTGGATTTTTGAAAATTTCACATTTTTGTGAAAATATCCTATAAATGAGGGAATAATATGTGTGCGGGTACATCAGGAGATTTCCAAATGTGCGTGGGAAGAATATATATCCCACGGGGGTAAAATTGAAATAAATTGAAAAATTTTTTTTTTGGGATTTAGTCATTTTTCCAGCGTTTATCAGACTTTCAGATAGGGGAAATGTCAGTGAGCGTTACGATTTCAGTTCCAGAGCGATTCGCCCAATGAGTCCTCGATATTTAGTCGTTTTCAGCCAATATTTTGGATTTTTGAAAAATTCACTTTTTTGTGAAAATATCCACTAAATGAGGGAATAATATGTGTGAGGGTACCCCAGGAGAGTTCCAAATGTGTGTGGGAAGAATATATATCCCACGGGGGTAAAATTGAAAAAACTTGAAAACATTTTTTTTTTGGACTTAGTCATTTTTCCGGCGTTTATCAGAATTTCAGAAAGGGCAAATGTCAATGAGCGTTCCCATTTCAGTTCCAGAGCGATTCGCCCAATGAGTCCTTGATATTTAGTCGCTTTCAGCCAATTTTCTGGATTTTTGAAAATTTTACTTTTTTGTGAAAATATTCATTAAATGAGGGAATAATATGTGTGAGGGTACCCCAGGAGAGTTCCAAATGTGTGTGGGTAGAATATATTTCCCACGGGGGTAAAATTGAAAAAAGTTGAAAAAAAATTTTTTTTGGACTTAGTCATTTTCCGGCGTTTATCAGACTTTCACATAGGGGAAATGTCAGTGAGCGTTCTGATTTCAGCTCCAGAGTGATTCGCCCAATGAGTGCTTGTTATTGAGTTGTTTTCAGCCAATGTTCTGGATTTTTGAAAATTTCACTTTTTTGTGAAAATGTCCACTAAATGAGGGAATAATATGTGTGAGGGTACCCCAGGAGAGTTCCAAATGTGTGTGGGAAGAATATATATCCCACGGGGGTAAAATTGAAAGAAGTTGAAAAAAAATTTTTTTTGGACTTAGTCATTTTTCCGGCGTTTATCAGACTTTCAGATAGGGGAAATGTCAGTGAGCGTTCCCATTTCAGTTCCAGAGCGATTCGCCCAATGAGTCCTCGATATTTAGTCGTTTTCAGCCAATATTTTGGATTTTTGAAAATTTCACTTTTTTGTGAAAATATCCACTAAATGAGGGAATAATATGTGTGAGGGTACCCCAGGATAGTTCCAAATGTGTGTGGGAGGAATATATATCCCACGGGGGTAAAATTGAAAAAAGTTGAAAAAACTTTTTTTTGGACTTAGTCATTTTTCCGGCGTTTATCAGAATTTCAGAAAGGGCAAATGTCAATGAGCGTTCCCATTTCAGTTCCAGAGCGATTCGCCCAATGAGTCCTTGATATTTAGTCGCTTTCAGCCAATTTTCTGGATTTTTGAAAATTTTACTTTTTTGTGAAAATATTCATTAAATGAGGGAATAATATGTGTGAGGGTACCCCAGGAGAGTTCCAAATGTGTGTGGGTAGAATATATTTCCCACGGGGGTAAAATTGAAAAAAGTTGAAAAAAAATTTTTTTTGGACTTAGTCATTTTCCGGCGTTTATCAGACTTTCACATAGGGGAAATGTCAGTGAGCGTTCTGATTTCAGCTCCAGAGTGATTCGCCCAATGAGTGCTTGTTATTGAGTTGTTTTCAGCCAATGTTCTGGATTTTTGAAAATTTCACTTTTTTGTGAAAATGTCCACTAAATGAGGGAATAATATGTGTGAGGGTACCCCAGGAGAGTTCCAAATGTGTGTGGGAAGAATATATATCCCACGGGGGTAAAATTGAAAGAAGTTGAAAAAAAATTTTTTTTGGACTTAGTCATTTTTCCGGCGTTTATCAGACTTTCAGATAGGGGAAATGTCAGTGAGCGTTCCCATTTCAGTTCCAGAGCGATTCGCCCAATGAGTCCTCGATATTTAGTCGTTTTCAGCCAATATTTTGGATTTTTGAAAATTTCACTTTTTTGTGAAAATATCCACTAAATGAGGGAATAATATGTGTGAGGGTACCCCAGGATAGTTCCAAATGTGTGTGGGAGGAATATATATCCCACGGGGGTAAAATTGAAAAAAGTTGAAAAAACTTTTTTTTGGACTTAGTCATTTTTCTGGCGTTTATCAGATTTTAAGATAGGGGAAATGTCAGTGAGCGTTCCCATTTCAGTTCCAGAGTGATACGCCCAATGAGTCTTTGATATTTAGTCTTTTTCAGCCAATTTTCTGGATTTTTGAAAATTTCACTTTTTTGTGAAAATATCCACTAAATGAGGGAATAATATGTGTGAGGGTACCCCAGGAGAGTTCCAAATCTGTGTGGGTAAAATATATATCCCACGGGGGTAAAATTGAAAAAGTTGAAAAAACTTTTTTTTGGACTTAGTCATTTTTCTGGCGTTTATCAGACTTTAAGAGAGGGGAAATGTCAATGAGCGTTCCGATTTCAGTTCCAGAGCGATTCGCCCAATGAGTCCTCGATATTTAGTCGTTTTCAGCCAATATTTTGGATTTTTGAAAATTTCACTTTTTTGTGAAAATATCCTATAAATGAGGGAATAATATGTGTGCGGGTACCCCAGGAGATTTCCAAATGTGCGTGGGAAGAATATATATCCCACGGACGGGGGTAAAATTGAAATAAATTGAAAACATTTTTTGGGGGGATTTAGTCATTTTTCCGGCGGTTATCAGACTTTCAGATAGGGGAAATGTCAGTGAGCGTTCTGATTTCAGTTCCAGAGCGATTCGACCAATGAGTCCTCGATATTTAGTCATTTTCAGCCAATATTTTGGATTTTTGAAAATTTCACTTTTTTGTGAAAATATCCACTAAATGAGGGAATAATATGTGTGAGGGTACCCCAGGAGAGTTCCAAATGTGTGTGGGAAGAATATATATCCCACGGGGGTAAAATTGAAAAAAGTGTAAAAAAAATTTTTTTTTGGACTTAGTCATTTTCCGGTGTTTATCAGACTTTCACATAGGGGAAATGTCAGTGAGCGTTCTGATTTCAGCTCCAGAGTGATTCGCCCAATGAGTGCTTGTTATTGAGTTGTTTTCAGCCAATGTTCTGGATTTTTGAAAATTTCACTTTTTTGTGAAAATATCCACTAAATGAGGGAATAATATGTGTGAGGGTACCCCAGGAGAGTTCCAAATCTGTGTGGGTAAAATATATATCCCACGGGGGTAAAATTGAAAAAAGTTGAAAAAACTTTTTTTTGGACTTAGTCATTTTTCTGGCGTTTATCAGACTTTAAGAGAGGGGAAATGTCAATGAGCGTTCCGATTTCAGTTCCAGAGCGATTCGCCCAATGGGTCCTCGATATTTAGTCGTTTTCAGCCAATATTTTGGATTTTTGAAAATTTCACTTTTTTGTGAAAATATCCTATAAATGAGGGAATAATATGTGTGCGGGTACCCCAGGAGATTTCCAAATGTGCGTGGGAAGAATATACAGTCATATGAAAAAGTTTGGGCACCCCTATTAATCTTAAGCTTAATGTTTTATAAAAATTGGTGTTTTTGCAACAGCTATTTCAGTTTGATATATGTAATAACTGTTGGACACAGTAATGTTTCTGCCTTGAAATGAGGTTTATTATACGAGCAAAAAATGTGCAATCTGCATTCAAACAAAATTTGACAGGTGCATAAGTATGGGCACCCTTATCATTTTCTTGTTTTAAATACTCCTACCTACTTTTTACTGACTTACTAAAGCACTTTTTTTGGTTTTGTAACCTCATTGAGATTTGAACTTCATAGCCAGGTGTATGCAATCATGAGAAAAGCTACTTAAAGTGGCCACTTGCAAGTTGTTCTCCTGTTTGAATCTCCTCTGAAGAGTGGCATCAGGGGCTCCTCAAAACAACTGTCAAATGATCTGAAAACAAAGATTATTCAACATAGTTGTTCAGGGGAAGGATACATAAAGCTGTCTCAGAGATTTAACCTGTCAGTTTCCACTGTGAGGAACATAGTAAGGATATGGAAGAACACCGGGACAGTTCTTGTTAAGGCCAGAAGTGGCAGGCCAAGAAAAACATCAGAAAGGCAGAGAAGAAGAATGGTGAGATCAGTCAAGGACAATCCTCAGACCACCTCCAGAGAGCTGCAGCATCAACTTACTGCAGATGGTGTCACTGTGCATCGGTCAACTATACAACGCACTTTGCACAAGAAGAAGTTGTATGGGAGAGTGAAGCCGTTTCTGCAAGCACGCCACAAACCGAGTCGGCTGAGGTATGCAAAAGCACATTTGGAGAAGCCAATTTCTTATTGGAAGAAGGTCGTGTGGACTGATGAAACCAAGATTGAGTTGTTTGGTCACACAAAAAGGCGTTATGCATGGTGGCAAAAAAACACAGCATTCCAAGAAAAACACTTGCTACCCACAGTAAAATTTGGTGGAGGTTCCATCATGCTTTGGGGCTGTGTGGCCAATGCCGGCACTGGGAATCTTGTTAAAGTCGAGGGACGCATGGATTCCACTCAGTATCAGCAGATTCTTGACAACAATGTTCAAGAATCAGTGATAAAGTTGAAGTTACGCATGGGATGGATCTTTCAGCAAGACAATGATCCAAAACACCGCTCCAAATCTACTCAGGCATTCATGCAGAGGAACAATTACAATGTTCTGGAATGGCCATCCCAGTCCCCAGACCTGAATATCATTGAACATCTGTGGGATCATTTGAAGAGGGCTGTCCATGCTCGGCGACCATCAAACTTAACTGAACTGGAATTGTTTTGTAAAGAGGAATGGTCAAAAATACCTTCATCCAGGATCCAGGAACTCATTAAAAGCTACAGGAAGCGACTAGAGGCTATTATTTTTGCAAAAGGAGGATCTACTAAATATTAATGTCACTTTTCTGGTGAGGTGCCCATACTTATGCACCTGTCAAATTTTGTTTGAATGCAGATTGCACATTTTTTGTTAGCACAATAAACCTAATTTCAAGGCAGAAACATTACTGTGTCCAACAGTTATTACATATATCAAACTGAAATAGCTGTTGCAAAAACACCAATTTTTATAAAACATTAAGCTTAAGATTAATAGGGGTGCCCAAACTTTTTCATATGGCTGTATATCCCACGGGCGGGGGTAAAATTGAAATAAATTGAAAACATTTTTTTTGGGGATTTAGTCATTTTTCCGGCGGTTATCAGACTTTCAGATAGGGGAAATGTCAGTGAGCGTTCTGATTTCAGTTCCACAGCGATTCGCCCAATGAGTCCTCGATATTTAGTTGTTTTCAGCCAATATTTTGGATTTTTGAAAATTTCACTTTTTTGTGAAAATATCCACTAAATGAGGGAATAATATGTGTGAGGGTACCCCAGGAGAGTTCCAAATGTGTGTGGGTAGAATATATATCCCGCGGGGGTAAAATTGAAAAAAGTTGAAAAAAAATTTTTTTTGGACTTAGTCATTTTTCCGGCGTTTATCAGACTTTCAGATAGGGGAAATGTCAGTGAGCGTTCCGATTTCAGTTGCAGAGTGATTCGCCCAATGAGTCCTTGTTATTTAGTTGTTTTCAGCCAATTTTCTGGATTTTTGAAAATTTCACATTTTTGTGAAAATATCCTATAAATGAGGGAATAATATGTGTGCGGGTACATCAGGAGATTTCCAAATGTGCGTGGGAAGAATATATATCCCACGGGGGTAAAATTGAAATAAATTGAAAAAAATTTTTTTTGGACTTAGTCATTTTTCCGGCGTTTATCAGACTTTCAGATAGGGGAAATGTCAGTGAGCGTTCCCATTTCAGTTCCAGAGCGATTCGCCCAATGAGTCCTCGATATTTAGTCGTTTTCAGCCAATTTTCTGGATTTTTGAAAATTTCACTTTTTTGTGAAAATATCCACTAAATGAGGGAATAATATGTGTGAGGGTACCCCAGGAGAGTTCCAAATCTGTGTGGGTAAAATATATATCCCACGGGGGTAAAATTGAAAAAGTTGAAAAAACTTTTTTTTGGACTTAGTCATTTTTCTGGCGTTTATCAGACTTTAAGAGAGGGGAAATGTCAATGAGCGTTCCGATTTCAGTTCCAGAGCGATTCGCCCAATGAGTCCTCGATATTTAGTCGTTTTCAGCCAATATTTTGGATTTTTGAAAATTTCACTTTTTTGTGAAAATATCCTATAAATGAGGGAATAATATGTGTGCGGGTACCCCAGGAGATTTCCAAATGTGCGTGGGAAGAATATATATCCCACGGACGGGGGTAAAATTGAAATAAATTGAAAACATTTTTTTGGGGGATTTAGTCATTTTTCCGGCGGTTATCAGACTTTCTGATAGGGGAAATGTCAGTGAGCGTTCTGATGTCAGTTCCAGAGCGATTCGACCAATGAGTCCTCGATATTTAGTCGTTTTCAGCCAATATTTTGGATTTTTGAAAATTTCACTTTTTTGTGAAAATATCCACTAAATGAGGGAATAATATGTGTGAGGGTACCCCAGGAGAGTTCCAAATGTGTGTGGGAAGAATATATATCCCACGGGGGTAAAATTGAAAAAAGTGTAAAAAAAATGTTTTTTTGGACTTAGTCATTTTTCCGGCGTTTATCAGACTTTCAGATAGGGGAAATGTCAGTGAGCGTTCCGATTTCAGTTCCAGAGCGATTCGCCCAATGAGTCCTTGATATTTAGTTGTTTTCAGCCAATTTTCTGGATTTTTGAAAATTTCACATTTTTGTGAAAATATCCTATAAATGAGGGAATAATATGTGTGCGGGTACATCAGGAGATTTCCAAATCTGCGTGGGAAGAATATATATCCCACGGGGGTAAAATTGAAATAAATTGAAAAAATTTTTTTTTGGGATTTAGTCATTTTTCCGGCGTTTATCAGACTTTCAGATAGGGGAAATGTCAGTGAGCGTTACGATTTCAGTTCCAGAGCGATTCGCCCAATGAGTCCTCGATATTTAGTCGTTTTCAGCCAATATTTTGGATTTTTGAAAATTTCACTTTTTTGTGAAAATATCCACTAAATGAGGGAATAATATGTGTGAGGGTACCCCAGGAGAGTTCCAAATGTGTGTGGGAAGAATATATATCCCACGGGGGTAAAATTGAAAAAAGTGTAAAAAAATTTTTTTTTGGACTTAGTCATTTTTCCCGCGTTTATCAGACTTTCAGATAGGGCAAATGTCAGTGAGCGTTCCGATTTCAGTTCCAGAGCGATTCGCCCAATGAGTCCTCGATATTTAGTCGTTTTCAGCCAATATTTTGGATTTTTGAAAATTTCACTTTTTTGTGAAAATATCCACTAAATGAGGGAATAATATGTGTGAGGGTACCCCAGGAGAGTTCCAAATGTGTGTGGGAAGAATATATATCCCACGGGGGTAAAATTGAAAAAAGTGTAAAAAAAATTTTTTTTTGGACTTAGTCATTTTTCCGGCGTTTATCAGACTTTCAGATAGGGGAAATGTCAGTGAGCGTTCCGATTTCAGTTCCAGAGCGATTCGCCCAATGAGTCCTTGATATTTAGTCATTTTCAGCCAATTTTCTGGATTTTTGAAAATTTCACTTTTTTGTGAAAATATCCACTAAATGAGGGAATAATATGTGTGAGGGTACCCCAGGAGAGTTCCAAATGTGTGTGGGTAGAATATATATCCCACGGGGGTAAAATTGAAAAAACATGAAAACATTTTTTTTTTTGGACTTAGTCATTTTTAAGGCGTTTATGAGAATTTCAAAAAGGGCAAATGTCAATGAGCGTTCCCATTTCAGTTCCAGAGCGATTCGCCCAATGAGTCCTTGATATTTAGTCGTTTTCAGCCAATTTTCTGGATTTTTGAAAATTTCACTTTTTTGTGAAAATATTCACTAAATGAGGGAATAATATGTGTGAGGGTACCCCAGGAGAGTTCCAAATGTGTGTGGGTAGAATATATATCCCGCGGGGGTAAAATTGAAAAAAGTTGAAAAAAAATTTTTTTTGGACTTAGTCATTTTTCCGGCGTTTATCAGACTTTCAGATAGGGGAAATGTCAGTGAGCGTTCCGATTTCAGTTCCAGAGTCATTCGCCCAATGAGTCCTTGTTATTTAGTTGTTTTCAGCCAATTTTCTGGATTTTTGAAAATTTCACATTTTTGTGAAAATATCCTATAAATGAGGGAATAATATGTGTGCGGGTACATCAGGAGATTTCAAAATGTGCGTGGGAAGAATATATATCCCACGGGTGTAAAATTGAAATAAATAGAAAAAATTTTTTTTTGGGATTTAGTCATTTTTCCGGCGTTTATCAGACTTTCAGATAGGGGAAATGTCAGTGAGCGTTACGATTTCAGTTCCAGAGCGATTCTCCCAATGAGTCCTCGATATTTAGTCGTTTTCAGCCAATATTTTGGATTTTTGAAAATTTCACTTTTTTGTGAAAATATCCACTAAATGAGGGAATAATATGTGTGAGGGTACCCCAGGAGAGTTCCAAATGTGTGTGGGAAGAATATATATCCCATGGGGGTAAAATTGAAAAAAGTGTAAAAAAATTTTTTTTTGGACTTAGTCATTTTTCCCGCGTTTATCAGACTTTCAGATAGGGCAAATGTCAGTGAGCGTTCCGATTTCAGTTCCAGAGCGATTCGCCCAATGAGTCCTCGATATTTAGTCGTTTTCAGCCAATATTTTGGATTTTTGAAAATTTCACTTTTCTGTGAAAATATCCACTAAATGAGGGAATAATATGTGTGAGGGTACCCCAGGAGAGTTCCAAATGTGTGTGGGTAGAATATATATCCCACGGGGGTAAAATTGAAAAATTTGAAAACATTTTTTTTTTTTGGACTTAGTCATTTTTCCGGCGTTTATCAGACTTTCAGAAAGGGCAAATGTCAGTGAGCGTTCCGATTTCAGTTCCAGAGCTATTCGCCCAATGAGTCCTTGATATTTAGCCGTTTTCAGCCAATTTTCTGGATTTTTGAAAATTTCACTTTTTTGTGAAAATATCCACTAAATGAGGGAATAATATGTGTGAGGGTACCCCAGGAGAGTTCCAAATGTGTGTGGGTAGAATATATATCCCACGGGGGTAAAATTGAAAAAAGTTTAAAAAAATTTTTTTTTGGTCTTAGTCATTTTTCCGGCGTTTATCAGACTTTCACATAGGGGAAATGTCAGTGAGCGTTCCGATTTCAGTTCCAGAGCGATTCGCCCAATGCGTCCTCGATATTTAGTCGTTTTCAGCCAATTTTCTGGATTTTTGAAAATTTTACTTTTTTGTGAAAATATCCACTAAATGAGGGAATAATATGCGTGAGGGTACCCCAGGAGAGTTCCAAATGTGTGTGGGTAGAATATATATCCCACGGGGGTAAAATTGAAAAAACTTGAAAAAAATTTTTTTGGGGATTTATTCATTTTTTCGGCGTTTATCAGACTTTCAGATAGGAGAAATGTCAGTGAGCGTTCCGATTTCAGTTCCAGAGCGATTCGCCCAATGAGTCCTTGATATTTAGTCATTTTCAGCCAATTTTCTGGATTTTTGAAAATTTCACTTTTTTGTGAAAATATCCACTTAATGAGGGAATAATGTGTGTAAGGGTACCCCAGTAGAGTTCCAAATGTGTGTGGGAAGAATATATATCCCACGGGGGTAAAATTGAAAAAAGTAAAAAAAAAATTCTTTTTGGACTTAGTCATTTTTCCGGCGTTTATCAGACTTTCAGATAGCGGAAATGTCAGTGAGCGTTCCGATTTCAGTTCCAGAGCGATTCGCCCAATGAGTCCTTGATATTTAGTCGTTTTCAGCCAATTTTCTGGATTTTTGAAAATTTCACTTTTTTGTGAAAATATCCACTAAATGAGGGAATAATATGTGTGAGGGTACCCCAGGAGAGTTCCAAATGTGTGTGGGTAGAATATATATCCCACGGGGGTAAAATTGAAAAATTTGAAAACATTTTTTTTTTTTGGACTTAGTCATTTTTCCGGCGTTTATCAGACTTTCAGAAAGGGCAAATGTCAGTGAGCGTTCCGATTTCAGTTCCAGAGCTATTCGCCCAATGAGTCCTTGATATTTAGCCGTTTTCAGCCAATTTTCTGGATTTTTGAAAATTTCACTTTTTTGTGAAAATATCCACTAAATGAGGGAATAATATGTGTGAGGGTACCCCAGGAGAGTTCCAAATGTGTGTGGGTAGAATATATATCCCACGGGGGTAAAATTGAAAAAAGTTGAAAAAAATTTTTTTTTGGTCTTAGTCATTTTTCCGGCGTTTATCAGACTTTCACATAGGGGAAATGTCAGTGAGCGTTCCGATTTCAGTTCCAGAGCGATTCGCCCAATGAGTCCTCGATATTTAGTCGTTTTCAGCCAATTTTCTGGATTTTTGAAAATTTTACTTTTTTGTGAAAATATCCACTAAATGAGGGAATAATATGCGTGAGGGTACCCCAGGAGAGTTCCAAATGTGTGTGGGTAGAATATATATCCCACGGGGGTAAAATTGAAAAAACTTGAAAAAATTTTTTTTGGGGATTTATTCATTTTTTCGGCGTTTATCAGACTTTCAGATAGGAGAAATGTCAGTGAGCGTTCCGATTTCAGTTCCAGAGCGATTCGCCCAATGAGTCCTCGATATTTAGTCGTTTTCAGCCAATATTTTGGATTTTTGAAAATTTCACTTTTTTGTGAAAATATCCACTAAATGAGGGAATAATATGTGTGAGGGTACCCCAGGAGAGTTCCAAATGTGTGTGGGTAGAATATATATCTCACGGGGGTAAAATTGAAAAAAGTAGAAAAAATTTTTTTTTGGACTTAGTCATTTTTCCGGCGTTTGTCAGACTTTCAGATAGGGCGAATGTCAGTGAGCGTTCCGATTTCAGTTCCAGAGCGATTCGCCCAATGAGTCCTTGATATTTAGTCGTTTTCAGCTAATTTTCTGGATTTTTGAAAATTTCACTTTTTTGTGAAAATATCCACTAAATGAGGGAATAATATGTGTGAGGGTACCCCAGGAGAGTTCCAAATGTGTGTGGGTAGAATATATATCCCACGGGGGTAAAATTTAAAAAAGTTGAAAAAATTTTTTTTTGGACTTAGTCATTTTTCTGGCGTTTATCAGACTTTAAGATAGGGGAAATGTCAGTGAGCATTCCGATTTCAGTTCCAGAGCGATTCGCCCAATGAGTCCTCGATATTTAGTCGTTTTCAGCCAATTTTCTGGATTTTGAAAATTTCACTTTTTTGTGAAAATATCCACTAAATGAGGGAATAATATGTGTGAGGGTACCCCAGGAGAGTTCCAAATGTGTGTGGGTAGAATATATATCCCACGGGGGTAAAATTGAAAAATTTGAAAACATTTTTTTTTTTTGGACTTAGTCATTTTTCCGGCGTTTATCAGACTTTCAGAAAGGGCAAATGTCAGTGAGCGTTCCGATTTCAGTTCCAGAGCTATTCGCCCAATGAGTCCTTGATATTTAGCCGTTTTCAGCCAATTTTCTGGATTTTTGAAAATTTCACTTTTTTGTGAAAATATCCACTAAATGAGGGAATAATATGTGTGAGGGTACCCCAGGAGAGTTCCAAATGTGTGTGGGTAGAATATATATCCCACGGGGGTAAAATTGAAAAAAGTTTAAAAAAATTTTTTTTTGGTCTTAGTCATTTTTCCGGCGTTTATCAGACTTTCACATAGGGGAAATGTCAGTGAGCGTTCCGATTTCAGTTCCAGAGCGATTCGCCCAATGCGTCCTCGATATTTAGTCGTTTTCAGCCAATTTTCTGGATTTTTGAAAATTTTACTTTTTTGTGAAAATATCCACTAAATGAGGGAATAATATGCGTGAGGGTACCCCAGGAGAGTTCCAAATGTGTGTGGGTAGAATATATATCCCACGGGGGTAAAATTGAAAAAACTTGAAAAAAATTTTTTTGGGGATTTATTCATTTTTTCGGCGTTTATCAGACTTTCAGATAGGAGAAATGTCAGTGAGCGTTCCGATTTCAGTTCCAGAGCGATTCGCCCAATGAGTCCTTGATATTTAGTCATTTTCAGCCAATTTTCTGGATTTTTGAAAATTTCACTTTTTTGTGAAAATATCCACTTAATGAGGGAATAATATGTGTAAGGGTACCCCAGTAGAGTTCCAAATGTGTGTGGGAAGAATATATATCCCACGGGGGTAAAATTGAAAAAAGTAAAAAAAAAATTCTTTTTGGACTTAGTCATTTTTCCGGCGTTTATCAGACTTTCAGATAGCGGAAATGTCAGTGAGCGTTCCGATTTCAGTTCCAGAGCGATTCGCCCAATGAGTCCTTGATATTTAGTCGTTTTCAGCCAATTTTCTGGATTTTTGAAAATTTCACTTTTTTGTGAAAATATCCACTAAATGAGGGAATAATATGTGTGAGGGTACCCCAGGAGAGTTCCAAATGTGTGTGGGTAGAATATATATCCCACGGGGGTAAAATTGAAAAATTTGAAAACATTTTTTTTTTTTGGACTTAGTCATTTTTCCGGCGTTTATCAGACTTTCAGAAAGGGCAAATGTCAGTGAGCGTTCCGATTTCAGTTCCAGAGCTATTCGCCCAATGAGTCCTTGATATTTAGCCGTTTTCAGCCAATTTTCTGGATTTTTGAAAATTTCACTTTTTTGTGAAAATATCCACTAAATGAGGGAATAATATGTGTGAGGGTACCCCAGGAGAGTTCCAAATGTGTGTGGGTAGAATATATATCCCACGGGGGTAAAATTGAAAAAAGTTGAAAAAAATTTTTTTTTGGTCTTAGTCATTTTTCCGGCGTTTATCAGACTTTCACATAGGGGAAATGTCAGTGAGCGTTCCGATTTCAGTTCCAGAGCGATTCGCCCAATGAGTCCTCGATATTTAGTCGTTTTCAGCCAATTTTCTGGATTTTTGAAAATTTTACTTTTTTGTGAAAATATCCACTAAATGAGGGAATAATATGCGTGAGGGTACCCCAGGAGAGTTCCAAATGTGTGTGGGTAGAATATATATCCCACGGGGGTAAAATTGAAAAAACTTGAAAAAATTTTTTTTGGGGATTTATTCATTTTTTCGGCGTTTATCAGACTTTCAGATAGGAGAAATGTCAGTGAGCGTTCCGATTTCAGTTCCAGAGCGATTCGCCCAATGAGTCCTCGATATTTAGTCGTTTTCAGCCAATATTTTGGATTTTTGAAAATTTCACTTTTTTGTGAAAATATCCACTAAATGAGGGAATAATATGTGTGAGGGTACCCCAGGAGAGTTCCAAATGTGTGTGGGTAGAATATATATCTCACGGGGGTAAAATTGAAAAAAGTAGAAAAAATTTTTTTTTGGACTTAGTCATTTTTCCCGCGTTTGTCAGACTTTCAGATAGGGCGAATGTCAGTGAGCGTTCCGATTTCAGTTCCAGAGCGATTCGCCCAATGAGTCCTTGATATTTAGTCGTTTTCAGCTAATTTTCTGGATTTTTGAAAATTTCACTTTTTTGTGAAAATATCCACTAAATGAGGGAATAATATGTGTGAGGGTACCCCAGGAGAGTTCCAAATGTGTGTGGGTAGAATATATATCCCACGGGGGTAAAATTTAAAAAAGTTGAAAAAATTTTTTTTTGGACTTAGTCATTTTTCTGGCGTTTATCAGACTTTAAGATAGGGGAAATGTCAGTGAGCATTCCGATTTCAGTTCCAGAGCGATTCGCCCAATGAGTCCTCGATATTTAGTCGTTTTCAGCCAATTTTCTGGATTTTTGAAAATTTCACTTTTTTGTGAAAATATCCAGTAAATGAGGGAATAATATGTGTGAGGGTACTCCAGGAGAGTTCCAAATGTGTGTGGGTAGAATATATATCCCACGGGGGTAAAATTGAAAAAAGTTGAAAAAAATGTTTTTTTGGACTTAGTCATTTTTCCGGCGTTTATCAGACTTTCACATAGGGGAAATGTCATTGAGCGTTCCGATTTCAGTTCCAGAGCGATTCGCCCAATGAGTCTTTGATATTTAGTCGTTTTCAGACAATTTTCTGGATTTTTGAAAATTTCACTTTTTTGTGAAAATATCCACTAAATGAAGGAATAATATGTGTGAGTGTACCCCAGGAGAGTTCCAAATGTGTGTGGAAAAATATATATCCCACGGGGGTAAAATTGAAAAAAGTTGAAAAAATTTTATTTTTGGACTTAGTCATTTTTCCGGCTTTTATCAGACTTTCAGATAGGGGAAATGTCAGTGAGCGTTGCGATTTCAGTTTCAGAGCGATTCGCCCAATGAGTCCTTGATATTTAGTTGTTTTCAGCCAATTTTCTGGATTTTTGAAAATTTCACTTTTTTGTGAAAATATCCACTAAATGAGGGAATAATATGTGTGAGGGTACCCCAGGAGAGTTCCAAATGTGTGTGGGTAGAATATAAATCCCACGGGGGTAAAATTGAAAAATTTGAAAACATTTTTTTTTTTTGGACTTAGTCATTTTTCCGGCGTTTATCAGACTTTCAGAAAGGTCAAATGTCAGTGAGCGTTCCGATTTCAGTTCCAGAGCTATTCGCCCAATGAGTCCTTGATATTTATTCGTTTTCAGCCAATTTTCTGGATTTTTGAAAATTTCACTTTTTTGTGAAAATATCCACTAAAAGAGGGAATAATATGTGTGAGGGTACCCCAGGAGAGTTCCAAATGTGTGTGGGTAGAATATATATCCCACGGGGGTAAAATTGAAAAAAGTTGAAAAAAATTTTTTTTTGGTCTTAGTCATTTTTCCGGCGTTTATCAGACTTTCAGATAGGGGAAATGTCAGTGAGCGTTCCGATTTCAGTTCCAGAGCGATTCGCCCAATGAGTCCTTGATATTTAGTCGTTTTCAGCCAATTTTCTGGTTTTTTGAAAATTTCACTTTTTTGTGAAAATATCCACTAAATGAGGGAATAATATGTGTGAGGGTACCCCAGGAGAGTTCCAAATGTGTGTGGGAAGAATATATATCCCACAGGGGTAAAATTGAAAAAACTTGAAAACATTTTTTTTTTGGACTTAGTCATTTTCCCGGCGTTTATCAGACTTTCAGATAGGGCGAATGTCAGTGAGCGTTCCGATTTCAGTTCCAGAGCGATTCGCCCAATGAGTCCTTCATATTTAGTTGTTTTCAGCCAATATTTTGGATTTTTGAAAATTTCACTTTTTTGTGAAAATATCCACTAAATGAGGGAATAATATGTGTGAGGGTACCCAAGGAGAGTTCCAAATGTGCATGGGAAGAATATATATCCCACGGGGGTAAAATTGAAAAAAGTTGAAAAATTTTTTTCGGGGATTTAGTCATTTTTCCGGCGTTTATCAGACTTTCAGATAGGGGAAATGTCAGTGAGCATTCCGATTTCAGTTCCAGAGCGATTCGCCCAATGAGTCCTCGATATATAGTCATTTTCAGCCAATATTTTGGATTTTTGAAAATTTCACTTTTTTGTGAAAATATCCACTAAATGAGGGAATAATATGTGTGAGGGTACCCTAGGAGAGTTCCAAATGTGTGTGGGTAGAATATATATCCCACGGGAGTAAAATTGAAAAAAGTTAAAAAAAATTTTTTTTTTTGGACTTAGTCATTTTTCTGGCGTTTATCAGACTTTCAGATAGGGGAAATGTCAGTGAGCGTTCCGATTTCAGTTCCAGAGCGATTCGCCCAATGAGTCCTTGATATTTAGTCGTTTTCAGCCAATTTTCTGGATTTTTGAAAATTTCACTTTTTTGTGAAAATATCCACTAAATGAGGGAATAATATGTGTGCGGGTACATCAGGAGATTTCAAAATGTGCGTGGGAAGAATATATATCCCACGGGGGTAAAATTGAAATAAATTGAAAAAAATTTTTTTTGTGATTTAGTCATTTTTCCGGCGTTTATCAGACTTTCAGATAGGGGAAATGTCAGTGAGCGTTACGATTTCAGTTCCAGAGCGATTCTCCCAATGAGTCCTCGATATTTAGTCGTTTTCAGCCAATATTTTGGATTTTTGAAAATTTCACTTTTTTGTGAAAATATCCACTAAATGAGGGAATAATATGTGTGAGGGTACCCCAGGAGAGTTCCAAATGT
The DNA here is from genome assembly GCF_046119375.1 of Phyllobates terribilis. Lineage (NCBI taxonomy): Eukaryota > Metazoa > Chordata > Amphibia > Anura > Dendrobatidae > Phyllobates > Phyllobates terribilis. Next base: position 12,075,405 of record NW_027362775.1, on the reverse strand, counting down.
GTGTGGGAAGAATATATATCCCATGGGGGTAAAATTGAAAAAAGTGTAAAAAAAATTTTTTTTGGACTTAGTCATTTTTCCCGCGTTTATCAGACTTTCAGATAGGGCAAATGTCAGTGAGCGTTCCGATTTCAGTTCCAGAGCGATTCGCCCAATGAGTCCTCGATATTTAGTCGTCTTCAGCCAATATTTTGGATTTTTGAAAATTTCACTTTTTTGTGAAAATATCCACTAAATGAGGGAATAATATGTGTGAGGGTACCCCAGGAGAGTTCCAAATGTGTGTGGGTAGAATATATATCCCACGGGGGTAAAATTGAAAAAAGTTGAAAAAAAATTATTTTTGGACTTAGTCATTTTTCCGGCGTTTATCAGACTTTCACATAGGGGAAATGTCAGTGAGCGTTCCGATTTCAGTTCCAGAGCGATTCGCCCAATGAATCCTCGATATTTAGTCGTTTTCAGCCAATATCTTGGATTTTTGAAAATTTCACTTTTTTGTGAAAATATCCACTAAATGAGGGAATAATATGTGTGAGGGTACCCCAGGAGAGTTCCAAATGTGTGTGGGTAGAATATATATCCCACGGGGGTAAAATTGAAAAAAGTTTAAAAAAATTTTTTTTTGGTCTTAGTCATTTTTCCGGCGTTTATCAGACTTTCACATTGGGGAAATGTCAGTGAGCGTTCCGATTTCAGTTCCAGAGCGATTCGCCCAATGCGTCCTCGATATTTAGTCGTTTTCAGCCAATTTTCTGGATTTTTGAAAATTTTACTTTTTTGTGAAAATATCCACTAAATGAGGGAATAATATGCGTGAGGGTACCCCAGGAGAGTTCCAAATGTGTGTGGGTAGAATATATATCCCACGGGGGTAAAATTGAAAAAACATGAAAAAAATTTTTTTGGGGATTTATTCATTTTTTCGGCGTTTATCAGACTTTCAGATAGGAGAAATGTCAGTGAGCGTTCCGATTTCAGTTCCAGAGCGATTCGCCCAATGAGTCCTTGATATTTAGTCATTTTCAGCCAATTTTCTGGATTTTTGAAAATTTCACTTTTTTGTGAAAATATCCACTTAATGAGGGAATAATATGTGTAAGGGTACCCCAGTAGAGTTCCAAATGTGTGTGGGAAGAATATATATCCCACGGGGGTAAAATTGAAAAAAGTAAAAAAAAAATTCTTTTTGGACTTAGTCATTTTTCCGGCGTTTATCAGACTTTCAGATAGCGGAAATGTCAGTGAGCGTTCCGATTTCAGTTCCAGAGCGATTCGCCCAATGAGTCCTTGATATTTAGTCGTTTTCAGCCAATTTTCTGGATTTTTAAAAATTTCACTTTTTTGTGAAAATATCCACTAAATGAGGGAATAATATGTGTGAGGGTACCCCAGGAGAGTTCCAAATGTGTGTGGGTAGAATATATATCCCACGGGGGTAAAATTGAAAAATTTGAAAACATTTTTTTTTTTTGGACTTAGTCATTTTTCCGGCGTTTATCAGACTTTCAGAAAGGGCAAATGTCAGTGAGCGTTCCGATTTCAGTTCCAGAGCTATTCGCCCAATGAGTCCTTGATATTTAGCCGTTTTCAGCCAATTTTCTGGATTTTTGAAAATTTCACTTTTTTGTGAAAATATCCACTAAATGAGGGAATAATATGTGTGAGGGTACCCAAGGAGAGTTCCAAATGTGCATGGGAAGAATATATATCCCACGGGGGTAAAATTGAAAAAAGTTGAAAAAATTTTTTCGGGGATTTAGTCATTTTTCCGGCGTTTATCAGACTTTCAGATAGGGGAAATGTCAGTGAGCATTCCGATTTCAGTTCCAGAGCGATTCGCCCAATGAGTCCTCGATATATAGTCATTTTCAGCCAATATTTTGGATTTTTGAAAATTTCACTTTTTTGTGAAAATATCCACTAAATGAGGGAATAATATGTGTGAGGGTACCCTAGGAGAGTTCCAAATGTGTGTGGGTAGAATATATATCCCACGGGAGTAAAATTGAAAAAAGTTAAAAAAAATTTTTTTTTTTGGACTTAGTCATTTTTCTGGCGTTTATCAGACTTTCAGATAGGGGAAATGTCAGTGAGCGTTCCGATTTCAGTTCCAGAGCGATTCGCCCAATGAGTCCTTGATATTTAGTCGTTTTCAGCCAATTTTCTGGATTTTTGAAAGTTTCACTTTTTTGTGAAAATATCCACTAAATGAGGGAATAATATGTGTGCGGGTACATCAGGAGATTTCAAAATGTGCGTGGGAAGAATATATATCCCACGGGGGTAAAATTGAAATAAATTGAAAAAATTTTTTTTTGTGATTTAGTCATTTTTCCGGCGTTTATCAGACTTTCACATAGGGGAAATGTCAGTGAGCGTTCCGATTTCAGTTCCAGAGCGATTCGCCCAATGAGTCCTCGATATTTAGTCGTTTTCAGCCAATTTTCTGGATTTTTGAAAATTTTACTTTTTTGTGAAAATATCCACTAAATGAGGGAATAATATGCGTGAGGGTACCCCAGGAGAGTTCCAAATGTGTGTGGGTAGAATATATATCCCACGGGGGTAAAATTGAAAAAACTTGAAAAATTTTTTTTGGGGGATTTATTCATTTTTTCGGCGTTTATCAGACTTTCAGATAGGAGAAATGTCAGTGAGCGTTCCGATTTCAGTTCCAGAGCGATTCGCCCAATGAGTCCTCGATATTTAGTCGTTTTCAGCCAATATTTTGGATTTTTGAAAATTTCACTTTTTTGTGAAAATATCCACTAAATGAGGGAATAATATGTGTGAGGGTACCCCAGGAGAGTTCCAAATGTGTGTGGGTAGAATATATATCTCACGGGGGTAAAATTGAAAAAAGTAGAAAAAATTTTTTTTTGGACTTAGTCATTTTTCCGGCGTTTGTCAGACTTTCAGATAGGGCGAATGTCAGTGAGCGTTCCGATTTCAGTTCCAGAGCGATTCGCCCAATGAGTCCTTGATATTTAGTCGTTTTCAGCCAATTTTCTGGATTTTTGAAAATTTCACTTTTTTGTGAAAATATCCACTAAATGAGGGAATAATATGTGTGAGGGTACCCCAGGAGAGTTCCAAATGTGTGTGGGTAGAATATATATCCCACGGGGGTAAAATTGAAAAAAGTTGAAAAATTTTTTTCGGGGATTTAGTCATTTTTCCGGCGTTTATCAGACTTTCAGATAGGGGAAATGTCAGTGAGCATTCCGATTTCAGTTCCAGAGCGATTCGCCCAATGAGTCCTCGATATATAGTCATTTTCAGCCAATATTTTGGATTTTTGAAAATTTCACTTTTTTGTGAAAATATCCACTAAATGAGGGAATAATATGTGTGAGGGTACCCTAGGAGAGTTCCAAATGTGTTTGGGTAGAATATATATCCCACGGGAGTAAAATTGAAAAAAGTTAAAAAAAATTTTTTTTTTTGGACTTAGTCATTTTTCTGGCGTTTATCAGACTTTCAGATAGGGGAAATGTCAGTGAGCGTTCCGATTTCAGTTCCAGAGCGATTCGCCCAATGAGTCCTTGATATTTAGTCGTTTTCAGCCAATTTTCTGGATTTTTGAAAATTTCACTTTTTTGTGAAAATATCCACTAAATGAGGGAATAATATGTGTGAGGGTACCCCAGGAGAGTTCCAAATGTGTGTGGGAAGAATATATATCCCACGGGGGTAAAATTGAAAAAAGTGTAAAAAAAATTTTTTTTTGGACTTAGTCATTTTTACGGCGTTTATCAGACTTTCAGAAAGGGGAAATGTCAGTGAGTGTTCCGATTTCAGTTCCAGAGCGATTCGCCCAATGAGTCCTTGATATTTAGTCGTTTTCAGCCAATTTTCTGGATTTTTGAAAATTTCACTTTTTTGTGAAAATATCCACTAAATGAGGGAATAATATGTGTGAGGGTACCCCAGGAGAGTTCCAAATGTGTGTGGGTAGAATATATATCCCGCGGGGGTAAAATTGAAAAAAGTTGAAAAAAACTTTTTTTTTGGACTTAGTCATTTTTCCGGCGTTTATCAGACTTTCAGATAGGGGAAATGTCAATGAGCGTTCCGATTTCAGTTCCAGAGTGATTCGCCTAATGAGTCCTTGTTATTTAGTTGTTTTCAGCCAATTTTCTGGATTTTTGAAAATTTCACATTTTTGTGAAAATATCCTATAAATGAGGGAATAATATGTGTGCGTTACATCAGGAGATTTCCAAATGTGCGTGGGAAGAATATATATCCCACGGGGGTAAAATTGAAATAAATTGAAAAAATTTTTTGGGGGATTTAGTCATTTTTCCGGCGTTTATCAGACTTTCACAAAGGGGAAATGTCAGTGAGCGTTCTGATTTCAGCTCCAGAGTGATTCGCCCAATGAGTGCTTGTTATTTAGTTGTTTTCAGCCAATGTTCTGGATTTTTGAAAATTTCACTTTTTTGTGAAAATATCCACTAAATGAGGGAATAATATGTGTGAGGGTACCCCAGGAGAGTTCCAAATGTGTGTGGGAAGAATATATATCCCACGGGGGTAAAATTGAAAAAAGTTGAAAAAAATTTTTTTTTGGACTTAGTCATTTTTCTGGCGTTTATCAGATTTTAAGAAAGGGGAAATGTCAGTGAGCGTTCCGATTTCAGTTCCAGAGTGATTCGCCCAATGAGTCCTCGATATTTAGTCGTTTTCAGCCAATTTTCTGCATTTTTGAAAATTTCACTTTTTTGGTGAAAATATCCACTAAATGAGGGAATAATATGTGTGAGGGTACCCCTGGAGAGTTCCAAATGTGTGTGGGAAGAATATATATCCCACGGGGGTAAAATTGAAAAAAGTGGAAAAAATTTTTTTTTTGGACTTAGTCTTTTTTCCGGCGTTTATCAGACTTTCAGATAGGGCAAATGTCAGTGAGCGTTCCAATTTCAGTTCCAGAGCGATTCGCCGAAGGAGTCTTTGATATTTAGTCGTTTTCAGCCAATTTTCTGGATTTTTGAAAATTTCACTTTTTTGTGAAAATATAAACTAAATGAGGGAATAATATGTGTGAGGGTACCCCAGGAGAGTTCCAAATGTGTGTGGGTAGAATATATATCCCACGGGGATAAAATTGAAAAAGGTTGAAAAAAAATTTTTTTTGGACTTAGTCTTTTTTCCGGCGTTTATCAGACTTTCACATAGGGCGAATGTCAGTGAGCGTTCCAATTTCAGTTCCAGAGTAATTCGCCCAATGAGTCCTTGTTATTTAGTTGTTTTCAGCCAATTTTCTGAATTTTTGAAAATTTCACTTTTTTGTGAAAATATCCACTAAATGAGGGAATAATATGTGTGAGGGTACCCCAGGAGAGTTACAAATGTGTGTGGGAAGAATATATATCCCACGGGGGTAAAATTGAAAAAAGTTGAAAAAATTTTTTTTTGGGATTTAGTCATTTTTCCGGCGTTTATCAGACTTTCAGATAGGGGTAATGTCAGTGAGCATTCCGATTTCAGTTCCAGAGCGATTCGCCCAATGAGTCCTTGATATTTAGTCGTTTTCAGCCAATTTTCTGGATTTTTGAAAATTTCACTTTTTTGTGAAAATATCCACTAAATGAGGGAATAATATGTGTGAGGGTACCCCAGGAGAGTTCCAAATGTGTGTGGGAAGAATATATATCCCACGGGGGTAAAATTGAAAAAAGTGGAAAAAATTTTTTTGGACTTAGTCATTTTCCCGGCGTTTATCAGACTTTCAGATAGGGCAAATGTCAGTGAGCGTTCCAATTTCAGTTCAGAGCGATTCGCCCATGAGTCCTTGATATTTAGTCGTTTTCAGCCAATTTTCTGGATTTTTGAAAATTTCACTTTTTTGTGAAAATATCCACTAAATGAGGGAATAATATGTGTGAGGGTACCCCAGGAGAGTTCCAAATGTGTGTGGGAAGAATATATATCCCACGGGGGTAAAATTGAAAAAAGTTGAAAAAAAATTTTTTTTTGGACTTAGTCATTTTTCCGGTGTTTATCAGACTTTCAGATAGGGGAAATGTCAGTGAGCATTCCGATTTCAGTTCCAGAGCGATTCACCCAATGAGTCCTTGATATTTAGTCGTTTTCAGCCAATTTTCTGGATTTTTGAAAATTTCACTTTTTTATGAAAATATCCACTAAATGAGGGAATAATATGTGTGAGGGTACCCCAGGAGAGTTCCAAATGTGTGTGGGTAGAATATATATCCCACGGGGGTAAAATTGAAAAAAGTTGAAAAAATTTTTTTTTGGACTTAGTCATTTTTCTGGCGTTTATCACACTTTAAAATAGGGGAAATGTCAGTGAGCGTTCTGATTTCAGTTCCAGAGCGATTCGCCCAATGAGTCCTTGATATTTAGTCGTTTTCAGCCAATTTTCTGGATTTTTGAAAATTTCACTTTTTTTGTGAAAATATCCACTAAATGAGGGAATAATATGTGTGAGGGTACCCCAGGAGAGTTCCAAATGTGTGTGGGTAGAATATATATCCCACGGGGGTAAAATTGAAAAAAGTAGAAACAATTTTTTTTTTGGACTTAGTCAATTTTCCGGCGTTTATCAGACTTTCAGATAGGGTAAATGTCAGTGAGCGTTCCGATTTCAGTTCCAGAGCAATTCACCCAATGAGTCCTTGATATTTAGTCATTTTCAGCCAATTTTCTGGATTTTTGAAAATTTCACTTTTTTGTGAAAATATCCACTAAATGAGGGAATAATATGTGTGAGGGTACCCCAGGAGAGTTCCAAATGTGTGTGGGAAGAATATATATCCCACGGGGGTAAAATTGAAAAAAGTTGAAAAAAAATTTTTTTTTGGACTTAGTCATTTTTCCGGTGTTTATCAGACTTTCAGATAGGGGAAATGTCAGTGAGCATTCCGATTTCAGTTCCAGAGCGATTCACCCAATGAGTCCTTGATATTTAGTCGTTTTCAGCCAATTTTCTGGATTTTTGAAAATTTCACTTTTTTATGAAAATATCCACTAAATGAGGGAATAATATGTGTGAGGGTACCCCAGGAGAGTTCCAAATGTGTGTGGGTAGAATATATATCCCACGGGGGTAAAATTGAAAAAAGTTGAAAAAATTTTTTTTTGGACTTAGTCATTTTTCTGGCGTTTATCACACTTTAAAATAGGGGAAATGTCAGTGAGCGTTCTGATTTCAGTTCCAGAGCGATTCGCCCAATGAGTCCTTGATATTTAGTCGTTTTCAGCCAATTTTCTGGATTTTTGAAAATTTCACTTTTTTTGTGAAAATATCCACTAAATGAGGGAATAATATGTGTGAGGGTACCCCAGGAGAGTTCCAAATGTGTGTGGGTAGAATATATATCCCACGGGGGTAAAATTGAAAAAAGTAGAAACAATTTTTTTTTTGGACTTAGTCAATTTTCCGGCGTTTATCAGACTTTCAGATAGGGTAAATGTCAGTGAGCGTTCCGATTTCAGTTCCAGAGCAATTCACCCAATGAGTCCTTGATATTTAGTCATTTTCAGCCAATTTTCTGGATTTTTGAAAATTTCACTTTTTTGTGAAAATATCCACTAAATGAGGGAATAATATGTGTGAGGGTACCCCAGGAGAGTTCCAAATGTGTGTGGGAAGAATATATATCCCACGGGGATAAAATTGAAAAAAGTTGAAAAAAAATTTTTTTTTGGACTTAGTCATTTTTCCGGTGTTTATCAGACTTTCAGATAGGGGAAATGTCAGTGAGCATTCCGATTTCAGTTCCAGAGCGATTCACCCAATGAGTCCTTGATATTTAGTCGTTTTCAGCCAATTTTCTGGATTTTTGAAAATTTCACTTTTTTATGAAAATATCCACTAAATGAGGGAATAATATGTGTGAGGGTACCCCAGGAGAGTTCCAAATGTGTGTGGGTAGAATATATATCCCACGGGGGTAAAATTGAAAAAAGTTGAAAAAATTTTTTTTTGGACTTAGTCATTTTTCCGGCGTTTATCAGACTTTCAGATAGGTCAAATGTCAGTGAGCACTCCAATTTCAGTTCCAGAGCGATTCGGCCAATGAGTCTTTGATATTTAGTCGTTTTCAGCCAATTTTCTGGATTTTTGAAAATTTCACTTTTTTTTGAAAATATCCACTAAATGAGGGAATAATATGTGTGAGGGTACCCCAGGAGAGTTCCAAATGTGTGTGGGTAGAATATATATCCCGCGGGGGTAAAATTTAAAAAAAATTTTTTTTGGACCCAGTCATTTTTCCGGCGTTTATCTGACTTTCAGATAGGGGAAATGTCAGTGAGCATTCTGATTTCAGTTCCAGAGCGATTCGCCCAATGAGTCCTTGATATTTAGTCGTTTTCAGCCAATTTTCTGGATTTTTGAAAATTTCACTTTTTTATGAAAATATCCACTAAATGAGGGAATAATATGTGTGAGGGTACCCCAGGAGAGTTCCAAATGTGTGTGGGTAGAATATATATCCCACGGGGGTAAAATTGAAAAAAGTTGAAAAAATTTTTTTTTGGACTTAGTCATTTTTCTGGCGTTTATCACATTTTAAAATAGGGGAAATGTCAGTGAGCGTTCTGATTTCAGTTCCAGAGCGATTCGCCCAATGAGTCCTTGATATTTAGTCGTTTTCAGCCAATTTTCTGGATTTTTGAAAATTTCACTTTTTTGTGAAAATATCCACTAAATGAGGGAATAATATGTGTGAGGGTACCCCAGGAGAGTTCTAAATGTGTGTGGGAAGAATATATATCCCAAGGGGGTAAAATTGAAAAAAGTGGAAAAAAAAATTTTTTTGGACTTAGTCATTTTTCCGGCGTTTATCAGACTTTCAGATAGGTCAAATGTCAGTGAGCACTCCAATTTCAGTTCCAGAGCGATTCGCCCAATGAGTCTTTGATATTTAGTCGTTTTCAGCCAATTTTCTGGATTTTTGAAAATTTCACTTTTTTTTGAAAATATCCACTAAATGAGGGAATAATATGTGTGAGGGTACCCCAGGAGAGTTCCAAATGTGTGTGGGTAGAATATATATCCCGCGGGGGTAAAATTTAAAAAAATTTTTTTTTGGACCCAGTCATTTTTCCGGCGTTTATCTGACTTTCAGATAGGGGAAATGTCAGTGAGCATTCTGATTTCAGTTCCAGAGCGATTCGCCCAATGAGTCCTTGATATTTAGTCATTTTCAGCCAATTTTCTGGATTTTTGAAAATTTCACTTTTTTGTGAAAATATCAACTAAATAAGGGAATAATATGTGTGAGGGTACCCCAGGAGAGTTCCAAATGTGTGTGGGAAGAATATATATCCCACGGGGGTAAAATTGAAAAAAGTTGAAAAAATTTTTTTTTTGGACTTAGTCATTTTTCCGCCGTTTATCAGACTTTCAGATAGGGGAAATGTCAGTGAGCATTCCGATTTCAGTTCCAGAGTGATTCGTCCAATGAATCCTTGATATTTAGTCGTTTTCAGCCAATTTTCTAGATTTTTGAAAATTTCACTTTTTTGTGTAAATATCCACTAAATGAGGGAATAATATGTGTGAGGGTACCCCAGAAGAGTTCCAAATGTGTGTGGGTAGAATATATATCCCGCTGGGGTAAAATTGAAAAAAGTTGAAAAATTTTTGGGGGGGGATTTAGTCATTTTTCCGCCGTTTATCAGACTTTCAGATAGGGGAAATGTCAGTGAGCATTCCGATTTCAGTTCCAGAGCGATTCGCCCAATGAGTCCTTCATATTTAGTCGTTTTCAGCCAATTTTCTAGATTTTTGAAAATGTCACTTTTTTGTGAAAACATCCACTAAATGAGGGAATAATATGTGTGAGGGTGCCCCAGGAGAGTTCCAAATGTGTGTGGGTAGAATATATATCCCACGGGGGTAAAATTGAAAAAAGTTGAAAAAATTTTTTTTTGGACTTAGTCATTTTTCTGGCGTTTATCACATTTTAAAATAGGGGAAATGTCAGTGAGCGTTCTGATTTCAGTTCCAGAGCGATTCGCCCAATGAGTCCTTGATATTTAGTCGTTTTCAGCCAATTTTCTGGATTTTTGAAAATTTCACTTTTTTGTGAAAATATCCACTAAATGAGGGAATAATATGTGTGAGGGTACCCCAGGAGAGTTCTAAATGTGTGTGGGAAGAATATATATCCCAAGGGGGTAAAATTGAAAAAAGTGGAAAAAAAAATTTTTTTGGACTTAGTCATTTTTCCGGCGTTTATCAGACTTTCAGATAGGTCAAATGTCAGTGAGCACTCCAATTTCAGTTCCAGAGCGATTCGCCCAATGAGTCTTTGATATTTAGTCGTTTTCAGCCAATTTTCTGGATTTTTGAAAATTTCACTTTTTTTTGAAAATATCCACTAAATGAGGGAATAATATGTGTGAGGGTACCCCAGGAGAGTTCCAAATGTGTGTGGGTAGAATATATATCCCGCGGGGGTAAAATTAAAAAAAATTTTTTTTTGGACCCAGTCATTTTTCCGGCGTTTATCTGACTTTCAGATAGGGGAAATGTCAGTGAGCATTCTGATTTCAGTTCCAGAGCGATTCGCCCAATGAGTCCTTGATATTTAGTCGTTTTCAGCCAATTTTCTGGATTTTTGAAAATTTCACTTTTTTGTGAAAATATCAACTAAATAAGGGAATAATATGTGTGAGGGTACCCCAGGAGAGTTCCAAATGTGTGTGGGAAGAATATATATCCCACGGGGGTAAAATTGAAAAAAGTTGAAAAAATTTTTTTTTTGGACTTAGTCATTTTTCCGCCGTTTATCAGACTTTCAGATAGGGGAAATGTCAGTGAGCATTCCGATTTCAGTTCCAGAGTGATTCGCCCAATGAATCCTTGATATTTAGTCGTTTTCAGCCAATTTTCTAGATTTTTGAAAATTTCACTTTTTTGTGTAAATATCCACTAAATGAGGGAATAATATGTGTGAGGGTACCCCAGAAGAGTTCCAAATGTGTGTGGGTAGAATATATATCCCGCTGGGGTAAAATTGAAAAAAGTTGAAAAATTTTTGGGGGGGGATTTAGTCATTTTTCCGCCGTTTATCAGACTTTCAGATAGGGGAAATGTCAGTGAGCATTCCGATTTCAGTTCCAGAGCGATTCGCCCAATGAGTCCTTGATATTTAGTCGTTTTCAGCCAATTTTCTGGATTTTTGAAAATTTCACTTTTTTGTGAAAATATCAACTAAATAAGGGAATAATATGTGTGAGGGTACCCCAGGAGAGTTCCAAATGTGTGTGGGAAGAATATATATCCCACGGGGGTAAAATTGAAAAAAGTTGAAAAAATTTTTTTTTTGGACTTAGTCATTTTTCCGCCGTTTATCAGACTTTCAGATAGGGGAAATGTCAGTGAGCATTCCGATTTCAGTTCCAGAGTGATTCGCCCAATGAATCCTTGATATTTAGTCGTTTTCAGCCAATTTTCTGGATTTTTGAAAATTTCACTTTTTTGTGAAAATATCCACTAAATGAGGGAATAATATGTGTGAGGGTGCCCCAGGAGAGTTCCAAATGTGTGTGGGAAGAATATATATCCCACGGGGGTAAAATTGAAAAAAGTGGAAAAAATTTTTTTGGACTTAGTCATTTTCCCGGGGTTTATCAGACTTTCAGATAGGGCAAATGTCAGTGAGCGTTCCAATTTCAGTTCAGAGCGATTCGCCCATGAGTCCTTGATATTTAGTCGTTTTCAGCCAATTTTCTGGATTTTTGAAAATTTCACTTTTTTGTGAAAATATCCACTAAATGAGGGAATAATATGTGTGAGGGTACCCCAGGAGAGTTCCAAATGTGTGTGGGAAGAATATATATCCCACGGGGGTAAAATTGAAAAAAGTTGAAAAAAAATTTTTTTTTGGACTTAGTCATTTTTCCGGTGTTTATCAGACTTTCAGATAGGGGAAATGTCAGTGAGCATTCCGATTTCAGTTCCAGAGCGATTCACCCAATGAGTCCTTGATATTTAGTCGTTTTCAGCCAATTTTCTGGATTTTTGAAAATTTCACTTTTTTATGAAAATATCCACTAAATGAGGGAATAATATGTGTGAGGGTACCCCAGGAGAGTTCCAAATGTGTGTGGGTAGAATATATATCCCACGGGGGTAAAATTGAAAAAAGTTGAAAAAATTTTTTTTTGGACTTAGTCATTTTTCTGGCGTTTATCACACTTTAAAATAGGGGAAATGTCAGTGAGCGTTCTGATTTCAGTTCCAGAGCGATTCGCCCAATGAGTCCTTGATATTTAGTCGTTTTCAGCCAATTTTCTGGATTTTTGAAAATTTCACTTTTTTTGTGAAAATATCCACTAAATGAGGGAATAATATGTGTGAGGGTACCCCAGGAGAGTTCCAAATGTGTGTGGGTAGAATATATATCCCACGGGGGTAAAATTGAAAAAAGTAGAAACAATTTTTTTTTTGGACTTAGTCAATTTTCCGGCGTTTATCAGACTTTCAGATAGGGTAAATGTCAGTGAGCGTTCCGATTTCAGTTCCAGAGCAATTCACCCAATGAGTCCTTGATATTTAGTCATTTTCAGCCAATTTTCTGGATTTTTGAAAATTTCACTTTTTTGTGAAAATATCCACTAAATGAGGGAATAATATGTGTGAGGGTACCCCAGGAGAGTTCCAAATGTGTGTGGGAAGAATATATATCGCACGGGGATAAAATTGAAAAAAGTTGAAAAAAAATTTTTTTTTGGACTTAGTCATTTTTCCGGTGTTTATCAGACTTTCAGATAGGGGAAATGTCAGTGAGCATTCCGATTTCAGTTCCAGAGCGATTCACCCAATGAGTCCTTGATATTTAGTCGTTTTCAGCCAATTTTCTGGATTTTTGAAAATTTCACTTTTTTATGAAAATATCCACTAAATGAGGGAATAATATGTGTGAGGGTACCCCAGGAGAGTTCCAAATGTGTGTGGGTAGAATATATATCCCACGGGGGTAAAATTGAAAAAAGTTGAAAAAATTTTTTTTTGGACTTAGTCATTTTTCCGGCGTTTATCAGACTTTCAGATAGGTCAAATGTCAGTGAGCACTCCAATTTCAGTTCCAGAGCGATTCGGCCAATGAGTCTTTGATATTTAGTCGTTTTCAGCCAATTTTCTGGATTTTTGAAAATTTCACTTTTTTTTGAAAATATCCACTAAATGAGGGAATAATATGTGTGAGGGTACCCCAGGAGAGTTCCAAATGTGTGTGGGTAGAATATATATCCCGCGGGGGTAAAATTTAAAAAAAATTTTTTTTGGACCCAGTCATTTTTCCGGCGTTTATCTGACTTTCAGATAGGGGAAATGTCAGTGAGCATTCTGATTTCAGTTCCAGAGCGATTCGCCCAATGAGTCCTTGATATTTAGTCGTTTTCAGCCAATTTTCTGGATTTTTGAAAATTTCACTTTTTTATGAAAATATCCACTAAATGAGGGAATAATATGTGTGAGGGTACCCCAGGAGAGTTCCAAATGTGTGTGGGTAGAATATATATCCCACGGGGGTAAAATTGAAAAAAGTTGAAAAAATTTTTTTTTGGACTTAGTCATTTTTCTGGCGTTTATCACATTTTAAAATAGGGGAAATGTCAGTGAGCGTTCTGATTTCAGTTCCAGAGCGATTCGCCCAATGAGTCCTTGATATTTAGTCGTTTTCAGCCAATTTTCTGGATTTTTGAAAATTTCACTTTTTTGTGAAAATATCCACTAAATGAGGGAATAATATGTGTGAGGGTACCCCAGGAGAGTTCTAAATGTGTGTGGGAAGAATATATATCCCAAGGGGGTAAAATTGAAAAAAGTGGAAAAAAAAATTTTTTTGGACTTAGTCATTTTTCCGGCGTTTATCAGACTTTCAGATAGGTCAAATGTCAGTGAGCACTCCAATTTCAGTTCCAGAGCGATTCGCCCAATGAGTCTTTGATATTTAGTCGTTTTCAGCCAATTTTCTGGATTTTTGAAAATTTCACTTTTTTTTGAAAATATCCACTAAATGAGGGAATAATATGTGTGAGGGTACCCCAGGAGAGTTCCAAATGTGTGTGGGTAGAATATATATCCCGCGGGGGTAAAATTTAAAAAAATTTTTTTTTGGACCCAGTCATTTTTCCGGCGTTTATCTGACTTTCAGATAGGGGAAATGTCAGTGAGCATTCTGATTTCAGTTCCAGAGCGATTCGCCCAATGAGTCCTTGATATTTAGTCGTTTTCAGCCAATTTTCTGGATTTTTGAAAATTTCACTTTTTTGTGAAAATATCAACTAAATAAGGGAATAATATGTGTGAGGGTACCCCAGGAGAGTTCCAAATGTGTGTGGGAAGAATATATATCCCACGGGGGTAAAATTGAAAAAAGTTGAAAAAATTTTTTTTTTGGACTTAGTCATTTTTCCGCCGTTTATCAGACTTTCAGATAGGGGAAATGTCAGTGAGCATTCCGATTTCAGTTCCAGAGTGATTCGTCCAATGAATCCTTGATATTTAGTCGTTTTCAGCCAATTTTCTAGATTTTTGAAAATTTCACTTTTTTGTGTAAATATCCACTAAATGAGGGAATAATATGTGTGAGGGTACCCCAGAAGAGTTCCAAATGTGTGTGGGTAGAATATATATCCCGCTGGGGTAAAATTGAAAAAAGTTGAAAAATTTTTGGGGGGGGATTTAGTCATTTTTCCGCCGTTTATCAGACTTTCAGATAGGGGAAATGTCAGTGAGCATTCCGATTTCAGTTCCAGAGCGATTCGCCCAATGAGTCCTTCATATTTAGTCGTTTTCAGCCAATTTTCTAGATTTTTGAAAATGTCACTTTTTTGTGAAAACATCCACTAAATGAGGGAATAATATGTGTGAGGGTGCCCCAGGAGAGTTCCAAATGTGTGTGGGTAGAATATATATCCCACGGGGGTAAAATTGAAAAAAGTTGAAAAAATTTTTTTTTGGACTTAGTCATTTTTCTGGCGTTTATCACATTTTAAAATAGGGGAAATGTCAGTGAGCGTTCTGATTTCAGTTCCAGAGCGATTCGCCCAATGAGTCCTTGATATTTAGTCGTTTTCAGCCAATTTTCTGGATTTTTGAAAATTTCACTTTTTTGTGAAAATATCCACTAAATGAGGGAATAATATGTGTGAGGGTACCCCAGGAGAGTTCTAAATGTGTGTGGGAAGAATATATATCCCAAGGGGGTAAAATTGAAAAAAGTGGAAAAAAAAATTTTTTTGGACTTAGTCATTTTTCCGGCGTTTATCAGACTTTCAGATAGGTCAAATGTCAGTGAGCACTCCAATTTCAGTTCCAGAGCGATTCGCCCAATGAGTCTTTGATATTTAGTCGTTTTCAGCCAATTTTCTGGATTTTTGAAAATTTCACTTTTTTTTGAAAATATCCACTAAATGAGGGAATAATATGTGTGAGGGTACCCCAGGAGAGTTCCAAATGTGTGTGGGTAGAATATATATCCCGCGGGGGTAAAATTTAAAAAAATTTTTTTTTGGACCCAGTCATTTTTCCGGCGTTTATCTGACTTTCAGATAGGGGAAATGTCAGTGAGCATTCTGATTTCAGTTCCAGAGCGATTCGCCCAATGAGTCCTTGATATTTAGTCGTTTTCAGCCAATTTTCTGGATTTTTGAAAATTTCACTTTTTTGTGAAAATATCAACTAAATAAGGGAATAATATGTGTGAGGGTACCCCAGGAGAGTTCCAAATGTGTGTGGGAAGAATATATATCCCACGGGGGTAAAATTGAAAAAAGTTGAAAAAATTTTTTTTTTGGACTTAGTCATTTTTCCGCCGTTTATCAGACTTTCAGATAGGGGAAATGTCAGTGAGCATTCCGATTTCAGTTCCAGAGTGATTCGCCCAATGAATCCTTGATATTTAGTCGTTTTCAGCCAATTTTCTAGATTTTTGAAAATTTCACTTTTTTGTGTAAATATCCACTAAATGAGGGAATAATATGTGTGAGGTTACCCCAGAAGAGTTCCAAATGTGTGTGGGTAGAATATATATCCCGCTGGGGTAAAATTGAAAAAAGTTGAAAAATTTTTGGGGGGGGATTTAGTCATTTTTCCGCCGTTTATCAGACTTTCAGATAGGGGAAATGTCAGTGAGCATTCCGATTTCAGTTCCAGAGCGATTCGCCCAATGAGTCCTTCATATTTAGTCGTTTTCAGCCAATTTTCTAGATTTTTGAAAATGTCACTTTTTTGTGAAAACATCCACTAAATGAGGGAATAATATGTGTGAGGGTGCCCCAGGAGAGTTCCAAATGTGTGTGGGTAGAATATATTTCCCACGGGGGTAAAATTGAAAAAAGTAGAAAAAAATTTTTTTTTGGACTTAGTCATTTTTCCGGCGTTTATAAGACTTTCAAATAGGTCAAATGTCAGTGAGCGTGCCAATTTCAGTTCCAGAGCAATTCGCCCAATGAGTCATTGATATTTAGTTGTTTTTAGCCAATTTTTCTGGATTTTTGAAAATTTCACTTTTTTGTGAAAATATCCACTAAATGAAGGAATAATATTTGTGAGGGTACCCCACGAGAGTTCCAAATGTGTGTGGGAAGAATATATATCCCGCGGGGGTAAAATTGAAAAAAGTTGAAAAATTTTTTTGGGGGGATTTAGTCATTTTTCCGGCGTTTATCAGACTTTCAGATAGGGGAAATGTCAGTGAGCGTTCCGATTTCAGTTCCAGAGCAATACGCCCAATGAGTCCTTGATATTTAGTCGTTTTCAGCCAATTTTCTGGATTTTTGAAAATTTCACTTTTTTGTGAAAATATCCACTAAATGAGGGAATAATATGTGTGAGTGTACCCCAGAAGAGTTCCAAATGTGTGTGGGTAGAATATATATCCCACAGGGGTAAAATTGAAAAAAGTTGAAAAAATTTTTTTTTTGGACTTAGTCATTTTTCCGGCGTTTATCATACTTTCAGATAGGTCGAATGTCAGTGAGCGTTCCAATTTCAGTTCCAGAGCAATTCGCCCAATGAGTCCTTGATATTTAGTCGTTTTTAGCCAATTTTCTGGATTTTTGAAAATTTCACTTTTTTGTGAAAATATCCACTAAATGAAGGAATAATATTCGTGAGGGTACCCCAGGAGAGTTCCAAATGTGTGTGGGAAGAATATATATCCCACGGGGGTAAAATTGAAAAAAATTTTTTTTTGGACTTAGTCATTTTTCCGGCGTTTATCAGACTTTCAGATAGGGGAAATGTCAGTGAGCGTTCCGATTTCAGTTCCAGAGCGATTCGCCCAATGAGTCCTTGATATTTAGTCGTTTTCAGCCAATTTTCTGGATTTTTGAAAATTTCACTTTTTTGTGAAAATATCCACTAAATGAGGGAATAATATGTGTGAGGGTACCCCAGGAGAGGTCCAAATGTGTGTGTGTAGAATATATATCCCGCGGGGGTAAAATTGAAAAAAGTTGAAAAATTTTTTTTGGGGGATTTAGTCATTTTTCCGGCGTTTATCAGACTTTCAGATAGGGGAAATGTCAGTGAGCGTTCCGATTTCAGTTCCAGAGCGATTCGCCCAATGAGTCCTTGATATTTAGTCGTTTTCAGCCAATTTTCTGGATTTTTGAAAATTTCACCTTTTTGTGAAAATATCCACTAAATGAGGGAATAATATGTGTGAGGGTACCCCAGGAGAGTTCCAAATGTGCGTGGGAAGAATATATATCCCACGGAGGCAAAATTGAAAAAAGTTGAAAAAATTTTTTTGGGGGGATTTAGTCATTTTTCCGGCGTTTATCAGACTTTCAGATAGGGGAAATGTCAGTGAGCGTTCCGATTTCAGTTCCAGAGCGATTCGCCCAATGAGTCCTCGATATTTAGTCGTTTTCAGCCAATATTTTGGATTTTTGAAAATTTCACTTTTTTGTGAAAATATCCACTAAATGAGGGAATAATATGTGTGAGGGTTCCCCAGGAGATTTCCAAATGTGCGTGGGAAGAAGATATATCCCACGGGGGTAAAATTGAGAAAAGTTGAAAAAATTTTTTTGGGGGATTTAGTCATTTTTCCGGCGTTTATCACACTTTAAGATAGGGGAAATGTCAGTCAGCGTTCCGATTTCAGTTCCAGAGCGATTCGCCCAATGAGTCCTTGATAATTAGTCGTTTTCAGCCAATTTTCTGGATTTTTGAAAATTTCACTTTTTTGTGAAAATATCCACTAAATGAGGGAATAATATGATATGTGTGAGGGTATCCCAGGAGAGTTCCAAATGTGTGTGGGAAGAATATATATCCCACGGGGGTAAAATTGAAAAAAGTTGAAAAAAATTTATATTTGGACTTAGTCATTTTTCCGGCGTTTATCAGACTTTCAGATAGGGCAAATGTCAGTGAGCGTTCCGATTTCAGTTCCAGAGCGATTCGCCCAATGAGTCCTTGATATTTAGTCGTTTTCAGCCAATTTTCTGGATTTTTGAAAATTTCACCTTTTTGTGAAAATATCCACTAAATGAGGGAATAATATGTGTGAGGGTACCCCAGGAGAGTTCCAAATGTGCGTGGGAAGAATATATATCCCACGGAGGCAAAATTGAAAAAAGTTGAAAAAATTTTTTTGGGGGGATTTAGTCATTTTTCCGGCGTTTATCAGACTTTCAGATAGGGGAAATGTCAGTGAGCGTTCCGATTTCAGTTCCAGAGCGATTCGCCCAATGAGTCCTTGATAATTAGTCGTTTTCAGCCAATTTTCTGGATTTTTGAAAATTTCACTTTTTTGTGAAAATATCCACTAAATGAGGGAATAATATGATATGTGTGAGGGTACCCCAGGAGAGTTCCAAATGTGTGTGGGAAGAATATATATCCCACGGGGGTAAAATTGAAAAAAGTTGAAAAAAATTTTTTTGGGACTTAGTCATTTTTCTGGCGTTTATCAGACTTTAAGATAGGGGATATGTCAGTGAGCGTTCCGATTTCTGTTCCAGAGCGATTCGCCCAATGAGTCCTCGATATTTAGTCGTTTTCAGCCAATATTTTGGATTTTTGAAAATTTCACTTTTTTGTGAAAATATCCACTAAATGAGGGAATAATATGTGTGAGGGTTCCCCAGGAGATTTCCAAATGTGCGTGGGAAGAAGATATATCCCACGGGGGTAAAATTGAGAAAAGTTGAAAAAATTTTTTGGGGGGATTTAGTCATTTTTCCGGCGTTTATCAGACTTTAAGATAGGGGAAATGTCAGTGAGCGTTCCGATTTCTGTTCCAGAGCGATTCGCCCAATGAGTCCTCGATATTTAGTCGTTTTCAGCCAATATTTTGGATTTTTGAAAATTTCACTTTTTTGTGAAAATATCCACTAAATGAGGGAATAATATGTGTGAGGGTACCCCAGGAGAGTTCCAAATGTGCGTGGGAAGAATATATATCCCACGGAGGCAAAATTGAAAAAAGTTGAAAAAAATTTTTTTGGGGATTTAGTCATTTTTCTGGCGTTTATCAGACTTTCAGATAGGGGAAATGTCAGTCAGCGTTCCGATTTCAGTTCCAGAGCGATTCGCCCAATGAGTCCTTGATAATTAGTCGTTTTCAGCCAATTTTCTGGATTTTTGAAAATTTCACTTTTTTGTGAAAATATCCACTAAATGAGGGAATAATATGATATGTGTGAGGGTACCCCAGGAGAGTTCCAAATGTGTGTGGGAAGAATATATATCCCACGGGGGTAAAATTGAAAAAAGTTGAAAAAAATTTATATTTGGACTTAGTCATTTTTCCGGCGTTTATCAGACTTTCAGATAGGGCAAATGTCAGTGAGCGTTCCGATTTCAGTTCCAGAGCGATTCGCCCAATGAGTCCTTGATATTTAGTCGTTTTCAGCCAATTTTCTGGATTTTTGAAAATTTCACCTTTTTGTGAAAATATCCACTAAATGAGGGAATAATATGTGTGAGGGTATCCCAGGAGAGTTCCAAATGTGTGTGGGAAGAATATATATCCCACGGGGGTAAAATTGAAAAAAGTGTAAAAAAATTTTTTTTTGGACTTAGTCTTTTTTCCGGCGTTTATCAGACTTTCAGATAGGGTAAATGTCAGTGAGCGTTCCAATTTCAGTTCCAGAGCGATTCGCCCAATGAGTCTTTGATATTTAGTCTTTTTCAGCCAATTTTCTGGATTTTTGAAAATTTCACTTTTTTGTGAAAATATCCACTAAATGAGGGAATAATATGTGTGAGGGTACCCCAGGAGAGTTCCAAATCTGTGTGGGTAAAATATATATCCCACGGGGGTAAAATTGAAAAAAGTTGAAAAAACTTTTTTTTGGACTTAGTCATTTTTCTGGCGTTTATCAGACTTTAAGATAGGGGAAATGTCAATGAGCGTTCCGATTTCAGTTCCAGAGCGATTCGCCCAATGAGTCCTCGATTTTTAGTAGTTTTCAGCTAATATTTTGGATTTTTGAAAATTTCACTTTTTTGTGAAAATATCCACTAAATGAGGGAATATTATGTGTGAGGGTACCCCAGGAGAGTTCCAAATGTGTGTGGGTAGAATATATATCCCACGGGGGTAAAATTGAAAAAAGTTGAAAAAATTTTTTTTTTGGACTTAGTCATTTTTCCGGCGTTTATCATACTTTCAGATAGGTCAGAGGTTAGTGAGCATTCCGATTTCAGTTCCAGAGCGATTCGCCCAATGAGTCCTTGATATTTAGTCGTTTTCAGCCAATTTTCTGGATTTTTGAAAATTTCACTTTTTTGTGAAAATATCCACTAAATGAGGGAATAATATGTGTGAGGGTACCCCAGGAGAGGTCCAAATGTGTGTGTGTAGAATATATATCCCGCGGGGGTAAAATTGAAAAAAGTTGAAAAATTTTTTTGGGGGGATTTAGTCATTTTTCCGGCGTTTATCAGACTTTCACATAGGGGAAATGTCAGTGAGCGCTCTGATTTCAGTTCCAGAGTGATTCGCCCAATGAGTCCTTGTTATTTAGTTGTTTTCAGCCAATTTTCTAGATTTTTGAAAATTTCACTGTTTTGTGAAAATATCCACTAAATGAGGGAATAATATGTGTGAGGGTACCCCAGGAGAGTTCCAAATGTGTGTGGGTAGAATATATTTCCCATGGGGGTAAAATTGAAAAAAGTGTATAAATACTTTTTTTTGGACTTAGTCAATTTTCCGGCATTTATCAGACTTTCAGATAGGGCAAATGTCAGTGAGTGTTCCGATTTCAGTTCCAGAGCGATTCGCCCAATGAGTCCTCGATAATTAGTCGTTTTCAGGGAATATTTTGGATTTTTGAAAATTTCACTTTTTTGTGAAAATATCCACTAAATGAGGGAATAATATGTGTGAGGGTACCCCAGGAGAGTTCCAAATCTGTGTGGGTAAAATATATATCCCACGGGGGTAAAATTGAAAAAAGTTGAAAAAACTTTTTTTTGGACTTAGTCATTTTTCTGACGTTTATCAAATTTTAAGATAGGGGAAATGTCAGTGAGCGTTCCCATTTCAGTTCCAGAGCGATTCGCCCAATGAGTCCTCGATATTTAGTTGTTTTTAGCCAATATTTTGGATTTTTGAAAATTTCACTTTTTTGTGAAAATATTCACTAAATGAGGGAATAATATGTGTGAGGGTACCCCAGGAGAGTTCCAAATGTGTGTGGGTAGACTATATATCCCAAGGGGGTAAAATTGAAAAAAGTTGAAAAAAATGTTTTTTTGGACTTAGTCATTTTTCTGGCGTTTATCAGATTTTAAGAAAGGGGAAATGTCAGTGAGCGTTCCGATTTCAGTTCCAGAGCGATTCGCCCAATGAGTCCTCGATATTTAGTCGTTTTCAGCCAATATTTTGGATTTTTGAAAATTTCACTTTTTTGTGAAAATATCCACTAAATGAGGAAATAATATGTGTTAGGGTACCCCAGGAGATTTCCAAATGTGCGTGGGAAGAAGATATATCCCACGGGGGTAAAATTGAAAGAAGTTGAAAAATTATTTATTTGGGATTTAGTCATTTTTCCGGCGTTTATCAGACTTTCAGATAGGGGAAATGTCAGTGAGCGTTCCGATTTCAGTTCCAGAGCGATTCGCCCAATGAGTCCTTGATATTTCGTCGTTTTCAGCCAATTTTCTGGATTTTTGAAAATTTCACTTTTTTGTGAAAATATCCACTAAATGAGGGAATAATACGAGTGAGGGTACCACAGGAGAGTTCCAAATGTGCGTGGGAAGAATATATATCCCACGGACGGGGATAAAATTGAAATAAATTTAAAACATTTTTTTGGGGGATTTAGTCATTTTTCCGGCGTTTATCAGACTTTCAGATAGGGGAAATGTCAGTGAGCGTTCCGATTTCAGTTCCAGAGCTATTCGCCCAATGAGTCCTCGATATTTAGTCGTTTTCAGCCAATATTTTGGATTTCTGAAAATTTCACTTTTTTGTGAAAATATCCTCTAAATGAGGGAATAATATGTGTGAGGGTACCCCAGGAGAGTTCCAAATGTGTGTGGGAAGAATATATATCCCACGGGGGTAAAATTGAAAAAAGTGTAAAAAAAATTTTTTTTGGACTTAGTCATTTTTCCGGCGTTTATCAGACTTTCAGATAGGGGAAATGTCAGTGAGCGTTCCGATTTCAGTTCCAGAGCGATTCGCCCAATGAGTCCTTGATATTTAGTCGTTTTCAGCCAATTTTCTAGATTTTTGAAAATTTCACTTTTTTGTGAAAATATCCACTAAATGAGGGAATAATATGTGTGAGGGTACCCCAGGAGATTTCCAAATGTGCGTGGGAAGAATAAATATCCCACGGACGGGGGTAAAATTGAAATAAATTGAAAACATTTTTTTTGGGGATTTAGTCATTTTTCCGGCGTTTATCAGACTTTCAGATAGGGGAAATGTCAGT